>NW_025814896.1:109763669-119763669 GCF_022079265.1 Lynx rufus | reverse complement strand
AGCAGCCGCCCGCTCCCAGATAAAGCCCTGCCCAGCTTCAGATGTCTTTTCCCGGCTCCCGGAGCAGAGGCTCCGGCCCGCCTCTCAGCAGGGCTCTGCTGTGCCCTGCTAGGCAAGCTCTGGCCCCAGGAGTGGGCAGATGGGCACGGATGGGCGTGTGTGTGGAAGGCGGGGGGGCGTGGGGCCAGGGGCGCGTACCCCTGCGGGGGAGAAGGAGCTCCCCCGGCTGCGTGCACAGGAAGCTGGGCTGTCGCGCTGGTGTTTGGTGGTGATTCAGTCCCCCCAGTCAAGTTGGCCACCAGGGCTGCGGGCGTCCGTGAGGCTCGGGGAGCCTGGATGGGCCAGGCCTGGCTGGATCCCACTGTGCCGTCTAGAAATCCCAACTCAGGGTCCCCCAGCTGGAAACTCAGCATCTATCAGACAACGTTAAGGCTGTGCCCGGTGGCTGCTGTCAGAAAAGAGAGTCCTAAGAGAAAAAGGGAATGTTCTGCCTCCACCTGCTCTCACAGAGATTGTACCCCCAAGAGGCAGGGTCCTGGCCTCCTGCTTTGGGACCCCTGGATCTGGGAAGACGGCGTGCTCGGAAGCCAGGCTGAGCGTGACCAGAGATGCCCAGCTACGAAAGCCTCAGAGGCTTATGTTCCACGAAGGGCGATGCTTAAGGTCCAGGACACTCACCCAGCCCCATCCTGGGGCCTGGGGATGGAGAAGGCCGGGCCGGTGAGCCTCACTGGAGCAGAACTGTTAGGACTTGTAGCCCATTAGCTGCTGGGGTTGGGGGGCAGTGGGGAAGGGATATCTGGCAGAATTCCCAAGGACCAAAAAAGAACTGCCCTCTCTTCCAGCAACATACCCCGGCAGGCGCTTATAGAGAAAGGGACCCTGGGGACCAGGATCCCCCAAACCTGGGGCCTTTGCAGGACCATCTGCACCCTTGGCCTTGCTGCTTGCTCTGTAAGGTATGCCCCCACCCCACCGCTGCCTTCTGGCGGGGACTCAGCCCAACTGGTGCCCATTCCTGAAAGTCTCTGCCCCCACCCCCACCCAGGCTGGGGTGCTGCCCCCGCCCCTCTCCTCTCACTGCTTCATCCTCACCATGGGGACACCCTGGTGTCCTACAGCTTTGCAACCCCAGAGCCTCGCACAGAGTCCTGTGTATAGTTGGATGCCCAGTGCAGGTTGACAGGATAGCGGGCGAGCTTGGCGACCTGGAGGGAACAGAGTCTGAAGGTTCAAAAAGGAAATACTAAATTTTTCACAGCATGCTAATCAGAGGTTACTCCATGGGAATTCTACAGTCCAGTGGCCCGCGGCATGTCACAAGAGCCTCCTTCTAGATGTTTCCTTGCCTCTTTTTTCTTTTTACATTTATCTTCTATTTTCTTCTCTCCCTTTCCTTCTCCAATTCCTGTTCTTCTCTCTCACTTTTACTTAACCACGTTGAAGCGAAGAGTATTTTAGCATACTGTATTTGTTCAATACGCATGAATGTCCCAAAACATTTTTAAACCAGGCAAGTTTAATGTCTCTTTAAAAAAAATTAACTAGCATGTTCTATAAATAAGGTTATTAGGTGACCTTTGTTCATAGGGCTTGGTGGCACTTGAGAGGAAAAAAAAAACCCTCCGTCTCCTCCTTAGGCCCTTGGGTGGTTCTCTCCTGTAGGGGGTGAATTTCATGAGGTCTGTGCATCTTTAGAGAAAAGCCCATGAACTTGCCCTAAACAAGGCATTGAGCTCAGCCCAACCTCAGTTTCTATATCGATAAAAGGGTAGTAATTCCATTCTGCCAACACATGGCATCCCTTTAGCGGAGACAGCTGACCTTCTGAAACCTAAGCCAGATCTTACTTTTTAATTTCCTCCCTCCTGACCATTATCCATTTCTGGAACTCTTAGTATAAAATTTATTCAGCAAGCATACACTAGCTCCTTCCAGTAATAGGTGCTGGGGATTCCGAGGCAAATGTGATCCAGTTTCCGGCCTTAAGCAGAAGAGACAGACTGGAACACAGGCAACACGAGAGTGCCAGGTTCATGGGCACAGTCGGCTGGCAAATTATAATGGGGGACACAGTGGGCACTCGACCTGGGCCAGGGGAACACCTTCCTAGAGTATAGCACACCTGACCTGAGGGTTGTTGTTGTTTTGTTTTGTTTTGTGTTTATAACTTTTATAAATGTCTTTCTCATTATTGCTCATATTCTGCAGGGGGGATTTAGACATACACAGATCTGACCGCAGTTTGAAGGGCGGGCACAGACTTCCACCTGGTTACAAGCACTCACTCCCCTCCAGTTCCTTTTCCTCCCCAGGCCACCGTTTTCCTGCTTCTTGCACTTCTTGGAAGGCCTGTGCACCCCCTCTCCCCCAACTCCATTGTCATCTGCCAGAGAAAGCCATTTGAGAATTCCACTTGCGAAAGCATCCTTGCGAGCTCATTAGTGTCTGTGGTCTTCATCAACTGCCGTTTACAGAATCAAGCTGTGAAGAAGACACTTCTCGTCGGACAGGATTGGATGGAACCGTGAAGGCCAAGGGTAAGCCGCAGAGGGTCCTTGCTGATATCAGGGCTGCTGCACGGGGAGCTGGGGAGGCAGGTCTGGCCCCAAGTCGCAGAGCGTGTCGCCTTGGAGGCTGTCACCACTCTCATGCCCCAGTTACAGACTCCCAGTTACAGAGGAGGACGCTGGAGAAACCGGACCTGGGGGCACCAGCTACAGGAGGGGGGCACTGTTACAAGAAAGCCTCACCGGGGCCTTTGGCAAGTTTGCTCTGTGGCACAATTACGCCAACTGAACTTGGGTCCCGGGACAGGTGGAAATCACACCCCCAGACCTTTCCACCATTTGCTTTTTGCCCCTTACTTGTAAACCACTCGTGTGGAGTAGTTTGAGGGGCAAGACGAGGTGAGAGGGAAGTTCCCAGGGAGAGATGAGAGATTAATGAAGACAACTCCCCTTGAGGAACGGGGGGGTGGGGGGGGGGTGAGGGGGTTGCTGGCTCCTGGGCTCCCTGCAGCCCTTTGGGCTCCTGGAGCACAGCCACGGTGGGGCTGCTGCTTTCTGCTCCGTCTCCAAAGCGAGAACGCTCCAGGCCGGGTCAGCGAGTCTTGCAGGGGGCAGAAGGGCACTTGGGGCGCATGGGGGCCGGGCCTGTCCACAGAGTTTCCACCCCATCCTGCGTCTGAGCGGCACCACACCCCTGCTGGTGGTGAAGCGCAGAGATGAGCCCATTCCCGGACGTGAAAGCTGAGCTTGGAGGCCCACAGGAGAGCAAGTAGGGGGCTGGCCCCGGAACAATGCAGCGGGCGGTGGCTTGGCCCAGGTCACGGTCACGTTGCCAGGCACGCGGTTGCCAGGGGACCCCGGGCTGTTTACCGTCGTCGGGCAGGGAGGGGCAGGCGCCGGGCTCGTTGCGCACTCGAGGCACCCACCATGGCCTCCCGCAGCGCGGGCACCCTACTGACCGAGTTCAATGCCACCTACGTGCCCCTCGGCCTCATGCCCGGGTAAGGCCGTCGCGCCCCCTGCCCCGCCCCTGCCTGAACCATTCTGTCGGAGCGCCACCCCCCCACCCCGCAAAACCCTCCTCTCGCTAGAAACTGGAAACTCCGCACTTGCGCTTTTGGGGTTTGAAAGAATCAGGGCTCCAGTTGTTCACCTGGCTGGGTGACCTTCCCGGGAGGGATTGCGTGCCCCGAGCAGGCGGCGGCTGGGCGCGGACAGGGGCTCTCTCCGCGTCCCTCTTCCTGGGAAGTGAGTCCCCAGCGAGCGCAGAGCATGCCCAGCCTGGGACCCGGGGAAGGGGGAGGAGAGGGAGCCACCTCGTAAGCTGGGTTTGGAGACCCCTGGGCAGGAGTGACAACGTGAGGAACCGGAGAAGGGGAGCTGGCCTTTCGCGCCCCAGCCCACCTAGGATCCAGGCAACAGTAGTGTTCGTCGGATGAAGGCGAGAAGAAGACGGGTGGGCCCTGGGTGGGCTCCAAGAATCTGGCCAGGTAGTTATTGCTTCATTTGGACATTCCTTTGGTAAAGACATGTTGAGCGCTGGGGAGGTGCCAGGGGTTGTGAGAAGACAAGCAGGGGGCCGCCCTCGATGGGTTCCCGTGGTGGTGTAGATACAGAAGGTTTAGTTCAAAGCCATCTTTGCAGCCTTGGAGAGTGGTGTTTACACCGCATTCTGGGTGTTCGTCATGAGGTTTCATTCTACGCGCAATTATATTTTTTTCTGATGCTCCCCACTGTCCCCAGTTGGAAACTTAACCCTCCCAAACTGTTCCCCTGCTCTGCCAGGGGAAGTTGCATATTTCGGAAGCAATCCTAGGTTGCTTCTGTCGCCGCACCGCTTGTCTGCAGTTCCCTTGAGCACTTTGTCCTGTGATTGATCTAGAAATTGTGGTAATGAGTGAATCATGAAGAAGCCTCCAAGCATGAACTGGACTAGTTTGGATAGCCGAGCCTGTATCTGTGGCTTTCTCTGCATGGATCTTTCTGGGAGGCATATGCTCACCCTAAAGATCCCCATCAGTGAGGAATGAATGGACTTATGTTTCTAAATGCTACCTCATTGCTAATTTTGTTAACTTAATGAAAGAATCCAAGATTCCCCACCACACTTGGATAATTATTATTTTTGTGCCTTTTCGAACATTAATCACAGGATTTTAAGCAGAGCCAGTCTCCTCTGACGCTCCGATCATCCCCCTTACCAGTTTGATTCGTAGAGGCAGGGAGTATTCACAGTGGTAAAGACCTTGGAGATCATGTAGCCCTCTTCTGTTCCAGATGTGGTCACTGAGGTCTGGGGCCGGGGGAGAGGGGGACTTGCACGAGCCCCAGGCTGGCGTTGGAAGAGCTGGCCTGGCACCGGGTCCCTGATGCCTTGTGGTGGCATTGGGAGCCCCCAGGTAATGAGCACCTACTACGTGCCAGGCACCGTGCTGGGCTCTTTACAAACATTCTGTAAAAACCCTTTGCGACATCCCAGATGAGAAATAAGCAGCTTGCCTCGGGTCATTCAGCAAGCTACCCAGCCGTGTCTTTGTGACCTCAGCACCCCGGCTCTCCTCTCCAACTGCCGTCTATTATCATTAGTTAGATCCCTGCGGTGTTCAGGGACTGATTCTCGGTACCAAGGGGGACGGGATGCTGGTCTTCAGGCTCGCTGGCCAGGGTGCTCTGTCTGGGCACCTTGCTGCTCTGGGCAGCACAGCCCTCAGGCACCTTGCCACTGTCTGGGCTGTGTAACCCCCCCCCCCCCCGCCGTGAGCGGGGGATTCTCGGGTCCGAGTCCCTGGGACTGTGAGGCTTTTTAAGGGATGAGATCAGCCTCAGTGGGGCTCTGTGCCTCTTGCTAGCAGGTCGGACCTCAGTGGTATCCACCCCCGCCCCCCCCACCCCACCCCCCGTCTCCGCCTCCCACCACACCTCACCAGGCTCTTAGTCCAAGCACGTGACCTGCCACCGTGCGTTCATTCACGGCCAGGCTACTACTGCCCCCGATGCCCCCCACTCCGCCAGGGGCTGTCACCAGCAGCCAGGACTTTCACCAGCAACCCCCCCTCCCCCGCCCCCGACTTCCCTGCATTTGCCTGGAGTGGCACCTGTGCCCATATCTGCCGCGGAGCTGGCCTGGGCTCCGGGACCCTAAAGTCAGTGCCTTCCACTGTCAGGAGAGTGGCCGTTACCTCCAGGACGGCGGTCCCACAAAGGCGGCTGTATCCACTTCCCCAGGATCCCCGTACGATAGATCTGCTGGTAAATGTTTGACAACCAGCTCTCTGGAGACAGGGTGGGTCGTGATCTGTAGCACTCATCTACTATCTGCGGCATCAACACCCCCACCACGGCTGACTTGAAGCCGCCAAAATGGTGTCACAACTGCAGAGCCGGGGCGGGACGCAAAACAGCGCACACAGTCATTCCGCCCTCCAGACACAACAGGCACAGCTAACCCCAAGAACGCAGACGGCCGCGAAACACGGTGATACGATTGGGTGGTGATGAGCATTGGGTGTTTATTGCCTTTGCCGTCGACGTGATTTCTTTCACTGTGACTTTATATAATTTCTTGTATTTTTGTATAATTTCGCTTTTAAGCCGGGCTTGTTTAACCACAGCCCGGACAAACATCCTCGAAATTTAGTCATCAGCTCTCGTCAGCCAGTATGAGCCAAGACAGGCCACCTCTAGCACACCACTGCCTCCTGCCAGCTGCTTCAGGCCTGAGACCTCACCTTCCGGGTGGCAGAGGGGAGCCCCTTCCATTTCAGCCCCAGCCCGGCCACTGGAGGCGCGGCCCCGGGACAGGCAGGTGCTTCCCAGGCTACCAAACAAAGGCCACCTGCCAAAGAGACATAGGAGACCCCGCGTGTCCAGATAGGTCACTGAAGCCTCTCACGAAACCCTAAGGAACTGGGGAGCCTTTCTGAGAACAGGGGGTCAGGTGCTCCTGGAGACCGAGGCTTCATAACAGGGCCCCTCCTTCTTTCCAGAAGAATCATCAGCCCTTAAAAATGTGCCTCCGTTTGTCAGTTCATTTCAACAAATATTTGGAGAGCAGCTACTGAGTGCCAGGACTGATAGGGACGCAGATAGAACTCCTTGCTCTCCCCCCCCCCCATGGAGTTTATATTCCAGAAAGGAAGACTACACTAAAGGCCCAGGTAATTGCACACAGCGAGAATGTGAGGTGGGACATAAAGAGGGTCACAAAGGGCACAGACGGTTCAATGGAGAGGACAGGCAGGTCTGTGGGTGGCTCCTCGGAAAAGAGGGTATTGGACATGGCCCTTGAGGCTGTCACAAGGTCGGGAGAGGAGGAGAGAAGCCTCTTGGGGATGGAGGGGATGGCCTGAGGGAAGGCAGGGGTGCAGGTGCTGGCCGGCTCTGCCTCCAGAGCTGCAGATGACCTACTGAGCGGGAGTAGGAAGGACACGGATGTGGTTTAGAAGCTGGGAAGGCCCCCCTCCAGGAGGCCCGCGTCAGGCCCGGCCTGGAGTGCCTGGCTGGTTCCTTCCTCATTTCATAGACAATGGGGAGCCCTTGAAAGTTTTTGCCCAGGGGAAGGATCTGAAGGAACTGCACTCAGCAGGAAGTGTCGAGGAGAGGAGAGCGCCAGCGGAATGAGGATGTGCCGAATAGTTGCAAGTTAATTAGTTAATAAGGCTGCTCATGGGATCTCTGATGGCTCCTGGTAATTAATTTTAATGTCAGCTATGGGGCCATTTTGCTCCCTGTACACTCTCTGTACGCACAGGGACACACACACACACACACACACACGTGCGCGCGCGCACACGCACACACGCGTGTGCGCACCCACGGTGGCTGCTGGGGACCCAGCTGAGCACCGTCTCCCAGCTTGTGTGCAGGTGGGTGAGGAGCCGGGCAGCAGATGAGGGGGTCCAGGAGGAGGTGTGGCAGTGCCACGGGGACTGTTGGATGCCCTGTTACAAAACCTGTCACTCATTCCCCTCTGTTTTCTCCGCCTTAGCCAGCCCCACGGCCAACAAAAACAGGCCTTGGGAAAGCTTTACCATAGGACCACACAGGGGCTTGCTCGAGGCACACAAACGCAAGTGCATCCAGGGGACACAGACCTGGCTAGCCAAGGCGTGCCCTCTGAGCGCTAAAGAAATGTGACCGTGTGCACCTCTGTGCACACACCCGTGCCCCTCCGTGAGCGGCAGGTTCTGAATAGGATCCCCAGTGGAAGCAGAACCTTAGGAGGATTGCGGAGGAGACGGCTTCTATTGTACTGGGACGCAAATATCTTGGCATTCAGAGAAGGTGGAAAAGCAGGGAGCAGAGGAGGAGTATAGCAGAGAGCCTGGGGGTGGTGAAGACAAGAATCCCGGGAACACGTCACATGTCTATGGCTCCTTTCTTCCAAGTACGAACGCGAAGGCCCCTGTGGGTGGGACACTGCGTGCGCTTTGTAGATCAGAGCCAAGCCCCTTTAAAACAGTGTTCGGGGACGTGGTGGCCCCCGGGTTTCTGGACTTCCGCCTCCCCCAGCAGACATTTATTGAGCACTTGTCCTGGGTTAGGTGCCGCGTAGGTGCCGAGGATAAAGAGAGCACAGGTTAGCACAGGAGATGGACGAGTGTGCACCTGACTGTGCACAAAGGATGTGACACACAGTCTAGGTAGAGGGTGTGTGGTTAGGGAAGGCGCCAGAGAGCCCTGGTGCTGGGAGTGGGTAGGGAACTCCCCCACCCCCACCCCCCGGGACACGGCATCCCAGGTAGAGGAAATGTGTGCAAAGCCTCAGAGGTGCGGACAGCACGTGAGGCCCAGAGATGTGATGCTTCCGGGGCCTTGAGCGCTTGTGGGGAAGTGAGAAGGGAGAGAGGTGACCACGGTGGTGTGACACGTGTTTGAGAAAGATCACTCCGGCAGCAGCGTGGACAACAGGCTAGAGGGGTGAGACTTCAGTCTGGGAGCCTGGCTCAGAGATTCAAGACCACCCCGGTGAGCGAAGAGGGAGGCTGGCTGCTATGGGGAACGTCACTTGGAGACTTGGGGAGAGAGGAGGGGTGCGGAGGGGGATGGAGAAGGGAAGATGGGGTGAGTCCTGGTTTCTGGCTTAGGTCATGATCTCACGGTTCGTGGGTTCGAGCCCCGCGTCGGGCTCTGGGCTGATGGCTCAGAGCCTGGAGCCTGCTTCCGATTCTGTGTCTCCCTCTCTCTCTGACCCCCTCCCCTGTTCATGCTCTGTCTCTGTCTCAAAAGTAAAATAAACGTTAAAAAAAAAAATTAAAAAAAAATAGACTTGAAGCTAACCAGTCATTTTAACAATTTCTACATTTCTGGGTATTCCTTTCTTTTGACTCCTCTCTTCCTTGGCAGGATTTAGTCCCTGCACACTGCTTGCAGGAGGCTATGGGTTTTGCTTTATTTCCTGAGCCCTTGCATGCCGGGAAAGGCCCGGGCACCGCCTTTACGGCTAATGACCGCGTGGCCCGTTTGATATTCTCGGGTCACGCTCTTGTCCCTACAGACTGTTGCAGACCACCTTTCTTTAGTTTTCGTTCTGTTGCTTTCTTGTCTTTTTGTTGGGGGTTGACAGCACCTGATGGCCCCCACCTCTCTCCTCCTTCATCCCCAACCCCCTGAGGAATAAGATGACCTAAGAGGGAAAGCTGAGAGCCCCGGAAAGAGGAGGCGGGGCTGGCTTAGGACAGGCTTTCCTCCTGGAGGGCAGCGTGTGGCCACCCAAAACAGGGCACAGGGGAGTCACGTGGGCTTGCTTGCTTCCAAGGAAAAGGGGGAGGGCGGGGGTGGTCTCCAACAAGCCTCATTTCCCTCTTCAACCCACCAGTCCCATGTCCTTCCACCCCCAGGTGGCAAAGCAAGTAGGGGGACAGAGGCTCGGGGAAGGAAGAATCGGCTCCCTACTTGCCTATCTGCCTAGACCCCCCGGCTGTGGAGCCTGTATGTTTATTAAGTTTCATACACAGCACGGAGAACCCCCAGGAGCTCCGTTCGGCCTGCTCGCGTGCTGTTTCTTGCAAACGAGTTTCTGCCTCAGTGCAGGTGCCGTAGGGAGAGGGTGAGCCGAGGATGTTGGAGGTGGCGATTGGATGGTCTCGTGTTAACCTTGATGAAAAAAATACAGGCTCACGTTTAAGCGGTGGGTCAGCGGTCGGGCTGAGGGAGGTCGAGGAAAGAATGGGGGAGGAGGAAACAAAGGCAGAAGGTACAGTGTTCCTTCCACAGAGAAATTCGGGGATAAAGGAAGAGGAAGGGGGACACGTGAGGCCGCAGGGTCCGCCGGAGGATGTCGCAGCCTGGGACAAATGCACAGAAACGTGCGTCTCGGTAGGCAGAGGAAGAGAAGCCAAGAGAGGAGAGATTACGGATGGCAAGGAGGGAGGGCAGAGACCGAGAGAAACCGGGAGGGGCCGACTGGACGCGTGAGGCCTTGGGAGGGGCAGGAGGGGGGGCTCCAGACCCAGGAGGGGCTAAACCATGGCAGAGAGGAGGACTCTGTCCTAGAAGTGGCCAAGGTGACCTTGCAGGCATCACCAGCCCCAGCATCTTTCCAGGACAGAAGGGCAGAGGCAGGAGGGAGAAGGCTGGGATCCCCGGGGTCGTGGTCTCAAGGGCAGGAGGGGCGAGGCCAAACGCCTGCGTGTGGTGGACGGCTTCTCCCCTCACTCCCCGCTTGGGCCCGGGGAACCTCAAATGCTGCGAGGCTCCGGAAGGGACACGCTGTGGAGGGGCGGTAGGGCCAGGGGCCCGGGAGGGGCTCTTCTTCTGTTTCACCTGCTGTGGGGAGCGATCGGAAGCCCCGTCGGTAATCACCGTGCTTGGCTTTCTCGCCTCCCACCTGAAGACGAGGAGGAGGAAACCATGCAATGCCATCTGACTCTACTGGGGAGGAGGCCAAGGGGGCCCTGAGCAGCCGGCACAGGTGATTCTGAAGCGCTGACCCCAGAGGCCACCGTGCCCTTTGGCCTGGTGAGAGGGGGACGCCCACGATGTCGCAGTGGCCCTCAGGCTCCCCGCACCCCCTGGGGCCTCCCTGGTAAGGGAACTCGGCTGAGAGAAGGGGACGCGTCAAGCACCACAGTAGGGAGGCCTCAGGACAGGTGCCGGGGTCCCTGCAGCCTGGTCTTCCGGCGTTTGTGTGAGTAGGTCCGGCCGCAAACGTCGCTGGCGCCCTAGGCGCGTACCCACTCATCTTTTTGTTTGTTTCCTCAACATTTCCGACTCAGACCGTGTGCCAGACCTGGTACGGAAAACTGGGGATCTGAAGGTGAGGAAGACATGACCCAGCTGTGCCCGAGAGGCTCCCAGGAGTCTAGTGACGGAGACAAAGACATGAAAACAGACACGACCATTGGGAGCAGGCACGGCTCGCGGTGCAGCAGGGAGAGCAGGACCGCCTAGACCTAGAAGAGGCGGCAAGGAAAGGATCTTCAAAGTGACAGGGCAGGTCTTTAGTCCTGGGGGGGCAAGCATCCGGGGGCCGGGGGCCCAGGGCAGAAACCCAGGGGAGAAATGCAGGCGGGCGGTGGGAGAAAGAACATGCAAATGGTTCTTTACAACCGGGAGCAGGGAGGCCGGTGAGGCTGGAGAGGGGGACATAGTCGGCTCGCGGACAGCCTTGAATGCCACGCTGAGGGCTTGGCTTCAGAAAGGTCACTCTGGTGGAGGTAGGGGGAAGGGGTGGGAGGTAAGAGCGCAGTTAGGAGGATGGGGGGCTCCTGTGCCCGCAGCCCAGCTAAGAGGCCGTGTGGCCCACGCCCAGGGCAGGGATGGAACCCTGGGCTTGAGGACTAATTGCACGTGACGGGTGAAGCTTGACTTGGCCACCTGCAGAGTGCCCATCACCAAGATGGGACTAGAGGTTGGAGGCGGGGGTGCGGGTAAAGCCCAGGACACCCGCAAGGGGTGCGTAGTGTGCGGCCGTGTGCAGGAGTCTGACGGGGCTTCGGGGCTGGAGATGTAGACCAGGGTCATCCACACAAGGGGAAGGTTAAGGCCCTGGATTCCATCACCCAGGGGACCGTGTGGGCGCAGGACAGGCCCCGGAGAAAGAGAGCAGAAGAGGCGCACCACACGGGGGAAACTGAGAAGGAACGGTCAGAGAGGCGGGTGAAGCCAGCAGACAAGGAGAGAGCAGCGTCGTAAAATCCAGGAGCGGCGTTTCAAGACCGCAGAGGTCGGCAATGTCCAATGCTGTGGGAGACCCCTGGCGCCCTTGTCAAGAGCCATTTCTTTTCTTTTCTTTTTTTTGAGAGAGAGAGAGAGCAGGGCAGGGTCAGAGAGAGAGGGAGAGAGAGAGAGAATCCCAAGTAGGCCCTGCACTGTCGGTACAGAGCCCAACGTGGGGCTTGAACCCACGAACCATGAGATCATGACCTGAGCTGAAACCAAGAGTGGAACGCTCAACTGACTGAGCCACCCAGGTGTCCCTGTCAAAAGCCATTTCACTGGCACCGTGGGGCCAGGGTGAGGTTTTAGGGGGTGAGAAGCGACTGACTGGAAAAGCATGACTCTCCGTCATTCGCACAAATCTGACGCTCATGCCCTTCGGCCGTCACGCGGCCAAAACAAGTCTTTGGCTCTCTGTGGCGGTCTCACCCGACCAGGGCTCCTCAGCGTACTGTGTGTGCTTGTGTCCTCTGTGTCTCCAAGCGTCCCCGCCCGCCGGTCCCCTGTCCCTGTCGCCGGCCTCCGTGGCTGCAGAGGGCGACGGGACCCCTTGCAGGCCGTCTGAGTGGTGCCTCGTGAGGTGGCTGAGCTGGGGCGAGGCTGCACGTGTGAGCCCAGGCCTTGGCCACCACAGATCTGATGTCACACGTCACTGCTGCGTCCCCACCAACCTCTTAGATCCTCCCTACCCCTGATGAGATAGTGGCAGGACACCTCCCCATCTTCGGGCCAAACCCTGAGTATATGGAGAGTGATGTGCCCGCGGCCCTGCCGAGGGCTCAGGACAGGGCCCCGGTGCTCTGGCCCCTGCGGGAGCCCCTGGTCCGGAGGGGTGACCAGCCTCTGTCGGGAAGGAGAGGCCCAGATTCTCCTTCGCTCGCCCTTCCCCGGAGCCCCGAGCTGGGCAGTGCATCCGAGGGAAGCCTCTCAAGGCCCAGAAGCGACCCACGGGACCTGCCGCCACCCCCGCCCCGGGCTTTATGGGCCTGTCTTGGAACGGGCCTCGGAACCGTGCACTGACCTGCCCCCCCCCCCACCCCGTGGCCATCGCAGGTACCAAGGCCATGTTCCCGGTGTGGCCTTCTCCTTTGGCTCCCCCTACGGCACCGCCACCCTCAAGTATTTCCAGGACCACCGCCACGCAGCCCTGATGAAGAGCCGTACTGTCTTCAGCAAAGGCGGCCACTTCCCCACCCTCTTCTCCTCAGACCCCAACCTCGTGCTGAGTAAGCGCTCCCACACCCGGGACCGCTGGCTGCACACCCCCAGCTACACCCGCTTCAACCTGGACAGTGGCCGCTCCGCCCAGCTTACCGGCTTCTACCAGGTGGGTTGACCTGGGCCCGGCTGCTGTCCCCCTAGCAACCCGGGCGGTGGGGGAGGGGCTTGGAGTGATCCCCGTCACCTCCAAGAGGGACTTTGTTTGCTTTCTCCGAGCCCCTGAGCCAGCAGGGAACCTAGTGAGTTTGGCTGGGGGCGTCGGGGACAGGGCCTAGACTGCTTCCCAGATGACCCCCCACCCCAGGGACTCCTGGGGCTCTTGCCCCAGCCCACCCCCAGGGAGGTGTTCTCACCCCCAGGGAGGTGTTCCCACCCTCACCTCTGCCCCATGACCCCGTGGACCCTCGCTTACTTCCTACTAGAGTAAAACATCAAAGATCCACCTACAAGATGAACCCTGCCCCCCACCACTCACACACAGGGCCACTAAGCCCCCGACCCTGGTTCTAGCCCCAGGTCTAGTCTCGATTGTACCCGGGTCCTGGTGCCCACCTGACACCTCCTTGCTTAGCAGCCCCTCTGAAGCCGTACCCCAAGTCAACCTCAGCCCCAGACCGGAACCTAACTGCCCACACCCCGATGTCCTTGTCCTGCCCCTCGGGCTCTTACGGCCTCCCCTGGGCCTGGTGCAGACGTGTCCTGGTGGGTCACAGGCACCTGGGTGCTCGCCCACCTCACTGGGGGCCAGGGCTCATTCTCTGCCGTGTCCCTAGAAACCTTGGTCTCTCCCTCACTTCTCTTGCAAACATGCCTCCAGCCCGATTTCAAAGATGCAGGTGCCCCCTGGTCCTCAGGGCAGAGAACTATATGAGAAGGCAGGTCCTCAAGGAGAGGACCAGGTCAATGCTGTCAGACTCCAAGGGGCTGTGGGGACCGTGTCAATGGGCATGGGGGGGGGGGGCTTTGCTTTCCCTCATGGCTCTCACGCATAGCACCCCCAGTCCAGGGGGGCGGGAAAGGGAGAAACAAACACACGGAGCTTACCTGTGCCACCTGCTGAGCCAGGATTCACACCCTTGACCTCCGCTGGTCGCTCGCCTCATTTACTCTCCGCAGCAAAGCTGGGGTGGGGCGAGCCATCATCGCCATTAGACAGATGGGAGCTGGTCTCAGAGAGGACACCCAGCTGGGGCCTCCAACAGGGGCGTTAAGGGAGACGGCCCCACCCCCTGCCCAGGTATAGGCAGGCAGGAACTGCGGGTGCCCCAGGTCACTCCTGCACACTGACAACCTGTCATCTCTTCTTTGGGTCGAGCCGTAGATGGCGCAGCAGCATAGGAAGTCCTATCTAGACAAGACGGGCATGGTGCCCCAGGTGCCCTACTTCGTGCTGCCTGTGAAGGAGTGGGAACGATACCCCCTCCCCACCGACCTGTGAGTGCCTGCCCTCCCCCCTTCACGCATGCTACAAACACATGTCCATGGGGCACCTGCTTCCAGCCAGGCACACAGCCACTCACGCCGAGAAATGAGTGAAGACCTCACCCTAAGGAGCCTACGGTGCAGAGGGTGACAGTCACACAGCAAGGGGGTCAAGGTTAAGGGCAGCCTCAGAGGGATGAGCAGAATGAGCAGAATCTGAAAGAGTGCTTTCCTGGCCAGATGCACGGGGAGTTTGGGAGCAAACCTGTCATCTTGGCTGGCCTGAACCTTGCAGGCTTCTCCCCCCCTGCAGTGTCAGCCTTGCAGCTACACTCGTCCAAACGTGGGCACCGCTGCTTCTGAGTAGCAAGGAACTGCTGCCCTCTGGTGGACACAGAGGGCACTACAAGAGCGGGAAATGCGTCCCCCCAGTCCCGACCAGACTCGGAAAACGTTCTCCTTGGGACCTCAGAATATCTTTCAAAGTCCAACTGTCCATCTAACAAAATATGAAAGTTCCCCACTGCTTGCATCTCACTCCTTTTATCTGAGAGAGCTGCTTTCCCCAGGGAAGGCCAGCTCTGCCCTTTGAGATAATCCAGGCACATGGTTCCCTTGCTGTCCCTCCTGTCACCAAGGCACGGGAATCGGAAGTCTGTGCTTCCAAGGTGTTGTGTGGGGAAGGAGGGGTCAAGAGGTCAGTGGAAAGATCTTGGGTTTCCAACTACTTGCTGACCATCGCCATCATTTCTCATAACATTTGTTGCGTATCTGTTCCTCGTCCAGCATTATTTAAGTGCCTTATACGCATTACCTCATCGAGTCCTCAAAACAAAGCTAACAGGGATGGGAGGTACCAACACTGGTCCATTTTATCCGTGTGCCCTTCCAGCGGGAGTTGAGCCGGAATCTCTCCCAGGTCTGTCTGACACCCACGTTCTCCCTCTTTACCGCTGCGCCATTGTGCAAATGCAAATTATTCTGATCTCCACTGCAGGGTGACTTACAAGACGTTTGAGCTGGTGAGTAGCCAGTTCAGGGTGGGCTAGAAAATTGGGCACACGGGGCTGTGGGTGGGCACAGCCTTTCTGGAACGCTGCATAACCCTGTCTCCGTCCTCCCCCAGTCCTCCTCTGAGCCCAGAGAAGAAGTGGCACCTTTTAAGAGTATCTCCCGAGAACTTGAAGACCTACCAGAGGTTCCCCTCGGGGAAGAGGGTCACCCCCCATGAGCGGCAGAGGAGAGACTGCTACTTTGAGTTCAGAGCGTGATGCTGGAGAGCCTGGCCCTGACCAGGTCGGCCTTTCGGAATAAAATCTTTAGCCACGTCCAAAGCCGTGGTCTTCGCCTCTGGCCTCCAGGAACGTTTGGCCATAGCGGGACAGCGCCCAAGGGTCCCACCCAACACCGAGTCTTAAGGGCTGTCAAAAGCTCAGTGCAGGGGTTCAAGCCAGTAGGAAGCAGCGTCCACTGACCCACTGGGCCCACGCAGCCCTCCTCTGAGGTGGGGGCAGGTAGAACCAAGGACTATAGGGCTCCCGAGTCTTGGTGGCAGGGTCACTCAGGTCCAGAGATACGCCCCATCGGCTCCCACTCGTGTAACAGAGGAAGCCCCGTTATTGTACATCTGAGAATGAAAGTGAAGTGACCCCAGAACAATTGCACAGGGGGTACGATGCAGAAGAATTCCAGTCTGAGCCCTGGCCTGGCATCATCTAATCCACCCGATAACTTGAGAGGGAAGTAGCAGTAGCCTCACTTTACTGATAAAGACACTGAGGCTCAGAGAGGCTGAGAAAGTTGCCCAAGCTCACACAGCTTAGAAGTGACCCAGGTTTTTTTGACCCAAGCCCTAGTTTTTCCACTACATAACTTGCTTGTGGCCCATGTGGAGACTGGGGAGTAGGGATGACACAGTGCTGAAGGACCTTGTGTGCCTGAGAGGATGATCTGTGTAGAGCAACCATTTTCTGCATTCTTTCCAGACTGGAATGGACAGGTTGACTTGGCATCTACCCCCGGGGCTGCTTCTAGAATAGGACACGAAGGAGTGATGTGGACTAAGCCACTCTTCAAGGAAACCGGGGGAATGGGTTCCCAGGTCACGTGCGTGAGGTTAGGGGTTTGGAGTGTGCGCTCGCCCAGCTGCTGCTCCCCACTTCCTGGGAGACCTGCTGGGGCAGGGGACAGGATGTGGGTGACAGCCCCTCGATAGACAAGATCTGGGATGGGGACCTCAGGCCAGGTGTGTATCCACAGGACAAGAGTTCTCCAACATTCCAGTGCCTCTTAGATTTGATCAAGGGACTTCATCGATCAATGGGAAATCTATTACCTCTTGAGTGGGTGAGTCAGGACCGAAAGGCAAAGACACCACTGTAGGTTCAGGTGAGGGCGAAACAGCCCTTCCCCTGGGAGCCAGTGTTTAGACACCTCCCCAGAGGATGATGTAAACAGGAAAGACCATGTGCCTGTCAGAGCATCTGTCAGCTCTCAGAGGCCTTATAAGGGCCTGCTCCTGTGACCCAAGACCAGCTGGGCCCCAAAGGGTCCCTGTGGTGGCCAAATCCATTCCAGGATGTGGCTGAATACAAAACAAATAAATCCCAGTTGTTGGTCACACGCTGTCGCATCCCGGGGCCTGGGGGTGCCAAATGGGGCCAAGATGTCTTCTCCCTTGACAAGGACCGGGAAGCCAGAGGCCGACTGGAGTGACTGCTATATACACGTCTCTGTACATTGGCCCCGGAGGATGCTGGGAGGTGGCTCCAGTGAAGGGAGGGGAGGATGTAGATTTTCTTGGTGAACTTCAATCCATTTGGCCTGGTCCCTGCTGTGACATGTGTTGGGATTTGAACCCTGTCCCCCAGAAGACTGGTCATCCAGTTTTCACGGTCATTGGCAAGCTTAAGAGCCGGAACGAGGGGTTATTAACAAAAAGCACTTCTACACGATCCCGTAGTCAAAAGATGAACCAATAGGGGAAGGGAAAGGCTTTTTCTTCTGCTTTATTGAATAAACAATAGCCTAGAAGTGAGGGAGGGACAGGGACAGAATCGTACTTCTGATCAAAGCCCCCCAGCGCCTGGAGGGGGTTGAATTCCAAGTTCCAGTGTTTCCCCCTTGAGGCTGCCAGATCGGGTCTTTGTAGCCACATCAAAATCCCCAGAAGTGAATCCGAAAGGAGCTGAGGGAAAGCATCCCATGAGCCACCTTGAGCTGCAAATCTAAAGTACCCTCCAATTTCTGGGTTCGTAATGGCCCTGGTCTCATGTCCCTCTGTCTGAGAGATGGCCAGCTTGCAGCTGTCACAAGCCAACCCAAAGGCCTCTTTATATGCTCCTTTTAGCATCACCAGAAAGCAAAGGGCGTCAGAACCTCACAGTGCCAAAACTAATGGAAAGAGACGGGAGAGATTCAAAGAAAAAGACAAGGAAGAGAGGATTCTGGCCTCACTAATGTGCTGGGCTGTTATGGAAGAAGAGGAATTACTCTTAGTTGGGGTGGTTCCAGGTGGGGACCCTCTTTCAGAGGGTCTGCCCAAACCTCAGCCCCATAGCAGCCATGACAGAATGGAGAGCCCTGTCCCCAAGCCAGGTGGTGGGAAGAGGGGTGGACACCTGACCAGAGTCATCGGGCCAATTGGATTCTCTCTCTGGGAATCTGGAGTCAGAGCTGAGAGATACTTCTTAGGAGTGGCCGAGGGTCATTCAGAACCCAGGAGATATAAACCTGACTGCTGCGGGAAGGCCACGTTCGGCCTCGTGTCAGACAAAGCAGAGATTGCCGATTCGCATGTAGAGCAAAGTGCAGGGGAGCTGAGGTGAGAGGCAGAGACCCGAGGCACAGAGAAGAGAGAAAACATGCTGATTCCTGGCTGGGTGTTCTGAGGTGTAGCTGTCTTTGTCCTTTCTAATTGCTTTGTCAAACCATCTTGAGTGGGCATTCTTTGCTATCAAAATCACCTAGACTGTGAGACCAAGGGCAGAATAGGGCCCGGGGGGAACAGCAGACACATGCAAACTGATGCCAACTCAACACAAGGAGGGCACTCCAACAGGGCTGTTCGATCACGAAGGGGCTGCCTCCCAGGGGCATGGGATCTTTCCCGATACCGGAAGGATCCGAACAAGATTGTTAAACGCGGCCTGGGCAGTATGGAGTTGGCCAATCATCTTAAGGGTGTTTGAACCAAGATATAAGAGCGTTAAGGCCCCTTCGCCTGAAACAAGGTTTGGAAATACTCGAGCTTTCTCTGAGCTCCGCAACCAGCACCTTCACACCCCCATGCAAATCCCCAGCTCCTGGTGACCGCGGGAGTTGTTGGGACAAGGGAGCAGGATGGGCAGTGGCAAAGGCCACCACCACCAGGCAGTCCCGGAGCCCCCTGGGCTTGGGGAGAAGACACCGGTGGGCCAGGCCAGCTATACATGGGCAGCACCCACGTCCGGACCACCCACGTCATTCGCAAAGCCAGGAATGCAGCCTTGCCTTTGCTGGGTAAAACCCCACTCCCTCTCTCTGAAGGTTAGAAATTTAGGGCACCTAACTTCTCAGAAGCCCCGCTTTTGCCAATTCTGAAAGAATTGGCCAAGTATCCTGGACACTCATGACCCCCTTGGGAAGACGGAGGCTCCCCATTGGCCCTTCCTGCCCCCACCCCACACTGGGTACCGCCACCTCCCACTTTGGAACACCTTACTTCATGAAGTCTGGAGACTTGGCCATCGCGTGCTCAAACTCTGAGAAAGACAGCATGTTGTCATTGTCCAGATCCGACTCACTCAGGACCTGGCCAGGGGTACAGGAGGAGCCAGAGAGCAGAGAGGGGCCCAGGGTGAGAAAGCGACGTGGAAACACAGGCAGAGGGGGGAGGGGTGCCTCTCACCAAGTGCGGCCACAGGCCAGGTTCTCTGCTTAGTGCCCGGCACATATCCGAGTCCCGGGACCCCCTGAGGGACAGGTGTTCTCCCCACCCTCCACCCTTGTTACTTCCCACCCCAGACAAGGGCATGAAAATTCAAGGTTATGTGCGCTGAAGTCTGGGACCTCATGGGCTGGTCTCATTGTGGAAGAGTCCCCTTGGTGCCTCTAACACAAACGTGGCAGTAGAAATGGGCACGGAGGCGAACAGGGTGGCTTCCCCCACCCCCACCTGTCACCCAGACACAGGCAGGGGCTCTGTAGGGCAAGGGGCCCAGTCAGGTCGAGGAGGCAGTGATGACCCCTCCTGGTTTTATCTTTGCTTCTGGTTTCGACCTAGACCAAAAGCACTTGAAGGTTCTCATGGTCTTAGGACAGATTCACAAGGCTGTTTTCACGGCCTGTCACACTGGGGGCTGTCACTATAGGACATCCGGACATTGTGTTGTGCTGGGATAATGTGGGCCAGGGGACGTTGTGATGTGTCCATCTGATGCTAAGCCTCCGTTGGGCCACCTGCCTGCAGTGACTGCAGTGTGGGTGGCTCGGGCACCTGCTCTTGGGGACCCCGGAAGGGAATTGAGATTCTGGAGGAAAGACAAACACTTAGGGGGTAGTTGCCTACATCCGTGTGCCCGTCCCTCAGGACACCTCACCCCGCCTGCCACCCAGGGGCTTTGGGTGATAGCCTGGCCCAACCCAACCCGGGTGGCCCCCGGACACACACGTGGTTCGTGACGTCGGTCAGCAGGTCCTCCGACACGTCGTCGCTGTTGAGCAGTCGGAGGACAACCTTCCGTAGGTCCTCGTCGTCAATGAAGCCGTTCTCGTTAAAATCTGCAGGGAGGAGGCAGAGCGTGAGAGGAGGGGGCCTTGCTCGGCCTCCCAGGAGTCCAGGGAGCCGTGGCCACCCAGAGCCCCGCTGTCCCAGGCGGGCCTAGAGCCTGGCCCCTGGTGACACCTGGGCGGGCGAGAGGGGAGGGCGCCACGGCAGCAGGGCCGGCTGCAGGGAAAGCAGCGCTAAATAACATGCTAGAAATAGCGACAGCACTGAGCGTTCAGTGAGCGCACGCTACCCCCTCAGACGTATCCTGAGAGCTTCACCGGTTCTCGGTCACTGGATCTACACAGTACAACCTGTTCTTGGTCTCACTACCGAAAGGACACGAGCACAGAGGCGTCAGATAGATGTTGGCCTCCCCTGCCAGTACGTGCAAGGCGGGGACGGGGACCCAGCCGGGCTGGGCCCCGAGCCGGCCTCAGCCACCGTGCTGTGGGGAGCTCCAGCTCACAACTCACAAGGCAGTAGGTGGCTTGGTGGCTGGGGGCCGGGGACACGGAGGAGCAGGAGGACGCCTGGACTCCAGCACAGGTCCCGGGCCCTGCCCCTGCGCGGCGTGACCCGAGCGCCTGCCCCACCTGCGCCGAGGATAACGCCCGGTTTCCACTCCAGGGGGCACCCTGAGCCTTGTCAGACCTTGGGTCCTCCTTTTTGAGTTCAAAAATAGGGGTCATTCATACGAAACTAATATAACATTGTATGTCAACGACGACAGCGGAACGGGGGCATTACACCAGCTCCCCGAACACTGGACGGCCAAGGTGCGTTTAACCGGTTTCCTACAGAGACCCCTTGGAAGGGTGTCGTTGGTCCTGTCAGTGCAGGTCTTCTCTACAGGCCCAGAGCATTCCTGCCTCCGGCCTTTGCAGAAGGCACCCCCCCGGAGAGAGGGCCCCCCTTCTCCTCCAAGCCCTGGGATGCTCTGACTCAGCTCTTGCTCTCCCTGGCCTCCCTGTGAAGTCTCCCTGACACCTCAGGCCCAGGATGGCTCCCTCCTCAAGCTCCAGCAGCTTCTCACATAGGACTTGTCCTCCTGGACTGCTGTCCTCGGCACCAGTGGCCGAGGACTGCCTTGTCTTCCCGTGGCGGTACGTGCTTCTCACCACGGCCTCACTCGGGTGTAGTGGGCGGACACGGTGGGTGCCTGCTGGGTGCCCATCCCCGAGCTCTGGCACACAGCTATACCAGACTGGTTCCTGGGGTTCTAGTCCTGGGGTGCAGGGGAGACAGTTGGGCACCTGAGTGGCTTGGCTCCAGGGAGAGAGGAACGGGCATCCCAAGGGTTCCAAGGGTTTCCAGGTGGCCAAGTTCATGTCTGATTGGGGTTGGGGGTGTGAATGAGGAAGACTTCTTGGAGGAAGAGGCAGCAGAGAAGGACCTACAGAAATGGCCACTAGAGGAGGTGCCAGGGTCACTAGGGACAGTGGTAGAGAAGGAATAGCACCGGAGTGATCAGTCTGGGGTGAGGGGAGCAGAGGCTTGGAGGTCTGGGAGAGAGAGTCAGAGGTTAAGTGTGGAAGGTGGGCTGAACCGCATAGAGCCTTGAATGCCGAGTGAGGCAGCCCTCCTCTGGGAACCCCAGCACAGTCCCCGAACCACTTGTCAGCCATGTGTAAGTGCAGTAAACTTAGGCAGATACAGCGGCCACCGCGACAAACACAGATGTGCCAGGCAATGATCTAAGTGCTTTCTATTTACTGCATTTAATCCTCAGAACACGGATGAAGAAAGTGAGGCACGCTGAGATTAAATAACCGTACTTACTTCCCTAATCTCATTTCAGCCTCTTGCCTTAAATATCTACCTCCAGCCTGGGCTTCTCCTGCACTCCAGGCACATGTATCCATCCACGGCCCCTCCTGTCCTCCCCACTTGGAGGTATGATAGGTCCCTCAGATTCAACTGATCCCAACCCAAACTGTTGACGTGCCTCCCTCTTCCCTGTCCCCAAACCTGCTGCTCTCGGCTGTGCATTTCCTGGCAACTGGGCAACTCCACTCTTCCGGTCCCTTGGCCAATGAGCTTGGAGCCATCCTGGACCACGTCTTTTCCTCACTCCCCACAGCTAAGGTGTCAGTAAACCCTTCCAGCTCCCCCCTGGAGAGACAGTGGACCCAGCCTGATGACCTCCCCATCACACTGCCTCCACCATGGCCCAGCCATCATCACCTCTCTCCAGGATTACCCTGGCGGCACCCTAACCAGTGTGCTTCCTCTCCGTCTGCCCCCCTCAGTCTGTTCTCCACTCAGCAGCCTGTGGTCCTTGTACCACATTCCTCCCTCAGCACCCCTTCTCACAGCCTCCCATCTCTAGCCAGAAGAAAGCCCGGGTCCTGACCGTGCTCCCCAAGGTTTACCCTGCCCTCACTCTGCCTCCTTGCCTTTCCCCATCAGGCAGGCACGATCCTGCCCCAGGCCCTTTGCACTGTGCTTCCCCTCCCTGGAACACTCACCCAGGGATCCTTTGGGTCTTCATTGAGATGCCACTTCTCACCAGAACCTGCCTAAAATTACGCTTCCTGTCCCTTTCCCTGCTTTATTTTTCTCCCAGCACAGAACACTGCCTAACGCATTGTATATTTCACCTATTAGCTTTATTTCTCTCCACTAGAATGTAAATTCCTGGAGGGCAGAAGGTTTTGTCTTTTTGGTCGCCACTGTGTCCTCAGCTCCGGGAACAGTGCCTGGAACAGAGTAAGGACTCGCCGAATATTCCTTGAGTAAGTGAATGCATGAACTACCCAAGGTCACACGTTGATGAACGATGGAGACAATATTAAACCCAGGCGGTACAACTCTGCGGGCCGTCTGCGGTCTTAATCACTCATAACTGCTTTCATGGTATTCAAGTGCCCAATTTTTAGCTGGGTATACGACCATCTAAAATGAACACTACATTTCCCAGCCTCCCTTGCTGCTAGTTGTGGCCCCGCATGTTAGAGTTCTGGCCAACGAGACACGAGCAACTTCCAGGAAGTCTTTAAAGAGAAAGCATAGCCCTTTGTGACAGTGAGGCGACGCTAGGAAGGGAGGATAAAGGGACACCATGTCCCCGACATCGCTGCAGTCACTTTGCGGCACCCCGACATTGCAGAACCCCCGGGGACCACCGCATTGGAATTCCTGCATCTGAAATAACAGGCGGCTGCCAGAGATCTGGGAAGCTGCCTTGTGTAAACCACTTGGGCTTCCCTGTCATCTGCAACCAAATTTAATCCTAACTAATGCATCATCTGGGCCTCAGTTTCCTCATCCACAACACAGAAAATAGCCGTACTTCCATACGGTGGCTGTGAAGATTAAAGATGCAAACTACAGGGAAGCCATCCGGCATGGGGCTTGGACCACAGAAGACGCCCAGGACAGAAGGCGCGTATTAGATAGAGCAGAGGCTCAGTTCTATGCCACTTGATGATTGTTAAACACTAAAAACGCAAACCCCGGAAACTGTGTAACATCTCACTTTGAAGAATGAAAGGTAGAGCTATCCTGGGCCTAGAATGGAGGGGCGAGGTTGCCCATGTCCCAGGCTCCTTCAGGGTTAGAGCCCAGACTTCTGTCTGTCTTCTTTGGACAGGATATGGATATGGAAAGTACAGCTCACCACCTCCCTTCTGAAGCAGGTGGCTCTCCCCTGGCCAATTGTTTATCAGCCCCAGGAACCGGAGGCTAAGGCCTGAGACGTTCATCCAGGCCCTCCCTGTGCTGCTGTGCTGTCACCCATCGTGGGTGATGGCTGGGAGCAGGTGGAGGGGTGGAGGGACCAGCACCCGGACCAGAGGGAGTGGGCAGCCGCAGTGACATTGCACTGCTGGTCAGAAGTTCCGCAGCCTCTCCCAGAGACCCCGCAGTGTCCCCGGGCGTCCTGCTGGCCCAGGTCCCATATGCAGAGACTGCAGCAAAGTGACGTGGCTTTGGTCCCAGGCCATCTGAAAACAGAATAATTTGCTAGAGTAGAATGTAGTCCTGGACAGTTCCCCTCCTTTGGGGGTGCAAGGGCACAGCAGCCCGGGAAAGGGGTGGGGGCTGAGAGCTCTGGGCTGCTGGCCAGCCCATGCAGACTCGGCAGCCTCAGATCTGCAGCTTTGGGCCGCTCTGAGAAGGCGGGGGAGGGCCCACGTCTAATTCTTGCTGTTTCCCGACAACGGGAAGGTTAGACGGCTTGGAGAGCTGGGGCCCCGCCTTCAGGTCCCCCCAGAGCACTCTTGCCATCGTCATCTCAACCTGTCTGTCATGGTACTCCTTGCAATTTACAAAATACTTTTACAGAAATTAGCCCATGTGGTTGAGTGAGGAAGGGCGCGCTTTCACCATTCTTTCCCAGGAGAACCGAGCCTGCCTCCCTGGCCTCTCCCGGCCCTTGGCACCGTGTCAGATCTTGGGGCGGTGTGGGAGGATCCCCCGCTGGCACTCTGGCACCTGCCTGAGGGTCGTTCACATCTGATGGAAGCTGTGCTGATGGAACAGGAAGGCAGCGCTGGGGTGTTGGTCTCTGGCAGGTAAAAAGTCCCCCCAGAGGGGGCCGGGGGTGCATCTGTTAGAGGCCAGGAGTGTCCCTCAAAGCGGAAAGTGGAGCCCAGCAGGTACATCCCCGGTGCTGGATTCTTGACGGATGGTCATTCACTCCTTCCTTCCGACTCTCAGCAGCACAATTCTCGTTCAGGGTGACACCGTGTTCGGCTGAAGATACTCAACTTTCCAGTCTCCCTTGCAGCTATGTGTGACATCATTCTGGACAACACAGTATGAAGCTGCCGGGTGGGGTGTCCAAGGACACTCGTTAAAGAAGAGTCAACTTAATCTGTGCCCTTGAATGTACACTTGATTCTTATCCCTTCTCCCATCCCTTTAGCTTCCTGTCGGGAATGAAGACACAGTCTGGAGGCACAGAAACCATCTTGTGATGGTAAGGACGACAGTCCCATACAAAAGATGGCATATTAAGGGGCTTGAAGGAGCCAGACCCTTGGTTACCTCCCCCTGGCTCTGGACACCCTAATTCCAGGCTTTTTTTTTTTTTTAACATGGACACTCTTACATATAACTGAATGCAGGCCTACCTGGTATAGTGGGTCTGAAACTCCACTGCACTTTAGAATCACCCAGGGAGCTTTACAAAAGCCTGCCCACCCACCAGGGCACACCCAACACCCTTACATCAGATCTCCGCAGCCGGGGCCCCAGCAGCCGTGGGTCTTAACACACCAGATAGTGTGCAGTGTGCAGCCACGTTGGAGAAGCAATGAGTTAGAGGAGTGTTGCCTAGATTTTAAGATGTGGAGGGACCAGCTGGGGGTCTTGTTAAAATGTGGACCCGGCTCCAGCAGGTGCACAGAGGGGCTGGAGATGCTGCGTCCCTAACAGGCTTCCTGGAGATTTTGATGTTGCTGGTGCATGGACCACAAGTGGAGTACCAAGGCGTCAGTCAGAGCATCGAGTTAGGTCTCTGGACTTTGGCTACCAAGGGTCACCACGGCATCACCACCACCACCTTCTCCTTTTTTGTCTCCTCTTCCTTTTTATTCCTCCCCTTCTGCCTTCGGTGCTGCCATTACCACCTCAATGTACTGAGCAGCTACCTCGAGCCGAGCACCGGGCTCCGAGATTCACTTGTCCCATCCCTAATCCTGCTGACAGCTCTGTAAGGCGACAGATCTTCTGAGCCCAGAGAGAATTCAGATTTGTCTGGGTATATCTGATGAAGCCTTGGAGTTTATGAGTCCCCAGGCATCTATTTGCACAGCTGATTTGCATGAAGGCTTTGCGCTTTTTTGTTTTTGTACTTGAGCTCAAGGAGGAAGGAAACCCCTTAAGGGGGCCTGGAGAGAGGGGCTGGAGGAAGATACAAGGACAGGGTGGGGGACAGGTGGTATCTGACCCCTGATCTGACCTGAGGCACTCAGTCTGACCTCCTGGGAGTGAGGACATCCTCCCTACTTCTGAGCTGAACACAGTTTAGCTCCTGTGCCTTGAAGCTTAAAGAGAACCTGCTGTTCTTGTAGCTCCCTGAAGGCTTGGGTGTTTTTGTTTGTTTAGCTCTGGAAACCATGGAAAGACAGCTGAGGCAGACATCTTTGGGAACATCTGCTCTGCCTACACTTTGCCATCTCTGAGAAGCGTCCCCACCCCCAGCAACAGGGCTCTAGAGCTAGGTTTATTTATGTGACTCTGCATCGTTTTGGCTGTGGTTGATTGGACAAGGCTGTTTACCCAACCTGGGGGCAGCAAGACCATTGGTTTGGCTGAGCCATCAGTATCTCCTGAGAAGATGGGGGACCAGTGTTCATCTTTGGCCCATAGGCACAGAAGCATAAAAGTGTGCAGAAAGAGAAATTGCACAGGGAGAAGCAGAGTTGAGAGACCAGGGACCCACAGAGAGAAAAGAAGAAAGTAGCTGCCTCACTTCCTGACCACTTGCCAGCTGCATCCCCGGGAGGCTGCTTCAGTTCTACCGTGGGCTCCATGCCGTTCCTGATGGACAAGCTCTAGTGCCCCCCTCCCCCCCCCCCATGACCTGCACCTCTTGGTGTTTGTGCATATATAACCCCCACATCCCTTTGGTGGCTTATAACTAAGCAACAGAATTTGGCAACAGTGATGGGATATTCCTTCCGTGATTACAATATTGTGTAAGACTCTACCTTAGCAGCACACTGGCTCCAGAGGCTCCAGAAGCAGCCTCCAGCCCATAGCCAGTGGAAACCAGGGCTCTAAGTTCCACAGATATGAGGAAATGCATTTGCCAACAACCAGGGTAGGCTTGTAAGTGAATTCCTCCCCAGTCAAATGCAGCCCAGACAGAGCCTTGATTGAAGCCTTGCAGAATCCTAAGAGAGGACACGGAGAAGCTGCGCCAGACTCCTAGCCCACAGAAACTGTGAGATTATAAATGTGTTACCTAAATCCACTAGGTTTGTGGATATACTGGCTCCAATATACTCCTGTCCCTCATCAGCTGCCTTTCACACAGGTAAGTCCCTGATACTTGCAACCCAAAGACTCTTGGCTAATATGAGAGCACTCAGCCTGGGCCGGTGCTCTGCATCGGGTAGAGCTGTCCATCCAGGAGAGTATGGACAGGAGGCGGAAGAGGCTAGGGACAGCACAGCAAGTGCCATGCGGCACAAGTCCTGACACAGAGGGGGCAGCAACTAGTGGGCTAGACTTCCCCGCGGAGCCCCAGAAGTACTTGGGGTAAAGAAGGAGGAAGACTAGTGAACAGGTGGGAGCCACTGAGCCAACCAAATCTGGGTATGTGATTTCATTTGCACTTAACCCTGCTTGAAGTTCACTGTAAATGCATGTCTTGTGTCAAACTTAGGACATGTGGGGCCATTACTTCTTCAGATATCTTTTCTTTCCCATTAATTCTTTCCTTCCGAGATTCCAGTTGAATATATATTAGATCTTCCTATTGTCCTTCATGTTTCTGAAGCTCTGTTTCCTTTTTCTCTCAATGTATTTTTCTTCTATTCTTCAGATTAGATTATTTCCGTTGAACTATCTTCAGGTTTCTGACTCTTCCTTCTGTCATCTCAGTTTTCCTATTAAGTCCATTCAGTGAATTTTTAATTTTATTTTTTATTTAAAAATTTTTCAATGCTTTTGTTTTGGAGAGAGAGACAGAGACAGAGTGCAAACAGGGGAGGAGCAGAGAGAGAGAGGGAGACATAGAATCCAAAGCAGTCTCCAGGCTCTGAGCTGTCGGCACAGAGCCTGACGTGGAGCTCGGACCCGTGAACTGTGAGATCATGACCTGAGCTGAAGTCAGATGCTCAGCTGACTGAGGCACACAGGTGCCCCATGAATTTTTATTTTAAGATATATATTTTATTTTTCACTTTTATATTTTCCATTTGATTCTTATAGTTTCTACTTCTCTGTTGAGAATCCCTACTATTTCTTTCATTATGAATTTCTTTTATATCACTGACCAAGGTTTAGTACCTGTTTTAAGACACTTATCAGCTAATTCCAACATCTGGGTCATGCCAGAGTCAGGCTCCATTCTTGAGAAAATATCAATTTTTATTTATTTTATAATTGTATATTGAATAATTTTGTATTATACCTTGGACATTTCTGATTTTCTAAAATTTTTGTATGTTGGATAATTGTGGATTATATTTTAGACATTATGAATGATTTATTGTAAAAACTCTGGATTCTGTTATATTCTTCCGAAGAGTGTTGATTTTTTTTTTTTATTCTATCAGGAAATTGACTGGACTTAAACTGCAAACCCCGTCACCCAGGGACCTTGTTAAATGCAGTGGCTGCTAAAATCTCAGTTCTGTTATCCTTACCTGAGCTGCTTTGAGTTTGCCTTGCATATGTGGTTTAGAGGTCCTTTCTCTCGCTTTCGTTCATGAACTCTCCCTATTTGCACTTTCCAGGGGAAAAGTGCCCCAAACTTTCTGATTCTTCAAGTCAGAAAAAATTTAGGGTTTCTATCAGTCCTGCATGATGCCCCTCACTGAAGCCCACCTTTAGGCTAAAGAAATTTGAAAAGAGTGAGGGAGAGGACCATCCAGTACCATTTCCTCCTTCCAAGTGTCAACTCTCTGCCTCTGGTAACTTTCTAGTGCCATCAGGTAGTTGATTTTTATATGTAGTTTTTGAGTTTATAGATGCTATCTGTGGAAGTGACAGTATGGTAGGAACTTACTCAGCTATTCTCAACAGGAGAATCTGTGACTTCATTGGAGTTTATTGGATACTAAGCCTGAGGACATAGGAGATACCAAAATATCACTGAGTACTTTTTATAGGTGAGAAACCTGAGCCCTCACAGGTCCATCAGGCTTAAAACTCCTCCTCCACCCCATTTTATCCAAGTCCACTTGGGCAAAGCAAGAATAAGACGGTGTCCACTGTGTGGAGACAAGGAGGACCTGGCAGGAAAGAGAGACAGGGGAAATGCCAAACTGCCCCATCCTGAATGTTCAAGTCCTTTGGGACCAAGGAGTTGCCACAATGAGCTTAAAGCCTTGCACACGGTCTGTTTGAAGACTTCTCAGATTTCTTTGTTTCTTTCCTTTTAACTTCTCTTGAGAATTCCAGCCATCTCAGTTGTGCTAAGGGCACATAAGTCTGCTGACAAGCAGAACTCTGGCAGTGCTTTATGGCTACCCCAGACAAAACCAGAGACCAAAAAAATGTCATAGGACCTCAGAGATGATCTTTCTCAAACACCTCGTTTTAAAGCCGATGAAACTGAGGCCTAGAAAGGTGAAGCGATTTGCCCAATACTTCCCAGCCATTCCGTGGCTGAGCTAGTTGTGGTGTTCAAATCTCTTAATTTCTGCCAAACAAGCATTAGCTCCTTCATACCCATATGTAGTCCTCAATCTCTCTCTCTCTCTCTTTCTCTGGCCTGTCCACACTGCTACCATGAAATATCAACACCAATGACTCCGTTTGACTCTGTGGCATGGAGGGGAGGGCATCCATCTATCCATTGAAGTAGTAATTCACAACCATGTTATAGTACTCAGGAAAGATGATAATACCCATAAACGCCCAAGTGAATCCCAATGAACATCATCCCACCAATGAATTGAGGTTGATGGATTCCAGATTGATGTATACTCTATGGTGCTTCCCCCCCACCACCACTTAGTCACCCACCGTAGATTCGAAAGGCATACTCGATCTTCAGGCTGGGGCAAGCCTGCTCACTGAAAACAGATGCCATACCCAGGACATCCTCAAAGGAGAACACATCATCGTGGGAGAACACTTTGCAGATTCGGTCTCTGAAAGGGTTGACCTGCAGGGAAGGAGGAAGAGGAGTGAGGAGGTCTGTCGGGATCAGGTTCATGCCTCCCTGGCCCTCACATATCTATCACAAGCACAGCAAATTCCTCTTGGGCACCGTCCTCCACTTTCTGTTTGCCTAATTCATTTCCACTTACCTGGGCTCCTTTCCCCCAGTTGCTCAGTGGCCCGGTCCTGGCTGTTCTAAACTCTCCTTGCCTGCTGCCAGGTCTTATCAGATCCCAACTTTGCTGTAGTGTTCTAAAAGGACCCCGATCCCTCCCCTCAACCGACCCAGATTCTTTTTCCTTAGATGCACCGCAGCCAAGAAAGCTATTTGATTCTTTCTGTGAGTTCACATAGTAGATCTGAACGGCCAACTGTGCCCAATTTTTAATTAGTTGAAACAAATCTCTGGTTGATTGTTCTAGTCACTGACAAGATACCTCTTCAAGGCTCCAAGCTGCATGCAAATGGATTAGTTCCTCTGCCTCAAGCACCCAATGGGCCTATTACCTCCCTCAAGGACAGTTGAGCCCCAGCCCCAGCCTGTATGCTTGTTGAACTCTCCTTAGGGTTTTCCCAGCAACAGCCAATGCGTACCCATCTGGTTTTGATTTCCCCATTTACAACACATGAAAATTTCTTTTTCATTTCTTTTGAACTGAGCTACACGTTGAAATCTATGGTTTAGGGGTCCCTGGGTGGCTCAGTCGGTGAAGCATCTGACTTCGGCTCAGGTCATGATCTCACGGTTCGTGAGTTCGAGCCCCGCGTCGGGCTCTGTGCTGACAGCCCGGAGCCTGGAGCCTGCTTCTGTTTCTGGGTCTCCCTCTCTCTCTGCCCCTCCCCCATTCGCTCTGTCTCTCTCTGCCTTTCAAAAATGAATGAATGTAAAAAAAAAATCTATGGTTTAGTTTTATTTGGTATTCCTATGTATTTGAGATGAGAGGGAGAACGTTCTGTGTCACCTCAGGTGGCCATGGAGCTCTCAAGCTTTTGTGAGCAAGCGAGGTATCTAAAGTCCTTGGTAAGAACATGAATTGTGAGCTCCCACCCTCAGATATCCCATTTTAGAAAGCCTGGGATGTAGCCCAGCATTATGGATGGATTGTGTCTTCCCCTAAATTCGTATGTTGAAGTCTTAACCCCCAGTATCTCAGAAAGTCACCTCACTTGGAAACAGGGTCTTATAGATATAATTAGTTAAGATGAGGGCATATGAACTAGGGTGGGCCCCTAATCCAATATGACTTGTGTCCTCAGTAAAAGGGGAAATTTGGACACAGAGACACACACTCGAGGAGACCACCATGTGCAGAGGAAGGCAGATATTGGGGTGACGCATCTACAAGTCAAGGAATGCTGGACATTGCCAGCACGCCACCAGAAGTCAGGAGAAAGGCATGGGACAGATTTTTCCTCACAGTCCTCTGAAAAAACACACTCTGCAGACACTTTGATCTCAGCCTTCTAGCCTCTAGAACTGGGAGACAATAAACTTCTATTGTTCAAGCCACACAGTTGTGGTACTTTGTCACGGCAGCTTTAGCAAACTACCGTATCTAGGAAAATGCATTGTGAATAAGGTCCCTAGGTGACAGGGTTGGTCCCACGTGTATATACGTACGTATGTCCCAGGAGCGACCAGGGGCCAGGAGAATCCGGAGAATCCCGGCTACCTTGCTAGAACCTCCAAACAAACTCCTGCAGTGTCTGCTTCCTTCACCCTTTCACTGCAACACCCCCACTCCCTGAAAAGCGTATTGCGATGGCCTCGGATGGATGCCGATAAGGGCTCTCCACTGTGATGTGTTCCAGGTCACGTGTATGTAGCTAAGTGGCTTCACAAATTACTTTGCCAAATTTTAACTCAATTAACCCTTGCAAATGGTGGCTTAACAAGATTCCTGCAAAGAAATGACAATCCAAGATAATTCTTATAATGCGAGTGTGGTGATCAAACCAGAAAATGTCAGAGCAGAACCTCTGCTACTCAAAATACAAGTCCCTCGTTATTTGGTCGCTGAAACGGTGAGAATCGAGCCAGACATAACTGAAGTCCCGGCTTCAATTCTCATTTCCTGTGCTCAGACAGGGGCAAGGCAGAGCAGCAAGGATTGAGCCTAAACATTTATCCAGCCAGGGAGTGAGATACCAATCTTCCCTTCCCTGGGGGCCCACCTTCAGGACTTGGCTTTTCTGGGAGTGATGGGGGAGGGGAGATGGTTGCCAGGAAGCCAATCCACTCCCTCGTAGATCCACGTCACGTGACTGTTACACACACACACACACACACACACACACACACACACACCTTACACCTTGTCTTATAAAGAAGATTGGGAAGGAGACGGTGTGGTAGTGGGGGAAGGGGGGAGGTGGCCAGAATAGGACATAGAACGCAATGTGTTGACTGCAAAGACTTTCGGAAGACGTGGGGAAAATATTGCTGAAGATGTAGCGAAATAAGCATTAGAACAAATTTCACACTGTGGGAAGTTTGCTAAGTAGTTGAAGGAAAGTACGGATGTTTCTAACATGGTTTTCCTAGATTCGGTTTCAATAATGAAATACATGAAGAACTACATTTCTGTGAGCCACTAACGGAAAGAGGCGATATTGACTGAACAGTACATTACTTCTTTAATGAAAACACCAGTGATGGGAAAAACCGTCTGAGCGCAGTCACTGATGGAGTGGCTGCTCCGTGATGAAAAGGATTCTGGGTAAGGGTTCAGGGATGGCCACATGCAAAACCGATGCCCTGCAAAACTTCCTGCAGGCTACCACAGTCAAGAGGTTAAGTCTGGGAGTACACAAAGTGCTACAGGATGCATCGGTGTGGTTCGTTTTTTTGAAAAGAGGTTAAAACACAGTAAAACATACACCGTGATTTGTGATCAGAAGGGAAGTGGCTTTGAAAATCTTTTGAACCACATAGAGGTTTGCTGGCCATCTCCTGGCAGAACACTTAAAATAGCCATCAAACTTTAAGAGGAATTATATGTGTTTCTTGTACAAAAAGGCAAACATTCCAAATTCGCTGAGCGTTTTATGATGACAAGGGATTGTTGGCAGATATCCACCGAAAAATGAGCTCAAATTCTTCTGAATCTTCAAGGTAGAGGTGACTCATTTTAACAGTGAGTGAGAAAAGTCCTTGCTTTTCCAAAAAAACTCCTGCTTTGGAGAGAATGTTTTGAACATCAGATTTTTGTTGTTGAAAACATGCAGAATCACCTAAAATAATGCTTCTATCTGTGTACTCGAACATATTAGAAACAGACTTTTCTAATCTGTTTGAAAACCATCCAAATGGAAAGTGTCAGTGGATTTCGGGTCCATTTGTTAAAAATATAAAAATGCAATGTTTTCCAATTAGCTTCTAAGAGCCACTGACTGGCATAAGGGAAGATGGACATCTACTAGCTTAATTTCAATAAAAGGCCTTTAATTGGTGGATGGGATTGAAAATGAGTGCCATAATTTAATACAGGTGGCCAATGATACATTTCTTCTCTTTGGATCAGCTGTGACAGCCACTAAAAATAAACTCAACTAGAACCAGACCCCCAAATGATTCCATCTCCAAGTGTTAAAGCAAGATTTTAAAGAATAATGAAGCTTATCCAACCACGTTGCTTGCCCCCACCCCATGATTATTAATTATAAGCAAACAATACAGTTATGAGAGGAGGAAATTTTGTTGTACAAATGAAAGGGGCATTTGTTTTTAAGATATTTTATGTTTATTTCATTGATAAAATAATTAGCTTTTAAATTTTTAAAATTTTTTATGTTTATTTTTGAGAGAGAGAGAGAAAGACAGAGCATGAGTGGGGGAGGGGCAGAGAGAGAGGGAGACACAGAATCCGAAGCAGCCTCCAGTCTCTGAGCTGTCGGCACAGAGCCCGACGCAGGGCTTGAATTCACAGACCGCGAGATCATGACCTGAGCCCAAGTTGGACGCCTGACTGACTGAGCCATCCAGGCGCCCTTAGCTTTTAAATTTTTTGTTTTGCATGTTTCTGTTGTAACATACTGGTGTCATAGTAAAGGCATAGGGTTGGGATACACACATATTACGGTTGTGCAACCCCATTTTTTAAGTGCTGGGGAGGCATGATTAAAAATAGCTAGTGATCTCTGGTCTAGTCTAATCCCCTCATAAATCATGGACGTGGAAAAGAGTCCCCAGAGTTGAGGGAGTGACTTACCCAAGGTCACTCAGCCTAGGACCCAATTCTGAGTCCAGCACTGTTTCCACTATGGGCCCCTGTGGCAAATAAACATAAAAGAAAAGGTAACGACGAGGCAGAACATGTGACCTTTAAAACATAAAAGTCCTTGCAACTAGAACCTCTTAAAAGTCTTACTTTAATATAACACACACACACACACACACACACACACACACACACACACAGTTTTGACACAGAATGCCAAATGGAGGCTAGCCTGAAGTCAAAGTCATGGCACCTGCCTGTGAGAGCTCCACGTCTTGCCGGCTAGCCGGGAGGGGCCATGGTGGCCGTCCCGTTAGCAGCCCTGGAGGAGGACAGTGAGAGCAAACACAGTGGAGCCGACAGGAGGTGAAGTTAACAGGGAGCTGGCAGGCTGGGGTGTGGTGGAGGTGCCAGAGCGAGGGGTGGGGGATGCTGTTCCAGAGAGGATGGCAGGGCAGATGACACACAGGGCCAGGCGTCACCAGAGCTGTTTCTGGGCCCTGAGGCCAACGGGTGGCTGGTACGTCCTCTGCGAGACCCGGCGGGCACCTGCCAGGAGGGTGTCCCTGGCCTGTCTCTGTTCCAGCAATGGCAGCTTCCCCCTCTCCCAGGTTCCCTGCCTCATCCCTTCCCAGGGATGATCCCAGGGCACAGACTTCCCCTGTGGCGACATGTCCTCAGCACGCCTGCAGCTCTATGCAAAGGGATGCTCTTAGTGCTGCAGGGATGGTTTCTGAGGGTCCAGGAGAGGCCCATACCTCTCCCTGCTCTCCACCCTGAGCTGAGCGCCAGTTCAGCCAGCGTCCTTGGGTCCAGCCCAGCCACCAGCAGACAGAACAGCTGGGAAGAGGCGGGAGAGGAGCAAGCCTCTTGAGTGATCATAGTTCCAGTTTACTGTGTTTCAGATTTGTGTTGCTATTACTTTAAAAGTCTGAAATCTGAACCAATGAATCTTGGGATCTATCTAGAGAGTTGCAGTCTGTATTAAATTTCACACTCATTTAGAAGCCGCCAATACTCCCAAGGAGGAAGAAGATGACATTTGACAAAGCAACGCCTTCGTTTCAAGAATAACACGTACCCCAGTGCGAAGGCCTTCTGAACAAGGGAATATAAACATGTCAGCATAGATATTTATACAGGTAACTCAGTAGTGCGATCTCCATCGATGCATGACAAAACTAAAAAAGATGAAAATAAACCCCCAATGCTGGGGATTTTTTTTGGGGGGAAACAGAAACTACAGTTTGTTGACAATAAAAAGATTGCAGTCCTTGCCAAAAAAACTAAAAATTTTTAAAAGATCTTCTCAAAGTTATTGAACAAGAGATTTGATTTGAAGATGAAAATCAGAAGGAAAATATTTGGACTTAGTTTAAAAATATCTCCTCACCATTTCTCCAAGTAGCACACAGTCAAAAGGAGCTTTTTACCGTTGCTGGAAAAAATTCACACAAAAATACGCTAGTGACTCAACAGTGACGTCACTGATGAAGTTTTATTTTCAAGAGCTTGTTTTTTAGGGGGAGAAAAAGATCAAATAGTAGTATTTCATGTAGAACTTCTCATGGCTAATTAAACTTTCTTAATTTTTGGTGTCTGTTGGTTTTGAATAAGGCTTCATTTTTGTTCATTTTGCCTGCTATCAATACTTGTTAAAAGTACCCGATGAATGTGTGTAGTTTTTAGATTTTAAACAGATGTAAAGCATGTGTCAAGGAAGGGAGTAGAGGGAGGTGTCTGCTGGGAGGGGTACAGAAGATGCCAGTCCCTTCTGGGTCTTGTGTGGAGGCCTGAGGTTACTGACACAGACTCCTCATATCTGTGCAAGATTGGGTGAGCAAACACCAAGTCCCAGGAGAAGGGTGTAACAAATCTTTTGTATTTTAGTGCCTTTAAAAACTTCCCTTAGGGGCATCTGGGTGGCTCAGTCGGTTGGGCGCCCGACTTTGGCTCAGGTCATGATCTCACGGTTCACAAGTTCAAGCCGCGCGTTGGGTTCTGTGCTGATGGCTCAGAGCCTGGGGCCTGCTTCGGATTCTGTGTCCCCCTCTCTCTCCACCCCACTCTTGCATGCGCTCTTGTCTCTCTCTGTCTTTCAAAAGTGAATAAACATTTAAAAAAAATTTTTTTAGATTCCCTCAGATAAACCATATTTATGGAGTGGCAGACTCAATATTACTAAGATATTGATTCTTCCCAAATTGATCTGCAGAGTTAATGCAATGCTAGTTAAAATCTTCCAACTGGGGTTTTTGTAGAAATTGACAAGCTGATTCTAAACTTTATGTGGAAATGCAAAAGATGAATAACAGCCAAAACATTTCTGAAGAAGAGGAAGAAGGTTGAAGCACTTATATGAATCAAGATCTTGCTATAGCTTTAGTAATCAATACAGTGTGGTACTGGTACAAGGAGAGACAGACCAATGGTCATAATAAAAATTGTGGAAACAGACGCACACATATTGGGCTACTTGATTTATCACAAAGATCACATGGCTACAGAGTGGGAGAAAGGAGAGTCTATTCAATAATCGGCGCTGGGTTGATTTCTACCTCACACCATACGCAAAAGTCAATTCCAGATTGATCATAGATCTAATGCGGAAAACCAATAATAAAACTTGGAGACAAAAGCAGGAGAACGTTTTCATAACCTTGAGGCAAAAATTCTTTACCAATATACAAAAAGCATTAATCATGAGGGGAAAAAAAATCCATGAATTGGAGTATATTAAAATCAAGAATTTATGTTATTCAAAAGACATCATTAAAAGGGCAAAAAGGTAAGCCACAGCAAGTGATAGGTACTTCAACAGGTGACTGGATAAACAAAGTCTAGATTATCCATACATGAGACTACTTCTTAGCAATAGATAGGAGCTAACTAGTCAATTCCTGCATGTCGATTCTGTTAGTCAACTCTGTTGCATGTTGATTCGTGCAACAACATAGACAATTCTTAGATGTGTTTTGCTAAGTAAAAGAAGTCGGATCCAAAAGACTATGCAAAAATAAATAAATAAATAAATAAATAAAGTCGGTTAAGCGTCTGACTTCAGCCAGGTCACGATCTCGCGGTCCGTGAGTTCGAGCCCCGCGTCAGGCTCTGGGCTGATGGCTCGGAGCCTGGAGCCTGTTTCTGATTCTGTGTCTCCCTCTCTCTCTGCCCCTCCCCTGTTCATGCTCTGTCTCTCTCTGTCCCAAAAATAAATAAAAAACGTTGAAAAAAAAAAAAGACTATGCATCGTGTAAGTCCATTTGTATGACATCCGGGAAAATGCAAAACTATAGGGATGAAAAACAGATGAGTGGTTGTCAGTAGTTGGGGGAGGGAACGGAGTTAACTACAAAGGGGCCTCACAAGGAAATTTTTCAGGTGATGGAATTGTTCTGTATGGTGGTATTACAGGGGCAGGTCCACACCCCTATGCATTTGTTTAAACCCATAGAACCATACCCCACAATGGGTGAAGTTTATAGGATGTGAACAAAAAATTTAAAAAGTTTTAAAGACCCGGGATGCTAGTAAACCTGGAATGACATGGAGACCACGATAAGTGAAAGTAACTGTATTACAAGTGTATGACAAAACCTCACCAAAAGGAATTGGGAGGGAGGGGCTGACCAAATGACTTCGGGAAATGGTGGTTTGACTGAGTACATAAGTCTAAAAAAAAAAAAAACAAACCCACAAACCAACACTGTGCTCTAGCTAGCAAATTTTTTTCACACGGCGGGGAGGGTTAACCATTCTGAAACTACATGGATACTGGGGTTGAGCAAACAGGTAAATAAATAACAGATAGTAGGACCCAAGTTTCTCACTGTCAAAAGAAGTTACAAATAAGCAAGAGGGGAAGTCTGGGTGTGGTGCTGGGTTAGTCAGAGAAATCAGTATGAATTCATGGGTATCTGTATATATATACATATACAGAAATAGTAGTGTGTGGTATATATGAGTTAATATACATATGTGTATTTTCTAGCTCCATCTACTAAGTAACTTTACAGTGGAGAAACCTAGAAACAACACCTTGATTACGTGTTCAAGGTTAACATTACCAGTAATAGGTCATGTTGATATTATGTCTTCCCTGATACGCTGTGACGAGAAGGGCACTTCACCTCTGTGGTATTCATTGCACAAATCCATAACCCCCGTCTAATCAAGAGAACATAGGTGACGGACCCAAGCTGAGGGAGGTTCTACTAAAACACCTGGCCAGCGCTCTCCAAAAAATCATGAAAGACAAGACTGAGAATCTGTCACAGATGAGGGGAGACTGAAGGCAGTGTGGGAGCCTGGAGTGGCTACTGGAACAGATAAAGGACATAAATGAGAAACCTGGTAAAATGTAAATAAAGTTTGTCATTAGTTAGCCACGTCTCACCAATTTTAATTTATCATTAGGGTGGAATACATACATATAGGGGAACAAAGATAAAAAGGAAACTAGGCAATCCAAAATATAGGGAGCAATAGCTTTAACTCTGAGAGAAAGAAAGAAAAAAAGGCTCTCATCCTATTATTCTATACCCAACAAAAATATCCTTCAAACTTAAAGGCAAAAGACTTGTTCTTCCTAGGCAAACAAAAGCAGAGAGAATTCATCCGCAGACCAGAGCTACAAAAAGATTAAAGGAAGTCCTTCAGGAAGAAGGAAAACAGCAGAAGGAAACTTGGATCTACACAAAGGAATGAAGAACACCAGAAATGATAAATATGTGAGTAAATATAAAAGAACTTTTTCTCATTTTAAATCCTTTTCGGGGCTCCTGGGTGGCTCAGTCGGTCCGACTTCGGCTCAGGTCATGATCTCACGGTTCATGAGTTCAAGCCCTGTGTCGGGCTCTGTGCTGACAGCTCGGAGCCTGGAGCTGCTTCAGATTCTGTGTCTCCCTCTCTCTCTGCCCCTCCCCTGTTCATGCTCTGTCTCTCTCTCTCAAAAATAAATAAACACTATACAGAGAAAGACAGATACCATATGCTTTCACTCTTACGTGGATCCTGAGAAACTTAACAGAAGACCATGGGGGAGGAGAAGGGGAAAAAAAAAAGTTAGAGAGGGAGGGAGCCAAAGCATAAGAGACTCTTAAATACAGAGAACAAACTGAGGGTTGATGGGGGGTGGGGTAGAGGGGAAAGTGGGTGATGGGCACTGAGGAGGGCACCTGTTGGGATGAGCACTGGGTATTGTATGGAAACCAATTTGACAATAAATTTCATACAAATAAATAAATAAATAAATAAACAAACAAACACCAGAAAAATATTTAAATCCTTTTCAAAGAGACATATCCATATATATAGCTAGAGATTTCAATATCCTTCTGTCAATAGTTGGTAGAACAATAGACCAAAAAATCATTAAGGATATAAAAGGCTATCAACCAACTTGTGTTACTCAACATTTTACAGAGCACTCCACCTTACACAGTACAATACACATTTTTCTCAAGTGCACTTGGCACATTTACCAAGATAGATCACATTTTAGGTTATAAAGGAAGTCTCAATAAATTTTAAAAGATTTAAATCATACAGAATATGATCTCTGACCGCAACAAAATTAAATTAGAAATCAGTAACAGAAAGATATCTTGAAAACCCCCAAAGTCAAAGAAATCACAAGGGAATTCAGAAAATGATTTGATCTAAATGAAAATGAAGACACAATATATCAATACCTGTGGTATTTGGTACAAGCACTGTGTACAAGGAAATTAACAGCATTTGATGTTTATATCAGAAAATAAAGGACTTAAATATCCATGTAAATGGGATAAAAAGGCCCTTCACCCAAGAGTCGGAGTTGGTCACTGGAGGAAAAGGGAGTCAGAGATTCCAGGTCTATCAGGTGGAGCCCATTCTAACCCCGTGCTCCTGGGCTACTTGCCCCAAGAAGGTGGCCGCTGAGGACATGAAGGAGCTTGTCACCAGAGGCAGTGCTTGGAAGCCACGAGTGGATAGAGCTTCTGGGCTGGACTGAGAATGGACAAGTTGGATGTTCCTTCACAGACGGCTTCTCTTCCTTCCATCCCATTGCCCCGGAGGAATTCCTAGATCTGGGTCTGAACCGGGTCACCCTTCAGCACGAGAGTAACTCTGCCAGCAGGTGGCAGTATTGAGTTGAAGTTGTTGGGTCAGCTCTCAAACCCAGCACGGGTGAGCACCTACTGTGTGCAAGTCACTGATCTGGGCTGTGCCTATCTCGCAGGCAGATGGCAGGATACACATCACCACTCTGTTTTACAAAGAGAGGAAAGCCCAGGGAAGAAGAATTCACACTCCTAATTCAATGCTTTGTCTGCACCGCTGCTCTTGACTCCATGGGGTATTTAATTTTTTTTCCAAGACAATATCTCACATTCATATTTCTGCACACACAAAACAGGTGGGGTTTGAGGCATTACCCTGAGTCCCAGGCCCCTGATAGTTGGCAGTCGATCAGAGAACAAACCAGTAGAGCTTGAGGATATGGCTTCTCAGCTAGGGACACAAAGGCACAAAGCTCGTGACCTGAACTTCAAGTCCTTGGAGCAAATGCATAAGGTGAGTCACCGCACAGTGGGCACTGAGCAAGTTCCGGGACCCCCCAAGTGATGGAGATGCCACCTCTGTCCTTTATGGGACTCAACCCAGGCACTCAAATAAGTCCGTTCAGAAACAGCGGGGGCGGGGGATAGAAGTATCTGAATCAAGTACAAGTAAAATGACAAGAGCCTGGACAGAGTAGTGTTGCTACAAGGTAGGATAGACAAAGGGCCCGGAAAGAGAAACCAGCCAGGAGACAGAGAAGGGACAGGAGCCAAGGCCACATCAGGCAGGGAGCAAGATATGGTGGGACTCTGGGGCGGGGATGAGGAAACCAGGCCAGGCAGCAGGGTCCCCTTCCTTCTCCCCATGGCCTGAAGCCCCTCCCTCCCCTTCCAGCCGGGCCAGGTTTCAGCCGGATGGATAAAAATGTTCTGTAGGAGAGAGCAACCGTGGGGCTTAACCTGGACCCTCCAGCCTCTCAAAGGCCCAGACTGGTCTGTATGATCCTCACCAGGTGGAGAGCAGCCTGACATTTCCATTTAAGGGGAGTCGGGGACAGAGAGCGTGAGGGATGGGCGATGCGCTTAGGTGAACGCACTCTTAAGTTGGCCAGGACTTTGTTTATAAAAAAGGGACAGTCTCTGCATTTTAGATGTTCAACCTTCCTGAAGTCTAAAAACAGAGAGGCCCGTATGGGAGCTGTCTCCTAGTGACAGATGGGTTGGCAGGGACAGGCTGAGGATGTGTCCTGCCGGCAGCTGGAGGCAGATCACTGGAGGAACAAACAGGGGAGAAAGGCAGTAAAAAAATGCTCAATATTATTAAACATCCATGGGACCACGTGGCTTAAACCTGGCTCAGGCCCACCAGCCCCGTCTCTCCCCAGATTTCAGGCCCACAGGTACCTGCCACTGCCCCGAGGAACCTTCCAGAAGAGCTACCTGCCACCCCAGAGGAGTTCGGGGAACTGCATTGTTTTGGGGGTGGCCCAGGGGCCTGGCATCGTGCTGTGGGGCACTCGAGGTGGGGAACGGAAGGAGCACAGGCTCCGGAGTCAGACTGACTCTAAAAAGCCAGTAGAATAATTTTGTTTGACATCTGTAAGATTTTGGTATCTTGCAGCTTCTGAGGTTTATACAATCTCAAGTGCAACTTGCCCAAGCAAGAAAGGGAAAAAAAAAAAGGGGGGGGGAGCCAAAAAGACCAGTTGTCCCTCACTGGTTTACCAACACCTATTACAGGAAAGACGGACTTAGCCATCTTATAGATGAATGTCTATTCACATCCGTACATCCCGCCACCTCCTTTTTAACAGCTCGAGATCAACTCTAGAAGCCAAACAACACATCACATCCCTGGGTAACAAGAGCCGCAACAAAACCAGCTGCGTGACTTTGGGCAGACCATGGGCCCCCTCCACCTCCCGTATGTAAAATGGGCAGAATCGTAATTTTGCTCATGGGGTTTTATAGGGATCGAATGGGCTCATGTTTGCAAAACAACTGCTCCTGGCGGGACCTCAATAAGCATTAGCTTCAATTAGTAAGCCCCCCAACTTCACCATGCCCTGCACCAGGATCGCCAGCACCCCTAGGCCCTGGCAGAGCTGAGAAAAATTTTTTGAGATAGAGAGCTGGGGAGAGGGGCAGAGGGAGAGAGACAGAGAGAGAGAGAGAGAGAGAGAGAGAGAGAGAGAGAATCTTAAGCAGGCTCCACGCCCAGCATGGAGCCTGATGCGCGGCTCGATCACACCATCGCGAGATCGTGACCTGAGCTGAAACCAAGAGTAGGACACTTACCCGCCTAGGCCACCCAGGCGCCCTTATACACTTTGAGCTCCCAAGCAAAGATGTCACCTGGGCCTACATGTTGCCCGGAGCTCACCCTGCCTGCCGATGGGGAGTGGAAACGTTAGTTCTGGCTCCAGGGGATGCCCGTGGCCCAACATTTCCTCAGGGGCACTGCTGACTGTGGCCAGAGGCCTCACCTCCGTGCGACATCTCCAGGGGACTCAAGGGAGAGCAGTCTGAGGAGAAGATGGGTGCGAGGGGGGCTGGCTAGAGACTCACCAAGATGCTTAACACACCCACTGGCTTTGCGTCTGAACCCACAGGTACCTGTCACCAGAACTTGCACTCATTACCCCATCAGAGGCTTTGTGAGTCAGCTCCTGCCCACAGCAGACCCAAGAATCCGTATCTTAACAAGCTGCCCAAGTGGCTTTTATGGCGCGGATCCTTAGACTACACTAAGTGACCCTGTCAAAGTCACAGTGCTTATCAATGACAGAGGCACGACATCAGATGCTGCCCCCCCTCCACCGTGTCCTCCTCCAGGACACAGCATGCCCAGCCAACAAAGACGTGGGTGGGGATGGGGGCCAAATGGGGAAGCGGTGGGCAGCACAGGCAGCCTCCAGCCTCACCCCGGGGCCGATGCCCAGCTGGCAAACATTTGCTTTGCGCGAATACCTCACAAACTTCCTTTGCCTCCCTCTCGCTTCCCTCCGCTCCCATCCATCCCACAGGCCAGCCCCTGCAGAGGCAGGTGGGGCCCATCGCCCCCCACCCCACGGGGGTCCTCCCTTATCTGAACTCTGGCCGCACATGGTCAATTCCACCCATGACAAACCGTCGCTCCTGCAAACGTGTCCCTCAGCTGCTTTCCCTCTCACTTCCCTCTTCCAATTTCTGCCAGATTTATTTCGGAAATGTTTCCATTTACTGCCTTAGACCTTCTGATGAAAACCACTCCTCCCGGAGTACCAAATAAAGCGCTCGTGTTGAACGAACGACTCTCTAGTTCAATCCCGTAGCTTCGCTGTTTTGTTGAATTACTAAGATAACGAGAAAAAAAAAATTGCTCTTGATACTAAAGCAGCTGGCATCTGGGGAGGGGGGGTCCTGTAAGTGGGACCCTGTGCTCCAGGAGGTCTGGGTGGAGAGAGGGAGAGGGAGAAGCGGGGGCCCCAAAAGGCCCTCTAGGCTGTGGAGAGTGAGGGGGACAGATGGGAGAGAGGGTCGGGGGCGGGGGGTGGGGGGGAAAGGCAGTGGATGCAAATGATTCAAGATGGTCCCCTTCCTGGGACCTACCTGCCCCTTCAGCAGTGCCAACCAAAATCCATACAGTGGTTGGCGTGAGTGGAGTGGAAATCAGTGAAGAGGTCAAGGATTTTGGTGGGTAAATAAGAAGCGAAGCACATGTGCAGGGAGACGGAAAGAGAAGGGACATAAGCATAAAGGGAGACATCAGAGCCCTTCTTTGTCCTTGCAAGCCCTCTCCTTCCAAGAAGAGGAGGAGGAGGAGGAGGGGAAGGGGAAGACGAGGAGGGAGAAGAGGAAGAGAAGAATGGGGGGGGGGGGCTCTGCTCTCTCACAGGGCATCGTATCAGAGGAAGGTGGCTCACAGCCAAGTCAGCTGGGGTTTTCCGGGGCAGGAAGGCCCCCAGGTACTTAGGGCTCCACGTTCTGCAATCGCAGCAGGACGGGTCCCTCTACTTGAACGAGGCTGCACCGTGAGTGGCGTCAACCTGTGGTTCAGGCTGGGAACTTAACAAGAGTTTATCCGTTTTTCTGTGGAAAATGCAAACAAAGTTCCAAAGAGCCAATATAAAAACGGCCTGTACCTGTACTTGAAGGGCAGTTTGTGCAAAGCAGGACACGGTGACTGACGCAATGAGGTCACCCAGGGCAGACCAGGCCCGAGACGCTCGGGGAGCTGGCCGGAGCTGAGCTCCCCGGCTTCTCACGGGAGGGCAGGCTGCGCGTTGTTGCCCCTCGGCCCGCCCGGTTCCGGCCTGCTGTTTATAAGCGGCCTTCCTGTCTGTAAGCAGCGGGGGCTCTCAGAGTGTGGGGGCTGCTTTGCAGCTGTTTGGGGCCACCCACCCCAGGGCCCCCTGGGAACATGTTCCTCTGTGAACTCTGCAGAATGTATATCTTTGCCCGGAGACAACAGTCTCTCTTTTATCAACACATCTAAGCAACAGCAGTTGCTGTATCTCGTCACTCACTCTGCATCGACCGATAGAAACCGAAATGGGCTCCCCCCCCAGCCCGGTAGCGGCTACTCTCCCTCTGCGATGCTCAGTGGTCCTTTAAACATCACAAAGTCCAAACCGAAGCGGCTCAGAAGCCCTGGACCCTTTCGGTCCCTGATCGTTGGGATTATTGGCCTTTCGAAGCCCCCAACTTCCTCTCCTTCACTTTCCCCTTCATCCCGGGAACGTTACCCCAACCACAGCAGGCTGTCCTTGGCGGCTGAGGGCCCAGCCAGCACGACTCGTCATTACTTAAGGCATTCATTAAGTGCCTACTACGGGCCCAGACCTCTGGGCACCATGACTTATCCACATTTCCCCTTGGGCCCGCGGGGGAAACCGGTGCTCATTAAACATTTATTGCACGTCACATATTGTGCCATTCACACTCACACATGTGACCCCATCTGTTCTTTCCAACAATCCACGCGGTAGATATGACTAAGTTCATTGTGTAGATAAAGAAAACCCAAGAGCTGAGAGGTGGAAGAACTTAACCAAAACAAGAGGGAGAGCGGCCATCAGATCCCAGGTCCGTCTGACCCTCAAACCTGAGCCCCCTCCATTGATTGTGTCCCAGGAAGATGCTACATCAAAATGGAAAAAAATGCGCACGGAGGGGTCAGGCTCTTGGGTCGGCAGGTGGGTCCAGGCTGAGCCCCGAGCAGCGTGCTGTGACTGGTGCTGGTCCTCCACCAAGGGGAGGACTGAAAAGTGTCCTGTGAATCCTGGCATTGGGGGTGGGGGGAGGAGTGGTGGTGGCAGGACGCACTGATGCTGGGCCACAGCAAGGACGTGGAGCCCTGCCCCCGGTTCACAGCAGCGCAGAAGGAGGAGTCCCAGAGCTAGGGCCACCACATCTCAGCAGGAAACGCCGAGCAAATCCCTGGTGCACGGCACGTCTGGGGAGGTGCTCACGCCGGACCCTCGTGGAGGATGGGGAAAATGGATAGACCCCAACACACGCCTATCGAAAAACCACACGCAAAGCGACCTTTCCGTCAACTTGGAGAGCAGTCTCCAGGGCTCTATCTTTCACCATTGACTTGGGTTAGGGATATTTCAGAGCCCAGGTTTTACATTTATTTTGTCCCTCTTTCCCCCCTAGAGGCATAAATGTTCCTTGGTGCTGCTACTTAGTATAATTATCATTTTAATGGCTGCATAGTTCAAATTCACCAAGTGGACGGCCCTATCTCTCTCCTGCCTCCAAGGGGAACCTGGAAATCTAAACTAAGAAAATAATTCCGTAAAATGAAGAAAATAATACATGAGGATGTGTATTGCAAAATTATTTATAGTAGCAAAAAAAAAAAAAAAGAAAAAGAAAAGAAAAATCCCAGACTGGGAACCATGGTAATGTCCTGCAATGAGAGGGTGGTTTAGTAAATCAGAACGCAATGCAATTATGCCACCATTAAAATGATAATTACATGAACTATGTAACAACACGGAAAAAAAAAAAAGCCAACATTTACGCCTAACGGTAGAAAAAGCACAAAATAAAATTGCATGCCTGTGTGTCTACAGTGATGTAAAATAGTGTGCCCTGGAGGGAAAGGTCCCAGAAGCAATGACAACTTCCGTTAGGGTGGTCGGATGCTAAGGAATTCATTTGTAGAAAACGTATGTTAATGCTGACATAGCATTTGAACATAAATAAAGAGCGAGTTAAAGAACAACGTGTGCTTCAGAGACATTTTGCTAAGCTTAAAAACAAACTCTCCTTCCCAGGAGGTGGGAAGCAGGAGCTTTTGCTTTGCTTTCCTGCTTCCTTCTCTGCAGAGCAAGGGCTGGGCCCCAGGCCGAGCTGGACTGGGCTCCCAGACCCAGCGAGAGGGCCGGTGCATGTACTTCTCCTGCAAGGCCAGCAGGGAAGTGCCCGACTGGACTGAAAGTTCGGTGGAAGAAGGTCACTGTACCTTTCCAGATACACCGTGAAGTAGAGAGCCACGGGTTGGTAACTAAGTAGATAGTGAGCATTTTTCCTGAGAATTCTATGGGATTTTATTGGCTCTCTTGGTTTGCATGACTGGGGAACCACAGGGTCCCGGCCTCCCTTGCCCTTCAGGGTCGCTGCTGGCTCAGAGGCCTCTCTGAGGGGAAGGGGGGGTCCCCCACCTCAACTGCCTGGCCTTGCTGGGCAGCCTACCCTTACCTCCGGGATTCTCCCTGTTCCCGGAGGCCTTTTGCCGGGAATACAGAGAGCAGAAGCGGCCGGCCAGCTAGGACACTGCTTGTGCAGAGAAGCGACCGACCTGTCCCTGACCCAGAGCTGCCCACCAGCTGTTCTCCCTGACCGACCTCCTGAAAACAGGGGACACCTGAGTCCTGGGGGTGCCGGGTGAAGGAGGGGCTCTGGATCAACAGGGGCCAAGGAGCAGGATGAACTAGGTGCCTCCAGCCATCTCCAAAGAGAACCCATTTCTAATCTTTGCCTTTTCTGCCACCTGAGAAGTGCCACTTGGTCTAGACATCTGCTTCAGTTCCCCCTGACGCGGGGTTGGCCTGCGGGTAGCACTTCCCTCAGGCGTCAGGCAGAGAGGAGGAGGGGGAAGAACCCTCTCCCAAGAGCCTGGCGGGAGCTCTGGAGGCAGGGACGTGCACGTTCAGGGGATGGAAGGACATCGATCATCTCTGCTCCTACTCTCTGCTTCAGCGTCCTAGGCAGGTGGGCCACCCCCGCCTCAGGTCTGATCCCCCTGCACTGCTCTCTGGCCAGCTCGCTCCGGGATGCCCCCAGGGACAACCAGGGACAAGGAGCCTGCCGTCCGAACGAGCCTGCTCCGGCTTCTAAAAGTGTCATGTGTTCAGGGATTTTCACCTAATCCAAGTGATCCAACTCGTCCTCCACCTACATCCTCTGAGTCTTTCTTCAGGTGGGACATGCCCACTTCTTAGCTGCCTTCCCGGTGGCGTTTGGGGACCCTCCGACAGCCTGGTGCTAACCGGGGACGCTGCCCCACTCCCTCAAGCCCCTGCTGCGAGGTCAGAGGGCAAAGCCACTGCCTCCCTTCCAGAAGTTCTTCCTCTGGGGAGGCTGCCCGAGATCCTCTCCACCTTTCCAGACCATTTCGGCATCTTCACGGCCATCGTCTCATCCGGCCTTTTGTAAAAGCCCTCGAGGCAGGCAGAGAAGCTATCACTGCGTCCTTCAGGCTGGGAAAACCCAAGTCCTAACACAAACTGCAAACCCTGGTCCAGGACCGTGAACAACAAGCCCATCAGCCTGAGACTTGTGGGCAGAGCCCCGGGGGTTGCAGCCAGTGCCTGGCAGGGCCCGTGGTTTCCGTAGGGGCTGAGCTAAGAGGAGGCGAAGGTCCCTGGCAGGTCCCTCTGTGGTTGGGCCCGTGCTGGGCCTGGCCTTCTGCACCTGGGTGGATGTGTCCCCGGCCCCAGCTGTGTGGAGCCCCAGCGGCCCACAGCTCCGGGCAGGCTGCGCAACGCCAGCCCCCACTGGCTGTCGCTCACGCCCCTGGGAAGCCTCCAGAGCTATGGGGCGTCTTGTCCCTGTGGAGGCGGCGGGAGGCCTGAGGCCTGCGGAGGGTGGAAAATCCTGGGAACCGAGCCCCAGCCAGCCCAGCCAGCACCTCATTAGGTGGCCCAAAGCTGGGGGGAGGGGGCATTTCAGGAACATTGTTGTTTATTTTTCTATTTTTAAACAAGTCTGAGGTCTCTGGGGGCACAAATGAAGTTATCAGAAAAGACATGAGGGGAATAAAGCCTCAAGCCAGCAGGCTGAGAAGGGCCCTTGGGACCAGGACTCTTGAAAAGCTGAGATGGGGTCTGTTTACCTTGTACTCCCCGACACAGGACTGGGACCAGGGTGCTGGACAAACATGTCCCAAGCCCTCTGCGGCCCGTTCCCTTGGGTGCCGCCAGGGAATCCGGGCGCAGGCAATGCTTTTTAACTGATCCCATCAGTGTCGTCTCCACCTCGGGAAGGAAATCCGGATTCCTTTCTCACCTCAGCCTCGGGAACGGTTTTCCCAGGGGCAGGGAGCCCGGTGGGGCCACTGCCCCCATGGCGCCCGGGCCCAGCCCTCGCCCGGCCACTGGCTGGCTCTGTGGCCACACAGCCCCTCCACCTGCCTGACTTTCCATTTCCTCATCCGGCAGTGGGGCTGGCCACTTCCACCTCGACCCCCAGATGCCTGTCACAGGGACAGGCAATGAGATGATGTGTCACCTGGGGAAGGCTGGCACCCTTACTTCACTGGATCCTAACACAGCCCTGACACAGCCCTGGAAAGGAGACTTGGTGTTCCCATCTTATTTATTTATTGTTTTAAAGTTTATTTCTTTTGAGAGAAAGAGAGAGAGGGAGAGAGTTGCGGAGGGGCAGAAAGAGAGGGAGAGGATCTGGAGCAGGCTCTGTGCTGACAGCAGACAGCCCGATGTGGGGCTTGAACTCACAAACCATGAGATCATGACCCAAGCCAAAGTCACCAAAGTCGGACGCTTCACCGACTGAATCGCCCAGGGGCCCCTTGGCGTTCCCATCTTAAAGGTAAGGAAGCTGAGGTTCTGAGGGTTTGTCTGAACGACTCCCCAAAGCATTCAGACCCAGGCCTGGCTGGTCCACAATGCCAAACTGCCCCTCGAGTGCTCTCAAGGGTAAGACAGCTGCTGCTCTTGGGAGCTTTGGGAGAAATCATGAATCATGGACAGAACCAGGTAAAGGCCCGAGTGGGTTTGGCTGCAGGAGACATACCTTCCAGAAGTGAGAGGTGTGGTAAGAGGCCAGGGGAGCGGAGCAGGACTTGTGGGCAACAGTCCTAGTTTGACTGGGGTTTGATCTGGAGACAACGAACAGTATCTACTTCCCAGGTCAGTGAGAGGGCCCAAAAAAAGATGTGGCACGTGAGGTGGCAGGAGAATGCTCGGACTCTGCAGATGAACCCGAAACACCTCTCCCGCCCTGCCCCGGACGACAATGTGATGTATGGGCTGAACAACCGTCACTCCTGTGAGTAGAGGGGAGTGCTACGCATGACCCCCTCCCAAAGGCCCCCCGCAGAGGCAGCCCTCAGCATCTCCCATCAGGACCCACTGGGGGAGGGGCTGCCCTTGGCCATCCCACAGGCTCCCTCCTCCCCCCTGCCTCCCCACCTTAGAGCCACAGGGCATCCGTGCCTCGCTCCGGGGTCCAGATAGAAAGCTGAGGCCAAAGTTCACCCAAGGCCAGTCAGTCAGCGGAGAAAAGAGCCACAAGTGGAACCCAGAGCCCTTCCCCCGCCTCCCAGGCTTTCCTAACTGCTTGTGTGGGAGGCATCATCACCCCCATTTGGAAGATGAGGCAACTGAGGCTCCGAGGTGGACAGCGACATGGGCTCAGGGCCACTGGTGTCCGCCATGCGACGACCCACGCCGAGGGCCAGATCCGTCTTCCCCTTGCTGACTGCTCACCCGCAGCAGAGGCAGCTTCCCACATCGCTGAGCTTTTTCTGAAACCAACCACTTCTTAATTCTTTGGCTGAATGTCTAAATACGGATTTTTGCCAATTCTGAGCCCTGCTAACTGATGAAGTTGTCAGAAAAAGATCTAATGATGCTTGAAAATGCAGGGAGTGAGCCAGCTGCCAAATTGCCCTCCCAGCTCTGACTCTGCATCAGAGTCGGGACCCTCCCCCCGGGGAGGAGGAGGGAGTCGGCCGTGGAGCTGCTGGCGGAGGCTGCTGCCCTTCATCAGCTGTGTGACTGTGGACAATTTGCTTAACCCCTTTGCTCCTCTGCTTCCCAGCTGGAGGGGAGGATAATAACTTCCTCCTCGCCGGGAACTTTAAGGATTAAATGAGATGATGTGTCCGTGACATCCCAACACTGTGCCTGGCACAGCACAGATTTCAGGGTAGGCCGGGAGGGTGGGACAGACGGGGTGGCCGGCTGGCCTGCACGCTGCTGAATGGACCCCCGTGGCCCTGGGTCTCCCGCCCCTCTGGGGAGGCGCTGGGTCTCTGATCAGCACCCGGTATTTATCTTGGGAGGGGGTGCTTGTGAACTAGCTTACTTCTCTCCTAGGAGTTGAAAGGCTCAGAGCGACCTCTTGCCCTGTGAGGTGGGGCCTCCGGGTGGGAGCCTGGGAGGCTGGGCTGGGGTGTCCGCGGGGCAGGACTGCCCCTGGGTTGTCTCTTCTCAGTGGAATATTTGTTCCACTGGGGAGTCTGGGCACTGGGGGGGGCAGGGGGGAGCGTGGCTTGGGGACTTGGGAATCAGACAATTCCCAGGCTTGCCACAGGAGCCCCGGGAGGCTGGGCTCTGGGAGGGGCCCTGACGAAATGACCTGGACCTAAAGGCAGGCCTCCCCAACATACAAGACCCACATGTGTGATCTGTCGCCAAGGGAGGGCTCGGGAGGGCATCTCGGCTAGAGATGGGAAAAGCCATTCCTCCCTCAACCACCACCTGTGCAGGCCACCAGCTCCTGCCCGTCCTCCTTCCTCCTTCGGCCGCACCCGTGCATGTGCCACCTGCTCGGTGACCTTGATGTCATCTGCCCCCAGAAGATGGAGGAGAAAGAAGTATTTTTGCAATTGTGTGTGCACCTGGGGAGAGCTTTTCACCTCTCGTGGATTCAGTGTCCTCATCTATAGAATGGGGATGTACCACCGTGCTTCACCCTCCTGCTGTGAGAAGCAAATGAGGCAGGGCACGCCAAGGGGCTTGTTGTTGTGTGCTTTGCATGAAACACACAAGTAGTGGCGGGGGACACGTGGGGCTGGACAGTAGAATTGCTACAACCGTCCAATCTGCTTCTATTGTCAGCAAGCCAGGGAGGATATCCGAGGGGGCGGAGGGCCCAGGGCAGTGGCCTAAATATGGCATGAGGATTACCACTGGGTCCAGCTGTCCCGGCCTGGGCCGTGGGTGATCAGACAGCCCCTCCGGCCTGCAGGCTTCCCTCCGCGCTCCGGTCTCTGTCCTCTGGCTGAATAGAGATGCTGAGAGGACTGCCCTAAGCTCATGGGAGCCAAGAGGTGAATGTGAGCGGCGGGCAGGCCAGCCCCCCGTCAGGGATCTAACCTCAACAGGAGCTTCCTCGGGAGGTGGTGGGAGTTCAGAAGTGAGGCATGGAAACAGTCTAGTCTGAAGCAGGAGGCCTGGGTTCCAACCTTGACTCGGCCTCTGACGGGCCCCGCGACTTTGTATGGGTCACGCGCCGCCTGTGGGCCTCCGTTTCTTCAGCTGCAAATGCCTGTCCACCCTCGGGAGGTGGAGCGAGGTGGTAGCCGTTGAAAGGCTCTGACAAGGTGGATCAAAAAGTGCACCAGGAAGACTCCCGAAGTCCCGGTACAGCCTTCCCACCGGCCCGATCTCTTCTCAGTTGGACAGGCAGGTTCCAGTCTCTCCAGCTGTGCCATCCACCTGCCAGGGAAAAGGGGCTTGGGAACCCACGGGCCTCTGGGACGCCTTCCAGCCCAGGCTCGGAAAGACGAAGCAGGATGGTCATTTATAGTAGCAGAGTTTTCAGTGGACGGAGTTTTCAGCCTACTCCCCTTGACCCTCTGCTTCCCCAGCTGTCAATTCGGATAATGACGCAGTGGCCAAGGCTGCTGGGAGAGTTGACGTGCAGGTGTCTCTGTGCCGAGCCACAGCCCTGGACCAGCCACAGGACAGCTCGAGGGGGGTCCTTCCAGAACCCTCAGGGAGGGGTGCTGTGCCTAGACGTGACTGGCTGCCCCAGAAGCCACTCAGCGTCCTAAGAAGTGGGGAGGAGACGCTCACAGAGATGACCAAGCGTCTTGGGCAGGGTCTCTCCAGGCGCGCTACACCCCCCCCGCCCCCGAGGGGGCCTGGGTGTGCCTGTCTGGGCTCCAGCATTTGGCACTGGGGTCAAGAGCTCGGCAAAGCCCCCACAGTTTGTGATTCTTCTATTTGTTCTTTACCCAGAATTCCATGAGAAAGGAAGCCCCCGAGACCTCACTCAACGCGCCGTGCATGGGAAACGCACGATAACTATTATAGGGTAAATGGATGGAACCCGGTGTGAGAACCCCGTTCATCAGACTGAGTCCACAAATGTGTCTTATCCGTGGGAATGTCTGCCTGGTAGGGAAATCAGCTGGACAAGGAGTGTCATTTCCCAGGGGTCCTCAGGGAGGGAGGGGCTCCCAGAAGCCTGGCTACGCTGGAGGGTGATGTGGGGACAGGAGGAGGGAATGAGCAGCACAGGAGCTCTGAGGACGCGAGCAGAGTGGAGCATTCAAGAGGCTGGGAGTGGGGAGCGGGAACATTCTGGGGGCAGCTGCTGCGTGTGGCATATTCTGAGACAGCAACAGTGAGGAGAGGCTGTCTTTGTAAAGCTTTCCTGAACGTCAGGAACGCAGGTGTTATTCCTGGGTAAAGATGACGGGCTGAACGCCTGCATCTATTTTCACTCTCTCTGACACCCACGAAAACTACTAGGAAAGGGAGTTTTTAGAGGCATCACCCACAGAAACGGAGAGAACACGAGAGAAGAGCAGCGCCTTGACACACACAGGAAGCAGGTGGGAACAGGATTGGTAACTGACCCGGCAGACATGAGAGAGCCCGACCCTGACCCCACAGCGGGAACAGCCGGCAGCCTGCTCTGCATCCCAGGACCCTTGGAAGGCTCTGGAGCCGGAAGCACCTGGCCGCACTGGAAATTCATAGAGGTCGGGAAAGGAGGATCGATTGAAGATGTTGAAAGCACTGGAGTTCTAGAACCCTCCACTCGATGCCGGGTGGCTGGCCCTCCCAGCCCCTGCACAACACCGGGAAAGGTGTTCTCGGGAGAGACTTAATAGAGGCTTTCTGCACCGGCGATGTCAGCCACATTGAGACCCGGGGATCAAAGAAATATACGTGTACTGAAGTCTGAGCCCTCTCTGCAGAACTTTACCCCCATCCTCTCTAGGGAGACCTCAAGAAATAGCCCCCCTCGGCTCACCCTCCAGGAAAGCTCCCCGTCGAAAGCCCACGCAGGGACTCCAGCTTTGACCCCCACTCTTCATTATGAGCAGACGATTTCCAGATAGCCAAGGAAGGCCTCTGACACAAAGCTGGAGACCCAAACAAGCCGGGGGAGAAAGCACCGTGGAGAAAAGATGGGATAAGACGTTGCGTCAACATCCTAGACCTGAACGACAGTTTCCAGACCGAGCGGGTCCTCTGTGTTTCCTGTACACGGACAGAAAGGCCCACGCCAACTCACGTCACTGGGAATATCAGAATACTTGGGCCGAAGAGAAGAGCCGACAAAGTTTCCAGAAAGAAAAACTCAAGTTACCAAAAAAAAAAAAAAAAAAATCGGGAAATGGAAAGGCTTTGGACTTCTCAGTAACAACAGCGAAAGCTAAAATGCACCCCAGTGCTGCTTTTCCAATTCCAAGGAAAACTGACAACCAGCCTGTAGTTCAATTCCGTGTAAACGCTCCATCAAGTGTGAGGGGAGAATAAAGACATTATCACCTGGGTCAGGTGTAGGTATGGTGGCAAGACGTTTACCTCCGTGAACCTTTTAGGAGGAAGCTACTAGGGGATGTGCGTCACCAAAACAAGGGAGTACACGGAGAGAAATTTAGCCAAGAAAATGGACCGTACAGGGGCACCTGGGTGGCTCAGTTGGTTGAGCATCTGACTTCACGCTCATGGTTCGTGAGTTCGAGTCCCGCATCGCGCTCTCTGCTGTCAGCACAGAGTCTGCGTCAGATCCTCTGTCCCCATCTCTCTCTCTGCCCCTCCCCGGCTCATTCTCTCTCTCAAAATAAATAAATAAGTTAAAAAAAGAAAAAAAAGAAATGGAATGTACAGAAAGCATCTCACTCCTGAAAGCCTTAGGGGAGACTTTCAGGTGATTGGCAGAGGTTTAGTGTGAACTTAATGATAAGTACGTAGAAGCATAATCAAAAGCAATGATTACATCCAGGAAAGACAAAAACAAAAAACGTGCAGAAAGGGAAAAGTAACCATAGCCGATTTCCTGGCTCAGCTCTGAGTAGCATATGGAGTCATAACAACGTATACACTGAATACTGATCCAATCGAAACATTTATATACCTACACTGGGAGGGTGGGGGATAGGAGCGAGGTGGGGGATGGACATGGGGGAGGGAAGCGCTAAGCCTCTTCTCTAGGAGGTCAAAGGCCGAGGTATGAAGAGGGGGCCATACAAGAGCCCTCTCCAGGGATATGGAGGCAAGAGCCAAGAATCAGCTGAGAGCTGCAAATGTTTGCTTCCAGAAAAGGGAAATGAGGGTAACCCTTGTAGGGCAACTTGACTCTTGGCGTGCATAAACAATTTTGATTTGAAAACTTAAAAAAAAAAAACCCTTTTAAATAAAAAAATACACTCCCGTTCCTGCCCCCCTGCTACCCTGGTAGTTTCTCCAAAGTCTGAATAAGTATGAGGACTCTTTGTTTGCTGAAAGCGTTGGGAGTGGGTTCTTTGCAAAGTATTTGAAGTGGATAGGCCCAGCCTATAAGTGGGCATCAGAAAGGTTCAGAGAAACTGGGGACAGACAGAAACTGACACGGAGCTGGAACCTTAGGAGCCACGCCCACAGGGCCTCCTGCTACCTCGGGCAGGTTTCCTAACCTCTCTGTGCTTACAGTGCAGAGTTGATGCTGGAGGCAAATGCAGAAGAGGCCAGGCTGTGCACACACCCCACCTGCCGTCAGGAACCCCGGAGGGGGAGGCGGGAAGAGGCCCGAGAGCAGTGTGGTGGCCCCTTCAGTGTGCGAGCCTCCACCCTACTGGCTCTGAGACCCCGGGATCTCCCACAGGTCCTTCCACCCGCCATCCCGGGCCCGGAAACCAGAAACCTGGGTCACACTGTGCCACTACTCATCCAAGTTTACAGAAAGCAAGATGGTTATTTACAAGAACAGAAACATTGAGCTAATTCGCTTTCAAATACACCAGAGAAAGCCACAAAGAGAAAACAGAAACTTCTGAGTAGAAAAGGGCCACTGTGTCCCCGTCCTCAGGGTCCCCCCCTCCCCGCCCCGCGGCCCTCGGCTGCCCAGGCAACTCTCTCGCCTTGTTCATCTGTTGATGGGCAGACCCTTCCCAATATTAACCAACCCACTTTTTCCACCAGTGAATCCAAGTTAAGAAAACAGAACTTTCTTCCCAGACCACTCAAGCCCCTGAGCCAAGTTATAGCTGTACCCAGAGCTCCCTGGGGCCCAATTCTCACAGCCTTTTCCAGAGATGTGTTCTGGGCAGTGTGAGTCAGACTGCTCCCATCCTTGGGCCCTGAGGACCCAGGGACACTCGGGCCCTCACCCCCCAGCAAGCCTCTCCTTGCTCATTTCGGGAAGCGAGCCTCCCTCTGCGACCAAGATTGGAAAGACCTGGAGGGCAATTTGGTCCTCGATCCCCAAAAGCTAGTCTGAGGACCAGTGATGACCGGTGACGAAGTGCTTAATGACCAGGAGCAAACGTAGAAAAAGAAGCACAAAAAAGAGATGTGTACGGGAAGAACTGTTCTTGCTTCTGGGATTAGATCCTTCTTATATTTTTGATCTAGAATGAACATGCTTAAAAAATGAAATGATGGTGATGGTGGATCCCATCATTTGTAAATGTCCTTACTTGGCCAAATTGGAAAGTTGGCGTCTCTAATGGTTCTTTCTCAAAAAGAGAAAAAAAAAATTGGGGGGGGGGGGCCGGGGGGGGAGTTTTATCGGACACTGAACATCCAAAGTCTGGGACGTACTATGGAGGTGGACACAGAAGACAGCAAGAACGAGTGCCAGGGCCAGAGCCCCAGGCTCGGGAGGTGAGGAGGGAACACCCCGGCCACATGCTTGTCTGGCCCCGCTTCACACCCTTCAGTGACAGGGAACTCGTGCCCTCTGCATGCAACTCTACTGATTAGAAAGCGCTTCCTCATACTGTCACGACACTTGCATTCTTGGACCCAGGTCTACGCCTGGGAGCACCTAGAGCCAGGCCTCTCACCTGCTTTGGAAAACGGGCTCTCCACGCGGCACCCCTCCCGCCCAGTCTCCTTTGCTTGGGGTCTATTTGCTTCCTCACACCCTGAATCATTCCCCTTGGGAAGTGACTGGCCTCAGATCACTTAACTAGCAAGCGAGTTCTAACCCAGCGGCAGTGGTCGGGTGTCCCAAATGTGTGAGATCGTTCTGGCTGTTCAGAACCAGCTGGAAAAGGAACAAAGAAACCAACGTGGGGGGGTGGGGGTGGGCGGGGAACCATGCAAAAAAGTCCAGGGGTTCCCAATAAACACTTCACATATCTGCTTAGAAAAAAATCTGAAAGGAAATAAGGCAAAAGAGTCATGATTGTCATCCCTTGAGGTGAGCTACCCTGATAGTTTGTATTGCATTTGACTTTTCTGTTTTCTGGGTTTGTTTGTTTTTTTAACGTTTTATTTATTTTTGAGACATCACTTCTCGGCCTTTTGGCTAAGATCAAGTGTATTTATTTTTGAGACAGAGAGAGAGCATGAACGGGGGAGGGGCAGAGAGAGAGGGAGACACAGAATCGGAAGCAGGCTCCAGGCTCTGAGCCATCAGCCCAGAGCCTGACGCGGGGCTCGAACTCACGGACCGCGAGATCGTGACCTGAGCTGAAGTCAGACGCTTAACCGACTGAGCCACCCAGGCGCCCCTGTTTTCCGGTTTTTCTACAACAATCTGGTTTGTATTTGTACAATGGAGTAAAGCGATGGCCATTCAGAGGGAAGAGATAACTAAAATTAAAGAAGTCTGGTCCCAAGATCCCGTCTCAGTTCCCAGCCACTGTCCAGTAAAGTGCCTGGGGGTCTGGCGCTCCAGAGGCGGCCTGGGCTGGTGCTCCCTGTGGGCAGCGGCTGCCTGCACACACCCCCACAGCCCTCCCACCACCGTGGGATGCAGACCCCAGGCCACCCTTCTGCCCCTCCTCTGTTCTCAAGCCTTGCAGTCTCTCACCCTTCACTTGGCTCCCTGCCCCGGAGACGGAAGAGAGCAGCGGACAGGGGGAAAAAATGGAAGGTGCTGGAGGACTGTGGCTCGTCCCAGCACTTGTTACACAGCAGAGGGCACACACATTGTTTTGCAGACAGGGATTCATGCTTAGAGGGAGACGGCACAGATGGAGTGTTGGAGCCGGGCCCTGACCCGGCCCTCTGATGCCAGTGTGGCGTGCGTTCCTCTGGGGCTCAGGACACCCCTCACTCTCCAAGCCGGCCCTCCATGGCTGCTCTTTGCCAGGCACTCCCCCTGTGCCCCCAGGGCGCCTTGCAGACCCGGCGCTCAGTCAGCACTGAGCCACGCCCTGATCAGAGCGGGGGTCCCCGGTTGGAAGTGGGGTCAGAGCCAGCCAGGCTCTGCGGTCACGTAGCCCGAGCAAGGTGTTTCCCTCTTGGGGCTTCAGTTTTCTGAGGGGTAAAGCCGGGGCAGAGAGCATTTGGCAGCGATTCCCTGGTGGTGCCTGATTTTAAGGCTTCACCTTCTGATATTCTGAGACTGCCCGAGTGACACTGTCCCCCATCTGGGGAGCGGAGGGCACAAGTTTCCCATTCGGTCCCAGGGCCTGAGCGGATAGCCTCCTTCTGAGACACGCCCCAGCCAGCGCGTGTCTGGGTGTCTGAGCACACGCGTGTGCGTGCATGGGTGCGTGGGGGGCGGTGGGGACTTGGAAGTGTGTGTGTGTCGGGGGTGAGGGGGTGGGGGTGTGTGTACGAGCAGGGGGTACCAGAAGGACAGGCTCCCGTCTGCCTGGGCCAGACACATCCTCCAATTATTTCACCTTTTTGAGGATTGTGCTCCTTTCCTCTCCAAGACCCCGGCTCCAGCTCCCCCATCCTACTCCCCCCCTCACCCCCCTTCTCACTCCTTTGTTTTCTCTGTTCCTGCCTCCATGTCAAGCCCCAGCTCTGTGCTCTTTCTTGGTCTCTGCCCAAAACAAGCTCCCTCGCTTCGGAGATGCTGCAGAGCCCTAGTTGAATGTGTGTCCCCTCCACCTGTGCAATCTCCTCCTTGGGACCCTACCCGAGTCCCCAGCCCTCTTCTAAGAGGCGCCCACGGCTCTCAGAGCCCGTCTTGTTCCAGACAGAAGAGAAGACGGGCTCTCGTCGCACAATGACAAATTCAAACCATTATTCTGCAGAGATCCGAGTGAAAAATCGGGAAGACTGACACCGCCATGATTTGTTAACCCGACACTGCCTCGCTACGCACTGCACAAATTTTAATTAAAAATCTTAGAAGTGATTGGGGAGCCCTTTTATTGTGACTCTCTGGCCTCTTCCAGGTGCTTTGCGGGGAAGGGCAGAGCCTTGTCACAGCAGGAACAAAAAACTCAAGGATGGTCCTTAAAAGATTGGTGGTGGTGGGCGGCCTGGGGGGATGCAGCGAGCCTTCGGGAGCATGTGCAAACAACCCCCAGCCACCCCCACCACTCCACCCATCTCACAGGTGGGGAGACTGAGGCACAGGGAGTGGTTTGTACAAGGACTCTGCTAAAACAAGCGCAAGATGTGTGTGTGTGTGTGTGTGTGTGTGTGTGTGTACTGGGTGTATGAGTTATGAGATTTGGCCCAGGAAACTGGGAAATCTAGGAGAAGATATGAACATCTGGCCCACCTCTCTTATCTATCAGGCTCTCACTCAGGGAGGATCAGCTAAATTCAGGGGGAGAGGATAAAGGGACCAAGAACAGAAATGCACGTGTCCTTCTTTCCTGTAGTCACACCTGGAGATAGACGGAGGCAGGTTGGGATGACAGTCCCCGGGCTCCAAGTCTTGCTCCTGGCTTCTCAGGGAAGAACCTGAGAAGGTTCTCAGTCGTTCTAGAAAAGCCCTAGTCCAGTGAGGCAGCCTGAGCAGAAGAGAAGGGCTGAGGAGGGGGCTGGGAGAATGACCTGGGGTGGCACCCTGGTTTCCCCTAGGCCCGAATGATTCTGCAGGGGATCCTCGACCTTCCCGCTTATCTCATTTGGGGCATAAAAGAGAGGAGAGAGAGCTGGCTGGTGCAGGGTCCTCTGGTGGGGGAGGGGGCGTCAGGTAAATGGCCGGCAGGAAGCCGGAGGGGGGTGCGGTGCGGTGTTTAAGCTGAGGCTCAAAAGGGAATCACAAGCAGGCTCTGGAAGATCAGTCAGCAGAGCCAGGGGGACCTCGGCTAGGCCTGCCACCTTCACCGATAGGACCTGGAACACGTGGCATTGCCCCAGGGCACCTCTGCCCCTCACCGAGAAATGGTGGCTGTTGCCATGCCTGTCCTGCCTATGAGACTGATACAAGGATAAAGTGAGGCCAGATTCATATGAAAAGTCCTGGGGGGGGGGGGGCGGGGCGCGCCTGGGTGGCTCAGTCGGTTAAGTGTCTGACTTCGGCTCTGGTCACGATCTCACCGTTTGTGAGTTCGAGCCCCGCGTTGGGCTCTGTGCTGACAGCTCGGAGCCTGGAGCCTGCTTTGGATTCTGTGCCTCCCTCTCTCTCTCTGCCCCTCCCCTGCTCGTGCTCTGTCTCTCCCTCTCGCTCTTGAAATAAATAAACATTAAAAAAAAATTTTTAAAGAAAAGTGCTGGGGAAGCATGCCCTGCTGGGCCCGTGCCTGGAGGTCCAAGAGCCCCTCTGGAGATGCTACCACCAGATGGCCCACGGTCAGAGTGCCCTCCCCTCCCCCAGTGTCCTCCACCCCTCCATGGCCCCCAGTGGCACACCTCCCCCTGCCCCCATCCAGCACTCACCCTCAGGGCCGGCAGGGAGCTGACCTGGTCTGTGGTCAGTGTCGCCTCCTTGTAGTGCTTCCCAGGGGGACAGAGCTTCAGGAAGGTGTCATGGATGCTAAGAAGAGAGGCATGATGAACTGCAGGTTCAGTTCATGGACTGCAGACCGTGTGCCTCTGTCCCCCCGGGATCTCTGGAGGAAGGGGACTTACAATTGAGTGACATAGCAAAGGCAGTTAGACCTTTCATTGCACCCTTCTAGAAACATCCTTGAGGAGTCCAGGGTGCCCAGCACACAGTAGGGGGTGCAAAGATGAGCCGGGCATGAGGAAAGGTGTGTGAGTGTGCTCTATAGCATGGAACATACGCCACAGGTGTTCGTTATAGAATCAGAGCGGGAGGGGACATCTGTGGTCACACTGTCCAGTCCCTCACTTGCAGATGGAGAAGCCCGCAGGGCCTTGGGGAAGCCAGCGCGCAACCCCAAGCCATCTGCCCAGCCCGGCCCTTGGCCCTGAGAAGGTGGATGTGGCTGAGTTAGTGTCTCTGTCGCAGGCCCATACTGTGCTGGAGGCTTTGCTTGTGAGGGGCAGGCAGAGGGCGAAGGGGCTGTGTGACCTTCGAGTGGGGGGGAGGGCAGGAGCCCCAGGCCAAGAGAGCACAAGCCCTCATCCTCCCGCCCTCCTACCCCATCCTGGTCACAGGTCTTGGGTCTGTTAGGACGGGTGACCCAGAAAGTGGAGAGGAGACGTGGTGGCCTGGGACACAGGAGGCCCACACTCCAGTTCCCACCCTGCCACTCCAGTGCCGTGACCTCGCCTTACTCTTGAGCCTTAGTTTTACCATCGGGAAAATGGACAATAATGATATCTCTCTTGGGAGGCCAGGAGGCGGGGGTGGGTGTTGACATGATGGAGAGTGCAGAGCCTTCGTGCGACTGTGTGTGTGTGTGTGTGTGTGTGTGTGTGAGTGTGTGTGAGTGTGTGAGGGGTGGGGGGTTAACACACGCTGGTGAAAAACGGTCTCTAGAGCCAGACAGACCTGAGTTCAAGTCCTGACTCTGCCCTCTGGTAGCTCTGAGACGTTGAACAGGGTTCTGACACCACCTGAGACCCAGTCTCCTCATTGTCACGGTGGGGCCAATCTCCCCTCACAAATATGTGAGGAGTAAACGGGAGGAGGTGTATAAAGGTCAGCCTGGCATTGCGTAGGCCCTCAGGAGATCCCGAGCTTCTCCACACCCCTGTCTGTGCTCCTGTCCTGCAGCTCAGACACGCTGTGCCCTGCCTCCCAGAGCTCCGCCCCAGACCATGATGGTGGGTGCCCTCTAACCTGATCTGGGTCCCTGGGCCTGCCCTTTCTTCTTCCCCTAGGATCCTTCCTGCTCCAAAATTACCCTCTCTCCTTTGGTCCTTTCCTTCTCTTCTGCCCGCCATCCAGCTTCTCATCTCGGCCGAGCGCTAGGAGGCGAGCATCTGGCCAAGTTAATCCCTACTCGGGAAAGTGACTAACAGCCCCTCACTGTCACCTGCGGGGTGTGTGGTTTGGTGACCCAAATGAACCTCTGATTGGTGGGATTTAGGGACATGTGACTAAGTGAAGCCTCCAGAGGGTGATTTTACAAGTGAGGATTTGCAGGTAGAGAAGAGGCCCTCCCAGGGCCCTGATTATGGTAAATGGAGGCCCAACACCAGGAGAACTGACAGCCAGGATCTGCTCCCCATCCGGCCTCTCATGTTTTCACAGCTCACCGACTGGGAAAATGTCCTTTAGATCCCGGCCGTGGGAGAGTAGAAAGAACATCAGCTGTGTCTGTGCTCTCACTGTTTTCCCACTGGCTGCCCAGGCGCGGCTCTGATCTCTATGGTGCCTCCCACCGCCCTTGCCCTCTGGCTTCCAGATGCTTCCAGATGGCTTTGGCCCAAGGGAGGCACCATAGGGAGACTGGAGGTAGTGAGAGAGCCTGGTGGGGTGTGTCCCCCTCCCCCTTCCAGCCTTGGCCGGCTCTGGTAGCGTCTGTGTCTGTGTGATCCCTCCAGCGTTCACTCAGCTCCGGCGCTTGACTGGGCCGTGGGCCTCGGGGGCAGTAATCGCTAGTCCCTGGCTGTTTCCTTCAGCCTCTGAGAGCAGTCCCTTCACTACAAAGTCCCTTCAAAGACCCCAACTGAGCGTATGATCTGTTTCCCCGCTTCCTGCTGGAAGGCTGCCAGATCAGTCAGGGGACCCATTTGGTCCCTGATCCCTCTCCCACTAGCTGTGTGATCTGAAGCAAGTTGTTTGACCTCTCTGAGCAGAGAGACCTAGGCTTCAATCCTGACTCTGCCGGATGGGGAGCTAACCCTCATCACTGGCCTTGTGCTGACTCATGTCAAGGGCCTGAAAACAGGAGCCAGACCGGTACATGGCTATTCGTGAAGAACAGGCTCCATCAGCCTCGTAAGGGGCCCTGAACTTGTCACCAGACACTTCTCTGAAAGTTCGGGAGGGAGCCGAAAAGCGGGGTATGGAAAAGGTGAGGGGAAACATTCTCCAGGAAAGCACGGGGGACACTAAAAGGCATCGAGGAGAAAAGGAAGGCCATCATCCCCGGAGGACCCAGTGGCCCACGAGGGGAAGGGACAGGGGGGAGGGGGCGGCAGGAGCTGTCACTGTCACTGTTAGAACTCCGGCCTGAGGTGAGAACAAGCAGACTGACTTTCAGTAAGTTGTACTAATTTTTTAAAATTCTCTTGAGGTCCCAGGGCACCTGGGTGGCTCAGTGAGTGAAGCCTCCGACTTCAGCTCAGGTCATGATCTCACAGTTAGCGAGTTCCAGACCCGCGTCAGGCTCTGCACTGACAGCTCAGAGCCTGGGGCCTGGAGCCTGAAGCCTGCTTCAGATTCTATTTCCCTCTCTCTCTCTGCCCCTCCCCCTCTTGTGAGCTCTCTCTCTCTCTCTCTCAAAAATAAATAAATAAACATTAAAAAAAAAAAAAAAAAGAATTCTCTGAGGTCCTGCGCCATTATGGCGGGCGCCCAGGATGGACTGCTCCCTGGCTCCCCACGGGAGTGGCCCGAACCCCACAGCGGGTTCTTCAGGCTGTGCAGCCCTCACCCCCAAGGATCCACCCCTACCCAGGTGTGAGTTCCTCGGCCCCGCCCCCCCCAGAGCTTTCCGGCGGGGAGGGCTGCTGTGGGGAGGGCCTTGCCCAGATTTCATGCCATCCCAGGCCTCCGAGTGGGTGGGCTGCCCGCAGATGAATCGTGGCTGCATCTCAGCTGCCACAAAACGTTCTCCTCCTCCAAATATGGATCAGCCGGCTCTAAATGGAACTCTGAATTAATCACTAATGGACTCAAGAGTCAAAGCCATTTGAAAAACTCACACATTCAGCCTGCCAGAAATCAAGGAGCCCATGCTGTGGCTCCCTCCCAGACGAGGGGAGGGGCCGTCGGCGGGCTCAGAGGCCCCAAGACAGGGGAGACCAGCCCTGCAGCTCACACTCTGCGGGACCTTGGACCTGCCACTACCCCTTCTTGTGCCTCAGTTTCCCCTCTGTAAAATGAGAGACTCCACGATCCCTCCCGCCCCCAGCGCCCTCCAGTTCGGGCATCCTACGGCTGCTTCTGTACCTTTCTCTGCACCCTTGCCTCTGAGGCCCTCTGTAGTGGTGTTCAACTGGGTCCCACGTTAGAAACCTGTGGAGACTCTGTGAAAGGACCCGGCCCACCCCTAGAGGCTCTCATTCAAGGCCAGGGAGGGGGCAGGACCTCTGAGTCCCGCGAGCTCTCGTGTTCCTCTTGTCCAGGCAGGACTGAGAACACGGCTCCGTTGCCAGTCTCCGCATCTACTCTTTTCCTCTGGGCTCAGCTCCCCGGGCCATGGGGTCAATAGTTCTTTGCCCAACAGCACAGCCTGAAGGTATTTTATAAATAGCCCTATCTTTAGCCTGAAAAGGTGGCTTTTATGGTCTGCTCCTTTCAAGCTGTGTGGCTTGGGCAAATCACTTCATTTCTCTGAGCCAGTTTCTTCATTGCAAAAGAAAAAAAAAAAAAGACAGAGAGAGAGATAATAATAGCATGAAAATAACAGCTATACCACATAGTCAACACTGACCCACGTGCCGGGGGCTGCTCTAACCCCCTGACATGCATTCGATCACTTAATTGTCCTAATAACAACCATGCGGGGTTAGGTTCCAGGACTTGATATCATGCTTTTTATAAGTGTGGGAACAGGTTGAGCAAAGGCTCAGCAAAGGTAAGAAACGTCACAGAGCTAGAAGGTGGCAGAGCTGAGTCTCGAACGAACGCAGGCCTCTGGCTTCAAGGAAGCAAGCTTGTAACCACTCTGCCTGCTGACCTTCTGGTGCCCCAGGAGGACCAGCGCTAATGGCCAGGATGGGGCCTGGAGGCTAGAAAGTGTTGGGCACTCAGGGGCGCTAAGAGGAAAGAGCGGCCTCATGGCAGGGGCTGGGGGCAAAGCTTCAGGCTCCCAAAGCGGACCTACATGCAGCCCGAGATCATGACAGGAGAGGTCACTGAGGGTGACAGAGTAATCCAAACTGCTCAGACGGAGGCGGGCCGACCTGGGCTCCAACCGTGGAGGTCAAAAGGAAGCCACGCGTGCCCTCTTCGGCTCAGACCCCAGAGGCAGAGTCCGCAGCCACAGCTGCAGATAAGAGCCTGCGAGGGCTGGTGCACCGGGCCCAAAGAGACATCTGGAAGGCTTCTCCGGGAGCAATTCAATCAGAAGTCAGGGAGGGCTGACCTGGAACTGAGGCTGAAAGGGACTTTCTCTTTAAAAGACCAACGAGATGAGATAGAAAATCCCCACAGGCTAGAAACTTAGGGTGGACAGACCCCTTCCTGGAGGGCCAAGCCCAGGAAGCCCTGGAGGGCCAAGCCCTGGCACAGGGAAGGGGCGGGCTCGAGGACCAGAGCCTGTCACATGTGGTCTGCCCTCCCAGTGTGCATCCCCTGCAGATCTGGTGACCAGGCCTCTATGGCCTATGCAAGTCACAGGTAAGAGCGTGGGAACATACTAGATGAGGCAGAGCCACCCTCTGGAGGTTACTCCTGTCTGGTGGTGTCCTGGATACTTTTTTTCAAATGCACTGATCTATCCAACTGCATTGCCATCCAGGCCGCATTTCTTTGTCACATTAGTAGGAAAATCACAACACGTCTTCAGAGGCCACATAGGAAAACTGTCTGAAAGCGACTGGGGCTTAGTCTAGCCGAACTTGGCCACTTTCTCCGGTGCCATCAGCTTTCTAAGCCACTGCAAGTGCCACTGGGTGTCCGTGTCAAAGCTGCCCCTTCGCTTTCCAGACAAGGCACCGACACCAACACTGATACGGTCAGTCCTCCGGGTCCCCTCCGACAAGCTAACCTATGATCGCCGCGTGCACGCTGTGTGTGTCCTTCCAGAGATCTTCCCTTTGTGTGTGTGTATGTGCATGTAGAACCTTATGTTTTACAAAAACGGAAGTACCCTGTATATACCAGTCTAGTTTACCAGAGTAACACAGTTTCCTTACTAGTTTTAATGGAGCGTGTCCTCCAAAAGCTTCCTCAGACAGCATGCATAAGAGGTACTTTTTAAAAATAATTTGCATGTCAAGAAATAGTCACTTCACCTTCACTTTTGATTAATAGGTTAGCTATGACTTAATTCTATATTGGGATTTTTTCCTTATAATTTTGAAGGTCTTGGGGCGCCTGGGGGGCTCAGTTGGTTAAGTATCTGACTCTTGACTTGGGCTCAGGTCACGATCTCACAGTTTGTGAGTTCGAGCCCCACATCGGGCTTTGCACTGACAGCGTGGAGCCTGCTTGGGATTCTCTCCCTCCCCCTCTCTCTGCCCCTCCCCCGCTGGCTCGCTCACTCTCTCTCTCTCCTGTCTCTCTCTCTCTCAATAAATAAATAAAAAAGCTTTAAAAAATAATAATAATTCCAAAGGTCTTTAGCTGCTGTCTTGCAACCTTTCCAAGTCCCAAACCATTCTGATTCCTGGTCCTCTGTATGTCTTTTGTCTCTGTTTTTTTTCTCTACAGAGGTTTTTAGGCTTTTATTATCTCTGGTGTTCTGAAATGTTATGATGACATGATTTAACGTAGGCTTTAAATTGTTCTCTTCAAATAGCTAGTGTCCCTCAGCTTCCAATTCAAACCTAACAAGTGGGGCTCAAAAACGCTGACCCGGAGCTCGTCCCTGCTTATCACTGGGCCTGGCGGCCCTGAGGCTGGAGCCTGTGTGCTCGGCTCTGTCCAGATGGTAAGCACCTCTCTTCTGCTGGGCTGGGGAAGGGGTGCTGAGCGGTTGGCAGAGCAAGAGAAGGAGTCACATGGGACTTCCAGTCAACCTTCTGGGCCCGGACGGAGCACTCACACACCAAGCCAGTCACTCTCTCTGCAATCCGATGAGGAGGGCGCCTGCAGCCTCTCCATGCTGCATGACGCTTGTCTTTGGCCCGGAGCCTTCCCTGCTGGACAGCAACCCGCATGACAACAGGGACTGTGGGCTGTTCCCCATTATGCTCCCAGGGTCCTCACAGTGTCTGGCACATTCCAGGCCCCGAAGAGAGGCTTGGAGAGGGAGCCTGGGCTTAGAGCGATTCAGTAATGCATCCAAGTTTATCCAGCCAGGCTTCCGACCTGTTTCCTAAGTCCTTTCTTCCTTCCCCCCATCACCCCGAGGAGGCCCTGTCCACTTCCGTGATTATGTGAAGAAATCCTGCGTTGGATCCCATAGTGGCTTAATGCCTGAGGTTTCACTCAACTCAAGCTGGGCCCTGGGAATCACGGTGTCAGCTCTCCTGACTGGGTTCTGTCTCTGCCCTCCCTGTTCCAGCCTCATCTGTGGGGCTCCACAGCACTGGGCAGGAACCACACTCAGGGACCAGCACGGGGCTGTACCAGGATGAGACCTCAGCCCAAAGGGAGGAAAGGGGCCCCTCTACTCACCACAGGATTTCATTCCTGGTCAGGAAGGTCAGGGCCTACAACAAACCACAGAGAGATGACCTGCCCACTCCGTCCGGCCCTACCCCGGCCCCCTGTGGAATGGGGAGCTTCAGGGACTGGGAAGGAGAAGCCCATTTTCTCATCCCGTAGCTGGTGAAATGGAGGCACCCCAGCCCTCTGCAGGGGACGCCCCCAGTGGTGGCAGAGGAGAAAATGGTGCCCTTCTCTCCTCCCCAGGCTCTGACAGCATGGAGAGAGGATCGAAGCCACAACTAAAACCCTGGGCTCTGGAGCAGGAGACAAATGGGGGAGGGAGCCTCAGAGTACTGGCCAGGGCTCACATGGACGCAGGTTCAATGGCCACCACATCCTTGCCTGGGAAACTCTCCACCTGCTTCGGGAAGCTCCCCGCTCTTCCCAGAACCTCCTGGCCGATCTACCCACCTGGTATTCTTCCAGGTCCTCCCAGTGCATCTGGTGCCTCAAACATTGCCCCATGCCAACCCCCCCTTCTCTGTGCTGCAGTAGGACCACAGCCCCAAGGGCCCAGCAGGTAATGTGACCAGGTGATCCGGTTGCCATGGTGACCTACATTCCACCTTCTGCCCATTCTACTCGATTGAGCCTCTGAGTGGGCAAAGAAACAGATTCTTTGGGTTCCCAAGACTAATAAGCATCACCCGCCTTACACCGAAACGACAACCAGAAGGCAACCCACTGGCGGAGTTGAGAGTCATTCTGTTGGCTCAGGAGTCACACCGGCTGGGTTCAAACCCCAGCTCTGCTACATGCTGACAAGACATGTGACCTTGGGCTAGGTACTCAGCCTCTCTGGATCTTACTTTCCTCAACAGTAAAATGAAGGTGATAATTGTGGGATTCTTGCGAGGATTATTTGAGTTAATACAGGTAACAATGTTGGCACATTATAGGTGCTCAATAATCTTAGTTAGCTATTAGAACCACATCCCAAGTACGGTGCCAAGTGTGGGGACATGGTGATGAATAAGCATAGACCCCGACCTCAAGAAAAGACTGAAAGAGTACAGAAAAGGGCATTCCCCGCCATCAGCCAGGGTCCCTTCAGGAATAGAAGGCACGCTCAAATCAGAATAACTTGAAGAGGAAATTAAAAATAGAACTACCCAGGGGCGCCTGGGTGGCTCAGGAGGTTGAGCGTCCGGCTTCAGCTCGGGTCATGATCTCGCAGTTCGTGAGTTCAAGCCCCGCATCGGGCTGTGTTGTCAGCACAGATTCTCCTGCTTCAGATTCCGTGTCTCCCTCTCTCTGCCCCTTCCCCACTCATGCTCTGTCTCTATCTCTCAAAAATGAATAGACGTTAAATTAAAAAAATTTTTTTTAAATAGGATTACCCCATGACCCAGCAATAACCCTCCTAGGAATTTGCCCAAAGGGTACAGGAGTGCTGATTCGTAGGGGCACATGTACTCCAATGTTTATAACAGCACTTTCAACAGTAGCCAAATTATGGAAAGAGCCCAAATGTCCATCAACTGATGAATGGATAAAGATGTGGTTTATATATACAATGGAATACTACTTGGCAATGAGAAAGAATGAAATCCTGCCATTTGCAGCAACGTGGATGGAACTGGAGGGTATTATGCTAAGTGAAATAAATCAGTCAGAGAAAGACAGATACCATATGTTTTCACTCATCTGTGGAACTTGAGAAACTTAACAGAAGACTATGGGGGAGGGGAAGGGGAAAAAATAGTTTCAAACAGAGAGGGAGGCAAACCATAAGAGACTCTTAAATGCAGAGTACAAACTGAGGGTAGATGGGGGTGGGGAGAAGGGAAAACGGGTGATGCACATTGAGGAGGGCACTTGTTGGGATGAGCACTGGGTGTCGTATGTAAAGCGATGAATCATGGGAATCTATCCCCAAAGCCAAGAGCACACTGTGCACGCTGTTGTCAGCTAGCTTAACAACAAACGATATTTAAAAAAAGGAGAACTTGGGGCGCCTGGGTGGCGCAGTCGGTTAAGCGTCCGACTTCAGCCAGGTCACGATCTCGCGGTCCGGGAGTTCGAGCCCCGCGTCGGGCCCTGGGCTGATGGCTCAGAGCCTGGAGCCTGTTTCCGATTCTGTGTCTCCCTCTCTCTCTACCCCTCCCCCATTCATGTTCTGTCTCTCTCTGTCCCAAAAATAAATAAACGTTGAAAAAAATAAAAAAATAAAAAAATAAAAAAAGGAGAACTTGAAGCGGTTCTGACAAAGGGACTCACCACAACGGCAAGGTCCGGGTGTAGGGAAACCACCCAGGATAGCGCAGATTCCTGGGCTAGTAACCACAGAGCTGTTATCCGCCCTGACCCATGCACATGGAATAAAGAGCCCGACATCACTCTCTCCTCTTCCTCTACTCTCCTGTGAGGATGAGGAACAGATAGAGAGTGAATCTGGAAAGGTGGAGAAGTCCAGCACAGGCCATCAATGCCAAGGCCAGGAGGGTCCTCCCAAAGCCCTGTTCCCTGCCCTGCCTCCGGGAGGGTCTCCACGTCCGCCCTCACTGTGCCAGTGTCGGTCTCCTGGTTCAAGCCCATGTCTTTCCACACGCTCTCCTAGGTAAACATCCCAGGGGCTTTCTGATGGAGCTAATTTATATCTCTGGAAATACTGCTGCTCATTTTTCTTCATCTGTCCTCCTCCGAGACGGAGCCTGGTGGAAGAAATCCAGGAGCCTCCAGTCCTTGATTTACTTGGGGACACAGGTGGAGTAGCCACAGTGTGCCAAGTACGCAGCTTGACCCTGGGAGAGATGAGTGAATGATTTCAGCCCTCAAGAAACAGGTACTTGCCACACACACACACACACACACACACGCACACCCCAAGGGAGATTGAGTGGATTCCACCAGAGAGGTAATAGTGCAAAATTATGGGCATTTAGAAGTGGAAACCATGCGGGGCAGGAAGTCTTTGTGGAGGTGGTAACATTTCTGTGGTTGTTACAACGTCATGGTCGAGAACCTAAGCCGGCTGCGTCACCTCGGGCAAATTACCAAACTATATTCTAAACTCATCTGTATAATGGGAACAATAAATCCCCACTTCGGAGGATTATTGAAAGAATACAACAAAATTGTAAATTTACCGAGTGCTCAGTAAAGAGTTGAATTATATCATTACTTTTAAAAGTTGGGCCTGGGGAAAAGGGGTAGGATATCTTAGCAGGCGATGTCAGTACTTACAGCCCATCTTCTGGAAAGTCCTTTGAGCTGCTGCTCCCTTTGAACAGCTTCTCCGCCTGGTGTGTCTGTGAGGCTGGCAGGGGACGGAATGGGTCCTTTTACTCTGGGGAAGGCGGACACAGGGGCGGCTCAGTGATGCCGTGGGGTCACTCAGCTGGCCAATGGGCAAGCGAGGATCCGAAGCCTGCATTGCGGCTGTGGCCTGGGGGGTTCCCACAGCGTGGCCTGGGAGGCTGGGGGAGGGGGGGAGAGGCGCTGTGGGATCACACTCAGAAAGGCCCCTTCGTTCTCAAGCCTTGCGCAGTCCCCCTGTCACAGCAAGGTGCAAATAGCAGTGTGGCACTGTCCGGGGTGTCCTTTAACGCCCGGTTGACACACGCTAAGAGGAGAAAAACAAACTAGAGAATAACTTTGCAGCTTAGATGAGCTACTCATTCGGCAACTATTTATTGAGCTAGGGAGTGGAAATAGGGACTAATAAGACAGCCCCTGCCTGCTCAGAGCCAGACACACATGGGAAAAACGATGTCCCTTAGATAGTGATGAGCACTGTCAAAGAAAGAAAGCAAGGATGGAGAGGGGTAGGCTTAGAGAGGCCCTCCGCCCCCGGGAGGCACCCTTTGAGCAGAGGCCTGAGTGACAAGGAGAGGTGAGCCAGCAGGGAGCAGTTTTTCCAGGCCTAGGAGACAACGGCATCCAGATAGCATTAAATAACACTTTGGTTTTTGTTCTGTTTGTTTATATGGCACATTCCAGTTTGAAAAGAAGCAGGTTTGCCATGTATAACTGTGATATAAAGTTTCCTTTGTAAACATATTTAATTAAAAGAAAGAGGAGCCCATTCAAAGAGAAATCTCAAATAGATAATCACGCAGGTGGTAAAAGAACATGGCAGAAATCACAAAGGTCTTGTCCGTCTCTCTCACACACACAAACGCACACATGCACGCACACACAGAAGTAACTAATGTCTGGAAACTCTCCCACCCTCCTCTTTCCTTTCCTTTTCATCCCCCACGTTGCCCCTAAAACCTTGCTCACCCCCCACCCCCCAGGCAGGCTCTGTGATTTCTTTCTAGAGACCGTTTTCATCGGTTCCTACATAGAACACTAGAAGCAATAATATCACCTTACATTTGCATATCCCTTTGTAATTCCAAAATGCTTTTCTATGTACCATCTCATTTGCCCAAGAAATAAAAGCCTATGCTAAAAAAAAAAAAAAAAGAAAGAAAGAAAAGAAAAGAAAAGAAAGGAAAAAAATGCCCCAAATGGATTCCACCTTCAATACATTAACCAACCAGCTTCCCCACCCACCTCCAGCCTGTTAAATCTCTCAGACTCTTCTCCAACAGGGGTTTTGAAAAGGGTGTAACTGAACAGAGAGCAGGCCCAGGCCTGCCCCGGCAGTTCCAACTCCTTCTTCTCCAAGGTCTGCCCCTGCGTGAACCCTCTGCGTGGGGTGCAATGCATTCTTTGCAAGGTTTCTGTTACCTTGCGGTGAACTCTACAGACTATCAAAGCGGCAACCCCTGGTCTGACATTGATTTAGAGGTCTCTTAAAATCCAAAAGGGGCCAAAGAGGAATCTGTATCCAGAATATACAAAGAACTCTTACAACTCAACAATAAAAAGACATATAGCCAAGTACAAATGGACAAAGGATTTGAATAGATGTTTCTCCAAAGAAGATACACGAATGGCCAATGAGTGCATGAAAAGATGCTAACGTCATTAGCCATCAGGGAGATGCAGACTAAAAACCACAGCAAGACACCATAGCTCGCCCGCTAGGATGGCCAAAACCAACAGACAGTAGGTGTTGCTGAGGATGTGGAGAAACTGGAACCCTCCCATGCTGCTGGTGGGAATGTTAAATGGTGCAGCCACTTTGGAAAAGAGTTCGACACGTCCTCAAAATGTTAAGCAGGTTACCATATGACCCAGCGGTTCCACTTCTGGCTATGTACCCGAGAGAAATAAAAACATTTGTCCACATAAAAACTTGTACATGAACGTTTATAGCATTCTTCATAATAGCCAAAAAGTGGAGACAGCCCAAATGCTCACCAACTGATGAATGCATAAATAAAATACGACATATCCATACAACGGAGCATTAACTGGCAATAAAAATAAATGAAGTAATGATACACAGTGCAACATGGATAAAGCTTAAAAACATTATATTAAATGAGGAAAGCTCATTTACATGAAATGTCTACAAACAGACAAATCCATAGATACAGAAAGTAGATTAGAAATTTCCAGGATCTGGGGGGGAGGGAATACGGGGGGCGGGGGTGGTTTACTGCTAATGAGTATGGGGTTTCTTTTGGGGGTGATGAAAATAATATTCTAAAATTGGATAGGGGTGATGTTTGTACAACTCCCTGAATATAGTGAAAAATATTGAGTTGTTCACTTTAAGACTAAACCGTGTGGTATGGCAATTATAGCTTAATAAAGCAGTTATTAAAAATAATTTCAAGGAGTGTTTATGTCCTAACTTAGCAACTGGCACACAGTAAGCCACCATATATATCATTAGAGGAGCATGTAAATGGGATTATATTTTGAAATAGTTTCAGATCTATTTCCTCAGCCTGTGAGTCTTGGAGCCCAGGGGGTCCCACCCACTGTGGGAGGCGAGGGTAGATCTTGTTAGAGCAAGTCACTGCCCAGCTTTGAACATCAACTACATTTCTGTTTGAGTTCCCAGCGACCGAGGAGACTGGAAAGCCACCGTTTGTCTGGAGAAAGGATTTTCTAAATTCCTTTGTTGTGGCAAGAGGCAGGCCTAGGCGGTGTAGATCCTGGACTCTGTAGGAGCATCCCCAGCAGGCATAGAGGAAAAGGATGAAAGGTTTGCCCTCCTGGTCTTGGGGACAAAGAGGATGAAGAAGATAGCAAGGACATCACACCATCATGAGCTCACTACCCAAGGACGAGGGTGCAGGGGTGCCGAGAATCTCAGGCGCTTGAGTCATGCTTCCCTGATCTCACCGATTGTGGAGGGTGGAGGAGGGGGCCTGACACCTCTAGAAGTCCGCCCCATCCAGCGGGGTGCAGAACAAAGGTGCCTCAGTGGCCGGGGAGGCAAGACCAAGGCAGGACCCTGCCTTCCCTGGCCATTGTGGGGACCCAGAAGCTCTCACATGCCCCAGGGAGAGGACCGGAGAGGCAGAGAGCTCCGGCAAAGGCCTGTCCAGGATGAAGAGTCCACTAAGGCACCTTCCCAGGAAGAAATGGGACACTGCAACTCCCATAATGCATGTCAGCACATTACCCAGAAGGCCAGGTGTGACCGTCGTGCCTCATGGGACTCCAGCAAAAGTGTATAGAACAAGTATGGATTCAAGGATGTCTCCCCATGGCCAGGGGAGTGTCCTCATGTGGCCAGATACTGACATGGGGTAGAGAAGTGGGTGCAAAATCTGAAATTTTGAACATTTGCATAGAGGGGACTAGCTCATCCAAAGAGATATTTAAACCAGTTCTTTAGTTTTCTATTTACATTGCCCTGGGGGAGTAGGATTGTTCCGAGTGGGGCTAGAAACAGAGAATAAATCTTTGAATAGATGGAAGATTTTTATTTTTAAAAAAATTGTTAATGTTTATTTAAACATTAGAGACAGAGAAGGAGGGACAGAGTGGGCGTGGGGGGAGGGGCAGAGAGAGAGACACACACACAGAATCCGAACCAGGTTTCAGGCTCCGAGCTGTCAGCACAGCGTCCGACACGGGGCTCGAACCCACGAACTGTGACATCGTGACCTGAAGTCGGACGCCTAACCTAACTGACTGAGCCACCCAGGGGCCCCAGAGAGTAAGGTTTTTTTTTTTTTGTTTTTTAATGTTTATTTATTTATTTGGCCAGGGGGAGAGAGAGGAAGGGGCAGAGAGAGGGAGAATAAATGGAAGATTTAAATGGGAAAGAAATCATTCAACTTGGAAGACACCAAAATATTATTAACGGCAAGTTCAGGAAGTGGAAGCTTGGGGGAATTTGAGGAGTTCTAGAGAACAAACTCTCTTTCCTGCGCGTGCGCGCGCGCACACACACACTCACACACACACGGGAAAGACTCAGCCAGGAAGAGAGCGCTGGAGTATGAGTAGCTGGAGGGATCAGGGAAGCAAGGGAGAGCTCTGGCCTAGGAAGGGCCGATCCAGCCGGCCCCAGTGACCGTCCCCAGATGAGCTAGGCTGGAGCCTGCACACCGACAGCAGCAGGGAGGAGGAGGGGCCAGGCACGCCCCACCCCCACTACCTCCCACTGCCCTCAAGCAAGCTGGCTGCTCTCCGCACCACACATCACCTTCTTTGCCTGGGCCGGTTCCACCCGGGCCCAACTCAAGCCTCTGGGCCTGCCTTCTGGGGAGAAGGTGGAAAAGAGCCTATGTCTGGGGGAGACTGAGCCTCCCCCAGGCAGTGGTAGGAAGCAGATAGAGATATCTAAGGGCAAGGCAGCTCTGATCCTGGAATTAGCACAGACTTCATGGGTTAAAGACCCCATCAGCCACAAGACTTCCCCCACTTCAGACACCAGCCACAAGCTTTATCCCCTCAAATTTGGTAATTCACTAGAACAACTCGCAGCACTTGGGAAAGCACCATACCGGTGACCACGGTTTTATTATAAAGGGCACAAATCAGGACGAGCCAATGAAGAGACCCCTCTTAGTGTGAGTCTGAAAGAGTCTCAAATGTGAAGCTTCTGCATTCGTGGGACGCACCATCATCCTGGATCACGAATGCGTGCAACACAAATTAGGAAGAGCTGACCTGAGCCCCAGTCCAGAGTGTTTCTTGATGTAAACATTATTGATGGAATCAGTGGTCATGTGATTGAACTTAATCCTCAGCCCCTCTACCCTTCCCAGAGGTCAGGCTGACGTCACCTGTCTCGAAACCCCAACCCTCTAATCGCACGGTTGGTCCTTCGGTCCTGAGTCATCTGATTAGCATGAACACAGTCATGGTCTGAGTGGCCCACAGAGAATAATGAAGACACTCCTATCATTTGGGAAATTCCCCAAATGTAGAGGTTACCTTCCAGGAGTCAGGGACATAAGCCACCCAAATTCTTTATTATACAACACCAGGAAATCTGGGGTGCGGATGGGGTGTATGGTCAGAGAAACAAAGGCCCTTTCCTCTCCTGGAGGAGGATGAAATTTATTTGGGGGTCGAACAGATTCCCTCAGAGGAAGAACGTGGGCAGATAATATCTTAAACCTTAAATCCTTGCGTTTTTTTATCCACCTTCCCATAAAAGACATTTTTTTTCCCTTTAGTCTCCCATTCGCATTGCCTGGGGACCAAGTAGAATTTTTATAGCGGAGGAAAAAAGCTAGAAGCAGCCACTGTTCCTTTTTTTTATTAACAAATCAGACTTCTGAGGACCCAAAGGGAAGGCTGAGGGAAGCTGGGTCCAGAGTTTATAACAGAAGGACAGAGAAGCAGCATCACAGCATCAGGGAGGAGGAGCAAGCGTCTCCCAGCTGGGAGCACCGCCACTGCCAGGCCTGGGGAGCCCCAAGCCTGCAGGCAGACCCTTTGTTAACCTTTGGGGGAGTACCCCCTCCTGCCCAAGGGAGGAGCGTCGTGAGCGACCCACTTCCTCACAGTAAGACAGGGCTCTCCATCACAGAGCCAGCCGGCCGGTGCTCAAGGAGAGCCCAGGAGGACCACGGCTTGTTCTCCAAGGCTCTGCCGGAGCCCCATCTGAATTGCCCGAATACCTGAATTGCCTGAATACCCCCCCACCCCCATTTTGATGGCCCTGTACACTAAGAACTACACAGAAAAGAGGGTGGGGGCATCGGCACTCCCAGGGCAGAGGACCGGTGGGGACAGCGGAGGAAAGTCCAGGACCATTGTTGCAAGGGCCCAGATGGCGGTGCCCCTGCCCCTTTGCGACCTGTGTCAAACATCCTGGTGCCCCAGGTCCCACCTTGACTTTGGGCGCTGTTGCGGGGACAGGTCTCCGTGAGCTTGGCCTGCCTCCAACTGCCCTCAAGGATTCTTGAACTTTCTGCCCTGCGATGTCTCTTCCAAGAAGTCTCCTCAGTCTGCGGGTGAGCACAGCCCAGAAGTTCAGCTGACACTCCCGAGGGCAAACGTCCACACTGCTGGAGAAAGGCTCCCGCGCCTGTAATTCTGGGTGACAGCTCTGGGATGGGCTCTGTGGCTCCTCAGGTGGTCCCGGTGAGATCATGGCCCTTCAAGACAGAAGCCATGATCTGCACATACAAACCTAGCTGGGCTTTTTCCTCTACCTCTGCCTCTCCCCAGCCTCTCACTCCTGCTTCTTGGGGCTGGCTCTCAAAAACACCACCTACACAAAAGTCCTGATTTCTGTCCTGCTTCCTGCTTTCTTGTGAACCCTCGCTGGGGCGCCCACGGTATTATCAGGAGCCGGGGGCGAGGGATACACTACCCTGCTATTGTGCTACTTTGCTTTCTGATTGGAGTAGTTCTGAATTTTGAGCTCCAAATCGCCATTGACAAGCCTTAAAGATCGTCTCGTCGGACTCCTTCATTTTACAGATGCGTGGGCTCAGGGCCCGGGAGGAAACCTGCCTGTGATCCCAGGGGAGAGAGGAGGGTTCTGGAACCCCACTCCTCCCTGGTGCCCTCCCTCCCAACAAGCCTCGAAGAGTTGCTTGCCAGAGGTCACTGAGTTGATTCAATGAAATCCTATCTGTGGAAATGCCCTGTGAAGCGTTATACAAATGTTATTTGTCATGATTTGTGCCAGACCTGGGACTGGAACCCAGAAATGCTGGCTCCCCAGCCAGTGCGCTAAGTCCGACAATAAGAAGACTTCATTAGACTGTTTAGAATTCCTCATTTTTATAGCCACACTCTGACACTCGCTAGCTAGAAACCCCATATCCCAGCCGCCCTCTCTCTGCCCTATACCCCCTGTGTTGCTTTTTCTGCTGGGGAGCTAGGGGTGGGAGGTGGCTGGCTGTCCTTGTTGGTCTTTTACTCACTCCAAAAATTATTTATGAATCTTCTAGGATGTTCCAGACACCTTGCTAGAGCTGGGGATAGAGTGCTGACCAAGACAAACAGCCTCCGGCCTCAAGATTAGAGCCCAGGAGGGGAAAAGCATCTTCGATAATCACCTGATTCACTGTTTATTCTGATGTGCTGAGTTCTATGAACTCAGAGTGCAGGATGCAGTGACAGCGAGCTCGTATGGGCACCTAACCAACTCTGGGGGTAGGGAAGCTCCTATGAGGAGGGGACGTTAAGCTGAAACCTGAAGGATGAACTTCTCCTGGCAGGAGAAGAACATGCATGAAGGCCCGCGGGGCCGAGAGGGACTCAAGATGCTGGCAAAACCAAGAAAGCCCTCAGGATGGGTCATGCCAAGGGCAACAGTCAGTTAAGCTGAACCCGGGAGGGAGCTGGGGGTAGAACACGCAGGGCGGTGGCTCCTGGAGGGTTTATCTTCAAAGCTCTCTTAAAAGCAATGGGAAACTGAGAACAAACTGAGGGTTGATGGGGGGTGGGAGGGAGGGGAGGGTGGGTGATGGGTACTGAGGAGGGCACCTTTTGGGATGAGCACTGGGTGTTGTATGGAAACCAATCTGACAATAAATTTCATATATTGAAAAAAAATAAATAAATAAATTTCATGAGATCAGCAAAAAAAAAAAAAAAGCAATGGGACGTCATTGAACAATATGATGCAGAGAAATGACATAATCAGATTTTTGCTTTCAAGAGATCACTCTGCTGTCGGGTGGCTGGTGAACATGCTGGAAGGAGACCAGCGTGGCTTTGGGGAAGAATGTGAGGAGACTACTGAATGTCCCAGGGGAAAGGAACAGTCCTGGGACAGGGCTGTGGTGGGGAAGAGAGGACTGGATGATGTCATGTGACATTTTAACGTGGAGTCAGCAACGTGGGCCACTGATGTGGGAAGAGAAGCGGCGGCAATTGTCAATGTGACCTTTGGGTCTCAGACAAAGGCAGCAGGCAGATAGAGGAGAGGGCTCTTCCTGAGCTGGGAGCCTGGGACAGGGACAGATTAAGGGGGAAGAACAAGATTTTGGACATGTTGAGTGTCTGTACAACAGCCACGTGGCAAAGACAAGTGATAGATACGTAGGGCTGAGAGTTCAGAACAGAGCTCTGGGCTGGAGACAGCATGCGAAAATTTCCAGGCATAGTTGATACTTAAAGCTGTGGCTGAGATCAGCCAGGGATCACAGTGGTGATGGAAACACCCTGCCCTCAGGGAGCTTACATTCTAAGGAAGTAGATAGAAAAATCCACTTCCTGTAATGTCAGAGTAACCCATTAAAGGCCAGTGCTCCTGCTAGGAATGATCTGGACAAAATCCAAAAGCCACCTGTTTGCAGGTAGCCAGGACTTGAGAGGTCAGCACCCCAGAGAGAAGGGGAGCTCACGGAGGTGACACTCAGTGCCACCCTCCTCCTTCCAGCACCACTGATTAGTGATTTGCACGGAGCCAAGAGGCTAAGAACCAAGCAGAGAGTGATAGATAAGAGCCTGAGAACTTTAGCTGGAGGTTTCGGCAATCTCAAGGGGCAGGGAAACAAATTTGGAGTTCCAGATGCTCAGGCAAGCCAAGTCATCTGGGAGAAGAGAAGCTGTCAATGCCAGGCCCTTTTCCCCGAAGGCATTTGCAGATTCATAAGCAGCAGGGGCCGGGTTAGTAAAGGGCTGAACCCAAAGCACCGCTGAGAAACTGGGAAGCCAAGCCGAGTTCTTGGCAGTCAGATGGGACAGGGGGAATAAACGGGGAATCAGAGCCCCACTGAAGAGGAAGGGCCCCAGAAAACAACCCAGCCTCCCAGGGAGAACCCCAGAGGGTGAGGCACCAGGAGGAAGGGCGAGCTGGGAACAGGGCAGACCTCTCAAAGTCCAACAGGCAGCTTCAGACCAGCTCAACCCAGACTGGACCAGGATGGCCTTCTGATGCCTGAACTGCCTTTCAGAGAGCCAAAATAAATCCTCTGATGAAAAATAACATCAGTCAGAGCCAACAAAGCATCTCCATCCCAGAAGCAGATCCACAAGTGATCCAGGTATTGGCGTCATCTGACCCAGACTTTCAGACAACTGGGGTTCATACGGTCAAGGAAGTAAGTGACAAGATCGACAATTTCACCAGGGAACTGGAATCTCTATGCAAAAGCGTCAAATGGGAATTAAAGTGGGAGGGGCAGAGGTTGGAAATTAACATCCTTGAAGAACGGCTAACGTCTTCCATCAGCCGGGAGGAAGGGCACCCTCGGGGCCCCATGGGTTTCGGCCTGTGAGAAGGATGGAGAACAGGGCGGGGCTGGTAAGGCCAGCATTCTAGGGAGGAAATTCAGGGCAGGCCAGTTGGAACCACGTTATGTTGGAATTTGAATGTTGGAGGAAGAAATACGATTCCTGTTCTGCAGAATGAACAGTAGTTACATTTGCGTCTCTGTTTGGCTTTAGTGTGCTGCAGGGTCCGTTTAGAAAAAGCAAAAAAAGAAAAACGACATCGTTTACATTTTACAAAAATTACTCTTCTTTTCAAGCGTCAGGAAATACAATATCTGCACCAGTACTTAAAGCATTTTTAATTTCTTCCCCATCCTGAAAGAGTCTTATCTTTGGGGCTATTTTTATAAAACGACATAATAAGCCTGTAATATAGTTTCTGACTGCAACATTGAACTTTTACACAAATTTTGGTATTGAGCAAGACTGTTTTCAGCCGGTTTATTTTGTCCTTCCTTTGCCGACCTTGTAAACTACTTAATTGCGAAATGTGGTTTGTCTCAGAGTGCCTCTTAACATCGTATTCTTTAAAATAGAGATTTTTCCATTGCATGGGAGACCGACAGCCGCATCTTTCGCACACGCGCACACAAAGCAGGGTTCCTCATTCCACTTACTTAGAGACATATGGTTTTTATCAGCACTTCTCTCTTCTTGGCAGAAACCATGCTAAGGATTTAAATTTTATTTAGCAAATAGCCCACCCCTCTCACACCAAGCCCCTATTTGCTGTTCTCTCTCTTCTCCTGTCCCCGGTGACCCTCCCTCCTTCTCCATTCCCAAAGATGCCCCCAATCTCCTGCCGGGCAAAGCCAAACGATTGAGTCGCCCTGCCTGCCAGACCCAGCCAGTAGAACCCTGCAGCAGGAAATCAGCCCAGAGGCCTCTGGGAGTTGAAGCAGACCAAGCTGAGTGTGAACCATCTCTTGGAAGAGACGGTTCCTGAAATTAGATCAGCTGGCCAGCTGGGAGCCATTCCTCACTGCCGTAGACAACAGGCAGCTAATAAAGACAGTTCAGGGACTGGAGACCACTGACATTTGGAGTGTCCTGCCCCGCACCGATCCAGTGGGGAAGCCAAGTGCCACCCCCTTCCCACCTTCCGTTGCCACCAGCTCTTACACTTCCTGGTGCCCCTGTGAGGGAGACAAGAGGGTCCCACCTCAGTCTCTAAGGTAAGCTGGCAGCAAAGTTCGGTGAGCCCTCAATCCCCCTGACCATCCTTCCTCTGGAGCCTGGCTGAGCCTCCCTGATGTATAAATGGCCGGAAGGAAGTGAGTGCTAGAGAGCATGGCCCTAAACAAAGTGCTGAGAGACCCAGGCATCTGGAACTTTCACCACTGCCATATTTATTACAAGAGCCAACCATTTCTGCCTCAAACATATCCTGAATCCATGCATGTTTCTCCAACTCCACTGCCTCACCCTGGTCACCTCTCTGGTCTGGGCCACTGCACCAGCCGCACCTTGAGTGACTCTCCCTCCCCCACTACCCGCCCCCCCCAGCCGCACTGGCCTCCCTTCGGTCCCTCAGAAATCTCCGGCATCCTCATCCTCCAAGGTCAAGCACCAGCACAGCCTCAATCTCTGCCCCCAGCTCAGGGCTACACAACCGCTGCCCACACAGGTGAGCCCTGTGGCCCGCAAAGTAATGAGCTCCAACCCGGAGGTAAGATGGCCGCCTCCCCCCCCCCCGCCCCCCAACCCAGGACTGGGCTCTAGGCCTCTGGACCTCATCTAGTCCAACCTTTCGTTTTGCAGCTGAGGAGACAGAGACCATATAGGGGCAGGGGTGTTCAATGGCTGAAATGAGAAGAACCATATAGAAGAACCATCCCAGAAGCCTTGGGTCTTCCTTCACTGTCAGGGTAGTGTCCTTTTGTCCACCCCAGGCTGCCAGGTCACGGACCCACAGGGGCAGTGCAGGAGTAGACAGGAGTCAGGTCTGCAGTTTGTGCAACATTTGGGAGACCAAATTCCAGTCTGACTGCTTCCCTCCGGGGCCTGGCTGCAATGGAGCTCCGATTTAGACAGATGAACATTTCTTGATGCTTGCCATCGGCTGGGTGCTCCAGCAAGTACTGGGGATTTGCCAGGGCTCACCATTCTTTGACCATGTAGGGCTCTAGGGGCCCTGGGTTTGAATCACACACTGTGAGACCCTCAGCCACATAGAGACAGAGTGGTCCCAGGTAAGCCGAAGCTGCAGAACTCCTAAGATCTCGCTGCTGGAGGGGGAAGAGAAGCTTCTTATGGCTCAGGGTACCCCTGGGCAGCAAGAACTGGGAAAATAGGAGTTTGGGCTGTTTCCAGAGGCTCTTGGATGGGGGAGGTAGGATGGGGCTAAGGAGGTGCTGACAAGGGAGGGGTGGTGCCTGATGCAGAGGTGGGGGAAGGATATATAGGACTAGGCAGGTGGGACCGACAGAAGCGTCCCTGAGCTATAGTAGGAAAGACAATGCTGCAATTTTAACAACAACAAAACTGTTCTGGCCACTTCTGCCTTCCAAGGGAGTGGCGTACTTCATATCAAGGGATGATGGATCTTCACATGCCTGTAGAGATGGGTAGGCGAAGGAGTTAAGATGAATAATTTGATTGTGTTAAAGGAAAAAGTAATTTCACAGCTGGTCCTTAATGTTTTCTGGGCAGACAGAGATTGGCCCAGAGGCAGTCTGGGGCAGTGGGTGGGAAAGAGCTGCTCTGGAGGAGAAACTTGCTGTGGAGGTGGGGAGACGAGAGAGAGAGAGAGAGAGAGAGAGAGAGAGAGAGAATGAGAGAGAGAGAGAGAGAGAGAGAGAGAGAGAGAGACCTGGAACAGGTGAATGCTGGGTCTCAAGAGGATGACCTGGCTAGCTGGGGATGGGGCGGGCTGGCCAAGAGAATATCTGACATCCAACTTTAAGGTGTTTTCTGAGCTAAGACGCAGCACAGATCTCCCAGATTTGTGTAGGGAAAATGTGTTACATATGCTCTGTGCTAGGGCTACTGTGGAGAAATCAAGGAAAAGGATCTCGGTTTTGCATTTATCTTGACACAGGGCAGAGAGAAGAAAACAGGCTCAGAAAGGGAGGGGTGTGGGGGGGAATGAGGAGGGAGAGAAGAATGGAAAGAAGGAAGGGAATTCAATAGAAACAGTAAGCGGAGATTGGGAACAAATCCCCAGAAGCCCAGGGGGGGCGGGGGGGAAACCTGGGTTTTGCTCTACGGTGGGTTGAGGGTTTGATCCATTTTCTCTTGGTTATTAAAAGGCAACGGGGGGCGCCTGGGTGGCGCAGTCGGTTAAGCGTCCGACTTCAGCCAGGTCACGATCTCGCAGTCCAGGAGTTCGAGCCCCGCGTCAGGCTCTGGGCTGATGGCTCAGAGCCTGGAGCCTGTTTCCGATTCTGTGTCTCCCTCTCTCTCTGCTCCTCCCCCGTTCATGCTCTGTCTCTCTCTGTCCCAAAAATAAATAAACGTTGAAAAAAAAAATTAAAAAAAAAAAAGGCAACGTGACTCCATATGGCCAAGGACTTGGGAACACCCAAAATGGTAGACTTTGGGATTTTACTCTTGTGTGTAACTTACTATGTGATCACAGTAGAAGAGAAAAGCAGGATGCAGTGAGGTTCAGAGCAGTCTATAAGGGGCACTTGAGAAGATTCATCACCTGGGAGTCTAAGCCCAGGACTGTTCTGTTGAAGTCAGGTCCTTAGCCTACCTTAACCAGAAGGATTACAGACCCTTGGAGGATAAGAAAGGAAGTGGACTCACTATTCCCTTCTACACACACACACACACACACACACACACACACACTCAGATTATGATAAGGTCTGGCCCTAGAGTCTCCCTGCCCCCTTCCTCTTGCTGTTTCTTAAAGCCACTTTTAAATTATTGATTGGCTCATTAACAGCCAGTTAAGATGACTGAATGGTTTCATCTATATTTTAGGGCAGGCTGGGATATTGTTGGCCATAAACGAGGACCCATTTTTTTCCACTTTTCTTCCCACTTAGAATCTGAAGTTGCTCAAGGTGCTGGCCTCTGGGAACTCCCCATGGTACGGCCAAGGTGCTTCATTCTTTATAGAAATGTAGGTACCTCAAGTCATATATTGCTGCGACCGAGAGCCCCCTCAAAAGGCCTCCCAGCACCTAATCCACAGGTATCAACCTTATATCTTGATTTCTTCAGAGAAGAGTTAATCATGTACTTTATTGTAAATATAACCCTTACAGAGAAGGTCCCCCAGGGACACTAGTGTGGATATCTCCATCCAGAGGACCATGACCACAGTGGAAAGGATCCAGGAACCATCTCAAATTGTCAAAAGAATTGGGAATATTGAATCTAGGGAAGAACAAATCAGGAGCACATACAACTGTTAGTGAGAACTTTTACTTCTAAGCGAGAGAAATACAACAGATTAGATTAAGCAGGAAAAAAATTATTGGCTTCTGTAAAAGAAAGGACTGGCTGGGATCCAGTAGCTCAACAATGTCCTTGGGGTTTCCTCTGTCTCTCTCTCATCCTCTCTCTCTCTCTCTTCCAAGTGCCTATTTCTACTTGGCATTACCCACGGCTGGATCCTGTACTTCAAACTACAGCCTGAGGGCTCTGTCTCACACCATCTCTCAATTATTTGCACTCCACATGGCAGGAAGCCTCTTGGCCACCAGGAGACCTAGATGCATATTCTATCAGTTTAGAGACCCCACTAGAAACAGATGGTCTCTTGAACAGCTGTCAGAAAAGTCCTAGGCCTGATTCGCGAACCCAAAGTTGAATCACAGACTCCTCCCTGTGGCCAGGAGGTCAGTTGCTCCTGTTGGCCTGGCCTGGGTCACAGGCACATTCCCTGTTCTTGAGAAGATTAAACTCAGCTCTACTCACATCATACGGAATAAGTACACCACAGGAAAGAGGGGAATAAAAGAGTGCTGGCCACACAAAGGCAGAAGAGGCCACCATCTTGCTTGGTATGTTTCAATAGCTCCCCAGAGCCTACAAGGTAAAGTGCAGTTCCTTGGAATGGTTTATAAAGCCCTCTATGCTCTGGCCCTGGCTTCCTGCTCAGATCAGTGCCTACCACTCTCTGCCTTGTTCTCTTCCCAGGCATCACGACACCCAGATCCAGACAGGCCTTGGTTCCTCACCCAAAGCATGGGCCAGGATCTCTCCCAATTCTTTACACCACAGCCAAAGACAAGTTAACAATGCCACCTGAAATCATAGGCAGAAGTGGGGAGGGAAGTACATACTAGAAAGTATACTATAACCATTCTTAGAAGTGGCTCTGCTGAGCCCACAGCCCCAAGCTAACTTCAAAGTCCTTTGCAAGTCCGCTATGTGGACTAACTGCCTCTATGTGGCCAGTGATATCCCAATTATTCCCCTTCCTTGGAGTCCAGATCTAAGTAATGCCCTCACCCCCGCACCTGGAAGTAGTTTTTTCCCTCTCACTCGCATCTAAGATCTGCCTTCCAAGTCTTCCTTTCGTGCCCCAGAGTTTGCCTTTTCCAAGCATTACTGACAATAGCGATATCAAAACAAAATACCTGTCAGGACATCTCTCCAAAATCGGCATGGTCAGTGAGGTTAAAGCAGAAGACATGTGGGACACCCACTCCCAAGGTCTAGGCTGGGCTGTGCCAGGCCTAATGTGGTCATTTGCATAGTTGTTTTCTCCAGTCTAAGGTGAAGAAGTAAGCACTCCTCTCCCACATTCTTCTCCATCCCAGCCCCACGTCTTTTGCAAACAATTGTTCCCAGAGTAACACACACCACTTTGCAAGAACACACCAATTTCAGGGATAGGGTAGTCTGATTCCAAATTAGGAGATGGTGGTGCTCTAAATAAAACAATGCTCAGGGGCAGAATTTCACAAATTAATCCAATGTAAATTACTAAAAGGTATTAACAATCTAAGAAATCTCCTTTAAGGCCCCATCAGTGTTCTCCCATACTCACCAAGAATGATAGGCAGGTCCTCACTTTAGAATAGCATAGCTAAAAGGGCCAACCCAAGCAGTATGGACTAAAACAAAGGAACATCTTCCATAAAGCAAATTTTAGTATTCATCCTAAAAGGCACACAGTTTATAATCCCAAAATGACATTTTTCCCAGTTTAACAATACCCAACTTATTACAAACTCATTAAAAAGTAATTTTAGAATTCCAGGACAAAGGACAACAAGAAAAAAGATTGGCTAAGGATAATTTCAAAGTTTTATCATAGGAAACCTTTTGACACATTCTATCAAAACCAAAAACTAATCTGACATGAGAATTTCCCAAACCTACTCTAAATAGCAAAATATTATATGATTGTTCAAAACTTTATTTTAAAACATAGCTAAGTGAAAGAAAGAAAGAAAGAAAGAAAGAGAAAGAAAGAAAGAAAGAAAGAAAGAAAGAAAGAAAGAAAGAGGGAAAATTTCTCAGCACCAGAAATTAAACAGAAACCTATAACCATAGAGGGTCATAAGGGGTGAACCCAAAAAAGAATAGGAGGTAACAATAGTTAAATCACCACATAAGAGGCCTTAATAACTCAGAACACTTACAGGACTCACATGGAAAATAATCTCTGTTGAAGATGAACTCATAGACAAAAATTATAAAATATATAGAGAAGTCCAATGCCAAGATAGACATTCCATCCTGACAAATGGAATAATTCACATAAGAGAAATTAAAGACTAAAAAATTATCCAAAAAGGGCCTAAACTTTGATTGATTTAAAGAAATATCTCTTTGATTTAAAGAGATAAAGAAACAGTAGAATAGAAAATTGTGAAATAAAGACAAGAGGACTTGCAATCTCTGACTATAATTTTGTGTTTGTCCATTTCTCTTTGCAGTTCTATGTAATTTTTGTCATGTATTTTGTGTCATGTATTGAAACTTTCTTATTAAGTGCACATACATTTAGAATTGCTATGACCTCTTCATGAATTGATCCCTTTATCATTATGAAATGACCTTCTTTATCCTTGGAAATATTCTTGGTTCTGAAATCTGCTTTGTATGATATTAATATAGCTTTCTTTTGATTAGTATTAGCATGGAATATCTTTATCCAACCTTTGAGTTTTAACCTACTTATGGCCATAATTAAAGTGGGTTTCTTATAAGCAGTATATAATTGGATCATGCCTTTAAAAAAAAAAACCAAACTCATAATCTGTGCCTTTTAATTGTGATGCTTATAACATTTATATTTAATGAGATTGTTGATATGGTTGAGTTTAAATCCACCATTTTGCTATTTGTGTTCCATGTATCTCATCTGTTGTTCTCGATTTCCTCTTTTTTGAGTTACTTAATACGTTTTAAGATTCCATTTTATCCATTCATAAGATATCATATGGTACTTGTTTTATCACAGGTCTACCTCCTTCTTTTTAACCATAGTATAGTATTCCATAGTGTGGATATACCATAGCTTATTTGCCTATGCATAGAAATTTAAATATTTTTTCAATTAAAAAAAATTTTTAATGTCTATTTATTTTAGAGAGAGAGACAGAGCACAAGCAGGAGAAGGGCAGAGAGCAGGAGACACAGAATCTGAAGCAGGCTCCAGGCTCTGAGTTATCGACACAGAGCCCCACAGAGGACTCGAACTCACAAGCAGCGAGATCATTGACCTGAGCTGAAGTTGGACACTTACCTGATTGAGCCACCCAGGCACCCCTATTTTTTTCAATTTTTAAATATTACAAAAAATACTGCAATTAACATCTTTATGCATGCTTCTTTGTGCCTCTGTATTTCTGTAGGATCAAGTACCAGAAGTGAAATTTCTAGGTCCAAATGTATGTACTTTATATGTTGATAGAATCTGCCAAATTGTCCTCAACAAAAGCAGTATCGTTTTTTTCCACCAACATGAAGCAGTTCCCTACATCCTTGCCAACCCTATTATTATTTTTGTCATTCTACTGGGGAGATTGTTGGTTATTACTCTTTTTAATTTGCCTGTCTCTGGTTTGGGATGTTATTACACATATAGACACAAATTTATTGGCAATTTGTACTTCTTCTGTGAATTTTCTACTGTTATGGGATGAATTGTGTCCCTTCCTCCAAAAAATTCATATGTTAAAGTCCTAACCCTCAATAGCTCAGATGGGACTATATTTGGAGATAAGTGTTTTAAAGAAATTATTAAGGTAAAATAAGGTCATATGGTGGGCAATAATCCAATGTGATTATGTCCTTATAAGAAGAGGAGATTAGGACACAGACTTGTGCATGCACAGTAGAAAGACCAGATGAGGACACAGTAGGAAAGCAGCCATCTGCTAGAGGTCTCCAGAAGAAACCAAACCTTCTACTACCTTGATCTTGGACTGCTAGCCTCTAGAACTGTGAGAAAATTAACTTCTGTTGTTTAAACCACCCAATCTATGGTATTTTGCTATGGAAGCTTTAGCAAACTAATACACCTGTTCATATAGATTGCCCATTATTCCCCTGGATTGTTGATCTTTCTTTATTGCTTTACAAGAGTTCTTCATATATGACCAATAATAACCTTTTGTCTAGGGTGACCAGATAATTGATCACTTAAACCAAGACACTTAGGGCACAAGGGTGGCTCAGTTGGTTAAGTGTCCAACTCTTGGTTTCGGCTCAGGTCATGATCTTGCGGTTTGTGGGTTCAGGCCCTGCCTTGGGCTCTGTGCTGACAGTGTGGAGCCTGCTTGGGATTCTCTGTCTCCCACTCTCTGCCCCTCCCACCTTGTGCTCTCTCTCTTTCTATAAATAAATAAATAAATAAATAAATAAATAACAACTTAAAAGAAAATGAATCAAGGCACTTAGAGAATGGTAAGTACTAAACCAGATGGGACACCAGGACAACAGGTATAAACCAGAACTTTCCTGAGGAAACTAGAGTGTGTGTCTGTTATATTTGCTGCCAATTTTTTTCTCTAAGCATATTAATTACTTGTAAAACTTGTAATAGACTTTATTTTTAGAACAGTTTCAGGTTTACAGAAAATTTGAGCAAAAAATATAAAGACTTACCCATATACTTTTTCCCCCATCACAAAATTCCCCTTACTCCCTCTCTACCTGTTCATGCACAATTTTTCCTATTATTAACATCTTACATTAGTGTGGTACATTTGTTACAACTGATAAACCAAAACGGCTATATTATTATTAACTAAAGTACATGGTTTACATTAGGGTTTACTCTCTGCATTGCACATTCTATGGATTTTGACAAATGCATGCGATCGTGTATTCACCATTACAACATCATTCAATATCACCACTCTAAAAATGCCCTGTTTTCCACCTCTTCACCCCTCCCTGCCTCCCTCAGAACCCCTGGTAACCACTGATATTTTTACTGTCTCTACTGTTTTGCCCTTTCCAGAAAGAATGTCATGTTGTTGGAATCACACAATATAGAGCCATTCAGGCTGGCTTCTTTAACTTAGCTATATGTATTTAAGGCTCTTTCATGTCTTTTCATGGTTTGATAGCTCCTTTTTCTTTGCTGAGTAATATTCTATTACGTGGATGTACCATTAGTTGTTTATTCATTCACCTATTGAGAATATCATGATTGCTTTCAACTATTGGCAATTATAAACGAAGCTGCTATGAACATTTGTGTGCAAGGTTTTGTGTAAGCAAAGTTTTCAATTCATTTGGGTAAGTACTTAAGAGTGTGATTGCTGGGTTGTACGGTAAGTTTATGTTTAGTTTTTCAAGACACCACCAAACTGTCTTCCAAAGTGGCTATACCATTTGCATTCCTATCACCAATAAATGACTGTTCCTGTTTCCCTGCATCCTCATCAGCATTTGGTGTTGTCAGTGTTTTGGATTTTAGCCATTCTAATAGATGTGTAGTAGTATCTCATTGTTGTTTTAATTTGCAGTTCCCTAATGACATATGATGTTGAACATCTTTTCATATGCTTATTTGCCATCTGTTTGTTGTCTTTGTTGAGATATCTGTTCAGATCTTTTGCTAGTTTTTTAATTGGGTTTTCTTCTTATTGATGAGTTTTAAGAATTTGTTGTATATTTTGGATGCAATTCCCTTATGAGATATGTCTTTTGCAAAGATTTTCTCCCAGCCTGTGTCTTATCTTTTTATTCTATCAAGTGTCCTTCACAGAGCTGAAAGTTTTAATTTTCATGAAGTCTAACTTAGCAATTTTTTCTTTCATGGATTGATTTTGTGTCTAAAAAATCATTGCCAAATCCAAGGTCACCTGCATTTTCTCCCATGCTATCTTTTAGAAATTAAAAATTTTTGTGATTAAATTTTGTGATTCATTTTGAGTTAACTTTTGTGAAGAGTGTAAAGTCTGTGTCGAGATTGTTTTTGCATGTGTATGTCCAATTGTTCCAGCACTCTTTGTTGAAAAGACTGTCCTTTGTATTGCCTTTGCTCCTTTGTTGAAGATTATTTGACTACATTTGTATGGGCCTATTTTTAGGACCTTTAGTCATTCCATTGGTCTATTGATTCTTTCACCAATGTCTTCATCACTGTAACTTTATAATAAGTCTTGAAATCAGGCAATATCAGTCCTTCAACTTAGTTCATCTTCAATATCATGGTAGCTGTTTGGGGTCTTTTGCCTTTCTATATAAACTTTAGAATCAGTTTGTCAATATCCACAAAATAATTTGCTGGGATTTTGGTTGGGATTACGTTGAATCTTTGGCTCAAGTTGGGAAGAACTGACATCTTTGCAATTATTGAGTCTTCCTATCCATGAACATGTGTTTTTTCACTTATTTATATCTTCTTTGATTTCTTTCATCAGAGTTTTGTAGTTTTCTTCACATATATTCTGAACATATTTTGTTAGATCTATATGTAAGGTTTTCTTCCTTTCTTTCTTTCATGCTAATGTAAGTAGTGTTGTGTTATTAATGTCAAATTCTAATTATTCATTGCTGGTATATAGTAAAGCAATTGACTTTCGTATATTAACCTTGTATCCTGCAACCTTGCCATAATCACTTACTAGTTCCAGGAGTTTTTTGTTGATTCTTCTATACAGACAATCATATTATCTGCAAACAAAATCATTTTTTTGTTTGTTTTTCTTTTCAAATGTTCATTTAAATTCTAGTTAGTTAACATACAGTGCAATGTTTTGGTTTCAAGAGTAGAGTTCAGTGATTCATCACTTATATACAATACCTAGTGCTCATCATAACAAGTGCCCTCCTTAATACCCATCACCCATCACCCATCTTACCCATCCCCCACCTTACCCACCTCCTTCCATCAACCCTCAGTTTGTTCTCTATTTTCAGAGTCTCTTACAGCTTGGGGCACCTGGGTGGCTCAGTCGGTTAAGCCTCCAACTCTTGATTTTGGCAAATCTCACAGTTCATGAGATCAAGCTCCAGGTAGGGCTCTGTGCTGACAGTGCAGAGCCAGCTTGGGATTCTCTCTCTCTCCTCTCTCTGTGTCCCTCCCCAGCTCATGCTCTCTCTCTCTATGTCAAAATAAATAAACAAATATTTTTTTAAAAGGTTGTCTTATGGTTTGTTTCCCTCTCTCTCTTCCCCCCTTCCCATATGTTCATCTGCTTTGTTTCTTAAATTCCACATATGAATGAAATCATATGGTGTTTGTCTCTCTCTGACTGAATTATTTTGCTTAGCATAATACACTCTAGCTCTCTCCACATCATTGCAAATGGAAACAAAGATCATTTTATTTCTTCCTTCCCTTTTTTTATATTTTTTATTTCCTTTTCTTGTCCTTTTGCATTAGCTAGGTCTTTCAGAACAAGTTGACTAGGACTGGGGAGAGGGGACTTTCTTGTTCCCAATCTTAGAAGAAAAGCTTCTAGTTTCTTACCCTTAACTATGTTAGTGTTAATTACTTTTTTAAAACATAAAAATAAATCAAAACTAATTTAAAATATGCCTCTGTATTTTTTAGATTTTGTGTTTTTCTTGAAAAGCAAATTTAAAACAACAAAATAATAACATGTTATGCAGAGTTCTAGATTTCAGGCAATAAAGTACATGTCAATAGCCTGTTCCTGATAGATCATACAGTGGCCTAGGCTCAAGAAGATTCTTAAGATTCCAGAAAACGCCTTCCCTATTCCAAGGTGATGGAAATATATTCCTATGTTTTCTTATTGTAATTGTATAAGTTTGTTCTTTACCTGCACCTCTTCAATTCAGCGAAAATTTATTTTGTATATGGTGTGAGGTAGGGGTCAATGGTAGATAAACACTATATATTGGCTGGATCAAAATTCATATCAGCCCTTTTCTAGTGTGTCTCACTGTTTTACAGGGACTCCCTTGAAACTAGAATTCCAGATGTAATGGATCTCTCAGTTAAATGTCTTCAGGATCTGCAATAGCCCTGAGCCAATGACTGAGCACAGAGAGGAAATAGGGCATGGTCATTTCTTACCCACATAGAGGGACTCCTCTATGGGCAATCTTTGTGGTGGCCAAGACTTTCTCAAGGCTGCATCACAGTCTGAGCCTTTTTCTACCCAGTCTTTATTCATCTCCCTTTCCTTTCACAGGTGTCAGACTGATACCACAGTCTGAAGGCTTTGCCTGCTACTCTTGCTTCCTATCCCCTTTATCATTCACAGGAATTTTCCCAACAAACCTTCTGCTTTCTAACTTCATCTTGGTGTCTGCTTCCTAGAAGGCCTAGGCAGATAGAACTCACATGAAGCTTTGAGTTATATGAGGAAAAGGCAACACAGCCTCCGTTCTACTAGCACCGATTCTGGCAGTGGTGGTAGGGTTTTGGAAGAGCATCATGGTAAAAAAAAAAAAAAAAAAAAAAAAAAACAACCTTTCTGCTATCTGGCAGCTTCCAGATTGTAGCAGCAACAGCATCTTTCAGTGGCTCAGTTCTGTGCTGTGGCTTTATAAGTTGTTCTGATAAATTCAACCTGAAATCTTTTTCTCCTACACTCCCTGCAATTCTGGCATCTATACATACCTTCCATAAATTCCTTTCTGATTAAAATAAGTAGAATGAATTCTCTTTTCAGGAAGCAAAATCTTCACCAATATAATATCTAAATGTTTTACCAAGTGGATAATCTATTGTTCGAAAACCATTCTTGAACAGTCAATGCTTTCCCAGTAATTTAAAATGCTCTGTTAGCATACAGTAGATTTCCATGGATCTCTTTCTTTACTCTGTTCCATTGTCTGTGTTATCTGTTCTTACACCAATATCACTCCACATTGACCACTTTATAGTAAATCTTTACATGTGAAACAGCTATTTCCTCCCCGTTGTTCTTACTGTATAAAAATATGCCTGGCTATTCTTGTGCAATTTTTTCTTGGTGACTTATAAAATTAGCTTGTAAATTTCCATTTTTAAAAACTCTTATTAAGTTTTTATTGGTATTTCACTGAATTTATCGATTAACTTAAGAACTTGCGACTCTACAATATTGGATCTTCACCAGTGCCCATTTATGTTAGGTACTAGCTAAATGGCTTGGGAGTGGGCCTGAAGCTTGAAGGCACTGGGCTATACCAGCCTAATGAACTTGGCAAAAAGTAGATTATTGGCGTCTTAGAAAGAGTGAGAGAAGTTTTCCAAAATGGTGAAAATGCAAACCAGACCACCTGGAGTTAAGAAGTGGTTTGATGACAATATATTGAAGGGAAATAACCATCTTACATAGAAAGGAAGAACTTTAAGCCATACACCATGCCTGAAGAAGGGACTCTGGAGTCATGAACTCTTCCGTGAGAACTATCTCTTTGATGTAACCAAAAAGGCTCCCAAATTCTAGGTATCATCAAGATGGGTTGGAGAAAAAACAAAACACTGAAGCCTCCAGAGAACTTGGAGCTAGGGAGGAATGGAGGAAAAGATCAGGTTCTGGTTCCCTGAAGACCAAGGTAACCGAGAGACAGCTTGGCAGACGCTATGGGAGACTGAAGTGAGACTGGGAAGGGAAGACAGACTTTTGGAGAGTCGGGAAAAGAGGGACTAGTCTTGAAAGAGACTGGATGTGGGCTGGAAGAAGATTTATAAAGTCATACCATCCCTATGCAAGATTCACCTACAACAGTGACCACAGAGTAGTCTCATGTCCATTATCTGGGCAAAGATACCCTTTGGCAAAGTTTCCTTAAACAGTCCTTCCTCTGCGGGAAGAACTTCAGTTCTCAATACCACTGGCTTGGGTATTTTTGTTATTGGTGACTCATCGCAAGTGGGGAATGAGGGTCCATGGGGGGTTGTATCTCCTTCCCAGAGTCAGAGCTTTAAGCTCTGGTTGGTGGCAGAGGAAGTGTCAGAGAAGGCAGGGAGCTACCCGGGTACCTGCTTAGAGCTTTCATACTGGAAATGCTCTCCATAGGTTTTCTGGACTGAGCCAAGATGTCTGGAGACATTTGGGTCCCCACAGCCACTGCTGACTTCTGGACTGGATCTTTTCTTCTCTACCTTTGTATAATAAAACATCCGGATAGCATTTCAGAGTTTAGATTCATTACCTCATTTCATCTCCTAAAAACACTAAGATTTAGGTGAAGCTATAATTACTGAGGAGGAAACTGAGGCTCAAAGAGATGATTTGGCTTGCCAAAGGGCACAAAACTACCCAGTGATTGAGCCATTGATTCATTCATTCAATGTTTCCGGAGGGCTGACTGTGGGCCCAGAGCTGAAAGACCTGAGGAGTCATCAGGGAGCTCCCAAGCATAGTGTCGGTCAAGAACACGCAGTTCTAAAGAAATATTATTTCCCTGGTGGTGATCTGTACCAATCCAGAGATTACACTGAAGAAAGCCCCCAGGGTGACCTGTGAGAGTCTTCACAGACATAGAGGCGGCATTTGAGCTGAGACTTGAAGAATGACTAAGAATTTTCCAGAGAAAGCAGTGGTATTCCAGGAAGGGAGCAACATGGGCAGAGATACCCAGCATGAGAGGACGCAGAGTGTTGACAGAAACCACAAGATGTTCTGGATCACTGAATCACACAGAGGCAGGGAGGGGGCGTGGCGCAGAGACTGGGACCGGCTAGGCTGAAGAGACATTCGTGTGATGGCCAGCGTGTATGAAAGGCACAATCCTAAACGCATGCTAACTCAGGGAATCCTTCTCTTGCCTCGGGGCTGGGCCTCCGGAGCACAACTTACCCTCCAGAGCCCCTGAGGGATCCGGCGGGAGCTGCCTTCTGAGGGACTTCCTCTGCCCTAGCTTGGGCTCCTCGGTCCTGCCCTGCTTCTCTTTCCCCTACTCCTCTCCTTGGGAGCACTTCCCTAACAAATGCACATCTCAGCGACTGCTCCTGGGGAGCCCACCCCAAACCCCTGCTCTATTGTCTTCAACCACTTACGGCTACTTGGGCTGTGCTTTATTCGTTCACTGTCTGTCCCTTTCCACTAGAACATAAGCGCCACGAGGACTCACTCACTTGTGCCTTCTCGTGCCCGGAATGGCAGCTGGCACAGAGTAGGTACCCAAAAGGTATTTTGCTGACTAAATGATCTCGATTAATTCTCACACTGACCCTGCGAGGTAAAAATGATCAGCCCATTTTACAAACGAGGAAACGGTTTCAAAGAAGTTTAATAACTTGGCCAGGATGACACAGGGAGCGTCCCGCACCACTGTGACTCCAAACCAAAGCTCCAAACCAAAGCTTAGGCCTTCAAACCCAAGCCCGTGTTTGCAATTTCCAGAACATTCTAGCGTGCAATAATCTAAACTGCTTCTTTGGCAAAGAAGTATCCTCCTTCCTCCTTACGCCACCCCCAGTTGACTACTTCAGTGCCCTGTGAGCCCCCCCCCCCCCCCGGTTCCCGGACAGATTCTGGCTCTTTCTCACGTTTGTTTCCTCCTTCTCGCCTATGAAATCTTTTAGGATAAGACTTTAGCTTACTCATCTTTGCTTCCCTAGCACCACGCTGGGGCCCGACAGAAGACTGGCGATCCGCGCATGCTTGTTCAATGGAAGAAAGCAAGGACTTGTCAAGTTTGTTCATTTCTGTGGTATAAATACGTCTACCGTGGTCCAGAGCAGGCAAACCAACCTCTGTGTTACTGGATGCGGAACCGCAAAGGATATGCACAGCTGGCCTTCAGGAGCCACAACGAGCCGGCTCCAGGGCATCACTGACGGCGTCCACTTTATGTAAGAGAACGCGGAGATTCAGAAACTTACCCCAGTTCACACAATCAATACCAGCAGGGGACGGGACTCAGACCCAGGCCTGACTGCCTGCAAGCTCGCTACCCCTTCCCCCCCGCACCACACAAACCCTCTCTGCTGAGGCCGAGGGGGACTGTGTTCACAGACAGAGTCAGAATTTAAAATCAGGAGACGTAGGTTTGGAGCCTGGCGTTACCACTTTCTAGCTGTGAGGCCGAGTGGCACCACTCGGCTTCTCCGAACCTAAGGCCTCAGGCTCCTCATCTGTTAAATGGGAGTGTGTGATCAACCTACATGGTTTCTCTGTGGGCTCAGTCTTGAAACGAAAGCAGCGCCCCCCCCCCAGTGGGATGAGGGTGAGGAACTGCTCCCCGAGGAGCCTCTCTGCTCTGAGGACACTGCTTCCCCGCCGCCCTTGGGGCTCCTGTCCTGCCTCCTTCTGTGTGGGGGTCTGTCACTAAGGCAGGAGGAAGCATCCTTTGGCGCCTGCTTCAGGCCCACCACAGGCTCCGTCCCTCAACCTCCTAACTCCGAACATTCCAGCGCAGGCCCCTCCCTTCTGCCCTTCCCCAGGAGCTCAAGCCCAGCGAAAACCAGAACCCTTCCCAGAGCGGCTGGAATCCTGTGCCCCATAAATCAGGATGCGTCCTGAGCGGTGAGACCAAAAGAGTGCTCTGGAAAAGGGAGAGAATCCTTTGATGATCATTTCCAAATGCCATCCCACACCCCAGAGCTCAGACCCATCACCTGAATTAAACCATCTTCCACCACCCCCCATAAGGATATCTGGGCTCAAACCCCCCTCCCTCGACACCCAACATCCCTTCAGACCCCACACTCACTCAACCCAGCTGACTTGGAAGGAGGGAGGCAGAAGGTCTTTGAGGACCCTTGTAAAAGGGAGACTGTGCTCTCTGGGGACCAAGTACGTCCTCAAATCAGGCGAATTCACACACACACGCACGCACGCACGCACACACTCCCATCTATACCTTTATACTGATCTGAGCCTCCCCGGATTTCAGAGCTGCACATTGTGATGTTGACTCCAGGCCTCAGAAGAAGCAAAAGCTATTTCCGGGTGACCTGAATCCCCGCGGAGCACATAGGGAAGCAGAGTAGGGGAGAGCATGGGCTGGAAACAGAGCAAACAAGAAATAGGAGGAGAAATTTCCTGAGTGGTAGGGCTCCTGGAACTGACAGGAGGGCCTCCTGCCCTGCAGCTAACTGGTAGCACCAGCAGCTGGGGCCTTCCAGAAGGCAGGTTCGGCCTGGCACCCAGGGGACGACTTGGGTCTGAGAGAGGGACCGAGTTTTCTGATTTGACGGGGAGCTCAGAGAAAGTGCTCTAGCCTTAGAGGATGGAGGAAGGCTGGCCCACAGCAAGGTCTGGAAACCTCTCCCCACTGGGCTGGTGTAAGCAACCAGCCGGAGTGAATCACAGGGGCCAAGGTTGTCCTTGCCCTGGCTTGTGTGCAGGGCCATTCCAGTGCTTTCCTTTAAGTATGCGCCTGAGGGGTGGTGTGAGCAGAGGCAGGCTGGGGACAAGCAGAGTTCAGAAGCAGTGGTGGCCTGGGGTCAAGGTTTGTCACATCTCCTCCGCATCAAAGGGCGAGGTAAAAGGCACTAAGAAACATTCTCTCTGTGGGAACCTGAGCCAAGAAGAGGTGATTAACGATGAGAGGAGGATCCAATAAGCCAGGCAGCATGACCAGGGGACCAGATGACCATGCGGCATCGCCCTGGTGAATTGACCATTCTTCCAGACCAGACCTTGCCAGGGTCTCAGGACTGATCCAATCCATGGAGCTGACTTGCCAATCGAACTGCCCAAAGTTGGGAATCTGTAGACCGGCCTTGGCCGGCGCACTCAACTCTAATGGGGGCTCTGAATACCCACAGCCCCCACCCAGGCTGCCCCCAGCCTGCCACTGGACCCCCCTGGACAGCTGAGGCTGCGAGTGTGGGATCCGGGCAAAGTCTGAGGGCCACTCCTTCCTGGCTATGGTGAAACACGATGACCTTCTCAGCCCACATCAGAACATGAGGCCTGATTCCTGGAGTGTTCTAGATTCAAGGACTTGCCCCTGCATGGTGTTAAACAAGCATTGCGCCCTGTGGCCCAGGTCTCTTCTTTGCCTCTCCCAGGTCCATCACCCCTGAGCCTCTGCCCCTAGTCTTTGAGTGGAGTGAGTCCATTTCATTACACTCACCCTGAGCCTGCCGCCCAGGAAAACTCAGCGGGTGCTGAAAGCTGTCAAAGTCATTGTCCTACAGCTACAGATAACCGTTGGCTGACTTCTTCAGAGGGTGAGCGTAAGTCTCTTGAGGGCGGCTTCTGAGAGTTGCCCCAGGTCCTGCCCACGAAAGGGGCCTTGGGCTCTCCCAAGGCAGATGTGGAATCCCTGAGAAAATGTAGGCCTCCACCCACAGAATGCCAGGGCTGGCCAAGAAGGCTTGATAGACCTCCCTGTCCATACCACACACGACACAGACAAGGACCCTGAGACCCAGAGCAGGGACACGGCTACTCCCCGGTCACAGAAATGGGTTCCGGGCAGCCCTGGGCTGAACCTTGGGCTCCTCTTTCTCGTGCAGTTCACCCTACCGCTCCTGAGCCCCTGCTCAGACATGGAGGCACAGCTTTCCTGAGCCTAGGTACGTACCCACACCTCTACTCACTCTCCCAGGATGAGTGTTGGTAAAGGCCAGGGCGAACTCTGGCCAGGGCAGGAAAGTGCTGTCTAAACACACAGTGGGGCCTGCGCGTCTGGCTCGGCTGGCTGTCACCCGGGCCAGGTGGGCCTCTGACACACAGCAGGAATTTTCCATTCGCACATCCTTTGGCTGGTTGGGATCCAAGGCATTCTTTAGCCTTTTTTCTCCACCCCCCAGGTGTCTCCCCTGCCCTATGAAGCTGCACTCTGGGGTCCAGAGCATGGGTTCCTAAATTCACAGGGAGGCTTCAGGGACCCCCACCTTCCACCACCCCGGAGCCACCGGTTAGTACTAAAATATAGGATTCTAGAATGTAGGAGCCAGAAAAGAGCTTTTAAAAATTCTCCACCGTGCACTTGAAGCTCAGAGAGAAAGGTGACATTATGTCCGAATTCACTGCACCAGTGAGTGGTGCCACCACGATCAAACACAGGTTTGTCTAACCCTGACACTACTTTCCAAGGTCACCTAGAGACACCATAAGCCACGGGAGGGAGTCTCAAAGATGAAGCTGTAAGCAGGAGCTGAGCCACCCATGTGGGGAAACTGCCAGATCTCAGGAGAAGACCCCAGAACGGACAACTGAGTCGCCAAGGACACGCGCCTCCCGTCACCCCTTCTCTTGGCCTAGCGACAGCTTCAGTAGCTCCTTCTCAAAGGCAAGGCCAGGGAGGGGTTGCTGTCCCCCTCGTGGGCCCGTGACCCTCTCATCCTGCATCACAGCGGTGGGGAGGTTTCCTGGGTTGGGGTGAACTTGACCCTGTTTCCAGGGCATTCCTTGGGCAGTAATAAGGGCCTTGACCTGGTGGACATGCGCGAAATGCAGATAGAGAGGCCGGGCCCACATATTGGAGCTTGATTCTTGTGGGATCTTTGTCAAACTGTGCAGGGGGCTGCAGAAGGCTGCCATAGGCAGGAGGTTTGTCCCCAAGGCAGGGTCCCTGGTGGTTAGGGCAATACCTATGCCTGCAGACCAGGTTCACAGCCAAGGGGAAAAAACTGACTTACAAGTTGGATGGCCTTCTGCGGGCTCCTCCCTTGGACCCTGGGAATGTTCCCCAGAGTCATAACTAACACCCCAGAGTGGGGGTCTTCACAAAGCTGGAACTCTGGAACTCTGTTCAGGGAGGTAAAAGTGGGGGAGGCGATGGCAGGGAGACCTTTTTGCCCCTGGGGCCATTTGGTCCATGCAACTTTCAAGCCCCATGAAATTCCTAGAATGACGTCCCCAGTTACCAGCCCAGCATTTCTCCAAAATAAGTTCTGTGAGATAAAATCAAAGGGTGCTACAGGAAAAAATTTTCCGTGGTCAGTAAGGTTAAACCAATCCTGGTTCCTCAAACATATTACAGATTTCCCACAGATCTCCTGAAGCAGCGGTTCTCAGCCAGGGGCAAATCCATCCCTGGGGAACATTTGGCAATATATTTAGACATTTTGCGTTGTCACGACTGGAGGAGTGCTGGTGGCATCCAGTGAGTAGGGAGCTGGATGCCGCTGGACATCCTGCAGTGCACAGGACGGCCCCACCGCACGGAACCATCTAGTCCAAAACGTCAAACAGGGCTGAGATCCAGAAACCCTGGCCTGGAGCTTTGCAAACTCCCAAGGGAAGTGTCCAGGGTCCACAGTGAAGAGAACGGTTGTGATGCTTAGGGGACACTCAGGGTCTGCTCTCCCCTGCCGTATGTGAGGCTCTCCTCTCTGCTGTGAAGCAGCGGCTGCCGCCCAGTACAGAAGCTGAAAGGGGCCAATTCACACTGTTCCAGCCTCTCGTGAGGTAGGGTGCAGGCGCATGACCTCACCCAACCGACAGGATGCATCTCCCCAGGCTTTGAACCCCAAACTCGTGATGCAAAGTGGCGGGAACTATGCAGAAGCCACTCTGGAGAGGACGGAGGCTACCTTCTACCTCCAGAGCCTACACTCGTGACAGTTCTAGAGGCAGCACTCAGTGTTGGTAGAGCTGGTGGCACAAGCTAATGTATGTGCCCAGTGGTGGCAGCGTGGGGCCAGTCCTTTGGGCCTTGTTCCTGGCTGCTTTGCCTCTGACCTTGGTTTTCTGGCTCTACAGGAGATTCTGTGAGCTACCCAAGATCCTTAGAATAAACCCCTTTTAAACTTAAGTTAGCAGAATTGGCTTCTGATGCTTGCAAACAAGAACGAACTCTGAGGGATGCTCAGTTCCCCTAAACACATTTGGACACAGGATCCTTTCTTCTGGAGAACATCTCAAGGAGCCTTTGTTCCATGAGCCTACCTTGAGGGATGCTGACCAGAATGACAAAGGGGGTTCCTATAACCTCTGCTCCAGCCAGAACCAGACCACCGTCATGATCTACCTCTCCCCAAGGCCACTGAGGATACCCCGCACCTCTCTCCTGGTCCTCGCGGAGTCAGGGCTAGCCCACAGCCGCCCTCCACCCCAGGGCCCAGAATAACCACTGTTGGCTCCAGTCCTAACAGCGGAACAAAATCAAAGGGTGAAAACGATCGGGCTTGTTGGAAGATGCAAGGAACCGAAACGTGGATGTGAACTCTGTTGCTTGCGCCGGCTGATAATGTTGGCAGGTCAGAGAAACGTTTAAAAAGAAACTTGAGGGAAAAGGAGGAAGCTTTAGGAAAGGCCAGCTCTCTACCCAGAGAAGAGTAAAGCTATTTCAGGGAACTCTGTGCCCCGATTTCATGGAAGGTGCGGAGCCGTGTTTCAGGTGTGTTTAAAGAGAGCAATTTTGGACGCCAGTCATTCGTGTACTCAAAAGTACATGTTAAGCATCAGACGTGCAGGTGCTGGGGAGACAGTGTTGAACCAAACAGACGCACCGACCTGTCTCTGCCTTCCTGGAACTTACGGTGCAGTGGGAGAGACAGACATCCAGTGTTTGAGGTGCAACTGGTCTTTTCGTTGGGATGGTGGTTCATCGTCAGGGAGGAGAGGGGAGCCAGAGGACCACAGCATGAGGGACCTGACCTCTCTGGGGCCAAGGAGGATTTCCCTGGAGAAGGGACCATCAGAAGAGCAGGTGTGTGCCGGGTGGAGACAGGGTGAGCCCAGGCAGAGGTAGGGTTCACACTGAGATGGAAGGAACATGGTGAGTTTGGGGACCTGACAGAAGCCTCGCAAAGCCCAGAAGGCCAGGGCAAGTGGACCTCACAGCCAGGCTGGGGAGGTCGGGGGAGAGGATCCCTAAGAGCCCACAGGCCACAGTGAGGTCCAGGTCTTCAACCTGAACGCACAGAGAACCACCAGTGGGTTCAGACTGGACCCACACGACACAGGCTGAGGAGAACTTAAACTAGAAAAAACGATGTGGCTTCTTCCGTGGGTGAGGCAGATGAAAGGGAACGTGGCCCCAGATGTGGATAGGCATCCAGGTGAACTAAAAAGAGGGAGCAGGAGGGGGAAAGTGGGCTTTGGGAAGCACCTACCTCATGCTGAGTGCTTTCCATGTGACTTTGCACCTTACAGCAGAGCTGGAAGTACCATAAAAGTCATCTTGGCCCAGCACAGATCCAGAAGGCATGCCTCTCCATCCCCTCCCTCCCAGGGTTTGCCTGACCAGGCCTGAAGGCTGTCAGAGAAGTTCTGGAAGACACAGGCAGGGCCCTTGAGAAGTTGGGGGGAGGAGAAAGAGTGGGAAATAAGGGAGCGGGCAACCCACAGTGCTCGAGCAAGCAGCTTCCAGAGGGCAGGCTGGGAAGGAATCTTAGAGAACTGGTTGGTCCAACCACCCCCTTTACAGATGAGGAAACTGAGGTTCAAGGTTCAGTGACAGAGCTGGAAATAAAGCTCAGGTTTTTGGCTCTTTTTCCAATGTTCTTTCTACTGCCCCAGGTGTGTGTGTGTGTGTGTGTGTGTGTGTGTGTGAGAAAGAGAGAGAGAGAGAGAGAGAGAGAGAACATATGTAAATATGTGGCTAAGACAAGGCCATCCTTCTCTCCAACCATCCACAATCCAGGCTGGCCATGATGTTGGCATGAATTAAGATGCTTATGGAAATGAAAAAAAAAATGCTTAAGAAAGAAGTTAATCTCTATATGGGGGTGTCCAGTTTCATAAGGTCAATATCTTGCTTTTTTATAAGTCCTCTTCCTGTTTTTTCAAAGAGGATTTGGTGTTCTGAGTCCCAGCTGGGAGCTTAAGAAAACAGAACAGTGTTTCTCTGTCTGCTATATTTCTTGCAGCTCTAGGCCTCTCTTGCTGGACCTGGGGACAGGGACGTTGGCTCCTGGCCTTGGTGCAGGCCAGTTCTGTGCCTCAGTTTCCCTCTGTGTACAGAGGCATGGAGCTTTCCCTTCCTGAGTCCCTCTCTCCATTCTTGGGGAGAAAGTTGGTCCAGCCAGAAAGCAAAAAGGCTCAGACACAGGAGCTAAGAAGTGGGACTCAGTTAAAGGAGTTCAGGGGACCTGGTCTACCAGCTGAAGGGAACCACAGGCCACAAGGAAGACTCTAGAGGCGTATGCAGAGGGAGGAGGAAGATGCAAAGACCACAGGGTGTTGTGGGGAACAACCCAGGAGTCCTACATCCACCATTTACTGTCCTGGTGGACTGTGGAGACTTCCTCCCGCCTTGGGAAAATGGATGTGACAGTGCGACCATACGTGCACAGGATATGTGCTCTTACAACTGAGTTTGGGGGAAAATAGGAGAATTATTTCTGGGGTCATCACTGGCAGGTGGACAGAGGCCTTAGTGTGGCCATTTGTTTTTCCCTAATTTTTAACTTTTTTTTAATGTTTATTTATTTTTGAGAGAGAGAGATCATGAGCAAGGCAGGGGCAGAGAGAGAGGGAGACACAGAATCTGAAGCAGGTGCCAGGCTCTGAGCTGTCAGCACCGAGCCCGACACGGGGCTCAAACTCACAGACCGCAAGCTCATGACCTGAGCTGAAGTCAGATGCTTAACCAACTAAGCCACACAGGCGCCCCTTAGTGTGGCCATTTGTATCCCCCAGCCAAGCCCCTGGAGGTCAGCCACCTTTTGGAGTCCCTGCCTACCAGACCCTAAAGCTTCCTAGCCCAAAATTCCCAGAAGAAGACCCCCCTCTGAAGAAGGCTGGGCCCCCCCGCCCCGCCCCACCAGGGCAGCGGGAGGTGAGCTGGAGCCCCACACAGGGCTAACTGGATTCTCAACAATTTGACTACAGTAAAAAAGTAGGTTCCAGTTTCTCCAGATTCCGAAGGTCAACACAACTACCTCCTCTCAAGTCTGGTGCCCTGGCCATTGCCTGGAGGCCCATCACCTTCTGCGCTAGGCAGAAACTCAGCAATGGGGTTCCGACTCAATCAAGATCCAGGCGCTGTCATCATGTTGCATTCCCTTGACCCTTCCCCTCTCTGGGCCTGTTTTCTCACCTCTTAAGTGGCAACTTAGGCCAGTTGAACCCCCCACACCCACCAACCCACTTACACACGCATGTAAGTTCCCTTTGGCGCTTATCTCGAGATTCTAAATCTCCACTGGGTCTCTGCTGAGTGTCTCGCCTGCCTCTAACCAGCTCAGTCTTTCCATGGCCCACCCACCCCAGTCAGACCCAGCAAGCCCCTTCCCTCGGCCAGATCGCCTCAGCCCACTGGGGATTCCTCCCTGGGCTGTGCCTCGGGGTTGGTTTTCCCCAGCCCTTATCCAGGAAAGAGGGAACAGAAGGAAGGGAAGGAAGTCCTCTCGGCATGCCAGTCCCGATTTAAGGACTAGTGGTCCAGTATCTCACCCAATCCTTCCAACCCATCTTAAGAAGGTAGGCAGGTTCAGGGTCACCTGAGTGTTTCAGTCTGTTGAGCATCTGACTTCGGCTCAGGTCATGATCTCGCAGTTCGTGAGTTCGAGCCCCACATCGGGCTCACGGCTGTCAGCCTGTCAGTGCAGATCCCACTTCGATCCTCTGTCCCCTTCTCTCTGCCCCTCCCTGGCTTGCGCTCTTCCAAAAATAAATAAATATTTTTAAAAAAGAAGGAAGGCTCACAGCCGGGCAGGAGTAAGACCCGCCCAGGGATGCCAAGCCCAGAACCTGGCCTTTTTCCTCTGCCTCACAGCTGCCTCCCTAGATCTACTCCGTTGAAACAGGGCAGAGTTCTCTGGCCAGCAGGTCTATCCTGACTCAATTCATCAAGCCTTTATTAATAGACCAGAAGGTTTGTTTGCCAAGGTATTAAGGGACAGAAAGGGTCCGCGAAGCCTATAGGGTAATTCTATTCTGGCCTCTGGGCTGGGGCTCAGTCCCTCCCCCAGGGCAGTGTCAGGCCATCATCAGACACCCCTGTGCCTCTGGCAGCCGTTTTCCCATTTGTCCTCTTGGATCCAACAAGTTACAGCTCATTCCTTTGGCCACATTGTTCCTTAACGACATCATTTTTTCCATCTCCCTGACAGCGTGGTGCCCTTCCGCCTGAGTGCCGCCTCCCAGCTGATCTCCATCTCCCCGTCGTGCTATGGATTCCATGCACCGTCTCTGGACCATCTGAGATCTGCACAGTGCAAAGACCAGGTACCGACCTGTGCCTCCCAGGATGACCCAACACCAAGACCCGCCCTCAACCAGGTGGTTGAATGGTTCTTCCCTGTCATATCCCTTGATGCACTGAAAACACTGCCCTTCTCCCAGGCACCCAACTCAAAGCCTCAAATCCATCCTCCAATTTGTGCACAGTCTAGAGACCCTTCAGAGTCCCTGTCTGGGCCAGGTGCTGAGCACTGTGCTAGGGCTGGGCCATGGGCAGCTTGGCCTCCTCCGTCACCTCGGATTGGTCACTGAGTCCCGATTGTTCACGACAGTCCTATCTCCCAGCCCCTTGGCAAGCTGGCCTCCCCCTCAGTTCTGCCCTGTTTCCTACTCAGAGTCAAGCGTCTGTCCCTCTTGGAGCAAACCCGGGTGCTGGGTCCTGGACCTTTCTATGGCCATCCTCTCTGAGCTGCCTATTCATTCACACAGCTAGTATTTTTTTTAATGTTTATTTAGTTTTTTTTTTTTTTTCAACGTTTATTTATTTTTGGGACAGAGAGAGACAGAGCATGAACGGGGGAGGGGCAGAGAGAGAGGGAGACACAGAATCGGAAACAGGCTCCAGGCTCTGAGCCATCAGCCCAGAGCCCGACGCGGGGCTCGAACTCACGGACCGCAAGATCGTGACCTGGCTGAAGTCGGACGCCTAACCGACTGCGCCACCCAGGCGCCCCAATGTTTATTTAGTTTTGAGAGAAAGAGAGAGACATAGCGTGAGCAGGGGAGGGGCAGAGAGAGAGGGAGACACAGAATCCAAGCAGGCTCCAGGCTCTGAGCTATCATCACAGAGCCTGACACAGGGCTCGGACCCAGGAACTGTGAGAACATGACCTGAGCCAAAGTCAGACACTTAACCAACTAAGCCACCCAGACGCCCCACAGCTAGTATTTTTTTTTTAATGTGTGTTTATTTACTTTTGAGAGAGGGCCAGAGAGGGGCAGAGAGAGAGGGAGAGCAAGAATCCGAAGCAGGCTAGACACTATCAGTGTAGAGCCTGATGCGGGGCTCGAACTCACGAACCATGAGATCATGGCCTGGGCCGAAATCAAGAGTCAGACACTTAACCAACTGAGCTACCCAGGCACCCCAACACAGCTAGTATTTTTTAAGCTCTACGTGCCAGGTCCTGTATTGATAGCACCTTCTGTTCTTCCCCCCCTATTGCTACCTTGTTCTGCCCTCAATCATTTTCTAGAGAGGCAATGTGGCAGAAAAGTCAAAGCATAGACTTTGGAGTCAAACTGATCTCAGCTTGAATGCTGTATCTGTCGTGCATTTACCTATAAGCACTTAGACAAAGTGCTTCACGATGAGCCTCAGTTTCATCATCTGCAAAATGGGAATGCTGCCATTCCAAGGGCTTTGGGGAGCACTAAGTGCAATTACATACGTACCTGGGAAGATGTGCATTTCTGGCAGAAAGGCAAGAAAGAGCCTGGAGCATTTGGAAGGATCGTGAAGGATACAGGATGGCTGGTGACAAGAGCCCTAAGTGGACCAGAGGGGATGAGGCCAGAGAGGTCGGAAGGGCAGATTGTGGAGGCCACACCGAGGAATGCAGGCTTGGCTCGGAGGGCCACGACCTCGTGCTGGAATAGCTCTGCCCACACACCTTTCAGGCCCCTCTGCTGCCTCCAAGTAGCGCTGCAGATTCTCAGGCTGGTGCTCCAGGCTTTCCAACAAGCTCTGGGTCCAGGCTTCCCTCCCACCACTCCTGGAATAACATGGGGGAGAGAGTGGCTTCTTCCTTTTGGCCTCTCTCCTGGAAAATGATTCGTGTGGGGTGCTGAGGAGCAGGGCAATCCAAGCTTTCCTGGTGCCTCCACCTCCCTGCATATCCTACCCCCGTCCTCCTCCCTGCCAGCCTAATCCAGGAGACTCAGCTCTCCTCAACCCCAGCGTCTCAATCAAGGTTGCTTCTTCTCCCCGCAACAAATGCCCAAAGGCTGTGCATGGCCGAGTAAGGCCACTGGATGCCAGTCAGCACGAGGGCTCCTCTTTGAGGACAGACCAAAGCTTTGGTCTAATTACACCAGCTATCTGAGATCACCAAGGCCAGGGAAAGCTGGAAGTCAGGTGGCTCTCACGGTCCGCTCCCCCAAGGCCATCCTGCTCTCAAAGCTACAATCATGAAAACTGAAACAGAGAGAAGGGCCGGAGAGGGAGATCTGGGTCCCGGCTGTTAACAAGAACATTCTCATGTTTTTTTTCTTTTTTTTAATTGAGATATAACTGACATACGCCATTGTATTAGTTTAGTGCACAACATAATGACTTAACATCTGTGTACGCTATGAAACGATGGCCACAATAAATTTAGTTGGCACCCATCTCCACACATAGTTACAAGTTTTGTTCCTATTATGAGAATTTTGAAGGTCTACTCTCTTAACAACTTTCAAATACACCACACGGCATTGTTAATTGCAGCCACCGTGTTGTATGTTACATCCCAGGAGGCTTTCTTTATCTTATAACTGGAAGTCCGTACCTTTTGACCACTTTTACCCATTTTGCCCACACCTCACCCTCTGGCGACCATCACTCTGTTTTCCGAGTTCAGTTTGTTGTTTTTTGGGGTTGTTTTTTTTTCAGATTTCACATATAAATGAGATCACGGGTGTTTGTCTTTCTCTGGCTCATTTAGCTCAGTGCAATGCCCTCAAGTTCCATCCATGCTGTCGCCAATGGCAGGATTTCTTTCTTTTTTATGCCTGAATAATATGCCATTGTGTATATATTTTCTTTATCCACCCATCATCAACGGACACTTAGGTTGTTTCCATGTCTTGGTTTTGTAAACAATACTGCAATGAACATGGGGGTGTAGGTATCTTCTCAAGGTAGTGACTTTATTTCCTTCACATACCCAGAAATGGAATTGCTGGATCATACAGTCGTTCTATTTTTAATGTTTTTGGAGAACCTCCATACAGTCTCCCTAATGGCTGCCTCAACTTACGTTCCCACCAACAGCGCGTGAGGGTTCCCTTTTCTCCTCACCAACACTTGTTATTTCTTGTCTTTTTGGTAATAACCATTCTAACAGGGGTGGGGCACAACAATCTCATTGTGGTTTTGATTTGCCTTTCCCAGGTGATTAGTGATGTTGAGCACTTTTTCATGTACCCATTGGCCATTTATGTCTTCTTTGGGAAAATGTCTATTCAGATACCTGTCCATTTTTAAAATTTTTTAATGTTTATTTATTTTTGAGGCAGACAGACAGACAGAGCGTGAGCAAGGGAGGGGCAGAGAGAGAGGGAGACACAGAATCCGAAGCTGGCTCCAGGCTCCGAGCTGTCAGCACAGAGCCCCATGCGGGGCTCGAACTCATGAACCGTGAGACCATGACCTGAGCCAAAGTCGGACGCTTAAATGGACTGAGTCACTCAGGCGCCCCGTCCATTTTTTAACTGGATCGTTTGGGGTTTTTTTCTACTAAGTTGTATGAGTTCTTTACATATCTTGGATCTGAACCCTTATCAGATAAATGATTTGCAAATATTTTCTCCCATTCCATAGGCTGCCCTTTCATTTTATGGATGATTTCCTTCACTATGCAGGAGCTTTTTAGTGCATAGTCTCACCTCATAATCAAATTAATTAGTCTTAGTTTTACATTCATCATCTTGGAGTCCCCCAACCACCATGTGAGGGAGGCAATGTGGAGACCGCTCCACCATTTAAGGAGGAAACCGAGGCTCACAGGGGGGCCATGACTGGCCCAGGTCCCACAGCTGGTCACTGCCTTCTGTTTCCTCCATGAGCCTACTCCTCGGATGAGTTTGGGTCACACACCAGTTGCTTGGTCCCGACCCAGAATTTCAGGGCTGGAAGGGGCTGATGTTTAAAATCTCTCCTCCACGTCCTACCAGTATCCGGAGATCTTTCACAGAGTTCTTCCTCTGGGAAGGGAGCAAGCACAGATAGAAGGGGCCCTGCCATGGCCCGGATGTCACCTGTCTCCGTCTTGCTCATCTCATCTCCAGGGACCTCCTCTGCCATTTTCTCCGTCTCTAGCATCACCTAACTTCCTTCAAGAATCTGGGACTCAGAAGCCACTGAATTGTGGTTAAAAAAAAAAAAAAAAATCATGGCTAGTTTTTCAGAAACACACATTTCATTCAATTTCTAGAGGAGGGCATCCATCATTTTTAAAAATATATCATTTCAGGGGCACCTGGGTGGCTCGGTTGGTTGGGCGTCCGACTTCGGCTCAGGTCATGATCTCACAGTTCATGGGTTCAAGCCCCACATCAGGCTCTGTGCTGACGGCTCAGAGCCTGGAGCCTGCTTCGGATTCTGTGTCTCCCTCTCTCTCTGCTCCTCCCCTGTTCACACTCTGTGTCTCTCTCTCTCTCTTAAAAATAAATAAACATTAAAAAAAATTTTTAAATATATCTTTTCAGTTATTTTTTTTTAATTTTTTTTTAATGTTTATTTATTTTTGAGACAGAGAGAGACAGAGCATGGACGGGGGAGGGGTAGAGAGAGAGGGAGACATCTTTTCAGTTATTTTTAAAAACATAGTCTGAGTAATTAGACCCTGCAGCATATATTTCCATCCTGGACTAGAATCCAAATACGGACTAGATGGACCACGTTTCTGTTTTGTTTTGTTTTGTTTTGTCTTGTTTTGTTTTGTTTTGATTAAGCCACTTTGTTGAGATATGATTGACATACAAAAAGCTATATATATTTAACGTATACAACTTGCTGAGTTCAGAGATAAGTATACATCTGTGAAGCTATCACCGCAATCTATGCCATAAACATAACCATCACCTTGAAAAATTTCCTTCTGCTCTCCTCACTTACTATGATTGTTATTTGTCACAAGAACACTTAACAAAAGATCTTCCCTCCTGGGGAATTTTTAAGTATACAGTACAATATTGAGATGGACTACAGTTTTAAACTCAGAATGAATCCTTTTCAGGTTATCTTATTCGCTTGACAGACCGGGAAACTGAGGCTCAGGTCAGAGAAGTGCTCTCCCCAGTGAAATTTGGCTCTTTAGCGGAAGTGCCAGATCTCGACCTAGATCTTTGAGTCCTCATTCAAGGCCACCTCCATATGCTGCAGCCCCACTGTGGCCTGAGATCTGGCAACCTGGGGAAGGGACCAGGGGACCACTTCCTGAGCAGCCCCTAGCCCCAGACCAGCCCGCCTAGACCTGAGCCTCACGCTGCTTTGATGTTCCTACTCACACACATGTCTGGCTCAAATGGCTGTCCCTTTGGACTGCTGCAAGGGGCTGATTAGATGTAATTGCTTTGCCTAGAGCGAGCTATCTGCTTAATAGAATCAGCTCCCAGTAATTAGCCTGCCAAAGGCCCATTTCCCTTGCTGGAGTCCTAGGGCTTCCAGGCCCTTACTGCAACCTGTGAGCATCGGGCCTCTGCAGGCACATTTGGGATATAAGTCGGCGGGCCTTTGGTCGGGTTGGGGTGGCTGGGAGAAAGCAGAGCTGTGGAGGCTTAGCGAGGACTCTGGGTGCGGCCTTCCCTGGGGCTAGGGAGTTGCAGCCTTTCAAGGTCGGAGGGGCAAAGTGCCTGGCACAGAGGGACCGCTCCTTACATGTTGACCAGAGTCCGACTGAACCTCAAGGGGCAGGTCGTCCAGCCCCAAACCCAGTACATTCAGCAACCAAGTCGAAAGGCATTTCTTGCAGACCTACTATGTGGCAGGCGCTGTACTAGCTCCTTGGATCCTTCTAAAACAACCTCAACCCAAAGGACCAATCCGGCTATGCTTGCATACCTCCACTGCCCAGGAACTCATTACCTCACGGGCAGCCCATTCCTTCTTCAGAGCCGTAGAGAAAGTTTGACCAGTTTTGAGCTGAAAGGTCTTCCACTGTGCCATCTCCCACCGCTCACTGGTCCCTCCTAGGCTACCCAGAGTGAGGCTAATCCCTCCTCCACGGGACGGCTCACATGTCCCCTACATCTTTGCCCCAGGCCGAAGGTCCCAAGTGCCAGGTACGTCATGCTGGTGAGGTCCCTCGGTAATCTCAGTAATCATTGATGGGTCTGAACCCTGCTTCTGTGGGTCGATTCCTGTCTCCCAGCATGACCAGGAGCCCAGCAACAGGCACCACAGGGGGCAGGAGTCCTCTCCCAACAGAAAGAACTACAGCCCCAGCCAGAACAGGACACTACCCAAGGAGTGCCGCGGTGGTGACCCAGCCCCTCCACTGAGGGAAAGACACCCAAAGCCTGCTCACTGGAAGTAAAGTCACCTCTCTTGCTCTCCCCCTCCCCCCCCCCACCCCGACCTGGACACACACATGCGCACACACACTGCTGTGCACGCTCACGGGCGCCACTCAATATTCACTGGCTGATTAATCATTGCAAGTGCTATTATAATTTTTGCGTTTGGTCCTGAGACAAGGCTGCCTCTGCTTGTTTCTCAGAAGCTATAAACCTGCAAAGAAGGATTTCAAGATTTGTGAGGATGTTGACTAGATCTTCAGACTCTCTTTTTTCCTTAGCAGCAACATGTTTGTCGGGAAATACAGGCCATGGCCAGTCCAGAATCTCTGTAGGGGACAGGCTCTCAGGGACTTAATTCTTGCTATGGGAAGGAAGCAAGTCTAGGGACTTACCCTGCAGCCGAAGGCTGGGAGGTCAGGAGAGTGGGGCTTGAGTCCCAGCTCTGGCCCACAGGCTGTGAGGCTTGGAGGTGCTCTCTCCCCGCGCTGGGCCTGTTTCCTTATCAGACTGCGTGGTCTAAGGTTTCCTCTAGCTTGAACTATTCTGGAGCCATGGCCAAACACAGAGAGGATGTGAGTGGAGGGGAAAAGAAGGACCGGAAGATGGAAGAAGGGAAGACTAGGACCAAAGCCAAAAGTCTTATACTCACCACACACACACACAAGTCTTATACTCACCACACACACACACACACACACACACACACACACGCCCCGGGCTGGAGAGCAGTGGCTGGTTTTCTCCCAGACCTCTCTCATCACCTGCTGGCCTGTCCAAGACCCCCAGTATTGGGGGCTTTGCTCACTGCCCCTGACCCAAGTGTGGAAGAGAGGAAGGTGTTAAAGGGAGAAGGGAAAGGGAGAGAAGTGGGAAATTAGTAGAAAATAGGGAGGCATACAAATGGCAAAAACAAAAGTGAATCAGGAGTGCCTGGGTGATTCAGTTGGTTATGTGTCCAACTCTTGATTTCGGCTCAGGTCATGATCTCACGGTCCATGAGTTCTAGCCCCACATAGGGCTCCAAGCTGACAACACAGAGACTGCTTGGGATTCTTTCTCTCCCCTCCCCGACCCCCACTAAAGCTCATGCGCTCGCTCTCTCTCTCTCTCTCTCTCTCTCTCTCAAAATGAATAAATAAACTTTAAAAATTTTTTTTAAAAAAGGGAAGTGAGGGCCAAGTAGGCAAACCTGTGCGTTGCCGGGGAGAGTAAACACCAAGACAGATGCACTGAGGACAGCCTGGCCGTGCTTAGGGACACTTGTGGGTATGCGTCCCAATGCAATTTCTCCACAGGTCCTCAAGGACACACGTGCCAGGAGGCTCATCTCAGTGTGGTATCCAGGACCAGAGATGGAGACCACCAAGGAAGCCCTCTCTAGGGGAAGGGATTCGCCAAACGTGGAGACTGTAGACTTTGGAGCAGGTTTTCTGCGAATGAACGAAGCAAGCCTGACCCCCCACAGCCACTCCGGGAAGACCGGTTGGTTCCCACTCTCACTAATAGGACAGGCAAGTCTGTACGCAGAGCTGCTCACCCAGCTCATCTGGGGCAGGACTAAGACAGAGCCAGGTATCCACCCCCTAGCACAGCGCTCTCTCCCCAACGGCTCCCACAGCCTCTCCTTTGTGAACAGCTGCCTTTTGTGTTTGGTTTGGGCTTGAGATGTTAAATAAATAGTGTCTCTTGACAAATGCAAGCCGGCTGCACTGGGACTGGTTACGCTCTGTAAATCCAGACTAATCCTCTGTGTCTCTCCCTCAGGGATACACCGAGAAACACCTCAGTCGTACCCGAAGCGCCCCGAATCCGATCAACCGGCCCCCGGCCATCAGAGGCCACGATTCCTGGTGCCGCTCTCCACCAACCGTGTCCCTGTCTGTGCTGCAGCTCCTGGGCCCACCAGGCCCCTCCCCGTTCTCAGGCCTCCATCTAGCTGGATCTTGAGATGGTTCTGGATACTCCTTCCTACAGCAAACCAGGGACCCTATCCCAAGGCCTTATCCCTGCTCTGCAGGAGCCTATGGTCTGGTCTAGACAAGATAGACCGGAATACCATGGGAGGCTCCGTTCCAGCTAGTAATGAATAGGGTCAGGATTTGAACCTGAGCTTGTCTGAGTCAGGGTCAGCTTTTTTACTCCCTACCTCACCCCTTTCCCCCATCCTCCAGCCAAACTGGCCAAGGATGGGGGCCTGGTTCTGGAAAACAATGGACAGAGAGGGCCTGGGCCCCTCATCCCTCACACCACATTCTTGGCCATTGCAGGATGAGCAGTTGTTAATCATCGGGCCAAGTCTGTCATTAACATCACAAAATGTCAGAGGGAGGGGACTCTTTGAGATAAGCAACTCTTTCATTCTACAGAAAAGGAAACTGGGGCACAGAGAGGCGATGTGAGTCTCTCAAGTCCACCAGCTAGTTGGTAGTTGGTTGTAGCTGGGACCAAACTCCAGGTGTCTAGACTCCTCTTCAGTGCCCTCTCCACATGCTTCCTCGGGCCTTAGGACACTCACATGGGTCTTGCCTTCTCTCCTTAAGCCAGGTAGGGCTTGCTCCAACTTTAGAAGTGTCTGTTGGCAAAGAGTCACAGAAGCAAATTGCGTGGATTTTTCTCCCTCCAGACTCTGCTGTCCGTGCTCCTGTCCCCGCTGACACCGATCTCTAACCCCGCAGGTGTAGGAGGCTTTAAGGACTTCACCGTGTACTGAATACACGACAAACGTAAGAGCAACTCTGATGTGCAAAGCACCGAGCTCCCCACTGCGGCGAGGCGTGGCACAAGAAGGGACTCCACCCTGGAGAAGATAATGAGCCAGTGGGGAAGACAGCTATTAAAGAACTGATCGATCGGGGCGCCTGGGTGGCGCAGTCGGTTAAACGTCCGACTTCAGCCAGGTCTCGATCTCGCGCTCCGTGAGTTCGAGCCCCGCGTCGGGCTCTGGGCTGATGGCTCAGAGGCTGGAGCCTGTTTCCGATTCTGTGTCTCCCTCTCTCTCTGCCCCTCCCCCGTTCATGCTCTGTCTCTCTCTGTCCCAAAAATAAATAAACGTTGAAAGAAAAAAAAAACTTTAAAAAATAAAGAACTGATCGATCTACTAGGTAAGAGGAACGTCTGCTGAATTGAAGCTTCGGCAACGTGCTATGGAAGCCCAAAGGTGCTGGGGGTTCTGACTGGAGGTAACTGGGGAGTGCTTCACAGAGAGAGTGGCCCTTGAGTTGGGTCTTGAAGCCTGAACAGGAGTTCAATAGATAAAAAATGGAGGAGTCGAGGAAGTACCAACATCCCAGCTTATGGGAGCCACATGAGTCAGAAGTAAAGCATGAAAGTACTTAGATGTGTCTAGAGCTTAGAGAGGAATGGTGTGGAAGATAAAGCTGGAAAATAATATGTGTATAATGTTGAGTGCATAATAATACGCAGCAACGAATGATAGTTAAATTCCGTACCATTTATCCTACCTCTGATTGCGCCCTTTTCCTCACAAACTAAAGTCCTAAAAGCAGTGACTAAATCTTTTCACCTGATTCTTGGAATAACTAGCGAAGCAGAAGTGGGCCAGGAAGGTCATGGGATGTTATAAATGAAGGGAGCAGAGACATGTCCTGGTCCAAACCACTCCATTTATGGACATGCAAACCAAGGCCCAGGGAAAAAGAGTGACTGGCCCTGAGTCCCACGGGAAGCAGGTAGAAGAGACGGGACCCCAGCCCAGGCCCCCCAACTCTCTGCCCCATGTTCTCTACGCTGCATCAGATTCCAGAAAACAATCACACATGAGGCTGACCAGTATAATGATTGGAGGGATGTAAAATATCTCTTTCTAACCAGCCCAAGGCTTCCTCCACTGGAGTCACCAATGGAGTGGGAAAAAATAGAGCATGGAGAAGCCATCGCTGAGCAGATTTTGTCATTTATAAAAGACAGGATTGATAGAGATGCTTTCTGACACTTGGCCCTGGGCAGAAGGTGAGGCAGCCCCATCAGGGGTGGGGACGTACAGGCAGGCCACAGGAGTCCTGGACAGAGGGAGAGGTATAGGCTTCTAGATCTTTGGCACTATCCCACCTAGGTCAAGGGTGAGCTGATGGAACGCCTGTCTGCAGGACCCAGGGCCTTCTCAGAAATCTAGACCGGCACCAGCATCGCTCCCCACCAACCAGTCTCCCCTCCTGAAGAGTAGAAAGGGAAAAGGGGCAGGGGAGTGAGAACCGAGCTGCCCTCCTGGGCTCCAGGCACGCCGTGGATGTGTTGTGTTCCCCTGGCAGCAGGTGTCCTGATCCCATATATATGGGGGCTACAGGAGAGACCCCAGCCATGGGACATAAGTCTTGGCCCCCTTTCACTCCCTGTGTGACCCTGAGCAACCCCCTTCCTATTTTCTGGGCCTCGGTTTCCTCATCTGTAACATGAGAGGATCAGGTTAGCTGATCTTTAAAGGTCCTTCCCGTTCGAAGTGCTGTGAGAACAAGCTTCATCATAATTAATAATAAATGCCCTGCCCCTAAAGAGAGCTTTTTCCCTTTTCCAAAGCTCTTTCACTCATAATATCACTGGCAGCCAGAAGCAAGCAGACCCTGGACACACAGTCTTTCACACTGAAAACCGGGCCTCTTGAGCCTTGCTCATCTAGACTGGCTTTGGGGGAGTTGGCTTCTGGGGTAGTGTGGCCAGGAGGATGGAACCTAGCTTGTACCCTCACCCCTAGGAAGCCAGGAGAAGCAGCTCTTGTCTTCTAGGGAGCCAGAAGATGCCAAGGGGGAAGGCCTGAAATGGGCTGAGTACACGACCAAGGGTGTGGGCCCAGGAAGTTTGTGTCAGATCAATGACTCTGGTATAATTACCTATCCCACTCACAGGTGAAAAAAACCTGAGGGTCCAGGAGTCATTATGGAGAAGAGAATGGGTTTGGAAGGCAGACTGAAGTCCCTTCCTGCCGAACAACCTTGGACAATTCTCTGCACTGCCTTTTGCCTCAGTTTCTCTATCTATAAAATGGACACAACCATACCCACCTTTCAGGATGGTGGTAAGACTAGAGCTAATAAATGTAACGTGCCTAGCCTGACACACAGCAGATGCTTGATACACACTCTTTGGATGAATGGCTGAAAGAAGCAGTGGGTTGGTGGTCTCCCTCAGAGAAGCATTAAAAGGCTCAACAGTGACAGGTCAGGCCCGGATGTGGGCAGATGGCGCTCCTGCTTCTGGATGGCTGCCTCCTCAACCCACCCTCAGTCAGGGGCCTGGGGCCTCTTCCATCCTGTCTCTCCTCGTGGCCCGTGCCAGGGTCCCGCGAAAGACTCTCTGACCCTCCTTGGCAACGGGATTTGCATTCCGATCATTCTGCTCACTCAGCCCATCCAAGTCTGGAGTTGTTTGAAGCTAAGTGAGGCCTGCGGGATCATCTGCCACGGCACCTCATCGAGGAGATAAGGAAGTGAGACTCTGAGAGGGGCAGTGACGCCTCATCTGAGGTCCCACAGCCTGCGCCTCCTCACCACCACTGCCACCATGTTGACAGAAGAAGAAACTGAGGCATAGGGAGGCCTCCTGGTCTTCAGCAAGCCTGGTCTGGGCTCTAGCTGCCCTATTCTGTTCGGTTGGGATGCCTGATGTTGATGTCCAGTGCTCTCTCTGGCAGCCCATCCCAAGCCCAGGCTGGCCCACTGGTGCAGGACAGGGGCTATGGATGTCTGGACAGCCGGATAACCGCGGGGGGGGGGGGGGGGAGCGGAGCAGAGGAGGAGAGCCTGGGATTGAGCGCTACTGGCCTAGCCTCCCAGCCTGTGCTTTCTCAGCCAGTTCCAGGAGCCATGCTGACCTGGGAAGGGTCACATTTCATGAGAGCAGGGCTTTCCCTTGGGTGTTGGCCCACCGTGCCCAGGTCCACAGCTGCGCCCTGCTGTTTCTAAGACAGCGGTGGCCCGGCGCAGGGTGGGGGGTGTGGCCTGGGCGGAGGGAAGCTTGGCTGAGTCCCAGTGCTGGCACTAATTCACTGTGTGCCCTTGCTTGTCACTCGACCTCTCTGCGCCTCAGTTTCCTCACCGACATAATAAAGGGCAGGACAGCGAGGCCCAAGGTCCCTTCCAGTTAAAGCATGCTGTGATTTCGGTGGAGGTTGGGGGGGTGGGGGTCGCTCTGCCCGTTCCTTTTCCCTTCCTTGCTCTTCTTTTTCCGTCATCAATTTATCTCCAGCTACCCAGGTCTCCCTGTCTCTGTCGCTCTTTCTGTTTCCATCTTTCGCTCTCTGCCTCTCTCGCTCTGTATTTTTCTGCCTACCGCTTCTTTTACTGTGTCTGTGAGTCTACCTCTGGTTTTATCTCCCTATCTGTCACACCCCCCTCTGCCTCTTTTTCCTCTCTTTCTCTGTAGTTAGAGCCGTTTCTCTCTGTGTCTAGTTATCTCTTTCCCTGGGTCTCTCTCCCTCGGTCCTGCCCGGTCTCTCCGCGGCTCTCCCGTTCGCTCCCCCACCCCTCCCCCTCCGCCAGCCCCCCTCCTCCCTCCCTCGGCGCGTCTCCCCAGTCCTTATTTGGCTGGGCGGGAGGGCTGGCGGGAGGAGGCGGCCTGCGGGCGGGGGGCGGGGGGCGGGAGCGGGGCCGGGCGGAGGAGGGCGGTGGGTGGTGCTGAAGGGACAGCTCCGCGGCGGCAGCGGCGGCGGCGTTGGCGGCGGCGGCCCCGGGGCGCGGAGCGGGTGCCCGGCGCGGGGAGAGGCGAGCGCAGCCATGCCCCAGGCCGCCTCCGGGGCAGCAGTAGCGGCGGCCGGGGCCGGGGCGCGGGCCGGGGGCGCCGGGGGGCCGGCGGCGGCTCGGGCGGGACGATGAAGCGGCAGAACGTGCGCACGCTGGCGCTCATCGTGTGCACCTTCACCTACCTGCTGGTGGGCGCCGCGGTCTTCGACGCGCTCGAGTCGGAGCCCGAGATGATCGAGCGGCAGCGGCTGGAGCTGCGGCAGCAGGAGCTGCGGGCGCGCTACAACCTCAGCCAGGGCGGCTACGAGGAGCTCGAGCGCGTCGTGCTGCGCCTCAAGCCGCACAAGGCCGGCGTGCAGTGGCGCTTCGCCGGCTCCTTCTACTTCGCCATCACCGTCATCACCACCATCGGTAACTACTCGCCGACGGAGGGCGGGGACCCGGGGGCTGGGCGCCGTGTCCCGGGGTAGTCCCGAGCCGGCCAGGGCTGGGGGGATCCCCCGGAGAGGGTCTAGGCGCCGAACCCCGCGCTGCCAGAAACCCGAGTTCAGCCTGGCTTGTCTGCTCCGCGGGGACAGGACTCGGGGGAGGCGTCGATTCCTGGCTCCGGACCTGACTCTCTGGCCGGGCCAGCCCTAACTTGTCCCTGCCAGGCTGCGCGAGGGCCTCAAGGGACTCTGAAGTGTGTGAGAGGGGCAGGAACGACCGGCGGAGGCTGGGGAGGAGGGGTGTGGCCGGGCCAGGCCCTGGAGCAGAGAGCTGAGTGTAGAGCGGCGGGGAGCGCGCGACTCCTCCGTGTCCCTGGCAGATGGGCTTCCGCACCTTGGCGTGTCTACACAGGCTAGGGCTCCAGGGAGACGTGTGGATGCAGGTACTCCGGCACTCCGCGGCACTCCCGCCTACTCCCGGTGCCTGAAACAACCCGTAACTGCTTCAGTGAGTGCCGCTTGGAGTGTGTGTATGTGTGTGTGTGTCTGTGTGTGTGTGTGTGTGCGTGTGTGTGTGTGTGTGTGTGTGTGTGTGTGTGTCCAGATCCCAGAGTTTGGGCAAAGCCAGCCAGTGCGTTTAATTTTCTTAGGGCAGCAAATCTGATGCTGGAAGCCAGATCCAGCTGTCTGCCTTCTCTGCTGTCCCAGGAAAACAGTCACCTCGCAGGAATGGCCTCAGTTCTCTTCTCCAAACAGCGGTGCAGCAGGCCACACACACACACACACACACACACCCAGACTCTCTCACAACATAGACACGGGCACATGTACACACAGGTGCACACACAAGCACACACAAGACACACACAGGCACACGTACACACAAAGCACACGAATGGATACCCAGGAAAGGGATCTCCAGAGAGGCCCTTGACGTGCTATTCAAAAAGTGTCCAGATAGGAGTAAACACCTTACTCGCTGCCCAGGACTCTGTGATTCCAGCCCAGCTCCATCACTTTTCCCACTATATGACCTTGGGCAAGTCCCTTCTCCTGTCTGGGTTTCAGGCTCACGCCCACACAATCAGGGGTTAGCCGAAATGATCTCAAGCATCGCTCCTAGTCCTGGCATGCTCTCAGCCCACCTTCCCCCAAAGCCCATTGGGATGCCTCCAGACCTCCATCCTTCCCATTCCTTCTCCTCTCTCTGGTCCCCCTCCTTGCCTTGGCTGAGCTCCCAGGGGCTCATTGCCACATGGCATAGCCCATGACAAGATGGCAGTGTTTTCCTGGGAGTCCACAGAAGTTGAGGGAGTAAAAGGCAGGACTGGACATTATTCCTGCAGTCTATCCACTTGGGACTGTGTCCCAAGGCTCCACTCCTCTCTGGGCTCCATGGGGAACTCTGCTATATAGTCTCTGCATTCCCCTCTTGGAAGAGAAAGAAAAGGGCCCCTGGAGTGGATAGGGGTACCTCTGAGTCCTGCTGACAGGGCAGAATCGTCGGACTCAGACCTGCCCCAAAAGAAGCCTCCCCTCCCCACTTCCCTGCTACCTGCCAAGATTTCAGGAGCAGTGAACAAGCAAGTTAGGCCTTCCCCCCATCTCTTCCCCCATGTGGTACCTCTGATTATGTGTCCCCTTTCTTAGTCCTGTGGTCCCTAGGTCCACAAGTAACTTCCCAACTGACTTTGCCTGCACCTTCGTTCTCCCATGGAGCGAGCGCCCCTGGACAATGCCGCCAGAAAGAGTCTCCCCAAAGTGCAGCTCTGACCATACCAATACCCTCTCAGAGCCCTCAGTGACTTCCAGCTGCCCGTGGAATCTGGCCCATGCTCTTTATCCCAAATTTTAAGGACCTTCATACCTGGCGCCAACTGTATGTCCGACTTCATTTCTCACTTCTTATTGGCATGATCCCTCCACTGCAGCCATGCGGTCTGTCTCCCGAGAACACCTTAAGCGTGCCTGTCTGGCACACCTTTCTCTCGGTCTTCTATTTACCTTGTCCAAGCTAATCTTGCAAGTCAAGCTCAGATCCCACTTCCTCCTTGAAGTCTTCCAGACCATCTCAGGCCACCACTCTAGACGGCTACAGGACTTACTGTCACGACAACCTGGGTGACACAGTGTGGGCTCTCTTGCCCCGTGTGGGCATGGTTATTTACATTTTAGGGGATGTGTTTTGTCTCTTTGACCACATACTGAATTGACCTCCACGTGGGCAGGGCCCTGTGGTTCCCATCTCTGTTCTCCCAGTGCCGGCACAGTACCCTGCCCCACGCGTGAGCACTCAGAGAATGCTATCCATGGGCTTAAGGTGTGCAGAAATGAAAGAGTGTCCTCCTTCCCCTCTATCCCTGCCATTTCCCAAAGTGCCTGTAGTCCTTACCAAGAGAGATGCTAAAAGCTGGGGGTAGAGGCAGACAGAGTGCAGTTCTGGTGATATTTGTTGATATAGTGCTGGGCAAGAGGAAAGACAGCATCAAAGCACCACCCTAGTTCTGTGGGGGCCCCAGAAAGGCACTGCCCACTTCCTGCCCCACCCAGCCATCCCTGGCTTTTTGTCACCTCTCTCTCTGGCTACGCCATCTGGCTGGAAACAGTCCACAGGGGCTCTGCTCTAAGAAAAGCCTGTCTGGGCTGTGATCAGATGGCTGGAATGGGCCCTATATTAAGCTGATCTTGACCCAAAACTCAAAGGCAACAGCCTCTGTCCACCTGATCCCTCTGGAGACCCACATAGGTCTCTCAAGGCACCAGGACTCACACTGGGATAGAAAAATGACAGAACCTGCCACTTAGTGATCGCACTGCACTCCCATCTCACCTCTTGAATCTCAGCCTTCACCACTCAGGAAAGTTGCCAGGGCAGGCATCGTTAGCTCCGTGGCATAGATGAAGACATGGAAGGGAAAGTAGGGGAAGGGACTCCCCCAAAGCCACGCAGCTGGTGAGCAGCAGAGTTAGAGCAAGAAGCTAGGTCTTCTGACTCCAAGCCCAGTGCTCTTTCCCTGCCGGTCTCTTGGCTGCTTCTTCTGCTTCCATATGCTGTGAAGCCCGGAGCCAGCTGAAATTGGCATGGCCAAGACGTGCTCAGTGATGCCAGCTTGCGGGGCGCTCCTGGGCAGCCCTGATTGGTCGAGGGTCGGCAGGGTCTGAGTTAGTCATTCACCTGGTTAGTCACAGTCTCCATGAGCTGCAAGGATTCCTCCAGCTCCCTCGTCCCTGGCCTCCCAGCCAGGAAACCCTTCCTTTGTTGTGCCCTAAGTTCATCAAACGCAAATGGAAACTCTTTTCTGGGAAAGCTTAACCTCTCTAGCTGTTGAGTCATTAAACTCCTCCGGGGCCCCAGCCCCATCTATTCATAGCCCAGAGGCTGTCAGAGCTGGAAGGGGACTCAAGATCAGCTCGTGCCACCCCCTCCTCTTACAGATAAGGAACCAGAGAGGTGACAGGAGTCACACAGCCAGAAGTTAGCAAAACCTGACTCCCCGGTCTCTGCTCCTTCCGCTTGTTCAGGATGACTCTTTACTTATTATTATGACTAGGAGCGGTAACAGCAACAATAATAATAGCGGCCACGATTTCTTGTCTACTCTTTGTCGGGCTCTATACCCTCTCGTTGGATCCTCTCACCAATCCCTCCAGAGGAGCATTATATGACCCCCACTTTTCAGCAGAGGAACCCAGGGCTCTGTGTGTAGATGACTCACCCATGGCCTTGTGACTTGAAAGTATGGCACCTGCCCAGATTCAGCTGGGCCTCTTTGACTCCCAGGCCCTGGGTTTTCCGCCAGTTCTTTCTCAACTTCGAGAACCCAGTCCAGACCCTTAGATCTTGAGGGCACCGAGGCGACAAGGCTTGTCTTCTCCCCTGGCAAATCCCTTCCCAGGCGAGTGCCTCTCACTCCAGCGCCCCGCAGCCAGCCTGCTGCTCCCTGCACCCCGGCCGCTGACCAACCCAGACCACGTGGCAGAGCGGTGCCCGGCACCGGGCCCCAGCTGAGACTGCCGCGGGCTCACAGGTGCTGTGCTCCCATGTGGGCCCCCGTAATCCTCGGGGCTCTAAGGCAACGAGAGGCCAGGTGATTGATTAGCTGATGGAGCTGGGGCAGAAAACCTTCTGTTCTGCTCTCTCCTCAGCTTCCGGCCTGGTCTCAGCTGAGCACAGGCTCCCATCACCCACCACGTGGCCTGGGAGTCCTTAGATTGTGAGCTCAAGCAGGCAGCTCATGAAGGAACCTGTACTTTTTACATCTTTCCAAGAAGGAGGAAAGTACAGAAGTGACCTGCCACCCTCTACATCCCAGAGTCCTCCGATAAAAGAGTGAAAGGAGACATCAGCAGTCATCCAAACACCCAGAGAGGTGCAGGTACAACCCTGATTAGAATCGAGGTCTTTGGGAGCCCCCCACTGGAGTTCCCTCCATCACCCCAGCCTATTCCCCTCACGACCCACCATCTCTCTTAGCACGGAGACCTCTGGTTGCTTATCACTCCACTGTTCCCAGGCCTCTGTTGGCTTGCCGGGGTGGGGTGGAGGGGCAGCCCAGCCTGGACTGGTCCTACCACCCACTTTCAATCAGCAATTCCCTCCTCCCTGCCCACAGGCCCCCCCTCTGCCTTTTCTGTGGCGGTGTAGGAAGGTGGGCCAGAGCGCCTGGGTTCGTTTCTCGACCCACCTCTCCACTCACCTCCCCACCCCCCACCACTAGTTATGCGATCTTGAGCAAGTTACTTAGTCTCTCGGAGCCTGTTTTGTCATTTACAAATGGGGAGAAGAATATCTGCCTCCCGGGATTAAAAGGATAATATAAAGGAATGCCTGGTACAGAGCAGGTACTTAATAAGCAATATCTGCAATGATTAGTGCAATTAACATTATTTTTCATGTATGATTACTAATACTCCCCACACAGAAGGGAACTGCTTGGTTTCCCAAGGATTACCAAGACCACAGCCACCTCTGCTCCCTCCTAACAGGTAGGGGACAGGGGGTTGGGGACCAGAGGCTGCCACATCCTTCCCTTTATTCTCCTGATCCCACTCTCCCAGCCCAGACTTTCCAGATCCTCACCCACAACTGGAGTCCACCTGACATCCAGGCTCAGAGGCAATGCTCCCTCCTTTGAGCAGGCAGACCCTGCAGAAAACCAGCTAAGGACAGTGAGGCACACAGTAGTAGGAGAACCTGCCCTGGACTGGAGCGAGGAAGCAGAAGTTCAGCTCCACTTAGCCCAGCTGCCGATCCTCTGTGACCATCAGTTTCCTCATCTACAAAGAGGGTGTATTTGATCAGAGGTCCTTCTGACTGTCATGCCTCCTACCTAAGTGTCCCATTCCCACCCATCACGGTTGGGGGACTGGAGACACGGAGGGAGTGGGGGCAAGAATAGGACGGAAATAGAAGACACACGCCTGGCCACAGTGGGGACAGGACAAACACAATAACTATTTTCAAAGAAAACATAAACAAGCACAGATGAGTGTAGTGCAAATCACCACCATAAACAGCTTTCAGCTGGCAGCACAAACGGTGAATCTGCGAGTCAATTTTGTAATAAAAAAAAAAACGTAAAATGATTTCCCTGCAGCCAGCCAGCCAGCAGCAAGGGAAAAGACCCAGGTTCTGACGGAGATCATTATCAGAGACCCAGATGGGCACTCCCTCACCCCCCCATCCCTGCCCTGGATGCAGGGAACTGATGTGTGTCCATAACACGTCAGGCAGTGTCTGGGGCACTTGTCACAGCCTGCATTCCCACTGCCGCCCTGAGAGGGCAGGCGTTATCATTCTGTTCCCGGCAAGGAAAGGGAAGCTCAGAGAGGTTCCAAAATTGGCCCGGGACGCTACAAATATAAAACGGTAGTGCCAGGGCTCACTCCCAGGGCCGTAGGGAGTATCTTTTCACAGAGCCATGCAGCTCCCCGCCCCCCAGCACCCCCGCCCCTGGAACGTCTGCTGCCCCTTCTGTAGACACGTCACAAATGATGTAGGATGCGTGCCAGGGTCCAGCTGTGGCCTCAGCTTCAGGATCTCTAGCCCTCAAGAGTATTTAGCCCGGAGAGAAATCAGAATTTTAGCTCCAACCCTCTTATTTTACAGAGTGGAAACTAAAATTCAGATGGGAGAAGGGGCATGGTCAAGGCTGCAGTTATTGTCAGAGCTGGCCTTGGAGCCTCCCTTGGTGTTCTTGCCCCCCTCCCAACCCCCCCCCCCGTAGGCTCTTAAATAAAAGAGCAAGCTGCCAGCCAGCCCGCTCTGCTTGCCCTGGGTCTCCTCCTGACCCGCCTGTTAGCCTCTGGCCATCAGACAGCCACATGACAAATGCCTTTCTAGGCTGTTGTCGCCGTGGGGAGAGCAGTCAAGGGTCCCAGTGATGCCGCTGCCTCCCCACTTGTCCACAATTCCTCGTTGTGGACAACTGCGTTGTCCCGAAACTGAGGTCCCAGGCAGCTCCCGGAGACGCATCCCGCACCCTCACCTGGAGCCACCCCACCCCAGGCTACTGCCACAAGTCACACCTTCCCCTTCCCCTTGTTCCGCTGCCATCTAGAACAAACAGCTCCAGTCCTCCTGGTCCTGTGGCCTCCTGGGATCCCTGTCAGGCGGGGGCCCACCTCCCACCCTCCACCCCCACAAAAACTGCCTCCTCACTATCCCTGATTCCCAGTGACACACAAGGACTCCTTAGTGAGGGGACGCACGGCTGCTGGCAATTCAAAGCAGGAGCCAGGCCTGGGAGCTAGAAACGGGGTTCTTTCTCTCTCCTTAGACAAATCCTTCCAGCTCTCTCTCGCTTCTGCTGCCCCTGAACTCACAGGAGGAGCAGACACTTCCCTGGTGTGCCTCAGTCTCCCCATCTCTACAGAAGAGATGTTCTGCAGGGGAACTAAAGAAGCCCTGCTCAGCAATGTGGAGCCACTAATGGTTTGCAAACACCGCTGTGTAGGGAAAGACCTGGTTGATCTTATTTAAACGCAGATTCTGAACCAGTAGGTCTGGAGCGGGGGGGCCTGAGATTCTGCATTTAGAAATGCAGAAACCCCCAGGGGACACTGATGCTGTTAATTCATTGTCCGCACTTTGAGCAGCAAGGATCTAAACAACCTGGAGACCTGGGAATAGACATGAGGTGTAGACTGTGGTTTTAAGGACGAGAGTGTGTAGAACTGGAAAAATCCCTAGATATCTGGTTGTGGAGCATCAGAGCCAACGGCCTCAGAGCCGGTGGATCCCTGCTCTGAGGCCGGAGCGGGGCTGCGGCTTGCCCTGCAGGACAGGAGCCCTCCGTGGAGCCTAGGTGGGGCCCCGAGCTGTGCGGTCACGCAGGTGGGGGAAAGTGAGGAGGGGAGTGAAGAAGGGCTTGTCCCCCCTGGGAAAGCCTGAAAACAGGTGTCTGCTGTCCTCAGCTCATCCACCTGGGAAGCTCCTTAGATCCATGGACAATGGGTGCCCTGGAGATTAAATGACCAAGTGGGAAACTGGCTTCTCCCTCATGGAGACTACCCATAGTCCCAAGGGGCAGTACAGCCTCCAGTCCCCATTAGAAGACGAGGTTTGGGAGCATTTCTTCTTTTAAGAACCCCAGCTTCCTGTGGGCTGGGATCCAGACAGCTAGGGCCCACGGAGGTCCCCAGGCCCAAGGTCCTCTGGCTACTAGATACACTGACTCTGCCGTAAGCGACAGTGTGGAATGCAGCTGGCAGGTGAAGGCCAAACTTTTAAGAGAGACATCAACAACCTAGGAAACAGTCAGAGCAAGGGAAGAGCATGTCAAATGAGGTACACTTGATGGGGACAGGCGTGGAAAGCATGCATGCAGCCTTCAAATATTTGCTGGGCTATTGCAAGATTAAAGACCCGACCTCAGGCTGCTTGGGCCCAAGGGGTTGAACCAGCACCAGGGGGTAGAATCCATAGAAAGACTTAAGTCCAATCTAAGAAGAACTTGCTAAAGTTGCAGCTGACCAAAGATGGACTGTGCTGCCTCGAGAGGCGGTGAGCTCCCCATCACAGGAAGCATACAAGAAGACACTGGATGAGCAAGCTGCAGAGGATGCCTGTATCAGTCAGGGTTCAATCAGAACCAGTAGAAGAGATATATTACAGGGAATTGGCTTACATGACGGTTGTGGCTAGAGTAGACCATCAGGACAGACAAGCTGGAAGTCTTTCCAGCAGCAACCCTAGATTAGTGTTTGATTAATACCTAAGGCAAGTAGATACATTAAAAAGATCACTGGGGACTAAAATAAATGGCTTTTAAAATTCTTCCCGACCTTGAGATGCTCTGATTTCTTGATCTGTAAGGGGGCAGCCTGGAGAGCCCAAGTACCCAAAGTGGACTCAGCCGTGTCCTGGGGGCCCCCAGGGCCTCCGGATCACCTTCCAAATGGAACTGTCTTTAGCCTTCATTTCAGTTCAGTTTACCAAAAATCACTGAGGTCTCCTGAGTGCTAGGCACGGTACTTGCCACCAAAAGAATAGAAAACTAAGACCCAGCTCCTGCCCCAAGGAGCCTCTGGTCCAGTGGCATCCTGAAACCACAAGTTGAATATTACCCATGCTAAATCCTAGTAAAGTGACTCAAAATAGGGATCTGAGAAGGCTTCCTGGAGCAGGTAGCACTTGAGGGAGCTTGAATGAGGAGTGAGGACTCTAGTAGGTGACGATGGGCAGTGAGAACTTTCTGGATGAGGGAATAGCATCAGTCTGAGGGGCATGAATGTACCCAAGGAAAGTGGCAAGGACAGATCCTAGAGGGGTAACTTCTGGACTCTGGTGGGTGGACTTGATTAAACCACTGGGTGCCCCATGACCCTGGATGAACCAGTGGATCACCTTAATTGAATAGTAGGTACCTCCTTGACCTTGGTTGAACCCGAGGGTGCCCCAAAACACAGCTGAACAAGTGGGTGCCCCCAGGATTCCAGTTGAACCACAGGGTGATGAACCTGAATCCCGACTGTCTCCCTTCACCCTCGCCCTGGTCACCCAGCAGACCTCAGCCCCCAGGGAAGTCCTTCCCTCCTGTCACCACACTTCCTTTTCTGGGCCACAGGGCCACTCGGGAGCCCAGACCAAATCCAGTTTTATGGATGGTATGCAGGAGCCCCAGGGCAGCACTGAACTGAAGGAGATGATACTGTCACACAACACTGTGTGGACATCTTCTGCATGGACAGCCCCAGACCCCAGCTCTCAGACCCCTTCACTCTCCTTGAGACTTCACAGCTTGGCATGGACTCAGTGTCCCTCTTCAGGAATGTGTAGGGCCTCTCCCGACCACAGCCCCAGTGCAGAAATAACCATCTCAGAAACATCCGGAGAGGCACATTCCAGCCCTCCAGCCACAGGACCATCTGGGGGGCTCTCTCCAGTGACCCAACTGTCAGGCCCCAGTGGAGCAGCCAAGAGAGAGAGAGAGAGAGAGAGAGAGAGAGAGATGCCAGACTCCCACACAGGAAGCAGCTCTCTCCTCTGGGATGGATCCAGTCCTCCTCCTAGTGTAGAAGGGCTCCCTGGGACCTTGGGGGCAAGCGGGGGTGCAGGCAGTCGCAGGCAGGAGGAAGCCTCCGATTGATGCACCAGGGGGGTCTGCCCTGGGCCGTTCCGTCCTGATCTTAGACCTGATGAGAAGCACCCACTCCCCACAGAGCCTGCCTCAGTTTCCACGGTTAGGAACCAAAGCTGCCATTAGCTGGGAGGTTTCTCTGGGCTGAGCCTGTGACACGATCACCTCATGCGATCCTCACAGCCAGTGGCACTGTTACAATCCCCATTCTACAGACCAGGACCCTGAGGCTCGGAGGAGTTAGGGAAGGCGTGCAAACGCACACTGCTGGCAAGTGGCAGAACAGGGATGTGTAAAGCACGCACAGCCCTTGGCGTATAAAGCACTTGTTCATATAGTATCTCTTCTGAGGGTCCTGTGGACCCAGAATCACGGGTATCATTACTCCCACTTTGCCAATGAATAAACCAGACTAGAGAGCATAAGGTCACTTCCTACAATCCTAAGCCAGTGATGTGGGAGCCAAATCAGGACCCCTCCCCAAACCTAAACCGCCCTCTCCCCCAGAACACAAGTGCCCTCGCCTCCTACACAGTGGCTAAAGGTAGGTTATTCCCATGACATGGATGTGGGGACATTGCAGATGCCAGCCTATGGAGGGCAGAAAGGGAAATATTGGGGGGGGGGGACAGTTGTCACTGGGTGGCCTTAGTTTCACACATTTGCCAAAGCCATCTTTCTGAACAGGATGGGAGCCCAAGACTAGAAATGAGAACAGAGTGACGGTTCTTAGGAGTGGCCAGTGAGTGAGAGAGGGGGCTTTGCCAGGGGCCACTTGGGCAAGTCACCTGCTTCCCAGTGTGTAGGGACAGGTGAGATGGCCCCTGCGTGCCGAGTAGGACACTTGTCCCCAGTAACAGCTGTTGTTTGGAGCCAGAGTGATGGGTGTCAGGGCCTGACTTAATTCATTAGGCCTGAGCTAAGCCCAGGAGCCTGGAAGTTTTAGAGTCCCCCAGCGAAGGGTCTGCAGCCGGGTTTGGGAAGCACAGGAGAGAGGAGAAGTTATTAGAATCAGCATTCTGTACTTTGGAGGCTGGGCCACTTGCCAGCCAGCCTCTAGCATTTTCTTTCCGGGTTTCCTTGGTACTTAAGAAACATTCAAGGGATGGCTAAAGAAGAACCTTTGGAGTTTGCGAGCCAAAGCTCCTGGGGCGAGCCAGGTGGCGGAGACGGCAGGAGTCGGTGGGTGGCCCCAGGAGAAGGCGGCACCCCCCTCCAGGTAAAGGGGACTGGGAGTCTTAGTGGGGTCCTAGGGACAGGCTCCACCTTCACGGCTTTAGCTCTCAGGCTGCTCTTAACCCCAGGGAAGGGAATCAGCCCCAGCGAGGCCCGTCAGCCATGTGAGCACCACTCACCTGCGAACAAATCGGGGGGCTTTGGTCCAGCTGAGCCACGTGACTCCCTCTTCAATATGACCTTGCATCATGGGTTTTCCAACAGTGAGGGTTAAACATGGTAAGACCCTCTGGGGCCGCCCTTGGTCCTTGATCCACCTCTAGGTGGGGCCAGAGAGAGAGAGAAACCTGGACCCAAATTCAGTGGCAGGCCTCCTTCCCTAGCGTGCCACGCCCAGCTCAGTGCCCCAGAGTTGGAAACACTCGTCTTCCGTGGGACCAAAGAGGCCCTGAGGTCCCCTGCCTGCCCCTCAGAGTCAGCCACTGGGTTCATGGAGGTGGGCTATGGGTCCTTTCTCAGAGCTGTGGCTAACGACAGCTTACTGCAGTTGAGTAAGGAAAGTGGGACACACGATCCCCTCCGTGTTTCTCAGTTCTCTGGCTGGGAGACCCACAGCAGGTCACATCCCCCCAGCCTTATCCATGAGGGACCGGACTGGTGTGTCCGAGCCCCCCGTACAGCTCTGACCGTCTGTGTTGGACCTGCTCCTGGCCTCTACCTCCAGCCCTTCCTAAGAAGCACACAGGGTGACACGCTTGTCCCCACTTCACCCCATGCTGGCTGAGCCCTGGAGGAACTTCCTCTGTGTCAGTCCCAAGAATAGAGCTCTGTACAGGACCTCCAAGTCACCCCTTTCGGAAAGAGAGCATTTCTGACTGTGGCCGAGGCCGCGCTTATCAGCAGAGCAAGTCTGCTGTCCCAGCCCCTGGGACAGCTGGAATGCAGGAGCCTCCCACCGGAAAGGGCGGCACCCCGGCTGGAGCTCCCACAGTAGTCCGTGGGTGGGGTGTGGGAGGCAGTCACGGTGCTGGGAGCAGGCTGACCCCAGCCAGCGCCGTCTGACAGGGGGTGGCCAGGAGAGAGGCTGCAGGGTGAGCTCAGGGCGCTGACGCTGGCATACTTGTGCAGAACAAGGGCTCAGCTTGGCAGTGGATGGCATCACAGCGAGCCCTGGGGTCCTCGGGATTCTTTGAGAATCACTGATTCAGTGCAACACTTCTCTCTTCCAGATGAGGAGACGGAGATGCAGGGCGGGGGCGGAGGGAGCTGGAGAGTGAACCACAAGTTCACAGAGCCAGTCCTCAGACCCAGCCTCCCGGCCCTTTCCACTCCCTCAGTATGCCCGCACAGTCATCCCTCCACTCCCTCTGGTTCTCTGAGCATTTTCCATGTGTCAGGCACCACTCTAGGCCCCAAAGACTCAGCTCCTTACAGTGTCTACAGTTGAGAGGAAGTAGGTAGGTGTACCCAGGGCTATGTGGTCACAGGTAAACAATGTCATCTCACTGGTAACAAGTGCCAAGAGACAGCAAAACAAGAGGATGTGGCAGAGACAGGGATGGGCAGAGGGTTCTACACGATGCAAAAATCAGGAAAAGCCTCTGGGGGGCAGAAGAGGGAGGGACAGCAAATGCGAAGTTGCCCGTGGGCCACAGTTGGGCATGTTTGAGGAAGAGCGCAGGAAGGGCAGTGAGCTACAGCATACTGAGCCAGGGGGAGGAAGCGTGGAAGGGTTGGGTCTTGCAGGGCCATGGAGGCCACGGTCAAGAGCTCGGATTTTGCTCAAGGTGTGACGGAAGTCACTGGAAGATTTTAAGCGCTGTGTTGTGTGATATGACTAAAGTTTTTACCAGATCCCTGTGGTAGGGGTCAGGGGAGGTCAGGTGGTTGTAATTCAAGAGGGAAAAGCAGGGAGACCTGCCAGGCTTCCGGTGGCCTGAGAGAATGAGGGTAGGTTGGACCCAGGTGAAGACTGCGGACGTGGTGAGCAGGCATGAATTGAGGGCATGTGTTGGAGCAGAGTGGCCGGACCTGATGCCTGTGTTGGGGAAGAGGAGGGTGGGAGAGGACTGTACGCATCAAGGAAAGAGGATAGTCAGGGGTGGCCTCTGACCTAAGCAACCGGATGGAGGGTGAGCATTGTCTGAGACGGAACGCAAAACCCGGAGAGTAACAGGTTTGCTAAAGAGATGAGATTCGAGAACTTCTGTTTTCAGACATACAAGTTAATTTGCAGATGCTTATTACCAGCCCCTGTGGGCAGTTAGATAGACAAGTCTGCAGCGCAAGGGAGAGGTCAAGGCTGAAATACAAATCTGGGAGTTATCAGATGGAAATAATATTTAAAGTCACGAGGCTAGATGAGATCACCTGGGAGGAGCGGGGAGCAGGGGAGAAAAGCCCAGGGCCAGCAGCACCACCACCGCCCCCAACACGGGGAGGGAGGGAGAGCAGGAAAGGGGGCCTGCCAGACACTGGAGAGGAACCTGGAGACCAAGAGCAGTGTTTCAGGAGAGAGGGAGCTGTCAGCTGCCAGCTGCTGCTGGGAAATCAAGTCAGATGACCGCAGGGAAACCACCAGTGCAATTGGCAGCCTGGCGGCCATGGGAGACACTGACTATGAAAACAGAGGGCCACGTTCAACAGCTTGTTCCGGGAGCAGAAGGTGGTAGGGGCGACTTCTGTATCTGTGGAGCCGGAGGTGGAACAGAGGGACCAGGTTTCAAGAGAGGCAAGGGAGAGAACGCACGGCCGTCACGGCTCCCCGTCTTCAGGCCTTTTTCATAAATGCTTCGCAAACCCTCCTGCAGAGGCCCGTGAGCAGTTATCATTATGTCCATTATGCAAACGAGGTCCAAGTTCCAGCTCAGTTATCAGCTCAGGGCTCCCAGCCAGGGATCCAGTCCAGGCCCATCTGCCCCCAAAGCCCCTGCTTGTCGTGCAGCAGCCCCCCAACCGGCCCCTGGTTCTGCCAGTCTCTCCTTGCTGCTGCCTCCCCCGTCTGCCCCGTCGGCCCCACCTCCCCATCCATCCTTGTCCTTTGATCGTTTCTGCCGGCTTCCAGCGGTCTTGGCCTCTGCCTCCCTCCTCTGGGTGAGCTCTGCTTTTTCTCTTTGATCCGGCAAGTCCGTCTTCAGCTGTGTCCTCAGCTGGGCCCTGTGTCCCTCTCCCTGTCAATGCAGGATGTCCTCACACCTCTTCTCAAAGGTGGGGGGTCTGCAAGCACAAGGGCCTTGGGGGAGCCCGGGTATGTGGGATGGGAGTGTGGTTCCTGCCCACCCCGCAGCTGCTGCTGGGGGCTCTTCAGGCCGGGCCCAGCCGCAGTCCAGTCCCCACTTAGCACTGAGGGTCCCGAGATGCGAGCTCACAGGCCACAGATGCACGTGGAGGCAGCCAGGAGTGGGCAGCTGGAAGGGCCAGGCATTCTTACCCTGATGGATCAAGACGGGCCTCAAAGTTCTTCTCAAGAGAATGGGACACATGGGAAGCGGTGGTCAGGAGTCCCAAATAGGGCGGCATAGCTGACAAAACGAGCCACCTGGCTGCCACCACATGCCTCCAGAGAAGAGCGGGACTCAGGACCTCAAAGTCCGTTTTGGAGCCAGATGATTCCAGCGGAAAGTCACGAGGCAAGGCCTAGAGACAAGTAAGGTAGAGAGGAAACCTGCCGGGACCTGGGCCACGTCACTCTCCACCCAGCCTGGCTGCTCTCCTCCCCACCCTGCCTACATCCTGACCCAGACGAAGGGAGGCCCAGAGCCCCCTTCAGCTCCTCCCTCGGATTCTGAGGCCCTGCCCGCCCCCGGCTGTGCTGTGACCCGGCTCCCAACTGGAAGAGATGAGCAGAGGGGACACGCAGGCACCACGGGGCCCAGCCACTCCCCAAAGCCCTGACAGGGGGCTGTGGTAGTAATTAGCTTCTCACACATCCCCGGGGTTATTTTTAAGCCTCGTTCTTCCCTGGTTTATTTTTAAAGTAACACTGGCACGCGGCTGGCCAGCTGCCCTTCCCAGGTGCCGTGCCGATTTGGGCCAGGAACGGAGCAGGGCAAAATGCGTCCCTCCCCTGGGGCCCCCCACCAGGTGCCAGAGTTAACCAGCCCCTCACTGGATGGCAAGGGAAGTTCCTGCTGCTCTGAAAGCCCAGGTCCAGCCTGGGGCGAGCAGGTGGGCTGGCGGCGGGAGAGCCCCCCCTCCTCCCGCTCGGCCCGAAAACTCTCACATCTCTGTCCTGCCACTGATGCACACGCTCCATGACCTCAACCAGGTCAGCTCACCTGCCCAGGCCTCAGCTTCCTCACTGCTCAGCTGGGAGAGTGATAGCCATACCTGCCTCCCTGACTGTCAGACACTCAGAAAGAGAGAAACTGAAGCAAGGCTCGAGCATACAGGAAGGCACTGGGATGAACTCTCCATGCAGCCGGGCTGCCCCCCACTGTCCCACTAAACTCCCTTGAAGCCCTGCCTCTCCCCCTGGGCGAGTGACTCCTCCGTGAGAGGCTCCTCGGTTCCCTTCATCTCTTACCCACCTGCCCGGAGACCAGCCTTCCACATTTGCAGTCTGGCCGAGCTCTGATCCAGGCTGCCCGGGGTGCAGGGGCAGCTGTCAGGCTGCTGGTGGCCATTACAAGGCTTCTGCTTGGGATGGGGGTGGAGAGGGCAGAGCCCCCACCCCCACCACCCCCACCCACCTCCTCCCTGGCAGCCTTCCAGAGAGCTCAGCTATGGAAAAGCACTGCCAAGGGTGAGCTCCAAAACACTCTCCTCAGCTCCAGAGCAATAGCTAAGCCTGGAGAGGTATGACATATGGTAGAGGACACCGAAAGGCAGGTTGAAAGTTTGGGCTTCCTTCCCTGTAGTCAATGGGGAGTCACAGAAGGTTTTTGAGTGGAGGAGTGACATTTTGAGCCGAAAGCAGGTTTTTACGCAGAGAGCAGAGTGGGGCATAATCTGGAAGTTGGGGTGGCGAAGATTAGGGAAGGGGCTGGAAAGCTGCCAAGGAGGTCAGGAACCACTGCCCAAGCCCAGACTGCAAAGGGTGAGGGCCTGGATGACTCTGGTGGCTAAAGGAACAGAAGAAAAGGACAGGACTAGGAGGACTAGGACAAGGTGTGCAGGGGAAAAGAGGAAGGGACGGTGTTCAGTCTGGCTAAGGAATGAGCACATTAACAGGAATCGGGCAGTACAGAGAGAGCCAACGTGGGACAGAAGGGTGCTTTCGGGTTGTCGCAACAAGCTTGGGTGTCCCGGTTCAACCACGTAGAGCATGGAGTAGAGCTGGAGGCAAGTTCTTGGCGGCCCGCTCTGGGAGCCAGCATCAGAGCAGCTCTTGCAAAGTCCTGCCCCACTCTTACAATCAGGGTGCAGCGGGTGAGACTGCAAAGGACCAGCAGAAGCAGGAGAGTGGAGTGTCCACAAAGGCGGCAGAGGAAGACTGGCCATCGGGGATGAGTGTGGCCAGAATATGAAGGACAGTAAGGATGCCAACATCCAAGACCCTGTGTGTGGTTGTCCAGGTTGTACACTGTCCAAAAGAATCCAGCTGATGGGTTAGGAAGCTGAAGTTCAACATGCTCAGCAAACTATGCACTCCCAGAGGCTACATCCAGCCAGAGGGGCCCATTTTTTTTTTTTTTCTAATTTATTCTAGAGTTGCCACATAGGTACGGACAGCCCTGTGCCACGGGGTCTGACACTCAGGAAATTCCCGAGGTTTTCAGCAAGAGTGGTCTTGGTGAAGTGCGGGCAGCTAAAGGGGTGAGAAGGGAGGCAATTCTTGGGGGAAGTAAGACCAAGGAAAGAGCATGGTAGGCCTGTCTCCCTCCCTTTAAAAAAACAAACAAACAGACAGACAAACTTGCGGCCAATACTGAAACACTAGGAGAGGACAGTTTGAAAATACCGCCAAATGGGGGGCCTCCAGAAACAACGCCAGGAGGAAGAGCCCAGGACCGGGGCAGAGTGCAGTCAGGGGGTCGGCCTTGGGAAGGGAGTCTCTCCTCCTCTGAATGGGAGAAGCTGGAAGGGAGCAAGGCCCACAGAGAGAACAGGAGAAACAGTATGGGGAGGGCCTCACTCTGCCATGTTTTAGATGTATGACCTTGAGCAAGTCACTGAACCTCCCTGTGGCTCAGCTCCTGCATCTTTAAATGGTAATAATAATAGTACCTACCAAATAGGGTTGTTTGAGGATTAAAAGAGGAGCATGTATTAGCTCGCTTAGAGCAATGTGGCACGTGGTAAGCACCATATAAAAGTCAGCTAGTATTGTTTTGAATTGGGGAGGAGGGAGCCGTGACAGAGGCATTTAATCATTTGAATAAAGTCAAGTGCAGAGAAAGCTAGCTTGCCCAGATTCCACATTGAGGAGGGGTGGGGAGGGGGGGGCACAGCAGAACTATAAGCAGTAGCTGGAGAGAGCTGGGTCCCGCGGAGACAGCCTGGGTCCTGGGGACGCTGCCCAGCTTGGAGCTCTTGGCACCATAAAAAGCAAGTTCAGGGCACCAATGCATAAATAGGAGCCTCTATAGGCCATAGGAGCCATGAAGTCATTCTCCTATTATACCGGATTCTGGGCTGTGAACAGCGGTGAGGGTGGAGGGCTTAGAAGGCGGCAGAATGGCAGAGATAATTGAAAAGGCTGGGAAATCAGAGGTCAGAAGAGAGGTGGCAAGCCCAGGGTGAGTCAGGCAGTGGGAGGCAGGCTGGGGGACGGGCGTCTGCATCCATGTCTCTGTGAGAAGGGCAGCGTCCCCAGGGATGGGGACAGCTGCTTGCTGTCTCCAATGAGGACAACAGGCTGAAAGGGAAGGGTCCGAGCCTTGGTCATCTCATTCTGCCTGAGGAGCATTTCCGACAGGGCGTAGGGTGCAGTGAAATGTGTTTCCATGGAGAGTGAGGGAATCTTAGCCTCTGAGCGGAGTCTGTCTTTGTGGGGGAGGGGCTGGATCTGGGGACTTCTTTAAATCCTAAACAACTTGAAGGGACAGCAGGGCCCAGAGGCCAGGTCCTGTGAGGGGCTCTTCCTGTATCGAGGTGCAGACTGTCCGCCCATCTGGTTCTTGCATTCTCTGCCCTGGATGGTGGACAGAGTCACGCCAAGAGGCTACTGTGGGGACATGTGGGGTGCTGGAGCCAGTGTGTATGTGCATGTGTCTGTGTGTGCACTTGTGCGCACATGCTTGTGTGACTAGTGGGGGTGGGGACACCACATCTGCAGGCCGGCTCAGAGGGAGAGAAGGTCCCGGCAGCTGGCTCCAGGCTGAAGTCCCTGTTGCCTGGAGTCCCTCTCCTCCTGGGCACTATGCCAATCTGCACCATCTGAGCTCCTGAGCCCTGGGGAGAGTGCTGAGCCTAAGAAAAGCCTCCTTCACATCTCCTGGCATCTGTTCCCAAATTCCCTGCCAGCCCAGAGCTGTCTGGGCCACTAGCCACGACCAGAAAGGGGAGTGTGGAAGCAGGTGGTGGAGACAGGGTCCACAGGGGCCACACTCACTCCAAGACCATCCCACCCAACCCAACCCCTCCGTTAAGACTGGCTCCCTGCATCTGCCGGGAATCCGCTGTGGACGCTGGGCAAGGTGGGCCAGCGGAGAGAGACCCACCTCCGTGCAAAAGCCTAACACCTGGCAGAGAGTGGCGAGGGCAGGAAAAGGTGCCATTCTTCCAGCTGGGGGAAAGCGTGTCCAAAGAGGGGGCCCGGAGCCGTCCTTGGAGGGCAGGAGAGATGGAGGAGGCAATTCCAGGCAGCTGTAACATGAGGAAGTGCCCAGAGGTGGGATGTGGGAAGGATGCAGGGAAGCCTCGCAACAGAAGGTACTAGAAGTGTTGGGCCAGGCCAGGTAGGGGGTTAGTTGTGGACACCCCAGACTGCATTTATACATCTGGGGAATAAAAGAAGGCTTCCGAGGGGTGGGTGGCAGCTCAGAGCTGTGCTTAAAAAAGTAATAACACTAATAACAGCTCCTGCTTCCTGAGACTCTCCGTGTGCCAGGCCTTGTGCTAGGCACTTTACCCACTGTATTTCTAATGCCCAGGCCACCCAGCTACCTAGCAAGAGAGGGGCTCACGGAGGCAGTGTGAGTTGTGGGAGAAGCAGCAGGTCTGGAATCAGGAGACCTGGGTCTCAGGTTCAGCTCTGGGGCTCTAACCTTGGGTGAAACACCCACTTTCCCAGGCTTCACTGTCCCCAGCTGTTGAACGTGGACCACCCCTGCCCAGAGGGCCACACAGGGCTGCTGTAAGGATCAACAGGAATGTTCCTAAACACTGTAGAGTGCTGTGCCCACGTGGGTCTCCTGAAACTCAGCCAGGGCCCTTCCGCTGTGCTGCTCACCTCGTAGGGCACACCTTGTCTGGTGCTTGGGAGCCCAGCCCCTCCATCTGTAGCCGCTGGCGCTTAGTCAAGGCCCAGCCCCTTTGGGCCAGCGCAAGTAAAAGGGAACAGCAGCGCTTTGCCAGTGTGAAGGTCAGTATTCAAAAGCCCAGGCCTTTCCCTCCCTCTCTCGGGCCACCCCTGTCTCTGCTATACCCAGCCACCCTGGCTTCTCTGCCCCTGCAACTCCGACTCCCGTGTGACTTTAGCTCACAGTGGTCCTAGCCAGGACCCAGCTCTTTGTAACCCTGCAGCCCAGCTCCCCAAAGCTGACCAGCCGGTCAGCCTGTAATCACAGTCCCTGAAAGAGATAACCTGACTGGCTCAGCCCAGCGGACAGTTTGGGTCCTCTTGGATCAGGTGTCCATCAGTCGTCCAACCAACTGTAGGCTAGGCCGAGGTCACATGGGGCAAAGGGGCTGGCCAGGCCCTCAACTAAGGTTGTTGCAGGAAGGGGGAAGGCACTCCAGCCATGTCCATCGAAGACAGCCTTCCTTGGGGCCCTGTCCCTTTGCCCTCCAGCTTCCGCCTCCCCACTTCCTGCTCAGGGCCATATTGAAGTATCCTAGGAGTCTCCAAAGAGACCTCCGGAGGGCTGCTCCCTGGGACAGAAAGGACCAGCCTTTGGAGGGACACCATTTCCCTCCTCACATGGTTTGAACACCCACTGTCCTGCCCTGAGGCATTTACAGTACTCTTAGGATGATGGCCCACTACACACGTTTTCCATGAGCTGTCAACCAAGTGCATGGTCCCAGGGACACCCAAGAGTGTCTGGACTCCGAAAGCCAAAAGATCTATGTCAAATCCTGGCTTTGCCAATTTTTATCAGTCCTTAGCTTCCCTGAGCCTCAGTTTCCTTATCAAAATGGAGCTAACAGTGCCTACCTTGAAGGTCACGGTGAGGACTGGAGATAATTAACGTAAGGGTGCTGGATTGGGTTAGCGGTAGGGGCACTAAGGGCAGAGAAAGCATAGGCTTCCCTCTGGCCTGGGAATGCCCTCCCTTGCTCTCCCTCCTTCCTCACACACTCCCCCCGCTCCCCATCCCACCTGCCACCCCACACTCAGCCTCACACAGTGGAGGCCAGGAGGCAAGTCTCCACCAGGGGACCGAGCCTGGGCCCTGACCGCCTCTTAAAAACCGTTGTCCAGTGTCCAGCACCACCCGGGCCAGCTGGCCCCCTCCCCGCTTTCCGTGCAAGCAGACTTGACTAAATGAAGCTTTGCTCACGGAGGCATCACTGCGCGTTAGGAGCTGGGTCAATACGGCAGGCGGGGTCCGCCAGGAGAGGCAAGGGAGTGGCAGAGACGGACGCCGTGCGAAGAGCTGAGAGGACGGGATGCTGTTGGGGCCAGAGCAGGAGGAAGGTTCCTCAGAAGGCTCCTCAAGAGGGAGAAGGCAGGGGATAGGGGACAGCAGCCAGCATTGCATCGGCACAGGGAGGCGGTGAGTGTGGAAAAAGGGAGGAAGGTCTTCACCATAAGTCTATAAATCGAGGATTGTGCTAAAACTAAAAATTTACTTAAACAGAAGAGTAAATGGTAGAAGGAGGAGGAGGACAAGGAGGAGAAAGGGGGACAGAGAGAGTATGGCCTCAGACAATAACCTTGGCCCAGTTTCTGGCGACAACAAGGGCCAGGCAGCTCCGTGCACGAGCCAGGTGTCCACGCCAGCCCTGAGCAAGACTTCCAGGTATCCGGGGACACCCTTTGGAGGCCTTAGGGAACATGAGTGCCACGTTCCCAGCCACAGGAGCGCTGGCAGGATTGCTGTGCCTTTCAACCCCCTCCGGTTTCCAGGTGCCCACAGGAGCCCCCTGTCTGGGTCCCCCTGTCACAGGAAGGTGCCTCTGGCATAGACTCCACACATCCTGGGGCAAGTCTTTACTTCAGGGACCGTCTCCTCTCAGCCTCCCACTCGCCTGCTTCTCTTCCCAGAGGGCAAGACCGAGCCACCCTCAACTCCATGTCCTCTCCTGGCACGGAGCAGAGTAGCTGGCGCAAAGCAAGGGATGCTTAAGAAATGTCTGCTCAATTAATTAAGACAGGCTAAGAGGAACGAAGCCATCTTTGCCCCTCTGATTTTCCAACTGATATTCCTGAGACCAGCCAGGTGCTGCAGCCTTCCTGGGTCCCCTGCCGCCCACTCGGCCTCTGTAGGCACGACGCCCCCCTCTTCCAGGGCTGGCTCTGAGCTCCCCTCTGCCTCTTGCCATCCGGCTCAGGCCAGGAGGGCACCTTCTGGGGCACAGCAAGGCCCAGCCTCCTGGGAGAAGGGCCTGGATGGGAAGAAGGGGGAATGGTAGCTGGAGGGGGCACCTGCTTTGGCCCCAGTCCAGAAGCCCGGGAGGCCACCGAGACGCGGAAAAAAGAGCGGGAAGGCCTGGCTCTGCCACGTGCCCGTGTGGCCTGGTCCAAGGCACCCAGCCCCTAGGCTCAGTCTCCTCAGCTGAACACCCCAGGCACCTGCCTTCCAGAGTGCAGCATCTAATCCGCCAATGTTGGCTAGACTGTGCACGGCGACAGGCCTGAATCTGTGCCCCAACTCGGCCACTCACCGGCTGTGTGGTCTTAAGTGAGTAACGGGAACTTTCTGTGTCTCCGTTTTCTCACCTGTGAAATGGAGATAATACCTCTCTCATACAGGGTTTGTGGAGATGAAAGTAAATGATGTGCATGAAGCACTTTGTACGGTGCCTGGCACAGCAATGCTCAAATAGATGTGAACTTGGTCATTACTACTGTTATTATTACTACTGCTACATTGTACTACCACCGGACCTAGAAGTACAAGCTACCACTCACCCTCAGAGTCCAGAGGGAGACTGGGAAAACAAAATGAGAAAAGGAGGAGGCGGGTGGGGGGAGGGGGCGCACAGCGCCTAGGTGGCTCAGTCGGTTAAGCGTCTGACTTTGGCTCAGGTCATGATCTCACGGTTCCTGGGTCCAAGCCCGCGTCGGGCTCTGTGCTGACAGCTCAGAGCCTGGAGCCCACTTCCGATTCTGTGTCTTCCTCTCTCTCTGCCCCTCCCCTGCTTGTGCTCTGTCCCTGTCTCTCAAAAATGAATAAATGTTAAAAAAAAAAAAAAAAGAATTTAAAGGAAGAGGGGGAGGAAAGAAGGAGGAAAAAGAGAGAGAGAAGGAAGAAAAGGCAAAGAAGAAGCTAAAAAAGTAAAAAGAAGCAAAGATTCCAGGGCCCAGGAGGCTGGACTCCAGGGCTAGATGGGGGTCCACTGGGGACCCCTGGGGGCTCAGCAGTCAGTAGGGGGAGCCTGGGGACCAACAATACTCCCTGACGCCTTGGCCCATGTTAGCCCCAGGAGACCTAGACAGGGAGACGTGGTCATCTCCTCCCTGACTCCATGTGGCCTCCTGCGCTAGGAGGCTGCATGGGGGTGGGGTCGCAGACTTCAGTCTGCCTCAGCTGTGGGCCGTATTCAGAGCACTGCCGGCCAGGCCAGCCTAGCTCCGGCCCCCTTGCAGGAAAATGCAAAGGGTTCTCAGGCGACCCACGGCATCCGCTCAGCACGGGCTGGAACAGCTCTGCGGACATGCGGGCCCCAGCGACTGTGCGTCTGATGTGCAACCAGAGGCCCAGTGCCATTGTTTGGGGGACCCGACAGTGCTTTCTCCACTGTTTGTGGGGCAGGATGCACGGCCCCTCTCGAGGTCCAGAATCCTAGAATGTCACAGGGCCTCAAGAACATCTCTAGCTTCTTCATTTCCCACAGGAGGGCCTCCAGGCCAAGAAAAGGGCAAGGTCTTGCCTGTGATTACACAGTGAAACAACTCAAACCAGACCCCAGCCAGGTCTTCTGACTTTCACTCCTGTGGAAGAGTCCTGGGGCAGCCTGGGGCAGTGGAAAGAGAACTGCCTTCGAATTTCAAGTTTGGTTGTAGCATCCATGGCCAGAGATAAAACCCTTTACTTCTCTGAGCCTTAGTTTTCACATCCGTAAAATAGGAAGGAAAAGAAGAAGAACGCCTAAGGGTTGCTGTGCAAGCTCAAACGATAAGAGGTAAAGAAACTGCTTTGTAAATGACAAAGCTCTGCACAAGTAAAACACAGAACATATTACTATTTTAGAACTTGGAGCACTTGCACGTGTTAAGGACTCAAAAAGTCTGCTGGTTGAGGGGATGAAGGTTTGAGGCGTGTTGAGTGATGAATAAAGGGCTCTGAGGACTGATTTGTTCAGGTGGGTAGGATCAGGGAGGCTTCACCGAGGGGGTGACTTTTGAGATGGGCTTGGATGGAAGAGTAGAAACCCATCAGGAAGAAAAAAAGCATGTGGGGCCTCCAAGGAGCCGCGGATCCCAATTTTACATGCAGGTTTGAGCTCCAGACTCTGCTCGAAACTCACCCCTCGCCCCCGGGCCTATGCATGGTACACGGAACAAGGGGAGCTAGCAATTTATTAAATCTTCAACTATAACATGGTCAGAGAAGAAATAACCTTCCGATCTAACATCCCATTTGACAGATATGAAAACTGAGGCTCAGGAAGCCAATGTGCCTTAACAAAGGCCCTACGGCAGACTCCGCAAACTAGGGCCCATAAACCAAATTTGGCCCACCACCTATTTTTATAAATCAAGTTTTGTTGGAACATGGCCACACCCCTTCATTTACATATTGTCTATGGCTTTCGTCTCGATATAATGGCAGAGCTGAGTAGTTGCAAGAGGCCATACAGACTATGAGACCTAAAATATTTACTATCTGGCCCTTTAAAGAAGAAAGTTTGCCAACTCCTGTCCTACAGCAAGGTAGTGGCAAGAGCTGGGATGGGAGCCAGGCCTCTGACTCCTGGTTGGGTGCTTTTTAATTCCATGCACCCTTGCCCCTCTGGGCCCATGCTGTCCCCTGTAACACTGCCTGAAGCGTGAGCTTTCAGGCAGCCAGGCTCTGCACAGGCTCAACTCCAGGACGCATGGTGTAGCCAACAGGGAACACCTGGGCGGGCCACTGTTACCCTCATGACAAAATAGGGCTTCTTGCTGGAGGCAGTTCAACCCCTTTGGGGGGAGTCTGACACGGAAATGCCAACATGTGCCTGCTTCTCCTCCATGGGCAAAGCGGAAAGAGCCAGAGAGTGTTACGTGTAGGACTCAGGCCAGCCAGATGCCAAAGTTATAGACACAGCCTTTCAAGAAGCCCACAGAGGAGGACTGGCATCTCCAGCCATCTGCTGAGGTGGCCAAGTCCGCTTTAAATTGTGCTGTAGAATTACTTTCTCGGTGCCAGACTGTCCGTGGTGAATTCGTTTAATTAAAACCCCACCAAATCCAATCTGTTAGAAGTTCTGAGTTCACACATGTCCTGTCCAATCGGTCATAAGGATGCAGATAGGCCACGGGCCTGGGCCACAGCCACCTGGTACAGTGACTGGCCTATAACAGACCCCATAAGCCCCAGGTCAGTGTGCTTCCAAGGACAACCGGAGTCACTGCCCTATTGTGTGACAGAGCCCGCTGCGGACCTCACGCTCTGTTCATCCTCCCTGTCTCTACCCCGTTCGCCTCTCAGGCTCAGTGTTGAGCCTTCCCTAATTTACTCATTCAACAGAGATTAATTAAGTGCCAGCTATGTGCCAAGCATTCTTCTGAACGTGGGGAAAATAGTCGTAACAAAAGAGACAAAAATCCCTGCCCACATGGAGCTTACAGTTTAAACCCAGAAATGCAAGAGCATCTCACACACTATGTCTCTACAAGGGTAGAACTCTCATTTAGGGTTCTACTGAACTCAGTTTAGGCCTGAGCACTTGACAATGGAACCGTGCAGAGGCCTCCTAATTAAACCTTCTGCCCTGCCCACCCTCCCCCCCCCCCATCTCCTACTGCCAACCATCCCCTGCCCCCGCCCCGGAAACAGACACCTCTTTGGTATGTCCCTCCCCTACTCGGGAGCTATCAACAGGTCCTCATTGCCTCCAAGTTGAGATTTGAACTCCTGCCCCTACCCTTCACCTATCTTGCTCTCCTCACCAATCTATGCGGCTCAGGTGAACTTCCTGCTCCAAGAAATCCAGAGTTTTTGTTGCTGTTAGATTTACAATATTCATTGCTAGCTACTTATAAAAGTAATAGTTTTTAGAAAATACACAAGACATAAAAGCAAATTAAAATTAATCATGAGCCCCATGATTCAAAGATAAGCTCTCCGAGCTTTTTCGTGTATTTCTTTCCAGGTGTGTGTAGATACATTTTTTTATATTTATATATTTAGCGTGGGATCCCATTATACATAAAGTGTTGTATCCTGCCATTTTTATTTAACATTCTATGGTGGTTTTCTATGTAATTAAGAGACTGCTGAGGAGTATATTTAATCGCTGCACAATATCCCACCACATAAACACACCTTAATATGTTTAACCAAACCCTATTGGTGAACATTTGGACTGTTTACAATTTTTCACAATGAAAATGCTGCTATAAACATCCTTGTTCATAAATCTTTGTTCCGATCTCTGGTTATTTTCCCAGCAGAGATTCTTAGAAGTGGCACTCCAGGGTCACTGGGCAGACACGTTTCTAAAGGTTCTTGATGTGTATCATGAAGCTGCCTTCCTGAAAGTCTGTTGGTCCCCCTCCCCTCTCCCTTTGTGAGAATACCCACTAGCCTCGGACAGGTATATTTTCTCTGCCTCCTATGTGCCCTGTGTCTCTTTGCATTGTGTCTTTGCTTCAGCAGCTCCCCTCGGTCAGAACCCTGCATTTCCCATCCATCCTTCAGAGCTCAGGGCAAAGACCACCTCCTCCATGAAGCCCCTCCTGATACGCTAACTAAAGTTCTCCACCTCTAGCCTTCCCTCGGCCCCTGTCTTAAGTTCTTCCTAAGATAATTCCCACCATTGCCACGCATTTTAATAATGTGTGTAATAATAGCCTCTTCTTTGTAAGGTACATTGAAGTGGTTCCACTGAGATGCTTCATCTGATTCACTTCAGATAGAATGTGTTTTGAGGTCAAGGACCATGGTTTCATCATCAGAGTCTACTTACTCTGGCCCCATCACCAACCTCAAGTCTAGCCCAACCTCAAGCTAGATCCTGATTTAATGGAGTTTTACAACAGCCTTCCCTATTCCTTGGCCTACCAGAACAGAGTTTGGGATGTTCCCCTCTGCAGCAAGGACTGACTGGAACAGGGGGCCCTGGATTCCAGTCCTCACTCTGTGAGGGACTCACTAGGTCTTAGGGCCAGTCTCCGTCCCTCTCTGGGCCTCAGTCTACTCATCTATAAAATGAGTGTGTTGAACTACATAGTCTCTCACCCTCCCGGACTGATTGCCGCTGCAGCCCCAGGTACCCAGAGCAGCCCTGGGGTGCCTCTGAGGGCCCCTGTGCAAAGCCAGCCTCTGGGATAGGCCGGAGGGAGCTGGCCGGGTAGGCAGGCCTGGCTCCAGGCCAGGCTGTGTCTGCAAACACTGACCTTGGCTGCCGCAGGGATTTTCCATGACACCAGCACCCTCCCCCCCCCAGCTCCCCCTAATCCCACGTGGGCCTGGGGAGGGTGGGGGCTGGGAGTGGTGGGGGCTGTCCTATACCAGAGGACCCTGAATCACAGCAATGGGGCACCTGTGGATGGGGTACAGCTAAAAGAGAGAGAGGAGAGAGCAGTGGTCCTACAGGTGGAAAGTCTGGTGGGAAAGCAGGAGTAAAAAGAGCACCTGCCAGTGCAGAATGGGGAGAAGAGCCGAAAGAGGGGCTGGGGAGATGGGAAAGAGGCCTTGGAAAGGGGCAGGATGGAGGGAGGGAGGGTGCTGTGCTTCACAGCTGTCCTTCCTGAGAGCTCTAGCCTGGAGGGGACAAACTCCAGACCCAGCTCTGCACACTGGTCCCTCCCCCCAACCCAGGTCCATGAGGCCCCGGTGGTTTCCCAGGCCTCAGTCAGGGCCTGGCCAGGCCCAGGGTAGGGGGGATTCCTCCTGGGCCCCTGAAGCTGACCTCATTTTGCAGGGGCCCGGGGCCACTGGAAGGACAGGAGGTATGAGTCACTAAAGGCCTTCCTGCCAAGGCCACCTCCCCTCCCCCCTGAGGGGAGGTTCCTCTCATCTGCACCCCAGACTTAGCAGCTTCCTGGGTTGAACAGCATTTTCTTTTCTTTTTTTTTTTTAAGTTTTATTTATTTATCTTGAGAGAGACAGCATGAGTGGGGAAGGAGCAGAGAGAGGGAGAGAGAGAATCCCAAGCAGGCTCTGCGCTGCCCACTCAGAGCCGAATAAGGGGCCAAACCCATGAAACCCTGAGATCATGACCTGAGCCGAAATCAGAAGTCAGACGCTTAACTGACCGAGCCACCCAGACGCCCCTGAACAGCATTTTCTGAGCAGCGGCTCCTACCAGGCCTTGCACCGGACACTGAGGGGACTTGCTGGCCCCCTGGGAGCTCAGAGCCCTGCAGAGCTGAGGGCAGAAAGGTGAGCACTGCAGCCAGGCAAGGGGAGCGGAACCTCCAGCTCCAGTGAGGGATCCAGGAAAGTTCTGGAAAAGGCGTTGTCTGAGCTGGACCCTAAGGCTAGAGGAGAAGGCGGGCATTCTCTTCCCTGTCTCCACCAGGCAGCCTCCTCCCTCCTCCCCAGAGCCTGGGCACTCCTGCCAGCTTCCTTCCGCCTCATCTCCTTTAACACACCAATTAGACTCCTGCGGAGCCTCCTATCCCACTTCCTGGCTCCACAGCATCTCTAGACCAAGGGGGCGGCTCCCTGTCTGCGCCTCAGGCCCCTGGGGAGGCAGGGTGTTCAGTGGGCCTCTCTGAGGGGACCCACGGGTTCAGGCCTGACTGCCCCCCTGCGGACCCCGCAGGAGAGCCCGGCCTCCCTCGGGGGGCACCCCTGTCCTGCAGCTAGTCCGCTGGCTGCCGGTGTTTCCCTCGAGCCCCCACTTCCCTCTGGCTGCCCCACCAGGCCCAGGCAGCAGCTCCAAGGTCAGACCCCCTCCCCATGTCCAGCTCTGCACCAGCCCAGCTTAGCCCAGAGTTCACCCCCTTTGGGCGCCTGAGGCCACAGGTCAGATCCATCTTCCCTCAGGGCAAACATTAGCCTCACTGGTGCCCTTATTTACATTAGATAACTAGGGCTACGGGGAACCAGGAAACGGGATGCAGCCAGGCATTGCCAAGGGCTGTGTGTTTCTCATCTACAGAAGGGACCGGACATCCGAGAATCTCAAAGTCAGAGACCTAGAAGGAAGACCTTAAAGTTCTAGACGCTATAGCGGAGCATTTTCCAAACTTCCAGCAACACGCACGGTGAGGAAAGCCCTCGAAGGACAAATAAGTGGAAAAACTTAGGCCATTCCCCCAACTTTGACCGACCTTGCACATGTACGGCTCTGATAAAGCCTACACTTAAATCCAGTGACAACAAACCCTGTGAAATTCAGCATTCCTCCAGTCCAATTGAACCAAGCAACCCTCTCCTCATCCAACAGTTATGAACAGTCCATGGAACTGCTGTTCCAGGAAATTAACTTTTGGGAAACACTAATCATGGGCTGCTGGTGCTAAAAGGAACTTTAAAGACCATCTAATCTTGATGTTTCCCAAAATATTCACACTCATAATTAATATTCATCGATCCCAATGTCCTAAGCATCCAAAGCCTGCCAAGGCCTCAAAGTCCCCACAGCAACTCTATGAGGTAAGTATAATCATTATTCCCATCTTACAGATGCGGAGACTGAGGCACTTAGAAGCTTCCGTTACTTGGCCCAAGTCGAAATATGTCTGGCTCCAGGCACTCTGCCGTCATCTATGCCACTAAGCTGCCGAGATCCCCTGCAGAGAGTAGAAATATCTGTTTTTAGTATTTCAAAAGCATAACAATAAGTTAATTCAGTCTCTAGAATCAGTTAGCCCCTGCTAATTCAGAAGTTCTGATTGGCAGGTGGGTTCTTAATTAATTTTGGTGGGGAAAGAATTAATTATTCCTTTCACAATGATCTATTCAGTGCCCGGTCTCTGTAGGAGACTGATTGACACGTGGCGCTTCATAAATAAAGGCTTTCAAAATTTAGAATCTACAAATGGGTGGGTTAATACAAAAAATAATAAAAGGGGGGGGGGAGTTGACGGACACCTTTTATCTTGCCCTATCCTGCATGTCACAAAGGAGGAAAGTCAAGGACCAGGGAGGGGAAAGGACTAACTCGAGACACAGAACTAGTTCTGGCCAGGGCCAGGTCAGACCCCTGGATCTCCCACCTCCTTAGCCCCATGCTTTTTTCCTCCATCCAAGGCTGTGGCCAGAGTTCTGGCTTTGTAGCGAGCTAGGCCAGGGGCAGGAGGTCAAGCACTCAGACTGACGGGCACACGGTATCAGTGGGGAACAGCAGCTGAGCCCGGTCTGGCCAAGGCCACCACGAAGGATTCAGACTGGCTATCTGTGCTTTAACTGGAAGGAAATAGGCTACAGGGAGAGGCCCTAACCCCCTGCATCTCCCTGGGAGACAGCTTTGGCCAGTTTCTGAGGTCCTTGGTGATACCAGGAGGAAAACAAAGAAACTGAGGCCTAGGGCTTCCTGTCCCACCTCTCATTTTTCCTGCTGCCCCAGATAGCCAAAATTAATATTTATGTCTAACCACATAGTTAATTTTATGTCCAGCCACCTGGCTTCCTCAGGTGGATTCTATGCCTCCAGCCAGGTTTCAGGGCCACCTCTTAGCCTAGTTGCTCCCAAGCAGGGGCTGCTGGGCCCTTGTTGAATGAACAAGTCAACCTTGGTCACACTGAGCCAGAGGGCAGAGGACAGAGCACTGCGTTGGGCCTGGCTCTGCCATTCGCTGGCTGTGTGCCCTGGAACAGATCACTCTCCTTCTCTGGGCCTCTATTTCCTCATCTCTACATCATAAGGACTGGGTCATATGATCACTGAGGGATTTTCTGGCTCTGAGAACCTAGAAGTCTAGTGGATTCAGGAAGAGGTGGCTGGGAGAGGAGGGCAGTGACAGCCCCGGTCAGTGCTCTGACAGGCAGCGGCTAGAGTCTCATGATCGGGGGATGAGTTCTGGCTGGTCAGTCCACCAGGTCCTACGAGGGAGGGTCCTCAGGGGATCAGGCGCGGGGCGCAGCTTCTGTGTGTGTCAGTGACACACAAGGACAGACGGAGCCCCTCGCCCAGTGAGTCACAGAGCTGGACAGCAGGGAGAAGACTGGGATTATCTTTTGCCCCCTCTCTCAAAACCCACGCCTGATGTGGGCAAGGACCAGGCAGGCAGCGGGCCTGCTGGCAGGCAGACAGGCCTTGCCAAACTCCCAATTACTTCCCAGAAGTTCCAGGGCCCCCCGGGAGTGGCTCCACCCCAGCTGGCACCGCTTCCAGCTGGGCACCCACGTCAGCAGGTCCTCACAGCTCCCTTGCCCTTTCACCCAATGACAGGGAAACAGATGAAGGGACGGGGCCGTGCTGACCCTGGGCCAGGTACTTGGAGAAGCATCTGGCTCCCCCGGCGTCACACTCCTGTTGCCACTGGGCCACGTCTGTCTCGGAGCAGTGCCCGAGGATGCAACCCCTAGTGGAACGCTCCCCTCTCGGGGCCTCAGTTTCCCATCCCGGTCACCCTTCCTGGGTGATGAATCGGCTCTGAGGCATCGGAATGAGCGATGAGTCAGAAAGTCCTCGAGGCCTTGGCCAACTCACAAGGCCTCTCCAGCCCTTTTCAGCTATAAAACAGAGATCATCAGAAAAATGGCCTTGTGGAAGTTTTTCAGGATTAAGGTTCAAAATGTGTCCGGAGGATAAGACCTCAAGCCTCAGCCTGTGGCAGGGAGGGACGACGAGCCCCGGGGGGGTGTCTGACCCCAAGGGTGAGGTACATCCAGGCTGGGGACACCCTGGACAGGACAGTGGGTCGAGTGGGGCATGAGGCTCTGGCTGGAGAAGAGCCTTCGGGTAAGCCTGGCTGTGCCACCGCGTAGCACCAACAGGGGGAAGGCAGGGAATGGAGTTGTCACTTCCGGCCGGGAGCTGGAGAAGCACGAGCACACTCAAGATAGATCTGAGTCGGCAGGGGCAGGGCGGATGCCCTGTGCGGACAGGCCCAGGGGAAGAAGGTGGCCGGCCACATGTCTGCTGGCACGTGGGCTGTACTGAGACCAGGGAGGGCCTCTCTGCAGCTAGGGGACTTTGTGCGCAGCTACGGTGGACACTGGGTTTTCCTGAAGTCAGAGCCTCTGAGCGAGCACAGGGAGAGGTGGCAGTGGCAGTGACAGGGGGTCCTTCTCGCTGAGCCCACACAGGTTGCCCCCCCACCCCGGACCACGCTCTCAGGCGGCCTTTTCCCTGTGAGGTCCCGTCCCCCCTGCTCCTTCACGAACCCCACAGGTTCTGAAGTACTTACGTGTCTAGCTAACATGGTGCGTCGGGCAACCAGGCTGGGTATTAATAGCTGTAGCTCAAACCCCTAGAGTGCAGACAGGGCAAAAGAGGTCCAGAGAGGGGAATGCCTGTGCCCAAGGTCACACAGCCAGCGTGCCGTCAGGCTGGGGCCGGGCCCACGCTACCTAACCCCTGCCCAGCCCCACCCGCGGTGCCATGCCCTCCCCCACGCCCAGTGCGGCGCTGGCCTGGGGGACAGGGAAGGACAGGATAAGAAGCAGTTCTGGCTCAGGGCCTGCCCAGCTGTCGAGGTGAGTTGTGGTCTGGCTGCCGTGGCCGAGCTGGCGGGCACAATCTGTTCTCACCCTGCTGGGACGCAGACAGGCCGGGCATGGCAGCTCAACAGCTCAGCTATCCAGGCCCCTGGCACAGAGTGACACAGTCAACCAGCTAGGTGTCTTGGTTGGGGGGGAGGGGGCGGGGGGGAGGGGAAGGGGAGCCCATTCTAAGGGCAGTCCACAGCCCCACACACTCCAAGCGGCTGTCCCCAGATCTCCCTGAGCTTTAAGATTCAAATGGCCTTGGGCTAACAGAGATGCCAGCTTTACTGGAACTGAGCTGCCCCCCGGCCTGGAAATGTGAGGGAAATCTGGCACCTCGCTCATTAGTAATCATAGCGAGCCATTATTGAACATTTGATACGTACCAGACTCTAGGTTAAGTGCATTATACACATTATCTCATTTATTTCTCCCGAAAAGCCCTGGGAGGCAGGTTCTACTTATCAGCCCCATTTTACACATGTGGAAACCAAGGCCCACAGAGGTTTAAAAAAAAAAAAAAAGGCAGTCCTTGGAAGAGTATGAAGATCTGAATTCATATCAGATACCAAAGCACATGGTATCCTACCTGGCCATGCACATATTCTGAGCATACTTCCTGGGCATGGCAGGCAATGTGGAGGGGAAAGCTTGAGAGAAACATGACAAGGTCCAGCCAGGGCCCACCCTGCCACCCCAAGCCAGCGTTTAGCTGTATGTATGGGGCGCTGGGGGATAGGGCAGGAGGGGTGGTAATAGTGGCCCTGGAGTCCAAAGCTGAACATTCTCAGTGTCACTCAAAACACAGAAGGTCACTTCCAGTGCGGAACCCAGGACAGCTGCACGGAAGAAGCAGCACTGGGTTGGGGCACCTGGATGGCTCAGTCGGTTAGGAAGCAGCATCGGGTTACGTTTTGATAAGGCTTAGAAAGGAGGAACAACTGGAAATCCTGCCAGCCAGCAATATTTTATTATAATAATCCTATTAATAAAAGTAATAAATATCTTAACAGCCCAGTGAAAACAAGCAGGGCCAGGACCGGCAGGCCTCATTTTACAAATGAGGAAAACCAGCTCAGAGAGGGGGTGTAATTTGCCTAAGGTCACATAGCCACAAGTGACAGGGCCGGAACTTGTGCCTAGGGCTTCTGAACTCCCATCCAGGGTCCTTTCCTCTCCAGGTCTTCAGACACAACTCCTGACTTAAGGCCACTTGATGGTTGGCTCAGAGGGAAACTTTGCCTCTTCCCGGCTCCCGGCGCCTGGCTCTGTGAGGGCCAGGCATTGTGTGGAGGAGACGGGGGTTGGGGTTGTCTGGCTGGTGATAGTAACAACGGAAGGACAGGCAGGGGCCCTGCTTCAACAAGGGCAATGCCACTCCCCCCCCCCCATGAGGACAGACCCTACTTTGGGCACAGAGGATGACGCCGGGGCACCAGACTGGGGGCTAATGGAGACCCTGGAGCACCATGCATCCAGCTGGCAGACAGGCACCGTCCCCTTTCTCCCTGACACTGGTAGGCCAGCTGCCTCAGGGACATTGGATGGCCCCAGTTGCCAACTACCCCTCATAAGCTTCGGCTGGCAGCAAGGAAGTTATCAAGGAGCCACCATGCCTCAGCGTCCCTCCCTCCACACTGAATCACAGGCTAGCCAAGCTCCACCCCTTACAGGCAAGGAAACTGAGGCCCAGAGAGGACAAGGAACAGGTCCAAAGCCGACAGACACTGAACTAGAAACCAGGTCTCCCAAATGACCTACCAGTACCCTTCACACTATCCCTGCTGCCTCTGGACGAAGTTCCCACAGCACTATGAATCAGCTCCTTCTTTAGGTTTAGAAAACGGTTAGGTCTTTGAAGTCAAACAGACTCTGGTTCAAACGCAAGGTTGCTCTACTTCCAAACGGTGTGACCTCAGAAAAGGCGCTTAATCCTCCCTGTTTCCTCCTTCCTCCCTACCCTATGGTGTCAACCAGGGGCATCAGCAAGGAACTAGCATGGCGTGCGGGGGTCAAGGATGTGCCCATAATCGTGCGCTGTCTTCTCTCCGGTTGGAAGGAGAGGCCCGAATCGGCAAGGTTGAGGAGGTGGAGGGCAGAGATCTCGGGGAAAGGGGTCAGGGTTTCCGGAAGTCCAGCCCCACAGCGCGTGCCTTCTCTCCTCTTCCCCGGCTTTCCCCCAGGCTATGGCCACGCGGCACCCAGCACGGATGGCGGCAAGGTGTTCTGCATGTTCTACGCGCTGCTGGGCATCCCGCTCACGCTCGTCATGTTCCAGAGCCTGGGCGAGCGCATCAACACCTTCGTGAAGTACCTGCTGCACCGCGCCAAGAGGGGGCTGGGCATGCGGCGCGCCGACGTGTCCATGGCCAACATGGTGCTCATCGGCTTCTTCTCGTGCATCAGCACGCTGTGCATCGGCGCCGCCGCCTTCTCCTACTACGAGCACTGGACCTTCTTCCAGGCTTACTACTACTGCTTCATCACGCTCACCACCATCGGCTTCGGCGACTACGTGGCGCTGCAGAAGGACCAGGCGCTGCAGACGCAGCCGCAGTACGTGGCCTTCAGCTTCGTGTACATCCTCACGGGCCTCACGGTCATCGGCGCCTTCCTCAACCTCGTGGTGCTGCGCTTCATGACCATGAACGCCGAGGACGAGAAGCGCGACGCCGAGCACCGCGCGCTGCTCACGCGCAACGGGCAGGCGGGCGGGGGCGGCGGCGGCGGCGGCGGCGGCGGGGGCGGCGGGGGCGCGGGCGGCAGCGCGCACACCACGGACACCGCCTCGTCCACGGCGGCGGCGGGCGGCGGCGGCTTCCGCAACGTCTACGCCGAGGTGCTGCACTTCCAGTCCATGTGCTCGTGCCTCTGGTACAAGAGCCGCGAGAAGCTGCAGTACTCCATCCCCATGATCATCCCGCGGGACCTCTCCACGTCCGACACGTGCGTCGAGCAGAGCCACTCGTCGCCGGGAGGGGGCGGCCGCTACAGCGACACGCCCTCGCACCGCTGCCTGTGCAGCGGGGCGCAGCGCTCCGCCATCAGCTCGGTGTCCACGGGCCTGCACAGCCTGTCCACCTTCCGCGGCCTCATGAAGCGCAGGAGCTCCGTGTGAACGCCCTGCGGGGCCTGGAGCGCCTGGGGTTGCGGGGCCGGGGGAGGGAGGGGCTCCTGCCGGGAGGAGCAGCCGGGGTGGGTGAGGAGGCCCCATGGGACCCTCCCCACACCCCTCACCACCCTCCTCCGGCCGCGCCCCTCCCCCCGCCCCCCATCTCCCGACTGTGCCTGCTCGCACCAGCCGGCAGGAGCCCGGGCTCTGAGGATGTTTCAGGACATCCGCGCCCTGCAAATTCCGAGAAATGTGAAATGTGGGGGGTGGGGGGTGGGGGAGGGAAGGCAGAAGCTGGGAGCCTCCCATCCCTCTGGAAATCTAAGGAGCTCCCTCCGTTCTCAGAGGCCCTGCTGGTACCCAGACCACCCCCCACCCCCCCTCCTCCATCCGGAGGAAACTTCGTGTTCTGTGTAAGTTTGCATCTCTATTTATACCTCTGTCCTGCCAGGTCTCCCACCTTCCCCAGGCTCCAAAAGCCAGGGTGTCTTTGTTCAGGTCACCCCCACTCAGCCCCACTCCCCTTCCTCATCCCCAGCTGTGTCTCCCAGCCTCCCACTACCTTTTGTGTTGTTTTGCATGGCTTTGCAGTTATGAAGAAAGTGGAAACCCAGCAGTCCCTAAAGCTAGTCCCCAGAAGGCAGGCAGACTGAAGCAAGGACAGGCAGGCTGCAGGAGGGACAGAGGAGGGAGGGGGAGATTGTGGCCCTCTGGTCTGCAGGGCAGCCCACGGGGAGGTGAGAGTTAACTGGCCTCCAGCCTCCGACACTGCCCTTAGAATCAAACAGAAAACTTCGTACCTGCCGTCCCCAGCTGCTGCTGACAATGACCAACTCTTACATCTGTGGAATGAGTTTCAGCCTCTGAAACCCTGCCCTGACTACCCATTCATCTGATTCTCACAGTACTCGGTTAGGTCAGCAAGGCAGGAGTTCTCATCCTCACTTTACAGGGGACACTGAGGCCCAGACAGGTGAAGTGACTTGCCCAAGGTGGCACAGACAGCAAAAGGCACAGGCGAACAAGAACCCAGGCTGCTGCTTCTGAGTTTTGGTGCCCTTTCCTCCTGACCACCCTGCCCACTGTTGAAAGCAGAGCTCCTGCCCGGTGCACCCAGGCACTGCGTGAGCCAGCACTGGGACTCAGCCTCGACTCCACTTGGCCAGGAGGCAGGGGCTCTGAATGGACCCCTGAGGCCGAGTAGGACCCCCTCAGTGTCCGGACTGCCCGCTTACAAACAGGGAAGCAGGGCCGGGGACAAACAGGGAAGCAGGGCTGAGGCTCATGGAAAAAAGAGCAGGAGCCAAGGGCTCCAGGGGTTTGGGAATCGGGCAGAATGAACTAGAGAACTGTCGGGCATATCCAATTGGGACCTTATCCCTGGCTCACAGCCAGTGTTGGTGCCTGTGTCCCAAGTAGCTAGAGACAAATTAAGGCTGCAGCAAGGAGCGCCCCTCTCAGGTAGGGAGTTTGGACCTGGTGTGCCCACTACCTACCCCACCTGCAACCCAGAAACCCAGGTGCAGAGCAAGCAGACCGAGGTGACGCCCTAGACTCCACAGCTGGAGCTGGTACCGTGTCTCAGGACAGCATCAGAGGTGGGTGAGGGGCGTCTCCCCACTCAGAACTGCCCTCCTATGTCGTTGCCATGGCGGCTCCCTAACCCTGCTGAGCAAGGCCAGCCCTGGTATTCAGGGATGCTGGAGTGGGGGTCCCACAGGGTGGTCAGCCTCAGCCGCGCCCCAGCCTCTGGGAACCCCTAAGAGAGAAGAAGTCTGGCCTGTGTGTGAGTCCTGTCTCAGCATGGAGGAGCTCGCCGCCCAGGTGCCAAGAAGAGGGCCCAGGACCCAGGGGTGACCTCTGTGTTTATGTGTGGGGCTGGGGGACAGTGCTGGCTGCCTCTGTCCCACGTGTGACCCTGCCCTCGAGGGGTCCTGTCCCGTCAGTCCCGAGGGAGCCACAACCAAAGTTGCAGGGAGATGGCGAGGAAGGAGGCCAAATGGTCTCGAGCAGAGCATGGCAGGCTGCTCGGCCTCCAGCGGGCCTTTCCCAGGGAACTAGAAGGCCAGAGTGGCTTCCCCCCTCACCCGCTCCCCCACTGCAGGCAGCCTTTCTGCTTCCCCAATGCCTTATGCCTGGGCACACTGCCACAGAATATGCAATACATGTGGGTGCCCCCGCGCCCACACCCCCACCCCGGGCAGCCCCTGGACCCTAAAGGCTGCAGCTGCCACGGCCTCCCTTCAGCCCCTCCTGCCTATCTGTCTTCACAATGAGAATGGCGCCTAATAAATGCTGTCCATGGAGACCAGGCTCAGGCTCAGCCGCCTCTGTATCGTATACCCTTGGCGTGCCAGGGAACAACCGTTTCCCCGCCGAGGTCTACAGACACACCCAGCTGATGCACCTCAAGCTGACTGAACCCTTTGTGTCCGGGGTCTTAGGAAGAAGCCTGGGGGCAACACTGGTGTCCCTTTTGTAATTTCCTCCAAGGTCTCCAGATTGTCTCGGTGTCATCCTGGAATGACTATGAGAGCAAGATAAGACTTTAGAAGAGAAATCACCTGGTCCAGTGCTCCCCTCGTACGTGAGTACACCGAAGCCCAGAGAGGGCAGGCCGCTTGCCCCGAGTCACACAACAGCGAGTGGCAGACCCAAGATCAGAACCGGAACCGGGAACACCGAGTCCCGTTCCCCCTCCTCACACAGCCTGCAGAGTCCAGCCGGACACACCCCAGCTGATGGTGACACCTCCCTGTCTGCCAGAGTGGGGGTTCCCTTCCCCAGTGGGGATCCTGGCCTCAGTGGTCTGATGGACACAAAACTGTCTTTACCAGAAGGGGACACATCACAAGCCCCCGTCTTCAGGGTATTATTTCTCTCTGGGTGTGGAGGGGCAACTCATCCTGGGACTGGGCCCCAGATGCACGCTCCCAGCTGGTGCCAGAGGCTTCCAGACGTCACCGAGTACAACCTACAGTAACCTTGCCCACCACAACCCCATTTCTATCTGCATTCCTCCCTGCCTATGTCTCTTTCATGAGATAATACTTAACCCCGACCGTAGCCAAGGCATTCTAATACTTCCTCTCCTAGCTCATGTTATAAAATGCTGGTCACAACCCACTAGATTGATTTCTCTGCCCACTAATGGTTTTCTCCCTGCACGTTGAAATGCTCCAGGGAAATAAAGGGGGAGGGGGTTGCTAGGGGCATCTTCTCCAAGTCCCCCATCTCTACCCACTTGGGTCGCTTGAAATATACAGGGAGAGACCCATTTATTGGGGGCTCAGAGTTCAGAGAAGTGGTGATCCCTGCACCCTCTCCCAGGAGGCAGGACACAGCCAGTCTTCACGTGACAGTGCCCCTGGCTGTTCCTCACAGCTGCAGGCAGCCTCCTGGGACACGCCCCTCACTGGCCCACGGCTCTGAGGGTGGCCACGGCAGAACTGGACTTTAGTTCCTGTTGGCTCACCCATACCTAAGACCACCTCATCAAAACCCAGGGCTTCCTGCCCATGGCCCACCTGTCTCTGTCTTTCTTAGCAAAGCTCAATGCAACAACAGAAATGATGTCATTTCTGAGGTCAGCAGTGAGCACTACGAGGTTGCTCTTACTTTCCGAAGCAGTTCTTGTAGGACATATACGTGCTGATACCTTCTCTCCTTCCTTCCTCGCCCGGGGCAAAATCATCAGAACGCAAAGGAGTCCCCAAGGGGCTGCAGGCACCCCCGTCTTTCGAGGGGTGATCAGAATGATGGTAGTGATGAGCTACACCCCAGCCCCGGCCCCCAGCTCCTAAAGGTCCAGAATTGTCTGGGGAACTAGTGTGGGCTCTCTATCTCCACAGGACGCCGTCCCCACCCTCCTCACTTCCCACCGCATCTGAGGCATCCTGCACTAAAAAATATATGTACAGCAAAACAAAAATAGAAAACCAGCACCGCAGAGTGGATGTGGGGTATAAATATGCCAAGAGCTCCGCTGATGTGGTTACTCAGTGTAAGCTTCAGATAGAGACAGAATCTTCCTGGGAGCCCAGAAAGAGGCAGGCAATGACAACTCTTCCCCAAACGTGTCCCACGGTGTGCCTTGTGGGAAAAGGGTTCCGTGGGCGAATGGATCTGAGGAAACGCTCACACATCACTCGCTCATGGAGCTTTCTGAGCCCCCTTGGCTTAGTAAAGGTTAGGAAAAGCCCTGCGGCAAACACAGCCGTTTACCTGGGCTTAACCCAGCACGGCCCAAACTCGTTGGTGGCACCAGAACCTCTGCACGACATCTCCGCACCCCCTGTGTTCCACGGAGCACGTTTTGGGATATGCGGGCCTAGCGACATCTCTGCCTCCTAAAGAGAGAGGCTGGTCCTTCCTCCTCAATAAATTGCAAGAGGAGTTTGGCTTATAAGCCCTTCTACAGCGTGAGGCCGTGACCTTTGCAAAATACATAGGTTATTCCCAATCATGCGTCCGCTCAAACCAAGGCTTGTGAGCAACTCACTTGCCAAGATCGAGCAGTGGACGAGTGGCAGAGCAGGGATCTGGGCCCAGGCCCCACGGTCCACAAGCGTGTGCTCTCACCCACTCACGGCGCCCTTTCCCCAGGGTGGTCCACGGCTTCGGTGAAGGTTTGGCAGAAGTCACAGAGCTGTTCGGGACACGTTTCTAATTCAGAACCTTGGTGAGAGGGGATACTACGAAGCTAAAAACGTCACCCTCCAAAGACGGCAGATTCCGGTGGAGCTGAGGGTCCTCCCTGAGGACCTCCCACTAAAGACTCGGCCACCAAAGACTAGTCTTTTCTGCAGGCTCAGCATGGCCCCGTCCGCCAAGCCCACCGGCATCTCCACAACTTATCTCAGGAAGCCAGGGCTGGGGGAGGACTTCTGTAGGACAGACATGCTGCCAGAGGAAAGACCAACTACCCATGTTGGCCATGCCCCCGCCTCCCCACCCAATGGACACCTCACCGTCTCCACTGAGAAGCATAAAGTGGCGGGGGGGTGGGGGGCGGGGGGGGGATCTCTGACTCTCAGAGCTGGGTTCAGGTTTGAAGGCTGAAAGACTCCATTTCCCGAGAGACCCCCAAACAAACAGTGAACAGTGGATACAGTCCCCTCCTCTTGCCCGGGTAGCAGCGATGCTGGAACAACAGCCTTAGGCACTGCCTAGGAAGATTGCAAAGAAACACACCCACACCCCCACACACTCCCCTAGATCCCTGGCCCAGCTCCTCTTTTTCAGAGGATGAGATTTTGGCTCACAGAGAGGAAGTGAGACGCTCAAGGTCGTGAAGCAAGATAATGACGTCGCCAGGATTAGTATCCAAATGGGCTCACTTTCCTTTCCCCTCCTCGCGCACCCAGAGTAAGGGCCCAGATGAAAGCCGCTAATCTCTGAGGTTGAGTCATTCTGATGCTGGAAATTTCCCACATGTACATCTGGAGAGACACCAGGACACCCCCCTGCCCCTTCGTCTCCCAGCTGCAGGGGAGGACTGTGTGTGTGGTGCCAAGCCCTTGGGCCAGGGGCTGTGATGGAACTGACCTCAGTGATCTCCTCTGGCCGTGAACTCCCAAGAATTCACATTCTGGCATTTTCCATTTACGAGGCTCTCTCACTCCGTTCTTCATCTATCATTGGAAGACTCTGCGATTTAGGTGAGGATTAACATCCTCGTTTTACAGATGTCAGAACGAAAGCTCAGAAAGACCCAAGGTCCTGAAAGCTGGGACTGTTTCACATTGACCTCTGTATCTGAGAGCCAAGCTGACCACTGGGGCATCTCCTTGGCAGCAGGTGTGCTGGGCAGGGGCTACTGCTCAGCCCCAGAGCGTCCCACGCAGTTGCTGTTCCATGGGTCGGGGAGCCCCCAGGTGGACATGGTTCGTGGAACCCATTAGCACAAGGAGACAAGGGGTCACGAACACTTTACCCACTTCCTGGGCAGATACTGCCCACGGCCCTAGACTTTGGACCGAGGGAAGCAGAATATCCAGCCAACAACCCCTGCCCTTCAGATGAAAGGGCCAAAGGTTTCTGGGGAAAAGGTCATGCCTCCGACCCAGACCAACTCCCCAAAACAACACTCTTCCACAGTTCTGGTTCCCTAAAGAGGGAGCATGTAACCAGGTCGTCCCCAGTTACAGAATATTCTGGTCTGACGACCGGATCAGAGTGGCAGGAAGAAAGCCCACATCCCTGAGCCTGCTTTGGAATTATCCTCGGGGTTGGAGAGGCCCTAGCCTTCCAGCGTGCACGGGTCCAACTGGGGAGACCACAGGGGCTGCTGGGGCCGGGAGCCTGACCTGGGCTTTGCTGTGCTCCGTCCTCACCTCCATAGTAAAAACTCTCCGGGGGCGCCTGGGTGGTTCAGTCGGTTCAGTGTCCGACTTCGGCTCAGGTCATGATCTCACAGCTCGTGAGTTCGAGCCCCACGTCGGGCTCTGTGCTGACGGCTCAGAGCCTGGAGCCTGCTTCGGATTCTGTGTCTCCCTCTCTCTCTCTGCCCCTAACCCACTCACATTCTGTCTCTGTCTCTCTCAAAAATAAATAAACATTAAAAAAAAAAAAAAAAAAACCCTCTCCATCTGCCTCATCCAGGGCAGAAAAAGCTCTAAGGACACTTTTGGTATGGTACAGCGGGTGTCCTTGCCAGCTTCTCTCCAAAGGTAAAGGAGACCCCAAAGAATTAAGGGTCCGTTCATCCTTGAGTATCTACTATGTGCCACAGACTTTACAGAACTTACAACCACCCTGTGAGGCAGGTACTGTTGCCCTCAGTTTGGTAGATGAGAAAGGTGAGACTCAGAGAGGTTAAGTGATTTACCCAAAGTCACACAGCTAGTAGGCGGCAAAGCCCATCCAGGACCCTCTGACTCCTAAGCTCAGGCCCTTTCCACTGCACCTCCATGCCTGGAAGGCCTCTAATCCAACTTCCCTACCAAAGCAAGAACTGCCTCAGTGGCTTCCCAGCAGGTCATAGAGCCTCCATTTACAGGACCCTCACCCTCTGAGGCAGCCCCTTCGTTCACTGAGCAGCAGCTCTAGTGACCATAAATGTCTTCCTTCTATTGAGATAAGAACTGCTTCCGGGTCTGGCTGTGCCCTCCAGAACCACATGAAGTGATCCCCTCTGTTGTGGGCATCTCTCTAGGATTCAGGATGGCTCCCCATATGGAAAGGTGTCTCCCAGTGTTCTCCCGGTTCAACGCCCTGTTCTTTCAGCCCTACTTCCCATGACGGTGTGCTAGACACCCACCCATCCCACTCCCTTCTCTGTAAGAGCTTCTGCTTGCTTCTTCCCCTAGGACTTGACACACCGTGTGTGGCCCAGCCAGCACAGAGACACAATGACCGCTCTCTCTCTCTTGCTCCGGATGCTACTCTCTTATTAAAGCAGCCTAGGAGTCCATCTGACTCATAGGCTCACACAGAGCTTGCAGCCCACCCAACCTTCCCCGGAGTTTGTCGTGTGGGCCACCGTGGCAGGTGCTACCGGTCACCTAATCGAAAATCATCCCTGCGCCCTTCTGCCTCGATGGCAGAGGACTGACACTCTTCAGGTGCTCACCCTTTCCCAACCTCAGTTCTAGAGACTAAATCAATCACGGTGACCTCCAGCATTCTTTCCGAAGATCGGATCAGTTATGAGTGTGCTCAAGTCTGGTTAAGGGTCTCTTTGGGGGAAGTCTGTGGGGGTAGAAAGGCGTTTCTCCTCCTAAAAGGAATCGCGGTGGAGGAAACACCACTACTTGGACCGGACCTCGCCAGGTCTACGTGCGATGCCCGGAACAGTGGCAGGCACCTTGTGACCAGGAGAGAAGACATCGCGGACACAGTGAGGATGGCAGAAGGAGGAGACGGAGAGCTTACTTGTCACTGTGACGTTGAGCGATCCCTGGAACCGCCGACAGCAGTAACTCGTGTCACCGAAGGCGGGAAGGGGTGCTGCGGGGATAGGATTTTCGCCTTCTTGGCGCAGCTGAAAGCCCCGTGGCCCCCAGGCTCCTGCAACAGGATTATTGCACAGTGTGAACCAGGCAGGCCACGGGGAAGAAATGGCTTTGTCTTCCCTCCCTTCGTGGCCCTTAGCAACACTAGGTTGAGTTCCCCTGTTCCTGTCTCTTAAATAACAGCCAGGGCCAATCCCAAAGCTTTGTGGTCACTCTTGGGTATAAGGAAGTCCAGTCCAGTGTAGCTCAGTTAACAACCTTAATCTCAAATCCATTTTAATGCTAATATTCTCCCGGCTCCAGAAGGACTTCGAAAGGGGAGGAGGCACGTTCTTCTCCCCCAACTGCCACCCTCTATTTCTGGCGGTTCCACAGTCGGGCTGCCAAAGGGGGCTGAATGACAAGGGAAGCCTGCCCTGTGACCCGGCTCTAAGTGCTGGCCCTCCAGGGCCCTGTGTGGGATTTTCAGAAGGCATAGACGAGTCCCTTCACCGTTCTGTTCCTCAGAGGGGCAACCCAATGTCCCCACAGCTCCAGCCCTTGCTGGGGGGGTGGGGGGTCCCCTCCCAGCTACCTCTGGCCCCACAGCCAGCACTCTTGTGGAACGCTGTAAAAATCCCAAGGTGACCGCACCACCTCGCAGGGTCTATGTGACCCACAGGGATAGTCACACATCCTAACCATGCCAGATAGTGAGACGGCCCCCAGTGAGCCTTGCCACCACTCCCCAGAATTCTCTCCCTTGTTCAAACAGGCAGAGGGTAGAGCAGCAGTTCACTTCGGCCGTAGACGCCCAACCTGGGAAGAAGAGGCCATCTCCCCCTGTAGCGTAATTTGTATGAGTAACTCCCTGGAGCCCACTGCCGCACTTGGCCAGGTTGGGGGAGGGGGACCACAGCATTCTTCCCCCAAGCTGACAACTCACAGCTAAAGTGATCCTCCCTCCTCTCCCTGCTTTCCTGCTTATTGATCCAAGCCAGGGAGGACCGAGGACATCACTCTGTCCTTGACTGGGCATTCTGGTAGCAAATCAGAGAAAAAGTCAGTGCCTGTTAGGTACATGGCGAGCCAGGCCTCTCCTGCGTGAAGCCCGGTGGTTGCTCTTTTTAATGTCAGTGCACAATCTCACCCACTTAGCACTGCTAGATCTTATCTGGTTTGTTCCAGGCTTTTGATGGCGTTCCAGGTGTTGAAGCCAGGTTCCACTATTAAATCTATACCCACTCTCTCCCAGCTCCATATCACCCACAGATTTGATAATCCAGTCTTCGGTGCCATTATTCAAACCTTTGATGAAAATATCAACGAGGACAGGACAAAACAGAGGGCCCTTAATTCACGGTGACATTTATTCCCGCATGTTCTCGGTGAACTGTTATTGCCTCCATCTACTTACCCCCTTCCTTTTATCTATGCTCTAAAATTGTCTGCTTAATCAAAGCTCACAGGTGGCTGGGCTCCAGTCCCATCAGCTCCGTTCCTGAGTTCCCGGATGTCATTGACCTGGGCCGGGGATTTGAATTTGCTGAAAATAGCAAGCGCGTCCTCGCCTGGCTCAGCTTTCACCCCCTTCTCCACACCTGAGCCCCAGCTCCGGAGCGGAGCGCGGCCCTTCCTGCCCGCTTCCCAGCTCAGACCCAGCCCCTCTCTCAGCCACCTGGCCTGTCCCTGAGGGGAGGGCAGTCGCTAGAGCAATCAGGTGGCCCCAAGAGTTGAGATCTGCCACAGGAAACTGCCGGATATCCCAGGCCCTTAGGTCAGTCGGGGCTGAGGTGGGTGGGACCAAGAATATTTATTAAGCGTGTGTCAGGAGCTGGGCTAGGTGTTAGCAGAGCCTCATCACAACCCAGGGGAAGTAGGCACAATTGTCTCCACCACCTGGGTGAGGAGAGGAGGCCAGGGCTCTCACATCACTTGCCTAAGGTCACCCGACCAACCAGTAAGTGGCAGAACCAGGGTCTGAGCCCAAGATTGTGTGGCTCCACCTTCCACGCCCAGCCGCCACAGCCCGTGGCTGGTTGTGCCGCTTTGTCTTTTCACCTTCCCAGGTTCCCCTCCCAGGGGACCCAGGTGCTGCTTCGGCAGCCTCTGGAAGGCAGGGTGAGCCCGAGCACAGCGCTTCCCGACCCACTGGAGTGGGGGGGAGCAGCAAGTTGCGGGGGGACATCAGGCTGCAGGGAAACCATTGCATTGTTCCCGAGTCCTGAGCGATTTGGGATTAATCTTCCAGATTTGGCACCACACACGCGACACAAGCCTGCTGCCACCCCACCCCCTCCAGCCCGTCACAGTGAACAGATGGGCAGACCCCTCCCTGGGGTCTAAGTAGGGCGCTGCTGAGGCTGCTGGGAGCAGGGAGGGAGGCCAGCGAGCCAGGGGGAGAGAGAGCAGGGACAGACCCAGCTCCACCCCACCCCGTCCACCTGTCCCCAGGAGCCGGTGGGATCAGAGGGCGGGGCAGTGGGTGGGGCGGCCACGTGAGGCAGACACTCCTGTCCCTGGGAGTACCCGAGCAGAGCCTGGGCCAGCAGTGCAGGGGACTCGTGCACGCGTCAGGGGTCCTCTCAAACTCCAAAGTCCTTAGCCTAAGCCCCTGGAGCTGCCGAGCAACAGGACGTTCCCCCCTCGGGGCTCCAGGTGAGGCCCAGGCGGCGAGGCGCCCGCAGCATCCAGGTCCTGACCAGGCCCTCACTGGCCGTGAGCCCAGCAGTGTGCGGGGGGCCACGGAGTGCTCCAACAATGCAGAAACGTAAAGACAGCCAACTATCAGCGTTGGTGGGACCTTAGGAACCACACGTCCTCTTTATGTGGCAGAAGCCATTACTGAAACTCAGACAGGAGAGGGGATGTGCAGGCAGCGAGTGGGGGGATAGAGCTGGGGCCTGCAGCCTCCCTGACTAGTGCTCCTTCCACATCAACACACCCCTCAGGGCTGCATTTGTAATAGCCAAACACCGGAAACAACCCCAACATCCACCAGCGGGTAACTGGATAAACCAACCGCGATACCCAGGCCGAGCACAACTCGTTACTCAGAAACGCAGAGCGATGGCCAGCGCTACGTGCAGCACGGACGGGTCACAAATCACCAGACAGAAAGAGCCCACATCGTACGACTGCACTCATATAAAGGTCTGGAAAGTGCAAACTAATCCAGAGGGACAGAGAGCAGATCAATGGTTATGAGAGAGGGTAGCACCAGGAGGGGCATTAAAAAGGGAGCCCAGGGAAGGCCTGGGGTGATGGGTACATTTGCTGTCTTCACTCTGCTGTGGTTTCAGCGATAGGAACTTGAGCTGGGCTCAGGCAAAGGAATGTTCTCGGAAGGATCTGGAACAATGGGAAGGCTGCCTTGGGAAGGGAAGGGAGTGGAGCTGAGAAGACCAGCTCTGTATCCGTCGCCTCCGTGGCTATGTCGCTGGGGCCTCACAGGCATCAAACGATGGTGTGCAAGCGTGAGAGGGAGGGAAGGAAGAAGGACAGGAGGGGGAGGAGAATGGAAGAAAGATCTTGGAGGCCTCCACCCAGCCGGGAGTGGGTATCTTAGCCCACAGGCAACGGGGAGCCAGGGGAAGCTTCAGAACAGGGCAACAATGCGTATGATTTAGAGTTTCCAGAAAACGAGCCCGGCAGCAAAGTGCAGGCTGATGGAAACACCAGCTCCCCAGGAGGGGGGCTCCCACTCCACACAGCCTAGACAGAGGAGCGGCGGGGAGCACGCAGCGATCCAAGAGCTGGCAGGGCCTGGGATGCCCAGCTGCTGCTTCTAGAGCCAAGAACGAGCTACTCCCCCTGCCAGGGAGGCCAAGGAGGGCCCGCGGCAGAGTCCGGAAGGGAGAAGATTTTTAAAACCCTGTGATGGAACCTCGCTGGCTCTCCCTGGCCTCACGTTTCACAGGAGCTTCCAGCCCACAAATCAGACCCCTGGCGGCGGCAGAGGCAGCCATTGCCTCCAGGGCAGGGAGGAGGGGCAGAGGCCTGCAGGAGTGAGCTGAGGACCCGAGGAGCAGGTGCCCGAAGTCCACCTGGCTCCTCCACCCCCCAACAGCTGAAGACACTCAGGAAAGCCAAGTTCCCCTGAACACACCTCCCTCAGGGCCAGCTTCGAGCGAGGGGTCGGGGTGGGCAATTGAACGGGTTCCCAAGAGGCCGGGGCCGGCTGTGTGCCTGGACCACACTGCTGTCCTACTATTCCCACTTCCAGCATCGACAAGTGACCAGCAGCCGCTTTCACTCCATCCTGCTCTGAGGTGTTCAGATGGGCCTTGTAATCCATTATCCCCGGCCCCCCCACTTTACACTTAGCCCCTCATCTGCCCCCCCTCAACCTATGAAGCGGCTGAAGTCATGCCCACCTTGCAGATGAAGTCTCCACACTTCAGCTAGTCCGGGGGACTTGCCCAAAATCCCACAGCTAGAACACCTAGGAAGAGGAAGCTTTCACATCCAAGCCCGGAAACAATGAGGGCTGGATGGACCTTCATGGGGAAACTTACAGACAATTCAGGTTAGGACCAACCCGTCCCAACCTTGCGGGTCTGCCATTACGGAAAGGCCAGACAAGGGAGCACCTGACTCTGCCCCTCCGTTTGCGAATCGGGAGACTCGATGTAAGAAGCCGAAATAACGTGTCCAAAGTCATACAAGGGAAGAGGCAGAGCCAGGCTCGAGCCGAAAGACATCTCTGGCTTTCACAACCGTGGAGAGTCCTTGTCCCCTTCCTTCCTGTCAGTCCAGGGCCAAAAATCTAACCCCTGTATCCAGACAATGCCCCGTCGTACCAAGGATGCACTAAGGGCTGTCAGGAGTCAGTGCGGGCCCCAGGTCACATCTACAGCAGGGTCGTCAAGTATCCGCGTGGATCTCCCCTTTCCCTGCCTCAGCATAGCACAGAACTAATCATTGTACAAATTTGGCCAGAGTTGGAAGGAACCCCAAAGGCACCTCAACCTGTCTCATTTCACTCATCAGGAAACTGAGGCACTAACCAAGGAGGTGGTCATGGGAGTCTGCACCTTCAGCTGCTCTGAACTGAGAGACTAAGAGTCAGAGAAGGCCAGCCATGCTGGCCCAGGGGAGCCTTGGCAAGGGGAAGGGTGGGTATGGGCAGAGTTTTGAGGAGCACAGGCTTGCCCCCCCCATCCCCTGTGCCCACAGCACAGGCAGACACGAGCCTGCCCCCAGGGACCCATGGGCCAAGTTAAAAGGACCTATTACAGGGAAGAGAACAGCTGTCACTGTTGAATACCCACCAGATGCCAGCAATCACTCTCCCCCTTTTACAGGTGACGCCAAGGCTCAGGGAGGTTGAATAACTTGCCCGCGGTCACAGGGTGGGAAGGAGCAGAGCGCAGACTGAAAATACAGTGTTCCCCTGCCCCTCATTCCCCCCAGCCTGGGCTCCTGGGTGGCTCTTCGCTTTGGGATGGAATGGTCCACTTCATCTGCTCAGCCAGCATCCCTGAGATTGGGCCTCTGTGGCCCTTCAGCTGGCTCTCCCCAGCCCCTGCTTCTGGGATCATTCCGTGCCGTCCCCTGGCCCCTGGCCCCTGCCCACTTGCTCGCGCAAGATTCCCATCATCACACAGGGCTAAGGCAGCCCAAGGCCTGCCAGGACCAACTCACCAGACCCACCCCTTGAGACTCTCCAGGTAGTCGACCTGGGTATCCACATTCTAACAGGAACATTCTGGAAGCACTGTTTTGAAGAAACAAAGTGAAAAAAAGTCTGAGATCTGCTGCTCTTTGGGCCTCTCTCCATTGGGGAAAGGAAAACCAGTTTCCACTCTACCCTCTGAAGGCTAAAGCAAGCAGGGATGCGCCTTTGGTAGAACTGAAAAGGAGCCCCTCCTGGGAGGGACAACCTCATGGGCTGAGCAAAGAGCCCCTTTGTGCGGCAAAAAAGATGTCCCTTCCTCCAGGCACATCGCACAGGGGGATGCTCCGCTGGGCCAGGGAGCCAGCACTGCCAACGCCCCTCCCACACGGTCACTTTTTCAGCCAGGAGAAGACTGTCATCCCCTGACACGTTTTCTGCCTGCCCCCTCCCTGCTAAAGCCTATCTCTGCTGCAAAGAAAAGGTCATTTTTCCCCCGGAGCCGCTAAAAAGTACACATTAACGGCCCTACTGATTTCCAGCAGTTTCAAATGCTGGCTTTGGCCAAAAACTTCTTAAAAAGGCCATCCTCCCTTCTTATTCCATAGCGTTTACATTTTGTAACATTTAAACAGAACTGCTTTTAAGCGAAGATATGCAGTACTTTCCTCTCATGTCCCCATAAAAAGTAAAATCTGGGAAACGTCGACATCAGATGGCTAGGGAATGCCTTCCGAGCCCAGCAACGATTAGCAACTTCTGCAAAATAGTGCGGAAAGACTGCTGCCTCAAACCCGGGAAGCTCCTTTCTCTGAGGAGCCCCATCTGGGCTCGGGGCTGGGGATGTCAATCCCCAGGAGAAGGTGTCCTCTGTAAAAGCGGCCTCTCCACTCTTTATCCACATGACAGCTATACCTACTGACCCTTCTGATGTGTCAAGGGTAGAGACTACGAAAGAGAACCACACGTAGCACTTTGTCAGATCAACCCTGTAGGGTAGCTGTGATTATTACACTCATTTCACAGATGAGAAACACAGGCTCGGAAAGGTCAGGAGACCGCCCACCCCTGATTCCACAGCGCATGCCCTTCAAGGCTCCCTGCCCCCCGGCCAAGGCATCCCTGAACTGACAGGGAGCCTGAAACCTTGAGCCAGCCCTGGGGTCCCGCCACCTTCTCAAGCCAGGCCCCCCTGCCCCCCTTGACTGAGGATACAGTCACGTTGAGGCCACTTGACTGTATTCTCCACCTCAGCCTTCAGCCGCTCTGTTTTGTCATTCGGCACCCCTCTGAATCACTCACCCCACGATGCTCAAGACGGGGAGGTTGCTTTTTGACGTAAAAAGTCCCTCAGGTGACTCAATTGGTTTTAAAAGCTGGGTGGGCCTCAGCCACAGCATCTCTTTCAGCGGCAGGGGCAGCGCGCCATCTAGCGGCAGTGCAGTGACCCTCACATTGGCCCTCCGGCAAGTGCGGAGCCCGGGATCTGGGAGGCCCGTAAGCTGTCAGGTAGTCCGGCTGAAGTTCAGAGAGGGGAAGTGACCGGCCTAAAGGCACACAGCAAGTTAGAAGCCAGTCTCTCGGGCAGCAAGACTGTGCTTCCCAACTCCCCTGGTATTCTGGGGAAGCCGTGGGCGTGGAAGCAGCCGACACCCCTGGAAGTTTCGAGTGTGAAGGAACGGTCCCATCCCCGGGGTGTACCATCTTCCTGGTGCTGCGTCCTTTGTTCTGCTTACCACTTTTGAATAGGTAAAGGTACATGGTATAAAATCCAAAAGGTACCAAAAGGGTGTGTCGTGACAAGTGAGTCTTTTACCCCAGCCCCCCAGCCACAGGGGCATCCCGTGTTATCAGTTTCTACACATCAGTCCACAAATTGTCCTGTATCTTTTACAGGGTTGTATTTCTTAACACTCTTTACACAAACGGTCGCACTTCCGACACAGAGCACTTAACAAGGCATCTTGGAGGTCATCGAACACTGGCACATAAAGAGCATCCTCGTTCCCGCGTAAAGCCACGCTGCATTCTGGGGGAGGGTGTACGAAGGTGCCACCACTCATTTAACTACTTTCTTAATTAACTTTTTAAACGTTTTCATGTGTATTTATTTTTGAGAGAGACAGAGACAGAGTGTGGGCGGGGGAGGGGCAGAGAGAAAACGAGACACAGATTCAGAAGCAGGCTCCAGGCTCTGAGCTGTCAGCACAGAGCCCGATGCGGGGCTTGAACTCACGAACTGTGAGATCATGACCTGAGCCGAAGTCGGACGCTTAACTGACTGAGCCACCCAGGCATCCCACTACTTTCCTTTTGATGGACATTGAGGTGGTTCCACTCCGCTCCTATAACACACATATGGGACAACTTTTAGAATAAGTTCCTTGAAGTAGCATTGCTGGGATTATCAGTTAGGACTCATTTTGGTCTCATACACCAGAAAACCCAGCATAACAGGAGCTTAGTACCGAAGACCTCTCATGTAAGACAAGCCTAGAGGCAGATGGCTTCAGAGGTGCATGGCAGTCCCGTGCAGGCACAGGTGTGCCTATATAAATGTAATAGATGTCACCAAATAGCCTTCCTCAGAGGTTCTGTGTCTTTATTTCCATCATTGGTGTGAAAGTGTTTCCCTACAGTCTGGCCAATAAATTTCACATTGTCACACTTTGCTTAAAATCTCCCAACCATGGGGTGGCTGGGTAGCTCAGTCAGTTAAGCCCGACTTCAGCCAGGTCATGATCTCACAGTTCATGAGTTTGAGCCCCACATCGGGCTCTCTGTTGTCAGCAAGGAGCCTGCTTCGGATCCTCTGTCCCCCTCTCTCTCTGCCCCACCCCTGCATGTGCACCCTTTCTCAAAAATAAACATTTTTTTTTAAAAACTCTCCCAGATGTGCTTAGGTGGCTCAGTCGGTTAAGCATCCAGCTCTTGGTTTCAGCTCAGGTCATGATCTCACAATTCATGAGTTCGAGCCCCGCATCTGTCTCTGCCCTTACAGCGTGGAGCCTGTTTGGGATTCTCTCTCTCCCCCTCTCTCTGCCCCTCCCCAACACACTCTCCATATCTTTCTCAAAATAATTAAAAATAAACTTAAAAAAATATTTTAAAAAAGTCTCCCAAATAGGTGAAAATGGTACTCATTATCATTTTAATTTATATTTCTCTTCTTATGAGTGAAGTTGAACCTCTTTTCATGGGTCTAAGAGGCACTTCCCTTTCCATGGATTGTCTGCTTATGTTCACGTCCATTTTCCTTTTTGTTTCTGGTCTTGTTTGTATTAAATTTTGGTTGACATCTTAATTAAGAAACAATTCACATCCCACAAAGCTCACCTACATATAAAGTTGTACAGTTCAGGGGTTTTAGTCTCTTCGCAGGCTGTGCAATCATCACCACCGTTGGATTTTAGAACATTTCGTCTCCCTCACAATAAGAAACTCAGGGTACCCATTATTAGTCCCTGCCCCCCAACTCCAGTCCTCACCACCCCTGCCGGACTGAAGCAACCACTAATCTATTCTCGACATAGTTTTGCCTATGCTGGATGTTTAGTTCACACGTATAGAATCATATGGCTGACTTCTTTCACTTAGCATATTGTTTTCAAAGTTCACCCATGTTGCAGCAGATGTCAGAAACTCATTCCCTTTTATTGTTGAATGATATTCCATTGCAGGGATACACCTCAGTTGGTATTCCTCTTTCTTTGGTTGATGAACATTTGGGTTGTTTCCACTTTGTGACTATTATAAATAATGAACATTATTGTAACAGTTTTGGAGTGGACATATGTTTGCTTAGGGAGAGAAAGAGGTAATGGAGAGAGAGAGATCGAGCAAGCATGGGAGAGGGGCAGAGGGCGGGAGAAAGAAAGAGAGAGAGAGAGAGAGAGAGAGAAAATCCCAAGGAGGCTCCATGCTCCGTGCAAGCCCGATATGGGGTTCGATCCCCCGACCCTGGGATCATGACCTGAGCTGAAATCAACAGTCGATTGCCAGACTAACTGAGTCACCCAGGCACCCTAGGTGGATGTATCTTTTAATTTCTCTTTGAAAAAAAAATTTTTTAACGTTTTATTTATTTTTGAGACAGAGAGAGACAGAGCATGAACAGGGGAGGGTCAGCAAGAAGGAGACACAGATTCTGAAACAGGCTCCAGGCTCTGAGCTGTCAGCACAGAGCCCGACGCGGGGCTCGAACTCACGGACCGAGAGATCATGACCTGAGCCAAAGTCGGCCGCCCAACCTACTGAGCCACACAGGCGCCCCTAAAAAATACCTCAGAGTGGACTGCTTAGTCTTAAGGTAACTCTATGTTTATGTTCACCATTTTGAGGAACAGTCAAACTGTTTTCCAAAACAGATGTACCATTTTACATTCCCACCAGCAATGTATGAGGGTCCCAGTTTCTCCAAGTCCTCTCCAGGACTTGTTATCTCCCCTCCCTGCTCCACTCTTTTTTTTTTTTTTAGAGTGGGGGGGGAGGGGCAGATGGAGAGGGAGAGACAGAGAATCTTCAGCAGGTTCCATATCCAGCAGGGAGCCCAGCACAGAGGCTGCCGCGGGGCTCAATCCCTCAACTGTGAGGTCACGACCTGAGCCAAAACCAAGAGTCAGCCGTTTAACCGCTTAACCGACTGAGCCACCCAGGCGCCCTCACTGTGGTTTTGATTTGCATTTCCTTAATGGCTAAGCATGGCTGAGCACCTTTTCCTGTTCTTATTAGCCATCTATAGACTGTCTTTGAAGAAATGCCTATCACACTGATTGCTGAGACCTCTTTACATGCCGAGGAAATTAGCCCTTTGTGACATGAGTTGCAAATATTTTTCAGAGGCATCGATCTTTCATTTTATTTATGCTTTTTTTACCTCCAGGCAAGGTTTTGTATCATACTTAGAAAGGCCCTTTCCCCGCCAACACCGTTACAATTTTTTAAATGGCTTCACATGTTTACTTCTAGCAAACTTATGGTTTAATTTTTTTCTAGTTAATCAAATCTTTTATCAAATTAGAATTAATTTTGGTATAAGGCAAGAGTTAAGAACCCAGATTTTTTCCCACATATCTAACCAACTGTCCCAATACTTTTTAGATATCCCTACTGATTTGAAATGCCACACTTTTATTTACTAGATTCCTACAAATATTTGGGTGTATTTCTGGACATTCTATTCTTTTCCATTGACTTACGTATCTATTTGTGTTTTAGTTTCATAAAGATTACATGTTTAAGACTCATAAATACAGAGAACAAACTGGTGGTTGCCAGAGGGGAGAGGATTAAGGACCCCCTGGGTGGCTCAATTGGTTACGTGTCCCTTTTTTTTTTTTAATGTTTATTTATTTTTGAAGGAGAGAGAGACAGAGCAAGAGCAGGGGTGGGGCAGAGAGAGGGAGAAACAGAATCCGAAGCAGGCTCCAGGCTCTGAGCTGTCAGCACAGAGCCCAACGTGGGGCTTGAACCCACGAATTGTGAGATCGTGACCTGAGCCGAAGTCGGCCGCTTAGCCAACTGAGCCACCCAGATGCCCCAAGTGTCCGACTCTTGATATCAGCTCAGGTTGTGATCTCACGGTCATGGGATCAAGCCCCAAGTCAGGCTCTGCACTGAGCATGGAGCCTGCTTGGGATTCTCTCTCCCCCTCTCTCTGCCCCTTCCCCACTAGCACTCTCTCTCTCTCAAAATAAATAAAATTTTTTAAAGTTTTAAAAAAACATAGGTGAAGAAGATTCAGAGGTATGAACTTCCAGTTGTAAAGTAATGAAGTCACAGAGATAAAAAGTACAGCGCAAAGAATACAGTCAATAATACTGTAATAACTTGGTATGGTGACGGGTGGTTACTATAGTTACCGAGGTGAGCGTTTTGTGACGTATGTAATCACTGAATGATTATGGTGTACACCTGAAACTAACACAATAGTATATGTCAGCTCTACTTCAATTAAAACTTCTAAAATTTCTTTTAAAACTTGCATATTTGTTTTACTGTGGAAAATTTCAAACGCGCAGAAAATCTTTCAAATAGTACAAGAGCCCCACGTCTCCAAAACTTAGCTTCAACAACCAGCAATTTCTGCCATTCTTGTTTCCTGTTTGGTTTGGGGGATTTTTTTTTTCTTTTCTCCTTGTTCTAGAGTTGTCTCAGTCTTCTCCGGCTGCCATAACAAAATACCGTAGACTGGGGAGTTTAAACAACAGAAATCGATTTCACACAGTTCTGGAGGCTGGGAAGTCCAAAGTCAAGGAGCTGGCCAGTTTGTTTCGTCGTAAGAACTTTCTTTCTGGCTTGCAGATGGCCACCCTCTCCCTGTGTCCTCACATAGCCTCTCCTTGGTGTGTGCATGAGGAGAAATGTCTTCTTATGAGGCCACTAACCCATCATGAGGCCTCTACCCTCTAACCTAATATCACCCTAATTATCTCCCAAAGGCCCCATCTCCAAATACCATCACATTGGGGATTAAGGCTTCAGCAAATGAATGGAAAGGTTGGGGGTGCAGGAATAAATACTCAGTCCCTAACAAGAGCATTTTAAAGCAAATCATTTCACCTGGGACTACCCGGTCTCTAATTGCTAAGAACTTTTTTCAGAAATGTAATTCAGACACCTCTATCATAAATGTGGTAGGAAGAAAAATGGACCCCTAAAGATGCTCATGTCGTAACTGCCCAAACCTGTGAATATGTTCTCTCATGTGACAAAAGGGACTTTGCAGATGTGATTGAATTAAGGCTTTTGAGGGGCACCTGGCTGGCTCAGTTGGTGGAGCATGTGATTCTCGATCTTGGGGTCATGAGTTCAAGCCCTGCGTTGGGCCTAGAACTTACTTTAAAAAATAAATAAGTAAAAATTTTAAAAAATAAATTAAGGCTTTTGAGATGGTGGTGGGGAGGGTGTCCTAGATCATTCAGGCAAGAGGGTCAGGGTCAGAGAAGGAGATGTGATTACAGAAACAAGTCAGAGTGACGTAGGGCCAGGATCTAAGGAAAGCAGGCAGGCTCTAGGAGCTAGAAATGACAAGGAAACAGATTCTCCCTTAGAGCCTCCAGAAGGAACACAGTTCTTGATTTTGGTCCAGTGACTAAATTTCAGACTTCTGACTTCCAGAACAGTAAGACGATAAATTTGTATTGTTTTAAACCACTATGATTATGGTCATTGGTTACAGCAGCAATTAGAAACTAATATAACCAATAAAATTAGAAATAACTCATTGTCCAGCCCATGTTCAATTTTTCCCAAATGTTTCAAATCTTTTTTCAGTTAGCCTGTTCACAGGTTGTGTATATATATATATATAATATATATATATATTATATATATATATATAATTTATTTATATTTATATTTAAAAATATATAAATATATAAAAATAAATTTTGATAAAATAAATATATTTATATATAAATATAATAAATATATATATTTGAGAGACAGAGAGGGAGAACTTGAGGGGGAAGAGGGGCAGAGAGAGAGAGAGAGAGAGAGAGAGAATCCCAAGCCGGCTCCACACTCAGCCAGGAGCCCGACGCAGGGCTTGGTCCCACGATCCTGGGATCATGACCTGAGCTGAAATCAAGATTCAGATGCTCAACCGACTGAGCCACCCAGGTGCCCCCACAGGTTGTATTGTTTTAAATGTAAATTAAGCATATACAGGGCCGGTGAGTTGTTTTATTACAATCTGGTTTAAACTAAATTAATAAAAACTGAATCCAAATAAATAAATACGTAATAAATAAACACAGCTCACAAAGTCACTACTGACCTGGGCAAGTCGCCTGCATTCTGGGCCTGGGCTTCCTAACCTGAAAAGCAAGAACATTAGGCTAGATGAGGTGTTCCCTATGCGGGCTCCGGGTCTGGGCTGCACGGGACCTGGGAAACCGTATGCAAAAGCGGGAGAGTGCTCAACCCCGTCTGTGTCTTAAAAATCCCCTACAGGGGCGCCTGGGTGGCTCAGTCGGTCAGACTTCAGCTCAGGTCACGATCTCGCGGTCCGTGAGTTCGAGCCCCGCGTCGGGCTCTGTGCTGCCGGCTCAGAGCCTGGAGCCTGTTTCAGATTCTGTGTCTCCCTCTCTCTCTGCCCCTCCCCCGCTCATGCTCTGTCTCCCTCTGTCTCAAAAATAAATAAACGTTAAAAAAAAAAAAAAATCCCCTACAGATGCCCTCACCCCTAGCCAGAAGGGTGTTAAACACAGGAGCCTGGGGGGTTCCCTGTGTGAGGCTCATTTCCTAGAGGTTGATGTAAATTTAGAGACTTAACAGAGTCAGAAAAAGAAAACATCATGGGCTTACTCAGCAGCACATTCAAAGGACGATGTTTACCTAAGACACACCAATTCAGTGCAGCCACCATCATGGCTCATTCTCTGTGAGTGAGGGGACTGAGCTGGGTGCCAGTGTGAGCAGATGAAATTCGGGATGCCCAGTTAAATTTGAATTTCAAATAAATAATGAATCACTTTTAGTATACATGTACCCTCCCACACAACCTTGGAGATATGCTTACACTGAAAAATGATTCATGGCTGATCTGAATCAAATTTAACTGGAAGTCTGTGCTTTATCGGGATCCAACTTGATCATGCTCCCAGAGGACCAAGGCAAACACCAGCTTCCAGGATCTAGTGACCGGCTCTAAAGGACAGATGGAAGGGGCTCCAAAAAAAGACTCTAAGGAAGAAAGGCAGAGAGGTTTGAGAATGACCTCATGAGAGTCTGAAGCTGGAAGGAGCAGGTGACTCCTAATCTAATCATCTCCAGTCACCATAGAAACCACTAAAGTCAGCCGGAAAGAGCTGGTGAACCCCAACACCCACCTCCTCTCCACCAGTATAGATCGTTCACATTCCCTTCCTAGGTGAGGTCTGGTCGGACGGGATCTACTGTCTCAGTTGCTCTCCCAGGAAACAGCTGGGACCTGACCCTGCCCTCTTCCTCCCAGCCTCAGATGGCTGCCCCAAAGCACCCACCCTGTTGTGAGTGATGGCACCTGAACACCTAACCCTGTGTCAGAGAAAAACCAGGGCCAGAGAGTAGTTAAAGCAATAAAAACAGATTTTATTCAGGACTATTGCGCTAGAGGACAAGAGACCTTGGTGTAGAATCGGGCTCCATTCCAAATACAGCAGGGGCAAGTGGGAATTTATAACCAAGGAGTGGGGGCAGGGGGTCGGCGGATGGAAAACGACTAAGAAGAAGCCTCAGCGATAAACGGGGATTCTGGCTAAACCAACCTAACCGGATTCGTGCTAAAGACAGGCCCAGGTGATCAGACACCTGGGAGATGGTGGGGGATGAAGAATCCGGTAAGATATGGAAGTCGATCAGAGATATGGAGAATACAGGGTTCTGGTTACACTAACTTAGCAGGGCTCTTACCAAAACTGGATTTTATATGGAAGTGCCCATATGAGCCTAGGAGAAGATTCAGGACTAAAGTCTGGTTGAGCAAAAGAAGTCTTTGTCACCTGCCCACAGGGAGGTCACATTCTAGCAGGGGAACAGTACCCAGGAGGGAAATGGCCCAAGGACATACAGCAAAAGCCTGTTCAGAACAAAACAGGCCCGTCCTGGACTCCCTGTCCACGTATCTCTCTGTCCCTTCCTGGGTAAAGTAACTCTCCTCATCCAAAATGTGATTAAATTGATCAGGACAATGTTCAATCTTTCAGACAAGACATGGGCAGGCAGTAAGCTCTGCATACAAATGCAGGAGTTTGCAGTGACACATTTTGTATTTGACTCCGGAAATTAGAGGTGCTTTGGAGGTAATGCAAATTGATTCAAAATGTCCCCGGCCAGAAGCCTGGGTCATGCACTTAGGCAAATCATGCGAAGTGCTTTTTAATGCACTGCCTCAGATCCTTCTGTGTACCTCTCTGCTGGACCAGCCCTGACCTCACAGCAGCGACACTGATCCTCCCCATGGGGCCTCCAACTGCACTTCTGCGTCTGTCCTCCTTCCCTTTGCACACAAGCTCTGAATGCTATTGTTTCCACTTTACAGACAGGTAAGTAGGGCGCTGAGTGATTAAGCGACTAACCCATGGTCAATTTACTCTAAGGGACAGAGCCCGCTGGAGGCCACCCTCTCTCTCTTCCCTAGTCTAGGACAGCTTGCACAGATGTTACTCCATTCCTCTAGGTTCTGCAACCTTTAGAGGATCATGAAGAACGTCGTATGTCTGTCCGCCTACCAGCCTATCCACACACAGGATTCTGTGGAAGGAGCACCCCTAACGCTTAGTAAATTTCCTCCCTTTGCTAAAAATTTGCTAAATTTCCTCCCTTTCATGTAACTCCAATCTTCACAGAAGCTGCTGTCTTTAATCAAGACAATCAAATCTGAGCAATTATGACAGCTGTTCCTCTGATGGCCAAGATCACCACACAGAGAAGACTGACCCACCTTTGACTTCCTACAGGCTCAGAAAGTTTTAAGGTTTGCTTTGTGGACATGTTGCTTAACCCAGGAAACCAGGGCTTCCAAAATTACGAGGCAAATTTGTACCCAACATACGGATTAAGCTCTATCCCTGAATTTCATCAAATAAGAATCCAGAGGATTTTGCAAACATACCCACCCAGATTCCTCCCTACTTTTCTCGGAATCTATCTCCTGTGACTCCAGTGCCTTTGTCCTGGGCTCACTGCCACCTATGGTCACTAATGTCAACCCTAGTTTTCACCTGTAAACTGCCTAGCCAGGCTAGGCTGTCAGTGTGAAGGCTGGCTGGCCACCTCCACTGTGTCCACATGGTGGCCTCTGCCTGGAATGCCCCCGTCTCCACCTGGAACAATCCTGCTTCTCCTTCAAGTCCCTGCTCAAATATCCCTAGAATTCCAGCTTCATGGGGCTGCTGTGAGGACTAAGGTCAAGCACAGATGGGCACAGACAGGGGCACCTGGTCCAGGACAGCACTGACTGTCACTGTCATGCCCTCGCTCCTGCCCCTCTTAGGGAAACCATCCCCTTCCCAACTTCCTCTGCCTCTTACTCACACTACTATGTGGTTACTCGTGTGCTCACCCCTATCCTCCATAAAGTCCTGAACTCCTGGAGGGCAGGGGTCTTGTCTTGCTTGTCTTTGGGGCCCCACACCTGACTCAGGGCCTGACACTTAGGGGGTTCCATGTATATTTGCCCCCAAAATCCTCCTGTCTCCTGGGCTCCAGGGACAGCAGCTTGATGAATGGTCAGAACACTGTGATAAGTTAAAATTCATTGTATGATGTGGCTGTGGACACAGACAAAGACTGTGCTGTTAGTGACATCATGTCGGGCTGGTGACACCACTGGTCATTAGGAATGTTTACTTCAGGACAGAGCCCTTGGCTTGTCGGGAAAATGGTCCAGAGTCCCATCCAGTGTGTCACTATAGCCTGTAGGAACTGTCTCCAATAGGGATGGGGCGATCCAGCTGGTGTGGTCTGCCTGTCTGCCTTCATGCACCTCTACAGGCCTCAGCGTCTCGGTGAATATATTTTGATAACTGCATGGATTCCTTTTAATATCACATGATGCGGCACCTGGCTGGCTCAGTCAGAAGAACATGCGACTCTTGACTTGGGGTCGTGAGTTCAAAACCCACGTTGGGTGTAGAGATTACTTAGATAAACAAACTCGCAAAATAAAGTAAAATGGGGCTGCCTGGGTGCCTCAGTCAGTTGAGCGCCTGACTCCAGCTCAGGTCATCATCTCCATGAACTCACGGTTCATGAGCTCAAGCCCCACATCGGGCTCACTACTGTTAGCCCAGACCTCGCTTTGGATCTTCTGTCCCCGCCTCTCTCTCTGTCCCTCCCCTGCTCGTGCTCTCTCACTCAAAAATTAATAAACATTTTTAAAAAACGAAAATAATCATGCAAACAAATAAATAAATAAAATATATAAGTCACATGAAACTAGTTGCATTACTGAGGACAAGAAGCTGGGAAGAACCCTCCTCTGTATCTGCACGTCTCCCGCTGACAGAAGAGAGCAGGCTCCAGTGACGGAAGCAGAAAAGTTCCTGGCAGGTCTGTGGGACCCAGACACACTCCACGCCCACTCGAGCCTCCGTGCCATCCCACTGGCATTCCCTCCTCCAGGAAAGCCCTTTTCCCAGTAACCTCCTACATTTTGTCCAGGACCCCACTCGTGCACCTTCTCTTTCAGATCTTCCTGCAATAAAGAGGTCTGGTGCAGTCCCTTCAGAGTTTTTCTGATTCAACCCTGGCCATTTTCACAAGTTCAATGCAGTGTTAGGGCAAGAAGGAGGAGCTGGCAAACAGTAACAAGATCTGCAGTAATGGGGAAAATGTGTCCCCTGGGTCTTAAGCAGTTTCCCCAAGGCTTTGCACTCCAGCATGTGATGTGACAGGCATGAGGTGCAGACTAGAGGCCCGGAGAAGAGAACAGAGGACATGGGGGGTGGGGGGCGCTGAGAACTAGGACTAGGATCTTAAAAGCCGGAAATCCTCAGCAACCAAACCTAGGTCTTTCTGCCGCGGATGCCTCAGAGCAGCATCCTGGGAATGCACGTTGGGAGCCCTGGTGGAGGGGCTGTGTCAGAGGTAGGGATCTGAAGGAGACTGAAGAACCCCCGTGCAAACCCCCCACTCCATCACTCACTAGCATGATCGTAATGACGCAAATCACTTGACTTGCTTTGATTTGGTTTCCTCAGCTATAACATGGTCTCCCGGGGACCAAAAGTGGACTACGCCACTTTTCTGGAAGATGTGAACAACACATCTTAGGGACACGTTCCAGGCCTCCCGGGCGCTTCCCTGTTCAGACGAGACTCCCAAGAGGCCGTTTCCACTTTGTGGTTCGTCTCTGACAGCGCTCAGCTCAATCTCTTTAAACGGTTTACAAAACGCTCCGACATCAACAATGCATTCTCACCGCTTTTACAAATGGGGAGACCTGGGTCCGTAACTTGCCACGGTCACGCCGTGGGGACCGGCGCGCCCCGGGCGGCTCCGCACCGCCTCCGCACGGCTGCCCGGCGCGCTCCTTGGCGGGGCGGGGCCACGGCGCGGGGCGGGACCTGGACGGGTCACGTGACGCCCGGCCCGGAAGCGCTCGCTCCCGAGACCCCCTGGTGACGGGGTCGGGAGCTGCTACCTGGAGCGGGCGCGGAGGTCCCGGGGGTCCCTGCAGTTTCTCGCTCCCTGTATTCGCCGCCATGGCCTGGACCAAATACCAGCTGTTCCTGGCCGGGCTCATGCTCGTCACCGGCTCCATCAACACGCTCTCGGCCAAGTGAGTCCGGGCCTGGCTGGAAGGGGAGGGGGCTCAGCCGGACCTGCCGCGGCCAGCGAGGGCGCCAGCGACCCCGCGCACCTTCCTCGCTCTCCCCTTCCTTGGCTCTCCTTTCCCGGCTTCACCGGCTCGCCTAGTTTCTCCGGTCGGTTCAAGCGATTTGGGGGCCCCTAAGGGGCGCGAGGCCCGGGGAAATATGGACAGAGGCCGGGTCGCCAGCTGGAGGACCCAAGCCCCGGCTCATTTGATCGCTGAGTGTTTGATCCCGGCGAGTCACCTTCCGTCTCCGTGCCTCAGTTTCCTCGTCTTTAAACGGGAGGGTTGGAGCCCAACGCTGGGGTCGGAGGCAGGCTCTCCAAGAGCTGTAGGCAGAGGTGGGGTGAAGGGGCACTCCCACACTTGTGCACACGGGCTGCGGTAGAACCCATGCAGCCCGAGTAACCCGTGAGCGTGGAGGCGACAGAGAAGGGGTGCCCCGTGGGCTTCTCACGGAGGAGAGGTTACAGCTGGGCCTTGAAATTTCGGTGGGATATCTACATGTGGCTGGACGTCGAGGCAGGCAAGAGCAAGGTCACATCGAAGAGTGTTATAACCAGCCCCAAATGCCCAGGCCGCATCTTAATCCCACAATCAAAGAAGGGCTTTTGAGCAGAAAGTGACAGGTTACAAATGGTACGATGAACCTGATGGTCAAGATGAAGAGTAGTTTGGTGCAGGGAATACCACTCCAAGCCTGCTACATAACAGATGAGGGAGGTAGGAAAGGAAGGGACAGGTGGGAGAGACCAGGTACAGAATGAAGCCATAAACCCTGACCCACGGAATGGAGAGACAATGACCAGTCCAGGGTTTCTGCCTGCGAGAATACAAGTGTCATTAACCCAGACAGGGAAGGCAGGTGGGCAGTTCAGCTCTGATGCATGAGGGTGAGGTGCTTGTGGGACAGAGGTAATAGTCCCGAGGAGGTTAGGGCTTGAGGACCCAGGGCTGTCATGAGACTGAGGGGTTGAGCACGGCCTCCTCTCTGTAGTGCACAGGAGACCCTGGAGGCAGCCCCTTGTCTGGGCAGTGCTTTGTCTCTTGCTCTGCCCCCGCCTCAAGACAGGGCTCTCCTGCCCCCTCTGTTTACCATCTCAGAGCCCCCAGTACCCAGATCCTGGCCTCTCTCTGAACCGATTCCAAGGTGCACGTGGAGAACAGTGGACAGTGGCCCTCTCCCAGCCAGACCTCACTTCCAGCTGGGCCCTGTCAGTCTCCACAGCAAGGGGGAGGCATGCCAGTCACCCTCTGGGCTGTGTTCCAGGCCCCCTGAGGGCTGGGGGAGGGGGGCAGTCATCTCCTATCCATTTTTGAGGTGTTTGTTCCTAGCACACTCCATCAGTGATATGAGACATGTTCCAGAGGAGAGTTTGGAAGAGAGGCATCCTGTTCAGTTGATCAGACATGCATAAGGTACCTACAGGGTGTAAGGCACTGTCTGGACTCAGGGAAGGAGGCTGAAGCAACCAAAAGAAAGCTTGAGATGGTTAGAATCAGAGGTGAAGGGGTTAGAATATACAGCCTGGCAACCACTGTGTCCTCCCTTCTCCAAAGGAAGTAAAGCTCTGTGTGAACCCCACTGTCTCTGGTTGGGTTATGGCCGGCTGTGTCTGTGCCTTGAGCTGGTCTCCTGGGCCCTGTGGCCTCCTGAAGGTCCCTGCTTTTGCTGAGCCCTTAACTGTAAAGGTGACTCAACATGAGAGCTCCCATTCTCAGGATCTGAACACAGCGGCCAAGTTGTCTGTCTGCCCATCTGTCGTACTAGCTAAGGCCTTAGCCAAGTGCTTCCAGAGTGGCCGTGGGTCTGCCAGGGCTTCTGTCCCCAAGGAGAGTTGAGACTGCCAGTTACTACTGGGGTAAACTGTGCTAACTCAGCTCCTTCCTGGTCAGGTAGGAGGCCAGGGGAATCCTTGGCCCCAGGAGGCCTTGCCCTTGGAGGCTGCCTCAGAGACAGGAAAGAGACTCCCATGTGAGGACCCAGCCTTTGATCCTGTCACCTGATGTGGGGTCTCTCAGGAGCCTCCCTACCTCAGATGGACCACCAGAATTGGGCCCCAAACATTGTTCTAAGGCCAGACTGTGAGAAGGACACCCTCAGAGAGAAAATGTGAGAGAGCAGCTATGTACATCCTGATGGGAATTAGCAATTTGAACTCACACTCTGACCTGCAGTTTCTGACAGGGACAGACTGGCTAGAATGTGACCACAGCCAGTGCTAACTAAGCAACTGCTGTCCAGAGAGCATCCCGTGCCCGGTCCTCCTGCGGCCACCTTTCACGTGTTAGTTTAATGAATTCTTGTAACCAGCCTGTGAAGGAGATACGCTCGTTGTCCCCGGATGAGGATCCTGAGGTATGGAAAGGTGGAATTGCTTGCCTAAGTTCAAGTCAGCTGTCAAATGGCAGAGTTGATAATTGAACCAAAGTGATCTGGCTCAAGAATCCGGGCTCTTCATCGTCAATATGGGATGAGGCTAGAGACTTCTCTATTCATTTTTCAGGGCATTTCAAGTTGTTAGAAACCTAGAAATCACCCATTCTCATCCCCACGATCTGTGGTCAGGGTCCCATGAGAAGTTTCTTTTTGTGGCCCAGCTGACTGGTGTCAGAGTGGGCACCAGAACCTGGGTCTCCGCATTTTTTTTTAACATTTTTTTTTATTTATTTTTGAGACAGAGAGAGAGAGAGCATGAACAGGGGAGGGTCAGAGAAAGAGGGAGACACAGAATCTGAAACAGGCTTAAGGCTTTGAGCTGTCAGCACAGAGCCCGACGCGGGGCTTGAACCCACGGACCGCGAGATCATGACCTGAGCCGAAGTCGGCTGCTTAACCGACTGAGCCACCCAGGCGCCCCATCCTGGGTCTCCGCATTTTAGCCCAGTCCTTCCACAGCTACAGAACCCCAAAGCCGCTCTTCCTTGGGGATCTCCTCTCGTATCTCCGCAGGCAAGAGCAGCCAAGCGTGACCCTTGGGAGTTGTGATCCCGCAAGTGGCAGCTCCCCTCCCTGCCACCAGAGTGCCCGACCTCCGGGACTGGGCAGCAGGCCTGCGTCCCAGCCCAGGGGATCCTGCTGTTACCCTGCTTATTCCCCGCCCCCCCCCCCCCCCCGGAGCCAGGGGCTGCTCTCGGTTCCCACGTTGCATCTCCAGTAGCCTCTTTCAGTTCCTTGGCCTGTTAAAAGGAGCACGTTTCTGTCCCCAGCGTCCAGGGGAGACTAAACATAGTAGAGACGGAAGTGGCTGAGCACATGCCACCTGCTGTCCTGGGACCACAGGGCAGCTCTCCCCTGGAGGGGGCCACTGCCCGCTCGGCAGGTTTGGGGAGGCTGCAGGAGACAGGCCTGCCCTGGCTGGGGCCGGAGCAGGGGGCACATACCCACAGGAGGGAAAGCCGCCCATCAGGTTGGCCCCGTGGCCCTGTCCCCGGGCCTTGGCAGAGGGCCCCTCCCGGTGAAGTAGCTGCTTCTCCTTTCTTGGCTGCCCTCGCCCCCCCCCCCCCCCCCCGTCACCGGGACCTTCTGCTGATGTGTCTCCAGACCAAACGTTTCCCCCGCTCAGCACTGCTTAGGGCTGTCTGCCTGAACCAGAGCCTGCCTGTGGGGTCCTGTCCCTTTCAGAGACCCCTTTTCCTGAATCCCGCTGGGGGACTGCATGGAAAGAGCCAGTGTCAAGTAGACACTAAGTAAGGCTCAGATCGCCACCTAAACCGCTGCAGACTGGGAAGCTCACCCGGCCCGGGAGGGGCCGGTGGGGGGCGGAGGGGGGGGGTGACTTCCCCTCCAAAGTCAGGCCCTTGGTGCAGGAACCCTGCCAGGAAGGTGGCAGGAGGCCTGGAACCACCGGGCCTCTATTAGGGAAGGACTTGTATATGGCCTTTCTGTGCCAGCTCTAACTGTTGCCTTGGTGGCTGTCCCTACCCTTAAATCCCACGAGCTGGCATTGGATAATTGCTTCAGAGGGTTCCTTTGCCAGCCTCAGGAGGGCCGTATGTAGAGTGGAAAGAGTTGCAAGGCTTGGAAGCTATGGGATTAGGTGAGTCATGGGGCCTCCCCAAGCCTCAGGTTCATCTGTAAAATGGGCGTCATTTCCCCACCTTCCACCCAGAAACAAGGGATCCACTGAGGAAGATTTTGCAATACTTAGATGAGAGGGCTCGTGACTGTTTATTACCAACCGCTGTGACACCCAGAGAGTGGAGAAGCTCTGTGGTCCTTCCAAAGATCCCAGGCAGGAGAAAGAAGCTGACTCACCAGGCTTGACAAGCCGGGGGCGCCAGAGGAAGTGGCAGAGATTGTGAGGGGGGTGGGACGCACAACCGGTCGGTCCGAGGGAGCTCCATCAGCCACATCCTCAGTCTGTCCGCACCCCCTGCCCTCACGTGGTTGTGCACGCTTCTCAGAGTGCTGAGCTTTGAGTTTGGCCATGCCAGAGTGATTCACCCCCAGCACGGGGAGCCCACACCGCCCCCTCCACCGGCCTGCCGAGACCCCATCTAAAAGAAGCCAGTCTCCGCCAACAGAAGGCATCTACTCATGTAGCGTGAGCCAGACCCTTGCGGGGTCCCACAGGCCTCCTGCCCATGAGACCATGGCTTTCCCTTAGGGTACAGTATCTAGAGAGAAGAGAGGGCCCATCTGCAGAGCTGACCTCTCTCCACTTCAGCGAGGGGAGTGGGAAGAATCTGGAATAAGAAGGTGATGGGAGAAATTCAGGTGCTGAGGAAGGAGCACAGAACTGGAGGAGGAGGCCCCTGGGTGCTGGCCTTTCCTCTGCACCCGAGGAGCCCCGTGTCCCTCAAGCCAGCCCTCTCTGGTCCCCGGGTTCTTTGTCAAATAAGGTGCTTCCTGAGATGATGGTTGCGTTTCTTCTCCTGTATCGGCACTTGTTGGCCCTGTGGCCCCTCCAGCCGCCCCTGCTTCAGCCAGCAGGGTGGGTCACAGAGAATGCTCCAGCTTTAGGGCTGGAGCAGAGCAGGCAATGTTGACCCAACACGAGGGGTGAGACTCCTGCTCAGTAGAGGGGAAAGAGGGAGAAGGGGCAGAAAAGGACTTTCATTGACTACCCGCCATGGGCCACCTCTTACATATCTCCTATTATTTATTGCTTCTGACAGTTCATCAGTATTGGCATCATCATCCCTATTTTATAAATGAGAAACCTATTCACTTGTCCTACCTATGAGGCTCAAAAGTCGTGAGCTTTCCACATATCCTGCCGCCTCTTCGGAAAGCATGTGAGCAGTTGGGTTTGGCGCTAGACCCGGCCTTTTGTTAACTGTGTGAGTCTGAGCCCGGCTCCCTCCACCCCTCCACCCCTCCACCCCAAGCCTGCAAGTCCCCGCCTGGAAAATGAAGTACGTGAAGTGCTCAGCACAGGCCTGGCACGAAGTCGGTGCTCAGTGACTTGTTCCTTCCTAAAAACATGTAGTGAAGCGTTTTGCAAACAACAACCCCACCCTAGGGGCCATTGCTGTCATCCCCCCATGAACTGGAGCTGGTTTTGGTCTCTTGTTCTGTGCTGTCTGGGGTCCACCTGTGCCGACACAGTGAGCTGAAGCCTGTCTCAGGACCAGGACAGGAAGCCTGACTCCAGCCCTAAGTGCCTGCAGGTCCGAACTCTTCCCTGCCTGCAGAGAGGCTGGGCAGGGCCGCCGGTCCTGACACCCAATCCCTTGGGCTGCAAGCCTGCTCTGAGCCTTCAGATACAAGAGGACTCCATTTCCCAAGCTGGGAACACTGCCAGCCCCAACTTGTTGAGGCAGACCCACCCCTTGGGGAAAGCAAAGAAGGTCTTCGGGGCAGGAGGGGGAGCTCAGCATCTGCCTTACAGCCGGCTCTGCACTCGCTGCCCACCCCTGGGGACAAGCCCAGCCGGCCCCACCAGCAGGTGGCACCTCACCCAAGTGGGCAATTAGGACCCAGAGGACGTTGCCTCTGGACTGTAGTACCTGCCTGTTTGCTAGGTGGAGTCTGGCAGTCCCATTTATCCGACCACAAAATGTTGGAGCTTCTGTATAGTAATGTGCCAGGAGCTGGGGGTCCAGAGGTGGAGAAGTTGCTGGATGCTGAGCTTCCACTCTCTTAAGTGATAGTGACTCTGGAACACACGGTGAGACATGTGAGTTGTCGTTGCTATAAGCTGCATAGGCAGTCACCCCGGGGGAGTCCCGGGAGATGGCTCTACCCCTAGATCGAGGCGGGGGTGGGGGGGGGGGGGCACTTCACGAGCCTACCATGTATGCTGGGTGTAGTACCATGATGGGGAAGGGGTTTGCACGCATGCCCTCGCCCTGAGCTTCTGGCTCACCTTCACGGACTTGGCAGGACCTCCCTCATTCCTCCTGGCAGAGCCCTGGCTCCAGCTCCAGGAATTTCCATCTCTGACTTGACCTGGGGCAGTTGGCTATACACCTTGGTAAAGCCTAACCTCTTTACTCCTCCTCGCATCTCCTCTGTTACACTTGGGTGCCTCACCCCCAGGGCCTCCCAGAGTGAGAGTAGTCCTTCCTGCCCGGGGATCCAAGAGCCCGAACTTGCCGCGAATCGGACAGAAGTGAGACCTCAGAGAGCCGGTGGTTTCTGTAGTGGGGGCTTTCTTTGCCACATTGGTACTGGGACTGCTCACAGCCTGGTCCCCTGACCCAGATTTCTCCCTACATTTCCAACCAGTCCTGTCAGAACTCCCACCCTTCAGCTCTCCTCTGACCCTCACCATTCCCAAGAACCACAGGCCCTCCTACCTGCCCCTGTTGGCATCTCTGGAGTGCCGGGGTCTCCCGCTCATTCACTGCGAGATAAGTTTGCCACGGCCCTGTTTTGTTCACTGGCCCTGGGGTGTGGTCAGATCAGTGAATGGATGTGGTCTCGCCCTCATGGCTGCCCAGGAGCTCTACCTGCCCTTCATGCTGCCAGCATCCGGGCCTTATGCCCTTGCCCCGGGCTGTGGGAAAGAGCTCCCTGGTCCCCTCCTCAAACTCAGGGCAGAGAGAAGCCAGGGCTGGCCAGGATCTTTGTCAAACCCAGGCCCTAACTAGTGGCCCATACTTGTAGCACTGTGGAGGGCACAGGAAACAAAAGCCTCCCCTTACCTTTTGGGACCTTGGCCTTGTTGCAGAAATGAGCCAGCAGAGCAGGGCTAGGTACTACCGTGTGGTTGCTCTTGACAGACATTGCGAGGAAGGACATTTAAGAAAAAGAAAGTCCTGGGTCTTGCGGTTTACAGACAGCCTCCACCTATGCGTGGGGTGCTACACAAGGAGCAGGTCCATGGCCCGCAGGACATTGCCCTGGGTCTGCGTTGGCTTGAGTCAGCTTGTGATATGACAGACGCGGTTGAAGCCATGTCGACGAACGGCAGGATATGCAACATGAGGGGGGTGGGGGTGCCCTCCTGCCAGGCTCAGTCCAAGCCAGATCACCCAGCTCCGGGCCCGGGCCCACCTGCATGCTTCCAGAAGTCAGCAGCCAGGGGACTAAAAGGTTAGGAGGAGCTGTGGCTCTTTAGGCAGGAGATGAGAAGATTCAAAAGAAGGTGGAAAAGTCTCCCAAATAGCTAAAGGACTTTCAAATGGAAGAGGTTAGACTAGACCTCAGGGACACGACAAAGCCCAGCAAAAACGAAGTTCAGGGGCAGGAGCTGTAGTGCACGGACGGCAGACGGTGCAGAATGATTGGCGGTAGCTGCCAGGGCACAGGGCCGTGAGGGGTCCTGGGCTCGTGTCTGGGGTTGCTGGGGAAGCACGCCACACTCGGTTATGCCATCTGCCAGGGTGCCGGCTGGGCGTCCCCTCTGCTAGAGCCACGCACTTGCCACCTGCTTTACAGTCAGTGCTAGAAAGACCCTCCAGACCCTTCAGGTGATATGAAGGTGACCGGCTGCTCTCTGCCAGACAGTCATTTCCCAGGGCCCAGATGCCCTCGTAGACCACAGGCGCCTGGTACTTTTCGTGCCATGGGCCCCTTTGACAGTCTGGTAAAGCCTGGAATGTTGTTTTAAAATATGCAGATAAAGGATAGGATTACAGAAAAAGCCACTTATGTTGAAGTAAAGTTATCAGAACATTGAAAAATCCTATTTGTGATAGAGTGATATGTGTGTATATGCTTCTTAACACAAAATGATAAGCAGTAGGTCTAATTGCCGTAATTTTGTAGTAGCGATGGATGTAATTGGCACTTCACAGTATCCGCAAGGACTCCGATGGGCTGGTGAGAGTAACTGTGACTTGTGCGCGTGACAAAGTCACAGGTACTGCGGGGCTACGTTCCCAGTTTGAGGAAATGCTGTGTTTTGGCTAAAAGTTTCTAGGCCCCCGCTTCCTGTCCATGGTCCCAGATGAAGGCTTCGTGCTGTGGAATCCGGCCCCTTCGAGCGGGAGTCTCACGCTGGGCCAAGTCCCCTAAGTCTGGCCTCTTGGCTCTGAGAGGAGCCAGCTTGTCCGTAGGCCCCAGAGCCAGGCTTGCAGAGCCCGCACGCGCCCAAGGATTTGACCTTCTCTCTCTCTCCGCTGCAGGTGGGCAGACAACTTCGTGGCCCCGGGCTGCGGAGGGAGCAAGGAACACAGCTTCCAGCATCCCTTCCTTCAGGTATCTAGCCCCGTCCCTGCCTCCCCACCTCTGACCACCCAGGCCTCAGGTCATGTGTGCCCACCAGGCCCTGCTGCTTCCTGACCCAGGGTGGTGCCTTCCCCTGCTCCCGGGAGAACCATCTCCTTCCCTCCCTCCCTCCCCAGAACAGACGCCAGGGTGTGAGTGCCCGTGGAAGAAGGCAGAGGGCACAGCCCTCTCTGGAAGGCCTGCGTAAGTCCTGGTGAGCAGTCCTGCCCCGGACGCTGTAAGGCCAGCCCTCCCATGTCCAAGTCAGGACACATTTGGAAAACGTCAACCCCAGGAGCAAAGCCCGCTCTGCACCCACGGGCAGCCCGGACTCCTCTGGGATAGAGCAGACACCATAAATGGAAAGCACCTTATCGCTAGGCTGGGAAGCGGGAGGCTAGTATTTCAGCCCCAGCTCTGCCAGCAGACTTGCTCTGTGACCTTAAGTAAGTTCTTAACCCTCTCTGAGCCTCTGTTTCTCAATCTGGAGCTTGACCAGAGGTTGGCCTACCCTGATGGTTTTCAGACCAGCTGTACACAGCCTTAAGGTTCCCATCAGGATGTTTCTAGAGCTGAGGGCTTAGACCTAGGAGGTGGTGTCTAGCCTTTCACACACAGTAGCTCTGCTTTGGTCTGTTGGACACATCAAGTTATAGATGAGCTTTTGTTTGAAGAAAGGCTGTGTTAAAATTTTGTCAAAGGTGATTCTCCTTCCAGCTCTAAACTTCTAGGGTTCTGTCCCCTGCAGGCAGTGGGCATGTTCCTGGGAGAGTTCTCCTGCCTGGCTGCCTTCTACTTGCTCCGGTGCAGAGCTGCGAGGCACCCAGAGGGCAGCATGGATCCCCAGCAGCCCTTCAATCCCCTTCTTTTCCTGCCCCCAGCCCTCTGCGACATGACGGGTACCAGCATCATGTATGTGGGTGAGTAGCTGGGCCAGGCTGAGAAGAGCCCGGGGGGCCACTGGTGAAACAGCCACCCCCACCCCAGTTCATCTCACTCCTGCCCCACTCCCAGACTTACACACACACACACACACACACACGCACGCACGCACACACACACACAAGATTTACTGAGTACATGCTATGTGCAAGGTGTGTCTTCAGCCCTGAGGACACCTCAGTGAAAAGATAGCCTCAGCCCTTGGGAGCTAACATTGTGTGTCTCTCCTCTTCTAGCCTTGAACATGACCAGTGCATCCAGCTTCCAGATGCTGCGGGGAGCAGTGATTATATTCACAGGCCTGTTCTCGGTGGCCTTCCTGGGGCGGAGGCTGGCGCTGAGCCAGTGGCTGGGCATCCTTGCCACCATCGCGGGGCTGGTGGTCGTCGGCCTGGCTGACCTTCTGAGCAAGCATGATGATCAGCATAAGCTCAGCGAAGTGATCACAGGTACGACAAGGGCCAGGGACCCAGGGGCTGCCCATCCTGTCCTGTCCTCCCTGGGAGCCAAGCACAGAGTCCGTCAACAGACTTTTGCAAGCTCTTCTGTATGCCAGGCCCTTGGTGAGGGCACATGGGGGACCTACAGGCCGACTTGGGCACGCACCTGCTCTCGAGGTGGCGGATAGAGTGCACAGAGGCACAAGCAGCATGAGAGAGGGGTGGCTAAGGAGGGGAGGTCAGGAGGGAGAGGGTCTGTGCCATGATAAACACACAACCTACTGGGTCTGCGAGAGGAAGGGAACGGATGTCTCTTGAGCATTTACTAAGTACCCAGCCCGGCGTGAGTGCTGAAGGTCATCATCATAGTAATCCCCACGTTCCGGAAAGGAGGCCTTGCAGCCTCTTCTATGATGATGGGACCCCTCTGGTCCTCCGAGGACGGACTAAACCAGAAATGTCTATCACAAAGGCTTGTGCTTCTCAAAAGACCTGCTTATCACCCCGTTGTGCCACTCGCAGTCCCAGGCAGGCCTCTGGGCCTTCTGGAGCCTCGGCCCAGAGTGGTGACAGTGCCTGCCCTGCGGGGCTACCCCACCCCTCAGGGACTAGGAAACCAGGCATAGGACTGTCATGATTGCGTCATAAACTATATGGTGCCCTGCAAAAGGCAGGGGCTGTGGGGGTGGTTGTGTCCCTGTGGGAGCCGTCTAACCCTGCACTGGGCCTGCCACCCTGCCTCTGGCTCCACAGCCATCCTCCATCCCTGCCCCCCGCCCCATGCAGCCCAGTCTCACCCTGGCTCACTTCCCCCACAGGGGACCTGTTGATCATCATGGCCCAGATCATCGTCTCCATCCAGATGGTGCTAGAGGAGAAGTTCGTCTACAGGCACAATGTGCACCCACTGCGGGCAGTTGGCACTGAGGGTATGTGAGCACGGGGGCTGGGAGCAGGGCGCTGCTGCCGGGACACCCCGGAGGGCAGCACGTGGAGGGGACACACAAGCAGGAGCACGGGGCAAGGTGCCAGGGTCCACGGGGAGGGGGTGATCCCCCCATTCCTCCCTCCCTTCACCACGTGTGTGTTGACAGATACTCTGACGCCTGCCATGCACAGAGCCAGGAGCTAGGGGGGCCGAGGTGGAGGATGAAGGGGATACATGCCCCACTGTAGAGGAGTTGGCCAGCAAGAAAGGACCAGACAGCGCATTTGGGCTCAGGCCACTTGTGCTCAAACGATGTGTCACTTGCCAAGCACATCTGAGTGTCTTTAGGACAGGGAAGGTGGCACGTGAGCTGCAACAGGAGTGGGAAGGAGGGAACTCCAGACAAAGTGAAGGCGTGGGGAGCTGGCCATGAATGTGGAAACCAGTGAGGAGTAGTTGGGTGAGGTATGGGTTTGATGTTGGGACAGTGATCAGGAAGTGAATGGGTCAGGGTCTCATCCCGGAGAACCTTGAACGTCTGGGAAGTTGATTAGACTTTCCGTGATGGGCAGGGAGGAACCACCAAAGGTTTTTATTTTTTCATGTTTTATTTATTTATTAGACATAGTGTGCATATGCACATGCCAGTGGGGGAGGGGCAGAGAGAGAGGGAGAGAGAGAATCCCAAGGAGGCTCCGTGCTTCCAGCACAGAGCCCGATGCGGGGCTCCATCTCACGAACCATGAGATGTTCTGAGCCGAGATCAAGAGTCGGACACTTCACTGACTAAGCCATCTAGGCCACCTGGAAGCACGACGGGTGTTTGAGCAGGAAAGTAACTCCCAAAGCGGATAAGCTTTAAAGGTATGAAACCAGCAGGGCAGATTAGAGCAGTCCTGGCCAAGCGTGGCCTGCGGGCCAGTCAGGGAGCTGTGTGCGCCTGGCCCACAGGGCGCCGAGGGCTTCTGGCACAGCGTTAATCAGCTGGATCATCGACTAGTTAGTCAACCGCATCATCAAGGAGTTTGTTTGGATCCACTCATTTTTTTTCTCCCTTGCAAGACTTTCTGAATGGAGCAGCGCATGGATTTACGTTCAGATCCAGCTCCTGGTCACAGACCAATGGCACTGAATTAGAGAACGGTGTTTTTCCACACTTGGGAGAGCAGTGCAGTGGCGGCAGCGGCCATTCTTTTTTAAATGAATAACAGAATTTAAAAGAGCCAGAGAACATTGCGAGGGTGCCTGTTGGTTTGTGAAAGTGCGCACACAAGCGTATCCGTGCCTGTGCACACATATACTGGTAACGATATAGCGCGTGTCTTACTCTGGGTCCAGACAGAAAACACGGTTAAAGCGGAAGAGGGCAGCTAGAGCCCCCTCAGCAGGCCGCTGTGAATTCCAGATGAGCAGGCAGCCCCAGGCCCTGCAGGGAGGCGCAGGTGTGAGGGAGGAGCTGGGAGGGGTGGCGGGAGGGACACCAGGGGAGCCCCTGCTGGGCGGGCTAAGCTGGGGATCTCGGGGTGGGCAGAGAGTGCCGCATACTTCTTCCACTCCCACAGGCCTCTTCGGCTTCGTGATCCTCTCCCTGCTGCTGGTGCCCATGTACTACATCCCCGCCGGCTCCTTCAGCGGAAACCCGCGAGGGACGCTGGAGGACACGCTGGACGCCTTCTGCCAGGTGGGCCGACAACCACTCATCGCCCTGGCACTGCTGGGCAACATCAGCAGCATTGCCTTCTTCAACTTCGCGGGCATCAGCGTCACCAAAGAACTGAGCGCCACCACCCGCATGGTGCTGGACAGCCTGCGCACCATCGTCATCTGGGCCCTGAGCCTGGCGCTGGGCTGGGAGGCCTTCCACCCGCTGCAGATCCTGGGCTTCCTCATCCTCTTGATGGGCACCGCCCTCTACAACGGGCTGCACCGGCCGCTGCTGGCCCGCCTGTCCAGGGGCCGGCCCCCCGCAGAGGAGGGCGAGCACGAGAGACTGCTCGGCGGCTCTCGGACTCCCATCAACGATGCCAGCTGAGCCTCTTGTGGGTTCTCTGCCTGGATGCGCCTTGTCCACCCTGAGGCTGAGGCCACACGGGCTGGGGAACCTCCAGCGCCCCTTCCCTAAGGCCTCACCCTGCCCCTCCCCACAGACCCCCGGGGCAGCTGCTGCCACAGAAGACCACCAGACACCCAAGTCCTCCTCTGTCACCACCCCCTGCATCCCGCACAGGCCTGGGTGCAGTGACCCACTCCTGGCAGGCTCCCCCCAGCACCACCACCCCCCCTGCAGCCCTAGCACTAAATCATGAAGTGGGATCGCAGGAGCTAACAACCCTAAGATTTCCTCCTGAACCATAAGCTAAACGTGGTTCTCCAAAGAAGAGAGGTCAGTGAGCAAATTCAAACCAGAACTAAGCACCATATTTTCTAAAACGTGTAGGGTATTCCCTAACCCTGTCTGGAGACCTAAGTTTTAGCTGGGCTGTCCCATAAACTCAGCGAAAGTTCCCTCAGCCCGTCACCTAGTTGCTCTGGGCCTCGGCGTCCTCCTGTAGAAAGCAGCGGGTGTAGACGCTGTGGCTTCGGTGCTTTCCAGACTCAGCTGGGCCCATTCTGTGGGAAAGGAGTAATAGCCGCCCCTTCTTGGGAATTGTCCCTCTGCCCATGGCGCCTCCTCCCCATGCCAGTCCTGCTGTCCTTGCTCACACACTCAAGGCCTCCCTGCCTGGCAGAGATCATGAGGGGAGTTCCAGGCAGCCCTTAATAGCAGCTTTTATGATCTCTTCACCTTCCCTTTTAAAGATGAGAAAACTGAGGCCCAGAGATGTGAGTTGTTTGGCAAAGGGCTCTCTGGCTGTGGACTCTAGCCGTGCAGCCACGTGATCTGATCTGGCAGCAGGCTGGGATCCGGAGCACATGGACCTCAGCCCCACCCCCAGCAACCTGACTCCACCGATTACCCTCCAGGGCGATGAATTTACCGGGACTCCACCATTTAAAGTAACTCTGGTAACCTAGGCATGTGTTAAAGGCTTAACTTTTGCGTAACAGCCTGACAGGTGGATGCAGATGAGGAAACCGCTGGCCCAGAGAGGGTTAAGTGACTTCCTCACAGAGCCAGCTTTCCAAAGCTAGGTTTGCCTGATTCCAAACCTACAGCCCCACCCACCTTACTGGTTTCTCTGGGCAATTTTCCCATGGCTGGGTTAGAAGCTTCATGTGCTGTTGTCCTCCCTGTAACCCCACCACAAAGGGAGGGGACTGGCAGTGGGGACCCCAGGGAGCTGAGCAGCCCTTCACTGCTGAGTTCCTCACTCCGTGGCAGTTTCTGGAGCCTCAGACCATTTTTTCTGGGCAGCTCCATCATAAAAGAAAACACCAAATGCCTTCCTTAAAATAGATTCTGGGGGAAGAGATATTTGACAAGCAAAGCCTTCAGGCAGTGTGGGAATCAGCAGGTTATTACGGTTTCTTGGGTGAGGAGGGACTCTCCCTATCAGCAGCTCCAAGTCCCAGGGGCCCCCGAGCTTCTGCGGGGAACAGTGTGTAATCAGAGAGTGAGTGTGCTGGGACTCCAGCTGCCCTGTCCAAAAAAACTGGGGCCTTAGAATGTTTTAGGCTTTATTTTTAAAAACAAAAGGGAAATGAGCAGTGTAAGCTCTTTTTTTATCTTTTTTTTTTTTTTTTTTTTTTAATGAGAGGGAAGGAGCTCAAGGGTTAAACATCAGGCCTGCCACTGACCGGGGCGAATCACTTTACCTCTGGAGCTTGGGTCTTCACATCTCCCAAATAGGAAAACCAGCCTCCATCTTGCAGCATGAGCATGAAAATTACATAAGATAATAAATTGAAGGTGCCTGAAAGTGTCAACACACAGTGGAGTGTCCTGTAAGGCTGCGCTGCCCACCAGGGTGGTCCGCCAGGGGCACGGAAGTCCCAGCAGAGGCCCAGCACAGAGCATCGGTCTTGCTCAGAGGGGAAGAAAGGTTTTATTAAAATTCACCATCATGGAGGCCAGTGTAAAATCTCCATCTATTTTAAGACAACAAGATGCCTCAAGAACATTTTACGGTGACAGTAGGTTCACTCTCTCCTGTTGTCAAGGATGCTTTGGAGGGGGAGTTCCCGAGGCCTTGTTGGTCATGTGGGTGGGAGGGTAAGGACCACCACTCTCACTGAAGCTGGAGGGTTGTGGGGAATATTTTCAGTGGAGTAAGGTGGTCCTGAATGGTGGAAGTTTGGTGTGAAGGTTCTGAACCCCCAAATCAGAATTGACTGATAACAGACTTCTGTAAACATCGGTTCAAACTGACGTTCAATTTAAGCGTCTGCATTGTGGTGGACTGCTCAGTCCATCCCCCTCGCAGGGTGGTCCTGGGAGAGCCGGGGGGGGGGGGGGGGCAGGGGCTTCCTGCAGGACTGCCATCCAGGACCTGCAGTAGCTCTCAGGCTCCTCTCCTCCAGGAAGCTGCCCACAAGGCAGAGATTTAGGACCAAGCCAAGTGGTTCTGTTTTGTCTTCACTTTGTCCAAAGGTCTCTGCCACCTTAACAAGCAAACAGCATTCAAAGAGGTCAGAAGCTCTGACCCCTGCTGAGGACAGGAGGAGGAGTGGAGCGAAGGGCCACCTCGTATAGAGGAAAGAAGCAGAATCCAAAGTCAGAGAGCTGTGTCTCAGCCCCACCTCTATGTTGGCTGGGTGACCTTGGACACCCTCTCAAGACCTTAGCTACCTATAAAAAGGAGAGGTTCTCAGCATTGCCAAATATGTACACCTGCCTGACCTGCTTTACAGATTGACCTCGTTTCATAGTTGCCTTGGTTCAGAACCCTTCAGGCCTTATGTTAACTACATCCTTTCAAAACGTAAAAGTCAGCAAGGAGTTTCCCCTAGCTATAAAAGTTCATAAATCACCCTTCTTCATTAGGAACACTTGTCCAAGAGTCTTTAGTAAAGGATTACTATCCCAGAATTTACTGAACTGTGTTGAGAACTGATGTGCTCCAAGGACTGTGGGCCCATGAAAGAAAACAGGAGATGAATGTGGAAGGAAAGAATTCCAGCACAGCATGACGTGCATAAGAGGCCTTTGAGATACAGAGGAGGCAGTACCACTTGAGCTGGGTGTTACAGAACGAGCAGGGAGTCTCCCAGGCCGGTGGGGTTGGAGGGAGCGGGTATTCCTGGAGAAAGGAGAAGCTTGTAAAAAGCATAGAAACATGCAAGTGATGTATTCAAGAACTGTAGGTAAGGAGACCAGTATGCCTGGCAATAAGCACGCAACACTAAAAGTGGCCAGAGTCAAGGTCAGAGAGGTGGGCAGGCGCCCAGATGGTGCTGTACATTTTAGACTTTGCTGAGGGATCGGAACTCAATCTGTAGACCATAGAGTACCATGGGGAGTTTAGGCAAGGCAGTGACATGATCCAAATTGCTGTTTGGAAAGATCACTAAAGGTAGAGACAAGTAAAACAACATTTGATTATAATTAGAGTCTGAACTAGAGAAACGGTGGAGAGGATGAATACAAGAGCCAAAGAGTAGGCTCACATTATAGAGCCCTTGGCTCTCGGATCTTCTGTCGCACCACCAAAGAGTGGGTCTTCTAGACCAGGCTGTTCACCCCATTCCCCCCACCACCAGTGGACCCACTGAATATCCCCAGGTACAGCTCCTTCCCTTTTCTTCCCTTCCTTACTTTGCTCCTTTTCCTCCCCCCACCCTTTTTTTTTTTAATTAAGTAGGCTCCATGCCCAATGTGGGGCCTGAACTCACAATCCTAAGATCAAGAGTCGCACGCTCTCCTGACTGAACCAATCAGGTGCCCCCTTTTGTCCCTCCTTTTAAAAATTGTGGTAAAATACACACAACCTAAAACTGACCATTTTGAGCGTTATTAAGTGTTCAATGGCACTGAGTCCGTGCACATTGTTGTGCAGTATCACACCATCTCCAGACTTCCTCATCTTCCCAAACTGAAACTCCATACCCATCAAACACTAACTCCCCATTCCTCCTTTCCCCTGGCCCCTGGCAACCACCATCCTACTTTCTATGAATTTCGTGAAAGTGGACTCATGTAAGTGGAACTATACAGTATTTCTCCTTTTGTGTCTGTTTTACTTTGCTTAACATAATGCCTTCAAGGTTCATTCGTGCTGTAACGTGTCATTTCCTTTTTAAGGCTGTATAATATCCCATTGTATGTGTGTACCACATTTCGCTTATCTATTCATCTATTTGGACATTGGGGGCTGTTGTGGGTAACCTTGCTGTGAGCATTAGTGTACCAATACCTGTTCAAGTCCCTGCTTTTGAGTGTATACCCCGAAGTGGAATTGCTGGATCATATGGTAATTGCACATTTAGTTTTTTTGGCCAGTCAACATACTGTTTTCCACTATGGCTGCAGCATTTTACATTCCCACCAGTGAACAAGGGTTCCATGAAATCACTGATTTTATAATGACATTTTCCCCTGATTACATGTTAACTGTAGAACGTTGAGGAAATGCAAGAAAACGTGTGTAAAATAAAAATTCCCTTTATTCTAACTACCCAGATGTACATTTGACCTGAATGCGTACTATCCTCCATAGTAAAGGGAAGGGAAAGGGGTCGTTTCTCTAGGAGGATTCCATTGCAGCGCTGGAGAGTGTGATCCAGAGCCCGGATCCTGGCTGCCCCGCGACCCCAGTCATCAATAACGTCCATGCAGTTAAACTGGCTTCTGAACCATTTTCGTGGGGTGTTCCTGGGAGGGTCACAGGGGCGACATGTGGTTGTCACATTCTCGTGTGAATCTGCCTCTTGTTTAAAAGCCACCTCAGGGGTGATAGGGCAAAACATAAAATGTCTGAGCAAAGTGATTTTTCTAGAGAAACGTGTTCTACTAACTCACCGTCTCCATCTTCAGAATAGAGCTTTCCTTTTTGGACCATTGGGCACTCAAAAATGAGCACCACTACAAGCAAGCAGAGGGCGGGAGAAGTTCCCGCCTCCTTTCATTTCTCCAAGTTCCCATTGGCTGATTCCTACCGTCGAACCGCCACAGCCCCGCGCTCTCCTCTTATCACCGCGCGCGCCGCTAGCCTTCCGTCCTGTGCTCTGATTGGTCCTCTCCGCAGTCGCTCTGCGCTAGGGGCGTTCCAGAGGCAGCCACTGAGAGTTGCTGAATTCGGGTTTTAAAAAACGCCGCCAGTGAATCGGTGGTGCGGGAACTTGGAACCGCGGAGGCGCCGGGAGCGGCCGAGCACGCACCCCGTCGGGGCACGCGGCCAGGACGCTCCCGGGCTTCTCCCGGACGCCAGCCTCTGTCCCCGGACCCCGAAGGCCGAGAAGGAGCCGCGGGGCAGCCACCCTCCGCGCCCGCCATGGGCCCGCGCCGCCGGAGCCGCAAGCCCGAAGTCCCGAAGAGGCGCACCGTGAGCCCGACCCCCAGCCCCCCCCGGCGGGCCCCCTCCTTAGGTAACCGGCCGCGGCCCCTCGCCCCCGAGCAGCCGGGGTGAGGGGTGGGCACGGCGCATCCGCGTGCCCATTTCACGGAGCAGAACACCGAGCTCGCGGGCGGAGTCCGGGGTGCGAGTCTCCGGCTGGCGCTCCTCTGCGGGCGGGCACAGCCGCGCGGCCGGCGAGCATCTGCTCGGGCCGGCCCAGTCCAGGCCCAGCGAGGAACAGGGGAAAGCAGTTCCGAGGGGGAGAAAGGGCTGGCCCAGGCGGCCTGGCTCCTAATATTAATTCTTACTACTAGCATTTATGGAGTACCTACCACCAACTAGACCTTGTGTTCAACTCTTTACGTGAATTACCTCAACTTTATAGTGTGCCCATTTTACAGACGAGAAAACTGACGCGCGGGCAGGCCGGGTAACTTGAACAAGGTCACACACGGCTTGCGCCAGCAGACAGGAGTTTAAAAAAATAAGTGTTTGTGCTTTTTTAAATTGCAAAGTTCTTGTCCGCTTTTTGTGACCATTTCAAAGAACTATTGTACTTTTAGAAGGTGCCCTTCCAGGTATTGTATGTATTTTTGTTTTTTCTTCATTGAGGGCTGTGTTGGACCTTAAGTAGAGTGCTCTCGCCTTGTTCTCTTCTTGAGATCATGGGCTGGGACCGAAGACTGGTCTGTGGTCCTGTTTCTGTACTGAGGTCTGGTGGGTGGCAGACCCACGGGGCGAGGGCTGTGCCTTTGTGGCAACAACTGCTTTACTTGTCTTCTGCCACACAGTTAAGAGCAGGGTGAAAAAAATATATTCTGGGTTATTTTCTTTCCTGAACGTTAATAACCTTTGCATCCAGGCAACTTGCTGACTTCTCTCGTTAGTTCTAACTAGCGTTCAGTTACTTCAACTGAAATGTTTAAGTAGGCTATTATATCACCTGCAGAGAAGGCTGAGTCTCCTTTTTCATTTTTACACGTTTTATTTCGTAGTGTATTGTACTAAGGAGGCCCTGAGATTAGTATTGAAATACGAGCAGCGTTTTGACCATCCTTGTCCCGTTCCTGATTTTAACAGGGTGCTGTTAAGTGTGTTTGCTGTTGCTTTGTGATACGGAAGCATCCTGCTATGCCTGGTTTATCTCCACGCTTCCTGGCAGTCCCCCTGCACCTGTCTGGCAGTCCGGCTCTTCCATTCTCCCCAGTGACTATTCCACACCTTTGTTTTTCTTCTTCAAATTCCTACAACTCCAGCCGCCCCCCCCCCCCCCCGCCCCACTCACGCTCAGCTGATGATGACCTGGTCTCATGCTTGCCTCACTGAGGAAATAAGAAGCCTCCAGACTGGATTCCCTTGTCTTCTCACAGCAGAGAACCCACGTATCCCCTTCCTAGTAAAAACCACTCCTCCTACCTGGGCTTTTGGTCATATTTTTCTCTCTCCGTCCCTGGGCTTTCTCTTATCCTCTCCACCTGCATTTAGAATTACATTCTTACTCCCCACATTGGCATTCCACAAATGCTCTGTCTAAAGAAAAAGGGCAGGGGTGTTTCCTGCCCCTACCTTCCCTGCCTCTCGCATACTCCCCATTTTTCTCTACTGCCTTTCATAGCTACCTTTTTTAGAAATAGCCAGATGTAAGAGTACACACACGTGTGTCTCCCCTCTTCCCAGACACCCTTGAACCCATTCCAGTCTGACCCCCCCACAACTACTTCCCTCCCTTCTAGTGCACTTGAAGTCCTCTTGTCAGGGTCACCAGCTACTTTAGTGTTGCTAAATCCAATAGACATGCCTGTGTCCTTTCCTTGCTCCGAGAAGCATTGGACACAGCGGGCCATTTTCTCCTGGAAACACTCTATCCCCTTGGCATCCGTGACCCACACACCCTGCAGTTCCTGCTTGGTGTATTTTACTGTCTGTGTCACCTCTTTAACAACTTGATGTTGGACTTCCTTGCTGTCCTGTTCCTTTCTCCCCACCCCCCCCCCGGCCCCCCATGTGGTCTCATCCCATCCTGTGGCTCTGCATACCACCCCTACAGACGGCGCTCACATTTACGTGTCCAGCCCAGATCTCTCCTCTGACTCCACATCCCTGTGTCCAGCTGCCTTTCTGCCTGAGAGCTCGTGGTTACGTCTGGCGCAGCCTATCTGAAGCCGAACTTTTGATTACTCCCTTCCAACCGCTGCATCCCTGGTTTTCCCCATTTCGGCAAATGGCACAGGCACGTTCCCCACCCGCAGCTGTTCAAGCCAGAACCCTGGGAGACGTTCTTTTCTCTTGTCCCCGTATACAAGTAAGCTCCAGCAATTCTACCTCCAAATCACATCCTTAATCGCACCACTTGTCATCTCTGCTCCCACCAGCGAGTCCCAGCCACCAGCACCCTAACCTGACTGCACTCCACTTCCACTCTTGTCTCTTTTCAGTTCTTTCCTTACACTGCAGGTGGACTCCTCTTTAAAATGTAAGGAGATCACCTCTCCGACTCCCTCAGCTCCCTGTTATTTAGGATCAAATCCCAACTCCTTGGGGCGCCTGGGTGGCGCAGTCGGTTAAGCGTCCAACTTCAGCCAGGTCACGATCTCGCGGTCCGTGAGTTCGAGCCCCGCGTCGGGCTCTGGGCTGATGGCTCAGAGCCTGGAGCCTGTTTCCGATTCTGTGTCTCCCTCTCTCTCTGCCCCTCCCCCGTTCATGCTCTGTCTCTCTCTGTCCCAAAAATAAATTAAAAAACGTTGAAAAAAAAAAAATTAAAAAAAAAAAAAATCCCAACTCCTTATGTTGGCATTGCCAGACCCAACTGTTGAATTTTTTTTTTTTTTTTTTTTTTTTTTTTTTTTTTTTTTTGAAAGTAGGCTCCACGAAGGCACCTGGGTGGTTCAGTCAGTTAAGCATCTGACTTCGGCTGGGGTCATGATCTCGCGGTTCATGGGTTTGAACCCCCGTCGGGCTCTGTGCTGACAGCTCAGAGCCTGGAACCTGCTTCGGATTCTGTGTCTCCCTCTCTCTCTGCCCCTCCCCTGCTCATGCTCTGTCTCTCTCTGTCTCTCAACAATAAATAAATGTTTAAAAAAAAAAAAAGTAGGCTCCACACCCAACAAGGGGCTCAAATTCACAACCATGAGATCGAGATGCTCTACAGCCGGAGCCAGCCAGGTGCCCCCCAACTACTGAATATTTAATCCCAGTTCTTTCCCATGATCTTTAACCGCTTAAAGATCATGGGATCTTTCCCATGATCGTTTTCATAACCGCTTGTTCTGGGTCATAGATTACATGCCTTCTCTTACCCCTCTGAGGTTATTACATATATGGCTCTCAAAGTCTTTTTTCTCTATTCAGTCAGATTCCTCCAGCATTGGTTATTTGTTGAGCTCGGTTCCTCCCGCGGTGTTGTCCTTCTTGCACGGGTGATACCTAGTTGTGCTAATCTTTCCATTCTCTGCGACTGCTGCGCCAGTCTGTTAAAGGCTGCCTCCAGATGACCGTGGATTGTGGACCAGTGGTCGGGAGAGGCAGATGCCAGCAGCTTGACTCCTGAAGTTGAGGCCTCCCTCTTTCTCCTAAATGTCCCCAGTCCCCTGGACACTGCCCCTGTTTCTCTGACCCACATTCCCCACCACCAGAGATAAAGTCTCCAGGGCCAGCTGTGTGGCACAGGCGTCTCTGGATTGTCTCACTGGCCCCATCTGCTCATGCAGCTCTTCTAACACTTTGTAATTAGTTCACTATGAAATCCCTTCCACAGAACTACTTGGTTTGCTTCTCTCTCCTTGACTGGACCTTGAATAACGTTTCTTTTTTTTTTTAATGTTTATTTTTTGAGAGAAAGAGACTGAGCACGAGGTGGGGAGGGGCAGAGAGAGAAGGAGACACAGAATCTGAAGCAGGCTCCAGGCTCCACCCTGTCAGCACAAGCCGGACGTGGGGCTCGAACTCACAAGCTGCGAGATCATGACCTGAGCCGAAGTCGGACACTCAACCGACTGAGCCACCCAGATGCCCCTTGAATAACATTTCTGAAACAATTTTATCCTTCAAAATGTTCATTTTCATGGTTTTGTTTCTTTTTTTTTTTATTCTTTGTTCAGCTTATGAGAGGTTCATTCATTTTTGTTGGTCCTTGTTTTTATTGACCTAGCAACAGTATTGTTTTTTATTTTTTTTTCATTAATTTATTTTATTATCTTGAATATTTGGTTGTCTTCTTTTGGTTTATTTTAATAATTCTGTTGTTAACACTTGAGTTGAACACTTAGCTGTCTTTTAACATCCTTGTTTTCTAATAGAGAATCAATCTGGAGACTGTACATTTTCTTCTAGTACTATTTAGCTGCATCTCATAAGTTTTGAGATGTAGACTTTTGATTCATTTCTAAATAGTCTAATTTCAGGGGCGCCTGGGTGGCTCAGTCCGTTGAGCATCCGACTTTGGCTCAGGTCATGACCTCATGGTTCATGAGTTCGAGCCCCGCGTCGGGCTCTGTGCTGACAGCTCGGAGCTCGAAGCCTGGAGCCTGCTTCGGAATCTGTGTCTCCCTCTCTCTCTGCCCCTCCCCTGCTCGCGCTCTGTCTCTCTGTCTCTCTGTCTGTCATAAATAAATAAACATTAAAATAAATAAATAAATAGTCTAATTTCAATTAAGTTTCCTTGAGTTAGAAGATTTTTTTTTTCTTGTGTTTTTAATTTCAGATCAGAGAGTTTGGCTTTTTGACCTCTACTTTGGGGAATATTTTAAGATCTTTTTTCTTTTTTGTTGTGGTTGGAACCAGGCCAAAGGCTCTGGCTCCATTAGCCCAGTGACCCAGCACTGGCACTGAGTTATGCCAAATCTGAGGTCCCTCCTTGGCCACACATAAGCTCTAGCTAATTGTCTTCACCTCTCCGCCTCAGGGTAACCGAGACAGAGAGTTGTGCTAGATAACCTCTCCAATTCCTTCCAGCTCTAAAAATAGACCTGAACACAAAATCACTGAGTTTCCAACCTAGATGGCAAAGGTAGAAGAGATGCCCAAAGTACCAGGGGGCTCAGAGGAGGGAGGTAACCTATCATTTTGGAAGGGACTGGGAATCAGGAGAGGCTTCATGTAAGAGTTGGCGTTTAAGAGAATACCCTCAAAGGATCACGCGTTCATTGAACAAATATTTGTTTGGCATCTGACTACTATTTCTAGTTGCTGAAGGTAATGGCAGGAAATAATGGACCAGAATGCCCGCTTCTGTGGAGCGTATTACAGACTAGTGATTTGACAGTTTGCCTATCTCAGGCAGGCTGCGAGGCCCCACCTACTGACCACTACACTCTATGACCGAACTTTTTTGCTCAGGCGCTTCCTCCCGTCAGCGTGGTCCCCGGAGAAGTCGGGTTCTGAAGGAGATCCGAAAGCTTCAGAAAAGCACAGACCTGTTGTTAAGGAAGAGCCCCTTTGGCCGCCTGGTGAGCTCCACCAACCCCCGTGCTGCCTTCTTCTTTCTTTAAATCCCCCAGGTATTGGGGACCTCATCATCTCTTGTCTGAATGGCTAGGGGTCCTCCCCTCCAACCTGGCAGAGGACTCTTCACCTTTTGAAAGCATGAATCCGCCAAGGGCTCCTTATGGTTCTTCATGGAATCAATTTCTAACCCTACCACCTCTGAAACCGTGTTCTTGGATTATATAAATTGGAGCCCTCTCATCCATCCCCGCTTTGATCCCTCTTCCTGCCCTGGGAGATTGCTTCCCCCTCTCCCCACCACCGATAGGAGACATACCAGTTCCTAAGCTCCCAGGAGTTGACACCGGCTACTGCTTAGGTTCTAAGATTAAGGGGCAGGAAGGTGTAATAGAAGTGAAGATTCATGGAAACTCATGGAGAGAGTCCGTCTTCGCTTGAATCTCTCTTCTTTAACTCTTCACTCCTCCCCACACTCCCCTTCTCCCTTACCCCCCCCCCCCAACCATCCCCACTCCTTCACAGGCAAGAGAGATATGTGTTAAATTCACTCGTGGTGTGGACTTCTACTGGCAAGCCCAGGCCCTGTTGGCCCTACAAGAGGTAAGAAGGGGGGCCGAGGTACAGCTGGGTGACGATGGGAGAAAGGCACTCTGGAAATCCACGGGGCTGCCCGAGGAATGTCACGCGCTGACTCTTGCCTCCTGAGAGAGAGCATCACGGAACGCCTGGGTTTGGAGGCCAGATCCTCATTTGCTGGTAGCAGGATTCCCAGGCAGGGTTCCCCCTCGTTCTGTGACGGTCTTTCACACAGTCCCGTGAGCCCTCGGAGACAAGGTGCAGCAGGGCTCCAAGAGAACAGCAGCACATGCCCCCTCCCTCCCATGTGGCAGTCTTTGGACTTGTCTTTCTGCCCCCAGGCTGCAGAAGCATTTCTGGTTCATCTCTTTGAGGACGCCTATCTTCTCTCCTTACATGCCGGCCGCGTTACTCTCTTCCCGAAGGATGTGCAGCTGGCCAGGAGGATCCGAGGCATTCAGGAAGGGCTTGGCTGAGCTCCCGCCACCTGTCTCTGTAAGCCTTTCCTGCTTGCCAGAGAGAGCGCTCTCTGGGGAGGAAGCACCCAGCATCGCCGGGATGGGAGTTGCTCTGAAGGAGTTTCCATCCTTGGTCCCTTGCTGTCTCACCTTCCCTTTGTTCTCTAAGAAAGGTTTGACTTGGTTTTAGCTTGAGCGCTTGGGATTCTATGGCTCATGCGCTTTTGTACAACGTTGAATAAAGATCTTTATCTATTTAGTAATCACCAGGCGACATGAATCTGTCAGAGTTCAGCCTCTATCTCACAAGGACCAGATGACTCGTTTTGATTAAGAAGAGGTTTTCTTAACTTTTGAAAATGTCTTGTTTGGTGTCAAATGTGATGCCTGAATTTCAGGGATGATACCAGGGACTCTGTCTGAAGCCAAGAACCGATCCACGAAGTGCAAGGAGATGCCTGGACTTGTTTCGGAGAGGGGTACATGTTGCTTTTGTAACTGGTTGTTTTAAGAAGGAGAAGGCTACGTGGCTTTCCTCTGTAACAGAGGTGATCTGTGAGAAAATCAACATCATTCCAAATGACTCAGTTCTTTTTAGCTAATGAGACTCCAAGGTTCACTTCGGTTTGCAAATTATTCACATGACTGCTGAATGATTTTGAAGACCTCAGATTTTCTGGGTTATGGGAAAAAAGGATATTTCCTTATGGTTTTAGATCTTCCTGTACCGTTTAAATTTTTTGCCCGATGTGTATTTACTTTTCTTTAAAACATAAGGGAAAAAAATAAAAGCCAACCGCTTCCATCGGTTGCAGGAAGAGCCGGGCACGCCTAGCGCTTACGTCCCTGTCCCTCGGTTACTGTCATCATTAGCGGGGGCGGCCAGTTCTCGTGTGAGCTTCACCTGTCCACAAGTGTGTAGCTTTTTAAAAACCCAATTCAGGTTAAAATAGGAAATCTTTAAGTTCTGACGTTCTGGTTCCTTTTAGCAAATTCCTATCAAAGACATTGAGAAATTCTAGCTTTGCAGGTTTTATTTTATCCTTCTTTGTGAATCATAGAAGACGTGTCTTCATTTTTATACTTTAGAATTTGTCGTTCCAGGATTGTAAAGCGCCTTTTCAAAGTTTTTACAAGTGTTTCTTATAACTACTTTGCGGAGAGAGAATAAAAATTAGACTAATTCTTTAATGGCAAAAATGTAAAGCAAAGTTTCAGTTACAGCGTATAGAGATACTACGTGTCGTATGTGTGAATGTTCAGTTCTTCATTCGTTCGCTGTTTTGCAAGTAGCCACTCCTTAAACAAGAGAATTGAGGGGTGTGTTTTTGCCTCCCGTGGAGTAGAGTATGTATGAGCAGGTAAAGACGTTGCCCTTCCGTTGTCATAACTGAAAGCAGTGTAAGAAGTTTGCAGAGAAATGGAAAGCGCCACCAGTAGGCTTTTAAGATTTTGCGTGTGATGGAAATGATTAGCGAGGGTGGACTTCTGACACGGATATGCCTGGCAACCAAATTCCAAGACTGCTGAAGGGAAGGACCAAGTTCTATCACTGAATAAACTTTAGCCCTTTGGAAAAACTTCTTCCTGTTCAACATCAATTCCTATTTATGCAGACATCTGAATAACGCTTATCTGTCAATGAATATATTTAAAATGCTTGTCAGAGTATTATTAATTAGAAGACTGTCTCCTCTCTTAAATTGTACTTAGCAGGGTTGCCTGACTGGCTCAGTCAGCAACGCATGCAACTCTTGATTTTGGGGTTTGTGAGTTCAAGCCCAGGTCAGGCATGGAACCGTTTTTCCAAAAAAAAAATTTTTTTTTAAATAAATAAATAAAATGTACTACCCAGGACACACATGCAACACTGGTCACACGCCAGGCAGGACCCACCAAGTAGTATTTACAGGGTAACACCAGAATAAGTAATTTAAATCATGATAATGTTATATAATAATGTTACAGTTTACTATAAACAGTACTTAACATTGTTGGAGTTCTGCGTTTGTTTTTCTGGGTGATTCCATCACCATCTTTAACCTTTCCGTTCGAACCTTCCGATTCGATTTCTGCTTTCACATTTTTAATGTCTAAGTACTCCTAGTTTTGTAAATATTTCTTTATTGTAGCATCCCAATCGGTGTTCCCTCAAAAAACAAAACAAAAAAACCCAGAAACCAACCTGGATATTTCCAACAAAGAAGAACTTAGTGGAAAGGACTGGATAAATAATACCAGGAGGGCTGGAAGAGCAGCCGGGAAGAGAGGATACTACCCAAAGGTCAGGAAGCTGTTGGCATCCACAGCCCCCACCGCGGGTGCTCTGCCGGAAGCACCCCCACCAGCGCCGTGGAAGCCGCACCTGCTGCCTACCGACCAGAAACTCGGGGAGCCCCTGCTCCATCCGGTGCTGCTGGAGCCACCACTGACCCCAAGGATGCCCTTCTCCTCTGCTGCTTCTGCCCCAGGCCCCGCCAAACCGCAGAAGAAAAACCTCCCCTTTTTCCTCCCACCTTCCAGCCCCCACCAGCATCTTCCACTGGCAACCAGAAGCAGCTGCAGGAGAGCCTGGGAATACAACTGGCCGCCTCCTAACCCCTCTGTGGTTCAGAGAACTCAAAAGGGCAAGAAGGAAGCTTGGAGCCTACAGAGACCTCATCTGCACAACGTCCCAGTCTGGTTTTGTGGGTGTAATGCCCACGTTCAAGATGCAATATTTTTGTTACTGGTTTTTGTTTTGCCACATGGTCTCTGATTCTTTCAAGTTGATTTTTTTTTTCCCCTCCTCTTTGTTCTCGTCTCTCACGCGAGGTTTTCCTTTTAATGTTTAACAACCCTTGCAATGAAGAATGGCACACGAGGAAGCTACTGGGGAGTCTGAGTGTGCAGACAGACCGGCCCGGCAGCCGTGCGGCAGGGGGGCGGTCGCCCGGGCCCTTTTTGAGCAGCCCTGTTCTCTCAAGCTCACCAGCAGCCCCCGGGAGCGTCCTCCAGCCTGCGGGGAGGAGGCAGGCCTAGCTGGGTCTAGCTGCTGGCTGCAAGAGGTGAGAACATCCATATTTAAAATCCGCTCTGCATACACTTCCTTATTCTCCCTGGCCTTGCCTCCCATTCCCCTGGGGTCCAGAGACCCTCATTTCTTTCTTCTCTTGAGAATGAGTCTCCAGGCTGGTGCTGGGATGGGGGGAGAGAGTCACCCAGTGACAGTGCTAGGAGAGGAGCACCAGGGGAGCTGCCTCCTGAACAGTGCAACCAGTCCTCTCTGCTAGCCCACCCCGTGCACACCGCGACGCAGAGGGACCCGGTGCCCCCGGTTGTCGAGCCTTAAGATTCTGCTGTGTGGGTTGTGATGGTCCTGACTTTCCCCACCGCTGGCTTGGGGATCCCGCTCTCGTGGGCTTGTGGGGGCAATTTCTGTTGTCCATCTGCCTTCTGGCTTTTAGGATTGTGTTAGTTTTCCTCTCTCCTCATCTCCCCATCCCTTGAGTTCATGTTGAGGTTCTGACTGTAGAGAATTGTAGGTCGACACCTATTTTCTCTCTTCGCATGAGAAAGCCGATTCCGCTGTTTTCTGGGTTCTGTTTCTGCTGTTGAGAAGTCAGCCGTCAGTCCGACGGTTGCCCCTTTGAAGCCAGTGTTATTTTTCTGACTTATCTTTCCTTAAAAGATTTTTCTGCGCTTTTGGTATTCTGCGATGTCATTATGACCTGTCTTCTGTGTGGACTTCCTTTTATTTATCTAGCTTGGCATTCATTGGGCTTCCTGGATAGGGAATGATGTCTTTTCATCAATGTTGGAAAATTCTCAACCGTTACTCTCCAAATAATGCCTCTCTCACCATTCTCTGTCTTCACTTTCTGGGTCACAGGTTTTCTGCCTGCCAGACTTTATCACCACATCCTCCAAGTTTCCTTCCCGCCTCTGCGTTTCGTCCTTTTGTCTATCAGTGCTGCACACCTCATTGTTCCTTCTGCCCTAACTTGGAATTAATTGATTTCCTTTCAGTTATGTCTAATCCACTTTTAAAGCTGACCGATATCTTAATTTCAGTTACTGTATTTTTCTGTTCTAGAATTTCTATTTGGCTGTTTTTAAAATTGTGATGTCACATTGTATTTTATTTTTAAGTAGTCTCCACACCCAACATGGGGCTCAAACTCCAACCCCAAGGTCAAGAATCACATGCCCTACCAGCTGAGCCAGCCAGGCTGTCATGTCACTTTTCATAATGGTTCCCGGTTCCCTGCTGAAAATGTCGAGCTTGGTTTTTATATCTTTTAGCATAGTAAGCACAGTGCCTTGCAGACTGTGTCTGATAACGGGTCCCTGTGGATCTGTTTCTATTTGTGTTTTCTGTTGATGCTCACTCATTGCTTTTTTCTCTTTGGTGCTTGATTACATTTGATAGTATGACTGACACATCTATATGAGGAAATAATCTGAAACTTAGAAGGAGATCTTTCTCTAGAGAGCATTTGTTTTTTGTTTTGTTTTGTTTCCCACCAGGTGCCAAGAGGCACTAAACATTTAGAACCAACATAATTCCATTTCAGAGCTTGAGATTTTCTGAAGCACCCAGATGATTCAAAGCCAAGGTCTATCTCACATCTGAATTTCTTCTCATTCACCTTATTCCCAAGGTACAACCAGTCCGCTTATCCTGCTTACCTTGGTAAGCTTGTACTTCACCTTTTGCCTCCCTAACCCCCAAGGCTGTCAAAAGCATGGCTCATTTCTTGGCTACTTCTTTTAGGACTGGCAAACATCCCCACGAGAAACAGTTAGGCCAAAGCTGCTGTTAAGCTCATCTCTAGATTTCCAACCTCTCTTTGATCTTGGATCAGTAATGACTAACAATCGCTCTCTTGTTAGCAGTTTAATGCTTTTAAGAAAAAAATACATTTGTCCATTTTTTTTTTTTTTCAGTTATCTTCAGTAGGAGAGTGGTTCAAATGACCACTGGCATAAAGACAGACAAACCAATGAAATAAGATACAATAGATAGCCCAGAATAAACCCTTCCATATATGGCCAAATGATTTCCAACAGTGGGGAAAAGACAGTCTCTTCAACAAATGTTGCCGGGAAAACTGGATATTCCCCTGCAAATGAATGAAGGTGGACCCTCACCTAACACCATCTAGAAAAATCAAAACGGACCAAAGACCTAACAGTAAGAGCAACAATTATAAAATTCTTAGAAGAAAATGTAGGATAAAATCTTCATGACATTGGATTTGTGATTTCTTGCATATGACACCAAAGGCACAGGCAACAGAAAAGAAAAATAGACAAATTGGGCTTCATGAAAATTCAGAATTTTGTGCATCAAAGGGCACTATCAACAGGGTTAGAAGGCAACCCCCAGAAAGAGAAAATATTTGCAAATCATATCTGATAATGGGCTAATGGACTAATAGAACATACAGGGAACCAAAACTCAAACACAAACAAAAAAAAAAATACCTTGATTCAAAAATGGGCAAAAGACTTGAATAGACATTTCTCCAACAGCAATATTATTAATGGCCAATAAGCCCATGAAAAGACGCTCTGTATCACTAACCGTTAGAGAAATACCAACAAAAACCACAATTTACCACCTCATGTCCATTAGGATGGCTACTAGTAAAACAAAACAAAAACAAAATAACAAGTGTTGGTTGGACGTGGAGAAATTGGAAGTCTTATGCACCTCTGGTGGGAATGCAAAATGATACAACTGCCATGGAAAACAGTAAGTATAGAGGCTCCTAAAAAAAAGTTTAAAATAGACTGACCATATGATCCAGCAATACCCAAAAGAATTGAAAGCAAGATCTCAAAGATTTGTATACCCATGTTCAGTGCAGTCCTATCCATAGTAGCTACAACGTGGAAGCAACTTGTGTCCATCAACAGACGAATGGATAAGTAAAATGTGATATACACGTACAATGTTATATCATTCGGCCTTAAAGGGGAAGGAAGTTCCGACACTACAATGTGGGTGAATCTTGAGGATACCATGCTACATGAAATAAGCCAGTCACAATGAGACATACTGTATGACTCCACTTATATGAGGTACTAGAACACTCAAAATCATAGGAACAAAAGTCAAATGGTGATTGGCAGAGGCTAGGGCTTGGGGGTGGGGGGGAGGGAAAGGGGAGTTAGTACTTAATGGGTACAGAGTTTAAATTTTGTAAGATGGAAAGAGTTCTGGAGATGGATGGTGGTGATAATTGCACAACAATCCAAATGTACACCTAAAAATGGTTAACTTTTATGTTATGCATATTATACCACAATTTAAAAAAAGGTTTTTTAAATAGTATCCATGAGCCAGTTTATATTGTAAGCATAAATTGAGCCTCCATCCAGCAGAAGGCGCCAGGCACCTGAAGAGACCTAACAATGGAACCTGCCTGCTGCTGGCAGATAGGGTGCGTCTGTGGTTCCACTGGGCAAACACCCATTGTCAGCTGTCTGCAGCGGTGGAATAATGGCTCCGGATGCCAGCGGAACACCACCCCTTTTCCATGGTCCTAAGATGGAGACAGTCACAGTTATGTGACAAAGAGACCATATTTGCCACTCTCTTCACCAAAAGAGTTGGGTAACACCTGTGCCCTGGGAAGCCTTAAATGCATTCTGCATTCAGTAAATGCAGAATTTTAGAGTCTTCATAATCGGAGCTTAGAAGCCATCCTGCACAGCCTCTCTATTATAAATCAGAAACTGATGGGCGCCTGGGTGGCTCAGTCGGTTGGTTGAGCATCCAACTTCGATCCAGGTCACGATCTCACGGTTCATGAGTTCGAGTCCCACATGGGGCTTACTGCTGTCAGCCTGTCAGTGTGGAGCCCACTGGGATCCTCTGTTCCCCTCTTTCTGCCCCTCCCCCATTGCACTTTCCCAAAAATAAATAAATAAAAATTAGAAGCTGAGAGGCACCTGGGTGGCTCAGTGGGTTGGGCATCCAACTGTTGATTTCGGCTCAGGTCACGATCTCCTGGTTTCTTGAGATCAAGCCCCACATTGGGCTCTGCACTGGTAGCATGGGGCCTGCTTGGGATTCTCTCTCTCTCTCTCTCTCTCTCTCTCTCTCTGCCCCTCCCTGACTCGTGCACATGAACACTTGCACTCTTCTCTCTCTCTCTCAGAATAAATAAATACATTTTTAAAAAATTAGAAACTGAGCCACAGAGAGAGGAAAGAGCTTTTCTTAGCTTTTCTTCACTCACAGAGCTGGCTGGTGAGCAGCCCTGCTGGCCTCTGAGCTCCTGGAAAACAGAATCTCTGTCATCCCTGTCTCCGTGTCCCCACTTCTTAGCCCGGTTCTCAGCTTAGAATAACTACTTACTGAGCCAACAAATGAGTGAGGGAGTGGGTGAAGGAATGAGTTGTGGCTAGAACCCATATTATATTACAGATGTTAGAGATTTTGAGACTACCTGTCTGGGCATCTATCAGCCTCTGGAAATTTCTCCAAAGTCCAAGAGGTCTAAATGAGGCAGATTTTTGGGTGCCTGGCTGGCTCAGTTGGTAGAGCATACAACTCTTGATCTCAGGGTTGTGGGTTCGAGTGCAATGTCGGATGTAGTGATTACATTAAAAAACAAAATCTTGGGGCGCCTGGGTGGCGCAGTCGGTTAAGCGTCCGACTTCAGCCAGGTCACGATCTCACGGTCCGTGAGTTCGAGCCCTGCGTCAGGCTCTGGGCTGATGGCTCAGAGCCTGGAGCCTGTTTCCGATTCTGTGTCTCCCTCTCTCTCTGCCCCTCCCCCGTTCATGCTGTGTCTCTCTCTGTCCCAAAAATAAATAAACGTTGAAAAAAAAAAATTTTAAAAAACAAAATCTTGGGGCGCCTGGGTGGCGCAGTCGGTTAAGCGTCCGACTTCAGCCAGGTCACGATCTCACGGTCCGTGAGTTCGAGCCCCGCGTCAGGCTCTGGGCTGATGGCTCGGAGCCTGGAGCCTGTTTCCGATTCTGTGTCTCCCTCTCTCTCTGCCCCTCCCCCGTTCATGCTCTGTCTCTGTCTGTCCCAAAAATAAATAAAAAACGTTGAAAAAAATTAAAAAAAAAATCTTTAGAAGAATAAAAATAAACTAGGCAGGGGCATCTAAGTGGCTCAGTCAGTTAAGCCTCTGACTCTGGATTTCGGCTCAGGTCATGATCTCACAGTTTGTGCCCCGAGTTGGGCTCTTCACTGGCAGTGTAGCACCTGCTTAGGATTCTCTCTCTCCCTCTGTCTGCTCCCCAGCTTTTGCTCTCTCTCTCTCTCTCTCTCTCTCTCTCTCTCAAAATGAATGACATTACGAAATATATATATTAAAAAATAAACTAGGCAGATTTGTTTCTAAATTATGAAAATTATGATGTCTGGAACCCAAAGTAACCAAGAGAGGACTGAAGAGGTGGGTGTGGACAACAATACGTACTTGCTTCTATGGTCAAGCAAGTTATCCGTTACAGAAGACCCATAAGCAGAGGGTGCCAGATGATCGCGTGGAAAAAAGAAATAGTGTTGACTGTCCCCTGTTGGGAACAACAGCAATCCATAGAGAAAGTAGACTGGATATCCAAAGGGAAGCCCACAGCCCCTGTTCTTCCTCTCCCCACTCACTTCCCACTCACTGCCTCCATGAAGTTTCTCCATCACCACCCGTCTCCACACCACCCCCAGGTGCATCCCACGCAATTCCATGAGTTTGCCGGGACTTACAGATCTACTTTGCTACTGTTCTTTGGGTAGTACGAGAGCTGTCATCATCTTCATCACATTAGTATTCTCCTCTCACTCAGGTACCCTTCATTCATGACCTACCTCCAAGAGTCCAATTAGCCACCGTTGCTGCCTGGCTGGGCCATAAACCAGCTTGTGAAGAGTCCCCTGTAGACTGTGGCTCTGTGGCCCTGAGTGGTAAACCCTCAGGTTCCCAATCGGGAGGGGAAGACACCTGAGCCATAGATGCAAGTATGAAAAAAGTGGTATTTTATTGTCTGTTATTCATATTTTCCTAACCAGCAGAAAAGCTGAACGCAGGTTTATTGGCCATTTACGTTCCCTCCTTATAAACCCTACATATTCTTTTCCTACTTTCCTTTATCAGTTTATAGAAACATATATATTAGAGATACTAACCCTTACTAAATCAAATACATTGCAAATATTTTTTGACTTCTGGGAAGAATTTATTTGTGTATACATGGTATGAGATAGGTGTCTAATTTTATCTTCTTCCAGATGGCCAGCAAAATATGCCTGCATGATTTATTAAGTAAAGTGCCTATTGAATTTTCCTCTATAGGATGAAAAGGCCTCCTTTACTATATATTAAGCTCCCAAAGATACTTCCATTTATTTCTGCTCACTCTTTATTCTTCTGTTAGTTGTAACGAAAAATGGGAAATTACCTGAATGTTTAAATAGACCATCGTATATCCATACAATGAAATATGGTATGCCCATATACCCATATACATATTACCTATGTAGCTATTAAAAGTAATAAATAAAACCTATATCTATTGGTCAGGAGGGACTTTCGTGATATAATAAAAAGTAAAAAAGGAAAATTACTAAGTATTATGGATAGACATGTGAAACATGGTATTTATTTTAAGAGGTAATAAAACTATCGTGTGTGGGTATACAACTCTGTGAATGTACTAAAAACCATAGAATTCTGCACTTTAAAAGGGCGAATTGCACAGCATGTGGATTATATCTCAATAAAGCTGTTTTCTTTTTTTTTTTAATGTTTATTTATTTTTGAGAGAGTGAGACAGAGCATGAGTGGGGGAGGGCCAGAGAGAGGGAGACACAGAATCCGAAGCAGGCTCCAGGCTCTGAGCTGTCAGCACAGAGCCCGATGTGGGGCTCGAACCAGGAACCGTGAGAACATGACCTGAGCCGAAGTCAGACGCCCAACTGACTGAGCCACCCAGGCGTCCCAAAGCTGCTATTTTCTTTAATAAGTTTATTTTTTTTTTATTTTATTTTTTTTAGAGAGAGAGATAGAGTGCACAGACGAGGTAGAGGGGCAGAGGGAAAAAGAGAGAGAATCCCAAGCAGGGGCTTGGGGCTCAATCCCACAGCCCTGGGATCATGACCTGAGCCAAAATCAAGAGTTGGACACAACCAGGTGAGCCACCCAGGCACCCCTCCTTAATAACTTTAAATTTGTGTTTGTGCATGTTTGCAAGGGTATAGAGAAAACGTAGGAAGATCCACCCCAAGCTGTCCATATGGGGTTGGGATCAGGAAAGGAAGAGGGGATAGTTAACTTTCCTTTATACACCTCTGTATTGTTGAATATTTTGCACAGAGAATGTTAGTTTTGTCATTTTAAACATTCAATAAAATAGCTTTCCAAATTTTGTACTATTACATCTTTCCAATGGGAGAAAAAAAAAAAAGACTCGGGCCTCAATGTTTATATGTTTGAATCCCTGCTGATAACAGCTGTTGTTCTTATTGGCTAAACTGATGAGAATGTACAACTGGTTCCAAATGCCCAGCCTCTAGAGGCATCCAGAAAGAACCAAATGCAGTTCAATCCAGCAGAGAAACAAGAAACTTTCAGAGTCCCCAGCTGAGCTGAAGAGAACTCACAAGATGGCTCTCACTGTACATTCACTAAGTTCTAGACAGACCCCGCACCACTCCAGACCCAGAGGCCCACGTGGACACCCTCTCTAGTCTTACCGTCAGCTTGCGTGGAGGCAGGGCTCATCAGAGCAGAAGGCAAAGGGCCATGTGCTGAGATGCCAGCCAAGGCTGTGGAGAGAGAACTGTAATTCAATCCACTGTAAGATGAAACCATCCCTGCATGTAACAAGTGTCTCTCCAAGCCTCTTCAATCTTTCAAGCTTCCTCAGTTTCCTCAGTGTACAAGTATATGCACACGGGGCACACCCTGTGTGTGTGTGTATGCACTTGCTTGCTGAGTGTGGAGCCCGTTTAAGATTCTCTCTCTCTCTCTCTCCCCTCTCTCTGCCCCGCTCCCCCGCTCCTGGGCTCTCTCTCTCCCTCTCTCTCAAATTAAAAAGAAAAAAGAAGCACAATCCAAGTAAAACTTACACAGAGGTGTCCCAGGCATTTTAGTAATACGTACGACAGTGAAGAGATGGCCTGGTAATTTGGTGTGCTGATGAGCAGGCCGTACGTGGGTGACCCCCATGCTAACTGCTGGACCAGGATTATGACACACCAAACCCAAGGTCACCAACCCCAGAATGCTTACTGGGGAAGAAGGAGCAGCTAGATGGATGGGTCGGCACACCCAGCCCCAGGGGCCGTTAGCGGTAACCAGTGTGCCCAGCCCCAGGGGCCGTTAGCGGTAACCAGTGCGCCTCATTCTCTCTCCCAGAACCTAGACCGACGGGGAGAAGCCAGTCCTGCAAGAACCCACAAGAGATTTCCAGGGGTCACATAGGCCTGGGGCCTCTCCCAGCCTCCCCATTCCACAGCCAAGGAAACAGAAGCCCAGGGAGGGTAAGTGAATTCTTGGGCAAAGAGTTTCTCCTGCCTGAGGTCAAGGGGACTTTGCAGGCATGAGGTGGGACAAGGGAGGGATTCTCAGTCCTACTGCAGCAATGGGGACGACCCACCAGGGAGACAGGGAGGGGAGAGAAGTGACAGAAAAGAAAGACAGCGTTAGACTATGACATGAGTCAGCCCCCAATCACCCCGCCAAGATCCTAGGGGATCTTGTGTTCCCCAAGCCGACTCCCACCAAAAACAGAGTCCAACCCTCCTGGGGCCCCAGGGAGCACTCCAGCCCCTGCCCCTCTGTGAGGAGAGAAAGAGCTGAAGCCGTAGCAACCACCAGGTACTGCAGAACAAGGCAGGAGTCAGGGGACCTTCCCAGTCCCCTCCCTGCTCACTTGTCCTCACTTGTGCAAGATTCTGACTTCGGAGATCCCTCTAAAATATCCCTTTGGCCCTTGCTATGGACTGAATTATGTGTCATCCCCCCAGTTCATTTTTTCAAGTCCTAACCCCGGTACCTGGGAGACAGGGTCTTTAGAGGTCATTAAGATAAAATGAGGTCATTAGAATGGGCCCCAAGGCAATGTGATTGGTCTCCTTGTAAGAAGAGGACAAATGGACACAGATGGGTATAGAAGAAAGATCAGGCGGAGGTACAGGGAGAAGGCGGCCATCCGCAAGCCAAAGAGAGAGGCCACAGAAGAAACAGCCATGTTGGCACCTTGATCTTGGACTTTCCACCTCCAAACTGCGAGAGAATATGTTTCTGTTGTACCCCCAATCTGTGGTACTTTTTGTTGTGGTTTTAAGTAAAAAAATTTTAAGCCATCTCTGATGAGGGACCATAAGGCAAGCTGAGGGCAAAGTACAGGCTAAAACCCCACCACCACCACCCCCCGCCCAAGTGGGATATGGGCGATATTCCTCAGGCACTCCTGGCTGCCCAAAAACAAAGGGGAGGAAAGGAAACAAATGAGTAACTGATAGAAATCACAGTCATGCAGGACAGGAGTCTCCATCAGTTTACAAATATCTTAGTAAATTACAAGAAAAAAGCAATCTTATCAATAACCTCATCTCCAGAAACGTATAGACTCAATTTCCTGGAGCCCCAACATCACCCCTCCATAGGCAAGAAGGAAATGGCACGGTAAAGTTAAATTTCCTAGGGGCGCCTGGGTGGCGCAGTCGGTTAAGCGTCCGACTTCAGCCAGGTCACGATCTCGCGCTCCGTGAGTTCGAGCCCCGCGTCGGGCTCTGGGCTGATGGCTCAGAGCCTGGAGCCTGTTTCCGATTCTGTGTCTCCCTCTCTCTCTGTCCCTCCCCCGTTCATGCTCTGTCTCTCTCTGTCCCAAAAATAAATAAACATTGAAAAAAAAAATTTTTTAAAAAAAAAAAATTTCCTAATAACCTGCAGCCCATTGACAAATACTTGAGGCAAATACAGAGTATATAACATTTCTCCAGGAACCCCCTGCCTTCACAATGTTAATGTCTTACTAAGAGGAAAAACAACCTCAGCTTGAAGTAGCAAGGCCTCAGGTATCTTAAAGGATCCTCTTTAGCATATCAAAGTCCCTCTGGAGGCCTCCCTTTTGTCTTTACCTCCCAATTCCATAGTCTATAACCAATCACTCTTCACAACCCCCGGGCACCATTTTCTGCCCACCAGTCTTGTCCCCGTGCTTGAACAAAATCACCTTTTTTTGCACCAAAGAGGTCTTCAAGAATTCTTTCTTGGCTCTGGACCCCCACCGTCACCCCAAAACTTCATCAATCTCTACACCCAACATGGGGCTTGAACTCACAACGCTCCACCGACTGAGCCAGCCAGGCAGGCGCCGCCGAGTCTGTGGTACGTTGTAAGTCAGTCAGCCCTGGCAAATGAAAACAGCCCTCATCTGCCGCCCGGATCTCACTGTTCTAGGGGCATCCACAAGAAGACAATCCAGGTGTGACAACAGGAAGGGACCCTGGGCTCACTACAGAGAACGGAGGTTGGAGGCTGTGGGGTGAGAAGGTGAAACGTCACCATGGCAGACATGTGGCGTGGGCTGTTGAGGGCAGCAAAGTGGGGGTGCACAGAAGAGCGTGTCCTGAGTGGAAGGAATGGGTCCCTGCGTGCTTGGGAGGGAGTCCCAGACTCGTCTGGGGCCTTTTCCACCGGAACCCGCAGGCAGAGAACCTTGAGTAGGAAGAACTGTAGAGCTCATGGTAGGAAGAGAAGCCTGCCACCCCTCAGCTCAGGTGCACCTTCTCTGGTGGCAAGAGCAGCAGACCACAGGTCCAGGGGGAAATCTGAAGGAAAATAAGCCTCATTAGACCATCCCACTGGCGACACCTGTGCAGACATTGAAATTAGAAAGTGACTATAAAAAGGAGAGGCAGACCACATCGATAAAGAACTTTCTATGTTCCGAGGGCTTTCACGTGAGCGGATATGCACCCATTCCTCCTGACAGGCCTGAGAGGTGAGCGTCGGGATCTCCGTCTTCCATCCAAGGTAGTAAATGACCAGGAGAAGGGAACCGAAGCCTGGCACGGGACAGCCCCAGGTTTGGACCCCGACTCTGGCCGCAGCTCCGTGACCCAGGCAAGTAGCTCATTCCCTCTTAAGCCACGGGGATGAGAGATCCTTCTCGCTGGGGTACTGTGAGGGTTGAACACATTGATGTGGGGGAAGCGTCTGCCCCCAAAAAAGGGTAGCTGCTACTATTCTTGGGATTCTGCCATACCGCAATCCCACACGGACGCGTTTCGCGAGGCTGAGGGGCCGCGGCAGGAGTGGGGCTGGAACAGCCGGCAGACCCAAGTCCCAGGAACGACCACCAGGAGCAGACCCCCTGGTACCTAGTGGTATGATGTGAGGTCCGGGAGTGAATGACCAAGAACGAATTCTTGAGATGTTTTCAGTTGGGTGGGGGGGGGGGGGGGGAAGTGATGTTATTAAAGCACAGGGATGGGACCCCTGGGCAGAAAGAGCTGCATTGGGATTGTGAAGGATATACTTGTAAAGTGGGGGGAGGGGTGGGTAGAGACTGAAGGAAGTTTCCAAATCCCCAGAGGATTTTCATATGTTAAAGAAGACTTACGAGATCCTGGAGGCCTGGCTGTTGTCAAGCTAAGGGTTGTTTTTTTTTTTTTTTGCCTCTAGCGAAGCATTAACATGAAGACACTTGGGAGTCTGGAGGAATGTCATACACTAGTGGCCTCAAGTATTTGTCAATGGGCTGCAGGCTGGAAGAAAATTTAATTTTATCTACATTTCCTTTTGGCTTTGTTCTCCACATCACCAAGCAAGGAGCACAGCCACACAAACGGGGGTGCTGGCCTTTGAAAGTCCTTCAAGGGTAGCCCCGGACCCTATTTCAGGATGGCTATGCAAGGCTGGCTCAGAGGAGAGCAGTCTCAGAGGCTAGGACTCGGTGGGGCTCAGGGGTTTTAAGCAATTCTGAAAGGTTGTCACCAGCTATTGAGTAAAATTGGTCACCCTCAGCTCCACAGCAAAGAGACTAATCTGCCATGACATCTTGAATTTATTCAGTGCTTTTCTGCCAAGGAGATCAAAGTACTTCAAAATAATTTCCGCTAAACTTCTCTGAGAAAGAAGCCAGTGGGAAAAAAACCATTTCACCTATGAGCTGTGCTTGACATCAGTCATAGTCTCTGAAGTTTTATAATGCTTCATGATTTACAAAATGCCTTTGTATACAATCCCCAGTGGCACTCTGGGAGGTAGACAGATGGGTGAGATTGACTCCACTTTACAGGTGGGTAACTGGGAGCCCAGGGAGCTTGAGCGCATCTCCAAAGTGAGGGCAGCACGTTGGTATTGAGTTCCACGCAGATCCCAAGCAGGGCGCGGTTCCTGGAGAATCTAGCCTTTGAATCTAGCAGCTGGGAACAGTGCCGGAAGCACCCACTCTCCGAATCCCGAGAAGCCAGTGCTGGATAGAGTGGAAGCAGCCATCTGCAGTGCCTGATGGGGGTGGAGGGCCAGAGCCATCCTGGCTGCAGGACCCTGGGACCCCAGCCAGTCCCACACTGGGAGGTATCTTCCAGGCATGGCCATGTTTGCTATTTTCTCCTTCCCAGGGTGCCCCCAAATCCCTCCCATGTTGTCAACCCGGCCCTCTCTCCCCTCCCCGCAGGACTCACCTTCTCCAATCCTACCCCTCCATCTCCCCTCTGCTTTTCGTTTCTTGCTCTTCACGGGACATTTCTCCTGGTCTGTGGACTTGGCCAGGGCCACATCCTGAAGCTGGAAAGAACCTTCCCCGACCCTGCTGGCCCTCGCCTCAGCTGCTGTCTACACCACCAAGGCCATTTCCTCTCCCTGCCAACTTTCCCCTGGCCCCGAGACAGTGCTTGCATCCATTGTCTCCCCACCTACCCCTGAGCCTTCGAGGGACCTCCACCCTCTCCCTGTACTGCGACTGCTCACCTCACACCGTCACGACGGCCTTCTACTAGGGGGTCTCCCACTGCGGGTGCTGTGCCAGCCACCCTGAAACTGACCTTGAGAGAAGGGTCCAGGCGAGGCAGCACAGGCTCACTCAGCTCAGGGCTGGAACTCACAACCACTGTGGCTCCCTGCTCCGCCACAGCCCCACTGGTTGGGCCGTGTGTGTGCTTGGCCCAGGGGAGGCCTCCCCCATGTTAGAAAAAAAGCCCACTGACCCAATCAAAGGAGGGATGCGGAGACTGGGAGCACAGTGAAGAGAGGCTTTAATCAACATTCTCGGAAGAGCAGGTGACGGACAGGCACTGTCCTGGGCAGTTACAGCAGACAATTTATCTCCTAGCATGCAAGTCCCTCCCCTGGTTCCTCATTGGCTGAGTGTTACAGAGGTTACAGCCTCACCCAGATGTGGCCTATGCCCATGTAAGGCAAAAAGTAGTCTGATCGGAACAAATGTACATTCCCTGAGGAATGAGACTTTCAGTCCCTCTTCCCTTTGTTCTTTGGCACATGCTCATTGCAAAGCCTGTGAAAATAAGCCCACTAACCAGAGAGGGGAAACGGAATCAGGAAGTGCAGTGTCTAAGGCTTTGGGACACCATTGTGGGGGGTGGGGAGTGTACACATTTCCAATAGGTTGTAAACCTATTGTTAATTAGCACAGCTTTGATTTGGTATTTCTGAGAATGAATCATCTCCCTTCTCACACCCCACCCTCAGCAGCTTCCTGTCTCCTGCCTACCTGGCCTGCTGCAAGTGTCCCAACGTTCCTCCTTTGTCCCTCTGCACTCACTCCTACACTCTCCTACACTCTCCCAGGCTTCAGCTGAGGGCTCTCTGCAGATGGCCTCTGAATGCTCCGTTGGCCTCCCGGCACCTCCTAGTTCCAAATCCTTGAGGTTACAGCTCCTTGGCTGCTCAACTTCCTGAGATCGTGCAATATAAGGTCTCCAAACCTAGACTCCTCCTCTTCCCCTCAAAGCCGTCTCCACCTTGCAACTTCTCCACTTCTGCCAGGGATGCTGGAATTCTCAGTCATTTGGGGCTTTTGTACAAGCCGGGCCTTTCCACAGGCCTGGCCAGTCACATATTCCTTCTCCCTGTAGCTCCTCAAACCACGGCTTCTTTATTCACTTCACTTGCTTACAGCTGATCTATGGTCACCTTCCCACTGGCCTTGCCTACGCCTGGGAGACCCCCAGCCCTGGGCCCCCCGAGTCTCCTGCACATGCCCTGGTTTTTTAAAATCATTCTAGTATACATAACGAGGTCAACCCAGGAAAGGGCCAGGGAAAACCCAGAAGCTGTGGTGTCTCAGGAGCTCCACATCTCCCAGCACAAGCTAAAAAGCAAAATGTTGGGGGCACCTGGGTGGCTTACTCGGTTAAGCTTCTGACTCTTGACTTCAGCTCAGGTCACGATCTCACAGTGGTGGGATGGAGTCCCACATTGGGCTCTGCACTGAACGTGGAGTCTGCTTGGGATTCTCTCTCTGTCAAAAATAAATAAGTAAACATCTTTTTTTTTTTTTTAAGACTCATCATTTATTTTTTTTAATTAAAAAAATTTTTTTTTTATTCTTAGAGAGAGGCAGAGTGCAAGCTGGGTAGGGGCAGAGAGAGGGAGGCACAGAATCCGAAGCAGGCTCCAGGCACTGAGCTGTCAGCACAGAGCCCAATGTGGGGCTCAAACTCACAAACTGTGAGATCATGACCTGAGCTGAAGTCAGTTGCTTAACCTACTGAGTCACCCAGGCCCCCCAGATAAATGTTAAAAAAAAAAAAAAAAGGCAAAATGTTGGCCTCACACCTGCTCAGACTTTAACCTTCTCCCAAATCCAAACACTCTGACAGTGTTATAGAATTTAAACCCCTTCCTGAACTGACTTCTCCAGGGAGGCACAGGATTCAAAGTCAGGCAGACCTCAGCCTGAAACCTACCTGCCCCACCCACTTGCTGTATGACCAGTAAGTTGGTAACTTAACTTCTCTGAGCTTCAATTCTCTCATCTGAAAATTTAATCGAGTTGTTGAAAGGATTAAACTTAAACCGAGTAATATGTATAAAGCATACTTCCTGGCACCTCACTCAGGAAGCAGTGGCCTCTGTCTTTACTGGAGACCAAGATATACCCCAGCCGCACCCCCGCTCCCCGCTTCTACACTCTATGCCTCAGCCTTGGAGACTTCCCCCAGTGCAGGAAGGGCAGACATGGCTCCTCAGGAGTCATCAGCAAGGGGAGAGCATGTGACAGAAAACACCTTGATTATTTTGTTTACGTTTATTTATTTTGAGAGGGGCCAGGGGCAGAGAGAGGGAGAGAGAGAGAATCCCAAGCAGACTCTGCACTGTCAGAGCAGAGCCTGATGCCGGGCTTGAACTCACAAACTGCAAGATCATGACCTGAGCTGAAATCAAGAGTTGAGTGCTTAACTCACTGAGCCACCCAAGCACCCCCTTAATATTTTCTATATCAAAACTCTTCAAAAAAAAAAAAAAGCTTTATTCTTTTTTTTTTTTTTTTAAGTTTATTTTGAGAGAGAGAGAGGGAAAGAGCATGCACGAGGAAGGGGCAGAGAGGGAGAGAGAATTTCCCAAGTAAGGCTCCGTGCTGTCAGTGCAGAGTCTGCTTGGGTCTCTCTCTCTCGCTCTCTCTCTCTCTCTCTCTCTCTCTCTCGATGAATAAATAAACTTAGGGGGGAAAAGGGCTGGAAAGCCATTCTTAAAAAAAATAATAAAGCTAAAAAAAAACCTCTTAGAAGTATGAATCCCCAACAATCCTGCCATTTGGTTTTCCTTAATGAAATTAGACAAGAGGGGCGCCTGGGTGGCTCAGTCAATTAAGCATCCAACTTCGGCTCAGGTCATGATCTCACAGTTTGCGGGTTGGAGCCCCGCATTGGGCTCTGTGCTGACAGCTCAGAGCCTGGAGCCTGCTTCAGATTCTGTGTCTCCCTCTCTCTCTGCCCTTCCCCTGCTCATGCTCTCTCTCTCTCTCTCTCTCTCTCTCTCTCTCTCTCTCTCTCAAAAATAAATAAACATTTTTTAAAAAATGGAAACAATTAGACAAGGATACCCAGATAGCTGTTCACAAATGTTTGTTCTGGGCTGTTTATAATAGTAAAAAAATGCAACAACCTAGTCCAAAAATAGTCTAGTCTATAGGTAGAGTTCCTAATTGCAAGCAAAAGAAACCATTTCTGGCTGATCTGGGTGGAAAAGGGATTTATTAAAAGGATATCACATAGCTCTAGGTATGTAGCCAGGAGTGGTCGATGATGTGGGAAAGCAAAGGCAAATGAAAAATGAAATTTCCTTACTGCCTACAGCCCGTTGACACATCCTTGAGACAGCCAGAGTGACCTTCCTCTAGGGGCTCAGCTGCCTCGATGATGACACTTTGCTAAGGACAAACAAAAAGGAATCCTAGCTTAACATTCCCCTGACCCCTCAGGATCCTGTAAGTCTACTTTAACATATAAAAATCCCTTTGGAAACTTTCTTTATCTCTACCCCCCCAAGATATACATTGGCAACCATACTCTAAGCATATGGCCCATATGCTTAGATATACATATACAGCTGAAGGGTCTCATGGCTACGGTTTTACCAGACAGTGATAAGTGACCTTTTCCTAACAATAACTAACCCCCTCAAGGTCCTGGATACCTTGCTTCCAAAATTCCTTAGAAACTTATGCTCTCCCTAACTCCCTAACCCCCTCCCATCTTGAAGCTATATAATCAGTCACCATTCACAACCCAAGTGCAGCTCTTTCCGCCCATGGGTCCTGTTCCCATGCTTTGGTAAACCACCTTTTTGCACTGAAGGCTGCTCAAGAATTCTTTCTTGGCCATTGGCTCCGAATCCCAACGCTTCAAACGGCATCAGTGGGTACCTGGGTCATGGGCAGAACTGGCACAGTGGGCTTACCACTACGTTTCCAACCAGAGCGGTGCCAAGTTCTAGTCATTACCACCAGCCACTGCTGTGGGCTGCCCAAGCAACGCGCCGTCTTGCTGAAGAGTTCCTCCAGGGCCTCTCTGCTTTTATGCCACCAGTTCCTAGTTCAACCATGGGGTGGATGTGCCTGATGGGCAGAATCTGGATCCCATGCTTGTGCCCCACTGGCAAGGGAGCCTGGGAACCAGTTTGGGACTTTTGGTTTCTATAGAGGTAGTCTGGCTCTGTTTCTCCTCACGCTGGAAGGGAATTTGGATGCTGAGAGACCAAAAAGATTGACACATGTGCAGCAGATTAGGAAACGGGTAAAATAAATGATGATGCCTGAATAGAAGAAGTGGGATACTATGGTGAGGGGGCTCAATCTAAATCTACAAACTTTAGTTTCCTAGCTGAACTTGATTCTTATCACAAGTGCCCATTCGGTGGGGGTGAGAGAAGCAATAGTAAATTAATCTCAGAGAATTTATGGCTCCTCTCCTGTGGAGTGTGTTTAAATTCTGGAGGCTTACACAGAGTAACAGCAAACACCCTCTGCTCTAGATTCTCCGTGTCATTTGGACAATCTCCCATCCCCCCCAGTGGCGCGGGGTACAGGGAATAGGCACCCTCTCTTTGGTGTCCACAGAGGCTGTGCTCAGCCCTTGTCACCTTCTCTGTCGCTCTACTCAGCCCAAGTCTGGAAATATTAATCCAACCTCCAGAGCATGAATAAGACTTATTCAGACTTCTGGGGCTCCTGGGTGGCTCAGTCAGTTAAGCATCTGACTTCAGCTCAGGTCATAATCTCACAGTTTGTGAGCTGGAGCCCCACGTCAGGCTCTGTGCTGACAGCTCAGAGCCTGGAGCCTGCTTCGGATTCTGTGTCTCCCTCTCTCTCTGCCCCTCTTCTGCTCTCTCTCTCTCTCTCAAAAATAAATAAACTTTAAAAAAATTAAAAAAAAAAGACTTACTCATACTCCTATATTCTTCAAAATCTATTGATGATGCCTCAGTTCCTTCCTAGCCTGAGGGCTAGGCTTTGGAAACACTAAAGGCAGGAATTAACTCCTTTTTTATGCTTTCTGCTTTTCCTGAAGCAGTGAATGTTGAGTCCCCTAGCTGACTGAATGGAGAAAGAACCAAGGAAATATGTAGAAATATCCCTCAGTAGACATTTCAAAACAGTCCCCCTTCACACTCTGTACTTACTGATCTCTTTTTCAGAAAGGTAAAATCAGGGATGCCTGACTGGCTCAGTTGGTAAAGCATGAGACTCTTGATCTTGGGGTTGTAAGTTTAAGGCCCACATTGGGTCTTTAAAACTAATTAGTTAATTAATTAATTTAAGTAAATAAATATTAAAACAAAATATTTAAAATAAATAAAATTTAAAAACAAAAATAATCTAAGTAATGAAAATATGATTAAAAAAAGAGGTAAAATCATGACACAAACAAATATAAAATGAAGATATGTTCAAATTTTTTTTAACTCCCTTATTACTGAGAGAATTACTGAGCTTATCAGCAAGCTATAACAATTATTAACAAGGAGAATCCAAATAACAGAGACATCTATAGACAGGCTGCTGATATGAATTTGCTAATAATAGAGGCAAGACTGTTCTCTTTCACTGGATGAAATTGATTGCATCTTTACTGGAGAAAATGTATGTACATGTCTGTAAATAGGAATCATTTACAACTACCATCAATTCTTTACATTACATTTTATTCTAGAGAGTTACAGAATGATCGAAGATGAAAGGCACAGACATGATAGAATTGGGTGAGCCCAGAAAAGTCCAAGCCTGGCCTTCCATAGAAAGGAAACTCTATTGGGGCGCCTGGGTGGCGCAGTCGGTTAAGCGTCCGACTTCAGCCAGGTCACGATCTCGCGGTCCGACTTCAGCCAGGTCACGATCTCGCGGTCCGTGAGTTCGAGCCCTGTGTCGGGCTCTGGGCTCATGGCTCAGAGCCTGGAGCCTGTTTCAGATTCTGTGTCTCCCTCTCTCTCTGCCCCTCCCCCGTTCATGCTCTGTCTCTCTCTGTCCCAAAAATAAATAAACGCTGAAAAAAAAAATTTAAAAAAAATAAATAAATAAAAAAGAAAGGAAACTCTATTAATTTCCTAGGGTTGAGTACCACAACCCTAAATGGGTATTATAGAACAATGGAAATGTATATTTTCCCAGCTTGGGAAACTAGCAGTCCAGGATCAAGTTGTCTACAGGGCTATGCTCTCTCCAAAGGGGCTAGGAAAGAATCCTTCCTTGCCTCTTCCAGCTACTTGTGGTTCCTGGCAATCCTTGGTGGTCCTTGGCTTGTAGACATCACTCAGCCTCCATTGTTACATGGCATTTTCCCTGTGTATCTGTGTCTAAATTTCTCCCTTCTGTTTTTTTTTTAAATGTTTATTTACTTTTGAGGGAGAGAGAGAAAGATCATGAGCACTAGCTGGGGAGGGCAGAGAAGGAAACAGAGGATCTGAAGCATGCTCTGCACTGACAGCAGAAAGCCTGATGAGGGGTTCGAACTCACAAACCATGTGATCATGATCTGAGCCAAAGTCAGACACTTAACCGACTGAGTCACCCAGGTACCCCTAAATTTCTCCCTTCTTATGAGAACAGCAGTCGTATTGGATTAAGGCCCACCCTAATGACTTCATCTTAATTTGATTAAATCTAAACACTTCTATTTCTCACAGTTCTGGAAGTTGAAAGTCCAAGATCAGTGTGTCAACAGGGCACATGGTCTGGTAAGGACCCTCTTCCAGCTCTCCTGGGCCCCTTTTATAAGACATTAATCTCATTCATGAAAGCTCTGACCTTATGACCTAATCATCTCCCAAAGGCCATACTTCCTAATACCATCATATTGGGCATTACGATTTCAATATATGCATTTGGGGGAAACACAAACATTCAGCCTGTAACAGAGCCCAGTCGTAGAGGGGCCCTCACACTTTCATGGGTTTTACCTCCAAGAACCCCACCAGTTTCTCATGATAAAGAGTAGAGAAGATCCCCTTAATGTTTCTGGCATGGTAACCATTTTGAAATAAACCCAGAAGGTTCTCCCTAATAGGGACCTCCAAGGGAAACCTTACCAGAACCTTCTCTTACCTGAAGGAAGAACAATTAGCCAGCTATGACCATGTCTAGCCTCCCTGTCTCATGTAAGAGAAGGGAGAAAAAAGGCTGAGAAATGCTTCTGAAGGTCAGAGCCCAGGGACTCAGGCCTGCTAAAAACAATGAGATTTAATCATAAGATTATGGAACACTTCTCTTTCCAACATCTTTATACTACATCAACAGGCTTCAGGATACTAACAGTGGATTAACTGGGAAAGCTGCATATCACAGAGTCTATCTAAGAAGGAGTTCTTAGGGAAACCCAAAAATTACAGAGGAAGAAAAAACAAGGAAATTAGAGGAAACAAGCCTGTGGCACTCAGAGCCACAGCAATTCTTAAACACAGCCCAGCTCCTGCCTAGAATAACACAAAGCATTACACTAAAAACCTACTTACCTCAGTTTCTCTTACCCAGTTTGTCATGTCTAACTTTCAACAAAAACTTACAAGGCATGTTAAAAAAAGCATGAAAGAGGGGCACTTGGGTGGCTCCATTGGTTAAGCATCTGACTCTTGATTTCGACTCAGGTCATGATCTCACAGTGTGTGTGTGTTCGAGTCTTGAGGAACCAGCTTGGGATTCTCTCTCTCCCTCTCTCTCTCTGTCCCTCCTCTGCTCATGTATGCGTTCTCTCTCTCTCTCTCTCTCTCTCTCAAAATAAATAAATAAACATTAAAGAAAAAAGCACAAAAGAGAGGCGCCTGGCTGGCTCAGTTGGTGGAGCATGCAACTCTTGATTTTAGGGTCATGAGTTTGAGCCCCATTCGATGTTGAGATTACTTAAATAAATAAAACTTGATTTTAAAAAAAGCACAAAAGAATACCATCTGAGGAGACAAAGCAAGCATCAGAACCACCGTCAGCTATGACATAGACTTGGAATGATGAGATAGGGAATTTAAAATAACAATGATTATTATGTTAAGACTCTGATGGAAAAAGTAGACAACATGCATGAATAGATGGGGACTTCAAGCAGAAAGATGGAAACTCTAACAAAGAATCAAAAATAAAAATAAAAAAGAAGGAAGAAACACTGTAACACAAATGAAGAATAACTTTGATGGGCTCATCAGTAGACTGAACACAGCTGAGGAAAAATCAGTGTGCTTGAAAATATGTCAATAGAAATTTCTCGAACTACAAACAGAAAAAAAATGAAAAAAAAAAAAAAAACCCAGAATATGCAAGCATGTAGGACAATTCCAAGTGCTCCGAGATACCATAACTTTGAACAACAGGATACAGGCTCTCTGGGTACCTCACAGAGCACCCACATGGGACTTTTCATTGTGAAAGTCAGGAGGCAAGCTAATCAAAGTCAACAGAATCGCCAAGGTGGATGGGATGGCCACCACTCTGAAAATTACAGTATGAATCCCCCCAAAAAAACTAGATTTGCGAATAACACACAGTGTGGTCTAAATGAACAAATATGGATCCTGGAGTCAGACCTAGGTTTTGATCTCTCTCTGCCCCTTTGAACTGTTTGACCTTGGCACGTTACTTGCCTTTGAGATCCTGTTTCCCCCTTTCATAAAGTGGGCGTCATACCTTTCTCACAAGTCTGCTGTGAGGATTAAATGAATCCTATGAATAAAGTATGCAGGAAATTGGGGCGCCTGGGTGGCTCAGTCGGTCGAGCGTCCAACTTCGGCTCAGGTCATGATCTCACGGTTTGTGGGTTCGAGCCCTGTGTCGGGCTCTGTGCTGACAGCTCAGAGCCTGGAGCCTGCTTCAGATTCTGTGTCTCCTTCTCTCTCTGCCCCTCCCCCACTTGTGCTCTGTCTCTGTCTCTCAAAAATAAATAAATGTAAAAAATTTTTTTAAAAATTTAGAGTATTCAGGAAATGCAGGAAATGCTCAATAAATATTCACTTTAATTCTTATTGAGATAAGTTCTGATTAAATGCAACTGAAGAGGACAAATTAGCTGAACTAGGGCTGGCTTCAGGGGCACCTAGGAGGCTCAGTCAGTTAAGCACCTGACTCTTGATTTCAGCTCAGGTCTTGGTCTCAAGTTCGTGAAATCGAGCCCTGTGTCTCCCTCTCTCTGCCCCTCCTGCTTTCTTTCTCAAAATAAGTAAACATTTTTTTAAAAAGAAAGCCTTTATAAAATAATATCAGGAAAATTCAAGTGAAGGCAGTAATGGGAGTTTTTAGTGTTGTTTTCTTTAGACTCCTTTTATAAATGAAAACCCAACTTGGTGGCAGGGTAAGGGGACTCTTTCCAATATTCTCAGCTTCCCGGCCCACTCATCCAGGGTTTAATAAAGCATTGTGCTGTGGAGTGTGACAGGTGGGGAACAAAAAGATGATTAAAGATGTGGCTCTTAGAGTAACTGTTTTGTTCTCTGAAGGTGGTTGTATATATTTAAGTTGTGTTTCTTGCTGTCACTATTATTCTTGCTAATGCCCAGATGAAGTGTATTTGTTAAGGGAGAAAAATGTCTTAAAACAAAACCTCCTTATCCTTATCTATAAAATGTTGACATTGTGAGACTATGCAGTTTATAGGTTCCGTTAACTTGGAGAATGTGTGTGTGTGTGTGTGTGCGCGTGTGCGTGTGTGTGAAAGAAATGCAAATTTCAAATTGTAGATTTCTGCCAAGGGGCTAGAGCAGCTGGAGTCATCCAGCGATTCTTCAGGTTGGTTTGTGGCCATTCTAGTTCCAAGAGAAGACAAACTTTTATTTTAAAATTACACTTTGAGGGGCGCCCTGAGTAGCCCAGTCAGTTAACCATCTGACTCTTGATCTAGGCTCAGGTCATGGTCTCCCAATTCGTGAGATCAGGCCCTGGAGTCTCAGGGGAGCTGCTTGGGATTCTCGCTGCCCCTCCCCCTCTCTCTTGCACACATTATTCTCTCTTTCTCAAAATAAGTAAATAAACTTAAATAATAAATAAATAAAATTAAACTTTCAGACTTAAAAATAAAAGCAGGAAAAAAAAAAAGGATTCCTAGGCCAAAAGAAATGATTTAAATTTTTGGAGAGCTCATCAGCATTTCAAGAGCAGTGATAAGCCACTGGAATTTACTTTGATGTTTTCAGCTCCAGCACAGCCACCCCAGCCTCCCTGGGTCCCCTCCCCTGTGTCTCAGCGTTGGCTGGGTGACCACAGCACACGGGAACCTGAAACTCTCTTACTCTCATTCCCCACTGCCCTTGTTTGTGTATCTGATTAGCTCTATGCTTTTTTTTTTTAAGATTTTAAGTAATCTCTATACCCAACATGAGGCTCAAACCCACAACCCTGAGATGAAAAGTCCCACACCCTGCCGCCTCAGCCAGCCAGGCACCCTTAGCTCTATGCCTTAATTCTTCTAGAGGCTTCCTCTGTTCAGTCTTTCCCCCAATGTCCATTTGTCCATCCTCCTGACTCCTTTTTTGGTTCCTGCTCCGTGGCACTGACCTGAATATAGAAGTTTGACTGCTGGCTCACAATTGTTTTAGTGACTAAGAAGACGTCAAAATGTGTTCTCCACGCTAAGGTTGTCATTGACTTAGGGGGAGGTTTGGGGGGAGAATGGTGAAAAGAGAATACCAAGGAAGAAATCTAATACACGACTCAGGAATGCTGGAGAACACCCCTTCTCAGAGGATGCCTTCAGGAGGAACAGGTTGAAACTGCAGAAGAAGGGACATAATTCCTAGAGAGTCACTCATGGTCACCACAGTCCCTGCACTGGAGAGTCGGCCTTCTGAAAGACTTGTAGGGGAGAGCATGCTGGTGTAGAAGGGCTCTGCTCTGCATCAGGCAGATGTGGTTTGGAGCCCTGATAATGATATTTACAGCAGGGTGACTTTCTGGGCAGATCACCTGACCTCCTCATCTGTAAGACATGTGGAGTTGTAAAGATCCAATGTGTTTCCAAAACACCTACTAGCCTTTCCCCTCTCCCCCTCTTATATGATACTCCCTCACTTGCCCCTTATTCAGAAGCTTGTCGTTACAGCGATTTGGAACCCCAAACACATTTACTCATAAAAGCCAGTAGCCCTGAGCTTCATGAAGTCTGGTCCCAACACCAGCCTACCTTACTATCCTCTTTCTCTTCCCACCATCCCCATTCACGGACTTGACTTTCAAGTCGTGATGGGTTCCTCAGGTGCCTTCCAAACACTTCTCAGCTTCCCCACCCACAAATTTATACTCCTTCCTCCTGGAATCCCAGACCTTTGCTTAGAATCATCTAGCAAATAAATATGCAGGTGGAATCCAAATCCAGCTCCTCCATTCCCCGATGATCTGTTCAGACCAGATTTCTCCTGCATGGGAATTCCTATTCTATTTCATCTAAGCTGGTCGTATGAGCTTTACAATAAAAGTCACAGCATATTGCTTTTCGTAGCTGTTATAATGGAAATCTTGTCATATTCTTGTTTCCCCTCACACTGTTCCATGACCATTTGTTGTTGAATAAGTTAATGATAATAGCTACATTTGTTGAGTGCATGCTATAGGCCAGGCAGTGTGCTATGCCCTTTACATGCGTTTCCTTATGTAATTATCACAGCAAAATTTTTTTAAAAATTAAAAAAAAATACCATGATCCCCACGTTCTGTGGGGAGCTAAGGCTCAGATGGCATAAGTAACTTTCCCAAAGTCAATTATCCAAAAAGTAGAGCAATGATTCCAACCTAGGGATGTCTGACTCCATGCCCTATGTCCTTTCTACTTCCCAGGAGAGATAGCCTAGATTAAAAGTATATGAATAAAACTAAACTCAAGTACCGGGGACATTTACAACCCCCAGGTCTAAGGTGTGTGACTTTTCAATGCTCCAGGCAGAGAGATGGCCACTCTTTCTCTTACCAGGGGAGGTAGGCCCCAGAAAGCAAAGAAACAAGATTCCAAATTTGAGGTCCACAAAATGCTGCAGAAAACATTTCCTGCCACTAGAGGACTCCCTTCCCCTTAGGCAAAAAGCGCAGCTTCCGAGGAAGATGGTACTCGGGCGATCCTGCTGTTGCTGGCCTGCTGGGGGCTTCCTTTGCCTCCCTGAGGCTCAATCCATTTTGCCTAAAGCCCTGGGTCCCTGCAGAACCTAGCCAGCCTGTGAATCCATAGGGCAGTGCCCCACGCTGGAGCAGTGGGAGGACAAGTCATTCCTGAGCTCCCTGGATTGGGGATGCTTTGGTGTAGGCCCTAGGCTCATCTGGGGGCTCCTTGCATCCGCTCAGGACGTGTGAGGCAGAGGGCAGAGTAGTAAACCTTCCTCCCTGGAGAAGCAGAGACGCAATGTGAGTCATCAGCATGCATCCCACCTAAAGCCAGCCTGGCCTGCTCCAGGCCCCCAACCCGCGGCAAAGGACTGCAGGGTAAGTGGTCCATGGACACCCCACTTCGGCAGTTTCTGCAGGCGGGATGCCCCTGTAGGTTTTGCTGAGAAGAGGAGGGGAGCACCCTCGGGAATAATGAAGCGCTATATTGGTTGAAAATAACTTGAAGAGAGGCGTGAACTACCTCTCTGGCTGCGACTGTACGGCCCGCTCGCCTGGGAGCTCCCTTGCCTTCCCCCCACCTCACCCAAGCTGGGAGGAGAGGGGTTTCTGCAGTATTCCATTGGGGTTCCCCTCCCCCCCTCCAGGGACCGTGGGATGGGGTGGGAGGGGAGGACTCAATGGTGCATTTTAATCAACAGCAACACCTTTGAAGTGGCATTAAGTGAAAAGAGGCAAATTGCTAAACCGTATCTAAGCTATTATTACTACAACGACATAAAATAACAGATTACAGCAAAGGCTTGAGAGAGGTTTAGGGAAGTGGTACAAAGAAAGGCCTGATGATCCGCCCTCTCCTTTTTCAGATTTGTTGATTTAGTTCAATTATGCGTGTGTTTAAAACGTGAAGAAAAAAAAGGTGAGTAAATGTGAATTGAGTTATAAAACATTTCCAAAGGCTTCACCGTGTCCTGAAAGGAGGTGTCCAGAAATAGGACAGGCGGCTGGACCTGAGAGCTCCGGATGGAGAAGCCCTAGCTCAGCGCAGCTGAGAGAATGAACTCCAGGTTCGAGCCCCCAGAGCGGACAGACGCGAACTTAGTTGGCCCCGAGTGTCCGTCCACTGTGTACCGTACGTCAGAACATTTCGCTATAACGACCACCCGGTCCTCTCCATCGTGCAGTCCCGCCGAGCGCCCACTTTAGAGGCCTCACACTGGGTCTTGGAGGGAACTAGGCGGCAAAGGGCAGGCCCGGCAGCGGCCGGGGCATTGTTTCAACCCCTCGGGTGGGATCCTGCAGGGAGGGGGAGGGGAGGGAAGGCGGTGTATCCTAGGGACCCGCCCCGTAGCCCTCCCAGGGGACTCGTGCATCAGCGCGTGTGAGCGCTGGGGCTTTGTGAAGTGTAGTGAGTCACCATGGAAACCCAAAGGAACGCGGAGAAGGGCGCGCGGGGGGTCGGCGGGTTCTCCGGCCTCACTCTCCTTCCCCTCTCGGACCCCGGCCCTGCAGCAGGGCCTGTCGGGAGTTGTAGTCCCAAGGCTGCGGCCGCGCGCGGCGGCGAAGATGCGGGGCGCCGCCTGTCCCCGCCTCCCCCTAACCTGCTAGCGCGAGGTGGGGGAGCACTGGGGAGGAGACGTCGGGTCGGTGATTGGCCCAGACCGCCTCCAGCCCCCACCCACGTCCCCTCCCCAGCCCGCGGCTTCCGACTCCAGCGCCCCGCGCGCCAAGGCGGCGATCGAGCGAGCGCGCGTGCTGCCGCCGCCGCCCCGAGCACCCGCAGCTCCTGCGCCGCGTCAAGACCGAGGAGAGACGGACCGACCGACGGACCCTCGCAGCCGCAGCATCCCGGAGGAGTGCGTGATGGCGGGGCGGGCGGTGGGCTTATTCTCCCTGGGCCGGGACATCCATCTCATGGCCTCTGTTTTTCTGGGAGGCGCACAAAAGGGCAGGGATAGGGGTGCGCCCAGGGGCCCCGCTGCAGGGGACGCGGCGGGAGGTGTGGTTTGGGATTGGGGCGGCCATCGGGGCTACACTGAGGCCGGAATGGGGTCCTCTTTGTACGCCCACGGAGCGCCGTGCAGTGCCTGGCTCATAGTAGGCGTTTCATGTGTGCTTGTGGGATTGCAAAGAACTGAGGTGAGGAGACGGCTCGGTTGAAGGGATTTCACTCTTAGCACATAGTAGGTGCCCAGCCTCTCTCGTCGAGGTGCAGTGAATGGCTGGAGGCTGGGCGGGGGCTTCTCTGGCTACCGGCCCGTCCTGCGCGAGTCCCTAGATCGGCGCTATCTCTGGCCCCCCATCACCACCGGCACACACACCCTGCGTCCATCTCGCCTCCGGGTTGGGATTTGCCCAGCCTGTACCAGACCCGACGGCTTGTTCCACTCGACTGGCTAACGCAGCGGTCGCCTAAGGACGGTTCGCCTGCCGCCTCCGAGGCACCTGCCTGAACTACAAAGGCCGCCTGTGGCTGCCCGCCCCAGAGCGGGCGCCGAGCTGGGTCCCTTCGCTGGAGCCCATTGCGGGATCTCTCCCCGCAGCATCGATCTTGGTGGGCGACAGACACCGACGCCCCAGGCCTGGGGAGGGGCAAGAGCCCGAGCCTGAGAGAAGCTGGAATGGGGAGAGGCAGACGCGGGGCCTCCGTCTGGGCAAAGACGGGGAGATGGGGAAGCTGGGTGGGGACAGGTGACTGGGTCTGGGTGGAGGGGGAAGTAGAGACCAGGGTTGGAGGAGGAAAGAGAGAGGGGGCGGGGGGCGGGTCTGAGGCGGGAGGGAAGAGTGCGGTGCAGGTGGCGCGAGGCGGGGCGAGTCTGGGACTGAGGAAGAATGAGGATGGGAGGGCAGACGCTGGAGGGTGGAGACCGCCGGGGTTGAAGAGGGTAGACGCCGGGGAGGAGGAGACCCGCGCCGGCCGGGGGAGGGCCTCTCTGGGGAGGGAGGTCTCCCAGGGGAGGAGGGTCTCCGGGGAAGGGAGGGGGTGGGCGGCTGGGAGGCGGGTCTCGGGCCTGAAGACCCTCTGCTCCAGGCGTGGAGCATGGGGATCCTGGCGGTCCAGGTGGCCAGCTGGGCGTGGCCCTCGGAATGGCAACCGACCTAGGATGGCGGATCCGAGACTGGGCTGAGCTGTCCCCACTAGGAGCTTTGTCTCCCGGCCTGACACAGCCCGTAGGGACTGGCTTAAGGTTTTGCGATAATCCGCAGCGCCGCAGGCACACCCTTTTCTTCGCGGAGCTGAAAGGCTTGGTCCGGTGGCAGATGCTGGCAGGGAGGCGGGATGGGGGAAGTCTCCCGCCGGAGAGACCCGGAGAACAATAGCCGGCACTGGTATCCACGCGACTCCGTACCAGCCCCCCCCCCCCATCCCCAGAATTTCAAGTGTTCAGTTTTCTGGTGCAGAAAATGCTCTGGTAGAAATCTCAGGGCGTGCGCTCGTCTTTTGGGGTTTGCGTTGGGGACCAAGCCCCGCTGTTAATTCCCTGGTGTGAGTCGCGCGTCCCCCCAGACTGTGAGGCGGGCTGGGCTGAAAGCCGCCGCCACCGGCTTTGGGTGCCTCAGCGCCGCCGCCTGCCCCTTGCTATTGACCAGGAGCCCAGACGTGGCGTGGCGGCCCGGCGGCGACCTGGAGGTTGCCTCCGTGCACAGCGAGCCCCCTTGAGCAGTCGGCTTTGTCTGTGGGCTCACGTCTAAGGACTGCTGTGTGTTCATAGAAGGAGCAGTCAGGATTGGTGCGGATTGTGGTTAAAAACAAAAACAACAAACAACAAACCAAAAAACGGAGAAGTGGCTTTTGGAGACTACCCGCCAAGGGTGCGGCTCTTGGCTTTTACAGCCTGCAGCCTGGGGACCAAAGCTTCCCATTGCCAGTGACCACACCCAAGCCAGTGTGTCCATCCTTTGCAGATTTTGCCTGTATTGTCTGCTGACCTAAGACAGGGACGGCTCTGTGATAGGAGGTGGCTGCTTGCCCACGGGAAAGCGGATGAACAGAAATGGAAGCACAAACCAGGGCTCAGCAGACCTTTCCATGCGCTCATAGTCTTGCTGGCTGTGTAAGCATCTTTCATGCCAGGCTGCAGCATCTTGACATGTGAAAGGATTACCCAATCCTAAAATTTCATTTTATAGGTTTTCTTTAATCATTGTTTCGCTTACATTAGAGGTGACTCTTTGGCATCAGGCTTCTACTTTTAAATTGTCATTCATTTAACAAAAAAGATGTGTAGGGAGGGCAAGGCAGAAGGGTTGTTTTCTTTTATTCATATTTTATTTTATGTAGAGTGAAGGAAGCTTGGATAAAAGACAGAGCATCGTAGGACTCAATCATTGTGACTTGTATTTGCCGTTAAGTTAACGGATGAGCCTTTGGCTCTCTCTAGCCTTGAAACCCCAGGATTTTCTTTCTTAACCAGGTTGATGCATAAGGTTGGTGCATAAGGCTGTGATATCACTGTTGGCTCTTGCCCAGAATATTCGATAGTTGCCAACCCGAAAGCCTCCTATTTGGGCAATACCGAGTGGCCATAGGAAAGCAGCAGTCGGCTGTATCTTGCTGGTTTTCAAGGATGGTGTTTTTAAGAGGTGCCTCTCAGAATTTACAAAACTGGTCTGAAAGGATTAATTGGAATGCTGTTCACTGAATGATTTAAACTAAGTTAATAGACCTGTCTATCTCTAGAGTAGATGAAAACCAGGAATCTTAATATTGGAAAACCTACAATCTGACACAGAGGTTTTCTTCTTATGAAAGAGCTCCAGGGGGAAATGTGTCTTCGTGTCGTACCCAAGGGGGAAAGTTTCAGAAGGGAATGTTTTGTTGGTTTATTCTTTTTGAAAGAATTTTACGGGTTTATTTAAAGGTGTAAACCTGTTGAGCCCTGTGTGAACATCCATCCCAATAGTTTCCTCCTGGAGAGTCCACAGATGAGGAAGGCCAGTATCCGTATGACCAGCCCATTTGTATAGGGAAGATGGAGAGAAAGCAGCATCCTTCTCCTACCTCCTGTGAAAATGTCTGGGAGACAGGGCGCAGAGGGAAGAATCAGGCGACCCCAGAATTCCGGGGTGCCATTGTTAACTTCCATCTCCCTGACCTCGGGGACCTTGGCTAGGTATATACAAGATGTTCATAGGACATGAACCTGTGTTTTCAGCATAGCCCCTCCAAGATGGAGTTGTAAGCCAGGATAGTTTCAATATGCTTTATGCACTGTGCGTTTCCTCCTATGGGAATGGTTACGCAGCAAGGCGAGCATACACAATTGGCAGAAGTTAAGTTTGGGGACTTGGTGTTGACTTCCTCTGTGGTACCTCCACACCTCTCTGTCCTTCTACCATGGATACCTGGGAGTTTTCCCTCCTTAATAACCACTCCTCGGGGGCGCCTGGGTAGCTCAGTCAGTTAAGTGTCCAACTCCAGCCCAGGTCACGATCTTGTGGTTAATGGGTTTGAGCCCCGCATCGGTCTCTGTGCTGACAGCTCGGAGCCTGGAGCCTGCTTCGGATTCTGTGTCTCCCTCTCTCTCTGCCCCTCCCCCACTCGCACTAGTCTCTCTCTCTCTCTCTCTCTCTCAAAATAAATAAACATTAAAAAAATAATAATAACTGCTCCTCTGACCCAGGATTCAGCATGATCCTACATAAAGAAAACTCCAGGGAACTGTAGGCTGAGGGCCATCACAACTGGCCACATCTCTGGAGTAAATGAGGATTTAGATAATTATACAGAGCCAGAGAAGTCGGTATTATTATTTTTTTAAGTTTATTTATTTATTTTCAGAGAGCATGAACTGGAGAGGGGCAGAGAGAGAGAGGAAGAGAAGGAATCCCAAGCAGGCTTCCCGCTGTCAGCGCAGAGCCCAACTTGGGGCTCGAACTCACAAACTGTGAGATCACGACCTGAGCAAAACCAAGAGCTGGACGCTTGGTATCTAAGACCCAGGGTGCCTGGCCGGCTCAGTCAGTAGAGCATGCGACTCTTGATCTTGGGGTGGTGAGTTCAAGCTCCACTTTGGGTGTAGAAATTACTTTAAAAAAATCTAAAAACCTGTCTATCTTGCTGGTGTAAAAATTAACCAAATTCTGATAGAATCTGATCCTGTTCATTTTTGTTTTCCGAGCTATAAGAAAATAATTTCAGAAACGCCTTGTGAGACTTAGTACACAAGAACCTATAGGAGAACAATAATACAGAAAATCTTTGTCAGCATGAAAACCTGTAGGAAGAAGTTGGCATAATGTGAAATCAAATGAGAATAACAAGTAAGGTGTTTGATTTTATTGCACTTCTAGTGAATAAATGAGAAATAATTTTAGGATCACTTTGCCTTAATTTTTTTTTTTATTTTATGTTTTAAATTTTTATTTATTTATTTTTTAACATTTATTTAGTTTTGAGAGAGAGAGAGAGAGAGAGAGCACAAGCAGGGGAGGAAGAGAGAAAGAGGGAGATATAGAATCTGAAGCAGGCTCCAGGCTCTGTGCTGTCAGCACAGAACCCGACGCGGGGCTTGAACCCAAGAACCCTGAGATTATGACTTAAGCCGAAGGCGGATGCTTAACTGACTGAGCCACCCAGGCACCCCACGTTTTCCCCCATCTAATCTTTCATTGCAAGGGGCTGGGGCAGGCTGCAGTGGGGTATCACCAGTGGGAACAGAAAGAATGATTAGGACCACTTCATGAACCCCCACCCTTGCAAATAGTAGGAATAGCTCTGTGCTGAGTCGGAGCTTCTTTAAGCACAGCTGTTGTCAGCAGCTGAGAACTTGTAGTTAAGAATGTTCCAGAAGTGCTCTGATTCCAGCTTTGCCAAATCATCACAATGTGTGGTGTTGGCCTGGCATTTCACCTGCCCCTTCATCATCTAGAAGATCAGGTACTGGTGAGGGGCTGTTGTTCCAAGGCTGTTCTGGTTTTGGTGTGGGAAAGAGTGTTCATGTTTGGTTGATGGTAATTGTTGGGAATAAAAATATCTGCAGTTTTCCAGCTAAGAAATAAACTCAGCATCACGGAATTACTTATTTAACAAACACTTTCCAAGCACTTACTCTGTGCTAGGGGTTGTTCTAGTGCCTATGAATTAAGTACTATTATTATCCCCAGCTTACAGTACAGAAATCACCCAGCTAGAGGCGTCGCAGAGCCAACCTTCAAACCCCAGGGGTCTGCTTAGAGTCTGTATAACTTGCAGTTCTCCAGAGAAACAGAACCAGTAATGGTTATCTTACATGATTGTGGGGTCTGGCAAGTCTGACATGCCTAGGGCAGGCCAGCAGGGTGGAAACTCTCAGCCAGGAACTGATGTTGAGGTCTGAAGACAGAATTTCTTCTTCCTCAAGGGAACCTCGGTTTTTCTCCTAAGGCCTCTCAACTGATTGTATGAGGCCCACCCATATTACTGAAGAAAACCTCCTTTCCTTAAAGTCAACTGATTGTAGATGTTAACCACATCTACAAAATATCTTGACAGCAACATATATAGATGGTGTTTGATTGAATAACTATACTATACTACACCATACTATACTATACTATACTATACTATAGCTTAGCCAAGTTGACATAAGAAACCAACCGTCATAGAGTCCATGCTTTATTTATTTTTTTTTAACGTTTATTTATTTTTGAGACAGAGAGAGAGCATGAACGGGGGAGGGGCAGAGAGAGAGGGAGACACAGAATCGGAAGCAGGCTCCAGGCTCTGAGCCATCAGCCCAGAGCCCGACACGGGGCTCGAACTCACGGACCGTGAGATCGTGACCTGAGCTGAAGTCGGACGCTTAACCGACTGAGCCACGCAGGCGCGCCCACAGAGTCCAGGCTTTTGAAACACCACTCCAACCAAGAACCTTACCTGGTGGGTGTAAGGTTTACAGTCAACGAAAGAATTTAGCAATGAGCTGTTCCATGACAAAATGGTTCTCCCTCCTCTTGTTTAAAATAATATCTGGACCTCTTTTTCATCCACATAGCTTCCAGCACGAAATACTGCTCAGAGTGAGCATTCAGTAACGTTGAAAGAACGGCTGAGTGAATGATCTAGATGATGTGTTACAGGATTTTCCAGCCATTGAGACCTCTGGCTCCCCATTTAAATTGAAAATCCTTTGGCTCAAGTGAAGCTGAGGTTTTATGAATGAGGAGATTCTCTTGAGAAAAGAAGAGTATCTACGTTCTGAACTGAGTGTTGTGTCCTTCCCCACCCCCAACATCTGTCCGTTTTCATTGGCAGCAAAGTTTTTCGGGGTCTGTCACTGCCTCAACTCCCTGTGAATGTGTCTCCCACACACCAGCAGTGCCCAGTACTCAGTCACACCATCTTTGTGTCACTTCAGTGTCCATTGACAGGCAGCCCCTTTGTTGATTTCAAATCCGCCATGGGCTCATTCTAATTTCTCAGGCTTTGGGTCTTTATTCTCCCTGCTTTTGTCTGGTCCTGCCCTTCCCTTTGTCCCTCTGCGGGGCATGATCCACTATTGATGGAGAGGTCCCCTCCTTTCTCATTTTTACCACTTCATCCAGATTTGTCTTTGTGGATTGATAGGTTCATTCTGTTATAAAATTCAAACATAGCCTCCAAATTTTTTTCATGCCATGGTTTTTTTAGCCGTGTTTGCAATACATGTGAAACTCAACTTGGATTATTCTAAGTTCGCCCTATTGCCAAGGGTGTGGGCAATACGTAGGCTTAAGATGGTGACTTTGGGAGGGTGGGGTGAGGGTGTATTTTGAAAATACTCTTGTTTTTTAAACTCTTTGGTGAATTATAACAGATACCTAGAAAATATATGAATCATAAGCATATAGCATAATGAATTTTTGCAAACTGAACATACCCAGGTGATCAGCACTAGGCCAAGAAATAGATTACCAGTACCCCAAAGCCCTTCGCCTCCCCCTCCCTTTTTAAGTAATCTCTACGCCCAGTGTGGGGCTTAAATCTACAACCCTGAGATCAAGCGTCATATGCTCCACCAACTAAGCCAGCCAGTCATCCCCCCAAAGTCTCCCTCTTAAGTCGCCTCCCAGTCACTGTCCTTCCTCCAGGGTTAATAACCACCCTCCTGACTTCTTACAGCACAGATCAGCTTTGCCTGTTTTTGAACTATTTTACAAATGGAATCCTTACAGTGGAAACTTTTTCATGGGTGGCTTCTTTTGCTCAATGTTATGTTTGTTGCATTTTCATTTGCTCATTTTCATTGCTATATATTGTCCCATTGTGTAAATGTACCGTAGTATCCATTGTGTTGTTAATGGGTATTTGGGTAGTTTCCAGTTTGAGACTATCATGAATAGTGCTGCTGTGAATATTCTAGTACGCGTTTTGTTCGTGAACATATGTGTGTTTCTGTTGGGTATAACCTTAGGCGTAGAACTGCTGGGTCGAGGGTTTGCATATGTTATTTTTTAGCAGACTGTGCCAAATAGTAAGATTAATGGTGATTAAAAACATTTTTAAGAAGAGTTTTTTAAAAGACATTCTGAGGGATGTACTGCTGTGATTAAACCATTTTTAGAAATCCTAGAGGCTGGTATAATGTCGTGGCTTGATCAGAGGTTGGTTTCCAACGCTCATTCTTCAGGAAAAAATAGAACTTCAAGCTGTGCCTGATTCCACAGTAGCTGAAATGAACTTCTTTTTTTTTTCTTTCTTTTTTTTTTTTTTTTTTTAATTTGAGAGAGAGAGAAAGCACAAGCAAGGGAGAGGGGCAGAGGGAGGAAGAGAGAGAAAATCTTAAGCAGTCTCCATGCTCGGGCTTGATCCCACGACCCTGGGATCATGACCTCAGCTGAAAACAAGAATCAAGAGTCAGACGCTCAATCAACTGAGCCTCCAGGTGCCCCTGAAATGAGCATTTTTAAACTAAGGGTTGTGTTTCAGCCTTAGTCTTGCTACAGCGATTTCCTTACTCCTGTTTCTTAAGGAAAAGATGAGAACAGATTATAATTGCAACATGGGTCCCCAAATCATTCCAGAGATGTCCTATCAGCCTTGAACAGGATTAACAAGTGATTTTTTTTCTTCTGTTAACTATTTTGCGTTTCTCACATCAAATTGCGATTTTGAGTTGTGTCATTTCTCTGGCTTAAAAAATTCCTCAAAAGGGGGCAGCTTGGAATCACAGAGTTCAGATTTCTTACTTGCGAATTAGAATTCTAGCATAGATTCCCCCCCACCCCCTTTTTTTCGTGGGTTTCTAAAAAAGACTTGAAACGGACATGATTCTTACAACTGGATTATAATGGGACAAAGCCTCTGCAACTACTGAAACCCAATAAAGATGAGGCACAGAGATAGAGCAACAGCCTTCAGATTGCGGATATAAGGCAAACCCATTTCATCGCCATGGCTGATCTTCGCCGTTGGTCTAGGAGAGGTGGCAGTGATAACATGGCCAGTATAGATCAAGGGCGGCAGTTTAGGTGTGATTACAGGATGGTGGTAATGAAGCCTATACCACCAAGGGAGCATGACAAGGTCGTCACGAATTCCTAACCCCTCAGGTTTTTCTTTAGGAGGCCCATTCACAGAGAGAACGATTTTTTTCCTGTCACGTGGCTTGCCACGTCTGTATCCATCCTCGTACAAGCAAGTGAGGGAGACAAGATTTATCCTTGCCTAAACACCTAGGTTTACTGCTTAGACTCTGAGTCCCTTAAGTGCTTAGGCAATACTATAAGATTTAATTTGTACTGTATTTTTTAAGTGTTTATTTATTTTGAGATAATTTGTACTTTAAAATGTGTAGGGGCGCCTGGGTGGCTCAGTCGGTTAAGCCCTCAACTTTAGATCAGGTCATGATCTCACGGTTTGTGAGTTTGAACCCCGCATCAGGCTCCTTTGCTGTCAGCATAGAGCCCACTTCGGATCCTCTGTACCCTTCTGTCTCTGCCCCTCCCCTGCCTATGCTCACTCTCTCTCTCTCTCTCTCGAAAATAAAATAAACATTAAAAAACATTTTTTTAATAAAATAATAAAAATAAATAAAATGTATAATATAATATTCTAATACCTAATCAGTTATAAACCACCCATAGACCATTTTGCTAATACAGCTAACGTAATGACTGCTTGTTTCATCAAAGCTTTGTCCATATGCTCACATAATTTTTTTTATTATTAAATATAATTTGTTGTCAAATCGGTTTCCATACAACACCCAGTGCTCATCCCAACGGGTGAATTTTTACAGAATTATGACCACAACATGGATACTATTGGTATTCTGTTGTTTGACATTAAAAAAAAAAAAGCTCTTACGGGGCGCCTGGGTGGCGCAGTCGGTTAAGCGTCCGACTTCAGCCAGGTCACAATCTCGCAGTCCGTGAGTTCGAGCCCCGCGTCAGGCTCTGGGCTGATGGCTCGGAGCCTGGAGCCTGTTTCCGATTCTGTGTCTCCCTCTCTCTCTGCCCCTCCCCCGTTCATGCTCTGTCTCTCTCTGTCCCAAAAATAAATAAACGTTAAAAAAAAAAAAATTAAAAAAAAAAAAAGCTCTTTGGGGTGCCTGGGTGGCTCTGTCAGTTGAACATCCGACTTTGGCTCAGGTCACGATCTCACGGTTCGTGGGTTTGAGCCCCGCCTCGGGCTCTGTGCCGACAGCTCAGAGCCTGGAGCCTGCTTCAGATTCTGTGTCTCCCTCTCTCTCTGCTCCTCCCTGCTCATGCTCTGTCTCTTGATATCAAAAATAAATAAACATTTTAAAAATGTAAAAAAAAAAAGCTTTTTTATGTCTCTACCTAATTTAGAAATGTGAACTTTTATATGGCTATCTACCATTCCATTGGAAGAAACACTGTTGTATTTAAACATTTACTTATTGAGGTGCCTGTGTGGCTCAGTCGGTTAAGGGTCTAACTTCAGCTCAGGTCATGATCTTGTGGTCTGTGAGTTTGAGCCCCACATCGGGCTCTGTGCTGACAGCTCAGAGCCTGGAGCGTGCTTCAGATTCTGTCTCCCTGTCACTCTCAAAAATAAACAAACATTAAAAAAATTTTAAACATTTACTTATTGGTGAACATCTAGATTATGTCCAGTTTTTTCTATTATCTTAAATATTGTTCACATCTTTATGAGCGAACATCACATACATGATTTTATCACCGAGCTGATAATATTTTTGAGAATTGGAATTCCCTTAAAAGGAATTTTTGGTGTGGGGGATGCAGTTTTAATCATAATACCTGATATAGTTTGCACATAAAGACAAATGCATGAGTGTATGTTCATTCCTTGACTTAAGGACCAACTTCACAAAGTTCCCTGATTGCTTTCTCATCCGTCTTCGTCAGCAAGTTGATCATCAAAGAATTTGTGTAAATGTAGGAATAAAATTGTCTGAAGTAGTCATTAAAAACAGGGCTGCAGTGGAATGGATGCCTGTGTGTCTCAGTCAGTTGAATGTCCTACTCTTGATTTGGGCTTGGGTCATGATCCCAGGGTCATGGGATGGAGCCCCATGTCAAGCTCCATGCTGAGTGTGGAGCCTGCTTGAGAGTCTCTCTCTCTCTCTCTCTCTCTCTCTCTCTCTCTCTTTCTCTCTCTCTCTCACCCTCCTCCTCCACTCCTCTCTCACCCTCTTGCACTCTCTCTATATATATACATTTTTTTTAATTAAAAAAATTAAAAATAGGGGCGCCTGGGTGGCTCAGTCGGTTAAGCATCTGACTTCGGCTCAGGTCATGATCTCACGGTCCGTGAGTTCGAGCCCCGTGTCGGGCTCTGTGCTGACAACTCAGAGCCTGGAGCCTGCTTCGGATTCTGTGTCTCCCTCTCTGTCTGCTCTTCCCCTGCTCATGCTCTGTCTCTCTCTCCTTCAAAAATAAAAAAAAAAAAACATTAAAAAAAATTTTTAATACAATAAAATAAAAATAAAAGATAAATTAAAAACAGGACTGCTGTAATAACTTGGAAGGCAAAGGGCTGTAAGTAAAGCCAACTTTCATCAATAAGTTCTGTAAAAGTCTGCCGTTTCTTAATAGCAAATAGCACCCAAAGTTGGCCACTGTGAAAGACATTCTGTGGTCTCCGAGTTGTGTAGGGATCACACAGTTATGCGGAACACTCAGTATTGAGTTAAATTCTAAATACCTGGGTGGAATGCAAATAGCCAGGAACTGGAAATGAGGGTTGGAGCAGCGTGGCAAGTGAGAGAGGGTTACTAACCATCCAATGGCTGGACTTGGCTTGCATTGAGCTGTCATTTGAGATGGCCATGAACCTCCACTCACGTATTTCCTCAGCGTCTGCAGGGGGCCAAGCAATTTCCAGGAATGAGCTTGCTCATGGGAGAGAGGTGGGTTTGAATCCAGACTCTGCTGCTTTCTAGGTGTCAGAGATCTCAGGCAAAGTCCATCTCCCCAAGCCTTGGTTTGGTGATCTAGAGGAATGTTAATATCTTCCTCACAGGTTTGTAGGGAGGACTACTGGCATTCACGCACGGAGCCTGATGGGTGTGTGGGAGATACTCAGTAAGCGGAGCTAATGGTATTCTCTAGGGGCTGAGTTTGGTGGATATGTAACGGTATATAAAAGTATGCTCCAAGGCACATGATTGTCAAATGAATAGGCTGGACTATATGGTCATTGGTGCAGAGATAATAGCACGTGAGAAATTCGGTCAAAACGGTTTCGTTCCCTCTGTACCATGAGGAAGCGGAGACTAGATGCTATCTGACAGCTTTGATGTTCTGTGACAGCCATGCTGTGTCACTGCTGGGAGTGTCGTGTCGCGATGCCTTACCAGCTAAAACCTGCAGACTGCAGTGGGGCACTATCTGTCGACATTAAAACCGCACATACCTTTTCACCCAGCAATACCACCTCTAGGAGTGTACCGTAAAGGTATGCAGACAAGTGCACAATGAAAAATACCAAGGGCTATTATTGCGGCATGATTTATACTAGCCAAAAATCAGACCCAACCTAAATTCCCATCATTGGAGAGCTAGTTAAATACATTCTGATACATCCTTACAAAGAATTATTATGCAACCATTAAAAAGACGAGGCAGACACTTGTTTTTTTAAATGTTTTTATTTTTATTTTGAGAGAGGGACAGAGAGTGAGCAGGGGAAGGGCAGAGAGAGAGAGAGACACAGAATCCAAAGCAGGCTCCAGGCTCTGAACTGTCAGCACAGAGTCCCATGCGGCGCTTGAACCCGTGAGCTGTGAGATCATGACCTGAGTTCAAGTCGGACACTTACCTGACTGAACCACCCAGGCGCCCCTATGTTCTGATATAGAACAAGGGGCCAATTTATATCACAACGGAAAGAAAGCAGGCAGAGTGATATTTCATGCATGCTGCTATTTTGTGCAATACAAAATAGATAAGTATATGCTTAAATATGCATAGGTTGTCCATGCAAAGAAACACGGCAAAACCTGTGATGGTGCTTATCTCCAGAGGAGGGGACTATTTATATGGTCTTAAATGTTTATCGTGTGTATATTTTACCTGTTCAAACAGTAATAACAGTAATTTGGCAGCTTTTCTTGGCTCTGGCTCACCTTGGAAGGGATTCCAGAAAACTTGAGAAGAGTTGAGTTCTTGGCCCCATGCTCATGGCTTCTGTTCTCAGATGGTCTCCCACATGGAGGACCCCTAAAAATAAGACACAAGCATGCAGAGTAGGGCTTTCGAGCCGCTGAAGAGACAGAATGTGTAACTCCTTCAAAAAAGAAAGGTGCTGGGACCAGGTAGACTAAGGATGAGCCATTACGACAATTAACAAATAGCATCTAGTATTTTCCCTTCCGATCATTTTTATTCAGGAAAATTTGGTGTAAATCTTAGGATAGAAGATGAGAAACACTACCCGGACATCACGATCATTTTTTAATCTTAAAAAATGTCTGCATTCTAATGTGTACAGGTGCTCATTCCTTTATCCCTTCCTTTACGGAAGAGGTGCTATTGAACACCTACTGTGGGCCAGGTGTCATCGTAGGACATCGGAAGAACCTTAGACAACATCTCATCATTTCACAGAGGAGGAACCTCCAGGGCAATTTAACTTCCAACGAGCTATATCAGTGCAGAGAAAGCATCTGGTGATTTTTGCCCTCTTTGGTCTCAAATGACAACAGGTTAAGAAGCCTCCAGATCATCCTGTAGAATTAGTTCCATTCTGCTTTATGGTTTGGTTACTTGTGGGCATGTTTTCTCTGCAAGGATTGTGAAGAGGGACTCTTGGTGTGTCCCGTGCCACGATGCCCAGCTCCTGACGTTCACACCTCTGTGTAATGCTTTCCTGGGACTTTTTTTTTTGTTTTTTTTTTTTTGTTTTTTCTTTAATGTTTATTTATTTTTGAGAGAGAGTGTGCACGTGTGAGCTGGGGAGGGGTAGAGGGGGGTGGGGAGAGAGAATCTCAAGCAGGCTCCGCATGGTCGGCTCAGAGCCCTACACGGGGCTCGAACTCAGATCACAACTTGAGCCGAAATGAAGAGTCGGACGCTTACCCGAATGAGCCAGCCAGGCACCCCTGTGACTTGTTTTTAATCAATAGAAGATGGCAGAGGTGACAATGTCATTCCCCTGACTATATGATACACGACCTCATCTGGCTAGCAGACTTGCTCTAGAGACTCTCCTTGCTCCCTTGAGAAGTAAGTGGTTACGTTGGGGAAGCCCACTTGGCAAGAAATTGGGTGGCCTCTTGGAGCTGAGAGTGGCCCTTAGCTGAAAGCCTACAACCGTAAGGAAATGAATTCTGTCAACAACCTGGGGAAGCTTAAGGCAGGTTCTCGCTCATCACCTGAACGTCTTTTTACTTTTTTTTTTTTTAACATTTATTCATTTTTGAAAGGCAGAGAGAGACGGAGCGCAAATGGGAGAGGGGCAGAGAGAGAGGGAGACACAGAAACAGAAGCAGGCTCCAGGCTCCAAGCTGTCAGCACAGAGCCCGACGTGGGGCTCGAACTCACGGACCGCGAGATCACGACCTGAGCCGAGGTCGGCCGCTTAACCGACTGAGCCACCCAGGCGCCCCACGTCTTTTTACTTTCATACCAAGCCAGCCACCTGCATTGCCCTTGTTCCATCCCACCCCTCCGTGCTCAGGTCTGGCAAGCAATGCTCTCTTTACACCCTTTGGCGCAGTTCCGATAGGGGCCGCAGACCTACTCCAGAAACTGGGTCCATGCTTTTGGTGCCCTCCTTGCTTTACACTGGTTCCGTTTCAGTTGCTGACCCGGAGCCGTGGGGACATTACTTGACACTTCCCCTCAGACCTATACCCCAGATGCCCTCCTGGGGACCTGTCTCTTGACTTGTAGACCTGCCTGGAGTTTCCATTCTTTCCTGTTACTGCTTCTCGAAACTTAGAAGCACCCTGATGCGAGTCTGAAATCTTTGAGGCCTTGCTGACAACTTTATGGAGGTATAATTTACGTACCATAAAGTTCACGCATGGAAAGGATACAATGCAATGGTTTCTACTGTATTCATAATTGTGTAACCATCACCGTGCTCTTATCTCAGAACATTGTCATCACCCCAGAAAGAAACCCCTTAGCCATTAGCAGTCACTTCCCATTCCCGCCACCCCACCCCCAGCTCCTGGCAACCACTAATCCACTTTCTATCGATTTGCCTGTTCCAGACATTTCGTGTAAATGGAATCATGTATGGTGTTTCATAACTGTTCTCATTTTTTTAATGTTTACTTATTTTAGAGAGAGAGAGAGAAAGAGAGAGACAGAGTGCGAGCGGGGGAGGGGCAGAGAGAGAGGGAGACACAGAATTGGAAGCAGGCTCCAGGCTCCGAGCTGTCAGCACAGGGCCCAACTAGCGCTCAAACTCACAAACTGCGAGATCGTGACCTGAGCCAAAGTCAGACACCTAACCAACTGAGCCACTCAGGGCCCCTGTTCTCATTTTTTTTTTTTAAAGTTATTTATTTACAGAGAAAGAGAGTGTGAGCAGGGGAAGGGCAGAGAGTGAGGGAAAGAAGGAAAATCCCAAGCAAGCTCCACCCCAGCTGTTCTCATTTTTTAATCTTAAAAAAATGAATGCAAGGTCTACACTCCAGTTCACAAAATACCAATTTTTTGTGTGTTCACATGAAATTGTAAAGAATTTGGGAGGGGGGCAGTGCCTGGGTGGCTCAGTAGGTTGAGTGTCCAGCTCTTGATTTCAGTTTAGGTCATGATCTCACAGTTGGTGAGATCGAGCCCTGCGTGGGGCTCCTCGCTGTTGGCTTGGGATTCTCTTTCCTCTCTCTCTCTGCCCCTCTCCCAACACACACACATGCACGTGTTTTCTCTCACTCTCTCTCAAAACAAAAACAAGAAACAAAAAAACACTGAACCCCAAAATTAAAAAAAATAAAAATTTAGAAAAAAGACGAATTTTGGGAATTACCCACCGTTAAAACGTTTAACCCCACCAAAGTGCTCCAGGAAGTGGCGCTCCAGGAATGAGCCCCCAAGGCTCATTCATGCCACTGTCTTTGGGCTCGGGTCTGAAAAAGTGGGCCTAGGTAATTCTGACAGCATCTAGATCTTTCTATCCAGAGCAGATAAAAATCCAAAAGTTGGATTATTTGAGTGGATGCTTTAAGGGGAAGGTGATTAACGTTCTGTGTGCATCTGCCTCTAGCCAGGCACCATGCTAAGTACTGCGGGAAGAGAAAGGTGGAGGGAGGCCGGGCCTTGCAGACTCTGTACCCTCCGTGCAGTGGCAGAGGAGAGCTAAGGTCTCCCTCGGGCTAAGAGAATGGTCCTCGCCCTTAGGATACATCAAAAGCCTTTTCTGACAAGGTGTTAGGGCAGGATTTGGGGAAGAGGACATTAGGGCAGAGGGTTTGGTGTAGAAGCTGCAGGATGGGGCCAAGGAGGTAAGGGGCTGTGCTGGTTGGTGTCAGAGCGGGAGGCTCGGACAGCAGGGGGAGGGGGAAGACTGAAGGTCGTTAGGGGCAACTGAGCACATCCCCCCACCCCCACCCCCACCCCCGTGCGTCTGTCCCTTCCTGGCTCTCCCCCTCTGGGGGTCTGTGTGCTCAGTGTTGTGACAAAGAGGGGGCCCAGAGGGTGTCAAATGAGGCCTTGTCTTTATCTGCATGAGTTTACACAGACTGACCAGTTCCCTGGGCCCCCAGACCACCCGCAGCGATTTTTCTTTCCTAATGAAAATCAAGGACAGTACAATGACAAGTTTTAAAATATGTTATGTTTAGTGTGTGTGTTTAAAGTAAGAAATTCGTGTGCATAAACGCAATGCCTTTTCTCCTCCTCGGGTTGTGTTAAAATACCCTCTTTTGTTCCTCTTTTATTTTACAGCCTTTTGTTCACGTCCTTCATGCTCCAAATAGCCAATAAATGTGCTCTTTGCTCCGAATTGTAGAATCCTCTGTTCTCAGCTGTGTAAATAGGTGTATGTTTTTCTTTTTTTAAGTTTATGGTGAGCTTGGAGTAAGCAGCGGATTATCTCGTGTAAGAATTTAAGGTAGGGGCGCCTCGCTGGCTCAGCTGGTAGAGCATGCGAGTCTTGATCCCAGGGTCATGAGTTCAAGCCCCACCGTGGGCGTGGAGCCTACTTTAAAAAAAGAAAAAAAAGAATTTAAAGTAATGAACGCAGCTCATGAGAAAGAGCCTGTGTGTGAAGAGAACATCAAGAGCATGGAAAACACAGCTCACGTCTTTTCTTTTGTGTTTTTCAACTTTTTTTTTAATGTCTTTATTTTTATTTTTGAGAGAGAGAGAGAGAGAGACAGATCACAAGCGGGGGAGGGGCACAGAGAGAGAGGGAGACACAGAATCCGAAGCTGGTTCCAGGCTCTGAGCTGTCAGCACAGAGCCCCATGCGGGGCTTGAACTCCTGAACTGCAAAATCATGACCTGAGCCGAAGTGGGAAGCTTAACTTGACTGAGTCACCCCGGGTGCCTCTGTGTTTTTCAACTCTTAAGTAGCAGTCAACGGACCTGAACATTAGAGATCTGTAATGCACAGTCCTCACCCCTCCGGCCCCCCGGTGCTGAAATGCTAACAGGGAGGTAAACTTGAGATTCTTGAAGGCAGAGATTCTGTGGAGCTCATTTTGAAGACTGCCGTCAAGGACAGCGAGGGACTCCTGTGGGGGAAGGACACATGGGTTAGCCAGCCTGAAGGTACACGTCCTGTGACCGGTACAGCCCATACTGAGAGAGTGCAGTGCAGAGGCAGGAAAGAGAATGCGTAGGAGTTAAATCTGGGTGCAGATCTTGTCTTCCAGACTTGCTAATAATCTGTGTGATGCCAGGCAAGCTGTCTACCCCTTCCTGAGCACCATTATCCCGATTCCTTGCAGTTTTGCTTCGAGGATTCGAAATGGAACACATCTGGTACAGTGCAGGGCACGAAACAGGGGCTCCGTAGATGTGACTGGCCTTCAAGGTCGGGTGGGTACATTTTCCTTCAGTGAAAGTGATTTTGTTGCTTTCCCCTTCCCCCGGTTTTTATGAATAATACATCTTCACTGTGAAAAACTTAAACAATATTTAAATGTCAATGAAATAAAGTAAAAGTCACCTGAAATCCCAGCACCCTCAGGCAGCTACCGTTAGCATTTGGGTGATCATCTTTATGACACACACACTCGTACACACACACACACACACTCTCACACACATGTCCATCCTGTTTTACTTGTTAACGTTTTTCTTTCTTTAAAAAAAAAAAAGGAAAAGACTTTTCCCCTCTCTTCCACTCCTCTGCAACTAAATGCTCCCTCCTCACCCTCTGGTAATCAGTGTAAACAAATGGATGTTTTCACCCATATTTTGCTCTCTACACATTATCGTGTATAAATAAGATACAAAGATATTTTTTGTCCTTGCACATTTTATCAGAATGGGATCCTATTATGTCTGTGTCTGTGTGTGGATGTCATGGGTTACATGTATTGGAGTTCCATTTTGGTAAAATACATTATCTCTACAACTTGTCTTTCTTATCATTACATCTTGGAAGAAGCTTTTTTTAATTTTTTTTTTTTAAGATTTTATTCTTAATTAATCTCTATACCCAACGTGGGGCTCAAATTTACAGCCCTGAGATCAAGAGTCTCATGCTTTACCGACTGAGACAGCCAGGTGCCCCTGGAGAAGCTTGAAAGCAATTAGTATAGACTTAACTTTTTAAAAATTGCATGCTAGGGGCACCTGGGTGGCTCAGTCGGTTAAGCGTCCGGCTTCGACTCAGGTCATGATCTCATGGATTGTGGGTTTGAGCCCCGCGTGGGGCACAGCTCAGAGCCGGGAGCCTGCTTCGGATTCTGTCTCCCTCCCTCTCTGCCCTCTCGTGCTCTGTCTCTCAAAAATAAATCAACACTAAAAAGAAATAAAAAATAAAAAATTGCATGCTATTCTATGGCATGGATAATGCAATACTGTGATATAATAATAAATCTGTTATTTGGTCTTCTTCCCCAGTTCTGGCACAGAGCTCCTACAACCCTTGTAACTTCCAGAGTGACCGGGGTGAGGAGAGCGTCTTTTGTTATTCATAATAAGCCTCTAACACCAAACCTGAGTTATGCTAATGAGGTGACTCTCCAGATGGGTGCTAGTTGCCACGGGAACCAGCCAGGTGATTAGAGGGTTGAACTTTCAGCCCCAACCTCCCACCCCTCCTCCTGGGAGGGAAAGGGGCTGGAGATTGAGTAAGTCACCCATGGCCAATGATCGAATCACTCTTGTCTTGGTAATGGAACCACCAGAAAAACCCCCGAAGAGAGGCGTTGGGAGAGGCTTCCAGGTCAGTGAACACCTCAAGGTGCGGGGAGGGTGAAGGCACGGCAGCTCCACATCTCTTGCCCTTACGTGGCCCCTCTTCCGTGTGTCTTGCCCTGTCCCATGGGTCTTCCTGTGTCTCTTCCACGTGGATGATCCTGACTTGTAATAGTAAATAAAGCGTTTCTTTGTGAGCCGTTCTAGCAAATTATCAAACTTGAGGAGGGGTTCATGGGAACCCCTGATTTGTAGTCAGGTCGTCAGGGGTAGAGGCGACAACCTGGGCCAGGTGGCTGGCGTCTGCAGTGGGGTCAGTCTTTTGGGAGTGAGCCCTCAGCCTGGGGGGTTTACACTAACGCCTGGTGCTTAGCATCAGAAGTGGCTAGAGGAACACTCTTCCTTTATTTTTTTAAATGTTTATGTGTTTATTTTGAGAGAGAGCGAGAGAGTGAGGGGCAGAGAGAAACCCGAGCAGGCTCTGAGCTGTGACCTTGGAGCCCGACATGGGGCTCGAACTCCCGTACTGTGAGATCATGATTACTGTGAGATCATGATGTGAGTCTTAAGAGTCGGCTGCTTAACCGACTGAGCCACCCAGGCGCCCCAAACAGTTTTCCTTTAGATAGTACTGTTCCCCATTGATGGGCATTCAGTTTGTTTCCAGGTTTTTGTTGGCTTATTGTCCTCCCCACGTTGCTGCAATGGGCCTCCCTTACCTTCCATCTCCTTATGTTCTCTTGCTTCCGTTTCTATGGATAGAGACCTGGGAGTGGGCTTGCCAAGTCACAGAGCTTTTCAAATTTTAATAGAGGGCTTTTCAGACTGTTCTCTAAAAGCGCGCGATCATCCATATTTTCAGTAGCAGCGGCACCCTCACAACTACCCCCAACCCACTCCCTCCCCCAAGTCCTGTCAAGGTCAGGTATCACCCTAGAATTGTTGCCAGTCTGATGGATGTGGAATGACACCTCACTGTGACTTTCATTTGCATCTTCTTGATTGCTAGAGAGATTGGACATCTTTTCATATGTTGTTGGTTATTTCAATTTGCTCTTCTGTGTCCCGCTTATGGATGAGCCCATCTTTCTCTTGGTTGTATTTTTCCTATCGGTTTGTAAGACCTCATAGCTGTCATATGCACTGCGTATGTTCTCTCAGGATATTTTTCTATTTCTTCTTCTTCTTTTTAATGTTTATTTATTTATTTATTTAAAAAAAAAATTTTTTTTCAACGTTTATTTATTTTTGGGACAGAGAGAGACAGAGCATGAACGGGGGAGGGGCAGAGAGAGAGGGAGACACAGAATCGGAAACAGGCTCCAGGCTCCGAGCCATCAGCCCAGAGCCTGACGCGGGGCTCGAACTCACGGACCGCGAGATCGTGACCTGGCTGAAGTCGGACGCTTAACCGACTGCGCCACCCAGGCGCCCCAGGTCTGGGGATTTAATGCATAACATAGTGACTATAGTTGATAACACTGTACTGTGAAACTGAAATTTGCGAAGAGACTAGAACTTAGGTGTTCTTAATAATAAAATATGTGAGGTGATGGATGTGTTAATTAATGCAAGCTGGGGCAGGGGAGGGTGGGCAGAGTGGGAGACAGAATCCAAAGCAGGCTCCAGGCTCTGAGCTGTCAGCACAGAGCCCGATGTGGGGCTGGAACCCATGAACCGTGAGATCATGACCTGAGCCCAAGTCGGATGCTTAACTGACTGAGCCACCCAGGCACCCCCGGCTGTTTTTTTGTTTCTATGATATCATTTACTTTACCAATTTTTTAAACTCATATAAAGTCAGAAATGGGACTTTTCTTTTATGGCTTCTGGGTTTCCAGACTGAGTTAAAAGGGCTTCCCCACTCCTCAATTATACAAGTAGTTTCCTGGGCTTGCTTTTAATATTTTTATTGCTTTATGTTTTACATTTAAATAAATTCCAGATGGATTACAGATTGGGCTATAGGTAGGGAGCCGACTTAATTTTCTTCCAGACAAAGAGCCAGAAATGCCGGCCCCATCTATTAAGTAAATCATTTATCTCCTCCGAATTGAAATACCACTTTTGTTAAATTTAATTGAAATCTGTTACCAGGCACCTTCTTCTTCTCCTTTCATCTTTTGTCTAATCATCTGCTGACACCATACAGTTTTAATGACAGTAATTTCTTATAGCATCTTTTAATATTCCTAGGACAGTCCTTCACCTACCCCATAGTATTCCTTTTCATAATTTTGTTGACTCTTCTCAATTCCATTATTTTCCATTTCAAAATAAACGCCTTATGAATTCTAATAGGGGGCACCTGGGTACTCAGTTAAGCGTCTCTTGATTTCGGCTCAGGTTATGATCTCAGGGCGCTGACAGTGTGGAGCCTGCTTGAGATCCTCTCTCTCCTTCTATCTCTACCCCTCCCATGCTCATGCTCTCTCTCTCTCTCAAAATAAATAAACTTCAAAAAAAAATTTTTTTAATAAAATAAATAAATAAATAAATAGAATCAAAAAAATTTTTAATAAAAATAAATAAATAAATAAATAAATAAATAAATAAATAGAATTTAAAAAAATTTTTTACGTTTATTTTTGATAGAGACAGAGCACAAGTCGGGGAGGGGCAGAGAGAGAGGGAGACACAGAATCGGAAACAGGCTTCAGGCTCTGAGCGGTCAGCACAGAGCTCGACACTGGGCTCCAGCTCACACACTGCGAGATCATGACCTGAGCCGAAGTCGGACGCTTAACCAACTGAGCCACCCAGGCGCCTCTAAATAAATAGAATTTTGAAGAAAGAGAGCTCATGATTCAACACCATTTTATGTCCAAATACGTATACCTTCTAAAGCCATCTGTGCACACTTTCCTCAATTGTGAAACACTAGGCTGAGGGGAGAGGAAATAAAGGACCACAAATTTGGCTTAGGTGACGGCTGGGGTTGTAGTGTTCCCACTAGAGGGGCAATATTTTTTTAAAGATTTAATTTTGGGGGCGCCTAGGTGGCTCAGTCGGTTAAGCGTCCGACTTCAGCTCAGGTCATGATCTCACACTCTTGAGTTTGAGCCCCGAATCGGGCTCTGTGCTGACAGCTCAGAGCCTGGAGCCTGCTTCAGATTGTGTATCTCCCTCTCTCTCTGTCCCTCCCCCGCTCATGCTCTGTCTCTCTCTGTTTCAAAAATAAATAAAAACATTAAAAAAAAAAGATTTAATTTTAAGTAATCTCTATACCCAACGTGGGGCTCAAACTCACAGCCCCGAGATCAAGAGTCACCTGCTCTTCTGGTTGAGCCAGAAAGGCACCCCTAGAGGAGTACTGTTTAGACACCTTCCTTACCATTACCAGTTAAAGGATGGAAAGGACATGTTTGCATTCTCTTTATAACATAGGTTGGAGCACCGGATAAAAGCCGATAATTGGACTCTTTTACTTTAACACCTTTGGACTCTTTAACACTTTAACACAGAAATGTCATCTCTAAGTAAAAATTTAGTGGTATTTCTTCAGCCTTTTATTGATGTTTGCTCTATATTAAAAATGGCTTGGAAAAATATTTCTGCACCTTCTGCAAAATTGCAGTTAAATATATCCGTCATGTTTCTTACTTTCCTTAGAGAGGAATCCAATAAATCCCTTCTAGAATTATCTACATAGAGAGCAGATCTGCTTTCTCTAAAGCGTTCTCTTAAATGTTCAGTTGGATGGAGGGGAGCAATGAATTATTTGGGATTCAAAAGGCTCTTCCTGGTGGGTAAATCAGGGCCTCCCTTTTATCCAGTAATAGAAAGTTTTTCCTTCCCAAACCATTTCCACTTCTGCTTGGACTGCCAGGAAGCTTAGCACTAAATGTAATTCCTATTAAGTTCTGTCTTGTTTTTTTCTGATCCCCCTTTAGCAATTCTCTGTTAAATGTGTTTTGGTTTTGGTTTTGATTTTGGTTTTGTTTTAAGTCAGCTCTATGCCCAGTGTGGGGCTTGAACTCACTTCCCAAGATCGAGAGTTGCATGCTGTACCGGCTAAGCCATCCAGTTACCCCTTTCGTTTGTTTTTCAGTCAGCTTTGTTGGGGTGCAATTTACATATGGTAGACAGCCTCTTACAGTATACATTTCAAAGGGTTTGGATATACTTACATACCTGAGTCATAGGGACAGGAGTCCACACTCCAGGTCGTGTCACCAGGAGAGCGTTGGTGTCAGGAGAGCATGTTAGCAGGTGGAGAGGCCTCAGATGTGGATGGGCAGGCTTCCATTCCCTGGAGAAGGTGACAGGCAACAAACAGGAAGCGTGTGCCAGCCTATTGGCCACGAGATAGTAGGTCATTTACCAAACAGGGAATCAGGTACCTGATGTGCAGTCTGGGGTCCAGTCCTCAGCAGGACACTTATGTATACAAAATCTCACTTATATATACAAAAGTTGATGCTCAGTCAGGGCTTGTCAAGCAAGCACCAGGTGTCCTAATCTTGAGCATGTTGGGCTCCAGTCTTTATTTTATTATTATTATTATTATTATTATTATTATTATTATTATTATTATTTTATGTATTCAGTTTACATCCAAGTTAGCTTATAGTGCAACAGTGATTTCAGGGGTAGATTCTTTAATGCCCCTTACCCATTTAACCCATTCCCCATCCCACCACCCCTCCAGTAACCCTCTCTTCGTTCTCCATATTTAAGAGTCTCTTCTGTTTTGTCCCCTCCCTGTTTTTATATTATTTTTGCTTCCCTTCCCTTGTGTTCATCTGTCCTGTGCCTTAAAGTCCTCAGATGAGTGAAATCATACAATATTTGTCTTTATCTGACTAATTTTGCATAGCATAATACCCTCTAGTTCCATCCACATAGTTGCAAATGACAAGATTTCATTCTTTTTGATTGCCAAGTAATACTCCATTGTGTGTATGTATATATATATATATATATATATATATATATATATATATATATATGTATACCACACCTTCTTTATCCATTCATCCATCAATGGACATTTGGGCTGTTTCCATACTTTGGCTATCGTCGATAGTGCTGCTATAAACATGGGGGTACATGTGCCCCTTCGAAATAGCATACCTGTATCCCTTGGATAAATACCTAGTAGTGCAATTGCTGGGTCATAGGGCAGTTCGATTTTCAATTTTTTGAGGAACCTCCATACTGTTTTCCAGAGTGGCTGCACCAGCTTGCATTCCCACCAACAATGCAAAAGAGATCCTCTTTCTCTGCATCCTCGCCAACATCTGTTGTTGCCTGAGTTGTTAATGTTATTAGCCATTCTGACAGGTGTGAGGTGGTATCTCGTTGTGGTTTTGATTTGTATTTCCCTGATGTTGAGCATTTTTTCACGTGTCGGTTGGCCATCTGGATGTCTTCTTTGCCCATTTCTAAACTGGATTGTTTTTCGGGTGTTGAGTTTGACAAGTTCTTTATAGATTTTGGATACTAACCCTTTATCTGATATGTCGTTTGCAAATACCTTCTCCCATTCCGTCGGTTGCCTTTTAGTTTTGCTGATTGTTTCCTTTGCTGTGCAGAAGCTTTTTATTTTGATGAGGTTCCAGTAGTTCATTTTTGCTTTTGTTTCCCTTGCCTCTGTATCCAGTCTTTATTTTTAAAGCAGATTTTTAATGTTTGTTTTTGAGAGAGACAGAGCATGAGCAGGGGAGGGGCAGAGAGAGAGGGAGACACAGAATCCGAAGCAGGCTCCAGGCTCTGAGCTGCCAGCACAGAGCCCGACACAGGGCTTGAACCCATGCGCCATGAGATCATGACCTGAGCCAAAGTCAGACGCTTAACCGATTGAGCCATCCAGTCTTTAGATTTGCCTTTAGGAATAGGTCCTCGGCCTGGGCTGGGGTGGGGAGGAGGCTGGCAGGGACTGGGAACCAAGGGAATCTGGCCCGCTCTTCCGAAGAGTAGAAGGGCATAAACTGTAAGTATTTATACAAGTAATTGGGTATCTGTCATCAGTTCCAACCCCACCTCTCTTCTGGCAGAAGCAGGTGAACCAGAAAACAAGGAAATGCCAGCATTCAGGATGAATTAGGTGGGAGGACAACCATGTGCTCCCATTTACTTGTTTCAAGATGGAGACTTCATCCCTTCTGTTGACAGTTGCTCAGCAGGTGCTCCCTGCCTCTGAAGGCTCATTACCTCTTTTTGTTTAAGTAAATGAGGGCATCTCCACATTTTCAGACTCAACCACCAGGAAAAGCCCTTTGAACCCAGTCAGTCAGTTGGTCCCTGTCTCCACCCTTTCATTTGTGGAAGGCAGCAGCCAGATGGGCCGGGATTGAGAGGGTGTTCTGCTCCTTTAAGCAGCCATCTGAGAAGACACTGCCTCGTCTGGGGCGCCATGAACAAAAAGGAGGAAGGGGGCTGCGAGCTATGGCCTGTGGAGCTATCACTTGCTCTCCTCGCCCTTGCTGCTGGCTCGGTCCTGCGGTGGGAGCTGGGGTGTCTTTCCCTGGGATGGGAGACACTGGAAGAGGAGCCGAGTGGAGACCGAGTGTAACGAGCTCAGTTTTAGATGGGATCCGTTGGAAGGCCCAGTGAGACGTTAAATTAGAAGGATCCAATAGGCCGTTAGACGTACCTATTAATGGTGGTTGAATAAATGTACGAGAGACGTTAACTTGCTAGTGAATTGCCCGTCCTGGCACAGACTTCCTCAGAGCCCACTCTAGTGTGTTCTGTACTACTGCCCCCTTGACCGGGGCTGTTGTCGATTCCACAGCTCGTTTATGATACAGACATTTTCACAATCAAGTAGTGCAGAGAGATTGAGTCCTGCTGCAGTCCCTTTCTCTGAGACAACTGCAGTCACTAGTTTAGTGAATAACCTTTCCAGTGTTTTATGCAGAAAGCTTGTGTATGTATGTGAGTTTTCACATATATATGTAAGTGAAGTTTATGTATAAGTGAGAGGTCATATTCATATATATTCAAATATATATGAGATCTCACCTATATACACAAAACTAGAGGCACATACCATGGGGTCTGGTTCTGTAATCTGTTTTCTCCACCTAGTACTGTATCGTATGTAACATCCCATGTCAGTACTTAAAGATCTGCGTGATTGTTTTCAATGGCTGCATCGCCTTCTAGTGTGTGAATGTACCATTATTTATTGAAACAGTCCTTACACTGACACACCCTAACCTTGTTCTCAAATCATTAGCTGTTATAACAGCAGAATAATTATATAATTATATATAATGTTATGATAACGAAACACCCTCATAATCCATTTTTGTGCAATGGTCCGATTATTTCCTAGAAGAAATTCTTAGATGTGAAACGCCCATTTTAAGTTTTCATGTAGATTTTTAGATTTCCTTCTGGTAAGGTTGTATCAGTTTGAACTCCTATGAACAGCGTATGAGAGTGCTTGCTCCTCTCCCCGTGGGCATTATTCTCTTTTTTCTGTGCCATTACGACAGGTGAAAAATGTAATTTTCTTGTTTTCACTCACATTTCTTGGATTCTTAATAAGACAAACGTCTTTTCATTTGCTTATGAGCTATTTACGCCCTCCCCATCCCCACGGATTGCCTGTTTATATTTTTTGCTTACTTTTTCTTTCTTTTTTTTTTAAGTTTATTTTTTTGAGTGAGAGAGCATACGAGGTGGGGAGGGGCAGAGAGAGATCGGGAGAAAGAAAGAATCCAAGGAGGTCCCGCGCTGTCAGTGCAGTTCCTGATGCGGGGCTCAAACCCACAAACTGAGATCATGACCCGAGCCGAAATCAAGAGTCGAATGCTTAACTGACTGAGCCACCTACACACCCCTCCTGTGCCTATTTTTTCTACCGGAGTACTTATCTTTCTCTTAAACCATGCAAACATGTCTTAACCAGTTTTTGTCTTTTTTTTTTTTTTAATCTTTTTATTTATTTTTGAGAGAGAGTGACAGAGCACAAGCAGGGGTGGGGCAGTGAGCGAGGGAGACACAGAATCCGAAGCAGGCTCCAGGCTCCGAGCTGTCAGCACAGAGCCCGATGCGGGGCTCGAACTCACAAGCTGTGAGATCATGCCCTGAGCTGAAGTCGGACGCTTAACCGACTGAGCCACCCACGTGCCCCAGTTTTTGTCTTTATTAAAAGTATTTTGTGGCATCTTCTGCTGTATTAGTTTGTTGTTGTTCTATAGTCACACCTGCATCAATCTCTTCTTTTCTGGTTTCTGGCTTTGGATTATGCTTAAAAAACCTTAACCCATCCAAAATTTATAAACATATCTTTCTGTGTGTCCTTCTAATGCTCTGTCCTTTGAATTTTTATGTAAAATGCAAATCTAATCATGTCCCTTCTTTGCTTGCCCTCCCAGCAAGCCTTAGAGTCCACACTCTGAGTGTATCCCATCAGGCATTGAATGGCTGGGGCTCCTGGGGCTCCTCAAATACACCAGCCATCCTGAAGGCACCCAGCTAGGTCACACCGCCCTGCCTCTGTCTGGAATGCTCAGGTTTGGCTCCCCCAGCCCCCCATGGTGCACTCCTAAGCAGCCCTCAAGACTGACATCCAAGGCACTTCCTCTGAGGAGCAGTCCTCTATCCCACTCAGGGTGAAGTGCTTCTCCCGCCCCGCCCCCCTTCCTGGTACTGACACAGCCCTTCTCTTAACTCATATTGAACTTTTTGTTCATGCCTTTCTTTGCACTCCAAACTTGGGAGCTCGTCGGGGGTTGGTGCAGTATCTGGCACTTAGCATAGTACCACGTAGGTGCTACGAGTGTCTCTGTGATCCTATTGGCAACTTACAAGCTCAGTATGCTGACAGGGCGGAGGCCGGGAGACCAGTTAGAAGTATCCAGGTCATAGTGATATCATCTTAATGCAGGTGGATGATAGGGCCCGAACCAAGGCAGTTGGTTCGGAGAAAAAAGAAAACATAAGTGGGGCGCCTGGGTGGCTCAGTCAGTTAAGCGGCTGACTTGATTTCTGCTCAGGTCATGAGCTCGCGGGCTCGAGCCCCACGTCAGGCCCTGCTGACGTTGCGGAGCCTTGCTTGGGATCCTCTGTCTGCCCCTCTCTCGCTCACACTCTCACTCTCAAAATAAATAAATAAACTTAAAAAAGAGAGAGAGGATGGATAAGGAACAGATTTAGTAGGTAGAACTGGCAATGCCTGAGTAGAGTGTTTTGTCTCAAGTGTCTCCTAAGTGTTCAACGCACGAGTAAATCAGAAGGTTAGCCCATTAGCGCAGTCCAGACCTTTTGATCCTTGTATTATTTGGTGTTTCGAATTACCTCTACTCCTTTTCCTTTCCATGAAGCTGTGTGACCTTGACTAGTCATTACCTCCAGTCACTGGCTGTCAAGTGGAGACAGCCCCTCATCTCCAAGAGCAATTGTGAGGTTGTTTCCATTAAATGCCATGTGTTAAGAGCCTTAGCACACTGAGTAGCATTTAGTAGGTGTTAGTTTCCTGCTCCTGCCATCTCCTTACCTTGATTGGGTCAGTTGCCATCTTCTGACTGATCTAAAGGGTTCCTAGAGAGGGAAGCTGAAATCGGCTTTCATTCCTGGGCGTCCATAAAGCACAGGCATGCCCCGACAGCTGGTCTCCATCTGTCCACACCAGCTCTCTGCTCTGCTCTGTTCGCCCGTGCTTCCATTCTTACTGTTTTCCCCAGTCTGTTCTCCCTTTCCTCCGGAGAACCCACCAGCATTCAGTCCTTTCTCGGCCCTGCTCCTTTTCTATTCCATAGGCACCACCTGTTTAGCCCACCATATCCTCATGCCCGGATTACCATAGTCCCCGTTCTCTCGGCCTCCACTCAACCTGTGCCAGGCAAACAAGCGGGGAGATCAGCCCCCAAACCACGTGCTCATCCCCTGACCAGACTCAGGATCCTGCTCTCCGTGCTCCAAGTCATCCTGGGCCACATGGGTCTCATTCAGAAGGCTGGGCCTCTTGCTCTGTGCTCCTTGACCTCCTACCCTGGCTCCCCAAGCTGCTTGCTCAGCCCAGTCTGGCCTCTTGGCCCCAAGGCAGTTCGTCTGCTGGCTGTGCCGAGCCCATGCCTGCTTATTCTGCCTCCTGTCTTTTTTTCAGCCCGGCCAACGCCAGCTTTGTTCCTCTGCCCTAAGCTTTGTACCAAACGCCCTCACAACCAGCATGGAACTCTTCTTTGGAGAAGCCTTCCTTCCTGTTGCTAACAGCCCCTTACTGTGGCTAACCCTTTGTGCACACAGACTGCTTCTACCCCGCTCTCTCTGCCAACCCTCGCTTCCTTCAGCTAGCATTTAATGAGCGCCTCTGCATGCCGAGCCCTTAGAAGGATAAAGTGATGCCTGGGCTCTGCTCTCAAGGAGCTCCAGTCTAGTACGGATGAATTCCAACCCACAGTCTCCTCAGCTATAAAATGGGGATAATAATGCCTAACCACCTCACAGGCGGTTGTAAAGATTTCTATGAAATTATGTGGGAGCCTGACACACAAAGAGCTCAGTGGTAACGATGGGCTGATGGTGCTGACATCCACTTTACAGCTGAGAAGATGGGTGTGGAGCAGTTAGTCACGTGGCTAGAGGCGCAAAGGCAAGTTCAGGGCTCCTGGCACTGCTCTACCCATCCCCCCCCTCCATTTCCTCTTCCTGCCCCCTCGCGCCCTTTGCTTCCCCATTTGCTCCTGTTGGCTGCTGTAAAACAGGCCACTGAAATGCAGACACAGGGTAGTGGCCTCACTGCCCCAGTTGAAGGAAGCTGATTATATTCACCCCAGGCCTGCCTTCAAGCCTCCTGGGACTGCCCGCCCGGCCTGCCACTCCAGGCAGGCATGGTGCTTCCCACACAAGCCTGGGGGCATCACCCATGAGAATTTGGCTCCCATGGGAGATGATGGAGCTCACAGTGGTTCCCTGCCTTCTGCCCATCTCCCCAGGGTTGGGCTCCATTAGCCATGTATTGCTACAAGCACTGAGGAGATTTGCTCTTCAGGCTCCGGGGATTCTGGGTTAAGGAAAAAGTACCTCTTCACATTAGTGATGGAGGTGAATCAGGTCCGTAAGAAGGCAGCTGGCAGCCACAGGCGCAGGAAGGAGGTTGTCATTGCCTGGGCGGAAGCGTTATTGGTGAAAAGTCAATGGCAGGTGAAAGCACTTCATTTGGGGGAGAGAGCTGGAAACACATCTGCGGCACAAGATGAAATGCACGGTACCTCTTTGAAGGAGTCTCACATCACAGAGAAAAAAGTCTGTGTCGTTCTAAAATCTGTTGGAGTCAAAGTAAGGAAGGAGATTGGTTTGTCCTAAAGCCCAGTCCTTTTAGGAAATTTCCCTGGAGGTGGCAGGATGATGGCAAGATTTCCTGAAAAGAAAAGGAAACATTTTTTGCACCTTATTTCAATTTTTTTCCTAACAGTATAAAACAATTTATGTAGTTTTAAGATACCATTATTATTTTTCATTATAAAATCTATATAATATTATACAGGAAGTTTGAAAAATTAGAGGAGTAAGATCACCTATAATCTCATAAACACAAACCTCGTTATTTATTCTCACCTTGTCTGTTTTTTTTTAATTATTTTTTTAATGTTTATTTTTGAGAGAGAGAGACAGAGTGTGAGTGGGGGAGGGGCAGAGAGAGAGAGAGGGAGACACCGAACCTGAAGCAGGCTCCAGGCTCTGAGCTGTCAGCACAGAGCCTGACGCGGGGCTTGAACTCACAAACCGCGAGATCATGACCTGAGCCAAAGTCAGACACTTAACCGACTGAGTCACCCAGGCACCCCTCACCTGGTCTGTTTTGTGTGTGTGATATTTTTACATAATTGTAGTAACACATTGCATATCATTCCGTATATTGACATGGAGTTCTTTTTTTTTTTTAATTTTTAAGAGTTTTATGAGATACATACAGAAGAGCGCAGAAAATGTCTAATTTAAAGAGTCATTTAAAGCAAACACCTGTGTAACTCCCACCCTTTTCAACTGAAAGACTAGAACATTTGCAGCTCTCCAGAAGCTTTCCCCACCAGGTGCCTCTGCCCAAACACAGCCCCTCCCTACCCTCCAGAGATAACCACCCACCCTGACTTTTATAATAATCCTTTCTTTGGTTTCTCTTCTTTCTTCAACTTTATGCCTAAACACTGTAGCTCACTTTTGCCTGGTTTTGAAAGTTCTTAAGGACTTACACTGTATTTACTATTTTGTCTCTTGCTTTTTCCTTCAATTGTTGTTTGGGAGATGTTATATATGGCGGTAGTTAGTTCATATCAAGTTTTAGTTTAAAAGGGATAAATAAATAAATAAATAAGAAAAGGTTGAATTTTTGTGTATTTTCACTTAGTATCTATCCCAAATCTAGAGTTTATCAGGTAGCCCAGATTTGGGACACTTTTGATTTTATTTTATTTTATTTTACTATTATTTTTTTTTTATTTTAGTTTTTTGAAGTAGGCTTCATACCCAGCGTGGAGCCCAAGGTGGGGCGTGAACTGGCGACCCTGAGATCAAGACCTGAGCTGAGATCAAGAGTTGGATGCTTAACCCACTGAGCCACTCAGGTGCCCCAACTTTTCTTTGATTTGATTTTATGTTTTAAGATTTTATTTCTAAGTAATCTCTATACCCAGTGTGGGGCTCGAACTCACCACCCTGAGACCAAGAGTTGCGTGCTCCACTGACTGAGTCAGCCCCTGGGATGTTTTTAGTTAGGAAAACGCATTCTTTTCTCCTGCTTTTACACCCCCCACCTGAGAATGGAGGTCTCAGACAGAGAAGAGTCGTTCCGCACCCCCCTTTCTGGCAGTGGCCGCTGGCCTCTCCGTCCTTTGGCTGGCGTTCTAGGAAGCAGCCACTCTGGAGGCCCTTGAGCTGCAGCTGGTCTCCTTCCAAGAGAGCTGATGGAATTATTTCTGGGGCCTGGAGACAGCTGGTGAGAGCCTGGAAAGCACAGCAGGGCTGAGGAATCTGCCAGAAGGCCCGCCTGGGGAAGGGCTATGCTGGTGATGGTGGCTAGCAGTCACAAGAGCCTGGTGTTTTCTGGCTGAAGCCTCAGTTCGGAGGTTGGGACCCTTGTCTCCAGCGTGTTTACATCTCCCTGACTTTCGTCCAGGGCCCTGGAGCAGCTAGCTGGGCTCACGGGTGGGGATGGACTCATATTTACTGGTATTTGCTGGTACTCGGTCTCCCCCAGCCTCAAACGAAAGCCCCCTGACCTCAGTGAGCAGGCGAGCACTTGAAAGGAGCAAGGGCATGGGCCGCGTGCACCTGGTGCCCCACGGCCGGCCTGTTCTGTCGCGGCGCCATGCCCGCTCGCAAGCACTCAGCTTCCCCTTCCCACAACTGCCCGGTTTCTCACACGGCTAACCTGGAACGGGCGGTCTGCAGCTCCATTGCTTACCACCCTCTTGGGCTAATCCTTTGGAATTTCACTTTTGCCCTCCGTGCCCTAATGCGCGTGGCCACGCTGCGCCAGGCCAGGTCGGATGAAGCCAGGGGATTAAGACTTCTTGCTCGATCTAGCCTGAGGACTCCCCCCAAGTGGGTCCGCGTTCACCTTCCCCAGAAGCCAGGCCCACCTCTTGGGCTTCACTATAGCAGCTCCTTTGTCTTTGTTTGCTTGTGTGTTTGTTTTTAACCCTTCTTAAGAAGAAGCCTTTGGGGCGCCTGGGTGGCGCAGTCGGTTAAGCGTCCGACTTCAGCCAGGTCACGATCTCGCGGTCCGTGAGTTCGAGCCCCGCATCGGGCTCTGGGCTGATGGCTCAGAGCCTGGAGCCTGCTTCCGATTCTGTGTCTCCCTCTCTCTCTGCCCCTCCCCCGTTCATGCTCTGTCTCTCTCTGTCCCAAAAATAAATAAACGTTGAAAAAAAAAAAAAAAAAAAGAAGAAGCCTTTGTTCACCACACTCTCACCCATCTTATGGACAGATGGGTCCTCTCTGCCTGCCTGTCCTCCCAGTGTGGCCCGGGCGCTGGACTCTTATGGCTGACGGCTACCGGCTGAAGGGTCCAGCGTGACTCGGGGTGGGCATAACATCGGCCACAGCCTGTCCAGCCTCTGCCCTCTGTGTGCTACCCTTCAGCCTGACTGGCCCTTCTTCCTGCCTCCAGGTCCCCCCCTAGTCCCTGGAGATGCCTAAGCCCCAGATCCCCCTTTTACCTTCCTTTTACCCAGTTCTCCTTCCCCGTGGCTGGGTTCTGCCTCCAGAATCCCTGAAGACATTTTGCACGAAACTCCTAGGTGACCCAAACCAGGCCCACCGCTCAGACCAGCCCTTGATGCTGACAGTGGCCTAGTTGGGAGAGGAATTCAGGAAGAGTCTCAGATTTCTGGGTGGGCCATTGGGAATGATGCAGCTGGTTTTGGAAAGGTTGAGTGCATGTGCCTGTGGAACATGCTAGTGGAATGGTCAGTGGGCATTTAGATGTTAAAACGCACTCACATCCTCATTATTAGCATGGAATGGGTTCCAGATTCCTGCTTACCTTAGAAAGCACGGTACTAAGTGATGAAGAAGTCAGTCGTCATAAGGCAGGTGAAGTGTGATCCTGAGATGTTGGGGAGAGGAGGTCATGGGGTGGGAACAGCTGTGATCTTGTCTTTTTTATTTTTCCTTGTCACCTAATTGTTATTGATCATTAGTCCATACAAATTAACTGGGGAAGTGGTTATGTCTGAGGGTGGGGGTGGGTGGGACGAAAGAGGTGTGGGGACTTCCACAGTAGTGACAATGATGAATTCACAGGTGTTTGTCACTTTTCTTTATACCTGACACGTATGTTAGAACTACTGTTTTATTTTTTATTTTATTATTTTTTTTTAATATTTTTTTTTCAACGTTTTTTTTATTTATTTTTGGGACAGAGAGAGACAGAGCATGAACGGGGGAGGGGCAGAGACTGAGGGAGACACAGAATCGGAAACAGGCTCCAGGCTCCGAGCCATCCGCCCAGAGCCTGACGCGGGGCTCGAACTCACGGACCGCGAGATCGTGACCTGGCTGAAGTCGGACGCTTAACCAACTGCGCCACCCAGGCGCCCCTAGAACTACTGTTTTAAATCTACTCAAGAGTCGATAAAGCCAATTAAGAATGATAAAATTATACGGCTTTCATATTAGTTAAGAATTATTTAGTGCTGTATTATTTAGAAAGGCAGTTTACTGAACACTTAAATGTATTTAACTTACAGCCTTGGCTGTTTCCCACTCACCTTAAACTTCCGTTTGTGGCTTTTGTGTTCTGTTGAATCTTTCATTTGTTCTCATTTATCATCTCAAAGAGAATCCCCTTCCAGTACCATCCCAGAATGCTATAAGGGCAATGCCCCGCCCCCGCACACCTGTCCCCAACCCCCCTTTAGGGTTGGCTTTCCCCCTGCTCTGTTTCTCTTTCCTATATGCTGATCAGAAGAAGAAAAGCAGCTGTGTATTTTTTTTTGTCTTCTAACCACTGCCACGTATTGCCTTTTGATCCTTTGGCAAATGTTAGCTGCTTGGAGCAAAGGAAAAGCCACATCATTCAGTGTAGCCCCAGTGACCAGAACTGGCTTCTCCTTCCCCTCCAGTTAGCACTCCATTTACCATTAGGGTTGGCTGAGTAGGTCCTTCATGTCACAAGGTGGATGTGTAGCTCTTGCTTTGCACGTCCCTTCAGATCACAGTGACCGAGTGTCTGTAAAATCACACATTCTTCTTTGGATTTGACCAAAAGAGGACATGTGAGTCTTAAACCAAGGCCTATTAAAAAGAAAATACATATGGGGCACCTGGATGGCTTAGTTGGTTAAGCGTCCGGCTGTTGATGTCGACTCAGGTCATGATCTCGAGGTTTGTGAGATCGAGCCCCGCGTCGGGCTCTGTGCTGACAGCGCAAAGCCTGCTTGGGACTCTCTCTCTGTCCCCCTCTCTCTCTGTCCCTCTCTCAACATGAATAAATAAACTTAAAAAAAAAATGCCAAGAGAACATGACCTGAGCCAAAATTAAGAGTTGGACACTTAAGGGACTGAGCCACCCAGGCACCCCTTTAACAAGTTAGTTTTAAGGTCTTTGTGCAAGAAGGATCCCCTTGGCACCCTTCTGGCCCCATGTGTCTTTGTCGAGCCCCAGAGTCCCCCGGCATCCTCCAGCTGAGCTGCTGGCAGGAGGCAGCTGTGCAGGACAGACCTTGCAGACTCTCCTTGTCTCGCACCTCCCTGCAGGCACAGGGGAGCTGGGAAAGGTGATGACAGACACAGGCAATTTCAAGACACAGTGTTGGGGTTGGCATTTCCTTGGCAGGGCTAACCCTGTACGCCTTTTAGGAGCATGGGCTTGTGTGCATTTCATGAGCGAGAAGCAGCAGCTGCCATAACCTTGACTGTCCACCCGGCAGGATCCCCCCGCTGTGCAGTTCTGCACTGGAACAGCTTACAGCACTAAGTGGGGCAGAAGGGTGGGCGGTGCAGGAAATTTTCCTTTATCCAACAAGACAGTTATTAGATAGCAAATAGCAATTATTGTCACTGTTTTAAACATAAAGAGGCTTTCTCAGGAAAGACTGCACTCCCAGGTTAGACAGGGCTGTTTCCCCAGCTTGCACATCACCTTGTCTCTGCCCCAGTACTGGCTCAGGAGCATGAGGAATCCATGCCACGGAATTAGGAAATTGGGGAATACAAGCTGCATACAGTTGGATGAATCTTGGCATATCAAAGATATCCACCATCTTGCCGTGGAAGGCATCGCTGCTTCCCCAGATATGTTGTAGAATTCCTCAGATCTCCACATTTGCAGTTTACCGGCCCCCCTGTTGGTGCTGGACTGCTTCCCTTCTATTCAAGGTCACCGTTGGTAAAGTCCGGGGACTGAAGGGAAAGTCAGGCTAGGCTTGATGAATCTATGCAGCTCTAGAATTCCATAGTTCTGATTTATTCCTTCTAATACCGTTTGACTATCTGGCATTTTTCCATTTCTGCCTGGGAGGACAGCCATGTGGTTTGAATTCTTTCATTTGCATAGACAACATAGCTGGGTGATCAGAGTTGTTGGTTAGACAAATGGGAATGTGGAATACCGCCAGAAGTCCTTAAAGGAGGTGACATCTATTTTAAGGCACAGTTGTCATTTAATGATGATTTGATGATAATGTTCATTTCTAACGTAATATCTTAGCTTAGGCTGCTATAATAAAAATACCACAGACTAAGTGGCTTAAACAACAGCAAATTATTCCCCACGGTTCTGAAGACTAAGAAGTCCAAGATCAAGGTGCTGGCCAATTTGTTTCCTGGTGAGGACTCTCCTCCCGGCTTGCGGATGACTACCTTTCTCTCTGTGTCCTCGCACGGGGTGGGGGCCCAGGCAGGAGATGGAGAGAGAGAGAGAGAGAGAGGGGTGGGGGGGAGAGAGAGATCTCCTGTCTCTTCTGATGAGGGCCCCAACCTCATGACCTAATTCCCTCCCACAGGCCCCAGCTCCAGATACTATCATGTTTGGGATTGGGACTTCAACATATGAATTTTGGGGGTGATACAAACATTCAGTCCACAGCCTATATGGCAAGCCAGTGGGCCAGACATGGGCTCTGTCTACGCAGTAACTGTGTTTGGAATAAACGAGTGATTTGAAGCATCACAAGTAAGTAAATCTGATACTGACCATGACCATGGATAAGAATGTTTTCTGAATATAGTGCCCCCGCCAGAACAGAGGGAAAGACCGCCATAGCCCGTGGCACAATTGTGCTCAAAGCTTTTCCCTTCTGAGGGACTCTCCTAAGGGAGCCAAGGTATATTCCCCACTCACCCACCCCCTTACCCCATTATGTTCACGAACTCGTCTGTACACAGACAGAAGGCTTGCTGCAGAAAAAGACGCCAGAACATCTTTTCTTCCGTTTAGTTTAGCAAAGACTAGCAGGGAAATCTGTGGGAAGGTGGCGCTAATGAGGTTACTGGGGGAGGTGAGAAGCATAATGAGTGTCAACCGTCAATGGTGAGGGAGGCTAGGTGGGATGAGGCATCTTGGCCACGTAGACAATTTAGAAATCTAAAATTGGGGGGGAGGATACTGGTGTAGCAAGACAGTCTCACCATCATTCATCACACAGCCGGCTCACTCACTCACAGCTCTGGTCTCTGGTACACGGGTCAGAGACACCCAGTTTAAATCAATACCTGTGGGGGTGCCTGGGTGGCTCAGTCGTCGGTTGAGCATCCGACTTCAGCTCGGGTCATGATCTCACGATCCGTGAGTTCGAGCCCCACTTCGGGCTCTGTGCTGCCAGCTCAGGGCCTGGAGCCTGCTTCGGATTCTGAGTCTCCCTCTCTCTCTGCCCCTCGCCCGCCCATGCTCTGTCTCTCTCTGTCTCAAAAATAAATAAAAACATTAAAAAATTTTTTAAAAATCAATACCTGCTAATTTTTTTTTAATGTTTATTTATTTTTGAGAGAAAGAGAGACAGAGCGTGAACAGGGAGGGGCAGAAAGAGAGGGAGACAGAGTCCGAAGCAGGCTCCAGGCTCTGAGCTGCCAGCACAGAGCCCGACGCGGGGCTCGAACCCATGAACTTCAAGATCATGACCTGAGCCGAAGTCAGACGTTTAAACGACTGACTGAGCCACCCAGGTGCCCCTAAACCAATATGTGTTAACTTTGTTTTCAGGTTTTTAGACAAGAAGTATATCCTCTACACTTTAGTTGCTCTGTAACACAATTTGTGTCTCTCTCACCCACTAGAGAGAATGAAATTAAGAGTATTTTTTTAAAGTTTATTTATTTTGAGAGAGAAAGAGAGAGGCAGAGAGAGAATCCTAAGCAGGCTCCGCACCCTCAGTGTGGAGCCCAACATGGGGCTCGAACTCACGGAACCGTGAGATCCTGGCCTGAGCCGAAACCAAGAGTCAGACCTTAACCAACTGAGCCACCTAGGTGCCCCAATTAGAGTATTTTAGTGCACACAAATGTTCATTTTAAAAAGACAATCTCCGAAAGCATCACGGACAGGGAGTGAGTATACTAAGGAACCGTGCTATGATATTATCCAAACACGACAGCACAGCCCTAGAGTGTTCTGAGGCCTCAGTCGCCCCAAAAGGCTGAAGGCCCGCAGGCAGTTCTGATGACAGCAGTCCCTAGTCTGAAGCCGAAAGTCTGCCAGAGGGTGGGGGAAGGAGCTCAGAGCATCCACCGAAATGACTCCACCAGGCGGCTTGAGATCCAGGCTCTGGGTCGCACGGCCTCCATGTTGGCATATGGCGCATGGCCAGGGATGTCGGCTCTTGTGTTAGTCTGCTCCGGCTGCCACAACAAAATACCACAGACTGCAGGGCTTATACAATGAAATTTATTTTCTCACAGTTCTGAGGCTGGAAGTCTAAGATGAGGGTGTCAGTGTGGTAGGTTTCTGGTGAGAACTCTCTTCCTCGCTGGTGGACAGCTCCTTTCTTACAGGGCCTTTTTTCAGCGCTTATGCAAAGCACATGGGGGTGGTGGGTTGGGGACTCAGCCCTCTGGTGTCTCTTCTACTAACCTTGTGGGATCAGGACGGCACCTTATGACCTCCTTTAGCCTTAAAATTTTGCTTAGGGGCTCATCTCCAAACGCAGCCACACTGGAGGTTAGGGCTTTAGCGTATGAATTTTAGAAGGACACAAACTTTCGGTCCACAACAGCTCTAGACAAGTGTCTGGCTTTCAATCCCTGCTTTGTTACAAGCTAGCTATGTGACCTTGAGGACGTTTCTTTAACTTTCTAAACCTCAGCCATCTCTGTGGCAGTAATGGGGCAGTAATGGTATCTACGTCAGAGCGTTGTAAGGATCAGATAAGATCATGTGTGTGACAGGTTTGGTGAGGGCCCAGTGTACAGGAGGTGTGCACTAATTGTTAACATTATTAACAGGGTCCTCTACGTTCTGAGAATGAGTTCCCTCTAAAGGTATCCTGGGAATCCAGTCCCTTCAGAGCTGGGTTAACCTTCATGGATTTCTACAAGGAAGATGAAAAGACAGGTTGGGTCGGGGACCCAACCCAAGGGTTCTAGAGAAAGGATTGAGTGTTACAGTCGGTAGTAGCTCTACCCGCTCCTCCCATAAAGGAGGCATCGGAAAGAACTGAGCCCTCCACCGGAATGAAGGGTCACATTGGATGCCTCTGGCTTCTTTTTAGCTTAAAAAAAAAAAAAAAACTTCTCAACATAACTTCTCAGGTTATGAAAGGTAACCCAAGTTTATTGTATATAGTTTGAAAGTACAGAAAACTATAAATAACATAAGAATCACCTGTAACTCTTCTATCCAGAGCGAACTCTAATGACCTTTCTTTAAACTCAGGTAGACCTGACTGTGAACCCGATCCTTCTCCTGGAGTGGTGTGGCCTTTAATTTCCAAAACTTGTGTTTCCTCCTCTTAAGATGGGGCTAATGTTCCTGCCTCGTTCCCACTTCTCAGGGTTGCCCCGTGGTTGAATGCATGGAAAATGCCAGACACGGGGTGTTAGCTTACCAAGAGCTATTGCTCTCGTTTCTCTTGAAGAAGATACCCTTGGCTTTTGACAACAGCATCAAAGCTAGGACAAGAATCCCCAGTAATTTATTATCGCATCGCCCTTCAAAGTCCCGACCCTCCAGGTGTATACTCTGAAGTATGTGTTCTAGATTAATAAGCAAGTCAATATTCTCATTTATAACACTGACATAAACAAGTTGCCAGCATAAATATTCCTACTTTTCCTCTTGCCCTAAAGTAGCTTTAAAAGGTGAGGATTATATATTTGCACAGAGGGCTGGGGCGGGGGGGTGTCTTCTTTCGGCCTCCCCTACCACCACCATCACTTCCCTCTTCTAGTGCAAACTGAGAAGGTGCGTCTCTTCTTTCGTGGTCACACTTGGCCTTGACTTCGTAATGAGAGAGAGGGAGATTGCATCTCTTAGGCTCTCCGGGCTTCCTTTGGCCAGAGTGCTTATGTCCATCACCTGAGAACAAACTCATTTCCTAGTTGCATATTAAATTAAAACTCCAGGTTTTAGGACAAAAGATCTGAAATAATGTTCAGCTTCCTCCCAGCTTCAGGCAATAAGCTTGTGGCTGTGACGGTCCCATTTTCCCATCTCTCCAGCCTGACACCTCACCACCGCCTCTCTGCCCAGTACCTTCCTCACTAGGAGAGAGGCCCCTTCTCCCCAGAGCTTGGAATGATACCTGGTGGGGAGCAGATGTTCCTGGGAAACAGCTGTTGCTGTCCACTCACACCACCTGTGTTGTTCCCCAGCACCGCCCAGCAGCAGCCCCCCAAAGGGCCAGCCCCTCCTAACAGCAGGAGAGCCTGGTGGTTGACGCTGTGAATAGGCACAGTAAACTTTCTTGGTGTTGAGATTCCAGGCACTCCAGACTGGTCATCTTGACAAAAACAAACTGCTTAATCAAGTGTATCTAGGAGAGCAGGCTGAGATCTCCAGATAGCTGACTTACCTCCTTTTAAGAGGTATTCCTTCAACAGGTTCTAAAGCCTTTTCATCCTGGGACACAGCCTCCCCACAACTTATCTGGTGGCAGGCAAATGAAATGGCAAGAAGAAGAGGACATCTGTTGGTGCCTCGGCTCCGTCCACAGGTTTTTGCTGTATTGGAAAAGTGACAAAAGCTGAGCATTATCCTGAACGTAGAGTTGCCAGATATCCCAGGAAACAAATATGGAACAGCCTACCATTCACTGCTTTAAACCACTTGATCATGTTGCGGGTGTAACAAGTGCAGCAAGGCCATTCATTCACTTGTTCACTGGTTTTGAGTATCCTATACAGGAGGCTGGGGATGAGGAGGGAACAGAAATAATGATCATTGATTATACTGTTGACTTGGAGGACCTTAGTTCACAGATGCAGATAGACTCCAGGGCCATGAAGTCTATGAAGGGGCAGGGAGTCAGGAAGCCTTCTCAGAAAGGGGGACAACTGAATTGGGTCCCGAGGAATGAGAAGTTTACCAAGTAGAAAGGTGGGCTTCATCTGAGCCTTGGGGAGACCCTGCAATGGCAAGGTCTCTGTCCCCCTGGCCAAACTTTGTCCTATATTTTCTAGGCCTAAATGAAAATCATTTCTGTTCAGATACCTAAGGGTCAAGAGAGTTGTAGATCCAACCAAAGTGGGCTCCCTGGACGGAATTCTGATTCGCTCACCGTGACCGCAGCTGTCTGAGCACTGACCCCTTCCCCTGTGTACCTCCCCCTTCACGCCTCCAGCCCCACAGTGGCTCCCCCGTACATCCTCTTGCTCCTCGATGCTCCCGGGAGCTCCTGCCTCCAGATGTACAGAGAGAACAGCTGTATATTCTTACCTCTCCTGCATCTTCACATATCTTCTTCCTACGAGCCTTGAACTTAGCCTTTCTTGAGTCTGTTTCCTCTTCTGTGGATGGGCATGATAATAGCTTCCTCACAGATTTGTTGGAAGGATCAAATCAAATAAACTATGTAAGTTGACAGGGACCTGGCTTCCATTGATGATGGCCGTCATTCTTCCCATGCTGCAAGACCTTACATCACAAATAATCTCTTGTTCTCCTAGAACTTCAATCTTTCCTTTGACTCTTTCCTAGCTGCTTGAAAAATCTTGGGTCTTCTCTGTCCTAAATTAGTACCTTACCTCAGCCATATTCCTCAGCCCATTTTATGGCTTCTTTTATTCACAAAGAATTCACAAATTCCCACAAACTTGCCTTCAACCACCATTTATCAAAGACTTGTTCATCTCCAAAACTGGTCAAGATCTCCTTGTGGTCCCTATTGCCCTCCACTGCATGGCCACATTTAATGCTAATGGAAGGGAGCTCCAAGAGGAAGAGAATGGTTAGTGGTCAAACGTGGCCACTCAGTGTATGTTCCATTTTGAGTTGATTTTTGTATAAGATTTGAGATTTAAGCCAAGGTTTATTTTTTGTCTATGGATATCCAATTGCGCCAATACCATTTGTTGAAAAGACTATCTTTCCCCCCCACCACCATCGAATTGCTTTTTTGTAGCTTTGTCAGAAATCAGTTGACCATACTTGCATGGGGATATTTCTGGACCTTTATTCTGTTCCACTGATCTTTGTGTCTATCCCTCCATTCATATCACAAAGTCTTGATTACTGTAGCAATGTAGTAAGTCTTGAAATCAGGTAGACCAATCCCTCCCACTTTATTCATCTTTGTCAAAATTATTTTAGCTTTGTCATTTCACATAAACTTTAACAATAAGCTTGCCTCTATCTACAAAATATTTTTGCTGAGATACAAACTACATTAAACATGTATATCCATTAGGGGGAAATTGATATATTACTATGTTGGGTGTTCTAATCCATGAACATGGTATGTCTCTCCACTCACTTAGATCTTTGATTTTTTTCATCAGCATTATGTGGTTTTCAGCATACAAATCCTGTATATGTTTTCTTAGATTTATGCCTAAGCATTTAAAGTTTTTTGCATCATGTATATGTGTTCATTGCTAGTATATAGAAAAACTAACTTTTTATGTTGGTCTTTTATCTTGCATTCTTGCTGAACTCACTTGTACTAGGAGTGTTGTTTTTTTTTTTTTTTTAAGAGAGAAAGCACGAACAGGCAAAAGGGGCAAAGGGAGAGAGAAAGAGAACCTTAAGAAAGAGAACCTCTATGCTGAGCATGGAGCCTGATGTGGGGCTTGATCCCACAACCCCAGGATCACTAACTGCCTGAGCAGAAACCAAGAGTCAGATGCTCAACCGACTGAGCCACCCAGGCACCCCCTAGGAGATTTTTTTTTTTTTTTTGTAGATTCTTTGGTATTTTTTACATAGACCATCATGTCATCTACATATAGAGACCGTTTTATTTTTTTCTTTTTTGATCTATATGAAGTATATTTCCATTGCTATTTCATTTCATTCGTTTATAGTGCTGGCTAGAATTCCCTTTATTGACTAGCAGTGATAGTGGACTGCTCGCCTTATTTCCAGTGGACACCCTCGCCTTATTTCCAATTATAGGCGGAAAGCACTCAACCTTTTTTTTTCTTTTTAATGTTTATTTTTGAGAGAGAGAGCACGAGCAAGGAGGGGCAGATAAAGGGGGAGAGAGAGAACCCCAAGCAGGCTCTTGTACAGAGCTTGTCAGTACAGAGCCCAACGTAGGGCCCAAACCCACGAACTGTGAGATCATGACCTGAGCCAAAATCAAGAGCTGGATGCTCAACCGACTGAGCCACTCAGGCACCCGAAGCATTCAGTTTTTAATCATTAAGTCTTCTGTTAGCTATAGGTTTTTCACAGGTGTTCTTTATGAAGTTAACTTTTATTCCTACTTTTCTGAGAGTTTTTATCACGAATGGATGTTGAATTTTGTCATATGTTTTTTTCTGCATCAAATGATTTGATTATGTGATTTTTCTTCTTTAGCCTGTTAATATGGTGGATTACATTGATTGGATTTTCATATATTGAGCCAACATTGCATCCCTGGAATAAATCCCATTTACATGGTGTAGAATTCTATTTACACATTGCTGAATTCTACTTGCTGATATTTTGTTAAGAACTTTTTTTTTTTTTTTTAATTTTTGAGAGACAAGAGTGTGAGCAGGGGGAGGGGCAGAGAAAGGGGAAGAGAGGATCCGAAGCAGGCTCAGAACTGACAGCCCAATGCAGGGCTCTACCTCACGCGCTGCAAGATCATGACCTGGGCCAAAGTCTGATGCTCGACCGACTGAGCCACCCAGATGCCCCTTGTTAAGAACTTTTTAATGTATATTCATGAGGGATATTACCCTATAGTTTTCTTTTTTTTGGCACTGTCTTTGTCTGGCTTTGGTATCTGAGGAATACTGGTTTCATAAAATGAGTTGGGAACATTTCCTTCTCTTCTGTTTTCTGGAAGAGATTGGCATTAATTCTTCTTTAAGCATATGGTAAAGTTCTCTAGCTTTTAAAAATAGTGGTTCCAGGGGTGCCTGGGTGGCTCAGTCAGTTGAGCATCTGACTCTTGGTTTCGGCTCAGGTCATGATCTCAGGGTTCATGAGTTCGAGCCCCACATTGGTCTCTGCGCTGACAGTGCGGAGCCTGCTTGGGATTCCCTCTCTCTCTGCCTTTCCCTCCCCTGCTCACTCACTCTCTCTCTCTCTCAAAATAGATAAATAAACATTATTTTGAGAGAGACCGAGACGGCATGAGTGGGGGAGAGGCAGAGAGAGAGGGGGACAGAGAATCTGAAGCCGGCTCTGCTGACTGCAGAGGGCCCGACGTGGGGCTCAAATCCACAAACCAGGAGATCATGACCTGAAGCAAAGTCCAACGCTTCACCAACTGAGCCACCCAGGCGTCCCTAAAATTTTTTTATAAGTTTATTTATTTAGAGAGAGAGAGAGAGCAGGGGAGGGGCAGAGAGAGAGAGAGAATCCCAATCAGGCTCTGCACTGTCAGTGCACAGGCCGATGCAGGGCTCAAACTTGAGAACCGTGAAATGACCTGAGCCAAAACCAAGAGTCAGACACGTAACCAAGTGAGCCACCCAGGCGCCCCCCCCCCAAACTTTTTCTCAAATAGTGGTTCTGGGGTACCCAGTCTGGACCACATAAAGCTGAATCTCGGGGGGTGGAGCTTTAGTGCAGGTGCTTTGCAAAGGCTCTGCCAATGAGCTTATTCATGTGCAGCCAGCTGTGGAGCCTAATGTGGTAGTAGTGGCCTTGAGGCAGATATGGGAGAGCCAGCTGGAGCCGAATCCACCTGAAGAATGACACGGATTCAACAACTGTGAGGCTTGGAGAATTTGGCTCTGTGAGACACGCCCCGGGAGCCCCTGATACCTTTGGGACCATATGGTACAGTGGGGACACTGTTCACACAAGACCTGTGGTTTGACTTGGCTACTGAGAAGCCATAAATTCCTTACTCGGCAGTTTCAGCTTTCTGATTGGTAAAATGCCACTCCTTGGGTTGTTCTGGGACTAAAACAACACAGTAGATAGGAAAATGCTTTAGAACCTACACATCATTTTGGGAAGGTAGACACTGATGTTTCTTTGGGCCCCGGATGCACCCTTACTGCCACTGTGTCGTGATTCCCAATAAGTCTCACTATGAGGTCAGTGGGAGGCTTGTGACCCCAGCTGGTTGTAGGACCCGTGTTCTCAGGCCATGGGGAAGCTTCCTCCCCTTCCCTGCTCACTTACTCTGCCCATGGGGTTTGGACTCTGATAGGAAGAAGTGGGACCTTGGTTACAGTGAAAAGGGACTTTGACCTTGACCGGTGCCTCCCTTTCACCCTCCATAGGAACATGCTTGCCAATTCAGGCAGCGTGAGGATTCTCATCAAGGGAGGCAAGGTGGTGAACGATGACTGCACCCACGAGGCTGACGTCTACATTGAGAATGGCATCATCCAGCAGGTGGGCCGTGAGCTCATGATCCCTGGAGGGGCCAAGGTGATCGATGCCACTGGGAAGTTGGTGATCCCTGGAGGCATTGACACCAGCACCCACTTCCATCAGACCTTCATGAACGCTACATGCGTGGACGACTTCTACCACGGGACCAAGGTAATGTTCCTGTTCGCTGAAGGTGCGTTCCTTCCCTCTCGGTTTCTTCTGTTTGTGGGGTTGCTCCAGACTAGACCCATGTGAACAGGATGCCCCTGCTGTATTGCTAAAAGGACGAGGGTGCTCTCATGGGGCCACTGCGGCAGCTGACATAGGAAATTCCAGGCTAGATGTCATAGATCTCCATGACTACCGAAAAGGAGGTATGTAGGCCTGTTTTACCAATCACATCACTTACCCGTGTGCCGAGGCCGGGAACTGATTTTTATTTTTATATGGTTACATCATGTAATGCAGACCTAGAAGAAGAGGAGAATCATAGCTGGTGTTTGTTGCTATGCGTGTATGTGACAGGGAGTGTGGTATTGATCTGAAGAACTCCTTTATGGATGATCAGCTAAATTAATTCCCCAAAGATTGTGAAAAATAGATATGCTTCTTCTAGATGATTTTAATGGCAGTAATTATGAAACAAACATGGCTAGCGATCCTGGATTATCTCTCCTAGCTTGTTCATTATTTTTAAAAACAGCTGGAAAAAAAAACAACAAAAAACCTGGTAGTGGGGCCTCTTTTAGAGGGAGTTGTCGTGGGCGATATTTACTGTTATTGAGCTGAGCCAGGGCCGTGGTATGTTGCTGAATGCAGAATACGAAAACCAAATGAATTAGGAGGAAATTAACATTTTGCAAAAAAAGTCACGTGTGGATTCTTTTACCCTTCTGTGCTCCCGAACCTCTGTTATTGCTGTCACTCCTCTGTATTGTAATTACCTGTCACATGCCAGCCTCTCCCTGAACACCAGACTATGGGCTCGTTATGGCCTTGATGATATTCCTCTGCTTTCCCAGATCCTGGCACTGACCAGAAACCGGAATAACTACCCAGTAAATGTTTGTTGACTGAATAAGTGAACAGTGCTTATACATCAAAGTTACCTATGAAGGTTTTTTACCTTTTTAAAAAAAAAAAAAATGTTTATTTATTTTTGAGAAAGAGAAAGAGAGAGAAGGGGAGGAGCAGAGAGAGAGAGAGACGGAATTTCAAGAAGGCTCTGTACTACCAGCACAGAGCACAATGTGGGGTTCACACTCATGAACCAGGAGACCATGATCTGAGCCAAAATCAAGAATCGGACACTCAACTGACTGAGCCACCCGGGTGCCCCTGAAGATTTTTTTAAATGTAGAATTAAATCAATTTCAAGGACCACAAGTCCCTGACCCTGGAGGCAGCCTCTTCTACTGTCTGACCTAACAAAGGACTTGGCCTCTAACACTCTCTGGGCAAAAGGGATCCACTAGCTACCGGTCCGGGGGCTGTAGTCAGCCCTCTGTCCTACTTTGGCCCACAGCCTCAAATCCCCACGGCCCTCCACCCTAAAATGCTGCCTCTGCTCTACCGGGGCTTCTCAGGGAGCCCTTCTCCCATGCTGAGGTGTCTCCCCTTAGGATTCATTTTCCTGGGGGTTCAGAGGCTCCTGCTAGGCAGTAACTGATGAGGCTCTGCAAACCCACCCCTGAGGAGTCTGGCTCGGGCAGGCAGAGGCTGGCCTTGGGGTCACAGTTCTATGGGCAGTTGGCCTCTAAGTTCTCCCTGAAGATACGTTCCCATCCTGCTGCAGGAGCAGCAGACCGGACCCCCGGACGGCTGAGCTGTGAGGAGTCACAGTCGCCGTAGCCCAGCCGGTTCTAAGGCAAGGATGGGCTCAGGACTAATACTCCAGAATCCAGGGCCAAATCTGCCTACTCTAGCAGAGCCCAGAGAAGAGAGGCAGTAGGCAGACCCTTCCTACTTTCTCTTCTGAGAATTCCCCCAGGGCCTGTGAGTAAGGCTTCACTGAGGAAATGGGGAGCCCCAGCCCCATCAACTTCTGCAGGGTACACGAGTGGCAGGACTTTTTTGAAGGGAGTGAACACATCCACTTCACCGTCCCCAAGTATTGGAGCCAGGCCAGGCCTGTTTGGTTTATGGTCATCGTACTGTTATTTTTGTTGAAGCAGAGCATATATACAGAAAAGTATGCAAATTGTAAGTATACAGAATTGTCACAACTGAACACACCCTTGTAATCAGCACCCACATTGAGAAACCAGATTTTTACCAGCACCAAAGTGCCCCTCCTTATGCCCCCTCCCAGTCACTACTTACCAAGGATAACCACTATCCTGACTTTTTATACCATTGTTTGAAAAAAAAAAAAAAAAAACAGCTTAGCAATCCCTATCAAAGTAACACCAGCATTCTTCACAGAGCTAGAACAAATAGTCCTAAAATTGGTATGGAATCAGAAAAGACCCCGAATAGCCAAAGCAATCCTGAAAAAGAAAACCAAAGCAGACATCACAATTCCAGGCTTCAAGACATATTACAAAGACGTAATCATCAAGACAGTATGGTAGTGGCACAAAAACAGACACACAGATCAGTGGAACAGAATAGAGAACCCAGAAATAGACCCACAAACATGGCCAATCAGTCTTTGACAAAGCAGGAAAGAATATCCAATGGAAAAAAGACAATCTGTTCAGCAAAAGGTGTTGGGAAAACTGGACAGCGACATGGAGAATGAGCCTGGACCACTTTCTTACACCATACACAAAAATAAACTTAAAATGGACAAAAGACCTGAACGTAAGACAGGACACCATCAAAATCTTAGAGGAGAAAACAGGCGACAACCTCTTTGACCTCAGCCACAGCAACTTCTTACGGAACGTGTCTCTGGAGGCAAGGGAAACAAAAGCAAAAATGAACTACTGGGGCCTCAAGATAAAAAGCTTCTGTACAGTGAAGGAAACAATCAGCAAAACTAAAAGGCAACTGACGGAATGGGAGAAGATGTTTGAAATGACATAGCAAATCAAGGGTTAGTATCCAAAATCTATAAAGAACTCACCAAACACAACACCCAAAAAACAATCTAGTGAAGAAATGGGCAAAAGACATGAATAGACACTTTTCCAAAGAAGACATCCAGATGGCTAACAGACACATGAAAAAATGCTCAACATCACTCATCATCAGGGAACTACAAATCAAAACCACGAGATACCACCTGACACCTGTCAGAATAGCTAAAATAAACAACTCAGGCAACAACAGATGCTGGCGAGGATGCAGAGAAAGAGGATCTCTTTTGCATTGCTGGTGAGAATACAAACTGGTGCAGCCACTCTGGAAACAGTATGGAAGTTCCTCAAAAAATTAAAAATAGAGCTACCCTACGACCCAGCAGTTGCACTACTAGGCATTTATCCAAGGGATACAGGTGTGCTGTTTCGAAGGGACACATGCACCCCAATGTTTATAGCAGCACTATCAACAATAGGCAAAGTGTGGAAAGAACCCAAATGTCCATCGACTGATGAAGGGATAAAGAAGATGTGGTGGATGTGGCGTGTGTGTGTGTATAATGGAGTATTACTCAGCAACCAAAAAGAATGAAACCTTGCCATTTGCAGCAACATGGATGGAACTAGAGGGTATTATGCTAAAAGAAATTAGTCAGAAAAAGACAAATGTCATGTGACTTCACTCATATGTGGAATTTAAGATACAAAACAGATGAACAAAAAGGAAAGGAAGCAAAAATAAGATTAAAAACAGAGAGACAAATCATGAGAGATTTTTAAATACAGAGAACAAACTGAGGGTTGCTGGAGGGGTGTTGGTGGGTGGATGGGCTAAATGGGCAAGGGGCATTGAAGGAGGACTCTTGTTGGGATGAGCACTGGGTATTATACGTAAGTGATGAATCCCTAAATTCTATTCCTGAAATCATTGTTACACTATATGTTAACTAACTTGGATGTAAATTGAAAATAAATAAATTTTTACAAAAAGATCATAGAAACCAAAAACAAAACAAAACAAAACCCAACAGCATAATTGAGATGTAATTCAGACATCATACAGTTAAGTAAGTAAGTAAGTAACTAAAGTATAGAAGTCCATGATTTTAGGTATATTCACCATAGATTGGTCCTGGCTGTTTATATAAATAAAATTAAGTGGTTTGTACCTTTGCATTAGCTTCCTTTGCTCAGTATTATTTTTGTGAAATTCATTCATGTTGAACTTATTCACTTTCACTGCTTTATTGTTTGATGTACCACATATTGGCATTATCATTGCCAATAATACCATTGCTGTGAATGTTCTTGTACATCTTTCAGCAAATGTATGATCACATATCTGTCGAGCACATTCCTAGGAGTAGAATTGCTGGGTCATAGGGGTACATGCGCTCAGCTTTAGGATAGGCCACCAAATTATCTTCCCAACTGATTGTAACAATGAATACTCCCAGCTGTAATATAAGAAGACCATAGTATTTACCACCAACAGGACTCTGATTACCACCGGGGTCCCTGCTGGGGTCAATTCTGTAGTGTGCTCGAGCGTCGCGCCCAAAATTGTAGCTTTCTGGCTCCTGTCTCCACTTGGGAGACCTTCAGTCTAAGGTCAGATGCCATGCTGTCACCACGCTGTCTACCAGCCTCTCAGAGGGCAGGCTGGCCTTCTTTGTCTTATTTTTCACATTGTCATCTGCCGGGACCTCATTAGCCAGGAGTGGCAGGTTTTCCCCTGAGAGCCTTTAGCTCTTTATAGCCGATGAAAACCCCAGCACACGCATCTTTGTGCAGGGTGGTGGGTAACTCCTGATCTTTTCCAGGCTGCTCATCCATGGGAGCAGCTGCCTCTGCAAAACACGTAAAAGCCCCTCTGTGATTTAAGGCCCCCCAGTGCATGTCAGGCCCTAGTTGTGCAGTGTTTAAAGGCCCAAAGATCCTACGCCACGCTGGCTACCGGCATCCCCCAAACCAACCCTTTGTTATGTCCGTACTAAGCAAGATTGGATCTTGACGCCCTTGTGCTCGAGCCCTTATATTGAGCATCTGTTTCCTAACGTAGCCCCTGACTCAGCCTTCCCTGGATCCCATCTATAGACCCTGCCCAAAATTCTGCCACAGTCTCCCAGCCTCCCAAGAGCCGGTTTCCTGCCCCAGTACTCCCACCCCTCCATTCCTGGATTTCCCCTTCACCTTGGTGCTCCTACAGGGGGACACTTGGGCTTCCTCTTTCTTCTAGTCGCTGACCATCTCCCAGGGAGAGAAAACGCTCTCCTGTTGCAGTGCTGCTCCAGGGACATGTCGATTTAATTATTCACACGGCCTGTGGCACTCGTTCAGAGGCCGTGCACCCTGATAGACCAACGCTGACCTACTTTGTACATTCTAAGAAAGGTAGCAGTTGATTGGCTTGAAGCATCTGGATTTATAATAGAATAATAATCCTAAGGAAAAGCTCACCCGAGTGATTAGCCTAGAGAGAAGGAGAGATCAAGTTGCATCTTTTTGTTCTTGTCCGACAGATCCGCGGGGCCTTGAACTCTGCGCCCCCTAAGCTATTGCGTGCCTGTCAATTTGGCGGCAGCCGCCGGGGCTGGGAAAACAAAACAGTTGAAAGCCTGGCTCTTCCGAGAGCATCTGGGTCTCCATTGTACTGGGTCTAAAGGGATTTCTCTAGCACTTTAACAAATGCTTCGCCTGCTTTCAGACGCTGTGGCAGGCGCTGCCTGGCACCCCTGGATCTGCCTCCCACGCGCACAGCGGGCCCTTGATCCTCCTCCCCGCCTCCTCACACCCTCCCGACCTGCGGGCCCTGCCCTCCCCGGCCCAGAACCTAGGTTTCCCGGAAGCGGAGCGCCAAGACCACCTGCTTGTTAATAATGCAGACCCCATTGAAGAAAGAGCTTGTCTCCCGCGGGGAGGCAAGGCCAGGATTTCAGATGGGTCATGAGGTCTTTTATTGTTATTCTCCTTAACTTCCTTATAAGTTATATTTATTCTCTTGTATGTAGCTAATGCTACATAATGAAGAATGTTAACGCAGGGTCTTGAGATCCACCCCACCAATGGCTCTCCGCAGCGAGGTGGGAATATCAGAATCAGGCTTTTTAAGCTATAGGCACAGCCCCTTCACTAAGATGTTGATAGAGGGGGCAGGCATGGGCAATCGGAAAAAGCTTCCTAGATGCCTTTTCTGCTTTCCCGCTTCTCCGAAAATATATTAAGCACCACCATCTTGGCCAGTGGTTTTCAACCCTTAGAAACAAATTACAGTAGAACGACTCGGGGAATTTTTTACGACACCGGTACCCAGGGCCCATGCCAGACTGGTGAAATCCGTGCCTCTAGGTCTGCCTCTTCCTCCATCAGTATTTTTTTTTAATCTTTTATTTTATTATTTTTGAGAGACAGTGTGTGAGCAGGGGAGGAGCAGAGAGAGAGAGGGAGACAGAGAATCCAAAACAGGCCCCAGGACCTGAGCTGTCAGCACAGAGCCCGACGTGGGGCTTGAACTCACAGACCGTGAGATCGTGACCTGAGCCGAAGTTGGACGCTCAACTGACTGAGCCGAGCCACCCAGGTGCCCCTCCATCGGTATTTTTTTTAAAGCATCCCTCATGATTCTGACACTGGCAGGTGAATTAATAAGGAACTTTCTCCGCTGTTTTGAATAGTGTATTGTCCTGGCTGTTACTGCTGCCGAGCTGGCCCTCACGTCCTCTTTGAAAGCTGGGGCCTGCTTTGCCTGCCCTTGCCGGTCTTATTTATTTGCTTCTCTCCTTCCGTTCACATTCCAGGGTCGTCAGTGGGCTCCCAAATCCCAGCCTGGGTCTTAGAATGCCTGTACTTGCTAGAATTCGCTGGCCCTGTGTTCTCCCCTCCTGTCTGTATCCCACTGACATCATCAGTGAGCGAGAAGTTGGCCATGATAGACGTGTCATTAAACGGAAGTCCGGCTGGGTCTGTTCCTCTTTGTGGTCCCAGAGACTCCCTCTCGCCTGTGCCAGGACCATCTGGTCACAGAGACAGCCTCCCATTAACTCAAAATCAGCATCAGCAGGACATCTACTCTTTTCCACAAGAGAAGCCAAATCCAAGAAGAGTGCTTGGGCCAGCATGAGATCAGCCAAGGGGCTGTTCGATGGCATAGGTTTGGAGAGCCTGCCACATCCCACCCCCCAGTGGAGGGTCCTGATCCTCCCTCCCCTTCTGTCACTGCAGAGGATCGGGCCCTATCTGGCAGAGTCATGAAATGGGACAGGCTAGTACATAAATAAATTCCCTTTGGTGTCCAGCCTGCCAGCATCCTTACCAAGGAGCCCATTTATCCACTGGGCAGGCTGTTTTTCTACTTTGCTTTTGAAATTTGCTCTTTTGGAATTAAACCTTTCAATGGTGTTCACTTCCTTTCTTTTCTTTTCTTTTTTTTTTTTTTTCTCTTGACTCCAGTACTCTGTCCATTTCTGTTTAATTTGGGCCAAAATGTTTTTCCAGTCTTTTAGCTCTGCAGTAACTCTGTTTATCAGGACCCAGGTTCCTATGGTCTGGCTTATTAATTAATGCTCCCGAATTCACTTATGTCTTCATTCCTGTAAAAAGCTGGAAGGGACCTTAGCAATCTAGTTCCACCCTCCCATCGATGGAAAATGCATGAGTTGCCCCAAGTCTCAGAGATAACTGGGCCAGAACGCAGGTTTCTCAGTCTGAGGGCCTTTTCACCATTTTCACCAGGCCACTCAGGGGCTCTCCTGAAACCCCAGAGTTGGATAGTCACCCCTTTCGGACCGCCAGCTACCTCTCAGTGGGCTGCATACAGATAGTTTCCTTGACGCTATGGCCTGGACCCGACGAAATCGTCACAGAACTGACGTGCATTGCAGACCGCGGAGTGAGCTCTTTGCCATCCTGAAACGGTGGCTTTATAAAACCCCACCCGTCACTGGAGGAGTAACAAACATCCTCCTTAGATGTTGACAGTTTCTGCCATTTACAAACGGGTGTCGTAGGGCTTAAAGGAGGATGCATGAAAGACACTTCCCACAGTGCCTGGCACAGAGCGTGCGTACAATAAATGATAAATGTTGGTCCCTAGGGTGTGACTGCCTGTGTCCACCCTAGGCCTGGCCTTGGCTCTGTCTTCGGTCTCTTAGACCCACCCATTTTAGCTTTGCGATGAAACTGTTCCACTGCCCGTCTAGTCCCTGTGCTGCCTGGGTCCCTAGCTTTGCCAGCAGGACATCCTGACGGGCCTTCTCTCAAAAGCCACCCTCCTCCCATCTCTCAAAAGCCACCCTCCTCCCATCCTGGGCCAGATGCTGCCACACCATGCCTGTTCTTCCCACCGGCCTGCCACCCTTCTGGCACGGCTGTGCTGGTCGGGATCAGCACAGCTGGGCTCCCCTCCCTCCTCTGAATCACTTACAGTCACACTAAAGATCTCCATGAGTGCCTCATGAAGTGGCTTCCCCTTCTGAGCCACCTGGAGGTCATCCCTTCTCCTGCCTCTTCCAGTGGAACCTGGCACCCTGGCAGGCGTCGTATTGGCTTTCTACTTCACGACAAATTAAAACAATACCTATTTACCAGCGCCCAGTTCTGTAGGTCCGAAGTCCGGGCACAGTGTGGCTGGGTCCTCTGCGCAGGGTCTCACAAAGATACAGTCAAGGTGTCTGCTGGGCTGCTTTCTCATCTGGAGTTCAGAGTCCTCTGCCAAGCTCACCTGCCTGTGGCAGAATTCGGTCACTAGCAACTTGAGGGCTGAGGTCCCCGACTCCTTGCTGGCCACCTGCTGGGGGCCCTTCTCAGCTCCTCGAGGCTGTCACCATTTCCTTACCACGTGCCCACCTCCATCTTCAAAGCCAGAAGGAGACTTGCACTTTGAATCCCTCTCCTGTTTCAAATCGTTCTGACTTAGAATCTCTTTTGCCTTGGGGCGCCTGGGTGGCGCAGTCGGTTAAGCGTCCGACTTCAGCCAGGTCACGATCTCGCGGTCCGGGAGTTCAAGCCCCGCGTCAGGCTCTGGGCTGATGGCTCGGAGCCTGGAGCCTGTTTCCGATTCTGTGTCTCCCTCTCTCTCTCTGCCCCTCCCCCATTCATGCTCTGTCTCTCTCTGTCCCAAAAATAAATAAACGTTGAAAAAAAAAAGAATATCTTTTGCCAGAAAGAGCTCGCCTGGTTAGCCTCGGCACACGGAGATCCTCAACTGTCCCATATGACATAACCCGTGGGTAGTGGCGTCCCACCTGATTCACGGGGCCCCTTCCACACTTAATGGGAGGGATGTACAGAGTGTGGTTCCCTGGGAGTCCCCTGCCTACGGTTGGTGAAGGGGAACACATACAAAACCATGGCCATCCTACAGACTGTTACCCTCGTCTACCCCTACCTCACCGATTTTGCTTAAACTACTTAAGACTCCACATTTACTTTAAAAAAAAAAAATCAAAAATCACCTTGGCCACCCGTCACTTCACAGCTCTCTGTGCCTCATGTCACGTTCCTGCTTGAGACCCTGCTGTGACTCCCTGTGGTCTCAGATGTCAAGTTCGGGTGTCTGGGTCTTCACCCTGGGCAGCTCCCCATCTGACCTTACCTGTCCATGCAGTCCGCATTCCCAACACGTGCCCATGCATCAGCAAGGTGGTTTTCTCTCCCTGTGACCATCCCATGCTCCCCACTGCTGTCCCTTCCCACCATCCATGGAAACGTTCGAGGCCTACCAAACTCCTGTCATGTTCTTCCTCCAGCTAATTCAGATCCTGGATCCCACTATCTCCTCCCCAGCCGAAATAATTTGTCATCTGGGGCTTTCGAATTGTTTTGTGTGGAAAGTTTGTCTTCCAGCTAGATTGAAGAATATTCCAGGGGCAGAGACCACCATTTATCTTTAGCTCATGACCCACCACAGACCCGCATGGCTTGAAACATAGAGTAGTTGTTCTCAGAAATAGGTGAATGTCAGCAGTGTGGTAGTAATGAGCAAAGACAGGGGGAGACCACTGGAATCTGCATTTCAGTGCATGTTTACTAGATGTGTGATTTGGACAAATTCATCTCTCTCTGTCTCTCAGTTTCCTTCTCTGGAAAATGGAAGATTATAATAGTATTTTATGCATGTTAATTGAGTTCCTATTTGTAAAGAACTTAAAATAATACTCAGTGCTTACTAAGGACTCTATGAGGGTCCATTAAATCAATCCATCAATCACCCAGTTGTGCTAATCAAGGACCAACCCTTGGAAAACCATTTGTACAATTTCCTCCTGAGCCTACTACATATTCAACTGTTAGGCATCACACAGGAACTAAAACATTGGATTCCGTTTCTACTGTTAGGTTAATGATGTGTGTTTTCGATTTCAAATGGAGTCTAATAGTAATGGTGATGAATTCTAGATAATTTTCTCTCTTCTCTCTTTCTCTTAAAAGCAGAAATAGCCAGTCAAACTCTGCAGGCACTCAGGAGCTATTTAAAGATGCCCTGCTTCAGATCAGTTATCTTGTTTAACAAAACCTTGCCGGCAACTTCTTTCTATGTCCACATTAATTGGGAGGCAAAATGTAGGCCAGGTTGACCCTTCTTAGAACAAATGTAAGAGGAGATCTATCGTTTCTTATAAATTTTATATCTCGTATTGGAAAAAAATCTCCTGTGGTGACCGGGCAACTCCTCAATTTCTAGAATAGTGTTTGCAAAGAATTTATCTATACAGAGATTATTGAATCTTAATAGAATAGAAATAAACGCCCCCTCTGTGATCCTAGACGTACTGGAAACCTCTCATACCTCGTATGAGAAGTTCTGCTTTTATATTCTCATCCTTTGAGGTTTAAAAAAAGAAAATAAAGGGGCGCCTAAGTGTCTCAGTCGGTTAAGTGTCCGACTTTGGCTCAGATCATGATCTCACGGTTCGTGGGTTCGAGCCCTGCGTCGGACTCTGCTGAACGCTTGCTCAGAACCTGGAGCCTGCTTCAGATTCTGTGTCTCCTTCTCTCTCTGCCCCTCTTCTACTCGTACTCTCACTCTTTCAAAAATAAATAAATGTTAAAAAAAAGAGATGAAAAATACATCATCTACTGTATGTATATTTCAGTGACACGTAGTACATGAATGATGTGTTTTTTTCCTTTCTCCTTTTTCTTTTCTTAAAACCTGCATATTTTTTAGTCGTTCAAGAAATAGTTGAACACAGCCCATGGAAAGCTTCAAAAATCTTTTTTCTTTATTTATCGAGAGAGAGAGAGAGAGAGAGCACGAGCTGGGTAGGGACAGAGAGAAGGGGAGAAAGAGAGAATCCCAAGCAGGCTCTGTGCTGTGAGATTCACAGACTGTGAAATCATGACCTGAGCCCAAATCAAGAGTGGGACACTTAACCCGCTGAGCCTCCCAGACACCCCGAAAACTTCAAAAATCTTCACTGAAAATATGTCTTTTCCCAAACCTCGCTGTAGTTGCCTCGGGTCTGAAGTTGTCCTGTTGTGTTGAATGTAAGGCGTGTCTTAAAATCCCACACTGACTGACAGGTAGAAATGTGTTGAGATGCCGCATCTCTTCCCCCGGTGGTTTCTGCCTCACCATTCCCTCAAGTTATCACTGCAGCCAAGCACATTTTTTCTCCTTCTGATCTCCTTTATTTCTCATTAATTAAAAACTAGGAGCTATAGTGATCCTCAATTAGTGACTACGCCCAGACAAAACTATGGGTCAACCATAGTAAGAACTTTGTCACTGATCAGTTTTTCTCTTTCATACACACGTTCACACACTTTCACATTCTCACACACATGCTCAATCACACACACACAATTTTAGAGCTAGAAGTGCCATTAAAGATTAAGGAATCCATCCCCTAATCCATAAATAATTTTCGTGTTTAGATTTAAACTCTCCACAGCATTCTCAATATTTAAAAATAAAATTAGGGGCACCTGGTTGGCTCAGTCAGAGGAATATGTGACCCTTGATCCCAGGGTTATGAGTTCAAGCCCCACATTGGGTGTAGAGATTACTTAAATAAAACTTGAAAAAAATAAAAATTAAATTAAATGAAAATTAAACAATATCTGTGGGTGAACTCTTTTGAGGAGGAGTATGAATAGAATAAAGAAGTTCATGATTAGGTAACCTAGGAAACCATCTTTTTTTTATTTTAATCTGTGGGGTTTTTTTTCTTCAACAAATTAAGACATACAATAAGCCACACAACTTTAAAGTCTATAGTTTGACACATTTTAACATATGTGAAGCCATCACCATTGATATAATAAACATATTCATCACCCCCAAAAGTTTTTTGTGGCCCTTGTAATCCTTCTCTCTCCCAGATAACTACTGATCTGTTTTCTGTCACAATAGATTAGTTTGCATGTTCTCATGTTTTCATGTAAATCGAATAATACAGTATGTATTCCTTTTTTTTGGACTGATTTCTTTCACTCAACATTGTTAAGTTTTTGGTTATTGCAGATAAAGCTACCATGAACATTTGTGTACAAGTGTTTATGCAGACGTATGTATATTTCCCTGGCGTAATTACCTAGCAATGGAGTGTCTAGGTCATATGGTAGGTGTATATTTAGCTTTTTAACAAATTGCCAAACTAGTTTCCAAACTGATTGTAACATTTTATATACCTTAAAGGCTCTACATCTTTGCCGTCTTGTTATGATCAGTTTTTTGTTTTGTTTTGTTTTGTTTTGTTTTTGAGAGTGAGAGAGAGTCAGAGGGAGGGAGAGGGAGAATCTTAAGCAGGCTCCACGTTCAGCACTGAGCCCCATGCAGGGCTCGATCCCATGACCCTGGGATCATGACGTGAGCCGAAAGCCACCCAGGCACCCCTATGATCGGTCTTTTTAATTTTAACCATTCTAACAGGTGTGTAGTGATACCTCATTGTGAGTTTTTTGTCTTTTGTTTTTGTTTTGTTTTACAAGATCACCAGTTTGTTACAAAAGGATATAACTCAGGAACAACCAGATGGAAAAGGTACACAGGGCGAGGTTGGGGGAAGAGATGTGGAGCTTCCATGCCCTCTCCGCATGCACCATTGTCCCTACACCTCCATGTGTTCACCAACCCAGAAGCTCTCCTTTGTGGTTTTAATTTGAATTTCTCTAGTGGCTAATGTTGAATGTCTTTACATGTATAGATTCCGTATGTCTTTGGTGAAGCGTTCACATCTTTTGTCCGTGTCTTAATTGAGTTGTTAGTCTTTTTATTAGGTTATTGAAGTTGTTTATATTTTCTAGTTACAAGTCACTTATTGGGTATATGTTTTGCAAATGTTTTCTCCCCGGGCTGTGACTTACCTCTTTATTTTCTGAACAGTGTCTTTTGAAGAGCAAAAGTTTAAAAAAAATTGTTTTAGAGAGAGAGAACACGCAAGTGGGTGAGAGGGGCAGAGGGAGAGAGAGAGAGAGAGAGAGAGAGAGAGAGCGTCCCAAGCAGGCTCCACGCCCAGCACAGAGCCTGACGTGGGACTCCATCTCACAACCTTGGGATCATGACCTGAGCCGAAATCAAGAGTTGGATGCTTAACCAACAGAGCCACCGAGACGCCCCAAAAGTTTAAAATTTTGAAGTCCCAATTTATCGATTTTTTGTTCATAATTTCTTTTTTGCACTGTGATCAAGGAATATTTGTGAAATTCCAGGTCACTAAGATTTACTAAATTTTCCATTAGAAAACCCTAGCCCCTACATTTAGGTCCGTAATCCATTTTAAGTTGGTTTTTGTATATGGTATATGGTAAGGATGGAGGGATTTTTGTGTATGGCTGTCCAATTGTTCCGTGCCATTTGTTGACAAGATTATTATCCCTTGTCAAAAAAGCGGTTGACCATCTATGTGTGGGTTTATTTCTGGACTCTCTTTTCTGTTCTTTTGATCTATTTGTCTATCTTTACACCAATACCTCCCTGTCTTGATGCTCGTTACAGTAAGAATTGAGAGCAGGGAGTGTAAGTCCTCCAGCTTTTTCTTCGTTTTCAAAGTTCTTTTGGCTACTTCGTCTTTGGGAGCAAACTCTTTCAGTGCAGGCAGTAAACCAAAAACTGAAGAGAACTGTACACTGAGTGCATTAATCACCTACTTGGTAAACATTCTCTGCCCTTAGCGTGGTCCCTTTCTGTCAGCTAAAAGTTAAGACCTTTCTTTAAAATTTTCTCAAGTTGGGGGGTGCCTGGGCAGTTCAGTTGGTTAAGCGTCTGACTTCGGCTCAGGTCATGATCTCACGGTTTGTGAGTTCGAGCCCCGCATCGGGCTCTGTGCTGACAGCTCAGAGCCTGGAGCCTGCTTCGGATTCTGTGTCTCCATTTTCCTCTGCCCCTCCCCTGCTCGCTCTCTCTCTCTTTCTCTCTCTCTCTCTCTCAAAAATAAACATTAAGAAAATTGTTTTAATTTTCTCAAGTTGGGGCTTCTGGGTGGCTCAGTCGGTTAAGCATCCGGCTCTTGATTTCGGTTCAGGTCATGATCTCATGGTTCATAGGATCGAGCGCCACGTTGGGCTCCGTGATGACAGCATGGAGCCTGCTAGGGATTCTCTCTCTCCCTCTCTCTCTGCCCCTCCCCTACTTGTGCTGTCTCTCTCAAAATAAATAAACTTTAAAAAAAAACATACAATTTTCCTAAGTTGCTTGGAGGTGGGGCGGGGGGAGGAAGCTATGAGTGAGTGAGTGAGTGTGTGTGTGTGTGTGTGTGTGTGTGTGTGTTAAAAGAAACTTTATTGGGTGTTGGGGGTCCAGGTCCATGGAGGATGTTGTCCTCCATGATCCTGGGCTATGACGTCATGGGGAAGAGCCATTCAGCTCCCTCTCTGCCTTACAGTTGGTCAATGGCAAATAGGGGTAGGCTGGGGAGTACCGAGCGAACTGGAGGAGTATAAAACTTTTGCGGACTGGAATTGCAACCACTGAGCCATTGCCACCCCATCCTTGCCCCCGTCAGGTTTCCATTCTTTTCGGTGTCCCTCCTTACCACCAGGCCTGGTGGACTGGCCTGAGTCACTTGCCAGGCTTAAGATACTCTAGAACTCATGTTTGGGAGAGTACTTACTCTAGCTCTGAATCTCTATGCCCTAGACTTACTGGACCATCAAAGAGCATTTTTTTTTCCTGCTGTGTGGAAAATAGAGAGTTCACAATGGAGCACATTGAGCCTCTGACGGGCTCTGGGGTCCCAGGCCCCCAGGTGGCTCCTGGCAGTGCATGGCTCTCCACCGGGACCCACAGATGAGCTTCTGTCCCCTGCTTCCTACAAGAGGGGTGTGCTGAGCTGTCAGGCCTGGACTCAGGCCCATTTGTCAGAGCACTTCTCTATCCATCATCCACTTATTTTGATCTTTAAAGCCCCCCCCCCTTAATATTATCTTATTATCCTTCCTCTCCAGGGGGGGAATGCTGAGTCTCAGAAGAGTGAAATTCTTGCTATCCATGCTAATCGGTGCAGGGACAGGTCTGCCTGCCTCCCAACCTTGACTCCAGCCCCATTCCTGGACGCCATGTATCCAGGGAAGCCCCAAGGCAGCCTCCCTCGGCAGTTTGACGGTATTGTTATCAATTAGCTTTGGAACCAAAATGAGAACTCACCCACATCAGAGTAGACGAGGAAAGGAGAGCAAGGCGGGTGACATGCGGCTTATTTCTGGATTGTTGATAAATCCCTCCTCTCTGGCATCCATGGGCAGCCTGCACTTACAATAAAGATGGTCGTGGGGCGCCTGGGTGGCGCAGTCGGTAAAGCGTCCGACTTCAGCCAGGTCACGATCTCGCGGTCCGTGAGTTCGAGCCCCGCGTCGGGCTCTGGGCTGATGGCTCGGAGCCTGGAGCCTGTTTCCGATTCTGTGTCTCCCTCTCTCTCTGCCCTTCCCCCGTTCATGCTCTGTCTCTCTCTGTCCCAAAAATAAATAAACGTTGGAAAAAAAAAAAAGATTCTCTTTTAAAAAAAAAAAAAAACAATAAAGATGGTCGTGCCCTGATGCCTGTAAACTTTCCCGCTTTGGGATTAGAAGGGGCTCTGCTAAGGAGGAGGATGACAAAGGGCCTCTCTGTGCGGCTCTATTTTAGAATGGTTTCCCCAGGCCCCTTGGCTTCTTAGAAGCTGGCAGCACATTCTCTCCGCCACATAACTCCGTTTGAGGATCATCTCCAGTCTCCATGGTAACTGCATGTCGGGAGACAGCCTGCTCTGTACTGTGGCTTTGTATTAAACACAATGAATTTAAATTGGATGCTCGGCAGTGAAGATAATCATTCTGGATCAGAGAGAAGCCTGGAGCTCCTCATTTCATAATTTTGGATGTTGGCACAATTCTCAGATTGAGCCCTGTAATTCAAGCCCAAGCCCCACCTACCCCTCTGTTTCTAAACTGCAGTTAGGTCCAATTTCACTTGGGCATTTCTCCAGCTTCTCACAGAGGAGTCTTGGAGCCAGGGAGCCCCTCAGTCAGGTCAGGGCTATCCTGAGCTCTAGAAGGGGCAGCATAATGTAAAAGAAACTTGGGGGCTCTAGAATCAGATGGACCCTCATTCAGTCTGGCTGTGTGACTTCCTCTGAGCCTGTTTTCTTTTTAATTAAAAGAAATTTTTTAGTGTTTATTTTATTTTTTTTTTAATTTTTTTTTTCAACGTTTATTTATTTTTGGGACAGAGAGAGAGACAGAGCATGAACGGGGGAGGGCCAGAGAGAGAGGGAGACACAGAATGGGAAACAGGCTCCAGGCTCTGAGCCATCAGCCCAGAGCCCGACGCGGGGCTCGAACTCACGGACCGCGAGATCGTGACCTGGCTGAAGTCGGACGCTTAACCGACTGCGCCACCCAGGCGCCCCTTTTAGTGTTTATTTTTGAGAGAGAGACACAGACAGAGTGTGAGCAGGGGAGGGGCAGAGAGAGAAGGAGACCTAGAATCTGAAGCAGGGTCCAAGGTCTGAGCTGTCAGCACAGAGCCCGACACGGGGCTCGAACTCACGAACTGTGAGATCATGACCTGAGCTGAAGTCGCATGCTTAACCAGCTGAGCCACCCAGGCGCCCCTACCTGTTTTCTTATCTGTCTCCATAATTTTTTCATCCTCCCTGGCTGAACTCTGTACCCATCATAAATATAACTCCCCCATTCTCCTCTCCCCGCCCCCAGCCTCTGGCAACTACCATTCTACTTTCTGTCACCGTGAGTTTGACCACCCTGGGTCCCTCCTATATGTAGGTTCATACAGTCTTTGTTCATTTGTGATGGGCTTATCTCTCTTAGCGTAATGCCCTCAAGCTTCAACTGTGTTGTAGCACGCGTCAGAATTTCCTTCCTTTTTAAGGCTGGATAACATTCATATATACCACACTTTATTTATCAGTCTGTCCACCATTGGACACTTGGGTTGGTTCCGGCTTCTGGCTGTCATGAATAATGCTGTGCACACATATATCTGTCTGAGTCCTTGCTTTCAATCAGAGACTCATTTTGAGGAGCAAATAAAATCAATGTTAAGGGGCACCTGGGTGGCTCAGTAGGCATCCGACTCTCGGTTTCGGCTCAGGGCATGATCGCAGTCTTCGTGAGTCTGAGCTCCACATCGGGCTCTGCGCTGACAGTGCAGAGCCTGTTTGGGATTCTCCGCTCATACCCTACTCCCTGCGTGCGTTCTCCCTCTCTCTCCCTCTCTCTCTCTCTCTCTCTCAAAATAAATAAACGTTTAAAAAAAAGATAATAAATATTAAGAACACTGCACACAGTAGGCCATCAGTAAACGTTAATTTCTTTCCTGAGTGTGAGTTCAGGCGCCGTTAACTGCCACAGTGGTCTGCTGGCTTCGGTGAGAATGATGTCACTTTCTACTGAGCAAGCTGCTTCTGTGTCCCCACAACATGCTCATCTGCCGTGTCTGGGAATTAACACAGTTCGTTCCATGGTTTAAAGGAAATGTCTTAACCATGAAAACGGGCATCGTCTCATGCATGCTTTTACATTCTCCCACCAGTTGGTATGCATGTATCCCTGCTTCCAGAAACGACAAGATGTTAGGGCTGATGTATATACTTCCTTATCGGTTGTCTATTTTAAGTCTTCCCTCTGGGAGACCCTGATGCAGGGGTGAGATCACCCCAGGCTGTGAGATTCTGTGCTTCGTAACTGTTTCACAGGCGTCAGATCTGCTCTGAGCATTACTGAAGAGTATGGGATTTGGAGGGAAGACACCTAGACCCCAGTTCTGGCCCACCTCTCAAACACTGAGGTGAGGAAAACGTCTGTCGCCCGTGGTGGTTGTGAAGATTAGATGAGGGAAGTACTTTGCTGTGTGACCCGCTCCTGGAGCAGCCCGTGCCCTGGGGGAGAAAGGGACCAGGTCCTTGGGCTGGGGGGGGGGGGCAGCTGTCCAGGAGATCCTCCCTGGGTCAAGTTTCATCCAAAGTCCCTATAGTAGGGGTGACTCTCCACTGCCTTGGGCGCCTCCAGGGGTGGGAATCCCAGAGCTCAGGAACTGTCTTTCCTGCGGGGTAGCCCTTCCAGGCCACCGGGCGGCTGCAGCCCCCAAGAGAGTCAGCGCCCCTTTGTACTCAGGAATTTGAGACAGAAGGGGAGGAGGAGGAGGGCTCTTGCCAGCCTCCTGACCTGCGTGCGACCCAGTTGCTCCCTGCAGCAGGCTGTCAGGCCTGTTCTTTATTGCTGAGGCTGGCGGGAGGAGGGGAGATGGGGCTCTCACACCGCATCCCAGACCCTTCGCTCACTCCTCAGCAGTGCTGCTCGTGGTGGTAGCGTGTGCGTCCCGAGTCTACCTGTTGAGATCCTGCCTCCACGCACTGCTAACGAACGCAAAAATGCAAATGCCACTCTAAGCCCCAACCAAACTCTGGGCCAGCCCTGAGATGCCTCCCTCCTGATGCTGCGCTGGACCTCTGCCTCGAGCCAGCCCTGTTCCCTGGACTCCCCGCTCCCTCCGTTCTCCCAGGCTGCTTCCCCTGCACCCGCTGCCGGCCTCACCGGTCCCTCAGAGCAGCATGTTGGTTCCAGCCCTCCCTAGTTGATTCTGCGTGTGACTCCCATAGGAGCATTGGCTCAGTGCCACACTCCTAATTTTCCCACCCCTTGCCTCCGGGAATTTGATTCCACTTCCCGTTTTGCTAAGGGGTCTGGGACCCCTTCTGATCATCTCCTCCTTTCTCTGTTACCCGCCCCTCTTGAATGGATGGAAAGAGGGGCGCCTCCCAGCCTAATAGATATGAAGATCAGCCCTCAGGTTTCCTCATCGGAGTAATGGGCACAATAACGCACCTCTTTCGCAGGGTCGTTGTGAGAATTCACGGGGCACAGAGCACACGCTCAGGGGGCGTCGGTTACCGTTAGCGACGTTCGCCTCCACCGGGTTGACAGTCAGCTCTATCTTAAGGCAAACGAAAACTCCCTTTCTTCTTCTTTGTCTTCTGAGAAACAGCTTCCACCTGTCTCTTCCGTCCCCACCCCCAAATTCAGGGCCATGACAATGCAGCCGGCACCCCACAGCCAGAGTCATGTTCCGAAGCCATACGTCATGTTCTTCCCCTGCCCAGAAGCCTGCTGTGACCACAGACGCGTCCAGGGCTGGGGGTGTAGCCAGCGTCCTGTCTGTAAATGTGCTCCTAACCGCCCCCTCCCAAGCTCCCTCAGGACCCCCAGCGGCACAGCACACGAGCTGCTGAACTTTGCTGACCGGACAGAATCCAGGTTCGGCAAGGTCCTCACATGTTTGGTCCTAATCAGACCTGCCTTGGCCCAAACCAGACAGGTGTGCTGTCTATCCTCCATCACGCCCGCCTTCCGGCTCTCGGCCCGCCTATTTGCACTTGATGGTGTCATCAGGAGGAATGCTATCTTTGCCCTGTACTCTTACAGTACTTTGCAGTCGTTTCTATTACAAATGAAGCTTTTTCTTGTCCTATTTGCCAGCCACACTCTAAGTGCCTCAGGTGCTTACATTTCTCGCCTTTCTGGACCATCTGATACACGTGATAGAGGGCACACGGTGTGCACATTAGTGCTACCTACAAGTTATGCTTACTGGTGATAATCGCTACCATATATTGGGCTCCGACTATGTGTAGGCACTGCACTAGGTACTTTACATGCATTATCTCATTTAACTATTGTGACCCCATGGGTATATATTATTATCCTCATTTTATAAATAAGGAAATGGAGGGGCACCGGGGTGGCTCGGTCGGTTAAGCATCCAACTTCGGCTCAGGTCATGATCTTATGGTTGGTGGGTTTGAGCCCCGCATCAGGCTGTGTGCTGACAGCCTGGAGCCTGAAGCCTGCTTCTGATTCTCTGTCTCTCTGTCTCTCTCTCTGCCCCTCCCCCACTCATGCTCTTGTCTTTTTCTCTCCCTCTGTCTCTCTCAAATATAAATAAACATTTAAAAAATGAGGAAATGGAGCTCAGAGATTAAACAGCTTGTCCGAGGTCTTACAACTAAGTGTAAGTGTCTTACAACTAGGATTTAAACCTGGATCTGCCTGCCTTAAAGGCTGATTCTTGTCACTATACTGTTTTGCCTCTAAATATGACATTAATATGCCTTTACGTGACAGGCGGATTAAATGTGGGGAAATGTCCTTTTCTCGAAATGCGTTGTGAACTGAAGGTTGCCTGTTTTCTCTGCAGAAGAACCAAAGAATGAAGTGCGAGTTTTAGATACGGTAATGTTTAGGGTAAGAGCGTTGCAAAATCAGAGGTGGGACCAGGCCCCGGATGGTGTGGGAGAGGCCATGGACCCAGAAGGTAGGCGTGGAAAGTAAAAGGAAGTCTGGGAGTGCGATTAATTGCGAACGCACAGTTTGGAGAAAACCAGTCAGCTGCAGGCTGCTCAACAGGCTGGAAATCATGGGTGGAGAAAAGACGAGAGCTGTACGTAGCGGGAGGGACAGAAAGGGTAGCCCCAGGGAACTGATCACACATCAAATGGATGCTCTGCAGAAAAGCTAGGGTTGATTTTGTTTTTGTTTTGTTTTGTTTTGTTTTGTTTTCTCACAGAAAAGAGGCATTTGATAGAAAGAGGTTGGGGTGACTCCGAAGGAGAATGGATGGGGCAGTGGTCAGAGCAGAGGTCAGCACTCAAGCGGCCTGGAAGGGAATTGTCAGAGAGCCGGCTTGAGTTGGCAGTAAAGCTAAGTGTAAGCCTGTTAAGAGTCTCATCACCCTACATCAGGCAAGTGTCATGAATAAAGAGGTGGGATTCCTTCTTAAAAGATTATTAAGAAACTTAAGATGACGACAGCAAAGCATTAAACAATCCAGGCACAGAGCCCTTCTAAATGCAGGGCACTGTGGGCTGCACAGCCCACAAAGCTGGCCCTGCCTGGTGGGCTTGTGTTTCAGGATGAGAAAGATATTTACTGAGTGCCAGGCATGGTTCTAAGTACCATAGATGTATCATCTCACTTGATGAAGTGCTCAGGTCCTCCTTTTGGAAAGCTTCTCAAGTTCCAGGACTTGAGTGGTATTTAAGAACTGGCTTTCCAGGGGCGCCTAGGTGGCTCAGTCGGTTGGTTGGGTGTCTGACTTCGGCTCAGGTCATGATCTCACGGTTCGTGAGTTCGAGCCCCGCATTGAGCTCTGTGCTGACAGCTTGGAGCCTGGAGCCTGCTTCAGATTCTGTGTCTCCCTCTCTCTCTGCCCCTCCCCTGCTCATGCTCTGTCTCTGTCTCTCTCTCTGTCTCTCTCAGAGGTAAATATTAGGGGGGGTGGAGGGGAAGGCTTTCCAAAGGGCCAGTAAGCAACCAACAGATCCCTGATGGTGCAGGAAGTTACTCCGAGCAAGAGAGGAACCACCGAGCTGGTGATTTTATTTCTCTTGTACTTTGGGAGATTGTGAATAAAAGAAGAGAATTTTCATGTGCAAAGAAAAAGAACTGGTTCGGTGATTCCAAGAGAAGCAGATCTAGCTGAACCGACGATGGCTTTCCCAGCTGCATTAGGAAATGTAGAAATGTTTGCTTGACGCTCATTAGCCTACAAAACACATCCAAATACTTGTTATTTGGTTCTCAGTGCTGTAGCGTCCCCCCTTTAAAGATTAAGTTGCCCCTGATCGATAGGTCTAGGTAGCGGCAGATCCTGCTTTTCCGATTCCAATCACCTCCCCCCCAAACACACCCCTTTTCTATGTGCTATATGAAAATACACTCCAGGAAGCCTCTCCCTCTTCCCCAGTGAAAAACCCCACGAATTATCTCTGGCTCAAGTGCCTTCTCAACAGCGGAGCACAAAGTTTGTGCCTTGACTTGCTGGGTCAGCCTTGGAACAAGCTGCTTCTTTGACGGAAGGGTTGCAGGGCAGGGGCAGGAGGGTGAAATTGGAAGATTAAAAAAAACCATTGCTACTGGGAAACCAGCAAAACGTGATTCGAGCTGCAGAATCTGCAATGCAGAAGATGACAAGTGAGTGATTCTCCAGAGAGCTCTGTCCTGACAAAGGCAAGGAGGGCCAGTACACTCTTCTCTCCAATACTGTGACGGCAGCAACTAAGTCCTATTTTTCTGAAGTTTCTTTCCAACTTGCTGAGCATGGCCCTGGTCAATACAGAGACCCTGCGTGCCCCACAGGGGTCCGTCCGATGACTTCCGAAGCATAAAGATGACATTTATATCCGGTTTGGGTTTAGTTTCAGTACAAGTTCTTGCCAAGTGTATGCCTGGAAAGTCAGTCAGAAAATGGATCCCCATTAAGCATGTTGGGTTTTATTAGGAAACAAATGGAGGGGACATTACTGGGCATCAGACAAATCCAGACTTATCCAGCAGAATATCAAATATGTCAGAGACAAATCATGGTAACCCTTTGGAACACTAAAATTATGTTTCATCTCTGCCAAATGTGCATCATGATGCTGTGTCTGTGGTTAAATAAATAGTCCCAGTGTCCGTGTTAACTTAATAGTGAGAGATGTGTAGTCCCACATTCACGATTAAAACAAATGCCACATTCTCAATGGGGATGCTTGGCTGGGCAGCAGTGTATGTAAAAAATTAAGGGCTTGCGTTGGTAAATGGGCAGACTTCGTCAGCCACCAGGCTCCAGGAGGCCCTGGTGAGTTAGCCCGTCCGTGGTCCGGCGTGGTATAATTGGGGGTGCGCATGTGCACGAAGCTACAGCTCCACTTCTGGGCGACGTATACCCTGAAAATGGGGACCGTTCATGTGTGTGCAAGAATCCTCAAGCGCCATGTGTAGTGGCAAATACCCATGAATTAGAACTGAATATGTACATGGAGGAGTATTCATACAATTAATTAATTAGAATGGAAGAAACAAATCTTAAAGATGTTGAATTTTTATTTTATTTTTTTTTTTTCAACGTTTATTTATTTTTGGGACAGAGAGAGACAGAGCATGAACGGGGGAGGGGCAGAGAGAGAGGGAGACACAGAATCGGAAACAGGCTCCAGGCTCTGAGCCATCAGCACAGAGCCCGACGCGGGGCTCGAACTCCCGGACCGCGAGATCGTGACCTGGCTGAAGTCGGACGCTTAACCGACTGCGCCACCCAGGCGCCCCAAGATGTTGAATTTTTAAAAAGCAAGTTGCAGGGAACAGGATGGAGGGTTTTGGTTGTATTGGTTTTATTTTTTTTTTTTTCATTTTTTTTAACATTTATTCATTAAAAAAATTTTTTTAACATTTATTTATTTTTGAGAGACAGAGAGACAGAGCATGAACAGGGGAGGAGCAGAGAGAGAGGGAGACACAGAATCCAAAGCAGGCTCCAGGCTCTGAGGTGTCAGCACCGAGCCTGACGCGGGGCTCGAACTCACGGACCGCGAGATCCTGACCTGAGCCGAAGTCGGTTGCTTAACCAACTGAGCCACCCAGGCGCCCCTGTATTTCATTTTTTTTAAATGTGTTTTAAACAACAGCAAAATGTTAACATCTGTTATGTTTGACTAGTGGGTTCATGCCTGTGTGTTATTTTCTATACTTTTACCGTATGGTTGAAATGTTACATAACTTTAAAAGAAAATATTTTAAACACACAAGCGTGGTTAACTAAACTTTAAGTAATTTTTAGCTTCTTCCAAATTTATGTTTAAAATAGATATTATAAATAAAGTAATTGATTCTATTAAGTAAATTTCAGAAAACTAGAAAAAAATAACTCAGACTCTCATCACTGAAAACAGTCCTTGTTAATGTTTTGGTATATTTCCTTCCATGTTTTTCCTTGTGTGGGTGCCTGTGTGTTTAAACATCCTTCTAAGCATCTTGGGTACACATATTGAATTCTGTCTTTTTCGCTCATTACAGTATCACCCTTTTTCCATGTTATGACTTAGCCTCCATGAACATCATTTCTATTGACTTCCATTAAACATTGTCCACAGCTTGCTTAACCCACACCATTTTTTGCAGAAAAACAGGAACATTCAGTAGTCACACGGTCACATATTCATAAACATAATCCTTTTGAAATCCTCGGGAACAGGATTGGGTCATGCTCCCTGTTGATTTCTACAAGGATGTTTTATGTGGGATGACAGTAAAAAGGTCTGTCACATCTGTGATATCACATTCCCAGGAAGACAGAGCTTGTCGGCATTCGTCCCGTGGGTTGGAACTGTACATATTTTAAAAGCCAGCTCTGTGTGTCTCTTGCCTGAGAGGAAACAAGTGCTCATACACCCTTGTACATTCAGCATCTGGTCTGGGCTCCTGAACCCGCAGCTGGGGGAGTATTTGCTGATCCTGTTAAACTCTTGTTTTGAGGCCTGAGGTTAATAGTAGAAATAATTATTGCAGATATTTATGTGCTCCTTCGAGCTTATAAAGGCTCTCACATCCATGGCCACCTGATCTCCTCTGGGAGGGGAGGTCCGAGTGGGTATACAGCTGGCGCTGGATTACAGCCAGAAAGTGGGAAAGTCAGGACCACTGCCCAGTGACACCTACCTGAACTCTTCAGTGACTGTCCTTAGACTCAGGCAAGAGGAGCCATGTCTGCCCAGAGCCCCCTGTCCTCTTCCAGACCACACTCTGGGTCCCTGGGATCCCCTAACAGATGACCCTGAGCACTTCTAGGACCTATGTATGCTTGAATCTGCCCTCCTTGGGAGCCAGACCACCAGTGCCTGTTCGCCTAGGTCCACGGGCAGCATTTTGCAGGGAGTGAGCAGATGAGAGGCCTGCGGGCTGCAGGATGAACCCAAAGCAGGGGTGTGGGCTGGGGGCGGTGCAAAGGCTGAAGGCCAATATCCCCTATGGTGTAGCTCAGAGCTGCAAGGACCCCAAGAACTCCAAATTCAGGCCTGGTCTTCTTGGTCAAGTATTTGTCAGAGTAGGAGGATAGGAGGTGTTCTGTGTAACAGTTAGCTTGATCTGTAACTTTTAACTATTTAGAGATTCAGCACATGGGCCTCCTTTTCTACTCTCGCTCTGGGACCCACAGATCTTAAGAAGTCTTGCTTCTCTTATCATCCTATACCGTGCTGTTTCCAGGTCTCCTTTTTTCTACCCAAGGCTACAGACATACTGAGGGGAGTGCAGAAGAAAGCCATCGAGGGGCACCTGCGTGGCTCAGTCGGTTAAGCATCCAACTTCCGCTGAGATCATGATCTCACGGTTCCTGAGTTCCAGCCCAGCGTAGGGCTCTGTGCTGGGTTCTGTGCTGGGCTCTGTGCTGGCAGCTCAGAGCCCGGAGCCTGCTTCGGATTCTGTGGCTCCCTCGCTCTCTGCCCCTCTCCCACTCATGCTCTGTCTCTCAAAAAAAAAAAAAAGTGAATAAACGTTAAAAAAAAAAAAAAAGAATCTAGAACCACAGAAAAATAAAACAATTTAGTGTATAAAATCCCGATAGATAACCCCACCCCCACCCCCATCTCTGCATATAAAGGCAAAAAATGCATTTCGGGGCAGAATAGAGTACAACCACCTGCTATGAGGATGAATCAGCCTGACACGATCGGGATCACAAATAGAAGCCAGCTAGTAAAGCTACAATCAGCGGCTCTTCCCCTTCTCTCATTCCCCCCCCCCCCCCCCCCCCCCCCCGCCATTCTGGTTACCCATCTCTGCCCACAGAACTACCGCCCTCTGTTGGTTGCTTTAAGCCATGCAAGAAGTTGGACCTCTGAACTCACGGCAACAGGGGAAGTGGTCTCCCAGCCAGGGACAACAAGGAGAATCTGTGTTGCGAGAGTTTTAATTGTTTGGCCGCTGAACTTTTTTTTTTTTTTTCAGTTCCCCATTCCCCAGCAATATTTCTGATCTGATTTGTGATCAAGGATTTGACTGACTAGAGAAGCAGGAATCATTAAGACAATTTCATTGTCAGAGATAAACAGTCCAAATCTGGGTGATTAAACACACACATTAGGACAGACTTCACTCAGTCCATTTTATTAGAGAACGGTTCAGGTGACTTTCCCAACGATCCAGGAAGGAAGCTAATTTAGGTAAAGCTTAGAGAGGTTAAGTAGCTATTATAGTAGCTATTATAGGTAAAGCATCTCAGAGAGGTTAAGTAATGTGGCTGAAGTTATCCAGCTGGGAGGTGGCGAGCGGGGACTCAAGCTTGGGCTCATCTAAATTATTGCCAGGACCCAAAAAGAAAGACAGGTTTTGTCCAGACTTACTCATTGGAAAAAGAGAGTCACCTTCTATCGGATCACTCCGAGTAGTGGAGCTCTCTCTTAATTATTCTATTTTGATGAAGGTTTGTTGGGGAACAACACATTAACGTGGAACAACCTTTGGTCAGTGCTAGTTCTGGAGGCTTGTGCAGGTCACCTGACAAAATTGGCTTAAAAAAAAGTGTATGTGTGGGTGGGGGAGGTGGAGCTTTAATACAGATTTAGCCATTATTCCTGGAATTACAAGAGAGGCTTTTTAAAGATTTCTTGTTAAGTGATGTCATGTGGAGATTGTGAATAGGATAATTTTTCATTGATAAATCATACAGGGACCTAAAAACTGCTCCATCTCAAACAAGATATATGGAAATGAACTTAACGTGCTTGGAGAAACTGAACACAAAGGCCTCGATGTTGAAAATGCATATGAAAACTTTGAATAAAATTGTTTCATGGAATATGAGAGAATAAAACAAAACAATGTATCCAAACTAACATTTTATTCATTAGGATTTAAATATGTATGTGTAATAGGGCGCCTAGGTGGCTCAGTCGGCTACGCATCCAACTTCGGCTCAGGTCACGATCTCACAGCTCGTGAGTTCGAGCCCCGCGTCGGGCTCTGTGCTGACAGCTCAGAGCCTGGAGCCTGCTTCGGATTCTGTGTCTCCCTCTCTCTCTGCCCCTCCCCTGCTCGTGCTGTCTCTCCCTCTCTCTCAAAAAAAAATTTAGAAATTTAAAAAATCTGTGTGTATCACTAAACATTATAAATAGACGTATTATATTGCACTAAACATTTGGTTATGTCATGTATATATTCAAGTTGGTCAAAATTGTTGGGGGTGGAGGGACTCTTCTTTTTGGGAAATAGAGGCTGGCTTTGAGGCTCCAGTGACACACTAAGTGGTTTTTCCAAAGCACTGAGCCACAACCCAAGATGAGGAAGAGGCAGGTGTGTGTACTGGATCCAATGGGGTGATGAAGGTTGACACATGACCTCCAGTGTGTGTCTAGCTCCTCAAAATTTCCCAAGCGTGGCTGCACTGGGGCCTCACAGCCTCTCGCTTAATAGGGTCCGTGGTTGTCCTGAATGTCCACCCAAGGACCTCAGGTGTCTCCCTGCGTCAGTGACTCGGATGTGGGAAGGGATGTGACGAGACTGCTTTTCCCGTCCCCCACAGGCGGCACTAGTCGGAGGCACCACCATGGTCATTGGCCACGTCCTGCCTGACAAGGAGACCTCCCTCGTGGAAGCCTACGAGAAGTGTCGGGGTCTGGCCGACCCCAAGGTCTGCTGTGACTACGCCCTGCATGTGGGGATCACCTGGTGGGCACCCAAGGTAACAGTGCTGGGTAGAATCCTGAAAGAATAAGTGCTTTTTTTAGGGAGAGGGGCCATTTGGGTGGAGTCAGCTGGGGTGGGGTGCCCTCCCACAGGTAGGGGACGCCCCCCACCATCCTAACTCCCCAGATGCCAAAAGAAAAGAACACATGATTCCACAAGGGGGTGACGAGGCTTGTTCTGCTTAATTTCAAGAGCCAGTGTCCCAGCAGACCCAGAGGCCTGGGGAACGCCGGCTGACTCCTTGCTCAGACCACAAAGCTCTCAACGTGTCTTGATACTCTTCATCGGGTGCCACTTCTGCTGAGTAGCGGGCTTGGCAAGAGTCAGGCTCCAGGGGACGTATTGTTTTCATGCCGGAAGTGACGGCATGGACCTGAGGTCTCCGAACAGAACAAGAGAGTCCTGTCCTGGCTCCGTGCCTCCTGGATAAATGGAACTGGGCCACTTTTTTCCTCCTGGGGCCCAGCTCCTGCTCTGAGAGCCCCAAGGCTGCTTCTGGCCTGTGGCTGAGGCTGGCTCCCACTGAGCCCTTTCTCACTTCAGCCCCTGTGCCCCTTGCTTCTGGCTTTCCCGTCCCCCCGCTGCCCCAGGCCCCAGGGGCAGAGTCCAGTCCCCTCCACCCAGATTCCCACTTCCTAAAAACAGACATTTAGATTTTGCTTCATTTCTGGAGTTTTACCACTTATTACCCCAGAGAAGCAGCCTGGATGCCCGTTCTGCCACCAATTCTGTACTGGTACAGGTGCCAGGACCTGCGTGGGCATCCTAAGCAAGCACTGGGGCGCCTGGCTGGCTCAGTCAGTCGAGTATGCGGCTCTTAATCTCAGGGTGGTGAGTTCCAGCCCCACATTGGGCATGGAGTTTACTTCAAACAAACAAAAAACAAACAAACAAACAAACAACAACAACAAAACAAGCATTGATGTTTTACAAAGTTCTTCAGCTAGGGAGCCTGGTCTAAAGGGCCTGCGTCCCTTCTGAGATGGTAATTAAAAGCCTTGTGTCCTTCTGCCCTTGGGTTTTAGCTTTGAGCGTGGGGCTCCCCCACTCTCCCCTGTTATGTCAGACATGGTCCTTATGAAAGGCCTTGGAGCCCTCCAACCTTCACACCATGAAGACCTCCCTGCTGGCATTGGGTAAAAGTGCAGACCCACCCTGAATGGCAGCCGGCCCTTATCGGAGGAGGGGGTTTTGTTTATTCTCGACACCCTCCTGGGGGGACGACCTTACCCCGAGCCTCTGTATTCCCTCCCCCCGGAGCTGGCCTGGAATAGAGCATCCATTCAGATTCTCAGCAACACTGAGGCCAGGCCAGCCCTCCCTAAGTCCCCAGAGGTTGTGGAGACTTCCATGCATCTAGAATTTTAAATTCTGTTTTGTTATTATCAAATAATTCTTTTCCTAACTATCGATTTTAAAAAGAGAAAAGAAGCCCATCATTCTGGTTATCCCAACACAACCACTCTTGTTACCTTGGCTTATTTCCCTCCAATCTTTTTTTTTTCCCATGTGTGCTTTTTACATAGTAACTCCTTCACTTAAGTGTGAGCATTTTCTGTGTGGCGCATGGTCTTCATGACCATCGGTGCGGTGGCCGCTTCATGTCCTATCAAGGAGATAAAACTCAATTTGTTTTCCTGCTGTCAGACCAACGTTGCTTCCATTTTTCCCCAATGTAAACAACGTTAGGATGAATCTCCATATTCATATAGCCAGGCGGGCCAGCCAGGCGCCCTGGGTCTTAGGAGTTTCAGCATTATTGTGCCTTCTTTGAAAATTTTTTTTTAATGTTTATTTATTTTTGAGACAGGGAGAGACAGAGCATGAACAGGGGAGGGTCAGAGAGACAGGGAGACACAGAATCCGAAACAGGCTCCAGGCTCTGAGCTGTCAGCACAGAGCCCGACGCGGGGCTCGAACTCACGGACCGTGAGATCATGACCTGAGCCGAAGTCAGACGCTCAACCGACTGAGCCACCCAGGCGCCCCTATTGTGCCTTCTTTGTAACACCACTTCCATTATGGGAGTGGGGAGCACAGGCCTTGGGGATAAACGCTGTTAATGCATTCACTGATAAGGCTGACTTGGAGTTAGAAACACAAGACAAGCCTATACGACAGCAGAAACATGCCTAGATGGTCACAATATGGTTCCTACGTTTGTGTCATGCTTGACAATTTTTTTTTTAATAAAAATGTTTGTTTATTTTTGAGAGAGAGAAAGACAGAGAATGAGCAGGGAAGGGGCAGAGAGGGAGACACAGAATCCGAAGCAGGTGCCAGGCTCTGAGATGTCAGCACAGAGCCCGACGCGGGGCCCGAACTCACAAACCGCGAGATCATGCCCCGAGCCGAAGTCGGACTCTTAACCGACTGAGCCACCCAGGAGCCCCATGCTTGGCAATTTTCAAAGTCCTTCTGCATCCATTTGCTCACCTGACCTCACAGAGGCCCGGGGGGTGGGAAGAAAATGAGATACTGCAAGGTTGCAGGTGGCCGTATGGTCATTCCTCCCACTGGCCCCCATCTCCTCCATCCTGGGCCCGTCAGCCTCTTGAACATCTGTACTCACGTGGCATTGCCTTTGCATTTTGCTCTCCAGGTGAAAGCAGAAATGGAGACACTGGTAAGGGAGAAGGGTGTCAACTCCTTCCAGATGTTCATGACCTACAAAGACTTGTATATGCTTCGGGACAGTGAGCTCTATCAAGTGTTGCACGCTTGCAAGGACATTGGAGCGATCCCCCGAGTCCATGCTGAGAATGGGGAGCTCGTGGCTGAGGCAAGGCCGTAGAGAATATTGGGGAAGGGGGGGCTGGGGCACCAATAGAGACAGTTCTCAGGGGGATTCCTGACCACCCATCGCCCATCCCACAATTTCGTCCAGACAAAATGAGTTATAAAAGGCAGTGTGAGATGTTAACACCCCAGATGACAAATCTTTGTCAGAAAATCCACTTGTCTACTGTCTGTCTGTAAAAAAAAAAAAAAAAATCTCTTCATAGTCCAAAAGGGTTTCTAAGTCTTAGATGATAATGTCTTAGTTCTGGTGATATGGTATTTAAATTCCATGATAGCAAAAGAACTTGGAGCACCTCTAAGAAATATTTTTAATGAGATTTGACATCAGAATAAGTGACAGTCAGCTCTCCTCTTTCCTCCGCTTTCCTATCACCTCTCCCCCACCACCCCCGAGGAACTGAGATATTATAGCAATCTGCTCACTGGTAGACGAATCCCTTTGTACCTCCTGGATCTTAACTAGGATGCTTGGTAAGGGTTATTCTAGGTGTTGCTGGAAACTAGAGATTTGACTAGATTTCCGGTGGGGAAATTCTGATTTTTCAGACCGGTGGTCTTTGATGTCCCAAGCCTATTGGCTAGTTACAGAACTGGAATTTTAAGAGGAAGAAATACGTTCAGTCCTTAGGAAGTGAGGTGCAGGAGAGCCTGGCTGCCAGGGAACCCCATACTTACTCTGCCCTCTTTGGAAGGCGGATACTGCAGAAGTGAGCAAAGCGGCAGGCCTATTGGAATGCACGGTGTCCGGCATGGTTTCGTGTCCCTGGGGTTCGTTATTTTCTCGTATCTGTATGGTTCTCTCAATTTTCTTTCTTTTGCCGTCATTCAGGGTGCTAAGGAGGCGCTAGATTTGGGAATCACGGGCCCAGAAGGAATCGAGATCAGCCGCCCAGAGGAGGTGAGGAAAACTGACTATGCCTCTTCTCAGCTTCTTTCCTGTGGATTCACAGAACCTTTAGGACAGAAGAGACATCAGTAAATATAAGTTGCATATTATCGCTTTCTCCATGGGTGAAATTCGCATCTGGAAGCTTTTCAGGGAACAGCCATCGCCCTGCGGAGGCTGACTTGGCCTTCAGCTTCCTTGGGAAAGACTGTTTGGAGGAAACCAGACCCACCTAATTTGATTCTGATTTCAGGGATCTGAGGGAGACCATGTGAGCACATCGGGGGCTGTGTTCCCCAAAAATTGAATGGGGAAAGAAAAGACAGAGTGAAAGCGCTTTCGGGTGTAAGAAGAAATTCCAGGTTATAAGCCAGTGATTTAGTGTTGTAGGAATGAGAGCATCCGAGGAAAACTTTGGACCCTTCCCACCAGAAACCAGAAGCACATACGTGTCTATACTCTTGCCCCCTTGTTACCTACCATATTAACCACTGCGGTGATCATGAAAAGCCCTGCTCTCCTCTGCCCTCTGGTTTAATCCTGGCACAGTTTGGCAAGGTGCCCACACAAATCCCCAGCAGTCCCCCCGCTAAAGCTGTCTGTTCTGGAGGGGACCTCACTGGACAAATCGTGCCTTCTCGTCCTGCGACCCCATTCCGACACCTGCCGTTTGTGAAGAGAAAGCTATTTCCCATTTCTTCAAAGCATTCAATGCAGAGTGGTGGCTGGATGTCCATGAGGGATCGATGGGAGGCCCTGAGGGACGAGGAGCCAGAGACCAGATGTCATGGCACTGCCATCAGACATGCAAGGCCCTGCGCGGACCTGTAAGGACAGGAGTGGGGGGGTTGGGAACAGGACTGGGCTTTGTTCAGTTGTATGAGGGAAAAAGCCAAGCTCTGACTGTAGGGTATTAATAGCGAGAGTCACCACTGTTACCATCTACTGGTTAAAGGCTCTACGCCAGGAGAGATTTTGCCCTCCAGCAGACATCTGACAATGTCCAGAGGTATTTTTGGTTGTCCCACCGGGGGGGGGGGGGGGCAGGGGGAGGGTGTGGTACTGCTGGCATCCAGTGGAGAGAGGTTAGGGATGCTGCTTGACGATCGATCCTACAGTGCCCAGATAGCCCCCCGCCACAAGGAGTTACCCGACTCAAAATATCCATGGTGCCGAAGTTCAGAAACTCGGATCTAGGTTAATTTCCAGCTTGATATTAGTGAGTATCATTCCTTGCTACTGCACTGAGGTGGCTGTGGAAAGAATACCCCAGAAAACACGGAGGGGTTTCTAGGTTTCTGTTTCCTTTTGTTTTGTTGCCTTTTTCTTTTTTTGAGAGAGAGAGAGAGAGAGAGAGAGAGAGAGCATGAGCTAAGGAGAGGCGGAGAGAGAGGGAGGGAGAGGATCTCAAGCAGGCTGCACACTGCCAGCGCAGAGGCTGGTGCAGGGCTAGAACTCATGAACCACGAGATCATGACCTGAGCTGAAATCAAGAGTCAGACACCTAACCGACTGAGCCACCCAGGTGCCCCAGATAGGGAAGAATTTTTAAAAATTTGTTTTAATGTTTCGGTTTGACAGAGAGAGTGTGTGTGTGTGTCAGAGCGCCTGTGAGTGGGGGAGGGGCAGAAAGAAGAAGGGCGGGGGGCGGGGCGTGGGGCGGGGGGAGCGGCAGAGGATCCAAAGCAGGATCCAAAGCGGGCTCCGGGCTGATAGCAGAGAGCCTGAGGTGGGGCTCAAACTCGAGAACCGTGAGATCGTGACCTCAGCCAGAGTCATATGCTTAACTGATTGAGTCACCTAGGCGCCCCCCCAAATTTTTTAAAGTTTATTTATTTTTAAGAGAGAGAGAGGGGGGCAGAGAATCCCAAGCAGACAGCACAGAGCCCCATGCAGGGCTCAATCCCACGAACCATGAGATCATGACCTAAGCTGAAGCCAGGGGTTAGATGCTTTAACTGACTGAGCCACCCAGGTGCCCCTCGTTGCCTGTTATTTAAGGCCTGAGTGGCATCCATCGAGGGTATGCCTGGTGTAGTAAATCCTCAGATCCTCTCAGGGTGAGAAGAGGTGGTTGGAGCTTGGTGCCCCTGCCCAGGGCTTACCCCCCGAGCCAGCCCCTATGGGTGCATTTGGCCCCTCCAGCCCAATGTTGGATATTCCAGCACTTTCTACAAAGTGGGCTCTTGAGCAGAGGTGGGCTTGCTTGGGAGAGAGGCTGAAGCTTGTTTTCTTCCTGTCCTTTGTTTCTTACAGCTGGAGGCTGAAGCCACTCACCGAGTTATCACCATTGCAAACAGGGTAAGTAGACCCCGGCTCGCCCTAAACCCATTCTTGACTCTGGGATCAGAAACCAGCATCTTCAGTCTACACAGTGGAGTCCCATTCTGCCCTGGGTGCCACCACCATGCCTGGCTCACAGGACCCCAAAACCGTTTCCTGGGTGTTGTTATTCCCACAGACCTGGCAGAAGTCCTCCTAGCTGCCAGCTGTCTGTCCTCCCCCCCCACCGCCGTGAGCTTGCTGAGTCTGGCTTCATTGCTCAAGTGGAAATGGCTCCCATGGGAGGCAGGGTGAGTTGGGTGTCCACAGAGCCTCACTGCAAATGAACTCTGTTTCCTGTAGAGGAATTCGGTAGATGGCTTGCTTAGAGAACCGTGATCGAACCCTCTGCCTCTAGACCACTTAGAAGTTTTCCTTGGTATTGCTTAGGGCGAGGGGGTGCTGACACGGTGTGGGAAACGAACAAGACGTGAGACCTTTACCAAACACGAAGCTCTCAGCGTATGCGCATCGCTCAACCACTCTGACATACTATTTTGTTATCTAACATTGGAATGATAATATCACTTCTCACAGGAGGATTGTGAGGGTCAAAGGGGGGCAGAGAAAGAAAGGCACTTTATAAACAGTAGATATATACCAAGAAATATACCAAGGTTGTTTCTCCTAAACCGTCATTAAAGAGTTCGATTTGCTCAGATAATCTGTGCTGTCACCTCGAGAATACCAGTTTTCTAAAGTGTGGCGCCTGGACCAGCAGCACCCGTGTTTGTTAGAAATAGAAACTTAGAATTGCAGATTCTCAGGCCCATACCCATTGAATCAGGAACTGGGGACGATGCCCAGCAGTCTGTTTTAAGAAGCCCACCCATGGTTTTAGCGGGCACTAACGCTCGAGAATCTCTTCTCTGAAAAGACATGGGCGATCCCGAAGGATGTAAGTAAGCATGAGGGCGTGGTGTTAGGAATGCTGGGGACGAGGCAGAGGTTGGAGGTCCAGCGGATCTCAGAATTAGTAAAGTTGCACCAAGCACGTCAAATGTCAGGCCAGTTCCTAAGCTTTCTGTCCTCTCATTTTGATGAGCAGAGAAGGCATCAGAGTAACATTTGGGAAAAGTTTCCCATGAGCAGTTTACAAGTCTGGGTGCCGGTCGAGGACATTGATTTACTGGCACACCAGTGGTTATGATACCAATGATTTCCTGACGGAAACCGACCCCAGGAAAAGGAAAGATGTCAACAACAAAAAGCCAGCTTCCTGTTTTTTAGCTCAAACATATGCCCAGGCAGGTGAAGCCAGGGACCATTGTCGCACCACTCAGCAGAGGAAAAGCTCATCGATATTACAACCCAGGTGTCCATTTGTCCAGTCCTGCCTGACATAGACCCTGAACCCCAAACCTCTTACATTTTGTTTCTTCTCAGGGTACATTCTGTCTACTGGTAAGGCAGCCCTTGTTGTAATTTTAGATACGAAGTATGATCCACGACTGTCTCTAGGTCGTCACGTTCATGAGCAGGAAATTTAAAAAGTCCCTGGTGTTAAGTTATAAATCATCTTGACTCCGGCTGGTGGAATATTTGAGGCTCAGCCCTGACATTCCCCTTGGGCCCTGGTGCTTGCCTCCTCCGTGCTTCCCCTAGTCTGTGCTCTGGCCGCCAGCCTGCCTTCCCGGTAGAAGACCCTCTCTCCCTGCTAAGTGGGGCTAAGACGTGCAGAGGGAGGTACCGGGGCCCAGACTGGTTTGGCTGGGGCTGTGCTAGTGCTTGTTAGGTTCATGGGGCTGATGCGCTCTCCTTTCTGCCGGTTTCCTTGTTTAGACTCACTGTCCAATATACCTGGTCAACGTGTCCAGCATCTCGGCCGGTGACGTTATCGCAGCTGCTAAGATGCAAGGCGAGTCCTTGGGCTGGAGTGGACCGTGCGCACGTGTGGTGGGGTTGCAGCCCTGCGGGGTCCCCCGGAGTACTCCCTTTTCTCTCCCGCCGCCCGCAGAAGCACTGCGCTAGCCTGGGTTCGGTGCGCTAGAAGCAGTGTTTTCCTCTGTGCATTTGCATGCATAACAGCTCTGCAGAAGTGTCTGTCACCTCTCCCGGGTCTGGTAAAGTTTTCCACGTTTTCAGTCAGCTCCTTAATTGGTATCTTTTTGGCCTCTTGGGTTTTACTGGTCGTTGCCTTGGCAACTAACATAAAATCCTGGACCGGTTCCAGTGGACATTTCAAGGGGATGCCTGGGAAGTCCCCGAAGGAGTAACAGTGTATGGACCCAGCTTCCCTTCCAGCCACCCCACACCCTGTGTGCGAGCCCCGATACCTGTGTGTCAGCTGCTGCTGAGCACTGGGCGGCACCTGAAGGTTTTTATACTTGCTTATAGTCTTGGCCCGGCTCAGGGTGCCAGTGGGGTCCTGGAAACGGGAGAAACAAAGTCATGGTCACAGACCTGGGGAGATAAATCAGAGCAAGGGCTTTCAGCCTTCTGGTAGAACTGCCCGCGAGATCCTGCCTCCCGCCTCACCCCCAGTGGGAGCCCTTGGGTGTCTCACCCGCACCGCTGGCCCTCCTTCCTCCCATCAGTGCCCTGAAGCACCCGTAGTCCCCCCAAACGGCGGTGCTGCCCCTCTTCGGCACCCTTGCCCTTCTGTTCTCCTTGCCTGGAGCCAGCATGGCAATATGGAGCTCTCCGGCCTTGAACCCAGCTGTGCCCTCAAACCCCCGTGTAAGCTCGGGCAAGTCCCTTCCTCTCTCTGACTTCAGCTCCTCCGCCTATGAAATGAGAAGCTCAGACCAGTGATCTCTCAGGCCACTAGCTTCCTAGTCACGGTTTGACGTTTCTTCTTCTAGGGAAGGTTGTGCTGGCCGAGACCACCACCGCCCATGCCACTCTGACAGGCTTACACTACTACCACCAGGACTGGTCCCACGCGGCCGCCTACGTCACGGTGCCTCCGCTGAGACTGGACACGAACACCTCCACCTACCTCATGAGCCTGCTGGCCAAGTAAGGCATTTTGGCAGAACCTCTGTGGGCCCCGTAGCACATCCTTAACTCATAATATATGCCGTCCTGGGAACGTTCACGTCTTCGAGGTGATGTCGCAGAGGCCCCAAATCTGACCTAGGTCTGGTTCCATTGTGCCCGTAGGATGACTCTGCTTTTGTTACCTTCTCCAGAGCCCATCAGCTAATTGCCATCCCAATTATCTGTCGGCTTCTCCGACCACTTGATTTGGAGCGAGAGCTTCTGCAGTGTTAAGAGTCAAGAGCATATATGAAACGGTGAATGGTGGTTGTTCAGAATTTCCAAGGACATTGCTTTTACACTGAGGACCACTTCAGGGCTGTAGGATGTGGCTGCTGACTTATTCTAGAAGATATGTGGGCCTTTCTGTCTCTTTTTTCTTTACCTCCCCCTCCTCGTTGTTTCGCATGTGGTTTCCCCTTTCTCTCCCCTTTTTCCTTTCCTTCTGCCCTCTCTTCCTCTTTCCCCCTCATTCTTCCCCTCCAGATCTCCTTTTCTCCAGCTCCTCTTGTTCTAACACGATTTTTTCCCATATGATCCAAATCTAAAGGAAAAGTTTTAACGAATAGTCTGAATTCAGTGGGACACAAAGATGAAAAGATTTTGTTTTGTCCCAAACTGCTTGCAGCTTCTTTCTTTCCTTTAGTGACATTTTGCATAGAATCCATTGTTTTCTCTCCCTCTCGGTTATTAAAGTCTAGTTTATTTTTTTTTTCTTAAAATGTTTATTTATTTTTGAGAGAAAGAGAGAGCTGGGGAAGGGCAGATAGAGAGAGAGGGACAGAGGATCCAAGGCCAGCTCCACACTGACAGCAGAGAGCCCGATACGGGGCTGGAACTCACAAACCATAAGATCATGACCTGAGCTGAAGTCAGACACTTAACCGGCTAAGCCACCCAGGCGCCCCAAGTCTAGTCTAGTTTAAATGTCAGTCTCCTCCCTTCCCTGTGCCCAGTCCCTGAGTAGGGGGATTCTTCTCCATACCCAAGCACCAGTCTATACTCCTGCTTCTCAGACTCAACGTGACTGGCCTTTGGGGCCCTCCTTATGTAGGACACATGCCCTTGTGGGCTCTCTTGTGCAGCCCTCATACAATCCCCTGATATGGAAGATGGATTCCAGCCCAACCTCTTCCACCTACACCTTCCTTGCTTCTAGAACTAGTGGTGTCCCTGTGAACAAGGACCCTGGAAGGCAGCTCCAGCCTGACCACCTTCTACAGTGTCTGGGGCCCAGAGAAAGCTCACACAGCTTTGCCACTCTCGACGGTGGGAGGGCAGTCTGTCCCCATCCCACTGGCTCTCCTCTCCTAGAGGCTCAGGGCGCATCCACCGGCCCCCTCCCAAGCAAGAAGCCCACAGCCATCACCTCTGTTTTCCGTGGGTGAACCTGTTGCAATGTCCCCTCCTTGACTATGGAGGAGACTGCTAGGAGAGAGGGTAGGGAAACCGCACTCAAACACGAAAAGAAGGAAGAGGAAGAGACTACAGGACTCTCCATCCTGAGATACCTCAGTCTCCCTCCCTGTCGTAGGCTTTTATATACCTGGGGGGAGGTGACAGCCCTCTTCTCTTCGAGGGTGATGGTGAGGATGATTGAGGGAAGTAGCCAGCCCCGACTGAAGATGGCTGTCTTGAGAAAAAGGGGCACTTATTTTATCCAGGTCCTTAATGTTCCCTCTTGGTCGCCGACAATTGGCAAATTCCCACTCAGCATCCTGCTGTGTTAACACCTGAAAGAGGAGTATAGGGTGCAGTCAGTAAGGTCTCGGGGCGCAGGTGGCCCCGGAGGGCCAGTATATGCGTGGCCCAGTGCAGCACCTGCTTTCTGTCCCACAATATTGCTGTGATCCTGAGCAGCAGCACCCCTTACACATTTAGATAAATTAGGGTGTACGATGGGGCGCCTGGGTGGCTCAGTCGGTTAAGCGGCCGACTTCAGCTCAGGTCATGATCTCTCGGTCCGTGAGTTCAAGCCCCGCGTCGGGCTCTGTGCTGACAGCTCAGAGCCTGGAGCCTGTTTCAGATTCTGTGTCTCCCTCTCTCTGACCCTCCCCTGTTCATTCTCTGTCTCAAAAATAAATAAAACATTAAAAATTTTTTTTTTTTTTTTTTTTTAATTAGGGAGTACGAGAGAGGAGAAATGCCAGATCAGCTCTGACTTAAAAATGCTTTTCACTGCAGAGGGCACCTGGGTGGCTCAGCTGGTTAAGCGTCTGACTCTTGATTTCAGCTCATGTCATGATCTCATAGTTTCTGAGTTCGAACCCCCCCCCCCCCCGCCCCCGCCCTCAGGCTCTGCGCTGACCTGCGGGAGCCTGCTTAGGATCCTCTCTCTGCCCCTCCCTGGCTTGTTCTCTAAGATAAATAAGTAAACTTTAAATATATATATTAAAAATAAATAAGGAAATAATTTTTAAAAATGCTTTTCACAGGGAAATGCCAGCCAGCCTCTTTTCCATCTTTATCAACACAAACAAAACAGACAAGAACCAGGAGCCCACTGTAGTAATTTGGGCTCAGTGCCAAGGTCAAAAAAATCTTTTGAAGTACCTCTGCTTGCCACAGGCATATTTGCTGGAAGAACAAATAGGCGGCAACTGCCCCAACCTACCCAGATGACAGTGGCCCCAACACATTCAAATAGGCAGGGGAAAATAGTGCTGTTAATGGAATCATTTAAGGTTTTATATCTAGCCTATTTTTAAGGTAACTTAAATACATTTATTCGCTTCAGTCGAATTGCAGTTTCATGCTAACTGTCCTGAGAAGAGTTTGAATCCCTTTTGAAGATCGGTGCATATTGTAAAAGTGTGTAATTTTACGGAATTTGGAGCAGCGTTTGAACATTTTTGTTGTGTATAGGAATTTGTGGTACTGTCGTTTCGTTTTTAGGACACCTTGTTGGTGATAATTGATATCCTACAAAATGCTTGACAGAAACCCAGGCACCAATTACCATATTCTTATAAGAAAACGTGCGCTGCTTTGTTACGACCCACGTTAGCATATGACTTCTTCCGTATCAGGGGGGAAAGCACCGTCTATGGGTGTAAGGATTTATCCTTTATTTAAAATCTAATGTCACTAACTAAAATTTCAATTAAAAATTAATTAATTAATTAAAATTTTGGTGTTGACATAAATAAATAAATAGATAGATAGACAGATAATAAATCCGATTTCTTGGGGCACCGGGCTGGCTCCATCGGGAGAGCACGCAACTCTTGACCTTGGGGGTGTGAGTTCCAGCCCCGTGTTGAGGGTCGAGACGACTTAAAAATAAAACCCCTAAAATCAAATCTAATTTCTTCCTCCTTTTTTTTTTTATTCTTTTACTGACACGTGGTTGACACACGATGTGACGTGCTACACGCGAGTACAGCAGCAACTTGGCACTCTCTGTGTTATGCTGTGCTCACAAGTGTGGCTACCTTCTGTCACCCTGCGACGCTGTCACAATACCATGGACTGTATGCCCTACGTTGTGCCTTTCGTGGCTGTGACTTACTCGTTCCATAACTGAAAGCCTGTACCTCCCCCTTTCCTTCACCCATTTTGCCCAGTCTCCCAGCCACCCCCCGCCTCTGGCAACCACCAGGTTGTTCTCTGTGCAAAATTTCATTTCTGAAAGGGGCCAGAAGTTCTCTTCATTTGAATATGTAAAATTTTAAAGGACTTGAGGGGCGCCTGGGTGGCTTAGTCGGTTGAGCGTCTGACTTCGGCTCAGGTTATGATTTCCCGGTTCGTGAGTTCGAGCCCCACGTTGCTGTCTGCGCAGACAGCTCAGAGCCTGGAGCCTGCTTCGGATTCTGTGTCTCCCTCTCTCTTGCCCCTCCCCCATTTGCGCCCTGTCTCTCTCTCTCAAAATAAATAAACATTAAAAAAAATTTCTTCAACTACTTAAAGATAGTCATGTTCTAAACTTTAAAGGGTATGGATGTGGGTGTCGAATTTCCTAGATTCTGGGCAGCACTAGGAGACCTCAGAAGCCCTTCTGGAAAGTGACCACACTCCCCGAGGGGCACCTACTTGTGTAGGAGCCTTTTTTGAAAGGTGGTTGCTCAGTAGGACTTGGTTCAAGAATGGGAGTTGAGGTCCCTGACCCTGAGCCAGTGATTCTGACGGGCACCTCTTCTGATCTGAGCCCTGCCTGGGGGTCTGGAGGACCCCTGAGGAGAAGGTGAAACTCTGATGGGTTCTGCAGGCCCGGGGAATGTGGGCAGCACTGGGGCGCCCTAGAACAAACCCCCTGCTCTGTGGAGAGTGTCCCCTGCAATCTCTGAGAAGGCCCAGAGCAGCGTGTTTGGCGAAGGGAGACACAGCCCATGCCACAGGAAGGGCTAAGTCATCTCACTGTGGATTTGGCCAAGGAAGTCAGTCATTTGGCAACAGTTGTGACTGATGAACCCTGCCAGGCCCCCAGTGGAGACAGCCCAATATGCAGCCTGACCCTGAATTGTCTGAGAGCCTTAAGAATATGCCTCGTCACTGGGGCGCCTGGGTGCCTCAGTAGGTTGGGTATCTGGTTCTTGGTTTTGGCTCAGATCATGATCTCATGGTTCCTGAGTTTGAGCCCTGCGTCAGGCTCTGTGCTAACAGTGTGGAGCCTGCTTGGGATTCTCTGTCTCTCTCTCTCTCTCTTTCTCAAAATAAATAAACTTAAAAAAAATTTTAAAAAAGGAGATGTCTCATCACCAAGTCTGATGTGGGCAGCTTAGATGGCCCACAGGCATTCACAGGCTTTGGTGCCTCCTACAAAGAAATTAGATTCTCAGGGCCCCCGCTGTGTGGTCCCAGCAGTTGTCCCCCTCTCCCACACGACCCCCATGCTCCAGCCAGGACCCTCCCTGCCCTCCAATGGTGTTTCCTCATGAGGTTGCCCTGGCCTGGGCGATGTGGGCATCCTTCCCCCTCTGCCCCTCACCACCTCTGAGCCCTCGGCCTACAGAGATCTCTGCACATGGGCCAGCTATCTGCCGCCCTCATTTGGTAGAGGGTCTGCTGCCTCGTGTACTGTCGCACCGTCCTACTAAGTCTCTGCCCTGAATCCTAGCGAGGCCGGAACCCCCGGAGAGCCCCACCATGCCTTAGCCGCCCACAACCTCGCACGGAGGTCGGCCTCAGTAACCTTCCGAGGACAATGGTCATAGAGGGCGGGGGTGATGAACCGGTTGGCTTGCATAGCATCGCTGGTTTATTAAGGCAAACATCTCTTCTGTCTTGTCCCTCCTTTCCTCTTCTGCGCCGTCAGAGTCCCCACATCCAAGAAAGGCTATGGCCGCAAGTTATTTAGCAATACTTAACATTGAACTTGTAAATGTCCAAGCACATGCCTGTCACCAGGAGGGACTGATAGGGGTTGAGGGAGAAGACAACAAGAGCTTGGCATCTGAACCTCTGACAGTAAAACCACCTCAGGTTAGCAAAACTAGGAGTTGAATTTTTCTCTGCCTGCTGCCTTAATCTTAAAAGTTGATGCCCCAAAGTCTCCCATCAATGTCTCCTGTGACACTGACAGCCAGTGTCAACCCTCAGCCCACAAACCCATTCTACAGATGAGTAAACTGAGGTTCACACAAATGAAGTAACTTGTTAGAGGTCAGCTTTGCCTGGATCCGAAGGGAAGGCTTTTTCCCTGCACCCGTCCCCACCCTCCGGGACCCTGGCCTCCCTCCCTCACTGGCCCATCTTTCTCTTTATCCAGTGATACTCTGAACATTGTGGCATCAGATCACCGGCCTTTCACCACGAAGCAGAAAGCTATGGGCAAGGAGGACTTCACCAAGATCCCGCATGGAGTGAGTGGTGTCCAGGACCGCATGAGCGTCATCTGGGAGAGAGGAGTGGTATGTTCTGGGGACCCCCCTCTGCTCAAGTCCTCACAAGGGTTTTCACTCTTAGGAGAGCTATAGCCATGGCTCCTTGTTTCACTCAAAAACAAAACCAGAAAGTTTGTATTTTCACCCAACCAGAAAGGTAGTACAGCTTCGTATAGAAATTTGGAAAACACAGAAAAGTGTGAGGAAAAAAGATCCCCCTAATTCCATACCGAGAAGTGAAAGTATTAATGTTTTGGTCTCTTTCTTTCTGTTCTGTGTATGTTCTGGATGTTATTGTAATAACGGGGTTCATCTTTTTTTTTTCACATAACAGCGTATCTTGAGTGTCTTTCTATATCAGTGAACATTCTTTAAAAGCATCTCTCTCTTTTTTTTTAATGTTTATTTATTTTTGAGAGAGAGCGTGAGCAGGGGAGGGGCAGAGAGAGAAGGAGAGAGAGGATCCGAAGCGGGCTCTGCACTCACAGCACAGAGCCCACAGGGGGCTCAAACTCACGAACTTTGAGATCATGACCTGAACCAAAGTCGGACGTTCAACCCGCTGAGCCACCCCGGTGCCCTGATAGCATCTTTTTTTTTTTTTTTTTTTTTTTTTTTTTTTTTTTTTAACGTTTATTTATTTTTGAGACAGAGAGAGACAGAGCGTGAACAGGGGAAGGGCAGAGAGACAGGGAGACACAGAATCTGAAACAGGCTCCAGGCTCTGAGCTGTCAGCACAGAGCCTGACGCGGGGCTCGAACTCACAGACCGTGAGATCATGACCTGAGCCGAAGTCGGACGCTTAACCGACCGAGCCACCCAGGTGCCCCGATAGCAGCTTTTTAGTAGCTAAATAGTATTTCCTCCGGTGGAAGTAGCACATTTCAGTTAATCTTTCCGTGAGTTTGGAGCTTTTAGCTGTTCCAGAGTTGTGCACTTACAAATAATGTTGCAGAGAGCTTCTTTGTTCGGAAGTATATACGTGTGAGCGTTTCTAATTATTTCCTTAGGACAGATTCCTAGAAGCAGATTTCTGGGCCAAAGGGAATGAACCTTTTTGAAGGCTCTTTACATATTTTGGCCAGTTGCTTTTTGAGAAAAACAGGGACTAGGACTTCATTTGAATACCACCTGTTCTCCCCACGAAGAATAAGTATTTTTGGTCCTGACCTATCACAGATTAGCTGCAGCAAATCCGAGCCTAAGGAGATTTGAAGTCCTCAAGAGTAAGCCAGCCGCTCAGAGAGGCCCATGAGTGGCTGTGGAATCCCCCTTGAAGGGAGTCCACGGTGCTCTCACTGGTGGGTGAGGCAGTAAGATGTTTTTCAAGAGCCCAGAAATCTGTGTCCCTTTGTGGACGAAGGAAGGCTCCCGACCCATCCCTAGTAGACACATGGGTAGAGCCGGTTGTACAAACAGGAGGTAGGTTTCCACCAGGTGGGTGGCCTTTGGCGAAGAGCCCACTCACCACTGTTGCCGGAGGAAGGATTGAGGCGATGGCCGGGAACCCGGCCAGCAGGTTGGCTCAGCTGAGACGGTGCTCACATCATCGTCCTTCTCGGCACCGTTGTCGTGACCAACTAAAAGACCGCAGGCCCGAGTCAAGGGTGGCCGTGGCTTTGAGGCACGCGCAGGGTTTGGGTGACGTGGCACTGTTGCAATGTTTCAGGTTGGAGGAAAGATGGACGAGAACCGTTTTGTGGCTGTTACCAGTTCCAACGCGGCGAAGATTCTCAACCTGTATCCCCGCAAGGGCCGCATCATCCCTGGGGCCGATGCCGACGTGGTGGTGTGGGATCCGGAAGCCACAAAGTAAAACCTGCTGCTAGTCGCCGGGGCTAGAGGGACTTGGGGTTTTAAGGCGCTCGCGTTGCAAAACTCCACCAGCTTATCGTCTCTGCGCTGCATCTAGCGTAGCGAAGTGTGACCCTGTGGTGTGTTCGGTTCGACAAGTATTTGAGGGCCTGCCGTAGTCTGGGCACTAGGAATGCGGCAGTGAACAAGACAGGCTCAGACCGGCTGCAGGGTATCACCATGCGCATAGCGCCTTACAGTGATGCTGAGCGGCTTCACATCAGGGGGCTTCACGGCAGGGATCTCGTTTGGTTTTCACGCGGCCCCAGGAAGCACTCATGCTGGCATTCTTATTTCCATTTTCCTATCGAAGAAACGAAGACCCAGAGAGTAGAGGGGCTCCCCGCATCACATAGCTAACACGCCCTTGAACCAGACAGATGTCCTGACGCTCCGGGCTCCTCCGCCAGCCCCCTGCTCCCCTCACTGAGGGTGTTGGGTACTCTGGAGTGCACAGAGCTTGACACCCACAGCGAGTTGAGTGAACGAATGAAGGGGGTTACCAGGCCACGGGCTACAGAGCCTGGTTTTACTAAGAGATTTGGGCAGGGGAGATGGAAACCGCTCTTTCCGATTAAATTTCATTAATCGCTCAGCAGATTTTTGTTAAGTGCTAACTGGTGGCCAGGTACTTTTCTCGGTGTACAGGCTAGAAGTAAAGAAGATAAGCAAAAATTTAATGGAATTTTGAAAATAAAAAGTTGAATTGGAAAGAAGGTTCGCCTTCTTTGGTGCACCGCCACCCACCCCAAGGCCGGGATACCCATGCTGTCTTCTCCATTAGAGCATTCGAGAAGCCATGTTCTGCCTCCTGAAGCCTGGGGCTGGTCCCTGTTGCTGCAGAGGTGTGGGTGTTCATGATCACTGTTGGCAGAAAACTCGCTAGAGTTTGGCTCAGTTGATCCATTTCCTAGGGCTGCTCCAGCCCTACCACAGACTGGTGGCTTAGACGCACCAGAAACGTATGTTCCCCCAGTTCTGGAGGCTGGGAGTCCAAGATCAAGGTGTCAGCGGGTTTGGTGTCATCTGAGGCCTCTCTCCGTGGGTTGTAAATGGCTGTCTTACGCCTCCGTCCTCACCTGGTCTCTCCTGTATGGGTGTGCATGCCTGGGGTCCGAATTTCCTCCTCTTATAAAGACACCAGTCAGATTGGATTAGTGGATCATCCACTCGTATGATCTCATTTTACTTTAATTAGCTCTCTAAAAGCCCTGTCTCTAAATGCAGGCACATTCAGAGGCTGGGGGTGAGGACTTCAGTATATACATTTGGGGGGGGGTGATGGGATTCGGTCTGCAGCAGACAGCTTTTGGGGACTATTATTATTCCTTGTCACTGAGCATCACCCCCTCCCACTGACCATTGATTCGTCCTGCTGAGCTGTGACATCGTCACCTCTTCTCAGAGCTTTCTCTCCCACCCCTGCCTCTCCACCAGGACCATCTCAGCCAGCACCCAGGTGCAGGGAGGAGACTTCAACCTGTACGAGAACATGCGCTGCCACGGCGTACCGCTGGTCACCATCAGCCGGGGACGAGTCGTGTATGAGAACGGTGTCTTCATGTGCGCTGAGGGCACTGGCAAGTTCTATCCCCTGAGGTCCTTCCCAGACACTGTCTACAAGAAGCTGGTCCAGAGAGAAAAGGTAAGAGGAGGGAAGGGGAAGAAGGTGTATACGAAGAGGTTAAAGCCCCCCGTTGGGGAAATTCTATAATGACTGTTTTAAACCTCAAAGATGTTCTCATTCCATTTTCCCACTGAACCTTATCGCCTAGAATGGTCACTTTGGGGACAACCAAAATAGCAGAAAGGGAGTACCTATAACAGAGTAAAAATGTATTGGGAACAGTCCCTAAATCCCCCTAGAGCTAAGGAAATACTACAGGATGCTCGCAGATGTCCCCCACATCTAGTCTCTGGGAGGATTCTCACCAACCCTCAGATGGGACTCCCGGCTCGGCCTGGGTTACCATATTTGCCCTGGACTTGTTCTTTCCCTGAAGCCTCCCCCTCCCTTGTGACCGGAGTGAGGTTGGTAGGATTTTCTGGGTCTGGACGCCCCCCAACCCTGATGTGATCAGGCCGAGTCTAGAATACTTCATATCCCAGGGGTCCTACCCAGCCCTTGGATTCCACAAGCACACTGGGTGTTCCCTAAATCTTTGGGCTTCACCTCATCCCCAGGGGTTCCTGTCCTCTAAGTAGACACATTCACCCAAAAGAAGACTGCCTGTTGCCTCGTTGCTTAGGGATTGACTGCCCAGACTTATCTTCGAGAGCTGCCCTGGAGAACCTGGCCTGAGTTCTTGCTGACAACTCCGGGTGCTGGGGACTCCAGCTGTGGCCTCTGCGGGGACAGGAAGGGGTCCCAGAGCCTCGGAAAAGAACAGATCTAACACATTGACAGCTGAAAGCACGTGGTTCTCATCGTGGTTTCTCCTCCCCTTCCTCGGGCATAAAGCAATATTATTGTGACTTCAGAAGGCTCCTGTCCAGAAAGGGTGGATGTTCTTCTGTCACGCCTGAGGGCCCAGGAGCCCCAGCCTCACTGGTCCAGCCGCACTCCTGCCTAGGCTCATGGTTGTAATCATGGCGCACTTAAGAAACGTTGATCCTTTCTTTTTTTTTTTTTTTTTTTTTAATTTCCTTACCCAACTTCTCTTGTTCTCTTGTTCTATTCCTTTTGCCATTCTAGTCCTCTGTACACAGCAGGTGCCTGCTATATGTTCTGAAGGTAGTAGCAGAGAAATTTTCTTGTAAACTGCCCAGTCTGGCCTTGTCGGTCAGCTGCTTGTCTGTGCCAGAGGTGAGACCCAGGAAAATGGTCTGTGTGTTTTTTAGCTGAGGCCCTAAGTAGCAGCTGGTGGGGAGGCCTTTTCTGGCCCCTTCCAGGTGACCTCTCCACCCCCCACCCATATTGTGGTCACTGTCCCAGACCAGCATCAACTTCTTCCCATTCCCAGGCCCCATGCTCTCCACTCATCATCAGCTCTGACCTGTAGCAGGGACCAGAGCTGTAAAGCACCTTGACTGAAAACAGACTCAGCTGCCATTATTACTGAGCTCTAGAAATCTGCTCAATAATATCTTCGGAATAGGCCTTTTAAGAGCTGCCTGTGGCTTAGCGCACTTTGCCACGAGACGGTCGCATGACCTCTCCTCTTCAGCCAAACTTTCTTAGCATCGCGATTCTCAAGTCCTTTATGCAAAAGCCAAGCTTCTTTGCCCAGTGCCTCGGACCTCCCCTCCTTGTTCCCATTCTTGTTCCTTCCTTGAACCGCCCAAAGGCTTTCGGGGGAGCAGCCGCTTCAGCCTGTGTCCTTCCAGCTGTTCTCTGTCCACTGCTCAGGTGGCCTATGAGGCCCCAGCCCTAGAAGGAAAGCTCTACCAGGACGGGGGGTGGGGTGGGAGGAGGAGCAGGGGGCAGGTAGGCTTTCCTTCACTCTCCGGGCCTCTAACCAAGACTTCGCTTCACCCTGAGTGTGGTCCTCAGTAGAGCCCCTCTGTACAAGTTCATTCACAAAAACTACAGTATTCTTTCCTAAACTGTGGTCCAGCTCTCCTGGGCTGAGAGGGGTGTGGTGTGACGGGACAGAGGGAACGCCAGAGTCGGATAGTGCTGCTTTCCATTCCCCATCTTTGACTATCACATAGCATTTTAAGTGATCAGGCAAACGGGGAGTTCTGGGCTCCCGAAGGCACAAGAGCGAAACATGAGCATGTCTGTGACACCTGAGTTCCTCTCGATTCGCAGGCTCAGGGGCCTTTGAGGTACTGCCATTGCTCGGTTCCTTCCCAGTCTTGAAGTAACAGCACGTAAAACTGATACTTGAAAAGCAGTCATCTGGGGCGCCTGGGTGGCTTGGTCGGTTAAGCGTCCGACTTCGGCTCAGGTCATGATCTCACGGCCCGTGAGTTCGAGCCCCGCGTCGGGCTCTGTGCTGACAGCTCAGAGCCTGGAGCCTGTTTCAGATTCTGTGTCTCCCTCTCTCTGACCCTCCCCTGTTCATGCTCTGTCTCTCTCTGTCTCAAAAATAAATAAATGTTAAAAAAAAAAATTTTTTTTTTTAAAAGAAAAGCAGTTCATCTAAAGCCTAAAAGTAAGCAGGCCATGTTAACACCAGAAGATCAATTCTTTCGGCTTTCCACGCGTGAGGGCCCAGAGTTCTCAGAATGACTAAACACCCTTCTCTCCCAAAGGCCAACAAAGGAAGAAATCCAAAGCCAAATCTGCTGTGAGGGAGCAAACTTGGGTTCCCTGAAAAAAAAAAAAAAAAAAACCCATGATTTCAGTTATCACCGCATTCAATCCAAAAGCAAACTCAGGGTCTCTCAGGGTCTCTCAGGAGGCGAATGGTGCCATCTATCTCCAGAAAGCTCCTCAGATGTGAACCCGCAGCACAAGGCCTCAGCCAGCCTCTGGAGGGAGCGCTGGCAAGAGCAGTGAGAGTGATTCGTTCATACAGCACAATGTCTGACCGAGGGTGGCTGTCATTTTAAAAAGGAAACTGGAAAACAAGTGTCGGTTGGGATGTGGAGAAAGGGGAACCCTTGTTCGTTGCTGGAAGGAATGTCAAATGGTGCAGCCGCTTTGGAAAACAGTTTGGCACGTCCCCAAAAGTTAGATGTTAGAGTTACCAGAGAAGCCAGCATTTCTCCTCTTGCGAGAATCCTCAAGGAAGTAAAAATAGGTGTCTACACAAAAGCTCGTACACGTCCATAACAGCATCGCTCATAGAGGCCGAGAAATGGAAACACCTCCAATGTCCATCAACTGTTGAATGGATAACATAGAGGCCGAGAAGTGGAAACACCTCCAATGTCCATCAACTGTTGAATGGATAAACATAATGAAGTATAGCCATTCAGTAAAATATTATTTGGCCCGAGAAGGAAATGGAGTCCTCGTAGATGCTGCATTCAACACACGTGAACCTTAAGAGCATTATGCCAAGTGAAAGAATCTCGTCACAAAATACCACATAGCTTAAGATGCCATTTATGTGAAGTGTCCGTAATGTCCATAGACAGAAGATCCATTAGTGGTTAGTTAAGGCCGGGGGGTGGGGAACAGGAGTGACTGCAGACGGGTGTGGGATTGCTTTTTGGGGGCGATGAAAATGTTTGGGAATTAGACAGCGGTGGCCCAAAGTTGGGAATGCGCTCAACACCACTGAATTGTGCACTTTCGAATGGCAAGTTTTATGGCATGTGAATTATATTTCAGTATGAAACAAAAAGAATGATGGTTCTGCGGTCTTTCCAAAAAAAAAAAAAAAAAAGGCATTTGGTATTCAGGAAATTGGGTCAAAAGAGAGCGGAGAGAGTATTTCAAGCCCTTCTAAAAGGCAGCCTCATAAAAAAGTGAGATAGATCCCAATTCACAACACACCGCTCCCCTCGGGTCAGCCACCATGGAGGAGCCCCAGTTTCCAGGATTGGTATCAATTCAACCCAGAGTCTCTTTATCTAAAGCATTTATTACAACGACAACGTCAGGGTCCCAAGAAAAAGCCAGTTCTGTTAAAGTAAAGGAGCACTTGCATGCAGAAAAAGAAAACTATCAAAAAGTCTCATTTTCCAAAAATTGTCAGTGATCAGTCCCTAGAGAGCGTGGGTCTCAGGGAAGAAATCCTCTCTGGGAGGGTGTGGTATACAGCCAGTAACGAAGGGGCTGGCAGCGGCTGTCACCTGCCAAGGTCACAAACTCCGTTTTCACTCAGCTGGTGTTTCCACCTTTCACCACTGGAACCCCAGCTTCCCAAGCCAGGATGCTAACGTGCAGCCTGGTAGAGGCCAAAACAGTTCAGACCAGGCTTGACATTCTGAGGGCTGAGCTAAACCCTAGGTCTGTTGTTGGAGAATATAAAGGAATACGGAGGCTGAAGATGCTTCAAGAAATCCCCCATTGTCTATTGTTGCAACAAGATTTTCAGGAAGCAGCAAGGAGGTGGAGGTTGTGCCCCGGACGAGTGCCTGGCATGTAGATCATCCACGCTGCTCCTTCAGACTTTCTGAGCACACCCCAACTCACTTTGTCCTCACAGCAGCATGAATAAGCACACGTAAATGACCTCTGCCCTAATTGCAGCTCCCGGTGCTTTCACATCACTTGCCATGAGCCAGAGCAGTTCGAGGAGCTGTATGTGTATTAATTCATTTGATCCCCTAACAATTCTATATGTAGTACTAATAGGCACTACGGTCAGCCCATTTTTACAAATAAGGAAACAGGCACAGAGATTAGGTAACTTGCATAAGGTCGCAGAGCTGCGATTGGAACCCAGGCTGTCTAGATACCAAACATAGGCTCTTAACTTTGCTGCCTTTGTGAGTACAAAAGTGACTGACATTGCCACTGGGGATTCTCCTCTCCAAATCGGCTGTATTTGGTTTCTCTCCCCACAAAGTTGTCAGATCACAGTAAAAGGCATGGCCTCTTGGAAGCCTGGCGTGTGAGGGGATAACATTGCTCCGTGGGTGGGGAATACCCCAGAAATCCACCTGCCGCCTTGGAAAGGATTCCACCAATGTTGAGGGGGAGCCAGCGGGGGCCCCTCTATGCAAGGGCGCCCGCACACACGTACACACGTGCACACACTGGGAGGTAAAAGACTCCACTCCTGAGCTCAAGACGTAAGAAACTTTTGTCGCAGGCAGTCATTTGGGTCCTGAGAAGAGTGGCAGCATCCAACCTCCTGCCGGCCATCGAGGAGGCTCTGGTGGAGATGGCATCTGGGCTCTGATGGTGTCTGGGCTCTGATGGTGTGCTCTTTTCCCATTTCCTCCTTCTCCATCCTTCGCTAGACCTTAAAGGTTAGAGGAGTGGACCGTACTCCCTACCTGGGGGACGTAGCTATCGTTGTGCATCCCGGGAAAAAAGAGATGGGAACGCCACTCGCAGACACTCCTACTCGGCCCGTTACCCGACACGGGGGCATGAGGGACCTTCACGAGTCCAGCTTCAGCCTCTCTGGTAAGAGCAAGGGCCGCTCCGGCTGGGATGCGTGGCTCTACCTCAGCGGGGTGGCCGGAGGACAGGCCCACCCTGGCAGCGGGACTTCCGTGGCTTTTTCTCTTTGTCTTCTCCCTCCCCCCACCACCCCATCCCACGTCTGCAGTTGGGTGTTGGGTCCCACATAGAGACACAAATATCAGGAGGGGCGGGAGGGCCCTTCGGGTCCCTGGGCACCAGTCATTCCAAGAGGCCGTGGCTCGTCTTCTGCTCGCCCCGCAGTTTCTAAGTTCAGGAAAATTTTCCCCTTGAAACATCTTCGGGGCCCTGCACACAGTGGGTGCCCCAGGGGTGATCAGAGCTCTGAAGGCTTAACCGTCTCTGCTACATGGGACTGTACCCCAATGCAGTCTCCCTGTCCCCCTCCCTGCTCCTTGCCAGCCTCTAAAAGAGGTATTTCCCTGTTCCCTTTCCTCCCCCGCCTCAGCCCCGTGTTTGTCCCTCTGGCACCTTCTTTTTTGTCAGCAATTGTAGTATATGTAATACCACATATAATATATGGGGGGCGGGGTTGTTCTGGGACTTTACTGTCAATAACTCACATCCCAGGTGCTCTGCAGTAGCGAAAGGTGGGGGTCGTTGCCACAAAACTGGTAGCCCTCCGTGGAGAATGAGCACGGTAAGGTGGCCTGGTCCTCCAGGCCGCTTTGATGGACACTGGGACCCCACCCCCGACCCCAGCTTGAAAGGGGCAGGACGGGGTCTCCTGGAACACGCTGAGCGGCCTTCAGAGTCGGACCGGGTGGAGGCCTGGCATCACTCTGCAAGGGCCACACCGGGACCCAAACGGTGAGAGGACCAAGATCCATATCCTTCCACACAGAGTGTGGCGTTTACTGTTATGATAGGAAAGGCCGAGGGAGGGGGCTGCCCGCCGAGCTTCCTGTGTGTCCCCCTATGTGCTGGGGGCAGAAGACACGTGGTTCCCGTTTAGAGGTTTTGAGGACTTTGTGGTCTGTGGGGAGGGGTCCTCTCCACCACTCTCTCCATCCTCAGAGGCGATCTCAGTGCCAAGATAACTATCCCCCTGCCCCCGCCCTGAAGGCCACTGCCAGTCCCACCAGGGACAAGACACGTGTGCTGGGAGTCAGGAGGGAGTCCGTGGTGCCGAGTGTCGTGGTCAGGCCCTGCCATCCCAGGAGGTGTAGGCTCCCACGGCTGCCTGGGCACGGCCCTTCCTGCAGCAGCCAGGCCCACGAGAAGCCACGAGGCCCTCGGAGCGGCCAGTGGCTTCGGCGCTCAGGTCTCGGGGCAGGCCTCTCTCCAACTCGGCAAGTATCCTTCCACCCCAGTCTCCTCTCTCCTGGGCAGGCTGGGCTGAAGAATGTCCCGCTCGCTCCCTAGGGCACCAAGCCACTTTCTGAGTCTTGGGATTTCAAAATGCTGGGCCTTTGGGGTGTGGTTCTCTGATTTTTCCAGAACAACGGAGGGCCCAGCCGTCTCCCTGTCTTACTCACTGAGGCTTGTATACAAAGGCACACGCGCTAACGGGCTGACTGACGGTCCGTGTGCCTGACAAGAGACCACATGTGCAGGTTTGGGGTGCAGGTTTGGGAGCAGCGAAGGTAGCAGAGTAGCAGTTCATCGGAGAGGCCCTCGATCAGAAAGACCTGGGTTCAAATCCAGGCTCTGCCACCTGCGTTACACGCTGCGTAACACTGGGCAAGTCACTTAACTTCCCTGAGCCTCGTTTTCCTCACCTGTAAAACCGGATGGGGTTGTGAGGGTTCAGACAGATCGTCCCCACAGAGGGCTGAACGGCCTCCGCCGGGGAATGGTGGCCGTGCAGTCATAACTCAGGCAAGAGCAGCCGAGCTCACCCCCTGCTTCCTTCTCTGCAGGTTCTCAAATCGATGACCATGTTCCAAAGCGAGCTTCGGCTCGGATCCTCGCTCCCCCCGGAGGCAGGTCAAGCGGCATTTGGTAAAGGCACTGACCAGCCCCCCGCGTGAGGACGCACCACTGCCACCAGCCCGCACACCCTCCGGCCGCAGCTGCAGGGGGCGGGAGAGGCTGGGCTGGGCAGTACACCACCTGAGGGGGCCACGGGACCCGGGGAGCCCTCCCCATGTCTGACACGCGGTTCACTGTGCTTCGAGCCAACCCTAACAGGCACTTTGAGATGTGTCCCTCCCGCTGCAGTCCTTTCCTGCCTTGGCCTCGGCAGGCTTTGGGGGGCCCGGGAAACCCACACTATGCACAGAGCCCAATGCATAGAGCCCGGCCCAGCCCCTCCTCTTACACCCGCCTCCATGCGCTGGCTTTGGGAAAGCCCAGACTTTAGTGCCCTGCCCCCTGGCTGACCCGCCAGCTGTCCGGAGCACTTTAGCAGATGTGTGTTAGAGGAAAAGGACCCCCTCCCCCTGAGGAGGCCCCGCGGTCGCTTTTCCCAAGTCAGACAGGTGTTGGCTTCCCGGCCGTGCCCAGGGGGTCCCGTTTTTTTCCTGACTCCACGCTGGCCCCTGTGTGGGTGTGGTTGGGGCGCTCCGCACCCTCCGCCAGCTTCTTCCTCTCCCCACCCCCACCCCACCCTCTGGGAGTCACAGGCCCGGAGGGGCTAGCTGGGTGGGGCACGGGGCTGGTGCCAGGCGCGTGTACATGATTTTGTTTTGCACGTTTGGTTTGCGCAGTGGTTTGGTTTGACTTGTTTGTGCATCCTGTGAAAAATAACGGTGCTTCGTGTCACTAGCATAGCATAGAAACAGGAGTAGATGTGGACCTTAAGAGATGCTGCACTCGACACCAACCAGACAGCCTAGGGCACAGACAAGGAGGGGGCGGTGAGGGGTTGGACTCACAGGCCCTTCTTCTCCCAACCTGGGGCCTTCCAGGCTGCCGAGGCCTTGTCCCAGGCCCTCCTCCCATCCCCTCCCCTCTTGGTATAGTTCCCTACAGTCTGAGAGGGTGCCCCGGGGACCGTCGGGGAGCGGAGTCACCTTTCCCATCTCTGGCTCTGGTCACTCCCAGCCCTGACACCCCCACACCCCCAGCCAGCTTCCTGTAACCTCCCCCTGCTGGACGGAGGCCCGGCCGCTCTTCCTGTGTGATTGGCAAGAGGCCTCGTGCCTGCTAAGAGAGGGGGAGCGGGACCAGGGAGGGAGTGGGCTGGAGGCCAGGCCAGCGGGACGGGGCTGGAGAACCCACATTGCTGCACAGGTGCCGTGGAGCCCCGTGGTCAGCACCTCACCTTCACCTGCCCGTGGCCTCCCTCTCCTCCCACCTCCAGCCGAGCCCTCCCTGCCTCGGAAGCAACGGGAGGTCTCCATGGAGACGCTAGAGGCCGGGTGATCTCCATCCGCCCTGAGCGAGCTGGGAAGCAGCCCAGCCACCTGCCCTTCTTAAGCTTTGCCTTCCCCTCGGGGAAGTGATTTCACGTTCCACATCGCTTTGCGCACCCCAGGCTTGTTCCAGGACTCGGGCCAGCGGTCCTACCCTGCACGTTTCTTTCGTGCTTTACGTGTCGTCAAAGCACTTGGATCTACGAGCGCTCGCTTGCTCCTCGCAACGGCAGAGCGTGTATTGTGGTCCCCATTTCGCAGATGAGACCCAGAAGGTTTAGGCCTTCTGACCCCAGAAGTGTCCAGGACCACCCCAAAGGGCGTGGCTGCCTCCCCCCGCTGTGGGAAGGAGGAGGGGTGACGTCTCTTGTAGATGCCACCCGAGAATTCAACCACCCGGAAGACTGACTCCCTTGGTAGGCGTTCTGCTTTGTTTTGCACAGATAGCTAGATTTTCCTTGTAGACTAACGCGTGTTCACTGCTCGAGCCAGGACTAGATCCGTGTTGGCGGCTTGCCGTGTGGTTTGCGCTGCCCCCACGCCCTCATTTCTCCCTTCAAGCTCATCTTCCTCACTCACTCAGGGGCTGAGAGGACAGAGACGGCACCCCAGGGAGCAGAGGGAGCAAAGGCACCCACGGGGACGGGAGGTAGGGATCTGGGCCTGGGAAACTGTGACCTTGATCCCTCGCTACAGTGCACATCACCATCTTTATCCCTTCCAGCCCTTTGCTGGGTCGCGGGCCTTGGGAAGATGCCAAAGAGCCGAGCAGTGGTGGTGGCCAGCGGGCAGAGTGTCCCTGCTTGGGCCAGGAAAGCTTTACCTTCTCTGAGTGCCTCTGCCTGAGAGATGCATGGTCTGTGGCTCTAGGAGACCACGTCTTGGAGTGGTCCACCGCAGGCCTTCCACTTCATCTACCCTCCCCACCCCCACCCCCGATCTTTCATAGACCCCACCCTCGCCCGGGAGCTTCTAGATGAAGATCAGGAGGCTCAGGGGACCACATGAACGGTCCGCTTCCGCCACCCGCTCCTTGCCCCTGTGCAGAGCTCCAGCCGGCTCCATCGGCAGCCCCACTGCCCCTGGTTGGAATGAAAAGGGTCTCTGGTTGCACTGAATGCAGCTCTCAAACTGGTCTTGTACTTGCTGAATAAATACTGTTGTTCTTGCCTTAGCTGCTCTCTAGGTTTGTGGGAATAAGTTACCAGAAAATTGTGCTACTGTGTGTGCGTGTGCGTGTGCGTGTGTGTAGTGCTAGGAGTCCACAGTAGGTCTCTGTCAAGCCGATGCCGCGATGAGGGCTTTTCCGATACTGACCCAGAAACCACAGAACCACGCGAAAACCCAAACCACCCTCTCCAGCTGCCCGGGCGGCAGGCACAGCCTGGGGTCAGGATGGAGCCTCCAGCACCCAAGTGACTTCTCACTCCTCTGTAAACGTCATGGTGCTAAGATCGTGTCAACCCCAAGATGACACATGGTCCTGTGCTTTGGCCACCTGTTTGAGGCAAAAACAAAACAGCCCGACACATTGTGTTCTGGTGCAGGTTTGTATTAAACTGTAGCTACTTCTCACCTGGTCTCAGTCGTGTTTCTTCAAAGAAGAGGGACTTTGACAGGGGACCTCTTCCACAGTGGCAGGGGCGAGGCTTCGGTTGCTAAGAAAATTCAGCTCTGGTTTTTCACTCGTGTCGGGTGGCAGGTAGCAGCTCGCTGAGAGGTGGGAGCCTCAGTGCCCGGCACTCGGGACTCTGTCCTCTTCCTGGTGGGGACAAAAGCAAGGCTTTGGATGCCAGATTCCCAGGACAAGGTTGCTGGGTTAACTGAAACAGCCGTAATTGGGAGAAAGCATTACATACAAAAGGAGGTGGGGGAAACTAGGCTTCCCCCACTTATCCTTTGTTGCCTGTTCTCTTGGCTACCATTTTGGAAACCCATAGACCCCCCCTTTACACAATGGAACTCTTGGCTAATGGAGCTGTGACCTCATAAAATCACATGACAGAGCTGTCCGAAGGCCAGGGTGTCTTTTTTTTTTTTTTTTTAATCTTTATTTATTTTTGAGGAAGAGAGAGAGAGAGACAGAGCGTGAGCAGGGGAGAGGCAGAGAGAGAGGGAGACACAGAATCGGAAGCGGGCTCCAGGCTCTGAGCTGTCAGCACAGAGCCCGACGCGGGGCTCGAACTCACAGACCGTGAGATCATGACCTGAGCGGAAGTCAGATGCTTAATTGACTCGGGCGCCCCGGCCAGTGTGTCTTTGAAGGAACTTCAGGCTGCTCCCTGGTTCTCCAGAACCCCACCTTTTGGGTTGGTCTACTATACCCTCTAACCCCTGCCACCTGCATCACCTCCACTGTCTCTCTAGATCTCAGCCAGATGTTGGAAGGGATTACCAGATCAAACTCGTCCACACTACAGGGTGAAATTGTTTCCAGTACTACGGGGTCACTTGTAGTTTTTTCTTAGCCCCCAAAGACAAAACCCTAGTGGCAAAGGAACTTTCCCGCTTCTCACCAAATAAACAACCCTGCCATCAAGGCCAGAACCGAAATAAATCCCCGGGGTGCTGCGTTGGGACCAAGCACTCGGCTGTAATGAAGTGAGCTGTATGCACAAACTCTGGTGGGGTTTCTGAGCCAGATGGAAACACTGTTACCTGGCTTGCAAAGGATGCCGAGTCCCTGGGATGGTACTGGGCCAAAGTGTCTGTTACCCTGATTTCCCATCACGTGGGAGAATGCGAATTTGACTAGCGGCCAAAAATCTTTTGTGTTTGGATGAAAAGCATGCCACATGTTCAGCAGGCCATGTGCATGGTATTGGATGGTGTATGGAGAAAAAAATAAAAGATACCCGGGAAGACACGGCATGCCTTTGTGTGTATGCAGTTGCGGGAAAATAAAAGACCACAGACTTTAAAATAAAGCCATCTAATAAGATAAGGGTTTTAGTGCTTTCTCACTAAAACAGTAAAGGATCTAAAATTTGGTTGGTACTTGACGCTGTCTTACAATGAAAGCTGATTTCTTCACTTTCTTCCCCTGGTATATTTACAAAGTACACATTTATACCTATAGGGAATCTTGTCCTGGTTTTCCCGGGACAGTTCCGGGTTAAGTCTATCGCTCCAGGGTAATTAGTGGTGCCACCTTTTATATATGTCGTGCTTTGGGCACTAACTTATTTGGCCACCTCATGCATACCTATATATTCATTAGGCTATGAAGATGCCTGATCGGGAGTTAAAATTCATTCCATCACTGAAAGGTGAAGGGCAGGGCATCGTGGGAGGTGGGGAAAATGGGTCCTTCTGCTGTGAGTGGGGACAAGGGTGTCCTGTGACAAGCCCCGAGTCTTCACAGCTCTGCCATGGGTACAGCAGAATGGGGAAGGTCTGGGGGCGCTTCCCTAAGCTTTTCAGTTTAGTGTATAGACTTATTATTCCATTAAAAATTATAAGTCTACCACCTTTCATCATTTACTGTTAAGGGGACTATGATCCCATTTAACAGCTTCATTGAACACTTTACATTTCTAACTCCATTCGAAATTCCAGCTCCTTCTTAAGCACCTTTCCTAAAAGCTAAATAATTATCGCCAGTCTAATCAATTAAGCCCACAACTACAGTGAGCTTAGAGGTTCATTAGATGTTTCACTGCCACACATAAACTTAGATTTCATCTCGAAGTCCTAAATCTTTGGCTGGGAGCCTGGGCATCTAAGAGGATGTGAGGAAGGCCTGCTTCCTAGCTCCACTCCAGTGGCTCAAATTTCCAAAGTTAGGTACCAGATTCTCATTCGGTCCCTCTACACCAACCGCATAGTTATTAGTGCAAGACTCCTACGTTAAGTTCTAGCCAGATGAATTCTGCCTCCTTTAAAATTTTTCCTGAATACATTAGATGCTTTGTATTTTAAAGTTTCCTTAAATTTTAACTGAACAAATTCTGTTCCTGTATAGCTTTCTTTTAAAAATAGGCTTTATTTTTTTTTTAGAACAGTTTTGATTTACAGAAAAACTGAAAAGATAGTACAGAGAGATCCCACATACCCCACACCCAGCTTCCCCTATTATCAACATCTCACATTAATATGGCACTTTTGTTACAATTAGAGCACCAATAGTGAGGCATTCTCATTAACTAAAACCCATACTTTATTCATATGTCCTTAGTTTTTACCTACCGTCCTTATTCTCTTTCAGAATCCCATCGAGAACGCCACAGTACATTTGTCATGTCCCCTTGGGCTTCATTTGGCTGTGACCGTTGTCAGACTTTTCCTTGTATTCGATAACCTCGATAGTTTTGAGGAGTACCGGTCAGGTGTTTTATAGAAGGCTTCTCTATTAGAATTGGTCCACTGTTTGTCTCAAATGAATGGTTAGGCTGGGGTTATGAATTTTTAGGAGGAAGGCCACAGAAACGAAGTGTGCTTTTAATCACATCATATTAAGGGTAATACTGCGTACATGATTTATCACTATTGATATTGACCTTGATCACCCAGATAAAATCTGGCATCGCTGTTTTTAAAAATTTTTTTAATGTTTATTATTTTTGAGAGAAAGAGACAGACAGAGCGCGAGCAGGGGAGGGGCAGAGAGAGAGGGAGGCACAGAATCCGAAGCAGGCTCCAGGCTCTGAGCTGTCAGCAGAAAGCCCAATGTGGGGCTTGAACCCACCAGCCGTGAGATCATGTTCTGTGCCGAAGTCAGACATTTAACCTACTGAGCCATCCAGGCACCCCTGGCATCACGTTTTAAATTTACATTGTTCCCTTTTAAGACCCCACCAGCTCCTCTTTTTACAAAATGTAACTTTCTTAAGCCACTAAATATATCATACTATGTGCTGAGCTAAATTTTACAGGCATTTGCTAAATGATTCTCCTAGCTATGACTCTTTTTTTATTCAGTATCAATTGTAAAGTCTTTACTTTGACTATGGGAGAACAAGAAGATACTGGTATCTTAGAGTAGCACATGATCAACAAGAAATATGCACATTAAACATAGGCTCTTGAGGTTTTATCTGAACTTCTGACTCCTGTGTCAAAATTTAGACATTTATACACACGCACATGCACACAATATTTTTATTTCACTACATAACCCCAACTTCATGAGGCCTTTGGATAAATACAAGTATCCATTAGCTTAATGCTGTTTGAATTATACTTCCAAAATCCAATTAGAAATTCTAGGGAAAGGGGCGCCTAGGTGGCTCAGTCATTGGATTGTCTACCTCTTGATTTCGGCCCTGGTCATGATCTCATAGTTCATGGGATCAAGCCCCGCGTTGGGCTCTGTGCTAACAGCACGGAGCCTGCTTAGATTCTCTCTCTCTCTTTCTCTCTGTCCCCTGCTTGCTCTCTCTGTCTCAAAATAAATAAATGTTAAAACAAACAAAAAACAACAACAAAAAAGAAACTCTAAGAAAAATGGCACTAAACAGATAAAGTTAATAAGCTAATGTTGAGGAAACATTATTTTAATGCAATGCAGGAAGTTAGGTTGCAACTTATATCTATGGATTTATATGATTTTGGATTATGTGAATTTTACTGAATGAATTGATAAAGGACACATTTTTTCCATATTAGTCTCAATATCTTTCAACGACCATCAAAACCCCATGTCTTGGCACAAAAACAGACACTCCGATCAGTGGAAAAGAATAGAGAACCCAGAAATGGACCCACAAACGTATGGCCAACTAATCTTTGACAAAGCAGGAAAGAATATCCAATGGAATAAAGACAGTCTCTTCAGCAAGTGGGGCTGGGAAAACTGGACGGCGACATGCAGAAGAATGAACTTGGACCACTTTCTTACACCATACACAAACATATACTCAAAATGGATGAAAGACCTCAATGTAAGACAGGAAGCCAACAAAATCCTAGAGGAGAAAGCAGGCAAAAACCTCTTTGACCTCGACTGCAGCAACTTCTTAACACGTCTCTGGAGGCAAGGGAAACGAAAGCAAAAATAAACTACTGGAACCTCATCAAAATAAAAAGCTTCTGCACAGCAAAGGAAACAATCAGCAAAACTAAAAGGCAACCGACGGAATGGGAGAAGGTATTTGCAAACGACATATCAGATAAAGGGTTAGTATCCAAAATCTATAAAGAACTTATCAAACTCAACACCCAAAAAACAATCCAGTGAAGAAACGGGCAAAGAAGACATCCAGATGGCCAACCGACACGTGAAAAAATGCTCAACATCAGGGAAATACAAGTCAAAACCACAACGAGATACCACCTCACACCTGTCAGAATGGCTAATAACATTAACAACTCAGGCAACAACAGATGTTGGCGAGGATGCAGAGAAAGAGGATCTCTTTCGCGTTATTGGTAGCAATGCAAACTGGTGCAACCACTCCGGAAAACAGTATGGAGGTTCCTCAAAAAACTGAAAATCGAACTACCCTATGACCCAGCAACTGCACTACTAGATATTTATCCAAGGGATACAGGTATGCTATTTTGAAGGGACACATGCACCCCCATGTTTATAGCAGCACTATCGACGATAGCCAAAGTATGGAAACAGCCCAAATGTCCATCGATGGATGAATGGATAAAGAAGGTGTTGTGTGTGTGTGTATATATATATATATATATATATATATATAACGGAGTATTACTCGGCAATCAAAAGGAATGAAATCTTGTCGTTTGCAACTACGTGGATGGAACTGGAGGGTATTATGCTAAGTGAAATTAGTCAGAGAAAGACAAATATCATATGACTTCACTCACATGAGGACTTTTAAGAGACAAAACAGATAAACATAAGGGAAGGGAAGCAAAAATTATATAAAAACAGGAAGGGGGACAAAACATAAGAGACTCTTAAATATGGAGAACAAACAGAGGGTTACTGGAGGGGTTGTGGGAGGTGGGATGGGCTAAATGGGTAAGGGGCACTAAGGAATCTACTCCTGAAATCATTGTTGCACTATATGCTAACTAACTTGGATGTAAATTTAAAAAAATAAATGTTAAAAAAAAATGCCTTACATCATATTTACAAAAATGCTTTAGCTATTTCATTTTAGTGCAAAAATTCAAATTCGTGTTGAAATCAATTATGCCATATTCAAAATTCCTGATTTCACATTCTATAGTATCACCTTGAGGGGAGGGAGGCAAAATTATGTTTTAAAGAAACAAACTCACTGAATTTCCCAGCTTTGTTAATGTTTTAAACACCTTTTGAATCTGAGAGGCAGTTAATCCTGAATTCCCAAACTTGAAATCTTAAAACTGCATTAGGGTGCATTTTAAAACTGCAATAAGGGTGTGCCTGGGTGGCTCAGTCGGTTGAGCATCTGACTTTGGCTCAGGTCATGATCTCACGGTTCATGGGTTCGAACCCCACATCGGGTTCTGTGCTAACAGCCTGGAGCCTGCTTTGGATTCTGTGTCTCCCTTTCCTCCTATCCCTCCCCTGCTCGCTCTTTCTCTCTCAAAAGTAAACATTTAAAACTTTTAAAATAAATAAAGCAGCAATAAGAATTATAAATGATTCTCTTACCAATAAAGGGAGTGGAGATGACTGAGTCAACCACCAACTTTCTAGAAAGTTCCTTTTGCCTTTTATTTATTCTCTGCCCTGTGACCTGTTCTTATCAGGAAGTTTTCTTTTTGAGCTTAAGAATATGCTAAAAATTTGGCTTAAAAACATCTTAATTATCATAGTTTATAGCTTTACCAAAATACGCACATGCTGTCGGACTGTCTTTCTGGCTCGAATCACACAAGTGCATTGAATATTTTCCTGGAAATGCAAATTCTTCACATTTTTTTACTATTAAAAGCAAATTATCTTTCTTGAGACCCTGAGCTTTTCTGAACACTAGTCTTCTTTCTACAGACTGACTACATGTTATATGAATTACAGCCCTCTAAGCCCCCTTGGGAGGAAATAGATTCTTCAACTGTGAATTAAAGATCGCCTTAAAATGAAAGGCAATTGCTACAGTGATGCATATTTAAATTTAATTGGCTACTCAGTGCCTCTCCCTTTATTAGAATTCTTGGTTTTAAACTATCCTTGGAAGCTTTGCAGCCCCCTTACCTTGAAGGGAGCTGATCCCTTTCGATCAATTCCCAAAGACACTAAGTTTCAAGGCACTGGAGCAGCCCTTTCCAGTAAACCAGACCTTCTCCCCAAGTTAGTCTTTGATCCTTTCGCTGCTGTGGGAGCAGAAGTCACTGGGGAACAATGTCTCCGGGGAGGACCCTTGGTATTTTGAACCCCAAGGGAAAGGAGACATCGGTGGCAGGACCTCAAGGGCCTGTTCCTGTCTCTGTTGTACAACAGATTTCCTGACACCCCCAGAAGGAGAGATCTGGAAGCTGCATCAAAGGTATTTTAGGACAAAGCACCGCATGTGGGGGTTGCTGAGGGTTATTTGCTCATTTTTCTAATGGCCAGGGCTGTATAGTGAAATTTTCCCCACTGTGGGCTGGTGGACAGTCAGGGCCTGTCTCTTTTTTAAGTTGTGAGGATTTAAACTTGTGCCTTGGGGGCACTTTATAGATTTTACTTGATGTCCATAAGATGGTTTTGAAATTTCTCCCTGGTATCTGGGTGGAAACATATGAAAGGGTTTTGCCTTTCTTTGTTAACTCGCCTTTTCATAGCTATCAGACTTTCAGCTGGCATCGCGGTCATAGGAGCTATCAAGGCGAAATTGTCATTTTGGATCTCTCTGCTGTACCAGTTCCATTTTTTAAGCAAATTGGATAGGTTGAGGGTTTATGACAGTTAAACACGAACTGAGCAGGGATGGGGCCCCTTCCAAGCTCTTGAGCTGAAGTTACCCATTAAGTCAGTCTAGCTCAGTGGTTCTCAACCGGGGGCCATTTTGTCCCCCAGGAGACATTTGGTAACATCTGGACACAGTTTTTGGGTTGTCAAAACTGGGAGCGTGAGAGAATCCAGTGAGTAAAGGTCAGGGGTGTTGCTGAACATCCTACAGTGCACAGAACAGCCCCTCACAATAAGGAATTATCTGATCCAAGATGTCAATAGCGCCGAGCTTAAGAAACCCTGGTCTAGCCTAAGGGTGAAAACAGGGCATTCAATCTTTTTTTTTTTTTTTAATCATGTGGGAAAAATTTAACAGGAGGGGAGAAGTAGCTTCGTTTATGATACCTATCTTATATGGCAAAGCTTTTTAACTAAAAACACCCCAGGAGTGGAGCTGAACCATAGCATCCCCAGGCAGCAGAGGGGAGGTAAGAAAAATGCCTACAGAGTAAGACATCAACAGGTCTCACCATGTGTATGCCCGGGCCTCATCTGACAAACCGCTGTCAGGGTCCATGTTGTGCCAGATCCTGCCATCATTACGTTAAAATGTTGCGGGAAATAAGAGACCACAGATACAGAATTGATAATTATTAGGTTTTGTCATTTCCTGGGACTCTGCCTATAGGAAGGAAGGAAGTCGAGCACTCACCAAGTGGCAGCTTGAAGAACTGTCGTGTCTCAAATCCTTAGCAATCAAAAGTATAGGCTTTCTTTGATCCATGGGTATAAACTAAGATCCTCTCCAGAAACTGCCTTATGCCCACTAAAGGAAGGAGGCTTCTTAAAACCCAGGAAAGGGAAGGAAGATCTGATGATACTCAGTTGGAGGAGGTTATATATCATGGTTACAATCAAGATTGGAAAAGGCCATTTGAAGGAGTGACAAAATATACATCCGAAAAGGGTCACAGTGTTTGCCCGGTAAAATATTAAGAATGCACCTTTTTTTTTTTTCTCCATTGAAATGCTTTACTTTGAGTATAACAGGTTTACAGTAGAGTGCATGGCTGTGACCCGTGCTGCATATAAGGAGCTCGGAGGTCACCACTCCAGCCTAACGATAAGAAAAAAGCTGAACAGACTGAAAAAAATCAACAATGATTCTTGGATCTGTAAAGAAGGGAAGGACAGGAAAAATACCGCCCCAAGATGGGAGGGAGAGGAATGCCACTTCCTGATTTTATTTTATTTTTTTATCCTGGAATTTATTTTTTTAATATTTTTAATTTTTAAAAATTTGAGTACAATTGATACATAATTTTTTCCACTTCCTGATTTTAAAAGCTACTACACTGGGGCGCCTGGGTAGCTCAGTCAGTTGAGCACCCAACTTTGGCTCAGGTCATGATCTCGTGGTTTGTGAGTTCAAGCCCTGCATTGGGCTCTGTGCTGACAGCTCAGAGCTTGGAGCCTGCTTCGGATCCTGTGTCTCCCTCTCTCTCTCTCTCTCTCTCTCTGCCCTTCCCCTGCTCACGCTCTTGTCTCTCTCTCAAAAGTAAATAAACATTTAAAAAATTGTTTTAAATGTAAAAGCTACTATGAAGCAAACTGGTGGTTACGAGGGGGGAGGTGGGTGGGAGAATGAATGAACTAGGCGATGGGGATTAAAGAGCACACCGCGATGAGCCCTGAGTAACGTGTGGAAGTGTTGAATCACGGTACTGTTCACCTGAAACCAACATAACACTGTACATTAATTATACTAGAATTTGGAAAACAAATAATTTTTTAAAAGAAAAACTACTGTGAAGCACCGGTAATCAAGACAGGACTCTACAGGGGGCACCTGGCTGGCTTGGCGGGTGGAACACGTGACTCTTGATCTCGGGATTGTGAGTTCCAGCCCCATATTGGGTGTAGAGGTTACTTAAAAATAAAATCTTTTTTTTGAAGGACTGTAGAGATCTAGATCAATTGAATAGAATATTGAGAGTCCATTAAGAAACAAGAAAACAAGTGTCTATGGTCTCCTGATTTTTTACCAAGATGCCAAGATGATTTAATGGGGGAAAATAGTGTTTTCAACAAATGGTGCTTGGACACCTGGATATCCACCTGCAAAAGAATGTAACTGGAACTTTACCTGAGATCATATGCAAAAAAATTTACTCAAAATGGGGACCCCTGGGTGGCTCAGTCGGTTAAGCATCTGACTTCGGCTCAGGTCATGATCTTGTGGTTCATGAGTTCGAGTCCCCGTCAGGCTCTCTGCTGTTTGCACAGAGCCTGCTTCAGATCTTCTGTCCCCTTCTCTCTCTGCCCCTCCCTCTGCTCTCTCTCTCTCAAAACTAAATAAGCATTAAAAACGAAAAAGAAAAAAATTTACTGAAACTGGATCGAAGACTTCACTGTGAGAGCTACAACTGTAAAACTCCTGGAAATATACCAGAGGAGTATATCTTCATAACCTTGGATTTGGAAATGAATTCATAGATATGGCACCGAAAGGCATAAGTAACAAAGGAAAAAAAATAGATACATTTGAGTTCATCAAAATTAAAAACCTTTGTATTTCAAAGGACACTGTCAAGAAAGTGAAATGACAACCCAGAGAAAAGGTTCATCGCAGCATTATTCACAATCACCAAAAGGTAGCAGCAACCCAAATGCCCACTGACAGATGAATGGATCAACAAAATGTGATATGTGCACACAGTGGAATGCTAGGCAGCTTTAAAAACGAAGGAACCCTTGTCACATGCTACAACTTGGATGAACCTCGAGAACATTATGCCAAGTGAAATAAGCCAGTCACAAAATGACAAGTTATATACGATCCCCCTTATATGAAGTATCTAAGTGGCCAAACTCATAGAAATAGTAGAATGGTAGGTACCAGGGGCTGAAGAACAGGTAAAAGGAGAATTGTGTAATCGAAAAAGGGTTTCAGTTCAGCAAGATGAAAAAGTTCTAGAAATCTATTTAACAATAATGTAAGTATACTTAATCCTACTGACCTGTACACTCAAAAATAGTTAAGATAGGGCGACGCCTGGGTGGCTCAGTCTGTTGAGTGTCAGACTTCGGCTCAGGTCATGATCTTGCGGTTCATGAGTTCAAGCCCCACGTCGGGCCCTGTGCCGACAGTGCTAAGCCTGCTTGGCATTCTCTCTCTCCCTCTCTCTGTTCCCTCCTCCACTCGCTCATGCTCTCTCTCTCAAAATAAATAAATTTAAAAAGAGGGAGAATTGTTTATAAAAATTGACCATTTACTACACCACAAAGCAAGATTCAGAACATTGAGAGTGTACAGACTTATTTAAAAAGACCAGAAAAAAAAATTGGAGACAAAGCCAAGAAAAGTCGATGATCAGTCTAACAGCAGTTTCAGAAATAGGAGTACAGAAAAACCAAAGAAAGGGAGTTTATCAAAGAAATAATAGAAGAAAATTTCCAGATTTTCTGAAAGATAAGAGTCTCCAGGTTAAAGAGACATCATCATGACATTTCTAAACAATGAAAATAATGCTTCAAGAGCCAGCAGGAAAAGAAAGCACAAACTGCATACAAAGAATTGGAAATTGAATGTCACCTGACTTTATCAACAAAACTATGAAAAGATGGAAAATCATGGAGCTTGTTTTCTAAATCTTGTGGGAAAATCATTTCCATCCTAGAATTCTATACCCAAACAATCTGTCTACCAAGTGTCAATAACAAGTCATTTTCAGGGGGCTCCCGGGTGGTTCAGTCAGTTAAGCATCCAACTTTAGCTCAGGTCATGATCTCACTGTTTATGAGTTCAGGCCCCGCATCGGGCTCAGTGCTGACAGCTCAGAGCCTGGAGCCTGCTTCAGATTCTGTGTCTCCTTCCCTCTCTGCCCCTCCCCTGCTTGCATTCTGTCTCTCTCTCTCTCTCTCTCTAAAAAATAAACAAACATTAAGAAAAGGTCATTTTCGGACAATCAAGATTGAAAAGACTGACTTTCCTGGTAATCTTTCTTGGGAATTTACTTGGTGACGTGCCCTGATATATTAAACTAATAATAAAAAATAGAAAAATACGGGATGGAGGAAATGGGAGATTCCACATAGGTAAGAGGGTAAGGAGTGGTTGTAGAGGGAAAACTCTGGAAGGCAGCTGTGCCGCAGCCTACAGAACAACTAGTCCAGAATGGAGCAGCCCTGAGAAAATCCTGAGCAGGAAAACTAGAAAAGCCATTTGCTCTAGTATTCGTTAGCCAAACACGGTTCTCAGACAGGGCAGAACAGCCAGGAAGTATTGCTCTTGCTCTCGATAAGAGAAAAGAGGTTCTGCAAGAAGAATTCATCGTGGATTCTCGCAGTTTGGAGATTCCTTACATCTAGTTTAACCTCTGCAGAAATTTCTACGGCATCCCTAACTGGTCATCTGGCCCAGGACACAGGACATTTAGTCCAGTGATGGAGAAGTGCCTTCACCAGGCATACGTCACACTCCCCCAAAGTTCTATTTGTTCAACAGTATCTCCTTGATGAAAACCGAAGTCTGTCTCTCTGCAACTTGTGCCCCCACCCCCCTCCAGCTCTTCCTAGGAGGCCGTAGAACAAACGGTCTCACTCACATAATGGCTCTTCCAGTATTTGCACATTTTTGTGGGCTTCTCGCCCGCCCACCCTACGCATGTTTCCTCTAGGTGTTCTCAAATGTCAGCATGCGTCAGAATCACCTGGAGGGTTTATTTAATTTTTTTTAATGTTTATTTTTGAGAGAGAGACAGACAGACGGAGTGCAAGTGGGGGAGGGGCAGAGAGAGAGAGAGGGAGACACGGAATCGGAAGCAGGCTCCGGGCCCTGAGCCGGCAGCGCAGAGCCCGTCGCGGGGCTCGAACTCACAGGTCGCAAGATCATGACCTGAGCCGAAGTCAGACGCTTAACCGACTGAGCCACCCAGGCGCCCCTGGAGGGGTGATTTGAACACAGCTTGCCAGGCCTCACCTCCAGAGTTTCGGGCTCAGTAGGTCTGGTGTGGGGCCTGAGAATTTGCACTTCTAACAAGTTTTCAGGTGTGCTGAGGACCAAACTTTAAGAGCCGCAGCGAAGCAAATAGCTCCCACTCCTTCAGCTGCCGGTCCATGGCGTTGTTTCCATGCTGCTCACCATCATGTTAAAACGTAGCATCAAGCCTCCAGGATGGAGGTTATGATGCTTCTCATAAGCCAATGACTTCCAGCCTGGAGACAAGCAAGGAACAGCTAAAAAGGCAGAGGTCACGGGAAAGTAAGTCTCTAAGCAATGACCTCCTCCGGAAGGCGAGTGCCTTCAGTTCCTAGGCAGCCAGAGCAGCAGCTGTAAACTGAAAATGCCTGGAAGGTATTTCCTCACCTGCCGCTCTCCACTGCTAGACAGGCCTCCCCTTCTGCCCTGTCTCTGCCTTGTTTGGCCTTTCCCTGCTCCCTCAAATCCCGGGTCCGTGGGATGGCCCCTGGCCACAGTACTACCCATAAGGGCCTCCAGGTGGCGCTTTAAGCCCATCAGCGGCTGCCTTTTCCATTTAAAAGTGCCAAGGGGACCTAACCTAGGTGACCGGGTAAGGCTCGGGAAAGGCAGGCACACCCAGGTTACCGCGGTCTCAACCCCAGCCCTCAGAGCAGCTGGGGATGGGGTCAGTCTTGAGTGTGAGTGAGGGGCCATCATGGCCCTTCTCCCCGCCAGGAGAACACCTGGGGGATTTGTCCCTTTCAAGGCCAACCTCGGGGGTTAGGTGAAGGTTACCAGATATAGCAAATAAAAATATAGAATGCTCAATTAAATTTGAATTTCAGGTAAGAAATACATTGTAGGGTTTTTTTTTCCTTGGTGTAGATGTATCTCAAGTAGTGTCTGTGGCAAACTTATGTTAAAATATTGTTTATCTGAAATTCAAATTTAACTAGGCATCTCATACTGATCTGGTAACTCTAGTTCGGGTTTACTTAACATTTTCCACCTTGCATTTAATGCATGCATACGGAATATGTGCCACGCATGTATTAGATACTACAAAAATGAAGCAAGTATGGCTCCTGCATTTACAGATTAGTTTGGAGAAGACATATTGACAAATGATTATAGCATAGAAAGTGCAGGAAGCAATGGGATGGTGGAAGAAGTTTGGATTTTGGTGTTGGCTTTAGTTCCAATCATGCTTCTGATGGTCACAAGCTGTGTGATCTTAAGCAAGTCAGTTAACCTCTCTGGGCCTCGGTTGTTTATTGTGAAAACGGAAATGATACCAACCTCAGGAGGTGATCAGCGAGGTTATAGGAAACTCATCCAATGAATCCCGGCCTTTGTTACCCACCTGATTGTCACGGTGGGCACTTTCTTCAAACAGCAGGGTAACAACTTGCCATCTAAGCCACTGGTCCGAGGTTGCTGTTCATTCTGGATACGGTACATCATTACTGTTCACACGAGGCTTGTCTTAAGATGGTTGCAAATTTTAAATTTGCGTATTGGCCCCTATGTCATTTAATAGAATATAACTGAGGGGGAAATCAAGTGAGCTCTTGACCCTAGTGAAAGTTTGGTCATTACTCACAGTTACCATTCACTAGGCATTTACTGTGTATAAGGCACTGCTGGACATTTTTCATACATTATCACATTTGACCATCACAACAACAGATGAGAAAAACCAAGGTCCAAGGTCACATGGCCAGGAAGTATTGGACCCACTGCTTATGCAGTTCCAGCAGGGTGAAGGGTTAGAGTCACTCTCTAGATAAGGACGCAACTGTGTCATGTCATGTGATTAGAATTCATCCCTCAGCAAAATTACATACTGCCTACACAGGTCCCTTGTAAATTTTAAAACCATGTCAAGGGGTTCCTATATGTGGGAATCAGTCGTATGTGAGTGCCTGTTCCACTCTCAGCTAGTTTCAAATGAGTAATGAACACGGCTGGGGACGCTCACCGGCTTCACAGCTCCCTGCCTCCCCCTCACCACCAGGCAGAGCACCCCTGCATGTTCCCATCTAAAATCTAGCCCCCCACCAGCCAGAGTTAACCCGTTCACTCAGACTCCCTCCACCACTTGGCTTCCCCAGTCACCCTGGGAAAAGTGCAGAAAGGTCAGATTGTTTTCAGCTTGCTTGGCTGTTTTTAGTGAGGTGTTTTATGTGAGGTGCTAAGAATACAAAGATAAAAACAAGATGTGGTCTATGAGTGTGAGCACCTTGGAGCATGATAAAGAATATGCCTGCTACCAAGGAGAACATGCCAGCTCTCCGTCCCACATGTCTGGTAAGGACCAGAGTATAATACAGCTTGTCCACCGTGTGAAGGAACCTGAACTTTATCCTTTTACCCTCACCGGTGTTTCTTAAACTTTCCACTGAAGTCCCCCCAAAGGCAGTGGGTGGTACGGGCATGGAGGTGTCTTGAGTTCAAACTCTCTTGAAAAGTTTTGCCTTTAAACTCTTGTGATTCTTGTATTCTACGTCATCACACGCCAGTTTGTCTTACTAGTTTTAAATGGTTTACTGACTCGCCAAATAAAAATGAAACTTGAGGGAGATGTCACTATTCCATAGCTGCTCCCTCTCTGTCTCCTTACATGAATCCCCCGTGGCCAGTGGTTGCTTCAGCTGGTTTGAAAAGGACAACCATAGGGATTTGAGCTGAGACGTTACGTGATAAGATTTGCCTTCTGGAAAGAGCTTTCTAGGAGTGGCGTTGAGGATGGGTCGGAGGTGGGAGAGGTTGGAGGCAGAGAGACCAGGTGGGAAGCTCTGCAATAACTCAGGTAAGAGAGGGTAGAGGTGATGGGGATAAAGAAGGGTCATATCTGAAAGACATTTAGAAGTGTGATTGATAATATTGGAAAAACGTTCTGGTATAGGGAGCTGGGAGAAGATGTGGGATAGGATCATCCTCACGTTTTTCCTAGTGACGCCATTAACAATAATAAGGAATATAGCAAGGGGGGGGTTGGTGGGGAGAAGGGTAAATAAGTTTAACTGAAACTCACTGAGCTTGAGGTGCTTATGGAACACAGGGTTGGAGGAAATCTAGAAGACAATTACATGAACAGGTCTGATAGCTAGGAGAGCTTATTGGGCTCGAGACCCAGATGCAGAAGTCACAGGAACAGATTAAGGCACTCAGGGAGTAGGTACAGAGGAAGGAGAGAGAAAAATGAGATGGGAACTCAGGGAAACGTCGAAGTCTAAGGGCAGATTTAGGGAGCAAGAGGGAATGGAAAAAGGAACATCAAAAAGTCAGGAGGACCCAGGGTTCCCTGGTGGATGGCCAATTCTGGGGCGGGGCAGGAAAGGCACAAGATGAGCCTGGAACATCTTGTGTCAGAAAGCAAGGAAATGTTCAAAGAATGATGAAAACAACTCCAAAGGGCACAAGAGCCAACTTGGAATTTCTTTCCCTGGCCAAATCGGTGACAAATTGCATATCAAAACAAATAATCATAGGCAAGGATTATAACCCACTGGGGGAAAAAAATCCATGCGAAGGCTAATATAAGTAAATGGTAGTGGGTCCGAGCACTACATTGGGAATTGGCAACATGTGCCCGGCTAGATTTCAGAATCGCTATGAACTAGTAACTGCTGTGTGTGCCTTCTGTTTTTCTCCTGTTTGAAATGATAATATCCATAGAAATTACCCCCATGCTTGTGCCACTAGTGTTTTCTGGGCATATATGAGGCACGTGATGTGTTTCTTTACTTCGCAAGGTCTTCAGGTCAGGAGGATTGACACTCAAGGAGCCATGCCCAAGGAACTGGATGTGAGGAGCTATATCCACACGGGGACCCGATTTAGAAGAGGGGATCCTGGGCTTCAGGCTGGTGCTGTCATGGAATGAGACTTGGGGGTTCTTGGGGGAGGGGATGAATGTATTTTGCATTGAGTGGGATATGAACGGTTGTCATCAGAGAGTAGGAAAACACAGATGATGTTTTCCAAAGATGATTTCGACAATCTCTTCCATCCACATTCTCTTATTATATGACTTGGATATTCTTCCCATTAAGAGGTGGGGTCTGGGTTCCCTCCCCTTGCTCTTAGGTAGATTTTTGGGATTTTTTTTTCCAACCAAAGGATATGCCACAAGTGATATCTGAAGCTGGGTTATAAAAGGGGATGCAGAGTTACTCTTATTCACTATCATTCTCACCCTGAAACCTTCGAGATGAGTAGTCCAACAGCCCTGAAGACACCATGTGGTTATCAAGCTTGCTCTAAGACAACTGGGAGAGGGTTGTCTAGCTGACCCCCTACCATTTAAGCTCCTGCCACCATGTGACTGCTGCACTTGTGGGAGAAACTCTGAGCCAGAACCACCCCGCTGAGCTCTTTTTGAATCCCCATCCCACAGAAATGGAAATAATGAAACAGTTATTATCTTAAACACTGGGAGTGATTTATTTTGTAGCAACAGATAACCGGCACATGGTAAAATGTTAAGGTGGAGAATCTGGGTGAAAGGTATGCAGGAACTCTTTGTATAGTGGTCCTCTATCCCCTGCAAAGATGTGGGGCTACAAGGACATAGTCTCTTCTCACGATCACTTGGGGCAGTCTACACCACCCAAGTCTACACTTACAACCATGGAGCTGAGCTGGAACTTCAGAATGGAGACACAAAATACACTGAATCTGAAAATTTCCCCTTGTCTTTATAGCATCCAGACACCCTACAGATACAGTTAGGAACAATTCCATTCTCCAATTCTGTTGCTAGGAAAAAGTATGGCCTGGGTTTTCACTCTCCTAACTCCTTGATTTGTCCTGGGGATTTTTTTTAATGTTTACTTATTTTCAAGAGACAGACTGTGAGCTGGGGAGGGGCAGAGAGGGAGGGAGACACAGAATCCAAAGCAGGCTCCAAGCTTCAAGCTGTCAGCACAGAGCCCAACACGGGGCTCAAACCCACAGACCGTGAGATCATGACCTGAGCCAAAGTCAGGTGCTTAGCCGACTGAGCCACCCAGGCGCCTCTGTCCTGAGGATTAACCTCTACAAGGAACCCTCTCCATTCTGAGAGTTGCCTTGGATAGGAGGAGACGGTCTTGACTCAACACTTGCTGTGTGCCTCTCTTTTCATACTCTACTTATGATAGGCTGCCTTCTCCTTCTCCCCTGAGAAAATGGGCCCAGAATCCTTTAGCACCCATAGTCCTGGGATGGAATCTCTGAGAGCCAAGCAGGGACACTGGGAAAAGAATGAATTCTTACTTCTGAGTCATTTGAAGAGAATGCAGTGTCTCCAGTATGCCAACGAGCCCAGCAGCATTCAGGGATGCACACCTAGAGGGCTTGATCCAAGCTGGGTCAGCAGATGATAGAATGGTAAGGTGTGAAGGGCTTACACTGATTATAGAGGCTGACAGGAGTCATGGAGGAGATCAGTACCCAGTGAGGTAATTTTCTTTGGTGGATGCACTTGGGATAGTGTAGAAGGGACACTAGCTAGAGGCGAGGATTCAGGAAATACAGAATGCTAGAGTTTCAGTTAAGAGATGACTAGAATTTTAGCATTAAGATGGAGAGCTCAGGGAGTGAGGGAGTTCTAACAGGAGTATTAAAGATTAAATATGCATTAAGGTCATAAGGAAAACACTGATGGAGACTCTGAGGCAGTTTGGTCAGAGAAAGTGAGAAAGAATGAAAACCTTTTTTTTTTTTAACCTTTTGACTCCCTTCACCCATTTCTTTGGGGGTCAAAGAAAGTCTTGAAGAATTTTCAAGGAAATCTTTGTCTTCATTCGATTCAGTTACATCAACACTATGTATTTATGGGGAAATCTACTATGTGTCACATTCTGTGCTAGATGCTGAAGGAATTCCTGCCCACAAGGGGCACGTAGTCTGATTGGGGAGACAGAATGTAAACCAAAGACAACACTGTCTTTGGATGTATGTAATAAAAGAGCTATGTTCATGGTGGCTACAGAGGTGACCTCAGACATCTGTGGGAGTCAGGGCTGAGGGAGACAGAGCCAGAAATCATCTGCAGGAAGAGAACCAAGCTGATGAAATCACAAAGCGGGTGAGCACAGTGGAGCCCTGGACAGAGCACTGAAGAACAAGGACAGCAGGCGTGGAGAGGAAGAAGAGGGCTCTAGAAAATATGGGGAGATCCATAAAAGCAGACTTGGCATAGGGAATTTGGAGACACCAGTGAACATATCAGGGAGGGAACTAGTTATGAGGAGATAGAATCTCAACCAGCTAATGGACAAGATGAAGACACAAGAAATGCTCACAAATGCATTGGGAGAGACAATGAGGTTGATAAAAACTCAAGAGATATGTGTATAGGCGATTCTGTTAGCTCGATTTAGGGGTAAAGGTATAGACTTTCTGGCAGAAGACGAAAAGGTATGTTTAACACGGGGAGGGGAAAATTGAACTCGGAGATTAGAGTAACGGGCTGTGATGAAAAACCATAAACCGCGAGGAGCTTAGCCTTAGAGCTCTCGTGCGTTGCTGAAAGAGAAGAAATAATGCGCGAATTTTTTCCTTTGCAGTAGCCGTGAGGCAGATAAGAATCCGTCATCTGGCTACTACGGAATCAGGTGTAAATGGTTGTTCCTTCTGCGCTTCGTTAGACAGGGCGGAGGAATTGTTACCCTGTTGCTAAGGAAAAAGGCAGGGGCTGTTCCCAGTTGCCATGGTGACAAGGTAAGAGCGCTCCCTCGGTACCACCATAAATTTATGAGGTGGTTTCTTCTCCTTGTTGCTATGACAATGTAGAGAGACTGTTCTCGTTGTCCCCCACCAACCCCCCCCCCAACCGCCGCCGTCGCTAAGAGGTGGAGGTTGGGGCTGTCCTTTCCTCGCCGCCCAGTTGCCTTGGAGACGGCGGGTGCCCTGGCCCCGCCCCTCTCGGACTGACAGCGGTGGCCGCATCGCGCCTGCGCAGTGCTCTCTTCCCCCGCAGTCCCTGTGCGTTGAAGCCGGAGACCGCGGCGGCCTCTGCCAGGACCCCTCGCCCCGGAGCCTCCGGCCGGAGCCGCAGCCTCAGCCGCAGCGCCCCCGCCGCCTGTTCCCCGCCCCGCCGCCTCCGCCGGAGCCGCCTCGCGCACTGTGAGTCCCGGCCGAGGCGACCGACGCCGTGGGGCTGAGTCAGCGAGAGGCCCGGGCCCGGGCTGGGGGAGGGGAACCGGGCTGCCCCCCTCGCCTCCCCACCCGCGCCCCCGCCCCCCCAGCCGCGACTCACCCCCGCCGCCTCTGTCCCTCCATCCCTCTCTCCTGGGTTCCCGGCGGCGGCCGTCAGGCCTCCGAGCCACTCCCCCTCCCTGCCGTCCCTCCGGACCCACCCCAGGGTTGGGGAGTCGGGGCGGGGGGGGGGGGTCCTTCCCCACGAGATGCGGCGCCACCGCACCTCCACGCGGGACTGGTTCTCTCCCCACAGCCCCGAACTGCCTCCAGTCCGCCCTTGTCCCTTCTCCTTACTCCTCTTGGGCCTGACACCTCCGGCCTCTCTGGTTTTCCCCAGTGATATGCCAGAAAAAGAGTGACAAGGGAGAAGGCGAGGGGAGACTGGGGGAGGGGGGACATTCTGCCTGCCCAAACCTTGGGGCCTCAGGTTTCTTACCCCACAAGCTCGTGCCCCGGCTGGTGTGGGGAAGCAGGTTTGGACAGTTCTGACTGGCTGCTAAGAGCTCATGGGGCTTTCAGAATAGATTTTGCTGAGGACTCAGCCCCATGGCGATCAGCTAGTGTTTAGTGAACACCCGCTAGTGCATGGTGGCCTTCTAGTGGGCTGGGCTATGGCCTTGGCTGGTGCTACGGACAGGGACTAGAAGTAGTGGGGGGGGCGGGAGGAAGGTTGCATTGGGGAGCTGAAGTTACTGCGCTTCCGGTGTGGTGTTGTGAATAAGCATCTTTCGGTACTATTTAGTATGCTTTTCTCTCTCTCTCTCTTTTTGTTTTTCTTTTCGTTTCTACTTTTTTTTTTTAATACAGTACAACCCTGGTGTACTGTGAGGTTTAGAAATAAGCCTGATTTCATCCATAGCAGGTGCTTACTGTTTGTGTGTTGAGGGCTTGTGGCAAGACAATCTCTGATACCTGTAAATTCCATGTAGTAACCAACTGAGCGATAGTGAGTTTGAACATAACATGTGCAGAGTGGAGAGGAAGAAGAACTGAGGTTGCTCCATGGTGTAGGTCTGAGGCCTGTACCCCCTGCCTCCTGCAGCTGTGAATCTTTGTGGGGGCTGTCACCTGATAGGGGTTCTAGCATATTTGGACAACTCCCTGGGTTATGTTTGTTACCAATCCACCTGCCCACCCTGCGTTTCCTGATCTTGGAGGATCCAAACTGTTTTCTTCTTCCAGCAGAAATGGAGCTGAAGTCATAGTTGGTGTCCATAGCCAGAAGCTGTCTGTTAATAAACGTGTCTCAACTTGAGGGCTCTTAACTACTAAGCATGTACCTCATTCCTCATTGCCAGCTTCCTTTGATTCTTTTTTTTTTTTTTTTGGCTTCCAGATTTCAGTGTGCTGTTAGCAAATATGTGTAACTATCAGCCAGTTAAACCCTAAAAGAAGCTTTGTGGTTTTTTTACTCCAAACTACAAAAGGAGTAGAGAGTTTACTTCGAAAAATCATGGTGAAGGACTCACCAATTTGGAGTCTGGGGGATTGCAAACAGTGAGAAATAAAGGTTGTGCTCCTTGACTTTGCTCAATCATGGCCTATTGGCAGCCTCCTCGGAGCCACTCCCCACCCCCATGCCCATCAGATTAGTTTACAGTAGCAAAGACGGCTGTCGCCCTAGTTTTAAACATAGAGATGAAGTTCAGGAAAACTACAGCCCCCATGCAGCCATGCAGTTTCTTCTGTTTCGAATGCCAGTCTGGGGTTTGGCGGGATGCACCTGCCTGTGGGGCGATGGGAGCTGTGGGGCCTGAGAGTTGCATTCCTTCTGTGTGGTCCTCTGTGTTGCATAGCTCACCGAAATACCCGGGCAGGGCAGGAGCAGACAGCTGTGCTGGAGAGCTGCTCCTCCTGGGTTGAGTGTATTTTGGGAATCGGCGATATTACTGGGGTGGAGGGTTGTGAATTAAGAAGCAAGAAAATGTGTCGAGGCTAGATAGATGAGGAGGGTGTGAGTAAAATGTTCCCTTTCCAGTTTGCTGTGGGACGGTACGTTTTCAGAGCATCACAGTGATTTTTATATGGGTTAATTTGCCTTTGAAATCCATACCGATGTTTTATGGGATAATGATGGAATGCCTTTGAAATGGCTACTATTGGGAAACAGGACTGATCCCTGTGCCTTATACATTGCCTATCCAGTTGTTACTGAATGTAATTGTTAGGATCAGGGAGACGGGCATGATTTGAATCAAGTTAGACCTACCTCTATGTAGTCCATGTGGTGGTTTCATAGCATCATATTTCCCTGATTCTAAGACACCCCAGCAATTTACCGACAGCTCTTAGTAAAATCGTTTAACACAACCAGATCAAAATATATATGTTGATTCTAAGGCATATCCTAATTTCAGGACCATTAACATAGCCAGGAAGTGGCAAGACTTGAAGGAGGCTTCATGTGTCTTAGAACTGAGAAGGGATGATGTTTGTAATATCTCTGGGTATGTGATGATGCCATTACTGCCCTACCATCCAGAGGGTGCCTGCACTGTGAGGACGGATTTCGTCAAATCCTTCCCCCAAGCCAACCTACTTTATGGGTTTATGTGTGTAAGATGATTGACTGCCAGTAGGCATAGGAGTTGACTATTGAACAGAGGAAAGCTCCTATGTAGGCATCCAACCCAAGACCTTAATATGGTACCTTCCAGAAGCTGAGCCAACTAGCTGGCAGCAAACGTCTTATGAGCTATATGTGAACTTAGCTGGATAACATCTTTCAGAAGCTGAACAGAAAATAGTATTTTTCTTTTTTTTTTTTTAATTTTTTTTTTCAACGTTTATTTATTTTTGGGACAGAGAGAGACAGAGCATGAACGGGGGAGGGGCAGAGAGAGAGGGAGACACAGAATCGGAAGCAGGCTCCAGGCTCCGAGCCATCAGCCCAGAGCCCGACGCGGGGCTCGAACTCACGGACCGCGAGATCGTGACCTGGCTGAAGTCGGACGCTTAACCGACTGCGCCACCCAGGCGCCCCGAAAATAGTATTTTTCTAAAGTGGCATGCGTCTGCCCTTGTTTACAGACACGTTCAGAAAGATCCTAAAGCACATGCCCGACCCCTGTGTGATGTTAGAAGTAGAGGGGACTTCAGTTGATGTAGTTCAATGTTCTCTTTTCCAGATTTTAGCGTGAGACATTAAAAGTTAAGTGATTTGCCTGAGGTCATCCAACTAATGTAGAAAGTATGTAAAAACACTTTGTAAACTGTATATACCATACAAGTGAATGTTGGTGGTTATTAGTGGCTGAGTCAGGATTAGAACCCAGATTTCTAGACTAGAGCTAGTCTACACTACTACCTTGCCCCACCCCTCATGTTTAATATTCCAAAGGCTTTTAATAAAAATAATTTACTAGTCTGTAATTAGTCCCACAGACAAAGACTTGTTTTATTGTCTGAGATGTTGCAAAGCTAGGTAAAATCTAGTGTCCTGCTGTCTAATTAAATATTTATTCTTGCTGCCTTAAAAATAATAATTTTGTCTCACACACTCTGACCTGAGGAAGGTTTTGCTTTCAAAAATTTGCATCATCTAATATAAAGTAAATGGGAAGGTGGGTATTTGAAGCCCTCTCAACTCCTCATCTGTGAGGCTGCTGCATCCCAGGAAGCCGGATGCAGAGGGCTGAAAGGGGCCAAGAGGAGGAGAAAACTGGGTTATCTTCCAGCTCCCAGACCGTAACCTTCTGTAGTTCCTGGAAGCCCCGGTGAGATCTCTAACCCCTCTCCTTGAGAAAGTGAGGCGGTCTGGCCTCTGGAAGCAGACAGACCTGAATTCAAATGCCAGTCCTGCCACTTCCTGGCCTTGGGGGGCTGTGGAACGTCCGAGTGCCAGTTCCTCACCTGCAAGCCTGGGGTGATAACCTACCTGTTTTTCAGGGTTGTTGTGGGGATTACACGAAAGAAAGTACGTAAAGTACCTGCTGAACAAGAGATAGCAACCACTATTTTGTATTGCTAGTGTATAAAATAAAAAACCCTACTTTCAAAATTGTATCATGACTTAAATCCATCTTGGACCCTCAATTCAGCAGCCCCCATCTCCCAGCAGCTCTCTCGTCATGTTTGACATGCACAGAGAGAAGACTTGTCCTGTGAAACCTGGCACTTGCAGTGTTATTCCAACTGCCAAAACCGGAGTATATGAAATGCCCCTTTGTGTCCATGGATGCAGCTGACCTGGTTGTCTGAAGGCCTGGCAGGGCAGGAGCACTTGACTAGGAGAGTGCCGACTTGGTGTGTTTGTGTGTGTCTTGGGGGCAGTGGGTCCTCCAGTTGGGGAGGCCAGTCTGGGGAGTGAGCTTAATTTGAAATGAAAAAGCCGCTGAGCTCTCCGTTGTGACTAGAGTTCCCGTGGCTTTCATGCACTTTCTCGACTGTTCGAGATGGAGCCCGCGTGGGCGACCTTGCTCAGGCCAGCTTCTGCGCCTGCCCGCCCGGGAGAGCTGGAGGGCCAGGGAAGGGAGCTGTCCATCTTAGGAGGGAAGCCTTCTTTCTAGTGAGGAGAGGTAGAGGGAGGTCATCTTGGAAGGCAACATCTCCAGATGGGAAGATGGGATCAAGGCAGAGACTACCGAGTAATTAAGGAGCCAGGGCAAATCAGTCAGGCCCAGAACACAAGTGAACTTGAAGTCCTACAAGTGTCACTTGGGAAGAAAATGCCCAGGTGTAGGCATCTAAAGACTGAAAAGATAAACACAGTAGGTTTTACCTCTTGGAAGCAGAACTTGGGTGTGGAGGAGGGAAAGGGAGACTCAGAGGGGAACTTTTACTTTATGTGCTTCTATATGTGAATTGTTTTGAGAGACATGTATGCTTTTTTAGTTTAATGCAGACCAACAGAGTTAGCAGTGGTTGTTTTTTTTTAAGTGTATTTATTTATTTTGACAGAGAGGGGGAGGGGGAGGGACAGAGAGAGAACCCCAAACAGGCTCTGCGCTAGAAGCCCACGTGGGGCTCAGTCTCACAAACCGTGAGATCATGACTTGAGCCGAAACCAAGAGTCATATGTTTAACCGACTGAGCCACCCAGGTGCCCCATCAGTGGTTGTTTTTCACTGAGCACATTTTGGTACCAAAGAAGCCGTTGCCTTTACTCGGAGCCTTCAGTGCACGGGACAGACAGGGTTAGCCTGCTTCCCTCCGGTCGGCCGAGCCAGTTTACACGAAGCCAGCCTCTTACGTAAGGGCAGGAAACTCCAAAGTGGCTGCTTCCCTGGCAGCCCAGCATGCTTCATTGACCTGCTACCTCCCCACCTCTTCCTCGTCTTTTCCTTCCCTTCTTAAGAACAGTCCCTTCCTCTTGCCCAGTTGAATTCATCATCAGTATTCCAATATTCAATTGTGTTTCCTAGCCAAATGTCCTATCCAGTATAGAAAGAGGGCACACCTACCATTCAGACGCATGCTTTGACTCGCTCAACCAGGAGTTAGGATGGGTCATGCTGAGTAATCCACATTCCATCACCTAATCTTCCCCTTTGGCCAAAAGTACAAATTTGCGACAGTTGGCTAAGGTTGGAGAGGCATCCTGTGGCCAAGGATGGTTTTTCCTCTGTGTGGAGTTGACCAGCCAATACCAGCCTAAGCCCTGAGTCTTTTTCTCACTAGCGTCACGTCCTATCAGCTTTGCTAAACAGGCGTAATGTAACATCAGCATTTTGAGCTCTGGATGCCTCATTTGCCCAAAGTAAATAGGACGTGACCTATCTAAAATGTTTCAACTCCAAGTAAAATTACTTTTTTTACTGAAACTCTTTCGTGTGTATGGGAGATACACGCCACTGTGTGGTATGTTTAAAATAACTGAGCAAGAAACATTGCTTCAGTAATGTTGACAATGGATGTCAAAAGCCTTAAAAGGACATATATCCTTAGATGAAAAATTACCATTCTAAGAATATTTAGAAAATCAAGGGTGTATACAAAAATACTTATACAAGGAGTTTTATTAATGTAACATTATAAATAATATCAAACAGTTAAAATAGCCAAAGGATCAACAATTAGGGATTGGTCAGGCTTACCCAGATAAAATATTGTGCGTGCACACACACACACACACACACACACACCGCACGTACATTAAAAATCTTGTAGAAGAATTTTTTTAAGTTTATTTATTTATTTTTGAGAGGGGGGAGGGGCAAAGAGAGAGGGAGAGAGAGAAGATCCCAAGCAGGCTCCGCACTGTCAGTGCAAGGAGCCAGACGTGGGACTCGAACTCACAAACTGTGAGATCATGACCTGAGTTGAAATCAAGTGTTGGATGCTTAACCAACTGAGCCACCCAGGCACCCCAGAATATTTATTGATACCGGAAACTTTAGATATAATAAGTGAAAAAAACGGATGCAAAATAGTATGTCAAGAATGATACCATTTTATAAAGAAAAATGTGAAAAGAGGTTAGAAGGGCATATGCCAAACCATAGGTGATAATCTTAAGTGATATCACTTAAGCATGGGATTATAAATAGATGCAGTTTTTTCATAGTGCTTTTTACGGTTTCCTAAAATTGTTCTGTTAAGCAATTATAACTTTTATTATAAAACTTTTAAACTAGTGCTTTATAGGGGCTCCTGGGTGGCTCAGTCGGCTGAGTGTCCGACTTCGTCTCAGGTCGTGAGCTCATGGTTCATGGGTTCAAGCTCCACGTTGGGCTCTGTGCTGACAGCTCAGAGCCTGGAGTCTGCTTCGGATTCTGTGTTTCCCTCTCTCTCTGCCCCTCCCTTCCCCTGCTCATGCTCTGTCTCTCTCTCTCTCTCTCAAAAGTAAATAAACATTAAAACAGTGCTTTATAGATTCCATGTAGTAGACAATCTCAAAGAAAATCACGAGATATTTAATTTATTTATCATTATTTGGTTTCACTATTATCAAAAACACTTTTTGAATGTGTTTCTTTAGATACCACTTTATTTCTTCTTTGAGAGAGAACATGCCTGGAATATCGTGTAGGTGTGTGACTCAAAAACATGGCCTAGATGCCCAAGTCCATCATCCAGAGAAGTACTCTCGCTTGACTCAAATGAGACGTAAAAAAATATACATATGAAAAGAAAGTATCTTAAGATAGTCTTCCTTGCCTCTTACCTTTTGCTGTTTAAATTTATCAGAAGGTTTCAGTAAAACCTGTATAACAGAGCTCTGTTTTGGGTGGGCTTTCTTCCCCAGTGTCCTGGAGGCCTTATCTGAGGCTCGCTGTCATGTTTTGGTGGTTGTGTACCTATCTGAACTCTTTTTGAAAGACTGTGCTCAAGCCTGCGCAAACTCCTTTCTCCCTTTGCCTTTGGCATGTTCCGTTCAGCCATCAGCTCAGAGGTCCTTTTTCTTCCAAGGATAGAGAAAGTTGGGTGCCCACCAGTAGCCACCTGATGGGCAGAAGCCCCCTGCAGGGACAGACTGGGCAGCTCCCCTCTTTGCCACACCAGGTCCATGGAGCTCCTGGCTGTGAAGGGAGGGGTGGCCCAGTAGCTGTCCTCTCGCCTCGTCTTTCTTGTGCACGCACACACATCGTGTGTTGCCTCCATGGCCCAGCCCAGAGGACTGATACCTGCCCTCCACCAGTGGTGGTGTCTACTCACCTCTGAGCACTGGGGATTCAGGTCTTAGAGTTGAGGGACATATGGCCGGTCACACAACTTGGCATATGCTGCCATAAATGTTTGCTGAGCAGAATCTGCCTCGTCAGGATGGTTCTGACTACCCAAACCCTTGTCCCAGATGGGGTGGAGGCCTTCCTAGCCACCTGGGATTATTAGTGAACAAATCTTTGGGCATGGCTAGCTGGAGATGCTCCATCACCTGAGAGAGTAATTAGCAGAGAGGCATTCATCTTGTCTTGAGGGTGTGATTGTCCTGGTCACCTTGTCATTTAAGTGGGGTTTCCTGATTGGTAAGAATGAAACCTTAGCTGCTCTGAGTCAGCAAGACCATAGTTGGACTAACATGCATTGTGCCATGTGAAAGGGGCAGGCCTTGGACCGCTGGATGGAATTAAATATCTGTTCCCATGTGAGGAGTGTCTCACTGAAGGCTTATCTCCAGTGGTGTAATATGTAGTGTGTAGCTAGACTTTTCTGCAGCACAAGTCTCTTGGCAGACAGCTGCTAGCCCCAACCCCTTTCCTGTGGATTATTGCCACTTATCAGGGACTCTGATTTAGTCTCTGATTTGTTCTGATTTTAGATGGGTAGGGTTCACGGCTGAGAGCTCCCAGTTTGGGCATCCTATTAACACCTTTAAGTGACAGGACCACTGCTAAGTACAGAGATGTGTTATGCTGGCCCCAAAATAGCAAGGTGCAGTGTTTTGAGACTTGATAAGACTTGTATTCCCCAGAAAGTACAGTTTCCAGGTTTATAGGTTATTCATACCAAGTTACATATTGTCTTCTCAAGGCTTTATTCTAAGTATATCTCAACAAGTACTCCCCAGGTCCTTTCTGTTTTGTATTCTAAGTCATATGCAATTTAAAAGAAGTGAGATTTAAAAAACGAAAAAGAAAATAAGTTTCAAACCCTGTCTCCATAAGGAGATCATAGTCTGGTTTGGAAGATAAGACACATGTGTGAAATGACTAGTGTATATGACAACATCGAATGTCAGCAACATATTTGTCGTGCTTTGTTGTATAAGATGTGGTCTTTGTCCTTAAGGAACTTGTCTAACATTCTGCCGAGAGTCAAACAAAAGTGGTACAAGTCACTACAACACAAGGGTGTGGGAACCCCAGCAGCAATAGGAAGGGGTGCTTTGGTAAGCACTTCCAGAATGCACTATTAACACACTTGCAGAGTGACCCTGAGCTTGTAGGAACAGGGAGGGCTTCAGAGAGGGAGACATACTGGGGCTGGGTGAGCAGGATGATGCCGGGTTCTGTCCACCAGAGGACAGATGAGTAAGGGAGTTCAGGTAAAAGAAATGAAAAGAACAGTACATTGCGTGTACTAGAGAGTCTAAATTCAACAAGGATTGTGAGAGGGAAATAATCATTGTGAACTGGAGTGATCGGAAAAGACTTCACGAAGGAAGCAGAGCCTGAACTTGCCCTGAAGGCAACAAGCAGGCTTTCAGGAGACAGGAGCCCAGAGAGGGCTTTCTAACAGCCAAGGAATGACTGGGAGCAAGTGTGATGGGGACTGTAAGCAGGTCACCCTTACCAAATTAAGGGTGTGACAGTTTGGGACAATATTGGCGACATTAGCCAGAAGTCAGGAAGTTGAAGAGACGGTTTGGAGAGAAGTTGCACTTCAGACATAGAGAACTAGAGGTGACAGTTGGAGACCTCTAAGTGGAGTGATCCCATAGACCCAGAAGCTGAGGGTGAGGCCGGGAATGGAGCTACAGAGATGAGAGTCAACAACACAGGAGGAGGGATGGCTTCCCTGAAAGGGGCTCTCTCCAGAGGTCTTGGGTATAGAGCACGAAGATGAGTGCTCCGAGTTACAGGCCTCGAGAATTGTCCGTAATTAGGGAAAGAGCAAAGAGAGGTGGGGAAGTTAGGATGATTCAGTAGCAAGGGAAGAGAAAAGAGGAGATGTCAAGAAGAGAGCTTTGGTGCTGCTGGCTTGACTAGACTCAAGGATCTATCCAGAAGAAGATCATGATGATTGCTGCGAATGTCAGTCCAGTAAAACCCTGGAGATGGAAGCCAAGTTGGGTAGTGTTAAGTGGGGAATCGGGTAGAGAGAAGATAGAGGCAATGGATGGTCACCAGAGAACGGCAACAGGAAAAGAGAGAAAAGTAATAACAGAAGAAGCAGCACGATCAAATTTCTTATTGTTATAATTCTATTCCTTATCAGCAAATGTATATAAAAATTTAATAAGCAGGTATTTTTGTTTATATGATTTTATGTATTAAAATGACCTCATCTGCACATTTCTCTGTATCAGCATAATTCATGTATTTGTCACTTCAAATATCCCATTGCAGTACACTTATCTTGATGAGCACTGAGTAATTATATAGAAGTGTTAAGTCACTATATTATACACCTGAAGCTAATACAACACTGTAGGTTGACTACACTGGAATTAAAATTAAATAAATAAATTAAAATAAAATAAACAAATATCCCATTCCTTCTGTGGTATTCTATTATATCGGTACCAAAATATGCTTAACTATCAATCTATTATTGGGCAATTGGGGTATTTCCAACATTTTGCAAGTTGCAAATATAAATATCTCTGCTCTGAACATCACTGCACAAGCTACTATTTTTCTTTTGTGGGTTTTTTCTTCAGGGTGTATCCCATAAAGCGGAATTACAGAGGCAAAGGGTACAAACAATGTTGGGCTTTGTTTTATTTTGTTTTTGATTTTCCCATTTGGCCCCTCCACCCCACCCCTCTCCCTCTGGCAACCACCAGTTTGTTCTCTGTATTTGTGGGTCTTTTCCTGCAGCATTTTAAAAAAATGTTTGTTATTGAGAGAGAGAAAGAGCGTATGCGCGAGTGGGGGAGGGGCAGAGAGAGGTGGAGACAGAGGATCTGAAGCAGGTTCTGTGCTGACAGCAGAGAGCCCGATGGGGGGCTCCAACTCATGAACAATGAGATCATAACCTGAGCCAAAGTTGGACTCTTCACCAACTGAGCCACTCAGGCATCCCATTTCTGTGGCATTTTTTTAATTGAGATATAATTGACTCATAACATGATAGCGGTTTCGGGTGTACAACATAGCGATTCTGTGTTTGTAGAATATATGTCTAGTTAACATCCATCACCACACACATAGTTGCAAATTATTTTTTTGTTGTGATGAGAACTTTTAAGATTTGCTGTCTTAGCAACTTTCAAATATACAGTACAATAAATAACTACAGTCACCATGCTGTACATATCCCCAGGACTTACGGTTTTTATAACAGGAAGCTTGTACCTTTTGACCTTCACTCATTTCCCCCACCCCTCATTCCCCATCTCTGGCACCCATCAGTCTCTTTTCTGTATCTGTGAGTTTGGTGTTTTTAGATTCCACATGTAGGTTTTTGCCTTTCTCTGTCTGATTTATGTCACTTGGCACTATGCCCTCAAGATCCATCCGTGTTATTGCAAATGGCAGGAATTCCTTCTTTTTTGTGGATAAGTGATACTCCATTCTGTATATCACCACATTTTCTTGATCCATTCTTCTATCAATGGATATTTTGGTTGCTTGCATGTTGTTGTTGTTGTTGTTGTTGTTGTTGTTGTTGTTGTTATACATTGTTCTCCATGGGGATCCAACCAACTTACAATCAGAGTAAGAGTTGAGTATTGACTTAGAATGATTTCTGATAATAAGGAGGTCTGAATATGTGGAATGGCAGAAGGGAGACGGAGTTATTGGAGGAAAATAATTGGGGTACAAGAGAGAAGGAGAGCAAAATAGGAAAGATCTTAGGGACACCAGGGAAGGGGTAGCTTTGCAGAGGAGGGAAAGGTTCCCTTCTACTGAGACTGGTAGGAGGAGAGGGTATGGCTCTTTCTACCCATGACTTACAGGGTGAAGCCCAGGGGAGTGACTGGAGTTCCTGCTAAGAAGACACCTTTTCCTCAGTGAAATGGAGCCAGGGCCCCTTGCTGAGGTAGAGGGTGAATGAAGTCTTGAAGGTCTGAATTCACTGCTCTGAGAAATGAGCCTGGGCGTACGAGAGATGAATGAAAGTCTTGTTCAGGGCGGAGGGCTGACTTGGACCCGGGGATTCATAATGGGCTAAATCTCTGAAGTCCTTTGCCCTAGGGAAGCAGCAGCAAGCCGCGAGCAGCGGGGGTGCGGGGCATGGGCATGTTCGAGGCAGGGTGTCTGAGGAGGCAGAATTTAAGGTGGCATTGACACCGCGGGCCCTAAGGTCAGAGGTGGAGGGAAGCGCTACAAATCTGAGGCCTGCTGGTTGTCAGCAGGAGGAGGGGGCAGAGTGATTACAGGCTCGAGTGAGAACAGAGCAGGTTTGGAATATGAGGGATGAGGAGTAAAGAGGTTATTGATGGAAGATTTTAATTTAAAAATTTTGAAGAGACTGTTTTTACTTTTAATTATTTACCACTGTGTAAGATTTGGGTGTTTTTACATGGGCATGTATCACCAGTAACATTAAAAAAAATTTAATATTTATTTATTTTGAGACAGAGAGAGCACATGCATATGAGCTGGGGAGGGGCAGAGAGAGGGAGAGAGAGAATCCCAAGTAGGTCCTATGCCGTCAGTGTGGAGCCCCACACGGGGCTCGATCCCATGAACCATGAGATCATGACCTGAGCCAAAATCAAGAGCTCAACCAACTGAGCCACCCAGGTGTCCCAACATTTTTTTAAACTGATAATTAAAATCTCAGGCGTAGGGGCACCCAGGTGGCTCAGTTGGTTAAGTGTCCAACTCTTGATTTCGGTTCAGGTCACGACCTCATGGTCTCGAGATCGAGCCCTGCGTCAGGCTTCTCTCTGGGCGTGGAGTCTGCTTGGGACTCTCTGTCTGTCTGTCTGTCTGTCTGTCTGTCTCTCTGTCCCTCAGTCCCTCTCCCTCACCTTTTTCTCTCCCTCTGCCCCCCACCCTCTCTCTCAAGTTAGAAAATAAAATCAAATGGTTAATTTAAAAAAAATCTCGGGAGTAGAGCTGTGCCTTCAGGGGCGGCTGGCTCTCTGAGATTGATGAAGGAGAGATGAGGATTGCAGAGGATCCCAGAGTCTGGCCTGTTAAGTGTTAAAACTGTGAGGTGTCTCTGCTTGACAACCAATAGCTCCTGTGGTCACAGCTTGTCACTAGAGAGCAGCACCCAGCCACCGGCCCTTCCCCACCCACAGACCAACACTGTTTCAAACCTGAGGACACCCGCCTTCCCTAGGCCCGGCAGCATTTTCGATGTGAGGTGGTGTGGTTCTGGCTGTTTCCAACCCCCTGACCAGGTGCCCTACAGAGCCATTCCTCTCTGGCCTCTGTCAGTGAAGGTTCTTCCTTCAGGCAGATACAGCCTCTCGCCAGGAACACAGTTTTGTGAGTGGAATATGGATTCCATTTCAGCCTCAAGCATCCCCTCCCTGAGTGCTTCGTGCAGTGTATGAACAGGTACATCTGTATATTCAGCCCTGTTTCTCTTCTTGCCTGTTTTGAAAGAGGCCCTTCCCTCCTGGTCCCTGTTTTTCTCATGTCCTCCTGGATCATCCACTTTGACCCTGACCCAGACTGACACCCATGGTTGTGGCCTGCATTTCACTTACCGGATTCACATTACCTTCAGGCTGCACCACCGAGCTATCTACACGGCTAACCAGGCACAGCAGTCGCAGGGGCTGATAGCAGGGAACTGAGCAAGGTGGAAATGCGTGGAAAGTCAGGTGCCAGCGTCAACATGGGGAGATGGAAAAGCGGGGGCACTCTGCATTCTTTCCAGGGCTTTCCACTGGGTCTAAACCTCGCCTGGCCATTTTGTAAATGCTGTTTCATTAAAGCCAGGACTGAGCAGGAGTATGGCTCCCTGCCAGTCCCTACCAGGAAGGAACAAACAGCTTGCAGTGCAGGCCTCGAGCCAGGTGGGGTAGGAGCTAACGTGCACTGTTTCGCATGTAGAATTTAATGGGCTCTTTGTAAACACAGCCTCCTGCCGTTGTTCCTTTCTCTTTTCTCCTAGGCAGCCTAGGTGAGAATAATTAGTGCTTGGCCCATAATTACTAAATGAAGAGGAAGACTACACCTGGTAGGCTGCAGTGCACGAAAGAACCTTGAACCTAGAGTTAGAAGACCTGGGCTCAGAGTTATGTGACCTTGAACAAATCACATCTCCTCTTTGATTCGTTTCCTTTTCTGTAAAATGAGAGCTCTTTGTATATGCTGTTCCCTCCCTGACACCCCCAACCCCCACTCCGGAACATTCTTTCCTGGCCTTTTTGGGCTAACCCTCCTTAACCTCACCTGCCTGGGCCTAAGTATCATTCCCTCAGGGAAGTGTCTCATGACCTCCACCCCAGCTCCATTACAGGTTGGGGCCTCCAAGACAGGACTTTTCAAATTGTGGATCACAAACTTTAATTGGTTGTGAGATCAATTCACTGAGTTATAACCAGTACTTTGTAATGAATAGATCAGAAAATGTCAGAGTGCATAGTTCATAGTAAGAATAAGAATTGTTTGAGGCACCTGGGTAGCTCAGTTGATTCATAAGCGTCCGACTTCGGCTCAGGTCATGATCTCATAGTTCATGAGTCTAAGCCCCGCATGGGGCTCACTGCTGTCAGCACAGAGCCTGCTTTGGATCCTCTGTCCCCTCTCTGCCCCTTCCTTCTGGTTCTCTCTGTCTCAAAATAAATAAACTTTAAAAAAAAGAATAAGAATTGTTTAATTAATGAAGCTTTTGTTTTATTATACATGTCTGTATGTGTATATATGTATTCTGGATTATAATGTAAGATATATTGGGGTGCCTGGCTGGCTCAGTTGGTTGAGCTTCCGACTTCGGCTCAGGTCACGATCTCGCGGTCCGAGAGTTCAACCCCCGCGTCGGGCTCTGTGCTGACAGCTCGGAGCCTGGAGCCTGCTTCGGATTCTGTGTCTCCCTGTCTCTCTGCCCCTCCCCTGCTCACACTCTGTCTCTCAATAATACATAAATGTAAAAAACAAACAAACAAAAAAAATGCTTTAATGTAAGATGTATTTTTTACTAAAAAGCTGAAAGCCATTGCTTTCAAAACACTCTAGTCATGTATTTTTCCTCTATAGCACTTAATGTGATTACATAGTTATTTCTGTGATTATTATATTACTGTTTGTCCACTTCACTAGACAACATGCTCCATGAGTCAAGGACCAAGACTGACTTACTCATCAGTATCAGACCTAGAAATAGTTGAGGCTCAACAAATAATTGCTGAACGAGTGGCTTTCTGAGGTGTGTTTTGTTGCCATCAGTCCTTAGTTCTGTAGAGTCATTCCTAGGAGTGAGTAAGTAGTGACTGTAATGATAAACTAAAAAGCCCGCACATTCATCCCTAATGGACAAGAGAACTGGAAAGAGCAGACCTCTGACGTTCATCTCCAGATTGGTAGTGGCACTAGAGACCAAGAGGTCTCAACCCAGCTCCTCTCAGAGGGAACTAGGAAGCAGATACCACTATCACCACTCTATTTAACAAGGTCTCACTTGAGCAGTGTCAACTTTCCAGTAAGATGGAGACAGAGACATTCAGAGAGCAAGACCCACCACATAATTTTGTACTTACATAAAAAGAAAATTGACTGGTCTAGGGTGGTCTCTCCCAGGGGTGCACTTCTGGCTCTCCTGGGTGTGGGTTACCAGACCCTGACCTAGGAGCCCACCAGGTTCCAAGGGTAAATTCAGAACTCCTTTTCTCCCTGCAGCACCTCCACCCTGCCCACCAACTGATCTACTTCCCAGGGCATCTTTCCAAACCTAGCCAGTCTGACAGCAAATAGACTACGCCTTCCACAACATAACAAGCCTCTGATTGTAGCCCGGAGAACCTCCTATGGCCGGGAAGCCTCCATCAGCAAGACCCAGCCAGGCACTGCTCTGCCCAGAGCTGTTCTGGGATGTGCTGAAGGTTGTAACTCAAGAAGACTTGTGACTCTTGAGGACATTGGGAACCCACTGATAACACAGGCCCTGTGAGGAGTATTTATCTTTATCTTTAAAGCTTACCATTAGAACTCAGATGGCCTTGCCAGCATCTAGCTGTTTTGTGGAAATTATGTTGCTTGCTGCCTGGAGCAGATGACCTCTTTGGGGGGGTGGGAGGGGACAAGGAAATAGCTAGTTGTTTTAGAGCTCCCAGAACTGTGAAGCATCTTAATTTATACATTGCTTTCAGCTCGGTTTTCTGGAATTGGCAGCCCTTTCTAACTGTCTCTCCAAAGAGGCTGCCTGTCAGCTTCTCTCAGAAGCTTTCCCAGGTATCTGAGCCACAGTTGGGTTGTTGTAGGCATGAAGTGAGCTGAGAGAAACAACTGGGAAGCCTTGATGACAGCTTGTCCCTGGGCGGCCGTTGCCTCTCCCCTCCGGTCCCTTCCCAATGGCGGGGACTGGGGGTTTGGAAAGGCATTCCTCCAAGACTGCTGGGTCTCCAGCTGTTTCTCTGAAGGACACTTTTAGGAATTTGGGATCGCTTGTCCCACTCTCACCCCTGATTTGTGTCCATGCATTAGCTTTCCCATGAATTAAAAAAATTCTCAGAAATCACTGTTAACTTGCCCATATTTTCAGAGAAGCTTCTAAGAATAATGTGTGTTTAACTAAAAACTTTAGTGTATAGCAATCCTCAAATCTCCTTTTTTGGATAGCAAGTGTAAGTCAAAATTGCCTTTAAAAATATTTTAAAATTAAAACACTACAGAAACACTTTAAGCAGAAATATATATATATATATATATATATATATATATATATATATATATATATACATATATATAATGGAAGGCACAGAGAAGACAGAGAGAGAGAAAAAATCCCAAGCAGGCTTTACGCTGTGAGCACAGAGCCCAACGCAGGGCTTGAACTCACAAACTGTGAGATCATGACCTGAGCCTAAATCAAGAGTCTGACACTTAACTGACTAAGCCATCCAGGTGTCCCTACACGCATATTATTTCTTTTTAAAAACATGACAGCTTATTATTTTTCATATGCAAAGAAATTGGAAAAGATAGAAAAGAGTAAATGAAAACATGAAACCCATTTGTAATTCTACTACTTGGATAGTAGTGGCAACCATGGGGTGGCTTAGGCGCTGCCCCTCTCCCAGAGCCACCCCAAGGAAACCTACGATCCCAATGCGAATCGGTGCTAGTCCTGCAAGGCAGCTTTAAGACCCACTTCTAGCTCCCTCTTCCCACCAGACCACCAGCCCTAAGCCCTCCCTACAGAAAACCTGTTGCTGTCATTGCCATTGACTACAGTGACCATATCACTGCCTTTTCTTCCAGTTTTTAACTACATTAGAATCCTATCCGTTTACAGTTTTTTCCAGCAGTCACTTTTAAATCCCGGTGTAGGACACATGTAGAAAGCACTCCCCATTGCTCCAGATAGCATTGTATTTGGTTTTGTCCCCAGTAGCACTGTTTCCAAGACACTGACATAACATGTTGGGGGACTTTGTTTTGAACTCATTCGTAGAAGACACTTTCACTGTGCTTGTGGAAAAACTGAAACCTAGAGACAATGACTTGTTTTAGATCAAAATAAAACTCTCGCATAGCTCAGCTTACCTACAGGTGTCTCAGTGCCCAATATCACTGGTCGAACTGCCTATTTTCGCTGATATTTGTGTAAAGAAATAGAAGGGACATCCTAAATTCTTCCTTCCCTAGCCTGGGTATCAGCTGCTTAGTACCATTTAGATACACGTGCTTCAGCCCTGAGACAGATTGTTAAAAGCCATGTGCCATTGAAACTTTTTTCCTCCCTTTGGGGAAGGATCTTGGCCTTTCCCCAAAGTAAGTCAGAATCCCACCTGGGCCATCTTGCCAGGTCTTGACATGGTTCACAATGCTCTCATTCTCGATTCTCTTCCATGCATCTCATTTCACCATGTGCAAACACAGCCAGGCAGAGTTCTGACAGTGTGGGTCTGAGTGGGTGAGGCCATTCTCACAGAAGGAACCCAGCAGAAGTAGGTTCCAGAGACCCACTCCACCAGCTCAGGTTTGGCCCATACCAGTGCCAAGACCACCAGGCAATCACCATAACCTGGAGAAACCTCCACAAGTGAGAGCAAAGAGGGGCTCTGCAGCTTAGAGTACAGCTGAGGACAGACTAGATCAGTCTGTGGAGTAGGTTCCTCTAGCTGCTGCAACAAATTTCCATGAGCTTTGTGGCTTAGAACAACTTAAATCTGTTTTACAGTTCTGGAAGTCAGAAGTCCAAAATAATGGGCGGAATGCTAGCTCCCCAAAAGTCCTCCCTAGAACCTATGAATGTTACCTTATATGATGAAAGAATGAATTTTACCTTCTTAAAAAATGTTTATTTATTGAGGGAAGGGGAGAGAGAGAGGGAGAGAGGGAATCCCAAGCAGGCTCCATGCTGTCAGCACAGAGCCCCATGTGGGGCTCAATCCCATGAACCATGAGATCATGATCTGAGCGAAAATCAAGAGTTGGATGCTTAACTGACTGAGCCACTGAGATGCCCTGAAAGAATGAATATTACTTCCTATGAGGAAGGGTGTGGTTTCGGATCTTGAGAGGAGGAGTTTATCCTGGATTTCCTGGGTGGGCCCTAAATGCAATCACATGTATCCTTGTAAGAGGAAGGCAGAAGTTTTGAGAGAGAAGAGGAGACAGGGTGACCAGAGGCAGAGAGAGAGTGATGTGGTCACAAGCCAAGGAATGCCTGGAGCCACCAAAAACTAGAAGAGGCAAAAACAGATTTCCCCAAGAGCCTTTGGAGGGAGAACAACCTTGTTGACACCTTGATTTTGTACTTCTGGCCTCCAGAACAGTGAGAGAATTACCACAGTGTGGTAATTTGTTACAGCAGCCAGAGGAAATTACTATAGAGGGTTAAGATCATGGTGCTGACTTTTGGGATGAGCACTGGTGTTGTATGGAATCCAATTTGACAATAAATTTTATATTAAAAAAAACTGAAAGAAAAAAAGATCATGGTGCTGACAAGGCTCTGTTCCTTCTGGAGGCTCTATGAGACAATTCATTTCCTTGCCTTTTCCAGCTTCTAGAACTGCCCGCCTGCCCTCCTTGGCTTGGGGCCCTGCATCCCTCCAGCCTCAGCTGCCATCATCACATCTTCTCTCAACCCCACCCACTGGCCTCTTATAAAGACCCTTGTGATTACATGAGGCTCACCTATATTCCAAAATGATCTTCCCATCATAAAATCCTTAACTTAATTACATCTGCAAAGCCCTTTGGCCATTTAAGGTAACCTCTTCCCAGGTTCCAGGGATTAGGACAAGGACACATTTGAGGGCCTACCACCATCTATATAATCCTAAAGGGTGTGAATAGGAACGGTGGGTCTGTTCACCACATCCCTATGTGTTCAAATTAGATGAACTTATTCACGTGAGAAAGAAAATATCAAAGGAAAATTTTCTTGAACAGAGGCAGGAAACATGGAATGCATTGCCCCCACAGGTTCTTTTAGGCAGAAATTGTAGAAGGGCTGAGGTCAGCTGTGGTAAAAAGATGGGGGTATGGATGTGAGCTAGGCAAAGTGAAGTTCTCCCTTTAAGCTTTCAAGGTGACAGTGTGTGTGTCGGCGGGGGGGAGTCTTCCACAGCACTCACCTTTGGTGCTTATCGGGCAGACTAAGCTAAATGGGTCTGTAGGGCATTTCATGCAGCCATCAGTCATAAAGCTGGTGCCTGTGGAGACACAGCATCCTGAAGATGAGCCAAAGGATGAGTCACAAGAAGTGTACATGGTACTGGGATTAGAGGTCATTGTAATGGGAGACCTACAGAGAATGTGAGGAATGTATGAGAAATGTACGGGTCTATCGTAAAAGACGGAAGTGTTTCGTGCAGAGTGTTGGTCAGAAGGGAGAGTAAGGAGCTGAAGAGCCACCATTTGGAACAGGTTTCCATCTAGAAGCAAGAATTGAGGAGAGACCAGTCCAGTAATAGTTACTCTTGAAGGCAGGTGGAGCGACTTGAGGCAGTTTGAATCCTCATCTAGACCATCAGAAGCAGTTTCATTCTGCTTCTGCCTGTCTCTCTAGCTCTGAGAAATAATACTTTCGTCCTCAGAAGTAAATAAAACTTCCTACTTGGAAAAGGATGAGAAGACATTAATTATTAACGTTTATTTTCATATTTACGGATGAAAGGCATGCCAACTTCAAAGAAGTAGGGTTGGGAGTGGGGAAGATAATTAATTCACAGCATTACAATGATCTACTAGGAAACACTTGTGACTATTTTGAAAGTTTTTCATGGCTGAATATAAAGTTGGAGAATTTTTCAAAGAAATTTGACAACCAGAGAAGAGTCTTAAGACAGCAATGTTTGTGTTCCTAACCACTCAAACTCATTTCTAGGACAAGGCATCAGAAGCGTCCTGCATGCTTGCAAGACACGACGAGGAGTTATGGCAAATGCCTCGGAACCTTGCCAAATAATTAACGATTTAATTCTGCTTTAGCTCCTCTTTTTATAACACAGAGGTCTGAGACTGCGATTAATGAATTGCACTTTAAAAAGCAGCAGCCTGCTGGATACGTGCTCTAGTTTAGAGCATAAGGTACAAGGTACGGGACGAAAAGAGCCCATCATCCTGGGGCATCTCTCTGTAGTCAATCCTGGCAGGGGGGCCACCTGGGGGCTGGGTTCTAACGACTGAGGCCATTGTTACATAGTGTATCTCTTGGCCAACTGGGCTGAGCAGCCACAGCAATGGGCGCCAGTGTCTTTCTTGGGACCAGCATCCTGACTTGATGGAAAGGGAGGCTTCCCCTGGACAGTTCTTTAATACAAGGACTTCCAGTGTTTCAGCATTCTGGGATGGTGTGAGGTATTATCTGCCCTAGTCTCTAGCTCTTTTTTTTTCATTTGCATACGTGATCTTCAAGAAAGAACACTGTGTACATTTGGCTTCTTTTTAAATGTTGGCAAAAGAAACCAATTAGCTAAAGTGATCATTAATAGCTATGACCCTCCATTGAAATTTTTTTCAGCATCCATATAGGAAGTCAGCGTATTTCTTTGTATTTGTTTCTGAAGTTGCTTTACCCCATCATAACATTCTAGAATCCAACCAGAAAGGAGACTGAAGCTTTTTGGAAATGAGGGGAGCCTGCAGTATAAGATTCATGCTCTCCCATGACTCAGCTTAATGCTGGTCAGGCCACTGACTGGTTCACAGTGACAGCAGCAGTTCTGCCTCAGAGCTGGTAAATGGGAAAATCTTGCACATATTCCCTAGAGCAGAGTGGTCTCTAGTGTTGTCCTGCCACAGACTCGTGAGGAAAGGCTGTGAAAAATGCAGACTTCTGAGACCCAAACCGTATTTGTCTCTCTCAGGGCACAGGCTCAGGATTCTGCATTAATAATGGAGCACCAGTCAGATGATTCTTGTACACAGTAAAATTGGAGAACCTCTGCTCTGGAGAGTTTTCCTTCTTGAGGTATTGGGGGGGGGGGACGTTGGTTTGCAGGGCTTCATTCAAAGCCAAATGTGACCCTGGCCACGCCTTAGCAGAAGAATAACCCTGCTCTTCTTTTTGTATCCCCTTGGATCTAGAGAAGAGTTGTGGCCTAGCTCGGCACCTTATGTACTGTGAAATCCCAGGTTTATTATTCATTCTTCCTGTGAGCCAGGCAGACAGCTTCACCTCCTTAACTGTTTTTATAAACAGCTCTATAATTACAGCATCCTTATCTCCCAAATTGACACGGAAGTGAAGCCTTGAGATGCAACTCTCTTTGTCTTTTTCATTATTTGATGGCATTCTAAAGCTTTTCTTGACACCCTTAGAAGAAAAGTCTACATGGAGTTTCTTTTTTTTTTTTAAGTTTGTTTATTTTGAGAGAGAGAGCGCACTCAGAGGAGGGGCAGAGAGAAAGGAGAGAGATTTCCAAGCAAGCTCCACACTGTCAGTGCAGAGCCTGATGCAGGGCTTGATCTCACGAAGCATGAGATCATGATCTGAGCTGAAATCAAGAGTCAGACGCTTAACTGACTGAGTCACCCAGTCTAGAAAGGCTATGTGGAATTTCTGATGACTGTTTTGCAGACCATCAAGAAACATCCACTAAGCTCCAGAGCCCATGAGCAGCCTTTGTTTTGTTGTGGTCAAGGAAAGAAATGACTTTTCTCTGCTGTGAGCTGGGCCCTATGCAGGATGCTTTCCATACTTTGCCTCAGTTAATGAGAAAAGTGATACAGGGTTCGCATAATTCAAGGGAAAGGACAATAGTATCATGAATGGAATGAGAGACAGGCTTGAATTCTGTTCTCAGCTTCAATTTTGACTCAACATGATAGGAGTCCCCCAGTGCTTCTGTTTATCCTTCTATAAAATGAGGTTATTACCAGTTTCCATTGCTTAATCATGAGGTTAGCATTGGGAATACTTTGAACTTCTCAAATGAAAGACAATATAAAATTACAAAGTGAAGAGTTGGTGGGGAGAGGATGCTAGAAGGCTAAGAATGAGATGACTAAGTGAGAGAACAACATAAGGGTGTCAGGGCTTTCCTTTTTTTTTTTCCTTTTTATATTATTTTATTTTTTATTTTTATTTTTTTTATTAAAAAAAATTTTTAACGTTTATTATTGAGACACAGAGAGACAGAGCATGAACAGGGGAGGGGCAGAGAGGGGGAGACACAGAATCTGAAGCAGGCTCCAGGCTCTGAGCTATCAGCACAGAGCCCGACGTGGGGCTCGAACTCACAAACCACAAGATCATGACCTAAGCCAAAGTTGGACGCCCAACCCACTGAGCTACCATGCACCCCCCCCTTTTTTTTCCTTTTTAAAATGCTTTTACTTATTTATTTTTTTGAGAGAGATAGAGTGAGTGGGGGAGGGGCAGAGAGAAAGAGGGGATAGAGAATCTCAAGCAGGTTCCACATTGTCAGCACAGAGCCCAATGAGGGGCTCAAACTCATGAACCATGAGATCATGACCTGAGCTGAAACCAAGAGTCAGACCCTTAACCTACTGAGCCCCCCAGGCACCCCAGGTGTCAGGACTTTCTACTCCATTATCATGGGGACTTTCTGGCCTCCCGTTACCTTCCTTGCCTTATGAAGGATGAGGGGAATACACCCTCATAGAAGGAAGGCAGTCTAGTGTAGTGGTGAAGAGCAAAGACTTTGGGGGACATCAGCCTATTGAATCAGAATCTCAAGGTAGGGGATGGGACAGCTGCAATTTTAAAAAATTCCCAGGGTGATTCTGATGCACACCAAAGTCTGAGGAACAGCATGTCCTCACCAGACCACTGGTGGTCCCCAAAGAGATTGTGTACTTCCACACCTCTCTTACATGCTCAAGCTGTCCACACTCCCTGAACCACCTTTCATACATCGCAAGCATTATCTCTTGGCTTTGCTTTTTACTAAATGAACTCCAGCTCCTCCTTCAAGGCCCAGATCACAAATCACCTTTTGCTCAAAACTTTCCCTAACCTTTTCAGAGAAATTAACTATTCCTGAATACAAAAGAATATGTAATCATCAAGGAGAATGTGGTGAATCTCTATATACTGCATAGAAAAGTAACCACGATATTTTTAGAGGAAAAAAGTCACAAGGTTTTATTGTTTTTCTTTAAACAATGGAATAAATATGTGTATATGTTTTGAATACATATATTAAAAGGTCTGAAGAATATATGTACCTGATATCAGTAAACTTTACTTTTTAATTTTATACCCATCTGTGTTATTTGAATACTGCTTTTGTAATTTTTCAAATTTAATAACAATTAAAGTAGTTACCAAGAGAAGAATTGCTCCAATAATTACCAGGGAGGAATTGATTGATGTTATAGCTCTCGTATATGATGTTGTCATTGGTATGTCTGTCTCCACAGTTCATCTATGAGCTCCTTGATAGCAGGGGACTCATCCTGTTCATCTGCCTATCACCAGTGCCCAGCGCTGTCCTTGACACTCAGTGGGTGCACAGTGCATAGTTACCAGATTTAAGAGATCTAAAACAGAGTCTGGGGAGGCTTAGTTAATCAACCCCAGGGACAATCAGGTCTGCCGCTGAGGCTCAGCCTATCCATCAGTTGGCATGTCTAGTCCTAGAAGAAGGACAGTAGCAAAAAGAAAGTGATAGTGGTGGCTGAACCAATACTGCCTACAGCCTTGATCACTATAAATATAAAGAGCTTGACAGTGGTGGTAGGGAGAAGAAGACTTTGGAGATTGTAATTGGCTACAAAAGGTCTGTGGGTCACTGCCATTCACTTTATTAAAAGTCACTGCTCCATAGTTATGATCCATGTCTGCTTGCTTGAAAGTAACTCCTACTGTTTTTGAAAACAGAATAAAACTCCTCATTCACTTTGTAGAACCCTACATAAGTAAAATAAATGGGTTAATTTTTACACATTGTCCATAGTATCTCCTTTCTATCCCTAATCCCTCCAGAATCCTGCAATCAGGATTACCTAAACAATCTCTCTGAGAGGCCCTGGCAACCTCTAGGCATCTACTCCCTGTCTTACATATCTGGATCAGACTCTCAAACTCTAAATTAGGCCAAATGTAAACAGGTAACAGCTCTCTGTATTTTCTCCAATCCTCTAAAATTAGTGGCATTCCTCCCCTCCTTCCCCCATTGAAACCACTCACTCTCATAAATCATGTTCGACCTTAACCTTGGCCTTCTTAGGCCACACATGTGAGAATTGGTTCCCTGTCCTTCACTACCACCACCCCCCACACACCCTTCCTTTGTGCTAACTTCCAGGGAGAAACTGGATATGTATAAATATTGAATCTCATGATTTGGGGAAATCATAAACCTATTCCTCCTATAATTAAGGGAGAAGAATAATGGAGGTATGTTTGTATTTATTATGTTTACATCTAAAAGCTATATAAATTTCCTTTTTAACCAAAAATGTGATTTTAAAGTCATAAGGGAAGCAGGACGCTCATTCTCACCGAGTAATGTTGTCAGATAATTTTTTAAATTTTTTAAATTAAAAAAAATTGTAATGTTTATTTATTTTTGAGAGAGAGAGAGAGACAGCCTGTGAGTGGGCGAGGGGCAGAAAGAGAGGGAGACACAGAATCCCCAGCAGGCTCCAGGCTCTGAGCTGTCAGTACAGAACCCGATATGGTGCTGAAACCCACAGACTAACAGATCATGACCTGCCAAATTCAGATGCTTAGCCACCCAGGCACCCCCAGATATTTTGTTTTTTACATACTGACCTATTCTATGAGTTGGAGATGGGTTATTTAAGGGGAAGAGAAGACAGGTCATTCAACAAACATCAAGCGCCTACTTTGGACCATGCTTTGGAATTAAAAATACAAATATGAGACACTGCCTCTGCCCCTAAGTTCATGTTAATACATTCTGCTATAATTACTTGGTGCATGTGGGTATGACTTCCTGTCTAGTGAAATGGCCAAGTTAGGGACCAGCTGCTGAGCCCTCTGCTCCCTTCTCAGCCTTACCAACTCTGTTTGCTGGATTCAGGAGACAGGGCAGCTCTGGCACTTTATCCTACTACTCTAGGCCCAGCTTGGTCCTGGCCACTGGTCAGGTCCAAACGTTAATGTCTGGGAGGAAAGCCAGGACTGTGGACAAATTGAGAACCATGCTCTCCTGGGTAGAGGGTGGGCTTCTCCCACAAGACACAGACTTATTGGGAATACTGACTTCAGGAACGCTCCCAGGATACCCCCAGGATTTGGCTGGAGCCCTAAACTTTGTGAATGGGAGCTGTCCAACATTTCAGCATACTTTTGCATCTGCATACTTTGAAAAATATATAATAATCCGTCAGTTTTACTGTTTTATTGTGTGCCATGTTCTAAGAGAATTTACACAGTTCAGGACCTAGCATCTCAGGTCTTTAGTTTTGTTTAAGATTTTATTTTTAAGTAATCTCTACACCCAACATGAGGCTCAAACTTAAAACCCTGAGATCAAAATTCTCACACTCTACCAACTGAGCCAGCCAGGCACCCCTCTCAGGTTTTTAGATCTGATACCTTAATGTTCAGTTCTCCTTAAAGTCACTGAGACCTGAAAAAAACCTGACTTATTATTTGTTTAGGCACATTGGTACCAGAAAGCAAATTGAATATAGAAAAGGATATACTTCTTTCCTATGTCATGGTGACTTGACAATCAGAAAGGTAATCAGAGCTTGCTTTGCTCTGTCCTAGTGACCAGAATACCAATGTCAACTAAACAGAGTGCCACTTCATTGGACAGTGTTAAAATCGTACTAACATAGTTTTACTTTCCAGCTATCATTTTTTCTAGATTCCATAATAACCAACCCTGATGTTTATAATTGCCTTTACAACCAGATTCTACAGCATGCTGTATGACAGTTTTTACAATTTTATATTTTATTCTGCATTGATAAAAGTACTGCCTGGTGACATCTAGGGAAACATAGGGAGAGATATTAATCTTTTTACAGTATCTCCAAGTCACACTATTCCTCTTGAAAGGGATCCTGTCTACAGCATGTAAATACTTGTTAGCAAGGATCAGCAGCCATTTTCTGCAAGGGCCAAATAGTAAGTATTTTACATTTTGCAAGCCATACAGTCTCAGTCAAAATTACTCAACTCTTGGGGCGCCTGGGTGGCTCAGTCGGTTAAGCGTCCGACTTCAGCCAGGTCACGATCTCACGGTCCGTGAGTTCGAGCCCCGCGTCGGGCTCTGGGCTGATGGCTCAGAGCCTGGAGCCTGCTTCCCATTCTGTGTCTCCCTCTCTCTCTGCCCCTCCCCCGTTCATGCTCTGTCTCAAAAATAAATAAAATGTTAAAAAAAATAAATAAATTTGAAAAACAAATTACTCAACTCTGACATTGTAATATGAAAGCAGCCTTAGATAATAATAGGTGAATGATTATGGCCATATCCCAGTAAAACTTTACTTACAAAGAAAGAGGGGGCTCTAATTCATAATTGCTGACCTCTGCTTATTAGTCATAATCAGAGAAGGGATCTTTCTTGTCCTTTCTTGACTTTGCTTTGGTCCTCTTTTATCATAAATATTAATATGATGGTTAAGTCTTCAAGAGTGGTTTTCACTCTCCCCTAAAAGAACAGGAATCCTTTGAGAAATGGCTTCTTTTAAGATGGAGGCAAGGAAAGTACAAGTTGAGCCTGGAACATCTCGTTCCACCAGAAAGTAAGGAACTTTTCCAAGAATGATGGGAATGTGTCAAAAGGACATGGGAAGGGGCTCCAAGGCCAATACCAGGACAATTTGAGCATAAAAACAAATGATAGTAACATATTATAACCCATAAAATAATCTATGAGTTTATACTGATTTAAAGAGATAAGTAAAAAAAAAATAATAATAATAATGGGATAGGAAGGGAAAGCTCTTCCTTTTTTCAAAAAATTTTTTAAATGTTTATTTATTTTTGAGAGAGAGGGAGACAGAAAAAGTGTGAGCAGGGGAGGAGCAGAGAGAGGGAAACACAGAACCCGAAGCAGGCTCTGAGCTGTCAGCACAGAGTCCCACGCGGGGCTCAAACTTACAAACTGTGAGATCATGACCCAAGCTGAAATCAGATGCTTAACCAACTGAGCCACCCAGGCACCCCAGGAAAGCTCTTCCTTAATGATAGGGTTAGGAGGAAAAACTGTTTCTCAAATGTGGGAGAGCAATCAGAACCACTTGGGGAGCTTTTCCACATACCTGAGCCTTTTTTTTAGAGGGCTGTGTGTGTGTGTGTGTGTGTGTGTGTGTGTGTGTGTGTGTGTTTTTAGAAAAGCTCTCCCTGATAACACTGCTCAGCCTTCTCTGTTTAGGGAAAACTGATACGTGGGCTTAGACCACAATTCTTCTTCCATTGAAGACAATGAAAAGACAGCAAATGGGAGTGTTGTCTCTTGAGACTGCTTGGCCAAATCATGCCTGCTTCTTACCTCTATTCCTTCTGTTATCCTTGTCAGTGTATTTGGTCCTCTTGGAACCTGGTGGGTCCAAACGGAGGAGCTCCTGCCTCTAGGGTCCTTGGGCAGCCATAGGAAACAGACAGGTACTTCCTTGGGGTGCTTGGGTAGCTCAGCTTGTTAAGCGTCCAACTTTGGTTCAGGTCATGATCTCACAGTTTGTGAGTTCAAGCCCCACATTGAGCTCTGTGCTGACAGCTCAGAGCCTGGAGCCTGCTTCGGATTCTGTGTCTCCCTCTCTCTCTGCCCCACCCCAGCTTGCACTCTGTCTCTCTGTCTCTCAAAAATGAATAAATGTTAAATAAACAAATAAATAAATAATGAATAAATAATGAATAAATAAATAAATGACAAGCATTTCCTTAACTAGCAGAGACTCCCTCTTCCAATGTTTCCTCTTTAAGCTGTTAAAAGGAATAGCAAAATACCTGGAGGAAAAGTAGCTAATGAAGAATTAATTCTTTCCTAGGGAATTTTTAGGATAAAAGACAATCCTGTTAACAGACAAATTAAAGTCAAGTCACAAAGTGAACATTTAAAATATTTTTCTTCTATTTTGAACAAGTGTAGATATGTGAGACCAAAGATATTTAATACATGTTATATGATCCGTGACTTCAAGGGGTGTATCTGTTTAGGAATATGTTGGGAAAAAATTAAATGAAAACATAAAGGATTGGTAACTTAAATATTTTGTGGCAAGCTACATTTGTACTTAATCACCAAATGAACTATGTAAACTCATAAAATTTATTAAATATGGAGGAGTAAGAGATTGCCAATAGCTAGAGAGGGCAGACAGGACAGAGTAATAGAATCCGCATCTGTTGAAGGGACCTTAAGAGGTCACCTAAAAATAAAAGCTCACCTAGTTCAGCTCAGCCTTCCACCTGGTTCTTGACCCTACTAGAACATCCCACATGGTGTCATCCAGCTTAAAAACCGGCCATGATAGGACCTCACCCCTTCCTGGGATAGGCTTGTTGCATTTAACTAGCCCTGCTGGGAAAGTTTTTCTTCAGTGGGTCAAAATCTGTCTTTCTATACCTTTAAACCTTGATCAGTTTTACCCCTTGTGACCACAGAGAAGAAATCTAATCTTTACTCTTCCCCTCATAGCCCTTCAAGTAATTAAAGACAGTTCTCTGGTCACTCCAAGTTTTTCTTCCATCTCTAAGCTAAACCCTCAGTTTCTCCAGCAGATCCTCACAAAACCTAATATGAGTGTATTTGCTACATTCACCATCACAGTCACTTTGTTATTCGAAAAATAGGCTGCCCATGAACTGGTATTCCATGAATTCAGTATTCCAGGGGAGAAGGGGGAACATTATCCTAGAAAGATCTTATAATCACTTATCTGGCTTCAAACCAGTTCTAACCAGCTGTTACTTTGGGCAAGTTACTTAAACTCTCTGAGCCCCAGTTCTGTTCTGCTGAGAACATACCATGTGCTGGGCACCATACTAGACATTAGGGATGCAAGGACTTAATGCCAGCCCTCAAGAAGCTCATAGTGAAGTGGAAGAAATAATTATGGTAAGTACTGTCTGCATTAGACGTATGCCCACACAGTATTACAGAAATACCTAGAAGGCCAGCCTAACCCAGCCCAGTAGAAAGAAGTAGGAATCAGGGCCAACTTTCCAGGTGAGTTGACACTTGACATGAATCTTGAGATTAGGTGGGCATTTACCAGGTGAAGATCAATGGCAAGGAAGAAAAGCATGAATAAAAGGCTCCCAAGTTTGTCTCAGTTGGTACGGTGTCTTACAGCTGGAACATGGAGTAGTGAGAAGGGCGAGAGGTGATGGGAGGTGAAGCTGGAAAGGCAGGCAGGTGCCAGTCACAGGGAGTTCAGTGAGGCGCAATGAGAAGACGCTGGGAAGACATTGAATCAGGGGTTACTTTAACGGTGGTCTGCAAAGAAGTAGACATGAAGCCTGTAAAATGGAGCTGATGATGCCTTCAGCCCATTAGTACCTCCCCACGTTGTAAGGAGCAGATGAGACAAATAAAATGCACAGGGGGTCAGGCGCATGCCAAGGGCTCAGTCAGTGTGGTCCCTTCCCCAGCTTCTGTCAGTTCCATCACAAAGACAACTCCCATCAAGCCCATATCTGTTTAAAAGGCTTCTGTATTTTTGCACACTCTGTTGCAAACCCTTATGTCATCTGCCTAATCTCTTCCTTCCATTTGGTGTTTCAGATCCAAATTCAGAACCTCATCTGAATCTCTTTTGAGTGGTTTAGCCTCTTGCCATAGCCTGTCACAGCAGTTTGGGATCCTGACTCTGTCAGCCAGTGCTCCTGGGAATGGTGGGGGGGGTAGAAGCATCACCTTAAAAGGAGTAGGGCATTCAGGAACAAGTAAGGGCAGGGTGGGAGTCAATATCAGGACCGGAAGAAGGAGAACAACAGTCTGAAGCTGAGGGTTTAAAGGGTGGACAAGTCAAAGAAAAGAATGCAGGGGGAGGGGTTGGGTGGTATGGAGTGAAATTGTGCACACCAGGCCAAGACGTTTGGTCTTTATCCTATAGATAGACATAAAAGGCCACCGGAGCTTTGCAGGGGTTTGATGAAAGCAGTGTTTTGGGGAAGTTTGTCTTGCAGCGAGGGGCCACAAAGTTGAAAGGAGACTAGAGGAGGAATACTGTTGGTCACAGAATGACAACAATCTGGACAAGGATGAAGTCAGTGAGAATGGTTGGGACGAGCTGGGTGAGAAAAAGCAATGATTTGACAACTTGGCCAAAGCAGGAGGGATAAGATTGGTTCCCACGACATGCACTTTCAATGCAGCATTTCACGGATCCTCACAGACTTTTTAAAAACATTTCAGTGGTGGGGCACCGGGTTGGCTCAGTCAGTTAAGCATCCAATTCTTGATTTCAGCTCAGGTCATGATCTCACAGTTTGTGGGATCAAGCCCTGCATCAGGCTCTGCACTGATAGCATGGAGCCTGCTTGGGATTCTCTCTCTCCCCCTTTCTCTCTGCCCCTGCCCTGCTCACTTGCTCTCTCTCAAAACAAATAAACTTAAAACAGAATAAAGTGTCTCAGTGGATAATACAGATTTAAAATATAATTTAGTTCTAATATTTTGCCATTAAAAAAACACTTTTTCTAAATTATCAATGTTCCCAGTATTTTTAAACTGCAGTATTTTTAAACTGCAGTTTGGAAGAAAAAAATCATTTTCCAACTTACTAATCTTTCTGCCAGTTCTCAGTTATTGGCTCATAAAAATAAAGATTCCATAAGACCTTAATTTTTAAGATGCAAATAACACATCTCCACTCATTTATGTGGATGGCTGATTTTGCACATAAATGAGTGTCTCTGTGTCATATTGTGCTTTATCCAGATAACAAAACAATAGAAGTGTAGTTCGCAGTATCGGGCAAACAAACATTCGCCAGGAGTGTACTTTGAGTCAGGTGTTACGAAAGGTTGTCGGGAGTATAAAGGCATGGTCGCTGCTCACGGACCACACTGGTGAGCAAGGACGAGAGGCCCGTGAGCGGATAAGTACAGTGCAAGGTCACGTGAAATGTGATTAAAGTACAGATACAGGGCTGCGGAGGCCCCGCAAGTCCTTGTTATGCCGTGGCCAGAGGAGGCAGGAGGAAGAATGAAAAAGGAAAGACGGAAGAAGAGCGAGAAGAAGAGTGAAAGCTTTTTAAACAGGGAGAGAAAAGAAGGAAGAACAAAGTGTAAAGTACAAAGAAAAATACCTTGTCCTTTGTGACACTTTGTAACGTACAAAGTCCTTTCAGATAGGTTATCTCATTTGATTCTGCCAAGAAGCTTATGAGAAAGCAAAAAATGTGAGACAGAGGGGAGGCGATGGGAAGGGAGGCCCACAGGGAAGAGGAGAGCAGAGCTAGGGAGAGCTCGGAGGCCCTCACGGCCTCTCCTGACCATCCCGGAGGATAGCAGCCTGCTGCTGGGACCAGGTCTCGGCCGCCCGGTGACAAGCTGGTGCGGACCTCTTATCACCAGACAGACTGGCAAGGAAGGGCTCGAACCACCACTTCAAAGAAGTCGGAACCACCCGGACAAAAAGCAAGAGAAGCCTTTAAGTGGTTATTTTGGCAGCTATTATCAAGGACTTCTTGCTGGCTGACTGACCACAAGCTTCCTTCCATACTTCTCTGCCCTGTTTTTTAAAAATATTTTTATTGAATTTTTTTCTTGTCACAAAAGTTACACGTGTTCACTGTAAAAAATTTAGAAAATCCAGGTAAACCTGAAGAAGAAAATAAAAATCCCCTATAACCCTGCCGTCAGATAGAACCACAATTATTATTTTAGAACATATCTTCACATTATTCTTCTGTGCCTATTGGAATATTTCTGCTCTGTAATGCCTTCCCTTCGCTTCATATATTGTAAACGTCTTTCCACGTCTTTATCAGTCGGGATTGTGTTTTGATACAAATAACAATAAACTCTAAGGACAACTAGCAGTGTTCGTTAATAGCAAACCCCAATCTAAACTAAGCATGGCTTCAACAAATAATAGGGGCATTTTTCTCACGCGGCAGGAGTCTGAAAGTAGGAGGTACAAGCCGGTACCACAGCTCACGACACCGTGAAGGACCTTACAGCCCCTTAGCCAGTTGGGTGTTAACCTCATGTCTCAGGTGGCTCTTCACTGTAAGAGAAGCTGTGAAAAAAGTATTTCGTCTTTCTGACCCCTCTAGCGGAGACAGGCAAGGGAGAAGGGTGCTGGGAATGGGCGCTGAGCCAGCGCTCTCTTAAGCAGCTGCAGTTTAGATGTACCATGATTTATTTAACTGTTCGTTATTGTTCATCGTTTTAGTTGTTCCCAGTTTTTCATGATTATAAATATGCTTACGTCTAAAGTTTTACACATACTCACAATTATTGCTTTAGCACAAAATTCCTAGAAATAGAAATAAGGTCAGAGAATATAGAAAATGTAAAGGCTTTTAATGTCGTTTTTTTTTTTTTTTTTTTTTTAACCAAATAGCCATCCAGAAGGACTGTGCTAAATTACACTCTGACCAACCACGTTTAAAAGAGCACATTTCCCCGGACTCTCAATAAAAGGTTTTTGTTTGTTGGTTTGTTCATCATTAAGCTATTATCCTATGACCATTTAACAGATTTAACTTTGAGCTAGCGTGGACCAGATTCTAAAGTGCTCAGCAGCCTCTGGGAACCCAGAGCAGGGATGCTGAGAGCTTCAACCAGCCCCCACCCTTCTCCAGTGCTGCCTGGAGGTAGGGGTTTGCAGGGTGGCCTGTGCTCCCAGGCACAGGTGTGGGTCCTCATCTTGGCAGGCACCGCAGAGGACTCGTGAGGTCCCTGGTGAGCATAGACCTCATTCATCTGTCCTTTTTTTGGGAAGTTCTTCCTGCCACCATGAAGCCATCGTCTGTTGCCATCTTAGTCCTAACTCAGGGCTAGCCTGGCTTATTTGGAATTGAGGTGCACCCGGTATCTGGCCTCTTTCAAAACAGCCCTCCCTGTATCTTCACACATCACTCTTCCCTGAGGTACCTCAAGTAGGGTAGCCTCACAGGCCTACCTCATGATCTGCAACAGAGAGAGGGCTAAGAAAACAGTATCAGGAGATTTGGGGGGCGTTTTAATCATATTAAGCCGCTTTTGTGACACGCTGCAGGTTCCCGGGGAGGTGGTCAAAAGAGTAAATCATCCCTAGACGTCACTACCCTTTGAGATAGTTATTAACTAGTCAGGAGTTGGCCACTGTGTACAGTCCTACTCCTTAAACGAGGAGCCATCCATGGATGAGAGAAGAATTCCTCTGGCCCAATCATCTTTATGTACATAGTAGGTACATAGTATCTTAAATATTCATGAGTGTAGACATATATTCACGTGTGAACAAATTAGGGAATGATGAATCCAAGCAACACTCGTGCTCGGTGCAGGAACACAGGCCAGATCTCAGCACCACACCGTGACCCTCTAAAATAAGGAAAGGAAAATCCCAGAATTCTGGTTCCAGGAAGGAAATGATAAGGATCCTATTTTGGTGGTCGCTTTAGGACCTCACCCTGACCTCCGGAGAAGTGACGCGTAAGACGTGAGAAGCGCTATCTTAAGGAAACGGAGTTCCGCGTGAGCTCTCCTTATGGGGCATGGTTTGGAGCTCCTGTCGGTTATTACCACCACAAGGGAAGAGAAAGGAAGAGAAACTAAAACTTATGAAGCCCCTATTCCAAATCCAGCTAAAGCAGGATCGTGATGCCCTGGCCAGTCACTGCTGTTAAATGCCCACCTCGGGGCCTTTACCCGGATCCCTCACTTTTCCAGACTCCGGAATGCGACTTCGTAAGACATCCACAAAATAGATCCACTCACAACTGACTGTATTTAACTGTATTACTTAGAGTCTCCAACCGCCTCTCCCTACCGAATTACATTGTTACTGGTTCTATGTCAAAGACTTAAAAATTCTCCGTCAGAATTGCTTTACCAGCCTCTCACCAATAACTGTAACGATAAAGCTGGACTGGTTAGGTCCTGTGTGAGTGCCCCACTCAGGTTAGCTTTAACCTTCATGACGGTCCAGCAGCATAGCTACTTAGAAATCATTAGTAAAGTTGAACATGTTTCATATTTCATGTTTGTTAGCCATTTGTACTCCTTCCATGAATGCATCTGTGTTTTGGGTGCCCATGAGCCATACACATAGTGAGTGATGTCCGGAAGGCATTTCTATTTCATGATAAGAAACTGAGGCCTCGAGAGGCCACCTTTGCCCAGAGCCCAGATCGTGAGAGGCAGGGCTGGAGCTGGGTCCTTTGGAGTCTTTGTGTGTGTGTACCATGCTGTCTGTTCACCCAGCTAAACATGCCAGTATATTTCTTAGGAAATACGCTGTAAGGCTCCCTATTTTTGGAGATGCAGTTAAAGTTTGCTTTCTTAATTCTCTATTTCTCCTACTTTCAGCAGAATCTTGGGAAACCCTAAGTCATTTTCCCTTTCTTAACCCCTTTCCCCCATGTACTAGGCAAAAATATGAAGGGGGTGCGTATCTAGGGTAATGTCTAACTTTATCTTGGTTCCCTGGTCATGTGCGTTCCCTCCATTGCTACCAAACGTCCACTTTTTTCAAACCAAAATGCATTTTAGCATAGCTGCAGTATAGCAACAGTATTTTCTTTCATTTTATAATTACTGAAGTGAATCTTCAAAACCTTCATATAGGGACATTTTCTAGTATCTCATGTTCAGAATAAATTACATGGAGTATCAGGGATTTAGTTTTTTAAAAAAAAGTAACTTCCATTTAGTAATAAATAAATAAATAAATAAATAAATAAACCAGCAAACAAATAAATAAATATATCTGGGGCCAGTACAAATCCATCCCAGAACCCTAGATAGATCTTCAGTAAAGGTGTGAATAGTGAGAATTTACTATCAGAATATCCAGATGTTTCTTAGACCACATCAATGACCTGTGGGTTCCCCAAACTCTACAGCCCAGACAGTTCACAAAAGAATACATTTATATGAGTAATAAATGTGGAAATAATGTTCTCCCTCACTAGTAATCAAAGAAATGTTTTTTAAAAGAACAACAAAAAAAGTTGGTTTTTATTAAATCAACACATTTTCTAAAATAATAACATTCCGTGTTGGTGAGAGTGTAGTGAAATGAGCACTCTTTCCTTCTGGAAGGAAAATAAAAGGTACAGTCTTTTTAGAAAACTGTTAAGCCTTAAAACATGCCATGCCCTTTGACATAGTAATTCCCTCCCCACAGGTAGTAGTATATTTAGACAAAAATTGAATGTTCATAGATATTAAATCTAGCACTATCTAAATACCAAAAATGTCTAACTACCGGAGACTGATTTAATAAAGCATGGAAGGGGCGCCTGGGTGGTTCAGTGCGCCCCATTCTTGATTTCAGCTCAGGTCACAATCGCATGTTTCATGGATTCTAGCCCCACGTCAGGCTCTGGGCTGGTGGCACAGAGACTGCTTGGGATCCTCTCTCTCCCTCTCTCTCTCTCTGGCCCTCCTGTTTGTGCGCTCGCTCTCTCTCTCTCTCTCTCTCTCTCTCTCTCAAATAAACTTTAAAAAATCTTATAATAAAGCATGGAATATTGTGCTCCAGTAAATATGATGTTTCCTAATACCCCTACCTATTCTTCCCAGTGTTCGTGTATGATATTAAGTGAGCCTGAGCCCCTGGTCTCCACCCCACCCTTAAACCTGCTCCTCCTATAGTTTCCTCCATCCTTCCAGGGCTGGGGCCAGAAACTGTGGGGTCATCTTTGACCTCTCTCTTTCACATCCCCCAGCTGGCCTGCTGCATTCTGTCTGTTCCACCTTCAGTAGGATTTGCCCTACTTTCCAGGCCTCTTGTAAAGCATGAACTGAGAAGGCTTGAGGAGAAAAGAAAGCAACCCTGATTCCCCCTTGAGTGGCTAAGGTTTTGATTCTTAAATCGAGGCCAGGTTTTTCTCCTTCTTGAATTATCTAATGATCTCTTTTTCCTAGAGCAGAAGCCGATGGGCCAAAATCACCTCATTGAGAACATGACATCTAAAGTAGGATAGCAGGATTCAAAGCATTACTGCAATGAATAGAAAAATATGTGAGGAGAAAGTAATAGGATTTCACTGGTGGTAAGCCTACTTACTGAGAAATGTTGTGTGTTTTCAGTGAGCTACAAATATTGTATACCATGAAGGACCATCCAATTTAAAGGAGACCCTAAAACGAAGTGTGCAGAAGCCTCCAATAACTTAGCTGCTGGGCTGTTGCCCTTAGGACAGGTGAGTAGACTCTGCCACAGGGGAAGAGACGCTGCAGTAGATTGTTGATGTCTGATGGTTCCCGTGAAGTTGAGTCATAAACACCAAAATTTGTCCGGATCTCACATGTACAAATAGGTAGAACGGTTTTTGATAACTACGTAAGCCCAGAGTGGGAAGATGTTGAAGGGCTAATTTAATTCGCAAAAGGCCTCTTCATGTTTAGATTCCTAAGGAAGAGGTTTGCAGACTGAGGGCTTGGTGAAGTTGTAAGTGTGATGATTTAGAAAAGTTGGAAAGTTGGAACGGCCTGGAGTCTGTCAAAAGTATAGGATTTACCTCCTGGGGATAAATCATGTCCTGGGTAATAACCTTTACTTTGACCAAATTGTAACTTCTCTTTGGAACGCTGTGCCCTTTCCGAGAGAAAACAGCAGATGGCTGGAATCAGTCTTAGAGTTTACTTGTCTTTAGAACACAATGTAACATCATCCACGTGAAGAATCATGCAGAAATTTAAGGTCTTTAAGGTTGTGGCTGGGGACTTGTGAGAAGTAGGTGAGGCCTCAGGAAATCTTTAGGGCATTTAACAGTCCAGGTAGATTGGTGAGTTTCCCAGAAGAAGGCAAACAAATGTTGACCCTTTCGACCTAACAGAACACTAAAGAAAACAGAACATGTATCTGTAACTGTAAAATATGCACCCTCTGGAGGCACTGGAGATAAGAGTATTTGGTTCTGGCCAGGAGATGACTATTCTATTTATGGCCCCAAGGTCCTGAGTAAATCTATATCCCCACCCACTGGGTTTTTTGACTGAAGGGTAGGGGTGTTATAAGGACTGTTCAGAGTATGATGAGTCCTTTCTCTGTTATGCTTTTGACTACTTTAGTCCTTCTTTAGCTTTAAGAGGGTATTGTGTAGGTTTGGGTAGAAATTCAGACAGGCTGTTCTGAGCCTCAGTGGATTCAGCCCCAGTAACCCTGCAAACAATTATATGTTTGAAACTTTGTCCCCTTTTTGTGCTAAAGCACTTCTCAATTTTGTACATATTGAAGGTTCCCCAAATTGATCACTATAATTTTAAAGTATCCTTGATAAAATTGGGCCATCTAGAAAGATAAGTTCACAAATTTGAGTTACAGAGTAAATGTATATAAGAAGCAAGAACCTGGCCTACAGGGGTACAGTCTTTAGATCGAGCAAACCCATAGTTTTGAGAATAGTCAGTCCAAAGAGTTGCTTGTGTACCTGTGTCCCCAAACCTAATGCCTGGGCCTTCCAGCTACAAACCCCAACCAGTTTTGTGGTTCCAGAGGACAAAAAACCATGGCGAGATCTCTCCCAGAGCCACACTTTCATGGACAAAGCAAGAGAAGACTGAGGAAAGTTCTCATAGGGTTTTTAGTAATCACCCCAAACTGGAAACACTCAGATATCCTTCAGTGGGTGAATGGATACGATGTGGCCTATCCATACTTGTACCATTGTTTGGAATACTACTCAGCAACAAAAAGGGCTATTAATGTATGCCACAACTTGGATAGAACCCCAAAGGCATTATGCATGCTGAGGGGAGAAAAAGGCCAATCTCAAAAGGTTACTATATAATTCCATTTATATAACATTCTTAAAATTATAAAATTATAGTGATGGCAAACAGATCTGTGGTTGCCAGGGGTTAGAGTTGGGGACGAAGCATGGCTATAGAGGGGCCACACAAGGGAGTTTCCTTGAGGTTATAGAACATTCTGTGTCCAAGTAGGGTGGTGATTACATGAATCTATACATGTGATAAAATTTCATAGACTGTACACCAAAGAGAAAGAAAGAAAGAAAGAAAGAAAGAAAGAAAGAAAGAAAGAAAGAAAGAAAGAAAAAGTGCATGTAAAAGCTGATTAAATCCAAATAATGTCTATAGCTTAGTTAATAATGTACCAATGTCAACTTCCTGGCCTTCACAATTATTATGTAAGATGTTACTGGGGAAGCTGGATGAGGGTGCATGGGAATTCTCTGTCCTATTTTGCAATTGTGAGTCTAAAATTATTTCAAAATAAAGTGTTTCCAAAAATTTGGAGGGCACTGATTTCTGCAAGCAGCACTTGGGAATCTCTTCAATTTTTACTAGAAAAGATAATATAAAATAAAGCCTCAAGAATTACAAATTTAATGCAGTTTCTATTCACTGCAATTTCATTTGCTGCAATTTTGATTTGGAAATTATGCTCCGTTTTTTTAACTATAGTATGGTTACAAGTATTTTTGTATCGTTACCAATATGTTATATACAAGGGAACAAAATTTCCTTGAGTTTCCCCCCCGGATGGAATACCCCCTAACCTCTTTACGGAGCTCCTGGTGTGTAGCTCCTGTGTACCCTTCTAACCTCATCTCTGCCGGCATCCAGCATGCATTCTGGGTGAACTATTTGTAATCCTCGCCCTCTTCCCCCTAGTCTTCTCTCCTCTTAACTCTTGGCTCGATGACCTTCTCTTTCAAGACCGCATCAAACTATGCTTCCTCTACAAAGGTTTCCCTGACCCCGGAAGCAGGCCTGCTCCAACAGCGCGCCCTTCCTGCCTGTGGGGTTCTAGCATAGTGTGGAGCCCTTTGGCTATTTGTTCACTGGCCTAGCTCCCACCCTATCCGTGAACGCCTTGAGGGCCCCGACTGGATCCCATTCCTTTCTAGAGGCCCTGTGCCTGGCTCCATGCCTGCAATATACACTCCATAAATGGTGGTAAGTAAGTGAGTGAATCTGAGGCTCTGGAAAGTCCTTAGTAATAAATTTTGTGCATTCCACCCTGCCTTAATAGACCTTTCAACAAGATTTTCAATGAAACTGAAGATCAAAAGGGGTTCTGTTCTGATTAACTACAGGTAAACAGGACAGTAAATGAATACTTAAAACATATTCCAAACATTCAAATTAGTTAAGATTTTATTATATTTAAGGTCTTCCCCCATTCTTTCTTTCATTCATGACACAGGGTTGTGATAAGCTTTAGAAAAACGAAGACGTTGTACTTGTGAGCCTCTGTGGACAGATACAATCTAGAATTTAAGAACAGGATATGGAGTCTGAAGGAGGATGTGTGGGATGTTGAGATTAGAGCACGAGCCTACATTGAATCTGTATATTGCTTCGGCCTTTACTAAGAGTAGCGCAGTGTCCCCCACCTTGCAGGCAAGTCTCTCGTTACTTCACCTGTGATATGGCAGCAGACATAAATGGCCTGGATGACAAACTCCTGATTTCCCCACTCAGCATCCATCTGGGCAGATGGTCTGGGACTCTGTAACTGTCTTTGGGTCTAGCCTCTCTCTCCACCCTGCAGCAAGGTGACTCAGATGTTCATCATTTCTTCTTGCACAATCTAATGACCATTTCTCCATCAGAGGTCTGTCTGGTAACTTCATTCAACAGGGTCGATGACCTCCTTGAAACTGGTGTCTCCCTTGGCTTAGACACATCACCTACCTCTCCTACCTCCTCTCTTGATCGAATCCCCTAACATTCCTCTAAGATTGAATCACTGGTCTCATGCTCATTTTAAAAAATAAAAGTAACAACAAACCTCTTTTCTGTGTCTCCACTTTCGCATTTTCTCTTCACTGCTTTCTGATACCCTGTCATCAAGGTGTTAGGTGCACCTTCCCCCAGCAATCATCTAACTGAGCCCACACTCATCCTTTGCGCTCTCTTGGAGCACTTAAAAGCCAAATGTACTTTCACTGGGTAGCACTTCCTCTGTTCTGGTTTGTGGGATCCCTTGTTGTTTTATGAATTACTCTCATTTCTTCAAACGAAGGCTCCTTAAGGACAAGACCCGTGTCTTAAAATGATCCTGTGTCCTCATGGTGCCTCACCAAGTGTTTAGCACCTTGTGTCAGCGGTCAGTAAATAGTTGGTGACTGAGATTAAGACAATGCTGCAGTAGCCAGCAAAAGGAAACGTAAAGAAGAAAACCTTTGAAATTTCTTTTCCCTTCTCCTAATGCTCAGGGGCCTAAATCATTAGATCAAATGATCACGCACCGCACCGGGGCTGTGCAAGATCAAACAGCTCTTCTCGCCACAGTGTAGTGGTAAAGCAAGAGCATAGACTTCAGGTTCAAATCGAAGGCGTTCATGCTCTAGTCTTGCCAGTGGTTGATCTTGAGCTTGAGCAAGGCACTTACTTGAACCCAGAGCCTTCATTTCCTCATATTCAAAACTGAGATAATAACTAAGGCTTTTCAGAGATGAAGGCTATCACCCAGAAGAGTATCATCTGTGGTGGGAATTTCAGGAACCATGGCAGACCGGGGGAGACGCTATTTGAAAGGAGGCACTGTACCCCGTCCAGCGCATATCCCCACTGAGGGGGGGCCACTGTCTCCTGCGGGGCAGGCAGCTAGAGTCTCGGGGACCTGAAGAATGACAGTCTGCACGAGAAGACAGAAGACCAAACACTGAAGCTTGTCAAGTTCTAGACATAACCAGGGTAGACTTTCTGGTGGAAAAGCTAGCAGATGAAATGAGCAGTCTGTCAAAAAGGCAAGGGAATAAAGCTGGAGAATTCTGAGAGGGGTTGGCTATGGGGCAGGAGGAGCTATGAGGGCAGAGGAGGGCTGAGCCTGGGATAGAGGGAAAGCAGGCCAAACAACCGGTCAGATCCACTTGTTCCAGAGGTAGGGAGAACATGCCACTTGGTCCAGTGACAACTGCAAGGCATACAGGCTGACAAAACATCGTTTTAAGGAAGATAAAGTGACACAGCTTGTATGTGCCCCCTGGGAGACACCTGCTTTTGAAGCGCGAAGGATCATTAAGGAAAATCAGGCACACCAGGGCTGCAGGAACCAACGTTCTCTTCTTAACATGTCACAGCAGCCGCTGCTGCCTCCTTCCCTGTCTGTCCTCAGGCTAGCCACAGATGGGCCAGCAACCCACCCCCGGCAGAGCAGGGCAGGGGGAGAGGAGCTGAACACAGCCTCCGGGGATATGGCAGCATTACCCGGACCAGCCTGGGGAAGCGTCTTTAAGAATTGAGATCGGGGCACCTGGGTGGCTCAGTCGGTTGAGCATCCGACTTCTTGATTTTGGCTCAGGTCATGATCTCAGGGTTGTGGGATCAAGCCCCGTGTCAGGCTCCGTGCTGAGTGTGGAACCCATTTAAGATTCTCTCTCTCTCTCTCTCTCTCTCTCTCTCTGCCCCTCTCCCCAACTCCCGCTTGCTTGCTTGCTCTCTCTTAAAAAAAAAAAAAATCAATAAATAGAGTTGAGATCATTGTTCAGCAGGACATGTCCCAGACCCTGGAAGCTGGGACTTCTGTGGGGTTCGGGATCTTAGAGAACAGCCACAGCCACATGACCTAAAAGTGTTGTGAGAACAGAATCCTAGAGAAGGTCCGGTCCCCACCTAAACCAGTACCATCCAGATCCCTGTCCTGGATCTGCTGGATTGGGCGTATGCTGGTTCCCCACCAGCCCCGGAGCTGTTCCACCTGCCCCCTCTCTACCTTTGACGAATTAAACTGTGAGAGCGGAGCCTCCATATGAGTCAGGTCCCTGCTCAGCCGTGAGAAGAAGGTGATTGGCTGGGTCTGCCAGGGCTTTGTGACCCGCTGGCAGGACTCCTCCAGGCCCTCAGAACCCTTCATGCCTGCCTGCACACATTGCCTCCATGCAACCCCGGAATAACCTGGATGTGTGACCCAAGGGGACAAGGGGTAGCAATTTTGCAGATTTTCCAGACAGGTGACTTCAGCCCCCCTGGGCCTGGGCAGGAAAGGTTAACCCAGTGACAATGGGCATAGCCCCATGTCAGGAGCAGGAAACGTTTTGGCAGACTCCTCAGAGTTGTCCTCTGATCCCACAGCTTCTCTTCCAGTTCTCCTGACCGGTAGGATGAATCTACAAAGCCAAATATGTGGGAAATCTGGAGTTGGGGAGGGATTGTGGTCAGAGGCCCAGCTTCAGGAAGCCCAGATGGCTGTCCCCAGGCAGAAAGGGCAGAGCTCTGTAGTCTCTCTCCCTCCAAGACTGGTCTTCCTTGGTCTCGGAGACCTGAAGCTGGGTATGTGTTGAGCCCCTGCTTCCCAAACAAGTGCCCTTGGAGTCCCCGCTGTCTGCCCCAGTGGTGCTGACAAACACTTACTGAAAACTGACTACGTGCTGGGCTCTGCTCAGCATTGTGTATGTGGTTCACTTAATCCTCATGAAAGCTTGATGGAGTGGGGACTGTCCCCATTTTATAGATGAGGAGACTGAGGCCCAAAGCCAAACTGCTAGGAAATGTTAGAGCCAGGATTTGAACGCAAGTGTTCTGACTGGAGCTCTGTATGCTTAACATAGCACCTTTTTGGAGGCTGCCGAAGGCTTGCCCAACACCCACTGCAGGACTGAAAGACCCGGTGTGTCTTTCTTTTTTTTTTATTTTTATTTTTATTTTTTTTTTAAATTTTTTTTTCAACGTTTATTTATTTTTGGGACAGAGAGAGACAGAGCATGAACGGGGGAGGGACAGAGAGAGAGGGAGACACAGAATCGGAAACAGGCTCCAGGCTCTGAGCCATCAGCCCAGAGCCCGACGCGGGGCTGGAACTCACGGACCGCGAGACCGTGACCCGGCTGAAGTCGGACGCTTAACCGACTGCGCCACCCAGGCGCCCCCCGGTGTGTCTTTCATAGCCGTGCTGGCCGGAGAATAGAGTCCTGGGAACTGCAGGGGGTTCTTGTAGGGACCAAAGAACTGGGGGCTGGATGTCCCTGAATTAGCTTCAAGACACATTTGTAGAAGATAGATTTCCACTGAAGACCTGAAAACGAAAAGCCAAAATCAGATTTAGGCTCGTGATACTATTATTAAATATCAGAGGGTGAACTTTCAGAGTTCTGTAGACTTATTTATGATTTAGGAATAAATACTTAGAGCTAATGTAGTCCTGGGTATCTGGGAAGGAACTGGATGATTTCTAGAAACTCTGCTGACCATGGGATGTTGAGATGTAGTCATTTTGAAGTCACTAGGCTACAGAATGACCAGCGGCTCTGCCTCTCTGGACGAGACCTGTGGCCACCTTTCCCATCTCCAGTAAACGCACCGTGAACCTTACGGTCCTAGCACAGGAAATGATTTAGCAAAATCATCAGCTTAAACCTCCTCAACTTGTCTTTCCCATGACTCCAGACCTGTAGCAGGAGTCATGGCTCTGAAGAGCAGGCTTTTCCCGAGGCCGCATTTTCAGTCTGGTCCCGGAATGGGGTTTACAGCTGGCTCAGACGGTGACATGCCACAACCCCATCAGGGGCTGTTCCTCCTGATATTCACCATGTGCCAAAGATGATGGTGGAAACCCAGGGACAGGGAAGACCTCGCCGTGGTAGCCTTTGAAACAGAGCCTGACCCCTTGTGGGGGTGGCTACCATTGTCTCAGAAGAGAGAAAGCAGCTCTTGGTAACAGGTGTGTTAACTTCAAGAGTTTTCTCAGACTGTTTCTCTGCTTTAATTGGAGGCAGTTGGACCACGAAGGGCCAGATGCTTGGATAAATGCTCTATATATCTTTGCCCCCAGAAGCTGATCTGGTTTGAGTCTAGGTCTGAGTTAACACCCAATACAAAACGTCATCCGAAGGTGGACCAATTGATGAGTTTAATGTGTAGCTTTGAGGAATAGAGAGGTTGGTGTGGTTCAGTCCAGAATCTCAGACCCAGCGTTCCAGGCCGCTCCAGCTGGTCCAGCTCTCAGAGGACGTCTGGGTCAGGAATGAGCACTCCATCCCCCCACCCCCTGTGCCCTGACACCACGAGCTTTTGACAAAACCAGGCTTCTTCTTTGAGGGCCCAGATCCAAGTTAGGGGCTCTCTTTTTCTAAATTGAGCTAGGGAGAGGAGGATTTGGGGATGGGGGAAATGTTTGAGAAGGTTTTAGCTCAGGACCTGGGTGCCACCTGCTGGTCATAACTTAGTCTTATTTACGGTGTCAAATCCAGGAAAGGAAAATGAAATCCTGCCCTCCCTACCAGGATGGGGGATAAGGGAGCTAGGAAGCCACTTCTTTGGGACCCTCTAGCAAGTGTGACAGAAAATCCTTGCAGAGACCCCTGGGTACCTTAGATGAGTCCTCTTGAGCTAAAATGGACCCTGACCAAGGCAGAGAGTGGCCAGTCCTGAGTGGAAATAATGGCTGTGTTCCTAGTATCAGCCTCCCACCTACATTCACCCCACTCTCCCACCCCACTCCACCACACCCCACCCTCTTTCCCAAAAGCCCCACAGGAGGCAACAACATGATTGTTGGGCCTCAAGGAGACATTTTTTCCAACTTCCTTCTTACAGGCCCCATTGCCACTTTGGGGACCCTAGATTCGGAAATGATCAAAGGTGTGGAGAATGCCCTCCCATCATCAGGCACAGACCGAACTGGGAATTTCTGGCCAAGCTGAGAAGACTTTAGCATTTTTCAAGTACCTGTATAGCTCTTGGTGGCTCTTGGAGCCCTGATAGCAAGGTCTTTGGTTGTATCCTGGAAGGAAAACTAGACATTTCTCCCATGTATCAAGGAGGAAGATGGCTAACACTTTCCCCCCCAAGGGAGGTGGCAAAACATCCCAACATCCCAGCGTATGCCATTGCAGTGTAGGCTAGTCAGTCCCAGCCAAGCCCCTGTATCAGATGAGGATCAGACCCACCTGAGGGTGTGTGTGTATGTGTGTGTGTGCATAATATATGTAATATTTGTGTGTATATATGTATGTGTGTGTAACTGTATACAGTTGACTCCTGAACAATACAGGTTTGAACTGTGCAGGACCACATATACATAGATTTTTTTTTGATACATACAGTGGGCTGTACTGTAAGTGTATTTTCTTTTCCTTGTGATTTTAATAACATTTTCTTTTCTCTAGCTTACTTTATTATAAGAATACGGTATATAAAACATACACAAAATGTGTGTTGATCAACTGTTTATGTTATCAAGAAGACTTTTGGTCAGCGGTAAACTATTAATAGTTAAGTTTTGGAGAGAGTCAAAAGTTATACACAGATTTTCAACTGTGGAGGGGGGTCAGAGCCCCTATCCCATGTATTGCTCAAGGGCCAACTGTATATATACTCTACATGTTATATATTATATATAAATATGTATTAATAAATTGTATACATAGTATGTTATATGTAGTTATATATGTAGCATATATAATATAGTTATATATAATACATATATAGTTATACACACACACACACACACACACACACACACACACACACACAGGATGCACTTGGGCTTTACTCCGGCCTACTGAATGTCTCTGAAGGAGAATCCGATGTACTCTTCTAGTAAAGAATGTGAACTATCACCTGTTCAGTCCTATGGAACCCAAAGAAAGCTGGGAGACTCTTGAATTAGTTCTGGAGGACTAATTTTGACCTAGACCAATGCCTCTGCTTTTTATTCAATAATCAGCCCTTGAAACTCATACACTAAACAGGAAAAAAAAAATCCCTAGAGTGGCTCAGGAATCCCCAGGGCCAACCTAAGACCCCTCCCCCCATTATCTCCTAGATCCAGCCCTGACCAGCCTAGACCCCCTGAGGCAGACACCTCCTACAGAATGCAGAGCCACAACCCTCCCCCTCCCCACCCCTCCCATCACCCTGCCTCAGGGGCCTGGGGGAAGAAATAATTCCCCTAGCTCAAGCTAGTGGAAGGCCAGTATCCACAATAGCTTGTCTCCTCCCGCACTGAACTCCTGGAGGCCTCTGCAACCCCCCTGGAGGCCTGGAAGGGTCTGACCACTCAGATGGGGTCCTTTCAAGCCCATTTCTTTCTAACTCTGCCCGCTCTCTCCTTCCTGACTTCCTGTCACAACAGTAGGTGACACTACGCTTTGGGGCATTTGGTTATATTATTCTCCTGTGAGTTTTCCCAGTAAGACTATAAACTCCCTAAACTCAGGAGCAAGTCTTTTCTATTTCTCACAATCCCTAACTAAAGAGTCATCAAAATAAAATGCACTTTCCTTGATCCTACCCATTCTGCCTCTTTGTCAAGTTTGGTGTCCATCCATTCCCCATTCCCACTAGCTTACTGATGTTAGGTGAGTTTCCTAGGAACTCAGAAGCACTCTCCTAAATCCAGTCTCTGCAATTATTGTTCATAGAGAATTGGCCCGGAACCCACAAGCGAATGAAACAGCCTGTCCATGAAGGAACTTACATCTAGGTGGAAGGGACAGACATATAAGTGATTTCAGGAGAATTGACAAATGCTGTGAATGAGCATGCTCAGTGTGCTATAGAAACAGAGAGGGGCAGGGCAGGGGTTCAGAGACAATGTCCTGGAGGAGATAATGCCCAAGCTGAGTCCTAAAGATTGAGTGGGGGTAGAGGGTCCAGGCCAGAGGTGATGAAAGATGATTCAGAAAAAGGAGAGGCCATGAGGAGGCATCACTCAGTCATTCAACAATTTTGCTGAATACCTTGCCTGTGACTGGCCTGAAAACCCCATCCCTGGCTTTAAGGCCTTTACTGACAAGGGGGGCAGGCATTTAGACAAGTCTTGTGGTTAGAGCAAGGGTCAGAAGGGCAAAGGCACTGGGCTCAAAACCACTGTGTAAGAGGAGACCCAAGTGCAGTCAAAATTACCCTCAGAAATCTCTGGAATTCCCAGCTTCTGAGTCCTTAGGAGCTCCCAAGACAATGCAAGACAATACAATAATTTTTGTTTCTGTTGGCTTTTTGGCCTGCCGGACCTCCCTTTCCCAGGGCAATGAAGGGCAAAACAGAGGGCTTCTCTCTCGATTTTTCTCAAAAATGCCATTGAAGTTGAATGTGCATCTAGTGAAGTTCCATTATGTATACTTGGGGTGGAGGCCATGAGGGAGCAGAGCCCGGCGGATGTCACCCAAGCCTCCTCTCTAAAGCAGCTTCTCCAATCTGCGCCTGCAGACCCTTTGGGCATCTTGGTTGGGAGCAGATCCTGACTCAGTAGGTTGGGGTGGGGCTCCAGGATTGCAATTTCTAGCAAGCCGAAGCCCAGACAGCACCACTGCTGCTCCTGCAGGGACCATGGTTTGAAAACCATGGGAGCAGAGAACGAGTGGACTTTGGGGTGGGGGCAGCATTCCAGACGGTGAGTAGGCAGCTGCCGGAGGCTCCCAACTCGGGGAGCAAAGTGAGAGGGCTGGAGAAGTGGGGCCCAGTTAGGAGTTTGATAAGTGGTGGGGAGGGTCACACGATAAGGGCAGGTGCCTGCTGGGGGGAGGAGGGAGGAAGGGAAGTGGTCTGGGCATATTTTTCCTTCACAGAGACATTTTATGTATTAAACCTAGAGAAATATTCTTCAGTCCGAAGTAAGCACTCTCACAGTTCTCAAAATACGCTGTCCTTTTGTCTATCTTCTGTTTCTCCACTTCTGATAAAGACCTAGTTACAAGGTATACTGTGTGCTTAACGGTGCAAGTCGGTGACACTTGGCTGACCGTGGCTAGGGGGAGGATAAGGAGGAGCTCATATCCGCTGGCCAGAAGGGGGCGCCTCTGCCCAGCTCCAGCCATTGGTTGCTGTGCAGGAACAAAGGCCCAGCGCTGCCAAAAGCCAGAAACCTCAAGTTGTTTGTGTGAAACATCCCAACGTTAAAATATTGGGCACTAATTCAAAAATGCTTCCAATGCTGGGAGTGCTGAACAGCTCAAGTCTATAAGGCAAATTCAGCCAATGGGGGTCTCGTTCATGACTGCGACGGAGAGTGGTGTGGTTTGGGCTGCTTTTACATGGATTCTGATCGGAGCAGTATCAGGGGTGGGCCAGGAAAGACTGGAGGCTGGGGGGGCCTTTAGGAGACTACTGCTGGCCTTGGCCTGAGAGAGCGCATACATAGCCCCCAGGCAGCAGGAGACTAGTCTGAGCAGGGCACACTGGAAAGGACTTGATGGATGACTGGATATGAGTGTGAGGGGGCGTAGGCTATGTAGGATAACCCCAGGTTTCTAACGTGCGTGATTGGGTGACTGGTGGTGACGGTCGCTGGGATAATGAGTATAACAGGAGACGCACGTATTGAGGGGAGGTTCTAGACAAGCAGAGTTTAGGTGCCTGTGGGTCAGCCAGCAGGCCACCGGCCACAGAAATACGGGGTTTCAAGTCAAAGGAGAGGACAAGATTGGTCAGCTTTCTAAAACACAAATCTGGTCAGGCTACTGCCGGCTTAAAATCCTCTAATGGCTTCCCGTTGTCTGAACAGAAAGTCCAGACTCCTCCTCGTGGGAAACAAAGCCCTTTGCAATCTGTCCCTGCCAACCTCACTGTACCACACCCCAACACAAAAACCTGCTCCCCAGGCCTGCTGAACAACTCAGAGTCCCAGAATAAGCCATGCCTTTGTTCTCGCTGGTCCTTGGGCCTGCGGTACCCTTCTACCCCATCCCTTTGCATGTTTGGAAAATTCCTGGTCCTTCCAGACTCCAGCATCTCTGCTCCGAAGCCTTCGCTGACCTTGTCATGCAGAAGAGATCACTCCCACCTTTGTGTCGTCTCTTAACTTCGCGTGTGCCGCTTTCGCTGCCCTGCCACTCCCTCCTGTGAGGGTTTGCCTGTCTGTAAACTCCTTGGAGGCAGAGACCACATCTTATCACCAGTTTCTTAGCACATGTCTGGCGTATAGTAGGCACTCGTTAGATGCCTGAAGAGGGAAATGCCTGAAGGGTTTTCCAGGAGGGAAAACCGCAAGGCCGGTCTGGAGGAAGATGCTTTTCACTCGCCCGGGACTGTCCAGCTCCTTCTGTCCTTACAGTCAAGGAATAGCACGCGGCCCCTGGATGCTGACCTTGCCTCTCGTCTTTCTTTGCAGCTGGGGTATGGCCGTCAATGTGTACTCCACGTCCGTGACCAGTGAAAATCTGAGTCGCCATGATATGCTGGCATGGGTCAATGACTCCCTGCACCTCAACTATACCAAGATAGAACAGCTCTGTTCAGGTAGGAGCCTGGGTGTGGGGGGAGTGGGCCCTGCTGGAGGGAAGGAGAGGGAGAGTGGGAGGCAGAAGGGCCACGGCAGAGAACAGAGTAGGAAATTAGGATTGAGGAGGAGAGCAGCAGAGCCCTAAACTAGTCACAGTCGTGGCGGTGAAGGAAATGAGGGTCTCGTGGAATGGGAAGAGTCCGAAGCGAAGAGCAGGAGAGGCTCAGGGAGGGGCTGCGGGAGGGCAGGGGCCGTGGGGTATCAAGAGCCGGGACGGGCAGCGAAGCCAGCGGCCCCCAGCATGAGGTCCAATCTGGCCACGCTGGGCCCGAAGCTCAGCTCTTCTTGCAGCGCAGTCCTGGGCAAGTCGCTAGGTCTCAGTTTCCCCATGCACAAGATGGAGAGAACATGCCTGTCAAACTAGGGCTGCTGTTGGGATTAAATGACACGTACGCAGTGTTTGACGTGACTGCATCAATCTGTCGTAGTTGCTTTTATTCTGGGAAAGCTGGGGGGGGGGGGGATTCCGGCCGTATCTGTCCCACCCGTAGGACTGACCCTGCCAGGACAAGGAGAGAGGAGACTGGGTAGTTTGGGGGAGCAGCCCAGGCAGGGGACCCCCTCAGGCAGCTGTGCTTCTCCCCAGGGGCAGCCTATTGCCAGTTCATGGACATGCTCTTCCCCGGCTGTGTGCACTTGAGGAAGGTGAAGTTCCAGGCCAAACTAGAGCACGAATACATCCACAACTTCAAGGTGCTGCAAGCAGCTTTCAAGAAGATGGGTGTTGACAAAGTAGGTGCCTGCGCTCCGGGGGGCCCTGAGGAGCTGTGTGACCCTGGGGAAGAAGATGACCCGCCAGCCGGGGCAGCAGGGGCTGCTGGGGTCATTCCAGCTCTCACGCCTCTCTCCACCCCCCTGCTCTCCGGAGGGAATGTTCCCCCAGCTCAAGGCATGGTGGAAAAACCCCCACACTTGATATCCTATCCTGCCGACATTCCTTCCCCTTCCTTCTCTCTGGACCCTGTCTGTCTCAGCAGCTGGGGCTCAGTGCGCCGCTCCTACTAAGGTCCTTCTCTGTAGGGCCTGAGGAAAGTCTCTTGGCTCACTCTACTGCCTCAGTGGCCCCCAGCCCCTGGTTCCGGCACCCCCACCCCACAGGCACACGGCGGCAGCACCGAGGGCGAGGGCCGCAGCCGGCTCCTCCCGTGCCTGGAGGAGAGGGCCGTCTCTGGCTCCCAGGCCCGGCCACAGCGTCCCGGCTCCGGTGCCGAGGGAGGGGCCCCGTGGAGAAGGTGGAAGACGCCGCAGCCCAGGAGCTGGCTTTCCTGAGAGCAGTGGACCCTCTCACAGAGGAAGGCAGCCCTGCGGCAGCAGGTGGCTAAAGTTCTCTGCTTGTGTGGTCTGTTTCAGATAATTCCCGTAGAGAAATTAGTGAAAGGAAAATTCCAAGATAATTTTGAGTTTATTCAGTGGTTTAAGAAATTCTTTGACGCAAACTATGACGGAAAGGATTACAACCCTCTGCTGGCGCGGCAGGGCCAGGACGTAGCGCCCCCTCCTAACCCAGGTGATCAGATCTTCAACAAATCCAAGAAACTCATTGGCACAGCAGGTAACGTGCCCGAGCTGGGGGAGGGAGCGTGGGGGGCCGGACCGGCATGGCTCCGCAGCCAGGAGCGCCCCCTGGGCCGCCGGCCCGGCCCTGCCAGCCTAGAGGAGACTGTTATCACGGAGTTCAGATGACGCCGCCTGCTGCCCGCCCAGACCAGGGGGAATCACAGTAGGGAGGACAGGGCTGGAAAGAGGGCCGCAAACGGAGAGCCACCGGCACCAGCCATGGGGGCAGTGGTGCTGGGAGGCCCGGGGCACTGGCTTTGTGCCTTGAGATGACGGGGCGGCATGTGGCGCGGTTCGTCTGTCCAGGTCCATCCAGGCCAGGGGCCTGGTGCCTGCACCACACACCCTTCTTGCCCCCTGCCCACTGGACGCCCCCCGGGGACAGGAGTCTGCCAAGCTTCCCCCATTGGGATCCGATCTTCCCCTATTCCAAAGGCCCACAGCCCTGAGTCCTCAAGAGATGAGTCTTTTGAAAGGAGGCTTTGTCTGGGTTCGAGAGGAAAAGGGAGAGAAGCAATAGGGCGTTTGGGGGATGAGAGGGTTGGGGAAAGGAAGAGAAAGGAGCAGCCCCAGCATCTGAACCCGTCATAGCAGAGCCACTCCTCTGTTTGCGCTGCTGCCCCGCCTGGGCCTGCCCCCCCCTTCACCTGCTTGCTTTGTGTTAGAAGCAGCCAGCTCTGTCTAGGGAGCGGCCATAGCTAGAAGACAAGTGGCCTCAGCATGCCGGGCTTGTGGGGGAGGAGCCGGGGTCCCGGAGTCAGGCCCAGCAGACAGCACAGAGCCCATCCTGAGGCAGGGATGCTGGGAGGGGCAGGGGCCCTGAGACGGAGCTTATCCCCGGGGAGGGTGGGGCTTCTGTCGGGAAAGACCCAGCAAGTGCCAGACTTGAGACCCTGCACCAGCTGCTTTTCCTCAGACTCTGGCTGACAGTATAAGAGGGCCCAACCCTCCCAGCCCCACTTCCCAAATCCTCCTTCCTGGTTGCCCTCACTTCTCCCTCAGGCCAGCTCCCCCCCCCCCCCACACCTCATACCTTCTTTGCTTCCCTATAGTCCCTGCTCTCCCAGGCTTGCCAAAGAGCTGCCCGGCTGCTGTGGTGTCAGTGTGGCCATGGCTTGAGGCCTAGATGTCGATGCCCCTCCCGAGTGGGAGAGGAGGGGAGGGCAAGAGTGCCTGCCTTTCGCATGGGCCTGCCCCCGCAGTCATCACACCAGGCTGTCTCAGGCCCCGCGAGCCGTGGGCTCACGTGGCCCCATCCGACCTTTCTCCTCTGGGCAGTTCCACAGAGGACGTCCCCCACAGGCCCCAAAAACATGCAGACCTCTGGCCGGCTGAGCAATGTGGCCCCACCCTGCATCCTCCGGAAGAACCCCCCATCAGCCCGGAATGGCGGCCATGAGACCGATGCCCAGATTCTCGAACTCAATCAGCAGGTGAGTAGGGTGGGCGAGGGTCACTGAGAGAGCCCTCAACAAAAGCCAGGACCTTGGGTGGGAAGGGGAGTCTGGGGCAGGGGCCTCTGGCCTGAACACCGCCTTGTCCCCAAGCAGCTATTGGATTTGAAGCTGACGGTGGATGGGCTGGAGAAGGAGCGTGACTTCTACTTCAGCAAACTTCGAGACATCGAGCTCATCTGCCAGGAACACGAAAGTGAGAACAGCCCGGTTATCTCGGGCATCATAGGCATTCTCTATGCCACCGAGGTGAGCTCTGCCTTCACCCGCTAATGTCCCAGGCCCACTGGGCCCTCCCCATCCTGCCCCCTGCAGACCACAAGGGGTAGCACCCGAGGGGCCTGGGGGAACAGGGTGGGGAGAGCCCACTGAAGTCAGAGCCCAGGGCCACACAGAGATCAACAGGGGAGGTGGGAGTGGCTTCCAGCAGAAGTCTCCCCCTCTGCCTGGCCTGCCTGGCTCACCACTTCCCTCTCCCTTCCCACCCTCCAGGAAGGATTTGCACCCCCCGAGGACGATGAGATTGAGGAACACCAACAGGAAGACCAAGACGAGTACTGAGGGCGGCTCCAGCCCTGGCTGACTGCACGGCCGCCGTGCCTCCCCGCCCTGCTCCCGCCCCACATTATAATCCTTTCCTTACAGCCGGTCGGCGCCGGGTGCTTTGTGTCAGTGCCGCAGCACTGGGGAGTCAGGCAAGGAGCGAGGCTTGTGGGGACGGGGCAGGTGAGCAGGCAGAGGCCCGGTGGGCGCTGGGCGAGGCCTCTGTCCACTCCTCCACCCCTATTTATTTCCGTTGTCTCTACGCTGTGTCGGCCAACACTTCCCAGGGTGGCGCTGCCGCCGCCCGCCCCAGCCAGCCGCCCGCTCCCCTGACAGCCAGCAGCTGTATATTTGACAAAGTCATTGGTATATTTTTACTTACTGGATTTTCCTTGCACTTTACCTGTTCTTTTCCCAGGGCTGACAGCACGGGGCTCCGGGGCAGTGTGCCTGGCTTGGCATCCCTACCCCATTGCTGGGAGCCTCGGCAGGACTCACCCGTTCTTATTTATTTTGTCTTCTGACTTCCCAGTAGTTGAGGGGAAGGCTGATGTCGGGAGAGGGATAAGGGGACCGAATGGGGGGTGCCTGAGGCCCCGGTGGTCAGGGAGAGGCGGGGGGAGCACGTGAGGGATGAAAATGACCTCCTGGCACCAGGCTCACCCACCCTCAGCCCCCTGCCCCCAGCACCGAAGCCCAGCACCGCCCCCAGGCCCCCAGCCACCCCTTCTGCAGCTTGGTTCATACCACACAGATTCTGCCTGGACCTTCCTGTTCGTCTGCCTCCCATCTGCCCTCCTCCCCGACCTCTGCCCCCTCGGGCCACCCAGCCTGCATATGTGTTCACTTTTATTTAAATAAACTTGTGTGGTAAAAGTCCATGCCCTGTCTCCCTCAAGCGAGCCACGGCCTGGGTCTCAATGTTTTTCTCCTCCCGAGCACTCCCCTCTCCAGAGGTGCCGGCCACGGAGCACTGCACCCCTGCCATCCTCTGTCAGGCCTAGAAACTGCCATTGGTGCTTGGCCTCAGAGGCCAGCTCTGACCTAGTCCCCATCTCTCAACACTCGTGCCAGGGCTCTAAGGGAAGGAATTCACGGAGGCCCCAAAGCCCCAATCCCCGTGAAGGAACAAAGTTTGGGGCCATGGCTGTGACGATGGGCAACCCAGTAAAGTGGCTGGGGGTGGGGGCAGTAACTGGGGGCGGGCTGGGGGCCCGGCCAAGGGTTGCTTTGGTTCAGTCTCCTTTGGGCCAGTCAGGGCGCATATTGTTATATACCTCACAACTGTGATCCAGCTGGGGACAAGGTATTATGTGACAGAGAGAGCTGAGTGGGTTACAAAGAGCAAGCAGCTCTGAGTGCTGAAGCCTAGGACAGCAGTGCCCGAGCGGTTCCTCCTTCGAACAAGCTCTGAGGAACCAGGAGTCAGGAAGCCTCACATCATCCACACAGCCCTACATTCCTGGTGCGTGCCCCGGCAAAGGGCCATCGTAACCAATGGCCCGGAAGCCGACCAGGGACCGAGGGCCCTGAAATGAATGTGGGAACCAGGCCCAATCAAACAAAGTCATCTCATTTACTGATGAAGGGACCAAGGCCTGCTTGTGACATGACTCGCTCAAGGTGGTAAAAATCTAGGTTAGACTTCAGACCTCCTGACGCATGATTCGGCGCTCATCCCCAAAGACCACGGAGGTGTGACCTCCAGAGTGTTCTGTGGCTGCAGGCTAGTAGTCCTTGTAGGTGTTTCCTCATCATCCTGAATTATGATCAAACTGGAACCGTTTCTCCTGTGACCCTGCTCCCTGAGCCTCTGCCAGACCACTGCCATTTCTCCAGTGACTCCAGATAGAAGCCTTAGAGAAGCAGTTCATTCCTGGTCATTCCTCATTCGCTTCACCTCCTCCTTTTGACTCCCACCCCCACATAGATACTTCTAGCCCTATTCTACTTCTGTTTTTCTCCTCCCAACAAGTTCCTTGCCTGCTTTTATTGATCGTTATGACTTAACTCCCTTGCCTAACTTCAAAGGGCTTTCCCTCCATTATTCCAGGTAGACACTGTAAGAGGTAGGGGTGCCCGGGTGGCTCAGTCGGTTAAGCGTCCGACTTCAGCTTAGGTCTTGATCTCGCAGTTTGTGAGTTCGAGCCCCACGTCGGGCTCTGTGCTGACAGCTCAGAGCCTGGAGCCTGCTTCGGATTCTGTGTCTCCCTCTCTCTACCCCTTACCCGCTCATACTGTCTCTCTGCGTCTCTCTCTAAAATAAATAAACATTAAAAAAAAAAAAAAAGAGGTTAAAGTAGTTGTTCTGTGTGGCCCTAATCTTCAGGCCAAGACCTCACCCCGCCAGCAAAGTGGGTGTGGTCGCCAAAACAATGCCTCCTCCCTAAAGGTGTCTGGGTCATAATTCCCAGAACTTGGAAGATGTTAGGTTACATAACAAAGGGGGATTAAGGTTGCAAGTGGAATTAAGTCACTAATCAGTTGACCTTAAAATAAGGAGAGTATTGTGGGTTATCCAGATGGGCCCAGTGTAATCACAGGGTCCATACAAGTGGAAGGGGAGCAGAGGAGTGATACCCTGTGAGAAGGACTCAATCTGCTGGCTTTGACGATGGGAGGGGCCTGAGCAAAGAAACTCGGGCAGCTTCTAGATGCTGCAAAAGGTGAAAAAACAGATACTCCCGTAGAGCCTGCAGAATGGATCACTGTCGTGCAGACACCGTAGTTTAGCCCAGTGAGACCCTGCCAGACCCTTGCCCTCCAGAACTACAAGATAATAAACGTGTTATTTTCATCCACTAAGTTTATGGCAAGTTTGTTACGGCAGCGATAAAAATCTAACGTGGTAAGTCACACTGCTTCAGTGAGCTCACCCTTCCTGCCCCCACACTAGACACCCACCTGCCCTGCTTGACCCCACATCTTGATTCTTCCCTCAGACCCCACGTGGGTAGCTGCCCAAGTCCGCTGCACGGCTAGTGTCTGAGGCTGCTCTTGGAAGGCCCAGAGTTCAGGGACATAAAGCCACTGCCGCCTCCTCCACCTCTTCCCAGTACCCTCATCATACTAAGTCTCTTCCTCGTGGAACACTTAGATGGTGAACTATAATTTTCTGCTTCCACATTTGTCTCACACAGGCTTCGAGTTCCTCACAGGCAAGTGAGGTGAATCCTCTAGCCCCCTTGGCACAGTGCCAGGTGCTTAGGTAGAGAAGGTGCTTAGAAAGTGCAGAAGCGCCTAAGTAAGTGAATGACTTCTCACCCCTGGATACCAAGGTACAACAAATGAGCGGTCAGACCGTCCCAAAGAAAGATAGAAAAGAAAGCCCCTCCCATCCTTTTTAACTACCTCCACCACGGGGCAGACCCTATGGAAAGCCCGGCCCGTTCTGTTTCTCTTCAGAAAAGAACATCTCTTCGGTGACCCTACACGTGACACAAAAAGGGTTGAGCAAAGGAGATCTTGTTGTGAGGTCGGGTAGAACTAAACCGATGATCCGAAAAAAATGAACTGATGAACGAGCAGCTCAATTACGGTCCTGGGCAAAAGCACTCCATTTCAGAGGAAACGGAGGCAAGGTCAGCCACAGTCAGGCCAGAAGGGGCTAGAGGACAGGCAGGAGGCATTCGCCCCGCCCCACCCTATCCTTCACATATACTCACTTATTTTTCCAAAACAGTAGATTGTGCCACTTTCTCACTGGCTTCCCAGTCCACATTTCTGGCAGACCATAGCATATGGGTTCGGATCGCTTTCCACCCTTCTTCACCTCCCAAATCTCATTAAACACCATCACACTGAACTACTTCGTTTCCCAGCTTTGCCCTGCTGTGCCCCACCTCTAGGCTTTCACTTAAAGCAATAAACCCGTACGGCTGGCCTGTTCTTTGCACCTGTCCTGATCGCCAACCAGTGAAAATTCTCCCTGTCCCCGGACCCATCTCAAATGCCACCTGTTTCAGGAAGGCTTCTCTAATCTCCTTCCTATCCTTAGGATATCCTCATCACTTCCCAAGCTGTTCATCCTGTAGGCATTTGGACTCTATCAGTTGTTACTACAAGGCCTCGCCTGTCTTGTACTTGAGTATGGCAGGTATGAATCTCATCCTTGAATCTAGGAGTGTACCTGAAACAGCACATTTCCTTAATTGTAATAAGTTACTTTCATTTCTCCTCTCCTCCTCCTCCCCTACTGGGATGCTTTACATTTTGTGGTTTCACATGATACTACAAGCATGGTGGAAGGCCCTCCAAGGACAGAGAAAGTCAGCAGTAACCTCTTTGAGTGGTTCCTCAGGTCTGGGGCTCTTCTTGATGACTCCCTGCCACATCTGGGACTTGGGACTGACTCTTGCACTGAGGGTCAGAGCCATTCTTTCCTATTCCCTGTAAGGGGAAACAGTCCTGGCTGTCCCAGAACCCCAGACTTTTCTCTTCTATCAGCGGGGGCCACGGCTCTCCATTTCCTGCCCTCCAAACACTTCCCCTACCCGCAAGCTCCATCCTCTTCCTTGTTCTTCCACAATAGATTTTTTTTTTATAGCCCAATAACTTAAAGTTTAACCACTAACAACAAAAAAAACTAGCACTTTCCTAGAAGGGAGAAAAAATGTAATCTTCAACCTCGCCCCGAAGGTAAGGAGAACGTTCCATTCCATCTTTCTGGCACCACTAGAAAGCAAAGAAAACCGCAATTGGTTACATTTCCAAGTCACCCAATGCAGTGGCCTTCATACAGTAAATGCCCAATTAAAATGCTCTGAATACAACAGCCTCTCATCTCAACGCCTTTGCGTGGATTTTTTTTTTTTTTTTTTTTTTTTTTTTTTTTTTTTTTTTGCTACGAAGGAGACCCCAGCCGCCCGGCCCGACCCGATACCTTGCTAGAGATAACGCGGCGAAAACGAAAGACTACAAATCCCAGGCTGCCTTGCGGTCGGCGTCACGCGCCGCGAGGCCCTGCGAGGAGACGTGGCAGAGCGCCGTGCATCCGCGCCGGACCGGAAAGCCCAGGGAGGTGGCAGTGGCGGGAGGGTCGGAGCCATGGCAGCCAAGGCGGCTGGTGGGGGGCGCTGGGAGGTGGTGAGGAAAGGGCGGCGGCCCGGGGCCGGCGGCAGTGGTAGAAGCGGCGGAGGGGACCGCCGGGCTCTCGGGGAGGCGAACGGTGTGTGGAAATACGACCTGACCCGTGAGTACCCACCCGGCCGGCCGCCAGCGCCGCCTCCCGGCCCCGGGCCTGCCCCTCCGGCGAGGTAGCGAGCAGCCACCCGAGCCCCTGGGCTGTCCTGCCGGTCGGCACCCCCCGTTCGGCGAGCGCTGCCGTGCGTCGCCTCTTGAGCCTCACAGGAGGTAGACAGCGCTAGGAGGGAGCTGTCCTCGCCTCGCAGATGAGTTAACCGAGGCCCAGTGGAGTTAGGTGCCCTTTCCCGGGGTCACATGTCAGAGGGGACCAGGACTGCCGTCTGCACACACCCTACCAGCTGTTCCCGGCCCTAGCCTGGCCTCTGGGGCCAATGTCTGAGAGCTGGGGAGAGGCAGCCGGCTTCATCGTGCTCGGTGCCGCCTCCTTGAGTAACCAGCAGGTACTGGGGTGGGGGGTGGGGGGGGAGACCGACGGGGGGGGGCCCGGCAGCGGAAGGAACGACCCCACCACTCATTCTCAACACCCAGCGAGTATTTAAGTGGCGCCTCTTTCCTCGAAGTCTCCTGGAGAGTGGAGAGAGCTTGCCACTTGTTGATTATAGAGTTGTCACACTGGAACCAAGACAGAAAAGTCCTGACCTCCCAGACTGGTAGCCACTCACCAAGGAAGCCAGCCCTCTGTATCCTACTCCTCTGCTAGTTCCCACGTACTCTGACTTATCTAATAAAGAAATGCCTCACCTCTTTGAAAGAGCCTATGAACTCAAGAGCTGCTATGACTGAAAGAAGCGACCGGGAGGGCTGCCCGCCCTGCTCCTTAAGCAGGACGCAAGAAGGGGCGTTGAGGCAGGCTCCCCACTGGAGACGAATTTGGTGACCATGTGGGGGAAGGCACCGCTGTTCCCGTGAGGCCCTCATGACTCAAGGATGGTCCCCCTTTCTCTGCCTGTCATTACCCCAGCTCCAATTCAGACGACAAGCACCCTCTATGAGCGGGGCTTTGAGAGAATCCTGAAGCGGCAGAATAAGGAGCAAGTTCCACCCCCTGCTGTGGAGCCTAAGAAACCCGGGAACAAGAAGCAGACTAAGAAGGCGGCCACCCTCGCCAACCAGAACCAGAAGCAGGGTCGCTTCCGCAGCCTGGAGGAGGCACTGAAAGCTGTGAGTGTGCCTAGACTTTAGGTGGGGAGACAACAGGGACGTGAGGCGTGGAGAAGATGAAAGGAACAAGGGGGTGGCGGTGGCCGCCGAGGGACCTGTGGAACTCGAGACACTACTTTTGGGAGGAAGCATTCAGGAAAGGGCAGAAATCCCAAGGTATAGAATGCTTGCATTTAAGACAGATCGGAAATAAGTTTCTAGGGAAACCTAGATTACGCAAGGAGAGCCTTGAAGACCCAGGGATACTGGGGAGAGGGTAGAGAAACAGCTGTGGTTCCTCACCCTGTGGAAGCAGCAGTGTTTCATTTTCCGTCTGGTCCCCTTGAACGTGTGAAGGGCTTAAGAGTATTGGGCCTTGAGATCAGCAATCCCAGCTGTACTCTTTTCCCCAAATATCCGGGTGCAGCAATATTGTGGCATTCCGCATACTTAACACTTAAAAGCAGAAACCCTTTTTTCCTTCTGCCTTCACCTAGTTCACCCGTTTTCCCACCTGTGTCCTGTTTCCCTGTACTCACTCATAACGCACCACGGGGGGCCTGTGTCCCTGGCAGCTCGACGTGGCAGCTCTGCAGAAAGAGCTGGACAAGAGCCAGAGCGTGTTCTCTGGAAACCCGTCCGTGTGGTTGAAGGACCTGGCCAGCTATCTCAACTACAAGCTCCAAGCGCCTCTAAGTGAACCCACTCTAAGCCAGCACACTCACGGTTAGTTCTTCTGACTCCCTCAAAATCAGACCAGTTCAAGAAAACACCGAAAGGGCTGTGCGTCAGCACATGAGTTAGTAAAAGAGCCCAGTGCCCCTACCCTGTCCTGATTCCTGTGCGTGAATCAAAGATGTTCTCGAATCATAACAGCTGTGACAGCGCCTGGGCCTCACTGGGATAGGGAGGATGCCAGCCTCAGTGCAGGGGGCCTCTGCCTGCACTCCCCATCCTCAGGGAGTGCACAGAGCTGCAGAAGCTTCTGGTCCTAGCACTCACGTGGAGGCCTGTCGGCCCCAGATTATCCCTACAGCCTGGTAAACCGGGAGCTGCGTGGGATCATCCGAGGGCTACTGGCCAAGGCAGCAGGGTCTCTGGAGCTCTTTTTTGACCACTGTCTGTTCACTATGCTGCAAGAACTGGATAAGACGCCAGGTGAGTGGGCCCCCCCTGTGAGGGTTAGCCCCCCCCCCCCATCTTGGAAACCTACTAGTCCCTTTTTTCTACTTCCAGATGGGCTGGGTGGTTCTGTTTCCAACAGGGAAATGTACTGATCACACTCTTTTGGAAAGAGAAAGTTAGAAGTCGCTGGGCCTGCGTTCTGGGCTCTCAGCTGCTAGAAGGGAGATTTCAGATTTGGGATGTCAAGTAGGGTATGTACGTCTGAGAACACATGTCTCTTCAGGGGAGTCACTACATGGTTACCGCATCTGTATCCAGGCCATTCTGCAAGACAAGCCCAAGATTGCCACCATGAACCTGGGCAAGGTGAGCTCAGGCTGGTGGTGGGGACACCAGGAGGCTAGGACTGGGGAGGCTGGGCAGAATCTACACTCTGGACCGAGTTAAGGGGTAGTAGAAGACCCTGTAAGACCAGTATTGATGGCTAATGCTGCTAGTGCTTGCCCTGGATGTGCTTTGTATGTACGTGAGGTAGGTACTGCCGTTACTCTCCTTTTATAGAGGAGAAGGTTGAGCTGCGGAGGGGTTCAGTAACTTTCCTAGAGTTAGTAAACTAGTAAGCGGAAAGTATGGTCAAAGGCCACAGCCTGGTGCCAGAGCACATGCTCTGAATCGCTACCCTGTACTACTCCACTGCTCCGTGGCCTGTCCCTTGTCTCCCTGTTGACATCTCTTCCTGCCTAGCGTTGGGGTGCTCCTGGTGCTTTGCCCCATCCCAACCTGCCTTTCCCACCGGTCTCAGTTCCTGGAACTGCTAAGGTCTCACCAGAGCCGTCCAGCGAAGTGTCTGACCATCATGTGGGCCCTGGGTCAAGCAGGTTTTACCAACCTCACTGAAGGACTGAAAGGTAACGGAGAAGGGGGGCAGGAAGAAGGGTGGTCTTGGAAGCAGTAAGCTTTTTAACATCCCCAGTGGGTCCGAGCCTGAGTCTTCCTCCCTGAACTTTGTCTCCTCAGTGTGGCTAGGGATCATGCTGCCTGTGCTGGGCATCAAGTCTCTGTCTCCCTTCGCCATTGCATACCTGGATCGGCTGCTCCTGTGAGTAACTGGGGGGGGGGGGGGGAGGAGGGGGGGCAGCCAGGAAGGCTTATGGTGTCCAAAGTTCCTGCTTCGGGGGCACCTCGGTCAGCTGAGCATCTGACTCCTGATTTTGGCTCGGGTCATGATCTCATGGTTTGTGGGTTTGAGCCCTGCATCGGGCTCTGCACTGACGGTGCTGAGCCTGCTTGGGATTCTCTCTCTCTCCCTCTCTCTGCCGCTCCCCTGCTTATGCTCCCTCCCTCAAAATAAATTAAAAAAACTTTTTAAAAAATTTAAAACAAAAAAACACAAAGTAGCTGTTTCAGCAAAACGGGATGCTGTGATCCTGGCCTCCATAGATGTGAGGAAAACCAGGACCAGCCCCTCCCGATCAGAATGTGAGGAAGGAAAGGAAAGAAGCTATTAAGGAGTAGGGGGTGGGGCAGGGTTTATGCCCATTTCCCTAGATGTTGGGTTTAGCTGGGTTCACAGCCTGTATGGTAGTTTCCACAAGTCTATTCCTTCCTTCCCCCATAGGATGCACCCCAACCTCACCAAGGGCTTTGGCATGATTGGCCCCAAGGACTTCTTCCCACTTCTGGACTTTGCCTACATGCCCAACAACTCCCTGACACCCAGGTAGGACTACCCTGGGGCACACCTGCTGTGAAGGATCCCAGCAGAGTCAGGAGCAGGCAGCATATTTCCTGTCCCCTCTTCTCCAACCATCCTAAATTTGAGATTCTCAACCTGCAAGGTTCAAGGGATCGGTGAACCTCCTGAGATTGTGTGGGCCCTCGAGTATCATTGCCATATGGACGTTTTCCTGGGGAGAAGATCCATGACTTCAACAGATTTCCCGGGGACTCTCTGTGTTTGAAAAGACTCCTTGCCATTATAAGGCCCTTAGCGACTCCCCTCTCTCGGGCAGGAAAAGGGACACATCACATAGCTCCATTTAGAGCCTGTGCCTGGCTCTCCTCCCCACCCCCACCCCAGCCTGCAGGAGCAGCTGTGTCAGCTCTACCCCCGACTGAAGGTGCTGGCGTTTGGGGCGAGGCCGGAATCCATCCTGCATACGTACTTCCCCTCCTTCCTGTCCAGAGCCACCCCTAGCTGCCCTCCTGAGATGAAGAAAGAGGTGAGGAAGTGGCGGGAGGCCGCTGCAGAGGTCCCTACCTGCTGGTGAGGTCCCTGCCTTCATGGGACCCGTTTCCTGGGCACCTCCTTAGCTCCTGATAGCCACCCGCCCCACTCGCACACCACCCTCACGAGGACGGAGCTAAGCTGGTCTCTGATGTCCTGCCTCTTGTGGACGGGTGACCTTCCAGCTCAAGCTCTAGGTTGGGAGTTCCAGCCTCCCCGTTACGACCTCTGAGACATTTCTGGGGTCTTGGTATGATTTCCCCATTCTCTGGGATGGGTGTGTTGCCTGGGCTGCCGCACTTGGGGGCCAGGGGTTACCTCTCAGCACCCTCCCCTCCAGCCAGCCCCAGGCCCCAGCAGTTTCTCCTGTCCCCTATGCAGCTCCTGAGCAGCCTGACCGAGTGCCTGACGGTGGACCCCCTCAGCGCCAGTGTCTGGAGGCAGCTGTACCCCAAGCACTTGTCACAGTCCAGGCAGGTGGGGGTGGGGGGCTGCCCACCTCCAGTCCATACAGAGAAGCCTAATCCATGCTTCCCCACCTGTCCCTAGCCTAGAAGTAGAAGGGGAAAATCTGTCACTGTCCTTTGGGTTCGTGCCTCTCAAATTAAGCGGGAACGTTGCTGGGGTGGCCTCTAGGAAGCTGCCCACTGTGGGAGGGAAGTGAAGGAGCCAGGGCCTAAAGGGGGACGGGAAGGGCCAAGTGGGCCCCCTGATTGCAAGGGGTTGTGCTTTCCCCATAGCCTGCTGCTGGAACACCTGCTCAGGTCCTGGGAGCAGATTCCCAAGAAGGTGAGGAGCTGGGAGGACATGGCAGGCTGAGCCTCGTCTGGGTTCTGGGTTCGTACCCTTCAACCACTGCCCCCCTCCCTGAGAAGGCACTGTATTCACTGCGTGGACAGTGAAACAGGGTGGAGGCTCGGTTCCCTTACAGACTGAATGCTGTCCTCTCAACCCAGACTTTTCTTATCTGATAGACACAGAAGTCTTTGCAAGAAACCATTCAGTCCTTCAATCTTACCAACCAGGAGCTGCTAAGGAAGGGCAGCTGCAACAACCAGGATGCCGTCACCTGTGACACAGCCTGCAAGGTACCAGCACCCAGCCCTCCCCAGCCCGCGCACCGTCCTAAGCCTGTGGCTCAGCACATTCTCCGCCCCACCTGTCGCTGGAGGGGAGGAGGCCTGGCTTGAGGCCCGCCTTAAGAGGCGAGGACCACCCCCTTCGCTTCTGACCACCGGTCCTTCCCCCTCCCCTCGTAGGGCCTGTTGCAGCAGGCACGGGGCTACCGGCTGCCCTGGACACGGCTGCTCCTACTGGTGCTGATCTTTGCCGTAGGTTTCCTGTGCCATGACTTCCGGTCACATAGCTCTTTCCAGGGTAAGCAGTGATTGACAGGTGAGGAAGATAGCACGAGGGTGAGGCACGGGGCTAGGTGTAGTGGCCACTGCCCCTAATACAGCCTTGTCCTAGTCCTACAGAAGAAACCTTTCCAGGCAGGCTTTTCTGTCCACAACTGTGACATTACCGCTTCAGATTGGACTGTTGCTTTGCAGTGTAGAAATGCTTATGTATGCACGGTCTTGTTTGAGAAAGTGTTACCTCCTTTTTAACTCCTGAGGAAATTGAGGGTCACATTTACCAATTAGCTTCAGATCACGGCTGGTAAGTAGACGGGTGGACCCTCCAACCCAGGCTTCCTGACACCTGCCTGGCTGCCTCATTCCCATTCACCCGGCCCAGCAGGAGAAACGGGCTCAGCTCCCCAGGCCTGCACCCCTCCCTCCAAGCGAGCATGCTCCAGAGCAGACTGGAGCCAGCTCTGCAGCCCCGTGAGCACGCTGCGTTCTGCTACATCCCCCACTGGGCCTGCTCTGGGGCCTGTAGTGTCTGTCTCCCCACTCCCTGTCCCCCTTGCCCCCCAGCTCACCACGGGCCCCCTTTACTCAGCCTCCCTCTCTGGCCGGTTGCTTCAATCATCTGGGTTCTTGCCTGCTGGCCAGCACGTATGTGCCAAGGTCTACTCCTACAGCCTGCAAGGCTACAGGTGAGCTCCGCCTGGGGAGGGGAGAAAGGAGGTGGCAGGGAGAGGGCTTGGTGTTCGAGGTGGTGGCGGTATCGGTCGGGAACGATGGCGGTTTTCCCTCCCCAAGGCCTCCCTTCCCCCCAGCTGTTCTCAGGGGAGCCGAGCTGTCTGAGGAAACTCGGCCTTCCTTTCTCCCCTCCATCTTGTACAGCTGGCTGCAGGAGACCCTGCCAGCCTGGGGCTCCCACCTGCTGACCGTGGTGAGGCCCGGTTTGCAGCTGGCCTGGACCCACACCAATGCCACAGTCAGCTTTCTTTCTGCCCACTGTGCCTCCCACCTTGCCTGGGCTGGTGACAGCCTCGCCGGCCTCTCCCAGAGGGTAAGCCAGATACAGGGAGAATGGCTGGTCTGCCCAGGGGCCGGAAGGTCCAGCCCCGTGTGGAGCGCGTCCTCAGGACCAGGATGCGTTCTCCCGGTGCTCTAACCGCCCCCATGCTCTGTGCTCCAGCTGCAGATCCAGCTCCCCGACACCCTGATGCAGCTGCTCCGGTCTCTGAGGGAGCTGCTCCTGCTGCTTTACCACAGTGTGTTGCTGCCGCTGTGGCACGTCCTGCTAGAGGCCCTGGCCCGGGCCCAGGAGCGCTGCCATGAGGCGTGCAGGTGAGAGCCGCGTCCAGCGCTGCAGCAGGAGCCCCGGAGCCCCCTGCCCTTTGCCCAGGGACAGGGCTCTCCGTCCAGTCTCTCCCTGTGCCCCGCCCCAGCGGTCAAGCGTCCCTCGGCGACTCCGGGATGCGGGTTGTGGGTCTGAGCTGCAACCCTGTGACTTGACACCGCCTCCGAACCCCCACAAATGTTCTGCTTTCCTCCCAGAGGTGAGGTGACTTGGGACTGCGTGAGGACACAGCTCAGTGCGGCTGCCCGCTGGACCTGGCTCTGCCTACAGGACATCACCGTGGCTTTCTTGGACTGGGCACTTGCCATGATATCCCAGCAATAGGCCCCGCGTCCCTGTCTGGGGCAGCCCTCGGAGACTGCTGGGGGGTTTCTGCAAAGGAGTCTTTTTTACTTGGCGCCCGAGTTCTGTCTCCTAGGCAAGTGGCCAGTGGCCTCTGTCCCACTTCTTCTACCTTTGGTGGGGACTGAGCCCAGAGGCATCTCAGCCTCCTACCCCTGATCCCACTGAACACTTGCCTGGCCCTGTTGCATGTAGCTCCCGGCCTCTGTCCTCAGGCCGGTAGCCTCTGTAGCCCATTCTGGTCTCCTGCTCTCCACTTCCTTCCATCTCATCCCCGAAGCCCCAAAACAGCTCCTCTCCAAAGTGGTGGGACTCCACTGAGTGACATCTGCATTCTTTTGACGAGTGATTCCTGCTCCCAGACTTTGGTCACGGTGGAACAAGGAGAGGGGCCTCCAGAAGAATATAGCACCGTAGTGGGCGACAGCGGCCTCGCCTCAACCCACAGCCTGGGCGTGACTGTCGGTGGACGTGAGGCCTGGCCGGAAAGGCCTCTCACCTCCAAATGCCCAACTTAAGTCCTTTGAGGCCCCTCACTGCCCCCCCTCCATCGTGGTCCTACTTTCTTACTCTCCACTCCCCTTTGTTGCTGGGGGACTCTGCCTCAAGGTTCAGCTTATCTCTGCCGCCCAGCCCCACCGTCTGCCTGGAGAGCAAAGCCCAGGTGGTTGTGTGCCTCGGGCCCAGCGAACCTTCCAGCAGCCCGTCGGGACGGGATTCAGCATGTGGCCCCTGGGTATGCCTACTGGGTGGAATAAAGGACACAGGTGTGATTGCCAGCTTTCCTGTCCACATCGTCACGTCGGGATTCCCGTGGTTGTGAACGGGACAGCGAAACACTGGGCATGCGTGTTCTCCTTTGGCCCCCTGCCTCCTGGAGGTTGTAGCCACTGGCTGCAGGGGAGCTTCTGGCAGGGAAAGCTCACGCCCATCACTCTAAACTTGGACCTGTTGAGGATTCCAGACGCTCCTTTTGCTGCCCTAATCATATTGTCTCACTTGCCACTATGATTCGTGTCCCAACACCTACCTTGATGGCTTGACTATTTTAAGCTGGAAAAAGCAGGGAGAGTTTCCTAGGGGAATTCTTGGTCTGTGATTGGTGGTGTTCTCTTCCTTGCTAGGACCTTCATTTTATTTTATTTTATTATTTTATTTTTATTTGTATTTTTATTTGTTTTTAGGTAGGCTCCACGCCCAGTGTGGGGCTTGAACTCACAACCCTGAGATCAGAGAGTCACATGCTCTCGGAGAGAGCCAGCCAGGCTCCTTGCCAGGACCTTAATTTATTAATTAGTTTTATAAGGCAAGGAGTGAAAGATGTAGGACTCCAAAAGACACACGAGTCAAGGCCTATCACCAAAGCCCCTTTTTGTTTTTGACTGGGGACCGTAAGAGAGCTGCACAGGCTTTCCACTCTCACCTCAAGATTCTAATGTTTGAAATGTAAGCAGTGCTAGAGGTGCGCTGTCCACTCCAATCCCCCCCAGGCTGGTTCCTGCTTCCATCAAACCCTGAGATGACAGCAGGATGATGGCCAGCTACCACTTTCCCATTCAGTTGTTGCCCTGAGACTCTGCCTATCAAGTAGCCAGCGTAGAAAAATCATGGCACAAAGTGAGGTCATGAGTACAATGGCGTCTCCCGTTGTGTTCTCTTCCCTTGTTAGGATGTAACTCTTACCTGTCGAGCGTTAAACAGTCCACATTGGGCAGAACCCTGCTCCTAGTGGCAGGTGACCGCGACCATTTTTCCCAAGGGAAAAAACCCACCTGGCAGCTAAGGTCTGGGACTGCTAGGCAGGACTGTCCAAGGGTCCCAAGACCTCACTTCTTCCCAATCAGAAACAGGTGCAATTCTTAAGAATAGCTAATCCTTCTAACTGGCCTGAATTCAAGGCAAGTTGAAGGAAGGGCTGCTGTGAACCTGGCTTGGCAACAGCATAGGACAAGTAAAATGACGACCCTGTCCTATGATGACATTGAATCACCAACGCTGCCGGACTGTCACAATCCAGCAAATCAAAGAACGCCACTTAGGAGTGCTGCGTTGGTTTCTAGTGTGTACGAGATTTACCTTGCTGGGTTTGTTTAATTTCTGACCTAGAATCCTGGGCTACAACGTGTAATCAGGTTGGCTGGGGCCTCCACAGCTTTTCATAGGGACACTGACACCCTAATTGGCTTTATTTGATAAACCCCGTTGTTTGACCTGTTATTGGAATTGTCCAGAATTTCTCCGGTGTCAAGAGAAGTAGTCCAACACTGCACCTGCTGTCCAATAAAGCTAAACCAGACACCCAGAAGTCTCACATTTGGCAGACCTGTCAATGCACAAGCATCTAAGCTGAGCCAGTGAACTGACCTAGTGTGGACTAGACGAGCAGACCCAGGCTGACAGGTGGGCTATCACCCTATGATGATGGGTGTTACTGGAGGAACAGAAGTCACCTGACGCCTCAGAAGGTCACATTTGGACATTGTAACTTTTTACACAGCTGGAGTTCTACAGATAACATGCCCCAAACAACGAAGGGCAGTTTGAGTATGGTTATCTTTTGTCAATCTCTTACCAACTCCTGTATGGGCCTGCGAGTTCTGGTACATGACTCATTTGAAACACTTCTTCCCAAAAGGCTTAAAGCACATTTCTGGATGTGGACCTATAGCGCCAGCTTTACAGCAGGGCAGCTTAATGGGTGGTCTGACTTCCCCAAAGCATGGCGTCGCTAGACTCACCTGTAGCATTGCCAGTCCCTTCTCAAATGCCATCACCTCTGGGGTGGAGTGTTTCCCACGGAGACGGGCATTCCTGCCTGTTCAAACGATGATTTCAAAGACTCTCTAAGGACATAGGAAAATGCTTATAATTGAGCTCAATTTGTTGAAAATGGGCTATAATAAAAGTATCCAGAAGAGCGTTGGCAAGGATGTGGAGAAATTAGAACCCTCCTACATTGCTGGTGGGAATATAAAATGGTTCAGTCAGTGTGGAAAAAATTTGGTGGTTCCTCAAAGAGTTAAACATATAATTACCACAAACCCCAGCGATGTCACTCCTATACACCCAAGATAAAAACACATATCCACACAGAAACTTGTACATGAATGTTTATAGCACTGTTATTCATAAAAGTTAAAAGGTGGGAACAGCCCAAATGCCCATCAATAGATGGATAAACAAAATGGTATAGTGATACAATGGAATATTATGCAACCACCAAAAGGGAGAAGGTGCTGACACGTAACACAACCCGGAAGAGTCTCAAAAACATTATGACAAGTGGAAGAAATCGGACACAAAAGGTCACATATTTTATTATTTCTCTTATATGGGATCTCCAGAATAGGCAAAGCCATAGAGAAAAAGCAGGTTAGTGGTTGCCTGGGCAGGGGCGCCGGTCGGGGAGTGGGGGAGTGGTGGTGGGGAATGATTACTTAAAGAGTACAGGATGTTCTTCTAGGGTGATGAAAAAAATAAGTTTTGAAACTAGAGAGAAATCATAATTTGCATAATACTGTGAATGCACGAAGTGCTACTGAACCGTTCATACTTTAAAACGGTTCGTTGTATGTTATGGGAATCTCGTCTTTAAAAAAAAAAAAAAAGTTCGGTTTACCAGCATCCTTCCCCTCAAGAAAGAGAGTCAATGGGCACACTAAAGACTGAGCCAAGAAAACTGCCCAAATTAACACTCTCGGACACAGTGGTAGCATTTGAAGCAGCAGAATGAAGCTAAACTAAGAAATCGGTGGGGAGATGTTAACCTCCTGCTTCGTGGGTGGGCGCAAGAGTGAAAGCCCTGTGTGCTCAGTGACATCAGAGACCTCGGATTTAAAGTGTAGGGCTGCAACGGGTCCTAAAACCATCACTGGACCTGGATTTGCCCGGGGCGACTGTGACTCCAGGTAGCCCAGGCCGCAGAGCTGGAAATGGTCCAGGTCTTCCCACACAGGCACTCCGCCAGACCACCAAGCAAGGCTTCGTAGGGGAGGTGGGTTTTAGGTTGGCTTCAAAGCCCCAGGAAATTCTGGTGGGCAAAGGATTGTAGGCTGGCATTCCAGGCCCTTGGAAAGAGGCGCGGAGGTGTGACGAGATAGGGGCAGGGGCGGACGGGTGGACTTGGCCTCGCCCAGGGCCCCCTCCGCGCTTGCGGCCAGGCCGGAATCGCAGGCTTTCTGCGCCGCGGGACGGTGCGCTGTCCTGCACACAGCGAACAGCTCTGTGGTTTGCATGTTTCATGCTCCAGCCAGAACGAATAAATCCTGACAAAATGTTGGTTAACTGACCTAATGAATGTCCTTCACATCAGGAGAGCAGTAGGATTTTACCGGTGCCCCAAGACACCGAAGGGAAATCTGGAGCAAATAGCGAAAGTAAGCCCTCGGCTTTGCAAACTGGACTTGCGCCTTGCAACTGCAGAGCACATGTGCGTGCCCGCCGCGCACGGGAAATGCTTCCAGCGGCCCAAGGTTGCGAGCGGGATCTCAAAGCGTCCTCAATCCTATAAAAGCCACGGGGGGTGAGGAGATGTGGTTTTTTTTTTTGTTTGTTTGTTTGTTTGTTTTGTAAAAAACGGAAATGGAAGGTAAGTGTATTGCCCATTTCCTTTGTCCAGAGTTGGGAAGCAGGTTCTTTGCCCGAACTTGTTTCCGGCTTCCTTTGTTTCCGTGCGGCTTGGAGGGACTCGGCAGGAGAGCTCCTTTTATAAAGCGGGGTGGGGAGCTTTCCCCCAAATCTTCCAGGTCTTGTCAGAGTAATGTGGCGTTGGTAAGCATTAGGGAGGAATTGGCAGACGCCGGAGACAGCGGAGCCTTCGATAGCTCAGTTGGTAGAGCGGAGGACTGTAGTGGTACGAGTTGCGGCAATCCTTAGGTCGCTGGTTCGATTCCGGCTCGAAGGACTTCGTACAATCTTTTTAGCTTCCAACTCAAGCCAATCAAGTCGTAGGGAGAAAGTTTCACTCAGAGGCCCGCTGTGGATTTGCAGGAGGACGGCAGATGTTCGGTGAAACACATGTGCAGTAAGTAATCAGTGTACGACCCAACCCTCTTCTGTGTTAAATGCGAAGATATGTTATTACTATTGCTTACGTGTGATTATTATATGCCTGCTTTTAAAAATCTTGCCCACGATCCCCCTGTACACTGCTAGATAAAGGTTTTGAATTACAGTCGGTCCTCGGGTCAGCGGCCAGCCTAGAACAGCCTGTAAGGCAAAAGGAAGAGAGGCGGCAGCAGGCGGGGGATTAGCTCAAATGGTAGAGCGCTCGCTTAGCATGCGAGAGGTAGCGGGATCGATGCCCGCATCCTCCACTGAGGCTTTTTGCCCCTTGTATCAGTGTCAGAGGATTCCTGAAGGGCGGGAGATCCGCTGACCCAGGAAGGTATTTTGTAATACACAGAAGAGCGCGGTGCGCAATGATTAGCTTCGCACATCGTCCTTTTATTTTGCAGGTGAGTCTTCCGGTTTATTTCTTGGTCACTTTTGTCTTGCCCTCCTCTCAGCGGGCAGGCCGTTAACCGTCTTCTGAGAAGACCCCGGTGGAACCCTCTGGCCGGATCTGCCCGCCAAGCCCCCAAAAGCCACTGGCTCAGGTACCCGCTAACGTGCGAGGGAACCCCTGCGTGCTGACCAATGGCAGCGAGCCTTACTGGGCGGGTAGCCAGCTGTATCAGCGGCCAATAGGCGAGAGACTTCTTGTTTCCTGGCAGAGCGGGGTCCCGGCACCGCGGCGCTCGGGTTTTGTTTGGGTCCTGGGTGGAGGACCCGGGTGCCGGGGCCCGAGGTGGCGCCTCGCTAGCGGGAGAGGGAGCGGGATCGCCGGCCCGAGAGAGGTGAGGGGCGCTGCGTGGAGCGCGGGCCCCGCCGGCCCCGGCCCCGCCCCCTTCTCAGCCCCTTTCAGCCCGGAGCCCCTCTGGAATGCCACCCCGCCCCACGGCCCGGCCCGGCCGCACCCCCTCCCCCCCGGCCCCACTCCCACGCCCGCACCTCCGACCCCCCCAGTCCCTGCCCCGAGTGTGAGACCCTGTCGTCCATTCATGCCTGCGAACCCCGCCCTGCCCAGGGCGAGCTCGGTCGGTGTGAGGTGAGGGTCTGTCAGAGTCGAGGGTCGAGAATCACCCCCTACCCCCAAGTGGGTCTCTACCAGCCACGTTTTTAGAGGTGCTCAGCATACCCATCACTTACCCACAACTATTGCCAGCGTAGCTTTTTCAGGGACTCCAGTGCTTTGCAGGGCGGGAGGGGGCTGGAGACAGACCCATGCCCTAACTGGCATTGAGCTACAGTTTTCAGGTGAGCAGGTGGCTTCTGCCTTGTTTCTTTTGACTTGGCAAAGGCCACCGTTTTCTAGGCATAGGGTAGTGACAAAAAAGGAAGAACTAGCCCTTCCAAGGGTTCAGGGGAGCCACAGACGAATGCCTGGTCAGGACTTGTGAGGACAGAGGAGTGGAGAGAAGCAGCTGCCCATTTAAACTTAGAATCTTGGCTCTCTCCGCTGCTCTGCTCTGCTGGAGATCGGGGAGCCAGTCTAGGAACAAGAGATCCAGAACGGCCCGTTTTTCAAGACGGCCACGTGCTGTGGTGGGTGTATCTGGGTAGGTTTGAGAAATCTGACCTCTCCAATGTTATTCTCTAGTCTTTTGCAAAAAAGCTTGGACTCTAGCGTTTCTCAACATTAGTTAAGCCATGGAGTACTTCATTTTGGGTAAGCCAGGATGTAGTAAAATGGGGTCCTTTTAGGTCAGTTCTAGCCCTTTGTGTGGCGTTAGACAACTGCTTTCTCTTAGCCTTTGCTAGAAGGCCACTTCTGCCTTTTCTGAGGTGGAAAGAGCCTCTTGTTTCTTAGGGCATTTCCTAAGAAGAGCTTCCATTGATCAGGAGATACCCAAAAACCTTGTTTTCATTTTTCTTCCTTCTTCCTACGCCACCCCCCACTCTCCCCCAGCTCTCAGGGCCAGAGTGGGCAGGAGGATGCTTTCCCAGCCTCACCATGGAGCTGCGCTGTGGGGGATTGCTGTTCAGTTCTCGCTTTGATTCAGGGAACCTAGCCCACGTGGAGAAGGTGGAATCTGTGTCTAGTGACGGGGAAGGAGCAGCAGGTGGGGCATCAGCCCCCACCAGTAGCATCGCCTCTTCTCCTGACTACGAGTTCAACGTGTGGACCCGACCGGACTGTGCTGAAACGGAGTTTGAGAATGGGAACAGGTAAGGGGGAAAGAGGGGAGGGTGGAAGAAGGACAAGAGAGGAGGTGGCCAAGGCCCCAAATGCAGGCCCATTTCGCTGTCTTACAGTTCATACCGTCAGTACCCTTCCTCTCCCTCCCCTCCTCCCTCCTCCCTCGCCTCCTCTGTACCGAACAGGCCTTTCCCAATCTTGCTCGCTCCAGCTGTTTCACGTAGCCTGTCTCCAGCCCTCAGTATATAATGACCTATTCCTCCTCCTCTGGCCCTCAGGTCATGGTTCTACTTCAGTGTCCGGGGAGGAACTCCAGGGAAACTCATCAAGATCAACATTATGAACATGAATAAGCAAAGCAAGCTATACTCCCAGGGCATGGCCCCCTTTGTGCGCACACTCCCCACCCGGCCACGCTGGGAACGCATTCGAGATCGGCCCACCTTTGAGGTAAGTTCTCCATGAGGGGGAAAGACAGACTTGGGTGCTAAAAGCAGAAGAGGGAAAGAAGAGAGGAGTTACCCTCGATACAGAGTACCAGGCAGGTGGGACGCCAGGTTTTGGTATCAGCTTTCCCTCTACTGCTAGCTGGAGTCCAAGATAAGCCCCTGCTTCAGGAAGCCCAGAAGGAGCCGACTGTCATATGGAAAGTCCCAGAGGGAGGGAAGTCGGGAATTGTGTTGAGGGTGTAAGGTCAGTTCTTGGCAATCCCAATAGGATCTTAGTTCTCACACCAACAGCCCCTCCCTCTTCCTCCTCTGCTCCTCAGATGACAGAGACGCAGTTTGTGTTATCCTTTGTCCACCGTTTCGTGGAGGGCCGTGGGGCCACCACCTTCTTCGCCTTCTGCTACCCCTTCTCCTACAGTGACTGCCAGGACTTGCTAAACCAGCTAGACCAGCGCTTTCTGGAGAACCACCCTACCCATAGCAGGTGCCAACCCCATCCTTACTCCTGCCACCCAGTCCTCGACCAGACAGCACCTCTGCTACTTCTGGAACTTGCCCCAGGAGCCCCGAACCAAAATGTCACCCGCTCTTTTTCTGTGCAGAGTGTGGGACTTTGGGTACCTTTGACCAATATGTTTCTGTGTGACCATGACCTCAGCCTACCGCTACCTGCATTCTACTCACCCATCTGCCCAGTTCAAGCCTCTTAATACCCCAGCTCCCATCAGTTGCCCAGAACTTAGCCCCGCCATTGCCCAACACACCTTTTTTTCTGTCCCGGCAGAGGGTGAGTCTGTGTACGAAGTCATCACATAGTAGAGAGCCATAAACTAGGGAGAAAACAATAAGTCCATCCCGTCTTGTATTCTGCATTCTACTAATTCAGACGACCCAAATTCTCAGCCTCATTTAACACTCTGAGGGACTCTAAGGCCCCAAAGGTTAGCGTGAAAGACCAGATCCTACAAATCCTAGGCCGGGGATGAGGCTCACCTCTTGCTAGGACTTTAGGGACTTCTCGTGGCTTAATCATTTTTATCCCCATAGCCCCCTCGACACCATTTACTACCACCGTGAGATCCTTTGCTATTCTTTGGATGGACTTCGTGTAGATCTGTTAACGATCACTTCCTGCCATGGGCTTCGAGAAGATCGAGAGCCCCGTCTAGAGCAGCTATTTCCTGATACCGGCACCCCCCGACCCTTCCGTTTCACAGGCAAGAGGGTGAGTGGGAACAGCATAAAGGTAGCACCATGGCCTTTTCGTAGCTCCAAGCCCTGTGGATAGCTTAAGGCCATGTTACCTCTGGGAGTCGTGGCCGCATTGGGAGGCAAGCAGGGCTGCTCCCAGCTCCACTTGCAGACTCAGCCAGCTGCAAATCCAGTGGCTCTTCCTGCCCGCCCCCCATTTACTGTTAGAGTGGACCTACCGGGTAACTGGCCTAATGACCGCTCTCCTCTCCACCTCAGATATTCTTCTTAAGCAGTAGGGTACACCCTGGGGAGACTCCATCTAGCTTTGTCTTCAATGGCTTTCTGGACTTCATCCTTCGACCTGATGACCCCCGGGCCCAAACCCTGCGTCGCCTCTTTGTCTTTAAGCTGATTCCCATGTTGAACCCCGACGGTGTGGTCCGGGGCCACTACCGGTAAGCAGCCTCCCCAGCCTGTCAGGATCGCTCCCGGTCCCCTTCGTGTCCTCCACCTCCGTGAAATACTATCAGCCTCTCCTTTAACTTCTCCTGCATTCCCAGTCCTCTTGTACCCGAACAAGGGCAAGCCCATCTCGTTGTCCAGGGACCAGAGAAGGAATGTGGCACATCTAGCAGCGCTCTCTGGAAGGAGCAGAGTTAGAATAACCGCAGGTCCATCTGGGTAGACTAAGACTAACCGTGCTTAGTCTCTGTGGTCGGGGGGACAGCCCACCAAGGAGAGGGCCTGTTCTCAATCCTTTCCTTCCTAATGCAACCTGGGCCTCTCATTTTGCAAGTCAGTCTCCCCCAGGCCCCCTTTCATCCACTCTCATGTCTCCTTCACCGGCTCAGCGCTCTAGACTCTGCTTCAGTCTCCGTTTTCCTATAGCACAGACTCGCGTGGAGTGAACCTGAACCGTCAGTACCTGAAGCCCGATGCAGTCCTGCACCCAGCCATCTACGGGGCCAAAGCTGTGCTTCTCTACCACCACGTGCACTCCAGACTGAACTCCCAGGGTCCCTCTGAGCACCAGCACAGTCCCCATCTCCCTCCTGATGCTCCCCTTTCTGACCTCGAGAAAACCAACAATATCCAAAATGAAGCTCACCTTGGGCACGCGTCTGACGGGGATGACCCTGAAGGCTGGACACAGACCGAGTCGGCAGAACAGAAGCCCGGCGGTGTGTGGATTATGCCACAACGGTCCGCTGAGGTTGAGCAGCCGGCCCCCGACACCATCCCCCCTAAAGAGAGTGGCGTCGCTTACTATGTGGACCTGCACGGACATGCTTCCAAAAGGGGCTGCTTCATGTATGGAAACAGCTTTAGTGATGAGAGCACCCAGGTAGGAATCCAGAGTGCCACGTGAGTGTGGGAAGTGTTGCAGATCAGGAGATACAGGTTAGGCCAAGGACAAAGGGAAGGTGGTCTTGTGACAGGAAGGCCTGTGGCTGCAAGAGGTGTTCTACCTCCAGACAAGCTTCAAAGGGCCAAAGGGGGATGGCACTGGGGCTTTGTGTCTCAGTCTTTACATCATGACCTTTGAACGAAGACCAAGCTGTCAGCATTGTGGTGTTTATTCTACAGTTTGGGAAATCAGGGGAAAAGGAAAAGTTTGCATTGTGGGAGAGACGAAGCTAAGAGCTTAAAAAGAGAGAGAACTGTACCTTTCCAACACCTGGAAATAAGATCAAGCACACAGTGACATTTTCAAAAAACACGGTATCTGCCGTGTATTTAGTCACATGGCCCCCTGCTTGCCATCTCTTCCTTGCCCGTTCCTTCTTTCTGTCTGTCTCTCCTGAATTGCCTTTTTCCTCCCTCACACAGGTGGAAAACATGCTGTATCCAAAGCTCATCTCCTTGAACTCAGCACACTTCGACTTCCAGGGTTGCAATTTCTCAGAGAAGAACATGTATGCCCGAGACCGCAGAGATGGCCAGTCTAAGGAGGGAAGCGGCCGGGTTGCAATCTACAAAGCCTCAGGGATAATCCACAGGTTGGGGGGAAACTGGGATATAGCTGATGAAGTAACTTCCTTAAAGAAAACAATACCCAGTCTAAGTTGTTTGAGGGGCAAGGGACGGCCCAAATCTTCTCAAAAGACAGGCTCAGCATTAGCATTACTGTCTTTGGCCTGAGAGTCTGACTTTTTGGGACTTCTCGGGTACATGATGTAGTGCCGAGGTCAATTGCTAGTTCCTAAGGATTAGCACTTTGTTTGTATCCACTGTTTTCCCCCATGGTTCTGTCCTGATTTTTCCGGGCAGGACACTAATAAAAGTCTCTGTGTCTTAGCTACACACTTGAATGCAACTACAACACCGGACGCTCAGTTAACAGCATCCCTGCCGCCTGCCATGACAACGGGCGGGCCAGCCCCCCTCCCCCGCCGGCTTTCCCCTCCAGATACACTGTGGAACTGTTTGAACAGGTATGAATACAGGGGATACCTGGGGAAGAGGGGAACCCCAAAGTCTGGAATGGTCTTCACTCCTGCTGCCTAAGGCCCTCTGAAGAGAGGCTCACCACCATCGCCATCTCACCACTGTGGTTATTTTCTGCAGTTCACATAGGGGCAGGCCCCTGACTCTGATGGGATTGGGACGATGAGTAGGCACTATTTCTGACCTCAAACCACAGAGAATCCCCAGCACATCTGAGTCAGATTCTTTGCGTCTTAAGCTGGTCTTCTTCCTTCTATTGGGTTTGTTCACTCCTACCTAGGCTTAAAAGCACCACCTCTGCAGTGGTCTTTGAGGACCCCAGGGTCCTAGAGCACGCGAGAGAAGGAGAAAGAGCTGCAGGTTATAGAAGAGATTGAAACGCCTTCTCCTGCTGGGAGAATGCCTTCCTGGTGCCAGCCAGAAAGCCCACTTGCTCTTGCCCATAAAGGATGAGGGTCCCAAAATGAGCAACGGTTTAGGGAACGGCTTTAAATCTGCCGAGATAAATAGCCCTGGCACAAAATATAGCCTGCCCGCTGAGGAAATTTGGGGCCGGGCCTCCCCTTCCACTGACTGTGCTGTGCAACCCCCTCCCCAACATAGCAGCCTGGGTTGGAAGTCCCAGATGCTGAGCCAAACTGGACTACCCCACAGGTGGGACGAGCTATGGCCGTTGCAGCTCTGGACATGGCAGAATGCAATCCATGGCCCCGAATTGTACTGTCAGAGCACAGCAGCCTCACGAACCTCCGCGCCTGGATGCTAAAACACGTGCGCAGCAGCCGCGGCCTGAGCAGCACTGTGAACGTGGGTGTCAACAAGAAGAGAGGCTCTCGAACTCCACCCAAAAGTAACAAGTAAGACCCACAGGGTGGAAGGAGGAAAGGGTATGAAAGTGGAACAGGGCTTTAGAGCAAGGAGTTCCAAGGGGTTTGTGTTCCTCCCCTATCCAAAAGGACCACATGGTGAGTATTTTCAGAGCAAGTTAAAATTGGTAAGATTAGTACATTTTTTTGAAAATGGGATCCTCTTCCCTCTTCCCTGGAGCTACAGACTTCCTAGGCATCTGGAAACCAGGCCAGGGGATTCCCTGCTCCAGAGCCCGGCACAAAATTAAATTTAATTGTGGTGGGGGTAAGGGCAGGTCTCGGTTTCCAGGGGTTGGGAATGACCGAGAGGTCCAAGGGAATAAGGGGGGAATTCACTTAAGTTAAGCTGCTCCGAGACAGCCCCGCAGCCCTTAGTATGTTTTCCGCAGGAGCATGTATTTGCGAACAAGGGCTCCCAGGCATCCTGAGATCAGCTGGTATGGCCCAGGTTAGATACCCCATCTGTGGACACAGATCCCTCCCTTTTCCCTTGCAGTGAGCGCCTTTGCCTTTTTCACCCAAGGTGAAGCTTTCCTGAGCATCAGACCTCAGGGAAAGCCTTGGGACACAACCTCCCCGGCCCAGGGCTAACTGGCATCCGCTTGCTTCTTTGCAGCGGCTTGCCTGTTTCCTGCTCTGAAAATCCCTTGAGCCGTGCACGCAGTTTTAGCACTGGCACAAGTGCCGGTGGCAGCAGCAGCAGCCAGCAAAACTCTCCACAGATGAAGAACTCCCCCAGCTTTCCTTTTCATGGCAGTCGGCCCACAGGGCTGCCAGGCCTGGGCTCTAGCACTCAAAAGGTCAGCCACCGGGTGCTGGGCCCCGTCAGAGGTAAGCCAGTCTGGGAGCCCCTGCAACAGGTGTTCAGTTGTTTGGGGAATTGCTGGGGGAAATGAGAGCTTGAAGATACACACTCTTGGCTGGGACCAAGGGGTGAATCAATAAAAGTAGTTTATAGCAGAATCTGCAGCCTCTCCTGCGACCTTGGTGTTCCCTGCGCCATGAGCCCCAGAGCAGTACTGTGTGTGGCACAGGTGGGAGTCCTGGGTACCTGGGCTTCAGCACATGCTGGGAAGCAGGGAGATTTCCAAGAACAAAACACTAGCTGCAACAGGGCCACACTGAAATGTGGAGCCTCCATGTCAGGAATGGTGTCAGACTGTCTTGTTAGGAGCAGTGTAAGGAAATGTCCTCACAACGCAAATTGTAGCACCGTAGAGATGGAGAATCCTATCCAAGGTCTCTATGGGATGAAACTGTTCCTGGCTTCAGAGCCTGTTCAGAAAGCGGTATCAGAAGGATTCTAAGTCTTCCAGAGAAAAACGGAACAAGTACAGACAGCTTCTGTTGGAGGCTTACAACACAACAGTCTGGCCCCTCCCAGCAGTCACCACAGCTGCTCAACTGTGCATCAGTACCCCTGGGGTTGGCTTGATGAGACCCTGCCTGATGAGAGATTCTGAGTTCAGAGGTATACCAGAAACAGATGGGTTTTTAGGGAAAAAGAAGAGGAAGAGACCATGGAGCCATTCCTTGGGGGTGACTCAGACTTGGGTGGGGGGAGATTGTTGTAGTGCCACTTCCAGAAATACACGAAACCTCAAAGCAGTATTGTACGTGGCCTCTGGGCTGGAGACATCCTGCCAGAGTTTGGAGGCTTGTAAGCTGGAACTAAGAGGCTGGGGGTCTTCAGGCCGCACTCCTCATTAGCACTCCCTGGTAGGGACCCAGAGGCATGCCCTGGGTCAGTGGCTGTGGGAACCTGACTGCACCCGCTGAAGCAGCCACAGGGGAGGGAGCATTGGTCCTTAGCAGCTTTGACCAGTAAGACCGTTTATCCCTCATAAGCAACACAGTTACCGCTGCTTCTATTCCGAGCCCCATTTGAGATTCTCCCTTCATTTGGAGAGGATGCTTTTGTACAGCGTTGTTTGAAGGAGAGTATTAAAATAATAATGCCACGTATTTAAATAGCATTAAACAGCGAACAAAACAGTATCACATATATATATTTCATTTAGTCCTCACAAGGACCCTGTGGGGTGGATGGTATTTCCATTTCTCTGATGAGAAAACTGAGGCTGTTTAAGGGCGACTTGTCCAAGATTTCATAGCTTAATATTAAGTAGCAAAGTTATTCACTAATCATTATTCAGACTTCCTCTAATTTCTTTTCCTTTTTTCTTTCTGTTTTTTTCCTTTTTGTCAGCCTCTCATACCTCTTCACTCATAGCTCCTGGGAAGGAATGTCAGCGTCCTAAATTCCCCTTCCCTGACTACAAAAGAGAAATAGGAAAGAGTCTTCTCTAGGCCCAGGTCCTCACTGGAGGATTCTAAGCAGTTTTTCGTTCGTATTTTATTATCGTCCCCACCCCACCCCATGCAGAGTGCTGTATGAAGCTCCGTCAGTGAGAGACATGTATTCTGTGTCTTTGTTACTTCCCCAAATAACGAAGAGAAAAGGTGCATATTCAGTACTAAATACTTCCTGGTTGGTTGACTTTAAATTTAATAGGGGACACAGGACAGTGAACAACATAAAAGCACACACTCGTAAACACAGGGCACTTGGGGAGCCACCGTCATAGAACACTCAAGAGTAAGTAGCCAAAGAATGTTCAGTTGAGCGAGGATTTTGAAGAATGGATGGTAGCATATGGCTTGACAAAAACATTCCAGAGATGAGAGTGGTAGCCAGGGCCAGTGCTGCTGCGCAGAGAGGACAAGAAGCAGACAGACCTAGCTGGTGCAAAGGGCCAAGCCCTTCAGCACAGAAATTAGGTGGAGAGAGGTTGGAGGAAGAAGTTGAAATGTCTGGAAAACAAAGATGATAAGTTAACTGAGACATAGGACAACGATTGTGTGCTTCAGAGAATGGTGGGAACAAGAGATTTATGCAAGAGTGGCCTGTGAACTGTATGTATTGGGTAGGTGGGGGGAGGGGAATCCTCACAGTAATTGATAATGAGATAACTAATGGCTATACCAGGGTCTGGAAAGGAGAGAGAAATATATGCATCAGAAACAGGTAGCAAGATTCAGTGATGGTGGAAGAGAGGCAAACTAAGAGTTTCAAGGTTACAAGCCAAAGGAGAGAGTCGTGGTGATGTTAAGACATTGTTTGGAAGAAAAAGTGTTGAGTTTATCTATTTCAGACATACTTGGATGTCATGGGCTATCTATACGGAGATGTCCTGCAGGCAGAAAAAAGAGCCAGCCTGTAGAAAAGGTGACGTCAAGGTTGGATCTAGGCATCAGCCATACGCAGGTGCAGGTAAAACAAGTGAGAAGCGATGTCCCCCCAGGTAAATGAGCTAAGAAGCAGAAAAAAGGAGCTGGCGCCAGGAAGAGACACCCTGGGGACTTGAGTAAAACTTGTGAGACCTAACAAACTATGTCTCTAAAGTCAAAGGGTTGAGAAGAGGGTTACTAATTCTATCAAACAGGAATACTGGAAGGAGGTGAAAGGTCAGAGCGCTGGAATCTTGACTCCAGGTACTGCAGTTTTTGCCGCTTCATCTCCTAGAGTCTCCAATAGGACTCTAGGATTGGAGACTAGTCCCGGCTTAGGATAGGGACCTGCGGCTTTATTTGTCCGGTTGATCTGTCCTATAGCTTTGTGCTGTTTCCTGGTTCTGCACATCCGGTTCTTTGGCCCCTGCCACATCTAGTCATACTTTATCTTCTGACATAGGAAGAACACAGCTCCTGTATCTCTGAGACCTAACTATAAAGCGGCTATACTTTCCAAACCCAAAACTGAGATTGTGATCTGACAAAAGATTTTTTTCTGACTTGTAAATTTAAAAGAAAGTTCCCACTGATGTATAAAAATCGTATCACACTTAACTGTATACTTAATTCATGACTATCCTTTATTGGCTAGAACAGAGCATAAGATAGGCTATCCAGAAAATTTCAGAAAAGAGCTAGGCAGCCCAGCCAGAAGCTTAAAGCAGAGGTTAGGGAACTAGTCTGGCAGGTTCTATTCTCAAGACTGGAGGATGAACATTTTAGGAGGCCAACGAGCAAGGCAACTCAGGGTGAACAGGAATGTTCCTGAGACAGGAGACTGCAAGAGCCTCCAAGGAAGCTTGACCCCACTCCCACCCCCTGACCGCAGTGCCAGGAGCTTCTTTACCTAGTTGCCCCAGCTGCAAAACACCTCCTGAGCAGCACCTGCCCAGTTATGCAGCCGAGTTCCAGTTCGGCAGGCACAGAACGGCACACAGCGTTAGCAGCAGCTGTTGCTGCAGAAGAAAGCAAGCTCACGGGAAGAGCTTATCCAGTGACCGAGTCAGGGAAGTAGGAAGTTGAAAGCCTGCAAGATACTGGTGCAAAACAGAGCTTGAAGGCAAGCCGGCTGGGGTGAGGGTGGATAAATCAACCAGCTCCACCTGTCTGTTATGTAGGGCATAGGACTAAGGTGAAGCTGGTGGGGCGCCCAGGACTCGGGGTCGGGAGTGCACCCTAGGTATCTCATCCTAGTCCTGGCCCTGGATTCAGGCAAGTCTCACCCAGTAACTGAAACATATTCCCTGGCCCTGTGCCTATCTAGTGGGACCCTGGGGTAAAAGACAAGGGGGCAGTGTAAAAACGGAGGCTGTCAGTTGTCATCCCACCACAGCCACCGTCCTCCCTCCCAGCTCTGGCACTTGCATCCGTAGTTACTAGAACTCTTTCCTGGCCTCTGCCATGCCATGGCTCAGCCGACGGGCTGCTTCTGGTAGAGCAGCTGAAGTCCGATGGTGAGTGGAGGTTCCTTTGAAAAGTGAGTCAGAGGACAGAGGAAGAATGCCTCCAGCACCATCACTAACTACTTTTACTTTTTCCACTGCAAACAAGTTTTGTGGTTAAGAGTAGATTAAAGCTTGAGGGCAGGAAATGTCTCCTAACACATTTACTTATTCCCTTGGTGCCTTGCATTTATTTATGATCAGTGAATACTTGTTGAATGGAAAAGACAAGAAATTGGGAGCTGAATAAATGCTTATCTGACCTTTTCACCCCTTAGAGGGCATAAATCAGGTCTGTGATTATCCCAGGGATTCAGTACGATCTACGGTGCTCCGTGTAGGGACAGTTCAAAGATGCCAAGTCAGTAACTGTTCCTTTAAATTTTGAGACCTTTAGAATAAACCACTCTAACTCCTACACTGGGGAGGTCAGTCCGGCTCTACCTCAGACCTTTGCCCCAGGATTATCCTACTCCCAAAATGGAATCTACAGTTGATTACCATAAAATACAATCTCACAACCTCTGGAAGCACAGCTGACTCACATATCACTCTGCACTCAGCCTCAAGCCACTGTTTCTATAGCTTAGAAGCAAGAAATAACAGCTGGGGTTCCTCCCTTAAATTTTTGTCTCAGTGGGAACTGAGTAGGCCTGGATTATACCAGGGGCCAAAAGTCAAAACATGAGAAATTGGGCTGTGTGCTCACACTGCCAAATTTACAGGGAGGCCTGGCCAGGCTTTAAGACAGTCTTTTAAGGGACACCTGGGTGGCTCAGTCAGTTGAGCATCTGACTTGATTTCAGCTCAGGTCACAATCCCAGGGTTGTGGGATCGAGCCCTACATTGGGCTCTGCACTAAATGTGGAGCCTGCTTGGGATCTCTCTCTCTCTCTCTCTCTCTCTCTCTCTCTCTCTCTCTCTCTGCCCCACCCTCCCCCAGTGCACACTCATGCTCTCTTAAAAAAAAAAAAAAATCGTTTAAGTGAGGGTTAAAATGCTATTTTTAAATGCCTTATCCTTTCCATATTAGGCCTCTCCTAAACCAGACTGGTCTCCTGTCCTTAAAACTCTCATTAGGGGCAGGATCCTTGAGTTGTATCTGTAGTATCTTTCCCATAATATGTACATTCACACTGACATTTTTTACATCATATGCCTGTTCTGCTTCATACCTTCCTGAGTGTTGCTCAGTTTCTCGCTACAACCTAGAAATGTCCTAAAGGCTTTCATTCACTTTCTTACTTGCTCTTTCTTACCTTTCCTGGAGTGGGTAAGGCTTCATCCTTAACATGATTTCAACATGCCTCTGTGTAGAGATACCCAGATCATCAAGAAACCCACTATTTCCATCCTTGATCAAGTTCATTTCTGCCTGCTATGCACTGTCATCTGGATATCATCCTGATATCAGTGTTTTACTGAAGAATCACTCAAGGCTAGGTTCTACAGTATTTCTGAGTCATTGGTGGTAGGTAATGCTTCAGGTTGACTGTGGCCATGAGTCTCTGACTTCTGTCCTTTCACTGTGTATCACCTCTTTAGTACCCTAAGGTCTGTTTGTTGTTGTTGCCTGTTTACTATTGACTTACAATTGACAGGTCTGGTTAGTTTTGACTCTTGGCTCTAATTGGTACTCTAATTGGTACCCAGCCCCTCAGCAAACTCCTCAAAGCTAGAGTAGCTTCTGTCCTGAAATCTCTCCCTTTCTTCTATTCCTTATTCATGTGTCAATTTTTTAAAAATTTGCTTTGGGATTTCCAGAAGTAGTCTTGTCACTGCTGACTACTGCTCATTATAGCTGGCCAAGATTAAGTTATTGTCACCTACTTCCTGAATTAGAGGTATTTTGCATCCAACACACGTTACTTTGTTAGAGGCCAAGTGGCATCCTAGGACCTCCACTGAATTCAGCTCCACAAAGCTTAATAGCTCATTCAGTCTGAGAGCATTTGGCACCTGCCATCCCTCTGTGATGAGACAGACCTGCCAAACCTGAGAGCCTCCCTACACCATCCAGTCACCGTCTGCTCTCAGAACTTGTACCGGTGAGGCTCTAGCCAGAGTGGACCAGAAAGAGCTGCCCCACGGGGAATAAGCATATGTCCTTAGACTCAGATTATTGAGCAACCCATGGTCTATGGTGGGTGTCTGCTATTCAGGAAAACAAAACCTTTACTAGCGTCTCTGGTTTTCTAGGCAGAGTTTTGTAGGCACCAGGATATACAGACTGGTATAGACTGGAGAAAAGTCCTTACCCTCAAGAGATTCCAGTTTCAAGCAGAATACTAGTTAACAACTACTGAGTACTATGTACCAGGCATGATCATAAGTACTTGACATGTGCTAGCTTCTTGAGACAAAAACCATAAATCATTACTAGCCAAGTGAACAAAGGACAATAAAGCAAGGGAGAACAGTCAATTCTATCTGTGATGGTCAGGGAGGCTTCACAGAGGTGACATTTGAGATGGGACATGTTAAGTTGTTCAAGGTTTCACTAGAAGAGGAAACGGACATTGCAGAGGAACCACACAGCTAGCAGCTACAGGGGCTGTAGCAGAGGGTTTGAAGGATCAAGTCAGCATCCTACCAAGGATGGGCAGACTGGAACCACAGTGGATGGAGCTCTGAATGCCATGGTAAAGGGTTTAGACTTTATCCTTTATTTTTTTATGTTTATTTATTTTTGAGAGAGAGATGCAGACAGAGCATGAGTGAGGGAGGGACAGAGAGGGAGACACAATCTGAAGCACGCTCCAGGGTCTGAGCTATCAGCACAGAGCCTGATGTGGGGCTCAAAGCCACAAACTGCAAGACCTTGACCTGAGCCAAAGTCGGATGTTTAACTGACTGAGCCACCCAGGCGCCCCTAGGCTTTATCCTTTAAAAGACCTTCAGTATCTCCTCCTTGCCTGAACCAAATGACTTTTGATCAGGTCTAGGTTTTGGAATAATTTCTGGCACCGGTGTGAAAGATGGGACTGTAAAAGGGAACAGATTCAAGCTAGGGTGACAAGTGGGGAATTTTTTTCAGAAGCCTGAATGAGAGATAAAGACCTATAGGTGGACACAGGCCATGGCAAGGGAGAATGAAGGAGGAATCCAAGCAAAGGCAGAGGTTAAACACAAATTGTCTAGATTTGGTTAAACACAAATCTAAATATGAGGGAGGAGTCAGAAGATGAAACAGGTTTCTAGGACATTTTTCACCAAGGTAAGGAGAAGAAAAGGAAGGATGGAAGAAAATTAGTTTTGCTGGGGTCATGAGAGACCGCCAGGTAGAAATGCCAGTGGACCACTGAACTGTAGTTCAGGAAAGAGGGCTCCAGAGCAGCTTGGGAGTTTAGAGTATGCACAGCAGGAGGGGACCAAGGGTACAATGGGGGAAGGGCACTGGCATTTGGGGGCAGTAAGAGTAGTTGAAGAGGAGTGGTTAGAGGCAGGAGAAACCTAGGGAAGCTGTTTCAGAAGCCAAGCTCAGTAACTTCTCAGCCAGAAGAATGAACTGGCGAGCGAGCAGGGTGGTTAGCCACAGAGAGGCGGATGAGGGCTTGCTGTGTCCCGGGTAACCGGAGTAAGTATCAGAGGTCTTTCTACCCACCTTAAATTTACTTCCAGAGAGGAGTGCTGGTGTGATGACAAGTGCGAGAACCAGCAGGGCAGTGGAGTGACAGGGCCTCACTTACTTGCCCTTTTATCTCCTTGTGTCCCTTCCACTCAGAGCCCCGAAGCCAGGACAGGAGACGGCGGCAGCAGCCACTGACCCATCGCCCTACTTCAAGCAGCCTGGCCCCATCCCCAAATCCTGCTAGTTCTAGCCCAGCAGCCTCACACAACATGGGCTCCTGCCTACTCCCCAGCTCATTCAGCATATCAGGTCTGTACCTACTGCCACCGAAATCTGGGTTGGCCAGCCTCCTTCCTTCCCTACTACCCAGGGTGTAGACCAGACTCCCTGCTAGGCTTAAACCAATCCCTTCAGCTCTTCTTTCTTGACTTGATGCAGAAAGTTAATGCAGGCCTCTCCACACCGGGGGCATCCATTATCCTCCTGGATTATCCTAAACCCGTAAAGCACCCATGCTCTTGTACAGGAAGCTGGAAGTTAATGGACGTCTTTGTATAATAAAATAGCTATTGTTTCTTGAGCATCTATGTGGCAGGCACTGCTCTAAGCACGTTGTCTCACTTAATCCTCAAAGGTGAACAACCTGAATACCTGCTACTTACTCAAGCTTCCTGACTCCAGGAACTGGGCAACATTAGACAAAACTGAAGAACAAAAAAGGCAGAGGCCTTTCACCTGTCATCACAGCAAATGCTGTGTGACCACATCATCCACATAAAACCTAGGCCACCTGCTGTCCTTTTAAGTTATACACCCAGCTGTGTAAAGGACTGGACGGGAATGATTCCTAAGACTCCAGTCCAACATCCTCTAACTCCCTCAGAGCCCACTACTCCCAACCTGTTAACGGTCTTCAGTGGGTAGCCCTTGTCAATCTATCATCTTGGGTACTGACTTATCCTTGAGCGCTTACTCATTTGGATGCGACAGGCCCTGAAGTCTATAAATTCAGAGTAGTTCAGCTTGATGGGCTGTGGCTCAAGTTGCAAGTTGCTACTCCACTGCTTGGACTCGACTAGAGCATGCCATGCTTCTCAACCAGGGGCCATTTTACTCGCTAGGGAACATGTGGCAAGGTCTGGAGACATTTTTGGTTGTTACAATGGGGAGGGGACAGAGGAAGAAGAAATGCCATCTAGTAGGTAGAGACCAGAAAGGCTATTAAACATTCTGCAATGCACAAGACAGGTCCCCACAACAAAGAATCATCCAGCTCAAAATGTCAATATTGCCAGTTTTGAGAAACCCTGTTCTAAAGGAAGTTCCCTCTTCTTCTCCACAGCTCCCTACCCTGATAGCAGTTTTCTTTGTTTCCTAGGGAGCAGCTGCTCATTCCTGTCCTCAGGCGACAAGCCAGAGGCTGTCATGGTGATTGGGAAAGGGCTGCTAGGGACTGGACCTCGGATCCCCTGTATCAGGACACGACTGCAGGTAACATTTCTGTGTCTTCCCCAAACCCCAGTGTAACAACTCTCACAGAGCCCAGCAAGGCACTGTTCGTCTGGGTAGTGGGAGGGAAAATGCTCAGCACTGCTTTACAACCCCCCCCCCCCCCGGCCATATCAGAGAGCTGCTCTGGTGCCCGTGCCTGTCTGTCCAGTACCCCCATCCCTCAGCCAGGTCTCTTGCTTGCTTCCAACCCGCGTCCCTGCCAGATACACCCCAACCTCAGCCTGCTAGCTTTGGCACTGCCCGCCCCTGCCCTTAGCTTCTCCTCTCTTTCTGCCCAGACCTGCCCGAGGAGAGTTCCCGCCAGGAGGGGTCCCGGATTCCCCAGGTAACACATCTGGTTGCTGCTCCTAAGAACAGCTGTGCCACCAACTCCCAATTCAGTCCAGATTTCTCATGTTAAATTGGCTAAAGCTGAGTACAGACAGAGACCGGATGCGTGAAGCCTAAGCTGCTCTGGCAGGGACTGAGGCACAGAAGGCTCTGAGAGACCCACCAATTCTCCAACCGCTTTCCAAACACTGCTTCCCTATTCAGCCAGATGTCAGCCATAATACAGCCATGGAGGTTAAATGCTAGATCCTTTCGCCTCCCCTAGTTAAGTATCACTTAGAGTGTATAGTCATAAATTGAACCTAAGAATTCTCTAGCTATTATCCTGCCTTACCCTCTCAGCTAGGGACAGTGCCCAGAAATTCAAGGTCCCAGTACCGGTGTTGACCCCTGTCCTACACTCTTATGCACGGACACTCTAGAAGCAAACCCAGAAGCAAAAAAGTTAATGGAAGAATCCAGCCTCTCAGCCCACCCCCTATCCACACAGGCTAGGCCCAGGTTGGGCCGGGGCTCACCGCCGACTCGCAGAGGGATGAGAGGCTCTTCGGGCCCCACATCCCCTACACCCCAGACCAGGGAGAGCAGTGAGCCGGAGCCAGGACCCAGCTCTGCACCAGGGTGAGCACCCGGGTCCAGTCCCTCACCCCACCTCTCACTTCTGTCCCTTCATTCCCACTTCTGCGCACATTCAGGATCATTTTCTTCCTTCCCTAATCCCTCTGACCTCCAAAAGACTAAAGGTACTTTCATTAAGAATCTAGTCCCTGATTTTTTTCCCATCATGGCCTCAGTCTTCACTCCAAAGGACAAGAAAACAACTCCTTGTTAGGGGCTAAGGCCTAGGAGCCGCCGCATTTTAGCATCAGCCCAAGGTGCAGTGCTCAACCCACCTATCATCACCCATCTCCCCTCCCTCATGTCCAGCCCCTGTCAGAGTTCTCACAAGCCTGATTGCTCTCTCTTCTCTGTTGCAGGCTGCCTCACGCCGGGCCCCCACGGCCCCGCTCTGCCCCTGCCTTTTCTCCTATTTCCTGTAGTCTATCTGACTCCCAGTCCCGGATATGTTACAGCGGGGGGTCTTTGGGCCAGCCTGAGGTTTGTTTTGTCCCTAAATCACCCCCACTCACTGTTTCTCCCCGGGTCTGATGCCTCCACCTCCATGCCCAGGATATAGCCCCAAGATGGGGTACACAGGGAGAAATGTGCTAGCCTCCTCCCTCAGCTGTTGATTCCATGTGACAACCATAACTCCTATATGAACGGACAGTGAATACCAGCCACACTGTTCTGAGACATCCCAGAGCATCACCTTGAGACAGCACAAAGCAGAAACCTGCTACCCCATCCCTCCCTCCACAGCACAAGATTTTGGGACCACAAAAAATATATATCTATATTTTTATATTGGGGGGAGGGAGTAGAAAAAGCCCCTATACTGGGCCCTACTCAGTGGCAGCTTCTTGTTCCATAGGGTTAAGGAAGACTTTGAGGAAATAAAAGTTGTTTGGAAAAATCCAGGTGTAGTTGCTTTGTATGTTGTGATGGGTAGAGGGATGAAGTGAAGTGTGAAGGCCCCTCACACCCTCCATCTTGCCTCAGCCTATGTCCTGGAACCCTAGAAAAAAGGGGGAAAGACCCGAGGTAAGGAAAATGCTGCAGCTTTCCTCTGGGGAAATCCTTCAGGCATCCACTCCCATCCATTCTGTTCCCCCTTTACATTTTTGACCAACACTTAAGGTTCCCCACCCTACCCCACCTTTCTTGTCTAGGGCTTGGGTCTACAGGAGCCACCCTAACTCAGTGCCTCTTGCTCCAGAATTCTACATCTTTACAACCCCCCCCGCCTCCCCCTCCCCCCCCCAATTCTGCCTAAATAAAAGCCTCAACAAGCTTGGAGAAGTGAGGACTCCTTAAGTCCCCCTTAAGTGAAGAGCCCAAATCCTCATACTTGGATGGCATCCAGTACCTTTATTCCTCTCTGTGTCAGTGTCTCCTAGTACCCAAAGGCCCAACTTGGGCATGGGGGTACCACGAAGACGGGGGCAGAGGAGTAGGAAAGTCACCCCCATTCTAGCAGGTAAAGGGCGGGGCACTGTAAGGCATTCCCTACTGTGTGCGGATAAAGGGGCTCAGTTCTGGACTGTATCATGCTTGGCCCGGCACTTTCTGATTTGAAGTTTCGAACCCTGCAGGCCCTGGCGCGGCCTCGCCACTCCACTCTCCGCGGGCTGGGCGCTGCAGCCCCGGACCGTTACCTGGGGCGGAGAAAGCGCCACTTTCATTCCTGCTTCTTGGGATTGTTGACGGCCACGTAGTGATAGAGAACCACAAGCAGAAAGAGCGACACGCCCAGCATGTTGGCGAAGATGGCGAGCTGCACGTCTGTGATCATCCTGCGGAGAAGAGGAGGGACTGAGCCTGGGGCTGGCGCATTCCTCGCCCAGGCCGGGACCCGTTCTCGCCCCCTGGACCAGCCACCGCCGAAGCGCCGCTGAGCGCGCTTACGCGCCTCTCACCTGACCAGCTGGGCTCAACGCGGTGTGGTCTGCGCACTAGCTCCAGGTAGGAGTTCCGGCCCGGAAGTTGGTAGCGCGAGCGCAAGCCCAAACCAGGCACTTCCGGCCGTGCTGCTCGGCCGGAACGGGCTCTCTAGCCCCGCCGTCTCGCCTGCTCCCCGAGGCGCCTCGCAGGGGCGGGGTCTCGGGCGGGGCTGCGGCCGGACTGCCCGCTGCAGGGGGTGGGCGAGCCGCGGGCGCGCGCCACAGGCGGGCGGAGCGCAGCTGGCCGCAGCTGGCGCAGCAGGGGACGCGGCAGAGCCGTGGCCGCCTCCCCGAAGCCCAGCAGCGGGCCGGGGCGAGGGTGCGGCGGCGTGGTAGGGTGAGAGGCTCGGCCTGACCCCTAGACTTCGACCCCGCTTCCTGCCTTGGCCCCCCGCGCTCCTGCCCACCCTCCGCTTCCCGGCTCGGCCCAGCCAGGTGCTTCCTTTGGGCCCTGCCCTCAGGGTCCCCTCCCTGGCCCCCGCGGCGGAGAGGGCGGTTAGAGGCGGTGCAGAATAGGGAGAGAGCTGGGGCGGCCGGAGGCTCCTCTCCTCGGCTCCCGCCTTTTTGCCCCACACCCGCCCAGGGGAACGATGCTGCCTGCGATCCGACCGGTGCCTCCCTTCCCCGGGCTCGCTCCCCCCACCCCACCCCCGGAGGTGGGCGTCGGAAATAGGGCGGACCCTCCCGGAATCAAAACCCAAACCGTGGGACTTGGGCCAAGTGGGAAATCACCCCCCGGATGTGAGGGAGGGAGAGTGGGAGGGAGGGCCAGGACAAGCAAGAGGGGTTGTGTGTTCTGAGCAGAGTGGATCACTGAGGAGAAAGCCGACTGTGGGTAGATGACTGAGGGTCTCTGGTGAGGGAGCGGCCCTGGAGCTCTACAGCCCTCTGCCCCAGCGAGAACCTACTCCCCACCCCCACCCCCCTCCTTGCTTTCCCTCTGCTTCACCATAAAAGGGAACGGCACCGAGCCAGGCTGGGGCCGGGGGCTGGGCTGTTACTCTGGAGCTGTCAGGGGTAATGGAAGCCAGTTGCTTTGCGGTAGAGGGGAGCCAGGGCTCAGGGGACGCCTCTGCTTCTCTGAGCCAAGGAAAACTACAGGAGCTGCTGTGGGACTGGAGCAGCTGGGGCAGGGGACCGTCTTGGTGCCTGTGTGCACCATGAGCTAGGGGCTCACTAGCCCAGAGCTGGCTTCTGAGGCCTGGGGCCATCAGCAGTGGGTCCTCCATGCGCTAGCCCAGTGGCTCCGGAGGTCAGTCCCTGCCTTGAGCAGTCAGTCTGTCATTCCCCCTGGCCTTCCCCATGCCACCCCCCAGCATTTCCCCGAAGTTTCCTATTTAGGATCCCAAGCCCATGTCCCGTCTGCGTAACCGTGAAACCCCAGGCGTGTACATCCTCGTGTCCCTCAGAGTGTCCCAGCCCTGCTCTGGGAGAATGGGGGTCTAGGTCTCAAAGGACTACACACATTATGCTTTGTGGCTCCTGGAAATTTGAACCAGATCCAAGTCCAGCCAGACACTTAGATCTACTGTTAAAGCAGAACAAAACCCTGGAAAGTAGACTTTCTAGACTGCAAATGACATGAGGGAAGGCCTTGGAAGTATTTCAGATTAACAAGGGTGTCCTGAAACCAACTGACCTTAGGCTGACAGAGCTGAAAGGGGCCTTCAAGATCATTTTACAAAGAAGGAAACTGAGGCCCAGAAGTAATTGATTTGAGCAGGACTCTACAAATAGTTTGAAACCGTCAACTGATTCGCTTTCCTCTATTCCATACTCCGTGTCAGACTGTGGACTCGACAGGTTTATCCTAGGGCCAGGGACAAGAGGAAAAGGTTTGTTTTAGAAACATCCAGAAATGTCCTTCACCTCTCAGAACTTGCGTGCCTGGGTCAGCAAATCTTTATCGGCCTTGAATGGGTCGTTTGGCCTAGTGCCTGGGGAACTGAAATTAAAAAATGGTCCCCAGGACTAACCTAGACTCAGCTAAGAACTAACAAAACTTGAAAAAAGCTTGGGTGGAAATGTCTGTGGAAAGTGAAAGAGTCAAAGCCTCACCCTTGGGGGAACTGGAGGAGAGAGAGAATTGCTGCGAGGGGCATATGTGGAGCTTAATCTCTGGAATTAGTGTGACATTTTCAAGGAGAAGACATGAGGGAAGGATCTGGCTAAGAAGTGAAAAGGCAGCAAGATCCCGGAAATGGGCCTGGGCCCTGAGTCCAGAGAGGCTGGCTCTTGAAGTATTATACCTGTGGGAAGGGTTGGGAAGAAAAGGAAAATGTGTACATTTGAGCAGGAGTGGACTTCTGCTCAAGAGTCCCCAAAAGCTTGAATTCCCATCTGGGTTTGCATAACCTAAGACCCAATTCATATGACTCTCATTTTTTCCCTCCCAATATTCAGTCCTCTGACAGAGGGCATTAGACATGAAATGCCCCTCACTGCTGGTGCCCCCAGCTGTCCTGGCCTTGGTACATGAGCTCATTGCTCAGCCACTGATGCCTGACTGAATAATTTAGTTGTCCAGTATAGCGAGGATTTCCCATTGGCACTAGACCCTTGATAATCCCCTATCCTGCAGAGGTTATAAAATAGATCTTGTCCTCGTGCTCCAAGGACTTAGCCATTTTTGGTCTCCGGAATTCTCTTGGCAGTTTCTTTGGACATTTGTGGCTACTCGTCAGTACCACGGCCATCGGCAATGTATTTTCTCTAACCTTAGTCTCCATTGCAGCCTGCTGGCTCAACACCTCAAGCCTCCCCAGTGAACCCAGAGCCACTGATTTACTTGAAATATCACAAACATTCTATGTCAGCCCCTAGGTCGGGGCTCCTAACTACAGGACTAAATGAAATGCAACCTACCACAATTGTATTTCAAAGCCAACCTTTTTGGCCTGACATAATATACAACAGATTTTTAAATTTAAGGGGGACACCCATTTAAACTTAAGGAATGAAGGACAACCGGACAGTGACAAGATGGCTGGGATGACTTTTCAGATTGTCAGAGGCCCCCTGATGGGAGGGAGGGTGGCAAGAACAGAGAAAGAAAACCCACAGCAGCAGCCAGGGCAACCTGAAATGGGTTGGCTTCCTGCCAGGGCCAGGGCCCAGAACTGATCCAGAGACCAGGGACAATGCTACAACCTTCCACTGACAGCAACTTTCAAATCGATCTCTTGGGGCTCTTTCCTTCAAGTCTCCCTGTGTGCTGATCCCCACACTTCCGAGGGCAGCCACACATTTCCATTTCTGTGGATTTCAGCATTCACTTTCATCATCCTGTCGTTTTACGAACATTTCTCCCAGCCATCAAGATCATATTCTGGGCCATAGGACCTCAGGGGCAGATCACACAGAGTCACATAGAAGATTTGGTGGCATCCATTCTCATGATTTCCAACTATTACCCTATAAATGGTTTCCGGAATCAAGACCCACATCTCTGACCATCTCCTGGACATTTATTACCATTGAACTACGTTATTCTCATCTTAAACTCAGTATGTCCAAACTAAGGTCATCTTCTTCCAAACCCCTTCCTCTTCTCAAGTTACCCATTTCTGGCTCAAACCCCGGAATCTTCTCTGATATCTCCTTTACTGTGGCCCCTTATCACCCAGGCAGTCACCAAGCAATCACAGCCTTCTCTTCCCAACCTGCATCATTTTGCAATGTAGAATTTCGAAGGCACCATAGACGGTAGCCAACAGACCTCTTACAGAGTCATGGGATTTGCTCAAAGGGATAAAGATACTTAGAGGAGGAGCAGGAACCGGCATCCTTGTGCCTAAAACCCTGCCCATTGCTCCTGTCTTCCTTCTCCATGTATATTGAGCTCCTACTCAAAAACTTACAATGCAAGCTCCTAACCAGTCATCTGGGCCTCTCCCCAGGTTTTCCACAATCGACTTCTCTGACTTTCTGTCCCACTTCTTCCTGACACAAATAAGAGCTAACACTTACTGAGCGTGAACACGCGCCAGGCACTATTCTGAATGCTCTACGTGTATTAACTTAATCGTCACAAACCTAGGAAGGAGGGTACTGTTATTGCTGCCATGTGGAGCAATGAGACGACAAAGGCAGACCTCTTTCCCCAACCTGAAATCTCTCCCCTCCCCCTGTCTCTGTTCTTCACTTTTCCCCCCCAACACTGTTCCGGCTCTCTCTTCCAAGGGCTCTACTCTGACTCCCCCGAGCGTCCAGCTGTCTTTCCCCTCCTCTTACCCAGAACACATCATCCATTTGTCTGGCTCCCTTGGCACGCTGTCTATCCTGCTTTGTGTTCGTTTTCTGCTTCAGTGTCTGTGTCCCGTTCCCCCGCGGCCCCAGTTACTCATTTCTGAGCCTTACATATGCCTTTGCTACCTGGGCACCCGGGCACCTGGGCACCACCACAGTGCCGCACACAGCACTCTCATCTCCCTTCTGTCTGATACTTCTGCTTCGATCTTGCAAGCGAGCGCCCTACCACACAGGGACACCTGGTCCAGAGCGCAGTGCTGAGGCCAGATGGTGAGGGGGGGGCCAGCTGACGGATTCGGACATCTCAAGAGGAGCTTTCCCGTCAGGCTGTTGAATGGGACTGAGTTCCTAGCCGGCTACAGAGGCTATCAGGCTTGCCTCTAGGCTGGGGAGTGACTTCCTTTGGGCTCTGTAGATTTAGATAACTGCCCAGTTTGCCTCCTTCCTTCCCCTCCCCCACTTACGGCCTGGCCTTTACCAAGAAAGGCCTGGGATCCATATTCATTTGGTTTTTTGAGAATAAGTCTCCTCCTGCTCATGTCCTCTCCATGCTTGACAGAAGGCTGTGGCCTCATTTCCAGATTCCTTTCTTCCTCCTCTGGCTTCTCTGAATTTCCTGCCTGCCTCAGTGGTGTTCTTTTCCGTCTCCTCCCTGGCCCAGTAGCTCTCTCACCCATCCTACTTCTTCCTCCCAAGTCACTGACCTAGGTATTTAAATTCTAATCACAGCCCCACTCTTGATGTGCTGTGTTACCTCGGACACGTTACTTTCCCACTCTGGGCCTCATTGTTCACATCTGTAAAAGCAGGCAGCTGGACAAGATGGTTGAGTGATGCCCTGCTGAGCCCTACAAGTTCATTCGCCCTTTGACAGTCCTCCCCTCCTTGCTCGGGTCTTCTCTCCCAGAGGAGGCTTGCCCTAGCCCCAGGGGAGCTGTGGCTCCAGCTCCCGTTCCCTGTCTAAGCGACCAGCCCAGGGCCTCCTCCCCAGCTCTGGCCCCGGCTCCACTCCATGTGGCCCGTCTGAGAGGCTGGCCCCAAGCCTGGCGGCAACTCCACATTTCTCTGTTTTTCCTTTTTTTTTCCTCTCTTTCCCGGAGTTAACAAGAAGCAGATGTGGCGCACGATGGTTGGAGAGGTGGGGGGAGGAAGGGGGAGGCTGGACCGCCAGCCAGACAGGGGGGAAGGGAGTGAGCAAGAGAGGGAGGCGGGAGGCCAGGGCCCGCCCCGCAGCCACTCTTGCGCCTCTGAACAGCCACAGGGGCAAAGCCCTGTCACCCCCAGGATCCGGTCATTGGGGAAAACAGATAGGGAGACCAGAGGAGGGCCAGCTGGGGCGAGGGGGGTGGAGGCCCAGGAAGCAGCATCTGAGAGGGGCAGGGACCAGGCACAGGAGGCCAGGGGGCACAGAGAACAAACTCCCCTCAGAAGTGGAGAAGAGGAGAACGGAAGGAACCAAGGGAGGGACAGACAGGAGCCTGAGGAGGAAAGAGGAGGGGGCGAGGGGTCAGGCCAGGCGGCCAAGGAGGAGGCGTGTGGCTGGGGGCTGCCGCCGGCAGGAAGCTGGGGACAGGACCCGGCCCCGGCGCTGTCCCTCGGAGCAGAGGCATCCCGGCTCCAGACAGAGGCGCCAGTGGTCAGGCCGGGATGTGCCTCTGAGGACCACTGCGGAGCGCCCCCACCATGGCCCCCAGCACCCTCTGGAGCTGCTACCTCTGCTGCCTGCTGACCACAGCCGTGGGGGCAGCTAGCTACCCTCCTCGTGGTTATAGCCTCTACACAGGGGGCGGCGGGGCCCTCAGCCCTGGTGAACCCCAGGCCCAGAGCGCCCCCCGGCCTGCCAGCCGCCACAGGTAAGAGTCTGGGTCCCAGCCCAAGGCTGGAGGTGGGTGGGAGGGTGGGTCAGGAGGTTGGTATCCTGGTCCTCGCCTTGGCTACCCTCTCCGGGGCCGTATGCCCTAGTGCAGGGAAGAGGGGGAGAGGAAGCCCATCCATCAGGTGGCCCTGCACAAGCCCGCCTTCCCGTGGGGCATTTCCAGGGCCCCCTAAATAGATAGGTCCCTCCCTTACCTCAGGGGGACCCGTAGTTAGGTGCCCGGGAAAACTCCCCTGAAGGGCACGGGCCGGGCCTTCCTGCAGGCTGACCGTTGCGTCCCAGCCTGGTATCCTCCGGCAGACCTTTATCCCTTCTTAGGGCTTCCTCGGCCCCATCCAGTGATCTGTGATTCTTTCTGACGCTGCGGCTGCTCTGTCCCTTCGGGCTCTCCAGCCGGACACAGATCAAAGGCCAGCATGAATGGGGCCAAGAGTGTAGAACGGCAAGCGATGAGAGGGGCAGCGTTCATCAATGGCTTATTCTCTACTTAACCCTGAGCTGGACCCCTGCCTGCCCTGTCCTCTTCTCTTAGGGGTGGGTGGAAGCCAGCATGCAGGGGATCACCAGAGGGACCCAGCCAGCTGGCTCATACAGGCCACGCTAGGCTGGGGATTGGGACAGAAAGGGACATGAATGAATGTGTGAATTCAGAGGCTCCCCAGGACCCCCCGGCCATGAGAATCAACTTCTTATAGTTGTGGTTTTCCATTCTGTGCTTCCTTTTGCTGTCTTGAAAAGTCTTTACCGCCTCTTACAGCACAGGAAAGCGTGGGGGGAGCTGCCCTGCCAAAGTCCTGGCTCCTACAGGTCCCCAGGGGCCCTTCATCTTTTGACCCTCCCTCAGCCCCTCTGGTAGCCCCTGGGCCCTCCTCTGGGGCTTGTGTCTTGGCCCTTGGGCCCAGGTGGGGTTGTGCCTACAGGAACTGGTGTGCCTATGTGGTGACCCGGACAGTGAGCTGTGTCCTTGAGGATGGAGTGGAGACCTTCATCAAGCCCGACTACCAGCCCTGTGGCTGGGGCCAGCCCCAGTGTCCCCGCAGCATCATGTGAGCCCCAGTGCTGGGGGATGGGTACTTGGTGGGGCTGGGCTAGGACAGAAGGAGGGCAGCCAACTCAGGGAATTTGTGCAAAGCAGGCAGCAAGGGACAGGACCAGGGGCTTCGGTCAGAACCGTTTGAGAAGATGCCGAGGCAACAGTTTGGGGCGGATACTGAGGGCAAAGTTACCTAGACCACCCTGCCAACCCCCAAATGCCTTCTCTGGGCTGAGTCAGGCCCCAGAGGAGGAGTTCGAGGTTCCAGCATAGGACAAGGGGAGGAAGAACAGGGATTTGGCTCCTGGCCAGAAAGCTGACAGCTGTCAGCTGAGCACAGACACATGCTGGACAGTAAGGGGGACCCAGCCTGAGGGACAGGCCTTGTCCACCACCAGCAGCTGCCCATCTCTGAGGACAGGTCCCAGGGTCACTGACAGTACAGGGAGGAGTAAAGAGGCCTCCCTCTGCCTCTCCCAGGTACCGCAGCTTCCTCCGTCCTCGTTACCGAGTGGCCTACAAGACAGTGACAGATATGGAGTGGAGGTGCTGTCAGGGGTATGGGGGCGATGACTGTGCTGAGGGTCCTGCCCCGGCGCTGGGTCCTGCACCTACCACACCACGCCCCCGGCCCCGGCCCGCCCGCCCCAACCTCTCCGGCTCCAGTGCAGGAAGCCACCTGAGTGGACTAGGTGGGGAAGGTGAGTGTGGGAGCCGCTGGGGAGAGAAGTGGGAGCTGGTACCGAGTGGAAAATGTGGGGCCAGGTTGTCGAGGGAAAAACCCTGTGCCCCAAGTCAGAAGGGAATAGAAGGGAGTGAGATCACTGAGATTCTCTGCCTACCCATGAAGCCCATGCACTCTGTGTGTGTGTGTGTGTGTGTGTGTGTGTGTGTGTGTGTGTGACAGAAGCAGATTGAAAGAGAGGGAGAGAAAAAAAAAGGCTGAGAAAGAGAATGTGCTCACGCACGCCCACATGTGGACGAGATACTTCCCAGTTGCGAGCCACTTCGGGAGGAAGGGGGAATTCCTGGAAGAAGCTTGTTCACCACGGGGATAGACTACAAGTCCTAGCATGCACTGCACCCGACTACAGGTCCCAGGCCCCTCGGTGGCCTCTGGAGACTGCACGTCCCAGAATGCAGCAGTCCCCCCTGCTTTCCTGTCGTGTGTGCACCAGGCACTGCGGACAGACGTGCTGTGTTTGCCTGCCAGGGAGATAGTCATGCTGTAATGATGGAAACAGGAACTTCTGGCTGATTCTCCCACCATCCAGCTAGAGCCCCTGCAGGCTTCCCGCGGAACCTCGCCTGTCCCTTGGTGTTAGGGACAGGTGCTTGCCGCCCAGGAACATCTACTGTTATGGGGTCCACAGTGCCTCCCCATATTCCCATTTCACAGATGAGAAAACAGTTTCTGAGAGAAACTCTGGATAGTAGACTTGGTGGTCAAATGGATGCCCTGGGTTTGAAACTTGCCTCGGCCACTTACTAAACTCGTAATCCATGGCCCAGTTCCTTAATGTCCCCTGAGCCTCAGTCTCACGGTCTACAGAACGGGGAAAGCTGTGATATCTGTCCGGTGGAGTTTGGTGTAAGGGGTGGGGGAAGCCATGTTACAAATTGGGCCTAGAGGCATTCAGTAAATGGAGTTTCTTTCCATCTTTTCTTGCCCAAATTACCCAGCTAAGGAGTGGCTGACTCAGCCAGGAGCTCTTGCTGGAGCCGGGGAAGGCAGGGCCTCGGAGGTAGGCACTGAGCTCTGAGGCCCGGCCCCTCCGCCTTATGCCTTCGCCTCTCTGCCAGGTCCTGGGGAGTCAGAGAAGGTGCAGCAGCTGGAGGAGCAGGTGCAGAGCCTGACAAAGGAGCTGCAGGGCCTCCGCGGTGTCCTGCAGGGACTGAGCGGGCGCCTGGCGGAAGACGTCCAGAGGGCCGTGGAGACGGCCTTTAACGGGAGGCAGCAGCCAGCGGACGCAGCTGCCCGCCCTGGCGTGCACGAGACCCTCACTGAGATCCAACAGCAGCTGCAGCTCCTGGACAACCGCGTCTCCACCCATGACCAGGAGCTGGGCCATCTCAACAACCATCACGGCGGCGGTGGCGGCGGTGGCGGCGGTGGCGGCGGTGGCAGGGCCCCCGCCCCAGCCCCGGCCCCTCCCGGCCACAGTGAGGAGCTGCCGCGGGAGCTGGAGCGGCGGCTGCAGGAGTCCTGCTCCGTGTGCCTGGCGGGGCTGGATGACTTCCGCCGGCAGCGGCAGGAGGACAGAGAGCGGCTGCGAGTGCTGGAGAAGCGACTGACCTCGGTGGAGGAGCGGCAGCGGCAGCTCCCCGGGCAGGCCGCGGGCCGCAGGCCCCTTCAGGAGTGCTGCCCTCCGGAGCTGGGCCGGCGGCTGGCAGAGCTGGAGCGGAGGCTGGATGTAGTGGCCGGCTCGGTGACAGTGTTGAGTGGGCGGCGAGGCACCGAGCTGGGAGGAGCCGCTGGGCAGGGGGGGCACCCCCCGGGCTACACCAGCTTAGCATCCCGCCTCTCTCGCCTGGAGGACCAGTTCAACTCCACTCTGGGTCCCTCACAGGAGCAGGAGGAGGGCTGGCCCGGGCGCCCTGGGGGCCTGGGCCACTGGCTGCCTGCCGCCCGGGGCCGACTGGAGAAGCTGGAGGGACTGTTGGCCAACGTGAGCGGAGAGCTGGGTGGGCGGCTGGATCTGCTGGAAGAGCAGGTGGCAGGGGCTGTGCAGGCGTGTGGGCAGCTCTGCTCCGGGGCCCCGGGGGAGCAGGACACCCGGGTGAGCGAGATCCTCAGTGCCTTGGAGCGCAGGGTGCTAGACAGCGAGGGGCAGCTGCGTCTGGTGGGCTCAGGCCTGCACGAAGTGGGAGCAGCCGGGGAGGCCCGGCAGGCTGCACTGGAGGAGCTGCAAGGGGTCGTGGGCCAGCTCCAGGGGCGTGTTGACGCGCTGGACGAGACGACGGCGGAGTTCGCGCTGCAGCTGAACCTCACGGCGGCACGGCTGGGCCAACTGGAGGGTCTCCTGCAGGCCCGTGGGGATGAGGGCTGTGGGGCCTGTGGTGGTGTCCAAGAGGAGCTGGGCCGCCTTCGGGACGGTGTGGAGCGCTGCTCCTGCCCCCTGTTACCCCCACGGGGCCCCGGGGCCGGCCCCGGGGTTGGGGGACCAAGCCGAGGGCCTCTGGACGGCTTCAGTGTGTTTGGGGGGAGCTCAGGCTCAGCCCTACAGGCGCTGCAAGGAGAGCTCTCCGAGGTTATTCTCACCTTCAGTTCTCTCAATGACTCACTGCACGAGCTCCAGACCACCGTGGAAGGGCAGGGTGCCGATCTGGCTGACTTGGGAGCCACCAAGGACCGTATCATCTCTGAGATTAACAGGCTGCAACAGGAGGCCACGGAGCATGCTACAGAGAGTGAGGAGCGCTTCCGAGGCCTGGAAGAGGGACAGGCCCAGGCTGGCCAGTGCCCCAGCCTAGAGGGGCGATTGGGCCGTCTTGAAGGAGTCTGTGAGCGGCTAGACACTGTGGCGGGGGGACTGCAGGGCCTGCGTGAAGGCCTTTCCCGACACGTGGCTGGGCTCTGGGCTGGGCTACGGGAAACCAACAGCACCAGCCAGACGCAGGCAGCCTTGCTGGAGAAGCTGCTTGGGGGGCAGGCGGGCCTGGGCAGGCGGCTCGGTGCCCTTAACAGCTCCCTGCTGCTGCTGGAGGACAGGCTTCACCAGCTCAGTCTGAAGGACCTCACTGGTGAGGGGGCGAGAGAAGGCATGCGGTGGGAGGTGGTGGTAGGGGGCCCTTTTAAGTCTTTTCTTTCTCCTATCCCTACCCCACAGTAGCCAGTCTTAATCTCATCTACTTTCTCCTTGCTCTGCCCAGCATGAATGGCAGACCCATCACTGTCCCGGGGGTCGGTTTGTCCACAACAGATGACCCAAGCTCCTGGCTCCCCACTCTCCACTGGCAGCTCAGACAGGCCTGTGGGCAGGGGTGGGGTGCTGCTCCGCCAGCCGGGTATCCAGCACGGGCAGCAAGGTGCCCCACCATCTGTCCATGGAGCCATGACTTTCCTTGTCCTTTGGAAACTCCTTTTGTGGCTTTCCTTCAACTGAATTTTGTCACTGTAGGGCCCGCAGGTGAGGCTGGGCCCCCAGGGCCTCCCGGGATACAAGGACCCCCAGGCCCTGCTGGACCTCCAGGACCTCCAGGCAAGGATGGACAAAAGGGACCCATTGGGCCACCAGGTATGTGAGATTCCTACTGCAGCGGGAACTCCCCCACTCCTCTAGCAGCCCTAGGCTCGACATTCTATTCTGAATTTGACAGAGAAGGGAGGAAAGGGGCAAGGAATGGCGGGAGGCCTATATGGCTGACAGGGAGTGACTAGGAACTGGGACAGTCACTATATGGGCTAGTTGGATAGGGTGGCCTCGCTGCTGTATTGAAGACTAAGGCTGGGCTCACAGGGCTATGTAGGGTGTGAAAGGCTGGGGGCTAGTTGCACTGAAGGGACCCTATTCCTCCTTTTCTTGACACCCCCCTTCCTGCTTTGGAGTCTGTGTGACGCCTAGCACAGCGGAGAGATTCAGCAGATGTTTGCTGAGTGACTTAGTGAGAGCTGCCCCCTTCTTACTGCTCCCTCTTGTCTTCCCACAGGTCCCCAAGGAGAGCAGGGTAAGTTCCTCTCATCTGGTGCTGGAGGGAGGGGAACTGAACTAGGGGTTGGAGGATGGAAGGCCTCAGGCAGCCCTGGAGGTAGAGACCCAGGAGGGGAAGGGGGCCAGGCAGCTCTGCACTGAGCATCCACTCTGACACCCCCCCCCCTTTACCCCTACCCAGGAGTGGAGGGGGCACCAGCAGCCCCTGTGCCCCTGGTGGCCTTTTCAGCTGCCCTGAGTTTGCCACGGTCTGAACCAGGCACAGTGCCCTTCGACAGAGTCCTGCTCAACGATGGGGGCTATTACGATCCAGAGACTGGTAAGCCTGGAAGCAGGCTGGCTGGGCAATGGGGGAGACCGGAAAGGCTGTGCAGTGATATGTTCTCATTCTTGCCCCCTCAGACAAGGGGAAATCTTCTCATGCTCTGGTTTGGGGAGATCCCTACTTCCTTCATTTACCCATTTTCACCACAGCTTGGGTAAGGGGTGAGCTGGGGAAGGCAGGAGCGCTTCTGTTCAACAGCTCTTTATTGGGGCCCCGGGGATGCTGTAATGTGCTGGGCGCGCAGTAACGAACAAAACGCCAAATGCCCTGCCCTGGTAGAACTTACACTCTAGTGGAAGACAGGTGAAAAGAGCCAGCAGGTTCCTCCTTAGTCCAGGAGTTCTGGGTGGGCTCCCCAGCACCTCCCTGGCCCCTGCCACCTGTCTCCCCTCCTGACTGCCATCCTTGTTCCCAGGCGTGTTCACAGCACCACTGACCGGGCGCTACTTTCTGAGCGCGGTGCTGACTGGGCACCGGCATGAGAAAGTGGAGGCCGTGCTGTCCCGCTCCAACCTGGGCGTGGCCCGCATAGACTCCGGTGGCTACGAGCCTGAAGGCCTGGAGAATAAGCCAGTAGCCGAGAGCCAGCCCAGCCCCGGCGCCCTGGGGGTCTTCAGCCTCATCCTGCCGCTGCAGGCTGGAGACACGGTCTGCATCGACCTGGTCATGGGGCAGCTGGCGCACTCAGAGGAGCCGCTCACCATCTTCAGCGGAGCCCTGCTCTACGAGGACCTGGAGCCCAAACAGGTGTAGACAGGGGGCTGGGCCCGACCGGCCCTTAGTGTCTACGCCGGCCAAAGAGCCAGCTGGGGCGGCGGGGCTCCCCCGGCTTCCTGCCTGGGGTGGGGCTCCGTCCCGCCACGCCAGCCCCAGGCGAGCCGCCGTCCCTGTCCCCTCTGTGGCACAGGCGCCCAGAGCAATCTCTTCGCCACGGCCTGAGCGCGCCGGGTGGGGGACTCTGGCATCCCCTCGTCCAGACTTTTGGCCTGCTCGCCGTCCCCTGCAGGGCCGACTGCGGAGGAGCCCATCCTCGCACCTTCTGCTCCTCCAGCTGGCCTCCAGGCCGATGCAGGGCTCTCCCGACGGGCTCCGGCCCCCACCGCCATACTAAACTATTCAGGAATAAAGACACTTGGTTTTTCTAAAAAACAAAACAAAACAAAACAAACCGTCTGCTCCAGTACGTATTCAAGGGTAGACAGAAGTACACAAGGGACGGACGGGGTGAGGGAGGTGAAGCCCCAGGTTGGGGACCCTGGTCGCCCCTCCTCCGGGCTCGGTGGCTCTGCGCGCACTTGCTGTGCACGCGCCGGCGGCCGGTGCCCGGCGCTCCTCCCCGGAACGCCCGTTCCGCGGGCGTCCGCCAGGGGGCTCTGGGAGCCGACTCCCGTCACGTGACCGCCGTTGCTCACCTAGCTGCCCCAGCTGCCCGGTGGGGGAGGCGGGGCCTCGAGCTGGGATTGGCTGGACCTCGGGGGCGGGGCGGAGCCGCGGCGACGCGCCGGGGAAGGCTAGGGCTGAGGGGGCCAGGCCGCAGCTTCGAGGCCCGGCACTACCGCGGTCTCGGGTCTGGAGTGGGAGTCGCAGGTGCAGGAGAGGGAGGGGCAAGGGGCGCCTTTCTACTGCACTTTTTTTTGCATTCAGGAGATTGCCTAGCTGCAATCTAGAGAGGTTTGCATGAGCTTCGAGTCTGCCTGACAAGTGAGGAAATGAGGCCAAGAAGCGGGAAGGGTTGCCATCTGCTGGGCCACGCCACCTGCTAAGGGAAGGCCGGGAACCAAGGCCTCGGGGGTCTGCGTTCCCAGTACCGCTCGGTGGGCGTGGGGAGCAAGGGCCCTGCTCTGTTCCCTTGAGACTGCAGAAGGCTCTCTGAGGGGAGGAGCTCAGGACGCAGAGGAGGAGCCAAGTCCGCCCCAGGAGCGGGGACCCGATCCTCGGGGATAAAACGCAGAGCCCGGGAGGAACCCCGTCAGCCAGGCGGGCAGAAAGCTCCGGGAGCAGCCTCATGGAAGACAAGCAGATCCTGTGCGTGGGGCTAGTGGTGCTGGACATCATCAATGTAGTGGACAAGTACCCGGAGGAGGACACGGACAGCAGGTAGGGGCGCCCGGGCCCCTCGGACACCCCAGGGGCCGCTGCAGCCCCACGTTTGAGCCCGGCAGCTCAGACCCCAGGTCCGCGGGGCCAGGGGCCCCGCAGTGAGAGTCCAGCCTCGGGAGCTGGTGTCCCGTCCCCTCCGCCCGGGAGGACCTAGGGAAGGAATTGAGGCCGTTAGTAGTAATAAGGCCCAGGCTTTGGATAGCACTGTTTTCGCCAGTTGCCGTTCCAGGAATCATTATCCACGTTTTACCCATAAGCAGGTAGATGAAGAGATTTAAGCAAGGGCACAGAGCTAGTAAGGTGCGCGACCAGCTTCTCTCTTTTTAACAAAAAGACGGCTGCACTTGCCTCTTACCAGCATTTACTTCTAATTATCTACCACGTATATCTCATCTATTTCTTAAATCTTGAGGTAGCTTACAATAAGTATGCAGTTAGACCGCAGGAACATTTAAAACCGTGGTATTTGAGCTTCACTCTAGCTTCAAGGCCTTGCTGGCCCTGGAGGTGTATTTGGAGATGCTGTGGGTGGTGGATAGAGCTGGTTCGCGTGCCATCACCAACGTGTTTCCCTGGCGCTAAATTCCAAAAGGAGTTTACCAGAAGTCCTTTTTACAAAACACAGCGTCTTTCTTGGTTGTCTGGTAAAAGTGGAAGAGTCGCTAGTTGGCTCTTACATTTACTCTTGATAAGAACCTCACCGTTAATCACTGCAATCCCAAGAGGGCATTTCTGTGGGCTAGAATCTTTGGGTCCACCCAGCCCCGTCACATGCATTACCACATAATTTCCTTACAGCAGCCAGTGGGCAGTATGGAAGGGTCAGTAGGATCCTCTCTTTATAGATGATGAAGCAGCTAAATATGTGGAGAAATTAAATAAGAATCGTAAGACCACATAGTTACTGAGTGGCAGAGCAGTAATTACAGCGCCTAGGAATCTAGTGCTCCAGGCCTCGGTTGCCTCCTGTGCTCCCTCTGCCCATCTCACAGAGTTGACCCTTTGCTTTGGGCTGCTTTGTTTGCCAGAGGTTAGAGCCCTTGCCAGGGGCACAGGGACAGTGGGGGAGGGGCACAAGGGGATGCTGCTCTGTAGACCTAGCCCCCCTCCCTACCAGGTCAAGCTGGCCCCAGGATGCAGTGCACCGTGAGGAGTTAGGCCTCCTCTCAAGAGAACAGTGTGGATCCCAGGACCAGAGGGGCCGGGGAGGAACCGGAGTGCCTGCTTTTCACAAGAGCTGCAGGCCCATTCCCTTTGAGCTTACTTAGGGGGAGAGGTTAGGATAAGGAGATCCTCGGGGCTCCCACTAGGACGAGCTCATTCTGAAGGTGGGCGCAAAGGAAGGCGCCTCTCTAAAGAGACCCTTCCCATGTTCTCCATGCTCTCTGCTCCCAGGGTGTACCCCCCTCTCCCCCAGACCCATAGCTCTGCTCCTCTGCTGAGCAGAGCCCTTGCCCATAGGGCCTCTGTCTGTCATGTGCCTAGCCCACCCAGCCCACCTTCTGGACTCTGTTGTGCTTCCCAGATGGGCAAGCCCAAGTGGGGACCCAGGCCTTCCCAAGTGGGCACCTCAGCCCCATCTGTCCCAGACTCTCTGTGCTCCACGGGCAGCTGGGACTCTCAGGAGCTGCCACCTGGAACTTGGCCAGACCCCTGAGGAACGGCCCTGCCTCCCAGAGTCCAGGCCAAGAAGAGCCTTCCAGAAAGCATCCTCTTGCGCAGCAGAGCATTTCTGCACAGGAAGTTGGGTATTCGTGTGACTTTGAAGGATCTCCACAAAGCCAAAGTGTGCAACCTTTCTGTGAAACCTCATCCAAGCTGGGGCCTAACTACTTTCTATTCAGAAATACAGAGCGCATTGCAGTGGTTTAGGGAGTCAGGAAACCTGGGTTCTGACAGCAGCTTTGTCATGAAGTATTGGTGTGATCTGAGCAAGTCAAATCCCACTAGGCTCCCCCTTTCTAATCTGCATGAAAATTTCTCTAAAGCTCATAGCTTGAGTAATGTTTGACCTTTTACAAATTAGTATCTTTTCTTTTTTTTTTTTAATGTTTATTTTTGAGAGCGAGAGAGAGACAGAGCATGAGCTGGAGAGGGACAGAGAGGGAGGGAGACACAGAATCCAAAGGAGACTCCAGGCTCTGAGCTGTCGGCGCAGAGCCTGACGTGGAGCTCGAACCCACGGACCATGAGTGGGATGCTCAACCGACTGAGCCACCCAGGCACCCCAATTAGTTTCCTTTCTAATAAGATCACGGACACCTTTTCCCAAGGCTGAAGAGAACCACAGGGTTAAGTCTTATGTGCCAAAATACCTTAGCCGAAAAATTCTGTTTCATTTCTTTCTTTTTTTTTTAAGTTTGTTTATTTTTGAGACAGAGAGAGACAGAGCATGAACGGGGGAGGGGCGGAGAGAGAGGGAGACACAGAATCGGAAGCAGGCTCCAGGCTCTGAGCCATCAGCCCAGAGAGCCCGACGCGGGGCTCGAACTCACAGACCGCAAGATCGTGACCTGAGCTGAAGCCAGACGCTTAACCGACTGAGCCACCCAGGCACCCCTGTTTCATTTATTTCTTAATTAGTGGTTCTTCTTACTGTAAGAGGCCACAGTTATTCTTGTTTTTGGAACTGGAAGAATATAAATAACAGCCTGCACTGTTTACCTCCCAGTATTATTGGAGCACAATGAGAAATCGTTCCAGTGCTTTGACATGCATAAGTAATCATTTTTGTTGTTGAGAACAATGCAGTCCTTCGGGTTTATCTCCAGTTAGTTTCCTCGGAGTACACCTTGAGTTAGGTTTCCAGCAAAGATAGAGAAAAACTGAGGGAAAAAAAGGTAATTATGTGATGGGATGTTGTGTCAACAAACCTTATTGTGGTAATCATTTTGCAATACGTGCGTATATCAAATCACCACATCGTATACCTTAAACTTATGGACTGTTATATGGCAATTATATTTCAATAAAACTGCAAAAAAAAGGGGGGGAAATGGAGAAAAACTGGTCTTCATCCAATAATCTTTTTTTTTTTTAATTTTTTTTTCAACGTTTATTTATTTTTGGGACAGAGAGAGACAGAGCATGAACGGGCGAGGGGCAGAGAGAGAGGGAGACACAGAATCGGAAACAGGCTCCAGGCTCTGAGCCATCAGCCCAGAGCCTGACGCGGGGCTCGAACTCACAGACCGCGAGATCGTGACCTGGCTGAAGTCGGACGCTTAACCGACTGCGCCACCCAGGCGCCCCTCCAATAATCTTTTTAACTTTTGACATTGCGTTTTTAAATCTTAAAAAAAAATTTTTTTCCTAAGTTTATTTATTTTGAGAGAGAGGCAGTGCAAATGGGGGAGGGGCAGAGAGAAAGGGAGAGAGAGAATCCCAAGCAGGCTCAGCACTGCCAGCGCAGAGCCTGACATGGGACTTGAACCCACAAAACCACGAGATTGTGACCTGAGCTGAAGCCAAGGGCCGGATGTTTAACAGACTGAGCCACCCAGGCACCCCTTAACCTTGACATGGTAAAAGTTAGCTTTCCCTCCACATAACTCCTACATTGGTTACAGTGTACAGGTTTGCTCCCTGTCTTACTTATTTTGACCTGAGTTGTTACTGAAGCAGGCTCCCCAAGGACAGGAGTAGGTAGCAGATTTGACACCTTTGGGAAGAGGCTCTTGAGTTATCCAGCAATCAAGGTGGAGGCTGAAGGTCCCTCTGCCTGGGGGAGAGGTGGGTCATTGTAACCGAGGAGGAGGTCACCTGAGTTAGTGGAGCCCTCCTCTGAGATACCTGAAGGAGTGAAAATGGAAAAATCAAGATGCTTTCTGAGGGAGGCCTCCCAGCTTTTACACGCCCCGGTGCCCTGCCCCAGGACTGCGTTCGGTCTTGCTTATCCTGGCATCAGCCTGCTGGAGCTGCAGGGACCCTCCCTGTGTTTTGCAGGTGCTTGTCCCAGAGATGGCAGCGTGGAGGCAACGCATCTAATTCCTGCACCGTCCTCTCCCTGCTTGGAGCCCCCTGTGCCTTCATGGGCTCGCTGGCCCCAGGCCATGTTGCCGAGTGAGTGGAGGAAGGGGCGGGCAGACTGCCCTGTAGAAGGAAGTCTTAACCCTGGGTGGGGGTGGGGGGCTGGGGGCAGGCTGTGAGAAACGGTTTGTGGCCACCAGAAATGGGTGGGAGGGGCAAGAGTGGGGCACCAGCATCCCAGACCCTCCCAAGCGCGGCTGTTTGCTGCTCGGGTGCTAACGCTCTCCTGTGAAAGCTTTTATTTCCACAGCCTGTTTCCCTGGCCACTGCCCAGAGCCTGCTCAGCTTCCCACCTTCTCCTTCCTTGCTTCCAACAGACTCTGCAATGGATGTGACTTTGCCCTTCTCAAGTCCCTAATCCTGGCTACGCTTGTGGCAGGAGGCAGCTAGGGACCTGCTGTCCCAACCCTCCCTCGGGGATGTGCAGCATCCATGGTCCTAGGGTTCAGGCCCACGGTTTCTTCCCCAGCTGAGGGGGCAGGGCCACTGCTGTGTCCCCGTGGTTCACTAAAGCAACAAGAGCAGCCTGCCGAGGACACCCTGAAGCCACGTGCTAAAGCTGGGCCCAGGCCCAGGCCTCCCAGCTCCCCGGCTGTGAGGTGCAGCCCGTAGGTGGCCCGTACGCTTTCTCCATGTTGGCTGCTGTGGGGACCCAAGAGCCCTTTGACCCCTGGCCCCGCCGACTCAGCAAACGCTTATCAGGAGGTGAGGCCCACACTTTGCCCACTGTGGGCACTAGGGCAGGCTGCCAGGTTGCTGGCCTGTGAAGCACAGCCCTTTGAACCCTGGTTTCATGGGGCTGCTGCCAGAGCCCAGCCCCCTGAGCTGTGGCCAGATTCTCTTCCTCGGTGATCCGGCACAAAACAAATCAGTGGGCAAGGGCCTGCCCTGTGAGGTGGGACAGAGGGACCTGGTGCCAATAGCTGGCCACTTGTCAACCTTCTTCAGTGGCTGTCTTCCTTCCTGTTCCTCTGGCTTAGGGTGGTAGACTCACCTTTCTGGAACAATAATGCCGTTAGGTAGGCCATTCCAAATTCTCCCCCTTTGTTCAGCAAGCATTTAAATTTTTTTTTTCAACGTTTTTATTTATTTTTGGGACAGAGAGAGACAGAGCATGAACGGGGGAGGGGCAGAGAGAGAGGGAGACACAGAATCGGAAACAGGCTCCAGGCTCCGAGCCATCAGCCCAGAACCTGACGCGGGGCTCGAACTCACGGACCGCGAGATCGTGACCTGGCTGAAGTCGGACGCTTAACCGACTGCGCCACCCAGGCGCCCCAGTTCAGCAAGCATTTAATGAGCACCTACCACGTGCTAGGCACAGAGGGTGCAAAAAATCATTTGGAAAACCACCCTGTAGTTTGCATGCTTTGGAGGGATCCTACTATTTAAAGGATCTTTGAGGTGTACGATGAGGAATGATGCCCCAGCTTGATGCCTATATACAAATCTGTATTGTCCAGCCAGCGTGAGAAAGGCCAAGATGGTGGCTGGACCAGCGGTCATAGGACACTTTCCAGAGACGCTGCGGCCAGGAAGCGTGGGGGTGGCGCAGTCTCCCCCAGGGTCCACCTCCCACTCACTCTGATTAGAGGGGATTCTGGGGAAGAGTCCTGGACCAGGCCCCACGTCGAGGAGCATCAGGCACTGGGAGCCAGCTCACTGCCTGCGGGGTTCACCTTGCCACGAGAGGTGAGGGTGGTGGGTGGCCTCACCAAGGCAGCACCACTTCCTGGCCGGGCATCACGGAGGCAGCCGCGGACTGAGTGGAATCCCAGTAGCACTCAAGGGACTCCCGAGGGAAGAGTACCGTGAGGATGAGTGTGTAGAGGGCAGCTGGGGAGCGAAGTACCACCTTGGTAATTATCAGTTCTGCCAAGGCTTTGCATGAGACAGACCACAGTGCCCTCACCTGCTTCGTTCAAACAGGGCACGTGCTCCAGGCCCCCAGATCTACCCCATCTGGGTTCACTGAGCACATCCTTCTGGCTTGAGTCAGACTGAAGGACAGGATCCGGGTTGGAGTTTACCTCAGCCAGGACCTAAAAGAATATCCCTTAGTGTTTCTCTCACTGAGTTCCAGGCTCTGTGCCCCTGCCTCTCCTGCCCCCTGGCATAGCCTCTGACAGCATGGTGATTCCCACCTCCCTCCTAGCCCCCTCTGCTTGCAGCCGGAGTCCCTGCCGCCTCCCTCCAGTCCCCAAACCCTTTGCAGCCAGAGTCCCTGCCGCCTCCCTCCAGTCCCCAAACCCTTTGCAGCCGGAGTCCCTGCCACCTCCCTCCAGTCCCCAAACCCTTTGCAGCCGGAGTCCCTGCCGCCTCCCTCCAGCCCCCAAACCCTGTCGAACTACACCTCCCCTGGGTTACTCCGTCTCGGCAGTTTTGTCCTGGATGACCTCCGCCGCTATTCTGTGGACCTACGCTACACAGTCTTTCAGACCACGGGCTCTGTCCCCATCTCCACAGTCATCATCAACGAGGCCAGTGGTAGCCGCACCATCCTCCATGCCTACAGGTTTGTACACCTGTCCGCACCTTGCCAGCTGCCGCCGCCGCCGCCATCACCGAACTCCCGGAACGGGACCCTTCTTCTCAGAGAGGCACCCCTGCTCCGGCATTCCTCCTCAACCCTGAGGGAGGCCCAGGCCACTCGTAGGCTCTAATTTGTGTCTCCTTGCCCTTCCCTTGGCTCGGGCTCCACCTCAAGCTTCCTGGTGGCCGACTTCAGGCAGCGGGGCGTGGATGTGTCTCAGGTGGCCTGGCAGGGCAGAGGGGAAACCCCATGCTCTTGCTGCATCGTCAACAACTGCAATGGCTCCCGCACCATTGTGCTCTACGACACGTAAGGCCCCCCCGGCCTCGCCCTGGCACGGCCCACCAATCAGTTCCCTCCCTCGCCACCACGGGCATCCCAACTGCCTGCTCTCTGCCGCCTCTCTCTATACCAGAAATTGTCCTCATGCCAAACTGCTCAGTGATTTCTGAATTGTTTTCAATTAGGAGAGAAGTGAGGTGGGAAGAGATGTGCTTTGTTCCGCCTGGTGACTTGGCCTCGGTCACTACCAAGGATGGGCGGGCAGGCCTGCGCAAAACATAATTCGTGATGTAATTCCTCCGTAATTGGCCAATCAGCAGCCTGGGTATGGGTGTGGGGAAATTGTTCTGAGGAGCGGGGGACAGGAGGTGTGATTCAAACCATCTGAAGCCCTGAAGGGGACTCACTGGAATTTCCAGGGTCAGCCCCAGGGTTGCCAGCCTGCAGCATGGCACCAAGGAGCTGGGTTTGGGTGTTCAGAAGAGATGAGCCCACCGCAAAGCTCCCTGCATAATGAAGCCAGGCCAAATGCCACACACAATTCACAGCTGTTGCTGAAGTAGAGGGAAGGGGAACATTGGGTCAGCAGATCAGGGCCATCTGATGCCATGTTAACTGGGGGGAGGGAATCCCTTTAAAGTCCCACGCTGCTAGGGAGAGGCCCTGTGGGCCCAGACCCTTCTTGTCTCCCCTAGATTGCCTCCTGAAGAATCTCAGACATTTAGCTTACTAAGAATCTAGCATGTGCCAGGTACTATGTTAGGGCTGAGGTGGTCCACACCCAGCAGCCCTGGGGTTCAGGCTGTCCCTACTGCCCGGCATGACTACTGGACCTGGGGAAGAGGGGGCAATTATCCTAGGACAAGCTTTTATGGCCAGTGGTCTCTGGGCTCAGTGTGTCACAATGAATAAGTGAGTGGGCATATATGCAAGCAATGACCTTCACCTTGGTCAATCCTAGTGTTCTGCCCATCAGGTAACAATCTGTAGCAACTTTGATCAAGGACACCACATGGGTATTCACAAGAAGGGAAGGAGGGGAGTTCCAAGGAGAAACGTTTGTTGCCCTCTGGCCTCAGTGTAGGGAGATCCACACACGTTACCTTCAACTGCAACAAGCTGGTGGGTTTGGACCCATCTACCAAATGGGGAAGCAGCCTCAGAAAGGCCCAGGTACTCAGCTAGTTGATGGATTCGGCTGCAGAGCGGGAGGAATATAGGTTAGGTGTAGCTCACTGGTCAAGGCGGACCCTTCCCAGGGCTCCACACCTAAGTCAGCCAAACAAAAACTCATCCTCAAGCACCAACCTTGACCTCGGAGTTGTAACACAGAGCCGCCGAACTTAGAACGGTGGTGCTGTCACGGCTGGGACGCCAGAAGTGAACAGGACCAGACCCAGAGCAGCCATAGCCTTTGTAGATCACCAGGGCATTGCATGCTGGGAGCTGTGTGTGCGGCTGGCAAGGCGGGGAATTCTGGGAATTGTAGTCCCTGGTGCTCTTAGAGTATTCTGGGAGATGTGGTCTCCAAGGCACTCAACTGGCCTCTTGTCACATGCTGCAGTTGAGTTTACCCTTAGAAAATATCACAGCCTCCAACACCCAAAGGGCATTCTAGCAAACTGCTTCTAATCCCCTGTCTGGATGGAACTGAGTGGGGCAAGGAGTGGTCAGGAGTTTAGCCTGGAATAGCACCTATCCTGGAGATGAGCCTCAGAAGCCTGTGCTGTAGAAGCCTGTGCTGTAGAGTAGTTTCTGGCCATGCTGCAGGCAGCACCAGGCAAAGGGGCCCCAGCAACCAGTTAGAGATCCCAGCCTTGGCTGACCTCACCATCATGCCTTTTCTGTCGTTTCTGTCCTATGACTTAGGAACCTGCCAGATGTGTCTGCTGCGGACTTTGACAAGGTTGATCTGACCCGGTTCAAGTGGATCCACATCGAGGCAAGTCCTGCCCTACCTGTGTTTTGAGGGGTCAACGTGCCAGGTCCTCCACATATTTTGCCTTCTTAGTTTTTTTGAACCATGATGTACCTTAGAGATAAATGAATCCAAGTACCCTCATCCCCTCTCCATTCTTCTTTGTGTTTTCAGGTAGGAAACTAAGGCCCAGAAAGATTGGGTGACTTACTCAAGGTCACACAGCAGGGTGTAGGCACCAGAAGCAGGATGCCGGCTCCAGGCAAAGGCCCATGCTTTCTGTGTTACAGACTGCCCACCTCCTCTAGACTCTGAGAAGTCCCAAGTTCTAATCCTAGCCTTGTGATTTAATTTACTGTAGGTCCTTAAGAAAGTCTCTCTTTTATTCTTTTGTCTCCTCCTCTGTGAAATGGCGGGGGGGGGGCTGGTTAATAAGGTCTCCAAGGTCCATGACTGCTCTAGAATTTTGAAACTTAGAATGGAGTTCCCGCCCCCTGCCTCCCCTCACCCAGAATTCCAGCAGGGAGGGAAGAATGAGCCAGATCAGCTGGGCACTGCCCAGCTGGTCCTGAGCTGCCCCGCCCCGCCCCGCCCCAGGGCCGGAATGCATCGGAACAGGTGCAGATGCTGCAGCGGATAGAACAGCACAATGCCAGGCAGCCTCCAGGTCAAAAGATCCGAGTGTCCGTGGAAGTGGAGAAGCCCCGAGAAGAGCTGTTCCAGCTGTTTGGCTATGGAGACGTGGTGAGTGGCCCACACAGCTTCCCCTTGCCACATCCTGCTAATTTGGTCCTTAAAGGGAGCCAAGCATTCCCTTGTTCTGCCTCCCACACCTGGAATGGCTTGGTGTCATTGGCAGGTGGGGGGCAAAGAGGCCCCCAGCTTTGGGCTCCCGTGCAGGCCTCAGCAGTGGCCACGGAGCAAAATTTCTCCGTCCCAGTGGGTGCATAGGTACGAGAGTAGCCAAGGGGGGGGCTACTAGAGCCAGCCTCGGAGCACCCTGCGTGGGAGCATCTCCTCCCTGGGCCTCCTCAGTCTCTCTTTCTGTCAAATGGAAGAATGGGACTGTTCTCCCAGGTGTCCTCCAACTCTGGGGTGGGTGGCAGGCTGTGGGGGCCACTGAGGGGTGAGGGAGGATGGGAGGGGACTTGCATAGGGTAAGTTTGGGCAGTTCTGGAATGGAAATGAAATCTGAGTGACAATCCTGGCATCATAGCCTGAGCTGGTTGGACCTCCACTGTGGCGGCACAAAGGTACGGGTGCCTGAGCCACACCCTGGGTTTTTATTTGATTGGTGGGTGTGGAGCTCAGCTGAAGTATTTTTTAACAAAACTCTCTCTGGAAGTTCTAATGTGTAGCTGGTGTTGAGGAAGCTCTACAACCCCTGCCCCTTTGTTTTATAGGTGAAGAAACGACCCAGAGGGCGTAGTTGCATTAGGAAAACAAAACAAAAACGCCCGCGAGAGCCAGAGGTGTAACGTGGCAGTGGTAGCTCTCACCGCCAGATGGCGCTCAAGGCTCGCTGTGGGTTTTAAATTGCAGGGACATTCGTTGCTCTAGAACAAATAAACCGGGGATTTTTGCGTCACAATTTACAGGGCTGTATTCTAGCATATCTAGAGCAAGTATGAAAACGCATCCCAGTGGGACAGCGAGATACTACGTTGGGGATTTAGGTGGCCACATTGGAGGAGTGACATTGCACTATGGGGGCAACGCCAGGCTGCTGGTGGTGAGTGACTGAGCCAGGACTAGGGTGGAGGTAACCGTCAGCCTCTCTTCCACTGCCCACAGGTGTTTGTCAGCAAAGATGTGGCCAGGCACTTGGGGTTCCGGTCAGCAGTGGAGGCCCTGAGGGGCTTGTATGGTCGTGTGAGGAAAGGGTGAGCAGGGGAAAGCCAGGAAGAGGCCTTAGGTACGGAGCGTGAGTGAGCCTGGACACTGGGGGCCGCCCTGAGGAGGGGGGTGAGGCTGGGGGTCCGGGTGGGCTGACAGCCCGGCTGAGTGGAGGGTCTTGCAGGGCTATGCTAGTCTGCGCCTGGGCTGAGGAGGGCGCTGATGCCCTGGGCCCTGACGGACAGCTGCTTCACTCGGATGCTTTCCCTCCACCCCGGGTGGTGGATACTCTGGGGGCCGGAGACACCTTCAACGCCTCAGTCATATTCAGCCTGTCCCAGGGTGAGTAACCCCCCCCCCCCCCCCCCCCCCGCACGAGGCCCAGGGCTGAGGCCTGCCTCTGCCCGGAGGACCTAGCTCATCTAGTTATTTGTCCCTCCAGGGAAGAGTATGCAGGAGGCTTTGAGATTTGGCTGCCAGGTGGCCGGCAAGAAGTGTGGCCTGCAGGGCTTTGATGGCATTGTGTGAATGCCCGATGGTGGCGGTTGCTGGCTTACACTACCCCCCTCCTTGGAGGCTGGCATCACCGGCCGCCGTTGCCTTCTCCCCTCCATCCAGCCTGGCTCATGGGCTGCCCTGCTCCCTGGGCGGATGCAGACCGCGGGAGGGTTCTGCCTGTGTCCTGTGTCTCTCTCACACTGCTGAGCCACACAGGAAATAAATCTGCCCCAAAGCCAGCTTCCTTCTGCCAGTCTGTCCTTGATTCCTGAACTGCTCTGGCTGGGGACTCCGGAGGCTTTGATACTACAGCCCTTCACCCTCTTCTTCTCTAGTCCCCAAATTAACCTCCTTGCTGAGGCCCAGAGGAGGGGCTGCCTACACCAGAGCAGCAGGGAAGTACCCGACTTGCCTCCAGCTGTGCCCTTGGTGGTGACCCAGCCGGTCTGGTGAGGAGGAGCCACAGGGAGTGGGTAGAGACCTCGAGGCTTCCTGGCTGGGGGCAGGGGGACACTTCTGTCCTTGTGCCCCAGGGAACCTTCCGAACAATACGCCCATTTGAAAATCTCCTCTGCGCCCCTGGGCTGTCACAAGACTCCAGTCTTAAGGCTCCAGGACTGTCCACAAGGTTGAGCCAAGCTGATGGGCCAATAGGCTGGGAGCCTACTCTGGTTTGGTGGTGCCTTCACAATCTAAAAATATCTCTCCCCCCCCACCACGTGACTGTCCCAGAACCAACAAGCCCCACCCTTAGAGCCGCCCTGTAGTTAAGGCTGTGCTTCAGCCACAAATGTGCCCCAGGATACAGTTGCTGTCCCGGAGGGAGACGGGGCCTGAGGGCATATTGGAATTGCCTATTTTGTAAGCTTCATAGGGGAGTTGGGGCAGGGTGTGTGAGGCCACAGAATGTGATACAGAGCCTGGGCTTTGCAGTCTGACACACGTGAATCCAAATCGGCCACTTAACTAGCAGTGTCACCTTGGGTGTATTACTGAATGCCGTCTTCCTCAGTTTCCTCATCTGTCAAATGGGGCTAATTCTGCCTGGTCATAGAATTATTGTGAGGGTACAATCAGACAACATATAAAATGTCCAGCATGATGGCTGGTACGGACCAGGCTCTCAATAAATGGCAGTTCTTGTTAATATTTGGGGGTGGGCACATACAGGGTGGTGGGGAAGACCTGCTCGGAGCTGCAGGAGGCTTCTGGGTGTCTGAACACCCGGTGGCGGGGGGGGGGGGCGGGAAGGGGAGCACTTGGGCTCCAGGGAGAGGCTGTGCTCTCTTCCCCGGCTTGTCTGCAGCCGGCCGGGCCCTACTGCTGCAGCCTGCTTGCCGGGCACCGTCCACGAACACTGGGAAAGCCGAAGCCCCTCCGAGAGGCCCTCCCGGTCCCCAACCCCCTGTGTCCCTGAGATCAGGCAGGCTAGACCTGTAGGTAGACGGCCTGAGTGGATGAGTTCATTCAGTTTTTTTTATTGGCTGTCTGGGCCCTAAAGCTGCCCCTCAACTTAGGGTCTCCCTGAGCTGCACAGAAAGACCTGTCCCTACTGGGGCCAGGAAGTGGACAAAGAGGCGGTCCTCGTCGCAGCACGTGCGCACACACACACACACGACTCTCCGGGGCTTATGTTCTGGTACTGAGACTTCTAGGGAGGCAAACTTGTGACCTCAAGATTTATATCTCATCATTCTCCAGTTGAACAGCATGAACTTCAAAGTCATTTGGGGTGTCCTTCGACTCCAGTGTTTCCCCTGGAAGCTCCTCTGCTTCCTTTCCAGTATCCCTGGCCTCTGCCTGTCCTATAGCCTCCGCTCCAGGGGCTGGGGCTTCTCTTTCAGCCTCTGCCTGTCCCCCAGCCTCCTGTACAGGCTCCAAGGACTCCCTTCTGGCCTCTACCTGTCCCCCATCTTCTCCTCTAGGACCCAGGGCTTCCTGCGTTTCTGGTCTTGATGGGCTTTTAGCCACCAGGGACTGCCTCCCAACATCTTGTGGCTCCAGAGGCTCTTTGGGCTCTGTGTGGCTTGGGGCCTCTCCTGGGAAGTTGACGAGCTCCGCAGGGGTCATGAGCCCATCCCCATTCAGGTCCTGGGTCTCGAGCACCTTGTCCACTACCAGGATCACCTGTGGAAGCACACAGTTGCTGTGAAGTCTACAGTGAACAGAGGTGTTCCCAGAAGCCCTGACCCTCCCAACACCTTCCTACATCCCTGCCATGCAGTGCTTTGAGCATTTCTTCTATAGTGGATTCACCAAAGGAGTCATGATGAAAAAACCCGAAGTCCCAAGAAGCGGCGTCTCCTTCGTGGGGGAGAAGGGGCCCCCCAGCCGGCAGGGCTTACCGGGTTGGCAACAGGAAAATCAGCAGCTCCAGGGGCCAGAGCTGCGGTCAACATGGACAGCAGTTCCAGGCCATCCAGCTGTCCACTCTGGTCATAGTCGTGGAGGGCAAAGAGGTAGAGGAGAACTAAGGGGGAGAAAGAAGCTACATCAGAAGGGGCGCTAGGGACAGATGGAGGAGGCAGGGGGCACCCGACGGCCTGGGGTCAGTCCTGACTCTGCTGCCCTAAGCCCCCCACCCGCCGGCCCCACGGCCCAGGCCCTCACCCTGCTCCCGGCTCATGTGTTCCGGCTCCTCTTCCATCTTCTCCAGTCCCTGTAGGTAGTTCTGCAGAAGCCTGGTGGAAACACGGGAAGTAAGCCCCAGAGAGGCCGGTCTGCAGACCCAGGCCTGCCCCCCAGACCAGCCCACTCACCGGAGCTGCTCCTGGCCTGGCTGGAAGGGGTTGGGCAAGGGCTGCTGCCGCAGGTCAGGATCCAGCCTGGAGGAGGGAGAGAAGGGCCGGCCTTGCAAAGAGCCTCTCACAGGATGCAGCCACCCGCCTTCCACCCTCAAGCTCTTTGTAGGGTTCTCTCCCCAGACCCGAAGGGCACTGTTCTCTCAAATTCCCAAAAACCTGGTGGGGAGGGGGCCCTCCTGGTCTCCGAAGCAGAACCTTACTCCCTCAGACTATTCTTTTTGCAGATTCCTAACTTAGATGCTAAGTGAAAACCCAAATAAAGCATCTGGTTAGACAGAGGCCAGATGAGGCCACACCTAGTAGATACAAGTTGGAGATCCAGGAAAACAGTGAGCGGGTGGCCAGACCACATGGATTGTGGTCACCCTTCTACTTTGGTGCCAGGCCCCAAGGGGCAGGTCTCTGGCTCAGCCCCGAGGCACTGCCCAGTTTTACACAGACCCGATTTGCTCCACAACACAGACTGGATTCTTTTTTCCAAGCTGAGGGCATTTATGTTGGTTTTGGAGTTTGAACCTACTCAGGGTCTCTTTCTCAGTCCTTAAAGCTCACGGTTTGCTCCCAGTTCTGGACAGGGCTACCTGTTTGCCCAAATCAGTCCAGACCCGTGAAGCCAGACTGTTGGCAGGAGCCACTGCAGTGGCCTTTGTCACCGCTGCCAGTCTCGCTGCTGCTCCTGGATCTGTCCCTCCACCCCACCCAGCACATCCACTGTGTAGCATTCATACCAAAAACCTTGACAAAGGATGCTCGCGCAAAATAGAAATGGTCTGCTAAGGATCTTGATGTCGTCGGCATTCCCACTATAAGGCCTTGCTGAGGGGACCGCAGCCCCTTGCTTGGCCCACAGCTTCCACCTCCTGCTTCACACCCCGTGGGAACGGAGCTCCTGGATCCCAGACACAGTGACCCCAGCAAACGCGTACTGAATGCCCACCCTGCGAGGGGTGCTCTAACTGGCTGAGAGGCTGCAGTACCTGGGCAGGGAGCGGGGCTCAGATACAGAGATCAGGGAGCACAAAGCCCCGTCTCCTGCCTCCCAGAGGGGCCCACCACACCCTCAGATTCCCCAGAGACTGTCCCCGTCCCAGCCCACGGCCCTGCCCTCTGAATCCCCTTACCTCACGGTTCCGTCCTTGGGAGCGGCCTGACCCAAGGGCAGCAGCAGCACTAACACTCTCACTGTCAAAGGTAACATCCTGGAACTGAACTAGGAACAGAGGTAGGGAGTCAAGGGGAAGGGGTGGAGGGTCGGTGGGCTAGACAGGAGCACCTTCTCTCCCTGCCCCCACCTGCAACCCAGGTGACAGGACTCCTGCTCAGGGCAGAGGCACAGACATCAGGGATCCCCTGTGGAATTCATTCAAAATGAATCTTACTCCAGACCCCAGGTGGAAGGCGCCTAAAGCAGACCTGCTGTGGTGGAAGCAGCAGTTAGGGCAGGAGCCCCTCCCCACACCCAGCCCCCTCTCCCCCCACCAGCCTCCCCGAGGTGCTCGGAGAAGTGCAATCTCAGTACATCTAATCCAGTCCAGTCACTCATTTTGCAGATGGAAACTAGCTCAGAGAGGTCAAGAAAAAGGCCAAATCAGAAATGCATAGGGATACAAAAAGACGAAGACTCGCACAGAGTAAGACTGTTAGTTTGTATTTATTAAAACTCACCCAAGAACAAATCGATAAAGGCTCAGTCTCCTTGCAACAGATCTAAACTCACATAGGGATGGAAACAAATCAGGGTCAAACCAACAGTGGCCCCAGGAACTATTTACTAAATGCAGTTAGGAAATCCCAATATAAAGAAAAAAAAACAACAACTTTCCTTTGGACCTACTTTCTGTAAGCTCCCTGGCAACACAATCGCTTGGTTATATGAAAACAGTCAAACAGAGGAAGGATCGATCAAAAGCACAGAACATGGAGCTTTCTGATTACTCCCAGGTGCATGTACATATCATATGAATTTCTGAGGAGGCACACACCCACCACAGCTGAGGCCTGAGACCCTAGTCCCACTTCTAGGAAGACCAATCGCCAGGTGCTTGACAAATCACCTGGGCGGAGGACCAGGAACCCTCTGAAACCCTCTGCACCCTCTGAAATGCCATTCTGGCCAGCACTGGATTTTCCTGGAGAAACGTTTCATGAGATTCTCAAAGCGCTCCATGATTCTAACAAGGGAGATTCTCAAAGCGCTCCATGATTCTAACAAGGTTCAGAAGCACTGCAAGGTTGGACATCGACTTCCTAAGAGATGTGGGGTAGAGCAGGTGAGCATCCGGCCAACGGGAAGACACTTATGGGAGCCTGGCTGCAGTTGCGCAAGCAGAACTGCCTTGAGGAAGAAGCAGCAAAACAGGGACGTCTACAAGAAGGTAAAGCAACTGAGAGGCACGGAAGCCGTCTTTAGTTTTCTCTGCATACGTGGCCCCTACAGATATCATGAGTCGACATAGTTTATTGGCGAACATAATCCCCAGTGGCCAAACACGAACACTGGCTGGCAACACAGATGCTTGAGCTTCAGTTGTTGTCCCCAAAAGAGAAGACACGTCTTGGGTCCATCCAAGGGAGGTAGTTGGGACTGAGATCTCCATATCAACTGCGGGCCCTCAGGGGTCTGGATACACCTCAGTGAAAGGGTTGTCTAGAAGAATATCCAGATCTCTATGTCGGAGACTATGATTGTAAATGTTCAAAGAAAGTAACTCCAAAGTTGGATAAAAATAGTATTTTTTCAAATGCATTGAGTTGGCAAGAAAATAAGAAATTCTGAGTGCAAAAGCACAGTGAAAACGGTCATCCTGGGGGGAAGTGAGCTTGAAATCAGCTTTGCCTTAAAAGTGTCTGCCAAACCAAATCCAGGTGAATTTGCACTATCAATCTGAGTGCTTTGTGCAACAGAGGAGCCCAGAGATAAGGTCTGGACCCACCCATCGTGAGGAGACTGATAGAAGATCCCCTACGGAAAGTTGGGATTCAAACAGCCTGACTCAATCTAAGGGTGAACGAAAAGTAAATGTGTCACAAAGAAGGGCAGCACAAATCTTGCCAGTCTTGACCTTGGTGCTGGGTAGAAGGGATAAAGTCTTCCCTCAGAATTTGTAACAAGCCTGCTCTAATGTGGGTTCAGGACCTGAATTAATGCTATCTCTGTGGTTCAAAAACCTAAAGCAGATCATTTATATTTTAAGTGGTACCTGGTTGATGGTACCTCCAGTTGACCAGCAGAGGAAATTATACATCTTGTCCACGAAACACAACTCCAATCCCAGCTCAAAGAAATTCCGAGTATCGGTGAGCATGACCTTACAGCCAGAAAGTCATAAACATACAAGGAAATAAGACACTGTGAATGAGAGCCAGCTAACCAATAACGGGTGAACCCAGACTTGCAAAAATTAAAGACACTGGAATTATCATACAAAGAATATAAGGTATATTTAATATGTTTCAAGAAACCAAAGAGAAGTTTGAAACTATGCAGAAGGAATATGAACATAAAAATGACCAAGAAGATTTGAAGAAGAAACAAACATAACTTACACAAATACAAAGAAAAGGTTGATTTTAAAATGCAATGGGTGGGGTGCCTGGGTGGCTCAGTCGGTTAAGCATCTGACTTCAGCTGGGGTCATGATCTCAGGTTCATGAGTTCGAACCCCACGTCAGGCTCTGTGCTGACAGCTCGGAGCCTGGAGCCTGCTTTGGATTCTGAGTCTCTCTCTGTGTCTCTCTCTTTCTCTGCCCCTCCCCCACTGGCACTCTCTTTCAAAATAAATAACTTTTTTTAAAAAAAAAAAGCAGTCAGAAAGAAAAGGTAAATACCCCAGAAGGAAGAATAATTAGACTGACAGCTGATTTCTCAACAGCAAGAGTGATGCCAGATTACAGTAGTATCTTAATACATTGAGAAAGGCAGGGGGGAGGGGGTGGAGGTGGGGAGCGGCGGTGGGGAGATTGCCATTCTAGAACTCCAGTCTCAGCAAAATTATCTTTCAAGAATGAGGTGAAATAAAAACAATTTCAATAAACAACAAATTAGAGAATATGCCACCAACATTCCTCCAGTAAAGGAAATTCTAAGGGATCTGTTTCAGGAAAAAGGAAAGTGATCCCCAAAGGATTTGAAATGCAGGGGAAAATGGTGAGCAGAAAAGAAATCAGAAAGTATTTGGGAAAATATAAACAAACATAGATTGACAACTATGTTAATACAGGGGGCAGAAAAGGTGGCCTGAGCTACAATATTAGACAACATTAAGATGTAAGGTGCGGATGGTTGTTTGGGAAGAAAGTAGACATACTGAGCAACTTTGTTAAATATGCATGTAAAAGTTTTAAGGATAACCACTAAAAAATAGAAATGGAATGCATGACCTCAAACCACCAGAGGAAAAAATGAATGGAATTAAAAAAAAAATCAATTCAAAGAAAGGCATTACAAGAGAAAAAAACTAAAAAAAAATTAAAAAGGAAAGGCAAGCAGAAGGGCGCCTGGGTGGCTCAGTCAGTTAAGTATCCAACTCTTGATTTCAGCTCAGGTCACGATCTCACGGTCTTGAGACTGAGCCCAGTGCCGGGATCTGTGCCGGGTATGGAGCCTGCTTAGGATTCTCTCTCCCTCTGCCCCTCCCCTGCTTGCACACGCATCGGCACTCTCTCTCTCTCTCAAAAAAAAAAAAAAAAGCAATAATAGACAAAGGAAAGCTACTATAGCTTTATTGACTAGACTTTAACGCATGATTATAAACAAAAGAATGTCATTACAAAATTCATAAAACTTGAATCCCATAGGAGGATAACATAATTCTGAACTTGTACGTGTCTAATAACATAACCTCAGAACATCCAAAATAAAAACTGGCATATCACTACACACCTATTAGAATTGCCAAAATCCAGACAAAATCCAGAACACTGACAACACCAAATGCTGGCAAGGATGTGAAGCAGCAGGAACTCTCATTCGTGGCTGGGGGAATGCAAAACGGCACAGCCACTTTGGGAGACACGGGCAGTTTCGTATAAAGCTAACCATATTCTTACCACACAATCTAGCAATTGCACTCCTTCACATTTAGTGAAAGGAGCTGACAAATTATGTCCACACAAAAACCTGCACACAGATGTTTATAGCAGTTTTATTCAAAATTGCCACAACTTGAAAGCAAAGAAGATACCCTTCAGTAGAAGGATGGAGAAATAAACTGTGGTCTATCCAGACAATGGAATATTATTTAATGCCAAAAAGAAATGAGCTCTCAAGCCATGAAAAGACCTGGAGGAACTTAAATGAATATTACTAAGAGAAAGAAGCCAATCTGAAAAGGCTGTGAGCTAAATGATTCTGACTATCTGACATTCTGGAAAAGGCTAAACTATGGAGACAGTCAGAACATCAGTGGTTGCTAGGGGCTGGGGTGGAAGGGATGAGTAGGAGGAGCACAGAAGATTTTTAGGGCAGTGAAACTACTCTGTACGATCCCATCATGACAGACACATGTCATTATACATTTATCCAAACCCACAGAATGTACACCACCAGGAGTGAACCCTAACGTAAACTATGGACTTTGAATGATGATGTGTCAATGCAGGCTCAACCGTCATAAAGATTGGACTCTCTGGTCTGGAATGTTGATAATAAGGGAGTTGTGCATGAGGGGCTGAAGGGGGGAGGTATATGGGAAATCTCTATACTTCCCTCTCAATTTTGCTGCGCTAAAAAAATAAAGCCTTTAAAAAAAAAAAACAGGCAGAACTACAAGGAGAAAAGTCAAATCTGCCATCATGGTAGAGAATTTAACATATCTCATTTAGTGTTTGAAAGATTAAGCAGACTAAACATTAGTAAGAATGTAGAAGGTTAAATAAAACATTTAATATGCCTGGGCTAAATGGGGGCGCCTGGGGGGCTCAGTCAGTTGGGCGGCTGACTTCAGCTCAGGTCATGATCTCACAACTTGTGAATTCGAGCCCCACATCGGGCTCTGTGCTGACAGCTCGGAGCCTGGAGACTGCTTCGGGTTCTGTGTTTCCCTCTCTCTCTCTGCCCCTCCCCTGCTCACACTCTCTCTCTCTCCCTCAAAAAATAAATAAACATTAAAAAAAGTATATGCCTGGGGCGCCTGGGTGGCTCAGTCGACTTCGGCTCAGGTCATGATCTCCCGGTCTGTGAGTTCAAGCCCCGGGTCAGGTTCTGTGCTGACAGCTCAGAGCCTAGAGCCTGTTTCAGATTCTGTGCCTCCCTCTCTCTCTGACCCTCCCCCGTTCATGCTCTGTCTCTCTCTGTCTTAAAAATAAACGTTAGAGGAAAAAAAAAAAGAATCTGTCTCACCCTGTATTATATGCCTAACATACAATTACATTAGAAAGCAATAACAAAAATTATGTAAAAAATCTCACGTATATGGAAATTTAGAAGTCATACTTGTATGTGGATCAAAGAAGAAAATCATAATGGAAACTGTTAAATACTTAGAATTGGATAATACTGGGAGGATATGCATGAAAACAAGATAGGTAATCAAAGTGGTATCAGAGGGAAAATGGATTGACTTCAAAGTGTATATTAGAAGAAAGGACTAAAAGTTAATGAGTTAAACCTTCCAACTCAACAAGCTAGTAAAACAGAATAAACTAAGAAATAAAGTAATAAAAGATGGCAGAAATTAGGAACACGATAGAGAAGAGCAGCAAAGGCAAATACTGGTGTTTCTTTTCTATTTTTTAATAATTTTTTTAATGTTTATTTATTTATTTTTATTTATTTATTTTTGAGAGAGGGTGACAGAGCCTGAGCAGGGGAGGGGCAGAGAAAGAGAGGGAGACACAGAATCCGAAGCAGGCTCCAGGCTCTGAGTGGTCAGTGCTGAGCCCCACGCGGGGCTCGAACTCATGAACAGTGAGATCATGACGGGAGCCCAGGTCGGAAGCTCAACTGACTGAGCCACCCAGGCGCCCCATCACTGGTGTTCCTTTAAAAGGACTAATACAGGGGCACCTGGGTGGCTCAGTCAGTTGAGCTTGGCTCAGGTCATGATCCTAGGGTTGTGGGATCGAGCCCTGATTTGGGCTGAATGCTGAGCATGGAGCCTGCTTAAGATTCTCTCCCTCTCTCCCTCTGCTCCCCCTCTCTAAAATAAAAAATAAAAAATAAATAAATAAATTTAAAAAGGGACTAATTCAATAGACAAACCTCTGACAATTCGCATTAAGAACAAAGAGAAAAGGTACAAATAAACTGAAAATGGGGACATAACTATAGAAACAGCAGAGATTTGAAAACTTCTTAGAGGATAGAGCTAATTTCCTAGAAAAACTTAGTAGCAAAACTGATGGAAAAGGAAATAGCAAACCTTAATAGTCCTATAACCATTACATAATTTGAATCAGTGAGGATTAACCTATATCACTTGAGGGTCTACAAACCTGAAACGTTTCTAGAGAGGTAATCTGCAAATATGTATTAATTGCCATGAAACTCTGACCCAATAACACCATCCTGAGGATTACATAGGGAAGAACTCAAATGGAAAAAGAAACTACAAAGATATCTATAACTGTGCTATAAATATTAGTCAAAGAAACAAACAACCTGACATTGTCTAACATTTAGGCAATGGCTAAGCAAATCTCATTATAAGACGGAGCAATAAAAAATGATAAATACTGGGGCGCCTGGGTGGCTCAGTCGGTTAAGCATCCAACTTCGGCTCAGGTCATGATATCACGAGGTTAGTTGGAACCTCGCATAGGGCTCTCTACAGAGCCTGCTTCAGATCCTCTGTTCCCCTCTCTCTGTCCCTCCCCAGCTTTCGCGTGCGCGCACTCTCTCTCTCAAAAGTAAACATAAAAAATGTAAATACTACAAACTCATAAGTCTTAAAGGAAAAAATAGACAGATTTGAATATATCAAGGGTTTAAACTGCTGTATCACGAAGGACATGGTAAGTCAAGTGCAGTGGGACAAGTGAGGACTGGAGGCAAGTAGGGTTTCAACACCGCTGCCTACTGCAACAGGGGGTTCAAGACAGAAATCTCAACAGAAAGTCCATGGAGACTGAGTGGAAATGCAAGAACTGCAGGGATGTGTGCCTTAGCCAGGAGGGTTAGAGGGAAGGTCCTGCCTGCAGGGCACCGGAGCACCCAGGAAACAATGGCTGAAGGACGATATAGGTGAAGGGGTCTGGTATCCAGAGTGCTGCTGGGTTTCGGGGGTGGTGATGGCAAGGTTCAGCTGAGGGTTCTCTAAGGCGGAAGGAGAGGCACATAATGGCTGAGAGGGCCAGCTGGCCAAAAGAGGCCAGACGGAGAATGCCAGAAAGTATAGATCCTGGGACCAGATGCCACAGAGGACAGCATGGGTAGCACCAGATGTCAAAGACTTTTCATGACAAAGGCCAGGAGCGTGAGCATCTGTAGGGAAGGCAAGTATAAATACTAAGTTTGTAGAATGAAGATAAAGTGTATTTGGTTCTTCAATATTTATTGAGCACCTACTATATGTGAGGCACTCTTATAAGTGAGATGAGAGTATGAAGTAGAAGTACTTATTCCTTTTTTTCTTAAAGCTTGCAAATATATAAGTAGGAAAAGATACAGATGTTAAGCAATGATTAAGAGAAAGAGAAACACAGAATTATAAGGCATAGGTGGCACAGCCCAAAGTGTAAGGGAAGGGGCCCTAACCTCAGGCTGCCTGAATCCAAATCCTGGCTCTGGAACGCAGTAGCTGTGGGACTTCTGTGTTTCGGGTTCTTGTGTGGCACGTGAGGCGGACCTCTCGTGGGGTGTGGTAAGGGTTAAATGACACAAGATTTGGGGCGCCTGGGTGGCTCAGTCGGTTAAGCGGCCGACTTTGGCTCAGGTCATGATTTCGCGGTCTGTGAGTTCGAGCCCCGCGTCGGGCTCTGTGCTGACAGCTCAGAGCCTGGAGCCTGTTTCAGATTCTGTGTCTCCCTCTCTTTGACCCTCCCCCGTTCATGCTCTGTCTCCTTCTGTCTCAAAAATAAATAAACGTTAAAAAAAATTATAAATAAATAAATACATAAATGACACAAGAGTTTACATATCTTGTAAAATCCCATGCCTGGCTGTACAATAATGCCTTCTTCCCCTCCAGAAGTTTTCTTGGAGTGCTCTGCAGTGGCTTCACACATCCCCACCCCTCCCTGGATACCCTCAGATGGTGTGGGCATACCCCACACTACCGCACCCCCCCCCACCCCCATCTGTTTTCTGCCAGGACCTACGCCTACAGGAGGCACTGAAGTAATTTAAATCCCTCAGAGCTGTCCAAACCTATTATCCAGGCTTAATGTGTTATCATCCACTACGAGTTGCCTTTTAAAAGAGGACTCTCTGGGGGTAGCAACTCAGGCATAAAGGAGAAGCACCCTCCGGGCCCACTAACGTACACACTCGTTAGGCCAAATGTGCTGGTTTGAAAAAACATGTCTGCAAATTCTTTGACACTTCTTCCCACAAGGGATTGAGTCTAATTTGCCTTTCCTTGTATATGATCTGGACTCAGCCACTCACTCCTAATGAAGAGCTGAAATGATGCTACGTGACTTTCAAGTGTGGGTCTTAAAAGGTGACATAGCTTGTACCCGGTTCTGGTTCTCTCTCCCTCTCTCTCTCCCTACACGCAGATATGCGCGTCTGAAGCCCTGAGCTGCCGTGGAAGAAGTCTGGCGTCCCTGAAGCTACCACGCCGAAAAGACTGGAGAAACCACAGACAGCGAGATGTCTGAGGAGCCTCGGCTGTTCTGGCCTTCAGCCGCTCACATCTCCCCAGCCCGAGGACCATCCAGGAGAAAGAGCAAACCTTCAGGTGATTCCGACCCCCAGCTTTCCAGGTGCCCCAGCCCACACTGAATGGAGCAGAAATGTGCTTGTCTCCATACCCCTGCCCAGACGGCACGCTCGTGAGCAAAGTCAAAGTTATTGTTTTCAGCCACTAAGTTTCGAGGCGGTTTGTTAAAGTTGTCTGAGTAATCTGAACTGCGTGTGACCTGGGCAGTCACACAGGGGCCCAGCTCTCGGAGGGGCCCTGTGCTTAGTGTAATACTCTGCTGTCACTGTTTTGAAATTCTTTTTAATATATTTTTTAATGTTTATTTATTTATTCATTTATTTATTTAGAGAGTGCAAGCAGGGGGAGGGGCAGAGAGAAACTGTCAGTGCAGAGCCCGGTGTAGGACTCAAACCCATGAACTGCAAGATCACGACATGAGCCAAAATCAAGAGTCAGCCGTTTAACGAACTGAGCCACCCAGGCACCCCTCCATCTTGAAATTCTTAATTTTGTTTTTGTCCTGGGCCCTGAAAAGCATGTACCCTGTCCACACGAATTACCAGTACTCTCCTCCTCTCGGTCATATGCACCCATCACAAGTATGTAACTATGCAGCATGTGTAGTGGACAGAGAACAGAGCTTTGGAACCAACCAGGCCTAGGTTCAAATCCCAGCTCCACCACAGGCTGTCCTCACTGAACTTCAGTTACCTTACCTCCACAAGGGAGATAATAACAGTACGCAACTCACAGGGTTACAGTGAATGTTAGTGCATAACGAAGTACTTCTTGCACAAATTAATGCAGTAGCCTCTCTCTTGCCCTTGCCTCTGGTATCTTCTCCATTTAAAGGACCCTCCATACCCACATCACATTAATCTTCCTTAGCTGGAACTCCAAAATCTTCAGTGGCACCCTATTTCTATTAGAGTCCAAAGTCCTCACCTTGGCATTTTCAAGGCCTTCTACAATTAGATAGATATCAGGTCACCATTTTACACTCATCTTCCGGTGCTCTATGACACTAATGCTCTGCTGCAAACAGAGGAGAGGCTCCCAAAATACCTCTCACTTTCACTTTACAGTGCTTTTGCCCAAGCTGTTCTACCTTCTACCTGGAATAACCTGGGCCCTCCTGACAACCTTAGCATTCTGACGATAGTTCACGTCACAAACTTGAATAACTGGATGTGGACTGTTAATGTCAATCCAAGTAATATTCTCAGGAGTTATGCTTCAAACTGGCATTTTTAGTACAGATGACCCACCTATATTGCTTAAAGGAAGTCAGCTACAGCACTTCAAGTAATGTGTAATGAGGTTGGCATAATGTGACTGGTCCACACGTAAGACATTTCTCAGCATTTACAGAAGCTTTTGTAAGCAACAGAAGAAATAAAGCCATTATTGAACCACTGCCTGTCAATTAAAATGTTCCTAATCATTTCCTATAACTATGATGCTCATAAACGTAATTTACTCTCATGACGACACGAAAGCCACTGCAACTCATAGTTAACAGTTGTGATGTAATAGTTACTCACATCCTTCACACACACTCCCATTCATACACTCCCAGTCACAGCGACTCTCAGGCCTCAGATTTCTTCAAGCCTTTGCCTCCGAGCACGGGAGGGGAGCCCAGCCTTGGGGTCAGACCTCTGATCAAACCCGGCCCCTCCATCCTGTCGCTGGGGCCTAGGTGGGTGCCTGAGTCTCTCTGCGCCTGGAACAACAGTATCTGCCTTGTACGGGCCTGGGGAAGATGCAGTGGGATAATGTCCGTTACATGACATGCAGCGAGCGCATGCTCTTTGAGTATTTCCAGAGAATCTAGGAAGTGGCAGGGGCCTTTATCTTGGGTAGCTTCCCATCCAATGCAAAGCTTTCTTCCACAGCATCCCTGTCAATGGCCATTCAGCCCCCGCTTGACTTTCCAGGGCAGGAGTCTAGCACCTCATAGGGCATCCATCCCATTTCTGGCTGAGTCTAACTGTCCCAAAGTTCTTTTGAACCAAATCCTCACCCTTAACTTATCCCTCTGGTGCCCCCTGTGCCTCCCAGGACACTCCCCTCCCCCAAAAGAAGAGAGAGTGGCTTTCCGGCCAAAAAGGTCCCCCACACCTGACAGCTGGTCTCCACCCTAACACTTCCAGCTGGCCCCAGCTGGGGTCCCTCCCCAGTCCCCCTTTTCTTCATCTGTCAAATGAGGATGAAACTCCTGCCTGCCCCCAACCTCCCTCCCACGATGTCAGAGAGACAAAGGAGACATTGGGGGGAAAGGCGGCCGGGGAACTGTGAAACCCCATCACCACGCCTAGAGAGCTCGGGATTCGCGCTCCAGCCCCTTCCTCTACTCGCCCTCCGGGGTAACCTCCTCCCGGGAGGTGCCCCGAGGCAGGAGCCGCCGCTCCTCGCCACCCCCGCCCGGGGACGCAGAGGGGCTGCGCCCGCAGCCTGGGCCCCCAGAGGCCGGAGGCCGCCCCCGCCCCGCGGCCCCGCGGCCCCCAGCCCGCCAGGCCCGGGGCGAGGCCGCCCGACGCCGAGCGCGGACCCACCTGCGGCGGCGCGGCGAGGGCTGGGGTCCGGCTTCGCGGCGGCTGGAGGCTGTGCGCCGGCCGCGCCTCGGCTCGCCGCCGCCGGGCCCTCCCCCGGGCCGCTCCACGTGGCCGCTCCACGTCGCCCTCCGGCCGGCCGCCGCCCTGGCCCGGGCAGAGTCCGCAGCGCCAGCGGCCGCGGGCAGGGCCGCCGCCCTCCGCAGCCCGCGCCGGGCTTCCTCCCCGCGGCCCCGGCGCGCGTGTGCGTGCGCGCGTGTGCCCGTGTCTCCGTGAGAGAGACAGGGACAGACTTCTAGAGAGACAGCCGGTGATGCTGGTGTTCAGGAGAAGCGTGCCTAACTGTGGTGGTGCTGCCGGTGCCACTGCCCGCCGGCGCCCAGCCTGTGTACAAGACAGGACGGAACTGTTAGTGTGGCTGTGACTAGTGGATGTGGCCGTGTGCGTGAGGCACTTGTGACAGTAGAGGTATTTTGTGTGACTGTGTATCCAGAGCGACAACATGGCCCTGAGAGCGTATGGCCAGGGTGGGAATGATTGTCCGGGGGTGTGACAGGAGAGGACAGTAGCGGTACATGTGTTAGGGTAGTTGGTTGAACTCTTTCCTGAGTTGTTTGTGATGCTCACATGACAGCTGTGACTGCTGGTTTCCAGGGAAGGTGTCATTGGGTGGCTGTGACCAGGTGCATCACTGAGAAGCGGCTGCATACGAGACATGGTTGGCGAGAGGGCTGGGAAAAGTGTCATCTTAAGGGTGATGGTGGCAGTCATTTGCCAGCAAAGTGTCACCTCAAAATGGAGTGTCACCTACTTTTGTCACAATATCAATTCCTCCTAGGCTTCAGACTACATCTTCACCCACTGGCCCAAGGACTGACTGACTGACTTCCTTCCTTCCTTCCTCCCTTCCTTCCTTCCTTCCTTCCTCTTTTATTTTCTTTCTTTTTCTTTCTTTCTCTTTCTTTCTTTCCTTCTTTCTTTCTCTCTCCCTTCCTTTCTCTTTCTTTCTTTCTTTCTTTCATTTTGTGTGTGTGTGAGAGAGAGAGAGAGAGAGAGAGAGCACAGGAGTGTGCACACATCAGCAGGGGAGGGGCAGAGAGAGAGGGGGAGAGAGAGAATCCAAGCAGGCTCTGGGCAGTCATCACAAACTGCAAGATCATGACCGGACCTGAAACCAAGAATCAGACGCTCAAACAACTGAGCCGCTCAGGCACCCCACAAGGACTTAGTTCTTCAAAGGAATAACTTATCTCTTCAGAATCTTCAACGTCTCCCTCTCCTTAGGCCCTTCCAATCTGCATCTTTCAGAACAACTGACTCTCATCTAAGTCATTCTGTCCTCCTTCCTATGGCGGACATTGCTGGACACTACCTGCGAGAATTAGGGGACCCACTGTCCAGCAACACCATCTTCTCCCTCTACTCGTTTCTTCTTAGTTTTCTTTACGCAACAGAGTTCCTCTGGGCTCTCCCCTCACTCCTATCTGTACATGTTGCTTCCATCACTATCTGTTATGGGTTGAACTGAGTCCCTCAAAAAGTCATATGTTGACATCCTAACCCCCAATACCTCAGAATGTGACTTTATTTGGAAGTAGGGTCGCTGCAGGTATAAGAAGTGAAAATGAGGTCCTACTGGAGTAGGGTGAGCCCACCCCACTCCAATTTGACTGGTGTCCACGTGAAAAGAGGAAACTTGGGGGCTCCGGAGTGGCTCAGTTGGTTAAGCATCCGATTCTTGGTCTCGGCTCAAGTCATGATCTCACAGTTTGAGCCTCAGGTTGGGCTATGCGCTGACAGTGCAGAGCCTGCTTGGGATTCTCTGTCTCTCTTTCCGTCCCCTGCTTGCTCTCTCTCCTCTCAAAATAAATAAATAAGCTATTTTAAAAAGGGCAAATTTGGACATAAACACACACACACACACACACACACACACACACACACACACACGGAAAGCATCTTGCAAAGATGCAGGTAGCATGTTCTTGTGGCCATGAAGCTTCTACATGCCAAAGATTGCCAGCACACCACCAGAAGCCAGAGAAGAGACCTGGGACAAATTCTTCCTCACAGCTCTCAGAAGGAACCGATCGTTCTGGCACTTTGAAGTTGGACTTCTAGTCCCCAGAACTGTAAGACAATAAACTTCTGTTGTTTAAGACAGCCAGTGTGTGGTACTTTGTTATGGCAACCCTGAAAACGAATATATCATTTAAATGCTGATGGCTGCCAAACCTCAAATTCCAAGCCCCAAGCCCCAGACCTCTTCAGGAAATGAACATCCTCTAATTTGTGCCTAGATTTTAATGTATAAAGGTGACTGAGTGACAATGTGGAGAGGTCAATGTCATTGAAAGAAAAATTTAGTGCTCCAGTTATCCTGGAAACGACAGGCATAGCTCACTACACAGGATGACAGGGGGAAACCCCAGTGGGCTTCTGTCATGGGCAGAAAGGAGCAAGGAGGAAGGCAGAGGCCACAGCCTTTATTAAAGTGGAAAGGCAAGGCAGGGCAAGGTAGACAGCTTAGAATTGGCTAGTTTGAGTAATCAGGCAGGCTTTGGGACATAGGGACTGTCCCTAGTTATCTGATACCTGACCCTGGGTTGATTTAGGACAGGGGAAGTATTGGCTTGTCGCGTGAGATTTAGATAAAAGAAGTGGCTCAGAGTATGGGCTCTGGATTGCAGACGAAATGTCAACTTCGGCTGTTAGTTTGGCCCTGTGACTGACGGATGCCAAATAGACAAATACAGAATCTAAGAAAAAGCAATTAGAACACCTACCAGCACCCTAACCTCTGTGTGTCTGAGTTCAGAACGCATCCTCTTCCTCCTCAAACCTTCCCTTCCCCCAGTTTCCTTAACCCAGGGACTGGTACCGCCATGCATCCCTGAGTCATACAGTCAGAAACCTGGGCATCCTTCATGATTTCTCCTTCTCTCCTGACCTCCAAACACCAAGTCCTATTCCATTCTGCCTCCTGTCTGAAAGATCTTCACTCCTCTCCCAAGCTCCTCCAGTCCAGGCAGCCACCTGCCATGCCGAAGTACCGTTAACAGCCTCCTAACTGGCCTGTTTCCATTCTCAGCCTCCTCCAATCAATCCGTTCTCCAAGTCGCCTGAATGATTCCTCTAAAACATAACGCCGGTCGTGTTGCTCACCCCTTTGTAAAACTCTTTGATGGTTTTCCCCCATCCTTAGTCTAAACTCTCACATCCCTTGTGTAGCTGCTCACAGCCTGATTCTTGACCATCTCATATGCTCCAGACAACCAGATTTCTTTTGGTTCCTTTAAGAAGTCTCTCACACCCAGGCTTTTGCTTACGCTGTTTCTGCTCCTGGAACAACTATTCTCTTCCCACCTCTCCCTTGCCTGGGAAACTCCTACTCAATTTTTGGTTTCACCTTAAATGTATCATCACTTAACATCCGGGTACACTTGCTCTGACCCATGGTGTTCAGGCACCCTCCTCAGTGCTCTCACTGCAGCTAGTACTTCCCCTATCTAGCTAGCCCTGTGCCCTACCGCAGGGGTTCAACCCTGACTACACATTTGAATCTTCCAAAGAACTTCTAAGTTATATTGATACCTAGTCTCCTCTCCAAACCAACTATAGCAGGGGGTGAGGCCTGGGCGCTGGCTGTTTTTAAAACTCCCAGATGAAGGGCGCCTGGTGGCTCAGTTAAACGGCCAACTTCGGCTCAGGTCATGATGTCATGGTTCATGAGTTCAAGTCCCACATCGGGCTCTGGGCTGACAGCTCAGACCCTGAAGCCTGCTTCATATTCTGTGTCTCCCTCTCTGCCCACCACCCCCCTCTGCCCCCAGCTCACGCTCTGTCTCTCCCTCTCTCAAAAATATAAACACTAAACAAATTAAAAAACAAAACAAAACTCCCAGATGATTCTAATCTTCAGTCACGGCTGAGAACCACTGCTCTATTAGATTACTTATTCGTTTCCACATTCCAGTGACGACAGGCAAGAGCATTCCAGGGGTATCCCACTGCCTGGTACAAAGTGGGGGATGAGTACGTATCTATTGTACTTACTTGACATTATGAAAGACGGTGTAGAGTGATGGTATGTGACTTTAACCTTTGTGTGTGTGTGACTCCATGTGGAATGCCATCCACCCAATAGCTGAAACCTATGTGACTGGGTGCCACAGTGTGAATGGCTGTGTCCAGTATGGGAAGTCCACTGTGAATAGCTGAACACTGCAGGACTGCAGGGCGTCACAAGGTGAGCGGCCACGTCCTGAATGTGAAGTTCACAGTGAATGGCTGCCCTGTGTGAAAGGGCAGGATGTCACCAAGGAGTGGCTGTGTCCTGTGTGTCAGTGACTGGTTGACTGGGGGACCGTAACCAAACTGCCTAACTAGCGTGGCGGGGGCAGAGTTTGAGGAAGGCGCTGGAGGTACGTCTCACCAAGATGGAGGCTGGGGAGAGGGTGGTGGTCCTTGCAAGGGGCGGCACCGCTAGTCACCGGGAGGCGGAAGCAGGAGGCGCCCAGGCGCGCGAAGCGGGCGACGGGCGGGGAGGTCACCACTGGTAACTCGGTTCTGCTCGGCGCAGATCGAGGTCCGGGCCCCGCCCTTTGCCACGCCCGCCGCGGAGCTCGGCCGCGGTGGGCGGGGCGGGGCCCGGACCCCCGCCCCACCCGGCAGCGGAGGCCGTCCCTGCACAGGCTGTCCAATGGCGTGTAAGGGGCGGGGCCCGGCGCACACCTGCCGGCCTCCCGGCCAAGAACCAGGTGCAGGAGCGGGTCAAGAACTGGGAAGTCAGAACCCAACCACCCAAGATGCTGAGCTCTTCCCAGAGCCCTCAGACTGGCACCTGGACAGAGCCCTTCTCTCTGCTTTTGGGTCTTGGCGCTACCCTCTACTTGGGCTACTACTGGATATGTGTGCCCCAGGTGGGTGCGGGTCCAAAGCTCTGGCCGGTGGGTTTCGGATACTCTGGCCCAAGGGCCAGCTTCTAGCCAGGGGATAGAGCCCTTTGTGGGAGGTGGCATGATTGGGCCCCCTGCCCCAGGTGAAATTTGATGCCCCAATTCCACCACCAGCCCTGCCATGCTACAGCAGGGTTCTGTTTTGCTATTATCACCTAACGAAGAGTTTTGCTTCTTTGTCTGCCTAGATTCTCTGCGTCCCAAACGCTCCCCATGCCAGTTGAGCCTTTCAGCCATCAGAGGGGTGCTGCTCCCTATGATAGAGACAAACATTTGAGGAAGGGCCGGCTGGAAGGCATCCTCAGGTGTCAGGGAGACGCTTTCCTCTTCTAAAAAGGCAGTCGAGTTGAGTTTCTCACTAACTTCACAGAACAAAGGAACCGGAGGCCTGTGCAGATGTGACTGACTCCCACCATCCTGTCCACTTAGCAGAGCCTTGCTTCTCTTAAGGGTGGGTAGAGGTTCCCTGTGTGGCTCAGGACTCGTGGATAACCCTGTCGTTGTTCATTCAGCCCTGTGTTAAGTTCTAGGCTCTCCGTGTATATATAATGCAATGGTAAAGTCTCAAGAGGTTGATTTTGATGAACTTGGACACTGAAGTTTAACACTGAAATTTAGACAAAATACATAATTCATATATCCAGAAAAATCTAAATCTTTTAATCTTCATTAAGCTGTTCTAGGTAACTGAGTCTAATAAAAAAATCTATCGATTCAAGCCCTTAAAGATCTATAGGGAATTTAAATGTTATCTAAACTTTCTGTATTTTCAGAGCTTTTTACATTCGCATGTATTAAATCTGCCTTAGTAAAACAAAAATCCAAACCTCACAGTACCCTATAAATCCTACCTTATATGCCTGATTTCAAAAGTCAGTCATTTCAGACCAGAACTGTCCTTAATAAACATTTTCCTTTGCTTGGACCAGCCACAAATAACTCAGACCTCTGCCATTTTTTACTCCAAACCCCTCCTTGACTTCCAAATATTGGTTACAATGCAGGAAAAAGCACATTCTGGAAGCCCTGAGGAGTTTGGATTGTCCAGCATGATAATGGACTATTATTGATTTACCCACAGTGACCAATGGCATATTACTAATTAATTCTCAGGAATGAGTCAAGAAATACTTCACTATGGGGCGCCTGCGTGGCTCAGTCGGTTAAGCATCTGACTTCGGCTCAGGTCATGATCTCACGGTCTGTGAGTTCGAGCCCTGCATCGGGCTCTGTGCTGACAGCTCAGAGCCTGGAGCCTGCTTCAGATTCTGTGCCTTCCTCTCTCTCTGTCTCTGTTTGTCCCCCATTCATGCTCTGTTTCTCTCTGTCTCAAAAATCAATAAACGTTAAAAAAATTAAAAAAAAGAAATACTTCACTAGAGCTAAAATGAAATTAACCCATATAAATCAAATGTGTGACCTAGTTTATTCGACACTACTGAGCTTATTTAATCAAGAATTCCCTAAATTGGGGCACGTGGGTGGCTCAGTCGGTTAAGTGTCCGACTCTTGATCTCCGCTCAGGTCATAATCTCGTGGTTCATTGAGTTTGAGCCCCAAACTCTGCCCTGACAGTGTGGAGCCTACTTGGGATTCTGTCTCTCCCTCTCTCTTCCCCTTCCCTCCTTGCATTCTCTCTTTAACTAAACTTAAAAAAAAAAAAAAATTCCACAGATTGATAACAACTCAAAATCCTGGCAATTAGGAAGTAATATAGTACGGTGATTAAGAGCATAAGCTCTAGAGTCAGACCTGGGTTTGAATTCCAGTTCCGCCACTAGCTGTCTTTGGCAGGCTTCATGACCCTTGACAACTTACTCAACATTCCAACCTGTTCCCACGGGGGATCACAGGATCTACTGTCAAAGAGCTATTGTGAAAATCACAGGGTATAATTATGTAAAGTGCTTAGCACAATGCTTGAAACATGAGCACTCAACAAATTCAACCTACTAGTATTGGTGGTAGTATCATAATTGCGAATTCTGCTTTGCCTCTTGCTTGCTGTGTGACTTTGGGCAAACAACTTAAACTCTTTGAGTCGCTGTTTCTTCACCTATGAAATATGCTCCCTCATAAGGTTGGGCTTAGCCTAGAACCTGCATATAGCATACAATGAATCTCAAGCATTATTATTCCGGGGGTTAAAGACCATGTTATGAGTCACATCTCTCAACAGCTGCGCTAGCAACTTGGCCTCTCTAGTTCATAATTTACCTAGCCTTTTTTGGGTACTAAAACTGCAGAAGACATAGGAATCTGGTCCTCAGGTTCTTTAGGGCTTGCAACAGCAAAAGAAATTTCTTGAGACTGTGACCTTTTGGCTTTGTACAGCATGCCCGTTTCATAAGCCTGCTATGCAGCTAGCCCTCTCATTCACTTGATGTGTACCCAAGAACCAAGCAGAGGGGTGGAAAATCAGAGCCGAGTCCCCACTGACCTGTCCGTCCCTGCCATTGTGTTACCTTCCCTCTGGCTGGCATGAAACAAGAGGAAAATCTGTTCACATCGAGACCATTCCTCCTTTGGAGTATGGTCTGGCGACAGGGGTCCTATGAGCGAGAAAATGAGGTGCTGTGGTAGAAGCAGCAGTGAGCGCGTGGTAGGGAGGGAACGCGAGTATGTGGCAACGGGGTGCTAAAATCAGGCGCAGCCAGCGTGGCTGGAGCTAGTCTGAGGAAGAGGAGTGTGGTAAATCAATTGCAAGGCAGAAGTCACAGATTGAATGGTACTGCATTTCTTCAGCCTCTGACTAGGATGCCAACCCTTTCCGCAAGGACTCAGCTGGGCAGTTGATATTACCTGCTCTCTGCAAAATGGGTTTGGGGCACAGATAGCCTGAGCGGAGGAGTCAGCACTCAGTCAGCTGCAGCAGTTCCCAGCCCTGGTTCCAGGTCAGTTGAGTCCGTGCCGGAGTTCACCCTGCAGGACTGGAGTTCGCCCTCCAGGACTGGAGTTCTTTGGGGCTCCAGCTGGACTCTATTATAAACAGAGGTGACTTGGCCATTCCAGGCCAAGGTATGTTAGGTCTCTCACCGCCAGAGGCCGGCCTCTGGAGAGGGGTTGCTCTGGTGTCAGGTGCCTCACTGGCTGTGCAAAATCCAGGGGAGTGAGGTAGACTGTTGTGGTTACAGAGGCCTCAACTGGTGACTGGGCCCCGGTTTCTGGCCCTCCTGGAGCAACACTGTCCGATCACTCTGGAGACTTTCTACCCTACGCTGTGGTGTTTTGAGGGGCGGCTACAAACCATCTTTCGAGTCTTGCTGCAGTCTCGGCCTCCAGTCCCTTACTGGAGGTAAGAAGGGACAGAGCGGGTGAACAGTAAGCTGCAACTATAGGGAAATCCTGTCTACTACTTAAAACTGAAGGTAATCTTTGCCCCACGTACCTCAGTGTGTTGAGGATAACGAGAGTGGTTATACAGAAGGGCTATTTAATTGCACAACAGTGAGGTAATATTTAATCTTTTACGTCCCATTACACCTTGTTATGGTCTTAATGTGGGGCACAGTGTGTGCCCTCAAATGATACAGGAGGGGAGTTGTTTGTGGGGAAGAGAGGTAAACCTTCTGAAGCACACGGAGTTCCTCAGAGTATCTTGGTGTGCCCTTTTCTCCAAAACCACAGCGAAGTCCTCCAAACCCCAGATGGAGGACAGCTCCTGCTAGACTGGGCTGGCCAGCACAACAGCAGTCAATATCCTGACCCCACCACCCAGCCCATTGTATTACTGCTTCCTGGTATCACAGGCAGTAGCCAGGACTCCTATATCTCACAACTAGTCAACCAAGCTCTGAGGGATGGTTATAGGTAAGGATGGGTCCAGCCCAGAGGCAGTGGGTGGTATCTGAGGCCTTGTAATAGGGAGGCCGATCAAGACCCTGATACCTCTGGGAAGAAAGCACTATATGAGGGGCACTTCTGACTGGGGTCTTCCTGAAGGCTACCAAAAGGGGAGCGGGGCTTCTAGGAAAGGCCTGGCTGAGACGTACCTGTGTGTGTCACAGAGCTGTTGTATTTAACAACCGAGGCTGCCGTGGGGAAGAACTGCTGGTGAGTATCCTTTCCTTGTCGTAGCCCTTCACCCCACTCCCTTAACGGATCCTTGGCCCTGGGGTTCTACCTACCCATCCTTCTTCCATTTTCCTTCCATCTCTCGAACCCTCCCATCTTTCTGCTTCTGGCCAGGGCCTCCCTCCCTACCCAATTATCTGGTTTGCCTCAGACTCACAGAGCCTTTTGTGCAAGCAACACTGAAGATCTGGAGACAGTCGTGAGCCACATAAAGCACCGCTACTCCCAAGCGCCACTGCTGGCTGTGGGCATCTCTCTTGGAGGGTAAAGGTTGCCTGGGCTTGACCCAAAGGTCCAGTCTTCCTTTGTTTCCTCCCCCATGTCCTCTCCCCCTTTCCCAACTCACTAACGCAAACCCTTCTTTCACGGCCCCTGGATCCATCCTTCAGGATATTAGTGCTGAACCACCTAGCTCGAACAGGGCAAGATTCGGGGCTGGTGGCAGCACTGACTCTATCTGCATGCTGGGATTCCTCTGAAACCACCCGCTCCCTGGAGACCCCACTCAACTCACTGCTCTTCAATCAGCGCCTCACTGCCGAGCTCTGCCACATTGTGAACCGGTAGGGTTTTGGCAAGTGGGAGGGGGCAGCAGGCAGGATGGGATGGCAGAAATATCAGGTTCTCCCAGTGCTCAGACTAGTTTTGTAACTGGGTTTGCTCATTCATGAGATACGATAGGGTCAGGTCCAGGAGAGTCACACCTCTATGAACTCTTTTGCAGAAATAGGAAGGTGATGGAAAAGGTGGTGAACGTAGACTTTGTGCTACAGGTAGAGTCTTTCAACCACCACCCCCTACCCAAAATTGTTCAGTATCTTCTTATTCCCTATCCTCATCCTAGCGTACCCCACCCTCTGCCACATGCAGGCCCGCACAATCCGCCAGTTTGATGAGCGCTACACAGCTGTGGCTTTTGGATATCAAGACTGTGTTACCTACTACCAAGCAGCAAGCCCAAGAACCAAGGTAGATGCCATCCAGACCCCTGTGCTCTGCCTCAATGCAGCTGATGACCCCTTCTCCCCAGTCCACGGTGAGCACCCCGAATCTGGATGCTTTACAGGCCCTGGGGAAAACAGGTGGTGAGGTGCAAGGGGAGAGAGACTGGGCTCTCAGAAAAGGCCAGTTCCTGACCTCCTCTCTAACCCCTCCCCAAGCCCTTCCCGTACAGGCTGCCCAACACTCTCCCCATGTTGCACTGCTCATCACAGCCCGGGGTGGCCACATTGGCTTCCTGGAAGGGCTGTTCCCCTGGCAGCACAGCTACATGAACCGCCTCTTGCATCAGTATGCCAAAGCCATCTTCCAGCACCCAGTGTCGCTGCTCAACCTCAAGGATCTCTCACCTTCTGAGGGAGGCAAGAACTGACAGGAGTACCACTAGGGTCTCAGTTCAGTCTTTGCTTGTTTATTAAATATCAACTTTTCCTGCTGAATGTGCTGAGGTTCATTTTCCCTTTTCTCAAGGGTAGGGAAGACCATCCAGGAACTTATTGTATATGTCGCCTGGCTGGCTTGGAGCTACCCGGCTGGACCCAGAGATTACTGCCTGGGTCTTCCTTCTGCCCCTTCCTTCCCTAACGGCAAGTCCCAGGCCAGTGCTTGCTCCAGCAAACGCCAGGGGTTCACGTGAAGACCAAGTGATGGACAGCAGTACCTCCAGGTTCTTGGGCATCCTCACATATTTCTGGAGAAAGGACAAGCTCAACTTTGGAGCCTCTGGCAAGCAGAGGAAGAATGCAGGTGGTGTGGCCTGGCCTTCAGATACCACTGTCCTGGGAGGATCCACGGATGAAGAATGAAGGGTTCTCAGGATTCAGAGTCACACAGGGCCATAGCCAAGCTTTGAGTGGGCAGGGCAGGCAGCGCCCGTCAGTCTCATCAGAGGAACGCCAACTATGGATTCAGGTGGAATGAGCAACGGGGTTCAGGCCTCCACTCTGTTCTAGAAGGTAGTAATGTCCAGGCCCCTGATTCCCTAAGAGCAGAAAGGCTAAAGAAAACCTGGAAAGACACTCTGGAGCAGCAGGATGGTCACAACAATAAGTCCGACACATAGCAGGAGCAGCAGCCACACAGGAGCACTCCCTGCAGGAGGGGTAAGGGAAGAAGTCAGCAGGCAAAGGGGCTAAGAACAAAACCATTCAAGAAGGGGGCAGATGGCTACAAACAAGCGGCCCATTCTCCAAGGGGCAAGTTTTTGCTATAGCTAGAGGTAGGGCGGTACCCACCCCCATCCCAATGACTCACTCCGTGAGGGCAGCAAGTGCAGCTGGCAACGACTATCCACAGCCACAGAGAACAGGGCAGTTTCATGGAAGCCAAGGAGCTCTGGACCACGACCCTTCTCAGGTAGAAAGGCCACATCTGTCACGACAATGCCATGAGCCTCCCTCACATAATAGAGGCGCTGGAGACAGGAGAAGAACTATTGAAGGATGGCCCTGTTCAGAACATTCTCCTGGAAAACAATCTCCCTGTCCCCAGATGGCTTTTCCTCTAGAGCTGGGCCAGACCCTTCCTACACACTTAGGTTCGAGCAGGCCCAGAGTCCCCACCCCAAAGAGCCCTCAGGGCAGTGCCCACCTTTACCCATTACCTGGAGAGAGAAAGCTATGTAGATGGCAACAGAGCCAGTGACTGTGCCCAGGCCTAGAAAGGTGCCCGATTCACTGCAACAAAAAATAAAGTGCTCACTGTCCCGGGGGCCTATGCAGCAACATTCACCAATAGTACTCTTCAGAGCCTCAGACAGGACATCTTTCCAAGCTCCCCCAGGCAACCCACAACCAGCCAAGTCACCACTGTCTCACACCTGACACTAAGGCAGGAGATGACTTCATGGCCGCAGGACTTAGTCCGAAGGGGCAAGAAGGTGGAGCCATCCCAGGCTGTGAGGTAGCAAGGTGGGGGCTGGCGCAGACGCTTGTGGGGAATCTGCACTGTGAAGAGTCGCAGCCTGGCAGGCTGGTCTGGAACCTGCCCAAACCTGGGGGCCAGGTGAGAGGATATTCAGCTCCTGGGGCCTGCTCAGCCCTTCTCAGAGGTTTGTGCCCTCCTGCACCCTGGTCAGGCCTGGGGTAACACCCACCAAGGCTACAATCCTCCCCAGCTTCCCCCCAGTCTCTTCCCTCTCCCCCACCACATCTAGGCTGTGCCTCTTTTAGCTACCCTCTGGGGTCTCACACCTGCAGGCCTGGTAGCGGTAAGGCGTGTTAGAAAAGGTGGGTCCGTTCTCTTGCCAGTGCAGCTGTGTCACCAGCTGATCCTTCTGCCACACGGAGGCCTTAAGGTCCCAGCCCACAGTTACCAACTAGTCAGGAATCAAGATTCCAAGGATGGACAGTTAGGGGATCCACTTACTGGACAAGCAGCATAATCACCTACTTTTTTGACACTCTCACTTCCTCACCTTGCCATCAGGCCCCAAAGCCAGGTCCTCAATCTCTCCTTCATGGGCTCTGAACTCCAGAACTTTCTCTAGGCTGGGTACCTGCGACCAAACCACCATCATGGTTACCCTAGGTACCCAGCAAGGGTGCAATGATCCCCACCCTTCTTTTTTTCTGCCACTCAGTACAGGCTCCACTCAAGTTTCCCAGAACCCATGATCAGTTCATCACAATCTGACCTTGCTGCTACTGACACTCATCCTCTAACCCACAAAACCACACCTTCCAGATACGAACGTAGCCATCCGTCCCTCCAGTGGCGAGCAGGGTGTTATCGTGGTTGAAGCATACAACTTTTTGCAACGGATCAGGGCTGAAGTCTGTCTGCACCGCTTGCAAATTCTCTACACTGAGTTCTACCCCCTCCTGGTGGGTTTCAGCTCCAGACTTCTTCTCTACTGGGGCTGCCCCCTTCCTCTGTCGTGGCCCCTGTTCCTTGCAACCTGAAATACAAAGAGTCTGCCAGGTTTCAGGGCCCTATAGTAAGTAGTACTTGCCCCCTCCCTCGTAGTGAACATCCAGCTTCTTGCCTGCTACCATAACCCACTTCCAACCCCTTTTTTTGGAACCAAAATAAGTGATCTTACTCATTTAACCCTTACCCCAAAGCTAAAGAGGGAGCTTCTCACCTGCCTTCTCTGTCTTGTTTTTGCCCTTCTGCTGATGGGTCTGGAAGCGCAGAAGCTGACAGTGGGCATCCTGCCCTGCAGCAAGGATGTTACCAGCCAGCGCCAAGTTCATGGTAGCCCGTGTCTCTGTGTCATGAGAGTGTAGCAAAGAGGCGCTCAGGCGCCCATTAATTTGTTCTAGCTGCAGAAAGTGCTGTGGAAGAGGGAACCAGGGTGAGCAAGGTTCAGGGGTGCCCAGACAGCACCTCAAGGACAACCTTACATCCTCTAGTCTAAAGCCCTATCTCTTTGCTTACTACACTTTCTATTTAAAAGGCTTTTCCCAGCCTGCTTGCTTCTTTCCTTTTCTTTCTTTCTTTGGAACGTCACAAAGCTGTACAGCAAGGAGGGTTGGGATTAATACCTCCAGTTTACAAAATAATTGGGTAATCCTCAGAAGAGTGAAGAACCCTTGCCTAAAGACCAAATGCAGCACTCTTGCCGCTGCTAGAGAGCAGAGACACAGGTCTATGCGATCTCCCCAGAAAAGACCAGGATAAGACCCCTGGAGCTGCTTGTGAGGTTGAGTTGAAGCGTTCCTGCCTAAGCGGTGTCGTGTGCTGTTTTCACTCCACTTTACGATTCGTGGTAAGTTCTCAGGTGAAATTCCCGCCAGGGCGCCGGGCTTTCCACCGGGGAGGGGGCAAGCTAGAAATGCAGCTAGTGTGCAGCCGGAGGTACAGCCCACCCCCAAGGCCCCTTACCCCCGTCGCCCGTGCCGTGACCGGCCCCAGTGGCCCTGAGCTCTCACCACGCCATTCTTTATGCCCGTCTTGGCAGCGCCTCCTCCGCCCGCAGCGATGAGCAGCCCCGCGCTGGGGTCGACCTGAAGCGCGTACAACGGGAACGGGGCCCGGTACAGCTCGGGCGCCCGGCGCCGGCCCATCCTGCTCGCCGCGCGCTTCACTGTCCGCACCGGGGCACCCGGGACATGCCACGCCCGGCTTTCGACCACTCGCCCTGCCGCGATTCAACTTGATCCCGTCGCCGCCAGGAGGATTCTCGACTGCTCCCTCGCTCCCTCGGAGTTGGCAAAACTCTTCACCACACTCAGGAATCCATATCTCGGCTCCGAGCGGTCTTAACCCTGTCCGGTGAACGCGCAGTGCGCACGCGCACTTAGCCCTGGGCTCTCCTTGCGCAGGCGCAGGCCCGCCAATACGCGTCAGCACTAGCGGGCATCGGGATGACGCAAGCCCCGCGCCAAGATTCTGTCCGCCTGGGTCGTGAGTCTCCGTCGTGTTTGCGTGGGGCCAAAGAGGCAGGCTCCCCTTCCAGGGGATGTGCTTGGTGATTCTGGGGGAGGAGGGGAGCTAATAAAGGTTAAAAGAGGCTAATAAACCTTTACAAAAAGAAATCCTTGGATGCTCCTGGCTGTCAGTCCCAGGGCATGCTTCCCTTGATCTCTGTGTTGTCCATTCGAGCCCCACCTTGGGCGTAGAGATTATTTAAAAATAAAATCTTAAAAAAAAAAAAATCTTGGATTAGGGTTGTCCGCATTTCAGGAGTGATACCTGATGTGGGTGGGGGGGGGGGGCGGTCAGAGCGGATGACCAAGAAAGAATTCTTGAGACGTCTTTGGTGCAAAAAGGTGGTTTTATTAAAGCCCAGGACAGGACCCTTGGGCAGAAAGAGCTGCACTGGCGCTGTGAGGGGTGACTGATGATAGACTTTCAAGTTGAGAGGCGGTTAGGGACAGCGTAAGCCTCCAAGGTATTTTGGAAGCTAGGTTTCCAGGACCCTGAGGGGGCTGGCTGTTGTTAGGAAAACGTCATTTATTACTGGTCAGTAAAACCTCAGTCACAGATGCTTCAGATGTGTATCAGTGGGCCATATGCTTGGAGCATGATTGCCAACATGTATCTTGAGGGGTAGAGATAAAGATTCCAAAGGAATTTTTATATGTTAAATTAGATCTACAGGATCCTAGAGGGGCGGGACAATGTTAAGGTAAGACTGACTTTTGCCCTTAGCAAGGTGTCAACATGGAGGCAGTCGAGTTTCCAGAGGTCACTCTGCCTGTCTCAAGGAATTGTCAGTTGTAAGGAAATGTAATTTTTTCTTTTGCCTTTGTTTCCTACACCAATACACAAGTTTAGCCTTTACCTTTTACCCCAGAGAGGAAGTGATGTGTCCCGGGTCACACACTTTGGAAATTTCACATTTGGGAACTTGAACTGTGTCTCTTGCCTTTTCATGGAGGCAGCACGGACTTTAAAGTCAAATTGGCTTCAAACTCGGAATCCACTGCTTCCTAGCGTGAGGAAACCACTGTTTACCTTAACAAATCACCTCACCTCTGTGGTTGGCGGATGTGAGAACCGGCCATGCTTGCAGCTCTGTGACAAGGGAGACGATTCATTTTCAGAAATACCAAATAAGAGCTGAGCTGTCTAGTTACCAGTAGGCTTACAACCTATTGGAAATCTATATGAACTCCCCCTCCCCCCATGGAGTCTCAAACCCTTAGACACTTCACTTCCTGGTTCTTCTAACCCTCTCCGTTTTGCGGGCTTATTTTCCAAAGGCTTTGCGAGAGCATGCGCCAAAGAACAAAGGAGGGACTGAAAGTCTCTGCGTCGCCTCAGGAAATGTACATATGTTCCAAACAGACTACTTTTTGCCTTACGTGGGCATAGGCGAAGTCTGGGTAAGGCTGTAACCTCCATTGTACTCTGCCAATGAGGAATCAGGAGGGACTTGCACGCTAGGAAATAAATTGTTTGCTGTAACTACACCAGATGTGCCCGTCCATCACACACCCGCTCTTGCAAGAATGTTGATTAAATCCTCGCTTCATTGTGCTCCGAGTCTCCACGTCCCTCCTTTGATTGGGTCAGTGGCCTTATTTCTCACATGCATTCAGGGGTTTGGGAATGGGGATTGCTCTACGCTGACACCCTCAGAGGGAGGTGACTTGGCTCCCAGGCAGGGTAAGTCTCTTTAACATGAGGACTCTTAATGTTTCTCTTCAAGTGAACCCTAGGAATGTCCATCCCTTCAAGGAGACACCTCCTGCTGCTCCCCTGGCTGCCCAAGCATCCGTGTGTGTGTGTGTGTGTGTGTGTGTGTGTTATGTTTATTGCTTTATTTTTGAGAGAGAGAGAGCGAGCAAGCACAAGTGGGGGAGGGGCAGAGAGAGAAGGAAACACAGAATCTGAAGCAGGCTTGAGGCTCTGAGCTGTCAGTGCAGGGCCCTATGTGGGGCTTGAACCCATGAACTGTGAGATCATGACCTGAGCTGAAATTGGATGCTTAACCAACTGAGCTACCCAGGTGCTCCAGTATGCATCCTTGTTAACCTAATATGATAGGGAAAGATAGGATAAAATAGGCAGAGAGAGAAAGATTAGGACCTGAGGTCCCTGGATGGGGAAAAACATATATTTTGGATCAATGCTGGGAGGGTCTGACCACAGTAAACCTCATTGGGCATAAGATTCCTCTCAAGAATGTAACAGACAAACCAACAATACATTAAAAAAATTATTTGGGGCGCCTGGGTGGCTCAGTCAGTTGAGCGTCCGACTTCAGCTCAGGTCATGATCTCACGGTCCGTGAGTTCGAGCCCCGCGTCAGGCTCTGGGCTGATGGCTCAGAGCCTGGAGCCTGCTTCCGATTCTGCATCTCCCTCTCTCTCTGCCCCTCCCCCGTTCATGCTCTGTCTTTCTCTGTCTCAAAAATGAATAAATATTAAAAAAAAATTTCTTTTTTAATTATTCATCATGACCAAGTGGGACTTATACCTGGGATTCAGGGCTGATTCAATATCCACAAAACAATCAATGTGATACATCACATCAATAAAAGAAAGGACAAGAACCACATGATCCTCTCAATAGATGCAGAGAAAGCATTTCACAAAATACAGTATCCTTTCTTGATAAAACCCCTCGAGAAAGTAGGGATAGAAGGATCATACCTCAAGATCATAAAAGCCATGTATGAAAGACCCACCACTAATATCATCCTTAATGGACAAAAACTGAGAGATTTCCCCCTAAGGTCAGGAACAAGACAGGGATGTCCACTCTCGCCACTGTTATTCAACATAGTATTGGAAGCCTTAGCTTCAGCAATCAGACAACACAAAGAAATAAAAGACATCCAAATCAGCCAGGAGGAGGTCAAACTTTCACTCTTTGCAGATGACATAATACCCTGTATGGAAAACCCAAAAGATTCCACCAAAAAACTGCTAGAACTGATTCATGAATTCAGCAAAGTTGCAGGATATAAAATCAATGCACAGAAATCGGTTGCATTCCTATACACCAATAATGAAGCAATAGAAAGAGAAATCAAGGAACTTACCCAATTTACAATTGCACCAAAACCCATAAAATACCTAGGAATAAATCTAACCAAAGAGGTGAAAAATCTATACACTGAAAACTATAGAAAGCTTATGAAAGAAATTGAAGAAGACACACACACACACACACACAAAATGGAAAAAGATTCCATGCTCCTGGATAGGAAGAACAAATATTGTTAAAATGTCGATACTACCCAAAGCAATTTACATATTCAATGCAATCCCTATCAAAATAATACCAGCGTTCTTCACACAGCTAGAACAAACAATCCTAAAATTTGTATGGAACCAGAAAAGACCCCAAGTAGCCAAATCAATCTTTAAAAAGAAAACCAAAGTAGGAGGCATCACAATCGCGGACTTCAAGCTGTATTACAAAGCTGTAATCATCAAGACAGTATGGTACTGGCACAAAAACAGACCCTCAGATCAATGGAACAGAATAGAGAACCCAGAAATGGACCCACAGACGTATGGCCAACAGATCTTTGACAAAGCAAGAAAGAATATCCAATGGAATAAAGACAGTCTCTTCAGAAAATGGTGCCGGAAGAACCAGACAGTGACATGCAGAAAAATGAACCCGGACCACTTTCTTACACCACACACAGAAATAAAACAGATGAAAGACCTAAAGGTAAGACAGGAAGCCATCAAAACCCTAGAGGAGAAAGCAGGCAAAAACCTCTTTGACCTTGGCCGCAGCAACTTCTTACTCAACACGTCTCCGGAGGCAAGGGAAACCAAAGCAAAAATTAACTATTGGGACCTCATCAAAATCAAAAAGCTCTGCACAGTGAAGGAAACAATCAGCAAAACTAAAAGGCAATCGAAGGAATGGGAGAAGATATTTGCAAACGACATATCAGATAAAGGGTTAGTATCCAAAATCCGCAAAGAACTTATCAAACTCAACACCCAAAAACAAATAGTCCAGTGAAGAAATGGGCAAAAGACATGAGTAGACACTTCTCCAAAGAAGACATCCAGGTGGCCAACCTGACACATGAAAAAATGCTCAACATCACTCATCATCAGGGAAATACAAATCAAAACCACAACGAGACACCACCTCACACCTGTCAGAATTGTTAACATTAACAACTCAGGCAACAACAGATGTTGGCGAGGATGCGGAGAAAGAGGATCTCTTTTGCACTGCTAGTGGGAATGCAAACTGGTGCAGCCACTCTGGAAAGCAGTATGGAGGTTCCTCAAAAATTTAAGAATGGAACTACCCTACAACCCAGCAATTGCACCACTAGGTATTTATCCAAGGGATACAGGTGTGCTGTTTCGAAGGGACACATGCACTCCCATGTTTATAGCAGCACTATCAACAATAGCCAAAGTATGGAAAGAGCCCAAATGTCCATCGACTGAAGAATGGATAAAGAAGATGTGGTATGGTGTAATACAATGGAGTATTACTCGGCAATCAAAAAGAATGAAATCTTGCCATTTACAACTATGTGGATGGAACCAGAGGGTATTATACTAAGCGAAATTAGTTGGAGAAAGACAAATATCATGACTTCGTTCATATGAGGACTTTAAGATACAAAACAGATGAACATAAGGGAAGGGAAGCAAAAAATAATATAAAAACAGGGAGGGGGACAAAACATAAGAGACTCTTAAATATAGAGAACAAACAGAGCGTTGCTGGAGGGGTTGTGGTGGGGAGATGGGCTAAATGAGTAAGGGGTGTTAAGGAATCTACTCCTGAAATCATTGTTGCACCATATGCTAACTAACTTGGATGTTAATTAAAAAATAAATAAATTATTTTCAAAAAAGGAATGTAACAGACACCATCTACTCCCCCTCAGGTTTCCCTCAGGAATGTGACAAAAGACCTGATTAAAAATAAGTAGACCATAAAATGTATGACCCACAAGGAATGGTACGGCCATAGACCACACCTCATACAGTGGAAACAAGCCAATCAGGAATGGACAACCCAGCACCTAGAGCTATCAAGCCAATAAGGGTAAAACCTGAGAAGGAACAAGGGGGGAGGGAATGGGTGTGTGTGGAGGGGGGCAGGGGGCAGCGACCAGAACCTTATAAAAGAAAGACCCTTGCCTATAGTCCACGGATATTCACTTTCGAATGGCCCCTCTGTAAAGAGAGCTTTCATACTGTTCTTCTTTCTGATCTTAAATTCTAATAAACTTTTACCTGCTACTCATTTTGTGTCCACCTCTTCATTCTTTGAAGCGGCGAGACAATGAATCCCAGGTGTGGAGGTAAAAAATCCTGCAACACTAATGTGCACTCCGAGGAAGGGGCCCACGGCTCCATCTTTGGGGATGCCATTATCTGTGCCACCAAACTGAATTAAACGTGTGAAGAGCCTTGCAGAGCCCTCTGAATATCTCAGGTGCTCATGCCTTATGGATCCCATGCCGTCCTCAGATATATGGTAACAACTCTCCCCGGCCGCTCTGGTTCCTTTGACTCTCCCCCTCCCCTTCTTTAGTTGTGGCCCCCTGTAGGTTCAGCTACCCACTGTGTCTGCTGTGCAGGACGCAAACACAAGTTCTGCAGGGTCAGGCTTTATTGGATATACTGAAGGCCGAATGGGGTCTCAGGTGCCCTTCGTCCTCTTCAGCCAGGAGAGAGCAGACTCCATAAGGGGCTCCCAGGGTTCAAGGCTGGAGAACACACCTGACCTCCGGCCAGCCAGCCCTTCAGGGAGTCTCGGGGGCTCCCTGAGTTCTGGAGGCTGGTGGGGGCAGTGGGGTTCAGAGGAGGTACTCCAGGGAGCCTCCTTGTCTCTGGAACTAGAGTGGCGACTTTCAGAGAATGGGCTCTGAAGAGGCAGGACTCTTTCGGGCAGAGGACAGCCTGGGCTTCAGGGAGACAGTGGCCTATTTTGGTGCCTGCGGTAAAGGCCCTGAAAAGCGCATAGAGTGTGTAGATCTGAGGCTCCTGGTGGGGGAGGGTGGGCCCCGGGCTGGATCTGCCCGCGCCTGAGCCACCGGTATGTGAGCTGCTGGGGCCTGGGACGCCCGGGTTTGATACCCACGGGCCTGAGCGGCCTTGCCCTGTGGACCTACTTCCTCTGGCCTTCTTTCTGGCAACAGGTGCAAGGCCCTGGCCTGGCCCCGAGGCAGGCGGAGGCCGAAGCCAATGCCTAGGCGGAGTGGTCCGGATTCCTGGCCCTGCGCACAGGGCAGTAGTTGGGGGAAGGCAAGCAGCCGGGGTCCGGTCTTGTACCTGGGGATGGGGCACGTGGGGCTGCGGGGCTTGAGACACACCAGGCATATAGGATATTCTACAACTGGGGCCTGGCCAGTTGTGCCTAGCCACAGGTGCTGCAAAAGCAGTAGCCGCAGGTCGCGTGCAATGCGGCGGTGCCCCAGATGGACCACTAGGGCCTGGGCCAGGGCTCCCGGGTCCATGAACTCTGCAGGGTCCCTCTGGCTTGCCACGCATCCCCCCACCACCCCAGGGGACCCGGTGTCCCTGTACTGGTGCCAGGGCCATGTCTGCCTCTTCCCGTGGACCCCAGGAGAAGGAAGGCTGGGGGCCGGGGAAGTGACAGTGGAGCTGGGGTGGTACCCTGGGTTGGAAGGAGACAGACGGTGAGAGTGGGGGAGAGAGTCGTTCTGTAGCTGAGTGGGAGAGGAGGAAGAAGTAGGAGGAAGGGAGGGGTATAGCTGGCGGGTGGGAGAGGAAGAGCGTGTGAGGGAGAGAGAGAGGTAATTCTGATGAAAGAAAGTGGGGGAACTTGGGAGGGAGGAAGAGTAGGGATGTAGGACAAAGTCAGAACCTGAGTCAGAGTTGTAGAAATGGGAGCCAGGAGAGTGGGACCGTGGGGGAGGGGAGCAAGGTGGGTGAGAGGGAGGGAGCGATGGCTGGGGAGGCAGAGGCTGCAGGTTGCCAGAAGACAAGTCCACAAGTTGTGAGGAGCCCTGAGGGGGGCGCCCAGGGGGTGCTGTGTTCTGTGGCAGCACCTCGTCCTTGTTTTGAGGCAACATTGCCTTGAATCCAGAAGGGACTGGGGCCTTCAGACCAGAGATTAGAGACCTAGCAGAATCAGGACAGTATCTCTGAGGCCAGACCTGGCGGAGAAATCAGGGCCTTCTGTGCGCAAGTGTGACTCCAGCCTGGTGTCGGTGCTGCTGTTGGTTGAGGACAAGGAGACACCCAGCCCTGTAGCACTAGGCTCTCCGAGTGTTCAGGCAGGCACTTGGATCTAAACTTGGCCTCTCACTTTGCAGTCAGCCATTGACGAGGGATATATGGGGACAGAGAATCAGAGCTGCCTCTTGGGAGCTGAGGGGCAGCAGTAATCATCTGGGTGGGCCAGGGAGGAAGAACACAGCCCATGGGACCTGTAGAGAAAGAACGAGAACCTAAGATATTGGGAGAATTGGTCCATTTCTGGCTCTGAAGGCTGATTTACTAAGACCCTGAATCCATGTCACCTTTGGGGTCACAAGAGCTGGCAAAATGCTCCTCGGAAAGTGAGAGCCGAGGAGGAGAAGAAGGGAGGTAGGAGGTAGAATGGAGTTGGAGGAGGGGGCTTAAGGATGGCTGCTGAGATGGGACTAGAAATTGGGGGTGTTCTGGTGATGTGAGCTCTTACCAATGAGGGTTCCTCCAGGCTGTTTCGCAAGGCACTTCAGCAATTGAGGGAACCTGGGAGAAAGAGGAACAGTCACCAAACGGTGGATACACCCCCCTCTGTCCCCAGTGTCTGTCACCCTAAACTCACTCTGACTCAGATTTCTGTTGGAGCCGTGCCCTCAGTGCTCCTTCAGCCAGGAGGAAGTCTTCTGTTACAGGCTTTTGCTGTCCTCAACCTGAATCAAGGATTCTGCAAGCATCCTGGTTTCCTGCCCACTTTGGTTTCCGTGACCCCTCGTCACCCCTAATGCTGATGTCCTCTGGCTCAGCCTGGTCCTGGCTGAGATGGCTGAGCACACCCAGAAACAGCAATACCAGTGGGGCCAGCTGGTGAAAGCCTGTGGAAGACCGGGCTTCGTCTAAGGGGTGGCGTTGCCACCCCCATTGGGAGCCAGGAACCCCATTCCCTGGGGGAAGTTCTCCCTGGCATCTAGTGCCTATGTCACAAAGGTCAGGTGCTGACATAATACACTCTCCTCCTCAAGGCTCTAGGGCCTTCTTTCAGAGATCGTCAAAGGCTGGTCCTTGACAAAACTGAAGCAGACAAAATTCTTTGGGGCACTCGGTCTCCCTTTCAGGCCCCAATCCTCCCCCTGCTCTCTGCCCATATACTTTACACTTCCTACCCCTTCCTACATCCAGGGTCCTCTCCAACCACACAGCCTATGTGGGCCAGGCTCTCCCTTCAATTTGCTATTTTCTTTTGCTTTCTGAGCAGTGCTTGTGCTCTACATTGGTTCCCCCATTTGGGATATACTTCTATAGTTTAATAACTATTTTCTTAGCAGCTTTAATGAGATATAACTCATATACCATACAGCCCACCCATTTAAAGTGTGCAATTCGGTGTTTTCTAGTTTACTCACAGGTTGTGCAACTATCACATCTAAGCATGTTTTTCTTTTTGATGCTATCTACATCTAGGTTGATGATAGATATAGATATATCCTAGCGGTGTTTCTCTAGAAAATGGTTTCATTTAAGGTATCTATTTTTATTGACATATAGATTATATATATTTACGGTGATAGATATATAGATATTATAAGAAATTGGTTCATGTATCTATGGAGGCCGAGAAGTCCGAAGGTCTGCAGTCTGCAATTTAGATATCAGGAGAGCCGATGGCATAGCTACCCCAAGTCCAAAGGCCTGAGAACCGGGAGAGCAGATGGTGTAAGCTCCGGTTCAAATCTGAGCCCAAAGGGAAGAGAAAACTGATGTCCCAGCTTGAAGACAGGCAGAGAGAGTGAATTCTCCCTTATTCTGCCTCTTTTGTTCTACTCAGGCCTTGCATGATCGGGTGAGGCTCACCCACATCAGGGAGGCAAGCTGCTTCACTCAGTCTACCGATTCAGACATTAATCTCAGCCAGAAACACCCTCACGGACACACCCTCATTAATGTTTAACTAAATATATGGGCACCCCATGGCCCAATCAAGTTAACACATAAAATTAACCATCACAATCTACAACTGAAAGATTAGATGCCCTTCCAAGGGGCTATGATACCTGTATTAAAGGAGGCTTTGCCCATATCAATATTTCTGATAGTCTTTTTTTCAGGTGCCCTGGAGGTTGTTTTTTTATTTTTTTATTTTTATTTTTTAACGTTTATTTATTTTGGAGACAGAGAGAGACAAAGCATGAACGGGGGAGGGTCAGAGAGAGGGAGACACAGAATCTGAAACAGGCTCCAGGCTCTGAGCTGTCAGCACAGAGCCTGACGCGGGGGCTCGAACTCACGGACTGCGAGATCATGACCTGAGCCGAAGTCGGCTGCCCAACCGACTGAGCCACCCAGGCGCCCCTGGAGGTTTTTTTTTTTTAGTCCAGGGCAAGTCATGATAAATTTAGGAATGAGTAAGAGTCGTGGCTTGTATAAAGTGACAGAAGGGCACTTATGGGTGGTGGGAAAGGAAAACCAGGTAAGATCTCAGGCACATCAGTTTTACGGAGGAGGAAATATGTGAGTTGAGATCCAGCCTTCAAGGATCGAGAGGCTTCCTGGAACATGGGACTTTTAGTGCTAAAACCAAGACAGTTCTGGAAAAACCGGGACAATTGGTCACACTAGAACTTGGGTCTTCTTGGAGAATATTCATGTTCCCCTCGGGGTATGAGAACCCCAATCTGGAGATTGCTGTTCAAACAAAAAACGTCTGTAGTAATTTCAATTTACACTAATGAATCTCTCCCCTAGTTTGTGCCAATTACCCTAATTACTTGGTTTGTGCTCAGTAAACCTTTCTGGACTGAGTGAACAGAAGTTCTCCAAGCATTTGGCATCCAAGGTGGAAATGTGATATTGTAACGGACTTGTTTTAGTTTGCTAGTTATTTCCTGTTGTAGATATCATCTACCATGCACTCCTCCCACCCTCCGTTTTCTAACCCTGGGCAAGAACACTGTGTATTATTTCCTCCAAATGCTATATAGCATGATCCTTCCAGAAATTTGCAAATGTTTCTTAAGAGGATGGATGGATGAATGAGTAAATTGATAATTATTTAAGAGAATTTGACCTTTGCACTTTTTTCTTGTCCTTTCTTTTCTGTTTGAGTTGTACATATGATATGGTAGGAAGGGGCTGTTTACAGAACTACCTTGAGTATTCTTGCAGAGATCATAATTATAAGAGAGGTGTCAGATAACTGCAGATAGGTAAATAATTTATTCAAAAGGGGGAAAAAGACAAATTCTAGGAGCTCAAGTCAGTTTCTAGTTGCTTGCTAGGAAAATTTTACTTTATAATTTCTAACGTTTACTTATTTTTGAGAGAGAGAGAGAGTGTGCACAAGCGGTGGGGAGGGGCAGAGAGAAGAGAGGGAGACACAGAGTCTGAAGCAGGCTCCAAGCTGTCAACACTGAGCCTGACCCGGAGCGAGAACCCACGAACAGCGAGATCATGACCTAAGCCGAAGTAGGATGCTCAACTGACTGAGCCACCCAGGTGCCCCGGAGGAAAATTTTAAACTGGATTATTAAACAGAATGTATGTGAGCTCTGAGAAAGGAAACTGATGATCACAATGGCCAGAGTTGATTCAAGCAAAACAAATTGTGGAGAACATACGGCCATCTGGAAGTGGCATATATGCTGTGTCATCAGGGAAAACAATTATATCTGGCTTTTTACTTTCCAGGATGAGAAATGTGCTCTTGACATTGCCAGCTAAAACACAACAGCCTAAAGTAAGCGCCAGAATACCAACTTTTAAAAAATAGTTCACACAGACGGGAAATAATTCACTCTATAGTCTCTCTCTATAGTCTAGGTATTTGGGAAGACAAAATGTGATCCGAATCCACATCATTGACTTACCATTGGAAATCATATGTTGCAGGGACTGACTTACTGCTTTCAACATCATCAGTATCCTCAAATCATATAGACAGACCTGCCTGGGAGCCAGAAAGATGTTTGATGCTTGGTCTCTGAACAAGGGAAGCTGAGAAACTTAATGAATTAATTGCCTACTAGCATCCAGCTAAGGGGGTTAGTTTCATTCACATCAATAGAAATACTCAAATAACGTTGGGCAAAGTTCTGTCTTTTTTGAACAGTGCTGGGGTGAGCATGACCGGATTTGCCTCTATGACCCTTCTTTTCTTACTCTTCCAAAGTTGACTGACATATTCTTTCAAACTGGCTACTAAGGAGCCTTGTTAGATGGGAATTGAAACCTGCACACCTGTGCTCTGACCTACTGTGAGTTGCTTTTGCAGTTCAGCAAGGCAATATACTTCATCCCTAAGTGTTTGTAGGTACCCACATATACTCCTTGAGTACTTACCGCACATATTTTCCCACGCTGTTTTTATTTCCTACTTTGTAAATGAGTTTTATAACCTGGGAATGATAATAATCCCTATGTATTTTTTATGTTTATTTAGTTAAGTAATCTCCGCACCCAACATGGGGCTTGAACTCATGTCCCAGAGATAGGCAGCCACAGGCTCTTCTGACTGGGCCAGCCAGGTGCCCCTCCCTACATATTTTGATTTCATCAAGGCGTTGACTATTGTGCTGGAAAAATGTGAGCCAGCCAGTTGAACCACTATTGCTTCTTTGCCTTTTGTCTCTTATTGTTCTTTGAAGTATACAAATGATACACAAATAAATTTCAGTCTACAAAAGCCAAACAATACAGAAGTATCCAGGTAAAATTTAAAAGTTCTTCTTGGCACTCTTCCCATTTTTACTCTCTCCAGGGATCTTCACTGTTTGTCCTTTACTTTTGGATTTATCTAATATCTTGAGTTTATTAACTATAATTCAGTATCTCTGCTTATAATCTCTATTTAATCTATCAGTTACTGAAAGGGGTGTGTTAAGATCAACTATAATTAATTTCTCTGTTCCTACATTTCTGTCCATTGTGCTTGATATATTTTTGAGGCTGTGCTATCGGGTGCAAAAATGTGTTTATGATGACTGTCATCTTGTTCCATTGTTCTTCTTATCATTTAGCAAAACACAACAAACTTTAAGATAAACCAACCAAGCTTTCTCCTCAAGAAGTTGGAAAAATGAACACGAGGGCAAAAGTGAAGAAATGAGAGGGAAGAAAGTAAGAATGATCAGGCTAAAAATTAATGACACAGAGACGTAAAAATAATATAGTCACACTCATCAGGGTGGCAATTACAGAACAGAAAATAACAAGTGTTGGCGAATATGTGGAGAGATCGGAACACTCGTATACTGCTGGTGAGAATGTAAAATGATACAGGTACTATGCAAAACAGTACAGTAGTTCCTCGAAAAATTAAAAATAGAATTATCACATGATCCAGCAATTCCACTCTTGGGTATGTGCCCCAAAGAATTGAAAGCAGGGTCTCAAAGAGATACTTGGAGACCCATATTCATAGCAGCATTATTCACAGTAGCTAAAAGGTTTCTACAACCCAAGTGTCCATTGACAGATGAATAGATAAACAACAATTATATATACATACAACGGAATATTATTCAGCCTTTAAAAAGGAAGGAAATTCTGATACCTGCTTGCAACATGGATGAGCCTTGTGGATGCACAAAGTGAAATAAGCCAGTCACAAAAGGACAAATATCATATGATTCCACTCATCTGAGGTACTTAGAAGAGTCAAATTCATAGACACAGAAAGTTCAATGACAGTTGGCAAGGGCTGGGATTAGGGAGAATGGGGAGTTATTGTTTAATGAGTATAGAATTTCAATTTTGCAAGATGACAAACGTTGTGTGAGTGGATGGCAGTCATGTTTGCACAACAGTGTGATGTACTTAACGCCACTGAACTGTATACTTAAAATTCTTCAAATGGTACATTTTATGTTATGTCACAATTTTTTATAAATAAACATTTTTTGGGGCGCCTGGGTGGCTCAGTCAATTGGACGTCCTACTTCGGCTCAGGTCATGATCTCGCGGTCCGTGAGTTCGAGCCCCACGTCAGGCTCTGTGCTGACAGCTCAGAGCCTGGAGTCTGTTTTGGATTCTGTGTCTCCCTCTCTCTGACCCTCCCCCATTCATGCTCTGTCTCTCTCTGTCTCAAAAATAAATAAACGTTAAAAAAAAATTATAAATAAATAAATAAATAAACATTTTTTTAAATATATAGACTACTTTTTAAAGAATAAAGGCTGGTCCTTGAAAAGATGGATAAGTGAGGCACACTTCCGGTAACACTAAGAACAAAAAGAGAGTTGGGTACAAATGAAATACAGGACAAAGAAAAGGGGTGGGGGAAGCATCTAGACACATAATGGAGATTTAAAAATAAGAAGGGACACCTGGGTGGCTCAGTCCAGTAAGCATCTGACTCTTGGTTTTGGCTCAGGTCATTATCTCACAGTTCGTTGGTTTGAGCCCTGAGTTGGGCTGCACGCTGACAGTGGAGCCTGCGTGGGATTCTCTCTCTCTCCTTCTTTCTCTGCCCCTCCCCTACTCATAGACTCTCTCTTTCTCCTGAAAATGAATAAACTTTACAAAAAGAAAAGAAAAGAAAAGAAGGGGGCGCCTGGGTGGCTCAGTTGTTAAGTATCCAACTCTTGATCTCAGTTTAGGTCATGATCTCATGGTTCATGAGAGCCCTCATTGGGTTTTGCACTTGGGATTCTCTGTCTCCCTCTCTCTCTGCCCCACCCACCACTTACATACACACTCTCTCTCAAATATAAGTAAATATTTTTAAAAAATTCTTTAAAAAATAAGAAATACTTGAGGCATTAAGAGAAGTATGAGTGACTGTACTAGCTAGAGGCGGAGGGAGAAGGCTGCTCTTCCTGTCCCCTCCCACTGAACCCACAGCCAAGCAGAAGGATCCTGAGCTTGCCAAGCACTTCTTTTTCAAAGGGACTTCCACCAGTATCCAAGAGGTCATTGTTCCAAGTATAAATAACAACTCCTGAGAGATGGGGCTCAAGTTCTGAGATGAAGACGATCCTACTCTGCATCCACTTCCTCGCTACACCTCAGTGAGAGCCAATTCCACCCAAGTGGGACTGTGCCTGGGCTTCTTCCTCAGCCGGTGATAGTGGGGGCTGATGGTGCTGTGCTGAAACAAAATCCAGGAAGAGGAGAACCTGTCATCAGCACTAGACGCCAACATAGAAGCCATGAGACCCAACTTCCATGAGTTACACTAGCTCCTGGGACCATACCTATGTCTGACCCAAGAAGTAGATATCCCAGACCAACTTCAAGAGAATACATGATAGAGAAGATGGGCCTTCACCCATCTGCTTCCTGTAATCCCCCTAAAGCCCACTTGGACCCGTGCGGTAGAAGCTGTCCTTGCTATATCCGTGGCCTCGCTGCTGGAGATGAAGCACAAGGCTATGACAGAGTTGCACTCCACAGAGCCACCCACACGTGCGTCTAGGTAGAACCATGCCCCAGAGATAGCCAAGAACAGCACGGACCTGAACTGTGCCCTGGAGATGAGCTTCACCACGCAGAACCCTACTGCCTTGAAGACCAGCTTGTTGAGTTCCAGTCTGCCTTCTCTGATGCCCGCCAGGGAACCTGTAAGATGATGGAGTACTAGAAATGACCTCTGCACCTTCTGGCCTGGGAGGCACCACTCCTTGTACATCAGTCTCACTCTCTCCTGGTTCACCACTTGGGGCTTTGTGGACACTGTTTTTCACTGTGGAAGTTTTCCTTTCTACATCAGCACCCGTGCTATGGATGCAGTGCTGAGGCGGTAGACTGGCACTCCCAGGTTCATCTGGCCATGACCTTGCAGTCCTTCTGAGGACTGAGTCTTCAGGTGGAGGAGCTCCCTGAGGGTGTTCAGATCACCTAACTCTGAAAAGGCACTTGGCACAAGAAGATCTGTTTCCACATAGCTGCGAGTGTGGCTTTTTTCTTCCCTCCTACTTTGTGTCCTGCTGAGGCTCAGAAAATTTGGAGTCAGACCTCCCTCCTTCCCTGATGGGTAAGTTCCTACAGAGGGAAAGAGATCATACCCCTTTACCATACGGTAAGGGCTTCCACAGCTTCTCCTAAAGTCTGACGTTGGCATGGACCTGATTAAATTTCAGATGGAAGCTTCTGGAAGTCTGCCCTATCAACAACTTCATGTCTTCTGAGAAAGAATATTGACCTGAAAGCCTAGAAATGCCCACCATTCATTCCATGGGCTACTCCTCATCTCACAGATGGTTAGAATGCAAGAAACTCAGGACTGCCCAATGAGCTCCCTGGTGGTGGTAGATTTTTTGGGGGGTGGCTTTTTGAACCTGTTCTCCGGAACTTGGGATGGGAGCCCCTGTTGATTTTTAGCTCATCATTGGAAGGTTGGTGTCTGATACCTTCAGAGTAGCTACATAAATATAGGAGGATAAAAGTTCTTTTAGGTCTAAAAAACATCTTTTTGCTCTATCCTTCAAAATGATGTTCTTCTGTCCTGAGGTTCTGGGCAGTTCTCTCAAGATTAGAACGCTCTCTGACTGCAAAGGGGCTGTACTTCCCGTAGACGACCTTGCTCTTTAGGAGTGCCATGATAGTTTCTTATGATCTTGAGTTTCAACAGCAAAAAGGTTCATGTTCTAGGAATGGTTCTTATGCCTCTTAGAAGGTGTGGGTCTTTTGTGCAGATCTTGGAGATGTTTCACATCAGTCTTAGCCTTGCAGTCCAGCCACAGAACTGTTGGCCTGTTAGAGTCTCTGAAGCTTTGGGTTTTACCAGAGATCCAAGGTCATGCCCATTTTGTGGGCCAAGTGTTGTTCTTGGGCAAACTGGCCATTCTCAGAGTTCTACACTGTTCTCAGGGCTGAGGAATGCTTAGATTTTTTAAAGAAAATTTCTTCTGGACAGAACTTTTGTTTTTTTCTCATTTCCTTGGAGATACGTTTCTAAGAGCATTTTGTTCATTAAAGTGTTAGAATTCCTTAATGAAATGGCTAAATTCAAAGAAATATAAAATACTAAGTATTGAAAAGGAACAGGCACATCAATCAGTCAATAAGAAGCCAAAGAAATTGAATGAAAGTTAAAATTTCTTCCCCTCTTCACCAAAACTAGTCCTAGTGGTTTTGCAAGTAAGTTTTACCAGACCTCAAAAAAGAGTTAATTTCTATATTATGTAAAAAGTTGTTTCAGGGGCGCCTGGGTGGCTCAGTCAGTTGAGCGTCCGACTTTGGCTCAGGTCATGATCTCACAGTTCGTGAGTTCGAGCCCCACGCCAGGCTTTGTGCTGACAGCTCGGAGGCTGGAACCTGCTTCGGATTCTGTGTCTCCCTCTCTCTGCCCCTTTCCCACTCATGCTCTGTCTCTCTCTGTCTCTCAAAAATGAATAAACAAAAAAAATTTTTTTTAAAAAGTTGTTTCAGACAATAGGATAAGAGCAGCTAAACATCCGACTGTTAGTTTCAGCTCAGATCATGATCTCATGGTGGTGAATTTGAGCCTTGCACTGGGCCCTGTACTGAGCATGTAGCCTGCTTAAGATTCTCTCTCCCTCTCTCTCTCTCTGCCTCTCCTCCCCACTCATGCTCTTTTTCAAAATAAATAAATAAACTTAAAAAAATACTTTTACTTTTAAATTAAAAAAAAAAAAAAGAAAATAGAATAAAAGGGAGAGCTACCCAGCTCATTTTATGAAGTTAGTGTAACCTTGACACCAAAACCAAATAATGACAGTTAAAAGAAAATTAGAATCTCATTTCACTTATGAGATGGCTGTAAAAATTCTAAGCAACATATTAACTATACGAAGCAGAAAGTATATTTTTTAAAAAGTAATCACAAGCAGATGAGACTTACCACAGGAACTCAAGCAAGATTTGTCATCAGAAAATACAACAAAATAATTTGGGGTGCCTGGGTGGCTCAGTTGGTTGAGCAATGACTTTGGCTACGGTCATGATCTCATGGTTTGTTTGAGCCCCATGTCGGGATTTGTGCTGACAGCATGGAGCCTTCTCTGTCCCCCTCACTCTCTGCCCCTCCCCACTAGCACTCTATCTGTCAAAAGTAAATAAACATATAATAAAAAGAAAATACAACAAAATAATTTAACATATTCGTAGACTGAGGGAGAAAAATCATGATTGTATCTCAGCTGATGGTGGAAAAGCATCTGATAAGTTACACACCTAGTTAGAATAATAATTAAAAAAAAACTACCAAAAACCTCTTAGCAAACAAGGAATAGAAGGATATGTCCTCAACTTGCTAAAAGTTATATATCAAAAGCCTACAGTAAATAGTATGCTTAATGGAGAAATTCTAGATACGTTCAGTGGAGGGTTAGGGGAAGAAAACAGTGCCGTTACCACTATTTCCTGTTAATGTAGTATTGGAAGCACAAGCCAATGCTCTAGGGAAAGAAAAAGAAACAAGTGTAAAGATTGAGAGGAAGAAATAAAACTGTCATTTTGTATCTACTCAGAAAAGCCAATGGAAGCAACAGAGTTTTAAGACTAATAAGAAAGCTCAGCAGGGTTGCTGGATTCAAGACAAACATTCACCAACATTTCTGTACAGCAGCCATCATCAACTAGAAAACAGAATAAAATAAAAGCATTTGCAAGAGCAACAAAAACTGTGAACTAATTAGTTCAACAAAACTGTGAGCTATTTCACTGAAGCAAGAATACACAGACATTCATGGAGTAAACTATGCAATTAATAAAGGATATAGATGTTTAAAACAAAATGAGAGGGGTGCCTGGGTGGCTCAGTTGGTTGAGTGTCCGACTTCGGCTCAGGTCATGATCTCGCGGTCCGTGAGTTCGAGCCCCGCGTCGGGCTCTGTGCTGACAGCTCAGAGCCTGGAGCCTGCTTCGGATTCTGTGTCTCCCTCTCTCTGCCCCTCCCCCACTCAGGCTCCGTCTCTCTCTGTCTCAAAAAAGAAACATTAAAAAAATAAAATAAAATGAGAGACATTTCATGTTTTTGGAAGGATTGACTCAAAAGTATAGATGGCAATATTCCCCCAGCTAACTCATTTACTCAACAAAATCTCAATCAGAATTTCAGTTGAATTTTATAGGAACCCAATGAGTTTTCTCTAAAATCTATATGGAAAAATAAGGGTCCAGAAATAACTAAATCAACCTTCCAAAATAAGAGTAAAGAGGAGAGTTTTATCATTCCAAGTAGCAAGACATGCTATCAAGTCAGAACAATAAAAGCAGTGTGCTGTTAGCTCAAACACAGACAAAAAGATCAGCAGGACAGAATAGAGAACTCAGAAATTGGCTTTTATACGAATATGGGAACTTATCATATAATAAAGTGGGAGCTACAACTGAACAGGAAGAGAGAATGGACTGTTCAGCAGATGATGTTGGGATAACAGTCTCCCTATAAGGAGAAAATAAAACCGGCTCCCTATATGGAGAAAAATAAAATGCAATCTCTACCAAGCACCATACACAGGATGCTTGAACTTGTCGGTTATCAGATAAAGGCAAATTAAAGCAGCCCTTTATAGCTCTCCCACCATAAAACTGGGAATCTGGTTAATATCAGGTGGTGGTGAGCACGTGGGGCTCTATGGTCCTGTGCAGTGCTGACTCGGCAACTGTTCCGGATGACGGCACTCTGGCAACATTTAGTCGATTAACCCAGCATTCTGGTCCCAGACCTATGTTGTTTTGTTTTGTCAATCTTGCATAGATCCACAAGGACACATGCAATGGTATCATGATGGCATTTTTGAGGTGATGATGAGTTGGAAGCGATCTGGATGTCCATCCCGGGGTCTCTGGGTGATCAAAATGTGATGGGTGCGCACTGTGGGGCATCCTGCAGCAAGTCAGAAGAAGGGGCTTAAAAACATAGGATTGGACTTCCGGTAGTGGCAGCGGGAAATGGGTTACCGGGCGGTGTCCAGGCCTGTGCCGAAGGGAATCCAGTGGGAATCGGATCCATCAGAACCGTCACTATGATGCCTGTGGGCAAGAACAGCAAGATGCTGCAGCACATTGACTGCAGGATGAGGTGTCTCCTGCAAGATGGCCGTATCTTCGTTCACACCTTCAAGACTCAACAAGCATTCGAATTCAATCCTCCGTGACTGTGATGAGTTCAGGAAGATCAAGCCAAAGAACTCAATGTAAGCAGAAAGAGAAGAGATACTGCTTTGGAGGGGAAAGCCTGGTCTCAGACGATAGTAGAGGGACTTCCTCCCAAAGATACTGGCATTGCCCAAGTGCCACTTGCTGAGCTGCCGGGGGTCCAGGCAGAGCAGCTGTCAGAGGAATCCCAACTGGTGTTCCAGGGCCCCAGGTTCCTACAGGACTTGCTGGACCAGTCAGAGGGGCTGGTGGGGCACCCAACAGGTGGTGACCCCGCAAGGAAGAGGCACGGTGACAGCCACTGCAGCTGCTGATACAGCCAGCACTACAGGGGACCGAAACCAGTGTCTGCCTGGCCGTGGGGGTCCTCCCCCCCTATGGGCCAAGGGGCACCCCCTCCGGGCATGATGGGCCCACCACCTGGCATGAGACCTCCCATGGGTCCCCCAGGGGGGATCGCCCCTGGATGAGGAACTTCAGTGGGCATAGCCCTCTGGGGATGTGGGCCCCCTCCCATGCAAAGCAAGGGCCCCTCCCCTGGGAATACACCCACCAAGACCCTAGACTCATCATGGCCCCTATAAGTTCCCTCGCTATTTCCTGAAAGGCTGTACATGGTCCTTTTACTTCCTTTTGGCCTGTGAAACTAGTTCATAATAAACTCTTAAGATTATAAAACAGAGGCACCTGGGTGGCTCAGTCGGTTAAGCGTCCGACTCTTGATCTCGGCTCAGGTCATGATCTCACAGTTTGTGGGATGGAGCCCCGTGTTGGACTCCCCAGCTGACAGCGCAGAGTCTGCTTGGGATTCTCTCTCTCCCTCTCTCTCTGCTCCTCCCCTGCTCACGCTCTCTCTCTCTCTCTCTCAAAATAAGTTAATAAATGTTTAAAAAAAACCACAAAGAGGGGCTCCTGGGTGGCTCAGTTGGTTAAGCGTCCAACTTTGGCTCAGGTCATGATCTCATGGTTCGTGAGTTCGAGCCCCGCATCAGGCTCTGTGCTGACAGCTCAGAGCCTGGAGCCTGCTTCCGATTCTGTGTCTCCTCCCTCTGCCCCTTGCCCACTCATGCTCTGTCTCTCTGTGTCTTACAATAAATAAATAAATAAATAAATAAATAAATAAAACCCACAGAGACCTCTCGTTAGGATGGGAAGACATGTGCGTAACCCACCCAAGGCAGAACACCACAGGGCGTGGGGCCACCTTCCAAGTCCACCTGGCTGCCTGGGCTCTCATCCCAACCCCGTCACTTACTAGATGTTTGACGCTGGGTGAGTTGCGTCACCTCCTGATACCGGTTTTCCCATCTGTAAAATGGGGATATAAGAGTCTCTTTTTCTTAGAAGTTTGTCCTGAGAAATAAATAAGAGAATATGTATAAAGTACTTAGCGCAGTGCCTGACCCAGAGTGACCTAAACGCACCGAGCTTTGAGGAAACTAGCCAGGGTGTGGTCGGTCACGCATCAGTTAGAATACCCATGAAACAGGGAGACCTGGGCTCTCTGCTCTGTGGGGTTTGAAGAAATCTTCACGAACGAAGGGCATAACCCAACAGGCGAAGGCAGCTTTTCCCTGGCAGAGCTGGAGGGAGATATTCCAGGGGATGGAAAAGCACTAGGTTGGAAATAGGAGGCCTGCTTGGGGGGATGGGGATTAGTGCCCCGGGGCTGGAAGGTCAGGTCATTGGCAAGGGGAGGAAAGGTCCTTTTAGGGATGTGTGCAGGCACCCTTCTGGCAGAGGAGGAGGTTCGGGGCCCTTCCATTGGCTTGAGCCTCAAAGCTGGAGTCGGGCGACCATCGCAAGACTACTGCGGGGTCAGGCAAGTCTCTGCGAAGGGAGCTCCCTTCCCACCATCCTCCGGCCTTCTGGAGCGGGGGGGGGGGGAGGGGGGGGCCTCCTCCCAGGACTTGGCCACTCCCAACATCCAGTACCCCCACCCCGGAGGAGCCGGGTGGGAGGCAGGCAGGCAGGCAGGAGGCTTCTCGCGGGGGCTGTGCCGGGTGGGCGGTTTTCCCAGAGCAAGGAGTGAAGCGCGACTGACTTGGCGCCAGCTCCCTCAGATACAGACATGGTCGGCTGGGTGACCAGCCTGCCCAGTTAGCCCGAGCCCGGGGGCTCCCTCAGGCACTGTGCTCCCGTCCTAGGGGCCGCAGCACCACCCTCCAGGGGTGTGGCATGTCACGGAGGGAGGTCAGAAGGCCACCAGCCATGCCAGGAGTGGGGCAGACCCCGGCAAAGGCCAAGCTGCGGCTGGCGGCAGGCACTGGCAGGAAGAGGAGCCGCCCGTGCGGGACAAGGCAGGACCTGTGGGAAGAGACAAACTGGAGGGACCAGATGTGGAGCAGAGCTGCCCCCAGCTTAAGAGGGGCCAGGGCTCCCGGCAGGGTAAGGAATCACTGGCCCTGTGGAGGGAGTGGGGAGGCAGGAGGGGAGGGGCTGAGGCGTCACCTCTGCTGGCAAAACCTCACTCGGTATGACCGACCATACCGTCCCTTCCCAAGAGGGGGACACTGGCACCCGGAACTCCACGGCTCCACACTTGGGTGGTTGGGATAACCGAGCTGGTCTTACCCAGAGCGCAGCTCAGAGAGCTCCTTTTTCCTTCTCTGCTGTAGCTGCCTCTTCACGTCAGGACCTGGCTGGGCAAGGATCAGCCCTGCAGAGCAAGGGTGGCTCTGTGCTCCCTGCGGGCCCAGGGCACCCCGACAGCAGGATTCAGACTTGGCCGTGGGTTCAGCAAGGGCTAGAGCGATAGGAAGCGTAAAGGACTCTCAGCTCCTGAGCTGCCATCTGACCCCAAGTGAGGCCCTCTCTCCATTTCCTCAGCCATAAAGCAGGGCAGGACTGAGAGTGCACAGAGAGAGCGTGAGGCCCTCGGGTCTCTGCTGTCCGGCGCATGGCTGCTCACACTAGAACGTTCTTAGAAACCAGGGGCAGATGGGGATCCAGTCAGACTCACTGACCTGGGGTCCTCTCTGCAGAGCGAGGCCAGTCCCGAGAACGCTGCTCGGGAGCGGAGCCGCGTGAGGACGCTGCGCCAGGCCTTCCTGGCCCTGCAGGCCGCTCTGCCCGCCGTGCCCCCTGACACCAAGCTCTCCAAGCTGGATGTGCTGGTGCTGGCCGCCAGCTACATAGCCCACCTCACCCGCACACTTGGTCGGGAGTTGCCTGGCCCCGCCTGGCCACCCTTCCTGCGTGGACTCCGCTACCTGCACCCTCTGAAGGTAGGCCACGAGCTCAGGGCCTCAGGGGGTGGGGTTTGGGATGGACTGGGCTTAGGCCCCCGGCCCTGAGCAGAGCTGACACTGGGACCAGCTGCTTCCTGCTCTCTCGGAGGGAGAGAAGCCAAGGCTGGCTCTTGGGACTGCACTGACCTTGGGTGTAGTGGGGGTGGTGATTGGAACTGACTTCACGAAAATGCGGTTCCTCCAAGAGGAGGGAGATTCACAGAGTCCCAGGACTCTGGGGTGCCTAGCAGCAGGGGAGAAAAAGGAGCGGTTTCCGGGCCTGGGGCCTGGGAAAGGAAACCGCACCAGGAAAGCCCTAGATTCCAGGGCGTACCACCCTTTCCTACAACGCCTTGGTGTCCCCTGGACTTCTGCCGTAGGAGGGATCCCCCTCTGGGAGAACAAGGTCTGAGAAAGCCTCATTCTAGAAGCAATCAAGCTGGGGTCGGGGAGGAGTTTGGGGGGTGCTTCCTGCATGCACCACCTCCCCAGACCAGGACCTACCTTTTCGGAGCCTCGGTTTTATCAGATGTGAAAGGAAAGAGGACGTGAGCCTTATTTCTCCTTCCGGGGCATGAAACGAGATCATGAATGAAAAGTATAATTAACAATATTCACCATCGCAATAACGGCAATAACATCACTTGGGTGCTAAAGTGATGTCAGGAGCTGGGCTTAGCGCTTCGGCCATCTCTACCTTTTAGTGCGCACAAGAACCAAATGAGGATCACTTTCTAAGTGAGGAAATCGAATCTCAGGGAGAGTAAGTGGCTAAATGCAGTTTGAACCCAAAGGCGTCTGACCTCAGAGCCCATGCTTACAGCCACCAGGCAGGCCAAGGGGACGGCACTGTAAGTTGCTGTTTGCAGAGTGTAACTGTTATAGAGGAAGGGCCATGCTTGCCCTCTCAGGATAGATATAGCACCGTGATGGGGTCCACCTTGTTTTTATAGAGGATACTTTCACTATCTCTCTCCCTGAAACACAGTTCTGAAACGTCTTGAAAACTTGAGATTGTTTTCTTCCATGCAAATATAGCTTAAATGCAAGAATTCGAGACTACGTGGGGGCAACTCTGAAATACTGACGGGGGCATAGTCACTTCCTTAGCTGTAAAACGATGAGCAAAGTAAGGCCCTTGCACGTAGGAGGTAATGGATACACGTGTTGAAGAAAGAACAGATGAGAGCTGGTTTAGGTCAATACTTGGGCAGTTTGGTGGGATAGGATAGTTTGCTGGGGGCAGTGCCCCTTCGACTCCCCCGGTAAAGGGGCTGCCAAGAGGAGGGGAGACCTCAGGGCAGAGTAACCTGGTGTTTTTGGGGTTGTCCACACTCCTGCTGGAAGAATGGGTGATCTTAGGAGGTCCCCAGCTTAGACGGACAGAGCAGCACTGATAAGTGTGGCCAGAGGCACTTGGGCGGGGGGCTGGGCAAAAGAAGAGGTCGGGACCGGTCAGTACCAGGAGGAACCTCTCCTTGCCCTAGTTCTCTGCCCTCCCCACTGCCTAGCCCCTGGCCATTGCCAACACTGCCATCCACCTCCCTCCCCACTATCGGGGGGCTCTGTTCAGGGCCCTTGCTCTCCTCGAACAGCTCCTTATGGCCACCAGGCTCAGGTGGTCAGGAGAACGCATGGGGCCATAAGTGGCGGTGAGTCCGAGACCACTATCAGAGCAGTGATGAGGGAGGGCTCGGGGAGGGGGCTAAGGAAGGCCATGTTTGGGGTGCCAAGGACTACAAGGGGCTGTAAGAGTGAGTATTACTCACTTACCATCCCCATGTCTTGCAGAAGTGGCCCATGCGATCTCGTCTCTATGCTGGAGGCCTGGGGAGCTCTGGCCTCGACTCCACCACAGTCACCACCTCAAGCCAAAGAACAAAGGAGGCGGAGGCTGGGCCCCAAGTCTCTGAAGAGGCACACGCTCTCTTTCCCACGAAGCCACTCTCACCAGCTCTCGGGGGCAAATGAGTATCACACTTGCCCTTTTCTCCTAGACTACAAGTCGAGCTTAGGGACCTGGATTCTCTACCAGCCCTGCCTGCCTTCACTCTGACTCTCAGCCCTCGGATCAGACGGACTCAGGTTCAGCTCGCAGGTTCCAGCATGCAGACCAGGCAAAGCTGCGGGCTCTTCAATGGGAGGGGACTCAGAAGCACCGGTGCGGGTAGGGGGGACACAAGTGCTCATCTGGGCACCCGAGGGGGGGGTGACTTCTCAGTGGCTCCTGCTGTGGCAGCTGCAAGGGATGTGGGAGAGGAAGAGGTTTGGCTGGGTTGGAAGTTGAGTTAGGGCACCCTCCCCCCTGCCCCGCTTTTCTCCCCTAAGCTTCCCACAGATACTCGGAGAATGCAAGGACGATGACAAGGCTGTGCAGGTGCAGAGGTAAAGGCCTAGGACGGCAGCAGCTGCGGGTGCTGGCGGGAAAGTCTAGGGCCAGACATGTGCGTGTGAATAGAACTGGGCCGGGTCACGTGGCCAGATCCTGGCGACACGGGGACCTGTCGTTATCGCTCCACAAACCCTAACCTGATGGCGAAGAAGCAGCGAGGAATTTAGGAGTCTTGTCCACATGATGGTCTCTCCAGCAGCCCAGAATCACTACATTTCCTCCCTCTCTGGGCCCCGAGACCTTCCACTCTTTTCTTGGTATGACTTATACTTACAGGTTAAGCCAGAAAAACCTACATTGCTTGCATTCCAGTTTCCACAGAAACTTTTAGATGGTCCCAGCTGCCTAGTTTGAGACGATCTTATCCCAGAGGCAGGTCTATCTACCGGAAATGAACCAGACAGCACCTTGCATCTAAAGGATATTGATGGGCCTGATTACATCCTTGAAGGACCTTAGAGAGAGAACAGGTATCTTTTCCAGAGGATGATAATTACAGCCTTCTCTTTCCATTATGTTAGAAACCCAACTTCCAGGACAAACAAGATAGGCCTGGGTTCAGTGGGTTCTTTGTATGATTTTTGGCCTGAGGTCTCACTGGCCCTGGAGTTATTTCTACCATCTGGCTACAGACAACTGCCCCAGAGGCAGCTGTGCCCCACAGGCGCTGCCCTCCTAGGCACTCCTTAAGTCTTGCCACGGGGTGCCAGAAATCTGTTAGAGCTTTAGTGGAATTTCTCTCTGGCTCTGAAGAAATAACTTAAGGACTAATCACAGAAGTCTACACATACTGAAAGTAACTTTCCTTTCCAGATCAAGTATAGCTTCAAACCCAAAGGCACCTGAAGTCCAGACAGAGAAGTAACCAGCTTTTTTTTTAAATTTTTTTTAACATTTATTCATTTTTAGAGACACGGAGCATGAGCAAGTGAGGGGCAGAGAGAGGGGAGACACAGAATCCGAAGCAGGCTCCAGGCTCTGAGCTGTCAGCACAGAGCCCCACACGAGGCTCAAACTCACAAGCCAGGAGATCATGACCTGAGCCGAAGTCAGAAGCCCAACCCACTGAGCCACCCTGGCGTCCCCAGAACCAGCTTTTTGTTAAACATCAGTGCCTCAGAGCGGGAGGGGATGGGCCAGGCCGACCCTGAATGGGGTAGACTTAGAGCCACCGTTGCCACTGTGAGACTAAATGAGGTTCTGGGCAGGCCGGGAGTGGCCAGAGGCCTGGGCTCTGAAATAACGAGCCACGGCTCCTCCACAGGGCTGGCCAGGGCCTCAGGGGAAAGGGGCTGAGGGGTGACTCAGCAAGTTGGGGTGGAGGCTGAAAAAGACACACAACACGCCAGCCACAGGCTGCATGGGATGTGGGAGAGCGGCTGATCTGTGGCTGGGAGCCACGGGGAGAAGGTCTCAGCCAAGGCCAGACTCGTAAATCTACCAGGTCCCCACCGCGGGGCCTGGAGAGCTTGTGCAGAAGCGCTTCTGAGCAGCTGGGTGAGGCCAGGCAGGGGCAGGGACCAGGTGCGGGTGGGCGTGAGCGCAGTGTTCTCCACGAGACCATAAAAGTCCAGCTTGAATATTCTATTTTTAAAGCCAAATAGCAATGTCTTCCTGGTTGAGTCTGAAGGTGGCTGGAAGAGGAGCAGATGAATTTCCTCCCAAGCTGGTGGCACAGTCTTTTTCTGGGGACGAAACTGGGAAAGCTGGTTTTAGGTGTATGGAGGCTGCCCCAGCCCACCCCGCTCAGACTCGAGCCTTTGCCCAGCAGTATCAGACCCCGTCCTGTGCCTGACCCCGTAGAGACAAGGACAGCAAAGGAAGATGAAGCTGGTGGAGGGTGGCTGAGGAAGGACAAGCGCCATCCCGTCGATACAAGTGGCTTAGGCTGCCTCAGGCTCTATCCGGGCAAAGCTGTTTTCCTTCGTACCCAGGCCAGTCTGGGGTCCAGAGGCCGTGGCCTCCAGCCAGAGAGCACCCAGCACAGGCCACGTTGCCAAAGGGCTCTGAGAAGGCAGGCAGAGCCAAGGGAAGGACTGGAGCATGAACGGGAAGAACCAGACGAAATGTCAGGTCAGAGACTTGGATCCACAAACGAACCAGAACCAGGAGTTCTTTGCCTCTGCCGCAGAGGAAGAAAACACCTGCTCACTGGGAGACTTTTTATTCCCACCAGGTCTAGGGGCATGCGGCAGGCAAGAGTAGAAAGAGGCAGGTGAGACTCGGGTCCAGAGACAGCTTGGTCCCCTGCGAACAGGGGTATGTGGGAAAGAGGCTCCAAAAGGAAACAGAAGCACAGAGGACAACACGTCACTAAGGTGGCCTAGCTCAGGAGTCAGAGGGATGCCTGGCCCACTTGGTTAGCTTTTCCTGCCTGCCCAGGTGCCCAGGACACGAGGTGGGAGGGGAGGAGGCAGTGATGCTAGGACGGCTTCCCCAGAGTTGGATGTGCATTATGTTTCCTGATGAGCGGCAGAGCCGCAGGGCAGAGGCTCGGGCCATGGGAGAGGGAATGGCTAAGGAGAGGGTAGAGACCGTCGATTTACCACTTGGGAACTAGGTAATTAAATTGCAAGATCTAGTCTTCTCTGAGAAATTTCTTTTCTCTTCCTTTGGAAGGCGCCTGGCTAAGTCACATGCCACCGTTCTCCCTCTTTTGTGACACAAGCCCTAAACTCAGGGCACCTGCAAGCTTGGTATTGTAGATCAGGAGCTGGCTCACTGGCCACAGCGTATCAAATCCAGCCCACCTCCTCCCTCCACCCACCATGTTCCTGTAAATAAGTTTTTGTGGGAATACAGTCACATCCATTTGTTACACATACTATGGCTGTTTCCTGATACAGCACAATTGAATAGATGCCATAGGTTAAGCCTAAAATATTTATAATCTGGTTTTTGAAGAAAAAGTTTACTGACCTTCGCTCTAGATCATAGGTACTAAAAGTGTGGTCTGGGAACTCTGGGGGTCCCTGAGGCCCTTTCAATGGTCTAAGTGACCCAAACCATTTTCTTTTCTTTAATGTTTATTTATTTATTTTGAGAGAGAGAAAGCATGATGGCCTGTGCACAAATTGGAGAGGGGAGGGACACAGAGAGAGGGAGAGAGACAGAGAGAGAATCCCAGCAGTCTCCACACTGCTAGCATGGTGCCCAACATGGGACTCGGTCCCACAAACCTTGACATCATGACCTCAGCCAAAACCAAGAGTTGGACGCTCAACCGACTGAGCCATCCAGGCACCCCTAAAATCATTTTCATAATACCAGGCACTATTTGCCTTTCCTTACTCTTCTCTCACGAGCATAGCAGAACGTTCCAGAAGCCATACAACATGATATTGCAACAGATGGAATGTAGAAGCAGATAGGAGAACCCAGCTGTCTATTGCAACGGACATTAAAGATATTTGCAAAAATGTAAAACAATGCCACTCCTCTCACTAAATATTTTCCAATATGGAAAATAATTATTTTTCATGAAAACATTATATATATTCACATACAGTGGATTAATTAATGTAACTTTTAAGTAACAGCAAGATGTCAGCTGTTGAGCAAAACAGAGGACAAGGGACCACCCTAACTGCCTAGGGCAGGAGCTGCAGGATTAGGTGCAACCTACAGAAGGTACTGGAAGAAGGTGACCACCAGCCACCAGTAAGGTATTAGCAGGGACGGAAGTGGAAACTAAGGACCAGTGCAATGAATAAACTGAGAAGTTATGAAGGGGCAAAGACAATTGAGGTTTTTTTAATCTGAAAAGAAACAAAAATATGATCCAGAAATCAGAAGAAGAACAATCCTCCACAGCAAGGAGGCTAGAAGGAGAAAAACAAATTCAGTAAATCAGACCTAAATCACATCAGTTACATCAGACTACAGTGGGCTGGAACCTCTGGGTTGTGGCCAACTTGGATGAAAATAGATTCTATGTTTCACATCTCAGAAACCACAGCTAACTTCAGGCTGGGTGGCAGAGCCCCTGGAGCTCCTGGTACAAATACAGGCACACTCTCTATAAATGTGCTTGGGGAGGGAGCCAGCCATAACTGATGCACCCATGTCGGGTGAAGAGAAAACTATGAAGGTCCAATAGGCTCTGAGAAGAAGTACAGCAGCATAAATCAGAAGTTGAAGCAAAGCTCAGTTATAACCGCTGAAGTGTGGGCATGTGCCAAGCCTGCTGGGAAGGGCTACATCTCATCGCAAGAAGCCATTGGCCCTGATGCTGGGAGGGCTGCCAGATGTGTGATGTGCCAGTCAGCAAAATTCCTCCTCCTCCACGGGCAAGGCTGGTTGAACGTGCCGCTCTAACACAGTTCTAGTACTCCACCATCTGGCCAAGGAAGTGAGCCTCCCCTTGACCAGTCTCACCTATCTTGGCAACAATGTGCCACCACCATTAGTTCCCTGGACATAAAGGCAGAGCAGGGCACACCCTTCTTGCTTTGGGGAGCTGCATCACAAGAATACGCCACTGACCCGAACGGGCAGGCCCCTCATACGTTCCTATAAAATGAATATCGACTTGTGCCTTTAAAAGGGAGAACTCAGGTGGGGGATAAAATGGTGTTACTAAAAAATTATGAAATCCTAGGCTGTATTTGAAATCCCAGACGGGGTACATACAGGACCCAGGGTCAGCAAATTTTCACGGAGTTCCTGTTATGTGCTAGCCAGGGGCGTGTGGGGCGGGGAGAGGAGTTGAGGGAGGAGTACGACTGGAGAGCCCTTTTTGAAAGGCAGTGTCACGTTGTAGAAGAGATCTTGATATTGCAAATCATTCCAAGAAACCAGCTGTTAGAAACACCACCAGTGAAGCAGTGGGTGTGTTACTAACGCTGTGCTTATTTAAGAACTAGAATGGGTAGGGGCCCCTGGGTGGCTCAGTTAAGCGTCCAACTTCAGCTCAGGTCATGACCTCACGGCTGGTGAGTTCGAATCCCACCAGCATTGAGTTCTGTGCTGACAGCTCAGAGCCTGGAGCCTGCTTCAGATTCTGTCTCTGTCTCTCTCTGCCCCTCCCCTGCTCATGCACACACACACACACACACACACACACACACACACTCTCTCTCTCTCTCTCTCTCTCTCTCTCTCTCTCATTTATAAATAAACATTAAAAAAAACCAAACCAAAAAACTAGAAGCGAAAGGGACTGGTCTCATGAATATTAAAAGAAGCCAGAGCCTTCCACAGCTTCCCAGAAACAGTAAAAATCCAAAGTCAATCATTATATGTCCATCCTCCTCAAGCCCTTTTAAGAAGAAAAGTGTTATTTCCAGCTAAAGATGACACAGAAATTGGTGGTGCTTCCTGCCCCACACCCTTTACTGGAGGATATTTTTTCCTTATGGTATTACAAGGATGATCTTTGTCATGATTAAGTCAGAAGTGGAACTATCAAAAAGCCGCCCCCAAATTGACAAAACATCTATGTTGAAATATCCCCTCTGACTTTACCAGAATCTTTTCCACTTAAGTTTACATCCTAAGCCAGGGAAATCACCTATTTTGAAACAACTCCTACCTCTTCCCAAATTGCAAAATTATGGAAGAAAGTGACTCTGATGTTTTGTTCTTTAAGGTGTTCTTTTTTTGTTTTGTTTTTTGGGTTTTTTTTGAGAGAGAGAGACGATGGGGGAGGGGCAGAGAGAGGGGGACAGAGGATCTGAAGCAGGCTCCATGCTGAAAGCGGACAGCCTGATGCGGGGCTTGCACTCACAAACTGTGAGATCATGACCTGAGCCAAAGTCAGACGCTTAACCAACTGAGCCACTCAGGGGCCCCAAAGTGACTCGGATCTTGATAGAAGTGTATCAAAAGGGATCGATCAGTTCTCCCATAGCCTTTATTTTATCCCAACTCGATGTGGTCCTGGATGATCGTCTCGTTACCCGGGGCAATAATTCCTCACAGGGCTTTCGTTCATCTGTGCTCCCTTTACCTGTGCTCCCTTTACGGCAACTATGCAACTCTGTTTCTCCAGAGACACTCTAAACAAACATGAAGAAACAGAGCAGGAAACAGAATACTTGGGTTTATAAAACATACTTGACTGTGAACTAGAAATTACCTGCTTTATATAGGACTCCTGCATGAGGGACATGTCTTCTAAGAAAAATCGGTGGACTTCCATTTCTGACAATACGGTGGACCTGATATGTGGAGAAATCTTCCTGGTACAGAACACTCAAAATGATGGATCAAATATTGAAAACATATTTTTAAATGTACTTTTGGGCCAACAGAAAAGTAGGGGACAAGAATAAGAGAAGGGATAAGAAACCATAAAACCAACACTGGCAAGCCAGCACTGAGGCCAATACTGCCTTGGCAGTATCTGCCGATCGTTGGTGCCCCGAGCCAGGGTTTTAATAGGCCAAATTTGGATACAAGAGACAAAGCCTGGGACCTATACAAAATGGGAAGTTGAGTCAGAGATCCTGTCACAAAGCTGGGGTCGCCGAAATGCAATACCCTCAAGTATGTAAAAGAGAGTTGACCATACTTGCCCAAATAGACCTTGGCTGGGGTGGTGGGAGTGAGGGGGGGAGGAGCTTCCCAGAAATTTCTTTTTTTTTTTTTCATGTTCATTAATTTATTTTTGAGAGAGAAAGGTGAGCACAAGCGAGTGGGGGAGGAACAGAGGGAGAGACAGAGAAAGGGAGAGAATCCCAAGCAGGCTCTTCACTCATCTCAGAGCTCGAGGTGGGGCTCGAAGCTACAAACGGTGAGATCATGACCTGGGCCAAAATCAAGAGTTGCCCGCTCAACTGACTGAGCCACCCAGGCACCCCTTCCCAGAGATTTCTAAGCCCTCAAACTTTGGGGGCAAGAAATGCCAAAAATTTTCATGAGTCTCAATTTAGGAGTGTTTCTAGGCACAAGCAAGTACAATTCCTCTGTGGAAGAATATCCTTTAAGTCTAGCCTTCGAAGGATTCCCATGAATAAAATTCTAACAAACTTGGGCGCATAGCAGTTATAAACATCTGAAAGAAACATAAGCCCCCATAAGCCAATGATGGCAGAAACACTGAACTGTAGAATCACATTTGCAATGACTGAAGATACTGTAATGTTTAGGTACATCATACCCATTAGACATGCTTCCTGTATTTAAAGAAATAACGAGTATTTTGAAAAGACAATCCAGGAACAACAAACTAAAAATGTACAGGCAAAATTGGGGAAAATCATGATTTGTCGCAATTAAAAATATAATATTTTATTTTTTTAAAAATACAATATTTTAATTAGAAACCCAGCAGATGATTAGAAACTGCTGAAAACAGAACAAGTAAATTAGAAAATACATATGAAGAAACTACTCATAATTCAGGACATACGGACAAAGAAAAGAGATGAAAAATAGAAAAAGAAGACTTTGGAGACTATATTCATGGATCTGGAATAAGGAGATACTGTTTAAAGAAAAAACAGCCTAACCCTAAAGGAAAAAATGTAAAGTTGTACCACATAAACTTAAGAACATCTATTCATCACAAGACACCAGTTCAGAGAGTGAAAAAGACAAGTTCACAGACTGGGAGCGGATATTTGCAATGCATATAATCAAAAGGGTTTATACCAATGATGAGAGAAACAAAGTCAAGAAAAACGTAGTTGAAATTAAATTCCCTTACAGCCTGGAGCCCACTGATAGATATCAGAGACCTGCATGCAGCATGTAATACTTCCCAAGACGTGTATGGCTGCCTTAATGCCTTAATGTTTACACTCCCTTAAAAAACTAAAAGCAACCTTATCTTGACAATAGCTAAATCTTCAGGGTCCTGTGAGACCCTGCTTTCAGCGTCCAGAAATTCCTTGGAAACTAACTTTATCTCTACCCCCCTCCCAAACCTAAAACTACATAATCAGCCCCTCCTCACAACCCCAGGGCAGCTATTTCTGCCCATGGGTCCTGTCCCCGTATTTAATAAAATCACCTTTTTGCCCTGAAGACATCTCAAGAATTCTATCTTAGCCATTTGCTCACGAACCCCACTTCAAATTTCATCATCAAGAGTATATTAAAAATCCCCACAGAGCAATAAGAAAAAGCCGGACCATCCAACTGTAAATAGGCTAGAGACTTCACGATGCACCTTAAAAAAAAAAACAAAAACAAAACAAAAGTGGGACTTCAACTTGCAACCTCAAAATCAACAGTCCCATATTCCACCAACTGAGCCAGCCAGGCCTCCCAATGAGGAACCTTTTTAAAAGTTTTATTTATGTAACTAATCTCTACACCCCACTATGGGGCTGCAACCCAGGACCCCAGACATCAAGAGTCGTGGGCTCCTCGGACCCAGCCAGGCAGGCGCCCCACGAAGATACTTTCTAATTAGGGAGGATATCCCAATGGCCAAGGATGGCCAACTTCAATAGTAATTAGAAACATGCAAATTGAAGCAGCTCTTTCTGCCCAGGGGTCCTGAATAAAACCATGTTTTCGCACCCGAGGGGGGGAAAAAAAAGAAAAAGAAATACGCATATTGAAATCACAATTCACAATCACCAGAACAGTTATTATCTGTATCTATTAAATCCAGCAAGTACACTCCTTGGTATACACACCCAAAACACGAGTACACAAGAATGCTCGTAACAGCATTATGTGTAAGAGCCCCAAACTAGAAACCTGTACTCGTTTCCCGCAGCTGCCGGGACCGGCCTCCTTGCAGCTGCAGTTCTCTTTGCCAGCTGGCTCCTTGTTAAAGTCCGCCAACAGGGGGTGCTAGAGGAAACCTGCAAAGTGGGCGGGGGAAGCGGGAATGGACTCGCGACCCACGCCAGACTGTAGTGGTGGCAACAGCTCTCCCCACCCCCGGCCCCGCTACCCTTCCCCCCTACCCAGTCCCCGGCCGCCTCAGGCGCCGCGCTAGGTTCGAGTTTCCAGCTTGAACCCTCCCTACAACTAGTCTCCATTGTGCCCCTTAAAGATACCACCACCAACGCTCCAGCACTCCTTCCTCCGCGGTCCGAGTTCCACCTCTCCCAGGCTCCTCCTCTAAGCTTCCGGGTTCTAGTAAACTTGTAACTCTTAGCCCTTTGTTAACCGCTACCCGTCCAGGAGCTTCCTTCCGTGGCCACCTGTGTTTTCTTGGCATTTCCCTTCGCTTTTGCCGCCCTTGTAATAAATTTTCTCTGTTAACTGGTTTCTGTGTTCTTGACTGGACCCTGACTGATAGGACAGCCAAGGTTTGATTCTTTCGGAATCTGCCCTGCCTCCTGACCAGGAATGCATTGAACATCACTCCCGTTTTAAATAGGGAACCTGAGGGCTGCGACAAGTTTCACGGATCCTCATAGCCTCAGTTGGTTGTCCATGACGTCTTGACACGGTTACAGAAATCAGCTAAGGCCAAAGAGAGCAGAGCATCTTGGGTGTCTATTAGTGTGCCTGCCAGGAGGACAATTAGGTTCGCACCAAACATGAACACTCTCTGGCCCATAAATATATATTTGTTTGTTTGTTTATTTTAATGTTTATTTATTTTTGAGAGAGAGAGCACGCGAGCAGGGGAGGGGCAGAGGAGAGAGAGGGAGACACAGAATCCGAAGCAGGCCCCAGGCTCTGAGCTGTCAGCACAGAGCCTGATGTGGGGCTCGAACTTCGGAACTGCGGGACCGTGACCTGAGTTGAAGTCCCACACTTAACCGCCTGAGCCACCTCGGTGCCCCTCGACTTTTTTGCCCCCGTGAATGTGCACGGGAAAATGGCATCTTTCCTAACGTCTTCGTGCCCCTCTTCAGGTAAGCTGTTGAGGAAACTAAATTTGAGAACATCTAACTCCACAGGTGCCCTGCCTGCCGTTGCCATGGCCACCATTGTGTACATTTGTGTTTAATAACGTCATCGTAAGGGCTGATTCTTTAACCAGATGGCAAACATGTGTGCAGAGCTTGCCCAGCAAAGGAACAAGAAAGTTATGCAATTTGTAAGCAAAACAACTTGAGCCAAGACCTTGCTTGATGGGCCATGATTTTTCAGTGTTCTTCCTCCCGCGGGCTGTACCGACCATTATGAATCCTTATAAACCCAGACCACCTATCCTCCCCACCCCAAATCCCTCATGGTGTATAATTGTCCTACCTCACCATTGGTTTAAATGGTTCTCACCATTTAAATTTGTGTCTAAACAAGGCAGAATACAAGCCATTATTCAGAAGCCTATTTTTATTTACACTGTAAGCCAGAGTACTCTCATAAGATTTTCCTAATGCATAAATTCTAAATTGTGCCACAGTTTGGGTTCTGCCCAGCGGCATCAACCATCCTGGGGATCTCGGCTCCTCACTTCCGCAAATGCGACGTCGTATTATTTTGCTTCAGCCACCTACGTGTACGGTCATGCCCTTTACCATTTCATCACCAATAACTGCACCGCCTCCAAACTCGCTATTTCCAGAATTCTGACTTGATATTTTGATCCTTATCGCCTATCCTCCGTCTTGCTTAGGCTAGAGCATGCAGTCCAGTATATCTTGAACCTTACCGAAACCTATGACTCATATGCTAACCATCTGCCCTCACGTCCTCACTTCCTCTTTACTCATCTCGGATCCTCCGTTCGTTATTGTGATTGCTCCCTTGCAAATACCTCTATCCCTTGCCCCCCTTCCGCTGTTTTTGCTTGGCAACACCCTGACCCTGTACTATTTTCTACTCCAATCCTTGCCTGAACACTGTGGGAGATGAACACACCGTTTAGTCAGTGGCCTCCCTTGAAATTCTCACCATGAGTCTCAGATGGGCAACTCAACACTGTGTGGCAACTTTCCCCAGTGTGTTTACTTTCCACATTCTAACACACTTATTTCCCACTCCTTTTCTCCACTCAGACCTCCCAGCTTACCTTCACCACATGGCTTCGTGGAGAAAGCAAGAACCATCAGGCAGGAACCCTCCATCATCATACCAACAACCACACCTACCAATGTCCAGCTGTGTGCCCACGCTTCCGATACACAATGTGCCTTCTATGTGGACCAAGGTCCCACCCCCTTTTGCCCTTAGGAGGGCCTCACTTCTAAAAATATTCCCTCCGCCTCCTTCTGAATCCTTAGATTTTTCCATCCCTGGGTCATTTCTCCCATTTAAATCAGCCTACAAACACTCTCTCAGTGTAACACCTTCCATTAAAAAAACTTCTTTGACCTCATAGCCCCATCTGGCTATGACCACACTTCCCTGTTCCAGTGCATAGCAAACCTTTAAAAAAAATACTCTCAGTTGTCTTTCCTCATTCACTCACTCTAACGTGTATCTCCCTCTTACCTCTAAAACTGCACTGATGGGGTGCCTGGGTGGCTCAGTCGGTTGAGCATCCAACTTCGGCTCGGGTCATGATCTCAAGGTCTGTGGGTTCGAGTCCCACATCGGGCTCCGTGCTGACAGCTCAGAGCCTGGAGCCTGCTTTGGATTCTGTGTCTCCCTCTCTCTCTGCCCCTGCCCCACTCATGCTCTGTCTCTCTCCATCTCTCAAAAATGAATAAATGTTAAAATAAATAAATAAAAATAAACACAAATAAAACTGCACCGGTAAGGTCATTCATAGCCGCCTTTTTTGCCAAATCTGATGTTCGTTTCTATGGCCTCACCTTAGTGTTTTAAGTATCATTTGACTCGTTTGACAATTCTGTCCTGTTATTATTATTGTTGTTGTTTTAAGTAGGCTCCATGCCCAATGTGGGGCCTGAACCCAGGACCTCGACATCAAGAGTCGCATGCTCTACAGGCTGAGCTAACCAGCCAGAGAGAGAATCCCAAGCAAGCTCCACAGCCTTTTTTTTTTTTTTTTTAACTGAAGGAAAACTCTTTTTAGTCTTGTTAAAGCAATCTAGTTTAAAAACGAGCTGAGGTTGGGGCGCCTGGGTGGCGCAGTCAGTTAAACGTCCGACTTCAGCCAGTTCACGATCTCACGGTCCGTGAGTTCGAGCCCCGTGTCGGGCTCTGGGCTGATGGCTCAGAGGCTGGAGCCTGTTTCCGATTCTGTGTCTCCCTCTCTCTCTGCCCCTCCCCCGTTCATGCTCTGTCTCTCTCTGTCCCAAAAATAAATAAACGTTGAAAGAAAAAAAAAATTTTTTTTTTTTAAAACGAGCTGAGGTTAAGCAAAAAGAAAGAACACGAAACCTTCCACAGACGCACAGTCAGACAGATAGACAGGGGGCAGGGATGCTGGCAAGGGGCCTCCTCATCAGATCTTCTCCATCGGAGATATCACCGATTTGGGTCAGTTCCTCATTTTCCTTAGTCTTTTGCTCAACTCTGTTCTTTCTTTTTCTTTCTTTCTTTCCTTTTAAGTTTATTTATTTATTTTGAGAGGGGGGAGGGGCATCGAAAGAGGGAGAGAGAGAGAATCCCAAGCCTGCCCCACAATATCCGTGTGGAGCCTGATGTGAGGGTGGCTCGAACTCATGAACCATGAGATCACAACCTGAAGTCGAAATCAGACACTTAACCAGCTGAGCCACCCAGGTGCCCCAACTTTGACCTTCTTGAAACACTTTTCTTCTCTAGGTTCCCTAACCAACTGTTCCTTCTCCTTCTCTTTTCTGTTTTTAAAGGTCAAAATAGCATTGTACCAGGATTCTCCCACAGAAAGTTGTGACACGGAGGCTTTTCTTTCCAGGAAGCAACTTTATTCCTGACGGCACCATTCAGTTGGGTTCGTATCCGAAGAACTGAGCCCCAGATGTCCCGTGGCATAGTTTTTCATACTTTTTTTATTGTTTTGTCTCCCATATATGGTAACACACACAAACAGGGAGTCTGATTCAGTAGTCTCAGTTTACAAGGTCATGAGGGATGTTGTCACATAGGCACATAACCAGGTTACCTTGAAGTTTTCTGTTTTGTTTTGTTTTTCTTTTCTCTCTTCTTTTTTTTTCTCTCCTTATAGAGGAGACCTTACCACATTCCCCCCTTTGATGCTCGGACACCTGTATTTTGGGTCTAAGACCATCATCTTGGTTTAGAGGTTTATATTTTTATAACATTATTACATGAGTGGCCGTCCTTTTTATTTTATTAAAAAAAATTTTTTTAATGTTTATTTATTTTTGAAAGCGAGAGAGAGAGACAGAGCATGAGTAGAGGAGGGGCAGACAGAGAGAGAGACACAGAATCTGAAACTAGTGAACTCCAGGCTCTGAGCTGTCAGCACAGAGCCCGATGCCGGGCTCGAACCCACGGACTGCGAGATCATGAGCTGAGCGAAGTGGGACGCTTAACCGACTGAGCCACTGGGGTGCCCCCGTCCTTTTTAAATCATGGCCTCATTGAGACTGGAGACAGACCGTACAACCAAGGGAGCTAAGCAGGGGAAGATTAAGCACCCTCCCAAAATGAGAGGATAATTCCCATGAGGGTTTTGAATCCCCCATGAGTTGAAAACCATCCTCCAAATAACTCCCCAGGGTTCCAACAGTTCCAGGTCTGGACTGGACGTGAGCAACCTTTTTTATTTGATCTGTGATCTCCTCTATGACTCCTCCCTCATCGTCTATCTGTAGGCAGCAGTTGCACGGGTAAAATCCTCTGCAAACACCTCCCTCTGAAGCAAGCAGGTAATCTAAGGCCAAGCGATTTTGATAGATGGCATTGAGCATTTTCGTTTGCTGCTTGGCCAGTAAGTTAAGAGCTCTGGCAGTTTTATTGGTTATAATTTCTACAACTGCTTGCAGTCTGATGATGCAGTTTGGCACATAAATGGGAGTGCAGTAGCCCCAGGACGCATCCTCTGCCCAGGCGGCGGGGCCATAATACTGGATTATACGCTCTGGAGCCATTTATCATCTTTTTAACTGCCAATTTGTAAGGCACGCTGCTTCCTTTGAGTCTCCCTGTCCCCATACACTTGGACTCCCAAATGTTTCCCTCTGGCAAGTGGGAGCAGGAAGAAAGATGGATGAATAGTTTCCAGCACACATGACCCTGACCAGACTGACAGAAGTACTATGTAGGCTGTCCTTCCACGTGTCTAGTATAATCCACCTGGGACCCGCCATTTGATGGCCGCGTTGACACTGTCTCAGGCCTCTTGGAGATGAGAGAGGTTAGATAAGGAATGGGGATCTGGCTCAAGGTGATCTTGGGTCCCCCATCACTGGGTTTTTTGGGCAGTTGAGTTACAGAATCTTTGGCCTAGGCATGTTAAGTTTTTAACAGAGACAACGATGAACTTTTTCCCCATTAAGCAAGACAGTTTTTCCCAATAATTGAGCTTTTGAGAAGCCAAACCCTGATTGTAAGATGGGGGTATTTTGGTTTACTACAAGGTTTGTGGGGATCTACTTTTCTAGTCTCTTACAGCCATTGTTTCCCCATTGTTTCATTGGTACCAATGACGTATCCTATCCACAAAAGGAAGGTGAGTGCTAACAGAAACCTCTCACCACATTTCCAGCCGGCCGGGGCGGCCTCAGCCAATCCTGTGGCAAAGAGTAAAGCAAGAATCACGAGAATAGTGAGAAACAAGGTGTGACAGTGCATCACAGTAAGGAAACATATAGAAAATGAGGACAGTCTTTTGTTGCATCAGACCATCGATTCCTCAAGCTTCTGCAGTGCGTAGATTAGTCAACTTCCGGAGTGACTAAAGCAGGGCTGCAGTCTCCTGGAGCCTCTGGAGTTGCAGATTGCTTTTTTTCGTACGGGTCAGCTTGCACAGCATTGATGGATCAGGAATGCACTCCCAGTTTCGGGACGCTGGCTTCACTCTGCTGTAGTGAATCCAGGGACCCACGTTGGCTACATTTACTGCAGGAGGGGTGGACAAAATGACAGTGAACGGGCCCCTCCTGAGGGGTTTTAGGTGTTGCACATTTCACTCCTTTATCCATATTGCATCGGATTCACAGGCGATCGCTCCCTGACCCAGCGGTGTAAGGTGGTTAGGGTAAAGCTAAGGGCCCGCATCTGTTGTCGTAGGGTTAGGTTGTCTGTCTCATTTAGATCCCCTCCTTATGCCCTGGATAATGGGGGGAGGGTGCCCATAAAGGATTTCATCTGGGAGAACCCCAGATGTTTCTTCAGCCTCCCACCTGCAGCTGCAGTGTGCCTCCCTGAAGGTCCCTTACCTCTTCCTGCCTAATGTTCACCCTTTCCCTATCTATTTCTCCCCTGGAACAGGGCCTGTAACTGCTGTTAGGGAACAAGGATGATGACTGTTCTGGCTTCTTCACACTGATAAGGGACGGTGTAGGGGTACAGCAGTTAGGGTCAGTCCAGTGGCCCACAGTATGGGTTTACAGGAAGGCTGGCAGGCATGAGGCAGCATAAAGATTAGCAGACACAGAGAAAAACACAAAGTAAAGATTATACTGACCAATAAGGTGGCATCTTAAGATAATGTCTACAGTTCCCAAACCTGACAAATAACTAGGAGAGACCCTGACGTTGTAGACAACACATGTCAGGGGATCTCTCATAACCCAGGTGATAGAGGAGCAGTAAATAATTAATGGTGGCTCTGTTTCTGAGAGTTTGGCCCTAACTTAATTTAAAAAAATGTTTAAAGCATCCAATGCTTGTGAGGTGTTATTTATAGTTTTGCTGAATATAAGTAGACAGTTCGCTTTATTTCGAGGTGTAAAAGTTTTCCAAGAGCCAGGAATTCTACTCCAGGAAAGAGGCAAGGCAGCCATCTACCATTATTAATTTGTAAATTTTTAGGTAAGCCAAACCTGGGTATTACTTCATAAAGCAGAATTTTTATTACTTTTTGTGCCTTTTCCGTCTTGTATGGGGAAGGCCTTTACCCAATTAGTAAAAGTGTTAACCCATACCAACAGATGTTGGAATTTTTTTGACCTTGGCAGATGAGTGAAACCTAATGGTCAGTCTTTTCTGGATGGCCTCCAGTTTCTTGATTGCCTGGGAGAGCAAGTTTGTGGTTGAAAGGATTGTTCCTAAGGCACACTTCACAGGCTGATACTACTTGAAGAATTGTCCTTGACAATTTTTTTTTTTCAGTAAACATCTTTTGGGCCATTTGATAAGTTTGTCCCTCCCTAAATGAAAGTCCTGATGCTGTGCTTTAATGATCTTTTAGCTCTGTGAACTTGGGAATAGTAATTGCCCTGCTCTGTTTGTAACCATTCCAAGGGCTGGAGACAGTGTCTAGGAATCAGACCCCCGTTTATTTTTAGGGGGACAGTAGGTGGGATTGAGTCTCCTTTAATAATTGGTAAAGCAGGCAAACTGTTAGGGTCAGGCGTAAGGCAGGGTAAAGATAGGAGTCAGAGGCTAAAAAATTTTAGCAGTCAAAGGCTTTATTTGGGAACTAAGGTCTCAGGCGAGGTTCCGTGACTCAGGGAGAGAGAGAGAGGAGTCAGGGAAGTCACCCCCAGGTATGGTGGGATGGGGTTTTTAAGCTGCAGCGGTTCTGGGTTTAGGTCCGGGTGGGCCTTTTTCGCATCAGGTCGTGCTGTCGCTCTGTGATTGGTTGACCTCCAATTCGTTCTGGCACCCTACTAGGGGCTTTTCGTTGGGTTGCCCTGGCAAGATGGCCGTCCCCTCTACTGTGGTTCCAAGGACATCCTAACACAAACTATTTTCCTGAACCTTGGTATCTGTAGCCTACAATATCCAGTAATTTTCAAAAAGTCACATAATTGTTTCTCTGTCCTGGGGTTAGTAGCACCATAGTCTCTAATTTAGCTATAGTGTCCCTTTCTAGCAAGGGGGTAAGGATCTCTGGCATTATGAGGAAAGAATGAAAAAAAAATTAGGTTTTTCCATATACATCCCAGGGGCTGAGAGAAAAATTTAGTTAGAAGTTTTTCGAAGACGGCTCTAATTGTCATGCTACATTTGGATAGTTGTCCTGGAGTGGAAAGGAGGACAGAAAAGGTAGCTCTGGTGTTAAGAAGGAAATCAACCAGTTTCCCTTCTATATTTAGAGTTACCCGAGCCTCTGGGTTTCTGACAGACAGTTGGTTTAGGTGAGCCACTGTGAAGAGCCCCAGGCCCTGGCTAGTGCCTTCCAGGGACATTGGTTATCTGAGCCCTCACAGATAGAAGTCCCCGAGGGCATTCAGATCTCCAGTGATTGTCTCCACAAAAGGGACAGACAGGGCTTATGGGGTTTTCATTTTGGTTGTCCCTTCTGAGGACATTCTCATTTTAGTGCTCTGAAAGGCCATATAAATGGTACTTGGTGCCAGGACATCAGGAAGTCCCATCTGATGTAGTAAGTAAGGCCATAACTAAGCCTCCTTTTCTCTCTCTCTCTCTCTCTCTCTCTCTCTCTCTCTGGGTGTGTTTTAAATTCTTATTCTCCTCTTGATCTTGGTTGTAATATACCCAATTGGCAGCTTTTAAGAGCTCCTCTAGGGTCCCTTCAAGGCCAACAGCCAGTTTTTGCATTTTCTTTGAATATCTAGGGCAATTGAGTGACAAATTCATCTTTTAAAATCATCTCAGCCTTAGGGGTGTCAGGGGAGATAGCCATATATTTAATGAGAGCCTCCCTCAACCTTTCCAGGAAGGCTGTTGGGCTCTCATTTTGTGTTTGTAAAATAGTAGCTAATTTAGCATAATTTAAGGGCTAAATCTTAGATTTTCTTAATTTTCTTTTAAAACATCTGTCTCATTAAGAGTCTGATTTAACAAAAGCATTATATCTTGCCAGGTCAACTCAAAAACATACGTAATATTCTGAAAAGCCTTTATATACTTATCCGATCAGAAAATTTACCTAGATCTCCTTTTATCTGTCTTAAACCTTGTAATGTAAAGGTTTTTTTCTTCTGGCATTCTAGTTTCTTGTAAGCGAAACATGCCTGTTACATTACAGGGAGGGCCTGGATAAGGCGGGTAGCAGGGAGCAGAATTGTATTATTATATATACATATATAGATTGAGGACCTGAGGAGGAGGTGGTTAAGGTGGCAGGCTTCCTTTCCTCCTTCTCTAGGTCTGTTTTGGGTACAGGTAAGGGGCCCTTAGTTGTTTCCCCTCCTGATTGCTGGACTCTAGAAAAGAGTTGCCATTAAATTAGGATCCACCTTACACTGCTTACATATATCTCAATTTTTTTTTCTTAAGGCCCAAAAGCAAAGAACATAGGGGAATTCTCCCCATTTCCCTTTACATTTGCAAAACCAGTCCAATTGTAGGATAGTATTGTCATTGATATTTCCCTCTGGTGGCCAGGTTCCCTCTTCCAATTTGTATTGGGGCCAAGCCTTTGTGCAAAAGAAATTGAATCATAATGCATTCCAAAGGAGTAATGGCCTTGGTTGGGGAGTTACTCATCTACAGGAAAAAGGAAGAAAGTTGTCCCTTATCTCAATTTCCTGTAGCTGGCCAGGAGAAACCTCATCTCCTGGCCCGGCATTTTGGGTGGCTATGGGATTGGCAGCCAAAAACCCTGTCAGTCTCGCGAGGTGCTGGGAGTAGTCCTTCTTACCCAGACTTTGACCCTACCTCTGAGAGCTGATCTGGTCTTTCTTGCTTTTTTTACCCCTCCAGTTTCCCACCTGCAGGACCTTGGGGGTATGGACTGTGACCAAGCAAGACTTTCCTGGTTGTTGTAGGATTCACTCATTTTATTTTGGCCCAACAGTAACTTACATATTGATCATTGGCCTTTGAGGGAGGGGGTTAAAGGGCCAAAGTCAAGGTCTATTCCCCTGCCTTTTTCAACAATGCCCGCATAAATATGTTTTAGCCATGTGGATATCCATTTTTGGCATACAATGGGCTCAGTTTAGTAAAATGGCTCCCATGTATCTTAGTAAAAGCCCTTCATATATCATTCCTCTCTCATATGGCAGAGGCATCCAGTCCTCTGCTAAATGGGAACAACACAAATGTGGAGGATTTGGAGGCCGGCGCCAAGGGTATTGCCATCATTTTCCCGGCCTTTGGATCAAAGGAGGAGGAATTTTAATCTTAACCCAGTGTACTTTTAAAATCCATTTATTTATGGGGCGCCTGGGTGGCTCAGTCGGTTAAGCGTCCCACTTCGCTCATCTCCTGATCTCGCGGTCCGTGAGTTCGAGCCCCGCGTCGGGCTCTGTGCTGACAGCTCAGAGCCTGGAGCCTGTTTCAGATTCTGTGTCTCCCTCTCTCTGACCCTCCCCTGTTCATGCTCTGTCTCTCCCTGTCTCAAAAATAAATAAAACGTTAAAAAAAATTTTTTTAAATCTGATTTATTTTAACCTTAGTCTGTCCCGACCATATATTAAAAAAAAATTTTTTTTTTTAAGATTTTCCTTCACGAACCCTCTACAACTTTTCTTTACGTTTAGATTTTGTCCCAAGCCATTTCTCTCCAAATAAACAGTCTCATTTAGGACAAAATTACTTTCTTTTACCTTCAACAAAAATATATTTTCATTTCTTATATATTTTTTTATATCTCTTACTTTTCTACACACACACTTGCTTTTCTTATCTTTATCAGTTTTAACTACATTTAGTAGAATTTTAACTCTTAGAAAAGTTAGTCTCCAGTGAAAACTAAGTAGTAACCAATTGTGAACTCTACGTTACATCAGAATTTTTTTTTTAGATGGCAAACTTATGAATCCATTAAGCACAAAGCATGTTTTCCCACACACCCAAATATTCTTAGTTTTTTTGCAACAAGTCAAAAGCACAGACCTACATCTAGTAATTATTGCTTTAGCCTCTTATCTCATTAGATATCCAATGAATTTACTCTCAATTTATCATGCAAGCAAAACGTTAACGTTTTGGGTTACCAAAGACTTTGAAAGCTATCTTAACAATTACCCATGAAAACTCTGAGACAGACAGTCTGATGGGTGGCACTCCCTGAGCTGGTTCCTGGGCCTCCCGGGTTCCACTGGCACACAGGGGGTCCTTGCCCCGGTGCACTGGGAGGGCTAGTCTCCTGTGGATCAAGTGGTTCACTGGCACCAGGTGAGGTCCCTTTTCTCAGCACTCTGATGCTCGTATCCCTGGTGGCAAAGGAGGTGGAAACGTAACATCTCTGAATCCTGGACAAGGCCCCAAGTAATGTAGCAGGATTCTCTCACAGAGTCATGACCTTGAAGATTTTCTTTCCAGGAAGCAACTTTATTCCTGCCAGCACCATTCAGTTGGGTTCATACCCAAAGAACTGAGCCCCGAACGTCCTGTGGCATAGTTTTTTTATACATTTTTTATTGTTTTGTGTCCCCTATATAGTAACATACACAAACATGTAGTCATTCGGTAGTCTCAGTTTACAAGGTCATGAGGGATGTTGTCACGTAGGGACACAGCCAGGTTAACCTTGAAGTTTTTTTTTTTCTTTTTTTCTTTTTTTTCTCTCCTTAGGGAGGGGACCCTACCATAGCATGAGAAAATTAGCAAGGCAAAAATCACTATAAGAAAAGTCAAAAGGCAAGTGACAGAATGGGCAACAGTTGTAATGGAAAAAACTCAGTTTTTCCCTTCCAATGTAGGGGAAAACCCAGTTCTTTTCTGCTATGTGTTTTTCTCTTGTGTGTCTCCCTTACAGAGAATACTTCACTTCTGACACTTCTGGTCACTAATGTTTGAGGGTTTTTCCCTACAACAACAAGCAATTCTCCCAACACCAGCTAGGTGTCCTACAATTTAACCCAATTCTAGCATTATCTACCTGAAGATAGAGTCAAATCTCACAGGTAAGGGCTCAGTCCTACAAGACTGCTCCTCACGAATCTCAAGCTCAGGTTATCTATCACCTGTGCTTCTGATCTACTGGCTATCTATCCCTCCTTGGTTTAATTAACTCGCTAGCACAGCAAAACACTGTTTCCAAGTTTATTAAAGTATATGATAAAGGATACAGATGAACAAACAGATGATGAGACACACAGGGCAAGGTCTGAGAGGGTCCCAAGAGCAGGAGTGTCTGTCCCAGTGGATTTGGGGTACATCACCCTCCTGGTGTGGATATGTTTGCCAGCCTGGAAGTTTCCTGAACCCATACCACCAGGATTTTATGGAGGCTTCCTCACGTAGGCATGATCAATTATTAAATCTATTTCTACCCCCTTTTTCCCTCTCTGGAGGATGGGGGGGCGGGGTGGGACTGAAAATTCCAAGCTTCTCCTCACAGTATGGTCTTTCTGGAGACCAGCCCCCATCTAGATGCCCACCCAGGATCACCTCATTAGAACAAAAGATACTCTTCTTTCTCTTATCCTTTAGAAATTTACAAGGGTTTTAAGAGCCCTGTGTCAGAGATGGGGTCAAGACAAGTATTAGAACAAGAGATATTCCTAGTGCTCCTAACATTTAGAAAATTACGAGGGTTTTAGGAGGTCTGTGCCAGAAACTGGGGGCAGAGGCCAATATATATATTTTCTATTGTCTCATAACAGTATTTACAGTTCAGGTCATGGACATAGTGATTATATCCTAAATATTCAGAGAGAATTCTCTTTATCTGCCAAATCAGTAAAGAGACCAACAACCCAACAGAAAATTGGAGAAAGAATATGAACAGACAGATCTCAGGAAAGTGATATAAATACGTTTTATGATACAAAGACATAGGGGCACCTGGCTGGCTCAGTCAGCAGAGCATGTGACTCTTAATCTCAAGGTCATGAGTTTAAGCCCCACACTGGCCATGGAGCTTACTTAACAACAACAACAACAAAAAGTTACAAAGATATAGGCAAACTCATTAATAATAAAGGGAAATAAAGAGGAAAATCACACCAAATATCATTGTCAACTATCATACTGATAAAAATTCAAAAGTTTGACAATATACCCTATGGGAAAACAGATCCCATATGCTGCTGTGAAATTAATATGAAAAGATCTCTGAGATAGATTTTTAAATGGATAAAAGGAAAAAGACAAACCAGCTCCTAGAGCATATATGATTTCCATTTTTATTTGCATAAGGACACACACACACACACACACACACACACACACACTGAAAAGTGGTTACTTGTTGCAGTGGGAACCGGAGTGGATGAGGGATAAGGTGAGAGTAAGTGTATACCTTTTAAAAAAAAAACAAAAGAACTATGGTCCAAAGAGTTTCCTAAAAGGCAAATCATTATATGTGATAAAAACAGAATACTGTTGTTGTTTTTTAAACAGAAGTTTTGAAATGTACCCTATGGCAATGACTCCTTTGTGTACAATTGCAAAAATATTTTGTGTGTGTGTCTGTATCCTGGCTTATTTCCGAGAAGACTAATTGGCAGAGAACTTTTTTTTATATCAAAAGGGTGGTTAAAGGGTATCTAAAGTGCCAGAAAAAAAAAAAATGTGGTGCAATGGCTTCTTGGCAGTCTTTGAACAGGATGTTACAAAACATTTCCCAAACATTCAGTTAATGGGAATCCTCCTGGCAACACAGAATAACAATGAGCTTATTCATATGAAATGTGTCAATATGGTGGTTATGAATAACCTGAGGCAGACAGGAAATGCACAGTCAAGTGAAATACCTTCACTGAACATTTACGGTATCAGAATTTGGAATCCTTTCCATCATTCAAAATATGTTCTGACCTGTCAAGAGAAACCACACAATCAATTAATTTAAAAAGACAAGTATCATATGATTTCCCTAATATGTGGAATCTAAATAAACAAACAAACAAAAAAATCAAACTCATAGATACAGAGAACAGATTAGTGATTGCAAGAGGCAGGGAGTAGGGGATGGGAGAAATAGGTGGGCCTATTTTTTTTTTTTTTTTTTTTAGTTTTTATTGAACAAAAAAATTTTTTTTTTCAACGTTTATTTATTTTTTGGGGGACAGAGAGAGACAGAGCATGAACGGGGGAGGGGCAGAGAGAGAGGGAGACACAGAATCAGAAACAGGCTCCAGGCTCTGAGCCATCAGCCCAGAGCCTGACGCGGGGCTCGAACTCCTGGACCGCGAGATCGTGACCTGGCTGAGATCGGACGCTTAACCCACTGCGCCACCCAGGCGCCCCAACAAAAATTTTTATAAAGATAAAACATGGAAGTAACCTGAGTGTCCACTGACAAATGAGTTGATAAGCAAAATATGGTATATACATGCAATGGAACGTTATTCAGCCTTTTAAAAAAGGAAATTCTGCAATATGCTACAACATGGATGAAACTTGAAGACATTAAGCTTAATGAAATAAGCTGGACACAAAAATACTGTATGATTCCACTTACATGAGGTGCTTAGAGTAGTCAAAATCATAGAGACAGAAAATAGAATGGTGGTTGCCAGGGGCTGGATGGAGCAGGAGAATCGGGAGTTATTGATTAATGGGTATAGAGTTTCAGTTTTACAAGGTGAAGAGAATTCTGGAGATGGATGGTAGTGATGGCGGCACAACAATATGAATGTATTTAGTATCACTCAACTGCACACTTAAAAATGGTTAAGATGGTATGGGGCGCCTGGGTGGCTCAGCCGGTTAAGTGTCCGACTTTGGCTCAGGTCATGATCTCACGGTCCGTGAGTTCCAGCCCCGCATTGGGCTCTGTGTTGACAGCTCAGAGCCTGGAGCCTGCTTCAAATTCTGTGTCTCCCTCTCTCTCTGCTCTTCCCCCGTTCGTGTTCTGTCTCTCTCTCCTTTAAAAATAAGTAAAAACAAGGGGCGCCTGGGTGGCGCAGTCGGTTAAGCGTCCGACTTCAGCCAGGTCACGATCTCGCGGTCCGTGAGTTCGAGCCCCGCGTCGGGCTCTGGGCTGATGGCTCAGAGCCTGGAGCCTGTTTCCCATTCTGTGTCTCCCTCTCTCTCTGGCCCTCCCCTGTTCATGCTCTGTCTCTCTCTCTCTGTCCCAAAAATAAATAAACGTTGAAAAAAAAAAATTTTTTTTTTAAAAAATAAAACATTAAGAAAAAAATTTTTAAATGGTGAAGATGGTAAATTTTAGGCTTGTGTGTTTTACCACGATAAAAAAAGTTTAAAGAAATAGAAAAAAAGAAAGCTAGAGTGGCTTTGTTAGTATCAGACAAAATAGACTTCAGAACAATACAATTACCAGACATAAAGAGGGACTTTTTTGAGAGAGAGAGAGAGAGAGAGAGAGAGAGACTGAATGAGTGGAAGAGAGAGGCAGAGGGAGAGAGACTGAGAATCTTAAGCAGGCTCCATGCTCAGCATGGAGCTTGATCCCATAATCCCAAGACCCTGGGATCATGACCTGAGCTGAAATCAAGAGTCAGATGCTTAACCAACTGAGCCACCCACGTGCCCAAAGGGATACATTTTATAATGATAAAAGAGCCAATAGACAAGGAAGAAACAATAATCCTAAATGTGTATTCACCTAATAACAAAGTTTTAAAACACATGAATGAAAAACTGATGGAACCAAAGGAGATTTATAGTTGGAGACTTCCACACCTCTCTCTGTGTAACTGATGGAACAAGTAGACAGAAAATCAGTAAGCACAAAAAAGCTCTGAACAACACTATCAACCAACTTGATGGAACTGACATTTAAAAAAAAAATGTTTTTTAATGTTTATTTATTTTTGAAAGAGATAGAGTGCAAATGGGGGGGGGGCAGAGAGAGAGAGAGAGAGAGAGAGAGAGAGACAGAATCTGAGGCAGGCTGTAGGTTCTGAGCTGTCAGCACAGAGCCTGATGCAGGGCTCGAACCCACAAACCGTGGGTTCATGACCTGAGCCAAAGTCCGGTGCTTAACCAACTGAGACACCCAGGTGCTCCTAATGGAATTGTGTGAAACAGAACAATCCACACAACAACAGTAGGAAGTCTTTCAAGTTCACATGAAACATTCACAACCAATAAGGTAGACCATATTCTAGGCCATAAAATAAATCTTTACAAATTATTAAAAATTAAAATCACACAAAGTACATTTTATGAACTCAATAGAATTAGATTAAAAACAATAACAGAAAAATATCTGGACAATTCCCTAATAATTGGATAGCTTCTAAATAACCCATGTGTCAAGGGAGAACTCTTCAGTGAAATTAGAGAAAATATTTGAGCTAAATTAAAATGAAAATACAGCATATTAAAACTTGTGAAATGCAGGGGCACCTGGGTGGCTCAGTTGGTTGAGCATCCAACTTTGGCTGAGGTCATGATCTTGTGGTTCATGGGTTCAAGTATCACATTGGGCTCTTTGCTGTCAATGTGAAGCCTGCTTCAGATCCTCTATCTCACCTCTCTCTCTGCCACTTCCCCACTTGTGCACTCTCTCTTTCTCTCAAAAATAAATAAAAACATTAGAAGTTTTATTTTTTTATTTTATTTTTTTTTTTCAACGTTTATTTATTTTTGGGACAGAGAGAGACAGAGCATGAACGGGGGAGGGGCAGAGAGAGAGGGAGACACAGAATCGGAAACAGGCTCCAGGCTCTGAGCCATCAGCCCAGAGCCCGACACGGGGCTCGAACTCACGGACCGCGAGATCGTGACCTGGCTGAAGTCAGACGCTTAACCGACTGCGCCACCCAGGCGCCCCAAAACATTAGAAGTTTAAAAAAAAAAAAAAACTTCTGAAATGCAGACAAAGCAGTGCTTAGAAGGAAATTTATGGCATGAAAAACTTTTATTAGAAAAAATGATCTAAAATCATCTAAGCTTCCACCTTAAGAAATATTTTAAAAAATTAAAAATAAGAGCAAATTCAGAGTGCCTGGGTGGCTCAGTCAGTTAAACATCTGACTCTTGGTTTTGGTTCAGGTCATGATCTCATGGCTTTGTGGGTTCGAGCCCTGCATCAGGTTCTGCACTGGCGGTGCAGAGTCTGCTTGGGATTCTCTCTCTCTCCTTTCTCTCTCTTTCTCTCTCTCTGCCCCTCCCCCACTCGTGCTGTCTCTGTCTCTCTCAAAAATAAGTAAACAAAAAAAAAGAACAAATTCAACTGAAAGCATGCAAGACAAAATAAAGAGCAGAAATCAATACAATTGAAAACAAAAACACAACAGAGAAAATCAATAAAATTAAAAGCTAGTTTTTGGGGAAGAAATAATAAAATTGATAAACCTGTAGCCAGACTGAAAAAAGAATACACCAATCATCCATATAGGAATAAAAAGGGAGATATCACTACAGACTCTACAGACCCTACAGACATTAAGTGTATCAGAGAATACTACAAAAAAAAAAAAATCAAAACCCTCTATGCCTATAAATTTGATGACTTAGATGAAATGGACTGATTTGTTAAAAGATACAAATTACCAAAACCTGTTCAAGAAGAAATAGATGAGCTAAATAGTCCCACATTTATCAAAGAAATTGAATTCATTGGGGAAAGCCTTCCAACAAAGAAAACTCCAGGCTCAGATGGTTTAACTAGCAAATATTTAAGTAAGAAGTAATACAAATTTGACATAATCTCTTCCAGAAAATAGAAGAGAAGGAAGCACATCCCAAGCCATTTATGAAACCAATATTTTTGTCTCAGGTCAGGCTGCTAAAATGAAATAGCATAAACTGGGTGGCTTAAAAACAACAGAAATTTACTTCTCACAGTTATTGAGTCTGTAAGTCCAAGACTGGGGTGTTAGCATGGTTAAAATTCTGGTGAAGGCCCTCTTCTGGGTTATAGACTGCTGTCTTCTCATCCTGTCCTCATATGGTAGCAGGGGTGCAAGAGAGCTCTTTGTGATCTAACGGCCTTAATATCATTGAAGAAGGCTTCACCTTATGACCTAATTACCTCCCAAAGGCCCTACCTCCTAATACCACCACACTGGTGGTTAGTATTTCAACATATGAGTTTTGAGGGAAACAAGCTTTCAGTCCAAGTGCAATTACCTTAATATCAAAACCAGAACCAGTGTGGTATTAGGTTACAGGATAGGCACACAGGTCAATGGAAGAGGACACAGAGTCCAAAAATAGACCCACACAACTGATTTTTGACAAAAGCGCAAAGGCAATTCAATGGAGAAATGATTGTCTTTTGAACAAATGGTGGTGGAATAACTGGACAGCCATTTACAAAGCAAAATAAGCCACCACCCAAACTTCACATTTTATACAAATTTAACTCAAAATGGATCATGAATTTAAATATGAAATCTAAAAGTTTCAAAACTTTAGAAGAAAACACAGTAGGGAATCTTGGTAACCTGGACTTAGGCAAAGAGTTCTAAGAAATGACACCAAAGGCCTTATAGAAGAAAGACTTGATAGATGGGAGGGATTTCAGGACTTAAAACTGACTCTGTGAAGAATACTCTTTTTTTAATATAAGGTTCCAAATTCCTGGAAGTTTTTTTTTTCTCTTCTTTTTGTATTTGAGAGAGAGAGACAGAGACAGGGAGAGAGCATGAGTGAGGGTGGGGGGTAGAGGGAGAGAGAGAGAGAGAGAGAGAGAGAGAGAGGGAGAGGGAGAAAGAATCTTAAACAGGTTCCATGTTTAGTGTGGAGCCTAATCCTGAGTGCGGGATCATGAAATCAAGAGTTGGACGCTCAATTGACCCAGGAACCCCTGTGAAGAATACTCTTAGGAGAATGAAAAGACAATTCAGGGGTGCCTGGGTGGCTCAGTGGGTTGAGCATCCAAGTTCAGCTCAGGTCATGATCTCACAGTTTGTGAGTTCAAGCCTCACATCAGGCTCACTGCTGTCACCCTGTCAGTGCAGAGGCCACTTCACATCCTCTGTCTCCCTCTCTCTGCTTCTGCTCCTCCCCTGCTTGTGCTCTCCCCAAAATAAATAAATATTAAAAAAAGAGAGGGAGAGAATGAAAAGACAATTCAGAGATGGGAAGAAAAAATTTAAAAATCACAAATTAGACAAAGGACTTGAATCCAAGATATATAAGGAACTTTCAGAATGCAATTACAAGGAAATCAATTTTTTTAAATGGGCAAAAATTTGGAAATATAAAATTTTAGAAGACAGCACTGACAACAATTTCTTTGACATTGGCTATAGCAATATTTTTCTAGATATGTCTCCTGATACAAGGGAAACAAAAGCAAAAAAAAAAAAACACAACCCATTGGGACTACATTAAAATAAAAAGCTTCTGGGGCGCCTGGGTGGCTCAGTTGGCTGAGCATCCAACTCTTGATTTTGGCCCAGGTCATGACCCCAGGGTCATGGGATCGAGCCCTCGCACTGGGCTTGGTGGAACCTGTTTAAGATTCTCTCTCTTTCCCTCTGCCCCCATCCTCTGCTCTCTTTCTCTGAAAAAAATAAAAATAAAAGGCTTCTACACAGCAAAAGAAACAATCAACAGAACTAAAAGACAACCTGCTGAGTGGGAAAAGATATTTGCAAATGAAATAAAGGGATAAATAAAGGGATAGTATCCAAAATACATAAAGAACTTATACAACTCAACACACACACACACACACACACACACACACACAAATAATCCAATTAAAAACGGGCAGAAGACATGAACAGATATTTCTGTAAAGAAGACATACAAATAGCCAACAGACACAGGAAAAGATGCTCACCATCACTCATCATCAGGGAAATGCAAATCAAAACCACAGTGACATATCGCCTCACACCAGTCAGAATGACTAAAATCAAAAACACAGAAGACAAGTGTTGACGAGGATGTGGAGAAAAAGGAACCCTCGTGCACTGTTGGTAGGAATGCAAACTGGTGCAGCCCCTGTGGAAAACGGTATGGAGATTCCTCAAAAAATTAAAAATAGAATTACCATATGATCCGGTAATTCCACTAATGGGTATTTACCCAATGAATTATGAAAACACTAATTCAAAAAATATCTATGCACCCCTATGTTTATTGCAGCGTTATTTACAATAGTTATATTATGGAAGCAGCCCAAGTGTCCATCCACAGATGAATGAGTTAAGATGTGGTATATACATACAATGAAATGTTACTCAGCCATAAAAAAATAATGCAATCTTGCCATTTGCAACAACATGGATGGAGCCAGAGAGTGTAATGCCAAGTGAAATCAGTCAGTCAGAGAAAGACAAATACCATATGATTTCACTCACATACGGAATTTAAGAAAGAAAAACAAATGAACAAAGAAAAAAGGAAACAAACCAAAAAACAGATTTTTAAGTACGGAGAACAAATTGATGGTTACCAGAGCGGAGGCTGGTGAGGAGATGGGTGAAATGGTGAAATAGATAAAGGGAATTAAGAGTATACTTACGATGAGCACGAGTAATGTATAGAATTGTTGAATCACTATATTGGACACCTGAACCTAATATAACACCGTGTGTTAACTATAGTGGAATTAACATTTTTTTTAAAAAGGGCAAAGATTTGAACTGACAATTCACCAAAGAAGCTACATGGATGGCAAATAAGTACATGAAAAAATGCTCAAAGTCATTAGTCGCTAGGAAACTGCAAATCCAAATCATAATGGTGGGGGCATCTGGGCATCATAACGGTAGGGGCTCAGTCAGTTAAGCATCCGACTTCGGTTCAGGTCTTGATCTTGAGGTTCATGAGTTCGAGGTTCTGCTGTCGGCCTGTCAGCACAGAGCCCGCTTTGGATCCTCTGTCCCTCTCTCTCTGTACCTCCCCCACTCATGCTCTCCCACACACAAAATAATAAATACTAAAAAAATCATAATAGTATACCACTTCATAACCAATAAAGTGGCTATAATAAAAAAATACAGACAACAACAAGTGCTGATGAGGATGTGGAAACACTGGAACTCCAATACACCACTGATGGGAACGTGAAATGGCCCAGTTGGTGTGGAAAACAGTTTGGCTGTTCCTCAAAAACTTAAACATAAATCACCACACGATCCTGCAAACCTACTCCTAGGTATACACCCAAGAGAACTGAAAACACGTTCACACAAAGACTTACTTGCACTTGAATATTCATAGCAGCATTATTCATACTAGCCAGTGTGTAGAAATAACCTAAATACGTGAGTGATGAATGGATGAACAAAATGTATTTCCACCCCAGGGGATACCACGCGGCCGTGACAAGGAATGAACTATGATGCACACTGCAACATGCATAAGCCTTGAAAGCATTATGCTAGGTGAATGAAGCCAGACACGAAAGGCCACGTGCTGCATGATATGATCCCATTTATATGATTGTCCAGCAGAGGCAAATCTATAGAGACAAAAAGTCGATTAGTTATTGTCAGAGGATGGGTGTAGAGGGGATTAGTAGTGACAGGGCTTCTGCTGTGGGTTATCTTAATCAACTGCAGCTGTCATAGCAAAATACTGTAGATCGGGTGGCCTAAACAACAGAAATTTCTTTTTCATGCATCTAGAGGCTGGGAAGTCTAAGATCAAGGTGCTGGCAAAGTAGGTTTTAGTCTGAGGCTCTTGGTGTGTGCATATGGAGAGAGAATCCTCTCCACCTCTTCTTATAAGTGCACGAATTCCATCAGGGGGGCCCCACCCTCATAACCTCATCTGTCTCTAATTACTTCCCAAAGATCCCAATCTCCAAATACCTTCAACTTGAGGAAGAGGACTTCAACATGAACTTGTGGGTCAATTCAGTCCAAGCAGGGACTGATGGAAATGTTCTAGAATAAGATAGTGGTGGTGGTTGCACAACTTTGTGAATATACTAAAAACTATTGAATTTTATGCTTAAACACACACATACACACACACACACTAAGATGCCACCATCTACCTGTTAGAGTGGCTAAAGTTAAAAAAATAAAGAAATAAAACAAAACACATATGACAATACAGAGGGCTGCTGAGAATGTGGAGGAACCAAAACTGTCACATATTGCTCAGGAGGGTGTAGAATAGTTCAGCCACTCTGGAGAACAGTTCGAAGGTTTTTTACAAACTTAAACACACACATACCACAGAACCCAGAAATCTCACCCCGTGTTATTTGCCCAAGTGAAATAAAAGCCTGTATTTACAGAATAACTGAAAACCACTTCACAAATGTTGACAGTAGCATTGTTTGTCGTCACCAAAACCTGGAAACAGTCCAAAAAATTGTAGCACATCTATAAAATGGGTCGCTAGTCATTAGGAAAATTGCACTGATACCACAACACAAATAACTCTCAAATGCATTATGCTCAATGAAAGAAGCCAGATTCAAAAACTTACAGGGGGCGCCTGGTGGCTCAGTCGGTTAAGCATCCAGCTTTGGCTCAGGTCATGATCTCGCAGTCTGTGGGTTCGAACCCCACGTCGGGCTCTACGCTGACAGCTCAGAGCCTGGAGCCTGCTTCGGATTCTGTGACCCCCCTCTCTCTGCCCCTCCCCCCGCCCCTCGTGCTCTGTCTCCCTCCATCTCTCAAAAATAAATAAGTGTTAAAAAACAATTGAAAAAACCTTACACACGGTATGATTCCATTTACGTAATATCCCGGAAAGGCAAAAGTGTAGGGACAAGACCCAATCAGTGGTTGCAGACAGACACCGTACCTTCGGTTCCTGCTGGCCAATTAGCTTTCTCTTTATTGGTGTGCCCTCCACTCCCCACCTCCACCTGCCGCAGCCCTCCCTCCCATGAGCGCCCTTAGGCTTAAGCTTCTCCGTTCTACTAAATCAGTTATATTACTCCTCCGCCGGCTTTCATTTTCCAGAATTGTGTTGACATTTCTTTTTTTTTTATATAATTTTTTAAAGTTTATTTATTTACTTTGAGAGAGAGAGAGTGCACGCACAAGCAGGGGAGGGACAGAGAGGAGAAACAGAATCCCAAGCAGGCTCCAGGCCATCAGTGGAGAGCCTGCTGTGGAGCTTGAACTCAGAAACCGTGAGATCATGACCTGAGCTGAGATCAAGAGTCAGATGCTAAACCGACTGAGCCACCCAGGAGCCCCTGTGTTGACATTTCTTTTTTTTTTTTTTTTTTTTAATTTTTTTTTTCCAACGTTTATTTATTTTTGGGACAGAGAGAGACAGAGCATGAATGGGGGAGGGGCAGAGAGAGAGGGAGACACAGAATCGGAAGCAGGCTCCAGGCTCTGAGCCATCAGCCCAGAGCCCGACGCGGGGCTCGAACTCCCGGACCGCGAGATCGTGACCTGGCTGAAGTCGGACGCTTAACCGACTGCGCCACCCAGGCGCCCCAACATTTCTTAACTCTTATCATCTCCTCCCCCCTCTTTAGCCCTATAGGTTTATGGTCTTTTTATTTCTTTACTGTTATTACAGTGGGGATTTGGAAGGGAAACGGATAAATGCACAGTCAATCTGTCACGTTAACTGACACAGCTGTTCTTTAATCAAGTCTACAACATAAATACAGTTGAGGAAATGGATACTATTTTCTCATGAATATATATAAAGTTTATCACTAGCCAACCTGAGAAAATATAGATGTTTAGCAGATAGGATCCCAGTAAGGATGTCCATGCAAGCCATTTGATTTTTGACTCCCAGAGGGGACACCCTGAAAAGAGTTGCCTCGTGGTTTCCGGTCTGTCAGCCAGAATTTCCAACAGCTGCCTAGGCTATGGGCCAGAGTTCATGAGAGTCTGGCAAACCAACAGTTTTATACGGGCCTGTGGGAGCTGGGGCAGCCCCCTAGCAGTGGTAAGCTGGTGACTCAGCAAAGGAGTTGTAGGTCTGCGTGTATCTATCAGCAGAGTCCCAGGAATCACACTTAAAATCAAGACCCAGAAATGCCTTTTCATTACTTACATCATAATCATCCCCTCACATAAATGCGTAAAACTTGTGTTGAAATAGCACTGACTCCCAAAGGAAACATTCCTGTTCTCTCTCGTTTCTATGGCACTGTGATCTTCGGTCTCAAGCAGTCTTTGAAAAAGGCAGTAATACTCAAATCTTCCACATCAAGATCACATCAAGTTCCACAAAAACGCCAGAGTCTCAGGAAGCAGCTGGGCTGTTGTTTCCCCCTTCTTTAGATGTCCCACAGAAAAACTGAAGCACACTAGGTGGTGGCTTTTAAACCTTTGGATCCCCCAGATGTCAATTGCAGGTTGTGATTGCATCTTACTCTGTCACTGTTCATCTTTGCCAGCTGACCCTGAAAATTGAGATTTTCCTCTGTAATACTATAAAACTGTGATCTTGTATCTCACTCCAGCACACCACCAATACACAGAAAGAGAGATAGACATACAGACAGAATTGGGTGCCTTTGTGTTTATGTGGAAACTCCGGGCCATGTAAACCAGGGCTTTCTTTTTTACGTGTGAGGGTGTATAGTGTACTTTATTGATGGTACGTGACAGGTAGGGCTCCCTAAATGCCTCCCCTTCTTCAGGGGGTTTGGAATGGAAACTGTGTTGAGGACAAGCGATTTTTCAGTATGTCGAGGGACCCCTGTAGGGCAAGGACACCCCAGCAGCTGAGGGCCTCTCTCTTGCTCACATGCCTCTCCCTGGGGCTGGTGTTCCCAGGGTTCTTATTCCTTGGAGTCCGTGTGTCCATCGCCCTATTGCTAGAGACAGATTCATTTTCATCAAAGGAAATAAGCTTGACAAAATGGTCATTGAAGGCAATGTCAGCCCCAGCACCAAAAGTGGAAGAGTGGGAGGGACGCCTGGGTGGTTCAGTCAGTTAAGCATCCCACTTTGGCTCAGGTCTTGATCTCGCCGTCTGTGAGTTTGAGCCCGGCGTCGGGCTCCGTGCTGACAGCTCAGAGCCTGGAGCCTGCTTCGGATTCTGTGTCTCCCTCTCTCTGCCCCTCCTCCACTCATGCTCTGTCTCTGTCTCTCAAAAATAAATACACATTAAAAGTTTTTGAAAACCACATTAAATAAAGGTGGAAGAGTGGGTGTCACCGTTAAAGCTGCAGGAAACTGGTCCGTAGTGTAGCCCAGGATGCACTTGAGAGGGCCCTCTGATGCCTGCTTCACCGTCTTTTTGATGTTGTCCTATTTGGCAGCTTTCTTCAAATGGTAGGTCAAGTCCATGACCAACACATTGTGGGTGGGGATACAGAAAGTCATGCCAGTGAATTTCCCGTTCAGCTCAGGGATGATCTTGCTCACAGTCTTGGCAATACCAGTAGAAGGAGGGATGATGTTCTGGCTGGCTTCTTAGCCATCATGACATAGCTTCTCAGAAAGGCCATCTATGGTTTTCTGGGTGGCCGTAGCGACATGTACTGTGGTCATGATTCCCTCCGCGATGCCAAAGTTGTTATGGACGATCTTGGCCAGGGGCTCAAGCAGTTAGTGGTGCAAGAGGCGTTGCTGACTATCTTGAGAAAGTTGTCATGCCTCTTTCTCTTGGTTCAAGTCCATCACAAATATGGGGGCATCAGCAGAAGAGGCAGAGATGATGACCCTTTTGGCTCCACCCTTCAAATGAGCCCCAGCCTTCTCCAGAGTAGTGAAGATACCAGTGGGTTCCACAAGAAATTCAGCACCAACCTCACTCCGTGGGATGTTAGTGAGATCTTACTCCAGGGAGACTGAGATAGGCTTTCCATCAATGACAAGTTTCTCATTCTCAGTCTGGACTGTGCCATTGAACTTTCCATGGGTGGAATCATACTGGACCAAGTAGACCATGTAGTTGAGGTCAACGAAGCTGTTATTGGTAGAGACAATATTTACTTTGCCAGAGTTAATAGCAGCCTTGGTGACCAGACACCCAACAGAGTCAAAGTCATTTACTTGGGCCTTCACCATCATGTCTCAGGGACACAGCTGTTGTCAAACAGGGAGGGGCAGAGAGCCAAAAGGAGCCAGGACTTTCTTGAACAGAAGTTAAAGGAAATCTTGTAAAGCAAGGAGGCAGATGGTTGGTTGCTACTCTTAGGCACTACTGTCTTATTCTTGCTAATGAAACGCTGATTTTGCGAAGTATGGTCTGGCAACAGACTCAGGAATGAGGAAGGTGTCACCCAGCAGCATTGCCGGAGTCTCAGAAAAAAAATATAAACACACCCAGTTAAAACTGAATTTCAGACAAACAAGGAATTTGCAGCCCTATTCACCACCTCCTTCCGAGGACGAACTGTGATTGGTTAAGACGAACATGGTAATTCCTTCTCCCCTTGCTAGGGATTGGTTTGGAGGTGGGCATATAGCACACTTCTGACCGATTGCATCTGGGGGAGAAATCTTCTGGGGGCTTCTGGGAAAGATTTTCCTCCCTGATTAAAAACAGGAGAGCTAGGGGCGCCTGGGTGGCTCAGTCAGTTAAGCACTTGACTTCAGCTTCAGGTCATGATCTCACGCTCTGTGAGTTCAAGCCCCACGTCGGGCTCCGTGCTGACAGCTCAGAGCCTGGAGCCTGCTTCAGATTCTGTGTCTCCCTCTCTCTCTGCCCCTCCCCTGCTCATGTTCTGTCTCTCTCTGTCTCAAAAATAAATAAAAACATTAAAAAAAAATTTTTTTTTAAACAGGAGAGCCAGCCTGTGAGCAAGGGAGAGAAAGCACGAGAGCAAGCAATGCGGGAAGCTCTTCATGCTTCGTGCCTTCAGTAACCTCATGTGAGGATATGGTGCTGGGACCAGCAACAGTCACTTTGTCACCATGAAGAAAAAGTCATGAGGAAATCAGAGAGACCGAGCCAGAACTCTGCCATTGTTGAACTTCTGAATGAGGCAGCTCTGGAATTCTCTTTGCCAGACTTCTTGTTTTGTGAAAGAATGAATGTCCTCACTGTTTACGCCTCTTTTAGTTGGGCACTCTGTTTATGCTGCTGGAAGCCTCCCAAACGATTCACCTGAAGGTATTTTGAGTCTCGCTCGGTGTTAAAATGGCTGTGGTTCACAGGCCCAATCTCCTGTCCAGATCAGCAAAACTATCTTGTTATACCATCTACTGGCCTAGCAGTATCGCATGGATCTTTCTCAACTTCTCACAAAAGAATCACAGAAACCCTCCCACGGACTTTGGAGGTGGGCAGGGGACTGTTTCTTGCCTCTTAGGATGGAGTAACTATGAACAGTTCTCTGTGTCCTCAATGTCACTGACAGCTTCAGAGATCTGAACTGGCTGCATGGGGAGTGCTAGCCAGGCAGGCCAATTTTATGGGAAAGACGGATGCTGTTTCACAACTGTGGGTATAAGATAAGTAACCTTTAGCCCAGAAGAAGTTGAGGCTCAGCATCAGTGGCGTTTGTGCTACTACTTTCTTTTTTTTTTTTAAGTTTGTTTGTTTGTTTTGAGACAGGCACACGGGCGCATGCCTGGCCAAAGCAAGTGGGGGAGGGGCAGAGAGAGAGGGAGAGAGAGAGAATCCCAAGTAGGCTCCGCCCCGTCGGCACAGAGCCCTACGATCTCACAAACTGTGAGATCATGATCTGAGCTGAAATCAACAGCTGGACGCTTAACCAACTGAGCCACCCAGGCACCCCACTTTTAATAATACCCACTATTGGTTGGTTCTACTTCCAAACATTCTAAAATTAATACAGTTTATCAAATGTTTGATGGCCACAGTTTGTATAGGTGGCAAACATTTTTACTTTTTAGAATTTTGAGGTGTGCCTGTGTGGCTCAGTCGGTTAAGTGTCCAACTCTTGACTTCTGTCAGGTCACGATCTCATGGTTTGTGGGTTCAAGCCCCACATTGGGCTCTGTGCTGACAGCAAGGCCTGCTTGAGATTCTCTGTCCCCCTCTCTCTCTTCCCCTCCCCCACTCATGTGCACACACGCTGTCTCACTCTCTCTGTCTTTCAAAAATAAACATTAAAAAAAAGTTTTCGAATAGATTATAGATGCATGTGGCATATGTAGAACTCAGACCAGTAAGTTCCCCATCCATCCTCGTCTCCTTTTTCCCTTCTCTAGAAGCAACCATTGTTACCAGTTTCTTGTGTACCTTTCCAGACTTTTGTATACATGGACGAATATATAAATATGTACAGCTCTTTTAAAGTACAAATGATAGAACATAATGCACATTAATTATATCTTGAAGATTCCCCAACACTATTAGTCTTTACACTACCTTACTTTGTTCAAGAACTGCATAGTGTTCTAATGCATGGATGTGCCATAATGTATTAGGTACCTCCAATTGACAGACACTTTAGTGGACATTTGTCATGTTTTCTGGTTTGCCAACTCCTTTGGAATACTTTTCTTATTTATTTATTTATTTATTTGAGAGAGAAGGAGACAGAGTATGAACTGGGGAGGGGTAGAAAGAGAGGGAGACACAGAATCCAAGGCAGACTCCAGGCTCTGTGCTGTCACCACAGAGCTTGACGTGGGGCTCGAACTTGTGAACCATGAGATCGTGACCTGAGCCGAAGTCGGATGCTCAACCAACTGAGCCACCCAGGAGCCCCTGGAATACTTTTCATGTTTGTGGAAATACACATTCTGCAGTCTCTGAAACTCCACCAACCAGTTGCACCCATGCCAGTCTCCAAATCAGAAGTGGACCCCAGGAGGAAACGGGCTTTGTGCAGGACGCCTATTATGCTGGCAAGGGTGCGTCACAGCCTTATGGCCTTGGGGGCAGCATGGGTTACAAAATGAGTTCCTGATGCAAAAGAGACATTAGTGGTGCGGGTCTGAGCGACAGGTGCGATTGCAGTCAAGTTCTTGGGGGCATTGCAAATACAGCATCTAGTTTTTGGTGGCAGCAGAATGTTCTGGGCCTTTTGTTCACCAGGCTATTTATATATGTGGTTTGTGGCTTTAATTCTTGAAGATTGTCATCAAGCCTCTTCTCTAGCCCTCTCAATGGTTTTCTTTATAACAAATGACTTTCTGCTCATCAGCCAGAGTCACTTCTGCTTCTCGCGACCAAGAGCCCAATCTGAGACAAACATTTTGTGTTCTTTCTAATTTGTTGTTTTTATCGTCTAATTTGTTATTTATATTATTTGTCCATATACATCTTTGTACCTGTGTGCAAGTAAACCTGTGGCATAAAGTCCTAAAAATGGAAATGCTCTGGAAAAGCATATTTGCAAAAGATATGTCTGATAAAGGAGTATTATCCAAAGCATACAAAGAACTCTCTTTTTTTAATGTTTGTTTATTTGTTTTTTAGAGAGAGAGAGAGAGAGAGAGAGAGACATAGAGCATGAGTGGGGGAGGGGCAGAGAGAGAGGGAGACACAGAATCCGAAGCAGGCTCCAGGCTCTGAGCTGCCAGCACAGAGCCCAGTGCCGGGCTCAAACTCACGAACTGGGAGATCATGACCTGAGCAGAAGTCAGAGGCTTAACCGACTGAGCCACCCAGGTGCCCCGGAAATGCAAATTAAAACGAGATAACACCACACGCCTATTAGAGTGGCCAAAGTCCAAAAAACTGGCAATACAAAAGCTGAAGAGGATGTAGAGAGTAACAGTAACTCTCACGCCTTGCTGGTCGGGTTGCAAAATGGTACAGCCACCTTGGAAGAGAGTTCGGCAGTTTCTTACACAACTAAACATACAGTCTAGCAATCATGCTCCTTGGTATTTAACCAAATGGGCTGAAAACTTATGTTCACTCAAAAACCTGTGCACGGATGTTTATAGCAGCTCTAATCATAATTGCCAAAATTGGAAGCACCAAGCTATCCTTCAGTAGGAGAATATATAAGCAAACTATGGCCCATCCATACAATGTAGTATCACTTGGCGATACAAAGAAATGAGCTACCTAGCAGCAAAAAAGACATAGAGGACTTTTTTTTTTTTAAGATTTAAAAAAATTTTTTAAAAAGTTTATTTATACATATATTTTTGAGAGAGAGAGAGAGAGTACAAATGGAGAGAGAGAGAGAGAGAGAGAGAGAGAGAGAGAGAGAGAGAGAATCCCAAGCAGGGAGCCCTATGTAGGGCTCGAACGCACAAACTGTGAGATCATGACCTGAGCCGAAACTAAGAGTCCAGCATTTAACCGACTGGGCCACCCCAGGTGTCCCCCCCCCTCCCTTTTTTAAAGTAATCTCTACACCCAACATGGGGCTCAAACCTACAACCCTGAGATCAAGAGTCACGTACTCCACCCACTAAGCCAGCCAGGCCCCCTGACATGGCGGAACTTTAGAAAGTGTGTTGTTAAGTGAAAGAGGCCAATCTGAAAGGGCAATGTACTATAGGATTCCAACTGTATGACATTCCAGAAATGACAAAGCTATGGAAGACAGTAGTAAGATCAGTGGTTGCCAGTTGTTCTGAGGGAGAGAGGGATGACAAGGTGGAACACACGGGATCTTTAGGGCAGTAAAACGATCCTGTATTATACAGTAATGGTAGACACATGTCGTTATACATTTGTCAAAACCCAGAGAATGTACAACACGAAGAGTTAACCCTAATATAAACTATGGACTTAATTAATAATAATGTATCAATATCGTCCATCAATTACATGTATTACACATTGTATTACACATTAATACAAGATGTAAACAATGGAGGAAATTGTGTGCTCAGGGAGAAGGGATATGTGGGAAATTTCTGTACTTTTCAATTTAGATTTGTAAATCTAACGCTGCTCTTCAAAATACCAAAAAAAAAAAAATGGGGTGCCTGGGTAGTTCAGTTGGTTGAGCGTCTGACTCTTGATTTCAGCTCAGGTCATGATCTCATGGTTCGGTTCAAGAGATAGAGCCCTGAATTGTGCTCTGCGCTGACAGTGTGGAGGCTGCTTGGGATTCTCTCTCTCCCTCTCTCTGCCCCTCCCCCAGCTTGCACACATGCTCTGTCTCCCTGTCTCAAAATAAATAAATAAACATTTTTTAAATATCAAACCCCCCCCCCAAAAAAACCCCAATGAAAACTTTCTTACACCTACTAGGATAAAAAAGATGGGCAATAAAACTTGGTTAGGATGTGGAGAAATAGGAGCTCTCATACATTGCTGGTGGGAATGTTCAATTTGCAGCCAGTTTGAAAAACAGTTTGGTAATCCCTTAAAAGTTGAAACATAGAGTTACCGTACGATCCAGCATTTCCACTCCTAGGTATATAACCAAGAGAAATGGAACCATACATCCACATAAAAACTATCCAAAGACAGAGAGGAGCCCACTCTAAGCACCATCTGTGCTTTGGATTTTGAGGCTCCCTTGCAGAAAATTCATACAGAGCATGGCTTCTTGGGATTGCCTGTCAGAGTCGAATGCTAAATATCCACGAAGGAGATTGCATGGAAAGTCACTCACATCCAGTACTTACATCACCCAAGAAAAGCTGTTTCTATGCTGTTGCCATCCAGGACAATCAATCTATAAATGTAATGCAATCCCAACCAAATTTTAAGAGAATTTTAAAATTGGAATTCAAGAATTCTGATTCTTTTCTGGAAGAGAAAATGTTCGATAACAGCCCTCAAAATCTGAACAGGATTATTGAGTGGGAATTCACTCTATATAGATGAAAATATAAATGTAAAAATATATCAAGCTATATGAATATAACCCAAGCAGATTTAACAACATACAATAAAGGGATAATTATAAATCAGTGGAACAGAATAAAGTGCAAACGGATCCATATATCTGCACAAATGAAGCTTACATAGAGGCAACATGTAAAATCAATGAAGGAAGGGTGGCATTTTCAGTAAATCATGTGAGATAATTGACTATCTACTGAGGAAAAATGACATTAGATTGACCCTCCTCCCCCATCACATCAAACACAGCTGGTACAAATAATTAAACACTTAGGGGCCAAAAGTTAAAATACTTTAAAGGTTTTAAAACCAAATTTTAAATAATATTGGGGTGGAAAATGTCTGCCTAAACGATACAAAATCCAAAAGCCGTAAAAAACTGAGAGATTTGTAGGTGTGCCTGGCTAGCTCAGTCAGTACAGCATGTGACTCTTGATGTCAGGGTTGTGAGTTTGAGCCGCCTGTTGGGTGTGGAGTCTATTAAAAAAAAAAAAAAAAAGCAGAGAGATTTGTTCTCAAAATTTAAAACTTCCGTTAAAAGAAACACTATAACAAAAGTTATAAGAAAAGGGAAAGTTGGGGGGGGGATTGTTGCATGGAATTAGTACCCAGAATATATACAGAATTCTGGCAATTATTTAAATCATTTTTTTTTAATTTTTTTTTTAATGTTTATTTATTTTTGAGACAGAGAGAGACAGAGCATGAACGGGGGAGGGTCAGAGAGAGGGAGACACAGAATCTGAAACGGGCTCCAGGCTCTGAGCTGTCAGCACAGAGCCCGACGCGGAGCTCGAACTCACGGAGCGCGAGATCATGACCTGAGCCGAAGTCGGCCGCTTAACCGACTGAGCCACCCAGGCGCCCCGCAATTATTTAAATCAACAAAGGAAATGACCAGGAAACTCACAGAAAAATCCAAACCAAAAAAGAAGGAGGTAGAGAAGGAAAAAAAAAAGGAGGAGAAGAGGAGGAGGGGGAGGGGGAAAGGGGGAGGAGAAGGAGGAGGGAGAGAAGAAAAGAAAAGGTGCTCAAATTCAATAGTAATCAAGAAAAGTAAATAAAATGAGGTGGAGTGTTTTTCCCCCATCAGCTTGTTCAACACTTAACCAACTGAGCCACTTAGGTGCCCCAGATTGTTCAACACTTAAAAGATTGCTTGTCTAATTGCTCTGTAATGCTTTAGTTGCAATATGATTCTAAAATGGTTTATAATTGCCAGTATGATTTTATTTTTAATACAGGTTTATTTAGAAGGGTTATTTAAACTTCCAGATGTATAGGGATTTAAAAAATATTTTAGTATTGGGAATACATGAATTGTTCAAAATGAAAACGTATAAAAAGTGTAGAGAGATGAGACACAAGCTGCCCCCCGCCAACCTGTCTCCTTGTCATCTCATCCCCTCTCAACAGACAGGGAGACTCCCTTCTTCATTGGTGTAAGCTTCTTTTGTGCCCCTTCCAGAGGAAGTTTGTGCATACACAAACAAGTAGGAATGTATTCTTTTCCACATCATTTTACTACAGTGACCTACATTATTCTGCACCTTGCTTTTCTTCTTAATATGTGAGAAGGGAGAGCTATGTCAATGACCATCATATGATATTTAAAATTTTTTACTGAAAAATATACATAGAACATATAAGACATACTTTAATGGATGTTTAAAGTGATCCTTTGTGGGTGCCTGGGTAGCTCAGCGGTTTAATAGCTGACTTGGGCTCAGGTCATGATTTCATGGTTCGTGAGTTCAAGTCCCGTGTCGGGTGAGCTGAAGCCCCGCTTTGGGTGAGCCCTCCTTCTCTCTCTCTTTCTCTCTTTCTGCCCTTCGCTCGCTTGCACCCTCTCTTTCTCTCAAAAAATAAAATAAATAAAAATAAAATGATCCTTTGTGGGGCACCTTGGTGGGTCAGTTGGTTGTGCGACCGACTTTGGCTCTGGTCATGATCTCCCAGTTCATGAGTGCCAGCTCCAAATCAGGCTCCCTACTCTCAGGATGGAGCCTGCTTCGGATCCTCTGTCCCCCTCTCTCTCTGTGTCCCTCCCCCACTCTCTCTCTCTCTCTCTCTTAAAAATAAATAAAACATTAAAAAAAATAATGGAAGTGTGCGTGGGTGGCTCAGTCAGTTAAGCACCCAACTCTTGGTTTGGGCTCAGCTCATGATCTTGCAGCTCATGGGTTCAAGTCCCACATCAGGCTCTGCACTGGCAGTGTGGAACCTGCTTGGAATTCTCTTTCCCTTGCTCTCTGCCCCTCCCCCACTTTCACTGTCTCTGTCTCTCAAAATAAATATACTTAATGAAAATAAATAAGTCATGTGACCCTTTATGATATTCCCACTCAGTGTAGCACTAGAATATTGCAGGTGGCTGCAAGCCCCTTCCTGATCACATCATCCGCTCTCTTCCCTTGAGGTCATCTCTCTTCCTGGCTGTAGGGTTAATCATTTCTTTGCTTTAAAAAAAAAATGGTTTTACCACCTTTGTATGGGTCCATAAACAATAAAGCATAATTTTTTCTGTTTTGAACTTTAACAAATGGAATTACGGTGTTTTCTTCCATGACCTGCTTTCTTTTGATCAACATTTTACTTGTTGATGTGTATGGTTGTGGTTAATTTTTTGTCATTGCTGCACAGCATTCCTGTAAGAATATAACACTAGTTTTTATGGACTTCGGGGTTGTCTCCAGTTTGAGGCCACTATGTTGCTAAGAAAGTTCTTGTACATCTCCTGGTTTAGGGCAACAATTCCCAAAGTGTGGTCCATGAACCCCTAGGAGTGCTGGAATGTTATCAGGGAGTCATTAAAGTTAAAACTATTTTCTTTTACGCTAACACTAAGATGCAATTTACTCTTTTCGCTCTGTGGACATTTGCACTGATGGTACAAAATCAATGATGGATAAAACTGTAGTCACTTAGCACAAATCAAGTCGATAGCGCCAACCTATACCCGGAGTCATTTTTTGCCAGTTTGGTTAAGAACGTAATTGCATATTATTTGGGTTTTAATTGGAATATTCCTGGTTATGAATAATATTGAGTTCCTTTCCACATATCCTTGATTACTAAGAAGACTGAATTCTTTTTCACATATTTGTAGACCATTTGGATTTCCTTATTTATAAACTGTCAATTCAAATCTTTTCCTCAGTTTTAATTATTTGTCCTTTTTACATTGACTCGTAGCTCTTTATGTCATATGTTCTTTAAGTCAGATATATTTGTTGCAAATAGATTTTCCCTACTTTTTGTATGCTTTTTGTTTGTTTGTTTCTTTATTTGTCATGTTAGCCAACATTCAGTGTAGTCTTGGCTTCAGGTGTAGATTCCTATGATTCATCACTTACATCCAACACCCAGTGCTCATCCTAACAAGTGCCCTGCTCAATATCCATCACCCATTTTCTCCACCTCCTCAACACCCCACCCCCATCAAACCTCAGTTTGTTCTCTGTATTTAGGAGTCTCTTATGGTTTGCCTCCCTCTCTGTTTGTATCTTATTTTTCCTTCCCTTCCCCTATGGTCTTCTGTTAAGTTTCTCAGATTCCACATATGAGTAAAATCATATGATATCTTTCCTTCTCTGACTGACTTATTTCACTTATACCCTCGAGTTCTACCCACATTGTTGCAAATGGCAGGATTTCATTCTTTCTCATTGCCAAGCAGTATTCCATTGTATATATAAACCACACCTTCTTTATCCATTCATCAGTTGATGGACATTTGGCCTCTTTCCATAATTTGGTTATTGTTGATAGCACTGCTGTAAACATTGAAGTACATGTGCCCCTACAAATCAGCACTCCTCTACCCTTTGGATAAATTCCTAGCAGTGCTATTGTTGGGTCATAGGGTAATTCTATTTTTAATTTTTTAGGGAATCTCTACACTGTTTTCCAGAGTGGCTGCACCAGTTTGCATTCCCACCAACAGTGCAAGAGGATTCTCCTTTCTCCATATCCTCACCAACATCTGTTGTTTCCTGAGTTGTTAATTTTTAGCTTTGGATTCTGTGCCCCTCTTTCTCTCTGCCCCTCCCCCGTTTGCGCACACACACTCTCTCTCTAAAAAATAAACATTAAAATTTAAAATTTAAAAACAAACAACTTTGATTATAGTTAAAGAAATTAAATTATTTTTCCTTTAATTTTGGTTATAGTTTTAAAAACTTTGTTGTAGACTGTTTTCATAGATACACTTAATCAGGTTGGGGAAGTCCTTCTTAGTGCTAGCTTTTCTCCTAAATGAATGTTGAACTTCATGAAACCTGTTTCTGCATCTGTTGAGATGATAATGAGATTTTTACTTTCATCTGTTAACATGGAGGATCATATTATTTGAGTTTCTATTGTTAAAGCTACCTCCTATTTCCGAGATAAACGCAATGATGATGATATATTATCTTTTTTATATACATTGCTGAATTCAGTTCACTAATATTTCATGATTTTGCAGCTATGTTCATGATAATATTGACCTTTATACTTTTCCTTTCTGCTTATGCTGTCTCTGCCTGGTTTTGATATTGGATTGATGCTATGATAAAAGATACTTAAAATTTCATGCTTTAAATGTCTGTTGCTGCGTGTGCCTTGGTGGCACCAACTTGGTGCCTCGGTTAAGCATCCAACTCTTGATTTCGGCTCAGGTCATGATCTCACGATCAGCCCTGCTTATGGAGCCCTCCATGGGGTCTGCACTGACAGTGGGGAGCCTTCTTGAGATTCTCTCCCTCTCTCTCTGTTCCTCCCCCACTTATGCTCTCCTCTTCCTCTCTCTCAAAATTAAATATTAAAATATTAAAAAACCTTTTTAAGAACTTTAAATGTTTATTGCTGGAAAAGAGAAAATGCATTCAGGAAAGTTCCCTCTTCATCTATACTCTGGAATCGTTTATGTAAATTTAGAATTAGTCATTCCTTGAAAGATTAGAACTCAGCAGTGAAGCCATGTGGGCCCGGGATTTTCCTCACGATTAGAGGTTTTATTTAATATTGTTTCTTTTTACTGGGAATAGGGCTATTCGCATATCCTATTGCTTCCTGAGTCCGTTTTAGTGATATTTTTCTAATAATTTGTCCATTTTCATCTAAAGTTTCATATTTGTTGGCCTAAAGTTGTTCATAATCTGATTACCATGTTAATGTCTACAATATCTGTCATTATGTACCCTTTTTGTTTCTGGAATTATTTGTGTCTTCTCTTTTCTCTTGATAATTTTTGCCAATTGGTTTTATTATTCTTTTCAAAGTCCCAAATTTTGCCTCGTTGAGCAATGTGAAATTGGACTGCAAATCTAATGAGAGCGGATACGAGATTTTCCAGAGATTTTTTTTCACTGCTTTGTTTGGGTCTAATCCAACTCTCCTTGCACTTGGCTGGCCCCTCTGTGGATGTCTTCATCACCCTACTTAGGCTGACACCACGCCCCAGGCTACCTCACCCTTCTTGGGCTCCCATCTGACCACAGGTCTTCCTCCTACACAGATGTCCTCACTTCACTCGGGTTCTAACAGCTCAGGCTGGGCTGCTCACATAGGCAGATACCCTCTTCATTCTGTTTGAGTTCTGCTTCCCCATGTGGGACACATGCAGACACACGTACAGGCTGGCTCTGACAACCCACATCAAGCCACCCTCCTTGAGGATGCCCTCCTCATGCTGCTCAGACTGACGCCCCACATCAAGCTGCCCCTATGCACAGACCCCCTCCTCCCGTTCCACTCCAGCAAACAGCCCACACCAAGTCTTCTTTTGTGGGGGTGTGTGGGGTATGTCTTTTTCATGCTCCAACCCCTCACCAGGCTACCAAACCACACGGACACTTTCCTCTTCCCAACTTGGGCTGTAACACCACACGGCAGGCTGTGCCTCCATGTGGTTGCCCTCCTCATCCTGCTTAGACTATGATGTCTAAGCTGGGCTACTCCCATCCATGGTCTCCATTTCACTTGAGCTCTGACATGCACACCAGACATCCTCCAGCACCGATGCTACTTTGCACTGCTCCACCTAATGGCTTTAGGACTGAATTATGCAGCAAGAGAAGGGAAGAGGAAGAGCTCAGATAACTATACCCAGAGGTATTTTTTCATGAAAGGTCTTAGTAACATAATGCAATATATGAGTGGACTGGATCATAACGTGAACATAGTCCTACTGTGGGTCTGTCAAAGGTTTGAAAGCCACTGATCTACAAAGGTTCTGGAATGATGGCATAGTAGCACCCCACATTTAGTGTGTTATAGTTGTCTGGACTATCTCAAGATTCCCTGTCACCTGTGGACACCCCATCCAAACTGACATTCTTCCATGGCAACAGAGATACAGCTTTGATTCTAGTCCTACAACCTGGGTTCTAGTTCTGCCCCTCAACCTCTCACTAGCCATGTTATGTTACCTTATATATTAAAAATGCAGATGTTACACAATGCACTTCTCTCCCAAGGCATAATACGGGGTAGTACATGAAAAGTGTCTTGAAAACTACAATAAACACGGTCACACTGACATCAAAGGAATGAATAAGTCCTTTACATGCAATGTAACTAAATATTTTTTTGTTTATTTAAGTAATCTACACCCAACGTGGGTCTCAAACCCACAGCCCCAAGATCAAGAACTGCACACTCCATCAACTGAGCCAGCCAGGCGCCCCTGTAACTAAATTGTTAAACAGCTCTGTGAAATTCACATTTAATAGATGAAAAAACTAAAGCTTAAGGAGGTTAAGTGGATGAACCAGCATTTGAACCTAGATCTGTATACTCGACTCCACCATCACCAGTGGTATTTTTAAAGATTCAATTTTTAAGTCATCTCTACTCTCAATGTGGGGGTAGAACTCACAACTCTAAGACCAAGAGTTGCGTGGTCTTCTGAGCCAGCTAGAGGCCCCCTAAGTGGTACTTTAAAAATGTGCAAATAAGTTTACTTTGTTAAAAGCAGAGCATCTTTGTTCTGTTATGGACTTTGAATTATTTACACGGAGTACCAAATGTTTTAACCCTCTCCCCTTAAATGTCATAATCCTTGAAACCTTTGAATCCTGTGGTTTTTCCTCTTTTCTCTGCTAACATGCAAGGGTTTTGGACTGAGGCAACTTTGAAATAATGGTGGCACCTGGTGCAGGGTCCTGAGGTGGCATAGTCATTTTCTTGGATGCAAAATGGCGGTCAACTTTAACGCCCTTGCATGTAGGTGATGGATAAACATGTTGAAAATGAACAAAGCACAGCATGGTTAGATCTAGAACTCTGATAGCTTGGTGCGTGGGGGTAGTCAGCCAGGAGCAGCACCCCCTTTGCCCCCAGGTAGAGGGGCTATCAAGAAGGCAGACCTCAGGGCAGTCAACTTGGCATTTCCTGAAACTGTCCACAGATCTGCCTGAGGGGCCTGGAGAGCTTATGCAGAGTTACTTCTGTGCAGTTGGACAAGGCCAGGCCAACCGAGGGCCTAGGGTACATGGGCTTGAGCTGTGCTCTTCACAAGAGTCCAGCTCCAATGTTCTATTTTTATTATATATTTTTTTAAGTTTATTTATTTTGAGAGAAAGAGCACAAGCAGGTGAGGGGCAGAGAGGAGAGACAACCTCAAGCAGGCTTAACACCACCCAGCAAGTAGCAGCATTCTCCCAACAGCCTCCAAAGTGAAAATTTGAGCAGCGGTGATTGTACCAGTCAAGGACAACATGGGTGGGACAGGAGACGGACTGAGCTGCAGGGAACGAACAGCAGCAGAGGGAGTGTGCATCTTCCACCCAGATAAGCACAATGCTGCTCCCTGAAGACATGACAGCCAGTCTGTGCAGGGGTAAAAGGGGCTCTATCACTGCCATGGACGGGCATGGGGTGAACCAGAGCAGCTGTGAACAAATAGTGCAGGAACCCCGATTCTAGGCCCATTAAGCTTTTATTTCCTAGGAACAAAGATATGTGGGAAAGAAACTCCAAAAGGAAACGAGTACAAACAACAAAATGACACTAGGGTGGTGTGCCAGGTGGGTGGCACACTCCACAGTGGACCTGGTCATGCCCTGGTTTCTTGGATCTACATCTGTCCCGTCCCCAAGTGCCCATTACATAGGTGGAGGGTGCGGGCAGCAAGGTAGAAAGCTTCCCAACTTTATGCAAAGGAGATGAATGTACCGATCCTTTTTGTTTTCTTTTTAATCTTTTTTAAAATGTTGTTTGTTTGTTTTTTTTGAGAGAGAAATTGAAAGCATGAGCAGGGGAGAGACACAGGATCCAAAGCACAATCCACGTTGACAGCAGTGAGCCCATGTGGGGCTCAAACTCATGAACCGCGAGATCATGACCTGAGCCAAAGCCAAGACGCTCAACTGACTGAGCCACCGAGGCACCCCGTACCGGTCTGTTCTGAGAGGACTCTTGGGGACAACTAACCCTCTGCCTCAAGAATGGAGGTAGACAGGTAAGAATGAGAGGAGCCTCAGTGTCACGGACAACCTGAAAGTAGTCACGGGCTCTCTGTGGCTGACAGAAACTATGCTCAAAATAGGACTGCAAGAGAAGTGACAGCTGGCCAAGGCAGCTTTGTATTTAACGGTAAACATGGCCAACCTTGTCAAATCAGGCCCCAGAACAGTGATAACCAGCACTGCAGTTTCTATTCACTTCAAAGGATCCTGACGATGATTAATCAGAAGCCATTACCCACTCCCCAGAGGATTTGCTTCTATACCCTTTGCTAGCAAAATCCTGTCCAATGCAAGCCCGGTCTTCTAGAGAATAGACTGTCAAGGGACAAGTAAAAACCCTGTCCTGCCCTCACACTTCCCATGTTATGATGGCTTCTACTGCAGCCCAAACATCTAAGAACAAGGTCCTTTGGTGGGCTAGGTAATCTAGTCCTTGATTGTCTCTGCATTATGCATCACATAACTCATCACTATACTACAGGCTGCCTCCGGGACTGGGACCGAGCTCAGATCACAGTGAGGTCTCCTGCAGGATGAAGGTGGGGCTGCTCCCCTGGTGGGCTGAACCTTCCTCAGGCACGGCCATGGCCTCCTTGTCTCTGCTATTCTTCAACATCCCATTACTCATCTTTTCTGGAAACGCAGGGGTATCCACCGAGAGATCCTGGAGAACACACAGACCAAAGGGAATGAGACACTGCTTTGATCCTTGCTGGAAGGGAGATCAGCAAGGGGCAGCGGGAGAGAAAGGGAGAAGCAAAGCACACGGTGAGCAGGGAGGCAGGAGAAAGGAAAGGCCAGCATGTTGGGCACCTCTCCGGGCTGAGACCCTTCTGTCCACCAAGCCAGCACTCCCCCATGGGTAGAAGCCGGGGGGTTGCTGGGGGACGGTCCAGGTTCAGGCAAACAATCAGGTTTGCTGGGGAGAAAGGAAAGGGATGGAAGGAAACCTAGAAGGTCTGGTAATAATCTGGAGAGGTAAGGGAGGGTATAATCTGGGCAACATAACTGCTACCTGGCTGTAGCTTTTGCAGTGAAATCGCTTCTGACAAGACAGGGGCAGGAGATCAACAAGTCTTGAAAACACCGGGGAAATGGTCCGAGGGTTCAGGGTCCGGCCCCTCATTCCCCCTGAAGGCAAAGGCAAAGGCACTTCTGAGTCTCCTACTCAGTAACCAGTGCACACCCAACAAGCCATCTGTTCTTGGGGCTCTGAGTTCTCAGCCCCTGACAACCTCCCAGAGCTCAGCCAAGAAGTCTGACTGTTAGACACCCAGGAGCCCAGAGGGCAGGGTCCGTTCTACCCCAGAGTCCAGATTCCCTGATTAGCCTCCCTCAGCCTGTCTTGCTTCTCTGTGCCCCCATCCCACATGCCCTCACCAGTGAGCCAACTGACAATCAGGCCCACCACAATGACTGTGGTGGAGTTGTGAGCGCTGTACCATAAATACGACAAGGAGTAGAACCGTTGCAGTCCTGTAGGCCTGGGGAGAACAGGAATAAGGATAGTTAGCAATTTACTGACAGGGCATTCCTCAGGGACCTGGTTCTACCCACCTACACTGTCCTAGGGTCTTGGGACCCAACTCTCAACACTGCCCTGAGGACTCTGGTGGTCCATCCCTTAGCAAGGCCCCTGGGAAACCCCTCAAAAATGAGCTATTCTCCCCAAGTAGAAAGTGAGTGAACCCCAACTCACCTGGAGCGAGTGGTTGAGGGCATCAGTGTGGTCATGGCAACGGTGGTCAGGTTACTAGGCAGGGAAAAGCTGGATATATTAGAGGGAGAAGGTGCCACGCCAAAGGCCATCTTGGTCACTATGCTCCCAATGCCAATCCAGAAGGCCATGACAAGTCCAGCCAATAGGCCCACAATGGCACCCTGCCCAGAGACACAGCACATTCTCCAGTTATGATGCCAGCCCTAATAAACCTTCACACCAGTTCCCAGAACTCACGGGGAGAGCCTTGCCAAGCCATTCCCCAGGCCCACCCCTGTAAACGACTGTGGAGCCAGACGGTCACTCACAGGAGGGTTGGCACAAGGAAAGAACATCCCAAGACAGAAGAGTCCGAGCAGCGGCCCCCCAACCATGCCAAAGATGCTGAGTGCTGCCTGCGGAGGATAGGGTTGAAGAAAAAAATAACAGAGAATATTCAGGCTCAGAGACCCCCCAGCCTCACCAATGTAGAGTACAGCCACCCGTCAATGGCTCAGCGCCCCCCTTGTCAGATCTGTGTCTTCTACGTGAAAATGTTAGAATGCAGGATTCCAGAAGGCATATGGGTAAGGAAATGTGCTGTGGGTTCTCCTCTGAGGCTAAAATAATCCCCAGATGTCTGAGCCAACAAGGACCTGGGAATGACTCTGGAGAAGGCTACTCACAGCTAAAGGTGGTCCATCAAAGACGAATTTTTGACACCCATCCCTATACCATTCCCTTCACATCAGTGGTATTCCTCAACTTCCCATCTCAATCACCTCCTTATCTCCCTTAACAATTGCTTTCTTTTCTGCACAGTCCTTACCTGCAGCACAGGTCCCATCTGAGAAGAAATATAGGCCATTCCCAGACAAAGTAGCCCATAGCCAAACGCTGGGGGAAAAAAAGGGAGAAAACACGCAGAGGTGAGTAAATAGAACTAAAAGAAGAAAAAGCAGAGGAAAGCTCCTTCCCCAAACCGCTACCTCTGTGTCCCTGGAAACAGGGCATATTACCTCCTGCCCCAGCTCCAGGTCCCTCCCACCCGGTCCTCACGCTTATGGGACTCAGAGACCTTCCCAGGAAATGCCCTGAGATAATAAACAAGGTTGTGTGCTTCATGTGGCAAGCGCCAAGCCAAGGCTAAAGCCGGTGACGTCAAGCAGACTGATTGATGACAGTGCTTCAGGTGTGTCTTAGAAAGAATACAACTGAAAAGATGAGGAAGCATAATCCCACCGAGGATTCTGGAAAGCATGATGGCCTGGACTTCAGAGAACTGAGGGAACCAGGGTCGGATCAGATCTTCCATCGTAACAGTTGCCAATGAATTAAAAGCAGAGGATATGGTGCTGAAAGAAGGAAGAAAAAGATGAGCTGTGTTGACTCTGGGAGCTGAGAGGCAAAACCACCAGGGGCCCTACTAAGGGAGTAGCACTCTAAAGGCAGGAGAAAACATATGCAGCCAGAAGCCATCCTCACAGTTGGCAGCCGAGGAAGAGGCCTGGAAGGCAAGGACACCTGTCCTTTTCTGAGTGGGGTACAGGTTTTGATCAAGTAGAATCAATTCCTGGTGTCGTAAAAAGAAGAATCCTTCACCAAAAGGGGGGCATCTCCTGGAAGATGATATGCTCTCTCCTACACAGATAAGCTGTCCCTCATCATCCACAGATAAAAGGGCACATTGAGAAACTCAGAGAGATCCCCTCCTCCACCTGTCACCTTGTGTCAAGCAGGGATCAGCTGCACCAAGCCTGAGGAAAATGGTCAAAGAAGGTACCTGAGGGAACCACTGAAGAGGCAGGCAACAAAGAGCCCAGGCAGGCCCGGCAGGCCTTTCAGGAGATCCATCACAAAATACAGGACGAACTGCAGGCAGAGCAGAAGTGCATAGCTCTCTTGAGAGAGGAGCCCTTCCCCAGGGCAAGACACGTGAGAAGCCCCCTACATGTGCCCCTGCCAGCCTACAGAAACCCGGTGATTAAGAAGGGCGCTAAGCACTGAAGGTGACCCACAGGAAGTAGAAAAAAACGGGCTCTGGAGACAGAACACAGTTCGCACCCCAGCCATGCCCAATTAGCAGTGTGACGAGCATGTGGGCCACCCTGATGACTTTTTTCCATTCTATAAAATGAGGCTGTTGTGGGGATTAGACGAGACCGGGTACGTGACAGCTCCTAGCAAAGCGCATCACACGGTGCATAGTGGTGAGCCAATAAAGGTAGGTCCCCACCCCAGCAGGGTGAGCACTGTGATTAGGTGATACTGGGAACTGGGACCCTCATGTGCCAGATTGTAGAATCCCACAGTGAAAAGCCACTTACATCCATTTCCTACCCAGGGTGGGAGTCCTTTCTGCAGCCAACCAGACACTCCTCTTGGGGGCCTAGGTTGGCCCTCATGGGCACAGAAGAGTGCCAGGGAGGCCTTCTCACCTGGTCAGGGGCTGCTTGAGCCTGCTGGGTGCTCATGGGATACTTCTGGTAATAGGCAAACATGACCAGGCCAATGAGACAGCTCATGCAGAGGACCACCTGCTGGCAAGGGAAGACTGCATAGCAGGAGCTGCAAGACACCAGTGCCAAGGAAACAGAGACTGTTAATAGACATCTTCAGGCATGTCCCCAAGTTCCAAAAGGCAAACCTGTATCCTGACCCCAATGGGTATGTTTGCGCTCTGGCATCATGCCCCCACCCAACTGCCCCGTAGAACAGGGTCCCACCATCTTCTCTAGCCCCTGCTCCCTGGTCTTCCTGTCCCTGCACTCACAGTATAGCAGCCTTCTCCGTGCGGGAACTGAGGTAGCGCTGCACCTGAGCCTGGTTCACCCCATACAAGGAGAGCATCATGAAGACACCCCCAAAAGCCAACGTCCAGAAAGTGTGCCGTACAAAAGGATCTGGATTCAGCCTGCAACAGATGCCAAATGGTCACTGTGGCATAGCTCCCAACAGTCTCAGCCTTCCTCGCACTCCTACAATGAGGGTCAGAGAAAAGCAGAGCACAGACGCTGCTGCAAGGGCCAAGGAGCTACCGAAGGCAAGAACTGGGTGGACACGAGAGACGGTGCAGCAAGATGGAGGAAGGGTTCTATCCCTCCAACCCACAGCCTCATTCCAAGTACCAAAAACATCCTGCCCCTCCTTACCCTCCAGCCAGATTCCTGTGATCACCCTCAATCTCTGCAGTGCCAGCTTCCCACCCATCTCAGTGATGCCACCTAAGGCTTACACAGCTTGTCCTCTGCTTACTGCAGCCCTGAGTTCAGGTTCTAGGATGGGCTCGGCTCAGAGGCACTACAGACCCCAGCCAGGGGAAGGGGTACACTTACTCAATCCCAGAGATGCGGCCATGCTGGGAAGCCACTTCCCATGCATTCCCCAAGCCGCCCACCCTGGTTGATCCCACAATGATAACCACCAGCTGCCCTAGGAACATGACCAGCGTCTGGAACACATCTGTCCAGATGACTGCCTTCAGACCACCCTGCAGGGAAAAGAAAGCATACCTAACACGGATGTCTTTAAAACCATCCACAAATTAAGACACCTGACCACCAGCAAGGGCACTATACCACCAGGGGCCTAATTCCCACCCCACCCCCTACCTTCAGTATGCCGTCCCCTCTCCTACGTCCCACTTCCCACCAAAGTCCTATCGCATCTCCTACGTATTATTTCATCCCACTCTAAAACTCCATCCCATCTTCCCACCTACATTTTTACCTCATCCCTTCTTTTTCTTCCCATCTCCCCTCCTTACTTGACCTCTTCCTCTCTCTCTTTTAAGATTCACCACACTTACCAAAGCAGTGTAGATAGTACAGACAATGCCTAGGGTCAGCACTGACAGCCACAGATCAAAGCCAGTCACTGCAAACAAGTAAAAACCACAATTCTGTCTCTAGAAGAGGGTTTCCCAGAGACTAGAAAAAAACCCAGTAAGACATGAAACGTGCAGTCATCAAGGATGTAATAAATCATTCACTATAATCGAAAAAAATGTTCGAACCCCACCAAAAGGTACTGATTAACCAATTCAGACGAGACATGGTAATGTCTGATTAGCTTTCAAGTGAGGCGAACCAAGGTGCTTCCACCTCCGGCAGAGACAAGCCAAGGGCCCATGCAGTGAAATAACTCCCCGGCCAAGGTCAGATTCTTTTCTGCACACTCTCCTCTACCTGCCCCTCCCAAAGGTGTTTTCCCAGCCTGCTGTGGCTGACAGCCAGGGGCTGTGACTCCTCACCTGCATTGAGGGCCAACGATGGTGCATAGAGCACAACCCCCATGTAGATCACCTGTCAGGTATGGAAAAGAGAATGTGAGGGGGAGGGGAAATGAGGGTGGGTACGGAAAGGAGAAAAGATGGACCTCAGCTCCTAATGGCCTCCCTTCATCTAGGCTCACTTTCCTTTCCCTTCTTCCAAATTTTAGCTTGCTGCCACCATACTGACTGTGCTGGAACCAGAAGGAATAGGAAACAGGATGCCTCTGGTGGCTTCAGGGACACTGACACCTTGCAGGACCTTTAATCCTGCCTGAGAGCAGAGGAAGCTCAGAGTGCTTCAGAATGCCTGAGTTTGGGTCCCCCTACCAAATCCCAGGCTCAAATTCTATCTTCATTTCCACTTACCATCTGAAAGATGAAGGTCACGGTCCCACAAATCCGCACAGCCTTATTGAAGCGGAGCTCCAGATACTAGATAGAAATATGCAGATATAGATATATAATTGTAGACATCTTTATACATTTAAAGGCATTCCTCCCCACTCTACCCCACAATTCACACACAGCATCCCTCAAGAAGTCCAGGAACATGAGGGAATATTCAACTCCTATCCACTCTGGGCCTCCATTCACAGTACCTTCCTTCTCTCCCCACTCCCACCTGACTTCACCCAGAAAGAACTTGGAAACACATGATGTGTCCCATCGCTCTAATTAGGCAGAAAAGGTCCAGGGGCCCAGATCCCTTGTATGTGCCCTCTTCCTCCTTTCCATCTCTGACCCTGGTGGTCCTATGTGCTCCTCCCTTCCTCTCTGCTCACCTCATAGGCACTGGTGAGATGCAGGCGGTAGAAGACAGGGATGAAGACGTGTGCAGGGATCACCAGCCCCAGGAAATAGCAGCAGCCCAGGAACCAATACTGGGTCCCAAATCGGTAGATCTCGGACGGCACACCCAGAATGGCCACAGCTGACTGGAAGGTGGCCAGCAGCGACAGAGCCACAGGAAGACAGCCCATTTTGCGGTCTGCCATGAGCAGCTGGCCAACAGTATGCTGGCCCCAGCCACGAAAGGCATGGTAGAGCCCAATGGCAAGGGAAAGAACCAGCAGCAGGGCAAACACCACATAGTCCACAAGGGAGAAGGCAGATGTGACCACGTCTGTGTCTGAGGCTGGAAGCAGGGGAGTAGAGGTGCTAACCCCCACACTCATCTTCACTGTGTCTGTGACCTACAGTCACTTGCTGCTCCTGGGCTCTGGGCTGCCACTCAGCTGGGCAACGGCAGGCAAGTGGCTACAACCTGGCTTCCGGCCACGATCTCACAGTCCTTCTCCTCCACCAAGTGACATTGTCCAAGGTGAGTTGCAAAGGAATCAGCTCCTAGTCAGGCCTATCTTGCCTTCATGCGCATCTGCCCTCAGGCCTGTGTATCCAACAACCATCAAACTTGGACCAGCCAGTTCTGTACAGCCCTTGGAGATCTGGAGGTCCTGGTATGGTTTGGTAGGGGAGGAAAGAAGCAACAGAGTGAGACAGCCAGGAGACAACTATTTGGCTAAGACCGTTTTGGGCAGACACAGCTGAGAAATATAAAAACTTTCTTAGGTCTCCACCCCAGTAACAAAAGAAAAATCAACTCGAGCCCACATTTCTTCTCAAAAAATTTCCCTGCCCCCACCTGCAGGCACAGACCCAGTCACTACAATGTACTAAGCCAGCAGACCCCAACCTGGCGCCACAGCCCAGCAGGGAAGAAGAAATGGAGACCGATAACAGCATGGCTTCCTCTATTTCCCCTAGCCTCAGCCCCCACCTCCCATATTCCTAGTGTCAGCTTCCTAACAGGACGCCTTCTTAGCCCTGATCCCTAGTTAGATTACCTTCATGGAAGCCCAAACTCCATTCCAGGCATCCCCAGGCCAACCACTTTGCTCTCTCCTGCCACCCACCTCCCAGCAACTCCCTGTAACACAACAGTCAATAGCAGATCTGGGAAGAGTGATAGAATTCAAAAGTGAGAGGGTAACATGCTGGAGCCAGGAGTTCAACTTATGATTATAGAAAAGCAGATCAGCCAGGGAGCTGGGGCAAGGGCAGCTGGGGAGAGTGCTCCTATCCTCCTGAGGTAGACACCTACCTAGAGAAGTAATCCTGTTCAGAGGCAGCACTGCCTGGAGAAGCTGTGTGTGTCTAGAGCTGGGCAGAAGCTGAGAGTCTGGCTCTGTAAGTGGTGGAGGTGAAATCGGGAATTAGGGGTGAAGTGAAGTTCAGCAGTTATTTGTTCTGGCCGCTTTAAGGAACCAATGTGATCCAAATGGCCCTATCACCCTATGGCCCCCAAACTCTAGCTCAGTCCTAGAGATTCCAGAATGGGGAACAGGGAGCTCACATTCAACAGCATTCCTAGCTGGATTAGGCTTTCGCTGTAAGTCACACTTGGCACTGTGTGCTAAAGGGAATTACAAAGAAGGAGCTGAGAGAAATGGGAAAGTTGCTTTTCTGACTCGTGCACAAAAAATACTAATCCTCAAGAATATAGCATTATCCTCAGAACAAGGACAAGATTATACACTTCAAAACTTAAAGGAATATTAAAAGATCACTATTACGACCCCTCGTTACCAACAAAGACACCGAGGCTCAGTGATTCAAGTGATCTTTCCAAAAACCACAGAGCTAATTATTGTCAGTCCAGATCAGAGCTCAAGTCTGGTGATTCCCATCCAGCCACTCTTCATTTATACCATAATGTCTTCAAAGAATATCTGTGAGATTCTCACTGATATGGAGAAAATACCACAGCATGTCAGATTTTTAGATAGCCTAAATGATGACAGGTAATGTTGTTTTCAGTATCTCTTTTTTACATTTTCTTAGTGAAGCATCTCACTTTTTGTAACCCAGCGGTATGCCGTGAACTTCAAAAACTCCAATAATGATAAATAAGGGAAAAAGTAACCATTACTCTCACTTTTAAAACACCATGCCTCAGTTTATGCACTTTACACAAACATTCTCTGATTCTCAAGGAAGCAGAGTTAGACAAGTTAAATAACTTGCCTAAGGTTACAGGGCACAATACAAAACAAAGGAGAAAGAGCGAGCACTAACTGCAGGTATGACAGGTGATTCACCTGGGGGGAGGGGGACATCCTTACTATTCCTAGAACCAGGGTAGGAGCAGAACATTAATTGCAGTCAGTCATTCGCAGAACAAAGTTTAGATTTAAACTAGTCTAGACACACATTAATATAACCTATGTCTTCTGTGCTTGCCCACTAGGAGAAAGATCAGCCTGGCTGTCTTATGGTTCTCCCACACTGTGTTCTTGGGCAGATGTTGCCTGGCTGGCAAGATACGGCCTTACACAGACCAAACCTGAACTCTGAACCTCGTGGACCCAACAAAGATAGGAAATCAGAGCCGGCAACTCTTGGATCACATGTTCTACGAGTCTCAAATGTTAGTTCCCAAAAAAGCGTTCCCACCAGGTCCCTCTGGTTTAACCTAAAGATTCCCTGTGGCTCCTCTTTGGCAAATTTGACTATGACAGAGGTGATGAAAAATACTAGGAGTAAGAGGGTGTCTGCTGTATGCAAATAAGAATGTGTAGCCTCTGTCTCCCTCTCTCTCTGTCCTGCTTGCTTTCTTCTCTCTCTCTCTCAAATAAGTAAACATTAAAAAAAAAAAAAAAAAAAAAGAACATGTAGGGTTAGTGACAAAGACAGAGCGGTTACAGAAAGGAAAAAAGTCTCGGTATAGACTAGAACACAGACTTACAGAACTGGTGACCCTCTACTTCTGGGGTAAATTGGTGGAGCTTCTTGATAGAATTCTATTAGCATGAGGTGCAGAGAACCTTCCCAGAAGGCTGAAGAGAGGCAGGCAAGACAGGTAAAACCTGACCCAGTGAAGTGTTCCTTAGACAGGATTCTGAGTCTAGGAACAGGAGAGTTAGTGGCTTTCCAAAAACTCTACACCATTGTAAAGCCCATGGACTCGCATCTGAGACAGTGGGAGCCAAAAGTAAGAGCTGAGTTGTGTCACTAAAACTGAAACACACAAGGCACAAATAGTGGACTGTGAGACCCCTTCTTAAAACTATAACACACACAGAAAGGGAAGAGAATCACTTACACCATCCTACACCCCCAACCCCTGCCTGCGCTGAACTGCCTGGACTCCTACAAAAGGCAAATGGGGCCACCGCAGGACCCACTGCCTTAAAAAGATTCCTTCAAAATCTGTCCTTGTGCCTAGAATTCCTCAAGGTCTGAAAGGGTTTAGTACCCTCATTAAAATGCTAATAACTACCAAAGCCTTAGAGAACGTGCCGCCAGCTGAAAGTAAATCCTTTTAGGAGAGTCCACGTGCCCGTGGATAAGTGCAAGGGAAGCCCGGGGGGCCACTCTACAGGAGTCAGCTTTGATGAGCTTTTGCCTGGCCCTCAGCAAAGGCACCACGCAGTCCCTTCGGGCGCGGGGCTCCCCAGGGCCACCCTCGGGGAGCGTTCGCCTTTCCCTTACCTCCGTGGCTCAGCCAGGGCTAAGAGAGTCCAGTCGTTTTTCTCGTGATCAGCATCAGCCCGTTTTTCTGGGAAGGGAAAGGAGATAAGGCAGCGAAGCGCGTGTCCCGCCCCTTCCTCCTCACCAAGCTCCGACAGCCACGCGGTCTCCTGACTGAGGTGACGGGGCCAGGGTGCCCAGGGCGTCCCCAGGCACATCTCCTCCCGCCGGGGTTTGCCCTTCACTTTTCGCTCTTCCATCACCCTTACCCTCTTTATTTGCTGGCTTCCCGCCTTCCCTCCACACGTGAGGTGGCTTAACCACTAGCACCACGAGGCTCGCAACTCAGATCTTCCCGCGCCTCCACGAGGGGGGCCGACTCGCCCCGCCCCTCCCTGCCTCGGCGCCACTCTCGGTAGCCTTTGGGCACTGGCCCCCTGGCGCCGGCCCGCCCCATTTGCCGGGTCTCCACGGTTGAGTGCGGCGGCGGTGGCAAAGCCTGGCCTGCCACCTGCCGGCTGAGTGACAGCGGGGCCCGCCCCCTGGCCGCCTCGCGTGGCGCCGCCATGTTTACTGAGGGCGGCGGGAGCTGCAAGTCGCTGCGGTGACGCGACCTCGGCATCCGGAAGCGAGGAACGCGGAGCTGAGACAGCGGCGGCTGGGAGGCCTTCGCTAACGGGGGAAAGGAGAGGGGGTTGGCCAGTCCTCTCTAACGGGGACTGGGACGCACTGAAAAGAGCTCTGACCTCCTCAACCCGCAGCAATCCCCCAGCCCGCTTCGGGCCGACTGGGCCACACCCGCGGAGGGCGGAGCCACACGCGCAAATCTCGCGAGGCGCTGAGAAGGACAAAGGGAGCGAAAAATGGCTCCTCGCGGGCCGGGTAGTCCTTCGAACCTGGTGCCTTGGGCAGCTGCCGTGCTCCTTGTTGTGGGCGCGAAAAGGGCCCTGGCGCTACCCGAGGTACAGAAACAAGTTAGAGGTCGGACTGCAGCATAGTTCCTGGGCAGCCTTGTTTCGCGCTCGCCCGCCCTGGTCTCTCGGCTCTCCCCAGCCCGCCGGTGGCGACGATTTCGTCCCTGAGGCTTCCCTCGCTGTAGCCCCGCCGGCTCCCGCTCCCGTGTACTCACGCTGCGTAGGTCCCCCAGTGACCTCGCCTTGCTGACGTGGACCTTTAAAATTTGATCTCCTTGCTCTTTTGAATAATTGTAAATTGTTCTTCTACCGACGAGTCCTCTGACTGTACTTCACCCTCGTCACGCGCGAATGCCGTATATCGTGCCCTGGCAGGACTGTACTTTCTGTAATGCTTGATGACTTCTTTGTATACCTGCAGTGCTTTTATACCTGGCCAAACCGGGTCTGTCAGATTGAGAAGTCACTGGATAGGGCATAATAAATATTGTCGAATGGTGATCCTCGAAGACGAGGGCCTGTCCTGGGTGAGCTCTGGTACAGAAAGTCTCTAGTGTGCTGATTTGGCTCCTGGCTCTAGGCGAAGAAATGCATCTCCTAGTCAAACTTGACAGAAAGATAGGAGACCTACCTGCCCATTGTTAAAGGAATTTTGAAGAGTGTACTGGTAGTTAACTTTTGACCCCTGCTTGTTCTTGGTTTTTCTTTCTGGAATCCTAATCGTTTTCTCTCCTCTGCAGATATGCATCCAGTGTCCAGGGAGTGTGCGAAATTTGTCAGAAGTGGCGCTTTATTGTAAGCAGACACCGGAGCTAATGCTGCAGGCCCGCTGCTGCCTGAATCAGAAGGGCACCATCCTGGGGTGAGAGAAGACAACCCTGGATACTGGAAGAGTTCTGGAACTGGATTCTTAAAGGCTTACCTGATTGGCTATTGGGATAAATATTGGTGCATATTTTGGAGTCATCCAAGCCATGATTCTCACACTTTAAAAAAAAAATTTTTTTAAGTTTATTTTGAGAGAGAGACAGAGAGTGAGCCAGGGAGGGGCAGAGAGAAGAGAGAATACCAAGCAGGCTCCACAGTGCATGGGGCTCGAACTCATGAACCGTGTGATTCTCATGCTTTTAAATGTTAGTAGCATTTTTAGCTAAACAACCCTGTTATTCTTCTATGCAGTTGAAACTGCATAGAAGTCATAATTTTTACCCACTTAAAAAAAAAAAAGGCTTTTATGGCTTTCTTTTAAAAGAAGCTTTGTTCTCTTGTTTGTTTTCAACTCTGGATTATTCACTGTGTGTCTCCATGAAATGACTCCCTTAGCCTCCAAGGCACGATGCTAACAGAATTTTCTTCCCTTCCAATTAATTCAAGTTTGTCTTTGAGGCAAATTCCTCTTTCATCCCTTACGAACATTAGTCTCTGTGTTTACTCCCTTTACGCTTTTGAGGCTCCACCTATTCTCATGACTTAAGCTATAACCACCACGCAGGTGTCTCTCAAAACTAGATCTCTTTTAGTATCCTTGGCCTTCTCTCCAAGCTGTACACATGGGCACCTCTAGCTTTCTATTAAGCATTTCCTTTTGAGAGCACCCTCACTTCAAAATCATAAATGTCATCTGTCTTCCATTCTCTTTCTCCTCTAATTACCTAAATACTTCCTTATAGGAAACTATCTGAAAACCATTTTTTCCCCATTATCCCTCCATTTTTAAAATTTAATTGTCTGTTGCCCTCAGGATAAAGTTCAAACCATAAACCACCACAGATTGGTTTCAATCCACCTTCCCAACATTTTTTCCCAATTATTTGTCCACTAAAATCCTTCACAAGGGTCTGGCTTCAGCCAGACTTGCCTACTTACAAAAGCATTCCACTTTTGTTTTCTTTGTTCAGGCCTCTCTCCTTACCTGAAATGTCCTTCCTCCACCAAATTAAAACATATTCATCCTTTAATTCCAGCATCTTCTGTGAATGCTCTCTACTACCAAATACCAGGGTAATATCTCATTTTTTTACTTCCTCTAATCCTTAGTGTTTGTACCACTTAAAGTTATTTATATACTTTCCTGTGATTTCTTTCATATCATACTTTAATGTTTATATTGCTTTTAAATTTTTGGTTATGGTCTTCCTCTGCTACGTTGTAAGCCACTTGAAAGCTAAGATACTGAGGGTTTTCTTTTATTCTCCCAAGTTTTGCAGTTAGTAGGTACTCAATAAATATTTGAAAAATAAAGGAACTAGCAATAGATAGTGAAGAAAAAAATAATGTGACATGGTCCTTAACATCCAGTAATTTATCTCCAATCTATGGTAGAAATGCATTTGGAGGGGCACCTGGGTGCTCAGTAAGTTAAGCATCTGACTTCAGCTCAGGTCATGATCTCACTGTTAGTGGGTTCAAGCCCTGCACTGGGCTCTGTGCTAACAGCTCAGAGCCTGGAGTCTGCTCCAGATTCTGTGTCTCCTGCTCTCTCTGCCCCTACCCTACTTGCACTCTCTCTCTCTTTCTCTCTCAAAAATAAATAAACACTTAAAATTAAAGAAAAGAAAATGCACTTGGAAAAGACTTTCATTTATGTGACTTGCATTTTTTTTCCCATTTGAAGGCCCTTTGTGAATCTGAGAATCATAATACAACGTGAGATTCACTAACCTAGACAAGAAACAAATTTCTTCCAATGCATGCACAGATGCATAGGTATACCGATGAGAACAGCACCGTCCAATAAAACTTTCTGCTATGATGGAACTGGTCCATATCTGTACTTTCCAATACAGTAGTCACTGATCACAAGGGGAGTGGTTACTGAATACTTGAAATGTAGCTAGTGCAAATGAGAAACTGAATTTTTTTCACTTAACTTAAATAGCTACATGTAACTAATGGTGACAATGGGACAGTGCAGATTAAAACATATATCACAGCATCTAGTGTGTGGCCCTGAACACAGCCGTGTTCACTTAATATTAGCTGTAAAAAGGGTTGTATTAGTTTACCATGAATGAAGAAGAGAGACATAATTGTACTGATTATTTCCTCAGGCTGGATCTCCAGAACTGTTCTCTGAAGGACCCTGGTCCAAACTTTCCTCAGGCACAGACTGCTGTCATCATGTAAGTGGTTGGTTATCCTCCCTCCAAAGGGCCAGTATGGTGAAAGGGTGATGGGAAAAGTCTTTAAGGATGAACTTCTAAAAAGATGTTTGAATATTAATGTCAAACGTGGGCAACTCAGAATAAGAACTGGATTGCCAGTCCAGGAAGATGTGTAAATGGAAGCAGAGTGTTTTCCTAGAGCACAGTGCTAACAACGTATGCTTTGCAGAGACCTGCAAGCAAACCCCCTCAAGGATGACTTGGCCAACATTTTCCGTGGCTTTACCCAGCTCCAGACTCTGTGAGTAAGGGTACAGGGTGTGGGAGAGAACCAAAAAGGGACAGTGCTGTGAGCGCAGCAATTTGGGGCTGTGTGTTATGACTGCCTGCGTTGTGTTCAGGATACTGCCACAAGATGTCAGCTGTCCTGGAGGTATTAATGCCTGGAATACTGTCACCTTTTATATGAACAACCAAACCTGTCAAGGACAAAGGAACCTTTGCAACAGCACGGGGGACCAAGGTATGTTGTCTCACTTCCATCCTTCTAGGAACTGCCTTTCTTCACGTCTACTCCCCATTTTAGGTCCAACTGTAAAGTTGCGTACGTGCCTCTTGTTCAAGTTTCTGAAGCTCTAACACCTTGAAAGGAAAGGCCATAAGATGCATTTTATTATTGTTGTTGTGTTCTGTTTATCTGAAATCTTCTTTCTTCTACTTTGACCTAGAAATAATTGAGAGAATGAATCTAAGTTGAAGCAGATATTCGAGAAATCTACATGATGAGATCCAGTGATTTTCTCTGTTTCTCTCTGGCTCCCAGAAATGTGTCCTGAGAATGGATCCTGTGTACCTGATGGTCCAGGTCTCTTGCAATGTGTCTGTGCTGACGGCTTCCATGGCTACAAGTGTATGCGCCAGGTGAGGAATTAGGCCTTCTTATTAGGAATAGGAGAAATGCATAAGGAAGAACCTCTTTGAAAGAAGAGCCATAAGACCAGAACTGATGCAAATCATCTAGAGAAGGAAACTCTAAGAGAATTGCCCTGGGTAAGGGGATTGGTATACTAGGAAAGAAATAGCTGTTAGGATGTAGTCCTTGATGAAACGCTGTATGAAGTTTTTTTGGTCTGTCATTCACAGGGCTCCTTCTCACTGCTTATGTTCTTCGGTATTCTGGGATCCACCACATTATCCGTCTCCATTCTGCTTTGGGGGACCCAACGCCGAAAAGCCAAGGCTTCATGAACTGCATAGGTCTTCCTACTGACTTAAAGATTATCTTGATCTGCCTTAGCCCAGCCAGGGAGATTTTCTACCTAGACAGGCATGGTGGCCAGCAGATCCTCCTCAAGGATGAAGCCGCCATTTGGCAGGAAGATGGGAAGTTGCATAGCTTTGGGGTGTTGTGGACACTGCAGTCCAGGAGTGGACAAGGACCGGTGCCCCATTTGTGCTTGACTATAATAAACATCTTTACTTGTCGTTCTTTTTTTGTTTTTTTAATTTTCTTATTTTTTAGGGAAAGACGTCGTGGATTTGTGTGTTTCTTGGAGTGGGAGAGAGTGCTTTGGACTAGTCGGTTGTTTTTCAGGTTTCCCGGGTCTCTGCGGTGGGGCGGTGTTGGGGAGGGCGGGGACAGGAGACGCCCACCACGCCGAAGTTAATTTGGCCCCGCCCTCTTACGTGCTCGGCCCCGCCCTTCACGCTGCCGGCAGCTCGCGCCGCCGCAGTCTGCGGCTGCCCAGCGCGCCGGGAGCTCCTGCGCCTTCCGCGGCCCGCGCTCCAGCCACCAGCGCGGTTAGCCACGTGGACCGACTCCTGGCGCGCCGACCTCACGTGGTTCTAGCATCGGCTGGGGCTTGCTGCGTTTCCCGCTTCTCTGTGCTCGCCCCCGCCTCTGAGCTCCGTTCCCATGGCGGCCCTGATGTTGGAGGATGGGTCGGTCCTGCGGGGCCAGCCCTTTGGGGCCGCTGTGTCGACTGCCGGTGAAGTGGGTAAGCAAGCTCGGGCCGGCTGCCGACCTCATCCCACTCTCTGCTGCCCCTCTCTGCCCAACCTGCCCTGCCCAAACCCGCCATTTTCCCGCCTGCACACCCAGCCTCCCACCCCCATTTGGTGCCCGTGTCCCCACCCTAGCCCCTTTTATCCCTCAAGGTCAAGGCAGCCTCCGCTGGGGCATTGTCATCGCTCAGGGCAGTGGTGGGAAGGGTGTCCTGCCCAAGCCCCAGCCCTGCCTCTTTCTTGCAGTGTTTCAAACCGGCATGGTCGGCTACCCCGAGGCCCTTACTGACCCTTCCTACAAAGCACAAATCTTAGTGCTGACATATCCTCTGATCGGCAACTATGGCATCCCTGCAGATGAAATGGATGAGTTCGGTCTCAGTAAGGTAGCCACACCCAATGCTTTCTGTACTTTATCTTTTCAAATCAGTGGTTATTAACTGTTAGTCAAGTGAAGACATTGACATTAAGTTAGGCATCCTGGAGAGAACAAAGATACACACTGAAGTGATAATACAAGTACTACCCACAGCTTAAGTACTTTAAGAGGCACAGTGCTGGAGGCCAAGCCAAAGAGTCTGGATTTTGGTAAGGAACCAGTGAAGATTTCTTAACAGTGGTGTGATGGGAGGAATGCTTTAAAATACATAGTAGGAAAGAGACTGGAAATTAGGGCCACACCCTTCTCAGTGGCTGTGGGTCCCAGTTCACCTACCAAACCAAGTTGGTAATCGTCTTGTAAACCTACTTTCCTTGCCTTGACTCATTTTTTGCCACTTTTCAGCGGAGTTCTTATCTCTAGATAAGAAAACTCAGTCTCCTCCCACAGTGAGGTTCCACCTATTCCTCCTCCTCTGGAATTTGGAAACTAAGTTGCGCCGTGAAAATTAAAGTAATGAAAAAAGTCCACAGAGATTAATAGTGGAAATCACCACAGCCTAGATACAGTATTCCTCAAAACTCATTTTGTCCTGGTATTCCACGCTTAGTGGGCCTTTAATTCCTTAATTCACCCTGACATTTAGGAGAGGGAACTCGAGATAAGGAGTGAAAGGACCATTCCTTATCACAGATCTGTAAATACACTGCATTCTAGTTTATAATGCAGTATGTTGGTTAACATATGGCAGTTTTTAGCTTTGTTAGCTGTAGACACACTGACAAAATGAGAGTTTATGAACCTGCAGAATTGAAGCCCATGACAGAACCAGGGTGAGTATGGCCTCCTAGAGCCTCTAGCCCACCATGGATACTTTTGTGGCACGTGTGCTGTGAATGCACCTGTCCACATGCAGACTTGTCTTCCTGGCCACAGAGGGTTCTGCCAAACTCTCCTTCAGATCCGTAAAGAACAGTCTCAACATCCATCTTCTTTTAAACCTCTACCGCTAAACAGATGTGATTTAAATATACCATTCCCTCCCATGTAAATGACCCATTTTTCTCTTTAATTATTAAATGTTTATCTACTGGGTAGCAAATTTATATTAACTTTATTATTATTATTATCCCTTACATGGAGGGGGGTAGAATCATGCCTAGCATTGTACCCTGAACCTTTATTTTTATTTGATGAGGTATTGTGCACCTATCTTATTTTCTGTTTTTACCACATTCTGTAATTGTGATCTTGTGTATTTGCATGTTACTTTATTAATTTTCAGGCTCCCTAAGTAGTAAATTCATATGGTAAGGACAGGGATCTTGTCTTTTTGCATACTCACTGCTCCTCCCCCAACATCTGTTACAATGCCTGAGTGGGCACTCTGTAAATGTTTGTTGACTGCTGCTGTGTGTCAGCCACCTTGTTCTTGCTGAGTTCACAGTTTGGTGAGGAAGACAACACAAACACATATACGATACAATGTAAGTAGCAAGAACAAGAGAAACAGTGAGTTTAGGTGAGCCCCTAAGGAGGAGGCACAAACTACAGTGAGTGAGGGGGTGGTATCTTCACAGAAGTAGGATTTGTAATCTCAGTTTTGGACTAAAGAAAAGGAAGGGAAGGAAAATATTTTCAGTTATTAATCAGGGCCCAGCTTTTGGTGTTTCATATGAGGAACAACACTGTTGGGAAAGGACAAAAGCAGGAGATGCTTGCTGTGTTAAAGGAATGACTGGGTCATTTATTCAGTGTGGGTGAAGTGTAGGGTCTCAGCCGTACGTTGGGAAAAGAAGATAGGAAGATGTGTGGCCCTCGGCCCCTCATGCTCTCTTCGTTCCATCGACAGTGGTTTGAATCCTCAGGGATCCATGTGGCAGGACTGGTGGTGGGAGAGTGCTGCCCCACACCCAGCCACTGGAGCGCCACCCACACCCTGCATCAGTGGCTGGAACAGCATGGCATACCTGGCCTGCAAGGTACGGTGCTAGCACAGTTGTGTCTGGGCAGAACACAGGTGCCTGGATGGAAAGAATCGAGATCGAGGTTGTGATAGAATGTATCAGATTTGGAAGGTTTAGAGTAGGGTCTGGGAATTGGAGAAAGAACTGAGTTCTCACTCAAATGGAAAATTTTGTACATACAAAAGGAAAGAAGAATATAATGAACCCCCAGCTTCTGTAATCATTAACTGAGGACTAAACTGCACCACCATGACTAGAACCCCCCTAATTATTTTGACGCAGGTCTCCATCGTTGTATCATTTCAGCCACAAATAGTTCACTAATCTATGAAAAAGGAGTCCTTTTTAAAAGAGCCACAGGGGCGCCTGGGTGGCTCAGTCGGTTGAGTGACCCACTTCGGCTCAGGTCATGATCTCACGGTTTGTGAGTTCGAGCCCTGCGTCGGGCTCTGTGCTGACGGCTCAGAGCCTGGAGCCTGCTTCAGATTCTGTGTCTCCCTCTCTCTCTCTCTGACCCTCCCCTACTCATGCTCTGTCTCTGTCTCAGAAATAAATAAACATTAAAAAATATTTAAAAAAAATAAAAGAGCCACAATAACATTATGGTACTTTTAAATAAGTAACAATAGTTGCTAAATATTCAGGTGATGTTTATAGATTTCTCTATTATCTAAATGTTTTTTATTGCTTATTTGAATTTGGATCTAAATAAGATTCATATATTGCATTTGGTTGGTATGTCTAATTTATGGGTATTGTAACCCACTTGACAAAAACAAGTCGGTTTTCCTTTAGAGTATCCCACAAGCTGCAATTTGTCAATTACGTTCCTGTAGCGTTGTTTAGTGTGTTCTTTTGTCTCCTGATATTATTTTCTGTAAACAAATCTAGAAGTCATGGTTCAATTCAGATGTGATATTTTTAGCAAGAATACTTCATGGTAGTGTATTTCCATCAGGATGGCCCAGGATTTTGATGCCCATAGAACAGCTGTGTGTGACTCAGGGCTCTGGAATGCAGTGCTCCTGAAAGTCTAACCTCATGCATGACTGAGTTGGGGGAGTGTGATCTCTGAGAGTGTGCTATTTTGACAGGAGTGGATACTCGGGAGCTGACTAAGAAGTTGAGAGAGCAAGGGTCTCTGCTGGGAAAGCTGGTCCAAGATGGAACAGAGCCTTCAGCCCTGCCATTCTTGGACCCCAATGCCCGCCCCCTGGTGCCAGAGGTCTCGATTAAGGTACAGAGGTAGAGTGGGAAAATGTTGCAAGCTATAGCACATCAGTTTTATTCTGTTCCTAATGGGTGAACACTTGAGGGCAAATCAGAAGAGGCCTCAAAGGCAGGGGTTGGTGTGTGTATATCTATACTCATTGATTACAACTGCCTGCTCTTGCCCTTTATTCTTCAGGCTCCACGGGTCTTCAATGCAGGGGGCACCCCTCGGATCCTTGCTTTGGATTGTGGTCTCAAGTACAATCAGATCCGATGTCTGTGCCAGCGTGGAGCTGAGGTCACTGTGGTACCGTGGGACCATGCATTAGACAGCCAGGGTGAGTAGCTGGGGCGTGTATAGGGCTACAGACAGGTAGCTTGGGTGGAAGATCTGTCCCTTGGTCCAGTCGCTGTAAGTCAACATGAATTGCAGGGAAGGAGACAAGAGATCAGGGCTTTTGCTCTGATGGTAAGGAAAGGCTGCAAGTTTGTCTCTCTGGTTAAACTACTGGTTTTGACATCATCTTTTCTGCCCACTCCAGAGTATGAGGGTGTCTTCCTGAGTAATGGCCCTGGTGACCCCGCCTCCTATCCCAGTGTGGTATCCACACTGAGCCGTGTCTTATCTGAGCCTGATCCCCGACCTGTCTTCGGGATCTGTCTGGGACACCAGCTGTTGGCCTTAGCCATTGGGGCCAAGACATACAAGATGAGGTGGGACTTGTGGGGAGAGGAAGGGCCTGAACTACTGACATGAGCGGTGGGGAGTCTTGGGGATGGGAATAGAGTTGGTGTTCGTTAGTGTTGAAACAGGAGCAGGGGCTGGTGAGGGTCCTAAGCTCAACAAAAGCTGGGTTTGGTACAATGGTGAAGGGAGGGTGAAGAGGGCCTGTGACTCAGTGTGCTTCCATCTCCAGATACGGGAACCGAGGCCATAATCAGCCATGCTTGCTAGTGGGCTCTGGGCGCTGCTTTCTGACATCCCAGAACCATGGGTTTGCTGTGGAAACAGACTCACTGCCAGCCGGCTGGCTTCCTCTCTTTACCAACGCCAATGATCGTTCCAATGAAGGCATTGTACATGACAGCCTGCCCTTCTTCAGGTGAGCTAGAGTGATTCCGGCAGGGTGACTGGATCTGTACAGCTTGGAAGCCCCGGGGTCTTGAAGATCAAAAAAGGAAGCGCAACAGTGGGCCCCAATCATCTATCCTGATGCCCGCTTCCAAGACTACCAGTTCCCAAGTCAGGGATAATGGCAGATTTCGTGATCCCATCTCTTCAACAGTGTCCAGTTTCACCCAGAGCACCAAGCTGGTCCTTCAGATATGGAGCTGCTTTTTGATATCTTTCTGGAAACTGTGAAAGAAGCCACAGCTGGGAACCCCGGGGGCCAGACAGGTAAGCCCCTGAGTAGAACTGGGTTTTGTAGAACTAAGTGGAAGTAAGAACAGGGTTGGCTCCAGGATGGGCATAAAATGGGCATGCCCTAGGAAACTGAGATCTGTTTGGGAGGTTAAGGGGATGAGGTGGGAAAGCAACCAAGCCAAGATGATTCATTTACTTCTTCTACTGAAAGGAGCTCCAGAGTCAAGAGTCCTGGGTCGTTGTTCCGCGTCTGCCACTCATTAGAGGCATGACCTGTTTTGAATTCTTCTGTAAAGTGTGGGAGTTAATACAGGTGATCTCTCAGGTCTCGTTCAGCTCTAACATTTATGACTTTCTTTGCCTCCACAGTTCGAGAGCGGCTGGTTGAGCGCCTCTGTCCCCCAGGGATTCCCACCCCAGGCTCTGGGCTTCCACCACCACGAAAGGTTCTGATCCTGGGCTCTGGGGGCCTCTCCATTGGCCAAGCTGGAGAGTTTGACTACTCAGGCTCTCAGGTAAAGCATGTCCATCCCTGCCCCTCTGGGTGTGTGACCCTCAGGAACGGATGGTCTTGAGGAGAGGGCTGAGGCATAAACATTGGTTGTAGGGAGAGAATGAATCAGGAGATCTGGGGAATGTTCAGAAAGGTGAAGTGCTAAGGAAAAGGAGTTGGTTATGAGAGACTGGGAGTACAGGAAGGGAGAGACACGTTGGTGGTTTCAGACTTGGTAGTCTTGCTTCTGTAGGCGAGGCTGGTACGCCATTTTTGTCTCCCTAGGCGATTAAGGCCCTGAAGGAGGAAAACATCCAGACGTTGTTGATAAACCCCAACATTGCCACAGTGCAGACTTCCCAGGGGCTGGCTGACAAAGTCTATTTCCTTCCCATAACGCCTCACTATGTAACCCAGGTATGACTGGCATAAGGCTGGACTGAGGAAGGGACCCACGTGGGCAGGGGTATTCTGTGGTCACTCTGGGTTTCTAAACTTCTTTGATCCACTCTATACCCCCAAGGTCCTAACGTTTGTTATTCCTCTTCTCCCTCAGGTGATCCGTAATGAGCGCCCAGATGGCATTTTACTGACTTTTGGGGGCCAGACAGCTTTGAATTGTGGTGTGGAGCTAACCAAGGCTGGAGTGTTAGCTCGGTATGGGGTCCGGGTCCTGGGCACACCTGTGGAAACCATTGAACTGACTGAAGATCGGCGGGCATTTGCCTCCAGGATGGCAGAGATTGGAGAGCATGTGGCCCCCAGTGAGGCGGCAAATTCTCTTGAACAGGTTCGAGGGGCGGTTGGGGGAAGGTGGAATGATGTCATTTTCTTTGTGTCTTATTTTCTCTGGGGCCAGGAACCCTCTATGCAGCAAGCAGTCGAGGCCTGATGACTGTGTTCATCTCTTCTGCTCGTTACAGGCCCAGGCAGCTGCTGAGCGGCTGGGATATCCTGTGCTGGTTCGTGCGGCCTTTGCCCTGGGTGGCCTGGGCTCTGGCTTTGCCTCCAACAGGGAGGAGCTCTCTGCTCTTGTGGCCCCAGCTTTTGCCCATACTAGCCAAGTGCTGGTAGATAAGTCCCTGAAGGGATGGAAGGAGATTGAGTACGAAGTGGTGAGAGATGCCTATGGCAACTGTGTCACGGTGAGTGATGGAGGTGGGCTGGGAGTAATGTCAGGCAGTATGAGCTCCAGTAAGAGCAGAGGTCATAGCTGAGATCTTTGAGGGTTCGATGTCCCTCAGACCCAGAATGGGTACTGTCCCAAAAGCAACAGGACCCTGGGATGCAGCCTCTTGCCTCTCTTGACTTCCTTTGGCAGTGACCTCCACGGGATCCTTCTTTCACAGGTGTGTAACATGGAGAATTTGGACCCATTGGGCATCCACACCGGAGAATCCATAGTCGTGGCTCCAAGCCAGACACTGAATGACAGGGAATACCAGCTACTGCGGCAGACAGCCATCAAGGTGACCCAGCACCTTGGAATCGTCGGGGAATGCAATGTGCAGTACGCCTTGAACCCCGAGTCTGAGCAGGTGAGACCCTAGGCCCTGGAGCTGATATTCTAGCTGTTGCATCTCCATCCATAATTTTGGGTCTTTGAGGCCAGGGGACTCTTTGGCCCTACAGACCTTGAAGTAGAAGTCAGGACTGTCTGTGGTAAGGTTGGACTGGGATGGGGGTGGTGCTTTTGTTATCTGTGCCTTTGGAGAGGGCTTAGTTTTCTGGCCCTTCTAATACCTCTCCTAGGTGGGCCTTCTGGGCCAGTTATCTGATGTCTTTTTCCCTCTCTCTCTCTCTCTCTCTCTCTCTTTGCAGTATTACATCATTGAAGTGAATGCCAGGCTCTCTCGAAGCTCTGCCCTGGCCAGTAAGGCCACAGGTTATCCACTGGCCTATGTGGCAGCGAAGCTAGCATTGGGCATCCCTCTACCTGAGCTCAGGTACAAGGGTGGGGAAAAGATCACAGAGATGGGGAGGGGAGCTGAAGAAAACATTCATGGGACAAGGAATTTAAAAAAGATATTGGCCTGGATGTGTGGGGTCAGAGGAAGCTATCTGGAAGCTCACTCTGCGTCTCCCACTCTGTCCTGACACCTCCACGTGACGGCTCCCAGGAACTCAGTGACAGGGGGAACAGCGGCTTTTGAACCTAGCCTGGATTATTGTGTGGTAAAGATCCCTCGCTGGGACCTCAGCAAGTTCCTCCGTGTCAGCACAAAGATCGGGAGCTGCATGAAGAGCGTCGGTGAGTGAGCCGTGCCCCAAGAAACCCTTCCCCAGGTCACTCTATGGGGTCCCAGCAGTCCTAAGAATCTAGAATATCATAAAGTTAGTTCCCTGGCATAGGCTTTCAGATCCTATATTAGCGGCAGCTTGGGAACATGGTTTCTTAGAACTCGGACATTTCAAACTCCGTGGTCCTCATCAAGAGCGGGAATCAAAGGCATCTGGAAATCTGTGCCAGAATACACATGCCACCTCCACTCCCCCGCCGTCTGTCAGAATCTCTGTGATGGGGTGATGGCCATCAAACTATCTCCTCTCTCTTGGTTTACAAATAAGTAAACTGAGGTGCCCGCAGAAGGAAGGTGACATGGCCGAGTAGAGGGTAGAGCCAAGAACTGAAAACTAGATCCGGTTGCTAGTTATGTGCACCTCTGTCCTACTATGTTGCCTGTCATCGGCAAGACCAGTTTCATGAAATTCTACCCACAGCCTTGCATTGCATTTTGCCCACGGCCTCATCACTAGGTTGTTAATGCCAGTGACAGTTTGTTCTCCATGTGACTTTAAATACTGATGCTTCGGGGAAATGATGCCTGTTGTTTTGTGAACCCTTGTATATCCAAGTTAGCACAGTGACAGTCGTCGTTAACGCCTATCAGCTTCTCTGGGTACTTTCTGCCATGATCATCCCCCAAATTTTTTAACATGTTTAAGATCAGAGCCGAACATCAGAGCCCTTTTTCATAAAAACAAGGAAATTTAGTAGCGAACAGCATGCAAGCAGTGGTAGAGTATGCTGGAATTGAGTTAATACGCTTCCCTGTAACGTCCCTTTAAGTCACGTTAGGCTGTTCTAAAACGTTTCAACCAAAGCAAGCATTTCACATACCACAGTGCCACCAGCCAAGGATAAGAGCATTTCATTGTGTTGCAAATATCCATTTACAGCAATAGCAGCCTTTATTTATTTTTTTATATATTTTTTAACGTTTATTTATTTTTGAGACAATGCGAGAGACAGAGTGCAAGCAGCCAAGGGGCAGACAGAGGGAGACATAGAATCTGAAGCGGGCTCCAGGCTCTGAGCTGTCAGCCCAGAGCCTGACGCCGGGCTCGAACTCACGAACCGTGAGATCATGACCTGAGCTGGAGTCGGAGGCTTAACCAACTGAGCCACTCAGGCACCCCATCAATAGTAGCCTTTAAACAAGCAAGTCTAAGTAAGCTCAGATATTATTTTGGAATTTTTAGAAATCTTACAAGACTGCCAACTTGTTCCTTCTGGAGATGAATTCCTGTTGTGTGAAAATTACGATAAACATGGGAATAAAGCCATAATTAAATTGTTGGTAAAAGAAGTGGACTGAAATAGGATGAAGATTAATCCCCAGATGAGATGTTTAATGTTTTATATCTATTCAGGTGTTCTTAGAACATGATCTTCTTTGATAACTTTTTGTGACTTTTATCGTGCAAGTAAGATACATGAACCATTGAGAAATTAGTAAAGTAGTTAAACCAAAAAAGAGTAATCCTCTGTAGTCTTGTTACACAGGGATTATTTGGGTATATATATGATTCCAGAATCTTCCTAGGCATGTATATGTGAATATGTTGGGTATCTCTCTTACTCAAAATAAGCATTTACAATAAAACCATACTACAAAGGAATTGAACAAAATCATTTATCATTCTCTTCCTTAACACTGCTATTAGCATTTTAGTGTTTTAAAGTTCTTTTGAAGAAACAATTAGGATTGTAAATAGAAAAATACAGTTAGTAAAAAAAGAAAGAAAGAAAACACAATTGGTAAGATGATCCTAGGGTAAATTGTCAGAGGACATTATAAAACTTTGTGGACGAGGAAATCAATAAGCAAATCTGGGGAGTTATAGGGAGAGGGGAGTTCCCTTTTATTAATAAATAGAAATCTAGCTAAAATGAGCAAATTTAAGAGAAAAATTGTTTAAAACAATTATATGTACTTCTTAGAAGATGGTGAAACTTATACTTGTAACCATAAACTTCTGTGAAGCAAGTAATACTTATTAAGACCCAGAAAATTCTTACCTATTTCTCCTGTACTTCTGCAAGTTTATCCTAAGGAGATAACCCAAAGCACTGAAGAACTCACAGCCTCACTTAGAAGGATGAACACTTCAAAGCTAGGTGTCCTTCCGTAAGTGAGTAGTTAAGTTATGGTAAATCATACAGGAATTAAACTGCCGGTAATAAGGTCACAAAGCAGTGTGGGAACATGATTATGATAAAAGAAAAAGCATGATAGAAATTGTATGTGTACTCTAGTCCTATATAAAACATATATTTGAAAGAAGTCCAGGAAGGAATACTCTAAAATGAGAGTTGTGAATGTGATTATTTCTGGATGGGTTCAAAGAGCAGTGGGATCATCTTCCTATTATTCAGACTGTTGAAAAGTTTTAAAGGATGAGACTGATCCCAGATGGTGTCATCATGATAGGAATAAAGCACATAACTGGATAGCTATCAGTGGTTGGGCCATTGTGATCAGCTGCGCTATTTCTAGTATCCACATGTCCATTTTAGGCATCTTAATTTCATAGTCCGTAATAAACACAAAACAGAAAATGGTAAGGAGAGAAGTTCCAGGTTAAGATTGCTCAATAACAAAACATGATAACATACCACTGCTTTGGTTCTTGTCCTGAGAATCTTCCAGAATCTTGACTAAATCATAGACATAGGAACTTCTACCTCCAGGGCCTCAGTTTTCACATCCTGTTCCTCCAGGTGAAGTCATGGGCATTGGGCGTTCTTTTGAGGAAGCCTTCCAGAAGGCTCTTCGCATGGTAGATGAGAACTGTGTGGGCTTTGATCACACAGTAAAGCCGGTCAGTGACATGGTAAGTGGCTCTCTTCCCCTGGCAACACCCCTGAAATGGACCCTCCTCTGTCCCCAGTCTGTGGACATGTTACCATTAATAGCAGCAGTCATTACTAGACATTTGCATTTTTCACTTGGCTCAGAATTTTGTGGTTCCTCTCATCTATTCTATAAGGATGTATTCTTTTTTTTTTTTTTTTCAGTAATGTTTGTTTATTTTTGAGAGAGACAGACAGACTGTGAGCAAGGGAGGGGCAGAGAGAGGGAGAATCTGAAGCAGGCTCCAGGCTTCGAGCTGTCAGCACAGGGCCTGATGTGGGGCTTGAACTCACAAACCATGAGATCATGACCCGAGCCAAAGTTGGACGCTTAGCTGACTGAGCCACCCAGGCCCCCCTCATAAGGATGTATTCTTAAACTTGTTTCTGTGGACATTGAAACAAGCCTAGAGAGCTTGTGGAACTTGCTACATTAGCTGCACAGCCAGAAAGTGGCAGAGGTAGGATTTATATACAGGTTTTTGCAATTACAGAGTTGCTGCTTTGGCTCCTTTTTTGCAGTGTCTTTTCCTAAAACAGTGTCACTCATGCTCTCAGGCTTTATGAGGTGCTAAAAATAGATTGGGAATGTTTTGCTTAACAATCGTACGTCTCCTCCCTCTGCGCAGTCCTTCCATATCCATCTGTCTGCCCTCCCCATTAGGAGTTGGAGACGCCAACTGATAAGCGGATCTTTGTGGTAGCAGCTGCTCTGTGGGCTGGCTATTCTGTGGAGCGGCTGTATGAACTCACACGCATCGACCGCTGGTTCCTGCACCGGATGAAGCGGATTATAGCACACGCCCAGCTGCTGGAACAGCACCGTGGACAGCCTTTGCCCCCAGACCTGCTACACCAGGCCAAGCGCCTTGGCTTCTCAGACAAGCAGATCGCCCTTGCGGTTCTGAGGTCAGAGGTGGTGGTGAGGGCCTTGGGCTGAGGATGTGGGGCAGAGAATCTTGGTACCAGTGAGGGGCCCTCGGAGAGATTGGGGTGTTTTGGAGGCTTCTGACCTTCATCCCTGGGTTGTTTTCCTCTTAAATTCCTGCCCTGGCATCGCACCCCTTTACTAAGTCTGAACCCCACCAGGGCTATATTTTTGACCCTTCTTCTCCTTTAGCACAGAGCTGGCGGTTCGCAAACTGCGTCAGGAGTTGGGAATCTGCCCAGCAGTGAAACAGATTGACACAGTTGCAGCTGAGTGGCCAGCCCAGACAAATTATTTGTACCTGACATACTGGGGCACCACCCATGATCTCACCTTTCGAACGCCTCACGTCCTGGTCCTTGGCTCTGGCGTCTACCGTATAGGCTCCAGCGTTGAGTTTGACTGGTGTGCTGTGGGCTGCATCCGGCAGCTCCGAAAGGTCCAAGAGCTAGTCTTTCCTACCGTCTTATCTGCTGTTCTATTCTTTTTCAGTTCCAGCAGTTGCCTTACGCCCACATTTAATCCTGGCACTTTCTGTTAATTGCTACGCTTAGAGCTTTGGGAAGAGTGTGGGGGTGGTAGGGGCGGGGGACTCCCCTTAGGCCATCTTGTGCCCCACACAGGGTATGTGTCTTTTCTCCCAATACTTTGTACCTGTCTCTCTAGTGCTTGGCCCCACTTCCCTCCCAAGGCAGGTGTCCCATACAGCTATTTCAGAGAAAGCTTTTTGGCTTTGCCTTAGTTTCTCCATGTTTTTCCTCCCATCTTATAGTTCAATCTCATCTCCCTCCCTCTCGCAGATGGGATATAAGACCATCATGGTGAACTACAACCCAGAGACAGTCAGCACTGACTATGACATGTGTGACCGACTCTACTTTGATGAGATCTCTTTTGAGGTGAGAGAGTTGAAGGCTGCTCGTTAGCCTGGGTGGCCAGGGTCAAGTGGGAATGGCTGGCTGACTTAAGATTCTTTGGGCTCTGTGGGGTTTGAGGGGACGTGGGTAGAGGGTGAGAAGCAGTGAGCAGGAAGGCTCAGATCCCTGACTACCTGCTACCTCCACTTGATTTCTCCTGTTGCACTAAGGTGGTGATGGACATCTATGAGCTAGAGAACCCTGAAGGTGTGATCCTATCTATGGGTGGACAGCTGCCCAACAACATGGCCATGGCTCTGCATCGGCAGCAGTGCCGGGTGCTGGGTACTTCCCCTGAAGCCATCGACTCGGCTGAGAACCGTTTCAAGTTCTCCCGGCTCCTCGACACCATTGGTATCAGCCAACCTCAGTGGAGGGAACTCAGTGACCTAGAGGTGGGCTGGGGCTTGGTTGGGGGCTGGAGGCTAGATGCGGTCAGGGGTGAGTGTGACCAACCCAGCTGCACCCTTCTTAGTCTGCTCGCCAGTTCTGCCAGACAGTGGGGTACCCCTGCGTGGTGCGCCCCTCCTACGTGCTGAGTGGCGCTGCTATGAATGTGGCCTACACTGACGGGGACCTGGAGCGCTTCCTGAGCAGTGCAGCAGCCGTCTCTAAGGAGCACCCTGTGGTCATCTCCAAGTTCATCCAGGAGGCTAAGGTAGGGCCTCAAACAAGTCTCTGAGGGCAGCCTCAGAGGAGACTCCTCTCTCTGGTCCTATAACAATTTCTAGGCACAGAAGGCTGGGAAGGATGGGTTGTATCAAGGCTCTTCAAGGAAGGGAGCCTCCTGGGGCAAGTGGGAGAAGAAAACGGTCCCTGCCCTACATCACATTGCCTTCACGTCCCCACTAGGAGATTGATGTGGATGCTGTGGCCCGTGATGGTGTAGTGGCAGCCATTGCCATCTCTGAGCATGTGGAGAATGCAGGCGTGCATTCAGGCGATGCCACACTGGTGACCCCACCGCAGGACATCACTGCCAAAACCCTGGAGCGGATTAAAGCCATTGTGCACGCTGTGGGTCAGGAGCTGCAGGTCACAGGACCCTTCAATCTGCAGCTCATTGCCAAGGTAGTAAGAGGGGGCTAAAGGAAGAGACTAACGGGCATTAGTACCTTCTTGCTCTGTGCTGGCCACAGTGCCAGTGAGCACTCACTGTCTCCTGCCCTCATCAGAGTAGGCCCAAAAGCTGGAGGGAGGGGGCTCCTAGCTAGAGCCCACAGTGTTGTAATGGTTTGTGACAGTCTGTTCACAGCCTGATCCCTGTTCCCCTGTTCAAGGTTGATTACCCACAGAATGGTAAATGAGGGAAAGAGTCCAGGTCAGTGGAATAGTGTCAGCAAGCCCAGCCTACAGAAAGTCTGACCAATCCCTGTCTGCTCTAGGATGACCAGCTGAAAGTTATCGAATGCAACGTGCGTGTCTCTCGCTCCTTCCCTTTCGTCTCGAAGACACTAGGTGTGGACCTAGTAGCCTTGGCCACACGCGTCATCATGGGGGAAGAAGTGGAACCTGTGGGGCTCATGACTGGCTCCGGAGTCGTGGGGGTAAAGGTACGGAGGATTGAAACCTTGAGGTTAGCAGTCAGAAGCAGGGAGACATAGTGGGAGAAAGTTCACTTACCACACATGTGAGTCCGCATGTAAACTGAGCACCTATCATGGGCCACAAGGGTGATAAGGGTCTTTGTCCTTTAAGAGCTCACACTAGTAATGGAGACAAGGGAAGTTGGGTTAAAAAATAGCTTGTTTCTAGAACAGTCTACGGTAAACCTGCGTAGTAAAGATAAGACTAAAATGCTATAGGAGTTTACAGACAAGAGATGGCACTTCCAAAAGGAGTAACCTAGGAAGGGCTGGGAGAGGTGGTATTTAAATGGAGTCCTGAAGGGTGGTCAGGATGTTTGATTGGCAGAGCTTGTTGAGGAAGTGTTCCAAGGCCAAGGAATTAGCTTGGTGGAAACTGCCGGAAGACCCGAACTATATTTGAGAAGCAGCTCACCTACTGGTGTAGAGCATAGGCAGAGCAGCAGCAGGCAAGGCTAACCCTGCCGTCTGGCTGAGACCACGGGAAAGGAACTGTGGCTGCTGCTTCTGATGAGGGGAAGTGGGCCCTCCTTGCCTTGGTGTCTCATATCCTGCTCCCACAGGTGCCTCAGTTCTCGTTCTCACGCTTGGCGGGTGCTGATGTGGTGTTGGGTGTGGAGATGACCAGTACCGGGGAAGTGGCTGGCTTTGGGGAGAGCCGTTGCGAGGCCTACCTCAAGGCCATGCTAAGCACTGGCTTTAAGATCCCCAAGAAGAACATCTTGCTGACCATTGGCAGCTATAAGGTACAGAATCCAGAGGCAGGGGCTGCCCAGAGAGGTGGGGGCAGATAGCCTTGGTTCTCTGGGCCTGGGCTGACCTTGAAGTGGAAGACAGAAGAGATACAACCACATCCTCCTTCTGCTTGGTTCAGAACAAAAGTGAGCTGCTCCCAACTGTGCGGCTGCTGGAGAGCCTGGGCTACAGCCTCTACGCCAGCCTGGGCACTGCTGACTTCTACACTGAGCATGGCGTCAAGGTACTGGGGCTCCCGCAACCTACCCCTGCTTTGTACCAGAGAATTCTGTGTTCTCTTGCTTTTTCTGTCATTGCATAAATCCTCTATATTTCGCATAGAGCAAATAGAGTATACAGAAAAGCAAAGAAAAATTTTCCTTACAGTCTCTCTACCACTCTTAACATTCTGGTGTATTTCTTTCCAGAATATCATTTCTATATGTACATGTATGGGCTCATATTGCACAGTCCTTGATAACCATAGAGTAGATGTTTTTCCTATCAAGAACGTACTCTGCCGATAATAAATAGAGGCAGCCCTGGTCCCCACCCTATAGGTCCTCAGTCTCTTCCTCATGGGTTCCTGGGCTACCTCTCCTCCCTTTGCTGTCCTTCGTGACTCCTGCCAGGTTCAGGTTGGCCCTGACCTTATCTCTGGGCCACAGGTAACAGCTGTGGACTGGCACTTTGAGGAGGCAGTGGATGGTGAGTGCCCACCGCAGCGAAGCATCTTGGAGCAGCTGGCTGAGAATCACTTTGAGCTAGTGATTAACCTGTCAATGCGTGGGGCTGGGGGCCGGCGTCTCTCTTCCTTTGTCACCAAGGGCTACCGTACCCGACGCCTGGCCGCTGACTTCTCTGTGCCCCTCATCATCGATATCAAGTGCACCAAACTGTTTGTAGAGGTACCTGGGACCTGGGTGCTAGGAGAGCAACAGCCAGTGTTAATGGGACAAGAGGGAGAAGTGAGTGTGCCATGGGGTTGGGAAATCTCAGTATGAAGCAGTTACGGTAATAACCGGGCTTTGGGGCTACAGAGAGAAGTTGGGTATTGAGAGGTAGAGCCTGGTTTATGCAAAACCTACAATTCCTGGGTTGCCCTTAAATCAGAGCTGACTGTGGTTTTCACCTGCAGGCCCTAGGCCAGATTGGGCCAGCCCCTCCTTTGAAGGTGCACGTTGACTGTATGACTTCCCAAAAGCTTGTGCGGCTACCTGGTAAGTGCATCTTCTGGGAGAACCCAGCTTCTGCACACTGGTAGCATCTGGCTCAGAGATCTGGGCTGTGGGACCCACACCCTGCCTGGACTGCATAGAGTGTGGGGGCCAGAATCTTTCTCACTGAGCTCTTTCCTCCCACGATCCTCTGTGCCCTTGACTGAGGAACCTTGCCACCTCTCACCCGTATCAGTGGCTGCTCATTTTCCTACCACCCCAGTTCACATCTTTGATGTCCTTTGTGTCTCTGAACCTTCCTCTAATCTTGCCACATCCATGTTCTCCCAGGACTGATTGACATCCATGTGCACCTGCGGGAACCAGGGGGGACACACAAGGAGGACTTTGCCTCAGGCACAGCTGCTGCCTTGGCTGGGGGCGTGACCATGGTGTGTGCCATGCCTAATACCCGGCCCCCTATCATTGATGCCCCTGCCCTGGCCCTGGCCCAGAAGGTGAGCCCTTGTACTCCTGCTTCACGGTGATCCAGACGTCTCTGCCTGTCTCCCAGACCCATCCTCCTTGTGCCCTCCCAGAAGCCTAGGGGCCTAGGCCACTGGTTCCCAGGCTGGCATGGATGCCAGGGGGTCTTATCTCATTATCTCATATGTATCTTCCCCAGCTGGCAGAGGCTGGCGCACGCTGTGACTTTGCCTTATTTCTTGGGGCCTCGTCAGAAAATGCAGGGACCCTGGGTGCTGTGGCTGGGTCTGCTGCTGGGCTAAAGCTCTACCTCAACGAAACCTTCTCTGAGCTTCGGCTGGACAACGTGGCCCAGTGGATGGAGGTAGGGAGTGGGCATGTGGGAGGAGGCAGCCAGTGTCCTGGCTTGAGGACCACACAGAGTGGGCTAACCAACAACAGTGAGGTGTCAGGAGCTCTGTGAGGGCTCTGGGCTCTGATGAGCTCAGAGAATTAAGGGCTCTGCACGCTCCCCGGTAAATTCTTTCTGTCCCCAGCACTTTGAGACATGGCCATCCCACCTCCCCATTGTCGCCCATGCGGAGCGACAGAGTGTCGCTGCCATCCTCATGGTGGCCCAGCTGACCCAGCGCTCAGTGCACATATGTCATGTGGCACGGAAGGAGGAGGTGAGAGTACACCCGGGATCCCAGTGCCCCTTCTGTTTTCTCAGTGACACCCAGAGGTCAGGGTCTCCTTGGGGGCCGGAGGGGGTGGGAAGCAGGGAGCCAGTACCCTCAGCATGTCTGCCCCGTAACTTTCCTAGAGGGGGTGTTGGCTGCGGAGACTTGGAGGGCAGGGCATGAGGGAGGCCCCTTCTAGATCTCCTGTCCCCCCAGATCCTGCTGATTAAAGCCGCAAAGGCCCGAGGGCTGCCAGTGACCTGTGAGGTGGCGCCCCACCATCTGTTTCTAAGCCGCGATGACCTGGAACGCCTGGGGCCCGGGAAGGGCGAGGTCCGGCCTGAGCTTGGCTCCCGCCAGGATGTGGAGGCCCTGTGGGAGAACATGGCTGTCATCGACTGCTTCGCCTCAGATCATGGTGAGAGGGCCCACAGTGTACCTTTCTGCCCAGCAGGGCTCGTGCCCCAGCTCAGGGCCCCTGGGCTCTGTGAGGATACAAAGGACTTGACCTTTGTAGCACAGTGCCTGGGCTGTGATGGGTGCTTGATAAATGCTCCCTGAAGGAACTAATGAGCAAATGATAAAAATTATAAATGAGAGAACATGGGTAAAAGGTGTAGTCCCCGGAAGGTGGTAGCTGTCATGGTTTATCTGTTTTCCAAATAACCAGAGGAGAGGAGCATTGAGATGTGTAGCGAGGCAGTGCAATCCTGGTGGCCTGTGTGACTCCCCAGATGTGGAGGCGATGGGGCCTGAGGGTGCTGCTCTCTTCCTTCAGCCCCCCACACCTTGGAGGAGAAGTGTGGGCCCAGGCCTCCACCAGGCTTCCCGGGGCTGGAGACCATGCTGCCGCTGCTGCTCACGGCTGTCAGCGAGGGCCGGCTCACTCTGGATGACCTACTGCAGCGGCTGCACCACGGCCCTCGGCGGATCTTCCACCTGCCCCCACAGGAGGACACCTATGTGGAGGTGTGGGCGTGTGGGCGGCTGCGGAGGGTGGGCGGCTCTGTATCCCCCGCAGCTGTCCCAAGGTGTGGCCCTACCCTAGCATCACCCGTGACTCTGGGCAGGTGGATCTGGAGCATGAATGGACCATCCCCAGCCACATGCCCTTCTCCAAGGCCCACTGGACACCCTTCGAAGGGCAGAAGGTCAAGGGCACTGTCCGCCGTGTGGTCCTACGAGGCGAGGTGGCCTATATTGACGGGCAGGTATGTGTGTGGCCTGAACCCCATCCCAGTAGTGACTTCCTTGGTGCCATTGTCAACTTGCTCTGGCACATCTCTGTGGTTCCAGCACCTCCTCCAGCTGCCCTGGACATGGGTGGGCACAGGTCCCCTGAGGCGTGTTTCCTTTTTGCTGGCTTCCGTTGCTTTAGGGTCTCAGTCCAGCTCTTTGCCCCCTGCTCACTCGCCTGCTCCTGCTTTCTGTCTGCAGGTCCTGGTGCCCCCGGGCTATGGACAGGATGTACGCAAGTGGCCTCAGGGCGTTGTTCCCCAGCTCGCACCTCCAGCCCCTGCCACCAGTGAGATAACCACGGTATCCACAGTGCTTTGGGACTGGAGGGGGGTGTTGGGGGATGTGGCCAGGAACAGCCAGCAGCACAGATGTTATAATTAGTGGTTTAGGGGTGGAAGGCTCTGTAGTTGACACTAAAAGTCCCCCACCTATCTCTTTGTCTACTACAAAACATAGACTTAACTCTCAGTTTAGGAGATTACCTACCTAGGGGAAACACAAGCCCCTTATTAACCCAACCAGAGGTTTATCTGAGGGCCTGTCATGGGGCTAGCACACACCTCTAGGAGGCTAGTTGGTCTTCCTGTGCCACAGCAGCATAGCAGAGGGATGAACCTGAGGGGAGATGACGGAGAACGGGGTCCATTCCATTCTCGCTACGGACAGTGAGCAATTTGGCTTTTCTCGAGGAATTAAATTTGAGGAGTTGGGTCAGTACTTTTTAAAATGTGAGGCCTATATCTCTCCAGACACCCGAAAGGCCTCGCCGGGCTATCCCAGGGCTTCCCGATGGCCGCTTCCACCTGCCTCCCCGAATCCACCGAGCCTCTGACCCAGGTCTGCCAGGTAAGAGGAGGGTCCTGTGACACGGAGGATGGGGCCACCTGGACTCAGAGATGTGTAGGGACAGGCTTCTTTTCCCCCAATGTCCCCCTGATGGACTGGGGTCGGGCTCACAGCCCCCCCACCCCCCACCCCCCCAGCACCTCACTTTGGTCCACTTACCCTGTTCTTCCTGCCTTTCCTTCATACTACTAGTCTGACCCGCTGTACCTTCCTTTGCCTAAATCAGTCTGCCCTCTGTGAGGTAGGTACCCCACAGCTTCTCACAGCCCTTTCTTGTTGTGGGCAGCTGTGTTCCTCCGCCCAGGAGCTGGGATCCCACGGGGCAGCAGAACGTGGGGTAAATCCAGGTTACTGGTTGGTGTGAGCCTGGCCGTTCCCCTTGCCTAGGATCCCTTTGCCACTTGGGCGGGCCCTGGGAGGGCACCACTGCTCTCACACAGCAGCCCCCGTGGGAAATCACTGGTGTGTCCCCAGGGCTACTGATCCTTGTTGTCCCCTAACCTGCTATAGCTACTGTTGTGTGAGTTGGTTTAACACAGACGCTATGATCCAGAGTGTGGGGAAATGGGGGTTCTTCACAGACCTTAGTTGCAGGCTTATATCTGTCCTGTTGCCCTATTTGTAGCTGAAGAGCCAAAGGAAAAGTCCTCTCGGAAGGCAGCTGAACCAGGTGAGACTTGCCCAGAGCCCACGCTCACTTTGGGGACCTGTCTGACCTGACCTCTGTAGGAGGAGCCCTCTGACCCACCTCTTCTGCCCCGTCCCTCACTGCAGAGCTCATGGGAACCCTTGATGGCACCTGCTACCCTCCACCACCAGTACCTAGACAGGCGTCACCCCAGAACCTGGGGACCCCTGGCCTGCTGCACCCCCAGACCTCACCCCTGCTGCACTCATTAGTGGGTCAACATATCCTGTCTGTCCAGCAATTCACCAAGGATCAGGTGCCTGGGGGAGGGAGGATGGGGACACCCAGAGCTTTGAGAATCTGAAAAGTTGGGGCTAGGACCCACTGGGGTCCACTGCCTTTCCAGCTGACTTGGGGTCTTTTTTAGATGTCTCACCTGTTCAATGTGGCACACACACTGCGTATGATGGTACAGAAGGAGCGGAGCCTCGACATCCTCAAGGTCAGGGTCAGGGCTGTGGGCTACAGATCCAGGACCCTGTCAGAGGGATCTCCCTCTCCTGCCATAGGTCACCTTGTGTGAGTCCAGGTCCTCCACTATAAGTTGCTCTGCCTTCTTTATTCTGGTAGGTCCTGCTGACCTAGACCCCTGACCCCCACATGTTTGCTCTCCTCTGACCAGTATTTAGCTGATTTGTGAGGCCCTGAGTGCCGGTGCATCAGCCTGCTAATCTGGTCACTTGCTCTGTGCAGATGTATTCAGTGGGATAGATCTGGGGTGTTTCTGTTCCTCCCAGAGAATGAATATTTCATTCAGATATTTACCAGCGGTGTTTCGGAGGCAGAGCCTTTAGCTCAGAGCGATGCTAATAGAAACGTCAGGGTTAGGACAGGTCACAAGGAGGTTTGCAGGGAGTTCTCTCAGTGTCCCTCCTATGTAAGTGGGCGAAGCAAGCAGCAGCCTATACTTTCCCCAAGATGAACACACACTTTCACACTGAATCTTGGCCCTCCCCCCCCACAGGGGAAGGTGATGGCCTCCATGTTCTACGAGGTGAGCACGAGGACCAGCAGCTCCTTTGCGGCAGCCATGGCCCGGCTGGGGGGCGCTGTGCTCAGCTTCTCAGAAGCCACGTCTTCAGTCCAAAAGGGTGAATCCCTGGCTGACTCTGTGCAGACCATGAGCTGCTACGCCGACGTCGTTGTGCTTCGGCATCCCCAGCCTGGAGCCGTGGAGGTGAGGCCAGCTGTCCACTGGACAGGGTTGATTGGGATGGATCCAGGGACATGACTGCAAGTCTCTGGTTGGGCCACATGGGTGAGGGGACCCAAGAAGAGTGGGACTCAGGCAGGGAGCAGGGGCCACTGGGATGCAGAAGATAAGGCTCTCCTTTCTTATTCCCATTTTCACAGCTGGCAGCCAAGCACTGTCGAAGGCCAGTGATCAATGCTGGGGATGGGGTTGGAGAGCATCCCACGCAGGCCCTGCTGGACATCTTCACCATCCGGGAGGAGCTTGGGACTGTCAATGGCATGACGGTGAGCGCAGTGGCAGGGGTTGGGAGCCTGCCCAGGCAGGGTCTGAAGAGGGGGGGCAGTTGGGCAGTACCTTCTCTGTTCCGAGGCATGCTGCATCAGGGAGGCCTGTGTCCTGATCCTGAGACTGAAAGCTTTGAAGTGGGGGGACAAGGTGCTTGATCTGGGGGCCCTCTTGGTGATCGGGTTCCTCCCCTAGATCACAATGGTGGGGGACCTGAAGCATGGACGCACGGTGCATTCCCTGGCCTGCCTGCTCACCCAGTACCGTGTCAGCCTGCGCTACGTGGCACCTCCCAGCCTGCGCATGCCACCCAATGTGCGGGCCTTTGTGGCAGCCCGCGGCACCAAGCAGGTGAGGCCCTGGGAGGCCATGGGGAGCTGCGGGTTGGGCAGTGAGAGCCTGGCACTGCATTCACTCTGACTCTGCCTCCCCCTCCAGGAGGAATTTGAGAGCATTGAGGAAGCGCTGCCCGACACTGATGTGCTCTACATGACTCGAATCCAGAAGGAACGCTTTGACTCTAGTCAGGAGTATGAAGCTGTGAGTACCAGGGCTGAGGCGAGGCCAGGGCTGGAGCCGTGGGGCATCCAGGCTAGTGGCCAAGAAGGCTGGGCCCCAGGAGCTTGATTGGGCCTCTCGGTTGTGATAACTGCATGTGGGTGTGGAAGGAACCCTGGAGGAACCCAGGCTTGTGGCCCTACGGCCACCCTGGCCCTGAGGTGCTGACAGGGCCCCCGTCTGCCTCGCAGTGCTTTGGCCAGTTCATTCTCACTCCCCACATCATGACGCGGGCCAAGAAGAAGATGGTGGTGATGCACCCGATGCCTCGAGTCAATGAGATAAGGTGACACGGCTTCAAAATTGAGGATACACCAGGGGCTGGCTGTGGGAGGACACTTAGTCTTGGACAGGCTGGGGTAACTGTTTTCTTTCTCTTGTAGCGTGGAGGTGGACTCGGACCCCCGAGCAGCCTACTTCCGCCAGGCCGAGAACGGCATGTACATACGCATGGCTCTGTTAGCCACTGTGCTGGGCCGCTTCTAGGGCCCAGCTCCTCAGACTCTTCTCGTCAGGCCCAGCTGCTGGGCACAGATTCTGGTGCCCCCCACGGGGGCAGCACACTTAGGAGATGCTCCGGGGCGTCCAGGCAGCTCACGTGCTCACACATACACATGCAGGCCACACTTGGGCACTGGACTGGACTGGAGCGCTCTAGCATGGGGGTAGGTCCCCATCTCCTTTATTGCACCGCAAACCTGTAAAGTCATTTTTCTACTGACTTAATAAATAGCTAAGCTGCTTGTAAGTGCCTATTTCCTTGCATGTATCCTGGCTTCAGCATAGAACACGAAGTGTAGTGGGCAGGACTTCTGGAAATTTCGAACAGCTGCCCAAATCCAAGAGCAGCCTTGCTGGGCAGGCTCTTGCTCTGGCCAGGGCTGAGCAGCGGGGCTCAGCGTTTTCAGAGTTGTGGCTCTTTGGGGTTCTGGGCGGGGGTGTGCTGTTCTGTTGGTGCTGAGTCCTGTGCTGCACTGACAGGTGTCCAGTGTCCTTCCTCAATTAAGTTGCACTCAGAGTTCTGAGTTATGGGAAAAGGAATGCCAAACAGCTGGGTCCTCTGGTGAGGCCTTCACTCTTCTCTCTTCTGTCTGGTTAGTTCTCTCCTTCAGAGGCTGAGGTGGCCATTGCGTCCTCAAAACCTGGCCTTGGAGTTCAGCTACCATCACTGTTAGGAGCCCCTCCCACCTACTATCCCTGGGAGCCTCTGGCTGACGCTGGACCTTCCAGACTGGACACGGGCAGACGCTATGGAGGCTGAAGAGCACTTGGCTTAGAGACCGTGGGATTGGGGACTGAGGTGGAGTAGATCCTGTGTCTTTGCGGTTCAGGGCTTCTGTGGATCATACAAAGTACGTGAGCTATTCCATTCCGTTCCATTCCATTCCATGCACGTTAGCAGCATTCAAGAAATTTGATCCAGGAGACTCCACCACCCAGGTACAAAGTACCATGTGCAGCGAGAGTGCAAGAACAAACAAGAGAATTCTCACCCTCAGTTTTGAGGCCTCTTAGCCAGTAAGGCATCCAATGACTACCACAGGTCAGACTGCTGCATGCTGGCACATGATGGTCTAAACTGCATTCGCATCATTCAAGAGGAACCTACTTCACACACACAGCTATTAGCACGTCACAGAGATGGGAAAGTGAGAAAGGCACTCATTTTCTGAAAACTGTGAGCACAGAATTTCACATATTCTCATGTAATCTTACACCAACTTTCTAACTATTTTACAGATGTAGGAACTCTGAAAGGTCCCTGGGTGGCTTATTCAAAGTCACGTAGCTAAGATTCATATATAGGACCACTTAACTCCAAACCCATCTCTCCTCTAGTAAGAAGGAAAAAGGAATTTCACGCGTTAAGGGCATCCAAAACCAGTGTGACAGACAAGCCACTCAAATCTAAACAAGGAAAGAAGTCTAAGATGGGAGCCAGTTTTCAGAAGAGAGATCAGCACAAACCTGGACCTCTGTCCACGGAGTGGGGTTTGGGGCTGTTGCCCGAGGAAAGGGCAGGTTGGGTGGGAAGAGAATCCTACTGCCAGCACCGCTTGAACGTAGGAGTGGCAATTCTGTGTCTGCGGCACAGTGAAGGGCTACACCCGGACCCCACAGGGAACACCTGCTTCATACTGTTAGGGATGAGGGTGACAGACCAGACCGAGAGGTCTGGGTGTGCTTTCCAACAGAAACAGGAATTCGTAACCACAGGTGCTGTTGGAGGGTGGAACTGGGTATGACTCTATCTGCTCCTGGAGAGCTGAGACCTCTCGCCCTGCTAATGTTAATCCTTCCAGGCTTCCCAAACCCTGACCCTGACCAGTTCTCCCTCTGGTACCTAGAGGACTTTGTTGGTTGGAAAAGAATATCATTTGGAGAACGCTTCTCCTTCCTAGAGCTCCGGTTACCCTTCTTAGGCTATTCAGACACGTCAAGAGATTATTTTCCCAAGTACCTGGGAATCTGCCACACACAGATTCCCATAGAACTCCGTCTCGGAGCCTCGTCCTCAAGGAGAAGCAGGGTTTGCTGCCAAGCGGCATACACATTCTACTCAGTTGCTAAGTGGTGGGAGGTGTTCCTGCTCTGTTCCTTTCCTTGACTCTCCTGATCATAAAACGGCTCCAAGTTGAATAAACCTCTTTTCCCTACAACCAGAAAGATCTTGGTACATTGGGCAATAAATGAAGCTATCAGCAAAGAATAAAAACAGTCCTTTAAACAAGATATATCTAAGGCTATTCCACATCCACTGAGAAACTTCGTATGTCCCATGTGGTTATCATTAACTATAAAAAGTTAAAAGTTTTCCGGGCTCCTGAGATACTTAAGCAATTTGATCTTTTTTTTTTTTTTAAGTTAACATAGCTCTAATTATGTGCCAAGCACTGTTCCAGCACTTTACAAATATTAACATTTTTTTTCACTTTTACTTTTGGATGAACCCTTTAAATATGCCGCTCTGTGAAAAAAAGGTCTGACCTAATGTGTTCACTCATTATCGTTGCAAAGTCACTTTCCCCAACTCTTCACTGTCTACCCTAGTGAAGAAGAAAATCTCAAAATAGGAAAATAGGTCTTCTTGGAGCTTTGCCACTTTCATCCTATTCCTACCTGTTAGGATTAATGAGCTACAACCATGGCAAGTCGGTGCAGCTTTGGGCTTCAGTTGAAAGCCTAGAGTTGGGAATTCCCAGGGTAACATTGTAGGTGTCTGTAATTGTGTAACGATATCCCATACACGGGGGGGGGGGGGGAGGGTGGGAGGGGGGGACACTGGCTGGAAGAGATGTGGTGCAATGACTGCTAGGATAAGGGAGTGCACAGGAAGACTAACCTGGCAACAGCATCGGGAAGAGTCCACCGTCGGGGAAGCCAATTAGAAGGCTATTGCACTAAAAGCAAATGACGGGTGAAAAGGGTCTGAGTGTTAGAAAATACGAAAATACTAAGGATAGGAAAGACTAGAAAATGACTCCATGGCATGGGACCTCGAAACTGGGAGAATGAGGGCTGATGTAGATCAGAGAGCCAATGTGGGGTAGGGAAGGATGAATCCTGTTTGGGCATGATACTTTTTAGCTGCTGTGGGACATATATGGAGATGTATAGATACTGAAGGTGGGAAGTTGGGGCAACGTGCAAGTTGGGATAAATATGTGTTTACATAACGACCTTACTCATTAATATATCCCAAGCACCAAGAAAAGTATTGAGTCCATAACAGGGGCTCAATCAATATTTGTTGACTGAATCATTAACAGGTAATCAAAGCTCTTCAAATATGTATCTCTGTATTAGTTCACCAAGAGAATGAGAGCAAGGAGAAATGAGCAGAATCTTAGTGTGGAGAAGAACTCTGAAGAAAGCCCTCAGAGTCCCAGGGTTGCAGGTGTGTGAGGTGTGGGGCGAGATGTCAGCGGATCAGATCCTGCAGTAGGTCAATGGGGCAGGGACTTGGTCACAGTAGTTACTCTGACGCTTTGTGGCTGTAAGGTGGACACCACATGTCATGCATGGGCTTAATGAGGGACTAGTCTGGAAGCTGAGGTCATTTGCCAAGAGGTAAGGAAAGATGGGTGTGGCATTAGGACCTGAAAGGTCCAGAAAAAGCTGGGAAAGCTGTGATGAATCCTCGGGAGGGTAATAAAAGGGTCACCGAGTGGGGCTCAATGGAAAGATAGACATCATGAGCTTGTAGTAGGGTTGGGGAAGCAATGTGCAGGGCAGGACCAGAGACAGGCATGTCACCCACCATGGAGGACTCTGGAAATATCAATCACTTCCTCTTTGGGAGGCATCTGATTAGTTACCACCAAATGCTGGTGCAGATTTACCCTGGAGAGTCCACTTGTAAGGCTCATTGGCTCGTGGGCAGGAGCCTAGGGAATTAAGATGGCAGTTTATAGGCTTTGTGTGACCCCGTGTCCATTTGTTTACCATCTTTTCATCCATTCACTCCACCAACACCTATTGCTGAGTATCTACTAAGTGCCAGGCAAAGGTAAGGAAAGCCAGTGCCTTCTTCTCTCCGGGGGGTGTGCGATTTACCGAGCAATCTCACCCCATCACTGTGCTTCCCAGAATTCTGTTCCATGTGACCGAGTCCTGATCTGAACCCTGCTCTGGTGCAGCAGGTGGGCAGGATGGAGAACAGGGAGGCAATCTCCGGGCCAGGGAAAGCAAGTTTGCTATTGTAGGGCCCGAAACCTGCTTATTTTGGTAAGCTTTAGCTGTCTTTTAGTTCCTGGGTTTGGTTCCATTGGTTTCTCCTTAGGCTTCTGGCTCCAGTCCTTTTAAAATTTATAGTGTGTCTTAGTTGAGCCAAAGAGAACAAGAGACTGGAATTGAATGTTCAGACTGTTTGGGTCAGAGAAGATGTCAGGCAGTAAGCCCTGGGAACCAGGTGCCATGGGCATAGCTCCCGATTGGAGAGAAAAAGTCAGAAGGGATTCACCTGGAGACCCCCATGCGGGGCTCTTCTGTTCTATTCTGGGAAGCTTGTATGTTTCCTTTTAAGAATGGAAAAGGAACCTACATAGAGTGCTAAGCTAAGGTGAGAGAGGACATTGCTGGCTGCACTTTCCTTCTCTCCCTCCTGAGGCACCCACTTAGGAATTGACCAGAGAGTCATCCCCAGGGAGTGGAAGATCTGGTGCAGGAGGGGAGGAGGGGAATAGCCCATGAGCGGCCATGGGATGTGCCCTTCCCAGGGTGGCCACCAGGGCCTCTATACTGGTGACTAGTGCAGAGGGTCAGCTCTGACACAAGGGGACCTGTTCTATGAGTGAGCTTCTCCAGGCCCAGTTGCTAGCTGCTTCCTGGAGCTTCAGGATGCTGTAGCCAGAGAGCAGGTGAGGGAGGCTGGGGCAGAGAGAGGGCAGGGAGTGGGGACTGAAGGAGAGAGACACAGGTCTGGCCACCCTGGGCCTATTCTTCCTGGGCATTCTCCCCGCCCACTTTCTCTCACTAGACGTAGCAACAGGGCCCACTTCGTAGGACCATTCGTGATCACCTCAGACTCTGCCCCACTGCCCAGCACCCCTTGTAAGGTATTGATCTAGTGGTGATGGGATGGCTCTGGTGCTCAGATCAGGGACTGAGAGGTCCTGGGCACTCCCAGAGTTGGGGATAAAGAGTCCTTCAAGTACAAAGGAAACTTCCTAAATGCAGTTCTCCACAGGGGTGGGGGAATTTGCCCTGAAGAGGGTGAGGGCTCTTCCCATCTAGCCTTGATTCTGAGATTCCCTCCAGAGCCTTCTGGTCTGGTCGCCTCTGCTGCTTATCATAGCGTGGGCCGCAGGGGGGCGCTGCTCTCCCTCTGATGGTCTGGCTAAAGGCGGCCGGGATGGGCTCCCAGCTCACTGAAGTTCCTGAAAAGACGGCAGGGTCACCAGAGGGAGGAAGATACCAATTTATCACCCAGTGCTTCCTCCCGGCCCGAGACAAGCAGTCCCCCGGTCCGCTGGGTCGTCAGGCCTTCCCCTTGGACAGAGAGGTTCAGCCCCACCCCGCCCAGAGGGCCCCAGGTGAGCCCCACAGTGAGGGGGCGGGGCCTGCCCATGTGCCCGGATGTTCCCACGCCCCCTCCCCACATCCACGCACCCCCATTCTGGCTTCTCCTTCTGACTGCTGGGTCTCATATCTCTCTCGAACGCTCTGACAATGGCACTTCCAGCATCCCGGCCTGTCCCTCTCTCCCCCCTGTCCACCCCATCTTTTTCTGGTCCCTGTCTGCCTCACAGGCGGCCGTCTCCCCTCCCATCCCCTGGTTAACCAGCTGTGTAAAGTGCTGCCAGGGCTGGACTGATGGATGGGCCCTTCCCCAGCCCTGCTCTTGCTCGTGCCTCCCCGGCAAGCCCTTTCTCCTCACCTCTCCCTCCACCACATATTTTATCATCAGGGAAGGACACCAAGAGGAAAGGACGTTCTGGATAAGCAAGTGGAGGTGGGTTGGGCAGATAATGGGGGGATGCGGGCAGCTCTTGCAGATAAGGGTTTCCAAGACTCCCTGGAGAGTGCTGTATGAATGAGGGAGAATGCCCCTGATCCTTCTGTCCTTCCATGACCCTGACTGAGCAAAGCCTGAAGCTGGGAGATGGATGGAAAGGGAGGGTGGTGCGTAAAAGGGCTGGGGATTTAGAGCAGCCAGAAGGGAATTTGCATCTCAACCCCAACAGTTATTAGCTGCAGGACTCCGGGCAGATACACCTCAGTTTCTCCATCGGTAAAGTGGAGGTAAAGCGGTCTATGGTGCCTTGCACCAGTGTAAGCTCAGTAAATGTTGGCTCCTATCCCTGCTATTAGGGTGCTGGGCCACCCTGTTCCCCTGAAATCTCTCTCACCCCTGCATCCTGGATTCCATCCAAGAACACCTATTCCTACATGCCCTTTATATACCAGGAACCTTCACATCCACACTACCATGTAATTCCTCTTTTTATAATTACAAAGGCAGGAACACAGAGAGGTTAGCTGGACCAGTGTATTAATAGAAGCTGAGGCAGAACCAAGAAGCCTGAGTCCAGAGCCCCAGGATCTGCCATGCTGGTGGCAGCAGGTTGCTGAAAAAGAAACTGAGCAAAGGTTTGCTGAGAAACTCCACTGGGCAAGAGCTTCAAAGAGGCCTGAGTGGGAGTGAGAACCCTGGTTCTGCTCCTGCCCCTGTCACTTGCAGGGTGACCTTGAGGAAGTTCTTTTCCCTCTCCAAGCCTCAGCTTCCACTTCCTCATCTCGCCAGGGTGTGGGGCAGAGGTGGGCCACATCCTTTGTGAAATCTCATTCCACCCCGAACACTGTGTTCCCTCCCCTACAAAGGAACCCAGCATTGTGATATATAGTGGGGCTGAGCTCAAGGCTGGTCATAGGGTGAAAATCTAGTCCTCATTTTCCTCACCCTTCCCCACCCCCATCATGTCGCTTGGGGCCTGTAACCAATGAGACGTAAAATGAGAAAGTATCAGGAACTAGCAAAGCATGGAGAGCAGCTGGGGCATCCTCGAGTGTGATGGACTGCCAGCCCTTCACCTCAGCCCAGCCTCCCGTGCCTGACTGACGCAGGCCAGCAGGCCAGCCGAGACTCACCCAGCCTGGGGGCGGCGGGGGGGGGGGGAGTGCAGTTGGAGATCAGAGTGGGGAGGCGTATTTTCAATGAGTCCAAAAGCCTCACCTTAAAAAAAAGCAATGAAATGTGTATGTATTGCCATGGAAAGATACATCCAGCACGTATGTTTGAGTCATAAAAGCAGGTTACGTGATCTCACCTATAAAGTGATCCCATCTATGTTATTACATAGAACTGTTGGTTCATACATAAAAATATGGGCAGAGAGACTCCAAACTGAATAGCAGTTACCTCTGGGAGTAATATAATAGGGGAAACATTCACTTTCTACTTTATACACTTTTCCTTTTTTGGACTCTTAAAGCAATCATATATTGCTCTTATAATAAAAGAAAGATCGTTTTATAATAAAGATATTTCCATTACGCAGAGGAAAGCCTTGCAGAAATATGCACGGGCTAATGAAAATGCTGTTTCTTTGCTTCAGGCTGGAATTGTATTAACCTAGGGTCGCAAGGTGTGAACTGCTGATCCAATGCACTAGATCTAAAATCGAAGCACAAAGAGTTTGATTTTTAAAAGAGAAAATCCACAATCCCTTAAGTTTAAGGGAGGCCTTAATAGTAATAATAATCCTTTAAGTTTGGTTTCTAAGACTAAATCTGTCCAAATATATGATACTTAGGGGCGCCCGTGTGGCTTGGTTGGTTATCTGACATTTGGTTTTGGCTCAGGTCATGACCTCACGGTTGTGGGATCGAGCCCCACGACAGACCAGACTCCATGCTGTAGAGCCTGCTTGGAATTCTCCATCTCTCTCTCTCTCCCTCTGCCCCTCTCCCCCACCCATGCTCTCTCTCTAAAATAAAACAACAACAATAATAATATGTATATGATTCTTAAAGGCAAAGGGAGGATAATTGTAAAAGAGGTGCTTGGTGGGGCACCTGGGTGGCTCTGTCGGTTGAGCGTCTGACTTCAGTTCAGGTTATGATCTTGCAGTTCCTGAGTTCGAGCCCTGGATTGGGCTCTCTGCTGTCAGCCTGTCAGCGCATAGCCCACTTCAGATCCTCTGTCCCCCTCTTTCTGCCCCTCCCCCACTTGTGCTCTCCCCAAAATAATTTTTTTTTTTTTAAAAGAGGTGCTTGGTGTCCACAGCCCAAAACTGGTCTCAGGATGAGGGCCTCTCCCCCTGACAGCTTATACAGCTCAGGAACTAGGCCCACAGCAGCATGTGGTCCAACCACTCTCCCCGGAAGGGACAAAGCTTCTCTATGACCAGCCTGAGGCCATGGTGCCTGCGGGAGTCTTTAGGAACGAGTCTCCAAGATCCCTTGGCTCCCTGCCTCCCAACTTTCTCCTGCAACCAGGCCCGTGGTGTGTGGGGCCTCTCCCTGAGCCAGCGACCCAGGCTGTGAAGTCAGGTAAGGTAATAAAAGGACTGGAGGGTTTTAGCCTACATGGGAATGGATATTGGAGGATAGAGAGGGTGGAGGGGCTGGGTAGGAGGTGGGAGGGCTGTGGAAGGAAGGTCACTGTGGCTTCATAATTCCTTTAACCCCTCCTGAGGAGTCAGTACAAGGGCTGAGAGATGCAGTTAGACACAAGTTTATTGGTGGAGCTGCAGCGGAGTCCTCCCTCTCTCTGGGATAGCCGAGGGCACAGCACCAACAGAGGGACGGACGGACAGACCCCCAAAAGGACACATGGATGGTGCAGACTCAGAGAGACTATAGCACAGCCACATAGGCACAGAGACACACAGGCCACAGCACCAAGAAACACACACACACGGAGACAAAACCACAGGGCTAGAACACACGGACAAAGTGCGGGCTTTGGGGCTCCTGCATAGACAGAGCGAGGGCCACGTGGGGAGGGGGCCCCTGCTGACCTCCCCAGGCATAGGCACACCAACAGCACACAGACAGGCAGATGCCCCCAGCCAGCCAGCCAGCCAGCCTGCCACACAGACAAATGAACTGCATGGAGAGGACGCTTGTGCTCCCCAGACCATAGAGTGGGGACTGAGGGCCTTCTACACACCCCCACCAATTGATTCCCATTCAGCCTGACTCCTGCCCGCCCCCCACACCCACTTTGGTCTTGCCCACTGGGGCTGGGGGCTGGGGCGCCGGCAGGTGGAAGGAGGGAGAGAGGAAGGGGTATGGGCCCAGTTCTGTCCCTTTTCGGAGAGCGGGGAGGCAGGTACTGAGAGTCCAGGGCTGAGCCAGGGCCTGGCAGTGGGGTAAGGGCAGGGCCTCGGCTCAGGCCTGGGGGGGCTCCCGGCAGCGCAGGCACTGGGCCATCTCGGGCTGGTACTGCTCAACCTGCAGGGTACAGCTGGAGAATCCAAACCGGGAGTGGAGCTGGGATGTGGCTTCAGCCAGGACAGCTTCAGGGTCGGCCGTGGAGTCTGTGGGAGAGTGATAAGAGGCAGCAGGTTCCCAGGGGAGTCGGGAATCAGGCAGGGGCCAAGATAAGGCCGGGTGAAGGGGACCCAATGGCTTGCACAGCATTAAAGCCAGGTTTGAATGAGAAGCTTTATTTTCTTTCTGTATTGTATGAACAGCATAAAAATGCCAAAGAAAAGGCTGGGGAGACTCACCCCCTAATCAACCATGCTACCAGGCTAAAACACCAAACCATTCTTATTTTTCTATTCTCTTCTGCTCTTTGAGTATTAACACGCAGCTGTATGTTTCAGCAGCCATAGTACCCGACTTTCCAAGACAATCCAGATGTTAAATATTTTCTCCCATTGTCCCTCTAGAGTTACCATCAACTATCCTACAAAGTATAATATTTTTGGCATCCAAATTGCATGTCTCTGATTGCTTCTTGCATCTGGAAGAAACTCAAAAATCCTTTGTCAGCTTGTGAGTCACCATATATATTTTTAATAGTTGAATCATAATGTAGATATAATTTTACATTCAGCTTTTTTCTCTTAGCTTTATACCATAAACATTTCTCCTAGTTGCCATACAGTGTTCATAATCATCATTTTGAATAGTTCCATGTTACCCCATTGTCATAACTTACCTAACTGTGCCCCGTCACTAGACCTATTGGTACTAGTAATCTGTTTTTTTTTTAAGTTTATGTATTTTTTTTGAAAGAGAGAAAGAGAGAGAGAGAGAAAGTGTGTGTGTGTGTGTTTGTGTGTGTGTGTGTGTGTGTGTGCATGAGCAGGGAGAGGGGTAGAGAGAAAGGGAGAGAGAATCCCAAGCAGGCTCCGCGTTCTCATTGTGGAGCCCCACACAGGGCTCAATCTCAAGAACCGTTAGATCATGACCTGAGCCAAAATCAAGAGTCGGACGCAGAGCCACCCAGGTACTAGTGATCTTTTAAAGGGTTGGTGATTCTCTGCACTACCTCAGAGAGGGGGAAACCTCCCCTCCAGAACACCCTGTCCAGGGTTCCTTGTCTCCAACATGCATGTGTGTGTAAGAGAGATCAAGAAAGAGACAGAAACAGCAATTCAGGCTACCTCCCTAGGTTTGGAAGGGGAGTGTGGGGGGTGGGGTTGGAAGATGGGGGACTGTTTCTAGGAGGTAACTGGCTAGGGCCAGTGAGGACTCACCGATAGCCAGGTGTGCGGAGGCAACATGGTAAGTGAGCGTAAGGGACCACAGGTGCAGCTCATGAGTTGCCCGGACTCCTGGCACTGACAACAGTGTGTCCCGCACGGGCTCAAACCCCACACTTCGGGGGGAACCTGCAAACAGCACCCGCCATGCTTACTGCCAGGGCCACTCCTGCCCAAAGGCAGCCCTCCCCCACCAGACTCTACCTCTCCTACCCTGTACCTGCTTACCATTAACCCCCACAATTCCCCCTGTGCCTGAATCCTCCTTCTAGCAATAGGCCCCAGGGCCCAGACCTTCTCCCAACATTCTCTTCAGGGAAGAGAGGTGGCTCAGAGCTGGAGGGAGATCAGAGAGGGCCCTGGGCAGGGAGAGTGGCATCTGATTTACCTTCCATAAGGACACGAAGAACATCTCGGAGGGTGGGAGCTGTGGATCCAAGGGCACAGATGGAGAAGAGGAAGGTGCTGATGGGGTCAGCTGCCTTGTACTGAGGCTATAGAGAAAGAGATCTCTAAGCCCAGGAAGCAGGATATTCCAGTGGAAGATCTAGGGGTGTCTTGGAAAGACAGGACCCGAGAGGCCCCTGAGAGCCCTGCTAAAGGGGAAGGGACCGTGACCTGGGGAGCTGGGAGTCGGCGGGGAGGGAGGCCAAGGGTCCTGGGAAGGAGGGGACGGATGTGGAGCTGGGGAAGGCAGCTGGGGCAGGCTTGCATGCACAGTACCTTGAAGTAGATGAGGACAGAGGCGGCCAGTACCCCAAGGCTCTGCAGGAGGTCCCCCAGCACATGCACAAAGGCTGCCCGGACGCTGGTGTTCCCCAGGGGCAGGGGCTCCCCCGGCCCCTCCTCCAGCGGTGCATACTCCGCCCCCCTAGACCCGTGGCTGTGGGGGGGCCCGGCCTGGTGCAGCACAAAGGCCATTCTGAGGGGGAAGCAGAGCAGCTCAGCCCAGGTGGCCTGTTTCTGGCCTCCTCTGCCCTATTTCCATGGCTCTCCAACTCACCTCCCCAGGAGCCCTTTCTCCACCTATTGTCTCCCTGTTTTCCCAACCCGGGGAAGAAGACAGCATTGGATAAGAGAGACAAATCGTGCAGCCTGGGGGGAAAAATACCGTACATGGTGCAGGAGACAGGGATTCAGATCCTGACCCTGCTACTTGGACAGCTGTGTGGCCTGGGCAAGTCACCTGACCACTTCTTGGGACCTATTTCATTAACTGTACGCTAAGGGCGACACAGTCTACCTCATAGGGTGGTTGTGGGCCTTAAATGAGACAGTACTGGATGAAAACCCCCCGCAGAGCAGCTGGCACACAGTAGGCCCTTCATAAATGTCCGCTGACTCTGACGTCTAGGTCTCTCTCCTGTCTGTTCTCAGGCAGCCCTGGGGCAGACAGTTGAGAACCGTGTGTGCGTGTTGCATGCCTGTTGGGGAGGGGAGAGAGCCAGCTCTCCCACCCTGGAGGAGGACCCCTTGCCCTGAACCCCGCATGGTGCCTGCTCCATGCTGGAACGTACAGCAGATTGGCACAGACTGCGATGCTGGCGGTCAGCAGCATTGCACCCCCCTCGATGTGGTAGTCGCTGTGCAGCAGGCGGATGAAGGCCAGGTACAGGAGGATGCCAGTGACCATCCAGAGGGAGACCACGGAGGCCAAAGCCCCCAGAGTCTCTGCAGGGGGAGACAAGCTATCAGAGACCCGCCCGGGACCCTAGGAGGTACCTTCTGGTAAGATCAGAGGCTCACTGGGCCACGCAGGGCCTTACCTGAGCGGTGCCAGCCAAAGGTCATGGTGCGGGTGGCTGGACGGGTTGAGAGCCAAAGGGAGAAGAGGCTGCCCATCATGCTGCCCACATCCGCCAGGAGGTGGGCTGCATCCGTCATGATGGCCAGGCTGTGCGCCAAATACCCACCTGCAAGGGCAAAGCAATGGACGGTCTGGGTCCAGTTGGAAGATATCATGCTCCGTGGTAGTGTGTGTACAAGCACGGAAAGATACTGTGGGGACGTGCACCAAAATGTGAACCGTGTTTTTCCCTGGGGATGAGATTACAGGGAGTTTTTATTTCCTTCTTTTCACTCACCCACGTTTTCTAGTTTTCCTATAATGACACATTTTGATATCAAGAAAATAGGACTTTAAAAAGACTAGCTAATGCCAAGAGGCCAGCCCTGGCCCTCTGCCCCCAGACCTCGCCCTAAATATCCCTCGGTGCTATCCCTCACCCTCTCCCACTTCCTGAGCCCCGGGCACCCAACTCCCCACCCCAGCCATCCCTTTCTCTGCTTGTCCACCCAGGAATATTATTGGGATGCTCTCTCTGGGTGGAGAGCGGCCGAGGCAGGTGTCGAGAGGATGGGGTCGGAGGAGCTGCTCTCCAACTTACCGACCACCTCCCCGGCCATGAAGACGCAGCACACAGCACAGGCCGCACACAGCTGCCTCTGCGCCTGCAGCCTCTCGGGGGTGAGGCCCGGCGGGGGCAGGGGGTCCCTGTGGCAATGGTGGAAGGGCATCTCCTCAGGTTTAGGTTCCTCAGGGAGGGGCTCCGAGGGCTCTGTGAAGAGACTGAGGCAGGCAGCACAATTCAACCTGGGGCTTGGCTACAGTTGAATCTGTTCCTCACTCCCAGGCCCTTGGTCCCCCAGACGGCCTTCATCAGCTATGGCCCCGCACTCCCTCTGTCTGTCCCCAGGCTTGCTCAAACCCGGGAGCCTCGGGGACAGAGGGCCACATGAGAGATGGGGGCTAAGCAAACAGCTCGGATCCCAGCTGCCCTTTTCCTTTCATACGCGGAGCCACAGAATCTCACAGCTGCAAAGCACCATAGAGGTAGTCTAGTCTAACATTTTATTACAGAAATTACAAGTCTGAGGCTCAGAGAGGGAGAGGACACATGGAGGCCACACAGCTAGTTCATGGTAGAGAGCCGACTCCACCATAACCAATTGATAGGCACCATAAGGCACACAAAGTCAGCAGGATCATGCTGATCTCTGGGAGCTTTTGGTGCACAAATGTGTACCTAAGTACTATGATATGTAGCAGAAGGTAGCTATCGCCATCAGAGCAGTTAAAACAAAGTGCTATCAGCACTCAGAGGACAGAGGGGTAGAGGAGTCCAAGAGGAACCAGGGAAATAACTGAAGGAGGCACCAAGAGAAGGGCCTTGAAGGATGGGGAAGGTGTTGACAGAGACAGGGTGAACATGCCAAGCAGAGGCAATATGACCAGGTGGTGTCAAAGTGTGAGGCCAGACGAAGCACGTGATCCTGGTCTGAGTGCCTCTCTCCCAGACCCATCTCCTTGTGCCTCCACTCCAGATCCTTCACCTGCTCTATCTAGACATGCAGCTGAAATGTGGCCATTTAAGAGAAGAGTGGAGGGCCGCCTGGGTGGCTCAGGCGGTTGAGTGTCTGACTTCAGCTCAGGTCATGATCTCACAGTTTGTGAGTTCGAGGCTGTCAGTGTGGAGCCCGCTTTGGATCCCCTCTCCCCCTTTCTCTGCCCCTCCCCTGCTCACACTCTCTTTCTCAAAAATAAATAAACATTTTAAAAAAAGAAAGAAAGAAAGAAACAGAGAGGAGGTGGAATGTTGGGACCCAAAAAGTCTGAGGATCCAGGCACAGAGAACTAGTGGCCGGATTCCACACTGAGGTTGTCACGGGGAGGACGAAGGACAGACTGCTGTGGATGGGGAGGCAGTGGTAGGAGCAGTGGATCTGGAGTCTGCTACATGTTAGCTGGACCTCAGTCTGACCATAAATGCCCAGTGGAGGCCGCCTTAACTGTACCGTGCCGTAAGCCTCCCTTGATAAGTGAATGGGGCTGGGTCCTCACCTGGGATGCCAGAGCTTGAGCTCAGGCTGAGTTTTAGGCTCTTTCTGGCCCAATTCTCAACCCTAGTACTACCCAACCTGAACCCCAACAAGGCCAGAACCTTCCACAGAACAAAGAACCTAACTGGAAAACACAGTCCTAGAAATACTCATGGAGGTGTGACAAAAATACCCATGAGTGAAAATGAAGGCTCCAGATAGAAATGTGATCACAGCAGTAAAGTGAGGAGGGATGCCTGGGGCCTTCTGGCTAGGGAGAGCTCTGCCAAGTGGGTGAACTGAGGTGTGAGGGAGGTGGGGGGGACATTTGGTGCTTGTAGGGAAAACTCAAGTGCTGGCAGGTAGATTAATTTCTCGGAATTTTCTTCCAAGACTTAGAATCTTGGTGTGTGTGATTCTGGGTGTGTTTCCAGAGGAGACAAGGAGGTGAGGGTGGCTTTGAAATCCATCCTCATTCTTCAATGAGGTAGACACATAGTTGGGTGCCCAGGACTCAGGTGGCCAGGCAGTGCACACATAGCGAAGCCCAGTCTAGTGGGGGAGATAGATGTGTCACAAATGACTTACTAGGCAAGGAGGGGTTTGGGCCAGGGGGATTTATGAACAAAGGACTTTGGAGCACCAGGCAGGGAATGATGGACTGTAATGGGGGTGAGGAGAACGTCACAGAGGGAGAGATGTTCAACACAAGACCTAGGTGAAGAAGGGGCTCCGGACACATGGAATGCCAATGACAAGATGAGTGGCTGGGAGTTTTAACTGTCAGGAGCCAGGGCAAGGGCTGAGGAGGAAAGTGAGGGCTCAAAGGAACATCAAGGGAGATATACTGATTGATTTCATATATCCTTCCCTAGCCCTGAGATGACCTTGCTGGTGTATATTAGCCTGGGAGGGAGAGAGGAGAGGAGATGGAAGGATCCAGAATAGATCAAGCCACAGAGCCCCTCCAGAGAACTTTAGGGGAGGGGCACGTAGGTAGGGAAGAGCCTCTTTCAGAAAATACTGCAGGATTTGGTGACTAATGGTCATATGAGAATGAAAGTGAGCTGGGAGTCCAAGATGCGGGTCTGGATAGCAAGCAGAGGCTGCGTGGCTTTGGGGCAGTGGGCAAGATGCCTTTTTTGTAAGGCACAGAGTAGCTAGTCATCAAGGTAGCCACCCATCAACAGGCTGCTCCCTTTTGTTATGCATGAATTGGGCACTAAAGAAGCCTCATTGTTGGGGTGCCTGGCTGGCTCTCTCGTTAGAGCATGCGACTCTTAATCTCAGGGTCATGAGTTCAAGCCCCACATTAGGCGTGGAGCCTACTTAAAAAAAAATACATTAAAAAAAAAAAAGAAGCTTCATTGTTGGTGTGGGTGTTGGGGGGGGGTTGTCTACATGCTGTTTAGAGAGAAGGAAAGGCAAGGCAGTTTTCTCTTGCTGGCCCTCTGAAACCCCCAACAAACAACAAATAATAGTGGGGTAGAGGGGAGGGTTAGAGGGGGCGGGTGTGGGCAGGGGACAAAGGCCTGAAGCAGAATCAAAAGGATAGGTGAAGAGACGCCAGTGCCTGGGCTGGAGCCCCCACAGCTGCCCACGTCTGCAGGCCCCTGCAGGAAGGAGTCAGACGGGAAGTCTGTCCTCCCTTCTGTTCATCCACTCCCCCACCCACTCAGGTTTATGGCCCCCACCCAGGGAAAGAGCGAGAAACACACAGAGGCATCACATCAGAGACAAAGGGAAAGGTGCTGGGAGGGAAACAGAACGATTATGAGAAATGAAGAAAGAGGAAAAGCCGGAGAGCCTGTCAAATTTCCGAGACAAACGGACGGTCAGCCAACAGACAAAATGGCCAGTGGAGGTGGCCAGGATGGGCCTGGCGCGGCCGCTCTGAGGGACAAGGCGGACAGAGCTGGCGGGCGCCCGGCGCGGGAGGCCGGCGGGACGCGGAGGAGGTTCTCCGGCCGCCCCCGGCCCGCTGTCCCGGCCGCTCCGCGCGCCTCATTTCACACCTCGCCGCCCCCGGCCCCGTCTGTGCGGAGCCGGGAATACCCCCTGCCGCCCAGACCGCACCTGCTCCTTCCCTGCCACCCCCTCGCTTCCCGGCGGCCGCCGCCCCCCAGGGGCCGGGAAGAACCGCCGTGGAGCCCGGGCCCATGGCCCGGGTGCGCACAGCTGGCCATGGCTGGAGGGGGCGCCCCGAGGCGCACGGAGGGAAGGGCCAGGGGCCTGCAGCGGGGGCTCCGAAGCCTGGGAGGCGAGGTGCTTCCACTGCCAGGGCCCTGGAGCAATGCAGACATCGGGGCACCTGGCGCGGACTCCAGCCCGACGGAGGAGCAGTTACTCGCGGAGAAGTCAGATGCGGCGAGGGCGGCAGAGAGGTCCGGAGGCTTGGGGGACCGGCCGGGGAGCCGTTTTGCGGGACCGAGAGAAAGAAGGTGGCCGGGAGGAGGCAAAGCAGGCTGCTGGGAGGGTCGGGGGGTGCTGGCTATGTAGCCGGAGAGGACAGAGCCGGGCGCCGAGAAGCTGAGGGAGTTGCGGTGCGCCCGGGTGGCCAGCCGGGGCCGCGCCGAGAAAGAGACAAACGAAATGGACGGATGGCATGAGGGTGGCGACCCCGGGCCGAGGGCCGGCCCAGGTCTGTCCTACCTCTTCAAGCGCAGGCCGCCACCGGCGCCGCCGCGGTCCCGGGGGCTCACCAGGCGAGTGGTCTCCGAGCCCCCTGTGGCAGGAGAGGGCTCCATGTCACCGCGGCCCCGACCGTCTAGGCCCCACTGAAGAAGCGAGAGGCGGGGCCGGCTCTGCACCAAGTCCGAGCGTCCAGCCGACCCCCGGACTCCCCGCAGGGCCGCGGGGCCACCACAGTGGAGGGAACTGCAGCGGCTGTGGCGCGGGGACTCCGAACTGCAGATCCCGCGGCCTTTGGAGCCCCGCCCCGCGTGGGGCGAGCTCCCCAAGCCCCGCCTCCAGGCTCCCGGGCCTCTCCCCCAAGCCTAAGCCTCACCCCCCGGAGCCCCGCCCCATTGCCAAGGCCCCATTTCCAGGCGCCAGAGCCAGGTGGGGGCGACGCGAGCCCTCTGCTCCCCAGCAGGGTTCTGGAGAACGCCTTATCTCTATAGCCCCACCCCCTGGGTAAACTAGCTCCGCCCCCACCCAAGCTCCGCCTGCCGGCTCCGAGCGATGTTCCACAAGCCTAGGCACCTCCAGAACAACCGTCTTCTAAGGAACATCCCCCCTTGCAAGCCTGCACGGGGTCGTCGCTCAGCCCCCCACACGGAGGTAGAAACAGGTGTGGGTCCATTATTACCCAGCTCGAGAGAACCAGAAAGTGTGGGGTGAGCAGTGACACATCCGGGAGAACTCCAGGGACTGCGGCCAGAAACCCCTCTGTGGAGGATGTGGGGTCGGAATTTGTAAGCAAAATCTGCTGCCAAGCACTGTACCGCTCATTATCATTTATTTTTATAGAGACATTGGGTGACAAGCTTCCTGCTCTCCTCCAATCCATTACTATCCCTATTTTTCGGATGAGTAAACTGAGTTGCCGAGGAAGAAGCATCTAAGGTCATGCAGCTGGTGAATAAAAGGCTGGGACTGGAGCCCCCTCCTCTTTCCCTCTCCAGTTCTGGGCGCTGCGCTGGCGACTGAAGAGAGCGCGCGTCGCAGTCTTGTCACTCAGGCTGGGGCAACCGGAGGAGGAAGGAGCCATGCCACCTCTCTGGTCACAAGCCACTGTTCTTGGAGGGAAGCTGCAGCTTGTCAGCAGGTGATTCTTTACCTCTGAATCCCTAGCACCTGGCTGGGCATTACCTCATTTTGCCTCATTTTAACGGAAGCCCCAGGGGAAGGAGTGACTTACAGCAAAGTGGGTGGCCAAGCCTGGAGTCAAACCTTCAAACGTTCAATGCTCTCTGCCCCTCACACCTGCGGCCACTGTAGGATGAAATGGGGGTGGGGATTGCAGTGTGCCCTCCAAGCTGTGACACTCTGTGAAGAGTCTGGAGGAGGAGGGAGAAAAGTGAGCTTGGAAGGGGAAGCGTGGAGGGTGGGAGTGGTTGGTGAGTCCGGCAGAGAAACCCATTAATCAATGGGCACCCTTCATGAGGAACACACTGGGGGGTCCGTCATGTAGGATTCTGGGAATAGACACCTAGCCCCGTTATTATCCCAAACATTGCGACCGCGTGTACACCCCCAAATAAACCATCAAACAAACATCAGGAGCACGTGCCAGATAGAGTGGTTGGAAGAGATGGGGTTAACCCGGGAGAGCTTCGCGGAGGAGGTGAGGCTTGAACGGATTAGGCAAGCTGGGCGGCGGGATGGCTGTTCGGGCGGGGGAGAGTGAGGCCCTTGCCAAGGTTTGCGGGCGGCGTGCGCTAAGGGAGCGTAGTGCTCCGGGGAACGGTGCGGAACGTTAGAACCAAAGGGTCTGCACTAGCCCTCGGCGCCGCGTCTCCACCCACGCCGCGCCGAGGGCCAGAGCACCCTCCCCCAGACTCCCCGCGGAAGGCCCAGGCCAAAGCCCACGAGTGAGGGTGGGGGTCCTTTCTCCCTCCAACCTCCCCTAGAGGAGTGGGGCCTCAGCTCCTTCCTAAGGTCGTGGGGGTGCAAACTGAGATAAGCAAGAGGGGAAGCCACCAGCCAAGGTCACCTTGTAGGTCCTTGTTAGAGCGGGGTGGAACTCAAGCCCAGCCCGCCTGGGTCAGGGCCCTGGCACGTCCCTCTTGGCGCCGTCGGTTTTCAAAACTCTGAATCGGGCCTGGGGCTTCCCCATTTCTGAGACCCCCCCGCCCCCCGGAAGTAGGATGCGGAGAGGCCACCGCGCACTCCAGGGCTGGGATGCTGTAGTCTCACCCGAAGCAGCCGGGGCAGGCAAGCTCGAGAATGGGGAGAAACAGCGGACCCCTGGGCGGGGAAGGGGCTTCTTCTAGCCGTGCCTCAGCAGATGACGACAACAGGGGACCTAACAACAATGGCTTCCTCTGGGGGATTTCCCTTCCTGGGCAGTCCACAGTGCGCAGACAGCAGTCCCGGGTTCCCGAGAGGGGGCGCAGACGCCGGCACACGCCCGCCCCGCCACAGGGCAGGGAGCGAGCAGGCGGCGGGGAAAGAAGCGTGGGAGCAGGTGGATTACAGGGCTGCCCTCTGACGCGCGGCTCCCTAGGTGTTGGGCCTTGGAACGTGCCGCCTCCAGAAACCGAGGGCACCAGCGGGGAGAATACCAACAGTTGCCTGTGCTTGGAAATTTATGCAAGAAAAGCCTGGCAGCGAAAGAGACTGCTTGCACCTGTTTCTCAAAGAGCCACCAAGTGGCCCTATGAAAATCTTTGCAAAGGGTCCTCTTGAATGCCAGGTCTGAGAAAGGCATTCTACACCTGGTTAGGAGCTACGAAAATTATGCAGGAGTTAGAAGGGCAGCTTAGGGCTGGCCGTAAGGAACTGAAATCTTGTAAGAACCATTCATTCAACATTTACTGAACACTTATTTCTTGCCATGTACTTTGTTAGGATAACTGAGGAGTCCTGGTGAACAAGATAGGTGCATTTCCTCCCCCTCCTGGCTTTAACGTGATTGCAAGAGATTTCTATTCTGCAGTCTTTGGTTACTGATTTAACCACATGTTCTTAATGTCTGTCCTGTCCTGCCTCAGGTATCAATTTTCTCTAAGGAGATTCCTTAGGCCACTTTGAGTCCCAAAGGGCTGAAGGAGACAGGAACCCCTGGAACTTCCCAGGAGGATAGGTCAGTGGTAGAGCAGAGGGTTGGGAGAACGGGTCAGAAGGCGGCTTCAGGGAACCCAGCCTGGACCAGTTCATACTGAGAGAGAAAGAGAGCAAAGTCCAGCCCTGAAGCCAGGATTTAGGCTGGGCTTGAGATCTCAGACGAGATTTGGAATCCAAGCACGCAGGCAAGGGGTTAATTAACACTTGAAAGGTCCAAGCCAGGCTGAAAGGTATGGGCAGAGGTAAAGAGGGCATCCAAATTCTGCTCAGGTGCTACCTCCAGGAAGCCTTTCGGGCTTCCCCACCAGGCTGAGTTATGTGCTGTTTTCTGGTGCTCTCAAGGGCTGCTGTGCTTCTGTGCTGGCAGCACTCAGCACATTGAAACAAAATGATTTGCTCGTCCGTCTCCTCACTAGAATACAAGCTCCCTAAAGGCAGGAATTATCTTTCTCATCACGGTGTCCCAAGCGCCCCCTAGTGGCTGACACACAGTCCTTGATAAAGCCATCCCAGGAAAAAGGAGCTGGTTGTTGGGAGTGGAAGAAAGCTGGAGAAAGCAGGATTTTAGTTGAAGATAGACAAGATGAACGAGGGCTGCAGCTTAAATGTCACCTCCTCCGGGGGGACTTTCCTGACCCCCAGCCTAGGTTAGTTCTCATGTTACACATTCTCACTGCACACTTCGTTTTCTTCCTCAGCATTTATCAGACTGTAATTACATCTTTATTTGGGAATTGTTTCTTCACTTGGCTTCCAGCGTACCCTATTCTTGTTTTTCTCCTATGTCACTGGCTGTTTATTTTCAGTCTCCTTTGCTTGTTCCTCATCTTCTCAACCCTTTAATGCTGGAGTGGTCCAGGACTTGGTCACCCTCTTCTCTTTCTACACTCCCATAGAGATATCTAGTCTCAAGCCTTAAAAATACTATCTAGAAACCACAGAAAGCAATGGTTGTTGAAGCTCAATGGTAGGTAGATGGGGGATCACTGTGCCATTCTTTTTTCTTTTCTTTTTTTTTTTTTTGAAATTTTCTATTTCAAAGAACTTAAAAAGGGGGCGCCTGGGTGTCTCAGTTGGTTGAGCGTCAGACTTCAGCTCAGGTCATGATCTCGCCATTCCCGGGTTCAAGCCCCATGTCTGGCTCTGTGCTGACAGCTCAGGGCCTGGAGCCTGTTTTGGATTCTGTATCTCCCTCTCTGTCTCTGCCCCTCCCCTACTCGTGCTCTGTCTCTGTCTCTCTCTGTCTCTCAAAAATAAGGAAACATTAAAAAGTTTTTTAATTAAAAGACCTTAAAAAAATAAAATGGCATCTATACGATGATCCCCAGATCTCTCATTGAACTTCAAACTCAAATACCCAAATGTCAACTTGACCTTACCTCCTTAACATCTAATAGGCATCTCCAGTTTCATTGGTCTAAAACCAAATTCCTGATTGTCACCCCATCCCAAACCTTTTCTTTCAGCTGTCCTCCCATGTCTGAACATGGTGGCTCTGTCCTTTCATTTGCTTAGGCCAGAAACCTTAGAATCACTGTTGATGCCTCTATTTTCACCCCACATCCAATCTGTCAGCAAATCCTGCACCCACCCTGGTCCAAACCACCATCATCTATCTTCTTGATTATTGCAGTAGCCTCTTTGGTTGTCTTCCTTTTTCCATCTTTATTGCCCTACAATCTAGTCTCAATCCAGTGACTAGGCACCTAGACCAGATCCATCACCTCCTCACGTCACTCAGTACCAGCCAAAGGTTTTCCAATTGCCTGCAAAGCCCTATAGGCCCCTTGTCTCATTTCATATTACTCCCACCTCCCTCCCCAGCCACTGTGGCATTCACGCAGGTCCTACAATATACCAGGCATTCTTCCACCTCAGGACCTTTGCATTTCCTCATCTATATGTAATGCAATCTGTCAGATGTCTTTATGACCCACCTGAGGACCTGCTTTAGGTCTTGATTCAAATATCACCTTTACCACCTCTCTCTGCTTATCCATTTAAAAACTGCAATCTTGGGGTGCCTGAGTGGCTCAGTCGGTTAAGTGTCTGACTTAGGCTCAGGTCATGATCTCACAGTTCATGAGTTCAAGCCCCGCATCAGCTCTCTGCTGTCAGTGTAAAGCCTGCTTCAGATCCTCTGCCCCCTTTCCCTTCCCCCACCTATGCTCTCTCTCTCTCAAAAATAAAATAAACATTAAAAAAAAAGATTTTATTTTTAAGTAATCTCTACACCCAACATGAGGCTCGAACCTACAACCCCAAGATCAAGAGTTGCCTGCTCCACCGACTGAGCCAGGCAGGCACCGCTGAATTATAGTGTTTTAATCAGACTGCTTTCCACCTAGCCCTTAGGGATGAGCTCATTTTATGGAGGTAATAGTTTTTATTAGAAATACTGAAGGAGAAGAAGTGAGACAGGTAATTTCAGAGTTCTGACTGTTTAGGGAGCCCTGGCAGGGATATTTTGGATAGTGAGAGGGCAGCATGAGGGTACTGTGTAGGGAAACAAGGAAATGGGGTTCTAAGAGGCTGAGAGAAGGATATAGAAAGGGGATAGAATGACAATTTGCAAATCTTCCTAGAGGAAGGATCTTGAGTTTTCCCTTCTTCCCAGAAACAAAATGAAAACCAGCTGCTCTCTTTACAAAACTGGGAGGTGATCAGATGGAAAGGATGATGATGATGGTGGTGACAATGACAATGACAACACAGCACTTACCATGTGCCAAGCACTGTTCAAATTAAATATTTAGTCCTCCTAACAACCCTAAGAGGTACACACTACTATCAAAGTTGTAGAGGTGAGGTGGCTGTGCTCTGTCAGTCTGCCCTTAGGTCTGCAGTCTGGGCACAGAGGACAGGGGTATGCAGCAGCCTCTCTGGCTGGAAGCCCTCCACCTCCCACCCCGGGCTGTCTGCCCCAGGGACGACAGGCAAACAAACTGGGCCAATGATGTTTCTGGGCACATGAAGTGAGCAAGCCTCCAACTGGAGGGAGGTAAAGAAGGACATTACCTGACATCATGAAAGGAGGTGAATGTCAACTACAACTTTGATCTCTCTCTAGACCTCAGTTTTAAAGTGAGAAGGGAGCTGGTGTGTATAAGGAGCAGTCACAGCACAGACACTTAACTTAGAAGACTTAGGTTAGGTCTGGACCTTACTGGTTGACTCTGAGCAGGTCAATCCTTCTCTCTGGGCCACACTTCCCTCAATTACAAAATGAAGGCATTAGATGGGAGTTAAGACTCGAGGTCTTTTCCAGCTCAAAAACTATACAATTCTAGAACCTAGTGGCTGGGTATGACAAATGATGATCTCTCTCTCCCACTGCATATGCTCAAGAGCATGATATTTTGGGTATAAATATGCCAATGTCTGCTGTCTGTCTGTATATGGGTATTCCAGCTATATGACTAAAACTTTAGCTGTTTGTGGGTAAATAAGGGATGGTTCTTGGTTTTCTCCAGGAGAGACCAAATGGCTCTGTGAGATAGTAAACTATAAGATCAGTGACTTAAGGGCAAATGATTCTAGAAAAGGTTTTAGTTTGAAATCATTCTTTAGCATAGTTATTTTTTTGTTTTTGTTTTTTCTGTTCTTTTTACAGCAAGTCTAATTTGGTTTTGACATCAACCCTGTGGAGGCACAGGTTTTAACAGAAGAGGGAAAAGAATCTCAGAGATTAAGTGACTTGTTCAAGATCACACGGCTCACTGGAGCCAGAGCCAAAACCAAGGTCTAAGGCTTCTGATTCTGGGATTGTGTGTTCTTCCTGGTACTGTGCTGGGTGTTAGAAGAGACCATGTGCAGAGAAAAAGAGCCACAAGGGGTCTGTTTCTAGGTGAAGGCAAAGTGAAGAGGCGAAGGATGCCAGGCTGACTTAACTGCTTTATTCCCATTTCTGCAGCCTGCTGGCTGCAGTGTCTTTTCATTCAGAGGAGAGGCTCAGAAGACTTAAAGATAATGGCTATTTCAAGAGCCAGCAAACTATGATTAGAATTAATTAGAATGTCAGAGGGCAATGATAAGAAGTAATAACATTCTGGAGCCTCTGGCAAGATCTGGAAGATATTTACTAACTCTTCTCAGAACCTAATTTGCCCTCTTTCTCCGGGCTCACTTCTACTATGGAGCAGGGATGTGATCACAGCACCTCTCATGGTTGCTGTGAGAATCAAAAGATATTATTAGGTTAAAGTACCTCTGAAAAGACACACAACATTTATTATTCATTCAACCTACCGACATTCATTGAGCACCTACAATATCCCAGGAACTGTGTTAGAAACTGGAGGAAGACTAAGACAAACAAGGACCTCAGAATCACCAATCCTATCTCCCCTGCTGCCTTATTTTTCTTAATTCCTTATGTCTCTTCTTGTCCAGGATCATATGAGGAAAAGAGGCACTGAGTCTTCCAATTCCCCAGCTAAGTGCTTCTGCCCTAGGGAATTCTTGCTATGGCTCAACCTCTAGGCCGACATTGCACCAGCAGAGGGCTCCCCCTACTGTAGCTCATCCAACAAATCATTAACTCACTTGCTGTGAACCAGGCATGGCTCTAGGTGCTGGGGAGACAACGGTGAACAAACATAAGGTCCCTGCCTTCATAGAGTTGTATTTGTTGTATTTTGTACTAGGGAAGGCAGACCTTAAACAAATGAACACACAAATAAACATACATTCACAAATCATGGTGAAGGTATTATGAGGTAGGGAGAGAGAAGTGGAACTCAATTTAGAAGGCCTGAGGATGGCATGCCTGGGTGGCTCAGTCAGTTAAATGTCCGACTGTTGATCTCAGCTCAGGTCTTGATCTCAAGAGTTGTGAGTTTAGGCCCAACCAGTTCTGCAATAGGCATGAAGCCTACTTTAAAAAAAAAAGGGGGTGGGGGGTGGGGGGTGTCTGGGTGGCTCAGTCGGTTAAGTGACCGACTTCAGCTCAGGTCATGATCTCACAGTCTGTGAGTTCGAGCCCCACGTCGGGCTCTGTGCTGACAGCTCGGAGCCTGGAGCCTGCTTCAGATTCTGTGTCTCCCTCTCTCTCTGCCCCTTCCCCACTCATGCTCTGTCTCTCTCCGTCTCAAAAATAAATAAAAATATTAAAAAAAAAAAACCTATCTGAGGATACATGAAGCTGAGATCCTAGAAGGATGAGAACTCAGCTAGCAAATAGCCGGAGGAGGAATCCTCCAGGCAGACTTAGGCCCTTGATGTGGGAAGGAACATGGTGCCTTCAAAGAAATGACAGAAAAGCAGTGCAGCAGAGACCAGAGCAAGCACAACAGTGATGCTTAACAGTGCTTAACAGAGCTAGAGTAAGAGGTGGGGGCCAGACCACGCGGGGCCTGGAAAGTAAGTGCTCTGCACTTCTGGTGCCTTCTCCTGTCTCCCCAGTGTAAAGAAACAGCCTGGGTTGGTCTGCTAGTCCTGACAACCATGACGGTGATGAAAGGCTGGAAGTTAGCTAGGGAAATGTATCGTAGTACGAACCACCAAAAAAAAAAAAAAAAAAAAAAAAAGAAATTGTCAGCCTCAGCTCCTTTGCTTTAGGTGATTAACCTATAAACTCCTCTTACCCAGAATCTATCAACTGGGTAACTGGGTGGTTGATGCCAAAGATTTTCATCCCCACCCCATACTCTGATCACAGATCCACAGAAATAAATTTGTTAATTCACTGGTCATTGTGCCTATAGCATATGGACTCCTTAGTTGACTCGGATGGCTCACATCTCTTGGGACGGATACTGATTTACCACTTAAAACCTAGAAGAGGATGTAAATGTGCACAGAAGACCGTATAAAGGGAAGAGAGTGATAAAAGCCACATGAGGTATAACAGAGAAATATTATTGAAATAACAAAGCTCTTTCAATCACATGTAATGGAAGCCATTGAGTGCTCCTCTGTAAAGAACACCAAAATTAAGAAGTCGTAAATTGTAAGTGGTGGAAAGACTGCCTCCTATAGGAGATCACAGGAAGTGAAGTCAGGTGGAGATTGGTGCTCTCAAGCCCTGCCTGTGGGGATGTAAATTGGTACCTGTGGTACCTTTCTGGGAAGAAAGTTGGCAACAAGGACTAAGAGTCTCAAAAAATTTTGCTTTGACCTATTAATTTCCCTTCCAGGAATCCACCTCAAAGGAGCAGGGAAGAGATTTATTTGAAGATTTATAGATAAGAATTTTCATTATAAGGTTTTTACACTAGCAAATGGCTAGGAACAACTTAAGTATCCAAGCTGGATTATACAAATACATTATGGCACATCCTCATGATATAATAGTATTTATAAATGAAGTTTTTGAAGAACAGTAGTGACTTTTGGAAATGTTCGAGCTATCGTTTTAAGGGAACGTGCAAATTAGTAATTACAATATAGTAATTGCTTTGACAGAGCAAGGTGGGAACAACTGGGGGAATGAAGGAAGGATTCCCAGGAATACCGACCTTCAAGTGGGTCTTAAAGGATGTGTAGGAGTTTCCACGTAGAAGGGAAAGAAAGGACGAAGTGGAGGCCCCTAAATTCTGCCAAAAAAGACTGGGAAGTGAATACACCTCTTGAGAAAGGATTGCAGGAGCCATACCTCTCACACAGCCACAGCGAGCAAGCCCATCATCTTAACCGAGTCGTTAAGCCGATCAGGACTGGTGATCCGCTCCCACGGGAGAAAGGATGGCCCTGGAGGCCACGCCCACCGGAAGAACTGGGGGGCGTCGCGGCCCGCGGGGCTGATCCCTACGCCCAGGCTTCCTTGTGAGTGAAATAAGTCCCAGCCTCCACGCAGCCTCACCTTCCAGATTTTCCGGCGGCGCCAAAAAGCGACCCGGAAGGTTGGCGCGGCGCACAAGCGCGGTTGCCCACTGGACTTCGGCGGTGTGAAGTTTCACACCCGGATGGAGGTTGTGCGAGGCCTCCCCAGCCGAGGAGGGCGACTCTGAGGTAGAAGTAGAGCGCCAGGCCGGGTGCGGAGTCCACACAGAGCCAGAGGGCTCTGGGAACCAGAGCATTACCTTCCGAGCCTGTGGCCTTGGCTGCCTCCCACCCTCTGGGGCCCTGCTCCCTGGTCCCTGTCTGGTCGGCCCCCGCAGCTACTCCTTTCGCTTGGGTCTTCATCCCTGGAGTCACCCCTATGTTCTCCCCGCTGCCCGCGCTCCGAGGTTTGAGAGGGGAGGCTAGGGAGAAGAAGGCCTCTGGCCTAGCTGCAGCAGCGTCCTCCGGCCTGGCTTTTGGGACACCTGACTTCTCAGGTGGCTCAGGCTTTGGTCTGAATTGTTTCTCTCTTGGGAATTGTGCATCTCCCCGATTCCAGACCTAGCCTGCACGACGACTGGGCTGCCGTGGTCTTTCCAACGCCGCAGTGAGCTTGGACAGGGCGTCTCTTCCGGGACTAGTCGTTCTGGATAAAATCCGCTTCTTCCCGTGGTTTGGGCCTTCCCTTGCTTACACCTCTCCGCGACGCGGGGTGTGCCTGGAGGGCTGTGTCGCTGAAGGGAAAGGGCTGTGGCTGGGAAATGTGAGGAGCCGTTTCCTCTTTAAAACTTGAATTTGGATGTCCTTTCTGGTCACCTGCACTCCTGCTAGTCACAGAGCCCGCTCACTGTTGTCTTGCGCTTGTCCCTTTGTAGTCATTTTACTTGACTGGCCAATGAAGGCATTGGGTTTCCTGTCACTAGGAGTCTCACTTCTCCGTGGCCTCCCCTGTGGCAGTTCTCACAAGTGCATCTCCTCTGACCCAGATCATGGCTCATTTGGATGAAGCGGCCCACCGGCTGTCCAAAAGTGGCACAACCCTCTATGCGGTGCTGGAGCTTAAGAAGGGCGCCTCACCCGAAGACATCAAAAAGGCCTACAGGTTTAGACTTCAGCCTCTTTCTAAGCCCTGGGATTTCCCCCCCTTAAACCCTTCTCTTTCTACCTTGCTTTCTGACCCATTTTTAAACCCTCGAGCCCTCACTTTGGGTCAGACAGGGCCATCATCCATTTCATTGTGGCGTGGGACAGAATTTAGACCTGGGTTGCTTGCCTCCATCCTTGGCACCACATCTCATGCATTCTTTCTTCACATCCAAAGGCCTGTCCCTGTGTTCATCCTGCCCTCCCTCCCCAGCCATTCCCTAGCCATCCTCTCCCTCCTTTTGCGTATTGCCTGGGTAGGAACCTGGCCTTGAAGTATCATCCAGATAAGAATCCAGGGGACGCTCAAGCAACAGAAATATTCAAAGAGATCAACACAGCCCACTCCATACTGAGTGACCCCAAGAAGCGGAAAATCTACGACCGGCATGGCTCGTTGGGAATATATATATATGATCACTTTGGCGAAGAAGGCGTCACTTACTATTTTACACTGAATAGTTGTTGGTTCAAGGTATACAATTCTTCTAGTCCTTTAAGAATAAGGAAGGGGGCGCCTGGGTGGCTCAGTTGGTTAAGCGTCCGACTTCAGCTCAGGTCACGATCTTACAGTCTGTGAGTTCAAGCCCTGCGTCGGGCTCTGTGCTGACAGCTCAGAGCCTGGAGCCTGTTTCGGATTCTGTGTCTCCCTCTCTCTCTGCCCCTTCCCCACTCATGCTCTGTCTCTCTCTGTCTCAAAAATAAATAAAAACATTAAAAAAAAAAAAGAATAAGGAAGGAGGGGTGACCCTCCTCTTCTTGGAGAGCTAAGCCTCCTCTCCTAGGACAAATGCTTCTGCTCTCTCTTATTTTCTGGGTGCTGGGGGGATTCAGGGAGGGGAACTGGAATGGAAATCTAAAAGAACTGGGTCAAGGCCATTCTTTCCCACCTTTCAGACACTTGTCCTCCTGTGTGCTCTGCTCACCTGTTGCTGTTGCTGCTGCTGTTGCTGCTTTTGCTGTGGAACACTTAAGCCACCATCTGAGGACGTTGCTAGAAGATATCAGCAGAATGTCCAGAATCAGCCCCACAGGTCAGGTGAGGACCATAGAAAGGGCCTGAGGTAAGAACTGGATTAGGAATGAAAGAATAGTTGGGAGTGAAACCGTGAACTCCTAATATGGGAGACTCAGGTCAATATTGAGGCAAAGTGAAGAAAGAGAAGGGGATACACCCGGTTTCTGAGGGGCTTTTGCCACCGACTGACAATTTGAATGTAATATCGGCCTCTCATGACTGTTAGGCTAAGGAACTGGGAGTCGGGGGGAGTTCAGGTAAGGAATGGGTGGGAGAGTGCCTAGAAAAGGCAATAGTTGGAGACAAGCTAGAGGATGAAGTTTACTGCCTTTACTCTAAAGGAAGATGACGTGCCAGATTATCCCCGCCCCAAGCAGTTAACTTTGTGTGGCTTGACTGAAGTTTACTGTAGTGCCACCTAGTGATGCTGATGAGTAACTGCAAAGTGATGCTTTTCTCACCCCGGGACTAAAAATTGTTATTAATTGTTGATATATGTGTTTTTCAAATTCCACCATAGGAAACAAAAGAAATTTTAGAAGAGAGGACGATGATAATGAATTTCATGGCTAAAAGATTAAGAGGAATGAGGTACATATGAAAACTGAAATGCAGCCAGAATCAAGGGATAAGAAAAGAAACATAGACTAACTTCTGATGAGTCATTAGTAGAAAGTTTATATTTTATACTGTGGATTTCATGTGTTTATATCCTTACCCACAGAGGGCTTGCTTTAAATTCTGGATCATCATTCCTTCTTGTTAGTAAGATGCCAACTTCTTTTGCCCCCAGGTGCTGACCCAGTGAGGGTGCCTTCTGCCACCCAATCCACTGGACACACCGAAGAGAAGAGCAAGTAGCCCTGTCCTGACATTGACCCTGATTTGCCCCTCTTCTTATAAGAATCCAAACTTCAGAAGCATTGATGGCATCTATCCTAGTGACGATGCCACGTCTGTCCTTGATGGTATCACTGACCCTGGCAATACAGGGTCACCCAGCCACTCTTCTTTTTAGCTCCAGTCCCAATTTTGATCTGTTTAGAGAGCAGCCTTTCCGTCCCTACCCTTATGAGGTCTCAGGCAGTGGTGACAGACTTTTCCCCAGCATTCTTTTTCCTGTGCCTTCCTTGGGATTTGAGCCAATTTCAGCCGGTAGGGTCCCTTAGCTGCTTGCAATATCTCCACCAAGATCCTGATAACTGAGCAGGGTGGATCCTTTCCCAGAGCTACTATAGCAGCTAACCTCCTTTGTTGCACCTCTGCACCAAGAACTCTAACCATCAGCCTCATTCCTATGCCAGCACACCTTTCTGGGGCTGGTCTCACGTTCTTCTGGTGCCCATGCACTTGTCGTTGTCAGCCTTATTCCATGCCACCATGAATCAACCCGGGCAAAGTATGAATGCATTTGAGATGTAGGGGTAGTTCTCCCACCTTTGGATTCTCCCTGGACTACACCACAGCACAGCATGCCTTAGCATGGGTCCTATGAGTTAGCTGAAGCTCACATATCAGTGCTTGCTTGCCTTCATTCTTTTTACCATCTTGTGCAGGCTGATCCTCATATATTTTGTTCTTAAAACAGGGGCGTGAAACATGCGATGGGGAGAAGATTATACTTTTCCAGACCCTTTTACCACTCATGCCTCTTCACACTGCCTGTTTGGTATACTCTCCACACCATTTATTTTCCTGTCCACCCAAGGTCAAAGCTAGTAACTCCTCAAACCTCTCTCCTGACTGGGAGAAGGGGTAAAGAATGTCAATAAATAAAAGAGCTTTTGTCCAATCCCAGTGCATCTGTTGGGCCTAAGAAAGACTAATTGTGCCTGGGATCAAGCAAAAGGCCCGGGGAGAAAAAGACAGAGGGCCAGTGCTCACATCTGAGACCAGCCTACCTTGGAGAGGAGGAGGCCAGGACAACTGTAGAGTTGGGGCAGAGACTTCCCGGAGCCTTGTGATTATGATTTTGTCAGTGCTCTAAAATTTCCCCAGAGACCAATTCCCCTGGTACCCAAAATAGGTTCCTGGCACTCAGGTCCCTTCTGCTCAGCTCAACTTCTCTCGATTTCCTAACAAATTTAAAGTCCTTGGAGTGGCTCCAGTGATGTGTTCATGGACCAAATTCCCACACTTTTTCAGAGGCACGCTCATGAGGTCGTTCCAGGCCCTGGTGCGACTGCCAGCTCTAGCCTCCTTAGCTTTTTTTTTTCCTAGGGTGGTATAAGAAGGTTCTGGGCAAGAACAACAATGGACCAGAAGTGTTGGACCAGAGCCTTTCTCTCTAGTCACCGATGCCCCTGTTCTGATTTATAGGGATCAGCAGAAGAAGGCAAAGGTCACTGGCTATGCCTTGGAGGCAGAAACTTTCACTGACTGTAGGTCTGGTGAGATCTTTCCTGCCACCCTGAGTCATGTATGGCTCCTCTCATCCAGGCCAGTTTATATTGTGTATCACTGCCATGGAAGAAGAGCCCAAGGCAGAGCATGGGGGTCAGGGGCTCATAGGAGCCTTCTGAGTGTGAGTGCCTGGCACCTTTGCAGACCCACCTTTCACCATAAACAGTGAAGCTCACCCCTGCTCTTGCTTAAGGGAGTCACCCATTCCCGAGTGAGTCAGGGTCACTCACTTGGTGACAGCTGTGGCTCGCCTTACATGAGCTAAATTGGGAGTTGGAATGTCATGCAGATGCCCCTTGTTCCCTACCCCCATGTTAAAATTAATCTCCTCTCTGGGAAGTAAGGGACAAACAGTGCTGCCCATAGAGGGAACAAGAGTCATTTGGGGAACAAAAGAAATTTCCAGGGACAGAGTCATTCAGGGAGGGAGGGATAGATAAAGCTACATGTGTCTGGCTGGGTTACAGAGCAAAGAATAGAGAAGTGTCTGAAAACAGCTATCTGAGGACGAGGTGAATTGTTGGAGGAGGGGACAGGAGAGATAGCAGAGCTATTTCAAGAGTGAGCAGTAGAAGGGAACAAGAATCCACGGACGGTCTAAGCGAGGAAGGGTCCAGAGGCAGTGAGGGAAGGCCAGGACCAGGGCCGAGGCCAGGGCAGGCACGATCGCTGAGGGGATGAACTTCACAGTGGGTTTCAAGCCGCTGCTAGGGGATGCACACAGCATGGACAACCTGGAGAAGCAGCTCATCTGCCCCATCTGCCTGGAGATGTTCTCCAAACCAGTGGTGATCCTGCCCTGCCAGCACAACCTGTGCCGCAAGTGTGCCAACGACGTCTTCCAGGTGGGCCAGGGATGGGGAGGGGGGAGGGCAGGGCCAGGTGACGCAGTGCGGATTTGCGGGAGACTTGTCATCAGGTCAGAGCTGAGACCCCAGAAGGGGATGGGCAGAGTGCTCCCGTGAGGTGGGTGCTGGCTGTCCTGGTCGAAGAGCAGAAGATTCGGGGTCCTAGTAGATCACAATGTAAGCATGAGTCAGCAGTGGCTCTGCAGGCTGGCTGACAGCCTATGTGTGCACAGACCGCGGCTGGAATGCCGGCATCTGCAGAGGAGAGAAGACCCCCATAGAAACTACAAACTGGGAGGGAGGTGATCCTACACCAGGCTGTGTAATAGTCTGTGCTAGACTCTGCACTCCAGTTTGGAGTTTCAGATTTTGAGAATGGTAGGGAAGATTTGGAGAAAATATCACTGAGATAATGAAACATTAAAAAATAAGCCCTGTGAGAAAAGCTCAGGTTGAAACTATTTGTACTTGAGACAAAGCTCAGCACATCCTCTTTTGGGGCAGAGTTAGTGGGCAGGAGATTGGGAATTCTCCCCAACTAAAAGTTCACACCAGTGCCCCACTCCAGATTGGTTAATAAAAGGGCCTGCTGGTTAGAAAGGATTGTGGTCACTTAAGCAGAAAGAATGCAGAGAAATGCAACCACCTTTGGTTTATGTGAGGTCATGGGGCAAAGCATACATAGCTAATCGAATTCACAAATGTCATTTTAGCTACTGGTTTCAAAAAGAAAAGCAGCATTTACCAAAATGGTTTATAAACGGGTTTTCTTTCTTGCCTTGTGCCACTGGAACAAAGATCACAGATCGTAAAGAGATCATAAAGGGGAAAGTTGTGTGCTCTTCCGTGCACGTGCGCGTGCACATGCACACACACACCTTGCAAGTGAAATAAAATCTCTGAATAGACCAGAGCTGGCTAGCTTAGTAGGCATGGCAGTGAGAAGGAACATTTGAACACGTATCCTTCAACCATATCAGAATTCAGAAGGAAATAATGTTGAACGCAAATGCTTTTTAACCTAATCAAGACTTTTTTTGGTTCTTTCAGGGTAGTGTGTTTGGGAAAAACCAATGGGCTGGCTAAGTCAGCCATTCCACAGCTATGCTCTGTGACCCACCCTTTGCTGTATGCCATCTTCCCATTGAGGCCCATTCTCATCTCCTATTCTGTGTGTCTAAACCTGCCATTACATTATTTGGCCCCAGAGTATCTCAAAGCCAGTGATTGTCTGTCTCTGGGAAAGGCTGACTGCTCTCTGTCTGCTCATCTTGGACATCAAGTCATGTACTAGAGGCTTCGCCTTGCCCACCATCTTAGTTTTCCCCTTGGTCTGAGTACCTTTCCTCCAGGCTGAGATGCCTAGGAGGGAATGGCAACAAGATTTTGCCATCCCTTCTCATTAATTTGTAGTGAAACATCCTGCCATTAAATCTTGAGATACATGAAAGCAAAGAGGAATTTCGAAAGTGAAGGTAATCTGTCCTATGAAAAAAAGTGGTCAGAATATTAAAGTGGGAGGCATATAGTATCAGGCAGAGGGACCCAGAGACAGTTCCCTATCTATAGGGAGGCTAGATGATGTTTAAGTGACCTCTCTTGTTCAAGTCAGTGCTCTGTACTCAGGCACACTGTTTTGGTTCCTTGAAGCTCTGGAATACTGGGACACCTGGGTGGCTCGGTCGGTTGAGCGACCGACTTCAGCTCAGGTCATGATCTCATGGTTTGTGAGTTCGAGCCCCATGTTGGGCCCTGTGCTGACAGCTCAGAGCCTGCAGCCTGCTTCTGATTCTGTGTCTCCCTCTCTCTCTGCCCCTCCCCCCACTCATGCTCTGCCTCTCAGAAATAAATAAACATTAAAAAAATTAAAAAAAAAAAAGGAGAAGCTCTGGAATACTGATTGGGCCCAGAGAGAAAGGGACTGAGTCAAACCCAATGGAGAATATTTAGGAAACAACAGGATTCCCAGAGGTTTGGGATGGTTCTGTGGATCTGGACTGATGTGTCTCTTTTTAAAGTGCAGAGCACCCCTGGGCACCCCCCCACCTCCACCACCAAGGAGAAGAGTGAACAGCTCATTTCCTTGCTCTGCTTTATTTGGGGCAGCCTGGTGGGAGGCTGACCCAGTTCTTTGGCTGCACTTCTGTATATACATCTCAGTAGATCTCCCTCTGAAAGATGAGCATATTTAGTTTTTTCTCACATTGCCTCCACATTTTGACAACTGTAGGCATAATCAGATTGTCTGTTTTCTAAGTATGGGAACAAGCTTAGGACTTTTGGTAATTCTATCTTAAAACCACTTAAGAAGAATACCCTGAGAACATTGCCTAGAAAGTTAATAGAACTTATAAAAGTTATACCGGTATCTCTCTCTCTCACTCTCTCTCGCTCTCTCTCTCTCTCTCTCTCTCACACACACACACACACACTTTTCTTTCAAATAGGAGTTTGTATCATGAAAAGTGGCAACCCCAGGCCCTCAGTTCCCTTCTCCAAATGGAGGTAGCCATTTCCAACTTTCTTGGGTATCCTTCCAGAAATTTTCCATGGATAGCTACATCTGAGTGTGGGGGGTGTGTGTGTTTAGACTCACTGTCCTACATCTGCCTTTGTTTGCTTTCTCTTGGTGGTTGTTCCATCTCTACACATTCAGATACACGTTTTCATTTTTAAATGGCTGAATAGTGCTCTGCTCCATTGTTCTGACTGGACCACAGTCTGTTTCATTGGTCCTCTAAAACATTTAGATGGTGTCCAGTGTTTTGCTGTCTTAACAACTGCTGTGATGAACAACAAACAAGAATTTCAGGGAACTGTGGCGCACCTGGCTGGCTCAGTCTGTGGAGCAGGCGATTCCCGATCCCGGGGTCATAAATTTGAGCAGCACTTTGGGCATAGAGATTACTTAAAAATGTTTAAAAAAAAAAAAAAACTTAGGGAATTGTGACTTTATAACATCAGGTTAACTAGAGAGTCAGGAAGCAAATTTGAATAACTAAAACATGTCATTGAAAATGTTGAATAGTATTAAAGGTTTGGGAGAAAGTCTTCCATTATCGTACTTTCCCAGCACAGTTACTTTCTCCTTTGCATATTACTTTCAAGCCCCTGTTGACATACGTATCTTTACATAGTTGCCATCACAATTTAACTAGTTTCCTTTAGAGCTGTAATACATCTCTCCTTCACCCTGACTTTAAAGAGAAAAGACACCAAAATACCACATTAACCCCCTCTAATTTCTCCCTCCCTCTTTCTCCACACTTGCACCCACTCAACTACCAAGCACTTTGACTAGAGGAAAGCTGTTGGTGTGGGAATTTGACACAAACATCTTCCCATGCGTTTCTGTATTTGTAAACTCTAGTCACTTCTAAACTCCTTTAAGCAGGCCTTCAGTTTATTTTTGTACCTGCCCCCACTTCACTGTGGGCACTCATTTATGAGCTGCAACCTGTTGTAATTTAACAGACAACCAGAGGGTTGTTGAGGAACAGAGTTTCTGGAGGGTGTCCATTTAGGGAGAGATTTACAGATACGGGAATATGAAGAAAGGGGCCGCCGCCGCCTTCTGTAATAAAGGGCAGTCCAGGAAAGACATGCCCTCTGGTTCACTCCACCTTGAAAGCCAGTTCGTTACCAGTTCGTTGTGAGGACCCGCTGTCAGGCCTGCCTCCTCCACCACTTCCCCTGCTCCCGAGGGACCTCCCCAGCCCGACCATGGGTGGGTCTCCTTTGTGAGAAATTGGTCCACTGCAAGTTTGTGAACGGCATTTACCTTATGGCAGTGTTAGGGGTCTTGCTTACTTGACGGGAGAAACTGGGTTAGTGGAGAGCAAAAACCTAGACCGAGACTCAGCTCCCGAGTTCTAGTCCCACCAGCCTCTTCCTTGATTTGCCGTGTGGTGTCAATCAGGCTATTTTACCTCTTCAAGCCTGTTTACACATACGTGGGTTAATAGGATGCTTTAAACTGATCTTTTTTTTTTTTAATTTTTATTTTATTATAGAGAGAGAAGCGGGGTGGGGGGGACACAGAGGATCTGAGGCGGGCTCTGCGCTGACAGCAGAGAGCCTGACGTGGGGCTTGAACTCACAAACCATGAGATCATGACCTTAGCTGAAGTCAGATGCTTAACTGACTGAGCCACCCAGGTACCCCTAAACTGACCTTCCATATCCTTATAATTCTAACAATCTGATTTCGCAAATTCAGGAAATTTTACTATGGATTTCCATTTTTTAAGTGTTTTCTATTCTGTTACCAGTGTCCTGACTTGTCTCTCTTCTGATTTTTGATCTTCCTTCCAGCCAGTCTCCTGCCACAGACCCCTTGTGCCAGGCTCTTTGCTTAAGTTCTGTCAGGCAAAGCTAACCCTCCACTCAGAATCCCTCTCCCACCCACTGGTGGCCAATATCTGGATTCTTCTAAGGCTCTTCAACATTTCTCCAAATGTCTGATCTTCTGTCTACCATTTTGCCATGGTTTCTCCAGTATATTGTGAAGGTGTGGCTCAAGGGACGTGCATGGTCCGCTATTCCTCATTGACGAGGTCACCATTTTGGGGGAAATAGCCTCCAGCAACCCTCTTGAACTCACAGAGCATCTTTCTAGACAGAACATTTCTATTAGATGCTATGGAATATTACAAAGAAAGGAAGCACCATACAGCCTAAAAGAGATAGCTCATGGAACGTATGCCATACAAAAGCTTGGAACATAGCCTAGAATTAAATTCCATTTATTTATTGCATTCCATTGTATCCTCCACAGTGAAGAAGGAACAGTTGTTTCATGACCTGTGGTTCTATGTGGTCATATACTTTTAGGATTGTTAACCACTCTTTGTGAAACGCTCTATAATTTATAAAGTACCTTCACATTCATGATTCCATTTGAGTTAGATAGAATGCATGTTACTTCCATTTTACAGGGACAACCCAAGAAACAGGTTATAGTCTTACAAAGGGACAGAGTAGGGACATAAATGTAGGTCTTCTGTTTCCTAGAGTGATGGAATTTTCTCTACACATCACCTCATTGGCACATGAAATTTTGCTTTATGGGGCTGGCTTTCTTGTGTAAAGGTAAGATTTAAGGAAAGAACAAAATTTAAGTGTGTAATAAAGCCTGTCAGTTATTTTCAGTTATTATTTTTAGTCTTTTTAAAGTACAGGTCTATTGCCATATGCTTCTACACAATTGTTTACAAAAGCTTGTATCTTAAGATACTAATTCAAAGATGCATTATATACAGTGTAGTTTCATTGAGTTAAGAACAGGCCTATTCCCATATGCTTCTACAACAATTGTCTACAAAAACTTGCATCTTTTTTTAGTGTTTTTTTTTTTAATTCCACTTAGTTAACATACAGTGTTATTTCTTAGTTTGAAATACAAAGATAAACAGAAGCAGAAGATAGGATTTTGCTACCTGGATATTAGTCAGCTGAGAAATCTTTAATCCAATGTAGAGACTGTCAGCTATGGAAATGTATTAAGAAAGTTGCCATCTACACCTTAGTGTATAAAATTCCTGTCTGTCATGAGACCATGTAGGACTCACAATCAGGGCAGGAAGTAATCTCTTTTTGGACCATGGACCCCTTTGTCAGTTTGTGAAGCCTGTGGACTCTAAGGGCAATGTGTGTGGTTTATGTGAGAAAAATGCTTTTATTTATTTATATTTTTAACGTTTATTTGTTTCTCTTGCAAGAGCATGAGAGCAGGGAAGGAGCAGAGAGAGAGGGAAAGAGAGAATCTAAAGGAGGCTCCATCTCACGAACAGAACTGTGAGATCATGACCTGAGCCGAAATCAAGAGTCAGACGCTTAATCAACTGAGCCACCTAGGTGCCCCCCAAAAATGTTTTTAAATGCATATGTACTACAAAAAATTATATGTACTATATATGATTATAAAGAAAATGGATTGCATTAGAACACAGCATGCATTCTCATACATTCTCAACGGGGGTGATATTGCCCCAAGAATATCCATGGATTAAAATTTTTTATTGTGATTGTATTTAAAAATTTTTATTTAGTTTTTGCTTTCACGTAAAACTTTTTCCCCCAGCTTCACTGAGATATAATTGACAAAAATTAGACATATTTAAGGTGTGCAACATGATGATTTGATACTGTGAAATGATTACCACGAACTAGTTAACACATCCATCACTTCACGATTACCATTGTGTGCTACTCTCTTAGCAATTGCCAAGTATAAAATATATAACTATTAACTATAGTCACCATACTGGACATCAGCTCCCCAGAATGAACTCATCTTAGAATTGAAAGTTTGTGCCCTTGACCAGCATCTCCTCATTTCCCACACCCCCCACCCCTGGCAACCACCTTTCTACTTCCTGCTTCTATGAGTTTTCACTTTTGTCGATTTTGGGTACTTAAATTTAATGGGGAAGGGATGGCTATTAGGGGCAAAAATGTCTTAAAAGCTTCCTGGAAGGAGCAGTCATGAAAAAAACCTGAGAAACACTGGAATATAATTACCAAAGTAATTAGAACATGTCTGACAGATCTCTGTCTCTCTCAAATCAATCAATCAGTCAATAATAAAGAACACGTTGGATAGAGTAATGTATGTGCTCCTTGATTAACACATTAAATAATGAGATCAAGCAGTGGGCCTAGTAACTACTATAGTTCAGAAGTAGTGATAAGCATAAATTATTTTTGGATGTTCGATCAACAACAATACTGTGATGTGAAAATACCTGTGATTTCTGTTGGTGGCAAAGTGCTCTAAAATTGTGGTTTGTTGCCTACATGTGTAATTGAGGGAAATGTCCAATTTATGCTATTTAATGAAAATAAAAATAAGATTTTTTTTTCTCACCTGAGTTCACAGAATTCTGGTCATGGATCTTTTGGGGCTACGGTCCCCAGATTAAATACTTCTGCATTACAGGCACCAGCATCTTCCCAAGCATCCAGGCTTGAAATGCTAGAATAGTCTTTGACTTTCTCCTCTCCCCACAGCCCACCCACATTTAAGTGATTGGCCAGTCCTACTGATTCCACCTCCGGCATCCCCAGTCTTCCCAAGATTTCTGCCACCACCTGAGGGCAGGCAGGTGACTTGCACTGACTACTGCACTTGCTTCCCAGTTGATCTGTGCCTTTAACCTCTCTCTCCCCACCCATGTATCCAAATTACCTGTGAGATTAATATTCACTCTTTTTTTTTTCATGTTTATTTTTGAGAGAGAGAGAGAGAGCAGGGGAGGGGCAGAGAGAGAGAGGGAGACACAGAACTTGAAGAGGGCTTCAGGCTCGGAGCTGTGAGCACAGAGCCTGATGCAGGGCTCGAACTCACAAACTGCGAAATCATGACCTGAGTGAGCCAAAGTTGGACGCTTAACCAGACTGAGCCACCCAAGCGCCCTGAGATTAATATTTACTCTTATTTTCTCTCCTAGTTCAGAAACCTTGGCTATAAAATTAAGTTCAGATCCTTACCCTTAAATTCAAAGCCCTCTGTGATTTTACCACAATTAAAAAAAAAAAAAATTAAAAGCCCTTCATGGTAAAACCCACCTTTCTAGCCGCCCCCCCCCACCCCCCACCATGACTCCCCTATTTGTAACCTAAAATCCTATAGTCTCTCTGGTCTCCTGAAACTCTTTCCTACCTAACCACCTGCTACCTGTCTACCCTGTCTTCAAATGGTATCTTCTTGGGAGCACCTGAGTGGCTCAGTGGGTTAAACATCCAACTTCAGGTCATGATCTCCCAGTCCGTGTGTTCGAGTCCCACATCAGCCTCTGTGCTGACAGCTCAGAGCCTGGACCCTGCTCAGGATTCTGTGTGTCCCTCCCTCTCTGCCATTTTTTAAAAATGGTATCTTCTTAAACATCCCTTCCTCTGAACTAACAAAGTTTTTTTGCCGCACTCCTGCTGGTTTATCTTCCTGGCGTTTATGGCACTCCAGCGCCCCCTCTCCATTTATGTCAGTACTGAGCATTGCAATTTTAAAAGGTAAAGTGTTTTTCCAAACTCCAAAATCTTTGTACAAAATTTGGAATTTATTAAAAAAAAGAAGAACCGAAAAATCCAAAATTCTATCAGCCAATGACAGTTACTGCAAAAATATTTAACTTTTATATTTATGCGTTTTAAAGGTAATTCAGAGTCCATAGAAATTTGGGAAATGTAAATGACTACAAAGAAAACTTAAATTACCTGTGAATCCCATCACCCATTCCTAAATTAGGACCCTACTGTCTATATTGATTTATGTCTTGCTTTTTTTTCATCTAAAATCATAACATGAAGGGTCCCTTGGTGGCTCAATTGGTTAAGCTTCCAACTCATGGTTTCTGCTCAGGTCATGATCTCACAGTTTGTGGGTTCAAGCCCCACATCGGGCTCTCTGCTGTCAGCACGGAGCCCGCTTCAGATCCTCTGTCTCCCGGTCTCTCTGCCCTACCCTGCTCACACTCTTTTTTTCTCTCTCAAAAATAAACAAACATTAAAAATAATAATGAAATTGTAACATGAGTATCTCTCCATGTTACAAAGAACTCTAAGATAATTACATAATAATTCCATTATAACTCATTTAATTCCTCCTCTGCTGTCAAGCAACCAGAATGTTTCCTATACGAAAAAGAAATTTTATTTATTATGATTACAAAAACAATACAGGTCCATTATATAAAATTCAAACTTCATAGATAATGCAAATGATAGAACGTGTAAATCCATCTAAACACCCTAGAACTAGGGGCTCCTAGCAGCTCATTTGGTAGTGTGACTTGTTTTGTTTTTTTTTTTTAGGTAAGCTCCACCCCAAATGTGGGGCTTGAACTCACAGAGCACTTGACTCTTGATCTCAAGGTTGTGAGTTTGAGCCTCATGTGGAATGTGGAGATTACTTAAGAATAAAATCTTTTTAGGGGCATCTGGGTGGCTCAGTCAGTTAAGCATCTGGCTCTTGACCGGTTCAGTTCACGATCTCACGGTTCGTGGGTTCGAGCCCCGCATTGGGCTCTGTGTTGGCAGTGCAGAGACTCCTTGGGATTCTCTCTCTCTGCCCCTTCCCCACTTGTGTGCTCTGTCTCTCTCGAAGTAAATAAACTTAAAAAAATAAACTCTTTTTTAAAATGTAAAAACAAACAAACACACTAGGACTATTTCAGAGATGGGATTTCAGGAACTGTTTATATCAGGCAGGAAGAGGGCACTCCAGGGCCAGCTGGGGGAGGCACAAACAAGTGAGATACTGAATCACAGGAGTCAAAGTTAAAGAGGGGGATGGTGGCCTGCATGGTGTGAGTGGGGAAGGTTGTTATAAAAACCACCAGCTCCCTTCCTTGTCCGATTAGGGTGTCTGAAACTCTTACCATATTATATCAGTCAATGCCCATTGCTCACAGAACATCAGCCCTTGAAGGGAGCAAGTGCTAAGTACAGATCCCTCTTTTTAGATCTGAGGAAATTGAGACCCTGAGAGAAATTATTTTCCTAAGGTCATAAATGGCAAATCCCAAACCAGATCTTCAGATCATTGCTACTTTCCCTATATAGTGCTGCATTAAATGCCTTCTGTTAAAATGCAGAGATGTTACCAAGAAGGGGTAAACTTTTTTTTAAATGTTTATTTGTTTATTTTGAGAGAGAACATGAACAGGGGAAGGGCAGAGAGAGAATCCCAAGCAGGCCCCACATTCAGCACAAAGCCCATGTGAGGCTTGATCTCATGACCATGAGATCGTGACCTGAGCTGAAATCAGAGTCAGACGTTTAACCGACTGAGCCAGCCAGGTGCCCCAAGGGGTAACCATTTTATCCACATATCCAGTACAGGTGACTTTCTCAAAGTAGCCACCCAGCATTTGCAAAAGGTTTGGGACACAAGACAAATAAGTTTCAATTGAGGAGGATGTCAGGAAAAGAGAGTGACTCCTCAGACTTGCTCTCATTTAGCCTTCCTGATTTTTGCCATAGCTGGGTACCACCTGTGCAATGGTTGATTATTTCCTTTAAAGGGGCTCACTTTTAAAGCTTAAATATTTACTTTATCTTCATTCTAAATGACATAATCCTTGAAAAATCCCTAGTTATATAGGCTGGTTATTTTTTCTAATACGCATTAAAATCAACACACAAAAATTGAAAAAAAAATTTAATGTTTATTTTTCAGAGAGAGAGACAGAGTGTGAGCAGGCGAGGGGTAGAGAGAGAGGGAGACACAGAATCCAAAGCAGGCTCCGGGCTCCAAGCTTTCAGCACAGAGCCCGACGCAGGGCTGGAACCTACAAATCACAAGATCATGATCTGAGCCAAAGTCGGATGCTTAACCGACTGAGCCACCCAGGTGCCCCAACGCACAAAAATTTTATTTTTTTTATTAATTTTTTTTCAACGTTTATTTATTTTTGGGACAGAGAGAGACAGAGCATGAACGGGGGAGGGGCAGAGAGAGAGGGAGACACAGAATCGGAAACAGGCTCCAGGCTCTGAGCCATCAGCCCAGAGCCCGACACGGGGCTCGAACTCACAGACCGCGAGATCGTGACCTGGCTGAAGTCGGACGCTTAACCGACTGCGCCACCCAGGCGCCCCTACGCACAAAAATTTTAAATGTCCATCCTCATACCACCTGAAGTCATCATGCCTTCATCAGTATGTGTACCGTATTTAGGGAAACACTGAGTTAGCTCATGAGGAACACAGAGAGGGCCTCTAAGCAGCATGAGTGCGCCAAGAGTTAAAGAGTCTGGGAAATCCAAAAGATAAACTTAACTATTTCATTACTAGAAATTTAGCCCTAGTACCAAAGGGCACCTTTGATACATATACCACAGACTGACTAGCAAAGGATATGGGGTGTGGAGTTGGAGGCGGGGGCATGGCTGAAGCAGTCACAGAAAAGAGGGGATGCCCTGGAGGTTAAGAGGAAAGCCAGCCAGCCAGAGGTAGGATGTGGCAGAAGGAACTGAGCTTTGGGAGAGGGAGGAGACCATGGGACCAGTGGACGACTGGGAAATCTGCTGTCAGCTGCGGTACCTGCGTCAGCACCAGCCCTTAGCCAAACTGCAAAGAAGGCAGACGTGCAACCCTTCCCTCCCACCTGCCTGCCGATGTCCTCTCCCCAGAAGGGTGCTCTTCAGACAAAGGATTTAGGGGAGACTGCCTGATACTGCTTGCCTCTCAGACCCCTGGGGCCCAGGAGAATGGCAGTGATTAGCCAATGGGATGAGCTGCTAAAATGTCTTTACCTGGTGAGGAAGTGGTGAAGAGGTATTGGGCTTCCCGGTCCACCCAAATCTGCTTCCTTGGCCCAGATGTCCCAAGTCATGATTGCTTTTTTTTTTTTTTTTAACTGTTTTTATATTGTGGTAAAATGCACATAATATAAATTTGTCATCTTAACCATTCTTTTTTTTTTTTTTTAAGTTTATTGATTTTGAGACAGCACGAGTTGGGGAGGGGCAGAGAGAGAGGGAGAGAGAATCTCAAGTAGGGTCTGTGCTGCCAGTGCAGAGCCCGACATGGTGCTTGAACTCAAGAAATCACAATACCATGACCTGAGCCAAAACCAAGTCCGATGCTTAACCGATGGAACCACCCAGGCACCCCAATTATCTTAACCATTCTTACGTGTGCAGTTCAGTGTCATTAAGTATATTCACACTGTTGTGTATCCAGAACTTTTCATCATTCCAAATGGAAATTCTGTACCCATTAAATAATAACCTTCCGCTTCCCTGCCCCTCAGCCCCTGGTAACCACCATTCTACTTTTTATCTCTATGAATTTGACTATTTCAGGTACTTCATATAGAGGGATCATACAGTATTTGTACTTTCGCAGCAGGCTAATTTCAGCTAGCACAAAGTCCTCAAGGTTGATCCACGTTGTAGCACATAGTCCTGATTGCTTTTACCCTGTTATTTTCCACTATGATCTATGTGACTTCTGCCAGTGTCTCCATTCTACTTCCTGCTGTAGTGTCATGAGTGAATTTCGCTTCTATGTTCGTAACATATTTTACTTGATTTCTTAATTCTGCCATTTCCCTTCACTTCTCCCAGCTTTGATCACTTATATCTCTTCTTTAATCAAAGAGACTATGTTTTCTTTCTTTTTAAAAAAAAAATTTTTAACGTTTATTTATTTTTGAGAGAGACAGAGACAGGATGCAAGTGGGTTAGGGGCAGAGAGAGAGGGAGACATAGAATCCGAAGCAGGCTCCGGGTTCTGAGCTGTCAGCACAGAGCCCGACGCGGGGCTCGAACCCACGAGCTGTAGATCATGACCTGAGCCGAAGTCGGACGCTCAACTGACTGAACCACCCAGGTGCCCCTGTTTTCTTTAAAAATGTTAGATTAAAATACTGTGTCTAGAAGCAGTTCTTCTCACAAAGCATATTCTTCGTCTGTCCGCTGCTTGTCATGCTTTCTTTTTCCTTTTTTATTATGTCCGTTTACATCTCCCGTTGGATCCCTTCTGCTTACCATTCCTCTTTGAATCAGGGCAGTTTTATCTGAGGCTGAGTATGAATTCGTTAGTCAACCCCCCGTCCACCTTGGCTTTCTTCCACGGTCCACTTAACTGTAAACTGGCTAGCTGGATGTTCCCATCAGTTTGCATCTCTGTTGCAAGCCCAGTCCTTTGGCTTCTGTGGTGAATTAGAGGGGTATGACCGGGGTTAGCAGGCAGCTGAGTGGCTCAATTTGGTTATATCGCCTCAGTATGTTTTTCACACAGAATCTGGTGAACTAGCTAGTCTGAGGGCATGTGGAGATCCATGGGCGAAGGTCTCCCTGAGATTTGAGCGGTTTCCTTTCCTTTTCACAGAGAAACAGGTTATTCTGGTTGCAAGCCGGACCCCTGTATTGCTTCATGGCACAAGGGGTTTTGGGTTGATGGGTCATATTTTGTTTACCTCAGCTCAAATAATCCACAGTTGCACAGCTCACTTTTAGGTTGTTGTTTCCTTTGTGAAGGGTTGATATTTGGCCTTTTACGACTCTAACTAAAATCTGTTTTACCTGAGATTCAGAGAGGCGAATGTTAGCTCTGGGCATCATCCTTCAGGTGGCCTAAATTATACTCCATCTGACAATGTACTATATTGATTTTTTTTAATGTTTATTCAATTTTGGGAGACAGAGAGAGACAGAGCACGAGCAGGGGAAGGGCAGAGGAGACACAGAATCCTAAGCAGGCTCCAGGCTCCGAGCTGTCAGCACACAGCCCGACACGGGGCTCAAACTCACGAACTGTGAGATCATGACCTGAGCTGGTTGAATGCTTAACTGACCAAGCCACCCAGGCACTTCTAGCATATTGATATTTAGAATGGACCCTGGGGTTAGAGTGCCTGAGTTCAAATGTTGGTTCTGCCATCTATTATCTGATGACCCCGTACAATTTATTTAACACCTTTGGGCTGCAATTTCCTATCTTTGAAATGGGGCTAATAGTAGTACCTATTTCAAGGGTCGATAAGAGGTTTAAATGAGTTAATACAGATAAAAGAGCTTAGAGAAGAACCTGGCATAAAGTATGTGTCCGGTTAGCCATTGTCACTATACTTCCTGTAGTCTTAGTTAGGGGGTTAATGTTCATGTCCTCCACCATATTTACAAGAAGTCCTTGAGGGTTAAATTCAATAATGTCTGGGAAGCCCATATAGCATGGTGCTTGACACATAATTGGCCCTCAAAACATGAGTTGAATGTTAAATAATGAGTATAGAGGAAGGGGGGGCTGTGAGGGAGGAAGGTGGAGGAGAGAGGCTAACTCAGAAGTTTGTGCTCTGGGCTAAGACTTTAGCCCATTCAAACATTCAACCATTTCCTGAGCACTTTTATATGCTAGCCACTAGCGAATCAAAGAGAAGTAAGATCCCTCCAGGAATTTGCAGGCTTGGAGTTCTCCCAACACCTCCTTGCTCACTTGGATTCTAAGTAATGAAAGGTCATTGTATTAAGTAAGCAAAAGCCCAGTGGTCTTACACTTTAACCCACACCCTAAACTCAGCAGGATTTATATACAATTGCAGCTACTGAGAAAGACAAAGGCACAAACGCAGCCTTGGATAATCTCAAAGTAATCGGTTCTGGCCTAATGTGTTAACTTCTTAGGATTCACAAGAAATTCCCCCAAAATGTGAGATTTGTGACATGCCAGTCACTCTCCCCAGTATAGGCTTGCCCACTTCCCAGAGGCCACATTTCCTGCCTTGCCTACATCTGTTGCTTCTAAAGGTTCAAAGAAGACTGCGGACTTGGATGCCCTCTGTGTATCCTGGGTGCTGTTGCACACATAAGGGTCCCTCTGGCTGATGTCCAGCGTGAGGATTTGGAGAATTTCATCAAACTCACCTTCAGGAAATACATCTAAGTTTTCAAAGTCACAGGTGACTATTCTCTTCATTAGTCTCTAGGAGTCCATGGCCTTCCAGCCAGCTAGGACTAAGTTGTGTTTAAGTGACAGAAAACCCAAAGTAGTAATGGCTTAAAGAAGGTAAAAAATGTGTTCTTTCTCTCAAGCAAAAGTATAGGTAGGCAGTCCAGAGACTCCCTCCTTTTATCTTGTTGCCATTCTCATCCTGTGACTACCTCATGGAGCCACATGGCTGCTTCAGCTGGAGCTACTCCATCTTCATTGTAGCCAACAGGAAGGAGAAAAGAGTAGGGCATATGCCCCTTCCATTAAAGATACTTCCTAGAAGTTGCATAAAACATTTCTGTCTACATCCTGTTGGCCAGAATGTAGCCACCTGTTCATACTCAGCCAGAAGGGAGACTTGACACAGAGTCTTGTTTGTTTTATTTATTTGTTTATTTTATTTGAGAGTGAGAGTGAGCGAGTGAGAGAGAGAGCACAAGCAGCGGAGGAACAGGTTGAGAGAAGGACAGAGGATCCAAAGTGGGCTCTATGCTGACAGCAGTGAGCCCTGTGCAGGGCTTGAACTCAGGAACCATGAGATCGTGACCTGAGCTGAAGTCGGAAGCTTAACCAGCTGAGCTACTCAGGCGCCCCGGACACAGAGTCTTTATTCCATGTGTCTTGCTAAAAACTCAGAGGCTCTATTACTGAAGAAGAGAAGGTGAATACTGAGGAACAACAAACAGTCTCTACCAGTTTTTTCTCTCTGCTGCTGTCCACAAGTTGACTTTGTGGTCTCCGAAGACAAGCCTTCCTGTTCATACTTTCTGACCCCTTGGGCTTTCCACTTCCACTTGCACAAGACTGTGTCTTTGCAGTGTCTCCACAATGTCAGCTCTCTGCCCAACTCCACAGGTCTTTTCAGTTTCAGAGCCGCAGGTGGTCTAGCCACCCCCACCTCTGTGTCTCAGTTCTAAATTCCTGGAGAGAAAATGTGATTGGTTCTGCTTGGGTCAGGTGATCACCTCCTCAACTCTGAGCCAGTCATCTGTGGCCTGGGCCATAGTGGGGTCTCCCTTTTAGGATGGGAAGGAGCAAGTTCTCTAAGAGGTATAAGTGATGAACATCTCTCGTACGTCTGCCTTCCAAGCTTGACTCTTGTCATAACCCTGCCTGCCAGATGTAGTTGTCAGTTTGCTTGTCCTCAGGGCAGGGTGGCTTTTGTTCATCTTATCCCCAGAGCCTCGAAATTACCTGGCACCCTCAATATTTGTTGTAGAATAAATAATCCAGTGTAGTCCTTAGTTTTCCAGACATCGAATGCTTGCTCGAATTTACATGGTAGAACAGTGTGAAGGGCAGCACAAGAACACAGGACTCCTGGCTCCCAGTCTCTCGAATGGTTTCCTAGGAATTGCCCGGCACGATGTGGCCTGTGCGCCTCATTATTCAGCACTTGTCTGGGCTTCCCTGCTGAGGGTTACAGAGAATCTCCCCTAGCTGTGGTCTGTGAAAGCCCCAGGAGGACATTGGCTGCACCACACAGAGTCCATTTCCAACCTTAACCTTCCTGCCAATGCCAATGTCTCCCCACACCTGCAAGTTGGGCCCCATTAGGGAGACCATCCTGACTGGGCCTTGACCAAAGTTGGGCTCTGGATGCAGGGACAGTTAAGGAGTAATGAGTCAAAAGTGGGAAAGAAGATCTCCATGGCCACCCACCGTTTTCAGAGGAGGAGGACCTCCCCAAGGAACGGAGCTGATGCCTCCCCTTCCACCATTCTCCTACATTTTATTTCAGCCCCCACAACCTTTCCCCCTGCCTCCTCCCCGTTCCTCCATGCCTCACCGTGCGTGTTCTCTCATGCTACTTGTCCCTACAGGCCTCGAACCCTCTGTGGCAATCCCGGGGCTCCACCACTGTGTCTTCCGGAGGCCGTTTCCGTTGCCCATCTTGCAGGCATGAGGTTGTCCTGGACAGACATGGCGTCTATGGCCTGCAGCGAAACCTGCTAGTGGAGAACATTATCGACATTTACAAACAAGAGTCTTCCCGGTGAGCTGTCAAGACCTCTTGTCTCTCGAAGGGGCAGGGCCTGGGACACAGAACAGAGAGGGGAACCAATCAGCCAGAAGGGAAGGGCTGAAAGGATCAGCCTCTTTAGCGATTAGAGGACTGGACCCTGGGAGGGGGAGGGATTTGCCCCAGGTCACCCAGCTGAGGCATCTCAGATCCTGGGCAGGGCTTCACCTGCACCCGCTCCACCTGGGGGAGGGGCTGGCAGTCCACCAGCAAGGCCCTTGCCAACCTTCTATGGCTTCCTGCCCTGTGGGACTTCCCTGGCCCCCTGGAACAGACGCTGTTCTTGGATCTAGGCCTCCTTTACCCCTTAGCTCTCTGTATTCCTCAAATGAAGGGCACTGTGGAAGTCGCTCACCTGCCCAGCCCCAGCTCCAGCTGTGATTGGTGGTTGGTGAGGGCTGAAGAGAAGGTGTTCATGGGGGCCTGCACTTGTGGGGCCCACCTCCCCCCAGCCTGGCCCCTGACCCTTCCGCCACCCTGCCCGCTCCCCTCCAGACCACTGCACTCCAAGGCTGAGCAGCACCTTATGTGCGAGGAGCATGAAGAGGAGAAGATCAATATCTACTGCCTGAGCTGTGAAGTGCCCACCTGCTCTCTCTGTAAGGTCTTCGGTGCCCACAAGGACTGTGAGGTGGCCCCCCTGCCCACCATTTACAAACGCCAGAAGGTATCAAGCAGCAGAGGGAGCAGGCATGTGGGACCAGAGATAGGACAGCCTTTCAGACTTCATCCTGTCACTCCACTTGGGTTTAAAAGTCACTGCACTTGGTTTTAAAGGCAGGCAGATCAGGGGGCGCCTGGGTGGCTCAGTCAGTTGGGCAACTGACTCTTGATTTTGGCTTAGGTCATGATCGCAGGGTCATGGGATGGAGTCCTCCCTCATGCAGTCTGCTTGGGATTCTCTCTCTCTCTCTTTCTCCCTCTCTCTCCCTCTCCCTTTCTCCACCCCCTGCTTCTCCCCTATTTGCTCACATGGCACTCAAGCCGTCTCCTCTCTCTCTCTCTCTCTCAAAAAAAAAAAAAATTATACACACACACACATGTAAAGGCAGGCAGATCAGGGCTACAGTCCCAGCTCTATGCATGACTCAGTGTGACCTTAGGTAAGTCACTTGGCCTCTCTGGCCCTGACTTTCCTTGCTTGTAAAATGGGGATGAAAATGCCTGCTTCTGAGAGTTGCTGTAAGGACACAATTAGATCATGGAAGATGTGAGCAATTTCAGTTTGGTGGCCTAGATGCTCTCCGGGCCCTCTCACTACCACACAGCTAGATTCGACATAAAACATAATTTAAAAATTATATCAGTGGGCACACAGAAAGTAAAGGAAATCTCCAAGTGGGGGTGGAGTGGGGTGAGGAAGGGGCAGTAAGCTGACCACAGAACCCGGGGTGGTAAGCACAGAAAAGGCCAGACTTCCCACGGGGTAAATGCTGGCAGTATTACTGAGCCAGAGGGATGAGACTACGTTGGGATGAGACTGTGTCTCCAGACCTCTGTAAGGTGGACACCTGAACTGAAGAAACCCAGGTTAAACTGGAATCCCAGGAACTAAGGTAGTCAGTCATGCCACCTGACTTTTGGCAAAAGCGAATGCAGATTCTGCCTGGAGGAAAACACCCTCAATTTAGGTATTTGGGTTTTCCTTAGATTAAGAACAACAAAATATCAATTCAAAAGTGAAGATACAGAAATAAATGTACCGCATGAGTGCAGGCGGTAGAAACAAAGTACAGATCAGACCCCTGAGGAATTCAGATATTGGAATTATTGTTTTTAATTTTTAAAAGTTTTTATTTAAGGGCGCCTGGGTGGCTCAGGGGGCGCCTAGGTGTCTCAGTCGGTTAAGCGTCTGACTTCGGCTCAGGTCGTGATCTCCCGGTTGACAAGTTCGAGCCCTGCATCAGGCTCTGTGCTGACAGCTCGGAGCCTGGAGCCTGCTTCGGATTCTGTGTCTCCCTCTCTTTCTGCCCCTCCCCTGCTCAAGCTCTGTCTCTCTGTGTCTCAAAAATAAACATTAAAAAAAATGGAAAAAAAAAGTTAAAAAAAATTTTTAAATTTATTTTGAGAAAGAGAGAGTGGGGAGGGGCAGAGAGAGAGGAAGAGAGAGAATTCCAAGCAAGCTTCACACTGTCAGCTCAGAGCCCAATGCGGGGCACAAACCCATGAACTGTGAGATTATGCCCTGAGCCGAAATCAAGAGTCAGACGCTTAACTGAGCCACCCAGGCACCCCTCAGATATTGGAATTATTAAAGAATAGAGTATCACTGTGTATAAAATGCTTTTTTAAAAACATGGAATAGGGGCGCCTGGGTGGCGCAGTCGGTTAAGCGTCCGACTTCAGCCAGGTCACGATCTCGCGGTCCGTGAGTTCGAGCCCCGCGTCAGGCTCTGGGCTGATGGCTCAGAGCCTGGAGCCTGTTTCCGATTCTGTGTCTCCCTCTCTCTCTGCCCCTCGCCCGTTCATGCTCTGTCTCTCTCTGTCCCAAAAATAAATAAACGTTGAAAAAAAAAATTTAAAAAAAAAAAAAAAACATGGAATAAAAAGGGTGCCTGGGGTGGCTCAATCGTTTGAGCATCCAACTTTGCCTCGGGTCATGATCTCCCAGTTTGTGGGTTTGAGCCCCGCGTCCGGCTCTGTGCTGACAGATCCGAGCCTGGAGCCTCCTTTGGATTCTGTGTCTCCCTCTCTCTCAGCTCCTCCCCTGCTCTCTCTCTCTCTCTCAAAAATAAATAAACATTTAAAAAATGGAATAAATAGAACAGGCAATAATAGATTATCAAAAATGCTGATTTAACAAAGAACCAAATAGAGATTTTAAAAATGAAACTCTAGGGGCACATGGGTGGTTCAGTTGTTAAGTGTCCAACTCTTGGTTTCAGCTCAGGTCATGATCTCCTGGTTCGTGGGTTTGAGCCCCATGATGAGCTCCAAGCTAACAGCACAGAGCCTGCTTGGGATTCTCTCTCTCCTTCTCTCACTCTGCCCCTTTCCTGTTCGCTCTCTCTGTCTCTCAAAATAAATAAAAATATTTTTTTTAAAAGGAAATTGCTTTAAAAAATGAAAATATAGGGGTGCCTGGGTGGCTCAGTCAGTTAAATGTCCAATTCTTGATTTCATCTCAGGTCTTGATCTCACTGTGCATGGGATGGAGCCCCACATCAGGCTCTGTGCTAACAGCTTGGAGCTTGCTTGGGATTCTCTCTCTCTCTCTCTCTCTCTCTTTCAAAATAAATAAATAAACTTAAAAAAATGAAAATATAATTGTTGAAATTTCACTGAAGAGAGAATTAGCAAACAGGAAGAGAGGCCTAAAAAAATAGCCCAGGATGCAGCACCGGGAGATGAGGATGAGAAGCTCTGACACATGCCTCCTCAGAGTCACAGAAGGAGAAAATAAAAAGAATGGAGAAGAGGCAATAGTATCCTAACAGATCATTACAAAGAATATTTCCAAATTGATGGAAGACACGAATCTACAGATAAAGCACTTAGCCCGAGGCCTGGATGTTTGGCAAATGTCTGCTCCTTTCTCATTTGGTGGTGGAGGGGCTCCTCTCTCCGCCTCCTTCCAGAACCCATGAATGTGCTTCCACACTTCTTAGATGGTTCCAAGCCATCTAGATCTCTGGAATAGCCCTGATGGTGGGGTGGAGGGGGTGCCCTGCCCGGATGGGAGGGGTACGGCTCTAGACAGGGCCCCCCAGTTCTAAGTGCTGGCCTGTGTGTGTGGCAGAGTGAGCTCAGCGATGGAATCGCAATGCTGGTGGCCGGCAACGACCGCGTGCAGGCAGTGATCACACAGATGGAGGAGGTGTGCCAGACCATAGAGGTGAGCCTGGGATGGGAGGGAGGGGAGATTTCTGGGTTCCTGGGGGGTGAATCACAAGTGGTGGGATATGCTTAGCCAAGCTGCTAGGTTTGAGTCCCAGCTGTGCCCCTTGCTAGCTCTGTGACTTTGGCCCAGTCACTTCACTTCTCTGTGCTTTGTAACTATAGTGACGGATGGTAACTAGACTTGTGATCCCTTCACAATATATACAGATGCCGAATCACTACACTGTACACCCGAAACTAATGTAATGTTAAAAGTCAATTATATCTCAATTTTTAAAAATCTTGTAACGGATATTACTGAGAAGACCCTGCCCTTGGCTGCACCTGTAGGTCTGCCGCTATGTGGGGTACTTTCTTGGCCCCGGTGGCTTCCCTTTGGCGGGGAGTGCTCTCCCGACCAAGAAGGAGGTCTCACCCTTGCTCCCCTCTTTCAGGACAACAGCCGGCGGCAGAAGCAGTTACTAACCCAGAGGTTCGAGGCCCTGTGCGCGGTGCTGGAAGAGCGCAAGGCTGAGTTGCTGCAGGCGCTGGCCCGCGAGCAGGAGCAGAAGCTGCAGCGCGTGCGGGGCCTCATCCGCCAGTACGGAGACCACCTGGAGGCTTCCTCTAAGCTCGTGGAGTCGGCCATCCAGTCCATGGAGGAGCCACAGATGGCGCTCTACCTCCAGGTGGGCCCCGGGGGAGGGAGGCAGGTCGCAGAGTGGCTGCCGTGGGGGCCCGGGCACCTGGAGGGCACCACCTGGAGGGCGGGGCTCCCGTCTTACCTCCAGCACCCGTCTGCCCCACTTTGCCTCGGGCGAGTCACCCCCGTCTGAGTCCACCTGCTCCTCAAAGAATTGGGATACGCATCCCCGCCCACCCCGCGGGACTGTGGGCACCAGAAACGGGACTTTGCCAGCGCTTGGCACGGTGCTTACGCTCCCCCTCCTTTCTTCCCTGCAGCAGGCCAAGGAGCTGATCAATAAGTGAGTAGGCCGAGCGGGAAAGGCAAGGAAGGGGCTGCCGGGGCTCCGCCGCCGCGCGGAGGGGGTTGCGGGTGCGGGGGGCGTTTCCAGCTGAGCGGCTGCCGCGCCGCAGGGTCGGGACAATGTCGAAAGTGGAGCTGGCAGGACGGCCAGAGCCGGGCTATGAAAGCATGGATCAGTTCACCGTGAGCGTGGAACACGTGGCCGAAATGCTGAGGACCATCGACTTCCAGGCGGGTGAGGGACGCAGGATGGGAGGGGGCGGCAGGCCGCGGGGACCGGGGGTCCAGAGGGGCGCGGTGGGGGGGGGGGGGTGGGCACGACCAGAGAAGCGGGACTCCCACCTCACCGCGCTTTCCTTGGGGCCAGGCGCTTCCGGGGAGGAAGAGGATGAGGAGGTGGCGTTGGAGGGGGAAGAGGGCAGCGCGGGGCCAGAGGAAGAGCGGCCGGATGGGCCGGAAGGTGAGTGTGGCCTGAAGGGCCTGGCGGGGCTGGCCCTACGCTCCGGTCCCCTCTTCGATGATGGCCTTCCTGTGGCACGGGGATCGCTGGGAGCCTCCCAACCCCCGGCAGGAGGGGCGCGCCCCCTAGCGCGCGTGCAGAAGTACACTTTCCCACCAGCCTTTACTCTGGGGCTTGGGAAGACCGAGTTGGGTCGGGAGGTAGAGGAGAAACCCACTGGGGAAAGTGGGTGAGCTGGGGTCCGGAGCCGCCAAGTACCTTCGGAGCGCCTGCCCACCGAGCTTTCTTTCCCAGGCACCGGCGGGCACTGACCCGCCCCCGCTTTGGGGAGCCCGCGCACCTGGGGCCTGGCGCTCGGGTCGCAGAGGACCTGCGCAGAGACCACCGCGCCACACAGCTCGGCGCCCCGCCGCGGGGGAGGGACTCAATAAAGGGCTAACGAGTCCAAACCCGCAGCTCCTTTCACTGCTCACTCTCAGCCTCGGCTTCGGAGGCGACCCCACCATCATCCCGCCCTTCTCCGGATCTGGGATCATTTGGGGGGGCGGAAGTGGAATGACCCCTGTAGGGCACGGGTTCGCTAGCCCTGTGCCAAGGGAGGAGTGTCGGGGTGGTGCGACGGCACCAGGACTGGAGTTCCTGGGGGCGATGGGGACATGGGGCCCTGGCTGAAAGCCGTTCTGCGGGAGCCCTCATGCAGCGTCTGGTTCCCTCCCGCCGGCATAGGAGGCCGCACTTTCCCCCGGGCTCCCATCCTGCCGTGGCTCCCTGCGCCCCACAACCGAGGCCAAAGGCTCTTCAGCACTTTTATTAAAAACTGGTGACGCACAGAGTGCTCAGGGCATCCCTGGGCCGCTATAGCCCGGCGGGACTGGGTCAGTTCCAGTCGCGCACGTCCCGGCCCAGGGGGTGGAGGACGGGGGTCGAGGTTCTCGTGGCCGCAGACCCACCCCGAAGATCACTTGCCCACGGACTCGAATATAATGCGGTTCTGCTCGGCGCGCTCCCGCTGACTCTGCGTCCGCGCCAGCTCCAGCAGGGTCCGCAGCAGGTGGAAGGTGAGGTCAATGGATAGCGGAGGGTCGTCCCGTCTCGGCCGCTCTCCCGCAGTCCGGGGTCCCCATCCTCCCGGCCCCGCGCGGCGCGGGAAGCGCTCGGCCAGCAGCAAGAGTAGCGCGCGGGCCCCGCCGTCCTGGTTCCGCGCCCCAGGGCTCCAGCGCAGACTCGGGTCCCGGACCCCCGCGACCGCCGCCTCCGGGCTCCACTGGCTGCTCCCCGGGCGCAGCGCCGCCAGGAGCAGCAGCGCCGCCAGCAGCGCCGCGCGTCCCACCTGCCTCATGGTGCCGCCGGCCCTGGACACACAGGCGTAGCGCAGGGTGAGGTGCGCCCGGGGCAGGTGGTGCCACTCCCCTTCCCGCGCTCATCCAGCTCCCCCGCCGGGCCCCTGCGGCTGCCGCCCGTGCCCACAGCCTTCCCTCCAGCCGCAGCCCAGCCCAGCGCCACCCTGTCCTCCCTCCGTCCCTCTGAGCGAGTCGCGATGGGTGAGCTATGCGACGAGTCCGGGTGCTGAGGGAGTCAGGGCGGATGCTCCTCCGAGCCACTCACAGGTTGCCGGGGAGCGTCTGCACGTTGCAGGACGGCGCTCCAGTCTCTGTCCCCCGGGCGGGCTGAGGGCGCCTTGGGGAACACGGGGTCTGTCCCGGGACCGCCGCCAGCCTTATATAGCTCCCGGACAGCTCCTACTGACGTCAGCGAGGAACATGCACTGATTGTAGAAGCAATGACGGCCGCAGCCTCGAGTCCGGCCACTTGCGAGACCCGGAGGGGCGCACCTCAGAACCAGAGACTCTGCGTTCTGGCGCCAGGGCTGGAAGCGGCCCCAGATTTAGGAGAGCGAGAAGCCGGCGGGGCTTAACGACTGCGCTGGGAGCCATGAGAGAGAGAGAGAGAGAGAGAGAGAGAGAGAGTCCTCTACCTGCCGGCAGGGACTAGGGCGATCCCCAGATCAGACCAGTCAGGTAGCCAGTCTCCCGTGGCACACAAAAGAGAGGCTGGACCGCTGGGCTGTCAGTGGCGCCCACCCTGCTGTTTGCCTCTAGAAGGGGCTGGAGGCACTGAGAGGTTGTGCTGCTCAGACCTAGCCCCTAGCCTGGCTAGCAGTTCCGCAACCTAAGGCTATCAGGAGCACAGCTGGCTCCCAGCTAGGACTCTGGTTACCACCCCAGAGGCAGCAAGGCAGGCGGGATTCTTGATCTTATTCCAGTCCCGTGGTCTAAATCCTAGGGCAGTCTAGGTGAGACACCATTAAGAGGAGGGTCTCTGGCCTCTGGGTGCTTTCAGACCACAAAGGTGGGTCCATCTACTGAGTTTGCCCCAAAGTGGTATTTTAGCCATGTGAGTTTTTCTTCTGGGAATCACAGCCACAGTTAAGATCTCCAGTTAAGAGACCTTTGACCTCCAGTTAAGATCACTTAGGAAGTCGGGGAACCTGTCTCAGTCTCTTCACATTGCTACAACAAAAATATCAACTCGGCGTCTTATAAACAAACATTTATTTGTCACAGTTCTAGAAGCTGGGAGGTCCAAGCTGACGGCGCTGGTTCTCTAGTGAGAACCCACTTGCTGACCTGCAGAAAAAGTACCTTCTCACTGTGTCCTCACATGGTGGAAGGGGTGAGGGATCTCTCTGGGGCTGTTTTAGAAGGACATTAATCCCTCATGACCTAATCACCTCCCAAAGGCCCTACCACCTAATGCCATCACTTTGGGCATTAGGTCTTTAACATGAATTTTGGAGGGGATACAAACATTCACCTATAGCATGTGGGTTCAAGTTTCCACTCTGCCACTGGTTGGTGGTACAGACAGGTCACCTCACTTATATGGACCTCGGTGTGCTCATCTGTAAAAGAAGTTCAGGGTTGGTGTCTCTTGACTTCTTTCCAGCTCTAGAAATTCCTACTGCCCCATAGGTTTCTGCTGCGTCCTACTCACCGCTTTTGCAGGTTTCAGACTACATATTTAATAGCATACTTCTGGAGGCACCACATAAAGGGTCTGTGGCCCCCAAAGAGCTGGAGTTACTGTAGGGCTGGGAAGGTTAGAGAACAGACGTGTCTCTGAAGAGTGGGGGGTGAGTGGCACTGCTGGGATATGAGTATAAACGAAGGTTGACAAGACCATACAGTACAACGAACGTTTATGGTGGTGGTTGTACAAAACCATTAGAAGGGTTTTAATGGTTTCAAGAGGAGGCGGGTGCAAAGCCCATTAAGTTCTGAGTGGCACGGAACCCCAGGAAAGCTGATGTGCGCACTCTGAGGAGGCTGTCTGGTGGCTCCAGGGTCAAGCAGCATCCCCACAAGTGCAGGCAATGGAGTGAGGCGGGCCTAGAGCCGGTGAGCCTTCCAGGACAGGTAGGAGTTCCAGAGAACAGCCACACACTGGACAACGGCCAGTCTACGGGACAGGAGGGGCGGTGTGAGGATGGTGAAGAATGGGGAGCAAGCAAGGGGGCGGGGAGAGCTAGGAAAGTGCAACAGAAAAGGAGGGCTTGTCTCTGAGAACGTCCACATTCAGGTCTCCTTCCTTCAGCCCTGGAGGGACGTGTGGCTCAGACCGGAGGACAAGCAGGTTGGGGTCTGGCACTGCCCCAGAGCTCTGTCTGCTGGACAAGAGCCTCAAAGTTGAACACCCTCATCTTGCCAAGTGTGGCTCTGATTCACTCCTGTCCAGGCTCCTTCTGACTACAGGTGTCTGTCTGTCTTATACCAGCTGGGATTTTATCTTCCAAAACTGCGCTGCCTGCCATGTAAAGTGGCACCTCCTTCTCCTTATTGTAAATTTACCTTTCTCTAGTTTCAAAGAGTGTTGCAAAGACTCTAATGTTGAGAATCTGCTCCCCAATTCTTCCTTTAAGCTATGCTATTCATGTCAATGTCGACTCTGTCCCCTCTGAAGAGTTCATATTTTTCCCTGTTCCCCAAATCCCTTCATCCCCAATAGTTTCAACTACTCACCTTGAGTTCCACTATATTTTTACTGTGGTTTCAGCAACTACCTTTATTACTAGGGTAAAGTAATACTCTGCAGTGGACTAACCTGGCCAGGTTCCCACTTGGCTCTTCCGTCTACCCTTCTGTCTAACCTAGGCTGTTGCCTCCCACCCCCACCCCAGGCACTGTCCCTGCAGATATGCCATCAAAGGTGGGAGCTCAGGTGGGACGGAGACAGGGCTGTGGAGCAGGAGCCTCTCCAGGAAGATGAAAGAAGGTCAGTGGGCAGGTGCTGGGACAGGCTCTGTAATGGATAAGAGGTTCTGAATAAAATGCTTGAGAGTGTGAGGCGCTGCGGCTGGGGCAGTGTTCTGGGAGGCTCTAACGTGATTCGAGGTTGAAAGGAGAACCGCCTTATGCATCTTCTTTGATGGGTGGGGGCAGAACCTGTCTTACCTGTAATGAAGGGGGACCAGGTAGAAGTTGGCTAACTGCACAGCAGGCCAGAGCTAGAAGAGAACGAAGGTAAAGGTTGGGGGGCTGCCTCCATCACCCGACCCCCGGACTCACTGCCTGGTCTCACTCCGACTTCTGCAGACAAGAACAAGGTGAGCAGCTGAGTGAGTGCTTCCCTGAGTGTGGTGCCCACTCATCCCAACGGAGGGGCTTCTATGTCAGGAGGACCCCCATCCCGGGCACGTCTGGACTCAAGAAAGCAGGACGGGCAGGGGCGGTGTCATCGCTTACATAGTAGTTGGTGATGAGGGCATCAGGATAGTCCTGAGGAGACAAAGAAGGAACAAACTGACCCTCGCACTTACTTCCAAGCCGCCCCCGCCTCCTGGTCTGCATGTCACACCCCACACAGACTTCTGTTCAAGGAAGTCTGTGCCACACCCCTCAGCTCCTCTTCTCCAGAGCCTGGGACTCTGCCCGGACTCGCACCTGGCTCGTCCCCCTGAAACCTGCCTCGTTCCCCTGGGACTGCCGGGCTGCCGGCCAGAGACCAGAGGCCGCCCCACACCTGCCCTGCTCACCCGCCGTAGCTTGGCCCAGTTGTCCTGGGCTGACAGTCCGTTGAGTGCTCCTACCAGTGGGAGGAAACAGCCTAGAAAACAAGGGGCAAAGCCCCCCTAGGGGAGAAGAATTAAAGGTCTGTGAGCACCTCAACCCCCGCCCTCCCCCAGCACCGCTCACCCCTCCTGAGCCCCTTCTCCTTCGGCTCACCTGATCCAACAGCATCTTCTTCAGCGCATCTACCTTGGTGGTGCCAGGGACGAGCCGGTCCAAAACCCTGTACCAGCCTCCCACTACGGGGCCCTGAAAGTGAACCCCGGGGAGAAGAGAGGGTGTGCAGTGAGGGAAGCACTTGGCTTTTGCATCACAAAGCTCCTCTCTTCAAGGATTAGAAACCAAATCCCAGTGGAAGCACACACTCAAGGTTGGCTTAGATGGAGAGAGGCCAAGGGAAACTAAAGAATGACATGGAACTAAGGCCACCGTCCGATCCTCCAGCAGCCCGGCTGTGGGCGGAACTTACCACAAAGCCACAGCCCACAGAGACCATGGTCAGGGTCCGGCCAGTCTGGTGTTCCCGCAGACCTCGCCTCTCCACCAGCTGCTGTGAGATAATGTCACCCAGGCCCATCAGGGACCCTGTGCAGGGTACACGGGTATTGTCAGGACACTCTTGGACATGGGCTGCCATTCCAGGTAGGGAAGTGAGTCCCTGAATGAGGCTCTGACACTCTGAGCCCAAGAGACTAATTCTGGGGCAAAGAGCCAGTCCTTCACTGCTGCTTCGAAACTCTCCTCTCCCAAAGATGGTGACATCTCCCCTGTGTCCTGTTAGAAACTGGGATGAGCAGCCTTGATCAGGCCAGGGCCCATGGACTCTGCACAGAGTAATAAAGGGAAGTCCCAGTCAGAGACTGCAGCTAGAGGAAGGAGAATTTAAGGTGCTTGGGGCTGAGAACCAAGGACGATCAGAATTGGAAAGGCCTTCCAGATAATCCCATCCAAACTCCTGCTTTACAAGGTATGGAAATGAAGGCCTGGGACCTCCTATAACCAGTAAGGGGCAGAACCAAGGCAAGAACCAGGTGGCCTGATTCCCTAGACAGTGATTTTTCCAGGACGCCACAATACGAAGAGATCATGTGTAGAATGGTAAGGAACCCTGGTTTCTTCCCCCCAGTCCAAGGCAAGACCCTGGACAATGTCCGTCCCCTGAGTCTTGAGGTCTCTACTTGTGGATAACAGCAAAAATAATTCTTTTTCTAAAACATGAGTGTTTAGGGGCGCCTGGGTGGCGCAGTCGGTTAAGCGTCCGACTTCAGCCAGGTCACGATCTCGCGGTCCGTGAGTTCGAGCCCCGCGTCGGGCTCTGGGCTGATGGCTCAGAGCCTGGAGCCTGTTTCCGATTCTGTGTCTCCCTCTCTCTCTGCCCCTCCCCCATTCATGCTCTGTCTCTCTCTGTCCCAAAAATAAATAAACGTTGAAAAAAAAAAAATTAAAACATGAGTGTTTAAATGGTCCCATGAGGGAAGATGAGTGGCTGAGCTGGTAAGAGTCCCCACAAGGAGGAGTCCTGGCTATCTCCTAGCATAATCAGGTAAACCCAGGCACCCACATTCACAACCTCAGACTGAGCTGACAATAGATATTATAGCCATTTTTCTCCCAGGCCTTTGTACCTGCTTCCCCTTCCGGCACTCACACAGACACCCCGCTCCAAGCAGCCTTAGTCAGACACCCACACCCAGAAACTGAGACAGAAATCGTCACTGTTTACAGAGCCCCCGTCAGTTATGGTGGCGTGATGGTTCCTAGCGAACACACACACATAGGGTCACTCGGGAGTGACTGTATGACCTCCAGCTTGCCCGTCCATCTCACTGAGTAATGAGGGCCCCCCCTCCAGTCCCATAGCTACCACTGTCCCTGTGCCCTCAATCAGCACTGGGCAAACACATCCTTTAACCCTATTCCTTCGTCCAGAGCTGGCTCTGACGTCCACACCGGCTGCACCCTCACTACTCTTCCTCTGCACCCTCTGCAAAGCCCTGCCCCTGAGCAGTCTCGTCAGAGGCAGCTGAAGAAGGCGGAGGGCCGGGGCTGTGATCCGCCCCCCCCCCCCCCCCCCCCGCATCACACGGGTGACGGCACTCCCAGGCCCATGGAGCAGCTCTGGGACCCCTGACAAAACCATCAAGGCAACCTCTCCCAGAAACTCTCAAAGTGGTGGAGGCTCTTCCCAGAACATGGCTAGCCACAACCTCCCAGAGGCCAAGGACAGAATCCTAGACATCTCTGTTCTCTTATCCCCTGCCACACCTAACCAACAGGTCCGCTCTGGGAAAGGCATGAAGAACTCCAAGTGTGAGTGCTCCCCAGAGTAGCCCAGCCCGCAGGACCACGTGTCAGGCTCAAGGTGTGAGGACAGGTGGAACTGAAGGCTTGCTCCCCCCTCCCTGCTCCACGCAGTTAGCACTTATCTCCCTACGCCCTCGCTCACACCCCCCCCAGGGAGGGGTTGCTGCTGTGGCCATGCAGAAAGGGAAGGGGACCCTGAGAAGCCCCGGAGAGGGTGGAACAGAAGGCAGTCACTTCTTAAATGAAGAGAGTAACAGTCTGACCTTCTACGTGGGCAAGCTGTTTAACTTACAAACGGCTCTCGCATATTCGATCCTCACGAAAGGTCTGGGATGTAGACTCACACCTCCATTTACCATCTTTGAGAGCTGAGGTGATTTGGTAAGGAGTGGAGTTGGGCTGAACCCAGGCCTTCTCTCAAGAAGGAGCAGGAAGCCAGGGAATCACGGCAGGGGCTGAGACTTGGGCTCAGGGGTCAGCGGGTGCCAAGAGGCCCCTTCGGCTGCTCTGCTACTCGCAGGGGGTTCCTGCCCAAACAAGGCCCCAAAGGCTGCACATCAAAGAGACTTCCTAGACTAATGCACTTCCTTTCTGTCTTCTACTCCCCAGGAGCTGACCCTCTCTGTTCCTTGTCCCCTTGTGGGGAGGGCAAGCAGCAATCTTCCTGGGTCACAAGAGCCACAAAGAGATGAAGGTGTGTGTTTCACTCTTCGTGGCTTGCCAACAGTCACCCAACAAGCTAACGGCAGAGCAGGAATGAAAACCACAGTCCTGGGAGCCAGCAGGACTTTGAGAAAGATGGCTTCCAGGCCCCCAGACCACGCTCATGGAACCCGAGGGACTCCTGAGCAAAGGGCAGCGGCGAGAGGCAGTGGGCACGTAGCTCTGTAGCCCCTGCCAGCTTTGTCCATTTCAGACAAAAAACCGTGCCCAGCAGTTCCTCCTCTGCCCACACATCAGAAGGACTCTGGGCCTGCAGCAACTCCAGGGAGGTGCAAGGCTTTGGTCTGAGCACAGAACAAAGCCTGGTCTCTGGGCCGAGGGAATTTGAGCAAGAAGAGCTGACATTCAGGTTCCTCATTCCACCTTCCCCAGTGCAGAGCCCAAGCAGGCCCCCACCAGGTTCTGGGAGGCCTCCTGGACATACTTGGTTGATCTAGATCTTTCCGTGCTCTGGCTCCCCTTTCCTTGGATTTGTTTCCAGAGGGTCAGGGCAGAGATGTGAAGCCCGAGCCCTGATGGGGCAGGGTGAGGGGCTGCTGGGCAGTGATGCCCCAATGCCAGGCTGGGCGTGGAGCCCAGCAGGCAGACGCTGGCGCAGGTGTGACATCATGCCCCTGGGTAGGTGCCAGTTCTCATGCCGTCACTCACCACCGGATTCAGCGGACTGAGGGGGTTGGGGAGAGGCTGCCTCTGAGCAGAGATCTGTTTGGGACCACCCCCTGCCCACTAGTGGAAAAGCCCCAACTTCTACACCCTCGTCTTAATTCCCCACTTGCCCCACTTTGTTCCCCTCCTGACTTTGTGTATGGGGTCTTAGAGGCAAGAAAATAAAACACTAATGGAAGATGAGAAGGATAAGTGAGGGGCAGGAAGCTGGAGTGAGGAGCAGGAAACGTGTCCTTGAGCGCAGAAGGCCTGGGGCAGCAGGTAGCGCTCCCGGCATGGGGCCCGAGGTGCTGTAGATTCACTCCTCCCCAGAAGTCTTCCACAATTAAATAGCTGCCTGGGCTAGGCTTGGTCTGATAGAGCCCAGAGGCAACTGAAGCTGGGCAGAGAGAGGGGAGAGTGTGTCCTCTGGGACTGGGCTGAATGCTCTCCCCACGCCTGGCCCGAAGCCATCCTACTGCTAGAAAACGAGACAAAATGGAGGGTTCTGCAGCTTTGTCAGGTATGGAAGCCCAGACCAGCTGGGGCTACGCTCCGCAGTCTAAGGCCCCAGAGGTCTTGAGTGCAGAGCACTGCATTGGGAAGCACCTTACGTTCCAATACCAGCTCTACCACCGGCCATGGGGACCTCGGTGCACATCACCCCTGCCCCCTGCCTGCTCTGTGGTATCAGGGGCTGGACTGGATGCTCCAATGCCTTTTGAGCCCTCACATCCTGGTGGAATTCAGATTCTAGGGAAACCAGGGTCTGTAGAAGCTTGGCTGTCTCCATAGCAGGACTAGAGTGGCCGGAGATGGATGGAGCTGGGCCCCGGGCCCACTGGAGACTGGAAGGGCCCTCCAGAAAGGACGGGAAAAGGCTGACTCAGACTCTGTACAACACGCTTCCCAGGCTGCTCTGTTCGTGACTCTGGCTTGGCCAACGCTGGGGGGTATCAGACACTTCTTTTGAACCATTTCAGATCTTGATTCACTTATCCCTTACTCCGGCCACTACTGCGGCTCAACCTGATCGATCCTGCCTCAGGCCTAAGTCATATCTGGGGCTGTGCTGTTGATGCTTTACCTGGGACCACGCACATGTGATCTGGGGGCGCACAGGTGTTGACATCCCATGTGGCAAATATTTGACCAATGTGGGGTGAGAGCTGGTGGGTAAAGGATTCTTCTTGTCTCCAGAAAAGACTATATATATATATATAGTTCTCCCATATAGTTCTAAGAGGCATTTCAAAGAGCTTCTCGGTCCGTTTTAAGGGATGAGGAGACACACGTCCTAAATAGTATGCAATATGATCTTTGTACTGGCTCTCCCTCTTCCCCTTGAGGATTAGTTGCTACTCCCTTACAAAGTACCTGCATCGAAACCCCAGGCTCTGCTATTTGGAGAGCCAAGGGTAAGATAGTCACCCATGATCAAATTTAAGGCAAATGGAACAAACTCAGCTGAAAAACCACTCTAAAAAGAATAGCTTGTCATTTAGGGTTGACAACACTCATGGAAAGGGCCAAGTCCAGGAGGCTTTATGTCTATTGAACTTTTTTTTTTTTCTTCAAATTTCTAAAGCCTTTTCACAGAGATAACTCCTACACTGACTCTGTGAGGTCATATAACTAAACTCAATTCCTAAATAAGGAAACCGAGGCTCCAAGAGGTTTACTGATTTACTTGCCTGGTTCACGCAGCTACTGAGTGCTATGGCTAAGATTCAAAACCTGGTCTTGGGGCGCCTGGGTGGCTCAGTCGGTTAAGCATCTGGCTTTGGCTCAGGTCATGATCTCACAGTCTGTGGGTTCTAGCCCCACATAGGGCTCTGTGCTGACAGCTCAGAGCCTGGAGCCTGCTTCCGACTCTGTGTCTCTCTCTCTCTGCCCCTCCCTTGCTCACGCTTTCTTTCTCAAAAATAAACATTACCAAAAAAAAAAAAAATTTTTTTTAAACAAAAACAAAACCTGGTCTTCTAAGTCCAAGTCTGAAATCTCTCTTCTGTCTTCCAGTGTGATGAGCTACCCCATGGGACCTTAGGAAGCACTGTGCAAGGATCTAAAAACAGCTCAATGAGCTAAACCCACCTCTTCCCTTCATCTGTAGTTTGATCCAAACACATTAGCAGCAGGGAAGGAGATGTCTGAGAAAAGTGCTACCTACAAGGTGCTTCAGGGCTGTGCGGAGACGATGCAGGTATAGAGCCACACACCCAGACGGAGATACAGGGCTCCAGCACCCCAGTCCAGTCACACATATGCACTTGGGCCCCTCTGAACTCTAGCTCCTCCCCTTGTCAATTGCACATCCCTTGGGAAGGGAAACACAGGGACTATCCCTCCCTCTCTATTCTTGATGGCCAGGAGGGGGAACCTTCCTTCCGGCCGTTAAGGGCCCTGAGGGAGTCTGAGGCTGGCAAAGGGCCCAGCGTGTCAGTCCCCATCACAGCCACACAGTCCAGCATGAGTCACCACGCGCGCAACCAGGTGAGTCATGCAGGCTGACGGACACTCTGAGGACAGGACATGGGGTGGTTGGGCACAGAGGTTGGAGAAGGGCCCGGGGAGGGGCAAAAGCGTCCAACCCTTGGCCAGTCACCCGGTGAACTTTCTAGTGCTGATGTGGGGCTATTCCAGTAACAAGACTGCTGTTCCTCCCTGGCTTTCATAGCTTGCCACTCCTCCTGACAGTCTTCGTTCCAGAAGCCCATGGTCCTCACTAGAATCCTGTTCCCTTCCTCTAAACATAGGCAAGACCCCATCTTAACCTGCTCACTCTTGCACTGCTCCAAGAGTCATAGACCTTCTAGTCCTCCCCCCCCCACTATAAAACTTACTTATCTCTGTGCCATCTCTGGATTTCTTAGCTAATGTGCAAAATAAAGATGGTAACAAATGCAGGTGAAGTCACTGGGTTGCCTTTGTGAGGTTGTTATCCAGTCACTGGATTTGGAGTAAACATAAATCCTTGATTAGTATATGGTTTGGGGATATATAAATAGGTAGTAAAACTATAAGAAAAGCAAAAGAGTTGTATAAACAAAACTCATGAAAATGGTCCTCTCGGCTATACAAGTCAAGTTAGGGATAGGTGCTTAAGGGGTCTCGAGCTGGGTACTGATACAAAAGTAATCAATTTTAATACTATTTAAACTGTACACACATCTTAACTATTCTTTTGTATGCTAAGATACATTTTACCAAAAAAAAAAAAAATACCACAAAGAAAATAAACTGGGGTAAAAGTCCTGATCCCAGCACTTATTAGGTGATTTAATGCAGACTCTCAGATCTTTGTGACGACCCTATGAGATAAATGTGTCTTGAAAGTGTTTTGCACACTGTAAGATGTTAGAGGAGCGTTTGCTACTGTTTTCTAAGTTAAGGCCTCCTGGAGCAATGCCTTTATCCCAAAGGGATGACTCCTCAGCTTTCTGAGGACTTTCAGATCCTACTTTACAACTAGGCATACCCTTTCCTTAAGAACAGCCTTGGGGACCCACCTTCCCAAAGACTGGGGACAACTTGGGATGACAGACAGCTAACCCTTCAAGGGGGCTGAATAGAAGGCAACTGAGGGAGGTGTGGTGGGGCGAGCTTTTGCCTCCCAAATCAGCCTGCTCTGGCTCCACTCAGGTCTATTCACTCACCAGCTGTCAGGACCTGTACTTTCCACGGGTGAACAGTCAGGGCTCGCTGGTATGCCCGCCAGAGTGCCATGATTCCTGTCAAGCCAAGAGGAGAGGGGGGGGGTTACCCTCATGGCCTCTCCCCACAATTAAAGAGACGCTTGACTTTCCGTTGTGCCCACTCCCTCTCCCCCTCCCGCTTCCAATATGTCCTAGAGGGGCAGAGGCCTCAGGAGAGATGCTTCCTGGACAACTTCCTGTTATAGGGATCGTCTTAGGCAATCAGGTAATAGAGGAGGGCTGTAAGCGGCTACTGAATGTTAGTGGCAGCTACCAGCCACCCCATCCCCCGCCCTGAAGCAAGGCCACCTGGGGACCTCCTTCCGTACCGAGACACGTAAGGACAGTTTGCTCAGGCTTTTACCCAGAGCTTGGTTGGTCCCCTGAGTCACTCTCGGTTGGAACCAGCCCGCATCCTTCCTGAGTCCAACCGGAAATAGGGCCTATCATTCCCTGGCCTGGAAGAGGTCACAGGCGCTTTAGGCGCTCTCAGCACGCGATGCTTTGAGCCCGGGACGGAGGATCACCAGCCACTCACCTGCTCTCGCGTCCAGCCCCTCACGTGACCCGACAGGAGGCGGGACTTCCGCCGCAAGCCCCGCCCTTCCGCCCGGCTGGCCTCCAAGCTTAACCCGGCTCCCGGGGCTGGAGTGGGAGTGGACTGAGCCACAAATACCCGTGGAGAACGGCTCAGCTCTCAGTCTGTGAGCAAACCCTTTTCCAAGTGTGCGCCCGGTCTCGGTGAGGGCCCCTCCTGCCATGCTTCTCACCTGACCTCTGCCTCCTCCTGACCCCTCTCCCCGTGGCCCGGGCTTCTCAACCTGGGTAGACCCTCACTGCTCCCGCGCCCCGGAACTGGCCAAGGTGCTGACGCCTTGCTCAATCTCGGGCATCAGTTTGGAAACATAGTTAAGTGCGTGTGTTATTTTTTCAGTGTCCTTGGGTTCTTCACTCGCCTTGATTGTGAGCTCCTGAATAGGTGAAACTGCGTCTTGTTTGTATTTGCCATCCTCTTAGCACCTAGTTCAGTCTTTGTCCACGACGGGCCTTTAGAAATGCTGCGCAGGGGCACCTGGGTGGCTCAGTCATTCTGGTCAGGTTGTGATCTCACGGTTGGTGAGTGGTTGGTGAGTTCCAGTCCTGCATGGGGATCTCTGCTGTCAGCGCGAAGCTCTCTGCGGATCATCTGTCCCCTTTGTCTCTGCCCCTCCCCCACCTACACTCTCTCTCAAAAATAAAAAATAAACATTAAAAAAAAGAAAAAGAAAAAGAAAAAGAAAAGCTGTGTAAAGAGGACTCCTCCCTGGAAAGCACAGGATTCCAGAACCTCAGAAGGTCCTTACTGGTTCCATAACTAGTGGTCTCTGCAGCCTTGGTCAGTACTAGATTTAAGATTCCTCATCTGTTTAACTGCTTTTCAAACCCCTCAGTTTTAGGGGTTTATAAGGAGACGTTTTGGGGGATATCACCACAGGTTCTTCTTTACCTCAGCTTTTAAAATGTATTTCTAGGAAAAGCCATTTTTAAACAAAGGGGCCCACAACTAAAAGTGTTTGGAAATCAATAGATTCGGTGATTTCTTAATCCCTTTCCAGCTCTAACATTCTAAAATTTTGTGAATGTAGTGAAACATCCTTTCTAGGGTGGTGGAAACTATGACCAGGTCCCTGGCAGTACATTTGTCAGGCTGGCAGCCTTTAACTATATCCAGGGAGCCCACACTTCAGGGAGCAGCCATACGGGACTCTTTCAGGCTATCTGGCTAGCTCTAGCTCCAGTTTACTCAATTCCTATATGATTAAGGCAGGGAGAATCCTGTCACAGCTACTGGAGAAACACAATGAGGAAGCAAGATAATTGGGTGTCACAAATATTTAACTAAAGGCTCCTATATACAAAACACTGTGCTAGAGTGAATTTACACTGGTAAATATAATAGACCAAATGAGGTAGGTTGGAAACAATTGTCCTCTGAAGTCAGGCTGTCTACATTCAAATCCCAGCATCACTACTTAGTAAACTGACCTTATTCAGACTGCTTAAACTCTCAATAATAGCAAGTAAAATGGGGCAGTACCTACCTCACATGATTAGGTAACATGCAAAATACCTGAAATAGACCAAGTGCTTAATAAACACTTGTTTATCCTTTTTTCTTCCTTTCCTCTTGAGAACACATGGGAGGGAGAATATTTACTAGAGAAATCTATGAAACTCCTTGATGAAAGGTGAGATTTGCATTGGGACCTTGAAGGATGAATAGGGTTTTTGTGGAGATGATGAAAAAGGATGCTCCTGGAGCAGGGAAGTGTGAGCAAACGCACAAAGAAAGAAAAGCACAGGCATCCATGGATAGTATAAAGTGTACACATTGGGAGGGAAGGTTGAAGTGGAACAGCCTGGGGAGAAGAGGGTTTATGGTGAAGAAAGACAGCAAGGGCTGAAAGCAACCTCCTGATTTTCTTTTGGAGGTGGAGACCAAGGCTAGAGTCCACAGGAGGAGCAAGGCTGCCAGCACCGACCTCTAGCCTCAACAGCAAGGGTCCCCAGGTCCCATCTTTTCTGCCACTGAAAGTGGAATCCCATGAGGCAGTGTTAAGGGGCTGCTGTGTAGAATGAACAAAGCTTCTCTGCAATGGAAGGCATTTCCCTGTCAGCTCAAAAACAAAAGTGGCACAACCAGAGCCCGATCACAATGGGACGGTAGAAGACTGGACTCCTTTGCACCGACATGGGTTGTGGTCCCTCTGCTGCTAATAGTCTGGTTGCCTCCAGCTTGTTTCCTCTTCTGTACAGGAAGGAAATTGGAACTGCTTGATTCCTTTCTTCTTCTTGACATACAATAAATTCCCAAATCCAAGAGGCAGAAAGCTATTCACAGATATTTGGCCAACCAGTCTACAGTGCCAGAGGGTTTTGTTCCAGGTAGGTGGTAAACTAATCTCCACTCCCTTCAGTTGGAGCTGGCTGTGTACTTCTTTCTGTCTTCCAAGGTCATCTGACTCCTCCCTCCCCTCCACCCCAAACTTGATTGTACTCCTATACATTCCAAGACTGTGGTTTGCCTATTTCTCATTGCTGGGGTCTGTCTCTGCTTAGGAGGCGGTACTGCAGCCCTAGGAGTCTGCAGCATCCCACAAGAGGACTCTAACAAGAGGAGATACAACAACACATTACTGTATTTGGGTTCTAAACACCTCCTATCTGGAGAGTTGAAATAAAGCAGCTAGACATGTTTAATAACTCAACGATGTGCCAGGATCATGAAGGACCAAAAATGATGACGTGTAAAGAATGGTTAAAGTAACTGAAGATATTTAATCTAGAGAAGAAAAGACTTGGGAAACACATGATAGCTATTTTTAAATATTTAAAAGGGCAATCACAGGGAAGAATGACTAGATTTCCTAATAATCATGGTGAAATGTATAGAAGTATACTCTTTGACTTGATATAAAGGAAGATTTTTTTTTTAAAACATGACTGCCTAGGAGTGTTCGAGTAAGGTCAGACGACCAGTGATTGGGAATATTTCATAAGCAGGAGCAAGTAAGATCTGAGCCACTGTTCTACTGGTAGGGCATTTGTGGTGTTCCTCAGTTAAAGAAGTACTATAAGCCGCTTCAATCCAATAAATTACTGTCACCCCTCATGGGCCTGTGTGTTGGTTACTTTGAAGAGGAAGTTGAGAAGGCAGTAATACTGGATCCTGGAATATAGTCAGACAGGAGCCTTCATACAGATACCCTTTCCAGTTCTCCAAACACCCACTCACGTGTGGTCTCAAAAACACCCAGTACCTTTACTCAGCTTTACCCACTTCACAATATGCTCAATATGAGCAATTTGACTCCCAAGCCTAGGTCAGGCCTGAGTGTTTCTCATGAGCCATAGTTTTAGGTGGAGGAGCCTTGAGAGTTTGTGGAGGGAGAGCCCCCCTGCCCGCAGGGGCCTGTGATGACAGAGTCTGTGGAAGGAGAGGTATCTAAGGAGTCCTGGCAAGGCAGGTCTAAAGGTCCAGGTCTGGCAGCGTCACTATCCAGGAAGACCCCAGTTCCTATGGCCCTGTGGTTGGGGGCCATTTGTTCCTGGCAGATTTCATTCCAAAGGTCCTGTGTGGACCACGACTAGGGACTGGGCAGAAGGCGATGGCTAGTTGGAGGGAAGCCGGGCCCTTTAATAGGGGAGGACGGCTGGAACATAGCAGTGAAGTGGGCTCGGCTTTCAAGCTGCATACGGTGGCCCAGTGGTGAGGTGAGTCCACGGACAAAATGGATCCGAACCAGCCCTGACTGTCCCCCAGATACCAGCCATCCATAGGAATCCAGGTTTGGGCTGAAGCGGACCTGTGCAGAGAACAGAAAACAAAAGAGAGATGCTCACAGTTGGTGCTTTAGGGTGAGTTGTAGCTGTAACAGGAGGAAAAAAAAAAGGGCCACAATCTGAAAGGATAAGACCACGATGGGGTGAGAGAGGTAGAAATGAGGAATGTCTATCATGCTTTGCAGAATGAAGTTGCCAGAGCTGTTTTCCCTTCTCAGCTGTCTCTGTTATGTGTTCATTGCCCATTTCATTGATCCTATGTCCAGAGTTGGGACGAAACGAGAGTGAAGAAAGGTGGAGAAGATGAGACCAGGCTTTTACCTTGTGGATAGCCTCCAGCTGCAGCCTGTCCAGGCAGAGCTGCGAATGCCCCTCTCCTTCCTGCATGCGCAGCATTGGCTCTCTGTGGAGCAGATCGTGGAAGGAACCCTGGGGAGGGGAGTACAACAAGAGAGAGAAAGCCAGGGGCTTCTTAGTCTTCCATCTTTGGGCTACAACTCCTTAGAAAGCCCTACTATACCAGGACTAACATTTTCTACTTTTTCAAATGCCACACCCATTCTCTTGGCCTCAATTTACCAAATCTGTGTCTTGAAAGAGCAAGTAGTGATGGCTGACAGTTTCAGCATAAGTTCGAGCCTTGGGAGGGTTGGGGGCCTCCGATGAAGCAGAACGGTCTCGACCTTCAGGGCTGTCCTGATATGGCATCAGATCTGCTTTATATATAGGCTAGAAAGGAGACCCTGACATTAGGTTCCATAATACTGAAGACGGAATAAAAGTAAAAGAGAAAATTGATTTTGGGTAGGAGAGACTTAAAAGATGGAAGAAGGTAGTATGTTTGAACATATGCTCAGATGCACTAAGGTAGAGAAGATTATGTACAACTCTGTGCTGAGATTTCCAGGGACCAGGCACCTGGGTGGCTGAGTCGGTTAAGCATCTGACTTCGGCTCGGGTCATGATCTCACGGCTTGTGAGCTCGAGCCCCGAGTCAGGCTCTGTGCTGACAGCTCAGAGACTGGAGTCTGCTTCAGATTCTGTGTCTCTCCCTCCCCCTCCCCCCCCTCTCAAAAATAAACATTAAAAAAGACTTCCAGAGACAATTTCAGGTCTGGGAGTCCTCATACAAATTTGTACCCTATTGTTAATTTATAGTTCTAATTTAGGAGATCACGTGGATTAGGACCCAACAGATGGTGCTGCCATTAAATATTCATATACGTACGAATCTTCGCTCTACAGGTCGCTTGACATTTATTGGGTTCAGTGCCATGTCTGGCAATATAGCTGCAATGAGCTCCCCGGATATATCTCCCGCGGCTATTGTCCCAAGCCAGTCGGATCCTGAAAGACTCTAATAAGAAGAGAGACAGATGTCTTTCATTCATTCATTCACTCATTGTTTCAGTTCTGTGAACTGGTAACAACTGCACACAGTCTGAGGTGGGCACACACACACATACAAATGAGCTTATGCATAACCCTTATCCCTGATGATACAGTTACCATACATCTCTCTTTTTCTATCCAAAACTACTGCCTCTTCCTGACCACCAGCAGGTGAGTAAAGTAATCGTTTTCCTGTGTAATGAAGACGGGGGCTCACCCAGACAGTGCCTTTTCGAGGAGCAGTGAAATAGGCCTTGAAACCAAGGTAACCAGCATCAATATAATGAATTCCACAGAGTCCATAACTGTAAGAGGAAGAAAAAAACACTTTCCTTTTTCCAAGATTGGATTCATTCCCCTTCCCCAGTTCCTTCCAGAATGCAGACTACCTCAGTGTTTCCTTCAGTGCCCAACTCTGAACTCCCCTCTCCCCACAACAACCTGGCACACTTTGCACCCCAACCCTTAGGGCCTGTCCCAGAGCCCCTATGTGTATCCTGCCGTACGAGGCATAGCAGTTGTCCTGAGCCACAGTGACACCATTGTAGGGGAGCAGCCAGGCCAGCTCTGTACTCAAGAAGCGCTTGATAGAGTTTATGGGTTCATAAGGTCGTCGAAGATCCCAGAATTTGATTTTGCGGTCACTTCCCGCAGAGACGAGGAAATGACTGTGGAAAGAGGGGAGAAAAGGGAGCAGATCAAATCTGAGCAAGGCTGGGAGCGCCAGCCTGCCCAGGCTTCACCTCCCACGCCACAGCTCTCCTGTCCCGTACCTGTTAGCTTTGCACCACTGAAGGGCACGCACAGCCTGGTCATGGGCTAGGAAACACTGGAAAGGGTAGAGTTTCAAGGAGCCATCAGAGAGCCGTATCCGCTGCAGGGGTGAGCTGGTGGGAAGGTTCCAGAAAACCACCATGCCTGAGGTAGGGATAGAATGTGTAGGTAATAAAGGCAAGTTCTCCCTTCTTTGCTCTAATGTTTTCCTCTGGGTTCCTAGGACCTTTGCCTTTTACCCTCAGATGTGACCCCCTTATGAAAGAATATGTGGATCACGATGATCTAGGCAACATTCCCTCCATGATATTTTAGCTCCAACTCTCATCAACAAAAAAATAACAGCTTAGTGTGGCACTTGCAGTTGAAAGCTGGACTGAATACACCCAGTAGCCTGGACTCCCTACTAAATAAAAGCAAAGGGCTTTTTAAAAGGCATAAACCCTCTAGGACAAGGGTTGACGAACTACAGCCCTTGGGCCAAATACAGCCTGCTGCCTGCTTTGGTAAATAAAGTCTGACTGGAACACGGTCACACCCATTCGTTTACCTCATGTATGGCTGCCTTCAGTTTTCAATGGCAGAGTTGAGCAGTTCCAACAATGGTCAAACAGCCCACAAGACATAAAATATTCACTATCTGGACCTTTAGAGAAATGTCTGCCAACTCTGCTCTAAGACAAAGAGAATAGGCAAGGAGCCAAAAGCAACAAGATGTGGAGAAACATAAAACAAACGAAGAAATAGAAACCAACTCTGCTGACCCAAAAAGCTGCCCCCGACCGGGCTGGCGGAGGAGGAGGTAATCAAAAGTAGAACTCTGATAAAAAGAAAAGAAATTAAGGAACAGTAAGAATTTAATCAACAAAAGCTGGGGAAAATATCTGTAGCTAAAAACTCAGGAAACGTAGCACCTCTGAACCTTTTTTGAAAAAGCTCATTGGCAGGGGCACCTGGGTGGCTCGGTTCAGTGTCCGGCTTCGGCTCAGGTCATGATCTCACGGTCCGTCAGTTCAAGCCCCACATCGGGCTCTGTGCTGACAGCTCAGAGCCTGGAGCCTGTTTCCGATTCTGTGTCTCCCTCTCTCTCTGCCCCTCCCCTGTTCATGCTCTGTCTCTCCCTGTCTCAAAAATAAATAAATGTTAAAAAAAAATTTTTTTTAAAAAAGAAAAAGCTCATTGGCAGTGAACTCCAGCCGAGCCGTATCAGTAATTTGGCAACAACGGCAGCCTGAGGTGAACGGACGGTGGACACACATGATCATTTCAATACAGAGTTAAGGTTAAATAACTGGGAATCAAGACAGCAAAACAGCATCAACAATGACAGCATGCAAATGATGAAAAATCACAGTACCAAAAGAAATACTGAGAAGACCGAGAAGACCAGGAAGAAGCGTGAGAGTGCTAATTTCCTGACCTCTGTAGGCTGAGGCTACTGATGAGGTCTGACCATGAAATTGTCACCTGATAACTCCAACTACTGGACTGCTCTTTATCATTCTTTCCCCCTCTTTTTAACCTCAAGAGGATCCTAAGGAATGGATGTCTCTGTGGTGAAGGAACATTTATGGGAAGCTTAGCCCATCTTTCAGTTTCCAGTCTTTTTCTTTTATAAAATTAAAGTGTAATTAAATTTCATACATTTTCATTTAAAATAGCTTATAGAGGGGCGCCTGGCTGGCTCAGGGGGTAAAGTGTGTGACTCTTGCTCTCAGGGTTGTGAGTCTGAGCCCCACGCTGGGTGTGGAGATTACTTAAAAACAAAATCTTTTTTTTTTTTTAAATTTTTTTTTTTTCAAAAACAAAATCTTTTAAACAGCTTATATAGGGGGCGCCTGGGTGGCTCAGTCGGTTAAGCGTCCGACTTCAGCTCAGGTCATTATCTCATGGTTCATGAGCTCAAGACCCACACTGGGATCTCTGCTGTCAGCATGGAGTCTACTTCAGATCCTGTCTCCCTCTCTCTGCCCCTCTGCCACTTGTGCTCTCTTTCTTTGTCTCTCAAATATAAAAAACATTAAAAAATATTTTTAAAATACATAGAATGATCCTACGGTCATAGAATTCTTTCTCTCGCCATCTGATCTTTTTATCTTTATATATACATACAGAACTCCATGAAATGATCTTCACCGACTCTTAATTATGGTTTTTTGAAAAGAAGATTTCTAGTGACTTTCTTCTTCCTTCTTTGTATTTTTTTTTACACTGCTTGAACATAATGCCCAACACTGAACCAAAAAAGAAACAACCAAAAAACAACAAGCATATATAAACTTTAAGTAGCAACATCCCCTTATGTTTTGTTTTGTTTTGTTACCATTATAGTAGCCAGCAGCCAGGTGGTGGTGGGGCCGGGTGGGCATCCAGGCCAGGCTAAGGCACTGACCACACTCAGAGGGGTCCGAAGCTTGCATAGACCCCACCTGAAGGGTCGCCACACATTGTACCTGCAGAGACAGAAGAGCCGGGCCTAGGGTTAGGAATACCTACCATTTGCCACAAAGGCTCAAATCAGTGTTTAATCCAGCAGGATGGGGGTTTTTCAGTGGCAGAAGGAGACTCACTGTGGAATCAGTAAGGGAGGCTCGAGAAGATGGAGCCTTGGCTAAGGTAGCAGATTCCTCACTCACCTTATAGATGGCGGGCTTCACTGCATCTGTGAGGGAAGAAGAGCGATGCTCTGAGAACAGAGGACTGAAGTCCTGATCTGCCTTGCTCTTACATCAGCACCCCTAATCTGACAATGACCTTCCCTTACGCTCATTTCTCCACCAGCACATTGATGAATCTACCTCTATCTGGCCCCATCCCCTTCCCCCACCCCCTTATAGTGAGCGTGTCCTTCCTCCTATCAGAATGACTAATTGCTCCACTCTGCTCTCTCCCCACTCTCTCACCTTTTCCAGAACTTTGCTCATCTGGTTATCTTTCGTTTCTCCTGAGCGATCTGCTTTCTCTCCCTAATGGATCATTCTCATATGCATATGTAAACATGCACTATAGTCTCCTAACTCAATAAAACAAACACACAAACAAAACCTTTCCTTTACCCCTTATTCACCTCCAGCCACCACCCTCATCCATGTGTTCCTCTTCACGGCCAACCTACTTGAAAGAATCGTCTACGCATCTGTCTTCACTTCCTCACTGCCTGTTCCCTCCTCAGCCCACTCCTCCACCAAACCACCAAGTATGGCATTTCTTGGGGCTCAAAACTGGGTGCCCTCTTCTTTAAATACTCGGGACAGTTGAAAATCAAGTTTGACAAATAGGAGATGTCTTTCCCTAACCCCTTCCTCTTCTTGCTCATCTTCAGCTCTACATTCTCTCCCTCTCTTCCCAATGAAGAAAGGGTGTTTATGTGTACACGGAGAGGCAAGCGTTTATGTGAAGAAAGGAGAGGTGAGTACGGGACTGAGGGAAGGAGAAGAGTGTGGCAGAGGAGATCAGGGGAGATCACGCTCAGCACATAAGCTGTGGCAGCAGGAGGGGAGGGCCTGAGGGCACACAGCAGGCAAGGGGGAGAAAGGGGGTATGTTCAAAGAGCCCAGTGAGAAGACTGCAGGAGAGAGTACCCCTTTTGCAGACTGCTAAAGAGACAGGTGGAGAACAAAAGGTGTGAAGTCAGAGTGGGTAGGATGCCGAGGAAGGCTTGGTCCTAGAGGCTGGGCCAGGAGGGGCTTCAGGGGAGATGGACAGACCCTGCTGCAGCAGCACCACCCCCTCGCCTGCTGCACTACTCACCTGGGGGCTGTTGAGCCAGCAGGGCCTCCGGATGGGGCAGACTGAACAGCAGCACCTTCCCATCTGAGCAGGCAAGAGCCAAGAGGCCCAATCGGGGCAGAAGAGGAGCCTAGAGGGGGAGACCAGATCTGTGCTGAGGCTTGCTGCCTTCAGAGCCTCTCAGAAAACTTTTGAGGTTTTGGCCCCTGGAAATGATATGGGGTTGCCGGGAAAACTCCATCCACCGCTCTCTGTCCCCTCTGAGAACTCGCAGGGCCTCTCTGTTCTGACTCTGAGTCCTAAAGCATCCCACAACCAACAGGGAGGTACCTTCCGAGGGGTGCCTGGAAGTTCCCATGCTCCACTGGGGCAGAACTTGAGGTCCCAGATGCAGCCATGGTCACAAGCAATCCCATAGACAAAGTGGGCCCTGTTGCCAGGACTGAGGAGAGAAAGCATATGGGGAGAATGGGTAGGGAGAAGGGGCCTAGGGCTGCCAGAGCCTGTGCTCTGCCCCATCTCAACCCAATCCAAGCGCCCCAGCGCCCCTGCCCAGCCCCATCCTTCTCTCCTCCTCAACCACCCTCCCACAGCAGCGTTCCAGCCCCACCTCACCAGCTTTCTTGCTGCAAGGTCCCGAGGCCCCAGAGTTGGAGCAGCCCGGGACCCGAATGAAGCTGGCTCAGTGCATGTGTCTCATTCATGTCAGGGCTGGAGAAAAGGGCCACATACTGCGAAGCTGATGCCCCCTCTGGCACTGGGCACCAATCCAGAGCCCAGAGGGGTCCCCCTGTGAAGAAGGACACATCCCAGCGCTCTGGGTGTGCTGTGATCGAGCTAAATCTAGAGAAAAGTCAAAGATGGGATGAAGAAAGGAATTAATAAAAGGTAATAAGGACTTCATAAGGTGAGTGGATAAGCATCCAAACAATGGAATATTATATGGCACTAAAAATAAATGAGCTATCAAACAATGAAAAGGCACGGAGGAACCTTAAATGCATGTTTAAGTGAAAGAAACCCACCTGAAAAAGGCTACACGCTGTATGAACCCAACTATGTAGCATTTTGGAAAAGGCAAAACTATACAGTCAAAAGATCAGTGATAGCCAGGGATTAGAGGGGAGGATGAGTAGCTAGAACACATAGGATTTTTAGGGCAGCAAAACTACTCTGTATGATCCCATCATGACAGAGATATGTCATTATACATTTGTCCAAACCCAAAGAATGTACAACACCAAGAGTGAATCCTGACGTACACTATGGACTTTGAGTGATGATGTGTCAATGTAGGCTCATTCATCGTAACAAATGTACCCTCTGGTGGGGGATGTTGATAATGGGGCAGCTGTATATGTATGGGGGCAGGGGAGTATATGGGAGATCTCTGCACCTTCCTCTCAATTTTGAACCTAAAACTGCTCCAAAAAATTAAGCCTTTAAAAAAAAAAAAAAAAAAAAAAGTAATGAGGACAGAATGGGAGCTCCACCTGGAGCTGGTATGAACTAGCTTAAGCAAGGGCCAGAATATCAAGAACATTCTACAGGTGACAATAGTCCTTAGCCACCATCTGTATCTTCCTCCTTTCGTTCCAAAGCCTGTCTAGCTTTAGTTCACCTTCAAAGATGACAGGCTGTGCATTCTGGTTTACCACAGGACTCTCCAGGGCGAGTGTGCCCAGGTCTATCTGAGTAGATGTGACCTTGTAAACGGGTTTGACCTTCCATCTCCGTAGCTGCCCTCAGTCTGGCCAGCAGTGATAAGCACTGCAAACTACCTGGGTTGACCAGGTCTAGCAAGGCTGCCCACCCTGGGACCAACTGGAATAGCATCAGGGGAAGAAGAGGGCCAATATGTCATCCCTTTCAACATTCATTTGTCCTGTTTCTCCTAGAACCAGAAAGAGATGCAATCTTCACCTGTTTATTCGGTAGAGTGTGCCATCTTCAGGAAGTCCTTCACGCTGTACAGAGAACAGTGGAGACTTCTCCTGCTGGGGCAGGTAGGGCGCCGCCTCACTGGGGGCAGGCAAAGGAAAGAGCATGAATGTGGAAGACTTTCACCCACCCCAGGATTCCCTGTCCCTCTTCTGATCCCAGGAGTGTCACCCCCTCCTCGGCTTCAGAATGTCTAACTTACAGTTCAGACAACAAGTGCCACTTCCAGGCTAATGGAATCCATTCTGCAAACTCCCAGTACGAGTGCTTCTGTTCTCGGCTGGAGGGACAGAAGCAGCGTTAGTGAAGGAGGAGAGAAATTCTTGGGCAGCTCTGTCCAGTAACCTGTGTGCAGTGATGGGAGGGATCTATGATGTGTGCTGTCCAACGGATACATTAGCCGCTAGCTTTAAGTGGCTATTGAAATGTGGCTAGTGCAGCTGTGAAACTGGACTTTTAATTTCATTTTAATTAATTTGAAATTACATTTAAATGGCCACACACACAGCTAGTGGCTTATGTCGGACAGCACGGCTCTGGAGCTCTTGCCTTTAGAGCGGTACCTTTTAATTATGAATGTCTTCAGTGTCCTGCCCCGTGAGTGCCTTCCCTCTTTCCCATGGCCCCACTTCTAGAAGGTCCTCTGCACGCCAACAACACCCCCGCATCCCCAGCCCCCTCCTCAAGCCTCACAGGTCCTTGGTGAGATGGAGGCACTTCCAAACTGGAGCCATGATGTGATTTGGTAAGCCATTGGGAGCCATTCCCCGGCAGTGTGGCTTCTGTTTCTGAGGATCAAATGGAAAAAAAAAAAACATAAGCGAGAGAACTTTACAGACTGGAGAAAGTCCCTGGAAGACAGCTTTCTCAGCTTTTACTTTTCTTGGTACTACCTCCTCTCTAGCCTCTGACCTGTCAGTGTCTTAAAAGATTGATGTTTCCACCATTACTAGGACTTCACCTTCTGCAAAACCTGTTATGTATTTTCTTATTTATTTTTTTGAAGCTTATTTATTTAGAGAGATTGGGGGTTGGGGGGGAGAGACAGCATGCACCAGTGTACACGAGGGAGGGGCAGAGAGAGAGGGAGAGAGAGAAAATCCCAAGCAGGCTCTGTGCTATCAGCGCGGAGCCCAACCCCACAAACCGTGAGATCGTGACTGGAGCCCAAATCAAGAATTGGGACACTCAACCAACTGAGCCACCCAGGTTCCTGGAACCTGTTACGTATTTTCTGTTCACCTTCCTCAGCGTCTCCATGGCATTTGGTTCAGAGGACTCACATTCGCTTCCTCAAACTCCTGCCCTATGGGATAGTGTCTCCTTGTTTCTTCCTGCCTCTCTAATATTCCTCTGCAGGCTCTCCCTCCTCTGACAGGTTTAGTTGATGATGGTATTTCCCCGACTCCCTCTGTCTTCTCCTCAACCCTCCATACACATACTCCAGGTAATCTCACCCCATGCCCATAGCTTTGACTTCCATCATTATGCCTGATTATCAAGTTTATATCTTAGAAAATGTAAGCTTTACTCAGTTTCAGCTTCTCTACAAATTCTAGACTTTTACAGTGATCCCAAGCCATATTACAGAGCCTAAAGCAAAAGGAAAAATCAGTAATACAGTTCCTGTCTTTATTTAAAACCTTGATATTTTTGTTCATCATAAATCTGTTGCATCAATTTTTATTTTTTATTTTTTTTTATTTAAAAAAATTTTTTTTAAATGTTCTTATTTATTTTTGAGACAGAGAGAGACACAGCATGAGCAGGGGAGGGGGAGAGAGAGAGGGAAACACAGAATCCGAAGTAGGCTCCAGGCTCTGAGCTGTCAGCACAGAGCCCGACGCGGGGCTTGAACTCACAGACTGTGAGATCATGACCTGAGCTGAAGTCGGACGCTTAACCGACTGAGCCACCCAGGCACCCCTCAATTTTTATTTTTTAAAATGTTGCATCAAAATATTTTTCTTGATTACTGAGGGTTTAGGACTCCCTTAAATGTTGCACTTGAGACAAGGCAGGCACTGATCCCACATACATGACTGGCTACCAGACATCTCTAGTAGGATGGCCCATGGCCCACAGGCCAATTCAACATGTCAGAAAGTGAGTTCATCATGGGGGGTTATATGTAAATATGAATCACAATTCCACTCCTGAAATCATTATTATACTATATGTTAACTAACTTGGATTTAAATAAAATTTAAAAATTAAGGGATGCCTGGGTGGCTCAGTTGGTTGGGCATCCGACTTTTGGTTTTGGCTCAGGTCATGATCTCACAGTTCATGGGTTCAAGCCCCATGTTGGGCTCTGTGCTGGCAGTGTGGAGCCTGCTTAGGATTCTGTCTCCTCCTCTCTCATTGCCCCTCCCCCAACTCGCGCTCGCTCTTTCTCTCTCTCTCTCTTAAAATAAATTTTGAAAACTTAAAAATAAATTTCAAAAGAAAAGGAAGTGAGCTCATCGCCTCACTGCTCCCCCACCCCCCTCCCCCACCCCCACTGCTCCTCTGTCCTGAAGTCCAGCACAAGAAAGCACCATCTAAGTTAGAAACTCTTACTCCTTCCTTTCCTGTGACTGCCAAGTGCTGTTAACTGTCTCAAACGTCTCTTGCATCCGTCCCCCACCTTCGCTTACTTCATGGCTTGATTCAGACACTCCCTATTACTACCTGGATACCTGAAGCTGTCTTCTAATTGTCCACTGCTGACTGACCTATTGTCCTAACTAATTATATTTCTACTTAAAAACCTTTGTTGTATAGAGTTTCTGTGTGTGATGATGAAAACATTTGGGAAATGGGTGGTGGTGATGGCTGCACAACACCAAGGACACGCTAACACCACTCAATCGTACATTTTTAAATGGCAAATTTTATGTGGTATATTTTACCACAATTCAACAAACGTACAAACACCTGTGTTGGCTCCCTCCAGTGGTCGTCCGGCCATCCTCTCGAGTTTGATCCCACCACTCTCCCCTAGACCCTCCGAGGTCCCGCTGGGCACTTCTGCACCCTTGGGAACTTGCTGAGAGCTCTCAATAGCCCTGCCTGCTCTAGTGTCCTGTCCCGGGAATTTCTGGGAAAAACAACCCCTCTGGCAAACTGCCACTCACCTCTCAAGACCTAGCCCAACCATCACTTCTCTGGGAAGCCTGAGTAGTTCACTGCCTTCCTCTACACGCCCAAAGCACTATGTTCAGTCCCGGTGAAGCACCTATCACACTGTGGACTTAGGCAGAATGCTGTTGCAGTCACATGTGTTTCCTAGTGCAGAGTAGATGCTCGGTATCTGAATGAGTAATCTGATGTACTTACACCCGCAGCCCCCCCGTGCCCCAACTGTTTTTGAGGGTGTCCTTTCTTCCTTTACCTACTTTGGCCATCAGTTACTAGGCACCCTGCAGACCCCCTAATAATCCTCCTATTTCCCCACTTTCTTATTCATTCAGTTACCCCGGAAGTGGATCCTCGTGGGGTGCTCCGAGGCACCGCAGGCTCAGGGTCAGATGAGATCTCGCTTGGAGCCTCGCTTTCATTTCCATCTTCAGCCTCAACCTGGAGAACAAAGTCTTCATCCCGTGCAGTGTTATTCTCTTCCTCTCCACCTTGACAGGCTGCCTGTGGCTGGCTTTTATTTGGTTGGGCAGGGCTGCTCACTTTGGGGCTCTCGGGACGGGGCACTGGAGCAGGCAGGGTTGTTGAGAGCTCTTCAGCCAGTTCCTGAAGGTACAGAAGTGCCCTGTGGCACAGGGCAGAGTCAGAGCCATACTCACAGACACTTAACTGAGAGCCCCTTTTCCAGATACTTAGCTGATTCTTATCTCACTGGATCCTCCCAAGGGCCCCTGCAAAGCAGCTATTAATTTTCCCTTCCCCTTTGATAAAGAACCAGAGATCCAGGGAAGTTACGGACCTGGCCAAGATAAGACTCAGATCATGTTTGTGGAATGTGAACCCAGATCTGCCAACTCTAAGTCCAAAAGCACTTTCACTCTACCACAGAGATCAGTAAGAGCCAAGGGAAGAATGGAAGGACACAGAGAGACTGATATATACTGGGCGGTAAAATTGCAACGAAGACCTGGAGGAAACTGAAAAAGGTGACAGGATACAAGGCACAAAAAGCAACCTCCTAGACAGACAAACTTAGCAACAGGTAGAAGTTGCTGCGGTAAGAGCTAGAAGATGGCTCAAGTCCCCAGAACCCAGACGTTACCCCTGCTTACCTGACGCCTCACCACAGCCTCTCAGCTCTCCAACATCTGTCCCACCCTGATTCCCTTCACCCCGACCCCCCCTCCACCGAGCTGCGCCCCACAATCCTTACACTTGGGCAGCCCTTCGGCGGGGTCGTTCCCCAGGAGGGGTCTCAAAGTCCTCAGGGGGCCTCTTTGGAGGTGGAGACTCTGGCTGATCTAGGTCTTTGGACAACTTCAGCAGTAGCAGCTCTGCCTTGGACCTTCGACCTCGTTTCTTAGGCATGGGGGCAGATAGAGGGCTGGATTGATCTAAGAGACCAGGAACCAGAGGGGCTGACGGAGGATTAGGTTGTTGGGGCCTTTTGGGGCCTTTCCGTGTCCTACCACCTCTCTTCCGGCCAGGCTTTGAGGCCCTAGGTTTTGAGACCTTTGACATCTCTGAAGAAAGATCTGTAGAGAAGAATATGGGTCTGTGAGACGGGACCAGAGCTCAAATCTCTTTGGCAGAGATTATACCATACCCAGGTTGGTAAGATCCTGTGAGCTCACCCTGCTCTCTGTCATCTGAAGCTAAACATGGGGAGATTAAAAGATTAAAGGACAAGGTACATACCTTGCTGTTCAAGTCTGGAGAAGCTTTCTTGTTCTGGAGGGAGCCTGCTCTCATCAAGAGAATCCTCAAATCCAGGCAAAGGTGGAGGTAAAGACATCTCTATGGAAGCCTCAGCACTGGTTATTTCTGAAGAGGCCGTGACATCAAACTGGTTTAGCACCTCTTGTCCAGGAGAGTCTACCACAGTCATGTTCCTCACGGGGCCGGCCTCCCCCAGGGCAACACAGCCGACCCCGCAGGTATCCATCAGCACCCCCTAAAATGGCTGTCCCTGCACAGAGACATACACGTGAGGAGAAGGCAAAAGCTATTTGCACTGGCTCAGATTTTTCTACTTTCCTGTCTTTTCTCTTCCCATCCCACCCACCGCCTCCCACTTCCCCGGGGGAACTATTTAACAATAATTACTAAACATCTTCTGTGTTAGGCACTATTCTAGGAATTGGGAGTATGACAATAAGCAAGACAGCTAAGGGCCCTGCTCTCATGGAACCTACACACTAGTGGAGCTGGCAATGAACGGATAATAAGAAAGTTACCATTTATTTATGTGCTTACTATGTGCCAAGCACTATATTGCTTAGCCAACTTAAAGCTCTTACATTTTCTTGTAAGGATAATGCAGTGAATGAACAATTATCCAACTCCTTGCCCTAAAGCCCAATGAAATAAATCACCCCTTTCCCCTCAAAAAATTTTAAAAAAGAAAGAAAAGAAAGGAAAGAAAGAAAGAAAGAAAGAAAGAAAGAAAGAAAGAAAGAAATCACCTGTTATGAATCCAGGGAAGGGCCACAACTTCCTAAAACAGACTATAAAGAATAGTTGCCAAATGCATAAAATTTAGACTGCATTGAAGGAGGATGCCCAGAGCTAATCCATGTTTGTGAATACTAGTTAAGGAACAAATTTATTTTATAAGTAAGAGTTATCTAGTGGCCTGCCATCAATCTTTCACCTGAATAGGGGAGGCGGATGGCTATGAGACAATTAAGGAACATCCTACTATATTAAGAGACCTTTCCCACATTGAAGAATGGGCTAAAGGTGCTCCTGGCTGGCTCAGTAGGTAAGAGCATGTGACTCTTGCTCTCAGGGGTTGTGAGTTCGAGCCCTATGTTGGGTGTAGAGATTACTTAAGAATAAAATCTTAAAAAAAAAAAAAAAGAATGAACTAAATAATTGTCACAAATCTTCATTTTTTTCAAACTCAGAAAATCAATTGTGTAACCATGGACCAAAGTAAACTGACAGAGATAAACAAAGCATTGACCACCAAACCAAAAAGCTGAGCAACACAGAACTCTGCAAGGGCCCAGTTTTTGGTTAGAATAACATACCTTTTTATGACAAAAAGGGAGAAATACCTCAAATCCTAGGAGGAACCCCCCCATAGGTCTGTACATGCCTTAAGAATAAATAATTCATTGGCCTCAGCTGAAAAGTGTGTTAATACAAAGACCATAGGAAATATACAAATTAAACTTCCCAATTGTCTCTCTTAAAGAAGCTACAGTCTAAACATATTAGAAACATATTAGAAATAGCCAATCCTCTAACTCAGGTGCTAAGGAACACTGTGCTAAAGACACAGTGTTATATCGCCAACGTAAATAGAGGTCAATGAGAATCCATCTACCCTGTTCTTTAGTAAATAGCAAGCCCTGAGAGTACTACTCCATTCAAAATTAGTAATAAACAAAAAGGATCCACATGAAATCTATGCATAGATACTACAGAAAGAATCAAAAGGACACAAACAAATGAAAAAAGATGGAAAGTATCCTTTCAAAGAAAGCCTCCAGAAAACAGAAGAAAATTTGCAACAAAAAATGTCTGTATAATACTTAAAAAAAAAAAAAAAGATACTGTGGAATCCAAGAAGAGATAAAAGAAGACAATGGGGAGGTGGAGACTGAGCAGTCATAAGGAAAGAAACTGAGTAAAATGGATAAGATCATCATGAAATGAAATGAAACCCAGGGGAGAAGCAAAATGTTGAAAACTGTACTGCTATAAAGAGATAAAAGTGATTAGTGAGATGATATAGATGAAAAAGAGGATGGAGGGAGTCAACACATGAATAACTGATGTTCCTAAACAAGAGAGAAGGAAAGGCGAACAGAAGTATTAAAAAAAGAAAGAAAAGAAAAGAAAAGGAAAAAAAACCACTTAACAGAAGAAAATTTCCTGAAATAAAAAACAGAATACTTTCCTGAAATAAATGAAGACCCTGGTCTATCAATCAGAAGAGCTTAAGGTGTAAAAGGCAAGTAAAAGTCAACAAAGAATCATCAAGACCAAGAAATACTTGAGTGAAGATACTAAATTTCTCCCACAAAGAGAAAAGTAAACATCAGGTCAGCCTCAGAGTTCTCGGAAACATTTGATGCCAGAAGATAAAGAAACACAAAGAGGGTCAAGAAAATTCTTTACTTAACTGAGACATCATTCACATAAAGGCAACAGGATGGTATTCTCAATATGCAAGTCTCTAGGAATTATAGTTTTAAAAAAATCAACTTGAAGACCTACTTCAGCCAATGAAAGACAAATCAATACAAAGAACTTTCTAAGGTTTTTAAATTTTTATTTAAGTTTGTTTATTTGAGAGAGAGAACACAAGTGGGGGAGAACGGCAGAGAGGGACAGAGAATCGCAAGCAGGCTCCATGCTTAGAGGCAGGGCTCAATTTCACCAACCGTGAGATCATGACCTGAGCCGAAACCAAGAGTCAAATGCTTAACCAACTGAGCTACCCAGGCAACACAACAACTTTCTAATGGAGAAGCTGTGGTATAAAGATTGCAGTAAGCATTTAACCCAGTGACACATTGAGTTTAAACAACTGTGGTAACTACCACTATAAAACAGACTCTAATTTAAAATTTTGAAAGGCACTGCAATGTAAAAATAAGAATTTTCAGACTGTAGTAGACCAAGACAAAGAAGTATCCTGCTTTTGCTTGTAAGATCGGTAACTGGAGAAGTAAAGGGCTATTAATACCATTTAGATATTTAACAGAACTAAAGGCAGTATACTCTGTTGCTTCCAAAATACCCAGCAGACCACAGAAACCAGAAAAAAAATTGTTTTAAAGGCTGTACAATAAGAGATTGAAAATAAAAGAAACACAAAAAAGAAAAGAAAAAAAAAACCTACAAAGAAGATAAAGATACGTATAACAATGACCAAAAATCAATCCATTCATTAAAAAAAAAAAAAGAATAAAGATTTGGATTGATTTTGAAAAGTCAAACTATATGCTTTGAAGGAGTGTCTAACACAGGGCCACCTGAGTGGCTCAGTCAGTTAAGCATTCAACTCTTGATTTCAGCTCAGGTCATGTTCTTGCAGTTTGTGAGTTCCAGACCTGCACTGGGGTCTACGCGGACAGTGCGAAGACTGCTTGGGATTCTCTCTCTCTCCTTTCTCTCTGTCCCTCCCCCACTTGCTCTCTCTTTCTCTCTCTCAAAATAAATAAATAAACTTAACAAAAAAAGATGTCTAATACAAAGGAACTCAAAAGAGCTGTAAGTCAAAAGATACATTAAAATATATAGGGCAAATGTAAGCACATAGAAAATAGGAGTTTTGGTAATAGCAGAGTTGAGTTCAGGGGGGAAGTATTAAATGAGACAAAGAGGGAATACTTTGTCATAAAACTTCAAATTATATAAAAGATAAATGTCATGAACTGTTAGACGTCAAATGACAGCATCAAAATAAAGCAAAATCTTCAGGAAATACAAGAACTACTTCTTTTAACCATTGACAGATCAAGTAGATAAGGACAGGAAGACATGAATAAAATGATTATTTGACCTCTCTATCGGTCCTGCTTCAGCTGCACAGAACAGAATCCTCTCTAGCCAGTTCAGCTAAAAGGAATTTATTATAGGGTATTACATGGTTCACACCAGTGGTTCCTAAATTGTGGTGGTCCAGGCAGCATCAACATCACTTGGAAATTTGTTAGAGTGCAGATTTCCAGTCCTATCCCAGACCTATTGAATCAGAAACTCTGGGATGGGGCCAGCACTTTGCGTCTTCACAAAGCCCTTCAGATTACGAGGAGGCACCCACAAATCACAAAGCTCCTGCCACAGCTGATGGCTCCATGAATTGCCTCTGCAATGATCAGAAAGTGACCTAACTGAACAGGAAAGACCCTTCTCTGGCTCCCAGATCCAAAATCATACCACTGCCACAATCTGAACCAATAATATGTATTGCCTCCTGGCCTGGCTCTCTCCTCTCTAAACTGAAGTTCAAATTTGAGTTCTTCAAGAGCACATTTAATTGGCAAGACCTCAATCATATTCAAAATCTTGGATGGAAAAAAATTCCAGGAAGTGAAATTTTTAGCTTTCCAGGCTCTCAGTGGAGGTTTTTCCTTCTCTCATGTCCCACTTACCCCAAAGTAGAAAGTGGGATCAGCGTCTTGTCAATTCGTCTCCAATGCCACTTCTAGACGAAGAGTTCTCCCTGTCTTGTAAAAACTGTTCTTGAAGCTCAGAACATTCAGCTAAACCATTGCTACTCACTTGCTGTCTCACAATGGACCCTGTCATCACACAAAACCTTTTAACCTCCAAAATCACAAAGACATCCCACTATCTGATCACAACCTCCCATCTTTATAGCCAGACTGCTCAACTACAATCTATATCTATTCTCCAACCATATCAAGTCACTATCTATTGATCTCTCCAATTTCTCCCTGTGTTGGCCACATCCTATCTAGCTTAGATTCCTTTATTTGAATCAGATTCTTGTTGATATTGTGAAGTTCCTTTCTTATCTTTTTGCTCTGCAAAATTGGCAAAATTTAAGCCCTGGATGAACCAACCATCCTTCTTTTCCATGTGTGCATCTAAGGTGCCGAGTGCTACCACTTACACGTTCTCTCTAGTCAGCCCCCACATTACCTCTCCCCCAATATCTGATGCCCTGGTTCTCAGCAGGTATTTTGCCTCTGATTCCCAAAACAAAACCCAGAAAGTCACTATGTGGGAAATACTTCAATGTCTGGTCAAGAAGCCTACTCTCTCCATCTGAACCCTTTATCTACTTTCTAAGCCCAACCTTCCACCTGTGTTCTAGTTCCATCACCCTACCTCCTAGGGACACTGGAATTGTTTATCCTTTTCCTTTCCATTGGCTATTGTCCAATTGGTTGCTTCCTTCCTTCATTTATTTATAAAGATTTTATTTTTAAGTAATCTCTACACCCAACATGGGGCTCAAACTCACAACCCTGAAAACAAGAGTCGCATGCCCCACTGAAACAGCCAGGTGCCTCCCCAACTGCATTTAAATGTCTGTAATTACTGGGATGCCTGGGTGGCTCAGTTAGTTAAGTGTCTGACTTCGGCTCAGGTCCTGATCTCACAGTTCGTGAGTTTGAGCCCCGCATTGGGCTCTGTGCTGACAGCTCAGAGCCTGGAGCCTGTTTCCGATTCTGTGTCTCCCTCTCTCTCTGTCCCTACCCCACTTGCCCATGTGCACTCTCTCTCTCAAAAATAAACATTAAAAAAAGTAACGTCAATAATTCTCATCTTAACACACATACAACTACCCTTTAACCCATGTTCCTCCTCCCTCTCACAGTCAAACTTTTAAAGAGTTCTCTGCATGTGATGTTTTAATTACCCTGCTTCATTCTGACTAGGATTTTGCCTTCCAACTCATCACTGAAGCTAAAGCCTCCAATAACTGCTGTCAACTAATTCAGTGGACACTTCTGTTTCCTTTAACTTGATCTCTTAGCAGCACTGATGCTATTGATCACTCCTTTCTTGAAACATTGTCTTTTCTTGAGAAGCAATTCAAGTGCAATAAAGTTTCAGATCTTTACAAAATTTCCTCAGTCTTTTAGAGTTGTCTCACCCACACCCATACACCTCTTTGTTTCTTTGCAAATGTACCTCTTTTGCCTTTCCCAAGGGATCAACTTAGTTTCCTTTCTTTTCTGAGTTGTCTTTATAATACTTTTAGTTGAAGTAGAATACTTGTAAATATGTGTAGAATATAAAGAATAATAATAAAGCACCTGTTTATCTGCCACATTACAACTTAGTTTTAATAGAAACAGTAATTCTTTCATACTCAAAATCTTTAAAATTTAAACAAATATCACAATAATATAAATATAATGACAAATTAACTGACATAAAAAATGTTGAGGACCATCACAATGACTCTTGGCAAGCATTCAACTCCACCAGTGAGAACAGTGATCAGGCCTATAGGAGAAAAGCCTATAGGCTTCAGGTATGCAGTGTGCCATGAACATCAGTTTGTATGCTTTACAGAGGAAATGGGGAATGTCAGTTAACACAGGGAGCTAGTTAAATAGGTATCAGTTAAGAGAACTTCTATGTATGTCTTAAAGAATTTCCACATCAGTGCACAAATACGTATCTCATTCTTCTTAGTTACTATCCAGTGTTCCATAGAATTATAGTTCATTCGGATATTCCCCATTTGATGCACAACTGAATCACAACACTATTACAGACAATACTGCAATAAATATCTAAGTACAGATCTCTTCGTTAATGAGAAATTATTTTCCAGAATAATGATATGAAGTGGAATTATTGTACTGGATTAAAGGATATACACATTTCAAAATTTAATAGATACTGCAAACAGCTCACCAAAACAAAAGTCAATTTGTAATCCCACTAACCATGTATCAGTACCCATTTTGCCACACCCTTGCCAATCTGATGGATGAAAGAATTCTTCCCTATTGTATTTATTTGCATTGTCCTGATAATGATTGAGGTTAGCAACTTCTTTTTATATATTGGACATCTATTTTTTTTTATGAATTGCCTGTACTTATAATTTGCCCATATTTCTACACTACAAAGCAATCTTTTCGGGGTGCCTGGGTGGCGCAGTCGGTTAAGCGTCCGACTTCAGCCAGGTCACGATCTCGCAGTCCGTGAGTTCGAGCCCCGCGTCAGGCTCTGGGCTGATGGCTCAGAGCCTGGAGCCTGTTTCCGATTCTGTGTCTCCCTCTCTCTCTGCCCCTCCCCCGTTCATGCTCTGTCTCTCTCTGTCCCAAAAATAATAAATAAAAACAAACAAACAAAAAAAAAAACAAAGCAATCTTTTCCTTATTGATCTGTGAAATTATTTATGTTGCAAATACTGTGTCTCTACTTTTTAAAAAAAACTTTGTTTAGGGGCACCTGGGTGGCTCAGTTGGTGGAGCATGAAAATCTTGATCTCAGGGTTGTGAGTTCAAGCCCCACACTGGATGTGAAGCCTACTTAAAATAAGTAAAATAAAAATAAAATATATTCTTAAAATGTTTATTTATTTTTGAGAGAGACAGAGAGACAGAGCACGAGAGGTGGCGGGTTGGAGACAGAGAGACATAGAATCCAAAACAGGTTCCAGGCTCTGAGCTGCCAGCACAGAGCCCGACGTGGGCTCAAACCCACGAACCCTTAAATTATGACCTGAGGCGAAGTCGGACGCTTAACCAACTGAGCCACCCGGGTGCCCCATAAAATATTTTTAAAAAAACCTTTGTTTATAATGTTTCTTGCTAAACTGAAATTATATTTACTGAGTTAATTTTTTTTCTTTATGACTTTTCCTTTATGACTTGTTTGTGTCTTAAAAAGGCATCTCCTACCCCACTGATATAAACATACCCTATTTTATGTTCTTCTAATACTTTTTCTAGTTTTGAATCTTAAATGTAGCTCTTTAGTCCATGTGGTATTTTCTTATGATAATAAGAGGTATGGGTATTCACTTACTCCATATGTATCTTCCCTGAAAGTTTCATAAGGATCTTGCCTGATTCACTACTGAATCCAGAACCTGGTACATGGTAAGTGCAATAATTAAACTTTGTTAATTGAATGACCACCTTCTCAAGGTGCAAAAATCCCTTCAAGAATTCATTTCTCTAGAAGGCAGCAGCAGGGTATGGTGGTTAATTTCCATTTATGATTTTATAATACAAATCCTAGACATAAGTAAAGGAAGGGATGTTTAATAAATTTTGCTAGAGTTTATAAAAGTTTACATTTGCACCTCAACTTGTTTGGAATGCTGCTTCAAGGCTGCCAGGATTTCCCTAATCAAGGAAAATGATTAGTTAACACAGTTCCTCAACTATGGAATTACTTTAAACACACTGTTTGGTCTAATACCAAAGTGTTCCTATGGTACAGCTGGTGGTATGCAAGATTATTTTAATGATACAAAAATGAGTTTTATTTTGATTGTGTTTTTAACTTGTATAAAAAACTCTAGTCCATGAAACCCATGGTTTCATCTTTCTTGCTTAGATTGAGACTAAAGCACTTAAATTTTAAAAATAAGCCAATTTTAAAAAACTACTAAGAAAACAATACATTTGATAAGAAGGGATGGCAAAAAGTAACCAAGGTACAGGAATGGCTGAAGTGTGTGTAACGATATGCCACTAGGGCGAAGAGGCTTCGCCAAACACTACACCTCTCTAACAAAGTGAGTTACTAGGGTGGGGCTGAAGTCGCCACCTCTGCCTTCCCCAGCAGTCAGCCAACTTGCTGCGGGATAAAAGGACTAGAAGGGAAACATAACTGGCCCTTGGCTGCGCCAATGGGGTTGCAGCGCGCGGGGCACAACCCCGGGGTTAAAAGAGCCTCATCGAGGAAGATGAGACACAGCCGAATGAGAATGACCCGCTACCACTCTAGGGGTGACCGTCTGCCCTTCCTCAGTCATGGGCGTGAAGGCAGCTTCCATCCCTAGCCTGGGCTGGGGGCGAGCCCTGAGTTTTCTGAGGCCGAGGACTACTGTAGGTTTGCTGAGTCCGAGGAATGTAATGTTACCAACGACGCGGCCAGAGCACAGGATGCCGTGTTACCCGCACCGCGTCGAGAAAGAAGGCAAGAGCCATGGTTAGCAGGGATAAGGGATGTCCGGTTGCACTACAGGGAAGGAGGTGGGGAGCGTGATGGTTTCTGCAGCAGCGCGGGGGCTGGAAATCGCGATGCTGTGCAGAGGGAAGAGAGGAGCCGGGAGCTGGTTCCCATTATCTTAGTGCTATGGGAAAAGGAGGAGGAGGAGGAATCGTGGGGCCCCCGCACACCCCGCTGCGGTACACTCACCCTCACCAAAGTCCTTCCGGAAGTCCAAGTTCGAAGATGGCGCCGCCTGTCTGGTCGCGGTTTTATGACGAAATCTGGTAGCTACTCTTTATTGTCCCCCCCTTCCCCTCCTCCTCCCCCCGCCTCCGCCCCTCCGGCCGCCAGTGCACAAGGTAAACACGTGAGCTTGGTGGGGACTTTGTGCCCGAAGACGTTTTCTCAGACTATGTATTCCACAATGCAGTGCGGCGAGAGTCCCGCGCCCTTTCGGAGCGGTTGAAGCTCCAGGGCTTTAGCCGCGCAGGGGACGCTGCGTGGCCTTCTGGGAATTGCAGTGTCAAGAAAGGAAGATTGACGCCTGCGCGGTGATGGTCGTCGCGCCCCGCGGATTCCCAAGGGGCCCGTACTAGAGCCTCGAGTGTGCGGCGCGCCCAGGCCTGGTTGCTGTTCCTGAGCACTGGAAGCCTGCCTAACGGTCAAGGCTGCCTGCCGCGTGGCGAGCCGGGCCAGGCTGGAGTGAAAGTAACTACGCGGCGCAGTCCCAGACGAAGACACAGACTGAGAGATGAGGAATCCCTGCCGCGGCCTGCCAGAGGATGACTGGGGCCTCCGCGAAGGGCAGCCACTTGTGAAGTCAAGGATGGGCCCTACTAAAACACATTAAGGGGGACTGGGCAAAGGACAGGGAAGGGGAGCCAGTAGAAATGTCTGGCGTGGGGACGCTGCTCTCGCCTCAGCCTCAGGCTTGGACCTTGGCCTTGGTTGGGCATAGGCCTTGCCGCATTCCCGGGATGTGGGATGCTGGTAAAGCGCCGCTCTTCGGTTCGGGTCATGATCTCAGGTTTGTGAGTTCAAGGCCCGAAAGAGGCTTTCTGCTGTCAGCAGAGTTGGCTTCAGAACACCTCCCCCCCCCCCCCCCCATCATGCTTTCTCTCTCAAAAATACACCTTAAAAAAACAAAAATGGGGGAGGTGGAATGCTGGTGGACAAAGAAAAAAAGGTAACAAATTTCGGCCCTTTCCTGAGACCTTTAAAGCCATATAAACTTAACAGGTCTCCACCTATCAACTGGGAGAATTCAAGATTTATAAATAGGGACCAGAAGAGGTGGAGTAAACCAGCCTTTCTCTTCCCCCAAAATCTCACCTATTACATTCCCTTGGTTACACAAAACATTTAAGAAAAACGTGGGAGGAGCTAGCTAAGATTTAAAAGCAGGAGTACAGGGACTCCTATCCCAACCCTCTTAGCATCCTAAAGGCAAAGTAAGGCTGCTCTGTGGCTTAGGACTAACTTTGTGAGAACGCAAAATTGGGTGCAGCCAAGGCTACAGTTCCCCGAGTAAATTACATCTGAAATGCTTGTCGGATGGACAGCTCTCAGCTTTAAACACTTCTGTAATCAACAAATGTCTCTCCACTCCTGTTGCCTCAGTTAGGCTATGTTTGACTTTACTGCAAAATCTTTTATATTAGTTGTATTCATTTTTGGAGTAAGATATTCGCATGGCTCAAAATTCAAAGGATACATAGGGTGTAAAGTGAAGGCCTCCACCTGTCTCTACATCCACACAAGCAGTTCCTTGTTACAGATTCAAAATATTTTATATATTCATGCACATATGCAAATGCATATATATCTTTCCCCTTTTAATTCAAACAGCAATTACACACTGTCCTGTATCTGGCTTCTCTTAACTCAGTATACTTTGGAGATTGTTTCATTTCTGTACATAAAACCTTCCTCATTCTTTATCATGACTGCTTAGTAATGATATGAATGTAGTATATCATTGACCTTGAACACAGGGGTTAGGGGTGCCAACACCAGTGTAGTGGTGGAAAAATCTACATGTTAACTTTTTCTTCCCCCAAAACTTAACTACTAAATAGCCTACTGTTGACTGGAAGTCCATACACCATCAATTAACGTGTATTTTGTATGTTAATATGTATTATATACTGTATTACAGTAAAGTAAGCTAGAAAAAGGAAAATGTTAAGAAAATCATAAGAAAATAATTTTATAGTTCTGTACTGTAATGAAGAAAACCCATATATAAGTGGACCCACACAGTTCAAAACTGTTGTTCAAAGGTCAACTTGCTAATATTATTGGATATTTAGGTGGTTTCTAGTCAATGCTGCTATAAATAACCTTGTTACTTCAAACATGAGCAACTATATGGGTAGGTAGCATAAATTCCTAAAGGCAGAGTTGCTGGACCAAAAGTTTAGGTGCAATTGTAATTTTGATTGACAGGCCATCTTTCAACTGATCTGTTCCTCTGCCTCTAATCTCTTATCAGTTACCTTTCTAAAGTATAGAGTTGACCCTGTGGATCTTCTGCTTAATTTTAATGATTAAGATGCTCAATAAATAAAAAACCCACGAGTTAATAATCCTTTAAAAAAGGGAGAGGGAGGGAGAGGGAGAGAAAGCCAACTAACCAAAAACTACTCATTGTATGCCACTGGAAATAGTGATCAATTTTTTGAAACAAGCAAATAAAAGGAAAGAAACATTTGTCTTTCCAAGAAGAACTATAATTCAGGATAACTACTGAAAAGGAATTCTTTTTAGATTACCAGCTAGGAAATATAGAAAGAAGGATAGAATTAGGGGGGAAAGTCATTTTGCAGCCCCTAATGAAATAATTCAGGCAATAACCACCAGTAGATAAAACCACTAAGTGAAAACTTGAGAGACTTTAATATTTAAAACTTTAAAACTGGGGGGTCTCAGTTAAGCGTCCAACTTTGGCTCAGGTCAGGATCTCATGGTTCATGAGTTCAAGCCCCACATCAGACTCTCTTGTTGTCAGTGCAGAGACCGCTTGGGATCCTCTGTTCCCCTCTGTCCCCCCTCCGCCCACCCCACTCTCTCACAAAATAAACTTAAAGGAAAAAAAAAAAGACTAAAACTGGACCTACTCATCACTGAACATGGAACAGCTATTTGCCTCCTGATGTGAGGCAGTATGAAACACAGAACCACCTAAGTATTCTTGCCCAAAAAGTTGAATGGAAATTGAGGGGTTAGAGGAATGAATTAAATGACACCACATGGAAACCAATAGTCAAATCCAGAGTAGGGAATATTTTATAAGATGATCTGATATCTGAACAAGTCAATGTCCTAAGAAGGGAGGTTGAAGAGACTGCTTTTGATTACAAGAAATTGAAGACATAATAACCAAATGTAATGTGTAGATTTGTTTGGATCCTGATTCAAACAAACCAACTGTAAAAAATCCAGTTTTTGAGACAGTCAAGGAAATCTGATTATAGACTGGACAATACTAAATAATTCAGTAAGTGTAACAATACCATGGTAAACTTCCATATTTTTTTTAGAGACACATACTGAGGTTTGTAGGAGTGAATCCCAGATACAATATCTGGGATTTACTGTAAAGGAACTTCAGCAAGGATAAAAAAGGAAAAAGAAAGCAAATGTGGCAAATCTTGGTAACTGTATCTGGGACGGGGATTCTTAGTATGGTTTACTCTATTGCGGAGCTATTTGAAATTTCTCAATAAAACACATGTACACACAAAATGGGTGACTCTCCATTTTTTTAGGCTAACCACAATGGTTAGGCTCACAATCTGGCCCTAACCCAACCTCCTTTGCAGCTTTATCATTCACTCTCCACATAAACCTCAGGTCTAGCCTCACCACACCACCTGACACATTGGAATTGGCCACGCATTTAAAATTTTTTTTTTTAGTATTTATTTCTTGGGAGACAGAGAGACAGAGTGCAAGCAGGGGAGGGGCAGAGAGAGAGGGAGACACAGAATCTGAAGCAGACTCCAGGCTCCGAGCTGTCAGCACAGAACCTGACGCGGGGCTCAAACTCACAAGCCAGGAGATCATGACCTGAGCGCAAGTCAGAAGCCCAACCCACTGAGCCACCCTGGCACGCATTTTAAAGCCTATTCTGTTTTTGTGTTCAAGCTATTCCCTTTGCTGATCTGCCTTCCCATTGTTTCTCAACTGGGAAACTCCCTACCCTCACAGGTCAGATGCTCCCTGTGAAGTCTTCAACCTTATTAGGTCTCTGGGTGTCATCCATGGTTGCCTCCTAGAAACTCTGTTCATGCAACTAGTAGAATTTCTGTCATACTGCAGATATTGTCTGTCTGCCTCCACCATAATGAGTGCCCCTCAATGGCAGACAGCATAAAAGTTAGGGGCAGTCTCTCCATCCAGAATGCCTGAAATCACAAGCTGCTTTTGTGTTACCCTGGACAGTAACTTAGCCTCTCTGTGCCTTAGCTATATTACCTAGGCAGGTAACCTCTCTGTGTCTCAGTTTTCTCACCTGTAAAATTTCTCTTCATAGAGCTATCTTAACCTTCCTAAATGGATCATAAAGGATTAGAGCAGTTTCTGACACAGAACAAGTACTCAATGCTGAGAATACGAAATACTTAATATGTAGTTATTTAAAATATACTAAAATACTAAAGATAACTCTCTAATCTGTCTCTATATTCCTCCTTATATCTAGTTCAGTGTCTGGCATGTACATGCTTGATAAATGGTTGATGACTTGGATCGGTTTTGGTGTCCATACTGACCTTCACTTTGGCCCCAAACTACTGACCTGGAACTAGTTACTGAAGAGGTTCATAAAGGTCTGAGATTGGCACAGGTCGTAAGAGGGGTTACAGCGGCGCCTGCGTGGTTCAGTTGGTTAAGTGTCCAACTCTTGATTTTGGCTCAAATCATGATCTCAAGGTTTAAGGGATTGAGCCCTGCGTCAGGCTCTGCACTGACAGCATGGAGCCTGCCTGGGATTCTGTCCCCTTCTCTCTCTGCCCCTCCCCCACTCACACACATGCTCTTTCTCTCTCAAAATAAATAAATAAAAGAAAATAAAAGAGGGGTTGAAGAGCCTGGACTTCTAACCTAAGTGATGACGATACTAAAATAGATACAAACGCAGCAAAGTTGCTGAATGTAGGGAGCATGTCATTTATTGACCCTGTGTTCCCCCACTCACTGGTCGCTACTCTTGACTCGTAGAACAACAGGTACAGAACTGCAAGGAATCATTCCCAGCTCCGTGATCACCAGATCCACCAGTTCCGGGGGGGTCACATCATAGACTAGATTCAACAACCGTAGGGACGGGTGGTTCTGCCAGTTAGCCAGGGCCACATGTTCTCCTCGCTCACACAGTAGATCGTCAGGGTCATCTGCAATGGGAGATGTATCCATTTATGTCTTTTTAGAGAACAAATCATAGTTCAACCCTCCCTCTCCCTCCCAAGTCTCAAATCTCTAGAATCTTCTCTCCTGCCCTCCTGGGCTCCTTACCTAGCTCATTAGAGACAAAGGCATCAGTCTGCACACGCTCACAGAACTTGTATGTTTCACAGCAGACCAGCACTGGCACATTATGGGCTCGTGCCACCAGGGCCAGCTGGGCTGTCCCTACCCGTGACATCACGGACCCATTGGCCAGGAGTGCATGAGCTCCCAATAGCACCTTAGAAACCTATTTGTTTTGAACAATGGAGAGGGGGAGAAAATGCGGTAAGTGATTAATGCGGAAAAAGGTTCCCCACTCCTGCCCAGGACAGCAATATTGAGTCAGTAACAAAACTTAGCAATGTTTCTTCTTGGAAAACATCTGGCCATTGAGGCATGAACCTCCCACAGGAAAATGAAACTCCAAAGTTACTTTTGTCCTGATTCTTCTTGGTGGCTGCTAGTTTAATATAATGTTCTTACAACAGCTATACTATTAACATGCTGTAGGTGTTTTTCCTATTAAATATAAACAGGCCTATAAAAACAGGGCTAGTATTTTTAAATAATTGTCACCCTAGTAAGATGGGATTATGTCTATACAACTACACCCTTTTACCTCCAACTTTGGAGTCCCTTTCATCTGCCCTCACCTCTGGGAGCACATAGGAGGCTGCAGGAATCAGCAGGTAGGAGGCAGGGACCCCAGCACGGACCAGAGAACGTAGTGTGTGCCTTCCCTCCAGCCGTGGCCGGCTGTCCACCACTACCACCCGAAACCGCCGGCCCCTAGCCCAAGCCTCCTGAAGAATTCGTGATACCAGAGATGAGCTGGAGTGAATGGAGAGGAGGATTCAGTTACAGATTTCACTAACAACCAACCACCTCATTCCTAAAGGGCAAAGGGGCACTCCCTTGTTCAGACTGTTTCACTCCCCAATTTTCTCAGTCATAGGGTCTGGACCATACCATCCATACACAAGGATCACATCTCCGGTATTGATCTTCTCATAAGCAAAGCGGGAAATTGCCTGAGCTGCAAGCACAATCTTCTCTTGCACATACCGGTCAATGGCTGCTTGAAGTTCTGACTTGGCCTAAACGGATTAAGATGTTTAGGGAACAAGAAATGGACATATTTCTTCCTCTGATCATTATGCTAGATGCTTGAATATGTGTATAATGATGGGTTCCAAGGGAGCCCAAGTCAGACAACCCAACCACTTCCTTAACCCTTGACCAGGGCAGAATGACAGCACTGTTCCTCCTGGGAGTCCTGAATGTCTTTCTCAGCTGGACCCTCAGGTGCATGCCTTGCTCATTCCTCATATTCATCACCTCCTCTTCCCGCTTAGAGCTGCTCACACCCGTGATCTCCTTGTTCAGGAACTTGATGGCGTTGTACATGCTTGCTGACAGGGGACGGCACTGAGTCAGGAAGCTACAAAGACAATACCTCACGTTTATGTGACTTTTTACACCTTACATTCACGTTTAAAAAGAAGACAGAAATATGAATGCAAACTGGGGCAGCTACTCTAGAAAACAGTGTGGAGGTTCCTCAAAAAATTAAAAATAGAACTGCCCTACAACCCAGTAATTGCACTACTAGGTATTTATCCAAGGGATACAGGTATGCTGTTTGGAAGGGATACATGCTCCCCAATGTTTATAGCAGCACTATCCACAATAGCCAAAAAGCCCACATGTTCACTGGTAGGATGAATGGATAAAGAAGATGTGTTACATAAATTCAATGGAGTATTACTGGGCAATCAAAAAGAATGAAATCTTGCCATTTCCAACTACGTGGATGGAACTAGAGAGTATTATCCTAAGCAAAATTAGTCAGAGAAAGACAAATATCATATCACTTCACTCATATGAGGACTTTTAACATACAAAACAGATGAACACAAGGGAAGGGAAGCAAAAAATAATACAAAAACAGGAAGGGGAACAAAATTATCATAAGAGACACTTAGATACAGAGAACAAACAGAAGGTTGCTGGAGGGGTTGTGTGGGGAGGGGGAGTGGGCTAAATGGGTAAGGAGCTTAAGGAATCTACTCCTTGCACCATGTGCTAACTAACTTGGATGTAAATTATAAAAAAATAAATTATAGAAAGAAAAAAAGAAAAGAAAGAGAACAAGAGAAGATATAAAAGAAAAAAAAAGCAATAAGAGAAAAAAAGCAATAAAAGAAAAGGGCTTGTCAAGAGGCTTTTGGATGAAAAATAATAATATCGGGACACATGGCTCACTTATTACAATTGTATATGCTTAGGAGACTATGGGCACAGTGTCAGAAATAAGAATTGACCTAAAACATCTCAGATCTGTGGTTACTATTTACGATATACAGCTTTGACAAAACACTCAGAACATTAGACTACTATAGTTCAGAGACCAAAGTGTCACTTTATGTAGTATGTTTTTTCTTCTGTATGTTAACAGAGGTCTTATGTCAAAATCCCACAATTTATTTGGTTTCTAACATTCCCTTTGCGATTTACTTTACAAAATAAAGGTTGGACAGAAAAATGAAACGAGGTAAAAGAGCAAGAGAAAAGGTACAAGAAGAGGACTTGATGACATGGGAGTGGGCTTACAGTGGTCCTTCTTACCTGAAGTAGGGCTTTAGCTTATTCACTAGGTCCCTTGAGAGTTCTTCATTGGGAGGTGTTGTATAATCCTGAATCACCTACAGGGTACACAGGGTGATCGGCAAAACGTCCCCTAATAAAGGTCTCTGAAGGAGGGGCAGGAGGGGAGGGCAAGCTTCACTGGGGAAAGTGTTCTGAGGATGCAGTCATCCCTTCTGTCCCCCAGAGATTACTTTGGGTGACAGAAGCGAACACAGTGTTGGGGAAGGTGGGATTGGGTCCTAGAGGGGACAGGACAACATACCTGCTGCAAGGCACGAAGCAGGGCAATACACCGGGCATTGGAGCCACTGACCAGGCCCTGGGAGTACTGCAGGCCGAGTCGCACCATGGCTGGGTGGATCACAGAGGATGGGATGCTGATGGGATGGCGGTGTCACACACTTTGCAAGGGAGCCTGAGCACCTACTGCCCACCTGCCCCTGATAAAAAGGAACTTCCTTCACTAGCACAGACATCCCCCTTTCCTCGAGAATTTTGCCTTGTGTGTGCGCTTCCTCCCACAGACCCCATCTCAAAGTTTCAGTCACTTTCAATCCTAAGTTACCAAAATTCCTAGAACTTAAAAGTTGTGACAATTTCACAGGGTCTTACCTCATATACTGAGTCAAAGAATTCTGTCTGCTATACTGGGGTAGGTGAGAGAAGAGACTGACTTTGGATCCATAATCATTTCGTGTAGGAACCTTGACAAAATAGGGGAACAGGACAGTGGAAAAAAGTAAACAGTGAGGCTGCCTTGACCCAAATATCCATTCTTCCCCAGGGTCTCACTTCCACCTGAGGACCTTTTCCCCCTCTTTCCCATCTTCCTTAGGCAATTCCTGGCCACACACCGAGACCACTTCCTACCTGTTGTTGCTCTGGTTTTTTAGCAAGCCTTCTCAGAAGTGTGAGGTCATCAACCTGAGTGTGCTCAGGGAGACGCTTCACTCCTAAAAGATAATGATTATGTCTTCAAGATGCTGTACGTGGTAATGAGAAATCTGCTTTTAAGGTATGAGGCACATCAAGAAAAACTGGACAGGGGGAGGGGGAAAATGGGACAAAAGGATAGAAGAAATAGAGACAGGATGAGGTTGAGAGGAAATTTTTGAGCTCTTGGCCCCAAGGCAAAGAATGGGAGAGGAGAGCTGTCTTACCATGGGGAAGCCTGAGCTAACATAAGAATTCGCATCAACAAAGGTCTTGAAATGAAGGGAAGGTACCTGGGAGGGTTTCTCCAGCTGTACTGGGGAAGGCCCTGGGAGGTGGCCCTCCTTGTTCGCCTTTCCTTGCCTGTTTCAGGGCCCGATCCGCCTCCTGCTTAGCCCGCCGTTCAGCACGAAGTTCAGCTTTACTTCGACCAGTTGGAACTTTCCCCCCAGCAGTGGCCTGCTGACTGCCAGGTCCTGCCGGTTCTTTGGTCGGGCCTACTAAAGATAGAACGAAGAGGTGCCCAAGCCCCAGGCAGGTAGTATCTATCTATGCCCCACCCAGTCAAAGCTCCTGTTTATCTAAACTTTTTCGCTCTTCACTTGCTCAAACCAACTTTGTCTTATCTCCCCCTCTGTTCTCCCACACATCCCTCTACCAGTTCCACACCCCAGCCCTTTAAACAAGCTTCGGCACCTTGACACTGGGCTGCAGGTACAGCAGAGCCAGTTTCTGGTTCTGCCCCCTTTTCCTCCTTCCGTTTCTTCTTCTGCTGTTTCTTTTCCTTCCGAAGCTGCAACTTCTCTTCTTGGGTCATCTCCCTTCCCCCTGCCTGAGACACAGACATAGAATATTGCTCTTCCCCAACAATTCCAAAGATGAAAAAACACTACTGGAGTCTTCCAAGATTCCCATAAAGTAAAGCCCCTAATCCTAACTCTAACCAGCTAGCTGTTACAAGCTTTCATCCCATAGGGATCGAAGCTTCTCCTTCAGGATCACAGTCTCATACTGTTAGGGGTCGAAGAATTCTGTAAAATCTGGCTTTCCCGAGAAATAGAGTGAAACGCGGACGGAAGCTGCGTTAGAATGAAGCTGACACAGCCTGCTGCGTAGCGCTTGACAGGGGTTTTGGAAGGGCACTCTCACTTACCCCAGGTCGAGTAGAAAGCTCCGCCTTCATCCTAGACCCCGAGTCTGCATCAGAAAACAGGTCACAAAGTGAGCCAGACAAGGTCCGGGAGGGTTTGGGGGGACCCGTACTCGGCGCGGCTGGCTGCTGGGTCGGCATGAGCAAGGCTCCGCCGCCAGGCGGGAGGCTAGCCAGGGATCCGCGTGGGGACGCAGTGCGCGGCAGGATCAAAAGGAAGGCGGAGGAGGCGGCCGGGAGGGGCCCCTACCCTTCTCTCCAGAGCCAGCCGGTGCGGGGCGCGGGAATGCGCCCCAGGCAGCGCGCACCAGGGCCCGGAGAGGCGCCGGAACGGAACGACAGGACCCAGAGGGACTCAGGGCTCAGTCGCGGGCGTCCAGCGCCCGGAGGCTCGCGTACCTGTTAGTGCGCCCCCGCCCTTCACTCACCCTCGCGAACAGCCACAGCCACGGCAGCCATCACCCTCCGTTCTAGGCTCCGCCCGCCGCGGTCCCTAGGCCTACAGCGCCACCTGGGCCGACACCCATGGCGCGCAGCTCCCAGCGGACTACAATCTCCAACGTGCGCTGGAGCTCCGCCCCGGGCTACGGGCACCGATGAGGGCCCTCTCACCTCGGGGCGCCCAGTCCTGGCAGTCGGCTCTTGCTCTTTAGACTACAGTTCCCAGCATGCCGGGGGTGCCGCGCCCTAGAGCGGACGTCCCACCACCCTTCCACCTCCGATCCCAGCGCCCCCCCCCCCCCCAAAATGGCGAGTGAGACAGCGGGGACGCGCTGAGCGGCGGAGGCGAGCGTGTAAAGCCGCTGCAGCCCTGTCAGTCCGGAGCCCGGCTGGGCCCTGCCGCAGGGAACATGCACTTTTCCATTCCTGAAACCGAGTCCCGCAGCGGGGACAGCGGCGGCTCCGCCTACGTGGTGAGGAGCGGCCGGAGCCGGGCCGGGCAGGGGCGGGGATAACGGGCCGGAGCCCTCTCCGAGCGGCCTCTGAGGCCTGGCCGCCACCCTTGGGGCCTGTTCCCAGGCAGCCGACTCCTGACGGCCTCGCTGGGAGCTTATATCCCGTCTCAGATTCCTCCAAAGGTCGCCCCAGCTCCTTCAGGTCTTTTGTTCGCCTGCGTCGCCTCCCCCCTGGCTGGGCCGCGACTGCTCTGGTGGGCGTCACTGGCCTCTTGGGGAGGGAGACTGCGGCACCAGCGCCCCAGTTGCCCTCGGGCTGGTCCTTCTGCTTTGGGACCTGGCCCTGGGGAGAACAGACGAATAAGCCCTCGGAAGATCTCGGTGCGTTACTCAGGCGGAGTTATGCCAGGCAACTTCTGGCCAGGGTTTTCAAGGGGGTCGCCCAGACTGCGACCCTAAAATGCTTGCCTGCTTTTGTGTCCTCAGGCCTATAATATCCACGTGAATGGAGTCCTTCATTGCCGGGTGCGCTACAGCCAGCTCCTGGGGCTGCACGAGCAGGTGGGACCAGCACCCCTGCCTTGAGGCAGCTTTCAAGCCCTTTCCTACAATTGGGCATCAGTGTCTCCGTTTTTCCCCCCTCGTCGCTTCCTCTAGGCCGTGTAGTTCCCCTTTAACTACTGCCACTGGGGAGGATCTGGTGTTTCATCTTATCGATTGACATTTCCGGGGAACTCCCTAAGAAGCTTACTGTCTGTTACTCTAACTGCTCCTCCTTATACTCACATCCGCCTTTTTGCTTCCTTGTGCCCCGTCTTACTTCAGCCTTTGCCTGTGCATGGAAAAACCGACCTCCCCCCTCTGCTGCTGAAGCACATTCCTTCCGTCATCTGAGCTGCAACTTGAAATTCTCTTCCCTGCTCATACAAACCATTCACCAATACCTTCTGTGCTCTTTAACAACTTTCAGTGGGCCTAGCTGTTCAGTTATCCTTATGTATCTGTGACGCAATGTTTCTATGTTCTCCTCACCAGATTGCAAGCTCTTTTCAACTCAGTACAGAGTCCTGATTCCACTGATAACTAACTGTGCAACCCTGACTAAGTTACCTGATTTCTTTGGGCCTTAGTTTCTAAGACTGAAAAATGGAGTTGTTGCTCTGCAAAGTCCCTTTAAGTTCTAAGACATTTTGTGTACATATTTGTCTATATTTAACCAGGCACATAAATTTTCCTTGTAAAGCCCTTTGCTTCTTGTGAGGGTTCAACGAACAGTCTTGCTAAATAATTAGGGGGCTCCCCAGGCCCCAGACCTATACAAACCGCACCCACACTGTGAAGGGGCTGACTGGTACATAGCAAGATAGGACACAACTTATATTTAGAACAGAGGAACACAGCTCTGTTGGTATGCTACCTTCACCACAGGAATTATTTCTTGGATGACCAGGCTAAATGGGGGAGCAGGGACTAAGGGAAGGGAAGGGAGACCAAGAGAACATTGTGAGTGTGGATTACCTCTTCTCATTTACTGTGTTTATGTGAAGGGTTGTATCTCTTTCTCCAAATAGCTTCGGAAGGAGTATGGGGCCAATGTTCTTCCTGCATTTCCCCCAAAGAAGCTTTTCTCTCTGACACCTGCTGAGGTAGAACAGAGGAGAGAGCAGTTAGAGAAGTACATGCAAGCCGGTGAGTGGTTGGAGGGAACTTTAAGCTAACAGTTGAGAACTATGGGAAGAGACTCAAAACAGCTGGTTCTGTAGACTGTCCTGAATTACTTTCTGGATCTGGGGAGCCTTTTGTTTTATCTGATACTTAATTAAGAAAAGTAAATAGCATACAAGGATGTTGTAGGTATTAACAAAGCAATTTGGTCAATATACTAATACAGTTTGGAAATACTAACATAATGTTAAATAGTCTCAAAGCAGTTCAGATTGGTGGGGAGAGCTTAATTTGTATCTGACGCGCTTTAGATTAACATCATTGTTATTTCCCTAGTTCTATAGACTGGACTCAACTAGATGGCAGCCAAGGGTGGGGCAGGTGAAGAATTTATGCAAACAGTGAGTGAGGTGAGGCCAGCTGGGGGATGTGACAGGCCATCACCAGCCCAGGAAATGGGGTAGGGGGGAAACCTACCAAAAAAAGAACTGGGGGGAGTCAAGAGGGAGCCCAAAGTTACTGCAACATCGTCTTCTTGTCCCCACAGTTCGGCAAGACCCACTGCTTGGGAGCAGTGAGACCTTCAATAGCTTTCTGCGTCGGGCACAACAGGTGAGGCTCTGGGTGCCACCAAGATTTAAGGGAAGGACTTTTCTGTAGGGTCATGTCATTTTAAGGCAGTGGCTACAAGAGTCATCCAGGCACCTTTTTTTATGAGGTAGGGCTTCTACTGTACTAATGAAATCAAGGAAACTCAGCCTGTAATTAAGCAACTGAGAATAAAGATGCTAGAAGGATCTAGAAATAGAGAGTTTAGGATGGGTCAGAGCTAGACACTGGGCAGGTATTAACAAGGCAGTGCCTCCATTCTCATGTATATTCACGACCAGGAGACACAGCAGGTCCCCACAGAGGAAGTTTCCTTGGAAGTGCTGCTCAGCAACGGGCAGAAAGTTCTCGTCAATGTGCTAACTTCAGATCAGACTGAAGATGTCCTAGAGGTGAGGCACTTGTGCTGCCCCTCCTCCCTGGCACCTCAGGGTCCCAGGTTTCGGGGTGATTGGAACCAGCCAGTATGATGAGCTGTACTTCCTTCCCTCTCCCAAGGCTGTGGCTGCAAAGCTGGATCTTCCAGATGACTTGATCGGATACTTCAGTCTCTTTCTAGTTCGAGAGAAAGAGGATGGAACCTTTTCTTGTGAGTTTCTGTGGACTTGACTGCTTCCCTGTGCATCTAGTAGTGAATTTGCCCCCCTAATTCCTCCCAGAATGTAACATTTCCTTACGGTCTCTCTCTTGGCTTTTCTCCCCTTGAGTCTCATGGCGTTTTCCTTTTTTTTTTTTTTTTTTTTAAACCCACAGTCGTACGGAAGTTGCAAGAGTTTGAGCTGCCTTATGTATCTGTCACCAGTCTTCGGAGTCAAGAGTATAAGATTGTGCTAAGGAAGAGGTCAGGGCTGGGTTTGGAGGAGGGGGAAGGGTGCTGGATTAGATTACTGGGCCATGTACTGAGATAGAATAACCTGGACAAGGGAGTAGCGTTGGGTGTTTTCTACCAGGCCTTCCTAGCTTCCTCCCACTGTACCACCATTTGCCCACAAATTCTAGATTGCTCCTGTTTTCTATTCTACCTCTCTTGCCTTACCCCAGCTTAGCCCCATTATCCCCTTTCCACCCCTTGGCCTCACAGTTACTGGGACTCTGCCTATGACGACGATGTCATGGAGAACCGCGTTGGCCTGAACCTGCTTTATGCTCAGGTGAGCTTGGAGCTGCCTCAGAACCCTTCCCCCGAAATGAATACTGGTGTCTCACTCTGCCAAGAAAACTCCGTGTCTTTACTCCCAGTTCACAGGGAAGTTCCTAGAATACTATCAGGGCACCTGGCACAATCTAGTCTCCTTATTTTGTAAGCTGATATAGTCAAGGACTCACTGCAAAGAGGTCACTGCTAAGGGTCAGGATGGACAGAAGTAATTGGACACTTTCCTTGGACCTCTGATTGGGAGCCCCGAACCCCCCCACCCCTTGTCTCTACTATAGACGGTATCAGACATTGAGCGTGGGTGGATTCTGGTCACCAAGGAGCAGCACCGGCAGCTCAAATCTCTGCAAGAGAAGGTCTCCAAGAAGGAGGTAAGTCTGCTTCCCTGTTTTATTTCAAGGGGGGTTGTTTTCTGACTCACCCCACTTCCCTTCCTGACCTGCCCCCTGTGGTGACTGGGTTTCAGTTCCTGCGGCTGGCTCAGACACTGCGGCACTATGGCTACTTGCGCTTCGATGCCTGTGTGGCTGACTTCCCAGAGAAGGACTGTCCCGTGGTAGTGAGTGCAGGCAACAGTGAGCTTAGCCTCCAGCTCCGCCTGCCTGGCCAGCAACTCCGAGAAGGCTCCTTCCGGGTCACCCGCATGCGGTGCTGGCGGGTCACCTCCTCTGTGAGTTGGGGTAGGCCTTTGAGATGGTGCTCTGGCAAGCCTTGAGCTTCAGGAATGGGTGGGTCAAGGACGGAGGCAGACTGGTCAGAATCTCAGCCTAACTCCCCTTTCTCTCCCAGGTGCCACTGCCCAGTGGAGGCACAAGCAGCCCAGGCCGGGGCCGGGGTGAGGTGCGCCTGGAACTGGCTTTTGAATACCTCATGAGCAAGGACCGGCTACAGTGGGTCACCATCACCAGCCCCCAGGTGTGAGCCCACCCTCATGCCTCCTCTGGAGCCCATTGCACCGCTCTCTTAAATACCCAAGTCTAGGGCTTCCAGGACTCCATGTGAGTGGGAGCCCTTGTCTTAGGGGTGCTGGGCTCAGGATGACCACTCTAGTCAGGCTGAGCTCTCTTCTTGCCCTCAGGCTATCATGATGAGTATCTGCTTGCAGTCTATGGTAGATGAACTGATGGTGAAGAAATCTGGTGGCAGCATCAGGAAGGTAAGCGAGAGGTGTGGACCAAGCAGCTGAGTGGTTGTGCTCTCCCTGCCTTTTGTCCTAGGTGGGAGGGAGGGGAAGTGATGGGGATTCCGAAGGGATTCTGCCCTTATCAGCGTCTCCATCCCCAGATGCTTCGTCGGCGAGTAGGGGGCACCCTGAGACGCTCAGACAGCCAGCAAGCAGTGAAGTCCCCACCCCTGCTTGTAAGTATCACTTTCTGATCAGTGCCCCACCTCCTAGCCTTGCCATACCTCCCCAGTGAGCTCTCTGACACCTCTACCTCCTCTTCCCCAGGAGTCACCCGATGCCAGCCGGGAGTCCATGGTCAAACTCTCAGTGAGTTTCCCATGAGGGTTGGTGAGGTTGGTGTTGGTAGGGGAACCTCAGGGAGGCTTGAGCCCTCTGACGCCAACCCTGCCTTTGTTACAGAGCAAGCTGAGTGCCGTGAGCTTGCGGGGGATTGGCAGTCCCAGCACAGATGCCAGTGCCAGTGATGTCCACGGCAATTTTGCCTTCGAGGGCATTGGAGATGAGGATCTGTGATCTCCAGTGCTCAGCTGTCTGCCCTCTGCCCCGGAGGAATGTTCAGAAACTTGCCCTGTGCCTGTATCCCCCAAGCCAGGGGGTCTCTTCCTTCCTTCCCTTCTCTCGGCCAGGGGCTTCCTAACCCACCTTCCTTTCCACTCCCCGGGCTGGCTGCACAAAGGATTGTTCTCTCTTTTCAAAGCCGGCCCTTAATGCCAAATTAGCATTTAGTATTTTGCACAAAGTCCAAGGGACCATGGCTACCTGCCTTGGGGAAGAACTACATCTTCCCCTCCGGCTGCTTCTGGCTTCTCGGGGCCATGGGCCAAGGGGATGGGCAGAGGTCTGTGTATCATCTGGCCCAGCTCCCCATCATTAAACTCAGCCTGATTGCTGCCTACCTCTGTTTCCCTTCACTGCCCCTGCTCCCCCATCACAGCACAGACTGCTGTGCTAAGGGTGAGGCGGAGCTGTGCTTGCCACTGCCAACTCAGCATAGACATGGCTTTGTTAGTGTTTCCTTTATTATAAAGCACTGAAATAAGTTAAATAAACAGGTGGGAGGCTGGGCAGTCCCCCAGCCAGTTCCTCTACTGCCCCTGGGAGCAGTGGAGGTAAATACAGGGCCCTTCTCACTGAGCTCATGAAGTGCATCAGTCAAGGCAAGGCCCCCTGGTCCATATGGGCCCCCCGCCCACAGGGTTTGGGCTGGTCCATATAGCGCCTAGGTTAGTCTGTGGAGCCCCTGGCCAGCGGGGGAGGAAGTAGAAGGTGGCTTCTGGTCCATCTGTATAAAACGTACAGGACAGTCAGGGCTAATCCGTAGGGCCCTGAGGGAGAAGGACCTGGTTCAGGGTGAGTCTGTATGGAGAGCCCGGCTACCAGCGGCACTCAAAGCTGTCGGACCCCGAGGGCTCAACACAGAGGAGGGGCTGTGCGGTGGGGCCCAGCCCTCAGAGGCAGAGAGGCCAGGCCCTCCTGCCCCACCATGGCCATGCACCTTCTGGTGGCGTTTGTAGTTGTCCCAGTGGCCTGTGGTGTAGGCGCAGGTGGCACAGCGGAAGGGCTTCTCGCCTGTGTGCCGCAGCATGTGGCGTTTGAGGTTCATGCTCTGATTGCAGCTGTAGTTGCAAAGGCTACACCGAAAAGGTTTGTCCCCAGAGTGGATGCGACCGTGACGCTTGAGGTTGGCCAGGTTGCCACAGGCATAAGGGCAGAGGGGGCACTTGTAGGGCTTCTCTCCCGTGTGGACGCGCTGGTGCCGTTTCAGATTATCCAGATGAGCAGAGGCATAGGGACAGCGGGCACAGCGAAAGGGCTTCTCGCCACTGTGTGTCTTCATATGCCGGGCCAGGTGGTTGGGATAATGAGTGGCAAAGGGGCAGAGGCTACAGGCAAAGCCTTTGTCACTGGGGCCCTGGGGCCCCCCACTGGCACCCCCTCCAGCCTCTCCTCGCATGCAGCGCCCACACATGGTAGCTCCCAGCCGACCACCCTCCCCCTCCTCCAGCTCTCGTCCACAGTTCCGGCAGGTCCAAGGGAACAGCAGCTCTGGCAGTGGTTCTGATCCAGTCCCACAAAGACCCTCTCCTTCACCCCGCAGCTGCCCACAGTCTGGCAGGAAACTGGCACCACCTGGTGGCACGTGGAGGCTCAAATCTGGAAGCAGCAGAGCATCTGTGGGGACAATGAGGCCTGGTCTATGAATCCAACCAAGTATCCCTAAAGCCACCCACCCATGTCCCAGGTTCTTTTGGTCTCTGGCTTTTTACCTTCAGGTCGCCGGGGCACTGCCCCCTCCTGCTCTGTGGGACTGGGAGGCCGGGTTGGACGTGGAGCACAGCAGCGGAAGCCACAGGTCGGGCAGGGAGGAGTGGGGGGCCCCGCGTGGGTGCGCTGATGCCGCCTCAGGTTGCCCAGGCTGCTGCAGGCAAAGGGGCAGTGGGGACAGCGGTAGGGCTTCTCGCCAGTGTGGGTGCGGGTATGTCGCGTCAGGTTGACGAGCTGGGCTGAGGCGTAGGGGCAGCGGCCACAGCGGAACGGCTTCTCCCCGCTGTGTGTCTGCATGTGCCGCTTCAGGTGGCTCGAGTAGTGGGACACGAAGGCGCAGAGGCGGCATGAGTATAATAGCCGTGGGGGCAGCGGGGGCCCCCCACCCGGCCCTCCTGCCCCACAACACGGCCCCTCACCTGTCGGCCCCCCACACAGCTGGCAGGCTGGGCCTGGCCTCTCACCCCTGGCCTCCCCTGGACCCCTGGCTGGCTCCTCAACTTCACTCTCAGCACTTAGTGGCCGGCCGCCCCCAGACTCGTCATCGCTCAGCCCATAGGGAAGCCCAGGCCTGGCCCCCAGAGAGTCTCCTGGTAAGACAAACGTGAGAAGAAACATCAACATGGAGTACAATCAGGCTCCAAACTTGCTTTCTCACTGGTGTCTCCCCACTTGTTTGGCCCCACTCTTCACTTCAGTGATCCTGAAAATTCAATGTGAATGATCTGCTTCTGAGCCTGGACTAACCTAGTGATGACAGCTGTACCTAATTCCACTGCATGGAAAAGGATCAAAGGCTCACAGTGGACCACAGACTGAAATGAAGAATGTAATTAGGTGATTCTTGGGATAAAAAAAAAAGTAAAAGTACACAAGGCAGAGGCCTGACATCTTATTCTAAGCTCTGTTTTAGTAAGGTCCTTTTTAGTACAGAGCTGATTATAAAATAAAAACTCAAGAGTGAAGCAAAATCTGGAGAGAAGTGAAAACAAAGTAATGTCCCTAAAGGATGGATTATTTTTTACATGGATTCCCCTCAATGACGTTCAGAAACATCCTTAGTACAGGTAGCATTAAGTGGGTAAGTGGTGCAGCAAATTAGGGTGGAGTGATGTTAACATCACAGGGGAAAGGAATGTGCAAGAATACTTGAGGACAGAGACCAAAACCTCAATACAAAAGGTTTATGCTGCAGGTGAAAGGAGTTAGATTAGACATAACTTAATTTGAAATAAATTGTTTTGCTGAACCTTTTCAAGTGAACTTCACATAAGGAATGTGCTAGGCAGAAGGACAAGGTTACTAAAAGGGCATTAACTTTAACCAGTTGCTCTGTCATCCACTGTGCTATTCATGCCGCCTTTGGACCAGGCCCCAAAACTTCACCTCAACAAAGTGATGGAGCTCATCGAACAACTGGGCAAATGAAATCCAGCTCAAATCTAAACTAAATCATCCCTGGGTTGTGGCACTGTTTCGAGTTTAGCTCACTGGCACTAAATCCTAACCTGGATCCTGAAGGGCCGAGGTTCCAGCGGTCACTAATCTTTAATCAAGTCCCTCAAACCCACCTTCAGAGTCTCTCTCGAAGCCCATGAGCTGGTCGCTGTTGCCGTCACCTTCCTCCTCTTCCTCTTCCTCTTCCTCCTCAAACTCCAGATCCTGGCCTAGTAGCAAGTCACTCTCCAATACCAGGGCCCCGGGTCCTTCGTCTAGGGAGTCTTCGGTATCCACTGAAGAGGGGAGGGGGCTTGTAGATTCTCCCTCAGGAACCGTGCCCATCATCCGCACCCCGGGAGCTAGCCTTGGCAGCCCGTACTTCCCGTACTCTCAGACCCTCTCGGGTTCTCTTAGTAGAAGCTAGGAGTCCAGATCGCCCACCCCATCCCTCAGGAGTCCCCCTCTACCCCGACCTGAACCCACTCCACTGACCCCACCCCCGTTCCTCCCCCCCTTGCGGCCCCTGACCCCTGACCTTTGACCCCCTCGCATTTCACGGGCTGCGGGTGGCTCTGCTTCCTTCGGGGCATCGTGACCGGCTCCAGCCCGACGCGCCTCCGGCCTGCGGCCGCCCGGCCCCGCCCCTCCCAGTCCGGCCCGCCCGCCCTTCCTTTCAGGGCCCGCGGGCCGCCCCCATGCAGCGGCGCGGGCCCCGGGCAGCCCCCGGCCCTGGCCCCGGCGCCCAGCTCAGGCCGCTCCCGCCGCCGCCGCCGCGTCCATTCATGGAGCCCCCTACCCCCCCCCTACGGAGACCAGCTGGTACCTCCGTCCTCGCTTCCGCTTCCGCTGCCGCAGAGTCACACGGGACGCGTAGTCCGTGGAAAGAAGCGGCGAAAACGTCCACAGCGTGACCAGGAAGTGATTGTGACGAAAGAAAGCAGCCGAGCCAATCACAGATCAGATAGAAAGCAGGCCGTTGAGGAGGGCAGGAGAAGCCTCGGCCTTGCTTTCAGTCTTAGTTGCCGCCTGGCTTATCCTAACCACCCCTTGCAGTAGCTAGTAAACTATTCCTGACACCAGGAGGGGGTGAGGATGAGCCATGACGCTACGCCAGCCTGCCAGCAGCTCAGGGAGTTGCAATACCTGGGCCCCCTCTGCCCCATATTCTTGGGACGGACGGACGGACGAACGGACACACACACACACACACACACACACACGGACGTGGGGCACATGCACTGTGGAGGGCGCGCGCACACACACACGCACACGAATACGCAGAGGGGCTTGGTAGAGCCATCAATGAGGTTGAGTCTGGGGCCAGGGAACTCTGGGTGGGCCGGACAGAACAGCAGTATTGAAAAAAGGACACCACGGGCACAATTAGGTTTTGGCCTTTAGTCTGAAAAAGTGTTGATTGAAAGTGTACAACAGAGAGCGGGTGCAAGCGGCTGGGGGCCATGGAGCCGCCAATAAAAAAGAATGTCCTTAAATAAAGTTCACAGAGTAAAAACCAGAACCGCCAGTCTTCCCTCCAACACAACAGAGCACAGGCACAGAACCGGTGATGAGCCCCAAGGAGCAAGGAGAAGGCCAGGGAAGACAGCAGAGGCTCCCAGGCTGCTGTGTGGAGGGAGAGCCCTCTTTGGAATGGGCTGAGTAAAGCCACCCAGCTCCCCCTGCACACCTCATAACCACTGCTAAGGCTAAAGGAAAAAGACAAAACTCAGTCTCAGGTCCAGAGGGCTCAGAAAACAGTCTAGGTGGGCAGGGGTCTGGATAACCGTTAGTCCCGCTTGGCTTTCTTCTTATTGTCACTGTTGCCATTTTCTTCAGCCCCCTCAGAAGAGAGCACCTCCTCCAGTTTCCGCTTGCCACTCTCTGGCTGAAGCTCTGCTGTGTTTCGAGGCTTGAAGCAAATGATGATGCAGGTCATGTTGTCACACCCTGTACCGTCCCCAGAAGTATCTGGTGCCAGGCACTGATCCAGCAGCTACAAAAGGGACGGACAGGGCAGCTCAGCTTCAGGGTTTGAATACCCTCCTAGGAACCTAAGCCCCCACAAGAGGGCTGACTGTGCTGAGACAGGGTGGTAGAAGGAGGGGAACAGGCAACAGATGTCCCAAACAGGCCACTTGCTAGCGTAAGAGGCATGAGGATATGTTAGGAAAATGAAGGAAGGTGGAACTTTCTAGTCAGGGTTTGGCATCAGTCGGTAATTAAGGATACTTCCCAGCTCTGGTCTTAGCTCTGGTCCAAAGACAAAACCTTGGCTATGCAGACCAGACACCCTCTTCTCCTCCACCCTGGCACTCACCTCTTCCACAATGGATGACAATAACCGAAGCTCCCCATTTTCATCACGCTGACTGATCTTTGATTGAATAAAGTCTATAACTTCCTGGCTGCTCATCACATTCCTGGGGTCAAAAACAATACTCTTCTTTAGTCCCAACAAAGCAGAATAGAGGAGTGTAGAGAGAGGTGATAGCCCCCCAGGGCCAATGCAAATACCTACAAAGATATCCTTAGCTCTGCCTTAGGCTTGGGGGTTTTGACACCAAGGTGTCTGCCTAGGCTCTAATTCTAGAGCAGCTTGAGAAAAGGTGCTGAATGCAGCCATTAGAGGGATGATAAAACCAAACCAGCTCAGAGACCTGTAAGAGAAGTAATGCTGCATAAAAGAGGGAATTTTAGGGCATTCCGCTGGTGCTCACCATATGCCATCACAGGCAATGACCATGAATTCGTGGTCGTCAGTGAGAGTCAGCACCTTGATGTCAGGAAGGGCTGAAATCATCTGTTCCTCAGGTGGCAAGTTCTTATTTCTCTTGTAGAAGTGGTCTCCTGAAGTAAAGGAACGGCTGGTTGATGAGTAGTTTAGGCACTCCCCACAGACCTGTGCTTAGGGCTGGTCAAGCCTTGCCATTCATTTCCCTTCTTGGCAAAGTTCCATAATCTAAGTGAATGAAAAACTGTGTTCCAGTTTTTCTAGTTGCAGCCCTATTTTCAGGTTGCTAAACCTTAGGTAGGTCACTCACCTTTTTCATCATCCAAAAATGACAGCTATCTTACCTATCTCACGGAGATGTTTTAAGGACAGAGGTAATAATAGATACCAAAGTACTTGGCAAGGTACATGGGCCTATTAAGATTAAAGTTTGCTACTAGGTAGTCTGAAAGAGAGAGTAAGACCCCAGAAGTCTTTCCCATGCTTTCCTGGCCCTTACCAATGGCTCTGGAGAGGTTGAGGCCCCCGTTGACTCGCCCATCCATGGTGACCTTGCCACCAGCATTCTTGATGCGTGCTAGCTCCACTTCATCCTCTGGTTTGTGATCATAGGACATGTCTAAAGCTTTGCCAGCCTCAGACACCACACAACGAGAGTCTCCCGCATTGGCTACAATCAACTGCTTCCCTCGTATCAGGGCCACCACCGCTGTTGTGCCGCTGTCAGAGCCAGGCTTAAGAGGAAGAAAGGAAGCATCATGGGATCTTCTGGACACAAGCTCCTCATTGGTACTCCCCAACCATTCACTTATGCTTTCTTCTCTCACTGGGACCACCAAGAGAGCTTTAACAAACAGGAGTGGCATGAACTTAATCTTTCCAAAGACCAGAGCATGCTCTCTTTCTTTTCTGAGCTAATTTTACCCTGAAGACCTAGTTCCACTTGTAGCATAAATCCCTGCATCACCAGGACTTCAGTACTAAGGCAGCAAGGAGATCCCCTGTCACCAAATGACAATCAGGGGAATTACATTTGCCTCTTGGCTTTTCCAGACTCCTTGCTCCCCTTCCCTACACACCTCCTCTTTGCCTTCCATGCCAGGCACCATCATCTCCTCTTCTTCCTCGTCTTCTTCAGCCTCCTCAGTGTCATCCTCATCTTCCTCATTCTCTGCTTCTTCACTGCTGTAGCCATCCTCTTCCTCACTGCATTCCTGCCAGAGGGATGATCCCAGGCTGCTGATACTGGGATGACCCCCTGCCCCCCTCCCCCCAACTTGTACTCAGAACCAAGAGCCCGGCCTGAACACGGATTCTGAGAACAATGAAAGATGCAACTATATGATCATGATAGAAAAATCCAGGGGAGGGGAGAGGGCCAGATGGGTATAACTGATATCCTAAACTGGGTTCGGAAGTCAGGAATAGTAAGTCCTGCAAAAGGCCAGGGCTCTCAGCCAAAAGCACCTTTCAGGAAACATGGCCAGAAAATAAGTGGCTCAGAGAAGGAAATATCCAAATATCTAAAGTAACAATCCCTACCTTCCTGTTCTCTCTTGGAGACAGACTCTGGGGCGCCTGGGGTGGCTCAGTCGGTTAAGCATCCGACTTCAGCTCAGGTCATGATCTCACAGTTCGTAAGTTTGAGCTCTGCACTGAGCTCTGTGCTGACAGCTCAGAGCCTAGAGCCTGCTTCAGATTCTGTGTCTCCCTCTCTCTCCACCCTTCCCCTGCTCACACTATGTCTGTCTCTCTCTCTCTCTCTCAAAAATAAACATTAAAAAAAATAATAATAATAATAAAAGACAGACTCTGAAAGGCTAGAACTAGATCTGTATGTTATAGTTTCGACAAAGGAAGAGGTTAGAGGGCTAATGGTTCCTATGTTGGTGGAGATAATGAATTCAAGTAAAGCCTGGAATATAGGCCTTGGGGGATCCTGTAAAAATAGGAGAAGATGGTGGGCACCAAGCTTAGTAGAGCATGCAACTCTTGATCTTGGGGTTGTGAGTTTAAGCCCCACGGTGGGTGTAGCAATTACTTAAAAAAAAAGAGAGAGAGAGAGAGAGAGAGAAGGAAAGGAGTTGAAAGCTATGTATGGTAACCACACAGGCCTTTTCTGCAAATTCAGTATCTGTCTGCTCCCACTGCCCTTACCTCACTGTCTTCCTCTTCCTCCTCTGCCTCATCTGACTCATCCTCACTGTCCTCAAAGAACTTGGACTTAGCAATTCGAGGCAGCTTGTCAGAGGCTGAAGAGCAGGAAGGCCCAGCCTCACCAGTGGGAGTGCCAGGTTCGCCACCTTGGCCTGCCTCAGTCCCACGTTCTGAGTTGGAGGAAAGGCCTGTGTGGGCCTTGGCTGTGGGGCCATTTTCCTCTGAAGAAGTTTCCCTAGATGGGTCCTCAGGTCCGGCTTCCCCATTGAGGCCCTGGGACCCTGGTTCCTCGCCTGTCCCAGCTCCAGATTTGCTGTGGGGAGCACCCTTGTGACAGTTCTGCCCGTAGCGCGTGAGCAGCTCTTCAATAGTCATGGTAGCCTCTTCATGCAGCAGCGCAGCTTCCTCATTGTCCACTGCAGGGAAGAGGCTGAATCAGTACCCCCACACCAGACTCTTCATAGGACCAGTCCTTTTTCCTGCCTCCCAGCCTTTGCAGGCCTGAGTTCCAACTTCCCCACTCCCTGGGGTCTCAGAAGACCCCTTTGGTTTCTTCTCAGATAACGTCTGCCTGCATAGACTTCCTTTAGTCTTTGAGTTTCACCCTCTTCTTAGTCAAAGGAACACTAGTTACTATAGTTCTCTTATCACCTCTTATTCTTGATTGATAAGTAGAAAGCTCATTATGGCTGAGGACCCAGGAAGCCCACAATGCTAGTCTTAGGCCTACAGCCCAGGCTTAAGGACTGGCTGCTGAGGCTAATGACAACTCCTGTCTAGAAAAAAGAGGTCACATAAACATTAACAGGAACCAGAGAGACCCTACCACAATGACAAAATATATATAAAATGCTTACAACTATGGACACTAGGCACAAAGGTTAATTTTTTCTCCCTTCATAACCTCATGTAGTGTAGCAGAACATAAGGTTCTCTAATGTGGGGACTCCCCAAGTCCGTATGAAGTCATCCTCTCTTAGAATTGACACTGAAATAATATATATTAAAGAAGAGTTCTTTAAAATGCAGATTTCCTCTCAAACAAGGGATGCCAGCAACACTCACCATCATCTTCATCAGCTACTTTTTCTTTTTCATCCTCATCCTCAGTGGGTCGCCCTGCAATCTGTGCCAACTCCTTTATGACTTCCTCAGTGGTCAGTTTGGCATCAATAGCCAAGAAGGCATCTTCTAGTGCCTGGATGTAAGCAAAAGAGTATAAGGCAAGTGTCAGAAAAAGTACAGGAGGTACAAAATAAATTGCCTATATACAATCTGGGTAAAAAAATGGCATGCAAGTTACAGGGTGATCTGCCACATGAGGAGACACTCACATATAAATAAAAACCAGTTCAGAGACCTGGGAATAATGAGGCAACTCTAAGAAGGCTCAAGTGAGGATAAGCTTGTTTGGGGCATAGAATTCTTTAAGAAATGCAGTAAGCAGGGGCGCCTGGGTGGCTCAGTCGGTTGGGCAGCCGACTTCGGCTCAGGTCATGATCTCGCGGTCCGTGAGTTCGAGCCCCGCGTCGGACTCTGTGCTGATAGCTCAGAGTCTGGAGCCTGTTCCAGATTCTGTGTCTCCCTCTCTCTGACCCTCCCCCGTTCATGCTCTGTCTCTCTCTGTCTCAAAAATAAATAAACGTTAAAAAAAAAAAAAAAAAAAAAGAAATGCAGTAAGCAGCAGCTTACCGGCAACAAGAAAGGAAAAACCACAGGACTGGAAAATAAGGGAGAGCCTACAGAAGTAGAGAAGGAGCATTACGATAAGACAGACCTTTTGTAGCTTGCCTTCTTTGTAGGCCTTCTGATCTTTGATGATATCAGGAAGATATTTGGCACAGTACAAGGCAACTTCCTCCCCTAGGAAACAGGTAAGGTCACCCAGAGCACTGCTTCCCACATATAAAGTTATATAATATTTACATGCCATACTGGACTGAACCCCAAGGGTTGAAGAAATGAATATCTTATACAACTGAAAGACAACTTACACTTTTAACTTATACAATTTGAAAGACAACTGTTTAGGAAGTTCTGATCCAGAAAATGGATTTCACCGTCAACTCTCTCAGGGCTATGTTAATATACCTTTTGTCTTTTCTTACCTGCATACTTAATTCTCAGTGGAAAAAAGATAAATTGTAATATAGGAAGAGGCTTTTCGGATTAAAACAAGGTCTGGTGAGATTATAAACCAATACAATATCCAGTTAGGAAGGTAGAATGGCAGAATAGAGAAAAACAGCACTAGGAATGGAAACGATATCTTACAACCAGAACCTTGGAAAGGAAAAGAACAAAGGACCTGTTCTTGCCCTCTAAAGTCTAGAACTAGGGTTCAAGAATGTCACCAATATGATCTGCTACCATTACCTCCATGTCCATCATAGACAGAAAACATTGCTGTCTCACTGTCCAGCTCAGGAATACAGTTGTGAGCATCCTAGGAAAAAGAGAGCATAATTAGCATTTCTCAAGATCAAAGGATGTTCTTCCTTGTGCCACCTCACTCAGGTCATGAGGATTTCCTTCACACCTTAATCTCACTAACCCTTCCCTGAACTACATGGCCTAGAAATAAGAAAGGAAACGGGATGATAAAATAAGAAAAGAAATACAGGGGAGGGAGAAAGGAAGCAAGGCAAGGGAGGGAAGTAGGGGAGGAAAGGAAGGGAGAGAAATGAATCAGTTCACTTTCTCTGCAGTCTAGCAGCCTCAGCCTAGGAGATCTCAGAGTCCAGATGGCAGAATGTTTGACTGTTGGAACTCTAGACCTGACCCTTTTGGTTTGTGGCAACTATGGGAAGAACCAGAAAAAAGGCTTTAAAGTCTCTTCCAGACCCATTCTATGAATCAGTGAACTTCAAGGAAGAAAATCCTAGGGAAGATAGCAAAAAGAGACCTGAGGGCATTACCAATCTGAAAAGTTTCTGGGAGAATCCTAAAACAGCCTAAGAGAAAGCACTAGGAATTTGTAAAACTATATACACTTATACTGCCACTTTCCCAAAGCACCATCTAAATAAATTATTCCCTCTTCTAAGTTTAACTCACTCATGAAGTTGCCCTCAGGTTAGGCAGAGGATATATTTACAAAAGAATCTTCCCAATAAATAATATTCTTAAAACTATACTGTGCTTAGATTTTGTTAACTAAAATTTACAATGTCCCATATGATCAGCCTTCCCACCTCCTACCCCCAGATGGAAATGACATATCATTCAACACTGATGGCATAGTACACCTGAAGAGAAGTCTGCAATGGCCCTGCTGCAACAACATCATGGTTGGAAGGCTGGAACTGATCAAATTCTTCTAATCACAAAACTCTGCCACCCCAAACAAATATTCTAGTCTGTGCCATAGTTCAAGCCAAGACCACTGAACCTAGGTGAGCATGTGCTGCAGCTTACTCTGCCCCATCTGGGAAAACAACCCCACCTCTCTTTTAGGTACTTTCTACAAACAAAAAGAATGCAATCAGCTATTTACTTTGATTGATTATCCCCGTGTAAGTCAATGGTTCTCCTCCTATTTCTGGCATTTAAAATTTTTCTAGTTGTATCAATACTTAGGAAATCAGTGCAGTGGTTCTTCTGTTGTCCCTGAAATAAGACTATGCCTTCGTTATACAAACGTAGAAAATAAAAGCTATTGTTCTTAAGTTTATTTATTTTGAGAGAGAGAGAGAGGGCATGCGTAGGAGAGGGGCAGAGAGAGAATCCCAAGCAGGCTCTGCGCTGTCAGCACAGAGCCCGATGCGGGAGCTCAAACTCCCAAACCGTGAGATCATGACCTGAGCCGAAATCAAGAGTCGGACACTTAACTGACTGAGCCACCCAGGCACCCTAAAAATAAAAGCTATTTCAAGGTAGTAAATGAGAGAATGGAAAAATAGCTATTTTGTATTTCCCTCTCATTGATTCCAGGAGAAAGTGTCCCAGAATCTAACGGGCTGCCATGGAGGGCACACAATGGCCTATCTAAGGTTGTCAATAACTGCCTCTGAGTCTCATCCCCAGGATCCAGAGAGCACTACCAACCACACATCATCTTCACCCTCTCCCAACCACTCCACCACCAGCCACACTGCCCTCCCTTCCGTCTAAGCCAGGGTTAGACCTTACTGAACCTACTCCTTCTCTCCATCTTTTGACCTATATGACTATCTATTGCTCCAACATCCTCCACCAGTGGTTCTCAGACTTCATTTGTTCATTCACTCATTTCTTCACCAAATATCTGACTATCCGCTATGTGCGAGGATCAGTTCTGGGTATTTGGAATATATCAGTGAATAAAATGAAGATCTGCACTTCATAAAAAACCTTACATTCTCATGAGGGAAATACACATAAACACAATAAATAGGTAAATCATATAGCATTACGATATAACACTTACAGAAAGAGGATGGTGCTATGGAATAAAGAAAAGGCAGAATGGAGGAGGACCGGGTTGGATTATAGAAAAGTGACGGGAGAACTGAATTGGCAAAGGTATGAGTGTGTAAAGGCTTGCTAAAGCCATAAGAAACTATACCTCAGCAGTCACTACCTAAGTCGTGCTGTGAGTGTCTAATGAGTTTGGCAAAACAGTTGTGTCATATTGACGTTGACTTTAATTCTGATGATTTTGTAGTATGGTTTGTTGGCATGGAAGTTATGCCCAGTTCTGTTTGTACACATTTAGGTAACATTAAATTAAAATTGTTTTAGTGAAATCTGGAGTTCCACAAGTATTGCTTTCCTTAAAAAAAAAAAAAAAAAAAATTCATGGAAGATCTCCAAGATATTTTGTTAAATAAAGAAAACAAAGTGCAGAAGGAAATCAAGTACAGAATGCTATATTTAGTAAACTGCTTTTGTGTAAGAAGAGGGAGCATGGAATAGATATTTGTCTTCTCACACTGTAATACCATACGGATACACAGAAAACTAAGAAAAGCAGGTTAACTGTGGGATGGGAGCAAGACTGAGCCATGGGAATGTTTAGCTTTTTCAAAAGTAAATTAAATATTTTTAGGAGACTCAATATTTCACTGAAATTTGAGAAATTAGTCCAACTAATTCCACTTTTTTGATAGGGGAGGGAAGATCAGTCTTCTTGTCCATTGCTTCCCAGTGGAATAGGACAATCAATCGGTCTTTCTCTGTCCTGCAATGCCACTCTAAGTCAAAGCTGCACCATCTCTTTTGAACCCACAACTCTATTCAAATTACCTTTTTCACTTCCTCATCTACTTCTCACAAAAGCATTGAAGTAGATCTAATCTCAGTGAACATATGAAAAAATACTTAACCTCAACAGCAAAGAAATGAACATTAAAAACAAGGAAATATCCTTTTGTGCAAATTAAAATAATGGAAAAGATTAATAATAACCAGTGGTAATAAGAGAGAAGTAGGGGCGCCTGGGTGGCTCAGCTGGTTGAGCGTCCGACTTCAGCTCAGGTCACGATCTCACAGTCTGTGAGTTCAAGCCTCGCATCGGGCTCTGTGCTGACAGCTCAGAGCCTGGAGCCTGCTTCGGATTCTGTGTCTCCCTCTCTCTCTGCCCCTCCCCTGCTCACGCTCTGTCTCTGTCTCTCTCTCTCTCAAAAATAAACATTAAAAAAAAAAAAAAAGTTAAATAAAAACACATTCCCATATCCTGATCAGCAAGAATATAAATAGTACAGCCTTCCTGGAGCACAATTTGGTAATATGTATCAAAATTTCAAATGTGCATGCCCTTTGATACAGTAATTGGACTTCTAAAAGTTTATTTTATGGAAGTAATAAGACAAGGGTACAAGAATATGTATAATAATGTTCATTACAGCATTATTTATAGTAAAGAACAACTATAAACATCGAAATATCCATGAAGAGATTAGATTACAAGTAGTACATCCTTCCAAAAGAATACATGCAGTTATTAGAAACAAATATGGTTGGGGCGCCTGAGTGGCTCAGTCAGTTAAGCGTCCGACTTCAGCTCAGGTCATGATCTCACGGTTTGTGAGTTCGAGCCCCACGTCTGGCTCTGGGCTGACAGCTCAAAGCCTGGAGCCCGCTTCGGATTCTGTGTCTCCCTCTGTCTGCCCCTCTGCTGCTTGCACTCTGTCTCTCGCATTGTCTCAAAAATAAATAAACGTTAGAAATAAATATGCGTTAATTTAGAAATAAGTCCACAATATACTAAGTGACAAAAAGACAGGAAAAAAAACACACATATGCTAGAAATCTGGAAGACCACATTATGTATCAAACTGCATGGAGAGTAAGAGTTGGGTAATAATAATTATTCTGCTTTTCTACATTTAAAATTTTTGTACAATATGCCATATTATTCCAGTTTGAATGCTTATGACAGTAAAACAAACCTATGAACTGTCTTCTGAATTGCCACGCTACAATATACCACATGATCACTGGCCAGTTATCTCTTGGTGTGCCTCCATTTTCTCTTCAATGATAGAGGAATCATCCATAGATGATGCCCAACATAGATTCACCTTATACCTTGAGGTGTCAGTTCCTAGAACTACTCCACACTACCTTCCCTTCTACTGCCTGGTGAGTCTTTGGATCTATATTATCACCTGGAACTACCTTTTCTAAGCACTTTCGTTTCCCCTTTTGCATCTCTGTTCATTGCCTCCATACCTTTACCTACCCTTGCTTTTCTTTCTCTCTGACCCTTTCTGAGCCAGAGCCAAGTCTGTCAACACTGTCTCTTAGCAATCTAGAAAAACTCATCCAACCTCGTATAACCCGACCAACTGCTTTCTTTACACCTGAAATCAGAGCCACTAAGTATTGCTAGTCATAAAATGTCATGAAATCATGTTGGTTGTTTGTGCACCTACTTCCATCATTCAGCATTTTTTTAGTGTTTTGCATTGACACTTAAATATATTGACTGCAGCCAGTCATAAACCTTTCCCACACTGTTCAAGTTCTCAATGCTCTTCTTTCACTCTTAGCAGATGAGCTAACCTCTTGCTTTACTTAGATCAAGGTCATATATCAAGAACTACTTCATCATCTCTATTCTACCTCAAAATTTTTCTACAGCTTTACTTAACCTCTCCTTCACTTCTGCCTCCAAAGCAGTGTTTCTCCCCCCCTTTTTTTTTAATTCAACAAAGCATCCATTAAACCATTTATTGGAAACTGGTTAAAATGATCTCTCTTCTTATTTTTTATTTATGTATTTATTTTTTTTAAATGATCTTTTTAGATTTACATGCTTAAACTCCTGATCTCAAAACCTTTTCCTTCAAGATCTTACTACACAGAGCAGGCAATAACCATAACAGCAACCCAAATAGCTATTTTGCAGGCTTCATTTTTCCCAACTATTGTATATAATTAAACAGTAAAAACCGTGTCAGCTTTCTTGAAAGTTCTCGTGGGTTCTGTGAAGTTCCAGTTGCCTGTTTCTATAGGATGCCTTTCTCCACTTCAAACTTAACATATATAAACAGAAACTCAGCAGTCTTCAAACACTCAGAACTTCCCCTACAGGTCTTATTTCTGTTCATGGAATCTTTCCTAGGCAACACTTAATACCAGACCTCCTTGACTTCCTGGCTCTCTTCCACCATCCATCACCAAGTCCTACTAAGTTTTCCTTCATGACTTTGTTCATGAATTACTTTACTCTTAATAGCATTTTATCTTCTCTCCTGCCTCTACTCTCTGTCCCTGTAGTCCAACCTACATACATCCAGATACCAGATTATACTTCCCAATATTTTATTGCTAGAAGCTTCAATGGATGCTACTGCATATCAGATTAATTCCACATAACTTACAAGCAGTTAAAGGCACTCAGTCATCATTCCTACCCATCTCTATAACCTAATCAATTACCTTTCATACCATTCCCCAAAAGAAACTACTCCACTCTTGAACTGATCGCCCCAACCTAGCAAGGTAGCAAGCATGCCTCAGTCTTCCCTCTTTCTAATATCCTTCTTCTTCTCCTTCCACTTTCCTTTCCTTTTGTCCCATTTTATAAACTCTCCGTAAGGTCCAGTTAGTCTTACCAGCTCTAAGAAATCTTTCTCAGTCACACCAATATTCTGATCATTCCCCTCTCTAAACTCAGAATATACCATCTTGTATTATTATCCAGCATTCCATGGGGGAAAAGAGACTCTTAGGTCCCAAACTAGATTGTAAACCAGCATGAAAGCAAAGATGGCCTTAAATGTTTTTATAGCTTAAAAAAAATAAATAAATAAAAAGTCTTTACAGCTTTTGGGCCTAAAAGTAGGTTCTGCAACATCATAGGACTTCCATGTCTGTTTTTGACAGTGAGTCCCCAGTTGCCTCAGGACAAATATCTTATGGATGCCTCCTCCTTCATTTCCTACTCTAAACCCAGAGATGTATCATAAAACAATAACCACTGATAGTCTGGAGGAGATGACTCAGAACACACAGGTCACCTGAGTCAGGACTCTTAGGCCTTGCCTTACTTAAATCATGTATCACACAGAACCTTTTGATCTTCTAGACAACCAATGGATCTGTATGAATAAAAGCCCGGTTATCCTGCCTGATGTCAATCTCCTAAGGTTATAAATACATCCACAAAAGTTCCTGTTTTCATGGATGACCAGCCATTTAGATTTATGATGCATAAATTTATCTAAATCTTTACAAACTAAGATTAAAAGGCTGAAGGTGGTTGGGAACTACATTTTCGGTTTTAAAAAGTCATGTATTACTATCTGACTTTTAAAATTATATGCATATATTACTTCAGTGCTACAGAATGAATGTTTTGTGTCTCCCTACAATTCCTATGTTGAAATGTAATCCCCAATGTGATGCTGTCTGGAGGTGGGGTGTTTGGGAGGTAATTAGGTCATGAGGGAGGAGCCCTCATGAATGAGATTAGTGCCCTTATAAAGAGACCCCAGAGAGCTCCCTTGCCTTGAAAATACATCTAGAAGGCAGCTATCTATGAACCTGAAAGTGGGTCCTCAGCAGACACCTTAGTCTTGGATTTTGCAGCAGGATCTTGAAGATGTATTTGTATATCCATGTTCACAGCAGCTTTATCCCTAACAGCAAAAAGGTAGAAACAACCTAAGTGTCCACCAACAGATGAATGGATAAAGAAAATGTGGTATACTCATACAATGGATACTATTCGGCCTTAAAAAGGAAGGACATTTTCGGGGCGCCTGGGTGGCGCAGTCGGTTAAGCGTCCGACTTCAGCCAGGTCACGATCTCGCGGTCCGCGAGTTCGAGCCCCGCATCAGGCTCTGGGCTGATGGCTCAGAGCCTGGAGCCTGTTTCCGATTCTGTGTCTCCCTCTCTCTCTGCCCCTCCCCTGTTCATGCTTTGTCTCTCTCTGTCCCCCCAAAAAATAAATAAACGTTGAAAAAAATTAAAAAAAAAAAAAAGGAAGGACATTTTGACACATGCTATAACATGGATGAACCTTGAGGACATTATGCTAAGTGAAACAAACCAGTCAAAAAATAACAAATGTGTCTTTCTATGAGGTACCTAGGATAGTCAAATTCATAGAAACCGGAAGTAGAATGGTTGCCAGGAGCTGGTGGCAAGGGGAATGGGGAGCTGTTTAACTGGTATAGAGTTTCAGTTTTGCAAGATGAAAACACTTCTGGAGACTGGTTGCCCAGCAGTGTGAATACACTTAACACTACTGAACTGTACAATTTTTAAATGGTTAAGATAATAAATTTTGTTATGTTTATTTTATCACAACTTAACATAAAATACACACACACATACACACACACACACACTTCCCACAAAGAAAAGTCCAGTCTCAGATGGCTTCACTGGTAAATTCTACCAGCTATTTTTAAAAGAATGATACCAACTCTTCACAAACTCTTCCAATGTATAGAAAAGGAGGCAACACTTCCCAACTCATTCTATAAGGCCAGTGTTATCCCGATACCAAAGCCACACAGACATTACAAGAAAACTACAGACTTAATATCGTAAAAGGTAGCAATACTCCTCAACTGATTCTACAGATTCAGCACGAGCCCAATCAAAATTCCAAGTGCCTTTTGCACAGAAATTGACAAACTGACCCTAAATTCATACAGAAATACAAGGGACCCAGAAAAGAAGAAACAATAAAAAGAACAAAGTTGAAAAACTCACACTCCTTAACTTTCCTAACTTCAAAACTTAACACAAAGCAATGGTAACCAAGAGAGTGTGGTACTGGCATAATGATAAGTAGATAGATCAATGAAACAGAATTAAGAGTCCAGAAATAAATTCCCATTACTTGTAGTCAAATGATCTTAACAATGATGCCAAGATAATTTAATGAGGGAAAAGAATGACTTTTAAAAAAATAGTTTATGTTTATTTGTTTTTGAAGAGTGGGGGGAGCAGGCAGGGGCAGATAGAGAGGGGAAGACAGAGAATCTGAAGTAGGCTCTGTGCTGAGTCCAACAAAGGCTTGAACTCACAAACCATGGAATCATGACCTGAGCCAAAGTGGGCCACTTAACCGACTAGACCACCCCGGCACCCAAAAGAATGACCTTTTTAACAAATGATGCTGGGACAAGTATATATCCATATGCAAAAGCATGAAACTGGACCTCTTCTTTACACCATTCACAAAAATTAATCTAAAATGGATGTAAGAGCTAAAATTATAAAACTCTTAATAGAGAAACTGGACTTCATCAAAATTGAAAGTTATCGTGCTTCAAAGGACACAAACAAGAAAGCAAAAAGGCACCCCACAGAATAGGAGAAAATCATATCTGATAAGGAAATTGTATCTAAAATATATAAAGAACTCTTACATCTCAATAAAAAGACAACCCAATAAAAATAGACAAAGGATCTGAATAAACATTTCTCAAAAGATATATAAGTGGCAATTAAGACAAGAAAAGATGCTCAAACGTGATAAGCTACCAGGGAAATACAATAACAACCACAATGAGATACCATTTCACACCCACTAAAATGGCTATAATAAAAAAGATGATAACAAGTGTAGGGAGGATGTAGAGAAATTGACACCTTCCTTCCTATATTGCTGGTAAAAATGTAAAAGGGTGCAACCACTTTGCCAAAGAGTTAGGTAGGCATCTCCTCAAAATGTTAAACATGGAGTTACTGTATGATGCAGCAATTCCACTCCTAGTATATATTCAAGAGAAATAAAAACTTATTTCCACGCAAAGAAATTGTAAATGTAAGTTCATACCATCATTATTCATCATAGCCAAAATATGAAAATACAAATATCCATCAACTGATGAATGGATAAACAAAATGTCCACACAATGGAATATTATTCAGTAAAAAGAATGAAGTACCGATTCATGATACAACATGGATGACTCTTAGAAATATTGTTTAGTAAAAGAAGGCAGACATAAAAGGAGACATATGCATAATTCCATTTATGTGAAATGTTAAAAATAGATAAATATATAGAATATCATGTAAATTAGTGGTTGCTAGGGATTAGAGGAAGGGAGATACGGAGTGACTGGTAATAAATTGTTTCTTCTTGGGGTGATAAAACTGTTCTAAGATTGATAGTGGTAATGGTTGTACAACTCTGAATATATTAACCATTGAAATGTACACTTTAAATGGATATGGCATGTGAATTACATCTCAATAAGATTCTTAAAAAAGAAGTCTGCATATAATTTTTTAAAGTTTATTTATTTTGAGAGAGCGTGCGTGTGCAAGTGGAGGAAGGGCAGAGAGAGGGAAAGAGAATCCCAAGCAGGATTCTCCACACTGTCAGCGTGGAGCCCCAATGTGGGGCTCAAACTCACACACTGTGAGATCATGACCTAAGCCAAAGTCGAATGCTTAACCAACTGTGCCATCCAGACACCCATATATACATTTTCAAGTACTATATATGATTAAAAGTTGATAGACTGCATCTTTGAACAGGATCTAAAGGGAAACCAAAAACTCCATTGAAATCAGTACTCCGTTTAAAGCATGTCATTACACATCAGTGATGCTTTAAGTTCAGTTCTAAAGGTTTATGCTTCCAGACAGCACAATTTTAATAACAGCTCACAATGGCAAGAACTACTGACCAGATCTATTAAACTTCCACACTCGAATTCAAAGCACAGTTCCTTACCTTACCTCTCAAAGTACAATTCCAAGATGATAACCCAATAGAGGATCAGGGTGGAGAAGCAGCAGTAACATCTGCTATGTGATTGGGCGATAGAAATAACTTATGTAAAATATTCTTGAAATCTTGAGGAATAAAATCTGATTGTAACTTCCTGTTGCTTAAGAACTTACAAAGGAATCATATAGTAGAAAACAATTTCTCCATATGCGTGGATATGTATTTGATTTCATGTCATACTATCTCTGAATTGTGAAGAATAGTTACGACATGCTAATCAAATGCCCTTTTATAAAAGTTGCTTAACTGCATCCTAGACAAAGGAATTCTGATCTGGTTCAATAAATAAAAAGTGCTTTAAGATACAGAGATGAGGCACTAATCTAAGAATCAAACAATACATGTTCTTCAGCCTCAGATACCCTCTCTTAAGTGGAACCCCACAGCATTCTTGTGGTATCCTATTTTATATTTTGCCCCATTAATACAATTATTGAAACTGTCATGTAGGTATCTTAAGAATTTTCTGCTTAACATGCTCTACATTCAATTCTAGGTGACCCCTGTATGACCACTAATAAGCCAGTTTCTATATGGCAATAAACAGCTAGTCTACTCAAAAGTGTATCCTAGGTATTGATAGTGCCTTTTAAAGAAGGCAAATATATTTCACAGAATTAAAAAGAAAAAAATTTAACTCCCCATAGAAAGCAGTTTTGTCACTTCCAGAGAACCTCACAACCCAAAAGTATCCATGTCCCTTAAAACTACATCAACTCAAACTATTTTCAGATTTGATTTCTCATTAGACACCAAAAACTCAGAGCCTTTCCAAATATATTTCTCAGGCACCCTTCCACAACCTACCTGTTAACCCCCAAAATACATACCTCAACCAGCTTGAGGATCCCTCCAAACCATGGAGAAGGAAGAAGGGAAGGGAACATCAACTGTGGTATTTTGTTTACCCCTCCTCAAAACACCCTGGTTCCACAGCAAGAGGGGCTGGAGAGAGGCAGAAAGTATAAAATGCCAGCTATTGATAGTTGCCATCCTTGCCTCAAGAGAAGGGGTAAAATAGTACTAAGACTGAATCTATTCATCAATCAGGATTTGAGCAACCTCTTGTAATGTGTATTGGCATGAAAAACTTACCTCAAAGGAATCATTAGGACCAAGCAATTAAGGTCAACATACTGAATAAACTGGTGGAATTGAGTCCTAAAGCTTAAGAGGAACAGGTGTGTACACTTTCTGAAAAGATAAGATTCACTAAGAGGCTACAGGTCATAGTTATTTTCTTGCCATAGCGAAGAAACTACGTTATACTTTGGACAGAAAGGAATCAAAGTCAGAAGGAAAACTACTGATGTAGCACAAAACTACTTGATATAGCCCCACACAGGGCTTCAAGAGGGTCTAGTTAAGTATATTTAACCATTCAAACGAAGGTAAATTCAGAAATAGCTTAATAGGAAGATTTTAAAACCCGAACTGGTTACCTCTCAGGAAGACTAGGATCTAAGGAATAGTCTAACAAGATCTCTACAAACCAAACAGCTGGTGATGAAAAAAGTCATTTTCTAATTACCAGAAGAGAAACCAAAAATAAAGGGAAATACCCTGCAGAGAAACAAACAGCACAGAACCACTGAGCAAACAACTTTGAAAACTAAATATCCAAACAACTCAGTTTGTAAAGAAAACTAGAAAGAAGGGTACCCCCAAAACAGAAAAACTGCAGCAGAGAAGAGAGTGGAAAACAAGGACTGAGAAACCTGCCAGAAAAGCCTTTTCACGGTAACATGAGAAGAAAGTCACCTCAGATCTTACAATAGTAACAGAAAATGCCATAGAAATGGGACCTCCAGACTAGCAACTAACCCAAACCCCAACCTTACATTAAGGTTTTCCTTTTGAAGCTATATCCAAATATTTCTAACACTCAGACAATTACATTCACCAAGGACCCAGTAAGCTCAATGCTGAGCACCACACTGGAATGTGAACGCTATGCTTCAGGTTGACACAGACGATAAGTGTCCAATAAGTGTCTTGAACAGTTTCATCCCACAGATTCTTTCCACCAAGAAATAAATGTCCTAACTTTTCTGGGCCTCAGTTTCTGAGCTGTAAAATGCGGGAGCCAAATTAGATGAGCTGAACCATAGGATCCCCTTCCTTCTTGAAATGTTATAACTACTGACAGAATTGTTTAAAGTCTGTTGTGGGTATGAAAGTGGAGTCTGAGAACAAACCATTTAAGTTTATACTGTCATTCCAGAGCTAACCACAGGGAGGAGCGAGGGATTTGAAGAAATTCCCGAGGGAGACACTATTAGGCTGTTAAACTGAAGCCCACCTAGTAAGTGGATAAACCCTTAATCCCAGAAATAATTAGAGCATTTCCCTGGCCCTTCTGCCTAGCTCTCACAACACTCTTCACAAAGACATGTCTTACACATGTCTTTCTACCTTTCCTTTCTACCATGGTTTTTCCTGTTCTCCTTGTAGTGTCACATCCATTTTGCCCAATATTACTCCTTTTTATCCAGAAATTTTCCACCTTTCCCTTTTATCCAGAAGAAATTTTCTAGAAAAGAAAAGTCAGTTCTTTACAGGTTAAAGTTCTTTATAGATTATGATGAAATGATTACAAATCAAGGAAACTATAAACTACAGTCAGCACAGGCAAATGACAATTACAGAGTAAGTTTCAGAAAAATCCCGAGGAAAAAAATATCAAGCATAATAAAAAAGTAATGATACCGAATGACAAAACTCAAGCTTTCCAAAGGTCGTAAAAGGCCCTGAAGAGAATACAAACGAGTGACAATTCTTAGGGGTCAGGGCGAGCTTCTGAAATTAACATTCGGTGCCCAGAGCCAAGTAACTAGGTGTTTAGAATTTCAAACAGACTACTTGCCTAGGCTTCCTTTCACTGTCAAACTCCTCGTCTAAAAAGGCCTCTCACATCACATATTTAAGGCGGGGGGGGGGTAGTCATTCCCGTCTATTCTCTTCGTCCTCGCAAAAGTAAATTAATAAATCGTCCCTCTTTTCATCTTAACTCCCACACTACACCTCACACCGTTTATGAGCCTGGAGGGCTGGGCTGGCAGAAGAGGATGGCGCGAAGGCACGAGGAGAGGGCGGTCAGTGGGCGGAAGGTGCCTCTCCCCACATGGCCGAGCTCTCGCCGCCAAACTGGCCACCGGCACACGGTCCCCAAGCACCGGCAGTTCCCTCTCGGCCCCGGGCCCACTCTCGCTGCCGCCCGTCAAACTGCCGCCGCAGCCAAAGCTGCACGCTCCCGATAAGGACCCTTCCCTGGGGATGACCCCATCCCCCCGCTCCCTTTCTCCGTCAGGTTCCCGCCCTGCAGCGGCCCGCCTCTGGGCCTCTCCCGCCTCACCTCCATGGAGACGCGCCAGCCTTGCATGGCGGAGAAACCGTAGGGCAGCGGCAGGCGCGAGGCGCCGACCCCGTCCCCAGAGCACTTCACCGTGTTGGGTTGGGAGAGGTAGGCACCCATGGCGGCTGCTGGCCAGCGGCCTCAGGAGCAGGCGAGCGGGACGCGACCCGTGCCGGCGCCGGAGCCCCGGGGGCACGCGTGGCAGGAGCGGGCCCGGCAGTACGGCCGACACAAGGTGCCGGTGAAAGGCGCGAGGCCGGCCAGGAGGCGGTAACGGGACGGGAGCAGAGACGGAGCGGAAGCGGAAACGGCGCCGCTCCAGACCCCGCCCGGCCGGCGCGGCGCGGCACGGCGCGGCGCTGCGGGAAGTCATTTCCTTAGCAACTCGCCCCGCCCGCGGGGACAACGGCCCGCCCAACGGCCGCTCCCGCGAGACTGGCGCGGTCACGCCTACCAACGGTGGCTCAGCCTGCCACCCGCGGTTTCGCCAGAGTTTGGCCCCCCGGAGCTGTCCCCTGCTGTCTCCCGCTATCCCCGCCCCACCTTCGCTGCCCTACCCTGGCCTGTCGCGTGTTTGTCTGAAGCTCTTTTGTGTCGGACCCGGCGCTCCGGATCCATCCTCCAGTGTGTCAGCTCCCTCTCCCCATCGCGGGCTCAGACTCCGCAAACCCGCCGGATTGGGCTCAATTAAAGTTTACTAGCATTTGCTCTGAGCGCTTGAAGTACCTGACCCGGCCTTATGAGAGTCTTTTGTGACAAAAGACAATGAAAACCTCGATTTGTAACACCATTCGAGTTAATACAATGCAGAAATGTTTGGCACAGTCTCTGCAGGGTGAGAAGAAACCGAAGGAGAGGAGACCGAGCTGTTGCTTGACGTCCTCAGGATGCCCCAGGAGTGCATTATGCGGGGGAGAAGAGAATAATGTTACAAGATTGCAGGGGTGAGAAAAGAACGTAAACTGCATTTGGGAGGATTTTTGAGGAAGCTGACTGGTCTCTTTGGAAAGGGGTTTTAACTAGTAATGTTACATAGAGTAGAGATTGTCGTAAGCGCCAAGATGGGTGATTTGGGCTTTACTGCTATTCTGGCATAGCATTTTAGGACTTTTGGTGTAGTCTTTGTGTGCAGTGTGGATTGGAGGAAGAAAGTCTGGAGACTAACTGGTTAAAGGGCTCTTAATCTAAGGATGAGATGAGAAGGGCTGGAACTGAGGTGGTGGCAGTGGTAATAGAGAGATGAACAAATGAGACAATAAGAAATCAGGATTTATTAATAGATTGGGTTCAGAGGATGGAAGAGAAAGGGGAAATTGGCCAAACTATGAGCAGATTGGTTCTTTTAAAATACAAAACTAATTATGCTTCTTTCTGCTCTTCAGGTAGTCCAAATTCCTTAACATAGTTTACCAGACCCTTCATGCTTGAACTGGCATATCTGTCCCACTTTCTCTCCATTTCCACTACTGCTCAAAGCCTCAGTAGTACATCTTTGTGTTCCTCCAAAGCCATGCTTTCTCCTCCTATGCCTTTACCTATGAAACACACCTCCGCACCCACCCATCTTCATCCTCCTCCAAGACGTCTTCTCTAATATCCATATATTAGCATGGGTTCCCCATTTGTTTCTCCCTTCATAAAGGCAGAAACCCCATCAAACCTAACCATTGTATACCCCAGCATCCCTAGCACAATTCTTGTATTTGTTCAATATTTTTGTTGAATAACACCAAGGTTTCGACCCTGAATGACAAAAATTGGTGGAGCCATTAATAGAAAATGGTGTGGCATGGGTGGGTGTGTGCTAGTTTGGGGAGAAAATGGTGGGTTCAGTTTAAGGGGACAACTAGATATCTAAACATTGAAAACATTGAAGTTGAACTATGAGGGTAGAGGATGTTACCTAGGCCCATAGGTCATAGTGAACCTAATGAGATCTCTGTACAAGGCAGTGTAACAGGAACACGAAATTGCTCAGCCTCTTTTTCCCCTCCTAAGAATGGAATGTGACATTGTGGGGGGGAAAATGAGTTTTGAAATATATTAACCTATGTGGTCTTTCACAAATTGTTATTCTCTCTCAGGCTCAGTTCTTCAAGGAAAACATACAATATCTACTTTTTCAGATTGCTTTAAGGATAAGAGGAGCTGAATACAAAGTGCTGAGTTTGCATAAATGCTGTATTCAACCACAGACTACATTTATTAAGTATCCATATACACATGCTAAATATGGGATGGAAATGACATTAAGTTATTTGAAATTATTTTTTATTTAGATTAAAAATGATCTGAAACAAAATGAATAGCAGACAAGGAAAAAAGTGGAAAAAATATGACTGAAGGAAAAATCAAGGTACTGGGAAGGTGGTGGTGTCTTAGGGGAAATGGAGATTGTAAAGGGTCTCATGGAAAGACCTGGGAAAACAATATGAAGATCATCTTCTCCCTATTCCATCCCCATCTCCCCCCAAACCACTAAAGTACACTAAGAAATACACAAAGATTTTGTGCTCTAATAAGGAGAGGAAAAGATTTTAACCAAAAATTCCACCCAAATGTTATATTAGTAGATTGATCTTCCTGAGTCTCTAACCTATGAGCTTCAGAAATGTGACTAATCGGGGCGCCTGGGTTGCTCAGTCAGTTAAGCGTCAGACCTCAGCTCAGGTCATGATCTCACGGTTAGTGAGTTGGAGCCCCGCTTCAGGCTCTGCACTGACAACCGGAAGCCTGGAGCCTGCTTTGGATTCTGTGTTTCCCTCTCTCTCTGCCCCTCCCCCACCAGCACTCTGTCTCTTGAAAATAAATGTTTAAAAAAAAATTAAATAAAAAAAGAAATGTGACTAATCAAACATAATAACAGAAGAGCTGAAGATGTACTTTAATGGCTGGCCTGAATGATAAACACTGTCTCTAAAATATATACCAAGTTTATACAACAAGGGATAAAGGCATGGGATTGATTTGCTGTGGATAGAAAAAAACTCTAAGCATTTGGTAATTCCTACACATATTCACTATTGTATGTCCCAGTATCATCTTTGCTTTTTTTTTTTAAGTTTATTTTAGTAATCTCTAGGGGCTTGAACCCATGACCCCAAGATCAAGAGTCACAGGCTCTTCTGACTGGGCCAGCCAGATGCCCCACCTTTGCTTTATTTAAAAAATCACTAGATTCCTTGTATCATCTCTCAAATTGGTCAAGCATTGAAGATAAACAAATACTAGTCATTTTTTAAAGTTTTTGTTTATTTTAGCCTCTCAGCCTCTTTCCAGTTACCTCTCATGAGAGAAGAGGAGAAGGTGGTTTAAGCCAGTGTTTTTCAAACATGAGAAATTGTGAACCACTGAGACATACTTCTGCAGGTCCCAAGAGATTCAAGGGACCACCCCTGCCCTCCCTTGTCCAAGGCCAGGCAACGTTGCCTTAAAATTAAAAGGCTAACTTCAAAGTATAATGTGACACCAGTTCAATTGTTAAACATAAACTCACGATCACTCAAAATATAAAATGTTAATCCAGATAATCCCAAATAGGTTTAACATGCTTATATTATAAAACTAAAAGCACAAAGCTTTAAAATGCGCAAAGTTTTAAAAATGCATAGTGCCTTGGAAATACAAGACCTCCAGAGGGTAGCAGACCACGGGCTGAGAAACTCAACCTGCATATGGAGGATGCTAAATGAGAGAATGAGAGAAGGGTGAGAAGTTGGGAAGTAGGTCTTCCCGGGCTTCCCTGCCCTTCCCAGGAGCTCCTCTGTTTTTGACTCTTTATGTACTTCCTTCAAATCCTGTTTCTGATTATATTTTACTATTCATAAGATATTGTCTTTAGAAGCTCAGCAGTTTTGATGTAGGATTTTATTTTTAAGTCCTCTCCACAACGAACGTGGGGCTTGCAAACCCAAGATCAAGAGTTGCATGCTATACCAGCTGAGCCCGCCAGTCATCCCAGAAGCTCAGCAGGTTTTTTTTTTTTAACTTTTAAATGTTTTTATTTATTTTTGAGAGAGAGACAGAGTGTGAGTGGGGGAGGGGCAGAGAGGGAGACACAGAATCTGAAGCAGGCTCTAGGCTCTGAGCTGGCAGCACAGAGCCTGATGTGGGGCTCAAACCCATGAACCATGAGACCAGGACCTGAGCCAAAGTCAGACACTTAACCAACTGAGCCACCCAGGTGCCCCTCAGAAGTTTTGATACATTCTTTCCCATGTGTGATTAAAGCTAGAATAATGATCCAAGGGAAGGAAAAAAAAAAAGTGTGGGCCAAGATTTAGAGCTATGAAAGAAGGAATGAAGATATTTTGAAGTTATTAGAAAAAAGAGGGGAAAGAGTCCATTCCTGAGGTTCTGGGCCAACCCATAGTCCTCTTTGTATTGTTTTAAAAGGTGGCCAATGGGGTGTGTGAGTGGCTCAGTCAGTTGAGGGGACAACTCTGATTTCGGCTCAGGTCATGATCCAAGGGTTGTGGGATCCAGCTCATGCTCAGCATGGATCCTACTTAAGATTATCTCTCTCTCTTTCTCTCTCTCTTTCTCTCTCCCTTTCCCTTGCTTGCACTGTCTCTCTCTAAAATAAAAAATAAAAAGCTGCCCAATAAATGCATTTTTTAATGTCAAAGAAGTGTTATATTTTAAGTTGGAGTCTTATATTTCTAGAAGGCCAGACATAAGTTCATCTTGCAGCTGTCTACCTTTACTCAGGGAAATCACCACAATGAACCCTCTACACATGCATAAAGGAAATACCTTATCCTAAAGAAAATCCTGAAATGACATTAACCAAAATTCAGATGTTTCAGACTGAGATGCTGGAGTTAATTTATTTATTAGTAATATAAAATGTTTTGCAGGACTATGCCCTTACAGAGAAAAAGAGATTATTTTTCCCCTAAATAAGAATATGGACTGGAATGTCTCTTAAAATCCTTACTTGTTCTTTGGAGACCTATGCATGTTTTTGTCCAACTGTTTGCTCGTAGATGATCACAAAACTGGAGCCACTCTGAGGAGTGTACAAATCTTACCTCTGCACCTCATATTAGAGGACAGGCTGGCCTGAACCACTGGCATATCAAAAAATTATGTTATATATACCCAGATTATCCAAAGTCTGGAAAATGTCAGTGACTCCTGGAATTGTGTTAAGCAGGCCAGCATTGAGCTTTTTCCCCCTAAGGAAAAGGATAGTCCCTCAGTCAAATATTCTAGAGTGGAAATATGCAGGCCTTAAAGTGGAAAAGAATGATTCTCTTTGGACCCATCCCTGTTGCTGGCATTAGGATTCTAGGAAGTGGCATAGCCTGGAGATAACTGCAAGGGGAAATGGGCCAGCTGAGCTGGCTCTGTCTTATCAGGAATCTGAAGAACAGCCACTTCTAGTGGCAGCTGAGGGCTCCTCTTTGTTTCTAATGTCTGACTCTGTGTCTTGTTACATAGTTTGGACTGAGCTAAACTTTAGGGAATAAAGTGAAGAGATCTTCGGTCCAGTGGGTGGAACCACGTGGAGAGCCCAAAGGAGGTGGTGGCAAAGTTCAAGAGCAGCAGTGGTTGGGAGCAGGGACAGCTGGCAAAAGTAATTTCCAGAGAAGATCTGTGGCACACTTACCCATTCCTTAGGGATTCCTCAAAATCCTTTAGTAAAAGATCTCCTTAGCTATATTGGCTATTGAGAATGGAGGACACAAGTTGAGTCTGACAAATTGGCACGTGAAAACCACAATGTTACTTAGAAAAACCCTGCTGCTTCTTGCAGTCACCATGGGGGCAAACATTCTTAACTGAGGCTCACATGCAAAGAAATGAATGACCTCACATTTGTAATCCCTCGGCTCTACAGTCTGCTAGGGACAGACAGCAGTAATAGGAAACCTGCCAGCTGGAATCCTATCATGTCCACCAAAATGGCTTTCTTTCCACTGGTCTGCCTACTCCTCCCAAATGGTTGTTTCCTCAACCCCGAGAGTTTCCTCATGTGTATGTTTAGCTCAGTCCACAGACAAAATCTTGAGAGGATTCTTCTACAAAGCTCCGTAGTTATTTCTCTGTGTAACTCCATCCTTTCTGGCTCTCTGCCCTGGAAATGTTAACTACCTTCGCCTCCCTGAACTCTCAACTCTGTCTTCTCAATGCAATGAGATTTTTAGGCTCTGTGTGGGTTTCCTCTCTCCACAATGTGGCCTGAAAACTCTTTCTAGGTAATAAGCTGGGGGTACTCATAGGATTTACTTAGTTTTCCTTCTCTCAGGGGCTATTATCCTGTGCTGCCTGTTATCCAATATCTGAAAACTGTTGCTTTATATATTTGATCCAGTGTTCTAGATCGCTAAGGCAGTGGTAAATTTGGTTCCTCTTATACCATCACAGCCATGTTTATAAATAGGTCTTTCAGTGAGATTGTGTGTGTGGGTTTCTTTTAATCCCTCAACTGTTAACTGTTTCTGGCATATCAAAATGTATTTTGCCTTCACTCTTTAATGACAATTTGGCTGGAGATAAAATTCTAGGTTTACAGGGAAGTGTTTTATCAGTAGGTTCTGTTGTTCTGTTGTTCTGTAGGTAATCTGTTTCTTTCTCATATTTCTAATAGCTTTTACATTTTCCTCTGTATCCTTGATATTTTGTAAATATCCCTCTGATATGTCTCCACATGTGTTTATTTTATTTGTACTAAAAGCTTTTTTTTTTTTAAGCATCTGACTTTTTTTTTATGTTTATTTTTGAAGGAGAGAGAGAGAGACAGACGTGAGTGGGGAGGAGCAGAGAGAGAGGGAGACACAGAATCTGAAGCAGGCTCCAGGCTCTGAGCTTTCAGCACAGAACCTGATGAGGGGCTCAAACTCACAAACTGTGAGATCATTGCCTGAGCCCAAGTCTGACGTTTAACCAACTGAACCACCCAGGCATCCCAAGCTTGGGTTTTTTTGTTTTCTTTTAGAGTTTATTTTGAGAAAGAGTGAGTGGGGGAGCACGTACACACAGGCAGATGAGGGGAAGAGAGAGACAGAATCCCAAGTAGGCTCTGCACTCTTAGCACATAGCCCTACACAGGGCTCGAACTCACAAACTGTGATACTACAACCTGAGCAGAAATCAAGAGTCAGACACTTAACCAACTGAGAACCCAGGAGCCACTAAAAGCTTGGTTTTTTTTTGTTTTGTTTTGTTTTTTGTTTTTTTTTAAAAAATTTTTAAATGTTTTTATTTATTTTTGAGACAGAGAGAGAGAGAGACAGAGCATGAGCAGGGGAGGGGCAGAGAGAGAGGGAGACACAGAATCCCAAACAGGCTCCAGGCTCTGAGATGTCAGCACAGAGCCCAACGACGCGGGGTTCAAACTCGCAGACTGTGAGATCATGACCCCAGCTGAAGTCAGACGCTTAACCGACTTTGCCACCCAGGTGCCCCTGTTTTTGTTTTTTTTTTGTTTTTTTTTTTTTTTTTAATTTGAGGACGAATGTCTTTCATCAAAACTTAAAAATTTTTATGTTTTCTGGAGCACCTGGGTGGCTCAGTTTGTTGAGCGTCCAATATCGGCTCAGGTCATGATCTCACGGTTTGTGGGTTCCAGCCCTGTGTTGGGCTCTGTGCTGACAGCTCAGAGCCTAGAGCCTGCTTCAGATTCTCTCTCTCTCTCTCTCTCTCTCTCTCTCTCTCTCTGCTTCTCCCCACTCGTGCTCTGTCTCTCAAAAATAAATAAATAAATAAATGTTAAAAAAAGTTAATAAAAGGGGCACCTGGGTGGCTTAGTCGAGCGTCCAACTTCGGCTCAGGTCATGATCTCACAGTCTGTGAGTTCGAGCCCTGCATCGGGCTCTGTGCTGACAGCTCAGAGCCTGGAGCCTGCTTTGGATTCTGTGTCTCCCTCTCTCTCTGCCTCTCCCCTGCACATGCTCTGTCTCTCTCTGTCTCAAAAATGAATAAAAACATTAAATAAATTTTTTTAATTAAAAAAAAATTATGTTTTCAGGGGCACCTGGGTGGCTCAGTTGGTTAAGTGTCTGACTTGGGCTCAGGTCATGATCTCATGGTTCATGGATTTGAGCCCCATGTTGGGCTCTGAGCTGATAGCTTGGAACCTGCTTCAGATTCTCTGTCTCCCTCTTTTTCTGCCCCTCTCCTGCTCATGCTGTCTCTCTCAAAAATAAATAAACATTAAAAAAAATTCTTATGTTTTCAAACACTGTTTAACCATCAATCTCATTATATTTTTCTATATTTTTCTAGAACTCTCATCATACATGTTGGGGCTTTCAATCCAGCCTCCCTCTTTTAACTATATCTGTCTTTGTACTATATTCTGAGTGAATTAACTTACTCTGTCTTCAGTTATACCTGGTTTAGAGTTCTTATTTTTAAAATATTTTATTTATTTATTTATTTATTTATTTATTTATTTATTTATTTATTTATAGCACAAGAAGGAGAGAGAGAGAGAGAGAGAGAGAGAGAGAGAGAGAGAGAGAGAGAGAGGGAAAATCATAAGCAAGCTCCATGCCCAGCACAGACCCTGATGCTGGGCTCCATGTCACTGTCATGAGACCATGACCTGAGTCAAAATTAAGAGTTGGACACTTACCTGACTGAGCCACCCAGGCACCCCTAGAGCTCTTACTTTTTATTTTCACGATTTTATTTCTTTTAGTCCCAAGCAAATCAAGCCAGGAGTTCCTTTACTTGCTTTTGGAGAAGGTTTCGTCATTCTCTGTTCCAAGCGTGCTCCAATAATAAACAAGTGTCCTTATCAGAATCTCTCTCTAGTTTTCTCATTTACTTTCTTAAGAATGTTCTCCCTGGAGAGATTTTTCTTCTTTCCCAGATGTAAGAAACTGTAAAAACAAAGGTCAAATTTCAAAGTGAAAAGCCAGAGGTGAGGTAAAGGGGAAAAAAAATAACACTTACATTGGAAATCTTCAACTCATAACTGCTAAAATGTGAGGCAGATGTCACAAAACTTGGAATGGAAAATCATAGGTTTTATGGTCTAATTCATATCTTCTGAGTCTGGAGAGTCAGAGAAAGGGAGAGTTCAGTCTTCTCTGGACTATTCTTCCCTCCTTTAACTGCAAGTTCAACTCCTATTCCTTTTTTTTTTTTTTACATTTATTTATTTTTGAGAAACAGAGTGAGACAAAGTGTGAGCCGCGGAGGGGCAGACAGAGAAGGAGACACAGAATCTGAAGCAGGCTCCAGGTTCTGAGCAAGCGGTCAGCCCAGAGCCTGATGCAGGGCTCAAACCCGCAAGCTGTGAGATCATGACCTGAGCCTAAGTCGGATGGATGCTCAATCAACTGAGCCACCCAGGTGCCCCTCCTGTTCCTTCTTTAAAATCCAGGTCACGGGGCGCCTGGATGGCTCAGTTGGTTAAGCGGCTGACTTCAGCTCGGGTCACGATCTCGTGGTCTGTGAGTTCGAGCCCCGCGTCAGGCTCTGTGCTGCCAGCTCAGAGCCTGGAGCCTGTTTCAGATTCTGTGTCTCCCTCTCTCTGACCCTCCCCTGTTCATGCTCTGTCTCTCTCTGTCTCAAAAATAAATAAATGTTAAAAAAAAAAAACTTTAAAACCCAGGTCAGACAGGTATTAGTCTTATTTTCTGGGAAACCTTATATTAGTTTCCTATGACTGCCTTAACAAATTATCACAAACTTGGTGACTTAAAACACCACAAATTAATTTACTTACAGTTCTGGAGACCAGATACCTGAAATCAGTTTCACTAGTTTAAAGTTAAGCTATCAGTAATCCTGGTTCCTTCTGGGGACTCTAAGGAAGAATCCATTTCCTTGCCTTTTCTAGCTTCAGGAGGCTGCCTGCGTTCTTTAGTGTCACTCCAACATCTTGCTTCTGTGGTTACATTTCTTTCAGTTCTGTAGTCACATCTCCTTCTGCCTCCCTCTTTTATGAGCACTCGTGATTATTTAGTACCTATCCTGATAATCAGGATAATTTTCCCATCTCAAAATCCGTAATCACATCTGCAAATATGAGGTAACATTTGAAAATTCCAGGGATTAGGATGTGGATATCTTTGGGGGCTATTTACTCAGCCTGCCACATCTTCCCAGGTATTTTTCTTCCATGGAGTCAGTCATGTCCTTCTCTCTTCAGCCTGTGGAACTTTATACATATTTCTGTCGTTGCTCTGTTTAAGTGTTGTGAATGTTTTTGTTTATACAGATATCTTTCCAAATAAATAGGAGCTCTTTGAAGACTGGAACTTTGTCTTTTTCATTTGTTATCCTACTGCCTAGCATGGTGCCTGGCACATAGTAAGCACTAAATAAATATTTAATTAAATTGAATTTTATTCTCAGATTCAAGCCTGGCAGTACAACTATAAGCTATAAAATAATGGAGTCTTAAACTATCAGCGCTAAAAGGGATGTCAAGTCCTTTCCTTGTAGTCTGAATCTATATTTTATCAGGAAATAAGTTTACATTTAGGAGAGTTGTCTTTATTACTACAACAAAGATAAAACAAAACAAAACAGAAAAGGTTACATTAGGGTTTTAGCTCAGAAAAAACTGGAATGACTTGATAATTATTTTATTTTCTTTTTTTTAAATTTTCTTTTTTTTTCAACGTTTTTTATTTATTTTTGGGACAGAGAGAGACAGAGCATGAATGGGGGGAGGGGCAGAGAGAGAGGGAGACACAGAATCGGAAACAGGCTCCAGGCTCCGAGCCATCAGCCCAGAGCCTGACGCGGGGCTCGAACTCACGGACCTCGAGATTGTGACCTGGCTGAAGTCGGACGCTTAACTGACTACGCCACCCAGGCGCCCCAATAATTATTTTATTTTCAAATTTTATTTGTTTTGTAAGAGTGAGTGGGAGGGGCAGAGAGAGAGACAGAGGCAGAATCCCAAGCAGGCAGAGCCCAATTTGGGGCTTGAACTCAGGAGCCATGAGATCATGACCTGAGCCAAAATCAAGAGTCCAACGCTTAACTGACCAAGCCACCCAGGTGCCCCTTGATAATTATTTTAAACTCACAACATTCCTGGGAGATAAGGCAGATAATTACCTTTAGGTCAGTAAAACATGGAGCAAAATATATGACAGATGAATTTGATTTGAGCATAATTGAATACCATTGTGGAAATCAAATAATCTCAGGTGAATTATTGATTTACATGGGATGTCTGGGTTTTTTATTCCCCAGTGCCCCTACTTAATCCATTATGTTTATCTTAGAAGTTGATTCAATTTCTTATGACATGACATAGAGGTAGAGTTAAATAATAATTCCTATTTAATTAGCTCAGAGGCCTAAGTTATGAGGCAATGACCCAAGGAATCATTCCTAGACAGGGATAAGGTTTGAGCTATGGTGATAGTTTTTACCCTTCAGCCTAATGACAGGCCAGGCTACTTGCATCAGAATCACCTGGGAAGATTCTTAAACATACAGATATCCAAATTCTCCTCCTCCCCCCAAATTTGGATCCAGTTGATTCAGGGAAGGTCCTGGGAATGTGTATGTTTTAAAGTACCTCAGATAATTCACAATTATCAAGAAATCTAGGCTTAGTTTTGAGGTCCTTAATTTGAGGTCCTAAAGAAATGTAAATGCCAAGCTTGGAAGAAAGGATCCATATGACCTGAGCCCAAACCAACAGTCGGATGCTTAACCAACAGAGCCAACCAGGCACCCTCAGCCAGGTAGTTTCTTATAAAACTAAAATAATCTTAACAATCCAGAAATTTCACTCCTTGGTATTTATCCAAAGGAGTTGAAAACTTACGTCCACACAAAAATTTGCACACAGATATTTACGGGAGCTTTATTCATAATTGCCAAAAGTTAGAAGCAACCAAGATGTCCTTTGGTAGGTGAACAGATAAAATGAACTGTGGTACATCTAGACCATGGCATATTATTCAGCGCTAAGAAGAAACGAGCTATCAAGTCATGAAAACATACGAAGAATTCTTAAATGCATGTATCATTAAATTAAAGTAGCCAATCTAAAAAGGCTGCATACTATAGGATTCCACCTACATGACATTCTGGAAAAGGCAAAATTATGGAGACAATATTAGTGGTTGCTTGGGATGGGAAGGCAGAGCACAGAGGATTTTCAGGGTATGCTCTGTATGATATAATGCTCTATATGATATATGCCATTATATGACTATCCAAACCTATAGAATGTAAAATACCAAGAGCAAACCTTAAGGTAAACTATGGATTTGGGGTGATTATGATAGGGCACTCTACACTCATCCTTAATAAAATGTATACAGTTCTGGTGAGTGATGTTGATAATGGGGGAGAGGCTATGCATAGGGGGTGCAGTAAATAATATGGGAAATCTCTGTACCTTTTTCTAAATTTTGTTGTAAACCTACAATTGCTCTTAAAAAGTCTTAACTTTACTCCTAGCTAAATGCGAATTAAAATATCTTTTTTTTCTTACTGTATCACCAATGTTGAAAAGATTGATAATATCCAGTGTTAGTAAGACTGTTGGGAAGCAGAAACCTAACAGACCTTTTTTATTTTTAACCCTAACATACTCTTGATAGTATTGTTATTTGATATATTTTTGAAGAGTAACTTGGCAATACCTATTCAAGTTAAAATGGTTTTAGCCCTTGACTTAGCAATTCCACTTTTAAGAATGTATAAAAGTATTTTTCACAAATAGCCAAAGATGTGTGCAAAAGGATTTTATTATAGCTTTGTTTATAATAATGTTGGAAATAATCCTGATGCCTCCTGGTAGTTATTAATTAAATGTTGGATAATGGAATACTCTATAGTGGTTAAAAAATTAAAGCAGTGCTGTATGAGCTATGGAAAAAAGTAACAGTAAATTGAAACAGGTTGTGAAGTATCGGCTTGCTTTCATTTTAAATTACATACTCATATATTAATATATGCATAGAAAAAATGGAGAAATATACATCAAAGTCTTAATTATTTTATTGAAGTAAGATTAGGAGAGATTTTCACATTCTTTTTTTTTTTTTAATTTTGATTTATTTTTGAGACAGAGACAGAGCATGAATGGGGGGAGGGTCAGAGAGAGAGGGAGACACAGAATCTAAGCAGGCTCCAGGCTCCAAGCTGTCAGCACAGAGCCCGATGCGGGGCTCGAACTCACAAACTGTGAAATCATGACCTGAGCCGAAGTCAGACGCTTAACTGACTGAGCCACCCAGGCGCCCCGAGATTTTCACATTCTATAACGATTGTTAATTCACAATATTTCATAGGATTCTTGTGAGGATTAAATGAGTTAATATGCCTAAGGCAATTCAAACAGTGGACCATAGCACATAGAAGCTATTAGATAAATATTGTTATGCTAAATACGTTTATTTTTTTAAAGCAGAAAAAAAATAAATGAGGTTGCAAAATGCAGTATTTGAGCATTTCAAACATGAAAAGTTAAAAATAAAATAAAAGCCAGAGGAGGCCAATGGGTTCTCTATGCATATTTGAAAGAAAGAGCTAGTTGAAAAGCAAAGGTGATAATGGTAAGGATCAGACAGAAGAGAATGGTAAACTATAATGATAATATCAACCAATATTTAATGAAAGTTTATAGTGGACCAGGTGCTCCAATTGATTCTGAACCCCCAAGGAAAAAAGGTTAACCTGGACAGGAGGGGGTACGTCTTTCCTCTGAAGATCAGAACAAAAAATTTTAACCTCAATTCTTCTGAAATTATATGCTGAATTTGGTGGACAAAATAATTTTTTAAATAACCAAAACAAGATTCATAACTTTCCTCAGATTTCTGAGAGTGTGTGAGCCCTCTCAAAGGTAAAAACAAACAAACAAACAAACAAAAACAAAGAAGGATGAAAGATTGGTTTTAAAAATAAGTTATCTTGAGGGGTGCCTGGGTGCCTCAGTCGGTTAAGCGCTTGACTTCAGCTCAGGTCATGATCTCACAGTTTGTGAGTTCGAGCCCAACAACAGGCTCTGTGCTGACAGCTCAGAGCCTGGAGCTGGCTTCTGTCTCCCTCTCTCTGCCACTCGCCCGGTCATGCTCTCTTTCTCTCTCTCAAAAATAAATAAACGTAAAAAAAAAAAAGTATTTTGAGATGAAGAGATGAGAAAATGAGGCTTTTGCCATATACAGTATTCTTCTTTGTATTAAGATTAGACATTCCCTTTAAGGACAGTGAAATTTCATGATTATGACATTCCCAAGTTCTGATGATTAATTCATCTTCCTCCCTTCATATTGTACGTACAATGGCAGAGTTAACTTCTTACCGCTCAGATTCAGCGTTTAGTTTTCGAAGATCAATGCGTTCACCCAGAATCTATCCTCTTTTCTTTCCACTTCCTTGAAGTCAATCCAAATTCTTTCCAAACATCTTTTCAAGTAAGTCTTTGATAAATCTTCCTGTTTAGGGATGCTAGATCTGGCCCTTATCAACTTTTAGTGAATAGCTTATGCCTCGGATTCAGGTTTTTTTTTTGTTGTTGTTGTTGTTTTTTTGCATTTGTCAACTAGCATTGGCATTAGTAATTTCAATTTCTTAGGAGGATCAAAGGAGTTATCTGTGAAAACCTCTTGCAAAGTTTGGGCAAATACCAGTGCTATGCAATCACGAAGCGTTAACTATTAATTTTTAGAATGTGTTCAGGGAATTTTTTACGCTTTCTGAAGAACTGATATCCTGCGCAGTCTCACCCCCAAATAATGAAAGTGGGTGGGCGCTCCTCTCAGATTGAGGCTACGTCTCTCTTTCCTTTTGTCTCTTAGTCGGACTAGAACTGTCATGGCGCCTTCAAGAAGAGAGGGAAGGCCGGCCTTTCGCCTAGCAGAATCATCGGAGGCACCTGGACTGGACGGAGGGGTGGACAGAGAGACCACCCCCAGTTGAGATCCAACACACCGAAGCCTCCAAGAGGTCTCGGCCGGACACGGTGAAGAGGAGGAGACCGTGTTGAAGACTGCCTGCGAGCGACCGTCTCCCCAGGGCACCGCCCATCGTGACCGCCTTATCCAATGGAAACCCAACGGCAGTGCGGCACCGCCCATCTGTTGGTCGGGACGCCGCGAGGGCGGGGCCCGCAGTTCGGTTGCGCTGCGGAGCGCAGCTGTGAGGGAGTCTCTCTGGTCCGCGGCCCCGAATCCGAGCTGGAGCTGAAGCACAGGCTGCGGGGAGCGGAGTCGGGAGGTGAGCACCGAGGGGAATGAGCGGGAGGGAGGGGTTCGGCGAGAAGGCGGAAGGGTCGGCCTCCGCGGCGCAGGGCGCTGGGACCCCGGCCGGCGGGTGTCTGGAGGCGGCCCTGCTCGGTCGGCGGCCGAGGCCCGGCCCGCGGGAGCCGAGAGACCACCTCGGCCCCACGGCCCCTGCCCGGCCCTCCCAGCCTGCCCTGAGTGGCGGCGACCCGGAATTCTGCCGGCGCGGGGCGCGAGGCCCTAGCGTTCGTGTCGAACTGGGGCTGACGAGAGGCGGGGCCGGCGGCGGGGGCGGGGGCGGGGGCGGCGGTGGCGGGCCCCGCGGCCTGCGGAAGCGCAGCGTCGGGGCCGCGCCTGCTGGCTGAGGCCGGCGCGCCGACTGCGCGGGGGCGTGGCCTGCGCCCCTGACGGCGCCGCGGGGCTGGCCTTTGATGAGGTGGCCGCCGCTGGCCCCGGGGCCTGCGGGACTGCCCCCGCTCCCTTGAGGACAGCGGGCTGGGCGACCTGTTGGAGCGTGAAGCCGTCCCCTGCGCTTGCTTGATGTCTGACGGGACACTCCTGTAGGTCCCAGAGGCCCTTTGGTCTGAACCGGGTGCGGGCAGCCTAGAGGCCTGTGGCCTGAGAGCTTTTGCTGAGGAGTTGAAATGCAGAGGGACTGCAGCCCAATAAATGAAAGTCTCGGAGAGAAACTTTGCGCGACGATCTACCCAACTTGCTCTGAAGTGAGCACACTATATTTCTCGGGTGGCTGGAGGTGGCGAGGAGGTTCTCTTTTAGGGGCGTACATGGCCTTTTCCTTCTGTGATCTCTTAAACCTCTGAACGACCCTGAGGCAAAACTCCCAGCAAAGATCTCTTCATCAGTAGGGGAAGTGCTGGGGGATTTTGGGCATTATCTTCATTTTGCCTGCTGGGGAAAGATTGGGAAGGGAGAAGACAAGCACATTCCAAGGACATGCCTATGACTGGTAAAGGTTTGGCTTCTCTTGTGGTGCTCTACTCTCTGTGCCTGGGTCCAGAAATTTCCTTAGAGCCCATTGGCTATATAGGCTTCCTGTATTAGAACTTCACTGGTATTTCCTATTGTAATCTAGCTGGAAATTATACTTAGCTGTTCAGATTCAAGATGCATCCTATAAATGTAGCTGCTCTAGAGAGTAATCCATATGAACTTTATTACCATTTTCTTAGCTACTTTTCAGGGGAACAAAAAGGAAAACAGTCTCTAACTTGTTTTCTGGTAGATTACTAAGACATACAGATAGTAGCTTTCTTGGCTGGTTGAATAAAATCTATTGATAGGCAGGACCTAGAAAATAACAGGGAAAGGAGTACCTGAGTGGTTCAGTTGGTTAAGCATCTGACTCTTGATTTTGGCTCAGGTCATACATGATCTCACGGTTCCTGAGTTTGAGCCCCAGGTTGGACTCCGCGCTGACAGTGTGGAGCCTGCTTGGGATTCTCTTTCTCCCTCCCCTTCCCCTGCTTATGCTCTTCTTTCTCTCTCTCTCTCTCTCTCAAAATAAATAAACATTAAAAAAAAATAACAGGAAAGAATATCTTGCCAGATTTTCTCTTGTGCTTTGTTGTCCTCTGGTATCGACTAGAATGTCATCTAATAAGAATCTCCTGATTCAGGTTAAACATAGTATAGGTTGAGAGCAGAGATGGGCAGAAGTGCGTATCCAAGAGCTGTAAAATAAGGGCTTTTCAGAGGTTTCTGTATTCTGAACTGACTTAGAGGAGCAAATCTACTTTCCAGGATGTCACTTCTTACTAGAACACCCCCTTGAGCCCAGCACACACAGGTTTCAACTCCTTCCCGCCCTTTGTTTTTAGACACATGGCATAACATTCAGTGACTGTCCTGTGACTGTCTGGACATGTTAGTGATGTTTAACTTTTGAGAATTTTTTTCTTCCAAATAGTCATGTGCCTTGAAAAAAATGTTATATAGTACTTTTTCCTGTAACGGCTGTTATCTTGAGTTATTTGTACTTGAGGGAAAATCTCTGTCAGATCTAGTACCTCAGAGGGTGGAGCCTTTGAGCCATGTGAATGAAATGAAAGCTGGAAGCTTAAAGTCCTAGATCTGTTGTTTTTTCTTTAAATTTTTTTAAATCTTTATTTATTTTTGAGAGAGAGAGAGCGTGAGTGGGGGAGGAACAGAGAGAGAGAGGGAGACACAGAATCTGAAGCAGGCTCCAGGCTCCGAGCTGTCAGCACAGAGTCCAACGTGGGGCTCAAATCCACGAGCTGTGAGATCATGACCTGAGCCGAAGTTGGACACTTAACCAACTGAGCTACTCAGGTGCCCTCTAGATCTGTTTTTAATTTGTGGCTCCATGAATGTGGGCATCTTATTTATTTTATTCACTATTATACCTCAAGTACCTAGCTCAGTACATGTGACATATGGTAAATGCTTAATAAACATTTGTTGAATGAGTGAGTGAAAAAAAAATGTTGCTAACCAATACCCATTTGCACGCTCACATCACAGGGAAGGTGAAGTCATCAGGGATGAAGTCACTAATCACTGCCAGTCACCTGGCCCAAGGGTAGCCTCAGCATGGACTGGCAGACTTGATCTGTGTATAGAAGGGCTGGATAGTGAATGCCAGAGTTAGTTCTAGTGATATAAATCAGCTGAGAGTTTCGGCTAGATAAATTGGGTGAGAGTGCTACAGGTCCAGCACTGATTTAGGGCTAAATCAGTAGAACATTTTGGGGTCTGGAGTCATCTGTTCTGAACAGAGCCCATGTAGGTTAGTTCTTGAACACAGTGGAAATAGGGGCAGGTAAGGATTCAAAGGGAAGGCTATTGGGTGAGTATTGCTGAGAAGGAATGCTGTCCCTGATTTTGGGGCGTTCATTTGTTCATTTGGACTTTACCAAGGAGGGGGGTTTCATTGTCCTAAATCTTAGGTTGGCCATTATTGGGTGGGTCATCTTCAACCAAGATAGCTTCCCTTCTCTAGGGGCACCTGGGTGGCTTTTGTTGGTTAAGCATCCAACTCTTGATTTTGGCTCAGGTCATGATCTCACAGTTTGTGAATTCAAGCCTCATGTCAGGATCCGAGCTGACAGTATGGAGCCTGCTTGAGACTCTCTTTCCCTCTCTCTCTGCCCCTCCCCAGCTCGTGTTTGCACACGCACGTACTCTCTCTCAAAATAAGTAAGTTTTAAAAAACAAAATATTAAAAAAAAAAAGATACTTTCTCTTCTCTAGATTAAGAGAGTAGTTAATGTTTCATTTTTCAGACAGGATTAATTTGATTTTGGATTTAAAAGAAACCTGTTTTATTTTCTTTTTAACCCCAGATGAGGTTATTAGGGTTAAATCTTTATACATGTATCCTGACCCACTCTACCTTCTCCCTCCAACTTTGCCCCCAACCAATGCAGGCCTGAGTGTTCGTTCCAGCATGTCGGAAGGGGAGTCCCAGACAGTAGTCAGCAGTGGCTCAGACCCCAAGGTAGAATCCTCATCATCAGCTCCTGGCCTGACGTCAGTGTCACCTCCTGTGACCTCCACAACCTCAGCTGCTTCCCCAGAGGAAGAAGAAGAAAGTGAAGATGAGTCTGAGATCTTGGAAGAGTCACCATGTGGACGCTGGCAGAAGAGGCGAGAAGAGGTAAGGTGGTGGTAATGTCATTCTTGTGGGAGTGAATTCTGAGAGGTGAGAAGTGGAAGGGGAAAGTCTCAGAGGGCAGCCCAAACTTTAACAGATATGTGGAGTATTAAAATGGAGGACTTATAAGGAAACTTTAATTATTCCTTTTCATTTGAATTCTCAGGTGAATCAGCGGAATGTACCAGGTATTGACAGTGCATACCTGGCCATGGATACAGAGGAGGGTGTAGAGGTTGTGTGGAATGAGGTCCAGTTCTCTGAGCGCAAGAACTACAAGCTGCAGGAGGTAGGTAGTGCTGAAAGGATGTAGCCTGTAGGATGTGACAATGCACGTGTTAAAGAGGGATTGGTGGTGGGAAGCTGCTGAGGAGGAGAGTACGTTGGGGTTAGATCATTTCTGGGGAGGGATAGGAATGCCTTTTCAGGATTACAGTGATTTATGAACCCTGTCATCTGACTGTCTCCCCTGCTTTCAGGAGAAGGTCCGCGCTGTGTTTGATAATCTGATTCAGTTGGAACATCTCAACATTGTTAAGTTTCACAAGTATTGGGCTGACATTAAAGAGAACAAGGCCAGGGTAAGAACTTTTTCTTGAGTTTATTGCAGAGAGTCTAGCTACATTTATTGTTCTTTTTACATTTAGAGATGAAAACAAGGTAGTTTTGAAACAAAACTGGAATTAGCTGTTAGGGAGATGAGAGTAGGACATTGCCTACAAACGGTGTCTTTTGTCTTGTTACAGAAGGGGCAGAAATGAGCAAACTTTTGTTTCCTTCCCATAGTTCTAATTGTTCATAATTTTCTTTGTCTTGTTAAATCTAAGGAAGTGGTACCAACAACCATAGGAGGGAAACTTAAAACAATAGCCACCACCACCCAGCTTCCAATGGTGTCTGTGTCACCACATAGGGGATCATTTCTACTGTAAGGCCTTATTTGAGTGCTTTGCCTCTCCAGGTCATTTTTATCACAGAATACATGTCATCTGGGAGTCTTAAGCAATTTCTGAAGAAGACCAAAAAGAACCACAAGACTATGAATGAAAAGGTATGGAGGGAGAGCAGACAAAGCTTTAGGCCGGTTTGGGGGTTTTAAAAAGATTATATTAATTATGAAGCTAATCAGGGGAACTGCTTGGAGGGTTAAGAGAGGGAATTACTGCTGACCTTTTGATCAAACTGTTCCAGGCTTGGAAACGCTGGTGCACGCAAATCCTCTCTGCCCTTAGGTAAGTAGGATCTGGTTAGTGTTTTTCCCCTATTTCCTGATTTAGTTCCTCCAAACAGATTTTAGGGCACTACTCTGCTGTTCTTTTCTGCCTCTGCCCACTTTTTTTGAGTCATATACTTTCAAGATTAGGCCCCTATGGTCTTTTAAAGGGTCTATCCTAATGCCCTAACCACGAAATATCTCCCACCTCTTTCTCCCCGTGCTTATCTGGCTATTTAACTCATCAGGCATAATGGAGATTCAGAGTGTGGGGATTATCTTTGTGGTGACCAGCAGGAGACCAGGCCCTTGCTCCTCTTAACCCTTGGGTTCCCCCTGCCCTTAATTTCCCAGTGGCCCCTCTAACAGCCCAGTGCCCCCACAGCTACCTGCACTCCTGTGACCCCCCCATCATCCATGGGAACCTGACCTGTGACACCATCTTCATCCAGCACAACGGACTCATCAAGATTGGCTCTGGTGAGGGGAGGGAGAGGTTCTGGGCAGGGGAGCCTCGGGAATTTGGGAACCATGGGGGTAAGATGAAAGGAGTGGGGAGAATAGGGCAAAATTCTGAGGTGTGGGCTGGTGGTAAGAGTTAGGACTTTGCTAGGGGTAATTCACAGGGAGAGGCCAGTCAATTAGGGGGCAGGGTCTAAGACCTTTTTGGAGGGAAGTGGGTTAATTTAGAGATCTTGATAGGTTGGGAAAGGGCAAGAGATGGGTCTAAGATCTGACTTGAGCCCCTGGGGCCAGACCCTACCAAAGGAGGTTCCAGGCTGTGCCTGCTGTGAGTGCTTTCATTTGCCGTGTATCTGTGTGCAGTGTATAACATTTCTGTGTGCCGTGTCTGTGTGCGGTTTGTGTGTCCATTTGTCTGGGGCTTGGCTGCTCCATCGCTCACAACTTTTCTCTGTTTTCCTCCCTCCCGCTTACGGGCTGCTCTGTTCCCAACAGTCTTTCATAGGATTTTTGCTAATGGTGAGAGCTCCCTGTTGCCCCACTTGGGGCTCTGTTTGTGCTCCCTCTGCTCCCCTTTGCGGCTGCCCAGTGCATGCAGTCGTGGGAGCAAGCCCTGTTGCCTATCTCCCCTGCCTACTTATGCCTGCTTGGCTTCTCCCTACCAGCCCTCCACCTGCTTGCCCTTCCATAACTTGCTTGTTTCCTGTGGATTCTGCCTGGCTGGCCACTTATGTCCTGGATTCTTATTCCCCTTCATCATCAGGCTGGTTCCCTGAATCATACTGTGCTCCCAGACTCTCTGTGATTTGTAGTCATTGTTTATGACCTGAGTGAGTCCAAACTGGGCCCGGCCCTGGTTCCTCGTTCAGCCCTGTGACAGCAATGTTGAAGAATAAGGGAGTAGAGCAGGAGTCTAAAATTTTGGTAGATCAAAAGTGAGACTGATTCAAGGGTATTGGTTCAACTATGAGCTGTTTTTGAGTTTCGGTCAGCAAAGGTGGGGAAGAAGGAGATTGTCTAATTGGTTGTATGTTAATCCTTCTTATTCTTCTTTATCCAAGTTTCTGTATCCAAGGTCTGTAATTGTTGCAGATTAGGAAGAACTGTCTGGGTCTTTATGCTATTTTGCAGGGTGGCTGAAAGAACTAGACCAAACATATTCATGTGTTCAGGGATTAGATATTCCTGAGCTTTGGGGAAGGTGAACAGGACACAAGCAAAAGTGTTACTTTAGCCTTTATTGCTCTTTCGCCAGCTTCCCCTATATACTCGTTAGTTTAGTGTGGAGTGTTCGTTGGTTCAGAATTCAGGACTTTAAATGAGAAGCGATAGACCTGAGAAAGGCGAAGTAGGTGGTATTCATGTTTAGTCTGTGGTTCATGATGGGAAAGGGACAGTTTTGCGCCTTGAGGGTTAGAGACTTCAGGAGAGAATTTGGCTTTTGGGGACCTCTCTCTGGAGTGAGACTATGCTGTGTTGATGGTGGTCAGATTGTGGGTATCTCCCCTACTCCCAGTGGCTCCTGACACTATCAACAATCATGTGAAGACTTGTCGGGAAGAGCAGAAGAATCTACACTTCTTTGCACCAGAGTACGGAGGTAAGGCATCTCAGTTTTCTCTGCCCTCTCCCTGTTCCCCAGGTTTCCCACCTTATAACCTGAGGCACAGAGGTAATATAACAAACTTCCAGTCCTTGTCTGCTGGCATACAAAAAGTTTTTAAAAGGTATTTCTGCCACTCCCTACCCCCATCCTTTGATTCACCAGAACCTTCTCTGTTTTCCCTAGAAGTCACTAATGTGACAACGGCAGTAGACATCTACTCCTTTGGCATGTGTGCACTGGAGGTGAGGAAACCACAAGCAGTGGTGATGGAAAGGGATCAAATTAGAAGACAGAAGGGGGAGATGGAGGGATGACAAGTAAGTTCTTGAGGGAGTGATTCTGGAGCGCTGAAGTTCTGAAGTTTCTACTTGTCTTCTCTGTTCCCCCTTGCTGCAGATGGCAGTGCTGGAGATTCAGGGCAATGGAGAGTCCTCATATGTGCCACAAGAAGCTATCAGCAGTGCCATCCAGCTTCTAGAAGACCCATTACAGAGGGTAAGAATCTTCTGGATCACTCCCTCCTTAACAGACTTTGAAACGTCTTTACGTTTTTATTCCGTTTTATTTACTGGTAATATTTTTTTTTCTAAGAACAAGAGAACAGAAAGCAGAAAGGACAGGCAAAAGCAGTGAATGTTTCCCTAGGTGGTGCCTACTTTGTTTTTTGTATACACACACACACAGGTTAGGGGTTTAAGATGGGTAGCATTGGGGGTAAAGGTTGTGTGGTAAAGGTCATGTGTTAATTTAGGTGTGTCTGCCTAGAAGTAAACTAACTTAATGTTACCTCAGGTAATTGGTATATGTTCTTCAGACAACCATCTTGATATTTTTAAACAAATTGATCAGTTTTAATTAAATCCATTATCTGGGGTTTTATATTTATATAGTTTTAGATAGGGAAAGTGCCCTAAAAAAACAAGCTAAGGTTTAAAGGGTATAAAGTTATGAATCAGTAGATGGAGTATAGTAAGTAGAGGTTGGACAGGAACGTCCAAAGGATAGTTTGTAAATTATTAGATAGTGTGACAGGAAGACTAGTGTGAAATCCTGAGGCTAGTGTGGATTGAATTTCTAGTTCAGCGTTAGGTTGGGGCATTCAAGTAACAGATTAGGTATATGACCTTGCTGGCTTTTAAGTTTCTAAGTAGGAAAAGCAGGTTAATTGTTATAGGACCTACAGGAGGTGGGAAGGAGGGGTGAGGCTTGGGGAAAACCAGTGAATTTAATAGATGATTATAGGAGACAAAGGAAATTGTAGGGTTGGGAAATAAAGGAATTTAATAAATGATTAATGAATTTAATAAATATAGGAGATAAGGAAATTGTAGGGCTGGGAAATAAAAAGATGGTGAATATTGTTGATCACAACAGAGAAGGTAACTTTGGTGAGAGTTGAGGAGCGTGTGGGCTAATAAAGCAGAGAAGTAGAAAATAAGGGAAAAGAATTCATAAGTTTGAATAGTAAAAGAAGTTTGCAGTTGGGGAACAGAAAAATAATTAAAACCAAAAAAACAGTGAACAGTAGCTTTCATGTTAATACCTTAAGAGTTTTCAAAGCCCTTTCATATACATTTAATAGTTTGCCCCCTTAGTCCGTGCAAACCACCTAGTATGTACAAAGTCTGTGCTAAGTATAGTGAGCGAGATAAAGATGAACCCAGTGGACTGGTTGCCAGATGTCTGTTCTACTTCCTTGTTCCTTTTTCTAGGAGTTCATTCAAAAGTGCCTGCATTCTGAGCCTGCTCGCAGACCAACAGCCAGAGAACTTCTGTTCCACCCAGCACTGTTTGAAGTGCCCTCGCTCAAACTCCTTGCTGCCCACTGCATTGTGGGACACCAGCGTGAGTCCCCTTGGCCCTGCTAGGAATTTTCTTCCCATCTGGAGCCTTAATAACTATCACGAGCATGCTCTTTTCTCTTCCACTTCCAAAAGAATTTTTTATCCCCCTGGGACCCCTGTGCCTTTCTATGACATTAATCTGACTACCCTTCTATAACTTCCCATTTCTTTATGCCCTCCAGACATGATCCCAGAGAATGCTCTGGAGGAGATCACCAAAAACATGGATACCAGTGCTGTACTGGCTGAAATCCCTGCAGGACCAGGAAGAGAACCAGTTCAGACTTTGTGAGTAACTAACTGAGAGGGTCTGAAAGGGACAGATTGGTCACTACAACCCTGAGGGTTGTCAACTGTCCATTCTTTGGTAATTGTTGAATCTGCTATTTTGCTTATTTCCTTCCTTTCACCTGCTTTCTCTCTTTTCTCTTGCAGGTACTCTCAGTCACCAGCTCTGGAATTGGATAAGTTCCTTGAAGATGTCAGGTGAGAGGAAAGGCTTGCTTGAGGAAGCGGGGGTGGCTGTCCTGGGGCATTCACAGAGCCCATGTGACCTGTCTGATCTCCCTCCAGGAATGGGATCTACCCTCTGACAGCCTTTGGGCTACCTAGGCCCCAGCAGCCACAGCAGGAGGAGGTGACATCACCTGTTGTGCCCCCCTCTGTCAAGACTCCAACACCTGAACCAGCTGAGGTGGAGACCCGCAAGGTGGGGCTTTGTGGGTGTGGATGTCTCCATGGTCATGGTAGAAGGGAGAGAGGACATGTCAAATTAGGCTTTGTCCTTTAGAGAAAAGAAGGTGTTTCTGTCTTAGCAGGCTTGTCCTGTGGACTGGAAAGCCTTCCAGCTGTTGGGGCTTTTTATTGACTGGTGTCTACTATAGGGACCCTCTCTGTGCCCTCTCTCTAGGTGGTGCTGATGCAGTGCAACATCGAGTCAGTGGAGGAGGGAGTCAAACACCATGTAAGGCTCAGGGCCAGGGCTGCATAGGGCTGGGTGGGCAGGAGGTGAAGAGGAGCCTCATTTTTTGACTGTCCTGTTTTTCAGCTGACGCTTCTTCTGAAGCTGGAGGACAAACTCAACCGGCACCTGAGCTGTGACCTGATGCCAAGTGAGTGTCTTCTTTCCCTCAGACGATGAGAGTCTGTGAGCCTCATCCGTGAGAAACCTTCATGGGGGTGGGGAAGGTTACAGGGCAGTAACACATGGGCGCACAGAACGAATATCTTAAATAGCTCCTAATACTAGAGGGTGGATCTGACACCATTGCTCGTGGTGTTCTTTCCCAGCCGGGGTAACCCAACTGGGGCTGTTGGAAGGGCTCTGGGCCCCTTGCTCCCACACTGTGCTCACCCTCTCCCGTTTCTCTGTCAGATGAGAACATCCCTGAGTTGGCAGCTGAGCTGGTGCAGCTGGGCTTCATTAGCGAGGTGAGGTTTCTGCCTTCAGCTGCTCTGGCTGCCTCCATTCTTCTCTCCTCTCTCGCCCTGTCTCACCGAGCTCTTCTCTCCCAGGCTGACCAGAGCCGACTGACTTCTCTGCTAGAGGAGACCCTGAACAAGTTCAATTTTGCCAGGAACAGCACCCTCAACTCAGCCGCTGTCACCGTCTCCTCTTAGAGTTCACTCGGGCCAGGCCCCTGATCAGAGCTGTGGCCGTCGCTAGATGTGCAACAGCCTTTCTGCCCCTTCCCCCCAGTCAGTATTACCCTGTGAAGCCCCTTCTCTCCTTTATTATTCAGGAGGGCTTTGGGGCTCCCTGGTTCTGAGCATCACCCTCCCCCTTCCCCCCTCTTCCTCCCCTCTGCACTTTGTTTACTTGTTTTGCACAGACGTGGGCCTGGGCCTTCTCAGCAGCCGCCTTCTAGTTGGGGGCTAGTAGCTGATATGCCGGCTCCCGCCCAGCCTGTGTGGAAGGAGGCCCACGGGCACTGGGGGAGCTGAATTCTACAATCCCGCTGGGGCGGACGGGGCGGGAGAGAAGGGTGGTGCTGCAGTGGTGGCCCTGGGGGGCCATTCGATTCGCCTCAGTTGCTGCTGTAATAAAAGTCTACTTTTTGCTACAAGCGTCGTGTGTGTGTGCGCCTTCCCCGCTAGGGGGAGCGAGCTCGGAGCCCCGCCCGGGGCGTGGGGTTGGGCCTCCAGGTGGCAGCCGGGCGGAACTGGTAGGGAGAGCGAGGGAGGGGCCAGGGCCAGGTAGAGCTGCCCTGCGGCGGGGCGAGGAGGGCCGAGATGAGGTGCTGCCGCCTCTGCAGATTCGGTAACTTCCGGCCCCGGTCTCGTTCCCCTGCGTCCGCCGACGACCCTTCCTACAGCCCCCCCCCCGTTCACGGGGCGGCCACGAGGGGCCCTCCGGTTCCTTTCCCGGCTCAGGCCTGCCCCTCCCCCGTGCTTTGCAGACGCGGCCCGCGGCCCCCGGCGGCTTATGCGCGTGGGCCTGGCGCTGATCCTGGTGGGCCACGTGAACCTGCTCCTGGGGGCCGTGCTGCACGGCACCGTCCTGCGACACGTGGCCAATCCCCGCGGCGCGGTCACCCCGGAGTACACCACGGCCAATGTCATCTCCGTGGGCTCGGGGCTGCTGGTGAGCGCGGCGGGGGGCGGGGCCGCGGCTGTGAGGGAGGGGGGCGGGGCGGAGAGAGGCGCGGGCCTCAGGCATTGTATCTTCCAGAGTGTTTCCGTGGGACTTGTGGCCCTCTTGGCATCCAGGAACCTTCTGCGCCCAAGACTGGTGAGGGGATTTTTGGAGCTTTCATGAGGTCTTGAGTCAGGGAAATGAAGACCTGACTCAGCTTCACCTTCAGGTGGGAGGAGGAGCCTCAAATAGAGAAACCAAGGTGTCTTAGCAGTGGGAGAGTCGGCCACTCACAGCTGCTCACCCTGATCTTCTGTCCCTGCCAGCACTGGGTTCTCCTGGCACTAGCTCTGGTGAACCTCCTCTTGTCTGCTGCCTGCTCCCTGGGCATCCTCCTTGCTGTGTCACTCACTGTGGCCAACGGTGGCCGCCGTCTTATTGCTGACTGCCATCCAGGGCTGCTGGATCCTTTGCTACCGATGGACAAGGGGTCTGGACGCACTGACTGCCCGTTTGACCCTACAAGAATCTATGTGAGTGCATGTTTTTTTCAGCCTTTTTGCAGTCTACAGGGCCTTGGTCCTGCCTTTTCAACCACCCCTACTTGCCACTCCTGCCCTGCTCCCTCTCAGTTCCCCACCCTCCCTCTTCACCTTTTAGGATACAGCCTTGGCTCTCTGGATCCCTTCTTTGGTCATGTCTGCAGGAGAGGCTGCTCTATCTGGTTACTGCTGTGTGGCTGCACTCACCTTACGTGGGGTTGGGCCCTGCAGGAAGGAAGGGCTTCAGGAGCAGGTAAGGAAGAAGAACAGGAAGGGCTCATTCAAAACAGACTGCCTGTAATTCAGGGCAGGAGTACTAACTCCATCCTCCCCTATAGCTGGAGCAACTGACAGAGCTTGAACTTCCTAAGTGTAAAAGACAGGAAAATGAACAGCTACTGGATCAAAATCAAGAAATCCAGGCATCACAGAAAAGCTGGGCTTAGGACAGGTAATCTATGGAGACTGTGGCCTGGGAAGGCGTGGAGGCAGGGAACCACTCTTAGAACTGGGTCATGTCCCCTGCCAGGCTGCTTGCCCTCTGACCCAGGTTCTCCCTTCTGCAGAACAGGTGCTGATCCAGAGGTTCAGTACACAAGGTTTTCCACCTCCCCAGGATGACATAAACAGTTATAATAAAATAACTCTTTTCTTCTACTTGATTATGGTTCCTTTTGGGGGTTAAAGGGCAATGGGCTGATATTGGGGATGACCTTGATCGAAGAACACAATGGTTTGGTCTGTTATCTACAAGTCTTTAATGAGGGAGAGAACCCAATAACTCTTCCTTGAATTCTATCAGTTACTGAAAGGAAAAGCTGGTGCTAGGTAACCCTCCACACCACTGACTAATGAATTTCAGCACATCCTGGCACACTGGGCTGTGGGAGGTCTGTGGACAAACAGAAGAACAGGAGAAGAGCTCAGTGCTAAGAAAAAGCATTCCTTCTATAAGGAAAATCAACCCTATCTTAGTATGGGGAGCAGAGTTCAGGGTTGCACCTGCCTTGTTGACATTCCCACCCACCCTTCTAGTGGTTTCTTATTTTCCTTCAGTGCTATTCTCCCTGCCCCGACCCTTCAAGTCTCCCTCTCTAACCTTGATCGCCATAAGGAACTTATTCCAGTTGTCCTTGTTAGCTGCCTTCCCTGGCCGCTTAAATTCAATTTTGTTCCTCAGAATGGGGTATCCTGTGGGGGAAGAAAAAAAGATGAACTGGCATTTGAGGGGGAAAACAAAGAACAATTTAGGAGCAGGAAGTAGAATGTTCGTGGCACCTGGCTGGCTCAATTGGTTGAGCATCTGAGTCTTGATTTTGGTCCAGGTCATGATTTAAGGGTCATGGGGTCGAGCCCCATGTCAGGCTCCATGCTGGCCATGGAGCCTGCTTAAGATTCTCTTTCTCCCTCTCCCTCTGCTCTTCTCCCCTGTGCATACTCTCTCTCAAAGGAAAAAAAAAAGTTCTGCCTCTTTTACTGAATCACAGTAAGATGTTTTTTTTATTTTTTATTTTTTAACATTTATTCATTTTTTGAAAGACAGAAAGAGAGCACGAGCAGGGGAGGGGCAGAGAGAGGGAGACAAAGAATCCGAAGCAGGTTCCAGGCTCTGAGCTGTCAGCACAGAGTCTGGGAAAACACTTTCTTGAACCTGCTGTTTGCCCCTCCTTTCCACCCACCACAGAACGTTGGGTGCTGTAGGGTTCTGTACCTGTAATGAGGCAGGGTAGTGCCCGAACTCCAGTGCTCGCCGCCACCAGGGAAGCCTCATAGGCACCGCGCTCATCCCGAGGCAGAACCTGCTCCAGCCGCTGGTCCATTGAGACTGTGAGTACCCAGTCTCGAACCTCTTCTCTCTGAGCCTCCTGGGAAGGACAGGGAGCAGCAGCCTCCTCAGCACCAGCTTCCACAGCAGGCAAGTGGAAGGCGGCGAGTTTTACTAAGCTGCTGTCCTGTGCATCATTTTTTACCCATACATGATCCTCCTTGGATGGCGTTCATGATCACCACCTTAGTTTTTTTTCTCTGCTTCTACTTTCGTTGGAGGAACAGTGAGAGCAGAAGCCCTTCCAAAGATGTTGCTAACTCATGGCCATTATAAAGGTTAGGAGGGCCAAATAAAGTGTCCTCCATTCACAACGTCCTAATACCAGTGAGGCCTCCCATTCTCCAATCTTGTGCCCTTACCGGTACGTGCTGCTTGGCTGGGAGTGGCACCTCAAAGGGAATGTCTGTATCCTGAAAGTCACAGTGGTCAAGGGCATCCAGAGTCCCTTCTTCGATTGCCTGTGGAAGAGTGGGCAGCCATGAGATAGACACAACTTGTGACAGGCAAAACTTCCCACCCTCTGGGCACAACTTTATGCTCACATCAGTCAGATCCAGAAAGCGGTTGAGGAAGATGAATGCCATGTTCTCCCAGCCAACTGCCTGCAACAGAGGAAAGTTGCAGGTGGGAGCCAGCAGCTGGGCTTGGATGCTGCTTTTCCAGGATGCAGGGGGAGGAATTCGGGAAGTCACAGGAAAGCGATATCCTCCATAACATCAGCCCCACCCTCAGCTTTGCTCTACCAGAGCACACGGGATAGTCTACCTTCCTTCCTTTTGATTTCCTTAATTCCTCGGCCACACCCTTCCTTGTCCCAGCTCACCTTGGTAGCAATGCCAGCTTCATAGAAGGCCTTGTCTGCAGGTAGTAATTGGGTGTGGCGTAAGAGTGAAACAGAAAGCTGGGCAGCCACAGTTTCCTACAGAGTAAAGTCAAAGCATTATGATCCTGGTATGGAAGGGACTGAGCTACCAGGCCAGTGATCTTATAACTAAGGCAGAACCAGAACCAGAAAACCAACAATCCGTATTAAATTGGTCTGGATCTCAAGCGGTTCTGGGTCTTAGATTTTTTTCATATGCACAAGAGAACTGGGCCTAGATTATTTCTATTATTCAAGTACACACAATAAATATACAATATACTATCATGAGTAGGCCAAAGGTATGTGTATATTTTAAGAGATCAACACAGAAGTTGTGGGATTTGAATGTTTAAGCATAATGAAGGTGGAACTGTGTGGGTAGAGAGCCCTGAGAAGGTCAGAGGAGGAGTCAGGAAGAAAACCATCTCAGCAAGGGTTAAAGATTTCTTTAAACAAGAGAAAGTAGGAAAGAAGTGGATCAAGCTTGAGAATCCAGAATTTGAATTCATTCAACTTCATACATCTAAAGATGTGTCCATAAGACTGGGCGCTACCCCCATCTCACCAGCTGTTTGACACTCTGGGCTGCCGAACGAGTGGCATAGTAGTGAGCAATCAGCAGCATCGTCTCAAACTCCTCATGGGCTGGAGAATTTGCCTCACTAGACTTCACCAGGTTTTCACACTAGAGTAGGAAGACAGCACAGCCTGGGTCAGGGGTCAGAGGAGTGCCAGAGCCACCTGGACAAAGGTGTAGGCCATCTGAAGGTAAAGGTATATGTTATTTATTTATTTTTTATAAATTTTTTTAACGTTTATTTTTGAGAGAGAAAGCCAGAGTGTGGGCGGGGGAGGGGCAGAGAGAGAGGGAGACACAGTATCTGAAGCAGGCTCCAGGCTCTGAGCTGTCAGAACAGAGCCCGACGCAGGGCTCGAACTCACGGACCGCAAGAACATGATCTGAGCCGAAGTCGGTCGCTTAACCGACTGAGCCACCCAGGCGCCCCTAAAGGTATATGTTATAAAAGACGTGAGGACAGGGACAGGCAGAGTGGTTTTTTCACTCTGTTGTGGACCCGACTTCCTCACCAAGTTGAAGAGCACATCCCGAAGATCAGCCCAGTTGTGATAGGCCTCAGCACTGTTGGTCCCTGGTGAGCTCACCATGTCCGTGAAGATCCTTTTGTAGATGTTGAAATTCTAGAGGTAATGGGGAAAGGAGAGCTGAGTGAGAAGGGATAACTAGAAGAGAAAGTACACATGGGCCCAAAAAGGAAACCAGGCTTTAAGTGTGTGGGGGGGAGCGGGGGAGGAGCTAGGGGACAGTGATGAAGAAAGTGTCGATCATTTTCAGAGAAAAGAAGAATAAGAAAATGACTTTCTTACCAATTGGTGCTTTGAGTGTGGGCAAACAGGTGAATGTGAATGCAGTCACGGTGTTAATGGACTGATATTCTAGAGAGCTGGGATGCTCAGACAGGAGAGCAATGTTTAGTCTCTTTAGGAAGTTAATGAGGCCCCAGAGGTGTGTCCAGGATTCATCTCTGAAAGACTGTTCCTGCATTAGCTAATAGTATGAGGATGCTGTTGAATGCTTCCTCAGATGGTAAATCCTGCGAGGCTGTACATTTCAGAAGAGGCTGGCAGGAGAAGGGGGGCTGTCTCTGGGCATGATGCTTTCAAGTTTTTTTGTTTGTTTGTTTGTTTGTTTTAATGTTAATTTTTGAAAGAGACAGAGACAGCATGCAAGTGGGTTAGGGGCAGAGAGAGAGGGAGACACAGAATCCGAAGTGAGCTCCAGGCTCCGAGCTGTCAGCACAGAGCCCGATGTGGGGCTCGAACTCACGAGCTGTGAGATCATGACCTGAGCCAAAGTCGGGGCACTCAACCCCTCAACCGACTGAGCCACCCAGGCACCCCAAGGGCATGACGCTCTCTTAAAAGAATCCTTTGGGAAGACCATTCCTAAGGGAATGGGTGGTTCTGAGGAGAAGGTAACAACTTCCTTGAGGGGAACATTCACCCCAAGAAGCAGGCGGGTACCTGTGGGTTAGCAGGGGCTCCGTGCTGCACATACAGGGCCAGTGCCTGGCCATAGTCACCCTCTCGGATCAGGTGAGTCGCATACAAAGCCACATACTTGTGCAGAATCTTGTAGTTCTGTCCCGGGGATGGAGGAAAAGCATGGGGAAGTTGGGATCAGTAAGAGCAGGCAGTGAGGGTGGGGTGGTGACTTGAGGCCGTGGATTTGTTTAGGAGGCCAAGGCATATGCAAGCCAGGCCCAGCTAGGCCTCTGACCCCAGTTTCAAGAGTGTGGAAGACTGACTCTCTGATGCTGGTTAGGGATCTCTGGGGTTGGGCTTTGGAGGAATTAAGAGAGAGACAGCTCTGGGCAAGTGGAGCCAAGGGAAATGTCTAGAAGGGTTGGGGATGGGAGAAAGCAGTACCTGCTTGGTGGCCGTTTCAATGCACTTGTCCCATTGGCCCTGCTCCACATACAGGTCCAAAGCAGCTACCACATCCACACCCACCAGCTAGGGATCAGTGGAAAAGACAGAGTTAAGAGGCCAGATGACATGAGTGGGGAAAGGAGGGAGAGAATCTCTTGAGTCTCCATGCATTCTCCCTCTTGCTAACTCTCTGCCAGTCTCACCGAGTCCACTTTGCCCTGGTTCTTGAGGAACTCTTTATAATGCTCGTCCACATAGTCTTCGTACCTGTGAAGATGTGCAGAGATCTAGCACTGCATGGTCCCGGGATGCACACCCTTCCCATGAGAACTTCCTCTCTTTACAAAAGGAAGTAAAAGAATTTCCCAGTAGAAGGGGTCAGAAGCTTACCGGGGATCTAACTCCTTGGCCACACGCTTGGCCTTGTTCCACTCCTCACCCTCAATGAAAGCATCGATCGCTTCCTTGACTAAGTCCAAGTTCAGATAGAGCTCTGCAGCCTGCACAGTGGGGAAAATGGAGCTCGGAGACCAGCTTTCTCCTCTGTTGCTGCAGAACTGCATGGGACACTGCCAGGAGCCCACCTCACACACCCTCCTGGGTGTAGCTGGTACTGTTCCACCCCTCTCTGTGGAACCTACTTCTTCAGTCCCAGCGCTCTACTTACTGCACTGTACTTTCTGATTCCAGTCAGCTGGGGTCCCACAGCCCGAACTACTTCCAGACAGCGCGGAGGAGGCAGAAACTTGATGGCGAGTTCAGCTGCCTGAGCGGTTGAACGGAAGATGACAATGGGTAGGAGAGACAAATACTGCTGGGCGCCCTCAGCCTGATCTGTTTTTTCCTTCCAGTTGTCGACGGTCTCTCTAGCACTCGCCTTCACCTTCTACCCTCCTGGGCAAAGCCTGTCTCACGGTCCATCAGAGCCTTTAAATGACCATCAGTGGACTTATTTGTTCCTCTCAGCTCCTGCTCTGTCACATACTCCCTTTGATGTCTGAGGTCACTGCATTTGGTCCTGCCATGTCTGACAAACTGGTTTCTCGAGTTCTTTGTCACAAACAGAATCTTGGTGGTGCAGGTATAGCGAAAGAAGGAATTCTGCAACTGTTTGTGCTGGGCTTTTCTAAGACTCAGTTTCTTCACCCATAAGAGTGATGGTTGGGGGCGCCTGGGTGGCGCAGTCGGTTAAGCGTCCGACTTCAGCCAGGTCACCATCTCGCAGTCCGTGAGTTCGAGCCCCGTGTCGGGCTCTGGGCTGATGGCTCAGAGCCTGGAGCCTGTTTCCGATTCTGTGTCTCCCTCTCTCTCTGCCCCTCCCCCGTTCATGCTCTGTCTCTCTCTGTCCCAAAAAAAAAAAAAAAAAAAAAAAAAAAGAGTGATGGTTGGTCCAGATTTGTATTGTCCAGAACAGAAGCCACTAGTCACATGTGGCTAGTCCCAACTTAGATGTGCTATCAGCTTAAATACACACTGGGACTTAGTATGAAAGAAGGAATGTAAAATATCTCAATAAATTGAGATAAATAAATATCAATAATATAAGCAATCAATAAAATATTGAGTTGAAATGAGTTTAATGTTGAAATGAGTTTAGATATATTTGGTTAGGTAAAATATAATTATTTTCTTGTATTTTTTTTTACTTGAGTATGGCTACTAGGAAATTTTTTTTTTTTTAAACTTTATTCACTTTTGAGACACAGAGTGAGCATGAGCGGGGGAGGGGCAGAGAGAGAGGGGGACACAGAATCCAAAGCAGGCTACAGGCTCTGAGCATTTGGAACAGAGCCTGACGCAGGGCTTGAACCCACAAACCATGAGCTCATGACCTGGGCCGAAGTCAGATGCTCAACCAACTGAGCCACCCAGGCGCCCCGGCTACTAGGAAATTTTAAATTTACATGTGTGATTTACCTTTGTGACTTGCATTTTATTTCTATTGGACAGTGATGCTCTAGATGATCGTGGAGACACCTTCCAACCCTAAAACTCAGTAATTCTACAAATCCGAGCGTTCTATACGTTTACTCTATTTCCACTGTGATGCTGACGTCCTCACCAGATTTTAATTTCCATGTACATAGTCCAGTTTTAGCTACAGTCTATGCTAATCCTCCTGGTCTTTCCCCCACCTATATATGCCTCACTTCACCTGCCAAACCCTTCAAAACTTAAAGTGCCCCATCCAGGAAGCTAATTTGCAGAAGGTATAGCCATGCACAGATGCCAATAAACAATGCTCCAGGGTAAAATATAGCAGATACTTAATAAACACTTGCTGGTTAAATCTGCTAAATTTTGCATAACCAACCATCAGTCCTTTCTACTCCCCCCGCCTCCCCCCGCCAACGTCTAGAGGCTATTCAATTACAAGTCCTCAGAAACCAGAGGGAAATTCTGCAGGAGAATCATCACACCAATTTTATTTAGGAAGCTGAATCAATCTCACCCCATTCACAACTCTGAATCTACGATGCATCATTTAAAACTTCACACGTACCCCAATTTCTAAGATATTAAAATGCAATTATATATGTTTTAGAGTTGATGAAACATACTGGTTTGACTTAATCTGCTAGATGCTTCTCTTCAGGAAATGCTGGGTAGAGGAGGAGCCTCTGCTTTCTTCATGGCCTCCATCCTCCCTCACAGAGCCTACCTGACCCCTCCCAGCCCAGAGGTCCCATCCTTCTCTGAACCCCAACTTGGATCGCACCCTTTAAGTCTTCACTGAGATACACAATTGAGCCGTGTTAGTCTGACTTGCCCAATTTCTGGCCATTAGGGTTCTGCCTTAGAACCCCCCCTTTTACAGCTTTCATTGCTCTAGCATCTCATAAGCACTCAGAAGATCTCTGCTGCTTGAGTAAAAACGAAAGACACAGAAGGAGAAAGAGGAATGTCCGAGGGGGAATGCTGAGTGTGAGGGCGGCCCGGGAAGCGGAAGGCCAGGAAGGGTGTAGTAGGTCTTACCTTCATCCAGCACTTTTCCATCAGGCTGCTGCTTCCTGAGTCCCGCACCTTGAGGTAGCAGTCGACGGCATGGCTATACTCTCCAGCCTGTTCCCACTGTCGAGCTTGTTCCACTAGCCCCTCCATACCCCTGATGAGATGAGAATACACATGACCAGGAACAGGACAGGCAGTGTGGCCTATCCTGTGCATACTGTGTGACCCACCCTGCCAACACCTGCTGCCTCCCGCCTTCATACCTGGCCCCCTTCTTGGTAGCTTCCCGCTCATACTCTTCCTGCAGAGCCTCCAGCTGGCCCGGCACATAATCCTTGCAGATCCGCAGGGCATCGCTCCATAATCCAGCCTCCTGCTCAGATTTCCAGGTATCAGGGAAGCAGAGGCAGGCATGACAGCTTCCCACTGCCACACAGGTGCTATGGGCCACTGATCCCTGGGTCCTTGGACCTCTCTTCTCCTTCTTGTCTCCTTCTTCCTCCCCAGTGCTAACTTCCTGGATCTCTCCTAGTAGCAGGGGTCGGTGTAGTACTCTCTGGGTACTCATACCCTCTCCCCTTCCCTCATGGTTCTGAATCCAGTGCCCCACCTTATAAAAATTGAGGGCCAGGCCCGGTCTCTGGGCCCGAAGCAGCAGCCCTTCTGCTTTCTGAAAGTCCTTCTCCTCCAAGGCCCCCCGGGCCTGCCCCACGAGCACCTCGGCGACGCTGTCTGGATCGTGGGCCTCGGCCACACGCTGAGCTGCCTCCCAATCCTGGTTATGGACAAACCTGCTCCCAGATGAGGACACAGGAGAGGCTAAGTGTAGGACTGAGGCCTCAACAGTGGGAGGCAAACAGCCATGTCACTGAGGGGAGGATAGAAGATTTATCGGTACGCGGTTCAGAGGAAGGTGAAGGGGACCATGCAAGGTCCTGGGACTGCGCCTGGGAGGTCAGGATTAAAGAATTTATGGGGTAACTCACATGAGAACTGCTTCCTTGGGTTTACCAGCCCTGATGAATTCAGCTTCAGCCTCTTCAAATTTACCCTGTAGGGACAGAAGGGCAGCTGTACATGATGAGAAGCAGATTGCCATCACAGGCAGCCACGAGAGGGGAGGAGGTCAGGGTCAAAAGCAATGGAGAGGGATCACATCCATACCTCATCCTCCAGGTACATAGCATATCGGAGATGAATCTCAGGGGTTTTGTGCTTGAGGGCCAGCCGAGAGAGTTCAAAAGCAAATTCAAAGGAGCTGAAATGGAAGGTGCAAATAAGGTCTACCTACTCAGTACTTCATTTTATAAGAGAAAAAGACAAACAGGGCAAGAGAAAACAGAAAGGGCAAGGATGGGGGGAGGAAAAAGGACAAATGAAGAAAGGTAATCCATATGAAGTGGTAGAGAAGCACAGAGAAATGTAAAAGAAGACGTGGATCAGGAGACACTTGGAAAAGCCTGTGTGTCCCGAGACCAGCTGATGTTAGGAGCACGGGACCGGCACGAGGCAGGGGACAGGAGTGAGCTTCACAGCACAACAGCTGCCAGGGTAGCAAGGGCTCCTTGTTCTCCCACCACCTCCTCCCAAGCCACAACTTCATTAGCAGAAAAACAGTCTCTCAAGAATGAGTAAGACGACCCTCAGCAATCTGATTTGATACAGGATTATTACTGGTCTTCCGTAACATTTGCTTAAAAAAAGCGTTTTGCATTTAATAGAATCATACTTCCATTCCTCAAGTAAGTTACTGGCTTACTGCACTTTAGCTTTAAAAGCTGTTCTCTCTGGGGCACCTGGCTGGCTCAGACAGTAGAGTGAGAGACTCTTGATCTCGGGGTTGTGAGACTGAGCCCCATGTTTAGAACAGTTAAACAAACGCTCATCTGAGCCCCCAAGAAATAGGAGCAGAACTACTAATTCATTCTTGCCTCTCCATCAAGTTCTACCAAGGATCTCTTCGCTCTTGCCTCAGTTTTTAGAAATGCTTCTCAGTTATACAACAACTTTTCTTGTCTATACAGAGGATCTGACTGGAATGGGGCCAGTGGAGAGAAGACTTAGGGCCTCACCAGTTGTCAGCAGCGTGGTCAACAGCAGCTTCCAGGAGTCCCAGCTTATTAAGCAGTCTAACTGCAGACTCTCCTCCCAGGCTCTTTGCCCACAGATAGGCCACGTGTTTGTGGGCATTAGTGCCTCCATGAGCCTTGGCCACCTGTGAAGCAAAGCCACTTGGCAATCCTCCCATGCAGGGACACATGGCTGCTCCCTTCTCACCTCTGACCTGACTTCAGCTTTGACAAGGATCAAGTATTTCTACTAGAACAGCAGGGAGAGGCCTAAGTTTCAGGGTCTATTAACCTGCTTAGGGTCCAAGGATGAGTTTTAGGTAGTCTACAAACCCTTCATATTACATGTGAAATTTTGCCGATAGGTGTGGACATTTTTCAAAGATACCCACTACTAGTTCAGAATTAGTTACCTGAGAGTGGGAAAGAGGGGTGGCCATATGCCCAGTGTGAACTGGACTCCTTACCCGGTAGGCCTCCTCCCAAAGCCCATTGGAGCGGTACATGTTCACTGTTGCCTTCCACTCCTGAGCCTCGAGGTAGTGATACTCAGCCTCCTGCAGTCGGCCTTCAGCCTCCAGCTCCTGGGGAAAGGTAGGTCAGGATGGAGAGAGGGGGCCATGGAGCCTGTTTGGGGGAGATATGGGCAGAGACAAGAGAAGGGCTCACCTTGCCCAGGTGGAGGTGTGTGTCACTGAGGAGATCTGGGTGGTGCTTCCCTACCAGGCGGATCATATCATCATACAACTTGTGCTTTTTGAACATGGTGATGGCAAGATCAGGCTCTTCCACTGTCACGTAGAGCCTGGGGATGGGAGATACACCTGGGGCCTCCTAGACCCAGATTCCTGCCGCCAGAGTCATTCCTAAGAGACCCTGTCACTGCCTTCTAGGCAGAGGGCACTTATCCTCAGACACCTTCCTCCCTGCAGCCCTGAAGCCTCCTCCCACACCCGCTCTGGGGCCGCAGCTCACCTTTCGGCCTCACGGTACTTGCCCTGCTTCTCCATCTCCTGAGCCTGGGTGATGTACAGCACTGACACGTCTTCTGGTCTCATGCACTTCATCGCCAGCTGTGCAGACACACAGAGCCAGAGTAGCCTCTGGTGCCAGTTTCCAAGGGAAGCAGAGGGATATGCAGAGCAGCCCGGGAAGCCGGACTCTGGGGCAACGAGTCTTCTCAGGAACTCTGAACTTCCCCAACAACCACAGGAGTTTGGTTACTGTTGCTTTCCTAGTCATTCCAGGGAACTCCAAGTCCATAAGGAGCAAAGTAAGAACTACATTCTGCTCAGGCAGAAGGGTCAGAGATGCCCTGTGCTGGGGGCATCCATCCCCATTCCCATATTCCCACTGTATCCACCGGGTTCAGGAAACAGATGCGAAACAAAGTCGTATGTGTGACCAGGGCTTGGGGAGTGGTGTTTCAGATGCCCCAGCTCCTGAGCCCGTCATGCCCGCTTCAGAATTACAGGTTTGGGAACAAGGGCCTCTTCATCCTTGCCTTTGCCTGTGGCTAGGGATCAAGGTTCTCCTGACTTCATTCTGGTACTCTTTCTCAGCTTTCAGGGAACCCAGTGGAGGAGGAGATCAGAGACCAAAGAAAGTGGCAACAGACGCTGAGAGGTGGGATTCTCTGATGAATGCTACCCCTCCCTCTACCTTGTGGGCTTGCTCCCAGCGGCCAGCCTGAGTGTACATGTCGATTGCATCTTTTGTCCGGTCTCCTTTGATGTAGAGCTCCTCGGCAATCTGTGGTTGAGAGAGGTAGACACAAAAGGCCAAGAGCAACAGAGTTAAAGCAGCCTGCGAGGGAAGGAAAGAACAAGCCTCAGCTGGGATGGAGGAGAGCTGGGGATACTACTATTGTATAATAACAGAGAAGAAAAGATGACAATGGGGGTCTCACACCTTCTACTGTTTTGAAAAAAAACAAGACTAGCCCAAACCAGAATGGGGAAGATGGGAGCTTAAAAGGGCTGTCGGTTAAGCATCCAACTCTTGATTTCAGCTCTGGTCATGATCTCATGGTTCGTGAGATGAGCCCCACATCCGGCTCTGTGCTCCCAGCACGGAGCCTGCTTGGAATTCTCTCTCTTCTCTTTCTGCCCCTCCCCTGCTCTCTGTCTCTCAAAATAAATGAATAAACATAAAAAAAAATAAATAAAAGGGTCTCCCACTTCTGCAATGTAAGGCAATTCTACACTGTAACTATGATGGAGTTACCATGAAGAATCACTCATGCTAGCATAGGAAGAGAGCTGGACACTAGCTTTATATATTTGGGAGAGGAGTCTGTGTCATGATGGAATGAAGGAAGGGCAGTAAACTGCTTTCTTCCCACTCAGGTGGCTGATGCGGCTGGGACCCAGGAAGAAGGACATGATGAGGTAGCCCCCACTTCCTGTTCTGGGTTCTCTCTTTGTTAATCCTGTACTGCGTTGCCTCAGGCTGAAGGAAGGGACTCTTCCTCACCTCATACTCCTGCAGAGATGCATAGTGCTGGGCCACACGGGGATAGTATTTGGACGCAGTGTTCTGGTCCTGTAGATCTAATATATAAATTGCCTTCTTCCACTGGCGGGCACCCAGGGCAGCCTCAATTGCTTTAATGGAGCACCTGGCATAGTTGGGAAAGGCACACGTATGTATGAGAAAAGAGGAAGACAGATGGAGGTAGGGAGACACCTCAAGCATACTCCAACCTACACTTTGTGATCTCTCTTCTTCTAGGCCTGGGTGCCCTTACTTGCCCCATCACCTTGCACCCCTTTACCTGGCTTCAATGTAGTGATTAATGGCTGCATCAAGCTGCTTCTGCTGCACCAAGTGATCCCCCCATGCCTCTTCCAGTCGCACCACTTCCACTGGGAATGCCAACCGAGCCAGCTCCACCGCTGCCAGAGACAGTGTGCTCGGTTAAGACTTCTGGGGATGGGACTCAGGAAAAGAAAGACAGGAAAATGGGGTGTGGAAAACAGGTGAAGTGGAGGAATGGAGAACTGAGCCGGTCGACCTGAACAGATGCACAAAATAGGTGCCAGGGGACCGTCTGAGCAAGTAACACTGAAGACTGGATTGGTGGTGGTAGTACCTTTCATGAATGCATTGCCTTTACAGTAGCACTCCAGGGCCCGCTGTGGATTTCGAATCTTCTCAAAGAGATCACCTGCCTAGTAACACATACCACATTACTACAATGATAGCCCTACCACCCAAAGAATCAAGTATCAGCCCCCAAAGGAGGAGAATCTGCAACCAGTCACAGAGGGCTATGTACTCCAGCACTCCTTGGGTAGGAGGGGGCACTGGGCCCTGGAGATAAGGGACAGGAATGGGAAGCCAGCCATACCCTTTCATACAGTTCCCCCTTGATAAGGGCTGCAGTGATATGTTCTACCAGCTCCGTGTTGGCTAACAGTTCCTCCCGGGTCAGCACCAGTCGAGCAGCTTTGGCAGGGAGCCCAGCTTTGAGGTAGAGGCTGATGGCTGCTAGTCCATCCCCTTGGCTCTCCTGTAGTTCACCTGCTCGCTCCTCTTGCTGAGTGTCCATCAGCCACTGGTAGTAACCCCGGCGCAGCTTCTCCAGGGCTGGGTGCCCCTGGACATGCAACAGAGAGGCAAGAGGAGTCACATCCCTCCTTCCTGCCCTGCTGCCTCCCATGCTTCTACAATCCCACTGTGACAACATCACCAATGTCCTAACTTCCAGCCCCAACCTTGTTCCAGTTGCTATAGCCTCCTTGACGAGAGGTTTCTGATATTGGTGGAACTGAGTTGTGGGCACTGTGGAGAACACAGAGCTGGTAGTACCTTGGCCTGAGCCACTGCGATACACTCATCCCAACGATGTAGCTCCTGGTACATGTCCATGGCCTCCTCAACGGCATTCTAGGGGAACCCGGGCAGAGCAAAGAGGGGCACCAGGAAGACATGAGGATCAGAAATCACAGGCTCTCCTTAGCCTCGCTAAGATGCCAGCCCATGTGAGGGGCGCCTGGGTGGCGCAGTCGGTTGAGCGTCCGACTTCAGCCAGGTCACGATCTCGCGGTCCGTGAGTTCGAGCCCCGCGTCAGGCTCTGGGCTGATGGCTCAGAGCCTGGAGCCTGTTTCTGATTCTGTGTCTCCCTCTCTCTCTGCCCCTCCCCCGTTCATGCTCTGTCTCTCTCTGTCCCAAAAATAAATAAACGTTGAAAAAAAAAAAATTATAAAAGCCTCATCCTCTACTTATGCACAAGCGGAGGTGGGTTTATTATGAAATTAAGAGACGCTTACGCCTCAGGGCACCTTAGTTGCAGAGCCCCCATTCCAAGGTATTTTTTCTTAAAGAGGGCTCCTCAAATTGTGTAAGCTTCAGGCCCCACAAACCTGGATCTACCTCTGTGCGCTAGAATTGCCAGGACAGGCTCTGGAGTACAGGGGGAGATGGCAGACAGTCGATGAAAGAAAAATGTAACTGTAAGGACTAATGCAGAGGGGTAAGTAAGCATTTAACTGTACAAACCTGTCTAAGTGCTCTCCCCCAGTGCTCTTCCCTCAGTTTGTTTTGCTTCCCCCCGACCCTGGTCCCCTCTTCAATCTGGTCCCCCTTCTCCCCATCACCTGTTCCAAGAAGATCATTTCAGCCAGCTTGTAGTTCTTTTCCAGCATGGCTAGGCGTGCTCGGACCTGGTAGAAGTCTGTTCCTTCTCCACCCTATGGGGAGGAAGAAGGTTCTGGTTATTCTGCTGCTGCAGGAGCCATTCTGTCTGCGTGAGCCTAGACAGGAAGGCTAGAGAGATGAGGAAGCTGAAAGATTTAGAAGCTGAAAAACTTCATGGGGCTTAGTGGAAGAGGTCTGGCAAGCAATTCCAGAGTGGTCCGACTCGAGGGTGGAGGTGGGATGGCCGGCCAGAACAGAGGAAAAGAGCCATGGCTGGAAAGCTAGGGATCAGGGTGCTGAGCATGAAGAGAAATCTCAGCTTGAGAGACTGAATGATTCAGGAGGATAATACTTGCATATTCCCGAGACACTTGATCTGCAATCTCATTGGTCTTGTGCAGGAATCGAGCTTTTGCTACATGGCCCAAAGCAGAAAAGCACCTGTAGTATGGAAGCAATAATGGTAATAAGCAGTATTAGTATAGAATCATCATGAATTCACTGGCTCAGCAGATATATACTGAACACTGATTATGTGCCAGACACTATTTTTGCCACTTGAGACACAAGAGGGTAAGATAGATGAGGGCCTTACTCTCAGGGAATTTAGTTTCTAGTGGAAACAAATAATTAGCAAACAAACAAAGGTATTTCAAAGAATGAAAAGGAAAATAAAGTAGTGTGATATCACATATAGACAGTTAAGCTGGTAGTCGGAGAAGGCCTGCGGAGCCGACATTTGAGCTGAGACCTACTATAAGAAAAAGTCACGGTGAGATGGGGAAAAACTATTCCAGGCAGAGGGAACAGTGAGTGTAAAGGTGCGATGGCCGGAGTGAGTTTGGTGTGCTCAACGGGCGGCTGGAGACTAATGAGGAAATAGGTACCTGGTATAAGAAGGAAGCAGAAGCCATATACTGTTGGGCCTTAGGACACGGCAAGGAGTATGGGTCTTATACTAAGTACAACTGGAAGGTTCTGAGCAAAAAAAAAAAAAAAAAAAAAAAAAGACATAATCTAATTTGTGGTTTAAAAAGTCACCTGAGCTCTCACGGGATGATGAATGGATGGTAGGGGTGTAAGAACAGTATCAGTGAGACTAATCAAGAGGCGTCTGCGACACCGCAGGTAGGAGAGGTGTGGTCTGTTCTAGGGTGGAGACAGTAGAGCTGGACAGTGAGAGATCCAGGGTATGTTCTGAAGATGCTGGGTCAGAGCCCCTGGGACTAGCTGGCAGCCTAGCTGGGAAAGAAGGGATACAGGACTCCCACACAAAATGGCAGCAACAGACGTTTACTGTGCACTTTGCACAGATTCTCTTACTTTCTTCTCTGCCACCATGGTTTTCTTTACCACTCAGTGAGGTAAATTCTATTATTACCCCGATTTTACATACAGGAAATTGAGAAACCAAGGCTTGGAAAGGATAACTGAACTGCAGGTTATACAAGCTGGTAACTGGAGACAAGACAACTCGAAGTCTGGAGACCCAAGTCTGTCCTACTAACTACACTCCTAATCCATATTTGTAAATACACAGTGATGCATGGATTGGAGGATATGGGTGTTAAAACTCTGAAAGGGCACCTAGTTACAAGAAGGGGAAGCAAAAGCAGTAAAAGACATACTCTTAGAACCCAGGACAGAAGAATGTTTGGAGTAACTACATGCAAGGGTTCTAGGATGACACTGTTGGCACGGGATGGAAGTGGTGTCTTGGCGCTTGGAGGAGAGGCCCACAGGCAAAATGCCCACTGGCCATCCTTCCTAGCTGCCCAGCACCTCAGTTCTGGTCTACCTCACCTCTCAGCAATGTGGAGCTGCCTTGCCTCTAGTGCCAGTTTGCTCAAGGTTTTCCACATTGCCTCTGTTTCTGGGGTCATTTCCAGAGTCTCCAAGAAGGCTGTTGCCCTGAAGAGAGAAGGAAGCAAAGCAACAGTCCACGGTCAGCAAGACACAGAAGAAGGCTGGTGAGGGGGCAGGGGGAAAGGGATAGGGAGGGTCAGGCAATTGTTTGCCCTTTTTGTCTAATCTCCTCCCACCAGGTTCTTTTTAGATGTGGCCGGTTTTACCACCCATTCCAAGTCCTCCTGCCTCAGAACCAGATTCTCCCACCACCTGGCAGGTTATCAGCCCAGACCCTCACCGGGTGTAGTTGCCGTCATCAATGGCTGTTCCAAACTCGATAAGGCCCTCATCCAGTGTGTAGGCGACTGTAGTCACACCTTCAGTCACCATCACCTCGGTCTTCCCCCCGCCTCGCTCCAGGCCTATGACCTCACCCTGTAAAATTTCAACGTTCCCCCCCACCCAATTCCAGGTTGGTGTTTCCACCGCCTCCACTGCAGAACAGACCCACCCTAACCCAACCCTCCTGCTCACACGTCAAGGGAATTACAGTGGCCCTTGTTTGCCTAACATTTAGTTTCTTTAAAGCAGGTAAAAATTCCTGATCTATGGTAATATCCTTGGGTTAAAGTACACTCATAGCTGTGCCAACACTAATGCCTGGAGGTAAACTGACAAAATGCGCATCCCCCTCTGCTTCTAGCTTGAATCCTCTTGTTAAAATACAACTTCAACCTGGGACATACTTTATAATGCATTAGTTGCTGAGTTCATCTGAAGAAATCACTAGGCATGCTTCCTACCCCATCTCCTACTGGAAGGAAGGAGGGAAAGAAGGAAGGGAACAGGGGAGAAAACAGAGGGAAGGGAAGGAGCAAAGGGAAGAACAGAAAGAAAAGAAGGAAAGAAAAGAAATAAAGAAAGAGATCAGTGTGCTAAAACCTGAGCGGGAAAAAACAGAAGCTGAGCAAGTAAAAGGGTACAGCTGCCCTGAAGGCACACACTTATGGAGAGAATAAATCATGGGTCCTCCAGCAGGATAGGGAGGCTGAATCTGAGACTCCCTCATGAATACTGGGAGCCTCTCTTCAATAAAGGGAACAAAAGTTATTAATATGCCTGATTCTTGCAGAAGCAAACAAATCATCTCTGCAGGAAAACAAATCCATTTTAGGCCCTTAAGATTCTAAAAGTTTATATTCAACATAACATGAGCTCAATAAAAAAAAGTACCAAAATACAAGTTAGCCACTATAAAGGAGGAAATAGTAACTACAGCAGTTTTGGACCTCCAAGGATTTCTGACATAAAAAATAATAGTAGTCATGATGGGGTGCCTGGGTGGCTCAGTCAGTTAAGCATCCAACTTCGGCTCAGGTCATGATCTTGTGGTTTGTGGGTTCAAGCCTTGAATCAGGCTCTGCACTGACAGCATGGAGCTTGCTTGGGATTCTCTCTGTCCCTCTCTCTCTCTGCCCCTCCCCAACTTGTGTGCATACATGCTCGCTCTCTCTCAAAATAAATAAAAATTTAAAAACTTGAAAAAAGATAGTTACGGGAAAAAGTTACGGAATATAAAATAAGTGTAAAACGTTTAAAGACCTAAAAAATGAAATGATAAGTTAAGCAATAAATAAGAGATTATCAAAAATGGCCATGTTGGGCTCACTTTGGTAGCGTATATACTAAAAAAAAATGGCCAGGCAGCCTGGAGAAAGAACCAAATAAAACCTTACGGAAAACTTAATATTTGAAGTAAAAAAACTCAATGGGTGGTTTAAATAGTAAATTAGACAATGATGAAAGTGAATTACTGAACTTTTTTTTTTTAAGTTTATTTATTTGGGGGAGAGAGAGAGTGAGCAGGGGAGGTGCAAAGAGAGAGGGAGAATCCCAAGCTGTCAGCACAGAACCCAACGTGGGACTCAAACCCACAAAACTGTGAGATCATGACTTTAGCTGAAATCAAGAGTTGGATGCTTAACCGACTGAGCCATTCAGGCGCCCCTGAAAGATTTATCTTAAGAAATAATCAGGAATGTAGCCTGGAGTGAGAAAAAGAAAGGGAAATGAAAGAGAGGTTACAGAGGCACAAAGACAGGACACGAAATTGAACATATGCCTAATTAGAGTCCTGAGGGCAAGACTAGACGGAGCAAGAGAAAAAGCAACGTCTGAAGAGATCACGGTTGAGAAACTGCCAAGCTTGATGAAAATACGTGTACTCACAGATATGCCACATACCACACAAATATATGAAGCAGGCTAAGTAAAAGGAAATAGTGAGACATTGTAATGAAACTTCAGAACACTGACGAAAGAAAAGACTTTAAAAGCAACAAGAGAGAAAAGACAGAAAGGGCTATTAATAAACTTCTCAGAAGAAAGGAAATCAGTCAGTGGGATGGTATTTGCAAAAGGCTAAGAAAAACGAACTGTCAATCGGGAATCGGGTACTAAGTCCGAGTATCTTTCAAGAACAGGCCAAATAAATACATTTTCAGATAGGGTTGCCTGGGTGGTTGCCCAGGGAGTATATCTGAACCCTGGGTTTCAGATCCAGGGTTGCCCTGGATCAAGCATCCAAGTCTTGATCTCAGGGTCTGAGTTCAAGCCCTGTCTTTGGCTCCATGCTGGGTGTGAAGCCTATTTAAAAAAAAAAAAAAAAATTTCAGGGATGCCTGGGTGGCTCAGTCGGTTAAGTGACTTCAGCTCAGGTCATGATCTCGCAGTTCGTGAGTTCGAGCCCTGCACCAGGCTCTGCACTGGTGAAGAGTGCTCTCTCTCTCTCTCAAAATAAACTTAACAAAAAATTCAGATAATTACATTTCAGTAATTTTCAGAAACTGAGCATTTATCTTAAAAACACTTTCTTTCAGGGGCTCCTGGGTGGCTCAGTCAGTTAAGCATCTGACTTCAGCTCAGGTCATGATCTCCCAGTTTATGAGTTCGAGCCCCGCATCAGGCTCTGTGCTGACAGCTCAGAGCCTGGAGCCTGCTCTGGATTCTGTGTCTCCCTCTCTCTCTGCCCCTCCCCCACTCACGCTCTGTCTCTCTCAAAAATAAATAAGCATTAAAAAAATAAAAATAAAACGAAACAAAAGAAAAACCACTGTCTTTCAAGAAGAAGAAAAGTAACTCCACAGGGAAGATCAGCAACGCAAAAAGAAAAAGTGAACAGAGAAACTGGTGCCATGATGGCAAATCTAAACAAATTATGGCTGTGTTAAAAGAGTAATGTCTAACTTTGGGGATGACAAAATACTGGACAATAATGGCAGAGGGGAGGTAATCAAAGTTAGGGGCCCTGTATTGTTTGCAGGGGGGGTTTAGATGCTAGATAACTTTAGACTGTTAGTTATATAGCCAACTTCTAAGGGTAACCACTATAGGAATGAAATGTATAACCTCCAAAGTAAAACAGTAAAAAACAAGTGTTTAAAAAAGGACAAAACAACCTAAAAAACCCCAAACTTAATTAGTCTAAAACGGCAAGAAAGGAGAAAAAAGAACAAAAGAGTGTTCTATCCATACCTATACCAATCATCCTAGCCTTACACAGGGGCCTCTTTGGTTTTCACAGGTTCCTCCCAGGTGTTGGGATATCACTGGAATGTGTGTGATGCTGGTGGGATAGGAAGGAGGGTCTGATCTTCAGTCTGATAAAAAAGAAGTTCTTCCTGGCTTACAACAGAGAATCAGCACACAGGAACTGCCCAGAACTGCCCCTCTTATTGGGGCTTTTCCAGCTTAAGAGAACTCCTCATTATGACCTGGTGAATTCCCAGGGCTGTAATAGACAGCCATACTCCAAGGACCTCATATAATGTCAGGAATCTGAACAAGGATGGTTTTGGGGCCTGGCCCGCTGTGGGGGAGTCTAAGCTTTACTTGCCAACTCCATCACAGAGATTATGGGTGGTGGGCCAGAGAAAACCAAATAACCTTTGGAGCTTCCTCAGGGCTCTAATCAGTCAGTCTGACATTATGCCTGAGGCGTCCTGGTGTCGACATACCCTAATAGAGGACATGGTGACCCTCTCGGGTGCCTCAATGTTGTACCACACACACAAGCTGTTTCGGTTCTGAGCTACCAGCACATCACTTCCTGGGACCCACTGCACGTACGAGCAGAAGTTGAGAATCATTGTCTTAGAGCAACCTTCAATATCATATAGATGTAACTGAAGGAGAAAGAGGTAGACAGCACAATTAGAAGGGGATATGGGGTATCTTCTGACCTTGACCATTTCCCTAATGGTGAAACATGGTGAACTAACCCACCAATCAGGTACATTCTGAATTTCAAAGCATTCTAATCTGCTACCCTTGAAATTTATATTGACTTGGTACATCATCACTCTGACGAGTAAGAGATGACCAAATGAGCAAAGATCTACACCCAGAAATTTAAGTTAGGTGATGGTTGGACTTTCAATCTTAAGAGTAACTCTGGGCCAGAGTTGCCACACTGGATCACAAAAGTGAGGCTATCAGGCAAATTAAATGGCCTGGATATTTGTGGTGTGGCTTTCACCTAACAATGGAAATGAAATTAAAAATCACCAGATTGTCTCTTTGCCCCGGATGTTGAACTCTTTGGTGGTACCATATTGAGATTAGAGTCAATAAGGGGCTGAGGGGAGACTATCCTTGAGCCAGTTTCAATGCTGTCAGGTAAGAGTAGCTGAAAAACACTGCAGCAGGTGTGGGTAAAGGTCAGCTAGGCATGCATGGGTGAGGCAGTTTCATGAGGGCATTAGACTTGTAAACAGTAAGAGAAAAAGCAGCTCCCAAATTCCTCTTGACTTTGGTGCCATCATGATACAATCTCATGGGTAATACAGGATGGGCTGTGATATCAGACATAATGTTGATTCTTCTGTGCCTTTTGCTATGTTAATGGCATAGCACCAAGGAACTGTGTCCCATCCTGCCCCCCACAATCCCTGGTGGCAGGCAGGCAGCACTACATCCTCTATGGACCACTCAATGGTTAAGGCTTTAGTAAACCTCCTCACACGAAGTTTCCGGTCTCTGAAGAGAAGCTTGTGTCCAGTTTCATTAAGTTCCAGCCAATCCACACGGCTCTCATGGCTGATGGTGCCAATGTTGTAGCCACCAATCAGATCCACTACAAAGCAAAGGAGATAGGGTTAAGCGAATAGATTCCATATAATCCTACACAGGACATGAGGCAGCCTGCAAAGGTCTTGCCTTCACTCGTCTGTTGGGCTTTACGAACGTTGCATCAGCCTAGAATATGAGGAATGCAAATGGCTAATGCAACATAATTTTGCGAAGATGCTTAAGATGCTAGATTTCTTCTAAAATTGTAGAGGTTTTGTTTAACTCTGTGGTTAACTCAAAGGTCTAGATCCATCAAGAAATGTGATTCTTCTCTGGGACTCCTGGAGTTGTCTCCTAGCAGATCAGATCAGAGCAACTGGCTTCCATTACTCACAAAATCCTCTGGAAGGCAGCACTGAGCACATTAAGGAAGAGCCCCAATTCTAGCACTCCAGTGAGGTAAAACTGATGGATGAAATGACCTTGATGATCCTATTTGCTCCAAGGAGTTACCTGCACTTTGAGTGCCTATGATGTAAGAACACTAAGGGGCAAACAGCGGTGAGGGCACACATACAAACCAGGAGGAACCTCTGACTACAGTTAGGCTGACCACACTGGAGATGGATGTTTGTTCGGTGTGAAGTCTGCAGACAATATGAGAAATGATAACATTTAGCACAGACCACTCAGGATCGACTAGGATGCTTTCAGAGACTCTCCTGAACACAGCCCACTCACAACTCTTCTTTATATATATTAACAACGAGCAACATCCTGTCTTGGTTATACCTGCTGAAGCTAAAGACAAATATCAGCTAATGTCTACAGCTGAGAAGACCAACTTGAAAATGAAATTTGCAGGGGTACCTGGGTGGCTCACTAGGTTAAGTGATCGACTCTTGACTTTGGCTCAGGTCATGAGCTCATGGTTCGTGGGTTCGAGCCCCACATTGGACTCTGTGCTGACAGTACAGAGTCTGCTTGGGATTCTCTCTCTCCCTCTCTTTCTACTCCTCCCACATGCATGCTTTGTCTCAAAATAAACTTAAAAAAATGAAATTTCTTTTAATTAAACAAACAGCAAAATCATAAGGCCATGTTTTAATGTCCCAATTTACATGTAAAATCATAGAACGCTAGAGCTGTGGGGGCCCTATGTCGGTGAACACCCTGAAATTATACACAAAATTATGTGTTTATATATATTCTTCTGGGAAAGGATCTATGATTTTAATTAGATACTCAAAGGGGTCAGGGACCAAAAAAGGTTAAGAGAAGAACTCTGTCATTTTATACACATTGAAGATGAGCCCTACGGAGTGTGGTGACTTGTCCAAAGTTTCATGGCTCATAGGCTACTGGACTATATTATTATTTCCATTACAGTTACTTGCATTTCTGAGGTCAATAATCTGATGTGAAATACAAAATTCATGAGATGTAAAAGTCTCCTAAGAACAGACCCATACATTGGGAATGCAAGCTGGTGCAGCCACTCTGGAAAACAGTATGGAGGTTCCTCAAAAAACTAAAAATAGAACTACCTTACGACCCAGCAACTGCACTACTAGGCATTTATCCAAGGGATACAGGTGTGCTGTTTCAAAGGGACACATGCATCCCCATGTTTATAGCAGCACTATCAACAATAGCCTAAGTATGGAAAGAGCCCAAATGTCCATCGATGGATGAATGGATAAAGAAGATGCGGCATATATATATATATATATATATAAAATGGAGTATTACTCAGCAATCAAAAAGAAGGAAACCTTGCCATTTGCCATGACGTGGATGGAACTGGAGGGTGTTATGCTAAGTGAAATTAGTCAGTCAGAGAAAGACAAAAATCATATGACTTCACTCATATGAGGACTTTAAGAGACAAAACAAAAGAACATAAGGGAAGGGAAACAAAAATAATATAAAAACAGGGAGGGGGACAAAACAGAAGAGACTCATAAACATGGAGAACAAACTGAGGGTTGCTGGAGGGGTTGTGGGGGGGGTGGGCTAAATGGGTCAGGGGCATTAAGGAATCTACTCCTGAAATCATTGCTTCACTATATGCTAACTGATTTGGATGTAAATTTTAAAAAATAAAAAATAAAGTTAAAAAAAAAAGAACAGACCCATACATATATGGAAACTCAATTTATGAGAAGTGATGGTACAAATTAGTGAGTACAGGATGGACTTCTGATAAGTGGTTAAACATGGAAAAAGTAAAATATGATCTATACCCACATTATATACAAAAGTTAATTCCAGGTGAAAAGCAAAATATAGGAGGGAGTTAGAACCTTAAAAAAATTTTTTTTCAATGTTTGTTTATTTTTGAGAGAGAGAAAGACACAGAGCACAAGCAGGGGAGGGGCAGAGAGAGAGGGAGACACAGAATCAGAAGCAGGCTCCAGGCTCTGAGCTGTCAGCACACAGCCCAACATGGGGCTCGAACCCACAAACCGTGACATCATGTCCTGAGCCGAAGTCGGAGGCTTAACTGACTGAGCCACCCAGCGCCCCAGGAGTAAGAAACTTTTTAAATAAGACCTCAAAAATCACCAACTATTTCTTAAAAAGTGATTAAATGAACTACATTAAAATTAAAGAAGTCTGAACACTAAAAGATGCTGAGACAAAGTATCTACAATACAAATAATAAGGTTATCTACACACATATACAGGACTCCTTCAAGTCAAGGAAAAGACAACCTGATTTTAAAAATAGGCAAGGGATAAGAACTGGCAATATGCAGAAGGAGAAATCCAAACAGCCAATAAACAAATGAACAACAAAAAATTAATACAATATTATTTCATATAAACAGATTGAGCCAAATTCGAAGTCAGGCAATTTCAAGTATTGGAGAGGATGAAGAACACTGGGACCTCTAACTGCTGGTGGGAATGTAAATTGGTACAATCTCTTTGGAGAGCAATTTGGAAATATTTAGTGAAATTGCAGATGTACCTCTTCTATGATTCAGCAATTCCACTCTAGGTATAAACCTCAGAGAACAGAAACACTGGAGACAGTGAAAAACCAACAACTTAAATGTTCCTCAATAAGACAAGAGATAAAAGATCCAAAGTAAATACAATGAGAGGTCAGGACATGACAGAACGGGGTGTGGGTACACATGTAATAATATTAATAGCTAACCTTTATTAAGTGCTTATTATGTGCCAGACACTAGTCTAAGTGCTCTTCATATGAGGTAGGTACTATTCTGATCCCCATTTTGTGGATGAGGAAATATGAGATACAGAAAAGTTATGAAACTTACCTAATATCACACAGGTACTAGGTACAGAAATGGGGAGGTTTGACTCCAGACCCTTGTTCTTAACAACTATAGTTCTTAACACTATACGGATATGCTATTCTCTATACTTCTTAGGGAATACTATGCTATTCTATACACATTTTCCTATGCTTGAAACATTTTATAATGCAGAGTTAATTATTAATATGTAGGATAAATTATGTGAACATTTGTGAAACCCAAATAAAGTCTGTCATCACTAGTTACTAATGACAAAATATGCAGAAAACAAGCCCCCTTCCGGTTCTAATAGTCTATTACCCTATGAAGTCTAGACAGGAAGATTCATAAATTTGCTAATGGTTCTTCTCTACAATTCACAATTTCCAGCCCTAAGATACGTGCCTAGAGAACATGAATAATTATATGGGCAGGACTATATATGTAGCAGTGTATCTGTATGCAGATATCTACATATAGACACACACACATACACCTGAACATTTCACATATCCTCTGTAAGAGCGGGGTCACACATTTACCTGGTGCCTCTTAGATTCCTATATTCTCCACTGCACACAATCCTGTGATATGGAAGTGTATATAAATATCTATTCTGTTATTAGAATTATGAGAAAGTCTTACTCACCTATAGCGATAGTCTTAATATCAATAAGATAAGCCAATTTCTTATTATCTTCAATTCCTCGTTGACGTCTCTCATTAATACGGACACTGAAACATGAAGGGTGAGGTAAGGCAAAATGGGCTTAGGCCACTGTAATATTTACCAAGGGCCCTGAAGTACCATACAGAATGAAGTTTTTAGATTAACCCAAGGTTATACGAGTTAGACGTTAAAAAGGAATTCTTTGGGGTTTCAAAAATTTAGAGAACCTTGTGGGGTTACCTGATGAGGTGGGGGTTCATGAATTCGGTACGTACAGAACCCAGGGTATCATTACTCCCGTATTCCACCAGGGTTAGCTCTCCAGCATTGAAGATCATGCACACCTGGGGATGAATGGAATTGTTATATGGTGGAAAGTTTGCAAGAAGAAAGGGACAAACAGTAGAGGGAGGTGTACTGTCAGTTCAAAGTGACTCCCACTTTTCTCTTTATTCTGTTCTTCTGCCTATTTCACCCTCCCCCTTTATCTGCTGCCCCTTTCCATCCTTCTGACACAGGAGCTAGAAGGAGGTTTATTGAGATGGTGATGGTTCATCAAGTTCTACTCACATTTTCATTTTCAAAGAAATACTTCTCATTGCCACCAGATCCCTGCCAAGCTACCTGTCAAGGAGGGAGGAGGGAGAAGACATAAGGAACAATGTGGGTGAGTATCCAAGACCATGCTGAGAGAAAGGGTAGGAGGCAGAGAGATCGAGTTTAGGAAGGCTTTGACATTGCACAAAAGAGGTGCTGTGTCAGATTTTGCCCTAGTCTCTAGGTTTCTGAGAGAGAGCATAAGAACAGTCCAAGAGTCCAATAGTGAGGATTCATATTCCAGGATTCTGGACTTCCTGAGTCTCACTCCCGGATTATCAGTTCCCCAGCACCAGAATGGTAGAGCTTTCCCCAGAGATCTTCCCTCCGGGGACCCTGGCTCGCCTGAAGTAGCAACTCAAGATGCTCCATTCCCCACCCCTCCATTTTTGGTTCTTACCTCACTAAGGCGATTAGTGTTCAGGTCCCCCAGCAGCAGTGTGTCTGATGTGTGGGCCACCAGGTAACGTTCCTTTCCCAGGATTTTCACCTCTTCCACCTCATAGCCATAGTGTGACTTGAGTACCACTCGGGTCCCCGATGACAGGTTCTTCACAATCACCTTGGTAAGGAACAAGTCTTGGTAAGTAACAGGCCTCTTCCAACCCAAACATGCCGTGCCCTTGGCCCACCTCCACAGTGTTAAACAAAGCTAACATCTTATTTTTCATCTGGCCTAGGATATTGTTGGTAAAAATGAAATCTCACATTCACACAGTGCTTTACTATTTATGAAATGCTTTCATATGTTATCTCTTTAGGTGCTCACAATACCTATGACTCTGTAAGTTCCATGGGGTAAAACCAATCACTCTACATTCCTGTACCTCTTTGTAAAAACCTCTATGATGACTTCAACCATGGTGTACTATATTGTTGTTTCATGTGTCTGTCTCCCTTGCTAGAATGATCTTCATTAAGGGACAATGTATTACAAATAATTATCTTGGTGTTCTCAATACCTAATAGTGCTCACACACAGAGAATGGAGAGAAAATAAAAGAATGAAGGAACCAATGAATAATAAATGAAAGGAAAAGGGTATAGAGATAGTGAAAAATGAGCTCAGGGACTAGGAAATTAGCTTGTAATGTCATACACGGTGAGTTCAGAGGCCCTAAAGCAATGTGACATACCCGTGTAATCTTATTGATCAAATTCCCCAGTTGACAGCATACAGGTAGTAAAGTTTTACACCAGGAAGATGTAAGTAGCAATCTCTGTACCTCTTAGGCCCTTAGATATGTTGTTTATAAATATTTTCTTGCAATAAGCTGGAAGAACTACAGCATAAAAGTTGCCAAGCAGTTGCCCTGACACATTCTGTTCTCCAGAACAGTTCTGCCAGGGATTAAGGTTGACACTGTGCCTACGTCCAGAAGGCAGGAAAGCATCACAAGGATGAATGAGCGCAGGCAAGACTGCGGTGAGGCAGGCCATCAGCTGCTTACCTGGCTAGGTCCCACATATGTCAACTCAAACTTGTTCTTGTAAATGCTCCTCCGGAGGCAGCAGTCAAACTGTTCCACTCCACCACAGAGTGTGCCCTAGGAGGAAGAGTGACAGCATAAAAGGTAACAGGTCTGGGGAGAGTATCTAGAGACACCCTCAAAACCTAGGTTCTAGAATCTAGAGAAGAGTTGGCAGTAAAAGGGCTGGCAGTTTTTGGAAGAACCAGATGGAAAGAGGGCAATCACAGGGCTCAAGGGTATCACACAGTGATGGGATGAAAGAGAGAAATCAGCTCTGCCTACAGAACTCTGTCTCTTTTGGCTTCAATAAAGTGTGAATTTCTCTTTCCTGCCTTTAATGTCATATTTTTAGGTTGGAGTCAAAATGGAAGAGGAGATTCTCTAGTTTCAGGAGAGAGTACTTTAGGTAAAGGCAAGATTTTTCCTAGTTTGGAGAAAGTCACCCATGCAGAAAGGGATTACTAGTAAACACACCGCACAGAGTCGTGAGCCATCCCGTTTCCAGGCCAAGGCAGTGACGGTGTATAAGTTGGCAATCTCCTTGGGCTTTGCCTCTTCCCAGATGCTTCTTCGAGGGCTCCAGTTGAGCACCCGAAGTCTGAAATTAAGTAGGTGGCTTTTAGAACAGAGGGAGGCTGAGCAAGAGTGGAAATGGGTGGGTAACTGAAGGAAATGAGTCTTGCTGTATCAGAGAATAAAAGAAGTAAAAAAGAACACACAGTCTAGGGAGTCTTGTAGCAGAGGACAGAAAGGTTCAATAGAAGGAAGTTGGGAAAATCAAGTCAAAAGTAAAGTGGGGTGAGTGATGGGAGTGGAGACAACAAAAGGAGATCGTGGCTGGTGAGAAAAATGAGCTGTCAGCAGCAGAGAAATAAGGAAAAAGGAGAGAGAAATGGTAGGAAACAAAGAAGGAAGAAAGAGATATACATGATATTTTTTTTTTTAATTTTTTTTTTTCAACGTTTATTTATTTTTGGGACAGAGAGAGACAGAGCATGAACGGGGGAGGGGCAGAGAGAGAGGGAGACACAGAATGGGAAACAGGCTCCAGGCTCTGAGCCATCAGCCCAGAGCCCGACGCGGGGCTCGAACTCACGGACCGTGAGATCATGACCTGGCTGAAGTCGGACGCTTAACCGACTGCGCCACCCAGGCGCCCCAGATATACATGATATTAAAGGGGATAGAAAGGTAGGACCGACAAAGCTGAGGTTAAAAGTGTTCTAGGGATATGAGGGGACCCAGACCCAGGGTGTTTATTTACTGTTACATCATTCATTCATTCATTCATTCATTCATTCACCAAACATTTAGGCATGTATTATATACTAGATGCTAATCTAAGCACTGGAGATTTAAAAAGAATTTTTTTGAATAGGCTCCTCTTCTCAAGGGCGTTTCAATTTAGCCAGACAGCTACAAACATCAAAGTGTAATATAGTGTAACAAACACTAAGTTGGTCTGAAAAGGGGCAATGGTAACACAAAGAAAGTAGAGATGAATTCTACTGTGGAGTCCCAGGGAGAGGCACAGAGACACAACAAGATGCTGGTGCATTCTAGAACTGCCAGAGTGCCAACGGATGGTGGGAGCAGGAAGAGGGAAGTGTATGAATTAAAACCTAAGGATCTCTTTCAACATACTCTTGATTCTCATCCAGTCTCCCACTCTGGTTGAGAATAACTGGGCTAAAGCAGAGTGTACACGGAAAGTGTGCTGAAGTGCATGTGAAAGGGGACCCACCTGTCATAACTTCCCAGCACAACAGACTGGCCCCCAGGACTTGCTGCAGCTGTGGTGAACTCCCGCTCCTGAGGGTCACGGCTGTAATCAAAAGTTTGTAGCACATGGCCTTCCTTTCCATAGGCCACAATCCTCCGATCACAGCCTGCAGCCACGATGCTGTTGGTTGCCCAAGCCAAGGCATAGGGTGGGCATGGGTGGTTAACCAACTTCCCCTAAGATAGAAGTAGAGGGTTTCAATCACTCTGACCCTGACAGCTCCAGCACTCTGACCATCCTACTCTGCATAAATCTTCCTCCCAACATTTTCCCACCCTAATAACATCCTAATCTGGAGGACTTCACAAACTTTCTTTCTTTTTTTTTTTTCACAAACTGTCTTTCTGTTGTATACTCTCACACACATACATATGACATATATACACACTTACTGACCTTGTGCTCAAGAGGAAACCTCAAAATACTTGTATGTAGGAGGTCTTAAAACACCTAGAAGGCCCTCCAAAGGGAGATGACCTACACATTAATCAACACTGGGTAGGCCCACAGGGAGCATATGACTTTCTTTTTAGGAGATGTAAATTTAATTATTACAAAAGTACAGTAATTCTTTTTTTTCTTTAAGTTTTAATTACTTAAGTAATCTCTACCTCCAACGTGGGATTTGAACTCACGACTCTGAAATCAAGAGTCACATGTTCTATTGATTGAGATAGCCAGGTGCCCCTACACAAGTAATTCTTAACGTAAGTAATTCAAGCAACAGAGAATTATATACAGTAAAATGTGAACATTTCTTTTATCTCCCATCTTTTTCCTTTTCCCTCTTGAGGGTAAATGGCTTTTTTTCCCTGTGAATTTATACACATAAATATATCTTTTACATAAATGAAAATAATCTCCTTACCCTCGGAATCAATCAACTTGACTCCCCGTTTCCCACAAACACTAAGCTCTGGCCTCCTGAACACAAACCCTGTCTGTGGCTGTATCCAAATGCCTCTCTCAGAAGTCTTGCTCCTATAGCCACATCCCTTGGGCATCTCAATCTGAATGTTCCACTTCCTCTGGGACGGATCTTGGGTTTCCTTACCCCCTATCCCAGAGCCTCCTTTAGTTATACCTGTGACTCTCCAGAGCCTTCATCATCAAAGAAATACCTAACGATGGTGCCATCTGCATGACCAGAGAGAATTCCTTTCCCAGAGCAACTAAAAAAGGAGAAAAGGAGGAAAGAAAAGAAATACAGGAAGAGATTATCGTTTCTCACCAAGAAACTCCCCTTCCCTGTCCCACACTACCCTGCCTGGGGTTCCTGCTACCAGTCCTCCCCAGCTTCCATATTATAGTCTCCCAGTCCTGACATCCCCAATGCTTCTTCATACATTTCCAAGCTCTTGGGGTACCACTCTTCCTTACTCACTTTGTTGTCAGTGATACAACGTAGGAATCTGTCCCATAGATGGTAGATGACTTATTAGTTTTAGTGTTTGCTAAACGAACCTGAAAATGGGAAAATGGACACAAATCTGGTTAGGCTACTTTCAATCTCACCCAGGTCCTAAGGGAAGAAAAAGAAAAAACAAAATGCTGGTCTTTCTGTATTCTCCCCCAACACACAACTTGACCCTAAAGGAGAAGTTTAACCATATTTCTCTCTCCAGAACCATTATCCCCACCCACAACCTCTCCTGTGTTTCTCTTCCTTTACCTTCCCTTCAGCCAGCCCAAAGACAATGATGTGCTCTGCTGGCCATTGCAGACAAGTAACAGCACTCTGTAGGAAGCAAATCATGGAAAGGATAACCTTGTCTATGCAGCTCAGCACAATTACAACAACCTGAACCTCCCTGCCACATGCTACCACCCCAGTTGCCTATAAGGAAGGAGAGGACACAACTAGGCTTTACTGGGGAAAGCAGATGGGGATGAGCAGCCTGGCAGCACCATCCTTGCAGTACAAAGACAGATTCAATGTTAAAAAATACAACACTTGGTTACATTTATAAGTAGATATACTGATACACGTTTGTGTGTTCTAATCTCCCAGATTGGTCTGAACTTTACCGTCTGGATGAACTTGTTACAGATGACTTTCTTGTCACCCCTGCCAAACAAAAGGAGGGAAAGCGTATTAAAAACACTTTCATAAAAATAAATTGCCACACAAGATGCTGGGGGAAGGGAAGAAAGAGCAGATACTTTCCCTGGCCCCGTAGTGTTCCCTACCATTCCATAGGAGCCCTGAAAGGAGGTATAAGAGGGAGCCTGAACAGCTTTGGAACAATAACAAAGATGCTGTATCACCAGGGCTCCCAGGATCTCACAGGGCCTCATGTTGACCTTAGGCTGATTCCTCCAGGGATGTGATGTCAGAACACATGGGGCAAGCAAAGGCAGGAAAGCAACAACAGACTCTGGAAGGCCTTTGCCTTCCATGTCTCAGCCTGGATCATCATCTTTTCTACTCCCCCTCCCTGGTAAGGCATTTCTTCCTGCCTCCCCCTTCTTTTCCAGGTCACCCCACATCCCAGTCTCTATCCTCACCAATCTTCTCCAATCTTGTAAACATAGATGATGTTGTCGGTCTGTCCTATGGCAATTTTAGTGGAATCAGGAGAAAAAGCCATGCCCTTCACCATATAGCTCTTCCTGCCATACTAAGAGTTCAAAAAAAAAAAAAAAAAAAAGAAAAAGAAAGAAAGAAAGAAAAGGAAAAGAAATAATGAGTACACATGGAAGAGAAAAGAGAAGAAAAGGGGCACGCGTGACCATAATGGGCTTGAGGGATTTATCCTGAGAAAAGACGAGGCAGGCCACTTCGCATGCTTATGGCTGGAGAGTCGGTTAGGAAGAATGCCAGGTTTGCAAGGCCCCAGTAACAGGTTAAGGTACACACAGAGTACTCTCTTCACCTTCATGTCAGCTGGTTTGGTGGAGAATTTATCTCTCCGCTCTCCGTGTTCATCATACAGCAACACCACTCGGTCCACTGTGCAGACAGCAAATTTGGCATTGTTCTGGGACCAAGCCATACAGGTCACCTTTGCAGCTCCATCCTGCAGAGGCAGCGGGGGCAAAAACAAACCCAGGCGCTCATTTAGAATGGCAGAAGCAGTTCTAGTTCCTTTAGTTCTAGGGTGACTTTGGTCAATTTTCCTCACCATAGTACTTAAAACAAAGAGATGCCTGTGACGCATCCTGGTCTCCAAGGCTATAAAACCCTGGACCAGGAGAACAGGTGCTTCCAGAAACTCATAATGCAAATACACTAAGAGGTGACAGTGCTAAATCAATTGTACCAATTTGCCCTGCAATGGCCTTGCTTCCTCATATTCCAGGTCTGCTGCTGAAGTAAATTCAATTGGTCCGATAAGTTTTGGTCTTTAGCCATTTTTTCAATATTTTGTTTGAGAAAGGCGCTTGGTCAGGGGCTGAAAAGGAGACAAAGAGCAAAATCTGATTCCTGCCCCAGGCTAAATAATATGGTGCAAAAACAGGAAGAGTCCCATAAAAGCGGCATGTACAAAGCACAATAATAGTTTGGAGAAGTTTGAGATAATTTTATGTTTAAAAGATCAACTTTAAGCTCTGAGGAATGGATCCACAAATGGGGAACTTATGACCAAAGGCAAGTCTGGTCAAGAAACAGTAATTTAATTTAGCTGAAACTATCTTGCAAATAGAATAGAGGAGATAAGGCAAGAAAAACAGAGCAAGGCCAGCTCAGGAAAGGTCTTTGAAGCCTGGCCAAGGAGTGTGGGTTTATTTGGTAGGAAAAGGAGATATGGTGAAAGTTCCAGAATGAGGAGTAAGATAGATAATCAGAGTTGAGACTTAGGATGAACAATGCCACCTGGTTAGTTTTTTGCATTTCTACCCTTCTCCCGTCCCTTAACAGAAGCCCAGGCTAGAAGTGATCATCTCCCAGTGACTTATTCTTGCCACGTCTGCCCACCACGAGTGTTGGTCCTCAATGGTTCTGCACTAGGGACTTCCCTCCTTGAAATAAAAAATTTAGTTTCTGCTCCAATTGTGTGATGAATTACTTGGGTTCTAGAAGTCTGGTTTAAAACTTTGGTACTTTTCACTCCTATCCCACCTACTTCCAAAATCAGAGGTAAAGGGTTAAAAAAAAAAAAAAAGGCCCCCTTTCATCAAGGTCCTCAAACCAGAGGCAGAAAATAGCCATACCACCACTTTTGCCACCCTCCAACTCTTGCTTAAATTCGGTTCCAAGGGTGGAGGATGCCTCAACAACCACTGTTCATCATCTTCATCATTTTGCCCAATCCTGGGCCTTTGCCCTTCCCGGCATCATGACATCTTATTTTGAAAGACTGAGGGAGGTTTTCATTTCCAATTATTCCACTAGGCTAAAGGAATTTTTAAATTACAGTTTTGGGGGCAGTTTACTGAGCAATGAGCACCTCTCTCTTTCATCCCAATTTCCTTCTATCCTCCTAATGCCACATCCTCTGTGAAGCCTTCCTGATTCCTCACAGCACCGTCATGAGGATTAAATGGGGCAGGAAACAATAATAATAGCTAACCTTCAACAAGATCTTACCATAGACTAGGCATTTTGATAAGCACCCGATATGCGTTACCTCATTTTACCCCCGTAAAGCTGACATAGATGCCATTATTATGCATATTTTACAAATGGGGAACCTGAGGTTCAGAAAGGTTAAGTAATTTGCTCAAGCTTACCTACACAGTTAGTAAGTGGCAGAACCATGATTTAAATCCATGTATGCTAGACTCCACAAACCACAATCCTAACTTAACTTATGCTGCCTTGCATAATAAACATATTAAACATACACGGTGGCAGGTATTATTATTAGCTTTGTATAATTTTGTTCTTTGAATTTTGAAAGTTCTCCTCTCTTGTCTATCAGTTTTTACACTGCTTTTCGGTTTACAGTGGACTTTGTGTACATTACTTCAACTCTTCCATCATATCCCCTAAGGTTGCTATTATTGTTACTTCCATTTTCCCAATGAAGTCGTTGGGTGAGTGCTCAGAGAGACTGTGGCCTGGGCTAAAGTCAGCGGTATTGGGTCATGTATTAAAAGTAGAGCTGCCACTAGGATTTAAATTCTGGTCTCCTAGCTCCAAAACCCAGTCTTTCTTCAGCATGGTTTAGGCTTTCTCCCTCAGTGCCCCGCCTCTTCTGAGTCTGAGATCTGCATCATCACAAGGAACGTAAGGTCTCCTACACTCCCTCTTTTGGGCCTGCACCTAAAGCGCTGGTTTATTTGGGTGCAGATTTATGTTCGTTGTTTACATCTGCGCCCAGCACGGGGCCCCGTACACAACTGATGTTAAAGGAAACGGAATGAAAGCTACCGAGGTTAGCGGTCCGTCTCGCCTACTGAACACTATCGGCCGCACACAGTCGGGATCATCGCTAGAGCCTTCGGTCTTCCGCATACAGTAGGCGCTCAACATCATTAAGTTTCCGTTCCCTCACTTTTCTTGGAACGTGAAGGCGGGTGGGGGTGGGAAGAGGCACGCAACTCCTCACCTGAGGGCTCAGCAGGGTCCTCAGGTGCTTCAACTGCATGACGAACACCTGTCTCTCAGATGCCACCAGTCAGCGACAACTCCCGTGGTTACCTGGACAACCCGCCACGCAGCCGCAGCGACTGCCGCTGACGCAGATGCGACCAGAGCGCCACACACTTCGCAAGGTCACCACGTAGGTTCGCGGCGAAGCAAACAGAACGTGCGCAGGCGCAGTGAGATCTAGGGCGGGACTGCGAGTGGAATTGAATCCTCTCAACCAATCCCGTCGTTGCCTGCAAGCCCAGGCTCAAGCCACGCCCACAAGCCCTCAGCAAGTCAGGGAGCTACGTAATCACAGTCTTTCTCGCGCCTTGATGTGAGTAAGTGTACCTGAATGCATTCTTTTAATCATCATAACCCTGATGGAAAGCAGGGCAATTGCTTTCATAGACGTTTTTGCAGCTGATGGAATTCAGCCCAAATACGTTATGTGACTTGCACGGGATCAAAGGCTAATAATGATAGCTAACAGTGAATGCTCAGCATGTTATCTGCCAGGTACTGTGCAAAGTGCTGTACATGCATTATCTCATTTAATCTCAAAGACACTTTTTGAAGGCGATGACATTATTAGTCCCATTTTACATAATAGGAGGCTCGGGATTAGAAGGGTCACGGACCCAAACTAACAGCCAGTAAAGGATGTAACTGGGATTCAACCCAGAGCTGGTGCATTTAAACACCCTTTATATCCCTTCTGAACTCCTGTCCCTCCATCTCCATGCCATGCTTCTATACCCTGTGCCACCCCCATCCCAAGAAATGATGTGTCCAGAGTCTGAGAGATGAGTGTTTTGGAACCCGTATCCAGTGAGAGGTAAGGTACCCTACTTCAGAATTGGGGGGCAGTGGATTAAAGACAGCTGCCCAGATCAGGATGCTTCTATGGTTCAACGTAGAGGGCAAACCGGAGCTTGGCTCACCTGATAGGTTAAGTCTTGTGATACCTGGGGTTGGAGCTTGTTTGAGTAGAAAGGATATTGACTTCTTGATCTCTCTTTGGATTGGGGCCCATTTCAGAATTATTGGTCTAAATTCTTGTAACATACCAGAGAGACTGAGATGCAGAGAAGGAGAGTTATTTATATACCTCCTCTGGAAAGATCCGAAGTTGAGAAGACCTGTACGTCTCCAGAAAATGTAGCATATGCTGTCTACACCAGTTCTGGGTTCTGAATCCTTTCCCCCACAGTGGATGCAAACGTCAACAGCTATTTCTCTCACTGGCACCACACCCCCCCCTTGGAATTTAGGAAAGAGTAGAGGACAGCCCCTATTTTCACAGGAAACAAGTCGCCCCAGAGCCCAAAGTAGAAGTCTTTTGACAGGGGGGATTCCAACCCCTCAGTTTTATTTCTATAATCCTCCTCTGAACATAGTGGCGGAGAGTGAATATAAACTCATTTGCACTTTACAGTTATTATTGACTTTCGACAGAATGAACAGAGACAGAGACGGAGACAAAAGGGAAAGTGAGGGCAGGGAAGAATAGGTACAGGAATGCACAGGATAGGAGCACGTGGCACCAAGGGATCCATTAGTGTAGCTGCTCTTTCATTTGTCCCAAGACACTGTTCAGTCCTTTTCTGAAAATCAACTCGGGGTGATGGAGGAATCAGAGGGATAAATGGTGAAGAGCTTGGGTGTCAACGTGGGCAGCGAACATAAAAAGGTTACTGGCCTTCTCGTGTGGTATAACCTTAGTTTCCACTGGTACGGGAGAACTTATATCCCCTTCTTCACCTTCTCCCCCTTCTCACTGAACAAAACAAAAGGAACTAGGGCTCTAGTTTTCTACACCCATTTCTGGCCTCTCTCCACCCATCCCAGGCTAGAGAATCAAAACAAACACCTAAAAATGATAGTGCTCCTGTCGAGTTGGTGGTGGTGTGAGAGGCCCTTATAGTCAGGGGAGAGGCAGTGGGGAAATGTCTTCAGCATACTATACAGTATACCATACAGTCAGCTCCAGTTTGTCCAAGAACCTTTATTGGAAAAATGTCCAAGGGGTGAGGTCACCAGCAGCTGGAGGGGCTACCGGGTGAGAGGGGGAGCACCCGAGGCTCCATGGAAGACATTGGAGTAGTGCAGTGCGGCATCTGCCTCCAGACCCAGACATTTCCTTTTATTTGCTGGGGGAGGGGGAGTCCCCAAAGAAACACCCCTCTCTGAGACCCAGAGGCAAGATGTAGGGGCAGCTGGGGATGCCGAGAGTCCTGATGCAGGTGAAATGGGGGTCCCGTTTGGGACCTAATGGGATACAGTTGAGTAAGTGACTCTCCCCTGGACCTGGGGGATGGAAGGACGTATCCCATCTGATAGCCATTCCCCAGGTCCAGGGGTGCAGACCCTAAGACCTACCTTCTGGCCCTGCTCACAGTGGAAAGAGGACGGGTACCAGGCCTGAGGTTGTGGGAGTGTCATTACCCTCTAGGAAACTGGGATCCTTCAGTCTTGGGCAGATCACCAGCTGGGGCTCTCCCTGACCCCATCCCCATCCCCAGGTTGCTAGTGCATCTGTTTTCTGGTTCTGTTTCTTCATTCATACATCGATGGTGTTGATGGATGGGGACTTTTTCTGTAAAAGAAAATGGCTTGAGTCTCTAATTGTGGCAAAGTTGTAGCCTTCTCCATCCCAAATATCCATTCTCCTTCTTTTCCTGCCCCTCCTTGCCCTTCTCCCTTTCCATGGCTGCTCCTAGAAGCAAAATCACCTTTCCCTCCCTCAGACCCCACATCACCTGTCTTGTCCCCACTGGCCTTCCCTGAGGACTCTGTTCCGGCCCCTTCCCCTTCTCCTTGGGGTTGTTGTTGGAGTCATTATCCTTGATGATATCATACTGGCGGCAGAATAGCCCAATTACAGCTGAAACACAACAATACAATCTGAGCCTTGATCTTGACCTCCCCACTCACAGCCTTGAAGGGCAGTGAGATAATCATACAGTTTCTAGAAAATCCTTGAATTTCTGGGTCCATGTACAAGCACCACCCTCTTAATCTTCCTCTCCTCCAACTTCTGCTCACCCCCCTCAACTAAGCATCTCCCCACTCCATTTCTCTCCCTGCCTTTTCTCCCAACAACCTTTACCATGTCCCGCCTTCACTGAGCTCCCCACCCCCCAATCCTTGGCCCCCCGGTCCAGCTGCTTACTCACCAGCCCACATGAGCAACACCACCACAATGATGACCACTTCCCCTGTCTGCAGCGGTCGCTCTCCATCCAGACCCTCCACTGTGATGTCACCTAAGAAGGAGGAGATAGACTCCAGGTTATGGGGGAGCAGCTACAGAGTTCTTCTATGATTCTGGACACTAGTGTCAGGGTAGACTTATCACAGGGTTGCCCCCGGTAGCCGCTCTCTAGGAAGCTATTGGTGGGCAGGTAGTTAGCGACCAAAAAACAGGAGGGCTGCATGCGAGTACTCACGCAGGCTGCGGTGGAGGCTGTGAACTGAGGATGGGTAAAAGGAAGCTTAAAAGCCCTTCCCCCAAACGATTCATTAGCAGCCTGTCTATATCCAGTCCCCTGCCAACCTTTTTCCTTCCTTTCTTGGCAGTATGATGAATTAAATCATCCTTTTATTCATCTAAGCTAGAGTGTTGCCGGTTTTGGGGAAATAAACAAGAGGCTAAAGGCCAGGTAAAAAGCCAGAGAATCCAAAGTTTAGGGAATGGAGAATAGCTGAGACCCTCACCTGGGCTTGAGCTGTTTGAGGGTAGCCGGTCAGAACCCTTGAGAGTTCGGAAGTGCACCCGAGGCCCTGGGGGGCTCTCTCCCCGCAGGCCGATGCTCCTGACCTGCACTGTGTAGTCACTGTCTTCAGCCAGGCCCCAGAGGGCACAGGCCCGAGTGGTGGTGTTCACCTCCCGGATCACACGCTGTCCAGGGCCATTCTGTCTCTGCAGGGAGATGATGGGACAGGAAGGCAGTCTCACACCAGTCCCAGGACTCTTGAACATCCAAGCACTCCGCGGAGTAGGGTGAAAAAGGCAGCCTGAGACTGAGGGAACACCAGGTCCCAGCTTCCCCCACCATTGGGAGGGGAGCTTAGTTCTGGGGTGGGGGTAACTGAAGGAATGTTCAGAGATCCAAGGACACAGGTTGAGGGAGCAGAAGGGTGATTCATACTTGCTGGGAAATGGAGTAGCCAATGACGATGTTGCCTTCTGGGACGTCCCAGGACACAGTGGCCGAGTTGGCTCTGAGGTGAGTGACTGTCACATTCACAGGAGAGGGAGGCCGGTCTGTGGGTGCCAGTGAGTTAACAGGTTAACAGGTACCGTCCACAAGCTCTGGTTAACCCCACGCCCCCTTTACTCACCTGCTCGCACAAAGCCCAGGTCACAACTGACCAGCAGGAGGACCGTGGGGCTTAAATATGGGGAGAGGGGCATCAGCGAAGCCATGGTCCCCACCGAGTCCGCTGGGAGGCACTGGGGCATCCGCTTGACATCCAGGCGGGGCTCCTGGAGGTGGCAGGAGTTGGGGGGGGGGTTCAAGGACTGCCCAGAACGCACGGTGGCAGCAGCTCTCCCGGGCTCCCCACCGCCCACAGCATCCCGGGAGCCCCCCTTCCCTCCACGTCTTCTCCGCCCCCGCATCACCCGGGCACCCGGGTGCGCGGCTCTGCCCTGCCCACACCCACCTCCGCCGGTCCTCGCGATCGGTCAGGCCTCGGGGGGCTGCTCGGTGCCCAGAGGGCGGCCCATCGCCCGACTCCGTGGCGCTGCCCCTACCCCATCCCGGCGCGGGCCCGGCGCGGGGGGCAGCGCGGGACCGAGCTGCGGGCAGAGGGCGAGCGGAGGCGTAGCGGGAGCCGGCCGCGGGGCTGCGGGGCCCCCAGAGCTCGGACGGGCCGCGTAGTCTGTCCTCGAGCAGGGGGCGGTGCCGGCGCGGCCTGGCCGCTGGCCTGAGTCCGGGTGCGGGAGGCAGTGCGGCTGCTCCGCCGGCCCCTGCAGCGGGATGTGACCGTCCCGGCCAGCCAGCCGCCGCCTTCTGCAGAGCTGGCCCCGCTCGCTCCGCCGCAGCCCGACCGGGACGTGCCGGCCCGCCCCGCCCCGCTGGGGTTCTCGCAGCCGTCATCCCCCTCCTGCCCCCCCCTTCGACCCCGTTCTCCCGGGGCTCCTCCCACGACCCTCCCATTGGCGGCCTCCCGGGTCCCCATCCCTCCGATCCCGGCTCCGGCCCTGGAGCCTGCGGGGGGCGTGGGGAGAGGCGCAGGTGCGAGGGTCTCCTGCACCTGGGAGGGCCCCTCCCTCCCGCGCTGGAATTAGCCAAGTTGGGAGAAGGAATTGCACCTCCCGTGCGGGAGGGATAGCGTGGCGGAGATAATTGTTTTAACAATCTCCTACTTGTAGACTGCGTCAGCTTTTAAATCTCTTCCCCATTCATAATCTGATATTGATTCTCTTCACTCTCTCATTCATTCTTTCACTTATTAAACAAATATTTATTGAGCGTCACCTATGTGTTCTGGCATGTTAAGAGCTGGAGATACAGTGATTATTAAGATTGCTGGGTGTATAGGGGGAAATCTAAAGAGCAGCGAGCGACCTATGGTTCTTGTTTTAGCTCTGCCACTTACTGCTTGGCATGGAGAAATTGGTCACCTAAGTCTCAGGTTTCCTACCTGCAAATCAGAGGGTCCCGAACTTCATAGGGCTGTTGGGAAGATCGAATGAGAAAATGTTGGGAAATGTCTTTATGAATCTTACAACACTATGTGAGTGAGAGATTATCAGTAATTTGTACTTAATCTGTTAGTTACTTCATTCATTCAACAAATATGTAAATCCTTAAGTTATTTCATGAGATCTGGAGTGACAACCTGGGTGTGAGTTCCAATTGTGTCAGCTATGTGATCTTTAGTAAAACACTTATCTGAGCCTCAGTTTCACCATCTGAAAAATGAGGGTGTCAATACAATCTTCTTAGTGTTAATGTATCCAATGAGATAAGATATGTGAAAAGTGCATTGTTCAGTGTAAATAAATGTTGGCTAATGTATATAGGGCAGATACTTTGGTTTCTAATTCTCATTGCAGCATTTCTATTTCTGTGGCACTTTCTCCTGTAATATCCAGTTCAGTGTGTGTCCCCCTGGGGCTCAGAAGCTTCTGTTGCCTTCCTTCTGAGATGAAAGAGTGAAATGGGGCAAGAGGGAGGACTGGGTGTTCTGAGCATGTGATCAAGCCATGGTCCAGGTCCTCTGACCTCCACTGTCCCTGAAGATCCTGATCTCTGGCCTCCTGATGCATCCTGGTCCCAGAGCACTCTTGCTCAGGGATTCTCACTGCCCTGGGCTTGAGCCTGAGCCTGAGTACTATCCTGCACTTCCAGCCTCCAGGTCATCCAGAGAAGAGGTCATTGTGTCCAAAGGGCAAGGGTAATGAACCTCAGGTTTCCTCTTTAGGGGCAAAGCAGAGGCTGGGCAGTCTGCATGCATGCAAAGAAGGACCCCAGGAGCTCCCCTGAGGTGACGAGTGGGCTGGGGGCCTACTGACCAGGAAAAGGTGCAGGAAGAGGTGCTCAGAGGGGGTGGTACTCAGAGAGGCCAGGGTACTTGGGTTAATCATCACTGTGGCTCAGATAAGGCCCTGCCATCTGGAAGCCGAGTTAGTGTGACAGAAAGGTTTGCGTGGCTGAAGAGGCAGGCATGACAGGGTGTCCACAGCGTGCCACCATGCCGGGCACAAAACGGTTTCAACATGTGATTGAGACCCCAGAGCCTGGCAAGTGGGAGGTGAGACCCCCTTCTCCATGTTGGTCTTCTGCATTGATTCCTAGAATCATTTCTTTTCTGGACTTTCCTCCACCCTTGGTTTCTGTTCTCTCCCTCCTCCTTCCCATCTTCCTTCCTGATCTTTTTTCCCTTATAGGCCCAGAGTACCAAGTGCAGGCTAAATCCTTGGGTGATGTGTGTGTGCATGTGTGTGTGCGTGTGCGTGCGTGTGTGTGTGTGTGTGTGTCCGTGTCCAAGTACTGCGCCTGCTGCCACTCCCACCTCTGGATCAGCAGGCATGAATGAAGCTTCGGCTTCCTGCCTGTATCTTTGTGCCCCCTTCCCTCTAGTTGTCTGGGTATGAGGCAGCCCCTGCCAATCACAGAGAAGTCAAACCCACTGACCCAGGACCTGGACAGAGCAGATGCTGAACAAATTGTTCGATTGCTGGGGCAATGTGATGCTGAGATCTTCCAGGAGAAGGGGCAAGTCATGCCCATGTACCAGGTGACCCAGACCCATTCCCTGGACACTGAAAATAGAGATGCCAACCCCAACCGCACCTTAACCTCTGCTCTCTGAGACCATAGTCCTTAATATTTGAAACCCTGAGAGCCCCTCCACCGCAACATTCATTCTCCCCCACCCCAATCCACTCTCTTTTTCTTGGCTTCTGATTCCTGCGTGTTCCCTATAGCGACTGTATAGTGAATCAGTTCTGACCACCATGGTACAAGTGGCTGGAAAAGTTCAGGAAGTGCTGACTCTTCATCTGCTCCCATCTGAACCTTCTGTTCTCTCCACCTTTCTCTTTTTTTTTTTTTTGGCCTCCACTTCTCATTTCGCTAGATCTCAGTTCTCCTTTCTCCCAGTCCTCCCCCTGGGATCTTTATTGTCATGTTATTAATCCACAGTAATTAAAATAACTATTATCTGCATAATACTTTATAATTGACCATGTACTTTCACACTCATTACCTTTGCAAAAACCTGTGAAATTAGTGTGATTGTCTCCTTTTTTTTTTTTCCAGATAGGAAAATAAAGAATAATCACAGTAGCTTGCCCAAATATATCCAGCTAATAATTGCTGGGTAGTGCTGCGTTACTGATTGATTGATTGGTTGATGACCAAGCTGCTCGGTCCTTTCTGGAATAAGTAAGGGTTGGAATAAGTAGCTAAGCCAGAGTTAGGAGCAGACTGAAGTTTCTTTCTCAAATCCAGGATTTTTTCTGCCACATTGTACTGCTTATGTTCTGTTCACTTTTGTCATAAGAGGCTTAAGAAGACTCCCTAATTCCTGTTCTGCTACTGACAAAGAAAAGAACATGCTTCCCCCAACCTGAGCTAGGCCATGACGACGTAGGCATTTTTCCTTTCTCAGGAGCCTGAGGGGGGGGGGAGGCTGGTGGTGTTGAGTGGAGGGGGCATCTCTGGCAGGATGGTATTCTTCATGTCGGTGAGTGCCCCTATCCCTGATTTTCCTCCCTCTGCCTTCTTGGGGTGACCCTCAGGACCACAAAGCTAATCATAGCTAAGCTCCTAGGTGGACCCCTCTATCCCTGGCTCCCTCTCTTCCAAACTGGATCTCACGCCATATGGAGCCCCATATCTTCTGTCTCTACAGCCCATTCCCCCCACCCCCAATCAATCATCTGCAAGTAGCGTTTTAAGTGCCAGCTTCCAGGCAGTACTGGCTTAAGCACTGGCCTGAGAGAATCCTTACACAGTCTCTACTCTCTAGGTGTCGAAAATCCAAGATAATTGCTCCTTTGCTTTGTCAGAAAGGTTTAGGACAGAAACCTCTTTATACCTACCTCATTGCAGGAGGTGACAGGTAAGCCAAATTGGTCTATGTTGGTCTATGAATATTTTGCTTGGCCTGGATAGTGTTTTTTAGAAATTTAATTTTAAGGCTTTTAGATGGAGATTGTATCCAGTTTGCTTTGGTCCCCATTGTTTCTTATTGCCTTACACTTATTGCCTTCACATACTTAAATTAAATGACTTGCCTTTGTAGGTATTTGAGTTTTTCAGCCCTATAGAGTATCTGTTATGGTGCCAAGCAAATAGTAGGTGTTCAGTCAATGGTAGCTTTCCCTTCATTCCCTTCTCTTAAAGCAGCCTGCCCTAATATACCATAGGCTTCTACTTCCAAACCAGTGCCACTGACCTTGCGTCTGTCCTCTTAGGTCTGTGGTGGCATCTAGGGAGGGGACAGAAGATAGTGCTCTGCACAGGATTGAGGAAATAAAGAAGGTCTGTGTCTTCCACTAAGAGTCAACCAGAGACCTCTGTTCCTTCTCATGATGACACGAAAGCCCCTATCTAGCCAAAGCCCATTCCCTTCCCCAGTCCTGCCCCTGACATTCCCACACGATAGGTTTGCATCCTAGAATCCTCCTGGTGGCACTGCTTCACCCATCCTCCTCTCCTAGGTGGCTACTGGGAAGAAGAGGGTGATTGTCACTGGCATTTCGGTGAGACTCTTTGTGAGTGTGAAGACAGGCTGGGTGGATCTATCCTATGGGGAGAAAGGAAGTGGGAATAGAATAGCATGGAAAATAGATTGATGAAGTGGGTGCTAGACAACAGAGAGGGTTTGCATAAGGAATTTTGATTTTACTCTCACTAATTAAGATCCAGTTGTATGAATGTGGGACAATGGGAAAGGGATCCTATTTCAGAATACCTGTGTATCAATCTGTTCAATAACCAAGATAGATGGACTAGTCCCAGGGTCAGCAGACTACACTGGCAGGTCAATCCTGCCACTGCTTGTTTTTGTAAGTAAAGTTTTATTGAAACACAGCTGTTTGTGTTTACGTAATATCTATGACTACTTCACCCTACAACGGTAGGGTTGAGTATTGCACAGAGATCATAGGGCCCACAAAGCCTAAAATACTTACTCTCTCACTCTTTATAGAAAGAGCTGACCCCTGGACCAGTCCCTTGCTACTTAAGTATGGTCTTCACACAGCGACATCAGTATCTCCTGGGATTTGCTAGAAATGCAGAATCTCAGGTCCCACCCCAGACCTACTGCGTCTGACTCTGCATTTTAACAAGATTTCCAGGTAGCCTGTTTGAGAAGCACTGGACTAGGTGACCCAAATTTTCCCTCACAACTGCAGCTCTCTGATTCTAACAATTCACTAAACAGAAACGAGTTCAGCGATGCCAGATGTGGAAGGAGGCACACAAGGAGGGCAGGACACTGACCTTAAGGAGCATACAGTTTAGTTGAGTAGTTTTTGAAATTTACCGTGCAGAGGACATCCTTGGGGGATCTTGTTAAAAATACAGGCCCTGGGCTCTCCCTTCAAATGTGGATCCAGTAGATCTTAACTGGGCCTGGGAATATGCGTTTCTAACAAGCATTCTGGGGGATTCTGATGCACTTGGGCCTTGGGCAACACTAGAGTAACCCCTCTCATCATGCCTATTTTTCTCTCCCTACCATCAGGCTCCCTTTGTGGCAGGCCAGATGGACTACTGCATGGATAACCCAACCATCTTCTTGCCAGTCCTGGTCGGTTTCAACCCCGTGAACATGGCCAGGTGAGCCTTCCGTGATGAACGGTGATGATTGGCCAACCCCCCAGGGGGAGGCAGAGAGGAACCCTGCCAAAATCCACAAAGGTGAGGGCACGGTTTTTCTGGTCTCATTAATCACATCTCAGAATATTAAAGTAAATATAGACTGTCCCTAAGCTTATGAATTTTGGTTTTTATTTTTGTGTTTTTGGTCAGTTGGTTGATTTATTCTCTTGTTTCAGAAAAGATTAAAAGCAGCTTACAAAGACCACATAAAATTCAATAAAGGATACATTCAAAACAGGGAGGGAAGAGACAAGGAAAACAAGGGCTAGAAGATAGAATAGGGTCAGGGAAATGCGTACCACAAAGTTCTGTACTTTCTTTCAAGTGTCTTTTCAAAGGAGTGTTGGGTACTGACTCCCTTTGCCCAGCTCCCTTATTTTAGCATCCATTCTCTTTTGTCATTCTGGGCACCCCTTCAGTCCCCTCTGGCTACTCAAATCCCTCACCCGGTTCCCCTTTCCTGAGAACTCTGTGCCACCAAATCACCTCCCTCTTATTCTCTAGGTGAACGGTCACTTTGATCTCAGAGAAGGTCAGCATAGGAAACCAATAGTGCTCAGGTGGTTCTGTGAATGTGCTGCCTTGAGAATGTTAAAGCAATAAGAAAGTAGATTCTTAGCCCCTTGTGTGAGAGCTCTGATGTTGTTGGTGTGGGGTAAGGCCCCGAAATATCTATTTTTTAAAAACATCCCTGGAGATTTTGGTGCACAGGCAGGTTTGGGGAACTCTGTAAATTAACCTTTGGAGTGGACGCCCTGATGAAGCTGAAGGCTTCCTTCTCTGGAGCATTCCAGAGAAGGCTTGTTGATTCCTCAAAAGCAGCTTTGCACATTCAATGGTGGTCTTGGAGGGAGGGACAGCTGGGTTCTTTCTGAGGCCCTTTTCTCAACTCCTAGATTCCAGGCTTGTAGTGTAATTCGTATGAACATATAAATGAGTCTGAGATACTTTTAACCCTGATTCTTTTAATGGAGGACTCTCCTTCACCAAAAATGTATCTGCGGCAAATGATGCTAATTTCAGGCACTGTGACTAAGTGAAATGAAGGATTTCAAACAATGTAGGCGTGGACATCTTCCAGTTGTTCCTTAAATCAGTGGCTCCCAAACTTGGCTGATCTTCAGAATCGTCTGGGAAGCATTTTAAAAATACAGATTTTTGGGCTCCTCTCCAGAACTCCTGAAGCTGATTCTCAGGGTGGGCGTGGTACTCAGAAATGGGTAGTTTAAAAAACAAACAAACAAACAAAACTCCCCAGGTGATTTTGATGACTAGCCAAGTTTAAGAATCTCGGTTTTAAACCACCCAGTGAACACTGTCTCCTCTCTCTGGGAGAGGAGTTTCAGAAGTAGCTTGAGGACAAATGATAGGAAACACTTAACACAATGGGTATGTAATATGTGAAACTTGTTTGCCCTCGAAGAAATACAGATGAAAAAATGTAAAAATAGTTCAAGAAGGGGTAGAACTTTTGCAGGGATGGGATGATTAGGGGAGGTTAGGGAGAACTCAAAGGTAACTCTTTGAGCTCCTGCCACAATAGGTGATTCGCTAATTATCTCCTAGCAGAATTGACAAGCAGAGATCAACTACAGAAGAACCCCATTCTTCGGAGATTCCATGGTTACACCTACGCAGCCAACAAGATTGTTACTCTCTTGTCCCATTAGCACATTGTTTTCTTCAGGATTCATTTATTAAAGGTATGTTTGCCAACTGTTAGGTGCTATGCCTCATATCTTGTAATCGGGTTCCTTCAGGAGGAACTGTTGTCTCGTCCCTCAGGTAGTGAGGGGTTTGCTATTTGGGGAGATTTCCCTAATGTATTTCCGGGAATGGGAAGGGCTTCTGATGGACCCTACGACTGAAAATAAGGTGGCAATTTTGACATTCTGATGATAGGTACTCCTCCAGGGGCCTACAGAGAGTGTGGGTAGTATGGTCATGACAGTGGAACATGTGCAAGGACCAGGATACAAGAAAGTTCTGGTCTCAGGCTGGAGTTTTAGGTTTGAGAGTTGGCTATGCTCTGGGATTAAATCGCTGAATGCTTTACAAACCCTTGTCCTTGGGGTTCAGGGACACAGCGCCCCTAAGAGCTCTAAAGCACACCTCTCTAGGAGGTTGTTGTCCTTGGACCCCAATCTCAATGTGGTCTTTGATCCTGACTCCCATCTGAAGCCCTTCGTTGAGATCCTCACAGATAATCTCCCCACCTCTGTCTCTCTGTGGGCCCCAGAAATGACCCCATTGAAGACTGGCGTTCGACATTCTGACAAGTAGCAGAACGGATGCAGAAACTGCAAGAGAAACAGGAAGCTTTTGTGCTCAATCCTGCAATTGGGGTAGGATCCTCCCCACCCCCACCTAGGGAATGCTTGCCACTTCCCAAATGCCTCCAATTTTAGGTTGTTACATCTGGTCTGAATTCCTGGCATTGTGTGTCAACTAAAATGTTGTAAAGCAAATCCTATTTTCCCCTTTCCTTGTTCACCTTAAGATGTGTTTCCATCCTGACCCTGCCTCTTAAATCAGTCATCATCAAATACCTAAGCCATCTAGGTCAGTTTCCTGTTTAAAGAACCTCTTCTTCATCTATCAGTAGAAAGAGTTGTTCTTTTGTGTTTTAATTTCAAAGATGGGCTTTAAAAAATATGGCATTCAGTTTCATTCTTCTGCTTTCTAATCTTCTCCAAAACTGAGTGGGCCTTCCAAGCCTCCTGTGCTCCTGTGCCTTTTTCTCTACATCGAGGATGCATGGCACTGGCATCGTCTATACTCACTTTGACTTGGCAGGAGCCTTGGCTGAATCGCTGTCGCTGCCCCTCCCTGCCTGTGACGGGCACGGCTGTGACGGCTGTGACGTTCTCCTTGATCTTCCTTTGGTGAGATGGGAAGGCAGGAACCCCACGTCACATGTGAGTGCCATATCTTTCATCTCTCAGGAGCTCCCCTCTCCCGCCTGCAGTTGTTTGCTTTTAATCTCCTTTTCTCAGACACTGCCTTTGTCCTGCTTTTTGCAATAATCTCTTTATGTTTGGTGTGTCGTGTTACCTACCTGGACCATTACAATGGCTGCTTCATTGATCTGTCCAAAGAACATGAAATGTGGTGTTTGCATTGAAAAACTGCTCTTTAAAAAATGGGGCCTTGGGGCGCCTGGGTGGCGCAGTCGGTTAAGCGTCCGACTTCAGCCAGGTCACGATCTCGCGGTCCGTGAGTTCGAGCCCCGCGTCAGGCTCTGGGCTGATGGCTCAGAGCCTGGAGCCTGTTTCCGATTCTGTGTCTCCCTCTCTCTCTGCCCCTCCCCCGTTCATGCTCTGTCTCTCTCTCTGTCCCCAAAATAAATAAAAATGTTAAAAAAAAAATGGGGCCTTGAGTGGGGAGAAAGTTCTTGGGGGGAAAAAAAGACCCTCAGTGAAAAACGCTTATCTCTAGCTAGCAGGACATCCAGTCCCTGTGGCTTCCTCCTCAGAGTCCTGAATGTACCATAGAAACGACCAGAGGTGGCCCTTACTCTCTCTCTTCTCCTTCTCTCAGTTAAGCCCTCAACCCAGCACTCCTCATAGCATACTGAGCACCACCAGTACTGCCATATGCATACCGAGTGACCTCTAACCAGACTGCATGCCCAAGAGTCACTACCTAGACTCCATGCCCAAGGGCCACTAACCAGAGCGCATGCCCGGGAGTCACTAACCAGACTGCGTGCCCAGTGATCAGTAACTAGTGAGCTCGGGGATTCTCCTTCCTCCCCAATTCCTCCTGGGTGTCATCACCTCCTCAGTCCCGGGCCTCAGTGGCTCATCCTGGATGAAAGGTGGAAACGCTACCAAGATCCTGTTGGAAACCCTGTTACTGGCAGCGCACAAGACTGTGGACCAGGGGGCATTGCAGCGTCAGAGAGGTAGGGAAGATCTGGACAAGAGAAAGCTCAGAGTCAGGCAGGGAGTGGGATGGTACAGGTTGGGGGGTGGCAGGTCCGGACTCAGAGACTGGCTAGTGGCAGCAAGGGTGAGAGGCGCCAGCAATCCTCCCGTGGGAAAAGAGCTGGCCTGGGGATGCCACTGTTCCCACCACGCAGTCCTAGAGTCTCGATTGTTTCCAGTGGACCCTGGATTCCTCAGGGCCCACTAATCCCTGTGCCCACCTGGAGCACCTAATCCCTGAACCCATCTGGGACATCCAAAACTAACCTAGCTTCGGAGAGTCTGTGACTTAGGGATGATCCAGATCAGGCAGGAAGAGCTCATTCTGCTGGGGGCTTCTTCCCTTACCAGGGTTTCTGGCCTGGCTCCCAGACTCTCCACCTACCTTCTCACCAGCTCTGATCCTATCCTTCTCCCATGTCCTTGTCCTTCTGTCTGGTCTTTGTTTTCTGCTCACTGAAACTTTTTCTGCCCTTCTGGAATGTTGTCGGGGTCCACTCACTGCACTTCCATGAAGGGCCAGTAGAACTTAGTTTTAAGGGAATTGTGCCTTCCCCTGGGCAGGGGTGATACTCATACTTTCTGAGGGGGCACTGGGCCCACCCTGGGAACTGCTAGCCTTTCTCCCAGATGCCTTCTGGAAATCCTGCGGACATTTGAGCGGGCTCATCAGGTGACCTATAGCCAAAGCCCTAAGAGTGCCACCCTGATGAAGCAAGCCAGCACCAGGTGTGTGGAAATGTGTTTGGAGGGGGGAAGTGGTGTGGATGGGGAATGTCCTTAGAACACATGTTAACATGGTGAGGGTAGCAGATCTGCATGGTGGAGGGTCATGGCAGGCTTTCTGTTGGTTTATTCCTGTGCTCTGACATATGCATCTTTCTCTGATCCCTGGCTCTTTCTTTCTTTCTTTCTTTCTTTCTTTCTTTCTTTCTTTCTTTCTTTCTTTCTTTCTTTCTTTCTTTCTTTTTTTACTGTGATCTCTCATGTCTTGACCTCTGGCCCATTCTCAGCCTGGAGAAAAAAGGCTGAGTGTACCTGGTTGGTTGGCAGACCCTTGGCATCATTGCCATCATGGATGGAGTGGAGTGCATCCACACCTTTGGTGCTGGTGGAACCCCAGGCCAGACTCTCTTCCTGGTTCCTCCTGATGCAAACCAGTTGGTCTGCTATCGAAACACTTTCCTACTCCCAACCCATGAGGGTTGCTCATTCAATGTCCATTCTTTTCTATCTGAATAGGCATTTCAGTCAAATACTCTTTCCTTTGAACCCCTACTCCGGCCTTGGTCCCTCAGTTCTCAGCCCTGCTTTAGTTGTGGCCTCTCATGCGTGCTACACTTCACCCTACACCCCACTTGCCACTTTCCTCCAAGCCCCATTAACATCTGCCCCCCCCCCCCAAGTCTGGAACCTTTCTTTCCCATAAAGCCCATTACTCCTCTCTTACTTTCCTTAAACTTACTCCTTAAACTTTCCTTACTCCTTAAACTTTCCAGATTTCCGAGATGTCCGTGGCTTTCTCATTGGTGATCACAGTGATATGTTTAACCAGAAGGCTGAGCTCATCAACCAGGTGGGAGGATGATGGGATGTGGGAGAGGTTGTGAAGGTGACTGGTGAGCAGGGAGTGGGAGGTAAGGAATGGTGGAGACAGGTCGGGGAGTACAACATGGTAGTCATCCAGAGAAGAGAATATGGGTTAGAGGTCAGGAGTCTTTGGGGGAAGCACAGGGAGGGTGGAAGGCTCTGGATTCGCCCTCTAAAGCTGGCTCTAGTCCCATGCTCTTCCCTCAACTTGCTGCATCATCTTGGGCAAAACACTACCTCCTTGAACCTTTCATCTATATACAAGAACACTGTATTAAAGGTCCTCTGAGGCTCTCTGCAGTCTCCAAGCCAATGTGCTGGAGTTTTTCATGGGGGGAACTCTCATCTCCCTCTGCGCAGGGTCCCCAGTTCTCCTTCTCCCAGGAGGACTTCCTGACTTCCATTTTGCCATCCCTCACAGAAATTGACACTGTGGTCTTCATTTTTACCCTGGATGGTAAGAGGGAAGATGGGAGCAGTGGGGTGAGTAGATGGAGGCAGTGGAGTGACTCAGGAACTGTCATTTTTCTGGGTCTTAAGGCACTTGCTCAGAGGCAGGGACAGGGGCATATGTCCTGACTGGACCCCAGGGTAACAGGAAGAACAGCTGAACAGCCAGCCTTTCAACTCCGGTGCCCTCCCCTTCTAGACAACCTCATGGAGGTGCAGATGCTGGTGGAGCAGGTGAAAGAGAAGACTGCCAACATCCAGGCCTTGGCACATAGCACTGTGGGGCAGTCCCTGCTGGTGAGGGTCCAGCCTTTAGGAGGGAACCTTGGGTGGCAGTTACAGCAAGGCCTTCCTGGAGATCTTCTTCTGTTCCTCTTTCTTTCTCCAGACCCCTCTGAAGAAACTCTTCCCCTCCATCATCAGTATCATGTGGCCACTGCTTTTCTTCGAATATGAAGGGCACTTTATCCAGGTATGGAGCATGAGAAAATATTATCTATAGAAAAGAACTCAGAGGAGGAGGGATTCCAGAAATTAGAAAACTCAAGGCTAGTGGGAAGAAAGCTTTGTTGGGCTTCCACAAAGCCAGCTGGGCAAGTTCTTGGGCTACCAGGTCACTGGTCAGAGTTTCCAAGGCAGTGGCTCAGTTTTCTCCAGAAATATGCAAAAAAGAAAAATGCAAAAAAGAAAAATGCAAAAAAGGCCAGACCACCAATCACTTGACAGATACTCATTGGTCCTTTGTTACAGGTTCACTGTCAATACCATAGTCCTCCTCACTATACAAAAGTCTTTATGGTATAGGTTTGCAAGTTTACTATGCTGAATTCACTGCAGGCAATATTACACTGATATGGATCCTGTTTACCAGTAAAATTATAATCTGGTACACCCATGATGATAACCACAGAAATAATAATCACCCTGGGTGCACTTTGCAGTTTAGAGTTTGAAGTGGACATCAGGACATCTGGGTGTCAGTTCAGCTGTGCCTTGTAGCCCAAGAAAGAAAGCAGTTTTATGTCTCTGGCCCTCAGTTTTCTCACTCAACACCTGTTTTCCATCCACAGGGCCCAACGAGGGCCCTGAAGGTTTGCCCTAGAGAGCCATGGTCTCATCCATTATTCAGATCACCTCCTCCAGGAAGTTTCCTAACTCGAGCAGACAACAGCTGGAATGTTGCCTTACCTGTACTCAGAGCTCACTAGAAGCCCTTCTCCCCCTGAGCCAGGGGATGCATGCTCCTTCCAACATGTATCTTTATCTTCCCTTCCAAATGCTGTTCATTCGTCACGTCTTTACTTTTTGGCATACCTTCCACATTCATTGTCTCCTTTGAGATCTCACATCTTCTAAGAAGTCTTCTCTGATTAAACCCACATTGTCTAGGCTCCTCCTTTATGTGATATACCTCTCCACACTTACAGGGTTTATTATACAGTCATCATACCTAATACACATGTAGGCCTCTGCACTTTGCAAGGTATTTCATTTATAATATCAGTTCTTATAACAGTCTCCTAAAGGATGTATGTTTAATGTCCCCCATATCTCAAATAAGGAAGTTGAAACTAAGAGATTAAGGGATTATAATCATGGCCACACAACTAAAGCAGGAGTCAGGACTGGAACCCCAGCCTTGTGACTCTAAGCCCGTGGTTGATTTCGCTGTACAATATACACTTTGGCCATACCTGTGAGTTGAGCCAGATTCTTTTATTATTCATTCAACAAATATTTTTTATACACATATCACATGCCAGGTACTATTCCAGGGTTAGGGGATACAGTAGAGAGTGTTAACCTGTGATCTTTCGAAAGATATCTGTATTTTTAAAGAAAATTGTAATTATAATAGCAATATTTTCATTGTAAAAACTTTAGAAAATACAGAAATCAAAAGAAGGAAAAAAAGTATCCATAACAGCCTTCTTCCCAAAAACCACTTAGACAAATTATGGAGAATGTCCCTCTAGACTTTTTATGCAAATGTAAGTATATTTATACAAAAACAGGACCATATTTGACATGCTGTTTTTAACTTGCTTCTCTTCATTGAAAATTATGAGCACCTTTCTGCACAATTATATCCACATCATCGTTTTTAATGTTAATGTAGTATCCTGCTGTATGGATGTACCATAATTTGTTCACTTTTCCCTCCATTGTTAGACATTGTAGGTAGTTTCGATATCATGGCTTTAATCAAAATACAGCACTGAACATCCTTCTACATGTATTTGACTGTTTCGTGAGGATAAGCCCTGGGATGAACCTCAAAAGTGGAATCACTGGGCCAAAAGGTGTGTAAAATGTTAAGGCTTTTTTTTTAATTAAAAATTTTTTAATGTTTATTTTTTGAGAGAGAGAGAGAGCACAAGCAGGGGAGGGGTGGAGAGAGAGGGAGACAGAATCTGAAGCAGGCACCAGGCACTGACCTGTCAGCGCAGGGCCTGACCCCAGGCTTGACTCGGGGCTCCATGGGACTCGAGCTCTTGGACCTCCTCAAGATCATGACCTGAGCCAGGGTCAGATGCATAACCGACTGAGCCACCCAGGCGCTCCAAGGCTTTTGGATACAGGTTGTCAAAGTGATCTAAAAGGTTTGTAAACAAAGTAGAAAATTGCTTGTTCCCCCATACCCTTTGAATACTGGGTAGCATTGCTCTTTTTAATCTTCACTAATCAGCAAAGAAAGCGAAACAGAACAAAAAGCACTCAGTGTTGTTTTAATTCATATTCCTTTGATGACTATGGGAAAGTGTGTGATGGGCATTGAAGAGGGCACTTGTTGGGATGAGCACTGGGTGTTGTATGTAAGCCAATTTGACAATAAATTATATTAAAAAAAAAGATTAAAGGGCGCCTGGGGGACTCAGTCAGTTGAGCTTCTGAGTCAGAAGCTCAGTCAGTTGAGCTTCTGAGCTGGGGTCATGATCTCATGGTTCTTAAGTTCTAGTCCCGTGTCAGGCTCTGTGCTGCCGGTGGGGATCCTGCTGGGGATCCCGTCTCTCTTTCTCTCTCTTTGTCCTTCCCTGCTTGCTCTCTGTCTCTGTCTCCAAAAAAAAAAAAAGTATATATTGGCCATTGAATTTTTTTTCTTTATTGAATTACTTCTTCATACCTTTTGGGAATATTCACCCATTCTTTTAGAAGTGTCTATTTTTCTTACTAATTATAAGAGGGAGTGTATATAGCAAGGATAGCAGCCATTTTTTCCTGTTCTATATTTTCCCCTAGTTTGTTACTATTTTTTATTTCTATGTTTTTGATGTAGAGATGATTTACATTTTTAGATAGTCACATCTAGCAATATTTTGTGTGTGTGTGTCTATGGCTTCTGTCTTTTGCTTGAATCCAGTTTGTATCTTTCTAAATGTATAGCAATTGTTTGAAATAAGGAGGTTTCTATTAGTAAATCTTTAGTTGCAGAAATATTTTTGATGTAAACTCCCACACATTTTTTCCTCCCACACTTTTATTTTGAAAATTTTCCACCCTACAGAAAAATTGCAAAAATAGGACTGTGAACACCCATACACTTTTCCCTAGATTAACCAGTCTTTAACATTTACCACATCTGTTTCATCCCTCTTTTCCTCTGAATTATTTAAAAGATACTTGGAGATATGATGACAATTGACATAAATTACTGTGTCCCCTAAGAACAAGGACATTTGCATACGTAACTGCAATATAATTATCACACTCACGAAAATGACAGTGAATACTATTATCTAACATGCAGACTGTATTAAAACTTCCCCAATTCTCCCTGTATTATTTTTTATTTCCAGGCCTAGGATTCAATCAGAGACAATGCATTGCATTTAGTCATCAGGTCTCTTTAGTTTCCTTTATTCTACGTGAGTTCTTTAGCTGCTTTTTGTGTCCCTTATGACATTGATAGCATAGAAATCTGGACCAATTTGATTTTAGAATGTGCTTCACCTTGGATTTGCCTGATTGTTTCTTCATTATATTCAGGTGAAGTTTTTTGGCAGGAGTACTGCATAGGAGTACTGATATCCTTTATCAGCCTATCACATTAGGAGGCACCTGATATCAGTTAGTCCCTTTATTGGTGATGCTATGTTTGATCAGTTACTCAAGGTAGTATCAGATTTCTTTGTATCCTGTTCCTTAGCAATCTTTCACCCAATGGTTTTAGCATGCACTGGTGATTCTTGGTTGAATCAATTATTACTATGGTGGTTTTAAAATGGTGATTTTCTATTTCTATACTTATTTCTCCATTTATTAGTTGACATTCTTCTGGAAAGAAAATCTTTCTCTTCTCTATATTTGTTTAGACTCTGTATGGACTCATTAATTTTTTGTTGTTGTTAAATGTGTTTTAATCCATTCCTGTCATTATTGATTTTAATGTTCAAAATGAGAGTTTATTCACGCTGGCCCCTGTGTCCTTGTGACATATCCCCATTAGTGTTTGAACACTCTTTGCTGTGTTTTGTTTAAAAATTTTTTTTTGAGAGAGAGAGAGAAATAGAGACAGAGTGTGAGCGGGGGAGGGGCAGAGAGAGAGAGGGAGACACAGAATCCGAAGCAGGTTCCAGTCTCTGAGCTATGTCAGCACAGAGCCTGACATGGGGCTCAAACTCAAAGGTCGTGAGATCATGATCTGAGCTGAATTTGGACACTTAACCGACTCAGCCACCCAGGCTCCCCATCTATGTTTCTTTTTGGAAAAAAAAAATTACCTTTCTCTTATGCAAAGGGTAGCATATTATAGTCTTCTGTGCCTTGTGTTTTTGCTTAACAAGACATTTTGGAAATCACTTCAGTTTCTAAATCTCTTAATTATTATTAATGTGTGTGTGTGTATGGACAATTGTGTACCCAATCTATGTAGGAGTACAGAAATGTCCCAGGTTCAGCCTGTACTTTCCTTGGTTCCAGCCCTGGCTGGAATCAGTAATTTTCAAGGAGCCCTGGTGGTTGTCAGTGGGGATTGGTACAGCAGTCCCCCCTTCTCCATGGTTTTGCTTTCCACGGTTTCCTTTACCCTAATCAAATAGAGTTCAGAAGCAGATGATCCCGCTGACGGATTGCCAGGAGGTCAGTAGTAGCCTAACGCTACGTTACAATGCCTGGGTGATTCCCCTCTTTCCATCTCATCACATAGCCATTTTATCATCTCACATTGTCACAAGAAGGGGGAACGATGAGTATAGTACAGTAAGATATTTTGAGAGAGAGAGGGAGACCACATTCACATAACTTTTATTAGAGTATATTACAATTGTTCTATTTTGTTATTAGTTATTGTTAATCTCTTACTGTGACTAATGTATAAACTAAATTTTATCATAGGTAGGTATGTATAGGAAAAAACATAGTATGCATATGGTTCGGTACTATCCATGGTGTCAGGCATCCACTGGGGGGTCTGGAACTTATCCTGTGGATAAGTGGGTACTGCTGTATTTAGAAACCTAGGTGCTGGGTAGGCTCACTGCTACTGATGACTTTGCCTCTTGGCCTTTTCAGTAGAAAGAACAAGGAAATACAGTTGACCCTTGAACAATGTGGGGGTTAGGGACACTGACACCCCATGCAGTTGAAAATCTCTATATAACTTTTGACTCCTCAGAAACTTTTCACTAATAGCCTACTGTTCACCAGAAACCTTGCTGATGATATAAACAATTAACCCATATTTTTATGTTATATGTATTATATACTGTATTCTTATAATAATGTAAGCTAGAGAAAAGAATATTAAGAAAATCATATGGAAAATACATTTACAGTACCACAGTGTATTTAAAGAAAAGAATCTACATATAAGCGGAACTGTGCAGTTCAAACCCTTGTTCAAAGGTTAACTGTATATGTTCTTTTCACATATGTACTTATATATACACATAGGAGAATATACATACGGCCTTCTTCTCCTTCCTGTTTTCCCTTGGTGAGAATGTTGATTTCCAACATCATCAAGCCTAGAGCCTGCCCTGCAGTGAACTGGTGTTTCTGGGCAAGTGAAGTGAAGCCCACGGAGGCTTGTTGGGCTAGCAGCACCTGTGGTGGGAGGAGAGGCCCAATCCCAGGGCCACCCGCAGCCCAGGGTGGGGAAAGTTTGGGGGTAGTTCTTGCTTTTGACCCAGTGGTCCCCACTTTCACTGGCATGTTCTGATTCTAGAAATAAAACTAAATGTCTTGTTTTGGAAAGTTAATCTTCCAAGCTCAGTAGATCCGAGTTAATAAATTAGAGGTGGGACAAGATGGGTGGCATGGGTTGGTCTCAAGAGCAGGTTTGTTTCTTTACTTTCCCCTGCCCCCCAAGCCCATTTCATTGGCCACTAATCCAGACCTTACTCCAGCATCTCTGTATCCAACCCCCCCCAACACACATGTAGGCGCGTATGTGCACGCACACGCACGTACGTGCTGCTCCCGCATAGAATCACACAAACGGGGAGAGGTGGGAATTTAGCTAATTCCAGAGGAAAAGGGAAGAAGTTGTGCCCCCAACATAGGCCACTCAGAAAAAGAGTCCCTGTTAGGCATGACAGGATCTTTGTCACTAGAATGCAAACTACATCCACACATTAGACCCTGAAGTGAGAGTTGCATCCCCTGTCCAAGTTTGTAAAGGGAACGAACATAAGGAACCCTGGGGGTGCTGAACAGCCTTTGGTGGCAGGACGCGACAGACACTGGAAACCTCAGTCTGTCCATTTTGCACCTCCGCTGTCATCTGTTTTGACAAATCAAAGGCACCCTTGCTCATCACAGACCCATACCAGCTCTTCAGTGGCTATACATAAGACTCTGATAGTAGACAGTGGGCTCCCCCTTGTGCCTGAGAAGTACCCAACTAAAACCTCTGAAGCTCACTGGAACTTTCAGGCAGTAAGGTGACTTTTAAGAGCCAGATTTGTTTGTTTGTTTTTTTTTTAAGTTTATTTATTTTGAGAGAGAGAGAGAGAGAGAGCACACACAAGTGGGGCAGGAGCAGAGAGAGAGAGAGAGAGAGAGAGAGAGAGAGAGAATCTGAGCAGCCTCTGCCCTGTCAGCACAGAGCCTGATGCAGGGCTTGAACTCACGCAACTGTGAGTCAGACGTCTAACTGATTGAACTACCCATGCGCACCCAGATTTTGGTTTTAGGATAAAGTAATCAACCTTTTAAAGGTAGCCATAAATGCCCTCGAAGTATCTGTGGGCCTCTATCTGAGCTCTCTTTTCCTGTTGTACATCGACATGTACCTGGTACCTTAGATCCTTAACCGGTACCGCTTTCCTCAACCACCACTCCCATGGTGCCTTCTCAGCATCATCCTTTTGGGTTTTATCCTCCACAAATGCTTCTTCCTAAGTCTGCAGCTCAAGATGTGTAAAGTGAGGAAAGGGTCCTTCAGAGGCTCTCTGCTTCTCTTTACCCAGAACTCTCTCCCTTGTGTTTTCATTGGGTAAATTCCTCTCTCTTCTTGGCACCGTGAACAGGGTCAAGTCAGAGAAGATACCCTGCTTTCGAGCACTGGAGAGGGCAGAGTACCCCATGATCCTGTTGATGATGCCAACATGTGCAGTAGTCTCACTCCCACATGTGAAATGGATATGGTGTAAGGTCAGATTTCTCCAAGGTTGGATGCAGGACGGTTCTAGAAGTCCAGAGGTTGTTTTGTTTTGTTTTGTTTTACTTGCCAAGTTCTTGGATGGTACAAAGATAGCGAGTGAATTCAATTCTTGTACAGTTGTGTATGATATTCAGCTGTTATGAACAAGGTGGAGGAGAGGCTGGATGCAGTCTGGCATTAGGAGGTCACAAAGATGGCTACGGTCTGAATCCCCACCCGCTAGGAATTCACAAGCACATATGAGTAATTCCCAAACAAGACAGAGAGAGTCGAAGTAGATTAGAACAGCAGGCTAGGTACAGATTGTTGCCAGAATTATTTGGGGGGAGATTACAGAGTAGGCCAACAGTTAGAAAAATTTGGGGGAAAAGGAGGTCAGGGTGGGGTGAAGGAACATCCAAAGAAAACCTGGGCATGTTTGGAAACTGGTACTTGTGTGTGGTTCCAGTATCAGAGAGTCAGATCATTGTCAATGGAATCTGACCTCAAGGCAGAACTAAAGAGGTTTAAAGATTTTTTTTAGAATTATCCAGAGACAGGGATGCCTGGGTGGCTCAGTCGTTTGAGTATCCGACTTCGGCTCAGGTCATGATCTCATGGTTCCTGAGTTCGGGCCCCACATCAGGCTCTGTGCTGACAGCTCAGAGCCTGGAGCCTGCTTCGGATTCTGTGTCTCCCTCTCTCTCTGCCCCTCCACCACACACTCTCTGCCTCTCAAAAATGAAGAAAACTAATAAAAAAAAATTTAGAATTATCCAGAGACAAATGGTTGGGTGACAACACTTAACATTATTTTGGAGAAAGCAAACTTCTGAGGGTAAGAAAGCTAGAGAGTAATCTATTATCAACACAATGCAGTAATTCTGTTGAAATGACTAAAGGTCAGTTCAGAAGACGAGGTTGGATTGTGGAAGATGAAGGAAACAATTTCCTGCTACACTCATTTGCTGGATCAAAAGTAAGAGAGAAAGGGTACAAGATATTTGGCTATTGCATGTACTTCAAACTTAATATATTAAAAAGTGAAACCCAGGATCTTCCATCCAAATCAGCTGATCTTTCATGAATGGTCTTGAATATTAGACAGGTTGGGTCCGGGCACATGGAACAGTAAGGCTGAAGGAAGATGTTGGGACCAGGTAGGAGATAGAGGGGCCCCAAATCTGGCTCCAGGGATGGGCCCTATGAATACAGCAAAATGTCTAAGATCCAATCCAGACTCAGCTCTGGTATGGACAAGTGGGTCAAATCCTAGGCACTGCATGCATCTAGGTAGTGGGAAATGCTACCATCTTGGAAGAGAGAAGAACTGGGCTTACCTGTCAACTAGTAGCTGTGGTGCTATGACTTGGGTGGAAGAGACAGGAAGGGGAGCCGGGAGCATCTTGTAGTGCCAGAAAGTAAAGAAATGCTCGTAAAAACAAAAGGATGAGGTCATATCAAAGGGACACAAGACCCCACCTAAGAGAGCCTCCCAATGGGCAAAGCTGGAACAATTTGAGCACCAGAATAAATAATACAGTATTGGACTGTAACACAAAGTACAAGATAAGTATGCATGAGTTCATTCGGATATAACAAGATAATTGAATAAATAAGAGGAAGAAACAAATCTTCCCTATACAAGAATTCCAAATAATGCATGTCGATATACCCTACTCCGAGAGATGAAGCTTAACAACCCCTCACTCCCTCCATCCCCACTGTGGGCTACACATAGGGGCTTGCTTCCAAAGAACAGCATATGGAAAGAGAAAAATAGTAGCAACATGGAATACGTGTTGTTACAGGTGGGAGAATCTGTGTTGCATGAATGGAGGTCTTGGTTCTTGGAATCCCCACGAAAGATTTACATGGGGATCTGTGCTTGAATAAAGATAGAAGGAAAGTAGCAAGCACAAAGCAGCGTATCAAGGACAGTACACGCTGAAGGTGGGAGAGCAGGCAGGCCCCCAGGTAGCAACTGCCCTGAGGCTACAGGGATCTTTTCTTTCTATGGGGGGGCAGGGTCTTGGGTGGACAGGGTCTTGGGTGGACAGGGTGAGGTGGTCTCTAAAGGAGGCTGCTTGCAATCTTTTGGGGGACTCCTCCCACAGGTTGGGAGGGGGAGTTTTTGACCCTACAAGGTTTGTACCATAACAGTTAGGGCAGCCTTCCCCTGTGTTTGGGGTGGAGGGAAGGCTAAAACCACAATGCAAATACATTATAATGAGTCTAGGGGTTACCTTGGGGCAGAGGTAGAAGAGGAGAGGGGCCTGTGCTGCACCTGTGGCTCTTGATCTGTTAGCACAGAGGTCTTGGAAGCCACAAAGTCAGGATATTGTTTCTCTAGGCTTCTAATATGTAACCTATTTATCACAGTCCTTGCCCCTAGCACATGTCTAACTAACTGCCTACTCTATCAATGCTCCAGTTAGAATTATTTGTTTTAGTGTTTTTTTTTTTTTTTTAATATTTGAGAGAGAGAGAGACAGAGAGAGAGAACATGAGTGAGGGAGAGGGGCAGAGGGAGAGAGAATCTCAGGCAAGCTCCATGCTGAGCGCAGAGCCTGACATGGGACTGGATCTCATGAACCTAGGATCATGACCTGACCTGAAATCAAGAGTCAGACGCTCAACTGAATGAGCACCCAAGGGGCCCCCAAAACCTATTTGTTTTAGATGTGTCTCTTGAAAATAACATACATTTAGATTTTGTTTATTTATCCAATATTAAAACGAAAAGATATAGAAAGGTTGAAGGTAAAAGAATGAGAAAAGATATACTATGCAAATATCAAACAAAAGAAAATTGCTATAGCAATATCAGTATCGGACAAAAGAACTAAAGGCAAAAAGTATCGTTAGAGATAAGGAGGGTCTTCATAGTAATACAAGATTTAATTCACCAGGAATAACTTATGATTTTAAATAACACTTAAAAATATACAAAGCAGGGGCGCCTGGGTGGCTCAGTCGGTTAAGCGTCCGACTTCGGCTCAGGTCATCAACTTGCTGTTCATGAGTTTGAGCCCCGCGTCCGGCTCTGTGCTGACAGCTCAGAGCCTAGAGCCTGTTTCGGATTCTGTGTCTCCCTCTCTGTTCCTCCCCAGCTCGCACTCTGTATCTCTCTCAAAAATAAAGAATAAAAATATTTTTTTAAAAATACATAAGGTGAGTATCCTCAGTAGTCACAGGAGAAATAAACAAATCCCCAATCATTATGAGAAATTTTACATACTTAGTAATTGGTGGAAAAAAAGCAGACAAAAGTTTAGGGAATAATATAGATTTGAACATCAAGATGAGCAGAATTGGGACGCCTGAGTGGCTCAGCCGGTTGAGCAACCAACTTTTGGTTTCAGCTCAGGTCATGATCCCAGTTTTGTGGGATCCAAACCCATGTTGGTCTGGATAAATAAATAAGTAAATAAATAATGTGCAGAATTGATCAGTCACAGAGACACTTCTGCCCAACCCCTCCCCTGACCCGACACAGGTAGAAGGGAAAACTCTGAAAAGACTATTTTTAACACCTGCAGAATATATCTTATGTTTAAGCACACAAAGAATTTTTTAAATTTATTTTTTATTTTTTATAAGCATTTTAAAAAATATTTACTTATTTTTGAAAGAGAGAGACAGAGACAGAGACAGAGCGTGAGCAGGAGAAGGCAGAGAAAGAGGGAGACACAGAATCTGAAGTGAATTCAGGCTCTGAGCTGTCAGTGCAGAGCCTGACGCAGGGCTCGAACCTATGAACCGTGAGATCATGAACTGAGCCAAGGTTGGATGTTTTTTTTTTTTTTTTTAATTTTTTTTTTCAACGTTTATTTATTTTTGGGACAGAGAGAGAGACAGAGCATGAACGGGGGAGGGCCAGAGAGAGAGGGAGACACAGAATGGGAAACAGGCTCCAGGCTCTGAGCCATCAGCCCTGACCTGACCTGGCTGAAGTCGGACGCTTAACCGACTGCGCCACCCAGGCGCCCCGGTTGGATGTTTAACCAACTGAGCCACCCAGGTGCCCGAAGAATTTTTTAAAATAGGATTTATTTTTTGTAAGCTAGTTTGTTTATTTACTTATTTATTTTTGAGAGAGAAAAAGAGAGTGTGTGTGAGCAGTGGAGGGGCAGAGAGAGAGGGAGAGAGAGAGAATCCCAAGCAGGTTCCACTGTCAATGCCAAGCCTGACATGGGGCCCGATCCTATGAACTGTGAGATCGTGACCTGAGTCGAAAACCAGAGTCATAGGCTTAACCAACTGAGCCACCCCTATTTGTTTTGTTTTGTTTTTTTGTTTTGTTTTTTTGTTTTGTTTTGTTTTAGAGAGACAGCTCAAGCAGGGGAGAGGGGCAGAGGGAGAGAGAGAGTAAGAATCTTGAGTAGGCTCTGTGAGGCGCCCAATGTGGAGCTTGATCCCATAACCCTGGGATCATGATCTGAGCTGAAATCAAGAGTTGGACATTCAACCAACTGAACTACCCAGACATCTCCACAAATAAGCTTTAAAATATTTTTAAAAGTTTATTTATTTTGAGAGAGACAGAGAGCATGTGAGTGTAGAAGGGACAGAGAAAGAGGGAGAGAATCCCAAGCAGGCTCTGTGCTGTCAGTGCCCCAAGAATTTTTTTAACTGACCAGAAACTAGGAATACTAGGATTTTGTGAACAGTTTGGGCCACAGTGCAACTTTGTTAAATAACTAGAAAATCCCCATGTCTGTGATAAAGGGTTAATATCCAAAATCTGTAAAGAACTTATCAAACTCAACACCCCTCCCCCAAAATAATCCAGTGAAGAAATGGGCAGAAGACATGAATAGACACTTTTCCAAAGAAGACATTCAGATGGCTAACAGACACATGAAGAGATGGTCAAGGGGCACGTAGGTGGCTCAGTTGGTTAAGTGTCCAACTCTTGATTTCGGCTCAGATCATGATCTCATGGTTCATGGGATCGAGCCCTGAGTCAGGCTCTGTGCTGACAGTGAGAGATTCTCTCTCTGTGCCCCCCACCATAAATAAACTTAAAAAAAAGATGCTCAATATCACTCATCATCAGGGAAATACAAATCAAAACCATGATGAGATACCACCTCACACCTGTCAGAATGGCCAAAATGAACAACCCAGGAAACAACAGATGTTGACGAGGATGCAGAGAAAGGGGAACCCTCTTGCACTCTTGGTGGAATGCAAACTGGTGCAGCCACTCTGGAGAACAGTATGGAGGTTTGTCAAAAAGTTAAAACTAGAACTACCCTATGATCTAGCAATTGCACTACTAGGTATTTATTCAAAGGATACAAAAATACAGATTTGAAGGGGTACATGCACCCCAATGTTTATAATAGCATTATCAGCAATAGCCAAACTATGGAGAGAGACTGAATGTCTATTGACTGATGAATGGATAAAGAAAACACACACACATACACACACACATACACACGCACACACATGCACAACACAATGGAATATTACTCAGCCATCAAAAAGAATGAAATCTTGCCATTTGCAATGACGTGGATGGAGCTACAGTGTATTATGCTAGGTGAAATAAGTCAGAGAAAGACAAATACTACATGATTTCACTAATATGCAGAATTTTAGAAACAAAACAGATGAACATATGGGAGGAGGGAAAAAAAAGAGAAAGGGAAACAAACCATAAGAGACCTTTAAAGATAGAGAACAAACAGGGTCAATGGAGGGAAGGGGGTGGGAGATGGGCTAGATTAGATGGTTGATGGGTATTAAGGAGGGTACTTGTTGTGATGAGTTCTGGGTGTTTTATGTAAGTGATGAATCACTGAATTCTACTTCTGAAGCCAATATTGCACTGTATGTTAACTGACTAGAATTTAAATAAAAATTTGAAAAGGAAAAAAAAAGAAAATTCCCCATATGTCTAGAAACTTAAAATGAACTACCAAATAACCCATGAATCAAAGAAAAAAATCATCCTGGAAATTAGAAAATAGTTGGAACAGAATGATAAAAATGCTACATATCAGGGGCCGCTGGGTGGCTCAGTCGGTTAAGTATCCAACTTCGGCTCAGGTCATTATCTCACAGTTTGTGGGTTTGAGCCCGGCGTCAGGCTCTGTGTTGACAGCCCCAGAGTCTGGAGCCTGCTTTGGATTCTGTATCTCCCTCTCTCTCTGTCTCTCCCCTGCTTGTGCTCTATCTCTGTCTCTCAAAAATAAATAAACATTAAAAAAATTTTTAAAATTCTACATAACTTGCAGGATGAAACTAAAGTAGTACTTAAGAGGAAATTTATACTTTCAAATGCATATATTAGGGAAAAAGGGTTAAAAGTGCATTTATCTCAGGAAGTTAGAAAAAAATGCAAAGTAAATCCAAAGAAGGTAGAATTGTCAATTATATCTCAATAAAACTGGGACAAGGGAGAAAGTAGAAGTAAGGAAATAATTAAGGCAAAGGGAGAAATTATTGAAATAGAAAGTAAACATACAGAAAGTTGGCTCTTTGAAATAATTAAAATGGACAAATGTCTAGCAAGATAGATCAAGGATAGGGAAAAAAGGAAAGACGAAAGACACAAATAACTAATATAAAAACAAGGAGACAGTACTGCATTTGAGTAATTTTATATCGATACATTTGAAAATGTAGATTAAATGGAAAAATTACTAGAAAATGTAAGTCACCATAGAAGACTCAAAAAAATTTACAAATTCTCTATAGTATTATAACCTTCAAATAAATTGAATATTTAGCCAAAAACCTTCACTCAAAGAAAACTCCAGGCTTTTATGGCTTTGGTGACAAGTTGTACCAAATGTTGAAGAATCAGATAGTTCCAATTTTATGCAAACTTTTTCATAACAATAAAAAAAAAAGAGGGAACATTCCTCAACTCATGAGTCTAGCATGACCTTGATACCGAAAGCCTGACAAAAAACAAGAGAGAAAAATTACAGGATGGTCTCGCTCATGAAAAGAGGTAACAAAAATCCCCAACAAAATATTAGAAACTGGAATGCAGCATTGTGTCTAAAAACAAAATGCCCAATTAACTTGTGAAAATGTGTTCACAAGTTAGTAGTTTAGTAATCAGAGGACTTTAAGTTAAGCAATGAAATACCATTTCCACATATACCAGATTGGCTAAAATTAAACAGCCTGAAAATACCACATGCTGGCATGAAAATGGAACAGGAAGACCTGCCATTCACCACTGGTGGAAATGTTGACGTAACCACTCGGGAAAAAGCAGTTTAGCGCTATCTACTAAAGTTTAAGTTACACATGCTCCATAACCTAGCTACTCCACTCCTTGGTAAATGCCCTAGAGCAGAGAACCTTAAAATGTAGTCGTTGGTCCAGCAGCATCAGCAACGTCTGGAAACTAATTAGAAATGCCAAATTCCAGAGTTCTATTCCAAACTTACTCAACAACTCTAGGGATAGAGACAGCATTCTGTGTTTTAACAAGCCCTTCACATGATTCTGATGCATGTTAAACCTTGAGAACCACTGCCGTAGAGAAATAGGAACAAAGGTGCACCAAGATACATGGACAAGGATGTTTTTAACAGCATTGTTTATAAAAGCCAAACTTGGAAAACAAGCCAAATGTCCATCAATATTGTAATGGATAAATAAGTTATGCAGTGGTTATACAATCCAATGAAATGATAAAAATGAATCTCAGCTGTAGAAAATAGCAGATGACTCAAACATAATGGTGAGTAAATCTTCGAGACACGAAGAACTAACTTTTATGTACATATAGAAAAAGGTGCTTGTAAAACCGTACAAACGTGTTTTAAGAACCAAATCAGGGGCTCCTGGGTGGCTCAGTCGTTAAGGGTCTGACTTCATCTCAGGTCATGATCTCACAGTTCGTGAGTTCGAGCCCCGTGTTGGGCTCTGTGCTAACAGCTCAGAGCCTGGAGCCTGCTTCGGATTGTGTCTCCCTCTCTCTCTGCCCCTCCCCCGCTCACACTCTGTCTCTGTCTCTGTCTCTCTCTGTCTCTCAAAAATAAATAAATTAAAAAAAATTTTTTTAAAGAAAGAAAGGAAAAAAGGAAAAAAGAACCAAAACAGTATCTCCATCCCTAACTTTAGAACTCTAGGCTGGCATATACTAGCACCTGCCATATAGTATGTGCTCCAGCATGACAAGTATAATTCTTTATAATTATGATTTTTATAGTGACTGCAAAGTATTTCATAATATGGACATAGCATGTGTATTTAACCACTTCCTTATTGATGGACTTTTTGAGAATATTACTTTGGCTGCCCCAGTAGACTGAAAATTCTATAAGGTGAGAGACTGAGAGACCGTGATTGTCTTTTTAAAAAAATTTTTTTAAATGTTTTTATTTATTTTTGAGACAGAGAGAGACAGAGCATGAACGGGGGAGGGGCAGAGAGAGGGAGACACAATCTGAAACAGGTTCCAGGCTCTGAGCTGTCAGCACAGAGCCTGACGCGGGGCTCGAACTCACAGACGGCAAGATCATGACCTGAACCGAAGTCGGATGCTTAACCGACTGAGCCACCCAGGCGCTCCACATGATTGTCTTTTTCTAAAACAGTGCCTTTTATTCAGTAGTTATTTAATTGAATTGATTTTCCAGATTAATTTTCCTATAAGAAAAAAAAATGTCCTGGCCAGTTTTATTTCTCTTGATTATAGCACAAGTTAATGCCTTATAAATTTTGTTTACAGTGAATTAACCACAGAGAATCCAGTTAGCTCTGGGTGTAATGACATAATATATGTTCTAGACTTGGAAAATGAGACCATGGATTCTGGAATACAGCAATCCTCTAAGGTGATTTAATTTCCCTATGTGACATCTCTTCTCTGTTTCAATGCTATAGCAACTAAGAAATGTGTCAAACCTTGGAGTTGGGAAACCATATATATCAGATTTTCTGAGAGTATCTACTGAAGATATCCTAGATTTCTTAAATGTACTTGACCCTCTATTCTAATTTGTAACTGGGAACATATGATACCATACCTGGACTCTAGGGAATGACTAGTTCCAGAGAAGATGCTTATAGGGCAAGACAGGCCACATGGAAGGCCTTCTTTAAAATTTTGCTTCCATACTCTTTACTTTATGCCAAGTTGTCCAGCCCAATCTTAGTGGAATTGTAAAGGAGGTCTTCCCTGAGCATTGGCTGTCAGGACAGAGCCTGTGAGCAGCTGCAAAAAGGAGCAGCAGATGGGCATGGCTCAGAAGAGACACTTGGGCAGCGTGCACATTGGCTGGGCCCTGTCAGGTTTACCTTGGAATGTCCATTGTGATGTCATATATAGTCACAACCTTGAGGGAAAACACTGTTTGGCTGAGAGGGGCATGGGGTTGAGTAATGGCGCCGATTTGGGGGCTGGCCATCCCACTGCCATCATATGTCAGCCTTCCACTATTATTTGGCTTCCTTGTTTGGGGGCTTTGGGGGCTGTTTTCTTGGAAACAGAGCACAGAGCATGTGGCAGTCAAGGCAGACTCAGAGGTATGTAATGCAACAGTCCCTTGAAATTCACTGCTCCCTGTCCCTGCCCCTGAAGCCGTGGAAACCCCTACATCTTGGACCATGGGAGGAATTAGGTGGGGGGAAGAGGGGAGTTGAGATAGGGCCTATGGATGTCTTCCTATAAGTCATGCTCAATCCTGTTCCCTTCAGTTTATTTCTTTTTCTTTTAGATATTTATTTATTTTGAGAGAGTGAACACGCATGCATGAGTGGGGGACGGGAAGAGAGAGGGTGAAAGGGAATCCTAAGCAAGCTCTGCAATGTCACTGCAGAGCCCAGTTTGGGACTCCCATCTCACTAACTGTGAGATCATGACCTGAGCCAAGATCAAGAGTCGGATGCTTAATCAACTGAGCTACCCAGGTGCACCCCCTGCTTCAGTTTATTTCAACAAACCTTGAACACCATTTATATATGGCGGTGTACTAGACATTGAGGAAGAATAAAACACCATCCCCACCTTCTAGGAGCTCGAGGTGAAGTGGGGGAGACAGTCAGTCAGATATGTACATAACACAAGGAAAGAGGAAATGATGAATTAATAGAAGTATAAATATTGCTGAAGAGGTGGGAGGTAAAGAGAGTCTTTTGAAGCAGCGTGATCTATAAAATGCCTCTGGGATAGCTCAGGTTTGAGTTGTGCTTCAGAGGAAGGGTAGGGCTTTGAGGGTGGATAGTGTGGATGAAGGAGGGTAGTGAAGACCTTCCAGATGGAAGGAATAGACGGGGGAAAAGCATGGGAAGCTGAAGAGTGTTGGATGTGTTTGAAGAGATGTGCTTGAACTTAAACAGATGGGAGTGTAGAAGTATAGGGAGCACAGTGAGAGAAAAGTTTGGAAAATTGATAGAGATGACATTGTGGAGGGCTTTGAATGCCAAGCTGAACACTTCCTATAAATATTAATTCTGTATGCAGTTGAAAGATGTCGAAGATCTTAGAGCCGGGTAAAAATGTGCTTAGATCCGTGCTTTAGAGCAGTGCTTCTCAAACTGTTACATGCATATGAATCAATCAGCTGGGGGGTCTTGTTAAAAAGTAGAATGGGGGAGTGGTGCCCGGCTCTCAGTTAAGCATCTGACTCTGGATTTCGGCTCAGGTCATGCTCTACCGGTTTGTGAATTTGAGCCCCGCATCGGGCTCTGCACTGACAGTATGAAGCCTGCTAGGGATTCTCTCTCTCTCTGCCTCTCCCCTAGTCATTGTCTCTCTCTCTCTCTCTCTCTCTCTCTCTCAAAATAAATAAATAAATAAATAAATAAATAAATAAACAAACTTAAAAATAAAGAAAAGTAGATTCTGATTTAGTAGCTGTGGGGTAGGGATTGAGATTCTGCCTTTGTAACAAGCTCCCAGGTGATGCTACTGCTGTTGGACCAAGGACCACACTTTTTTTCTTTAAGGAAGAAACATTTTATTTTATTTTATTTTATTTTATTTTATTTTATTTTAGTTAGTTTAGTTTAGTTTTAAATTTTAATTCCAGTATAGTTAACATACAGTATTATATTAGTTTCAAGTATACAATGTAATGATTCAACAATTTTATACATTATCCAGTGCTCATCATGATAAGTGTACTCTTAATCCCCTTCACCTATTTCACCCTCCCCTCCCCACACCTCCCCTCTGATAACCATCTATTTGTTCTCTATAGTTAAGAGTCTGGGGGGGGGCGCCTGGGTGGATCAATCCGTTAAGCATCAGACTTTGGCTCAGGTCATGATCTTGGGGTTCACGAGTTCGAGCCCCATGTGGGGCTGTGTGCTGACAGCTCAGAGCCTGGAGCTTGCTTCAGATTCTGTGTCTCCCTCTCTCTCTGCCTCTCCCCTGCTCACACTGTGTCCCCCCTCTCTCTCAAAAATAAACATTAAAAAAAAACCTTTATACTTGGGTCTGTTTTTTGGTTTGTCCTTTTTTTTTTTCAAAATGTTTATTTATTTTTGGGAGCAGGATGAGGGGCAGAGAGAGGGAGACAGAGGATCTGAAGCAGGCTCTGCACTGTCAGTACAGAGCCCAATGTGGGGCTTGAACTCACAAACTGTGAGATGATGACCTGAACTGAAGTGGGACGCTTAACCAACTGAGCCACTCAAGTGCCCCATGGTTTGTCTTTTTATTTTTCCTTTGTTCTTTTGTTTTGTTTCTTAAGTTCCACATATGAGTGAAATCATGTGGAATTTGTCTTTCTCTGCCTGCTTTATTTCGCCTAGCATTATACTCTCTAGATCCATCCATGTTGTTGCAAACGGCATCATTTCATTCTTTTTTATGCCTGAATTCCATTGTATCTGTATACCACATATTCTTTACCGATTCATCTTTCAATGGACACTTGAGCTGCTTTCGTAATTTGCCTATAGTAAATAATGTTGCTATAAACATAGTCTGCATATACCCTTTCAAATTAGCATTTTCATAGTTTTGGGGTAAATACTCAATAGTACAATTACTGGATTATATGTTAATTCTATTTTTAATTTTTTGAGAGACCTTCATACTGTTTTTCATAGTGGCTGCACCTGTTTGGATTCCCACCATCGGTGCGTGGAGTTCCTTTTTCTCCACATCCTTGCCAATACTTGTTTCTTGTGTTACTGATTTTAGCCATTCTGACAGGTGTGAGGTGATAGCTCATAGTAGTTTTGATTTTCATTTCCCTGATGATGAGTGATTTTGACCATCTTTTCATGTGTCTACTGGCCATCTGTATGTCATCTTTGGAGAAATGTCTATTCATCTCTTCTTCCCGTTTTTAATTGGATTATTTGTGGGTTTTGGTGTTGTGTTTTGTAAGCTATGAATTTTAGATACACTTTATCGGATATGTCATTTGCAAATATCTTCTCCCATTCAGTAGGTTGTCTTTTAGTTTCATTGATTGTTTCCTTCACTGTGCAGAAGCTTTTTGTTTTGATGTAGTCCCAATAGTTTATTTTTGCTTTTGTTTCCCTTGCCTCAGGAGACATATCGAGAAAAATGTCGCTGTGGTCAATGTCAAATTACTGCCTGTGCTTTCTTCAAGGATTTTTCTGGTTTCAGGTTTCACATTCAGGTCCTTAATCCATTTTGAGTTTATTTTTGTGTATGGTGTAAGAAAATGGTCCAGTTTCATTCTTTCACATATAAATGTCCAGTTTTCCCAACACCATTTGTGTAACAGACTGTCTTTTCCCCACTGCATATTCTTGCCTCCTTTGTTGAAGATTACTTGACCATATAATGATGGGTTTATTTCTGAGCTTTCTATTCTGTTCCTTTGATCTCTGTGTCTGTTTTTGGTGCCAATACCACACTGTTTTGATTACTATAGCTTTTTAGTATATCTTGAAATGTGGAATTGTGGTATCTCTAGATTTCTGGGTATGTGGGTGTGTGTGTTTTCAAGATTGCTTTGGCTGTTCGTGGCCTTTTGTGGTTCCATATACATTGCATGATTGTTTATTCTAGTTTTGTGAAAAATGCTATTGGTATTTTGATAGGGATTGCATGAAATCTGTAGATTGCTTTGGGTAGTATGGACATTTTAACAATATTTGTTAACAATTGTTAAAAAATATTTAACAATATTTGTTCTTCTGAGCCATGAGCATGGAATGCCTTTCCATTTGTGCCATCTCCAGTTTTTTCATCAGTGTTTTATAGTTTTCTGAGTGCAGGTCTTTGACCTCCTAAGTTTAATCCTAGGTATTCTATTATTTTTGGTGCAATCGTAAATGGGATTGTTTTCTTAATTTCTCTTTCTACGGTTCATTATTCGTGTATATAAATGTAGTGGATTTCTGTACGGTGATTTTGTATCCTGTAACCTGACTGACTCAGGACCACATTCTGAGAGGAAAGCTTTAAAATAACTCCAGGAAGCATCTATGGCAGTTGCCTGGGTAGCTAAGCCAATCGGAGGCTCTATTAATGATGTAGTGGGAAGAAGGGGAAAGGGAGTTAAAGAATTAGAGCAGAAAGGTAGGAGAGAGGTCTGGATACATTCCTCAAATGTTTATCACCCACTACCACCATATACAAGGTGCTACTGTAGGCACAATGGATACAGCAGTAAATGCAAGGGACAAAAATCTTTGCCCTCAGGGAGGTATTGTGGTGAAAGTTTGGATGTGGAAAGTAAAGCAGAAAGAGAGAGAAGGGAGTGAATCTTTTTTTCCTGATTGGATCTCAAATACAAGAGTTAATTATGAATATTATCATTGTTTTCCTACAAGGACTGTACTTATCTTTGTATCCCCTGTGCCTAGTATGCTGCCTGGCATTTAGTAAGTGCTCCCTATATGTTGGTGAAATGAATAAATGACTTCTCAACTTTAACCCTGAGTGAATGGCAAGATGATGGCATTTTGAACGATGTAGGAAACATTAGACAGAAGTTGTGAGTGTGGTAGGAGGCGGAACATGAACTATTACGTTTGAAGTACTTGTAAAATTTATGTGGAGATAGTCATCTAGCCACTCAAATTAATGGTATAGACCTGTGCTTTCCAATCTGGTATCCACTGACCACCTGTGGCCATTTAAATTTAAATTAATCAAATCACATAAAATTTAAAGTTCAGTTCCTTCATTGCCCTATTGACATTTCACTATCACATGTGGCTAGAGATTATCATATTGGACAGAGCGGAAGTAGAATATGTCCATCATCAGAGAAAAAAAATCTATTGGACAGCACTAGCCTACCTTCCAGATCTTGGAGATAGATATAGTTGTCAATGTATTTGGCCACAAAGTCTTTTCAGTTTTTTTCTCAGAAACATCTCTCAGATACAACAATCCAGATTATTATTGCCTTAACTAGGACTTCATGTATTTACAGTATGCTAGCTTGTCTCCTGCAAACTTTTTCCAGCCTAGTGCATAAAGAGACCCTGACTCTACAAGACAAAAACCACCCACACAAAACTTCCCGCAGCTGATTGCGTCACTCTGCCAAAAGTAACTAACTAAATGAATAAAATCTCTCAGCATCCTCTGCCTGCAACAGCATTTCCCAACCTGGTTTGACCCTCAAACTTCTTTCATTGTCAAAAATTTGTCAACCCCCTTGGGAATTTAAACATAATTTTCATCTCTTTTTCATCATATATGGTAAATGACTTTAGGTAAATAATATTTCATTTTAGACGAGATTGGGCGCGTTCAGGGTGGTATGGCCATAGACAATAATATTTCATTTTAAAACAGCATGGTTTTTAAAATTGCAAAGTTCACTTTAATACCATCTTTAAGAGAAAGAGAAAAGACAAATGTCCACTTTTTCCCCATGTAACAAGTGATGCATGATATCTAATTGACTTGGACAGGTATGAATTGTTCCACAACAATTAGGTATAAAAAAAAGGGCAAATATATTTCCTTGTCTGTTATCAAGTTTAATCTAGTTTAAACCTCCCATCACCTAGGTTGGCAAAAAAGTCCAGTATCAGTTTTAACTCCCCAACCTTTGTATTGTATAAGAACTTTGGAGTTTGTTTTTGTTTTTAATTTTTTTAAATGTTTGTGTATTTTTGAGAGAGAGAGAGAGAGAGAGAGAGAGAGAGAGAGAGAGAGAGAACGTGAGTGGGGGAGGGGCAGAGAGAGAGGGAGACACAGAATCTGAAGCAGGTTCCAGACTCTGAGCTGTCAGCACACAGCCTCACGTAGGGCTTGAACTCATGAACCCCAAGATCATGACCTGAGCCAAAGTCTGAAGCTTAACTGACTGAGCCACCCAGGCGCCCCAAGAACTCTGGAGTTTGTGCCATTTGTCCAAAATGGCAGAGGATCAGGTCCTTAAACCATGGGAATAAGTGTTGCTTTTTTCCTTGCCATCTGAAGGCAAAAACTGTGGCTCAATGCCTTTGTGCCAAGCTTGGTCACAGAGACGTTTGCTAAAGTCCTCAGTATACTACATCTGAGATGTTAACATCAGGAGGGCTAAATCCCACCATGCTCAGGGCCTCACTATTCCGGTGTATCAGCAGCCTCAGTGTTGTTTCCATTTCAGGGAGCCAGCTTCCTTTTCTTCTCAACCCTGAAAGCACTAAACTCTAAGCCTCTGGCACAATTCAGCTTAAAACCCCCCACAGATCTAGTCTTAGATGAGGGGTGTCTCTTACATTCCTGCTAATTTTTTCAGCATGTGAAACTTAACTCCCTGCCATGGATTAGGGGAACCAAGACCTTAAGAACAAAGGCCTAGTTGCCCTCTTTGGTGAGGGGAAACAGCAGTTTCTTTCCCAGAAGGATGTAGCAAGAAAACAAAGTGTAGTGTAAATTACTCAGTGTCACCTTGCTACATAATTAATAAACGTTCTTAGTACCTATGTATGTAAGAAAAAGCTTTTTTGTCAAATATACTTTTCAGTCAAGCATGATGATATACAGCAAAATGCACAGATCTTATGTGTACAGTTTGATGAGTTTTGATAAATTTATATACCCATTAACTAGCACCCCAATCAAGCTTATAATATTGCTATAATCATGGAGAGTTCCTTCATGATCTTTTCTAGTCTGTTTTCCTCCCACTCAGAGGCAACCTCTATTCTGATGTCTATGGTCATGGATTAATTTGCCTCTTCTTGAACCTTGTACAAATAAAATTATACATCTATTGGTATGTGAATGGATCAAGAACATATGTATATACACACTTAACTGACTGAACCACCCCAGACGCCCCTGCTGTGTTTAATTTTAGTAGATGATAGCAAACAGTTCTCTAAAGTAATTATACCAGTTTATACTTCCATTAATAGAGTACGAGAGTTCTAGTTTTTCCACATTCTTGTTAACACCAGCCATAAAACCCCCAAAACCTTGCCATTTGCAACAACATGGATGGATCTAGAGAGTATAATACCTAGTGAAATAAGTCAGTGAGAGTGAGGCGCCTGGGTGACCCAGTCGCTTAGGCGTCCGACTTCAGATCAGGTCATGATCTTGCGGTCTGTGGGTTTGAGCCCTGCATCAGGCTCTGTGCTGACAGCTCAGATCCTGGTGCCTGCTTCGGATTCTGTGTCTCCCTTTTCTCTCTCTCTCTGCCCCTCCCTGCTCACACTCTGTCTCTCAAAAATAAATAAAAATGGTTAATAAAAACAAATTAAAAAAAAACAGAGAAAGACAAATACCTTATGATTTCATTCATATGTGGAATTTAAGAAACAAAACAAAGGAACAAAAAAAAAAAAAAAAAGAAAAGAGAGACAAACCAAAAAACAGACTCTTAACCATAAAGAACAAACCCCGAGGGGAGGTGGGAGGGGATAGGTGAAATAGGTGAAGGGTATTAAGAGTATACTACCTTTTGTTTTGTTTTAAGACTCTATTTCTTTCTCTTTCTTTCTTTCTTTCTTTCTTTCTTTCTTTCTTTCTTTCTTTCTTTCTTTCTTTCTTTCTTTCTTTCTCTTTCTTTTTAAAGTAATCTCTACACCCAACATGGGGCTTGAACCTACAACCCGAAGATTAAGAGTCGTATACTCTACCTACAGAGCCAGCCATACATCCTAAGAGTATACTATCTTGGTGAGCACTGAATAATATACGGAAGTGTTGAATCTCTATACTGCACACCTGAAAGTAATATAACACTGTATATTAACTACACTGGAGTTAAAATTTTTAAAATAAGAATAAAAAATAGAGTAATACAGTATATATTGTTTTGTATCTGGCTTCTTTTGTTGAACATAATGTTTTTGAGATTCACATGTTGTTGACAACAAATTCTTTTTTTTTTTCTTTTTCTTTAATTTGAGAGAGAGAGGTTGAGTATGTGAGTGGGGAAAAGAAGCAGAGGGAGAGAGAGAGAGAATCCCAAGCAGGCCTGACTCAGGACCAATCCCACAACCCTGGGATCATGACCTGAACTGAAACCAAGAGTCAGATGCTCAACTGACTGAGCCACCCAGGCACCCTAGTTGACAACAAATTTTATTTTATTTATTTATTTATTTATTTATTTATTTGACAACAAATTTAAAAAAAAATTTTTTTTAAATGTTTTATTTGTTTTTGAGACAGAGAGAGAGCATGAACAGGGGAGGGGCAGAGAGAGAGGGAGACACAGAATCAGAAGCAGGTTCCAGGCTCTGAGCTGTCAGCACAGATCCTGACGCGGGGCTCGAACTCATGGACCGCCAGATCGTGACCTGAGCCGAAGTCGGACGCTCAACCGACTGAGCCACCCAGGCGCCCCAATTTATTTGACAACAAATTTTAAAGTAACATTAGGTCATGCTTGTTAGTTTGGGACCACAATGTATAAATAAATGTAGAATGAAATTTAACTGCCTGTTGTGGCATAAAAAATAGACAAAAAATTGCCTTTATGATCCAGTGGCTGGCATTCTTGCATACTGCATTTCAAAAAGTCAGGTATTTTTTATAATTAAAAATGTACATACCTGTATGACAAGATAAAGTCTCAAGATGTTAATTGTAAATGATACATTGTTGGTGTGGAACCCTATTTCTAATAGGATAGGAATTGCTTGGCCATATACTATGTTTAATTAAATTAATTAATTAATTAATTTATAAACTTTATTTATTTTGAGAGAGACAGCATGAGCAGGGGAGGAGCAGAGAGAGAGGGAGAGAGAGAATCCGAAGCAGGCTCTGTGCTGACAGCATGAGGCTCAGCACAGGGCTCAATCCCGCAAACCTTGAGATCATGACCTGAGCTCAAATCAAGAGTCCGTCACTTAACTGACTGAACCACCCCAGACGCCCCTGCTGTGTTTAATTTTAGTAGATGATAGCAAACAGTTCTCTAAAGTAATTATACCAGTTTACACTTCCATTAATAGAGTATGAGAGTTCTAGTTTTTCCACATTCTTGTTAACCCTTGACTTTGTCGACCTTATTAATTTTAGACACTCCAGGTATTATGCTTGCGTTGTGGTTTTAATGCACGTTTCCCTGATTGCTAATGATATTGAGAAACTTCCTATGTTTTTTGGCCATTTGAAAATCCTCTTTTGTGATCTGCCTGTCCAATTTGGACACAGAGCCCATTTTTAATGATTGGGTTGTCAGCCTTTTACTTATTAATTTGTGGGAATTCTTTAAATATTATAGATATGAGTTGTTTGTCGGCTATAGGTATGAAAAATAAACACTCCCACTCTGTGGCTTATCTTTTCACTCACAATGGTGTATTAATGAACAGAAGTTCTTAATTTTAATGAAATCCAGTGTATCAGTTTTTACTTTTATGGTGAGGCCTTTTTTGTTGTTGTTTCCAATGTAAGAAATCTTTGCCAGTCCCCAGGCTATGATGATAGTCTTCTAGGTTTCTTTCTTTCTTTTTTTCTTTTACATTAAGGTCTATGATCCATCTCAAGTTACTTTCTGTGTATGGTGTAATTTGTCTATGGTATAATGTATTGAAGTTCTTTTTTTTTTTTTTTTTTTTTTTTTTAAACTCTAGAGAAATATCCAATTCCTTCAGTGGGGCAGAAAGTAGGGTGAGATGAGTGAGGCATTCGCCTTGGGCACACAATTGAAGGGGCACCAAAAAAAACCCTTAGTAATCAAGGTAATCTTTAATACAATGTTATTTACAAATCAAAATTAATGTGGAAAATCTATGATGAACAAAATATCAGAATTTTTAAATCGGACCCTCCACTTGTATGACTCTGCCTCATCAGCTCACTCTAAATCCTAGTACTTTCTCCCAGCAGCATTTATTGAAAATACCATCAATTTTTTTACTTGCATTGTATTAGTCCACATAAATCAGGTAAATGTATACATGTGTGGGTCTGTTTCAGGACTCTTCATTTTGCTACGTTAGTCTATCTTTGCACAATACCTCACTGTATTTATTAATGTGGCTTTGTGGTAAGTCTTGAAATTTGGTTGTGTCTTACCACTTTTATCTTCTTCACAACTGTCTTAGTTATTCTCAGTCATTGGCATTTCTATATAAATTTTTGAATCATCCTGTTAATTGTCACGCAAAAACATGCAGGATTTTGATTGGAATTGCATCAAATTTATGGGTCAGATTAAAGATAATTGACATACTAAAAATAATGAGTCTTCTGTTCACAAATATGTGTGTCTCTCCATTTATTTAAGCCTTCCTAATTTCTCTTAATAAAATTTAGTTTTCAATAAAGAGGGTTTTATGAAGCTATAGTAAATGCTTCTTTTCATCTTTATTAGGGAAATTTTTAAACAAATCAAAAGCATGTAGAAGTGTATAATGAATAGGGGTGCCTGGGTGGCTTAGTTGGTTGTCTGACTGGATTTCAACTCAGGTCATGATCTCACGGTTTGTAAGTTCAAGCCCCACATCAGGCTTCATGTTAACAACATGGAGCTTGCTTGGGATTCTTTCTCTCCCCATCTCTCTACCCCTCCCCAGCTGATGCTCACACGGTCTCTCAAAATAAATAAATAAACTTAAAAAAAAAAAGAAGTGTATAATGAATTCGATAGAATCATGATCCCATCACCCAGCTTCAACTCTGACATTATTTTCAAGCAAATCTCAGATAATATAATTTTATTCATAATTAAATATGTATACCTAAAAGGTAAGGACTCTTTAAAAAGAAATAATCACAATATTTTAATCACAATGTTATTATTATGTCTAAAAACTTAACAATAATCTTTGAATACCATCAAATATCCATCAGTATTCAAATTCCAATTGTCTTATAAATGATATAAATTATTTTTTATAGTTTGTTTGACTCAAGATCTAAATAAGGTTCACATATTGAGATTGGTTGCTGTGTTTATTATTTTTAAAAATTTTTAAATTTAATTTAATTTAAAATTTAAATTTAAAAACATATTTATTTATTTTTGAGAGACAGAGAAAGACAGAGCGCGAGAGGGGGAGGGGCAGAGAAAGAGGGAGACACAGAGTCCAAAGCAGGCTCCAGGCTCCCAGCTGTCAACTTAGAGCCCGATGCCAGGCTGGAACCCACGAACCCGTGAGATCATGACCTGAGCCGAAGTCGGAGGTTTAACCAACTGAGGCACTGAGGCACCCCTAGAAATTTTTTTTTAATGTTTATTTATTTATTTTGAGAGAGAGAAAAAGAGAGTACAAGCTGGGGAGGAGAGAGAGGGAGAGAGAATCCCATCTTACAAAACCCGAGCTGAAATCAAGTCAGATGCTTAACCAACTGAGCCACCCAGGTGCCTCTGTCCTCTAGAGTTTTGTAGGCAGATTTTTACTGATTAAATACCCATGTTGTTATTTAACATGTTCCATTGTCTTCTGTATTTCCTGTAGATGGAGAAGTTGGATCTAAGACTTATCAGAATTACTTTTTTTTGGGGGGGGTGGGATTATTTCATAGGTAATGATGATCATCAGGAGGCACATAATGTCGGCTTTGTATGGTATTTGAAATGTCATTTTCTAGGGGCACATGCCTGGCTCAGTCATTAGAGCATGTGACTTTTGATTTCAGAGTTGTAAGTTCAAGCTCCATGTTGGGTGTAGAGATTACTTAAAAATTAAATCTTTAAATAATAAAAAATGTCATTTTCTAAATAATACCAATAGTTGGAAATAAAATAGATCTTTCGGGGCACCTGGGTGGCTCAGTCAGTTGAGTGTCCAACTGTTGATTTCAGCTTAGGTCATGATTTCCGGGTTGTGGGATGGAGCCCCATGTTGGGCTACACACTGAGGGTGGATCCTGCTTAAGATTCTCTTCTCTCTCTCTCTCTGCCCCTCTGCCTCTCTCCCCCACTCAAGCTCTCTCTCTCTTAAATAAAAAATAAATATTTCTATATTGACCTTTTACCTAAAAATCTTGCTAAATTTGCTTATCAATCCTAAAAATTTATCAGTAGATGCTTTTCCAAAAGCATATTGTGATATTCTACACGATCATATTGTCTGCATATGATAGCTTTATTCCTTCCTTTCTAAGCCTTATTAATTTTATTTCTTTTCTTTGCTCTATTGTACAGGCTAGGATTCCCAGTACGATGTTCAATGGACAGGCTAGGGTTCCCAGTACGATGTTCAATGGATAATGGGGATTTTTATCTTCTTTTATTATTTTTTTTTATTTTTTATTTTTTTACGTAGAGGAAAGTTTTATTTATGTGTAATATTTACTGTGTGGTTTTTGCTAATATTGTTTAGCAGATGAAGGAAGTTCCCTTTTATTTCTGGTTTGCTAAGGATTTTAGCATGTATGTGTATTGGATTTTATCAAGTGCTTTTTCTGCCTCTATTAAGATGTTCAAGGGGTGCCTGGGTGGTTCATTTGGTTAAGTGTCTGACTTCGGCTCAGGTTGTGAGTTCCAGCCCTGCATTGGATTCTCTGCTGTCAGCACAGAGCCTGCTTCAGATCCTCTCTCTGTGTCTGTCTCTGTCTGTCTCTCTCTCTCCCCACCCCTGCCCCTCCCCCACTCACACTGTGTGTGTGTGTGTGTGTGTGTGTGTGTGTGTCTCTCTCTCTCAAAAATAAATAAACATAAAAAAAAATGTTTGTATGGGGGTACCTGGGTGGCTCAGTCAGTTAAGCATCTGACTTGTGATTTTTGCTCAGGTCATGATCTCCAGGTTTGTGAGATGGGACCTCATGTTGAGCTCTGCTCTGACAGCAATGGCCCTGCTTGGGATTCTCTCTCTCTCTCCCTCTCTGCCCCTTCCCCCTATCCTGTCTCTCTCTGTCTCTCAAAAATAATTAAACTTCAAAAAAAAAAAAGAGATGTTCCTATGGTTCTTCTTGTTTATTCTATTAAAGTGCTGAATTACAATGAATTTTTAAAATATTAAGGCAACTGTGAATTCCTGAAATAAACATAACAGGTTTGTGATATTGTTCATGATCCTTTTTATATATTGTTTGATTAAGTTTGCTGGTATTAAGTTTAGGATTTTTGCATCTATGTTCTTGAAAGAGATTGGTCTGTAATTTTCCTTTCTAGTAGTGTCTTTATCAGATTTTAGAAGCAAGTTTATTTCAGTTTCCTAAAGTAAAGGGAGAAGTAACCTTTCTACCTCATTAGTATAACCAAGGCATTCCTATCACTCAGGAAATTTCAAGGGTTTTTAAAGCTCTATGTCAGGAATCTGGGACAAACACCAGTTATGTTCTTTACTATAACAGCACACAGAGACACACATGCACATGAGAGAGAGAGAGGGAGAGAGAGAGAAAAGAGAGAAGAGATTTTGAAGAATTGGCTGATATACTGTGAGAGCTGACAAATCCAAAATCCTTGGGGCAGGCTAGGAACTCAGGCAGGGTTTCTATGTTTTGATCTTTTAAAATAATTAATTAAATTAAATTAAATTAAATTAAATTTTAACTGAAGTATAGTTGACACACAATGTTACGTTAGTTTCAGGTATACAGCATAGTTATTCAACATATGTTTCAATCTTGAGGCAGAATTCCTTCCTTTTCAGAAAACCTCACACAATCTGCTCTAAGGCCAACAACTGATTGGAAGATGCCCGCCTACATTATGGAGGGTAATCTGCTTTGCTTAAAGTCTACTGATTTTGGATGTTAATCACATCTAGGGGCTCTTGGCTGGCTCAGTAGGTAGAGCCTATGACTCTTGATCTTGGGGTTGTGAGTCTGAGCCCCATGTTGTGTGTAGAGTTTACTTGAAAATAAAATCTTTATTTTTATTTATTTATTATTATTTTTTTTAATGTTTATTTTTGAGAGACAGAGAGAGACACAGCATGAATGGGGGAGGAACAGAGAGAGAGACAAAGAGTCCAAGCTCCAAGCTTAACTGACTGAGCCACCCAGGCGCCCCTAAAAATAAAATCTTTTAAAAAATGTTAATCGCATCGATGGGGCGCCTGGGTGGCTCAGTTGGTTGAGCGTCTGACTTTGGCTCAGGTCATGATCTCACCGTTTGTGAGTTTGAGCCCCAAATCGGGCTCCGTGCTGACAGCTCAGAGCCTTGGGGCCTGCTTTGGATTCTGGGTCTCCCTCTCCCTCTACCCCTCCTCTGCTCATGCTCTGTCTCTCTCTGTCTCTCAAAAATAAACATCAAAAAAAATGTTAATCACATCTAAAAAATATGTTCATAGCAACATCTAGACTAGTATTTGGCCACAACTGAATACCATAGCCTCGTACATAAAATTAACTACCACAATGTAAAATTAACATAAAACCAACGATCACATCCCTATAAAACTATAGTTTTAGCTCTTTGGTTTAGCTATTTGATACTTTTTGACTTAATTTTTGTATATAATGCAAAATAAGGGTTCAAATTCATTTTTTTTGCATGTGGCTATTCAGATGTCCCAGCACCATTTGTTGAAAAGACTATTCTTTCCCCATTGAATGGTCTTGATACCCATGAAAATCAATTGATTGCAAATATGAGGATTTATTTCTATTCTCAATTCTATTCCATTGATCTATATGTCTATCCTTATGCTAGTACGCATGATTTTGATTATTGTAGCTTTACCGAAAGTTTTAAAATCAGGAAGTGTGAGTCCTCTAACTTTATTCTTGTTTTTCAGGATTGTTTTTGTTATTCAAGTCCCTTAGAGTTCCATATGAATATTAAGAACAGCTTTTCCATTTCTACAAAAGAGGACATTGGGATTTTGATGGGATTAAACTGAATCTACAAATTGCTTTAGGAATATAACCATCTTAACAACATTAAATCTTCTAATCCATTGTTAAGAGATGTCTTCATTTATTTAGGTCTTCTTTAATCTCTTCAACAATGCTTTATAGTTTTCAGGGTACAAGCCTTACATTTCTTTGATTAAATTTATTTCTAAGTAAAGCAAAATTTATTCCTAAGTATTTTATTCTTTTTGATACTAAAAAAATGGAATTATTTTCTTAAGTTCCTTTTCAGATTATCCACTGTTTGTGTATAGAAATACAACTGATTTTTTATGTGCAGATATTGTATTCTGTAACTTTGCTAAATTCTTTTATTAGCTCTAAAAGAATTGTGTATGTATGTTTATGTGTATTTTTTAGGATTTTCTGTAAATAAGATTATGTTATCTGTGAAGAGAGATTGTTTAACATTTTCCTTTCCCATTTAGATGACTTTTATTTTTATTATTAATTGCTTTGGTTAGAGTTTCCAGTACAATGTTAAAGAGAAGTAGTGAAAATGAGCATCATTGTCTGTTCCCCACCTTGAAGGGAAACCTTTCAATCTTTTATTATTGAGAATGATATTACTTATGGGTTTTTCATAAATGCCCTTTACTATATTGAAGAAGTTTTCTTCTATCCCTAGTTTTGTTGAGTGTTTTCATTTTTAAAAAAATCATGAATGAGCGTTGGATTTTGCCAATGCTTTTTCTCCATCAATTGAGACAATCATTCAGTTTTTCCCCCTTCATATTATTAATGTGGTATATCTCATTTATTTACTTTCTTATGTTGAACCACTCTAGCATTCTTGGAAGAAATCTTGCTTTCAACACTTCCATCCAACACTGCTTAGCTGAACCATTTGGCAATACTGTGGATCATATCGTGTATGCTCTTCTAATACACTCTCAGAGACTGATGTCCTGATTCAAAAGGAAGAAATAAAAATCGTTTTATTTGAAATGGTAACAAATGTCATTTATGCCTTTAAAATGACCTGGAACACCCTTGCAAAACAAAACAAAACAAAACAAAACAAAACAACCCCAGGAGTTTACAAACTACTGATTGGGAAATTCTGACCTACAGGATAAAACAAAAATGCCACTGTTTGGCAAAATCTGGCTTCCATCTACATTTTCAGCTTTGCCTCTCACTACTTAGCAAAAGGGCACCTGACAATCATTACTTTATAATCTTCTTGGTGATGTTCCCACTTGTTTGGAATGCTCTTTCTTTATCCAAAAATCTTCTGCTGATTCTTCAAACTCCAGTACAAATGGCAACTTCTTGAGTAATTTTTCCCTTCTCTCGCAGGCAGTTAATTACTGTCCTCTTTATTCCCTAACACTTATATTTCTTTCTTTCTTTTTTTTTAGCATTTCTTTTTTGTTTTGTTTATTTATTTATTTTGAAAGGGAGAGAGAGAATGAGTGTGCACATGCACACACACACACACACACACACACACACACACACGGGGGAGGGGCAGAGAGAGGGAGAGAATCCCAAGCAGGGTCTGGCTCTGTGCTGTTAGTGTGGAGTCTGGAGCCTGCCTCATGGCTCAATCTCATGAATCATGAGATCATGACCTGAGCTGAAATCAAGAGTCAGATGCTTAACTGACTGAGCCACCTAGGCGCCCCTAACACTTATATTTCTGTTACAGCATTTACCACACAATATTGTAACTTGACTGTTTAGACATCTGTTTTCCCTATTAGTGTGAGTTCTCAGAATACAGGAATTATGTTTATCTTTGTTGTCCCAGCACTGGATATAATACCTAGAACTTAGTAAGTACTCATGAAATGATTCATGAATAAATGAATGGGGTCATAATTGTTGCTGTGGTTATGGATATCCACTGTATTAATATTTGTGTCTATAAGATGGACTGTGCTGTTGATAAATTCTCTAATCTAGAACGTTTTCTGATTTTATTTTTTCTTTTTGTGCCTCTCAAGACTTCAAAGCAGCATAAATTGAAAAAGATCAAGAAATTCACAGGTCAGAAAGATCCTATCCTTTATTCTTCAGCTCAAGGCTCATGACATCAACTATGGGTCTGCTTTAAGATTCTAGCCTTTAATAGTAGGTGGAGAGAAGGAGGTTGAAAGATTATGTAAATGAAAGAAATGTGCCTATTCTTTCCAACGTCTCTAAAGATGCTAGATTCTTTCTAGCAACTTCCAAAGAGATGTAAACAGCTTTATAATTCTATGCTTCCTTTCCTGATCTCCTTTTGTACACAACTCAAAGCACCAGGAAAGAAATTTGGTGAAATTAGAGAATACAGAAGGGGTAACTACCAAGAGTTTGGTGCAGGAAGTTTCAATACCTTTTTTCCCTGTCATGGACACTGGATAGACTCTCTTGGAGTAAAAGATATGTATTATGAATTTTATTTCCCCTATTCCAACTCCCTACTACCATGATTGTTCCTGCTCTTTCCAATGGCTTCCATCTACTACATGGTGAAGGCAACATAGTATAGTTTAAAATAGAAAACCTTGAGACCTAGGTTAAGTCTGAACTCTACCACTAATTAATTTTATGATCCTGGACATCATTTCACCATTGTTTCCTTATTTGTAAAACAAGGGGGCTGAACAAGGTAGTATCAATAATTTTGATGCTGATAGACTCTTTACCCCTACTCCCAGCTTCCCAGTGGGAAGAAAATCTCAGAATGGGTTGCCCTGAAGCTAACCTGACATGGTGAGTAAAGCTGATCTTCACTATCTATTCTTTCTCTCTTCAGCCTACCCTACTGATAAACTCTGTAAAATTAGGAGTAAGCTAGGACTATTTTACTTCACTCACTATGATAGCTGTTTCCTTTACAAGTCACTCTTCTTAATGGTTTCTTTACTAGTACTTTAATATCACTTCAACTGCACTGATACACTCTCTTATATCCAGTTTTTCAGGACTCCCTGTGGGATGGGCCCAGGAATATATACTCTGGTCAATGGAGAGAAGTCTTCAACAGATCTTCCAACACCTGGAATGTGCAAGGTCAGGGAAAGTAGTAGTTTCTAGGTGGGAACTGCAGCAGGTGGTAGAGCCCCCCACCCCCTTTTTTTAAGTAAACTCTTTGGGGCTTGAACTCAACCCTGAGATCAACAGTCACATGCTCTATGGACTGAGCCAGCCAGGTGCTCCAAAGGTGGTAAACTTTTAAGAGGGGGGAAGGAAGGAACTGAAGGAGGGAGAGTAGGAGAGAGGGAAGGAGGGAGGGAAAGAGAGAGGGAAATGGGAGATTGCTAGTTGGTTAGTTGGTTAGTTAGTTGGTTTGTTTGTTTGGCAGTGGGGATAAATTCTGGGTCCAAAGGACATTTAAGAACAACTGGTCTGTGGATCATTTCTGAATGGAATGGAGACAAATGCTTCCCTTTCCTCCTGATGGAGGAATTCTTTCCATAAGTAAATGATGTTGGGGAAAAGCAGCCTCTTTTGCTGTTGTAGTTCTCCTTCAGGCCAAAATATTTTGCATTTGAAATAGCCATTATTTTTCCCTTTTCCTACTTTTCCTACCTTTTTCTGCTTCAAAGCAAATGGAAACTTTTCTTTATTTCTCAGATCAAGTCTTTTGGAATTGTGTTTGCCTGAACCACAAGATAAGATTTCTTCCTCCACCTCCTCTGTGTTTGTGGCTCAGGAGCCTGTTCTACCCTGTTGTGGCTGTAAGAAGGCAAAACCTTCTACTGACCACAGCATCTCCTCTGGATCATTAAGCAACAACTCTAGCCTGTCACACTTTCCTGTCTTTTCTGAAGAAACAACCTGGCAACTCCGGAGCCATAGTTTACCTATTTTACCCAAGAAACAGCCTTCTGTGTTCAGGAGCCAAGGCACATTGCTGTCTACTTTTAGGCTCTCAGAGTTTGGGAAATCAAAACTTTTTCAGAATTTTACAGCACTTTCACCCTTAGGATCTCAAAGTTCTTTTATCAACTCTGTTCTTGAATCCCCAGCTCTCTGCCACCAAGAGAAAACAAAGAATGGAAGGAGGAGCAAGAGTCATTTGACATTGGATCACGGGCCAAATTCTGGCTCCAGGGAGAGACCACGATTCTCAGGGTGGGCTCCAATCCGTCTCTCTCCTTTGGCTAGGTGGGAGTTAGAGGGACATATGGCTTGGAAGGTTTGTACTTTGAGGGAACAAACAGTACCTCTGCCTGTGAGGGAATCATGGGCAATGCTGAATTATTTAATCGATGCACAAGGAGGAGTCCCTGAACCAGAGAAACCTCAAATCCAGGTATCTAAGCCCATTCATCAAAGCAGTAAACAAAGTATCAACAATAAATCCCCAAACTGTCCATCATTTCAGCTCCATGTGAATATTGGAGTGGAATCTGGATTAAAGAGAACAGAAACAAAAATTTCACAGTCACTTATCCCAGGTAAGCAGTCACAACCAGGGGATGGCCCCCAAATTCTTGAATCCAGGCCCTTAGTTACATCACTGGGCACTCCACCTCCCAAAAGTTTAGGAGTTGACATAAATCAAGAGGAAACCACTTTACTGCAGAAGGAGCCAAAACATGTCCTAGAGCTTAGTATAGAGCAGAGAGTCATAGGCCTTCCAGAAAAAAGGATACAGCAGCATAAGACCCAAGTGACTAATGTGGAATTGACCCCAAGGCTACCATACCAAGTTACAGATAACATAAAGGTAACTCCATTGGCATTACTTCAAGTCATGGATTTGATGGGGATGATCCCAGAATCACATTCAGAAGTGATAGAATCTGTGGGTTTGTTCCCACAGCCACCAGATGAAGTTGGGAAACCAATGGAAACCATGAAAAAAGTGAGAGTAAGCCCCAAACCATCATATCAAGTCACTAAATCAGTGGAGGTAATACCAAGTCCTCAGCATCAAGCTATGGAATCAAAGATGACCTCAAGACCACAGAATCAAGTCACAGATAATGTGAAGGTAACTCCTATAGTATTGCTTCAAGTCATGGATTCTATGGGGATGATTAAAAAATCACATCCACATATCACAGAATCAGTGGGAATAACCCCAAGAACACAATATCAAGCCATGAAGTCAGCAGAAATAAACACATCACTAGACCCTCAAGTCATACCACCAGGAAAGATGAGTCCAAAGGCAAAACTTGCAGTTGTAGAAACTGTGGAAGTGACTGAAGGGCCACAGCATGAAGTTACTGAATCAGTGGACATAACCTCAAAGCCACAAAGTCAAGTCATAGAACCATTGAAGTTTCTTCCAGAGCCAATATGTCAAAAAACAAGATCATTGGAAATGATCTCCAGTCCATCTCATCAAGTTATGGATTACATGAAAGTAACTCCAGTGGCACTATTACAAGCTATGGATTTCATGGGGATAATTCCACCAGCACAGCCACATGTTGTAGAATCTGGAAATTCGCAGTCTCAAATCGCAAATTTGACCCCAGGAGCAACTCAGCCAAATGGTTTGACTTCTAGCTCTCCTACTAGTATTGGTCCACCTGAGGTTGTAGAATATGTGGGTTTACCCTCAGAGCCATCACCTAAAGTCAAAGAATCAGTAGGGATAGTTCCAATGTCATCACATCAATCCATACATTCTCTAAAGGTAACTCCAATAACACCGGGGTCACCAATTGGAATGATCATAGCACCACAGTCACAAGTTGTAGAAACTCAGGATTTGACCTCAAGGCCAATATCTCAAGTCAAGGAACCTCTTGAGTTGACTCCTGGTTCATGGATTCAAGTGCTAGACCCTGTGGGGATGACTCCACAACCATATCATGAAGGCACAGAAACTATGGCATTAATCCCAGGGCCACTTCATCAAGTCATGGAATCTTCAAGGTTGACTCCATGGCTTCAAACCCTAGAATCTTCAGAGGTGAGCCCAAGGCAAAGCCATCAAATTACAGAAAATATGGGGTTGGCCTCTGACACATGGTTACAAATGAAGAAATCTGTAGAGTTAACACCATCACATCATCAAATAATGGAATCTTTAGGGACAGTCCCAAGGTCACTGGGTCAAAGTACAGCATCTAAGGGAGTGAGCCAAAAGCCACTGCATCAAGTCACAGAATCTACAGCAAAGACTACTGCATCACTACTTCCAAGTGTAGAGTATTTGGGGGTGCAGCCAATGCCACAACTTAAGGTTGTGGATTCTGTGAAGTTATCCTCAGGATTGCAAAATGCAAAATCTGAGAAACTGACCTTGGGATCAAGAATGCAAAATATAAAATCTATAGATATAACCACAGGTTTAGTCCCACAAGTGGTAAAATATGGAGAGCTGATCCCAACTGTGAATTCTATAGAATTGGTCCCAGAACTTCAACAGCAGACTGTAAAATCTGATGAGTTGTCCCCCATTCCACAGACGAAAAGTAGGAATTCTGTGCAGGTAGCCCCAGGGTCTCAGCTTCAAGGTGTGCAATTTATTCATTTAACCCTAGGAACACAACAACAAAGTAGAAAATCCACTGAGTTAGCCCCAGCACCACAGTTGCAAAATGGGAAATTGAAAGATTTGACCTCCAGTTCACAGTTGCAAGGTCTGGAATATGTTCATTTGGCCCTACCGCCAGAATTTCCAGATATAAAAGGTGTGGAGTTGACCCTAAGACAATTACAGAAAGATAGGAAATCTGTGGATTTGGCCCCCAAACCATGGTTACAAGATAAAAGATCTGAGGAGATAGTCCCGGTACTATTGCTTAAAGATGTGAAAATTCCTCAAATGGTAGAATGTAGAAGGTTGATTCCTGAAACACAGGTAGAAGATATGAAATATGAGGAACCAATCTCAGGGGCACACATTCAAGCAGTAAAATCTGTAGAGTTGAACCTCAAGCCAAATCATCAAGCCACAGAACCTGAAGGATCTACCCCATGGCATCAAACTTTAGAATCTTTAGGAATGATTGTACAGCCAAGATATCCAGGAACAGAAGCAGAGTTGACTTCTGACAATTGTCACTACAGGAAAGAATCTGTGGAGTTGAAACAGTCATCTTTAGGAAATACTCCAGGACCATTGAGTCAAACTTCAGGATCTATTCAGATGAACTCAGTGCCATTACAAGGTACCCGTGAGACAATGCTCCAGGGTGTAAAAGCCTTGGAGACTCCAGTGTCTCAACACTTAATACAAGAATCTCCAGAGTTGGTATCAGGATCAGAGATGCAAGGTATGAACCCACAAATATTGAACCCAGAGTCCCAAGGTATGAAGTTTGTTCATTTGAATCTAGGACCATATTCAGAATTTACGAACTATAAGGAGTTGATCTCAGAACCACAATTTCAAAGTATGAAATATGTCCCATTGACCCCAGAACCACAGCCCAACAGTACAAAACCTGAGGAGTTGACTCTAGGTCCATTAATGCATGGTAATAAATTTGTGGATTTAACCGCACCACTGGAAGAATCTAGAAGGTTAATTCCTGACACACACTTACATGAAGAATCAAGGAAACTGACCATGGAACCACATTTACAAGCAATTAAATCTGTGGGTCCAACTTCTAGACCATGGCATCAAGACACAGTATCTACAGAGTTAGCTTCTGAGATCTGGCCACAAGAGGAGGAATCAGTGAAGTTAATCCCACAGCAAATCATGGAAACTGCTGAGATGATGGCCAGGCCACATTTTAAAAAAATTTCAGAGATGACTCCAGGGCCAGGCTATCAAGACACAGAAGCCATGAGGCTGACTTCTGAGGCATTAACACAAAAACCAACAGGTCAAGTTATAGAATCTGCAGGAATGACTCTAAAACCACATCTTCAAGTTACTGAGCCTTCAGAGATACCTCTAAGGTCAGAAAAGACAGAAACTATGGGGTTGGCATCGTTTCAAGTTGAAAACACCCAAGAGACAATGCCATATTTTAAAAAAGGATCTCTGGAATTTACTTTAGGACCAGGGATGCAATATGAGAAATCAGAGCCACCACTACAAAATTTGAAATCTATGAAGTTAACCCCTGAGTCATCCCCATTAGTGGTAGGATCTAAACAATTTATCACAGGACCAAAACCACATGTTATGGAGTTGACCCCAGGGCCACAGCTCCAGGGAGTAAAGTCTATGCAGTTGGATCCAGAGCCACAATTACAAGACATGAAATATGTTAATTTAATCCAACAGCCAGCTACTACTGGAGTGGTAGAATTTGAGGAGCTGGTACAAGAACCAGTACTACAAAGTGTAGTATCAGAGGAATTGACTAAGGGGGCCCAGCCTCAAGGTGTGAAATTGACCCTAGGGCCACATTTGCAAAGTGTCAGATTTTCAGAGTTATCCCAAGGGCCACTTCTTCAAGGAGAAAAACCTATAGATTTAATTTCAGGGTCTCCACATCATGGTATGAAATGTGATGAACTGACCCCTGGTTCCCCAGTGCAAGAAATCAAATTATCTATCCCAGGGCCAAAGCATCAAAGTGTTATACCCATAAAATTGACTTCAAAACCACAAACTCCAGGTGTGAAATTTGTGGAACAAAACTCAGGACCATGCTTGCAAGATGTCAAATTTTCTGATTTGACCTCAGAACCAAAGCGTCAAGGTTTCAAACATTTGCAGTGTATACCAGGAACACAGCTTCAAGATATGAAGTCTACAGGATTTGTAACAGAATCATCTTTGCAGTCAAGACAAGGACCCTTGGGTGAAAATACAAAATCTCTTCTGTCTACTGAAGGACTACAGTTTCCTAGCACGAAATCCAATGAATTAACCTCAGAACTACAGTTGCAAAGTGTGAAATCTCAGGAACTAAACCTAGGGCCAAGGCAGCAAGATGTCAAATTTTCTGAATTGACTTCAGGGCCAAAGCTTCAAGGTGTCAAATTTGGGAAGCAAACCCCAGGATCTAAGTTTCATGGTGTGAATTCTGTGGAGAAGACTCCAGAGTTAGGGTTTCAAGATTCTAAATTAGCAAAGATGTCACCAGGGCTGCAGGGTATAAAACAAGTGGGGCTTAACCCAGGGCCATGGCTACAAGATGTCAAATTTTGTGATCTGATATCAGGAACTCAACCTCAAGGAGCGAAATCTTCAGAGTTAAACTTGGGACCACAACTACAGTGTGTGAATTTTTTTGAGTTGACCCCAAAGCCAAAGATACAAGGACTAAGATCTATGAGGTTCACCCCACAACCTGGAAAGCAAGTGGTCACGCCTGAGATGTTAGTACCAGAGACACTATTTCAAGGTGTAAAACATTTAGTGATAGACCAAATGTCAAGCTTTGAAGGTAACATTCCTTATAAATTTGTCTCAGAGCCACAGAAACCATATGCAAAACCTATGGAGTTGACTCCCGGGTCACAGTTGCCAAGTGTGAAATATTCTGAGTTGACTAGAAGACCAGAGTTACAAGGTATAAAATCTCCTAAATTGATCCAAGGACCACAGGTGCAAGATATAAAACCTGTGGAGTGGACCCCAATCTCAAAGCTTCGAGGTTTAAAATCTAAGGCACAGCTGGAAGATAGGAAATCTGAGGAGTTAACCCCAGGGCTGCATTTGGGAGGTATGAAATCTATGCAAACACCAAAGCCACAAATGGGAGATGTCAAGTCTATGGTGTTAACCCCTGGGCCACAGGTGGAAGGTGTGAAACCAATGGAGCTGATCCCAGGCTCAAAACTTCAAGGTTTAAAATCTGAGTTGTTAATCTCAGAGTCAGAGCTGAAAGATATGAAATCTGTGGCCTTAATTCCAGGACAGTATCTAAAAGGTATGGAATCCATGTTGCTAACCTCCAGTCCACAGCTGGAAGGTGAGAAATCTGTGGAGATAACCTCAGGGGCTGAAATAGAAGATGTCAAATCTGTGAAAGATACCGCAAATAACAAGCTTCAAGGTGAGAAATCTGAGTTGACTATGCATGCAAGAATTCAAGAATTCAAAACTGTGAAGTTGGTCCCAAGAACACAGCTGCAAGATATGAAAACTGTGGAATTGAAATTTGGGCCAAAGATGCAAGGTGAGAAATCTGTGTCTTTTGCACAAGGGCCATTGCTCCAAGGATCTGAACTGCAAGTTGTGAAACCTGAGGAATTGACTTTAGAGCCACAAATGCAAGATAAGGAACTTGTCGAGAGTACCCCATGTTTAAAGTATCAAAGTTTAAAATCTGTAGAGGAAACTCCAGATTCAGTGCTGCAATGTATAAAATCTGGGAAGTGGATCCCAAGGCCAAAGAAGCAGGAAGTAAAATCTGTGAATGTGACCAGAAGACCAAAGTTTCAAGGAGTAAAATCTGTGGATTTAGCCCCAAGGCAACAATTTCAAGGGATGGCACTTATGAATTTAACTTCTGGGCCAGAACGGGGGTGGCGAGATATCTGTACTCTCACCAAAGCAGCAATGTGTGAATTCAGAGCAATTGAAGAGAGGGTCTAAGTCAGAAGGTGAGATGTCTTTGGAATTAATTCCAGGGCTAAAATTTAAAGATGGAAAATTAGTAGAGTTCAATTTTGAGTTACAGTTTGAAGGTATGAAACCATGTGAACTAACTCCAGAATCAAATATCCAAGGTTTAAAACCTAAAGAGTTTAAACCTGAACCACAGTTGCAAAGCATAGTATCTCCTGAGTTGATCCCAGGACCTCAGCTGCACCAAGTGAAACCCTCAGCATCAGCTTCAGAGCCACAACTCTGTGTAAAAACTGTTGAGTTAAAGCAAGAGCAACTGCTTGAAAGTATGAAATGTATTCAGTGGATACCGGGACCTAAGTTCCAAGCTGTGAAATCTGTAGATTTAAATCTTGGGTCACGATCTCAAGGTGCTAAATCCGGAGGGTTGAAATCTTCAGTACAGTTAAGAGATGTGAAGTCATCTGAATTGACTTTCGGGACAAAAACTCAAGGTGCAACGTATGCAGATTTCAACCGTGGGCCACAGTTGCAGAATGTGAAAACTCCTGAGTTGTTCCCAGGACCACAGCTGCAAAAAGGGAAGACTTTGGCATCAACCTCAGAGCCACAGCTTCAAGATATAAAAACTATGGAGTTTAAACAAAAGCCACAGCTAGAAAGTATGAGATGTGTTCAGTGGATACCAGGACCTGAATTCCAAGCTGTGAAGTCTGTAGAGTTAAATCTTGGATTACAGTCTCAAGGTGTCAAGTCTGTAGAGTTGAAACCTTTAATACAGTTAAGAGATACAAAGTCATCTGCATTGACTCCAAGGCCAAAGCTCCAAGATACGCCATCTTTAGCATCACTCCAGGAACATCAGCCTCAAGGTTTCGATTTGAAACCTTTTCTACAGGTTAGAAGTATGAAATCATGTGACCTGACATCAAGATCAAAGCTCTGTGGTATAAAATCTATGACACTGAAATCTAGGCTTTCCTTGCATGATAAGAAATCTACTAAATTGACTGCAGGACCAAAGCTTCAAGAAGTGAAACCCTTACAGTCATCCCCAGGAACACAACCTCAAGGTGTCAAGTCTCTAGTGCTTACACAAGAGCCACAGCTTCCTGAGGTGAAATCTGGGGTATTAAGCCAAGGGTCACAATTACAAAGTGATAAAACTATAGAGTTGAACTCTCCACTACACTTGAAAAGTAGGAAGTCATCTGAATTGACTCTTCAGACAAAACTTCAAGGTGTGAAATCTGAGAATTTCAACTCTGGGTTACAGTGGCAAGGTCTAAAATCTTCTAAGTTGTCACCTGGGATAGAGTCCCATGATATGACATTTACTGAATTAAATCCAAGTTCACAATTGGAAGGTACAACATTTTCTAAACTGACTGTAGGGACAGAAATTCAAGGTTCCAAATCTACAGATTTCAACCATGGACCGTTGTTACAAGGTGTGAATTCTTCTGAAGGGACCTCAAAGACAAAACTTCAAAATGTAAAACGTAAAGAAAGCAGCCCCAGTCCCCAGGTGCAAGTTGTGAAATCTTCTGACCTGATCCTGGGATCAAAGCTTCAAAATGTGAAATTGGTGTTCAACCCTGAGCCACAATTTCAAGGAGTGAATTGTTCTAAGTTACTCTCAGAAACAAAGTTTCAAGATGTGGAATCTGCAAAGTTCAAACCTGGGTCACAGTTGAGTGGTGTGAAATCTTCTGAATTGATACTAGGGACAAAGCTTCAAAAAGTGGAATCAGTGGATTTCAAGCCAGGCCCACAGTTTCAAGATACGAAGTCTTCTAGGTTGATCATGGGTGTAAAGCTTCCAGATGTAAAATCTACGAATTCCAGGTCTGGGCCACAGTTGCAGGATGTGAAATCTCGAGTGATCACAAGGGAAAAGCTTCAAGGAGTGAAATCTGTAGAATTGAAACCTAGTTCAAAGTTACAAGGTGAGAAATCTTCTGATATGACCCTGGGGAGGAAGTTTTCAGGTGTGAAATCCAGCCCAAAGTTACAAGATATGCAATGTTCAGAGCTGATTATGGGTATAAAGCTTCGAGATATAAAATCTACAGGGTCCAATTCTAGATCACACTTTCAAGGTATGAAATCTTCTGAAATGATCCCAGAGTCAAAGCTTCAAGAAGTGAAATCCTTTGGGTTCAACCATGGTCCAAAGCTACAAGGTGGGAAATCTGATTTAACCCAGAAGAGGAAGCTTCAAGGAGTGAAATCTGTGGAGTTCAACCCTAGACCACAGAGACGAGGTGAGAAATCTGATTTGACGCTACAGTGGAGGCTTCAAGATTTGAAATCTGTTGAGTTAAAACCTGTTCCACAGCTACAAGGTGTGACATCTTCTGAGTTAACACCAGAAACAAAGCTTCAAAGTGGAGGATCTGTGGAATTCATCACCAGGCCCACGTGGCAAGATACGAAATCTCTTGAATTGAATCTAGGTACAAAGGTACAAGATGTGAAATCTTTGGGGTTCAAGTCAGCCCTACAGTTACAAAATAGGAAATTGTCTATGTTGACACCAGGGGCACACTTTCAAGGTATGAAATCTGTGGAATTCAACCCTGGGGCAAAGTTGCAAGGTGCAAAATCTCCTGAGTCCATAAAGCTTCAAATAGTGAAAACTACAGAAGTCAATCATGACCCAGAATTTCGGGTTGCAAACCCCTCTGAGTTAGCCTTGGAATCAAAGATTCACAGTGTGGTATCTTCTGAGTTCAGTGCTGGGAAGCAGTGGCAAGAAGAGAAATCATATAAGTTGAACCCACGGCCAGAGCTTCAAAGTGTAAAATTTATGGTATACAATCCTGGACCACATTTGCAACATAGAAAATCTTCAGAATTATGCAAAGGGACACAGATTCAAGATGTGAAATCTATGGAATTCAATCCTGAGCAACAGTTGCAAGATGTGAAATCTTCTGAGCTGTGCCAGGGAACAAGTGTTCAAGGTATGCAGTCTTTCCAGTTCAATCCTGGGCCACAGTTACAAGTGATAAAATCTGAGTTGTGCAAAGACATGAAGCTTCCATATGAGCAATTTCCGGAATTCAATCATGAGCCTAAATTACAAGGTGGGAAATGCTCTGAGTTGAACCCAGGGCCACAGCTTCAGTGTATAAATGTTATGGCATTCAACACGGGGCCTCAATTGAAAGGTGTAAAATCTTTTGAGTTGAATCCTGGGCCAGAGCTTCAAGCTATAAAACCTAAGTTGTTCTGCCTTGGGCCACATTTGCAAGGTATGAATTCGTCTGCATTTATTTCAAAACCGAACCTTCAGTGTGTAAATGCTGTTGGATGCAGCCCTGAGTCACACTTGCAAGTTGTAAACTCTTCTGAATTAACTTCAGTTTCAAAACTTCAAAGTAGGAAGTCTTCTGAGTTGAATTCAGGGACAGAGTTTCCAAGGAAGACATCTGTAGTGGTCAACCCTGGGATACATTTGCAAGATTTGAAATCTGAACTGATTCCAGGGCCAAAGTTTCTAGGTGTAGCACCTATGGGATGCAACCCTGGGCCACAGATGAACTGTATAAATCCTTCTGAGTTGAATCCAGAGCCAAAATTACAATGTGTAAATTCTATGGGGTGCAAACTGGGGCCACCTTTGCAAAGTGTACCATCTTTTGAGTTGACTTCAGGGACAAAATGTCAAGGTATGGGATCTGAGGTGAATCCAGGGACCAAGAGTCACAGTGAGACATCTGTGGTGTTCAACCCTGAACCACATTTGCAATGTTTGAAATCTGAATTGATTCCCGGGCCAAAGTTTCTAGGTGTAGCACCTATGGGATGCAAACCTGGGCCACAGACGAACTGTGTAAATTCTTCTGAGTTGAATCCAGAGGCAAAATTACAATGTGTAAACGCTGTGGAGTGCAAATTTGAGCCACCTTTGCAAGATATACAATCTTTTGGGTTGACTTCAGAGATAAAATGTCAAGGTATGGGATCTTTTGATTTGAATCTGGGGTCAGAATTTCAAGGTATAAAATCTGCTTTGTTCAACCCTGTGCAACATTCACAAAATATGAAATGTGAATTGACTCCAGGGACAAAGTTTCCAGGTGTAATGTCACAGGAGTTCAACTGTGGCCCACAGCTGCAAGGTGTGAATTCTTCTGATTTGAATTCAGGGTCAGAATTTCAGTGCATGAATTCTGTAAAGTTTAATCCAGGGCCACAGATGCAAAGCACAAAACCCTCTGAATTGAATCCTGGGTTAGAATCTGAAGGTACAAAATCTATTCTGTTCAACCCTGGACAATATTTGCAAGGTATAAAATCTTCTGAGTTAATACCAGGGGCAAAGTTTCCAGAAATCCAGTTTTGGGAGAATCACTGTGGGTCACAGCAACAAGTTGTGCAGTCAGTGTTCACTGTAGGCTCTCCATTAAATGGTATGAAATCTGTCTTATTTTTACCAGAGCCATTGCTTGAAGATGTAAAATCTATGAAGATAAGCAAAGAGCCATTGCTTTGTGGTGCAAATTCTGTGAAATGGATTTCAGGCTCTGAGCTGCAGGACTTGAAATGTGAGATGTTTGCACGAGAGCCATGTTTTAAAATAATGAAATCTGTGGATTTAAATTCAGGGCCACATCCTCAAGGTATGAATTCTGAGGAGTTGCCCTCACACCTCAGGCAGAATAATGTGAGATCCGTGGTGTTTTCACCACATTTTCAAGATGTGAAATCTTTGAAGTCAAACCCATTGCCACAGCCTCAAAGTGCTAATTCTTTAGGGTTGTCATCATGCCTCAGGTCACCATGTGTTAATTCTGAGGTCTTTGCACCAGAGTCATGTTTTCAAGATGTCAAATCCGTAGAGTTGACACCAGGGTCCCAACAGCAAGGTATGAATTGCCAAGAGTTGACTTCAGGATGGCAAGGTATGAAATCAGTGGTGTTGGCACCAGAGCCAGTTAAGAAGTTCATACCAGGACCGATGTTGGCTAGTGTTAAATTTTCAAGTTTGTCTCCAGAATCACAGCAACGAGGTGAGAAATCTTTGGAGTTTACTCCAGAACCAAAGTTGCAAAGTATAAAACATGTGAAATTGTCTTCAGCATCTCTGCAACAAGACATAAAACCTGTAGAGTTACCACCAGGGTCACTGCTTCCAAGAACAAAATCTGAGGAGCTAACTCCAAAAAGAAGGTATCCAATCACAAACTCCTCTGAGATAATCCCTAGGCCAGAGCATCAGTTTGTAGAACATGTGGAGATGATCCCAACGCCAATGCATCAGGTCCCTAAATCTGTGAGTTTGATTTCAATGCCAATTTATCACATCACAGAATCTTCAGCAATGGCACAAAGGTTGGCACACCAAGGCAAAGAAACCATAGAAGAATCTGTAGGGTTGACCCCAAAGCCAACAAGTAAAGCCATGGAATCTTCAGGAATGCCTCTAGGGCTAGATCTCCAAGTACCAGAATCTGTTGATGTGACTCCAGTGCTAAGAAATCGAGGCTCTAAATCCTTAGAATTAACCCTAAAGGAAAGCTACCAAATCCCAAAAACTCTGGAGTTGCTCCCTCAGTCACAGACTCAAGTTAAGGATTTGGAGGAATTACATACAAGGCTACTGCAGCAAGCTGTAGGATCTGAAGAGATGACCCCAGAGCCCAAGCATCACACTACAGAAACTATGGGCTTGACCTCCAAGGCAAGGCCAAAAAGGAAGGAATTCCTTGGAATGACCCCAAAGCCAATACGTAAAACCACTAGATATGCAGAGAGATTTCCAAGGCCCTATCCTCAGGCACTAGAATTTGTGGAGGTGATCTCTGAGAAAAGGCTGCAAAGGGAAGACTCTGAAGCATTGATTACACAGTCATTACATCATGTCCCAGGGTCTTCAGAGATGACACCAGGACTAGGATATCAAGTTCCTGAATCTATGGGTTTCACTTCTAAGCAACGGCTTCAAAGGGAGGAATCTTTAGAGTTGCCCCCAAAGCCGACAGATCAAGTTGCAGGATGTGCAGAATCTGTAAAGCTCATACCCGAGACATGGCAGCAAGGGGATGGATCAGTGGGATTATCATTGTCACAGAATCAAAGGATGAAATATTCAGAGATAGGTCCAGGACTACAAGGTCGAATTACAGAATATATGAGGATTAGTCCAAAGCCACCAGATCAGGTCACAGAATCTACAAAGACACAGCTTCACGTTGCTCAAGGGGTAACCCCGGTAGTTCCCCAAAAAGTTATTGACTATGTGAAAGTGACTTCTGGGCCACCACCTCAAGTTGTGAAATCTGTGGCATTAACACCAGGGCCAATCTCTCAAATGGTAGACTGTCTTGAGTTGACTCCAAAACTGCAAGATGTGAGATCTTCTGAGTTTACCTCAGGGCTATGGTTGCAAAATGTGAAATCTAAGAAATTAGCCACAGAGCCAACACACCAAATTTTGGAAACAATGAAGTTGACAGGGTTTCAAATCGTAAAGACTGTGTTAATCCCATGGCCACCACTTCAAATTGTAAAATCTGAGGAATTAGCACCAGGACCAATTCCTCAGGTTGTAGAACCAATAGGAGTAGCCTTAGGGTCAGCGATTGAAGCACTGGATTGTTTGGATTTATTCCCGAGGCCACAGCTTCAAGAAATGGTAGAACCTGTAGAATTAACTCCAAGGCCAAATACTAAAGTGAAATCTGCAGAATTACTCTCACAGCCAACATCTCCATTTGAGAAACCTACAATGTTCACTCGTGAACAAGGGCTTCAGGCCATGAAATCAGTAGGGACAAAAATAGGGTCTTCTCAAATCAGGGAATCTGAGGATTTGAATCTAGGACAGGTATATCAGATTAGGGAATCTGAGGATTTTACATCAAGAGAGGAGTTACAAATAGATAATTATATCTCTAGATTTCTGCACAACTCTTCAAACTCGCTTATCTCAAGCTCTGCCGAAACATCTGAATTAGGAAGCCTTTGGGATTTTGAGCTGCCGGAAGTATCAAGGACTTTGGATGTAAAAAACCTTGGGACAGATATTTTGGAGCCTGAAGAGTCCTTTATAGACTCTACTATGATACGGTCTTCAACCCTTACCTTGTCCCTTCATAATCAATCGTCTGATAAAATAACTAACATTGTAGAAACCCCACATTTTGAGATCCCAGGAGTGGGTGTCATATCTAAGGAGAGGACTAATAAGAAGCAGGTGGAAGAGCTAGAGAACTTACTCCACGACCTATCCCAACATCCACCACAAAGCTGGAGATCACCATCTAGGACGTTTCAGTCAGGATCGGGAACTCAAAGAGGCCTTACCTGGTCTGTCCTGGGGAGACAACAGAATGTCTGGGAGAATCACTCCTGGAGACAGCGACTACCTAGAAAATATCTCTCCAATATGCTAACGCTGGGGAATGTGTTGGGAGCCACTATGAAAAGGAAGCTCTATTCTCGAACATCTTTAACAGAGAGAGCCACTGCAGATGTCTGTCAGTCTATTCAGAATTTATTTGGGGTTCCAGCTGAACTGATGAAATTTTCCCAGAGTTTGCTAGAGAAGGGTCGAGGTACTATCTCTCAGCCTTCAGTGGTCAAAAACTACATTCAAAGACATACTTCATGTCATGATCATGAGCAAAGAATGGCCTTAAAGATGTGGACACGTGGTTCCATGTCCTCTATAGTACAGCAATACTCTGGGACTAGAATGAGAATAAAGAAAGTGAATTCAAGGCTCAATGATGTATCCAAGGAAGTCATTCAGCCCATTCCTGCTTCATGTACAGGGGGCCAGCCTCCTGCCCCAGTAAAGTTAGAGTCCTCCTTCGATATAGTTTTCACTAGGAAAGATTCTGTTCCAGTGGAAGAGAGTGAGAACTCACAGAGTAATTCACAGACAAGGATTTTTGAATCCCAACACTCTCTCAAGCCAAGTTTTCTTCCCCAGGCCAAAACTGACTTCTCAGAACAGTTCCAGCTGTTACAAGATCTGCAGCTAAAAATAGCAGCAAAACTGTTAAGGAGTCAAATACCCCCAAATGTTCCTCCACCTCTAACTTCAGGTCTGGTTTTAAAATACCCTATCTGCCTACAGTGTGGCCGATGTGCAGGATTTAGTTGCTGTCATAAATTACAGGGCACTCTTGGGCCTTACCTTCTTATTTATCCACAGCTCCACCTTGTAAGCACTCCTAAAGGCCATGGAGAGATTAGGTTGCATCTTGGCTTTAGGCTGCGAACTGGGAAAAGACCCCAAGTTTCAAAGTATCACAGAAGAGACAGACCCATCACACCAAGGAGTCGTATGTCACCATCACTAAGGAAAGCTAATGTCTACACTCGAGCTTCCAAGAGTCCTACTTCTACGATAGATTTCCAGTCTGGATCTTCCCAGGCTCCTGCTTCTCCTGTACAAGTGCACATCAGGCGAAGGCCGTATAGGAGCCCTGACCTAGTAGGAAAGACAGAAATTAGAGACCCTGGGCAATATGAATTTACTCAAGTTCACTCTTTACCAGATAGTGACTCTGAAGATGTTCAGGATGAAAAATGGGCTAACAGGAGAACCCAAAAGACCCATGATTCAAAATATCCAATGAAAGGAACCAAGGGAGGCAGAACACAAAACGCAGAGTTCTACACAAATGGTAGAGCCATGACACAGAGTCCTTCTAGGGAATTACCAGTCCAGTTTAGAAGGAAGAGGAATGGAGCATCTCAGGCAATGACTGCCTCGTTAAAAAGACAACCTAAGAAATCCTCCCAACCCAAATTCATTCAACTGCTTTTTCAAGGCCTAAGGCAAGCATTCCAGATGGCACACAGAATTATGGCTTTTGTTGGGCAGAAGCCTGAGGACAGATCAAGGCCAGACCATTTGTGGTCAAGCAAAAACCAGCATCCAAAACGAAAAGCCAGAGACTATTACTTATCAAGAGATATCAAAAGTGACGGGATGCCAGTTGTCAAGCTAAAGCCAACAGACCTAACCACTAAGCAGGAGAGCACATTAAGGGAAGAAACAGAGCAACTCAGATCAGTTCAACAACCAAAATGGGATAGCTCTTTCAAACCCAGACATACCCAACTGCCCAAGCGCATAGTTTCCCAAAGAAGTACCACTTTCAAAACCACTTCAAGCAGACAGTCTATGGGTGTTGTTCAAAATGACAGTAGCAGCAGAGCTAAGAAAAACTTTGGCAGAAGTGAAATCTCCATCCAGGAGTCCAAGAACTCCAAATCGGGAACCAGAGTTCAGGACCGAGGGAGAATTCTACAAGATTCACTTAAGAGAAACTCACACAGTCACCTTAAAGAGAAACTGACACCCAAGAAACGAAACCACAAAAGCTTCTTAAGGCAGAGAACCCCATGTAATTCCTCTGAAAGGAGCCATGGTAGTCCCTCTCAGAGGAGCCATCACAGTCTCTCTCAAAGGGGCCACCAAAGTCCCTCTGAGAGGAGATGTCGTAGCCCTTCTGAGAGGAGCCATCGAAGTCCTTCTCAGAGGAGCCATCGCAGTCTCTCTGGAAGGAGCCGTCAAAGTCCCTCTGAGAGGAGCCACCGAAGTCCTTCTCAGAGGAGCCATCGCAGTCTCTCCGGAAGGAGCCGTCAAAGTCCCTCTGAGAGGAGCCACCGAAGTCCTTCTCAGAGGAGCCATCGCAGTATCTCCAGAAGGAGCCATCAAAGTCCCTCTGAGAGGAGCCACCGAAGTCCTTCTCAGAGGAGCCATCACGGTCTCTCTGGAAGGAGCCATCAAAGTCCCTCTGAGAGGAGCCACCGAAGTCCTTCTCAGAGGAGCCATCGCAGTATCTCCAGAAGGAGCCGTCAAAGTCCCTCTGAGAGGAGCCACCGAAGTCCTTCTCAGAGGAGCCATCACGGTCTCTCTGGAAGGAGCCATCAAAGTCCCTCTGAGAGGAGCCACCGAAGTCCTTCTCAGAGGAGCCATCACAGTATCTCCGGAAGGAGCCATCAAAGTCCCTCTGAGAGGAGCCACCGAAGTCCTTCTCAGAGAAGCCATCGCAGTCTCTCTGGAAGGAGCCATCAAAGTCCCTCTGAGAGGAGCCACCGAAGTCCTTCTCAGAGAAGCCATCGCAGTCTCTCTGGAAGGAGCCATCAAAGTCCCTCTGAGAGGAGCCACCGAAGTCCTTCTCAGAGGAGCCATCACAGTATCTCCAGAAGGAGCCACCAAAGTCCCTCTCAGAGGAGTCATTGCAGTATCTCCAGAAGGAGCCATCAGAGTCCCTCTGAGAGGATCCATCGAAGTCCTTCTCAGAGGAGCCATCTCGGTCTCTCTGGAAGGAGCCATTGGAGTCCCTCTGAGAGGAGCCACCAAAGTTCTTCTCAGAGGAGCCATCACAGTATCTCCAGAAGGAGCCACCAAGGTCCTTCTCAGAGGAGTCATTGCAGTATCTCCAGAAGGAGCCATCAGAGTCCCTCTGAGAGGATCCATCGAAGTCCTTCTCAGAGGAGCCATCGCGGTCTCTCTGGAAGGAGACATCAGAGTCCCTCTGAGAGGAGATGTCGCAGTCCCTCTGAGAGGAGACATCACAGTCCTTCTCAGAAGAGCCATCGCAGTCTCTCTGAAAGGAGCAATCAAAGTCCTTCTCAGAGGAGCCATCATAGTGTCTCCAAAAGGAGCTGCCAGAGTCCCTCTGAGAGGAGATGTCGCAGTCCTTCTGAGAGGAGATGTCGCAGTCCCTTTCAGAAAATTCATCACAGTCCCTTAGGGAGGAGAGGACACAGCCCTTTTGGGAGAAGACAGCACAGACCCCCTGTGAGGGGTGGTCGCGGTTCCTCAGAGAGAACTCACTGCAGTTTCTCTGAGAGGAGCAGACACAGTCACTTGGACAGAGCAAACACAGTCATTTTAAGAGGGGTCAACACAGTTGGTCTGAGAAAACCCATCACAGTCCCCCTAAGGAGAGACTCAAGCGCAGCTACCCTAGGGAGAGGCTCAGACATAGTGTGTCTAAAGATTTCAAGGGCTACTCAAACACACAAAATACCAAAGCTGGGCAAGTTTAGAGTCCTGAAGCTAACAGATGAGAAGAGATCCGCCCCCCTTATTCACTGACTGGCTCAAGTCTTCACCAAGCTGCCCTTTCCTGGCTTCTTTCCTGCTAAGCCACTGCCTCCAATACCTGCGCCCTCAGCAAAGAGCGTCTCTGCCACTCTTCCTGGGGGAGGGAGGGCGGGAATGGGTCTGTAATATCTCTAAGATAAATAAAGGGGCAATAATTGATCTCCATCCAGAAACACCACTCGTCGTGCTGGGTGGGGAATGGAGGGTGGAGGGATATTTGGTGTCGCGCAAAAGGATGGAACGACAGGAAGGGGTTCTGAGGCCGTGTTGAGGTCCAAACCCCACCTACAGCCTCCTGGGGCGGGGTCTCAGAGGAGGGAGGCACGTCATGTGACTCACTCCAGCCGCAGCCCCCTCGGAAGCCGCCAGGCGGAAGTAGACGTTCAGATCTGGACTCGGCGGCGCCGACTCCACATCCGGGAGAGGAGAGGAGAGCGGAAGTGGCGTTGGTCTGGCCGGAGCCCTTGGGTGGATTTGTTAGGCGTGGAGAGGGAGTGATGTCTTCCAGGCTCGGTGCAGTACCCGCCGTGAGTTTCTCGGTTTGACCGTTATGTTTTAGGGGTAGCGCTGTCGAGCCCGCAACACGCGGTCCCTCGCTTTTGTGCCATGCTCAGAGTTGGTTTTATCAGAGCCCATCGTAGGCCCCACCCTTCTAGGTCAGATCTACCTGTCTCCCTTTTTCCCCCCAGTTACCGCTGACTGTTCCCACCTCCTTGGACTCAGTTCTTCGCTAGATTGCCATTAGTTTCTATTTCTTTTATATCCCCAGTACCTCCCATATCCGTTGTCCTCTCTTTTCGCCTCCCTTTTAGAGCCTCTATCTGGGACGGGGCTTTGAGAATGGGGAAGATGAAGGCTATGGTGTTGTCACCTGCCTTGGCTGGGTAGGAAGACAGGACGACACGCTTTTCCAAAAAAGTCTTGCTTTCTTCCGTTGGAGGTAGTTGCCCCGGGAGAGCTTCATTTCTTCTGGGCACAGGGGGATTCGTCTTTTTGTGGTCAAGGTTCAGCGGTCCCTAGCATTCACTCATGTGCTTGCGATTTGCTAGACTCCGGAACCCACATCCTTTAAGCACCAGAGGAGCACGAAGATCGTGGGAGCTAAGAAGTAAGTGAGATTTTCTGGGGTCCATTTATAATTGTGTCGCCAGCGCTGTCCAATGGAACTTTTGTGATGATGAAAATGTTCTGTATTCCCGCTGTAAAGGACCGTAGCCACGTATGGCTTTTGAGCACTTGAAATGTGGCCAGTGTGATTGAGGAACTGAATTTTAAATTGTATTTGATCTTAACTTAAATAGCCACCTATAGTTAGTGCCTACCTTGATTGGACAGTGCGGGTCTAAACCTAATGTAGGGGAGAAGAACCTAGCTTGCAAAGAAAAGCACGAATTATATTAAAAATGGAAGGTATGACCTCGTGTAGCCTCGCATATCCTCAGACATCAAGTATGTACTCATGAATACATTGATGAACATGGGAAGGATTGATAAAAATGCCTGGAAGAAATCCTTTTCTTTTCAGACTGCTTGGCTTTAAGACTGGTTTATTACTTTGTAGACCGAATGTGCTAACCTTTTTCATATTTGTTATTACAAAATAGATTCTTATTAACTAGATATTCACTGAAAGGGTTAATTCATTCAGATAACATTTACTAAATATCTGGTATGTGCCAGCTCTGTAGTAGGTTAGATATACAGGCAAGAAAAACACAGAACTAATAATCCAGAAGGGAAGATAGGCAAGTACATCAACATGATACAGTGTAATTAAATATTTTTAAACAGGAATTTAATATAGCATTTAGGGAGGGGGAGTGATAGTTCAGAAGGGAAGAGTTGCCAGAGCAAATCACTTCTAAACAGACTTGAAAATCAAGAAATAATGCAGTTAGCATAAGGAAAAGGTATTTTTCATAGAGACAGAATGTGAACAGGTGAAAGCATTTAATGGAATAATAAGTGGGTAATTGCTAAGAGATATAAAGAATAATAGGTCCTCATCTATTAATCTGAGTCAGAATCATTGGAGTTAGGGTATAGGAATCCTTATTTTTAACTGACTTTATAGGAGATTGTGAAGTTTGAGAACCATTGGGGAGAAGTGAGACTAGAAGAGACTACAGGATGAAACCCTGGAGAATGTCAGCATTTAAGGATTGGGTAGAATGAAGGGAGGCTGCAAAAGAAACTGAGATGAACCAAAATAATTTTCTAATGAAATCTAAGTAGTTGCACCTAGAGAGTGAACTACGGTCTTGTAAAAATTTTTGGTAGATCGGAGAGGAGTCCAAAATAGGTTAAACTTTTCTTCCTTGTGATTAGAAGCTGAGACTGAAAAGTAATGCCACAGACAACAAATTATAAAGTCACTACAATTATGATCATACTGTTTGAACTTTTTCTTGCCATAGTTATGGTAAGGGAAGTTTGAGATTAATTGGAGTTTTTGCAAGTAACCAAATACCCTCATTGGACAAGTATTGTAAAATACTTGATAATTGGTTTTGGTGAGTCCTCTAAAAATAAAAGAGGCCTAGAGGGAGGGGTTCTCTAACCACATTGACTTAATTCCCAAGATGCTAATCATGCTGATCATGTGCTTGTACTTATTCGTGAGACGGGATATGCGTCTGAGTCCTACACTGACCGTAAAGAAATTCCTATGAGGACAGTTTACTAAGAGGAGTCACATGGGACTTGACTCTTAATGGCTTGTTGATACTTTCAAGTCTTCCTGGTAGAGATTGGTCCCATTGTTTTGGAGGGTGGGTTTTGGCGCAGAGGACTGCCAATTCTTATTAAAAAAATTTTTTTTAATACTTTTATTGAGGTATCATTGAAGTACAAGGTACCATACATTTACATATTACATACCCACAGTTTACATATTTAAAGTAGACAGTATGATCAACGTTGACATTTGTAAATAACCATAACACTGTCAGCACAATCAAGATAACATTTCCATTTCTCCCAGAAGTTTTTGTGTAATCCGTTCCTTCCTCTGCTCCTGTTCTGGACACCACCGACCTTTTTCTGTCACCGTACAGTGGTTTGCATGTATAAATGCAAATCATATAGTATGTTTTTTATATAAATGAAATTTTTTTTTTTTTTTTTTATAAGAAGGTTTTTTTTTTTTTTTTCAACGTTTATTTATTTTTGGGACAGAGAGAGATAGAGCATGAACGGGGGAGGGGCAGAGAGAGAGGGAGACACAGAATCAGAAACAGGCTCCAGGCTCTGAGCCATCAGCCCAGAGCCTGATGCGGGGCTCGAACTCACGGACCGCAAGATCGTGACCTGGCTGAAGTCGGACGCTTAACCGACTGCGCCACCCAGGCGCCCCTATAAATGAAATTTTATATAAGTTATTTTATATAAATGAAATCATATAGTATGTTTTCTTTTTGCATGATTTCTTTCACTCAATATAATAATTTTTGACTGAAAATTAGTTTTTATTGCTGAATAGAATTCCATTATGGATATACCATGATTTGTTTAGCTATCTACCTTGATAGACATTTGGCTAATTTTATTTTGGGGGTATTAAAGCTGCTGTGAACATCCACATACAAGTCTCTGTGTGGAAAAATGTTTTTTCTCTCTTGATCAATGCCTACGATGGTATTTATTTACTAAGATATACCATTTTAGGTTGGTTGGGCCATATGTCAGGATTATGTTTACCTTTTTAAGAAATTACCTGTTTTCCAAATTGGTGGTATTATTTTATATACCAGCAGTATATGGGAATAAGCCTTAAATTTTGGCCAATTTTATGGGTGTAGAGTGGTGTTTCATTGTGATTTTGATTTGCATTTTCCTGATGAATAATGATGTAGAACATCTGTTCATGTGCTTATTAGCCATTCATGTATCTTCTGCAAAGTGCCTGTTCGTATCTTTTGCCCATTTAAAAAGTTGAGTTGTTTGTCTTACTATGGAATTGTAGTATTTTTAAAAATTCTGTTCTGAGTACAGTTCCTTTATCTGATAGATGTATCTTGAATATTTCCTTCCAGTCTCTGGTTTGCATTTCATTTTTTAATTGTGTCTTTTGAAGACCAAAAATTATAAATTTATCATTAAAAATGATTAAAATGTTATTATTTTTTCCCTTATCCTTCCTGCTTTTTGTATTCTGTTGAGGAAACTTTGCCATCCCTAATTGCAAAGATTTTCTCCTTTGTTTTTTCTAGAAGTTTTCTAGGTTTTACATTTAGGTCTGTGATACATTTAGAGCTAATTTTTTGTGCATGGTGTGTCATAAGAATCAATGTTAATTTCTTTTTATTATTTATACTGTTGTTAATACTTCCCTTTCCCTATTCAGTTACATTGGCACCTTTGTCAGAAATTATTTGAATATATATATGTGTGGGTCTGTTTCTGGACTCCTTATTCTGTTCCACTGATGTATGTATCTATCTTTTTGCCAATACTAAACTGTCTTGTAGGATTAGAGTAAATCTTGAAATCAGATAGGAGAAGTCATCTAACTTTATTGTTCTTTTTTAAAATTTTTTTTAGCTATTCTAGGTTCTTTGTCTTTTTATACAAATTCTAGAATCAGTTTATCAGTTTCTATAAAAAGAAGCATGCTAAAGTATTGATTGGTATTATATGGAATCAGTAGACCAATTGGGGAGAGTTGCCATTTTAACAATACTGAGATTTCTGATTTATGAACATGGTATATTTTTCTGTTTATTTAGATCTTTAACTTCTCTCACCAACATGATGTAGTTTTCATTATAAAATCTTGGTTATCTTTTGTTAGATTTGTTCTTAGGTATTTTATGTGTTTTTCATGTTATTATAAATGATACTATTTTTATAAGTTCATTTCTAGTTTGTTGTTGCTGGTATCTAAGAATACGATTGATTTTATGTGTTAACCTTGTGTCCTGACACTTGCTTAATTCATTTTTAGTTCTAGTAGTTTTTCTATTTTTTGAGATTTTCTTTGTAAACAAACATATAATCTGCAAAAAGGGGCAGTTTTCTTTTCTCCTTTTTTGATCTTTATGCCTCCTCCTCCCCTTTAAAAAGGTTAAAAGGGTGCCTAGGTGTCTCAGTCGATTAAGTGTCCAGCTGGTGATTTCTGCTCACGTCATGATCTCAGAGGTTCCAGATATTGAGCCCTGAGTTGGGCTCTGTGCTGATAGCAAGGAGCCTGCCTGGGATCCTCTCTCTCACTCTCTCTCTGCTCCCCCCCCCCCATAAACAAATAAACTTAAAAAATAAAAAATATATATATAAAGGAAAAAACCTTATTGCAGTGGTATTCAACAGTGGAATCAACCATTCTGGGTCTAGGGGTTTCTTTTTGGGAAATTCTAATGATAAATTAAATTTCTTTAATAGATCTAGAGCTTTTTAGAATTCCAGTTTCATGTTATGTCAGGCTCGATGCAGGGCTCAACCTCACAAACCGAGATCATGACCTGAGCCAAAATCAAGAGTTGGGTGCTTAACTGACTGAGCGACCCAGGTGCCCCAACAATCTGACTTTAATTGGAGTGTTGAGACCATAAACATTTATTTATTTATTTATCCATCTATTTACTTATTTTTAAAGTTTATTTATTTATTTATTTATTTATTTATTTATTTGAGCAATCTCTACACCCAATGGTTAGAACTCATGACCCGAAAATCAAGAGTTGCATGCTCTTCTGACTGAGCCAGCCAGGTGTCCTGACCATAAACATTTAAATTAATTATTGATATGGTTAGATTTAGGTTTGTTATTTTATTATTTGTTCTCTGTACCCTATTTTTTTGTTCCTTTATACATTATTTTGTTTTTAATTTTTTTTTTAGTCTTTATTTATTTTTGAGAGAGAGAGACAGAGAGACAGAGAGACAGAGGGCAAGCAGGAGAGGAACAGAGAGAGAAGGAGACACAGAATCTGAAGCAGGCTCCAGGCTCTGAGCTGTCAGCACAGAGCCCAATGCGGGGCTTGAACTCACAAAGTGTGAGATCATGACCTGAACCGAAGTCAGACGCTTAACCGACTGAGCCACCCAGGCACCCCTATACCTTATTTTGGATTATTTAAATATTTACTGTCTGATTTTAGTTTATATATTTAATTTTTGCTGTTTTCTTTCTTTTTTCTCTTTCTTTCTCTTGTGTGTAGTACTTGCTTTAGGATTTACAGTATACATATCTGTCGTTTCATAGGCTACTTAGAGTTTGCGTACTACCACCTTGCTTAAATGTAAACGCCTTACAACCATGTAAATTCCTTAACCCGGTCTGCTGACCATTAAGTTATAGCTGTCATATGTATTACATCTACCTATGTTGAAAACCTTGCCAGATAATGTTAAAGTTTTGTTTTAAAGAGGGTTTTTGGTTTTTTTTTTTTTTTAAATATGTTTACCCATTTCTTTTGTTCTTTCTTCATTCTTAAAAACCTAGCTTTCTGGTATCATTTTCCTTCAGCTAGAATAATCTCCTTTAGCATTTCTCATAGAGCAGGTCTGCTGACAACAAATTTTCTTTTCTTTTTTTTTTTTCATCTGAAGAAGTATGCCTAAAGGATATTTTCATGGAATACAGAATTTCAGATTGAGAAATTTTTCTCTCAAGATTTTATTTTTTTTTATTTAAAAAAATTTTTTTTAACATTTATTTATTTTTGAGACAGAGAGTGGCAGAGTATGAATGGGGGAGGGTCAGAGAGAGAGGGAGACACAGAATCTGAAACAGGCTCCAGGCTCTGAGCTGTCAGCACAGAGCCCGATGCAGGGCTCGAACTCACGGACCGCGAGATCATGACCTGAGCCGAAGTCGGACACTTAACCCTGAGCCACCCTGGGGCCCCAAGATTTTAAAGATGTTACACTGTTTTCTGTTCTCTTTGGTTTCTTTTTTTTTTTTTTTAAGTTAAAAGAAAATCTTTTTAATGTTTATTTATTTTTGGGAGAGAGCGCACTAGCAGGGGAGAGGCAGAGGGAGTGGGGGACAGAGTATCAGAAGCAGGCTTTGTGCTGACAAGCAGAGAGCCTGATGCAGGGCTTGAACTCACAAACCATGAAATCATGACCTGAGCTGAAGTTGGACACTTAACCAACTGAGCCACTCAGGCGTGCCTGTTCTCTTTGGTTTCTATTCAAAGTTTTGTGGTCATTCAAATCATTGATGTATATATATACACACACATACATATGTATACATATGTACATATGCATATACAGAAATATAATGTTATTTTTTTAAATTGCTTTCTAGATTTTTTTTTAACATTCGTTTTTGAAATTTTTCATTAAGATGTATCTGGGTGTATTTTTCTTCGAGTTTATTTTCTCGAGTGTTTGTTGAGCTCCTAGGATCTGTAAATTAATGTCTCATTAATTTTGGGTGATTTTCCACCATTATTTTTTTCAAATGTATTTTCATGCCACAGACTTTTTTCCTTTCCTTTTGGGATTATGGCTACACTTAAGTTAGACATTTTGATGTTGACCCACAGGTTGTTGGGGCTCTGCTGAGTGTTTTTCAGTCTTTTTTCTCTTTGTTCTTCAGATCGGTTAATTTCTATTGATCTGTCTTCAAGTTCACAGGCTCTTTCCTTTTTCATCTCCATCCTGTTATTGAGCCCATTCTGTTTTTATTTCAAATACTGTATTTTTAGTTCTAAAATTTCAGTTCTTTTTTTTTTTTTTTTTTTGGTTTCTGTTTTCTGCTGATAATTCCTATCTTTTCCTTCACTTCAAGTGTGTTTTCCTTTATTTCATGAAACATAGTTATAATAGCGTCTTTAAATCTTTGGTAGTTCTAACTTCTGGATCATCTTGGGGTGACATTTGTTTGTTATCTGTTCCTTTCAGAATTATTCACATTTTACTGGTTCTTTGTATATTGCATAATTTTGGAATTTATTCCTAATATTGTGAATGTTATTTGTATAGACTTTGGGTCCTTTTAGAATCTTCTGGGAGATCATTGCTGTTTTGTTTTATTTAAAATTTTTTTTTTAATGTTTATTTTTGAGAGAGAGACAGAATACTAGCAGGGGAGGGACAAAGAGAAAAGGAGACAGAATCCAAAGCAGGCTCCAGGCTCTGAGCTATTAGCACAGAACCCGATGCAGGGCTTGAACTTATGAACTGTGAGATCATGACCTGAGCTGAAGTCAGACACCCGACTAACTGAGTCACCCAGGTGCCCCATCATTGCTGTTTTTATTTTAGCAAGTAACCTGTTTACTGTTCAGACCATAAGTTCTGTCTTGTCTTCTGAGGGTATTGGTTCAATCTTAGTTCCATTATTAAAAAAAAAAAAATTTTTTTAATGTTTAATTTTGAGGGAGGGGAGGGGCAGAGAGAGAGAGACACACAAGAATATGAAGCAGGCTCCAGGCTCTGAGCTGTTGGCGCAGAGCCTGATGCAGGGCTCAAACTTAAGAACCGTGAAATCATGACCTAAGCTGAAGTTGGACACTCAACCAACTGAGCCACCCAGGTGCCCCTTAGTTCCACTCTTCTAAGTCTCTGCTATGATAGTTGAAGTCTGTTTTGAATAGTTTAGTGGTTTGTTGGAGACTTTTTCAGGTGTTTCAAGTCTTGATTCATTTCTCCAAGCTTTTGCTACATTGGATTGGGTCTGTCTTTCACTAGTAGCTCAGGGGTTAGTCTGAGGCTTGTGCAATTTGTTAAAATTTGAAGCCTTTGCTAAACTGGCTTGGGTCTGCTCCACACATACATGGCTCAGATTAAGCTGTGATTTGTATGAATTCAGACAGAATTATGCGATTACCTTCTTTGCATGTCTCTTCTTCACAGCTCTCTCACACCTTCTGGTCTATAGAGACCCCTTTTCCTAGTTTCTCTGGTCAGAAAGATAGAGTTTTTGTTGGAATGTAGGCCGCCCATGCTACTCTACAAATGGGCCCACCCTTATTGCAGAGCCACATGTGAGGGAAAACAAAAAAAAAAAGGGGGGGGGAACACATCCCATGGGAGTCACTTCTCCCAGTTTTGACTTCTCTCCACAATCCACCTGCTTTGTTTTCTTTTCAGAATCTAGGATTTTTAGTTGTAATAAGCAGGAGGGATGGGCTGTAGAGGGCTTATGCACCATGGCTGAATCAAGACTTTGCTGTATTAAATTTGTAATTTTGGATCTCATGTGCAGAGAAGTGAAAATCATTCTTCCCTGCTCAGAGTATACTGACATCATCAGTCCCTATTATTTTTTGTTTTACCTGTTTCCATTTCCATCTCCTTCCAGAGACAACCATGTTAGCAAGTGTGACATTTGTCCTTAAATATTTATGAATCTTTGTAAAATAGCTAGTGCTGTTTACACGTATATTTGTTTTTAATTTACGAAATTGACATTAGTCTTGTTCTGTTTCTTCTGTCATTCAACAGTATGCTTTTTGGTTATGTTCATGTCTCTATGTGTAGAAATGGTTTATTGCTTCTAACAACTACATAGTATTCCATAGTAGACATGTATCACATTTTACTTACATATTTCTTATGAATGGTCACCTAGGGGCACCTGGGTGGCTTAGTAGGTTAAGTGGCCAACTCTTGATTTTGGCTGAGGTCATGATCTCACAGTTCACGAGATTGAGCCCCACATCGGTCTCTGTGCTGACGGCATGCCTGCTTGGGATTCTTTCTCTCCCCCTCTCTCTCAGGACCGCTTTTGTGCCTATGTTCACACTCTCTCTTTCGAAATAAATAAGTAAACTTTTAAAGTATTATATTGAATCTGCCAATTTACGTCTACTACAAAACCTTAGTTCAAGTCCTTATCATCTCTTATCTATTCTATTACAATAAACTGCTACCTCTTCTCCCTTTATTCACTTTTCCTCCATGGGTCATCTAATGTATAGCATCCAGAGTGATCTTTCTGAACCATAAACCTAACACATGCCTCACACAGATCTTTAGCTGGAGAAGGATGTCTCAGAGGTTCTCGGACCACACTTTTTTTTTTTTTTCCAACGTTTATTTATTTTTGGGACAGAGAGAGACAGAGCATGAACGGGGGAGGGGCAGAGAGAGAGGGAGACACAGAATCGGAAACAGGCTCCAGGCTCTGAGCCATCAGCCCAGAGCCTGACGTGGGGCTCGAACTCACGGACCGCGAGATTGTGACCTGGCTGAAGTCGAACACTTAACCGACTGCGCCACCCAGGCGCCCCCGGACCACACTTTTGAGAACTGCTGCTCCTCTGTGCATTCTGAGCCTCCTAGAAGATAACTTTGTAATTACTCAGTCATGTTTGTTAACTACATAGTGACTGGTCTTAAATTTGGGAATTTGGATCCAGCTGTGTATCAGACTTGTCTGGCCAGCTTACCTCAGACAAGACAGCACCCTTCCTTTAACTGTGGGAACTAAGAATCATATTGCCTAAATAAGACAGGACAGCCCTGACACCAGGTTTAGGGAGGAGGCTAAGGGAGAGGGAAGAGGGAGCAGACTAGAGCCCTACAAACTGTTTTTTTCCTTCTTTATTCTCAGGGGTACTGTTTAGTTACTGTCCCTCTCTCAGAGAAATAGAGGTGCCTGGTTACAGATCCATGGGATCTTCTGAAGGGTCGTAGAACAGCCTATTACTTTGACTACTTTCTTTTCTTGGATCAATCTAGGAAAGAATGCCTACTTGGACTGCAGAGTGAGCACTAATGTGTACTGCTTTCTCTTATCACAATAAAGTATAATAATAATTTTATATGTTGCCTTTGTTCAACCATTGTAATTGTTAGATTACAACCTAATCCTGTTTTTATTATCAGGCTTCTTAGGTTTTGCATCGGTTACCAACTTCTTATGATATAAAATAATTAATAGGAACTTTACTCTTGTGGTATATATATTTGTGTCATATTAATAGCAGGACCCAGTGCTCCATAAAGGATAATAGTTTCCAGTACACTATTCCTCACGATGACTCCTTAAGCGGCTCGTCGTCTGCTTCTTCATGTGAGCCAGTGAGTGATTTTCCAGCATCCTTCCGAAAGTCTACCTACTGGATGAAGATGAGAAGGGTCAAGGCAGCTGCTGCTTCGCGTGTTGAAGGTACCAGTATCTCTGCTTTATTTCAAAGACAGAGCATTCTCTAGGTAGCTGTTGTAAATGGTTCTTAAAGTATTAAGCATCACCTATGTTTCTCACATCTGTGTTAGGCTGTCACACACTGTTAAGCTTTGTGAACTGTCCTTTTATTTTATTTTTTTAGTTTTTTTTTTTTTTTTTTTTTAATTTACATCCAAATTAGTTAGTATATAGTGCAACACTGATTTCAGGAGTAGATTCCTTAGTGTCCCTTATCCATTTAGCCCATCCCCCCTCCCACCACCCCTCCAGTAACCCTCAGTTTGTTCTCCATATTTATGAGTCTCTTCTGTTTTGTCCCTCTCCCTGTTTTTATATTATTTTTGTTTCCCTTCCCTTATGTTCATCTGTCTCTTAAAGTCCTCATATGAGTGAAGTCATATGATTTTTGTCTTTCTCTGACTAATTTCACTTAGCATAACACCCTCCAGTTCCATCCATGTAGTTGCAAATGGCAAGATTTCATTCTTTTTGATTGCCGAGTAAAACTCCATTGTATATATATACCACATCTTCTTTATCCATTCATCCATCGATGGACATTTGGGCTCTTTCCATACTTAGGCTATTGTTGATAGTGCTGCTATAAACATGGGGGTGCATGTGTCCCTTCGAAACAGCACACCTGTATCCCGTGGATAAATGCCTAGTAGTGCAATTGCTGGGTCGTAGGGTAGTTCTATTTTTAGTTTTGTGAGGAACCTCCATACTGTTTTCCAGAGTGGCTGCGCCAGCTTGCATTCCCAACTGTCCTTTTATTTTAGAGTGAAATTCTTACTCCTCTAGGTTATACGGGTATCAGCCTTTCCTCTTCAAATGATTTGAACTTCTTTCCCATTATACCAATTTCATCCTCTGTTGACGTTTAGAGGCCTTTATTATTCATGGGGAACAATTGATCAGTTGGGATGGAGAACAGTAAAAAAATGAAATGGGGAGGTCGAATGAGTTAGTGACGTTTTACCAACTTCCCTAAAACTGTCACAGACACTTCTGTGGGGCTTGTGTTTGCTGATGATCTGTCCTGTGATGACCTTGTGAGTGGTTTTTTTTTTTTTTTTTTTGGTGAGTGATATTTTGAAGGCTGGCCAGTATGTTCACTTGTAAGCCATACTGAAGGTTTTGTTTGTTTGTTTTTGTGTGGTATTTCAGGGTCAGGTGGAGTATCAACCAAAGGAAAAAGGAAACCCAGGCAGGAAGAAGATGAAGACTATCGAGAATTTCCTCAGAAGAAGCATAAGCTTTATGGTGAGGGAGTAACTTTGCTAATTCTTTTCCCTTGGGTACCTTGGCTTTATTCTTCAGGGGTAAAAGGGAGAGAGACCTGAGGTTTTGGCCCTTGGAGCACTGCTGAACCCTTTGATTTTTTGGCGAGGAATGGCTTTCATCCTACCTGACTTTTTTGTTTTTTTCCTGTCATAACTTTTTTTTTTTTCACATTTGCTCATTTTTGAGAGACAGAGAGAGACAGAGCACAAGTGGGGGAGGGGCAGAGAGAGAAGGAGACATAGAATCCGAAGCAGGCTCCAGGCTCCGAGCTATCAGCACAGAGCCCAATGTGGGGCTCGAACCCACGAACTGCGAGATCATGACCTGAGCCGAAGTCGGATGCTTAACTGGCTGAGCCACCCAGGCGCCCCTATTATTTTTATTTTATTTTTTTTAAATATGGAATGCTTATATGTGCTGCCGAAGCGAGCACTTTTTAAAAAAATTTTTTTTTTACATTTATTCATTTTTGAGAGACAGAGATAGAGCACAAATGGGGCAGGGGCAGAGAGAGAGGGACCCTGTCATAACTTAAGGGAGACGGTTGGTTGAGGGAGTGGGACATAGGGTGTTGAGAAGAGATGGGAGGAAATTTTGATAGTAACAGATTGGATAGCAAAGGTGATATGTTGGGCTTCAAGTTTCTGTCTTGTGTCAGGGAGGAAGCAACGGCCTAAAACTCAACCTAATCCTAAATCCCAGGCTCGTCGTATTCGGAAGGAACCACCAGCTTACGCAGCAGGTATGTTTTCTGTTGGAAGCTTTGGGGTATCAAGGTCTTGCACTCTGTTTTTTTTTTGTTGTTGTTGGTCAAGGAGTGATGTTATAAAGAGTTTCTTTAAGGAGGCAGTTATTAAGGGTATGGGTTTGGAGGCCAGTCAGACCCGCCTTTAAGTTTTGGCTCTTAACTCATTTTCTGGTCTGCCTTCATCTAGTTAACTTCTGCAGGCTTCAGTTACCTTGTCTCTAAATAGGGATAATGAAGGTAGTCAGAATTTTCATGGAGACTAAATGGGGATAAAAACATTTAAGAACATCTCAGACACACAGGAAACAGGAAATTGGCTGTTATATATCTAAGTATCCCATTATTATATGCTGCTGTGAAAATGTTGCCCCATTGTTGGTTATACCTCAGTAAAGCTAGAAAAAAAAATGTTGCCCAGTTCTTTAAGCTGCTGGGCTTTTGAATGGTTCTCAGATGGTTTTTGTCGTGGAGGACTGAGTAGGAGTATCAGAAACTCCTCATTGTCTGAAAAAAAATTACTTCTAGAAAGAGTCTTTTCCCCAGGAAGGAAAAAAAATGATACTTTTACTAAATTCCAGGAATACGTTTTCTGTTTCTAGAGAATTCTGCAAATTATGAAGTGTTTCTTTCTCTGCTTTGTAGGCAGTTTGGAGGAACAATGGTACCTAGAAATTGTGGATAAAGGCAGTGTCTCCTGTCCTACCTGCCAGGCGGTGGGGAGGAAGACCATAGAGGGCTTAAAGAAACACATGGAGACCTGCAAACAGGTTAGAGATTTTGTGGCGTTTCATAAGGGTTATGACCTTTTCCCATACCTCAGACAACTATCGCTGTGTCAGTGTGCTGATTACTGTGGAGAAGCAGCAGCATTGTGTTACAAGGAAAACAGAGGCTTTAGAGTCTGACAGACTTGGGTTTGAATCTTCATTTAGCCACTTGTTGTGTCATTTAGCTTTTTATGTGTGAACCTTGGTTTTCTCATTTATATTACAAATTATACAAATAATTTTATGTAGTCCCTGAGGGGATAAGAAAGAATACATGCTGAGTGCCCACCCCGTTACTCGGCAAATGTTGGCACTCAGTAAATGGTAATTCTTACTCCTTTAAAAATGAGTTACTTTTACTTCTTTACCCTTGAGGATGTGACACTGAGGTTGTGGGGTTTTGAGATTCTTTGGGTTTGGAAATAAAGGAGACACAGACGAGAGCATCCGGGTAGGACTTTGTTACATTCTGTTTCTCTGTTGAACAACTTGACACTGAGCAGTATTTCTTCCTGTAGGAAATGTTTACTTGTCATCATTGTGGGAAACAACTTCGTTCACTGGCAGGGATGAAGTATCACGTGATGGCAAATCATAATAGCTTGGTAAGAGTATCTTCTGTCCTGTATGAGCCTGTGTGTGTTTGGATGTCTTTACTTAGATGAGTGCGGATAACCCAGTGGAGGTGTCTAAGGCTCTGGGGCTTTATAGGGGTGTGAGTAAGAATACCTTTTTGATAGAAGTCATGCACATGAAACCTTTGCGGTGGGTATTTGTGTGTTTAGGTTAGCCCCAAAGGTTCGTCTCCTGGAAGATAGAGGCTCTCAGCTCTTATTTGCATTACATTTGCTTCCTTGTCTGTCTAGGAGAAGATGGAGAAAGCCAGGAGTCAGATAACTAAGCTTCATGGGCATCGGCTTAGGTGCTAGTCCAGTCCTTGATTCTCCTATGATACAATTTTTTTCTGTATCTGTCTTTTCCATGAATCATCTGCTTGTTTGCTTGTCTTGCTTTCTAGCCCATTTTGAAGGCTGGAGATGAAATAGACGAACCAAGTGAGAGAGAACGGCTCCGAACAGTTTTAAAGAGACTGGGAAAGCTCAGGTGCATGCGCGAGGTAAGAGCCCAGGGACAGTGTCTCCTTCTGCCTGGAGTCTTGAATCAATGTCTTTCTGTTATTTTGTTCCATTTCTTCTCTCTTGTAGACCTGGTTCTGTGTCATCTTACAGCGTAAGAGTGGCTCCTGCTTTTCCAGCTGTTTTGAATTCATTAGTAGCTCTTTATTTTCTTTCTCATCTCCACAAACTTATTTCCCCCCTCTTTCCCTTTGTTCAAAGGAGTTTCTTTACCATCCTTTTTTAGTGTGATGAAAAGGATCTTAGTATTCTCACCGTGAGGAGCTTTGCCATTGCTGGGTGTATGATACTGGGGTGGAGTCGAGTCACAGACCAGAGAAGAAGCTCTGCCACAGGGGAGACACACGGATCCAGTTTACTGAATGCCAACTAAACTGATTGACTGTCACGGTTGGTGGTGGACAGGACAGGCGTTCGGCCAGGCACAAGGGCCAAGGAAAGGTTGTGCCAACGGGAAGTGTTGGAGAGGGTCTAGTGATACCAGAGGATCTATTTACGTGAGGTGGTGGTTGAATGCTTTGTGGCTGTTGAGAAATTGAGAAATCATGTCAAAAGATGTAAGATTATAGTTCAGGCCTTTCTCCTGTGTTCAGAGTTGCTCTAGTAGCTTCACCAGCATCATGGGATATCTGTACCATGTCAGAAAATGTGGCAAAGGGGCTGCAGAGCTGGAGGAGATGACCCTGAAATGTCACCACTGTGGAAAGCCATATAAATCGAAGGCTGGACTTGCGTATCACCTGAGGTCAGAGCATGGGCCTGTGAGTACTGATTACTTTCCAGACCCTGTTTGGGGATCTGTTTTTTGGGGACTCCTTACTCCGACATCTTCCCATACATCCGCTGTTCCTTATTTGTATCCCCTTTTAATCTTTGAATACTTTTGTTTTCCTTTCCTTATTTTTCCTTGGTTCTCTTATTTCTGCCTTTTGAACATAATTAGGTTAGAGAAATCAAAGTTCAGCGTGTAATCTGTGCAGAAGTAAACTCATTATTATACTTTTAAAGCTTAAGGCATTCCGATTTAGCTAGAAATTTTGTGGAAATTTCTGTCTGGCTGGTTCTTCCATTCCAATTTTTTTGTCTTGATTTTTTTCCCCCTTGATTACATTTCTAGGCTTCCCCCACCTCATGTTTCTTTTTAGAATTCAGTTTCAAGGTATAATTTACATATGCTAATTAATGTTCACTCTTTTAATTTTTTAATTTTTTATTTTTTTTAATGTTTATTTTTTGAGAGCGAAGACAGTATGGGGGGGGTGGGTGGAGAGAGAGAGGGAGGCACAGAATCCGAAGCAGGCTCCAGGCTCTGAGCTGTCAGCACAGAGCCCGATGCGGGGCTCGAACTCACGAACTGTGAGATCATGACTTGAGCTGAGGTTGGACGCTTAACCGCCTGAGCCACCTAGGCGCCCCAATATTCACCCTTTTTAGTGTGCAGTTACGAGTTTTGACAAATACATAGTCATGTAGTCACCACCACAATCAAGATATAGAACGATTTGACCACTGATTTATTTTCTGTCCCTATAGTTTTGCTTTTTTCACAATGTCCTATAAATGGAGTCATACAATATGTAGCCTTCCTTTTGAGTCTGGCTTCTTTCACTTAGCATAATACATTTGAGACTCATCCATGTGTTGCATGTATCATTAATTTATTTTTTTTTATTTCTGTCTAGGATTCCATTGTATGGATGTTTCACAGTTTCTTTATCCATTCATCAGTTGAAGAACATTTGGGTTGTTCCCATATTTTGGCAATTATGAATAAAGTTGCTATAAACATTCACATAAAAGGCTTTTGTGTGAAAATAAATTTTAATTTCTCTTGGGTAAATACTTAGGAATGGGATAGCTAGGTCATATGATAAATGTATGTTTAACTTTATGAGAAACTGCCAAACTCTTTTTCAGAGTGGCTGTACCATTTTGCATTCTCACTAGTAAAATGTGACAATTCCAGTTGCTTTGTATCCTTGTTAGGATTTGCTATTGTTAATTTCATTTTTTTCTTAGTCCATTCTATTAGGTATGCGGTGGTATTTCACTGAAGTTTAAATTTGCATCTCCCTAGTGACTAATGACATTGACCATCTTTTCATTTGTTTATTGGCAGTGTCAGTTGTTAGTGAAGTATCTTCTTTTTTGAAGTGGCCATTGAAATCCTTTATTATTGGAGTTTTGTTGTCTTACTAGGAAGTTTTGAGAATATTCTGAGTTTTTTATATATTTTGGACAGAAGCCCTTCATTAGATACATGTTTTGCAAATATTTTCTCCCAGTCTATAGTTTGTCTTTTCATTTATTTACAGTGTTCTAAATTTTTTTATAAGTTTATTTATCTTGAGAGGGAGAGAGAGCACCCAAGCAAGGGAGGGGGAGAGGGAGAGAGAGAGAAGCCCAAGCAGGCTCTGCTTAGTGTGGAGCTTGATGTGGGGCTTGATCTCACAGCTGTGAGATCATGACCTGAGCTGATATCAAGAGTCAGATAGATGCTCAACCAACTGAGACACCCAGGCACCCCTATAGTGTTTTTCAAAGAGCATAGTTCTTAAGTTCGATTTATCATTTTTTCCTTTTATGGGTAATGCTTTTTTTGTTGTTGTTTCTAATGTCTCTTTGCCCAACCCAGTTTTCTTTTCTTTTCTTTTCTTTTAAATGTTTTTATTTATTTTTGAGAGAGACAGAGTGAGTGGTGGAGGGGCAGAGAGAGAGAGAGAGGGAGACACAGAATCTGAAACAAGCTCCAGGCTCTGAGCTGTCAGCACAGGGCCAGATACGGGGCTTGAACTCATGAACTGTGAGATCATGAACTGAGCCACCCAGGCACCCCCCAACCCAATTTTCTATTGCTGCTGTAAAAAATCACAAGGGGGCCTGGGTGGCTCAGTCGGTTGAGTGTCGGACTTTGGCTCAGGTCATGATCTCACAGTTCTTGGGTTCCAGCCCTGCATCTGAGCTGTCAGCACAGAGCCTGGAGGCTGCTTCTGATTCTGTGTCTTCCTCTCTCTCTGCCCCTTCCCCACTCACACTCTTGTCTCTCTCTCAGAAAATAAAACATTTAAAAAAAAATCACCACAGAATTAATGGCCTAAATAACACAACTGTATTGTTTAAGTGTGTTAGGCCCGAAGTCCAGGGATAGCACAGCTCAGCTGGCTTCCCTGTGTAGGACCTCACCAGGCTGGCATCAAAATGTCAGTAGGACTGTTCCTTTTTGGAGGCTCAAGGGGAGAATCTGTTTTGAGGCTCGTTAAAATTAAGACTTGAGTTCCATGCAGTTAGTTGTAGGACCTCATTTCCTTGCTTGCTGTAGGCCGAGAGTTGTTCTCTGGTTCTGAAGGCCATCTATGTTCCGTGGCTTGTGGTCCCTTCCTCTTCAAGTCAGCAGCAGTATCAAGTCTCTCTCACACTCTGAATCTCTCCTGCCTTTTCTTCTGTCGCACCTCTCTTACTTAAAATCAACTGATTCTGGACTTTAATTAGATCTACAAAGTACCTTCACAGCAGCACATAGATTAGCGTTTAATTGGATAACTGATGACTGTAGCCTAGCCAGGGTGACACATCAAAAAACCATTACACCCAGGATTACAAAAATGTCCTCCCTTTGTTTCTTCTAGAAGTTTTATAGTTACGTGGTTTACATTTCATTTTGAGTTAATTTTTATATGTAGTATGAGATAGGAATGGGTTGAGGTTCATGTCTTTGCACATGGCTATGTCTTGACCTTTACTTATTAAAATAGAACAGACTTCACCCTAAGAAATTTTTTATATTAGTAAAATACGCATGAAGGTGGTAGAGCTTTATGCTAGTGGTTAGCAAGCCAGTGAAGAGCTTTTGATACTTAGAGCAGGAAGGATAGCCCTTAATCATTGGCTTTGATGGAAGCCACTTCTCAGGCCTGTGTTTTGCTATGTCTCATTCTTGCAGATCTCATTCTTTCCAGAGTCAGGACAGCCAGAGTGCTTAAAGGAGATGAGCCTGGAGCCAAAGAGTGGGGGTCGAGTTCAGAGGCGTTCTGCCAAGATAGCTGTGTACCACCTGCAGGAGCTGGCTTCTGCTGAACTGGCCAAGGAATGGCCTAAGAGGAAGGTGCTTCAGGATTTGGTGCCTGATGATCGGAAGGTAAAGTAGAAATTTGCGTTAATTTTGAACCATGTCTGATGTTGTGCTTAGTACATACGGAAAAGTAAATGCACTTGAGTACGTGATAAACAGTATGTTGCTTCTTTTTTTTTTAATTAATTAATTAATTAATTTTATTTTTTTAAAAATATATGAAATTTATTGTCAAATTGGTTTCCATACAACACTGAGTGCATCCCAAAAGATGCCCTCTTCAATACCCATCACCCACCCTCCCCTCCCTCCCACCCCCCATTAGCCCTCAGTTTGTTCTCAGTTTTTAAGAGTCTCTTATGCTTTGGCTCTCTCCCACTCTACCCTCTCTTTTTTTTTTTTTCCTTCCCCTCTGCATGGGTTCCTGTTAAGTTTCTCAGGATCCACATAAGAGTGAACACATATGGTATCTGTCTTTCTCTGTATGGCTTATTTCACTTAACATCACACTCTCCAGTTCCGTCCACCTTGCTACAAAGGGCCATATGTCATTCTTTCTCATTGCCACATAGTACTCCATTGTGTATATAAACTACAATTTCTTCATCAGTATGTTGTTTCTTAATCCTTAGAGATGGAGTATGTCTGATCCAGCTTCAGTGTTTGGATTCATATGGGTCCTAGAGAGACCGTCTGTTTCAGAAATTCCTTAAGGAACCCTCTTAATTTTGAACTGCTTCTGGAGGGAATCCGAATTCCCAGATTAGTCTTTTTTATTAGTCTTTGTTTCCACTTTGTTAGTTTTTTGTTAGTCTTTTGTTAGTCTCTGTTTCCACTTTGTTAATTTGTATGTAGTAGTTTATATTTAGTTTAGATAAATGATTTCAGTTTGTTTTTCTAGCAACAGAACTCCTCTCCCCACCCACTCTTTTTTTCCAAATGAAAATTATATAAAACACCAATATGTAGAATAACTTAAAATAGAGTCGCTGGGGTGCCTAGGTGGCTCAGCTGGGTAAGTGTCCAACTTCAGCCAAGGTCATGATCTTGTAGTTTGTGAGTTTGAGTCCCATGTTGGGCTATCTGCTGATAGCTCAGAGCTTGGAGCTGCTTCAGATTCTGTGTCTCATTCTCTCTCTGCCCCTCCCCTGCTCATGCTCTGTCTCTCTCTCTCTCTCTCTCTCAAAAATAAATATTAAAAAAAAATTAAAAATGGAGTTTCTCTATGTAACTAGGGGTAGTGAGCCCAAAACTTTGCCTACTTGGCCTTCTCCTTGATACTTTTATCATTCCTTCCATGGCCCCAAGTGTACTTCTCAGGGTTACAGAATCTAGCTTAGAAGCCTTTGGTTTAAAATAGATCATAGACCAAAGGAACATATTTGGCCAAGAGGAGATAAGGAGTATATGACTATGGGGTAGTCATGGGAAGGGCTTGGGAGGATATACGAGTAAAGATTAAGGTTAGAGCTGAGGACCTGTTACTCTCCATGGTATCAAGAAAGATAGTTTAGATTTGGCCTAGGGCTTTGACTCATGAGGGGAATGTCATATATTATAAGAAAATGTCAATTCGTGGAAGTGGATACCTTTTATTTGGTCTAAAAATCAGTCCTACTGGTGTCCAAGGAGTTGGATCCTGTTCTTGAGTATCAGAGCATCCTTTTTTGTTTCAGACTCATTGCTACTTTTTTCCTGCCACAGGCTAAAGTATGTGGTTATCTAAATTCAGTTTAAATGTGAATTTTGTACAGTGGTATGTATCTTATGATATCGTAGTCCGTTTGCTTTCACTGTGTTGATCGGTGGTAGGGAATTAGACATAAATATTTGTTAACTGATTGATAAGGTTTGCTAGTCTTATCTAGCAGATACTCTCCTAAAATCATCAGTTTTATAGTTTGACATTGTGTAGGTTAAAGGCATTATTATTTTGTTTTGTTTTAAACTAAAAATTTAATTGGAATAGATAATATATTCTTGTTCAGAAGTCAAAATGATAATAAACATTGAGATATCTCAGTCTCACCCCATCCTTGTTCTAGCCTGTATCCATGGTAACCATTCTTACTGGTTTCTTGTGTGTCCTTCCAGTGTTTTTTAATGCAAATACAAGCAATATGGTCTAGGAAAAACTCTTGTGTTTTCTTTTACTCACATACTACTACACACTTAACACTTCTGACACCAGATGTGTGGTTTTTTCCCACACAGACTAATTTTCTAACACCACCTGCGTGTCCTACAATTTAATTCAGTCCTGACACTATCTACCTGGAGTTAGTGTCAGGTCCACAAGTTAAGGGCTCAGTCTCACAGGACTGTTCCAATTTCAGGTGCCAGTCACAAGTCCCAGGTTGTCATCTGTACTTCTGACTGACTGGGCTAAAAATTGGGGTTCCCATGCTCCCCTCCTTGGTTTCGGTAATTTGCTAGCATGGCTCACAGAACTCAGGGCAACGTGTTTACTGGTTTGTTATAAAGGATATAATAAAATCTGCAGATGAACAACCAGATGAAGAAATACAGAGTGAGGTCTAGAAGAGTCCCCAGCATAGGAGCTCCTATCCCTGTGGAGTTGGAGGTGTATCACCCTCTTGGTGCATATATATACTCTCTGAACCCCATAATTTTGGGATTTTTATAGAGGCTTCATCACATAGGCATGATTGATTAACTATCCCTAGCCCCTTTCCCTCTCTAGAGAATGGGGAATGTGTCTGAAAGTTCAAAGCTTCTAATCAAGGCTTGGTTTTGCCAGTGGCTAGCCCACCGAGGAGCCCACAGACTATTACCTCATCAAAACAAAAGATACTCCTATCACCCAGGAAATTCCAAGGGATTTATGAACTCTGTCCAAATACTGGTATTATTCAGAAAATTAGTAGGTGTTTTAGGAACTCTCTATCAGGAACCAGGTTCAGAGACTGAGTATTAGCAGGAACTGAGGGCAGAGACCAATAAATATTTTTTCTTGTTTCACAAATATATATTCCTTTCTTTTAAATGTTTCCATTTATTTTGAGAGAGAGAGCACATAAGCTGGGCAAGGGCAGAGAGAGGGAGAGACAGAATCCAACACAGGGCTCGAACTCACAAACCGTGAGACCATGACCTGAGCTGAAATCAAGAGTCAGAAGCTTAACTGACTGAGCCACCAAGACACCCCTATATTCCTTTTTCAAAAATCTTTTTATTTGGAAATAATTTTAGACTTACCGAGTCTTTGCAAAATTAGTACAGAGTTCCCATATGCTCTTTACCTGGCTTCCCCTAATGCCAACATCTTACATAACCAATAACATAGGATCCCATCAAGATCTCACATTTAATTCTCTTCACTGTGTCTCCTTAGTCTCCTCCCATCTGTTATCATCCTTCTGGCTTTATTGATCTTTTGTGCTCTTGACACTTTTTTTTTAATTTTTTTTTTCAACGTTTATTTATTTTTGGGACAGAGAGAGACAGAGCATGAACGGGGGAGGGGCAGAGAGAGAGGGAGACACAGAATCGGAAACAGGCTCCAGGCTCTGAGCCATCAGCCCAGAGCCCGACGCGGGGCTTGAACTCATGGACCGTGAGATCGTGACCTGGCTGAAGTCGGACGCTTAACTGACTGCGCCACCCAGGCGCCCCTGACACTTTTGAAGAGAACAGGCTCGTTGTTTTGTAGAATATCCCTAATATGGATTTGTCTAGTGTTTGCTCAAGATTAGATTGAAAGTTACATGTTTTTGTCAAGATTACCACTGAAGCAGTGTTTGCCTTTCTCAATGTACCATATTAGGAGGTATATGATGTTGATGTGTCTTTTTTACCAGTGATCACTTTGATCACTTGATTAGGGTGTATTGTCCAGTTTTCTCCAAGGCAAAATTACAGTTTTCCTCTCTGTAATTAGTGAACATTTTGTGGGGATAGTGACGCTGTGCAACTACCCTGTGTCTTATCATACCTCTGCCCACTTGCTGTAGCATCTGTCAGTGATTCATTCTTGCCTGCAACAGTTATTATTATGGTTGTTTGCCTAATGATGGTTTGTGTTTCCATTACTTCTTCCATAAATTATTAATTGAAATTCTGTGAGAAAATACGTCCTTTTTTTCTCTTAATCTATATCAGTATGGACTCATGGATATTTTATTGTAGGTGTATAATCCAGTGCTATTATTAATATTCATTTTTTGGCTCAAATTGTTCCAGATTTGGCCATCAAGAGCTCTTTGCAGTGGGCACCTGTGCCTTTTTGACATGCTTCTATCATTTTTTTGAGTACTCTTTGACAACATAAGGTGCTGTAGAGTCATCTTGTGTATTCCCTTCCCCTGCCCTGGAATCAACCATTTCTCTAAAGAATGCTGGTTTCTTTTATTGGAGAATATACTTAAAAAACAAGATTTGAATGCTGGGTGTACTCATTCCTGCTGGGGTGTCATTGCTTCTGGGCCCTCTTGGTGGCTAGAACTAGGATATATATGTATGTCTACTCGTAGATGAAAACACACACTCTGTGTTCATTTTTATGTCTGTCTGTATACATATTTAAAGCCATGATACCTTCATTTCCAGTCCAACACCACAAGTTTCATTCTTGCCTTCCTTTGTGCTTATTTGTAACTCCTTTCTCTAACAGTAGGAAAACCTAGCTCTCACTGTTTGTAATATATTTATTTATTTGCTTAGTCCTAGTATAACATAAAGTAGTTTTACAATTATTAAGCCATACCCCTGTAAAAACAGGTTTATTAGCTGTAGAAGAATATTTGTATATCGTTCTTTACATCTTCAGCCTTACAGTATATAGTCAAAGTACTGTTTTATTTTTTTTTAACTTACCTATTTATTTTGAGAGAGGGAGAGAGAGAGAGAGTGAGGGAAGGGCAGAGAGAGAGGGAGAAAGAGAAGTCCAAGCAGGCTCCACACTAACATGAACTGTGAGATCACGACCTGAGCCAAAGTCAGATGCTCCACTGACTGAGCTTCCCAGGTGTCCCTCAAAGTATTATTTTACGGTTATTTAGATTGGCTTTCTCCCTCGCTCCCTTCATTATGCTTCTCATTTGTAATCCTTAGGTTCATGTGTTACTTTTCTTTACATTTTGAGTTCCCCTACATCCTGTTTAATTGAAACTAGTCATTTCTCTTGGGGGGTATGTGAAACATTACCATAGTTCTAAAAGTCAGACCCCATACAAAAGGTCATCTTATAGAAGGGTCACTGCCCTCTCCCCAGCTTTCCCATTCTGAATACCCTTTTGTTTCCATCCTGTCCCCACCCTGCTCCCTGCAGAGACCACCACACTCAGTTTCTGCTTTGTCCTTCCTGTATTTTTATGGGCTAGATGACCAGATACATGCATATTTTCGTACATCTTTTTCTTTCTCACATAGATACTCTTTTGTAATTTGCTTTATTTCACTTAAAAGTGTATCCTGGAAATCACTCCATATGTGTTCTTAGAGATTATCCTCATTTCTTTTTTTTACAGCTGCGTAAACATGATAGTTTATTATATGAATATAATAGTTTATGCAAATATTCTCTTATCACTGTAAAAGGATTTTAGATGGACCTGTATACCCTAGCTGCAGAAGAGAGGGGTGCTTATAAATAAAGCCAGCTCTGTGCTCTGATTTCTCTTATAGATTTAGCGGAGTTCCTTTAGGCTGCCTTCCTTATTTCCCCTTACCTCTGGGTTTTGGTTCTGTTTTTCTGTCTCAGAAAGAGCATCAGCTTCTTTTCAGATACTTCCATTTTCCAAGCAGGAGGATTGTTTACTCACTGGAAATACAGCTATTACTTGTGGTGGACTTTGTAAGAACTGTCTCTACAGGTGCTAGCTGTCTCTTTTCTGGAAACTATAGTAGTTGTAAGAAGAGACTAACTTAGGGGCACCTGGCTGGCTCAATTGGTGGAGCATGTAACTCTTGATCTTGGGGTTGTGAGTTCGAGCCCCACGTCGGGCTCTAAATAAATAAATAAATAAATAAATAAATAAATCTAAAGAAAAGAGAGAGAGAGACTAACTTGGGTCAAGCATGTGAAGGCAAGTGTGAGGAGTAATTTTGCTTGCGCAGTATAAGTAAAAATCATGTGTTCCATCCCCAAGTTCTCTCACATCTTTGTTTTAGGTTGAACCTTAATTTCTTTGAGTTTTTTTTAAATGTTTATTTTTGAGAGAGAAAATAGAGAGAGACAGAACATGAGCAGGGGAGGGGCAGAGGGAGACAGAAGGGAGACAGAATACAAAGCAGGCTCCAGGCTCTGATGAGCTGTCAGCACAGAGCCTGATACGGGGCTCGAACTCACAAACCACGAGATCACGACCTGAGTCGAAGTCGGATGCTCAATTGACTGAGCCACCCAGGTGCCCCTGAATTTTTTAAATACCAAAAATTAACATGACACCTTTGAAGAAAAAGGAGAAATGCAGATAAGCAGGGAAAAATCATTAAAGCTACTCAAAATTCTACCACCCAGAGAGGACTACTGTTAACATTTTGATGTATAGCCTTCTAGCTTTTCCCCCATCTACATATATTTCTGTTGCATATGTTGTATATATATGTGTATATATGTACCATATTTATGAATATACCTATATTTTACAGTACATATTTGTATCTTTGTCTTTTTCGTAATGAGTATTTTAACTGTGTAAATGCTCTGTCACTAGCTTTTTAAAGCTGTAGATGTGCTATATCTGAAAGTCTCTTCTCCTGCCCTCTGTTAAAAATCAAAACTATTCTAAGATTAAAAAACAGACAGTTATACTTACCAGTTTCAGATAAATTTATATTTAAAGGGTCTTACATACTATAATATTTTTGGCACATGAAAATATGTTTGTCAGACTCCAGAATTACATAACCTAAAGAGTTGGGTATGAACCTTTTGGGGTATTTTGGTTGGAAGTTGGATTCCTCCAATAAAATATTTCTTGTCTTGTAGTTAAAATATACTCGCCCTGGGCTTCCTACCTTCAGCCAGGAAGTACTACACAAATGGAAGTCAGATATCAAGAAATATCATCGCATTCAGTGCCCTAACCAGGTGGTTCTTTCTCATTCATTTTTTCAGTAAATGTTTATCAAGTTTATCAAACTTCTGTCTCAGTTACTGATTCCTTCATGACAAAGTTATCTGAACCTTAGTGGCTTAAAACATTAGTTATTTTATTTGTTCAGAATTCTGTGAGTCAGTAATTCTGTCAGGGCTCAGAGAACCTTCTCCTGCTAAACATGGCGTCAGCTGGGATCACTCATGGGTTGTATTCAGCTGCAAGCTCAGATGGGACCTGAACGTCCAAGATAGCTTCTGTGCAGCTAATTGAGCTGGGAGCTTCGCTCTCCACGTGGCCTCTCTGTCCATGAGGTTGTAGTGGGTTACCAGCAGGGTACATGGCAACTGACTTCTTAGAGTGTTCCAAGAACATGCAGATGAAAGCTGTAGATCTCTCAGGCCTAGCTTCAGAATTTGTTCAGCAATATTTCCATGGCATTCTATTGGTCAAAGGAATCACAGGGTTAACCCAGATTCAAAGGGAGGGTGAATAGACTCCTCTTCTTACAGGGAAGAGTGGCAGAGAATTTCCATTATTTCTTTAATCCACCACAGCTGTATATGCAGTACTTTGGGAAGGAGGATATCTACCAGAAACAGGAGACATATTTATACTGAAGAAGGCAGATTAAAAAAAAAAAAAATCCAACCATGCAATTTTCTGTTTCTCTAAAAGTCAGAGAAAAAGTATCAGGGAAGGGAATATTTTAAGCCCTTCTTTTTTTAAAAAAATACCTTTTCATGGTTTTCCTTTTTCCTTTTGTGGCTTGTGTCTGAATTTTTTCTGTTTGGTTTGTAGTACAATTTATTGGGCTTCTTCCTCTAAATGTAGGGTTGGTCAGTGTGAACGGCCAGATTGCTAAGAGAAGGATGAGGTTTGGTATAATCTTTACATTATTTCTTCTTCTCTCTTTCAGGGTTGTGAGGCTGTCTACAGTAGTGTATCAGGCCTTAAGGCTCACCTGGGCTCTTGTACCTTGGTTTGTAACTTTCTGAATGCTTTATCTTAATGTGATCTCTCAAACAAAAGTCTGACATGGAAGAGAATTCAGTTTAGGCGAACAGCTAGTCACCCTGTTTACTGTTAAGTTCAGAGGCTTGTTTAGTTTTTTATGTCCTAAAGATTCTTTATCTGGTATTGGATGGGATGTCCTGATATGTCCAAGATATAGAAGAAGCCAACATAGCCTTAAGTCTTATCAATTAAAAAAGTTGGAGGAAAAGTATTATTATTAGTTTTGAGTCTATATCAGGGAAGTAACTTTTTCTACCTGAGTCTGTCCTGCCCTGGACCTGCCCTGTTTATTGGGCCTTAAAATTTCTAGAATCAGTTTACGTGTGCTTATCTGGATGATGAAGATCCTCTAATCCCACCTGAATTATATAGCCTCTGGGGATGGGAGGTAGATGCTAGCCCTGGGTGTCAGGCAAACAGATATTCACCTCACTGCATCTTTTCTGTGTTGACCCAGGTGCCCTCTGACTCACAGACATGGGGACTGTTGCCACTTTTTTTTTTTTAAATTTTTTTTTTTTCAACGTTTATTTATTTTTGGGACAGAGAGAGACAGAGCATGAACGGGGGAGGGGCAGAGAGAGAGGGAGACACAGAATAGGAAACAGGCTCCAGGCTCTGAGCCATCAGCCCAGAGCCTGACGCGGGGCTCGAACTCACGGACTGTGAGATCGTGACCTGGCTGAAGTCGGACGCTTAACCGACTGCGCCACCCAGGCGCCCCATGCTGCCACTTTTTAATTCCATTCAGAAATATCTCCTCACACAAAATTAGCACCATGGACACTCAGAGCTTCAGGAGGGGAGAGAAACCTCAGTTCAAAGCAGCAAGGGAGTGTAGGCATCCAACCCAGATCTGGCCACAAGTGCTTAGGAGTTTGTCATCATGATCTTAGTTTCTGAGTCCTTAAACTAGGCATTATGGACAATACACCTCTAATTCTGGATTTGCAAGGCACTCTTTAGAGCAGTGGATTATAGTGGGAAGAATTATACATTGGTGCCTCTGGTGAACTTCAGGAGTTTGATCATGTGGGAAGAGGAACCAAGAGAATCTGGAAGTGAAGTGACAGAAACTAGGGAAGATAGAAAAGGGTGATTTGTTACATAATAAAAGTAGGAATACTTTAGGTTGTGTTGAGGGGGTGGGGGTATTATGTATAGAACTATATTAGGATAGATTTCTAGTGGTAATAGTCTGCCTAAATCTGGTTTTCCCAAGTATATTGCTGTATTGGATTTTCTTCCTTCTTACCTTTGCTGAAGTAAAATCCCCTCTTTTCATCTCTAACAATCCCCACACACGGCCCAGGTACGTGTTCCTGAATTTACCAGTAATTCCCTTTTCTTTCTCTCTTGAAAACAGGGAAACTTTGTGGCTGGAAAATACAAGTGTCTTCTGTGTCAAAAAGAATTTGTGTCAGAGAGTGGTGTCAAGTATCACATCAACTCTGTCCATGCCGAGGTGAGGTCCCTGCTTTTCCCATCATGTTTTTGTAATCCCTGGAACCCATACATGTGCCCCCAAGAAAGGTGGAATTTGTGTGTTGTGTTGGGCTAGGACTGCCAAGGAAAGTAGCTTGAAAGTGGTTACTGGAGACATTGGAGTTAAAATACTTTGTAAAATTAGATGCATAATTATATTTTCTATGAAAGCATTTGTAGTCAGTATAAGTCTGAGCATCCTTGAGCTCTTCTGATTCTTTTAAATTCAGTTAAATCAGGCATGTGGGCAGTAGGCTGAGTTTACACCTTTGCAATTCTTGTTTCCTAGCGTTCTCCATACTTCCGTTTTCTAGTATTCTAATTAATGTTGTGGAGCAACCTGTTTTTAAGGTTGTTTAAAATACCGCAAAGAGGGGCGCCTGGGTGGCTCAGTCGGTTGGGCGACCGACTTCGGCTCAGGTCATGATTTCACCGTCCGTGAGTTTGAGCCCCTCATCGGGCTCTGTGCTGACAGCTCAGAGCCTGGAGCCTGTTTCAGATTCTGTGTCTCCCTGTCTCTCTGACCCTCCCCTGTTCATGCTCTGTCTCTCTCTATCTCAAAAATAAATAAACGTAAAAAAAAAAAAATACTGCAGAGAAACAACTATGAAAGACATTAATGAGACAGCTGGAGTCATTGGAATACAACTCTATTAAATAATCGTAATGAGTCAATGTTAATGTTCCCAAATGTGATCACTGTATTGTTTTGCAGGGGAATGCCCTTGTTCTTAGGTAGATATATGCTGAAATTTTTAGGGATGAAATACGCCTGAAAATAAATTGCAAATGGAAGAAGGAAGAAAGGAAAGAGAGGTTAACGATGGTAAATCTAGGTTTCATTGAACTATTATAACTTTTCTGAAGGTTTGTACATTTTGACAATTAAAAAATAAATTCTGTGTAAAAGTGTTCTAAAGTTCAGGGGTGCCTGGGTGGTTCAGTTGGTTGTGTCCCCGACTTCGGCTTAGGTCATGATCTCGCAGTCTGTGAGTTTGGGCCCCGCGTCGGGCTCTGTGCTGACAGCTTAGAGCCTGGAGCCTGCTTCAGATTTTGTGTCTCCCTCTCTCTCTGCCCCTCCCCTGCTCACGCGCTCTCTCTCTCTCTCTCTCAAAAATAAACATTTGAAAGAAAAATTTCTAAAAATGCTTTAAAGTTCAGAAAGCTGAGTCTTTTTTTTCTCTTAGGGCAAGTTTTTAGTAATATAGGTGAGTAGAGAAATTGTTTCCTGTATAATTAAATACCCGTATTGCAAAAGCTAAAGGAGTAGAGTGCATTCTCTTGGAATATCTGACTGCAGAAACTATTGTTGCCTGATAAGGAAAAATAGCAAGCACCTTCAGCTGTTCTCTGCCCTCACATTTAATAGTTTTTAACAATGTGGGCTGTAGTTAGTGTCATCAAATGTGGTTCTTGTTGTTTTACCAGTTTAAGCTTTGGGAGGCCCTTTCCATGTCTGAGATTTCTTCTGGAATGCAGTCCTATCTTTTTTTATAATAATAGTGTACCTTTTTATGCTTCAGGAAGTACTTAAAAGATAATTATCTCGAGGTCCCTGGGTGGCTCAGTTGGTTAAGTGCCTGATTGTTGATTTTGGCTCAGGTCATGATCTCATGGTTCCTTAGTTTGAGACCCGTGTCAGGTTCTACACTGACAGCTCAGAGCCTGAAGCCTGTTTCGGATTCTGTGTCCTCCTCTCTCTCTCTGCCTCTTCCCCGCTTGTGTACGCGCTCTCCCTCTGTCTCAAAAATAAATAAATAAACATTAAAAAAAAAAAATTATCTCCTGACAAAATCTGGCCTTTATGTAATTAACCAGTTTTCTCCAGTTTCCTCTTAAAAAGTTGGAACCAACAAATTTCACTTAGTTTGGGGCTTGTTCCCCAGGCATTTGTTCAATGATTTGTGCCTGTGTTTATGAATTATATGTGGTGGTAAAACATTTTTATTCTGTTCCTCCCTTTCTGCCTCGCATGTTCTTACACTACTTTTTTTTTTTAAACAGGAATTTTCAAATACATGAAAATGGACAAAATAGTGTAATGAATAGCATTAACAGATATGAATAGCTTTAACAGATTGGCCAACAAGTTTATGGCCAATCTTGTTTTCATTTATAACCACACCTACTTCTCTTGTTCCTTAAAGGCTTATTTTTTTTTTTAAGTTTATTTATTTTGAGAGAGAGTGTGCATGTGCACACAAGCGGGGGAGGGGCAGGGAGAGCAAGAGGGAGAGAGAAACCCAAGCAGGCTCCATGCTGTTAAAGCAGAGCCTGACTCTTGATCCCACCATCCTTGAGATCATGACCTGAGCCAAAATCAATAGTCAGGCACTTAACTGACTGTGCCACCCAGGTGCTCCTTAAAGGCTTATTTTGAACAAATTTCACATACCCTGTCACTGTCACTGCTTCTTTCACTGTGTCTAAAATATAGGAACTTTTAAAAGTATATGACCGCAACCATCATTACACTTAAAAAAAATTAACAATGATTCTTGCATATCATTATATACCTAGTTATTATTTAAATTATTTAAATTTCCCTGATTGCCTCATAATTTTTTTTCAGAGTTGGCTTGTTCAAATCAGGAGCAAAAAAAAAAAAAAAAAAGGTCCATATACTGTATGTTTTAATCTAGAGTGCTATCCAATAGAAATGTAATGTGAATCATGTATGTAATTTAAAATTTTCTAGTAACCACATTTCAAAAGTATAAAGAAAAACAGGTGATATTAATGTTGATAATATATTTTATTTAATCCAGTATACTATCTTTTGAACACGTAGTCAGTAAAAAATTTTTCATACTAAATCTTTGAAATTTCATGTCTATTTGTTATATATTGAAAGCGTAACAGGACGCCTGAGTGGCTCAGTCGGTTGAGCGTCCGACTTCGGCTCGGGTCACGATCTCATAGTCTGTGGGTTCGAGCCCCGCGTCGGGCTCTGTGCTGACAGCTCAGAGCCTGGAGCCTGCTTCCGATTCTGTGTCTCCCTCTCTCTCTGCCCCTTCCCCACTCATGCTCTGTCTCTCTCTGTCTCAAAAATAAAAATAAAAACATTAAAAAAAAAATTTAGAAAGCGCATCTCATTTTGGATTAGTCATTTTTCAAGAGCTCATTAGCCACATGTGGCTAGTGACTATCTCATTGGACAATGCAGGTCTAGAAGTTTCCCTTTCCTTTCCCCCCACCCCAAATTTATTTGTTGAAGAAACAAGGTCATATATGCACATTTTGGATTTTGTTGATTACATTCCTGTGGTGGTGGTCCTCTAGCAGAGTATTTCCTATAAACTGGTTGTTAGACCTAGAAGACTGATCAGATCACTTGATTTATTTATTTTTTTTTATTTTTTTTCAACGTTTTTTATTTATTTTTGGGACAGAGAGAGACAGAGCATGAACGGGGGAGGGGCAGAGAGAGAGAGGGAGACACAGAATTGGAAACAGGCTCCAGGCTCTGAGCCATCAGCCCAGAGCCCGATGCGGGGCTCGAACCCACGGACCGCGAGATCGTGACCTGGCTGAAGTCGGACGCTTAACCGACTGCGCCACCCAGGCGCCCCCAGATCACTTGATTTAGATTGAAGTCTTTCTTTCTTTCTTTCTTTCTTTCTTTCTTTCTTTCTTTCTTTCTTTCTTTCTCTTTCTTTCTTTCTTTCTTTCTTTCTCTCTTTCTTTTTTCCTTTCTTTCTTTTTTTCTGCAAGAATATTTCATAGTTGGAGTCCATGTTCCTTAACTCTTAATTTTTTAAACTGAGTCTTAGAGAAATTAAGTAATTTCCCCATGGTCACAGAGACAGAAACAGAGTTGAGATTTGCACCCAGGTGGTCTGGCTGCATGCAAATACTATCATGAAATAAAAATCTCCTATGACCCAATGCTTTATATCTCATGAGAGTTTTACAAAGGAGATAGATGAGTGGGATGATGCTAAGTGATCAGACTTCGTGGATCACTTATTGAAGTACCCTAAATCATGTCTTACACAATAAATCCTTATAATGACTGCTCATGATGAATTTCTTCAGTTTCAAGTACAGAGTTCTAAGCTATGGTTCCCTATCTGTTTCCTCCTTACTGTGTTCTGCCCTAACCGTGCCTTTTAGAGATTCTTCCCACACCCATTCTTTATGTTCTCTACTGTGTATTGATTGACTGGATGATTTTTCCATTTTGCCTCTGTAGGACTGGTTCGTTGTAAACCCAACCACAACCAAAAGCTTTGAAAAGCTCATGAAGATAAAGCAGCGGCAGCAAGAAGAAGAAAAGCGGAGGCAGCAGCACAGGAGCAGAAGGTCTCTGCGAAGGCTGCAGCAGCCTGGCATCGAGCTTCCTGAGGCAGAGCTGAGTCTTAGAGTAGGGAAGGATCAGAGGAGGAGTAACGAGGAATTGCTAGTGTCGACCTCCTGTAAGGAACCGGAGCAGGAGCCAGTGCCAGCACAATTCCAGAAAGTAAAGGCCCCAAAGACTAATCATAAACGAGGAAGGAAATAGGCAGGCAGTGTGAAAGCTCCTAGGAAAGCGGACATGATGCCATTGTCACGGGGGCCTGTGCTGGGAGGACTGAGTCACGGGGGCTGAGTGAGGAGAAATGTACTCTCTCAGCTGTTTGTGTAAGGCTGTGACTTTCTCAGCTCCTTCCTCCTGTGTAAATTTCACTGTTCTCCCTATTTATTCACTTTGACCCCCACCCCCACCCTCACCCCCTTTTTGGTAGGTTTTCCTGCTATTCCTCATTGGAGTCCTCTTGTTTTTCTCTTATCTTGCCCAAAGAGCTCCCTCTTAAGGCCAACTGTGGGCCCCTCTTGCCCTGTACAAAACTGAGAAACCTGTTTGGTTGTCCTTTTCCTTCCTGGGCTATAGAATGTTCTTGGAAGCTCCATTGATTAGTAGTCATTCCATCATCTTGCTTATAAAACAATTCCAAATTAATTTTTTAAAACCATACTGATTTACCATTTTGTATTTGTGATTTAACAATCCTAGAAACTAGAACTGTTGTCACTCATGTAAAAAGCTTATCCTGTCTCCTTGGGAAGCAGATTTTATGGAGGCTGTTTGTTCTCTCAATATGTAAGAAAATGGATGTAGGATGAAAAAGCTAGAACCTCGCTACACTGGTTTTACTGGGAAATGTTTTGTTTATCCCAAGTAGCAGTGACTGACTAGACCCACAGGCATGAAAAGCAGCCCAAACATTAAAATGTCGCAAACATTAAAATGATTGGAAAGAAGGAAGTAGAAGAAGCAATAAATACTGCCTCATCTTTCCTGGGGCTTGAGGCCTCATTGGTTGCTATGATCAGTGCCCTCCTAAAGCTTGTTTTCTCCCCCAGTTTTATGGATTGAGAAATACCACATTGCACTTGATGTTTTGACACAGAATCCTAGTGTTCCTGGTAATGCCACTAAGACTGGCAGCCAAGGTGCACATTCCTTCTCCCCCGGACTTGACCTTACCTGTTAGTCTATGCCGTGCTAAGTCTATTCCTCCCTTTAGCCAACCTCTGTCTCTTGGAATTCTCTGAGAATATTGTCCTCTATCCTCTTTTATATGTGGAGTTCTATCCTCTTTATATCTTGAGACTTTGTCACCAGATGTAGATATTTATCTGGAGTTGGAAAGAAAAATTCCTTTTCTGTACCTCATGCCTACCTGCTAATGTCTAGTGGGCTACTTCTCTTCAAGGCTGGCTTTCTCTGGAACATTGTTTAGACCAGCTCTGTTGTTGTGTTTCCACATTCTCTTCCCCTTTTCCATAAATATTGGTCTTATATATTCTTGCCAATTTTTGTGGCATATGCCACATAAAAAGCAAGGACCCTTAACCCTGATATGGATAAACACTACCTTTTCAAATTCTGAAAGGCTGTTACTACTCTTTAACTCTGTATTTTGTGCTGCTCCACATAGCTTTAAAATGTGGGCTTTTGTGAAGACCACTTTCAAACGGGAGCATTGAAACCAGATTTGGAGACTGCCAAAATAGATAGTTGTGAAACAAGTGAAGGACATGGTATGTCCACTCTACATTTTCATTGGCAGTTGCACCCTTAAAACCCTTTCAGTAGATGAGGATTGTCAGGGAGGAGAAATGAAGAAGCTATATTAATTTCTGGTGAGTAAGACTTGGGGAATGTTGGGCAATGACAAAAGAAATAAATGACTGTCGGTTAGAATGATGTTTCCAGTTCATTGACTCCAACCTGCTATTTGACTGCTTGCTGACAAAGTGTATGGGGGTAAGAAAACAGCTGAACGTGGGAGTGGGTTTGAAATAAGTTCCAAATGCGGCGTCTTAGTAGTTCTTTAGCTCCTGAAGTCTGCTGGTTAGTGAATAAATTTGTTTGAGATTAAAGTGAATTAGTGTAGAAAACTTGTCCAGTCTCATCCAGGACCCTCGCAGGCACTTTTAAAATTTTTCCTTCCTGAGGCCAGGTCTCACTCAGCAGGAGTATCCTAATCATACTATTGAGTTTTTAAGTTTTTTAAACAAAATTCATTTGAGTAACGAATTTGACAATATCAGGTATAGCCAGGTTGTGTGGAATGTGAACTCTCATGCACGGTTTGGAATTTAAATTGGTACAATTACTTTGGAAACAATTTGGCAGTATCTAGTAGAGCTGAAAATACGCCCCTAAGACTCGACAGTTTTACTCCTGGGTATATACAGAGAAAATCCTCTTGCCCAGGTGTACCAGGAGACATAAACAAGAATGATGTAGCAGGGTCTACTAACTGTCTGCCAAAATCTGCTGTCACTTTGCAGACCCCTAGGATTATAGGACAAATGGCTAAATTATGTTCCTGGCCCTCCAATCCCCTGCCCCTGTAGTGAAGGGTAGCTAACTAACTTCTCTCCAGTAGAACATGAATGGGAGTGATGTGTGATACCTCCAGGGTAGAAGTTTTAAGAAAGGGCACCTCTGTGCTTCTTTTCCCTTCATCGGGCCATATGAAGATAATAAAATGGCTTTAGGGGGTAGTAGAGCACAAAATGGAAAATGGTTGATGCCCTGAATCACCCCATGAAGGACTAATTGCTAGCCAGGAACATCTGAGACTATTAAAGAGAAAAAAAAATCTGTTTTTTGAGACATTATACATGCTTGGGTCGCTTTGTTAGCTTACTCTACTATATAATTTAATTGTCTATCATCAGAAGAGGTAAATACAGTGGAATACTGTATAGCTGTGAAATTAGGGCTTGTATCATGAATACATCTTAAAAATGGGAAAAGCAGGTTACAGAATGCATCAAGCGTACCATTTATGTGAGGTTTAAAAACGTAAAAATATTCCATATTGTTTATGGAAATGTATATGTTATATAATATATATTTAGTGTACGTTTATAGTTTACTATATATTAATATATATGTATATATATATGTACATATATATGTATATATAGCATGAAAACATGCACAGAAATGATAAACACCATATTTAGGACAGTGCTTCTGGGATTCAGAGGGACTACAGTGAATTTGTAAGTTCTTATTTCTTAAGGTGGATAGTGAGTTTGTTGTAGTTTTCTATATCGTGTGTCTGAAATACTTCATTTTATGTATTTCTTTTGAAAGAAAAATTTGAAAAAATTTGAAAAATCATTTGAAAAATCAGCTCTCACAAATTATTGCTCCTCTCCTTTTTAAAAGGGATCACTTTAGAAATTTTACTTGTGCTTCATTCTTTTTTAAAATGTTTATTTATTTGAGAGAGAGGAAGCACAAGTGTGTGGGGGAGGGGCAGAGAGAGAGGGAGAGAGAGAATCCCAACCAGGCTCCAGCACAGATACCAGACTGTGAGTTCATGACCTGAGCCGAAATCAGGAGTCAGATGCTTAACCGACTGAGCCACCCAGGCGCCCCATTTGTGCCTCATTCTTAACCTTTCATTTTCCTCTCCCCTGTAGTCTGCTCTTACCCCTGGCTCCTGTTCACTTTCTATTTCAACCACCCCAGTTCAAACCATCATCACCTCTTGCCTAGACGACAATAGCTTCCTAATTGTTTACTGCTGATTTTTACTGGCTTGGCTACACTTCCCAGAACAGCTGTAGTGAGTTTTTAAAATTGTCAGTCAGACCTCATTCAAGGGCTAAAAGCCTGATAATTTCCCAGTGCTCTTAGAATTCAAGCCACTCCCTTTCCTTGTCCCACAGGGCCTGCCACTCCCACTGCTAACCCGTTTAGCTTCCTCTCCCTCCCCTCCACCTAAATTCTCTGATCATTCCCCAGCTACACCTGAGCCACATTGACCTTTCTCTTCCTGGAGCCTGCTAAGCTCATTCCCATTTTAGGGCCTTTGCACTCACTGTTCCGTTGCCTGAAATGGCTTCTTCCCTGGTTTTTGTCCAGTAGACTTCACTGAATCATTTAGGTCTTAACCTAAATTTCCCCTTGGGGGTCTTTTCCATCTAAGTGCACTTTCTGTAACATCACCCTGTTTTAATTTTCTTCATAGCAAAGCAGACAAAAAGACTGACATGGTACCTGGCCAAGCTATGCTCACTTGCAGGTATGGATTTCAAAATACCTTTATCAGATGATTCACCCTCGAAAGTCTTCAAGCCCTTAAGAGAGGCCTCACTCTGAAAGGGACAGCCATAAAGCAATACACCAGATCCGTTATCTGGGATGATAGGAATTAAAAATAAACATAGGAGATGGAAGTTACCCACTTCCCAATTTGATCATCGGAACAGTAAAGGCAGGAGGGAAATTAACAGCAGAGTAAGATTCTAGATCACTCCTACTTTCCCAACCCCTTTTCAGCCTTAGTATATATTTTTCTGTGGTTTTTTGCATCCACAGAGAATAGGGCTTCAAATTTGTCTTGGTTACCATGTTTTTCAAGTTGAGTCTTTATGTATTTTCAGCTCAAGAACTGAAGTATTCAAGTTAAGGAACCTGCATACTATCTAAAATATTACTCTTCTGCGTTGAAATTGTGGTTTTGTTATGCGCATATTTGTAAGAATAAGACTTGCAGAAGTAGTAGTAAGAGAGAGGAGTGATGGAGTAGAAAATACATTACATTGGAAAAATAAATCAACAGATATATTAATATACATTTTATTTTTAATAACAATACACATTTAACAAAATTGTTAAAGCTAGAGGTAAAAGGCATTGAGGGAGAAAAAAATTTTTAAGCCAATTTTAAGTTCATTTTACATAGGAATAAAACAAAATTCATGAAAATTATTTTGTAGTTTCTTATCACTGACAATTTCTAGAAAACATAAGGTTGGATTATATTTCCCCATAGAGGAGTGATGTTAAAATATGGGGTTATATCCCTGTACTAGGATTTAGCATTCAAATAGTCTAATCATCAATATGTCATAAGTGTAAAAAATGTTTATTTTATATTTTTTAGTGCAAAAAAATTTCAAAAACTAAACGTCTGTACTAATTAAAAATCTTGTTTCCGGTTCTAAATAGACATAAATACAAGGCACATATTAATTACAAAAGGCATTTCATGTACTATCAAGTGCACACAGAATAAGAAAATGTAATAAGTGACCTAAAACTGAAGTACCTATTATAGTTAACTTAATTAAGTGATCTTGTTATCTTAGAATTTAGAATGTTAGGGAAATAGATATAAGACTCTTTAAAAAAGTCTTCCAAATATTTTAACACTTTTCTTGATATCTTTTCCTAAAACAAGCAGAGGCATTCAGAAGTGTTTCTTCACAGAAAAGACTGTCAAAAGTAGTTGACCGAATATACATCCCTTTTGCTCTTCCCTTCTCAATTTACCCAGTTGAGGGGCAGAGCATCAGACAAAAGGTCGTTCTGCCCAGTGCTTTTTTTTCTTCCTAGCTCTTCTCCGACTTGCAGTTTACTTTTTCACTCTTGACAAAACTGGGGGAAGTGCTTGGCCACTGCTTGTGAACTTGAAAAAGCTTAAAAAACACTTTGCCTTTGTGTGGAGCTGGTCAAGAGGCATGAGGATAATTGGTTGTTTAAAGAGCAGAAGGCACTATATAAAGTCAATCTGAAATGCTATTCTTAAAAGGTGTTTTTTATATAAAGAAATCTAATTTAGCTAGATGAAGTCACACAACCCTTTTCCTTTCATTTCCTCAAGGTGGTTTCCTTGAGCTAGTTTGAAGTACAGGTGTTTAGGGAATGGTATCAGGTTATCTGGAGATTTGAGGAACATCCTGTTCATCAACAAGATTAATTAAAGGAAAATCTAATTAAGGGATGCCAGTCACACAAATACCTAGCAGTACTATTGGAAGAAAAATCTTTGTTTCACACCTAATCTTTCACACTAACACATCATGATGGATGTTTTACCATAGCAGTCAGATCCCAAAGCCTTCCTAACCAGGTCTATATAGCACGTGAGAATTCTTACTCCAGTCCTTATATAATCAGTGTTGTTTTGGGAATTGCTTTGGATTAATATTTGATTTGGTGATTAGGAGAGGTGTTATTGTGGTCTTTGGAGCACCCTGTCCTGGGCACGGGTTATGCCTTCCCTGTAGTCGGTTCCTCCCCCGGACTAAGCAGTCCATATACCACTGTTCCTGCTGGAGCTGCCGCTTTTGATTTTTGAGCCAGCTCCTAATAGCCTCCAACTCCTGGCAATGCTGAGTTTGCTGCTGTAATTCCTTCTTTAACCGCTCGTTCTCTCTCCTCATGTCATGGTAGAACTCAAAAGTATACTGCTTTGCTCCTGCCTCCAAGGCCTGGGCCTTCCTTTCAAGCTCTTCTCTTTTTCTTTTTCCCAACTGCCTCGGGTCTGGCTCACTCAGTTGTTTTTCCAGTAATGCTTTTTCCTGGACCATCTGGAGCTGGACTTCCAATTTCTTTGCGTCGATCTCAGCTTGGGCTTCCTTTTTCTTCTCCTGTAACATCTGTATTTCTCTCTCCTGTTTCTCCTTTACTAGGGAAACATCCCTCAGTGCCTGCAACTGCTGCTTTAAATTGGATTGGAGGTTTTCCTTCTGCAAGAGCTCCCCTTTAAACACTGAGGTTTGTTTTGCATATCTGGAGGCTGATTCTTGTCTCCTTTGTTCAATCTCCTCATTTTTTTGTAAATAATGTTCCCATAGCTCTTCAGGCTTCCTTCTGTACTCCTCAATTTCCTTGTCTAGGTATTCCAGAAAGAATTGGTTTTCAGTCTGGACAAGTAACTTTTCATTGTATAGCTGCTCGGTTTCCTGCATTACTGATTCTTGCTGCATTCGAGTTTGTTTTATTCGGCTGTTCACCTTCCTCAGCTCCGTCATGGTCTTTTCTTTAAAGGTCGTCTCTGACTTTGTTAGCATCTGTGGCTTGAAAATTATATTTATTAAACTAACAGACGGTGCAGTGGAACTCCCAGAGTCCTTGGCAAACCTGGAGGAAGAACAAGTGAGGCATTCTCGTATCAATTCTTTTTGCTTTTAATTTTAATTTATTTTTGAGAGAGAGACAGTGCGAGCGGGGAAGGAACAGAGAGAGAGGGAGACACAGAATCTTGGGCAGGCTCCAGGCTCTGAGCTAGCAGCACAGAGCCGGACGCGGGGCTTGAACTCATGAACCATGAGATCATGCCCTGAGCCGAAGTCGGACCCTTAACCGACTGAGCCACCCAGGCGCCCCTCTCCTATCAATTCTTAATGAAAATTTAGTAAATACAAAATGCACAATTGTACTTTAATTCATACAAGAAAATATTTTTGCGTACCTATTATGTTCCTGACACTATGCACGGCAAGAGGGATACAGTTTATGGTAAAGGTAAATGAGTGTCGTTTACAATTTAAGTACACAGTCACTACAACCCTGTCAGGTATCACTTCCATTTTAAAGAGGAGAAAACCGGTTCAGAGACTTTAAATGACGTGGCTACGATTTACACCGCCAGCAAGTGGCAGAGCGTGGGTGTGAAACCCAACCTTGGGAGTTCCTGAACACTATAGCGGCTACGAGGGGGGCCACAGGCACAGTTGGGGTGGTCGGGAGTAACAATAAATTTCCCGGCTTTTCTACCACCTTTCCTGTTTCATGGACACTTCCGTCGAGGGCAGCGCCCCTTCAGTACCTACTTGCTCTGGGAATCCAAGAGTTCATCTCCAAGGTCTTCGTGTGATTCACAGAGGTTGACTGCCGAGGCGGCAGCGCTAGTAGTGCTAGGGTCCTGCGCCACGCGGAAATGGCGTCCCCTTGCGGAAGGTTTTCGCAATTTCTCTATTTTGTGCTCCTTGGGTCTCGGCGCTGCCCAGCAACTCTGGGGGTCGCACCTCACCCCAGCCCCGGCCGGTCCAACTTGGATCGGCTGAACCTTGCCGGTTGCCGAATAAGCCCTAGCTGCCGGTTCCCTTTCGGCTCCCTTCCTCGCTCCTTGGGGGTCCAAAGAGAAACGCACTGTCTTCATTTTCGAACTCTGGGGGCCCCGCTCTGGGGACCTCATTTCGGCTCGCTTTGGGGACAGGAACTCTGCTCTTCCCAGGCCCTTCCCTACAACGGTGAGTGCCTCTCTTTCTGGCCACCTCCTGCCGTCCTCCGAGCCCATCATTTCCCTCCTCCTGTCCCAACTTGGCGCGCAGCCTGGCCGGGAGGGAAGGAATCGCTTGCGCCCGCCCCACCCCATCGCCTTCCCCTTTCGCACTGGTTGGGTTCTAGCCTCTATCTCTGCCCCTCGCGTCACAGAAGCTTCTCTAAGCGCGCAGCGTCACTACGGTAGAGTGGGCGGAGCCAGGAGAAAGATGGCGGAGCCCGTAGGTGAAGCTGAGTCGCAGGCTTCTGGGGGTCTTCGGCCCCCAGTGTGTCTGTTGGTGTTGGGAATGGCGGGATCTGGGAAAACCACCTTTGTACAGGTGACGTACAGGGCGCGGGCGTAATAGGTGCGCGCGAGAGGTTGACAGTGGCAGGCGAAAGGCCAGGGAGAACGGGAGGAAGGTCTCAGGGAGTTGGAGGGGACCCGCGTGCGGCTTTCGAGAACTTGCCAGCAACTCCGGTTCCTTCTTAGGCTAGCCTTTTCGACTCTAGTCTGGTTTAATTAGGGCTAGGGCTCTCATCTGCACACCCTCAGTTCGTGCTTGGTACAACTTACCGCGTTCTGGAATTGTCTTACCGACAAAGTTGTCAGCTCCTCGAAGACAGTCTTACGAGTAACTGGCAATTAATTAATACAGTGCCAACACACGGACTTTTGGTGTAGATTGTTAAAGAATTATTTCTTGCACAGCTGTCATGTTTCAACCACCGCGGACGCAGCGAAATTGAGTTTACTAGGTTCCCGCTTTTTGGAGCTAATGTTTTAGTGGGAGTGCTAGAAAACACACAAATCAAGTAGATAAGTGATCGAGAGTAGGGGGAGGCTGTTAGGTGGGTGATAAAAGGTAGCGTTTCATCTGAGTTGAATGTTGGAGGTGGATATTGGGGGCGAATATTTCAAGTACTGAGAAGGGTAAGTGCAGAAGTCTTCAGGTATGATCATCCACAAAGGAATGGAAGTTCTCTCTTGGCCCCTATCATTCCCTCTTTGTCTCACTACATCCCTCTCCCCATCACCTCTGCAGAGGCTTACGGGACATCTGCATAGCCAAGGGTCTCCACCTTATGTGATTAATCTGGACCCAGCTGTACATGAAGTACCCTTTCCTGCCAATATTGGTGAGTAAACTGTACCAGAACTGGGTGAAGTCCCTCAGAAAATGGAAAACTTCCAGCTTGCCAGACTTCAATGCTTTCGTTTTTCATTTTTCAAAACTGCCAATTTTCATTTTCTGTGAATTTGCTAGAATCTCTAAACAAGTCTTCTCCCTTATGCACATTCTTTTATTTGTTCCCTAACTAAATTTGCTTCCTTCACACTGTTATCTCTCCCCTCTTTCTGACCCTAGGGTGTCAGGCTATTGTTACTTGGGATAGCGAAATGACAGAAAGTCAGTCCTCTCACTTCCAGGTCACTTCAGCAGGCTCTGGTACATAAACCTGTTTTATTTAGTTTCTTTTATCAAAAGTTGAGAGTTTAAGGGTTCTTGTGTGGTAGTTCATGTACTGATCTATAGGAACCTTGCTTCCACTCCCAATATACGCATTGCTTTGGAGAGGGGTTTCCAGTTATCATCAGGCTTTCAGAGGAATCTGTGGCTATGAAAAAAATTAAGAGTGGATATGATTCAGTGTCATAATTCTTGATGGGACCTGCGGGTCTCCTGATTTCTAGGCTGTCACTGTGCTAATTTTCTCCCTCCGTGTCTCTTAATCTTGTTAAGCTGCTCGTACCCTAGTTAAACTAATAAAGGAAAACCTTGTATTAAGCAGAGATCATTTTGGGAAGGGTTTGGGAAAAAATTGACACCTTCTCACTTAAAGGATGGACTTCGGTTGATAGATGAATGGTTCAACAAGATACAGTGTATGTGTGTATATATATATACATGCACCGTGGAAAATGACTCAACCATAAAATAGAATGAAATCTTACCATTCGTGACAACATGGATGGGTCTAGGGGGTGTTATGTTAAGGGAGATAAATCAAGACAGAAAGACAAATACATTATGATTTCATTTATATGTAGAATCTAAAAAACAAAACAAAGGAACAAACAAAACAAAGCAGCAACAGACTCCGATACAGGAAACAAACTGTTGGTTACCAGAGACAGGAGGATTTAGGAGGTGGGTGAAGTAGGTGAAGGGGATTGAGAGGTACAAATGTCCAGTTACACAACAAATTACAGGGATATAACGTACAGCCTAATATAATAACTTTGGTGACAGATGGTAACTGCACTTACTGTGGAGATCATTTTGAAATATGTAAAAATATCTAATCATTATGATATAAACCTGAAACTAAGATACTCTATGTCAATTATACTTAAATTTAGAAAAAGATGGAATTCTAATAGTTGGTGGGGTCTACAGGCTGATAGTTAGATTTAGTTAGATATTACTGGATGCATTAATTTTCCCTTTGAAAAATCATGTCTGCATTACCCTGTTACTAGTAGGCAGTAAGAAAACTTTTTCTTGATTTAGCTTTCTTTCTTTCTTGCTTTCTTGCTTTCTTTCTACTTTTAATTCCAGTATGGTTCAAATATAATGTTACATTAGTTTCAGGTGTACAATATAGTAACTCAACCATTTCATATTTTTTTACCTCTCTTTTTCTATGCATATGGTCACTGATAAGGTATTTAAGTTGTACAGAACTTTTCTCCTTATTTCAGACCATGTCTACCTTAACTTCCAAGCTCCTAGTCTTTGTCATGGGTGCCTTGCCAGTTATCCTTTGTAAGGAAGGAAAGCAGTGTGGAGCCGGAGGTTAGTAGAAGAGAACGCAGGCAAGAGAAGCCTGAAAAGCTGCTTTCAGCTTCTTGCTGGTAGAGAAGGTGCTTGCAGGGTGCCTTCTCCCTTTTTGTTCTCTTCACGATCTTGCTTTTTTCCCTATCACAGTTCATTGACCTTAGCTTGAAAATTTAGAAAACAGATTTGAAAACTAACTGAGATACCAAGAGAGAAACTTATTTCTTCTCCTCAGAGGAAGCAGAGGTGACCTGAGAGGCCTATTGGCTGAGGCTATGATAGGTGGAGGGTCTCAAACTTATTGTTTCTCATGTGTTAAATTCCAGTGAATTCTTTCCCCCCCTTCTCCGCCCCCCCCCCCCAGATATTCGTGACACCGTCAAGTATAAAGAAGTCATGAAACAGTATCCTTTTCTGTATCTGCCTCCTGTGCTGACTCATCACTGGGTAGTTATTGTCCATATTTTGTGGCTTTGAGAGAGTGTTTTTGTATCTTTGTAAAACAATAGTAGCAAAAGCATTTAATTGCTTTAAAGTAATTTTTTAAAGGATTTTTTTAAAGTTTATTTATTTATTTTGAGAGAGAGTGCCCATACGCACATGCAAGCAGGGGAAGGGTGAGAGAGAGGGAGAAACAGAGAATTCCTAGCAAGCTCGGAGCTCCATGTAGGGCTTGAACCCATGAATTGTGAGATAATGACCTGAGTTGAAATCAAGAGTCAGACACTTAACTGAGCCACCCAGACTCCTGTTTCAAAGTAATTGAACTAAGAGGATGGAAAGATGAATGTGAGGAAAGGTATTGTAGGTGATTAGAAATACTATTTCAGCTTGTGATTTCAGTTTTCTTACCATTTTCCTAGAATTATAGGCTGTGGTAAGGAGAGAGCACAGAGTGAGAGAGGCTAGCTGGTGCTGTGCCTGGGTTCCACAAAGTAGTATTTCCTTGGAGGCCACTACCTCCTCTGACTGGGAAACTCAGAAATGAGTAGGTTTAGTAGTAGGATCAACTCATAGTACATTGCTGTGTGAAATGTGTACTTTGAGTGTAGGCACGTCTAAGTGGGTTAACTAATTATAATCAGGTTGCTTGATCAGTAAAGATCAGAGCAAGCAGTGTGATACAGATGGTCTTAATGGCTAATGCCATTAGGCTGTCACTGCCTGATGCATCTATTACATTTTGGTCTCTTTATTTATGTATTTATGTATTTATTTATTTATTTAAAATGTTTATTTATTTTTGAGAGAAAGAGAGCGTGCAGGGAAGGGGCCGAGAGAGAAGAAGACAGAGGGTGTGAAGCAGGCTCTGTGCTGACTGCAGAGAGCCTGATGTGGAGCTTGAACCCATGAACCATGAGATCATGACCCGAGCCGAAGTTGGATGCTTAACTGACTGAGCCACCCAGGCACCTTTATTTATTTATTTTTAATGTTTGTTTATTTTTGAGGGAGAGAGAATACAAGCAGGGGAGGGGCAGAGAGGGAGACAGAGGATTTGAAGCAGGTTCTGCACTGACAGCAGAGAGCCCGATGCAGGGCTTGGACTCAAGAACTGTGAGATTATGACCTGAGCCGAAGTTGGACGCTTAACTGACTGAGCCATCCAGGTGCCCCACATTTTGGTCACTTTAATTACTTCATTTTGCCTAGCCATCCCTAAAATGACAAATGGATGAGGAAGATGTTGATAATGAATATTTCCTTGTGACGTTAGGGTTGTGTGGTATGTACTAGTCAAGGATTAGCTGCCAGTGTCCATTCATGGAACACTTAGTTATAATGCTGTTTGTGTGAATGATACCCTAAGTATGAACTTCATCATCTAAATTGATCTGTAAGTAATTTAAATCCTCAACTTAGTGTCCAGGTATGGACTTGGGCCCAATGGTGGTATAGTGACTTCACTCAATCTCTTTGCTACCAGATTTGATCAGGTATGTCTGTTTCTACTTTTATGACATGGCTGTGTAAAAACCTGTGACTTCTAAATGCTGTAGCTTGCTCACACTGGGAAAGAAGAGCAAGAAGCCTGCATATGCATATAGAAAATAAGTAAGTGTTTTGGTAGACAGAGAAGTGGGTAATGACAATGGTCAGTGATGTGAGATGCTTCATAGCCAGTAAAACAAAAATCCAAGAGACGTAGGTTCTTTTCTTGATCATGTCTTGGACGTTACCTTGAGGTTGGAGTGGAGGGTTGGGGAGTGGGATGGGCTAGTGGGTGTGGAATGGAAAGATAATGGGGCTTTTTGCATGTGACATAATTGTCATTGGTTAGCTTTTTCTCTATTTCTATAAAAGTGTTTTGTAGTTACTAATTAAAAAAAAAATTTTTATAACGTTTATTTGTTATTGAGCGACAGAGCATGAGCATGGGAGGGGCAGAGAGAGGAGGAGACACAGAATCCGACACAGGCTCCAGGCTCTGAGCTGTCAGCACAGAACCTGACGCAGGGCTTGAACTCACGAACCACAAGATCATGACATGAACCAAAGTCGGACGCTTAACTGACTGAGCTACCCAGGTGCCTCATGTAGTTACTAATTTTTTACCCTGATGTCACTCCATGAGACAGGCTATTAATATTTTACCAAAGCACCAAGAGATATGACCTGACAGTGACAGATCATCTTCAGCTTCTCAGGACCTTGCTTGCTGCTGATGTGGCTGTGTTTCTTCAGTTCATTGAGTTCATTAGTTGGTGTCCTAATCGAGAACACAGAGATTGAATAGTTGATAGTGCCTAAAAGGCAGGCCTCCCTGCAGAGGGATTTGTGATTATCTGTTGTAATTGGCATCTTTCTCTTTTAGGTCATGAAATTTATTGAGAAGGCCCAGAACATGTCTAAGTAAGTGATTTCAGCTTAACACCTATTTATTACTCTGTAATTGACACATCTCTAGAATTTCAGGGTACCATCAGGCTCTGAAAGAGTGTAGGTTGGGATAAAACCATTAGAAGTGAAAGAAAAAAGTGGGCTAAAAATCATTAAGATGCTATATAGTGTAGAGCTAAATTTAATAGTATCCTGCCACCGATCACTGTCATATAAGCCCACCACTTCCTAGGAGGCATTGAGACTTTGTCCAAATTCAGTCGTCTGCCTGCCTTCTCTTGGGAGACCACACTTGCTGGCATGAAAGTCTCTAAAACCTTTTTAACCCTCGTTTTAAATGAATATAATTTACGTGATTCAGAGAGAATAATTATTTCTTTAAATTTAAATAGTATCAAAATGTAAAATAAAATAACACTGTTATTATCTACATTTAACTGTCATTAGATGATGATAGGTTCACTTTTTAAAAAAAAAGATGATTCATTATTTTTGTTAAAAAAAAGACTATCTGCTCACTGTGGAGAATTCAAACCACACGTAATATTTAAAAGATGAAACTATCAGGGCGCCTGGGTGGCTCAGTCGGTTGGGCGTCCGACTTTGGCTCAGGTCAGGATCTCGCGGTCCGTGAGTTCGAGCCCCGCGTCAGGCTCTGTGCTGACAGCTCAGAGCCTGGAGCCTGCTCTGGACTTTGTGTCTCCCTCTCTCTCTGCCTCTCCCCTGCTCATGCTCTGTCTCTCTCTGTCTCAAAAATGAATAAACGTTAAAAAAAAATTTAAAAGATGAAACTATCACCCTGATTCCCACTAGAAGTAACTATCATTATTATTAACTGTTACATATTATTTTTTAGTATTTATAGTGTATGATACATATAAAACATTATTACATAATATTATATATGTTGTCATTGCTATCAGTGACTATCATTCCACATGTTTCCATGCGTATATACATAGAAGGATGGATGGATAAGGTGTTTTTACAGAAATGGGATTGTACTAGAGGTAAAAAATAATGGCTTTATTGAGATACAAATACACAAAGTGCACTCTAATTTTAAAGTATACAATGTGGTGGTTTTCAGTGTATTCGTAATGTTATGCATTGATCACCACTATCTAATTCCAGACCTTTTTCTTCATCCTCAAAAGAAATTCCATACTCATTAGCAGTTCCTGTTGTTCCCCCTTCCCACCCCCAGCTCCTGGTGGCTGCACCATTTTCCGTTCTCACCAGCACTGTGTGACGGTTCCTTGTCCACGTCCTTGCCAATTCTTGTTGCTGTCCTTGTTTTTGTTATAGCCATGTCAGTGGGCGTGAAGTGGCATGTGATTGTGGTATCACATTTGGTTTGTATTTCCTCAATGATTAGTGATGTTGAACATCATTTTATATACATTTTAGCCATTGGTGTATATTTGGAGAAATGTCTATTGAAAATTCTTTGCTCATTTTTAAAAATAGGTTTATTTAGATATGTAATTCATATACCATGTAAAGTGTTCATTTCAGTGGCTTTTACAGAATTATGCAATCATAACTACAGTCAATTTTAGAATATTTCTATCACCTCAAGAAGAAACACTGTATTCTTTAGCTGTCACTTCCTTATCCCTCTATTTCTCCTTCCCCTCCACCTTTACCCCACGGCTACCCCAAGAAACCAGATGGTTTCCCAGGATATTTCCCTTCCGGTTTTGCTTATCTCTCATTTTTTTAAAAGGTTTATTTATTTAGTTTGAGAGAGAGCATACGCATGAGAGAGAGAGCGGTGGAGTAGCAGAGGGAGAGGGAGAATCCCAAGCAGGCTCCGAGCTGTCGGTGTGGAGCCTGACACGGGGCTCAAAATCATGAGCCTGTGAAATCATGACCTGAGCCGAAATCAGGAGTCAGATGCTTATCCAACTGAGCCACCCAGACGCCCCTGCTTCTCTCTTCTTTTAATGCAGTGTGTTTCTAAAACTATCACAGTTTCCTCTGTGATCATTTGCCGCAATTTGAGGACCGCTGCTCCTGCTGCCTGGTAGTGTGAATACTGGACATTGAGCAAAGCCTGGGGGAATGTAGTATGCATTTTAAGGGCAATGGGAGGAAGTTACACTTGATAGTGTGAAGAGGTTATTCCAATCTTGGATGATCAGATGTTCAGTGTCTTGTGTGATGGAATCTCTTTCAGCATTGCACAAGTGTAATACTTCTTTAATGGTCTTTTTTTTTTTTTAACTTATTTATTTACTTCAAATGTTTGTTTATTAAGAGAGAGAGAGAGCGAGCAGGGGCAGGTGTAGAGAGAGTGGGAGAGACTCCCAAGCGGACCCTGCACTGTCAGAGCAGGCCCTGACACAGGGCTTGATCTCATCAATGGTGAGATTATGACCTGAGCCAAAATCCAGAGTTGGATGCCTAACTGACTGAGCCACCCAGGTGCCCCCCTTTAATGGTCTTTCTTGGCACAGATATGTCTTGATTGACACACCTGGACAGATTGAGGTGTTCACGTGGTCAGCTTCTGGGACAATCATCACTGAGGCCCTGGTGAGTATTCTAGGATTTGTTACTTAGAGTAACTAGATAACTAGACTGGTTAAGCATCTCTTTATTGCCTGGGACCTTAATGTGGGAGGGAGTTATGGAAGCTCTGTACACCCTGCTTCAAATGACTTTCCCTTGCTAAGGAAGGTTGGGGGGAGTTTGGGGATAGGTTATGAGCCCTTTGACTAAGGCTGTGGTATTTTGTGGCTTTAGGCATCTTCATTTCCAACAGTTGTCATTTATGTCATGGACACATCAAGAAGTACCAACCCAGTAACCTTCATGTCCAATATGCTCTATGCCTGCAGGTAATTGATTATTGGTGGGCATGGTATTACAGCAAGGTATGAAGCCTTCTCTCTCTTTTTTTTTTTTGTATTTGAGTCCTGAGTGCTTACCAACCTGGATTTGTGCTCATCCAAATTTGCTCCTCAGTTTAGTGGTTATGAGTTGGGGAGGGGTTAGAAGGGAAAAGAGGCACATGTGTTGGCATTCTCTATGGGCAACTTATCTTCCTCCCTTGCTTGTTACAGAAATAAGTGGAGTTTCTGGTAGTTGCTCCCAATTGAATGAAAGAAGTCTAAATAGAATAGAGTTCCCTGGTGTAAGTGCTCCTTTTCTGTGTTATGACAGGTAGAGTTAAATTATAATATGAGGGATCATGAACAAAGAGATTCATCTATAATTCCAAAAAGCACAAGTTTGCTCCAGGAATGGTGTCATTAGAGGCAGAAGGACATGCCTCACTCGGGTGTGTGAATGCATTAGACATAGGAGCAAGGCCAACTATTATTAAATCTGAGAGAGTTTGATTTTGGGAGTATACAGAAGCCACTGCCAGTATTCATGCCTCCTAATGTGACTAGGGATGTCCCTTCTAGTTAGACATAAGAAATCCTAATCGAAATAGAGATCGGATGACAGTACTTTTTGTTTGCATATTTATTGTTTAAAAGACAATTATTTGGTAAAAACAAATAACCAGGCAAAAAACATACACAAAAACCAAAATCAGTATTAAAGCATTATTACTCCAAGAAAGCGTGTGTGGTGTTTGCTTGATGGTGGTGATGGTTTTTCCTCTTGGGAGAGGAGAATGTGAGTGCTCTGCAAGAGTGGATACCCGTATGTAGAGTCTGAACCCATCCCCCTTCTCTTTACTCCATTCCAACAGAGTGACACAAGGCAAGCAAGAACTTAAGTGCTTTTACTAATGTCTTGATGTTTGATTTTCAGCATCTTGTACAAAACCAAGCTGCCTTTCATTGTGGTTATGAATAAAGTAAGTGGATCCTTCCTTTTGTGATTCAGTATTTCTTTTTCATCAGAACCTTGTGTTAATGGAAGGTTTGGGTAGGTGAGAAGGATTTTCACATGCTGGAGAACAGATTCAGACTTAGCGGAAACAAAGTCATGAGCACTTCTAGGAAGAAGATTCAGTCAGATTATATGAATATATGAATATGTATCACTGACTCTCATCAAAGTAGTTTTAAGCCAGATAGAGTAGCCCCTCAAGCATAGTGTGTGTTATCCCTCAGACTGTGCACGTGGGGGTGGAAGTAGCAATTAAAACAGATACTAAACTTCCCTGTTGTAGGGTTGATGACTAGTATTTAAAAGACCGTATCACTTCAGAGCTTAGAATGTGCTGGCATCCACTGTGGCCATGGTCACTTGGCTGTGGATAGTGGAGGGTCTGCGTCCATCAAGAGAACACCTATCTTCATTTAATTATTTACAACAGTCTTGGCTCTTTGTGATTTGTTGTAGTGGAGAAGGAAATGGGGGAATCAGAAAGGAACTATATGAATAATTGTTCTTTGTTATTATCACTTAATTAAAATTTTTTTTAGCATCGTTTGATGTCTGAACTCATCTCTGGTTGCTGATAGTTGACTTCTTTCTGGTACAGACTGACATCATCGATCACAGCTTTGCAGTGGAATGGATGCAAGATTTTGAGGCTTTCCAAGATGCCCTGAATCAAGAGACTACATACGTCAGTAACCTCACTCGTTCAATGAGCCTGGTGTTAGATGAGTTCTACAGCTCACTTAGGGTAAACTTTCTCTTCTGCTTATACTGACAGTCCCTTCAGACAACCTCTTAACCCATAGGGCTGGCTTTGAACATATCTTAGAAAAGTTCATTATCTTCATAAAAAAGCATCGAAAGCATTACTTATTGAAAACTGGTGGTTTGAAAGATAAATAAGCCTGGCTGGTTCAATTGGTAGAGCATATGATCTTAATTTTGGGATCATGAGTTTCAGCCCCATGTTGATTATAGAGATTACTTTTAAAAAAAGAGGAAAAAAGATAAGTAAGGTAAAGACCCTGCCTTCAGAGTGTATGGTCTAGTTTGAAGAGAAGGCTACACACATAATTGAAACATGATATATTGTGGTAAGGACGTTACAAAAGATTAGAGGTTGGGCCTGATGCTGGTGAGGGACACATCACTCTTGAAATGAGGGACTTTGGAGGATATAGCATTAGAGGTGTGCTTTGAAGGAAGGTTAAGATTTATATAAGCAAAAGAGGGTAGGTGTGGCAAGCAGTATGGTAATTGTCCAAGCAAAGACATAATTAACATCAGATAATTAACATGAGATACTAATTTTTGTAGAGAACAGACAGTGGTTGAAATTGACAGGGAATAGTGGAGAAGACTTCCTACTGTTCCTGCTAATTCTCTTTCTTTTCCAGTCCTCTCTTTTTCATAGACTTATTTCCATGGTTTTTGAGTATGCATGCTGTTTTGCTTTGTTTTAGCTTTACTCTTTGTAAGAGATATCTTGAAGTATCTAAACTTTTGTGAAGATTTTATGACGTTCGAACAAAGTAATGTATACCATTTAAAAATGTACACTTGTGGGGTGCCTGGGTGGCTCCGTTGGTTGAGTGCTGACTTCAGCTCAGATCATGATCTCGCAGTCTGTGAGTTCGAGCCCCGCGTCAGGCTCTGTGCTGACAGGTCAGAGCCTGGAGCCTGCTTTGGATCCTGTGTCTCCCTCTCTCTCTCTCTGCCCCTCCCCCACTTGTGATGTCTGTCTGTCTGTCTCTGTCTCTCAAAAATAAAATAAACATAAAAAATGTTTTTTTAAATATACACTTATTTCCTCAGTGGCATTAATGATGCTTTTGGCAGGTGGTGGGTGTGTCTGCTGTTCTGGGTACAGGCTTAGATGAACTCTTCATGCAAGTCACCAGTGCTGCAGAAGAGTATGAAAGGTGAGGATAAAGGAAAATCCTGTAGATGACATTCTTAGCAACACACAATCTGATACAACAGCAGTTTTACCGGGCAAAGCATTTTGGTTTTCATAGTGTAAGTATTCTATTTACCACATGTTACGTGTACTGGATCTGTATGTGTACACTTAGGGATAACAAGTCCCATTAACTTTTTTAAAAATAGGAGTATAAGACCTTCGCTATATTGAAAGATGAAGAGCAAGAATCATCAGACCTTTTTGTAAAAAGCCGGATAGTAAATATTTTAGGCTTTGTGGGCCATACAATCTTTGTTGCAACTGCTCAGCTGTCACTGTAGGGCAAAGGTGTCCACAGACAGTTTGTAAACAAATGGGTATGGTTGTGTTCCAATAAGGCTTTATTTACAAAAATACGCAGTGGGCTTGATTTGGCCTATTTGCCACATTGGCTGACCCTGGATTAAGAACGTAGACTTTGGAGGGGCACCGGGCTGGCTCAGTAGAGCATGTGACTCTTGATCTCAGGGTCATGAGTTCAAGCCCCCCTCTGGGCGTAGAGCTTACTTAAAAAAAGAATTACGAACATAGACTTTGGAGTCATACAGGCATGGGTTGGATTTGTTTCCCCCACTTAATAAATGAGTAGCCTTAGCAAGTTTTCATCATTTGTAGATCAGGGATAATAGCACTTACTGTTAAGGTTGTTGTGAGGATTATTTGTGAAAATACATCTGAAGCACCTAGCCCACTTGCTGACACGTAGCAAGCATACTTCATGATAAATGGTTGTTACTACTATTGTGGTAAGTACTGGAATTCTGTCTACCTAAAGGAAAGTGTCATCAGAGCACCTTTCCTTGGGCTCCTGGCATGATCATTGGCTGCTTACTAGTATGTTCCTCTTGGCTTCATACTTAGCAAGATTCTAACAACCACATGGTGGTTCTTATATACATTATTTTGATTTTGATTCATCAGACAAGGGGTCTTTTTGTGTGTTATCAAAGCCTCAGGATGAAGTCTTTTCTGTATCCTGTTGTTGCCCAGATTAGCCACATAATTATATATTGGGCTACCTGAGCCCAATAGGCCTTCCTTCTTTTATTCATTTCAAATGTTTACCCAAATGAGGCATGAGCTTGGGGCACAAGGCTGGCTCGGTCTGTAGGCATCTGACTCTTGATCTCGGGCTTGTGAGTTTAAGCCCCATGTCAGATGTAGCGATTGCTGGGAAAAAAAAAAAAAAAAAAAAAAAAACTTAAAAAAAAAAGATGAGCTCCTGAGTCATGGATGCCAGAGTTCATCTTTCCAGCCCTGCAGTCAGTCTTTTGTATCTTTGCTGGTTACAGGGTGGAGACAAGCACCTTGACTTTAATTCCAAAGGGTTAGAATCTAAGTGACTGAGACTTGTTACATCTAATGTTCAGTGAGGTCAGATCTTCTGTTATTGTCAGAGACCTAGGAAGATAGAGGGCAGATAGGACAGATTAATAAGCAAAAGAATTAAGAAAGCGTTTTCTCTTTCCAGGGAATATCGTCCTGAATATGAACGTCTGAAGAAATCACTGGTAAGAGAGGAGGGTTAGTGTACATTTTGGGCCACTAAAAAAAAATAACTTCAAACCATGTACTAATAATTCTGCCATAAATGCTTTTGTTTTGGCTATCAGGGTATGTTTTAGGTATTTGTTATTTTAAATTAGTAAATGTGTATGTGTGCTGTCTGGATGCAGAAGTGCCCCTTAATTATTTTCCTTCTCTTTATTTGAATTTTTAAAAATCTGATTTTTCTGTTACATTTGCTAAGCACTTCTTATGCCCTCCTTCACTTCTCCAAGGCTCATTTAAAGGCTGGTTATAGAATTTTAAGACAAAAGAGGTGATTCACAGTGTTGATTCCAAATAATTACTTGGCCTGCCCCCTTTGGCTGCACAGGGCCCCTTATCACTGCTGTGTCTTCTTGAGGGTTCTTTTGATGTGTTTTTGTGTCCTATTTCTGAAACCTCTAAATCAGTCTGCAGAGCCCTTCAGTCTGAATTTGTGCTAATCTGGGCCCATGGTATTTAGTGTTTCTGTCCCCGTATCAGCCATCTCTTACCTGCCTCAATGTCTAAATAGCCTTTAGTATTTGTATACTTAATTGTCTCCTGTTAGAAGTCTGGCATCTAACTCGGGGGCTCCTTTTTTAATATGAGGATATTTTTCTCTGTATGTACAGGCCAGTGCACAGAGCCAGCAACAGAAAGAACAACTGGAACGCCTTCGGCAAGATATGGGCTCCGTAGCCTTGGACACAGGGACTGCCACTGGTAATGGGGGGGTCTCTTGGTGTTAGGAACTAAAAGCAGAATATGCTTATTTCCACTGAGCAGGAAGATACTCACATTTAAGAGAGATAAAGAGAAAAGGATGAACATAATGTGGTGTTTTAGATAGATCAATTGATCTGTCACATTTACTTTGTGTGTATATGTATATATATAAGATGGTTTGGAAAGATAAACTCCTGAAAGTTGTATATATAACTATACGACTTTGAATTCTTCCTCTTGAGGTAGTTTTTGCTTTGCTTTGGCAAGATACTTGATATCTTCTCTATTTTCTTAAATACTTTTCACCCTCTACCCCCCTCTTTTTTTTTTTTTCCTTTTCTGTTTATTTTGGCCTGATTTCAGATTAACAGAAAAATTGTGTGGTTAGCATAGGAATTGCTATATGCCATTCATCCAGATTCCAAAAATGTTTATGTTCTACCACATTTACTTTATTCTTTCTTTCTCAATAGGTATGCAGTTATATTTCATATAAGCATATAAGTGTGTTTGTAAACAAAATGTTTATACATTATATATATATTCCCTTTTTTTGGACTCATTTAAGAATAAGTTACAGATTTACTCTTGAATATTGTTCTTGAATACTTTAACATATATTTCCTAACAATAGTATTATTTTATAGAACTCCATTATAGTTAACTAAAAATTAGGAAATTAACACTGATACTGTTGTCTAACGTGTAGTCCTCATTTAGAGGTAGCTGTTTGCCCTGTGTAGCAGGAGAAAATCCTGGATCTGCATTGCATTTAGTTGTCCAGTCTCTTGTTCTCCTTTAATTTGGAATAGTTCTGTAGCCATTTTTTGTATTTCGTGGCAGTGACAATTCTGAAATGTATGGGACAGATGTTTTATAGAATGATGCTCAGTTTGGGTTTGTCTGATGTTCCCTCAGTATTCAATTCAGGTGGCAGAACGTTACACAAGTGAAGTTGAGTTTTTTCCACGCAGAACATCTGGAGGCACACAGTGTAGATTTGTCCCATTACTAGTGATGTTAATTTTGATTACTTGCTTAAGTTGGTGTCTGCCAGATTTTTTTCATTATAAAGTTATTTTTTCCCTTTATGATAAGTATTTTGTTGGGTGATGCTTTGAGACCATATGAATAGCCTTTTAATTTTCACATGTTTACTCACTAGTTTTAATACCCATTAATGTAATAGGGGTAATATCCATTTTTCTGTGATGCAAGTTGGAAGTATTTTCTTCCTAGTTGTCAGGTTTTTTTTAAATGTTTATTTCTGAGACAGAGAGAGACAGAGCATGAGCGGGGAAGGGGCAGAGAGAGGAGATACAAAATCCGAAGCAGACTCCAGGCTCTAAGCTGTCAGCACAGAGCCCGACACGGGGCTCGAACTCACAAACCGCAAGATCATGACCTGAGCCGAAGTGGGTCGCTCAACAGACTGAGCCACCCAGGCGCCCAGTTATCAGTTGTTTTTTGACTTTGTTCATGGTGTTATTTTGCCAGGCGAAAGTTTTTATTTTGTTTTGATATAGTCAAATTTACTTGCTTTCTCTTTTACTGCATCTGGATTTTGTGTCGTAATTGTGAATCCCTTACCCATACTGTGTTAAAGAGGAATTTATTGTAGTTTTTGTTTTATTTTGTAGTTTATATTGTAGTTTTGTTTTATTGTAGTTCTTGTATGGTTTCACTGTCTATGTTTACAAAAATTTTTTTAATGTTTATTTTTGAGAGAGAGAGAGAGCGAGTGAGCAGGGAAAGGGCAGAGAGAGATGGAGACACAGAATCCAGAGCAGGCTCCAGGCTCTGAGCTGTCAACACAGAGCCCAACGCAGGGCTTGAACTCCCGAGTTGTGAGATCACGACCTGAGCCGAAGTCGGACGCTTAATCGACTTACCCACTCAGGTGCCCCTCAGTGTCTACATTTAGATCCCTGATCCATTTAGTTTATTCCTGGATATAGTGTGAAGTATAGCTCTGTATTACCTTTTTCATAAACAATTGTACCACAGTTTCTTTTTTAAAAAAAAAATTTTTTTTAACATTTATTTATTTATTTATTAAATTTTTTTTTTTTCAACATTTATTTATTTTTGGGACAGAGAGAGACAGAGCATGAACGGGGGAGGGGCAGAGAGAGAGGGAGACACAGAATCAGAAACAGGCTCCAGGCTCTGAGCCATCAGCCCAGAGCCTGATGCGGGGCTCGAACTCCTGGACCGCGAGATCGTGACCTGGCTGAAGTCGGACACTTAACCGACTGCGCCACCCAGGCGCCCCAACATTTATTTATTTTTGAGACAGAGCATGAACAGGGGAGGGTCAGAGAAAGAGGGAGACACAGAATCTGAAACAGGCTCCAGGCTCCGAGCCATCAGCCCAGAGCCTGATGCGGGGCGCAAACCCACGGACTGCGAGATCATGACCTGAGCTGAAGTCGGACGCTTTACCGACTGAGCCACCCCCACACTGTTTCTTAAAAAGACTACCTTTGCCTCAGCAATCTGAGATGCCACCTGTATCGTATACTAAAGTTCCATGTGTACTTGGGTATATTTCTGGACTTCTGTTTTATTCTTCTGGATTGTCTGTGTCTTTACCACACTATTATAATTACGTAGAGCCTGTATAAAATGTTTTAATGTCTGACAGGGCTAGTCCCTTTTCATATTTTTCTTTTGTAGTGTTTCCCTGGCTCTTCCTGTCTGTTTGTTTTTCTGTATGAACTTTAGCGTCAACTTATTTAGCTTGCTAAAACAGCTCTTTGGTGTTTTTATTGACATTGCATTATGTTCTTTAATATAGGGCAAACTGACAACTGTCACGTTGAGTCTTCCTGTCCAAGAGCAAGGAGTGTGTTTATATTTGTCAAATGTAACTTGATTTTTCAGGAGTGTTTTCCTCATGTGGTTTTTGCATAGTTCTTGTTAAAATTTTCTAAGAATTTTATCTTCTTTGTTAGTGTTGAAAATGGGATTTTCTGAACCATATCTTCTAACTGGTTATGTTTGTGTATATGAAGGCTTCTAATTTCCATATGTTAGTCTTTTTATGCTGCTACTTTATTGAATTTTTTATTTTTTGAATTAATGTTGTCATTGATTCTTAGGGGTTTCTAGGTTGGTGCTCATATTTAGAATATATGCACCCCCACCCAACCACACTTTTGAGTGGTATGGACTGGACTGGCCTTTAAAAGATTGAAGTTCTGTTGATGAAAGCTATTGCTGTATCTTTAGTAGAGAACAAAGCCACTTGGAGGAGGAAATGCTGGGTTTACCAGGAAACTGCCTAGGTTTACCATTTAAGTGAACTTGCCTGGCCATCCTTGTTGCACACCTTAGCAACGTAAATTTGTGTGCTGTGCTTCTTTGGAATCACTCATGAATATGTGAATCAACAAATGTGAATTAAATCTGCTGCCATATTCTGGTAATCTGTTAAAGGTTGGGGACTTTCAAGAAGTTATTTGGGAAAATCCCAAGTATAGTTGGACACAGAATGAAGCATTGACTGTTAGCATGCCACGTTGTCATCCTTTTTCAGGGCCACAGGCCTGTTGAAATTTGTGTCCCTTGATGTTGCTGCTGATGGCCACCTTTATTCCCCAGCTGATTTCTCTGAGACCAAGCTCCTGAAGAGTGGTCATGTCCTCCCATAGCTCTATGATACTTAGCATGGTTTTAGGTTCTCATAGAGCCCAACTCTCTCAGGCTGAATCCTCTCACAGGAATTACTTGATTAGACGTTTTCCTGATGATTGGCACTTAGTCCTTATTCAGTTTCCCTGAGTAGGGAATTTGGCTCTAAAAATAGATTCGATTTTCCGTTTTCCTCCCTCCCTCTTTTTCTTGAATCATATCCTGGCTCCTTTACTGTGTCATTTCACCCTCTGATCTCTTCAGACCCTCTGAACTTAAATTTCCACCAGGAAACTTCCTTAGTGCTGTACACTTTTACCCTGACTCTCCAGCACATGGCATCTGCTTAAATGTCTTTAGTCTTTGTAGGAAAAACTATAGCCTCTTCTAAGCTGGAAGCTAGTAAAAAGGAATGATGTTACTACCAGGAATTTTCTTAAGCTTGAAAACAGAACCTTTTAGATTCATGAAACATTGTGTGAACTAAACCACTGTAGAAATGTTAAGTGGTATTAACAATACATTTAGAAGAGATAAGATTCTGCATTTATATTTATTGTGACTACTTTCATCCTGCCAGTTTATAATCCTACTTACTCATGGATTGAAAATCACCTTTTTGAGGAGGCATAGGTTCATTACATGGTACTCATAGGTGTTTTCTCTGTAGACAGCTTATCTCCTGCACTCGACCCTTCTGACTTGATCCTGACTCGGGGAACTTTGGATGAAGAGGATGAGGAAGCAGACAGTGATACTGATGATATTGACCACAGAGGTGAGAGGTGGCCCATGAAAAGAGAATAGCTGCTTATCCTCACATTGTATGTTCAGGAGCTTTTTGTTATTGAGAGACACCTTATGTATGCAGCCAGTGACAGGGGAGAGAAGAGATGGCACTGGATACAGCAGCAGGCAAGAGTTCAGTATATTGAGTTCCTGGCCTTTCTACTGAGTAGTTAGTATTACAGGCTTTTTTATTTATTAATCTCATGTCTTCTCATCTTTAGGTCGTAACTCTGAGGAATCCAGGATTTTTGTTTGGTTGCATTTATTGTTTGAAGAATACATGAGAGGAAGGGGCACCTGGGTGGCTCAGTCAGTTAAGGGTCTGACTCTTCATGATTTTGGCTCAGGTCATGATCTCACAGTTTGCGAGATCGAGCCCTACTTCAGGCTCTATCTTGACAGCACGGGGCCTGCTTGAGATTCTCTCTCTCCCTTTCTGCCCCTCCTCCACTCATGTGCATGTGTGTGCACTCTCCCCTTTCTCTTAAAATAAATAAACTTAAAAAAATAAAAGACTACCGGGCGGGGGAGGGGTAAACAAAGAGTACATAAAGAGAGGCCTCGGCAGACTGAAACCAGTTAGAAGGGACTGTACCAGAGGAAACCCAAAAAGGCTCTCCACCTGGCACAGATTTAGGGACTGTGAACAGAATCGATTTCTTGAAACAACTCTTTGAGGTCAAATCAGTGACCAAGAGCAAACCTCTCTTTACCATCCAGTGTACCTCACTGACTCAGATTTATTGAGGTGTAATTTACAAACCATAAAGTCCAACCTTTTTACGTGTCTGGTTTGATGAGTTCTAACAAATATATGTGCACTTGTAAGCAGGCATCATAATCAAGATACAGAACACTTCCATCACCCCCAAAAGTTCCTTATGCTTGTTTGTTCCTTATTCCTTATTCAGTCCTCTTTCTGAACACTTAGTTTTTGGCAATCAGTAATCTGATTTCTGTTCCTGTAATTTTGCTTTTTCCAGAGTGTTGTATAATTGGAATCATAGTATTTAATAGCTTGCTGCATTTGACTTTTTTCAGTCAGTGTAATGCTTTTGGGATCCATCCATGTATCAGAAATACATTCTTTTATTGCTGAATAATGTTCTATTATGTGGCCATACCACAATTTGTTCATTCATTAGCTAATTGACTTTTGGGTTATTTCCAGATTTTAGTTATTAATAAAGCTGCTATATATATTTCTCTTGGTTAAAAATACCTAGGAATGGGACCTCATTCTAGTTACTTTATGAATGAGGTATTCTCATTTACAGATGAGAGAAATTGTGCATTTGGGCAACATGATAAATACAGCATGCTTCTGGGAGGTATTTCCTTACTGGGATTAGTGAACACTTAGTTTATTAGAAACAGAGTACTATTTCTGATGGACTGGTGACAGCAGCTCTAACCACCTATATAATGGGAAAGCTAAAAAGAATTGACCTTCTTTTTTCCTTGCAGTTATGGAAGAAAGCCGTGAAGAGCCAGCATTCCAGAATTTTATGCAAGAATCAATGGCACAATACTGGAAGAGAAACAACAAATAGTTTCTAGAAGTTCAAACGTTTGGAACTCTGTGAAGGAACTATTCTTACCTCTGATTGGGGGCTACTATAAAGGACAATTTTGTTGAGTAGCAGAGTTTCTCTAATAGGGAAATTTGACTCAGATGAAGCCAGGGTTAGGAGACTCTTGGACCTGGCAGGTAGATGCCAGTTCCCCTTGGCCTTTTCCTTGGATTTATGCAAGGAAGGATATGGACTGTCCTTGGATGCTGATACCCCTTCAAGCCTAAAGCTTCCAGTTTTATTGTTTGAACTTACGTACTTTTGCTGCTGATGGATGAAACAGAACTTAAAATTCACTTCAAATCTCTATTAGGCTGGATCTATACTTTACTCTCCCAGCATCTTGCCCTTGATCCTACACCATGAGTTCCCCTCCTTTTAGCAGAAAGGGAGAGAGAAAACATGAGCTTGCCCAGAGTGGCAGTGGAAGTCTCCTTGGCAACCAATCAATGTTGGGTATGAAATGTGTCTCACGTGGGGTAGCTAACATTTTAGGACACCAGTTCGTTGAAGAAATTGAGCAAAACATAAGATTGAGTAAGAATCTTGCTTTTGATGGTGACTTGGATAAAGAGTTTTTAATTTTAATTTTGTTGTAACCCTATCATAATTTCAAATAAGAAAATTATATAATTGCACATAGGTTCACTTTTGTTCAACACAGAGGTTTAAAGCCACCTGTCCAAACCTGTCTCAGTAAAGAGGGATGTTTACTAAAGCCTCCTGTGTATACATACCTAGTAACCAGGTACAGAGCCAGGCTGTTTGTATTGTACTTTATTTTTAAAATTTATATATTTTTTAAAGTAGGTTTCGTGCGCAGCACGGAGCCCAGTGCGAGGCTTGAACTCCCAACCCAGAGATTAAGACCTGAACTGAGATCAAGAGTAGGACTCTTAACCAGCTGAGCCACCCAGGTGCCCCTGTATTGTACTTTAAACTTAAAGTATCCTTGGTGATTTCATCAAAGGCCATGGATTTGGGTCAGGTGCACATTCCATACATAGTAGACATGGTAAGGTTTGCCTTGCTTGCACATTCTTCCTATTAATATAAAACATAGTGCATTTCCTTTAAGGAATTTTATCCCTGCCTAATCTGCATTCTGATTCAGTGGTTCTCAAGTGTGGCCAGTGGACCAGAAGCATCAGCATTACCTGGGAAATTGTTAGAAATACAACACTCAAGACCTCAATCAGAAACTGTGGGGGTGGGACCCAGAAATCTGTTTTAATAAGTCCTCCAGGGGATTCCCATGCATTTAAGTTGGAGAACCACTGCTCTAACTCAAATAGCCTGTGACAGTTCTAGGCCAGGAAAATCTCAGGTATCCACAAAATGACCTGCTTTATTAAGAGTACCCTAACCTTGACCATCTGGTGCTTATTCTCCAATTTAAACGTTCTAAAAGTAAAAATATTTTATTTTGCCATTAAGTATCAATTTCAGTATTCTATACCTATAGGTTATAGACCTATATAGGTCTATAATTTGAACATAGCAGAACTGCCATCTTCCAGTAATTTTCAAAATGACCAACACAAACGGAAAGAGGAGTGGTACCTGCCATGTGTTCTCTAGGCCTTTTAGAAAGCATGGAGTTGTTCTTTGGCCACATAACATGCAAATCTATAAGAAAGGTGATATTGTGGACCTCAAGGGAATAGGCAGTATTCAAAAAGGAACGCCCCACAAATTTTAGCATGGCAAAACTGGAAAAGTCTACAGTGTTGTCCAGTATGCTGCTGCCATTGTTGTAAACAGGGCAAGGTTCTTGCGAAAGGGGATTGTACATATTAATTCTTCAGAGAGCTTCCTGAAACGTGCGAAGGAAAATGATCAGGAAAAGAAGGAAGCCAAAGAAAAAGGTACTTGGATTCGGCTGAAGTGCCAGCCTGCCCCACCCAGAGAAGTACACTTTGAACCAATGGAAAGAAGCATGAGCTGCTGGAGCCCATTCCCTATGAATTCGTGGCATGATAAATGTAAAAAATAAAACGTTAAAAAAATTTTTTGAACCTGTTCAAGAGGAAAACATTTACAAAGCAAACTGAATATATTTGGTTTTTCTGCTTAGTGCCTTTGAATACTTCTTTAAAAAATAACTTGTCTGAAAGCTCCATAAGGACAGGGACACAGTCTTACTCATCTCTGTATCTCTTGCACAGGAACCAGTACATAACAGTTGCTCAATAAATGCCTGCTAATTGAATGGATTAAATACTAGATGGCTACTTTATGGAAACTGCTTGATGTCTACTTTCATAAATAGGGGAAAGTGAAGGTAACTGAGTCTGGAATAGGAGTTTAGATAAGCATGCTAAACGTTGTACAGTTAGCAAATTTGTAAGTTACCTGATAGTTTGTAACCTCATTTTACTGCTGTTGCATTCATTTTTATTCTCAGCACCTGGGACACTTAAGGCATTCAATAATGTACTAATTAAAGCCATGCCTTGATTTTGGTCCCTATTAAAAGAATGTGGTAAATTTCAAAAGACTGTACCCAAAATAACAACCTGTAGCAACAATCGTGTCCTGTAGCAACACGATGCAGATGTGGAATTCTGGCAAAGGAAGGACTGCTGTCCTCTGATGGCCAAGTAGATGCAACAAATGGAATCCGTGCAAGTCTGTCCTTGGACAGGTCATGTTTACTTCATTCCCAATAAAGATAAGAAAACAACTGAAAAGTACATAGTGAAATATTTTTAAAAGCTGCATGGAAATGAGAAAATGACAAAGGATGAGGTAGATGGAGTAAGTCTAAAGAAGGAGAAGGGTGCCTGCTTTTGGTAGAGCATGCGACCCGTGATCTTGGGGTCGTGAGTTCGAGCCCCATTTTGGGGGCAGAGATTAAAAGGAAAAAGGAGGGGTACCTGGGTGGCTCAGTCGGTTGAGCATCTGGCTTTGGGTTGGGTCATGATCTTGTGGTTTGTGAGTTCGAGCCCTGTGTTGGGCTCTGTGCTGACAGCTTGGAGCCTGGAGCCTGCTTCGGATTCTGTGTCTCTCCCTCTCTCTGCCCCTTCCATACTCATGCTCTATCTTTCTCTGTCTCTCAATAATAAATAAATGTTAAAAAAAATTTTTTTTTCCCTAAAGGAAAAAAAAAAAAGCAATGTGGATGAAACACGGCTGCCAAAGAAGCATCACACACCCCTGGGTTCAGGAGACCTCATGGGCAGCAAAAACTGTTCAAAAAAGACCACTAAAAAGGGGATTAGCTATTTTTTGTTAGGTTTTAGTACCGGGTTCCCACTGATTCGACCCCAAAGTGAAGCAAGTTCAGTGAAAAAACTGATATATCAGCATATATTTACTTGTGAGTCTTTGCAAGCACAGCTTGGACGTCTGATAACAATCTCAATCTGTACAATATCCGTGCAGTACAGGGCCAACCAGTATGTACTTCTTAGCTGTGCAATGGTAAGGATGACAGGGACAGTGCTCTGTCTCCTGATTATCATCCCAGTGTCATGAACGGTCTGTAAAAGATGGCTTCGTTGTGGAAAACTACAAAACTGGATGTAAAAGTAAAATGCAAACTTGTTTCGCTAAATCCATCTCCATTGAAATCCAGAAATTGCTCTGTGGTTGAGGGTAAAAGTCAAATCACCTTTTATGGAAATATTTGAATACATCAAGGTTTTCTGTTGGGTCTTATGGATCTGGACAGAACATCTCCCCTTTTCCTTTTATATTTTCCTCATCCTCTTCTTGCAACGCTGGTTGAAAACAGGGGAGGACCCCATGAGGCTATCAGTGGAGTGGGAACCATAGCTGCTGTCTGAGTCATCGGGGCTCTGGGGGATTCCAGCTTCACTCATCCCGGACATGGGCTCCTCGAAGACATCACTGCCCAGCACACCATGCCCAGAGACGTTGCCTTCTTCACTCTCTTGAGGCTCCATTTTCACATGGGCCAGATTCCAAAGAGGGGAAGCATTTACCTCCGTGCCTAGCAATGGAAGAACACACAACTAGTAGAAAGCCAAGGTTGGAACACAGCAAAACAAGTATTTTACCCAGGGCAGCCTTTAAGCTCAGTTTTTACTCTGATTCTGCCTGGCTGGAGAATATGGTTGTTATCTTCTGTTCAAAAAGCTACCAGCTCCAGGGGTGCCTGGGTGGTGGCTTAGTCAGTTAAGTGGCTGACTCTTAATTTCGGCTCAGGTCATGATCTCATGATTTGTGGGTTCGAGCCCCACATTGAGCCTGCTTAGGATTCTCTCTCTCCCTCTCTCTATCCCTCCCCAATCACCTTCTAGCTCTCTCTCTCTCTCAAAAATAAAAATTAAAAAACAAACTACCAATTCTGAATATTTTCCTTTCCACTTCCTCTACTCTCCTTTACCCCACCTCACCCACCCTCCCATTTTCCCTAAACCAGGGAAGTAAAACTACACAGGTACAAAGATTCCCTGTCTCATGGCCCAAAGGCAGGCACAACCATGGTTTCTTGTTCAGGTATTGTTTCTTCTTTTCTTCCTTCTATAAAGCTGTCGTATTTTCCTGCCTTTTGAGTCCCTGGTCCTCTCTCATATTATGAACTTAATGATCACTACAAAATGCTGGCAGCAGTTCCCAGAATGCTGAAAAGAGACATGGTTCCCAAGTCTGCAACAATTTCTCCTCGGCCCTCCTGTCTGTGTTCTAGCAACACTGTTTGTGGTTATTACTTCTTCCATGGTGAAAGGTTCTCTGCTCAACACTTAAAACGATGTGGCCTAATTCTGTTTAGGATTTGTGCATTGATGAAATGGCCATTTATATTTGTAAAAAAAAAAAGACAACACTGAGTATCTCGACTAATTTGCAATCTACCTAACTTAAGAATTGCTCATCCTGGTTCCTAAGGTGATCACAGAGTCTGGAAGAAGAAGCAGGCACCTCTAACTGGATAGCCCTATTTCAATCCCTTTCAGCTACAATTTATTGGGAGCACTCTAGCAAGGAAGCCCAACTATTCAAACAGCCTTGAGCAATTAACATTCCTCTATTTAATCTGGACGTTGTCTAATGAGTAGAAGCATCAGGAAAAAACAGTACAGCATACTAAGTGATAAAGGGGGCATCTGCCCACCCATATGGGTCAGCTAAATTAACTCTGGCAATCAATAGGATAACACATACTGAATCTATATCCTAACTTGGAATGATTTTAAATAATGCCTGTACAGTTGCGTTAGTCCTCCCTTCACTGATTACAAAGAAAAGAATGTTGGTATCACTAGATCAATGAGGCTGTATTTGTTTTTAGACTTTCCAATCTCCTGCCACCCACACTTTTTTTTCCTCTCATCTCCAGAGTTTGATTCCAAAATGCAGAGTGCTGAGATTGGCAGATCTCCCAGAATCAGAGTCGGTTGATTTCTCTTACTTGAAGCCTGTGGCGAAGCCTCGACCTCCAGGTTAGATGGGAAGCGCTCACTCTGAGCCCCGAGGACTCCCATGGGCAGTGACTGGTCTCCAGAAGTAAGGTCAGCCTCCAGCTCCTCACTGACGGGGAAGGTGATGTCACTTACAGGTTCTTCCTTGATCTTTACAGGTTTAGTGTCCTCTGTGGCCTTCTCAGGATTGACAATCCTTTCATACTCCTCAGATAGTTGCTTACTAATCTGTTGGCAAGCAAGAGTCATTTTTCCAAAGGAATGTTAAAAGCAAGGTGGATAGTCAGCTTGTGGCATCCCATGGAAAAAACAACATCATGTGAATATGAATAAAGCAACCACTGCCAATGGAAGGAAATTTTTTTTTTTTTTTGAGCATAGTTGACACATGGAAGGAATTTGTGTAGGGTGTTGAGTTTGCATTTGTAAATGACAGAGACATGTAAAGAAAAGTTGTTTGCAGAGACTTTGTGTGTCATTCATTAAGCTACACAAAGGCAAAAGAGGCTTTGTTAGAGATAAATCAGAATGGGGACAAAAGATTATATTTTTGTCTGTAAAAACTGTTGACATATGCACCGTAGGTGGATAATGAATGGTGCAGGAAATCTGAATCGCTTAGCAAAGACTTTTTTGTTGGGTGTTAAAAAGTCCTTATCATATTTTAGATTTGGGAAAAACAAAACAGTGAACAAATGACTTAAGGCCACATAGGTTAAAGAGATTAGGTATTTCTGGTTCTAACCCAAAATGGTATCTCTGCCCCCTCTTCCACCCTTGGGCAGTATCATCTCATTCTGTTTGGTTCTGTTTTTCACAGCACTTAATGCCAGCTGAAACTGTTTTGATCATTATTTATTTACTTGTTCTTGTTTCCCTCTCAAGAATACAAGCTGAAAGAACTTGTTCACTGTTGTATCCCACAGTGCCTGACTCAAAATAGGACTCAATAAATATCTGTTGAATAAAGCATGCTAACCACATTCTCTCAGACTCTACATACCCGTGTATAATTTCTTCCAGAGGAAGTGTGATCAATAAATGGAGCCACTCATTGGCTAAAGAAGGCCCCTGGCTCTGGCCAGGTCAGTGATGAGGCCGATGGAACACAGCCAGGGCCAGGAGGAGAGCATGTCAAGTCCACTCTGTTCCAAGACCCTGTACCCTGCTCTCTAGGGTAAGTGTTGTGGGATCCTGCTAACACCCCTACATTACACACTTTTACCCACTTCTCATGGGGTCACCTCACCTGTAGCATGTAACTGTGATAGTCCTTGATGCGGTGCTGCCAGAACTTCTGGAGGGAGAGCACACTGCCAATGCCCACTTCATGGAATACTTGCTCCATAACGTCAGGGAAAGGAGTCTGCCCCAGCCGGGCCTCCCGATCCACAGCGAAGCGCAGCAACTTGGTGAATTTAAGGCAGTACTCGTGTGCCACATCAGTGAGGGTCTCCAGGACACTTTCATTAGCACACTCAAAGCCTGCGTGGGCCAGGATTGTGGCCACTGCCTGGTAAAGGAGCTGCCGACAGGAGTGCCAGCTGAGTTCCGTCACAGGTTCCCCCTTCCCACTGAAAGGGGACACATGGCAATGTTATCAGTGCTCTCGCACAGGGGTCACCTGTCCTGTTTCCCTAGGAGTTTTATAATTTCGGTCAAGCCGCTGGCCCAGCTTTCTAGGGGATTCTATGCAGATTACAGAGCCCAGTTTCATCTTGCTGCGGCCAGCGCAGGTCTCAACAACTCACAGTCATCTCTGAGCTCCTCCAAGTACACAAAGCTTTAATAGGCAATACATGTCTATAACAAACAATATAAAAGAGTGTCAGGTAAATAGGAAGCTTCCTTTTACCATCTTGATATTGATCATTTGTAGGAGATAATAAAATTTAACACTAGAGCTGAAATACTGCTCAGTGGTGCTCTAGTTATTTCCCCACAACATAGTTTCCTCATATGCTGGGTGATAAATGGACTTTCAGAAATTCACAGTCCCAATTAGGAGATTCTTCTACAACTAAAATAGACCATTTGTGAAACTGGGAAAGCAACTCAATTTTATAAAAACAATTTAAAATACATACAGTCTCCAAAGCATTTTTATCCTACCCTGTGTAAAGAAATGGGTAGGGTCCCTATTATTCCCATTTGGCAGGTGAGGAAATTGAGGTTCAGAGGGGCTGGCCTGCCAGAAGTTGTACAGGTATTATCAAGAGGTTGAGCTTCTAACTTCAGATCCTATGTTCTTCATAATACTGTGCTTGCTTTGGCAGCATATAGAATATGTTCTTCATGATACACCATTTTGTCCTAATCACTGCTGTAGAAATCTTTTTTTAAATTAAATTAAATTAAGTAATTGTCTGAGAGAGAGAGCGAGAGAGAGAGCGAGAGCGAGAGCACGAGTGAGGGAGAAGGGCAGGGGGAGAAAGAGAGAATACCAAGCAGCCTACACACTTAGCATGGAGCCCAATGCGGGGCTCGATCCCACGACTCTAGGATCATGACCTGAGTCAAAATCCAGGGTCGGATGCTTCACCCACTGAGCCACCCAGGCACCCCTGTAGAGATCTTAATCTGAAAAAAAGAAAAAAAAAAAAAAAAAACAACCAACTTAAAAAAGCTGCCTGGTCTCCTAAAAATAACTTCTAGCAAACTTCTAATTACTTAGAAAAATATAAAATTCCTGTCTTCTGTCTCCCTCTGACAAAGGAAGCAAATGGATAAAATAAGGTACATACTTGGCATGTGTCCCCATGTGCTGTACAAGGGGGCTTGAGGAGCTATCCACCCACTTTACTATCATCTGCTCAGAAGCAACTACTGCAATCCACATAATAGCTGGAAAATGAAACCAACTGCGAAATAACTTTTCATTTACTATTTCCACCATCATTTCCCATGGCCAGGCTCCCTAGGCCAAAAGCTAAAGGCTCAGAAGTACCTAATAAATAGCTAAACCAGTATTGCTTTATTTGAGTAATGCATGGACTTATTTCATTTTTTTTTTTTTTAATTTTTTTTTTTTTCAACGTTTATTTATTTTTGGGACAGAGAGAGACAGAGCATGAACGGGGGAGGGGCAGAGAGAGAGGGAGACACAGAATCCGAAACAGGCTCCAGGCTCCAAGCAGTCAGCACAGAGCCTGACGCGGGGCTCGAACTCACGGACCGCGAGATCGTGACCTGGCTGAAGTCGGACGCTTAACCGACTGCGCCACCCAGGCGCCCCCGCATGGACTTATTTCAAAGGACAATAATTTTTTTAGCACCCCCATAGCTGATGCAAATTATTTCTGTTAAACAGTTTCTTAAGTATGTATAAAACAAACTAGTTATAAGCTTCTGATGGTTACAGCTCTTCCTAACAATTAAAATCAGAAGTTTGAGATTGGAAGAACAAATATTATTAAAATGCCTATACTACACTAAGCAAACTACACATTTAATGCAATCCCTATCAAAACACCACCAGCATTTTTCACAGAGCTAGAACAAAATAATTCTAAAATCCTAAAAAAGACCCTCAATAGCCAAAGCAATCTTCAAAAAGAAAAGCCAAGCCAGAGGATCACAATTCCAGACTTCAAGTTATATTACAAAGATGTAGTGATGAAGACAGTATGGTACTGGCACAAAAATGGAAACAGAGATCAATGGAACTGAACAGAAAACCCAGAAATGGATCCACAACTAGATGGTCAATGAATCTTTGACAAAACATGAAAGAATATCCAATGGAAAAAAAAGACAGTGTCTTCAACAAATGGTGTTGGGAAAACTGGACCACTTTCTTACACCATATACAAAAATAAATTCAAAATGGATGAAAAGACCTAACTGTGAGACAGGAAACCATCAAAATCCTAGAGGAGAACACAGGCAGTATAACATCTTTGACATTGGCCGTAGCAACTTCTTAATAGATACGTCTCCTGAGGCAAAGAAACAAAAGCAAAAATAAACTATTGGGACATCATCAAGATAAAAAGCTGCTGTACAACAACAAGAAACAACAAAACTAAAAGGCAACCTTCAGAATGGGAGAATATTTCAGAATATTGCATATTTGCAAATGACATGATAAAGGGTTAGTATCCATCCAAAATCTATATAAAGAACTTATAAAACTCAACACCCAAAAACCAAACAACCCAGTTAAAAATCGGCAGAGGACATGAATAGACATTTTTCCCAAGAAGACATACAGACGGCTAACAGACACATGAAAAATGCTCAACGTCAGTCATCATCAGGGAAATACAAATCAAAAGTACAATGAGATATCACCTCACACCTGTCAGAACGGCTAAAATTAACAACACAGAAAACAAGAGATGTTGGCGAGGATACAGAGAAAAGGGAACACTCTTAACACTGTTGATGGGAACGCAAACTGGTGCAGCCCGCTTTGGAAGATAGTATAGAGGTTCCTCAGTAAGTTAAAAATAGAATTACCCTACGACCTAGCAATTGCACTACTAGGTATTTACCCAAAGGATACAAAAAACTGATTTGAAGAGTTAAAAGGATACATGCACCCTGATGTTTATAGCAGAATTATCAACAATAGCCAAATTATGGAAAGAGCCCAAATGTCCATCGACTGAGGAATGGATAAGGAAGACATATATATTTTATATATATATATATATATATATATATATTATAATATATACACATAATATATATGTATTATATACATACATAATATATATATATTACATACCTATAGTGGACTATTTCTCAGCCATAAAAAATGAAATCTTGCCGTTTGCAATGACATGAATAGTACTAGAGAGTATTATGCTGAGTGAAAGAGGTCACAAATACCGTATGATTTCACTCATATGTGGAATTTACGAAACATATAGATGAATATAGGGGAAAAAAAGAGAGGCAAACCAGAAAACAGACTCTTAACTATGGAGGGCTCAAACTGAGGGTTGCTGGAGTAGAGGTGGGCAGGGGGATGGGTTAAATGGGTGATGGGTATTAAGGAGGGCACTTGTGATGAGCACGGGGTGTTGTATGTAAGTGATGAATCACTAAATCCTACACCTGAAACTAATATTACCCTGTATGTTAACTAACTGGAATTTAAATAAAAACTTGAGGGATACCTGGGTGGCTAGTCGGTTAGGCGTCTGACTTTGGCTCAGGTCATGATCTCACAGTTCGTGAGTTCAAGACCCACATTGGGCTCTGGGCTAACAGCTGGGAGCCTGATCCTACTTCGGATTTTGTGTGTCCCTCTCTCTCTGCCTCTCTCTGCTCATACTCTGTCTCTCTCTCAAAACTAAATAAATATTTAAAAATTAAAAAAAAAAAACTTGAAAAAGAAAAAAAAATTAGAAGTTTTACACACAACTACAGAATTCTAAATAATAGCATTGGGCACCTGAGTGGTTCAGTCAGTTGAACATCCGAGTCTTGATTTCAGGTCAGGTCATGGTCTCAGGGGATTGAGTCCTGCATCAGGCTCTGTGCTGAGTGTGGAGCCTGTGTGAGATTCTCTATCTCTTTCTCTCTCCCTTTGCCCCACCCCCCTACTCTCTCTCTCTCTCTCACTCTCTAAATTAAAAAAAAAATTTTTAAGTTAAAAATAAGTAACAGCATCAATTTAATAGGATGAACAACATAATTTTGTTAAAGCTAAACTGCCTTCAAAATGTCAATAGGGTACTGATCACCACAGAGCAAGTTTTCTTGTGCCATGCATGTAATGACACAGTTTTCACTATTCCTAGGACTTTAGAACCTTCGATTATACAGTGCCCCAGGACATCATCTGGTCTCCATCTGGCCCAACTGCAACCCTTACTTATTAAGCCTATTTCTGTTCTTTTCTCATTAATTTGGGACAATTAAAATAGTAGTAACTATTATCATCAATAAGCACATGCAATGAGTAATATGCAGTATTATTTATGGGGTTGGTTTTTTTTTTTTTTGGCTAAACACATATTTAACCTGAATCTAATCTCGAGGTAATAATCAGCAAATCCAGTGAGTGGGACATTCTATATTCTAAATGACCTGAACTCTTAAAAAAGATTTATATTGTTTTTTTTTTTTTTTTTTAAAGAGGAAGCTATTCTGGTTTAAAAGACACTAAACAACCAAAGGCAGGGGCGCCTGGGTGGCTTGGTCGGTTAAGCGTCCGACTTCGGCTCAGGTCATGATCTCACGGCCCGTGAGTTCGAGCCCCGCGTTGGGCTCTGTGCTGACCGCTCAGAGCCTGCAGCCTGTTTCAGATTCTGTGTCTCCCTCTGTCTCTGCCCCTCCCCTGTTCATGCTCTGTCTCTCTCTGTCTCAAAAATAAATAAACGTTGAAAAAAATTAAAACAAACAAACAAACAAACAAACAAAAAACAACCAAAGGCAATGCATGAATCTTTGTTAGGTTCTGGATTAGGGAAAAATATATCTACAAAAGGTATTTTGGAGAACTGGAGTAATCTAAACTGGGCTTATATTATTTACTTAGTGTTCATTTGCTTTGGTGTGATAATAGTATTGAAATCACATAGGAAATTTTCCTTATTCTTAGGATAAGGTGAAGAATTTAGAGGTGAAAGAATGCTTAGGAATTAAGGGGTGAGGGGCGCCTGGGTGGCGCAGTCGGTTAAGCGTCCGACTTCAGCCAGGTCACGATCTCACGGTCCGTGAGTTCGAGCCCCGCGTCGGGCTCTGGGCTGATGGCTCAGAGCCTGGAGCCTGTTTCCGATTCTGTGTCTCCCTCTCTCTCTGCCCCTCCCCCGTTCATGCTCTGTCTCTCTCTGTCCCAAAAATAAATAAACGTTGAAAAAAAAAAAAATTAAAAAAAAAAAAAAGAATTAAGGGGTGAAATATTGGGATATGTGCAGCTTTAAAATATTTGACAAAAAAAGTGTGTATGTGTATATGTTACATATATATTTATATGTGTATACACACTTATACATATGTGAGAGAAAATAAATGTAGCAAAATGTTAACAATTGGTAAATCCTGGTAAGGAGTATTTGGGCATTTTTTGTACTATTTAAAATTTTTTTCATGTTTGTTTATATTTGAGAGAGGGAGACAGTCAGAGTGTGAGTGGGGGAGGGGCAGAGGGAGAGGGAGACACAGAATCTGAAGCAGGCTCCAGTCTCTGAGCTGTCAGCACAGAGTCTGCTGTGGGGTTCAAACCCACAAACAATGAGATCATGACCTGAGCCGAAGTCGGATGCTTAACCAACTGACCTACCCAGGCGCCCCTCCTGTACTATTATTTAAACTTTTCTTTGGTCTGACAAACTTCAAAATGAAAACAAAAAGTAATTATTTCGCGCCAAATGCAAACTTACACACTGAAACCTAGTAGTAGCATTAGGTTATAAGGCAGTCATTCAGAGGACTTGGAATAGGGCTTCTCAAACTTAAATATACACACGAATCTTCTGGAGATCTTGTTACAATGAAGATTCTGATTCAGCAGGCTATGTAGGCCCTGAGACTCTGAACTTCTAACAAGCTCCCAGGTGATGTTGATGCTGTTAGTCTCCGCCCAGGTTTTGAGTAACAAGAATCAAGAACATTTTTATATTCTTTCTTAAATGATGTTATCAAAATGAAAATACAGTTGATCCATGAACAATGTGGGAGTTAGTGGTGCCAGCCCCCCGCCCACGCCATGAAGTAGAGAATCTGCATATAGCTTTGACTCCCCCAAAACTTAATGATTAATGGTTTACTTTTTTTTATATTTATTTATTAACGTCTTTTTAGTAATCTCTATACCCAACACAGAGTTCAAACTCACGACCCTGAGATCAAGAGTCACATGCTCTTCTGACTAGGCCAGCCAGGCACCCCAATGACAAATAGCCTGCTATTAACTGGAAGCCTTAGTGATAACATAGAGTCAATTAACACATATTTTGTATATGTATTATATACTATGTTCTTACAATAAAGTAAGCTACAGAAAAGAAAATGTTACTAAGAAAACCATAAGGAAGAGAAAATACATCTACAGTACTGTTCTGTAAAAATATCCGCATGTAAGTGGGCCTGCACGGTTCAAACTGTTGTTCAAGGGTCAACTGTACACAATTTAAACATCTTACATAAAACTTAATGGATTTCTGAGAATATGAGAATAAGTCCATGAACCTAAATTTTAAGACACTGAGCTAAATCCATAATATACATTTTAAATGAAATAGAAAGACTACACTCTGTGGATTGTGAGGCCATGGCTTCTTTCACATACCGGGGTAGTTCCTTGCTCCTAGCAAAGTGGCTGGTATAGAATAAGCACTCAATAAATATTTGTTACCTCAAAAATAAAAGATGCAGGGGAGGCTGTGTGGCTCAGTTGGTTAAACTCAAATTCTTGAATTTGAGCCCCGTTGTCGGGCTCTGTACACTGACTGCATGAAGCCTACCTGGGATTCTCTCTCTGCTCCTCCCCTGCATGTGCTCCGTCTTTCTCAAAATAAATAAATAAATAAACTTAAAAAAAATAAATAAAAGATACAGATTCTGGATTTGAAGATCAGTTCAAGTCTTAGACTTCCTACTAATTACCTGAGCAACTTTGGCCATGTCAATTACTCTTATCCTCAGTTTCTTCACAGGGATGTTATTACATGCTGAACAGTGTTGTGAAGATGTTTTGAGAAAAGTAAGATAGAGCAAAGCCTTGTCTTACCGATAAAAGTCACTCTCTGGATCACTGTGCCGAATCTGGAATGGTGCATTGGGATTCTTACAGTCTAAAGGCAGGAGGTCATCAGGAAGAGGAGGTGACCCAGGGCAAGAGGGAAGAGGTTCATTCTCTTCAGTCTTTACACCTTCTGTCTGCTGCTGACTCTGGGCCTGAGCTGTGGCAATGAGGTTGCGCAGACGTCGGTTGTGCTGGATCAGCTGAATGGTATGGATGGTGAGGCTGCATGGCTCTGAGGGGATGTCCAGCATAGTGGGGGGCTTGGGCTTATTGGCTGAGGGTTGATGCAGGGGTGGGTCATGGACTTCCACAAGACGGAACTCCCGTGGGAGCAAATCAAAGGAACTCCTGTTGGTCTGGCTTGATGAGATTGGTATCTCTCCCCAGTATCTCAACATTTTGGAATAAGAAAGAACTTTCACGTTAAATGTAGTGATAACTGAAAGCAGTGTTCTTAAATCTTAAATCTCTTATAGGCTTCTGAAGTAGAAAAATATGAAGTCTGGCCAGTTATTGACATAAAAAGTAGGCTGTTCAACACGACTTAGAATATGTCAGTGTCAGCAATGCTGTAGGACCAAAGACGTTCTCCCTGAAGAAATTAAGAGAGATACAACTGTTAGATGCCAGTCACCACAGTCACACACTATGACAATTCCTACTGGACTGAGCCATAGGTGGCATTTGGGTCATTAGGAGACTAACAGCTGCAATAGTATTGGGAGCTCTAGTGTCTGTGTTTTCCATCTCACCCCACTAACTCATTACTAGAACTATCGTGCCCAATCTTGAGCAATTTGCAAGGCAAGATACTTAAATGACACCTGGAATATTTCTCAGAGTATCTTGACACATCTGTCCTGAATCAGTAGGAGAAAAGGGAGTAAAGATAGGAAGAGGTGGTTCTTATTCTGTGTATGTCAAAAACATGAGCAACATTTCAATGGATCCTGGTGGAAAAATTTATTGACCAGTAATCTAAATGGTCTTAGGCATTGAACTTCTGACATACATAGGGAAGAATCTGAGTGATTTCTGCTGCCTCCTAATTGGCATCCCTTACTCCAGTCTCTCCTTGTGTCTAATCTATTCTCCAGTGCTGCTAGACTTACTCTTATTACAACTCAGATCTAATGGCTTCTCATTGCCTATTGGAAAAAGTCAGCCAGAATTCTTTGGTCTACCATTGATCAAAATTTGCAATCTGACTTCAACCCACCTTTCCAGATTCATTGCCCATATGTCTCTTTAAGTTGAACACATGTTTACCAAATGCCACGCATTATGGAAGAAGACAAAGACCACTGCCAGATCCCCGACCTGAGGTGAAGGAGAGAAATATAAACAGACTATTTTGATATAAAAATGTGCAGAAAGGGCTGCTCTAGAGACACAGACCTGGTGCAGTGGAATAACAAAGAGGGAGCTTCCTGGAGGAAATTACTACCCTAGTTCTAACATACATCATTCTACTCAGTTTCTTGAGAATGCCATGTATTTCCACAAATTGACTCTTTAAGTTGTGATCTGCCAGAAATGCCCTGCCACCCACTACATTCTTGGCAGACTTTTATTCATTCTTAAGTATAGGTTAAGTTACCACTCCCCATCATCTCCCCAGTAAATCTCCCTTTATTATATTCTCACAGCACTTCTGGTGTTTCCATCACAGCATTTAGGCATGGGTTTAAACTAGTACTTATCTCAATCAATTTTATTCTTTCATCTATCTCCCACAACCATGATCTTTGTACCGTGTCTGGCACACAGTATACCCGGCATTTAGTGAGCGCTTACTATGTGCCAGGCTTTGCCTTTATTGTTTGATTCGGTTTTCCCAACTACCTCAGTTTTTAAGGGTGGAAGCTAAGGCCCACTGTCTTTCCCAATATCACAAATGACCGAGGGAGACAATCCAGATAGGCTCTTAACCACTACACTATACAGTCTCAATAACTGGTTTTGGAAAACAAACAAAAGAATGAACAAAGAAACGGATCAATGAGGGGACACACAAAAAATCGCCCTCTTCCTTAATTTCACCGAAAAGAGGACGAAGAACAGGCACCAAGCTCAAGGAACGTCCAGGTCCCTCGGGGCTCCTCGGTCACGGTCAGCAGGCACAGGCGCCAATCACAGGATCCTGGGGTCTCCTGATGCCCGGAGCAGCCGGGAGACGAGGAGGTCTGGACCTGGACGGAGGCACTATTCACTGCCGCTTCGCAGGAGCTGGGCTGCGCGACTATACGACTCGGAAAGGCCCGAGGCGAGGGTCGCGCCAGGCCCGGAAGACTGGCTTTCGGATTAGAGGTCCCAGGCTGCCGGAAGCGCTTCTGCTCAATCTGGCTGTGCCACAGGAAGTCATTACTATCCGGTTGCAACCTCTAAAGATGTCCCCGTGCTGACAGCTCCTCGGCCGCCTTTTACTGTTTTGTTTTTTGTTTTTGTTTTTCTTATTATGACCTGCCCTTGATATTCATCTCTTCGTAACGTGGCAGGTGGTGAAGGAACAAATCCGCCATCGGGGTTCAGAGAAGCCACCGGGAGCTGGGAGAGCGAGGCGTGGAGAGGAACCTAGAGACCGAAGGGGGAGGTTTCCCAGGAACAGATTCCGAGACCGCACCCGATTGAGGATGGCCGTTAGCTCCTCTAAGTCCGAGCCTCCGGCTTTGCAAGAGCTCAATGACGATTTCAAGAAACCAACCCTGCCGGTGCCCCCGGCTGTGCGGGGCAGGGCTCCCGCCACCAGTCCTTCAGACCCTGAGGAGGTGAAGAAGGAAGGGCCCACGGCACTGCTAGACCCCGATTCCGTGGAGCCTGACGTCCCGCCAGTGCGGCCGGACAGCGGGGACAACAGGAGTCCACCGGAGGAGCAGCCGCGGCCGCCCACAGCGGCTCCATCCCCTGGTGGTCCGGCCCGGGCTCCCCCATACCGAGAGCCGCCGTGGGGCGGCCCCGCCACGGCCCCCTACAGCCTAGAGACACTGAAGAGCGGCACCATCCTTGGCACCTGGAGCTTGAAAGGGACAAGCTACTGCCTTTTCGGGAGGCTGTCTAGCTGCGACGTGTGCCTGGAGCACCCTTCGGTGTCTCGGTACCACGCCGTGCTGCAGCACAGGGTGTCCGGCCTCGAAGGAGAATGCGACGGCCACGGGCCTGGCTTCTACCTTTACGATCTGGGAAGCACCCATGGCACTTTTCTTAACAAAACCCGCATCCCACCCCGCACCTATTGTCGCGTCCACGTCGGGCATGTTCTTCGCTTTGGAGGCAGCACCCGGCTGTTTCTTCTTCAGGTAAGTAGAAAAACCTAGGACTGAAATCTCCGGAGCGCACCGGTCTGGGTTCCAGAGCTCCTTAAGCTTTCGCGGAGGAAGGAGATTCTCCCAGTAAGCGATTACAAAAGTGGGAGAATCTGGCCCCTTTCCAGGCCTCTGTACACATTGCCGTATTTTTTTCTTTTCTTTTACTTTAATGTTTATTTATTTTTGCGAGAGAGCGAGAGCTTGAGCAGGGGAGGAGCATAGAGAGAGGGAGACACCGACTCCGAAGCAGGCTCCAGGCTCCGAGCTGTCAGCGCACAGCCCCACGCGGGACCCGAAGCCACGAACTGAGAGGTTATGACCTGAGAGGAAGTCGGACGCCTAGTCGACTGAGCCACCCAGGCGCCCCCACATTGCCATATTTCTGAAAGTGAGATATGAATTCAGCGATCCTGAACTCTGAAAGAATTCTTTCTCTTGGTTCATCAGGGACCAGAGGAAGACCGAGAAGCAGAATCCGAGTTGACAGTAACGCAATTGAAAGAATTGCGCAAGCAGCAACAAATGATGTTGGAGAAGAAGATGCTAGGAGAAGATTCAGATGAGGAAGAAGAAATGGATACCAATGAAAGGAAGAGAAATACTAGTAGTCAAGATGATGAAATGGGCTGCACCTGGGGAATGGGTAAGAAATTAAAATTGCTGCCAGAGGTTAATATTTTAAATTCATTACTGGTGGTATCTTTAATTGTTTTCTATCATATGCCTTTCATGACTTTTTGAGATAGATGGGACAAATACAATTTGCACACGAGACTACCAAAACCCACAGAGATTCATTAACTTTTCTGATGTCAAAAAGGTGAATTACAGGCACTATGGATTTCTTTTCTTCTTTCTTTCTTTCTTTCTTTCTTTCTGTCTTTCTGTCTTTCTGTCTTTCTGTCTTTCTGTCTTTCAAGATTTTACTTTTAAGTAATCTCTACACTCAGAGTAGGGCTCAAACTTACAACCCAGAGATCAAGAGTTGCCTGCTTTGTGGACTGAGCCAGCCAGGAGCCCAGTCTTTTAATGTATTTTACAGTCCACTCCCTTGTTGTAAACTCTTCCTCAGCATACAACCAATTTATTATTTTTACCATTTAAATGGTACTGGCCTTGACTATTATCATTGGAGAGGATAGAACTATATTCAGTCAAGTAACATGGAATGTTCAATATAGGATAGTCCTTCGAATTTTTGTACTTTGTGTAAATTCCCTGAAATGCGAAATAGCTTAATCAGAGAAACCTCATCCTTTAGCCAGAGGAATAAATTGAACTTTCCATAATACCAGACATTTTGGACAATGGGTATTCAGGGGCTAGGAATATAAAAAAAAGAATGCCTCAATATGTTGTTGGGAAGACTGGATAAATATTATGAAATTACTTTTGTAAGTGCCAAACAAAAGCTATAGAAACCATAAGTATGCTAGAGTAAGGGTTCAGAGAAGGGAGTGATCACTAAGGACTTAGACCCACACTGTCCAGTATTGTAGCCACTACCCACATGTGGTTATTGAACACTTACAGTATGGCTGGTCCAAGCTGACTTGTTTTATAAATGTAAAATACTCACTGGATTTCAAAGACTTAGTGTGAAAAAACAATATAAAATACCACATTCATAGTATTTTTATACTGATTACATGATAATTTTACTGGTTGCTCCTTTTTAATGTGGCTACTAGAAAATGAAAACTTTCATGTATGGCTTTCATTATATTTCTTTTGAGCAACACTGACTTAAAATTTGGGAAAGTTTTTAAGTCTACAAACAGACGGGTCTTGAGTTGGAACTTGAAGGAAAGAAAATTAGCACTTAGGAAGCTGAATATCGAATATTCAGGGTAGGGATTGATGATTTTATTTATTTATTTATTTATTTATTTATTTATTTATTTATTTATTTATTTTAATGTTTATTTTTGAGAGAGACAGAGACAGTGTGAACAGGGGAGGGGCAGAGAGAGGGAAACACAATCCGAAACAGGCTCCAGGCTCTGAGCTATCAGCCCAGAGCCTGATGCGGGGCTCGAACTCACAAGCCATGAGGTCATGACCTGAACCGAAGTCAGACACTTAACCGACTGAGCCACCCAGGCGCCCCGTATTATTTTAAAATGTTTATTTATATTTGAGATTGAGAGAGAGAGAGAGAGAGAGAGAGAGAGAGAGAGGGGCAGTGCATGAGCAGGGGAGGGGCAGAGAGAGATGGAGACAGAATCCGAAGCAGGTTCTAGGCTCTGAGCTGTCAGCACAGAGCCTGACGTGGGGCTCAAACTTACAAGCTGTGAGATCATGACCTGAGCCAAAGCTGGACTCTTAACTGACTGAGCCACCCAGGTGCCCCTAGAGATTGATGATTTTAAAGGGGTAATGAGAAGGCCAGTCCATCTGGCAGATATGGTAAATATTAAGAAATTATATCGGAGACAGAGTATTAGACCCAGGTGATAGAGAATGAGAATGCCAGGCCAAGAAGCTTAGATTTCTTCCCATGGACAATGTGGTAGGTAATTTTGTTTTTGAAATATAGTGATGGGGGAAAAACAAAAGATGCCATGAAAACAAGTTTTAATTTGTCACACGATTTAGGAAACCTAAAGATAATTATATTGGTGGTTTTGTATGCCCCCTTGTCCCCCACCCCCCACCTTTCTTTTCATTGATAACTGTGTCTTTATGCAGGCTAAATGAAAAGTGGGTGTCATTCAGATAGTCTCTTCTTATGTCTGTCTTTTCTTTCTTTACTGTATCCTGTAGGAGAAGATGCTGTAGAGGATGAGGCTGAAGAGAACCCCATTGTCTTAGAGTTTCAGCAGGAAAGGGAGGCCTTCTATATAAAGGATCCAAAAAAGGCTCTCCAAGGTTTTTTTGACCGAGAAGGTATGTAAACAGATTCTGACCCTGCCAGTGAAAGGTTTCCACAGCAGCATTGTCTTGTAGATCTTCAAGGTACTTAGAAATGCTGTGTTTTATCTGCTGCTCTCCTTGCTCAGTTCTTGCCCTTGTGGTCAGTTGCTTCAGGTTTATTTTGAAAACAGTAAAAATCTTGTTAGTCTTTCTTGGAAAGTTGGAAAAAAGGGACTACTTTTTTCCGACTTGTCTGGTCTCATTATTCTCAGAAGATCCTAGACTTGGGTGGTGGGGAGATTGACCTAACTTCTTAAAATTCTTTGTTTCTACTTCATCTCATCTTTTATAATTCTTTTTTTTTTTTTTAATATTTATTTATTTATTTTGAGAGAAAGAGCGTGCGCACAGGCAGGTGAGGGGCAGAGAGAAGGAGACGCAGAATCCCAAGCTGGCTGTATGCCATCAGCGTAGAGCCCAATGAGGGGCTTGAACCCACAAACCACAAGATCATGACCTGAGCTGAGATCAAGTGTCGGAAGCTTAACAAATTGAGCCACGCATGCGCCCCTCATCTTTTGTAATTCTTAACATGGATGTTCACCTTATATAATTTAAAGAATGTTTCCACAGAGGACTGTTTCAGTAGAAATGCTTTGAGAGAACGTGTGTGTGTGTGTGTGTGTGTGTGTGTGAATATATATATGAACTGGTTGCATTCTGCCCTTGATATTTGTGCTTCTAAAAATTTTTTTTTAATGTTTATTCATTTTTTGAGAGACAGAGACAAAACATGAGCAGGGGAGGGGGAGAGAGAGAGGGAGACACAGAATCCAAAGCAGGCTCCAGACTCTGAGCTGTCAGCACAGAGCCTGATGTGGGGCTCAAACTCACAAACTGCGAGATCATGACCTGAGCTCAGGTCAGATGCTTAGCCAACTGAGCCACCCAGGCACCCCAATATTTGTGCTTCTAAAAACCAAAGTGACAACTTACATCTGCACTTATAATAAGTGTAAAAGTTGCTATGTAGTGGACAAAGCTATTTATGGCAAGCTGATTGTTCTGGTCTGAGTTTGCTTTTCTTTGCCTCAAGTTCCCCCTTATTTTATTATCAGATAATAATTCCTGGAAATAAGAAGTGAAATGCTTTGAAATTTAGTGTTAAATGAGGTATGGGAACTTGATATTCTATTTTTTTAAAACGTTTATTTATTTTGAGAGAGAAAATCCCAAGCAGGGACAGCTCAGAGCCTGATGTGGGGCTCAGTCTCATGAATCGTGGGATCATGACCTGAGCTGACATCAAGAGTCAGACACTTAAACTGACTGAGCCACCCAGGTGCCCTGGAACTTGATATTCTTTTATCAACCTTTCCTCTCTTTTCCCTTTGTCTTAACTAGTAATTTTCATATACTGTTAAAATTGTTTTGTCTGTCTTCCTCCCACAGGAGAAGAATTAGAATATGAATTTGATGAACAGGGGCACAGCACTTGGCTCTGTAGGGTGAGGTATGTTCTGTTCTCATTAATGTCCTTTTGTGAAAAGTGGCCAATTTTAGGTAATAGACAGTAGACCCAAAGAATAACTTTAGTCTTATTTTTAGGCTACTCCTGAATTTGGGCCTTGATAGTTTAATAACATATATCATTGGCAGGTGGGGTGGGATGGGTCAGAGGCATTAGGAAAAGATTTAAGGTCCAACCTTGGCAAGATATAACAAAATGAATGGAGAGATTAAAAAGCCATGTCAAAAGAAATGACTATTTTCACTGCATATTAGTTTTTTTCATGAGAATTGGAGCTTAGTACTATGCTATGATTCACTCCAAACCAATACAGATTACCTGTGGATGATTCAACTGGAAAACAACTGGTAGCTGAGGCCATTCATTCGGGAAAGAAAAAAGAAGCAATGATCCAGTGTTCACTGGAGGCTTGTCGAATCCTTGATACTTTGGGGTTGCTGCGGCAGGAGGCAGGTGAGTATATGGGAACACTTTGTTTTTGGAAGGAAGGAAGGAAGGGACAGAGAGAGAAAAAGGGAGAGAGAAAAAGAGAAAGAAAGAAGAAAGGAAGGAAGAATTTAACACAAAAGGCAATGAAATGACTTTTTTTTTTTAAATTTTGTTTTTTTTAACGTTTATTTATTTTTGAGACAGAGAGAGACAGAGCATGAACGGGGAGGGTCAGAGAGAGGGAGACACAGAATCTGAAACAGGCTCCAGGCTCTGAGCTGTCAGCACAGAGCCTGACACGGGGCTCGAACTCACGGACCGCGAAATCATGACCTGAGCCGAAGTTGGCCGCTTAACTGACTGAGCTACCCAGGCGCCCCATGAAATGACTTTTTAGGGAGAAAATGTAAATTGCGTGAAATTCTATGAGCTGAAAAGAAAATATTCCATATCTCAGTACCCAAAGGAAGGCATATTTTCTTTTTTAAAAAAAAAAATTTTTTTTTTTTTATGCATTTTATTTTTTGGAGACAGAGACAGAGCATGAGCAGGGGAGAGGCAGAAAGAGAGGGAGACACAGAATCCGAAGCAGGCTCCAGGCTCCAAGGCATCAGCACAGAGCCAGATGCGGGACTTGAACTCACGAACCACGAGATCATGACCGGAGCCAAAGTCAGACACTCAACCGACTAAGCCACCCAGGCGCCCCTTAGAAGCCATATTTTCTTAGAAATTTTTTATGAGTATAGATATGTGTTTGGAACTAGATACTTTAATAAAAAGCAAACTTCATACACAAATGCATTTATTTATATTATACTCTTTCATGACTTAGAATTTTAATGTAAGAATGTATCATGGATATTGTCTATATAATTGCATTAAATTTATCTCATTTTTTTTTTTAAATTTTTTTTTTCAACGTTTATTTATTTTTAGGACAGAGAGAGACAGAGCATGAACGGGGGAGGGGCAGAGAGAGAGGGAGACACAGAATCGGAAACAGGCTCCAGGCTCTGAGCCATCAGCTCAGAGCCTGACGTGGGCCTCGAACTCACGGACCGCGAGATCGTGACCTGGCTGAAGTCGGACGCTTAACCGACTGCGCCACCCAGGCGCCCCAAATTTATCTCATATTTAAAAGCCTGTCAGGGACACCTGGGTGGCTTAGTCAGTTAAGCATCTGACTCTTGATTTCGGCTCAGGTCATGGTCTCATTGTTCTTTATGGGATCAAGCCCCATGTCGGGCTCTGCACTCTCAGCATGGAGCCTGCTTGGGATTCTCTCTCACTCTCCATCTCTCTCTGCCCTGCTCCCTTGCGTTCATTCCCTCTCTCTCTCTCTCTTTCAAAAATAAACTTCAAAAATAAATAAAAATAAAAAGCCCTTCTGGCTATATCATTTATTAATAAAGGCTTATGTTATATTTGTGTTTATTCTAAAATTAGTTTGTATTATCGCAAAGTAACTTATGTATTATTTAAAACTACCAAAGGCTTGGGGCACCTGGGTGGTTCAATCAATTGATCATTCGACTTTTGATTTCAGCTCAGGTCATGATCCCAGGGTCATGGGATCAAGCCCCATATTAGGCTGTGCACTAATAGCCTGGAGCCTGCTTGAGATTCTCTCTCCTTCTCTCTCTGCCCTTCCACACTCACGTTCTTTCTCTCTCTTTCTCAAAATAAATAAAAATTTTAAAAAACCCAAAAAACTACCAAAGGCTTACACAAAATATACTTGTTCCTTGCCCTGCCTCTCCCCAGTCTTCAATCTTAGAAGGCTTTTAACTCTTTTAATTATTTTTTCTGGCATTTAAAAATATCCGTATTTCCCAAAAGGAAGAGTATGCTGTTTTATTTTGAATATTTTATTTTATTTTATTTTATTTTATTTTATTTTATGATTGAACTTTTTATAAGTTTATTTATTTTGAGAGAGTGCGCAAGCAGGGGAGGAGTAGAGAGAATGGGAATCCCAAGCAGGCTTCCTGCTGTCAGCGTGGAGCCGGACGTGGGACTCAAACCCACTAACCGTGAGATCATGACCTGAACCAAAATCAAGAGTTGGACACTTAACCAACTGAGCCACCCAGGTGCAACTGAATCACTTATTTTATTTTATTTTATTTTAAAAAAAAAAATTTTTTTTTTCAACGTTTATTTATTTTTGGGACAGAGAGAGACAGAGCATGAACGGGGGAGGGGCAGAGAGAGAGGCAGACACAGAATCGGAAACAGGCTCCAGGCTCCGAGCCATCAGCCCAGAGCCTGACGCGGGGCTCGAACTCACGGACCGCGAGATCGTGACCTGGCTGAAGTCGGACGCTTAACCGACTGCGCCACCCAGGCGCCCCTTGAATCACTTATTTTAAACATTATGTACTGACTCTGTTAAATTAGTATTTAATATTTACACGATTATGTTTATGCAAATATTAGTTAAACTGAGGAGTTTTTTCTTTTTGTTTTTCCTAAAGTTAATAATTGTTTGTTTTTCATGTGTGTGGATTTTTTGTAGCTCTGTTCATTCTTTCCACATCTTTCAAGAGCCTTTCAGTATATTTTTCCACATGGTCAATCACATCAAGTAATTGATCAGTTCTGATTTTTTTGGGAAACATTTCTCCTGAAGAGCAATGTTCTTTCAGGGCTCACTATTCTCTGAACCTACTGGAGCACTGTCATCTGGGACCTCATTTTGCTATCATCCTTGACATTTCCTTTGTCTTTCTCCAGGGTTGGAATTTCTGTTTCTTGATTCCCAGATTCTCATGTTTCTTGGTTTATTCCCTTGTTTTAGTGGAGCACATCTTTCTGTAGTTTTGCAGATTAAAAAGCTGGTACAACAGTAGAGGTCATGGATGATGATAGTCTCCAGTGGATTTCACTTCTTTCGTTGTTCTTGGTCTACTCTTTCATTTTGGTGGACATGTAGTGAATTCTTGAGAAAGGATGTATAGCAAGTAAACTATATTAAATTCCCCACTCTGAAAATACAATTATTCTAGCTTTACTCTTGGTTAATTGTTTGGCTAGGAATAGAATTCTAAATGGGAAATAATTTTCCTTCACAGCTTTGAAGGTATTACTGTTACCACCTTATATTCAGTGTTGCTCTTGCAGTCCTAACGGGTTCAGAATCCTTATCTAGTGTGTGTCATTTCCCATCCCCTACACACACACTAGGAGTTTGTAGGAGCTTCCCTTTGTTCTCAAGCTTCTGAAACTTAACTATGATGTACCTTTCTGTGGGTCTATTTTCATCCATTTTTCTAGGTACTTGTTGGGTCCTTTTGATCTGGAAATCTTTGATAGTTAGAAACATTTCTGGAATTATGCCATTAATCATTTCATCCTTCTGTTTTCTCTTTCTCTCTTGAATTTTGTTATTTTGATATTGAACATCTTAGACTGACCATTTAAGTTTCTTATCTTTTTTCTTTCTTTCTTTTTTTTTTTTATCGCTATGTCTTTTTATTCTTTCTGGGAGATTTCTGCAGCTTTATCTTTACACTTTGCAATCAAGATTTTAATTTCCAAGGCTCATTTTTGTCCTTTGGGTATTCATTTTTAAAATATAATATGCTATTGTTGTTTCCTGGATTTTAAGTATCTCATCTTGCTGCTAATCTCTGCCTTTTCTTTTTTGTGTAGTCTCGGTCCTGCATGTTAGAGGTGTTTCCCAGTTTTTGTGTAGTCCTTGGGTGTAGATTCTTATTTGGGGACAAAAAAGGTGATTGACAGCTTGGAATATATAGGTGGGGCTTATTACCTTTGAGTAACACTATAGATTAATGTGGGCCTTTTGTTGGGGAACTCCTCATGTAAGAATCGTTAGGTTTTTTCCTCTTCTGCTGGCGGGATTCTTCAGAGAGTACTCTTCTGACTTCCTGCATGAAATTCTTAGAGCTAAGTGCTGGAAGATGGCTGAGCAGATCCTCAAAATTCAACTATTTTCAGGACAGTACTATTTTTAGAATAAATAAATACATATTTAATATGTAGAATATAGAACATAAACTGGGCAGTCCACAATGCAAAGACTTTTTATCTTACCCTTTCTAGGGATTAACCTCTGGATTTTTTTTCTGGGGATGAGGAGGTAAGTAGTCAGGGAGGAGGATCTTTTTCTCAACCAGCTTTTACTCAGTTCTTTTTATTTTAGCACTATTGTCTATCCCCGGTTCCAGATCCTTTTGAGGATTCTGCAGTATCATCACATTGGTTCTCATCTTTCCCCACTGTTGTTTTAGGATTCATCTTTTTTAGTTCTGCTAAGTTTCCACTTGTCTGTCTGTTTTATAATTTCCAAAAATTAGGTATTGTTATTCCTTCTCCTGTTCTGTCTTTGTAGATTAATGTTTGTTTATTTATTTATTTGTTTGTTTATTTACTTATTTTTAAGTAAGCTCTGTACCTAACATGGGACCCAAACTCACAACCCCAGGATCAAGAGTCCCATGCTGTGCCAGCTAAGCCAGCCAGGTGCCCCAGTAGATTAATGTTTTTAAAACAGATCTCTTTACCACAGCTTTAGTGGGATATGGGGAGTGAGTGAAATTACATATGTATGTTCAGTGTACCATCTTAACCTGGAAATCATGAAGTTTTTTAAATAAGGACTGTTTTGGTTGTAAATAATAGAAACCCAATTCAGACTAGCTTAGGGAGAAAAGTTATTAGCTCCATCTCCACTATTGTCCATCTCTTCTCCAGGTTGAGAAGAATTGCTTACAGGATTGAAGGAGGAACTGTATGAACTAGGACCTTAAGTTCTGGTCCTATCAAACCAGGAGTCTCCGTGTCACAGGACACCATAAAAGCTGTGTGTGTGTATGTGTGTGAGTCTGTCACATGAGCATATGGTTTTATTTTGCAGACAGATTCTTACCCCATGCAAAAGAGCTGGCTGCTCACTGCTTAGATTTGTATCTTCCCTCTTTCATAATCTCATTGGAAAGAGAGCCCTTTTTTGCACGTATCTAAATATAAATATGAGGGAAGGATTCTTACTGATTTGGCTTTGGTCACGTGATGCCCCTAATCCAGATGGAATGGAGGAGGAGTATTCTAGAAGAAAAGGGGTACTTTTAGCATAACAAGAGGAGTAAAATGGCATAGGGTGGACATAAGGTGGACAAAAAAGTAATAGCTAACATAGTTCCCTATTGATGGGCTTTCCAGATTTTCACTGTTACAAATAACAGGGCATTGATACCCATAGGATAAATTCCTATAAGTAGAATTGTTAGATCAATTACATTTGACGGATATTGTGAGGTTGACCATCAAAAAGATTGTGTAACAGGGCACCTGGGTGGCTCAGTCGGTTGAACATCCGACGTCGGCTCAGGTCATGATCTTGAGGTTAGTGAGTTTGAGCCCCTCATCGGGCTCTTGTGCTAACAGCTCAGAGCCTGGAGCCTGAACTCCCCCTCTCTCTCCGCCCCACCCCTGCTTGTGCTCTGTCTCTCTATGTCTTTCAAAAATGAATAAACATAAAAAAAGAAAGAAGATTGTGTATCAATGTATATTCCCATCAGCTGTTTGAGAGTCCATTTCCCCGTACCCTTGCCAAATTGGGCATTATTAACATCTTATAAAGTGTTTTGGCCGTTGTATTTCTTTTTCTGTGAACTGCTTTGATTATTCTTTCCCAAATTTTCTTTTAGATTATTGATCTTTTCCTCATTTATCTTTTTCCTTTTTTACTCATTGATTTTTGAGAGCCTTTTGCTCTTTAAATAAATTAGCCCTTTGTTTAATTTTTCTTAATGTGGTAAAACATACATATCATAAAATTCACCATTGTGAGCATTAAGTGTATTAAATACATTCACATTGTTGTGCAACCATTGCTATGTCCATCTCATTACTTTCTCATCTTCCCATATTGAAACTTTGTACCCATTAAACACTAACTTCTCATTCTTCCTTCCACTAGTCCCTGATAATTACCATTCTACCTTCTGTTTCTCTGAATTTGACTGTTCTAGTTAACTCTTGTAAGTGGAATCGTGTGTCTGGCTTATTTCACTTAGCATAATGTCTTCCAGGTTCAACGCTTTGTTGTTGTTGTTTTTAAGTTTGTTCGTTCGTTTATTTATTTATTTATTTATTTATTTATTTATTTATTTATTTATTTATGAGAGGGAACCAGAGTGTAAGCAGGGGAGGGGAAGAGAGAGAGGGGCAGAGAGAGAATCCCAAGCAGGCTCTGCACTGCCAGCATGGGAGATCATGACCTGAACTGAAATCAAGAATTGGATGCTTTACCGACTAAGCCACACAGGCACCCTAACCCTTTGTTTTTTTTTTTTTTTTTTTTTTAAATTTTTTTTTTCAACGTTTATTTATTTTTGGGACAGAGAGAGACAGAGCATGAACAGGGGAGGGTCAGAGAGAGAGGGAGACACAGAATCGGAAGCAGGCTCCAGGCTCTGAGCCATCAGCCCAGAGCCCGGCGCGGGGCTCGAACTCACGGACCGCGAGATCGTGACCTGGCTGAAGTCGGACGCTTAACCGACTGCGCCACCCAGGCGCCCCTTTAACCCTTTGTTTTTATATGTAGTTTGACAGCTTGTTGAATCTTTCAATAATTGAAAGATTCTTTTTCTTTTTAACTTATTTCATTACCACTTTTTTTTATCTCCTTCTAGTATCTCGGAAAAGGAAAGCCAAGAACTGGGAGGATGAAGACTTTTATGATAGTGATGATGACACATTTCTTGATCGGACTGGCCTGGTTGAAAAGAAGCGTCTGAACCGTATGAAGAAGGCTGGAAAGATTGATGAGAAGCCAGAGACATTTGAATCATTGGCAAGTTTTATTTATAGAAGTAGCTGTGGTAGTTTAATTTTTTTAATAAGATAATATATTATTTAAATTTGTTTTATAATTACAATTTTTAAAGCAGTGGTGTTGAAATCTGGTACTCAAGTATAACTTTCTTGATCTGTAAATTTGATAGTAACAAACAACTAGTCTTACACAAGTTGGAGAAAAGTTTGGCTTGCTGCTAGAGACTCTGTCTGCCTCACAGTGGATCTTGATCCATTCATAAGCATTCTTTGGGTATGATGTTAATCTCACAAAAAGAAAGGAAAAAGTTCCAAATTTGGACATTCTGAGGTGAAATCAACTTTAGACTTCTGGCAGTCAAGAATTGTGAAAGGAATTTTTTTTTTTTTAATATATATATGAAATTTATTGACAAATTGGTTTCCATACAACACCCAGTGCTCATCCCAAAAGGTGCCCTCCTCAATACCCATCACCCACCCTCCCCTCCCTCCCACCCCCCATCAACCCTCAGTTTGTTCTCAGTTTTTAACAGTCTCTTATGCTTTGGCTCTCTCCCACTCTAACCTCTTTTTTTTTTTTTTTTCCTTCCCCTCCCCCATGGGTTCCTGCTAAGTTTCTCAGGATCCACATAAGAGTGAAACCATATGGTATCTGTCTTTCTCTGTATGGCTTATTTCGCTTAGCATCACACTCTCCAGTTCCATCCACGTTGCTACAAAGGGCCATATTTCGTTCTTTCTCATTGCCCTGTAGTACTCCATTGTGTATATATACCACAATTTCTTTATCCATTCATCAGTTGATGGACATTTAGGCTCTTTCCATAATTTGGCTATTGTTGAGAGTGCTGCTATGAACATTGGGGTACAAGTGCCCCTATGCATCAGTACTCCTGTATCCCTTGGATAAATTCCTAGCAGTGCTATTGCTGGGTCATAGGGTAGGTCTATTTTTAATTTTCTGAGGAACCTCCACACTGCTTTCCAGAGCGGCTGCACCAATTTGCATTCCCACCAACAGTGCAAGAGGGTTCCCGTTTCTCCACATGCTCTCCAGCATCTATAGTCTCCTGATTTGTTCATTTTGGCCACTCTGACTGGCGTGAGGTGATACCTGAGTGTGGTTTTGATTTGTATTTCCCTGATAAGGAGCGATGCTGAACATCTTTTCATGTGCCTGTTGGCCATCCGGATGTCTTCTTTAGAGAAGTGTCTATTCATGTTTTCTGCCCATTTCTTCACTGGGTTATTTGTTTTTCGGGTGTGGAGTTTGGTGAGCTCTTTATAGATTTTAGATACTAGCCCTTTGTCCGATATGTCATTTGCAAATATCTTTTCCCATTCCGTTGGTTGCCTTTTAGTTTTGTTGGTTGTTTCCTTTGCTGTGCAGAAGCTTTTTATCTTCATAAGGTCCCAGTAATTCACTTTTGCTTTTAATTCCCTTGCCTTTGGGGATGTGTCGAGTAAGAGATTGCTACGGCTGAGGTCAGAGAGGTCTTTTCCTGCTTTCTCCTCTAAGGTTTTGATGGTTTCCTGTCTCACATTTAGGTCCTTTATCCATTTTGAGTTTATTTTTGTAAATGGTGTGAGAAAGTGGTCTAGTTTCAACCTTCTGCATGTTGCTGTCCAGTTCTCCCAGCACCATTTGTTAAAGAGGCTGTCTTTTTTCCATTGGATGTTCTTTCCTGCTTTGTCAAAGATGAGTTGGCCATACGTTTGTGGGTCTAGTTCTGGGGTTTCTATTCTGTTCCATTGGTCTGTGTGTCTGTTTTTGTGCCAAGGAATTGTGAAAGGAATTTTGAGGAATGTAGTTTGGTAATAGTCTTAAGTAGTATATCCTTCATGAAATCATTATAAGATAGCATGTCTTTTCACTATAATTAGTAGTATTCAGAACTTAAAACATTACCCAACATCTGTTGTTTTTTTGTTTTGTTTTGTTTTGCTTTGTTCTTTGATTCATCAGTGAAAAGAAATGACTTTCTTCTGAGTAAAGTCAAGTCTATGTTCTGTACTTTCATTCTGTTAAATTCTGAATTCAGAAATTAACTCAGCTTGAATCATATAAACGCATGAAAACGTTAACTCCATAAAGAGCACATTTAATTACACTTCTGATTGAATCCTCTTAAACTTGTAACAATAGTGGAAATAAGATGAGGAAGACAGGAAAGCTACCATATTTTGAAAGAAGAAAAACATTTGTTAACCCTGTTAATCTGGGCACTACAGGTTGCAAAGTTAAATGATGCTGAAAGGGAACTCTCTGAAATTTCTGAGAAACTGAAAGCGTCAAGCAAAGGTAAGTTAATGACCCATGAAATAAATATGTATAGGGCATCTCCCATAAGTATTGCACTCTTCCAGGCTAGTTAGTAAGATGTACAGAATATGGAGCCTTTCTAAGGAACAACAGAACATCTTAGAACTATAAGGAACATTATAAATTATTTGGTTTAAACTTTCTATGTAATAGATGAGGGGAATGAAGTGCATTAAGGCAAAGTGATGTCCCAAGGTCTCCAAGCTATAACCTGTTTTCTTATTCCTAATACCAGTAATGTCCTCTGTCCAACTTTAAGTTACTGACTTTTCTACAGAAACTTTGGCTGAGTTTTAAAATATTTGAGGCAATTTTTCTAAACATGTATTATCTTTTTCTTGGACAGCTTTATCAGAGTCGCCATCTCAGGACTCCTTAGATGCGTTCATGTCAGAAATGAAATCAGGGAGTGCATTGGATGGTGTGTCCCGGAAGAAACTTCACCTGAGAACTTTTGAACTGAGGAAAGAACTACAGAGACTTAAAGGGTTGATAAAAATTGTAAAACCAGCAGAGATTCCAGAACTAAAAAAGTAAGTCAGTCTTAGTTATACTTGAAATTTTAAATAAACATGTTTGCACAGATAACATTTTGAATTATATCTTTCTTTTTTTAAAATTGTTTTTAAGTTTATTTATTTTGAGAGAGAGAGAGAAGGTATGAGTGGGGGGTGGGGGGCAGAGAACAAGGGAGAGAGAATCCCAAGCAAGGCTCTCTACTGTAAGCGCAGAGCCCGACTCATGGTTCGAACTCATAAACTATGAGATCATGACCTGAGCCAAAGTTGGATGCTTACCGACTAAGCTACCCAGGAGTCCCATTATATCTTTATTTTCTTAGATAATCATTACAGAATAAAAATAGACTAGGGAGCCCTTTAAAGCACAGAAGGCAGTGATTTCATAGAGTAAAAAGCCATTTCATTTGTGAAATATAGACTGCTGTAGGATTTTTAGAGAAAACTATATTGATTCCTTTTTCATTGGAAAGCTCCGATTTTTTTCTTAATTTTTAATGCAGAGTAAACTTCTTTATTTTTTATTTTTTTATTAAAAAGATTTTTTTTAAATGTTTATTTTTGAGAAAGAGAGAGAGAAAGAGCATGAGAAGGGGAGGGGCAGAGAGAGAGGGAGATGGATTCTGAAGCAGGCTCCAGGCTCCGTGCTGTCAGCACAGAGCCTGACGCAGGACTTGAACTCATGAGCCGTGAGATCATGACCTGAGCTGAAGTCAGATGCTCAACTGGCTGAGCCACCCAGGTGCCCCCAGAGTAAATTTTAAAGAGCAACATGCACAAAAGGCTAATTTCCCTAATCTATAAAGACCTTCGAATAAGTAGACAACCATCTACCAAAGAGAAAAATGGGAAAAGGATATCAACTGACAGGCCACTGAAAAAGAAATACAAATAGCTATATAACTATATAAAATGATGCTCAATCTTGCTCATAAGAGAAAGAGAAAGACAAGTACAACAACGTAATACCATTTTTTTTATCTATGATTTTAAAACCACAGATTGTCATTTTAACACCTGATTTGTCATTCCTAAGAACCAGTTGACAATTTTAATGTATTTAAATACTTTTAAAGTGGAATTTCTTCCTTTAAAATGGGGGAAGGCATAATCCCCTAAAGTTGATTTTGGGGAAATTTTTGGAAGAAAATAACCCAAATCCATTTGTAGAAATCGAGAAGATTTTTTAGTAATTTGTGAACAAAATTTTGGGAATAATTTTTCCCAGACTTGACTAGTATTCATGAATGTATGAATGTGCGTGTCTGTGTGTGTGTGTGTGTGTGTGTGAGAGAGAGAGAGAGAGAGAGAGAGAGAGAGAGAGAGAGAATAAGGTCCAGTCTTTCAACTTGACAATATTTTCAAATTTTGTTCTATGTGGTCTCAACAAATTTTGAAAATGTTGAGTAGGTTGTTGCAGAAATAAGCCACTTTAAGTGAGCGCAATCCAGGACAATCCAGGTGGGCATCTCAAAAAGTGGCTTTGCCCAGATGGGTACACACACTTAAGAAGGTAATTAATTCTAGAAAGTTTCTCATTTTCTTTTGATCTGTGATGTCCTTCCTATATAGTACCCATTAGTCTTATGTGATATTAAAATGAAATGACATTGCAAATTCAGTTCTTCAGACAACTAGCCACATTTTAACTCCTCAGTAGCCACACGTGGATAGTGGCTACTGTATTGGACAGTGCAGATGCAGAGCATTTCCATAATTGCAGAAAATTCTGTTGGACGGCACTGCTTTAGATTGTCAGTATGCGGCGCCTTACCCCTGTGTACAAAACCTGTGACTTGATGCTGGGGGCATTGTATAGATAAACATCTAGGTACTGGGGGACAATTTTTATGTTGAGATGTAAAGATAAAATGTATCTATGTATCTGGAGCCCTTGATTGTACAGAAAATTTGTCCCTAAATTACTAGCAGTTTTGTTAAAAGATTTATGTGTAGTTTGGTTATTTAATGCAGTGATTGATAGGTCAGTCCACAAAGGTCTGTTTGACCCTGGTGGCATTTGATTTACTGATAGTGAGGAGGGGGGTTAGCACTCAAGTTAGACTCCCTAGCTTTCATTCTCAGCTCTATCAATTACTTTTTGGGCATTTGGAGGCAAATTATACAACTTCTTTGACCTTCCCCTTCATCATCTGTCAATTAGAAGTACTGGTGATGTTGCAAAGATGACACGAACAGCACTTGACAAAGTGTCTGTATCATCATTGTGATCATTGTCCTGTTTCTGTTATACCTAGCAGTTATTTGTAACATTGTGTTTGTGGAGAAAGGGTAAAAACTCTGGAGGTATAGCTGAGGGCAAACAAATTAACAGTGAATTTTAATTCCAACTCTGAAATCCTTTCCCTTGCTAAGTCATCCCTTCCAGAGAAGGTATGCCAGTCTCCTCCACAGCCTCCCTTCCTGCTGTCTGTGTGTCTGCTTATTTTCTCCTCCCTCTCCTACTTTATATCCTGGACTTCAGATGTGTGTACCTTGTGCTCATTCAGCAGCACATGTACAGATGTGTGTACCTTCTCCCTCCTCTTCTCACTTTGGTTGACCTTCCAACCTTTCTACCTAACACCCCTCCTGCCCCTGCCCAAGCAGCTCTTGATTGGGATCCTGTCTTCTGCCATTTTGTCTCCTTGGGGTGACTTTGCCCATCTTCCAGACAAGCCAAGCTATTTAATGGAGCTGAAGAATATCTGGGTTGCTCTTGCTTTTGTCTTCTATGCTAGAACCTTCCCGAGACCTGTAGGGAGGGGCTGTGAAGGATAGTATTTGATGAAAAGTCTTTACAGACAAACAGGCAGGATTTTTCTGGTGGCCTTAGCAAGGCAATGGGTCCGTCCATGGTAGAGAGCAAGGTGGTGAGGCTAGGCCCAAGAGCACCACTGAGGGGGTAAGACTTAGGTAGAAGAAGGTAGTAGTGACAAATGGGGCTTCAGTATAGAGCAGCAAGGTCATTTTCTCATATGGCTCACTGTGTGTCTTGAGTGCCAGTGCTGTCCCTGTATTCCAGAATGCAGGCCTGCCCTTCCCTATGTCTCCTCATGCTATCTTGTCATCGTCACCTCTGCCTACTCTCTGAATGTCTTGTCAACTCAACTACATCCTTTTTGTTTTTGCTGTGTCCTTTTTTTTGCCCCTGCTGTTTCCCAATTTCTATAATCTCTTGTTTTTGCTCTTCCTTAGCTTTACCCTAGTGGGCTTAGCTGTTATAACTCTCTCCAGCCAGTGAGACGCTGACAAACTCACCAGTTGTAAGGTCTCTCATTATGTCCTTGTCATTACTCACCACGCAGCGTAGCCCCTTCACAGAGGTTTTTTTGTTTTTGTTTTTTTTAACTTCTGTGATCAGAGCCTTTGTCCATGGTTATGATAAGTGTGGACTCCAGGCAAGACACTGTTGGTCCTCTTGCGAGGTTGGTGGAAAATAGGGCTTTACTTTATGGACCCCTCTCCTGCCACTTAGTGGGAATGGGATCTTGCCCCATTTGCCAGTGACCTTCGTACTGTTAGCATCATTTTATGAAGGTGAAGTCATGTAGCATGTTGGGACTTACTGAAGTTAAGAACCTCATCTCACCCTTAATAGTCCTGTGTCTGTGACAGTCAGCAGTATCATTGTGCATTCAGACTCTGTTGGCCTTTTCCTGTTGGTATATGCTTAGATATTCATTTCGTGGAAATTTTTGTTTCCCAGAAGTTTCTTTGTCAGAGTCCAGAGTGTTTTTAGATAAAATTTTGGCCTCACTGGAATAGACATGTACAATTACTCTTTCTTCTTAGGACTGAAAGTCAGACTACAGATGTGGAAAACAAAGCTAAAAAGCTTACGTTGCCTCTCTTTGGTGCCATGAAAGGAGGAAGCAAATTCAAATTAAAAACGGGAACAGTAGGGGTAAGTTGTGGGTCACGGTGTTAAACTTTTAGCTCTCAAGTCAATTTGCATATAACTGATTTGTACATTGAACATCAGTGTATTAATTTGTGATGGATGTTGCATTTAAGAAGTGTCTCTTTTCCTGGTGGGACTCAACATTTGTTAGTTATATAGTCACTATACCCGGCTCTGCCATGTGGTGTTCCTTACTTCATTTAATCCCTTCAACACTTGCTGACTTGTGGGAATTATTACCTCTCGCAGGTGAGGAAACAGGGTCAGAGAAGTTAATTACGGGACACATCATCATCATTAAGTGACTAGACTGGCAATCAAATCCAGGTCCTCTCTTTTTTGAGTTTTGTGATCTCTCTGTTATCCTCTAACACTTCACTGGTGAATGTTTTTGTTTTATATACATCCCTGTTTACAGGTCCAGCTTTTAGAAGGTTTTCATCACCCCAAAGAGCTGAATCTTGTGTATTAGTGTGCAAGGGCTGCCCTAACCAAATACCACGGACTGAGCGGCTTAGAGGACAGAAATTTATTTTCTCACAGTTCCAAGATCAGCGTGCCAGCAGGGTTGGTTTCCCCTGAGGTCTCTTTCCTAGGCTTGGGGATGGCTGCCCTCTTCCTGCATCTTCACGTGGTCACCTGTCTGTGCACTTGCACCTGTGGTGTCTCCCCTCTCCTCCTCCTCTTATAAGAGTACCAGTCATAGTGGGATGCCTGGGTGACTCAGTTGGTTAAGCGTCTGAATCTAGATTTTGGCTCAGGTCACTATCAAGGTTCGTGAGATTGAGCCCCAGGTGGGGCTGACAGTGCGGAGCCTGTTTGGGAGTCTCTCCCTCCCTCTCTCTCTGCCCCTCCCCTGCTTTTTCCTTCCATGCATGCTCTCTCTCTCTCTCTCTTTCTCTCTCTCACCCTCTCAAAAAAAAAAAAAAAAAAATACCAGCCATATTGGATTAGGGTCCTACTCTAACTGCTTTGTTTTAACTTACCTCTTTAAAGATTTTATCTCTAAATATGGTTACTTCTGAGGTACTAAGGATTGGGACTTCAACGTATGAATTTTGTGGGGACAGAATTCAGCCCCCAGCACCTTCAATTAGGGTAAACTGCCATCTGGGGGAAGAAGCAGCCATGTGGTTGACCTGAGATGGAGGTTTTTCTGTGAGGATGGGGGGACTGGAAATACTTGTGTTTTAGTTAGCGGAAAAACTCTACTTAAAAACTCTCTTTAGGGGTGCCTGGATGGCTCAGTCAGTAGAGCATACAACTCTTAATCTCAGGGTCATAAGTTCAAGGCCCATGTTGGGCATGGAGCCTACTTAAAATAAAATTAAAAAAATAAATAAAATAAAAAGCTCTCTTGAAAGGATTACTGAATTAAATCCTTTATTTAAAAAATGATATGCCCAACGTACACTTTGGTACTTTTTATTTCTTAAGCTGCAATCAACTTTTTCTAGTAATTACTTTTATTGAGAGGTCTTGATCAGAATATTTGACTTTATTCTTCAAGGAATGTCTTTTCTTCAGGATCTGTTTTACCGATTTACATGTCTTATTTCCTTAAATTGAGTTAAATCTAAAGTGAAAAATCTAGGCAAATAATCTGTTTCTTAGATTTTGTGATGAAGATCCTTTAACCCCCTGAGGGGTAACAGGACAGAATTCCTGCAGCAGGTACTCACCTGGAATAAATGTTTTCATTCCCTACAAGCTGTTTCAAGTGTTTTGTACTTAATATTCTTTGGACCCTAGAAACTAATAAAGATATGTGTTAAGGGTCCACAGATGGATAAAAGCTCATGTGCAGGTCCTCCTTCCAGCAGACTTCTGCAGGGTTCATCAACCTGGAGGGGTTAGACATTCTCCACATTTAGCTTAACCTCCTTGAGGAGAGTTGTCTCTTTCTCATTATGTGGAACTCTTCATTCATGGTTTTGTTTCCTTTATAGAAGTTACCCCCCAAACGTCCAGAGCTCCCTCCAGCTCTAATGAGAATGAAGGATGAGCCTGAAGTAGAAGAGGAGGAGGAAGAAGAAGAAGAAGATGTGGGGAAGGAAAAGGAGGAGGATGAAAAGAAAAAAATGGAGGCTGAGAGCAGTAGGTTACAGGCAGAGATAGAGCCGGAAGAAGCAGTGCAGGAAGCGAGGCCTCCCACTGATCTCACATGTTCTAAAGAAACAAAAAACCATGGTAAATCTTTCTTCTCCTTCCTATGCTGTTCAGTGGGGCATTTGCATTAATTGTGCAGAGGTCTAAAAAGCAAAGCCAGTTCTTGCATGTGCATTTTGACTTTGTGGCACTTTATGATATATAACACAGCTGACTCTGTGGAAACATATTTTCTTGGTCTTCCTTTGACTGTCAGTCATTATTTATCCTCATTGCAAAATAAGGGCAGGCATTTCCAGTGTATTCCAGAGTTGTGAAACTTTGAAAGCTGTGGAATCTGAAACCACAGTTGCTATGAGATAACCCTGAGCAGCTGCCACTGTGTGATTGGAGGGCAGTGGACTAGGTTCATGATGAGGCCTGATTAGGTGGTTTAAGGATAAACCTCCTCTTGCTCTTTTTTTCCCCTATCCCTAAAACAGAGGCTAAGCATAATTGTACCCACTGTGCATACTGCTCAGGAAGCATAATGCCTTATTCATCTTTTTGTCCGTGGTACCTAGCAGAACACCTAGCAGAGACCCACCTCAGCAAAGGCTTGATGAAAAAGAGGGAATTGATTGGCTTTTGAATATGTTTTCTTCTGATTATAAGAGGAAGATAAATTCATTTTAGAAACTTCTGATCATACATCAAAGTCTAAAGAAGAAAAGAGAGATCTACTGCAGTCTCACCCCTAGAGATAATTGTTTATCATTTTAGTATCTTTCTCTCCTTGTCCACTGCAGGAGTTACTTTCCTGCAGGGTGGCCAAACTGTCTGGCAATATTAAGACTTCACAGAAAATAGAGAGCTTGACGAAAAACAAAACAAAAACTGACATTAAATATGTGTGGGAAAGTTTGCATGTCTACTTCCAAAACAAACCAGGCTTATCTACATAAAACAACAGGCCTGGTATGTAGACATTCTCTTGAATCATCCTCAGTTGTTTGAGAAAAGAAAAGTTACTGTTTTTTCATCTGCGAGAGATCTTTTGTTTTTGCATTCTCCTTTTGTTTAGTTATTGGCAAAATGCTTAGCCTTTTCAAACAAGGTGCGAAATACATGCTTTTTTAATGAGTCTAGTCTCTGATCCATATATTGTGAGGGTGGCATATAAGCAGGCCAGCAGGAAGGGGAGCAATAAGTATTGTATTTTTTTTTTTTAAAGGAGCAAAGGAAATATGTGTGTGTATAAAAATAGAAGATTTTAGGGGCGCCTGGGTGGCGCAGTCGGTTGAGCGTCCGACTTCAGCCAGGTCACGATCTCGCGGTCCGGGAGTTCGAGCCCCGCGTCAGGCTCTGGGCTGATGGCTCAGAGCCTGGAGCCTGTTTCCGATTCTGTGTCTCCCTCTCTCTCTGCCCCTCCCCCGTTCATGCTCTGTCTCTCTCTGTCCCAAAAATAAATAAACGTTGAAAAAAAAAATAAATAAAAATAGAAGATTTTAAAATTTGGTAAAGATACATTAATTAGTAAATTTGCAGCTGATTAGGGATTACTCTAGGCCTCTTTTTTTTTCACTATTAGGATTATGTTGTACATGCTATTTTATAATCTATTTTTTTCTCTGTCTTGACATGTTCTTTTATTTTTTTAATTAATTAATTTTTTAAATTAATTTTTTGTTTTTAATTTTATTATTAAACAAAATTTTTTTAAAAATTTACATCCAAATTAGTTAGCATATAGTGCAACAATGATTTCAGGAGTAAATTCCTTTTTTTTTTTTTTTTTTTTTAGTTTTTATTTTTTTAATGTTTATTTTTGAGAGAGAGACAGAGACAGGATGCGAGTGGGTTGGGGCAGAGAGGGAGACACAGAATTGGAAGCAGGCTCCAGGCTCTGAGCTGTCAGCACGTGGGGTGCAAACTCACAAGCTGCGAGATCATGAGCTGAGCTGAAGTCGGACGCTCAACTAACTGAGCCACCCAGGCGCCCCTTCAGGAGTAGATTCCTTAATGCCCCTGACCCATTTAGCCCATCCCCCTCCCATAATCCCTCCAGTAACCCTCTGTTTGTTCTTCATATGTAAGAGTCTCTTATGTTTTGTCCCCCTCCCTGTTTTTATATTATTTTTGCTTCCCTTCCCTTATGTTCATCTGTTTTGTCTCTTAAAGTCCTTAAAGTTCCATATGAGTGAAATCATATGATATTTGTCTTTCTCTGACTAATTTCACTTAGCACAATACCCTCCAGTTCCATCCATGTAGCTGCAAATGGCAAGATTTCATTCTTTTTGATTGCCGAGTAATACTCTATTGTATATATATACCACATCTTCTTTATCCATTCATCCATCAATGGACATTTGGGCTCTTTCCATACTTTGGCTATTGTTGATAGTGCTGCTATAAACATTGGGATGCATGTGTCCCTTCGAAACAGCACACCAGTATCCCTTGGATAAATACCTAGTAGTGCAATTGCTGGGTCATAGGGTAGTTCTATTTTTAAGTTTTTGAGGAACCTCCATACTGTTTTCCAGAGTGGCTGCACCAGCTTGCATTCCCATGTCTTAAAATGTTCTTTTAAAATGTGACTTCAATAAGCATAGTGGTCCATCATATGCATGTGCCATGATTGATTTAATCAACTCCATATTGTTAGACCTGTACATTATTTGTTAATTTTTGCTATTATAAACATACTGTATGTAATAAATCTTGGTATTCATCTCTGATTATTTTCTTTGAATCTGTTCCTGGAAGTAGAATTTCTAGGCCAAGGAATATGTACATTTTTAAGGGTTTTGGTAAGTACTGCTGAAAAGTTTTAGCTCAGAGTTGGCCAGTTTTTAAAGTGGAAAATTGGTTTCTCTGTTAGACATATGGAGGTACTTTTTTTTGAAAATCTAATTAAGGTTATTGAAGCTAATGATGGTAAGGCTGGATGATTCTGTATTTACTTAGCTTTTCTTGCTTTTGCCTTTGTTTTCTTGGTTCCCTCCTATGAATTAAATAATAACAGTACACTCTGGTTCTGCATTTTATAGAAAACATGTCTCAACTCAGCCAAGTGCAACAGAATAAAGATTATCAAGAGATTAGTGAAACAGCTGCATCATGTGAGGAACCCTCAGGCAAGTAGCGTAGCCGCCTCCTTAGCTGCTCTGCACATAAGCAACCAGCTGGTGTCAGAGGAGGGGTTGGAGTCGAGCTGAAGCAGCACAGAGCGTGGCCTTTCACAGAGCATGCTGGGGGGAGACGCTGCTGGAACATATGAGAGGTTATGTTTGCTGCCATCCCATTTGCCTTTCTTTATTCCTTTTCTGCCTCTTGGGTTCCATTTTCCTGACCTGCAGAATACCTGATGCCTTCACTCTTCCCATGGCCATGCATAGCCCTCCACAATTTTCCATCTCCCAGAGATGAGTCTGTGCCTATCATGGGAGTGATTCCAAACCTATTAAAAGAAATTGGTTGAAAAGTTGGCCTTTTAATAAAAAGGACTGGTTTTCTACTGCCTTTTTTTTTTTTTTTTTTTAATGTTTATTGGGGTGCCTGGGTGTCTCAGTCGTTTGAGCGTTGACTTCAGCTCAGGTCATCATCTTACCGTTTGTTGTTTTTCATGTTTAATAAACATTAAAAAAATAAATAAACATTTATTTTAATGTTTATTTATTTTTAGAGAGAGAGAGAGAGAGAGAGAGAGCATGAGCAGGGGAGGGGCAGAGAGAGGGAGAACAGAGAGGATACCAAGCAGGCTTGACACCAGCCACCCAGCACAGAGCCTGATGTGGGGCTCGAACCCACAAACCATGAGATCATGACCTGAGCCGAAACCAAGAGTCAGACGCTTAACCAGCTGAGCCATCCAGGCACCCTGCTATATTTTAAAAAAAGTGTTTATTTATTTTTGAGAGAGTGAGGAAGGGACAGAGACAGAATTTCAAGCAGGCTCTGCACTAACAGTACAGATATGGGCTCAAACCCACAAACCGGGAGATCATGACTTGAGCCGAGATCAAAAGTTGGATGCTCACTGACTGAGCCACCTAGGCACCCCTCTACTGCTTTTAACTGTAATGGTTGAACTGTAGAATAGTAAAATCAGCCCATTTTCCTTTCCTTTTTCAAATAGTGCGATTATATTCAAGCTCTAGAACAGCGTTTGGATTTGAAAGCTAGGGTTATTAGCAGAGGGAAAATTCTCTCTTTAATAGAATCTTGACAGTAGAGGGAATTTTTAAGAATTTGATTGTTACGTGTTTTCTTCAATTTTTATAATGTTCTCTAAGGAGGAATTTTTCTTTTCTATTTTACTTATTCTGAAATAGCTATTGCCTCTTTTTTTTTCTTTTTCTCAAATTAGCATCAAAGAATGAATATGAGAAAAACAGAAATGAATTGAAGAAAAAGAAAGCTCCCGGTCCAGGCAAAGTAAGTACCTTAGTCATAATCTTCACGTCTCTAGGAGTAAAAATGAATCCCCTTGTCATGGACCACATTCAGAAGAGTGAATTTTTAGGGATCACCTTAGCAGAGTTCCCAACTGCCTAATACCTCCTCTTCTAGAAGTCTGGGCTCTCTTATTTTTGAATTTTTGTTTTCTGAATTCTCTGTTGTCTTCATCCACACTGTTCCCTATAACTGTGCATATACCTCTTTTATTAATTTGTGAATCTTTGTTCATATCCTTTTATGCCATACAAAGACATTTGAATAATATATTCTTATTTGACCTTTTATTACACGGAAAATAGAATGTAATGTACTGCATTATACATCTTTTTTTTTTTTAACCTATTGTGGAAATCATAATAGGTATTGGTATACCAAGGGCTTCCTACTGTATGGATGTACTATACTTAACCATTTCTCCATAGATTGATGCTGGGTTGTTTCTTCTGTTTTCTTTTTAATTTTTAAAAATGTTTATTTTTGAGAAAGAGATAGAGCACGAGCAGAGAAGGGGCAGAGAGGGAGAGAGAGAGAGAGAGAGGAGACAGAGAATCCAAAGCAGGCTCCAGGCTCTGAGCTGTCAGCACAGAGCCCGACATGGGGCTCGAATCCACAAACTGTGAGATCATCACCTGAGTCGAAGTCAGACACTCAACCGAATGAGCTACCCAGGCGCCCTGACGCTGGGTTGTTTCTAGTCTCTTATTATAACAGTGCTATAAGGACGAATCTTGTGTGTACAAAATTTTGTATGGATACAGTAAGTTTCCAAAAGTGGGATTGCTAGTTGTGTTAGGAGGTCCGTAAGACCACCCTCAGGCTAGATAATTCATAGGAGGCCTCACAGGACTCAGCATGTAGTTGTACTCACAGCCGTGATTTACTACAGTAAAGGATACCAAGCACAGTCAACAGAGGGAAAAGGCACATGGGGCAAAGTCTGAGGAAACCAGGCTAAGCTTCCAAGAGTCCTTTTTCAGTCGAGTCACACAGGATGTGCTTAATTCCCCTAGCAGTGAGTTGTGACATCTTGTGAAATGTTGCTAACCAGCGAGGCCCATTAGAGACTCAGTGCCCACTGGGGACTGATCATATGGGTACCTCCTGCCTGGCATGTACTCCAGTTTCATTCTCCAAGAAGGAAAGTAGATGTTCAGCATGAACCCTATTGTTTTTTACAGACAGTTTAGGCATAGTGAGCCACTTTTATCAGGGTAGTAGGAACTCTCCTGAAATCCAAGTCCCCAGAAACTAGGCGAGGGCCAGCCTTGCAAACAGGCCTTTCAAAGGATAGCAGTTAGGCTTGCTCTGTTAACTCTTTTCTCCACCTAGCTCAAAAGACAAATACCAAAATTCCCTGTATGGAGATCATACCATTAGAACTCATATCTCTGTTAACTGCCTCTTTTAAAAAACCTCACTCACTCTCACTGGCTGAAAATCAACTTGTTGAGGCTTTACAGGAAAAAGTCAAGGTTCAGAGATGTTCTGCCATTTTTTGGTTACTTATGCGAAGGTAATTAATGGAAGCTGCTCTTAGTTTTTGTTTGCTGACAGGCATAGGGATAATAGTTCTTAGAGTTAAAATTATTTTCAGTAAAATAACTTATGTTTTCTTTGCAGCTTCCAGCAACACTTTCCTCCAGATATCCAGAAGATGACCCAGACTACTGTGTGTGGGTCCCACCTGAAGGTAGATTGTATTTACTTTTCTTCTCTTCTGAGACTTATTCTCCTTAAGACTTATTTATATTTCTGAGTAGGTAATGTATGTTTAAGGTTCAAAATGTGAAGTTTTTATAAGAGTATGAAGTGGGAAAATTCTCCCTTCTAGGGGAACAGGTAGAGTAAAACATCTAAAGAGATACATCAACCAAGTATAATTTGTGGATTCTGCTTGGATCCTTATTGGAACAAACCACTATTTTTTTTTTTAATTTTTTAACATTTATTTATTTTTGAGAGACAGAGAGAGATACAGCACAACTAGGGGAGGGACAGGGAGAGAGGGAGACACAGAATCCAAAGCAGGCTCCAGGCCCTGAGCTGTCAGCACAGAGCCTGATGCAGGGACTCAAACTCACGAGCCATGAGGTCATGACCTGAGCCGAAGTCAGACGCTTAACCGACTGAGCCACCCAGGCGCCCCTGGAACAAACAACTATTAAAAAAGTTACATACGAGTTGGATAATTTTGCATACTAGCCAGATGTTTGATACTATTAGGAAATTATTAATTATTTCAAAGTGTGAATTATGTTTTTTAGAAAAAGTTCTTCTAGGACTGTGTACAGAAGGTTCACAGGTGGAATGATAATTGAGATTTGCCTTAAGATAATGCCTGGGTGGCTCAGTCGGTTAAGTGTCTGACTTTGGCTCAGGTCATGATCTCGTTCATGAGTTTGAGCTCCATGTTGAGCTCTGTGCTGACAGCTCAGAGCCTGGAGCCTGCTTTGGATTCTGTGTCTCCACCTCTCTCTGCCCCTCCCTCCCTCCCTCTCTTTCTCTCTCTCAAAAATAAATAAACATTAAAAAAAAAAAAAAAGATAATCCAGTAGAAGCAGAGGATGAAGGAGTAGTAGACAAAGCAGGATTTGCCACATATTGATAATTGTTTTAGCTGGGTGATGAGTACATGGAGGTTCATTGTATTTTTCTCTTCTGCATGTATTTTAAAATTTCTTTCAAGTTAAAAAACAACAACTTCTGGTTCTACCTCAGCTACTCAGTATTTTCCATTAAAGCCAACAAAATATCACTTTCTTATGACTTAAAAAAAAATGTTTATTTACTTATTTTGAGGGGAGGGTAGGGAGAAAGAGAATCCCAAGCAGGCTCCACACTGTCAGCACAGAGCCTGACTCAGGGCTCAATCTCACTGTGAGCTCATGACCTGAGCCGAAATCAAGAGTCAGATGCTTAACAGACAGAGCCACCCAGGAGCCCCTCTGTGACTTCTTATATGTGTCACGTGAAATGCCTGTGTAAACAATAAAATACATGATATTTCACCACCTTTTTTACACAAATAGAAGCATATTCTGTACCTTACTGTTTTGTACTTATCACTCTATGGATATCCTTCCGTATCTATTTATAGATTTCCCTTTCTTTCTTTCTTTTTCTTTCTTTCTTTCTTTCTTTCTTTCTTTCTTTCTTTCTTTCTTTCCTTCCTTCCTTCCTTCCTTCCTTCCTTCCTTCCTTCCTTCCTCTTTCTTTCTTTCTTTCTTTCTTTCTTTCTTTCTTTCTTTCTTTCTTCTTGTAGCATAGTTCTTTTTTATGGTATAGATATACCTTTACTTATTTAACCAGTTCCCTCAGTGAATATTTGCTGTTTTCAAGTTTTGCTATTATAAACAACTCTGCAGTAAGTAGTCTCTAACATAACATAATTTTGCAAGTGTAGAGTTGTGTGTGTAGAAAAAAAAAGTCGTAAAAGTTAACATACTGGATGAGAGACTATAAACATTTTTGAGATTGTGAATTGCATTCTATAGAGAGTATACAGCTTATGTTCATACACACGCACTTAAGGCAGTATATGAGGTGCTTGCTCCCCATAAGCTTATCACAGGTTGCTTTTTCTATGGATCAAGTTTCTCATACACTAGTAGTTAACAGAAATTTTGGTACTAGAAATGTTTGCTTTTTATCAGCTAATAAATGTGAAGGTAGACATGAAAAGACGACCATGTTTTGAAATCATATGCCAAAGGGCAGAGTTCTGGAATAGAAGAAACCTCTTTGTCTGTTTTACTTTTTCGGACACTAATGTCTGGGTATCTTTTCCCTCCTGACTTTGGAGAAGTGAATGTATTTCTTTTTTTTCTTTATACTTTGATCTAGGCCAAAGCGGAGATGGCAGGACCCATCTTAATGACAAGTATGGCTATTGACTGCTTCAGAATCCTAAAGGAAGACTTGTGGACCATGTGACATGGGATATTTAGGATAATATATCAAGTTGAATGTCCAGAGAAGGAGTTCAGGTGATCTTTTGTAAAATCTGGTGACTGGCCTTTTCTCCCATTCTGTGGCTCCAGAAATTTATCTACTCCTCTGCTTCTTTTGAATTTGGCATTTATGTTTAAAAGTGTTTGTGTATGTATGTAAAGAGAAACCATATATTTTGAGAATTGGTAAAGTGAGAGACATGACTCTATTAAAAGAGAAGGTGAAGATGTCTCATGTTTAAGGCCACAGTGTCTTTCATTCGTTAAGTTTTAGGAACTGTGCTTCTGAGGAATAGGGTGCTTCTGGCAGTTGGGCTCTAGGATTCACTGATATGGCCTCCTCCTCCAATAAGTGTTGAGATAGGAGGTCATGCCATGGTGTGACCCTGGGTGTCCCTGTCATTCCTGGAACTGAAAGTAGACACAGAGGGAGAGCTTCCTACCCCCTCACACTGCCAGGTTTGAGGACAGACCCTGATTTATCAGGATGCAGTCCGGGACCGTGGCACACCTTGTGCACTCAGGCACCAGTCCTGATAAAAACTCAGTCCTTTGAATGTCCTGGACTCAGATCAATCAGATTAGTTTCTCTTCCTCCTGTGGAAAGGTGCAAATAAGGTCTTAGAATGGAAAGCTGGGTGTGTTCTGTCCAGTATGGGGCTTCTCACTTCTGTGGAGAGGAGAATAAAATTTCCTTCCTCTCAGAAACACAGAGAAATGCGAGAAGATGTCTTCTCTCCCCCAGTGCATCCCCTGCCCCCAACCACCGCCCCCCCCCCGCCCCCGACATTAACGAATGCCTCCCTTCCACAGGAAGGAAAAGCCTCAGAGTGGAAGCAAGGTGGAGAGTTGGTGGATTAGGCTGGAAGCAGACCCAGTGAGTAGTCAGGAGAAACACTGTGACCGAGCAAGAGAGTGGATGAGGGTGATATTTTCCTTTTTTTATACAGTATATATTATATATTTTGCATTACATGATATGTGTGAGTGAGGCAGGGAGCAGTAACAAGAAATGTCAGTTACCCTGTCAGATGTGGGAAGTCTGGTCTGCTGAAAGTAATGCCTTTCATTTCTCAAAAAACAGTACCTATATTGATATTATGAGAAACTATTCTTTTGGACTTCGTTAAGACCAACAGGGAAGAACTTGATGTAAGAAGTGACAGGAATTTGGGGGCAGAGTGACCTTGCTATCTTGGATTGAAACGGTAAGCAAAGGTCCGAGCCATGTCAGTGGTCTTCAAAGGTGGAACTCTTTATTCACACAATTGTATGTGGGATCCTAATGCTTGAACAGGTAAAAATACACCTGCTCTGGTTTAAGTGAGGGCACAGAGATGGGATCTATAGATATACACCTACATGCATCCTCTCCCCTGACCTGCATCCTTACCCTCTTTCTCTACCCTGACAGTGACCATGACGAATCCTAGTGGCTCTGCAGAGCATAGTCTATTTAGGAAGGCAGGTTTCTAAATGCTCTGGAGACCCTGACAGCAAATAGGACTCCGTATGCCAAAATAAGTCATAAATACGTAACTTGTACAATGAGCATCGGTAATTCAGAAGACATGCACGTGAGTCTTAGCTCCCTCTACTAAATAGGAGACTTAGGGGGACATGACTTAAATCTCCTGAGCCTCGGTTCTGTCATGTGTGAAGCAGGGACAGAAGTGCTTCCTGCTCTTTGAACCTCAGATTTGTCCTAAGAATCAAATGAGAGGCGTGCCTGGGTGGCGCAGTCAGTTAAGCATCTGACTTCGGCTCAGGTCATGATCTCACAGTCTGTGGGTTCAAGCCATGCATTGGACTCTGTGCTGACAGCTCAGAGTCTGGAGCCTGCTTTGGATTCTGTGTCTCCCTCTCTTTCTGCCCCTCCCCTGCTCTCTTTCTCTCTCTCTCTCTCTCTCTCTCAAAAATAAATAAATATTTAAAAAAAAAAAGAGTCAAGTGAGATAATATAGAGGGATGTGCTGTATAGGGCTTTGTAGATATTAGTAGTTGTTGCTCATTACAAACAGGAGACAAATCCTGGCGTATAGGCTTGACTCCTCATCTATGAGACAGGAGACTAGATCAAATCAGTGATTCTCAACTGTGGCTGCATATTAGAGTCACTGAGGGAAATTTTTTGTTTCTAAGTTTTTAATATTAGTGCTTAGATTCCACCTCAAATCAGTTTAATCAGAACCTCTGATGTGAGCCCTTTTAAAAAGCACTCCAGGTGACTTTCACGTGCAGCCCAACCTTTGGAGCATAGTCAGCAAAACTTTTCTGTTAACGGCCAGGTACTTTAAGCTGTGCAAGCCATGCAGTCTCTGTCACAAGCATTTGACTCTGCCATTGGAGTGCAGACAGCATAGTCAGGACACAAACGGGTGAGTGTGACTGTGTTCCAGTAAATATTTATGAAAACAGGTGGCAGGCGTGATTTGGCCCTCAGGCCGTTGTTGGCCAACCCCTGCTCTAGGCTAATTCATCTTCAAGGTTCCATCTGGCTCAGGGTGTTCCTTACAGGAAATTTAAGAAGTAAATATCTCAGTTCATGGATATTTGAAGTTTCTATTCGAAAGGCTAGTTATCCCTTCCTGAACTGGGAGGTTGTAGTTTTATGGTTACTGGGAATCAAGGTGACCCAGTCTCCTTATCATAGAAAGGAAAATAAGGTTATTAGTTATTATAAAAAATACTGTTACAGCAAGAACACAATAGGTTAATTAAAAGCAAAGTATCCCTGGTCAGCTGTCCTGGCCTCCCCAGGAGTTCTGTATCACATCTGCCTTTATATTTAAAAGGCAGCGGGAAGCCATTTGGGTGTTAGTGATGGTGAAATGAGCAGATTTGGGTTTTTATTTTATTATTTTTTTAAATGTTTATTTATTTATTTTTAAGAATAGGAGAGTGAGAGCATGCATGAGAGCAGGTGAGCCGCGGAGGGGCAGAGAGAGAGGGAAAGAGAATCCCAAGCAGGCTCTGTGCTGTTAGCACAAAGCCCGACGCAGAGCTCGAACTCACAATCCATGAGATAATGACTTGAGCAGAAATCAAGAATCTGATACTTAACTAACTGAGCCACTCAGGCACCCCCAGACTTTTTTTTTTTTTTTAATGTTTGTTTATTTATTTATTTATTTATTTATTTATTTATTTATTTTTTTCAACGTTTATTTATTTTTGGGACAGAGAGAGAGACAGAGCATGAACGGGGGAGGGACAGAGAGAGAGGGAGACACAGAATCGGAAACAGGCTCCAGGCTCTGAGCCATCAGCCCAGAGCCCGACGCGGGGCTCGAACTCCCGGACCGCGAGATCGTGACCTGGTTGAAGTCGGACGCTTAACCGACTGCGCCACCCAGGCGCCCCAATGTTTATTTATTTTTGAGAGACACAGAGACAGAGCTTGAGCGGGGCAGGCAGAGAGAGAGGGAGACACAGAATCCGAAGCAGGCTCTAGGCTCTGAGCTGTCAGCACAGAGCCCGACGCGGGGCTTGAGCCCACAAACTGTGAGATCATGACCTGAGCCGAAGTCGGGCGCCCAACCTACTGAGCCACCCAGGCACCCCCAGATTTGGGTTTTTAAAAGAACACCCAAGCTACAGTGCGGAGGAAGGAGGGAAGAGATCAAGAGGATGCAGGAAGCCAGGTTAGAAGCCTGCTACAGAACACCAGGGAGAGATTATGGCAGTTTGTACTAAGTAGAGATTGAAATGCAGAGAGGTAAATGGGTCTTAGCAATATTTTGAAAAGTGCAGTAGCTGAGACTGAGTGACGGATTGCTGGGAGGAGGGGGTAGAGCCAGAGGAGAATAAAAGTTCAGTTTTGGACAAGTCGAGCTTGATGTCCCATTGAGACATCTAAGTAAAGATGTCAGGAAAGTAGTTAGATCTAGAAGTCTGCATCTTAGTAGGAGAGGCTGGAAAACAATTGCAGTCTTCCACTAGATGGACCTAAAAGTCAGGGGGCACCAACAGCAGGTGGGGTTAAAGACCAGGTGGCAGGTGGGAATTTTGCAGGCAGACCCCAGTCTTGAACAGCTAGTTGCCCTTTCTTTGGTATTGGGAGCACTTTTTTGTGGTATGGGGCCTCACTTATTGGAAGAAAAAGATAAAGTAGTGCCATAGTGAGCAGGATTCTGGAGAGAAAAAAAGGGTATATAGTTAACATTAAAACAAGTCTCTTTCTTTGCTTTAGGAAATTTCTAAGGAGCTTGCCCAGTGTCTGGTACATTCAAATGTTTGTTGAGTGGCTGCTATAAATATTTTCCCTGGAACTTCCCCAATCTAGGATAGGAATTATGAAGCCTCACTGTCTCCTTGTAGCCTAAGCCTTTACCCGTTACCACTTCTGGAACTGGATGGAGTTAGCTCTTTTGGGAAATATGACACAATTCTCAACAAACTTTGAAGCTGTTAGCCAGGGCCTCGGCATCTGTTGCTTTACCATTGAAATGCTGCCACCTTCCGGATATGGTGTGACAAGGAGCCAGCAGCTGTGGCCGGCTTCCTGAGAGTGGGAGCCAGAGGGAAGCCCGCCAGCCCAGCCCCATGGTAGTCAAAAGCAGGAATCCAAGCCCCTTGGGCAGGGGGCGGGGGCGGTATTCCCATACAGGGTTTGATCCAACCCTGTTTGGACCCAACCAGGTTTGACAGACTGCTGGGAAATGACATAAAACTCTCCCTGACCTTTGGGAAGTAGGTCACAGCATCAAACTGGCATGGTCTCTTCTGTGACAGGCTGCTCTTTGATCCTGAGATTCTTCACTTGATGTGGGCATTGAGAATAATTTTCAAGATTTCTTCTCTGGTCTTGGAGTGACTTTGGCCTGCTTGGTCTTAGAGGTTTGGCACAACCATGGTCCAGGGTGGGACTGAGGCTTCCATTCCATGGGAGACCAGAAGTTTCCCTTCTTCCAGTAAGACCTGGTGTTGAGAGGTGGGTTGGAGAGCTCAGCATGGGAGGGGACAAGGGTTCCCACCAAAGGTAGTTCCATTTTCTTCATTCCCCCAAGTCAGTCTTAACAATTTCTGGATGTAGAGGTTTTAAGATTCATCTCTTTGCCCTGACCACTGCCCTGATCCCAGCTCCCCTTATCCCATGACTCTTCACAGAGCTCCCTTCCTCTTATCCCCGTATCACCAAGCTCTCCTTCATACATCTGAGTTATCTTAAAATGCATCCCTGAGCAGAATCCTGTGCTCTGAAATCTCAAATGTTCTTCAGTATCCAAAAGCTGAGGTCTAAATTCATTTGAGGCTTTTAAAACCCTTATTACAGGGTTGGTGTACTTTCTAATCATATACCCCATATGCCCTTATCCCTTCCTTTCTGCCACCTGACCCGGTGTACCTGATACTCTAGTAATAATAGACTATTTCCTCAAGTGCACCTTTTGCTTTTATTTCTTCCTATATTTTCTATCAGTTTTGCTGTACATGGTCTTAAGCCTCGGTTTCCTTGTCTATCAAATTGAGAAAATAATGCCTCATAGTCTTGTGGAGATTAAATAACAGATATCTATAAAACCTTTTAGCTGCGCTTGACACATAATCAGTTCCCCCCAAATGTAGCTGTTGTTAGTTTCATTGTGGTTTTCCTTGCTCATGTCTGCTTATGCCTGTCATTTTTATTTTATTTTATTTTTTTAAATTTATTTTTTTTAACATTTTTTTTTTTTTTTTTTGAGACAGAGAGAGAGCATGAACAGGGGAGGGTCAGAGAAAGAGGGAGACACAGAATCCGAAACAGGCCCCAGGCTCTGAGCTGTCAGCACAGAGCCTGACACGGGGCTCGAACCCACGGACTGCGAGATCATGACCTGAGCCGAAGTCGGACGCTTAACCGACTGAGCCACCCAGGCGCCCCTATGCCAGTCATTTTTAAAAAGTCCAGCTTGAGTCCAACTTCAGCTCAGGGCATGATCTCACAGTTTGTGAGTTCCAGCCCCGCGTCGGGCCCTGTGCTGACAGCTCAGAGCCTGGAGCCTGCTTCAGATTCTGTGTCTCCCCTCTCTCTCTCTGCCCTTTCCCTGCTTGTACTCTGTCTCTCCTTCTCTCTCAAAAATAAACATTAAAAAAAAAAAAGTCCAGCTTGAGTCTCACTACCTTCAGAAAACCCTGATCCCCATGGTCGTCATGAATCTCTCCTTCCCTCAGCAGCCTTGTACACGACCCTTACTCCAGTGCCCCAGTGTCTGTTAATTATATGTGTGCTTTGAGTTATTTACACGTGTAAGCTTTATGAGCTTTTGAGAACAGGAATTCTCTATTTTATTTTATACCTCCCCCCCCCCCAAACCCCGTGGCACCTACTCACGAAATGAGGACTCAGTTATCTGTTGCTTTAAATGAGTGGAGTTTGGAAGTTCTAGTCCTGGCCCTTTCTATTCTTGGATCATCTGGGCAGAGAAGGTGATTCAGAGCTGCCTTCATTTCCAACATCTTGCTTCAGACAAACTGGACAATCTAGGAACTGATGGTTTTAGTAGGGTTAATGCAGACAGACCGCCTGGATTCCTGTCCTGTTTGGGGCAAAACCGGGCAGAACTACCCTTTCCCGTCAAGGAGCTCTGGGTTCCAGCAGCTGGCTTTAATTTGGGCTTTAAGTCCTCTGCTGGCCCTGGAAAATCTTGATCTTGAGGGTTGGCTCTGGTTTCCTCAGGCTGTCACGCACACCCCTTCAAAAGTCAATGCAGCTGTGTCTGAGAACAGCCACAAGAGGGCAGTAGAGACCCATTACTATGCAGTCAACTTGCACGCTGGGCAGAAAGCCAGAAGAAAATGTTTCAAAGCAGAAGAAAGACTACAAATCAGAGAAGAAAATAAAGATTCTGCAAGAGATATGCGCAGCGAGCTGGTTCAGTTCACCAATGTTTTCCTGGGCCCGTGATCTGAGAGCAGGAAGTCAGGGATGCTGGTAAGGCTCAAAGGGTGCTCTCCAAATCTCTTCCCCACCTGTCGTTGCTGGTGCTTCACTTCACCTTGAGAAAGTCATTCTCCAGCAGTGATGCCAATTCTATGGAGGAGTTTGGGCATTATCTATTTAGTACTTACACGTTATATTACAGCTTTACGGTTTGTTTTTTTTTAACAGAGGACTTTTCACACCCGTTTCCCCCATCTTTATTGAAGTATAATTGACAAATAAAATTTGTATATGATTAAGGGGCACAGCTTGATGTTTTGATGTGTTTTAAAAAGAAATGAATCTCCTGTTAGTCTTAAGAGGTAAAAAGAAGAGATGTTATCATCTCTGTTTAAGGAAATTGAGGCTCAGAAACAAGAAGTGACTTGCCCAAAGGCATGCCAAGTTCATGGTGGAACCAAGTCTAGAGTTTCTCTGATTCTAGACCCTTTGCTTATTCCTTCTAGTTTTCGGTTGTTTATGTTTGTCAGATCTGAGTTTTTAAGAGCAAGGACCGGGGCGCCTGGGTGTCTCAGTTGGTTAAACATCTGATTTCGGCTCAGGTCATGATCTCATAGTTCGTGGATTCGAGTCCCCCGCCGGGCTTTGTGCTGTCAGCATGTGGGGCCCGCTTCGGATCCTCTATCCCCCTGTCTCTCTGCTACTGCCCAGCTTGTGATCTCTCTCTCTCTCTCTCTCTCAAAAATAAACATTAAAATTTTTTTTTAACAGTCAGGACTACCTCTGATTCATCTTTATGTCTCTGAATGGTGCCCCCTTTCATCTTTAGGGCTGTGACTGGCAGAAGGCCCTGCCCCTTGGGAGTTGGCTTCCATGATCTCTTTCTTATCCTCCATGATTTAGTAACTCTGTGCTTTTGAGGCACGGCCCTAACAACAGTGTGAGCCCTGAGCCATCCCACTGGTGGGGCATTTCAACAAGGGCAGCCACTTGGCTGCCAGCCTGGGAAGATCCGTCCTTAGTAACACAAGGTTGATGGAAGACAGTTGGACAGTTTCTCAAAGAGTGCACTGGCATCCCTGGTGTTATCTAGGAGTTGACTTTTGGGGATGAGGATAAAAATGTTTAATTTTAGCAGTTACACGTACAAATATATACATATATTATTTATACATATATACGGGTGCATACATACTGTTGCTTAGAAGGAAGTCCATTTTTTGAGTTTATCTAAAGAAAATTGTTAAGTAAATAACAGTATGGTGGCATGCAATAGCCAAAAAGCATGAAGCAGGTGTACCAATGACTGAAGGTCAAGGAATTGTCATGAGGTGGGAAGATGGAACTAGAGTCATAAAATTCATTTCAAGTCTGGCTCTGTGACCCTCGAGCCATGTAGCCCTGATTAACTTGCTGACCTTAAATGAGTTTTCTCATCTGCAAAGTCGGAGAAGCATTGCTTTCCGTAACTCAGATGAGAATAGATGAGAGCACACTGAAGCCTGGGAAACGTCTGTGCAAATGTCCAGTGGTGCTAATATCCCAGTTCCCTGTTTTACTGAGGTTTCTCCAGGACCTTCTGTTGACCACTGTAGAAGATGCTTCCTAACTAGCACCCATTTCCCAGGATCCCAAGGACTGAGTTTAGTTCAGTTAGTTGTCCACACCTAGGGCTGCCATTCTGAAGACTGGGAGGAGGGAGGGGCTGGAGAAGCCTGGAATCAGGGCAGGAACAAGTCCTAACACATGTCACTGTTTGCTTTGTCATCCTGATTCAATGACCTCATACAAGGAAGGGAGGGAGCAGAAGGAGCTGTTCTCTTCCAGATACCTAAGGAGGCTTCTGACATCTACTGTTTTCCTTGGCATGGAAGGAGCAGGCGCCGTGCTGTGATTTTTAAGGTCTGAGCTAATCTTGGAAGTGAAGGAGAACAGCACCTCCCACAGCTGGCCAGACTCTGCTTCTTGGGGAGCTGCCTGGAGTAAAAGGGCAGAAAGGGAATGATCCCAGGGGCTAGGGAGTGTCATCATCCTCACACACTCATACATTCAACGAATACTTTCTGAGTATCTACTATGTACCAGGCCTTCGGGGGAAATGAGGCAGCCATGTGTATCAAAGGGCTGCATAGGACCTTAGAGTCACCTTTTTACCATCCGGACTCCTTTTGTCATCCTAGCCCCATCCCCTCTCCCACCCTAGGCTTAATTAAGGTTTCAATAAATTATGTTGTCAGCCAAAAAAGCCCCTGCATTTATTAATTATTCACTTCTAAGTTTTTGGTAATTGATTATTTATGTAACTGCAAATGAATGCTTTTGATCAACACAAGATAAGAACTAGCATTACGACACCGAGTAGGTATCCAGTCAGACAAAAGCAAAGAAATCAGCATCTCGGCTATCTCGTTTGCCACGGTTGGGCTTTTTAAAATTTGGGAAGTGGCTAGCAGACTATGTCGGGAGTCAGTTCGTTTTAGAGATGGCGGCATGACTGCTGCATTTGGAAGGATAAGCTAGAGTCCCCAAGCAGAGAGAAAGAGGACACTGCAGGCAGAGGGGGCAGGTCAGTGCCACTACTGTGCACCTCCTCCATCCTTGGGCTGATCGGGTGCATCAGGCTGTGGCATGAACTCAGTGGGTGGAAGCTGGGTTTTGGAATGGAGCTAATGAGGGTGGAGGTGAGAACTGGAAATGTTATGGTCGAATGTTCTAGTCTTCCCACATCATGGTCCTGGAGAAACTGAGGCGGGAAATCCCACTGGAGTCCCTTTGGTTCCCAAGGCAGGAGGGAAAAAGACAGCAAAGGATAAGCCAGAACTCTGCCCCAGAGCTGGCCTGAAACCTGTCTCCCACCCTGGCTGCCCCGCCCCTTAGCTCCAAGAGCAGACCATTTTTCTGTGATTTTTTGGCTCATCTCATAAATGTTCCAGTGTCAGAACAGGCTGTGCCATGGCTGAAACAAACTTGTTGAACAAATAAACAAGGCAGGCTGAGGGGCTGGGGAAGGCACCAGAACTGGGCCCCCAACCGGGTCTATGGGTTCTGGCAAGTCTGTCCTGAGTCTGGACCTCTGCTCCTTCCTTCCAACTCGAGAGGTGGGAGCGTGGGATTTTTGGGGTCCCTTCCAGCTCTGTGATCTAAGCAAATTGCCCACAGAGGGGTAAATGCCAGAGCTGCAAGTTCAAAAGAAACCTTCCTTTCTGTTACAGGGTACTGCGAAGGGCTGGGAAAGGGTAGATCTCCTCATGGCAAATATTGAAACCCAGGGATACCCATTCCCTTGTTCACTCATCAAACACTAATGGAGGTCCAATCTGTGCCGCGTGCTCCACGGCCCCTCACCTCAAGGAGCTTTCAAGGAGTTCTAAATGCTCTCACAGAGGAGAGAATGTCACAGTTCCTTGCCTGCACTGAGTTCTTGCCCACTCAGGGCCTCTGCCCTTGCTGCTCCCACCACTGTCAACCCCTCCCTCTTAGTTCGTCAGTCTTGGCTTAAGTGCCATTTCCTCAATAAGGCTTTCCCTAACCCCGCACCCCCATATGCGGTACGGTCCCCCAGTTCTCCTGCCACAACTCCATGACCCCCATAGAATGTATGGCAACTTGTAATTATATGTCTGCCTGTTTTGGTTATTTATTTGCCACCTTTTTAACGACAGTAAAAGCTGTGTAGGGGTAAGAATTCTGCTTGTATTTATCACTTCAGGACCCTTAGCAGCATATACTTGCAGAATATGAGAATAATACATTGGCATGCGCCAGATTCATAGACTGCCTCATTTAGTCCTCTCGATAACCCTAAGAGCAAGGCATTATTATTACGTACATTTTGGAGTGAAGAGACAGAGTCGAGGGATTTTAAGTATCTTGCAGTTGGTAGAGCTGGGTTTGAACCTCGTCTCCAAGTCACGGCTCTTTCTACTTCACCATGTAAGGCTCTGTACCTGGCACCCCCCGCCTCTGGCTGTTTTCTCTTCCTTACATTGTATTTTAAAATAATTTCAGCTGATCAAAACCTGCAAGACTAGTACAGAGGACTCCTGTGTACTGTTTTCTCAAGTTCACCGGATGTGAGCATTTGTTTTAATATTCTGTCTCTCTCCTGGCTTGCGTTTTTCCATGTTCATACTGATTTTCTTTTCTTTCTTTTTTTTTTTTTTGAGTGATTTTAGAGTGGGTTGCACACATTGTACATCTTTACCCTTAAATACTTCACTGTGTTTTTTTTGTTTTGTTTTGTTTTCTTTGAGAGAGAGAGAGAGAGAGAGAGAGAGAGTGTGTGTGTGTGTGTGTGTGTGTGTGTGTGTGTGTGTGCATGCGCAGGTGTGCACGAGCAAGGGAGAGGGAGGGAGAGAGCCCAAACAGGCTCCATGCTGTTAGCACAGAGCCCAACGTGGGGAACCATGAGATCATGAACCATGAGATCATGACCTGAGCCGAAATCCAGAGTTGGAGGTTTAACTGGCTAAGCCACCCAGGCGCCCCAACTGTGAATTTCCTAAGAATGAGGATATTCTTTTACACAAAATCAAAATCAGGAAATTTACATCAATACTTAAGGTACAATATGTATTAAATTTATCCAATTGTTCCAATAATATTCTTTATAATACTTTTTTAGTTTAAGATCCAACCCAGGATCACCCATTCCTCTTTAACTATCATATCCCCTTGGTTTTAAATTCAGAACGGTTCCTCAGCCTTTCTTTCTCTTCCATGACATAGATACTTCTCCAGAGTATAGGCCATTTTGTAGAATGTCCGTCAGCTTTGTGTGGTGTGATGTCTTCTTGTGATTAGATTCAGGTTAGGTGTTTGTGGACAGGAGTTTCAGAGAAGTGATGCTTTATCCTTCTTAGTGCATCCTACTGGGAACCACGTGATGTCTGCTTGTTCCAGTATTGGTGACATTAACTTCAAAAACTTGGTTAAGGAGGTGTCTGCCAGGTTTCTCCACTGTGAAGTTACTGGTTTTTTCCCTTTATCATTAACCAGTAATTTAAGGAGAGATACTTTAAGCCTGTGAATACACTGCTCTCACCAAACTTTTCCATCCATTGATGTTCTTGACTGAACCAGTGATTAGTATGGTGGCTGCAAGATGGAAGTGTTGGTTCTGATTGTAAGGCTGGTGTCACTATTTCAGGATGACAGGGCAGGATGGAAGGGAGGAGGGAGCTAGAGACAACATCTAATCTTGTAAACAGTTGGTTTCTCAAATGTCTGTTGTGGAAAGTAGAAGGTGACTGGTATTTACTTTCTAACCCTACTAAGAAAAAAACTAAAGAATCAGAGTGGATTTTAAATGATAAAAGGTGTTACTTCCTAGTAGAATAATGATTTCCATTTAACTAGCACTTAGTAAACTTCAAACACCACGTGAGCCACTTAGCGGACGCTATTTCCCTAGTCCTGTAACAACTCTAGGAGAGGCTGTTGTTCTCTTCAATTTATAGATGAAGAAACTAAGGCTCAGAAAGGTTAAGGTGTTTGCCTGAAGTCATACAGCTAAGAACTGGAAGTCTGGATTCCAACTAAGATCTGTTGGGCTGCAAAGCTCTTACTGTTTTTGGTGGGAAGGCGCTCATGACATTCAGCCTCGACATACATCCCAGGCAGGGCCAATTTTCAACTAAATCCCAGCTTACAGCTGCGGTCTGCTCCCAAAGTGGATGTTAAACTCAGGAGTCCGAGTTTTGCAAAGAAGCTGTGAGGCCTCAGTGTAGTTATCTTCTGGCCTCAGCCACTGGTCCTTGAGCGCTAGCAGCTCCTTGGCTGGGAGTGGCCTGAGAGACCTCCCAGCCTGCTCAGCTGCCGCCCGCATGAGCCCAGGTGGCAGAGTCGCCCCCAGACATTGACTCATCAGTTCCCCTCACCCAGCATTGCTGCATCTCCTGTGCTTAGAAAGGCAGGAAACTGGAGGCCAGTACTTTAGAAAGTCTTACAACAATAAGCTTGATTTAAAGGGGATTTTCCAGTTAACCTTGGAGAATCTCTGTTAACCAATGCCTTATTGTATTCTAGTTCTGTCAAATGTGGTAATCTATGTTCAGTGTGTATTTATGGTAAATCTCATAACCAGACGATTTACTTCAATGGCATTTCCCCCACCATTCAGGATGAACTGAGGAACCACGGAATTACCAAGTTGAAAAGGCTTTGGGGATCATTTAATAGGATCCTTCGTGTACAGATGAGGAAACTGAGGCCCAGACAAAGGAGGTAACTTACCCAAGGTCACACAGCTTCTTACCGACTCAACTGTAACTAGATGCTCCCAGTCCAAAGTGCTTTCTGCCATGTCAAGAATAATTACGATGCAGAAAACCTTTATGTCCAGGGTTACCTACAGGCCGAATTTAGCCTGCGGTGGTGTTGTGTTTGGCTTGCACAGTGTTTTAAAAGTTGGGAAATTTCCCATAAAAATCCACATTTGTTTCTTTTGAAAAGCTGGAAAATCTAGTTATACCTGGCCCAATGGCAATGAAGGAGGACCGAGTAGCAGCCACCCCTCCAACTGGGGACACGGGACCTAGATGCCATCTCCCATCACCCCGTCATTGTATACTTGGCCTGTCTTCATGACCTGCTGGTCCCTCTGGGCATTGGAATTTAGGTTCTCTGCTTTATGGTGAAGGGCATTCCTTGGTTCATAAAAAAGAGGGCTGAAGTGACCCAGACCAAATAGGGGACACACTGAGGAGTCAGAAGCACTCGCGTTAAGTGCCAGGGTGCAACACCAGGGGTCCTGGCTGGTCCTGGGAGAGCTCAGATCAGGGGCTGAGAAAGAGCTCTAGGGGCTTCCAATTTAGGTGAAAAATGTGAGATGCTAAATAACAATAGGAGAGATACCTGGCAAGATCAGATGCCCTGGCAAAGTGACTGGAACAGGCAAGATGAGCTAAAGCAGTTCAGATGGTTGAGAAAGCTATAATGGAGATGGGTCTTGACTCAGAAGTTAACCTACTTAAAAACATTTTTTTTAATATTTATTTTTGAGAGAGAGACAGAGTGCAAGCAGGGGAGGGGCAGAGAGAGAGAGAGGGAGACACAGAAATCTGAAGCAGGCTCCAGGCTCTGAGCTGTCAGCCCAGAGCCCAACGTGGGGCTAGAACCCACGAACCGCAAGGTCATGATCTTGCAGACACTTAACCGACTCTGCCACCCAGGTGCCCCAAAGTTGACCTATTTTAAAGAATGGAGAAACTATGGGTAGAAAAAGTAGCCAGGAAGCTACTACAGCCATCAGAGCTGAGAGCTAGTGAACGGAGGTGGGAAAGGGAAGGAAGGGATGGATGCCAGAGAGATCCCAAAGGGATGGACAAGATTTGGTGCTGGTGTGGAGGTGGGAGGAGAAGGCAGAAGAGTCAAAGTTGATGGCACCTTTGTGCCTGGGTGACCAGGGGGATGTCATACCCCAAACAGAAAAGGGAAGCCAGGAGGGAAAGCTGACTTGGGCGAAGATGAAGAATTCATTTCTAGATATGTTGATTTTGAGATGACAACGGCAGGTGAAGCTGGGATTGCAACTCAAGCTGGCAGCACAGATGAGATAGCTGAAACCACCAGCATCACTGCCACCAAAGGGCAGAGGGCAAAGGGTGGGGGAACTGATGGCAGTGTGATGAGCCCTGGGCATAGCCACCCTTAGAAAGGTGCAGAGGAGAAAGAGAGCCAAGGTAGAGAAAGAGCAATCAGAGAGGCAGAAAGAGAACCAAGTTGGGGTATCGCTGTCGAAGCTCAGGAGAAGAGAGCTTGAGAAGAGCCGTGTCTAATGTCAGGAAACAGGTCCAGAAGTCAAGAGAGCAGGGAACTGAGAAAAGGTCCTTGAACTGGACACTGAGGAGGGCATCACACTGAGAACGCATATTTAGGAAGTAGAGGTGACTCTGGCACTGTAGAGGCATCTCACAGGGCTGGGGGAAGGAACGAAGACAATCGACAGTGGGCACCTTAGGGACCAAGGAAGGGGGGGTAGGGAGGCGGGTCTGTAGGTGGTAGGGAAGGCTTCCGTAGACAGAGGAAGAGAACGAGGGGCCCTTTTAACAGGTGTGGGAAAAGGAGAGCTTCTGAATCCAGAGCCAGATTACAAAGGCTGATTTCCATGCTGGCTGCTCCATTTGCTTGGGGATGGGCTCTTGACTTCTCACTCATCATTCTGGAGCTATCTCACGTCACTTCCTTACTTAGGACTCATTTTTCCCATCAGCATTAAAAACGAAAACAAAAACTTTATTGGGTGCTGCCTACTCTGCAGGGCAGCAGACGAGGTCTGAGTGACTGAGAAGTAAACTGGACCCCGCCCCTCCCTTGACAGAGAAATACCTTTGAGAGCTGCCTCCCTTTGCACCGCCTCACTTAGTCCTGTGAGGGAAACTTTATTAATGGAGTTCCCACTGTGCAAATGAAATGGAGGCTCAGGGACGTCAAGGTACAAAGCTACCAGGTGTTGGATTCCAGTGCAAATCTGCTCAAGTCCAAGTGCCACGTCTCTCCTACCACCACTTAGACAGGACCCAGGAAATAATCTAGACCGGAGATGAGGGGCGAGTCCACTACCCCAAGTAAGCACTTTACAATCTGACCTCCTTTAGCCCATTTGGGGGTGAAATCTTTGCACATACAAAGCCGCCTTTAAAAACACACCTTGATTAAATATAAAGAAGCAGATCACCGAGGAGGAGAGGAAAGGAAGAAGGGAGAAGTGAGTCTGGTTGGGAGGAAACTGGCAAGAGGAGCTGCTCTGTGAGATGCTCTATGGGGGCCTCTGAGCTGGGCTGTTGACCTAGGGTCCTTGGACACCTAGAGTGGCATACCGGACCCTGACATTATGAGAGAATTTCAGGGTCTGTGTGGGGGTGGGGTGGGGGGGGTGGGGTTGCATTGTGGACACTTTCTGGGGAAAGGGTGCATAGCTTTCATCAGATTCCCAAAGGGGCTTTTGTCCAAAAAAGACTTGAAAACCACCGATTCCCAAGCATCTACCGAGACCCAGTGGCATAATTTATACCTGGTCCCTGTCATTTTTTTCTAAACCCTTGCCTAGAGATCTATTCTAGCGAGCCTTTCATCGGTCCCGGGGTGGGGAGGAGGGGGGTGTAAAGCCCTCCTCATAAAGCCTCCTTTGGGGCCGTTGTGGCTGAGTGACTCCCTGAAGTCCCCGGTGCTGCGCAGCGCGGGGCGCAGGGGTGGCCGCCCAGGGAAGGGTCGCATCGCCGCTTCCAGGGGGCGGGAGGGGGGAGGCTGCGGGAGCCGGAGCGGATGTCACGGCTTACCTCAGAGCCCGAATTAGAAGGCTGAAAAAATCACAGCAGGAAATAATGTGGTGCCTAAAATAGAAGCATCAACTGGGAGAGAGGCCGGGGAGTAGGTGGCATTTGAGGCTCCTGCCGAGTCCTCCCCAGCGGCTGCCTGACTAGTGCGTCGGAGGCGCGTGTGGATGCAATCAGGACAGAAAAGGCCAGAATAGGCCAGAAAGGCCGAGGCTGCCTTTCTGCTGAGGAAGGGGGGCTGCTCAGTGAACAGACACTCAGATGGGACGGCGGGGCCGCCCTTTCAGGCCCGCTTGCCTCCCTGCTGGTTCCTTCTCACCTCCTCCTCCTCCTTCCCTCCCCCCTCTCAATATCCCCTCCCCCACGTTGGTCTCCCGCCTTCCCCGCTGCCTCCAGCCTCCTCCTCCACCCACTGCCTTCCTCTTAACCCTCCCCTTTTCCCCCCTCCTCCTCTGTTTTTTCCCACACGAGCCCCTCCATCTCTCCCCTTTCCCCCAAAGCCCTGCCTGCTTTCCTCCTGGTCTCTGGATTGCCAGCAGCTTGACCTCCACACCGGAAGCTGCCGGGAGGCCCTTAGTGCCTTCCTAGGCAATCCAATCAGAGGTCGTTCTAGGAGCAACAACCCTCAAGGTCAGCCTCCCTGGGCCTGACTGCAAGACCCCTCCACCACCCCTGACCCAGTCACCACCCCCCATCTCTGCGAGACTGTCAAAGCCTGGCGCCTGCAAAAAGGCCAGCAGGGTGTGGGTGTTCCTTCACCGGACCACTCTCTCCAGAGGGGTTGAGCCCAAGCAAAAACTCTGCCTGCAGATGGGGGCTGGCCCTCCTTCCGTGGACACCTCCACGGATGGGGACCCTCACAGAGGTTCCCTGACTGGCCGTAGCGTTTGCCAGGCAGGGGGCCGGCTGCTGCAGTAGGGGCTGAGACACACAGCCACATACAAAAATAGTACCTGGCCAGCCTTTACATATTAACTCTCTTAATCCTCACAACAACCCCCTACTAGAAAAGTAGGTACTTTTATTATCCCCATTTTCCACGTGAGGAAACTGAGACACACAGAAATAAATTAAGTTGGCCATGTTCACAGAGCTAGGCCAGTGGAAGGGCCAGGATTTGGGCCCCCAGTGGTCTGACTGCAGGGTCCCTTCTGCTGAACTTCACCTGCTGTTATTGCCTCTTAGCTTAGTGCCCTTCTACTCAGCTTTTCTTTCTAAAAATGATTTTTGTTTTGTTATTTTTTTTCCCTGAAAGTAAGCATAAGATATTTGAGATTCTAAGCGTTATGGGTGCTTTGAGATTTCAGTTCTTAAAAAAATCAGATACTCTTAATTTTTACTTCTCTGGGTGTTTTTCCCCCCAGCTGTTGCTCTACTGAAAATAAGTGCTCTCATTTTTGCCATTTTCAAATGCTGTGCGTCCTTGTCACCATCTGGAATGGAATGGGCATTCATTCGTGCTCAAGTGCGCTGCCCACACACGTACATGAGCCTCTGGTTCCCGCCCTCATTATGCCTTTGCACTGCTCCTGGGTTAATGGCTTATGATTTGCCAAACAGAATTCTCAGGAAAGGTATGTGGCTAATGTGGCTTCAAATGGGCTTTGTTCCCTGGGGCCTGGGAGCTAAGTGGGAATAAGTGGTAAGAAGTGTGGCTAAGGTTGTGGGTTAGGGGACTAAAAGACAAGTCAGAATAAAATAATAATATATAGTTAACATTTTTAATACTTACTAAATGCAAGGCATTGTGCTAAGCAGTCTTACAGGGATGATCTCATTGAAGTGACACAATAGCCTATGTTATTAGTAGTGTCACCCTGCGGCATTCATTAATAGTATCACCACCATTTGACAGAAAAGTCAAGGTTGGGTAACGCTTAGCATGCACTGAACCGGCACTCTGGTTCAGCAGATTAAAAGGAGGTGCTAGTTTTTGCAAGCTTTTTTTCTCTCCGAAATATCCGGAAAGATCTTTGTCATCGTGCTGATTATACAAGTACTACGCTCCCTGTGAAGAATTAAAGCAACAGAGAAGTGTGCAAAGTAAAATATAGAAGTCCTTCCCCATGGCGTGCCTCTGCATAGACTCTGACACAGTTGTACATATCACACTGTCATGCTCTTCAGGGGACATCTTTGTGTGTGTCCGTACACACTTGATTGTCATTTCCAAAAGTCAGCGGGGAGTTGGTGGGCCAGAAGCTTGGAACGCTTATGTTTTGGTCATTCGTTGAAATGGACAAGTTATGATTTCACTTTAAGCCATGATGTGCAATGAAAGGCGAGGATGCAGTGTAAGTAGACCCCTGTGTTAATGAGTACGGTCTTAGAAAAAGCGATTTGTTATTATGTCCTGGGAGACTTACCAATGTTCATGCTTTTTGCCTCAGAGCAGTTCCGCTTATGGGAGTGTGTGTCTGACCCAAGCAAATAAATAAGTGAAAAAGTAATATTTAGCATTAGGAGAGTGAAACTTTGGGCGTAACTTAAATGCCTTTCAGTAAAGAAACGGTTACGTAGTAAGTGGGAAAAAATGATGACCATCTTTTTTTTGAGGGAATATTATATGCTCACTAAAAATGATGGTTATGAAGACTCTAGTAACATGGTGAAAATGCTTAGAAGGTAAAGTCTAATGAAAAAAGTAGTTCGCACAGTTATATGCACGTATGATTACATTTGTCTGAAAAGAAACTGTAAAGAAATAGCAGCAAAATGATACCAATGGTTATATTATAGTGTTGGGATTAATGTGGTTTTCTTTGTCATTCTTTCTGTAATGTGGTTTATTTTTGTAGCAAAAATTATGTTTGTTTAAAGACTGGAAAATGGATGGAAATTGTCAAAGAACTCCGCTTCCTTTCTCCTCCCTGGATTTGAGTTTCAATTTCTGTAAAAGAAGCAGTTAGACTAGAAGGAGAGGACTTCTAACTCTTCCCAGTTCTGATATTGTAGATTCTCTGATATAAGCAGGTGGCTCTTTCTGTTACAGACTCAAAGCCAAAATTCAGTCTTCACACTGAAAACGGACAGATCAGACAAGAACCTGTTTTGTAGCAGTTAGCTTAGGCTATGCTTGCATGTGTAAATGTCTCCATGTTAACTGGGAGAAGAAGAATGTTGTTTAAATCTGTGTAGATGCATCCTTAGGCCGATTGCTTTCATTGGGAGATAGAGGGCCCCAGACTTGGGAGTCCTGGGACTGGATGGTGAGCAGTCATTTCCTGGCTCATCCCAACATTGAGGGGCTGTGTCGGGGCCCAGCTCGCTCATTCCCCCTCCTCTGCAGTGCAGGGCCTGAATGGACACTGTTTCCCCTGCCTGGCAAAGAGGTCCTTTAAGACAAGAACTGGGTTTTTATCCCTGGTATCTGAACTATGAATGAATGAATGAATGAATGAACGAATGAACGAATGAATGAATGGGAGAGAGATAGAGTGAAGAAGGCCCATTATATGGGAGACCCAGGATTTCACTGCAACTTTGAAATAAGTGAGGCTAGCAGTCAGGGGAAGCATGTTATGAGTTCATGTATCTGGAGTGGTGTGTGTGTGTGTGTGTGTGTGTGTGTGTGTGTGTGTGTGTGTAGTGTTTGGAAAGGGGCAAGGCTAGAAGAATGCCTCTCTGCTGGCACAGCCTTCGTCAGAGCCCTGAAAAGGGCTGAGTGGGCTCTGACTCAGCTCTGTGACTCACTTTCTACACTGCTGTCTCCACACTCTGGGCACATCCTCTGGACCATTTCTGCTCAGCCTCGAGTGGAGGAGGGTGAGATTTGGGCCGGTACATTCGGATGACTCATCCTGCTAAGCTGGAAGGAAGGGGCCAAAGCCCCCCTATCCTGCACTCCCATCACCAACCCTGCCTCTCCAGGGGTTCCTCTGAAGCCCAGACCTCATGCATGGGTTATGGCTATTCCACCCAGACACTACGCACCACCCACCCACACCTCCCCGCTTAGATTGCCATAATTTCCTTGGTGCCTTCACTTGGTTGTCCCCTGTGCTTCTTGTGGGCGTCCGAAGTCAGCCTGCAAGGCTCTTCTACACCACCCAACTGCCATTCTGTTCTTTACCTCTCACAAAACTTTCTAGCTCACAAGATAGTTTTACATCCCTCTTCTCACTTGATTCTCTCCAAGACCCTACGAAGCCTGGAAGGGTGACGAGTATCACCACTGTACAGGGAGAGACATTGTAAAAGGATGAGTGAGGGGCATTGAGGGCTGGGGTGGACTGGGGCATGCCGAGGGAGGGGCGGAGCTGGCAAGGGCACTGCCAGGCATTTGGTTGGACAGTGAGCTGGGGAAGAGGGACGGTGCTGGCTGGTTTGTAGTACAACAAGAAATACATCTACATGGGGGCAGAAGATAGACAAGGTGTCTTGACTTTATCTTGAGACCAATGGGAAACCCTTGAGAGATTTTAAGCAGGGGACCCTGGTTTTGGTGTGGCAGGGAATTGGAGCAGGGCAGCTAGGAGGCTCTCTCTGCAGTTCAGTTGAGAGCGGATGGTCCGCCTGTGGACAGCAGCTCCTGGGGTGGCGTCACCTCTGAGTAAATCGTTTATGCTAATTCTATGGTAAAGGGGGCCAGAAGTCTTGATAGACAGTGACCGGAGCAGGGCAGTAGATGAGTGGCTCAGGGAAGAGGGAGGCACACTGGGGCCCCCTACATCTGCTGAGCAAAGGCAGGTGCGGCCCCTGCGACAGTAGTCTCACAGGAGGAGGGCATGGTGTAATGTTAGGGCACCTGCCTGCCCGTGACAAGGCCCTGTGAAGGAGACATGTTACTCTTGTCTCACGGAAGTTCACAGGTAAAAGGACCTGAGAGGACCCTTGGGTCTTCCCTCTGTCGTGATCCTTCTGCTACCCAATGCTGGGCTGCATGGGTCGCCACTCAGGAAGTGAGGACCCGGTCTTGGAAGTGGCCTCTCAGTAGAGTTCCCAGAGCAGCCAGGGGGCTGTAGCTGCAGGCTCTGGGGAGGGACTGGACTCCCTGAGCCCTTTTAGCCCTGGGGAATTCAGAGAGGGTAATGTTTCCAGGTAAAATGTGGGATGCCCAGTTGAATTTGAAAGTCAGATAAATAACAAATAATTTTTAGTATATCTCAAACATTCCATGGGACATACTTACATTTTAAAAGTATGTGATTCTTATCTGAAATTCAAGTCTAACTGGATGTCTGCCCTATATTTTTATTTGCTAAATTTGGCAACCCTTGGTGTGTCCCACTGCTGCAGCCTACCAGGGCCTGGGGATTTTCCTCTGTCTGAGACCATGTTAAGAACAGTCTCTGCATCCCTCACCCTGCCCTGGGACCTCACCTGGGGCTCAGGTCGCCTGGGGAGACAAGCTCTGTCCCTGCTTGCCCTCAACTTCTGGCTCAGGCCAGCAGGCGTCTAACCCAAGCTAGTGTGGCCTTCCACATGCTAGTGGCTCTCCGCCTGGGTGGGGACAGGCTGCTGCTTCTGATTGTGAGACCTAGCTAATGAGGTACCAGGGCTGTCCTCTGGTCAGCAGCGTCTGCCAGGGTGTCACATCCAGGCCCAGCAGGTAGCCCAAGGGGCCTGGGACTAGAGGACTGGAGGAAAAGGGAGATGTCAGCTCTGCCCTGGGTCTATGAATTAAAGGTAGTTGTTTAAAAATGGCAACACCGTGGGGCACCTGGGGGGTTCAGTCAGTTAAGCGTCCGGTATCGGCTGGGGTCGTGATCTTAGCGGTTTGTGAGTTCGAACCCTGCTGTGCTGACAGCTCAGAGCCTGGAGCCTGCTTTGGATTCTGTGTGTTTCTCTCTCTTTCTCTGCCCCTCCCCTGCTTGTACTCTGTCTCTCTCTCTCTCTCTCTCTCTCTCTCTCTCTCTCAAAAATAAGTAAACATTAAAAAAAATTTTTTTTAAACGGCAATGCCACACCTGGCCTGGGCTTTACAGAGTTCAAGAGGCTTTCACATGTCTGACCTCATTTGACGTTTACCATGTCCTTGTCAAGTGAGCAAGGAGGGTATTTGTAGCCACTTTCTCCTTTGTAGGTGAACAAACGGGCTGAGAGATTCAAGTCTGCCCGGAATGCTGAGGCTCCCTGCTAGCCCAGAGCAAGGTGATCAGCCAGGCTGCTGCTCTGAGAAGTATGGGAGTTGGTGCTCTGGGTGAAGTTTCTCCATTTCCACAGCAGGGGGCAGACCTGAGGCCATGCTTTGATGGATGGATGGTTGGGGCCATGGCTCTGCCCCCGGCCACAGGCAGAAGGGGCAGGCAGGCAGCTCTCACTGGAGGAGCTTGGAGAACTTCCTTAGGACACATCTTTTCAGTACCCCTTCCCTGAGCACGGAGTGGACAGCGGAGATGACCTCCCTGGGGCAGCAGAACCCCGGTGCTGAGTGCTGGGAGTGAGGGTGTGGGTCAGTCACAGCAGAGTCTCTGTGAATGTTGAACCAGACTTTGAAGGAGGACGACACAGCGGTGGGTGTGGCTGAAATTGTGCATGTGAGGAGTTGAGTTGTATGTGTTTATTCCAGAAATATTTTCTGAGCATCCACTACATGCCAGACAGTATTCTAGATCTGGGGATACTGCAGGATAGAATAGATGTGATGCCTAGAATACACAGATTGTCTTCTCTCGCTCGTGAGTTGGCTATTTTGACCCCAGCAAATGCAATGCAAAATTTAGCCCCTTTACCAGCTTCCAGAAAAAAAAAAAATCCTTTGCTAGCAAATGTAGAGTAGGGGGCTAATTTTACTGAAGATTTCCTGGGATGGGGTGAGAAGCGATGTGGCTCTTCTCACAGCCTTTCATTCTGTGAATCCTTCTCCCACGTTTCCTTTTGACCCTGCAGTTGTCCTGGGGGCACAGGTCTCTCTCTCCACTCCCCAACCAAAGCTCCCCGTCTGGCCAGCCTTTCTCCCACAGTTTTGCACAGGCTTGGGAGGGAAGGCTTTTTGTCTCATTTCTGTCTCATTGTTTGACCTTGAAGGACACAGCCTTGATCTGCAGGGCTCCTGCTTTCTGACATGGTGGTGTCGTCTCTATCCCATTTCCACTTCTCAGAATTGTTCCAGGGTGAAGTGAGCTCGTATCTGAAAGGACTTTTGCTCAGATCTCTAGCACCATGGGTCATGTCAACCAGAGACACACTTGATGGCGTCTTGCTTTCAGTGTTAGTTCAGGCAGGGGAAGACCAGGCCCTAGAGTTTTACAAACTTGGGAGATGATGTCCCTGTGGGAGTAAAGGTTCCCTTTTATTTTATTTTATTTTATTTTATTTTATTTTATTTTATTTTATTTATTTTTAAAGTTTACTCATTTTAAGAGAGAGAGAGTGTGCAAGCAGGAGAGGGGCAAAGAGAGAGGCAGAGAGAGAATCCCACCAGGCTCCACACTGTCAGCGCGGAGCCCAATGCAGGGCTTGAACTCAGGGATCATGACCTGAGCTGAAACCAGAAGTCCGACGCTTAATTGACTGAGCCACCCAGGCGCCCCCCTTTTATTTTAGATTGGATATAGTTTAGCACTTTGTTCTCACTCTTGTTAATAAAATAAAACAATAAACACTCGCTACCATCAAAAGAACATTGACAGCCTGTGTTTATGTGTTTGTGTTGTGTCTGTCACTAAAGCTGTAACTGCAATGTAGATTTTTAACAAAATGGTTTTCATTCAGTGCTGGGGAGTATGATAATTAAAAACAAAAAGGAGGGCAGATTCTTCTACTGCATCTTTTCAATCCTGCTTTCACTTCCTTTTCCTCTTTTTCATTTCTCCCTTAAAACAGAGGAGTTGATCCCTCTGTTAACATTGACCTTGGCCATCTCTGACAAGACCAAAGCAGAGAAACTGGGTACTAAGAGTGCCTGTGCTCATTCTGTGAAGAGTCCAAGTAGGAAGCCAGGCAAATGCTCTCCTTCCTTCCACTGTTGCCTGTTGCCTGTTGCGGGTGGGTTTGTTTGCTGCTCTGCTCCGCCCTCCCCTCAAAAGTCTGCACTGTGAGCTGGACCGCTGAATGTGGTGCCTCTGGTGAGCGATGTGTGAATGAGGAGAGCAAGGAAAGAGAAGAGGAAAGAAGAGAAAAGGCAAGGAGCAAAGAGAGACTTCTCAGTTGCCTTGTGAGCTCAGGGACAAAGATGACAGACACAACAGTCATGACACATCTTAATCAGGAGTTCAGTTTATTGGCTGAAAGTAACAGGAACAATTCTAATTAGCTTGAGCCTCCAAGGGGAAAGTGTTGGTCTCATAAGCTGACGGTGGAGACAGCAGAGAGGGAACAACTGGGTTCTGGGAGTGGCCACCCTGGGGACTCACCTTCCCCTCTTGGGTGTTAGTACATCCGCAGCTCTCAGGGCTGTGCCAGAAAGAAGAGAGATCTTCCCACCAGCTTCCGGTAGAAGGCTCTGACAAACAGCAACATACCATTTTTTAGTCGTCAGATTTCAAAAATGTTAGACTTCATTAATCTCAACTATCGGCGAAGGGATGGGAAAATAGCGACCTTAACGCTCTGATACACTGCTGGGGGGTGGGGTAAGTTGTCCCTTTGGAGGAAAATGTGACACTTGTATTATGATTTTAAGTGTGGGTACTATTGATCTGATGGTGCCACTTCTTCTCAAAATCCAGATTAGTAAATCTCACACATGTGCATACAGAAATATAGGCAAAGATGTTATTTGAAATGTTCTTTGTAGAACAAAATTAGGAATCACTTAAATGTTCATCTTTAAACCCCGATATGTATATTTTATACTCTGAGTATATGGAAACTGTTAAAAAAATGAAGTATGTACTGACATAAACTCCTAACTTGTCTTGATAAATGAAAAAAGTAATGTGCAGAATGATGCGTACAATATTGCTATTCACTTGAGCATAAACAAAAACAGAAACAAAACCTTGAAATAATTGATATGTCTATGTGTATGTGTATCACATATATTTCAAAGTATATCCAAATGCTTAGAAAAAAATTTGATGAGGGGGGCACCTGGGTGGCTCAGTCCGTTAAACGTCTGACTTCAGCTCAGGTCACGATCTCACCACTTGTGAGTTCGAGCCCCACCTCGGGCTCTGTGCTGACAGCTCAGAGCCTGGAGCCTGCTTTGGATTCTGTGTTTCCCTCTCTCTCTGCCCCTCCCCTGCTCATGCTCTGTCTCTCTCTGTCTTTCAATAATAAACAAACGTTAACAAAAATTAAAAAAAGAAATAAGTTTGATGAGGAATTAAGGAATGGGAATTGAAGGAGACTGTCACGTTTGAATTTTTTGGATGATAACATATCCGTGTATGATTTATGTATTTAGATTTAAGATTGAAGAAGAAAAAATAATGGGAGCATTCTGATTGCTTCAACTTGGGTCATGTGACTATTCCTTGGCCATCAGTGACCAAGGGGCTCCCAGGGCTCTGACTGGCCGTGCCTGGGTTACACATTCACCCCTATGAACACTGGAACAATACTCATGATTGGCAGTTCCTTCCATAATTACACGTTGTTGTGGGGAAGGAGCTGTTCCCTCAAAAAAGGGAGGTGCTGTTCTGGGCAGACAAAATGATACATCTCTGTGGTGAAAATATTTGGGCCAGCATCATCTGTATGGGTTTATGTATGTGTCGTCCAAGGCTGAATGCTTTGTTCAATATGTTTTTATTACAGTACAGGATAAGGATTTGTTTTGCTCACTGCTATATCCCCAGAACCCATGAAGGTTCAGGGTATATAGTAGTTGCTTGGCTTAGCAGATATTGGTTGAATGGAGACACCACTATTTTCATCTATGGTTATTTTAAATTTTTTTTTTCAACGTTTATTTATTTTTGGGACAGAGAGAGACAGAGCATGAACGGGGGAGGGGCAGAGAGAGAGGGAGACACAGAATCGGAAACAGGCTCCAGGCTCCGAGCCATCAGCCCAGAGCCCGACGCGGGGCTCGAACTCACGGACTGCGAGATCGTGACCTGGCTGAAGTCGGACGCTTAACCGACTGCGCCACCCAGGCGCCCCTTTCTATGGTTATTTTAATAGTAATCTGCAAATGGGCCTGCTGACAGAGGCAACTCTTCCCAGATGCTCTCAGTAGGGGCAGTACAGAGAAAGGAAGAGGAAGTCGAATCACCAGCTCAGGACTCCTCCCAAGGCCGGGGAGTCACCAGGACCCACACCTGGGACAGTTTGACAATGACTTGGCCGAGGCATGGGGTTGGGCAGGGGGAGTATCTGCAGCCCAGTCTCTCACAGTTCTCATGACTAAGTGATTCTTCCTTTCTGGGCTACTCATTTGCAAATGCTCCCTTAGCCCGTGTTATAGACTCACCAGCTGTGGAAGATGGAGCCACAGAGGAAGAGAAGGTGGCAAAATGGGCCAGGTCACCTAGGGTGGGTGACCCTTGGGTGAGTCACCTAAGTCGTCTGAATTCTTTCCTTATCTGTAAAGTGAGAATGATATAAAGAATCTCTCCCTTAGCCAGTGGTGAACATGGCCCTCCATTATCCATTGGTAAACACAGAGATATCAACTAAAACCCTGAGATGGCTCATTTTCCTGAGAGCCTACCACAGAGAAAGAAGTCCGAGTCCCAAGGATTGAGCCTTGGGGGTGCCCCCAGCAGGAAAGGGAGGACTTGTAAAGGGCACAGGGAAGTAAGAATAGGTGGTTTTAGAACAACCAGGAGCTTGAGGTCAGGAAAGCTAACAAGGCAGAGGGTTCCAGGAAGGGGGTCACCAGCAGTGTTAACACTGGTACTGTTGGAAGGAGGCCTATGGGATTCTGGCAAGAGAATGGTTCCAGAAAACGGGTGAGGCTGGAAGCCAGCCTGCAGAGGGGAAAGAAGGAAATAGCTTCCAATTATATTCTCCTCCACACTTCCCAAGAAGGGGTAGTCCTTCCCCCTCTCTCTTCCCCCTCCTGGGTGCTGGCCTCTGCCTGGGGAAAGAGCTGATCTGCCCCACTTCTGCAGGGAGGGAAGGCTTAGCTCCAGGTCCCAGGCCTGACCCAGACCTTGTCACTCCCTCTGGAAAGGAACTGGATTCTGCTTCATCCTGCACTCACCAACACCCCCGCCCCCCTACTCCCAATGGGCTGAGATCCTTCCTGGAAGAGACTGACCACTGGAAGCTTTCTTCCCATGCATGACCTCCCTGGGCCCAGTGGCAGAGGAGATTTCTTTAGCCAGGTCCAGGGTGTGTCTGCTCCCAGTCCTCTGTGTCTTGGACCATGCGTTTATCCTCCTTGGGTCTCCCCTACCATGCAGATAACCCCAAGCCCTGTGCCTCCTGTGCTACAGAGTTCCCAGAATGCCTTTCACCTGAGCACATTTACTGAGTGGAGAAATAGGATGTTCTTAAGGCAGCAGACATTATAGCATTATATAAATATATACATAAATGTATAACTTATAAATGGTATAATATAATATACATATTTCTTTTATATTTGGGGGTTGAGGCTTTACTGTAGTGATACAATTTTGTATTCCCCTCCACCCCCCTTTTTTTCACAGAACGCCAAATCACAAGCACTCTTCCAGGTCATAAAAAACGTGTGAAGGCATTTTAATTAAGGCCAGGAGAGACCAGCATGGAAATCTGTGTATGTTTGCTGGCAAAGGAGGAGGTGTGAGTGGAGAGAGAGACTCAAAGATGGGACAGGGTGACGGAGGTCAGCCAGGAGCCCAAGTGGGGCCAGGGCCAGGAGTGGGGGGTGGCGCTGGGGCAGTTAGGGCTGGAGGTGTTCTGGGTGGGGAGGCAAACTGCCCCTTGCTTTCACTCTCACTCCTGTACTAGCTCCAGTGACCCCCAGAGACCAGGCAGCGAGTCCACATTCTTCAGGTTCAGTGGATTTTCTGGTTGGAGAAATGTGAGAATTTAAATTGTGGGGCACCTGGGTGGCTCAGTCGGTTAAGTGTCCGACTTCAGCTCAGGTCATGACTCACGGTTTGTGGGTTCGAGCCCCGCGTCGGGCTCTGTGCTGACCGCTCGGAGCCTGGAGCCCGCTTCAGATTCTGTCTCCCTCTCTCTCTGCCCCTCTGCCACTCATGCTGTCTTTCTCTCAAAAATAAACATTAAAAAATTTTAAAAAGAAAATTAAATGTTGCCACCAAACGATCTAGTTGCTGAACCTTTGAACCTTGAGCTGAGTTTGGCCTGGCTGAGTCGTCCATGAGAACCCAAGGGGAGCTAGAGGTGTGCGTGTCTGGTGGAGACTAGAAATGCAAGCCGGACAGTTCAAAACCGGAACAGATTCCGGGACACATTTCAGACATCTTTCCTTCACCCCCAGGGCCCTGTCCCCTCATCAGCCCCGTAACCATTGGCCACCTTGACTCCCACCGGCAAATGCCTCCACCCTTTCCTATGGTCATTACCTACCATTTATATTTATTGAGTACCTACTGTGTGCCAGATACTACAAGACACTGATGTTACAAGACATATCCTTGTCCTTAAGAGACTTCCGTGTAAACCAGCAGCTTGCTCAGGGGACCCCAGAGATCCCCAAAACTTTTGTCTGTGTGATAGACCTTTCTGTGAACTGATGACGGCTTTGCACAGCTCCCCAGAAAAACACAACCTGCGTGGAAATTTGCATACGGTTGAAGGTGGCACCAGTTTCCTGGAAGCCCGTTTATGACCTAAGTGTCTGTGTTCCCCAAGTCGCAAATGTTTTATCTAATTTAATCCTCTCATTCTGTAGATCAGGAAACTCAGACCTGAGAGAGAGAAATGACTTGTCCAGGGTCACACAGTGGGTTAGGGACTGAGTCAGCCCTTGACACCAGGACTACTGGCTCCCCCAGGCACTGCTCCACCAGGCTTCCTCTGCTTTCCCTGTTGGCTTGGAGAACCTGGCTGGAGAGGGGTCCTGGGCCAGTTCCCTTTTCAGCTGTCAAGTCTGGGGCTGCCCAGCCTACAGGCCTCCTTCTCCACCACCCTACTGTCCCCTCAGGAATGCAGGACCAGTGGTCAGGAGTTCCCTGAACAGTTGCTCTGGCCCTGGCCGCCCCACTGGTTCCCCCCAGACGTCAGGGGAAATGTTCTGTAGAGAACAGGATGTGTTTTCCTGCAAAATCGTTTGTCTCACAAGATGATTTGCATACTGGTAGGGACACAAATGTCATTCCCTGCCCATTTCCTCCCTAGGGAGAAGTGTTCCCATCACAGCTTTCCCCTCAAAGGACAGGCGGCTGTGTGGGCCCAGCCCCAGCCCCAAGGGACAACTTCCTGATAGGAGGGAATCAGATAATAGTGAGGACTCCCGGAAGTAAGGAGCCTCCTTTGTTGCTTTCTCACTTCCAGGGCTTGGCTAGAAGGGGGCTCCAGGCTCCAGCTCTGATAAATGGCCTGCTCCTGTGATCCCCAGGGCTCTGGGCATCTACCTTTATAACACATTCTTGGAGGTAAATTACTGGAAATTCAGCTGCTAGAAGGGAGGCTTGAGGTGCTGTTAGGTGAAAAATAATAACAAATACGTAGTGCTTATTACATGCCAGCATTGCTCTGAGCAACTTACTGTAAATTCATGTAATTCTCACAACATAGTGAGCTCGGTTCTATAATTTTTTTCCATTGTCCATGTGAGAGATCAAGGTTCAGAGAGGTTAAGGGCACAAAGCTGGTAAGCAACACAACCAGAATTTGAACACAGCCAATCTGCCTCATAAGTTGGGATTTTAAGTACTATATTACAAGAGGGAGAATTAGAAGATTGGAGGTCTAGTCTAACCCTTGGAGGCTGTGCCGTAGTCCAGAAGCATTGGCATGGAATTCAGGTTCCCTTATGATCTGGTCTCAGCCCTACTGCTCTCCCTCCTTGCCTCCTACCACCATGATCCACTGCCTCGACAGTCCATGAACATGCCCCAGCTGGTCTGCACATATCTTTCACTCTACCCAGACAGTACTTACCCATTTCTGTCTGAAATGTCTCTTTTTCTACCGAGAACCTCTGAAAAACCCTCCCTGTAGACTGGGGTTAGGAGGGCCTTTCTCTTTTTAAAACTTTTATTATTATTATTACTTACTGTGGCTTTTGTCAGTTTGTCTCCTAATTATTGGCTAATACGTCTCTTTTGCTTCTAGACTTCACTCCTAAGGACTGGATATCTGTCATATCCATTTCAGAATCCTCAGCACTCAATCCAGCACCTTATATGTAGTAAATACTCAGCAGATGTCTGTTATGTACAGTGAACAAAGGATGTCACAAAATAATATGTGCAGTGTGCTAAATATTGTATTATGTATAGTATAAATATATCACCACCCAGAACATCCCAAATGTTAACAATTTTCACAGAATTTGGGGGTTACAGGTGATTTTTCTTTCTTTGCATGTCTGCATTTCCCAAAGTTTCTGTAATGATCATGTGTTACTTTTGTAATACAAATGGAAAAATGAATTATTAGAAAACTGGTTTCGAAAGGATAATCACTAATATTTCTTGAGCACTTACCACATAAATTAAGAACTATACACAGGGGCGCCTGGGTGGCGCAGTCGGTTAAGCGTCCGACTTCAGCCAGGTCACGATCTCGCGGTCCGTGAGTTCGAGCCCCGCGTCAGGCTCTGGGCTGATGGCTCGGAGCCTGGAGCCTGTTTCCGATTCTGTGTCTCCCTCTCTCTCTGCCCCTCCCCCGTTCATGCTCTGTCTCTCTCTGTCCCAAAAATAAATAAATGTTGAAAAAAAAAATTAAAAAAAAAAAAAAGAACTATACACAAAATGAGCTGTATATATACTGTCTCTAATATTCACAACGGTTCTCTTTGATAAATACTATTGACAGAATTACCATTTTACAGATGAGAAAACTGAGGTCCAGAGAGGTCAAGTAATTCACTTACAGTGACACAATTAGTAAACAGTGAACTTGAACTTGGAACCCAGCTTGTTGGACTTCAGAACCCGAACTGCCACCTCTTTGCACTCAGCTTCTAGATGGGTAACTGGGTAAGCTTCTCTAAAAATCCAACCTTTTACTTTGAAATATGTTCAAACTCAGAACAGATGCAAGAATAATACCTTGGGGGCATCTGGCTGGCTCCGTAGGTCAAGCATGTAACTCTTCGTCTCAGGGTTGTGAGTTCAAGCCCCATGTTGGGCATGGAGACTACTGAGAAAAAAAAAATACCATGAACTTTTGAATAGCGTTGTCCCAGATTCAGCAGTCATTAATGTTTTGCCACATTTACTCTTATCACTCATTTTCTCTCTCTTTACATGTATACATATTATTATTATTTTTAAGATTTTAGTTTTAAGCAATCTCTTCAGCCAACACGGGCCTCAAACTCAACCCCGACATTAAGAGTCACATACTGCCCCAAATGAGCCAGCTAGGCACTCCTACATATTATTATTTTCGTAACAGTTTTATTGAGGTATAATTTATATCCCGTACGATTCACCCATGTAAGTTGTACAAGTCAGTGGCTTTTGGTGTATTCACAGATATATGCAGCCATCACCGCGATTTTAGAATACTTTTATCACCTCAGAAAGGAAGCTCTGTACCCTTTAGCTGTCTCCACCCCCTCAAACCCACTCACCCCAGCCCTAAGAAATCATGAATCTTCTCTGTCTCTATAGATTCATTTGCCTATTCTGGACATAGCATATAAATGGAATCATGTATGTCATTTCTGTGACTTGCTTTTTTTAAATGTTTATTTATTTTGAGAAAGAGAGAGAGAGAGAATCCGAAGCAGGCTCCATGCTGTCAGGGCAGAGCCCCACTCAGGGCTCCAACACATGAACCATGAGATCACGACCCCAGCAGAAATTAAGAGTCAGGCATTCAACCGACTGAGCCAGCCAGGTAACCCTGTGGCTTGCTTCTTTCGCTCAGCATAACCTTTTCAAGACTCATGCATATTGTAGTATATATCAGTACTTCATTCCTTTTTATAGCCAAATAACATTCCAGTATATTAGATATATACTACTTTTTATTTACCCATTTACCACTTGAGAGTTCAGTTTCTACATTGTAGCTATTAGGAATAACGCTGCTGTGAACATTGGTGTACAAGTTTCTGTGTGGACATATGTTTTCATTTCTCTTGGGCATATACCTAGGAGTGGAATCGCTGGGCCTATTCTAACTGTATGTTTTGTTTGAGGAATAATAATGCAATTATTATTATTATTATTACTTCTGAACCTTATGAGAATAAGTTGCAGATATGCCCCTTTATCCCTAAATACTTCAGAGAAAACAAACTAAGGACATTTTTGTTTTCATTTTTTTTCAATAATCAAGTTTAGGAAATTTAACGCCAATATAATATTACCGTCTATTATTTAAATGTTGCCAATGGGGTCCTTTATGGCAGTTCCCCCCTGCGGGCCCCCTCCCCCCCAACGCTGTCCAGAGTCACCCATTGCATTTAATGATCATTCTCTTTAGTCTCCTCTAGTCTGGAACAGTCCCTCAGCGCTGTTATCTTTCTGTTGCTCTGTAAAGAGCCCTCAGTTTAACTGTATCTGATGTTTGGGTGGATGAGTTTCCACTGTCCCTTTGGTGGGCGCTGAGGTCAAGTCATGTAGCTGCAGAAGGGAGGAGATGTGGCTGGGCACAGACCTGCCCCTTCTGGCCCCGGGGAGGCTCAGGGGCACGCTGAAGCTGAAGTGACCTAGTCAGACCTGGACACTGGGAGGGGGAACCCTGTGGAAAATTCCTCCCCTGGTGGTTCTGCTGGGAAGTAACACTGGAAAGAAAAGAGGCTCTGTGGGGGCTTCTTCCTCAGCCTTTTCCAGGAGCAGGAGAGAGAGTGAGGGGTGTGGTTCGGGACCTCGTGCGAACGCGTGGCTTCACCGCGGGCTCCAGAGGGCCCACCAGGCCGAGCTCCCCGCCTGGGAAAGACTGCAGTGAGGGACACCGGCATGGCATGTCCGGGAAAGGGCGGGCGGGGGAGACCAGCAGGCCCAGTGCTAGGAAAGACCTGCCCCTTCTGGGAAGGACCCTGATGCAAGTGCCCACCCCCTTCCCTACCCTCTCAGCCTCGCCCTGCACTCCTGCTTCCGGCAGCCCCAGCTTGATTCTCTGGAAGGCTCTGGGGGAGGAGATTGAGGCCTGATTCTAATCAGAACACGAGATGGAGATCAGGAGCTGGAAGGCCGTTTGCTTCACTTGGCTCTGAGCCTGCTTGCTCCACAAGGACTCCCAGCCAAAGGCCCACCAACTTTTGCAAGAGGCCTTCTCAAAGCTCTGTCAACATTATCGAGAAGAGCATAATCTTCAATCCTGCCCCACAGCTGCCAAGCAAAATTCTGTCTGAGGCAGCCCTGGCTCTTTCATTTGTGCTTAGTTCATGCATTCACTCATTCATTCATTCACTCATTCATTTGTTTCGTGATTGAAAATCCCTGTTCCTCATCCTTCCCTCTCCCTCTTGGGAAAGAGGCTTGGTGGGGCTTTATGGTGACCTGCACCCAGCCTGCTTCTGTTGAGAACGTTTGTCCTCTCTCAGCCCCACCCGTGGCCTTGAGTTCAGGCCCCTCCACGGCTGAACTAACCCCGGCTGTTTACAATGTGGGTGACAGACACGACTAGGGGAAAAGCAGAGCCTTAGGGAACCAGGAAGAAAGGAGGAAAACAGGGAGAGGAGGAAGGACACTCATACTTTGAGCACAGTGGGCCGGGAGACCTGTAGGAATGTCATTGTCCTCTGAGTTCACACTCAGCCTGCAGACATGCTCTGTTCTGTCCTCACAGGCTTTTGAAAATTGGGAAAGTTCACATGAAAATCCAGATTTCTGATTTTACTGACAAATAAAAAGATCTGGCAACCCCGAGCCTGTGTTCCACGTGGCAGCCGTGGCTGAATCAGGAAAACTTTTTGTGGAACTTCTCTTCACTAACAGTTCCATTACCTGCCTGTTCTCCAAGGGCACCTGTGATCTCATTCAGGCCTCCCCAGACTCCTGTGAGGAGCATTAACCCCATTTTATACATGAAAAAAAAAAAAACAAGGGGAGAGGTCAATGGCCTCTGACCCAGCGTCATAGCCAGGGAGAGGCAGAGCTGGGAGTCTCACCCAGCTTTTTCCTCATCAGAGAACCGGTACTCCCAGCAGCAGCTGCATGGACTGCAGATGGAGACAGCAAATGAGAACCTTCTGGCCACCCAGGTCTGGGGCCTCCCAGGCCACTGCAGAGTCCTGAGCTGGGCTAAACAGCTCCTGGCTGAGGCTCTGCAGAGGCAACACTTCAGCAGAGCATGGAGCGATAAGGGGTTGGTCAATGGTCCCACAGCGAATGTGGGCAGGCAGGAGGCCCCAGGTACCTTGGCTCGGGGGCAGTGACCTCTCTCTAGTCAGTCTAGGTGGTAGTGTCCTTCCTGGCTTCACTCTCTTCCCTGGAAGCAGGCACCCTCTGGCAGCACTTGGCCTTTCTGCCATTTGGCCTTTCTGCCATTTGGCATTTGGCCTTTCTGCCACGCATGGTGCATCCTGATGGCACAACAGTGCCAGAACCACGGCAGTCTGTAAATCACAGCACAGTCCAGTCCACTCAGGCTTCCTCAAGCAAAGCCCTCTTGCTGGTTCATTGTACGTTCTTCTCTGGAAAGGCTGGCTGACCCTTTTCCTAGACGGGCTTGGCCAGGACTCCCTAGCAGCTTCTAGGAATGAATGGAGGGGCAGCCCCTCAGGGTCACAGGGCATTGGAGGCGGGGTGACTGCTGATAAGAATAGTTCAGCTGCGTATGGCACTCTACAGTTTATAAAAAACCCTTGCACATCCACGTGTATTATTTTTTTTCTCATAACTGTATGAGCCAGACAGAGCAGAACTGGCAAATATGGATCATCTAAGAAAAGGGCACGGACTATTGAGTTACATTCTCTATCCTGCCACTTACCTTGGGCAAGTTCACTTCATCTCTTTTAGCTTTCATTTACTCATTGAATAAAAAAGATACTAATCTCTCCCAGGCAAGGCTACTGTGTTTCCTAACTCCAGGGAGTGCTGTCTATCCACATGGAGGACCAACACGAGGGGTCCCCTTGCCATTGTTCACGGGGTGGAACTCTTCCCGTGCGTGACGTGTGGATGAAATGTCATAATTTGTGTACTAGTAGCACGAGGCCTGGGAGATGGTGATTACCAAATGCTTGTCAAGTGAATGAACTGCTCACTCAGTCATGATGGCTTCTGAGAGGAGCTCGCAGGAAGAAGGAAGTAGTCCTGGCTCCCTGAGGCTGGCGTTGCATTTCCTGCCCATTTTTCTGTGACTCTTGCCAAGTTGCCCTTTGTCCTAGGCCTCTGGGCTCCCAGCCGGCTGGAGGGGCTGGAGGCACAGACTTATCTGTGGGGCCTGGAGAGCTGGGCCTGGGCTGGGTAATGACCAGCCTTCCGCTCACTTGAAGTTTCCGTTGGGGGGCTGGAAGCCACAGCATCCAGATGGCTAATTGCTTTGTGCCTGTTTCTGCAAATCACAGTGATTCACTGTCCCTGCCGAAAACATGCTCTCTTTTCAGAGATTTAATGGTTTCCAAAATTAATTTAGCCTCATCTGTTATCCCCCTGCCCTTGTGCACTGTCCCCTCCTCCCAACACACTCTCCCCACCCCAGGATGGAGCTTTCTGCTCCAGAAAGCCAGCTTTCACTCTGCACGGTATAGTGGAAAGGCTTGGGGAGCACAGAACACTTTCCAGGGTCACCTGAGCACATGCTGAGTGTGGAGTTTCGGGGTAGAAGCCCAGGAGGGAAAGGCTGGTGTGAGGGTCACTTTTCTCATCATCCTCCGTGCTTTTGGCCACCCATTCCAGGTATGACTGACACTCTAGGATCAGGAGCTCCGAAAAGCTCCCATTTACACTGCTTTGCTTATCAAACTCCCAGATACCACCTGTGTTTTACATGTGAGGGACACAGTCGGTTTTGTTTGTTTTAGACAGCTCATTATGGGTCCATGAGACCTTGAAGCCAGAGCCTTGGCTAAGAGACCAAAAGTTGAGGGAGTTTACCTCCAACTGATTCTGACTTGTTTCTTGACCATCTTTGGGCCTTTGTTCTCCTCCGGTAACATAAATCTAATATAATTCCTACCTCTGCCCACTGTTCATTTATTTAATAAACCCTGAGCCTTTTGGGGCAGCTGGGTGGCTCAGGTCATGATCTCACGGTCTGTGGGTTCAAGGTTTGCGTCAGACTCTGCTGACAGCTCAGAGCCTGGAGCCTGCTTCGGATTCTGTGTCTCCCTTTCTCTCTGCCCCTCCCCTGTTCTCTCTCTCTCTCTCTCTCTCTCTAATAAACATTAAAAAAAAAAAGTCTTTCTATATATTAGGCATGTACTAGGGACTGGGGGTACAGTGGTTAAAAAGTACCACAACCCTGCCCTTTCAGGAACTCCATTCACAGTCTAGATGGAGAAAGGCCCAAGGCCAGCGGGTGAATACACGGTGTGTTAGGGAATGTCGGGCATCTAAGGAAGCACCCAGTCTGGTGGAGCCAGAAAGGCTGGTGCCTGAGCTGAATCCTAAATGATTAGAAGGAATTATCTTGAAGAAGAAAGAGGAGGAGGAGAAGGAAAAGGAAAGGAAAAGATGAGCAGTGTTCTAGGCAGAGGAAATAACATATGCAAAAGCCCCAAGGCCGGGACACCATGGTCCGTACTAAGGATCTACAAACCAGTTTAGTGTGACCAGCTTTAAGACAGTGAGAGTGGGAGTGTGGAGAAGGTGGCCAGTGACAAATGTGGGGCCAGAGCAGCAGGGCCTTTTAGCACCTTTTAGCACAGAATCATTGCCGGGTTTTAATCATGCTCCAGTACATGTTTTAGAGAAATCACTCTGCCTTCAGTATGGAGAATTGATTGGATGAGGGAAGACAGAAATAGGAAGGTCAGGTATGCAATGGCTGCATCTAAGAAGTATTCCGACATTCCGGGTGGGATATTGCTAACCATTTTCTATGAAACAAATGAACAAAATATCTTTATGGATGTGTAAAATTCCCTCGGTAACGTTTGGATTTTATCTATTTCAAGGCTGCATTGTTAAATACATTCAAATTCCCAATTATTTTATCTTCTTGGTGAATTGTTCCTTTTATCAGTGTGAAACGTACCACTTTGACCCTTACAATGCTTTTTACCTTAATTTTTATTTTATTTTGCCCTTAAATAAAGGACCACTTGAATCAATTTGGTATATCTACACAATGGAGTACTACGTAGTTGTGAAAAAGAATGAGTGACATCTTCATATGCTTCTATAGAGTGATTTCTAACTTATATTGTTAAGATGAAAAAGCAGAGAGGAGGAAATATATATTGTATGCTGTTTATCTAAAACAAATTATGTGTTTGCCTATATTTTAAAAAGCAGAATGAACCATAACATAAAAAAACAAACTAAAAAATAAAATAGTTCTCTCTGGGAGAGAGACTGAGCAGAGGGGTCATTGATAGATGCCAGACTTCTTTGAATAGGTGATTTTATGGACTTTGGCTTCAGAGCCATACACATATTTACATACTTATAAAACAATTAAAATAGAAGAAAGCAATTTTTAAAAAGGAAATGATATCATGTATCAAACTGGTCATGAGGCACTTGGGTAGCTCAGTTGGTTAAGCGTCCAACCCTTGATTTCAGCTCGTGTGATGATCTCATGGTTCATGAGTTCCAGCCCTGTGTCGAGTCCATGTTGACAGTGGGAAGTCTGCTTGCGATTCTCTCTCTCTGCCCCTCCCCCGTCTCTCTCTCTCTCTCTCAAAATAAATAAGCCAACTTTAAAAAATTGGTTACAAAACTCAGGGAATTGTTTCAAGAGACCTTAAAGCACAGTAATTTGAGGATGTGACTATAGAAGAATGCACCCTATGAAATAATAAAAGAAAACACTATAACCCTATAAATATTAAACTTTTGCTAATCATATTGTTAGTAATATTAATATTATTATTATTAAACTACTATACCTAGGTAAAATGAAGAAAATAAGTGATTGTGTTAACACCATTACAATCCAAGATTTTCCAAGTAAGAGAAAGAAGACAGATACAAATATAAAAATCAGACAAATTAAGCAAAAATCCAAAATTTGCATTGGAAATGTAAGTATGGATTTACAATCAATTTGAAATGATCTCCCAGTGGGGTCACCTGAGAAGTCCTAGAAACAATAACCAACCCAGTAACAATGAGTACCTCTAACTCCCAGACTGTGATTTCTAAATACCACATTTTACAAAGACCGGGCCTCCTTGGGGGAAATGGCTGATTATAGGATAGGGATAATGTACAGTGTGGAAAAATTTGTCAAACCAAATAGAAGGAAGCTGTCAAAGACTATTAGGGTCTTGTCAAAAGAGCTGTAGCAACAACTTGAAGAGGCTCCCACTGGCCCCAAATGGGGTAATTTAAGTGTCAATAAGAATGATAACTTCACTAAGTTAAAACACAGGAAATATCTTAAAGCCCGAATTAATATTATTATTTAAAAAATAGTCATCTTTGGAGGATGTTATGAGCACAGCTCATAATTCTGAAAACTGGCAAAAGGAAAAGATTAAGCAGTTAGCCGCCTTCCTATATGAACTATCTCAGGCTGACTAAAAGGTTGAAGAAGTATTCCAGCTAATAAAAAAGGAGTAACATTTAGAATATCATCATTTTGAAAAACACTGAGATATAACAATGCCCATTATCAATGGCCAATAAAATCACAGAGAGAGACATCAGATATAACATGAGTCCTGATGGATGTATACAACACAATCTATTATTCTTGCCAAAAGCTGAACCTGAATCAATAAAAATGCTACGTATTTATCAATTCACAGGAAATACAGGGTATAAAGAAAGATGTAAACAACACGTAAGTTTGAAGATCTAACTGGCTTTATTAAGTCTTTCAGTGAATTGGGCAGCATCCCATTTAGCAATTAGAGGAGAGCTTCCAGGAGTTGTACAAAATGGAAGGTTTCTTAATTTTATTTTAAAGTTTATTTATTTTGAGATTGAGAGAGAGAGTGAGTGAGTGGGGCAGGGGCAGAGAGAGAAGGAGAGAGAGAGAGAATCCCAAGCCAGACATGGGGCTTGAATTCATGAACCATGAGATCTTGACCTAGAGCCAAAACCAAGAGTCAGACACTTAACCGACTGAGCCACTCAGGTGCCCCCCCATAATGGAAGGTTTTTATAAGGAACATGGGGCAACCAGTTATTAGCAAAAGAAAAGAAAAGCTTGTTTCAGGCAAGGTCACCTTCCCTTAGGGTGAGGTTGGGGAGAGGTCTTATCTTGCACATTACCTCATCTTCCTTTGGAGGATGGACAGGGCCCATGTGACAGATTACCTCATTGGTGCTGACCAGAAAATTCCAGATTGATTGGTTTAAAATTCCACTCCTGGAGAGGTTGAAACTGCAATAAGTCTTGGTTTGCTGTCCTGGGGGCAAGTTACTCCATCTTGGGCCTGTGGTTTTCTTTTTAACACTACACAGAGGCAATCAGCAAAATCCAGACTATGGGAAATTCTATTAAAAAATGACAGTTTCATATATACATATCATATAAAAATATAATTTAAGATTTTATATTTACTGTATAATATTTAATATATACAGAGTATATATAAATATTTATATAAAGAATAAAAAGGGAGGGATCTTACAAATTAAATGAGACTTAAAAGATATATCAAGCAAATATAATTTGTTATTAAAAAACTGTTAAGAACTTTTAAGTGTGATATGGTAGCCAAGAAGTAGAAGCAACCCAAATGTCCATCAATGGATGAATAATGGATAAACAAAATATGATATATACATACAATGGAACTATTCAGCCTTAAAAAGGAAGGAAATCCTGTCACATGCTATATGGATGAATCTTGAAGACATTATTTTCAGTCAAATATGGCAGTCTCAAAAGGACAAATACTGCATCTAAAGTAGTCAAATTCATAGAAACAGAATGTAGACTGATGGTTACCAGGGACTGGGGTGGGGGTGGGGCAGGAAGCAGAGGTGTTTTAATGAGTATAGAGTTTCGGTTTTGCAAAATGAAAAAGTTTTGGAGATCTGTTTCATAACAGTGTGAATATACATAACACTACTGAACTGTATGCTTAAAAATGGTTAAGATGGTAAATTTTATGTTATGTATTTTTTACCACAATTTAAAAAAATAGGTTCAAGGCAAAAAAAAATTTAAGTGTGATAATGACATTGTGGTTATTTTTAAAGAGAGTCTCTTAGCTGTTAGAGACATATACTGAAATATTCACAGTTGAAATGATAAAGAGATCTTGGATTTGCTTCAAAATAATCCAAGACAAAGATGGGGGAATGGGTTGAAATAACATTCCCTAATTATTGAAGTTGAATAATGGCTACAGGGAGTTTCATTATACTATTTTCTCTATTTTGCTATGTTAGAAAATTTCTATAAGGTCAGCTTTTCTGTGTGGATAATTCTCCAAATCTCATTAACAGAATTTAGGGAGGTACTCACTCTCAGGTATGGGACAGTGGCTCAAAGTTCATTTCACATCTCAAGATGCCACAGTTTCTTTTAGCACAGGTTGGTGGCTCTTGTGACAATGCAATTCTTTCAAAACTTTTTTCTTTTTCTTTTTCTTTTTTTTAACTATTTGATTTCAGGGAGCTTTGTGTGTCCATAGCTGTACCCATAATTCTTTTGGAGAATTGCCTCCTTCTAGACTTCATTGCAAGTATTTTGAGTTAATCTGCTTCTGTGGAAACCTGTTATACTCTTTTTGTGTTCAATTGAAAGAATTTACTGGGGGCTATCTTATTCTGTTTAGAGGTAGTTGTTTGTGGGTTTGGTTTTTTTGTTTTTGTTTTGTTATTTTTTGCCTTTTCTTTTAAACAAGTTAGTTGCTTTAGTGTTGTTTCTTCCTCTCTAACTCTAAATGACTCGGGGGCAGAGGTCATGTTATTTATTGCATGTTTCCAATGTGCTATGTGGCCCATGAGAAGGTCTCAGGAAATACTTGCTGTTGAACTAATGACCAGATAAATGAAAACCTACTCAGGTAACCAATTTTACCCTTAGATTGTGAATTTTCTTTTAAAATGAAAATATCCTATAGTTAGCTCAGTACTCAGTGAGGTAGGGGAGCACTTCTTAACCCAAGTCTTTGTTTTGCATGGCAATGTTGGTGGAACAAGATGGGTGGGGATGGCAGGGAGATGATTGTGAAAACGTGGTAGCTATTCAGGACGGTCATGTCCAAACCCATGGCTGTTGTCTCCTAGTCCCAGGCACAAAGATTATCTCTGAGTCTGATATCTCCTGGCCTACCTTCCATGTTAGGATTTCATCCACCCATTCATCTCTCTGGGTGCTGGTTTATTCTGAGACTTCCTATGTGAATAGGTGCTTTGCATCTCTGTAGCTTCTCTTAGTGCTTTGCCTGTGTTCCCCCATGCTCTCTCTATAGGTCTGCCTCAGTTACCAGCATTGCTTCTCGCCCTGATGCAGAGCCATGCACTCTGGCACCGTGGAGCAGGAAGCAAAACAGGCAGAGCAGACCATCAACTGGTGTGGTGGGGTCTCCATCTTCCTCATCCTCCATCTTGGCCTATTGGGCCCAGATGTGGCCTTCAACTCAGATTGAGATCTTGGGGAGTCTCAGAAGGTGGGAGAATGGGTCTGAATACACACTCCTGAACAGTGGCATCGGTTCAGTAGGTGACTTCTGTGACAACTGGGACTCTTCTGTGCCTCCCTTGAGAGAGTAGCTTCTCATGGGGGAGCACGCACAGGGCAAGAGCCAGATCCACTGCACACTCTCTTTGGCAGGGTGGGCTCTTGGTCTAGTTCTATTTAGCAGTTTTAACAAAAATGTTTACCCCAAAGCTGTGTTTTAATTGACCTTGTTGCATGCAGCATTTCTCTGCTTTTCTACTGATCTTTCAACCCTGCAAGTCCCTGAATTCTGAATTCCCTGTTAATCTTTCATCCTTTCTTGAAAACCAGCCAATTATTTTCTAAACCTTCTTCCGTCTTGTAGAACATTGTCAAATGCAGGTAGTACTAACCAGGATACACTACTAAAAATTCTGTTTCAAGTCCTCTTCACTTAAGTCTACAAGTTCAGGGGCGCCTGGGTGGCTCAGACAGTTGAGTGTCTGACTTCGGCTCAGGTCATGATCTCATAGTCTGTGAGTTTAGATCCGCATCGGGCTCTGTGCTGACAGCTCAGAGCCTGGAGCCTGCTCTGGATTCTGTGTCTCCCTCTCTCTCTGCCCCTCCCCTGCTCATGCTCTGTCTCTCTCTGTCTCAAAAATAAGTAAAAACATTAAAAAAAATTAAAAAAAATCTACAAGCTCATTAGGTACCTAAGTCTTTCAAATGATCACACACAAGTTTTTCAAATGTTGCACCACTGCAACACATTGGTCACCATTTTTTCAGCTTCCAGTAAAACTTTCCTCACTACCCTCTGCCCAGCTCCAAAGCCATTACCACATGCTGTACTGTTTTCTTTTTTCCTTTCCCTTTTTCCTTTGGTATGGCAGAGCCTCAATTCTATGTAGCAATTTCTGTGTCGGCTTTATTGGAGTCATAAACATACCACACATAATAAAGAACTAAAGAAAAGAAAGCTCAAAATTATGTTTTATTTTACTTTAACTTTGAATTAAAACTAGCTTTTTATTGGTTAATATTTGCTTGGTATATCTTTTTCGGTGTCTTTATTTGCATGTGTTTTATATTATTGTTTCAAAGCTTGTTCCTCTCTTACCGAGTAGCTGGATTTTGATTAAAAGATCTAATTGGAAGTATTAATTTTAATTAATGTATATTTATTAAGATTCATGGTATAGTGATATACTTGGGCTTTTTTTCCTGACATTTTGTTTTTCTATCCCAGAATTCTCATTATAGGAGTTGTGCTAATTTTTTTTTTAATGCTATCTCTTTGATCTTTCTGGCTATGATCTAGGAGACTTCCTCACTCCTATTTTCCAAATCATTAAAGCATACCTAAGACTAGAGCTGCAGAACATGTAACTGCTTAGCCACAGTCTAGAACTGGCCCCTCAACAACAGGTTTCCTACCGCTCATGTTTTAGTCATCCTGACCCTTTGTTTCAGTGTCATCCTTTTTGGTGTCTGGGACAAGGACCATAGGGAGCTGGCACCTTTGGCTTCTTTTTGTTTTCTATGTGAGTGATTGTCTAAATCTAAGAGTGGCCCATTATATTTTACTGGTTGTATCAGTCAGGCATTTGTCTTGCCTTGTCTTCCTATGCATAGCTTGACACTATCTGTCAATTTCCTCCATGGTAATTGAAGTTATTAGTTTTCTTACATTTTCCTTTCTCCAATGTTCCCATGTAAATGTAATACAATTTAAAAAAATTAAGTCAATAGTCAATGTCTATTTTGACTCTGTAAATTGTATTTACTGCTGAACAATATTATAAATTACATTCCCTCCAACTTTGTGTTTTCCTTGTAGTTAACTGTTGCCATAGTTTTTTTTCTTTTTTTGCCATGGTTTTTCTTTTGCTTAGTTTCTTTTTTAATAACTATTGCTGACATTAAAAAAAAATGTTTTCTATGCATCTGTTAAACATCTAGTGATGTTTCTTTCCAAATGTCCAAATGTATCAAATAATCTATCACTATCTTTCCTGCCCTCCACCCGTGGAGGCCTCCCTTTTAATCCTTCTTTCATCTTACTTCAATTTGGATGGGTTGCCCTTTATACCTGGGGCTCAGGTGTCATCTTAGTACTTCATTTTATCAGTCTTATCCTTTGGATTGTTTCTCTGTTTTCTGGCATCCCTTTGTTTCTTGTTCTTGGCTTAGTCTTTCATTTCACTGAATCATATCCTTCACTATCTTCCTAAGAAAAGATGTGTGGGAGGAAAAAATTTTGAGTTCTTACATATCTGAAAATATCTTTATTTCACACTTATACTTATCCTTTATTTGGATAAGTATAGAATTATAGGATAGAAATAATTTCCACTCAAAACTTTGGGTGTCCAGCACTACTGTCCTCTCGCATCCTGTACTGCTAAGATGTCTGATGCCACAGCTTTTTACACCTTCACACACGGCATGATTTTTCTCTCTAGAAACTGTTAGGTTATGTCTTTTATCCTGGCATTCTGAAGTGTAAAATTATTGCTTTGGTATTTTCCTTCTATTCCACTGGACATTCATAGGATACTTTTAGTTTGGGGATTTATTTCCTTTACTTCTGGGAAATTTTTTTACATTATTATTACTAAAAAATAATGATTTCCTATCTTTTGTTTTCTGAAACTGAATACAGATGTCTGAACACCTTGGATAATTCTCTAAAAGTCTTTCCTCTAAAACTAACTTTCACTGATGTTTTTATTCTACTCTCTTAGATATTTCTTCAACTTTGTTTTTCTGTTATTTTGTTGAATCTTCGAGCTATCACATTTTAAATTTCAAATTGCTCTTGCTCTTCCTTTGATTATTCCTTTTTCAAACCATCCTGTTCTTTCTCATGGAAGTGCATCTTCTTTTAGATGTGAGACCATTAATTAAACAGATACAAAAAATTTTTTTTCTTCATCTCTGTTTCCTTTGAGTTCATTTTCTGTTTTAAATGTTTGTTTTCTTTGGTCTCTCTTTCATGTGGGATACTTTCTGCAAATCTATGGTGATCCTGGGCTATCCAGTCCTATAAACAATGAGGCATCAATGTGGTTGACAACTATGTATGTGCAATGTAGAGAGGTGACAGGATTTGACTGGTGAACTTCACTCTCAGGCCATTTCATTGGGAGATCATGAATAGTCATTGCTTAGAGGATTTCTCTTTGGAGCTAGTACATGTTTTCCAGTGAAGAATCTTCTAATCTTCTACCCAGGGAACATACACCTGACAGTCCCTTTATGGGAATTGGGTAGTGGAAGGTGTCTGGCAGAGGACTCTAATATTAACATGTGAACTTACACTTGATCTCCCTGTTTTCAGCCTGTCAACTTCTCCTCTATTGTTGCTGGAATCCCTGAATTTGGAGGTGCTCTGTTTCAATTTCTCTAGAGAAAAAAACTTCTAGTCTCTTGTAGGGACATAGTTGCCTGATTATGGAATTTAGAGGGCATTTGTCCATATATCTTTTTAAAAAATGTTTATTTATTTATTTATTTTGAGAGGAAGGAGGGGCAGAGAGAGAGGAGAGAGAGAATCCCAAGCAGACTCCACGCTGTTGTTGTGGAGCTGACACAGGGCCTGATCCCACAAACCATGAGATCATGACATAAGCTGAAATCAAGAGTCAGATGCTTAACAGATTGAGACACCCAGGGCCCCTGTCCATATGTCTTTTTCAACCAATTCCCTAGTGTTTAACCCATGCTTCAGACCCACTTCTTGCAACACCCACTGCCTCTGATTTCCCCATCTCTCTGGAATCTATTGGTAGAATCTCTTCTCTCATCACCATCAGTTTCTTCTCCAGGCCCTTCTGAGTCTTAGTTTTACTTACTCTACTAATTCAGTTACCTCTCCTCCAGCCACTTTTAATCATTCCCAAATTGCTTAACTAACTCTCTTGTTCACTAATGTCCTCATTGCTATTCTCTGTATTCCCAGAAAAGTGAGTGAGAGAGAGAGAGAGAGAGAGAGAGAGTGTGAACACAGGGGAGGGGCAGAGAGAGAAGGAGAGAGAGAATCCCAAGCAGGTTCAGCATTGCCAGCGCAGAGCCTGACACAGGGCTTGATCTCATGAACGATGCGATCATGACCTGAGTGAAATGGAGTCAGACGCTTAACTGACTGAGCTACCCAGGTACCCCTATACTTTCAAAAAAATGTTGTGGGCATGTGGAGGGAAAGAAGATAAAGGTATATGATCAATTTTTTGTCTCTAACTAGAAGTTCATACTTATTTAAAAAAAATGTTTCCAAGGGTGCCTTGGTGGCTCAGTTGGTTGAGCATCTAGCTTTGTCTCAGGTCATGGTCTCGCCGCTCATAAGTTCAAGCCCTACATGGGGCTCTGTGCTGACAGCTCAGAGCCTGGAGCCTGCTTCAGACTCTGCGTCTCTTTCTCTCTCTGCCCCTCCCCTCCCCCCCTCCCCACTCACAGTCTTTCTCAAAAATAAAACATTAAAACATTTTTTTAAAAAATGTTTCCAGATTTTATAAATAGTACATTGTAGAAAATTTAAGCAGCACATTAAAGCAAGCACTCGTGATCATACCACCCAGAAATAATCAAATATTAACATTTGGGTGCATGATACAATCACCTACTTTTTAAAAAAATAATCCTTTTATTTTAGAATAGTTTTAGATTTACAGAAAAATTGCCGCGATGGGACAGAATTCTCCACATCCAATTTCTCCTATTACTAATATCTTACATTAGTATGATACATAATAAATGAACCAATATTGACTCATTATTATTAACTAGGTGCAAACTTTATTTAGATTTTTTTTAGTTTTTCCCTAATGTCCTTTTTCTGTTGCAGGGTCACATCCAGGATACTATATTATTTAGTTGTCATGTCTCCTTAGGTTCCTCAGGGCTGTGACAGTTTCTCAGATTTTCTTTGTTGTTGATGACTTTAATAGTGTCAGAGTATTGGTCAGATATTTTGTAGAATGTGTCTTAGCTGGGATTCATCTGATGCCTTTCTCATAATGAAACTTGAGTTATGGATTTTTTTGGAGGAAGACCACTGAGGTGAAGTGCCATTCTTGTCCCATCATATCAAGGGTGCATACCTATCAACATGACTTATTACTGTTGATGTCGACCTTGATTACCTGGCTAAGCTGGCATTTGATAGGTATCTGCACTGTAGAGTTACTTCCACCCCCATTCCTTTCCAAATTTTCCTCTTTTTAAGGAGGTCACTATGGGCAGCCCACAAACACCTAAAGAGTAGGGAGTTATACCACATAACAACATAAATTATTTGGAATTCTTCTGTGAGATTTACCTATTCTTCCTCATTTATTTATTTATTGATATCAGTATAGACTCACGGATATTTATTTTATACTTTGGATTATAATATAATACTACTTTATTTTCTTGCTCAAATTGTTCCAGTTTTGGCCAGTGGGAGCCCTTTCAGTTGGCTCCTGTGTCCCTCTGTGTCCCCCTCTCCCAATCATTGTGAACTTTTGGGGCACTTCCTTACTTTCTGGTACTCTTAGATGCTCCTGGGTCAGCCTGTATATTTCCTGCCCCAGTTCTAGAATCAACCATTTCTCCAAGGTGGCCTAGTCTTTTCATTGGAGAATGGTGTTAGAAACCAAGATCTGGGTACTAGATGTGCTTGTTTCTAGTGGGATGTCATTCACTCTAGGTCTTTTCTTTTGACATAATAAGGAAATAGTATCTATAAATATTTCCAATATCTATATTTCCATATCTATATGGAAATCTATATTTCCATATCTATATTAAGTTAAGCATGGGTTCCCATTGATGTCTTCAACTCTAATTTATTAATACAGAGATCATTCTAGCCTTCTCCCCTTCTTTGTAAATATAAACTAAAAGAAAGAAAGAAAGAAAGAAAGAAAGAAAGAAAGAAAGAAAGAAAGAAATCTGGCTCTCACTATCTGCCAGCCATTGACTTAATCATTCCCAGTATATGTGTATTGTCAATTGCTCACTTTTTAAAGTAGGAATTTGTTTCAATTTTTCTGAAACTGTTTACTTCAAGTGTCTAAAATTCTATGAAGGACTTTATGTCATTTTGTTCTTACAGTCCCTGATCTGTTCCCAGCCTTCGATTTGCCAAACTAAAATGCCAGTTCTCACGTAGATACCCTCTCCAGGCTTTGGGTCATCTTGGTTGTTTTTCTCTAACTTCCCTCCAGTTGAAATATCCTTCTGGAGGTTCGCTGACAAGAAATGTATCCATCTCAGAAAGTCCTTGAGTGACAAACTCTTATTCTGCCAAAATCTGTGCCCTAAACTGTTGAGCAGACAGTGTGTAAAAGGCAGGGCTTGCCTTTGCTGTGGGAGAGGAGTGTGTTCTCCACATATTTCCTCACTCTAGACTCAGTTATCAGAAGCCACTTTGGCTGCAGTGAGAGAGGGAAGTATCCCTTTAATGGTGTGTTCCCATATCACCACACACCACACTGCCCACGGAAACGCTGCTATAAATAGTACTTGGTCTCCTCACCAGTCCACCACAGCCTAGTTAACCCAGATGCAACAGGGACTTGGTGGGATGAGGAGAAAGCAGAAAAACAGATAAAGCAAGGAGAAGAGAAAAAGAAGGATGCCGGGGGGCGGGGGGGGGGGGGGAAGGGCGGTGATACTGATAATAATGTTTATAATCATTGATTTTCATAATGACATTTGCAAAGAGCTTCCACATGCATGGTCTCATTTATCCATTAATTATAAAAACTCAAAAAAGTATACACTAACTTAAACTATCGTGTACATTAAATGGGCTTTTGTGGGTTCTAGACTCTAGACACATGACCCGAGCTGGGCCAGTCAGAGTTGGCCTTGGGATTATTGCTAGAACTATTGAAAAAGGAGCATGTTCTCTTTCTATTTGGATTGTAAAATAAGTGTGGGCGGATGTTCAGTATATCTAGTTATTTGTTGATATGCATGGAGGAAGCTCTGAAGGAGTATCCTAAAATGTTAACATCAATTAATTTTTGGTGGTGGGATAACTGGTGATATTTATGGCTTTTACCATTGATGCATTATTTATATTTTCTATAAAGTGGTGTATTACATTTATGTTAACATGGATTTTTCTGTTAGAAATGATTGTTTTTAATTATTTTATAATATATTTATGCTATAAAATAATATAAACATATAGTAATATATTTATAATCTTTATATTATTATATAAATAATAGATTAGTGTAATTTTTACACTAATATAAGGCAGAAGTGATTTAACCCCCAAATGGCCCTTTATTCCTGCCTTTGGTTATTGCCTTAAACCCAGTTCTGTATGCCTGGCAGGACATGCATCCCTAATCCTGCGAGGATCCAGTTTCCCAGAACTTTTTTCAAAATACAGTATTTTACCTTATCAAACTATAGTATTGAGGAAAAAAGAAATTTTTCAAAGGAAAACATTTAGCAATTCAAAGGTACTACTGGTTTTGTCCATATCCCACCAGACCTGGGGGCCCCTCACGGAACAGAGTTGAAAGAAAGGGAGGTTGTGCTCTCACAGAGGGGCTCCTACTCCACTCTGGGTGGGCTGTGGCAGGGGAACTGGGAGGTGGAGGAGCCAGTTTTACATGTCTCTGTGGTCTTTTCAGAAAGAGCTCAGTGGTTTGGGACTGGCTTTGATGGTCTCAATAGCCCTGCCAGAGAGAGGAACAGATCACAACCCGCAACGAAGAGGAACAACCCGGGGCCTGGCTCAGCCCTTTCCTGGGTTCCCTCCTCCCATGTTTGTGAGGCCTCCTGGGAATCCCACTGGGACTGGGATGCCCTCCCTGCCGACCACCAGCTCAGTCCTCCTCTCTTCTGAAGCCAAGAGGGGTCCCTCCCGCAACTCCTCAAAGCACAGCTAAGGCCAGGCTACAGCATTTAAGAAAATTCCCTCCTAAACCCTGAAGAGATGCCATTCATTCCGAAGGAAAACTACCCTCTACAATTATGATGCAGGGCCTGTAGCTTCACATTGTTCCGAGTTGCTTTGTCTCATTTCCAGAATAGGTTGAAATTTTATCCTTGCATAACCCAAAGACCTATTAAAATGTTTTCCTAAAAACAAAAGGGATTATTCCCGCCAGAGCAATCTGCATCCACCTCCACAGGAGACAGAGGAACTGGCATAAAAACCCAAACCCATGCAGTTCAGAATAGCAGTTTGTCCCCTTTTCTTGCCATTGCCGGTTTCAGAAACAGCAGCGCCCACTTTCCGGGCACACCGCTGTATGCCTATTTGGAAACAGAAGACTGACTCTAAAAGAGGGGCAGGGATCTGGCTGGCCGGGGACTATGCGAGAGACTCAGGAGAGGGGCAGGAGGTCAGTGAGTGGATAAAGAGACCACCAGTTTCCGAAAGACTGGGGCTTTAAATCTTGGTGGGGAGAGGGCTACGAGGTGTCAGCTGGCCAGGATCTCCAGGATCTCAGGCGGCTCACTTGACTTCTGAGTGTAAAGGAGGAATCTGGAGCAGATGACCTTTCAGGGCTCTACCAGCTCCAAATCTGTCCGTAGTTCAGAGAGGTCAGTGAGGCAAGGGGCTTGCTCCCCAGGTGTAGGTTCCCACTGGGCTCTTCCCGGATTGCGTCAGTGCACCGCCACTGCCAGGGTGCTGTTCTCCCACCCCAAGGGCGCCTGCACCTCCCTCCTCCCCTCCCAAGGCTTCTCAGTTTAAGATAACAGTCTTTTGTTCTCCCAGTGACTCCACACCCAAGGGGAGAGGGAATGAGGAAACCTTCGGAAAGTGCCGCCTATCTGATGAAGGTAAGAGGTTAGAGGCTGCTCCTGTGCTCCTGTGCCTTCCAGGGAAGCTCATTCCCAAGGGCCCCCACCCAGTTCAGGAGGCGTTTCTGGGCTTGGCTTCCTGGCAGAGGAGGCTCAGAGGCACTGGGGGTGCAGAGGAGGGTGGTGAAGTACCTTGGCTCATAAATTTTCATCTTGGGGATACGTTAGGGTTTTTTTTTTTTTTTTTTTCCCCAAAGAATCCTCCAAGGAGTAGGTGGGTGTCTTCTAGTGGCTTCCCACCAGACCCATGATCAGGTCCAAACTTCTTAGCGCGGCATCCAGGACTCTGCAGAATCTTGCCTCAGCCTTCTTTGCCAATCCCCTCTTCTGCTATCTCTCCCCAGACCTGGCTGGGCTCTAGCTACATAAAACTACTGTTATCGCCCTGAATATGTTATGCATTTTCACGCCTCTGTGACCTCTTTGCATATGCTTTTCCCTCTGCCTGGAGTGCCCCCTGCCATTTCCCTTTCTTAAAGAACTCCTATTTGTTCTTCAAGACCCTATTCAAAAGTCAGATGCCTCTTCAAATCTTGCTTGACTCCCCAGACAGGGTTGGTTGCTCTGTGCTCCAGGCACAGGGTTCCTTCCCTGGCTCATCACCCAGTAAGTAGTTATTAGGATTTGCATGTTTATCTTCCCCTTAGTCGCTCCTCCAGGGCAGGGACTGTGTCAGTCACCTTTGTAAATCCAGTGCAGGGCCCTAATAATTCCCCAGGCAATATTTGTGTAAGAATGAACCCCATTTCTGCTGGATTTGTGGTATTTTTGAGTGGCATTAAAAGAACACGCTGTCACCGTGGGCATTCCCTGGCCCACAGTGCCATCTTTCCAGACAAGGGTAACGTATTTGTGAATCTGTGTTCACACAGCATCAGTACAGCAATCCTCAGGTAGTTTTACATCTGATTTATTTGTTTTCTACATTAATTCTCTGGGTGGTTATTACAGTTACGATCATAAGATGAAGAGACCGAGATGCCAAGACATTAAGTAACACTGTGTTCAAGGTTACAGCACATCCATAGCAAAGATGGGACTTGAACCCAGGTATTCTGGTGCCAAGATAGAAAAGATCTCTGCCTGCACCATCCTCAGTAAGTGGTTTTTGAATCGGCAGATCAGCATCACCTGGGATCTTGTTGGAGATGCAAATTATTGGGCCCTGGCCCAGACCTACTGAATCAGAGACTCCTAGGATAGGCCCAGCAATCTGTTTTCAGCAGCCATGAGGGTGAATCTGTTGCAGAGTTCAAGGTTCAAGGTCAAGAACCCGGGCCTAGGCAGTAACTGCTCCAGCAGCCCAGAGCCAGAGGAGGGCGCTCCAAGGCAAACTTTCACCTCTAAGCAGTCTGGGCAGCTGGGATGGGAAGGGGTAGTGGGCAGGGTAGAAGGGAAGAAAAGGCACAGACTGAGTTAGGAGACAGAGTTCTAATCCCACCAGTTCTGCAATTCCTGGCTGAGTGATTTTGAGCACTTCTCTAGTTCTCAGTTTTCTCATCTGCAAAATGAGGATGTTGACTAGCTGATTTCAAATTTCCCTTTATGTTCTGTTCTCCAACTCTCCTTCTTTGGAATAATATGTTGTCTATGCAAGGAATGAAATGAAGACAGAGTACCAAGTGCTCGTTTTGAATGGATTTTTCCCATACTTGGAAATTAGCAGCCCCCAATTCCAAATCCTTGGACTAGCTACCTTCTTCCTCATTAGGGGTGAAGAAAGAGAGAGAAAACATTTGAGTCGACTCGTGAAACTTTGTGAGGTGAGAAAATAAAAAACTGTCTGATAGTATTGGTTTGGATCCTCCCTCCACTGTCTGAGGCTCCTCCTGTCACGTGCTCCTCCACTGTGACTCTGCCCAACCCCCTCGCTCACAGGACCATCTCCCTGTCCTCTCCCTCTGCCCAACTCATAGGCTCTGGCTTATCCAACATTCTTTTGAGGAAGGGTGACGTATGACGTGTCAGGATGACTTACTAGGTGTGCCAGGGGTTTCATGGCCTAATGGGGGAGCCCCACGGTCACACTGAAGCCCTATCTTCATGGTTTCATGTGGACCCGAGGGCCCTCCCTGGACCCCCCACATAGCGGGTAGGGCCGTACCCATAGGGTACCTGGTGGGTATCACAGGTATCAGCATTTACTGGCAGCTGGAAACTGTCTACATCAGGCTGAAAAGAAGATGCTTCTTGCCCCTTTGAGATGATTATGAAAATTTGAGACAAGTAATTACATTAAAAAAGTAGAGCCCTGAATCAGAAAGGTGGTTGGTCAGCGGGAGAACATGGCTGAACTCTCAAGTCCAGAGGGGCTATGAGAAGGTGGGCAGGGCTTTTTTTTTATTAAATGTCTATTTATTTTTGAGAGAGAGAGAGAGAGAGAGAAAGGGGAGGGGTATAGAGATAGAGAAACAGAGAATCCCAAGCAGGTGCCACCCTGCCAGCCCAGATCCTGAGGTGGGGCTCGAACCCACACACTGTGAGATCATGACCTGAGCTGAAACCAAGAGTCAGACCCTCATCCGACTGAGCTGCCCAGGTGCCCTGAGATGGTGGGCAGTTTAAAAATCAGTCAAATAATATGTCGTCTTCAGCAAAATCACGTGCCAGATAAACAGCCCGAGTGTCTATCAAATCAGTATCATGCTCCAAGAGAGACTTTCAGTGCGAGAGCTTAAAATGCAGGACGTCAGGTGTTGCCAGAGCCCTTAGGTTAAAAGCCAAAGAAGGTGGTTATTACGCAGACCACAGAAAGAACAGGCGCTCACCGAGGCTGCCCTCCTCAGCTGCAAGTAGCTCCGGGAAGCTGCCTACCTCAGACTGAGCATCAGTGTAATTACAGGTTAATACAGAATATGTGTGTTCACCAAACTCATCAAGTATACATTAAATATTTTCAGCTTGTTATATGTCAATCATACCTAAATAAAGTATTTTTTTAATGTTTATTTTTGAGAGAGAGAGAGAGAGAGCAAGCACGAGCGAGCAAGTGTGAGTGGGGGAGGGGTAGAGAGAGGGGGACAGAGAATGTGAAATAGGCTCTGCACTGACAGCAGTGAGCCTGATGTGGGGCTCGAACTCATGAACCATGAGATCATGACCTGAGCTGAAGTCGGACACTCAACTGACTGAGTCACCCAGGAGCCCCAATAAAGTGTTTTTTTTTTTTTTTAAAGAATACATGCATGAATTTGTGTGTGGTTATAGCTTCTAATGTACCCTTTAAATCAGCACACATCATCTGTAGTTACTGATCTCCACCCAATACTCTGGCGTCCCATGTTAATACCTTCTGGTGATGGCTGATCTTTTCGCGAGCTCTGAGCCCTGCCAAAGTCGGCCTCGTAGTTGAAGTGCAACCTGGAATGTGCCAATCTGCCTCAGTGGCCCTGGCCCTTCCCAGGATCCAGGGGACTTGAGGCCTGGGCAGAGCCAGGCATAGGTTAATCTCACCGAGACTGCTCCAGAATGGGTCCCTCTTCTCCCTCACAATCTCTTTCGCCTGTGCTCAGCCTGATATTGGCCTGTTCTCATGTGAGCTCCCCCCCTCCTCCTCTTCTGCATAATGTGAACAATATATGTCAACCTCATTCCTCAGAATCTTCTAAGCATCCTACTTGCCAGTTTATGTGACTTCTGAACATTCATGTCTGGCGCTGTCTTCCATCCGAAGATTGGCCAAGTCTGAACACTGTGGTTCTTTAGCTGTTCCTGAGGTTATGCAGGAGAGAGGAGGTGCGGGCCGTAGTCAGAGCAAGCAGATGCAATCTAGCTGTGGGCCCCCAGCAAATCACGTTACTTCCCCGGGCCTCACTTTGATCGTCTGTGAAAGGAAAGTGTTGATTCAGGTGCCCTATGGAGCCCACCCTGGCTCAAACAGAAGGCTCAGAGATCCTGCCCACGACCCCGCATATGCCCAAGTGGAGGGAGAAGGGAGCCCATGCAGTTTCAGGCCAGTGGGGAGGACTCTGCACCAGTTGAGTACTTTCCCTTCGTGGGCTTAGGTTTAAGGATCACCCGTTGGGTGGGGCCTGGCTGGAAAGAATGAGCCAGCCTCCCCCAGGTTTCCCCCTGCCTGAGTGGTTGCCTCACAGGCTGTTACTTAACCCTCCTCACCACTTCCCAGGGTGGGGAAGGGAAGGGCAGATGGTAGCAGCTGATGCAATAGCCAGACGCAAGCCCGTGTTGTTCTTCGAAGACTAAGCAAAGGTCAGCTGGGCTGGGCCAGCCCGGGCTGCAGCTGCCAGGCCCTGTTCTTTACAGAGTTTTAGCTTCCTCTTCTTCCTTGACTCTTTCTCCTGGAATGGAGTTTACTCTGTGGTCGTCAGAATCAATAGTTGATACTGTTGTGTTAGAACCTACTCACATCTATTCTCTCGTGGTACTCTAACCTGCAGAGAACATCCTTGCCTGCCAGGAGTGTGCACGATACGGGTGTACACACACGCCCAGTGGGGGCATCCGGACGTGAGATAGGTGTTCTGAGAATGTGCTCCCAGTGCTCCTCTGAGGAAGTGGGTTCAGTCAGAAAGATCAGAGAATGTCAGAAGACCTGGAAATTTCCTGTATAGCCAAAGGCTCAAAATATGGCACAGGGAATGCTATTTCTATTCAAGGCCCCATCTATCAAATATAAATGATGGGCTACTTGCCCATCTCCCAGGGATCTGCATGCCTCGGACATAATATAATTCTTTTAATCTTTAAAGTTAAAACAAAAGCGTGGGAGGGGGAAAAAAGAAGTTGCATCAAGTCCTTTGTCAAGTCCTTGACAAAAGGAAATTGCTAAATATTGCACTCAAACTAGCTTGATAATGAGTAACTATACCTTCAGGATAAATTGCAAAGAACTTTGTCTTACTAAATTCATGCTTCAAGACTGAACATTCTGTGCAATGGGCTCAAGAAGTAAAGTCCAGGTACAGTTAGGCCCTATGCCACTCATAATCATCAATTTAATTTCCATTTACTATGTGCCAGGCCCTGTGCTAAGTGATATACATGAGTTTTCACATTTTGTCCTCAAATCCTATGAGATAGAGTCTGTTATTATCCCCTTTTACGGATTCAGAAACTGAGGCACAGATGTGTAAGTAACTTGCTTAAGGACGTAGAACTAGTAAGTGGTCGAGCTAAGATGTTAGCCTGGTTACCCTGACTCTGAGCTGCTTTCTCTTTTCCTCTTTCTTTCTTTCTTTCTTTCTTTCTTTCTTTCTTTCTTTCTTTCTTTTCTTCTTCTTCTTCTTCTTCTTCTTCTTCTTCTTCTTCTTCTTCTCCTCCTCCTCCTCTTCCTCCTCCTCCTCCTCCTCCTCCCCCTCCTCCCCCTCCTCCTCCTCCTTCTTCTTCCTCTTCTTCTTCTTCTTTTGGTTAAATGCATCTGACAAACTCACATATACAAACAGAGGATTTAAATGGAATAGAATCCTTCAGATTACAAAAGTTACAAAAGGATTCTCCAGAATGGTCTCTAAACCCCAAATTCCCCTGTAACTTCAGTCAGCAAAATCCATGGTTTTATTTTATGGGTTGGTTTGATTCCCAAGTTTTAAGGAAAATAGTTTTTGAATATAACAGACTTTTGCTCTTTGGGAAGGGTCACTACTAAACCTCTCATCAAATTAGTTAATTCCAATACGATTAATTCTGATGCTTGTTAACGATTGACTTATTTTTTTATGGGTATTGAACAGCTAAGTGTAGAAAGGAGCTTTGGGCAAGGTAGTTTATAATTTAAGTATGAATTTTATAATGATACATTTGTATATCTTCACACATAATCAAGGTTAATCAAATAGATAGCCTGAAAGAGTGAAATTATAGTGTTATGGTGTAGCAGGAGTTGGGGGCTTTCTTCTTGAATCAGCCATCAACTTGATTTATAGATGTTTTATCTCATTAACCTTTATGTTGTGGAGCTAATTAGTGATGCTGGGAACTGCAAAACACACTTGAAGCAGTCACATAGCTCTTTAACTCCATTGTGCACCCAATTAAGCCGGACCCAATAATTCTGAATCATAGAAGACATCTTTGGAAAGATGTTGCCTCCTTCGTTTCAAATGGCTTACTGAAATGAAAATCCAACTTGATGTAAACCCTGTTTTTCTCTTTTGGCTGCACATCCTTTTGCATCAAATCCTTCTGAAGCCTTCAAAAGCTCTTCCCAGAGGCAAACACATGCAGATTGTTCTGACTATCCCTGTTTGGGTTAAGTTGTCCCAGGACCCCATGGAAGGTCCTGAGGATTTCACTGCCAGCCTCCCGTGTGCTGGTGAGCACCAGGGCAGCCACATCAGAACCCAGCCCCAGTCAGAAGGCTGCCATCTTGAGGATGGAAAAGGTCCCTCAGGTTCTCACAGTGCTATTGGCATCCTTTTGCTCCTATTCCCCATTCCTACTTCTGGAACTAAGCCCCTGAGGCAGGGGTGGTTACAGTCTTTCTTCCCTTGGCTTCTATGGGAGGATTCTGAGGTGGTTGGCCTTCCATTCTTGTGGCTGGGTTAAGGGGCCAGCTAGAATGGAGGGTTGATGGGAATCAAATAGGCTGCGTTGATATACATAGGAAAAGTGTGGAGCTACTCTCTGGAGAGAGAGAATAGGCTGGGTGTGTAGCTCTTGAGTGTGACTTCGAGAAAAATGGGCACTTCTTCAAGAAGCTTAGCAAAGATTCATATTATGTTTAAGACATTGGGGATTCAACTTGTGTTTCTTTTGAATAGGACGCCACGTGAAGGTGGACCTTCATAAGGGAGGAAGAAGGCTTACATTGATTCACATTGCATTTCAACTAATTTTCTGGGTGAGGGAAGTGGTTTGGGTAGAAAAATCTAGGACAATGGCTTACAGTGGGGTTTTCTGAATTTGCATGGTCTTAGGACAGGACTGTGCGGTGTGGGCAGTCGTAGAGAGGGGCCCATGGGAGGTTATATTATCAGGTGGAGGCCCTTCACCTCCCTTAGATTTGCAGGTGAAGCTGAGGTTTCTTTTGGGGTTGATTTCACACGAAGAGTAAACGCCAGTGCTGGAGTAAGGTGACACCAAACTTCAATTTCTTTTCTTAGTTTGCTTTAAAAATGGACTAGAGGGGCGCCTGGGTGGCTTGGTCGGTTAAGCGTCTGACTTCAGCTCAGGTCATGATCTCACGGTCCGTGAGTTCGAGCCCCGCGTCGGGCTCTGTGCTGACAGCTCAGAGCCTGGAGCCTGTTTCAGATTCTGTGTCTCCCTCTCTCTCTTGCCCCTCCCCTGTTCATGCTCTGTCTCTCTCTGTCTCAAAATTAAATAAACATTAAAAAAAATTAAAAAAAAAAGTTATAAAAATGGACTAGATGGTTAACATACAGAAGAATTTTTGTGTGGGTTCTTGCTCCTTAAATGCCAAACTGATGTTCTAATGCCGTTTGACATGTCTCTTGGGTGAATGACTCAGCCCTGGCCTCATGGACCCTCCACAGGCTCTCCCTCCCTCAGGGGTGCAGGTGTGTCCCCACCTCAGTTGGAGGCCAGGAAACTAACCACAATCTCCTGGCTATGAGACTGTAGGCTCCTGCCTTGGAGGCAAAACAGGGTGAAACACAGGCAGGCAGGAGCCCAAACCACAGAAGCTCAAGTTAGGTCATCTTTGTGAACATGACAACTTGCTGTCTCTCTTAGTCAACAAAAAGAAACATAGACCCATTCAAAAATGGCTTTAAAAGACAGAATTTGCATGACTGTGGCGACTTGCATTGAGTGCTGTTCCAAAGCAGTGGAGAATGAATTCACCAATCTTCTTCACAAGCCAAGAAAGGTGCCAGGGTACATTCACACCAGTTTATAGAAGGACCGTTGAGTACAGGGGTTTAAATCATTTGTCTGGTAGCCAGTGAGTATGTTGTCTGATTTCCTGGTCCCTCCTCACATGCACCTAACAACTTGGGGGACTGTGTGCTGGGCAGGAACCATCTTTCAAAGCCCTTGGAGACATTCATGGGATTGTCCCTCTGTGGGACCAGGCTCATTGGGGCAGTTAGAAATTAGGTTGAGGATCAGGTTAGTGAGGAGGAAGCAGTGACGGAAAATTATTATTCATGGGAACAATAGTTACCAATAACCATGAAAATAGTTATTCATGGGAACTTTGCCATGATTGGTATGGCCATTAACATGGTCATTTCATTTTGCCTTAAACGTGGGATCTAGTCCAAGGTGGAGGTAGACGAACCCTTAGGAATGCATAGTGACTATTTACCCAGTTTACCTGTGGGAATCAAGCACATGAAATTGCCTGAGTGAAACAACACTGCTTTGAAAAGCATTCTCTCGCGGCGCCTGGGTGGCGCAGTCGGTTAAGCGTCCGACTTCAGCCAGGTCACGATCTCGCGGTTCGGGAGTTCGAGCCCCGTGTCAGGCTCTGGGCTGATGGCTCAGAGCCTGGAGCCTGTTTCCGATTCTGTGTCTCCCTCTCTTTCTGCCCCTCCCCCGTTCATGCTCTGTCTCTCTCTGTCCCAAAAATAAATAAACGTTGAAAAAAAAATTAAAAAAAAAAAAGAAAAGCATTCTCTCACATTCACAGTGTATTTAAAATAATCATTAGGAAAAAGGGCCTGGTGTTTTGAGGAATCTATCAGAAATCTTCAGCTCAGTTTGTTCCTAGGGCAGAGTGACAATGGATTTACTTTGCTGAAATCCTAACTGCTACTGTCAGGGTTATCCAGAAAGTCTAGATAATGCTACACATAGGAAAAACAGAAACATTTTCTTTTCTAGACGGACACCCCTGAAGACTAGAGATAAGAATCACTTTAAATATGAGTTATTGATCCATTCCTCTAAGGCTGGGTAATAACGAACACTGTTTGTTCTTTGTAGAATTTAACATCTGCCCAACCCACTTATAGCACATGGAGTTTGGCCTTACCTCACACAGCCATACTGGTTGCTTTTGACCCTGGCATGTATCTTACTGAGATCTATCTTGAGTGGAGGGAAAAGATTAATAGAATTGATTTGGAGTGTACTAAATTCTACCCATGACAGACATGTTTCAGGCAGCTTCATGGAATTACTCACAGAGACCAAAACAGTTATTTCTGCACCTGGGGCTTCTTTGGTCACCTACTTCCCCACTGGTTGGCCCAGTCCCTGATTCCTATAGCAGACCTACTTAAGAAGGCTGGTGTATTTTCTTGGTTGCATTTTTCTGTAGCCTTTTAATCTCCACAGATGAGACAACTTAACATGCTTCTGCCACATGTGGCCAGAGATCTGCTTTGTGACAGCATCAGGACCAATCTTGTCTTGGACAGAGGGCTAGAAAAGACCTTGGACCTAATGTTAGTATCAAGTCATGGTGGTTCCTGGCTCCCCCCTGGCTCCAGAAACTGGACTCTTATCTTGCCCGTTCACTTTATAAATATTGATTGAGCATCTGCTATGTGCCAGGCCCACAAATATGGCGGTAACTAAAATAGATAGAAATCCCTGCCCCCCTTTAACTTCTGTTTCATTTTAAGAAACTACCATTTTGCCCTAAATTTCAATTGTCATTCCCCGGTCAGTAAGTCACTTCTTCTAGAACAGTATTTCTTTTTTCTTTTTTCTTTTTTTTCAGAGAGAGAGAGGGTGCAAGTGAGGGAGGGGCAGAGAGAGAGAGAGAGAGGGAGGGAGAGAGAATCCCATGAGGGGCAGAGAGAGAGAGAGAGAAGCAGGGGTCACCTGAAGCGGGGTTCATGTTCACTTAAAGTGGGACTTGAACTCAGAAACTGTGAGATCATGACCTGAGGCAAAGTCAGATGCTTAACGACTGAGCCACCCAGGTGCCCTAGAACAATATTTCTTAAACTTCAGTGTGCATTCAAATCACTTGGGTAAATGCACATGTTAGATTCTGCACATCTAACAAGCTCCCAAACGATACTGTGAGGATGCTGCCTGGCTTACGTGTTGAGTAGCAAGTATGGGCACCCAGCAGCATTAGCACCACCCATGAATTTGTTAGAAATGCAGATCCTTGGGCCTTGCTTCAGACCTACTGGCTCAGAATCTATCCTTCAACAGGATCCCCAGGAGTTGAGAAACATGGAGAGCACTGATTCCCAAAGCACATGCAACATCAGAAGCTATAGGTGACAGTCACAAAATACCTGTGGGTCTCGTTCCCCCTTCCACAGAATTGGATGACCTGGCAGCGAGCACCCCAGGTGATTCTGATGGATACCAGGTCTGAAAACTCGCAAGAGCATTTTCGGAGGACAATTTCTGAGCTTTGTGGCACTTCCCCATGGAAATAGCCTTAGAGACGACTTCATGATAGTCATCTGAGATTGTGTGCTCCTCTGAAGTTATCCTCACACGAGTCCCAGATAACAAACTGAGGCCAGGTTCTTGTCCAGGGTCACATGGTTATAAATGGCGAAGTCTGGCCTGCAACACACGTGCAGTTCTTCCACCACAGTCCTGCTTCCTACCCACCACAGGAATGCCTCTCCTTGACTGTGACCCAAATCTTTCCCTCCTCCAGCAGAGTTTCAGCCCATTACCTCTAAGCCTCCACACCCTCACAAATTCTTTACTGCTATCCTCTCCCCACCCACATCACCCACCAGCCAAACCACACGTTTAATTGGTTGACTTTCCCCAAAGACGGTTTCTGTCAGCCTTTGATGATCGTGGCTCTTCTTGGGGCAGGTGAAGTATGTGGGTGGGAAGGGTGTTGCCCTCTGGACTTCCATCCATCTTTCAGGAAGGCTGTTCAACTTTCTGCTCTTTGTCTTCTGTTCTGGCGTCTCTCTCAATAAGTGTTCTGCAGCCTTCTGGAATGTATGTGAGCACCTCCTCTCTTTGCTCTCAGCTTCAAGAGTTCCTCACTCTTTCAGATTGGCCGCTTTCTTCCCTCCCTATCCTATTCGGGGAGGTGCTGCTCACCAGTGAAGTTCAATGGACACACTTGGAACTTACGGTCTAAGATAGGGGTCCTAGCTTGGCATCCACATATTCTAACCCAGTACTTTTCAATCTTGAGTGTACCTTAGAGTCTCTTAGGGAGTTTAAAAAACCCCATGTCATGAGGCGCCTGGGTGGCTCAGTCAGTTAAGCGTCCAACTTCAGCTGAGGTCATGATCTCGTGGTTCGTGAGTTCAAGCCCCGCGTCGGGCTCTGTGCTGACAGCTCGGAGCCTGGAGCCTGTTTCAGATTCTGTGTCTCCCTCTCTCTCTCTGACCCTCCCCCGTTCATGCTCTGTCTCTCTCTGTCTCAAAAATAAATAAACATTAAAAAAAATTAAAAAAAAATCCGATGTCTGGACTTCACTCAGATTGATTAATTTAAAAACTCATGTGGGAGATAGGCATCAGTGGTTTATAAAGGTCCCCAGGTGGTTCCAATGTGCAGCCAAGGTTGAGGGCCACTGGAAAATCCAGGTAAAATTGTTTCTGGATAAGTATATGTGCACTTCCTGGAAAAGCTAAGCCATAGCTTTTAGCAGATTCTCAAAGGTGTCCATGGCACCTTCCTCCTTCCCTTTCCCCACCTCAAAAAGGGCTCAGTGACTGGTCTAAGATAATAAATAAGCAGGGAAAACTTGCCAATTTTTAAGGAAACACCAAATACATGTGTTAATTAAATAAGTTAGGCATTAGCATGTAGAGCAGAGAAAGTACCTGTTGTTGCTTCTTGGGAATGTTCCGTTTGGTGGGATGGGAGAGTCCCTATCTCTCCCAATTAGCCGGGAAAACTGTGTGATTTCAGATGCTGCCCCTACACAGGTCTGATCACATCACCTAATTGTCCCACGGCTACAGGACCACAACATCCTGGTTTCTTCATGACCTAGCTCCAGCCACCCTTTCTAGCTCATCTCCCTCACTTCTTCACACACTTGAGCCCCAAGAGGATGCTCACTGTTCAGTTTTCACACACCGTGCCTTTGCTGTTATTCTTTCCCAGGCTCCACCCCCTTCCCCAACTCTGCCTGCCTTGGGATGGGCCTAGGAGGGGAGGAAGATAGAAGAGAATGGCTGGAGGTGGGTTCTCTGGGGACAGAAGGTACTCAGTTACATTTGTCAAAGTGAGTAGGGCAGCGACCTCAGGAGTTTCTGCTTGGGGAGTAGGAGGATGATGTACGGAGATTCAGAGAAGTTCTGGCCTTTGAGAGACTAAGATGCCAGTGTCGGGGAGGTGGACCAGTGATTTGAGGAGTGCAGGGAAGCATACTAGGTGCTCTGAGAGGAATATGTGGAGGGGACCTGTGGGGTGGGAGGAGGAGTGGAGGGTCAGGAAAGACTTCATCTAGAAAGGGACTGATTCCCAGTGTCCCAGAAAGAACCCCAGTGGAGAGAGATGGGCCTAATCAGGAGGCTGAGACTAGATTATAGAGGGCATTGAATGCCAACCTGAGGACACTCACCACACACAGACTGAGCCCAGCTGGTGCCCCCAGGTCTTGCCAGCTTTTAGTCTTGCTCCCTCAGGAAGTCTTTGCTATATGAAGCTGTTGAGGCATAGGAGCTAATTTTGAAGCTGTGCCATCTGCCTAGGGGTGTCTAAACTTGGGAAGGTGCTAGCTTTTTGCAGGGAGCCTCGGCCTTCTGTAGAGTCTCCTTTCCCACACTGCCCATGTTCCCAGGCCCCTAGAACAAGTCAGGGAGCCAGGATCTCTGACCCTATAGATAAGAACAATGACTGTACTTCCCAACCATAAGTCAGGTGGGACATAGGTATGAAAGTGGACTGGAAAATGGGCAGTTAGAGGCCTCTCAGAATAGCAGAGGAGGAGTGGAGTAACCTCCAGATCCTTGGGTTTGAAACCCCGTGCTAAGTACTGGGAATTCAGTGTTGACTGACACCACACAGACAACGCATCTAAAGCTCTGCAAGAGTAGATGTTCAATAAATGTTGAATATTTGCTTTCCTGGGCTGAGAATCCGGGTTAAACAGTTGTACCTCCCCTCCCCCACCTCCCCCTGCAAAGAGGTGGATGCCCCTCCCCTAAGGCCTTCACCCCTTCCACTTGGGCTACCAGGATTCTCTAAGTGTTCTACACTTTAATAAGGCACAGAGGGCTCATTATGTATATCCGGGAAATCCTCCCCTCCAATCCAAATCAGGAATTACATCTGTATTAAAAAACATTTTAATTAACACTTACCAGCTGCCAACAAAGTGTTAGGTGTAAATAACAGGTGGGTGCAGGTTGAAGTAATGAGACTAGACAGTCACTGCTTCCTTTCTATTCCATTCAGAAATTTCAAGAAATAATTCATATGCTATCTCTTTTTAGAAACAAGCTTATAAATTCTCCTGAACCCCGAAACTATTAATACACAAATACTTATCATTGTTTGCCACTTAAACATAAATATTAATAATTTAACTTTGGCATGGTGCCTCTCATCTCAGATTCATTTATTCTTTCACTCAGCAGACAGTCAAAAGGTATTGGAGGCGCTGTTCTTGGTGCCAGGATACAGCAGTGAGTGAATAAGACAAAGTTCCTGATCTTAAGAAGTTTAAATTGTGGTAGGCAAAGACAGATAATAAGGAAGTCAACAAATACACCAAAAAATACTAAATGGTGAGACGTGCTGTAGGAAAATGTAAAGTGGGGTAAGGAGAATAGGGAGGGTGTGTGTGTGTGTGTGTGTGTGTGTGTGTGTGTGTGTTGCTTTCTTTCTGTGGCCAAGGAAGGCTTCACTGATTAGGTAACATTCAAATGACACAATTTACTGGTTTATTACATATAGGTCATGAGAGAACGAGGTGTCTGGTTGGCTCCTGGGCTTTTTACTTGAGCAACTGGAAACATGGAATTGCCACATACTGAGATGGGGGATGCCTTACGGGTACAGACCAAGTTTGGGAAGTTGATTTTGGTCATGTGATATCAAGTAGGCAGTTAAATACACCAATCTGGAATCCAGAGGAAAGGTTGAGACTGGAGATATAAATTTGGAAATCTTCAGCTCCTGGGTTTTTCAAAACCTAAGCTAGGTGTGACCACCAAGGGGATAAGTGTGGACAGAGGAGATTCGAGGACTGAGCCCTGGGCATGCCTCCACTGAAGGGTGAAAATGGTGAGGTGAAAATGGAGAAAGAATTGTTGATGAGGAAGGAGGGAAACCAAGAGAGCGGATACCTGGACACCAAGTGAAGATAGTTTTTCAAGAGGAGGGAGTGAACAACTGTGTAAAAACAATACTGATAGATGCTGAGTATAATGAGGCTCAAGAATTGACCATGAGATTTGGTTGTGTAGGGGTCGAGGCCCTCACCAGAACAGGTTCTATGGAGAGGAGGAAGGAGGGGAGGCAAAAGTTTGATGCCAGATTCTGAGAGAGACAGAGATGTTGTCTTAGTCATTGGGTACTGTTTTTGAAGAAACCAGCTATAAAAGACAGTTTGAATATGGACTAGATACTAGGAAACTATTGTTAATCTTTTAGAAGCGAAAATAGTAGTATAGTTATAATAATCTTAGTCTTGACAGATACCTACTTAAATGTGTAGGGGTGAAGGTTTGTGACGTCTGCAATTTATTTTCACACAGCTTAGCAAAAAACCATATATAAAAATATATTTATTTATTCAAATAGTATACAGAGAGAGTAGAATGTTAACATTGATTGCATTGGGTATATGATGTGTTCATTGCACTATTCTTTCAACTTTTTGATATGTTTGAAATGCCTCTTTATAGAAAATTTGGGAGAAAATACAGACTCTGGGCCTCACTGGTGGCAAAGGGAGCTTTTAAAAGGCCACAGGTGACTCTGCTATACCATCTAGGGATGAGATCCACTGATCCAATGCCCCACTGAGCATAAAACTGAGGTGTAAATAGTTGAAAGACTTTCCAAAGGACAGAACAAAGGCTGAAATTCATGTTTCTTGGCTTCCAGTCCTGTGTTCTTTCTTATATATCCTTTAAAGGAATTTCCTAGATAAGAAACCTTACCCTCTTAAACACCTAAAACTATTTGTCAGCAAACTGCACAAGGTAAGGAAGGATTTGGGCACCTACAGGGTACTCAGTTGTTAAAGTCAGATTATCAAGAGGACTGAAAATTATTAGAGGGTGAAAAAACTATAAGGTACGAAGGGCAAGGGCAGTCCTAGTTTTTACAAACTTGAATTGTATTGAAAAGCTAAATTTTCTCTTTTAAATAATTTTATTACTTTCAGTGAATATAATCCATGAGATTGAATTTTATTTCACACATTTGTTAAGATTTAATATATAGACAAAATCATAGATGAGGAAAAAATCTGAAAGTCTTGATTGTTAGTTGGGGAATGGGGTTACAGATGAAGTTCCTAGTGTTGAAGGAGTTCCTTGCAGAGAGAAGTGAAGAACTGAAGATGCAGATTAGGTCCCAATGTTTAGTGGGAAAGGCATGAGTCTTGGCAGTCAGACAAAATCTGGGTTCGAATTCTGACTCTGCCACTTACTAGTTTTGTCACATTAGGCAAGGTATGTGAGCGCTCCAGATGAGTTATTCAGTCCCTCTTGCAGGCAACTGTGCTGGGTGCTCTAATAAGGCACGTTAACATAAGATACGCAAGGTCGTGCCCTCCTAGAAATCCAACAGATAATTAAGGAACGGGGGATATTCAGGTGGAGGTTCTAACCCTGAAGGGACTAAGAGCAGCTCTTAACCAGGAGGGGATGAAGTTGGGCCGGAAGAAGCAAAAGAAGGCAACATTTTAAGGAAATATGCGGGAGCCTGGTAGTCTGGAGCAGCTGAGAAACACATACATAGCCTGTGGCTTTAATGCAGGTGGTTGCGATTATTTAGTGAAAACAAGTATGGAAAGACCTAACTCTGCCCCGGAAGTAAGAGGCAAGGGTTGGAGCGCGAACCCTGAGCGCTTTTAAACTCCCTCTCTAGTAGAGAAAGGGAGTTCAGCCTCCACCACTACAAAGATAAAACAACTAGCTCATATTGAACACAATCAAGAGACAGCGTCGGGTCTGGAGGTTTATTCGGGAGGGGTGGGGGGCGGCGTGGGGCGTGGCCTGGAGCAAATCATCACGTTCTCTTCCGGAACAGGCCTGTGCCCCGGAAGCAGTTGCTTGTTGAGTGCTTTTGGGCCGATTTCGGAGACTGTTGGGGGAGTTGTCGCCATGTTCCTGTCCGCGGTCACCTGTAAGTGGGGATGGAGGAGGCGGCAGGGACTGCGGCAAGGGCGGGAGGCCGTGACAGGCAGGCTTCGGGACGGTGCGGGTTTGAGGGCGCGCGCCGGTCGGGAACCTGCCGCTGCGACTTGCCAGGCCTTCAGGACTACAGCGTCCGGCATGCTCCGCGGCACTCCTCCGTGGGGCTTGGAGGTCTCTAGTGCTAGTTCTTCATCCCTTTGCGGTCGCAGGGACGGTCGTGTCTGGTCAGCAGGAGTGGGGTGCTTTCCCTGTCCTTCGTAGGGACGTGTCAGCAGAATCTCTGCACGTCCGAACTGGGGGGGAAAAACCTCAGAATTTTTATTCCACTCGTTTCAAACTCTGAAGACGAGGAAATGGCTTGAGAGAGGCAGTGACTAGGTCAATACAGCTGGGCTGGGAAAGAAGTGTTCTGGCTTCCCAAGGCAGCTCTTTTCTGCACCAGGTGAACTGTTCGATTAGATTTAGTTTCCCTCCTCCACCTCATGTGGTTGCTGAAATTTGCATGGGTTAACTTGTCAAACCAGAGGCTTGTTCCAGTGCAAATATTTGCACCTAGAAGAGGAACATGTGGAGCAGATCTTAGAGCGATTTGAAAAGTAACCAGCCCCACTGAAAAGGGATTGTGCAAAGCATTACATCCAGAATTGTGTTGGTTTCATTGGATCTTTGTCTTCTTTCCAGAATCTTAGCGAGATCCCTACAAGCTAGGGAGTAGTTACTTGAGTGACAACCCATGGCGTACTTCTATAACTTACATTATTTATTACAGACATATGAACTTTGCATAAGAAAGATAATAAATTGATATTTTCTTTTCTCTTTCAACCTTTCCTCTCTGCGAAAAAGTTGCCAAGAGCAAGTCAAAGTAAGTAAGGTTTTTCTTTCTTTTTTTTTTTTTTTTAACTTGTTTATGTTAGATTTGGTTTTCTAGCCCCTGCCAATACATCCTTATATTAATTAAACTAAGCATTTGGTTTCAATTTTCTGAAAGTTGATTTGAGGATTACTTGGTGAATCGTTTTGGGTCTATGAACGCTTTCAGAAAATATTTTTCCCCCTGCCCAACTGATCTACTTAAGTGAGCCATTCAGATAATTAAAGGAGCTCTTGCTCCCTTGTTCCTGAACAAACCATCAGGGTTCCCATGCTTTCTTTGGAATACTACCATATTTCTGTTTCTTCAAAGTCAGGTCGAAGGGCCATTTGTTTGGAGGCCACTACAGGAATCTAGCTGAACAAGCTGTGATTTGATTGAACTACAGAGTCAGTTTTGATGAGTTGTGTGATCCTTTGCATTCGTAGAATAAGCATTTCAAAAATAGCAAAGATTAAAGATTCCATGCTGTACCAGAGAGACTATAAATACCAAACTGGCATCTCAAAATAAAATTTGTAGACAATAACTGAAGTAAGATTTTCTGTGTTAAAAATAGGAGAATTATTTTCCAGAAAAAAAAAAAAAAAAAAAAGGAAAATTCTAAAGCAGGCTTTACTTACAACCCAAGACATATCACAAATCTTAAAACTAGGTTTTTGGATTAAAGTTAATGGAAAACATATAAGTTAGTGCTTTCTGCCAAATAGCTTTTATTCATACAGCTTTTCCCACAATCCAGTTTATTTATGTTAGAATTCCCACGTCTAAATTATGTAGGAATCTCCAGTGCCTCTGGTTTCTTTAGAAACCCTGCCTCTCATGTTCTTTGTATCCTTCTTATAACATCTGCCAAATATGTCTTACCTTATAGACTTTGTGTTCACCACTCACCTTCCATACTATACTGTTGGTTCCTGGAAGGGGCAGTTGCAGCCTTATAGAGCTTTGCATTTCCCACAGTGCTTTCCACAGAGTAAGTGCTTAATAGGTATTTGTTAAATCTTTTTGAATGAAGGACTAATAATTGTCTTTCTTTTTTTTTTATGTTTGTTTATTTTTGAGAAAGAGCGTGAGTGGGGGAGGGGCAGAGAGGGAGACACAGAATCTGAAGCAGGTTCCAGGCTCTAAGTGGTTGGCACAGAGCCCGACTTGGGGCTCGAACTCATGAACTGTGAGATCATGACCTGAGCTGAAGTCGGACGCTCAACCGACTGAGCCACCCAGGTGCCCCTATGGCTTTTCTTAATTAACAAATATTGTGTACCTTTTATGTTTGAGGCACTGTGCTAGACATTGAAAGGGATGCAAAGATGTGAACTGTATTTTTTTTTCATTTTACTTTTTTTTTTTTTTTTACATTTATTTATTTTTGAGAGACAGGGAGAGACAGAGTGTGAGCAGGGGAGGGGCAGAGAGAGAGGGAGACACAGAATCAGAAGCAGGCTCCAGGTTCTGAGCTGTCAGCACAGAGCCTGACACGGGGCTTGAACCCACGAACCATGAGATCATGACCTGAGCCAAAGTCGGACACTTAACCGACTGAGCCACCCAGGCGCCCCGATGTGTAATGTATTATAGATGCTACAGAATCTCTTTGGAATAGTTAAGAAATAAGATAGCATGGTCTACATAGGGAAGCCAGACACACGAACAAGTAACAGTACAAGGGATTAAAAGGTCTAGTGAGGCAAAACATGAACTTTATGCTTTGGATGGCTATAACTTAAACACAATATGAGGGGGAACAAGATTTTGCATGTTAATAGTATAAAAGTTACCATCCTTTTATTTTGTCCCTGTCTAATTTTACTCCGATTACACACATCCTGGAAGATAGGGCTCTTTTGTGATAGCCAGCTTTATGATTTCTTGACTAGCCAGCTAGAGTTACCAGCACTTTTGTATTTCCCCCACCTCCTGACTTCTCCTTCTAAGAGGTGAGTGTCTGAGTCTGTTCCACATCGTGGTTTGATTGTTCTTGTTGCTTGGTTAGTTGATTGCCAAGGTATTCTATAATAGAACAGACCTTGGAAATCAGAACCATTGAAATTGTGATTTATGGAAAATGTAGGCTGTCTTAGAACTGAACCTTTTTGGGTTGATATCCCACAGCTAATACTACTGTACAGAGTTCTCAAAATGTGTCGTCCTCCCACGACTGATTTTAGTTTATTTCCTCAGCTTATAATAGCTTATTTTTAAATCTTAGAACCATTCTGGTGAAAATGCTAAGCCAAGCTGGGACAGGTTACTCCTTCAACACTAAGAGAAGCCGACTACGGGAGAAACTGACTCTCTTACATTATGATCCAATTGGTAAGATTCAGATAAATTACTCCACAGTAAATTCAGATGCTTTCAAGGCCTGTTGCCCTTGCCAGACTGATGCTGAATGTCTTTTGGCCATTTTTGTGGCCCCTCTGACACTGTAGCATTCAGTCAGCAAGTATATGTTGAGTGTTTACTATGGTGCCACTTACTATCCCAGGTGGTGGGATACACCAGGACACATTCAGGCCCAGTCCCTGCACTCTTGGTACATACAGTCTGTTTTGGAAGGGAGAGAAAAACAAAAAGAAAAAAAATGACGTTCTGCTGAGTGCTTTGAGAGACACAAGCAGGATCCTGAGATACACGATAAAGTTGGGGAGAGGCAGATTCCACCTTTATCTTATTCTTGAATAGGATAGATCTGGTAAAGAAACCAGCTATGTAAACAGAATAGGTGATACTGTTCTGGAAACGGAAAGAAAAGAGTGTCTTCAGAAGGGGAGGGAATATTCTCCTGGGATCATTTAACAGTGGCAGGCAGTTAGGTCCCGATTTGAATTAAAGGAGTATGGTATCTATATATTGATGGAGGAAGTTAAGAAATGTCATTTGTACTCTCTGCTAAAATGCCATAATAAATGGTAACTTTAAATAGTCTCGGTAGGTAGAAGTATTTGTCCAGAAGAGACAAGTGTTTCCAAGGCAAGATTACCTGCTTACAAAAGACAGCAGCTGATTGCTATTGGTAGAAGCCCAGTTTTGTTTTTGGGTTTTGTGAGCAGAGTTATGTGAAGTAAACTAGCAAACCAATGATTTATTTTAAAACTCCAGGCCATTTGCTTAATTTTTGTGCCCTTGATTCTGAACAGCCTCTTTATAAATGTTTCTTAGTAAGAACTGTACTGGAGCTTCTGGGTTGATGAACACGTATTGACTATGGGAGAGTGACCTGTGCGCCCCTTGCCCACACCTATGCGTCACTTCCATCTGACTGTTCCTGAGTTACTAATAACTGGTAGATCATGTCAGAATTTTCCTTCTTTTTTTAATCATGCTGTATTATCTTTAATTAAGTATAAAGACTTCCAATCATATCACCTACAGACCATTTTATCCACTGCTCTGGCCGCCAGTCTCTTGTTTCTCTCTTCAGCAATGGTGAGGCAGACACCCTTTCCAAGGGGGAGAGAAAGCCACGGTTTGTTGCCTTTGCCAATAACAAAGATGTTGGAGAGCCAAGTGGCAAAGCTCTTGCATTGGCATCTTTCACGTCAGCTACATCAAAAGAACCAGGGTGTCTCTCTCTCTGTTGGTGATTATACCAATTCTTCCCAGGTTGGCATCCCTGGTCACCACTCACAGATTACCAGTGCCAAACTTGATGAAGGCAGTAACCTTTTCAGTCTCCACCATCAGTCTGAATGGTGTCCTTCACCTTGATGAGGGGATCAGCATAGCAGATGATGCAAGCATAATGGGTGACCAGGTGAGGGATTCCTTTTGTTCCCACAAAGATCTTTCTCACTTTGCACAACTTATACTTGGCCTCCTCAGGTGCAATATTATGAACAGCAAAGCAGCTCTTGGTGTGACAGATCAGACAGAAATTCTCCCCACTCTTGTCAATGTTGATGTCATCCATAAAACCAGCAGGGTAGGTTGTTATCAGTTGGGATCTTGCCATCAATCTTGGTAAAATGCTGCATACTGATCTTTACTTTATGTGCTGTGAGGGCATACTCAAGTCTGTTCCTTAGGAAAATGATGAGAGAGAGATATTCTCTCAGCTTATGGGGACCAGTAGATGGACAAGGGGCAAACACATCAGTTTATCCAGCATCCAGTCTTTGGAGCTGCTACGTGCTTCAGATGCTTCTTGGGACCACAAGCCGTGGCTGTACTGGGCATGAAAAGAGAGCAGAATTGAGCTGAATTGTAAGACACCCACTTGGTGATCAAGATTGAATTGGTACCAGAATCTTATTTCCCAAAATTAATCCATTATATAATGAAAGATACTTAACCTCATAATCAACTTTTTCATTAACTAAGAATACGACTCTCACTTCTGGCCAAGATGGAATAATAGGAATCAAATTTCCCTTCCCACTGGAAACAACAACAAAAGGACAATATTTGCAATAAAAGACCATGATCCCTGAAAGAAAGGAAACAGACTAGTGCTTGTGAATAACCAGACAAAATGGAAATTTCTGTCTTCTTTGCTTACCAACACAAGTCTCCTATCTTCAGATGTCATGAACACAAGCACCTATACTCTCCAGGCGATCTCCATGTTCTAGATGAAGAATTTTATGCAAAGGATTTTAATCAAGGACACAAAGCTAAAGTACGTTTCAGAACAAAGATTTGAACTGAAGACTCTCTGACTCTAAACCCCGGGCCCTAAATTATTCTATGTAGGGACCTATGAATGGGAGGTTTTACGGGAGGCTAAAACCTATCTACCATTGCATAACTTCTGGGCAGGCATTAGTGCCAATCCTGACTAGCAGCTACATTCACAGCTGCCTTCAGAGTTTGTACAGAAGGTCTCATGACCGCTGTTGTACCATTCATTATGCTGCATTCATTCATCAATGTCTAAGAAAAATAAAAATAGTATCGCCTGCAAAAAAACCCACAAGGGCCCTTACCAGTGTGAGGATCATATAAAAAAGACTCTTGAGAAGCCCAGTTGTCAGCTTAAAATTGGATGATTTCCATTCTTTAACGGAAATAAAATTCTCTGCTGTTTTTACAGTGTTAAAATTTCTGGTCATTCTTTATCATAATATAAAAGGAGTTCTAGGTTTGTACCTGATGATTGGGAGTCTGAATTCTAGGATGTGACCACATATGGTAGAAAAATTATTACAATGGTAAGGTATGTCTCTTAGTCCTTTTGGGTTGCTATAACAAAATACCACAGACTAGGTGGCTTATAAACAACAGAAATTTATTACTCAGAGTTCTGGGGCCTGGGAAGTCCTAAGTTCAAGGTGCCAGCATGGCTGCTTTCTGGTGAAGGCCCTCTTCCTGGTTCACAGCCTGTGTCGTTGTCTTGTCCTCACATGGAGGACAAGAGCAAGCAAGTATTGTGGGGTCTCCTAATAAAGCATTAATCCTGGTCATGAAAACTCTACCCTCGTGACCAAAGCACCTACCAGAGGCCTTGTCTCCTAATGCCATTGTATTGGGGGTTTAGGATTTCAACATATGAATTTGAGCGGGGGGGGGGGGTACACAAATATTCAGACTATAGCTATATGATAGAGTTGGTGTGATTTTTTTCTCCTGATTTCTTTGTATCAGCTGGTAAAAGCTCAAAGTGATGAACTTTACAGAAAGTAATTGTTTTTCTAGTATTTAGCTCTTTTAGAATTTATATTTAGGAACATGCACAACATTAATAAATGTTAGTTGAATAACCTTTTATGATATTTTCAGCATGAGAATGTATTGGGATTTTCATCCTTAGTACGGAGGTGTTAGGAACTTATTTGTCAAATTGATTTTAAGTTTTGAGATTGGGAAAGAATACTACAATAAACAGTTCTGATCATAAGTTGAAAGTAGGAGAAAACATCCATAAAAGACTGTTAGAACTTTTCTGATAAGGAATGGTCTAAGCCTTCACAGCACAACTTTGTCCTTTTCTGAAGAAGAGAATGTTCTGGGATAGTGGACTGCCTGGCTTTCTGCCCATCTACTAAATGCCCTACAGGCTAGCATGATGATGTTTGCCTTGGGGCCTGCCTCATTGCCCAAGGTACCAAATAGCTTGGCAGTTCTCCCAACATATTTTACTGCAGTGAATAAATGACTAGTTTAAGGGTAATGTTTTGTTAGTCTGCTTTATAAAGGAAATCAGTAAGGAAACAGAAAAGTTCCCAATTATTTGAACATTTCACAGTATACTCTGGCTAGAACCAGCCTGTCTTTTCAGACTCCTTTTCTTCGCTAATTTCCAAGGAGGAAGGACCAAATGCTGAGGCATAAGCTTATTAAACTTTGTTGAATATATGAAGGCTTATCATAAAGAAAATGAAAACTTGTCATTTTTGATTCCTTGGATGACTAAACAAGACAATATAGACTTTAATTGAAGCAGAGTTGATTTAGGTTAGACGTAAGGAAAGAACTTGACAGATTCGTTCTTCTTTGAATTCAGCAGCAAATATTTTGACAGAAAATTAATTTTTGTTTATGATCATGGATAGCAGTGTATTATTTCAGCTCAACTGTGTATCTAGCAGCAACCCCGTGAGGGAGATGGACTTATCCCCCACACAGGGAAGCAAACTGAAAGCAGAACATTTTGAGAAATTTGTCCAGGGACTCACAGCAGATATAAGTGGTAGAGCCAAGGTTGGAACCCAGTCTTTCCGACACCAGGCTCCCTATTTTTTCTAGTACATGGAGCCAAAGTAATCTTCCTATTTTTTTTTTTTTTTTTTTTAATTAGGATCTTCCACTGGGGTCAGCCTAGCATTCAAGGCTATGGAGCCCTACTGTCCTCTTACCTCTTACCACTGTTCCTTGGTACCAGATGTGTATTCCTTTTATAGTTCTTCCAAAGACTGCTCTTTCAGGGACCAAACTTTCCCTGTCCGTGAGGTGTTCCCTTACCGGTCCAGTCCCTTCGATCTTTAGGGTCCTACTTCCTGGACATTCAGGGGCTCTGCTCATACTTCTATAAACTCCACATTGCTTAGCACAGTTCTGTGGACTGAAATATTTATTCTTTGGAGTAAGAGAATGAATTCAGTGAGTGAATCCGAAATTTTTCATGAATAAAGCCTTGTTTTACTGATCTTAGTCACTCCTATTCTGGGTAATTTAAATAGTCTCCTGATTGGGTACCAGTGAGATGGGTTCTGGTTTTCTTTTTAGCCATTTTTTTAGTTCCATGTAGAAAAACATGGAAACATTTTCTGCAGTCAATCATATTGTTTGATGGGAAACTATTGTGGTTTACCATTTTATAATGCTTTGTAGTCCCTCTTAGACTTTGAAGGAGCATCAATACTACTTTTAAAATATTAGATAATTCAGAATATATTAAAAATACCTCTGTACAGTGTAATAATATATTTTTTTTATTAACATAGATAAAATTCTGTTGACCGGTTAATAGTTTTTTTTTTTTAAGTTTTTTAATGTTTGTTTATTTTCGATAGAGAGTGCAAGTGGGGGAGAGGCAGAGAGAGAGGGAGACACAGAATCTGAAGCAGTCTCCAGGTTCTGAACTGTCAGCAGAGTCTGATGCGGGGCTCGAACTCACGAACCGTGAGATCATGACCTGAGCTGAAGACCGACGCTTAACCGACTGAGTCACCCAGGTGCCCCCTGGCTAATCGTTTTTAAATCTGGCTGACCATCAGGATCATCTGAGGTTTTGTAAAAATGTAGATGTTCAGTCCTCACTCTAGATGTATTAGACCAGAATTAGGGTAGGGGTGGAGGTGAGAAGTAGGAACGTATTTTAATTAAGCTCCCTAGCCTATTCTTACTCATAGAGAGCTTGGGAATCTCAAGAAGAAAAACCGTAGTGAAATGTCTGTGTGATCGGGATAAGTGAGGGGTGTTGTGTTGTAGTCCTTTGAGTTCCTGGATCTTCCTGGGTGCATTGTTTGCTTTTGGATTTTTGGCCAGGAATAAGTAGGTGGTGAGAGACCGAGAGACAGAGGGAGAGAGATATATTGGAAGTTAATGGAGTACTATAAAGCATTACACGAACAGTGAAAACCTTACTGCCCAGCATCCAGTCTCTGGTCTTTCATCTGCGCAGTTACTACTTTTGTGTTGGCTTTGTTTCAGAGAACTGTACTGTTTTGATATTTTCAGTAATGAGATTTTGGTTATAATTTTCATTCTTTTACCATACAAGAAAATCAGTTTTTGGGTATATTAAGCCATCTCTGGAAAGTACAAGGTTTAATGTATATTTACTCTTCTGGCCAGACTGCCTTTTGCTTGGTCTGCTCAGTTCTTGCTGCTTTTTTTCCCTCAGTCCAGCTCTTAGTCTCTCTCCTGCAAAAGTGTTCATTAATTGGGTGAAGACATTGGATGTTTTCCATTTTTTGCTCCTAGTTTTGTTTGTTAATGTGGATATTTCACATTGAGTGAGATATGACCTTGTGGTGTCCCAGAGATGCCGCTGATTGGCTGGTGAACCTTCCCTTGATTTCCTTATCATTTTCTCTAGGTTTCTTTGGCCTCTGGGATTGAGGAACCGAGTTTGCAAATCTGCTCCATCCTCATGTGAAAGGAATAGTAAAACAAGAGAAAAGAGAGTGCTTGTGGTCTGACACATATTTTTATTTAAAAATGATGATGATGCTTTTAGTTTTCTGCTACAACCCATTTTTCTCTTACAGTGAAAACAAAAGTCCTCTTTGTGGAACAGAAAAAAATACGCTCCCTCTAAACAATGGATTGAAAATGAACTTGATTTATAAATGAGAAGACTGAGGGCGGGATACTGATTCAGAAATTCTGCAGCGTGTAATAAAAGAAGAGGAAATGGCACGGAATCACTGCCTCCTGTGATTTGAAGGCCATTGTGAAGGAAAACAATGGACTGAAAGAAAGTTCTTCATATTAGGACATATATCATTGCATCACATTTATTTATCTTTCTGGATATTTTTATAGCCCTTAATAAAAAATATTAAAATAGCGTGTACTATTGTCTCTTAGTGATGTTTTCCCCCACTCTTTGAAATGAAAAAAACAACTACATTACTAAAGAATAAGCATTGTTTCATATAAAAGAAAGTTTCCATAATGAAACTTGTGCAAGACTTTCCAGTCTGCTCCTCTTTGTACTTCATAGGAAAGGCAGAGTCATTCTCCAGAGTGATCGTGAAAAAACTGTGTAATAACAGAGGTGGTAAGGGTGAACAGGAATAAGAAGGGGGCCAGCCTTGTAACATAAAAGGAATCATGAGAACTTTCATTTTGTTTTGTGCTTATATAATTAGGAAAAATGCCATTGGTCCATATTCTCAAACTCTGGTCACTGAAACAGTAGTTAGGAGTTTCTAGGAATGCTTTGGACTCCCTTTATCTCCTAGATTTCCTTTTTAAAAACAATTATTTGTTTTTATTTGTTTTAATAAGAAAAGCTAGAGTGTATTTCCACAGAGCTATGACTGGGGCTTCTGGGCTTGGTACCACACAGCTAACCAGCGTGGAAGTTCCACTGATAATCCCTGACATTCACGTAAGGACCCCTGCCCTACCCAGATCCATATACTTTCTCACTCAAGCTATTGTTTCCTACAGATTTTCAGTAAGAAATCTGAGTTGAAATCTGCATTCTTTTCTAGAGATTATTTAGTTTTCTCCTTTATATATCAAATTTCTGACTGAATGTGAGAAGGATCAGCTTTTATTTTGAGCTCTGCTGGTTCATAATCTTACCCCATGTAAAGCATTTATCTAGGAGAATGATAGCGTGCCCACCATGGCCTCAAGCATGACAAAGCCAATGCTATTCCAAAATAACAGGTGTGTCCCCCCCCCACCGCCCCCCGCCCCCACCATGGCTCAGTCTGTGGAGGACGTGCAGGAGTAGCTTTCTGAAAATGGAATTAGATGTAGACAGTTGTTGAGCCTTCGTGGCTTGTGGCATTAAAGTCAATAAACTATTTTCTGGCATCTTTTGTTAAAACTTTCGTTCAAAGCAATAATAGGTGAGATCTTGGCTATTTGTAGGTTGAAACTATACGTAGTGATTTTGGGTTACAAGAAAAATCCTTCACCTGATCCTAGCTAAGTCAGATGTAAAGGGTCTGTGACATGTATGAATCGCCTTTTTTTTTTTAAACCCAAAACAACATAAAATCTGGCTTAACAGATGACTTATCTATTCAGCACATGAGCTGAACATGGCCCACAGGTGGTGTTTACATTTTTAAGTTTTTTTTTGTGAGAGAGAGGAGGTGCAAGTGAGCAAGGGGCAGAGAGAGAGAGAGAGAGAGAGACAGAGAGACAGAGAATCCCAAGAGAGGCAGAGGGAGAGAGAGAAGCAGCACTCACTGGAAGCGGGCTCATGCTAACCCCAAGCAGGGCTCGAGTTCACCTGATGTGGGACTCAAACTCACAAATTGTGAGATCATGACCTGAACTGAAGTCAGATGCTTAACGACTGAGCTACCCAGGTGCCATGTTTGTTTTTTTAAAAGTATGTTTTGTTTTGTTTTTAAGTTTATTTGTTTATTTTGAGAGAGAACAAGTGGGGTAGGGGCAAAGAGAGAGGGGAGAGTGAGAATCCCAAGCAGGCTCCGCACCATCAGTACAGAGCCTGATGCGGGGGCTCGAACTCACAAACCGTGAGACCATGACCTAAGCTGAAATCGACTCAGACGCTTAACCGACTGAGCCACCCAGGCATTCCCCCACGTTTACATTTTTTAAAAAATCAGTTGCTGACCCTTAAACATTGAAAAGATTTCAATAAACATCCAGACTTCTGGCTTCTCTTGCAAAACAGAAGCTTTGACAACTCTAACACTGAATGTCAGCTGTCCTTCTTAGGAACTGCTTGAGGTCCAATTTCTTGTGCCCTCTTCCCTCGTTTAACATTCTCTGCTCTGGAGCTTAAGTTCTGGAGAGACAAATGAACAAACAGGTGGGTAATAACTGATATGCACAACAATGAAGCAGGTGGAGAGAAAGAGGGAGTTGTTGGTGTTGGGTAAAGGGTGTCTAAGGGAGGCCTTTGATAGTAACATTTGCACACGTGAGGGAGTAAGGCACATCAACTTGTGGGGAAAGAGTGTTCTAGGCAGAGGGCACAGTAAGTGCGGAGGCCCTGAAGTGGTTTGAGTTGGGTAAGGAGGCCAGTGTGAAATGAACATAGAGGGGAGAATGGGCGGAAATGGCATGGGAAGGCAGAGGGGTGTAGGATATAGATCATATAGGACCTTGTATACTGACTCTGTGCTGACCGTTCGTGGAGCCTGGAGCCTGCTTCAGATTCTGTCTCTCTCTCTCTCCCAAAAATAAACATTAGAAAAATAATTTAAAAATAATGAAAGCTTGAGTATGACTTCATAAATGAACATATTTGCAAAGAACAGAGAAGAGGATATTTTATAGTAAGCTGCTAGCTAAGAGTGGCCACCCCCTCCCCCAAGTACATTTTATTTCCAAGTACATTTATTTTAGGGTTAGTAGCAATCAAAACAGATCAAGTGGCAGGTCTTTTTTGTATGGATAAGATGACTGTGTTCCTGCAGCCTGGACGCTGACTGCTGCGATGAAATTGGCTCTCTTGAGCATTTCTTCCAAGGACAGATTGGGGTAGTAAGCCAGGTAGAAGGCCAGAGCCCCCACAAAACTGTCACCAGCACCCTGTAATTAAAAGCATAGTTGTGGAGATAAGCATGTAGTCACCTGTTGCCCAAACTGTATTTTAACAATATTTAAGTACACTTTTTGATGTAGAAGATTTTTAGGTAAAAGGATAGTACAGAGGTTTCCATACGCCCCATATCCAGTTCTGTTGTTCGGTAACATCTAGTATTATGGCACATCTTTCATAATGAATGAAATGGTATTGATATTAGCTGAACTCCATACTTGATTTGGATTTCACTAGTTATGCTTAATGTCCTTTTTCTGTCCCAGGATCTCCTCCAGGGTACCCTATTACATTTAGTTGTCATTTCCTTAGACTCTTGTAGGCTGTGACAGTTTCTTGGACAGTGTTTATTTCTGTTTTGAGTCTCTACTTTCTAGAATTGTTTCTAGTTTGTTTCTGTTTCGAGTTTCGAGTTTTGAGGACTGGTCAGATGTTTTGTAGAATATACCTCAGCTGGGACTGGTCTGTTTTTCTTACAGTTAGACTGTGGTTATGGTTTTTGGGAGGAAGACCACAAAGGTGAAGTATCATTCTCTCATCACATTGTATCAAGGGTATATACTGTCAATGTGACTTGCCTCTGATCATGTTAATCTCAATTACTTGGCTAAGGCAGTCTTTGCCAGGTTTCTCCACTGTAAAGTTACTTTCCTCCCTCTTTTCATGCTGCACCCTTTGGAAACAAGTCACTAAGTATAGTCCACATGTAAGGGGTAGGGTAGAGTATTATTTGGAATGCTTCTCTGTGGGAATTTTGTCTTCTCCCCCCAATTCATTACATAATTATATCTGTATAAAAGACCCATGAACTCATGGGTCTTTTGAAAATTTTTAAAAATTTATTCTTTGGGCTATAATCTAGTACTGCATTACTTCTTTGCTCAAATTGTAAGGGACTCTTTCAGTTGGCTCCTGTGTCCCTTTAACATACCCCATGGTTTTGTCTTTTGGGTGCTTTACTTTCTGATACTATAAGATGCTCCAGGCGCATCTTGTATATTCCCTGCTTTAGTTCTAGAATTAGCCATTTCTCCATTAAATGGATGCAGAAAAGTGGGGAGAGCTATGCAGATATTATTTTCAAACTAAATATAGGGACAAAACAGTTTCTTTCCATTTTCTCTGAAGCTCCAAAGACCTGATTTGATAAAGTACATTTACAGACCCACAGAAATAGAAAACACCAAAGAAAGTCTTGACTTCCACCTTCAGGCAGGGTAATACCTAGTCATGTGTTCATCTAACAAATGTATTTAAGATAACTTAAATATGATTATACAGTCTCGCTTGGAAAACCATTTTGAAATAGCTTTCATGGTCATTTTCCAGTTTTTTTCCCAGTTTGTTGTTCCTTAACACCCAAGAGTTTTCACGACAGATCTTGAGGCTATACTTCAGCCTTTGTAAAGAGCCTTGGCATGCAAGATTGTTCCAGATGCATATGCCCAGAACAGTGATGGACACTAGTAAAGGGGTAAAATCCACTGTGGATTAAATGCTAAGTAGTGTGGCAGAATCCATAAATGCTATTGGATGCTAAGAAAGAGTTTGAAGAAAGCCTCCCTGAAGAAGGGAGTTCTTATAGATGACACAGATTTATAGAGAAAGAAGGCCTCAAGGAACAAAGACACAGAGGAGGAAGGAACAGAGTGAGCTCATGAGACAGTGAATGGCTTTAAGGAGAATGACATTTCCCCTTGTTTACATAGATAAAGCAGGCAGTATTCAACTTGCCAAGCAGTCATAGTAATGCAGGTGTGAATTCGACACTTCCCTTCCTCCCATAAATGTTTTCTGAGTGCCCAAAATGTGTCAGGGGCCATGCTAGATGCTTTGCAATTGTTTATGTCAGTCCTTCCTGACGGAAACAATGGAGAGAGATATGCTTTTTGCCTTCCCTTAGTTTATAGCATAGCAATGCAATGGTGTTGATATTTGGTTTTCTTATTTACAAATAATGGAGGCAGTCTTTCCTTTATGTAACTTTTATATTATTGCTTAAGCTTATTGTTACAAGCTTATAATATTTTTCCAAAAAAATTTAAGGGAATAAAAATATTTCATGGATAGATAAGTCATGTTTCTATATCTCCCTCACCTTTAACTTATGTAGCCTGACCAAAGCAAAGGCACAGGGCTGAGGGGAAACGTTCTAGCAACACTGACAGAAATCAGTTATATGTATTCCTGTTGGCTGGTGGGGTATTTAGCTGCAGACCAGATCTTTAAGAAAGTATAAAAAGCATTGTTCTTATATCTGAAAAGGCTATTGAAATAATTTAAATTGCTTCCCATTATAAAAAAGCCAGGGAAACACAGTGTCTAGTAGAACTGTGTGTGTTGGAAGCATTATTTAGGTAACAGTGACTTTCAGAACTTGATTTCCTTTCATTCTTAGAGCTACACTGTGTTGGTAGAGACTGCAAAGGTAAGCTGTTCCTGTATTAAAAATAGTTTCCCCACAAAGAAAACTCTTCAGCTAGATAGCTTCACTGGGAATTCTAGCAAATGTTTAAGTAAGAAATAACACTAATTCTATCCAAATTCTTTCAGAAAATAGAAGAGTCAAGGAAACACTTTCCAAGTCATTTTGTAGGGCCAGCATTAGTGTGATACCAAAACCTGACAATGACAATTCAAGAAAAAAACAAACAAAACAGATCAATACTCTGCAAAACCTTAAAAAATTTTAGTAAACTGTGTGTGTGTGTGTATCTCATGAACAATAGGGTTCATCCCAGGAATGCAAGATTAGTTTGACATTAAAACTACTTACATTTAAAACTAATTAACATTTAAATAATCAGTGTAGTTCACTTTTTTAAAAAAAACTTATAATTTTAGTAGCAGCAGAAGCATTTGACAAAATTCTACATCAATTTATAACAGAAATTCAGCAAATTTGGAATAGAAGGTATAACTTGATCTTCTTGGTAAAGGGCATTTATGAAAACTCTATAGTCAACATCATACTTAATGAGAAAGACTGATGCTTTCCCCTTGATATTGGAAACAAATCAAGGATGTCTATATTCATTACTTCTATTCAGCATCATACTGGATTGCCAGCCAGTGCAGTAAGACAAGAAAAAGAAAAGAAAAGGCATGCGGATATGAAAGAAGTAAAACTCTTAACAGATGCCATAATCACCTATGTAGAAAATCCTAAGAAATCCAGCAAAAAAGTAGATTTAGCAAGGTAACAGGACACAGGATCAATTAAAAAAAATCAACCGTGGGGCGCCCAAGTGGCTTAGTGGTTAAGCGTCCAACTTCGGCTCAGGTCGTGATCTCAGGGTTCATGGGTTCAAGCTCTGTGTCAGGCTTTGCGCTGACAGTTCAGAGCCTGGAGCCTCCTTCAAATTCTGTTTCCCTCTCTTTCTCTGCCCCTCCCCCGCTTGTGCTTTCTGTCTCTCTCAAAAATAAATAAACGTTAAAAAATCAATTGTATTTCTTTCTTTTTTAAAAATTTACATCCAAGTTAGTTAGCATATAGTGCTCTAATGATTTCAGGAGTAGATTCCAGTGATTCATCCCCTAGGTATAACACCCAGTGCTCATCCCAACAAATGTCCTCCCTAATGCCCCTTACCCATTTAGTCCATCCCCCCTCCCACAACCCCTCCAGCAACCCTCAGTTTGTTCTCTTTATTTAAGTGTCTCTTATGTTTTATCCCCCTCCTTGTTTTTATATTATTTTTCCTTCCCTTCCCTTATGTTCATCTGTTTTATATCTTAAATTCCTCATATGAGTGAAGTCATATGATATTTGTCTTTCTCTAATTTCACTTAGCATCATACCTTCTAGTTCTAGCCATGTACTTGCAAATGGCAAGATTTTATTCTTCTTGATTGCCGAGTAATACTCCATTATACACACACACACACACACACACACACACACACACACACACATCTTCTTTATGCATTCAACCATGGATGGACATTGGGTTCTTTCCATAATTTGGCTATTGTTGATAGTGCTGCTGTAAACATTGGGGTGCATGTGCCCCTTCGAAACAGCACACCAGAATCCCTTGGATAAATACCTAGTAGTGCAATTGCTGGGTTGTAGGGTAGTTCTATTTTTTATTTTTTGAGGAACCTGCATATTGTTTTCCAGAGTGGCCGCACCAGTTTGCATTCCCATCAGCAGTGCAAAAGAGATCTTCTTTCTTCCTATCCTTGCCAACATCTGTTGTTGCCTGAGTTGTTTATTTTAGCTATTCTGACAGGTGTGAGGTGGTATCTCATGGTTTTGATTTGTATTTCCCTGATGATGAGTGATGTTGAGCATTTTTTCATGTGTCTGTTAGCCATCTGGATGTCTTCTTTGGAGAAGTGTCTATTCCTGTCTTTTGCCCATTTTTTCACTGGATTATTTATTTTTTGGGTGTTGAGTTTGGTAAGTTCTTTATAGATTTTGGATACTAACCCTATATCTGATATGTCTTTTGCAAGTATCTTCTCCCATTCTGTCGGTTGCCTTTTAGTATTGCTGATTGTTTCCTTTGCTGTGCAGAAGCTTTTTATCTTGATGAGGTCCCAATAGTTCATTTTTGCTTTTGTATCCCTTGACTTTGGGGACATGTTGAGTAAGAAGTTGCTGCGGTCAAGGTCAAAGAGATTTCTGCCTGCTTTCTCCTTGAGGATTTTGATGGCTTCCTGTCTTACATTTAGGTCTTTCATCCATTTTGAGTTTATGTTTGTGTATGGTGTAAGGAAGTGGTCCAGGTTCATTCTTCTGCATGTCGCTGTCCAGTTTTCCCAGCACTATTTGCTGAAGAGACTGTCTTTATTCCATTGGATGTTCTTCCCTGCTTTGTCAAAGATTAGTTGGCCATATGTTTGTGGGTCCATTTCTGGGTTCTCTATTCTGTTCCATTGATCTGAGTGTCTGTTTTTGTGCCAAATTATATTTCTATAGAGTAGCAATGAAGAATAAGGAATTTGAATTATCCAGACATACTACTACAATGGCATCAAAAATATGAAGTAATTAGGGTTAAATGAATCTGTGCAAAATGAATGAATATGTGCAAGATTTATACACTCTTCCTGCGGAAAGCAAAAGAGATTATAGAAAACAAATGGTGAGATCAACCATGTTCATAAATTGGAAAACTCACCATTGTTAACATGCTAGTCCTTCCTAAAATGATACATAGATTCAGTGTAATTCCAATAAAAATCCCACTTGGCAATTTTTAGAAATTGGTAAACTGATTCTAAAATTTATATGGAAATACAAAGGACTTACAATAGATAAAACAATTTTGAAGAAGAACAAAGTTGGAGGATGTAAACTATCTGATTTCACGACTTACCATAAGATATAGTATCAGACATATCAGAATAAGATATCAGACAGGGAGATATTGATGCAAAGATAGACATGTAGATGACTTGAACAGAAAAGAGAATCTGTAAACAAACCAGCAACTTATTTTTAACAAGGTAATTCATTGGAGGAGAGGACAGTCTTTTCAACAAATGGTGCTGGAAGAAATGGATATCCATATGGCAAAACATGAAACTTCACACAATACACAAAAATTAACTCCAAATGGGCCACAGACCCAAATATAAGAATTAAGCAACAAAACATCTAGAAGTAAATAGAGGAGAAAAATCTTTGTAACCCTGTGTTAGGTAGATTTCTTAGGATACCAAAAGCATAAGACATTTAACAAATTGATAAATTGGACTTTATTAAAATTTAAAACATTTGTCCTTTAAAAGAATACCAAAAGACAAACCCACAGACTGGGAGAAAATATTTTTAAAACATATATGTGATAAAGCATTCTAATATTTCAATAGTACAACCCGAAAAGACAAAAACCCCAATAAAAATGGGCAAAATATTTGAATAGAGACTTTATCAAAGAAGATTCACAGATGGCAAACAAGCATATAAGAAGATGCTCAACATCATTAGACCTAGGGAGATGCAGATTAAAAACACAATGAGGGCGTGCGTGGGTGGCCTCAGTCGGTTAAGTGTCTGACTTTGGCTCAGGTCATGATCTCATGGTTCAAGGGTTCGGTCCCTGCGTCAGGCTCTGTGCTGTCAGCTGTCACAGAGCCTGTTTTGGATTCTCTGTCTGTCTGTCTCTCTCTCCCCCTTCCCTCCGCCTCCCTCTCTTTATCAAAAACAAATAATCATTAAAAAACAAAATAAAACACAATGAGATAATACTAAATACCCATTAGAAAGACTACCTTAAAAAGAGTGAAAATACTGGCTTTAGTTCCAGTACTCTTATTTGTTGTGGGAATGAAAAATGATACACTTTGAAAAATAGTTTGGCCATTATTCAACATATACTTATCCTATAGCCTAGCAGTTCTATTCTTAGCTATTGAAGATAAATGAAAGCATATATGCACATAAAGATTTATATGTGACTGTTTATAGCAGCATTATTTATAACTGCTCCACTTGGCAATTTTCCATTTGGAAACAATCCAGATGTCCTTGAACTAATGAATGGGTAAAAAAATTGTGGTACGTCCATGTAGTGGAACACTACTTAGCAACAGAAAGGAGCAAATTGCTAACACAACATGGGAAGAATCTCAAATACATTATCCTAAGTGAAAGAAGCCAGTCACAAAAGACTACATACCATATTGTATGATTTCATTTATATGAAATTCTAGAAAAGGCAAAAGTATACCAACAAAAAGTGGCCAGGGGCTGGAGAATATCACCTCCACAGGGGCTGCACAGGGAACTTTCTGGAGTGTTAGAAGGTTCTATAGTTATGATTGGTGGTTAAATGAGTCTACATTGTCAAAACTCATTGAATCATACACTTAAAATGGGTGAAATCTTATGTATGAAAATGATATTTCAATCAAGTTGATCTTTTAAAAGGCAGGGTTGGGGGAGTGGGGGCACTGAGTCATGCAAGAGTATAATGCAAAGTTTGAAAACTTTGGCAATATTTAAGTGCTCTGGGCTTACTACGGATTTACACTCAAGTGCATGGTTGGGATCATTATTGAGACTTACTGTGGGTCAGGATTAATTAAGTGTTATAATTGGCATATTGGAACCTATGCGGCCTTATACTGTGAGCCCTAATTCTACCTCTGTTCTTTCACTATAAATGTTTCTCTTCTAGTGGTATGGCTTTGAAGTCACATAGATTTGTATATGAATCTTGACTTTACCACTTACTAGCTCTGTGACCTTGGGAAAATGAATGTAAATTCTCTGTGACTTAGTTTTTTCATAAATAATGAAATGACTAACATCTCGTAGGGATTTTTTGAATCTGTCATTCCTTGCCTCTCAGTTTTCTTACCCAATATCAATTTACAGACCTCTCAACACATGTTGCTGCTTTACCTTTCTACCCTAGTCCCCTGACCTCTATGCTCTTCTGCATGCCCATTGTATTTCCCTGCCCTCCCCGCACCCCACTTTGTTCTGCCACATCCCCGTTCCTCTGTGTCTAGTTTGAAAGCACAATTGTGTCAGTCTTCTCTATCTTCTCATGGCTTTCTGCAAAACCCCTTTCCTTCCTTTCTTTAGAAGGGCCTGCTCCCTTATGTTTTCTCAGGGTAGCCCATTTTGCCACAGCTACTCAAAAACACCTTGATAACCTATGTGTTCAACCAAAAATCCCCATAAAAATTCAGTTTTCTATTTCCTGTTTGTCTCTGTAAATAGTGAGGTATAGATTAAATGTTCAAGTCCACATCAAAAAAGAAATCTGCTTGCAATTAGGTTGACCCATCCACAAATGCAGAAGTGTATAATTTATAGAAGGGATGGATAATGGATGTTAACGATCACTTGAAAATTTATTAAAGAATCCACGAGTCTATACTGGTTTTATTTTATTTTTAAAAATTTTTTAATATTTATTTTTTGAGGAGAGAGAGGGGGTGGGAGGGTCAGAGAGAGAGGGAGACACAGAATCTGAGGCAGGCTCCAGGCTCTGAGCTGTCAGCACAGAGCCCGACTCAGGGATCGAACTCACGAACTGCAAGATCATGACCTGAGCTGAAGTCAGACGTTTAACTGCCTGAGCCACCCAGGTGCCCCTATACTGATTTTAAACAGATAAATGAAAAAATAAATAATGAAGAAGGGAGAACTTCCTTAAAATAGAATGCCAATTAGTAAATGTAGAAGTGTGAAAAATCACCGCTTTGCAACTGTCATAGTAATAACTGATTCAGGCAAGAATCATCAATGGATGCATTAAAACTGCTGGAGTAAGGTTTGATGAGGACACAATATTTACAAGTTTGAACGTATCTCCATACAGATTTCCTATTAATAACAAATAGCTCTCTAGTGGAGAAACCTGGTGGACGTCACCTTGATGAAGACAGCAACAAACCAATATGACAAACTGCCATCGCATACTCCCGAGTGTGGGGTCTCAACAAGGACGTAATGTCACTTGTGCGGTGTTTCTGCCTACAAGATTTACTAACTCGGATCATGGGGAAGTGCTGGATAAACCTATATTGAGAAAAATTCCACAAAACAACGAGCCTGTGCTTTTCAAAACTGATCAACATCATGAAAGACAAGGTTGAGGACCTGTTTCATATTAAAGGAGCCTAAAACATCATGGCAATTAAATTCCTTAAATAATCTTGGATTGTCTCCTGGACTGAAAAAAATTATAAAAAACACTACTGAGACATTATTGGATTGTGCATATAGGATTATTTCAGTGTTAAGTGTCTTGACTTTGATAATTATATTGTAGTTTTATTATGTCATTGTTCCAAGGAGATATATCCTGAATTAGTAAGAGGTAAAGAGTCATGATGTCTGCAACTTATTCTCAAATGGTTCATCCAAAAATAAAAAAGCATATTTATGTACTTTGAGAGGCAGCAATAAAACAAATGTGACAAGGGGTGCCTGGGTGGCTCAGTCAGTTGAGCGTCCGACTCTTGATTTCTTTTTTTTTTAATTTTTTTTTTCAACGTTTTTATTTATTTTTGGGACAGAGAGAGACAGAGCATGAACGGGGGAGGGGCAGAGAGAGAGGGAGACACAGAATCGGAAACAGGCTCCAGGCTCCGAGCCATCAGCCCGGAGCCTGACGCGGGGCTCGAACTCACGGACCGCGAGATCGTGACCTGGCTGAAGTCGGACGCTTAACCGATTGCGCCACCCAGGCGCCCCCGACTCTTGATTTCGACTCAGGTCATGATCTCATGGTCATGAGCTCGAGCTCTGTGTCGGGTTCTGTGCTGGGTGTGAAGCCTGCTTAAGATCTCTCTCTCCCTCTCTCTCTGCCCGTCCCCTTCTCACAAGTTCAGTCTCTTAAAAAACAATGACAAAAACAAATGTGACAAAATGCTAATAACTGGTGAAACTCTGTAGAGTATATAGGAGTGCTATAACTTTTCTGTAAGTAAGCAAACATTTCATTCAAATGTTTTTTTAAAAAAAATTTTTTTTAACGTTTATTTATTTTTGAGACAGAGAGAGACAGAGCATGAACGGGGGAGGGGCAGAGAGAGAGGGAGACACAGAATCGGAAACAGGCTCCAGGCTCTGAGCAGTCAGCACAGAGCCCGATGCGGGGCTCGAACTCACATACCGCAAGATCGTGACCTGAGCCGAAGTCGGACACCCAACCGACTGAGCCACCCGGGCGCCCCAAAATGTTTTTAATAAAAGAAATTTTACTAAAGAAGTTTTAAAAATCCACATCAGCCACTCTTTATGAATTTACAAATGAACCAATTTCAGCCTGTGAATAGTTTCCCTTTTTCTTAATTAAATGGACATCTACTCCAAGCCAGGGTGAACTGAATTGAGAGGTGCTCCTTCCTGTATTGAGAATACTCATCTCATCAAAGCAGTTTCCCTTGCAACTAAGGCCTAGGCAGTGACATCCACCTGAATGTCAAGGGGACTGATGGAACTTTTTGGCTGTGACAATGGCCGCAGAAAAACTGAGTTCCAAGATGTGAGTGGCAGCACTGTGGTGACAGCATCTAGGGCCTTATCCCAGTACCACAACTGGTCTGTTGTTTTCAACCAAGAACCTCGATTGAGGTGATACCCATATGTTAAAGTCTGATGAGAGGTCAGAAATCTTGTCTAGTTCTTTCCTTGACTCCTCAGAGTTCTATAATCCTTAAAAGCATTATATGCTCAATTAATGACTGCTGATGGGCCAGATCTCAGCTACCTTCTCACCAGAAGAGACATGGCAGGTGGAGGGGTGTTTCATGTTCTTCTTTACAAAGAGGGCAGCAGCTGGCTCTCTGAGTCCCCAGACACAAAGAAGGAGGGAAATTCTTGGAGGACAGGGGCCGTGAACTCAAAAGACACGAAGACCAGCAAATACTACCTTGAAAATCACATTATATCCAATGATGGAAAAGCTCTTAGAAATGTAAGCATGAAAGGGGTACAAAGGTGAGTACTGCTTAACCTTCACAGAGGAGAAGGGTAGGGAAGGGAGTGATCTTTTATCGTTTGCTCTGCCTCAGGACGCAGCAAAGCTGGGTGCTTCCATACACACACGACTGGCCTCATCTCATCTTTACAACAACAGCCTCCTGCCCCCTGTCACACTTGAGGGGACAGAATCTTAGAGACATTAGATAATTTGTCCAGGGTCACACAGCTAGTATGTGGCAGAGTGGCAGCTTACATCCGGCCCCAGTGGACTCCGTGCTCTGTTCCTGTTACACCACAGAGTAACCGTTTGTGGAGGCAGGGAGAGAAGGAAGGAAATCACCAAGTTCAAAAGAATCTCTCTCCCTACTATCTCCTGTACCTTTGTCCTTCTCTTAGGACACTGTACTGGTGGCTGTTTTGTGTATAGGCCCACAGTCTGGACAGTCTGAAAACTCTTTGAGGACAGAGACCACATCGCTGTCCCCTCCGTCTCCCCCACTGCCTCACCCTGTGCTTTGAGTTGACCTGGCCTGTTGGACCTAGTTCCATTGTGTTCTTTTCCTGTGATCTCTTCCAAGGTGGCCAGATGACTCACTGAACTACATGTGACTTTCTTTCGTGTCAGTGAAAATGGAGGTTAGGTTGCCACAGCCCAGAGTTATTTGAGATTCATTCTCATTGTTGAATCTATTTATATCACAAGGCTTTCAAGTGCCAATAAATTCCTCGGCTGTTGATTCACATCTTCAGTATAACTATTTTTATACACTGGTATGATTTTTTTTTAATGGAAAGTACTTTAAAAGTGGAAGCTGCATTGTATCACTTTGATTTTCCTGTAAGTAAAGTACTTTCCAATCAATCATTCTTGGAATAATGGAACAGTTCTCATTGATACAACATGACGGTTTTAACCTTTTACTGAAAATTATTTTTGTGCTAGAAGGGGTCATGGCATAATTCGTCTTTCTTCAACAAAAACACCCAGGTGGCTACCGTTCGTTGCCTTCTCGCAGCGATTTCCTCTTGAAGAGCCGCTCTTACAGGATGGATGTGGCATTCCGAGGTTCCTGCTCTCCTGAGGGCCTTTGCACTCCTGGGTCTGGAGACGTCCTGGTCTGTGGTACCCATGGAGGCAGTGCAGTGAAAAGAGAGCCAGACATGGCTTGTGGCGCACCCGACCTTCCAGTGGGGTGGGCGGGTGCAGGGGCCCAGGCAATCTGCGGGGCTGGTGGGGTAGGTAGCAGGACACTCCTGAGCAGCTAGTAAGAGGTCCCCAAGGGGAGAATCTGAGAGGTGGGAGCCAAGGGCGGCACCCCAGAGTTGGGGTGTGGGGTTGGGGTGGGCAGCCTTTGCCCCTAGTGCCTGAGGCACTGTTGCCTTCAGGAGGTTGCTGCTCATTTCCCTTCTGCTCCCCTTCAGACCATCCTCTCTGTCTGACTGTCCCAACTCTCTCTTCCCTCCCACTGCCCCTTGCCCGCCTGGAGCCCTTGGCTATGACCAAGGGTCTGTTCCCTCACCTACCAGCTCCCATCCAGTCTCTGAGGGCCCTGCACTCCCTCTCTCTCTCTTTTCTTTAATGTTTACTTATTTTGAGAGAGAGTGAGTGAGAGAGTGGAGGAGGGGCAGAGAGAGAGGGAGAGAGAATTCCCGCTGCCAGCGCAGAGCCTGATGCAGGGCTCTGATTCACGAACCCTGAGATCAGGACCTGAGCTGGAATCAAGAGTCGGACTCTCAACGGACTGAGCACCCCGGGGCCCCAGGGCTCTGCTCTCTTGACGAGAGATGGGGGCGGGCTGATAGCTCCAGCTCATGGAGCTGGCAGAGGTGCCTGAAAGTGGCGGATGGTGCCACCACAGCAGAGCACACCCGCATGTTGAGCCACGTCCAGGTGGTCTACGTTAGCTCCTTTGTCCCAAGTTCTGCTCAGTCAGGCTCTTGGCTGTGCGCTGTGCGAATCATTGCCTTTCTTTCACCAGAGCCTGTAGAGAGGTAGGCGTGGTTGGGGCTGCAGTGTATGGTGATGCAAGGTGGCACTGCACAAGGGCGTCCAGGTGAGGGGGTGACCATGGGTCCACAGGCCACGCTCTGCTCATCAAGCTGTGTGCCTGGCCAAAGGGGCACCTTCTTCTAATTTGCACAAAGTGCCATGGAGGTTGGCAGCGACACTGGAGGGTCCTTATTTGAAAACTGAGGAAACTCGGATTCAAGGAGGTTAAATAACTTGCCCAAGGGAAAAATAAAGGTGGTAAAGGGCAGTCAGGAGTTGTTCCAAGGACATCTGTGTGGACATCCAGCAACAGAGCAGGTGCGGAAGCTATTTTGGGAGAGAGAGATTGGGCTTTTGGCTACTGCTTGAATTTTCCTATTTCCCCACGGGAAGGCTTAGGTTTTCTACTGCAGTGAAGAATGACAGGGAGGGGAGAGTGGAGACGGTGAATCTCTAATGACGTCCCTCTGTCCAGGATCCCAGTTTCCTCAGTGTTCTTGGGGCAGGAGCCGGTAAGAGAATGGGACCTTGAGTTGCCCTGGGCAGGTGTGGGGGAAAGAATTTCAGGAAAGACCATCTCAGATGAACAACCAGATAGTCTAACCTGGCTAAGGAAGGAGGGGAGGTCAGGAGGGAGTCAGCAGGTCAGAAGAAAACAGAGGGAACTAGGAGGACAGTGAGAACAAGGGCAGGAGAAGAGGTGAGAGAGCTGGTTGTGGTCAGAGCGTGGGACGTGAGGCTTATTCCCACATAATGGGAGTGGTGCAGGTATTAGCCATTTCCTGGGAGTCTCGTGGAGGTGGGAGGCTGGCGTGGAGGTGAAGAGTCACTGGAAGTGAGGGCATCCTCATGGCACTGGAGTCATCTGATAGGATGACTGTAGGATGGGGTGGAGGGAAGAATGGTGGTGGAGATGAACGGAATGATCAGGAAAGGAGGTCCAGGCATTGTAAGTAAAGTGCATGGGCCTTGACGATGCAGGACTCTCTACAGGAGGGTCGAGGAGGGAAGGCTGGAAGCTGCGGCCAACGGGCTTTGGGATCAGGAGCAGCTTTCACCTGCAAAGGCCGAATGGGAGTCAAGGATGTAAAGGAGCTTATTTAGGAGGAATGGCAGCCGTAGGGCTTCCGTGGAAGGTTTAGGAGGGGGAGAAGCACAGAGTGGCAAGGGATCCTCCTGGGTCCCGTGTCTCTCTGACCCTCCCTTGTCTCTGTCATGGGGCCCTTTTCCTTCTCCTGCACTAACAATATTGGTGTTCCCTTGCCTTCTGTCCCCGGCCCGCCATCCCTCTCATTCCCCACAATTTCCAGGGTGCCTCTACTGCTGTGTGGTTAGTTTCAACTGCTATCATCGTGATGAGTCCTAAGTCAGTACCTTTAGCGCACCCTCCTCCGTCTCCAGATTCACATATCTAACTACCCCTGAGTCTGCTTAGCCAGCCTCACGTCCCCTGCAGGCAACTCTAACTCAACAGGCCCAAACTGCGCTCACACCTCTGCCGGAACACAGGCCCCTTCTTGTCCTTTCCACACTGACAGTCTGGGGGTCTTCTGCATGTCTCCTCCCATATAACTAATGAGTCACAGGTTGCCAAGTTTAAATCCTAGATGTTTCTCAAGTCTATCCTCTCATCTCCACCCTCTCCTCCCATCATCCTACTTTCTGCTCCCATCACCTCTAGAGGACCACACGACTCCCTGACTAGTCTCCCTGCCTCCAGTCCGGCCCCTTCCAACCCAGCCTCCACACTGCTGTAGTCCTTGGAATGTTTCTCATCTTTCTTAGGATAAAATTTCAGCTCTTCAGCATGGCACGTGAGGTTCTCTAGCACACTCGCCCGGTTTCACGTCTTACACTTTCCTGTTCACCTTTGGCATCTTTGGTCTTCATTCATGGAAATGTCTCGCTTGGACTCTTCCCTAGATTAACTCCTACTCATCTTCTAAGACTCCGACAAGGTATTAACTTAGTCATCACGTAGATACTGACTGGCACCACATATACAGCCCTGTGTTTTCCTCCTGCATGCTCCTGCCCTCCTCCTTAGTCTTCATCCCCTCAAACCTCCATCCCCTCAGACCAGCACAATGCGGGTTCACTGCTGAAAAACGTGTTGACCGAATGGAGGACTGTCTGGAGGGCGGGTGCTGAGTGATCAGGCGAGGAACACACACTGTCCCAAGAATGCCCTGTAGGAGGGATGACAATGAGACAGACTTGTGAAAGTCCTGGTTTGCCAAATTCTAGTTGATAGAAAAGTGGACGAGTTAGAAGGCATGACGGCTATTAAGTGTGGTTGGGAAAAAACCCCATGTGATGAAAATCCCCAAGGTACAAACTTGTCAGGCGGCTCCAACAGATCCCAGACAATCTTGCAACAATGATGTCATCACGAGGCTTCATTTGTTAGGAATCCGTACCCACGCTGGATGACTCATCACCCAAACTGCTGAGGGACCCTAACAGTTAAAACCCTCACATTCCTCCTTGATGTCTTAACACATTCCATCTGACAAGTAGATACCACTTTCCTTTCTTTGCAAAACCTCTCCCTACACAAAGCTATTCAAAGCCCACACTGTGGACCCAAATTCCTCAGCCAGGCTTGTGGTTTGAGAGGCCAGGGAAAAGGCAAATGGGATGAACCATGACTAACTCCCAAGTCAATGCACTGTTTCTTCACCAAAACAGAACACTGCAAAGGGTTCAGGAAGGGGAGGGAGAACCGTGTAAACCCACCAGGGTTCCTGTCACCTTCCTCCCCCACACAGGGTTGCACCAAAGCCGAGGTGGCTCCCCCTCGGGCTAGCCTGGCGGCAAGTCTTGCTCTGCTCTTGCTGCCAGGTTCTAAGAATGGGGCTTCTGCCGCGTTCCTGTCTGCAGGAGGTTGAGGCATGAACATCTGGTTGGGCCCGGGAAGCCGGCGTCATTCTTTCTCCTGAAAGGGCTCATCGTGCACTGGCAGGAGACACAGTGTCATGACCCTCCAGGAAGCAGCACGGAGGGAACAAACAAACCTGATTTTAAATCCTGCCTTCTCGCCTTTTTATTAGCTGTGTGTCATCTTTTAAATATGGTCAATCCACTATTTTTATACCTACAGTGGAGCCCCTCTGGACACAGCTGGGAAAAATGTTTTTCTCAACTGGGAACATGCTTTCTCAGCTGGGACAATGCAGTAAATGGTTTGGAACCAGATGGGCCTGATTAAGTCCTGATTTCACCACTCTGGCAAGTGACTCAACCTCTCTGTGTCTGTCTGTAAAATGGGAACCTACCCCATAGGGCTCCTGTAAACACTGAATTAGATAACGTACGTGAAAAGGCCCAGTACAGAGCCTGGAGGAGAGCAGGTGCCCAACAAGAGTGGGATGCACTAGATGGTATCATCTCAGAGGCCCCTTCATTTGTGAACGTTTTTGGAAACGAAAGCCCATGACCTAGGTCAGGAGGGACCAGACAAGGGTTCTAAGGAACAAAGAGGGTCGTGATCCTAGGGCATGTCCCTAAGGGTCGTAGGGGAAGGAGTTTATGCTGTGACTGGCTTTATTTTCAGGAATGCTCTCTCAGCCAGAAACAGACAGAAGCCAGTGTCCTGGAGCTCTTAATGACAAGGGAGGCCAGGCTCCAGAGAGTTCTAGAAGTGACCTCCTGTATGTGCTGGGGCCTGGGACAGCCATTCCTCTGTGGGGGCAGGGAGATGCTTTATGAGATCTCTAAAGAGGCTTTGAGTAGGAGATTAAAGAAATGTACAGTGAAGAGTATAAAGGTCCCTCTAGTCAGTGTAAGACTGGGGAAACCTGGTAAATCTTATGCTTTCCTTTGAGCCGAAGGAACACAGGGAGAGCGACGAGCGAGGCTTGTGTGAGTGGCCTGCGGCTGGGAGGGGCTGGAGGACAGCACGGGAAGAGGCTGACCCGTTGGCGGGGAAAGCTGCGCACATCGGCCCGCACTGCCACTCTGAGGGAGGGCTGTGTTTTCCCTCACGGCCGAGCCGGCCACTGGGCCGAGGGCTGCTGCCCGGGAGGGGGAGGTGGCGGCAGAGCCTGGAGGATGGCAGGCAGGCCGAACAGACGGTGCAGGGACGACCCTGGAGTATGTTCCTCTGGCTGTGCTGGAGTCTGCAGTCGGGGCCCATCCTGCTTAGTGACGGACGCTGGGTCACCTAATCCATCTTCCCTATGTGACTGCCCTCACCACTCAAGGTGTGAACAGAAAGAGAGAGGCCTGCCTAGACCCTTCACTCCATTCGGGGCGTGCATTCTCAACTGGGGCAGTATCTCCCGACAGGGGGGAAATTCCTGCTTGCATGGTGGGGAGGGGTTGTGGTGAAAATTGTTTTTGACATAGTACAATGATATGTGGTTCTCCAAAGGCACAGTATGGAAACGTATCTATCTAGAAAGAGAGAGTATCTGTGGTACTAAAATTTCACAGGGGGAGATGACAAATAGGAAAAAAAAAATCTTAAAAGGCTCCTTTTAAAGAAAAGAAAGTTGAGAAACCCTGAAGTAGGGCCTGTTGTTCCAAAGAACTGCCAGTGGCCTGACCAGGATCTTCTGGTGCATTAAGAAGCCCTGACCAGCGATCTCCAAGTTCCCTGGCACACGAGGCAGGTGTTGGTAGCTCCCTGCCTTCCTTCTGCTGAGCCAGAAACCCCTGCATCTCCCAGCCAGCTCCTCTCCTGCTGGCCTCAGTCAAGTCTCCGTGGCCACCAGTGAGCCATGGATGGGCAAGCCCCGACTCCCGGTCTGAGGACTTCACAAGGAGATTGGAACCAGGGTTGCCTGGCCTATCTTCCCAAGGCAGGAAAGTGCAAAGGTTCTCTCCTAGGCAGGCAAGAGCGAGTCTGATAAACATACCACGAGATAGGATGCTGCTTACACAAGAGCCCCGTTTCACAGCTCAAATCTGAATATCCCTATTTTCTCTTATCAGTACATATTGACATCAGAAGGATGAGATCACATCCTTTCCAACCTCAACCTTCTGTCTGCCCTAACCAGATCAGCTTAGGAGCATCATGGTGGACAATGAGAATCTAGTTTTCTTATCACTATTGTGTAAGGGCTGCTGATTTTTATTCTAAATAAACCTGTAGGGAACATGGACAAATCATTATGTCAGAAACATCCATGACCGTGGCTTCAACTATTAGCTACCTTCGTTTATTACATTTAAATTTCAATTATTAGGCTGAGAGTAGTCAGATTTTACAACGTTTATTTATTTTTGGGACAGAGAGAGACAGAGCATGAACGGGGGAGGGGCAGAGAGAGAGGGAGACACAGAATCAGAAACAGGCTCCAGGCTCCAAGCCATGAGCCCAGAGCCTGACACGGGGCTCGAACTCCCGGACCGCAAGATCGTGACCTGGCTGAAGTCAGACGCTTAACCGACTGCGCCACCCAGGCGCCCCGAGAGTAGTCAGATTTTAAAACACAGTGTGATTAAAAGAAAAAGTAAATATTTCCTGCCTTAATGTATTTCAAATGATTATTATTTCCGATTAATCAAGTACGAAACTGCATGCAGCAAACTACTGATGTGATTTTTATTCCTGCCTTTCAAATAGGCACAGTGTTTTCCCAGCTCTACACTTTATTAGCTATTTGATTTAAAAAAAAAAAAAAAGCAAAAGCTTTTTTTTTTTTTTTAAGTCAACTATAGGCCCAACATGGGACTCGAACTCACAACCCTGGGACTAAGAGTTGCATACTCCACTGACTGCGCCAGCCAGGTGCCCCTGCCAAAACAGCTTGAGATATAATTCATGTACTATCTAATCTGCCCACTTAAAGTATACAATTCAGTGTTCTTTAATATAGTCACAGTGTTGAACAACCATCACCACAGTCTAATGGTAGAAATTTTTGTCCCCCCTAAAAGAAACCTCCTACCCACTGACAACCACACTTCCTACCTTCCTGAAAAACTCCAGGCTTAGGAACCACTGATTTACTTTTGTCTCTATAGATTTGTTAAATAGGCACATGTTTTTGAGCAAAGTCATTTCATATTCTAATTCCATAATTAACCAACAGCTTATTCTAATCAGACAATAATTTCATCACATTTAACCAATTAGAGTCATACCTAATCTCTTGATTTTGTGTGAAAAGTGAAGCTGACATTGGCCTACTGAGAACTGCCCTGTGTTACTAAAACTACATTCCCAATGGGCACCGAGGCAACAGATTTAGCTTCTTTCCTGTCCAGATATGTTCACCGAACAGTCAGTAAAGATTCGAAGTGAAATAATAAATATACCAGGAGCTTGCCATTAAAGAATTCCTATGGTGAAGGTGTTTGTAAAGGCTAATCTCTAAGGTAAAATCCATCTACACTGTCTCCAGCACAGGCACGTTGACTGGTCGGGTTTTTAACTCATGGTTTCTATAGGTTTGGTTTGCTTGAGGAAGTTTCTTTTTGGTCCTCTCTCCAATGATTACCATGTGGCAATGGACACTTAGCTTCCTTCTCGAAGGTCATGACTCCCTTGCATAGGGCCAAAATGGGTGGTTTTAGTACAGACCCTTCCACTGCCAGTATGTGACAAGTTCCAGTCATGAGAGCTTCAGTGCCTATGTACAGAGTCTGTCCTTACCAATCATCACAAAGCTTTCCATAGAAAACAGCGTGTCTGAAAATGGATATATTTTTCTAGACCTTGCAGCCATTTATCGGGCAGTGGTTTTCCTCTCTTAGCACCAGATAAACTGCTAGGCTGAGTTGGCAGAATCTGAGACACATCCACCAAGACGATGAATCAGTCATTATGTAGGAAAAAAGGTGGATCTGGCCAAGGAAATTAGAACTTTTTCCAAGTCTTTGCCCTGGTATAATGCTCATATTACCAGAATCCTGTCTGCAGAATGACAATGACTTTCACTTTTTCATAGTTCTGTCATGAACATGCATTACAGAGCATGTTTGCAGATGTGATTCATTTGAATCTCATTACAATCCTGTGACATAGGTAGGATGGGTCTTTCATTTTCCAGATGAGAAACCAAGTGTGAGAACTTGGTCAAGGTCAAATGGCTTCGTGGCAGAAGTGGATGCTTCAGTTGAAGGCCAGGGTCTGTTGAAGCAATCCTCTGGAGAGGCCATCCATGTACTCTAACTTCGCTCAAAAAGATTTTGAAAGCTTCTCTTTGGAATACTTTACAAATCTGCAGCACATCTTTGAATACCCTCAGTGGAGGCAATATTTCATCTTCTATGTCAGTGGTTCTCAAACTAGAGCGAGCATCAGAATTACCTGAGGGGCTTGTCAAAACGCAGATTGCTGGGCCTACTTAGCCCAAAGTTTTGGATCCATTAAATCTGAGGTAGGGCCCAGATGACTCTCCCAGGTGATGGTGGTGTAGCTAGTCCAGGGATGCACTTTGAGAACACTATCCTAAGGAATTTATTTCTGGAAAAGGTGAATCATTCAAAAACAAGTGTTGTGACCACAGTGGAGACCAAGCTGGAGAACTCTGCCACTGGCCAAGAACGGTGGACAGCGGGAAAGACCACCACCAGTTCTGAGGGAAATTCGAATAAAGAGAAAGGTGCTACATAATGGCAGTTTGGTTGAACTACACGTGAAGCTTGTTACTTAGATTTTTTTTTAAGCTTACTTATTTTTGAGAGAGAGAGTGAGCGAGGGAGGGGCAGAGAGAGAGGGAGAGAGGGAATCCCAAGCAGGCTCCATGCTATCAGTGTGGAGCCTGATGTGGGGCTTGAACCCATGAACTGTGAAATCATGACCTGAGCTGAATCAAGAGTTGGATGCTTAACCGACTGAACCACCCAGGCATTCCAATATGAAGCCTTTTAATATTACTACTTTAAAGGGGATTTCACTCTTTCAGATGTGTGCTAAAGAATTTTTCTCATGCACAGTAGTACATGTATGGGATGTACTCTTTTATTTCCCAGCTTTAGAAAAAGGAAAGAAACCATGGAGGTGACACCCACATTAGGGAGAATCAGTATTAGGAGAGAATTAATAGCTATTTACAGCAGCTGACTAGTCAGGCTGGTAAAGCGGGGGTCCTTTCTAGGCCGAAAGCATGATGGGTGAGGATGATGAGGGGAAAGCTTGGACTCTTCCTAGCCTGGCTGTTCTGTCCAGATTAGAATGGAAAAAGGTGAAAAGATCTAATTTTGGATGCCAAAGATAAACACGCAACATTTTATGGGGAAAGAAAATTCTAGCAGGAAAGAAGAATGAACTACATTAGGTATTTAAGCTGAGAGTCAATCCTTCGTGTCACAGAAGGGGAAAAGAAAAGAGGCGGAGGACTGCCTAAATATTCATTCTAATTTTATTTTCAATTCTACATTACATTAAACTCTCCTTGTACTCTTTAATTTACAGCAACTGCTGACACAAATTGGTGTGCCTTCTCTTCTTTGACATCAGTATTTCTCTTGAATTATGCATTTCCATCTGGAATGAGGTTTATGGGGCTAAAGCCGTCTTTATTTTAGATGGATGAAGACAGAGAGGGATCAATCGGGGGTTGAGCACAAAACCAAAGTAAGGTGAGGCCGATATATGTTCAAGGCAGCATCTCGCTGTAAGTGGTATTTGAAAATGACACCAGTGTTTCAAATTTCAATATATTAAAATTCATCTACTAGTGGGGCGTCTGGGTGGCTCAGTGGTTTAAGCATCCGACTTTGGCTCAGGTCGTGATCTCACGGTTGGTGAGTTCGAGTTCCGCATTGGGCTCTGTGCTGACAGCTCAGAGCCTGGAGCCTGCTTTGGATTCTGTGTCTTCCTCTCTCTGCCCTTCCCTTGCTCGCTCTCTCTCTCTCTCTCTCTGTCTCTATCAAAAATAAATAAACATTAAAAAAAGTTCAACTACTAGAGAACAAGAAAAACTCTATCAACCTTCATCCCAGGACTTCCAGATTCTTCATTTATTCGTACCCTACAAGTATTTGGTAGCCATTTCTAAGAGGACGGATGATCATAATAACCGTATCACTTCTATTTGATCTAAAATTGAGTTGAAGGCAAAATAAACCACCAGCCTGATGCTGTGTGTTTCGCCCACATGAGTGTCCACGGTTGTGGTGTTCAACCTCAGAGGTCAGCACCGTGGACTCCACTTTTGGTGATAAATGGCTCCTGGTCCAAGTCAACAATTGGTCCACATTGAAGAGGTCATTTGCTGGTTTCAACTGGGGCCTGACTCAGTGTCCACTCTCAGCTTCTGGTTTGTGAGGGTTCTGGGCTGGCCAGTCATACCAGTATTGAAATGGGGCATTTTGATGAAGCCATTCTGAGTTAGCACTTGCATCAAAATGACTATATGAAACATGCAGACACACTGTCTCATATTACCAAGTAATATACGCAACAGACATCCCTGACTCCACACCCTTTCTGCCACCCCATGCCACTCTCAGCCCAAGCCTGGGGTCTACCTGAAAAACAATCCTCAGCCATCTCAGAAAAGTCTCCAGTTTTAATTTTTACCCATCACACATTCCAGCCCAGGAATGGGAATGGGGGATAAAGTGAAGGTCTTTGTTTTGTACACTGCTCGATAGTTTAGAAAAAAGGAGCATTTTATGTTTAATTTTAATAGCTTAATATTCTTGAATCAGTATGGTCACATGAAAACAGCTCGGTCTTAATACTCTTTGGCTAAAATTGGCTGTGCCAAGTAGCCTCGGCATGAAGTCACTTCCTCTCTAGAACAGCCTAATTTGACCAGTGGTTGGCCAGCCTGAAGAACATGTGAGGGCCTGTTGTGAACCTGGGATGTGGCCCTGCTGTGGCAACCTGGAGTGGGTGGGCCACGAGTGCAGGGAGCCAATGGCTGCCCTTGCCCCTCTTCAGGTTCAGGGGCAGGGCCGGCATGTGGTCAGCAGGTGCTGCTGAGTCACAGCCCTCACTGTTCTTCTGTCCGGCTGGCCACAGAGAATGGCCTGTGGAGACTTGCAACTGGTAAAACAAAACAAAACAAAACAAAACAAAAAACCCTTCTGGCCAAAATGTCTGTGGTGGCTTAATTTATTCTATAATTTAAAGAATTCCATTATTGGAAAGGATTAATGAAAGAGAAGTAGAATCCCGAGCATGAGCTAAAACTGGAATAAAAAAGGCCCATTCTTTGGGCAATATTAATGGAAGCTTTGTATAAATAACTTTGTATATTGATGAGTAAATGGCACTTAGAACTAAACTGTCTGTTAGTGATTCACTGGGTTCTAAAGGCTGGCCTTGCCTTCTGTGCTCTGCAATCCTTTTCCTTTGTGACTCCGCTCTTCTAGACAGAAAACAGTTAATCCAATAGGATTTAGTCTCTCACAAAAGATTATGCTAGAACATCTTCTGCCAAATGTTCATCTTCTAGCAGCTGCTTTTTCATTTCGGTGAGAGGTACTTGAAATAAAATCATTGTTCTCTGGGAAAATTGCACGCTAAATAGTGTAGAGCTCCCAGATTATTAAACAGCAAAGACATCTGATAATATTAGCACCAACCACAGGTTCCACTTCTGCTGATGCACAAAATTTTGAGTAGTTAGTCATTGCACAATATCGTATTTATATCCTTTTTTGCTTGAGCTGTTAGGCCACAGAATCCGTAGGCAGTTGCTGTTATAAAAGGGTTCTCTGGGTTATTTATAACGTTTCTGGTTCCTTACGAGTTGCTGGTTCACTCTTGGGTCTTGGGTCGGTTGTACACTGGGAGAATGAAGGGTGGAACTGAACCATCTTTCTGGGAATCTCACTGCTGAAGGCTGGTGTGGATGATTCACAACAACCTGTACGCCTGGGCCCGAATACCTGCTTTGTCTACACAACCAAATTCATCACATACTGGCTGATTTGTCACTTCATCAGGGGGGCAGTGTGTAGTTATGTGAAGGCTGTGTTTGCACCTGTGTTGCAGAAAGCTAGTGTCTCAGGCACAGATGGTAGGGGAGATATCTCAACTAGCATTGTGTTGCAAAAGAGTTTCCTTCACATGCTATTTACTTTAAATGAAGGATACATTTCTGCTCCAAATGCTACTCTGTTGCACAGATCAGTGATTCCCCGAAATGGGGGTGGCAGGCAGCCAGACATGCCCAATGGAAGGGCGTATAGGGATCACCTGAGCATTTCATTTGATTTTCTGTAAATGACACAGGCATCTTCCTGTGCTATCTGCAGAGAATCACCGATGATATGGATTGTTTCCTTAAAAATTTTTTTTTTTAGTCTTTATTTATTTTTGAGAGAGCAAGTAGGGGAGGAACAGAGAGAGAGGGAGACACAGAATCCGAGGCAGGCTCCGGGTTCTGAACTGTCAACACAGAGCCCGACGTGGGGCTTGAATCCACGAGCCGTGAGTTCACGACCTGAGTTGAAGTTGGATGCTTAACCGACTGAGCCACCCAGGCGCCCCTGATGTGGATTGTTTCTAATGGGAGTAGGTCTTACTCCTTAGGTGAGTCAAGGCCCCCAAAATGCTGACAACCACCACGACTGATAGAATGATCTAGTGGTGTTGACCATGAACTAAGCATCTTACTTGGTCCCCCCACCCTTTTATTTTAAAGGAAATGAACTACCATTCTGTCCTCTGAATTCTTGAGTTCCTAAACTCCCTCTCAGTATCCCCACCGCCACCTCCCTAGTCCAGGCTGCCATAATTTGTTACTAGATAGATCAAGACAACAGTCTTTGGGTGGTTCTCCCTGCCTCTGGTATTGTAATCTCCAATTTAGTCTTTATAAGGAGCCATTTAAATTTTTTAATAGAGTACAAATCTGATAAAATCTCTTCCTGCTTAAACTCTTCAGTGGCTCCCCATTGCCCTCAGGAGAACATGCAGATTTCCAGTTGTGGCAAATGAAGCCCTTCACAGCCTGTCCCTGTTAGAGCCACACCTCATCCTGTTCTGTTCTTCCTTGTATCATAAACTCCACACAGAACTACTTAAATTAGAGGCACAAACCTGATACACTCTCTTAGTCCTGCACCTTTCATGAGCTGCTGCCTCTGCCTGGGTGACCCTTCCCCAAGCTGACTTATCCTGTAGCTCGCCCTCCCTTGCCCTCTCAAAAGCAGGGTTAATGGCCCCTCAGGCCAGGTGGGCTCCTCATCTGCTCTCCCACCACACCTGTTTTGTTTCGTTGACGCTGGAACAAGAATAAGGTGACAGGGGCCTCCCCATCATGGTACTCCTCATTCTGAACGTGGGTTACAGACTCTTCCAGACTTAAGCTCTTTGTGGCCAGGGACTGTCTTTTAAGTTTATTTATTTTGGGGTGCCTGGGTGGCTCAGTCGGTTAAGCGTCCGACTTCAGCTCAGGTCACGATCTCGTGGTCCGTGAGTTCGAGCCCCGCGTCGGGCTCTGGGCTGATGGCTCAGAGCCTGGAGCCTGCTTCCGATTCTATGTCTCCCTCTCTCTCTGTCCCTCCCCCGTTCATGCTCTGTCGCTGTCTCAAAAAGAAATAAACGTTAAAAAAAAAATAAAAAAAATAAGTTTATTTATTTAGAGAGAGAGCACACGTGCACAAGTGGGGGAGGGGCAGAGGGAGAGAGAGAATCCCCAGCAGGTTCCATGTTCAGCTCGGAGCCCGACCCAGGGCTCAATCTCACAACTGGGGGATCATGACTCAAACCGAGAGTGGGCTGGCCAACTGACTGAACCACCCAGGCGCCCCGCCAGGGACTATCTTATTACATGAGTGTCCCTATTATACCAGTGCACAGCTGCTGTTTAGCATGCAGAAAATTAAAATACAGTGTGCTGAATAAACGTATGCTCAGTGGGGTGCTCCTCACTTCCTTTTGCCAGAACTTCCCACAGGGATCGTTTCTGTTTCTTAAAGGACAGTGACTTTCTGTGTTTAAGGACTGTGTTTTCTGTTCTAGAGGTCACTTTTGTTTTGTCAACCTTGGAACAAGAATAAGGTGACAGGAAGCCTCCGGATTCCAGACATCTCTCCCTAGCAATGTTAAAAGACACGAAGAATAGAAAAGAGAAGGTCAAATATATACCTTATAGGGGTTCTAGAATGAGGGGATTGAGGACATAGAGGGGAGGCAATAATGACAGAGAGAATGGTTAAGAATTTTTCAGAATTGATGAGAAACACAAATACTGATGTTTATAGCAGCATTGTTAACAACAGCCCAATTATGGAAACAGCCCAAGTGATGAACGGATAAAGATGTGATGTATATATACAATGGAATATTACTCAGCCATAAAAATAGTGAAATATTGCCATTTGCAATGACCTGGATAGAAATGCAGTGTACTACGGTAAGCGAAATAAGTCAGTCAGAGAAAGACAACTACCGTATAGTTCCACTCAAGAAACAAAACAGATGACCATATGGGGGGAAAAAAGAGAGAGAGGCAAAGCAGGAAACAGATTCTTAACTACAGAGGACATGGTTACCAGAGGGGAGGTAGGTGGGGGAATGGGTTAAATAGGTGATGGGGAGGGGTGCCCGGGTGGCTCAGTCGGTTGAGCATCCGACTTCAGCTCAGGTCATGATCTTGCCATCTGTGAGTTTGAGCCCCACGTTGGGCTCTGTGCTGACAGCTCAGAGCCTGGAGCCTGCTTCCGATTCTGTGTCTCCCTCTCTCTCCCTCTGCCCCTCCCCCAACTCAAGCTCTCTCTCTCTCTCTCTCTCTCTCTGTCAAAAATAAACAAACATTAAAAATAGGTGATGGGGATTAAGGAGTCCACCTGTTGTGATGAACACTGGTGTTGTGTATTAAGTAATGAGTCACTAAATTCTACACCTGAAACTAATATTACACTGCACGTTAACTAACTTGAATTTATTTTATTTTATTTTATTTTATTTTATTTTATTTTATTTTATTTTATTTTATTTTATTTTATTTTTAATACAAAGGTTTTATTGATGTACTTTAAGGACGGGATATAAAGCTATTTAACTTACTTTTAAAATGTGAGACTAGTCTCATGTGCTTTTAAAAAAATTATTTGTTTTTTAAATTTACATCTAAGCATATGCTGCAACAGTGATTTCAGGAGTAGATTCTTTAGTGCCCCTTACCCATTTAGCCCATCCCCCTCCCACAACCCCTCCAGTAACCCTCTGTTTGTTCTCCATATTTAAGAGTCTCTTATGTTTTGTCCCCCTCCCTGTTTTTATATTATTTTTGCTTCCCTTCCTTTATGTTCATCTGTTGTGTCTTAAAGTCCTCATATGAGTGAAGTCATATGATATCTTTCTCTGACTAATTTCGCTTAGCATCATACCCTGTAGTTCCATCCACGTAGCTGTGAATGGCAAGACTTCATTCTTTTTGATTGCTGAGTAATACTCCATTGTGTGTGTGTCTGTGTGTACATATATGTACACATCTTTATCCATTCATCCATCAGTGGACATTTGGGCTCTTTCCATACTTTGGCTATTGTCAATAGTGTTGCTATAAACATTGGGGTGCATGTGCCCCTTTGAAACAGCACACCCATATCCCTTGGATAAATACCTAGTGGTGCAGTTGCTGGGTCGTAGGGTAGTTGTATTCTTAATTTTTTGAGGAACCTCCATCCTGTTTTTCCAGAGTGGCTGCACCAGTTTGCATTCTCACCAGCAATGCAAAAGAGATCCTCTTTCTCCACATCCTCGCCAACATCTGTTGTTGCCTGAGTTGTTCATGTTAGCCATTCTGACAGGTGTGAGGTGGTATCTCATTGTGGTTTCGATTTGTATTTCCCTGATGATGAGTGATGTGGAGCATGTTTTCACGTGTCGGTTGGCCATCTGGATGTCTTCTTTGGAGAAGTGTCTATTCCTGTCTTTTGCCCATTTCTTCACTGGATTATTTGTTTTTTGGGTGTTGAGTTTGATAAGTTCTTTATAGACTTTGGATACTAACCCTATATCTGATATGTCATTTGCAAATATCTTCTCCCATTCTGTTGGTTGCCTTTTAGTTTTGCTGATTGTTTCCTTCACTGTGCAGAAGCTTTTTATTTTGATGAGGTTAGTTCATTTCTGCTTTTATTTCCCTTGCCTCTGGAGACGTGTTGAGTAAGAGGTTGCTGCGGCCAAGGACAAAGAGGTTTTTGCTTGCTTTCTCCTCTAGGATTTTGATGGCTTCCTGTCTTACATTTAATTAGGTCTTTCATCCACTTTGAGTTTATTTTTGTGTATAGTGTAAGAAAGTGGTCCAGGTTCATTTTTCTGCATGTCACTGTCCAGTTTTCCCAGCACCACTTGCTGAAGAGACTGTCTTTATTCCACTGGATATTGTTTCCTGCTTTGTCAAAGATTAGTTGGCCATACGTCTGTGGGTCCATTTCTGGGTTCTCTGTTCTGTTCCATTGATCTGAGTGTCTGTTTTTGTGCCAGTACCATACTGTTTTGATTTTTACAGCTTTGTAATACAACTTGAAGTCTGCGATTGTGATGCCTCCTGCTTTGGTTTTCTTTTTCAGGATTGTTTTGGCTATTTGGGGTCTTTTCTGATTCCATACAAATTTTAGGATTGTTTGTTCTAGCTCTGTGAAGAATGCTGGTGTTATTTTGATAGGGATTGCATAGAATATGTAGATTGCTTTGGGTAGTATTTGCATTTTAACAATCTTTGTTCTTCCTAACTAACTTGAATTTAAATAAAAACTTGAAGAAAAAAAATAGAGCATTAGAGTCCCTCCCAGCCCCCCCAAAAAGCTTCAGGAAGAACAGAGCCATCAGCAGTATAAATAAGAATAGGGGCACCTGGGTGGTTCAGTTGGTTAAGTGTCTTTTGATTTCAGCTGAGGTCATGATCTCACCATTCTTGGATACAAGCCCCACATCAGGCTCTGTGCTGACAGTGCAGAGCCTGCTTGGGATTCTCTTTCTCCTTCTCTCTCCCCGTCCCTCCCCTGCTCACTCTTTCTCTCTCTCTCTCAAAATAAATTAAAAAAGTAAAAAAAAATACATAAGAATAAATTCAGATCTGGGCTCATTGTAGTAAAACTGCAGAATGGCAAAGATCAAGAAAAGTTCTTACAAAATCCTACTGTTTTTCTGTTCAAATGTGTTTTTAAAAGCTAGGTCCTGATATAGGTTGCATCTTCATAGCACTCAGCATCTGAAAGCAAAGAGGTCACACTGTGTTTCTAACGTTTTTACCTCTTAAAAACCACCTGAAGCAAAAATAGCAAAATATTAAGAAATAACAAATTATCCGGCTCTCTATACTTTTCAGTATAATTGAAATATTTCACAATTTACAAAGAAGGAAGGAAGGGAGGGCGGCAGGCAATCTGACTGGCCTTGGGATGTTAGTAATCTGACTGAGGGAAGTTAGTAAATGTAAGTATTTGATGCGAATTATATTTCACGTACAACTGAATCCACACAATTAGATACCCACATGCTAAAGCAGACTAAGGAAAGGAAGACAGTTTTCTTGACAGGGAACAGGACAGTCATGGGAAGTCACTTAGCAAATATAACCATGATCTTTCTTTCTCTAATTTTCATTTGTTTTGACCAGGGAAAGAAAAGGATATACAATTTTCAGTTTTCAGAGACTCTTTCAGGGGAGATGTGATTCACTTAACCTCTGGACACCCTCTATCCCCAAATCACATCGCATTTGTAGGGATGTACCACAGTACAGAGCCCTCCTGTAGTTTTAAAAGGAGGAAAGTGTGAATGATGAATCACGCCTTTACCTTCTGTCCCACTGCAGTACATTTTACTGACACGCACATGCATGCATGACATTCATGCCACCAACAATTTATTCACACAGAGCATACCTCCTCAGCACTGAAAATACACAAAGTATCCACACCGTTAAACTACACCACACACATGTTTTCACATGAAGGCAGACAGGTATTTAGCAAGCTATGAACCACACACACCTTCTTCATTTCCTTGTTCACGTCTCTCAGCAGTGATGGGCACTGAGGGCGCTGGGCATGGCTCCAAATCACTGGGCTCTACAGCTTGGCTCCAGATGGTTTCTTCACCTCCTCACAATTTCAGGTCTACCCAAGCAACATCTTCACATACTGGAAGCCACTTTAGAAGCACTATGGTGTAGTCCTGACTGCCACCTCCCAGCCAAGTTATCACCCTGCTATCAAGGACACAAGACACCACGCTGCTCTCCAGGAGTGGGGAAAAGTGGAGGGTAGGGGTAGGACGTCTTCCTTGTGGCTGGATAAGCAAGCTTATACACCCTGAAATTGCCCCTTCCTACCGGGACAGGGACTGTCGCCTGTCCTTTCAGTCAGGGAGCATCGAGGCCCACAGAACACTCTACATCTAGATTTAGAGTTTGCTCTCTTGACTTTTGCTGATGTTTTAACATTATTTTTTCCTCTACATCTTCCTTCCACCTCCATGCCCCTGTTCTCCACTACCATTGCTCTTTTCAATCTCTGGCTGTATTTGAGTTCTGAAGCAGGGCCAGGGATCCCAGCTTCCTGCTCGGGAGCCCCTAAGATGTCTGGCACTAGGCACATGTGCATGCGTGTCCAGGTCCAGCCGTGGGACAGGTGGGACAGTACTTTAGGAAAACGGAAAAGACAGCCTCGTAGTTGGCCCTGGTTCAGTTCCTCCAAGTGAAGATGACATTTCTGGTAAGCAGTTACAATTAGATTTTTAGAGCCCTGTGTTTTCAACGGATCCCATGCAGGATTAAGAAAGATAATTTAAAATATTTAATTCTGCCTGATTAGCCAGTAAATGAGGTGATCTGCTGATATGGAAGTAATGTAATAGAGCTAATATGGACCCCCCGGGCGTGACGGATGTTTTGTGCCTTGTCAATCAGTGTCTTTAGCAATTATCTTGTCCTGCGTCCTTTCTTCATATCCAGTCAACTTTTTTTTTTTCATTTTCATCTTTTCTGGCAGCCAGAGTTGGCATAGTGGTTCAGATATCATGCCCATTTATTGATATCATTCCTAAGATTAAGATGGGTATTTCAGAGCCTCACCTGGGTTTTCTGTATTCTATGATGCTGATTTCAGAGATGCCATTTACTTCTGTAACTTCATTTTTTTTTTGGCCTGGCCTTTCTGCAGGTAAAATAATCTAAAGATAGGTTTTAAAATGGGCACCTGGGTACTTTGTTTTCATAACATTAGAAAAGAGCATTTGTGTCTGAGATTTATTCTTTCCCTTGACATATTCAAGGTAGAACTTAAGGACTATAAGGAATCCTGTCGATCCTCTAGTCCCCTGAGAACACTCAGTGGCTCAGTGAGACCAAGCGGCCCTAATACACACACTACTTACTTTCCCACAAGGAACTAGAACTCTTTCGTTTTTTCAGGAAGGCCTGTTATTATGTGCCAAGCACATAGTAAGCACTGGGATTTCCCAAGAAGAACTCTCTGAGCTGGACCTTGAGGATGGATAGGAGTTTGCTAGGCAGGGAAGGAGTGTTTTTGCCTTTCCTTAAACTAGAGAGCTAGTTTGGGAATGTTAAAAAAGAGGAACTCTATTTTCCCTAGCCTCTCTAGTTAGCAGTTCAGGCCTCTATTTAAAGAAGCCTCATGGAAAGATGATTTGGTTATACTCACGAGGAGTGGTGCACCTCTCCTTCAGAGTTAGTCATTCAATGACAAGAATGAACGGAAGTGATCTATCTGTGCCCAAAACTTTGCAATCTGGACAGGATGATCCTGCCACACACTACTAGCCGTGCAGTCCAGCTCCTTGTCTTGTACAGGAAGATGCTGGAACTGAATGGCAGTGGGACTTGGGTTTCTTTTCTGTAACGTACAGAGCCAAGGTTATGTCCACTCTGTGTACTGGAGAGTGATGCAAGCTCCTGGCGCATACTTCCTGGTACCCCCCGCGTGATCCAGGTTCAATGAACAGACACATGGGGACCTACTAATGAGCACTAAAAGGTACTGAGTATTCACGTGCGCCAGGAACTGTTCTTAGAGCCATACATGGGTCACTGCATTTAAACATTTTTTTACATTTATTTATTTATTTATTTTTGAAGGGGGGGCAGAGAGAGAAGGAGACACACAATCTGAAGCAGCCTCCAGGCTCTGAGAGAGCTGTCAGCACAGAGCCTGACGCGGGCTCGAACCCACGAACCGTGAGATCATGACCTGAGCCCAAGTCAGATGCTCAACCGACTGAGCCACCCAGGCGCCCCTGGGTGCAGTAGCATTTAAGTGAGGCTGCACCGTACGCAGCAGTGCCTTTGCAGGATCTGGTAGCTCCCGAACATCTAGAGGAATGGAGTGATTACAGAAGCCTGTATCTTAACAAGTGACAAGGAAAGTCAGTGCTGGAAGGCCAACTAGGAGGGACTGAAGGCTAGGCAGACTGCCACAAAATCAAGAGGAAGAGGGGTGCAGTAGAGAGTATGTGGATGTTAGAGTCACACAGACAGACCGGCAAGCAGTTCCTGGCTCTGCCAACTTACCAGCTGTATGACCAGGCAGGCTGTTTGCCTTTGGGAGCATTACTTTCCTCCTCTTTAAAATGGGCATTAACCTTGTCTTGTGGGATTGTTCTGAGCATATGGAGTCCAGCACAAAGCCCAGCACAGTGTGGTGCCTGGCTTTCCAGATTAGCCTAAGAATCCTCATGTTCCCAAGAATCTGTAAGAATCATGGAATGTCAGACGTCTAAGATGCCTCAGAGATCACCCACCCCAGACATGTCATGTTTGGATGCACAACCTGAGCCCAAACATAATGAGTCCTTTGCCCAAAGCAGCCTGCTAGTTACTGGCTAGATTAGGGTCTGAGCTCAAGACATCATCTGGCCTTACCCACTGGGACCGATTATTACAGTTGAACCATAAGCAAAACACTCAAGATGGTTTTCACCAAGAGGGTGATTTAGGATGATCCTGTTAGTTCAATTCAGATTATTTCCTCCTCACAAAACAGCTGACTTTTCAGTTTTTGCTTTAGATCACTTCTGAAGTACATTCATTTGCTTTCCTGTTAGTCCTGCTTGGGCCACTGTACAAAAAAAGCCACAGGCTGAGTGGCTTGAACAACAGAAATTTACTTCTCACAGTTCTGGAGGCTGGAAGTCCAAGATCAAGGTGCTCACAAGGTAGGTTTCATTCTGAGGCCTCTTCTCCTGGGCTTGCAGGGTGCCACCATCTTTTTTTCTTTTAATTTTTTAAAATTAATTTTTAAAATTTACATCCAAGTTAGCATATAGTGCAACAATGATTTCAGGAGTAGATTCCTTAGTGCCCCTTACCCATTTAGCCCATCCCCCCTCCCACAACCCTGCTAGTAACTGTTTGTTTTCCATATTTAAGAGTCTCTCATGTTTTGTCCCCCTCCCTGTTTTTGTATTATTTTTGCTTCCCTTCCCTTATGTTCATCTGTTTTGTCTCTTAAAGTCCTCCTATGAGTGAAGTCATAGGATTTTTGTCTTTCTCTGACTAATTTCACTTAGCATAATACCCTCCAGTTCCATCCACGTAGTTGCAAATGGCAAGATTTCATTCTTTTTGATTGCCGAGTCATACTCCATTGTATACATATACCACATCTTCTTTATCTGTTCATCCATCGATGGACATTTGTGCTCTTTCCATACTTTGGCTATTGTTGATAGTGCTGCTATAAACATGGCGGTGCATGTGTCCCTTTGAAACAGCACACCCGTATCCCTTGGATAAATACCTAGTGGTGCAGTTGCTGGGTCGTAGGGTAGTTCTATTTTTAATTTTTTGAGGAACCTCCATCCTGTTTTTCCAGAGTGGCTGCACCAGTTTGCATTCTCACCAGCAATGCAAAAGAGATCCTCTTTCTCCACATCCTCGCCAACATCTGTTGTTGCCTGAGTTGTTCATGTTAGCCATTCTGACAGGTGTGAGGTGGTATCTCATTATGGTTTTGATTTGTATTTCCCTGATGATGAGTGATGTGGAGCATGTTTTCATGTGTCGGTTGGCCATCTGGATGTCTTCTTTGGAGAAGTGTCTATTCCTGTCTTTTGCCCATTTCTTCACTGGATTATTTGTTTTTTGGGTGTTGAGTCTGGTAAGTTCTTTATAGACTTTGGATACTAACCCTATATCTGATATATCACTTGCAAATATCTTCTCCCATTCTGTCGGTTGCCTTTTAGTTTTGCTGATTGTTTCCTTCACTGTGCAGAAGCTTTTTATTTTGATGAGGTCCCAATAGTTCATTTCTGCTTTTATTTCCTTTGCCTCTGGAGACGTGTTGAGTAAGAGCTTGCTGCGGCCAAGGACAAAGAGGTTTTTGCCTGCTTTCTCCTCTAGGATTTTGATGGCTTCCTGTCTTACATTTAATTAGGTCTTTCATCCACTTTGAGTTTATTTTTGTGTATAGTGTAAGAAAGTGGTCCAGGTTCATTTTTCTGCATGTCACTGTCCAGTTTTCCCAGCACCACTTGCTGAAGAGACTGTCTTTATTCCGCTGGATATTGTTTCCTGCTTTGTCAAAGATTAGTTGGCCATACGTCTGTGGGTCCATTTCTGGGTTCTCTGTTCTGTTCCATTGATCTGAGTGTCTGTTTTTGTGCCAGTACCATACTGTTTTGATGATTATAGCTTTGTAATACAGCTTGAAGTCTGCAATTGTGATGCCTCCTGCTTTGGTTTTCTTTTTCAGGATTGCTTTGGCTATTTGGGGTCTTTTCTGATTCCATACAAATTTTAGGATTGTTTGTTCTAGCTCTGTGAAGAATGCTGGTGTTATTTTGATAGGGATCGCACTGGATATGTAGATTGCTTTGGGTGGTATCGACATTTTAACAATATTTTTTCTTCCTATCCAGGAGCATGGAATCTTTTTCCATTTTTTGTGTCTTCTTCAATGTCTTTCATAAACTTTCTATAGTTTTCAGTGTATAGATTTTTGACCTCTTTGGTTAGATTTACTCCTAGGTATTTTATGGGTTTTGGTGCAATTGTAAATGGGACCGATTCCTTGATTTCTCTTTCTATTGCTTCATTGTTGGCATATAGGAATGCAACCGATTTCTGTGCATTGAGTTTATATCCTACAACTTTGCCGAATTCATGAATCAGTGCTAGCAGTTTTTTGGTGGAATCTTTTGGGTTTTCCATATAGAGTATCATGTCATCTGTGAAGAGTGAAAGTTTGACTTCCTCCTGGCTGATCTGGATGCCTTTTATTTCTTTGCGTTGTCTGATGGCTGAGGCTAAGACTTCTGATACTATGTTGAATAACAGTGGCGAGAGTAGACATCCCTGTCTTGTACCTGACCTTAGGGGGAAAGCTCTCAGTTTTTTCCCAGGATGCCACCATCTTGCTGTGTGCTCTAACCTCTGAGCAGACACAGATAGACAGCGAGCTCTCTGGTGTCTTTTCCTAAAAGAACATTAATCCTATGGGATCTAGGCTCCATCCTTATGACCTCGTTCAGCCTTAATTACCTCCTTACTTCAGCATATGAATTTTAGAGGGGACATGCTTCAGTCCAAAGGACTGTGTTCCCTATGTTCCTCCTCCCCCCAGGAGCCATTCCACTCAGGTGTGTTTCAAACCGGAGGTACAGGAATGGTGAAGTATGTGAACTATTAAGTACCTAAACATGAGGTTATCACCTATGGCCTGGCCCCTTTTACAACTCCTTCAGGTCATCGATTAATAGAGACCAAGAGCTGTGGCAAGGCCAAAGTCTAGATCATTCAACCTATTATTAATTGTGGGAATAAGGCTTGAAGAGTTTAAGACATGTAAGCAGACACATTCAGAAAGAAAACCTGATGCTGAGTAAAGCTTCTCTGAAGATAGGCTATGCATTTGAGTGAGGAACAGAAAAATGCAGCTTTGACATTTATTCTGTGATTTCCAAAGGAAACTGTATAAACTAACATATTTTTGAGAGAGATTGTTTCTTTAGAAAGATTAAGGGAAAAAAAGCCTGTCAAAAATGTGTAGTGAAATATCTAGACTTAAAGAGGCTCCAGGGCCTGGATGAGAAGGCAATGCAGATCATTTCCTTGGCATCAAGTGTCTATCCATTCAGAAGTTATTTTAAGTCAAAGTGTTACTCAGCCTACTTACACAGAGATCTTGGGATGGTTGAGAGGTTCTTTAGGAGGCCAAGAGTGAACCTGGCCAATTACTGGCTCCTTTGGGAAGGTAGTGGCAAGTTTTTTGTTTTTTGTTTTTTTTTTTTTTAAAGGTTCAGGCCTCTTAAAAAAAAAAACAATGACTTTTAAAAATGTTTATTTAGTTGAGAGAGAGAGAGAGAGAGAGAGAGAGATGGAGAGATGGAGTGTGAGTGGGGGAAGGGTGGAGAGGGAGGGAGGCACCGAATCCAAAGCAGGCTCCAGACTCTGAGCTGCCAGCACAGAGCCCGACATGGGGCTCAAATGTATGAACCAAGAGATCATGGCCTGAGAAGTCAGACACTCAACTGATTGAGCCACCCAGGCCCCCCCCTCCCCCAGTACACCCTTTGAGAAATGATATCACCTCTCTTATTTGCTAGATGTGGCTCCAAATAGCTTTTTGATGTGTCTCCAAATTGTATTTTCTTCCAAATTTCAAAGTAATGCATGAAAAATAAAGGGTCATGGAAAAACTCAAACAATTCAGAAGAACATGGAGTAGAATGCAGAAGTCCTCCTTTACAACACCTGCCTCCCATCCCCTGGCCCTCCCCATGAGCAATAGTTTGGTGGGTTATTTTTTCCCAGATTTTTAAAATATGCTATGCTTTTATTTATGGATAGCTACAGTTATTTTTAAATAAATGGCACCATATCATTATAATTTGACTTTCTCCTACTGATGATTATATAGATATGTCTGATCTACTTTTGATTATTACAAAGCTGGAATATTCTTATACAAATATTTGTATATATGAGCAGTTCTGCAAGATAGATTCTTAGAAGAGTTACTGGGCCAAATTTAAAAACTGTTAGTCAAATTTCCCTCTGAAAACATTGTACAAATTTACACTCCTACCAGAATTATCTGAGAGCATGTGTTTTCCAATTTATTGGGACTTTGACATTATCAGTCTTTACTTTTTGCCAAACTGATGGGCAATAAAGGGGGATCTCACTGCTATTTTCATTTAAATATTCTGGATTTCTTGTGAGGTTGAACATTATCACATTTCTTTCTTTTTTTGTCTTTCTTTCCTTTTTTTTTTTTTTTTTTGAGAGAGAGTGCACTCAAGCAAGCAGGGAGGGGCAGAAGTGGGGTGGGGGGGGCGAGAATCTTAAGCAGGCTTCATGCCCAGAGCAGAGCCCGAGGTGAGGTTCAATCTCACAACTGTGAGATTATGACCTGAGCTGAAATCAAGAATCAGATGCTTAATAGACTGAGCCACCCAGGTGCCCACACATTTATTTTTTTGCATTTCTTCTTCAGTGAATTGTCCATTTACATTATTCTAGAGAAATGGTTGATATTTTTGAGTTGTAGAGGCTTCCCATAATTACACATATTAATCTCTGCAGGGGCAAATACTCAAATTTTATGTTAAAAGATATTCAAGAGTGCATGAATTGGTATGGAAAAAAAAATGGAAGGATTTATATTAAAAGGATAATAGTAGACGGGGTGCCTTGCTGGCTTGGCCGGTAGAGCATGTGAGTCTTGATCTTGGGGTTATAGGTTTGAGCCCCATGTGGGCTCAAAAAAAAGTCTTATTTAAAAATTACTTAAAAATAAAATCTTTAAAAGGATAACAGTAGTTACATTTGAGTGGTAGACTCATGGGTATTTGACTTTCTTTTTTATACTTTTCTACGTTTTCTGCTTTTTTTCTACTCTTGAATGCTAAGTATGTATTAATTTTATGAATAGAAAGAAAAAACCCCAGTAGACTGGAAAGTAGGGTAAAGGTGCTCTCAAAGCAGTTCCAAAAAAATTTTCCAAGACACTTTGAGTAGCGGCAGTATCAGTAGATATTAATTTTCCTAAGGTCAAAATGTGAAGGAAACAACAATTACTTCTTGCATAATAACTTGGTATGGCAGTTGAAGTTAGCCTTATTATGTAATAATTACCTGTTCAGCACCCCCGATTCTATCATTCTTTACCCACAGTGTTTTATTCTCCCAACCCTTCTTCAAGTACTGGCAATCAACAGTGAGGGGAGCTCAAACTATCTTTGGAGCAGGAAATACCTCAGTTTGCCTGGGCTGAGAAACATCTCTTAAGAGCACCTAAATCCATTTGTTCTAATGACATCTGGCAATGTTGGCTTGGCCTTCCACTGGCTAGGGGGTGAGAGTGGGAAGAGGGTGCAGGTGTAGGATGGGGGTGGGGAAGTCATACCATGATGGGAAAAATGGGTTCAAATCTGGGTTTTCAAATGCTGAACTGTCATTCTGGATGGTGCCTCAGAGGTAAGTTAATGGGAGCCAACCCTTAAGAACAGCCTGGATGGCCGAAGGCCAGACCCCAGGATGAGGGGAATACACTGAGGAGAAGTGACCTTGGAAAGCTGTGGGTAACCCACCAGCCGCAGCAATCACGGTACCTTTAGGAGTGCTTCCATGCAAACTTGAAAAGAAACTATCACCACTTCCTACTGGTACAATTTCTAATTCAGAGCTGAGTCTCCAAGCCCTGAGTCATCTGTTGGGGGCATCCATGCAGCTGGGCTGACATTGCCTAGTGCCACACCTGCAACTTTGAGCACTACAGGATTCAAATATAATGGATAGAAAGAAAGGGGAATAAGGAAGAGGTAAGAGAATCCCCATGCTCCTGGTTTTTGATTACTCTTAGCTTCCTTATATACCCTGAATTATAATGACTTATTATAAGTTGGAAAGGTTTGGAAAGATGGATTTAGCCTATGGGCTAAATTCTTAAGAGTACCAATGCAGATTCTAGGACTCAACCATTTACGTGTAGAAAAACAATTTCTGTGTCAAGAATTTTATACAGCCTGTAGGCCAAGGATAATTAATGATATATCACAGTAGCACAATAACCTAGAAGATGACAGTGCTTAAATGTGTGTGACTCTTGACTACGGGGTGATTATGTAGTGCAATCGACACAAGACGGCAAAGCCCCCTGACCTTCAGGTTGGAGGACTGCACCGAGGACACGAGTGCCGTGGCATTTTGAGGCTGAGATTCAGGTAACACAGAGATGGGAAGAGCGACACGTCTGTCATGTCTTCCCAACTGAGCCGAGGACATCTGCACTACTGCCACCATCTCACTGTTGTACAGCAGGAAAAATGGATGTAAAAATAGAAGTGATACAGCAACTATCAACACGGAGGCAAATGAATGTAGCAGCCTGAGGGAGTACTGACGCGGAGCGGGACCGGCCCCTTCCAGGGCGGGCTGGAAAATGTGCAATCCAGCTAAAGGTGTTTCCACCATCCATGCCATCCCTGACTGACTGATTTTATCTTGGCCAGCTTTGTTGAGGTTAAGGTTGACAAAAATTGTATCCGTTGAGGTTGCACAACATGATTTTTTTTTTTTTTTTGAAGGTGTGCCTCGTAAGGGATTAGGAGAAGGGGAAATGTGAGGTCATAAACCTCCTGAGGGCAAGTAATGCCCTCCTGACAGAAAAGTGAAGAAGCCCATTTGTTCAGAAGAAAATGCCTCCCTGGGAGTTCCTCACCTCGCCATGTGAATTATCTCCTCTTTATTAGACCTATGAAGAGGCCGAACAGGTATGTGCAGAACAGGCAAGGATTTTAATAATGAGAGTGCAGGATGAGAGGACAAAGAGCATAAAAAAGGCTGAGGGAGATTTGGCCCCCGGAAAATAACCACCCTTGTTTCCCGTGTCACCTCTGCTCCTCTGGGGGATGTTGAGAGCCCATTGAGTAGAGTCAGTAGAGCAATGAAGTGGAAGATTCTTTATCACAAGAGTATCCGTCCACGGGTGAAGTGCCTAGGTGGATCTTTTTGTTATTGTTTGACCTTTGTTTTCTAAATTGATATAATTCTAACCTACCACAAAACTCACCCTTTAAAAGTGAACAATTCACTGGTTTTCAGGGTATCCACAAGGTTGTCTATGTATCACCACTATCTAATTCCAGAATGTCTTCCTCACCCCAGAGAGGAACCCCCATACCCATTCATTAGTCTCCTGAGCCCGTCTCCCCCCTGCCAGTGACCATCCATCTACCTTCCGTCTCTATAGATTTACCTATTCTGGACATGGCATATACTTGGAAGCATATAGTATGTGGCCTTTAGGTTTGTCTTCTTTCACTTAGCGTAATGTTCTGGATGTTCATCCACACTGTGGCCTCTATCAGTATTCCATTTTATGGCTGAACAGCAGTCTATTACATGTAGGTGCCTCAATCTGTCTGTCCAGTCGTCTGCTGTTCAAAGTCAGGTTGTTTCCGATGTGGGGCTATCGGGAACAATGCTGCCAGAAACATCTGTGTACAGGTTTTTGTGTGGGCACGTGTTTTCATTTCTCTTGGGCGGAGACCTAGAAGGACAATTGCTGGGTCCTATGGTAACTAGAAAATTAACTTTTCGCAGCCCTTCCAGACTGTTTCCCAAAGCGACTACACTGTTTTACCTTCCCACTGGCATCGTTTGAGGGTTCTAATTTTTCCATGTCCTAGGTACGCTCATTACTGTTTTTGATTCTAGCGGGTGACAAGTGGTATCTCATCGTGTTTTGTCATTTAGGAAAAAAATCAAAGCCATCCATATACATAGTGTAAAAAGACAACGCTTAAGGAGTAAATGCCCCATCTCTCTCTTGAACCATTTCCATGAGGCAAATACTTTAAATTCCCTTTAAGTTTCTTCTGGTATTCATCTTCTCCCTCTGGTAATATGCTTATACTGCTGTTTTTAAAAATCAGTTTCCGATATTCTCTCTTGACTCCCAACTCTGGAGAATGAGCATTCAGCTCTCTTCTCTTCCCCCAGGTGCACACAGACCACACACTCACTTTATCCTTCCATCTTCAAAACAGGATTCTAATCTCTATTTTTGGTTAAATCAAGAATCGGCACTTGCACTGTTAGGACCATGTCTTTACAGCCACGTGGCGTGCGAATAGTTACTTAATCATACTTTTACCCTGAGACTGCAGATGACGTAGAGCAAAAATATTTGCCCCCCCCTTTTTTTTCATTTCCACAGTTTTCAACATAATTAATTGCTACTTCATCCTCAAATTCTGCAAGAAAACTAAAAATCTTTGGTCATATGCCAACACATGGGTATTCTGCTATTTCCTTCTTTGTCCTTTCCTGTTTTTGCTTTTGTTTCTGGGAGTCACTCCTCCAGGGCTCTCCGCTCTCCTGCTCTCTTGGGGACTGGGACCTGCCTGGTTGCGGGCCTGCTGCATAGCTGCTGCCCTGGGACTTCCCTTCACCACCCCGGCTTCTCTCCTCTGTGGCATCGTCTGCTTCCTGGATCCCTTATCTCCCTCCGGCCTAGTTTTATCCCTCAGTTTACAACAGCCTAATCTTCCAGTACCTTCTTTATTCCTCCATTCCGGCCCTCTTTTGTGTTAATTTTTTTTTTTTTTTTTGAGAGAGAGAGACGGGGGGTGGGGGGGGAGAGAGAGAGAGAGAGAGAGAGAGAAAGAGAGAGAGAGAGGGCGAATCCCAGAAGGGGCAGAGAGAGAGGGATTAAGAGAGGGGGAGAGAGAGAAGTGGAGCTCGAGTTCGCCGGATGCAGGGCTTGAACTCACAAACTGTGTGATCATGACCTGAGCAGAAGTCAGATGCTTAATGAATGAGCCATCCAGGTGCCCGTTAAATAGATATTTTGAAGTGTACCATGGTAATTCTTTTGTTTCTTTCAGGTTTAAAAAAAAATTTTTTTTTTAATGTTTATTTATTTTTGAGAGATAGAGACAGAGAGCAAGCAGGGTATGGGCAGGAGAGAGGGAGACACAGAATCCAAAGCAGTCTCCAGGCTCTGAGCTGTCAGCACAGAACCTGACTCGGGACTTGAATCCATGAACCATGTGATCATGACCTGAGTCGAAGTCTTTCGCTTAACCGACTGAGCCACCCACGCACCTTTTTTCTCTTCTTCTTTTTTTGAGTTCTTTTTTTAGTGATTGCACTGGTGATTCCGGTTAACATCTTAACTTAAAACAGTCTAGTTTGGATTAAAACAGTCGTTTTGGATAGCGTACAAAGTTGTTTATGGCTGCTTTCATGCTACAATGGCAGAGGTGAGCAGTTGTGACAGAGCGTGTATGCATAAGGTCCGTGAAACCTAAAACTTTACTGTCTGGCCCTTGATGGAAAAATTCACTGATCCCAATCCAGTGCCCCGATTTTCGTGATCCCGTGCTCTACCTCCTGCCTCCAAGCATTTAAGTAATCTTTTCTCCTCTGAGCTCTGTGTTTCAACTTTCCTGAAACCAAAAACTTAAGTGCACATGCTAAGAAACCAAATGAAAGGGCACAAAACAGTATCAGCAAAGTGTGAAAACCTCCTTGTGCACCCTGCTGTATTTAAGATGCTCAAGATGCAATCCATCACTATCTAGGAAATCCAATCCTTCAACATGAAATGGCTCTGAGGATAATGACTATCGATTCAAATCTGAACATTTCCAAGGCTGGTGTCTTCATCGCTTTGTCCCATGCCCAGGCAGGGCATTTCCACATGTGTGTTCTGTGAGGTTCCCCATTCCAGGCGGGGCTTGTTTTTGTATGACCAGCTCCACTTCCCATCCTCTGATTGATGAGAGTTCTTTGATTTTTATTTGACACCAGGGATGGGGACACGACATGGGGCACTGTGTGGGCAGACAGCTGTCTGGGACCACTCCCAGGAGTGGGCCCACCTGAGCTCAAAGCCCAGCACCGCAAGGCAGGCAGAGCCAACAGGGAGGGGGTGAGTGGGCCCCCATGACATGGCTTCACTTCTGCCCTCGGCCGTACCTTCGGACTCTCAGCCAGATGCACCGAATACATCCCTGTTCCTGTGTAGGCCCATTCCAGTTGTGCTTTGGTGCTTGTGGGCAAAGGAGCTGTGGCTGACACAGACACCCGAAGCAGAGGCTGAGTCTCTTTCGGGGTAGATACGTAGGCCCGACATCTTCATGAGGGTCCTTCATTTTTAGCAACGGAAGAGTAAACTTTTCTGCTGTAGTTCAGGACCTGGACTCGTTTTAGTCTCATGCAGGGTCGATTTCAGAACTAAGAAGGAACCTCTCAAGTTCAGGCGACTGTCCGTGACAGAACAGAAAAAAAACTAGTGGTTTCCAAAATGACTAACTATGAAGAGAATGACACCACTGAGTGCAACTGATCAAATATCTGATCAGCACATTGTGAAAGGCAATCAGGGTGTGATTTCATGTGATAAAAAGCAGTCCTTGTACTTATCTATCTTTCAGAGCGTACTTGCATCCATGACTTCATTACATTTGCTTAGGCTCCTTTTTGATAAATGACCCACATTTTATTTTATTTTATTTATTTAATGACCCACATTTTAAAGCCTTTTCTAAGCATAAAAACCAAAATATATTTTATAAGTAATTACACATTAATTTCTTATAAATAAAAACTCTAAAATGTTTACTCTTCCCCAACTCTAGTTTTAGGTTCCTGGTATTTATCGATTTTGTTTGCTCTTCTCAATTCTAGGTCATAAACAATAATTCTTATTTTCCCAGATTTAGAGGACCTCTGAGCTTTTTTTCTAGCTTGTCTTCCCTTCCACCCCCTTCTCGGTTGTGACTCGTCTATGTAACCTGCTTGTCCTTAATGCATGCCTTACACAAGAAGTGTCTGGAGTCCACAGGCCAAGTTTTGAACCCCCAGCTCTGTTACTTCCTAGCATTATGGTCCTAAGCAAGTGTCTAAATCTGTAAAATGAAGATAATATAGCTCATGTCATTGTTGTAAAGATCACATGAGATGTATGCCAAAGAGACACAGTAAGCGCATAGTAGATGATAGCGGGCATTATCTGATGGCCAAAAGAACGAGTTTTGCCAGCCAGTGATCCTTGCACTTTCATTCCACACAGGAGGCTTGTAAGAACCAGCAGCTGGGCATACTGTCTAAAATCTAAGCCCCACGAGGGCAGAGACTATGTCTTGTTCATCACGATAGCCCCAGAACTTAATAGATGACTGGCATAATAGGTATTCAATACATATTTACTGGATGAATCAATGAATGAATATAGGTGATACAAGTATAGTTTTACTGATATTCTGTTTTTCTGGATGAGGAAACTGAGGCTCAGAGAGGTTAAGTGACTTGTAGAAAGTCCCACAGTGGGTTGGGGAAGGATTAAGATATAGTGCTCCTGCCTGGTTTTTCTTCCCTTCTACCATATCACCTCTTTGGGCCCTTACCTTATGATCCAAAAATTCAGGTGTAGTATCTTTGTTATAAATGATGATTCTCAGGGGGGGCAGAAATGATTCTGAAATTTTAAAACCTACCGTGGTATCCACAGCCTTGACCTTCTCTGTGGGGATGTGCTTTGGGACAGGTTCTGTCTGTGACAGCATCACACAGCCTTCAGCACCTAAGGTGATGATTACGACCTGGCACCCCCTTTCCAAGAGCACCTGTGCAGCCTTCCCAGCGTCTGCAGGGCTGCTGACCGTGAGGCCAGTTAGGATCTCAGCCTGGAATACAGAAAAGTGAAAGGAAACAGCGGTGAGAAAAGTAACCTGGGTCTATTTCCAGATTAGATTTGGTTTTCTAGAAAAATGTCCCCCTTCTTTTGCATAACAACCAATGCAGCGGGGAACTTTGATGGATACTGGCTCAGGAAAATAAATTAAAAACCCTATAACAATGACAAAAACTCGCTATCAATGACATTTTGGGGACAACAGGGGAAATGTGAATGTGGCCTGGATATTAGATGACAGCACAGAATCACTAATAATTTTCTTAGGTGTGAAAATGGTGTTGTGGCTCCTCTTAGGAGATGCACACTGAAGTATTTAGGGGTGAGGTTTCATGTTATGTGCAGCTTACTTTGAAATGACTCAACAAAAACAAAAAGAAATACACACAGTGGAGAGGGGAAGCATATAGCAAATGTTAACAACTGTTTAGGTGGAGAGTATGTCACTCTTCGTTGTGTTGCCCTTCCAGCATTTCTGTGTGTATGTATGATAATTTTCATCATAAAGAGTTAGGGGGAACAAAGAATTCTACAAAAGAAAGGAAGAGGGGAGGGAAGAAAGGAGTAAGGGAGGGGCCGCTGCCAATGACTTTGATATATAAGTCGTGTCTGTAAATTTTACCCCTAAGGTTGTATTTCTTCTAGGCTCCTCTTGGGTCATAATGCCTTTCTCTTATTACTGGTTAGAGCTTTCCATATTTGCACAACACCCATTTCTTTTGTTTGTTTTTGCTCAAGAAATTGGAAGCAGGGTAGGAGGGGCACTGACATGGAGCAGAGAAAGCAACGTGCTGATATATTCAGGAGATGTCCACCATTTACTAACTCTGGGACTTTTTCCAGGTCACGTATAAAATGAGGGGCTTGCACAGGACCACAGTTCTCTCCCAGAATATAAAAAGGGCTCCGGCTGAAGTAGGGGTGAAGGGCTGTAGCCCTGCTTCCTCACCCCCTAGGTACCCCTCTAGCTTCTCTGGGGACCCTCTATGGTTCTGAAATTAGTGGCTGAAAATTCACTGGACCAGATGAATTATATGATACTTTTTGACTCAAAAAGTTTATAACCAAATTCTGTCTTTTCTATATCCTATTTCTTCCTAAGAATGGGTCTATCTCTTCCTGTGCTTGCTCTGAACATGCCCAGATTAACCCTTTTTGTTGCCTATAAGTCACCCCACAGTGTCTGCTCCTTCTGGGGTTTGGTCTTCCCTGGCAGCAAAGGTTTTGTTAACTTGACCATGTGTCCTTCCTGAACCATCTTTTCCACACCCTGTCTGAGTTGGCTATGCCTTAAGGCCACCTTCTGTTTTCTTTTTATAAGTTTTTCACTGATCTTCATTACTGAGATCACTTACATCTGTTGAGTTAGTTGGGTCTATTTTCAGAAACACTGAATTCTTGTGGTTTCTAAAAACCTGTTAAAAAACGATTCTTTGATGAAAGATCCTGAACGTAAAAATAATGCAACAAACACCCATGTACCTACCACCCACTTTAAAAAAAATTTTTTTTTTTTTTACGTTTATTCATTTTTGAAAGACACAGAGAGACAGAGCACAAGCAGGGGTGGGGCGGAGAGAAAGGGGGACACAGAATCTGAAGCAGGCTCCAGGCTCTGAGCTGTCAGCACCAGAGCCTGACATGGGGCTCGAACTCACGAACTGTGAGATCATGACCTGAGCTGGAGTCGGATGCTTAACCGACTGAGCCACCCAGGCACCCCACCTACCACCCACTTTTAATAAGTCTTAACGTTTTATTTTATTTGCCTCAGTTATTTTTCTCTAAAGGAGGTAAATGATGGAGTGCCTGGGTGGCTCAGTTGGTTAAGCATCCAACTTTGGCTCAGGTCATGATCTCAGGGTTCGTGGGTTTGAGCCCCATGTCAGGCTTTGTGCTGACAGCTCAGAGCCTGGAGCGTGCTTCTGATTCTGTGTCTCCCTCTCGCTCTGCCCCTCCTCTTCTCACGCTCTGTTTATCTCTCTCTCAAAAATAAAATAAACAACGGGGCACCTGGGTGGCTCAGTTGGTTAAGTGTCCAACTTCGGCTCAGGTCATGATCTCACGGTTCGTAAGTTCAAGCCCTGCGTCGGGCTCTGTGCTGACAGCTCGGAGCCTGGAGCCTGTTTCAGATTCTGTGTCTCCCCCTCTCTCTGCCCCTCCCATGCTCATGCTCTGTCTCTCAATAATAAATAAACATTAAAAAAACATTAAAAAAAGATAATGTCCTCCATAGATATTATGTATTAATGTGCTTTTCCCCTTAACATTATTTCATTTGTGTTTATATATGTAGCATTCCATATACTGCAAAAATACTGCAAATATATTACAGTTTAAAAAAAATTTATTCTCCTTTTCACGGACACTCATTTTTCCATTTTCCCCTTTTACAAACAATGAAGTATTGGATATTCTTATCATGTATATAAAATCTGTTTTTTTTTTCCTCTGACCATTTAAAAATATTTTTGTTTTGACTTTGGATTTTATGCAGTTCCACTAAAATGTATGTTAGTAGACAGTTGTATCTGTGTATCTCAAGTGGTACTTTTAATACACTTTTGATCTGAAGACTTGTGCCTTTCTTCAGTTCTAGAAAACAACCTGCAGTTTTTTCTCCAATATGGCTTCTCTCCAGTTCTCTCCTTTCTCTTCTTTCACTTCCATTAGATGTATGTTAGAGCCTCTCAACCTATCTTTCTTTTCTCCAATTTCCGCTTTAGTATTAAAAACAAAGTTTCTGTGATATTTCTAGGTGAATTGAGCTTTTCACTTCTGGGTGAATTGATCAAGATTCTTTTTCAATTCACTAATTCTTTGATTCCAGTTTGTTTACCTTCCTAATGAGTATTTTGTAGAAAGATTTTAGTGTTTTTCATCCATTTTGAGTTTGTTTTTTGTGTGTGGTGTAAGAAAGTGGTCCAGGTTCATTCTTCTGCATGTCACCGTCCAGTCTTGCCAACACCATTTGCCGATGAGACTTTTTTCCATTGGATATTCTTTCTTGCTTTGTCAGAGATTAGTTGGCCATACATTTGTGGGTCCACTTCTGGGTTCTCTATTCTGTTCCGTTGATTAGAGTGTCTGTTCTTGTGCCACTGCCATACTGTCTTGATGATTACAGCTTTGTAATCTAGCTCAAAGTCTCGAATTGTAATGCCTCCAGCTTTGGTTTTCTTTTTCAACATTACTTTGGCTATTCAAAGTCTTTTCTGGTTCCATACAAATTTTAGAATTGTTTGTTCTTGCTCTGTGAAGAATGCTGGTGTTATTTTGATAGGGATTGCATTGAATATGTAGATTGCTTTGGGTAGTATCGACATTTTAACAGTATTTCCTCTTCCAATCCATGAACATGGAATGTTTTCCCATTTCTTTGTGTCTTCTTCAGTTTCTTTCATAAGCTTTCTATAGTTTTCAGTGTCATTTTCAAATTTCTAATTGACTGATTTTTATATTCACATATTGTTGCTTTGATTCTGTTTCTCTTTCTCTTTTTTTAATGAATGAGAATCTCAATCATATCTATCTATTTATTGAGAGTGAGTGGGGGGAGAGGAGAGAGAGAGAGAAGGAGAGTCCTAAGCAACTCCATGCTCAGCACAGAGCCCAATGTGGGGCTTGATCCCAACAACGCTGGGATCATGACCTGAGCTGAACTCAAGAGTTGGACGCTCAACTGACTGAGCCACCTGGCATCCCTCAATCATTCTTATTTTAATGTCTTTTTTGCACTGCTTCACTATTTGGATTTCACCCTGGGAAAATTCATCTTGGATTGCTGATTTTATTGGACAACTCTTGAGCATTATGTTTTGTCATCTGAAGGCTCACTTTGCTCTCTGAGAGTTGGAGAATCCCACATTTCAGCTCCCGCTAGGCTTATCCCTGCCTTTCCAGTGGTTTTATGGTTGCATCCATCGGGCCCCAAGGGTCTCTAAACCAGAGCCAGGTGTTATATCGGCAATACGGAGTTCCTGTTCTGCTGTCATTGGCGATATTGCCAATCTCGTCACATTCACGGTCACCACGTTAGCATTGGCTTAATTCCTTCCTGATCAGAGGCAGTACCTCTGTCCTCCTATCTCCTCAGTTTGGGAGCCTTACATATGCTGTAGTCCTGGGCAGTAGGCTTAACAGCTTCCTCTAACATTTTTGGCTAGCAAGGGAGCCTTAGCCCAGCATCTCTGGGTTTGAGCAGGGGGCATTGCCCCAGTCTCCCATGAGTGGCACATTTCTAGTGCTCGTTACCCATTAGAGGTCCCTACCACTTACACCTGCCTCTGGGACTGAAATATAGCACACGCAGGGCTGCATGCTCTAGGATTCTGCTCCCTTTCTGATTTGTGGAGTTGTTTGTTTTTGAGCTTGTGAGTACTTTTTCATTGTCTCTTTGTATCTTTATATATCAATGGTTTGTGTGTGAGCAGAGAGAGTGTCTTAAAGCATGAATTTACATTATTATCGAGATTAGAAGTCATCCATAAAGGGGCGCCTGGGTGGCTCAGCATCTGACTTTGGCTCAGGTCATGATCTCGTGGTTTGCAAGTTCGAGCCCCACATCGGACTCTGTGCTGACAGCTCGGAGCCTGGAGCCTGCTTCAGATTCTGTGTCTCCCTCTCTCTCTACCCCTCCTTCACTTGCACTCTCTCTCTCTCTCTCTCTCAAAAATAAATAAACATTAAAAAAATTTAGACGTCATCCTTAAGAATGTTAGGTTTTTAAAGCTTTTCTTTTTTCCATTATGTGTTTGAGATCAATTTTCTTAAAGACTAGAGTTTGTTCATTTGTTCATCCATTTAAAAAGCATTTACTAGGTGCCAACTATGTGCCAGGTACAACGTAATAGATGGTAATTTCCAAAGATAACTGTATCAATATTTGTCACAGTGTATATGCTCTTTTCACGCTGTGCAATGGCAATCTTCTACTGAGAGGTGGAGTGTGAGGGCAGAGTTTCCTGCCTCAGTCAATAGAATGGGCCAGAAGAAATACTGCGTGACTTCCAAAGCTAAGTCATAAAACCCAACTCTTCTGCTGGGCTCCCCCTCCCTCTCCCTCTGGATACTGTTTCTCGGAACCCAGCTTCTACATTGTGAGGAAGCCCGGGTCACAAGGAGAGGCCTTGTGTAAGTCTGGTCAACAGCCAGCATCAACTAGCAGGCACATGAGTGAAGTAGGCTTCCCATGATTCCAGCTCTCTGCCTTTGAGTCTTCCAGGCCCCAGACATCACCGAGAGAGACAAGCCATGCTGTGCCCCGTCTCAATTCCTGATGCACAGAAACCATGAAGGACAAGAAATAATTACAGCAGGTTCCCTGTATCTGCAGTTTCACTTTCCGTGGTTTTAATTACTCATGGTCAGCCGCAGTCAGTAGGTGATCCTCCTCCTGTCGTATAGTCGGAAGGTTAACAGCAGTTTAACGCTATGTCACGGTGCCTGTGTTGCTGACCTCACTTCATCCCCTCACGCAGGCATTTTATCATCTCACACCATCTCGTAGGGGAGGGGTGGGTACAGTACAGCAAGATATTGAGAGAGAGGGAATGTGATCATTCACAAAACTTCTGACAGTATATTGTTATAACTGCTCTCTTTTATTATTATTGTTGTTACTCTCTTACTGTGCCTACTTTAGGAATACAACAGTGAATAAGACAGATGTCCCTGGCCTCACAAGACTAGTAATTCAATGGAGAAGACAGAAGTACTGAGTAAGTCATTTGAGCTGTGATGAGTGTTTGAAGAATAGTGTTCTGCAAGTATCTAGCAGGGAAATCTACGCCAGTTGGCCGTGGAGGGTAATCTAATTTCTTACTATAAAATGGTTATTACTTCCCACAATTCCTTCCTCCCAGCACAAGGCCTGGCCATAATGGGTGCTCAAAAATACTGCATAGCTTATTGTGATTGGTTAAAATTAGTTTCCTTGTGGCAGTCTTTTTGTTTTTGTTTTTATTTACTTCATGCTCTGAGAGATGAAATTAACAAAAAGGCAGGTCAGGAAATCCTGGAAACATGCATTCAGCCTCTGAACCACATGGAAAATTACTATTACAGTTCTTTAACTGCTAACGTTCTCTCTGCATGTTGCATTGTATAGTATGTCTTTGCCTCCCAACATCGAGAGAGAGAGCTCTGGTCTAAAACTGTCTGACCTATATAAGGGAAAAATATTGAAATTTTCTTCCTAAAATGGTTCAGAATGAATGGCACGATCTGAATGTAACTGAGAGATATTTTACTCAGCTCTATACATTAGGACGCTCAGATGGACTGAGAGAACCCTCTCGTAACAGAGTGGCCCCTGAAGTCCTTCCTGTGGCATCATGGAGAACCTATGTCTGTTCCCCCAGGCAGTCACCGCATCTTCACAAGAGAATGTAGCAAATGTTCCAGGGGTTGCATATTAATTAGGGTCGTTAGACCAGTTGAATTTGAATTTCAGATAAATAACAAACAATTTTGTAGCTTAAGTCCATTTCGTATATTATTTGCTGTTTGTTTGAAATTCAAATTTAACTAGGCATCCTGTATTTTTATTCACTAAATTTGGCAACTCTAATACTAATTATTCCATAGAATGTGGAATAATTAAAAAAGAAAACAAAACACCAATAGTGTGAAGGCAGGGAGGGGACTAAAATTAGCTGAGGTTTGAGAAGTGCCAGATTATGGAGATGACTCAGGGAACCTTTTTCTCCACCTAGGATTCACTAATTTCCTTTTCTCCACACCCCAGTTAGCTGAAAAATGTGTTTTCACTGGGCTCAAGAATTCACATGCAATCAAACTGACATGATTAGTCCTGCCTCTTTGCTTTACCCGTTTGTATGAAAGTCTTTGGTTTCTCATGGAATGAGCAAAACCTTCCATCCTTACCTCAGTTTCATTGCAGCAGAACACATCTGAGAGGGCGTAGAAGCGAGGATCCAGGTCAGCAATGGCAGGAGCTGGATTGAACAATGTTTTCACTGTAAAGGAACGGAAAGGGGCTTCAGTGGTCCTCATTTTTAACATGGTGTGTTGACAGACATTGGGTAAAGGCAATCCCCAAGTGTGACCACTTTCCCCATGAAATGAAAAATCAACTTAGTTACGGGTGTAGAAGTCTAAAATCTCAGTCTCTCTGATGGCCTAGTACCAGCCCCTTCTTATTTCTATTTGCTCTATTTTTCACTCTGCAACACTTCAGCTTCAAGGGCAAGCATCGGTATTACAGTCAAGATGATTACAAAGTTGTGGCAAAGCGCAAGAATATTAAAGAAAATTTTAAGTGCTGTGGCCTGAAAGGGGACATGCATGAATGTGAACATTCAGGCTGGTGAACATTTTTGTTCATAAGTCCATTTTCCAGGAAAGAAAAGAAGTTAGAAAAGAAATAATGAAGAGGTCAAAAATTTCCTGGTAAGAATAGTCAAATAGGAAGTTTATGTACATATGCAGGTTTTGAACACCTATGCATGTATTCCAGATATATCACAAGTACTCATGCAAACATAAGCTTTTTTCTAAGATTTTGTTTTAAGTAATCTCTACACCCAAGGTGGGGCTCGAATCCACAACCCTGAGAGCAGGAGTTACACGCTCCACCGACTAAGCCAGCCAGGCTCCCCAAACATACATTTTCACAGAAGCTAACGTTCTTGGCTTCTGTGAAGAATCTGGGAACATAAAGGAAAGCTTGATTGAGAAAGGAGGAGAAATTCAATCCGAGACTGAGAGCTAGCTCAGACTAGGGACCTACAAGAGAAGGATGGATAGGGATAGCAGAGACAGGGAGAATGAGAATGTCACAGCCAATACAGCATCAGAAGAATTTCTGCATTTTTCAGAGGAGGAACGTGAACCTCAGAGAGATGAGGTCACAGTCTAAGGTCATATGCTGGGACATGGTTAAGCTGGGTGCCCATGTGGGGTCCTCCAGATTTAAGTCCAGTATTTGGTCATCTCTCTAGGCCAGGACTCTGTTTATAGCAACACAAGCCTCCATTCCAATTTACAGTATATTTAAAACAGCCTCTGGTGTGGAACTTGGCAAATAAATTTATTTATTCATTCATTCATTCATTCATTATTTATTTATTTACTATTTTTAAAGAAGTCTTCAGCAATCACAATGACAGGAAGCTTCCCCTTTATCAAAACACTTATCCACCAGAGTACCCAACTAGATTGGCTGGTTTCTTTTTCTCTACCCAGGTCCAATGACTTATGTGTTTAGTAGCCCCAATGGACCCACAGAGTAAACTCCTCTAGCTGCAGTTCTCAGAGACCCGTCTAGAACAGTGACCCACAAACTTCCTTGCACATCAGCATCACTAGGAGAGCTCATTAAAGTGCATGACTTCTGGTCTCCCCCTCGAACCCACTGATCAGAATCTCTTGGGGTAGGAACAGGGACGTGCACATTGAGGAGTTCTTCAGGTGGCTCTTCTGTAGCTGTTGTGGCATCGATCCATTCCACATTCTTGGGGAGATGCTTCTCAGCACGTGGCTAATGGAAACTATCCACTACTTCTGCCTGATAAAGCTAGCTAGTTTGCTTCCATACCTTCCTTGGTCTTAACAGTTTGGTTTGGTCAATGGATCTCGTCCAGTGGTCTACAGACTAATGCTACTCCCACATTTTCATTATTTTAGAATTCAGAATGTCCACCCACAGAGATCCTATGGTATATTTTTGGCTGCTCATATTTTTGCACAGGTTATTGTGCAGCTTAAGTTAGAAAACGGGTGTAAAAGCCCTATGTAAACTGTAGAGTGTTGTACAAACGTAAGGGATTATTACTGTTATTATATTGTCCTTTACACACAGCTCAACACCCCCACCCATCCACCCATCTCTTTTGCCTTCTGTTGAAGTTTGTAGCCTGGCAACAGTCTCTCTCATTGGTTTTGTCGCTTCTGCAAGGTCTTAAGAGATGTCAGTTATGCATAAAGGCCCTCAACGCCCAGCATTCCAACACACCCATTTACTTTTTACCGCTGTAGAACAAATATATTGCTCCCTATTTTCCTTGAAGGGTAAATTGCAAAAGCATTGCTCACATATTATGATCTCTAAATCTGCATGCATCTGAGCACAGGTTAGAGCGAAGTACCAGGATGGAACAACAGCTTTGAGCCATTCTTATAAAAGTGCCATTTCATCTCAAAAGATCCCTGACCCAGCAGTTCCTTTTCCAAACCTATCCTACAGAAATACACAGGCAGGCAAAGATGAGGTACAGTGAGGTTCAGGATGTACAGTGATGTACAGCTCTTTAACAGAAAAAGAGAAAAAGACAAAAAGAAACCTAAGCTTCTATCAGAGAGGACTGGTTAGGAAAAAAAAAAAAACACCTCTAATGGAATGTTCTCCTGCTGTTAAAAAGAACGAAGCAGATTTCTGTTTAGCCACAGAAAGATTTCTATAATTTGTGAGTAAAAAAAGGAAGTTTTGTAATAAAATCCATAATATGACCCTCTCTCTCTTTTTTAAATCAAACAAAGCATACTTATATGCGTATTTACATTTATACACTTGCACAGAAGAGAACAAAGTCTGAGAAGTTACTCACTAAACTAATAAGGGATTAGTTCCAAAGGGTGATTGATGGGCATCAATCTGACCACAGATTACCTGCTATACACCAGGCAAAGACATCATTCTTAAAACATGTATAATATCTTACATCAAAAACCAAGTACATTGTAAATGAAATGATATAATGTCTGGCTGTTGCTTCCAAGGTTGCGGGGGGGGGGAGGTGGGGGAGTAGTGAGTTGGGGTATAGATTCAACAGGATTGGCCACGTGTTGAGAATTATTGAAGCTTAACGACAGTAAATATGGTTTACTGTACTATTCTCTGTATGTCCAGATAGATTTGAAGTTTTCCATCATAAAAAACAAATTTTAAAGAAACCATTACATTGCGTTTTAAGCAATAAAAAGAGTTGCTGGAATGAGACATTCTACAATTTAATCTGACCATAAATATTGTATAAAAACCAATCCAATCTTATTTGCTTGTATTTTGCTGAAGGAAAGCATTCTTACCAAGGCCGGATGGTAACAGGCTGGATATGTAGGCTTAGAGTCTGACTAGTAACTAAATTTAGGGGAAAAAATGAAAATACCATAAAGCAAAGGACTCTCTCTGGCTCGTGCTACCATGAATTAGCATAAATATTTTACCAGGGTGAAAAAACTGTGAAGAATCAGTAGATGTAGTTAATCAAATAAGAACGCACCTTTGTGATAGTTTAGGTGGGAAAAAATAATGTCATCCCGGAACCACACAAAAGCAGAGGACACAAGATGTACCATGGAGTAACTTGGACCTGGAGGGGTGACTGACAGCCCCCAACATAGACGGGCTAAGCTCCCGGTTGTCTTAACAGCATGCCAGTGGCTGGCACAGCGATGCCAGTGAGGAACGGGTGAGCCCTGTGAGGGGGGACGCATAGGTGCAAAGCCAGGAAAACGAGGGGGAAGCGCTTCATGGTGTCACCATGGAGGGCAGGAGCCAGACAGTTAAGAAGGCCCTAATAACAAGCTTGGGGGCGCCTGGGTGGCTCAGTCGGTTAGGCGTCCGACTTCGGCTCAGGTCATGATCTCACAGTTCGTGGGTTTGTGCCCCATATCGGGCTCCATGCTGACAGCTCAGAGCCTGGAGCCTGCTTCGGGTTCTGTGTCTCCCTCTCTGCCCCTCCCCCGCTCGCACTCTGTCTCTTTCTCTCTCAAAAATAAACATGAAAAAATTTTGGAAAAAAACAACTAGCCTGGAGAAATAGGAAGAAAGTCACCCTAAGTAAAGAAACCGGGAGAAGGTTGGGGTAACCAAACACTGGCTTGGCGGCCTCCCTCTAGGGGTTGTTTACTGTGAGTTGATCAGCAGAAACGCTCAAAAGTTGGGCTCTGTGCTCGTGGCTGTGAAAGTCAAGGTGGCCGGCCAAGAAGTTTGCTTTGCCAAATGGAAAAGGACTAAAGTGGCATTAAAAGATATTTTGTGTCCTACCTAGAATTTAATCTTGGCGATCTTACAATCTCAATTATTTATAATTGTTCCTGTAATGTTCCATTTGCTTTGAAATGGATGTAAAGACCAGACCCGGCATGCCTAATTTCATCCCGAGCAGCTGCAGCACCAGCTCTCTGCTGTGGGCCTGCCTCGCAGCGTCCTGACCCACGGAGGAGGGGGCCGGAGGGCGCCACTGGCTCATTTCTGGTGCTGCAGGTGCTGTTTAAGACCACTGCTCTCTTCTTGGTGAAGACACAAAGAGATTTCTGAGATAATCTATTCAAAGATGGAAGGGGGCCTTTTTCCTCTGTATTTTAACAACTATCCCTAACCCAGCTATACAGTGTGTTTAATTCAGAGCTCGTTACTTGTGAGAAGCACAGATAAGGCGGCTGTGATAAACCCACAGAGAAGGGGGAGGGGGATTTTACCACCTTTCTTGCAGGTGGAATACTGCTGATGAGCACACAGGCGATCTCACAGGGCGATGGACAGGACGCCAGGTGCTCACTGCATCTCTAAGACTGCCCGCTCTGCTCTGCCATCAGGACGCTCACACGTCCTGACATTAAACAACCGTGAGAGCTCTAGGCCCAGTTCTCTTGCTTCACCGAGGAAGAAAGTGAGGCCCAGAGCAAAGAGCTGACAGACTTGCATGCGGTCCTCCATTTACTAAGGGTGGATTCTGAATTCAGAGCCAAGCTTCATGACTCCCAAACCAGTGCTCCTTTCATTGTATCGCTCTTTTATGTGAGAAGGAAGACATTAAGTTCACACACACACACACACACACACACACACCTCATGGTATGGTAGCTAAGCTGCTCTGGCTGGTAACTACCAATCGAGGACCAGCTGAGTTCTGGATAGAGGAGTACGTGTGCACATGTGCTTGTGTGTTTGTGTTTTGTGGGAGCGCACAAGGGACGCAGTGCAGAAAGCACTCTAGGATCCCGGAGACGGGAGCAGTGAAAACATTGAGAGTTAGGCTACAGGATGAACAATGTTACAGTTCGTGGATTTTACTTTTCTTCACAAAGGCTCAGTTCCTTGAAATCAACGGGATGTGCAGTTTCTTTATTTGAAGTGTGCTCCAGGACACAGAACTTGGGTCCTGGCGTCTGCAATCCGGGTTTCTACGCTGACCTTGGTTGAACTAAGTACTTAACCTCCCCAAGTCTGTCCCCTCACCGCCAATTTGGGAGAACAACGCCTGCCATATCTTTGTCACAGGTTTTCCTGAGGCTCAGATATATTTGAAAGTGCTTTATAAACTATACAGTACATAATAAAGGTAAGGCATTACTCCTTCCAAAATCACTATATGGGAAAGACCACGTGGAATTGATCCTTAGGCAGGCTGGCTCTTAGTAAAAATGCCAACTTGGCCAGTGCTCTTTGGCCTGCCATCACCTACCCCTGCCCGTCCCTGATGCCCCGGGTCCTCCAGCTCCTCAGCGGGCACAGCTGCCAGGCAGGTGATGGAGGAAGCAGTTTTGGACCCCATCCAAATGACATCCTGAGGTCAGGCTGCCTGCCCTTCTAGATAACTCTAGATCCTCCACCGTGGTACCCTTCTCTGCTCCACACACTGGGTAGGTAACGGGGAACCAGAGCAGGACAGAGGAAACCGTGATCCCTGAGAAGCAAGGGAGGGTAGGAACAGAAGGTGCATGAGGATATGCCTTGACCTATATAAGGAAAGACAGGAGCACGAATGAGGTGGCACGTTGTGTTCACATCACCCGATTCGGATGCGTGGCGTGCAGGCGACGCTTACCACAGGCACGAGACTCTCTCTGTGACACCCCTGAGGAAATGCAACCAAATGGGTTTTGGCTTGGAATTCTCTCTGACAGCTTCGAGTCCATTAAAAGTACATTAAATGTCAGTGAGAATTTGCCACGGCATGTTGTTTTGCCAAGAGAAAAATTTGTTAAATCAGGACATACATTTAAAAATTCTCCACAAAATCATTTCAAGCAACTTACTTTCCATTTACTGCTATTTAAAATGGTGTAGACTTTGGGGAGAAATCACTTATGCAAACACACACACACATACACTTACTGTTCTTTTTCTTCTTTTTAGTTTTGTATCTTGATGAGAACGTTTCATGTGGAAAAGTCAATGTAAATCACAGAACTATGGTCACAATATCAAAAGGAAGCTACTGTCTTGGAGTGGCTACTTTTTATTTTGCTATATATATTTTTGACCAAATGGTGCTGAGATCAGGATATGACCCTAATTTTACTTTCAATTAAAAAAATTTTTTTTAATATTTTTATTTTTGAGAGAGCAAGAGTGAGCAGGGGAGGGGCTGAGAGAGAGGGAGACAGAGGATCTGAAGCAGGCTCTGTGCTGACAGCACGGAGCCCTATGTGGGGCTTGAACCCATGAATCGTGAGATCATGACACAACCTGAAGTTGGATGCTTAATCAGCTAAGCCACCCAGATGCCCTGGATATGACCCTGATTTTACTTTATTTATTTAGTTTTTAAAGTATTTATTCATTTTTGAGAGAGAGAAAGAGAGAGAGCGAGCAAGTGAGCACGAGAGGGGGGGAGGGGCAGAGAGGGAGACAGAATCTGAAGCAGGCCCCAGGCTCTGAGCTGTCAGCACAGACAGTGGGGCTCGAACTCATGAACTGCGAGATCATAACCTGAGCCGAAGTCGGACACTTAACCAACTGAGCCACCCAGGCTCAGTACCCCAATCCTGATTTTACTTTAAAGAGAAAAGTGAAAAGGGGAAGACATTTGGAATTTACTGAGATTCATGACACCAGGCTTGGCATCATGTTTTATTTTATTTTGTTTCATTATTAGAACAATTCTGTCGGGGGGTATTTCTAGATGTATTTAACAGACAAGGCTCGGAAACATCAGATGGTTCTGGAAAGACCACAAAGCTAACAAGGAACAGAAATGGAGTCTAAATAAGAAGATGCTTTGCCTACAAGTCAACGGTGAAACAGAAGCAAACAGAAAGAAACCATTTTTTTAGATTTTTAAAGAGTTTGTTCTTGGCTGGGGGTGGAGTGGGGGGAGTGAGCATGAGGGCAGATGAATCAATGTTAGCCATGTGTTGATAACTGCTGAAGCCAAGTGAAGGGTTTCATTATGCAGTTCTCCCTACCTTTGTATGTTGGAAAATTTCCAAAAGCTAAGGTCAAATGAAACCAAAGACTTAAAAGACCTTGACAACACAGAGAATATTACATACAAATAATCTTCTGTTGTTTATAGAATAGGGATGGAGTTTTACGAAAACGAGAAAGAACGAATCTTCAGCTCCTAGAGACGTTTATCAAAATATACCTAGCTGGGCAGTCATCATACAGGACACGCAGCTTGACCTTGCTTCTCGGAAAAGCGATCATTCCACTGTGGGACCATGGGCTGCTTCTGAGGTACTAGTCGCTACTTGTATTATTTCTGCTAACTAGATTGAAGATTTATATTGCTGGATACCAGAAATGCTACTCAGTTTATTTTGTACCCAATTTATAAGCTTTTCTAACCTTATGAAGAACTATAAGAAGACCGTGAATCTTACAGGCTGGAGAGAGGATATTTTACTACAGGAAAAGTACTGCATTGCTTAACTTGAAAGGTTACCTTTCATTAAAACAGGGATAAATGCTTTTCTAGGAAGAAGAATAAATATGTAAAATCACCTCCATTGCTGTGGGCCATGGTCAGGGCTTCCAAAGAAGTTTCTGGAGTTACTTCTAGCTGGCAGATCATTACTTTGGCTCTGCTGATGGCCTTGGCTGCTTCCCTCAGGTCTTCAGTATTCAAAAGTAAATTCGCTCCGGCCACTATTATGATGATATTCTGGCCTATAAAGAATTTCTACATATTTATATTAAAATCCAAGCAAAGCCAAGCAATGATATTCTGCAATGTTACAATCCCTTACAAAGTCACTATGTTAAATGTGTTGTAAGTATTAATTTTAACATTTCTAGGCAATTTAGGTGAAGTTCTGTATTCCTACTGTATCTTTTTTTACACTATTCCTGCTCTGTAAGATCAATATTATTCTGATAATTTTGAAAAATCTAAAAAATATTTCCCCATTAATATTCTCATATACAAAGAATACTAGCTGGGAAGTGATATATAACATACTTAAAAATGGCTGGTACGATGTATGTGGTAAAGATTCTGAATCCTAGATGACAGATGTGGTAATGATGTGTATAAATAGGAATAAACTTGCCTAACACTAAAAACTAAGGCTCAATAGTATGCAGTCAGTTCATGTACATAACCTAGGGTATCTCCGAAAAGTGATTCTGAAGGTCAACACATAGTTTATAATAGCTAACAGATGGAAAGCTGTACCAGCTAAGGCAGAGAGAGGATATTTGGCCTAGACAGCACCAGATCAAACAGAAGCAGGGGTAAAGGATCTTGAATACTCATCACTTGGACCCACAGTCTATAATCCCACCTAAATGCGGAAGGACTGGGGGTGCATTTATGTTAGTGAACTCTCCAGAGCTGTGCTTTCCATGAGTGTAAGCCACAGGTGGCTGTTGAGCACTTGAAATGTGTCTTGTCTAAATTGACATGTGCTTCAATTGTACAATGAATAGCAGATTTTAAAGACTGAGTACAAAGACGAGAAGGTCAAATCTCTTATTACTTTTTAAGAACATTTTGATTCCGTGTTGAAAAGATAATATTTGAGAGATATTGGGTTAAGCGAGTATATTAAGATTAATCTTACCTGTTTCTTTTTACTTTTTATTTTGTCAAAAAAATTTTTTTTAATGTTTATTTTTGAGAGAGAGAGAGAGAGACACAGAGTACGAGTGGGGGAGGGGCAGAGAGAAAGAGACACAGAATCCGAAGCAGGCTCCAGGCTCCGAGCTGTCAGCGCAGAGCCCAACACGGGGCTTGAACCCACGAACCATGAGATCATGACCCGAGCCGAAGTCGGACACTTAACTGACTGAGCCACCCAGGTACCCGCTACTTTTAATTTTTTTTAAAGCTTATTTATTTACTTTTTGAGAGAGACAGAGACAGCGTGAGTGGGGGAGGGGCAGAGAGAGAGCACGAGAGAGAATCCCAGGCAGGCTCTGCTCTGTCAGCATGGAGCCCGATGCAGGGCTTGAACTCACGAAACCCTGAGACCATGACCTGAGCCAAAACCGAGAGTTGGATGCTTAACTGACTGAGCCACCCAGGCACCCCTCTTTTTCTTTCTTAAAATGTGCCTCATGGAAAACTTAAAATTATGTATGTGGCTTGCATTATATTTCTTTTGGACGGCACGGACCTAGAGAGATGAGTTGTAGCAGCCATTTCTTTGCACTCCAGGCTGCTCGTGCTGATCCTGTATAGACATGACCTAAAATTACCTCTGAACACAGAACACATGCTAGCCTATCATCTTACCGCAGATGTGTCTGTTGGCCGCAAGGAGGACTTAAAAAAGTGGGGATGGTTCAGCATAAACCCAATCTTGGGACTGGAAAAATTCAAAGTACCCACACACACTGAGAGACAACATATCTTCTTCCTTTTCTCCTTCGGTGACCTCATTCTCCCTGCTAGCACCAACTGCTGCTTCTGGGTTGCTGACTCCCAAATCTATGTTTCTGGCCTGGCCTTGGCTGATGAGCAGCAGGACTTAGACTACAGCTGTCTGACAGACACTGCCATTTGGCTGGATCGTTCCGGCCTCAAACTCAACTTGTCAAGACTGCACTCCTGACTTCACCTTGCTATTCATTCCTTCACTTATGGGAGCCGACTGTCCCCTCTCTGGGTATTTGTGTTAGCTCCTCTAAGGCAATCTGTATCCTCAAGGGTATAACCATATCCTATACACAAATCTGACAAGTTCTATCATAACAGGCACTCAATACATCATATAAAACTGTATCTTTGTATGGGAAAGGCAGGAACTTGTTCCATGGATAGGCTAGAAATGGAACTCAAAGATATCCCTAGAACACAAAAGAGAGGTTTAAGACAGGCGGCAATAATTACTTAAGACGTAGCTTAAAGTAATGAACACAGACTATTGTTAGAATGACAAATTTTATCTTCTTTAAGTGGGATACATTATCTTCTTTAAGTGTGATACATTTTTTCATTGTTATTGCAACTTGGGGATCACTGGAGTAGAGCTGAATATTCTGTATCTTCTGTGAGAAATGATTGTGTGAAACTATCCTACATCAACGACCTCATTATGACAGGGGCCGGGCATGGGCCTGGGTGGCTCAGTCGGTTGAGTGGCTCTTGATCTCGGCTCAGGTCATGGTCTCACGGTTCATGAGATTGAGCCCCACGATGGGCTCTGGGCTAGCAGCAGGGAGCCTGCTTGGGATTCTCTCTCTCCCTCTCTCTACCCATCCCCGCTCCCAACCTTTCTTTGTCTCAAAGTAAATAAACTTTAAACAAAAAACAGATGTTACTTTGACAAATCCTAATTTCACACAGTGCACACTGCCCACAATGCACTAGGTTCTGTCCTAGGTGCCCCTTGGAATGCTGGGTCATTCTGAATTCAAGAATCTTATGCAGGTTTTTTTATACTTAAAATAGTGGGAAGAAATTATGAAAACTTTACTTGAGGGTAAAGGGAAGTTACTGTTTTCAAAGACAAATGTTGCAACTGTCGCAAGGCCCTGTGACAGACAGACATGGTTGTATATATAGACTTTTAAGATTTGATTGCCGTTTAAAGAGCAGACAAAATTGAATGCTAATGATAAGTTGGAAGTAATTAGTTGCTGCCATTTGCTCAGTAAATATTCTATAAATATGATTCATCAACTTCCTTGTGCACCTATCTATTTACATTTATTTACCTAGTATAACTGAAATGATGGATGAATACTTAACTGCTTTTAGAGACAAATACCAATTCTGAGTTCACGTGAAGGGTAATGGGACATTATAGGATATAAATATTATTTTGAGGCAACTGTAACACTTCATATGTATTGGATGGACAATTTTATATTTAAATGATCAACCTGGGAAGTACAAATAAAGGGAAACATTTATTTTTTAAACTAAAAACACCATACTTTAGGCCTTAGACTGGTGGGCATAGTAAGAAATCCATAGGATTAGAGTAAAAACTGATGCTTCTGTTCTAGTTCTGGACACGAACTGCTTCCTGAAATGACACTCTAATATGCGAAACACGTACCTTCATTATTGACAATTATAGAAGCAGTTCCTGTAGCAGCATCTTGAGTCTGATATGTAAATTCTAAAAGAAAAAAGAAATTACAATCATGTATATACAGCCTGGCACGGACAATCTATTTTAGCGATTTCAATGCACCACTAATCGCTGGAAAAGCTTTTTAACCTTTAGCCATCTGGGATGATAAAAGAAATAACTAATTACCGCTAATTTATACCCATCACCTATACAACAAGGAAGACAGAAGTCTTTACTTTGTTGCACCTTCGTTCTGCATTAGTAACAACCCAGCAGACCCCCCACCCCCCGCCAAATCACCCAAATTACTCATAGCATATCCACATGCATTTTTCTAGACCACCATTTTTTTTTCTTCAGTGAAAGAAATGATAGGCTTCAGATGAGAGATTAAAGTCAAACCTATGCAATGCACTTGTTTGTGTTTCTTCATAAACTTTGTGTCTCATGAAGCATTATGGTCTGGAGCGTAAATGGAAATGTTGATCAGGCAGCCTCTGGCAGCGGCAAAAAGCCTTGAAATGGACCCAAAGACCTTCATTCTACTCCTGGCTCTAGCTCCAACTAGCTGTGTGCTCTTGGACAAACTGAGAACTGATCTGGCCTTCGTTTCTCTTTTGTGCAACAATGGTATCGGCTTCAGTGGTTTCTAAGATCATTTCCAGCCATGACATTCAATGACTTTTCTTAAAATATCTTTTGTGAACGTAGCACCTGTTTTCTCTTGTCACCTGCTTTAGAAACATTTCCATGAGATGAAGGTTTGTAATCTCCTATCATTTTATTCCCATCTGGAGGAATGTACATGAAAGAATTAACCAAACGACATTTAAGCAAGATGAGACAGAGCTGTGCATAAAAATTCTCTGGCCACCAGAGGAGGATCTAATAATTCTATTCTATATTCAACTTTTCTTGTAACCAGATCCCAGAGGAAAGTCATAAAAACTAACTTTAAAAAAGATGAAATTTTACCTGTAGAAATATCATTCTGTTTTAAGTTTTCTATATAATCATTGCCAAAAGAATCTTTGCCAACCTGTACCAAAGAAATGATGAATGTTAGATCTTTTACATTTAGTAAAATGCTACAATGTAGTTTTTAGAATACTTAGCATTTTAAAAGGGCATATCTGCACAGTACTTTATAAACATTAGCTAATTAATCTTCTTAATGTAAGATGCTAGACTTGATTTCAGCCCAAATAATTGTTATATATTAATGTTCCACTTGCATCCAACCTAAAACGTGAAGCATTAAATGACTGTCCCAAGTTCAATCACTTTGCTCTCATTTTGATCTGTTCCTGTGAAAATCACCACTGTGCTGTCCACCATCAACGGCCCTCATATTTATGAAGAATCTCAGTTGTTTGTACTTCACTATAAATGAGGGCATCTTTGTCATGACTTGCCTGGTGTTTTAGAGTCTTCTTTGACATGGGATGGGGGCAGAGAAGGGGGAATTTAAAAAGCTGTCGCTAACTTGGGTAACTTGGTGTAGTGAAAGTCTGTCGTTCTTGAGTCCCAGCATGCATTCTGCTAGTGATCCTTCAGTTTCTCCTTGGACACTCACTCCTCTTCCATTCATAGGCAACATAATTAGGGTGGCAGATTTGTTACAACCATTGATCCTATGTTGACACATCATTATCACCCAAACTCCATAGTTTACATTAGGGTTCGCTCTGGTGTTGTACATTCTATGGGTTCTGACAAATGTATAGACACTTATCCACCATTACAATCTTATCCGGATGGATTCACTGCCCTGAAAACCTTTCGTGCTCTGCCTATTCATCCCTCTCTCCCTCCAAGTCCTTGGCAACCACTGATCTTTCTACTGTCTCCATAGTTTTGTCTGTTCCAGAATGCCGTATCATTGGAATCATATAATATGTAACCTTTTAAGACGGGCTTCTTTCACTTAGTAAATATATCCGAGTTTCCTGCATGTCTTTTTTATGGCTTGCTCACTCATTTCTTTTTAGTGCTGAAAAATATTCCATGGTATGGACGTTCTGCACTTTATCCATTCACCCACCGAAGGACATCTTGGGTTGCTTCCAAATTTTGGTAATTATAAATTTAGGCTCCTGTGAATGTTCACGTGCAGGTTTTTGTGTGGATGCCCTCCTATTTTTATGCTTTTAATTCCAGTATAGTTGACATACAGTGTTATAGTTGTTTTCTCCTATTGTATTTTAAATTTTAATCAGCTGTCACCAGTTAAGTATTAGGAGGCTTCACAAAAACAAGTTTCCAGGAGGTCCTGAAAATTCAGATGTTCTGGTAACGCTGGGCCCACATTCCTGCAAGGGAACCCAGCTGGATTTGCCCCAAAGGTGAGTCCATGCTGTCTAGTTGACCACAGCCCCTACCAGGCCTATTGCAATTTATGTTACCTTCTTGGCACCCGTAGGCTTTTAGGCTTCACTCCTGAACTACTTTTCTGTCCTGCAGGTGAGCACCATGTCATTGGATCATGTATCTGTCTGGGTCTCAGCCACTCCTGGTGAGTTCTGCCTTTCCACAGAAAATTGTTCCCCTCTGGATATATCGATAGAAAGAAAGCTGGGAGGTTACTTGGGTCAAGTTCCTCAATGAGTGCAGATACAATTTCCTGGTAAGATTTTAGATGGTCTAGATCAGGGGTTGGAACATTTTTTTTTCCATAAAAGGCCAGATGGGTAATAGTTCGGACACTGTTGGTCAGACGGTCTCTTTTGCAGCGATTCAGCTCTGCTGTTGCAGTGTGAAAGCAGCCGAAGAAAATCTGTAAACAAATGGATGTAGCTGTGTTCCAGTAAAACTTTATAAAAACACATGGTAGGCAAGATTTGCTCCATGGGCGGTAGTTTGCTGACCCAATTTAAATGCCTCCTTCGAGAGCTTCTTTCTCAAAGAACACTTTTCCCTGTGCTTTTCTGGTAGAAATGCTGAGTAGGCAATAATCTCAAATAATATATAATAATTTCTTACGAGCAGAATTTCTGTCTCTACAAAGAAGAGTGTCCACTATAAAGCACTGCTGTGGGGGAGAGTGCCCAGTGGAGGGAGGTCATTTGTCAAAGGTTTTCTTGGTGGGAGGCTGGCCATTTATCTACCAAAGCATCCCATTTCTTAGGTCAAAGATTCATACCAGAAACAAACTGTTTTCTCATCTGTTTTCAAACATTATTTAACTCTCTCCCATGGGCAATCAAGATGTGATATAGTTGGGAGGGACGCCTGGGTGGCTCAGTCGGTTAAGCATCTAACTCTTGATTTCAGCTCAGGTCATGATCTCACAGTTCATGGGATCGAGCCCTGCGTCAGGCCCTGTGCTGACCGTGCGGAGCCTGCTTGGGATTCTCTCTCTCCCTCTCTCTCTGCTCCTTACTGCTCTCTGTCTCTAAAAATAAATAAACATTAAAAAAAAAAGATGTGATATAGTTGGGGAAAGCATCACTACAAGAATATTGTAGGGATTAAAGGAAGGCCATTCCTCAGCATGTGGGGCCCGGTACAAATTAGAGCAAAGAAACTTCTTTCTCCCCTTTCCTATCAGTTTAATACAGGCAAAATCTGTTTAAGGTGAACACCAAAGGCATGTCTGATAAATGGTGGTGATGATATAAACATTTGGAAGTGCAGGGATTAGGGAGAATTGTTGGAGAGGAGGAGGCAACCCCAAAACATTTGGCTTTGCCTTCAAGAAACTGGTAATACTGCAGGGAAAAGAAGGCGTACAGAGACACCCGTCACACCAAGTGGAATATCAGGAGCATCCGAGGCATAATGAGGAAGGGACGGCCTGCTCAGACTTGCCGCAGTGGTATTTTAGTGGCTGCAGTAGCTGTCTTCTTCTGCTTGGGGAATCACCTGATGGGCTGCGTCCCTTGCTGACGGTTATGGTTCCAGGTTTATTCCAATAGTGACTTCCTGGCAAACCTGTTGGCTGGTGTTCTAAGCTCTACGTGAGAGGTGAGACAACATACTTTGCTTTTGCCTTCTTTGATATTCCCATGACAAAAATAAAAATCTCGTAACTAAAAAATAATGGAAAAGTAACAGCACTGCTGAGGATTTACAGAAGTCAACCTTAGCCCTGTTAACTTTGCATCTGGGTTGTGGAGATACATTACAAAGTAAAAGGAGTGATAAGAAGCCTGAGAACAGGAAGATGACATTTGCACTTGTGTCATGGAAGTCAGAAGTGCCCTCACACCTCCTGTGTGGTTTTGGGCAAGCCACATTTTTTAAAAAAATGTTTATTTTTGAGAGAGAGAGAGAGAGAGAGAGAGAAACAGAGAGTGCGAGCTGGGGTGGGGCAGAGAGAGGATGGAGGGGACAGAGGATCCAAAGTGGGCTGTGTGCTGACAGCAGAGAGTCCCATGCAGGACTCGAGCTCATGAATCGTTGAGACCATGACCTGAGCCGAAGTTGGACGCTCAACTGACTTAGCCACCGAAGCGCCCCTGGGAAGGTTGCTTTTAACTGCCTCTTGGCCTCAGTTTCCTTATCTGGAAAGTCACAGCACCTGTGAGGATAAAATAACATGCATGAAGTGGGCTTAAAACCGTAAAGGATTAAATAATAGCTTGGTGCTATCACTGTCATTATCATTGTCGTCGCCATCCTCATCATCACCATGGCAGTTACTGCTGCTACCAGGGCTCCTGCTTCTTGGATTCAATCTTATAAACTACTTTCCTGTCCATCTGGTTCTCCCTGATGCTTCCAATTCTTCCTGTTGCTCCCTATTTTCAAACAGAAGAGCACTTGATCATGGAAGCAAGCCTGTGGGTGCATTAAATTATTTAAAAAATAAGACTGTATTACTATTATTATAATAAAAACGTAACATCTCCATTAATGGTGTAACTAATGCTGTTTAATGTAACCATGTATCCTGTTGCTTCCACAAGAATAACAGAGCCAACTGGGAGGATGTCTGTGTCTTAGACATACATATTACATCGAAATGTAGACAAAAAGGCAACAGAGATCTGAGTCCTTTCTTTCTGCATTACAGAGTCGCACAGATGCCTTGTGCTATGTAATACTAAAAGAACGCCATTTTCCCGATTTCCCCATCCTCGAACCTCTTACACAATCATTTATTCTGCTGGATTTCCTTTAAAAAAGGTGGAGCGAAGTGAACACTTTCCCATCCCCTGTGCTTACTTCTGACTTGAATGTAAGCCTCTTCCCCAGTCGCTGGACACTGATAACCAGGAGTCACAGGAACAGAACCCAAGCAGGTGTCCTGCAATGACTACCAATGACAGCTGAGTGAAGCTACCTTGAAAATCACAGTGAATGATGTAAAGGGAAGGTCCTTGAAATAAAAAGAACGTGAAATAATGTCATAAAGGAACCTTCATAGGTGTCTCTGGAGTCTTCCCTGTTTTCCCGGTCACATTTTGCTTATCAACCTGGCAAGAGAACTTGACGTGTAAGTATCTTGGCTGTGAAGCAAAATAGTGCGTGTGGAAGTCAGGAAACTTGGAATCGAATTTCAGTTTCTGCCATTATCGAGCTAATTAAAATTCTTTATATTTTGCTGCAAATTGTTCCACCTGAGCTAGGTAGGGTGGGACGGGGTGAGTTCTCTCTGGCAGGTAGGAAACCGATAGTTCTCAGCCTTCGCTGTGCATCGGTAGCTCCCGAGGAGTTTACAGACATCCGGGTGCTCGGGTTACACGCCACATCAATTGAACCAGGCCCTGTGCAGGTGAGACCGAGGCAGGTGCACCAGGTGATTGCAATGACTGCAGCCTCGGCCCGCTGGGACAGTGTGCGTAAAGCTTTGCGTGGAAGAAATGAAAAGGGAGAGCACAGTCCTGCCTGGCGCTGGGGTGGGAAGTCAGCTAAGTGGGAACACGGAGGAGTGTCGCCTACAGAATCTGCTGGGGGCGAGGGGCCCATCAGGGTCCAACACTGGGAGCAAGGTATCGTAAAGCTACAAAGATTGCTGCGCTCGTGTTTGCTGACTCTGGTCTCATTTTCACGTGGCTAGGCTCGCTCCCCCTTGCTTTGCTGGCTTCTCTTTCTAACACTCTTATTTGGCAAAAGTAGTTGGATTTCTCTGTTCTACAGAGTGGTCAGTAGAAAAGCACTGTTAACTTGGTATGATCATTTGTGTTAAAACACAAGGTGAATACAATTCAGTCGTGTCTATTTCCTTGCCTTCTGAGAACTTGGAAGTCCTTTCCTCTCTCCACCTAATCAAACCTTACCTGTTTTTCAAGCACAACTTAAAGCCTACCTTCTCTATTCTAGCCCTTCTTAATGCTCTCATTTCCTAAACTCCTAGAGCATTCCTAATAGATACCATTAAACATTTAATTGAATATCATCTTATGTTGTTTGCCTAAACAATCTCCCTAAAGGTCTAGCCTTCCTAAAGCTTCTTGGAGACTCTAGCTTAGCAAGACTCAAGCCCTGTACGTGAAATGTGTTCATAAGTATTTGGTCATCTTAGTTGCCTGTTTATTTTCTTGGGCCTATTTTATCATTCTTAAAAATTTTTTTAATGTTTGTTTATTTTTGAGAGAGAGAGAGAGAGAAGGACACAGAATCCGAAGCAGGCTCTAGGCTCTGAGCTGTGAGCGCAGGCTGACAGTGGGGGAGGCTCAAACTCACGAACCGCAAGATCATGACCTGAGCCGAAGTCAGATGCTTAGCCAACTGAGCCACCCAGGCGCCCCTATCTTATCATTCTTAAAGGGATGTGACCACAGGCACTCAGACTCTCCTAGCAGTGGCTGCCAAAAGGGTCTATAGAAGGTTTTGCTCCTAAACAGCCCTCTTGAAGGCACTCCTACACTCCTACACTCTCCTTTCAGATAGTAGCAGTAAAATACTTTTGGGTAAAAGGGTTCTGGGAAAACCACTTTTGGGTAGAAGGATTCTGGGAAAACCATAGTCTGAGGGAGCCTGTTCCAGGTGAAAGAAGCCAGGTCATTAGCAATTATGGACAACTACTTGCACTTATGCTAAGGCAACTCCTAGAACCCGAGAGGCTCTTCAGGAAATCCCAGGCTTAGTTCTACCCTGAAGACTGTAGAGCAATGCAGCTGAATAGAACTTTCTGCAAGGATGAAACGTTCTCTAACTGTGCTGCCCAAAACAGGCACTTGAAATGCAGCCAGTATGATTGAGCAACTCAATTTACACTTTTATTTTAATTACATTTAAATCTAGCTGCACGTGGCTAGTGGCTACCATCTTGGATAATGCAGCTATAGGGAGATGTAAATTAGAATCACGGAAAACAAAAGGGCTGGGTGTATCAGGAGCAAGAACATTTACTCCAGCTAAGGCTACTGAGATATTTCCTTCACTCTTTTCACCGAGAAGGCTCTCTGCATTGAGGGAGAGCCAGTCATGGCTTCCGTAGTCCAGAACCGTGACCTAATGCTGAGGAAGGTAACTTCAGTTAGCACTACATTTATAACAAACATCCACATTTCAAAATGGCTGAGAAATGGGCTTCTTGGAATCCTTGAATGGTAGAAAACATCTAGTAATTCTATCCATCAACACATAGTTGAGGAAAATAAAACCTAGAGGACCAAGATACCGTACTCAAGGTCACATGAAGTTGAATATTCTGCTAAGAAATTTATCACATATATTAAAACAGATTGCCAACTTTCAAAGGTAGAGTGCACAAAAACATAATTAACACTCAAATGAACACAATTTAATATTTGTGACTCAAGACATTCTGTGACATTTCAGTCCCAAAAGTCCTAATGAACAGCAGGTTAGGGATACTAACATGCATTTGTTGTCCTATGACAAAACCTGGCAGTTGCTTTTTTGAATAAGTCCCTCAGAATATTATTTTTTTTAACTTGTTACTTGTGGCTTTGCCTAAAAGAGGAAAGAATATATACGATTCCACTTGTTTAAGCTAGCTCGTGGTTTAAATCCTATCTAAATGGGTGTTTAGCTTCATAATGGCCCTTAACATACAAAATTAATGCTACAATCAGTATTACGAGGCCTGCTTATCCAAGAGTGGAGGTGAGTTGGTGGTAACCCAATTATTTCTTCCATTCTTCCTATATGAGACACATTATTTGGTTAGGGTCATAGGGTACCCTGTGTTTGGACATGTGGCCAAGCATTCCAATCAATATAACCATTAGTTCTAGCCAGTTGTCCTACAGCAGAGCTCAGGAAAGGATAAATTTCACTTCATTCCTGGAATGGGATTACTTGGAAAGGGATGGTGACTAATTTTTGATCTTTGAAAACTAAATCTTACTGCACAGTTGACTGTCCCACAGTAATCTAACTGACAAGGCACCTTTTTGGTTAAGATGATGAGTACTCTAATATATTGCTTTTCAAACCATCTGTAGTGAAGGCTCAGTTTTTTTTTCTTTTTTCATTTTCAATCCATTGTGGACTAATAATTCCATAAAATATAACAAATAAAAACAGAAAAAAATCCTACAAAATACAAGGCTTAATTTATTATTACTATTATATTCAACAGCTATAAAATTCCTCTGTAAAATTGCTATAAATATTTCTAATTGCTTATTCTCAATTTCTGTAATGTCCAGACCACTGACAGTTTGCAGAATGCCTGAGAGTCAGACCTTGAATGCGTGGCTCTAATATACTGCTTCTGTCACAGAGCTTAATATCTGCCCATTCCTCAGGGAAAACACACAGCTGTTTTTATTAGTTTTTTTTTCTTTTACCTTTTTATTTTCATTAAATTTTTTTTAATATTTATTTTCTTTTTGAGGGAGAGAGAGAAAGCGTGAGTTGGGGAGGGGCAGAGAGAGAGGGAGCCACAGGATCTGAAGTAGGCTGTAGGCTCTGAGCTGTCAGCACAGAGCCCGATGTGGGGCTTGAACTCACAAACTGTGAGATCATGACCTGAACTGAAGTCAGCGCTCAACTGACTGAGCTACCCAGGTGCCCTGTCTTTTTTTTTTTTTTTTAAGTAAGCTTTATGCCCAATGTGGGGCTTGAAGTCATGACACCAAGATCAAGAGTCACATGCTCTACCAAATGAGCCAGCCAGATGGATCTAGTGAGTTTTGATAATGTCATGTTTGAGGAAAGCAAGACCAGGGTCCTTGAGGGTCCTCCCAGTTGGCTGATTTGAGATCGGGGTTATTTGGGTCCTTGCCTGCTCAGGGTTCCTTTCCACCGCACAAGAAGCAGGGTCTTTGGGCTCATTCGAGGCAACCACAACTTGAACTCTTTATTCTCCCAAGGTCCTCCCTAGCAGCCAGTTTTGGGTATCTAGAAACAACTTCCTCCTCCAACATTTATCTTCAATGGAATGGTAGAAGAGGAAACACAAAAATCAGGTATTATGAAAGGTATTCTAACAGACTCTGCCCTGCCAAGAAGACTTTTGTTTTCTATGATATCTGCCTAGATTTTTAATCTGAAAATATCATTTCCAGTTATCCTTCGACTGTGGCCTTGGGCCCACGACTCAGTTGAGTACTGACTGTACAACTCTTAACAACTTGAAGTGTTTCATTATTACATGTTGCGCTGGATACATATCGACGGACTCTTGCTTAATAGTCCTCATCACAGTATCTTGGCAAATAATTCCCCTGAGCTCAAAAGAAGATGTTTTGCATGTGCCATCAGTCTTACTTCACCAGAGCTTGAATTTTAGTTTGTTGCAGGGTAGTAGTAGGTAAGTTAATGTTGCTAAGAAAACTGTAGGAAATTTTCTACCTGTTTTTCTTTTGCTCCATCTGTTCATTTTTATCTGGAGTAATGTCATGATTTTGGTTTCCACTTGAAAGTTGTCATCTTTAAAAAACTGCTATACAGCAGGTTGGCTAATTTGCTTAATAAGAAAATACTTCACCAATGGAAAAAAATATCAAGATTAATGGATAATGATACCTTCTACTATAAAAGATATTTTTCTTAAAAAAATTTTTTTTAATGTTTATTTTTGAGAGAGAGAGAGAGAGAGAGAGAGAGAGACAGACAGACAGACAGACAGACATAGCGTGAGCGGGGAAGGGGCACAGAGACAGGGAGGCACAGAATCTGAAGCAGGCTCCAGGCTCTGAGCTGTCAGCACAGAGCCTGATGTGGGGCTCGAATTCACGAACTGTGAGATCATGACCGGAACTGAAGTTGGACACAACCGACTGAGCCACCCAGGCGCACCAATTTTTCTTAAAAAAAAATTTTTTTTAATGTTTGTTTATTTTTAAGAGAAAGAGCATGAGCAGGGGAGGGGCAGAGAGAGAGATGGAGACACAGAGACCAAAGCAGGCTTCAGGCTCTGAGCTGTCAGCACAGAGCTTGAGGCAGGGCTCCAACCCACAAGCTGTGAGATCATGACCTGAGCTGAAGTTGGATGCCCAACCGACTGAGCCACCCAGGCACCCCTAAGATATTTTTCTCTTTAACAGGTCTAAGAATACTGTAAAGTCAGTTAAGTGCCTGACTCTTGGTCTCAGCTCAGGTCTTGATCTCAGAGTTGTGAGTTCAAGCCCCAGGCTGGGCTCCACGCTGGGCATGAAATCTACTTAAAAAAATGTCTATATCTATATATATATCTATATCCATATCTATACCTATATCAAATACATCACCTATCTATCTACATATATCTATAGACATCTACAGATATATAAAGAAGTCTAAGAACATTAAGCTAAAGAAATATGTGTCTAAAGGTTCCAGGTTATCTAAGCAAAGGCACCCCGTATGGGTTTTGGCTGAAGCCATGCTTTCTTATCCTCTCTGTACAGATACCCATGCTGAAGCCTAGCACGGGGCTGGACAGCAGATGACTGCATCAGGGGCACAGTAGATATAAAGCACTTTCCAAACTGCACAGGTGTTAACACAAACTGTCATACACGGACTGGAATAAAACAGCACCACTGCTTTATCAAACTCCTAACTGTAACATTTCCCCAAATACAGCCCTCTGCTGTCTATTCCTCTCACATCCACTCCTGATGGTTGCATGATTCACTTCCCAAGTTCACTTCCACAACTCAAATATTTCTATTTTGCGTTTCTCTTTGCCTCAAATTCAACAGACCCAAAATAACACCAATCTCAATCTTCGAGTTGGATGAGATCCCAGGGGACATCCAATTTTGACTTTCATGGCTACATGAATAGCATTTATGAAGCTTCCAAGAGGGGTTCTCTAATCTCTCCTTTTACGGCTCCGCTCTAGGGAACTCCTCTCTTTCCAGAGCAGCCATTTTTGGTACTTTGCTTCCAATACCCATTCTCTGTCCACGTTTTCCCAGCCAGGAAATATCGTCCTCTTTCCAGTTCCCAAGCCCCCGTTAAGTCAGCACCATCTGATGACTCCCCAAGCCCTTCATTTCTAATCAAGTACAGGAGAGGTCAGGCCTACAGCTCCCTCTCCTTGCCCCACAATTCCTAGCATGTAATGGGTCATCAATAATTCATGGATGGTTGACACTTAAAATCTATCAAGACTTCAACCTTAGCAAACGAGGGTTTCTTACTTTGAATCTTGTGCTTCATGTGATGTTTTTGACCAAACAGCCAGATGAGAATTGTATCGTGTTAATCATAAATTAGAAATAAAACTGCAGCTCATTAGCAGATGAAATGATAATCGCTTATCGTTTGTACATCATTTAAAGGCTCCCATGGAGAGAAGAGTGCTGTGTGCACTGGGAAGTGAAATTTCAGAGACATTTTGGTAAAAATGACCCAGCCTACAGGAGAGGGCTCATTCTTTTAAATTTCTCAGATTCCTCTTATCTTTTACTGTGTAGACCAAGTCTAGCTTTTCTAAAGTAAATTATCTTTTTTGTTACACCAGTGATGCAAGCACCTTAAAATTTCATTAAACATGCAAACATTGAACCTCTGGCAGCCAATTTTGTCTTATTTTCAAATAATTTCAGACAGATGGATAGAAATAGGGGATATTTTACATATCATTTCCTTATATTCCTGCAAAAAGAATTATGCCTAAAAATTAGTTATGGGTAGTTCAGTAAAGCCCAGATTCCTTTCTGATCCAAGGGCTAGCATTAGAAGAAATAACTTAAGAGCTACACGAGTGAATCACAAGTTATTACACCGACTTTCCAAGAGCTGTGTTGCAGCGAAAACTGCTAAAAGCAGGATTAACTTCTGTCGTTCAGAAGCTGGCATACAGAAACTCAGTGGGGCAGGCGAATTCCTCTCACTTCTCATCCTTCACTTGGAAGCCCAGCAAGTTAAAGACGTGCATAATTAAGTTATTTGAGGACTGCTACTTCCCAGAGGACACACTGAGGTAGAAAGCAATCTAAAGGACAAGGAAGATTATCCTCTTCTATTTAAATCTTTAACAAGGAACTACCAAAAAAAACAAAACAAAACAAAACAAAAAACAAACCAGATACTCAAAAGCAAGTACATGTAAATGCATGTTTCCAGCAGCATATTCACAGTAGTCAAGAGGTGGAAACAGCTCAAGTGTCCATCAACAGACAAATGGATAGACAGATAATGGTATGTACAATGGGATATTATTCCTCCACAAAAGGAAAAAAAAATAGTACATGCTATAAGGTAGATGGACTTTGAAAATATTACGTTAGGTGAAATAAGCCAGACACAAAATGTCGCGTATCCTAGGATTCCATTTCTAGGAAATATCCAAATAGATAAATCCACAGAGACAGATGGTGGTTGTGAGGGTCTGGGGGTGGGAGTGGGGTGGGGGGGGGATGGGGAGAAACTGCTTAATGGTAAGGAATTTTACTTTGGAATGATAGAATTGTTCTGGAACTAAAGAGAATAGCGGTTGTCCAACAACACTGGGAATGTACCAAATGGCACTGAATTGTTCACTTTCAAACGGTTAAAAAATAAAAACAACTCAAATCTTAAAAACAGACTCTTGCCTCTAGGAGCCTCTCCACTGTAGTCTACACTTACCTTGCATACCATGGATGTCTTTGCTCCGAGCCTAGCAGCTTGGACACACTGGTTGGCACCTTTCCCTCCAAAGCCAATAAAAAACTTATGTCCATGAATGGTTTCACCAGTTTTGGGCAAACGAGAAGTAAGGCTATCATAATTTAAAAAGAGAAGGAAAAAAAAGGCACATTGGTAACTGCAATCACTTTAAGTTCTTCAGAAGAGAGAAGGAAGGTTCTCTGAAGGAGCTCTAGTCTTAGGAATCAGAAGCAGAGATTATCTTTTCCTTTAAGGTAACGTTCAGGGCGCCTGGGTGGCTCAGTCGGTTCGGCGTCTGACTTCAGCTCACGTCATGATCTCATGGTTCATGAGTTCAAGACCCACACTGGGTTCTCTGCTGTCAGCGCAGAGCCCGCTTCAGATCCTCTGTCTCCCTCTCTCCCTGCCCCTCCCCTGGCTTGCCCTCCCTCTGTCTTTCTCTCTCAAAAATAAACAAACATAAAAAAGCGATAGCACTCAGTGGTTGGCATCACCTTCTAGAACGCATCTGCTGACGGGATTCTTTACTTCCCTACAGCCCCACAACCACGCTACTGAAGCTCCACTTCAGATGACAGTTCCTAGTGTCTGTACTGCATCAGGGGTGTTCATAGGTGCCTTTGTTTTCCATGATGGGGAGCTTTTGGAGGGAGGTTAACTTCAGATTTCTGCTTCTCAGTGCCCCCAGCACAGACCTTAATTCACCATGGGACTTGATAAATGAGACCAAGTTAATGTGTGTTTCTGTACAGATTGATCTGGTCACTTTAACAAGAGGTAGGAAGTGTAGCAGGATTCTGGTACCCATGTTCAGGACCTACGGAGAAGGAGGAAGTTTCAATTCTAGGCACTAAGGAATCACACTTGTTTCCTTGCAGGTGGGGTGGGAGTGGGGCATTTCAGTGACAGGATCAGGTGTTAGCCCCAGTCCCTCCTGTTTACCTCCCATTTCATGTACTGACTCAAAAATAGCATCTATTAAAAAAAACAAACAAAAAACGGAGTCTAAAGAACCTAGTTTAAAATTTTTACCATAGGAACTTTCAAACATACAAAACTAGAGAAAACAGTATATTAACTTCTCTACCCCCATGCACTCATCACCCAGATTCAACTATTGTCAACTCCTAGCCAATCTTGTTTCCGTCTGCATTTTTAGGGACTTCTCCAAGAGCTAAGGATTTTTTTAGTGACCTGTTACTGCCTAATGAGGGTAGTACTAAAGGAGACAAAAAGTCAGGGTAAAAGGTTTTCTCCAGGATATGATTTTCGTAACATCAAAGTGGAAAATGTGAGGAAACAAATCTTTGAAGGACAGAAGACTTGAGAATGGAAAGAGCCCTTGGTATAAGGGCAAGTGAAGAAGATGGGCACCAGTGGCATGAGGACCGGGTGGCCACAAAGAAGTGGGCTAGATGGACCAGATGGGAGGATGGCAGGTGTGACCGAAAAGGTTAATTAGCTTTAGATGGGAAAGAAAGGCCAAGAGAGCAGTTCACGACAGCAAGTCAATTGAGAACCTACTCTGTCCTGGCAGATTTGCAATTTATATTCATTTCCCACCTAGGCTGTGATCTTTCTGAAACCAGTTCTTATTCCTAATTATAGAGTAACAGAACAATGCCAATTCCTACAGGTCACTAACAGCCTGTTTGCAATGGAATGACTGATGGCTAATGCCAAGAACACGTGACTGTGTCGCGAACGACCAAGTTCAACCTGTGCACCTCCTTTATGTGGTTCTAAAAAATCTCAATAAACTGGGCTAAATGACTCCATTCCCAAGCAGTGCAGTGTCAAATATGGTTATTTGAGATTCAAAAGAGACTCATCAATAATTTGAAAACATTCTATTCCACTCCTCCCCTTTCAATTCTATTTTTATCTCCTATTCTAAATGCATTTATAGTACTGATGAAAAAAATCCATCTACAAGGTTCACTTCTGAAAAAGGTACTCAATCAAGAGAAAAATGGTTTTAATGTAATGTTATTATCCTGTCATTTAATTTAGCAATGACAAGTGATGATGAGATTTTGATTTGCATCAGAAATCTTAAACATTTTAGGATTCTGTTATGAACAGGCAATGATGAGTAATCTGTGCGACTGAGTATGTGAATTCTTGGCTTATTGATGCTGCTACAAACAACATCCATAACAACCTCAAAAAGAAAAAAAATATCCAATGTGGCTAAAAACAGGCAAATAACTTAATTAGTAAGACTGTGGGTAAAGAAACTTATGATTTCCACTATATTCATAGTTAGATCTGGGTCACAATTCACTGGTTTGAATCAGGTATATTTTTTTATTATTGACTGTGGGAAATCATGAAAAATATATCAGCAGATGATTATTGGGATGTATATATATGGGACGGAGGAGTGAAATCGGGGGTACAGTGTGTATGTGTTTGACGTGAGAGCAGATGGCTGGGATTTAAACTCCTTTCTAAACAACTTATATTAACACAAGCACTGTACTAATTTAGCCATCACTGAAATTTCTCACTCCTTTGGAACCCTACCCTTTTCTTTCTGCATCTATGCCCTACTCTTCTTTCTTTCTTCCTTTAACTGTGGACTTTCCCTGTGTGAGGACAAGGACCAAGTCTGTCATGTTCTCCATTTTATCCGGAGGGCTCGCCACTTAGCATAGGGTTGATAAAATATTTGAGTGAATTTGTAAAAGAGTTTTCCCTTGTCTCTGAAGGGTGGCAGGAAATGCCACCCCAAAATACGACTGGGGGACAAGACATGCTGCCCAAATACGCCACTTCGGTATATTGATTATGTTCAGCGGTAGGCACGTGAAAAGTAGCAAATGGAGGGAGAGGCTTTCTCTGAACTGCCCTTATCTGCCTACAGACCAGTCCCCCGAAAGGACTCAATGGCCATGAATCCCCTCCCCAGGAGTTTCATCCACCAGCAAGGATGGACTCCTGTCACAGGAGAGGAGGCTAGAAGTCAACATCACACCCAGATAAACGTTGTCACAAATGTTGTCTTATCTATTTGTTCTACTGAGGGCTAGTTCGTCTTTCCTAAACCATTTGCTCTCCCCCTAAGAAGCCTCCTTCCTTCCTCCCCCTTTCCTATTAAGAATCCTGAATTCCTAATCGCCTTGGGAGTTACTCATTTTCCTCTGGGTATTTCCCATGTATACCTGGGGGATGCAGGCCAGTAAACTTGTTTTTCTCCTGTTAATCTTTTATTCCTGGGGTCTCAGCCAAGAACTGAGAAGGGTAGAGGGAAAATTATTTTTCCTCCCCTACCTCTCTTTTCTGTCTCCCCTGTGTAGCATCCATTCTTACTTCTGAACTGTGGACGTGGAGGTGTTGATGAAAGGGAAGGAGACCGGCAGGGATGTTCAATTGTCTGGCAATGACAATTTCATGTTCTACCAGACCTTGCCCACTGCATTCCCAATATTAGCAGCCACTCCTGTCCTCTAAGCAGGAACTGTAACTAGAACTCATAGTATCATTCCTTCATTCATTCAACAAATGTTCTATTTGAAAAAAAAAATCTTTTTTAGATTTATTTATTTTTGAGAGACAGAGCACAAGCGGGGGATGGGCAGAGAGAAAAGGAGACACAGAATCCGAGCCGTCAGCACCGAGCCCGACGCGGGGCTTGAACTCACGAACCTCGAGATCATGACCTGAGCTGAAGTCGGAAGCTCAATCGACGGAGCCACCCCGGCACCCCTCAACAAATGTTCTATTGGTATTTTCCAGTATACCTCTACAGGACAAAATCAACTTCCTGACAATGTAGTAAGACCTAACCCTGATGCAAGTAATACATGAGTGAAAACAAACAAACAAACAAAAACCTGTCGGAGCACGAGGTTAGTATGATCTGATTCATGTTTGTTTGTTTGTTTTTTTTAAGATCAAATTGGCTTTATTAAGCGATTCATGAATCAGGGCAGCATCTAGCAAGTAGAGGGGACCTCCCCAACTCACGATTTTTTAAAATAAAAAGATGTACATGTTCTTACAGGATATGTAAATGTGCAGAAAATGAAATGTTAATGACAAGCATCCATGAAAAGGGTGGAGAGAGGGAGCAAAAGTTCATGTTTTACTTTATATACTTCAACAGAGAGGTATGTGCAACAAGAATATATCTGCGCATTATGGGAGGCCACTGGTTACTACTTCAGATTCATGTGGCGTCCCTGCATCCCTGCCACCACTTCTTCCTGGGCTCCTGCTGGCTTCTTGCAGGTGCCACCTGCCCAACTGAGCCTTGCCCAATGCCAGTCTTTCCATTCCAGGGGTCTGTTTCTTTGTTATGGTTCCCCAGGCTGTCTCGCAGCATCGAGCGACCACTTGAACATGTCAGGTATCTTTGTATAGGCTTTTCTTGCTCCCTGGATTACAGACCCGCATAGTTTATGTGCACTGAAGCCTTTGTCTTGTGCCCTTTCTCTTGAACCCAGACTAAGACAGTTTACTGCTTATTTTTTTAAGGGTAAAGGAACTGGAGCGGAAAGCACTAGAAAGTTAGTTACAGTTGCCGATAGGCAGAAACATTTCTGAATTATAAATCCTCATTTACCTTGGATTAGGCTTTCCTCTCTCTTATGAAATATCATGAAATTAAGGCCTGGTTCAAGAAAGGATCTACACAAGGCATCATCCCCTCGATGAAAGCATTGCTATGATTCGCCCCAATTCAAACATAAGGTTTAGCAGGGCGCCAAAGACAAATTAAATTGCTCAAAGGAAACTAAAGAGGGAGGAGTACTGGTAGTTAATACACCATTGCTACCATTTAAAAATTAAGAACGGTGTATTTCTGAATGGGGGAGAAAACCCAAACAGAGAAAACCAGTCATAAGAAATATATTTGAATTCAAAACAAATTAGTAGCTTTAAAAATGTCACATTTTAAAGTTGCACAGGAGAAAACACTGCTAACTGTTCAGAGATGGCCCCTCAGTCTTCTGGGCCTTGAGAGGCCATGAGGTTAGAGCCTCGTTGTGCAAGGCAGCAGGCCTGAGCCGCTTACTGATGTATTACCTTTGACAGCTTTTCCCTCTTTGAACCAGCTTCTTCTCTTGCAAAACAGGTTTAATAATACTTGTCAACTCCTTAAATGCCTGGGTTTTGTGCTCTGAGTTATTTCACTGACAGGTGTTATCAGAACAACTAATCAATTGCTTTTAGCTTCTTGACAATGATGTGTTTGTTAGATTCTCAGAGATGATTCATACCAAGGGAAGGAATGACCTAGTGAAACAGGGATGAGAAGTCTTTTGACCAAAGAGGTCACCCTATCCGGGCTCCAGCCAAAAGTCAAGGAATATGTCGCTTTTTGGCTTTTTTCGTTCCATTCTTTCGTCTTTTGGCTGCAAGCTTCTGACACACTGGATGCCTCTATCTCTATAACGGGGAATTGTACTATTATTGCCCAATTAAAATTCATTATTTATTATTCCTACTGCCTGTATTCTTCCAACTGTATCTGTTCTTCTCAGCATTTGTGTGGGTCACATTTACAGAAATGAGAGTCATTTCCAAACCAACTTAGTGATATCTCTTTCCAGCTCTGTAAAAAGAACTTAGCCTCCCAACTAAAACTTCATTATGTGGTTCCCAACCCTAAATTTGCAGACAAAGGGCTTATTTAAGGGAATGAAAGCTGAATTATGCTTGAAACTGTTTTTTTTTTTTTTTAACTGATTTTGGCTACTAATCCTGTCTTTTCCTGGTAAACCAGTCTGTGGCTAAAAAGTAGTTTTGCCTGAAGATGTAACTATTCTTGAACGTATAGGATACATATGAAGAATATTGGCCACAAGTGGCCAGCCTTCCAGAATGTCATATTCTTGAACCTTATTTATTTAAATTTTGCTGACGTGTGACAAAGTGTGCCAGGTGCTAGGGGAACCAATGAAGAGAGTATGGTCTCCTGTGTTCTGGTCTTGTGTGGCTTCCTTCCTTCCCATCTCTGCTCAGATGTTTCCTCCTCAGAGAGGTCTTCCCACACCACCTTACAGGAGATGTCCCCATTCCCAATTTTTGTTAAGTACATATTCATTCTGACAAAGAATACTATGTTCCTGGATCAGAGACCCAGCTTTTTAATTACTCACAATTACATTAGTTCTCCGTGTCCCAATCTCCCCCAGGGTGACACGAGAGGAACTTCCAAATGATGAATTATTGGGAGTCTATATAGGAGCCCATACAGCTGCTGTCCCTCTTCCCCCCTGGGGTGGGGGAGGGGGAGAGGAAGAAAACACGACCTAGTGACCTTTGCATTGTAACGTAAACGGATCCTCGCAGGGGGAGCAGGGAGGTCTCTAGATTTACAGTCCCCAGAATGTAAATAAATGTGTCCAAGGGAGAAGTCCCTAAATCTCCCCAGAGGTCTCGGACTTGCAAGGTTTGTTTGCCATTCAAACATTCTTTAATCCTGGCGCTAGAGAGCTTTGCTCAGAAAGTCCCGATCACGCAGAGACGTGAGAACATTTATGGAGCACTGATTTCCAACGATTTTCTTCAGATCAGTATCACTATCTGACATTATAATACTCATTAATTTCTTTCCTCTTTCCCTATCTTGTTTTGGATTAACTGTATTCTACTTCATACTCACTACCGATGTGTTAACTCTCTTTTGTCTATTTTTTAAAAGATTTTAAAGTAATCTCTACACCCAACGTGGGGCTCAAACTTACAACTCTGAGATGCTTAGGAGTTGCATGCTCTCTACCACTTGGGCCAGCCAGGAGCCCCTCCCGTTTTTCTGTTTTTAAAAGTGACAATGAGCATCTTTTAACTTACCACAGCTTATTTTCAAACATTACTATACCACTTTACTTACAAGTGTAATTTACTTTACGATTGTATTTTTTCATTTCTCTTCCTATCCTTTGTGCTATTATTGTTACATATTTTACTTCTATATTATACAAACCTTACAATACTGTTATTTTTGCTTAAACTATCAATTGCCTTTAAAGAAATTAAGAAATAGAAGTAAGTCTTTGTATTTGCCATTTCTGGGCTCTTCATTCCTTTGGGTAGATCTGAGTTTCCATCTAGTATCATTTTGGTTCCACCTAAAGAACTTCAGTATTTATTGCAGTGTGAGTTTCTGGTGATAAGTTCTCTCAGCTATTGTTTTTCTGTCTTTATTTCCCCTTCATATTGGAAAGATACAGAATTCTATGTAGATTATTTTTGAAGCACTTTAGAGTTTTTTTTTTTTTTTGTGGCTTGCATTGTTTCTGACAAGAAGTCTGCATTCAATCTTTGTCCCCTTACATATGTTAATGTCTGTTTCGGAGACTTTTAAGAGTTTCTAATTGGTCTGCAGGAATGTGATTACAATGTGCTTTGTTGTTTACAGTATGCTTATCCTGCTTGGGGTTCACTGAAATTCTTAGATCTATATATTTATAATTTTCATGAAATTTGAAAAAAATTCAGCCATTATGTCTTCAAATATTGTTTTGTGCCTCACCCACTCTTACTCTTAGACTCCAATTACACAAATGACAGATTCCTTGTCTCAAATCACAAAGGCTCTGTGCATTTTGGTCATTTTCTTCTCTATGCTTCAATTTAGATGCTATCTCTTACTATCTTCAAGTATACTGATCCTTTTGTAATGTCTACTCTGCTGATAAGCCCATCAAAAGAATTTTTCATTTCTTAAACTTCTATTTGGTTCTTTTATATATCTTCCACTTTTCTCCTCACTGTATTCGTGTTTTTCTTTAAATCACTGAGCATTTTGTAACGGTTCTTTTAAAATGCCTTTCTGATAATTCCACCATCCCTGCCATTTCTGCAGGTCAATTTTTTTTTTATTTTTTATTTTTTTTTTAAATTTTTTATTTATTTTTTTTTCAACGTTTTTTTTTATTTATTTTTGGGACAGAGAGAGACAGAGCATGAACGGGGGAGGGGCAGAGAGAGAGGGAGACACAGAATCGGAAACAGGCTCCAGGCTCCGAGCCATCAGCCCAGAGCCTGACGCGGGGCTCGAACTCCCGGACCGCGAGATCGTGACCTGGCTGAAGTCGGACGCTTAACCGACTGCGCCACCCAGGCGCCCCTCTGGAGGTCAATTTTGATTGATTTTTTTCCCCCCTTGGTTATGGATTACATTTTCTTGATTCTTTGCATGACTATTGATTTTTGATTGGAGGCTGAATATTTCAAAGGTTACACTGTTGAGTGTCTTAATTCTGTTGTATTTTTCCAAAGGGTTTCCTTTTTTTTTTTGGGCATCTAAATAATTTGTGGATCTGTTTGATCCTTTAAGGATTGTTTTTGTGATTTATTAGGAAGAGTTTAGAGTAGCCTTTACTTTAGGGCACGTTTACCCCTTAAGTTGTGGTCCTTCTGGGATCTCTACTGAATGCTCCAGGGGTTCAATAATGTTTCTGGCTGAATAGAATGTGATACCTGGGAAATGTTCAGCTTAGAGCTCTCCAGTAGTGGCCTGGCTTTGTGGAGTTTCTATGTACGTCCATTTAGTATTTAGACTCAAGGGGACTCCTATGCAGATTTCTGGACCTTTCCCCGATTAGCTCCTTCCTCACTAGTGCATGTTCCCTCAAATTCTAGCTACCTTAGTCTCCCTAAACTATGAAATCCATTTTCTCACCTCACTGATATTTGCCATGCTTTCCCCGGGTTTCTTCTCTCTGTGCCATGGTCAGTAATGTGCCTCCAGGACTCACCTGTTTGTTTCCTTTCTCTTCTGGATAACACGCCTGCTGTCCAATATCCAGCTGCTTCATAGATCTTGTCCCTTATGTACCCCATTTTCTAGTTGTTTATGGTGGGAAGGTTAAGTCTGGTACTAGTTACTCCATCATGGTCACAAGTAAATATTTTTGAATGAATGATCTATACCTTAAAAGACACTTCTAGAAATAGCTGGGATGACAGATGCCTCTGTACATAAATCTTACAATGAGGTGAGAGCAGAGCAAAAGTGCTGTGCATGAGTGTAGCCCAAGGAGAAAAGTAAACTAGTTATTAAACAGGAATCTGGTCAGAATAAAGGAAACAATAAGGGGCCACATCCTCTTCCATCCCTCCAATACAGGATTGAAGACTGAGTACAGATGGCACTGGGAGAGGCTAACAAGTGAAACAGCAAAAACATTATTTAAAAATTAAAATGCCATCTGATGTCAACTAGTCTTTTTGGACAATTACACACAGACCTCCTTACTCCCGGGTGAGCAAAGTTCTGGAGAGAGAATAGAAGCTTGGCTAGAGAGGTACAGAAAGACCTAATCCTGGAGCTAGAACCTGTGAGAGGAGAGGGCAGGAGAACTATGTGTGTGGATGGGGGATTAGTGAGTGGGGACGGGACAACTATAGGACGGCGTAAGGTATGTAGGAAAAGCAGGATGCGGAACAACAGAGCAGAAAAGGAACTGGCGAAGCTAAAGCATTTATCAGAGTTCCTGATGGAAAACATTTTACTTCACTGAAGAAGACAAGCAAAGTATGAATAGTGATAAATAACTACACAACCGGTATTTTGTTTTCTATTTTGCCAATTAGTTATAGTAAACTTTAAATTTCAAAATGACTTCTGTCACCACATTGTAATTATCCAGGCTACTTCTTCCTGCCATCTGCTGGTGTAGGTTAAAGGAATACAAATGGAATTAATTTTATCCTAAGCGAAATATAATTAGAAAGATAAATCAGCGCACAAAAAAAAAATGTATTCTGGAATCAATTATTAAAAATTTTAACTTATCTACTATTTTTGGGTTTTGGTGCTCATGCTTCTCCCACATTCCCATCATCGTGAATAATCAAGAATGGATTATGCTCGAACTTTACATTTGTGAGATAGGTTAGAATAGGCATTATCCTCCCTTTGGCAGCAAGTGAGCTATAGGAATACAAATCTGACCATGTTGTTCCTGTCCTTTGGGCCCTTTGCTAGTTCCCAGGGCCTACAGATAAAAACCCTAGCACTTTAGCATGGCTGATGAGTCCTTTCATCTTTGTTTTTTTTTTTAAGTTTATTTATTCTGCGCGCGCGCGAGAGAGAGACAGTGGGGAAGGGGCAGAGAGAGAAGGGGAGAATCCCAAGCAGGCTCTGTGCTGACATCAGACAGCCCAGTGTGGGGCTTGAACTCATGAACCATGAGATCATGGCCTGAGCCAAAGTCAGACACTTAACCAACTGAGCCACCCAGGCGCCCCTACATCAACATCTTACATGTGACTCTTCATAGCCCAGTAGCCGCTGTCCTCAGCATACCCACATATGCCCACATCTGTGACTTTACTTCTGTGTGTTATCCCAGCTGGCCAGAATGTACTTAATCCTTTCCTCTTTTTTGCTGGGTTAGAACCTGCTTCTTTTCTTTTTTTAAAAGTTTATTTTCAGAGAGAAAACACATGTGTGTGTGCGCGAGTGGGGGAAGGGCAGAGGAGAGAGAGACTCCCAACCAGGCTCTGGGCTGTCAGCGCAGAGCCCGACGACGGTTCCGTCTCACAAATCGTGAGATTATGATCTGAGCTGTAATCAAAAACTGGACGCTTAACTGACTGAGCCACCCAGGCGCTCCTGCGTATTTTCTAAAACTTGGCTCAGGAGGCATCCCATCCAGGCGCTTTTCCCTCTGCTCCTGTAGAAGCTGCGGGCACTTAACCACATCACACTACAGTGATCGATCTTTGTGTCTGCCTTCAGGAGCAATGACCATGTTTTACTAATTGCAGTATCCTTAGCACTTAGCACAGTCTCAGTCTTTGAATGCTGTACACAAGTGACCAAACTTCCGGAGCAACATTCATCATGAAGCCTGCCCGACCTTCCTTTCCCTAGAATACAGACACTAGGGCATGAAGAGCTGACAAAGGAATGGATGACTAAAGGGACTTCTTGGTAATACCACATGGGAGGTGGGCTTGCTTTGTCATATGTAATTTACTTTTTAATACATGTTTTCCTCGAAGGGACCAGAATTAGCAAATTTCCGATGAAAGATTTATTTTGATGTTAGGGAATTTGGTTGACAGAAACATTTACCAAAATACTAACTTTAAAGTTGGTAACTAATAAGCAACTTTCAAGACCAATTAAGGAGCAGAAGGAATAATAAAGGATATTCTATTGCTTTAACATTGGACATGCAGGGTATTCCTCAGATTAACATTCCTCTGGCTTTTACTTTACTGAAAATGTGATGCACAAGAGAGTTTTCTGTTCTAAACATGACAGTCAAGAGGCTTCTGGGGGAATGCAGGTTAGAGGTTACTGTAATACGTTAAACACGTGTAACCTTTTCTAGGTATGGCATACATTTTTGGCTTTTTTTTTTTTTCCCTAAGTAATACATGTCCAACGTTTCATCCACTTTGGATCAAAAAGCTTCTAAATTCACTTATTCTGCCATCCAATTAAAATCTTTTGAGAATTAAGCAATCATTTCCTGACTTGCCAAGGATTAAATTTAGATGCTTGGTTGAACATGAGCCTTATCTCTCAAGCCATCGCCTTTAATTGGAGCATGTAAAAGGATAACATAGGGTTTTAGTTGACATCATAGTCTATTGCCATGGAAATGTAAACATGGGTTTGTATTCAACTTGTCTCAAAGCAAGTTTTAGGGGTACGGAGAGACTGGGAGACAGGAGATAAATTATGTAAAAAAATGTATGCTCTACATGTTTGAGTGCCCTCGGAGCTCAGACCCTCAGTGATCTCATCCTGCCTTACGGCCTCAAATATCATCAATACACTGATGACTCTCAAATTTGTATTTCCAGCTGGACCTATCCTCTGAACTCCAAACTCCTGTATCTGTCTTGACAGTCTCAGTTGGATGTCTAACAGGCACCTCGAATCTCACACATCCACCCTGAGCTCCAGATACTGCCCTCTCTGTACCCAGTTGGCTCTGCTCACAATCTTCTGTATCTCGGCAAAGGTCAGCTTCCCTTTCTACTTGCAAAGGCCACAGAACCTGGGAATAATTCTTGACCTATCTCTAGTCCTCAGCAAATCCTGTCAGCTCTGCCTTCAAAATATAATCAAAAGATGCTCATTTCTTCCCATTGGCACTGCTTTCAAGCTACCATCATTTCTCGCCAGGATTCTTCTGACTCTGAACTGGTCTCCTCTTTTCTGCCCTTGCCTTCCTTCGGTTTATTCTCACACAGTCTCCATAGTGATGATATTAAAATGCAAATCATATTAGGTCATCTCTCTGCTCATCCTCCAGTGGCTTTTCATCTTATTCAGGGTATGACCCAACATCCTCTAATCATTAATTGCCCTCTCCCCTCCTGTTTTTCCTTCTTCAGCCACACTGGACTCGTTGTTGGTCACTGATCATAAGAGGCATGCTCCCACCTCAGGACCTTTGCATATGCTCTTCCCCTGAGTATCTGTATGGCTTGCTTCCTTTCCTCTAGGTTTTGACTCAAAATCACCTTTTTAGTGAGGGTTTCTGTGGGCAATGGTCTGGAATAATTACTACTTCCATCTCCCTTTCATGCTTTATTTTCCTCCTTAGCATTTACCTAACATACTATGCATTTTACTTATTTCTATTGATACTGTCTTTTTCATTGGAATGTAAGCTCCATGAGGGGCACCTGGCTGGCTTAGTCAGTAGAACATGTAACTCTTAATTTCGGGGTTGTGAGTTCAAGCCCCACATTGGCTGATGGACTGATGGACTGTGGGGCCTACTTAAAAAAAAGAATGTAAGCTCCACAAGGCAGGGGTTTTTGGCTGTGTTTTTCATCCCTGCATCCTCTGCACTTAGGGAAATACCTGACTTAGTATAAAGTCAGGAAGTATTTGTTGAATGCACAATTTAAAAAATGCGTGATTCATGTCATAAGAAATAAAGGTTATTAGTGAGAAAGCATGATTAACAAAGATCTCTAAGCTTAATGTCTAAAATCATTCATTTGTTACTGGGTTTTCATGGAAATCTGTCTTTGGAGGAACTCTGACTTAATTTTCCACAAGGACAAGCTTGATATCTCTTAACTTTGCATTGTGGAACTTCAGAGATGACTGTTCAAGAAGAGAATAATGATACACATAGGTGGGTATTAAATAATGTTCATTGTTTACCATGTTGGATGAGCTAATGATATTTTAAAATTATTAGTACACAGAGCTTACTATTCATAGCAAACTGAAATTAGACATGAAAAAAAAAGTGGCTCATTGATTGAATTAGCAGTGTCTGGCACACAGTAATGTAATATAACAAAGTGAGTTGGACTTGGATGCCGTCCAAGAGGGATTAGTTACTGAAGGAGTCTTATTTCCGAAGCGATTCTACGGTATACGCACAGGTGTCCGGGTTGGCTCCAGTTAAACTAAGAAATCAAGTAAGGAACTGTCATGAAGATACTATCTTTAGGCCCGAAAATTAAAAATCCTTGGTTGTTCTTCACCCGCTTACAAAGTAAACAATGAATGCAGAGACTACAAGCCTTCGAGTGAACTGCAGATGGAAAGGGCTATCAATATCAGCCAGAAGTACAGGCAGAATGATATAATGGAAGGATAAAGCTTAGGAAACATGGGTTCCAGCTTTCACTGTGCCACTAACTGGCTGTGTGAGTTGGGGTGAGTCCTCGAAGCTTAGTTACCTCACCTGTTAAATGTGGAGGATGGACTGATGGGCTTCAATGATTCCCCAAGCTCTATTATAAGATTTTTTGACTTTAAGCTTAATCAATGTGGTAGACAGAATAATGTCCCCCCCCGCCCCGGTTCCCCTGCCACCTTGCCCCAAAGACATTCACATCCTAAACCCTGAAACTTGTGAATATTATGTGGCAAGGGAAATTAAGGTTCCTGATAAGCTAACTTAAAATAAGGACATTATCCAGAATTATCCATTTGGGCTCACTATAATCACAAGGGTTCTTACAATGTAGAAGAGGAAGGCAGAAAGTAAGCCTCAGAGTGATGCCATGTGAGAAAGACTTGACTGACCATTGCTTGCTTTGAAGATGTTGGAAGGGGCCATGAGCCAAGGAATGTGGGCAGCCTCTAGAAGCTGGAAAACGCAAGAAAACAGATTTCCTTAGGGCCTCCAGGAACGCAGCCCTACAGACACCTGGATTTTCGCTCAGTGAGATCTGTGTCAGACTTCTGACTTGGAGAACTGTATTACATTTGTATTATTTAAGCCACTAAGTTTGTTAATTTGTTACAGCAGCCATAGGAACTAACACAATCATGATAAGTACCATAACTAGCAAAGTTGGAGCCAAGTTCTCACAGATGCAGGGTTTAAATGAAAATTCTATACTCAGGTATTTTGTAAAGATCTTCAGAGGCAGGAGTAATCAGAAACCATAAAAAGTTTGCAGAAAAGTCATGAGAATAGTCTCTAAGGGAATAAAATTTTTACTAGTGATTCATGGGAAGGGTAGAAACCTGGTTATTTTATTTTATTTTTTTTTTTTACGTTTATTTATTTTTGAGACAGAGAGAGACAGAGCATGAACGGAGGAGGGGCAGAGAGAGAGGGAGACACAGAATCGGAAGCCGGCTCCAGGCTCCGAGCCATCAGCCCAGAGCCCGACGCGGGGCTCGAACTCACAGACCGCGAGATCGTGACCTGAGCTGAAGTCGGACGCTCAACCGACTGAGCCACCCAGGCGCCCCCTGGTTATTTTATAAAGGAAAGAAAATGATGAGAGAAATTAGAAAAGTTATACACCACATAAGAGTTTCTTCTCTGGACCTCACTTTACTCTTTTATGAACTGAAGCGCGGGGATAAATAATCTCTAAATTCTTCTAGCACTTAAAAAAGATTTTAAAATCCTGACGGATGCTAACATGAGATGACAGGTGCCTTTGACACTCCCCCCTCTCCAAAGTATGAAGAGCCCTCATTTTATAAAGTATAATTATCTTTAATATCTGATGGTCAAGCTTCACAGAAAACTCTTAGTTCAAGAAGAAAGTGGCTCTGAATTTTAGCCCTGACATTTATTCAGGTCGAGTGCATGGGAAAATTATTTAGCTTTCTTACTCTTCTGCTACTGCACCTATAAAAGTATTGGTTTTGGGGGGCCCCCGGGTGGCTGATTCGGTTAAGCATCTGACTCTTGGTTTCGGCTGGTCATGATCTCACCATTCGTGAGCTCAAGCCCCACATCAGTCTCTGCACTGATGGTGCAGAGCCTGCTTGGGATTCTCTCCCCCTCTCTCTCTGCCCTTCCTGTACTCTCTCTCTCTCAAAATAAACAAACAACAACATAAAATAAAAGTATGGTTTTTGGCAATCACTACATCTGCCCCTAGCAGTCTCTCCCCCTTTCTACTCTTGGTCTGGAAATTTGATGACCTAGTTTATAAACATTTTAAGCAGTGTAAGACTAAATTGGTTATGTAAAGACCCTAGAACTATTTTCTAAGCAAAACACAGGTTGTGCAGAGATTTGGTGACTTCTTTTGATTGTCCCAAGGCCTTTCTGTTAATTTTCAGGCTCTCTGCTATTGTCTGGAAAAGGAAGGTTGCAGGACAGATGAGGTCTTACTGTTGTATGCGTGACCGTTTTTGATCTTTATAATGTAAAAAATATCATACCTGAAAAGCTATTCACAAAAATGTTAAATGGGAGCAATCTGAATTGGAGGATATTCTTAGCCTATCTGCTTTTATAAAACAATGAAGATGTAGTGTTTTTAATAATCAGAAAACCCTTCCTTCCTTCCTTCCTCCCTCCCTCCCTTCCCGTAGGCTCTACGCCCAAGGTGAACTTGAACCCACAACCCCAAGATCAAGAGTAGCGTACTCTAAGCAATAAACCAACCAGGCACTCCGCCATTTTCATTTCAAATAATGAAAAATTAGAAGGCTCTCTCCATCCTATTTTCATTCAGCATATTTTCATGATCTGATCATTGTTTTTTTAAATGGTTGTAAACACTGTGTTTGTAGGTTTTTGGTTCCCATTTGGGCTATCGTAAGGTAACCTATATACTGACACAAATAATACTAAAAGGCAAGGTGTTAATATGAACTGCAGGAATGCCAACGATCAATACGGTGAAAGGTGATTGATGGACTTTTGACCTCTCTGCTCCACTCATTCAAGTTCAGGCGAATAATATCCAACCTGGTTAATGTCACTGTACAGAAAAGACTTTCCTTCACCTAGTCCTTATAAAAACCCTGCGAGATAGGCACGATCTGAGAGATAAAATGACTTAACCATTACTTAGGCTAGGCAGGGGACAGGTTCAGCAGCCTGGTCAAGAAAACAGGAGCAGCTCTTGCAGAGCCTCTAAAGTAACAGTAAGAGATTTCGTTACATCCTGGCCTCTATGTTCCCCGACCTAAGAGTTACCTTTACAAACTCAAATTCTGCCTCTTCAGCGTCAGGAAGGCAGGCTGCGGGCTGGGGAAACGTGTAGCTCACCCCAAAAGCGAACACTATCGCCAAAGCCCCTGTGCCACGCACGGTCCGCCCATCTCCCGCGACCTCAGACTCGGTGTCCTGAGCCGGACTAACCTGACCAGGTCGGTCATGCAGGAGCCCACCACTACCACCGCCGCCACCTCCTCCTGCCACTGCCGGCCGGGTTCCCCAGACGCCGCCATGGCAAAAAAGGAGGTGCTCTCCAACCAGGAGGCTGACCTTTGCCCTTTGTCCGACCCCGTAACCAGAAACGCCGCTCCTACGCTCCCTAACGACGCGGGCCTTCCAGACGCCCCTGCGGGTCGCCCACCTGACTGCCCGAAATAACCCCAGCCCCCCAACTGCCCTCCGTTCTTCCCGGGATGGTCTCCCTGCACCGCCTCTCGTAACAGGGCGCTTCTGATAGTTCCAGACTCCACGCCACTCGCCACCCACGAGGCCCGCGCGGAGTAAAGACCTTTCAGGCACCGCAGGGACGCCTTTCCGAGTGCCCGGCTCGGTGCGTCCGGGGGCGCGCACGCCTCCCGGCTCGCGGGCGGCAGAGGGGGCGGGGCGGGACGTCCGGGGGCGCGCACGCATCCGGCCCGCGGTGCGCGCGCAGGTCGGTGCGTCAGTCGGGGGCGCGCTCGGGTAACCTGCACCCCACGTAGTCGCCGGTTACCGATCGGACTAAGTTCCAGGTACCTGGACTGGGGCTGGTGCGGGGAGGTTGGATCCCGAGTCGCACAGGTGGCGCTGAGGACCGTGGTTTAAGCATGCCCGGGGCTCGCGGCCTCTTCCTGTAGAGAAGGCCCCCCGTTCTAAAAGATGCCCTGCTCATCCCTATCACGCTGGTCCCCGCAAGAACGAGCCCCCAAGGCCAGAGGCTGCTCTTTTTGCATATTTAGCCCGCCCCCTGGTCCCTCATTAAACTCAGACTCTTTCCTCCTGCCGGCCTGGTGAGGGGATCATACAGTTTGGGAGAGGGAGAGTATCCCTTTTTAGATGGCCCCTAGAATGGGGTGGTCATTCTTTGGGTCTGAGCCGACTTGTTTTTCTTGAATGTTGCCCCTGGACAAATTGCTTCCCCACTTAACTTCCCTCGTGCGCTGTATGACGTTGAGGTGACGCAGCAGGACGCCACCCCTTTCCGTTCCATGACGTCAGCAGGGCACATGTTTCCGTGTTTGTCATCCCATCTTAATTGCGAGATACTGGACGGTGCTTTAGACGTCTTTGTAGTCTACAGCCTGCCCATCAGAGGACCTTGTGTGACCCTATTTTGGGCAGCAGGCACTGTAAAAATTGTATTGCTGCATTTTCCTCCTGTAATACGTCAAAATCAGGAAATACACATTGCACAACTAGCATTCAGAGGAGGCTGGCCACTGTAAATTTTTTGCCTATCTGGGATCTATTATGAGACTATGATGTGAAAAAGCTCATATTGGGGATTATTCCTCATCCATGCTCCTGGCTCAAAAGGATCACACCAAAGAACCATCATCTTTGGCTCTTTGGTGACGTCTGGTTTTGGAGTGTTTATTTCCCTTCTTAGAGAAGTCACTACACCTACGGTTGAAACAGATTTTAATGCTGCAGGATATCTTGCACTGTCAAAAAAAAAAGTGGCATTGTAACTGTTCTGAAACAAATTCATTCCTTCAGGTGTTAGTCTGAGGTCATGACAGTTGCTGAATTGGGATGCATTGTTGTCACCTTAAGTATAGTTTGGCTTCTGGTGCAGGTTTGTTCCCTGTAGGATTTGACTAGTAGATGACTCAGGCCATCTTCCACAGCTGACCAGCCTGTAGTCAAACCTGTTTCTAGTTGTCAAGCAACCATTAATTCAAATTCATGACTTTTTTGTCTGTTCAGATTTTTTAAGGTGTATACTTAAATAGCTCTGATGCTTTTCTCTTGGTGATTGCAATTGTACATTGTTATGTGAGGGGAGATTGGGTATAGTGACTTCGAGGGAGATCTGGATTTGAATTCTGATCTTTATGCTTGCTAGGTTTGTAACTTTGAACAATTTACTTAGTCTTGCTGAGCCTTAGTTTTCCAATAATAATCAGGGAACAGGGTTGTTGTGGGGCAGTAAATGGGATTACATAGTGGTGGGTAATATAGTGCCTGATGCTCAGCAGAGTTTTCAGCATGTGCTGATTGTTTCCATTTTTCATAGAAATGAGAGGTAAAATAATGATAGGTATTATGGGGAAAAGCATGGAAGAATAATTTTGTAATGTAGGTGAGATCCTTTTGCTTTTTTTCCAGATGAGTATTTCTTTGCTTTGCATATGATCTAGATAAGCATCCTTTCAAGAACTGTGACATCAGTGGGTAGAAGTAACAGTGGAAATGTTGCAAAATAGGAAAAAAATTAAGCGTCAAGATGATAATATGGGTTAGTAGACTGTTCAAGGACAAATCACAGAAGTTATTCCTGTCACCTGCAGAGTGGGGATTCTAATACCTGCTTTCCTGCCCAGGATTGTGAAGATCAACTGTAATAATGTATTTGGAAGCTCCTTACAAGTGGTAGTGTTATAAAAATGTACAACATGATTTTTATGGTTGAAAATACAGTGCATTAGATGTTTATTCCTACTTCGTGGGGACATTGAAATGGTGGAGGGAGGTCATCTCCCACCCATAAGTGACTGGTAGGGGAGCTTGTTTTATATTTGCAGAAAGGATGATTTGAGTACAGAAGTATAAAGCCTTTACTGTCTCAAAGGTACTTCTGGGTGTCATCGCTAAATTAAGGTCACCATGTTACTATTTTTTGAAAGATCACTGCAGTCCTTCCCTTTATTACCATCTGAAGTGATTAAGACAGGTACTGGTTTTCAACATTTATTTTGTCAGAGACCTGTAAGTCCTCATATGGTAAAGGAGATGAAAACTAGAACCAGAACATCATTTCCTTGTAGTTGTAACTTGCAGGAAATTAATTTGCCTTTGATGTGGGATCATCCTTTCAGATAGAGGAAGAAAGTGATTATTTAAATGGACTTATTCACCTCTGAAAGTAGAGGTTCTCATTTAGAAATCTATTTAGAGGAATTCATGCATTCCCTTTCCCTTGCCCCATGGGTTTCCAAATAATTTAGATATGATTTATTGGTTTTGCTTTTGCATTTTCAGGTGTAAGTACTTCTTAGTGCCTGAAAGTCAAAGTCTTTTAGATCCATGTTAGTTTGTGTTGCTTAATATCTGGATAAGTGTATATTTTCGTGATTTAATTGTTAAGTAGCTTTTTGCTGCATATATTCCTCAGCTACATTATCCTCTACCAATTTTTTTGAGGGCATATTATCTTCTCTCCATGCCTTAATATTTCTCTAGTTTTTGTCTCTTCACTCATTTACTTATTAAAAGATTTCTATTGGTGCTTAGCGCATGCCAGGTACTTTTGTTAAACACTGGGGATTCAAGACATGGTCCCTGCAGGGGGGAGATCACAAAGCAGGTGGTTAGAACACTGTGGAGGACAGTGGATCAGAAGTAAATAATTTCTAGTAAGTAACAAGTAGGTTATGCTTAGTCACCAATTTTATACAGTTTTATCAAGCCCTTCTTCTCGTGGGGACACAGAGGGAGCAATTCCTAACTTAATGGTGTGTACCTTTTGTGTGTCAGGGGAGAGGATTGTCAGTGAAGGCTTCTTAAGGCCTCAACTGAAGTAGGAAGCGGCTGATTGTAAGATAGCTTTAAGTATAGTATGTGGCAGTGTAGAAATCAGCTTTGGAAAGGAGGAGGGAATTGGATTTGAAGGGTTGCTTCTGTTCCTGAAAAGCATTGATGTAGTCTCTGCGCTGGGGAGGGGAGCAACAGGGGGTTGGTTTCTTCTGGAGGGTCATTAAAAGAGGCTGCTGTATGACAGGAAATGAAGTATTCATTCAAGAGACTGAATACTGTGTGTACTGTGCCAGTTTTCGGGAAACTTGTTATATCTAGTTCCTTTGGATACCCTGACCGCTGTTCTTTCCTTCTGCTTTCAGTGGTGATTTGCAAATCAAGTTAAAATGTCCCCAGAAGTGGCCTTGAACCGAATTTCTCCAATGCTCTCTCCATTCATATCTAGTGTGGTCCGCAATGGAAAAGTGGGACTGGATGCTACAAACTGTTTGAGGATAACTGACTTGAAATCTGGGTATGTACCAGAACTGATTCAACTAATGTATCAGAACCAATCCAGCCTTTACCTAATAATAAACTTTTACCACCAGATTCATAAAAATTGAACACCAGAGAAATTCATCAAGTCATGGCCTTATCGCATGTTGGTGCAGTTGGTTTTGTCCAGTTCTTGACATTTTATGTTTCAAGTTGTTTTATTTGTGTTGCGGACCGTTACTTTATGATCAGAACGTTCATGTCTGGTTTTTTTGTTTGTTTCTTTGTTTTGGGGCATGTCTCTTTGTTAACAGCGTGCCATGTGGTTTTTCATGCATTGACTTGTTTTCTTGTTATGTCTGCTGCAATCCAGAAGGTGCTGTAAGAGTTGGGTTTTGGGATTCTGAATATGACATCATTTGATAATCTCTCCTAATAGGAAAATTATAATAGCTAGCTGGCATGAGTCATTTTTCACAGTGGGCTTAGAACAGTTGACTCTCACACCTGGAAATGTTGCATTAAAAAGCCCCAACTTGTTATTTAGAAATAAATTTAGATTTATAGAGAATTTACAAAATAACCACAGAAAATTAGTGGTGCTATAATGCTGTTAGTTGTTCTACAATCCTTGTTTGGATTTTTCTAGTTTTCCCACCCGTGCATGTCCTTTTTTTTGGTCCAGGATCCAATCCAGGATACAAACTGAATTTAGTTGTCACTTCTTCTTTTTAACCTGTGACTGTCTTTCTTTGTCCTTCATGATTTTGACACCTTTGAAGATAGCACTGGCTAGTTGTTTTATAAAATGTTGCTCAGTATGGGTTTGTCTACTGTTATCCCTTGATTCTGTAATCCCCTTCCTCCCCCGCTCAGGAATACTACAGAATTGTACGATTTTCAGTGCATTAGGTCAGAAAGTACATGATGTTCACATGTGCTGTTACTGGTATGTTAACGTTGACCGCTCAGGTAAGGTTGTATCTGCCAAGTTTCTCCACTGTAAAGTTAACTTGATCTTCCCTTTGTCATTGGTAAGTATCTTGGGGAGTGATGCCTTGAGACTGTGCACATGTTCACTTCCTCATCATACTTTTGCCACTAATTTCTGTGTCTACTGATGGTTCTTGCCTGCAAACGTTATTACTGTGGTGCTGGTTTAAGAGTGATTTTCTATTTTCTTTACTCCCCCCACATTTATTAATTTGAATTCTGCTGTAAGGAAGCACTATCCCTTCTCCCTCACTTACATATTTATTCACTTATTAATTATGTCAGTATGAATTTTTAGGTGTTTATTTTATTCTGTGGGTCATAGCCAAAGATTGTCTTCATTTATTTTGTTGCTCAGTTGTTCTAGCTTTGTCATTGGGAGCTTTGTCACGTTGACTTTCGTGTCTTTTTGACATACCCCCATCAGTTTTTGTGCACTTTCTCACTAGAAATGTTGCATTCTTGATTCTCTTTAAGCTTTTCTTTTTCGGCCCTTTTACCTTCTCTTAAGTCTTGCTGTTTTTTGAGTAAGCTGAAGACTTACATACAAGGGTATATACTTACATTCTTCAGTAGTCAGATAAAGAAGACTGAATTGGATACTTTATTGGAATAGTAGGATGCTTTTTAAAAGATCTGGTATTCTCTTCAATTTAATCATTGGGTATGGGGTTTCTTTTGGAAGTGACAAAAATGTCCTAAAATTGGATAGTGTGATGGTTACACAATTCTGTAAATATGTGAAAAATGACTGAATTGTGCACCTTATAAGGGCGGTTTTTGTGGTATGTTAATTATAGCTTAGAAAAGCTGTCCTCAAAAGAAGCCAGACCCATGAACCAGAGATGTTTACTGTCCCGAATGGGTAAGACATGGAGATAGGTCTTTCTTCTTCATTTGATCACAAATATTATTTTAGAGGTGGTGAGGACCTGATAGAGGACTGGGGACTGACTTATGTAAGGTGATGTGATCTGAATTTTTTACTCCTTGTGTCAGTATCCTGAGAGAACAGTTGGGTTCATCAACAGAAAGTCACTTTGCTTCTTTTCTGCAGACTCCCTCTCCAGTGCTTCCCAATTACTGAATGTTTAGTTGAGTGTTTAAATGCAAATGGTGGATATGATGATACATTGAAATGAATCCACTAGACCTGGCCTGGTCTGGACTAGCTCTGTGAAAAATATTTGAAATGACATTAATGGCATTTAGTACTTAAGGAATGTACTTTCTTTAGATTTAAACAAGGAATGCAAATACCTCTCCCTACATTAACAAAGTTGCTACGTGTAAAATGATGTGGAAAGCCTTAGTAATCTAGAGCATTAGTGATGCCTTTTATGTAGTACTTGTCTGAAAGATTCATGAAAATTCTTTGGAATCTCGTTAACAATTCTTTCTTCAATCCTTACATCAGACTAAGTGTGCATTCCTTAAGTTTCCATAGCAGAACAGTGGCAGGGTTTGGGAAGAGAATGGCTTTTTAATTTTTTTTTTAATTTTTTTTTTTTAGTGTGTCACTTTATGGCATTTCCCTTTCTTTTAGATCAGCAGCACTCATGGTTACAAGAAATGGGGTACACATTTGTGATTTATGTGAACTCAAAAGGGTATACCCTGTAGGACACAGCATATGCAAAAGTTATAAAATGAGGAGACTTGATTTCTAAAGGTGACAAGAACTAGTCTTCTATGTATGGCTACTTGCCCTTGAAGAGATGAGGTCTGGGTATCTATATTCTAGATCTGGCTCATAGGAGAAATAGATAGGTAAACTATTCAAAGTAAGATTTTTTAAAAAAAAATAGAAATTCATCTTTATTTCTCTTATGGCACCTAAATCTTTCTACCTAGTGTATACCTATGTATGTATGTATGTTTCTAAGTTCCATTGCTAGACTGTCACGATCTTAGGACAGGGTTCTTATTGAATTTTTAGGTCTCCTTAAGGTCTGCCATAGTACCTTTCGCATATAGTGTAGTAAGTAGAGGTTGAATGAGTGAATAAGTAAGATGTTTTCCTAGAGAAGTTGTCTGGTTTGGGGATCATAGTGGTTTGGATTTCTGGTTTGGAAACATGTTTTATTGGTCTGGTAGTTTATTGCTTAAATTTTGTTATACGTAATCCTTTAAAACATTATTCCTTGACAGATAAGTGGACATTTTTGAAATGATAGTAAAGTGTTTTATAGTACTGGGTTTACTCTTCTAGGTAGAGGGGGCAAATTTTTATTTTAGGGACTTATTCCATGAGGCTTCTGGATGTTTATTAGCTCTTTGTTCTGTTACTTTGATCACAAGCATGTGCTATTTGTAAGATGCCATATTTTGTCATTTTTAGTGATTTACTAATCTTGAAGATATCTAAATGTTCAGCGTTCTGGAATGATGCCTGGCAAATGTAAGAGAGAGGAAAGCAGAGGGCTCACTGCAACCTGTGGCAGCCAAGCCTTATTATCTTTTTTCAGCATATCACAGTGACTCAACCTTACTGGCACATGGCTGTGTTTGGGGCATCTGCTATGACATCTCATCCGCCCACAACTACCTGTTGCATTTTTTGTTCATGTTCTGAATTTCATTACTTAATTAAAAATAGATGCTCAGTGTACTTGGTTACTAAATAGGAGAACGGTTTTAAAAGATGAGTGCTGTAAGCTTTGAAGACTGATCTCCGTTTGCTGCCTTAGTCCCTCTAGCTGGCAGGCTGAGCCTTTATTATTAGCCTTGTGCCTGGAAGGAAGGTGCTGCGCAGGAGGCATTAGTTTAATTTTGAGGATGGGTGACTTTTAACCATTTAGTATCTAGCTGTTCACTGGGCTTTTCCATTTCACTTTCTTTTCTGTATTCTTTTGTGATCTTTTTCCTTTCTTCATATGCATATCTTTGTACATTCATTATATGAAAATATATCTCTAAACCGTATATAGTATTATTTTGTATATTTAAAAGGTTCATACAAATGGTATCATCCTCTGTGTGTGTGTGTGTGTGTGTGTGTGTGTGTGTGTGTGTGTGTATGTAGTTTTTTTTCTTTTTTTCCTCTGCAGCTTGCTTGTTTTGTTTAGTAGGAAGTTCATGAGATTTACCTGTTAATACCTATGGTTCAAGTTCTTCGGACTGCATTGCTGTATCATATTCCATTGTATAAATATGCCTCCCAATTTTTTATTCATTCTCTGATTGTCTTACATGTTGTTTTAAGTTTCTTTTGATGAAGAATGCATGCCATAGTGAACATTCTCCCACCTTTGTGCAAGAAGATATATATGAGAATATTTTCTGGGGCTTCCGTTTTTTGTATTGGGTGTGTTCATCCATTAGTGGTTATAAAATCAGTTGAGTGAGTCACTCCAACATCTAAAAAATGAATGAGAATAGAATGGAAACTATCAGAATGTGTCACACATAATAAAAATAAGCACTGTTTTGTGGATTTTGCTTTCAGTTAAATAAGTAAGTATGCGGGTACTGGCTCACAATGCAAAATATGTGTGTTTTGATAAAAAAAAGTTTGAAAGCAAAAAAAAAAAAGTTTGAAAGCAAGCTACCCCTCTAGAGTATATTCCTAGGAATAAAATTGCTGGCTCTTAAGGTATATGCATCTTCCATTTTATTAGATATTGCTAGATTGTATCAATTCCCTTTCACCAGAAACGAATGAGAGTTCCCATTGTTCTGTAGCCTTAACAATACTCTGTGTTGTCAGACTTAAATTTTTGTCAAGCTAATGGGTGTGAAAGAGAATCTCATTATGTTTTTAATTTGTATTTTCATGATTATTAGCGTAGTGAAGAATATTTTCCTAATTCAGGTGTTTTTCTTTTAGGAATATCCTTTGCCCATCTTTTAAGTGGGTTGTTTGTAGTTTTATATAGATTTTATTTTATTTTTGAAAAAAATTTTTTACTAAAAGATTTTTTCTAATGTTGATTTTTAAGAGAGAGAGAGAGAGAGCGAGAGTGAGAGAGTGCGCACATAAGTGAGGGAGAGGCAGAGAGAGAGATAGGGAGACACAGAATTTGAAGCAGGCTCCAGGCTCCAATCTGTCAGCACCGAGTTGGACGTGGGGCTTGCTCTCATAAACTGTGAGATCGTGACCTGAGCCAAAATCAAGAGTGAGGTGCTTAACCAACAGAGCCACCCAGGAACCTCTGTATAGATTTTAAATCATTCTTTATGTATTTTGGAAACTAATCTTTCAGCAGTTATATGTATTACAAATATCTTCATGCAGTCTGTGGCTTATATTCTTTTTTTTTTCAACGTTTTTTTTATTTATTTTTCTTGGGACAGAGAGAGACAGAGCATGAACGGGGGAGGGGCAGAGAGAGAGGGAGACACAGAATTGGAAACAGGCTCCAGGCTCTGAGCCATCAGCCCAGAGCCCGACGCGGGGCTCGAACTCACGGACCGCGAGATCGTGACCTGGCTGAAGTCGGACGCTTAACCGACTGCGCCACCCAGGCGCCCCATCTTTTTTAAAAAAGTATATGTTATCTATTTTGAGAGAGAGAGCAAGAGAAAGTGAGAGAGTACGGTAGCGGCAGAGAGAGAGAGAAAGAGAGAAAATCCCAAGCAGGTTGCACCCTGTCAGTGGGGCTCAATCTCATGAACCGTGAGATCGTGACTTGAGTCAAAATCAAGAGTCAGACATTTAACCACCTGACCTACCCAGGCACCCCAGTATTCTTAATTTCATGCTATTGATGTCCAGAAGTTTTAATTTTAATGAAGTCAAATTCATCAGTATTTTCCTTTTTAGATTTGTGCTGTGTGTGTGTGTGTGTGTGTGTGTGTGTGTATGTTTGTGAAAGAGAGGGAGAATTTCAGGAAATTCTGTCACACTCAAAAGTCATACATCTTCCTCCAAGAATTTTAAAGTTTTCCTTTTTGCTCTTCAAATGGAAATTTATTTTTTTCTATAAAACATGTTGTGAGAGATATAGTTTTTTTCTTCAGATGGATAATTGGTTATCCAGCATCATTTATTGAAAAGTCATCCTTTGCCTGTGGATCTACAATGCTACCTCTCTTATTATGTCAAATTTACATCATACATGGATCTGTTTCTAGGCTTTCTGTCATGTTCTGTCAGCCTCATTGTCCTTATGCCAATTGCACACAGTGTTAATGATTACAGTTTTATAGTATGTCATAATATCTGGTAGGAAAACTTTCATCCATCTTGTTCTGATTCTTAAAAATTGCCTTGCTTAACCATATATTCTAGAGACTTTTATGATAACCTCATTTAAATAGTTGCATACTGTTCTATTAGACCATCCCCAAATTCACTTAACAAAGCTCCTCTTCTTAACTCATTGAGAAAAGAAAATAAAGGGAAAATGACCTGGTGAGAAGGGCTAATTGAGAATTAATTGTCGGGAAAGCTCTCTGAGGAAATGGCATTTAAGTTTAATCATGAAAGATAAGAATAATTCGATGTGAAGAGCTGGGGAAGTTGATGTAAAAAGGGAATACTGGGTGTAAAGGCAGGAGAAAGCTTTGCATGTTCAAGGATCTGCAAGGCCGCTGAAAGTTGAAATGTAGTGAGAAAGTGTAAGATGGAAATGAGATGAGATTCTAAAGATAGTCGGGGGCCCGATTATGGAGAGCCTGGTGGGCTATATTAGGAAACTTGGGTTTTATTCTGGGTGGAATAAGGAGTTATTGAAGAATTTTAAGCCGAGTGACATGATCTAATTTATATTAAAAAATCATTGGTTGTTATATAGAAAGAGGCTTGTGCAGGATAAGGTAGTCTAGTTAGCTGTCCATTTGTACAATAGACCAGGTGACAGATGATGGAATGTTAAGAATATGGTGGTGGCAGTGGAGATGGAAGGAGGTGAATAGATTGTAAGCTGTTTAGAAGGTAAAAACATGAGGATGTTGAATTTGGGATTTGATAGAGAATCAAGAATGACTTCTTCCTTCTAAATTTGAGCTAGTGAGTAAGATGGTTATGCCATCTGCCGAGATGAGAAAGATTGGTGGAGGAACGACTTTAATTTTGATTGATTGTTGTCTATGTCTGCCATGCAGTTATCATTGTAGGTTTCCTTTTGCTTCTTTCCTGTGTTGAATCTCTTATCTTACTTTCTTGTTTTACCCTCTTGTTTTGTTGGAGTGTGCACTTCAGTAGCATACTAAGAAACGGAGAAGAGGAGGTTTATTTTTGAGTTCTTGAAAGTCTGAAAATGTATTTATTCTACGTTTAAACTTGATTGATAATTTGGGCAGGTACAGAAGTCTGTTGCAAATTATCTTCCCTTCAGATTTTGAAGGCCTTGGTCTGTAATGTGGGGAACCCTTGACACATATTGTTGTAGTTTCATGGATGCGGTGTCTTCTCTGTAAGGATATTAATTATTGTTTGTTTTTAAAATTGAGGTATAATTGACCATAGTTTTAAAACAGCATTTTTTTCTATACCTTTCACTATCTCAGTTTTGCTCTCTGTCTTTAGTGTTGGTGGCTTTCCTCAAACTGTTGATTCTTGGCTGTCCATGTCTATTAAGGAGGGAAGAAGAAAAATGTGAATTTGAAGATGTTGTACATGGGTGGACTTCTCAGCTACCGAACTTCACTGTAGCGTGATCAGGCAGCACCCTGGCCTCTTTATTAGCTGATAGTCGGATTCATTATTTGCAGATCTTTTCTCTAGGGCTATAAAAAATAGAAGTTTCTCTATTGGGGCGCCTGGGTGGCTCAGTTGGTTAAGCGGCCGACTTCGGCTCAGGTCATGATCTCACGGTCCATGAGTTCAAGCCTGGTGTCAGGCTCTGTGCTGACAGCTTGGAGCCTGGAGCCTGCTTCAGAATCTGTCTCCCTCTCTCTCTGCCCCTCCTCCACTCATGCTCTGTTTCTGTCTCTCAAAAAATGAATAAAAACATTAAAAAAATAAAAAAAGTGTCTATATGGATGCATATAGTCCTGTGTGCCAGCAAAATTCTAACTATTGGGCCAGAGTATGTAAATATTTAGACTTCTGACGTATTTGGTGTATTGTTATATTTATATGTAAGGATATTTAAATATACATATAATTATATGTCTCTTCAGAAATGTATTATCAATTTATATTTTCACTAGCAGTATATGAACATGCCAGTTCCTGTACAGTTTTGATAAAATCGGTATTATAAATTCTGTACGGTTATTGCTAATTCAATAGATGCAAATGGTATTTAATTGCTCTTATATTTTGCTTTATTTATTGATATGCGTGTGTGTAAATTACCACTTCATGATGTCTGTCCCCTTTTCTGATGTGGTATTTGTCTTCTTTGATTTATAAAACTTTTATATATATTATTATATATCGCTATATATGCAGAAGCTCTTAAATATTGCTCATTTTTTGAAGCAATAATAAATGTACAGCACATAAAAAGTAGAATGGTGTTAAGTAGAAAATAAGTCACTTTCCTATTCCTTTCTCCTAATTTTATTCTCTGGAGGTAACTACTCTCAGCAGTTTCTTTTCTTTCTTTCTAGGGGTGTTCTTTGTAGATGTAAGCTCCCCCCCCCACCTTTTTTCCATTTCTGTCTAAATAGTAGATGTGGCAGAGTGTTATGGTAATGGCCCCGAATAAATCATGCCTCTCTTTATCTGGTCTTCTCTGAAGATGATTTTACTCCTCCTTTCATCAACAGGTAGAGAGTCTGTTTCCTCACCCCAGAATCTGGGCTGCCTTTGTGACTTATCGTTACCAGTGGAATGTGGCAAAAATGTCATGTGACTTCTGAGCGTAGGCTCTACCAGGTCTTGTGGTTCTGTTTTCGTGTGGAATACTCCCATCACCATGTTCAGGGGGCTTGGGTCTGGTCTCCTTGAGAGAGACCGGCCCACGGAGCCCAGCTGCCCCGGTTCTGCTTGGCCCCACAGCCAGCCTGTCAGCCAAATGCAGCTGCATGTGCGGGCCATCCAGGGGCTGGCAGAACTGACCAGCCCCCTGACGCAGTGAGGGGAGATAACAAGTTGTTTCCTGAAACCATGAAGTGTTGGGGTAGTTTGTTATGCAGCAGTAGATAATTGAGAGAGTAGCGTATTATGTATTCATCTGACCTGTATATTTTGAAGACTGTTCTGTATTAGTACTGATATAGCTGCTGCCCCTTTTAAATGTCTGCATAATATTCCAGCATCTGAGCGTACTCTAATTTAATCATTTGTTACTGAGACAGGTTCAGTGTCTATCTTTTGTTATAACATGGGGCTGTAGAGAATCTCCTTTACATTTATCTTTGATGTGCCAAAATGTTTACTTTTTATGTTGTCATCAAATCTATTTCCTTCGTGAGTTCTTTTAACATTTTGCAAGATTAATGCCTTTTCCACTTTGAGACACCTGTATTTTTTCCTGAGATACCTATGCTTTCTTGTATTGTAGTTTCATTTTTACTTGAAATTAATCCGGAATTTATTTTGGTATATGATACAATGTAGGAATGGGATATTATTTTTCTAAATAATCGTCTGGTTGTCCTAGCACTATTTATAGAATAAATCTTTCACTTATTCACTATTTTGAAATGCCATCTTATGTGCTAAATTCCTGTATTTATTTCTGACTTTATTTTCAGTGATCTGTATTTGCTTTGTGCAGTTATACAGCTTTTCAATTATTATAGCTGCATACTATGTTTAAATACTCATCATCTCACCTGCTGGGAGTTTGAATAAAACCTTTTTGTTTGCAGAGAATGGATGTCTTTACAACAGGGGTCAGCAAACTTTCTGTGGGGTCAGTTTGTATTTTAGGCATGTAAGTCTTACGGTCTATGTTACAACTATTCAGCTCTTGTAGCATGGGATCTATGACAAAACACAAATGAATACGCGTGTTCCAATAAGATTTGATTTACAAAAAGAAGCAAGCAGCCCTTGGATTGTAGTTTTACAATATTGAGTATACCTGCTTTTAATATTGATACCTCTTCAGGAATGTGGTCAGTCTGTCCTATTTATGCCCACTTCTCTGTCAGTAAAGGTTTGTGTTTTCTTCATTTTGTTCCTGCACATTTACCGTTCACTTTATTCTTAGGTGGTTTATTCTTTGGCTGCTTTCAAGTGGAGATTTTTAGTGGTTTATTGGCATAGATGAAAGCTAATTTAGAAGTTAGATTGAAGTAGAAGGAAAAGATGTATCGGAAAATTTAATAGTTCAATGATCTGTTATCCGAATCACTAAGAATATTTAAGAAGAGTTCGAAGAAAGGAAAAATAGTCGGAACCAGAAGATCTAAAGCAATACTGGGGGAAGGGGCTGGGTGGCATAAGCCAGAAGTCAAGGTAGACAAAGGATGGAACCCAGTGAGCCGCCTTTAGGGGTGTTGGATGGTAGCATGATATAGTGGTAAGCAGGTATAGGGTTTTTAGTCAGTGAGTGTGAATCCTGATTTTGACATTTAATAGCTTAATGAGCTTTGGCAAATTGCATACCCTTTCTGTGCCTCGGTTTTCTCTTACTTGGGGATATTGATAATTGTCTTATTGAGTAGTTAGGGGGAGGAAAGGATATAACTCAATATAAAGTACTTAGAATATTTGTATTCTAACAATACATTTAGTGTGTTGTATGTATGTAATGTAATGTATGTATGCATGTAATGTAATATAATAATACATTTAGTGTGCAATAAATGGTAGCTATTTTTATCTACAACAATAAAAATGCTATTATTATCATATGTGTCTTATATAATATATTTTGCATGGCATCATACATATTATTTCACTGTAACTGTTGTTGGGCAGTTGGTAGAATCACTTTGGCATTTCAGAATCAGGGACTCTTTAAAGAGTGAGTGTCCATGCAGGCGGTATAAGGGAGCTGTCTAAATAAGACTAAGGCAAGCAGAGCAAGATAAGAGGTCACACACGTATAACAAAAGTTAGAAATCATAGAGCAGATAAGGACAGGAGAGCCAGAGACTTCTGTTTCTGGGGTAGCTTTCTGTCTTTGTTCATCGCCTTTTGGAGATCCATGGAAGCAGAAAAAAATATCGGTGTAGCTAACTCAGACCCTTAGGTGGATGTACTTTGAAATATTTGAGTAGGTTGAAGAATGAATGGGCTTGGCGATGCCAACTTCTATTTTAGCAGACAGAACCTAACTGTTTTCAGCAGGTGTTTGAGATTGAACATTGGCTGTCTTGAGCAGAGACATGCAGTTCTCTACACAGGGTTGAAGAAGCTTTCCTGCCAGGACCTCAGAAGATGGTGTACAGACTAATGTGGGGAGCTCTGTGGGAGGGTGGGGAGCTAGTGTGGGCAGTGCGTGGGTGGGGTTGTGGATGTTACAGGGCAGAATTTTGGCTAGGGCTCAAGGTGCTTATCTGGGCACCCGAGCATCTAGAAACACAGTGAATGATGCATAGTGTTGATATTTTGAGTGGTATGACCATTCCTAGGTTGTCCTCTGGGAATTACTTTGTGTGTGTGTGTGTGTGTGTGTGTGTATGTTTTAACTTGGAGAAACACAAGTTCCCCTACTCCTCGTGCTCTAGGCTTTTCTTCTCTTAGATCTTTGACTTGGGTAGCTGCCTGTCTAGCCTTCTTCTGATTATAATAGTATGATACAGTAATGTAAATTTTCATAGGGTGATACAGTAATGTAAATAATGTCAAACAGTTAACTTTTTTTTTTTTTTTTTTAACATTTCAGAGGGCTTTCACTTGTTTTATTTTGTACGTAGGATTTTTGGGAGAAGAAGTCAAAGGATGGTATTGGCTTTGGCCCAGTGAACTCTGACATCATTGACCTTAGGAACTTGTGCTAGGGTTTCACAGTTTTCCTACAGAGACTAGGGTGGTCAATGCTGGGAGAAACCTGGGTCTGGAGGTTAATGATTTTGATTATGAATTATGAATCATATGGGCTTTTCATGCCCTACAGTGACTTCATTTCAGAGTGACTTCATTTGGTATGGAAGTTTGGGTAGGGGAAGAGGTAAAGAGAAGTTGCCAGTCTAATGTGTAAAGGAAAGGAGGTAGAAGATTGATTTAATCTATTCCTAACTCTACTTTGTACTGTTCAGGGGAACAAAAAAATCACTCTTACTGTTATCTTTTGTCCCCTCTATTCTGTGCAATTTTAAGATGGTATTTTTTTGACTGGTTTCTGTTTCATTAGAATGACAAATTTGCAGAGTTCTTTAGAAGATGAGTGGGACTCTTTTAGTTCACATTCATGGGCACATGATAATAAGTTTGTTTCAAGACTGCAAATTAGGGGCACCTGGGTGGCTGTCAGTTAAGCGGCTGACTTTGGCTCAAGTCATGATCTCGGGGTTCTCAGGTGCAAGGCCTGTGTTGGGCTCTGTGCTGACAGTTCAGAGTCTGGAGCCTGCTTCAGATTCTGTCTCCCTCTCTCTCTGCCCCTCCCCCCACTTGCACTCTATCCCTCTGTCTCTATCTCTCTCTTTAAAAAAAATAAAAAAAAAAAGTGCAAATTAACTAGTCCTGTGCTCTCATATGTTAAAGGACTCTAAGGAATCCATGTAGATAGTCCCCTTTTTAACTTACATGATCCCTGAATAATCTTGCTTTCTGGTGCCATATTCTTGAGAAACAATTTTGTAATCTTCCTTTCAGGGCCACATTTCCTGAGTAATTTGGTTATCTTTCTAATGGCATGTTATGAAAGTTGTTTTTCCCATTGACCTTGCTTCTCTTGACTTTTTGAAAAATGTATCCTTTTTTGTTTTCTGAAATAGTTTTCATCTCAACCTTTGCTCTTGCCAACTTATTGATAAGAGCTCTTGAGTCAAGTGGAAGTTTTGGGAGAATGTTTTGAAGTTCCACTGTGAAGTAGGTATAATGCCCTCAGAAGGATTGTTTGTTGTTGTCGTTTTTTAATCTGTGGACTCCTTAGACTTTTTAATTTAAAAACAGCATTTAAAAATTTTGTGCTTCAGTAAATTCTTAATAGGTAAATTCACTTTGGGGCTTGGCACACACTTTGCTTTTAATGTGGTAAAATATACACACCATTTACCACTTTTCACCATTTTTATGTGTACAGTTGAGTGGCATTGAGCACAATGTAGTGCAGCGGCCACCGCCACCCCTCTCCAGAGCTTCATCTTCCCAAACTGAAACCCTGTGCCCGTGAAATGATAACTTCCTGTTCCCCTCTGCCTCCATTTTATTTTCTGTTTATGAATCCGACTGCTTTTGGTACCTCATAGAAGTGGAATTAGGCAGTACTTTTTCCTTTATGAGTGGCTTATTTTACTTTGAGTAATGTCTTCAAGGTTTTTCCTGTAGCACAGCTCAAAATTTCCTTCCTTTTTAATAAGGCTGAGTAATATTCCATTGTGTGTATATAACACATTTGTTTATCCACTTATCCATCCAGATCCAACCATTTGACTATTGTGAATAATGCTGCTATAATCATAGGTGTACAGATATCTGTTGGGAGTCCTGTTTTCAGTTCTTTTGGGGGTATACCCAGAAGTGGAATTAAACATATGGTAATTCTACTTTTAATTTTTTCAGGAGTCACCATATCCACTTCCACAGTGGCTGCATCGTTTTATATTGCCATCAGCAATGCGTGGGCTTCCAAATTTTCCACATCCCCACCAGCACTTGCTGTTTGTTAAATTTTTTCTTTGTTTTTAAATTAAAAAAAAATTAGTACTCATCCTAATGGTATATCCTAATGAAGTGGTATATCATTGTGGTTTTGCATTTTCCTGATGACCATTGACATTGAGCATCTTTTCATGTGCTTAGGGGCAAGTTGCATATCTGCTTTGGAGAAATGTCTATTCAAGGTTTTTGCCCATTTTTTAATTGTGTTGCTGGTGGTGAGTTGTAGGAGTTCTTTATATATATATTCTAGATTCTTTATATATTCTAGATAATCAATTCCTTATAAGATATATGATTTGAAAATATCTTTTCCCATTCCATAGGTTGCCTTTTTGTTTCTGTTCATAGTATCCTTTGATGCACAATGTTTTTACTTTTGATGAAGTATATGTGGTATAAGAGTCCGACTTTTTTTTTTTTTTTTTGCATGTGGATATCCAGTTTTCACAACACTATTTGTTGAAAAGACAATCTTTCCCTCCATTAAATGGGTTTGGCACTATTGTTGAAATTATTTGACCATATATTTGAGGGTTTCTTTCTGGGATCTGTATTCTGTTCACTTGGTCTGTATGTCTGTCTTTATGCCAATACCACATTCTTTTGTTTAGCTTTGTAGTAAGTTTTGAAATTGGGAAGTGTGAGACCTCCACCATTGTTCTTTTTTTTGCAAGATTGCTTTGGCTATTCAGTATTCAGGATCCCTTGAGCTTCCATATGGATTTTAGGATGGCTTTTTCCGTTTCTGCAAAGATTGTTGTAGAGATTTTGATAGGGATTGCTTTGAATTGATAGATTGTTTTTGGGTGGTATCGACATTTGAACAGTATTGAGTCATCAGTGAACACAGGACGTCTTCCCATTTATCTGTGTCCTCTTTAATTTCTTTTGGCAATGTTTTGTAGGTTTTGAGTACAGTAGTCCCTCCTTTTCTGTGGTTTTGCTTTTCATGGTTTCAGTTACCCATGGTCAAGTATGGTCCAGAAGCGGGTGGTCCTCCTCCTGACACATCGTCAGAAGGTCAGTAGTAGCCTAATGCTACCTCATGATGCCTACCTCCTTCACCTCCCTTCATCTCATCGTGCAGGCATTTTATCATCTCCCATGGTCACAAGAAGAGTGAGTACAGTATAGTAAGATAATATGAGAGAGAGAGAGAGACCACATTCGCATAACTTTTATTACAGTATACCATTACAATTGTTCCATTTACTTAATAGTTGTTGTTGTTAATCTCTTACTGTGCCTACTTTATAAACTAAACTTTATCATAGGTATGTATAGGGAAAAACAGAATATACATAGGGTTTGGTACTGTCTGCGGTTTTAGGCATCTGTTGGGGGTCTTGGAATGTGTTTCCTGTGGATAAGTGGGGGACTGCTATATTCAACCCTTGCCTCCTTGGTTAAGTTTATTCCTAAGTATTTTATTCTTTTTAATACTATTATAAATGGGATTGTTTTTTTATAATTTCCTTTCCAGATTGTCCATTGTTAGGGTATAAAAATGCAGCTGATTTTTGCATGATCATGTATCCTGCAATTTTGCTGAACTTATTAGTTCTAATAGTTGTGTGTGCGTGTGTGTGTGTGTAATCTTCAAGGTTTTCTATATATAAGATCATGTCCTCTGCAAACAGATATTTTTTCTTCTTCCTTTTGGATGCCTTTTATTTCTTTTTCTTGCCTCATTGGTCTGGTTAGGAGTTCTAGAACTGTTTTAAGTAGAAATGGTGAAAGCGGGCGTTCTTGTCTTATTCCTGACCTTAGAGAAGAGGCTAGCAATCTTTCACATTTGAGTTTTTTTTTCCCCCCAATTCATGCTTTGATTTAAGCCTTTGGCTGAGGAGGCAAACTAGTTAAGTGAGAAAAGTTAAAATAGTACTGCAATTGTGAACTTATTTTTGAACTGTAAATTCTTATGAAATTAGCTTCTGTAAAGGAGGCTGCCCAAAGGTTTAAGCCAGAATAAATGGGTGGAGCACTTTCATGGTTTTAGAAAAAGTTGAGGGTCTTAAAAGTCAAAGAGGTTTTTTTTACCTTTTCAGGCTGTGCAAGCACATAGATTTGCATTTACACTTTATTTTTACCCTTATACTGTAAATATATCTGAATATATACTGTTTGGTGTAGGGCTGAGGGAATAGCAGTTGGGGAGAACAGGGGGAACCAATATCTGTAGATAGTTTGGGGTATATGTTAGTTGCTTTTATTGGGCTTCTGCCTGTAAAGTAATCACAATAATGACAGCAGTAACAGCTGCTGCACCAGATCCTGCCCCAGCCATATTAGACATATTACCTCCTAAAGCCTCTCATTACTATATGAGGTGTAGTCTTTAGTATCGTCTTGTTACAGGTGAGGAATCAGTCCTCAGAGGTCAAGGTGAGGGTCCTAAGCTATCATGTGGCAGTGCCAGGGTTTGAAACCAAATCTGATTGTATAGCTCTGCAACGTTCCCCTAATTTGTTGTTTTTGTTTTGTTTGTTTGATTTTAATTCTGCAACCATATCTTAAGCTTCTTTATTTTTTAAAGTTTTTTTTTTAAAGATTATTTATTTTGAGAGAGAGAGAGAGAGCGAGTGCACGTGAGCATGAGGGGGAGGGACAGAGATACAGGAAGAAAGAGAATCCCAAGTAGGCTCCATGTTGTCATCACAGAGCCCGACATGGAGCTTGATCCCATGAACCCTGAGATCGTGACCTGAGCCAAAACCAAGAGTTGGACGCTTTGCTGACTGAGCCATCCAGGCATCCCTTAAGCTCCTTTAAATACGGACCTACAGGTGTCTGGGTGGCTCAGTCAGTTGAGCGTCTGACTTAAGCTCAGATCATGATCTCACGGTTCTTGAGTTTGGGCCCTGCGTTGGGCTCTGTGCTGACAGTTCAGAGCCTGGAGCCTGCTTGATTCTGTGTCTCCTTGTCTGTCTTTCTCTCTGCCCCTTCCCCACTCACACTGTTTCTCTGTCTCTTAAAAATAAATAAACATTAAAAAAATTTAAATATAGGCCTAGACTCATTGTTGTCAGTACAAGGAAAGTGCTGATCATCTAATACATTAAGGTAGAATCCTTCACATATATTCTTTGATTGGTTAATTTGATCTCTGAGATGCTGATATCACTTCTCTGGCCAGCCTCTCTCTTAGCACCGTCTCTTTGTGCTTGATTTTCTTTAAAGGCAAGAGAGGGCTGTGCTGAAATTGAGCCAGGACTTTGTATCATTAACACCCCTTTAAAGGGAGAGGAGAGCCATTTATGGGTAGATCTTCTACCCTGAGTAGAAGCCTTTTAATTGAGAATTAGTGACCATTAAATATTACTCATTTTTACTATTACTGTGTTAGTGCATAGATCATGCTGACATTTGGTTAACTCAAGCAACTCTATATTAAGCAGTAAGAACAATAATAGTTATTATCGTGCATAATGCTATCATTGTAATATGATTGCTTTGAAAGATATTATCACATTTGATCCTAAGCAGATGAGGTAGCTGAGACTCAAGTAAGTTAAGTGACTTGTTCAGGGTTGCCTTGCTAGACCATTCCATCAAAAGCAGGGCTCTCATGTTTTTCTCCATCTCAGGATCTGTCCTTTTGTCGCATATACATACATACATGCAGATGTATATATTTGTTTGTTTGTTTCCTCAAAGATGGCAGGGGCCCCATCTGACATCACAGCTGTATCTTTAGTGCCTCGCATAGAACCTGGTACATAGTAGAAGCACAGTAAGCATAAAGCTGGGAATCTGGAAGTAGATTGTATGGTTCCAAGTTCAGGGCTGTATCACAGTTGTCTTTTGGGGTTAAAAAAAATTAGAGGGCACCAGGGAAAAAAAGAAGTGGTTAGATGTTGCTACTCCCTTAACTTGGACATTAAATGTTTGAACTCATTGATTAAAAACATCTTTTTACGGGGCACGTGGGTAGCTCAGTCAGTCGAGCATCCGACTTTGGCTCAGGTCATGATCTCATGGTTTGTGAGTTCCAGCCCTGCGTTGGGTTTGCTGCTGTCAGCCCAGAGCCAGCTTCAGGACCCTCTGCCCTCCCCCTCCCTCCCCTGCTCACACACACTCTCTCAAAGGATAAAAAAATAAAACCAACAAAAACCTTTTTACCTTTTTATTTTTTTTTCAACGTTTTTTTTAAATTTTATTTTATTTTTGGGACAGAGAGAGACAGAGCATGAACGGGGGAGGGGCAGAGAGAGAGGGAGACACAGAATCGGAAACAGGCTCCAGGCTCTGAGCCATCAGCCCAGAGCCTGATGCGGGGCTCGAACTCACGGACCGCGAGATCGTGACCTGGCTGAAGTCGGACGCTTAACCGACTGCGCCACCCAGGCGCCCCGTTACCTTTTTATTGAAGTAGAGTATATGTTTATTATTTTTTTTAAAGTTTATTTATTTGGGAGAGAGAGAGTGAGCGAGAGAGAGTGCCCAGGTGTGTGCATGTGCACAGGGGAGGGGCAGAGAGAAGGAGAGAAGGAGTCCCAAGTAGGCTCTGCACTGTTAGTGCGCGGAGTCCAACACAAGCCTGAACCCACGAACCCTGTGAGTTCATGACTTGAGCCAAAATCAAGAGTCAGATGCTTAACCGACTGAGCCACCTAGGCGCCTCTGGAAGTATAGTATACATTTAGAAAAGTGCACCCAATCATATGTATATTACTCAGAGGATTTCCAGAAACTGAATACATTTGTGTAATTGGGACCTAAAAAAACCTGAACGTTATTAGCACCTCACACATCCTCCGGTGCTCTCCCCTTCCCATCACACATGCACAGAATAACCACCATCCTGCCTTCTAAAAGCAGAAGTTGGTTTTTCCTTTTTAAAAAAACTTAATATAAGTGGAATTTGTAACCCACAAACTGGCATTTTGTGTCTGGCTTCTTTGGTTCCGGCATTGTGTTTGTGAATTTCTGTATTGTTGCGGATATATTCATTCTCCTGGCTGAGCAAGGACTGTTCCATTATGTGAACATACCAGTTTGTCTGTTGTGCTGTTGAAAGACATTTGGGTAATTCCGACTTTTTGTCTAATATGAACAGTGCTGCTGTGAATATTCTAGTACATGTCTTTTGGGGAATGTTATGTATACGTGTCCGAACCCTCTGGATTTTAAATTAAGAATAGGATAAATAAATATTTAAAAATTATTTTAGTTCCATATTGTAATTAAAGGAGAAAGCTAAGGATGGAAGACAGAAGAGGGTAAAGAGGGATAGAAGGGAGGCAGAAGGACAGTGTGACGGGGAGATACAATTAAGGAAGAAGAAAAGAATATAGAGAAGAAAGGATGAAGAGAAACAGAGGCAAACATACAGCCATTGAGAGGGGCCCCTAAATTCAATGTCCTAAAAAACTCTGTCCCAATCTTGAGGATTGGCTTCAAGGTATTATCATTTCCTGAAATGTGCCTCTCTCTACACCCCATCAGCACCTCTCTGAGGCTCTCTGACTTCCAGTCTACTCATTTACCTCCGTCTGTGCGGTGGACTCAGGTCTCCAAACAGACGACAATTGTATATACTTTGTTCTTTTTTTTCTTAAAATTTGTAATGTTTATTTTATTTTTGAAAGAGAGACAGAGCATGAGCAGGGGAGGGGCAGAGAGAGAGGGAGACACAGAATCTGAAGCAGGCTCCAGGCTCTAAGCTGTCAGCACAGAGCCGGACATGGGGCTCGAACCCACGAACCGTGAGATCATGACCCGAGCTGAAGTCGGATGCTTAACTGACTGAGCCACCCAGGCTCCCCTATACTTTTTTCTATAAAGAAATGAGCAGTAAATGAATGTAGCTTTTGTGAATAGTATAAAGCTCTTTTTTCATAGGCTGTCTTTGCCCTCAGTAGATCTGTGAGGAATATTTTTATAACCTCTCCTTAAAAATTGTTTTAAACACATGAGACAACACAAGTCTCAGAGAGACTGAGCATCTCATCCAGGGTTACTTAGCTGACAAGTGGTGGAGGCCAGGACTGGATCCCAGGACTGGATCCCAAGTCTATTCTACCAGACGTTATGTATTTTTTCTAGAGGGCATTGGCCAGGAAAAGATAGGAGTCACTTGTTAATACAGTATACTGTGGAATGGGTTTTCTAGCCATATTTTTGCAACATCTTTAGATACGGACATAAAAAAAGCCTCTGTTACTGGCTAGAATTCAGACAGAAATTTGTTAGGCGATTGAGACTAAAACTTAAACATCAGGAATAGTTCAGTTTTAGAGCTCATTCAGAAAAAGTAGCTATCTAAAATAGCAGTATTTTCTAGGCAATAATTTACTACAAATGGGCTAGATCCCAGATCATTTGACAGGAGTTTGTAGATGCCTGCAAATTAAAGACTGAGGGGAGGGAATCCAATTTCGTAGTGGGTACTGGGACAGAAATTCAACATGTATTTATTTTATGGTCTCTCACTGGATAACTCTTTGACCTAAATTATCAGACTCCATTTATATATATATTTTTTACATTATTTAAGTCATTGAAGAGTTGGAAGCTTGGATGATGTTGCAAATCTTAACTAAAAGTGTATAATTATTGGCATTGTGGAATAATTTCTTATAGCACATCACTGTGTATTTAATTTTTCCTAAGAATATTACATAATGCTTTTGTGTAATAAAAATATCTTTAGGAATTGTTTATTGGCAGGTTTTTACAAATATATTTATTAAGTCCCTCTTTATACATGTTATGTAAGAAATAAAAGAATATGTAAGTCTGAAGACAATTCTGCTGACCAAAATAGTTCAAATGGAGAATTGAAAGTATAGGGGGGTTGGCAGAATTGCTGAGATAAATTATTTTTAATTTTTTAAAAAATTTTTCAAAGTTTATTTATTTTTGAGAGACAGAGAGTGAGTGGGGGAGGGGTAGAGAGAGAGAGACACAGAATCTGAAGTAGGCTCCAGGCTCTGATCTGTCATCACAGAGCCCGATGTGGGGCTTGAACCCATGAAGCATGAGATCATGATCTGAGCTGAAGTCGGACACTTAACTGACTGAGCCGCCCAGGTGCCCCCGAGATTGGCAGTCTTTATGCACGAGTGGAGGCCTGGCATTTAAATCTGTGCTGTACTATCTCTAGACTTTCTTAAAAATTATGACTGACTGCCATGGATTATGCCAGCTGTCATGTTGCAAGATTGGGTGACCCCTCCCAACTAGATCATCAAATTAGTTAATATCTTCTTACGAGGAATGAGTCCAAGAACATGTTGGAGCCACATCTGGGTGCAGATGAAATAGTGTTGCAAATTCTGAGCAGTCAGATAATCTGATGATAAATTTTAAGCAGTGAACTGTGTTGATATTACTGACAATTTAGCAGAGATATCAAAAGAACACTTGAACAAATTAGTAGGGCTTGTTACTGTGATGGGGAAACCAAGGTGAATAGGGAGAATGGGGGACATCAAAGTAAAGCAATTTATCTTCCTATCCAAGGACCTTCAGCATTTAAGGGATCTTTTGAGAAGTTTTCTCAAATCGCCTATGGTGAAAGATCAGAGTTTAAAGATTTTTTGACTCTGTAACCAACTGATACTTTTGTAAAATATAATAGAAATGAATTACTAGAAAAATGAAGTAAAAAAGACCTGAGATACAAGGCCGGGTTTTAAAATACTGGATTCATCAGACTTAATACTGGTCTTACATATTGCTGTGAAAGTTTCTTATTCTCAGCTTCTCTGTTTATCTTATTACAGATTACTAACAGTTTATAGTGTAGCACTAGCCCATGAATCCTACTTTGAACGGCATTGTTCTAGAAGGATTTCTGCATTCTAACAATCCAGAAGTTGGCCTTTGTGGAATTCTGTTTGAGAGTAGAGATAGTTACATTATTTAAGTCATTGAAGACTTAAATAATCACTAGTACATTAGTGATAAGTAATTCCTAACTATACATTAGATAATCTAGGCTATTGCTGTTTTTTTCTTTTTAAACAAATATGGTAGAACAAATATGGTGGATGGTTGTAAGAATGAAGACTTCTCTCAAAATTACTAAACTTTTCAGTTAGTTGGGACAGTAAAAACTGAGAGAGCATCGTTGCTTTGTTTATGTAATTTGCTTGTATTATTTATTTTTGAGAGAGAGAGAGAGAGAGAGCACAAGCAGGGGAGGGACAGAGAGAAAGGGAGACACAGAATTGGAAGCAGGCTCCAGGCTCTGAGCTGTCAGCACAGAGCCTGACGTGGGGCTTGAACCCACAAACTGTGAGATCATGACCTGAGCCGAAGTCGGAGGCTTAACTGACTGAACCACCCAGGCGCTCCTATTCACGCACTTTTTAAAGTTCAAACATTGTTTTGCTATTTGCTTATTAGAGTTGTATGTAGATTTATATTTTCTAAGTTGGTGAGCATCTTATATCAGGTCAGTGACTTGGGTGGCATTTCGGTTTTCCTGAAATTGTAACTGATGAAGATTTAGTGACTGTGCTAGGCACATTAGGTCAACTTTTCTGAGGTTGTTTTTGTTAAAATGTTGTCACCTGCCCTTTCAAGTTGGTTTTATGTAGTTCATGGTAGAGTCCATTTCTTTTTAAAAACTTAGTAAAGAATTGGTGTTGGCTTTAGAATTCATATTATAGTATAACATTGTCTTAATCTAGTTGAGGATTATAGAATTTCAGGATTAGAGGCATTAAACTCTAACGACTACCTTGTGTTAAATGAACCCCTTTTAGGCTTCCCTGACAAGTGACTGTTGAGGCTGCTCCAGAGTATCTTGTCCCAGGGAAGCCCCCTGAAGCCCAAGGCTGCTCGTGGGGCCACTGATACTGTTAGAAACGGCTTTCCTGTGTTGACTGAAACCTTATTGTGTCACTTCTACCTCGTGGTGCGATGTAGAACAAGCTTAATCAATCCCCCTTGTGATAACACTTCAGTAAATAAAGATAGCTATCGTGTCGTATTTTTCTCTTCCGCAGGCTAACATGGAGTCTTTGCTTATAACCATGTAATTTGTGTCCTTTCAACATCCCTGCTGGCTTCTCAGTGAGATCCAGTCAGTCTCTGTCCTTCTTAAAGTGTAACACCTAGAACTGAATGAAGTGAAAAGAAAGAATAAATAAAAAAGGAGAGGATCTGTACGGTTTACTTGGAGAAATGTTAGTAATCAGAAAAGCAAATAGCAGGCTACTGCGTATATTCTGGAAAAAAAGAATAAAGAACATTTCCCATTACATGCAAAAGAAAAATCTAGAATTCTACGTATTTTGTAGAAGATCCCAAGAACAAATTAGATTGAGAGTATCATTTTAAAGAACAATAAGCTTTATGCCAGCTCACCATCACAAAACATTGACCTGCTTCCAGTCTCTTCTTGTCCTGTCTCACACTTGGATAACCCATTGTGATACTATTCTCTTTGTTCTCCTGGGGGTCTCCTGCTCTGTAACATGAGGAGCATTATCAGCTCCATTAGATTTGCTTTAGAACCTAGAAAAATCATTTTACTGCCAGATTCAGTCTCTTACTGGTTAGACTACCTCTGAGAATTTTTGTCTGTGGAATGAAGAAGGTATAGTAGTATGGTGAGGGGGTCAATTGAAGTTCTTTTTGTTTTTTTTTAATATTGGAAATTATTGCCCAAGTGAATTAAGGGTTTCATGAACATAGTATTTGAGATGGACTCTCCGTCATATTTTTGACTTTGCAATTTGTGCTTTTGAATAATCATAATAGAACGTACTTATTATGTGCTAGGCACTCTTCTAAATACTTTATGTGTACCAAGTCACTGGATCCTTATAACAACTCCACGAAGTGGGGCTGTTACCTCCATTTTGTGGATGAGGAAACCAAAGAAGAGACAATTTATTTGCCTTGCACAAGGCTAGAAAATTCATAGTGTATAACAATAGTATCTCAAGGAACAATCGAAGAAAAAAATCCCCCCAAACCATTGAAAAACTGAAAATACGTGGATACATTTATTTAAAAATTTAAAAAAAAAAATTTTTTTTTTTCAACGTTTATTTATTTTTGGGACAGAGAGAGACAGAGCATGAACGGGGGAGGGGCAGAGAGAGAGGGAGACACAGAATCGGAAACAGGCTCCAGGCTCTGAGCCATCAGCCCAGAGCCCGACGCGGGGCTCGAACTCACGGACCGTGAGATCATGACCTGAGCCGAAGTCAGACGCTTAGCCGACCAAGCCACCCAGGCGCCCCGGATACATTTATTTATCCCATTACCCTGTAGTTCCAGGTATGCTCATGTAGCAGATGTCCTTTCGTAATCACTTAAGTAGAAAAATTTGAGGATTTCAAAAATGTTTCTTCCATCTTTAGACAGCACCTTTCACCAACAGGAAAGAGAATCTATTAATTCCCTTCTTCCCTTCTTTTCCACTCCTCCATTCTCTCTCTTTCCCATTTTACCTCCACCTTCTCATGTTTCCACTACAGCTCATTCTTCCACTTTTTTTCTTCTTCTCCCTGTTCTTTCCCTCCACCTCTACCAGTTTTCCATCTACTCTTTTCTGTGCCCTGTGCCTTTGTACTGTTCATATTCACTCGAATATATTTTTCGTAAGAAAAGCATATGCTGACGGGCAGCTCAGTCCATTAAGTGTCTGACTTTGGCTCAGGTCAGGATCTTGCCGTCTGTGGGTTCCAGCCCCGCTTTGGGCTCTGTACTGACAGCTCAGAGCCTGGAGCCTGCTTTGGCCCCTCTCCTGCTTGTGCTCTGTCTCTGTTCCTCAAAAGTAAACATTAAACAAATTTAAAAAAGGAAAAAGAAAAGCATACAACTGAGCTTTTAGTGTGAGGCATTGTGGAGGTACAAACATAAATGCAGCAAGTAACATGAAAGCCAGTAAGGGAATGATCACAGCTCTGCTAGTTCATTCCCTTGAGAGTCTGTGCTACATGCCAAGATACTTTCCAGTCCTTCCCTGTAAGGAGCAGGAATTGAGATTGGGATTTAGATACATAATATACAAGTGGTGTAAAATATAAAGATCCCAGAATGCAGAGATTTGGGAATACATCCATTTAGGATATGTTTTGGGTCAAGGAATGAAAATGGTGACCTAAAAAGTTTACAGAAATATTTTTACGGAACAAATTCAAAGAGTTTAGCATAAAAATTGCCTTTTATGAAATTGTGTTTCTCCTTAAATGTATAGAAATAGTATGTAAGTTGGCCTTGTCCTTGGAGATTTCTCATACTATTTATTAATGAAAGAACTACGGGGCGCTTGGGTGGTTGTTGCTGGGGCGTCCGACTCTTGATTTCGGCGCAGGTCATAATCCCAGGGTCATGAGATCCAGCCCCATGTTGGGCTCTGTGCCACGTGTGGAGCCTGCTTAAGATTCTCTCTCTCTACCTCTCTCCCTCTGCCCCTCTCCCCTGCATGCGTGTGCTCTTTCTCTTAAAAAAAAAAAAAAATAGTAAGAATTACCAACATTCCCACAGTTGAGATAGGAATCAGTCCAGGATATTTATGTAATTTGTTTTGACTTTGACATGACCTTGGAGTGTGCTTGTCATCCCCAGCTCCACTTGTTCACCTGTACTATTTATGGGGCAGTTATCAGGTGCTGCTGTGTGCCAGCAGGTGGGCTATGGGGCACTGGATCCAAGGTTTCATATACTCTGTTTCATTACATAGCTTTCAGTCTAGCTGAGTATCTGTCTCCTTGGTTTTTGTCCCCATTTGAGGACAATTGTAGGTAAATATTTTCATTCCCCTACCTACCAGATCTAACTCATTCTTAGAGGCCAGCTGTATTCCAGTGAACCTTCCTTGATTACCCCAGCTAAAAGTGGTTTCTCCGCTCTGGCAACTTCTATTGTGCTTTTTTTCTTTAACCACTAATTTGGCAATTAATCATGTTAATTGCTTTGTGACTTGTATCTATTGTTGTCTTGAATTGTTATTTAAATTGTGCTTATTTGACTTTCATAGGTTTGATTTTTGTCTTCTGATTTATAGTTGCAGGTTCTTAAGAGTAGGGACTCCTTTCTATACTCTTGTAGCAGTGATTGCCAAACTTTTTTTGATTATACACCTCAATTTAATTATAAACCCTCAATACATGCATACTTATTTAATTATAACCTATATTTATAGGTTATAAAACATATATATAGGATATAAATTAAAAATCATGAGATAAAATAAATAAGCAATATTGTAACAGTAATTCTTATTACATACAATAGGGTATTTTCACCTGTCATTCCTGAAAAAGAAATTTGCAAAAATATATGGATACTAATGAAAGAAGTGCAGCATTGACTGTATACACAATGCCACAAGACCAGTTTTTAATTCCACTTGGTCGTGTCGGTTTGATTTTAACCACCCTGACGGGTGTGTTGTGGGGCCTCATCGTAGATTTAAATTGCGTTTCTCTAGTGACTAATTAGGTTAAGCACCTTTTCACTTTTATTGGCCATTTGGATCCCTTTTTATGAAGTATTCCTTCAGGTCTACTAACATGTCTTTTTCCTATCAATTTATAGGAGTTCTTTATATATTTTAATATCAGTGTTATGTGTTGCGAATATCTTGTCTCACCCCATGGTTTGTCTTTTCACTCTTTAATGTTTTTTTTTGTTGTTGTTGTTGAACAGAAAATCTGATAACAATATAATCCGATTACCCATCTTTTCTTTCATAGTAGTACTTTTGGAATTTTCATGTTTTTTTTTTTTTTAATGTTTATTTTTTATTTTTGAGAGAGAGATATAGTGTGAGTGGGGGAGGAGCAGAGAGAGAGGGAGACACAGAATCTGAAGCAGGCTCCAGGCTCCAGGCTCTGAGCTGTCAGCACAGAGGCTGATGCAGGGCTCGAACTTGAGAACTGTGAGATTATGACCAGAGCCAAAGTTGGACACTTAACTGACTGAGCCACCCAGACATCCCTGTCCACCAAGTTCTTGAACATATTCTGTTTACCCAAATAACCCTCCCCCATTTTCTTTTAAAAATATTTTGCTTTTGCTTTTCCCCTTCAGAGCTTCAATTCACTTGGACTTGATGTTGTGAATGGTATGAGGTAGGGCTCAGGTTTCATATTTTTCCCATAAGTATGTCTAGTTGACTCAGCACCATTTATTGAAAACAATTGCCTTTCCTTAGTGCTGTGCAGAGATGCCTCTGTCATAAATTAAGTGTCCAGATGTGTGGGAATCTGTCTCTCAACTCTATTCTTTGTCTATCTTTGTATCAATATTAATATTTTAATTACTATGATTGATAATAATTTTTGATATTCAGTAGAATAATTTCTCCTATTAAGCTTTTTTCTTACTGTGATAAAATATACATAAAATTTATAATTTTAGCCAACTTTAAGTGTTCATCTCCGGGCATTAAGTACATTCACATTGTTGTGTAACCATCACCATTTATCTCCAGAACTTTTCCTCTTGCAAAATCGAAACTCTGTACCCCTTAACTGCCATTTCTTCCACTGTCCCCTCAGCCCTTGGCAACTACCATTCCACTTTCTGTCTCTGTGAATTTGATAACTCCAGGTACCTCACATGGATGGAATTGTACAGTGCTTGTCCTTTCGTGACCGGCTTATTTCACTTAGCATACTATCTTCACGGTTTATCCATGTTGTAGTGTGCATCAGAATTTCTTTGTTTTTTAAGGCTATTGAATAATATCCCATTATACATGTATGTCACATTTTGTTTATCCATTTGTCAGTCTCTGTTGACCCTGGGTTACTACCAGTTTTTGGCTATTGTGTATAATCCTATCAAGCTTTTCTTCTTCAAGAGAATATGGTCTGTTTTTGGTTCTTGGCATTCCATTTACATTTTAAAATCTACTTTCAGCTTCTGTATCAATTAAGGAGAACTGACATCTTTTTCATTATGTATCTTTTCATTTATGAACATACCTATGTTCATTTATTCGTTTTATTTTCTTCTAATAACAATTTTCTACACAGGGATCTTGCGCATCTTTTGTGACACTTATTTCTATGTATTTGATAGTTTGATGTTACTTTTGATGGCATCTTTCTAAAAGTTTTTATTTTTTAACTGGCTGTTGATGGTGTGCAGATATATGTATACAGTCTACAGTTGATGTTTGTGTATGTCCTTTGTTTAGCAACTTTGCTAAGCTCACATATTTCCAATAATGCCTATGAAGGTTTCAAAAGCTTTCTAATTTTTTTTTTTCAAAGTTTATTTATTTTTGGGACAGAGAGAGACAGAGCATGAACGGGGGAGGGGCAAAGAGAGAGGGAGACACAGAATCGGAAGCAGGCTCCAGGCTCTGGGCCATCATCAGCCCAGAGCCCGACGCGGGGCTCGAACTCACGGACCGCGAGATCGTGACCTGGCTGAAGTCGGACGCTTAACCGACTGCGCCACCCAGGCGCCCCTCAAAAGCTTTCTATATGCACAGTCATATTATCTTCATGCAAGTGTAGTTTTATTTCTTCCTTTCCCATATATATCCCCTTATTTCCCTGTGCTACTCTGTACTTGATAGGACTGTTGGTTTAATGTTGAATTACAGTGGTAAGAGTGGGTGTCATTTCATTCTGTCTCAAAGGGAACAATGTAACATTTTGTTATTAAATGTGATATTGTTGCAGGTTTTTTTGTAGATGGCCTTTATCATAGTAAGGAAGTTACTTTTTATCCCTATTTGCGAAGAGTTTTTAAAATCATGAATGGATGTTTAATTTTATCACACAGGTATCCAGCACTAATTGAGATAATCCTATTAATTTTCTCTTTTATTCTGTTAACAGAGTGAATTAAAAGCACCTATTAGAAAAGAAGAAAGGTTGAACATTAATAAGCGAAGCATCATCTCAAAATATTAAGATTTCCTCCCCTCCTAGTTAACTGTTGAAAATAGTGGGTGAGCCTATCATTCCTACTGGAATCATATTGTACTTTAAATCACATTTTTTGTTATAGGAACACCTACTAACATTTAAAAATACTCCCTCCTTTAGAGTTGAAATCTATCATTTATAAATGGAGATACAGCATATAAACTGGGAACAGCAATTGATGCCACATGAACTGGCAAATACATGTTTTTCTGAATATTTTAATTTTATAATTTTTAAAGCATTCTGAGCTGAGTCACATATTTTGGTGATGGCATTTTGGAATCCTCTGCTAAGAATTGGATCCATCACTTTCTAGTAGGATCTAGAAATAGATTTCAGGCTTTAGAGACGTAGACGATATATGTGGTGTATCGGGAACATCATATGTCATCAAGCACATAGTGCCATTCTTCTGAATGATGTAAAAAATCTATCTCAGTGTAACTTTATTGCCTCCTTTTACCAATTTTAATTCATGAGTCTCCTTGTAGAAAGGCCCCAACTTGACCTAGTGAGTTTTGATGTAGTCAACTAGATGGGCCGTAATTCCCTTTTAAGGCTGAGGGTGTAAAAATCTGTGAATCAGAAGGTCACATGCCTTTGTGGATAAAATGCCTATTTTATAGGTTACTTAGTAGCTGTTCACATAGCCTGTGGCAGTCTCCTAGCTTCTTTGTTGCTGCCTTTCAGTCTATAAACCATGATAATTTTGAAATTGCTTCGGTCTGAGTGGAATCATTGATGATAGGGTTAATTCAGGGAAAATAAATTCTGTATAATGAAAAGGTGGTGAATATGAACTAACAAGAATTCACTCTAACTTATGACTTGAGAGTCATTTACCAGGCAGTTATTGGTCTTTGAGCCTATTTTATTTCACAGTCACCTGTGATTTTAGATTGCCGGAGCTGAAGACTTCCTTCTCAGCTGATGTTGAATATTGTTGGTTAAGCACAAACGTCATTATCAAGAAAACAGGAAGCTATGTAGGAGAACGTGCCAAATGGTAAATTAATAGTGTAAAGGAAACTGACGCAGACTCAGGGAAGGAACCCTGGACTCATCTACTCTGTTCTTTTTAGGTGGCTTGGAGAGTAGAAATGGTTTAAATCATTCTTTCTTTACTTTTTTTCCCAGAAAGCTGATCAAATAATAGGTTTAGTATTAAATTGCAAAGCATATGCTTTACTTATATTTTGCATGATCTTAAAAATGCTAATGTCTTCAAGGTTGTAGAGTATCTTTGTGTAACTTTGTTAATCCAGATTAGTTGTTGGCTGTCACTAAAATCATATAAACTGTAGAGAAATTGTCAACTTTTCCTGTTTATAGTGATACCTTAATAATTGGAGTCAGATCTCAGGGGCTATGAGCAAGTAATAACTTAAAAAGGATTCAAATCCAAATTTACTTTCACTGTTTATTTAAAGAGTTTGCTAAATAAGTCAATAGTGTTACCATGGTAGAGCCTTTTAAAATCAATTTAGGAGGTCCTGTTCCCTCTTTTGCATCATCGATTTACATGTATATAGTTCTTATGCTAATTACTGCGAAATCATTTTCTTTTCACTAAAGCTGGTAGGGGAGAACACTGTTTTTGGCAACAGTTTGTTAGCCTTTACTTTTTATTATTTTGGGTACTTAATAAAATGGCATTTATTGACAGATTTATAATTCACATTTTTTTTTTTTTTTTTTACTAATTCTGATGGTTTCCCCTTTAAATATTGAGGGATTATTTGGAGTGGTGTTTAAGGAAATGGGCCCTGGAGCCAGACATCCTGGGTTTGGATCCAAGTTCTGTCACTAGCAAGATGCCCGTCTTCCCTGTGCCTCAGTTGCCTCATCTGTAAAATGGAAGCAATAATAGCATTTATTTCTGAAGGTTGCTGTGGGTTTAAATAGTTCAATCTAATTAAATAATTTAGAATAGTACCTGCCACATAGCAAATGCTCAACAAATGTTAGTGCCTGTTGTTATTATTTATTGTGAAAACAGTAATTTTAGGAAGTGACTTTAAATATAAATTCTGAGTTACATGTACAGCTCTTCAAAGGGAGGACCTCTTACAAATAATCACACTTTTATCTCAGAGGTGAGGATAAGAGTATCTTCTTAATTCCAGTTAAAGCATTAGTTTTTGTCACGAAAAGAGCACAAGACTGGGAGTCAGTTTATACATTAATTCGGCAAATCTTTATCTCCATACGTAGTTGTTGGAGTATCCGCATCCTGGACACCAGCTATCTATATGCTGGAGATTTGCAGATGATTGAAGGATGCCTGTGTCAGGGAGACACAGATGCCTGTGTCTGGCCAGCGTGTGGCCAGAGTGCTCTGGGAGTGCTTTCCAGTCCCAGTGCTCTCACTGAGTGACTGTGAGATCCTTGACCTTCACTGTCATCGTCTGTAAAATGACAGTTGCTGACTTTAGTTTATGATGATAAGTCTGTACTAAAATGTCATCAGTGCTGGATGCTTAGTACTATGCTAGATGCTATACTAGGACATTTAAAAAAGTATAGAACAGTTTTAGCACCAAGAATCTTATGACATGGTTGGGAAGACAAACCACAGTTGGAAACTAGATAAATAATAATCTTGGGAATCACGTGATTAGATGTAAGCTAAGAGATGGATGCAAGTATGTGGGGGTTGTTATGCTTAGCGTTTTACTGTGTGTGTAGTTAGCTGGCTATAGTTCTGTAATAAGGCACTACAGTCAACTGCCTGGTCTGATGCCTTCGGGAATTCCGACTTGATAATTCCCACGTGCATAACCTGCAGAAGGTGGTTGTTTAACTCCCTTTGTTCTCCCATGTGTTAAACTTTAAAATAGTGCATTCCCAGCACATTGAGGTGATTAGAATTTGGTAAAAGATACATTTTAAGGCATAGTTCTTCATCTAAAAACTTTTTTTTTCAATATAATGCCAAGATGTTTTTTTTGTTGTTGTTGTTCTCATTACTGCTGTGTTCTGTGCACCTAGCACAGTGCCTGACAAATGGTAAGCACTCAGGAAATATAGTTGAGGGACAAATTTGAAATTACATTTAGTTGTCAACAATTTTTAAATCATTCAAAATTATCTTGTTATTAAAAGATACTCAGTTTGGAATACTGTTTTTTTGTTTTTACATTTATTTGTGTTGAGGACGAAGCAGGGAGAGAGAGAGAGAGAGAGAGAGAGAGAGAGAGAGAGAGAGAGAGAGAAGCATGGGGACAGAGAGAGAGAATCCCAAGCAGGCTCCACACTGTCAGCATGGAGCCCAATGTGGGGCTTGAACCCACAGAACCGTGAGATCATGACCTGAGCCCACGTCAAGAACAGGTCACTCAACTGACTGAGCCACACAGGCACCCCTGGAATTTTGGGTTTTAAACCTCAGATCTAACTGTTAGGACAAGTTGCCATTATAAAAATAGAATTTGAATGAAGCCAGCAGCCTTTTAGTAGCTTTTTCATATTCCTGAAAGGAAATGATTTTCTAGATGAATGAACTTCTCCACTGTATTAGTTATCTGTTACTGACATCTGACTGCAACGTCCTGTGGGACTCTATACAACAGCTGCCTAGCCAGGCCATTCCTAAAACTTGACACAGAGAAACTGTGAGGGATAATAAATATCAGCAGTGTGAAGTTTTGTGATATCATAATATAACGACTTTCATATCTATTTTACTTGAAGACTGTTCATCAGTAGATACCCTGCAGTTTTTCAAATATAAAAAGGATCTACTTTTTAAAATATTTATGTAATTATAGAATAGTTCATGTTCATCACAAAAATCAAAATAATGCAGAAAGGTAATCAAAGTTGTAAAAATTACTCCAAATCCTGCCACATTTTGGTGTCTCTCCTGAAATCTGTTTCTATGTGTAGACATACATACACATAGGTCTGTCTTTTCCATAAGTGGAAGCATACCATTCATGTGTGTTTTTCCATCTTTTTAAACTCATGCCCTTGTTTGAGTAACAGAAAAGCTAATGCCCTCCTTGAATGCGATTTGAAATTTCATAGTAAATTAAGTAACGTGACCAAAACCGATTTTAGACAGAGGTAATTTAAGAAAGGGAAATATTTTTAGTTTAATCTTAAAAGAACTCTCAGGTAACATGACCTTGACTTGTTTTCCATGAAGCTGTTGATCCTAGGTAATATGGAAGATAGAGCACAGTAGATATTTTAAATAATTTGCTCAACATTTCATTGGAGAAACTGAGCACTGTTGAGGAGAGAGGCCTGCTAACAGCAGCTTAGTCTTTCCCCTGTTGCCTTGAATGGTTAAGTTCTTGGCCCACATTTGTATATTCCTCTTAGCAAAGCAGAAACCCTGCAGTTCACTGGAGATTAACCATTTTAACTTGGGAATGCTCTTTGGGGAGTGTGACCCCTGCCCTCGTCCCCACTCCAAGTAAGTGATTTTTCCGACAATATACAGCACTCTAAAATGAGTTTTGGCAAATTTTTCTTCTGTCTTTTCCATGATGTTTCCATGGCCCTTATGGATTGGCTAGCACCCCCCCCCCCCGTTACTCGGGCTGTTTCCGCATATGATTTGGCTGTTGTCTCACACTGTATGCTCTCGATTCCCCTTCTTCCTAAACTTGCTCTCCTTCTAGTCGTCCCTAGTCAGTAAATCCATGGCTCCATTGACACCATGGCTCCCCTAGTCCAAGTACCATCTTTCTTTCCTGAAGTGGACTTCTGTTGGTTTCTGTTTGACTTCTTTACAGTCTCTTTTTCCATGCAGTAGACAGGGTGATCTCTTAAAAAGGATAGAATCAGATAATATTACTCTTCTTAAAACCCTCCTTTGAGCTTGGAATAAAACCTGAATTAATTGCCACCACCTACAAGGCTCTGCGCGATCTGTCCCTTGCTTACCCCTGTCCTAATCTTTCTCTGTTCTCTCCCTCATTCACTCTGCTCTAGCTGCATCGCCCAGACATATCAAGATTTCTTCCCCCAGATATATGCAGCTCGTTCCTGCCTTCACGCCTTTGCACCAGCTGCTTCCCCTGCCTGGAGTGCTCTGCCCCAGAACTCGCCTGGGTAGGCCCTAAGCCCGTGGTGTCCTGCAGGTTTCGGATTTCACCTCCTCCGAGGTCTTCCCCAGTCTTCCAGTGTAATGTAGCCCCCGATTCGCTGCCACGCTACTTTATTTCCTTCATGACATGTAGCAGTTTCGAACCATCTTTATATCTTCCTCTCTTGTTTATCGCTTCTTTTTCTTTTGCCAGAATTTTAAGTTCCATGGGACCGTAGACCTTGTCTGCCTTGTCCACCCTGTATTCCTAACACATAGAACAATGCTCAGTAAATCTTACCTAAGTAAAAAAAAAAAAAAAAAAAAAAAAAAATTGGGAGTGAACCACTCAGATGGAGAAATGTGCTTTTTAACACCCTAGGGTGGCTGGAGCCAAGCTGTTCACGTAGGAAGGGAAGAAGGAGGAGGGACAGAGCACAAAGCACTGTTTTAGCCCAAGTTAAAGCATAAAGTAAATAATACAAAATGTGGCCCAACAGTGAATGTAACAATTGAGAAACTAATTTCACGTTGAAGAAGGACTAGTTAGTCAGACAATCTAGAATCCGATTAATCCTCAGGATTTCCTGTGCTGTTAATAACTTCAGTTGCTAGGCTATATAAGATAATATAAGATATTTTGATCTAATATCAGATAATTTGATCTTCATGCCTCAAAGAGGCACTTGATTGTGAATGTTTATTATATTTTGTTATTTATTAAAAAATAATTTTAAGGCATCGTTCATGGAATATGTGCAAGAGAAGAAATTCTTAGTGTTGCTTGTAGGACCATTTCTGTCATTAGACTATATTTTGTAATGCTTTAATTTATGTGTTTTCCATAAGTTTTCAAATAACTGCTGTGCTGTGGTCTAGAAAAGATTGTACTATAAGGGAAATATTTTAGTACCTTTAATAAAATATACCCTGGAGATTTTTTTTTTAAATTGAACAGTAAAGGAAAATGTGTTCTTAAAACCTGTAAGAAATTAAAATCGTTTTACTCTGCAATTACTAGTTTAGCTTTGTTGTTTAGTTTATAAACTGTTGTTTTTTGTTGTCCCCTAAAGATAAGAGGAGAAATCAACCTAGTGATTTATGATTAAATACATCTGAGTTAAGCTTTCTGTCTGCTTCTTTTCTCTGTTTACATTTTGGGAAAAAGTTATGGTAAATCTAATGTGAGATCTGAGTTAGCTTTTTTAGAGTCCACTTTTCTCAAATTTATTTTCACATGACTGTTGCCTTCAAAGTGGCCATCCAGGGAAGTTGTACATTTATTCCAACAATGCTTCCATTCCTTAAAATAACTCTTTTCAGAGATGCTTCATAGTCGGTTTTGGAATTATGAAAGAAACTTAGCATTTTTTGCTTTATTTTATAATTGAAAAACCTCAACTTTTAAAACTAAATGAAGACATATAATTTCCTCAGTTGACTTTGTATTAATATTAATTAATGAAGCCAGTGCTGCTGTCATGCAGTTGAAGTTATGACCTGTGAGATCATGAACGATATCTTGTAAATTTGTTTAAAGAACGAAGAACATTGTTTAACTTTGTGAAGTAATAGATTGAAAAGAAACCAATCACCTGAGTGACCAGTTCACCTCCTTTTAAATTTACACTTTATCTGAAACTGAGGGCAGTGCCTTGTGCCCCTCTGTAGAGGGAAGACAAGGGGGTGCCAAATGGAGAGGAAGCACCTCCCCTTTGGGGAGAAAGAGGATATGACCTGTGTCAGGAAAAAAGGCCAAAGTGGGCTCTTTTTAGTACTGAGTGAAAGCTAAGAGTCTATATTTAAAATCTGCCCCTAAAACTACTCTTCTTTTACAATTCTTGGCATCAAAGAGTACAGACCTGTTTTGGAAGATACACCTACTTTGAAAGCCCAGATACACATATTTGAGAGGAGTAGCTGGAGCTTTGTTGGTGTTTGTTGTTAGAAGGCATTTAAGTTCTATTGTGGGATAAAGGGATCATGCGTTTCAGGGCAGGTCTTAATGTCTTGGCCTCTGTGACCATCAAGGGCTTTTATTTTGTTTTATAAGCCAGTGCTTTAATCTTTTATCTATAAAGATCACTTTTTAATTTACTTTATTAAATATCATAAACGTGTGGGTTTTTTATAAAAAAAAAATCTTTTCTTATCTTTCTTTTTTTTTTTTTTCTAAAGCTGCACATCATTGACTCCTGGACCTAACTGTGACCGATTTAAACTGCACATACCATATGCTGGAGAGACATTAAAATGTAAGTAAATGATGACTATTTTATTGAAAATGTACATTACAGTGCTAGTTATCAGACTTTGTGCTTCAGTTTTTATTTCTGGCAATTAGGTATTATCACTAGGATTTACCACTTAAAAAATAATTTTTTTTAATGTTTATTATTTATTTTTGAGAGATGGAGAGACAGTGTGAGCAGGGGAGGGGCAGAGAGAGAGGGAGACACAATCCAAAGCAGGCTCCAGGCTCTGAGCTGTCAGCACAGAGCCCAACACAGGGCTTGAACTCACGAGCTGTTGAGATCACGACCTGAGCTGAAGTCGGATGCTTAACTGACTGAGCCACCCAGGCACAACTAGGATTTACCACTTTTAAAAAATTTGTCTTTTAATTTGAGTTCTATTCAAAGTAAGGCAGTTGGCAGGGAATAAGCGGTGGTCAAATAGGCATACACTGAAATTCTTAGTTTTTAGGCCTATGCAGTAATTCTTGCATTTTTTTCCCTCTACTGACAGATCTTATGTAATTTGTCAATAAAGAGAGTCCATTGCTTTAAAATACCTGACTATTTAGAAACAGCTTTTAGGCAGGAATGGCTTCTAACTCCCTTCTGGAACTGTTGCTGCCAAGAACCAACTCCTGATTGCCACCTGAGCATAAGAGTCTTCCCTCAGAGACTCTTGGCATAGATTAGGATTGTCAACAGGTTACCTCTTTTATAGTAAGGGTTGGAAATGCAAATGGCTACCGTGGCCAGACTAGTCACAGAAATGAGGGGGACAGGCTAGGTGTGACAGTTGGGCACACCTACCGTCTTGAGGGGACTGCCTCTGTTGACAGGTGGAAATCTGAACTTTTGTATAAATTCTTTCATTTTAGGGTCCCAACTACTTTTTCAAAAATTAGAAACATAGTGTGGGCCAACATAAAGTGGGTCAGACCAAATGTGTGTGGGGCCTGGCTCGAGCTCTTCGACCACTGATTTGTGATCTTGATGAAGAGCAGTCAAGACCTACTGTTGGGTTTAGTCCACCGTCTACAACATCTGCCTACATTGTATCAACCCTTCCCTGCTGTTATTACCAGTGCTGACGCTCTAGTGCAGCATGGAAATGATGGTGGCTTTGGTGGGTTAGTCCCAATCTCATCAGGAATTTTCTCTCTGGAGCCTATTCTTGTGGCAAAGAAGGTATTGAAGTCTCTCTGGTCTTGAACAGAGGAATAAGGAACATAAATGTTAAAGATGGGACAGATGAGTAAATAGTGCCTTTCAGGCTGTGGACTATTTTTATATTTATTTATTTATCTATCTATCTATCTATCTATCTATTTACTTATTTTTATGAAATTTATTGTCAGATTGGTTTCCATACAACACCCAGTGCTCATCCCAACAGGTGCCCTCCTCAGTGCCCATCACCCACCCTCCCCTCCCTCCCACCCCCCATCAACCCTCAGTTTGTTCTCAGTTTTTAAGAGTCTCTTATGTTTTGGCTCCCTCCCTCTCTAACTTTTTTTTTTCCTTCCCCTCCCTCATGGTCTTCTGTTAAGTTTCTCAGGATTGTGGACTCTTTTTAAATTATAGGCCACCAGGGGCTACATCTTAATATTCTGTAGCATCACAAATGCAACATTAAGCAAAAAATATAGGACATGCTGTCTTGTTAACCTGGCGTTACTATTAGATCATTCTCTGGAAACCATTAAAATACATAAGAATTTCACCTGCCTGAGGTAGTGGGACATTCTAGATTGTTTCTGAAAAAATTATTAACTAAATTTAGAAGAAATGATCAAACTAAATCATTCACGTGGCTAAAAATGTAAAAAAGTCCAGAAATTTTTTACACGTGAAAGCTGTAGTCCTCTGTTAGGTTTCTTTCCAAGCCTGGTCCTGTTTCCCGAGGGTGTCACTTACATTTTTTTTTTGTAAAACTGTTTTAGTATGTAGTTCTTCTGGGGCTGTTCTCCATATGTCTAAATAATGTTTATGCCTCTGTTTCTTGACATCAATTGTAGATATTATTATCTTTTGACTCTCTGCTCTGATACATAAAGCATTGGCCTGTCTTCATTGAACTCTGTGTCTTTCTTCTTTCTTCCTCTTCAGTGCAATTATATCGCCACAATTGGTTCCTGTGTTGGTTACTCTGTAGCTTGAACATTTTTCCTTTCTTTCTTAAGGACCACTGTCAGCATTGTATGGCACAGTTAAACGAACAGTTCCTAAAACATTCGTAGCACGTGCCTCGCACGCAGTTAGCATCTCTGCACACTCGTGACAGCTACTTGGTATACTTTTTTTTACTTTCCCCTTAACCATAGAGAGTGTCTTTTGGCTCCCCACTTTGTGAGATGAAGGTATTAGCTCCCGCCCTTCCCTCCATGCCTCTTCTTTCACCTCCCAAGTTTTGTATTCTTTTCCTTTTGCATCATCAAAATTAATAACTTATCGTTTGTTTTAAACCTAGAGTTGTCTTCTGTGCTTCGTTTATAAATTGCTTGAATGCTCCTGTACAGTTATCTCTATGGGATTTGCCTGTAGCCTTCTCTTCCTTTTTCTGTAGTCTGTGTATTGAAAATTCTCTCTTTTGGTAGAATTAAAACATAATTGCTAGAACACAGTAAAATACCTTGCTTAGATTCCACTTCTCTCTCTGCTCTCCTCCCTTTCCTGTAGCCCTTCCTGATCAGTTTTATTTACCATAGTCATAACTAGGTATCTTAATTTCGAAGAGCTCTCTCTTGCTTTTGCTTTCTGTTCCTCTTTCACAACATTTTGTTTTTATTTTATGAATATGGTATCTTGAAAGCTTTCAAAGAATGTGGATTTTTAAAAAAGCTTTCTTAATTATTTTAATTTTCCCCAGGGATTGTATTTTTGTTTGTTTATCATCTTTTCCCCTCTTTACTATTCTGGAGTCTTTCCTTAAATAACAGATGGGTTTCGGTTATCTATGTATGTTTATGACAGACAATAAAACATTGAATAGGACTTCTTTATGGGTAAACCGAGCTTACTGAGTGGTGGATTAATCATGGACGAGCTCTTAGTATGAGGAACTCCTATGTGTCATGTTATGGAGTTCAGCTGTTCTGGCTATCCCCCAAATTGTCCTATTTTTTTAGCAAATCCCCTATCTTTTTTCAAGGGGGCATACACATCTGGCCACCATACCAGTTTTGGGGGATGGGTATCATAGACTCTTCCTCATGGAGCTTGTAGTTAATTTCCCCATCCTTAGCCCCAGTTTTCATTTTTCCCTTTCCTCACCCTGGATGACTACAAGTTTTTATGGGTCCACCAGGACAGAGGGCTTCCCTCTCAGCAGTAGCCTCTTCCTCACATTCCTGCAGCCAAAGCTTTCTCTACCCTGTCTCATCAGTTTCTACTCTTCCATTTGCATTCTGCCTTCTAGGAATTTGCGGAAATTGCTCATCTACTGATTGCTCTTCTCTTCCCTTCCTGTTCACTTAATGTTGTTTTGAATTCTTATTTTCTGTGTTTCATTATCGTTTAATGGAAGGGTGGGTCTTAGGAGGGAGAAGAAATAAATGTGCGTGGTTAGTCCACAGCCTTTTTGCCAAAAATGATGGAACCTCACAAAGATCTTACTAGCTGTATGAGTTTATGCTAGAAAGCGTTTACTAATCTATACCCTTTCATTACTATAAGATTTTCCCAGGGAATCTCTTATAATACTGATGATTAGGGTATTTGCCTGGAATACCCCATATAAGTTAATTATGTCCTCTTAAGCTACTGCTTTATATAATTATTATGTACTAGGGACTTAATTTAGGCTGTAGAATGCTCTATAATGAATAAAAAATGAACTTTGTATATTGAGGTTCTTCCACATTAAGGTGAGTCAAGGTTCTAGCCTGAAACAGCTCACAGCCAAATGAAAGGAAAAGACAATTGATAACTAACTACGCTTATAAAAGTTCATTGAATTTGAAGAATGAGCTTTTTTTTTTCTTCTGAAATTCTTGACATTATTTAGGAAGGCTTTCTGAAGGATGTTGGTCTTATGATCAAGCTAATGTTAGAATCCCTTGCTTTAAAAAAATTATCTGTTAAACTTGAAAAGTGGCATACACTTTGAGGTACCGCAGTGTTTCAGCATGGAAGCCAAACTACAAACCTTTTAAAACTTCCAGATGGAAATTGTTTTTTGATAGCTGTTGAAAATGTGATAGAATTGTCAAAAATAAATCAACTACATAAATTATGAAACATAAGTCACTGTTCTCCTGACAGTACAAAAATGGAAAAATTTACACGAAGAAAATCAAAACAAACCTTTTGAGATGGTTAAAACTTAAGTGATGATCAGCAGAACCATCTTTACTGGACTGGTGTTTTGTAAATCTCCCCACATAAATTTGTTCATGTCAGTGATTACATAGCAAGGTTATTTTACTTTCCTTAGTTTGTATAATATTTAGGTTATAAAGTGTCTTTCTACAAAACAGATGAACATAGGGGAAGTGAAGGAAAAATGAGATAAAAACAGGGAGGGAGGCAAACCGTAAGAGACTTTTAAATACAGGGAACAAACTGAGGGTTGCTGGAGGGGATGTGGGTGGGACGATGGGCTAGATGGGTGATGGGCATTAAGGAGGGCACTTGTTGGGATGAGCACTGGGTGTTGTTGTATGTAAGTGATGAATCATTGGGTTCTACTCCTGCTGTATGTTAACTAACTTGAATTTAAATAAATAAATTTAAAAAAATGAAAAAAGTATCTTTCTTTGTGACTATACTTACTTTAAAATTACAGTATTCCAAAATTAATTGTTTCTAGCTTTTTTTTTTTATATATATAAATGTTCCTTTTTTTTTTTTTTTTTTTTAATTTTTTTTTTTCAACGTTTTTATTTTATTTTTGGGACAGAGAGAGACAGAGCATGAACGGGGGAGGGGCAGAGAGAGAGGGAGACACAGAATCGGAAACAGGCTCCAGGCTCCGAGCCATCAGCCCAGAGCCTGACGCGGGGCTCGAACTCACGGACCGCGAGATCGTGACCTGGCTGAAGTCGGACGCTTAACCGACTGCGCCACCCAGGCGCCCCTATATATATAAATGTTTCTGAGAGGAGTTTGTTGAGACATGATGTGTTGGTAGAAGTAGTAATGCAGAACACTTAGATATTTTATTAACCTCGATAATTAGTATAGGTTTATTCTGTGTGCTTTGAAGTTCATGGAAATAGATAATTTACTGTATCAACCAAATTTATTGTAAAAGAATAAATCATTCAAAGCAAATCATGAATTTGCAAAGAATCTTTTTCCCTCTTGGAGAACACTAAGATTTTGCATTGCTTTAAAATTAATGTTACACTCCGTTTTCTTTTCTTTCTTTCTTTTTTTTTTTTTAACTCCTTCATTTTACTTTTAAAAAACCTGGCAAGGCCAAACACTTTCTACATATGTTTTTACTCCATCCATTTTTATAACCTCAAATATATTATATCCAAGATCAGTAAGGTCATAGTGGTTAGTTATCACAAGACCTGTGATTGAGTTCCACATTCTACAACCAACACAGTGTTCATCTTTACATAATTAGCTATTATTCTGTACAACCAATATTTTAACAAAAGTATTTTTCTAAAACAAATACATACCACTGAAGAGTTACGTAGTTTAACAGTCCTTGGAAAATAACTGTCATTGCAAACAGAAAAGCTCTTTGCCTTGTTGGGGAAACAGACCCAGAATGAAACTTAATTTCGTGGTAGCAAGAGATGAATAAGTATAGATTTAAATTATATTCTGTGGTAACTACTAAATAAATATTGTTTAACTCATACCTTTATCTTTCTAAGCACAGGGTAATGTCTAACCCAGGGCTTTACAGTCTCAAAGCCATTTGTGTAAACAACTTTATCTGAAGTTTCTCATTAAATCCTATTGAAAACTTGCGGTGGGTGGTTTCAAGAATAATTTTAACCAAGGCTGACTCGAGGTATTTGGAGCTTATAGTGATTTTATTTCATAACTTTAAATTCAGTGAAGTTAGAGATGGACACTGCGTTGTTTATTAAATGATATCTCCAGGCCCCAGCATGGTAAAGATACTCAGTTCAATATTTGTTGAAGGAATGGAGTAAATGCATGCATGCAGGAATTAATGAAGCTTAACGTTCAGATTTTTATTGGTTGAAGTATCATGTTATAAAGAATGTGGCGTTCTGTCACTTGTATCTGTCTTTTGCCAAAAGAAACTCAGTCTTTAGAAGTTATTGATTATACAAGGAATTTTTAAATTGGAACAGTGCTGTTAACAATTCAGAAAAAAGCGAGGATCATAGAATACTCCGTAGATTTGGAGTCTGTATCAATTTTGTCTTTATATATTTCACTTTGTCCTCAAAGTAGATTAACGAGAAAAGCATGTAACTCAAATTTATATTTCAGAATATTTTATATATTAGAAAACAGTTATTCTATAAATGTTCCCTCTGTGAACAAAGGAAACTGTGCAGTTAATGATAATGAAAGACAAGGGAGAGGACGTATTTCTCCCACGAATTCGTGCATTGATTCCTACAGAATTACCCACATTCAAAATTAAATCACTGAAATAAAAAAGACCAGAAGATGACAGTACATTAGGAGTGGTGTTCTTGTTTCTTCAGCTCTTTTAATGTGAAGAGACAACCGTTGGTCAGTGCAAGAATTGCCAATTTGGGTAAGATTCTCCTGCAAGATCTCAAAAGATGTCTGAATTAAAGAGAAGTCCTTGAATTTCACGATGGTAGAAGAGACAGCCGGTACTTACTCGAAGAGGATTGGAAAAGTGAATCTTCAGTGATCGAGACTGATTTAAATAAAATACTGGTTAAGAGCTAGGATGATGCCACTAAACTGAGTGAAAATCTACCAATTATAACAAAACTCAGAGGAAGATCGATGAGCTTCCTATAAACACATATTTGTAAATATAGCGGCACTAGTCACTCTGTTTAACACTCTTGAAGAAATTATTGTGTTTGTGTTTTTGTGGACCCAATGAATAGGGCAGGGAGGGAGGGCTGTTTTGCTATTTTATTTCCTTTCCCTAGCTTATTGCCTGGCATTTAGAAGGGCTCCTTTAATAGATGTTAGTGGAATGCATTAACTGTGTTCATTCTTTGGATCTGGCCATGGTGAGGTTTGATGAAGAAGTGAGAGAACTTTGAAGTATTCTCACTTTTACAAGTTCTTTGAATGGCACTGCTTATGTAACTATATAAAGAGATTATTGAAACGTTTTAAGTATATTGAGCAAGTCTGTGGCCAGTACCAAACTGTTTGCTAGCATTGGTTTCAAATTTGAAAATTATCTTTTGTTTAAAATTTGTATTTTTCATACTAACAATTTTTTCTTAATCAGGGACTGTTTGCTTATAAGAAACCCATTGAAAGAAACATAAAGAGGGTGTTTGTCTTTATGAGGAATTAAATGAATTCCACGGTGCCCAAGGGCAGGAAGCACAGCCCAGGCCTCAGAGGGGCTGGAACCTGGGAATAGCAGGAGGTGGACACTATAGAGGCAGTCGGCATTTGTCCTTGTTTGTCTGTCTGTCTCTCCTGCAACACGCTCTGTTGTCACTTGATTCCCATTATTGTTTTTCCCAAGATTTCTCTGTTTCTCCTCACATCGAGTGGAATGGGCTGAGCCCCCTGTGTGGTGACTCAGTTCAGGGCCACCAGAGACAGCCTATGGTCTTTGAGTCTAAATTCCTGGGAGAGAAGGTTTGATTGGCAGCTTGGACTGGGTGCCCACTCTTGATCCAGTGGTTTGGCCAAGAGTTTTGGGTGATGGTTACCAGGGGACACGTTTTAGCACAAGGGAAGCATGAGCTGGGCAGGTACCCTGAGAGGCATCAATTACATTGTTACAGAAATTCTTTCTAAAGAGGTTCCAAATGAAACTATAGACATTTGCCGTTTGTCTTTAACAATCGGAGCAATACAGTTGTTTATCATTTGAGAGGAATGATGAACTTTTCAAAGCCGTTTGCAACAGAGTGAAGAAGTCATGCCAAAAAATTACCCCCAAAGGTTTTGAACTGGAAAGACTTTCCTAGAGGAAAATCCTTATTTTCAGAGGAGAAAGTGAAAAAAAGGATTATGATTTGGATACTCCATTCTCTCCCATGTCCTCAGAGGAACATTGTAAAATTACTGTTCATTTCCAAGGCTTTCATACGACATCACTGATTTTAAATTTGTATTTTTTGGGGAATGATTGCAATGAAATGAAACCAACCTTAGGACTGCTCTTTCAATGGAATGTTTTATTAAACAGTGGTGAAGCATATACAAAGATTTTTGCAGACACGTTGCAAATAGTGTTCCAGAACTTCTACTTTACTGGATCTTGAAACTCAACTTCATTTTTGATTCCATCCCTTTAAGTGGCTTGCCTTTACACAGCACTTCTTGCACCGCAGGTCTGTTACATACTGTTTTGTAGCCAGCTGCATTGTAAACTCAGAATGCTCTTTTTTTCCTGTTCTTCATCCTATAAGATCTTTCTTATGCAGCACTGTGTAGAGACACTCTGGGTCCTGACACTGATGGCTGTCAAACAGAAACTAAACACCAGAGAGGTAGCACCTGAAGGTCCCAGCGGTGTTGTGGCGAATGTTGCACCAGCTGAGAAAGATATTTAGGTCCTGTTGATTTAATCTTATCTGTAAGAATTTTGCACTTTGTTTGCTTTGTTACTATACCTTGTATTTTGAATTTTTACCAGGAGGTCCAGAAGCTGGCTGCAGTGGCTATAGCTGTTGGCCCTTTTGTTGGGATGGCAGTGTGATTTCTTTCTTACGTTGTTTTTTTTTTTTTTTTCTTTTTAAGTTTATTTATTTATTTCAAGTGTGTGCATGAGCGTGAGAGAGAAAGAGAGAGAGAGAGAGTGAGCAGGGGAGGGGCAGAGAGAGGGAGAGAGAGAGAGAGAGAATCCCAAGCAGCGTAGAGCCTGCCTTGGGGCTTGAACCCACGAACTGTGAGATCATGACCTGAGCCGAAACCAAGAGTTGGATGCCTAACCGACCGAGCCACCCAGGCATCTGTTTTTCTTCCACTGTCAAAAATAATCGGTTTGGAAAATGTTAACCGAGTAATCTTTCTGTGTTAACCCTGTCCTCCTCCCCTACAGTATTTTAGTGACTGAATCCCTCAGCCTGGCATTCAACACTATCAACAGCCTGCCATTACCGCCTCTCTGTACCCCCTTGTTGGAGCTCAGCTGACAGCAATCCAAGTCAGAAGCCTACACAACCAATTTGTTCATTGAACTTCTCAAATACCCCACCTTTCCAGTTTCAGCTTTTGTTCACACAGTTTAGTTTGGCTTTAGTAGGATGGACCAAGGACATAATAAAGCATCCTGACTGTTTTTGTGGCGTATTTGGTTCTTCATTTGCACTCACAAATCTGCTACTCTACTGGATGCGCTGTCTATGAGTTTCCTTGGCCAGCTCTCTTCTTGCCTCCGAGATCACCTGCAGGGAGAGGAGGCGTTAACCATTTTCATTCTGACTTTTAACAGTTGAGCAAAGTAAAAAGTTGGACACTCTGTCCAGGGACTTAGTATTTTGCATCATGCTGAGGGGCATTATAATTTGCCTTGGTAGCATAGTTCATTTTACTTTTATTTTTATCCTTTTAAAAGATTCATTTACTTAAAGAATATTATTATCTAGCATTCAGGATATTTTTAGAGGCTCATTAGGGAGGCAGGTCACCTTTGATGTAGTGAATGTTCTAAAAAATGCTCATGAAAGGCAAGTAAGAAGTGCTAATTTTGTGGATTAGACATTATCTCTCCCTTAGATTTTGAGGATTCCTTTGTCCTGGTATTTCGGAACATCTTATTTTCTTGGAATTCATGGAATGTTAGAAAAATTTCTGGTTATAGTTTATTAAAAATAGCTGGTAGATAGAATTGCTAAAATAACTTATTGAACATTTATTTTGTAGAGCATTTGTTTTGTGGCTTATTTATATATGTGATGTCATTTAATCACATGGCACCTCTGAGGTGGAAATGTATATTCCTTTTTTAAATATTAACTTTATTGAGGTATAACTTACATATAATAAAATGTGCGCACACTTCAACACATTTTGTCAGTTGTAAACACTCGAGTAACTAAACCATAGTCAAGATACAGAACATTTCCATCCCCCCAAGATGTAGAACATTTCATTCCGTCTACAGATTGATCTCCTCCATCACCATCCCCGCAAACCCTGAGCCTTCTCTCTGAAACCGTAAACCAGTTGTTCCTGTTTTAGAATTTCATAGAAATGGAATCATATACTATGTAGTTTTTGGTACATGGCTTCTTTCATTAAGCATAATGTTTGGAGATTCATCCATATTTTCCCTTGTATCAGTACTTTGTTTCTTTTATTGCTGCGTAGTATTGCATTGTATCTGTACAAGTGCCACAGTTTTTTTTTTTTTTTCAACGTTTTTTTTTTTTTTTTTTTATTTATTTTTGGGACAGAGAGAGACAGAGCATGAACGGGGGAGGGGCAGAGAGAGAGGGAGACACAGAATCGGAAACAGGCTCCAGGCTCCGAGCCATCAGCCCAGAGCCTGACGCGGGGCTCGAACTCACGGACCGCGAGATCGTGACCTGGCTGAAGTCGGACGCTTAACCGACTGCGCCACCCAGGCGCCCCGTGCCACAGTTTTTTGTATACATTCATCTGTTGAGGACATTTGAGTTTCCAGTTTTTGACTGTTATGAATAAAGCTATCACATTTTTGTACATGTCTTTTGTGGAGATATGTCTTGATTTTCTTGGGTACATAACCTAGGAGTGGTGTTGCTGTGTTGTAAGCTAAGTGTATGTTCATAAATAATTACTAAACTGTTTCCCAAAGTGGTTGTACTGTTTTACATTCCTATTAGCAATTTATGAGCAGTCTAGGTATTCTGTGTTTTTGTCCACACTTGGTATTGTTATTATTTTTAGCTATATTCCTTTTAGTGGATGCGTACTGGTGTCTCATTGTGGTTTTAATTTGCATTTTTGTATGCTTATTGGCTATCCATATATCTTTTGTTGTGAAATACCTATTCACATCTGTTGCTCAACGTTTTGATTGGATTGTCGGGCTTTTTGTTGAGTTGTAGGTAGTCTTTATATAGCCTAGAAAGAAGTTGTTTGTTGCTTTGTCAATATTTTCTTCCAGTCTGTGGCTTCCCTTTTTCTTTTCTTTTTTTTTTTTTCCCTTTTTATTTTCTTAATGATGTCTTTCCAAGAACAGAAGTTTTTAACATTGATGAGGTCCAGTTTGACAGTTTTTTCTTTTATAGTTTATGCTTTTGACTTTTTGTTTACGGAATCTTTTCCTACCTGAAGATCTTGAAGATTTTCTTCTAGAAGTTTTATATTTTTACCTCAGGCATTTTGGTCTATGATTTATTTTGAGTTGATTTTGACCACATATATGTTCATTAATCATTTAAGTGTGAGTCTGTTTCTGGATTTCATATTGTATTCCACTGATATGTCTATCCTCATGTGACTATAACACTGCCTTTATTATTATAGCTTTAGAGTAAGTCTTTAAATCAGTGTTAAGTCCTACAACTTAATTTTTCAAAGCTCTTTTGGCTATTCTAGGTCCTTAGTATATTCATAGAAATTTTAGAATCAGCTTGTCAAATGTCTGCAGAAGTCCTGCTTGGAATTGCATTCAGTCTGAAGATCAGTTTGTAGAGAATTCACATCTTAATATCACCATTAGGTGAAAATGGTAGCCTCTCCATTATTAGGTCTTCTTCAATTTCTTCCAGTATCTTGTAGTTTTTTTTGTGAACAGGTCTTGACAATTTTTCTTAAATCTATCTCAAAGTATTTCATATTTTTGAGGCTAACTTATAGCATATATAGTTTTTTTTGAACTTTATCTAATTCTTTGTTGCTGATCTTGTGAAATATCATTGATTTTAGTACCTTGACCTTGTGTGCTTCTGCATCCTTATAGTCACTTACTAGTTCTAGTAACTTTTGTTTAGGTTCCTTGTATATTTTCTTCAGAAACCATCATATCACTCGTGAAAAAGAGTGTTGCTTCCTCCTTTCCAATCTGTCGAATTTATATTTCTTATTCTAGCTTTATTGCACTGAATGGGCTCTGCAGCACAGTGTTTAAGTAGAAGTGATGAAATCAGATATCCTTGCCTTATTTCCAGTCCTAAGGGGAAGGTGTTTAGTGTTTCATCATTAAGCATAATTGTCAACCGTGGTTTCCCTCCGTCAGTTTGAGAAAGTTGCCATCTCTTTAAACGTGCTGAGGGTTTTTATTACGAGAAGAATGTTAATACGTTAGATGCTTTTTCTCTATTAGGATGATCACATGCTTTATCTCTTTTATCCTATTAATATGATGAATAAACTGACGTTCAAATGTTGAACCATGTTGCATTCCTGGGATTAATCCCACTCGATCATTATGTATTATCCTATGTATTATCCTTCTTATATATTGTTGGATTTGGTTCATTCATATTCTTTTAAGGATGTTTGTGTCCATAGTTGTTGGTATTATTTTTGTACTTCTCTCATAGTACACTATACTACAGTATAGTATAATATATATAAAGTAGTGTGTGTGTATGTATATATATATATACATATATATATAATAGTATAATAAATGCTGTATTGCATATTTGAGAAAATACAAAAAGACAGCCAGTAGTGGCTTTACCCTTCGTATTTCTCTTTTGATACCACTCACATTAATACCATTAGTAACAACCCCACCAAGATAAAACAAAACAAAATAAAAAAATCCTTGTTTTTCTTCTGCCTTTGGCTACAGGACTAGGTTGTAAAAGGAAGAGAACAAAATGTTTTAGTAAGATCGTGTCGTTACTGAGGGGGAATTAGAGCCATTAAAAAAAAATAAACAACTTAACCAAAAATATGGCAAAAGAGGAAAGTGGTGGCTAGAGGGCTTAGGACATTCCAGGGAGTTTTGTAGATTTGGGATTTCAGATGAAGACCAGATACCTCTAATTTGTGAGGGGAATGAAGGACCAAGGGAGGGAATAGCGTTAGCTTGAGGAGAAAGAGAATTGTCTTAAAAAAAATTCTTCCGCAGTCTGAATAAAATTAGTGTTTTTCCCTTGTTTGGGCCTTAGAAATTAGAATCTTCTCCTAGTGCTGTCATGCTATGTGGTAAAGCCTGTTTGATCGTGGTGCTGTAAGCCTAAGTGGATGTGGTTGCGTTCAGTGTATAGAAAAGTTACATACAACTCCTCTCCAGTTAGTTCTTCTCTTGTACTTATGCCGAAACCTCTCCATCTGGAGAAGTGCCAATTTGCCACTAAATTTAAATAAATAAGAACATTTCTCATCAATAGGGGTGGCAAATTTAGCCCCTCTTTAGAGCACTGAGCAATTTATGACCATATGTTAAATACCATAAAACAGCTTTAAAGACTTGGTCCCTGGCCATTGCCAGATTGCACCGTAGGAGTAGAGCCGCGCTGCGAGGGACTGGGAATTCTTCCTCCGGCCCTTGGAGGCCTCAGTAACTCACTGATGTCACAGCCAAAGAGGCCTGTTTTCAAACATTCTCTTTATAAAGGTGAAATACTAAAAGATTCCATTTTGGCATTTGGGTGCAAAGAAGGCAAGACTTCTTTTCGATTCTTAGGGGTCAAAATTAATATGGAAAGTGTTGTGTGGGAGAATGAGTAACTTGGCAGCAGTGAGTCCAGAAGGCAAGTCTAGGAATAGGTAGTAGAGATCCTACTCATTCTTTTTCTTGGAGCATGAACTGGACTTTCATAAGGCATAAGCAAACCAAATATCACATGTTTCGAAATTGTTTTCTTTTCGCCAACTTTTATGGCATTAATATTAATGTTAAAAATGGTTATTAAAATTTCGTCCCATAGGGCTGCCAATAGTAAGTCTTTCTTTTCTTCCAGGAGGATGAGTCATTATTTGGTGAACTCCAAATATTAGTTTTTCTCCTTTCCATCATCACAGGCTGTGAATCATCTATGGCATCCAGGGGGCTCATGGCTGAGGGAATGAAGGGACGTGCGAACATGTGATTTTTTGGTCAAGTAGTGCTGTAGGACCTCAGCTGGACTATCGGCACATGTTAAACCGCTGGTTCAGGCAGGGGGCAGTGTGATTAAATGGGAGTAGGCATCCCAAAGCTCTGTACGAGATTTTTCTGATTGTTCTCTCTGAAGGATAACTCTTCCTACAGAGGAAGATGATGAAATTTGGCTGTCAGAGGTCCAGGATTCCTAGCCTTCTTGCATGTGTAAGTGCCAGCCTGAAGGCTGATTTCCTGTCAGTTCCTGTGTGGTTTGCACTACATCCTCTTTGCAACAGATCAGTATTTTAGGTCATCTATCGTAACTGCTATCCTGTAAATTCTTGGCAATTTGATCTCAGTTTACAGAAGGCAGCTGGCATACTTCTCTAGGAAGTGCAGCTGGGGAGTCCTGTCTCCCTGTTCCTAAGGCCGGGAAGTGTACCATTGTTATTCGTTTGCTGCTTTCTTCCTTTGAAAGAGCAAAAATCTTCAAAATTTGGCAAATTCTGAAAGTGCCCCGAATGGTTTGAAATTACCTTTTCCATTTCATTGATCTAGGGGAAAAACTTGAGTGACCTTTGACATCATTTGTAAATCTTGTCTCGTTTTTCCATAACACAGATCGGTGTATTAGTTTTCCCCCCACTGCAAATGAAGTCATGCTGAAATCTTCAGAGAGTCACATCAGGGTAATTTGTTTTGTTTTGGGTTTTGATTTTCAAGGGTAGTCTAATTACTTAGGCCATGCTGTTGCCTTAGTTATTTCTTCTGTGTTTCTGTCCCTTAACAGTGGGATTTTTCTGGGGCGCCTGGGTGGCTTAGTCGGTTAAGTTCCCGATTTTGGCTCAGGTCACGATCTCGTGGTTCGCGAATTCAAGCCCCTCTTGGGGCTCTGTGCTGACAGCTCAGAGCCTGGAGCATGCCTCGGATTCTGTGTCTCCCTCTCTCTCTGTCCCCCCCCCCCCACCCCCCGCCAAAAATAAATAAACATCAAAAAAATAAAAAAAGAGGGATTTTTTTTCTCTTTCTGTAATCAGCAGCCATTAAGACTATTTACTTTGGGTATGACTTGAGTATTTGCATTGGATTTTTAAACCTTATGGAATACGGAGGTATTTCAGTCACATTTCTTCACTCTTTAATATTAAGATCAAAGTATCAGTTTCGTTTCTCCAAGTTATCATGCCAGAGGGTGAACTCTGTTGTAGAATTTAGAAAGGGAGCAATTTTCCTCTTTTCTTATGACTCAGCAGTCACATTTTGGTAATTTGATTTTATTTACGTAGAACAAGAATTCCTTTAGCCCAGTTCTCCCCTTCATCTGGGAGAAGAACCTGTTTGTAAAGAGAATGCAAACTCATGCACGAGGTATTTTACATGGTACCCTTAACAATCTATTGTGGCACAGATCATTTCTACTACTGATTCTTTTTTCATCTTTATAAAAACCCCATCTTTGGTGAAGTTCAACAACATGGTTAGTGCAGCTCTTGGTTTCCTTTGTGTTCTGGTTCTTAAGATGAATGAAGGGAAAGGAAAGATAAATTGTGCTGCGTTACAGAAAAAAGTGAACGTCGTGAAGATGGAGTTGATGTCCGATTTATGGGCATTAGGCAATATCATCAGAGAAGCAGCCCAGATCCTGCTAGTGCACTGAGGATGGCGTGAAGAAAGAAATTGGGATTCAAGATACGGGAGAATTGGATATGCAGATAATTTGTGTCAAATCGGATCTGTAGTTCCCGAGCTAGTATATTGTTAAACTCTAGGGGTGGGAATCCCTTTGATCTCTAAGGTCTGTATGACCCATGGAGTAGTTGATCAGGAAATGCTTGCTTATTAAATGCATAAAACCAGGGCACTGAAAGATTATGTCTTATGGGGAAAGTCTGACTTGGAAGGATACTAATTTTTGCGACCTGTCAGTGGGACAAGGGGATATCTGAAGATCTGAGGAAGAGCAGCATAGCTTCCTTATTGAAGAAAGGGAGAAATAACTATGAAATATTATATAGATCCACCAGGTTGATACACATATTTAGAAATAACCTGGAAAAAGACTCACAAGAGTAGTTTAGCCCTACTTGGTCTAGAATAGGACTAACCAATTTTATTTTGTAAAGAACAAATCTTAAAAGGTTTATGTCTTATTATAGAAGGGTGAGTATAGTACTAAACCGAGAAGAAACGAATAAGTTGACTCTGTCCCAGGAGTAGCAGGGCTTTTGGTTCTGTCTTTGAAATGGATCCAGTAAGCAGATCATGAAATGATTCATTAGACATAAAATGTGTTGCTTGACAGAATGCTCCAAGTGTCACCACTGAAGAATGAATGCTGCTTAAGGTGGAAATCGGAGAATTCGGTCGTCTTAAAGTAGAGCAGTGCAGATGTAGAGCCACTGTAGAGCAATTGTTCTTCTCCAGTTATTTATTTATTTTTAGTGTTCTTATTCTTGCGTTTTTCCTTCCTGTAATTTCAGTATACTTGGGTAAGACCAGTTCCAGGCAATTGTACTCAGACATCAGATTTTTTTTTTTTTTTTTAACCTGCTTTAGCAGGGTTGGCTGTCTTCCGCAGAAAGGGAAGAAAAGAATCCACAAACGTCAGAACACTTATCACTTCTCCGCCCCACCCGTCCAGTCGTGGAGCACCTACCCAGTCCAAATTCTGGAGCACGGTATCGCAGGGCCTCCATTGTTCGGCACCATCAAAACCCTTCTGGCATCCTCTCTTCTACCAAATCAGAGTCTTTTGACAGTCTGTTCCCTAACCTTTGTTTTCAACTCTGTCTGCTATTCTCCCTTCTGAACATCTTGTTCCTGTCATGCCGTCTACTCGTCGTTCCTGGGGCACATGATTTTCTGCCCCCTAAGTTTTGCTAATTCTTTTACTCTTGCCTGTAATTACCTTCTGTTTCTTTATCTCAGCCTCCTATGGACAGCACAAAGAGTGGACATTTTAAAAAAGAATTGATTAGCCCACACGTGATTTTAGATGAAGTATTCAGTGGAGTAGGAGACTGTGACGGGTTGTCCAGAGGTGGCCGCAGCCAAGTCTCCTGTCCCACGTGCTCTGCTGTACGGAGTGTGACCTTCCCACTGCCCCTTCAGGAGTTGAGTATAGTTTTCCTCTCCTTGCACCTGGGTGGGCTCGTGACGATTTTGACCAGTAGAGTGTCACGCACATGATGTTGCATGACTTCTGAGGCTGTCCAGCTTCTGACTTCTTAGCAGGAACACCTGTGCGTAGAGCCCTGAGCCTCTGCGTAAGGATATGCCCGGCTGCCGTGAGCTTGCCATTCTGCCAGGTAGCTGTGCCACGTGGAGGGGCCACGTGTAGGCATGCGGTTGGCAGTTCTTGGCTTTGAGTTATCGCGGCTCAGGTGCCAGACATGTGAGTGGAACCGTATTGAATCCTGTCCACCAGCTGAATGCCCCTTAGTGCTCTCAGTGCTGCGAGGAGCAACAAAATCACCTGTCTGTGCTCCGCCTGTATCTCTAACCTACAGAATCTGCGAGTATTATAAAATGGATGTTGTTTTTCTAGTTTTGAGGTAGTTTGATAGGTAGCATTAGTAATTAGCACATAGACACTGGAGAACAGGAGTGGAACAGGAGCCCGTAGGAGGGTGGAAGAGATGGCTGTAGGAGCAGACAACTGCTCTGTCTCTCTCTTTCTCAATAATAAATAAACGTTAAAAAAATAAAAAAAAATTGTTTAATGTTGGTTTATCTTTGAGAGACAGAGACAGAATGCCAGCGGGGGAGGGGCAGAGAGAGAGGGAGACACAGAATCTGAAGCAGGCTTCAGGCTTTGAGCTATCAGTACAGGGCCCGATGTGGGGCTCGAACTCACGAGCCGTGAGATCGTGACCTGAGCCGAAGTCGGACGCTTCACCGACTGAGCCACCCAGGCACCCCCTGATGATTAATTAATTATATATATTAATGGAGTTGGGTTGACGTCACCTACCTAGAGGCAGAAGGTCTGGAAAGGGCCTGGTTGCCTGGTAGAGAATGTTGAAGACGATATAGATTATTGGCTTTCAGCTTCTTGCCTTTAGCAAATACTCTTGTGAGGAGAGAGAGAGGTGTGGCATTTTACTGTTATGGTCTCCTTTCCTCAAGAGAGCATAGCATACACCCACAGTGTGAAACACTCTGAGCCCTTCAGAAGAAGTAAAAGTGATTCTTCGCAGACGAGCGCCTCAGACTACCGTGGCTCTCTGTTTATGAGTTCTGAATCTCAACACGACTCTTAAGGGTTCGGATAACCAAAGCTGCTTGTGGTTTTGGGAAATGGAAGGGTTCCTACCTTTTAGAGTGGGGAGTTTGATAAGTAGCAGCTTTCTTGAGGTGGGAGAGGGAACAAATCTCTAGTTCTAGCTATGGCGCTTCAGAGGGCTTTTACCCACATTGAGGACTCAGCAAGTGTTGTTAATTGAATGGTGGAATGGCTTCTATAAAAGAATTGTTTTCTGGAGCATCCAGGGGTCTGGCCACCAGCCACATGCAAGTCAGTTTGTTTCTGTGAAGGATTACATGCTCCACATCTCAGTGTACTCTGAAGAGTCTGGGAATCCTGCAAATCTCAGATGTTTTTAACCATTTAGTAGAATATCTGATTGGCTGTTGACATCTTTTCGTTGATGCTGTACTGAGGAGAGCTGCTCTCAAACCTCACTGAAATACCGTTACTGGATAAAAGATCACTACTTTCATGATAGGGTAACTGTGACGGACCGAACCTTTCCTTCATGTATTAAAGGCAGAATATAATTAAATTCTGTATTACTGCAGAGTTTGTCCTTGTGCTGTAAGAGATTCTACTGTGTTTCAGTTGGTCTCTGTTAGATGCTTTTATTTTCCCTTTTCTTAATATTTTATTATTATTATTTTTTTACTGTGTTGGAGTGACCTTGGCACTTCTGAGCTGTTATGACTTGTATTTTGCGTATTTCTCCACCCCTTCCCTGAAAATTGCGGTACACGTAGATAACTTGCTCTTACAGACGCTGCTTGATTTGTTTCTTTCTGACTTGCGTAATTTTCCTGGCAGGAGCATGACTGTCTTTGTCCTTTGTTATCACCAACTTAAATTTAAATTATCAAACAGAAAAAGTTGCCATTGTGATACCGTTGCTTTTAAAAAACGGCTGATTTTGTGTTGCTTGGGTTTTGATTTTTTTCATATTTTCAGTGAATGTTGGCTAGAGTTTGTGTACCTTTAACTGTTTTCACTCTGGTAGTAGTTTTATTTGTAAAAATTTTTTCATTTACTGTTTCTGAAAAGCATTTTCTGATACCCACTTTTGAAGAAATTTAGTTTATTTATCCTTATTTTTCAGCATCCTCAATTTTCATTCATTTCCATCGATTCCCCCCCCGCCCGCCCGCCCCCCCACTTTAGCTTCTGTGGATTATGGGACTTGCTTTTGTTCATTGTTAGACTTGTTTAGCTCTGTCGTGTGTGAACTCAAAGGATCCTTCATACTTATTTATTTATTTTTTTTAAACATCTTTCTTGGTCCAGCTGCTGGGCATTTCAGAATTACTTGACAGTAGGAAGTATTATTCAGTGTTTTTTTTTTTTTTTTCTTGCATGAATTCCGCAGGCTAAAGCTTGGTTTTCACAGAGTTTCTGAAAGTTTATGAGCGGGCTTTTGCACGCTCTTCCAAGCACTGTTTCTGTGGGAGCTGGAGGACCGAGTCTGGTCTGAGATTGTTCTTTGTGCACCAGTTTGATTCTGCTGCTGGTGCTCTGGCTTGTGCCTTGGTCAGCAGAAGTCACATTGTTCAACAATGAACTCAGAATTGAAAGAAAGATTGGTGTGGTTTCTTTCCCCCCATCTTGCATTCTGTGGTTATTTCTCCTGATTTTTTGGCAAGTGTTAACTTGTCTGTGTCAAGCTGTGCCACATCAGCCTTAAATTTCTGCTTTGTATAATTCAGCTAGGAATTAGAAAGAAGTATTTACAGTCGTATAGCTGTCCGTATTTTCCAAAGTATTTTTACTTAAATGATCTCATTCTAAGCTTCCATATAAGGGAGAGCCCATAGAGTCTAAACGACTAAGCAGCCTGAGGTCGCATAACTGGGAAGTCAGGGACTCAGAACTCAAATCCAGGACTTCGGAGTATAAACCCAATGTTTTTCCCACCGTAACATGCTGGGAAATAAATATCGTTCTTTATTACCGTTATAGTAACAATCCGCTTCTCAGCAGAAGCAGGTAAGAGCAAGTCAACAGGAATAATCCGCTGCGCACACTGAGAAAGTTAGGCAGGAAGTAAAAACAAGCAGTGGCATCCCTGAATAGGAAGTAGACACAACATCAAATGCTACTGCCATCTGCCTGACATCTCTAGGAAAGGTGGTGGTCCGCTGACTAATATCTGATGGGGACATTAACTGACAAACTTCCACTTTTGTGTGCGAATCACTTGGACGCTTGAGGAGTAACAACTTGTGGTTGGTTGTTTTTTTCTGAGGGCAGGATTCACAAGAAGTTCATGAAAATAGGGTGAGAAGTGAATCAGGTTTACAAGAGGCAGAGGCTCAGTTTCAGCTGTGAGAGGTAGGGGCTAGTCTTAAATGCTGTATTTTACTGTATGTGTCTTTAAGAGGAGTTAGCCTGTGATCTTAAGTTACCCTGTAGGCCCTGACCTAGTAGCATTGGCTTTATGATTCCGGTCTGTTATCTTGTCTGATGCATCCTTAATTGTCTTAATTGTGTCTTTCTGATATAATACAAACTATTGTTTAATTTATAGTCAGATTGTAAATTAAACGACATTTTGAACCACTTTGTAAAATCACTTGGATGATTTTTCTTTAATGTGGGAAAGATGAGGGAGGAAAACCTAAAGGGCCAGGTAATAAGGTAGATCAGATTATAGAGATAAATTCTTTGGGCATTTGTGAGCGAAAAAATTGGCTTTTCAGTGAAAAATGTACTTAAAATTTACTTACAAATGAAATTACCAGAGGATTTTAACCTTAGCCTATACTTCAGCATAGAGCCTTAAGTGTCTAGCAGATTAAATAGCCAGTTTGGTTTTTATGAAACAGAAGGGATCTGAAAGAAATTAGATAGGATCAAAAGTAAATGTAATTAAAAGAGAATGTTCTCCCCTCAGCCTGTTAGTCTTGCTACATTTCCTCTTAAGAGACATGGGTTTGTCAGAACATATGTCATCCTAATAATTAACTGAAGCGAAGGGACTCTAATTTTAGAGCTAAAGAGCCTTTGATGCCCACTACTCTACCACCCGTTGTAGCGGCTTCTTTGGTAGTGTCCTTGGTAAGTGGATAGATAGCCACTGTCGTTAATTCGAATCTTACGGGAACCCTCTTGCACTGTTGGTGGGAATTCGAATCTTACTATTCATGAGACAACATTACAGTGCTCATTCAAAAGATATTTTTGTTTTAGGGACAAAACAACTTTATTTCCTCATCCGCATGATAGTTTCATGGTACCGAGAGGAGAGCTCAGCAGAATTCTTGTTTGGGTTAATTAGCCCATACCCATATTCTTTTTATAGTGGTGATCTTTTTGAAAAATGGAATTGCTAGAATTGCCAAATAGCCATCAAGGTGGAGAAATTGTGGATGGTGGCAGCAGACTACGGATGAAGAAAACCATGGTCCCTGTATTTAAAGAAATGGAAGGAGAGATGTGTTCTTAAAATTACAGTCTGATTTATTCTATTGATGTTGGGTAGGATTCAAGAGCTGATTATTACACAAATGGGTTGAGAGCATTTAAAACATGTTATGTCATCAGTAGCCAACAGATTTACTTGGAAGGAAGTTATGTCAAATTAACCTCATTTCTCTTTGGATGATTGATCAGCTGACATAGCAAATCATTTCAGCAGAAAATCTGATAATTTCTCTGTGTTTTTTGCTGGCTATTTTATGCTTTGGACCAAAAAATGCTAAATTGATTAATCATTGCAAAGTTTTTAGGGTCATGTGTTTTACTGTGTTTTATTTAGCATGTTTCTGAATAATACGGCCATACGTGTTCAATTTGTGGAAGAGCACACGTTTAAAGACATTGATACTATGGTATGTGACAAAACTTGAATTTATCCCATCGGAGTAGTACATTGGATCAGAAACAACAGGATGAAATTTAACAGGGAAAGTGTAAAGTCCCTTATTTAGATTTTAAAAATTAGTTGCGTAGGTAGAGGAAAGCAGTTACATGAGGAAAGATCTGGGATGTATAGTATGAACCACTAATGTGATCTAGAAAAAACTAACCATCTTGTGCTGTGTTAGAAACATCCTGTCTGCGGATTGGAGTGAGGTTCCCGTGCTGTGCCTGTGGCATAGCAGACCAAACGTGAGTGCTGTGTTGACATTTGTGCACCATGGTGTAGGAGAAACAGTATCAAACTAGTGTGTGCTTGACACATAATTAAGTGCTTGAAGAAACCAGGGCTACTAGTTTTTAAAGATAGAAAGGATTGGAAGTGGAGTCAGGATTGGAAGGTTAAGTCAGTTGTCCAAGATGGTATTAACCAATGGCAGATCTAGTTTTCTACTCTTAGTACAGGATTCTTTCTACTCATCACACTTCGCTTTTCCAGAAAGTAAAACCAGGACTACCAGGGAGAGGTGATTAGGGAGCAGCTTTTGACTCTGCACAGAGTTTTTAATAATTGGTGTTGTCCTGGGTACCTGGCTGGCTCAGTTGGTTAAAATTTTGGTTGATTAAAAAAAAAGACTGTAGTTAAGAAAAATTGGTGTTGTCCTATAATATAAGGAGCTGCTTTGAGAAATAATGAGTTCTTTGCTATTGGAAGAATTGATATAGATACCATATGACTTCTTTATTGGAGATATTATGTGTTTTAGAGGATAATTCAGAGTTGTCAGGAACTGAGCTGGATATCATATGTATGCACAAAGCAATCAACTATGTTCCTCTTTACATCTCTTGTCCTGGTTAATTATTAATAATGCCCCCTTTCCCATTCTAAGGTGCCCCAGTTTGGATAATAAATTATATGATTGCCTTCATTGTAAGTTCTCTTCCAACTCTGGAAGTCTGCTGAATGAGAATTATTTTAACGTGAATTATCTTGGGGAGCCCGGGTGGCTCAGTTGGTTAAGCGTCCAACTTCAGCTCAGGTCATGATCTCGCGGTTCATGGGTTTGAGCCCCACGTCAGGCTCTGTGCTGACAGCCCAGAGCCTGGAGCCTGCTTTAGATCCTGTGTGTCTCTCTCTCTGCCCTGCTCCTGCTTGCGCTCTGTCTCTGTCTCTCTCTCAAAAAGGAACACTAAAAAAAACCAAACATGTATTATCTTGGTTTGCCATCTGAAATCAAGTCCTGGTGGTATTATGTGGAGTCTCTGAGAAAGTTATCTGAAAAAAAATTTTTTAATGGAAAATTTCAAACATAAAAGTAGAGAGAATGGTATATTGAATTCTTAGGTACTTGTCACCCAGCTTCACGATTATCAACTCATGGTCAGTCATGTTATTTGTGTCCTCTGTCAACTTTTTTCCTGATGATTTTGAAGGCAATCCAAAGTGTCATAACATCTATAAATATTTCAGTATGTATCACTATGAGAAAATGACTTTCTTTCTCTCTTTCTTTCTCTTTTTAAATTTACATCCAAGTTAGTTAGCATATAGAGCAATAATGATTTCAGAAGTAGATTCCAGTGATTCATCCCCTGTGTGTAACACCCAGTGCTCATCCTAACAGGTGTCTTCCTTAATGCCCATCACCCACTTAGCCCATCCACCCCACCCAAAACCCCTCCAGCAACCCTCAGTTTGTCCTCTATATTTAAGAGTCTCTTATGTTTGTCCTCTCCCTGTTTTTATATTATTTTTGCTTCCCTTCCCTTATGTTCATCTGTTTTGTATCTTAAATTCCACATATGAGTGAAATCATATGATATTTGTCTTTCTCTGACTGACTTATTTCACTTAGCATAATACCCTCTAGTTCTATCAACGTTGTTGCAAATGGCGAGATTTCATTCTTTTTGATTGCCGAGTAATACTCAATTGTATATGTATATACCACATCTTCTTTGTCCATTCGTCTGTTGATGGACATTTGGACTCTTTCCATACTTTGGCTGTTGTCGATAGCACTGCTATAAACATGGGGGTGCATGTGCCCCTTCGAAACAGCACACCTGTATCCCCTGGATAAAGACCTAGTAGTGCAATTGCTGGGTCGTAGGGTAGTTTTATTTTTGATTTTTTGAGGAACCTCCATACTGTTTTCCAGAGTGGCTGCACCAGTTTGCATTCCCAACAGCAGTGAGAAAGAGATCCTCTTTCTCTGCATCCTTGCCAACATCTGTTGTTGCTTGAGTTGTTAATTTTAGCCATTCTGACTGGTGTGAGGTGGTATCTCATTGTGGTTTTGATTTGTATTTCCCTGATGATGAGTGTTGTTGAACATTTTTTCATGTGTCTGTTAGCCATCTGGATGGGTAATGACTCTTTTTTAAAACGTAGCTTTAATATCACTGTCACACTTCAGAAGTTAACATTTTTTTTAATGTTTGTTTTTGAGAGAAGGGGGGCGGAGGGGCAGAGAGAGACACACAGAATCCGAAGCGGGCTCCAGTCTCTGAGCTGTCAGCACAGAGCCCAACACGGGGCTGGAACTCACGAACCACGAGATCATGACCTGAGTTGAAGTCGGTGGCCTGAGTCACCTGGGCGCCCCAACACTAACTCTTTTTTTTTTTTTTTAATTTTTATTATTCTATTTATTTAAAAAATTTTTTTTAATGTTTATTTTTGAGACAGAAACAGCATGAACGGGGGAGGGTCAGAGAGAGAGGGAGACACAGAATCTGAAACAGGCTCCAGGCTCTGAGCTGTCAGCACCGAGCCCGACGCGGGGCTCGAACTCACGGACCGTGAGATCATGACCTGAGCCGAGGTTGGACGCTTAACCGACTGAGCCACCCAGGTGTCCCCCAACACTAATTCTGAAATCTATCATTACCAGTCAGTGTTCAGAATTCCCTGGTTGACATATACACACACACACACACACATACATATGTAAAACGTGTGGGTGCACACGTGTGTGTGTGTTTTACAGTTTATTTCAATATGCATAGTGTGTACATTGTAATAGATTGATGTATTACTTAGGTCTCCTATTTATAGTCATCTCAGCCCCCTGTGCCCCCTTCTTTTGTTTGAACTTTTGTTTCTGCTCTTCTTCCTTTTCCTCCTCATATTCTTTTTCCTCCTTTTCTCCTCTTCCTCCTTCATTCTTTTCTCTCTCCTTTTTCTTCTTTGTTTTCAATTTATTTGGGAAGAAACTGGGCCGTTTGTCCTATAGTGTTTCTCCCAGTTTGAATTTTGATGATTTTCACCCCATGGCGTGATTTTATATCTTGCATGATATAAATATCCTGTATGGTATTCTGTATAACCTGTATGAATTGGTAATTTGATCTAGAGGCTTAATCAGATTTAGGGGGGTTTTTTTGGCAAGAATATTTCACGGGGTAACATATTCTTCCATTAGGAGGCCTATAATGTCTGGTTGTCTTGATGTAGCAACCTTTAATGGTCCTTGCTGAGATCCATTAATTTGTTAAGAGTTACAAAATGGTGATATTCTATTATCCCTTCTTTACTTTTTGGTTGAAATACTTCTATAAAAAGAAGTTTTTCCGGGCTCCTGGATGGCTCAGTTGGCTAAGCATCTGACTTGATCTTGGCTCAGGTCATGATCTCATGGTTTATGAGATTGAGCCCTGTGTTGGGCTCTGTGCTGACAGTGTGGAGGCTGCTTGGGATTCTCTCCCCCTGTCTCTGTCCCCCTTTCTCCACTCATGCATGCTCTCACTCTCTCAAAATAAAAAAAATAAACTAAAAAAAAAAAAGAAAAGAAAGGATGTTTTTCCTGATTAACTGTTTGGTAATCCTGAGTACAATTCCTTTAGAAGGAGTGAATGAATGCTTGATTCTTTTTTTTTTTTTTTCTGGTTTTCAAAATATTGAGTATGTTTCTTTGCATATTCCAAAGATAACTATTGACTTTTTAGAGTATTGTTGTTAACTCCTGGGTTTAAAATTTGATGTGTTTTAGCCCATCCCACTTACTATTGTTATTGATGTTTGAAGTGACCCATCTTTGGCCAGGGAGCGCCTCTTCCTGATGTTCCTGAGTCTTGTTTGTTGCTCTGACCCCAAAAGCCTTTGATAGCTTTCGTGCTTTCTGGTGTGACCAGATGTTCCTGGCTCATCTTGTGCTTTTTTCATTCTGGGCCTCAGGCCAGCCCCATCAGTCTTCCTCACCCTCCAGGGAACAAGCCGGGAAACAGTTTCTTGTATGACATTGTTGCATTTTGCAAAGTTGTAGGTCTGTGTTTAGTGAGTTGCTCAACCAGATTCTCTCAGGTCTCAAGCTAATGCTTTGGTTTGACCAAGTTGGTACATCAGGCAGCTTTAATAGCTTGACCCATTCTCCTCTCTTTGAAATAATTTTGTTTGTTCCATCTTTTCTTCCTTTTTCTTGCCTTTTGGGTGCTATATTTCTTTATTGTTGGTGGGATAGAAATGGGATTACTGAAGGCCCGTCTCGTGACACTGACCTTAAGTGGCCGATACTGAGTGCTGCCGTCTTGTGAGGTCATCGCTGAATGGGCAGAACTGTCAGAGATAAGATTTTGGAAAATCACACACAGCCATGGTTCGATATTAGATGTATCATTTCTTCAGGAGCAGCATATATTTCTTCATTCAGCAGCCACACTTTTGCCTTAGTTTGGATCCTAAACACAGAGCTTGAGACAAGGATTTGGGTACATACAACTTATTTGGGGGGTGATCCCTGGAAGCACAGTGAGGGAGTAGGTTAGAGAGACAAGGGAGGGAGAAAAGCCAAAAAAGGGTACATCAATGAGTGGGTTATTAATGTGGTCAGAGAGGTTAAACCCTACTTCTGACTTCCCAACTGTGTGTACCTGGTCTCAGGATTGCCTCAAGGAAGGCAAAGAAATGATTTATATGTTCACTCTCATCATTTGCTCTTAGTGTCATTCACTTTCAGGTCCTCAGGCTCTTTTTCTCCCCGCTCCATGCTGACCAAACTCTTTTAGACCAGGTAGATAAAGTTATTTGAGCTGGGTGGGTGGTCACTGGTTTATAGCTATGGCCAGGAAAGGGATGGGGGTGCATAGGGGTGAGGTAGGCTATAGCAGGATGAGGAGTTGAGGTAGGGGAATGGGAATGGGGAGGTTTTGTTGTTCCCCAGAGATCATTTGTCAGTGTCTGGGGAAAGTTTTGTCACAACTGAGGGAGGAGGAGAGCGTTACTGGCTGGTATCTAGCAGGTCGAAGCCAGGGATACTGGTAAACATTGTACAATCCATAGGGCAGCCCCTTGTGACAATTATCCAGTGTCATATGTCAGTAGTACTGATTTTGAGAAGCTCTGATGTCCAGGAATCCAAGGCTGCAGACCACTGGGATGGGTGGACCAAGGGAAAATGGCTGGGGCACCAATGGCATCTGCTGTTCTTCCATAGATATGTTTTATGTCTCCTGCCACTCTGCTTTTGTTCATAATGTTCCCTTCATATCCTCATTTCTGGTTTTTAAACATTTTTTTTACTAAAAAAAAAATTTTTTTTTAAACTGTATTTATTTTTGAGAGAGAGAGAGACAGAGTGTGAGCAGGGGAGGGGCAGATAGAGAGGGAATCGGAAGCAGGCTCCAGGCTCTGAGCTGTCAACAGAGCCCAATGCAGGGCTCGAATTCTGGACTGTGAGATCATGACCTGAGCGGAAGTCGGACACTTAACCAACTGAGCCACCCAGGCGCCCCTCTGCTTTTTTTTTTTTTTAAATGTTTATTTGTTTTGAGAGAGAGAGAGAGAGAGAGAGAGAGAAAGAGAGAATGAATCCCAAACAGGCTCCATGCCATCACCGCAGAGCCTGATGTGGTGCTTGATCCCATGAACCATGAGACCTAAGCTAAAAATCGAGTCAGATGCTCAACAGACTGAGCGACCCAGACATGCCTCACATCCTCATTTCTAAATCCTTTTTATTCTTTAATTTTGGGGGGTATATATTCTATATTGTTTCACTTTTTATAAAAGAGTATCAATATATTTTATACAATTTTTTTCTTTCAGAATTGGTTGTGTTGACTAACCCCTAGCTCAAGTGCTGCTTCTTTGATGAAGCTGTCTCTTACATTCCTTACTGATTCCTCCATTTTCAGAATTACCATGGCATTTTATTTGTGACATTTCTTGTGGCACTAATCAATTTTTACCTTGTACTATTTTTTCTCTCAAGTTGTTATTTTTAAAAATAACATTTCTCTGATAAAATTTTTGAAAAATTATAAATATACCAAGTATCCATAAACCCATTATCTAGTTTATTGGTTGTTAAAATTTTGCCAGTTTATTTCTCTCTCTGTACTCAACACATATGTGCATATGTATGCCGATAGATATTTTTATCCCTATATCAAAATATTTTTGCTGAACCATTTCAAAGTTAGTTGCAAACATTTTGATACTTCACCTTGAATACTTCAGTATATATTTCCCAAGTAAAGAATATTTTTCTTCTGTAGAATCTCAATTCCATTATCACACTCAGCAATTTAACATTGATAGAATAAGATGATTTAATAAGTGGCCCATATTTATATTTCCACCATTGTCTGTTAATGTCCTTTTAGCACTTTTCCTCTGGTCTGTGATCCGGTGAAAGATCATGCACTGTATTTCCTGTTCATATCTATTGAATTTTCTTTAATCTAGAACAGTTCTCTTAGCCTGTTTTTGGGTGTTGTTTTGTTTTTGTTTTGTCACTCACGGTATCAATGGTTTTGAATGAAGAGTGCAGGCTGTTTTGTAGAATGTCCCACAACTTGTTCTGATTACCTCTTCTCGATTGTATTTCGGCCAAACATGTCTGTCAAACTTTCTAAATAAGTGATGTTCTGTCCTCTGTGTAGTCATCAGAGGGTCCGTGATGTCCATTTGGTCCATTGTTGGTGCTGCTAAGTTTGACCCTGTGGTTAAATTAAGGTGATATTTGCCAGATTTCTCCATTGTAAAGATACCTTTTTGTACTGTGGTGATTGTATTATTGTAGTAATACTATTGTAGTAATAATATTTATGTTATTAATAATCTGTCGGGTGATACTTTGAGACTCTATCCTGCTCCCCAATAACCAAATATTTTTAGTATCCTTTGGCAATTCCTATCCCAAATCAATAATTCATTAGTGCTTATAGTTATTTTTTATAAATGTCTTACCTTGGGGTGCCCGGGTGGCTCAGCCAGTTAAGTGTCTCCCTCTTGATTTCGGCTCAGGTAATGATCTCAAGGTTGTGGGATCCAGCCCTGCCTTGGGTTCTGTGCTGACAGTGCAGAGGCTGTGTGGGATTCTATTCTCTCTTTCTCTCTCACTCTCTCTCTGCCCTTCACCTGCTTGCATGCTCCCTCCTTCTCTCTCAAAATAAAGAAGTAAACTTAAAAAAAAAAAAGATGTAAGCTTATAAAAATGTTTTAATAAAAAAAATCTAACTGTCTTACCTCTGACATCATATCTCTTAGATGGCAAGTTTTATTGGTGGCAGAATCTCTTCATTCTTTTTCTGTTACTGACACGATGTGGAGTGTTGTATATGCTTCATATTTTCTGAGGTATTGGAAGAATTAATAAGTGAAGATTATCTCTGTATAAAAGGAAAGAAGTCTTCTTTTATCTTGTCACCTGAACCCAAATCTTTATAGTCACATACTCCTTTCTGAAGCTTCCTCAAGTGCACAGTAACTGTTACCATTTTGTTTGCATTGCTTCACATTTCCTTTTTCTGCTTTCTGCAGCATCCTCTAAAGGACAGTCTCCTTTTCTTCTCTGTAAATGCAAAGCTGCTTACTCTGTTCACTTAAACCAGCCTTTTTATCCATCTCACTGTCAGTTACTTCCCAGACCGTGACATGTAAATAAATACATGGCTATCCCTGCATTAATGATATGTATATGAAAATCAAGCTTATCTGCTAAGTTTTCCTTTCCTACTGTTTTCCCAGTTTCTCACAACTTCTTGACGCTCATCATTACTGATTTGCTTTCAAATTATATTTAGTTCCTAACTACTTTTTAAAACTACAAAAAAAAAAAATCACAGGAAGGTTGGGAAAGCTTGCTTTCTTTTTATGGTGTCAGATACATTACAGTCATTAAAAAGGAATTGGTAATAAATTGTATTAATGAAACAGTTTGTGAATATGCATTAGAAAATTATTAACTCTAAAATTTTCTGCAGTAGAATATTTATTACTCAATAACGTAATGCTAATTCATAGCATTTGGCTTAAAATATTGTTATTTTATGCACTGAAATCGGTATACAAAAATACAAGGTTAAAGGTTCATTTAAAACATATTATAACATCTGAAGATGGGACTTTTATGCCCCTTTCCTAGTAAGTCCAGATTTCTAAGTATCAGCAACATAGCAAATTCCCTGGTGTACACTTAAGTCATGTAGCTTAATTTCCTGAGAACTGTCTCTTATTATAAACCACTGAAATAACCGGGGATGTTTAACTTGCAGAAGACTAAAAGAAAGGTCATTTGCAGATGAATCTGAGGACTGCTGTGTAGAATAATGCTTAGGGTTAGGACCACCCTTAATAGGTAAAAGTGATTTGTAGGCATATGTTGTTTTCATCATACAAAAGAGCTTTTCCCATCAACTGTTAATTGCCCAGCCACAGAAAGTGCTGCCCAATGAAGTAGTGAGTGCATTTTTACCAGGAAGGAGCCATGGAAGGTTGCATGACATTTCCTTCATTCTCTCTGTGCTCTTCTTTCGTTTGTCCCTCTAGATCTGTGCTGCCTAACATGGTCAGTACTAGCCTCCTGTGGCTATGTAGTAGCTGAAATATGGTGAGTCTGAATTGAGCTGTGCTGTGTGACACATCAGATTCTGAACTCTTCATTCTGAAAATAATTTAAAATACCTCACTAATTACTTAGATACTGATTACGTGTTGAAATGATGCTATTTTAATCTATTGGCTAAATTAATGTATTAATTACTTTTACATATGATATTTATTAAATATTTACTTATTAAGAATAATGATCAGTTCTAGATAAGAAGATGTAAAGACTCTCCACACTATCTATCTATCAGCAGTTACGGTGGAAAACCCTAGAATACTTAAAGAATACATAGAGCGAATATGTGAGGACTCTTGAAAGCAATAGCAGGCATACTAAGAACAAAAATTTGAACTCGAAGCATGACTCATATAGAGGTTAGTTTTCTGTATTGCCCCTCCCCTTTTTTTTCTTTCATTTCTCCTGGTTTAGACCATAGGGCACCCTAGATCCTGGAACTGTGTAGTAAGCATGGACAGAAAAAGCTGTAGTGAAACCCTTTGTCTTAGGTCAGAAGACCAAAAAGAGGGGGGGAGGAGGCTTTAGGATGGAGCTTTTTTAATTTACTCTTGGCCCAAACTCAGCCAAGTTCCAGTGATGCAAATAGACTTCTGCAGCAGCATCTCAAACTTTTCTTTTGCTATTTTACTGCTAGGTGGGCATGGTTATGGGAAGTGTAGCATGGGGAGGCTAAAACTTCCACTTTCTGGCCAGAATTCCAGGAAAAGACACCCCTGGGAGCCAGAAAATATAGGCAGAAATCCTGGAGAGGAGGGAGCTGGAGAAAAGGATCCTTTAATTTGTGTATGAAGTCTCAGGCTTATCCTCAAGCTGCACATGTATGGAACCAGACAGAATCAATGTAGCAAAGGCTTTGAGAATTGATCTGTGGTGTAGCCCAGTGCCAAGATCTCAGACTGGTCCCTGGGTAACATATACTTGGGAAAAATCGGAATAGCATTAAGCGGCTTTGAAAACTATCCTGACATTTGAATCAAGTTTGCAGAAGATGGCTCAGCATTTTCAGTTTGAAAGTAATTGTATGGCAATTCATTCAGCAACTTATTTATTTATTTATTTATTTATTTATTTATTTATTTATTTTATTTTATTTAATTTGAGAGAGAGATCAGGGGAGGAGGGGGCAGAGAGAGAGAGAGAGAGAGAGAGAGAGAGAGAGAATCTTAAGCTCCACGCTCGGTGTGGAGTCTGATGTAGGGCTCGATCCCATGAACCTGGGATCATGACCCGAGCCACAATCAAGAGTCGGCTGCTCTAACTACTGAGCCACCCAGGTGCCCTCATTCTTAATGAAATGGATAAATTCCTTAAAAGACACAAACCGTCACAAGTCTTTCAAGAAGAAACAGATAATCTGAATAGATTTATATCTGTTAGAACAATTGAGTTCATAGTTAAAAACAGGCTTTCAAAAATAAAAATGCTGGCCCAGATGATCTCAGATGAATTTTACTAAAGAAAATGGCACCATTTCTATGCAGTCTCTTCCAGAAATTGAAGTGGACACAAGATTTCCGAATGCATTTTACAAGGTCAGCATCCTCCTGCTGTCAAAACCAGTGAAAGAAAGTACCAGAAAAACAAAATAAGCTATAGATAAGTATCCGTCATTTGAAGAGAGGAGCAAAACTCTTCAAAAAATATTAAGAAATTGAATCTAAGAGAAAAAAATTCATAGGAAATGCATTATGGCCAAGCAGGTTTTATTCTGGGAATAAACCACAGCTAACATCATACATGGTAAAAGACCAGATGCTTTCCTCCTAAGATTGAGAACAAGGCAAGGGTGTTCACGTTTATGACTATATCCCATTATACTGGAAGTCATAGATAGTGTACTGTGGCAAGAAAAAGAAATACAAGATATACATGTTGGAAAGGAAGAGATAAAACTGCCTTTATTCACTTACCACATGTTTGTCTACATAGAAAATCCCAAGGAATTTCCAAGAAACTTCCTGACCCATTGAGTCCAAAGGTATAGGATATAAGGTCAGCATAGGAAAATCAATCCTGTTTCTTTATACTAGCAAGAACGATCAGAAACAACATTTAAAAGTAGTGCCCTTATAATAGCTACCCTACCAAATAAAAAGGGAAAAGAAAAAAATACTCAGTTGTGAATCTATTAAGATATGTTCAGGATCTCTATGTAGGTGAAAGGAATCAAAGACCTCAGTAAATGGAAAGATACCATATTCATGGATTGGAAGACTCAGTATACTTGTTATTTTTTCTAAATTGATCTACAGTTTTAGTGCAATCCCCATCAGGATCCCAATAGGATTTTGTAGATATTAAAAACATTATTTTAAAATTTATTTTAAAAGACGAATCAGAACAGCCAAAAATTTTTGGAGAGAACCAAGTTGGAGGAATCAGACGATTCAGTTTTAAGACTGATTATCAGGGGCAGTGTGGTATTGGCAAAATAATAGATACCACTCAATAAAACAAAATAGTCCAATAATTAAGCCACATAAATATGGTCAATTGATTTTTCACAATTAGGCAAGAGAACTTCGGTGGAAAAAGGATAGTCTTCTCGACAAATAGTGCTAGGACAATTGGGCATTCGTATGCTCTCCCCGCCCCCAAAGAAGGATCTTGACCTATATCTTAAGCAATGTACAAAATATAACTCAAATTACATTCTGAAATGTCAAATTCCAAACTATAAAACTCCGAGAAGAAAACATAGCAGGAAGTCTTGGTGACTTGAGGTAGGCAATGAATTCTTAGATACAACACCAAAAACAGTCCTTAAAAAAAGTTGATGGGGCACCTGGGGTGGCTCAGTCCGTTAAGCCTCCAGCTTCGGCTCAGGTCATGACCTCACAGTCTGTGGGTTCAAGCCCCACGCCAGGCTGTGCTGACAGCTCAGAGCCTGGAGCCTGCTTCGGATTCTGTCTCTTTCTCAAAAGTAAAGAAACGTTAAACAAAAAAAATATATTTTTTTAAGTTGATAAATTGGATTTTTACCAAAATTAAAAACTTTAGTTCTGCAAATGCTTTTGAGACAATGAACAGATAAGACACAGTGGGAGAAAATATTTGCAGATCCCTTATCTGACAGAAGACAAATTTCACCAAAGAAGATATACAGAAAGCAAGTAAGCACATGAAAAGATTTTCACTTCATTGGTCATTAGGGAAATGCAAGTTAAAACCATTGAGAAGCCATGACACGCCTATTAGAAGGACTAAAAACAACACGGACAGTGACAACAGCTACAAACTGACCACATCAAGTGTTGGTGAGAATGTGTGGCAGTTGAAACTCTCTCTCATGCCTTGTTTGTACTACTGTTAAATAGCCCTTCCAGAAAAGCAGTTTGGTAGTATGTTTTTGGGTGAAAGATACACTTTTTCACATGGCCTACTGATCTCACTCTTAAGTATTTGTCTAGAAATTATGATAATAATTTCTGTAGAAATGAACATTTTATGTTCACACAAAACCCTGTACATCGATATTCGTAGTAGCATTGTTCATGATCATCAAAAACTGGAACTATGTCCTTCATTGGGTAAATGGATAAACAAACTGTGTATCCTTAGAATGGAACACTAGTCAGCTATAAAAAGGAACGGACTGTTGATACGTGCACTTAAGTGTATCAGTACATTTGGCCTGATCTCCAATAGCTATGCTAAGTGAAAAACCTTCTAAAAGGTTACAGACTATGTGATTCCTTTGTATAACATTCTGGACAATGTGAAACTGAAGTGACAGAGAACAGATCAGAGGTTGCCAGGGCTGAGGGATGGTGGGAAAGTTTAACTACAAAAGGATAGCACGAGGACATTTTGGAGGATGATAGAATTGTTCTGTATCCTAGTTTTGGTGGTTTACACAGATCTGTGTATGTGAATCTATGCATGTGATAAAAAAACTCATGTAATTAAACACAAAAAAGGAGGGGCGCCTGGGTGGCGCAGTCGGTTAAGCGTCCGACTTCAGCCAGGTCACGATCTCGCGGTCCGTGAGTTCGAGCCCCGCGTCGGGCTCTGGGCTGATGGCTCAGAGCCTGGAGCCTGTTTCCGATTCTGTGTCTCCCTCTCTCTCTCTGCCCCTCCCCCGTTCATGCTCTGTCTCTCTCTGTCCCAAAAATAAATAAACGTTGAAAAAAAATTAAAAAAAAAACAACAAAAAAAAAACACAAAAAAGGAGAACTGTGCTGTATGTAAAATTTTTTTAAATAGTTTAAAATTTAATTTCACCCTTTTCATGTGGTTACTAATAAGTTAAAATTAGGTACATTGCTTGTATTATATTTCTGTTGTACAGCACAGCTTTAGAAATGCAAAGAAGGATAAGATGTGGTCTCAATCTAGAGAGAGGGATCTCTAGATAGAAGGAAGTCTCATGAGGAAAGGTGGCCAATTTAAATTACCTGCTCAGGGGTGCCTGGGTGGCTCAGTTGGTTAGGCATCTGACTTCGGCTCAGGTCATGACTTCATGGTTCAAGCCCCATGTCGAGTTCTGTGCTGACAGCTCAGAGCCTGGAGCCTGCAGCCTGCTTCAGATTCTGTGTCTCCCTCTCCCCTGCTCGCACTCTGTCTCTCTCTCTCTCTCTCTCTCTCTCTCTCTCTCTCAAAAATAAATAAACATTAACATTAAGAAAAAAATAAATTACCTGTTTAATCTGTCTCCACTTTCATTGTTTCTTCTACAGGTAGTTTTTGAGGACATGTTTCATGCAAATTATGCCAACTTTCGGATATGGTAATTCTTTACAGTCTCTTTTCCTTGAGGAAAAGAAATTCTACCTCTCAAAACAAAATGTGTGCTATACAATGGAATCATTGACACTGTCTCTGAATTTGTAGGACAAATGGTGTATCTTTGAGGCACTTGATCAATTTTTTCATGATATCCTTGTGCTGAATGTTTAAGCTCATAGTGTTATTGGGTAAATATTATTTAAATGATCGTACCCAAGAGGTACTGATTAATGGAACTGTGGCTGCCAGAGAGGGAGTTTTCCAGAAGCATGCTTATATCTGTTTATAATGCAGAACTGGGAGTGCCAACCCAAAATTGGAATAGAATCTAAGAATATTATAACGGGCTGTAAATAGATAAATCTAACAAGATTGAAATATAATAGGGATAAATTTAAAATCCTGAAATGGATTCCGAAATTCAGCTGTCCAAATTAAGAATGAGAGATACGTGGCTTAGTGTATATATGAAAGTCTTGGGGCTTTTAGTTGTTAAGAAGCATAATACAAGTCAACACTGATGTGGCTGCCAAAAAAACAGTTTCAATTTGCAGTGGTATTTATTAATAAAAGCTTATCTAAAATGAAGGCATGGATTTTTTTTTTTTTACTTGATTCTGTGTTCTTTAGAACACACTTGTTATCTTATGTGTAGTTCTGGGTTATTATTTTCTAAGAGGGCTATGGACAAACTGATACACATGCAGAGAAGAGAGAGGAGAGGACGATAAAGGAAATTGAAGCCAAGTTATATGAGGAGTAGTGAAAGCAGCTGGGGTATTTAGCCTGGTCAAGAGGTGACTCATGGTGGGGTTGACAGAGAGGTCATAAGAACTGCCTGCAAATAATTGAAGGGCTATGATATTAAAGTGAAACTAGAATTGTTCCATAAATTTTTAAGATCCAGTGGATGAAATTTTTGGAGAGAAAGAGAATTAAATTTAAGTGTAAGGAAACATTATCAAGAGTTGGAGCTAACCGTTGGAAATGAGTCACCTCTCCAAAGTCTTTTGTAAAACTATTGCTTGAACCTACCTTTCTGTTGAAAATCTCCATTACTCTGGCATTCCCACAAGACGTGTTTGACTCTTACTTCCTATACTTGGAGTTTCAGTAAATTAGCATTTTATGCAGCAACTGATAGCAATAATTCTTTGATCATTGACAAAACTCCACTTATTTACCGTTTGAATTGTGTCTTTGACAAGCCAGCATGATACTATTTCAGTGGTTTAAGAATAAGGAAAGGAGCCTGTGGACAAGCTGTGTTCTTTCTGTAACTGGGGAGCAGGACATCTGGTCCACCCTGCAGATCTAAGTAACTGGGCCTTCCGGAGATGGTGCTGATATCTTGTAAAGATTATCAGCTGCATAGGCATGTGAATAAAAACTGTCTTGCACCTGGAATTTATGTGATTTCATGTATATGTAATATTATGAGCCATGGTAGATAATGTATTTTCAAAGGGAGGAACTTCTGCCCCATTGGTCCCATTAGGGACCAATATGGTAGCCTGGCAATTTTTAGGGAGTCATAAAAATAAGACTTGAAACTACCATTTTGTTGTTAGGTGGTCATAACACTTCTAGCCATTCTGTGTGTTTTGTTTCTTTACTTTTTCCTTCTTTTTTTTAACCTCACTTTGTATCACCTCTGATCCTATTTTTATTTCTTTTTCCTCTTACCTACTCTTCCCCCTTTATGAAAAGTTGAACTAAGCAGTATTCAAGTAATGTGTACTCTGTGTTCGTATCATCTTCTCCAGGGTGAAATAAAGGAAATACAGTGTTATTGCTCTCCTATATGATTTGTGTTGGTCTTTTCTTCACCATCCCAGCCTTGAGGTCAGGTACTATGTTTTCGACTTCCTGTATAACTCCCCAGGTGTCCAATATGTGCATCTGTGCGTGGTGGGTTTTTAATAAAAGTCTTTGACTGATTTACTGACTATTCACCCTAGCAAGAAAACAATGCTGCATTTTATTCCAAAGAGGCTATAGAGTATTGAGGCAGAGTGTTTCATGAGTTCTTTGAGGTCGAAGGTAAAGTGTTTGAGAAATTCTGAAATGTAAGTGTGAGATTCTGAAAGATGTTTAAATTACTTCCGTGTTTTGAAAAATATTTGTATAATGTTTTTACTGTATGCAATATAGTAATCTTTCTCTCTCTCTCTCTCAAAAGATTTTCTTTAGTTGAGGGTATGGTAATTTGGTATGCATTGTTTCTTTAAAAAATTATTGTATATTCAAATACTTTTGTCTAACAATTTTTAAAAATCACCAAAAGTTAAAAAAAAAAACAGTATTCCCCAGTATTTTCCTTTAGAAGGAGACATTTGGGAAACTTTTTGAAAAATACAGATCTTTGTTAGTACTTACCTTAATAAAAGTATTCTTTGCTTTTAAAAAGGGCTCATTGGGGCGCCTGGGTGGCGCAGTCAGTTAAGCGTCCGACTTCAGCCAGGTCACGATCTCGCGGTCCGTGAGTTCGAGCCCCGCGTCAGGCTCTGGGCTGATGGCTCAGAGCCTGGAGCCTGTTTCCGATTCTGTGTCTCCCTCTCTCTCTGCCCCTCCCCCGTTCATGCTCTGTCTCTCTCTGTCCCAAAAATAAATAAACGTTGAAAAAAAAAATAAATAAAAAGGGCTCATTGTAGAGTTACTTTAAATGGAAAACTCCCCAACTACATTTTCAAGATGATTTTATTTATAAAAATTAAATTTACTCATAACCATTGAGTAAACACTTTTTTTTTTAATGTTTATTTATTTTGAGGGAGAGAGAGAGAGAGAGGGTGAGTATGGGGAGGGCAGAGAGAGAAGGAGACACAGAATCTGAAGAAGGCTTCAGGCTCCGAGTTATCAGCACAGAGCCCAATAATGGAACTTGAACCCACAAACAGCAAGATCACAACCTGAGCCGAAGTTGGATGCTTAACTGACTGGGCCACCCAGGCGCCCTGAGTAAACACTTTCTAATTTATTTGTGTTTAAGTTAAGATTAAAGTGGAACAGATTTTTACATCAGATTAAAAAACAGCGTTATTGAGATTTAATTCACGTACCATCCAGTTCACTCTTGGAAGTGGATACAATTCATTGGCTTTTAATACATTTCACAAGGCTGTACAACCATCAATATTAATTCCAACATTAATTTTCATCATCACTAAAAGAATCTTTGCACTCATTATCATTAGTGTTCCCTCCCTCTTCCTCTCATCCTGGCCTCTGGTAACTGATAATCTGCTTTCTGTTTCTGTGGATTTACATATTATGGACATTGCATGTAAATGGAATTATACAGTAATCGTATATTATATGTGGCCTTTTGTGTCTGTTTTCATTTAGCATAAAGTTTTCAAGGTCATTCATATTGTAACATATATCAGTGCTTCTTTCTTTGTAGTTGAATGATACTCCATTGTATGTATATACCACATTTTATTTCTACATTGATCAGTTGATGGCCTTTGGGCTGTTCTACTTTTTGGCTGTTTTGCACTGCTGCTGCAAACATTCATGTACAAGCTTTTGTGTGGACATACATTTTCATTTTTCTTAGGTATGTACCTAGCAGTGGAATTGGTGGGTCATAAGTTAACTCTAAATTTAACATTTGGAGGAACTGCCAACCTGCTTTCCAAAGTGATGGCACTGTTTTATATTCCCACCAGCAGAGTGTGAGGGATCCAGTTTTTCCACATCCTCACCAGCACTTACTTTTTGATTCATACCAATCACAGTTGGTATGAAGAGGTATCAAATTGTGGTTTTGGTTTTCATTTCCTTAATGACTAATGATGTTGAGCATGTTTTCATACGCTTATTAATATTAATCTCTTCTGTATCTTCTTTGGAGAAATGTCTATTCAAATATTTTGTCCATTTTCATTTTCAATTACTTAATTTATTAAAGTTAACTTTCTTTCTTTTTTAAAAATTTTAATTCCAGTATAGTTAACATACAGTGTTATATTAGTTTCACGTGTACATTATCGTGATTCAACACCTTGATGCCTCACTCAGTGATCATCTTAAGTGTCCTCTTAATCCCCTTCACCTATTTCACCCATCCCCCACCCACCTTCCCTGCAGTAACCATCTGATTGTACTCTATGGTTAAGTGTCTGTTTTTTGTCTTCCTTTTCCCCCCTTTGTTAGTTTGTTTTGCTTCTTAAATTCCACATGAGTGAAAGCATATGTTTGTCTTTCCTGACTTATTTCATTTAGCATCATACTCTTCAGCTCCATTCATGTTGTTGCAAATGGCAAGATGCCTTTCTTTTTTATGGCTGAGTAGTATCCCGTTGTATGTATACACTACATCTTCCTTAGCCATTTATCTATCACTGGACACTTGGGCTGCTTCCAGAGTTTGGCTATTGTAAATAATGCTGCTTTTGCCCGTTTTTAAGTTGGGTTATTTGTCTTTTTATTGTTGAGGTATAAGAGTTCCTTGTATATTCTAGATAGAAGTCCTTTATCAGATATATGATTTGCCAAATCGTGTATTTCCCCTCTTCAGATTGTCTTTTCACTTTCTAGACAATGAACTTTGAAGGACAAAGTTTAAAATTTTTTGGAGGTTCAGTTTACCTAGTTTTTGTTCTGTTGTTTGGGCTTTTGATTTCATATCTCAGTAAACATTCTTGTTATGAAGGTTTATTCTTATGTTTTCCTCAAAAAGTTTTATAGTTTTTTCTCTTACACTTAGGTCTTTGATCCATTTTGAGTTAATTTTTGTGTACGATGTGAATTAGGGACTCATTCATCCTTTTACATGTGGCTATCCAGTTGGCACAGCACCATTTGTTAAAAAAGACCATCTTAGTCTGTTCAGGCTGTTCTAACAAATTACCCTACATTGGATGACTTAAACAACAATATTTCCCACAGTTCTAGAGACTGGGAAGTCTGAGATGAAGGTGCTGTCCTAATCAGTGTCTGGTAGGTCTGCTTCCTGGTTCATGGTCTGTCTTTTTCACTGTAACATCACATAGCAGAATGGGGCAAGGGAGCTCTCTTGGGTCTTTTTTAAAGGGGATTAATCTCGTTCACGAGGGCTCTGCCCTTATGACCTAATCACCTATCAAAGGCCTTACCTCCGAATACCATCACATTGGGGATTGGGTTTCAACATATGACTTTTAAGGGGGATACATTCAGTCAGTAGCAGACTCTTTCATTTAAAAAAATTTTAATTTGTGGTAAAAATAACATAAAATTTACCATCTTAATAATTTTTTGTGTATATTTCAGTAGTGTTAACAATATTTAGTTGTACAACTAATCTACATAACTTTTTTCATCTTTAAAAACTGAAATTCTGTATCAATTAAACAGCTCCCAAGTCTCTCCTTCTCCCCCCCGCCCTCCCTGCCCCCCAGCTCCTGCTAACCACCATTCTTTCTGTGTCTATGAATTTCACTACTCTTGGTACCTCGTAAAAGTGGACTCATAAACTATTTGTCTTTTTGTGACTGGCTTATTTTCACTTACCATAGCATCCTCAAGTTTCATCCATATTATAGCATATGTCAGAATGTTCTTTTTAAGGGCCGAAGAATATTCCATTGTATGTGTATACCATATTTTGTTTGTCCATTGATGGACACTTGTGTTGTTTCCATTAGGCTATTGTGAATCATGCTGCTGTGAACATGGGTGTACAAATATTTGTTTGAAACACTGATTTCACTTCTTTTAAGTATATACCCCAAAGAGTGGAATTGCTTAGTCATAAGGCAATTCTATTTTTAAATTTTTGAGGTACTGCCATATTGTTTTCCATAGCAGCTGTACCATTTTACATTCTTATCAGTGGTATACAAGGGTTCCCATTTCTCCACACCCTCTCCAACACTTGATATGTTATCTTTCTCTCTCTTTTTTTTTAATAGTAGTCATCTCTTTTTTTAAATAGTAATACTTTTTATGAGTGTGAGGTGGTGAGAACACTCTTTTTGCCTCATTGAATTCTCTTGGCACTCTTGGCAAAAATCAATTGATTATAATAAAATAAGTCACAGGGATGAAAAGTATAATATAGGCAATACAGTCAATAATATTGTAATACACTTATCGTGGTGAGCATTTTGTAATGTGTGTAATGTATATAGTGATTGTTGAATCACTGTGTTGTACACCTGAAACTAATTTAATATACGTCGAGAATACTTCAATTAAAAATAAAAAAAATCAGTTGACTACAAATGTCAGAGCATTTCCAGACTCTGAATTTTATTCCATTGATCAGTATGTCCGTTCTTACGTCAGTACCACACTGTCTTGATTAGCGTGTCTCCATGATAAGTTTTGAAATTGGGAAGCAGGTCTTCCAACTTGTTTTTTTCCAAGATTGCTTTCGGGCCATCCTGGAACCCTTACATTTCTGTATGACATTTAGGATTGGTTTGTCAATTTCTGCAAAAAAAGAGCCAGGACGGATTTTGACAGGGATTGCATGAAATTTGTGGATTAATTTAGGAAGTATTGTCATCTTAACAATATTGAGGCTTCTGATCCATGAACATGAGATGTCTTTCCATTTATGTAGTCCTTCTTCCATATCTTTCCATTGTTTTATAGTTTTCAGTGTACAAGTTTTGCTGGTTTTGCTAAATTTATTCCTAAGTATCTTATTCTTTTTGATGCTGTTGTAAATGGATTTAAGAAAAAATTCATTTCTGGATTTTTCATTGCTAGTGTTATAAAAATGTAATTCTGTACATTAATTTTGTCTCTTGCAACCTTGTTGAACTTGTTTATTTTGGTGTGTTTGTGTGTATGTGTATTCCTTAGGATTTTCTATATGCAAAATCATGTCATCTGTGTATAGAGATAATGTTTTTTCTTTAAATCTGGATGCCATTCATTTCTTTTTCTTGCCTAATTGCCCTGGCTAGAACCTCCAGTCAAATGTTGAGTAGAATTGGCAAGAGTGGATTTCCTTGGATCAGATTTTTAATGTTTAGTGGTTTGGAAATACGTATTACTGACAGTGATACTTTGGGAACTTGAAAATCCAGCTTTATGTCCTCTTGTAGTAACAAAAGTAGTAAAATCTTTTATTTTAAGTTTATTTATTTTGAGAGCGAGTGGGGAAGGGGCAGAGAGAGAGGGAGAGACAGAATCCTAAGCAGGCTCTGTGCTGCGAGCACAGAGCCCGACACGAGGCTCGAATCCATGAAGTGTGAGATCATGACCTGAGCCAAAATCGGATGCTTAACCCACTGAGCCACCCAGGTGCCCCAAAACTTCTGTTGGAATTTAGCATGCTGTTTATTTTTTGAATATTAATATGCACAATAGAGTCTAGCTTGGCTTTTTCCAAAACTTCAATGCCTCTGCTTTGTTAGCCTTATGAATTTGTTTTCTAAATGTCACTGAAGTAGGCCAACTATGGGACTTCTAAAAACATTATCTCTGATGTATATGTCCTAAGGAATTGTGTGTACTGAGTGGAGTTGAATAAGAATGAGTAATCAGGATGTTCATATTGTCTCTATTAGTGCTACTTAGTCTTAGTTTGGGTTAATAATGCTTTACAGTTAGCACATTTGAAGTAAGTTTATAATTTGTAATAGATACAGTTGACAAGCAGAGATAATGATAGTGGGAAGATGATGAGGAGGTAGTGATTATACTACTTTTGATAATTTAATTCTACATCCAACTTCTGAAAAGCATATTTTCCTTTTTAACCCTTTTAAAAAATTCCAGTATAATTAATATGCAGTGTTATATTAGTTTCAGGTGTACAGTGTAATAATTCAATAATTCTATACATTTCTCAGTGCTCATCAAAATAAGTGCATTCTAGGGGCGCCTCGGTGACTCAGTTGGTTAAGTGTTCGACTCTTGATTGTGGCTCAGGTCATGATCTCACAGTTTGTCAGTTTGAGAATCCCTCCTCAGGAGTCTTTCTCCCTCCTTCTCTCTCTGCCCCTCCCCCGTTCATGCACACACACGTGCTTTCTCTCTGTCTCTCTCTCTAAGTAAAAAACTTAAAAAAATAAGTGTACTCTTAATCTCCTTTATCTATTTCCCCCATCTGCCCAGCCACCTCCCCTCTGGCAACCACCAGTTTGTTCTCTAATTTGTTCTCTGTATTTAAGAATGTGGTTTTTTTTTTGTTTCTTTTTTTCTTTGTTTTGTTTCTTAAATTCCACACGTTAAGTGAAATCATATGATATTTGTCTTTCTCTGACTAACTTATTTCACTTAGCATTATAACATCTAGGTCTATCCATGTTGTTGCATATCGCATTCTTTTTTTATGGCCGAGTCATAATTCATCATGTGTATATACCACATCTTTTTTTTAAAAAAAATTTCTTAACGTTTATTTATTATTGAGGGACAGAGAGAGACAGAGCATGAGCATGGGAGGGGCAGAGAGAGGGGGAGACACAGAATCTGAAGCAGGCTCCAGGCTCTGAGCTGTCAGCACAGAGCCTGATGCGGGGCTCAAACTCACAAACCATGAGATCATGACCTGAGCTGAAGTTGGACGCTTAACCGACTGAGCCACCCAGGTACCCCTATATACCACATCTTCTTTATCCATTTATCTATCGATGGGCACTTGTGTTGCTTCTTTATCTTCGCTTTATAAATAATGCTACAGTAAACATAGGGGTGCATATAGCTTTCTGAAGTAGTGTTTTTGTTCTCTTTGAGTAAATATGAAGGGTATGTTTTCTTGCTCATATTTATTCTCTATAGAAAGAGGTGGAAGTAACTCTTCTGTACTTTATTCCTTATTGTAGATTGTTAGTACTTAGATATCCAATTCAGAAAATAGAATTTTGTTAAATATATTGAACATTTCTTGAATATATTCTGTATGTTACACTTTGCCCCATTGGAAACACCAAATAAGTATAAGCCTGTTCATTCTCTGAATGCTTGCAAGATATTTAGGAAAATCAAATGTTTGTCCTTGTACTGCTCTGTATTTGTGGTTCTGTGTGTATATCCCGTCTCCCTGACTAAATGTAAGCTCCTTGAGGAGAACCATCCTTATATTGACACAGTGTGTATCACAGTGCCTCACATATACCATGTGTTTATTATGAATTTTTGAAATCAGTAGAACAGGAAAAAAACAATATAATACTACAACTAAATACTCAAGTGAATGGCGTCACTAGTCAGTATTGTTGAATGTGAGGCAATGATGATTGGCGTGTACTGGATTTATCAGGAAAGTCTTCATGCAAGGCAGGATTATTAAGTGGACTTATAAAGTCCACTTATAAAGGATAGGTAAGAACTGAGCAAGGCGAAAGGGCATTTCAAGTAGGTGTCATAGTTTGGAGGTCAGTAAGCAGATCATATCGACTGGAATGGAAGGTTGGTATTGGCTTGTAGATAGAAGGGTGAACCAATAAGTAGGAACGTCATATTTCAGAGGCCTTTAAGGCTAGTTTGAAAGATTTGCCCTTTACTCCATTTGACATTAGCAAATCATTGAAGTTTTTGGAGCTAGAAAGTTTTGGGGCAAAGCATTACTTTAAGAATGTTTACTTGGTGATAGCATATATTATGGGCTGGAGGGAAACTTGTACCAGGAGACCACTTAGGAGGGTATGAAAATAATTGAGTTCTTCTAGTCTGTCGATTCTTAAAGAGCAGAGTTTTTTCTTTTATCTTTAGTGGCTAGCATAGTGGCTACAGCAGAATTCAATTTTACTTTTTTTGTTGGATGCATGAATGCATGAACTAGGTCATCTGGGCCTGGAGAGAGCTGTTAGCAGCAGGAAATACCCATGTGAGAAACATTTTGGAGGGAGAATTGAGGTGACTTGTTTTCTAATAGTATAAAGAGTGTGCGTAAGGTCAAAGAGGACACTCAAGTCACAGCATGGAGGATTAAGGAATCTCTAGAAATAGGAAAATCAGCTAGGGGAAGTGAGGAGCGAGAAAAGGGAGAGTCAGAGCATGTTTTTAGACTTGCAGAGTTTGAGACTGAAACACATAGTGCGTAGAGGTAGAGAGGCTCAAGTGAGAACTGAAGTCTAAGTGTATTAATTTGGATATTACTATGAAGATCCTGTCTGAGCAGGAAAAATGATTGGACTGATGAAACTCTGTGCGTGGGTACAGAGGTTGTGTGCATGTGCACATGTATACACACTCATACGCTAGAACCTGGTACGTGTGTTCAATTGCCCATACACTAATGTGCTGGTTGGTATTAGCAGAATGATGAGTACTGGTTCTTGGGGTGGGCAGAGGGGCAAAAAAAAAAAAAATGCTAAAGAAGGAGACAGGAAAGGAACAGAGGTGGAAGAACTTAGCAACACAAATTTGTTAAGGAGACTTTGTAATTTGTCTTGTGTTTCAAGACGGTGTCAGCTAATAAATAATTAGGATACATTGTAGATATAAACCTGACCTTTTTGATTCCAAGCCAAATATTCTTTCCATTATACCAAAAGTTTGCATGTTTAATTTTTTCAAGGCAAGGTCCTTATCTTTAGAGAAACAGTCTTCAGGAAAGGCTTCTTAATTAGCAGGCAGTGATTGGACGGTAACATTTCTTATAGAAAAATCTTCATGTGCTTTGGATGTGGATGCTTCCACTTTTCTGCTTGGGTATTTATATTTGTAGTGTGGTAGGAGACAAAACTTCTGATTGCGTGTTGTAGATAGGAATTTAAAAGATGATATCATTTCTTCCATTTGAAGAATTAATCATTTAGAAGATGCTTTTCAAAAATTTATTCATTTATTTATTTATTTTGAGAGAGCGAGAGAACGCTCGGTAGGGGCAGAGAGAGAGGTGAGAGAGAATCCCAAGCAGAGAGAATCTGACAGCGCAGAGCCTGATGCGAGGCTTGAACTCATGAACCGTGAGATCATGACCTGAACCGGAATCAAGAGTCAGACGCTTAGCCGACAGTCACCCAGGCGTCCCTCAGAATTTTTTCTTTTTGTTAAAGTAAATGTAAACTCCTTTCTTTTTTTTTCAGAAGTGTTTTTGATGCATTCCTCAGAACATTCATAAATTAGCAAGGAAATACAAAAGGCCTGATGTTTTCTTTTCTTTCAGGGGATATCATTTTCAATGCCCAATACCCAGAGCTGCCCCCTGATTTTATCTTTGGAGAAGATGCTGAATTCCTGCCAGATCCCTCGGCTCTGCATGTGAGTACTGCAGGCTCGTTTTGGATGATCTTTATTTGTTGAAGGAAAATAAAATTAGCTTTTGACAATTGCTTGACAGATAAATTTGCCAAACATGTGGGGTTTTTTCCACCCCTTTTTTCCTCTGTCCTCTGAAATAAGTACAACTCTTCATGTGCCAACATAGTTTAAAGATTTTTTTTCATTGCAGTTTTACTTGCAGACTATTTTGAATTAAAATCTGTAGCATATTGGTTAAAATATTTTTACTTCAGCTTAAAGAGACATGTTGAAGAGATTTCTTTATTTTAACTTAATATTTCATGCCTGCAATCAATTTTCTAATGTTTACTAACACTTCATCACAGAGCTTGTTAGGGGAGTGTTTCTTGGCTCTTCAAGAGGCCTTTTTTGTATAGAAGTGAAAGTGGCAAATTTGGACTTGTATCCATATTATCTCAGTATTATTATCAGAAGGGTAAAGATCAGATTAAGTGTTCTTTATTAAGCAAGACCAAAAACTTTGTAGTTAAAGTAAAATATTTCTGGGGTTAAAGCAGGGAAAGGAGCTGTGGTACTTGTCAGAGCACATGTGGTTTACATAAAAAATTGTGTGTTTCACATTGCTCGTGGAGAAAAACATGTGCCATTTTGTTTAAAAGGTCTGACCAGACAAAATGTCTCTTTCTTTCCCTTCTCAAGTTCAGTTTTGCCATGATGCCTATACTATAAGAGGGTTTTATTGTTCAAAACTATGTCCTTTCTTTGGTCTTTTTTGTCTCAAAGTTTTGTAATTAAAAATTTTGATGACTTTGAAATCTTGTCCCCCCCCTCCCTTTTTAAAAAGGGAAGTGTTAAACAGGAAGTTTTAACCCAAACCTAAAGAATTATCTTAAATTTTGGAACACAGCCGTAAAAATGCGATTGGCAAGAGTAGGCTGGGTTTGTTGCAAAATTTCTAATAATTACACTCAAACTGCTAGTTGATTTTCAAAAATGTGTAGTTTAAGCATGGTCCCTTTAGATGCTACGTGTTACACATTGACCCCATATTGAAGCGGAGGGGCTTACCTGGAATTAAAGAGTTAGAAGTATCTCTACAGACCTCTTCTGTGTTAAATCTGTCCAGTGGAGGGTAACATATGCGAAATGCCAAAGATGTATTACAGGCTAAGTGCTCCAGGAATTTAAAGAAGGTTGTCGGAAAAGGCTTTGTAGTAGAGGTGACACTTGGACTCACTCTCAAAGAATGGAGCCTAAGTAGGGAGTATGGCAGAGAGAATTTCAAACGGGGGGCATGACATAAGCAAATGAAATGTACAATGTATTGTAGCGCTACTGACAGGTTTGCTGAAGTGTAAGTTAATATAAGGAAGGGCTGGAAAAGGTTAGAGAGGGAAGTTGGGACAAGATTGTGGAGAACATTGAATGCTAGGTTAAGAGCCACTGAAGGAAATGATAATAACAGAATCATTCAGTAGCAATGTGGTCAGTATAATGGATCAAGGAAAGGGTAAGGAGCAGAACTGAGGACTGTTGCCAAAATCTGGGGGAGGGCGAAGAAAGGGGCTTTGAGCTAGGATGATACAAGAGAGAATACCATGAAGGAAAGGATAAGAAATATTTACAACTTCTTTTTTGGGAATTGCCTTTAAAATTTGCAAGGCACATCTTCAATATTGAAAAGTATTGTGAGAGTGTAGAATTTAAAACCCAAAAGGACCTCGAGGTTCAGCTTATTCCACTTTTCTGTTTCATTTTATTTTGTATGGGTTTTGAAATTCTTTTTATTTTAGTATTTTTTGAGAGAGAGAGCGCCTGTGCAAGGGTGAGTGTGCAAGCAGGGGAGGGGCAGAGAGGGCGGGAGAGAGAATCCCAAGCGGACTGAACACCCAGTGCCTAGTGTGATGTGGGGCTCGATCCCTCCACCCTGAGATCATGACCTAAGCCAGAATCCAGAGTCAGATGCTTAACCGACTGAGCCACCCAGGCACCCCACTATTTTTCTATTCTAATACTGAGAAAATGGACCTAGAATTGTATAATTGTGTCAGAGTTGATATTATAACGCTACTCTTCTTATATTTAGTCCCTGAGTGAAGTTTTTGCAGGTGTTTTTGAGAAATTAGCTGAAGAGGAACAGCCAAAAAAAATCAAAGCACTATGTCTAAGAGGACAATTACAAATCTAGGGGAATGCTTTCTTCAGCTATAGTCAATCTGAGGACTCAGGCAGGCTACCCAGTGCTTCTTCCGGCACCAGTGGTTTAGGCAAGTCTAGAAAAGCAACCAGGGGACACCGTCTACCAGCTGGTGAGGTCCACCCAGCCCTTGAGGTACTCTGGATGTTCATTGTCATCTGGCTAAAACCCTAGGACGGGATAAATGTCAGCAGACGTCTCCCTGAGCGTAGCATGCCTCCAAAGGACTTTTCCCTCACCTGTTAACAGGTTATGGTTTAATTCTTCAATTCAGGTCAGCCTTTTTTCCTTCCTTCCTGCAGTGTGCAGAACACAGTCACTAATAACCTGATTAGTCCGTATGAAGTTCTGAATGAAGGAGGGATTACATATTTCATCACCTATGGAGCGGAGAACAGAATGTCTAGAGATTTTGGATTTTCCCCTTGAAGTACTAATTGCAGGAGGGAATGAATAGGTACCCTTAGATTCTGGGAGTGTAGTCCAAAGTAGTCGCTGTGGCAAATATGGAATTTCCCTGAAGTTACTGGGTTTTATCTTCAAAATTAATAAAAATTATTTTGCATTTGATTCCATAATATGCTTGTGCTCTTTAATAAAAAGTGTATTAAATTACAAATATTTGAGACAAAAATGTGTTCCACTTTGAGAAATACAGTTTTTGAGAATATTTTATTTATTCAATTTGTTTAAACTGGCTTCTTTCCATGAAAGGATTTGAAGTAAATTAAATAAAGGATGCACATAAAGCCAATAAAAATATGTGAGGTGCTCTAATCCATCAGATGAAGTCACCTCTTTCCACACTCAAGCTCTTTATTCACAGAGATGAGTTTCATTAAGGACTTTGAGATCCTCAGATGAATGCAAACTACTAGATAGAGATACCAGATCCAGATAAATACTAGATAGACACCAGAGACAAGTATCTCATGGACACCAGAGTCATAAAATCATGGAGTTATAAATGTAGTTGTCCAGTGGTTCCCACTTCTGGCTATCCATTAGAATAATTTAGGAAGCCTGTTAAAAATACAGATTCCTGGATCCCACTGGAATAGCGAATTACACCTGTTAGGGAGCTGAAGAGTCATTAAATTCTCTGGGCCATTTCTATATATTAGTTTGTGAACTGCTATTGGGAATCACTCATTGAACCCATCTTTTATAGTAACGTCTCCAACAGAAGGTCATTTGTCTTTGCTTGACATTGTTTCCAGTGAGGTATCATTTTCCATTTTGGGGACAGCTTCATTTCATTTCTTTTCTTTTTTTTTTAATTACCAGCTTTATTGAGACATAGTTTATGTGCCATGCAATCCGCCCATTTAAAGTGTATAATTCAGTGGTTTTTAGTATATTGACAGAGTTGTGTAACCATTGCCAGAGTTGAATTTACATTTTTAAAAACTGAAGTATAATTGACATTGTAACATTATTTGCTTTCAAGGGTACAACATAATGATTTGATATTTGTATTTATTGTGAAGTGATCACCACAGTGTCTAGTTAACATCTGTCACTATCAAAGTCAAATTTAAACATTAGCAGTCACTTCCCTATCCTCCCCACTCCTACCTGTATCCACTCTAAGCAGTAACTATTCTGCATTCTGTCTCTGTGGATTTGCCTGTTCTGGACAGTTCCTATAAATGGAATCGTACAATATGTGATCCTTTGTGACTGACCAGTTTCATCAGCATACAGTTTTCAACGTGTCATGTATCACTACTTCATTATTTATTGCTAAATAATATTACATTGTGTGCATATACCACATTTTATGTATCCATCATCAGTTGATAAACATTTGGGTTGTTTTTATGTTTTGGCTATTATAAGGACTGTTTTAATTGTTCTTGGATATATCCCTAGGAGTAGAATTGCTGTGTCAAATGGTGACTATGTTTAGCTTCCTGAGAAACTCCCAGGCTGCTTTCCAAAGTGGCTATACCATTTTACATGCCCACCAGCAATATAAGTGTTCCAGTTTCTCCACACCCAAATAACCAAAATTTGTTATTATCTGTGTTTTTTATTATAGCGTGTGAAGTGGTATCTCATTGTGGTTGTGGTTTGTGTTTTGCTGATGGCTAATGGTGTTTTGCATCTTTTCATGTCCTTATTGGCCATTTTTATAACTTCTTTGGAGAAGTGTCTGTTCAAATCCTTTGCCCATTTTTTAAATTGCGTTATTTGCCTTCTGTTGTTGAGGTGTAAGAGTTCATTGTATATTCCGGATATAAGGTATATGACTTGTCACAATTTTCTTCCATTCTGTGGATTGTCTTTTAACTTTCTAGGTAGCATTGTTTGAAGGACAAAAAATATTTAAGTCTAACTTCTCTACATTTTATTTTGTTGTGTGTGCTTTCGATTTCACATCTAAGAAACCATCGCCTAGCCCAAGGTTATGAAATCTTACCATTATCCTTTCCTTAAAAACTTCTGGAATTTTTTTGCTGACATTTAGGTATTTGATCCATTTGGGGTTAATTTTTGTGTATTGTGTGAGATAGGGGCCCTATTTCATTGTTTTATAAGTGGAGATCCAGATGTCTAAATATGATTTATTGGAAAAACTGTTTTTTCCTGTTGAGTTCTTTTGGCATTCTTGCTGAAACTCAGTTGACTGTAAATGTGAGGGTGTATTTCTGAACTTGCCTTTCTATTGATTTGATCTGTATTTTAACCTTATACAGTACCACACTGTCTTGACTGCTGTGACTTTGTAATAAGTTTTGAAGTGTGAAATATGAGTTTTCCAACTTTGTTCTTCTTTTCCAAGAATCCTTTGATTGTTGTGGGTCCCTTGCATTTCCTAGGATCAGCTTGTCAGTTTCTTCTGAGAGCCCAGCTGGGATTTTGATAGGAATTGCGTTGAATCTAGATCCAGCTAGAGAATTGCTATTCACCGCTTTCATTCATAACTCTCTTCCCCCATTTATCTGAATGGCTTGCTTCCCTCCTATTTTCAAATGTCATTGTATCGGAGAGGCCTTTCCTGGTGTCCTTATACAAAGTAGTAGTAACACCGTCCCCATTAGGCTGTCATTTTTATTTTATTTTATTTTTTTAAAAATTTTTTTAACATTTATTTATTTTTGAGACAGAGAGAGACAGAGCGTGAACAGGGGAGGGGCAGAGAGGGAGGGAGACACAGAATCTGAAACAGGCTTCAGGCTCTGAGCTGTCAGCACAGAGCCCGACGCGGGGCTCGAGCTCACAGACCGTGAGATCGTGACCTGAGCCGAAGTCGGACGCTTAACCGACCGAGCCACCCAGGCGCCCCTACGCTGTCATTTTTAAATCATGCTTTGTTTTCTTCTTTGCACTTAACTACTATTTGATAAATTTTTGGTTGCTTATTTGTTTGGTACCTCTGTCCCAGGGTGACCAATGGCCCTGGTGTGCCTGAGGCTGATGGGTTTTCTGGAATGTAGTGCCTTCAGTGCTGAAACTGGGTAGTCCCAGGCAAATTGGGATAGAGGGTTCCCCTTGTTTCTTCACTGGAATGAAAGCCTCTTGAGAGAATGAATTCATTTTCTTCACTGCCGTGTCCTAGTATCTAGAAAAGTGTCTGGTGTGTGGAGGTGCACAATATACGTTTGTTAGATGAACAGGTCTCCCCTAAGTTTGTGTATTTCTTAAGGGACTTGTTGGTTTCCAAGACTCGAAAAGATGTTTTAGATGAAAATTTCAAAATAGAAGAAGAGATTCAGTTTTAGAGAAACTGGGAGATAAAAATCAGTTAGCAGAATCTCTGAGGCAGTGATTTTCAGCCTCAGTTTTGCAATGCCCTGTGGTATGTTTGGCTACCCAGAGGGCATTGTGAAATTCTTTCCCCAAAAGTAATAATGATAATTCCCTTTAATTTAAAATAAAATTGCACCAAGGAGGAAGGGTGGTTCAGAAGTTTAAATGAGAAGGACATGTTGCAATTATAGCAAAAGTGGAAGCCACTGATATCTGACTTCCTAGTTTGAAGAAGGTAAGAGCGGTCTTGGGTTTGGGACAAGCACCTTCACAGTAGGGAATCTAATGTTACTCATTCCTTCACTGATTTTTCTGCTCATATGGAATGTAAGTGTAGAAAGAAGGATTGTGCTGACACCTTGTCACTGCTCCCCTGCTCGCTCTTCACTGTGCCTTCCGAAGGACATCTTTTGAATGTGTCCTTGCAAAACAGTGCCCGTCCCGTGTGTACATGAAATGTATGTGAAGAATGCGCTTTGCTGAGATGGACTGCATGGCCCATGGCTGCAAAATGCCGTCCAGGTGTGTGGTGCTCCTATTCCGAGACACTTCCCTGTGCCATGGCCTACAGCACATTTTAAAACCGCAATCTCTTTCATTTTTCAAATATTTATTTACTGCCTCATTTGAGACCCTTAAAAGACTCCTCTTTAGCCCTAAAGCTGGACATAATGCTCAAGACAGAGAAGTGAATGAAACTGCAGCCTGAGGCGATACGTGCAGGGATGGGGGTGTGTGCCCATGATGCCGTGGGGATAATTGGAGGAGTGCTCTACCAGCTCCGAGCACAGGAAGTGTTGAGACTAAGGAACAGATTCTTTGATCATTTATAAAAGATCCACATTTTTATATAACTTATAGAAGAATGATGTATCTACAGGAGAGTTTGCAAATCACAAGTGTCTTACATGGAGAATTTCCAAAAAATAAACATACCATGTAACCAGCACTTAGATCAGGATCGGTTCGATGCGGGGCTCAAATTCATGAACTATGAGATTGTGACCTGAGCCGAAATCAGGAGTCGACTGAGCCACCCGGGCGCCCCATTACCCCACATTTATTTGTGAGCTTCACCCCTGTAGTTTGTTATTGTTGTTTGCTCATTCCATTGCATGAGCGCAGAGCAGTTTATTTATTCATTCTAGTATTGATCGACATTTGGATTCTTTTTAGGATTTTGCTGTTGTGAATAGTGCTATCATGAATATCCTTGTGCCTGTCTCAGTGAGCATGTGTGTGCATTTCTGAGGGGTATATACGGAAGGGCTATCTTGCTGGGCCACGTGGTGTAGAGGGTTAAGGAGAGGATTAATAAACACGCGTGCACGCGCACATGTTTAATTTTGAAGGTATGTGTTATAACTAGGCTTTAAAAGCCCAGTTGTAGGAAAACAGAACATCTTGAAAGTACAAACAAGGTACCCTTAAAAGGAAACTTGACCAGTTTATCATTTGGAGTTTAGTCAGGAGCAGAAACCATACCAGTAACTCAAATAGGGAAAATTGAGTAACGAGAATTATTAGCTACTTAACGGAGTAGAAGAGCACTCTAGAGAATGCAAAGCACAGCGGTTGTAGAAAGCAGCTACTCCGTGGCTGAGAGAGAATACCCAAGAGGGAACAAACTTGGAAGGCTCCTTCCCTGGGTCTCCGTTCCCTGCCCCGGGCTGACATTCTGTCCTCCTTGTTGGAGATGGTGTGACTGCAGCCCACTGGATTATGGAGATTTGCACTTGGGGGTGCCGCAGACCAGAACTGGTGTGGCCTACTGGGTGCTGGTGGGCCAGGGTGGCGAGTGGAAATGGGCTGGGTGCCGGTTAAACAGGCTGGAGGGTGGCACTACTGGGTCTCCTGCATGCCTCTGGCAGTGGCACCATAGGGGCAACTATGGAAAGTGCCTCAGAACCGGGATTAGAAGCTCCTCCCTCTGTTATGCCTTGCGCTGTCCCTCCATCACTTTCTACTGACCAGCTAAACATTGCACCAGCTGGCAAAGAAAAAGTGTTTGCAGGGTCCAGTCCCAGTTTCATAAACAGGACAAACGAGTAGATTGGGAAGAGGAGCGGCAGTAAATGAATAGCACAACTAGACAATGCCAAACTTCTCTTCCAGTGTATTGTTTTCTGTTGTGTCTACTCTACTGTTAAGTCCACTTAATGAGTTCTTATTTTTAGTAATATGTTTTTCAATTCCACAATGCTTTGGTGAATTTATCTTTTTATCTATAGTTTTGCCATTTTATTGCACATGCTAATCCTATTTATTTTCCAGTCCTGTGAGCCAGTTGTAATATCTGGACTATCCTAGGGTCTGTTTATTTTGCCTGCTTTTTTCTTTAGTTATCAGTCACGTGGTTCTGTATTTGCCGTCTTTCGTAGTTTTGAGTGAATGTCAGACATTCCTGTTTAAAAAAAAAAAAAAAAAGCAACCATAGAGGCTTCAGATGATGTGATCATCTTATAGAGAGAGGGTTCATTGTCCCCTCTCCTAGGCAGAGAGTGTTGATTCATCACCTGAAGCTATATAGGACTCTGCTGGGTTGAGGCTGGTTTATGTCTTTGGTAAGGGTCGTCTACCTGTGGTTCACTATGATTTCTGAGGTAGAGTTCTTCAGGGCTTTTTTGTGAAAGTCTGGAGTGGTCAGTGTTCTCAGACACTTCTAAGATCCTTGGCTCATGAAATATTTTAAAGTAGAATTCCACATCATTTACCAAATATTCAAATACCTAGCATGGATCTTTGCCCCAATAGATTTGAAATTCTAAATTTTCGATTATAAGACTGTTGATAGCTCGGCTCTGCTTTTCAGAGGTACTTGCTTAATTTTAGCTTCTTGCCCATGGGCGGCCACAGAATTCATCAAATATCTTGAGGATAACTGGCTACATGTTTGATGTCTCTAAAGGCTCTGCCAAAAGTTCTAAATGATTTTTCTGAGTCCAGCAGCAGCTTTGTGACTGTGCAAAGCCTGGATTCTCAGCCTCCCTCTTGTGCCTGGAATTTGCAAATGTCCCCAGGGTAAAAGCAGAAGTCAGTTGTTTTGCATTTTTGAGAACATATAATTTTACCCTTTACTTTCATAGCAAAAACACACAAAACTTTAGTGGACCATAAAATACTACTCGCTTTGTTGGCAAGAATACAGAATTAATACAAAGTATTAATTAAAAATATTTGACGTTAATAAAAATGTTAAGTAACATTAATTAGTAAGATGTTTGAAAACAGTGTACTTCTTCCTTTTTTATGAAAACCTAGACTTTAAGTTCCAGTAGGTTTTTCTAAGGTAGAAATAAGGGTGAATGTTATTTAGAGGTGGCATCTCATGCTCTCTCGAGTTGAATGCAGCTTGGATTCAAAGGATGCATTTATGTATGATCCAAGTGAATACGAGAGAATTACTAGAAATTTTGATGCAAAATTGGTTTATGTGCTGATGAGTTAAAAACTCAATTTGTACTTCTACCCAATATCACTGTTTTTACTTATCAGCCATGGAAACATTTGATGAGGTAGGAGGGATGTCAATGTTATTCTTTGTAAAATGTACCTCCTAAGGGGAGATGGTGGAAGGCTTTGGTTTAAAAACGTTGATTTGTGATTTCATCTATTTTTCCAAAGGCATTGCTGTTACAACTAACTGTAGATTAAGGAGTGGAGTATTAACATATACACATGTCTATATACACGTATAATTTTGAAGGCGTGTGTTATAAACAGGGCTTTAAAAGCACAGTTGTAGAAAAACAGAGCATCTTGAAAGTACAAACAAGGGACATTTAAGATGTTCACTCTCATAAGACAAATGAAAAAAAAAAGGCAAACCAAGTTATTTTTTGAAATCCAATGGCAAATATAACATTTAGCAGATGTTACCAGTTTTGATTTACTCGATTGAATTTGCAAAAATGCTTTTGGGAAAATGAGGTACTGAGTTGCATGTGACGCATTTCAGCTTAAGAATTTGCTCTCCCAGAGCAAGAGGAGTTAGTTCATGATCAGTGTTTGGAGATTGCTCATTGTCGTTGGTTGGTTGATTTCCTTTGTTATCCTCTCTTTATCACCTTCTACCCTCTCCAGCATTGTCCTCTGAGAGTTGGGTTTTAAAGTTATGATAACATATTTTTATTATTATTAACATATAAAATATAGGCAAATGCCAAGAAAACAAATCTATAATTGTGCACAATTTAGAGATGAGTGTTAATGTATAATGAAGTTAATGTCTTTACTCCTAGTGTTTTTCTGCATCTGTGTCACCTGTACGTATGTCCTCCACAGTTGTCAGTGATTTTTACTTTATATATTATCGTAAGCATGTCTCTGATGACATTACAGATTGATCTGAAACATCTTTTAAAATTGGCTTCTATTCTTTTGACCTGTTCTGATGGTTAGTACTTACCCAGGCAAATAAAAGGTGTATCGGAAACCAGTCCTTTTTCTTTAAATTTCTCATAAAAAACGCTGACTGCCTGCCGCTTAAGGCTGTTAACTAAGTGAAATGATAATTTGTGAATTCTTAGTAACTAATAGTAGTTTATGGTTAATAACTTAACTAAAAACAGTCTTAATTCATCGTTGTAAGTCTTATGGCTATGAACAGGGATTCTGCCCATGTTTCTCTTAAGAAAATAAGAGTGGAACGAAAGTTTTAGTGAAACTGCATCAGAATTGTTTCTGGCTAGCATACACACAACATTGAGTTGGAGATGAAGAACTCTGCCTTTCAAGAGGACCTTGGCTTGTTTGGAGAAACAGGACTTAAACTTAAAAAGAGAAATATTGTAGCAAATTGTAGTATACTGTCATGGCACCCTAATACTATCTCTGGAGCACTACTATTTTGTCCAGTAATTGTGTGTTTCCATTTTTGTCTTTTCTACCATTCCCTGAGCACCTTGAAGCAGAGACCGTATCTTATTCATCTTTAATTTATAACACTTACGTGTGGTAAAGGGACTTAGTAAGTACACACCAATACATATATTTTTTTAAATGCATCGATATGCTAAGTACCACATTAATGGCACCGGAGTTCTGATGGGGTAGTGATTGTGGAGTCTGTGGTGATCTGAGGCTTCATGGAGGTAGGAGGGTTTTACCTGGGTCTTCAAGCAGGGGATAGGATTTAGAAAATGAACAGAGGGGATGGCGCTGTGGGCAGGGGGACAGAGCTTCCAGAGAAGCATCACGAACCAAGGATAACATATTGGAAGCACTGAGCAGCAAACCGGTTTTATTGGGGGAGAGTTTGCATGGGCAAATATTAGAAAATACAGTTACAGAGGTAGATTGAGGTGAAATTGTAAGGGGTTTGGAATCCAAAGCTAAAGATTACTCATTACTAGCATAGCCTCTGATTTTAAGGAACTACTGCAGACTTATTAGGTTTTGTTTTCCTTTTTAGAAAAAGACATTGAAGCTTTTGTGAGATGTTCATGATCTAGGTAATTTTTTCCCCCCTGTGGTATTGAGGATTACAGAAATTTTTGGTATCTTTACTTTGTAGCCACCTGCGGTTAAGTGCACTTCTGGAAATTGTTATGAACTTCATGTACGCGCATTAGTTTTTCAGAGGAGTCAAATTTTTATTATATATTTTTAAAGAAAAATGTGCGGTTAACTGTTGATTATATTCCTTCAGAATTTTGAAATTGATTATTTCACATTCTCCACTTGTTTCCGAGGCTGGTCTTCCAATTTGCTTGATTTGTGTGCTTTTGGTATACAGGGCCTGATGAGTGAATAACCCTAACAGAGTTTTAATTTTAGAACTTTTAGAATTTTTAGGTTTAGATTTACGGAATTATCGCAAAGATAGTGCAGTGTTTCTGCATGCCCCACGTTCAGTTTCCCCTGGTGTTATTAACATCTTACATGACTGTGATTCATATGTGAACATTAATGAACCAATATTGATACAGTATTATTAACTAAAGCCCTTACTTTATTCAGATTCTCTTAGTTTGTTTTTTTTTTTTTTTTTTAATAATGTTCTTTTTCTGTTCAGGATCCTGTCCAAGATACCACATTACGTTAGTCTTGCATAATCTTCATGTCTGTTTAGGTTGTGGCAGTTTCTCAGACTTCCCTTGTTTTTGATGACCTTGACAGTTTGGATGAGTACTGGTCAGCTCTGTTGATTACGGGATGGATTATGCTGGCCAAGGCACCTAGTACCTATGCCTATATTTATTGATAAAACTCTTAATATTATTCCCAGTGTCACAAGGCTGTTGTGGGAGGAAGGAAAGTAATATTTGAGTGGAAAAATAGAAATAAAATTGTGGGTGTGGAAACCAAAATGACCAAGGGCAACATAATAATGATAAGTACAGAGAGCTTGGCAAATATTTGTATTTTCAAAGAAGTCCCCTTGTTTCCCTATATAATTGGAAGCAGCTTATTCTGCTTTTTGAGCTTACATTTGAACTCATATAAATGTGAGGTTTTGTACTTTATTTGAAAGTCTTTAGGTTTGGGATTATTTTGCTGTACTTGGGTTATCTGTGGGGATGGGAACATTTTAAAAAGGAGAAGAGCCTCATAAATTTGAACCTGGTTCTAATGTATGCTTTCTCCAACATTTTAAAAAAGCTAAAAAAAAAAAAACAAAAAAAAAAAACCTCTTAGCCATTTAAAAACATTTTTCGGAGAAATTATCTGCATCCGGCTGAGAATTTTATGCCAAACTGCAGCCCCCACACAGGCTTTGGAGAGCCAAGATATTTAAACCTGCAAAGTGCCAGCTCAACCCTTACGCTGGTCTGATGTAATCAGTTAACCACAGAGTGGTTTGTAGCCTTGAACTGACAATGACTCAGTAGACCTTGTATACATTAAAAAATGTTTTTAAGTTATTGGGATTATGAAAATACCATAGAAGCACAATATTATTATAAGCAAAACATTCAACACATTTATAATGTAGTTTCTTGACTGTATTTCAAGAACATTTATGAAGAAGCCATATTGAAAAGTAAAAAGTCTGGATTATTATAGATTTTTTAAAAGAAAGGAAGCAAATTACTTATAGGATCTAAAATTGTCTACCAGAGATCATCACTCATTTGAAATCAAAGGGGTCCTTTAGGAGATTTGAAAAAATTCATCGGTAAGGACTAATATAACAATTGTATATCATTTGTATGTTCAAAGGACATTTTAAAAGGATTTATTTATTTTATTGATTTGGAGGTACTTGGAAGGTTACCATGGACTTTAGCTCAGTAAGCCCCTGTAGGAAGTATTTTAAAAATGCAAAATTTGTCCCAAGGAAGTTTGATTTTAATTTAAAAACTAATATATTAAAAGTGTGAGTTAATCATTTGTTTTACTTTCAACCCTACCTCAGTACTGCTCCTGAGCCCAAATTCACTAAATCCACTCATATTAAGTTAAAAGCATTTTAGAGTCAGGAAAAGATGAAATAACTATTTTAGACATTTGGGTTTGTGTGTTTGTATTGATACATGAATAGAACTGAACAGAAATGATTTTGAGATATTAGCTGTAGATTTATGTTGAAAATGTATCTTTTCTGGGGCGCCTGGGTGGCTCAGTCAGTTGGGCGTCTGACTTTGCCTCAGGTCATGATCTCATGGTCCGTGAGTTCGAGCCCCACGTCGGCTGTGTGCTGACAGCTCGGAGCCTGGAGCCTGCTTTGGATTCTGTGTCTCCCTCTCTCTCTGTTCCTCCCCTGCTCATGTTCTGTCTCTCTCTGTCTCAAAAATAAATAAAAACATTAAAAAAATTTTTAAAAACTGTGCCTTTTCTAGCTTAAAGTGAATAAATTGACACCCTTAATATATTTTGAATGAGAAAATCTATTAATAGTAATTTACAAACTTTGAAGACTAAAAATAAATCCATTAACATGACTTTAACTTCCTGAAGAGAGGCTAGGCACCATTTCTTTTGTTAGTACTTTTTAGACCTTTTTATTTATAATCATTAAAGTTGTAATGTAAATGTGCTGTTTTACAGCATGTCCTGTGAGAATTTTGTTTTCTAAGAAAATAATGCAATAGAAGATGTTTATAAAATCTAAGGTAGGGGCACCTGGGTGGCCCAGTCAGTTAAGCATCTGACTCTTGATTTCAGCTTAGGTCATGATCTCACGATTGTGAGATCGACTCCCACGTTGGGCTCCATGCTGAGCATAGAGCCTGCTTGAGACTCACTCACTCTCTCTCTCTCTCTCTCTCTCTCTCTCTCTCTCTCTCTGTCTCTCTGTCTCTTTCTCCCCCTCTCCCTCTCTCTCCCTCTCTCCCTCCCCCCTCCCCTTTCCCTCCCCCTCTCCCCCACCCTCTTTCTCTCTCCCACTCCCTCTCCCTTCCTCTGCTCCTCCCCATGTGCACTCTCTTTCCACACACAAAAAAAAGAAAGAAATTAAGGAAAAGGATTAATGAAAAGTTTGAAAATTGAGAAACCTTAGTCGATTAAAAAATTAAGATCAGTTTAATGATAGAGCTTTTTAAAATGTTTAACATCAATTTATGACTGTAAATTTGTAACTAGCCATTTTTAGACACAAAAACATAATTCTTAGATAGTTTTTAGAAATCAGAGCGAAACAATATTCTTTGTAACCATAGAATTGATTCATTTTTAAAGACTTTGTATTATGGAGAATTTCAAACATATATAAAAGTAAACAGTATTGTATAATGAGTCTTCATGGCTCTGTCACTTAGCTTCAAGAATTGTCAACTCATATTCTGTCTTGTTTCATCTGTATCTACATTCACTTATCTCTTACCATATTATTTAGAAGCAAATCCCATACATTATGTCATTTCATCTGTAAATACTTTTGTATTTACTCAAAAAGATAAGGAATCTTTGGGGTGCCTGCATGGCTCAGTCAGTTGAACGTCCGACTTTGGCTCAGGTCATGATCTCATGGTTCGTGAGTTCGAGCCCTGAGTCGGGCTCTGGGCTGACAGCTCAGAGCCTGGAGCCTGCTTCAGATTCTGTGTCTCCCTCTCTTTCTGTCTCTCCCCTCCTTGCACTCTTGTCTCTGTCTCTCTCAAAAATAAATAAACATTAAAAAAATTAATAAAAAGATAAGGAATCATTATTTATATATTATAGTTATTATCTTATTATCATTAACATACAGTGTTTTATTAGTTTCAGGTTAGTTAACATACAGTGTAATATTAGTTTCAGGTGTACAATGTAGTGATTCAACACTTTCATACATTACCCGGTACTCATCACAACAAGTGCACTCCTGAATCCCCATCACCAAATTTAACCTGTCCCCCACCCACCTCATCTCTGGTAGCCATCAGTTTGTGGTTAGACTCTATAATTAAGAGTCTGTTTCTTGGTTTGTTTCTCTTTCTCTTTTTTTTTTCTCGCCCTTTGCTTGTTTGTTCTGTTTCTTAAATTCCACATATGAGTGAAATCATACAGTACTCGTCTTTCTCTGACTGACTTATCTCACTTAGCATAATACTCTCTAGGTCTATCCATGTCGTTGCAAATAGCAAGATTTCATTCTTTTTTATGGCTGAATAATATTCCGTTGTGTGTGTGTATACGTACACACACAGACACACATATGTATACACCACATCTTCTTTATCCATGCATTCATTCGTTGATGGACACTTGTGCTGCTTTCATAATTGTATTTTCATAAATAATGCTGCTATAAACATAGGGGTGCAGCTATCCCTTTGAATTAGTGTTCCTCTATCTTTTGGGTAAATACTCACTAGTGTGATTGCTGGATCATAAGGTAACTCTATTTTTAACTTCCTGAGGAACTTCTGCACAGTCTGCCACAGTGGCTGCGCCAGTTTGCATTCCCACCGGCAGTGCACGAGTGTTTGTTTTTCTCCACATCCTCGCCCACACCTGTTGTGTCTAGTGTTTTTAATTTCAGCCATTCTGACAGGTGTGAGGTGATAAGAAGTCTTTTAAGAGACATAGCCAAAATACTGTTATCTTGCCTAAAAACATTGCCAGGAATTCCCTAGCATCACCAATAACCAGTGTTCAAATTTCAAATTGTTTGAGCCAAAATCTACATGCTGTGATTAATTGTTAGGTCTTTTAGCTGCTAAGTTTCTTGGAGCTGATAAGTTTTCTCCATCTTCATTTTCTCCCATGTGCAGTTTGTGGTTGAAGAAGTAGGGCCATTGTCTTTTGAAATTACCACACACTGGATTTTGTTGATTGTATGCCTGTGGCATAGTTTAACATGTTCCTTTGTTCCTCTGAATTTCCTATAAATTGGTAGGTAGATACATGTCTCAGATTTCATGTACCTTTAACCATTTGGTCATAGTCACAAACCAAAAATAAGCCCCACCCCTCAAAAAAATAAGAGGTTCTTAATTTTGTAACAGCCGTCATAGGGACTATGTGCTCTATTTTATACATGAGATATATAAAGGCATTTTAGTTTTTACTTAGGTAATTGTATATAATGCATGATTAAAGATTAAGATTGATAATGACACAGGATATAGCAAAATGAGACAAATATCGTGTATAGTAATTTGAAGAGAATTGTCAGAAACAACAGAAGGATTATAAAGATGCATTATCCTAGAGTTATTTAAAGACAGATAACCCTATTCACTTAACCCCCTACTGATACCATTTTTTTAAAAAGGCAGCATTATAATACATTCTCATAATAATGACCTTGATGCATCAGGAAAGGTGAATTATATTTAATGTGGCTTAGTTTTAAAGAATAACAACAACTAGAGAGTCAACAGTTTGGCACTTCAAGGATTGAAGAATTATAGATCATAGTTGTAAAATGTGATGTGGTTAATCTGTAATCCCTGTTAATAGTATGTAATATGTGCACTTTAAATATAGGAGCCATATGTTAAAAATCACAGAAATTCTACTTTATCAAGAATAATTGGGAAATAAGGTATACTGATTAATCAAATATTTAGACTCTAAAAGTTTACTGGATAAGCCATATATGGGTCACCAATTCTTTTAAAATAATTGAATTTTGATAAAATGCCCTTTACTCTAAAAGTGGAACATGATGTGATCTTTCTTTAATGATTCAGAAAATTTTAAGGGACTATTTATCACATCAGCATTATTATTATTAACCTTGATTATCATTATGTTTAGCTGCATAGTAGAATTGATTAATGCAGATTTACAAAGTAATGTTAGTTACCAGAGAATTCTTACTGGATCAAGGAAGTCTGAACGGGCTTTGTGACTGTGGTATTCACAGAGCATCAAATAGAGAGATGTATAGGAATTGGTATGCATGGATATGTATGTGTGACTGCATGTGTGGGTACGTCCAACTGTGTGCACATGTGTACATATTACTATTAAATTTGTAATGTATATTGTTACACACACACACACACACACACACACACACACACACACACACACTAACTTGTGACATGTGCAGCCATTACCAGTACTAAGGAAGTTGCAAATTGAAGGAATTTGATCAAAATTTACCAAAAGGAAATTGGCTCCAAGGCATTATGATTTTGGCTAGAGAAGATAGTGATCCTGGCACAGTATACTCTCTATTTCCTTGTGAGAGCTCCAAGATTAAATGAATTAGCTACATAGAGGCAGATGCTTGGTAGTTTTCTGGAAGCGCAATTATAAGGTTTATGAAAAACAGGAAGATCAACATCTCATGCAGGTTTTTTTTTTTTTTTTGAACTGGGAACTGATTTAATGTGCTATTTTGTATCCCTTAGACCTTGTCTATTGAGGCATGATAATTTGATTTTGTTTTTATAGCTGTGTTTTTTTTACATTCTTATTTTAAGTGTGCTAACCTTTGGAAAGAAATTCTATCTTGAAATGCTTTTAAGATAATATTTTTCAGACTGTTCAAACTTTTAATGATTGATGACTATAATTAGTCATATTGCAATATTGTATTTTCAGAATTGCTGTTCAGTTTCCCTTGTCTACTTCTGCTTATAACCGCAGATTAGTTTAGCTCCCAGTAGCCAGTATCTTTCTTGACCCTGGAAAAGTTTTGAATCCTTTAATATATTTAACGTAGTTTATAATTAATTGAATAGTAGTGATCATTCACTTGACAAATAGTTGGAGTGTCCACGTTGAATAGCCGGTGTCCAGCCCAACCCTTGCACAAAGAGGAATGGTACCACTATCCCTGTTCTCATACCGTTTATAGTCTAATAGAGGGAAGGTAATGTGAAGTAACTATATCACCCAGACAGTCATTTGCTTTACAAACATTAGTGGGCACATTGAATAGGAGAATTTTCTTTTTATCTTTCATTTTCAGTGCCTGAGAAACCTTAGCCATTTTTTTTTTCTGTTGCATTTTGCTTACACTAATAAACACCTTATGTATCTACTACAAATGAAGGAACTGTGGAGGGAACTAAAAATATCTTGAGGAAATGCCCTAAAATCTTAATTCAGGTGTTGCAAACTCAGATGCCTAAAGGAACCAGCCAAGTAATAAAAATAAGTGAAAAAGATAGGTCCAAAGGCACTTGTAATTGGTGGGGATTGTGACCTCTGAAGTGTGTATGCTTTGTCTGAAGGTTTTAAAGTAAAAAATGTGTGTGGCTTGAAGAAAGCATGCCTGCACTCTGAGGCTGCCGATTGCAACCCCTCTTTGATTCCTTCATATTAATGGAAGCATCACAAAAACATTTAAGGGAAAAGTTGGTGATTTAAAGTTAAATATGTCCAATTTAAGAATGATCATACAATTTAGTAAGCTATTTGGTGCTTTTTTTTTCTGGAGCATAGGTGACATTAAATTAGGGATGATGGGATTCTAGGAGGAGCCTGGAATATACTATTGATCTAGGCAGGTGAGGGGATCAAGTTTAGAAGAATTATTACTAGCAGGAGAAACAGAAATTAGTAAGAATGATGTTGACTCCTCATTTCTGAAGACTTTTTTTTTCTGGATATAGAGTGCCCTGAATTCCATGTGTTAATTACTAGAGGCAGGCAGAGGTCTGGAGACCATTCTGTTACTACCTGGGAAATGTGTGAGGCAACTTGAATGGAAAACTTTAGTGGATGGAGCATTTTGCCATCATTTAGGCAGTGGATCTTATGTGAAGGCCTAATGAGTTTATGTGAAATTACTTGGGTCTTTGATCTCAGGGAGAGAACTCATCAGAAAGATGATCAGATTTTCTGGCTTCTGCCTTGCATTGGAATGCCTGAATGTGGCTCCAAAAATCACGAAACAAATTTTCTAGGGCCAGGGAGTATGTATCATTCCAGGTCTGCTGAATCAGTGTCTCAGCGGGTAGGACCCAAGAATCTGTCTTTTTCAGATGCCTCCATGGTTACTCTGATGATAACCAGGATGAGAGCTACAGCTGTAGGTAGATATCAGGCTTTCTTGGTCAATGAAGATTGTATATTGATAGCCCTCTGTTAAAGGAATTTTTAAAAATGGTATTTAGGGGTAAAAAGAGCCTCATTCTGTTGGATGGTAGTGAGCTGTTGGCATTAGAAATTGGTAGCTCTGTATGTTAGGGCTTTGTTAAGATTCTTGAGGCATTTCATTGGAGGGGTACACGTGATTAAATAATTGAGGTCCAGGGATGGCTGTTTGGATGGCACATTTGAAACAGATGCTTTTCTTTGGTTGGCTGTGAGGGCCACCACAGCTTTGAAAGGACTGATGAGGAATGGCTTTGGGGGCTAGAGAGGGATGGTGAGTTTAAGAAAGGGAAAATTGATACAACTAAGTAATTGCTGTGTATTGCTCAGTTTACAAATGGTTCAAAGGCAGTCACTGTGGCTGCTTTGTGGGGGCCCTGTTTTCGTGTCTCTGCAGAGAGAGAACGTGTGCAAAAGATGTAAAGGCTTACTGGTCAAAGGTGCACATTTCAAGCTTGGCACGGAGCCAGCATTCATGAGCTGCCATAGTACAGTTCGTACGTGCTGGTTATGTTTCAGTCAACTGGAGGGAAGGTAGAAATATCTCCTGGGCACAGGACCATGAAGCCAGAGAAGACCTCCTCTCTAAGCTCAGTGCTGAGGAAGTGACATGCTGCTGCTTGTCAGATACAACCTCCGAATACACGTCAGTAACCAGAGCGTCTTTATCTGGTCTAGAACAGTTGCTCATTTTTCTCTTCTATGCCCTTCAGCGGCACTGTTGGCTTCTACAAGAAGTCTCACTTTATTCCCCCCTCCCCCCCCCAATCCAATACCTGACTGGTGTGTGAAAAGCTCTACCTCAGGTCCATTTTAACTTGGTTTCTTTGAATGAGTTGTAATATACAAGGGTAGAGTCTTCCATATTTCCCTCCTTCCTTCCCTTTCATTATTTTTCCCCTAAGAGAAATGATTGTAATCATTATTGGCTTAGTGGAAATAGATTAAACCCTCTGCATAGATTTTTCTGCAAATAGCATAAGGAGCTACTTAACTTTTTTCTCTGGCAGAAAACATCACACCCAAACTGAGGCAATACTTTGGGGTTAAAGATCTCTTGAATAGTTATATGGCCTCATAAGAGTTCATGTACCTCTTCGTCTGTTCTTTTCTCCTGGAGGAGGTATGGAGATACGGTGTTATGATGTATCAGCTTTCTTTTATTCCTCCCCCCTCTTCTCACTTTTTCCTTCTCTTCTTGCTCTTTCACAGAAAATCTGATTGAAGCTGGCTTAAACAATAAAGGGAATCCATTGGCTTACAGAACTTAAAAGACCAAAGGTGGGCTTCAGATAAGGCTTGGTCCAATGGCTGAAATAATGTAATTTCAGGACCTAGTTTCTTCCTGTTTCTGTTTCTTTTCTGCTCTGCCTTTCACTGTGCGGACTTTATTCTTAGTCTCTATATCCATCCAGCAGCTCAGTCCCTTCCCTTGTGAATACAGAGTTGTTGCTCCGGTTCAGACTTTATATTCTCCTACTGCGGAAGGAAAGAACGCTTTTATTTCTCGGAAGTCTCAACTGATGTCTTCATTTATCTCACTGGGTTTGATTGGATATGTGCCCATAGTTGAATCAAATGTAGGTACTAAGTGCGGAGGAAATGTTGATAGGGTTAGGCGGTCAGGACCCATGGAGCTTGGAGTGGAGGTTCTTACTCAAAACCCATGCCTGAGAATGGGGAGGAGTGGTTTCCCAAAGGAAACTTGTGTTACCAAAAGGAGGGAAATGGGTGTTGGACATCAAACAATACATGTCTTCTAAATGTGGATTTAGAACAAGGACATTATATGGACCTGTGGCTAAGAGGTAGAGTTTTTAGGGGGAAGGATAAAGATACTGAAAGCTTTTCCTATCCCATGTATTATATTTTGTGGCTATCTTTTCATTTGGTCGGTGTTACTTTGAATCGTTTTTTTCTTTCTTTTAGCTGCTTGTGGCTGGTATAAGAAGAAGAGCTTGGGGTAGCTTCTTTTTTAGCTGACGTTTCCTCTAGTCTTTTACACAAAAATTGTGTTACTAGGACAAATGGTGACTTTAAGACCACTGGCCAGGAAGGTCCAAGACTGGGATTTTGACTAAGAGGAGGAGTATCTGGCAAGTCCATAGGTCTGGAATTCAGTCCTGGAAGCTCAGCTAAGGTCAGGAGAAACAGTTGTATAATATAAATCATTGTAGCCCAGAGGCCAAGTCCAGCTAGGGAAATCCTCTAGGGCAGGGGTCAGAAACCAGGTGTCAGAGCCTGCAGGTGTTTCTCTAGTTAAAAATAACTTGGTTGAAGCTCTTTGTTCTGTTTTTTTTTCCATACTGCCCATTCCTATGGGTCTCCTTGTGATTATCATAGCTGGAAAGAAATGAGAATTGACCCCGAGGTCTGGTTCTGGCTGAGGCAGGCAAAGGATTACTGTTTTGATTTGGGAGAATGGATAGGACTCCTAGGATATTGCGGCTCATGTATGGCTAAAAAACACAGTGCCACAAAGGATCACTAGGCTTGAATGATCTTTCCCTGTGATGTAAATAATTTGCTTCAAGCTTAAAATCTACAAGCAGAAGTTGGGATTCTTAATCTTCTAAGTTTAAAAGACTCCTGAAGACATTTTCTGATGAAAAACGAAACCCTAACAAAGTGTTTGCTTTAACTAAATGATTGCAGTTAATTTCTTGTAAAGAAACACAGAAGCACACATTAACTTAAAATAAGCTCACACTGTTGTTTCTTGTAGTACAGCCAGGAAAACCAGTAACAAGCTGTCTCCTTCAAAATCACATCCCTGGATGATATTCGAGCAACCTGGACAATTTAAATACATCCCCAGGAAAAACAATTTGAATTAAGTTAGAAATCACATTTGCCAATTTTCTTTCTGCCATTGCGGTGTTGCCTTTTATTCTTAGAATTGAGTAACATCGATTGAGAAGGGGTGTGGTGTTAGTGACTCAGGTAAATAGCAACATTCATTTCAGGGGCACAACTAATTTGGGCCACAGAGGATTGTGTGTGTGTGTGTGTGTGTGTGTGTATGTGTGTGTGAGATTGTTGGGGCCTTGGTGAGCTGGATGTGTGCTCAGCTTAAAGGAATTTAAATTTAAATTCTTTAAAACACTTTGTTGGCCACACAAAAGGATTTTTAGTGCTTAGGGTTTATTTACACTGGCATTTTATGCAAAATTGAATTTAATAATAATATTACTTATTCATACTTTTTTGATCAACAGTGGGAATAAAACCTGAGCATATTAGCTCCTAATAGATTTGATTTTATATTTAAAGGTAGCACCTTGCTAGAGTGGATTTAGTTATTATTCAAGTCCGTATTCTCCAAAGTGCTTCTATTCAGTGATGTTAGTGTTCCCAGTCTTAGCTCTTTATATTCAAGATGTCAGGGAAAAGCTACCATTACTATTCTTTAAGTGATTATACTATTGAGAGAAGAAAGGCTGGGAAAGGTTCTGTGGACAGTACTCTGTCCCTTCTTTTCAACTCTATTGCACCTAAGGGGGTTTCTAAGCTAGAAAGGAATCTGCTCTCTGTTTTCTTCCTCTTAATAAAAAGGAAGGCTGGGCCAAGGGATGTGGCTTGAGATTCCTTCCCTCCCCTGTTCCCTCCAACCCTTGTTTCCTATCATCTATCTACCTCCAATTCCAAAGAAACAGTACTTTCTTTCCAAAGAAACAGAACTTAGAAGTGTGCCCTATGTGAAGGGATACTTCAACATGACCTGGGCCTGCATGCTGGTCACCTTTTAAGAAAAGTTGACAGGTAATTTTACAGTAATTTCTGATGGGCAAGAAGGGATAATTTTTTGAATTTTCTAAATGGAGCCAAATATCTAATTTTAGATATTTTTGTATATTTTAGATTAAAAGCATGTTTAGCTGTGGAAGAAACTAAATAAGTCAAGTGCACCATTTTGACACCCAAGCACAAAATTGGGATGATAGAAAATTCTGGTGTGATGCACTGATAGGTTATTTCATTGTAGATGTTTGAAGATTCCCCAGACATCCTCTGTTAATTGGAAGTTTTGCTTACCTATCAACTGTGGGTGGGGCTGCCTACTGAATGGCATTTCAAAGTTCAGATTTAAGATTCCTTGTTTTGCTTTTTTTTTTCTATTATGAGTCTGGCAATTCTATCATTGGGGAAATCACATGGAAAAGTGATTTTTCAGCTACTAAGGTTAATTGTGGATTTTGTTCAGGACTTTACCTTTGTCCTTCTTAAAGATACGTATTGTCCCTGTTCTGTACTGATGTACAGTCAGGATCACTTTACCATTAGTAGCCAGGAGGTTTTATTGATTGTAAGCCAGGGAATGGACTGCTGTATTTTATCCTGCAGGGCAACAAAAAAGCCCTTTTAGAAAGATCCTAGGTCACAAAAAGTTTAAAAAAAAAAAAAGAATTCGGGGAAGTTGGATTTTGGTTGAGAGGCAGGTCAGAACCTTGGAGAGCTCTAGAGAAAGCTGAGGGAGAAATCACAGCCAGAAGCTTTCATGGATGACCCAAATAGATTAGAGTTTTTGAGAAGATACCAATCCCATTTTGCTTATTATCAAGATATGTATGATTTAAGGTGACAAATCCCTTTTACTCTAAGCATGAGCTGTGTATTTGTACATTGATTGAGACTTGGGGCTGATGTCTTAAACTAGAGAAAATGCTTTTCTTCAGCACCTCTTCTTGTGGGTCCTCCAAGTCATCTAATGGGTCTGGCTTCCCTGGCTTCCTCTTATCAGGGATTCTGGTATCAAGATGAAGATGGTCACAGATAGGAAGGGCAAAAGGAGCATGAAATTTCACTAAAGTATTTACTGTGTATTAGATGAGACCCATTTTCCCAGCAGTATTTTTTTCAGATGATGTCTTAGGTAAAACTTCAACAAAACCAAAGCCAGAGCCAAACCCAACCCAACCCAACCCAACCAAACAAAAACCAGAATGGCAGCGGTGTTCTGGTTAAAGCAGGATTTAAAAGGTCTGGAGTGCCTTCTCCTCCTCCCTCAGTAGCCCCTGAACACAGGCGGCACCGTCACCTTGTTTCACCAGTGTATATTCAATTTACTTGTCATATACAGTTCCTAAGTAGATATGAAGATTTAATCTAACTGTTTCTAGGAGTATCTTTTAAAGCTCATATTAACTCCAGAAATGGTCTTATATTGGTTGTCTCCTTACCTGTTCATTTGGATGTCAGAGATTTGTATCTTTTCAGTTAGCTCTTCTGTACTTCCCAGAACCCATTGAGTTTTCAGAGACCGTCATTAACAACAACTTCAAATATCATGGCAACAATCTCAAATCTCAGACTCAATAGGCCCTGCTTATAAGGATGAAGATAATTATTAGAGTATTTGAAAATAAAGCCACTGAGGATTACAAAATGACCCTATTTAATTTTTTTGCCTTACCAATACTTATTTTTGTGGTACCCTACAAATTTTAGTGGAACAGAATGCAACTGCGGGGTACTCTCCCCTACCACCTACCCCGTTTTGTTCTTAACGCGTGAATTTTCTCAAAAGATAGAAGTTAAACAGGAACTACAAGTTAACTGTAAGGGATATGCTCGTGAGTGCTGTGTTGTCTTTTTTGTTAGCCACATGACTATAAATGTGTGGAGGGTAGTTCTATGTAGGTAGAAGTAGACTTGCTCTGCGTAGTCCCAGAGTTAGCTTCTCTTAATTCAGCTTCCCTGTCACCCACCGTTAAACGTCATGCTATGTTAACTCTACTTTAAAAAGTTGCTGTATTTTAAAAAAAGTACTGGGGCACCTGGGTGGCGCAGTCGGTTAAGCGTCCGACTTCAGCCAGGTCACGATCTCACGGTCCGTGAGTTCGAGCCCCGCGTCAGGCTTTGGGCTGATGGCTCGGAGCCTGGAGCCTGTTTCCGATTCTGTGTCTCCCTCTCTCTCTGCCCCTCCCCCGTTCATGCTCTGTCTCTCTCTGTCCCAAAAATAAATAAAAAACGTTGAAAAAAATTTTAAAAAAAGTATTAAAAAAGTTTAAAATAATTTCATTTAAGTCATTGTAGGTGATGTGTTAGAGGAGCTATTGTACACAGTGTAGACATTCATTTTTGATAATATGTGGTCCTCTTACAAATAGGTCAGTTAGAAGATTTATTTCTATCTTTTGTATCCCCTAGATGAAATGATATTTTAAAAATTCATGCTGTCCAGTTACAGTTCTTGTTAGAAATGTAAAATGTCACCGGTCATTTCCTAAGACTTCCATTCAGAGGAATGTTAACACAAAAGAGTTTTGGTTGAGAGAAGCATAATGAATTCCTACAACTGTTGCCATTACATTATAGCATATTGCAGTAGCTTTCTGGAAATGTTGTGTGAGGTTTGGAATTTAAGAAACAGTTCAAGGTTACTTAAAGCATATTTATCTAGGGTTAAGCGATGCAAGATTTGTTCTCCAGAAGGCTGTGGAACTGGGTAACTTTGAGTTGATAAAAAGAGACAATTGAAGTCTGACCTCATAAAATTTGTAAATGGCAAGTGGAATTTCTTCAACTTGAGATTGGAAGACAGTTTGAAATGAGATATTTGAAGTATATTAATTATTTTTTTAAAATGTTTAGTTATTTAATTTGAGTAAGAGAGGGATAGTGAGCAAGCAGGGGAGGAGCAGAGAGAGAGGGAGACAGAGAATAATCCCAAGCAGGCTCTGCACTGTCAGCATGGAGCTTGACGGAAAGCTCGAACCCATGAACTGTGAGATCATGACCTGACCTGGAACCACGAGTCAGACCCCTTAACCAACTGAGCCACGTGGGCTCCCTACTATTTCAAATTTGTAGTTTTCCATTATGAAAATACGTGCATGTGTTATTTATGTGCACATACACACATTTATTTATTTTATTATTTTATTTTTTTTAACGTTTATTTATTTAAAAAAATTTCTTTTTTAATGTTTATTTATTTTTGAGACAGAGAGAGACAGAGCATGAACAGGGGAGGGGCAGAGAGAGAGGGAGACACAGAATCTGAAACAGGCTCCAGGCTCTGAGCTGTCAGCACAGAGCCCGATGCAGGGCTCGAACTCACGGACCGCGAGATCATGACCTGAGCTGAAGTTGGCAGCTTAACCGACTGAGCCACCAAGGCGCCCCATATACACACATTTATATAAATTTGGAAAGTATAGAACATTTAGAAGAAGGAAAAAAGAACTCTTCTAAATAGCTCCCAACTGTAGACATCAGTTGTTAACATTTCTTCTAAATAATTTTTTTATGCACAGGTGGTTTTTGGTGTGTAGGGGCTTAGGAGGGGATGGGGACAATCAAGTCAAGATCTTAATGTATATGTAGTTTTGTATCTGTCTTCATTTAATATTTTGCCAGTATTTAATAGTATTTTCTGTGCTCTTGCACAGTATTTGTAAACATACTGGCTGTGTATTCCTTTGAATGACTATAACAGTTTTTCAACTATTATTATCAGGCACGTAGGTTATTTGCAGTTGCATGATATTTTAAATGACCGTATATTTTTTGTCTATGATACTTTCCCCTTATTTTTTTTTCTTAGATAGATTCCCAGAAATAGGACTTCTAGGGGGTTTTGAGAATGAAACTGCTTATATCAATTTTCACTCTCATGTGTGAAAGTGTCCATTAAACTGCATCCTCACTAGCATTAGCTGGTTGCTTAAAAAGTGATGGGCTGGCCGAATCATGAGTCCCATGAGAGAGCAAGAAACAATTTATGGGACCAAGGACCCATCTTGGAGTAAAAGTCAGGCTACTGAGTTCACATTAACAACTGATTCAAGGGAAGCTAGTGGAACCAGGGGAGCTAGGGTATGTAGCCTAAGAGAGTGGGGGAGAAGGTGCAGCGGTAGCAGAGCTAGAGGTGATCTAGAAATACCCAAGAAGGGTCAAATGTTGGTGCCTTACACAGTCCCAGTGTTGCTTTTTCTGGGGGATAAGAGTAGTCTACTTGGGGAATGGGGAAATCTACTTGGGGAATCTGTTAAGTTGTGAGGGAGACTTAACTTTTGTTGTTGATACTCTTTTATGCTATTGGAAAAGTGCTGTTTCTTTTACCATGTGTATATATTATTTTTTTCAATGAAAAGTTAGTTAACAAAAAAGAACCCAGGAATATTACATTTCTTTGATTATTAATAAGGTTGCATGCTTTTCATACGCTGTCAATCAGTTTTGATTTCCATTTTATCTGATTGCCAGACAGCGCAAAATTTTGTAGTATGAAGTGTCAGGTAATTCCTTTATTAATGGAAATTTTTCATTATAAGATTTTTGTTTTTAAAGAAAAAAATTTCCCCTTCAATTTCTTTTCTCTCCATTATTAGGCAGTGATGGGCCCCAGGGCTCATTTGCTAATTTGCTTATTTTTCTCCTTTAGCCCCCCAAAGATATGAACTTTAGCACATCGTTTCCCAACTTTTTTCATTAATTGATGTGTCTAAATTTGCCTCAGTATGGCTGAGAAGCCATGTTTTCAGTGAGATGTGAATCGAGGGTGAGCTAGGCCTCCGAAAACAGTATCCATCACTGTGTTGCTGACATAAGGAAGCTGACAAGGAACTGAGGATTTGTTGGGCATGTTCAAGGTCGTGGAGCCATTGGTTTGGGAGTATACATGTGCGGTGGAGTGTGTTGATGAGAGAGAAATGTGAGATGGTTGAGGGTCCCATGAGCAGGAACATCTCTCACATCTGGCAGCCCCAGCAGGGGAGCCAAAGTGGGGAATCCAGAATTAGCACCAGGTGTGAGATGGGTCACGGCTATAGAGAGGCAGGTGCGAACTGTTTGGTTAGCAGCCGATGTTTCAGGGAACTGAAGAGAGGATTGGCAGATTTACATTCTGCACTGTCACTGTCCGCCCCTGAGTATTACCAGAGTTAGCCAGCCTCTCTGCTTAACCTGTCTTTAAAAAGAACTGACATCACACCTTCCCTGAGCTGCTTCATCAGTGTTTAGTGAGAGTGAATAAAGTGTCATAATAGTAGTTAATTCTCTGCTTTTGTCTGTTTACTTTCATTGTATTTTATTGCTTTTTTCTAATGGGGTTTTCATTCCTCATTTTTTAAAAGTTTGTTTGTTTATTTATTTATTTAGAGCGTGAGCAGGGGAGGGGCATAGAGAGAGGGAGAGAGAGAATCCCAAGCTGGCTCTGTGCTGTCAGCTCACAGACGGATGTGAGGCTCGAACTACGGTGAGATTGTGACCTGAGCCAAAATCAAGAGTTGTCTGTTTAACAGGCTAAGCCACCCAGGCACCCCTCATTCCTCATTTTTGATATCTCTTTTCTCTTTTCTTTGGTAGTGTGTGTCCTATGCTTACTCTTCATGACCATCCTCATTTCAGATTTTTTCTTTCATGCATTACCAAAAGTAAGTAGAATAAGAACTTAATATACATAGAATTATACATATTATATATACATATGTATATATCTAGACATACCTATTTCTCTTTTTTCTAAAGAGGCCTCTTAATTTATGCCTTGACTGCACCATCCACCTAGGCCCTGTTCCCAAGTGCTGGCCTGCACACTTCCCTGAAGAAACCTTTGGACATCTAACTTGACTCGAGAGTGGAAAGCGCCAACATCCTCCATTGTTAGACCATTTAAAAAATATGTCCTAGAGTTAGGAAGTGATCACAATCTTGTAATATTTTCTGTGTTCTCCTCTTCTAAACAAAGTGGTTCTAACCACAAATTACCTAAGTAAAAATGGTCATATAGCAATAATGGGAGGATTTTTATCTTGTTGAGCCTATCTTTACCTCCCCTGATGAGGATGTTTTTTTGGCTAAGTCATTTCACGGTGAAGTATGCACTGAATGGCCAAAGAGGTCAAATGCATTTCCATGCATTGGGAGATTATATTTTAATGGAAAGGGACTTGTTGGCATATCTTTATGCATTTAACAATTAGGTTGAATTACTTGACATGAATTGAAATTGGTAAGAGATGTTTGCCAGTTTAGATGCTTTTAGAATTTTTCTTTCTTTCTTTCTTTCTTTCTTTCTTTCTTTCTTTCTTTCTTTCTTTTTCTTCTTCTTCTTCTTCTTCTTCTTCTTCTTCTTCTTCTTCTCCTCCTCCTTCTCCTTCTCCTCCTCCTCCTCCTCCTCCTCCTCCTCCTCCTTCTCCTTCTCCTTCTCCTTCTCCTTCTCCTTCTCCTTCTCCTCCTTCTTCTCCTTCTCCTCCTCCTCCTTCTTTTCTTCTTCTTCTTCTTCTTCTTCTTCTTCTTCTTCTTCTTCTTCTTCATTGTGGGATATAGGCTTGTAACTTGCCAAACAGCTAAAGAAAATGATAGAATAGGGGCGCCTGGGTGGCGCAGTCGGTTAAGCGTCCGACTTCAGCCAGGTCACGATCTCGCGGTCTGGGAGTTCGAGCCCCGCGTCGGGCTCTGGGCTGATGGCTCAGAGCCTGGAGCCTGTTTCCAATTCTGTGTCTCCCTCTCTCTCTGCCCCTCCCCCGTTCATGCTCTGTCTCTCTCTGTCCCAAAAATAAATAAACGTTGAAAAAAAAAAATTAAAAAAAAAAAAAAAGAAAATGATAGAATTGAAAAAAATAGAAGTTGAAGTAACTAAAGTTTTTTCCTTTTGTCCTTGAATAGGGACTTGACTACTTGACCAAGAAATGGAAGGTTGCATATTTTTCCTATTAATGTTTAATGATAATCTCTGGAGGAAATGCATAGCAAGCTACATACTGATCATTTTAAGTTTTATACTGTGTTGTTTTATCCTATTGGTACTTTGTGTTCCTTAGTAGCTCAAAAGGAATTTTCAGAATCTTGAAGTCAAGAGATTTGCCAGTGAAGACTTTGTACTCTTCTTATCAAATCAGTTCATAGTTAGGGCTGCCCTTCATTCACTGTATGATGCTGAAGATCTTACTTTTCTTCTGTTCATCAAGTCTTTATTTGAACTTCCCTTAAGACCTATCTATCCTGTAAATAAAAGAGCATTTTGTGATTTCCCCATTGTCATTTAGTGCCTGTAAATCAACCCATTTAGTAGACCAGAATAATTGCTATCCTTTTAAAGGATGCATTTCTTTACTTTTTGTTTGTTTTCTTTTGATAGACTTTTCTGGTGAGATTAGTTATGGTATTAATGAATGTGACTGTTTGGTATTATATAAATGAAACGTGTCACAGTTTGGAAGATTTACGTAACTCAGTGAGTCAGTATTTTCTAAATGACCACATCATGATGGTACAAAATCATATATAAGTAAATGATATGTTTAAAGTGCAGGATAGATGGATGGAATTTGATGTAAGAGTATGAAACATTTATGAATATAGTTTCAGATTCCACATTGTAACTAACCTTTAAGAAACTACCACTTGTTGAGTTTTGGTATAGTATCCAAGAAGAATATATCCAGAATTATTTGTGAAGGCTATTAAAATACTCCTCTCTTTTTAAAGTACATATTTGAGTGAAGTTGGATTTTTTTTCATATATTTCAGCCAAAACAACATATCGCAACATTGAATGTAAAAGCAGGTATGAGAATTCAGCTCTTTTATTAAGCCAGACATTCAAGAGATTTGCAAGAATATAAAACAATGCCATGCTCTGTTTTTTTTTAAATCATAGTGATTTCATTAAAAATGTTTTTTTATGTTAACATGTAGTAGGTTTGTTATTTTAACATGAATTAATAAATATTTTTAAAATTTCTTGGTTTTCATATTTAATATAGTAAATGTGATCCCTATAACTCATATAAACAAAAGCTCTTTGGTGTTCTCAGGACTTTTTTTTTAAAGAGTGTAAAAGGTTTCCAAGACCAAAATGTGTAAGGACCTCTGGTGTAGTACTTAAGCAGGGACTTGGAGCCAAATTGCTTAAGTTTGAAATTCAACTTGATTTATTGTTTAATAACTCTTTGACCTTGGACAAGATATTAAACTACTTTTTGCCTCATGTGTAAAGTGGTTAATATAACTTGTAAGGTTGTGATGTCGATTAACTTGAACGTATGAAAAGTTCTTAGAATTTATATAGCACTTGGCAAGCTATATAATTATCACTTATTGAACATTCATAGTATAATATGTATTCTCTTTCTTGATGCTAAATTTCTAGATTTCTGGAGATTGAGTGTTTTGGGGGTATTAACATGGTCTGTTATCAGTAGAGTCCTAGATACCTGCAACCTCTTCTGTAATTCTTTTTCCTCCAAGTCAGTGGTTCTCAGCCTTTCTTGTGCATTCGAATCACCCGGGAAGCTGTAATTAAACACCCCAATACCCCAGACACACCTGAGATTATCCCACTTGAAACAGAATCTGGAGGTACAGGAGGTGTTTTTCTTGCTCTTTGGTGCTGCTACCAATACCAAGGAAATTTGTAGCATTCCCTTTTCCCCAAATTCCCCAAATATATGGTTTAATATTCACATAAATGATTCTTCGAGCCAGGCGCACTCTCGGTAGTACTCCATACCTTGTCAGTACCAGTTAACAGATTCATCTCTGTTCTCCCAGTTGCAACCATCCTATCCTCTGACCATACCTCCCATCCTTCCAGTTCAATCTTTTTAGTGTTTCATCTCCAGCAACTCTTCTATTCTATTCGTTCCTATGTTAGTAGGTATCAAGACCGTTAGTGTTCATTCAGCCAGTAGCACCGGCTGTGGGATTAACTGCCAGTGTTACTGCCGGACACCTAGTGATTGACCTAATTGGAGGAGCAAACCTCACCCTAATGAGCGCCAGCCTACCAGGCTTTTATTTCATTTGTCATTCTCATTCTGCTTACTGTCCTTGGAGTTGCAGTAGCCCTAGTTCAAGCTTATGTATCTTCCCTATTTATTAGTAAGCCTTTCCCCGTGTGATGATACCTAATGACCCACGAAACGCAGGACCGTTGGTCCTGCCACCCTTTCACTAACCCACCTCCTTTACAGACTTGCTTGGCCTTTTCCTGACTTAACAGCCATGGCCCATAATTGTGATCATTCTTTTGCAAACCCTCTCAGATCTTTTGCCTCTCTTCCTTTCTATTGTGCTTTTCTGGCAAGGTCCCAAGCTTTGTTAAATCCAAATTCCTCTCACTCCACCTTTGCACCCAGGCAACGAAATTTATGCTAATTTGTCTCACTTAAAAACTGTACCTCTAACCCCAGTGGGGCTTTTAGTGCTGTCTGGAATTCCTCCTACATTTTTCCAGTCCATTTATTCTTCTGAATGACTCTTCCAAATGACTGGTTCACACTTCCTTCTCAAACTTCCAATATCATTTCCTTCTTCCTAACTCCCAGCTGATGACCATCCTTCGTGTTTCAAGGAGAACATATAAACTCTAAGGAGAGAAGTTGGCCCCAAGCTCCTGTCACCTCACACAACAACCTACCTGTGCTCCTCCTCCTTCACTAGTCTTTTCCTCCTGTTCCTATGGATGGGCTCTCTGTGCTCATTTCTAAAGCCAGCCCTCTTAGAGATCCCATCCTTATCTACCTGTTGGCTTTCTTTCCTCTTGCTCTTCTGCACCCAGCCCCTTAATGCCCCCCCCCCTCTTTTTCTACATGGACATTCCAGCAGGCTACAAACATCTGAGCAGAACTTTCCCTTGACCCCACACTCCTCCCTAGTTACCAGTTTGAATTGTCTATACTAGCTATGTGCACTTTCTACCCATTCTCTCTTAAATGCTTGACAGTCATGCTTTACCTCACCAAAGAGTGCTTTTTGAGGACGCTGTTGATGGGTGTGTCACTGGACCTAACAGTCAACTCTCAGACCTCCTTACTCACCGTGTCAGCACCATTTCACACAAGCTGATCACCTCTTTCTCCTTGTGCCACTCCCTTCACTAGGCTTCCGAGATACATGCTGTTTGGTCCTCAGTAGCATTTATTACTATCTGATGTAGTTCATTGTTTGTTGCTTATTTTGGCCCTCTAAAATGTAAGCTTCTGGAGAGCAAGGCCTTGGTTTGTTTTCTTTACTGCCTAGAACAGTGGCTGAAGCTTAATAATAGGCATCTGATAGCTGTTGTTGAATGAATGAATGAATGAATGTGAGCTTAACAAGGACTGCATGCTTACCAAATCTCTCCCCATTCCCAGCTCCTTTCCTTGTCGTCAGCTCTCACAGCCATTTCCTTCCTCTCTCTCAACCTTGTATTTCCTAACTTATTTTCCCTCTTCCCTACTCCGTTCCTATCATTTCCAGACCAAACCATCATCGGTGTGCTTGTGTTTCTGTGGGGTTCCAGTGTTTACGGAACATTTATTTATATCTGGTATAGGTGCAGATGGTCTATGGATCTGGGTTGAATGATGTTAGCATATAATGCTGAATTTATGTGCAGATTGAAAAAAATTAAAATTGTAAAAGAATAAGAGGAAATTAAGTCTCCCAGGGCTAAAATGATGATCTTCTAGGGTATCTAGGTTTCTCATTTTGTTACTACCCGGCTTCACACTTTACTGTCTCTGCCTCCTTCTAATGGAATTTCTCCTTCATTTTCTGCAAGGATTTTTAGAAGACAAGGAGAAGTCACCAAGCTCAAAAGACCCTTGTAACTTCAGTTCTGAGTTTATGGCTAATTAAGAGTAATCTTAGATTTTCATCACGGTTTTCCTCTGTGTCGATGTGCTGATGGGATGCTGGATGTGTATGAAAATTCCTTTTCAACTGGTCTTTTATTTATGGCTTCTACAGAACCTTGCCTCCTGGAATCCTTCAAATCCTGAATGTCTGTTGCTTGTGGTGAAGGAGCTTGTGCAACAGTATCACCAGTTCCAGTGCAGCCGCCTTCGTGAGAGCTCCCGCCTCATGTTTGAGTATCAGACGTTACTGGAAGAGCCGCAGTATGGAGAGAACATGGAAATTTATGCTGGGAAAAAAAACAACTGGGTAAGGATTTTCGAGAATGGGGAAAAAAAGGCACTTCATCTGTAATAAAATAATCAATTCAGCTATTCATTTATAGTAAACCCCAGCCATTTCCCTAGACAAGCGTGGTTTTAGTTGCCTGTATACTTTCTCATAATTCAGAGTTTGAAGGGACTTGAATGTTCATCTGGTTCATTGTGTTTCTCAAGTCATCTCCTGGGAAGTGTGTAAAATTCCGTCTCCCGTCCTCAGAGCCAGGTGTTCACACATCAGAGGTGGAACTTCAGGACCTGCCTGTATAACAGACCCCCCTGGACTGGGGTCTGGTGCAGGTCACAGAGGCCACGTTTTGAGATACAAGCGTCCCCTCCTTTTCAGTGTAGAACGTGTCAGTATCCCAGTCAGATCAGAGAGGTCAGTAACTCTGGCGGTAGCTAGCTTGTATGGAGCCTTTTATCATCTCTTTTTATAATTTTCCTACTTTGTAGGATCTTTTCATTTTTATATTTAGTTATAAAAATAGGGACCGCTTCAGGAGCTTGTGTCATCCTTGCCCAGGGGCCATGCTAATCTTCTCTGTATCGTTCCGGTTTTAGTGTTTGTGCTGCCCAGGCGTGCCCTGTAGGATCTTTTTAAAATGCAAGTCAGGTCACATCTCTCCTCTGCGCACAACTTTCATCTCTTCTCCCTTTCTCGTGTCGCAAAAGCCCACGTCTTTCCCGTGGACGTGCAGAGGCCCTACGTGCTGCCGTCACCACCGTCCTCTACCCATCCTTGCTTCTCCCGCTTCATCTCTCACTCTCCCACCTAAAACTTTTCAAGTCCAGCCACACTGACACCCTTGCTGTGCTGCGCACACACAGGTGCGCTGCTGCCCTGGGGTCTTTGTGTACTTTTCCCTCCTCTGCCTTCTTTCCCCTAGATGTTCTCACGGCTGAACCCTTCCTTTTCGTTTTTCCCCTTGTGTCCTATTCTCTGCGTGCCTGTATTAACACCGCCTGTTTTTTTGAAAAGCAGCTTTCTTGAGGTACAGTTTCCTTAACCATAAATTCACCTGTTTTAAGTGTACAATTCAGTGATTTATAATACGTTTACCAAGTTGAGCAACCACGGTCTGGTTTGAGACTGGTTCCTTCACCCCGGTAAGATCCCTCACACCCATTTATGGGTAGTCCTTTTCCTACCCCAACCCCAGGAACTACTAAACTACTTTGTTTCTGTATAGACTTTCTTTTCATACAGTGGTATCGCACAATATGTAGACTTTTGTGACTGGCTTCTTAGGATGATATGTTTGGGATTCTTCCATATATCACTGGTTCATGTCTTTTTATGGCTAGGTAATTTTCCATTTTAGACATGCCGCGTTATGTTTATCCATTCACCTGTTGATGGACATTTGAGTCGTTGCCACTTTTTGACTATTATTATTATTATTATTTTGGATGCAAAAAGGTGGTTTTATTAAAGCATGGGGACAGGACCCGTGGGCAGAAAGAGCTGCTCCACTTTTTGACCATTATGAATAATGCTGCTGTAAACATTCACATGCAAGTTTTTGTAACACCCCATTTTTAAATCACATCTCACACACCCCCACCTTTACTCTGCTCTACTTTTTTTTTTTTTGGCAACTCTTTTTAACATACCACGTGATTAACATGTTGTGTTAATATATGTTGCTGCATAAAGTAATCGTTCCAGAATTTAGTGGCTTAAAGCAACCACATTTATTATCATTGTCTTTGTTTGTCAGGAATCTGTGTAGACCCTGTGCTTCAGGGTCTCTCAGAAGCTGAACCCAAGGTGGTGGTCAGGGCTGCAGTCACCTCGAGGCTCAACTGGAGATGGATCCATTCCGAGTTCACTCATGTGGCCGTTGGTACCATTCAGTTCCTTGCAGGCCGTTGGATTGAGGGTCTTGGTTCAGTGCTGGCTGTTGGCCGGGACCGCCCTCAGTTCCTCACCTCTTCACAAGGCCTCTCCACAGGGCAGCTCATAAGGTGGCAGCTGGCTTCACCAGAGCAAGCAAGCAGGAGAGATCAAGAGTGTGTGAGCAAGACAGACGTCATAGTCTTTATAACCTGATCTTGGAAGTGACATCTTATCACGTTTTCTATGTTCTGTTAAGTCCAGTCCACACACAGGGAAGGAATTACCCGAGAGTGTGAATACCCGGAACCATTGGGAGACACTTAGAAATAGTCTACCGCACTCATTTATTACGCTTATTGTTTGTGCGTCTTTCCCCACCGACATGTAGAATTTCATGAAGGCAAGGATCTTTGCTCTGTTCACTGTTGTATCAGAAACACCTGGAACAGTGCCGACCACATTGTTTACATTCTATAAACATTGTTGAATGAGTGAGTTAATAAAGTTGGTTTAGTTAAGCATAAAATAACTTGCAGGTTCCCTTCTCTGCGTTTGTTCTTTTAGGTTTCACTTAGCCTGCCTTTTCTTATTAAATATGGCTCCTCCCCTTTTATTCTTTAGCCTTTTCTTAAAGGACGTGTTTCCCAAGGTCTTATGCCATGATTATTGCCTTTGAATCAGTAGGTCTAAAATTTATTCTTGTTGCAAACCATCTTTTTTGTTCTGTCCAAAGTTTAATAAAAAACCTATTTTGCTTATTTTATTGTGGTAAAAGACACATCAAATTTAATTTACCATCTTCACCATTTCTAAGTATACGGTTTAACAGTGTGGAGTATATTTGCCTTGTTTTGCAACGGATTTCTAGAACTTTTTCATCTTATAAAACTGAAACTCTATACTCATTAAGTACCAGTTTCCTTTCCTTCTAGCCCTTGGCAACTGCCTTTCTACTTTCTGTTTCTATCATTCTGAGTCTTTTAGATTCTTCAAATAAGTGGAGTCATGCAGCATGTGTCCTTTTGTGACTGGCTTATTTCATTTAGCATGGTGTCTCTGAGGTTCATGCAGCTTGTAGTGTGTTTAAATTGCATCCCTTTTTAAGATCGAATAGTGTTCCATTGTAAGTATGTACACATTTTGTTTATCCATATACCCGTTGATGGACGTTTATGTTGCTTCCACCCCTTGGCTATTGTGAATAAAGCTGTATTGTATAAGGGCATGCTCATATCTTTTCACTGCTTTGAATTGTTTTGATTATATCCCCAAGGGTGGCATTGCTGGACCATCTTGCTAATGTTATCTTTAAGTCTTGAAAAACCGCCTTACTGTTTTTCATAAAGGCTGCACCATTTTCAGTTTCCATCAACATTGCGGAGTTTAAGGTTTTAAACTATTGGTTATTTTGAAATTTGAATCTGTTCACGTGGATAGTAAGGAAAACTTTGTTGAAGTTAGTTTATCCTCTAGTCCTAGCATTTCTTCTTATTGAGTAATCATCATATTTCTCTTCTCAAAAACAGATGTTAGGTTAATTTGGCATGACTTCTTCGTGAACCTGTGTTGTCTTTAGTGCTGATAGACTCATTTGAAAATGAGAATCACTTCAGACTTTAGTTTTTTTAGTCTTTGGTTTTTAGGATTTTCCTTCCCACCCAATTCACCCTCTGAATATTAACGTTGAATTTAAATATATCTAGTTTTATGGCACCTTTTCTGATCCAAAAGGTTTTTAAATTATAGTTGACCTTTAAACAACACGTAGTTAGGGTCACCGTCTTTCTTCCCCTCCCCCCATGCAGTCACAAATCTGTGTGTAACTTTGGACCTCTCCAGAACTTAACTACTAATAGCCTCCTGTTGACCAGAAGCTTCACTGCTAACATAAACAGTCAATTAACACATACTTTGTATGTTATATGTATTATGTACTGTATTCTTATGATGAAGTAAGCTAGAAAAAAGAAGATATTAAGAAAATCATAAGGAAGAGAAAATACATTTATAGTCCTGTACTGTATTTATTGAAAAATATCTCCATGTAAGTGGACCCATGCCGTTCAAACCTGTGTTCAAGGGTCAACTGTGTATTCACTGGCTCAGCTAATACTCAACTTGTAGTCCATGTAGCTATTGGAGTTTAAATTCATTTAAAGCAGCTAGACAGTTTGAATTTATAGTGTTTTAAAAACTCTGTATTTAATGTTACTGATTCTCCATTCTTCACTTAAAAAACCTACTACTGCTCTACTCACCCCAGTTTATTTTGATTTATTATTGAGTACTTTGTAAGCATTAGGGCAATGGGTATGGATTTAGGGAAAGTAAAGAAACTGAGAATCCCATGACAAGGCAAGGTGGGTAGTTAGAGGTCAAGCTTACAGCAAAGCAGACCTAGAGAAGGCCTAGTAGAAGTGGGAGCTGAGACTATAAAATAAATATATAGGCATATGAGTTAGTTACTGGTCAAGGAACAGAATATAAGGTGTCTTGAGGGATGAAACACACTGAAGTTTGGCATACTGGTTCAGGAATGCATTAAAGGACAGTCTGCTAATGGAATCCAAAACTAGACCAAGAATCTGGACAATAAACACAAGGCCCTGGCAGAAAGAAAGGAACTTGATTTTGAGCCAAGATTTTTTGAATCAGGGATTGTATGAGTTTCCTATTGCTACTGTAAAAAATTTCTATAAACTTGGTGGCTTAAAACTACACAAATGTATTATGTTCTAGTTCTGGAGGTCAAAAGTAGGAAATGGGTCTCCATGGGCTAAAGTCAAGGTATTGGCAAGGCTGTGTTCCATTTGGAGATGGAACACAGTCTCTACAGGAGACTGTTTCAGGGTACTTAAGAAACTGGCAGATGTGCTCTCAGAGATATCTCGGAGATACTATGGAGAAGCAGAAAGATCTTAGAAGACTGCAGAAAGAAAAAACATTCTGTTGATTTTTGAAAGAAATGACACTCAGGTCTTTAATGACACTCAGGATGATTTGCAGACATTTACATAAGAACGCGATAGTCCCTTGGAACAAAAGTTGGGTAACCAAGAAATAGTCATGGCAATTTGTTTTACCCTTTTAAGGAAGGTGGATGTCATTGACTTAGATTATCTCATTTTTCTTTTTTTTTTTTAATTTTTTCAATGTTTATTTATTTTTAAGAGACAGGGACACAACATGAGTGGGGGAGGGGCAGAGAGAGATGGAGACACAGAATCCGAAGCAGGCTCCAGGCTCTGAGCCCAGCTCGCGGGGCTCGAACTCACGAGCCGTGAGATCATGACCTGAGCCGAAGTCGGATGCTCAACCAAATGAGCCACCCAGGTGCCCTTCATTTTTCATTCTCCCTTAATATTCTACTGACAGCATGTTCCTTTCTTAGGCATTTGAATATGTGGAAGAACTACACCTAAAAGATTGGATATAACTCTTGTCAGCCATCAGGTGTCTTGTGGAATGTCACAGGGATTCTCTTTTGGGCCTATTTTCTCACTGTTTTATTAGGACATTGAAAGGCACGCTTTTTAGGCTTTCTCATAACACAGAGTTTGAAAAGGTGGTTGCTCTGAAAGACTACAGAATCTATTTAAAATTATTTTTAGGCACTGAATGCTGTACCGGCCCCACAAGATGCAATTTTAATAGGGCTAAGCCAGTGCAGGACTGATGTACATTTATGGAAAGTCTGCTCTGCTAGTTTTGGGCTACAAGGGCCGTATACCAGCCACAGCTTTTGCTCTTGAAGGTGTTAAAATCCAATTGAGAAGGCTCTGTACATATTTGTGAAAAATGAAGGAGCAGTGCCGGATAGATGGTCTCAAGTGTAAGAATTTAGAAGACCCGACCACTGAGGAGCAGAGTGACTGTGGAAAGCTGTCACTGATGAACTGGAACTGGCCAAGCCCACAAGGGACAGTGGGCACAGCATGATAGGTAGAGGAGGTCAGTGAATGGTTGGAGAACAACTTAGGAGCATGACATACATGAGGAACAAGAATTGTAAGCACACATTCTGGTTTACTGGTCAGTAAATCCGATCTATTATCGCTTAGTGCAATACTGAAGCGTGAAGACTTTTGTATGAAATACATTGATGTTGGGGCGCCTGGGTGGCGCAGTCGGTTAAGCGTCCGACTTCGGCCAGGTCACGATCTTGCGGTCCGTGAGTTCGAGCCCCGCGTCGGGCTCTGGGCTGATGGCTCAGAGCCTGGAGCCTGTTTCCGATTCTGTGTCTCCCTCTCTCTCTGCCCCTCCCCCGTTCATGCTCTGTCTCTCTCTGTCCCAAAAATAAATAAACGTTAAAAAAAAAAAAAAATGAAATACATTGATGTTTATTAATTAAAACATTAATATTAATATGCTCTCTAACTAAACCACCATAAGATTGATATATTCTTCCTGGCCTAAATATAAGTCCATTTATTTTGGTTCTCCTGATCCGACTGTCCATCTGATAAGTACCCTCTGTAATGAATCCAAGAGTATATGTAAGTATTTAATACCTTTGGATTACAAGATCCTGTATTCTTTTGAGAGGATGGTGACTGCTTGCCTTCACCGTTGTCATCATTGAACTTTTCTTTCTGCCACATAATTTACATTCTTAACTTTCCATTTCTGTTATTAAAGTGTGAGGCTCTTAAAAACCTGAGATGCCTCCTCCATTTTATTGTCATCTGGCAAAAAGAAAATTTCAGTAGCCATGTAGAAGAGGGAGAGGGTTCTAATTTCTCATCAACATTCTGGCAAGTCTGATAATTTGAAATACAGTGTTCCCTCCATATCACCTCAAAGATGGTCTCCCCCCCCCCGCCCCAAACTTCCATTTAGAAGGTTTCAGCAACTGCACACTTGGAGGTAAACATTTGAAAGAAAACCAACAAAAACCCTCTGCTCTTTGCCTTTGTCTTTTTATGAAGCCCTTTCTCTTATTGCCTTGCCCATCTCCTTTAATGAATGAGTAGATGTTAGTTTTGAACATTGCATTCTTTGTCTATGGTGGTTTTGTAATTTTTAGTAAACACTTTTTTTAAATCTGGAGAAAACAGAGGATACATTAGAATGTAAGCTTATGTGTTCAGAATAAACAATTCTTTTTTTAAAAAAGTTTATTTACTTATTAGAGAGAGGGGTGGGGGGAGGGACAGAGAGGATGAGAGAGAGTCCCAAGCAGCTCTGCACTGTCAGCACAGAGCCCAGCGAGGGGCTTGAACTCACAAACCGTGAGATCATGACCTGAGCCGATATCAAGAGTCAGATGCTTAACTGACTGAGCCACCCAAGCATCCCCAGAATAAACAACTCTTATATGTGCCTGCATGGTCAGAGTTTTTTTTAAAGGTTTGTTTGTTTGTTTGTTTGTTTATTTATGACTATAAATTCACAAGAGGGTATAAAATAGTAGAGAGATCTTGCATACCCTTCACTGAGTTTCCTCCAGTGGTTACATTTTACATAATGATAGTAAAGTATGGAAACTAAGAAATTGACGTTGGTACAATGTATGTGTTTGCCATTTTACCACATGCATCATTTCCTGGTAACTACCAGTGCAGTCAAGAGGCAAAACTATTCCTCACCACAAAGATCTCCCTTCTGCTACCTCTTTAAGCAGAGTTAGTGTTAAGATTAGAATTTTAATTTTGATGAATGCCACAACATAAGCCACAGGTATAAAATCATATATACTGTTTTGATACAGTATATCAAAATAAAGGTACATTATACATTTTCTCATTGGGTAAAGCCTAAGGTCTCATTTTAAATTATGTATATTGACTGCCTTGTCAGTATTTCCTGCATGGGTCTGTTGTGTCTAAAGAACCAGTGTTTGTTAACTTTAACAAAGCACCATAAAGAAGTTTGTGAATTTTTCTTTGACTAATTCCCAGAACTCAAAGTTAGTTATCGTACCTCATATTTTTATCAAAGACATTTTTCTTTCCTGCTATGAAATGAATGTTTTGAGATGTTCTGCAACCACTTATTTTAACATAGTTTACATATTAAAGAATACCAGTGGGTGATCTGTGAGATAAAAGTTTTTTGGCAACAGATTTTTTTTCCTTTTGTGGGTATTTTCTTAATAATGGCATATACTTACATAATGGAGAATGTGAAGCAATTATTTTTTTTTTCGTTATTATAGTTGACCCCAAATGCCAGTAAGATTTTAGGAATCTGTGGCTTATAAATTAAACTCTGGCAGCATTTAAAACTACCGTGCAGAAAAGAAAGGAGCTGTTCTAGGAGGAGCTCCTCATTTGAGTTAATGACCTAGGCTTCTGTCATCTCATCCTGCTGTGATGTTACGTTTGAAGGGAAAGTATGTGAGCAGTGTTAAAAAATAAACAGGGATATTAAAACTTTTGAGAGTTTATTTGAGTAAACATCAACTTGACGTGGTTAGGAGCATTCTACTGACAAAAGCTAGGGGCAGGGTTTTTGTAGAGAAAACACCGAAGCAAAGCAGGGAATTTGGCTATAGCCTAAGTGCTCGCATTATCTGGGAAAGCCTAGTTGGCTGTTTGTGACTGATTGTTCCTGATAATTTTGAGGCATTTCTAGGAAATGACTGGCTGAGATTTCAGTTTGCTTAAGTCACCTACCAAGGTGTTAGAACCACCTCAGTCTAATGGCCTCCTTGTTTGGTTACTTTTATAGCAGTATGTGTTGGAGTTTCAGGTCCTTCTGGGCAGAGGCCATTTGGAAGTGTGTTGGAGAGAGAGTGATCTGGGAGGTGGGAGCTTCAGATTCTAATCCTGTCATTAGTTTTGTGTACGTGTGACTATAGATTTTCTCTTTGTCACTTTCCTGGAGTAACTTCCCTGTCACCCAGCCTTGGGACAAAGGTAAATTAGATCCTGTGCGTAGGAAGCAAACAGAATTGAGCAAACATGGGGTTATGTAATACAAAGTATTGTTATTATTAGCCTTCTTTTGTAAATAGTTGAAATGAATTATGATAGTAGGGGCTCAATACATTCTAGGTTAGTGATTGTTCCTGTATTATCTCTGAATATGCTGTTCATCATAAAGTACCATATGTGGACCAGTAGAAGTTGATGCCACTAAGATGCAGGTAAGGAATGGAAAGTAAGGTGAGAGGGAAAATTAGTTTTTAAATTTTTTTTTTTAACGTTTGTTTATTATCGAGAGACAGAGAGACACAGAGCGTGAGCAGAGGAGGGGCAGAGAGAGGGGGAAACACAGAATCCGAAGCAGGCTCCAGGCTCTGAGCCGTCAGCACAGAGCCCGACGTGGGGCTCGAACTCACAAACTGCGAGATCATGACCTGAGCCGAAGTTGGTCTCTCAACCAACTGAGCCACCCAGGCGCCCCCAAAATTAGTTTTTAATAGAGACAGAGGTGCTTATGTTTCCGGGAGCAGTTCTGATGGCATTCGGAGCAGAGGAGAGCACATTGCAGGGTGTCAGGAATGCAGGTGGAGAAAACGAAGTAGGGACAGTAGGTTTAGGCAGCATTTGGTGGAGGAAAAAACGAATCATCTGGAAGAGGCAGTGGGGTCCCATGATCACTCCCCGCTGACCGGACGACAGGTGTCAGCCTTCCTGTTAGGAACGTTTGGTAGCTCAAGCAGATCTTCAGGTATTTGTCACAGAGAGAATCTAACTTGACGTGGAGGTTAGTATTGGAAAAATGTCTGGGACGGCTCGGCCCAACACGAGAGCTGCCAGCCAGCCATACACACGTGGCTGTTGAGCACCTGCAGTGTTACTCGGAACTGGGATGGAAGCAAATGCAAGATATAAACCAGAATTTGAAGAATTTCGTACCCCAAAATGATCTCATTACCAATTTTTATATTGATTCCATGTGGAAATGGGAGTATTTTAGATATATTGGGATATGGCATTAAAATTGATCTCGCTTGTTTCCCTTACCTTTTTATTTTTATTATTTAAAAAAATTTTTTTAACGTTTATTTATTTTTGAGACAGAGAGAGACCGAGCATGAACGGGAGGGGCAGAGAGAGAGGGAGACACAGGCTCCAGGCTCTGAGCCGTCAGCACAGAGCCCGACGCGGGGCTCGAACTCACGGACCGCGAGATCATGACCTGGGCCGAAGTCGGCCGCTTAACCGACTGAGCCACCCAGGCACCCCTCTCTTAACCTTTTTAAATGTGGCTATTAGAAAATACTAAAAATCTTACACATGCATGTGTAGCTTACGTTTGTGTGTTGTGTCTCCCTTCTCTTGGATAGCACTGGTCTAGAATGGTGGAAGAGGAGGGCCAGAGTGCTACGAGGGGGATCAAAATATCTGGAGGGTCAGAAAGCGCGTGGCCCTTTTACCTTGGCGGTGAGGATGGAGTAGGTGTTCTGGTGATGCTCGTCAGCAGGGGATCCTTCTCTCATAATCGTCTTTCAATTTATTCTGCTTGGGAGTTATGCCCTGGCGGCACTTGACTTGGAGACAGGGATAAACTTGTGCTCCTTTGAAAAGGGTGTGGTGTGGGTATCAGCTGTGTTACACACACTTCTAGGAAGTGACAGATTTGTTTGTTTTTGTTTTTAACCACATGGAACTATTATGAGTTGAACATTATTTAAAATAAATGAACCCATGACAGGGGCTCACATTTTTATTGTTTTTGTAATGGATTTGTTAATATCGAATTCTGACCTGAATGTCAGTAGGAGTACTTGGGATCTTGCCCTCAGTAGTGTTCTTGCCCTCTATCTGATCTTGCCCTCAGATTTTGACTCGATTCCTAAGAAGTGGTATGTGTGTGCCCCTAAATTACTTTATACCTGTAGACGTTAAAGGTGAGTGTGAATAGCTTTTTCAGTTTTACTGACATTTGAAAGGAATTTTATTTTGTTTTTTAAATAATAGAACTGTCAGTAGGAAGTTCACATTTCTTTTAGCAGCAGGATGCATTAAGTGGAGAAGACCTGGTTTTATGGAAGCAGATGAAGCACAGAGGAAATCCTTTCCATTTCCTTTGCCTGTACCTTGGAGAGCAGCGTGTGAGGAAGGACGGGGATCGTGCCACGTGCCTCTGTTTGGGAGGCCACTTGTTTGTTCTGAAATGTTGGGTGCCTTGCCCTGTTTCCTAGGTGGCCACTTAGATGTAGGGAGCACCCTTTGCACAGATTTCTCAGCGTAAAGGGGTCTGCGGGGGACATCAGAGAACCAGCTGCCCCGGATTTTTTTTTTTTTTTTGAGTAGGCTTCACGCCCAGCGTGGAGCCCAGCACAGGGCTTGAACTCACAAGGCTGAGATCAAGACCTTGGCTGAGATCCAGGGTACGACGCTTAACTGACTGAGCCACCCAGGCGACCCTTCCCGAGTTGTTAATGCTTTTTTTCCGTGTAGTAAAAGGGAAAAGGTGAAGGATCCTGTGTTCGAAGTGTTCTGTGAGACAACCCCTCAGATCGTCTTATGGCTTTGGGGGAGAGTGCACATAACTTAATCCCCCCACTCCTAAAAGGTTTCCTAGTTTTTCAGTTATTTCTAGTGAATTTATGGTGTCCCTAGCTGTTTTACCGTGAAGAACTCTGGAGGTAGTGCTGATTAGTTCAGAAGGCGCATAAACCAAACAGAATTCTTGCCTGGGAATGTGGAGATGGCACTGAGAGAGTGAGCTTAGCCTCCTTGTGAGTAACTGGTGTGTCACATGTAAATTTTTTCTCATATTATCTAGTCAAAGGAATGAGAAAGTGGTAGTTGGAGAGAAGGATGAAGCACAGAGTAGAGATAAGACCAGGACAAACAGCTCAAGGTGTTCAAGTCTTTCGAACTGAGGCTGGGCTGCGTTTTAGCCTTAGATTCCATGAGAAACCTCAGATCCTTGTAAGAAATTATCTTTCATTTGCTCAGTGAGTTTGAAATGGAATTCTGTTACCTAAAATGAGGAGTCCTAACTCCATGACTTCCACAGGATCCAGTGAATATCTGTCAGAACATCACATCGTAATATTTTGTTTGTCTCGTCAAAATAGACTTTAAGCTCCATGAGGACAGAGGCTGTATTTTGTTTGTCTTAAGATCTCCATCACCTGACCTGGCACTTGGCACAGTAGGTGTTCAGGAAATGTTTGTTGAATGAATGAATGGATGGATGGATGGATGGATGGATGAGTGAAGGCATGAATTAGGAGCATCTCATTATGCACACTTTGGACTGTAAATTTCTTTTTAAAAGTTTTTGAGTGAATAATATATTCATATTGTTGAAACATCAAAATCTGTTAAAAGATATGTAGGGAAAAGTCTCTCTCCCATCATTGTCCAATATCCACCCAAATCAGGACCGTCTTCCTTTCCTTTCCCATCCCACGTAAGCACTGCTATAGCTTTCTTCTAGTGTACCTTTTGAGTTCCTTTATGCGCGTAGAAGCAAATACAAATACAGACACTTGTATATATGTGTGTATGTGTGTATATATGTGTGTATATATATGTGTATATATGTGTGTATGTGTGTATATATGTGTGTATATATATGTGTATATATGTGTGTATGTGTGTATATATGTGTGTATATATATGTGTATATACACACACATTCCCCCCTTTCAATGCAAGTGGTAACATGTATCACACACCGTGCTTGGCAGCTTTGCTTTTGATTTGATACAGCTCCGAGTTTCTTTCCTGAATAAGCACACAGAGAGCGCCTTCATCCTTGTACCCGTCATCCTTGTACCCGCCATTTTGTGTGTGTCCAAGTATGTCTGTAAGATAAATAATTAGAAGGGGAATGGCTGGATCCAGGTTTATGTGTGTTTATAATTTTGTCTGTAAAATGCCCTCCATGCAGTTCATTCTAGTTTATTAACCCAGCAGCAGTACATAACGTTAGGTGGTTGTTTCTCCACACTGTTGCCAACAGTGTGTTAACATATTCGAAGATTTCTGTCAAGCTCCACTTTGCAGAATGGCCTGGTAGCTCCTCTTGGACTAACCCTTCCACAAGTAGCAGCTGTCAGCTCTGGGCAGAACATAAAGCCATGTGCCTCAAGGTGCTGGGTAGTGATTGAAAGCAGTCAGATACCGGATGGGGGTTGATACTTGGAAGAGGCAAAGGCAGAGCTAACAGGACAACATCAAAACATCGAACATACATGAATGTGGAGTCCCAAAGGAGAGGAGAGGAGAAAAAGAGGGAGCAGGGAAATATTTGATGAAATAATGCCTAGGTATATCCAAGTATGGCAAAAGACATACATTTACAGATTCAAGAATCTCAACAAACCCTAACTAACCAAGACAAATGCAAGTCAGAATACTGAAAACCACACATAAAGGGAAAATCTTAAGTGGTCACAGAAAACTGGCACTTTATTTGTAGGTGAGTAGTTAACTTGAGTCAACGCTGACTTTTCATCAAAAACAGCGGAGGTGAGAACACAGTGCAGCGACATCTATGAAGTGCTGATGGATTTCTGCCAAGCTGTTTGGTAAAAAATGATAATTTGTATTCCTTTTGTTATGAATAAGGGTATGCATTTTTTCATGTTTCAGACTGTATTTCTTTTCTGTATATTCTTTGCTTGTTTTTCTTGGGGTTTTCATCTTTTTTTCTTCATTAAGGTCATTAGCTTTTTGTGGTAGAGTCACAAAGACATTTTCCTCTGTCAGTTGTCTTCTGACTTCGCTGATGGTGGTTATTTGCCATCCACGAAATCTTTCTATTCAGGCTGTCAAGCTTATTTGTCTTTTCCCTTTTGGCTTCTGAATTTGGAGTCGGATTTGAAAGGCATTCCCTACTGCAAGGTTATAAAGATACTCATCAGTGTTTTCCTCCTTAAGGTTTCAGCTTTTACACTGAAATTCTTAATCTACTTGGGCTTTATCCTCATCTATGATATGAGATGTGGATCTAACTTTATTCCTAGATGATGATGCAGTTGTCCCACATCACCAATCATAACACTAAATGTATTTGGCTTATTTCTGGACTTATTTTCTGTTTGATTTAGCTACAGTATTACCCTGCTGTAATTACTGTGTTCTCACTCTCCGGTGTAGTTAGCCCTTCTGCTTTGCTTCCTTGAAGTTTTCCTAGCTGGTATTAATTGCTTATTTTTCTGTGGGGTCTAAGGACCTGGCTTTCTAAGAGTTCCCTCAGAGTAATGAGCCCCAAAGTGTAGACAGAGTTTTCACAGGTTGTAATTTATAAAAGCATTATTTTGATGAGTTTCTGAGTCGCTCCCTAGATGATAAGCTGTAAGAGGGCAGGGGCCATGTCTCTTTTCCTCATTATATTTGCAGTACCTAATATAGGGCCTGACACATTTTAGGCTCTTAACCCATAGTGATGAATGGGGAATGAATCTTGAGCTCTGACTCTTTATTGCTCTTTCAAAGGCTGTAGGCAAGTTTCTTGACTGTTTTAGGCCTAAATTTTCTCATTTCTAAAATAGGAACAAGTGAATTATATCTATAGAACAGGGTTTTGGGATAATTAAATAATATAGCTTAGAAAACATTTGGTAAAGAATGAGATGTTATGAAATCCTCGTTAGACTGGCTTTGGCTTTCCTTTTCACGTGCGATGAGTAATTATGCATTTGCCAAGGAATAGTCTCCAGACTTAGGCTATTCGTTGTCAGAGTCCATTTGAAGAATCGCCATCAGACTGTCATCCTGTTAAAGTTGTAGTCCTTCTCTTCCTCCTCCTCTTCCTCTTCTTCCTCCCTCTCCTCTTCCTCCTCCTCCTCCTCCTTCTTTTTTGATGTTTATTTATTTATTTTGAGAGACAGAGAACACAAGCAGGGGAGGAGCAGAGAGAGGGGGAGAGAGAATTTCAAGAAGGATCTGTGCCATCAGCGCAGTGCCCGATGCAGGGCTCAATCTCATGACCCATGAGATCATGACCTGAGCTGAAATCAAGAGTTGGGCGCCCAACTGACTGAGCCATCCGGGTGCTCCAAAGTCATAGTCATTCTTGAGTGTTTCTTAGCTTTTAGCTGTCTAAGTGATAGAAGCAGTCAATTTCAGATGACAGCTTGTTTGTTGACAAAGGAACAACCTCTAAGAAAGGAAGTCAAATTTCCCTTTACATAGCAACCTGGGTTTGGAGCCCATTCTGCACAAGATGTCTGCCTGTCACTACCTGTCACACGACATAGCCGCTATTACCAGAAGAAAAGTTAGATTTAATAAATTGCCAAAACTCAGAGTCTTATTAGTTTAAGTTACTTGCCAGTGTACTACAACTTGAAAAAAAAGGAAGGATGCACATATTTATTGCTAAACTGGGGAAATTGCCATGAAGGCAGTTGGCAGAACGGCTGACATTTTCACAGTCAGAGGTCAGATAATTTTCTACATCTATCCAAGAGAAGGTTTGACCAAGGACTGACAAAAAAATCAAATTATTCTGTTCACTTGGCTGCATCTAAATGTCTCATTTTCAGCTTACAGGAAAGATTGCTATGGAAGCAATCTTTGACGTGACAACAGCGTGACCGTAAATTGCTTGAATAACTGTTGGAACTTCGAATATAAAAACACAGAAAAAGTCATCTGAGGTAGAACTCAGAAAGGATTTTTCACTTATGGTTTACTCCTTATATAATTTATGGTTCAAATTTTATATTAAGGTATGTTTTAAATCAGCATTTACTTAGTTACACAGAAAGAGATGACGTCCAGGTTACAAGGAAAATCAGTGGCAGAACTGAAAGCTGAATTCTTGAGTTGTAGTTTCCAGCACTTCCAACACTGTGAGAAACAAGTGCTAAGCTTTCTTTCTTCTCTCAATGGCAAAATAAAGACTGTACGGTCAGCTTGAAAGTTGGAGATCAAAAAACGCTTTCTGCGGTTTGCAGAGAGCCAAATTTCCTTTCACAGTCTCAAGTTTCTCGTGTTACGAGTTTAGTTGTGCAAATCAGCCCATTGCTGATAAACACAAACTCCTCTTAGTCCTTGGACCCACATGCCTTTTATTATTAATTTAGTCGTGTAAATCAGTCTTTTGCCAATAAACATAAATTTATATTAGCTCTAGGATCAACATTTTGAGAGGGGATAAAGTAGGGATTGTCTGAGCGTTTTAAAAGGAATGTTGGTCTAAAATAGCTGGTAGAATAAAAATATATTGTACAAACTAAAATAGGGCAAAAGAGCTAAAATGCAGTGCATGGACTAAAATAACTAGCAGTTCACATGAGTCCAAGTGCTAAATACGTAATTATATTTCCCATTACCTTATATGTACAAGACTTGTTTTAATTTTTAAATCGTACATTTTATTCCTTTCATTGTTTTTTTTCCCCTAAATATAGATGAGCCATTGGGTGTAACAATGTGAACATTTTGAGATCGCCATTTTAACTTGGCTATCGCCATTTTAACAATGGCTATTTCTTGATTGGTTTGCTTCTCTAAACTGAAAATGAAGATGAATTGAGTTTGATTTATTATTGCCTATCCAGCCACCTCCCTTCCCCGACCTCTTCTAATCCCTTAGTACTTCTAAAAAACCTCTCTCTCTCAACATCCCCAGAAATGACTTACCCAATGTTCCACATAGATGAAGTAGTCACTTTAGTGTTCACTAATTTTATGAGCGATTGTTGCACGTCCTACTGGGGTTAGGAAAAGAGAGTTTCTGCATGAGCTTTGATCAGTATTAGTACTTGTTTGCTCCAGTAACATTGTCCTTCTTGTTCTTTCTCGAACATCTAGGGCCGCATCACCCCTTTTTATACTTCCTGTTTCCCTTGCCTGGGATGTTTTTCCCCCACATCCCACATGATTTTCTTCCTCACCTCTTTCACGGCTCTGCTCAGTTGTTACTTTGTCAGATTATTCTATAAAGAAGCTATACTTAACCGTCTGAGAGTTTTGAGCAAAGGGGGATCGTGATCTGACTAACATGTGAAAAGGGTTGCTGTGTGTATAGCGATGGAAGCAGACTGCTGGCAAACAAGGGCTGAGGCAGTTGGGGGTGATTGCAACTGTCTAGGCTAGAGGTAGCTGTGGCTCAGATCACGTGGTTGTGTGGTGGCGAGAAGGGGTTGGGGCTCAGGATCTCTTTTGAAGGCAGAGTCAGCAGGATTTGCTTGGATGTAGGACCTTGGATGTAGGACCTTGGATGTAGCACCTTGGATGTAGGACAAGCGAGAAAGAGAGGAGTCAAGATCTTGAGGTTTTTTGGCCTGAGGGATTGAAAGAATGGAATTGCCGTTTACTAAAATGAAGAATAAATATCAAAGGAGGGAAACCAAGGGTTTGGTTTTACTCACGATCGTTGGATACATGAAACAAGTTAGGAAAAGGTCTGGGCAGAGATAGAAAATTTGGGAATCATCAGCATGTAAAAGGTATTGAAAATCTTGAGCCTGGATGAGATCACCAAGGAAGTGTCAAGGAAGGAGAGAGATCTTGATCTGAGCTGTGGTGGTGTGCACCAGAGTTCAGAGGCCAGGAGACCGTAGGGGAGGCCAGTGAAGTAAAGAAGAACCAAGAGAGTGGGATCCTGGAAAGAAAGGGAAGAATGTAAGGAGTAATAATCAGCTATGTCAAAATGCCGCAGAGAGAACAAGTAATAAAATGAGGACAGAGAGATGACCATTGGGTTTGGCAGTGGGGAGGTCATTGGTGACCCTGATGGGCTGTGGGGGTTGGCTGGTGGGAAGGAAGGGCTGACAGGAGAGGGTTCCAGAGAGCATAGTAAAAGAAGAAATGTGTACGTTGAGTATAGACCAGTTCTTTACAGGAGATTGTTTTGTGAAGTTCAACAGAGAAATGAGATGGGACCTGAAGTGAGGTATGAAGTTAAGAAAGATTTTTTTTTTTTTTCAGAGAGAGGGCGCAAGTGAGCGGGGGGCAGAGAGAGGGAGAGAGAGAGAATCCCATGAGGGGCAGAGAGAGAGAGGGGGAGAGAGAGAAGCGGGGCTCACCGGAAGCAGGGCTTGGGCTCATCCAGTGCGGGGCCCAAACTAACGAGCTGTGAGACCATGACCGCGAGATCATGATGTTAGCTGAAGTTGGATGCTGAACTGACTGAGCCACCCAGGCACCCCCGGAAAGACTTTTTAAATGATGTTTGCATGCTGGTGGGAGTGAGTGGGTAAAGAGGGGAGAATTGCTTATATAGGAGAAAGAATGGGGATAGTGGTTGGGAATTTGTCTTCTTTGATGAATGTCCCTTACCCTGTGGCGCTCTACCAGCACCAAAGGAAGACTTTTCATTCTTCCCATAACCCCAAATTCCCACTGGGCCAGATACCCCTCTAATAAGCTCTCGTAGAAATCTGTAGTGTTACACGTTATCCCTATACTCACCTCTTTCAATGTAGGAGCCCCTGTGCTTAGGTCCAAAGAATCCCACTGACCAGGTGGTATTAATTGTAGAGTCCTCCAGTTGCTTAACAAAACACCAAGACCATACCTTTCTGGTCATCTTGGACTGTGATAAAATGTAAGAGTTTTAATAGGCTCTTTCACAAACCTTTTCCTTCCACCTACTGTGATGCAAGCTGTTTGTAGATCCTTAGGTGACTCTTAACTATTCTTTCAAGTAGCCTGCGTGTATTGGCATTGGGTACTGAGGATAGCTGCTCAGCACCAATGATTTTCCTTGTTTCTCACCACTGACATTTCTGGCGGCACAGTGGCTGCTGTGAGTCTATCTGGCTTGCCTCAGCTTTGAGTCTGTCCATTCAGTTCTCTCATTTCTGCTTTTTGTGTCATGGGGTTAGGCTTGTGGCAATGAGGAAGTGCTCCGTCCTTAGCTGGAGGTTGATGTAAGTTAAAAGATGTTATAAGCGGCAAAACAACAACTCCCATGTAGATGGTCGTTATCACTTTTATCTTTTGAGCTCAAGGTTTATATTTCTGTTTGCGTTTTCAAGGTTTTAGGTCAGAGTTTAAAAATTGCACCCAGTTGCTAGGGTCATTATAGAAAGGTGTGGTGACTGATGTGCAGTCTTCTGTAAGAGCTGTGCATGTGTGCTTGTGTGCCTTCATTCACTGACCCATAAAAAAATATTTGTAAATGCTTGCTATGTCTAAAGATGTGTTTTAGTAACCTGAGGTGCTTTTTTTTTTTTTTTTTTTTTTTAAGGGGGAAGGCAGTGGAGACATTGGGAGCTGTTTAGTGTTCACAAAATATAAAAAGGATAGAGACCCACTCTTTAGAGTAGTTCTAGATCATCCCTGGAGTTCTTTGTTCAGACAAGTTGTTATAGTGAAACCCAGTATGTCAAAATCCCAAGCTGAACTGCAGGCATGTAGTGAGAGAGGTTGAAAGACCCAGGATACCACCAGCTCAGCGCCCTTCCTTGTGACCTTTGCAGACAGGTTCCTTGGAACCCCGAGGTGTCAGCCCAACTGGAAAGACCCTTCTCCATACTGTGACAAAGTGTTTTTAAAAAAATGTGATGCCTTAGACTTTCCCGTCGTAAACAAAACAAAACAAAACAAACAAAAAACCCAAAAAAGAAAAAAACAACAACTTTGATTTCCCATCATCACAAAGTGAGAGGAACACTTTTTTCTTTTACATGATTTTTTTTTCTTTAAAGAAAAGTAAAAGCTATTTTTAGGCTTGGCTAAATGTTTTAATTCTGTAAACCTCTGTACATCTTTCCTATGGAAAGAGAATTGAGAGAATTACTGAAAAGTTATTAGTTGATGATGGATGCTAATAGACTGTCCAGGAGATTAGAATCTTATTTGGGGTACCTACTGATAGATTGCTTTATATTATAAGGGTAGAAGTTTGACCTATGTATGTATTTCCAGACATACTATAAGGCATGGTGATACATGTCAGTCATCCGTGAGTTATAAGTCTTAGCGAATTGGTCTGAATGCTTTAGTAAAAAGAAATGAATCAAAGGGACAGGTCTGTCTTTTTTGCTTGGATTAAAAAAAAATCATATATTCATGTATTTTTTTTTACACTTAAAAAAACCAAAAAGGTAATGCTACCTTGTAATTGTATTGCACATTAAAAATGCAGATTTAAAAAATTCTGATTGTGCTTTTAGTAGCTAATAATTTAATAATTCTTTTTGATCTTTCCCTACTTTTCCAACCTTCTTTTCTTGCTTGATGTTAGGAAACCCAAACTGAAAATGCCTCCAGTTTGAACAGGTTGAACTTGTGGCCTTGGTGATAATTGTTACTTTATAATCCATTTTTATTTTAATCTTATTATTATACCTTTTGTCCTACAGACTGGTGAATTTTCAGCTCGTTTCCTCTTGAAGTTGCCAGTGGATTTCAGCAATATTCCCACCTACCTTCTCAAGGTAAAAACATACGATATCAGTGTGAGAATGTAAATGAGCTTTTAAAGTAATTATTTGACTCTGAATATTTGTATGATTGGCTTGCCTGCATTTTGTTCAGATGATGAATTTATTAAAAATATTTACTATACAAAGATTACTGAGTTTGTTATCAAAAAGCTAAAATAGTAGCCCTAAAAGTAATTTCAAAATGAATTTTCCTTACAAAATAAAATCCATAATAAGTGAACTAAATTTGGGGAAAACAATCACTGTTAGTAATCTTATTGGGAGGAGAGACTGTCATGGAAGTTGTCTAAAAGGCATTCTTTGGGTAGGATTGCATATTAATTATTGTGTGCTAAAGGGCATCTCATTTTCCTTATTTATGTCAGTAGTTCATCTTAGGCACCTTCATTGTTGGGCTGTCCAGAATTGATTTAGACCAGTGTATATGGCATTCTTTTTTTTTTTTAATGTTTTTATTTATTTTTGAGAGACAGAGAGACAGCACAAGTCGGGGAGGGGCAGACAGAGGGAGACACAGAACCCGAAGCAGGCTCCAGGCTCTGAGCTGTCAGCACAGAGCCCAGTGTGGGGCTAGAATGCATGAACTGTGAGAACATGACCCGAGCTTAAGTCAGATGCTTAACTGACTGAGCCACCCAGGTGCCCCTATATGGCGTTCTTTAAAATGTGTTGCAGGCAAGGTGTGGCTGGGGGAGAGTCACTTTGGGCTGGGGTCTGCAGATGCTTTGCACATAAGAGGCAGAATCCCAGTGACTAGGTTGTGGTTAGCATGAAAGAAACCAAATGGACCAGGGAGCAGGTTTGAACAGAAAGTCGTAACACAAGGCCTAGGTTCATCACAAATGAGGATCTGGGTTGGGATTTAAGATATAGCTAGCTGCCCTCAGCCCTGTATTTCAGTGTGTAGTTGTATAGCTTTAGTCTAATGGAAGAGAAATGTCTGCCTTCCTAATTTGATCTTGTGCAGAGAGTTAATGGTATTTACAATCATTTAGAGAGAAAGAAACCTTGTACAAGTTTCCTGGTATATTGTAGCCATAAATAATACTAGATACTAATCTTGATTGGAAGTATGGTTTGGTGGAATATAAGCTATAGACCACAGAAGAGATTACAGAACACTTTTTATTTTTTATTTTTGAGAGAGAGACAGAGTATGAGCAGGGGGTGGGGGCAGGGTGGGCAGGCAGGAGAGAGGGAGACACAGAATCCAAAGCAAGTTCTAGGCTCTGAGCTGTCAGCACATAGCCCTACACGGGACACTAACTCATGAACTGTGACATTGTGACCTGAGCTGAAGTCAGATGCTTAACCGACTGAGCCACCCAGGTGCCCCAAGGGAACGCTTTTTAAAATACATTCTACTTGGGGCGCCTGGATGGCTCAGTCAGTTGAGCGTCTGACTTGGGCTCAGGTCACGATTTCATGATTCATGAGTTTCAGCCCTGCATAGGGCTCTGTGCTGACAGCTCAGAGCCTGGAACCAGCTTTGGATTCTGTGTCTCCCTCTCTGTCTGCCTCCACCCCCCTGCTTGTACTCTGTCTCTCTCTCTCTCAAAAATAAATGAAACATTAAAAAAAAATACCTTTCACTCAAGGTGGGGAAATTATTTTCTTTCACCCTAAGTAAAACATGGGAGTTTTGTGCTTCATTAAACTTTCATTTTTAATTTCTCATTGACTAGTTTTCCACTCTGTGTCTAAGGGTTATGAAGTCCAAGTAAGAATGGAAGTCAGCAATTTATATCAGTTTCTCCACACTCCTGTTGTGGAAAATATGCATATTATATCTGTGATTACCAAGCATAATTAATTTGGTTTTAGCAATTACTATGCTCTGTTCGAGTAGCAAGCAGTCTCCTTGGAAACTTAGATCACAGACTCATCGACCTGCGTGGATTCCAGTTAAAACTCTATTTCAGCTCATTTAAAGCCAAATTCAATAGTATATGAGAGAACGTTATTTCTATAATCACGTCAATCCATTATTTATAGTGACAGTATCTGTTTTGATTTGTTGGGCCTTATCAGTTGGATGGGTTGTCTTGTTTATTTGAATCTAATGTTGCCCCTGCTCATGTTCTTGAGGGTCAAGGCAAAAAATATATCTTGTATTATAATCTAATTTTTTTCTTTTCAAAATCAAATTTCCATATTTTCTACTCTAAGAGTCCTAACTTTGTATTATTATGTCCTTACTTTCCTTGCCAGTCAGATAGGAAAAAGGTGGAAACTATTTGGCAAAACCGGAAAGCTTCCCCCCAACCCCCACACCCCCAAGGTACTATGAAATGGTGTTTCTACCATAGATGAAATGCCTACATTGCAGCACTGATGTCTTTCTGGGTCTTTAATCCATGCAAAAAGAATAAAGCCACAAGGACAGAAAAAGGAAAGAAGGAAGGAAGGAAGGAAGGAAGGAAGGAAGGAAGGAAGGAAGGAAGGAAGGAAGGAAGAAAAGGAGGGAAGGAAGGAAAGAAAGAAAGAAAAAAGAAAAAGAAAAAACTTTCTTGTATGACACAAAACAACCAGGAAAAAAATACCTGCCTAGCGGAAGTAATCCAGAATGCCCATTGAAGGTTTTAAAATCTAAGTTTCTGAAGTTTTTGTATCATAACCTTGGGACATTTGGCTGTACTACTCTAAAAACTGAGTTTGCATTAGGAACTGATTTACATATTATTAGCATTTAGATGCTCCTAATCTGATTACCAGGCTGCTATCTGATAGTCTCAGTCCCAAAATAAAGTCTTCAGTTTCTTAGGATGAGGATACTGTTCAGCATCAATGTAGTTTTGCCTCACCATCCCAAAGAAATGAAAAGTGAAGTAGAATTTTAAATATTGAAATAACATGGAGTTTGACGACATACTGATTTGCTACAGTGAAATTTCTTTGTACCATGATGAAGCCATCATCCACGTAATAAGTTTATATTTCCAAGCATACTTCTTTTATCCATGAAAAGAATTTTTTCATGTGAGAATGAAAAATCCATTAAATATTCGATGATATGATTTTACTTAATGTTATACTTTCGGCATATATGGTTCTTACGTGGACTAGAGTGAATTTATTCTGAGAATGAGTCCTGACTTCAGTGTCTAAATTTTATTCTTGGATGAGGTAAGTTCAGTGGGTCAGATAAATCACTTACATAAAAACTCAGGAAAAAAAATACTTCTGTATTAATTAGGATTCTTTATTTGTGGGTGGTGGAAATCCAGCACAAACTACCAGAAATGAAATGGGAGATGTAGTACAAATCCCCTGTTTCTGTAGTCCACATAGCAGGATAATCTACAGATAGACATAGATCAGCTTTCCCGTGTCCGTCCCACTTGGGCCAGGTATGCACCCTTGAACTTCTCAACTGGTGTGTTTATGTTGAGAAATTGTGGTCCCAGAATAAAGGGCAGATTACTGAAATGACAAAAGTGTAAGAGTCACTCTGGTTACTAAACCAGAGAAGGTTGTATGTTATCTCACTATGGAGTATGGCTTCCCTGAAAAAGAAAAACTGCTTTCCAGCCTCATATACTCAGGTTTAATAATTCTGAGACCCAAGAATAAAGACAAGAACATACACAAGTCAGTTTTCACCACATCCTAAAGGAAATCAAGAGCAGCAACTTCTTTTTTTTTTTTTTTTATAAATTTTTTTTTTTCAACGTTTTTTTTATTTTTATTTTTGGGACAGAGAGAGACAGAGCATGAACGGGGGAGGGGCAGAGAGAGAGGGAGACACAGAATCAGAAACAGGCTCCAGGCTCTGAGCCATCAGCCCAGAGCCTGACGCGGGGCTCGAACTCACGGACCGCGAGATCGTGACCTGGTTGAAGTCGGATGCTTAACCGACTGCGCCACCCAGGCGCCCCAAGAGCAGCAACTTCTAATGACTAGGATTCAGCCTTGTGACCTGTTCTTTGAGAAAAAACATACACTAAAAATTCATTTTATGGCATTTGTGTAAGCGGTTACTGGAGTGTCTCTACACTAGGTTCCATTGAGCCCTAGCCCAGCCCAGAGGTAGTACCATAACCAACTTACTGCGACTGAAGTACTTGGACTTCTGGTTTCTACAGTAATCTTCTCAGCATCATTTAACTTGACACAGTCTGAAGGATTGCTTGCTACAGTTTAGTCCCACTGTGGTGTCTGAATCATAACGCTGTATGGAAATGAATTGAAGGTGAAAAAGCTGCATTGGGCCGTGTGTGTTGGGAGATGAGGTGCTCAACCTTCTTACCCTTCAGAAGCCACCATGGCTGATCATTTAGGGCACAGTCAGCGCAGGGTAGTGGAACACAGGTCACTCTGCCAAACAGAAGCAGACAGCAGGAATTAAGGTCAGGTTATCCAGACAGCTTCCAGGGCCCAGGACAGGTAGAGAGTCTCAGGCAGATATCCAGACTGAAATCCTACATGGTGTAAGAAGGTCATTAACATGGGGGAGAGTCCAAGACTACTTGTGTGGGAAGGAGCTGCCTCCGAAGCCTGACATTGACTGGCGGGTTCACCTGCTTAGTCATCCTTTTCTCTTATCACATGTAGGTTAGCAACTGCAGGTGCTCTCAGGGCCAGGCAGGTACTGAGGAGGCATGAATCTGGCTGGATGTATATAACACAGTAAGAAATGGTGAGAGCCGTAGAGAGCCGGCACGTGTGTGCTTCATGTAGAGCAGCAGCTGCTACTCAGCTACAGAGTTGTTGCCTGTGAAAGTGTGGGCCTCCTGCTGCCAGATATACAGATGTTATGAAAAGGAGCCTAGATTCTCAGGGGTTTTTATCTGGAAAAAATGGCTGCTTTTTAAGTGACGGCAACGGATAAATATTTTTTTTAAACACTGCTGGCCAAACAGAATACTTTGTGTGTTGGCCATGGCAGTCTGATATAGCCAGGTAGGCTGTAGAAGGGTGTTCTGGAGAAAATCTCAGGCAGATAAGGCACCACGCCCCAGGGCATAGGGTGGTCATCCGTTGCCGGACTATGAGAGCAGTAGATGGATTGGCACCACGTTTCGCCTTCAGATGTACAGACACTGATTCTGAACTAGGGAACCATTTTGTATTTGTCAGTGTTCTCCAGAGAAACAGAAAAAACAGAACACTTATGAGAGGATATTTATTACAAGAATTGGTTTACAAGGTCACGGAGGCCAAGAAGTCCACAGTGTGCCGTCTGCAAGCTAGAGAACCAGGGGAGGAGAGGAGGCCCTGGTGTAAATCATGGAGTGTGAAGGCGAGCGAGCCAGGAGTTCTGATGTCAAGGGCAGGAGAAAATGGACTTTCTGGCTCAAGGGAGGAGAGGAAGAAGGGGAAAGGAGGAGAGCAGGAGGAGAGGGGAGGAGACAGAGACAGAGATGGAGACAAAGAGGGAGAGAGAGAATTCATCCTCAACCTTTGTGTTCTGTTGGGGCCCTCAAGGAGTGGACGATGCCCTCCCTCGTTGGTGAGCGTGGATCTTCTTGACGAAGTCTCCTGGTTCAAGTGCTAATCTCTTCCCGAAATGCCCTCAAAGAAACACCCAGAGATCGTGTTTCAGGAGCTATCTGGGCACTACTTAGCCCTGTCAAGTTGACACATAGATTTAACCATCACACACGCACCCTGTTCATAAGGCTGGTGAATTCGTGACTGGAGCCACTAACTAAAATATAACTAATGTATAATTTCATAGAGAAAGCAGTTTAGACCTAGATTTTTGGGTATTCTAGGGCATAGAAAGTACATTTTAAAATTATCTCCTGAGGTGTGTATTGTGTTTTCCTTTGGGATATGTGGTACACCAAAATTCTATTGCATATTTATTGGATACTTTTCCACTTTGATTGATATCATATTACATGACAGAGATCCATATGAAGCGGCTTGGTACCCTGAGATTATTTTAGGAGCCTACGGAACCAAAGTAAATTTGGGGAGATTGCATCTGTTTAGCATGGTCTTGTCTGGGAGAACTTATAGAAGTTGGCATGAAGTTCCAAGGGTCCTTGGATTCCATTTAACTCCAGATGATGCCAGTTAGTTTTAGTCAGTGGTTCTCATGCTGGGCTGCACTGATTGCTGGCCCTCCTCAGGCCAATGAAACTGGAATTTTTGGAGGTGAAGCCCAAATATTATATTTTAAAAGTTCCCCAGGTAATCCTGATGTGCACCCAGGGTTAAGAGCTACTGCTCTAAGTAAGAGCTATGGATTTCTATTTTGGCTTAATAGACTCAGACGTAAATGGATTTATTGGCACAGTGATGGCATGACTGCGGCCCTCCTTGGTGCCTCCAGCCTCATTTATTAATGGGCTGGCAGTGATAAGCTTAGAATGGTGGGAGTGAGGAGAGGGAACCAATTGGTATTGAATAAATACTGTTTGTAAGAACCAGACTAGGTACTTTATATATATGATCTCATTTAATATTCTCACCAACTCTGCAAGGTAACTTTTTCCCTTCATGTTTTTAAATAGATAAGGACTCTGGAGGCAACATTATATAAGTGATCCAGGTAGCAATTTGTGGAACTGGGATTTGGATGCAGGTTCCTTGGCTCTAAAGCCAGTGGTCTTTCCAGCACACCACACTGCAGCAAGAAACACTTTGTATTGCTAGATTATTTTCACTTTAGCTGTCAGAATGGGAAGCTAGGCCTCCTTACATCTGTTTTGCAGTAGAAGGAATAAATCAGATTGAGGAAGGACACTAAAGTGAGAGCTGCAGTGGTCTGTGTTCCAAGGTAAATCTATCCGGAGTGGTTTTCAGAGGTGAGATGTTGATGTGCTCTGTGAAGCCCTAAAATGGGCAGGACAAAGGAGGAGAGTGACATGGGTGTCCCTGGATAAGATGAAGGTGGGAGATGCAGTGCACAGGGACTCCGGGGACACCATGAAGAAGAGAAAAGGTAGTCAGAAAGGGCTTAAATGGAAGTGACAGTGGAAAAGAGGTGAGACATGGGGGAGCCCAAGACAGCCTTTTGTTCTTTGTGATGTGGAGTTAAGGTGGTTGGAGATCTGACCTGCAGGGATGCTGAAACTCCCTGCCCCTGGGGAGAGTTTAATTGTGTTAACACATGAATCATTTTGTTTTAACTCAGGAGGTCAGGCCGACTTGGAAATGGGAATGATGCTGGATCAGGTAGAGTCTGAGAAGTTAGTGAGGAGGAAGAGATGGGATCCAGGCCCTTCTTCTCTTTCCTTGACTTACACCGTAGAGTGACGTTAGGGGGATCTTAGTGGGACCCAGCAGGTGACAGAAGGAAGACCTGGAACTGGGGTAGCTCCAGAACCCCTCTACCCTCCTCCCTAGTGTCCTCAGCTGCTTATAACAACTGAAGCAGAGTGTACAGAATGGGCGTGGCTTCACTCTATCTATCTATCTATCCATCCTTCTCTCTCTCTCTCCATCCTGTAACCCTGACCCTGACCCGGACCCTGACCCAGACCATATTGACTTGGCTTGTTTGGTCTTCAGTGCAATACTACTGTGCAGAACCCTGAAGTATTGATTTTGACTTAAAGTGATTTTGATTTAAAGTGATACTGGAATCTGTAGAGGATTAGACAAGCCAAAAAAAAAAAGGAATACAAGGATAATTATGGTTCCCAAATATCTTATACTATAGTTGGTAAAATATAGTTAAAAACATTAATTAAAAAAAATTAAGCACTAAAAAATAAAATAAAAAAATAAGCACTAATTTGCATGCTACACGTACAGTAGGCCTTTAAAGATGTACAGATTGTTACAGGTTGGAATTGTTAGAGAAACCTTTGTGACCAAGTTTAGGCATAAACTAGACCCTGAAAGAGGCATAGCTTTTAAAGACTGGAAAGGGAAGAGAGACAGCTAAGATGTCGTTGATCAAGTCATTCTTGGTGGGACAGTGGGCACACTTGATTTAGGGAGCAGGGAATAATAATCTAGGCTGGAAGAGAAATTTCTTGCAGAGCATGAGAGAGAAAACTGGAAAGATGCCTTGGAAAGATCTTGAATGCTTGAAGAATGATTTCAGACGTCATTAAGCAGGTAGTCCTAATCTCTTTACCCCTGGATTATCATGGTAATGGCTTCCTATTTTATTTCTTTGGCTTCATTCCCTCCCTTGTCCAATTTCTCTGCAATATTACTGCTAGGGTAGTCTTCTTTAATCTTCCCTTGAAACAAATAATGGTTTCTTGGATCCTGCTTCCAGAGCCTAGCCATGCGTGCAGTGCTGTTTTATACTATTCCCCAACTGTGCTATTAATCTGAGATGGGAGGCTCCCCTCCTTGTCCTGCCAGTGTTGTGAGAATTCACAGTACTGTCACTTTGCTTATATTCCCCCTCACAGCTCTGAAACCCCTCCTCTAATCTTTTCCTAGGGAATTTACTTAATTGACCTAAGAATAAAGTGAGGCCCTAAGAAGTTTCATTTACTTGCCCAAGACTGTTAAGTGTTTATTTGGAGCTGTTGACAGAATATCTAGTCTTCATTATTGACAGCTGGGACTAGAGAGGAGCTAAGTGATCAAAGTAGAGAAGAGGATCATGAAACCAAAATGAGGAAGTGTAACATACAACTATGGGGAAGCCAAGGCCTGAACTTGGAGGGCCCAATGGAAGAGAGTTGTCATCTAGGTAGAAGCCCAGAGTTGTGTAAGCCAAAGATTTAAAAATGTTAAATGAAGAAGGGAATGCTCAAATGCCATTGAATGAACAAGATTAGACCCAAGAAAAAAACATTTGCTTTGCCTGGAGCCATAGGGAGGGTGAGAATAGAGAACACTGCAGTATAATGGTCAGGGAGAGACCAGATTGTTGGTGGTCATGAGAGTGCAGGTGAGTAGGAAATATACCCAGTGGGTATTTGGCAAAATGAGTTTGGGAGATGGGATGGAAACTTGAAAAACTGAAAAGACCAAGTGAAATTGTCAAGAAGAAACAACTGAAATGATAGCATACTAGCCAAAACAGTCATGGAGAAGGCTTTTCAGGCAACAGCTTTAATTCATGACAGACTTGAATATGATAATCTTACTGGTGTTCTCTCTGGAAAGTTTCAAGGGAATATGGCTGGGGAAACCAATTTTAAGTGGTACTCTCGTTCTTTCATATAGTCAGGGAAAATAGGTAATGGCATGCATGTCAAAAAAGTGTGTGTGACAGTCACATTTTGTGACTTATCAAAGATTGAGTTTTAGTAAATTTGCAGTTTTGAAATTTCTCATTCTTCTCACCTTCCCTTAGAAACAGGAGAGGATTTTACATTCTGTGCACCCATAAGAAGAGTTAGGCCAATGAATTTCTCTGGGATTTTTTTTTTTTTTTGATGAATTCTTGCACTGTCCTTTGTTATTTGGAATTGTGTGAAAGTTTATTTAGTTTTACGTATTTGCTGGGAAGGAAACTGATAATTTCCCCAAAATATTCTCTTTATTTGAAATCCAGCAAGCTTGTTAGGGTGATATATACTGACTATAGTCATTTCTCTGCAAGCATAAGATAGCAAACATTAAAAAGGTTTCTGATCCTGATAAATGACTACAAATTCAAAGGATGACCTCACAAAGATTTTTCTCTAAACCACAGATTAAATGATGCCTCAGAATTTGAGACCTTTTAGTTTAGGGAATTTCTTGGATCCAGTAAAGTCACGCTTTTAGAAATAAAGATTGCTTTAACTCATTCTTGTGAAATCTGGTTTTAAGGCAAAACAGTTGTCTGGTGCTTGAAAGGCCATAAAGAATTCATAGGGAACCCTCATCTTATCTCAAAGGAAACAGTTTCTCTCTAGTCAAATAGGAGAGGGCATACTTTTATAAAAGTGGGAGTGTGTACCTGGAAGAAAGTACCATAAAAGCAGGGTGCTGTTTATTCTTGTAATGAGTCTGATTTATCATTGCTAAATTTGAGCCAAATTTAGCATTTGAGACTTAATCGCAAAGAAGGTAGTGAGATGATCTGAAAACTTACTCTTCAGGGACTTCCCTTTCTTCCTTCATGAAGTAGGGGACCCATGGCTGCTTTTAGTTCATTGTCCTTGTTCCACCTCCCTCCTCTAGAGAGAGAAGCGGGGCTTAGAGAAAAATACACTCTAAATCAGGGGCCCCAAACGTCTTCTCTAAAGGGCAAGATAGTAAAATTTTAGGCTTGCAGGCCATATGGTCTCTTTCACAACTACTCAGTTCTGCTGTCACAGCATGAAAGCAGCTACAGACAATATGTGAATGAATGAGTGTGGCTGGGTTCCAATAAAACTTTATTTTCAAAAACAGGCACTGGGCTGGATTTGGCCTGTCGGCAGTTGTTTGCCAATCCCTTTTCTAGACTATGGAGGGGAATATTTCTTCACAAAACCCTGGGGACATCACAGAAAGATAAGTAAAGGGATTTGGTTCAGTGAGGTTGAGTGGTTTTTAATACCATGATCTCTCAGTTTATATTACTAGAATCTTCAGTGTGGTTGAAGACTCCCTCCTCTTCCTTCCTCCTTGTTTCCTTTCCTTCCTTGCTTTCATCCTTCCTTTATTCCATCTTCTCTTTTATTTTTAAATAATCTGTTAGTAACATGTACTTTACTAAATTCTCTTCTGAGTCTTAGTCTCCCTGTTAAAATGTGGTCAGGCTCTCCCTCCAATATTATTAATGAGATAATGAATATGATGGTACTTAATATATGTCTGAGCTTGCAGTAGACGAGGAATAGAAATGGTTTTGATTTTATTTAGTCATTTAATTTGTATTTCAAAGTATCGAATTTATTGTGGACTAGGAAGAAAGTAAGTATTCTGTTGAAAGTAAGATAAACTATATTTGTTGCTTCTTGTTTCCTCTGTCCTGACTTCCCCCATCTAGAATTCAAAGCCCAAATTTACACTTGCCCTAGATTTCCAGATATAATGTATGGTAATTCTGACAGCAATATATTTTCCTACTAAAAATGAAGAACAATCACAGGTAGTTTCTGTGAACTTCCTTTTTTTGGGGTGTTCTTTCATTTTATTTTGCTCTTATTTTTTATGGCATGCTTGTGTTTTCATTTTCTAAGTGAGAATTTTAGAATATAGATGTATCTCAAATGACGGTTAGCTGACCTGCTTTGCTACGCTGTCCCTGTATATGGTGATAGTCCTTCAAGTACAGTCTGTTCTTCGAAACAGCATGCTTCAATAACATGAAACAATTCGTGCATGATTGGTAGTGGACACATGTCAGTATCATACAAAAGTTACCATGGTTTATAGTTGAGTTTTCCTATCACGTTAATTTTTGACCATTAAATAACATCAGCTGAATCCAAAGTATACCAATACCGATGAACGTAGCAAGCTGTGGAGGGACATTGTGTTGCACAAAATGTCCATTCATTCACTCCATATCCTCCCATTTGGCTCAGTTTTGCCATACGACTTGTATTTAAATATTTATTGCATGATTTCCCCTGATCTTTGTGAAAAGAAACAAACTCAAGACAATGAGCCAGAGCTATCCCTATTTGGGGTCATTACTTTGTCCCCAGCCTGCTTCTCCACTGTAACTTGTGATGCTGTCCCCTCACCCCTGCACCCGACTCTTCCCAATAACTCAGCCATCCAACCTCCTTGTAGCACCTTTCATTAAGCTATCTCTGTGTTTTCAGAAGTCTTATATTTACTGTAATAATTCCTTATTTATTAGGAATATGGCATGGCAGTTTAAGTACGTTAATATTTTTAACTGGAGTTACTTTGGTCATTTTGCTAATGCTTTGGTTACAGAGTTATACAGGCCTTACCATATTTTTCTCATAAACCTCTTATTCTTAATATGTAATTTACTAGAATTCAGTTTTTTTTTTTTAAGGAATGCATATGTCGCATTGTAACAGAAACACCTGTATTTTCAACTAGAGATTCTCTTCTTTATAGGTTATGCATTCTTTATCCTTTACACTTTAAATATCTATTATAAGTTTTAAATCCTTCTCTATCCTCATGCTTTTCTTCAAGAAATGTTCCAGATTGCCAGCATCTCTCTTAAACTGTGGTGCCCAGAAATAAGCACAAAACTTCAGATAGGATTGATCAGGTCAGTTTTCCATTAGAACCCTTCACCATTAGTTAGTATACACCGAATTTGTAAACATCCCAACCTCCTTGTTTTACTAATCTTAGTTTGTTTTTATTTTATTTTATTTTTTTTTTAATTTTTTTTTTCAACGTTTATTTATTTTTGGGACAGAGAGAGACAGAGCATGAACGGGGGAGGGGCAGAGAGAGAGGGAGACACAGAATCAGAAACAGGCTCCAGGCTCTGAGCCATCAGCCCAGAGCCTGACGCGGGGCTCGAACTCACAGACCGTGAGATCGTGACCTGGCTGAAGTCGGACGCTTAACCGACTGCGCCACCCAGGCGCCCCTCTTAGTTTGTTTTTAAAGGCAAACTATAGACTAATTCCGTCATGTTGTCTTTTTGAATTTGCCTGCATCTGGGGAGGTATTGCCACCTTTGACCACAAAGTGGGGAGGTAGAGGTTGGAACCAAGTAGCCCAGGGATTATAGGATGTGATCATTATAGGTGACCGTTTCTTAATGTGGAGCTTCTTTTCTCTATGATGACATTTTCTCCACCCACATCATAAAGGCACCACTTGGCACCTGACAGAGGTCAGTTTATCACTGCCCTCTGTTCTCGTTAAACCGTTTGCATCAATTAGCAAACTTATACTTCAGAATAAAAGTAAAATCCGGTTAGGAGCATAAGATGACTACACAGACAACAGTAATGCAGTTCATAATAAGTTCGGTACCACAAGAGAAGCACCAGGTTCTTTAGTGGGTTGGTGAGAGATTACATCTGGTTAGGAAAGATCTTTATAAAGGAGGTGACATTTGGGATGGGCCCTGGAAGAATGTTAGCATCGATAGGAGCTAGAGACAAAGAATGAGCATGATTTTGGCTAGCAATAGTAGCACATTTGGAGAACAATAGAACAGTGCAGTTTGTCTAAATCATAGACCACGTGTATGAAGTAGTAGGAGATAAGTAAGTGAAGGCGTTTTAAAGATACAGTGATACAGGTAGAGCCTTATATATTCAGCTGAGAAGTTTATTGTTTTTAGTAGCGCTATGATTGGGTTTGTATTTAGGAAAAGAAATCTGCCAGGAAACAATATATAAAATGACTGGGGGGAAGAAGAAGGGAAAAGGGCCTGATTGGGTTCAAAAGATGTGAAACTGAATATTAAAGCTCTAGGTGACCCATGTTTCAGACTGGCTGAAGTTTTCACACGTGTAGCTAATGTGCTTGCTCATCTAGCTCAATGATCAACCTGGGAAAATGAGGGAGAGGAAAGGGGGCAGTCAGAACCTTCTCCTAGTCAGTGCTACCCAAAGTGTATCTCTTCAGTTAATGGTAAGTTCAGAATTGAGAGTCTTCAGAAACATTTAAAGCAGTTTGACAGAATAATCCTATGCCTCTTGTATTGATAAAAATATTGGTTTGCATTTTGATGTTGGGCTCTGTGCTGTGAACACAGAGCCTGCTTGGGATTCTCTATCTCCCTCTCTCTGCCCCTTCCCCACTCATGTGCTGTCTCTCTCTCTCTCTCTCTCTAAAGAGAGAGAGAATAATATTTATTTATTATTTATAAATAAATAATATTTATTTATTATAAAGAAATAAAACTAAAAAGCGTCTTCAAACAATGAGCTATTAGAAATAGAAAAAATTTTTTTAAATGCTTATTTATTACTTTGATAGAGAGAGAGAATCCTAAGCATACTTCACGCCCCCCTTTGTGGGTCTGACATGGGGCTCGATCTCACAACCATGAAATCATGACCTGAGCTGAAATCAAGAGTTGGATGCTAGACCAACTGAGCCACCCAGGTGACCCTCTAATAACTCATTTTTAATGTTTTGTATGAAGCCATAAATCTATGAAGGATTAGGAAAAACAAAACCAAAGAAACAGTAACTGCTCTTTCACTGTAGATAGTTTGAAAAGCCATGTTGTAGCCTACTCTCTGTTTTCTGTGGCCCCTGGGTGCTGTTGCTTCCCCTATCCTGGAATACAATAGACTTTTAAGTATCTTTGGGGTTTTTCAGTTTTGTTCTTTTTGCTGAGCTGGGTTTTATATTCACTGTTACCCAGTGTTCCCTTGCCCTTTTTCTTACTGTAAATGCATTCCTAGGATTTGGAGTAGGAGAAATAACCTGCAGCCCTTGATTAGAATGACATTTAATATAGACCCAGAAGAGAGGGATTTTTCCTTTTAAAAATATTTTAAACATATTTTAGCAACATATGTATATTTTTATCTAGTTTCATGATAAAATAATGTCACAATCATTTCCATCCTCTTTCTCCCATTTTTTCTGGACCCATTTCCTTTCTTTTAAAAAATTTTTTTAGGTTTATTTATTTTGAGAGAGAGAGAGTGAGAGAGCAGGAGTGGGGTAGGGGCAGAGAGAGAGAAAGAGAGAGAATTCTAAGCAGGCTCTGTGCTGTCAGCATAGATCCTGATGTGGGACTCAAACTCACAAACCATAAGATCATGACTTGAGCTGAGATCAAGAGTCGGACACTTAACCGACTAAGCCACCCTGGTGCTCCATGACCCCCGACCCCCGCCATTTCCTTTCTTGAATCCATTTGCTATAGCTTTGTTTTTACATTCAGACCATATTGTTGGAAGGGGTGATACCCAGAAATAAGGTTGGTGTCATTGTCTGTTCTAGGGTTGCTTATAAAAGGTTTTGGCTCTCTTGAAACAGGATGAAAGGATGATTTAGGATTTTCAAGCTTTGTGCTAACTCTAAAAGTAGTCTACAATAGCTTGAATGTCTGTTCAGTATGTGGGCACTTCATACACATTAGCATAATAAGGTCCTGAATACTGCTAGTGATGGTATTCTTAATCTCTGTTCCATAGACCAGCGCTTCACAGAGTTTGGTCCTGGCACTCCAGTATGTCCAAGACCCTTTCAGAGTGTCCATAAAGTAAAGACTATTTGCAAAATCAAGTTAAGAGTTTATTTACCTTAGAAGTGAATGGGGGAATTTTCCAGAGGGTACACGGTGTGTTAGTATGTTATCGTCACACTGATAGCCAATCACATGTTGGCTTGTGTGTTCTCATATTTTAGAAATTTCTCACTTTTTACCTTAGTGTGTTCAAGAAGAAACAGAAAGCTTGAATAGTCTTCTATTCCTCATAGTTAAATACTTTCCCAGAAAGAAAACTCCTGGCACAGATGACTTCATTGGTAAGTTTTACCAATCCTTTAAGGAAGAAATAATACACAAATCCTACATACATTCTTTGGAAAATCAAAAAAGAGGGAATACTTTTCTGACTGATTCTATGAGGACAGCATTACCTTACACAAAACCCAGACAATTCTAAGAATGCTGCAGATGAGTCTCTCTCATGAGTATACATGTAAAATTCAAAATGAAGTCTTAACAAATTCGATACAATATTATATAAAAGGGATGATACTTCATGATGAAGTGGGTTTATCTTAGGGATGCAAGGTGACTGAATATTAAAAATCAATATGATTCACCAAATTAACAAATTAAAAGGAAAGATCATACGATCATCTTAATAGACACAGAGAAAACATTTGACACTTGGTAAAAACTCTCAGCAAACTAGAACTGGAAAGGAACTTCCTCAGCCTGATGGCATGCATCTGTGAAAATCCTGTGGCTAATATCATACTTAATGATGAAGACCAGGCTTTATCTCTACGGTTAACAGCTGTTTACTCTCAGGGTGCCTGGGTGGCTCAGTTGGTTGAGTGTCTGACTTCGGGTCAGGTCGTGATCTTGCACTCTGTGAGTTTGAGCCCTGCGTTGGGCTCTGTGCTGACAGCTCAGAGCCTGGAGCCTGCTTCAGATTCTGTGTCTCTCTGTCTGCCTCTCCCCTGCTCATGCTCTGTCTCTCTCTGTCGAAAATAAATAAACATTAAAAAAAAATAGATGTTTACTCTCATCAGTTCTATTCAATACTGGAGGTTCTGGCCAGTGCAATAAGGCAAGAAAAAGGAATAAAAGGCACTCAGAGCAGAAAGAAAGAAGCAAAACTGTTTTTATTCACAGATGGTATAATAATTTATGTAGAAAAGCCCAATGAATCTACAGAAAACCTTTTGGAATTTGTAAGTGAGTGTTTTTAATGTTGCAGGATACAAGGTCAATAATTAAAAACAGCTGTATTTTTATATGCTAACAACAAATAATCTGAAATTGAAATTTTAAAAATATCATTTATAATAGCATCAAAAATAGGCAATACTTAGGGATAAATCTAATAAAAGATATGAAAGACCTGTATGCTAAAAACTACAAAACCTTGCTGAGGGACACTAAAGGAGACCTAAACTGATAGGTATAACATGTTTATTTGTTAGAAGGCTCAATATTGTAAGGCATCAGTTTCTTCCCAAATGGATATATGTATCTGACCCAATCCTAGCAGGTCAAAACTCAGCCAGCTTTTTTTTTTTTTTTCCAGTAGAGATTAATAAAATCTGATTCTAAAATTTATTTTGAAATACCAAGGGCCTAGAATAGCCAAAACAATTTTGAAAGAGAAGAACAAAATTAGAAGACTTACACTGCCTGATTTCAAGACTTATGATGAAACTGCAGTAATTAAGACAGGTGATAATGGTTTTAAAAAGACACATAGATCAGTATATATCAATGTAACAGAATAGAGTATCCAGAAATAGACTTACACCTGCATAGACAACTGATTTTTGACAAATGTGGAAATATAATTCAGAAGAAAAAGAATGGTCTTTGCAACAAATGGTGCTAGAACAATTGAACATCTATACCAAAAAGGAACTTCAGTCCATACCTTTGAATGATACAAAATTTGACTCCAAATGGATCAACTTAAATGTAAAACCTAAAACTCAAAATTTCTAGAGGAAAACATATGATAAAACCACAAGAAAGCTGCTTTTTTTTTTATCTCAGTTTTAATTTCTGATACATGAAGTATCAAAATAGATAACCTACATAAACAAGAGCTGTTTGGAATTCTCAATACATGAGAAAAAAGGGTCCTGAGACCAAAATGTTTGAGAGCTGCTGCTATATACTTTATAGCCTGTTGGATTTCCGAGTGGATTCACAGCATAATATAAATATTCTTCATAAAACTTCTGCATTATCAGTCAAGATACTTGTACTAATAAGTATTATAAGCTCATAGCAATGTAGAGTAAACCTGAGATTGTTGCAAATTGCTCTTTAAAATCAATCCTACTCATAAGCTGCCAGCTTCTAGGGTTTAGCAAAAGTATGGTCGATTTAGGTACATTTAATGAATACTCAAGTGTAGAAATCCAGAGTGCTTATCCTCTTAATTTTCTATGTCTGCCATTCTGCGTTATGACTCACAGCCACCTATTTATTCAGAGAGTATGTGGTTTAATGTTACAGTCAGCATTCAGAGAGGGATTTTGGTCAGAATCTTGCCATTGGTAGAGAGGGCAGTGCTACATATGTTTATATTTAATCCTCCCTGCTTCCATACAAGGTGGCATAGTGGAGATCTGTTGTTATCTGCCTAGCATGTGTCTTCCCCTTCTTGTAATAGTATTCCATGTTCTTCTTTTCCCCGTGCCATCCCTGTGATTCTGGTGGGCTGTACATTATAGTTCCTCTGCTGCCTGGAAGGGATTAGTCCAAGGGGTAGATAAATCATCCATTCTGGCTCAGTCAGAGTCTTCCCTAGAACATTTGAAAATTGAAGTAGGAAGAGGAGAACTTTTTCTGTGCTGTGATGTTTGTAGGCTGGGATGAATTGAGTCCAGAACTGTAGGCAGCCATGTTCCTCCCCATGTGGAAAAGCTCTAGATCAGCACTGCCCAGGAGAAATATAATGCAAGCCACAAATGTGAGCCACATGTAATTTCTAGTAGCTACATTTTAAAAGCTAAGAAGAAACAGGTGAAATTAGTTTTAATGATGTTTTATTTAACTTATTGTATTCAAAATATTTCAATATATAATAAAAATTAATGAGATCTTATACAGATGCATATTTTTTTGTACCAGAGATATTTTTTATACTAAGTCTTTGATATCTGGTGTGTATTTTACTCTGCACCACCTCTCAATTTAGACTTTTACTATTTGAAGTGCTCTATAGCGATATTTGGTTAATGGCTACCATGTTGGACAGCACAGCTCTACACAGTGGGAGTGAGGAAAGCCAACACGGAAAAAGAGATAAAGATGAGAGATGAAGACTTAGAAAGAATGTTGTCAATGGTGAGGTTTTGGTTTCAGTTCTTGAGTTTTGAGGAGGTGTCTTGGCTTTAACTCCTACTGTAAGCTGTCTTTTGGAGTCTGAGCTTCTCTCATAGTTTCCCAAGAAATAATCTTTTTAGCTTAAGTGACTATGATTTGGGTTTTTGTCATTTATCATTGGAAAAATCTTGACTCCTACAGGAAGGCATGTTATCTCCATTTTTTCCTTCCTTCCTTCTTTCTTTCTTTCTTTCTTTCTTTCTTTCTTTCTTTCTTTCTTTCTTTCTTTCTTTTCCTTCCTTCCTTCCTTCCTTCCTTCCTTCCTTCCTTCCTTCCTTCCTTCCTTCCTTCCTTCCTTCCTTCCTAAATGAGTTGAGAGAAGTTAAATGTGTCCTGCCGGATTATCTTGACTATGTACAGCAGCACACAGGCTTCAGTACAGGTTTGTCTCTCTCAAAAGCACATGCGCTTTCCACCACAACAGATTGCCGTGGAAGTTAGGTGTAGAGCAGGTCCTTTGCTTTGGGGAAAGGGATGGAACTTTATTCTTACACATGCAGTGCCCAACATAGTTCTTTCTAGCTTCTGGTATAATGGAATTATGAAAATACTTCTTTTTTTGAGAGGAACTTCTTGGTGGGAATGCATAGTAGTCTTGTCAACACATTCTACCTCCACCCGTTTCTAAAAAGTGACTTCAGCAAGTCACTTGGCAGTGAGTGGAACCTACTTCAGCCCTGCATATCCTGTGATCACATCCATGCTGCCTTGTAGATTGGTGGAGTAATACAATCTTGTTTCTTTTGAAATATATTGTAGCCTGTCCAGGAAACTTTATTAGCACCGGTAAATAACTACGTCAGTGAAGAGCAGGACATATGAGCCCTGTTAAGGCCAAGATCTGTTTTCCACCCTGAATAAAATTAAGCAAGTTTTCACAATAATTTTAGAATGATTCAGTCTTCTCTAGTTGCTATAACTGATGTTGAAAAAAACTGGAAATCAACAAGAGGGTCTTCTTTTCTGTATTTGAGTCATTCTTCCGAATGATTACAATACTCTGATAACTGAGTTAATAGCTGATCCATTTTAGCAAATTGTCACAAACCCATATACTGAGAAGTAACATGACTGAGGCTTGAGGTTTTATGCTAGGACACCCAGGCAGTCCATAATTGCAGTAAAAAATTTGTACTTGATAGCACATAGCTAAAAGTTCAAGTTAGTTTATTCGCCTCATTAGCACACTGTCAAATGTTTCGTTATTAGACAATAACATAATGATTCAAGGAAGTTTAACTCAATAGGGCAGCATAACGTAAAGCTGCCCCACATTAAGATCTACAAAGCAAGTGTGTCGCCTGGTCTACAAGGCTGAGGTGTGAGCCTGCCATCCCCCTCACACTTCTCACTCAGACATTCCATCCATGCTTCTTTTATGCCATGTATTAAAAGAAAAAAAAATGATGACTTCATATTGAGAGTCTTCCCATTCATGATCCTGTTGTACTGTTCTTGCTTCTCACCCACAGTTGCCACAGCTGGCAGCCAGTTCTTGGTGTCCTAGGGAATCTGCTCATGAGGTCCCGCCATAACAAGAGTCCCCTTCAAAATTGGTTCTCGTTTAGTCTCCGATTTTCTAGGGCTACGTAGTCGGTTCTTTCCTTTCTTAGTTGTAGGGCGTAGGAAGGGAAACTACATCTTCACATATACCAGTTTGGAGGGGCTTCTAAAATTATTATTTTAAATAATAAAAATAAAAGTAATATATTGATTATAGAGAGTTTTAAGGAATTATATTTTTCTATTTATTTTGCCTTAGTCTTGTCTTTTGCTAAGAAACCCAAGGCTGTGATAGCTGTAATATTGTAAGAAAATATCCTTCGGAGCCATCCTTAGAAGTCCATTCATCCAGCCAACAAATATTTATTGAGTTGTTACTATGAATCAGGGACTGTAATTGATGCCAAAGATATATATGGTGTATATATTTATATTTGGTAAACATGATAAATATGATCTGTGTCCTTACTGTGCTTTTTAATTATGTCAGTGATACCACAAGTTGAAAGGCTATTTATTCTTTAGTATACTGTTTGGGAATATTGTCATGATGATTTATATTTATATCTGAAGCCATCGACATTCTTGGTAGACATTTATTGATAGGTAGCATGGTAGTTATCTACTGCTGCATAATAAATTACTACAAAAACTTTTAGAGGCTTAAAACAGTAAATATTCATTATGTCATAGTTTCTCTGGGTGAGGAATTTAGGAGTGACTTAGCTGGGGGCGTTCCAGCTCAGAGTTTTTCACGTGGTTGTAGTCAGGATATTGGCAGTGACTGTGGTCATCTGAAGGTTTAGCTGGGCTAGAGGATCCAAGATGGCTTCCCCCATGGCTGTTGGCAGGAGGGCTTAAGTCCTTATCACATGGGCCTTTCTAGAGGCTGCTTGAGTATCCTCAAAACATGGCACCTGACTTTCCAGAGCAAGCAGTCTGGGAGCATGAGTATGAAGGAAGCCGTATTGCTTTTTAAGATCTAGATTCTGAAGGCTTTACACTGCCACTTCCTTTTATTTACTTCGTTAGAAGTGGCTTAAGTCCTGTGCACACTTGAGGGAAAGAGAATTAGGCTTTACTTCTTAAAGGCAGGAGTATCAAAGAATTTGTAGACATATTTTAAAAACCATTACAGGTAGTAAGTAGGTAAATGGGTAGAGAGATAGATAAACACTAGGGTCTAAAAGCTCATGAGCATTATATTGTCTTTGTATCCCTCTACTTACTAGAAAATTAGTCTAAACATTTCTTACTCTTTCTGGTTTTGTGTCTCCCTCCATCTGGAATACTTTACATTATAATTTCTGTTAAAGTCTTACCCATCATATGTGGCTTTCTACTGCTATCATGTCTGGGGGGAGTGAATATTTGAGGGAAGGCCTGGGGTGGTCAAGTTTGAATTCTGTTCAAGGAAAAACAAGATTGTTGAATAGGGATTGGCAGATTAAAGGACTTGAACTTCATTTAGTTCATAATGAAAAACCACTTGAAGTTTGAAAACAGAGGCAAGATACAGTCAAGATTTCACTGGGGGTGGCACAGGGAGGCAAGGGGCCTAGGTTAAAGGAGACTGCAGTAGTCTAGAAGCGAAGTGATACAGATAGAAAGGAAAGGCTAATGTTTGCAAGAGTTTGAGTTCCTTCTGGCAGAATTAGTCTAATTCACCTCTGAATTTCCCTATGTTGTAGCACAGTGCCCTGAACAGAATACATGCCCAATAAGATTTCACTTGGAGTATGTGTGTGTGTGTGTGTGTGTGTGTGTGTGTGTGTGTGTGTGTCTGTGGATATAGGACATATAAAATGATTGAATGATAATATAGATAAGTTCTTATATTTTTCAAGCGAGCCCTACTTTTTGAACTGATTTTTAAAAAAGAAACATGGTCCATAATTACAGCCATTAAAATCCCAAATCTAAAGAAAACATAAAAGGAAATACAATTCTAGAAGTCATTCTATTTTTATTCAGAGCCTATATTTTATTTGGTGTGATGAGACTAGCCTAATAAAGAATAGAAACAGACTTCTGATTATGTAATAGCCTGCAATTATTTTTATGGCTATTGCATTCCAATCTTCTTATGCAATATTTACAATGTACATGTGTAGCAAGGGCACAAAATACAAGTTCTAACAATCTTAACAGTAAATCAGAATCAAGTCACGCAATGTAACATTTGTGAACTTGCTTGGCTGATGCAGACAACCTTTGTTAAGAGTGCATAAAATACCAAGTTATAACTCTGTGGGAAATTGGAGTTTTAAGTTTTAAGTTCTAAAATTTAATTATCCCCCCACCCCATAATTAATTCTGCCAAGACATTTTGATATTGTTTTAATTGTGAAGATGGGGGAAAACTCACATTTTGAAAAAAAAAAACAAAATGTTTTAAATATTATATGAATGTGATGAGAATTTCAGCAGATTATGGCTACAAAAGATTATGATTCAGCCTGAAAACATAACCTATGGAGAATCATCAACTGTTCAGAATGAGCTCTTCCAGATGACAGATCTTACGAAGAAAACCTGCCAATAAAAGAGAGAATGCTAGAAGAAAAAGAATCCCGTTGACTTTCAACATATGGCCCCGACACTGACATATTTTATAGTTTTTAGTGAATAGCAACCCAAAATAACTAGGTTGATAAAAACCAAAAAAAAAAAAAAATGAATGCGTGAATTAAAAAAATTCTGCTCTGATTTTTTTTTTCACTTTTATTTTAGAGGATTTTTTAATGGAGTGTGTATGTGTCTGTGTACAGGGTTAATGAAGGGGCACCTCTTAATTATATTTTCACCTTTCAGGATAATAAAGCCTCCTAGCAAACTGAAAATAAAGACACATATCCATGTAAATTTATGCATTAGTGAGAAAATTGCCATCACTGTCCATTATCCTCATTCTTGGTTCTCTCAGCTACATAGTACCTGCATTTGTTCATGTCTTCTCCCCTATTCTCTCCAGAGACCCCTCGTCTTATCCCTTTCTTTAGTGAAACCTTTCAACTGCTACTTAGAAAGGGACCACTAGAGATTATCTGGTTTACTTCCTTGGTGTCAGGTAGATTATATAGCATGTCTGCATGCTCTGTGATGTGATCTCATGTGTTCATTTTTACTTTCATTTGATAAATATTGGGTACCTGCTATGTGCCAGGCACTATACTAGAGAAACTTAGAGTTTACTGTCTGAATCCTGTCTGATGTATTTCCAGATGTCTTTGGAATATGATGGGTCATAGAATTATGGTGAGTGTAATTTGTAGGTCAAGTTTGCAGGTAAAGTTTATTTCTACTATTTCCTTTCCTGAAATGGAACGGATTCAGATAGATGCTCCCTCTTCAGAGCTCTTAGTTTCTCCCAAATTCCCCTAAGATGGCCCCATGGGAACTGTGATGCTAACTTTGAGCTGGATTGGCCAAACAGGGAGACTAACTGCCAAGTAACTGCAAAGCAGCGGATAAATGCAAACACACCAAAATATCACTGCTTAATAGTTCTGTGCCTTGCTTCCTTCATCAGGCAAAAAAAAAAAAAAAAAAAAAAAAAAATGAGCCTTATACCTACCTCTTTCTGAGTGTTCCTGGGAAGATTAAGTGAGTTAATACATGTAACCCGTTAGTCCAGTGACTATCACAGAGCACTCTGTAAATGATACCTGTTATTGTTCCCGTTACCATGATTGTTATCAAAATTAACCTTTAAATTTTTTCTTAATGTTTATTTATTTTTGAGAGTGAGAGACAGAGCGTGAGCAGGGGAGGGGCATAGAGAGAGGGAGACACAAAATCTGAAGCAAGTTCCAGGCTCTGAGCTGTCAGCACAGAGCCCGATGCGAGGCTTGAACCCACAAACCATGAGATCATGACCTGAGCCGAAATGGGACGCTTAACCGATGGAGCTGCCCAGGTGCCCCCAAAATTAATCCTTAAAATAACAGGACAGGTATATTCTAATTGCCATTACTAATGATTACAATTTACAAAACAAATCCAAGTCTAGATGTTACATGGAATAAACTTAAAAGGGCTGCACTTTAAGGCATGGTTTCAAACAGCTTCATTAAACCTAACATCGTCAAATTGCTTTTGCACTCTGGTTTTCTTTATTGCTTTAAAAAAATCTTTCAATTCCCACAAAACTTTTAATGTCTTCTTCTGCCTGGTCTGGGGTGCTCTGCAAGCTTTCCCCTTTGTTAGCTTCTCTGACAGGTTTCATCTACGGGGAGCTCCCATTCTAATTCACCCTCACACACTCTCTTTTTCTTTGGAGAGGGGCTCCTTCGTCGTCATGTCCCACCTCCAGTGGCCATACCTTAGCTGCCTTCAAAAATCCCAATGGAAGTTTTTATTTTGGTCAGTAGAAAAAGAAAACTAAAGCACTAGATCACGATAAGAAGCGTCATTCCTGATTGTCCTATCCTCAGTTCCAGGAAAGCCTTGCTTACTACTGCAGCCTTTGAAGTACCTTCCTTATCAGTCTTAAGTTGCCAACAACTGGGCTTGGCATGAAGATGTTATCTTAAAGAGATGATGCATTTCTCTCTTTATATGGGCATTTAAAACCATCAGAGCAAAACAGTGTTTCACATATGAAGTTTGTGGAACTTTACTCCTGTGTAAAGTTACACTCAAGATTTGTGCACATTACTTTTTGTGACTTATACCTCAAGGGAAAAAAGGTGTTAAATCTGAGTTAAAATCTGGGTAAGAGTTTGAGCTTGTAGTCAGATTGCTTATGTCTGGACACACCCGCCATTTGTTGTGTAGCATTGGAAAATTACTCAAACCCTCCAAGCCTCAGTTTCCTTAATTATAAAATGAAAAGAGTAATCTCTGCCTAAATGTCACCGTGTCAGTGCTCTCTCTTGACTTCACCTGCCCCATCCTACTCACAGCCACCTTTCTCCCAAAGTCACCACTACCCTGAAAGGTTTTAGAAAGAAACCCTGAGATTTTTTCTAGATTCATCACCCAAGTGTGCATCCCTTAACTATAACTGAGTCTTACCTATTGTTTTAAAATTTGATGTGTCTTTTAAGTATCTTTCCATCTACAGATCCTTCCTTCCTTCCTCCCTTCCCTCCCTCCCTTCCTTCCTTCCTTCCTTCCTTCCTTCCTTCCTTCCTTCCTTCCTTCTTCCCCTTACAATTATATGTTGAAGAACCTGGGTCATTTACTTGAGTTTCCCCTAGTCTAGATTTTGCTGATTGCACACTTATTGTGAAGTTCAGCGTGTTCCTATGTATTTCCTGCTAACTGGCAGCTGAATGGAAAGGCTTAATCAGATCTGGGTTCAGTGCCTTTGGCAAGATTATAGGTGGTGGTGGTGTGTTCTTTGATCAAGAGGCAGGTAAATGTCTGGTTGTTGCTCTTTCCATGATGTCAGCAGGCATTGGTGCTTAATGCGCAGATCCCTTAATTCATTGGGGGCTACAAAATGGTGATGCTATAATTTTATCATTCTATTTTTATTTATTGGCTGGAATAATTTTATAAGAAGAGGATTTCTCTCATCTTCTATTTGGTTATCCAGTGGTACGGTACATATAGGAAAGGCAGGATAAATACTTAATTCTTTCCTATTATTTGCCTAGCCTTTAAGATAATGAATTGGTCTGTCACTCTTAGAAGTTGACTAATTAATTGTGTGTATTCAAATTCATTTTGAACTCATGAATATTTTTGTTGGGTTGAAATTAAAATGGTCCCATCTTTGGTCAGCAGTAACCTTTTCAAGTGGGCTCCTGAGTCCTTTTGATATGACCCTAGTATGATGTAACAAGATGTTTGAAACTCATCTTGAATATTTCCTGACCCACATCTGAAGTCAACCATTTTTTTTTAAAGAGACTCTGATTTCATTTAGCGGGAAATATTTCACTCTCGTGTTAGGCTCTTGGGACGTTCATTGCTACTGGGTTGATTGTAGATTTTAGGCCTTTTTGTGTGTGTGTGGTATGGAGCTAAGACATACATATTCAACATGCCTAAGAAAGTTTGGTTATAAAAGTTTCAAATGTATACGAAGGTAGAGAGGATACTATATTGCATCATCATGTAACCCATTACCTAGTTTCAATAATCATAAACAGAAAGCTAATCTATTTTAATTATATTTTTCTCCTTTCCTGTCCCCCACATTGGATTATTTGGACACAAATTCCATACATCATGTAATTTTACTTACAAATGCTGTTGAATTCATGTTTGTTTTTTTCTGGTGTGCTCTGTGTCTCCTTCTCTTCACCTTTCTTACTGACTTGGCTCTGCCACTTAGCAGGTGGGACTTAAACTCTCTAATCTTTCATCTTCTCAAAAAAGCCACGATTTAACTAATGGCCCAGCGCTAAGCATAAGATTGTTTTCATCTTTTTCAGGGTAGTAAGGGGTGGGACTCTTAGTGCTTCTGTGAAAATCTCTGAACACGTGTGCATGGAATCTAATTGCTAACGTAGGATAAAGTCTTAGAAGCTAGCTCAAGGAATAGAGAGAGAGAAAGAGAATCTCTCTATATTTTTAATATTTAATATTTATTTATATTTATATTTACTTTGTATTATATGTGTTTTTTTCTTCCAGAAGATTATTTACTCTCCCTCTAATTTTTATGATTGGTGCTCTAAGGCATGGTTACACTTGGGTGCAAATTGCTGGGACCATTAGGAGTTGGGACAATTACTAAGAGTAGACATGGACTTATGGGGACAGATTGCCATTTAGCTTTCTTCAACCCCAGCACTACTGACATTTTTGTCAGACGGTTCTTTTTTGTGAGGGGCTGTCTTATGTATCGTAGGATGTTTAGGATGTTTAGTAGCCTCCCTGGCCTCCACCCACTGAATGCCAGTAGAACTTTCCTCCTGTCCCCCCCACCCCTCGTTGTCACAACCAGAGATGTCTCTAGATATTGCCAAATGTCCCCCGGAGGGCAAACTTGCCCCCAGTTGGAAAAACCACTGCAGTTCCCCCCGCCCCAGTTTTGTTTCTATAATGGAAATCTGTTCGTTAAATTTAATTCATCATCCCTGCATACCAATAATTAAATTCCTATAAAGTAGTTAAGAAGTATTTTCTCTTTTTTGTTACAGTAGATTGAGGGGGAAAAATAGTCTGGGTACAGTTCCTTTGGTAAAACTGTGGGTGTTCTTGCCTTATTCCTCTGACAATAAAGAAAATTTGTGGGAAATGGAATATGTTGAAGACTTGTTTGTGAATCACAGTATTTTTTGTTCCATTTTGGTCATTCACACTTTCTCTAACCATGGCAGTGTTGCCCTGCTGTGTCCTGCCCATGCCTTCTCTCTGTGAAGCTGCCTGACAGGGTTTGCCATCCTCCCTGGTCCTTTTTAGTGCACTGAGGACCTGTTTTACTCCAGCGGTGATGGCCCTTTGCTTCTTCTTTATCTGACCATCATTTCGCTTAAGAGTTTAACACCCTCCCCCTCTCCCCTCCCAGTCATAAATGAATTCAGAGTGCATTATCTTGGAACTTTATTTTAGCTTTTAGAAAATTGCATTTGTGGTGTTTCCATTGGAGGTGAAGCTGGTGAGTTTGATAGAGACCAGATCTGAAATGTTGCAGGGAGCAGACTGCATTCTGCCAGTTTTACTTTTTAAACCTGTTTGAAGTAGTATGTAAATAAATCAGAATCATTTGTTACCAGGGCTGTGCTTTTGTGACGGGAGCCCTGACAACAGAGCCCTTCTCTGACCCTGATTTCCTCTCCAGGACTCTACCCTCTGCTTTAACTCTGTTCTTTATGTGGGATTTAGGATTGCAAATGCATCTTCTTTTTTTTTTTTAATTTTTTTTTTTTTCAACGTTTATTTATTTTTGGGACAGAGAGAGACAGAGCATGAACGGGGGAGGGGCAGAGAGAGAGGGAGACACAGAATCGGAAACAGGCTCCAGGCTCTGAGCCATCAGCCCAGAGCCCGACGCGGGGCTCGAACTCACGGACTGCGAGATCGTGACCTGGCTGAAGTCGGACGCTTAACCGACTGCGCCACCCAGGCGCCCCGCAAATGCATCTTCTAATGAACAGCCACTTACAGACTCGGGGAGGTGCTTGAACTGGGTGAAAGGCTATGCCTTCAGTCCTATGGTGTTCCCAAATGATCAAGCCCCCTTGACCTTCAGATTCTTCCTTGCAGTCACTGTAAGAAAACTTGATAGTCAGCTGTGCTTTGAAGTTTGTGTTTCTCCTTATTGATTTATGCATAAACTCAAATTTAGAACTTTTTGTTATTGTTGTTAGGTTAGCATCTCTTGGTTCACACCGAGTTTTCTCTAGTCTGTTCTAATATCAGATGCCACTGGTATCATTTATATTCCTTCGTTCAGCGGATATAGAGTGCTGTAATTCTCAGAGAAAAGGCTAGGGTCAGGGCTTCTGGAGCAAATCCAGTTAGCCTTTTGTAGCTTCATGTGTATGTTCATGAATAAAACAGGATTTTGGATTTCCTAACTCTTCCTAAGAAACCTTGCATTATACTATTGGTAAATCTTCAGGAGACTGATTTCCCTTTCTGTGGACTTTTTAATCCTCTGTTTTCTTTACTTTCTCCTTGTTATTAGTAGGGGTGAGGGAAGATGAAAAGCGTGGAGAACTTACTGGAGGGAATGGTCACCCCAGCCATGGTCACACCTAGTCCCATGGAAGGTACCTGTTCACTACCCAGAATCTCTCCATTGATTTGGATTAATTTGGAATTTCAGTCTCTTGTTTGAGATGTAAATTTTCCTTGAATAGTAAACTTTTCTTTATACTTTTAGTGTACATTTGACTAAATAGATATTTGAGACCATGCTTCTGTCAAGATTTTTTGGGGGAATAGGAGGTTTGATACAGACCAGGGGAGAGGACAGCAAGTTTTAAAGAAATCCCCCAGGGATCTACCTAAGGCAGTCACAGATTTTCTCAATTCGTGGACTCTTGGGACAACACCTGCATTGAACCCTGAAGATTTTCCACATCACTGAATTAAGAAGCCAGCTGTTGCCTTTGCCTGCCTCCACTTTTAATACAAAGTGCACCCAATACAGCTAATACAAGTTCTAACAAGTAAGCCTTTTTCTTGATCACAACGGAAACTGTTTGGATCTAGCAGAGGATTGCTGGGACAATTGTCTGGATTGGACCACACCTCTGCTTGAAAGCTGAGAGGGCTGTTTTTTTGTTTTTTTGGGTTTTTTTTTTTTAAATGCAGATTAACTTGGCCTTCAAGCTCCTAACAAGTTGAAATGGAGCTGTACCATGGTGGGCCCCACCCCTGTAGTAAACAGTGGCTCCTGATTCATAATGGCTTTCCCTTCTAGGCAGGGAAAATTTGTACTTAGTTAAAAAAGGATAAAAGTAAGGTTAAATTTGAAAGAGTGTTATACCTTCCTATTACCATTTCAAATTATAGCTACTGTCAAAGACTGCGTGTGTGTGCGTGCATGTGTGCACAGGGTATCTATTTAGGGGCTACCCCCTGCTTTTCTTTACTGTACAGGTCTTTGTGTTCTGAAGTTTTCGGCAGGTATGGACAATCATTTTAACTAATTATTTGAATGTAGGGTACAGTGTTTGCTATTTGTACTTCAGAGATCTCTAGTAGGCACCTACCTCAAATAGAAAGTTCTTTAGCATTTCTGATTGCTGTAATATAATAAAATCATTATTTTTACTTCATTTGAATAAGACTATTTCCATATCGCCTCATGTACTTTCCCTCATTTACTGTATACATTTTATATTTATATATTTATTTTATGTTGTGTAAATTGTATAATGTAGATTATTAAATATAATTAAATTTATTTGAGGCAGAAAATTTCATCCCTGTTTTTATAAAATTTGAGATTAAAAATGTTTGTGTGGAGGGGCGCCTGGGTGGCTCAGTCAGTTAAGCGTCTGACTTCGGCTCAGGTAGTGATCTGGCAGTTTGTGGGTTCGAGCCCCGCGTCGGGCTGTGTGCTGACAGCTCCGAGCCTGGAGCCTGCTCTGGATTCTATGTCTCCCTCTCTCTCTCTGCCCCTCCCCTATTTGCATTCTCTCACTCTCTCTCTCAAAAATAAATAAACATTAAAAAAGTTTTTAAAAATGTTTGTGGAAACAACTCCTGTTTCAGTAATTTAATGTATAGTTTGAGGTCATTTAAATCCTATTTGACCACTTAAACATTTTTAATAGAGAGTTTGTCATCTCAAATTTTTTGTTTTGTTTTGTTTTGTTTTTTTACTTTGTACGAAGGTTTGTCTATACTACTGAGCTCCTCAAAGACAGATTCAGTGTCTTATTCATCTTTGTATCATCAATACTTAACCTTAGGTGATCAGTAATGTTTATCAACTTGACATATTTTTTCATTAATTGGAAATTGGTAGTGGGAGAAATGACTTAGCAAATCTCTAAGTATTCTCTCAAATGCCTTCATTTTGAGAGGCTAAGCAGACCACCAAGCCTTTAGGTTTTAGAGACAAACTCTAAAATTATCCAGAGTTTTGCCGACTTACTGGCAATGGAATTAAATATAATTAATGGGGGTGGAGAGACTGGCTAGTTATAAAAGGACATAAATGTTTGTAACAACAAAGCACGACCTTCTATATTTGAATATCTTCTTACAGCATGTGTAAGTAAAGTTTTTCCTCTTTAGGGACTGAAGCTTTAAGAGAAGACTGCTGCTCTTTGTTCCTATGTGTTTTATGAATTTAAAATATTTTTATAGAGTGTATAAGATGCTATTAAAATTGTAGTAACTTTGGGCTTTTATTCCATAGTATAATTATCCTTGATTACAGACTTCAGAAAAGGTAATGTACGGAAGAGCTGTTTATCTCACAAAAAAATTCACATAAGATTCTAGAACTTACATTCTAGGAATAAAGACTGTTCTTTTTGAGGTAATTTAAGCTTTTGGTTGTTTGTTTTTTTCGGTTTTTTTTTTTGGACAACAGTCTTTGGTTTTGAAGAATAAATATTTTTTAGCAATTCTTCAGCATGGTTTATTGTGAACACACAGAATGTCTAGTAGTATCTTATTTGATCATATCACTTCAATTCCTTTCTTAACCTCCCTCCCACTCCTTCAACCCCACCCCAAAGCTAGTGCTTAGGAAACACAACAAAGGCACCATATTATGTTATCAGATTTCCTTTCTGTAGTTCTCTAGAGTGCCAATGTCTTGGGAAGATAGAACAATGTTAAATGTAGTTTTCAAGAAAGCCATTTTATGTCAAGAAAATTAAATACTAACAGGTTGATGACTTGAGTAACTGGATAGATGGTGGGCTGTTTACTTAGATGGGGAGGATGGGGACTGGAGAAGGATACATGTTTGGGATGAGGGAGTAGGTTGAAGGGTTGATCAAGCATTCCAATTTGGACATGTTAACTTGGAGCTATCTGGTAGACATTTAGGTGGAAATGTCCAGTAGATAAGATATGAAAGTCTGCAGTTCAGAAAAGGGTTGATGTAGAAATGTAAACTTGGAAGTGTTTATCATGAAGGCATTTTTCATATCCATTGGAATGCCTGAAGTTGCTCGAGGAGAAGGTAGAGAGTGAAGAGCCCCGAGTCCTGGAGGAATATTTAGAGGTCGTGTAGAGATGAAGCAGTCAGTAAAGGAGCCTGACAAAGATGCTTGTTAAAATGGTATTAAAACCAGGAGAGAGTAGCTTTGCAGAAGCCAAGAGAGATGTTCCAGAAGAGAGCATGGTCAGCTGTGTCTCAGGCTGCTGTGCGCTGACTGAGAGGAAAACAGTGTTAAAAGTGTGGTGGCTAAACTTGTTTTTCTTCATTCGTTCCTTCATTTGTTTGTTCTGTATTAGTTATTCATTAAACAAGTGGTTCTCAGCTTAGATCTTACAGTTAATTAATGTTTTGTAACATGGACCGATTTTTCATCTCATTTTTATGTCAATTGAATATGCAAATTAAGATCCTCTCAAATAACTTGGGGGATATTGATTTCAGCTTTTCTAAATAAGAGAAATGTGCAGAGGGAAAATACAACAATAAAAAGCATTTCTCAAAAAGCCATCAAGTGTGCCAAATTAGTATCAGAGCAGAAATTTCAGGATGGTGGATAATTGGGAAGGGGGTGTAATGCAGTAAGGAACCCACAGACACTTCTTTTGTATTTAATGTATTTCTTTATCTGCATGGTGAATAGGTTGGTATTAATTATATCTGTCTGGACTAAACCTATCTCTTGAGAAAGTTGTCAGAGTTTGATGATTCCAGTGAGAGTGTTTCTTAATTTTCTTTTTGTTGGATTACAAGTAAGGCAGGAATTGGAAAGAGGTAAAATAAAACTCTTTGCTTTCTTTAATAGGAAATGTAGCTTGCTACAGAAAGGTTTTATGATTAATTATGGAATTGCAGTATTATTTATGTAAATTTATTCTATGTAGTGAATTAATATATTACTGTTGATAGGTACGGCCATTGTATATGTTTTTAAATAAAATTTTGATCTCTAGGCCCTTGGTTAGGTATTTTTCCTTCAAAATTCTTTTCATGGGAAATTCAGAGTCTCATTATATTATTTGGATTTACAGTGCTTATTAAGCTATAGTTCTTTGTAAATGTAAGCATTACCTTTGATTTAAAGTAAAGGTGGGTGGATTTTATTTTATTGATTGAAACAGTGTCTCAAAGGCATTAGAACGTAAACTGTTTACATTTTTGTTTTCAAATGGACCTTTTTTGAAGAAGGCAGAATTATCCTAAAGTTTTATTGATAGTGGCATAAACAGTAAAAGTTACTTTATACTGTTTTACAAATATGTTATCTAAAAATCAGTCATGAATTCAGGCTTCTAGTTAACTTTTAATGCTACAGATATATTTCCACAGATTTTTTTTCAAGTTGTTATTTAAATTCCAGTTCCTTAACATACAGTGTAACATTAGTTTCAGGTGCAGAATCTAGTGATTCATCACTTACATACAAAAAAAAAAAGATGTATTTCTACAAATTTAGTATACATTATTTTGCATAGGGTAAACTATGGGAGCTCATTATTTTTTTTTTTTTAAATTTTTTTTTTTTCAACGTGTATTTATTTTTGGGACAGAGAGAGACAGAGCATGAACAGGGGAGGGGCAGAGAGAGAGAGGGAGACACAGAATCGGAAACAGGCTCCAGGCTCCGAGCCATCAGCCCAGAGCCTGACGCGGGGCTCGAACTCACAGACCGCGAGATCGTGACCTGGCTGAAGTCGGACGCTTAACCGACTGCGCCACCCAGGCGCCCCAAGGGAGCTCATTATTTAAGAAACTGTTCAACCAACCCTTTTATTTATTTATTTTAAAAATTTATTTATTTTGAGAGAGAGAGAGAGAGAGAGAATGTGCAGGAGAGAGAGCAGGAGAGGGGCAGAGAGAGAGGGAGAGAAGAAAATCTCTGTCAGCACAGAGCCCCATGTGGGGCTCGAATTCATGAACCCTGAGATCATGACCTGAGCTGAAATCAAGAGTTGGTCACTTAACTGACTCAGCCACCCAGGTGACCCAGCCAACCCTTTTATAAAGCAAATAACTTGTTGTAAGTTGAAATTTTTAGATTAGATTTTTCAAAGTAGTTAATTTTGGGTATCCTTTATTTGTCCTTAAGTAATGGTGTGACTCCAGAGAAGTTAAGAGACCTCTCTGAGTTTCAGCCTTCTTATCTTTAATTCCAGAATTAGGTTAGCTTAGTCCCTGAGGTTCAGCCTTGAAATTCTGTGATGCTCATCTTAAAAATACCTGTACCATACAGCATTAACAAAAAAAAATTATTAAGAGCTTGTGTATCCTCTAATGAAAGCAGTATTATTAGAGTATTGGGAAATTTTTTTTAAAAGTGGGATTGATCTCAGTCACATAGATTTGTCTTTTGGGCAGACTAATTGAGTAAGGCAGAAGAACCCACAGACCACTTGCCTCAACCTGAGGAGAAAAACATATCCAGAAATAATGGGGAAGATAGTACCACTTTAGATAAGCTACCCGTCGGCTGATGGGTTTTTTAAAAAATGGTACTAAAAAGTATGTAACATAAAATTTACCATTTTAAACCACTTTCAAATGGTGGTTTAAATATATTGATGTTGTTATGCAACCATCACCACCGTCCATCTTCATAACTCTTTACATCTTGTTAAACTGAAACTCTGTACCCATTAATCAACAGCTCCCCATCCTCCCCTCACTCCACCACCTGGAAACCACCATTGTACTTTCTGTCTATATGATTTTGATTATTCTAATACGTCATATACATGCAAGCATATAATATTTGTCTTTTTGCGATTGGCTTGTGTCATGTAGCGTGATGTCATCAAGGTTCATCTGTATTGTAGCATTTGCAGAATTTCCTTTCATTTTAAGGCCGAATAGGATTCCATTATATGCATATATCGTATTTTGCTCATCCATTCATCTGTCGATGGACACTTGGGTTGCCTCCACGTTTTAGTTATTGTGGATAATGCTGCTATAAACATAGGTGTACATGTATCTTCTCAAGACCTTGCTTTCAGTTCTTTTCGATATATACCCAGAAGTGGAATTGCTTTATCATATGGTAATACTGTTTTGAATTTTTTGAGGAACTGTCACACTGTTTTGCACAGTGGCTGTACTGTTTTGCATTCCTGCTAACAGTGTACAAGGGTTTCTAATGGTAAGAGGTGGTGGTATCTCATTGCTTTGATTGGCATTTCACTAGTGATGAGTGCTTATTGGCCTTTCATAGATCTTTGGAGAAACGTCTATTCATTCAAGTCCTTTGCACGTTTTTGAATTGGGTTGTTAATTTTGTTGTTGCTGAGTTTGGGGAGTTCTTTATATAGTCTAGACATGAATCCCTGAGTAGATGTATGATTTGCAAGTATTTTTTTTCCTTCTGTGGGCTGCCTTATTACTCAGTTGATACTGTCTTTTGATGCACAAAATTTTAGAATTTTTATTAAGTCCAACTTACTAGTTTTGTTGTTGTTGTTGTTGTTGTTGTTACCAGTGCCTTTGGTATCATAGCCAAGAAATCACTGCCAAATCACGTTGTAAAGCTTTTGCCCTGTGTTTTCTTCTAAGTTTTATTGTTTTAGGTCTTACATTTATGTCCTTGATCCATGTTGAGTTAACTTTTGTATATGTTATTAGGTAAGGGTCCAGCTTCATTCTTTTGCATGTGAATATCCAGTTTCCCCAGCACTTTTTGTGGTGATGGTTGTTGAATACAGTGAACAAAACAAGTAATCATGCTGTGAGAGACCAACCCATGCCCTTAAGTGTTTAGGGCTTTATAGACCACATTGTTCAGAGCATGGTGCAAATAGAAAGAAAGTTGCTTTTTTTTTTTTTAATTTTTTTTTCAACGTTTATTTATTTTTGGGACAGAGAGAGACAGAGCATGAACGGGGGAGGGGCAGAGAGAGAGGGAGACACAGAATCGGAAACAGGCTCCAGGCTCTGAGCCATCAGCCCAGAGCCCGACGCGGGGCTCAAACTCACGGACCGCGAGATCGTGACCTGGCTGAAGTCGGACGCTTAACCAACTGCGCCTGAAGTCGGACGCTTAACCAACTGCGCCACCCAGGCGCCCCGAAAGAAAGTTGCTTTTAAAAGCATGTAAAATTACCTTGACTTTCTCATTTTAAGTAGCCCTCTATAAGCCTATTAATTTCATTGAACTCCTTATTTGATTAACTAGTGACCTGATTTAGTAAACATTTGTCAAGATACGGCTTCCCTGGAGATATATTAAGCCTGGAGCACGTAAGGCATCTTTTCCCCTTCAGTGTTAAGTTAGGGAGGTATTGCGGTGATACTGTGATTACAATTGTCTAGGAACATTAAGAACCTTAGTCTGGATCTTTTGTAACCATAAAAGGCAATGTGTCATGCTTTCCTGTTTTGCATGGATGAGAAGGGAGTAAAAAACACCAAAAGAATTTTTATTGCATAGAAATATTTCCTTCCTAGCAGTGTGTGAAGCAATAACGAGCCTAAAAAACAATCTTCTATAGTGGTGGGAGAGGAAAGCGGGGAAACACGGTGCAGTCACACTGACTGGAGGGCTGGCCATGCAGCGCCGGATTCCGGCCAGGTTCGTGTCTCCATCTCTGCACAGCACTTTCTCCTGGGCGTGGTGCCGCCAGGTGCTCCTCCTCACGGCCCGCTGAGAGGGGGAGGGCAAGTAATAACTTCCTCTCTTCTAGAAGAGGAACTTGTCAAAGTCTGTGGTACAGATAATTGGTGAAGACAAGCTACAGCCACACTTCCCTAATTGCCAATCCGTGGCTAAGACCAGAATATCGTGGCCATTGTGTTGGGATATTTTTGGTGAGGCACATTACTCCGAACAGAAAATGTGGCCTTTAGCGTACCCAGTGGTAACTTGAACATGGTCGACCATCACCGCCACGTAAGGTTGATGCGTCTGCGCTGTGGATTTGAGGACAGCCTACGGTGGTTGTCAAACTTCAGCATATCTTAAGAGCCCACGTTTTCCACCAGCCTAATTTACCTTGGGTCCTCTCACATTTTTAATACCATCCCACCCCTATTTCTTTTCCCAGCAACTCCCTCTGCCATCCCTAAAACAATCTAGATTGCTGAACAGAAATGGAACAGAAACAGAACAGAAACTTGTTAAGCCAGATTAAAAGAGACCCACCATTTCTTTAGTTTGTGTCCCACACCTGCTTCATTCGCTGGTGTGGACATGATACTGCTACCGAAAAGGCACAGCAATATGTTTCATCAAATGCTCTTCTAAAGATGTTTTTACATGCAGTTTCATTTTTAAACCGTTCTGTGCAATGTAGAAGAATTAAATTAGTAATGCATAATATGTCTTGTGCTTTTTAGTAATGGGTTAATAGTGACAATGTGGAGACAGCCTAGAGTTGTGCATTTTCTTCGGAGGCGAGGAAACGAATATCGAGACAAAACAACAGCTGCGTGAGATTTCACGATGTGACCGTGGCCCATTGCTGCCGAGGGAAGGAGAACCCAAGCCATTCACTGGGATATCGGTGATCTGAAAGTGAAGGGCAGTTGTTCTTCAGCCAGATGTGGTTTTTCGTTTTTCGTTTTTCGCTTGTAGGTGAAAAGTGTTGCATTCCTGGGAAGACACCACAGGGCGTTCTGGGTACAACGCAAATGAATGTGTGGCGCTAGGTCTTTGATGCGGTGGAGAATTGGTATTGCATAGCTTTAGATGAAATGATTTAAAGATGAAAGGATGAAGAGCAGAAATGCAGGAGGAGGGAATCCTTTATACCATCTGAAGTCCATCAGTGGTTAAGAATAGGAAGGGCTGTCACGTCACTGCTAGCTTCCAGTCCCAGCTTTGTCGCCGACTCTGACCTTGGACTGGCGTTTGACTCGTTTATGCCTCAGTATCCTCTTCTCAAAAATGAGTACAACACCTTTCTCATGGTCTAGTGTAAGGATGAAATAAAATAATGCATGTACCATTTCACGCAGTGCCTACTGTTTAATACAAAGGCCTCAGAAAATAATAGCCAAGGAATTTGATAGTGGTCATTTTTGTGGTAGCTTTTAAAGACTTCCAGAGTATTTTACTAATAGTCTCTAAGCTTGATTAATTAATCCAACCAACATTACAGGCGTACTTAAATGCTTTTCTAAAGATGTTTTTATATATAGTTTAATTTTTAAACAATTCTGTACATGTATAAGAATTAAAGTAACGCGTAATACGTTTTGTGCTTTTTAGTAATGTTGATAATAACAACGTGGAGACAGCCCAGAGTTGCTTATGTTCTTTGTTAGTTTTTCATTTGGACACATACCTCCTCAGTCTTGAGTCATTTCTCTACTCCTTTATATAGCTTCTTCTCTTGTCCTTAATGAAAATTGATTCTTCCCTCTTCTGTGAAGGCCTCCCCTTTTCCCACTTCTTCCGATTCACTGAGAAAATATGAAAACGTAATCCTTTGTCTGCTTGCATCATGGTCTTCAAGTAAATCATTGCTCTCTCCACCCTAGGACCCATTCTTACTTTACTTGTGACCTTAGTACCTGGGACACACATTTTCTCCATCCCCTGCCCTCCTTACAGATTCTGGCCTGATCCTGTGACTCGAGGGTCCATTCATTACTCTTCAGCCTGCTGGGCTCTTTCCACCTCCATCTCTATTCTCCACCTCCCCCTGGGGGTACCTTGTACTTCATCAGCACTGCTCTGCTTTTTTATTTTTTTTAAATGAAATTTATGGTCAAATTGGTTTCCATACAACACCCAGTGTTCATCCCAACAGGTGCCCTCCTCAATACCCATCACCCTCCCCCCCATAAACCCTCAGTTCTCAGTTTTTAGGAGTCTCTTTTTAAGATGGCATTACTCTCCTTTGTTTGCAAAGTCCTGCACTTTGCATCCAGATCTGTGGAGCTGGGTCTTTGCCGTGGGCCATTCACTCCTAGACACTGCAGATTCCCTACTCAGCTTGTCCCAGAAACCTGCTGCTTCAGCACCACCTCAGTGGCCCTCCTAACACGCTTGGTCCTCTGCCATAGCCACAACGTGCTTTTTCTCTTTTGGCAATCTGATGATAGGACCTTTTAGAAGAAATTCCTGGAACCATACTGATTTGGTCCACTACAAATTTGTGATTCTGATTGCATTTTAGGCCCTTATTATGACTTAACGGTAGTATCTTATCAGTCCTTTAGCACATTTTCTTTAATGACTAATAAATATTTTCTATTCTCCCTATGCTTCCAGGCCTAACTAGGCCACCCTCCCTCTTGGGAGGTGATCTTCCCTCTTACTTTACTGAGATTATTGATGTTTTTTGCTGCTGTGCATGTACTTGCGTTGTCCCTGGGAACTTGATGAACAAAATGTTACACAGCAGCACTGTGTCCCTGAGGTCTGATCAAGTTTTTAAGTAACCATATAGTAAGGAAAATAAGAGAGTAAAACACATAGCCCATCCTCTCTGTCTCTGAATTGATAATGAAGGAGACAAACCTACCTAATTTAAGTAAAACCTCATTAATATGCACTTGACTGTCACCATAAGTTTGGTTACCTTCAAGGTGTCCTCTGCCTTGTGGTGTAGGGTAGAGCAGGATGTGACTTAATGGGTAGCACGGCTGTCTTTTTCTGCTTCCAGGGCTATGATAGAGACACACTAACAATCATTCAGAATTTGTACACCTGTGCTAAAGAAAGACTCAGAGGGTCTAAAGGCAGGAAAGTAGTAGCAGTTATAAAATTGATTAGAGTAATAGGCCCGGGAAGGCCTCCATAGGGTGTGTTTAGAGGGAAAGCAGAGCCAGGCTCGGAGGGGAGAGGTATCATTTGATGAGGTAGTGTGCAATGAACATCTCAGGGATGCAAGTGGTGATCTTGGCTGCAACAGCCAGAGAGCTGGCCTTGACTCTGACGAGAGATGAGGGAATAGGGCATTTCTCTAGAGTGAAATGTAAATGTCAACCATCATAGAAGATTATGGATACAATTTACCCATCATTTTATTTTTGTGTTGAAGTGTATTTGAAAGTAGAGCTTGGATGGGATCTATAACTCAGGTGACTTCTTTCCTCCTTTTTGTAGTCATGGGTCTTGAAGGAGCCAGTGGGCATGTGGAAGGAAAGAGTTTTATCGTGCAAGAGCCCGTGTATGTCTCCTTTTTTGGTAGTTTCCTGAAGAGATAGTGCTGATGCCTTGTACATGTGCTGTAGGCATTTTAGTCTGTTGCCAGAGAGAATGATCCTAGAGATTTCATTCATTGGAGGAATCCAGGGGGCCAAGTTGTGGCTTCTGACAGGTCTGGGACAATAGTTTAGGGGCCATGGTCCATGGTCCATCAAAACGTGGCCTGAGAAGCCCTTCTTCCTTCTTATAGATGGTTAGGACATCACAATAAAGAGAGAAACCTAATGTAACCTTAAGTGTTCCTATTTTTTGACACTTCCCCAGTCCCGTGTAATTTACTTAAAAGGTCAGAATGTGCATTCAGGCACTCCCCAGTGTCACTTTACGTAGTGCAGTGTTAGAAGCAAATGGAACTAATTTCTTCTTTATTTTTATTAAAAAAAAAACAGAAAGAAGATTGCTCTTAGAGAATGAAGGATAACAGTAGAAACAATACAAGGAAATATTAACCAATCCATTTTTACAAGAAGTAACACTTTTCAGCCTCTCCCCTTTGTGCGTTTCCTAACTCGAATACTGCTTTTAAATGTCATTTATAATCAGACATAACATAAGGAATGTTTTAAATACCAAATTTCAGAACATTATTTGTGTTGTGTCAACAAATACAGAAATATAAATTGTTTTAAGGTGCATATTAAGCTTTATTGGGCAAAGAGATAAATATTTTGTCTCTGTTATTGCTTAGCTCAAGTAACAGTAAATCTTTTAAGTCCACCAAAACATGAATCATTGCACAATGCATGGTACATTATAAGTGTATTCTTCAGAAGAGATTTATGCATCTGACTTTTATGGCACTGAATTTCAAAACCTCATAAAGAAGTCATTTTAGAGAAATGTCATGCTGACCTGTGTTGAGGGAGAGGTAAAACTTGCCCATGTGACCAACTTCATTCCAACTTGACTTGCAGAGTTATAGATATGGTTGAAAATTTACACACTGCAGATACTCTGTAAATGTTTGCTACATGAATATTTAACACATGATTCGAGTTATGTATTAGCGATTCCTCTAAAATTCTACATTTTTAGTTCCATTGACTGAAAGTTTATTTCTTGTGTATCTTGTTATCAATACTTCCTTTTGGGCTACCAAAGAGGACTTTAATTTTTCGAGGACATTGCCCCAGCAACATCACAAACTACTTGTATTTGCTTTAAAAATTCATATGATAGCATCTTTAATATATGGCAGTTTTAATATTTTGGCATCTCCTACACATTGACTTATCAAGGAAGATTATGTCTTTATTTTACTTTAAATGAAGTACTGTTTTCAGAGATGATTTCCTTAAATCCATCTGCACTGAAAAAATGTAATTAATCTGACATTTTGTAAAGGTTTCATTGAATTATATTCTTGTCTTATGCTGTACAAGGATAAGCACATATACATTTTCAACTAAGATTAGCTTTAGGATGTGTTAAGGGAAAAAGATAACAGTACATATTTTATGATCAATATATTTTAATTAGTCAATTTTCAAATGAGCGTGTCCATCTGTAAATTGTAGATGGGATATGCCCAAGTGCAGAGAAGAAAAAAAAAAAAGATTTAGAGCTTAGACAAATAGAAGAAAGAATTTTGAATCTGTGTAAAAGCTCATATCTAAGAATAGGCTGGTTGGTATGTGACCCAGTGTACTAATACATTGACACAGTCCCCAAGTTCAGGGAAAAACTTGACTAGGGTTTTGAAACCCTTTTGAGTCTATAGAACAGGTTTTATTTTTTATTAATTAATTTAATTATTTTATTATTTCTTAGCCATAGTGAGTTAATTTAGACCCCAAAGTAAACATGCCTCATGTTGGATAAGTTTATCTATAAATATTTGTTTCATGCATGTGGACACGTGTTTCCAGGTTAATTTTTTTTTTTTTTGATCTAGCATGGCATATCGCTACTTTTGTGGCCAAGTAAGGTGTTCTTTTGCCTAAAAAAAGGAGAATGTTGAAATATGTTTTCAAGGGCCTTATGTATTTTTCTAGTCCTACGATTCTGTTATTTAACTACTGTAAAACTTCACTTAGAAATAGCAATATAAGAACTTTTTTAAGGTGTATTTTTCCCTCTTCAAATTAATAATTTCAGAAAGGTTCTTAAGATAAGCACAAAAATGTTGCTGTAAGTCTCCAATAAACGTATCTTCCTTGATTCCAAAATAGTTTCCTGAATTGTTTCTAAGGGCTTTCATATATCTTCAAAATATCTGTAAGGGTCAACTCTTAAATCACCTCCCTTCTCAATTAGGAAAAAACAAATGTTTACCTTGACTTGGTTGTCCTCTGCTCTGTCACCATACTTCAGCAGCCTCCTGATAGGTTTTAGTTTTAAGAATACAAAATTAGTGTTTGCTTCGGCAGCCTATACACTAAGAATACAAAATTAATCTTAATATCAGTTGAAGCAAATCTTAATTATCAGGGAAGCAACCCTGCTGTTAAAAAAAAACACAACTCAGGGGCGCCTGGGTGGCGCAGTCGGTTAAGCGTCCGACTTCAGCCAGGTCACGATCTCGCGGTCTGTGAGTTCGAGCCCCGCGTCGGGCTCTGGGCTGATGGCTCAGAGCCTGGAGCATGTTTCCGATTCTGTGTCTCCCTCTCTCTCTGCCCCTCCCCCGTTCATGCTCTGTCTCTCTCTGTCCCAAAAAATAAATAAACGTTGAAAAAAAAAAAAACACAACTCATATAATTCATTATAGTCTATTGACCTGTTAATTTTTTTCTTCTTTAGTGTGAATCAACAGAAGGTGACTGTGTAGATAGATGGTTTGGATCCTTTCAATATGGAGACTCCTGCCTTTCAGTTCTAGGACATTATCATATATTTTTCCTTTGAAAATTTACTCCATTCCATTTTCATTGCTCTCTTTCTTTAGAACTCCATTTTGTCTATGATATTGGACTACTGGATTTGATTTTTTTTCCCCTTTGTTTTCTTATATGTCCCCTAGTTCTCTTTGCTTATTGATGCTGCTCTCTGGAAGATTTCTTTGACTTTATCTTCAATTTTTCCATTGGATTTTTAAAATTTTGCTATCATTTTTAATATATCAACTCAGTTTTTTAATTTTAATTTTTCTCTGTTTTCGAGTTTCTTCTTTTTGTGTGTGTTGGAGGCTTTCCTCAAAAGCCTGATGGTTCTTTTATATCTAGGAGTGAGATACTGAAAGTCTGAATAGAGGCTGTGTGTGTGCACGCGCGTGTGTGTGTGTGTGTGTGTGATAGAAGGATCAAGATTGTGTGTTCGTGGAGAATGCTTGTTAACTGAGGGTTTAACTATGGAAAGATTAGGCAGTGAGCTGTCTTTTTCATTGGGAGACCCTCAACTAGCAGTATTAGGTCTTTTGTGGGGGGGAATTCTAAAAGTCTGCAGAGAATAAGTTTTTGGTCTCTTGCCTGGGGGTGGAGAGTGGAGTATAATAAGATATATAGGCCTGGCTGCTTATATCCTAGGAGTGAATTTCTGGCATCAGCTCTGTGATGTGAAGAGCTGGAACAACATAAGTCCCATCCTTACCACAGGAAAACAGCTGGACAGACAGATTTTTGTGAACTCATCAAAGAACTGAAGTCACAGAACAAAAAGGCCATCCCAAAGTCCGGAAAGAGACAGAGGCCCTTAGTGAGACCCATGACATAAACATTTGCTTACCTGAAATAGAATTGCTGGATGCTTGTAGAAGATTCAACTAGAAGTGTTGGTGAATTGCTGGAGGCCAAGGCTCTTGAGAACATAAGGGGGCTCTCACTCTTTTGTGGTTTATACACACAGAGATCCTGCCCCTCACCTCAACTGCCGTGGAACCGAGTGCCTCTGTCTTGCCCTTGGTGGCTTTCTCTGTGCGAAAAAGTGAATCGGAACTTCTCATCCATATCCCCTTCTGTGGTTTAATCTGTCATGTAAGCTGGAAGTCTCCATCATGGTATGTTATTACTTGAAAATGGCCCGTGATTAAGGAGAAGACACAGTATGGATCTCCCTTTCTAAAACAAGTATGACTTCCATATACATAGGTCATAGACTGCGTGTGATGTTTTTCTTCTATTTCTATTTAAATTTTTTTCTGAAATGCTACAAATAAATATTTAAGAGAATGCAGCCAATAGAAATATGTACTGTAATTACTCACTCCTACTTTAAAGACTGTCTTTTGCTTGTTTTCTCCTAGCTTGCTCTCCTCTAAGTGTCTAGAATAGTAAACACCTAGCATTCCAGTACAACTTGCCATTTGGATGTAGGAGGTGGTGACATCAGTAGTTCTTTATAGCAGGACTCACTGTTAGGGTCCCCTGCTTCACCCCAGCGCTTTCAGTTGAATCGCTCTGGAGCTGCAGGTGTGGATGAAGATAGTCCTTGGGCTTGTGCACTTATTCTGTTCTCCCGGGTGAGGAGACTTTTGTAGGACAAGGTGGTTACTGAATTCCCAGGAAATTCTGAGCTGCTCTCAACCATGGCTGTACTTGGGGAACTTTAAAAACTCCCGGCACTTAGGTTGCACTCCATGCCAATTAAATCAGAATCTCTGGGGAAGGGACCCAGGCATCTATAGTTTTTAAAACTCTCTAGATGATTACAGCTGATATTTGCAAGTCACTGCTCTAAAGGGCAGATTAAACGTTTTCATTCCTAAGTAGCCATCTGGATGTTCAGGAGCAGCCTGAAAAAGTAATCTCTGTGCTTACTGTAATCAGAATGTATACCTTGTGGGATTCTATAGACGCTTTCTGGTCTTTGACTAGCAGGGCACCCTTGTGTGTGCATCTGCCTTAATGGGACAAATCTTAAGTACTAAGAGGAAAGGCAGTCTTTTTCTTTTGTTTATCATTGTATCCCAAGTGTCTAGAACAGTCCCTGATGTTCTAGTAGATTATCAAAAGATATTTGTACAATTAATGACTTCAGCTCTCTTTTTACTGAAAAGGGACAGAGAGTATTAAATGGTCGAAACGTCATTCCGCATTCCTTGCTTTTTAAGAACTCCGCCAGCCCCAAGTGTCTGACATTCTTCTTTCCTTTAATGTGTGTATAGAGGATCCTCATGGTTTGCACAGGCACTGCGCCTAGATAGACGTAAAGCCTGGAGAGCCAAACCTACGGAGAAATCACAAATGTCTCAATACAAAAGTGCAAACCACTGTATTCACTTTTCCATTTCATGCAGGTGGCTTGGCCGGTCACTGTTCTTAGTGCAGGAAGCCCCAAGATGAGTTTCACACATTCCCTGATATTGTGAAGTCATTTTCAAGAACAACTTTAGGGCCTGATTTTCACTTTTTTCACATTTAGATTTTTGGCCAGAGCCCAAATGATAGATTTCTAGGTATTATAACAGATGACAAAATCCATAATTACATTTGAGGTTTACAGTAAACAACCTGATGGGGAAAAAAAGGGAGTTATTTTTATTGCACTTATTTTACAGATGAGGAAACACTTTTAATCACTTTGAGCAGTTTGCTCATAACTGGTAGTCGCTCAGCTGGGACTTTGTTCTGGGTCCTCTGACTTCAAATCTTATGAGTAAGAAGGGTTAATATTCCACTTGTTACGTAATGGCAGACTGGGTTGATTTTGTACTTAGTGCCGTGAGGCACTGTTAAAAACTTTAGTCACAATAAATTAGGTTAATGCCATTTTGTTTTAAAATTACCTGCCAGTTACCGTTGTTAAATTAAAAAAAATTTTTTTTAACATGTATTTATTTTTGAGAGACAGAGCATGAGTGGGGGAGGGGCAGAGAGCGAGGGGGACACAGAATCCAAAGCAGGCTCCAGGCTCTGAGCTGTCAGCACAGAGCCCAATGTGGGGCTTGAACCCCACGAACCGTGAGATCATGACCTGAGTTGAAGTCAGCTGCTTAACTGACTGAGCCACCCAGGCACCCTCTAAACTCTGGGTTTTTAAAATTTGTTTGTTTAATTTTGTTTTTGGTGTGCGTGTGTATGTGGGGTGTGTGTGTGTGTGTGTGTGTGTGTGTGTGTGTGTGTGTATGTGTGTGTGTGTGTGTGTGTGTGTGTTTAATGGGTCAGCATTATTTTATAGAAAGATATGGGGACTTGGGGCTTAGATGAGTTGGCAGAGCCTCACATATTACACATTAGGCTGGGTTTTTCAGTCTCCAGTTTTCAGATAATCTTAGAATAATTTTTACCTGTCTTTGTTAATAGGAATTATACTTATAGCTTCTTAACTCCTAATGCATGAGTAAAAGGTAGTAATCAAGAGATGGCCAGATGACAGAGTGCTTATTGCTATGTCCTGTACTAAGAACATAGATCCTTGAGAAAAGGAAATTATCTCTTGTAATTTCTATTCTAGCTCTTATTTTCATGTCTTTTTTGTCTTTCCTGTGGATATCACCTATCGGGATATTTAATTTTGGGCTTGAAATAGATAGGTTTGCTTCCAGTTCAGGGTCACTCCAAGGGGGTTCTACTTCTTTAAGGTCTCATTTGTTAAGATAGATTTATCTTCTGGTTTACCTCTGGACTTATTCATGTGTAAATTATATGTATAGCCAACCAAAGGGACCATGGCAGAGTAGGGTGATTTTGTTATCTGGAATTATAGGACAGCGTTAAAGTCCAGATTTAACCATTTGCCATTAGCAAATTTAACCATTTGCCATTAGCTTTCTGAACTTGTTTTCTCACCATGAAAATCAGGGTAGTACAATTTATCTTTCTAGTTTCCTGGGTTTGGAAGGAAGACTCAAATGAGACATGTGTAAAACATATTCTTAACTGCCAAGTGCTTATATAAATAATAGATATCATTGTTTTTTCATTTACCATAATGATGTTATTTTCCTCATTCTTGAGCCTTAATAATATATTTTGCCCTTGTACTACTTTTATAAATTTAATTTTCCAGTATCATATTTTATGTGAAGATAGGAAAGTCAGTTTATTTTCACATTACCTTTAACATCCATCAGAACCTCTTGTTTTCCAACCCTAAAACAATTAAAATGGAGGCTTATGCCAATCAGGACCTTGGTTTGATTAAAAGTGGTGTGGAAAAAAAATACTAGCTCCTTTAATGCAGAATCTTTTTTTTTTTTAATTTTTTTTTTCTTTTCAATGTTTTTTTTTTTTTTTGGGGACAGAGAGAGACAGAGCATGAACGGGGGAGGGTCAGAGAGAGAGGGAGACACAGAATCGGAAACAGGCTCCAGGCTCTGAGCCATCAGCCCAGAGCCCGACGCGGGGCTCGAACTCACGGACCGCGAGATCGTGACCTGGCTGAAGTCGGACGCTCAACTGACTGCGCCACCCAGGCGCCCCAATGCAGAATCTTTTAACCAAATGGATACGTGATGCTTAGATGTTACTGGCTCAGGGTTTCACAGTGTTTTCCATTGAACTTGCATGGGAAAGTAGGAGTGCCTGTCCTGGTAGGGGTATCCCTGGGGCAGGGAGAGCAGAGTATTTGGATGATTCTAGGATGGGAAGGAGTAGAGATCTCAGTTCCATCTCTGCTTGTGTTTGTATATGGTCTGGATGATGTAGGAAAAGTCATTTCTCACTTTGGGGCCTAATTACTCATCTTTTAAAATTTGAAGATGTTAAAATTGATGATCCCCAAAGCTCCTTTCAGCTTTAGACTTCATTGAGTATGTGACTCAGTTCAGGGAAGTGAACTGAAAATAATAATGAACTTGGGGTAGTTTTCCTTCTCAGAATCAGGGAAATATAAAGATGTAAAAGATAAATATAAATATTTGATGTTTAACACCACCCGAAATAATTACCTCCTTGTCTCTGAAAGGTAAATGATTAGCACCAGGGAATAGGGAGTTAAAGTGAAATATGGCCTAATTTTCTCCTCATGCTAAATAATATTTTGTCAATCAATACTTTGCATATAATGTGCTTATATAATAGTTTCTCCAGTTTTCTTATACATAAAATTTAGCAACCATTCTCTGGGCTGGGCATTTGCAGTATAGACATTGCTAAAATCAGCTGTAAATTTCAGCCCGTCAGAGTAGTTCAGTAGAACTGATTAATATGAGGTCAGGATAACTCTAATACCAAACCTACCTAGGATAGTGAAAGAATAGAAAATTACAAACCATTATCCCTCATGTATGAACATAGATGTAGAAAGCTTTAATAAAATATTAGCAAATAAAATTGAATGTTATATGTAAAAAGGTAAATAATACATCATGAGCAAGTGGAGTTTTGCCCTGGAATGCAAAGTTGGTTTAATTTTCTTTTAAACTTTATTTTTTGTGTGTTAAAGTTGATTTAATTTTCAAAAATGAATGTAACTACATTAGTAAAATAAAGAGGAAAAATCATATGATCACCTCAGAAGAAATGGGAAAAACATTTGATGAAATTCAACACCCCCACTCACAGTATAAGAAAAGAGAAACTCTAAGCAAACTGTAAATAGAAGTGAATGTTCTCAACCTGATTAAGGGCATCTGCAGTAAACCCAAAATGATCATCATACATAATGATGACATATTGATCACCTTTTCCCTAAGGTTAGGACAAAGGCACAGATCTGTCTGCTCTATTTGTATTCCGGGCTGTACTGGATGTGCTAATGAGTGCAGTGGGGCAAGAAAAATAAATAAAAGACAATGATTGGCAAGGAAGAAGTAAAACTGTCTTTACAGACATTATAATTGTATATGTAGAAAATCAAACGAAATCTACTAAAAGGCTATTAGAACAAAGGGTAAATTTAGTATAGGCACAGGATGCAAGGTTACTATTAGAAATAATTTATTGTATTTATATATACCAACAGAAAAACTGGAAAATGTAATTAAGAGCAATACCATTTAAAATAGCATCAAAAAACATCAAATATTTAGGAACACATATAATAAAAGATGTGGAAGATCTCTACACTGAAATCTACAATGTATTACTGAGAGAAATTATAGACATAAGTAAATAGATATACCATGGTGTGGGGCCCAGGAATCGTCAGAATACCCCCTGGATGGTTTGAAACAGGGGCCTGGTTAAAGAATAGGATAGAATGGGTTTGTAATTCTCCTGTAGTATTTCATACCTAATTAATCCGTTTGAATAATTATATCAAATATCCCTCCCTCCCTTTTTTCCTTTCCTTCTTTTCTTTTATACACACACACACACACACACACACACACACACACACACACAGCACCCTGATCACTTGTTCTTATTTCTGCCACCCTCACTAGACTGTGAGTCCTCTTAGGGACAGGATCATAGGATCACGTCTTTGTGTTCATATTCTCAACATCTGGCATAGTCTCTGTCTGGCACATGGACACTGAGTAGGCTATGTAGGACCATTGCCTTTTTGTGGGTTTTATCTTTGGGTCATTCCTTACGGTTACCATCAAAGTATGACAAGGTAACTTTGGAGGAACTGACACTTTAGTTAAGATATAATTTTTCCTTATTATATTTTGTCTCATTGAGTTTTAGTCATTAACAAATCTTTGATCCAGATTTGAAGAATAATCAGTCTTGTCCTTTCAATTTGTGTACTGTCACAAAACTCTCATGAAGAGTGTTTTATTTGGTCACCCCAACAATTCCACGTAGTATATATATTTACATATATGTATATGTAATATACATATATGTAATATATGTATATATGTATATACATATATATACATACATATACACACACGTATACACACACATACACACACATATATTTCCCTGCCCCCCCCTTTCTTAGAGGAGGAAATTGTGTCAGAAATATTAAGCAGCTTGCTCAGGGTCTTATAGCTAGTAAGTAAAGCTGGGGCCTGAACCCCTGTCTTTCTATTTCAATCTTATTTTTCTTTACCACATCACTCACTGCCTTCTTGGTTGAGATGTTTGCCTCTCTTTGGGAGACAGCATGTTATCAGCATAGTGTCAGCATTCTGCCACCACTGTTCTCTGAATGGCCACACCCTGCCTTTGGGGCAAAGAGCTGGCTACCACGTATACTTGTAATGGGAATAAATATAGAACATTAATTTCTTTTTGGTTTCTTTGTTCCTTTTCAGTTTTTAATTTGCCCTTAATTTAGTTTTGTGGTGATTCCTTCATTCACTTGTTCATTCTTTTATTCCTCTAGCAAGTGTTTATTGACCATCTACTATGAATAAGACTGAATAGGCACTGAATAAGACTGGGACTGAGCTCTCAAAGTGCTCACAGTTAGTGGGGAAACAGATAAGAAATCAGTTATTATGATAATTAAGGCAAAAGTACATACTATCTTGTATGTTTCTCTGTAGTTTCAGAGGGGAGGACTGGAGCTAGTAAGTCAAGACTTAGAGATTTGCAGATTTTGACTCAATTATAATTGAGTCCAAAAGGGAATGCACTGCCTTGTGAAATGTCACAAAAGTTTGGCCTTTGGATTTTCTTCATGAGGAAGACCAAGTCAAGACTTGTGCAGAGTGGGGACCAGCCCAGCTAACATGAGGACTGTACCCCCCTTAAGACAGAGACCTCTTTTCCAGGGAGAGACTACCAGAAGCATAGTGTTGATTTCTTTGAAGTCCATTCCAAGGGATTGCAACATCAGGGAAGAGTTTCTGAGGAAATGCAAGAGATGTTGGAGATAGGGTCAGGTTCTGTGAGTGAAGAATTCAGCACCCCTGTCCATGATTGGAGGTTCAGAGCTAGGTTTTAGTTTCAGGAGCTAACTAGCGTGAGAACCAGTCATACTCTTGGCCACATATTGAAAGGTTGCACAGAATAAGTATAGTCTGATGCCTATGTGGATATTGAAGGCTGAATCCATATTGAATACTGGATGCAAATAATAAGAACAGTAATTAAGAAAGAATATCACTTATTGAGCATTTATTTTGTGCTAGGCACTTAATGCTCCCAATAGTCCAAAGAAGTAGATATTAGTGTTCCCTTTTTATAGATAAGGAATCTGTGCATCAAGAAATCAAAATAATTTGTTAGAGTTAGATATCAAGTGGTGGAGTCTGGATTCAAACCCAGATCTGTCCTCTTACTCTCTGCACTCATTGCCTTTCCCTACATTGTTCACTGCCTGGGGAAGGACCTCCGAATATGCCAGGGCAGGCGCCCATTGATTCAGGCGCCCTGAGTGGGTTTGAACCTTTCCTACCAGGAGAGTATTTGGGCAAACCAGAGGTTGAATGTCTGACATCTGTCAAAAATACCACTGTTTTAAAAATTGAACTGTGCAAATCTTGGAAACCTAATTGATGTAAATTTAGATACTCGTTTAGAAGCAGGGGACTTACAACAATTTTAAGGTATTGTTGATCTGAAAAAAAAAGTAAACTGCAGTGGGAAAAAGAAAACCTTTTTCTCCTCGGTGGGGGTGGAGGGAGGGTACAGAAAGACTCCTAGATAGTCTAAGCTTTGGGGTGAGCATGGGGGTTCAGGCAACCAATTTCTAAGTCCTTTCACTTCTAATATTGCTGAACCATTCCTCCAACTGTTTCCATGCACATATGGTTTACATAGTTGCCATTTTAAAGTAGTTCTAGCACATTCCATTATGTTAATATTTCATGGTTATATCAGCCATTCTGCTCATAACAGATATTTAAATTCTCTTTCCTTCTTCCCTACTTCCTCTTCCTCCCTCTATCTCACTCACTTCTTCTTTCTTCCCTTCCTTTGCTTTCTCTCTTATTTTTCATAATACTGCCTTGAACATTTTGTACTAATTTCTGTTATTTTCTTTTGGATTATTTCCTTGGAATAATTCCCAAAAATAGAGTTATCGGGTTAAAGGATAAGTACAGTTTGTTACATATTTCCAGGATACATTCAAGAAAGATTATACCAATTTATAGTATAGATGACCTTTGAACAACATGGCTTTGAACTGTGCAGGTCACTTACATGCAGATGTTTTCCTGATAAATACAGGACAGTACTGTAGATGTATTTTCTTTTCCTTATGATTTTCTCAGTAACATTTTCTTTTCTCTAGCTTACTGTATTATAAGAATACAGTTTGTAAGAGATATATAACATACAAAATACGTGTTAACTGACTATGTTGTCAGTAAGTCTTCTGGTCAACAATGGGTTATTAGTAGTTACTGTTTGGGGGAGTCAAGGTTATACATACACGGATTTTTGACCACGGAAGGGCTTGGCACCCTAACCCCTGTGTGGTTCGAGGGTCAACTGTATTTCTACCAGTGTGGAAATTATCTCCATGATTCATTAAGATTCTGTTTTCTGTGGGATGGGTCAGGCCTTGGAAACTAAACTGATCCATTGGGTGGGATGGTAATCCAGGAGTTTAGCAGTCTCAGGTAACCGCAAGGCATTCAAGGTGGCAGAAAGAGAGACCAGTTACAATAATTGAGCTTTTATTTCATTTCCTGAGAGCGTGGGCAAGAGCATGGTAGGGCCATAGTTGTACGAGATCTGTGATGCCTGGCAGCAAAGCACCTAGGGACAGGAAAGTAGAACTCAGATTCACTTACTGGAATGCATGGAAAGTAAATTGTTGATCATGTAACCAGATAAATCTCACAAAAATAACCAGAAAATCTGAAACTAGCTGGGGAGATGGGTGGGATTATTGGAATAGGAGGCAAAGCTTTGTGTACTCCAACCCTGGCCTAATTGGATGTCTGTCATTTTTACTTATTCTTGCTAAGTTAATAGTTACATGATAAGGCCTTAGAATGATTTTTCATTGCCTTCTCAAGTTGTACATTTTTCCAGGGTTCATGTTCTTGGACCACTTTTTCAAGTAAAATGTGGTTATTGATTTTTTTTACTTATATGCCATGGATAGTAACATTATATCACATTAACTATTCTGCTCTGTTAGTTATATATTATATTGGTATATTTGGTATATTTGGGGTGATAGATGTTTTTTAATATTTGAAAACATCTTGCCTCTGATGATATTCTACCTTTTTTGACTTCCATAGTTGGAATAAATATATTGTCCTATTTTCTTGTATATATATATCCTCACTCTTTGGCCTGCACGTATGGCATGAGCTTAAACTCTTAACTTATTTCTTTGCATCGCTGTTCACTCTTCAGTTGTTCGCTTGCACTCTTTCTTCAGCAATAAGATTGCTTCTGGCTTATCATGTACTAACACTTTGTATTTATTTATGAATTCTGTTTTGAGTTTCTTCTATTTCAGTCAATACCGTTATCTCTTTTAAAAAGTAATTTTTCTTTCGTTACAATTTAAAATTTGATAGTTTGAAACCAGTGTCATGACTTCATTGTTTTTGGTATTTTTCTACTTTTCAAACACTTTTTTTTTTTTAAGCCTTGAGTAGTTGTATATTTCCTTGTGCCAGGATATATGTTTCTCATCACACCATCAAAGCAGGAAATTACAAGTGGTGGGGTGAGTTGCCATTTGACTCGAGCACCCTAATTGCTGCGCACACACACGCTTAAAAATGTTGCTCTGAAATTCTCAGTGTTGATTCCATTTCATGCTGATCACGTGATGGCACAGAATTGAAGACAACTAGAAACTATTGTTTTTCATCATCGCTTTCACACTTCTCTGAGGAACCTTGTGAGACTTTTAAAGAATTAATCTGATGATAATGATGATGGTGGTGGTGATAGTGGTGGTGGTAATAGCTCTTTCCACTGTTTCTTTTGGACAGAATTCACTATTCAGCATTCAAACATGGAAGTGTATCATTTGTGTTTCTCAAAGGAAGCCAATATCAGGTTCTGTAAAATCAGTACTTTATTTAATCTACATAATAATTTAGGGAATGTTGTCATCTTTACTATATTTAGTTTCCCCAGCATGGAGCAAATTATATTTCTCCATTTATCTATCTTTCTGCCATCAGACTTTATGTCATCTTTGAATAAGCCTCTAATTTTCTGATTTAAATTAATACCCACTTAGAGAATTTTTTGTCAGCATTGTACATGGGGTCTCTTCCACTATATTTCCTAGCTGAGGGCCATAGGCTGGTAGTAGTTTGAAATGGATTTTTATCCTGTGACTTTGCTGAAGTCATTTAACATTAGTTACTGAAAATTGATTTTATGGGGGTGCCTGGGTGGCTCAGTCGGTTAAGTGGCAGACTTTGGCTCAGGTCGTGATCTCACGGTTCATGAGTTCGAGCCCCACATCAGGCTCTGTCCTGACAGCTCAGAGCCTGGAGCCTGCTTCGGATTCTGTGTCTCCCTCTCTCTCTGTCCCTCCCCTGCTCACGTTCTGTGTCTCTCTCTCTCAAAAAAATGAATACACATTAAAAAAAATTAATTTAAAAAAAAAGAAAATTGATTTTGTGGAGTTGTATAAGTATGTAACTTTTTAACTTAATGACCTAGAGATATGTCATATATAAAATGTTTTTTTCTGTCCTTTCTGTGGTCATACTTTTTAATTCTTTTCCTTTCAAATACCTGCTGGCCCATTCAGTGAAGGAACTTCTCTTGCTTTCCTAAGAACTAGGTAAAAAGGCAGTCAGATTACCCTGTGAAAGTTGAAGCCAGCACATAATGGCTAAAGATATATATCTATCTATATCTATCTATATATCTGTCTATATCTATATCTATCTATGTAAAGATATATATCTATCTTAGTTTGTCAGTTTCTTTTTTTTAAGATTTATTTATTATTAAAATTATTATTAAAAATGTTAAATTTTTTTAACGTTTATTCATTTTTGAGAGATGGATAGCGAGCAGGGGAGGGACAGAGAGAGAGAGAGAGAGAGAGGGAGACACAGAATCTGAAGCAGTCTCCAGGCTCTGAGCTGTCAGCACAGAGCCCCACGTGGGGCTCGAACCCACGAACCGTGAGATCATGACCTGAGGTGAAGTCGGATGCTTAACTGACTGAGCCAGCCAGGCACCCCTAAGATTTATTTATTTTTGAGAGAGAGAGAGAAAAAGAGAGAGAGAGCAAGGGAGGGGCAGAGAGAGAGAGAGAGAGAGAGAGAGAGAGAGAGACAGAAGATCTGAAGCAGGCTCTGTGCTGACAGCAGTGAGCCCCATGTGGGCTCACTTGCGAGATCATGACCTGAGCTCAAGTGAAACACTCAATCAACTGAGCCACTGAGGTCCCCCCCGTAAATGGCTAAAGATATTATCGTGTGGTTTTCTCTTTGGGAGAGAAAATGGGTCCCAGGTGATTAATATTAGGTCTGTTTGAATGTGCTCATGTACCTGAAGAAAGAAAGTGTCAAACCCAAACCAGGGAAAGAATAGAAAAAAGAATGTTAAAGTTTGTCGGTAGCTATTCCAACATTAACCAGAATAAAGGATGGGTTAGCCAGTTACAAAGTTATCCCAAGAGTGAGATTGGCGTACCAGCCTTTATTAAAATGTACTTCTTCTAACTCCCTTCCTCTGACCCCTTTGCTCACCTAGCAACCCAGGTGGATTGTCCTCATAGAAAGAGAAGGCACAGATCTTAGGGGCTTGGACTAGTCCTTTCCCTGTGACTATGATCTGTCATTATAATGTAATAGACTGACATTGTGAGAAAGAATGCACTAACCATCTGAACTTAGAATATTTTAGTACCTAATTAATTTCCCATAGTACACTAATGAGTTAGCATTCTGGTTGTATGTCACCTACCCTTGGGGAGTGGCTGTGCAGTTGGTGTGCACACAGAATTGTTTCTGAGCTCAGAAGGCTCACCAAGAAAGTCAGCTACACTCCTGAGGCCTCTTGGAGAGAGCCTGACAACCTGATTGTAGTGTTTGCATTGCCAAAGGGCTTAACAATGGGAATTTTAGTTTTCTGTGAGCACTTACTGCAATAATAATAATAATAATAATAATAATAAATAATAATAAGATTCTTACTACTTCTCCTCTTAATGTGATGAATTATATTGTTTTCTTTATGTCTAGTCATGCAGTCAGGTATAAATTCTGCTTATTCATATTGGAAAATTATTTCAATGTGATTTTGTATTTTATTTATTAAGATTTTTTTTTTATTTATCAGAACCATACTTCTAAAAAACCATTTGTGGGGGGCACATGGCTGGTTTGGTCGGTGGAGTGTGCAACTCTTGATCTTGGGATTGTGAGTTCAAGCCCTACATTGGGGGATTACTTAAAAATAAAAAATCTTTAAAAAAAACATTGTGAATGTTTGTGTGTTTATGGAAAATAAAACTATATTTGCCTAACAAAGTAGGCAAAGTAGCTTGAAAAGCACAACATTCTTATCTATTTTTGGAAAGTTTAGAAACATTCTTCCAACAAACTTACTGGCTATAGGCATTTTTTAAAAAACAGTAATTCTTAATAAAATAGCATTTCTTTTTGTTGTAAGCTGTTAGTTTAATTTTGCTATTTCCTGATACTTCTCTTTTATTCTCTTATAATTTTGAATTTTTATCTATTTCTATTTAATTACTAAATTTATTAGCAGACATCTAAAATTTATAATGCCCTAATTTAAAAAAAAAACCCTATTTTCTAACTAATAGTTCTGATTTAATAATATAGATTTTTCTCTCTTTTGGATTAGTTGCAGGTGCTAAACTCGTTTGTTATGTTTTTCCTCCTCCTAGTTTTATTTTTTGCCCTTTCTAATTTTAGTTTGATACTGCCTCTTTGCTATTTGTAAAAATTCTTTCAGAGAGATTCTTGATTGTTTTATTTTTCTTTCCTTAGTAATCTAGGCAGTTGGAAAATCTTTTAAGAGACCTGATTTCCTTAAGATGGCTGCCTGACTTTTAAAAGCCCTATTAGTTATCATTTAAATAAAGATGCTTGCCAACATATCTTTAAAAAAAAAAAAGGTCCTAGTAGTTGAAAACATCTCCTTATGAGGGTATGTGTATGGCCATTCCAGCAGTCAGGAGTAATCATTTGAGTATTGCCTTTTGATCTTCAAACTCGGATGATTTCATGCCGTGAAACTATTTGCATGGTAATCATAGGAAGCACGAGAAGATGCTGGCATGGAGACCGTGCCTGGAAGAGAGAAGCTATTACCTGTTAGGATTTTGTGCCAGCAGAGAAACAGCCAGGAAGTTAGTTGCCAAAGGAAAGGGCACATGATGTCTGTTGGTCTGTGAAGTGTGACACTGAATTCAGAGTCCAGAGGCCGTGTGTAGGCCTGGCCAAGCAGGGTGTGGGTTCTGAGGGGGTGACAGCTGTGGTGCCACTCATTCATCACAGTCAGGAGGGACCAAACGAGAAACTGACTCTGCATGGACAGGTCAGGATTTGCCAACAAAGAGTTCACACACAGAGATGGCAATAGACCGCTACCGTTTCCAGGGAAGTGGGCCAGGCTCAGTGTGCATAGAGAACAGGACACAGGTGGGCTAGATATCCCAAGGTGATGTGAGATTACAGCGACAATGATGGTAGCCCTAGTGACTGCTACCCTTTACACATGTTGTTACTGATACAATAGTTTTATAACGTTTCCCATTTTACAGTTGAGGAAACAGAAGCTCATCCCGGTTTTAAATGATTCACCCAGGCAAGTCGACATAGTGCGTAAGCAGTGGAGCCATGATCCTGACTAGTCTGACTCCAAAGCCTGTGATCTCTCTACTGTACCACATTGCCTGGGATCTAATGTGCAGAAACGCATTCACACATGATTCTCACAACTGCTGCACCTAGGACGGAGCTTATACATTTCCCAGGTCTGGTTTTTCCATACTTTATTTAGTGTGTGTTAACAAGAACTGGCAGGTCTATGTTAGCAGGTCAAGTGAGGCAGGATCTCCCGAATTCCTGTCACTGAGATGATTATAAATCTCATGCTCCTCTGCCTAATTCTCTCACCTGTACTAGAAGTGATATTTTTTGCAAGCTGATGGAACAGAGTGAGGGCTGGGATAAAGTCTGCCTCCCCAGGCTGTGAATCATGGGGCCTCCCCTGTGGTTGTCCTACTTGCTCATCCATATGAGGAACCTGTAAGCCTCCTGGAGTGCTCCATGTAGTGAGCAACAGCCTGGGCAGGCAGCCACCGGATTGGGACAAATATTTGTTTTTCTCCCACCCTCTTAGAATTTCTGCAGTTAGCGCGTGTTTCATGATACTCAACAGTTAGAGGTTGATGTGTAGGGCTTATAAGTAAATCCATACAGACATATTGACTTGGAGCTCAGTGTTTACTGATGGGATGCGGTTTTATTTTATTTTATGTTTTTAATGTTTATTTTTGAGAGAGAGAGAGTGTGAATGGGGGAGGGGCAGAGAGAGAGGGAGAGAGGGGATGTGATTTTAAATATTGGAGATCAGTACTCTAGGGCAATAGACCCCAAAGCTGGCTGGGCAGCTCAGTCTCACGGTATGTTAAAAAAAGCTCAGAATTCCTGACCCACCCACACTTACTGAAGCCTGATCTCCAGGGGTAGGGTCCAGGAATATGATTTTGAACAAATGTCAGAACTTGAACCACTCTTCTAGGGTATGGTCCCTCAAAACTAGTAGTTGCTGGAACAAATCTTGGGGCCCACTGTTACAAATAGACTTTTGGAAATTGGAAATGCTTTGGCTTATTTGTTTATTAGTCCTGTTGAAAGGTAAGCTCCAGGAGGAGGGGCTGCTACCAGCTTGGTCACCACTTGTTCCTAGAATAGTGTCTGACGTACAGAAGTGCTCAGGAAATATTTGTCAAATGAATGAATGAATGAATGAATGAATGGTGAAACCCTTTTGCCACTGTGTTTGGGCAATACATGTCGCTCCTTTCCTCAAGTAGCAAAGAAAGAATTAGTTTCAGCTGTGCTGCTGTAAATGTGAATGCTCTGATGACGTCTTTGGTCATTCCACTGAGCTGACTACAATTGTTTACTGTTCAAAAATTATATTAATTCTCTTACGTATTGTATTTTAATACCATCAAAGAAAGTAGTGGAAGTTGGAAGATGATGTAGAGATCTGCTTGTATTTCATTCTCATTTCAAGTCCCTGTGTCTTTAAGGAAAGGGCCAAGCTACAACTTGGTCATTCTCCAGGTCCGAGAGGAAATGGATTGTAGCAGTTGTGCCTTTGTAGAGCAGATGTTTTGGTTGGAAAGGCTATCAACCATCTGACTCATAATAAATCTTCAATTCCAGTAAATTCCCAGTTTTTAGTTACAGTAGGTAGGATGCAGGAAAACAACATCTTCCACTTTGGGATCTTTGAACTTGTCTCACACATTACCACTATTCCCCGTGCATCACTCTGTGTGAAAGGATGGAATTCTAGGGGAGGTTAGAGCAATTCCAGGAATAGGCTCTGTCAGTTTTTAGGAGAGACCGTTGGAGGTGAACTAAAGCCACTGCCCTCCTTGACGTGGTATCGACGACAAGAAACACAACGGTATTGAGTTTTTCTAGAACTTTCGGTGTTCAAATCATTTCTGAGTTAATTGGAGTAATCTGTAAACAAGCCTATAGTTTTGTTTTGTTCGTTTTATGGAGAGGGTTTCCTTTTTCCTTTTCCCTAAACTTTGAAAGTAATTATAAGGTCCTTGTATGATGTCTTTCATTTTAGAATATTTGTTGTATGGAGAAAATTTACTCAGTACATGTAAACTTCTCAAAATTCTAGCAAGACCTTATGCCCAGTGTTCCATCCAGTCTTATATCAAGTGCTCCAGGTGGATAAATCAGAGTTACAGAAATCTTAAATATATCATATTTTGTGTTGTGATCTTGGCTGAGAGTGTTCATTATTGACCTGGTAAAGTGCCATCTTACTCTCCTTCCTCTGCCTTTATCTGGTGCTCAGCTTCTTTTTAACCATCATGGAACCATAATCTGCACTGAGATGATTAAAACCTTTGAGGCTTCAGAGGGCAGCAGTTCCACTGCTTCTAGTCAGGGGCCTGGCTCTGATTGTGGAGAGATTCTCAGAGACATGTTCCACCAAGTGGAACATTGGAGGTTTGAGAGTAAGCAGTTCACTGGCCAGCACTCCTAACATTTCCTGGGTTGGTCTTTGGCTTTCTTGTCCAACATCAGATCATTCAGAAATAATACTATTCTCTGTATACTCCTTCTATGTCATTTGTTCTTTCCAATTTTAGTTAATGAAATGGTCAATATATACTCAGTAAGCTCATTTAGCCCAGCACATTAAGAGAGCATCTTTTTACCCTCATATTCTAAGGCACATTTGTACATCTTCAGAATTGCTGTAGTGTCTCTTCACTGAGGGAAAAGGTAGAATAAATAGTGTCCCTGAGTTCATCACGTATTACATTCAGTTTGATGAAAACCGCGGTGTAGGAGAGTCATGGCAGGAGGTGAGAGGTGGAAGATTCCGACTACAGCATAAAAGGGGGAGGGCAGCGGGGCACCTTGGTGGCTCAGTCGGTTGAGCGAACGACTTCGGCTCAGGTCACGATCTCGCGGTCCATGAGTTCGAGCCCTGCGTCGGGCTCTGTGCTGACAGCTCAGAGCCTGGAGCCTGTTTCATATTCTGTGTCTCCCTCTCTCTGCCACTCCCCCGTTCATGCTCTGTCTCTCTCTGTCTCAAAAATAAATAAACGTTAAAAAAAAATTTTTTTTTAAAAAAGGGGAGGGCAGGAATGGTCGGTTCTCTGAAAATGGGTCTCATTCTCCTTGTCATTCCCAATGGCATGGTGCCATGTGTCTAGGGAGCTCCTGGATCCCAGTGGGAAAAGCATGGGCTTTGAGTTAGGACAGAATTTGTGTCCTAATGCTCCATTTTCTAGTTGAAGACTCTGGACATTCTGCTTAATCTCTTTTAGAAACCTTTAGATCTGCAAAGTGGAGATGATAACAGTGTCTATCTTAAAGGGTTGTTGGTGATGTCAGTTTTGGTGTGATACACAGCACCCAGACGCAAGCCTTATTAAGACATTTTCTGTAAGGAGCACTGCTAACCTAGGTTCAACTATTTTAGACATCAGATCTCGACTCCAGATCAGGTGGAGGCCAGCCATTCCACATAGATAGCTGTAGACAAATCTAGCAAGATTCCTTAACTTGGTGAAAATAGTAATACTGGGGGAAGATAGCGGTTTTGGGTGAATTACTAAACCCATGTTATGATTTGAGAATTATGCACATTTTATTACGCAATTAAGTATAAATATGTACCATAAAAATTTGAAGTATATATAATGGGTTTCTGATTTAAAATTCCAGCTTCTCTCTTCCCTTTTGTTCCTGAGTAAGAGAACAGGGTCTTTATATAGTCCAGTCTGGATTTTATCATCTTCTAATTCTTTCCTTTCATTTTTTTTTCAATTTTGAAACAATATCAAATTTATAATAGAAATATAAGAACAGTACAAAGCTCTTTTTTTTTAATCATTTCAGGGTGAGCTGTTGATGTGATGCCCTTCACCTCCAAATACTTTAGTGTCTATTTCTTGTAAGTAAGGACATTCTCTGACAGAATTATAATATTTGCCGTAATTATAATGTAGTCCTACAAATCAGGAAGACATTGCTACGCAACTACTTACCATCCAATTCTGAGACCCCAGTGAAATTTCACCAATTTTTCTAGTGGTTTCCTGATAGCAGACACATTCCATTTGGAATCATGTGTTCCATTCAGTTATAGCTCTTTAGTCTCTAATATTTCCTAGGTTTTCCCTTGATGTTTACAACATTTTTGCAGATTATAGGCAAATTGCCTTATAAAATGTCTGTCAATTTGTGTTTGGCTGATGTTCCATCGTGATTGGATTTTGCCTGTGCGTCTGTGGCGGGAACATCACCGAAGCGATGCTGTCTCTGTCTCATGGCCCCCGAAGGTGGCACAGCCTGTCTGACTCGTCAGTGATGATGTGTTCACATGCACTGCCTGTTTCAGGAGGTGACTGTAAGGTTCACTCTGAAGTTACTTTTTCCCCCTTTGTAATTGGTACCTACTTTGTGGGGCAGTCCGTTGATATTAATAAGTATCCCATTTTCATCAAACTTTATGTATTTGTAGCAGTATGGAGTTGTAACTTCTGTATTTAATGGACTATAGTCAGTTGCTATCATTTATTTTGATGTTCAATATTATCTCTCTGTCTGTATCTATTGAACAACCATGTTCGTATAGACACCTGCGATTCCAGGTCAGTACCCTGGGTTTATTGTTTTTCTCTTCACACATACTTATAACTTCCTTCTCTGACTGCGATAGAGCCAGTTCCCGTTATTTTTAATATTCCTTAATATATTACATATGTTACATGTATTATAATGCACAACATATGTATTATATCCATCCCGCTGCATGTGACCAATCTCCTGTTGTTGCTGCCGCCACTCCCCTGTGTGGGCACCCTCCTCACTCTGCTCGGGCTCTGACACCTGCACCAATTGCCTTTCTATGAGGACATCCTCCTCGCTCTTGTTCTGGACCACTGTAGACCTCCCTCCCCCTCCCCTGCATTCAGCCTTGCCCCTTTCAATCCATCTTTCTCAGGCTATTAGAATACTCTAAAATGATCTGATTGTGTCATTAACCTGTTTGCAATCCCTTCTCACATTCCTCTTAAAACAAGCTCCTTGCCTTAAACGCATCAGGGTTGTTTACGATTGGGCCTCCAAACCTGTCCAGCTTCATCTTTAACCTCTCTTCACAAGTGCCACTATTTCAGCCTCCTGGAACAGTGCCCTGAATGGGCCACATGCTCTTATTCTCTTATCCTTTCAGTCACTTGGAGTCCTTCCAACGAAAAACATCTTCTGCTTGAAACGTCTTCTGTAACAGTGATCAGTTCTGCCTTCTCTTTAGGACCCCTCTGTTACCCTGCCAAAGGTGCTCACCTCTCTTTTAACATACCTCTATTGTAACCATATTAACATAATGGTCACGTTACTCATTTATTTTTTTACACTCGACTGTCAAAGTTTTGATGGCTGTTTTTCCTAGTGCCTCCTAGGTGGCACCTAACATGTAGGGGGGTGTTAACGCATGTTTGTAGAATGAATGATTGAATGAATCCCGAGGTTAGTTGCAAAAATATACTCAGTATAGTAGTGAAATGGAAGTAGTTGAGGACAGAAGAAAATTTTTAAAAATCTGCAGCGTATTTTGTCCACACTGCACAGGCAGCAGGTCCAGCCATGGCCTGTCTGTTTGGGAGGAAAACCTAGTTTTATTGAGGCATTGGGAAGTTTTTTTGCTCTTGTATTGGTTTTTTTAGCATAGTTCATGAAACCTGTTTTGGATAGTTACACACATTTTCTCGTACATTGCCAACATTTAATTCAGTAAGTAATAGACCCAAGAAACCCAAGGAGGGAAAGGCCCCCAACCCAGTCCACTATCTTAATTGCATTCTTTCATGCTTATTTAGTATAAACTTTTTTCAGTAAGTTGAATCCACATTCCAATGTGAGCTAAAATGTTAAGCTGTTAATAGCTTCCCTGGAGAATTGCAACTTGCTAGAACGCTTCAGTACTTTCATCATCATTTATGCATCGTGAAATGTCACAATTTCTGTTCATAAGCACCAAACTGTAAATGTTCGTTAATTGGTCTGTCGTAAACCTGTTATTAGTTTAGAAATTAAAGAATATTCCTCACTAACTCAAGTCAATGATAAAGGCTAACTCAATTTAGAGTTCCTGTAAATCTGGTCATCAGCACTTCTATAATTAGTAAAGTTCTTACAAAGCCACCTACTCAATAGTTATGCTAAATCCAACATTTATAGTTTTACATTTTGGGAACTTTTAATATAACATATTCTTCCTCATAGGAATCTTTCCACTCTTCGTAACTCCCTCCTCTCTGGGATCTTACAGTTCCTTTTTAGTTCACACGAGCTTCATTTAGTAAGTGACAAAGAGTTTTCAAAGCAAATTTGGATATAGCAGAATGACGGAGTGAAAAAAGGCATGATGCACAAATCAGCAGTCATGGGTTTTGGTTTCAGCCCTGTGACTAATTAGCTCTGCACATTAGACAAATCACTTCCCTTATCTCAGTTTCTCCATTTGTAAATCTGTGAGGTGTGGGTGTTGAAATCAAAGGTTACATTTTTAATATGTTGGAAACATTGTTACAAATGCAGTCTTCCTCCCACTGCCCAGTATACAAAACAGGGAATTAGTAGCTGCTCTTCAGACAGAGTCTTAAGGTACACACGATCTCTAGTTCTTCCTAGAACACAGGGTAACGACCACTGGAACTTATCTCTAAGGGGCTTTTTACCTTTCTATGTTTACCTTTAATGTTTTCTGATTTGTTTACCGTCCACCCATATCATCATACCTAAGCACATTTCGCCATAATCATTGCCCCAAAGGGACCAGGCTCATCAGTGCCGGCTCTCTCCTGCATGTGTGGCCAGTATGGAAGTGGCCAGTTAGAAGAATGTTTGTACTTTTCAGCTTCCTCTATCATTCATTGTTCCATTTAGCCCTGGGTTTTTGGAATATGTCTAGATACTTTTTTTAAGTCCTAAACTTCGTCTGAGAGACCTTCCACTCTCCTTGTCCAGCGGAAACATCACAGGGTGTGCTCTCCTCCTGTTTAATCACAGGATGGCTCTCTCTGCATTGCTTTTCTGTTCTTCCTTCATCTTCTGATGCATTTTCTTTTCCTTAAGTGCCAGTTCCCTTAGCCAGTGCTTCTTAAACTCAAACTGCATAGAAATCACCTAGGAATTTAAGTGTCCCCTAGGTGAAGCTGATGTCCTTGGCCTGAGTGGCAAGGCTCCCTTCATTCAGGCTTCAGCTGCCTGCTGTTCACAAATGTTGTGCCTCATCTGCATGTCCGGTGTGGTACTGGCCCTCCGTCCCTATGCATTTTGAACTAGGTAGTTGGAAATACGGGAGAGGGAGAACTGTCTTTGTTGAAAAACATCCAAAGCTGCAGGCTGGGAAAGTTACCACTGAGCCACTTTTAGAAGTTTTGCCTTTTTCCTGTTGGTGTACCCATTACTTTCCTGCTTTCCCTATCTCCTCTCTTGTAAAAGCCTAATGCCAGGAAGGATGGAGTCATTCTTGATACACAGAAACAACTGATGAGTTTTTCTGCCTTTCCTTATAGGGCTTTTGAGGATTAGTCACGCACTACCTTATAGGATCTCTTATTGAAGGAGAAGAAAAAAACTTTTCTTACCTTTGTGTGTTTACATCTGCCTCTTTGAGTGGAGGACTGATTCTTGCAATTCCCCTCCCCCCCATTGTGTTTACCAAAGTGTCTTGCACATGCTAAGTACATCACAAATGAGTATTGGCTTAGTGACAGCACACAGTATATTGTTTGGAAATTTATTAGAAATGCCAAAAGTATTTTTCTTGCCTTCTCTGTTCTGTAGAGTTTGATCTCTCTGCTTAGTATTTGAACTTGAATTTTCCTCTTATTCCTGAGGTGATCCTGAACTCAGCAGTTAACGGCTCATTCTGCCCAAACATACTTCCACTGATGAATATTGGAAAGTCAAGTTAATAATTATCTACATAGGCTTTTTGACTAGGGAAATCTACTTGGGAACCCATGTTTGGATCAGTGGCACGCATACGTAGTTACTCTTTCATATATGTATTCATTTGTTCATCAGATATTTATTGGGTGCCTGTTTTTGTGGTACGCACTGTACTAGGCACTGGGAATACAAAAAGGAATGGCACAGTCATTGCTCTTAAAGAACTCAATCAGTTAAATAACAGCACCTATGTATATAACTTTAAAATACAAAAGAAACAGCAGAATGTTACCATATAAAGGGGGTAGCTTAAAGACCTGTAGGATTTCAGAGGAGAATCCATTACATCGGAGGGTGGGATTAAGGACATCTCAGGGCAGGATATGGCATTCCAATGGGACTTTAAGGAATAGGTAGAGTTGGAAAAGTTGGGAGTTAGAAAAAGGCATCCAGGATCAAGAGGCAGAGTAGAGACAGGATGGAGAGACAGGATGGAGTATGGGCACCCGCTGCAGTTAGGGTGTATCAGCAGGGATGGGGGAAGAGAGCTTGGAGGGGCTTGAATGCCAGGCCACTGTAGACACGAGCCGGCTTTGGAGGCTGGGAGAAGGTGCACTATTTACTCTGCTTCTCAGAGCTCTGCTTCCTCCCTGAACCTTTCCTCTGGCCAGTTCTAGAGGGGTAGGGCTCCAGACTTTTCGCAAGTGTTTTACAGAGCTCCTCTGCCCTTCAGATTCTGTGGATAACACCAATATGCCCATCAGAAGATCTCTGATTACTTCGCCAGTAGGCTCCATTCTCTGTTTTAACACCTGTGGTTTGTGATTGTCTTCAGTTAATGAGGGTGTGGTGCCAGGTGGCTGAAAGAACTTGGAAGTAACCACTTGCCTAGTTGCCATGGGCACCAGGCAGTTTGAGCCAAGTGACTTGCTGGGTGGGTGGGTGCAAAGGTGTTATGCACGTCTAGGGTGTCTTTTCCTTCTGTCTCGTATGCAGAACCACCTGGGAGGAATCTCTAAACCCTATAACTCAAAGCAACTTGGAGAGGAAGGGGTAGGGTGTAGCTTTAATAGTAGGAAGAATAGCATGGTAATGGTAACGGTAATGGAAATGACATCAGGCCAAGAGTCTGGAAGGAGTAAGGAAAGTGCAAGTAACATTTATTGAGCACCTTCCTCACGCCTCCGTCTGTGCGTGGCACTTCCACATATACTTGCCAAAGCTGTGCAAACCTGTTGCTTTCCATAATGCCTACATTTAGCATATCGTACGGAGAAAACAAAAACATGTAAACTCATTGCAAAAAAATTTTTATTTCTATCGCTAAAAACAGTCACCATTTTTATGTAGTTCAGTTGCCTGCCACACTTGCAAAGCATTCCATGTATTCAAATGGCAGGCCGCTGTGGATTTTCCGCCTTTAGAATTGGCACGTCCAGTACCTTCTGTTCACTGGTGAGGTCCAGGGGTCTGTAGAGCAGGGAGTGCATGACCCAGGATGGGTTAACGGGACTGTTTCAAGTCCACCAGGATGGGAAGCGTTAAATCCGGAGAAGTAGCCTCACTGCAACCAGAGCCTGGTGCGGCTGGCAGACTGCTCTAGCAGAGCTTTCTTCCGGCATGTATGGAAGCATGCCACTCAGCTTTGTCCTAAGAGGCTTTGTCCTAAGAGGCTTTGTCCTAAAGGGGTTCTGATTAGGGCCTGGCATTCCAAGGTATGTAACAAGCATTCCAATAAGCCAGGGATGAGAGTCTCCTTTTAGCACTTAATTCTGTAGCTATTGATTTGCCCGTGGTTATCATCTATATTAGCTTCATAATTGACAAGAGAAAATGTTAGTTATAAGTCAAGGAAAGCCACTTCAAACCGGCTTAAGGAGATCAGGCAATTTTGTTAGCTTTCCAAAGCTGGAAGAAAGTTGAGTAGCCAAAGCACAGTAGAGCAGGACACAGCTGGACCAAGAGCCTGGGACCTAGGGGTGTGAATACCATGCCAGGACTCTCTTGTCGTTCGTCCCTACTTCTTTCCACACGTTGGCTTTTTTCTCTCACACTGCAGCCTCGCCTCATCCGCGTACGGGGAACATGACCGCTGACAGCTTCTTTTGCCTCTGCAGAGGGACTGGCCTGCATTTGGCTCCCAAGTTCACAATTTTTTAAAAAATTTTATTTATTTATTTTTGAGAGAGAGAGAGAGAGACCAAGAAAGAAAGAAAGTGAACTCAGGGGGGTGGCAGAGAGAGGGAGAGAATCCCAATGCAGGGCTTGATTCCGTGAACCGTGGGATCATGACCTGAGCCTAAATCAAGAGTCAGATGCTTAACCGACTGAGCCACGCAGGTGTCCCCCAGGCTTACAACTCTGGAGACAAGAACCAGCCCCTCCCTGGACCCATCAGCTGTTCCAGGGGGTAGGAACAGGCTGCTTGGTCAGGAGCACTAAGGGTTGGTTCTAGAAGAGAGAGGGTCTTCCCAGGAGAAGAGACGGTGCCAGGCAAGCATTATTGTGGATGTCCGCTGTATCAGCTACCACTTTAAATCTGTGCTTCTCTCTCTTAGAAAGAGCTATGTAGAGGCACCTGGGTGGCTCAGTCGGATGAGCGTCCGACTTCGGCTCAGGTCATGATCTTGTGGTCTGTGAGTTCGAGCCCCGCGTCGGGCCCTGTGCTGACAGCTCAGAGCCCGGAGCCTGCTTCGGATTCTGTGTCTCCCTCTGTCTCTGCCCCTCCCCTGCTCATGATCTGTCTGTGTCAAAAATAAAGAAACATTAAAAAAAATTAAAAGAAAGAGCTATGTAACCTATGTAAAAGCTGTATCTACCTTTTCCTTAAGGTATGGAGACATACAGGGGATGTGGTGTTCATATTTGTTCCACACGTGCTTTAGTAAAACTATTATTTTTAACTTGTTTTCTTGGGCTCTTGGATAAAAGTCTGGCACAAGGTTTATATCAGCAGGTGTGTGCAAAATCACAACTCAGGGGATGTTTGAATATGTGGTTCAGTGTGATTTGTAAAATAGTTGCAAAAAATGGATGTTTATTTAAATGAGCTCAGCTTCTTATTGGGCTCATTAAGAATACAGTTGTGAGGACAACAGAGGAAATCCCATACTCCAGATTCTTTCTCTGAAAATGTTGGTGGGGAGAGAAGGAGGCGGAAGCAAAGAAACATTGGTTGCTTCAAGTGAGGACCCTGGCTGTCCTGCAGAGGCTCTCCTCCACCTCTGTGGCCTATTCTGGAGAAAAGGCTTTATTTCACACACTTTTTAGAGTGACACTGTGGCTATTCAGAGAAAGTTGGTGGATCTCAAGGCTGTATCTGTTAGGTATAGTAACTGATGGGATGGTACTTGACCAGTGAAATCTTGATCATTATTCTTTTAAAAGAGTCAGGACTTTTTTCTCCCAAAGTTTATTTGTACAACATGTGTTTCAACTTAGCTTTATAAACAGAAGCTATAACCAACATATTAAGGGTAAGTACAGCTTTGCAAGCAGATTCCTGCATAAATGAGAGCAGTGAAATGGTCTTTGTTTATGAAAATAATAAGCAAGATATAAATTAAAAAAAAAAAAAACCCTAACCCCATACTGTATCATGACATCTAGTAGTAATGAACTCAAGATGTCACTTTTAGAAAACATGGGTAGGTGACAGCAGCTCTGTCCTGGTGTCCTGGGCTCACCCTCTACAAGCTGGCTATTTCCAGAACATTGCAGTTTTCCTTTCCTGACCTGACAATCAGCTCTTCCTATTTTCACCGAGTATAGTTAGTTAATCATAGAATGTGCCTAACCATACATAATTGAAGGAAGGTTGATATTATGGCCTAGAAATCCACAGGCCTCATCCGTGTTCTTAGAGAAGGCATCCTTCCTTCTTAACCGGGTCTGTGTAAAGATGTCAAATGAATACATTTTATTTGGCATAGTGACCTTTATAGCTTTTAGTTTTTATCCTCTTAAGGATTTTAATGTCTTGCTCCATAGTTTTTAAAAGTAAACATTAAAACACATAAAGCATATGCTCCTTAAATTTTTTAATTTTTTTTTATTTTTTTAAAATTTTTTTTTTCAACGTTTATTTATTTTTGGGACAGAGAGAGACAGAGCATGAACGGGGGAGGGGCAGAGAGAGAGGGAGACACAGAATCGGAAACAGGCTCCAGGCTCCGAGCCATCAGCCCAGAGCCTGACGCGGGGCTCGAACTCCCGGACCGTGAGATCGTGACCTGGCTGAAGTCGGACGCTTAACCGACTGCGCTACCCAGGCGCCCCTCCTTAAATTTTTTAAATGTTTGTTTATTTATTTTGAAAGAGGGAGAGAGTGCGTGAGCAGGGAAGGGGCAGAGAGAAGGAATGAGAGAATCCTCGCTGTCAGTGCAGAGCCTGATGTGGGGCTCGATCCCGTGAACCGTGAGATCATGACCTGAGCTGAAATCAAGAGTGGGACACTTAACCAGCTGAGCCACCCAGGTGCCCCTTTCTTAGTTTGTTTTGAATACCCATTATGTGCCTGGTGTAGGTGGGGTAGTCTCTTTGGGTAAAAAAGGCATAATGGTTCCTTGAGATGCTCATGGTCTTTTGGAACATACAGGATTTAGACACTAAATAGAGAACAAGTGTTTAGTGAATCTCTGATATCTTTTCTGCATATAGATTTTCAAGTTTTTCATACCTTTCTCTGGGCATTGATACGAGTCCATTCTTTGTGCCCAGCAACATGCCAGGGGGTGTAGCATTGTGATTAAGAGTCCAGGTTTCAAGTCAATAAACACGGGTTCAAAACTCATCTTCTCCATTTAATCTTCCTCAGTCCCAGTTTCTTTATTTGCAAATATATAGTAATAGTACCTACCTTTCAAGGTTGGTATGATGATTATGTGAGGTCATGCATATAAAGTACTAAACAAAATGAGTAATCAATGAATAAATATCAGGTCTTAATATTATGCATAATAGGAAGTAGGAGATCTCTACCCTGCCCTCAGGAAATTCACAATCTATTTGCAATATAAAGTACATATGGCTTAAATCACATGGGAAGTTCATGAAGCAACCTGGTGAAATTGCCAAGGGCAGACATAGATTGCATTGCTGTTGAAAGGATTCTTAATGGAGCAAGTGAATTTACAATGAGAGTTAAATTAAAACTGTGTCAATTAAAAGGAGAGAAAGAGCTTTTCCGTAAAGGAATGGCTAATGTCAAAGTGTCAGTCAAGATCTGGTAAAATAGGAGCGCCTGGGCGGCTCAGTCAGTTAAGCAGCCAACTCTTGATTTTGGCTCAGGTCACCATCTCACCGTTTGTTAAGTTCGAGCCCCACGATGGGCTCCACGCTGACCGCATGGAGCCTGCTTGGGATTCTCTCTGCCCCTCTCCTGCTTGCGTGTGTGCGTGCTCTCTCTGTCTCTCAAAATGAATAAATAAACATTAAAAAAAAGGTTTAATTAAAGATCTGGCAAAATATATGGGAAGTGGCCCAGTTTGACTGGACTACGCAGGGAGAGTCTTTTTACTCCCATTTCCATTTGGAGAAACCAAATCGGAAATAACTCTCTTAAGTGCTACCTTCATCAGAGATATCAAAATATCAAGGGAGTTTTTAGCCAGGAACTCAGTATTTGGTGGAGATAGGCTGTAACGAGGCTCTCAGAACCTCTACCTGGGTTCTGCACCCCCTGCCATCTGGAAAGGAGGAGGCTCAGGCTTGGGAGATACACGAAAGGCAAAAGGGGCAGACGTGGCCCCGCGTCTTCCTCTTCCTCATCTATTTGGCTTGGCTTCCTCACTCTGGTAGCACTAAGACTCTGCTTGGGATTCTCTCTCTTCCCCTCACTTTCTGCCTCTCCCCTGGTTGTGCTCTCTCTCTCTCTCTCTCTTAAAAAGAAATAAGCTGAAAAGAAATAAACTGAACTCAAAATGGTTCTTATCTGGGTTTTGACATGCTGTATCATGGCTTATTTATAGTCCTTATGACTGCAAACTGGTTTTGCTAGTAATAGTTACAGCTTTGCCTTATGCCTTTTTGAATTGAGAAATACAGTGGCTTTTTTACAGTCTTCCTATGTGACGTACAGTTTATAATATTTATTGTTCGGCTAATGTCTATCAGCAATAGTTAATTGGTAGTTTGTACCTCTACCGACCTTCAACATACAGGGGCTTGTTTCATGGCTTCTAGATTCACTTGGAAATTAGTGCATCAAAGGGGTACCGCATAATGACAAATTGTGCTTGTGTTTACTTTCATTTCCAAGGTGAATTGTTTTTTTTTTCTTCCCCCTTCTGATATTTGCAAAGAGCCCCAGTTGAGAACAGTTATGTGAATAAGTCATCATGACCTAAACAAAATGTTAACTCTTATTAGTAGGTGCATCTTTTGCTTATGTATGGTTCAGATTTGAGTTTTCTTTACCAAAATCTTTTTTTTTTTTTTTAATTTTTTTTTCAACGTTTATTTATTTTTGGGACAGAGAGAGACAGAGCATGAATGGGGGAGGGGCAGAGAGAGAGAGGGAGACACAGAATCGGAAACAGGCTCCAGGCTCTGAGCCATCAGCCCAGAGCCCGACGCGGGGCTCGAACTCACGGACCGCGAGATCGTGACCTGGCTGAAGTCGGACGCTCAACCGACTGCGCCACCCAGGCGCCCTCTTTACCAAAATCTTAAGTAGTCATAGATTTACGGAAAAGTGAGATAAATATTGAGAGTCTAACTAAAAGTACTTTCTATTTAACTCCGTCATTTACTTATTCATCCTTATAGTCTTTCCTGCATTAACTCAGTTTTTTTTTCTAACCAGTTTGCCATGTATGTGCAGTTTCCGACATTGGGTATATAAAAACAAATAGGAAGAGCTCCCAGCCTGAGAGGAACTCACTACCTAGTGAATATTCACTATAAGCCATAAGAACCCCTTTCTGTTCTATAGCCAAATGTTGAGCCAAATCTATTGCTAAATCTCAGCAAAATAGCATGGCCATTATTGCCTCGCCATATGTATGTCAGCGCCTGACACGCTTTTATAAAAGGTAGGAGGCAATTCTCTTTTTTGCTTCAGCAGATTTGACATCTTTCCCCCCATTTTAGCCTGCTGCAGATTCAGATGGTACAGATAGAAAGCCCTGAAAGTGTATACTTGTGCATTTTTAAATGTCCCCTACTACACTCTAACCTCCCCCTGCTTTCCAAATGTTGCCATTAGTGGTTACAATAATCATCTGTAATGTTAGCTTCTAAGAACCACAGTACAAGAGCTTCTTTTCTAATTCCCCAGATGGGAAGGAACACATGTACAAGCCTGTTAGAGTTGCAGAAACTAGAAACAGTACTGTGTGGATTTGTATTTTTGGAACTCTTTGGGCTTATTTAAGCACTCCAAGTCAAACTTAGATATCCATTAGGAATCAAATACCAATTCAGGGGAAACTCATGTGCCACACCAAGGCAAGTAAATTATATTAAAAGTAGTCCATAAAAGGAACTCCTGGAAACAACTATTTTCCTATTCAGACTACAGTTTCATGTACTCTTTGCAGGATGCCAGATGATAAATGTTGATTATATAAACCGGGGTCATTCCATTTGTTTAGAGGACTGTCTCCGAGCATTTTTGTTTTTTGCTTAAATAGAGCAGTGAAATGAGAAGTTAGAGAGTAGGAAAGAGAAATAATTATAAATTATCCATAGGTGTATGGAGTGAAGCTGCTAATTAAAAAGGGTTTCAGTTGTCCCTAGTTTTTTGCAGTGTCTTGTTTTGTTTTGTTTTGTTTTTTAACCAGGTTTTGTGACTTGTAGTTAGAGCCTTGACCTTTAACAGGGAAATGCAGTCACTGAGGGAAGATATCTGACAATCAATGTTAGTTCTTTTTTTATCATCTTACTTTGAGGTGAACAATCTAACTCTAAAGAGAACTACTCGTATACTTAGATCATAAAATGAATGTCTCTCTGAATGTGAATTTTTTCAGCTTCAACTTTAGTTTTAGATATTTTATGAGTTTTAGGGTTGTATTATATAATTACATAGTTTCTGTTTGTTGCGACTGTATTTTTTAAAATTTCCATCCTCATTTTACAGAAAGGAATATTCAAGGTTGAATACTTTATCATCTGTAAAAGAGTTAGTAATGATAGATAATTTCAGATTCCCAATCTTGATTTTCCTTTTGAAACCACTAGTTCTAGGGACCTCGGTATATTATGGGGGACAGGAGCAGGGAGTCAGTACTGAGTTTCCAGATATCACTGGTGAAACGTTTGTAAAGCTGGTTCCTGAAAACCGCTAGGTGTGGAGAATAAAGGTTAGAAGTTAACATTAATTTGTTTACTGCTGTACTCATTTAGCAAACATCGAGTGATTTCTATGTTCTGGGCACTGTGCTGAGGTCCTCCTCTTACATACTTCCTAAGTCATACTACCTAAAACTACATTCCAGAGGTATTACAAATCTACATGTAAAAATACAATGTTAGATGAAATGCTAGGGAAATAGTTATATAACCTCAGAGTTGCTGACCAGATTTAACTCTGTAGAAAGCTCAGTTTTCTCAGGGGCGCCTGCGTGGCTTAGTCAGTTAAGCATCTGACTTCAGCTCAGGTCACAATCTCACAGTCCGTGAGTTTGAGCCCCATGTCGGGCTCGTGCTGACAGCTTGGAGCCTGGAACCTGCTTCAGATTCTGTGTCTCCCCCTCTCTCTCTGCCCCTGCCCCACTCATGCTGTCTCTCTCTCTCTGTCTCAAAAATAATAAACATTAAAGAAAAAAATTTAAAAAAGAAAGCTATATTTTCTGTGCTGTTGTGAGTCCCTAGACAAAGTAAAATGTCAAAAGCTGGGCTGAGAGAAAATATTTATAACACATGTGATAGACAAGGGTTAACGAACCTAACAGACACCAATAACAAGAAAAGTCCAAGAGTCTTTAAGCAAAATGGGCAAAGGATTTGATCAGAAGAAATGACCAGTAAGCAAGTAAAAAGTTGCTCATCTTTAGTCATTGAATCTCAGCTGAGCTACCATTTTCTGGCAGTCAGACCGCCAACATTAAATTGAAGAGTGACAACAGCTAGTATTATCAGGTTATTCAGGATGAGCAGAAACAGGTTCTCTCTCTCATGCTGATGCAAATTCCTGGTCCAAATGTAAATTGCTGTACAGATTTTAGAAAAATAACCCTACACTGTTAAAGTGTAAAATGTTCATAACCTTTGATCCAACAAACTCGGTTTTAGTTCTTAATTCAGAAATATATGTCCCACTGGAAAAGAATATACATATCTTTATCCGAGGATATTTATTGTAACACTGTCAAATGGCTAAGAAGTACAGACAACCTGAATGTCTGTTGCTAGGGGAATGGTTAAAAAAAAAAAGAACGAAATCCATGCCATGGAATATTATGTGGCTATTTGGGAAGCAGTTGGTAGAGTGATAGGTGTAATACAATTCCATTAAGGGAAACAAAACAGAAGGTTAAAGAGCTATTTATTTGCACGTGTATGTATGTGTGTATGTTTTTGTGCGCCTAGAAAAAGCTGTTTGAGGCCACATACACAGCTAGTATCGGTCACCTTTAAAAGGGAGGGTAGAAGAGCTTTCTTCTTTCTAAACTTCTGTATGGCTTGACTTGTTACAACAAGCCTAAATTTTGTAATGTAAAACCAAAAAACAACTGGGAAGTAAAAGAGGAAAAAAAAAAAAAAGAAGAAGAATGAAAAGGGAGGGGGGCGTGTCACAGAGATAGAAAATCAGGAGAGCATAGTTTCTTACAAGTAAGAAACTGAGTATTTCCAGAGGAAAAGACATCATCCATGTCAAATACTGTTTGGAGATCAAGTAAGATAAGGCCAGAGAAGCATTTGCTGTGTTTCGTGGATGCCTTGGTGGGGGCAGTCTTGATGGGCTGGGGGGTGGGGGGAGGTCAGAAGGTTAATCTCATGTGCTAAGGGATGAGTGGGAGGGAAGGGAGTAGAGACCAGGAGTGCAGACCATTCCTTCAAGCAGTCTGTGATGGAGAGGAGAGAGGAGAGAGAGGAGAGAATGCAAGGGGTTGTATGTTGTATGGTAGAGACCAGCACGGTTCTTTTCTTTCTTTTTTAAAATTCTTATTCTAAATGGGAGAGACTTCTGGTTCTTGTCCCTTTGTATCCCTGCCACACGTGCATACTGTAGGCACAATAAAAGGCAGAGCAAGGATGATGTCAGAGCTGAGCTGGCTGGGTGAGATGACCAGCTCCCCACGATGCAGGAAAGGAAGGGGTAAGGTTAGTTTAGGACCGAAGGAAGGACATCATATCTGAGGTTCTCAATGCTCATGGGCAGTAATTCTCGAAGTCTAGTTTGGGACCCTCCTAGGATGGCTGCTGAGCCCTCCAGAGGACCTTGAACCAATCCAGAAATACAGGCCAGTTCTTACCAGTCCTTATGGGTGAAAGATGTGTAATCCTATTAAGTTTTTAAAAAATTTGTATTTGACTTAGAGCCAATACCAACCAAAAGTAAAATTGTCAAGGGTTACTAAAATCTGATATTCACGAAGTAAAACCAGCATGCTACTAGAGTTTATTCTAATTCAGTAGTTTATTCAGAAGTCTGGCAAACACTTGGTGCTTGGCAATAATCGCAAATCTGTAAAACCCACAGTTTTGAGTCAGGACACTTCATCAGTGTTGGATTGAGTTGGTTATGACATTCAATTATCACTATTCTTGCTTTTTGATTATAAATTACAGGAAGTTTAGCTTTATCATTATCAGTTTTGTTTATTGTGGGTTGTTAACCTCTCAGTGTTTCTTGGTGCATATTTGGATCAACAGTGTTTTTGTCTTATATTATTCTTATAACCAGGCTTTTAAAATATGCAAGTCTTGTGGTTCATGTATGAATCATCCATAATCGTTTTGCAAAGGAGATGCGTATGTAACCCCCTGCCATTTGCTTGTATGGTGGCACAGTTCATAGTGATGTGTTTCTTGGGAACTTTTGCTATTTAAATAACTTACGACATACTACCAAGGTATATACAATAAAATTACTGGGCATTTTAAGATTTTGTTGTGGTCTTATGATATAAATCATGTTCATAACTCCTGTTTTTCCTATAAAAAGAAAATTACAAGCCATCTACGTGTATTGTAGGAATTATGAGCTGTTACACATATTTTTAGCAAAATGTTTACTATGACTTTTTAGCTATGTTTTTGACTAATTCTTGGTTATCACCAGATTCACTTTTCCCCTCTTGGAATGTGGGAACAAATGAGAAGGTGGGAGTCTTTTCCTCACCATGGTGGGCTTTGATCAGAAAGGCTGAGAGCCATCACTCTAGGGGAGTGACTGGCACATGGTGAAGGATGTACAAAGCTGCTTAATCCGAATCCAGGTAACCCACACGCTGTGGCCTCAATGCCAGTGGGCTGTGAGCTCAGCACCAGGAAGATGTTCCAAGAGTAGGCACTGATGACATCGTGTTTTTCACTCCCTACTCAAGGATGTAAACGAAGACCCTGGAGAAGATGTGGCCCTCCTTTCTGTCAGTTTTGAGGACACTGAAGCCACTCAGGTGTATCCCAAGCTGTACTTGTCACCCCGAATTGAACAGTAAGTATCAATGCCATTAATTTTCCGCAGCCTGGTGTTTCTCCCTGTTAGCCAAACATGTCTCGCTAATTCTTTTGCCCCTTTGGAACTCTTAAAATGATTTCTCTTTACTGACTTCTGTTTCCTTAAACATGACTCGTATCAGGAGGTTAGATTGCAGAGTAAATGTAGTCAGTATCTGCCACTGCAATCTTTGGATGAGTCTTAGTTGTGCAACTTGTGATATGAATACTGTACCTTTGTAGAGAGAGATGAGTAGGCAGACTGAATCCGAAATTGCGACTCCTTCCAAATGTTCCCTGGGTACATATGGTTATAGCCTAAAGAGGACTACTGAACAGCATCCTATCCAGTTTCTTACGTTTTTGTACTAATATAGTTATTGGTAAAAATGTAACTCGTCTCCTGAAAATATTAAGCAAAAACATATTCAGAAGTTAATAAAGGTAATACTAAAAGCAGATAGCTTAAGAAGATGACACGTTTGAATTACTTTTCTGTGTCTAAATAGCGCTGTGTCATTTTACACAACTTTCAGGCTCTGTGGTACAAGTAGTTTGATAGCACATTTGTGTTTTAACTAAGTAACTTTACTCGTCGGGAATGAATTTTACAAGGACTGGCCTCACAATGTGCTTATTGTTGGCTCACATGCTTCAGAAGCTTATTCTACTTCAAAGGAAGCTGAGGCTCATTGAAAATAGATTGTAAGCAGATTTGGTTGGAAACTTCTGACAGGATAGATTTCTCATCAGCAGAGAGAGTTTTTAACAGACTCTGATTGAAATGTATTATTAAAAGTCAGTCAGGGTTGGCAGATTTCTGTCTGTGAGATGTGGTCGCCATCCAGCATTCATATACTGAGTCATTTTTACCCCTCTGGCCCTCGTTGCTCTACTTCATGAATCATGGCCATCCTATCTTACACACTGATACAAGATACAGGTGTTTCTACTCAAATACGGATGACTGTGAGCATCAGGCATGCTCTCATTTATTTATATACCACTGAGAGCACCTAAGACAGGATTTTACAGTAGCAGGTGTTCACTGAATGTTTTAACTTGTAATCGAAAATACTAACCCACGTTGGTAAGAGGCCAAAGAATGTTGGAGGCAGTACAGTGAACTGCCAATAGGCAAGGGCTCTCGAGTCAAGCATACCTGCTTTAAACCCAGGTCATGCCACTTACCAGTTGGCAGAATATTTTGCACCTTTGAACTTGCCTCCATATAGGGATGGCGATACCTATTTCAGAGTGATATTTTGAGGATTATATTAAACACTGTTCTTAAGGCATTAATTGCAGTGCCTGGCACTATAGCAAGTGGGAGCTATTAATGTTATTATGATTATCAATACAGTTCACAAGAGAAGAATGAGTGAGTGAGAGTGCGTGGTTAGGACAAGTTGGGGCCGAAAAGGAGAGGATGGGTAATAAATGAGCAGATACCAGCTATAAAGTAGTCACTCTGTATGTACATGCTAAGTTAAATTCAGAGGGTATTTTGGTGATGAGAAAAGAGATCTCAATGAAACAATCGCAAGATGTAGGTAATAAGAATCTATCAGTTAAGCTGCAGACAGGAATTTGCCAGCTCAGAAGAATGATTTTCCCAACACCTACATTACTTTTCTTTTAAGTTACTGTACCCGTTTGCAAATAAACTTGCTAATAAAATATTTCTCCCTCTAAAATCTAAGATATGATGTGATGAATTATCAGTGAAGGTTATATTTTAAAAGTTAATTCCTCTAAAATCTAGCTTTCTGCATGTGTGAGTGGGGGAGGGGCAGAGAGAGAGGGGGAGAGAGAGAGAGAGAGAGAGAGAGAGAATCCCAAGGAGGCTCTGCACCATCAGTGCACAGCCGGATGTGGGCTTGAACTCACAGAACTGTGAGATCATGACATCAGCCGAAATCGAGAGTCAGACGCTCAACTGACTGAGCCACCCAGACGCTCCACTGACTGAACTCACTTGAACTTCTCTTAGCTTACTGTGCACTCCCGGCCATGTGCCTTTGCTAAAGCTATTACCTCCATGTACAGTGTCTTCTCTAACACCCTTTTTCTGTTGAAATAGACCTCTCCAAATGCCGTCTGTACCATTTTTCCTGAGCACCATTGGGCTGCCTTCTCTGGCCATTCCCTGAACTCTTAGAATACTGAATTTATACCCATTAGAATCTGCTCAACACAGATTTAGTTAGTGATGTGTATTTGTTTTCCCATCTTTTGCTAAACTGCAAGTTACTCAAGGGCAGGAACAAGTCTTTTCGTTTCATTAATGGTTTTACAGAAAGGTGGCACATGGGGAACAGTAGCCTGGTTGGCAGTATTTTAAAGGCTCAACATGTAATTCTTACAAGAAAAATGGAAAATGCTACACTGAGAGCTCTTACATTTTTTTCCAGTTGATACAGATTAACTTAGTAGAACTGCCTTCGTAATACCATTGAAAACTGCCAAAAGTTCTGACATCCTTGAGTAGAAGTTTTAAAAATGAGTTTTTTAGAAAAAGGTTAAAATGGAAAGTGGTCAAATTGTGGTATGACTTTCTGAGGGCTTCCATTGTTACTTAAAGTTTTTAATATCTTTGGTTAACTCTTGCAGAGTTGACAGTACACATAGAACAGAAGTGGTGTCATTTCAGTAAGGCCAGCATCGTAGGATAGATTTTAAGAACTGAACGAGGAGAGGTTGGTACTGGTCTTCGATACTGTGTGAAGCTCTCGTTAGTTTTCCATGGTTCGTACCATCCTGTCAACTCTGAGCCGTCCAAACATTAAGTATGGCCTCGGACTTGGAGAGTGCTCTCAGGAGTCATGAGGAAAGCATCCCGTGTGGACCCGCCCAGAACCGGTGCCAGACGCTCGCCCTGAGCTGAGGTTTGTTACTCCTTTTGGCTGCTGCTATGGTTCTTTCTAGGAAGTCCCAAGCCCCATGCAGTGCGTGTGACAGACACGGATCTGGGCAGGACCAGTGGCCTGGTCCACATTAGGTAAAAATTGGCAAGAAGAGACTTGCATTCTTACCACTCTGTGGGCCTGGAAAGATACGTTGAGCCTGGGACATAGTGCCTTTCAGTCTGGCTGATGTCCCTCTGCCCCTGCATGCAATGGGCAGGGACACTGTGCTTACACTAACTAGTCTTAGAAAAGGGAAAGGCCTCTTTGGGTCTTGTCTTCATATGTGCGAAAAGGGATCAGTTTGCTGTACCCTAAAGATTTCTAGGGACATGGTTCCCAAATGGCCCCACGTTAGACAATCCCCACAAAAGGGAACATCTGTCAGAGACATCGGGTGGAAAACTTCCTGAGTGTATTATAATTAATGAGGCTCTGAAATGCAATCCCACTTCAGAAGCCTGTCTTTTTGCCCAAGGCCTGGAAGAGCGGTCTGGTGTTTCTGGCAGCACTGGAACATGACTGCACGCCTTTATGGTGTTTAGATGTATGTTGTTTCCTGATCTCCCACCGCGCACGTATATGTTGTTTCCTGATCTCCCACCGCACACGTATATGGCTTGCAAAAGTAAACCTTCCGAGAACTTCGTGTTCTTCTCGCACACGGGACATTTATGAAATACGCATATTTCAGGCTCTCTATCTATACATTTGTTTTCCCAGGAACCCAGACCAATCAGTTAAATGAGACACTAAGTACTGTTCCTTAAACAAAACAGAACAAAAAAGCTAGTGGTCAGTTATGCAAAGTAGACTTTGGTTGAAGATGAAGAGAGGGGAAGGAACGTGCTTTCTAAACCAGTTGCCTTTTTTTCCTGGCAGAAAAGCTGGACGTGTGAAGTTACATCCTCGGAGCCGGCACCAATCTGTTCCACCTTTCCCTCCTCCTCACGCTGCCGGCTCCCAGCAGCGACAGCAAGGGTTAAACGGGCGGCAGAGGCTGCCCAATTCTCTTTGCCGAAAGGTGTGGGCCCATTTTTTGGCTTGAGCCAGTTGGTGGGAGTGGTTTGAAGAAAACCAGCTTGTCACTCCCTGTGCTGTTCCCACTCGGTGCATAAAAAGAGGATTTCAGCCCCTGAGGCAGACCAGGTGGCATCTTTCACAAGTACAGAATTTGTTTTTAGAACTTTTTGTTGTTAAGTTACAGTCCGCCTTAGAAGTAAGTACTCAAAGCTTACCAGCCCACAAACACTCCCCATTAGGGAGGCCTGTGTGCCTGCAAGGATCCACGCATTGATTCTTTCAGGCCGCGAAAGCACAGTGAGGACTTGACCAGGCGTCAGGCCCTTGGCTGGGTGCTTCAGAGGATAGCAAGATAAGTGAGATGTGGCTCGTCCCTTCGTTTGCTTACAGATTATAAGGGAAATAAGAACAAATACGGCAAGTTCCAACATGTGTTTTAGTAGAAAAGGCACGATGCACTTTGGCATCAGAAGCTCTCGGTTCCTCTACTCACTAGCTGGTGGCCTGGCTGAAGATACTTAGCCTTTTTGAGCCTCACTCATTTCCTCCTCTGCAAAGGCAGGTAACTCCTAACTTTCTGTTTCGTCTCCTCCAAGGGGGCGTGTATGAAAGCAGCTCCCGTAGTGTTGGCACATGGGGGGTGCCCAGGTCATGCTGCTGGAACGTCTAAATACCAGAAATAGACTTTTTAAGTACTGTGAGAGTCCAAGGCGGGAGGAGGGCACATTTCCATTGGACTTGGTGGAGAGGGGACTTTGTGGAAGATTTTGGGAAGCCTGGCTCTTCTGACGTAATATGGCTTTTCTAGAGATTAAACATATGCTACTGTAACAATAATAAAAATGTATTTGTTTAGTACTTTAAAATGTTTAAACCACTTTCACTGTACCATCCCATCAGATCCTGACGATAATATTGCTAACGTGTTCCAGAATACATCTCTTTTCCTCTATATTATATTCCTCTATATCCCGTGATTTCATCCCCAGAGCCTTACCTCTCTGTGGATGTTCCCCTAAGTCCCCATTTCTTTCTTTTTTTTTTTTTAAAGTTTATTTATTTTAAGAGAGAGAGTGTGCACGCAAGCTGGCGAGGAGTAGAGAGAGAGAGGGAGAGAGAGAATCCCGAGCAGGATCCGCACTGCCAGTGCAGAGCCCAACGTGGGGCTCAGTCCCATGCACCGTGAGATCATGACCTGAGCCGAGATCAAGAGTTGGATGCTTAACCACCTGAGCCACCCGGACTCCCCTCAGTCCCCATTTCTAATCCCAGCTCTTCTCCCTGCTTGCAGATTTGCCTTCCCAGCCACTTGATAGACATATCTGTCTGTGTGTTCAGTTGACCCTGAAATTGGAAGTGTCTGCAGCCAGACTCCTCATTCCTCCAGTGAACTCAGGTTCCTTCCTCACAGCCCTGCTTCTGTTCAGGACATTCTGTTTCTGAGGTGCCCAGATGCTGCATCTGAAAGGCATCAGCCAACCCCTGTTTTGTACTGGAAATCCTCTCTCCGTTGTATCTGTCCTTCTTGTCATTCCTACTGGCGTTTCTTAGTTCAGTCCTTCAGTTGCTATGTCTCCTGATGGCCTTTTAACCTTTCTTCCTATGTTAGTTTATCCAGCACAGAGCTGTCACTGTCTTCCTGAAGAAAGTTCTGATAATGTAATGTTCTTTCCTTGCTCATCACCATCAGTGGCCCCTGTCACCAACTGAATTAAGTACACATCTCTCAATTTGACATCCAAAGCATTTTCTGTTGTCATCCCAGCTGACCTTTCTGCCCCAATCTGGGTTCTGTATGTATCCCATTGTTCAAGCCAAACCGTTTTCTGGGATTTCCTGTGGACACACCTTATTTCACTTCCATACCTTTGCTTGGGCTGCTTCTTCTATGAGATCATTGAATTCTATTTCCTCTCCTGTAGAATCTGTCACAGTTTTGTCTATCGTCATATATCTTCTCAGTCCCGAAAGTCACCACCACCTGCCTCCCCAGCAAGACTGCACTTTTCCTTCTTATGTTTTTGCCTCTGTTGTTATATTGTTGCCCTGGACTGTAAACTCCTTAAGGCTGCGTCTCTGCTGCCATCCATTGAGGGCTGGTGAGCCACAGCCCATGTTCTGCCAAGCTCGCCCTGCCCTCAGGCCATGCCAGAGCTCAGCCACAGTTCCCTCTGACTGGACTCCCTGGTGGGTCAGAAGGCTTTGAACTTGTTGGATCCCTGTGCTACAGATGCGAGTGGTCTCCTAAGGCCATGTGTCTTCTGGCCCAGCCAGCAAGCTTGTTTCCCTTATGGACCCCTGTTTCCTAGAGGTGGAGCTTTATTTCGTAGGAGTGGCTTAACAGCTGAGTCCTGAAGGTGGTAAATGTGCTTTTGATCTTATGTGCCCTGTCATCTACTCCTGTTGTGGCCTTTCCAGCCTCCTTTTTCCCTGCCTTTACCCCACAGTGAACCTGGCCACAGACATGGTCATTTGGAACATTTGGATAGCTTGGAATCCACAAAGGCTGGGCTAAACTGAAACTTGGCTAAAGGGCCTAGGAAAAGGGTAGGGAAGAGCTGAAAATTACAATACTACTACTTAGAATTATGGGTGACATTTAATGAAATTATGGATTAAATTCAGATAAATCAGGGGGGCCTGGGTGGCTCAGTCGGTTGAGCATCTGACTTTAGATCGTGTTGTGATCTTGCGGTTCGTGGTTTTGGGCCCCACATCAGGCTCTGTGCTGACGGCTCAGAGCCTGGGGCCTGCTTCGGATTCTGTGTCTCCCTCTCTCTCTCCCCCTCCCCTGCGTGTGCTCTGTCTCTCTCTGTCTCTCAAAAATAAATAAACGTTAAAAAAAAACGTTTTTTTTAACGTTTATTTATTTTTGAGAGACAGAGAGAGACAGAGCATGAACGGGGGAGGGTCAGAGAGAGGGAGACACAGAATCGGAAACAGGCTCCAGGCTCTGAGCCGTCAGCCCAGAGCCCGACGCGGGGTTCAAACTCACGGACCGTGAGATCGTGACCTGAGCTGAAGTCGGACGCTTAACCGACTGAGCCACCCAGGCGCCCCAAACATTAAAAAATTTTTTAAAAATTCAGATAAATCAGATAAAGTTTTTAGAGCAATGAGCAAATTCAATAATTTGTGATTTTATTTAAATTAAATACTGAATTCAGTATCATAACAGGATGGAAAATTTTTGTTTTAGGTGCTCAAGAGATTTTTTTCTAGAATAATTAGAAAAATTGTGTAACTAAACACAGATTTGAAAGAAAAGATAGTTGCCTTTTTTTTTTTTTTAAACCTGTATCAATTGTCTTAATAAATAAGACCCCAAATCTCTTCGGGTGATTTTGTGTCAGGATTTAAGTAATAGAACATCATAGTAAACATGGTTTAATTTAGCCTTACTCATGTTTACTTGAGTCACTGAGATAATCCTATAATAAATATTGTGCTTCTACAGTTTTTTTTTTTTTTTCCTTTGATAAATATATAGTCCTGAGTATGCTAAGACAACCAGCTGTCAGGAGAAGATGTGTATTTGGTTTTAGTGGAACAGGCTATCTTAGCCTCTAGGGATTTGAGATGTTCGTTTTACTAGTCTGGGAGCAGGGCCAAAAGGGTTCTTCGTGACTTCGGCTGGAATTCTGAAAAGTAAGTTCAGCAAGTTTTCATTAGTGAGTTTGGCCCTTTGTTTTGCCTGTGCCTCCCAAAAGATCAAGAGCTCAGCCTGCACTTTGAAACATTACCAAAAAGAACCAGAACGGAATTTAGTTGGGGGAGAAAATCAATCAGCCCCCAAATAGCACATTTTTGGAAACATTCTGGTGTAGAACTCCCACCTCCCCAGCTGCCTGAGTTGGTGGTGTATCAATGTTTTTATCTAGCTTTCTTTTTAGGCAGAAAATATACATTTAGAAAGAAGATGTATATAATAAGTCTGTGATAAATCTCACTGGTACATGTTTCTTAAACTTGTTTGACCCTTAAGCTCTAGTCTTGGATTTATTTTGTGTCTGTGGGCAGTTCTGTGCCTTGTTTCTCTTAAGCACTATTCTCCTGACTACAGCATACTGATTAGCTTTCGACTGTAAGATATAATGTGTCTCCGTTTAAAAAAATCAACCTAGCACCTTTCTGCTAAACATCTCGAGGATTATGTGCAGTGTTTTTTCTGCAGTGAAGATGAGAAGTTCATGATTTTCAGTTTTACCCTATATTTCGGCAGCAAAGCTCTGTGCTATTTTATGCAGTGTTCATTTGTATTTATTCACAAGTAGGAAGATATTCCTCAATGGAAGGTCTGCAATGAAAGAGTGATAGTTAACACAAACATTAGGCTGTGTTATAGGTAGGAGCAGAGAAATTAGAAAATGGAAGAGAAGATGTCATAGAATGTTCCAGAACTGATGGAAGATACCAATCCTCAGATAGAGGAAATACAGCAAGTCTCAAACAGGCTAAATAAAAAGAAGTTGACACCTAGTCATATCATCTGAAACTGCAGAACACCAAAAATTAAAATATCCAAAGTTGACACATTATGTTTAAAGGAATAGTCGGTTGACACAGACCTCTTTGGAAATCTGATGAGAGCCACGGACCTTTCCCCAGAAAAATATACAGATTTAATATTTATAGAGGAAATTATAATCCAATACTACCCACCCCCCCCTCCCCCAAATCTACCGCTGCCTTGTGTTCTTTATTTTCATTAATTGTTTGACTAGCGTAGTGCCTCCTGGCCATGGAACCTAAGCATACTGTTTTTGACCTTCCTTTGACCATTGTTGCCCATACGTACACAACTGCTGGTTGATTTTGCCTGAATGGTGTCTCACATTCATCTGCTCACCCTTTCCCTACCCCTGTTTCAAGCCTCTGTATTTTGCCATTTGCCACATTAATCTTTTGAAAGCAGAGCCGGATCCATGTCAGTCCCTTGCTTAAACACTCTCAGTGTCACTTTTCAAGATGGGGAAGAAAACTGCATGTTATGCTGTCCTGTCTGAGAAGCCTCAGTGCTCAGCACACTCATAGCCACCTGTATACCATGTATCTAACAACTTTATCCAACATGTTTAAGCGTTTTATAGCCGGAGGACTCTAGGTTATCGCGTTGGTCACATTGTGAGATATGCTGCACTATATCTTGATCGTTTCAGTTTTCTATAAGGATTGACTGTGATTGTAGCTGTTCTTTGAATGATATTCCAGTAATATTCCACTGCATTTTCCTGTTCTTTACCTCTTGTGGTTTTTAGTAAACCTCTCCCTTTGAGATAACTTATCTGAGCTACTGTTGTCTCTCAGCTGGACTATTGAAATACTCTTCTAACTGGTCTCCCACGCCCACTCTTTCCCCCACTCCTTAACTAGTTGCCAAACTGCAGGCAGAGTGGGCTTTCTAAATAAATCAGATCTCATCACTTAAAAAAAATTCATTCCCTTTGATCACCAATGATCACTTACCAGCTTTATCTCACTCAAGGCTTTTTCCTGTATCTCCCAGCATATATATGTATGTGTGTGTGTATATATATGTATATATATGTGTATATATATATATATATATATACATATATATATATAATAAAATCTATGTATATACATACATAAACATATGTATATAATACTACGCATTATAGTCTGTCATCAAGTTCTAGCATTTTTTCCTTCATACTGGCTTGAAGTCTGAACTCTTCTAAGTCTCCGTTTCCTCCTATCCTGTTATTTCAGTTTCCTTCCCCTTTAATCCTTATTTTTGTCAAACACTGGGTGGAGGTAGAAACAGATGTGTAAAAAAAGGTGGCCTTCGATGCTCTGGGGTAGTTCTTCCCATCTCTTTCAAGTATGAGGACCAGTTTTCAGTCAAAACATTTTCTATGAGTGTGGAAGGAGGGCTTGACTACAAGGGGGCAGCACAAGGGGATTTTTTAGGATTATTTTAGAATGATGGAATTGTTCTGTATCATAGTTGTGGTGGTGGATACACAACTCTGCACATTTGTCAAAATTTAGAGAATGGTGCGTTGTAAAGAGTACATTTTACCATGGTCAAAAAGTAAATTGAAAAACGTTTCACAGATCCGTACAGATAAAAAATAATACTTTTTAGTATTTCTTGTGAATTAATGATGAATTCAAATACCTCTTAAATGAACCTGCATTCTATTAATCACAAGAGTGTGTGCACATATTTGAAAAAATGGATACATATACATGCTTCTCTGTGCTGTAGGTATGTGTATGCATATATGTATACACACGTTCCTGTATCTGTTCTTATATGTATGATATATTACACGCACAACATTTATTCGGTCTTCAGATGCTTGGTATCCAATAAATTAGGAAAGCTGTTATGTCATAGTGTCCTGAAGACAGCAGATTGGGAACATTAGTAATAAGGGATGTTTAATAAATGACCATTTTCCCACGAATTCTGTTGTTTATATGTATTGATATTTGTTTAAAGAGCACATTTTAACTTCTTGCTCTCAAAATAGCTAACATAATTACTACGTTTGGAAGCAGTTTTTAACCTTATTGTTTTGTCTCATAGTGGAATGACGGATTCACCAAGAGCCTTGCCATTCTGGCTCTTCTCTGCCCAACACAAACACCTGGGTTTCTTAGTTTAGCTCACGGTGGGGACGGAGGAACTCCAGAAGGAACAAGTCTCCAGGGTATTGAAACCAACACTTGGGAGCTCTCCTCTTGTGCTTGGGCCTTGGCCTGTGTGCAGCTCCCATGGCTCACGGCGCTTCTTTTTCTAGGGCTCCCAGCTCTCAGCTGTTCCATGTTTTTCTCAGACCAGTATGCTAGCTACACAGTGATCTCTGAATTGGGCCATTACATTCAAATAACATCTTCCACTTAGTGTTCAGAGCAGTGTGTGGATGTAGATAGGGAAATAGGGCAGTTGGGTTATAAAAGAAATCATCCTGCCTCATTTTCTTCTTAAAAAAGTGTACGGTTTGTTACGTCCACAACATAACAAAGGGTACTTATTTAGTCCCGAAAGCAATGGCTTGGTTCTTGGTTACAAGTGTTTGGTGTAAGTAGGTAATGACTAAGTCTCTTAATGTATAAAATTCACATATAAAGTGGAACCCCTTATACTGTTGTTGGAGGAAAGGTCCAACAGCAATGATGTTGTCAGATTTTACTGTGTGAAGTTGTATTAAAGAGCATGTAATTTGATCCTGATATGTCTGATTTTGATTCTCATAATATAGGGCTCATAATTATGTTGGAGTTTTTCTGTACTTGTTAAAATTCAGACACGCTGTCTTTCACTAATGACTTTAATGAATGGAGAAGCCTTTAGTTTAAAACAAAACAAATGATGAGTTAACATAATATTGTAAATAGGACCATAACAGGGAATGAACATCCTGTCTATGAACATTATCTTTTACAGACAGCTTCAACAAAATAGAGGCCATTCTTGAAAAAGACTAAAATCTGCTACCTTGCCAGATTTTAGCTAAACCAAACCATTAATTTGAAGAAGTTATGCATCAGTGGAAAACTTACTTTACTGACAGCCTTTCTCTCTTTTTTTCCTACACGCGAAGAACTTTCCCCTCCTACTTTTTAATCCCTCCCTTCCCTACTCCACCCCAACCTTTAAAAAGTATGATGTAAGATTGGGTTGTTTTGTGCCAAGTTTTCATCCTGGAACAGATTTTTATTGCCATGTTTCTCTGAGAAGAGGAGTTTATGACCAAATGGTGATAACAGTTCCGTGTTTTCATTGCCTCCTCTGACCTAGTACTATTTTCCCAGTTTTGTTGGAGTTTAACGTGATCAATCCAATATGTGTGTTAAAGCCAAAGGAAATTATTTTGAAAGCTTTTAAATTTTCATTAACTATAATATCATATATGATTCTCTGGAAAAAAAAACATATTATGGAGCATATGATTATTTTTAAATTTTAGATTTTTCTGTTCATACCATAAGGAAACCCTTCAAAATATTTGTTTGTGGATATTATTTGTTTTGGTGACTGATCTTTATTATTCCACTCTGTTAGGGGTATTGACCAGTGGCTGTTCATTTACTCTTGGAATACTCTTCCTCAAAAACACAGATAAACTTGTGCCTGTTTGGTTCTGGTCAGTGGAGAATTTAACTTTGGGAGTCCAAATAGTAGAAACGACTGAAATTATCCTCACTAGCGATATGACTTGAAATGCTTTGGCATAGAATGAAGCTATAAAGAAGTAGATAGATTTCTCTGTTCTCCATGGAAAGGTTTCTGAGTTGAAGAAAAGGGGTAAATATCAGAAAGATGAGCAGAAATCTACATTTTTATGTTAAAATAAAAAGCTAGGCCTCAACCCCATAGGATATATTTTCTACAGGAGAGAGAGAGAGAGAGAGATTGAGAGAGAGAGAGAGAGAGAGAGAGAGAGAGAGAGAGAGAGTGTGTGTGTGCGTGCGCTGGGTACTAGCAATAGCAAACACTTGATGAGCACTTAAGTCACATGTTTTAAGTACACTCTACCCATTAACTCATTCGGTCCTCACAACAACCCTTTAATCGAAATTGGTTACTACTGTTGTCCCTATTTTATAGATGATGAGGCTGAAATTCAGAGAGGGCCAGAAACTTGCCTGAGTCACTTCCCCAGTGAGTGGTGGCACCACCATTTGCATCTGGGTGGTTTGACTCCAACAAGATTTAGGGTAGAGATCAAAGGGAACTTTAGCTTCCTGGTAGTGTTTTAATTTTGTTCAGGGTGAATTTAGGCATTTTAATTATGAAATTAAAATTCATAAAAAAATTGAAAAGAATCTGATTGGAAATAAATATCCTGGAGATTTGATGACCTACATACTTTTCGGTGGAACCTGTGTTCTGTGTGTGATAAATGCTATTATTCGTGGGGCTTCTGAACATGTGGTGATTGTCTGATACTATGCTGTAATCCCTCTCATCTACTACAGGGTCTCTCAGCTTTGGCACTGTTGACATTTTGAGCTGGATGGTTCTTTTCTGTAGGGGACTTTCCTGTTCAACATATTTAGCAGCATCCCTGACCTCTACACACAAGATGTCAGTAGTATCCACCAAACCCCCCCCCCATCTTGACAGCCAACAATGTCTGTAGTGTCCCCTGGAGAAAAGGTGGCGGGGGATACAAAATCGTCCCCAGTTGAGAACCACCTGTCTACTATCAGTGCCCTTCAGGAACCTTCCAGGAGTCTATTTGTACCCGTGCTGCTAAGCTTTAGTAATACCTTTCTTTCATATCGTCAAACTGTTTTCCTTTAGTGTGTGTGTAATGATTGTCATACCAAGGTCATGCAGAACAATTAGAAGTTGAAATAATGGACCCTTCAGTACTGTTCATATTACCCTATTCCTGTCTTACCCCTAAACTCGTAGCCTCTAGTCTTTCCATATGTCCTGTGTGACGTACAGCCAAGTGACTTTTAGAGTCTCTCCAATTCACTGTCTGCCTCCTATCTTCCCTTAATCTCAGGAAGGAAGGCCACAGCTCTCCACTTGGTACCATATTTAAGGTGTGTTTTTCCATTTGTATCTTTGATTTTTTCCCCTCCTTTCCATTCCACAGATGAGTATTTCCTAGTCAAGTTCTCGGTTTTCTCACAGACTTTGGTGACAGAACACTTCTGCATGTTTACACTTTTGGGCTGGTTTTTATAACCTTATTGGAAGGGTCACTCAGCATCTTAGTTCGAAAGGACAAATATATCTCAAAGATCAACAGGACACAAAGCTCAATTCTGCCTTTTGCCCAAATTCCCAACATTCGGGAGATAAATGTAGTGAAGCCAGAAACAGAGTCTTCACCTCTGTTCTCAACAGCTGCTTTACCCTTCATCCTGGCCCACTAGGCCCTCCCATCAAGATTAAGTATTTAGTGAAATACAGAGGTAGGTATTGGCTAAGAGTACTGCTTTGCAATAAGACAGATTTGGGATTAAGTCTGACTGCCACTCTCTGGTATGTGAGCCAGTGCAGTTGCTTAACCTGTGTGACAGTTTCTTCATCTATAATCCTCAGAGTTTTTGTCAGGATTGAATGAGAGAATGTGTACAAAGTGCTCAGCATAGTGCCTGGCACTTCATAAACCCCAGACACGTGGTAAGTTGCTGTACTTATTATTACATTGTCATTGTCATCAACATCAACCTCATCTTCCTCCTCCTCCTGAAATGTTCAGAGACCCCAGTTTTTGAAAATTCCACTGTAGGTGCCATGCACCAGGACCTTGAGGTATTGTCAGTCCCCTGAATTCATTTAGGGTAAGCTAGTGGGGAAAACGTAAGAACAGACATCTGAAGTTGGAGACAGAAATGAACTAAAGATTTCTATAAGGGAGCAGCTTTTGACTTTTTTGGGCTACCACCCTCCTCCAAACTTGAGAACCCCATGATAACTATGACAGCCCCAGCCTCTGCTACTACAGTTAGTTGCGCCTATTCTTTTACTTTTTAATTTTTTTAATGTTTTTTATTTATTTTTGAGAGACAGAGAGGGACAGAGCACGAGTGGGGCAGAGAGAGAGGGAGACACAGAATCCGAGGCAGGCTCCAGGCTCTGAGCTGTCAGCACAGAGTCCGATGCGGGGCTCGAACCCACAAACCGTGAGATCGTGACCTGAGCCGCTCAGGCACCCCCTAATGTTGCATATTCTTCAGAGGATTCACAGACTTCTTACATACAAGCCCAGGCCCTTTAGGGATCCACTACTCTCAATTAAGAATCCTTTCCCTAAAGTTTCTTCCTGAGATACCATCCAGTGAGATGTCCACTGGCCACTGCAGTGGGTCAGCCGGCTAAGGACAAAAATCAGACAAGAGCAGTCCAGCAGCCCCTGAGCACCGGCCGTGACAGACACCGTGCTGAACACATTGCAAACATTACTTTACTCAGTTTGCATGACAGGAATTGCTGGCTCACAATTACACGTGTGGATTTTGAGGCACGGAAGGGTTAAGTAACTGCCAAAGGTCAACAATGAGTATGTGGCGGCAAGACGACTCCAACTCTGATCTGTCATTTTCCACAGCCTTTGCTCATACACCCTACCTACTGCTTCATTAAAGGGGGCCACAGTCCACTGCGGGCAGTGAGTGCTGTGCTTCAGAGTGTGGTCCTCGGAACGTCTGCGTCAGGGAGGTGATGAGTTTGGGAGGTGGTGAGCTTGGGAGTTAGTTAAAATTGGATTCCTGAGGTCACTCACATTCTGAACCTAAGGTCTGGGAGTGGGTTCAGGAACCTGTGCTTTTAGCAAGTACCAGAGGATTCTTATGCTCACGAAATATTTTGGGAGTCACTGGTCATTCTGATGTGATGTGGCTTAGAGTGTTGGACAGAACGGAAATGAAGGACTATGAAGGGCAGACAGAAAGAGCTAAGGGTTTGCCCTGTATGTGCCCATATCTTTGAATACATACTGCTTTTGTTTTAGCTTGACCCTGACTGTTTTAATCTGGACCCATTTAATTGTCAATTAATTTAATCCAGCCTTTCTTTTGCTGGAAGTTTGGCTTCCTACACTAGCTTCTCTTCCTGACTTTTATCACTTCTTTTTTTTTTAATGTTTATTATTTTTGAGAGTGAGAGAGCACGTGCAGAGTGGGGGAGGGGCAGGGAGAGAGGGGGACAGAGGATCTGAAGTAGGCTCTGTGCTGATAGCAGAGAGCCCGATGTGGGGCTTGAACTCACAAACCATGAGATCATGATCTGAGCCAAAGTCAGATGCTTAACCGACTGAGCCACCCAGGAGCCCCAGGGACTTCCATAACTTCTTAAAAGTTGTGTGTTTCTACCCACTTCTTAATGGTACTTACCTCTCCTAAGGCCCACAGGAGAATGCACCATGACTGAAGCCTGGAAGTGTCACCCTGAGTTTCAGGCATTCTGTCATTCTTTTCTTCTACTTTGCCTTGCTATTTTTAATTTTTTTTTTATTTTAATTTTTTAAAGTTTATTTATCTTGAGAGAGAAAGAGCACACACATGCAAGCTGGGGAGGGGCAGAAAGAGAGGGAGAGAGAGAATCTCAAGCAGGCTGTGCACTGTGAGTGCAGAGCTCGACGTGGGGCTTGATCCCACAAACCAGGAGGTCATGACCTGAGCTGAAATCAAGAGTCAGGCGCTTAACTGACTAAGCCACCCAGGCACGCCTGCCTTGCTATTTTTTAAATAACAGCTTTGTTGACATATAATTTATATACCATACAGTTCATCTATTTAAAATACTTAAGCGTTTTTTAGTATATTTACAGAGCTGTGCAACCATCACCGCAATTTTAGAACATTTTTATCACCTAAAAGAAACTCCATACCTGTTAGCAATTGCTCCCCATTTCCCCCAGCCCCCAGCAGCCACCAATCTCCACCAAATCTCTGTAGATTTGCCTCTTCTGGACATTTCATATAAATGGAATCACGTAATATGTGCTGCTTTGTGACTGACTTCTTTCACTTAGCATAATGTCTTCAGGGTTCATCTGTGTTTATCATGTACCAGAACGTCATTCCTCTTTATTGATTAATAACACTCCATTGTATGGACTCATTTTATTTATCCATCCTTCAGTTAATGGGCATTTGGGTTGTATTTACCTTTTGTCTATTATGAGTGATGCTGCTGCAAACATTCGTATTACAAATTTTTGTGTGGACGAATGTTTTTGAACCCCTTGGGAAGAACGTTTACTCAGGTCTTTCCTCCATTTCTTAATTGGGTTATTTTTCTTTTAATTATTGAATTGTAAGAATTCTTTATATTCTGAGTACTAGACCCTTATCAGATGTATGATTTACAAATATTTTTTCCCATTCAATGGGTTGTCTTTTCACTTTCCTGTTGGTGTCCTTTGAATTCAGCCACTTATTGAAGTTCTTTTGGCTGGTATTTTTATCTACTTCCTACTATAATCGTAATTTATAATTTTCCCATGTGCATATTTTAACCTTTTCTACATTAGATCATTTATTTCCCTGGTTGAAGATCCAAATAGCCATTTCTTCATTTTATAGCATTTAAATATATAAATTATAAACCTAAAATAATGGATATGAGCTTCATATCCAGAATAAGAAACTTAATTAGAAGATGGGGAAAAAAATCTTATAGAAAAATGGGCAAAAAGCATGAACAGTTACTTCACAGACAAGGAAACATGACTAATAAAATATGAACAGATATCTCATCAGTAGGCCACTGTAGATTGTTGAATGGCTGGAACTATTGAGTGACTCTGGACTTTTCTCAGCCTCTGAGATCTTAAGGCTGAATTGGGCTTTTGGTCAGAATTAAAGGCCTGGAAACTTTTCAACACTTTAGTGAAGGCATCCTGATCCTGGTTTGGAACCTAATCTTAGGAACTCTTAACATGGATTAAATTCCTAGCATTTCGAGGAATTTTAAGAAAAGCCAATATAGGTATTTAAATTCAGTTTTAAAGGTGTTCAGGACCTCCCTGGAGGGAGTTCTAGGATTAAGGAAGCCTTCCCATTTTAGCAGATTGTCTTGGACTTGAAATTGGACCAGCAGCAGAATATAGTAACATCTGGAGGGTCTGCTCATCCCAGACCTAAACATCTTGATCATTTCTGGAGATCTGAAAGGAGGGATTTTGCATTTAATGACTGTCCTTTACATTGTCACTAACTGCTCCTTTGCAAGATAACTAGAAAGTCTCAGTCAGCTGCAGGGTGAAAAGAAGACCTATGTAGACCTTACCCTTGGGACACAGGGTTCTGCAGATTTACCCTACAGAGCTGAGCCCGCCTGGAGCCTCTGCTCCCACCTGTTTTTTGGAGGATTGTCCTTTCTTAGAAATAAAGTTGCTTTCTTTTTCATTTTAACAAACCATTTAAAAATTTTCTTTCATGTCATTTGCTTAAGTTCCCATCTTTGTGATACAACATCCTCATTAAACAGATTAAGAACTTTAAAAATATTATTTTGTTTGCCCGCTCCCTTTTTATTTTTTGTTTTTAAAGAATAAAGACAAGTGGCAGTGCATTAAAAACTGATCATTTTTCCCATTAGGGAATTCTTTTGGTAATAGGACGTATTTTCCAACATAGATTAAACTCCTTTTGTTGTGTGGTGCTGTCCTGTGCAGCGTAGGCCATTTAATGTTCTTGGTCCCTACGTCCTGCATGAATAATCCCCTCAGTAATGGAGGCCACTTAACACGTTCCCATACATTTCCAAATACCCCCTGAAGGGGTGCTGTCACCCTAGTTGAGAAATAAAATAATAGCTTTTTTCCCTCTGAGTGCCAGATGATAAACTGAACACCTCAATAGGTTGTTTATTTGAGAATCGTATTCCTCTTCTTAGAAGAGATTTCTAGGAATCCCAGAAGTACTTTGCTCTTATTCTGTAGTTGTCTGGCCTGTTGGTTTCAGATCAGGATCTCATTCCTTGGAGCCCAGTTCACTGCAGAAAATGTCACATGGCTCGAGCTGGCTCTTCATGCCCTGGCCCTTCCTCAGTAGAGTGCCCTTCGGATCTGGCTGCATAGACACACCTGCTTTGGTACCGCAATCAGGTTGTCGGGGCTGTTCTCTAAGCTTACTAAGTTTTCCAAGTGTGGGCAGTCCCCCCCTACTAATCAGTTACATTTCAAATTGTGTGTGTATGTTGATCATTTAGACTCCGGAATGTGTTTTGCCATGGAAACCATTCAGTACATAGTTAGGTTACCAAGGAAACTGGAGGTACCGAAGGAGTCCTTCAAGCCATAGTGCCTGCCATGTATATCACCACATTTTGAGGGACAGAACCCAGCCCTTTTGCTTTCTCTTCATTGGCTGTCAGTTGTCCAGCTTCCTTGTTGGGGGATGGCAGGGAGCCAGCAGCGATCCAGCCATGGCCGATTGGGCAGGCTTGGTTCACCCAACAGAAGTCCATAGAGCAAGAGGTCCCCAAAGCCCAGGCATATCTTCTTTCTGTAAAGTGTAAGTGCAGAGCAACCAGCACCTGAGCTGTCCCTTGGTTCTGGCTTTCATCTGGAACAGTGCTAAGCAGTTTTCCCTCATTGCTTATGAAACCCACTCCACGTCCCAGAGCCAGGAGAGCTGGAGCCAGAGTGAGCACAGAGTGGGTGGCGTACTTTGCTTTTCTTCCTTATGTTTTCCGGTGCCCTTGCAATACACAGTTGTCTCTATGAGTCGCCTGTGTGGACCCTGTGTCACCCGGAGAAGGCCAGCCAGCCTAAACCGGATAGGAGGCCTTTCCACAAATGCTTATTACCCCACGATCTAGGTTCTTGAGGATTAATTGCAAAGCATTTCCCTGTTATATGTCACTTATTATAGTAAAGATAGGAATTGAGAGAACAGTAGGCCCATTGTACTGTTCTAAAGACAGGAATGGGAACAGCATTATTGCTGCTGTGTTCTTACTGTCTTTGTTGAAATGAGGGTGAGTGTAACCTAAATGTTAATCGAGCCTGTTTCTCACCTGGCCTGTCCCCTGGCTTGGTGGGTTACCATCGGCCTGCCAAGCACTGGATACGTGGCACTCAGCCTTTCGGTGTTACTTCCTTGGAATTTTCACCCAGTACCCTCCAGGTCAGGGTGATGGCTTCCAGCTCCTGTCTGGTCCTCACCCTTCGGGGGCATCCTTATTTTCATCTTTCCTTTTCCATCTCTGGGTGCTGGTTAGTGGCAGTCATTTAACTTCCATGCCTTTTGCACTTCCTACTTTAGAAGCGTGCCCTCCACTCTTACTTTTGCAAGCTGCGGAGCGCTGGTAACGTCACTCCTGTTTTCCAGGGTTAAAGTCAACACTCCGGTACCTTACACGCCCTGCCCAGCTCTGGCAGCCCTCCCGGCTGGTCTGCAGCCCGAGCGCAGCCCTGCGCCTGATCTTTGCGTGGCACCTCACTGCACGCCGCGCCCTGGCTGCCTCCTTTAGCTCTGCTTGTTCTTTGCTGGTGGCTCTCTTCAGACGTCTTTCCCCCCAGTGTGAGCCATCTCTAGCAGAGACCTAAGCTCCCCGCTCTGGCTGTTCCAGTCAGTGTTCCTTGGCACTTGGGCCCTAGTCTGCCTCGTACTTCAGCAAATTGGCACCTTAGGACAAGCTCCTGCTGTAGCATATTTATTAGTGAATTGGCACCTTTGCATATTTTATAAAGTGAATTAATGCCTTCAGGTGTTCATCTTGGTGTTTAATAATCATACTTTGTTTTATATAGTGTCTTTTCATCAGAAGCCTGTATTATCTTCTATTATAAGGAAGTTAACTAGTTAAATTGCTTGTCTAAAATCTTAACAGTAACAGCAGAAAAGGGAAGAAGGCAACTAATTTCTTTGAGAAGCTCATGTGAACTAGACACTGTACTAGGGGCTTTAAATATATGATCTCATTTCATCCTGGCTGTGAGGCAGGTAGTGTGTTTTGCAGGTGAAGAAACCATAGTTCAGACAAGCGGAGTGACTTACACTGCAAATAAAAAGCAGAGGGAATATTAAAATCTGGCCTTCTCTGGTTGCAAGGCTTGTATTCCATCTGCTTGGCCACACACCTTCCCTTGGGCAAAGAGCACCGTTTGCGAGCCTTATAGTAACAGAGGCGCGCCTTGGACATACGGTGATACGGTGGCAGGGAGAAGCTGAGCTACAGGCCTTTCCTGACCACCGCCAGAAAGGAGCCAACTCCCTCCTTCCTCTTTCCTCTAAAGATCATGGGTCTGTTGACAGATGCTCTCATATAAGTTTGAACTTGTAACTTCGTTGAATAAGGTAAACCAACCAAGGGCAATCTGTAAGTATTTGAGTGGTGGTTAAGGGAGCGCCCTTCATAGACATCACCCACGCTGAGCAGCTAGAAGTTGCTTGGAGAGGCAGTGAGATCCGGGAAGGAGGAGCAGCTGGAAGCAGGGGGTGGGGGTGGGGTGGGTTGGGTGCTGTGTTCTGGCCCCGCTTTTCTGCCTCTAACACTAGCTGTGTGACCTCCCTGGGTTCCAGTTCCTTCACCTGTAAAACAGGGGGACTGAGCACCCAGCAACTGCAGCGTTACCCTCATCCATGGAAAATTCTTTGTCACGTTAGTAGGAAAACCAGCCTTAGAAAACAAGACCGTGAGAATGATGGCAAACTCAGACTGCTCGGTGTCTTTGCCAATTACAGCTTCTGAAAGGGCACCGAGTGTGAATGACTCCTAGAGGTTTGAGTCTTTTAGGGGAAATAGAGGCTGTAGAAGGTAGTGTTGTAATCAGATCGGTGAGTAGGATAGTTATTGATCAGTGAGTGAATGAGTGGTGAATAGTGTTGAAGGTATTTATTTATTTTTTTTTTATTTTTTTTTTTTCAACGTTTATTTATTTTTGGGACAGAGAGAGACAGAGCATGAACGGGGGAGGGGCAGAGAGAGAGGGAGACACAGAATCGGAAACAGGCTCCAGGCTCTGAGCCATCAGCCCAGAGCCTGACGTGGGGCTCGAACTCACGGACTGCGAGATCGTGACCTGGCTGAAGTCGGACGCTTAACCAACTGCGCCACCCAGGCGCCCCGTGTTGAAGGTATTTAAAGGTACCTCAGATTTTTTGGTTTTATTGTTGCCTGCATGCTTCAGGCAGATTGGCTGCTTTTGAGGCAATGACGAACGTTTCCATCATACAGACTTTGCTGTGATAGTACTTAAATAGTGAGCTCAAGCTAATAACTATATTTATATAATAAAATGAGAAAAACCGTAGTTTAGAGCAAGATAGTTTAAAATACTTTGGTGCAATTTTGTCCCTTCCTTAATACACTAAAATTCTAAACATTTGCTACTTCATCTACCTCTGGATCTCCCCAGGTAGAGTATTCAATTTAAATCTTTTCTTGGAGAGAGCTTCCAGGTCTTTCTCGGGACACCAGTCCCATTTTCGGTGTCAGTGGTTTTCACACACACAGTTTTCTCCCTTCTCATGAGCGCTGAACACCTCAAGAGAGCGGGCAGGTTTGTGCGGTGTGACGACCAGATTATTTGCACAGCCTGTAAATAAGCGATAAACCTAATCCTTCCAGGGGCTGTTTCTATTTTAAAAGAATGATTTTAGAAGGAGTAACCCAAATGAATCTATCATGCTAGAACATATAAGAGCTTTCTGAGTAGGTGTGTTTTCCGGAAGCATTTTCGCTGTAACATACTGCCCGTGGCATCACTCCTCTGTGTGCTCAGAAGACCCACACTTACGTACAGCAACTCGCCTCTTAAAGGATTTAAACTTTTGCTTTCAACAATTTAGATTGAAGATCCACGGGCCCCTAGGGTTTTGACTCCAGCCCCTTTGCCCTGGCATCAAGTCACGTGCATAGGGCTTTGGGACTTTCTTGCCATGTTTTAAGTGCCTCTGAGTGGACCTTTCAGGAACCCCACCGTACACTGGGCAGCTTCCCAGCTCTGGCCAGTGGCCTTAATACCAGCTTCGATTTCTCTTGAGGCCAGCCCTTGCCCAGGGAAGAGCTCCCTCAACTTTAGGGGATCTTCCCCCTTCCCAGTGTCTAGCTTGAGCCTTTTTGTTTGGGGCAAGAGGTGGGAAATTGCAGGAGCTGGGTGGTAAGGAGGAACGGGGAGGCTTTACCTGCTTCACAATGAAGGTGTCTGGAGTGAGTGGCTGGGAAGGCAGGAGTGGGGGCGGGGCAACAGCAGCTGGAGAGAACCGACAATTGGAGAGAGCCCAGGGTGAATGAAGCTGGTCCCCCAGTCTGAAGTCATGCTATTACACCAACAGAAATATCAGTATTTTGGGTTGTGAAAATAGTATGATACCAGAATGCCAAAAACCAGTATTAAAATCACTAGTAAGTTTCTCTTGCTAGGGTGAGGAAGGGGTGTGATTCGAGCTGCCTTAGACAGTCACCAGCTACTAGTTACTGAGCCCTAATTACAGATCCAGTTGATTTGGCTGGTGGCTATTCCAGGAGTTTAGCATAAAGTTTATGCATTATCTTTGCTGATAGTTCAGTCTGTAATTTAGTAGGGGGGTGGGGTGTATAGATAGTTCTGTTGTTCTGCAAAGCCATTCTTTGCTTCATTCAGCTACATCTCTTCTACCCCTACTTGTCTTTGTAATAAAAGCTTCCAGGAATCACTTGAGCAGTTTTGTGTGTTATTCTTAGTGGGTAACACTGTGAAACATTAACACCTCATAACATTTCACTGGGAGTTGTTTTTTTTTTTTTTTTCTCCCCCATGACTTTAGCATTTAAGAATGTAAAGACACATTAGGATTTTGGATCCTGTTTCTTGGATGCTCCTCCTTACAGAGGCTTATTCACAAATGGCTTTTTTCCCCCCTCATGGTTTTCTTTTAATGGGCATTAAACTGGTCCATTGTTAGTCACACCTGTTCCCTAAGCTGCTGGTTGGTGGTTTTGAAAATACAAAGTGTATAACAATCACTTTTGCTATCTAAAAGGTTTTTTTTTTTTTCTGTTCCTTTACACGTGGATTTCTTGATACTGCATTTTTGGAACAGTTTCTCAATTCAGCTTTTTTATTCAAGACTTCAGAGTGAGTGGAATAAATCTTAGCCACTTAAATTGCTGTTTAATTGAAACTGTGTTAAAAAATTGATTGATAGGTTCCACTCTGTGCTGCCATCTTTGAGACTTCTATCTAAATCTTTGTTGAATGTGTTGAATCAGAATTTTATTGTTTTATCAGATGCCTTTCTGGAACCCCAAAACAGTGCTTGTCAAGTGTGTGGTCAGCAGACCACTTGCACCAGCCTTGGAACTTGTTAGCAGTGTAGATTCCTTGAACCCATTCCAGACCTACCAAGTCAGAATCCTCAGGCTGAGAAACCTGCATTTTTATGAACTTTATAAAAGTTCATGCTATTATAGGTGGCTATGTGCACACAAAGTTGGAGAACTTCTGCCTTGAAGTTGGCTCAGCACTCACTTATTTGGGATGTACTACCTAAATTTCTTCAAGACATGCACGATTGGGTTTTGGTTTTTGTACAGTCTCGCTTTGGTTTGAATTCTATGAAGAACAGTCTGAGGAAGGAGTAGGGTCATCCTTTCCCTGGTATTCAGTAGAGTTGCAGAGATTAGGTTCCAACACTATTGTCAATGCCCAAGTTCAGCTGGACCCTCTTAGACCTATTGTGTGCGGTTTGGAGGTACACAAGAGCAATGGACCTACACGTGATGCTTGGACATCACCTGCCTGGGCCATAGAGGACTACTTAGTACGTTAGATATTAGACTGTAGCTAATCTAAGTTCTGGAGCCTTATAATAATAGTAATTCACATAATGACCCTTTGTATTTCTCTAATGCCTTTAAGCTGAAGGCCTTAAAGTGCCATATTAAACACAGTGTACAGCCCGCAACTGAATACGGAAGTTCTGCTTAGACACTTGGATAATGGCACGGCCGACTTGGAGAAATGGGAATGTTTCAAAGGAAACATTTGTGCTTTTCATGGGAGGTGAGGTGGTGGTAGTGGTAGGGTGGTAGCTATTTTGACATTCCAGGCTCTATCCTGGGTGAAAATAACCATTTTTGGTTACTTTAATTAGTGCCTCTAATAATAAGAGGTGTTGAGCTAGAAAACACCATCATTTTTCTTATTAGCATTTCTGTGCATATTCCTTCTAGCTCCTTCATCTGCCTTTCCTTTCCTTGGCCCTCTTGGTTTTTTAATCATTTGTAAGGTCAGAGAATGTTAAAACAACAACAACAATAACCACCACCGTACAGCCTTCTAGAGGGGACATTAAAGATCTTATCATCAGACCCCTTTATTTTACAGGGCAAGCTAATTAAGACTGGAAAAAATGAAGTGAAAGACTCACCCAAAATGGCCCAGAAAGTGTGGGTAGGAAGATGTGAGCATTTAAGTTCTACTCTCTTAGCAAATTAAAGTTGTGCAATACAGTGTTAACATCTATGCAGCACCGTGGTTTTCATTAGATCCTCAGACCTTACTTATCCTTCAGCGTGAGTCTGGGCCCTTTTACCAGTCTCTCCATATTTCCTCTACCTCTCAGCCCCTGGCACCTTTTTTGGTCTGCTTTCAGAGTTCTTACAAACATTTGTGTGTTTATTTGTGTGTCTTTTCTCAACCGAGCTGGAGTATATATTAAATGAATACAGTTTAAAGTTGAGACTCGGTTTGGGTCTTTTAGAGACCCTGTTTCATTGTTACCATTTTGTCTTTCCATTTTTCTTTCTTTTGTATTCTTTTTTTTTTTTAAAAAAAAGTTTATTCATTTTGAGAGTGAGAGAGAGACAGCAGGCACTCACAAGTGGGGAAGGGGCAGAGAGAGAGAGAGAGGGAGAGAGAGAGTCTGAAGCAGGATCCACGCTGGTAGCACAGAGCCCAGTGTGGGGCTGGATCTCATGAGCTGTGAGATCATGACCTGAGCCCGAATTGAGAGTCGGATGCTTACCCAGACTGAGCCACCCATGTGCCCCTATATTCTTTTTTTTTAACCTCCACTTTTGACCCTAGGTATTTCCTTGCTATTACTGCCTTTTAATTTGGCTTACATTTGCTCTTTCTGTATGCTTCCTAATCCTTCTTCTCTCCTTCTGCTTTTCATAAGCTAATGCTGTTGGAACCTAGTAATTAAGTATCCCTGAAAAATAAAATTGAATAAGTTTTTAAAAATCCTAAAGATCACCATTTTAGAAAAGGCAGACTTAATTAGAAGATAAAGAAAAAGAAACTGGTAGACTTCTGGAATATTTGAAATTTTTTTTTATACGGACTCCAACAGCTCTATGGAAATAGAGAATTCTTTATTATCACAATCTTCAGCCTCCATTTGCTCAGCCTTAAGTGCATGCATAACCAGCACTGTTCTTATCGGTGGTTTGTGGTGACCTTTGCCTTACAAATAAAATGAAAAACAGTTTCTAAGATAACAGATTAAGAATTCGAGGATGGAAAATTTAATCATTTCTTCATCAAACAATTAATTAATAGAAAGGGATCATCTCCTTATAGATTACACTGTATCTTAATTCTTAATGCAGGCTGATGAGAATCCTGGTGGTTTATGCGACACTGTTCTTCATAGTAAGATGACTGAGGTAAAGGTACATGTGACAGTGCTGGGGAAGCACTGGAAGATGGAAGGGGCTATACAAAGCCTTGTGATTTCTTATTCAAAACAGCTCAGTTCTGTAAATATTTACCGGGAATCTAGAAACAACCATTTGTGTACTAAAGGCCAGGTGCTGGAGGTACTGAGCTATAGAGAGAAAGGTCGACACAGTAGGGGAACATAGCATATTCATTTCTCTGGGGAAGAAAAGTAGAGTGACAGAAACACTAACCATGTAGTTCCCCATACTAACCACCAGATGGGGCTGTCAGCCATAGGCAGCTCAGTTGCTCTTCCAGTGGGCTTCCTGTTGGATAATAGAGGAAGGAAGAAGTAGGAAACTGGTTGTTGGATATGTGGGTAATTCATAACATGAGGCACCTGTATGGCTGGCAAAATATTTATTGTTTTTACCCTTCTATCTGAGAAGAAAATTAGAGTAATCAGATTAGATTTGTTTATGAAATGATGCTAGTTACTTTTCTGATATTTACAAATTTAGTTCTGGCGCAAATACAGATACGTTTTTCTGAGTATATGTATCCAGAGTTAAGAGAGCACGAGAAAAGTTATTTTCTATCTTCTCTGCCTGTAATCTTGCCTTTCTAGTTAAGACCTATTCCTTTAAGGCTCAGCTCAAATGTCCTCTCTTCTCCAAAACCTTTCTTGGCAACTTTTTACCAAAAAGAGTAAAGAATGCTCCCTTTTGTACTCCTACATGGCTGTTTTGCTTTATAACAGTTCTTATCTCATTGAATTATTTTTTTAATGATATTATCTTTGCCACTAATTAGGAGAGTCCTGAGACCATTTATTATTTCTATTTCTATATCCACTGCTGAGTACAAACCTGAGTGCAAAACCTGGCAGGTAGTAGTCACAGAATAACCGGGTTTTAAATATTTGTAAACTATAGTTATTACAGACCATTTAAAGAATATTAAGCTATTAATTGTTACTGAGAAGTCTTCCCCAGGATTATAAATAGGCTGTCAGGAGTCAGCTTACAAAATAATTGATTTTAGAAGACTTTTAGAAAGAAGCATTTATCTTAAGAGGGAAAGGGTTAGAGGATTAGTTCTAAGGACCATGCAATACAAAAGGCTAAAAGCAGACTTTTGGGTCTGCTCCTCATGCAGCAGATGTATGGAATTTTAAGACTTATTTGGAATTTTAATTTTGTGGCTTATTTGGCATGCATTTTCTTATTACCTTAATTGAAAAAAAAATAGGTCTTTTCCTTAAATGAGTTTAAGTAGTTCAGGGACATCTTTGAGTGATAGGCCAAATTTGATTCTATATTATAAATTTTTAAGAGGAACTTAATGGGAAAATGTGATTCACTCCAATCAATTCAATTGATACAAATCTGTTTCACAGCCGACTCTTCTTTAAAGTGAACTATGTATTTCTCTTTAGAAAACAAACATATTGGCCTATAATTTTTAGAACTCTGTGAGAATGAAAATAGCTCTTTAACTTAAAGAAAACTGTAAGATTTTTCCTTATAAAAATAACATCCCAATTATTTCCCTGTGTATGGAAAATTTCCATTTCTCTAATCTCGCCTGGAAAAGTTTCTCCAGGGCAATTTAGAAAACTAAAGAAAAAAGTATTTCATCATCTTCAGCAAACATTTATCAAGTGCCTGCTATGGGAAAGTCATATTACCAGTTCCTTGGAAAAACCCCACTTATCCAAAGGTGAGACTCCTGGCAACTCCCTGGAAAAGAGCCTTGATCCCTGAGCTCAGAGAAGGGGAGTCTGAGCATCTAGAGAACCTAGCTGAAAAATACACACAGCTGTTTTGTTTTGTACTGACCTGGAAACTTGGTTAATCTATATTGAAACCCATAGTATGTACGAAACAGCCGCTCAGAAGGTAGGTAGGCTGCTATGGGTAGATATGCTGTGATAACAGCAAAAAGGACGGCTATACGAAGCAAAAACAAGCAAACAAACAAACAAACAAAAAACAAAACAAAAAACCCAGAATACAATATGGTAGCTGACAATATGGTTAACTGTATGGTAGCCTCAGCAGTGGCTCCACACCATCGATAGAGTTTGTACTAAAATTCCTGAATTCTGTTAAGCAAATTATTTAAGGATGTGGGTTGTGGGACCAGACAGGCCTGGGTTCTAGTCTCAGATACACTACCTATTGATGACACAATCATGAGTAATTTACCCACCATTTGAACCAAGCTTTTCTTCTGTGTCAACAATACCACAAAACCAATTAACAAACAAACCAGAACGATATCTATTACACATGTAACAAAAGCTAACATTTTTGTGTGTGTAATAATTGGTCAGAAGAACACTCTATCCTTTTGAAAAAGGATACAGAATAATGCCATTTCGTTTACAAAAGAAGAAATAAAGCAACTAATGAATATGGAACATTCACCCTCATCCAATGACCCAAGAATGCAAAATGTAAAGGACACAATACTTGCATCAGGTTTAAATCAGCAGGACAGTAAAACTATACATTAGCCCTAAATGAAGAAGCTTAGTTAGGAAGAAAAGACAGAGATCCAAAGGAAAAACAAAAATGGCTGCTTGTATAACAGGAAAGTTAACCAATGCTGACATACACACTATTCTCCAAATAAGGTAGCTCCTGCTTTATGGCTCACAGTGGCCCTAAAGCTGTATCCCTAGCAAAGATGGTTCCCGGTAAGGGACTCCCGTCACCGTTCTGGATCTCTGTGTTTGACCCCCATTAAAGCTTCCAGGAGCAGTCCTCTCTCAGGACTGACAATCTTCACACTCAGATTTGTGTTCTCCATTTCTTGGACCTTTTTGTTCTATCTCCATTATTCAGAAGCCAAATTCTTACTCCTTCAACCTTATCAAAAGGCAGTATAACATGGCTTGAGACTTTCACCTCACATCTTGATTCTACTTGCCTAATGCAGCTTTTGCCTGCGTTACTCTTGCCGCATGATTTATACTTTGAATTTTTACATAGGGATCGTGGGAGGTTTTTTAAATGGAAAAAAAAACGAAAGTTGGCAGAGTAGGACACTTTTGTTTATTTTCATTAATGCCTTTGTCATTTCTTGCTCTGTTTCAAGTTATCACCTGTGGCTTAAGCTGTCTGGCAGACTCAGTTCTGTTTTAGTTCATGCCTGGAAATCACACAGGTTTGGAAAGCAATTTGTGGAGCTTTCGAATCATCAGTAAGATTCTCTCTTCACTTGAATGGCTGGAGGAGAAAGCATTTGACCTGAAATTCCTATATTCCGAGGGAATTGATCGTGTCTGAGCATTTCAGGAGTTTGTTATGAAAAAACGTAAAGTAGAATTCTTCATTCATTCAACCAACATTTTTTGAGTGCCCGTGACATGCCAGGCACTCTCCTAACACTGTTTGGGTGGAGGTAGGGAGCCGTGGAATAAGGATAAAGACGTCCAACCCTCAAGAAGAATGCAGTCTACTGGTAGAGACAAGCACAGGAGTTACTAGCTGGAACAGTGGTGAATTCTATGCTGGAGGTGTGCCCACAGAACCAGAGGAACCCAGCTGACAGTGCTACTAAAGGGTCTAAGGACTCATACAAGGGGTATTGAAGGAAGAGTAACGTTTTTCCAGGAGGTGAAGGAGAGGACAGGCATTCCAGGCAGAAAGGACCTGTTGAACTAGGCCCAGAGGGAAGCGTGTGCCCACCGTTTGTGGATGTGGTGATGGGAGCAGCGTGGATGTTTAATCATGAGTGATCCTGGCTGTAGTTCAGTCACGTGCTGGAATTTAGTTCGGTAAAAGGTAATGATCCGGAAGGATTTCCTATCATCCAGAAAAACAAAACCCAAACAGAAAGTTGTTGGGTTTTCGTATGCTCTTTGTTGCTGGATCCTGTGCACAGAGCTTACCGTGTGTTTAGACGACAGTGGCTGCCCCTCTGGGTCCCTCAGCTCCCCCTAGCCAGCTTTGTTCATGTCAACCTTCACGTGTTATATCGAGAACATTTCCCTGTTCCCTCAGCCACCGTGCTGGGCTGCAGAGGCAGCGATTTAAAGGAGCCCGTACCTGTGCATCTCTGCGTGATTACCACCCGCACACAGTCACACAAATGTGCTCTTTTGCCTTTCCTTCCATTATTCCTAATAAAAAGTTGAGCCCTGCAAGTCACTCTCTAAGTATTTGATGGCTTTGGGGCACAAGCACTAGCATGTAGCGCAAGCAAATATTACATGCACATTTATCAAGAGAACTGAATTAAATGAATGTGGAAAGGGACACAATAAATTGCTTTCTTAAAAAAAAAATGTAGGTAGGTGGGACCTCCTGTGCAACAGTGTAGGCAAGTGAGCAAAGGCTGTGATTCGGTGGGTGTTAGAAAGTGACAGTGGTGAATCAGGGAGTTTGGAAAGTGGAGAGACTTGTGGTCTGAGCGTGTCAGAATTGGGCACATGAAAGATCTCTACCGTCCATGTTTTGTTTTGTTTTGTTTTTTTAATGTAATGTTACTTAGTCAAAGTTTTGGAGACTACTACAAAGTTAAAATTATTAGAGTGGTTCTCTTTGAATTTGTTAATGGTGGTTTATAATCATGATGATCCCCAATTTTCCAGTTGTGAAGAGCCAGAGCCAGCTTTCCAACAGATTCCCATTAGAGGGAAGGCTCATAACTGAGGAATTGTTTCAACCGTCTGGACATCGTCAGGGAATCATGGGTAGGCAGTTTCCTTTTCAAGTGGCTTATAAAGCATTTGAAAAATGCCGTTATGGGGCAGAGAGCACACATCCAACCGTTGTCCTTTTTTGGGGAGGGACACTAGTTGGCACATTCTTATTTTAAATCGCCTGACCCCCAGGGCTTCTGTATGTCCCCTCGGGGGCTTGGGATGGCTCCCGGGATCTGGGCTGCTGCTGGAGGAAGCCAGTAATCTTATCAGGGCCTGGAGGTTTAGAGTGCCGGTGACTCTAGAGCTTGGGCATGAGGATGGGGACCAGATTGGGCTGGGACCGGTGGAAAGCAGAAATTACATGTAGATCAGATAAGGATGGACCATTTATTTTCTCATTCTCAGGGAGTTTCTGGTTTGGGCCAACCTCCCAAAGTGTCTCAGAGGGCCCTTCCTTTTCTTTTCTGCTTTTCTTTAAATCTTATTTATTTATTTTTGGGCCAGGGGAGAGAGAAGGAGAGAGAGAAAGCATGAGTGAGGGGAAGAGCAGAAAGCGGGGGGTAGGGGAGGGGAGGGGGTGGTGGGGAGAGAATCCCAAGCAGGCTCCACATTGCCAGCGCACAGCCTGATGCGAGGCTCGAACTCACGAATCTGGAGTTCATGACCTGAGCCAAAACCAAGAGTCGGACGCTTAACTGACTCAGGCGCCCCAGGCCTTCTTCCTTTAACTCTGGAACTACTTGGCACCCAAACTCTCCTACTTTTCAAGCAAGGCTTAGCCAGAGCTCTGCAGCAGACCTGCCCAGGATCTTATCCTGAAGCCCCGTGAGCAGTGCTGAGCCCTGCATTCAGAGTATAAAAGGGAACACAAGTGGGGTGTGTCCTTTTTGGCACTGCTCCCCCTGCAGTTTGCTCTTTTGCGGTCAGAGAACCTTGCACAGCAGTTACACAATGTCAGGCTGGCACAGCTGCGGCTAATTTAACCACGCATCTGTTGAGTGGGGTACTCTTTCCATTTTACAGTTGGGGTAAACTGAGGGACGAGATCTTTATTTGATTTAAAGCTAGAGATAGACTCCGGTGGAACCAGGACTGCACATTTGGACGTCCTTCCTTTGCTTTCAACTTCAAGCATAGTTCACTAGATCATTCCGTTTCCTGTACCCTTGATTAGCGTAAATGTAAATTTTAGCTCTTGCGACCATCTCTTCAGGCCAATTACCAATTCCTAAAATGAGTACCAATTCAACTGAGGCCTTTTGAACTTACGGTCAAGTGCCTAGGAGTTGCAGTTGTTTAAAGATAAATTATTTAGAAATGTGAAACGTCATACTTTACCTTTTTTCACGCTCCGTCCGGGAGGTGTTTAGGCCCTGATGAAGAAAGTCCCATCTTTGGGCTGTGAGGGCAGGAGTCACACCTGGCGGGTAAAGATAAAGGGCACAGGAGACTGACTCCACTCTGCAGAAGGACGCACGTGAGAAACGGGAACTTGCATAATGGTTCAAGGATAGGCCTCAGAGCCTGACAGAACCGCCTTTGAATCCCGCCCACCACACTTTTTAGCTGGGTCATACCGGACACGCTCCTCAAGTTCTCTGTGTGTCAGTTTGTCCCCCGTGAACTGGGCCTGAGGACAGTTGGGAGGGTTCAGTGAGTTACTGCTCGTGAAGCCCTGCACGGTGGCCGGCAGGCACTGCTGCACGTGGGACGCACCCAGGGATCGAGCACTCTGCCCGGTGTGGCCTCCTCAGGGCCCAGCTGCTCACCAGGTGCTGGTACGCACACTCCTCATTTTATTTTCCCCACCAGCCAGCCAGGTAATCCTTTTCCTTTCACGGCTAGAACAGTGGTAGTCAAACATGTGATTTTTAAGCATCTTGACTGAATATGACACTGCATTGGTGACATTTTGATAGCTGTCATTGCATGGTTTAGTTCCAGCATCTTTCAGCACATTCAGAAGCATCAACCTTTACATGTTGGGGCTTCTCCAGCAGCAATTATAGCCACAAATGAAGAAAAGCTATACATGTTCCCATCAAATATCATTGAGATTTGTGTCACAGGCCTCTAGTGACAAAGACTTATTTAGCTGCTAGATGTCAGCTCTTTTTTCCTCCAGATAAAATTAAACTGTGGGGTAACCATTCAATCCATGAGAATAAATTGGCTTTTCAATCACAGCTCTGTAGAAAATCAGAGCTGGTATCAAATATCTTTATTTATATACGTGTTTCAAATTGTGAGTATACGGACAGATAGGGTGGGATTGCCCCAAAGAGAAGATGTCCGAATTGTGTTCTTTGACCAGCTGATGGCATTCTCCTGTGCTGAAATCCTTGATCTCACCCGCATGCCTTCTCAGCCCATGGCTTGCTCTGTTTTCTCAATGACCTTCATCTGAATGTGAAGTTCTGGATGCTGGTACTTGTTCCAGCCAACCCAGTAGGTGGACGAGGATAAGTTTTATAATTAGTTTCCTTAACAGCCCCAACCGGCCACTCTCAAAATAATTCTGTTAAATGTGGCCTCTTGTGTTATATGGGATACGTCAATAGCTGGCTATCTGGGAGGCTTTAGAGATGTAGAGAGGTATAGAAGAAAGAGCATTTTTCTGGACTTGAGGCAGGTCACAAAAAATGTACATCTGGAAAATAATCACATGTGACTTAGATGATCAAGGCACCCGTTATCTCGACTTAAACCCCTTGTGTAGATCACACAGAGCTAGGAACAGAGGTCTGGGAAAGGCACATAAGGCAGTCACCCCTGCCTGGTAGTTAGTAAAATGCCAGATTTAGACTTTAATGACATGAGAATAATGAAACACTGAGATGCTGGGCCTTCGAAAGGGAAAAGCAAAGTGAATCAGAGGACAGAGCAAGAGGAATTTTGATCACAGCTACAAAGAAGGATGAAGGGAGTGGCAGAGTCTGTTCCCCGCACTCCTCCCCCACCCCCCACCCCCCCACCCCCCCGATATGGTACACTCCTAGGAGTGGGACTTGGGTTTGGACTGTCTGGGCTGATGGCTCCCAGGCCTCTAAGGTAAGGTGGTCTAGAGCCATGAGAATGAGAATTAAGGCCACCCACCCCTTGGGGATGTTTCCCTCAGGGACACTGCCCATTGAAAATTGCTAGATCATTCCCACCTAGCTTCATCTCTAGGCCCACAGCTGCTCACCTTTGTGCAGTCAGGGAGGCCTGAGATTGGAGCAGAATTTTCCCTGGAGATCTCTTCTTCTTTTTTTTTTTTCTTAATGTTTATTTTTGAGAGAGAAAGAGAGAGAGAGGGAGGAAGGGAGGGACAGAGAGAGAGGAGACACAGAATCCTGAGGCAGGCTCCAGGCCCTGAGCTGTCAGCACAGAGCCCAATAGGGGGCTCAAACTCAGGGACCACAAGACCATGACCTGAGCCGAAGTTGGAAGCTTAACCGACTGAGCCACCCAGGCGCCCCCCTGGAGATCTCTTAACAGAAAGTCCTAGGCTCAGTGACAGATTGCAAGGGCACGTCTGGCACAAGGACGCAGATGCATTCAAACTATTGTACTTCCTGTCTTATACTAAACATCGTAGGGATGGGACACAAATGCGAATCTCTCTTGATATGACATGTCTGACCGCTTCCACACAAGCAGTAAAAATACAGTGTTGGTGGAAACGTGGGCAAATAGAGCAAGGTGGGTCTGCATGTCTGGACGATTGGTATTTACTCTGTTCCTCTATGTGGTTTTTGTTGTGTCAGACACAGCAGAACGAGGGGTACCTCTCACAGCCCCAACTGGAGTTAGCGCAGTGCACCCTGGCCTGGAATAGGCCTCTTTCTGGGCCACTCTCTGGGCTGCCTGCGCACTGGAAGCACAAATATAAACCTCGGGCACATAAGGACACGCACAGGCCACAGACCCTGTCAAGGGCTCTGTCATGTTCCGAACGAACAGATGTTTATCCCACAACATTTTTCTTCTTGGGGTTTGTCCAATGCATTAAAAAAAAAAAAAAAACTGTTTACACTAATTATTCCCTTTTGCTGCCTTTGCTTGTTTTGCTTTGCTCTTTTCTTTTTCCCATACATTAAGGACTATTCGTGTGAGGAAATTCTGCCCAGCTGCTTTCTGGAACAGGCCATTCCATAGCTTAAACCAGGAACCCTTTGTTCTTGGATCGGAGTGGAGCTCAGATTGCCTTGTCACATGTAGCTTGGCGTGTCTTTCCTGCAGTTTATAGGCTTTTTAAAATCCATTTCCTTTCTGCCCCAAGATGATCAGCTTCCATAACTTTTCTGAACGTAAGTATCTCCAGATCCCTTCCTTGTTTCAGGTTTTCTCCTCTGGCTCAGTCAGTATCTTAATCAGCTCTTTATTAAGCACATACCAAGTTTCTGAATACATTGGCACTGTACTGGGTATTAAACGAGAAATTAAGGGCACCTGGTGGCTCAGTTGGTTAAGTGTCCAACTCTTGATTCCGGCTCAGGTCATGATTTCATGGTTCGTGAGATTGAGCCCCACTTTGGGATTCTCTCTCTCCCTCTCTATCACCACTCCCTGCTTATTCTCCCCCCACCTCAAAAGAAATAAACATTTAGAAAAATAAAAGAGAAATTAAATTCTTTTCTCATTCATTGGTTTGTTTGTATTTCCACTTATTTATTTGTTTCCTTTATTCAAGAAATGTTTTTTTAGCTCCTACTATGTACCAGGTGTGTGCTGGGCACAGAGGAGTCAGCAATGAGCAAAACACACATGGTCCTTGCCTTCAGGGATTAACCAGTATATATAGTGGGGGAGACATGTAAAGAAGTAATTGCAACTCAGGGAGATACATGCTATAAAAGTAGGGTGTTCAAGGTGCTTTGAAGAGTGGGAAGAGTGTGCTTGGCCCTGCCTCAGGCATCAAAAATAGCTTCACAGAGTACCTGACATGTGAGAGTGTTCTGGACAGAGAGAGCCGCATGCCCAGAGACAAGGAGATACGAAAGTGTGTTTGGAAAATGATAGTTGGTTCAGCGGGCTCAGTGTCTAGAGTGCAAAAAGAGAGGATAGAGGAGCTGGGGCTGGAAAAGTTAACACGGGCAGCCAGGAGGTGCTGAAGGTCATACGGCATCTAGAGTTTGTCTTACAGAAAATGGGAGCGTTGGGGGATAGTGAAGGCTTTTAAGCAGAGAAACTACATACTTAGTGTTAGGAGTTGAATTGTGTTCACCCCAAATTCATATGTTGAAGACCTAACCCCTAGGATGTCAGAAGGCAACTATATTTGGAAATAGGGTTTTTAAAACAAAGTTTACTTATTTTGTGTGCACACGCGTGTGCGAGAGAGAATGAGCAGGGTGGGTGCAGAGAGAGGGGGAGAGAGAGGATTCCAAACAGGCTCCATGCTGAAGAGCACGAAGCTCAGTCTCATGAAGTGTGAGATCACGACCTGAGCCGAAGTCAAGAGTCAGACGCTTAACTGGCTGAGCCACCCGTGTGCCCTGGAAATAGGGTTTTTAAAGAAGTTAATTCAGTTAAAATGAGGTCCTGAGGGTAGGCCAATCCAATATGACTGTTGTCCTTCTAAAAAAGAGGAGATCGGGACACAGACAACACAGAGGGAAGACCCACGTGAAGACACAGGGAGAGGAAGGCCATCTACCAGCCAAGAAGAGAGGCTTCAGAGACAGCCAGCCATACGTACGGCGTCTTGAGCTCAGACTTCTGTCCTCCAGAACTGTGAGAAAATGAAGTTCTGTTGTTTAAGCCAGTGATTAATGAGATAATTTTAAAGAGAATATTTAAGCTATATCCTTAAGGACCTCAGAAATACATTTGTTTACAAGTAATCTGTGTTATTTAACGACAGGCCACTTTTATCTGTTAACCAGTTTGCTGAGTCCTTTTGGTAGACAGCGCTTTGTTGGCTGAGATTCCAAAGTAGTTAAACTGCAGTACCTATAAAATCAAGAAGATAATAAGGGGCACCTGGGTGGCTCAGCCAGTTAGGTTTCCGACTTCCGCTCGGGTTATGATCTCCTGGCTCATGAGTTGGAGCCCCGCATCAGGCTCTGTGCTGACAGCTCGGAACCTGGATCCTGCTTCGGATTCCGTATCTTCCTCTCTCTCCCTCTTCCCCTCCCCTGCTTGCACTCTGTCTCTGTCTCTCTTAAAAATAAGTAAACATTGGGGCACCTGGGTGGCGCAGTCGGTTAAGCGTCCGACTTCAGCCAGGTCACGATCTCGCGGTCCGTGAGTTCGAGCCCCGCGTCAGGCTCTGGGCTGATGGCTCGGAGCCTGGAGCCTGCTTCCGATTCTGTGTCTCCTTCTCTCTCTGCCCCTCCCCCGTTCATGCTCTGTCTCTCTCTGTCCCAAAAATAAATAAAAACGTTGAAAAAAAAATTTAAAATAAAAAAAAAAATAAGTAAACATTAAAGGGGCGCCTGGGTGGCGCAGTCGGTTAAGCGTCCGACTTCAGCCAGGTCACGATCTCGCGGTCCGTGGGTTCGAGCCCCGTGTCAGGCTCTGGGCTGATGGCTCAGAGCCTGGAGCCTGTTTCCGATTCTGTGTCTCCCTCTCTCTCTGCCCCTCCCCCGTTCATGCTCTGTCTCTCTCTGTCCCAAAAATAAATAAACGTTGAAAAAAAAAATTAAAAAAAAAATAAGTAAACATTAAAAACAAAATTAAAAAAAAGAATAATGTTCTGATGGTTTTTCCTGCACTGTCTCATGTAATCTGCATTTCTGCCCCCATGAAGTGGGTACCGTTAATAATCTTCCTCATTGCCAATGGTGAAATAGAGACTTAGAGAAGTTGCTAATTTTCTCAAGACCACACGGTTAGTAAACGTCAGAGCCAAATTCTACTATTTATCTGAATAAATGAGAGTTTTCATTAATACTTGGAAAGACCTTCTTGGACCCCATTCTAGGGCTTTTTGTTACAGAAGAACTCCAGGAACCCAGTGTGACACGCTTGCATCTAAAAGGTGTGTTTCTGCGGTCTGGACTCAGGAAGATATCTTTAAAGAAGGTCCGAATTAAAAATAATAATAATAAAAAAATAAAGAAGGTCCAGCACAGAGTTGAACTGTTTTATTATAGAGGGCCAGAATTGCCCAGGCAGTATGGATAAAATGCATCCTTTCTATCTTTGGCTAGTATAAAAGTTATATCCCTTGTAACAAATTAAATAATTTCACCAGAATCTGATTTCCTTGGAAGGCTGTCAGTCACAGGCATGCATATGTGTAATCAGAGTGCACTTAGGACTTTTATAAGCTGTGGCCTCCTACTTCTGGGAGTCTGCACGTGGCTTGGTGTGGTCCCATGGGAGTTTACCAGTCTGCTTTGTACAGGTAATGATCACCCCTAGCGGCTATGAGCTTTTTCATTTCACTTATTTAAAATTCTCCCGCCCCCCTCTTGAGGTTTTGAAAGTTTGGGGGGCATGTATAAATGAAATGGCTTATGGCCCAAGGTTCGTGCTACCTTTTTGTGCAGTGCGTGGTTGAAGATGGTCAGTATATTTTATGATTCTTAGGATAAGAAGCGTAGTTCTGAACAAGTGTCTAATCTCTGAAGCTAGTATCTTAAACGGATTTGAAGAATTTCTCTAAAAGTTGAATGGTTTCAAGTCAGACCTGAAATGGAGACAGGAAGATGTTAGTATCTTCACGTTTCTTTTTGTTATGTCCTATCTTGACAGAGACCTGGTAGCTTTCCCTATGGTCCAGGATAGTCTCAGTTTTGCTCCTCAAATCCGTCAATTCAACCAGCCTTTCAGAAAGACAGTGACATTTAGAGTGTACGTTCTGAGCAAACTGATGAAAGATTTAGCTTAACTTCAGTATGTGGGGTTCTAACCATCTTACTACTCATATTGAAGACCTGCCTAACTGTATTTTATTATGGTTTTATCTTATTTAAAACTTTATTTCTTTTTAAACCCCAGTAAGGATTGTGGGTCATTTTTTAAGGGCTCTTTGGCACAATAGTAAATGAAATTTTATTTCAAGCTGTGGTAACAAAGTAAACCTGAAACCTATTACTTTAATTATTATTGTAGGGGCGCCTGGGTGGCGCAGTCGGTTGGGCGTCCGACTTCAGCCAGGTCACGATCTCGCAGTCCGGGAGTTCGAGCCCCGCGTCAGGCTCTGGGCTGATGGCTCGGAGCCTGGAGTCTGTTTCCGATTCTGTGTCTCCCTCTCTCTCTGCCCCTCCCCCGTTCATGCTCTGTCTCTCTCTGTCCCAAAAATAAATTAAAAAAAAAAATTATTATTGTAGATATCTTTGGGTGAGCGGGGAAAATCACTTCTATTTTTCAAGACATTTTTATTTTACTCTAAGTGTGCCCAATTATCAATGACATTGTTGCTTGTTACCCATTCTGGAAGATAACTTGACAATATGTGTTAAGAACTTCTAAAAGATACGTACCTATTACTCTAGGATTTCAGTATATTAATAGAATTCTAACCTGGGTGGGCCCTTTTTGGCTTAAGGCATTTAGTCACCTAACTTTATGAGCTCTTCAAAGAAAATAGTCTAAATATCCAATAAGAAGGGGTCAGAGAATTGTATTTTGACATATCAGTATAACAGAATCCTGTCAGCCATTTTTAAAAATAACTAATGGCATGGAGATATATTTATAATACAGGGCATTCCAGAAGTCCTGGTGCAGTGTTAAGCTTTAATAACTTCAGAAGTACAAATGCCTCAAATTTTCAAAAAAGCCATTATTTGAAAATAAGATTCTTCAAATTTCTTTTATGCTTCACTGTGGGAATTTGAAGTGATTTTTATTTTTTTATTTTTATTTTTTATTTGTTTTTTGGTTTCAATTAACATTTGTCAGAGAGGATGAAATAAAAAAATTAAAAATTTATCTGTTTGAAATTTTATAAGTAATGTATATTTTATAATCATAAGCACAAAAATTATAAAACAAAACATAAGTAGGGTGATAATTTATAAAGCAGACTTTTTTTTTTTTTTTAATTTTTTCAACCTTTTTTTTTTTATTTTCGGGACAGAGAGAGACAGAGCATGAACGGGCGAGGGGCAGAGAGAGAGGGAGACACAGAATCGGAAACAGGCTCCAGGCTCCGAGCCAACAGCCCAGAGCCTGACGCGGGACTCGAACTCACGGACCGCGAGATCATGACCTGGTTGAAGTCGGACGCTTAACCGACTGCGCCACCCAGGCGCCCCTATAAAGCAGACTTTTGATACAGTATGTGCAGCTTAATTCCAGTTTTGTAAAAAAAAAAAAAATTTACATGTATACATTGGAAATAAACAAGGAATAAAATTAATCAAAATTAATAGAGGTTTTCTCTGGGGTGGTGGGATAATGAATTGATTTAATTTTCATCTGTGCTTTTCTCTACTTTTCAAGTTTTCTACAATGAACATGCACTACTTTTTATTCAGAAAAATTATTTAAATACTTTAAAGAAGAGCCGGTATCTTGACTTTGCTGATACCCAAAGTCTCAGAATTAGTGTGTATAAAAACCTAGGAATATTAAGTCCATCCAATTGCCATTAAAGTAATTAACTTAGCTATTAATACTGAAAATGAAGAACAATTAAAATATAAGAAATATTCCTCCCTATACCTAAAAGTCATGTTTCTGTTTGATTGATAGTATCACATTTTTTAGAAGTTATTTTGAGATGTTTGTGAAGTACAACAGAATCATAAGATCTTCAACAGAATTATATAAATGTAAAAGGGAGATTAGAGGGCTTTTTTGTTATTATTGTTTTGTATTTTATGGTTCTAAGCAATTAAACAAAGATTCATGAGTACAAGTAATAAAAGAATTTAACTTTATAGGAAATTTGATTCTCCCTCACAATTTTATTTATTTATTTGTTTATTTTTAAATGTTTATGTATTTATTATGAAAGGGAGAGAGAGCATGCACTAACAGGGGAACGGCAGAGAGAGAGGGAGAGAGAATCCCAACCAGGCTCTATGCAGAGCCTGATGCAGGGCTCAATCTCACACACCATGAGATCATGACCTGAGCTGAAGTCAGGAGTCAGGAGCTTAACCAACTGAGCCACCCAGGTGCCCCTGTCCCTCACAATTTTAAAACATTGTTAAAAGAAAAACCAGACTGTGTATCCATTAAAGGATATATAAATTAGAAAAAAATTAAGTGAAGTAAAAGATATAAAGGGATTTACAATGCAGAGTACATTTGTACAACCCCATATCCCCTAGATTTGTAGTCCCTCACCCCCAAAATAGCCAGTCTCTGTGCCCTTCAGGAATATACAGGGTACACAAATGTACCCTGTTACTTATATGGCATCCAGCTATGCACAGTATACTGTAGCCTTCCCTTTTTCATTAATTGAAAAATATATCGTCATAAAGTTCATATACATGAGATCCACAGCTAATATCATCCTCAATGGGGAAAAACTGAGAGCCTTTCCTCTGTGGTCAGGAACAAGACAAGGATGTCCACTCTCATCATTTGTATTTAACATAGTACTGGAAGTCTCAGCCTCCCACAGTAATCAGACAGCAAAAGGAAATAAAGGGAATACAGATCAGCAAGGAAGAAGTCAGGCTTTCACTATTCGCAGATAGCATGATACTCTATACAGAAAATCTAGAAGATTCCACCAAAGAATTGCTAGAACTAGTTAGATGAATTCAGCAAAGTCGCAGGATATAAAATCAATGTGCAGAAATCTCTTGCATTTCTATATACCAATAACAAAGAAGCAGAAAAAAGAAATCAAGGAATCCATCCCATTTGCAACTGCACCAAAAATAGTAAGATACCTAGGAATAAACCTAACTAAAGAGGAAGAAGATCCTGTACTCTGAAAACTTAGAAGACTTATAAAGGAAATTGAAGAGGACACAAAGAAATGGAAAAGCATTCCATGCTCATGGATTAGAAGAACAAACATTACTAAAATGTCTGTACTACTCAAAACAATCTACACATTTAATGCAATCCCTGTCAAAATACCACTAGCATTCTTCACAGAGCTAGATCAAACAATTCTAAAATTTGTGTGGAGCCACAAAGACCCCAAATAGCCAAAGGAATACTGAAAAAGAAAAAAAATAACTGGAGGCATCACAAAATTCTGGATTTCAAGTTATATTACAAAGCTGTAGTCATCAAACAATATGGTACTGGCATTAAAACAGGCACATAGATCAATGGAACAGAATAGAAAATGGACCCACAACCATATGGTCAACTCATCTACAACAAAGCAGAAAAGAGTATCCAATGGAAAAAGACAGTCTCTTCAACAAATGGTGTTGGGAAGCTTGGCAGCAATATGCAGAAGAATGAAACTGGATTACTTTCTTACACCATACACAAAAATAAATTCAAAATGGATGAAAGACCTAAATCTGACACAGGAAGCCATCAAAATCCTAGAGGAGAACACAGTCAACAACCTCTTTGACCTCGGCCAGAGCAACTTCTTACTAGACACGTTGTCGAAGGCAAGCAAAATGAAAGCAAACATGAACTATTGAGACCTCATCAAGATAAAAAGCTGCCGCACAGTGAAGGAAACAATCAACAAAACTAAAGGCAGCCTATGGGATGGGAGAAGATATTTGCAAATGACCTGTCTGATACAGGGTTAGTATCCAAAATCTGTAATAAAAGAACTTATCAAACTCAACACCCAAAAACAAACAACCCAGTTAAGAAATGGGCAGAAGGCATGAACAGACACTTTTCCAAAGAAGACATCCAATGGCTAACAGACACATAAAACGATGTGCAACATCACTCTTCATTAGGGAAATACAAATCAAAACCATGATGAGATACCACCTCACACCTTCTAGAATAGCTAAAAGTAACAACACAGAAAACAACAGGTGTTGGTGAGAATGTGGGAAAGGGGAGCCCTCTTCCACTGCTGGTGGGAATGCAAACTGGTACAGCCACTCTGGAGAGCAGTATGGAGGTTCCTCAAAAAACTAAAAATAGAACTACCCTATGATCCAGCAACTGCACTACTAGGTGTTTACCCAAAGGATACAAAAATACAGATTCAGAGGGGTACATGCACCCCAATATTTATAGCAGCATTATCAACAATAGCCAAACTATGGAGAGAGCCTGAATGTCCATTGACTGATGAGTGGATAAAGAAGATGTGATTGATACGTGTGTGTGTGTGTGTGTGTGTGTGTGTGTGTGTGTGTGTGTGTGAGTGTGTGTGTGTGTGAGTGTGTGTGTGTGAGAGAGAGAGAGAGAGAGAGAGAGGGTTTAGACTTAGGGTTTAGGGCTAGGTCTAGGGGTTAGTGGTTAGAGTTGGGGTTGGGGTTAGGGTTTAGGGTTTAGGATTAGTGGTTAGAGTTAGGGGTTAGGGTTAGTTTAGGGTTAGTGGGATGGATACATATACACACATATAAATATGTGTTTACCCTTTATGTATATACACACGTATATATGTAATGGAATATTACTCAGCCATCAAAAGGAATGAAATCTTGCCATTTGCAAGGATGTGGATGGAGTAAAATGTATTATGCTAAGTGAAATAAGTCAGTCAGAAAAGACAAATACCATATGATTTCAATCATTGTGGAATTTAAGAAACAAAACAGATGAACCTACGGTAAGGATAGAAAGAAAGGAAAGGGAAACAAACTACAAGAGACTCTTAATGATAGAGAACAAACTGAGGGTTAATGGAGGGAGGTGGGGGATGGGCTAGATTGGTGCTGGGTACTAAAGAGGGCACTTGTGATGAGCACTGGATGTTGTATGTAACTGATCAATTACCGAATTCTACTTCTGAAACTAGTATTGCACCATATGGTAACTACCTAAAATTTATATTAAAATGTATCATGGAATTGTTTCATATTAAGCCTGGTAGGTCCATTGGATGGTTATAGCATAAAATATTTAACGCAATTGTTGGTGATGGATATATGAGTTTTTGTTTCCAGTCTCTTGCCACTGTCACTAGACAGAAATAACTTTGTGCTTACACTGAGGAGTACTATTACAATTGTCACATCTCTCAAATGATCAGAGATGTTGGTGGGTCTCTCAGATTCCTATGGTGCTTGATAGTTTTTAAAGCTTTTCTTCTGCGTACCTTATTTGCCTCTTTTGTTTGCCTTCACAAATGGTTACTTCTCGCTGTTGGAGGTGATCAACTATCAGAGGCATTTGCAAGGTTGCTGTGGAGACAGAGCCATTCACTTAATGGTCTGGGGTGCCTTGTGGCCAGGGAGCAGAGAGGTGAGACAGTCCATTTGTGCTTTCCTGTCCAATAGGTCTTTCCATAATAAAGGGGTGTGTGTGTGTGTGTGTGTGTGTGTGTGTGTGTGTATTTTTAGCAGTTTGAGTTTTCTTACTAATACTGACTGAAAATGGGAAAGAGGAGGGAAATCTCATTGTATTCCAGTTTTTTTTTCACATTTCATGCCGTATGCTCATTTTTATTGGACTGCTGTGGTTAAGAATTTATTCACCCCTTGCTTGGGGCATTTCTCATTTCCCTTTTAATTAATAAATTATATCATTGATAACATTGCTGGCTTTCCAGGGCTATGTGCAACACATGGACTGTCTACTGATTTTTAAGAGGCATGTCAGAGAAATCTGTAGATTGGGACCTTGTTTTCTTCAGATTTTAGAGTTAATTTCATTTTCTTCTCTTCAGCTTCAGGTAGGAAACAATGGCTACCTGATTTGTTTTGTGTGTCTAATTTTAGAACAAAGGACCTCCTTAAGTTATATGCTCTTCAGAGTTTAGTTTAGGAATGTGATCAAAGGGAATGGAAAAGTCAGAGAAAGTCAAGGAATGAAACACTGCTAAAAATTACCTACTTTTTCTGTATTTGTTTTATTTTGCTTTGAGGTGTGTGTGCATGTGCGTGTACGTGTGTGTGTGTGTGTGTGTGTGTGTGTGTGTGTGTGTGTGTGTTTACATTATCCAACATACTATCCTTAATGGAATTGACCATTCCTTTTCTTTCTGGCATCTGATGGTATGATCAGATGAGTACATTTGTTCAGGGCTTTGGAGAACAACATCTGTGATAATATTCATGGATTTGTTCTATTTTTAGTTGTTTGATATCCATTGCATTAACTTTTCTTATCAAAAAGACAGTAACAGAGGTGCCTACGCGGCTCAGTCACTTAAGTGTCCGACTTTGGCTCAGGTCATGATTTCATGGTTTGTCGGTTTGAGCCCATGTCAGGCTCTGTGCTGACAGCTCAGAGCCTGAAGCTGCTTTGGATTATGTGACTTCCTCTCTCTCTGCCCCTCCCCTGCTCACGCTCTGTCTCTCTCTCTGTCAAAAATAAATAGACATTAAAAAAGAAAGACAAAAACAGGTTTTTATAAGAGTTTGGAGGATCTCCTCTGAATGGTTATAGAACAGGGAAGATGCGTAGTATTTCATGGCCTCCACCTACATTTAGCCCCAACACACCTACACTGCATGTGTCTGCTTCCCTGTTCTGCTTCGTTGGCTCCTTTGGACAGGAAGAACACTGGAAGGGGACTGGGCCAGAAGTCTGGGGCTGTGGTACTCTGCTTTGACATGTCTTTTTTCCCCAGGACATCTTGGGTCTGTTCTTTCTATCAGCATAAACTTCCTTGCAAAGAAAACCTTGTCTCAGCAAGGTGTGGCTGCTCTCAGAGTACTGTGTGTGTGTGTGTGTGTGTGTGTGTGTGTGTGTGATGGGGATGGACAAATGTTCCTGTATTCTCGTGTTGAGTAGAAGAAGAAATCAAGTTTAGAGTATTATCAACAGAGCATTCCAACTGTGCTTTCTGGGACTTGACAATTTAAATCAACTTTTAAAATCCAAATCTTCATGTATTAGCTCAGGCTGCCGTAACAAAATGATACAGAATGGATGCCTTAAACAACAGAAATTAATTTATCACAGTTCTGGAGGCTGGGAAGTCCAAGTTCAGTGCGGTTGGGTCTCTTTCTGGCAAGGACTCTTCTTGACTTGCAGACAGCTACCTTCTTGCCATCTTCCTCACATGACAGAGAACAAGCTCTCCAGGTCTCTTTTTTAGGGCACTAATCCCATTGGACCTGGGCTTTGCCCTCATAACTTCATCTCGTCAAATTACCTCCCAAAGACCCCATCTCCAAATACCATCACTTTGAGAGTTAGAGCTTCAACCCATGAATTGGAATGGGACACAGACATTCAGTTCCCCCTTGAGTGAGCTTTGTTTTCCTGGTACAGGTTATCATGTACATATTACAAGGCCCTAATTGAGCAACAACTAATGATATATAAACATGTGACTCTGTTTACTTTTACCCCCTTTGGTGTGTACATTTCACAAGCCTGTAGGCCTCATAAGACTTCAGGTGAAGAGCAGGTAGAAGACCAGACCCTCCAGATCTAAACAGCCCCAGGAAGGGGTGAGACTTTTTAAAATTAGCTATCTGAGATGTGCTAGTGTTCAGAACAGCAGGAGGGTGTACTTGAGTCATTAAAAGCAGCCACAGTGACCCAGCCCAGCTCTGGTGATCTGCTCCCAGGTCATTGAGTGCAGCAGGGAGCAAGGCTTTCGGGTCACGCTGTGTGGCTTTAACGTGTGCAGACTGACTTCATGCTGAGACCACGGTGTCCCTGGTCTTTTCTTGCTGGTTTTAGATTTTTTAACTCAGGTCTAGCTGTTGGATTGCCGTGATATTGTCATTTCTGTTTGATTTATAAGTGCATCATTTGATGATGTACTGCCAAGAAATCAATCACAGCGCTGTATTGCCAATGAAAATTCTTGGCAGCTGAAAGCATTCTGTGGTGCAGGTTGGTACATGACCTTTGGGTTTGCAAGTCTTGGATATAATCCAGGAGAAACGAAAACTGAGGACAAGATTGAGAAATAGGATTTATAAAGGTTAAGAGAATTGGGAGGATGAAGAGAAAGATGAACAATAAACTCCCTTGCATACAGGTATTTGAGTGAAAAACAAATTATTAAGAAACAGGATCCCTTGCTTTAGATTAGAATGGTACCTTCCAACCAATTTGTCTATGAAGCACATTTCACTAAGGAGTTTTAATTTTCCCATTAAATCTTCATATTGAAATCAGAAATGTGGTTTTCCATAGGACTGTATTCTAAGGCCATTTAAAGTCTTGACACTGGATGAGCTTATGTAGCAAGCAAGTGCAAGGTGGAGAAGACTGAATCTGAGCCCTGGAGTTCCCGCATGAACCAGCTCAGGGCAAAAGTGAATGTCTAAGTCAGGGGCCAGCATACTTTTGCTGTAAAGGACTGTATAGTAAATACTTTATGCTTTGTGAGCCAACTATTCAACTCTGCCAGTGTAGTGCAAAGTAACCATAGACAATGTATAAACTAATGAACATGCCTATGTTCAGTAAACCTTTACAGATACAGGAAGCAGGCTGGATTTGGCCCATAGGCCATAATTTGTTGACCATTGGTGTATTCCAGAACTTACCTTTGTGCTGAGACTTTTCCTACCTTCTTAGACTGTAGGACTATCTTTTATTCTAGCTGTCTCTTTTGATTAGATAGCCATAGCATGTGATAGAGCCAGTATGTAACCTGATATATTAAATTGGTCTGGCCTGATCCGAGCAGAGAAGTCCTATATTTCAAGATTTTACTTTAAGTTCTGTTTCTTACTATATTGTAACTCACTTATATGGGGAGAATGCATAACAATTACTGGAGATAGGGACACATATAATCAACACAGGTCAGTAAAGAGGCCGGTTTGCAGCAAGATAGATTTAGGTTGAATGTAAGTAATAACTTGATGGTCACAGGTGTTAAATATTTTGCCCAAGATAGTTCATGGGATAACTGCCTTAAAAGGTGTTAGTTTTCTTTTAATTTGGGGTTTTTTAAAGGTTATTTCTATAATTTGGGGGTAACTTGTGTGCATTTTATAATCGGAGGACAAAGGCATAAATACATGGCACTGAGTTCTCTTTTCGACCATCGATAGCAAGTATCCCTTCACTTAGGAATATGCCTTTAAGGTTTCTTCATGTCTTGTCATGGCCTGATAGATCATTTTGTTTTATTGCTAACTAATATTCCATAGTCTGGATGTACTACAGTTTATTTATCCATTACCATACTTAAGAACGTCTTAGTTGCCTCCAAGTTTTGGCAATTATGAATAAAGCTGCTATAGAGAGCCGTGTGCAGGTGTTTGTGTGGACACCAGCTTTCAACTCTTTTGGATTAATACCAAGGAGAGTTGCGGGATTGTATGGTTAACAGTATGTTTAGTTTGTAAGACATTGCCGAACTCTTTACTAGAATGGCTGTACTATTTTCATTCCCACCAGCAATAGTATTGTCGGTGCTCTAGACTTGGGGTCTTCTAATAGGTATGTAGTGGTGTCCCTTTCTCTGATGACATGTCACATGGAGCATCTTTTCATATGCTTATTTTCGGGCTCATCTCTTCTTTGGTGAGGTATCTGTTAAGGTCTTTGGCCCACTTTTTTATTTGAGTGGTTGGTTGGCTGGTTGGTTGGTGGAAAGGGCGGGATCAGGAATGTACTTCCAAAGAATTGTCATTGAAGTATAGAGGAGCCTTGAAACTATCTAAAGAACTTTGAGTAATAGTAATAGATGTTGAGTAGTAGAAGTTTGCTGAGGGCAAAAAGATTCTGTTTATGCAGCCTTGCCTTGTGTCATTTTTGAGAAATTGGTCTGTTAAGATGGCTCTAGCATAACTGTATTTGTCTCTGTGTATTGCTTGTCCAAACAGCAAATATGTATCCATTGACAGTTAGTATCTAGATATACTGATGCCAATAATAAAGTTCCCAAGGACTGTGAAGGCCATCTGGGTTGATCTGGGATTCTACTTCTGGCCTCGTTATTCTAGGGCCTCAAAAGATTCAGTGATACTGGGAACCTTAGAATCTCTTTTGAACTGTTGGAGAAAGAACCATTGTAAACCTGCTTTGTGTTTTATAACCACTTCCTCACTCCTCCCTTCAGCTTTTTCTGTTTCACCCAGAGCTCCAGCTTTTCTGGAGTGTGGTGCCCCGAGATGTTGTCTCAGGTTCAGAGAGATTGTCCTCCCAGAATCTGTCTCTCTTGGCTTTAGGGGAAGGTAGGATTTGTGGGAGTGTGTCAGAACTGATGGCCTCCCACTTGGGAACAGGGATTCATTCTCCTTCTACTGGAAGATATGGCAGAGTCTGTGTAGAAGCACATTCCAGGGCCCTGGAAGAGTTGGGTGATTATGTTACATTTTAGTAGGGCTTCTCTCCTGAGGGTCTCTAGGTTTCTGCTAAAACATGACACACATCGAATCATGGTTCACAGTGCCATGTGACCCATACGGCACCCTCCTCACCCCCACACAGGTGAGAAAACTCTGGAACAGAAACATCTTTCCTATGTCCAGAGTCACAGCGCATACAAAATGTCAGTGGTAGGACTAGAATTATGGCGAGCCAGTGTCAGAAAGGATTTGGAGACTCTGTATTTTAGTTCAGGGTTCCCAGCTTTTAAACAGAGGACCAAGTTGAGATAAGGGGATCTGCTATGGAGTTATCGCAAAGACTGCAAACTCATACGTACCCCAACTGCTGTTTACAGACTAAATAAATGCCTAACATCTGCGTACCATTACTGTAAAAATCAGTGCAGACTCTGCTGTGATTAATATATTGGAATTTTATTTTCAACCGTCACTGCATCAAAAGTATCTTTTTTATCATTGTATATTTTTAATTGCACACATTCTTAAAATATAACTGCTGTTATTTGATTAGGCGAGAGGTTTTGATGTGTTAAAACGTCCCTTACGCTTGAAAAGGTTGGGAAACGCAAATCTAGCACAACCCTCCAACTTACTTTATGGGCTGGGGCACTGAAATCCAGGGGAAATGGTCAGTAATAAAGTAGGGACCAGATCCTAGTTCTTATGGATCCAAAAGTGAGTGTTGTTTTGGTGGTGTTTTTTTTAATGTTTATTTATTTTTGAGAGAGAGAGAGACAGAGACAGAGAACGAGTTGGGAGGGGCAGAAAGAAGGAGACACAGAATCTGAAGCAGGCTCCAGGCTCCCAGCTGTCAGTGCAGACCCCGACACAGGGCTCGAACCCATGAACTGTGAGATCATGACCTGAGCCAAAGTCAGACGCTCAACCGACTGAGCCACCCTGGCGCCCCATTGTGTTGGTTTTTTTAAAAAAGTATGTCATTTATGGTTCCCACTAATCCAAAACATTCCTAAGAATTAGGAAAATTCCTAAAATACACTTCTTCCCTCAGCAGAAGTGGAGGTCATATAATAAGGCACAAAGCAAGCAAGCAGTAGCAACACATCATGACAAATGATGGTGCCTGGCTTTACTGTAGAGACACTGAACATTTCTCCAGCCCAGCAGCTGCCTTATCATGGAGCCAATCACCGGTTCAGACAGCAGCTAAACAAGCCTGACAGGTGTTTGCTCCGTTATAATTCTTACACGGATTCTGCAGACACACTGTCAACCTGGCCACACAGCTTTTCATGTTACTTTTGGATAGAAGATGCTACACAAAAATAAAGTACATTGATTTGTTTGTGAGAGTTGAGGGTAGATGCCAACATCTGTTAACCAAATGGTGGTGGTGTACAAAATGCATCTGTGTGTGTGTGTGTGTGTGTGTGTGTGTGTGTGTTTTAAAGAAAGGATTTGTTTTTCTTGGGAAGGCCTACTTTCAGAGAGTTACAATATAGTTATTTGCTCACAGAGACACACACATAACTCTCTTTCCCTTGTGCTCTTAATCACACAAAACTTCACTCCTAGTCTGTTGAGCCCTGGGTTGCATCTGGGTTCAGGAGATAAGTGCATGCTTGCTCCGTTGAATAGTAACTCCTTTATTCTTTTGTAAATGAAATAAATCTCCGGTTTACTGAAAACCTTAACCAACAATCCAGGGCCATGACTTGTGAAGATTACCTGGACTGACTTCTATTCAATTCATCCCACTCCCCTTATTGTAAGTAGTTTCAAGCTTCATGAAACAATTAGTGTGTAATGTCTTACATATAAGAGACGTTGAATATTCAATCGATCATTGGATGTATTGCACACACTACTTTGTGAGGTGGCTTTGATTAAGTCACTTATTTTCTTAAGACTTTATTTGGATAATTTTCTTTTGTGCTTCATAACGAGTTGGAAGAGATTTATGCCTCTGCTGTCCTAAAGCTTTTGTGCTACTCTCTTATGTTTATTTAGGCTGAAAAGGATAAGGCTATTTAAATCATGGGTGACTGACTACAATTCATTTATGTTGAGAAATGGGTCTCAACATTTATGTTGAGAAATAGGATAAAAAAGAATATAAAGACAGGTGTGTAAGGTGCTTGTCAGCTAAAAAGACCCACCCAGTTTAAGATAACATTAATGTATCAAGATTTCATTTCTTATCAGAACATAATTATATTAGAACAAAACTCCAGAGATAAATTCATCTGCCTGCAGACAGAGCCATACACCTGAGCCCCAGGTGGGTGTTTGTGTTTGGGTCTGTTTCTAGGTGCAATGATCTCATGTTCTGCTCTTACCGCAGAATTGTGCAACACTGACACACACCTGTGTTTTGATCTTTAAAATCTGTCGTGGTTACATGTCAAGCAATTTTAAATAGCTTCATGGATGCTCCAGAATGCACGTCTGCCAGAAACCTCATTAGGCACAGTTTTGTAACTGACTTGGGCATATTAAACTTTACGTATTTAAATATGAAACCTGTAATATTAAACTTCAGTTATATTGACAATATAGTCGGTCTCTAATTCCAGTCATATGCCTGGGACTTTTGTCTGAATGCATATTGGTACCCAATAATCCCCTGGGCAGGGGTCAGTGCGTGGGGTCTTTCCAGTTATTATTAAAGAGTGGACAAGCTACTTAGGAAGTAAAGCAGATTATGTGGATCACCACATTTCTTGTATTTTCAATACTTAAATATTTGAAGCATTCTTTTGCCCCTTTAAACATATCTTTTTCATAAAACTTATTTTAGAATGGGACAGTATACAGTGCCCACTAGATGAGTCACTCTTACGTGGAATATCACTGATTTCTTTCTTTAAAGGCTAGTACATACCTCAAGGTGGGGTCGTGTGGGAAATGCTAAAGAGGAATGAAAGAGGGAGAGCCCAAGACAGGGCCTCCTTTCTTTCAAAGGGGGTGAGTCATGAATGCAAATTAAGGCATTTCTGTCTTGTCTGCACATCCATGGTTAATTCCTGCCTTAACCTCCCACCATATTTTCAAGGTAAAATGTTGATGTGGTTAAGTGTTTGAAAAATTATCTGTTTTACTTTTACTCTTTTGTGGGCAATTTCAAACATATACAAAAGTAGAATAGTATCATGAACCTCAGGTGCCCATCAGGCTGCTACTTCTCTCTGTGGGCAGTCTTGTACCCCACTCACTTCCCAGTCCCAGCTTTCCCTCCCCCACTGGATTCTTTTGAAACAAATCCAAACATGTGTGGTAAAAATGATTGTCTACAGGAACATTTTGGAAGACATTATTGTCACACAGAGAGAGCAAAAGGGAGATGAGACTGGAGAAAAGAGTGGAAAGAAGAGAGGAAGAGAGGCAGATCAAATTGGAACAGTTGTGAGGAAACGTGGCAGCCTATGTATCCCATTATTCTGTACCATTTATTGTAACATCGTGGATCATGAGGACTTCAACATTTTCAAGATGGGGAAATAGGTTTTGACTGTGCATGTCACTGGCTCTCTGGTAGGTGAGCCTTGACTGTTGACTGTTTTCCTCTCTCTCATGAGTACACTGCATCTCAGCCCAAGTCCTGCCTAAGAAAGTGGCAGGGCAAGATGCGAAGCTCCTAAAGGCCTGTGGAGAATGGCCACTACACTGGGAATCTTGGGGGCAGGAGCCATGACTGTTTTGCATGGCACTGTTGTGGCTTCCACAGTGCCTGGAAGGTATCTGTTGAATGAGTGAATTCTTCCATCTGGAGAGCCCTTTCCACATACAGTTCCCCTTTACAATGCTTTAAACACAGCCGAGTCCCAGGAACAGGTTGTGGGATTCTTTGTGCTTTGAGTCTTTTAGTGTAAAGTTCTATCTATCCTATCCATTTATCTGTCTATCTGAAATCTAAAAAAATTCTAGATGATGGCCTCTGGCTTTTACCAACAGTACTGAAACACACATTCATTATATAGTTACAACCATTCTTATAGAACAGGACCATTGGGATTATTTTTAAAGATACTTCTTTACTACTTTTGTAATTTAAAAGGACATCCTTCCTTCCTCCACATCCCTACCCCAGGCAGTAGACATGTATGGATTCTTTGGGATTGAACCTGAAAGTTGCTTGGTAACAGAAATAAAATGCAAATCCACCATTGATCGTCATGTCATTGGGTCCATAAATATCAGCAGATTTTATAATGAGGCTTGGTGGATGTTGAACTAATATTTCTTAATTAACTTAGTGACACTGTTTATTTCTCCCATTTACACCTGTTTATTACTATATATTTTTATTCCTGTTTTGCAGAGAATACTAGATGGGATACCCCTAGCACTCTGTAGTGAGCTTGAGTTAGGCAGTGGTCCGTCAGATGCAGCATTACGTGTAACTGCCACAGCCCTTCAGTTACACAGTCTGTTATCTGCAGCTTGTAATGTGGACTGAGATGGTTGACATGGAGAAACTCAGAAAAGTTAAGACTTGCAGAAGACAGTAAATTGCAAGCACAGACCAGATTCAAAGTATCTTATTTGCAAGTTTGATGTTTTAATCTCTGGACGACATGAACTCTGAGACATAAGTCACTGTAGGGTCCGCAACACAATGCCTGCCTCATATATGTGCTCCTCATGCCTCTCACGCTATCATTTCTGGGCATATATCACTTTCTCCGTTCTACCTACACATCTCTGTAACAGCAGCAAAACATCCCAGTCATCTGACTGGCTTGCCACTCAAAATATACTGTTGATGCCTTCCTTAAACTATCTTCTATTCTTTGTGGTGAATAAGCTTGAAAGTGATTTCTTTGGAAGAGAGAGAGGAACACTACAGTTGGGAGCTTGAAAACAAGTTAGTTACAGTCTTATATTATACTGAAAAATGGTTAGTGCCAGAATCCAGAATCCAATAATGGACCTGAAATCACTGAAAATAATTCTTGGATATGGATAGGTAGAATTTGGCTAGTGTCTTATAAATAGCCGCCTGTATCTTATAAACAGATTCAATCAAATGCCAACAGCTATTTGCCAGAATTGCACATACCAAGAGACTGAAATGGAAAGTGGACAGAAGCCATCATGGAACTAGGCTTCCCCTACTAACAGGCCCTGGGCTCTTTGACAGTTGCCAGTTAGATCTGTAGGAGATGGTCTCTGTCTTGCTTTCCCTCCTTATGAGCTCCCTAAGGACAGAGAAGCAAATCCACAGTTCCTTGAACTCCTTACTCCCCAGGCTACAGTTGAACACATAAACACATATTTAATATTTTTTTTTAATTTTTTTTTTCAACGTTTATTTATTTTTGGGACAGAGAGAGACAGAGCATGAACAGGGGAGGGGCAGAGAGAGAGGGAGACACAGAATCGGAAACAGGCTCCAGGCTCTGAGCCATCAGCCCAGAGCCTGATGCGGGGCTCGACTCACGGACCGCGAGATCGTGACCTGGCTGAAGTCGGACGCTTAACCGACTGCGCCACCCAGGCGCCCCTATTTGTTTTTTTTTTTTTAATTAATTCCAAGTTAGTACCGAATGCAGACAGACTAGAGTTTCAAACAGGTTTTATTTGCTGAACTTTATGAGTCCTTTTATTAAAAAAAGATTTATTTCCTGTTTGTTTATCAATATTCTAAGCATTGTGGTTTTTACTGGATTACAGTTTTTACTCCCAAGGGGCTTGCAAGTTAGGTGGACAGATAAGACACAAACAAGAAACAATAAAAGGACACAGCAGCATATGTGATGTTAAGTTGTATGATACAGTCAGAGTAGATGTGCTGGTTAAGTATTACAGTCAGTGAGAGCGAAGGGGGAAGAGATCGTCATGGGCCAGAGTCTTCAGATCCTGGCATACGGTAGTTACACAGAAAATGCCGGATGACAGATGGCCAACAGACATATGGAAAGATGCTCAACATCACTCATCATCAGGGAAATACAAATCAAAGCCACACTGAGATACCACCTCACACTGGTCAGAGTGGCTAAAATGAACAAATCAGGAAACTACAGATGCTGGTGAGGATGTGGGGAAATGGGAACCGTCTTGCACTGTTGGTGGGAATGCAAACTGGTGCACTGCTCTAGAAAACATTTCCTCAAAAAATTAAAAATAGAACTACCCTACAACCCAGCAATAGCACTACTAGGAATTTACCCTAGGGATACAGGAGTGCTGATGCATAGGGGCATATGTACCCTAATGTTTATAGGAGCACCTTCAACAATAGCCAAATCATGGAAAGAGCCTAAATGTTCATCAACTGATGAATGGATAAAGATGATGTGGTTTATATATACAATGGAATACTAATTGGCAACGAGAAAGAATGAAATCATGCCATTTGCAGCAACGTGGATGGAACTGGAAGGTATTATGCTGAGTGAAATAAGTCAGTCAGAGGAGGACAGATAACATATGTTTTCACTCATATGTGGATCTTGAGAAACTTAACAGAAGTCCATGGGGGAAGGGAAGGGGAAAAAATAGTTACAAACAGAGAGGGAGGGAGGCAAACCACAAGAGACTCTTAAATACAGAGAACAAACAGAGGGTGGATGAGGGGAGGGTGGGGAGAGGTAAAAATGGGTGATGGGCATTGAGGAGGGCACTGGTTGGGATGAGCACTGGGTGTTGTATGGAAGCCAATTTGACAATAAATCATATATAGAAAATAAATAAAAAGGAAATTAAAAAAAAAAAGAAAATGCTGGATGAACAGAAGATTCACTAGGAGATTAGAGATAGAACAGAAGGAAAAGTTCACAGCTTTCCTTTGAAAAAGGATCATTTTCATTAATGCCACGTATGATAGCATCAAAAATAGGAAGTGCTCAAGGAGTGTTTGGCAAAAGAGGCACAAAACCCGTGTGCCAAAAACTGTACAAGAGAAATGAAAGGAGACCTAAATAAGTGGGGAATATATTGTCCATGGATTATAAGGTTCAATAGGAAGATGTTAGTTCTTCCCAATTGATCTAGAGTCAAGGCAATCCCAGTCAAAATCTCAGCAGACTTTTTTTTTTAGTAGGAATTGACAAGTTGGTCCTAAAATAGGTGTGTAAATGCAACAGACCAAGAATAGCCATAACAGTTTTTAAGAAGTGCATAGTTGGAGTAGGGACTTGCACTACCTGATTCCAAGACTTAGTAGAATGTTATAATAATTGAGGCAGGGTGATATTCATATAAAGAGATAAAAATAGATCAATGGAATAGAACATTGAGTCCAGAAATAGATCCACATATATATGGACAATTGATTTTTGAAAAAGGTGCTAAGGTGGTCCGAGAGTGAAAGGGTAATCATTTCAAAAAGTGATGTGGAACAGCTGGATAGCATGAGCAAAAAGATGAAACTCGATCGTTTCCCCATACCATGTGCAGAATTAACTCAAAATAGATTGTAGACCAAAATGTAAGAGTGAAACGAACATCTAGAAGGAAAAAAACATAGGGAAAAAGAATCTTACAGACTTTGGGCTTGACAAAGATTTCTTGAGTAGGATACACAAAAGTACAAAATGGAAGATAAAAAAAAATCAATAAATTGGGCTGCACCAGAATGTTTGCTCTTTAAAGGCACTGTTATGAAAACAAAATGGCAAACCAACAGACTCGAGAGAAAACAGTTTCAAAATGTGTATGACAAAACTTTTATCCAGAGACCTCTTACAGGTCCTCTGTACAGACCTGTACAGAGTCTCTTACAGAGACCTCTTACAACTGAAGAATAAGAAGACAGCTCAATAAAATACAGGCTAAAAAGATCTGAACAGATATGCAGTCATTAGGGAAATGCAAATTAGAACCACAATAATATAGCACTACCCGCCCACTGTAATGACTGAAATTAAAAAGACAGACCAGACCAAGTGTTGACAAGGATATAGAGGAATTGGAACATTAATGAGAATATAAAATGGTACATCCACTTTGCAAGGCAGTTTGGCAGTTTCTTACAGAATTAAACATACACCTGCCATGTGACCCAGTCATTCTCTTCCCAGGTACTTAGCCAAAATAAATGGAAGCATATGTCCACACAAGTATTTGCAGATGCATTTTCATAGCAGCTTTATTTATAATAGTCATAGGTGGAAACAATCCAAATGTCCATCCATAGGTGATTGGATAAATTGTGTTATATATATACAATGGAATACTACTTACTCAGCAATAAAAATGAGAGTATTTTTGATACATACAACAGTGGATGATTCTCCAAATAATCATGTTGAGGGAAAGAAACTAGACAAAGAAGAGTACATGCCATTTATATAAAATGTAAAGAATGCAAACTAATCTCTAATGGCAGAAAGCAGATCAGTGGTTGCCTGGGGGTAGGAGTGGTAGAGTTGGTGGAGGGAGAGATGACAAAGTGTAAGAGGAAACTTTTGGGAATGATGGATATGCTCATTATCTTGATTTTGGTGATGGTTTGTTGGGTGTATACATATGTCAAAAGTCATTAACATTGTTCACTTTAAAGATGTGCGGTTTATTATATGTCAGTTACTCCTCAAAGCTATAAAAAAAAGTATTGATAGCTTATTATGGTCATTTTCATTTGTCTGATAACATCAATCAAAGAGATACTTCCAACAGGAGCTCAATGTCCCATTGATGTTGGCAGCAGATTATACATTACGCCAGGTACAAAGCTAAAGCAATCACAATTTGTGAGTCGTTGTTAGCTCGACTGTGTTTCTAGTTCCTGTTTTTCACTTGTGTTTGCCTTTGTTTTGAAGAAACTGCTCTAGAGCAATAGTTTTGTTTATGGTACCTGTGGAGAATGAATTAGGCACATAATAAAATTACACTTTGATTAGATTTAATTTGTTCAAGATAGAAGTTAATAATCATGCACTCTTAAGCCCCTGGCCCTCAGGTGTTAGGCAAGAGGCTCTGTGCTAAGTGGATTTATGCCCCGTGCTGAGTGGACCCAAGTCAACTCCTCAGCGAGGAGTCTGAAGGCCTGGTCTCTGGCTCTGGCTCTGCCATTTAAAAAACTAATGACATTGGCAAGTCATGTGTTGCAGAGTCCCGGTTTCCTCATGCGCAAAATGAGAGTACTAATAATGCTTGTCTTGCCTGCCTTCCAGAATTGATAGGAGAGTTACATGACCACTCTTTAAAAGCTGTAAAATGGCATAAAAATGCAAAAGGTTTTTGTTACCTCTGTTGTTATCTTGCCTAGGATCTCAATGTCTGCTTATTCATTGCTCAAGGAAACCATATTACATAATCTTTGTAATTAACAAGAAGGAAAAGAATGCTATGTCATAATATATGTTCTGTGTGGAAACAGATGACGTCACTCACACGTATGACACTATTGCAATGGACACTCCACCCTGTTCCTTCAAAAGCAATTCTTTCTCATGTCCCTTTTTTCTCTTCCCTCCTCTGCTTCCTTCGTTTAGTCAACAGATATTTGCTAAGCACCTGCCAGGTGTCAGGTCTTGTAGGCAATTGAAATAAAACAAGGAAGAAAACAGATGAGTCACTGCCTTCAAGAAGCAGACATTCCAGTGAGGGGCTGTGGTGCAGTGTGATGAGTGCTATGACAGGAAAAACAGGGGGTGCTCAGGAGCACTTGAGAGGACTTCTTACCCAAATCTGGGGAGTCAGGGGAAGGGATGTCTAAGCTGAGACCTGAGGATAAGTGAGGATTAGCCATGCGAAGAATGAGAAGGAGCGCCCTACTCAAAAGGAACAGCATGTGCAAAGGTGTAGGGGAGAACACTGGTGTGAATGGAGATTAGAGGGGAAGGAGGGTGGTCAAGAGATGGAGTCAAGGGCTTCCTGGGGACAGATTGGGTTGGGGCCTGGAAACCCATGGTAAGAGCCGCCGGGAGCCTCCTTCCCGGTCTCTGTGGGAGGCTCCCAGCTCCCAGGTTCCCGGGGAAGTCCTGCTGGTTGGTGCTCCTCAAGATTAAGGAGGCCATGAACCTCTGTCTGGGCGAGGTTTTCTTGGACCAAACTGACTTGTTTACCTTCCAAGAAAACAGAAACCTCCCCAAATAAGTAGTGACTGTTTCTTATACTGGTTACCAAAACATACTTTTCAGTGTTTCCCTCACAATTTGTTGTGTGGTTGCGACAGAGACGTTTTAAATGGGAATTCTCTACCAGAGAGAAAACTGTGCTCTAGCAGAGAAGACCAGAAAGATTTGAATATAGGGGAAACACTCTGAGGTCAAATGCAATGAGATTTTATTTTAACGGTAGGATGATTAATTCTGTTCCCTTTGCCTCAAATGTCACATTGGCATTTTTAAAACAACTTGGGGAAAGTGTGCTGGCTTTTGCAGGCCTCGGGGATACTATTAAGAATGTGTCGTCTGCAGTTCTTGCTTATTTGGACCTATGTTGGTCTTCCTTTTGTCTTTCTGTTTTATAGCTGTAGGTTTCTTTGGACAAGAACTTTTCAGATTCCTTGGTCTCTTATAGCTAATAATAACATGTAATCTTTGCAGAATTTTCCCCCGGTGCCAGGATAGCTTATTGCTTATTTGTTTTTATATTCAGAAAAAAATCTCTATAACATGAGAATTCCAAAGGACAAAGGGCTTGGGCCCTATTAGCGTGGGAGCACAGTTTCCCTCCTTTTGGGTCGAGGGCGTCCATCAAGAAGGCCGGAGTCTTCAGGGACACCAGTGAATTGTTATTGAACAAAATGTTGGTATCTGTTTAATATATGTGTGTATTTGTGTATATATGCATTTGTGTGTAGAGATACAGACGTGGATAGTACAGTTCAGACGTGAACAGTCTGTGTGTGTAAAAGGGCTGTCATTGGATATAAGGTCTCAGGAAGCATATTTGACACAGGCCATTAGTTAACGTAGCAGCAGAAGTGGAAGTGCCAGCTTGAACGTAACACACTTTTTACACAAAATAGTTGAAAATTCAAGTCTGGATTGTATGGAAGTAGCTTTGGGCAAGTCTAACAACACACGTAAAATGTTAGCTTGAGCAAGCGAAAAACAGTATCCCATGTTGTATCCCAAATATACTGCTGGGGCCGCCACTGATGCCTAACGAGTTGGAAGTTGGTTCACTGTAAGCTTTCATCCTTTATAGTGTCAGCCTCCACCATGGTGAGCATTGTGCTCCTCACAAGAGCGAATGGTCCAAAATTAAGACATTTTCACACAAAAAGTTTTTAAATTTTTTAAGGTTAAGCATGCTCACTGTCTACTCTGCCATTAACTTGACCAGTGTTTGTGAGGTTGTCATCAGCTATTTTTTTTAACCCCATTTTCTTCATCTCTGAATTAGCTCCAGGGGGACATGAGCTATATTCTGTACTTCTGAGAAACAGCCTTGTAGATAGAGGAGAAAAAAAATTTTTGAGTCACGCTGACTTTTGATTCAAAGCTTCAGTGCATATGGGTCCTTGACCAATTTATTTAGCCTCTCTGAGCTTATGATGTTATTATAAAAGTACAGCTTATAAAACCTAATTTACTAGGCAGAAAGAAGTAAATAGTGTGTGTGAAATCACAAAACCGAGGACTTTGTGCTTTTCAAGTACCAAAAACACTTGTTATGGAAAACGGGCTTGGTGCATCAGCGTAGAACATTTCTTTTTTACAGTTATTTGCATGCCCTACCCTTAAACCTACACGGGAGGCAAAGATGGGGTAAAAGAGATTAATTAGCTAAGTGCTGTGTTTGTTAGAAGGAATCAGGAAACCATGTCTACTACAGTCATCGTTTTAGAGCACTAGTAACCAAACTTGATTCCATATCAGAATCATGTGAGGAACTTGCTCATGAAAAATGTATGTTCCAACTTCTGTTTCTCTTAGTAGGTAAGATTAAGTACCTAAACAAAAGCTCTGTGACTAAAAACTCTGGAAATGAAGTAAGAGAAAATTAAAGCCAAAAGAAAGTAACACAGCCTCAAAGGCCAGAAATATGTTTAGGCAGGAGTCCAGTGGAATAGGTTAGCACTAAAGTCAGCTTTCAACCAAAGACATTTACTTAACCATGATGTCCTTGGACTTAGGTTCTGATAACTTACTGGATGTTGAGAACAGAAGCCAAATACAAGGTTTTGCCCAAGGTGGGGAGTCTAATAAAAAGAATTCATGTAAAATTGGGACCCTAAAATGCAATACCCTCCATGTAAGGTATAAATTGGAAAGGAAGCTGTACTACAGAAGGGGATGGCAAAGAAACATGCCCGCCTTGACCTTGGTGTTGGGTAGAAGGGAGCAAAAGCTCTCTCCTAAAAATTAACAACCACAGGCAGCCTTCCAACAAGTTTATAGCCTGCGTTCATACTCTCTGAGAGTCTGAAAACCTTCAACCAGAGTCTTCTTTAGCATAGTTTTGGAATGTCGGTACCCATGCTGACTTTTTGCTCCACATCCAAGCACCTGCCCCCTCCTTACCTTCTTTGCCTTAGTTTTAGTGACTGAATACCAGGAAAGCCAAAGACTGGGTCTTCTTTCTTTCAGCCTTCAGTTATTAGAGTTTATAATTGGTTGAAATATTCTTCATTAATACCACTTTTAGCTCGGGCCATTAGGTAAGCAGAGACCCAATACGGCATCCACAATCTTTGTTCTTGACCTACAGAATATGTGTGGGAAGGGGGAAAGAAAAGAACTTTTTAATGCCCTAACTGTATTAAAAATCAATCCTAACCATAATAAGTCCCCCCCACCTCCCCAAAAGCAATCCTAAATAAAGCAAGCCCTTTGTGGGCTTTGAAAGTGGAAGTCAGAGGGTGTGGATTAAGAGTGTGGTGATTTTGGCAACAGGACTGAGAGGAGAGCATCTGACCAAGGTGAGACCCATAGGGCAGCCAAAGAGAAAGTAGGTAGGTAACTGGGCTGTAGAGTTCCCTACAGGGCCTGTCACACCAAGTACCCTGGGAATGCAGGCTTAGGAAGGCCACTGCTTGGGTAAGATTATTAAAAGGTAGAATTTGTGGTTGGTTGGCTTGAATCTGTGTACCTGTTTCCATAGTTCTGTCCCAGCATATTTTTTAGTGCCTTCCTTGTTTTTGTGCTTCTTGGGTTCATTTTTGTAATGCAATGCTAATCCCTGTGCTGGGTCAGCATCGAGGGCAGACAATTGATTTTGGAATCATTGTGCCAATTGGTGTAATCCCAGAAGCAAGGTGACGTGTGTTACATTACATGCTGAATTGACGTCTTGGCCGACACACAACCCCTGCTCTTTTATTACGCGCTTGTAGCAAGTTGCATGTTTTACGTGCATATTCTTGGCTAGGATGGCACAGATAAGTGTCACCCAGCTCTTCCCTTTCCTGAGCCTGTATTTGCTGTTTGTTTGGCTGTGGGTTTTCCTACCAGATGACAGTCTTCATTTCTAAATTTAAAAATGTCACAAATGACTTTGTTCACTACTACACACCCAACCCCTAGAATTGTGTTTGGCAAATAGTAGATGCTCAGTAAATTTTTTGAACGGATTATTATTTTGTACACACTACAGTTAACATCTAGAAGATAAAACTGAGAGTCGGTGTTAGCTAAGAAGAGAAGGAAGGTTAAGCCAAGGTTGTGTAAGCCAAGGTTATAGAAGGGTTCAGGAGTTGTGTTGTCCATTTAGTTGGCAGTAAAGCAGGTGAGGAGCAGAGAGCTGACTAGTGTGTTGGGTTGGCGTCCACAGACACGTCTGTAGGAAGGCAGCAGTTGACGTTTGAAGAGCCTGCAGATCGAGTTTCTGGCCAGGATTTGGGAGCCATCGTCAGTAGGTATAGAACCAGATACCATGGGCTGTAAGACCTAAGTTAAGTGCTCTTGATCTGGGATTGACACGAATGCAGAGTGTGGGTAGAGCCGGACCGTCCCTAACACCCTGTTATTTTGCAAAGGAAATATTAGGAGCTCCTGTTTATTCTATCTGTGTTAATAAAAGCGAACTGCTAATCACAGTTTGCACTGGTATCTTCTCTCCTAAATGTGTGAAATGTGCCTTTTAGGGAAATGCAAAACACATCTCACTCTCTTTGACCTTCATAGTTGATTTAGTATCTACTTTCCAAACAACCTTTCCTAGCTACTGTGCTGTTGACAGTGAGCAATACTTAGAGGAGAAGGCAGGACCAAAGATTGGATCTTCACACTAAATTTCTTACCCTCATTAGTCATCGCTCAGTCTTCTGTATTCCTTTTACATGGATCATCATTGGCCATTGGCCTCTCACTAAGTCCAAGTGTCTCTGTTGAATATGTTTGTACCTTATTGCCCTCTACTAATGGAAGGCTAACAAGATTAATTTGTTAGAGGAGTGAACGAAATATAATGTTATCTATAGATATTAACCCTCTTCTTTACTCCTGTTGATAATAGCACTATGTCATTTCAGATGGAAGAAAGCACCACGAGCTTCCCATTTGTGACTATAGTGTGCACATGCTCAGTCAGCCATAGGGTCAAGTGCATGTTCGTAGGCGGCTGGGAGTTTGCTGAAGCAATTAATCAGCCTCGTCATCTATAAATAATAGTTTAAATAACTTCTTCTCTCACTTGACTGAAACGGCCCATCAAATTCAAACAATAGATAACATGCTTGACCTTTCCAAAAATAGACTGAGACTACAAAGTTTGTCTTTCCAGATTGAAAACTCTAAGCTGTTTACATGTTTACCAAGTTTGTGGGTTTTTTGTTTTTTTTTATGGGACAGGGAGTAGATTTCTGTAATAACCAAGGAGCTATGTCTTATGTCCCAATGAAAAAAAAAAGCAGTATGCTATTTCATATTAAAGTGTCATCTTTTTTTTAAATTTTGTTTTTGAGGATTTAACGATAAGGAAAGAAGTCCTAGTATACAACACGATAGCAGAAATAAACAAGATGCCAGATTTTAGAGATGAATTTGAATTTCATATTCTTTGGTCCTAATATCACATAATGATTGTTTTTACCAAAAAATACCATATGGCTAATGTGGACTTCATCTCCTCAACATTTGTTTGCTGCCTTACGCACACATTTTCATTTATATTGCTTTTTTTTTTTTTTATGTATGGAGCTTCGAGTAAGATGCCAAGAGAGATGATATGTTTGCGGAAGCCAGTGCCCACTCAAAGAGGATGTGATATTGGCCTGGGTGTTACATGGCACTCCGAATCTCTCTGTGCATAAGGAGCAGGCTTTCATTTATGGCTGTAGTTGTCACCAAGAGATCACTGTTAATTTTCCTTAAAAACTCTTCTGTTGCAAATTTTCAATATGAAGAGAAGGAAAAAAAAAATCATCACGGACAAATGTGGCCAAACTTTTAAGATTTGGCTGTATCAGGAGTTTCATCTCCAGTTTGTAGCCTCAACTAATCCTCCACAGTTTCTTGCCAGGGATTTCTTAAGTCTTAAGACTTCCAAAGAAGCTGGCAAGCAAGTGCCGTGCATCAGCAGGAACAGGTTGCAAAATGAAGACAAAGCTTCTGGCAAGGCACAGAGGATTGATAGAGGCCAGGCCACAAAATGGAGCTGGAGCCCCGGGTGATGAAAGACCACTGTGGCCACCATACAGATGCAGAGACGGGTTGTCCCTTCATCTGGGTGGTCATGTGGGGTGAGCCGTCATGCCCAGGTGGCCAGGGGAACAATTGGGAACAGCAGGCCAGGGGCATCCTTTGCCAGAGGAAGTGAAAAGCTTTTAGAACTGAGGGTGCTCAGAAGTCTCTGGGTGCAGTTCTCACCTCTGCTCTGATAAGGATTGTAAGACCAGCTGGAAGAGCACTGCAGGGTCAGAAGATGAAAATAAATCCTAGAGAAGATAACAGGGAGATTTGGATCCATACTACTGTATGGAGTACAATTCATGACCAGGATACTTACAGTATCCCTAATAATTGGAATAACTACGTTAGCCTTGCTCTGTCAGTAGTCCTCAACTTGGACCCTCCTCCGTTCATCCCTGTGTGCTCCCTCACACCTGCCCCCTGCTTCCTAGTGCCTCCTCTCCCTCCATCCTTCCCTTTCCCACTTGTGCCCCCTCCTTCCCTTGTCTTCCTCTTCCCTGTCCCCTCTCCCTTCTCCTCTGATTTAAGAAGTAACTTCTCTCAGTAGCTTTATCAAGGACTGCTTATATTCTTGCAAGGCTGAGTACAAAGTTCCTCAGAGGACAGAAAATTCTACTGTAATTCCAGCATCTGGTTGCATCAAAAACACCAGGGTGAATTGGATTTGTCAAAGCAGGACTTGGTAATGTTGCCCTAGTTTATGTGATGGGACCATTTTAGTTGGGGCTTTTATTAATTTCATACATGCAGCTGGGAGGAGAATAGGACGTGCATTAGTTGACTTGCCCATAACATTATCTTTATCTGCCCCCAGAATTGAACACGTGAATACAAATAATCAGGACTTTCATCCTTTCTTAAGATGTGATGAAAAAAGGAGAGCAAGAGAGAAAATAAAAGAAAAAGAATAAAAAGAGACAAATATAGTAAAAAATCTTCAACGGTTAATATATAATAAAGTCTATAAAACACACAACACAAATATATATGCTGTTAGTGCTTTAAACATGGGAGAAAACTACTCCCATTTTTTATTGCAGTCAATTATGGCAAAGTATCAGCATGTATTTTGTACCTTCACCTCACCTGTGTCCTTACACCCCCACAGAGAGAATACATTCTTATTGATGAATCACTGTGGGACACATCCTGTCTCGTGTGTAGGGTAATGATGTGCCAAAATTAACATGTACCAAAATTGGGAAAGTCAGAATGAAATAACAGAGTGAGCTTAGGTGACAGGTAGTACTTTGACCTTTATAACGAATTCACTGAATTTCACTTTTTTTAAGTCTCTGACTGTGTTCTGCCAGGGCTGCCTTATATTTTAGGATCCGGGTTTCTTGCTTTGGAAGATTTATCAATTAATTCCACACAAAAAGGGCTCACTTCTTCCTTTTAAAACCTCCTCTGGAGAAATTTTGATCTACTCTGGCAGTTAAACAACAAGTAACAACATCAGTATTTTTTATTTGCTTCGAAGTCTTTTCTGTTTAGATCCCTGTCTAAACAGGGATAGCTTATTTTATCCCATTTGTCTACATACATTAGTTGGTAACTTTAGGAAGAACTTCATGGATGAATAACAACTAATTCCTGCCATTGCTTCTCTACCTTTTTGTGTGGGTGTGAGTATCTGTGGAACCTTGGGGTAGAGACTTCAATTCTTCATACCGGTTAGTTAATAGAGGGCATAATCATCACCACTGGTTGGAGGAAGGCCCTGCTTTTGCTTTTTTCTTTTCTTTCTTCACCTCCCTATCTCTGTTCTGTTTCCATTCTCCTTGACAATGTTCTTGATATGCCCTTAAAAATATATAGTGCTGTTTTGGGGACTTTACATAAGTGATGTTTTTCATGGACATAGATGATGTACTCAGGTTCTCATTCTGTTTCTCACGTTGGCTAGGCTTTATGCCTTTCAGGTCTTTCCTCTATGTACAGAGGTGATTGAACCTTGTTGCCATGTGGGGTTCCATCCCAGGCATGCAGTACATTTTTCTTTTCATTCCCATCGTGATCAACAGCTAAATTGTCTCAACGTACTGTGCGAGACACCCTCACAGCACGAACGGATGCCCTTCTGGAAAGGAAGGCCAGTTTAGAATCTCAGTGGAGATGCTTGGGGAGGCTCATTTTCCCATGTCCCTGCCAACACTTTGCATTATACAGATTTTTCATTTTTGTCAATCTTTATGGCATCGCTAATTTTTATTTCTCTGATTACTAGTAGGCTGCTCATCACTTTATTTGCTTTTACCTATTTAAGTTCCCCCTTCTATGAATTGCCTGTTCATATATTCTGCCCACTTCCACCTTTTTTCTTATTGATTTGCTGGAGTTCCTGATATATGTTAGATATTAATTCCCTGATTTAGTCTTTGCTATTATCTTCTCCCTGTAAGTTACCTGTATGTTCATTTTGTCTGTTATACCCATCTTTGAGCAGAAATCCTTATGTATCTACTTAAAATTTTGCAGCTTTTTCAGAAAAAAATTTTTTTGTGTTTGCTTGGAGCTAGCAATTGGCAGTAGATGGTATGAAAATTACAAAGTTGAGGCCAACGTTTAGAGAACTCAAGAACCAGCATGATCTTTGAGACTGAAGCAGTGTGCAGAGTGCATTCCCCAAGAACTTTCCAGGAAGCATGAGCACGGGGAGTGCTCAGCAGTCACTTACGGTGCACACCAGCATTGAGTCATCTATGGGGATTCCTGGCTCTTTGGAGTATCTTTCCTCGGCGTACTCAGGAACAGGATCATTTCAAATACCAATATAAGTAAGTACAGAGCGATCAGTCATTAAATTCTAACTCAGACTGAATTTTCACTCTGTAAGAAATTTTTAAATATAACGATCTTTTGTTCATTGGCCTGGACCATGTAACTACTTCTTGCCAGTCACATATGAGCAGAGTCGACAGTGCCTCTTCCAGGTTGGGTTGGTAAAAAAACAAAAACAAAATCTCTTTTTTTTTTTTTTTTTTTTTTTTTTTTTTTACCAAATTCTCCCGTGCCTCTCTTCTTCGGTCAGCCTGGATCACTGAGCTTTGAAGTGAAGATAGATGTCCGGGACAATCACTCGTGCATGGAGCCAACTTCCCATGAGCTTTTGCTGCGATAAGACACTAACGTGTGCAGATTATGACATGTGCAGCATTTCCTACTTCACCCTAACCAAGTATGGTAATAGCATTATCCCTCACTTTGTAGGTGAAGAAGGCACCAGAAATTAGCTTGTCCAGGTTTCTCACTAGTCAGTCTCTGACTCCAAAGCTCAACATCTTTAGTTTCAGTGCAGTTCTTGTTGTGAAGTGAATGTCTTATTGTGAAATTAATGTGTGCCGAGCACAGTACTCAGTGCTGTCCATACATCATCACCTGACCCTCAGGCTCCCCGTGGGGCAAATGCTAATACTATCTCTCTAAGTGGCAGAATGGGGGCCGAAGCCCATCTTTCTGACTCCAGACCTGAGGGCTGACCCACTATATTAGATCTCCCCTGAGTACTTAAGGATGAAGTAACTCAGAAAACAAAATCGCTGTCCTGTTAGATATCAAGTAAAACAGCAACAACAGCAACAACAACAGATTTTTAAAGCAACAAACGAGCAGGGGATAGCATTAGGCCAGCAGTCTGCCGTGGCAGGTGCTCAGCAAACGTTTCCCATGGTTTGTGCACACTACTATTGTTGAATGCTGGCACTTAAGGCGGGGGAAGAGGTTAAATTAGAGGACAGTGTAAATGTAGCTAAAGATTGTTGTGAACATTCTAATGGTGGTTTCTTGACACTCCCAAGAGAACTTAAGTTTGATGGGATTGTCTGACTGTTAATCAGATCTAATTTCACTTCCTTTTCTGTACCATGAGTATGTGTCTGGTTCATTACTAATTCCTGGTAGGCCTCTCGTCAGTGATTTAGGTCCCTGGTTTCTGCTGCTACTGTTTTGCATTTCTGTTTTGTCTTGTTTCTTTGCTTCACAATGGGACAAGAAGAGAGAATACATTTTTTCCTGAGACAGTTCATCAGAAATTCATCAGTCGGTGAGGGGGGAAGGTGTTTAAGGCCGTGCACACACATCCCTATGAGAATGGGATCGCTCAGCGGCAGCAGACCTCACTGGGCTATGATAGGAAGGTACTTGTAGGCAGGTGGTTTGCCCCGGAGACTGCTTCCTGGGGTTAGCAGCAGTCCAGAAGAGCCAGCTGTCATCAGTACAAGACTCAGAGTGTGAGAGGGAGTCCAGCTCAAGGTGCCATGTCTGTAGCAGGCCATTTATACTTATACTAGGCCATTTCCTAACTGGGTGTTGCTATTCAAAAAGAAGAAGAAGAAGAAGAAGAAGCAGCAGCTAAATCATTGAATTGGGTTTTTAAGTACTGTAGGGCGATGGTTTTGAGACCTTTAAAAATTTTTGTAAGTTAGCAGAAACGCCCCCCTTGGCAATCCCAGGTGGTACAACTTAGAATCAAAAGCCAGCTTGGTGGACCTCTGTTTGCTTATTCAGTCTTTCTGACGTCCAGAAGCGGCCCCTGAGGCACCGCCTTGTAGACAAATCTTTCTCTTAGTGTACCTTTCCTACACTTTCAGTTCCTTTTTCTCCTTGTGTACCTGCTTGAGGGCTCCCCCTGTCTCTGATTCTTCAGGCCATTTTCTAAGTTCTTGAGCAGTTCTGTCCAGCCGACGGCTTTCCCCTCTCAGTACTTGCATAGGGTTCGGTAGAACTGCCCGGGTGTGCAGGGCTCTGGGGTGATGGGCTCACAGCCTCTGACCAGGTGTATTAACTGCATCAGCTCCCAATGAACTGATTATTCACTCCTTGTGTTTCTCTTTGCCTCTTGGTCCCCTTTCTTTGCTGGGAGACCAGAAACACAAAGTAGATGGTTCTAGTCACAGCTGCTTTCACTGGCTGTGTTCTCAGGCAGGTCTTTTACTGTGTCTGGCCTCGGTTTCCTGTACAGCGAGGCTAAATTAGGTCTGAGGATCCCTAATAAGTTCTTTGCAATAAGAAGTTTTGAGATTCAAAGCCAGTTGAGTTGGTCACAGTTTCTGTCACACCCCTTGCCTGCAGCTCAGAGATTCTTTTCTGGCCCAAAGTGGGCACCAGAGCAAGAAGTCAGCATTCTCTCCTGGCTCTTCCTCAGAGTGGAGGTACAGTTTGCGGGGGGAGGTGGTGGTTACTTTATCTATCTCCGAGGCCGTGCTGTTTTCTGTAGTAGCCTCATTGGGTGGAGAAGGTTCTGATTACCTGTTAGCAATCTGCTAAGATTGGCATCCCACAAATTGGGGGTGGGGACTTTGCCAATAATAGAAACTTTGGACTTTAGCCGATGTTCAGATTCCTTGTAGAAGGTGTGGCCTGGGGGAAAAGGATTAACTTGATAAGGAACAGTAAAAATTGTTAAGTTTCTAGACACTAAATTATAAGCATTGCCAACTGGGAGAAAGGAGGGAAGGCCTGCCAGATGAATAGAAGATGATGTATGTGCTCTAATTGTATTGTTGTTATTGTCATGTTACTCATTGATTCTTTCATTCAACATACATTCACTGAAGAGCCACGTATCGGGTACTTGACTAGCCACTACGGGTTCTTTATTCCTTAGGGCCGCTACTGAAGACTGTTTTCAGACTTTTGGCCTAAGTTAGGGTTGCCTGCCATTAGAAGCTAGTGACTTTAAAAAAAAAATTTTTTTTTAACATTTATTCATCTTTTGAGAGACAGAGAGAGACAGGGTGTGAATGGGGGAGGGGCAGAGAGAGAGGGAGACACAGAATCCGATGCAGTCTCCAGGCTCTGAACTGACAGCACAGAGCCCAACGTGGGGCTCGAACTCATGGACCATGAGATCATGACCTGAGCCGAAGTCAGATACTTAACCAACTGAGCCACCCAGGTGCCCCAGAAGCTAGTGACTTTTTTGATCATACTGCATAGTCCAGTCCTAGGGATTGAGATATAGACATAGTTTTCTTGAGGTAAACATTCTGATGTGACTTTCCTTTATAGAAATATAATTATCTCTTTTTTTTTTTTATTTTTTTTTCAACGTTTATTTATTTTTGGGACAGAGAGAGACAGAGCATGAACGGGGGAGGGGCAGAGAGAGAGGGAGACACAGAATCGGAAACAGGCTCCAGGCTCCGAGCCATCAGCCCAGAGCCCGACGCGGGGCTCGAACTCACGGACCGCGAGATCGTGACCTGGCTGAAGTCGGACGCTTAACCGACTGTGCCACCCAGGCGCCCCAAGAAATATAATTATTTCCTAACATAAATTAATCTTAAATTCTAAGGGTACATATCTGTATTTCAAATTAATTGATATAGAGAAATCCAGAAGAAAGCAGAAGTCTCGGTATAATTAATTACCTTCTTCACATACCTTTAACTGTTCTAATTGTTAACCCTGTGGTTTCATTTCCGTAATGTCACCATTCTTTTCTTGTACTTCCTTCCTTAGCTGTAGAAATCTCTGGGCTTATCCATGGCTCACTGGCTCTGCAGCCTCCCACAATGTCATTCCATCTCCTTAACATTAAAGTCTCTTGAAAAAGAAAAGCCTGCAGGGGGAGCTGGGGTAGGGGAAAGCCTCTCTGGTTCTTTCCTGCTTTCCTGTCTTTTATTAATGTATAAGGTATTCAGTACCTAGTACGTGCCTGGGCTGGAGCCAAGTCCTGTAGCTACAAAGATAAATAAGAAAGATGTGTTTCCACCCTTGAGCTGCTCACAGTCTAGGGAGGGAGAACAGCATATGAAATAGTAAATTATACTATACTGTGGAAAGTGCTGGGTCTGAGTTATGAACAAAGTACACTAGAAGAATACAAGAGAGTGCTATGCTAGTAACTTCCCAAAAGGGCATAGGGGTTTCACCAAGATATGATGATGGTTGAGCTAGGTATCAAAGAAAGCTGTAGAATTTGCCAGGTGGCAAAGGTGGCAGCAGGAGATAGTATTTCACCTTTATACCACAAGGAAACAGAAGGATAGCATGTGCTACAGTGACTTTTTTCCCAATAAAAAACGGAATTATTTTGCTTTTTCCCTTAAGAGAGAGAGGGAAGGCAGGGAGGGAGAATGCAAGAGAAAGGAAGAACAAGGCAAGCAAGCCTCCCTCTTCCTACCAGTGTCAGTTAAAGCTCCTGGATTAGGTGTTCCATGAAACTGAAGTACAGTAGCAGAGCTCAGTCATTAAATAATTTTGGCCAGTCCCTTTGAAATGAATATCTAAAAGGAAAGGAAAAACAAAGAAACTTCCTCAGAGCAGATTTCTTGAAATAATTATGTTTCTTCTAAACAAAGCATTTTAAACATGCAAGCAGAACACTTAGCAGAGATTTTGGATCAGAGATATAAAGTGATTCCATCTCAGTGTTAACTCTTAATTCCTTATACAAATGGAGGACAGTGGTATAAGACAATTCAAGTATTTTTAATCTATTTTCAGAATGCAGCCTATATCATTTGCAGCTCCAAGTTTACCATGATACCTTTCTTGGATCAATGATAGAATGATTTTGCATCTCCTCAGCATATAGTAGCTAAAACCTTCAGAGGGTACCGCAGACTTTTATGCTAATGTCTTCTGAATTTCCTATTGGTCATCAAAAAGGAGAGTCATCGGGTTGGTTCTGGAAACTGCTGTCTTTATGTTGAGTTAGGTTGGGACTTCAAAATACTTTTTTAAGAAAGTTTTCAAGCATACACAAAGCCAGGAAAACATAGTATAATGGACTCCAGATAATCATCCTTCATATTTAACAACATTTTGTTATATACTACATTCATCTATTTCTCTTCAGCATCTTTTGAACCTGCATTCATTTGCATGTTTTTATGCATGTGTGTGTATAGCTGTATGTGATTTTATCTTATGTAGTTTCATGTAACCACCACCACAATCATGAGCCAGGGCTGTTGTATCACTGCAAAAGAACGTGTTTGTATGGTCTCTTTGTTTTTGCATTATACTTAGGAAGGTAGGTAGGTTTTCATTTGTTTTGTGGGAGTCATTATAAATGGTACCATGCTTTTAATTTTGGTTTGCATATGTTTGTTGCTAGTAGATAGTAATATGATTAATTTTTTTGTGGTGATCTTGTATCCTACAATCTTGCGAAATTGGTCTGTTAGTTCTACTGGCTTTTTGTAGTTCCTTGGGATTTTCTACCTAGACTATCATGACATCTGCAAATAAGGACAGTTTTATTTTTTCTTTCTGATATATATGCCTATTATTTTATTTTCTTGCCTTATTGCATTGGCTAGGACTTCTACTTCTATGTTGAATAAGGGTGGTGAGCAGCAACATTCTTGCCTTGTTCCTGATCCTAGGTGGGAAGGCATTCAGTCTTTTACTTCTAAGTATGATGTTAGGATTTTTGTAGATATTCTTTATCAAATTGGGGAGGTTCCCCTTTATTCTTAGTTTTCTAGGAGTTTTTATCATGAATGATTGTTGGACATGGTAAAATATTTTTTCTGCATCTATTGATGTGCTTATTTGGTTTAGCAATTGATATCTGTCCTGAACTGCTGCCTTCCCCAAACACTCATGGCAGGCCCCTTATTGCCAGTGGTAAAATAATCTAAAGAAGAAGAATATTCCAGAGAAAGCAATTTGGGATATGAATGCATGTTACTGATAGATCTACACTGATGAATATCGAAAGGAATTGATCAGATACTTGTTGAAAATCTGGCTTTTGAAGTTCTTTCCTTTCTTAGCATTGCCGTAATATATACCGAGGCAGGTACAGAGCAGAGAGGTTAAGAATAAGACTTTGTTCTTTTTTTTTTTTTTTTGATTTAACTTTATTTTTTATTTTTTAAAATTTACATCCAAATTAGTTAGTATATAGTGAAGCAATGATTTCAGTAGATTCCTTAATGCCCCTTACCCATTTAGCCCATCCCCCCTCCCACAACCCCTCCAGCAGCCCTCAGTTTGTTCTCCATATTTATGAGTCTCTTTTGTCCCTCTCCATGTTTTTATATTATTCTTGTTTCCCTTCCCTTATGTTCATCTGCTTTGTCTCTTAAAGTCCTCATGAGTGAAGTCATATGATTTTTGTCTTTCTCTGACTAATTTCACTTAGCATAATACCCTCCAGTTCCATCCACGTAGTTGCAGATGGCAAGATTTCATTCTTTTTGATTGCCGAGTAATACTCCATTGTATATATATACCACATTTTCTTTATCCATTCATCCATCAATGGACATTTGGGCTCTTTCCATACTTCGGCTATGGTGGATAGTGCTGCTATAAACATGGGGGTGCACGTGTCCCTTCATAACAGCACACCTGTATCCCTTATATAAATACCTAGTGGTGCAATTGCTGGGTCATAGGGTAGTTGTATTCTTAATTTTTTGAGGAACCTCCATACTGCTTTCCAGAGTGGCTGCACCAGTTTGCATTCTCACCAGCAATGCAAAAGGGTTCCTCTTTCTCCACATCCTCGCCAACATCTGTTGTTGCCTGAGTTGTTCATGTTAGCCATTCTGACAGGTGTGAGGTGGTGTCTCGTTGTGGTTTTGATTTGTATTTCCCTGATGATGAGTGATGTGGAGCATTTTTTCATGTGTAAGACTTTGTTCTAAAGCGGCCCTCATCATTTACTAACTATATGTGACTTTAAGCAAACCACTTACCTTATCTAAGCCTCAGCTTCCTCATCTGTAAAATAGGGCTGATAACTATCTCATGTTGTTGTGAGGATTAAACAAGATGGCACATATAAAATGCTTAACATGTAATAGGCATTTAATAGGTATCAGCTGCTGCAGTATTCACGTATTTAACAAGAATTTATTAAACTGTCTCACATACAAAGCATTGTGCTGTATTTTGGTTGAGACACAGTTACATGAAGTGCAGATTCAATCTTAGAAGAATGTGCCATTCAATTTTCAAACATCCCATATGTTTGAGTAAGTGAATGAAAACTTTCCTCTCTTGCACCCATCCAAGACCAGTCAGTCTTTGGTCCTTAACTTCCCACCCCTGCCCCTTGGCACCTGTCCTGTCTTTCTCACTCTCCCCTTTTTCCTCTCTCCTCCTCACCTCACTGGTTTTTGGTAGCAATCAAGCTGTTTTAGGTGAACCAGTTTCTGTTGCTGACTCTCGTGGGGATTCCTTTTTTCTTTCTCCCTCATTTTACTTTTCCAGTTTTTCAGAGCTTCCCTAATTATGTTTGGGGCCATCTTTCTCTTAAATCTTTCTATTTCCTTAGAGAATCTCAAGACAGCTGAAAACCTCAGGGCAGCCCCTCTTCACAGGTTATTCTTGTATTTCTAAGCCCAAAATGCCCATGATTATGACTAAGCTGAGAGACGCCTGAATCCAAAGTAATAATAATGAAAAAATTAGTGACATTAACCTCTAAAAGCCTTGATGGCGCCCAGAATTCCTTAATAGAATCTGCACTGAATTTCCCACTTCTCTCCTCATTTCATTCTGATTAAACCTTCTTTTCCTCAGATAAGAGCATGAAGATAAATTAAAAGCTCCAACCTAATTTTTGTTTAATTGCTACATTTCAAAAGAACTCACTTCTATTATTTTCTCATTGCAGATCTACAGTATTTCTGCTACTCTGTGGATTTGTAAAAGCTTTAGTGGTTTGGCCTAAGAGTATCACCTCCTTCACAACATTATTTCTAAAGGAAAATGCATCCCCTGAATTCGCAAACAAGCTGACTTTGGGAACCCGCTTTGTTGGTACACGGGGCACTCCCTGTGCTAAGTGTTCCAACTTGTAGAGGGTTGCAGTCCTTTCAGATATTTTAGAGAGCCAAACCAGCCTGTAAGTGCAGCATTTGGTTCATCCTCCTTGGAAAGAAAACCACCTAATTAGGGTTGCCATGACAACTCTGTTTTCCTGCAGTATAACAGACCTATTGACCTGAAGTTAAGGTTGATGGAGCACATGTGCATGTTGATGACAGAAAGCATCATCCAAAATCTAAGAATATTGGCTCCATTTCCCTGCTAGCTTCTTTTGTAATTTATGCCCCTAGCAAACATTTATTAAGCACCTTTTGTGTGGAGAGCTTATATAAACCCATGAAATATCTACATAAGAAGAAAGAAATGGTAAAAAAACCCTCTCATGGAGATTGAATAAAATCCAGACACCTGCCCATCACCTTCATAAGCTGGCCCCTGCCAGCACATTTAGCCCCTCTCCTCCCACCCACTCCGGAGGCTCTCTGTTTTGGCCATATCGACCTCTTCCTGATCTGCAAGCACTCCAGGCTCATTGCCACCTTTGGGCTTTTGCACGTGCTGTTCCCTCTACCACAAAGATGTTGCTGCCATGTGTTTACTTATTTGGCTCCACTCCACCCTTAGGGTCTATTTGAATATATTTCCCCAAGAGAGGCTTTTCCTGATTGCTGTAAAGTTGCCTCCCACTACCTTCCCACGTAACCTAATTAAGCTCTTTGGCATTATATTTTGTTTCCTTCTTAAGTGCTTTTTGTTCTTTTCGGTGTCTGTATTTTATTAGAATGTCTCTTATTAGAAACTCTATGAGAGCAAGAATGGTATTTGTCTTGTTTCCTGTCACACCTATTAATATTTGTTGAGTGAATGAAGAGGAGAGTGATGGACCATCATGGTAGTCAAGAACGGCTCCAGATCACCTCTGGTACGCAGCAAGTGAAAGAGCACAGTTGTTTGTTTGTTTTTAATTATCCTTCTCTATTTTTAATAGATTAAGAGCAAATCGCTTGTTTATTATACAGTTCTCTAATGAGCCCCCCCCCAAATGAATGCATTACTGAAAAATGCAAACAGAATAAGGTGATTAAAAAGGAAAAAGAAAGAAAAGAAAGACTTCATGGACTGGCACTCATGTAAGTGTTTTGGATGATGGACATGGTTGGGTAGCAATAATGGCCAGAAGGCATTTTATGTGTGAGGAATGCCCTATATTCATAAGTGCTGTGTTGAGGTCAAATAGGCATTAAGATAATCAATAAGAGCATGTTTGAGTGACCAGCTGAACTGTAGGGAAGGCACCACTTGGAGAGGAAGCATGAAAGAAGCAGACACGTGGAATTCAGAATGTTTAGGAAGCGGTTCAGTTGGCCCGAGCATTACAGGGGCCATCCTGCATTCAGAAAAATAAACAGTGGGCCTGAAGTAGAAAAAAACAGAATGTCTACCATGAGGAAGCAATTCTCTATTTGAAGAAACATATCTAAAGTTGTAGAGTCTCGGGTTGGGGGCAGGCAGGGGGCTGGATAGGGAGAAGGAAAGTTTAAAAGGGCCACTTAGCTGCCCTTTTACTTTAGCTGTGTTTTAACTTTCGTCCAGGGCAAATTTGTTTCTTAGGTGCATTAAAAGTGTGGCTTTTCAAGCATTTGACAGTAGATACCCACTAAATGAATTTATTTTTTAGTTTGGTTTGAATGTTGATTCTCTTTCTTGTAAGAGAAACAAACGAGTACCTAAGTATTAGAACCCAATGGTAGTAAGAAGTAACATTTAAAACTATGTGTGAGCCACTTGCTAAATACCTCACATAATTCTTTAATTCACTTTTCACAGTAGCCCTGGGAGCTTTGTTATGGTCCCCATTTCATAGATGAGCAAACTGAGGCTCAGGGAAGTTTTAAACAGCTTGTCCCAAGGTCATTATTCTGTGTGGCCAAGTTGGCTCTCAGATGCTCATGGTCCATCTGATTCCAGAGCAAGGGCTCTTAACCACCTCATTTTTCTGGCTCATTCACACTTCAGTCTAGCTTTTGTTATGTTTTTATTTCGTATCATGTTATACATCTCCATGCTTTTATTTGAGATGCTGACCTGTTCAAACTAAATTACTTGATGCTCGTTGCACAGTTATTTATTACTTGCCTACGATACACAAGGTATTATATAGCATATTAATAACATTAATTGAAAAATCACCTAGCCAGTTATATATTGCATTACATTAAAGAAAATTAAACTCATCAAAGTCATTTTTTCTTTCCCTGAAATTCTCTTTGTGTGTCATATATCAGTGGATCAAATATGAGCATAACAATTGAAAGGATAATTATTAGGGCTTCTTGGGTAACTTTCTATGTTGATATTTAAATGGAAGAAGGAAAGTTACAAGAATAGAATGGTGAGCTGCCTTCTATCTTTTACCCAGTTTCACCCATTATTTACATTTTGCCCCATTTGCCTTGTCATTCTGTATAATTTATAGTTGTATATTATGATTATTTTTTAACTCAGCCAGTGAAGAGTTGGGCACATGAGGCACTTTACCCTAACTGCTTCAGAAAGTATTTCCTAAGAGCACGGACATTCTCTCCCACCACTGCGGTGCAGGTCTCAAATCAGGAAATGTATCGGTGACACAGTACGATTATCTAATCCACAATCTGTATTCTAATTCTGTCAATTGTTCCGCTAATATCCCTGTTCGCTATTTTTTACCCTGGTCCAGGACCCAAGCCAGGATCACACATTGTCTTTAGTCGTCGTGTCTATTTTTCTTTAGTCTAGAGCGGTTTCTCATCTTTCTTTATCTTTCTTAACCTTGACACTTTTAAGGAGTTCAGGCCAATTATTTTGTTGCTCAACTTGGGTTCGTTTGATGCTTCCTCATGATTAGATTCAGGTTAATGGATTTTTGGCAGCGGCGCACGTACCTGGTGTGTGTCCCGAGGGCACGTGATGCCAGCGTGATCACTTGGCTAAGGTAATGTCCACAAGGTTTCTTTAACGTTACTAATTTTCTCTTTGTAATTAATGAAAAACTTATGGGGAGATATGTTGAGACTATTAAAACATCCTCATCGGACTTCTACCCGCTAGTTTTAACATCCATTGATGATTTTTCTAGCTTCTTTCCTTCTACATTTATTAGTTGGCTTTCTATTACAAAGAAGAGCTGCCCTTGTGTGTTTATTTACCCATTAACCTCTTTGTATCAGAAAATTTGTATTTGTCTATTTGTATCTATTTGTATTACTGATTCTGTTTTATTCAGTGGGGCATATGCCATTGCTATCATTATTTTGTTGCATAAAGATAACCCCGTCTCCAAAAAAAGGATTGTTCTTTGGAGTGCTGTATTAGATTTCTGTTACTGCTGTAACAGATCACTGCAATTTTAGCAGCTTAAAACAACACAGATTTATTGTCCTACAGTTCTGTAGGTCGGAAGTTCAGTGTAAGTTTCACTGGGTTAAAATCAAGGTGGTAGGGAGCCATATTCCTTTCTGGAGAATCTAGTGGAGAATCTGCCCCTGTGTTCACTCGGGTTGTTGGAAGAATCCGGTGTCCTTGCTGGAGATCACCCAATGATCTTTCCCGGCTTCTGTGGGCTGCCTGCCTCCCTTGGCTTGTGGCCATCTTCCTCCATCTTCAGAGCCAGCAACAGGTCCCTCTTGCTTCCAGTGTTTCCTGTCTCTTCTGATGGCACGTCTCTTATTTACTCCTCTGTTTCCTTCTTCTGCTTTTAAGGACTCGTGTGATTAGATCCAGCCCAGCCAGGTAATGCAAGATAATTATGTCAAGGTCTTTAACCTTCTGGGAAGTCCGTTTTACCATGTAAGGTAACATATTCACAGGTTCTGAAGACTATTCTGCCTATTATTCTGCCATTATCCTGCCTGTCACAAATGCCTAACCCTGTTCAAGGCTGGTGCTAGGAACTTGCTTCTGTTTAATCAGAAAAAGACATCAGGCAGAGAATTACAAGCAAAAAAACTGTTCAGTGAGAGATTGTTTCATATTTTGTTAAAAGGAATAGGCTTATAGTCAGGAGCAGGGGCTGAGAAGAACATAGAGTATTAACAGGGCCTCAGTCACAGTTCCTGAAGGGTTGGGCAGGCTGCGGAGAAACCACGCAAGCATGGAGGGCTTAGTGTCCAGGTGTCCCTGTTGCAAACTGAAACTGTGGTACTATTGGCTGTAGGAACTTCCATGCATGCAGGGCTGGTGAGAAAGCACATATGGGGGACAGGCATGGCTCAGAGTTCCTACTTCCCGCATGGAGCACCCTCCCTTTTCACAGCACCTAACACGCCTGTCTCTTAATCATGTGCTTTCACTATTTTTTTAATTTTGTGCCAAGAAAGTTTATGTGCTGAGATTGGATCTCTCAGTTGTTCCAGGATTTCTAAAGCTTTCTTTAATAAGACAGGCTTCTAGGGTTCTGAACCCAAAAAAACTACCTTCCTGTCTACATCACTGCACTAGACCAGGGGATAACGAGAGAACCAAAGGGGATTTGAGAGTGGTTGGCCCCATCCTCACTGTGCATATAAGAAGACAATACCAAGAAAGCTAAGTGATCACTAGAGCCCCCACAGCCAGATGGTCTGTGGTGCGAGGCAGGGTTTCGAGCAATGGTGAAATACATGGCTTCAGGAATTGAATGGCTCGATTCAACCCAGTGTCTTTCATTTACTGGATGAGTTAACGGAGTCAGTTACCCAACCTGCCACGCCTTACTGTGTATCTGTAGAACATGTCAACCTCATAGGTCTCTTATAAGGAGTAAAGAAAGCTAATGAATGAAAGCTTTCAGTACAATCCCTGGCGCATGGAAAGTGCTCAGTATGTGGTACCTGTCGTTACTGATCTTCTGACAGTAGTAGAATGTAGATCAATAATGTAGAACCCCAAAGCCCTTGGGATTTTAGGGTCCCAACCCTGGTACTAAACTATGTAAATACTCTGCACACCTCTCAGGTACTTCATCCATTTGGTTGGCCATTGCCCTTCCCATTACGCCTTTGCTTACCAAGTTCAACACCTTCTATGCTTTGCATTCACTTATTTTTATACCTTGGCTTCTCTGTCTTTCTTTCTTTTTCTCCCTACTACCGAGGTAGTATGTGCCAGTTATAGCCACCAATACCAATTCCAGTACCACCAAAGAACAAAGTATACAAGGTAAAATGTCTTCATTTTGTCCTACAATAGCTCCCCCCTTACCCTGGAAGTTACTTGACATCATGATCTCCTCATTCCCAAGTGGGCAGCGGAATTAAAAACCCCTGTCGGTTGGATTTCCCTCCGTTAATCTAGAATTTCTGTCTCTCCACCACCACTGGTTTGTGTTCTCGCTCTATTGCTCTCTGTCCCCTCTGAGGCCCAAAGAAGGCCTCTGAGATGCTCCGGAAGCCCCTGTTCTCTCTGACTCTGTCCCCTTTCTGCCTCTGTGTCTTTCCGTTCCTGTCTGGGGGATGTACTCCCCAGTGATGTGTCCACCCTTCTTCTTCCCCATGCTGGGGCCAACGCTGACCTATGTGGGACCACCCTCTTCCTCGGGACAATGAGCCTCAAGCTTTCACCTCGATGAAAAGGGAGAGGGGAAATATGACTTACTAGGAAATGCACGATATGTAGATGTAGTGTTTTCAAACTGTTGTCCCTATTAGCTCAGCTTGGGGTTTTGTTGTTGCTGTTTTAATTTAGATGTAAAAATGGTGTCATCTATTACATACCATTCGGCAACTTGCTTTTTCTTTTAACAATATATCATGGTCATTTTTCTAAACCATGACCTATAGGTCACTGTCATTCTTCCCAGTGGGTACGTTGTACTCCACTGGAAGGTTCTCTCAAATGTATTCAGCTCCTCGGTCGGCATATGTTTCCCTTTGAAACCTGTTTACGTTTGTGATTTGGTTCTACCTGTGTGAACAAGCCGTACATTCTCTCTGAGCACTGGCTCAGTCCTCACCCTTCTAAGGAGGCTCCTGTCTCCAAATATGCCCAAGTCATGTGTTGAGTCTGGAGGACAGTTAGAGCGTTTGCTGCTCAGGTGATGAGCATGGCTGCAGCTCGAGTTTGAGGAGGTGATGTGAGTGAGCTTCAGGGCTCCTCCTGCTCTGAAGTGACCCTGAGCCCCTGTTCATTCCTAGCGAAATGAGGAAGCACGCACGGAAGTGAGTTGTCCTCCATTTGCCACAGCTCATACTGAGAAACCTTCTTGGTCTGATTGAGAGAGAGGGACACTGATGTGAGCCTGGGGCCTTTCCTCTGAGTGGCCGAGTGGCAGGGGTGGACTGCTGAGCCCTGCAGACTTCGATGCTCAGGGTTTGCCAGACGTCCTGGAAGTTGTGGACCCCTCCCTGCCTTTCTCCTCAAAGACTGCAAATGTCCACAGACATCTGTGGGATTATTAGCTGGGGAAAGTACCAGGACTCCTGAGAGTTAAGAGTGTCTGCACCTGCCTCCTGACACCAAGAGGTCTGGTCAGCATGTTCTTCTTCCATGTGAGTCTGGGTGAAATTGCTTCGGGTCCGTCGATGCCAGTGATGCAATTGTGCTACAGAGTCAGGACTCGGTGGCTGTGGTTCAGCCACCCAACTTTTTAAGTAAGTTGTGTTTGCATTCCCCTGTCTGCTATTAATATTGCTCTTTTAATAATGTTTCAGTTTTGAAAGCAGAAGAAAATCATAATTCTGCAGCAGTCACGAAAGTTTCAATAAACAAATTATTAGGCCAAACTCAATTATATTTGGCCAATTAAGTTGGCGTTCTCCTTGTCTGCATTTACCAGAACCCATTCCCTGCCTGACTAAACCTTTCTCCTTGTGTTGTGTCTGTGCCACGGGGTTGAAGAAAGCAAACGCACCTGCCTTGTGGGGTAAGCAAGCACCCCACAAGCCCAGACTTCCCAGAGCTGCCTGGGCCCCTGCGTGCCTCCTGGGCCCCCTGCTGCTTCTCCTCAGTCCTGCCCCACAATCTTGGCCCAGGAGTGTGCAGGCCCTTGTTGACTGGCATGGCTGTTTTGAATAATCTATTTTAGAGAATTTGATAAAAATAGTGCTTAAACCAATGGATATATATATATATATATATATATTTTTTTTTTTTTTTTTTTTAAGTGAAAGACACAGGTGAGTAAATTGTGATACTCAGAAACAGGCTCCCGGTTCTGCCAGATGGGTATTAACAGAACTGAACTCCCACTTTCTCCATTAGTACATAAACAATTTATTTAGTAAGATAAAATGCTTTTTACATGATGAGCATCTACTGAATGTGTGTTTTTTCTGTTAGAATTCCGATGGTGCGCATAGCCTGCTCAACCCTCATGTCTGCAGATTCCCTCCTCCGTCATCTTTTCCGTCCTCCCTGTCCCCAGTGTGCTCCAGAAAATGGCTCCCTCTGCTTCCCAGGTGACTTCCGGAGCATGCCGCCCTGGGGGCGGGGAGGATGGAGGGTTCTGGGGAGGGGGGCAGTACTCCCATCGGGTGTCTGTGTCCTGCTTTGGTGCGCTGGTGACATCCTGTGCGCACACCTGTGGGCATTTCCTGGGGCAGTAGCTGGCAGCGGGGCCAGGCATCTCTGCCGTGGCAGCGGAGTAGAGGGCGTGCTTCTCAGCAAGCAGTGGCCTGCGGTTCCCGCCCCTCTGCATCCACTGCCTTGATTTTATCATACTCTCGGTCACGGCGGGCAGCCGTGGCATTGCGGTGGGGAGGAGGAGCTAGAAAGGCGGCGAGAAAATCGGTGGACGTCCGGAATGACGTGGGTGATTTGGCTCATAAAGGTGGAGCCGGGGCTGGGCTGGACGCTGCCAACATTGGAAGACCAATGTGATTTTGCCCGCAAGCTGAGAAGATCTTCCACTCCTAAGGATAGAAGACTTCTCCTTCTGTGTGTTCAGTACAGTGATTCTCATGTTGGGTTGGGGCAGTTGGAAAATCTGTGCTGTTAGTGCATATCAGAAGCAGCTGCAAGGTGTTTTGTTTTGTTTTATTCAAATCACACATTTCTTCACCCTGAGATTCTAGATTCTAGATTCTACCCTAGAATGGGGATGAGAGAAGAGATATTTTTTTCTTCTCCACCTTCCCTTCTCCCCAAGAGAATCGCTAGAGGGACACCACAGTATGTGTGTGTGCTGGGGCGGATGAAGGTGGAGAATCACTGCCTACTGGCTTGTCTGTCGACTGTTTATATATGCTGTAGAGGGTGTTCAAGAATAAGCTGATTCCTTGGGGTGTCTGGGTGGCTCAGCTGTTTAAGCATCTGACTCTTGTTGTGGGCACAGGTCATGATCTCAGGGTCGTGGGATCAAGTCCCGCATCGGGCTCTGTGCTGACAGCATGGAGCCTGCTTGGGATTCTCTGTCTCCCTCTCTCTCTGCCCCTCCCCGCTCAAAATAAATAAATAAACTTAAAAAAAAAAAAGGAATAAGCTAATTTCCAACATTAACCAAAATGGCATGTGCCTTTTCCATGTGAACCAAACCAAAATAACAACTGAAATACTTACTTACCTGAATGTTATGGACAATTTAGTTTACCAAGTTAGTCACAAGAGATAAAATCACTACATCAAACGTATTCAGCCTCTAACTGGTGTTTTCATTTATGGTGAATATTATTCACCGGCTGTTGTTAAACATTAACTATAACACATATATCCTGAGGGAATGAAATAGTGACTCGCAAAAGTTTTGGAATTGTGGCATCTCATTGTTATCCGTAAATAGTTTATGTGTTGGACACGTGTTTTTAATTACTTAATTGATTTATTTTTAATGTTTATTTATTTTCGAGACGGAGACAGCGTGAGAGCGGGGGAGGGGCAGAAAGCCAGGGAGACACAGAATCCGAAACAGGCTCCAGGCTCCGAGCTGTCAGCACAGAGCCCAACATGGGGCTTGAACTCATGAACCGTGAGCTCATGACCTGAGCCCCAGTCAGATGCTTAACCGACTGAGCCACCCAGGCACCCCACATGTGTTTTTAATTTAAAACAAGTACAAAACAACACTTGAACTTTACACAATCCCGTTTGTGATAACTCTGGACATGAGCGTGTCCCAGAGCCAGACCCAGGAGTTGCTGCCACTCAGCTCAACAGGTCATTTATTTATTGAGATTGACTATTTTGTTACTTTTTATTCCTAAATTGTAGGTCCATTTCATCTACCTAGACTATTCTCCTGCCTCTCCCTGCCCCCGCCAAATGCCTTTTAAATCCCTGCAGGTGAATTCCGTCTAAACTTTGTCTGGCTTACAAAAATTGGGGGTGTTTCACGCTTCAGTCAGTGTACTCGGAGTGGGTGTCCCTCTTGTGATGGCAGAAGCATGCCCATACAATGCCCAAGACGCTGGCTTAGGCCTCTGCCAACAACCCTGAGCTCTCACAAAGCGTTGAAGGTTTGGCCCGCATACCGTCAAGAAGCCAACATCCCCATCCTGAGTACAGGCCAGGCCTAAGGTTAGCAGTAAGACCAGCATTTCATTGCTTCATTTTCCTATTAAGCTCTGGGTTGCTGATGGAAGCAAAATTCCAATGTATTGACACACTACCACATTGTTAACACGATAGGGAGGATTTGATTATGGGAGAACAAGTCCAAAAACGGTAAATTGACAAAAAAAAAAAAAAAAAAAAAAAATCCGAGGCCTTCCCTCTCCAGGCAGCTTTTGCGGTTGCATTCCTTTATTTGATGTGGTCCCTCCTTCTCGTGTGCCAAACGGTGCAGTGTGTAAAAGTGATGATGTTGCAGAAAAGGGCAAGGGAGGGGCCAGGAGGAGATAGGGAGTGAGCTGTTTAGTAACAAGAGAAAGAAAGCAGAGCTTAGGGATCAAAGACAGAAATACCTGTTTCTCCAAGCAGGAAGAAGAAAGAAACGTGGGATTCCTTGCCCTGCCTGTGCTTGGGTCCAGACTGAGCCCGCTGTCAGCTGGCACCTCTCAGGCCAACCCAGAGCAGGAGACAGGGAGGCCACAAGCTGCCTGTAGGTGAGAAGAACGGCACAAGTCCGAGCTGAGTGCCGGGGGTTACCAAGGGCAGCAGCGTTAGCCGGGGAGGGCCCCAGGGAAGAGGGGTGGAGAACAAAGGCTGCCTTCCATCATCAGATTATGGGACTGAACACGTTTTAACACCAGCCAACCTTGGAGGCAAGTCCTAAGACAAGCATTGGAATCTAAATGAGGAAAATGTTTCCATGCAAGAACAGGATTTTATTTATTTACAATTTTCAGGCTGGGCAGCTTTTCTAATTGTACGGTTTGTGACTACCCAAAGTGACATTTTCTGAGTTTTAAAATTATCTCTTTTTGCGCTGTGAAAAGAGCATATATGATTCATCTTAATATTTCTGAGGATCAGTCACCAACTAACAGCTAGTATTTTGGGTGGGAGGAAGGCTTTTGTAGGCAGCTTTTTCACCTAGCATAGACGTAGAAAGCACCAGAATATGCCTCAAGCTTCATTTGAGATCATATAAATAGCTCTCTTGCACAGTGTTCCAATCCAGTGTCATTATGAAACTCCCACAGCGCACGAGTTGCTGCTTAACGTCCACCTCACCCTCGCCTGAGAAAGACCAATGCTTGTGGTTTCCCTGCTGGTCGAATATGGTTTGTAAGAGGTTTGACCAAAGGGGCTTCTTTTCAATTTTGCTAACCTGATCCAGGTCTCTTTGGCTCTATTTCTTCTTGGATAGATATACTTCTTCTCAGCACCCCTAGAACTGTCAAATGACCTAGGATCCTAGATCAAGAGTCCGCAAACTACAGCCTACTTTGTCCGGCTCGTGAGCTAAGAAAGATGGTTTACATTTCTAAAATGGCTAGAGAAGCACTTAAAGAATAATATTTTGTACTTTGTAAAAATGGTATGAAATCCACATTTCAGTGGCTCTGAATAATTTCGTTGGAGCACAGCTGCGTCATTCGTTTACAAATTGTCAACGGCTGCTTTCATGCCGTGGCGTCGGAGTTGAGTAGTTGCAACAGAGATGTTATGGACACAGAGCCGACACCATTTACTGCCTGGCCCTTTACTGACCAAGTTTGACGACCCCTGTCCCGGACCCTTGAAACCTTCCTTTTCATAATGACTATTTCAGAAAATATGTATACGTTTTACTGACTTTTAATGTCCATTTTGGAAATTTGACTCCTGTATCTTTCCCTACATTCATTTGACTTTAATACCACAGATATTTATTGAGTGCCTACTAGGAACTTGGCACTATTCTTTGTTTCTGGTGTAACAGCAGGGACCAAAACAGACCAAAACAGACAGAAGTCCCCATTCTAGTGAAGGGTGGTGGGGGGAGACGGTAAACAGATACAGTATGTAGAACGTTTTATGGACATATAGGCCATAGAGCAGGTAAAACAAAGACGAGGAGATACCCAGGCTGGATGGAGGTGGCTTGTTTTAAATAGGTTGTTCAAGAAGCCTTACTAAGAAGGTGATATCTGAGTAAGACCTGAAGCGGGTGAGGAAGCAGGCCCTGCAGACGGCGGGGAAGAGTGTTCCAGGCAGAGAAAAGACCAGAAGGACTGGCCACGTGTCCGAGGCAGAAACACTGAGGTAGGAGCAGCCCCGGCTTACCCATGGGGGCAGGAATCCAGATGAGAAGGTACGGGAGATTGGACAAGGCTGACTGAATGTGGAATGTGAGGGAGAAGAGTCAAGGATGACTGGGGAGCCAGTAGGCTGGAGCTGCCATTGGCTGCAAAGGGCTGAGGGCAGGAGCAGGAGGTTTGCAGGCAGCGTTTGCTTGTGCAGGTTGAGTTGGAAGTGCCCTTGAGACATCCAGGCAGAGGCATGGAGTAAGCGGTCGGCTGAGTCCCTAGTTGAGGAAAGGTCTGGGCTAGAGTATAAATTTGGAAGTTGTCAGTGTAAAAGTTACGTTAAGCAATGAGGTTCATTATCCAACCTCAGACGTTCCCTTATCTCCAGGACATCTCTCACTCTGTGACTAAACAGAACTTCTTTTCTAACCTCTAATTTTCTTTACTGCCCAGGTCACCACTGGCATGCACCAGGATCTACTCTTGTCTCTTCTTACCTCCTCCAGACAGATGCCCTTTCAGCAGTAGCTGAAGTATGAAATATGCTTTTCTCATAGGGGCAGAAGCTGTTCGCTGTGGTCCAGGCCCCACGGTCTGCTGTCTGCACAGTCCCTGGCCTTTGATCTTGTGCCTTGCCTTCTTGTAAAGTAGAATCTCTGTCCTTACTTCCGGCCCAGTCCTGATTTCACTGCTCCTCTGCCTTGCCTTCTGGTTACCTGCAGGTAACTACACTGCCTTTTGTCCATGTGTAAACTCAGTGCTAATCACCCTTTTCTAGTTGTTTCCAGAAACATATTCTACTTCCACGCTAAGCCTTAAAGTCCTTGAGAGCACGTCTAGGTTTTCTTCACCTTCTTGTCCGCAGTGCCTTTCAAATTGTCAGTGACCTAATGCACCAGGGATGGGGTGCAAGTTTGCTTTTCCTGCACCTTCCACATTCTCAGTCCCAGTTGTGCATCCTCAGCATCATGTACAGAGCAGTGGTGTGAGGACTGCCTGCACCTACATCCGTTAGAGAATCTTAAAATGCAGATTCCAAGGTCCCATCTCAGACCTGCTGAACCTAATAAATCAGCTTCTCTGGGGTGATGCCTGGGTATCTGAGTTTTTAACAGGCTCCCCAGATTATTCTCACACAATCATGACAACTACTAGTGCAGAGAAAAGATCGCGATCCCATTTTCACGGTTTCCAGCTTTAAGACCTTGGGCAAGTCCCCCATCTCAAGTCGTAGTCTTCTTATCTCTGTAATGGGTATAACAACACTTGCTACCTACTTTGTAAGGCTGTTGTAAAAAAAAAAAAAAAAATGAGCACTTTGGAAACAAATTGTAAAGTGTTATGTTCTGGCACCCTGGCTAATCTCATCTTCTGGTATCTCTGCTTGATTTTGTGTGGGCAAGCCCAGCTGCAGCTTCTACAGATTAGCTCTTTGAGCACAGAGACCAGTAATGTGCACATGAAGTTGCCTAATGCTGTTTATGTGCCTGAGCCTTTAGTGACTAACAGTAAACAGGAATCAGGTGGATACCCTTCTCTGCCCTGGCCAGGCAGAGGCATTGTTTCCCCCTCGTTCTCTGTGTCTGCCATTGACCATCATTAAAACCAGCGTGCCATGAGGGAGTTGTAAAAATGCTTGTGGGTTTCGTCGAGGGTAACTGTGGTGTGCGCTGATGTTTTACTAGCTTTATTGATGTATACTTGACAAAATTGTAAGATATTCAAAGCATACAGTGTCACGATGTGATACATGTAGGTATTGAACTTTTCGCAGTAAATATGTTATAAAAGTACGCCATAGGAGGAGGAACCTCTGCCTGTGTAATAGCAGAGCGGTAAAGCCATTCATTGGAACCTCAGGGTTGTAAATTTATAACAAACTCATAGTCACTTTACACATTCCTGATGACTGGTCTTTGAAAACAGTTCCATTTCTTAAAGAAGTTGTGGTGGAGTCAACTGCAGATACGCGGCGAGGGATCAAAAGGCAAGAGGGAGAAAACTTTTCTTTTGCCCGGTCTGTTCATGTCTCGTGTGGCCAGGCATCACTGTAAGTAGTTCAGACCAAATTTTAATACAACATCTGCCGAGTCCGTTGTTGTTTTGGGGGATTTACTTTAAATGCTTTTCCCCATGCTAACAGAATCCTGATGGTGGACAGCTGTTAAGATTACCGTCGCTTGAAGGCTTTTTTAAAGATGTTAACAAACTTAAAAAACACATTTCCGAACAAAAACTTGGTTAGCTTTCATGTCGTGAGACATGTTCTGTCTGCAATCACCATATTCCATCTTTTGTATTTCTGTAAGCGTGAAGTCTCTTGGCTTGCATGCCACCTCCTATCTGCTGAAACTGTCCATCGTGTCCTCCGGACCTCAGAGTGCTTCTGGGTTTCCTGGGGTTCGCTTGCCTACAATGAGAAAGGCCTTAATTGCTTCTTCAGGTACCTAAAGCAGTTGAATAAATGTTCCTGGAAGCAGCCTCAGTGGCTCAGTCAACCCAGGCATCTGCCTGAACCACCCAAGCCAGAAGGAGCCCGATAAAGCTGATACACGTGGAACCGATATCCGGTCTGCAGACAGGGATTCAGAAATCACAGAAGTGATAACCTGAGGGTGGGGTAGATTTAGGTCAGAGACGCCTGGATTTAGTTGACTCTGCCATTTACTATATATGTGACCTTGGAGAGGTTCCGGAACTTCTCTGAGCTCCGGCCTTCCCGTCTGTAAAATGGGATAACGCTTCTGGCGCAGCTTGGTGTGAAGCAGAGTTGATGTCATATAGGAGGGCACTGAGTATAGTGCCTGACACCTACCGCTTCTCAGATGGACCTATTATTCCCTCTTCGTCCTGTGGAAAATTCACTCACTGTACCAACGAAATCCGTCATATTTTAAACTCTTCGTGTATACGGTGCCCAAGCAAGGAACCACTGATTCAAATTGTCCATATAGTATGTCTTCACATTCTTAAGTTACTCTAGTTAATAATTCCATAACCTTCTAAATAATTTTAGTTAACAATTTCAGCTTCTTTTTAGACTTTTCCTCCAGAGGGACATTTTCTAAGTATTCAGTCATATTTGTCATTGTCTCAGAACATTTCCATTTTCGTATGTCCCTCCAAAAATGGGAAACAAGAAATGGAATACAGTACTCTAATAAAGACCTGATTTATGCTGAATAGAAACATTGGGTTAGTCACAAATGTAGTGTGGCCAGCCCTCCATCGGTGCTCAGTGAACCCCTCATCCAGTTTGACCCCCCATGTTTTCTTCTACTTGTAAACTTGTCTCTGTGATCTCTTTGTTTTCTCCTGTTATACTTGCTGAGATTTTTTTTTTTTAATTATACCCTGATTTTGTTTAACTGAGGTATCCAGAGATTCTTGAGACGGCTCAGAGTTGAATCTATGAAATGAGACAAGAACTAACAATAGCACTAGAAAATGCTTTGCTAGGAAAAAAGAAAATCCCGTTGGGAACAACAAACAAACAAATAAACCAGGGTCTCTCCTTAATGTACTATTTGTGTGCTTGTGGGTTTTCAGAAGCTATACGTGACTGTTTTTCTCTATCCTGCAAGTTAACTTGTTGTGACATATGATATCTTAAGAACAAGTGAGACGGCACAGTGATGAGTTTCATGGATACAAGCTTTTTTGAGGATAATTTCAGCCACTTACACCGCTGTTTCAGGACATAGGGGGGTGAGAGTTTCAAATTTCTCACACCTCTTTCTATGAAAGAATTTCTGATGAAAAAGGACGTAGACTTTGGAACCCAGAAGACTCTGCAGCTCGCTCGCCTGGGTAACCTTGGAAAGATACTTAGACCCTAAGACCCTTGGTTTCCCCTTCTGTAAATTGGACTCATTAGGTCCACTTGGCTGGGTTGTTATGAGGTTTAGAGATAGTGAAGTGCCTGGTAGGGTGCCTGGCAAAAGTGGATACTCAGTAAATACCAGTGACTTCTGTTTTGCTGTAATGGCCCTCCTGGCGGGCCACCAGGAAACATACTCTGGCATTATAGAGTGCTCCAGATTCTTGAGGTCCCCTGGCATCCCTCTACCGTGAAGGGAATTAGCAGTGGTGCCTTAATCACATATCCAGAATGGGAAACTAAAGTCCTTAAACACAGTTAGGCATACAGTTAGTGTTTGTTGAATTGAATTGAAGGCTCACCTTTCCTTAGGATGTCTCTTAGCCTTGGGGCTTAGTGGCAGCTTGTGTCCGTCTGACATCCTGGAAGTTCCCCATGTCAGTGCTTGACCCTCCAGCACTCCCCAGAATCATATTGTGGAGGAGGCAATGTCCTCTCCCTTGGAATCCCATCCAAAGGCAAAAGCTGGATGATAACGCTGAGCCAAGTGTCTCTGAAGGGCCTTGACATAACCCTTGACCACAGCATGCTCCAAGAGGAGGCGGTTTAGAATGAAGTCTCTCTTGGAGTGCTTGGTGCTATTTTAATATTAACGTGATTGTGATTGTTATTTCTCCCTTGAGAGAGATGGGTCTTTTTGGGAGGAGTGTTACCCCACTGCACTGATGGGAGCATTGAGTAGAGCCAAGCAGAATAAACTTGGCAGAAGCAAGAATTATAATTGAAAACCACTGGCCCTTCTTGCTTTCTCCAGTGCCAAGTCATGCTTTGCTCGGGCCAGTAAGGTAAAACGCCACCTGGAGAGGAAGAGTTACTGTTCCATAATGGGTTAAAATCAAACCCCATTGTCCCAAGTCAGGCCTTCAGACAGGCTGACTCCCTGCATTTTTCCATGTCAAAATGCTCAAAAGTATTTCCTTTGTGTTGTTGCACTGTAGCCAAGTCAAGTCTTCAGTATTAGAAGTGCTCTGAGTATTTGCAGACAGAGCCAGGTTCGCAAAGGGCTCTCTTGGCTGTATTTGCATGGAAAACCATTGTATCAATACATTTAACACAGACAGTTCTTGTATTTGACTTTTACATCCAGTGAGACGGACCTGGAAATGCTTTTCTGGCTACCTTTTGGTCTGTTCAACTCCATTGTTGGACAGATTTCTCAGACTCTGGTCTTGTCCTAATTTGTATCCACAGATTCAGTTTCAGTTCTAAGAATTACCAGCTAATTTCATGGCGCATTTCAGTCAATAAAGAGATAGATGGTATTTTCTCATCAGAACAGCCCCTTCACCTCTTTCTCCTCCTAATTTCAACCTGAGATGCCCCCCCAGTAGTTGATTTTCCATCACTTTGTACCCTGCTTCCTCACCTCACCGGTCTGAAGATCAGAAGAATCAACAGCAGTGGTCCCCTCCACCCCCTTCTCACCCTGTCCTCAGCCCCTTCCCGCCGCTAAGCCAACCGGTCCAGCCCTGCCTTCTCCAGCCAGACCTGCATTCCTGGGAAGAGCTCCGTGAGCCCTGGAATCTGCACAGGCTGACCCTTCTGTTGTACGTGCTCAACCCAGTAGTTTTTGATTCATGAATATTAAATAATTAGAGATCACAAGGCCTTACCTCCATCTTGCACCTTTTAAAAACATAATAGCTTTTTTATTTCATGGCACTTGACTTTGTTTATTGAGCATGATCAGGGCAGCATTCAGGCTATAGCAAACCTGTTAAATATTTACCCACGAGGCGGATATTTATACATGAATCAGCAGCACTTATCAGTGTGTGACGCTGGAAGTCAGGTTCAGTACGCTCACAAGCTAAGGAACTCCCGAGTTAAAGAAAGGGTGCAGTAAGTGCCATTTTAAAACATAAACTCTCACTTAAAGCAATCCTTCGTAGTATCGGAAGCACTTCACCCACTGAGGCTCACCCTGTGCAGCCAACTCGGTCACCCACAGTGAGACATGGCAGAGAGGTTGGCTCCTCGCATGTGAGATCCAGTGAATCTGGTTGTTTGGTGGTTGGGGTGGGAGAGACTGAAGTACGAACAAAATCGACAGGAATGCTTGCTCAGCTGCTGTGTGGAGGAACGTCAGGAGAGATGGTGGGCTGTACAACACAGTGCCTGCTTCAGGGGTAGTCGGAGTGCTTCTGGAAGCCCTACAGCATCCCTGGAATCCTGGTCCCACTCACTGGTAGCCAGACCCACTGTTTCTTCCCGTCCCTGCAGCCCTTTCAAGAGTAAAAGCCCCCTGCTCTCAGGGAGGCATGGAATTCAGCAGTAACAGCCTGGACTCTGGCAGTAGGCAGGCCTGAGCTCAGATCTTGACTTTATCATTTTCTGGCTGTGTGAATGAACCCAAGGAAATTTCTTCTGCTCTCTGAGCCTCAGTTTCTTCACCTGTAAAATTACACTGATAATTGTCACCTCATTGAATTGTGGGGAAGATTAAGTTCGATCATGAGAAAGCACCTAGCAACAAGTGTTAGTTCCCGACGATCACAGAAGCAGAGTGGAGAGAGACGGGCCTGGCGGCCAAGCAGACGGCCTTTGGATTTCTCCACACCTCTGCTTCTTTCCATCATCACAGGTAATTTTGGTTTAATGGCTGTATTTCAGAAGCAGAGAGAGTCTCAAGTTTAGAGGATTACCCACAGACTATTTTCATTTTTTGTATTCAATTTAATGAATGATTAAGAACTTATCCTGTAATATTTTATACAGGTCAAAGCCCACTATAATCAATTCCAGGAAACTGTCCAAATTATTTTTTGGAATTTTATCATGCCAAAGATTGTTCCCCTAAGCAATGAGAAGCTGGATCTTGGTATTTTCTGTGTTACACAGATATTTCCCCCAGTAACTACGGTATATAAATATTGGATTTGTTACTCGTGCTACAGAATTTTCTTCTGGATCAGTTTCCATCCTAATGGAACCAGTAGAACCTTCCGGTTTGAAGTGTGCCCTCTGTGTACATTTGCATACAAAAGAGGGGACAAAAAGCCTTCTTCCAGTTCACAAGAAGTCATAGGAATTTTCCTAGCCTTCTTCAGAGTTTAGAGTAAATCTAAGCCAGTGTCTGCTCTGAGAGTAGCAAACGGAAATGATGTTCTTGCTGATTCTGTGCAGTTGCAGGCTGTAGATGATTCATTAATGTCATACTTAGTCAAATGCTGTCTCATAATTTTCTCAGTTGTCAGAGTTGTTGTGCTTTTTAGGTATCATCTGAATAGAAAAAAGTCAACAGCAAATATTTCCACCCGATGTTGACTTCCTCATATCACCTGGGGTTTTATTTGTGTGTTGGGACGTTTTCATTCCATAAATAAATAAACAAAATATTCATTCCTACCAGAAAAATTAATTTCAGAAATCTGTAGTCAATAGGGAGACAGGCTGGGTCTGGAACCCTTTCAGTAGTTCTATGTATTGTTCTCTGTATCGCAAACCCTCGGCTAAGTCTTTCTGCTCTAAACTATTTAGGAACGATTTTCTAGACTGTTATTGTGAAGCACTTTGCTTCCGTTTACTGCCTTGTAACTGTGGGGACTTGGTTAATGAATTATCACAGCATTAACAGATCTTAGGGGTCTTTTTACACCCCATCATATTACAGAGATGGTTCAAGGGGCTTACAGCAGAAAACCTACACATTAAGCTAAAATTCAAATAAGAAAAACAAATTAGGACCAAAGGAAACTGAGAGAGGAAAGAAGATAAAATCAAGATTGGATGATTACGAGAGGCGCCTGCTTGGGTGGCTCAGTCGGTTAAGTGTCCAATTTCAACTCAGGTCATGATCTCAGTTCGTGAGTTCGATCCCCGCATCGGGCTCTGCACTCACAGCTCAGAACCTGGAGCCTGCCTTGGATTCTGTGTGTATCTCTCTCTCTCTGCCCCTGCCCCACTTGTGCTCTGTTTCTCTCTCTCTCTCTCTCAAAAATAAATAAACATTAAAAAAAAATAAAAACAGTTTAAAAGAATGAGATATGAACTGTATACTGCTCAGGACCTGGAAACTGTTTCTGGATCGGTGTTGTGTCGTAGTGCTTGGTTTGGTGATTTTTGACTGTACCTTCTTGTTTAGATGGATTGGATGTCAGTGTTGACTTGGACTAGTTACAGACTTCCCACCCATATTGGTCCAGAGACACAGGACCGGGCGGCATGGTGTTCCCAGAAGGTGTTTAATTAGTTGCCACCGTTTAAAACTTGAGACGTTAAATATTCTGGATTTCTGGCTTCACGTGAAAAATTGAGCTCCTATAAGACCGAGCCTGTGTTCCCACATGGCAGAGGTCAGCTGAAGAGAAGAGGTGGAGGGCCCTTTCCACTGGGCAGAAACTCCAGTTCTCTGTGCTCGTTTCCATCACCTACCTGGGCCAGGTAGACCCTGGAGTCTGCAGCCCCTGTCCTAGGCCACCTGCCTCACACTAAACATGAGGACGCTAAAGCCCAAGGAGGCTTCCCAGGGCCCCCAAGCTGGTGAGGGCAAAACTGGTCCCTCTGGTACACTGTTGGGAGCGCTGCAGCAACTCAGTTCAGTTCAATTCAGGGGTTTAAGGAATGACTTCTGACTTCTCTTTGCCTGGCACGTAACGAAGGGGATGAAAAAAATGTGTTTCCATACTAGGTCCAACCCATTACTATTGGTAAGACGTTTACCCCTGCCAATCAGAATGTGCTAATTTGTACTCTTGTGTGACAGAATCATTCGTTGTTATTCATCGGTAACATGAACACGCTGAATTAACAAAGTGGATTAAAATAAATCTAATCGTAAAGTGAAGCCCGTATTCCCGTTGTCATCATTCCAAGCGGTTCGTGGGCAGACCTTGGTAAGAGAAGCCAAGTCTGTGAGGGTACCACTTCTACCTTGTCAGAGCCCTAAGACAAGTGTCCCTTGTCCTCTTGTCCTTTCAGTGCGCTTGGAGGCTCCTCAGCTCTTCATATCCCAGCTTTCCCAGGAGGAGGATGTCTCATTGATTATGTGCCTCAAGTATGCCACCTGCTCACCAACAAGGTAAAAGCAAGTCTCCTGACCCTCCCCTCGCCCCTTGTAAGGCTCCTCTCTCCAGCGTGGCACCTACACGGCCTTGTGTGCAGGCGCCAGCTTCTTCACCCCATCTTAGAGTCAGTCTCCACCTGACGTCGGCCTTTCTTACTGTGAATTACAGCTCATCCGTTTCTCTCCCTAGTTCTTCGCCCTCCTTCCTTTTCGAAGGATTCTGACCTCCTGCTCCAGCCTTATCTTCATCTTTTAAACTTCTGTCTCCTTCTTCTGAAATTTCCTTTGTGTCCTGAGTTTTTGCTAGATCGTTCACCTTTGAACTCCTCCATTTCCCAGTTATCTGATGCATGCATGCATGGCTTTGGGGGGGGCGCGGGTTGCCACTGGCTAGCATCAAGGTAATTCACTAGAGCTGCCTTCAGCTCTTTCTGTTTTTCTGTACCTCACTTTTTAGTAGTGAGTTCCTGGTTGTCCGTGTCCTGTCCAGGAGCAGTTTGCCAGAGCCCCGCTCCTCAGGGCGAGATCTCCAGGTCAGCCGGTCCGATAACCCAGCACATCAGATTATCGAAAGCTTTCCCTGAGCTGCATTTATGAACCATTACACTGTCAAGTAGCTGAGTTTACGTTAATGGCTATTGTTAGATACTTTTAGAAAGGCATAAGAATATGCTCGTTCATGTCCAGCCAGTGTATTTAGCTAAATACTGGACGTGTTAATCCACAAGCAATACTGATTTACTCTCTTCTTCTACATGGACTGACTCAGTTCACTTAAGTTCCAAAGTACTGTTTTCTGTGCCCCTATTGACTTGTTCGCATTGGCTTGGAAAATAAATCTTTTGTTTGTCTCTTTCTTTCAAAAGATGGCTCATCTCTATATAGAAAATATTTTAAAAGTACAATAATATTTCAGAGTCTTCAGTATTAGTTTTTAAATGTCAGAGAACCTAAAATCTGGCAACTCTGCAGTCCGTGGGCTTGGCACAGATTCCAGGGCATCTAACTCTCGTGAAGTGGACGCTTCTCATTGGACCAAATTCCCCCAGCCACTGCCCTCCTTGAGGACTGATCGGAGGATAGAATTCTTATTTACATTGTGGGACTTTACACTGCCTTCAAATCTGTGTCCCAGTATTTTAGAGAAACATGCAAATTTGGTCTTCCAGAATTGAGAAGAAAAGCCTTTTTTTAAAGCTCTCCAATTGAGATTAATTTCTAGTCATACATTTTTCTCCAAAAAATTGTATTACCATTTTCCCAGAAATATAAGAATCGGTTTGTTTTTCTTATCTGGTTCCCTTTCATTAATTTTACTTGTCTTTTAAAATTGATGTTCTTATGCTTGCTACAAACGAGGACAGTATGGGCTGCTTTTAGAAACAATCTCTTCAAATGAATTTCCATAATTACATGGGAATCTATCTTTATAGCCAGTTTTGTTGTGGGTTTCTGTTAAAATGGTTTTCTGTTTTTAAAATCAAGTACACAGAACTGTTTTCATCCCCTTTTTAAACAAAGCCACTTAAGCAAACTTATCATCTGTTTTTCTTTTCCCAAAATAACATTTCTGATCCTGCATTAAGCCTGCAAAGTAAGCACTGTTTTTATAAATTGACATAAACCCCTATTATATAAATAGAATTGTTTTACTTTTAAAGGGTACAAAATGGCTATCACTACCAATTGTGTCAAGGTTATTTCAAGCACTTTATCTCGAGCTTTTGTTAGCCATGGAAACTCATTGTGGCTATAGCCAATAAAAACAATTTGGGGGGCCGCTTCCCCCCGCCCCGCCCCGTTTCTTTGAGCCGCTGTGAGGACATTATAAGGAATGAATTTTTGGGTTAGTAGCTGATGGGTAAATGACTAACTTTCAGATGCCCAGCTTAATAAGTTCACAATTTTTTTAAAAATAAAAACGGTCATGGGGCGCCTGGGTGGCGCAGTCGGTTAAGCGTCCGACTTCAGCCAGGTCACGATCTCGCGGTCCGTGAGTTCGAGCCCCGCGTCGGGCTCTGGGCAGATGGCTCAGAGCCTGGAGCCTGTTTCCGATTCTGTGTCTCCCTCTCTCTCTGCCCCTCCCCCGTTCATGCTCTGTCTCTCTCTGTCCCAAAAATAAATAAATGTTGAAAAAAAAAAATTAAAAAAAAAAAATAAATAAAAACGGTCATTTGGTGATAATAAGAAAATCTGAAAAGGCAAAATAAAATCTATTGTAACACTCCTTCTTCTGAATACTAGGAATTTGAAAAGAAAGAATTAAGCATTATCCTGCCTTTTCAATAGGAGTCGTAATTCAGGATAAAATAGCCCCCATTAGATGTGAGGAAACTCTTCTTTACAGAGAATTCCAGATGGTAAGTACACAAGGAGGGTTAGAATTTTTAAAAATCACCACTTTTCGGCTCCTAATGAAAAATCTGATTCAGACAAGGATCTCCAACAGGTATCGAAACCGTGAGGTAAAAGATCGAGAGGGGACTAGGTCTTCTCATGCCTCGAGAAGCATACCCAGGGGTCACTGCCGGCTGCAGCAAAGGGGGAACCTCCCTTTACGATGGATTAGTCCTGCTGTCATCCTGCTGTCGTCATCTAAATCAGTGATCAAGCCCACCATCACTTATGGAGTTGTTTTGCCAAAAATATTTAACCTGAATCTAGTCTAGACACATTATTTTTTAAGTTTATTTATTTTGAGAGAGAGAGGGAGGGAGGGAGAGAGAGAATGCACAGGCACACGTGATTAGGGAAGGGGCAGAGAGAGAGGGAGCAAGAGAATCCCAAGCAGACCTCATGCTGTCAGTGCAGAGCCCTACACGGGGCTCAATCTCATGACCCTGAGATCATGACCTGAGCCAAAATCAAGAGTTGGACGCTTAGCCAACTGAGCCACCCAGGCACCCCCAATCTAGTCACACCTTTAGTCTAACTTCCAATTAATAGGAAATACAGGGAGTAGAGGACAAATACAGGGAGTAAGGAAACAATCAGAGAGTCTAGAATGCAGAACATTCTGTAAGACAATTAGCCCAATCTCTTTGAAAAGTCAGAATCATATATGTGCATGCAGGCATGGACACATGCACACACGGTCCTATTAATCTACATTAATAGACTTTCTAGATTAAATGCCTGATCCTTGAGTATGCCCTGTCTTTTAAAAGAACATTTTGGAGACAATTGGGATATTTTGAAAACGCCCGGGGCACTAGATAAAGTCAGGAAATGGCTGATAATTTGTTGGGTACGATCATAACATTGTGGCTATGTAGGAAAATATCTTATTTTTTGGAGGTACATGCCCAAGTATCTAGGGAGAAACTTCCATGGTGTCTCTAAGTTCCTTTGAAATGTTTCAGCAAGATTGACTGATAGCTTGTTAGGGAGGTAGATGGCTGGATGAAGCAACCAGACAAAATACTCATAGTTGTTGAATACAGGTGGCAGGAATATGGACATTCATTTAACCATTCTTTCTACTCCCTGAATCTTCGAAATGCTTTGTAAAATAGCATTTGAAAACTCCCTATTCCTCAGCTTTGGGTTCCTGTTTCAGGTGCAGTATGTGATTCAAGGATACCACAAAAGAAGGGAGTATATTGCTGCCTTCCTCAGTCACTTCGGCACGTAAGTTCCTCTGTGCTTAAACCATGTACCAACAATGTCCTCCCGTCCTGATGGCCCTAACGCGAGAGCTTGATTGAGAAAATGGCAGCTTGCTCTTGTACGGAATAGCTTTTCAGTGCCACTTTGATTCTTTTTGGTATGTTGCTTAAGCTAAAGCTCCCAGGAAGACATTTTTTAGGATTTTGCTACATATCAGAATCGCGTTATTGATTGTGGAGCAGAATTTGGATCAGCCTCACGACTAACCCCAAGCCCAGCAGTAACGAGGGCAGCGAGGCCTGCTTGTTCTTGAGCTCTCTGCAGTGTGCACAGCACACACCTCCAGCTGCTCCCTGGAGTTGTGAGGGAGGGAGCCACGTGGGCATTATTGGCACGTTTGACTGAAGAAAGCCCTGGACCTTTGAGAAGTCTTGTGACCTGCCCGGAAGAGACAGGGCCAGGGCGGGAACCCTGGTTCTCGGGACTCAGGCAGGCTTTTCTCAGGGACGAAAGCCGGCGTTAGACGCAAAAGCAGCGACTCACACTCGGGATTAGGGGTTGGAAGAAGGCACAGAGAGGGGAAAGCAGGCGTGGGTCTGGGGAGTGCGTCTCCTCCTGCTGCCGCCCCTGTGGCTGGCCCCCTCCTTCAGGTTGCCGGTGGCCTGATGTTCTGCAGCTCTGTTTTCCTAAATGGCATCTGAGGCCTGGTTGAGCTTCTGCCCAGGGCTTAGCTCAAGGGTAGAGGGACCGTGTTTTCCCCACAGTCTTCTTCAAAAGATGGAGCGCTCTACCCATTCAGGGGGGCTGAGCACTAAGGGTGTTAGCGATCTGCTTATAGCCCACCTTGTTCCAGAGAAGGTTTATAAAGATAGAAAGATATATATAGTCACACAAAGTTAAGATTTTAAACAAGGAAGTGAAGAAATTGGGACCAAAAAAATTGGGACTAGGCAGGAGCGGGCAAAACAAAGAATAAGGTTGGCCATTCCCAGGGATGTAATTTTATAAACTGTAGCATAATTATGGGCAAAATTTCTGACTCCTCAAAACAATTTTAAGAAATTTTCTCATTATACATAGTGGAATTTTTTATGTCTCCAAAATAGAACTGTCAATATCTAAACAGTGTGACTGTCTCTCACATAAGCCTTTAATACTCAACGATTTTTTTTCAGCTTTACTTATGAACATTTTGAAAAAGTTCTTATGATACAAACAGTGGTTAGTAAATGGCACCATTGGACTTCTAATTTTTGAGGAAATTATCTTAAGAATATAGAATGAGAAATGAAGGAGCTAACACAGTAACCTCCCAAGTAGGGGGCACACACCCCACCTCACTCATAACCATTCGCACCCAAGAAAAATCGGAAAATTCGCATTTACATCTTTTTTGAAAATCTCTTTTTTAATATACATTTTGTGTATGTTTTATTATGCATATAATACAGTAATATAGTAGTAGTTGTATACAACTACTAAATCCTGTGCAAATACTATTCTATTACTGTACTGTATGCATAATGGAAAGGATTCTGTGCTTGTTTTTATGTACAGCATGCAGGATCTAAAAAGCTTAGATAGCGGTGCTTAACATGTTGAGTTGATTATAAATTCACGAAAAGAAATATAAACCGGTGACTAAAATTATTGACCTAAGTCATCTGAATGATGTGCCAACAGTCTTTGAGCAAATCACTCAGTCTTTAGTGTCCTAATTCCCTTTGCCCTTATGATGAGTTCACCCTTCCTACTGAAACTGGCAGGCCATTGGTATCGACAGTCTGATTGGCCTGACTCAGCCAGGGAGATAGCACACACCACTGGTGGATGACAGAGAAGATTATGCCTGTCCTCTGTGTGGTTAGTATTGTCACCTTATGGTCACGTCTCCCAAGCACTCAGCTCTTGAGGGGAACGGGGGAGGCTAGCCTATCAGGATTCTGGTCAGGCCCTTAGCAGTCGGGGGCTGTTCTCCTTGACACCCGTCCTGTGCATCTCCCACCTGAACCAGTGTCCACCCAGCTAACATGGCTACTTTGTCTTGAGCCCGGTGGGGAGGACAGGGGACACAAGTGAAAGGGTTCCAAGTACTTTGGAAGAAACTAACATAAACTCCCAGACTTAGTAATGTTGTCACTGCTCATTGCTTTTTAGTGCCCAAATGAAAGTGGGTCTTAATCACCATCCAGACAGCAGTGTCCCTGTTGACCTGATTGCTTAATTTGTCCTTTTACTCATAACCAGCATTTGCATAGCATTGTATGGTCTATCTTACTTGTTTTTCACGACCCTCTAATGAAGCTCGAAAATATTGTTCTATTTGTCTTACAGATGAGGAAATCGAGGCTCCAAAGGTTAAGTGATTTGCCTGGAGTCGTGATAGGTAGTAAATGGCAAAGCTGTAACATAAATGTAGATGCTGCCATTCCAAATCCCACGTCCTTTCTGTGGTAACACTCACCTTAAATGCCTCTTGGATTCAGTCACCGTGACTCTAGGAATCTATTCTTTACATCTCTTTTCTGCCTTGTTTTTATGAGGGTTTCTTCTTTGTGTGTGTGTTCTTATCATCCAGAGGTGTCGTGGAATATGATGCAGAAGGCTTTACAAAACTCACTCTGCTGCTGATGTGGAAAGATTTCTGTTTTCTTGTACACAGTGAGTATACTTTTGCTATGAGCACGTCAGCCTACATTCATTTGCATGTACATCCATGTACTAAACCGTATGTAATAATGGCTGTGAAAACCTTTAGTGCCCTGCTGTGATTCCTTTTACTTTAGTATATTTACCGCGTGGTCTGAAAGAGAAAATATCTCTAGACCAGTGGTTCTCAACCACGTATAATTTGCCCCTCGGCAGATGTTTGGCGGTGTCCGTAGACATTTTTGATTGTCACGATTGAGCAGGAGGGGAGTGGGGATGGTGGTTGTTGCTACTGGCATTTCGTGGGTAGAGAGCTGGGAGGTTGCCTAAACATCCTACAATGCACAGAACAGCACTCCAACAACAACAAAATCATTTGGGTATAAACTGTCAATAGTGCTGAGTTTGAGAAACCCGGAGTTTAAGAACTCAGGGTTCCAGATTCCTATTTCAAAGCATCTTTCCAGCATGAGGTTCCAAAACTTTCAGGATTATTCAAAACATACTTGTTTTGGTCATGTGGTTATCATCCTTGTTAAGGGAAAAGACTACATCTTTGATAACACATAATAGATATGTAAAAGGTGAGACAAGTTGGAATGTATCCCCGGTGTCACTTTTCATTTTTATTCCACAGATAGGCATATTTAAATGCTTATTGTGTTACATTAATCAGCGAGTCAGTAAACTTTGGTCCACCTTTCTCCTGATGGATAATTTGAAGTCTCTCTCATTTATTTTTGGTTATATAAAAATTATTAACCCATGGTGCCAGGTTTGCTCTGCAAAATGCCCAGTCTTTAAGCCGAAGACACGTAGTTCCAGCTCTCACAAATCAAATTACAGAAAAGCAGCGGGCTTGGCTTGACTTCATTCAGTGGATAAAACTACCCTAGACCTTAATAAACTATTCCAGGAAGAGGAGCCTTGGCCCTATTTAACCAGGCCATCAGACAATATAAAGCCATTGACTTGGGGATTTTTGTTTCCCCAGCAGACGGACATTCTTGGTTGCGATTTGCTTAGACTAAAAAATAGTTTTTAAATTCCTTTGTCTTACCCCATTTCACACCAACAGACAGTAAGAGACAGAGACAGAAAGCCTCGAATACCATGGTATAATCTGCATAGAGATAACTGAGCCTTGGCTCTGATTTTGAGGTGTTTCCCAATGATAAACACCTCGTCATGAAGTGCTTCACATTGGGCTTCTACTCTATAGCTAGTCCTGCATTGGGATCATCTCTTTAAATGCACCTGAGGAATGCAAGCATATCGCAGTGTATTCATTCTATGCACAGATAAAAAGAGATTTTAATCTTGGGTGTTCCTCCAACTAGTTACATGATGTTCAGATCACTGGGACTAGCCTCCCTCTGCTTTCGTTTCCTCATATGTACCCTGGGGATCTGGTTGTTAAGTCCTGTGGAGACATTCGCATATGGAGCTTAACCCGTAATACAGGGCCAGGTGGAAGAGGAAGCCTCACAGTCAAGGCCTCCTGGCAATCTCCTCTCTGCTGGTCATCTTACGTGGCCCTACTGGTTCTTCCAGCCACCACTTTTGGTTCTCACCTTATGTGTTGCCGTTTTGTTTTTTTCATTCTGAGTCCTAATTCCCTTGTGAGATCCCATTTCCTATTTGCCACATTCACTTTGCACACCATCTTGATCCCAGCGAGTCTGCTTCTAGCCTGGTAACCCGACCCCAGATCCTGATTACGTTCTTGGTTCGTCTCTCATGACCCTGGACAGGTGCCTGGGTGATTTGGTTGGCGCAGTTCCCCTAGCCCAGCCCAGCAAGAGGGGCCTGTACCCTGCCTTGAATGGTGGTGGTGACAGTCAGAAAGCCACCCAGAGTGGCTGTGAGAAAAGAACACAGAAGGAGGGACGCACAGAAGGATAATTGCAAACATGAAATTAGAGGAATCCTCAACCGCAGTGGCATGAAATCTCAGCTCTTTAAATGAAACTTATTTCGGTTTTCCAGCCATGATTCTACTTCCCAAAATCTTGATGTCAGATCCTATCAGATATAAAGGGACAAAAGATACTCTTGCCATTGTTCATTCTCACCTGTGTCTTCCACATGCGACTCAACAATGACTCTTCTGGTGGCGGTGAGCAGGAGGGCTGCACGGGGCTGAGGGAGAACTCACCTGCCAGCTCCTGCCCTCCCTCATCTGTACACGTGGTGTTAGAGCGGTTCCTGTTCCTTTGGAAGGTCTGTTCCCCAAAGAATATTTCCCCTGGTACCGCGGGTCCGGTGTTTCTTACAGCTCCTTCTCCACCTTCCTGTCTTCGCTTTTCCAAGTCAGATGTGCAACATGAAGTCCCAGAGTCACATTTCCACTTAGTTGTGGTTCTCTTCTTCAGAAATGTAGAACCCACAGGCACTCTTTACAACAGCTACTAGGGCTTTGGGATTCGTTTAATTTACTTTTTCCGGAGTGTTTTCCTCAGGCCGTTACTCTCTTCCTCCCCAGGCTGCTTGCCCCTTGTCTCTTAGCATTACTGCCTGCACTCGTGGCTCCTTGGCGGATATGACCTCGTCTGTGAATCATGGGGCTAGATGCTGTTTCCTGCTCCATCATCAACACGCAGCCTGCCTTTACATATATTATTCTCACCCTTCTGCTTCTTTCTTGTGTCTAAAACAAACGTAGGACTTGCTGCATCAAAGTGAAGCTTGGTTGGACAATGTGTTTTGTTCTGTCACGCAGTTAAGCATCTGACACTCACCTTTTTTCAGTGTCTGCCTGCTTGGTTACAGCACCCAAGGGGCCACTTGTTCCCTTTTTTCTTTCCGTGAAGACAGGGAAGCGAATACAGGGTGGCAGAGACTTACTGAAAGAACATTGCAGTGAATTATTCTGAGATCTCAAGAACATGAACAAGGAAGGAAGTGCCTAGGGATGGAGCCAGTCTTCCATGGCTGGCCCCGCTGCTCCATGGAGGGTGAGCACCTGGCAGGACACCGGATGACATCCCTGCTCTCCTTCCTTTCTCCCCCTTTCCCAGGCCCGGGAAGAACTCGGTCACTAGGGCAGGTGCTGGTAATAATTCTGAGCATTTTGGATGCCAGAGGAAAGAGGCACTTCTCTCTCGAGGCAGGCGGCTCTGACCTCACACTTTGCTAGAGTGTGCGGAAGCAAGAATGTCCTCGGGGAAAACATTGTACATATTCTGGGTTCTCTCAGGAGCCTCTGCAACCTCCCAGCATTCTGACGGTTTCAGGAGTGGGGACGGGGCCATGATCATGGCTGTGGAGAGTTTTTGTCCACTTCTTCCTTCTTTCTTTCCTTCCTTCATCCATATCAGCATACTGCAAGACTTGGAACCATGCAAGAATCAGGGAGTGCTCCCATCCAAAAACTGTGTTCAGGAAGGTTTCCCGGCCAACATGTGAGAATTATCTGTAGTGGTTATGGAGGTAATTCTGTGTTTGCCGAGCTCTGGAAGGACATGTCACCTTTAAGCCAGCACCTTCTGAGAATGCTGGGTGACAAGAGAACCAGACAGCAAAGCACGGTAACACAGGATAAAAGCAACCACTGGGAAAAACATCAGCTCTTCTTCATGGTCCCAGGCAGTGGCACTCTAAGTAGATATGAGAGGAGGCACCGGCCCACGGTAGTAGGATCGCTGCTCGGAAGTGGGGGGTATTGAGGTCTGTGACTCCCAAGGCAAGCGAGGGAGCGTGTGATCGTATGAGAAGCTGTCTTTTCTCATTAGCCGTAAATCCTTGGTAAGCGACCCTTTGAGTCATCCGGCCTGGACCGCAAGCCAGGTCTCCGTGGCAAAATATCTGTTGCTCTAAATCTGACCATTTGGGCTGTTCCATTTAATTTTTTATCTTCTCTGCCCCTGACCTAATCACTTTAACCCAATGCAATTGAGTTCTGGGTTTATTGAGAACCTGTATGAGCTTAGGACTATGATAGGTCCCAGGGGACAGAAATGGGTCCATAACTCAGGCTTGCTCTGAAGACACTTAGAGCCTGGCATAAGAGTTGGCAAATGCTACCCTGCAGGCCAAATCCCACCCTCAGCCTGTTTTCATACGGCCCTAAGCTAAAAGTGGTTTTTGTGTTTTTAAAGAGTTATTGGAAGTGGGAGGAGAAAGAATAGGCAACAGAGGTGGTAAAATATTGACTCGTTGACCCTGTACCAAAAATGTGTGCAACCCCTGGTCTGGTTGATGAGAAAGGAGGTCAGATAATGGTGAATCACGGTGGTGTATCTTTTTAAGACAACTAGCTTGTGAGCGTGCCTACCATATGCCAGGCACAAAGAGCGGGCAGGGAGAGAGCTTCATACGTTTTATACGTAAGAGAGAGATGTAGAAAAAGAGAGACCCTCCCTAATCAAGTCTGGTGAGAGAGACAGACAATAAAGAACTAAAACTATCAACTGTATAAATTTCAAAGGCTGACAAGTGATATAACGGAACAAAGCAGGGGGCTGCAAAAGAGACCGAGGGAAGGTGGTGTTAGGCCGGTCGGGAAAGACTAGTTCCTCAGCAAAGTGGGGTGGGCTCATGTCCTCGCCACAGAATCAACATCGTGTCTTTATAGCGACAAGCGAGATGGCTACTAATTCGGTAAAAACCAACATCGTGTGGTTTTTCAAAACTTGCTTACTTTTTGGATACAAGTCACATTGTTATATAAATAAATAGATTGAAGAACAAATCAGAATCACTAAAGTGATTAAAATTGGAACCACAATGTTAGAATTCATTTCAGTGTTAGAATTCATTTCAAAGTGAATCTAGAGAAAGTGTAATATTATTGTAGAATTAATATGATTACCTCAGATGAGGCATCTATGAAGATTTGTGGCTTAATTTTCTCATTTCTAGTAGGAATGATAGCTATCAAAGTAGCAGGAGCTAAAATTGATTATGAATAAAAAGTAAAATTAATCAGGTCTCTATTGTTCAAAGAGATAAAAGAATATGGAAAAAGATAAAAGAAAATCTACTTTCTAAATGCCTTTTTGCTTTGATTAAGAGAACTATTAGTCCTTCAGATACTTTAAACATTTTGGTTAATTTTTTTCCCGGACTTCCTTGAAAGTGGTTAGCTGTGGTGGGTAAAGCGGTTTTCATCTTTTGATTATATACAGAAGCACACCCTGTTCACAGTTTACAACCTGAAAACTCTAGAACTTTAGCGACCACTGTCACCATTTTGATTCAAATTGAAAGTCCGGTTTCATCTTCAGAGTCTACTTCTTTCTAGAAAAGTCTTTTTCTGTAATTTCTGGCTCTGGTTTGAGCATTTATTTCATTAATCTTTAAAATATTCTTGGGAATATCCTTTTCATTCTAATACCTCGGATTTATGTGACTCCTTTTTAATGACCTTGAAGGACTTCTCATAAGGAAGGAGGTTGAAATCGGATGCACGATCACCATGCGGTGATTTCTTTCCCTATTCTCTCTCATATATATTGTGTGAGTCCTCTCAGTTGTAATTGTTGGATTAAAGTAATTGCTAAGGTGAGTTTATCCAGTCAGAGAAAGGGCATTAAAATTCAGTGATTTTGACTTAAAATTGTATGCAGCTGCTTTGAAATGAACACATGGTAACCCAAGAAGGCATGTAACTCAGTGAAAGGAAGTGGTTTACAAAGAATAACTTTTAGAGTATTGATCCAGCTCAGTATCATCTTTTCTTAGAATTAATTTTAAAGTATTACTGACATTGGTGAAACAGGGGCATTATTTTGGGGGTAAAACTTTTGCTGTTGTTAAAGATAATATTTACAGTAATAACAGTTAGCAAGTGTTGAGCATATACCATGCTCCAGACACTTCTCTCAGTGTTTTGCATATATGGTATTATGTGGCTTAATCCACATAACACTGTTCTGAGGATAATTACAAGTATTACTGCATTTTACAAATGACAAAACTGTGGCACAGAAGGAGTAAATACACTCACTGTGACAGAGCTAGGGTTTGAAATCCAGGCATTGATTCCAGAGCCCACGTGCTAGACTGCATTACTGTACTATTTTAGATGATTGGTTGGCAGTATCCCCAAGTATGTGTTGAATTTTGAAAGCTTTTGGAGCTTCCCAGAGACCCTGTAAGCCCCAGGAACAGAAGTGTTCACCCAGGCATGGGGAGATACGTGTAGACAGTGGACATCGCACCAAAGACAGTACCGATCTGAAGGCAGCAAGGCAGCAAGCTGGTGTCGCTCCTCAGTGGTGATGACAGTTTGTCCAGCTATAAACCCCTGGCCAGTGGCGCAAACATGCCGGCTTGAGTAGGGTTTCACTCTGTGGCTATAGAAAGACATAACTAATGAGTTAATTAGAGAATTAACCGGCTATTGGCTATCAAAGACTAGATTTAACCTGCTTTTAGATATAGTTAATGCGGTCAGTTATAATGGCTGCTTATACAAAGTGCTGCAAATGCAAACCTACAAGGTTGGAGCCAAATGGGCACTGGAAGTGTGAGAGCAGCTCAGGTTCTAAGACAAGAAGGAGTGATAGGAACTCCATGCTCCTTTGCAGGATTTTTGTTTCTTTTTTTAAACAGAGTACAATCTAAACATTCCTGTGGCCAGGATTTATCCTGATGGCTTATGAATCTTCTTTTAAAAAACACTTTTGGGGCACCTGGGTGGCTCAGTCAGTTAAGCTTCTGACTCTTGGTTTCAGCTCAGGTCATGATCCCACGGGTTTTTAAGCTCGAGCCCCATGTCGGGCTCTGCGTTGGCAGCGCTGAGCCTGCTTAGGGTTCTCTGTCTCCCTCTCTCTCTGCCCTCCCCCAATCATGCTGTCTCTGTTTCTCTCAAAATAAATAAATAAACTTAGAAAAAAACCTTTTTATTATAAAAATTTCAAACACAGGGGCACCTGGGTGGCTCAGTCAGTTAAGCATCCGACTTTGGCTCAGGTCATGATCTTGCAGTTTCTGAGTTCAGGCCTCACATCTGTGTGCTGATAGCTCAGAGCCTGGATCCTGCTTCAGATCCTGTGTCTCCCTCTCTCTCTGCTCCTCCCCTGCTCACACACACACCCACACACACACACTCTCTCTCTCTCAAAAATAAACATTAAAAAAATTTCAAACACAAAAATAGAAAAATATCATAAACCCCTATGTGCCCATCACCCATGTTGCATCTTTGTCTATCTTGTTTCATTGATCCCTTCCTCCTTTTTAATTTAATTTAAAATTTTTTTCTGGAATATTTTGAAGCAAATGTGAAATATCATTTCACCTATAAATACTTCAGTGTGTATCTCGAACAGTTAAGGATTTTTTAAAAATTGTTTTTTAAGTTTATTTATTTATTTTTAGAGAGACAGAGAGAGCACAAGCAGGGGAGGGGCAGAGAGAGGGAGAGAGAATACCACGCAGGCTCCTCACTGTCAGCACACAGCCCGATGCGGGGCTTGAACTCACGAACCGTGAGGTCATGACCTGAGCCTAAATCGAGTCAGATGCCCAACTGAGCCACCCAGGTGCCCCAGGAGTTTTGAGAAGATGTATCCAAAACAACAATATTAGAATGTTACAATACAGTAACAAATTATAATGTTGTTTAATATCATCTAATAACAGTCTGTGTTCAAATTTCCCCATTTGTCTCATATATGTTTTTTTTTTCTTTTCCAATTGGTTTGTTCAAATTAGAATCCAAATAAGTCAGGACCCATGAATCTTGAAAATCCCTGGAAAAGAAGAGATGTGGACCCAAATAATGGATATCACCACCCATTTTCTTTCCCCATAATTTAGCTAAGAAAATATGGAGTGAAATTATTAAAACATCACTTCACCCATGGGCCTGTAGAAGATAAGGTCTGACGTTTGCTTATCACCTTCGTTTCAAAGTGCTTTTAATTATCGCATTTAGAATATGAGTCATTGAGTCTCTCTGTCAGTTTTGAATAGAATTCTTAGCACTAGAACGAATGGTTAGAGATCATCTAGCCCAGGGAGGGACTTTTAACATTTTTGTGCCAAAGACCCCTTTGAAAAACCCTGTGGATCCATTCTTCAAACAGTGTTTTAAAATGTATAAAATAAAATATATAGTACTGCAAAGGAAGCTGATTCTATTAAAAAATATTATCAAGTCATTAAAAGTGATTTAATCATACACTTAAAAACGTATGACACAGAATATGAGCTTCTTTGATAACAACCTTAAATAACAATATCCAGTGGCAAATCTAATAACCCTTGTAATTTGGAAATAGTGATGAGCATTGAAGAACACTTTAAGATCTGGGCAACACCTGCCATGTGCTATAAAAGTATCTGCAATGTCTTATGACAACAAAGGCAAGGTACTGCTAATACTGCTGTAGATTGTTACCTGCATTCATAACTGGAGGAAACGCTAAATTTCAGTTCAAGGCAGTGAGTGTAGAGATCCACATTCTTCCTGTGCAAGTTCCCAGATACCCAAATTCGATCCAAGACCTTGCGGAGTGGGAGGTGAAGGGAGGTGTACAGATCTCTGACTGAGAATCTCGGAAAACTCCGTGTTACAGAGCTCAGATGTGTCTGAGTACCTCACCCTCAGCCATGCATAACGTCAGGGGAGAATAGGACTAGAAGCCAGGTTTCTGCAGTCCAATTAAGTATTTTTCCTATGTTTGAATGGCTGAAGTCTAAGACTCCTAGGCAAGGGAAATACTTTTGCAGCAATATGTGTGAACGCTGGCCTGAAGAACTGTTCAACATAAGGAAAATACCGGAAAACAGTGCTCAGATTTAAGGATTAATGACCTGTCTTTTGCATATTATATGCTCCCTGATAAACACAGATTCAACTCTCATAAGTCCATGAGACATTTTTTCCCTGTCTTTTCTGAGGTATCACTTACTATAACTTTACTATAACTTACAGTAGAACTCACCCTTATTAAGTGAATAATAAATTTTGGCAACCACATAGAGACGCAGAACTAGCGCCACAGTCAGGACGTGACACATTTTTCATCACCCTAAAAAGTGTTTCATCTTTAAAACGTTTGTGCAGCGGATCCCCCCTGTTGACCTTCAGCCCCAGGTAGTCACTGACCATTTTCTGTTACTGTAGCTTATTCTTTCATAGAATGTATAGAGTTCATAAAAATGGAATCAAGTTGTATTTGACCGCTTTCACTTAACGTAATGTTTTTGAGATCCATCCATGTTGTGCATGTGCCGGTACTTCATTCTTGTTTATTGCTGAGTAGTATTCCATTTTCCCATTCTACTATTTATCCATTTACCATGCAGTGGACATTTTATGTGTTTCCGGTTTCTGGCCAGTAAGAACAATGCTTCTGGCTCAGTCAGTTGAGGGTCCAACGCTAGATTTTTGGCTCAGGTCACAATCTCGTACTTCATGAGATTGAGCCCCACATCAGGCTCTGTGCTGTGTGGAGCCTGCTCGGGTTTCTCTTCTCCCTCTCTCTCTGCCCCTCCCCCTGCTCATGTTCTCTCTCTCTCTCTCTCTCTCTCTCTCTCTCTCTCTCAAAAAAATCAACATTAAAAAAAAAGAATACTCCTATGAACATAATTTAAGTGCAAGTCTTTGTGTGGACATAATATTTTGTTTCTCTTGGGTAAAAAGAATACTGGATCATATAGTAAATATGTGTTTAACTCAGTTTTGTAGTACTATATTGCTTTTCAGAGGGCGGTAACTTGTTACATTCTCACTAACAACATATGAGAGTTCTGGTTCTTCCACATCCTCTCCAGCCCTTGCCATTATCAATCCTTTTAATTTCAGCCATTGTAAGGTACGTAGTATTATCTCATTGTGGTTTTAATGTACAATGAAACTATGGCTCAACATCACTCATGACTAGTGATGTTGGGCACCACCTTTTCATGTGCTTATTTGCCAAGTAAGTTATTTTGTGAAATGTCTGTTCAAATCTTTTTCCTGATTTTAAATGGGTTGTTATCTTCTATTTGAGTCATGAATTCTTTATACATATTAGATGCCAGCCGTTTGTCAGTTATATGCTCTACACATTTTTTTTCCAGCCTGTGGCTTGCCTTTTCATTTTCTCAACTGTTTTTTTCCAAAGAGCAAAAAGTTTTAATTTTGATGAAGTTCATTTTGTCACTTTTTTATTTATGGATGTACTTTTTAAAAAATTTTTAATTCCAGTATAGTTAACATATCATGTTATATTAGTTTCAGGTGTATAATATAGTGATTCAACAATTCTGTACATTACTCAGTGCTCATCGTGATAAGTGTACTCTTAATACCCTGCACCTGTTTCACTCATCCCACCCCCCCCCACCCCAACCCATCTCCCATCTGGTAACTTATACTTTAAGAGTCTGTTTATTGGTTTGTTTCTTTTTTGTTTTCTTAATTCCACATATGAATGAAATCATATGGTATTTATCTTTCTCTGACTGACTTATTTCACTTAGCATTATATACTCTAGATCCATCCATGTTGTTACACATGGCAAGATTTCATTCTTTTTTATGGCTGAGTAGTATTCCAGTGTGTGTGTGTGTGTGTGTGTGTGTGTGTGTGTGTGTGTGTGTGTGTGTTACATCTTTATCCATTCATCTATCGATGGGCACTTGGGCTGCTTCCATAATTTGGCTATTGTAAATAATACTGCAGTAAACATAGGGGTGCATATATCTTTTTGAATTAGTGTTTCCGTATTCTTTGGGTACATACCAATAGTGGAATTGTTGGATCATATGATAATTCTGTTTTTAATTTTCTGAGGAAACTCCATAATGTTTTCCACAGTGGCTGCACCACTTTGCATTCTTACAGGCTGTACTTTTAGTGTCCTGCTTGAGATATTTTTGCCTAATCTAGTTCAGGAAGAATTTCTACGTTGTTTTCTTCTGTACATTCATAGTTTTAGCTCTTAAATGTAGGTCTCTGGTCCATTTCAAGTTAATTTTTGTGTATGGTGTGAGGTAAGGGAGGTATTTTTGTGTATGGTGTGAGGTAAGGTAATATATAATGGTTTATATATTTTTTCTATGCTAATATCCATTTGTTCCTGCACCATTTGTTGAAAAGACTATCCTTTCCTCTTTGAATTACCTTGGCACTTTTGTCAAAAATCAGCTGAACATATAAGTGTAGATCTGTTTCTGTACCTATACTCTGCTCCATTGATCTGCATGTCTGTGCCTTCACTTTATAGTAAGTCTTGAATTCAGAGAGTATAAGTCCTTTAATCTTACGAATATTTATTTGGAATTGTTTTCTCTGTTTAGGTCCTTTGCCTTTCCATATACATTTTAATTAGGTTGTCAATTATTTTCACTAAAAACTTGATTAAGATTGCATTCAAACTGTGACTCAATTTGGAGGGAATTGCCATGTTAGAAATATTGAATCCCCCGATTCATGAACATGTTTTATGTTCTCATTTATTTAGATCTTCTTTAGTTTCCCATAGCAGTGTTTTATAGTTTTCAGTATACAGGTCTTATACATCTCTTGTTAAATTAATTCCTAAGTATATTTTAAGCTATTATGAATGGAGTTCTTTTAAAATTTTTCATTTTCTACTTGTTTATTGTTAGTATATAGAAATACCACTGATTTTTGCATATTGACCTTTAGTGGATTTCTTAGAAGTTTTATTTACATGATCATGTCATCTGCAAATAAAAACGGTTTTACTGGGGCGCCTGGGTGGCTCAGTCGGTTAAGTGTCCGACTTCAGCTCAGGTCACGATCTCACAGTCCGTGAGTTCGAGCCCCGCGTCGGGCTCTGTGCTGACAGCTCAGAGCCTGGAGCCTGTTTCGGATTCTGTGTCTCCCTCTCTCTCTGCTCCTCCCCTGTTCATGCTCTGTCTCTCTCTGTCTCAAAAATAAATAAACGTTAAAAAAAAAAATTAAAAAAAAAAAACGGTTTTACTTCTTCCTTTCCAACATGTATTTCCTTCCTACCCCCCCTTCCTTCCTCCCTTCCTTCCTTCCTTTGTTCCTCCCTCCCTCCCTCCCTCTTTTCCTTCCTTCCTTCCTTCCTTCCTTCCTTCCTTCCTTCCTTCCTTCCTTCCAGTGGCCTCCAGATCTGACCTATGCAATAATTTGTTGATTTAATTCTTCATGTACCATATGTTGAGTACCTGCTCTGGTTGAGGCAGTCAAGACTCAAGGGATAACAAGAGGAATGCCACCCACTCTAAAATGCCTCACAGTCTATTAAGGAAGATGAACATAGAAAAACAACAATGCAACATTTCAAATGTAGTGCTAGGCAACCACCAGGTGTTATGGGAACACAGAGAAGGGGCACCCAGCCCAGTAGCACAGGAGGGCTGCAAGAGCATTTCAGGCAAGGGGCTCGCATCAACAAATGTACCGAGGGGAGAAACAGAGTGAGGAGAAGTAAGCCGTTTAGAATTTCTCAAATGTGTATTGGATCCTGGGGAGTTGTGAGAGATTGAGTTAGAGGCAGTCAGAGACCAGAACTCAGAGAGTTGTATACCAGGCTAATGAATATGGACTCTCTCCTGAGGATAGCTAGGAGTTATTGAAGTGTGCTCAGTAGAGAAGTGGCATAATTTGCTTTTTAAAGAAAGGGACTATTTTGGTATTATGTTGAAGATGATTTGGAATGGGGACCAGGACACCTAAAAAGATATTTTAGGCAAAAGATGATTAGACCTGAATGAGAACAATCATAACAGGGATGGAGGGAAAGGAACTGTTTCAAGAAATACTTTGGAAGTGGAACTGGCAAAATTTAGTGATTGATCCCAACCAAGGTGAAGGTCTAAAGGAAAATTAGGATGATTCCCAGGTTTGTTGATTAGGCATCCAGACTGCTAATGATGCCATCATTTGAAGTAGGGACTGCATTAGGAGGAACAGATTTGGAAATGTTGAGCCCAGTTTGGGATACGTTGAGTTTTATGAGCCAATGGAAATCCAAGCGAAGAATGAGTGAATGAACATTCACACAGAACAAATGTGTGGTAGAGGCTGTCATCAAACAGCTTATTGGCCTGGAGTCTATTCCTGGAGTCTGTACAAACCCCCAGCCATCCCCAGTTCAGATGATTCAGAACTATTTGGCCCAACTGAACCTTTAATGAAAGGATTCAGTCATGCTTCACGGTGGACAGGATCTGGTTTGGAACTTGGACCTTATTGATATAGTTTTCCTCCCATAAATATGGTTCAGATTCTTGACATGGTCTGACCTAGGATGTCCTGAAAGAGGCTTTTGGGCTTCTGGACTGAGAATGACCCTTGGCTAAAGTTAAGCCATTGCCTTCAGTCAGGTGCGGGCAAAGGGAATGAATGTCAAAACACGTCATAAAAGGACAAACACTGTGTGATTCCACGTATTTGAGGTACCTAGAGTAGTGAAATTCATAGAGACAGAAAGTAGAATAGAGGTGACTAGGGGCTGAGGAGACAAGGAGTGGGGAATTGTTGGTTCATGGGGACAGAGTTTCCGTTTGGGAAGATGAGACAGTTCTGGAGATAGATGATGGTGATGGTTGCACAACAAAGGAATGTACTTAATACTTCTCAACTGTACACTTAAAAATGGTTTAAATAGTAATTTTTATGTTACTGTATACTTTACCACAATAAAAAAAAAGACACAATTCATTTGTAGGCAGGCATCTTAAATTTTTTTTTTTCAACGTTTATTTATTTTTGGGACAGAGAGAGACAGAGCATGAACAGGGGAGGGGCAGAGAGAGAGGGAGACACAGAATCCGAAACAGGCTCCAGGCTCTGAGCCATCAGCCCAAAGCCTGACACGGGGCTCGAACTCACGGACCGCGAGATCGTGACCTAGCTGAAGTCGGACGCTTAACCGACTGCGCCACCCAGGCGCCTCTGTAGGCAGGCATCTTATTGGCAAACTTTCGTCAGTCTCAGTCAACCTGGTGTTTTTCTCTAATTCATTGTCAGTCAGAGGTTACTGGTGATAAGAAGTGACCTCTAATAAATAATAGGTAACAATAATAATAGTAATGCCATTGTTGAATATATTATTTGCTGAGTGATCATTGTGTGCAAATTACTGTGTTAAGTACATTCATAATTCCATAGAATTCTCTCAGCCGCCCTATAAAACAGATCCCTATTTTACACTAAAGGAAACTAGTTGTCAGGTGTCCCATAGCTAGTAGTTGAAGGAAACAGCATTGGAACGAAGACCTTTTCATTCCAAACTCTCATTCTCAACAGTTCACTAGAGCTTCCCAGTCTACGTGCTGGGGCACACCACTGGCTTGGGAAGAGGCTACTAATCACTGTAGTTCTTATGGAAGCTGGATCCCATGTCGGCAACCTCTGCTGGCCTCACGCATTTTTCCCAGCGTGCCAAAACATCACACCATTTCTCTGATGATGCCATGATTTGAAAGAAGTGGGGAAATGGTGGGACACTATATTGCGTTTTCTAAAACAATTAGAAGACCCTAGATAGGCATACGACCAGTCTACATGATGGGGAGGGATCCTAATTCCTAGTTCCTTTCTGCACACGAGGTCCTACAGGGTTCTCCCGGTGTTACTTCTGATGTGCCCAGCTGTGAATCTGTCTCTTTGTACTCTGAGTCTTTTGAGCTCTCCGGGGTGTTGAAAAGGTGGATTAGGATTCCCTGTCTCCAGGGAAACCATAGTGCCTGCCAGCAATCAGCAAACTTTGCATACAGGTGAGCCTAGTGAAGATAATTGCAGAAAGGAATCTGAGTGTGATTGAGGCCAGGGAACTAACACTCACTTTTTAAACAACCCCTGCAATTTCTGACCTAAACCATTGTTCCCACCCGGTTTGTTTCCCAGTGAAGAGACAAATTTAGTTCCTTGCATTTACCCAGTTAGCCTTTCAAGTTAGACGCAGAGTCTCATTCAGCTTTATAGTCCTGAACATTTGTAGGAATGGGGTTTGCCTTTTTATGTACTCCCAGGTGACAGGTGCATTTGACTCCAATGAGCATTTAAGCATATTCTTTGTGCCAGGCACCATGCTGAATACTAAAGATATAGGGCCGAATGGGACATGTTCTTTTTCTAAAGAAACTTACAGTCTAGTGTACTCAGATTCCAGGAGGCTTTTCCCAGTGAACATTGTCTTTAAAGAAAAATCTCTTTAGCTATGCTTAAATTTCCTATTTTTCATTTGGCTGCAGCTTGGAAACCTCACATGTATTGTAAACTGTCTTCTGTGTCAGACAAATTAAAAAGAATTTGCAAAGTTTATCCTTAAGCTCTTGTTTGATTGAGACCTCAGAAATGAACTGTGGTCTGAACAAAGCATCTCCAAATGGTGCATAGCCTTTGTTTTATGTCGGAAGAATAGAGTGGGCCAGAACCCTCAGTTCAGACTGTTCCACCACAGTCGGTCAATGAGAAGGTAGAACCTATTTGATGGGAAGCACTTGAACACTGTATTTACAAGAAGATGAAAACATGCTCAGCTGGCCTCCACCCAAGAGGACGGAATACTTCAAAAGACCCATTATTCTGGGAGATGAACAGCCCAAGATCGAAGACTCCGTGGACTCCACAGAGAGTAAACAAAAAGAGACTGTATGCTGTAACGTTCAGAGACCGTTTACTCCAGCATCATTCACTGTTTCCATTATTCCAGAGATCATGGGGGCTGCAGAAAACCAACACAGTCAGAAAGAGTGACTTCTTGATTGCAGTTTTCCAAATGTGGTGATTTTAACAACTACAAAGTACTTTGAAACAACCCAGATTTCACTTTGGTACCTTGAGAACGTTAGTTTTTTTAAGCCACGTAGGAACCAAGGCAGTACTGGCCAGTGGCTGTAGTGCAGAAGTGGGGGTGAAGACCTCAGTGTCTATTTCGGACCCCATTTTGTCCTGTCCAGTGAGCTAGGTCCGCTTCAATCTCCCCATGTAAGGTAATAATATAATTAAATTGGTGGTTCTTTAAAAATTTTTTTTTTCAACGTTTATTTTTTTGGGGGACAGAGAGAGACAGAGCATGAACGGGGGAGGCGCAGAGAGAGAGGGAGACACAGAATCGGAAGCAGGCTCCAGGCTCTGAGCCATCAGCCCAGAGCCTGACGCGGGGCTCGAACTCATGGACCGCGAGATCATGACCTGGCTGAAGCTGGACGCTTAACCGACTGCGCCACCCAGGCGCCCCAAAATTGGTGGTTCTTAAAGTGAGCTACGGGACACACAATTGGAAAGCAGGGGGTAGCTGCTGTGGTGATTCACCTTCCACGATCCTTGGGTATTTCCAGTTTGGGAGAACAGGAAGCAGGTAGGGCTTGGCCAAAATTTTCAAGCATGTGCAGGCTTGTTCTTGCACACACGCACATACACACACCCTTCAGTGATAACACTCAGCCACCCTAACACTCCTGGAACTACTAAGGCTTCAAGAAAAACCAAAAGTGTCCCTCCCACACACAAAATAGAGGGACTCTCCCTAAGAATCTTCCCTTTAAAATTTTTTTTAATGTTTATTTTTGAGAGAGACAGAGAGATAGAGAGCTAGCGGGGGAGGGGCGGAGAACGAGGGAGACACAGAATCTGAAGCGGGCTCCAGGCTCTGAGCTGTCAGCACAGAGCCTGACACGGGGCCCAAACCCACAAACCAACTGAGCCACCCAGGCACCCCCTCCTTTTAAAATTTTTTATTTTATTGTTTGAATAGGCAGTATATTCACCTAATTTTTTAAAAAAATGCACACTGTGAAAAAAATCTCTCTTTCACCCCTGCTCAATCCGTTTCTCTTCTTATCACTTCTTTTTGAAGTATAATTGACATACAGTGTTAAAGTCATTTCAGGTGTGTGACATATTCTTGTCACTTTTGTTAGTTTTTCAATTCAGCCTTTCAGAGTTTTTTCAGGTGGATAAAATAAATATAAGAATATATTCTTAATTTTCCTCCGTCTTACATGAAAAGAAGCACATGCCACACCTTATCTGCACCTAAAACAAGAAATTTTGATGTCTTGTTGCCACGGATGTGCAATTCCTAACCTCCCCTCAGTCATGGTTACTGAGTTAACACAAAGGCTGAGAACGTACAGCTTTCCAGCTATTGTAAATTTAGGTGGGATTTATATAATGCCTCTGTCAATCCCAAGTTGTTATTAGAAATGTCTCTTCAATATCCAGTATAAGACTTCACAATATTTCAAAGTACTTTCTCATTTATCGTCTCCTTTAATTTGAGTCTCCCAAAACCTCATGGAGTTGGGAGGGCAAGTATTATCCTTGTTTTTAAAGTGAGGAAGGTAAGGGTAAAGGGTTTGCGTTGGGTCACACGTCTGGGTCTAGGGCCGTCCTCTATGCCTTACGCCACTTTCCTGTTTTCCAAAACAAGGGAGAAACCGCCTTCCCTAGTTCTGTTTATACTTCTCCATATCTACCACATAGTCTTTCATGGTTTCTCAACACTTCTTGTTCTGAGATAATTGTATAGTCACGCATCAGTGTAACAAATAATACGGAGAGATCCTGTGTCCCTTCTACCCAGTTTCCTCCAGTGGCGACATCTTGAACAACCTTAGCACAGTAGCAACAACCAGGATATTCACATTGGCACTGTCAAAATGCAGAACATCCCCATCACCATGAGGATCCCTGGTGCCCAGCTCAGAACCCGTCTTGCTCTCCTGCAGTTTTCGTGAATTTCCCCTGCAGTTCCCACTAAATCAGTCACGCTCGCCCACTGACTCCGTGGTCTTCATACTCGTCAGTGAGTAATGTGACTTGATGTCTCCTGTGGAGATAACTCCCCGCAGAGAAATCCTGCAAAGTTATACCTTGATCCTTCCCCACAAAGGGCAAGTTTTGTGTATCTAAATGTACTAAATACCGTTCCTTTAAAAGTATCTCAGACCTACAAAGATGTGACCAGGTCCAGCATTTCAGCAAACAAAAGCTGAGGCTTGTAACAAGCAGGAGTCATTGCCATACATTTATCGGCATAGGTACATACTCAACTTCCAGGGCAACCAAAGTACTTAATAAACATGCCACCTCTTCTTTATCTTAAAATGAGAGACCTAAAGGAAGCACCACAGTAATAGTTGCCAGCCAGGATCCACCCCTTATCTGGCTGCTGTCAAACAGTCTGTAAATGATCAATCCAGAACAGTCCTCTGGGTTGTTGTTTTCTCTCCCACTTCTCTTCTTCTGAACATTTCGCCTTTGCAGTCTCTGCCTTCTGGACGGGATCCTGTGTTCTCTCCACCTGGAAGGACTCAGTATGTGGAAACATACCTGCATTTCCAGGGAAATGGACTGAGGTTATCAAAAAAAAAACCCCATCTGTCCAACCCTAGATCAAGATCAAGGCATTTTATAGCAACCCAAAGAGCCACACTCTGGAACACACAGTACAGCTCCTTTGGGAAATACCTGACTGGGGAGTGACTTTTGGTCTCCCGGGCAAAATGTTCACTTCTCAGACAGCAAATCCTTTGTAGAAGGGCAACAGACTCAAACCTGGGTGGTGACCAGATAAAGGCGGGCCACTCCTGTTTGAATGTTTGTCGTCTTGGTGGGGAGTGTGTTTAACAAGGTTTCTGCCTTATCTGTCTTCTTTTAGATTTATAGCTCCAGAGCCCATGAACGGGAGGCCACAGATGTGAACACAGGCTATGGAAAGATTAAAAACAAACCTGGGCTGCCCGATAAAAAGAATCTTGAGATATTTTGGATTTTGTTCTTTGTGTTGTCATTTTGTTACAGGAAGAGCACGTTAGAGGCTCTAACAGAGCCTGAGAGTATTTAGCAGTACTTGGCTAAGTGTACGTATTACAGAATGCTGGAAGGAATGTTGCCTTGGCATTATATGTAGTAAGTATACTATTTCCCATTACTCGGTCCCTGGAAAACAGGGTTCAACCCAGTGTTTTAATTCCATTAAAAACTATTGAACCCTCATCTTGGACCATCCACTATATCGGGGACGTGAATAAGATGTGGTCCCTCCCTTATGGAGCTTAAAATGAGAAGATCATCAATATACCCTGCTGTTCCAGAAATTAACATTAAAGTCTCTAAGAAAGGGCCAGACCGAAGAACAAGCCCTTTAGGAGGTGGTGTGTGGCACCTGCTTTGTGGCCTTTGTGCCGTGGAGGGGGTCTTGGCCACCACTGCTGTCGGTCGTGTATTTCCTTGTACCTAAACCACCTTTGCCTTCTACTCCTGAACAAAGAGTCAACCCGCTGTCCACCCAGATGGCATGGTTATTCCTTCAGTCTGTTGATACCTTCTGCTGTTTCTGTGGAAGAGAAAGTGTCTGGGCCCTCAATTCAAATCAACACTAGTCATTGTCATTTGTGGAACACTCATTGTGAGATAATCACTGCACTAGACGGCTTATGTGTATTATCTCATGTATTCCTTACAATCCTACCAGATAAAAATCATGATTGCCATTCTACAGATGGGAAAGTAGAGAGCAGAGAGGCAGTAACCTGCCTAAGATCCCACCGGTGATAAATGCAGAATGATTTCAATGAGTCCCAAGTGTTCAAACTCTGAGCCCTTTCTGCTCTGCCTTCCTTCCTTGCTTTATTTTTTACAATGATAAAATGGTATTATTTCTTGATTCATTGAAAAGAATTTTTTAAAGTTTATTTCTTTTGTGAGAGAGCATGGGGAAGGGGCAGAGAGAGAGAGAGAGAGAGAGAGAGAGAGAGAATCCCAAGCAGGTTAGGCACTGTCAGTGCTGAGCCCTGTGCAGGGTTTGAACTCACGGACCGTGAGATCATGATCTGAGCCGAAACCACGAGCTGGATGCTTAACTGACTGAGCTACACAGGCGCCCCCTTGATTCTTACAGTGATGTGATGTGGGAGTCTGTTGTGCAGAGGGTGCACGAATAAGGGCTCAACGTACACACATTATGTTCCAGAGCCTCGGGTGCAAAAAAGGATGGAGAACATCTTATTTGGCTTTTCCAGTTGAAAGATGGGAAGGATAGAAGATGGCCATCTACAGCCGGGTTGCAGTGGAGTGCTTAACTTGTCTGATAGTGTTTGAGATGAAAGGAGGCTACTTCACATGTATAGAATTCTTCAGAAGAACACAGACCCAGGGGCTTAGAGTTTTCACCCATCACCCATCACCTAACGTTTTGTAAACGCAAGGTGGTTGCATGTGTTTAATTTGGTTGGGCCTCAAGCTGGACCAGAGCCACCACCTGCCACCGGGGCCACTTCCTGCTGCATCCGGAAGATCGTTCTTTCAAGGTCTCCCCTACCCAGGCAGTGCCCCAGCATGACCTCCTCCTCTCGTGATATGGGCCCCATGGGGATAGCCATCCTTCCAAATGCAGTGATGTGACCTCAGATAGTTCCTGGTTTTCTTTCTTTTTTTCTTTTTTTTTAAACCAATCAAAAAAAATTTTTTTAAGATTTATTTATTTTTGAGAGAGACAGAGCATGACTGGGGAAGGGGCAGAGAGAGAGAGGGAGACATAGAATCCAAAGCAGGCTCCAGGTTCCAAGCTGTCGGCACAGAGCCCAACGCGGGGCTCAAACTCATGAACCATGAAATCATGACCTGAGCTGAAGTCAGACACTCAACCGACTGAGCCACCCAGGCACCCCTCTGGTTTCCTTTTTCAAAGAAAGAGAGATCAACCTGTCAATACACCGTGAAGGAAACAAGCCTCTTAAATGTCCTGCCCTTCTTCCAGCTTGGTTGAGCTATAATTGAATATTTAAAGTTTCATATACATTGGACCCTTGAGCCATGTTGGGTCAGTGGTGCTGACCCCCCCTATGGTCAAAAATCCACGCAGAACTTTTGACTCCTCCAGAACTTAACAATGAATAGCCTACTGTTGAGCAGAAGCCTTATTGACATTATAAACAATCAACATATTTAGTATGTTTTATGTATTGTATACTGTATTCTTATAATAAATTAAGCTAGAAAAAGAAAATGTTATTAAGAAAATCATAAGAGAAAGTACATTTGCAGTACTATACTGTATTGAAAAAAAATCTGCATATAAGTGAATTCACACAGTTCGAACCCATGTTGTTCAGGGGTCAGCTATATTTAAGGTGTACAACTTGATGTTTAGATATACATATGCACTGTGAAATCACAAGCAAGCTAATTGATCACATACTCATCACACCACAGTTACCATTTTTTTCTGTGTGTGTGTGTGTGTGTGTGTGTGTGTGTGTGTGTGTGTGGTGAGAACACAAGATGGAGTCTTCTGGCAGGTTTCAAGTATATACTTTGTTAACTGTAATCACCATGCTGTACATTAGATCTCCAGAACTTATTTATCTTGCATAACTGAAGATTTGTGCTCTTTGGCCAGCATCTCCCTATTTCCTACCCTCCCCACCCTAGTCCCTGGCAACCACCATTCTACTTTCTGCCTCTACGAGTTTGACTATTTTAGATTCCTCATATAAGATCACGCAATATTTGTCTTTCCATATCTGACTTATTTCAGGTAGCCTAGTGTCCTCGGGGCTCATTCATTTAGTCACAAATGGCAGGATTTCCTTCTTTTCGAAGGCTGAATAATATTCCATTGTGTGTATGTGTGTGTGTGTGTGTGTGTGTGTGTGTGTGTATGTGTATATATATATATATATATATATATACTAAATTTTCTTGATCCATTCACCTATTAACAGGTATTTAGATTGTCTGTCTTGGCCAATGTGAATGATGCTACAGTGAACATGGGGGTGCAGACCCCTCTTCAAGGTACTGCTTTCATTTCCTTTGCATATATCCGCAGAGGTGAGATTGCTGGATCCTGTGGTAGTTCTGTTTTTAATTTTCTGATACAATCCCACTTGTCTATTTTTTCTTGAGTTACCTGTGCTTTTGCTGTCACATCTAAAAATATTGCCCAGACCAGTGTCAGGAAGATTTTCCCTTATGTTTTCTTGTAGCAGTTTTACAGTTTTCTGGTCATACATTCAGGTCTTTAATCCATTTTGAGTTGATTTTTGTGTATGATTTGATAAAAGTCCCAATTTCATTCTTCTGCATGTGGATGTCCAGTTTTCCCAGCAGCATTTATTAAAGAGACTGGCCTTTCCTCGTTGTATGTTGTTGGTAACCTTGTCAAGGACCAGTTGACTGTAAATGGGTGGATTTATTTCTAGGCTCTCTGTTCTGTTCCATCGGTCCATGTGTCTGTTTTTATGTTAGTACCATACTATTTTGATTACTAGAGCTTTGTAATATATTTTGAAATCAGGATGTGTGATGCCCCCAGCTTTGTTCTTCTGGCTCAAGATTGCTTCAACTATTCAGGGTCTTCTGTGGTTTCATATGAATTTTAGGATTTTAAAACATGTCTGTAAAGAGTGCCATTGTGATTTTGATAGGAATTGCATTGAATTTCTAGATCACTTTGGGTAGTATGGTAAATGTCCATGCCCTTACGGCAAGAATTCCACTAACATATTGAAACTGAAACAACGCTATGGTATTGGAAAAGATTGTAGATAAATACAAAAAGCACGTGTCACCCCAAATCTGTCCTTTCTGGGGCCACTGGTTACAAGGGAAACAGCCAACCTTGTAGGTTACCTAAAAAATGTAATACTGGAAGATTCTGCTTGTCACTTTGAAAATGGCAGGTTTGAAATGGGTTTTCAAGCTTCACAAATGTGTGCTCGGGCTTGGTGATTACTCATAGCTTATGACATTTGTGTTAATTGGTAACATTTAATAATCTTAGATGATCGCTCATCCTGTTCTAAGAACATGGTAGATGTTGGAGGTGATTCCTATCGTTAAAGGCATTAACTTTCAGTAGGCATGTGTGCAGAGAGTGTACAGAAAGCATAGGTACAAATATATTTTAAGAGGGGAAGAGAAGGCAGAATTGGGAGCATTCTTTTGGGAAAACGTGGAGGTTTCAAGATTCTACTTTGAAGGAAGGGTGTCATGTGATGAGCAGGAGACCAAGAGATTCTTTCTAATAGTTGGTCCAGTTTACTTTTCACAAAAGCGGCAATGGAGGTCTATGACCGAACTGTGCTCAGAGCTGTAAATCACAAAGCTTAATAGAAATCAAACTTTTGTCCCTGATAAAATCGTACAAGCTAAATGAAATACTAAAATTTTTGCTTTGGTCTAGAATTGTGTCACCTTGGTTTAGTAATGTGGATATCTCCTGGGGAAACGGCCGTTAAGGCAAAATCTTTTAAAACTTGTAGCTTTGGGGAGAAAAGTGGAGTAGAGTGTGAACCCCACATAACAAAGAGGTGAACTGTTGCTTAGGCAAAGGCTCAGAGATCAGGGGAAAGCTGACCGGGCTCAACTCCAGGATTCTGGCCTCAGTGTAAGTCAGAATAGTCAAGTGAAGGTGTGGCTTGATAGAAGTTTACTTTTAGTCCAGAGGATGGTTAGGGGTTATAAAAAGCTGAGACTTGGACAGAGGTTTATTCAGTTTGGTTCAGATTCAGTGGCCACCACACAGAGTAAACAAATAGGTACTGAGCCTCTCAGACTTGGGAGTCCGAAATGGTACTCCGTGGTGCCTGCCGTCAAGTTGCTCGCTGTCTAGTGCCGAAGTCTGTGAGACCAAGAAAGCCCGCAGTGGGATAGAGACTGCCAAGTTCTGTGGAACACTGAAGAAGATTCTGAGGAAGCTTGGAGAAGGCTTCACAAAGACGCACGAAGTGGGGACCAGCATGGCTGAGGCAGCACGTGGAGTAATGAGAGCTTTGGAGACAGGAGACCGGGAAGGCCCAGCAGCACCCATGCCCACTCGGAGCGGGGAGAGCAATGGTCCCCAGCACAGGAAGTCATCTTCACAGCGACTGCTCTCAGCACGGTCTCCTGGAATGCTGCAAAACTTCTTTTACTCTGGCTGGCGAAGATAAAAGATAGCTGATACGACACCCCAGTGTAGGAGACAGTTTTCACCAGATTCCCGGGATTGAACATCTGCTTCACCCAGCTTTTAATGGAAGAACCAGACGTGTGAACTGAGGCTCCAAACCATGGAATGGTGTGTGATTTCTTCTTCTCTTTTACCCCCTTTGTCCACTTGGGCCCCACGTAATGCAGCACAGTGTAGCCTGTGGTTCCAGCCCTGACCCTGCCTCCAAACCCCTCCAGAACCTTGAAAAGGTCTGCCGTCTCCACACCTCCCTGCCTTTCTCTTCTCCCAGCCCCTCTCCGTTATTGCGTCAGAATTAGAGGGAGGGGCATGGTTGCTGAACTTGTGTATTTTTTTTTTTTGGTGTTGTTTATTTATTTATTTTGAGAGAGAGAGAGCAGGGGAGGGGCAGAGAGAGAGGCGGGGAGAGAGAACCCCAAGCAGGTTCCTTGCTGTCATCACAGAGCCCGACCCCGGGCACAATCTCACAAACCCTGAGATCATGACCTGAGCCGAAATCAAGAGTTGGACGCTTAACCGATTGAGCCCGCCCCCCCCCCCCCCCCGCCCGGTGCCCCTGAACTGTTGTATTTTAAAAACAGCTTCCTTGGAAAGTCTGAGGCACAGCTAGTCTTGCTTGACAGCTGCACGGATAGTGGAAGGAACCCACCTCACAGCCAGAAAATCTGGCTTGCGTTTCCACACTCACCACATACTGGCCCCCAGACTGTTCTGCATCTGTGAAATGGGATTGGTGCTTATCCCACACTTCACAGGGATTTTGTGAGGATTAAATCACATGGGCGCAAATTAGAAACCATCATTGCTATAAAAATGTAAGGGGTTATTTATCCCTGTGTTTGCCACTCCCATGCCCCCACCCTAGATTATATAACCACTCCACGCCAGGACTGTTTCATTGGCCAGCTGGTTTGTCTCTTGCCCTCGCACCCTGCCACCAAGTTATCGTATTGAAATACCACTTCCGTTTTATTTCTTCTCTGCTCAGATGCACCCGCTAGTCTCTCCAGTAGACAGGCTCCCTTTGTCCATCAGACTTTCTCTTCCCTCAGCCTTGGCCTGTTTGTTGTCCCTTTTTGTGGTCTCTCCTTGACCTCCATGTCTTTCTTACACCATTTCTTTTTTAAAAAATAATTTTTTCTAAGTTTATTTTTATTTATTTTGAGAGATAGATAGCAAGCAGGGGAGGGGCAGAAGAGAGAGGGAGACAGAATCCCAAGCAGGCTCCGTGCTGACAGCAGAGTCTGATACAGGGCTCGAACTCACAAACTGTGAGGTCACGACCTGACCCAAAATCAAGAGTCGGACGCTCAACTGACTGAACCACCCAGGTGCCCCATCTTGCACCACCTCTCAAAAACTGTCCCTACTTTTCTCTCTAAACTGATCACCCCCATCTTAGATCCAAATAATATAATTATGAGACTTTAACATATATTTTCTAGGATGATTCTGTAATTGTCACATGTATTTGCTTTATTATTCTAGTTAATTTTCTTGCCAAGGCCCAAGACTACACCTAAGTGATGTTTTACATTGTGATGCAGTTGTGCCCAGTGCCCCTCAAGGTATTAGGCATGTGGTAGGGCTCAGCGGCCGTGTGCTGAGGCTGAGGGGGCAGAGGTGGAGGCAGGGACCTGGTAGAGCACGCTTGCAGCCTGTGGCACACTTTCACTTCCAGGGTCACTTTTCATCATCACTACCCTGGAAGGCAGTGGTTATTCACCCCGTTTCACATGAGAGAAGAGAGCCTCAGGTTAAGTAACATCAGTTTTGCGGGGTGAAAGGAAGACGAGGGGCACTGTGTCCTAGAGAGGAGCCAGGGTGTAGCAGAGCCCATAGGTGGTGTGGAGGCGAAGGAGAGCTCCTGCAGGTTGTGGTCAGGTCTCAGCCGGGCCGGGACTGAGGCCGAATTAGTGAAGACCTAGCAGGAGTGACCGGAGCAGACAGGCCTCAGTGGGCCCTCTGTGGGGCTGGCCGCTCACCAGGGGGAAGAGCAGAGTCAGGATGACTCCAGCTGGCCCCCTGATCGGGAGTCGGGAGGGATGTAGGTGACTCAGCCTCTGCGCTGGTCGGAGCCAGGCAGTGGGCTTAGCAGGCCATTTCCTGGGGACTTTTCAAATGGACCAGTGATTTCATCTTTCTCTTCTAAAGCACCTCCATTCCCTGGGAGCTGTTATTTATGGGGTCAAGGGACTGAGGCCACGTGGTCTGATTTCTTAAAGGAGAAGCTGAAATAGCTCTGGGAACTTTCTAGGCCTAGAGCTTTCAGTAATTCCATTCCTGACCAACACTGATGAGAAACCCTTCCAGTCTCCTCTGGCTTCAGCCGGCCTGTAGATAAATAGTGCTTTGACATTTCAGTATCGCTGCCTAATTTATGAAGGCATGAGCTCCACGCAGGTAACTGGCTCCTGCCTCTGGTTGAAGTCATTGTACTTACTGCCTAACTGGGACAGGCCTGGGGCAGGGCTGGGGAGGGCTGGCAACACCAGGCCCAGAAAGGCAAGCCGAAGACCAGCAGGCAGGCCTGAGGGTTGGACAGCCACCCAGCAGATGGGTGGAGACCAAAGCTGAGTTACATAGCTAGAGAATCCAGGGCGTGGTGAGGGAAATCAGCCACTGCGACAGTAAAAATTAATGTTGAATACGTATGCGTTTATTAGCGTGGCTGTACTTTCGTCAGAAATGTCATAAATTCACAGTTCGGGATTTTAAGGTAAATAAGATCACTGATACTTCTCTCTCAACAGTCAACAGCACCCCTAAGAGAAAAGTGCAGAGTGTTCGATTAATCTTTAACCTGAAATATTAAAACTTTTGTTTTTATAAGCTGTTAGAAATGGCTTCCAAAGAATTCCTTCCCCCCTCCACCTCAAACCCCTGCCCATGTCGAAGGTTAAGAGCAAACCATATTTTCTTTAAAACATTTGATGAAACCCTCCTTCCTTCCCTAAGTCTACCAAATTTTGATTTAAAAAAAAAAAAAAAAAGAAAGAAAGAAAGAAAAAATGGGGCTAATATGACAGTAAGATTTGTCCCTTCACAAGTAAATATTACAGTTTAGCTGGGTAACTTGTGGAAGCTTGTCAGGTCGAAGTGACTCACTTGCATAGATGAAGTTATTTTTAGAGATGTAATTTGTACTGTTTAGAAAAGAATAAAGAGATGGTAAAAGGCTAGATCACTCATTATAGTTTACAGAGCTCATGAACCCAGCATCCATGCAAAAGATGACTCAGCAACGGGTCGGTTGGTACTTTCTCTCAGAATTTTACAGATGTGAGTCACCCACATTAGACTGCAGACACAGCATTGAGGTACCTGTGACTCAGCTCCCATTTAGAAAGAGCACTCGAATTCAATTCTGATATACTTTTATAGTTAAGTACCAAGGAAATTACATACCAGAGCAAAATACGTCTTTGTACCACACAGTCATCGGATGTTTTTAGCAAGGATTGATGTATCTTTGTCTCTGGCCTTTGAAAGAATCCGTTTGTGGTCCACGCTGGCTAATGTGCCCCTTCAGTCTGTTGCTGTCCATTGCTGTGCACCTTGATGTTTGGGTCCCTTACTCTGGTGCACGACTGTCCTCAGTAGAAATGTCGGCCTGCCCCTTTCTGCACTATCATGTCCGGCATTCTGGCCCACGTTCCTTTAACCAAATGTTTGTGAGTGAGTGAGTGAGTGAGTGAGTGAGTGAGTGAGTGAGTGAGTGAAATCTCTAGCCTACCGTATTAAAAATCTGGTTTTTATGAACTGGCAGAACTTTCACAGGCTTGCTCCCAGCCACACTGTGCCCATGGCAGGGATTAGAAGAAATAAAATCACATTTTCTTGAAGTGTGTTCTTAGGGTTTTTCTTTTAATACCCTACATACGTGTGTGGACACACGTTGATAAAAATAATCTCTGTATGTAGACACACGTGTTGAAGCAAATGCCTTGTTCTCTCTACAGGGCTGCCTAGTGGTTCTCGGTGCTGGGCTTTACTGGCCAGGTGCCCCTGCAGGTGCCCCAGCACAGCAGGCTTACCCCCCAGTTGTTGGCACACGCTGATTATGCAGCCCGATTGGAGTTAAGCCCTCAGAACATGACCTGTCCCTTCAAATATACAGAAAATACAGTTTGTGGCTTGTAGACATTATCAATAGACTGTTCCTAACCAACAAAGAGCCTTGTATTTATTATGTTTATCAAAGAAACACGAACATGGTTACAAAAGCAAATACTCCAGAAAGACCTATAATGAAAAGCAAAAGTACTCTGTCCCACGCCTGCTTAATAACCATCACTTTTAACCCCTTCGGTCAACTGGCGTTTACCTCTGTAACTGCCTTCATTCCTCACCTGCTGTGCATGTAGCGCTATTACTAAGAACATCAGGGCAGGCAGAGGTTAAAAACCATGTTCTGTTGTCAAAGAGAAAAGCCGTGTGTACACTCTAGTCAAGTCAGCAAACATTTGAGTATCTACACACCGACTCCTGTGTTAGGCCCCATAGTCCCATAAACGGGTAGGTGCACTAAGGAGTTTGCAGTCAGGTCAGGGAGCCAGGTACGCAGATACGTGAAGGCGACGACTGTGTGGAAGCCGTGTCATACAGATGTATGATGCAGGTGTGTCAGACCCCTGTGTTCTACAGAAATGTCCTGGAGCTGGGTCTGTACGTGCTAGTAGAAATCTTCTAGGGAGAAAACAAGGAAGAGATATCCCAGACGGAGAGGACAGTGAGCTCATGCACCGATGGCGGCACACTCAGAAGACAGGGAATGATAATGAAGTCGCATTTGCAGGGTAGTTGAGTGAAGGGAGTAGTGGGAGATGAGGTGGGAAAGAATGTGCCTGGTTAAGAAGGGCTTTGTGTGTGAGGAGTTCAGAGTGCATCCTATTACTATTCGAGAGCCTTGGGAGGATTTTAAATATGTGACATTATCTCAGTGATGTTACAGGTCTGATGGCGGAGGGGAGGATGAATTCAAGTGGGAGAAAGCCGGGGAGAGCAAAACCATTTGGGATAACCAGTCCAGACAGGGGTATGTGAGGTACTGAAACAGGGGGAGGCAAGAGGGAGAGGAGGGCCAGACCCTAGAACGATTTCAGAGGTAGAATCAGCAGGCCTCAGTGAACACACAGATTTAAGGAGGGAGAGAGGAGGAATTGTAATTCCTGGCTAGGCTAGCTGAGTGGTGAGCAGACACTTAAGAAGAGGACCAGAATGTAAGGGGAAAGACAATGAGTTTGAATATATTGAGTTTGAGGTGTTAATAGGATAAGCAGGTGGAGATATTCAAAATATTCAGCCTCCAAAAATGTGAGGCTGAAATTCAGAAGAGCCATCCTGGCGAATGCAGGCGTGTGGGCCACGTGGCTGGGGGCTGGTGGTCCGCTCCAGGCGGTGTCTGTAATGAGAGGGGACGGGGTGGAGGCCGAGGAGCAGCCCAGAGGGAGGATGAGAACTGGGCGAGAGGGGCACCGGGAAGGCAGGGTGGTGGGGGAGCCAAGGATGAAAAGCATCTGCTTTGGTAATTAATGTCCCGGTGCACAGTGTTCGACTAGTAAAGGAAACATCCACACGTTAGTGTAGGCGGAAGCCGGGTGTCAGTGGGTTAGGGGATTCATCGACAATGAAGGAGTTGAGCCAGTTCTCTTACAGAGTTTGGAAAAAGAGAGAAGAGCAAACGGGAAGTAGGCGGCCCGGGTGGTGGTCAAAGGAGTGCTTTGCGGAATAAGGGATTCTGCAGCATAGTGAGATGGAACCAGTGGAAGAGGTTGAAATTTAGAGAGAAGAGAGTTGAAAGAGCGAAACCCTATGTGACTTAAGAGTATGGAGCATGGGGGCGCCTGGGTGGCTCGGTCGGTTGAGCGTCCGGCTTCGGCTCAGGTCATGATCTCATGGTTTGTGAGTTCGAGCCCCGTGTCGGGCGCTGTGCTGACAGCTCAGAGCCTGGAGCCTGTCAGATTCTGTGTCTCCCTCTCTCTGTGCTCCTCCCCTGCTTGTGCGCGTGCTCGCTCTCTCTCTCTCTCTCTCTCTCTCTCAAAAATAAATAAACATTAAAAAAATTAAAAAAAGAGTATGGAGCATGGGACACAGTCAAGGAATAAGCTTTGCGCAAGAAGGAACTCGCCTCCTCTGAGACAGGAGGAAAGAGTGCAGACAGATATTGCTAAATAAGAGGTGTGGGAAGGGAGGAAGGGCCAGAAATGGAGATATTTACCCCGAGTGTCCATTTTCTCTAAGTAGTTGGAAGCAGGCTTGTCTCCTGAGTGAAGGTGTCAGAGGAGGGATTAACGTCTTTGAAGAGACAGGAAGTTGTGGCAAAGCCATCAGAGCCAACAGCGCTGCAAACCAAGAGGTGTTTCATTCATCTCACTATTACTAGCACCTGACAGTACCTGGAACCTAATCGGCACGCACAACTGTCTCTGAATCAGTGAATTTTTAAATTGGGTCAGAGGCGAGGGTTTCAGAAGTTATAATTTTGTGACTAGAGCACGAATAGATGATGAGAAGGTTCAGGGTGTGGTCTCAGGGAAGCGGGTGCTGGGTGGGTTGCCCTTGCACGTGATGAAGTTACACTGGATGATTACGGAGATCAGAACGGAGAGGAGTCTTGGAGCAGGTGGAGAGGTTCTCAAGAGCATTAGTGTGTAACCAGGAGCCCGAGTAGGTAACAGCAAAGGGGATCGACAGAGGTCATGTAGCCAAATGGTAGGGGCTTCGAAATGGGGATGCTTTTCTCGGAGGTGAGGCTTGAGTATGTAGGCAAGTCTGGGAAGACCAGTGGCTTCTATCCAGGCGGTGGTCACGAGAGAAAGCCAGGTTTCACTTGAGATAGGAGGTAGCAAGAACGCTCTGAGAAGAAGTGAGAAGGTGACTCCTGGAGCAGAAGCAGAGGGTGTGGTACAGACTGTTTGTCCTATGAGGTGACAGACGGCATTAGGCAGAGTCATGAGGACAGGTGTTTTTTTTAGCAGAAAATGAGCCTCACTGAAAGGAACTGGTCAGCTAGGGAGGAGAAAAGAGGTATCTAAGGTCTGCACAGGGCCAGCTCCAGCCACACGGAAAGGTGTGGTGGACAGCTCGTTACCATTCGGACAGCCCCTCAGGGAGCCACGGTTAGCCTGGTGGCCAGATGCCCAGTGGGCGGGTAGCACAAGCAAAAGCGTGCCAGGAGACCTGCTCCAGAGGCTCAAAGTGTGGGCTACGGATTGTTGCTCTTGACCCGACTGTGAAGAGACACAGAGAAATAGAGAGGAAACATTTACAAACTTGTATAGCAGTTTGACATTGCTGTGACATCCCAACACATAATTGTTTTTTCAGTTACTCAGTTTTAGTTTATCAGTGACATACTGCAAATGAAAACAGAATAAAACTGGTCATTCACCTCAGCAAATTTATGAGGCACGGGAATGCTCTACAGCATTCCTACCTCAGCCTGAGCCCTGATACAGAAACACCCACTCCTCAGACCAGGCCCCGTGGCCTGTCACCCTGATCTGGTCCTGCAGGTCCCAATGACCAGCACAGCCTGTTTAACCACGGGATTTCTTGGCCATAGAGTCTGGCCGCTCATGAGCAAAAGATATAGACAAGAGTAATACACTGAGCTGGCACCCCTCACTCTCCTGCCCGAGTGCCCCTCAGAGCCACTGAAGGGTTCGCACCCTGTTTCTCTGCCATGGCCAGGTGAACAGGCAGCTTGAGAAATAAAATCGAGTTGTCCCTGGACCTGAGGTTTAGTCCACCAGAAACCTCAGCACAATTCAGCAGGGATGCATGTCAGCAAAGCCAAGCCATCGGTCTCTTGCTTTACTTTTTATTGTCTGCTAAAGAAAGATGGCGCGTTTTGAGGCAAAAAGAAAACAAAGCCTGAGTAGCAGGTAGTTCATCTAGAGTCTCTTCATCTGAACTCCAGACCATGTAATGCAGCCTCCTACTTCAGACTTCTCACACTGTATTGTGAATACTTGGTTTACTGACCTTTCCCAGTGATGAACTTTTTAGGGCAGAGGTCATTTCTCTTTCGTCTCGAAATCCCCTTCCCTTAGCGTAGGAGTTAGGGCAGCTCAGACACTTGATAAATCAATGTACAAACTCACATACTCTTTCCTTATTTGACTAATAATAATGCATTTGGTCCTACTCTCATACCAAATCATAACTGATTTTTTTTTTTTAATCATTAAAACGCCATAGGTGGTACTATCCTAAAAGATGCCTTAACTCCCACTGGCCAGGACCAGTCCCATGGTCAGGAATGCTCATGGTCACTGTCTCTGAGGTTCAGACAAGAAGCTCTCCCACCTCTTTTTGTACAAGTCTGAAATTGTCCTGCTGCTTAAACCAAATACACACACATATACACAAAGGTGTAAACTTAGATAGCAGTGTGTGTGTGTGTGTGTGTGTGTGTGTGTGCACACACGCACACGAGATACGCCACCACTTGTTACAGCATTCGTCTAGACCTGGGATTCCCACACCTCTCCTCCGAAGCAATATTGGGGCCTGCTCACACACTCCGTTGCAGATTTCCATTTCACTTTCCCACAAGCTGAGATTGGTTGAGTGATAACTTAGTAAGTTGAACATTTAAAGACTCAAACCTGTTTTTCCATGGAACCAATTAATGATATACCTCAAGTGAGCCACTCGGCTTATAGAAACAGAGCGTTTTCCATCACACAGAGTGCTGGTAAGGGGTTCTGAATAAGAGGGGAGCAGGTTAGAAGAGCTGTTTCATTGTAAGGGCAGCAGGCGGGCTCAGCGAGAAGGGGCTGACTGTTGAGTCCACGTCAGGCTCTGCCGAGGTGTGACCAGGTTTAAGGCACTTTATTTTAAAGCTCTTTGGAACTTCCCTCTCTTTTTTATTCCTATCTGATTCTTTTCATCTGTCCTTAAATGCTCTGTGTATATGAGTTTCAACTTTCAGGTCTCAGTGTTTTAACCAGAAGCTGATGGCCGTCCCATGCCTTCTTTAGGAGGAACAGCTAGATAGGCCTCATCTGAGCTGCTCCCCAGTAGCATTCAAAAGTTCTATTTTTATCCAAGAGACCTTGGTTAGTCCCCATGGGCTAGAACAAGGGGTGGAATTAAGGTAATTAAGCTGGCATCACTGTGTAGGACAGGCAGAAAAGTGATTCCTGGAGGCAGAGAAAACATAGTGAATGACTTCAGGTGTGAATGATGAGTATTTGCAGCAGACCTAAATTGGTGGGCATGGGAGGCCTAATACAAAGTGTATTCAGCTGTGTAAAGTGGGGTGCTGTTTTTTAATATATATGCCCACTTGTGTTTGTCCACGTTGGGAGTAGACATGGCCCCCAGCCCTCTCCTGTCCCCTCTCGATAGTACCGTGCCTTGTGGACAGTCCTCTACAGGGTACGCTGTCAACGGCGAGGCTCTCCAGAGATGGAAACAGAATAAAGAGTCTCGGGTGACAGAATATGGATGGAATATCAGACCCAACCTGGATGCGAGTGAATGGGGAGCATGCAGTGGCTTTTGTTTCACATGTGTGGTATGATTCTTCCCCAGTCGACAGCAGAACATCCTAATGGCATCAAGACCACTGGGTTCGGAACCTGAAGGCCTGAATTTGAGGTCCAGCTCCGTCCTATAACTGTTATTCTGAACAGACTGCTTTCTGTTTCCAAGTGGCCGTGTTCTGACCTATAAATGGAGTTATATGCCCAGCTTAAAAAGTACACGTGAGACGGTATATGTGAAAACATATTTAAGCCATAAAACTTCTGTTCCGACATCCAGCAGGCGTCTGGAATTATCAGACTGAAGTGCAGGCGAGCAGTCAGGGAACAATATGGAGATTTTGAAGTCATCAGAGGGTATCAATAAATGAGACTTTTCTGCAGCTTTCTAAAGGAGGGAAACTGAGGGCCACACCTTCAGGGTTAACAAGCCCCTCAGTTGAGCTTTGGGAATGAGGGGCTGTTAAGCAGACAGAGAAAAGGCAGTAAACATTTTAAAAGGAAAGGAAGTAGCAGATCAATACAGTGTTATGGAAACCATGGGAGAAGAACAGAAATGAGTAACAATGTCAGATGCCATTAAAACCCCATAGATATGAACATAAAATGCTTTCCCAGTCAAAAGGAAGAAAACAAGGAGATTGAAACGTCAAAAATAAAAATCCACGAAAGCCTGAGATCGTTGTACCCTTGAGAATAATTTTTAAGGTCTGAAAGACAAACACTTCCTATTCCTCCTCTAGGTCTGTTGTGACTGTGCATGCCAGTCTCTCTTCTTCCTTTCTTGCACACCTTCTTGGTCAATGGCCAGAGAACTTACTTGCCAATAGCCACCCCGGGCTGAGATGGCAGATGAGCCAAAATGGCCCTGAGGAGAAACTCCTTCCAGAATGTCAGAAACAATCAGTAAATATAATCTGTAGCCTTTGCAGTGGAAGAAACATGGACTCTAGACCCAGATGGGCTGGGAGTAGCCCGTCTTCTTCATGGCTGCAAGCAAGTTCTCATGCTTGCCCCAGGGACAGGCTTGTTCCCTGGGGACAACGGGCAAGAGAGAATCATGTGGCACAAAGTACCCAGCACATTGTAGGCATTCAATAAATGTTAATTTCCTTCCTGTTTCTTAGCATTCTTAGCATAAATATATTTATTTAGGAATGCCTGGATGGCTCAGTCAGTTAAGCATCCGACTTTGACTCAGGTCATGATCTCGCAGTTCATGGGTTCGAACCCCACATCGGGCTCTGTGCTGACAGCTCAGAGCCTGGAGCCTGCTCCGAGGTCTGGGTCTCCCTATCTCTCTGCCCCTCCCCACCACCCCCCCCACACGCTCTGTCTCTCTCTCTCTCTCTCAAAAATAAATAAACATTAAAAAAAATTATATATATATATATATATATATTTATTTATTAGAATGAGACACAAAACAAAAAACCACCACAAAAACAAAAGACTGCCTACGCCTAACTGTTGTCTGTAGCAAGAGATTTTTCCGAACTGGGGTAATGAAGAACCCAAAGTCTTAACTACTGTAAAAGCACCTGCTGGGAGATGCACCAGGTTGTAAGTGGCACACACAGTAACGTGTGGCTTGCTGGGTGTGGGGGTCCGTCCTCAGTGTGGCTGCTCAAGCAGTTCACCCCTCTATACTGCAGGCTGCTCAGTTATCACCCGCATAGATGATTCCCAAGACCCCTTTCTGTACTGTTGTTTAACGAGTGTGTCCTCTATTTGACAAGACATGGAGATTTTAAAGTAAATATCTCACCTATCTGCAGCTCAGCTCTACCCTGTGAGCACACCTGTCAAAACATAGCCGAGAGGAAGGGAGTTGGCTAAAGAGGGGTCACAAAGTCTGTGTATTTTACTCACAAAGAGCCTTCCAGGCCTGGCTCTTATCCCTTGTAATAAGCTGGCATGCTAGTTCCCAAGTCCCTAGCAGCCTAACTGCCCATAGATGGTCTGTAGCATATAGATGTACAAACGAAATAGCCCGAGCTAGGAGGTAGGGGTGGAGGGAACCAAGAAATGCAGGTGACAGATACCAATTAGTGTAGGGGCTGGTGTGATGTCATGACCATATATACAGTCCACTCTAAGAGTTGATATTTATAATTTTCACTTTGAGTCATTTAAAAAGGGATATGAGAGAAGTAAATGTGAAGTCTACTTTAGAAAGATTCCTATCAAATCAGTAAAAAGGAAGAAAGTTTTGGAGCTTCCAAGAAAAAACCCTCAGCTTGAATGTGAATATGCTTGTCTTCCTTAGGTAACACGGCTCTAAGTACCTTTGCTTGAAAATTACCTTATTCCTTTAAGTTTGAATGTACTGTCCAAGCAACTCACTTGAGGTCTTGCCTCCACATGATCACCTCTGTTTACATAGTTACTCTCTTTGAAGTCATTAGATAGGAGAACAGGACCACTTAAAAACATCCTTTTAGATGTTTTAGATGGCAATCATACCTTCTTCTCAGATGAAACTCCTAATTAGAACTGCTATCAAGGAAGCATTTGTTTCCGTTCCCCTACTGTCTCCCCCACCAATTCTCACAGAAGAAATAATGACCTAGGAGCTGGGCCCAAAATGATAACCACTAAACAAAAACTTGGAAATTCACAGACCAAATATAATCTCTAAATATATGAAGACTGGTTATATTTCTGATCTTTTTTTTTTTCCTTTTTTTTCTTTTCCCCAAAGAGCAAAACCACTCATGAATAGTTTAGCAAGAAAATAAAAAAGCCTTTAACTTACAGGAAGCACCTATGAGAATAAAGAGTATCTCAGTATCCAAGCACAAAAGAAAACCGTCTGGCCAAGTTTTCTTCAGGCTTCCTCCCTCTTTCCTCCCTCTTTCGCTGTTCTCTGGTCCGTGGTCAACTTTTGCTGCAAAACCCCATTTGACCTTAGATTCTCCAGATTTTTTTTTTTTTGAAGGAAGGAGATTATGGAATTCAAAATGAAGAGTTCCTAAGGACTCCTGAATTTGCCTCAAATATAAATAGTGGCAGAACTAAGTTGGAAGCTTACCTGAAAGAATTTGGCTACTTTTAATCCATAGGTTGTATTTTCTCAGCTGAAAGTCCAGTTGGAAAAGGAATTCTATAGACTCAGGTTTGTTTGGTTTTTTTTAATTGCTTCTAAGGAAAAGGTGAGTAATCATAGGTCTCATTTATGGATGTCTTCTATGTGGCAAGTATTCCGTATATATTTATTATATCATGTAAACCACTCAAAAGTCTTGCAAGGTAGGTATTATCCCATTTTAAAGATTAGGAAACCTAGGCTCAGGGAGTTCAGTAAATTGCCTGAGGGCACCCACGGTGTAACTGGGAAAGTAGAAATCAAGCCCAGATCTGTCAAATTCCAAAGATCGTATACTTTCCTGTTCTTGATTCCTTTTAGGCTCCAACCTGTATTTATCAAGCACTTCCTATGTGCCAGCTACTGTGCTGCATGCTTTATTTCCAACCCAGAGGTTAGAGTTTTTCTTGTTTGGTAGATAAGGAGAGAGGCTCGGAGGGACCAGTTAATATGCCAAAATTGTACAGCTACTAAGTAGAGGCTGGTTCACCACATACAGAACACGTGCCTTCTTCACCTGAACCTTCAACTTCACCTAGATAAGCAATTTCCTGTCCTTCTCACCAGACAGAACTGAACCAACAGCAACCCAAGAATGCAGTGGCTTATGTTTGAACATTTCCAGGGAAAATACCCCATAGCACCAAATCTAGTGGGTCAGACATTCTCCTGTAATTTTAACATCCTAGCACAATATAAATCTGTAGTGGAAAATGCTGGGAAAGTGCAATACACAAATAAAAATAGGCAAGTGGAGGTTTCTTAGAGCAGAATGACATGGTGACCCGAGCTTCTGCCCCATCTTACAAGGAAGCACATAGTCACTCTTGAGGGGCATGGTTTCCAACATGGTCAGATATTTGACTTCAACTACTCCCATCCCAATCTTAAATCCAGTACCAAATCTTAGGCCCTACTGTATGGATTGTCCATATAGGAAGTCAGAGTTGTTTGAGAGAAAATGGAGGACTCCCATAAATGGCCAACAGCCTGTTACCATCAGCCTTTTCCTTCAGAGCCTCCTGTGACTATAAAGGATGCACAAGTAAGTTTTAAGAGAGGTTTTATAAAGAGGAATCAATCCCATACTGAGGAGTACATGACAGCTCTCTTCTAAGAAGAAATAAAATTTATTCTTGATTTGTGTATTATACTCTCCATTCTGGAGGATTTATACTATGCTGGGGGTACTTATTATTTTTTTTATTATTTATTTTTGAGAAAGAGACAGAGCGTGAGCAGGGGAGGGCAGAGAGAGAAGGAGACACAGAATTCCAAGCAGGCTCCGAACTGTTAGCACTGAGCCTGACGTGGGGCTTGAACTCACGAACTGTGAGTTCATGACCCGAGCCAAAGTCGGATGCCTAACAGACTGAGCCACCCAGGCCCTCCTGTGCTGGGGGTATTTAAATTATAGGAAAACTTCTGACCCACTGGAATGGGTGGTATGGGATATTTCCCCTAGGAATGTTCAAGGCTAACACTGCTCATAGAAAAGTATCCACACTTCTTTGCTTTGTGTTTACAACTCTCCACAGTTTGCCATCTTGATCCAGAGCCCCTCTGCACCGGCATGCTGTCCTCCAGGCCTGTCTTCCCTTTACCCTGACCACCCCTCATTCCCTCACTCTTCTCTGTTCTGACTGCTCAATACTGTTCCCTCTGCCTGGCATCCCCTCTGTTCCCCCTCCCAGTCAAAATCCCCCTGCTGCACCCACCTGTCACAATCCCACTTGTCCTTCAAGGCCCTGCCCATCTACTAAGCCTTCTGGAATAGAGCTTCTCTTTCCAACACATACCCCATGGTGGTTACTACCTCTTCTATAGCTCTCATCACCATCTCCCTTCCTGAGAACAGTGAGAGTCAAGGGCATGCTGCCACTGTCACAAGGAGGACCCAGCTTTGGTCACCGTGGCCTCCCAGAGCTGGCTCATAGTAAATGCTCGAGAAATTCCTGTCAAATTGGATACTTATTGCTGTTTTCTCTAGAGTATAAAGCTCATAATTAGATCCTTTAAGAAAACGAGATTAGGGGCGCGTGGGTGGCTCAGTCAGTTGAGCATCTGACTCTTGATTTGGGTTCAGGTCATGATCTCACAGTTCATGGGTTTGAGCCCTGGGTCGGGCTTTGTGCTCACAGTGCCTAGCCTGCTTGGGATTCTCCCTCTCTCTCTGCTCCTCCCCCATATTCTCTCTGGCTTTGGCTTTTTTATAAAATAAAATAAGATGAGGTTAGTTTCAGACTTTTTTTTTCTTCATAAAACTACATGAGTCATCCGCTGTGGCACAGTCACAGTACTTGCAGATTCGTACCTGGCAGCATGTTCCGATTTTTCAAGACTGGAACTTAAACTGACCAGTGTCAGTCCCTCTACTTTAACTATTTTAAATGTATCCTTTTTCTTCTAATCATCTACATTTGGTACTGTGTCCATGAGTTTTTAAAATTAAAACCTTACAGGGGTGCCTGGGTGGCTCAGTCAGTTAAACATCCAACTTCAGCTTAGTCATGCTCACGGTTTATGAGTTCAAGCCCCACGTCCGGCTCTGTGCCGACAGCTCAGAGCCTGGAGCCTGCTTCGGACTCTGTGTCTCCCTTTCTCTCTACCTCTACCCCACTTGTGCATGCACATGCACTCTCTCTCTCTCTCTCTCTCCCCCTTGCTCTCTCTCTCAAAAATAAACATAAAAAGGTTTTAAAAAATCTTTAAAATTAAAATTAATTTTCAGTTAATTTTAAAATTAAAATTAAAACGTCTTTGGGGCGCCTGGGTGGCGCAGTCGGTTAAGCGTCCGACTTCAGCCAGGTCACGATCTCGCGGCCCGTGAGTTCGAGCCCCGCGTCGGGCTCTGGGCTGACAGCTCAGAGCCTGGAGCCTGTTTCCGATTCTGTGTCTCCCTCTCTCTCTGCCCCTCCCCCGTTCATGCTCTGTCTCTCTCTGTCCCAAAAATAAATAAATAAACGTTGAAAAAAAAAAAAACGTCTTTAAAGACTTTGCCTAGTTTTTAAGTGCCAACACCTTTGCATTTGAATACATTTTAACTTCTTTAAGGATTCCTTTCATCATATTCTTCCCTAATGTAGCCAGGTTTCTTTTTTAATCCTCCCAGGCCAGGAATTTATTGTGACTAAGTTCTTTTAAAGATAAAGTTAAAACAGGGGCGCCTGGGTGGCTCAGTTGCGCTCGCATCAGGCTCCCTGCTGTCAGTCAGCAAAGAGCCTGCGTCAGATACTCTGCTGGCCTCCTCTGCCCCTCCCCTCTTCTCTCTCTCTCTCAAAATTAAATAAACATTTTTAAAAATTGAGAAAAAAAGTTAAAGCAGTATTAAATGCTACTTTTGATGTTCTCTGTTGCTTGATTTCTTTCTGCATCTCATAAAAACATGTTTCCTTTTTTATACATCTAGTGCAATCAACATTTCCTCACTTTCATGATCTATGCCAGTCAGTCACTGGTTATATATCAACAAACTACTGTGTCCAGCCCAGTGTTACACGTGTGGAGGATATAAAATAACAAGTACACTGAATTATTAGCAGTTCAGCTACAACTCGATTACGTGGCCACGGAGGATGGAGAAATCACTGAGGGACAGAGCAGGCAAGAAAAGCTTCCTGCAAGAAGGTGGGGACTTGGACTGTGTCACAGAAGCAAGAGATAGTTGAGGGATTGAACAAGGAGCCAGGCCTGAAGAAAGGTTTTTTTTTTTTCTTAATGTTTATTTTTGAGAGAGAGAAAGAGAGAGACAGAGCATGAGCAGGGGAGGGGCAGAGAGAGGGGGAGATACAGAATCCGAAGCAGGCTCCAAGCTCTGAGCTGTCGGCACAGAGCCCGACATGGGGCTCGAGCTCACGAACTGCAAGATCATGACCTGAGCTGAAGTCGGACGCTTAAACCCACTGAGCCACCCAGGCGCCCCAAGGAAATGCTTTTCTGAATTGAATGTAAATGCTATAGGGTATTCCATTGAAGAACATAGGACAATGTATTGATCTAATCTCGTGTTGCTGGACACTTCACATGTTTCCTATTTCTGTTACCACAAAGAATGCTGTAGCAAACTTTCTCCTATGTGTCTTCTCATGCACAGGTGATAATATTTTAGGAGTGGAATTGCTGAGTCTTGAAGTATGTACATCTTTACTTTTATTGTACAAGAGGTTATAGAAATTTATAGTCTCATCCGTGAATGAGAATTCCCACCACCTTGACAACACTTGAGCATTGTTGGGTTTTAAAATGTTTGTCTATCTAATGGGTATGAAATGGGATCTCCTTGAGGTTTTAATTTGCAGTTCTCTTACATGCCCCTTTCCTGTAGTTCAACAAGCATCTATTAAGAGTCTCTCCTATGTCACAAACTGTTCCGAATACTAGGAATACTGAGATAGCTAATCCCTGGCCCCTACCCTTAGCAGCTTACAGTCTGAGCGATTCTTTCCTGGGGAGACCTATCAGAATCATTTAAGGTGCATTTTCGAAAATGAGAGGTCTGAGGCAGGGCTCACATAGCCGCACTATGTGATTCCACTGTGATGCCAATGCTTACTTCCAGTTCTGAACCTCTGATCTCGTGGGAGGAGAAGCCTACTGTATTCAGTCTGGGCTCGTCTGTGTGGGCAGGGTGAGAGAGCCCAGCTCTTCGCCGGCCAGCACTATGGCATCCCTTTCATCCTGAGGTTCTTCTTACAATTTTATGTGAATGTCTCACTGGGTGTTGGAATGATTCATTTGTATCTATAAAGTACCTCAAAAGCAAACGCTAAACAAAATATAAGCAGAGACCAGATTTCCTGTAACTCCCAACTATCTGGGACAGCCGTAAACCTGGAAGGAAACAAACACAGAAAAGGAGGGGGAGATGCTCACTGAGCGGTGCTGGAGGAAGGCACCCCGGGACTCCACACCACATCACCTCCCTCCCGTTAGTGCAGCCCCTGCCCCGTGCCGCGTTCTGGTCTCAGGATGGATAGTCGGCTGGACCCGACTTTTCAGAGGCTGACACACAACACACATGGAATGAAGTAGACGAAGAAAGAGAAGAGGGAAGATAGAGAGAGGACATTGAGAGTGGGCCTTGATGAGAAGTGGCAAAGGGGGAAAAAGGAAACAAAGTAGAGAAAGTTTGCGATCAGGGGGCAGAGAGCATGTCATAGCGCGGTAGTCCTGGGGGCCTCCGTGTGCCGCTCTAAGAGCACATCACCTCTTACCAGTGGACAGTTGAGGAGGCGTGGCCCTTGTGTAGGAGGCATTGGGAAAGGGCAAACTAAATCTTCCTTAACCCTGGAGGCCGTCATGTGTAATGGGTTTTTGGTGTGTTTTCTGTCATCAAGAAAAGGCTAGCCTATTTTCAGTATACTATACACTGGGATGTGAAGGTATGTGCAAGGTTTAGAAGGTTTCATCAAAGTAATTAAAACTTAAGCACTGTGAACATTTCTGCTCTAGTTAGAAATTTCGCATATACGGGACAGTGTATAAAGCCAGATTGAAAACAAAGCAAAGAAGAAAGGAGGAAGGGGAAGGGAATTCATATTTATTTATTACCTGCTCTGTTTTTGTCCAGTCCTGTCAGCAGTGCTGAGCTAAAAATTATCCTCATTTTGCAGATGAGAACATCAGGATTTACAGAGCTAAAATATTTTGCCTATGGCCTCACCACTAATAAATGGTGGCGCTAGGAATTAAACCCATTTTTATCTGACTCCAAAGGCTGCACTTTTTTCCACCATACCATACTGTCCTCTACCGTATTAGAATGTTTAGAATTTACAGCAAAATTCAAGAATCTCCAGGCTTTATTTTGGTAAGATTAAAACCCCAAAAGTAATCTGTCTACCTGGTCAGATCTACAAAAGGCAATGAAAATTTGAAGGCAGTTCAACAAAATCTGGTAAGGCAGGGATGGTAAGCGGAGATACCATTCTATTTTTAACGCCTTAAATAGGGGGGTACTTCTGAATTGGAAAACTTTGCTTTTATATTTCTTGTAGGCAAGTCCTTTGGATGTGTGGTGTTTCACTTTCTAGTGGTTAGATTCCATGTGTCTCAAGGGTTTTGTGTGTAGTTAGTAAGATGGTATAAGTAAGGGGTGGTCCAGTAATAAATGGCAGGCTTCCCTAGGTGGTTGGTATGCTCACTGTGGGGGCAGCCTGGGAATGAGATGTGAGCAAAATGCTTTTAGGAAGAGTTGACCTCAAATGGAGTCATAGTTGGAGGGGGAGTTTTCAGCAAGTCGACATGGAGTTAAGACTCTCTGCTAATAAGGCTTCTAGGAACTGGAGAGTCTGCAGAGGACTGAAAATGGAAACACAACTGTAACCACCACGAAGCCAAGGCGTGAGTATCTTCCCTACTAACCCAAGGACACAGCAATATATCGTTTGGAAGGTTTGGAGAAATGAAGTAATGGCTGACTGGTGAATAAGGATGAAAATATCTGATGATGTGACTCCCAGAGAAGCAATTATGGTTAACCCCTCATTTGTTTGGCATTTTCAAGGATTGAACTGTCCCACATAACTGAATTTTCCTGACAACTAAAACTTTCCTATTTATGTGCCTTGAATGTTTTCAACCATGCTTGGTGGAAATACTTCTGAAATTGGTTATCCAATTATCCTGCCTTCTTGAACAGAAGCTGCAAGAAATAACATTTCTTTAGATGCCTCTGAGTGCAAGTCTGAGGAGACCTGATTAAAAGAAGTTTAAGTAGTTAGGACCTGTAACGGTCTCACATAGCAAGGACTCCAGAGCTGGACATTCCAGGGCTGATGAATTCAACAGCTCAGTGTTGCCAGGCTGACTTTCCCCTTATGGTCACAAGGTGGGGTGCACAGCTCCAAGCCTCGAGATCTCACATGATAAGATCTAGGCACGAATGCAACGGGGGCTTCTCCTTACACGTGTCTTTACTCAGAGAGGAAAATATTTCTCAGAAGACCCCTAGCCGACTTCCCCTTGGGCCTCATTGGCAGGACTGAGTCACATTTCTATGCCTTGGTCTCATGGAAGGCTGAGAGAGCAAATACCCAGCACTTTTGGGCTCTAGAGTGGGAGGAGGGCTCTGCCCATGGAGAATGGCTGTTGGTAGGAAACCAAGAGTGTCTGCCAGGTTACCAAGATGGGGAGTGAACGTCACTTACAGTATGGTAATAGCTTGAGGGATGGCTGGGCTTTTTGTTCTATGCTGAATGGCCCCAGGCTGGGATTATTTTTTATTTTCTAAGTCTGTTTATATTTATTATTCTCTCTCCTTCCTTTGTGCCAGACTGCTAGTTATCATTACTTGCTGTCAGTATACCTTGTCCTAATCTTGCCATAATTAGGGGTTTTTTTCTGGAAAGGTCATATAATCAAACTTGTTAGAACTATGCCTGAAATGTTCTGAATGAGTATCTGGCAGCTGTCCTATGGATCCCATACATGGTGTGGCGTCGCTTTGGCCGTTCAAGGTCATTCTTCCATCGTGGAGGTCTTTGGAGAAGTGACAGATTTCTAGAGTGGCTTAGGAATTCAGATGCAACTTTAGTGAAGTCATCTTATGTGAAAGGATGAGCACTTGGGGACACTTAACGCTTGTTTACTAGGGAAAGCGAAACTGCATCTGTCCCGTGTGAACCCCAGCATGGTTTGGAGAGAGGCAGCAAAAAATTTACTGATGCATATTCAGCTCCCTCTCCACGCCGCATGGCTGCCGGGCGCTTGGAGAACACCACTAGCTCTGGGACTGTATGCAGTGGAGCTCATCACGGCAGTGACTATCCACCATGAAGCAAGCCGGTACAGAGCCTCATGGTGCCTTCCTGCGCTCTGGCAGGGGGTGCCCTGTGAATGAATCCTGTGAAATGCCCAGGTTGTACACAATTGGAAGTGTTTGGCAGTGACTTGTTTCAACAAGTTCTTGAAGAAAGCAATGCTTTGGAAAGTGGTTATTGACATTATACTGAACAAGCGAGGGCCATCCTTTCCGTGGTTAGAGAGCTGACCAAAATTCAGTCTCTGTATACAGGAAGAAGGAAATAGGCAGCAGTTGTCCAACTAATACTGACGAGTAACTGAACCAAATGGAGGGGTTCTACCCTGGGAATCAAACTTGAGCCGGTAGGTGGGTTGGGTTCAAAGGAAGCCAATAGTTAAAATACTCAATTCCGATATAGCTAATATGAGCCCAAACTGCGTAGAGCCCTGGGAGTACCTTCAGAACAAGTTAGCTGTGCGAAGGCCTGCCGTCATTATTTTACTATGCGTCAGAAAATCACGAGTGAGGGGTGCCTGCCTGGCTCAGTCAGTAGAGCATGTGACTCTTGATCTCAGGGTTGTGAGTTCAAGCCCCACGTTGGGTGCGGAGATTACTTAAACGTGAAATCTTTTTAAAAAATCATGAGTTAGCCTATAGGCAAGTGTTAAGTGAGAAGAACATTTGGAGATAAGGAAAACAAACTTTGTTGTGTTTTTTTTTTAATTCTGACTAATTTGTACCATCCAAAGCATTCTTTCAAGAAAAATGCAAAGCATTTCTCATAAATATTTTAGTTATTAACTCCTTCTTATGCATAGAACATTTTCAAAGAATCCATCCTTTTATTGATTCCTGACCGATACAGGCAGGGTATGGTTTAGTTCAGTTGAGCAAGATAATTATATTTTTTGAATTTTATTTTCTCATGTGGATTATCGATTTTATGTCTCAAGTACTCTGACCATTCCTGCTTCACTGTTCATCTAGCTACTGTGTTCAGATTTTAATATTGGCTTCAACTATACTTTTTTAGAAAAAGCTCCATGGAGAAATAATCATGCAATCAGTGTTGTTTTTTCTGGGAATCGTGGTACATATCAGCATATAGCTGGCTGGAAATTTTTTTTTTTTTTTAATCAGAACAATTCACTTGCCTGGGTAAATAAATTTACATTCACATTTTGAATTGTTTCTGATCTTAATTGGGCATTTAGGGGGTCAAAGTGGATGGTTCAGAACTAGGTGGGAAAATCATTTTTCAGCATGTCAAAATACCAGCAACTCATTTTCTACAAAACAAAATAACAGGAACAAAAAATATAACGTTTTCCAAAGCCCAGTAAGCTGATAGCTTGACAATCATGAAGCCTGTGGTGTTCTCTGTATTACTTTGATACGAAATATGACTATACTTACTTTAAATTGGTAAATTATTGCCATTGAATTCTGTTATTCAAAATCACTGCATTTTTTAAGGGAGGCTCATGCATGTTAAATACTTTTCACCAGTGCTGTTGGTGATTGCTTTGGGGGTTAATGTGAATCTCGTTTTATACTTGGAAATGTATATGTAATATAAACAATTGAAGCCAAATTAAACTATGTGTAAATAGGCATGCTTTCTAAAATTAGAGGAGATGAAATGAGTAATCAGAAAAGATATAAACTTAATTTTAGAAAGCAATATTTATTCAAAATGACTGAAGATGTTACAAATCCTGCTTCATAATATAAAGGGACTCAAAGGGGCTTTCTGAATCAAATTATTTATAATTTAAGTTTGTTTTTCCTATTTTGTATTGTTTCCTATACGTTACTAAATCTCTGCTTTGGCACAAACAGGCATGTGCTGGCACCACACGGAGGCCCATGGAAAATGTGACTAACGAGTGGACATTCAAAGTCTTGCCACTTTTCTTGGGTTGTGGTGATTCATATGTAGAAACCCCCTGCAGCACTGAGTCAGAGTCAAATATATGCAGTGGTCTAAGACACTGAACAATTTTTTTTTTTTGTTTCTTGTTTTCTGGGTTTTTTAAAAAGTTTGCTGCAAACCTGACTTTTGGATGCTTAGAGGGCCTAGCCCAAGTCAAATGTCACCCTACGCCGGCATGATGACAGATGTGTAGCTATCTAGTATGTATTTTCTTTTCATATATTTGCCTCGTGTAGCCAGAAAGATGAATCTTGTACGTTCTTCACAGTAGAGACTTCAGAGAATGGTAACAGTGACACAATGAATGTGTTGTGAGCAGGTTGCACCAGTATCATTAAGAGCAGGAGGCAATGGGGCCCAGTAGAGAGAGCTCAGGATTTACACCATGGGACTAGATTCGAGCCCCACCTCCACCTAGCTGGGGCGTGAGCAAGTTAATAAACCTCTTGGAGTCTCAAGTTTGTCTGTCTGCTAAATGCACATGGTAAAAATAATGTCTCCTACATGGAATTATAACTATCAAATGAGATAAAGTATATAAAAGTACTCTGTAAAGCTAGGAAATTCTATACACATTTTTTCTCATTATCGTATTTTCGTAAGTTGATGTCCCTGTCTGTTCTTTGCCCTAGAAGTGGTAACGTTCATACAAATACACATTATATGCCTTGAGGAATGTGCTGCTGAAACAGTCTGTGTTTATAATGTTGCTTTGCCTCAAACTAAAAAGGAGTCATTTTATTTTTAAAAATTGAGTTAAAGGACCCCAAAATGAACAGACAAAGCACATAATACTTGTTAGCAGCAAACACTGGAATCAGGCTACCCTCAGTAGACATATGCAGTGTTCAGATTAGTCCCTGTTGCGTTCCATTAAGGAGCCCCCACTGGTTTAGGAACTATATGTGGTAACACATCTGGAGATGCTTCAAACTGCTGAGTAGCAGAATTCACTGCTTGATTGGAAGTAAAGTGATAACTTTATTTTTTCTGGTAGTCCAGTGGCCGTATCCTATAAAATGTAAAGATTATCACCTGCCCCTCTTGCTCCCCATTCCAAATCCATTTTTTAAGGACAGCCTCCATCCCACCCCCTCCATCAAATTCTAGATGAGGAAGATACTGCCTGACCTTTGAAGAGTTTGTGATTTAATAGAGACTTTAAAAAAATAATCAACTAACTTCCCTACTAAATACTAGACAAGGTAAATGCCATAGGAGGAATTCACATGGCTGGGAGTGCCCAGCTTCTGTGACCATTTCATAGCAGCAGCCACACATCATGCCTCATATTGGTTAAATTTATTTTTATGTGTGATTTTCACTTATGTGCCTAGATTGTAAACTCCTTGAAGTCAGGGAAGGCACTTTGGTATTTCTTGGCCCCTCCCTCCATATGTTTTACCTAAATCTCAAACCGTTTGTAGTTCAGATAGAGTCCTGTACCCAACATTCAAGTTTAACCCATACGTTGAAACCATAACTTTTTTTCCTTTCTTTTGTCTTTGCAGTCGACCTGCCCCTGTTTTTCCCTCGAGACCAGCCGACTCTCACATTCCAGTCTGTCTATCACTTTACCAACAGTGGACAGCTTTATTCCCAGGCCCAAAAAAATTATCCATACAGCCCCAGATGGGATGGAAATGAGATGGCCAAAAGAGCAAAGTAAGTGAATCCGTTGCTATTTCCTATAAATAGGAGCATTTTGTTTATCTAGTCCAGGGGTTGGCAAACTATTGCTTACAGGCTAAATTCCGTCCTATGCCTGTTTTTGTAAATAAAGTTTTATTGAAACATTGCCATGCCCATTTCTTTACTTATTTTGCGTGGCTGTTCACATGGCTGCTAACGTGGCAGAGTGAGAAATTACAACAGATCACATAGGACCTGCAGAGCAAAAAGTATTTGCTATTTGTCCCTTTACAGAAAAAGTTTGCCAACCCCTTATCTAGCCTCATCAGGTAGATTGTTTTTCTTTTTTTAATGGGTTACAGGATGTTTCTGAAATCTGTTTAGATTGGAGAAAAAGTACTAGATAGAAGTTAGAATAGCGGATAAATGAGGTCGATGATGAAAATGTTAGCAACTACTTTCATATATTTTTTTTTTAATGGAAAATTTCACCTGATGGTAAACAAATAGGATTTTTGCAGTGATTACATGAATCCAGTACTGAGTTTTTCACGTGGAACTGTAATGTCTGAAGGAACAAAGTGATTATATACCTCATTGTGTCTCTACAGCCATTGCCCAAAATAGGGCCTGTGTGTTCCTCGACTCAATAAATGGCTACACAAATAGCTTAGAACTATTAGAATCCACAGGGATGGAAGTAAGTTGGAAATTCGATAGAGGTTGAAGTTAGCTAGAGTTTGGAGTTTAGGGATTTAAGTACTGCACATGAACCTATCTGTGGAAAGCATTCACGAGTCATATGGAGTATGTAAATGTGAAAGTATGTTGAGTGTTCCTTGTGGATAAGACTTCAGTGTCTGGAACCCCAGTCTTGTTGAACCATGGCCTCCTAGACTGAAGCAACAGTGGCTTAAAATCATAGTTTCCAAGAATCAATCATGGTTAGAGTGGCAGGTGGCTATTACTTTATCACTCACTCTGAACCACCATATGATCATACCTGTGAGCCCAGCTGAAGGATGATGAAATTCACAGAATCACACAAATGAAGAATACTTATTAAGCATCCTTTTCCTTCACTCCTTCTCTGTTTATTGAGCATCCCCCATGGCAGTGAGCTCCATGCTGGGGATACAGCGATAAACAAATTGAAAGTTGTCCACGTCTTCATGGAATTTGTAGCCCAGCAAGAGAGATCAAAGTCTTTATCATACCAAACTTCTGACAGTTTTAAGTACTGACAAAACCTGGCCTTCCAGACCTAGAATGTTCCCAATTAGTAGGACTTGTCGCTCTTGCTTCCCCTCCCTGACACCCTCCCCAGGGTGCCTACTGGCATCCCCTGTACTTTCTGTAGTACAAAGCCTCCACCTAATCAGGATTGGGGCTCTGTTAAATAATGACAGGGCTGCTTTCTGTAGAAACACACACCTTCCCAGACTCATGTGGAATCCAGAATTGTTGTTATCTGAAACTTGAGTGTGCCCTTTCTCCCTGTATTTTCCCTTTTTATCCATGATGTCCAAGTCTGAAATTGTGTTTAAGGAAAACAACAGGCATAATCAAATGTACCTAAGAACAATCATTGAGACTTTGGTATCTTGAAATAGACTTGAAGAAAGGGATTAAAAAGTAAGCTTTATGTTTGAGGTATTGCAGTTGTTTAATTGTCTGGGCTTTCCCTGTGTATATACAAGATCTGCCCTTAGAAGATGGGCTGTTATTTGTGGTACGTGCTATGGACTCTGAACCAGACATGTCCTTGTGGTTTCCATGGCAAAGCTGTGTGTGTGTGTGTGTGTGTGTGTGTGTGTGTGTGTGTGTGTGTGTGTTTCTGAACTAGACCTTTTAGCATGTATGAATTGAGTCTTTAAGGAGTTGCAGACCACAAGCCTATGATTTCAGTATAGGAATATCGTAAGTGAAGCCTGTTTATCTTAACAGATTGGTTCAGAGATGCAAGAGACATTTGCTTTATGTTAACACCAGTCTAAAGAAAACATCTGAAGTAACGTTAAAAAAATCTGCTTTCTACTGTAGGGAAGATGGATTCATTTTAAATGTAATAAAAGAGAAAGCCAGCCACTCATCCTAGGAAGAAGAAATAGTTTAAAAGCTCGCTCCTTAAATTGAAGTGAGTAACTTTCCTGGGTTGTGTCAGAAAGGCAGGTAATGGATAAACACAATCAGAGAACTGTCCATGCAGGATAGGCTTAAGATTGCTGGAGAAGGTTGGAGAGAAAGGACAGAAAGAGAGAAAGGTCAACTGTAGCATTCCTTCCACGCCCTGTTTCTTTGTCCTCTGAAAATATTGTATGTGCTCAGTGCGTAAAAGGCTATAATTCACTTGGAGAGCTCTGCCCATGACATAAACACTCTCACGGTTTATGAACAGCAGTAGAGCTCTCTGAGTGGAGTCAGCTGTTTATTCCCTCCTGTAGAGCAAAGTTCTAAACATGTGAACTCAGAAAGGACGCTTTCTGGCACTGATCCGAGCTTTTCCTATGACATGTGCTTCTTGCGCATGGCTGTCCGGCAAATTCTGTCCTCACAAGAAAAATGCCCTCTAATGACGGCGCACAGGCTCTGGGGTCACGCATGCCCAGCTCCTATCACAGGTTCTAATCGAATAAGCTCTGCGGCCTTGGGCAGGGCCATTAATCTTTCTGAACTTCATCCTGTAAAACAAGACTGTACTCCTCCCTATTGGATGGACCTGATATGAAGGGTCAGTCAACGAGTGGACATATGAAAGACTCTTGTGTTTAGCTTCTGCTTTGTTCCACTGCTGCCTTTGCTCACCCCTTCCCCTCGCCCTCTTTCTGCTCCTTCAGATCCTTCAGTGTTCTTCCCTATGGTTTTCCCCATCCATGCTAATACACAGGCAGCTTCTTCCACTCTTCCTAGTCTCAGTTGACTGTTGGTCATGTACAGATCTTCCTTAACTTACGAAAGGGTCATGTCCCTATAAACCCATCATTATAGTTGAAAATATCATTCGTAAATAGAAAATGCATTACTACGCCTAACCTACCCAACATCCTAGCTTAGCCCTGCACTTCCTTCAATGTGCTCAGGACACTTATATTAGCCACGGTTGGGCAAGATCATTGAACGCAAAGCTTATTTCATAATATAGTGTTGAATATATCACATAATTTACTGAATACTGTACTGAAAGTGAAAGACAATATGGTTGTGTGAGGACAGAATGCTCGTATAAGTGTATCAGTTGTTCACCTTCATGATCGAGGGGTGGACTTGGTGCTACAGCTCACTGCCTCTGCCCAGCATCACAAGAATCCTACCACCTGTCACTAGCCTGGGAAGAGATCAAAATTCAGAACTCAAAAGTACGGTTTCTACTGAATGCATGTTGCTTTTGCACCATCGTAAAGTCAAAAGATTGTTAAGTGGAACCATTGTAAGTCAGGGACCAGGTGTACTGCTGTGAAATCTCTTTTGTATTATCCTTTGATTTTTCACATCTTTATATTGTTTCCTTTCCTTAAATTGTGAGTTCTTTGAAGGCAGGGGCTTTGTGTATATATCTTTTGAAAGATATTTATTGCAGTGTAATTTACATACAGTGTCATGTACATGCAACGAAGTGGACAGGTTTAAGACTGTCTTTTGATGGAGTTTTGACAAAGTTACCTTCTATCCTTTCCAATTAGTCTCCTCATCGCCAGGACAGACACTGTCTGATTTCTATCACATGTCTTAGTTTTTTCTTTTCTAGATACTTCTTATAAATGGAATAGTACAGATCATACTCTTTTGTGTGTTTTTTTGTATTTAGTATAATTATTTTAAAATTATTGGTTATGGCATTCCTTTTTTACTGCTGAGGAATTTCCATTATAGAAATATATCATAATTTGCTAATCCATTCGTCTGCATATATATATTTGGGTTGTTTCCAGTTTGGGGACTTTATGAATTAAGCTGCTAAAGAACATTCTTATATAAGCCTTTTTCATAGACATATGGTTTCAATTCTTGAGTAAATAACTGGGGTTGGGAGTATGTGTATGACTAACTTTATAAGAAACTGACAAATTTTTTATGAAGTCTTTATACCACTTTACACTCCCATGGGCAATATACAGGGTTCCATTTGTTCCATATCCTCTCCAACACTTGGTATTGTCAGTCTTTTTATTTTTGGCTATTCCAGAGGGGATGAAATGAGATTTCATTGTGTTTTTTTAATCTTGATTTCCTGATGATTAATGATGTTGATCATCTTTTCATGTGCTTATTGGTATGCCTTCTTTTAAGTAGCATCTGTTCAAATTTTGCCTATATTTAATTGGGTTGTTGGTCTTTTTATTATTGAGTTTTAGGCGTTATTTATATATTTGTCAGATTTATGTATTACAAGTATTTTCTCCCAATCTGTAGCTTGCCTTTTCATTTTCTTAATGATGTCTTTTGATGACAAGAAAGGTTTTATTTTTAATGAAATTTATTTTATTAGTGTTTTCTTTTTATGTTAATGCTTTTCATAGCCTCATAATTATTTGTCTACCACGAGGTCATGAAGAGATTCTTCAACATTTTTTTCTTAGAAGCTTTCATTTTGGCTTGATATTGAGGTCTCTGATCCATCTCATCCCAAGTTAAGTTCTGTGTATGGTATGAGGTAAAGGCTGAAGTTAATTGTTTATATATATCCAGGTATTCCAGCAACATGTGTTGAAAAAAACTTTTCTTTCTCTATTGAATCACCTTCATGCTTTTGTCAAAATAAATTGACTACATATGAGTGGGTCTATTTCTGGATACTCTGTTCTGTTTCATTGGTCTGTTTTTCTGTTTGGATACCAATACCAATATTTCTTAAAATCAGGAAACGTAAATTCTTCAACTTTGTCCTTTTCGAAGATTGTTTTGGCTATTCTGGGTTCTTTGCATTTCCACATACGTTTTATTTAAAATTAGTTTGCCAATTCCAACTCCATTTTCCCCTTAAAAAAAAAAAACCACTGAGGTTTTGGTTGAGATGGTGTTAAATCTATAGATCAACCAGGGGAAAATTGGCGTTTTAGCAATATCGAACCTTCCAGTCAATGAATGGGGTTTTATTTAGGTCTTCTTTAATTTTTCTAAAAAGTGTTTTGAGATTTCAGTGTAGAAAGCTTGTGTATTTTTTTAGTGATTTTACTTTTATTGCAAATGATAGTTTTTTTAGATTTTATTTCTGTCTTACTGCTAGTATATAGGAATACAGACAATTTTCTGTGTTGACCTGGTGTCCTGTCACATTGCTAAATTCACAATTAGTACTAAATTCTAGTAGCTTTTTTGTAGTTTTCTTAGCATTTTTTACATAAACAATCATATCACTTCTTACAGCTTTACTTTTTATTTTCAATCTTTATAATTTTTATGGCTTTAAATTTCTTTTCCTTACCTAATTGCACTGGCTGGGATCTGCAGTTTAGTACACAGTGGTAAGATCAGGTATCTGGCCTTATGTCTCCACATTAGGGTTGATGTTAGCAGTAAGTTTTATATAGATGTCTCTATCACACGAAGAAGTCCTCTTATATTCCCACTTTGCTAAGAGTTTTTATCATGAATGGGGTGTTGAATTCTGTAGAATGCTTTTTCTGTATCTATTGGCCTGATCCTATGGTTTTGCTTTATTCTATTAAAGTGATAAATTACCTTAATTAGTTTTTGAATATTGGACCAACCTTGCATTCCAGGGGTATACAAGCCTTCTCAGTCATGATATTTTATCCTTTTTTAGATTATTAGATTTGATTTGCTAACAGTGTGTTAAAATTTTTTACATGTTCGTGAATGATACTGATTTGAAATTTCTTCTGTTGTCCTTGTCAGATTTTGATAAAAGCACCATGCTGGCTTCATAAAATGAACTGGCAATTTTTCCTTCCACCTTTGTTTTCTGAAAGAGTCTGTGTAGGTTTGGCACTGTTTTTTTTTTAAATGTTTGATAGAGTTTTATTTATGGGAAGAAATTCAAAGAAATCCTTACTAAATACAGGGATATTCACCATTTTTTCTTGTGTTGGTTTTAGCAAGTAGTGTTTCCTTTAAGTAAGTTGTCTAAGTTGTTGAAATGATTGGCGTGAGATTGTTGATAATATTCCCTCATTTTTCTTTTAATATCTGTGGGCTCTAGTGATAGAACTTCTTTCAGTCCTTATAGTGAAAGTTTCTATTCTTTTCTCTCCCCTTTTCTTAGAACAGTCTAGCTAGGGATTTATCATTTTTACTGATCTTTACAAAGAAAGCTATTTATTTTATTAATCTATGCTTTTCTCTTGGTTACTTCTACTATTTATTTTCAGTTTAATTTGTTCTCCTTTTTCAAGCTTCTTAAGATGGAAGCTGAAGTCAAAGCTGTGCCTGCATGTGCCATCCAGGCACCTTTGCCTGCCCTGTGGACCTCACCATTCTCAGTGCACCCTCACACACCTTCATGGGATCATCTCAGCAGCCCCGTGGGGGGGGGGGTACAGTGTAGAAATCCTCACTGTCCTTCATGCAGATAAAGAAACTTAGGCTCAGAGTGATTAAGTGTCTTTCCTGAGGGCACACAGCTAGCTTCTAATAGAGTCAGGGCTCAACACAGGGCCTCTGACTTTCTGTACATCTGTCCCCAGGCAGACAGATACAGTTCCCTTTCTCTTTACCACTTGTCTGACTCAACCCCCTCAGAAGCCTGGCACTTAAATAACATAAATACAGAGAGGAAATGCATGTGGCAGTTAAGAGCACTGACCCTGAAGTCAGGACAGCTGGGTTGAAACCTGTCTCTGCCACTCACTATCTGTGTGACTTTGGGCAAATTCATAATCTCCCTGAAGTCTGTCCCCTTATCTATTAAATGGGGAATCTAGTTTTAGAGGGTGATTATGAGTATCAAATGGTGTGTATGGTGTTCCATTATTAACTAAGAGATTACCACACACTTAACAACTTAGAACAGCACAAATTATTATCTCATAGTTTCTATGGATTAGGAGTCTGGTACAACCTTCCTGGGTCTCTTTTCAGGGTCCCAAATGACTAAAGTCAAGGTGTTGGCTGGGGCTGCTTTCTCATCTGAGGCCCAGGGCCTCTTCCACACGCATTCAGGTTGTTGGCAGAGTTTAGTTCCTTGTGGTTGTAGGACTGAGGTGTTGGTTGCTTTACAGGCTGTCAGCTGGAGGCCATTTCCTGCCATGTGGCCCCTCCACATCATCAAGCCAGCAGTGGTGCATCAAATCCTGCTGTTTCTAATCTCTGACTTTGGTGTCACTGACTTCTGGACTCAGATCATTCAAAGGGTTCATTTGATTAGGTCAGTCCTACTGTTAATCTCCCTTTCTTAAAGTCATCTCTTTCATGTAGCATAACATGAAACCATAGAAATGAAATCCAACATTTTCATAGTCCTGGGGATTATTATACAAGGGGTGAGAAATCTCAGGGGCCATCTTAGAATTCTGCTTCCCACACAGGGTAGTGTAGGTGAGTTGTCCAGCGTAGGGTCTGGCATGTCGTGAGCATTCAGTCGATGTTCACTATTAATGTCACTATCCCTGTAGGGAAAAAGATTTTTAATTAAAGGATAGCAGAGTCAGCACTGCACCCAACTAAACAGTCCCCTGGCCTCAGTGACTTGGCCAGAGATTCTTAGATTCTAGGCTGCCCCGTCTATGCACACCATCACCTATGGCTGTCTCTTCTTGGTGCCAGCCAGGCCAGCTTAGAAAGTTGGAAAAATCCATACTTCAGTTGTTTAATCTACATAAAACCAACTGTCACTTTAAAAAAAAACAAACAAACTGAACTTACTAGTTACCTACATTGATATCTTGTATACAGCTTTAGATCTGTCTAGATGAATGAATCAGATGATTTTTTTTGTAATCCTTTCTAGTCTGATAAATCTGTGAGTAGATGGAGTGAGTTTTCCATGAGCTTCATTGTGTAAAACATCAGGTTGATTCTAGAGGCCTAAGTAGTATCTGAGAATAGGATTTAACCCCAAACCACTCACTGCAATGGCTTGTCACAAATAAAACCCGTTATATAAATGGAATCACTTAAAGAATATTTCAAAAAATAGCTTCTCAGTCAACACATGGGAGTAATTCATGAACCTCCTAAAACCATTTGTTGTTTCCCTTCTTGCCTCAAGGTCAGAGAGTTGTTATTTTCTTATTTAGAAACCTATCCAAATGGTCCCAAAGCAGTCCGTAATTCACCATATGTTCTTCGCCATGCACACTTTTATAATTTGTCATCCAGTTGTCTTTGCAGAATAATTTTCTCTTTCAAGGGTTTTTAAAAGATTGTACATTCTGGACTATTTCAGGAATCTTTCACTGTTAATACCTATATATTCCCAAAGATACAGTTTTCTCCAAACTTGTCATTAGCTGCCAAATGCTTCAATCAGTCTTGGGCATCCGTCCTTTAAATACACCCAATAAAAATAGATCTCCTCTCCTTGATTCAAGAGAAGGGGGTTAGATGTCCCCACCTGATTTGCTGCCCATCCCCACCCTTACTGTGGCTCGAGGCCTCTTCGGGTCCCTCAGATGCTATGGAACTCAGTGTGGAAACCCCAGTTCAAAGAGGTTAGTACATGGTGTGGTCGCAGGAGCCCTGAGGCCTGAGAATTCTTTGGGACTAGGGGAAGACTCAGGGAGGGGTGTTGGTGAAGTGTAAGTGGTTATAATGTCAGCCTGTTATATGTGTTTGTCTTTCCAGAAATTAATCACTTACTTCTTTGCTTCCTTGTGGGTAGCTCCTTAAGGCAGCTCAAATTATGCTTTGTTCCTATTGAGATTTCACTGCAGAGTCAGGCCTCTCTCTGCAGTCCCCGTGCTTGGTCGGCTGGCCAGAGGGACACCCTGACATGTGTGACACCCATCAGTGTTATGGAAAACCCTGATGGGGACATTGCCACCCTCCCTCTCCCTGGACCGCTACCTCCCCTTCTCCCCCCTGCCTCCCTGGGCCCCATCCCTCCTCCTGTTTATAGCCATATTTCTGGAACCCCCATCTGCACCCAAGGGTAGGGAGATGACCAGAAAGGTAAGGGTTGTGCCCAATTGTGATTGCTCACCCCCACAGCCCTTCTGCAAGGCGGAGCAGCTACAGAAGCGAGCTGCTCTGGGCCGAAAGAGTCATTGGCAGAAGGGAGGGCACCGAGGCAGGCAAAGCTACCAGGTTCGGCCTCTCAGGGTGCTGTGCCACAGTGATAGAACCTGCAGTTCCAATGTTGCTATGATTCATGGGTTTTCTTTATTCTTTTATTTTGCCTTAAGTTCCCTTGGAAGAATTCCCTTTAAAAAATCCCAAACCCAGTCTCATCTTAGCTGAACTCCCCTCTGAAGAGAAGAGGGAATTTTCTGGTCCAGCCGGCACAGCTTGGGCCATCAGAGTGCCCTGGGAAGACAGGGACAGAACCAGGCTGGAACTGAGGAAGGCCGAGGTCCCCGAGCCTTCCCCTCACCCACATGCCCTGGGTTCCTGCGTGGGCGAGCACGCCTTTCCCTCCAGGGGTTTAGAAACGTAGACGCTGTGAAGAGAAAAGTAAAGCAAATAAATAACATGGAATTATTGGATCCTTGAACTCTCAGAGAGAATCATTTTGAAAAGTTATCTTCAAGGGATTTGGTTTGTTTTTCCTTTCAGAAGAGAGAGCAACGGAGATGGAGAGGAATCCAGATCTGCCTGACGTCCAGGCATCCTCTCCAAATTGCGTAGGTCAGAGAGAACATGTTATTTATTAGAACCTGACATCTGTTGCTGTGAAATGATAAGCTCCCTTAAAAATCCTGGCCATCAATTACTGCTAATACAGCCCTCATCCCGACGGAGCTGTTTTACCATCCTTCCAGCCTTCACGAACCAGGCCGTACCAGGAACAGAGCAATTACAGCCCAGCTCAGCCTCCTTACTCCCCTCGGGCAGGACCCCTCAGGCCATCTTTTACAGGCCCTGCATCTGTGTCCCTGGCTTCTTTTGATTCCACTCTTTGGCCCGTCTGAGGTCTGCTTTAAGGACTGAACCCCACCCCACCCCCTTCGGATCCGTCCTTCCATCCTGCTTTCTCAGTGGAAAACAGGGTTAGGGTTTACTTTCTGGTCTCATCGTGTAAGCCAGAAGAAACTGCACATGAGAAGAATAGCTGGAAGATCAGTTCATCTTTGTCATGGACGTGAACTTTGTTATACTGTTCGAATGCTACCAAGCGCTCAGGCGAGGATTCTGATGATCCCACCCAGCCATTGTGAAAATCTGATAACCAAGGACAGCTACCTCCTTGTTTGTGAGTTATGGTCACATATTTTTCTTCCTTGGAAAAATAGATGTCTTACAGAGCTGAAAGCAAAGGATAGGAGAATTGGTTTGGGATTTTTATAGAATATCAAAGTAGAAACATACACTTAGCACTGGAAGCAGAGTTGCCTTTGAACTGTTGGAAGAAGAAATGTAACAGTAAGTAAAGACCATGCAAAAAAAGAGTGGCCTGTGAGCTAGGAGACCTGGGTCTGATCTGGGCACTCTCATCAATTGCCCGTGTGATCTTGGGAAGGAAACTTCACCTTGGCCTCAGTACCCTCATCTAAAAGCACTGGGCTGGTAACTGATGGTCACCAAGTTCCAGCATATTTTTTGGATTTTAAGTGAAAATTGTGTGTAAATTATGTGCTTAGCATACTTTTTTATTCATGTTGAGAAAATTCCACCTCTGTTGCCAGAGGTCAGACACAAATTGAAAACATTACTAAATGGAATTAAGTACGCTCTGTACGTGATGCTTTTTTCTACAACCCATATCTGGTATTTATAGAACACCTCAGTTGCAGAACGTGCACACATATGCCCTGAACACACACCCAGTAAAATACTTCTAGATGTAATACATTTTCAGAGGTCAAGTTAAAACAGCTTCTTGGGAATTAGGCCTGACTGTTCAGATGTGTGTGTTGGTTTCTGACAGGTGCCGCCAGGGCCGCTCAGGGCTGTCACGTGTGATGTGGAGTCCAGCCAAGGCAGGAGGGCCAAGCTGCTTGTTTCTATCACTTCACATTAAGGCATGAGTTCTAGAAAAAAAAAGGAAGCAGCAAAGAACAGTCAGGACCATCCATTCTGGGCACATCGTTAATGACAAGCAGAGGCCTTGTTTCTTCAGAAGTGGGATTCTGTCTTGTCTGTTGTCAGATCATTCTGGACAGGGGCCACCTGTGAAAATAAGACTCATGACTTGTTGAAGTAGCAGATTTATAGAGGTGAGCAGAAACAAGGAGCAGATACTGGGGCAGTCACCACTGCTCAGAGACTGGCAAAATTGCCAAGAGTGGAGCAAAGTTGGGCAGCCAAGCAGAAGTGTATCCAGGAAGGTAGGTGTGACAGTGGGGACCAGTCTCGGCACACGGAGCTTGGAAGGAACCTTAGAAACCATCTCGTACAGCTAAGGTTGAGTACAGTAGGCATGAACCACAGTGCTGGGAATTAAATGAAATAATTGGTATAAAACGCTTGGCACAGCAGCGGGCATGGACTTGGCAGTTCAGTTCATCTTTCTCATTTCCTGGAAGCAGTTGTTCAAGACCATACAGTACCATGATTAGAACGCTGTGCCCCAAGCCACCTCTGACCTCTCGCCTTTACTCAGTCTGTTTCCTGCTTCCTTGCTCACAGGAGCCGTGTAGTGACATCAAGGGCTGGAGGTTAGCATGCCTGCATGCACACACCCAGCCACCTACCCTGTGTGTGGCCTGGCCTTCTTCCTCACGGCTCACTTGGGGGCTGAGGGATGCTGTGGCCATGGGGAAAGCCTAGGGTATTCTTTTTCTGGTTGTTTTGTTTTGTTTTGTTTTGTTTAAGGTTTACTTAGTTTTGAGAGATAGAGAGACAGAGCATGAGCAGGAGAGGGGCAGAGAGAGAGGGAGACACAGAATCCAAAGCAGGCTCCAGGCTCTGAGCTGTCAGCACACAGCCTGATGTGGGGCCCAAACTCATGAACCACGAGATCGTGACCTGAGCCGAAGTTGGACGCTTAACCGACTGAGCCACCCAAGTGCTCCAGAAAGCCCAGGGTATTCTTGAGCAGAAATAGTTCTTCTGGGAGGATAAAGACCTGGCACTGAGTACCTTTAAGGGAACTAAATATTCCTGTGGCCAAACGTATCACGAGAATCAGTGGACGAAAGAAGAAAGGGGGTGTCTTAATGGAGCGGGCCAAAGAATAGATGCTGCTTCTTGGCCTCCAAACTAGCAGGAAGGCTGCACATGGAGAAGAGGATGAAAAATTCCAGTGACTCTTATCTTCCCAGACAGACAGAACTGCTGGCACTTAGTCATGCCTAATGGAAAATGGAAGCCAAGAAAGCAGAAGCGAAGCTGGAGTGATCGAGGGTCGCCCTTAATCCAGAGTCGCTTCTGAGGAGAAAAAGGGGCTTGTCTCCTTGTGTGCCCTGGATGGTCAGGGCTGGGCTTCCAGGTAGAGATGCTGTGGCTGTCAGGAGAGCAGGCTTCAGAGTAGCCATGATTGTAAGAACCCAGCGTAACGGTGGTTTCTGCCGTTAAGTTATTGCTGGTACTTCATTTGGAAAACACTTAGGAGTTATATATATGACATACAGAGTATGTGCAAAGCACAAGAGACACACAACACACCCAGTTTGAAAAGCCCCAACTACAAAGCCTGCTGGTCAATCTTGGAGCGGTTCATCACCAGTTGAGATTCCATTCTGGCAGTGGGGCCACCCGTGGCATTAACTACTTAGCACACTGAGTGTGAGTCAGAATTGCAAAGCAGGAAGCTCTGTCGCTCTTCTACAAATCAAAAATCAAAATTTAGGAGACCAGAATTTTCCATTATTGATCATTTTAAGGAGCATATCCTCTTTAAATGGTCATTATTCCTGTCATCCAAAAAAAAGTGAAATTTACAAGAACATATATGTAAACGCGTGACTGTTGTTGTCTCAGCATAAATGATAGCGGATCACGCAGTTTCTTCTGATCATCTTATAGATGATGAGGAGGAGGAGGGTAAATGTGTACTGGCTGCCTACACTGTACCAGCATAACTCCAAATGCTTCATATATGTTAATTCCTATAATTCTCTTAACAACCCTGTGAGAGCAATACTGCCATTATACCTAGTTGATAGATTATGAAGCTGAGGCCCTGCAACGTGAAAATGACTCGTCCAAGGTCACAGGGTAACATGGTATGGGGACTGAGACTTCACCTCGGGTTTCCTGACTTTTCGACTACATTCTGGCCTCTAATACTACCCTGCCTCTCTTCCTCAGATTGACTGCCTGAGTTATCCCAAATCTGCCAGGCAGCTGAGCTCAGCATTCTGTTTAGAACTGTAGAGTTTCTAGGCTGTCAGCCTTGGTTGACGCTCAGGTTCGGTCTGCCCCAGTGTGGATTTATAGTGGCAGATGGTCTGATTCGGTTCTCTCCAGATCACCGGTGCCCTTTGATTCATTCATTCACTCATCCAGCAAATATTTACTGAACTCAAAGTAGGTATCATGCACCTTGATAAGTGATGTGTGGGACTCAATCCCTGCCTTCACTGAACCGAGGTAAGGTGGAAATTCTACATAAATAGCTGTCTTATAAGGCAGCAACATGTGCAATGTGCAGGTGGAATGCAGTAGGAGAGGGAAGGATGTCTGTTGCCCAAGATCGAGGAGGCTGACATTGGAGTATGGGTAACAGTGCGACAAAGGGAGGACGTTCCTGCCAGAGGGAACAGACTTGCCAGAGGCCAGGAAGCAGGCGGGTTCGGGGTAGCATGTAGCACCATATACACCGGTACACCCCGTATACACTGTATACACAGAAGAGGGTAGCAGTAGATGAGGCAGGAGAGAAAGAAAGAGAGAAAGAGAGAAAGAGAGAGAGAGAGAGAGAGAGAGGGAGGGAGGGAGGGAGGGAGGAAGGAAGGAAGGAAAGAAAGAGGCAGGTAGCAGAGTTCTGCAGGGTGGAGGGAACATGTGCTCTGGAATCAGACCCACCAGGATTCAAATCCTGGTTCTGCCACATTGTAGTAGTATTTTCTTACCGCTGTAGATGGTTTTCTCATCTGTACATTAAGGTTAACAGTTCTCTCTCACAGAGGAATGTGAATGTTAAACGGGAGCCCGATTATAGAATGGCTGGAATATTGTTGGTGTTCACCTAATGATAACCGTTGTTATTAACCACCCTAAGACAGGTAACTCTTTGTACAGTGGTCTGCCTTGTTGTAGATGTAGAAGTCATAATAGAACCTTCTTGGTCTTGGAAACAATAACAAAGGCAGTAGACCCTAAGCTCTATGGTCACGTTGGAGGAACACAGTAGAGGAATGTTTGTCTTGGGTCTTTGCACCCCTTCTTTGCCACTTCAGCACCCAGGGATTTCAGAGACCAAATAATTTAGTGTTAAGTGCATCCTGTGCAACATTTAGGACACACTTATACTAAAAAGTTATTTGTTGCTTATCTGAAATTTAAATCCCATTGGCAATCCTGTGTGGAGGGACAGCCCAAGAACCAGTCAGAACAGGCTGTGTGCCTTATTGGGGAAAGGGAATCCACTGGTCTTCTAGGCTTCTCTCTTGGGTAGCGTAGGCTTGCGCAGCAGGCTGTAGGCAGTGCCTTCAAGTCGCTTCCTGGGTAGAGATGTTAAATGTTGGCAGGTGTCCCTGTGTGTGTTTGGGAGTGGGAGTAGGGGTGATGTGGGGAAAGGTGTCTTGGACCAGTCTTCTCATATTCCCACCCTCTTTCTTCAGAACATTCTCGAGGACCGTTGGCAGAGTGAAGACCGCCTCCGTGGTCTGAGAACTTGTATCACCAAATAAGAGCAAGCCCTCTTTTAGAGAGTTTTTCTTCCAGGAGCATTGCTAAAAGTGGGAACTTCAGCTGTCCCTTGTGGTGTGACTTGAGATGGCCATGGCAGGTGTGATGGTAACTGACCAAATACTCCCTGCTCTGGTGAGTCTGAGGACCACAGCATTGGAGCTGGAAGGCAATCCAGCTGCCTGGCTTTGAAAGTGAAGCAAAGAAGACCCAAGAAAGGAAGCCCAAGGTCACACAAATATTCAGAATTTGAGTCTAAACTTAAGTCTGGGTCTGTGCTCCTGGGCTCTTCAGGAATAATTTAGGGGATGTGAAATTCCCAGCAGACTTGTTTAGTTGAACATTCGCTCTGGGTGCTTGATCACAGTCGTCTCCAGGTCTCCATCTGGCTGTGTGTCCTTTGGTGCTGCCATACCCAGCTTTATGCTTGACTCATTCTCTCCTTGAGGCAGAGTTTGTTAAGCCCCTGAGAGCAAGATCACCACTGGTAGGGAGTTAGTGGCACTATCTTAGGCCAGTTTGATCTTGGCCCTCCCCGTTGGTGCCTCCTTGCTGATCTCTTTGCCCCACCCTTGCCAAGTGTTCTGTGGTTGAGATGGAAAAATCCACCTTAGAGCAGATGGCTTTTAACCTCAGTTTCAGAAGAATAATTTGTCCACGGAACATGAGGTGAAATTTAAAACAACGCAGGGCGTAGGTTTGAGCAGAACAGCACCCTTGGGCTTAAGAGTGACTTTGACCTATTCCTCCCAGACTAGAATGATTATCCAGCTGCCAGAGAGTTCTTAGAGGAATCACTTTATTAAATGGTGTCACTGGTGAAGTGGTATTAGCCCTAAGACCAGCTTTATCTGCACACTCTAAAAGCAAACCTGACCGTGCAGGCTGAGCTTGCCCACGTGGAAGCTGGGAGCAGCGATCATGGGATCTTCCACTCTTTTTATTTTCTTGTTCTTGCCACAACCTGTCATGAGACCAAGAAAACTTGTTTTGAAAATGCTTGACAGCCAAAACAACCTGTTCCCAAGCCCTGGACCAGAGGGTTTGCCCTCTCTGACCATTTATGTACTGTTAGAGGTTTGACTAGCTGCTGCCTGGAAAAAATGAATATGCTGTTTTCTTCTCGTATTGTTCACAGACAAGTGCCAGTGGCTTCACGGGTCCTTTTTTCCCTTTTTTCCCAGCCCTTCACCAGAGACATTTTAAAACCGTGCCTGAGTCTCACTGATGAATGAACCTTAGCAGCATATACTTATGAGGATATAACCAATGGTTACCTGTCTGCAAGCCGAGCTTGATATGTGGGTTGTGTTTCCCAGTCCTATTAGACTTTAACCTGTGATTTTCCACTTGCATTTTGGTCCTCTTTGGAGTTAAATGTGAGAGTCAGACTCTCCAGTTACCCCAAGGGCTAGTTTGTCCTTTCACACTGGTGACTCTGAGGTCTGCAGGAGCATCTCTGTTCCTCCCCACAAACCGTGCAGGTCTTGGTCTTGGGTGGTCTTGGGTGGGTCCCGTGACTGTGAAGGAGTCACGTCACTCCTCCTCTGAAAATACAGGGGTGGGACTAGAACAAGAATTGGCAGACAACAGCCAGCTGCCTGTTTTTACAAATAAAGTTTTATTGGAACACAGCCACATCCATTCATTTACATATCGTCCGGGGGGCTCCTATCACTACAAGGGCAGAGGCAGATTGTAGAAACAGAGCATATGGCCTGCAAAACAAACTTTTTACTATCTGGCCCTTTACAGGAAAAGTTTGCTGGCCCCTGGACTAGATGATCTTTAGGGTTTTCAAATCCAACTCCCCATGACTTTTGAACTTGTGGCAGGCAGTGCTTTTATAGCATGAGCTGCTGAAGTAACTAATAAGGGTCTTAACTCTCTCTTCCCTGTAGTAGTTAAAAGCATGTTTTGAGATTGTTGAAATCTACAACGGGTGGGGACTCATTCTGTTTATTTTTACAGTTTATTTTGCTGTACGTCTGAGTTTGCTTATTGGTCTGATGTCTCTGGCACCCACGGTGTTCACCAATTTTGGAAAAAGACACCCAGCTGCAGGTCTGACTGCATTCAGTGGCATGGTTCAAGGTGGGCCATCTGTACCCCATGGAAAGGAACACAGATTCGTCAACTTGATAACCATGACAGGAAAAGGGAGCCAGACACTGTCTTGAGAGCCTGTGTGGCTGCCCAAACCCACCCACCTGTGTTCTGTCCCTGAGTCTGAGCTACATGTAGGATGGGGTGGGAATAGCCCGGAGTGGTGGGGTAGGTTGGTGGCTGTGGTAAGAAAAACAGAAATGAGTCCTGAAGATGCCTTAAAAAATTCAGAGACCAGGGAAAAACTACATCTTCTTCCCCCATTAGCAGTCCAAACAAGATTCTCTTTTTTTTATGTTGATTTATTTTTGAGAGAAAGAGAGCACGTAAGCAGGGGAGGGGCAGAGAGAGAGAGAGGGAGACAGAGAATCCCAAGCAGGCTCCATGCTGTCAGCAAAGAGCCTGGTGCATGGCTCAAACTCATGAACCGTGAGATCATGACCTGAGCCGAGATCAAGAGTTGGATGTTTAACCGACTGAGCCACCCAGGCGCCCCAAGATCCTAATTTATAAAATTTGCGTCCTAGTGACATGCATCCCCTATGCACATGCCAGATGCACAAGAGAGAACCCAAAGTACAGAAATGAATGGTTCTCTTCTCAGGGCCACTCTGGTCTATAAAGAATTTTTGTGCAGACTAGAAAAGGTGTCCCCTTTGCATTGGTTCAGAGCAGAGTTCGACTAATAGCTTTGAGTTAAAAACAAACAAACAAACAAACAAACAAAACCCACAGTAGTCTGTTTCTCTGGGCACATAGCCCCTGGAGCACACAGCTTACAAATAGAGCAGGAGTGAACTTCCAGTCCCCACTTGCTCGCTCAGCTGGATGTCTTTGTGCAGAGTAGAAGCTGCACTCCCAAATGCATCAGCCACTCCTGATCCCTGGTATCCTAGAAGTCTGCGGGGTCTTCTCCCAGGGGCCTTGCTGGCCAGTGACACATTCATGCTGCTTGGCGTTGGTTTCTTTTTTTTTTTTTTTTTTAATTTTTTTTTCAACGTTTTTTATTTATTTTTGGGACAGAGAGAGACAGAGCATGAACGGGGGAGGGGCAGAGAGAGAGGGAGACACAGAATCGGAAACAGGCTCCAGGCTCTGAGCCATCAGCCCAGAGCCTGACGCGGGGCTCGAACTCACGGAGCGCGAGATCGTGACCTGGCTGAAGTCGGATACTTAACCGACTGCGCCACCCAGGCACCCCTTGGCGTTGGTTTCTGAGACCACAGCGGCCTCAGCTGGCCCCTAGCCTGCCCATTAATACCTGTCCCTGTCAGCAGTGCCCAGGCCAAGGGTGGCTCAGAGTCTCGGGGCTGGCAGAGGGGCGCCCCACGGCCAGAAGCACTAAGACTTGGTCTCCTCCCAACAGACACCAGAGACCCTGATCTATGTTAGGCACTGCTTTTGGAGAGCCCACGTCCTGGCTCTTCTTTGGCAATTTCTGACCCGAAACTGGCCGTCAACTTCAGGAATGCACATAATTTTCCAGAGCTATAGCTCACAGGTGATACGCTAGCAGCACAAATGGGTGAGGCGGTCCAGAATAGACAAGCTCACAGTGGTGGGAGCTGACCTCACTCCCGAGGCATTGGGTTACGCGTTGCCCAGTGTGCGCGGTGACGCCGTTCCGGGACACCCCTCCTGCAGAGGGTGTGCTGTCAGAGTGGTTTTCAGTAGGCTGTTATGAACTCCCCATGGGTGAGACGGCTTTGTGGTCAGATATGATTTCCAGCTCTCAGCTCACAGTGGGAATTGCATTTGGGCCAGCTGTGTGGGCAAATTTTGAAAGATTCCTAACCTACCCTTTTCATTTCATATCTAGCAGCGGCCCCCAGCAGTTTGGAAGCTGGAGAATTGGGAAGAAAGAGAGGCTGGGAGCCCACAGTAGCCAAGAACTTAATATCTACTTCCTGCCCCCTTTCTTGGTTCTGAAAGGCCACTGGGAACAAGAGGAAATGTAGTTTGTCAGTGTTCTGAGCCCCTAAAGCGTGCAGAGCACCGTGCTAAGGAACAGAGGCCTGCGTACAAGGGCACTTCTCTCTGTGCCCTAGAAAGATGCCCTAGGGAGGAAAAGGGTGGGGTGTGGGCATCAGTGCCACCACTCCTTGCGGGGAAGGGTGATGGTAGCCCAGTGAAGCCGGCACTGGGGAAGAGCCCTATGGTTACCTTGGGACCAGAGGCCTGGGAACTGAGAGAAAGAAAGCTGGCAGTTAACAAATGTTTTTGATTTTTAAAACATACTGCTTCAAATCACCAGGCACACGATGATGCCCCTCACTTTTCGCTACAGATGCTGTGGGTAAACATAGGGCCCTTCCAGTGGACTGTGAGTGCCTCAGAGCCGTGGCCATCCTGCTCCAAGCCTGTGGGCACACAAAGCGCAGGAGGCCTCCCAGGGAAAGTGCTGTGCTGCCACAGGGCACTAGCTTGTTCCACATCCCCCTCCGCCTTGACCACACAGCTGACCTTGGGCCAGCTACCTGTTCTCTCCAAGTCTGTTTCTTCATGTATCCAGTGGCAGGAGAGCAGTGGTATCTATTTTCATACACTTGATTGTTGCTTGCATTAAAATGAAGGGTTTTTTTTTTTTTTAATGTTTATTTAGTTAGTTTTGAGAGAAAGACAGCGTGAGCAGGGTTGGGCAGAGAGGGGGAGAATCCCAAGCAGGTCAGCGCACATCCTGACGCGGGGCTCAATCCCACAAACCACAAGATCGTGACCTGAGCCGAAATCAAGAGTCAGACACTTAACCGACTGAACCACGCAGGCACCCAAAATGAGGTTATTTTAAAAGCATATTATAAACTAGAAAATACCAAGTATCAAGTTAGTTCATTCATTTATTCAACAAATATTAAATGCCTACTAGGTACAGGCACTATGTAGTCAACAGTCCCAGGTATTCCAGACCCTCTTATAAACAGAAGCTGTTCCATCGATGTTTCTTTTTTTTTTTTTTTTTAACATTTACTATTGAGAGACAGAGCATGAGCATGGGAGGGGTGGAGAGAGGAGGAGACACAGAATCTGAAGGAGGCTCCAGGCCTTGTGTAGTTGGCACAGAGCCCGACGCGGGGCTCGAACTCAAAAACCGCGAGATCATGACCTGAGCCAAAGTCAGACGCTTAACCGACTGAGCCACCCGGGCGCCCCTATCGATGTTTCTTGAATTAAAGTGAAGCAGGAGTTGCCTGGAGTGTGTTCATGCAGCCGTGTGGTGGGAGCAGAGGGCAGGCGGAAAGGAAACTAAGATGGTTTGAGTTCTTACCACGTGCCTGGCACGGGTTCCTCACAGCAGCCACGTGAGTCCTATGGGAACTCCATGGAGACCCAGGATGGTTAAGTAGCTTCCCCAGAGACACACAGGTACTAAGTGACAGATGCATATTTAAACTCAGTTCTGACTCCAAAATCCACCTCTTCCCTCTGGGCAGTAAGAGTGGTTGCAGAGTGCTCTTCTTGCCGCAGAATGAGACCAGCCTGTTCTCTCTCTAACCTCTCTGATTTTCCTTCTCCCAAATATCCCCCAGATCAATGACTCAGGCCAGATCCTAGCCAAAAATGGTCACTCTTGCTTCTAGGCCAGAAAGTGGGACTCGTGTGAAAGCAAAGCAGGGTGAGGCTCTATGACCACAGGCCAAAACCTCATGTTCACAAGGGCACAGGTTTTAGGAAAACAATAGCCTTTGATGCCTGCTCAGGATTCCTTCAATGGTAAGGCCCCAGGAGGCAACTCTCACCCAAACAACGTACTCTTGGCAAAGGGAGGGTGGGTGTCTTTTCAGGCATAAAGCTACCAGCAAGGACCCAGAAATCACTCAAGGGAGTTGTTGATTTCCCCAGGGGATCTAGCTTTTGGAAATAAACTTAGCAAAGGATTCCATTGGCCTCCATCCTGAGGCCTGTCTTGCCTCTAACACCTTGGAGGGGAGGGAGATCATGGAAGTTTTGTCCTTATGTAGGTTACCAGCTCAGCAACTGAGGCGTCCTTTTCTCAAGTTTAGCACCAGCTATTTATTCTCATAAAGAATTGGTAACAAAACAAAACAAAACAAAACTAGTGAGGTTACTGTTTGGCTTGGTTTCCAAAAACCAGTCCCTGCAATTGGCAGTTATTTCCTAGACTTAATAGGTGTAGGAAAAAAGGACCTTTGTTGATGGTCAAGCATTTGACAGAAAATGAGAGTATTTCTGTGTTACTGAGGTACAGCTCCCAAAAATGAACAGAGGCATCCAGGTGGGGTGGATCGTCAGAAGGACAGGGAATCTACAAGGCTGCGTTCAAAGCTGGGCAGACCCAGGGCTCCAGAGCCAGCAACACCAGAGAACTCCTGCCCACAGTGCTCAGGAAGGCAGCCTGACCTTGGGGCCCGGGGCACGTGGTGGAGGCCTCGGCTGCCCCCACCATTCAGTTCACAAGGCCTCAAACATCTCCTCCCCCTGAGAGTGATCGCAGAGGCAGACAATGACATGGCTACAAGAGACATCAACCTGCAACCCCAACACTGTTTAGGTAGGGTGTTTTGTTCCAGAAGACACAAGTAGCACCCATGGGTGGGGGTTCCCAGGGGGTAGATTTCAGTTTAGAATGAGGCAAAACACTGTAACTATTAGACATGCCTTTAGGTAATGTGCTGTCCCTCATGAAAGGTATTCAGGCCAGCACTAGAGGGTCACCCCCTCAGAAGTACTGTTAGGGCAAGCCCTGCCTTGCGCAGGATCCTAAGATCTCCTCCACTGTGTCTCTGGTTAGTACCGAATGAGCGGCTCCACAGTCGGAGCTTTAGAGACCGGACACATGCCGTGGCTGGGGGTGGCAGCAGCAGGCTTTGTGGAGGGCCTGATGCTGATGCCAGGCCTTGAGGGCAGGTGGGTAGGTTTGGGTAGGAAGGGAGGGCTCCATTATGTTGCAGGGTCCAGGAAAGTTCCCTTTACCTGCAAAGCAAATGCACTTCTACTTAACTGGCTCCCAGAGTTGCAAAGGGGAATTAATTATTGTTTGTGATACACTTTAAGATTCCCCGATGAAAGACCTTGTATAAATGCAAATTATTATTATTGTCATTAAAGGTGCTAGACGTCTGGCCTGCTGGCTAATGCCCTGGTATAGCTCTGAGAAGAAAAGAAAGCAAACTCCCAGCAGAACATTTGCTCTGGTTGCTCCAGAGCGCTAGAAGTGAGGAGAAGCAGGTCAAGGAGGGCTTGGCCCATGACTGCGAAAGTGAAGCCATCCAACCCTGACCAGAATTAGCATGCAGCTCTCTGCTCTAAGAGTCAAGTGTCTGTGTACCTCCGAGGGCCAGGGCCCCGCTCAGATTCATTCCCTGATCGCCGCAGAATCCGGCCTGTTACTAGAGCAGGAGCTATCCATGACTGAGTGAGTGTTTGCTTGTCTACTGGTCTGAAGGATGGAAGGAAGGTGGCCAGGATAGATGCTGGCCACCCAATGTTGGGGTCCTATGTCAGATCTAGAGACAAAGGGAGAGATCTAGAAACCTCAGACATGTGTGATATCCCTGACAATACTTATTAAGGCTTTGAGAGAACCCCTCTAGCAAAGCACAGGGAGAGGTCATTCATTAATTACTGTTTCCACGTAAGCCACTGTCTCTGGCTAAAGTGGTTGGATTGCTACCAAAGTAATAATAATAATAATAATAATAATAATAATAATAAGTGGATAGTAGTGTTTTAGACCTGGAAGTGAACTCAGAAGCCATCCCTTCACTTTCCAGATGAGGCAGTGTGGGGTGCGGAGAGGTGAGGTGGCCCATCCCAAGTCGCATAGCCAGTAAGAAGCAGAGCCAGGATCACACTTCAGGCCTCCCCATTCCTAGTCTACAGCTCAATTATGTCAAGATAATAATACCTCCCATTTTATAGCATTTTCCAGACATTGTACTTCTCAACAACCCTGGAGATTTTAAGATCCCAAATGACCTTACTATTAAAGGACCTTCTGCCCTCTGCTCTTCTGGGGCTCATTATTTGGAGAACATTTATGATGCCTCTTATGTGCACCTGGGTAGATTGCACAGGTCCTCCCCGTACTTTCTTTTCCTTCTCGCGGACATTCAGAGTAGGCCTCCTTCTTCACGCAGGTGCTTTAGTACTTCCGGGAACCCGAGGGACAAGCGAGAGGGAGGCCAAGCTCATCCCTTTGTCCCTTGTCATTGCAGTCATGATTCTACTGAAAAGCCACCCGATGCAGGTCCCTAGAGGGGGACTAAAGATACCAGTCAACGCCTCTAGACACATAAACCTACAAGAGGGAGGGCCATTTAGCAGGGGTTTGTAAGAACGAATGTGAGCTGGCAGTAAGTAACTCTCTGAATTCGTTCCTGGGCTGTCGGCCGTTCGGTGTTAATGGAGGAGACCCAAATGTAGCTAACCTGGTGCTTGGGAGGGGAGGATCGCCAAAGCAGAGCACTGGAGAAACCCCCGAACGCAAAGAGGAGTCCGAGTGACTCGGTGTCACACGGCAGCCCCAGAGGTAGGGCCCCGGCCTCCACACGCCATCTCCAGCTCTCTCTCCTCTGGAAACCATGGCGGTGTGGAAAAAACGTGTCCTTTGGAGTCCAGCAGCTAGCAGCTCTGGATTTATAAATAGCATTGCCACCAGTTACCTGCGTGATCTTAGAAAGCTGCTTTGCGTCTCTGAATCATAGATTTCTCATTGGCAGAAACAGAGATAATAATACCTCCCCGGCAGTAGGCCCATCAGGAGAAGTAAACGTAAAATAATATAGATGGAAACAAATAGCATGAAGTCTAGCACGTAGCAGGCACCCTCCCTCCTTTATACTTATGGCTTCCAGGTTTTTTGTTTTTGTTTTTTTTTAACCGCAATCCACGGGAAGATATTTATTTTATAACCTAATTCTGTCTTTATAACTAAAACAAAAGTTTCGTGAAAAACTGTTTCCCCTCGCCACATGTGATACACTCTGACTTTATTTTGTTTCATGTTAATGCTGCTTGGGACCCACTAAATTGATTTCACAACGCACTGCAACCGTGATACCAATCATTTGAACCAGCCCGTTTGATACCGCGTGTGGATCTCATTTACTCACGTTGTGTGTCCTTCATTTCCTTCCAGCCCTGGCTCTCTCTAACTGGCACACAGGGCCAGAGCTGCCCGTGCACAGCATGCACAGGGCCCCGGGCTTGGTGCAGGGTGCAAAGAGCCCTACGGAGCAGGTGGGCTCCTCCCCCGTGCTCCTCCCCACCCTCCGCGGTGCCCCTCAGAATGACTGAGAGGACCCATAAGGCTCCCTGCCTGCCACGGTTCTGCCTCCTGCCAGCCTACTGGAGAAGTTCGCTACACTCCCAGCCCAGCATAGCCCACCTGAAGTTTCTGTCAAGGCCCCTGGAGCCCAGCAGGGAGGGTGGGTCTCGGGCAGCCTCTCCCATTGAATAGTTCCTTCCTTTGGAATCGCTGCTCTCCCATCTGTGAGCCCCGAGAGCCAGATGTCTGCGGATCTTATTTCAGCTGCCAGGCAGAGGGATTAGAATAGAAAGAAGAGGGACCCTGGCCATCCTTGCTGCCCCTCCCCTCGGTCTGCAAGGGGTACCTGTGAACACCCAGCTTGGGGAGGGGGTGCGAATACTCAGAGAGCTGGAGCGACGAAAAGCTGGGCCCAGAAGCAGCAGGCAGGGGCCCGGGCATCCACGGAAGACATGAACTGCAGCCTCCAGATGCCGAGTCTAAGTGGAGAACCCAAATTCACAGCCAGGCAAACACCACTTTAAAGCTCCAGGGAGACTCTCTAGGGAGGACAGGATTGTTTATGCCCCAAAGAGTCCATCTCCTAAGTGTTGCCCTGGCACTGTGGGGGTCTGGCACTCTCCTGCGGAGGCTGATGCCTGGCAGTGCTGAGCGGGAGCCTTGAGGCACAATCCCCACTGGAGTGTGACTTGGGGCCTCGGACACACACTCCCACTCCACATGGCCAGCTCGGCTGGGACCCTGAGCACTTCCTCTTCGAGGTCTATCCTTTGGTTTTTCCCCCTTCGCTGACTAAGAAGGGGAGAGTAATCTGTGACCTTGGCAGTGACTCACTGCCATCAGATGGGCGGTCAGCGTCTCCCCAGCACAGGTGAGCGTAGCAGTAGCTCTCGTCCTGGCCAGGCCTGTGGAGGGATCCCGACACCCTTCACGGGCATCCACACAGCCATCCACGGGAGCAGTGCTCAGCTCCTATTCATGCAGCCCTGGGCAGAGGGAGCAGAAGACCGGTGCCCGCCACCGAGGCACCTGCCATCTGAGGCACAGTGAGGGAAACAGGATGAGCACAGGACTGTGGCTCTGCTCTGGGTCCCCAGGCAGTGCCACACTCCCTAGCCCCCCCCCCCACCGCCCCCAACACCCGCTGTCTGGCTTCAGCCCAACCAGGTGCACCCCTTCATCTCAGCCCCCTCCCCACCCAGGGGCCCAGGCCTTTCTCAGTGGCCACAAGGTACTAGAGTTCCTCTAGAGTTCCTAGAGTTCCTCTAGGAACCACGTGGGTTCCTAGAGCCCACGCCAGAGATGTTTTGGAACCCTCCTCCCAGCCTCTCATCGAATAGGTTCAGGATGCAAACAGCATCAGGCTGAGAGGAATGCGAGTGCTGCCCCTAGCTCCAGGGCCTCCAGCTGGCCGTGGGCACTTCATTCACTCATGCACCAAGTTAGCATTCACTTGCTGTGAGGCCCGAAGGAAGTTGAGCACTACTGGGCAGTAAGGACGAACCATCCCTAAATTCTGCTGTCCAGAGACTTACAGAGAAAACCTGTACTGGGGCGCCTGGGTGGCGCAGTCGGTTAAGCGTCCGACTTCAGCCAGGTCACGATCTCGCGGTCCGGGAGTTCGAGCCCCGCGTCGGGCTCTGGGCTGACGGCTCAGAGCCTGGAGCCTGCTTCCAATTCTGTGTCTCCCTCTCTCTCTGCCCCTCCCCCGTTCATGCTCTGTCTCTCTCTGTCCCAAAAATAAATAAACGTTGAAAAAAAAAAAAAAGAAAGAAAACCTGTACTAACAGCCGTGACTGTCGTGTGCTGTGTTAGAGGAGCCACCATTTTCTCCGGCTCTCAGTTTTCCCTTCCCTGTAGTGATTGGACTGTATGACCTCTGAGATTTCCTTTTGTTCCAAAATGTTATAATTCTAAAGTACGTCTTTAAGCCAAATGTCTACGTTCGTTAGAAATATTTATTGCATTGCTGTGTGTTGAGCCCCACACCAAACCTGGGATGCCAAAAGGCGGTTGAATATGACCATCTTGCCGTCGAGGAGTGTGTGGTGGCTATGGAAGAACGGTTGGAATGTGGCGGATGTGTGCCCCCAGAGATGGGGCCCAGTGGAGGATGGGAGCCCTGTGGCTGGGCTCAGGAGCCCATAAGGACTACCCATCCCTCCCTCTCGTTTGGCCAGCTGACCTCTGCTGTCCTCCTTGGCCGCCTTCTCATGCACTGTGCCAGAGGGTTCCAAGGGGGCAGAGATACCTGCAGCCCTGGGGACAAGGCCTCACTCCTGCAGTTGCAGAAGCTGGCTGCAAGCTTCTGTAGCCCAAAGGAACTGGCCAGGCTCCAGAGGGCCTCCTTGGAGGGCCTCAGAAGGAGAGAGAACCACTAGGTAATTTTGATCATTTTAGTAAGCATTTAAAAATACCCTGTGATTTAGAGGGAGCCAGATTCCATCCCAATACTTTGATGTCTAGAAATGGATCTCGGTTGGTTGGTTGTTGAAGTCCTCCTAAAACAGCATTTGATTTAATTCAACACATACTGAGACTACAGTCTCAGCCCGTCGGCAGTCTCACAGGCGAGGAGCCCGAGCTGCACAAGACATCGTCTAGACACCAATCTAAACATTCCAGACTCGAGTCAGACCATGGCTGGGCCTGAGGTTGGAGGCCCGGTGTGCCGTGGAATCCAGCGGAGGGGAGATTGCTTCCAGCTGGGGGTGGGGGCTGCCACCCGAAGCTGTGAGCTCGTGATGCTGTGTTCCCAGCAAGATATCAAGCCTTTGCATCTCAAGCGTGTTGATTTTCTTGTTTTGCAAGTTCGGACCCCCTAAAAACGAAGCAGCCGTGCACAAGGATCGACACATTTAGGGAGATTGTGTGAACCAGTTACAACCACTTGTTTGTTCCTAGAGCCCACGCCAGAGAGCCAGGCGGACATCGCCTGGGGCGCAGCTACAAAATAAGCTTCCATTGTGCCAGTCACTTGCCCACCAAGGCGCCCGGAGTCTGATGGGCAGACTTCACAGGGGCCTTTGGAGGGTTTGGGGTGAAGGGCATTGGAGTAGACGCAGGTCTCTTTGTAGAGATCCTATTTTAAGGTTGACTCCTCTGACACGAGGAGAGTAACCTCAGATGAGTCAGTATTTACAGTGGCCCATCCAGGACAATGAGGACCAGGCAAGACCACGAGAAATGATTAGCAGGACTTTGTCTCACTATTTACAGGACTGCTTTGATTTTCAGACCACAATCGGTTTTCATATGACTGATTAAAAACATGTGCCAGTTGAAGTCACAGCTGCAGCAGAAAAGTGGGGAAAGAAATGGGCCTTAGATGTTTTGGAACTTGCCTCTCTTTGCAAAAATGCATTCTGACTTGATTTATATTTCCTTGATTTCCTGACAACGAGGGTCGTGTCCCCAAACCACTTCTCCCACCCCGCCCCTCTCCACCACCACGTTGGCCTGACTCTGGCAGACATCCTAAGGCTCATCTCATGATTGCCCAGAGAAAAAAGATTTTCGAATTCCAAAAAGAGACTACCAAGCCCTGTTTTGGAAGAAGATAATCGTTTAGGCTTTTATACAATACAAAGTCCCAAGTAAGCAAGGCTGAAGGCAGCAAGACCCCAGGGTCTCCGGCCTGTGGGAAGATGTACCCCAGTGGCACCAGGATCAGGGCACCACTGGGCACGTGAACTCACTAAGCCTGCGTTTTCCTGCCTGCAGACAGAGAGCGGGGCTTCCTGCCACACTGACAGCCACGCTTCACCCGCTCCACGGGGCCCCTTCCCCTTCTCCAGAGTCCCCAACCCGTTTGGGCCTTGTTTTCTGTTTCTGCTAGAATTTTCTTAAAGCCATATCAGTTCACACGTTCAAATGTGGATTTTTATTCGTTTGAAAATATCCATTGAATAAATACAGAACTGCAATTCCCGTAGGGAAAACCCCTATAGATGAGCCCTTTTTGGACACAGTTCCTAAATGCCTTCACCCGAAGGCGTCTGCAGATTTCCCTAATGGTCCCTGTCATAACTTTCCAGAACCCCTTCCCCAGAACACGCCGGTTACTAACAACTTGCTGTGGAGCCTCCCCTCGGTGGGACGGCACAGGGACGGCTGGGGAACTGGTCTTCCGTCCCTGTCGTGCGCTGCCTGTGGTGCCACTAAACGTCTCCTCAGGGCCCTGCAGTGTTCATCGCTGACCCTGTCTTGTTTGTGAAAAGGCACCGTGGATGGTAACAGCCACCACTACCGCCTTTCCGCACTGCCACCACCTGTGACACGCTGGGCCCCGGGCTTGGCCGGGGCCCTCACTGAACAGGTGAAGGATCAAGACCCAAAGAAGTTAAATGGCTTGCTCAAGGTCACGTGGGCGTCTCAGAACCATAAGTAGGTGGCACTAAGAGACCATCAGGTATAAATCTTCCTGCTCCGGGTGAGGACACTGAGTCCCGGTTCCGGATGACACAACAAGCCAAGGCCTGCACTAGAATCCATGTCTCCATGGTTCGGTACTCTTTCCACCTGACCCACGGACTGCCCCTTACGATACCTGGTGACCTGAACAGAAGGCCTGTGTGGGGACCCAGCCAACTTGGGCGCCCCCATCACGGGCCGCCAGAGCCCTGTGATTCTTAAACATCCCTCTAGTTCACGGCTGCAGCTTCCTCCCTGACCAAGCCTTTGACCAGAGCTACACACAGGAACACGGCCAGCAGCTCGGGCAGAAGACAAAGAGGGTGCCGGTGGCTGTGACCGCACAGCCCATCCTCAGATAACCCAAGCGTGCCGCTGGCACCTCCGGACTGGATTTTAAGAGATGCGCCGTGTCCTGAAAAGTTTGGCTGGGTGTCCCCCCCCCCCCCCCGCCCCGAGACTGGCCATCTCTGTCCCTCCGACTGCCCCGCTCAATGTGATAGGCGAGAGATCATCCAACAAGCCGTGACAGAAAGGATGAACCGAGGGCAAGGACCCTATGTCCTCTTCCACACAGGGGCTCCCTCTTCTGCTGCCCCCACAGACTCAGAGCCTCTCCCCTCGGACCCAGCTTCGTCCCCACGGTAACCGTTGACATCTATTGATCATCTATGACGCCAGGCACCAGGCCAAGTGCTCACTTGGGCCATCTCATTGAACCCTCACGAGGATTACCCTTTAAGGCAATTGAAGGTTACTTTTCCCCTTTTGTAGTTGAAGAAATTAAAGCCGGAGAGGTGAGTCACTTGCCCAAGCGATAGAGCCAGTAAAGAGCAGCGTCGGCCCTCGAGCCCAGGTGTGCTGGCTCTGGAGCGCACACGACACTCACCCCCGCGGCCTTCACAGCCCACGGCCTACAGGGCTCCGCTCTGTACATGAAGGATCTGACTCCTCGAGAAGGGAAGAGATTTCCTGCCGAGCGCCCGCTCCCTGACTCCTGGACCGAGGGGTCTGTCTGCCGCACTCCCTGTCGGCCCGGGAGCCGAGGCCTGGCCGGTAGCCACTCCTGCTCTGAATTCATGGAAAACCTACCCAGCTGCAGCCTGGGGTCCGTTCTTCAAGCTTCATTCTTCCTACTTGAGACTCTGGGATTGGACCGAGCTGTGATTTTATAAAACCCGGAGCAGAGGGACTGAGACCAGTGAAGAAGGTCAGAACCTTACTTTGTCCTAAGGCATATTCAGCTCGAATTTGGTCTAAATATAAATTCCCTTCCAGCGTGAATAGAAATGATGAGTTTGACTGACTCAAGGCCTCTCTCCCCACGGGTCCTCCCGGCCAGTTAGCGCGGAGGTGAGGAGACCTCCCCTCCCCCACCCTGCCGCACACTTACACTTTAAAGCGTGCCATACGTTTTGTCTTTGGGTCAAAGAGTTTTTCAAAAGGTGATAGATGACTAGTGCCTTTGGCAAGCTATACCCTGGGCACTTCTCCATTTTCTCTGATAAGAAGTGAAATAAATGAAAACAGCACTTTAAAAAAAATAAATCTATAAATGGGTGGGAGCCAGTTGTCATTTTCCCCTTCCTCCTCCTCCCTCTCCCTGAACTGGCTTCGTGAGGAGCCCAGTGGGGCAGCGCCCGCTGACAACAGCCGAGAGCCTCATGCCTTTAAATAGCCCTTCTCCACACTGCTTCCCCTTCGCGTCACACAGCTCGCCCTGGAGGGAAAGCCCAGGACAGAACAGGAAACTTTAGAACTTTCTGAAGAAGGAAAGAACTTAACTCTAAAGCTTGCTCCCTCTTGCCAAGACCTTTTGGTCTAAGGAGCTGGTAGTGTTGCAGCCCCTACCCCAGAAGTTTCCGAGGAAGAACAGCCGATCAGATTTGTTTGGGGACCCGTGGGACTCTGGGCCTGAAGCGAGAGGGAGGGAGGGGGCGGGCCCCAGGCCCAGCCAGCGTCGTCCACTCATCGGGTGCCTATCGGGGGGCCGACTTGTAACTTGGGGAGGGGGCACCACCCTGCCCAGTGGTTCTGGGGTCGGCCGTGCTCCACAGGACACCTCAGGCAGCAAAGCAAGTACAGTGGACGTCGGCAGCCGCCTGTCAGTCGCTGACTGTCGAGAATGGGCCACCAGGCTGTCCTCCAGTGAACACATGCATGTCGCTGGGCGAACAGCAGCCAATGAAACATGGGTGGGGAAGGAGTGGCCCACACACTGGGTGGCTGCAGACAGTTGACGAGATCCCTTCCTACACTGTCCCGTGCAAGCGTCACGTGGGGTTGGACTCGTCACCCCTGCTCGCGGTGGGAGACACAGCCCAGGGCCTCGCATGCCCTGCCAGCCTCGCTCTAGGTCTGTGGCTCTCTGGACCCCACGCAGCCCCTCCTGTCCATCAGGACAACTGTGGTGGTGCAACTGGCTGGAAAGGGCTTTGAGGTCACGGGTCCCAGAGACGGTGACAGCGTGGCCGGCTCAGGCCCGTGTTAAGCAGGATGTGGATGGAGGAGGCTGCTCTATCCTTCAAAGTGTTGGCATAATTGGAAGTCTGAGAACGGACTGCAGCCTCTTCTTCGGTGCCTGCGTGTCACATTTGTCTGCCTTCTGAGGCTACTCTCTCACCTTCTTGAACAGCGTGCAATGGACATGCGTTAACGCCTCCTGCAACCCGGTGGCCATCCGTAGTTACCTTAATTACAGCCGTGAAGGTCTCGCTGAGGGGCCAGCTGAGGATGCTGTCGACGGGATGGCCTGTGGGGTCACTGAAAGATGTGCTCCCTGCTTTCCAGGGCCCACCGCGCAGCCCGGCAAGTATGACATGTAGCATACGTGACAGATGCTGGGAGAAGTGCAAAGGGAGAGAACCTCTTGGTAGCCAGGGAGGACTTGACATTTGACCTGAGCACGAGTAAAGCCCAGAGGTGGAAAATGGCATGTGTGAGGAAGAGCAGGGGGCCAGATTGGAGCGGGGGGCTTGCGTCCTGGGCCATGCGTGGGCGTCGGGGAGTCTGTGACCTCCCCCAATTCCAGGAGGCTGGAGGGCATACCTGCAATTTTTCTGGAAGAGGATCCTTAGCTTTCTTAGCTTCCCAGGGGAGCGGTGCATGCGCCCCAAAATGGAAGGGCAAACACAGCTTTTTTAACATGTCGGAGCCAGATAGTGACAATCGTGGAGTGCCAGGCTGCAAGTCCGGGGAACATGCAGGGTCGTGGTTGGGGTAGCGACAGGGATGCGCACTCGAAGAAAAGGTCTCTACTTGTAGCAGAAGGGTGAAGCAAGCCCGTGCCCGGGGGGAGAAACAGCCTTGTGCAGCAGCTCTGTTGAAAGGTAGTAAGACCTGGAGCCAGGGGGTGTCACAAAGGACGGAGGGACGTTGTGGAGGAGGAGGAAGAACATCAGGATGAATTCACCGCAGGGCTTTAGGGAGCCATGGGAGCCGTGGAAACAGGGTTCTGTTACGGAAGCACAGATGGGCCAAAGCAAGTTCAAAGACCTAATATTGGGGAGCCCTTCATTCGGAGCACACTGGTTTGAATTACAGAGACATCCAGATCGCAGTGTCCCGCAGGTGGCTGGAACGTGGGGCCGGAAGTCTGGGAGGGAAATGAGGGCGGAGGGGCCCAGATCGCGTGCTTCTGTGCTAAGGAGGCCGAGGCTGAGAACGGCGCCGGGTGTGAGGGGCTGGGGCGGTGAGGGGGGCGGGGGGGGGCCAAGATGGGAGGGTCCCGGTGAGAGAGCTCATCCGGGGAGCACAGCAAGGAGAAGGGAGGTAGGAGACCTAGGATGTGGGATGTCACGCCGGAGAAGAGCTTCCTGAGAGAGGAGGCAGCACATAAAGGCCACACTGAGGCCACGGAGGCCAGGCCTGCAAAAGCCAGACACAGTGGCGACATTGGAAAGAAGTTTCAGTTGACTTGGTATTGGGGCAGCGGGAGGGCAGTCGGGTGTCATTGTAACTGCACTGTGGGACCCCAGGGCCTGTTGAATCGTGTAGGGCCACTCACCCCTGCACCATGGGAGCCCTGTTTGCGGCCTTTGTGGTACTGGTGGTGACAGGGCCTCTCGGTGGCCCGTCCTAGTTCATGTTATGATTCTGAATGAGCCGCTCTGGATAAGTAAGATGTGACTACCCTGCCCTCATGTGAGCCGGGGGTGGGGAGAGAGAAGTAGGAGGCAAGCCTGGGTGACCAGGGGCCGAGGGCGCCTACCCCGCCCCTCCACTTCCTACCTCACCTTTTGTCTTACGGCAGAGCTTTGAGTTTCCCAGCTCACCGCAAGCCACCCCTTGCCCCCTGTCCCTGCTCCGGCTGTTTCTTGCCTAGAACACCCCTAATGCCTACTCCACCTCCACCATCACTGATGGTGCGAGCCTGGTGCCTCACGGTGCCTCCACAGGAGCCCTTACCGCCTCGGCTGGCACCGATTATGTGTTTGTCTTCTCCTCTAAACTGGGATCTCCTGTGCGGCAGGGGCCCCGTCTAGGTCACCTCGAAGCCCCTTGCACCGCATACCGTGCCTGGCAGGGTGGGCCCATGTAGGACGTGGAGCCTGTCTCTACAGATTCGAATCTGGGTTCCAGAAAGGCCAGACGGTCTGCCCCAGATCCCGTCGCCAGTCTGTGACTGACCAAGGAACGCTCTCTTGGTACCCAGCCTGGCTTTCTTTCCAGTAGACCAAACTGCACATATATTTGGAAATAAGTGGAGACCATGGAACGCTTAGAAATCCTTTTTCTTAGACCCTCTTTGTCTCATCCAACTGAATGAAGAGTACAATTCTCTTTATACTTCAGGTCACAGAAACGACTGGGTGGCTGGCTTGGCCACTGTCTGGCTTGTCGCGGGGATCAGGCCCGTCTTTGGCCCGGGAAAAGCAGAGGGAGACTGAGCACTGATGTCTAATAGGAACTGGCCGCCAGGAAGGTCTACATACGGGCCCTTGAAATGTCCACACAAGATAGCACAGTAGTGAACTGTGTGTACCTCCCTTGGAAAAATCCAGAGGGCTTTGCATCAGCAGGGAAGGGAAATCCAACCCCAGATGCACGAACAATAAATAACAACTGTTCTGAGTTAGGTTGAAAGCTCTGAGTTGCACTTTTTTTCAAGTTGTTTGTGCTAACCACAACTTTTTTCTCCCCCTCTTTCCCACCAGGGCTTATTTCAAAACCTTTGTCCCTCAGTTCCAGGAGGCAGCGTTTGCCAATGGAAAGCTCTAGGAAACACCAGTCTTGAGAAGCGGCCAGCCAGACTGCTCTGTCCACATGCGTGTCAGCACATATGGCGGCTTCCTGGAAGCCACTTGGAATGCCTTCATGGCAGCGTTTTGCTCACACAGCGGCTTTGCACGCCCCGCCTGGGACCCAAACTGAAGCTGGCCGGCGGCAACCTGGCCCCCACCTCCAGCTGCTCCCTCTTTGTTTCCTTCAGTATATTTCTAGTTGGAAGAAATAAAATCACAAATTATGACAAACTATTTTTCCGGGGAAAGGAAGACACCACAAATGCACACACCCTTATTCCAGGAAAGCCTTTGTCTCCAAGACCTTGTCTAAGTTTTAACATTAAACCCCCCTTTGCTTTTATTTGTCCCTAAAACTAGTGTCACGAGTGTGTGTGTGTGTGTGTGTGTGTGTGTGTGTGTTTTACACCCAACATTTCCCACTTGGGGCAGTTCTCCATCGAGAAAGGTGCTGCCTGAATGAATCTGACCACCCTGCGTGGTTTCAGCCACCCAGCAAGCCAGGCCCAAGACTGGGGCTCAGGAACAACTGGGTCCAGCACCCCCACCCCCCCAGCTCCCTGAGTGGGCGCCCTGTGCAGAGTTTGCTGAATCAGCCAGTGAATCCGTCCTTCCCTCTCTCACGTCACCCCTCCCTAGGCTGATAGGAGGCCTACTTGGGCTCATGCGGCCTGGTGTAAATCCTACCAGGAAGACAAAGGTTGGGTGCTGTGGGCCATCACTGGCGTATGTTTGATATCCAGGCTCAGGCCTGGCGGCTGGGGAAGATACCCTGAGCAAGTTCCGTTTTTCCTATGTTTATGGATTATGGATTGTCAGGACTCCTCTTGTTTCCACCCCCAGCCCCTCACCCCTGCCGCCCCCTTAAGTACACAGAGAGAACTATGACCCAAGAGCTACAGAAACTCTCCCAGCAAATTGGGATGGGAGCAAGCCTGGAGTTGGGGGCCAGGCCTCTCCATACCATCACACGACTTCTCTTAGCTCCCTCACAAGTTGAGTACAGCCACCCTGACCACTTTATAAGATTGCCACTTTCGCTTAGCATTGTCCCATCCTGAAGGCTTTCAGCACGGGACGTCGGACCTACGCACTGAGGTGAGAGAAGCCAGCAGCTGGCCTGCAGGGCCTGTACCCGTACTTCACCCACCTGCCTTCCCAGGCGAAGGTGAAGCCCCAGCCCACCTGTAGGGTTTCACGGGGCCTCGCACTGTTCCCCTTGGTTCCCCTTTTATCATGTGAGCCTGAAAGGGGACCAGCCCAGGGCCCTCGTGGGGGCCCGTGAGGGATCTCTCTCCTTCCTGTATTCTCCAGCTCCCAGGAGGGAGGGGAATGGCTGGGACAGAGCCCCCGCCCCGGCCAGCCACCAGCTGGAGGACCGCCCAGCTCCGGGTTCTTACACCGCGTGGGTGCTTTGCCCCCTGCCCTGAAACCTTGGGAACTCCCATGACAGAGAAGAGCCCAGTGCCCTGTGTCCACACCCCAGCTCTGCCAGCAGCTGGCTGTGTGACCTTGAGTAAGTCCCTTCTGTACGTAATACAAAGACTTGGCTCATCAGGACCCCCCGGGGAGCTTTTTTCAGAGCCGCTGCTCTGGACGCCACTGCAGTTCTGGATCAGTTCTCACCCATCGGGGCCGGGACATCTGGATTGTGATAAAACTCCCCTGATGATTATTCTGAGCCCAAAGCCAGCCGACCACTCTGGAGCCTCTTCTGCCCCTGGCCGGCCAACAGTCCACTCTACCTCCGTGCCACCGGGGGCCAAGCCTCATTCTCTCTGCTCCGTGACGCTGTCGCCCAGGATTGCTGTGGCTGTGTCCCCCCCCCCCCCCGTGGAGGGGCATGGGTAGGGCTCACTGCCCACAGAGCCAAGAGTCGACTGAGTCAGGGCTTCAGACCCAGTTGGGGGATTCAGCGCCGGTTCCAGCAGAGGGTGGTTGGTAGTTGTGGGGCGGGGTCAGGTCACGTGGCCTGGACCCTCGGCACTTCAAGCGGCCAGTCAGTAGTGACACCAGCCGGTAGCGGGCCGTGTGATCTGGGAATGGCCCTCCCGCCCCTGCCAACCTCTAGGGGTGCATATCTGCTCAGGCCCACCAGGCTGCTGACGATACACCCACACGCTTGCCAAGCAAGGCACGGCGTGCCTGGGAAGTGCTGTCACACACTTGGTCTCAGCATCTCCACCGCAGACCTGTGAAGTAAGCCCCTGAGTAGAGGTTTCCACAGATGAGGAAACAAGAACAGAGAGGTTCGGTGAGTTGCCCACAACCACCAGCCAGTCAGTGCCAGGGTCAGGATTCGACCCAGGCTCCCGGCTCTGGACCCGCAGTGCCGCGTCTCACGTATGTCGCCATCTCTCTCGTAAAACAAACACACTTTTTTCTTTCCCAGAGAAGGATGATGTGCCATGTATAGGTCTGTGAGCACGAGGAGTATATGAATCTTAAAAAGGCTTGCGTCTCAGGGGGAGGGTTTGGGCTGATTTTCTTAGGAGGAACCAAACAACCGAAGGTGACAATAGCCACTTCGTGTGGCAAATGCTAAGGATTCAAAACCAGCATCTGTGAGTTTCCCCTCTGCCCTGACAGCAACAGGAGCAAGCGGTGCTTGTAAATGGATGACAGTCACCTGTGTGTTTTTAAACACTGCTTGCTAGTTCAGCCAATCGTCACGCGTTGTACGTGCGTACAGAGTACAGCCCGGGACTAATTAGTAAATGGCCATAAAACGCTTTGAAGAAGAAAAGTGCCATTTATAAGAGCACATTATTATTACCTCATAAAACCCGTCTCCAGCTTAGTCAGCCCTTGTCATTTCGGTTGAATCTTTAGCTCCGCACGGACAAGGAAAAGGACTCCGATGTGTTGACTAGCAATACCCGGGCTTCTCCCCGGAGGTCCGGGACGGAGGTGCAAGAGACCTGGGCTGTCCGTGTTCAGCCTTCTCTCAGCCGCTCGGCTTCCTGAGGACCCACTGCCTCCAGCCCGATGTCATGGGGCTCCATGACAGAGCCCGTTTGCTCCTGGGAATGAATTGGAAAGAGCGTGAACTTGAGGAGAGAGACTTTTTTTTTTTAATATTTATTTTTGAGAGAGAGTGTGTGTGTGTATGTGTGTCAACAGGAGAGGAACAGAGAGAGGGAGACACAGAATCAGAAGCAGGCTCCAGGCTCTGAGCTGTCAGCACAGAGCCCGACGCGGGGCTCGAATTCTTGAACCGCAAGATCATGACCTGAGCTGAAGTTGGACGCTTAACCGACTGAGCCACCCAGGCGCCCTGAGGAGAGAGACTTCTATTTGACTCCTGGCTCTGCCCACTTGGTGGCTGGCAAATATTTGACAGGCAGTTCTTCAGCGGTTTTTAAAAGGACGAGAAAAACAGGAGGGGCGTGACTTGCACTGTTTGCCAGTTTCCATGGTGTAAATACCCCTACTGTGATCGATTTCAAGCTACCAACCTGAGGTCCCTGGATGCAGACGGGGGAGAAGCAGGGAGGGTGCTTGTGGGAGCCTCGGCCGGGGTAAACAGACCCCAGGGTGGGTCTTCCCTTAATCTCTGGGAGTTCTGTTTTCTCATCTGTAAAATGGGAGTAAACACCTGCCTCCTAGGGTTGTGAAGACACAATGTACCTAAAGCACCACTACGGTGCTCGGCCCACGGAAAGGTTTGATAAAAAGCAGCTATTATTATTATTGCAGACCAGAAAGATGATTTTCTGATGTTGACTTTGGCCTTTTTCTGAAAAGTCAGAATGCCCCTATTGAGCAGTCCTGCCCAACGAATGTGGCCTTCGGAAGAGTGGCCCTGTCTGGATCACTGGGAAGACAAAATCATGAGTCCTCTTGATCGTAACGAGCGAGCGATGGGAAGTGTCTGTGGGCGCCCCCACCCCCCGCCACGCTGGGTCAGCGTGCTGCTCTGCGTAGCGCTTGAGAACAAACACCCGCGTGACCTGCTTATCCGCCCTGGAGCCTGCTCTGTCACAGGCAGGAAAATCAGAGCAGCACAGGTCACTTTTGCTTCTGACTCAGTTTCGGTTCCTGACGGCCACAGACTCTTGTTTTGCAGGCACGGCCTTGGTAGAGAAATCACCACATTCGGCTCGCCTCTTGCTTGAGCCTATAAATAGTGCCAGCCCCAGAAACTGCCCCAGTTCACGGGGACTGGCCCGTCCCACGTTCTCCTTCACGCGAATGTTAAAAACACCATCTCACGGTCAGATGGCGTCTCACGCTATTCATGGCATCATAACCAAGTCGATGATGCTTTTTGAAATGAAAGCAAGAGAAGAAGCCTCACCTTTTTGTTTATGCATCTGTAGTAATTATGCACAGTGAGTAAAGGAGAGGGGACCAGATGCCAAGTAGAAATGGGTCCTGGGCAGGGGGTAATGGTGGTGGCTATCCCCATAGAGCTATAAATAACGTTCCGTGCTAGCTACTTTTTGTACATTGTCTTTTTTAATCCTCAAAACAAGTAAATGAGGTAGGCGTTCTTATCCCCATTTCGTAGATCCAGAAACTGAGCCTCAAGGAAGCTAAATAACTCACCTGAGGACAGGAAGCTGGTATATTTACCTATTCATTCATCCCTGCTGCTTTCTGTCCCTCCTTCCCTCCTTCCTTCCCTTTCTCCCCCTCTCCCTGTCCATCCCCGGTCCTCATTACACAAAGGCAATGAGCCCAGGGCTTGGTTTCTTTCGACTTCCCTTATCAAGCTTCTCCACATGGAGAGAGATTTATTGAGCATCTATCGTATACGAGACGTTCATATCCTGGTTTCTGCCATTTTCCGCAGGAGGAGAGGGGCTTGGGGTGGTCGGGCCTGGGCCAGGTCAGGTGGAAGCCGGGGTTGGCCCTAGGTCTGCTGGTTCCAAGGCTTCACCACCGGGGGTTCTGTGTGTCCGTGTGCCCTCTACTGCAGGGTGCTCTGAAGCAGTCCTTGTGCAGGCAGATGGGCCTGTGTGGCTACAGAAATCCATAGAAATACCAACTGACTTGCAGATGACTGAGCCAGGGCCAGCCCACTGTGGGAAAAAAATCTGAGTTTGTGCCACATTCTCAGGTTAAAGCCCAGGACACACTTGGTTGAAACGATGGCCTGACATCTGGGGAAAACTAGATGGGAATGGTTGTGGCGGTTATTAAGGAAGGGCACCAGGCTATTTCCAAAAGCACAGGATCCCAGGGCAAGTAAGAAAGAACTCCAAGGATTATTTCCTAACATGACTCGTGTTCTCCTGCTTCAGGGCTCCCATGTCACTCCTCCATTCATCTCTGACCCTTTTGGAAGAGCCACGCTTTATAAGTCTGAGAGGTCAAGCTTGGGGTTATGATGAATTATGACTAATTGTGGCAATAAAAGTAACCCCACAGGCAACCCAGGAATGACCAGAATGACCCTCCCTGGGCTGGGCCAGTTGCCACGTTGGGATGAGCCGCATGGCATGTGGAAGGTGTGACAGATACGTGTTCCTCCAGAATAGAGCCCATCACCCACTTCTTCAACACCAGCTAGGAGCTGTCCCTCTACAGAAGTCTCCTCACTCTATCCCCTGTGAGCCCAGTTAGGAGTCACCCAAGAGAACTCATCCCTTTCGACTCCGCGATCGTACTTTTGCTGCAAAATAGGACTCCCCAGCTGGCAATGACCTTTGGCTGTCTGAGCAGGTGGTGGTGGGGGGTATTAATAGTGACGAAAACCCTCTCAAGCATCATGCATGAGATCCCAGGCCCTGTTCTGGGTCCTTTGCATCCATTGCCTTCTTGGCCCTTCAGAGAGCTGATAGGCCACCACTGCAGAGAGCCGAAGGCAGGCATCGGGGCTCTGAGGGCAATTCCTGGGCAGGCCAGAAACCATTTGGGTATAACAATGCCTGCAGAATAGGAGTGCCACCTCCCCAGGGTACAGCTTTGGAGTCAGTGGTCATCTGGGTGCATAAGTTCAAGTAGGTTGACGGAGGGATTTTACCTTGGGCTCATTTCATAGCCCAGCTGGGGGCCCGTGTCACGCCTGGGGACACGAGGCCTGGGGGCAAGGATCGGCCCGGGGGGGGGGGGGGGGGCCAGATTGACTTGGGGGAAGACTCCTCAGGGGCTCATTCCTTCACTCCCACACACAGCCTGGGCTTCAGATGACTCCACTGCCCCTTATCCTGCCTCAGTGTCCCCTCCTGATGCTCAAGCACAGGCTCAGGTGGGGTAAGGAGTCCTCCGCACACCGGGGGCCGTCAGCCTGCGTGGGCTGGCGGATTGCCCAACCCGGACAGCTGCCTCCACCTGTCTCCCCGACCTTTCCACCCGCACCGCACCGACACCTCGGGCTGCCCCCTGGGGCACCTCCTCTGCTTTCCCTTCTGTCACCCCAGGACCAGCAGCCCCCCAACCTTGCCCATTCCAGGTGCCGGCAGTCAGCAGTCGGCATCCATAGGGGAATCACAGAAATGGCGCAGAACTCTCCCGACGGGAGCACGCTTCGGTGAACCCAAGCCCTTGGCTAATTGGCTTGTTGTGGGAGATGAGGCCCGTGGGCTTTGGAGCCAGTCAGCCTGAGTCAAATGCCGTTTCCACCACTTAGTAGAGGCATGAACTTGAGCAAGCCACTTGACCTCAGTTTTTTTCTCTGCAAAATGGGACTCCTGCCTCCATCGCAGGCCTGGCAGAAGGGCTCCGTGAATTGGGACATGTGAAACGCTTAGACCAGCACCGGCAGGTAGTGAGTGCTCAGAAAGGTCTGAAGTCTCTCTTGTCACTCAGATTTTGCCCAGGTTAAGCCTTGCCTGTTCTTTAGTCCTTCTTTCCCTTTCCCATCCCTGCTCTTAAGCTTCGGCTGACTACAAAAATAATCCTTTTCTGCCCCTGCCTTACAGGCATTCAGATGCCACCCCCTCCGTGTATTTGACACTCCTGGGGCCAGCGGTCACGGTCACCGCCTCTGCCAGCCCCACCAGGCCCACAGCCCTCCTCCTGTACTCCCTCCTCCCCTTCTCCCCTTCCCCCTCCTTTTCTTCCCTATTCCTCCTCTCCCCTTCTCCCCTTCCCCTTCCCCTCCTCCCTCCTCCTTCCCCCTCCTCCTTCCCCCTCCTCCCCTCCTTCCCCCTCCCCCCTCCTCCCCTCCTTCCCCCTCCCCCCTCCTCCCCTCCCCCTTCCTTCCCCCTCCCTCTCCCTCCCCTTCTCCCCTCAGTGAGCCCATGCTGAGCACCTTGGCCTGCAGTTCCCAACTCTTCACTTCTGTCAAGACCCCTGCTTTCAGAAGGTTTTGTTTATTAAACTGCAGTTATTAAGTAATCATTTATTTCCCCCCCTTTTGACCAATGACATATGCTTGCTTGCTAGAGATTCCAAAGAATACTAGGGACTGGAAATTACCTCACTCAATGGGCATGTTTCCAGACAAAACTAGAACACTTTATTAGCCTGGGGTTCCTCCTCTGTGGTAAACATACAGTAAACATTAGCCTCCCTTAAAATCTTGAGTGTCAGTCACGGACCCCCTTGATGGCTTTCTAGGCCCCTGGTTAGAAAGCCTGGTCTGCCCAAGCCAGACCCTGGGCTGAGGGCCGGGGGGGGGGGGGGGGGGGTGGCGTTCGCAGCTGATCTGGAGAAGCAGGATGAAGGCCCAGCGTTAACCGTCCGCAGCTGTGGAGAGACACGAAGCCCCTTCTCAGTACCTCTGCCTCCCACGTGCCCACACGTGAGCTACCCGGGTCGTGAAGGGCGGCCCTGAGAGCGAGAAGCAGGTTTCCAGGGCTGGAGAGGGTAGCGTCATCCAGAAACTTTGCGTGTCCCACACCCCTGGGAGGGTGGCCAGGCCTGCAGAGGCTGCAGGAAGAGACACCGGAGCCATCCTAAGCCAGAAGGCCTTGACCGAGGCGGGTCTAGCGTGAACAGGACACAGGTGAGCCCACGTGTCTGGGCTCAAACAGGTGGGGCCAGACCAAACAGGTGGAAAACAGCGGAAGAGCAGTACCGAACCAGGCAGGCCTCCGGCCTTTCCACGTGTTTTTTGAGCACTTTCTGTGTGCCTGGATGTGGGAGCTGCTCCCAGGGAGAAGCAGGGATTGAACCCCACTTAGGCATTCGACAGACAAATGTTGAGCACCCTCTCTTCCTGGCCCTGGGACTGTACAGATGATAAGACCAACCCTGCCCCCAAAGAGCCGGAAAGATAAGCCGGAAAGATAACACTGCTCACAGGGGAGGCGGTGATATGCCCTGCGGGAGAGCAGCAGATCCACACTGCTTACCAGGCAAATCAGGGAGGGCTTCCTAGAGGAGGGGTCAGCTGGGCCCAGATTCAGCCTCTTGGCCCTCAAAATATTTTATTCCTTTGCCTCGTTGTGGTGGTTGGGCTTCCTGGTGGGGTCTGCGGCTGGGCTGAGGAGAACAGGATGCCTAGTTCACAGGCATTCAGGTATTTACTGAGCACCTACTTGGTGCCAGGCACTGGAAATGGCGGCAGTGAATAAGGCATAAGGACGCCTACCTTCCTGGAGCTTCCAATCCCGCCGGAGAGAGACAGCATGAACAGGACGCACAGTGAGTACACTGGGGGGTGTAAAGCAGGGAGGAGTGGGGGGGGGACCGTGACCAGGGCGCTCAGGGAAGACCGGAAGGAGGCAAGGCACACTTGTTCTCCTTCCCCTTCCAGAACCTGCTTCATTCCCAGGCCCCAGTGTGGGCTTGCCGTTGGCCCCTGGAGACCCCCCCTGCCCCCCGCCAACCCCGAGTGGCGTCGGTCGCTGACCCCAGAGCTTCCAGACGGGGCAGGCGAAAATCGTGAAGCGGGAAGGCAGGGCTGAGTCCTGGCCCGCCGCCCTCTGACCACACGGGGCGTTAACTGTCCCTCATGTGTGCAACAGGAGACCTCCTCACGGGCTGCTCATGAGAACAAGGCAGACAGGGCTTGGGGATAGCACAGCTGTGTGAGCAGTCTGCCACTGCCACCACCTAACGCAGAGTCGCTGTTGCCGCCAGGCAGGGGCCCTGGGGGGGGGGGTTGCCCCGAGGACGTGGTGAAATGGGTGCCGGTGGCCCTGCCGCCTACACTCCCCCGGGCTCCGCCCACCCCCAGAGCCGCCCTGGCTGGCCGCCTGCGCCTCCCATTCAGTTCCAGAGGACCCAAGGTGGGCGAACAGGGTCCCGTGGGGTGCCCGAGATGAGTCCTGTCTGAAAGCCCTGCGTTCTGGATCCTGGATCCTTCCGAGGTGGGTGTGACCTGGAAGGCGGGCACCTGGACGGGTGTCATAGCCAAACCTCCCCGTCATTGCCATCAAAACTGCTTGTATCGACGCCTTTTTCCCATTATGAGAGGAGCAAGGCACAGAAATGATCCACAACCCATCCTCCTGACATAACTGCGTTTAGCGTGGTGTTTAACAGCGGGCAACACGTACCGTGCGCCGATTCTGTGATGGGGAATGCTATCCCAGCCATTCGGTTGTCACAGGTTCAGAACCAACATGATACAGTTTTGCGTCCGGTTTTGCTTTTTACTTAACATTATTTCCTAAGTCTGAGCCATCTTGCCACGGTCTTCACAGCCATCTTTGGAAGATCTCCCTCCTGTTTCTCCGGGGTTCGCATAGCGCCTCCCCTTTTGGCCATTTGAATTAGCTCATGAGTTTCCCTATTGTAAGTATGTTCCGTGAAACATACTTCATGGCAATGGACCAGTTCATGCAGTGGGAAATGGGAGAGTGTGCTAGAATATTGTGGCAGGGGAGGAGGAAGCACTGAGGTAGGTAAGACAATGAGGAGGGTGTTGGGCCTCCAGGCTGAGCTGAGGTGGGATGTGAGGAGAAGTAAGACAGAGAAACGGTCAGCTCAGGAAGGGCTTCCCAGGAAGTGAGGTGTCTAGCTGCTGCAGGAGGAAGAGGGAGCCCTTGAAGGCTTGTGAGCAGGGGAGGGACAGGATCAAAGTGATATTTAAGGAGGTTCCCGGAGTGGTGGCTGGAGGCCAAAGGGTAGAGGCAGCCTAAGGTGGAACTTGTAAAGGAATCGGACCCTCAGGTGGGGCAGGGGAGGGCCCTGGGGCAGGAAGCGGTGAACTAGAAGAGCTGGAAAATGGGAAAACACCCCCTCAAGTTTTGACAGCAGAGGGCACAGAGCGTGAGAAGCAAGGGTGCTGATGCTCAGGCCGCAGCGGGGAGCCTGAGTCCTGCCTTCCCCACGTGGCCTCAAGCCCTGGGAATGGAAGCAGCCTGGGGAGGTGGCATTGGGCAGGCCTGGGTGGGGGCCCCAGGGAGAGCCTGAAACCTGCATCTGTCCAGACATGTGTGGGCGTGGAGGTGGGAGGAAGCCTGAGACCAAAGGGAAGGTGTCAGCGCCTCAGAGAATGCTGGAGCTGCCCTCCTCTGCCAGCCTCCCACCAGCCTGGGCTGGTGGGAGGCACGGGGGCCTGAACACGGCCCGGAATCCCCCAGTTGGGGCTAGAAGCCCAGGTCTGGAGCCAGAAATAAAAATCCTCACTAAGCTACTTAGTGGTTACCTGACCTTCACCTCTCCGAACCTCAGTTTCTTTGTCTATAAAATGGGATGATAATAGCACCTACTTAACAGGCTGGTTATGCCGATCTGGCGAGTGATGGACATAACATGCCTGCGATATAATAAGCAGCCACGGATGGGAGCTGCTGTTACTATTATTACTGTCATTAAGGAGCCCTCAGCCCACCGCAAGTCTAGCCCAGCCACACCTGGCCAGTGTGGGAGGCTGCAGGGGGCGGCTTGCCTCGCCGCTGGCCGGCTCACTCGGGGCCAGGGCACCATCCACGGGCCCAGCCCCTTGGCCAGGTTTCCCTGAGCTTCCCCTGTGAAGGGCCCGGCCACAGGCCTCAATGTTAGGGCATTTCACACTGTCTTCTAGAACACCTACTATGTGCCAGCCTCTGTGAGAAATCACCTCCAAGAGGCCTCACGCCCAGCGTGTCTCCAGTGCCCACACACTATGTTCCAAGGATGTTCTGAAAGACAGAGTGTCTGTGGTGGAGGTGAAGGGGGCTCTTGAGACATACTCTGGCTAGGGGATCGGAAAGTGTTACTTGGGAGAGGTGGCACCTGCCTGCCCACGGGCTCTGAGTGGCAGGAGCCAGGAAGGGCATCCCAGGGGGAGAGAATGGCAGGGGACTCATCTGCCCTAAGGCAGGGACCAGGGTGAGGGGTGAGGTGGGAAGGAAGATCTCAAAGGCCCCATAACAGCAGAAGCATCCTGGATTGGCAGGGGACCATCCAGGTGAGGGTCACCCTGTATAGTCAGGAAAGGGGATGGGGTTAAAATGTAGCCCCAGCCGCCATCTACGCAGCAAACCCGTGCCTAGGGCTACAGCTGCCCAGATGGGGGCATCTTTTTACCATTTGCTCACAGGCCCCATAGGGACCACCTGCAACCTTGATGCACATCACTTGCCCCAGTTCTGGAAAGGATCACTGGCCAGCTGGGGTAGGGGCCGCAGCACAGACTGCTGGAGAGACCCCCCCCCCCACCACCACCCCTCGCTTAGGGCAGCACTGGCCCTGCTCTGGGCTGATTTCCTCTTCCCTCCCACCTGGTCTGGGAGCTGAGATTCTGTTTTTGTGTCCAGAGGCTGGTCTGCCCTCCTGGACTGTTTCCTCACATTGTGCTCATTCCTGGGAGGGCCACTGGCACCTACTTTGGGCTCCTGCGTCTTCCCACCTGGTCCTTGGCCCTGGTCCATGCAGAGCCCCCCCCCCCCCCGCACTGGGGCTGCTTTTACCCTATGTGGGGGGTAGCCACACCTGTTCAGCCACAGTGAGCCAGGACTCACCTCCCAGGACCCTGCCCTGGCTCTGAGCCCCCGTGGACCTGAGAGCCTCCTCACCATGCTGTTTGTGCATCGTGTTCCAGGGCCTGGAGGCCAGCGAGACGCCACATACTTGGCCTCCTGCTTTTCTGTCTGTGTGGCAGTTCACTTGTGTTAATGGCCACCCCTCTTGCTCACAGGATGCCATGAGCAAGTGTCACGGCATGTCTTCTGCCCAGTATGCCTGGACACCCCCTCCACCTCCTCCCCTCTCTCCCCTCTCTCCCCTCTCTCCCCTTCCCCTTGCCCTTCCCTCCCTCCTCCATTGTGAGGCTCAGAGCCTCCCTGGCCACCTGACAGTGACCGAAGGCTAGGGAATGAAGCTTCGTGTTTGGTGTCTCCTTTCTTCAGGGGCTCAAAGCACTTTTATAAGCATTAGTCTCCTTAATCCACCCCTGCTGTTGTCTTGTTTGCTCTTTATATTTTATTAGCTGAGGTGTTGTGTTTAACCCTCGGGAGCAGACAGAGGATGCCTCCCCTGCCAGTGTGGCCAGGACGCGGGGGCCAGGTCCCCCCGGGGCCAGGGCCCAACTCTTCGCCGGCACCTGCCTTTGGCCAGGAATTTGCCCCCGGCACCCACTATAGCCAGCAGGGAAGCCATCTCGGGAAGGCCACAGACCAGCTGTGAGGTGGGGGCCCAGAGGCACTGAGGTGTGGCATGGAAAACACTAAACAGGCAGGAAATATGGGCTCCGCCAACTGCTGCCATGTGACCTTGGGCCAGTCACTTCGCCTCTGAACCTGGCTTTATTGAGACGTGAGACAGGGGTAATGAATGGTCCTTGTGAATATCAGATTGGAGTCTATGGAAGGGATCTGGAAATGCTAACACTCTGTGCAAATGTCCAGGGCATTGCTCCCACCTCTAGGACAGGGGCCTGATGACCCCATGGGGACGTCAGCCCAGGATTCTCACTCGGATTCTGAGATGAAAGGAACTCGTTCCCTCTTCCCCGCACAGCCCTGAGCCTGTGACTCTTGGCCCAAGTGGCCCAAGTTGGCAGGGTAGGGGGAGGTGGCGGAGAGGGGCAGATGAGTCAGAAATCAACTTCCAGTGCCTGAGGATAGATGGCCTGATCTGAAGGAGCTCCTTCCACTGCTCCACTCCATGGGCAGCTTGTGTTCTTGGTGACCTCTCAGGCCTTCAGAGCACATCCACATGGGGTCAGGAGGGTGCCAGCTGCCCATCAGCTGCAGGGCCACCCTGCGAGGCTGGTGCTTTGCTCGTCTGGTGTCAGCCTGCCCAGAGGAAGAGACGCCTTTCCCGCGTAGAGTTGCTCTCTAGTTGCCAAGCTTTATCTCCAGGTGCTGAGGCTGCGAGGAGCCTGCCTTATTCTAATTCATACAAAGGCGCTGGGTGGAGGCCCTCTGTGCCGGGGACACTGTGCAGGGCGGGCCCCGGTGGGCAGCCCAGAGGGGCAGGAGGAGGCGCCCAGCCACCCTTCTCCACAGTGGGCTCGCAAGGGGAACCATTTCCGTACTCCCTCCTAAACAAGTGTTGCAATAACAATCCCAGCTCCCCAGTTCCTTGTCTGCAAGTCCAAACTTCCCAAAGTCCTAAAACCCCCAACATTTTGGAGTAACTTAATTGGCAGCAAAACGTGGCCTGATCACACATGAGGCTGCCTGTGGTCTTTCCTTTTCCCGCTTAGGGTGACTACTCGTAGCTGTGAGTGAGGAAATGCTAATGCGTTTGGCCATGGCAAGCTGCCAAGACCTCGCTGGATCACATGTGCTATCGGAACACGCATATTACGTTTCTAAAAATTCAAAGACATATAAACGTAAACTCTGAGATGCGAAAGGCCAAAGGTTTCAGATAAGAAATTACGGCTGTGTAATAACCGGTGCTTAGTAGGGGCCTTGCAATATATCCCAGACACTGTGCTAAGCACTTCACAGGTGTTGACTCCTGCAATCCCAACAGCTCAACTTATTTCCATTTTATAGATGAAGAATGGGAGGTCCGGTAACTTTGCCAAAGTGACATAGTTTACTACGGGTGGTGCCAGGATTTGCACGCAGGCAGTCTGGTTGCCTGGCATTAGCCCTGCTCTGTGTAGATGAGGAGATGCAGGCCCAGAAGGGAAAAAGGAACAGGCTCAGGGTCCCCCCCCCCCCCCCCCCCGCCTCCGCAAGCCTGAGGGGGGGATGGGTCTGAATCCCGCAGCCGCCCCAGCCACGCTTGCTCCTGCTGACAGGCCGGCTGGGGGCGGCGACTCCCCAGCCGCTGCTCAGGAGCTCACAGCCTGCTCGGAGTTAGTCCATCCAGCCCATCCGGGAGGAGTTCAAAATAGAAGAAGTTCCCGTGGAAAGTTTTAAGATTTCACTGGATTGAAACCAGATGACCATGTGCAAACAGACCCCACCAGCAGGCGCGGGGTCTGGGCATGCGCTGAGCTCCCCGTGCGTGTTTCCAGCCTGACCCGGGGAGGGAAACTGCCCTGGGGGTGTTCAGAGAGCCAGTGACACGGGACACTAGACAGCTCAGGCCTCACTGATGGGAAGGGGCAGGAGATCCTCTGCTCTGCTGGGAGAGAAGCGGCTCCACCACTCGCTGGCTCCAACTGTTTTCCAGCTTCTGAAGATGGACGGAGGGCTCTGGAAGAGCACCCCCCATTCCCATGTGTTCCCAGCTGTTTCTCTGTTCTTCCACCAACCGGTTCTCCTTCAAATTCACTCCTTCACTTGCACACCCAGGTCATACAACAAGCATACAGAATCTCCCGATGTGGAGGGCTGGCTGTGTATGGAACACTAGGGACCCAGTTCTGCCCTTTGGAAAACCCCAGACACACGAAACAGTCATTACAGCAGGGACGGGAGTTTATGCTGGGAACACAGGAGCAACCCTGGGCTGGTCACAGAAGAGGCACTGAGCAGGAGCCTGGAGGGAGGGAGGGAGAAAAAGAGACATTCCGGGCCAAGGGACAGGATTGGTCATTCCAGCAGGCTGGTGCATAGGCACATGGAAACGGGGGTGGGAGGAAATGGGGAGAAAGAGACCAGGGGTAGGCATGGGCCTTGTGAAAGGGCCTCTGAGCCTCATGAGTTGATTCCAAGGATTCTGGGAGGCAGGAGAGGATTTCGTGTCTTCCTGGATCCAGGCTGGTCTAGAAGACTCTTCTCCTGGCAGTGGCCACGTTGAGCTCCTGTGTGACAGGGCCTGTCTCTGTCACCTATGTAGCTTAGCCCCTGGCATGGGGCTGAGAGCTTTAGGAAGAGCTTGCTGAGCCAAGCTGACCTGAAGGCTATGATGTGATCTGCTGTGACAATCTCCCCTGTCTTAGGAATCGGTGTGCTGGCACTAGAAGGATGAGGCCACCAGAGAAATGGGAGCCTGAGCGGGGTTTTATGTGACACTCCGTTAACTTTTACCAACAGTTGCTAAGACTCGGCCTTGTGGTTATGTAAAACAGACACACTCAATCTGTTGGAGATAAAAACTGCAGTATTTATGGGAAAAATTGTCTGATGTCTGGTATTGTTTTAAAATACAAAAAAAAAAAGGCGGGGGGGATGGGAAATAGGAAAGATTAGAAAAGGCTGATGAGTGTGGAGGCTGAGTGGTGGGATCCTCAGGGGTTGTGAGACTCTCTTGTTCTCCCTTTAGTGTGTTTGGACTTTTTCATAATTCTCATGACAAGCAGAGAGAGTGTGAGTTTCTAGAGCAGTTGAGCCAGGCAGACATGAGCTCACTGCTCCCGCCTTGGCGGTGGACGGGGTCGGGGATCCTCTGCCTCTGGGAGGTAAGAGCACGGGCCCAAGTTGACAGAACCCCGAGTTGCCCGAGACACAACCCAACACTCTTTCTAATCCCCACATCCAGCCAGTCGCTGCTCTGATTTGTTCCCCCTCCAAATCCTGCCTACTGGCCGCATCCTCTCTGCCACCCCCACTGCAGTCCCTGGCCCTGCCTGCTCCGCCCTCGTCCACCCCAGGCCCACACTTGGCAAAGTCAACAAACGGACACTTAGCCAGTCTGTAGGCTTGCCACTTCGGAGGGCGATGAGGTGAACAGATGAGGCCCAGGCCCCGGGGCTCCCAAGTTGAAAGACGGGACAGTGGAGCTGCGAGCGATGCCGGGGGATGTGGCTCCACAGGGGAGCTCATGCTCTTTGAGAGCAGATCTCAGGCAGCAGTCCTGCCAGGATGCAGAGCACTGGGTGGCTTTCGGAGCAGTCAAGGGGCTGATCGTTGGTGGCCGTCTTGGCCACCTGGGGGTGTCACTGCAGCCACAGCAGCCATGGCGCATAAGCCACGATGGCCACATCTCTGGCTCCTCTGTTACCCATGCTCGGCTTGGGAGCTGGCCCAGAGCAGGGACGCTGACTGTATCCTGGGACCTTGCTCATCCCAGGTTCCAGAGCCAGGGGCAGCAGCGGGCAGGTGGATGGCAGGGCAGTATGGAAAACACCGCCCACCGCCCCTGAGCAGCCCTGATTAATTACCACTCCAGAAGGAAGAGCAAGGGACATTGGAAAGGACCGAGGGAGTCAAACCTGCTTCCCCTGGGGCCCGGCCACCAGCCCGAGTCTGGATAATTGGCAAGGCATTCCTGCTGATTCCTGCAGTCTCCACCCAGATGCTTAATGAAGAAAATGGCTTTCCCGGGCCTCCTGAGCCGCCACACACAGCCTGGGCAGGCCCCACAGGGCCATGAAGGCCCAACAACTTGGTTTTCCCAGGCCCCTCCCACCTAGAGCAGGGCCCAGGAGGCAGTTTCTCAGTCACGAATCAGCCTGTGAGGCCGGCTCTGAGCCTGGGCCTCCTGCCAGGAGCGTGAGCAAGGGGGAGCTGGGCTCACAAACCGTCCCGGCGCCTTTGCTCAAGGCTCGCTGCCCTTGGCCTGGCCCCTTCTCCACCTCTGAGCCACCCTCAGGCCTGGCAGCCCGGCTCAGGGTCCTGCCTGCCTCCACTCTGGGGCCCCAGAGAGCCACTTAGTGGAGACCCACCTCCTGATGGTAAAGGAGCAGAAGATGGGTGGATGACAGAAGAAGGGAGGTGAGGCCAGAGGCAGAAGGCAGCTGCCAGAATTCTGACTGTGGAATGGAACCCAGGAGTGCAGGAAAGGTCCCGCCACCCCCGCCAAGGGGCACAGGCAGAGTGGGCGGGCAGGCAGCTGTGGCCGCCATGATGCCCGGCGATGGCTTTGGGGACAGTGTCTGGGGCCTCTGGAGGCCTGTAACCAGCCCAGCATGCAACATGGACGCCAAGCCTATTCTGACTGAGTTGCCGGTGTCCAGGCCAGGGACAGAGCCAGCCCCGTTGGCTCCCTCCCAGGCTCTAGGGGAGACCACCCACACCGGCTCTATCAGTTCAGATCATTCTCCAGGTCTCAGGCTCCACCCACAAACCCAGCCGTCTCTGAGCTGCTCAGGCCTCTCTGGAACTGCTTGGTCTCAACAGCTGACGAAGGAAGGCATCCGGACCGGACCGCAGGGAGGGGTGCGAAGTTGATGTAGAGAGCAGAGGGGTGGGGCACGGTGCCGGAGAAGCTCTGGCCTGAACAGGCCTTTGACCTCAAGGACACGGCCTTCCGTGAGGAGCCCAAGGCTAAACAAAGATGGAAGCTCTCACCCAGCACCAGTTTGCCCCACTCTGGCCTTGATCTCTGTTTCCCAAAGCGCCCCCTTCCCAAGGGCCTGGCCTCTGTCCCAAAGGAACTACTGGCTGCTCCTCACGAGGCTTATGTGCTCCATGAGCCCCACCCGTCAGCCCTGGCTGGCACTGGTGCCCTTTGCCCCGTCCCTGCCCGCCGAACCCTGCCTGCCTTCCACAGGGCCCCGGGTTCCCCTGCATCCCTTTTCTGCACACTCAGCACAGTTGTGTGGAATGTGTGTCCTTCTGCCTTGGGTCCAAGTTATTGGTGTTCTGTGGTCAGGACCACGGTCCTGTAGTCTGACAGTCCCAGATTCAAATCCCAGCTTTGCCACTTCCTACCTCGTCACCTTGGGCAAGGGACCAAAACTCAGTTGCCTCATCTATAAAATGGGAACGATGCCCACTTCACAGGTTGTTTTTAACAGGCATTAAATGAGACATATGTGTGACACGCTTTATGGGGCTTGGTACGTAGTAATGCTGGATAAATACAGTGATTAAGAACACTGGGGTGGTGGTGGTGGCCATTGTTCCTGTCATCATTCCTAAAGAGAGTGTAGGTTCCCTGAGGACAGGAACCCTGTCATTTTGTCTCTGTTTTATTTCCCCTCTGGCCAGGCTATCTGATCCCCAAAGGGCCCTGCAGAGTGAGCCTGATTGGCACGGATAGTGGCCCAACAAGAATTTGGGTCAAGTCGAAGGAGATGGAGCCCCACTGCGAAGGCAGAAGGGCCATCACGTTCTCCAGCATTGGATGGATCTGGATTGAGTTGGGTCTGTGATGCTCTGGCCATCCACAGCCCCAGCCTGACATCCAAGCTCCTGAGGAGGCCCTGGCCCAGTCAGGGCCCCTTCCCTGGGGGGTGCCAGCTCCCTCAGAACAGAAACAGTCTTGTCCCGTGCGCCCTGAGACATCTGCTTCTCTGAGAAAAGGTAGCATCTTGGCCCCTTTCTACGTGACAAACATTCCTGAACACCGACCACATGCAAGACCTAATGCTAACTGGGGCCTCAGGCAAATCCCAAACATCTTTGAGCCTTGGGTCTGTCATCGGTCAACTGAGCACTCTGTGAATTACCTACTTCAAAGAGTCGTTGGAACCTTAAATGAGAGCACAGAGCCTGGGACAGGCATAAGCTACCCCTTCCCATTCCCCAGCCCTGGCATACCCACCCCTTCTGGGCTGGCAGCAAGAGAGACTGGGGAGGGGGTACGGCCCTGATCTGAAAACGGGGGTCTGCTCTGTCTTCCTGCTCTGTGTGGATAGTGGCTTGGAGTCGGGTGCTGTGTCGCGTGGGACCCATGAGGTCCAGCGCCTGACCTGTGCCTGATTCCCACGTTTAGAGAGCCCTGCCTGAGCCTACACTAACCAGAGGCCTGCGAGAGGTGCCGGAAGAGCCCCTGCAGCCCCCCCGGAGCCTAGGCACCCTGCAGATGCCTTCCCTGGTGGAGCCACTACCCAGCTGCCCTCTCTGAACCTTCAAACGGCGAGTTGGAGCAGGCACCATTTCCCCCCGGGGACCTGTGACACTTGGAGCAGTGAAGTCTCTTCTGGTTTATCTGGAGGAAGGAAGATGACGTCATGAGGTAAACCACACAGCCTGAAACCACGAGGCCGGGTGCCCCAGTGATGTTTGCTTTTCAGCAAAAGTCACTCTTGTGCACAGAGGGGCAGAGAGCCTGGACCTTTCTGGTCAGAGGGTGGCCGGGAAGACAGAGGGAGATTTTCGAACACGGAACCACAAGAAAGGAGAGGGCTCCCAGACAGGACGAACGTCAGAGCCCAGGCAGGGCGGTTTCCTGGGTCCTGTGGGAAGGTCACCCGCTGGGTGGGGCTGCTCTGCCGGCCTCTCATGAGGACCTGGGCTTGACACCTGAAGTTCTGAGGATCCTGTTTACTGTGGTGGTCGTCCTAAGTGACAACAGCATTGAAGATAAGTCCCGTCAATGTGGGTCCCTCACCCTGTTAGCTCAACAGCACGGCATGAGATGAGCCCCCATGAGGGTGGCCCGATCCCCAAGCGCAGATGAGCGAGAGGAGGCTGGCGGGCCTCTGCTCTCTACTTTTAACCTCACAGCCATAAAGCTTATAGGCCAAGAGGCTGGCTGTTTGTCTGCCCCAAGGCCCTGGTTTAAGCCCCAACCCCACCTTCTGGGACCTGGAGGAAGCCCCTTACCCTCTGCAAGCCTCCGTTTCTTCATCTACCCAATGTCCTGACTCACAGTTAAGGGATTTCCTAAAGGGAACCCTATTCTTCACCCATGCCATTATTTTATCAATGCTTTGAGCAGTTTTCTCTGAGGAACCTGGCTCTGGCATAGGTCTGGGCACTGGTTCTGGTGGGTTGGTGGCTGGGGCTGGAGGGGTGTCCTCAGTATAGTCGGGGCCAGTGGACAGCTTGAATGGGGACAGACAGCCATCTATGGAGACCGGAAGACTTGATTCTCTCAAGAATTAAGGGCTGTGTGAGTCGGTGGGGGTGGGGGTGCCTGAAGGAAATTCTCTGTGTGTCCGGGTGGGACTGTAAGGACAGATGTGATGCCCACAGGGCTGGGCGAGATCCTTGATCCTACAGCCAAAGCTATCCGTGTGCTGTGCGCGCTGACCTGCCCCAGGCCCTGGCCCCTCAGCTCAGCGACCGGCCCCAGGCCCTGGCCCCTCAGCTCAGCGACCGGCCCGCGGCTCCAGGGGCGACCGGCCCCGAGGGCCCACAGAGCCTGCGGGACTCAGTGCAGGTTGTGGGCCCAACTCCTCCCCTTCACAGGCCTCCTGACGCCTGACGGCACAACCGTTTGGGCTGAGGCTTGCCCTTTTTTTGATGATATGGGTACCCCGTGGAGAGGCAGCACCTTGTAATCCTCTCAGGGTGCAGAGAAACCTAGAGACACCCAACACAAGCCCCTCATTTTACAGAGCAAAAAACGGAGACCAGAGAGAGGAAAGGATTTGTTCACGGCCACACGATTAGCTGACAGCAGTGCAGGAACAAGAACACAGGTTGTCCTCGCTCTGCTCTGGGGTTTCCCCTCCCCGCACTGCTGTACCCGTCCTCCTATGAACTCCCATCAGAGGCTTTCCCAGATGTCACCGGCTGCAAGCAGAGGGCAAGCTTGGGGTTGGGGAGCACCGGTATGTGGGTATGGAGTTGAGGGAGGGCCCCGCGGGGCCAAGGGAGGCTTCTAAAGACACTTGGCCTCTTTTGCCACTTTCCCAGGGCCGACTCGGCACCTTGTGTGTGAGGATTAGTCATGAGCAACTGCTTGACCCCAAAAGTCATAGTTCACTGGGTTGGTGTCACAGTGAAACTTTTCTGACTCATGGCCTAGGACAACACAAAGCCCTAAGGGACCAGCTAGCAATCCTGCTGGCCCCACCGGATGCTCTGGGGGTCCCTCTTGCCTGGTGGCTGGGACTTTAAGGAAGGAGAGCAATAGGCAGGCCGAGAGGCAGGCAGGCAAGCGGGCTCCAGCCTTTCATGCGCCCCAGGCCTCTCTCTCCTTCCCCGCCTGTTTCCTTGTCCATAAGGTGGAAGGTCGGATTGGATGGTCTCTGAGTTTCTTCCCAGCCCGGTTCAGCCTCAGCTGTTCTTGGGGAGGACAGGGGGTTTGGCCAGGGGGTTTGCGCCCGGCCCCTGGCCCGAAGAACTTCCGGAGCTTGGGGCCCTCCCACCCTGACTTCTCATGCCCTCTGAGGCTCCCTGGGGCCCAGCTGCCCGCCCCGCCAAGCTTTTGTGCACCATCAGCAGCAGAGCAACCCAAATCCCCAGATCCCACTGACTCGGTCCCGAATGAGCAGAGCGAGGCCAGGGGAGGGCAAGGGACTTATCCATGGCCACAAAAGAGCCAGGGACCGGGACCTTCCCAGCGCACCAGCTGCCTCAGTGCCTGAAGGAACCCTCTCGTAGGGGAGCTGGAAGTCACCAGCTGAGGACTCCTCAGCACCCCCTTCCCTGTCACCTTCACCCCATGGGCACCGGCATCAGCCCTGACCCTCCAGCACCTGGCTTTCGTCCTCTTCCTTGGCGCTTGTGGGCTTTTCTCACTCACTCGTTCCCAGAGGCAGCCAGCAGAGAGGATGCTAGAGGCCGGCAGCCTGCGTGACCAGGGCTAAACTTTTATTCTTGTTGTGCTTTCGTCTCTTGGCAGGAAAATGGGGATGCTAGTAAGGCTTCTCGCAGGGTTGTTGGGAGGCTTCAATGCATTGATACGATAACGTGCTTGGACCACGGCCTGGCACGAGAGTACTCAGTAAATGCTATCATTCATTCATGCACTCATTCATTCAGTGATCCTATCCTGTCTGTTTCTAAAAAGCTTTGCGATGACTCACAATGGCAAAGACAGATATTATAGGCCTTTGAAGTAGGGTTTTATTTTTATTTATTTTTAAAATTTTTTAACACTTAATTCATTTTTGAGAGACAGAGACAGGGTGGGCGTGGCGGAAGGGCAGAGAGAGAGGCAGACACAGAATCCGAAGCAGGCTCCGGGCTCTGAGCTGTCAGCACAGGGCCCGATGTGGGGCTTGAACCCACGAACCCGCGAGATCATGACCTGAACCAACTGAGCCACCCAGGCGCCCCTAAGGTGGGGTTTTAAAAATATGAGCCTAGACGTGAGGAGGAGAGAGTTGTCCCAGAACGTTGGGCTGGTGGTGCTATTGCCTCTGAACACAACTTCCTGGTAGTCTTATCCAAAACATAATGCTGGTGGTTATCAAGCTCTCCTTTTCTGATAAAAGGGAGCATATCAGCTCTTCACAAGAACAGATTTTTCCGATCCAAACTTTGTAAATACATTAAACGAGCTTTGGTCAGAGTTCTCCTCCTCCCTACCCCGTGCTCTTGAACCGATCCCTGAGGAACTTGGAGTCTCCTCATCAATTACATGCCCACCTCTAGGACCTGCGGAGCCTGCGACCTGGGGAGGCAGAGCCACCGTGCGGGAGCCAAGCTCTGTGCTGGCCCGGGAGAAGTGGGGGCCGGAGGTGGCCGTTTCTGGCACCAGTGGGAACTCTGGGAAAAAGCCAGGCCGCTGAGACATGAGGGGCCTTCCCTCTGATGCAAGTGAGCCCCCTCCCAGGGGCCACTTCCCAGCAGCCAGAGCAGCAAGTGCCCCGGGAGGGGGCCTGGGAATGGTTACTGAGAAATCCCTGGGCTGCCCACACACTTCCCCTTCTGTCAAATGCCAGGAGGATTCCTCCCGCAGGCGAGGGGAAAGGTGAGCAAGGTTCACCCCATACTGAGTCACTGGAAAGATTAGGGGACCCAGTGGAGAGGGGTGTCATTCCGTCTCCTCTAGAACTCCTGAGGGGGACCGTAATTCCAGGCTTGGCCTGAGACGATCTCCACAGACTTAGGGAGCACTGGAGAATGGAGCCTTGAAGCCTCCCCCTCCCCTGCTTCCTGCAAGGGCACTGCGGCCTGGTTCCTGGGACAGTGGGAATCTCCTTCCTGTCCTTGTCCCATTATGCTCTGCCTCACCGGCCAAGGACTTGTGGAACCCACACTCTCACCCACCTCTTAGGCCTGGGATTCCACCTGAGGGACCCCCACAGCCCCCTTCCCAGTCCAGGCCCCTGGGGTGCTTTCCCAGCAGCCTGTCGGCTTCCATCCTTAGCTGTGGGCCTTGGCGCAGTGGGAGGAATCTCCCTGCTTGCGTGCCTCACTACAGAGAGCAGGCCAAGGAGCCCACTGCAAAGTGCACCCCTCCTGAGACCACCGTCCACTGGAACTCTGGGGTGCAGCTGCCCCCAGCCCCCCAGCCCCGTTCCCCAAGTCAGCTGGAGGAAGCAGAGAAGCTGGCCCAGGGCTGGCCTGGTAGTCCGCCCCCCACCTCCACCCCCCCAACCCCTCATCGTTGCCTTTGGCAGCAGAATTGGAACGAGCCGGGATGTGATGATTCGCCCACGAGGAGGTCTGCCCATACGCTAGTCATGAGAACAGTTTGCCCAGAGGGGTTTTTGAGGGCCCAGGCCAGACATGAGTGTGAGGGAAGTCCCAGCTGGTCCTTGAACCCATCTTTTAAGGCTGGTATCACCAGGCAAGGCCGTAATGGGGCAGGGGTGGGGACCAGGTTGGGACAGGGTTGGACTTGGTCTTGGGGCTAGTTATGGAGGGAGGTGGGTGGAGTCACCAATTCCTCCTCTCCAGCCCCAGGTGGTCCTTATCACCGCTTACCTGGACCGTGGCAACAGTCTCCTCAGGACCTCCCTGCCCAAGCCTTGCGCCTCTAATCCTTCCTCCCGAAGGACCCTTAGACCTGCCCTGTGAGCTGATCAAGGGCCAAGTCTCTCTCTGGCTCATAAATCTTCAATGGCTCCCAATAGCTAGTGGGAAGCAGAAGACTCTCAAGGCCTTGCAGTTGACTTCAGCCATACTTCCAACCACCCTTCTCACCATGCCCTGAGAGAACGTTGTGCCTCAACCAAAGAGAGAACCATGCCTCTTCAGGCTCCAGGCGTCACCTTCCCCTGGACAGTCTTCCTTTCCCTCTCTTCAAGGTACAGCCCAAGTCCCACTGCCTCCACAAGGCTTTGCCTGACTATCCCATTGTGATAGAGAACATTCTTTGAACTCTTGGCCTTTGTTTGTTGGGGAAAGAGCTCATTTTTGGAGCCATAAAGGCCTGGGTTAGGGTGTCAGCTCAGTACTAATCCCATTAGCTAGCTGCAAGTCATTTAACTTTTCTGAGCTCCCATCCTTCTCTCAGTAAATCGTAATGCAGCCCTTCAGGACACCTGGGAGTACACAGGGCTGAGGACCCTCTGTCATTTGGGTCTTCTCAATGCCCATTCCTCTTTCTTTTGGTGCTATTATTTGGATTTGCTGTTGGACACGTGATCCAGGTAGGTCTGACCTTACTTTCTGGTTCCAGTGTGAGCTCATGACCCAGGCCCGGCCACTGAGAATATTCCATTGGCCAGGCCATAGAAACAGGTTCCCAGAAATGGGGCATGTGACTCAGAGCAGGCCAGCGGGAATCCTACTTGGGAGTTTAGCTGGAGTCACTAAGACTTTCTTTCCATCAGAGTTACTAGTTGGAGCGTTTAGCCACCGTGTGGGTTGAACTGTGTCCTCCAAAAAGGTATGTTCAAATCCTAACCCCCTTCGAATGTGATCTTATTTGGACATAGGGTCTTTGCAGATGCAAGCAAGTTAAGACAAAGCCACACTACATTAGGGTGGACCCTGATCCAATGACTGGTGTCTTTATCAAAAGAGGGAACGGACACACAAAGGGCAAGGGCCACGTGGAAACAGAAGTGGAGGTGAGAGGGATGCATCCACAAGCCAAGGAGCCAAGGATTTTGCCAGTCACTGCGGGGAGCCGGGCAAGAAGCACGGGACCCTTTCTCCCTCAGAGCCTCCAGAAGGAACCGACCTTCCGACACCATGATTTCTGGCCTCCACACCTGGGAGAGAATAACTTTCTGTGTGGTAAGCCACCCAAATTTGTGGTGATTTGTTATGGCAGCCCCAGGAAACTAATACAGCGCCCGAACAGAGAGACCGCCTGCGATGGAAGCCGACGCTGGGGAAATGAGGGCCATGGACTTGGACTCTTGGCACTCTGACAACACTTGGATCCAGCGGTGGCTGAAGCAAGGGGTCTACATGAGCTGATATGTTCTCAATTTTACTTACGCCATTTTGGCTGAGTTTCTGTCTGGTTCAACAGAGAGAGGCCTGACTAATACAGAGATAATGTAAAATGCATAGCTTGGTGCCTGACCAATGGGAAGTGCCATGTGGTGATTATTGCTGTTGTTTCTATCCCCAACTGGAGCAAACGGTCTTGAGAGCAAGGACCACTGTCTTGTTTGTGTCGCAGGCTGGGTTCCCTGGAAGCAGACTCGAGATGGAGCTAGCACTCAGGTGTTTCTTAGGAAGTGGCCTTGCGATCAAGCCCTGTGGACAAGGGGACAAGGAAGCAGGATGGGGCAGAGGGAAGCTGAATTGGGATGCCCAACGGCAGCCTCAGCCAGTATCATGACAGTTCTGGAACTAGATCTGCTCTCAGAGTCATCCACTTGGGTCTTTAAGCTCTCGATTCCATCTGTCACCGAATCGGCCCTGCCCTGGTAAAGAGCAAGACCATGGGAGAGGCGGGTCCCTGCAGCTGAGGCCATCAGTGGAGGGGCAGATGGCTGACCAGCACTGCCCGCGGCCAGGGCAACAAGTCCTTCACCAAAGGGGACCTGGGTGGTCATCACAGAGCCCATCACACTCGGGGCATAACTCATAGCCCAGCACCCAATATCTATTCATTATTGAAAACATTCATTCACTCATTCATTGATTCATTCATTCATGCAAAACCCAAGGTTGATGTGGGGCAGTCAGGTGGCCTGGTGGTCTGAGTTGATGGAGTCCTTCAGGAGGAGGGTCCTGGCAGTGGTTAGGATGGGGTCAGAGCATGATGGAAGCACCATGATAGCACTGGAGGGGCCACAGTCAGGTTGGGTGTGATCGGTGTGGCCTTGCCTAATGCCTGGCACTGGGCATATCCAAGTCACTGGGGAACAAACTAGTGGCTGATTAGGGTTCTGTGGGCAACGGTTTCAGTACCTTCTCCTAAGAAGTTTAGGCTCCTGAGGCCGCAAAGTTTCTTTTTGATGTTGATTTCTGGAGGAGGCTGGCTAACCCTTTAAAGTCTCCTTTCTTGAGTCTCTCCTGCCTCCCCAGTCAGCTCTTCCTACAGCTGTGGTGTCCCCCCCTGTGCCAGCCCCAAATAGGGGTTCCTGCACATTGCTGCCCAGACCCAGGGCCCAGGGACCTGTGCTGGCTCCTACCCTGGCTGGGCCAGCCCCCAGCCCCACCCACCCGAGAAGTCAGGCCCTCCCTCTTATAGGATGAGAAACCAAGATTTATCGAGAGGAAGCTCGTTGTTCAAAGTAACAGTCAGTGGTTGAGCCAGGAAGCAGGACCCACTTCTCCCTCCTCGGCCTTCCTCGTGTGCAGTGTAAACCGCAGCTCAGAGCATACTGCTCTAAGGAGTGCCCGGCCCCTCTGCCTGCAGCTGCCCCGTGCACAGGGTCGCCTGGGCATCCGAGAGCCAGCGAGGCAGCAGGTGCCACAGGGGTTAGTGCAGTTGCCCCTCCCAGGGCTTCTCCAGGAAGCAGAGGAGGAGGAGCCGGAGGGCCTTCCGTGTTATCTTGCCCCGCCCCTTCCCCCTCTCCCAGGTGAGTGGAAAGTGGAGGCCACACAGCCAGTGGGGGTGGAGCCCGGTGGCTGGCCTCTGTTCTCTAAATTGCTCCCCTCCCTGAGTTTACAAAAAGCCCTTAACTGTATTTGATTTTGTCTTCTTTCCAAATGGTCTTCACAAAGAACAACACAAGGATTGGTTTTATTACACCGCTTGACCATAAACTTCTTAGGGGCACGTTTCCAGCCAGGAAGGATGCTGGTGATGGGAAAGGCAAATCACTTCACCTGGACCCACCCCTCACCTTTTAAGATAATCCAGACTGCTATTTAAGAAGGTAGTTCCATTAGAAGAAGGGCATTTTGTTCTGTGAGCACCTGGCTGACTTGGGTGTGCAGAGAAGGGTCTAGAAGAAGTCAGGCAGGAGGAAATGGGGAGCTGATTGGACTACCTAACAGAAGGAGAGGGCTGGAGAGGGCCAACAGGGAGCGGGGAGGGGGCACAGAGGGAGAGGGGAGGGGAGAGGGTACATAGGGTCGGAGGAGGGGAGGAGGGGAGGAGGGGAGAGGGGCTGGAGAAGCCTTGAGAACCTGTGAAGCTAAGGCCTGGGAGTCTGGGGCCGGCAGGGGGGAGGGCAGGTGCAAGTCTCCCAACAGTGGGGTGACTGAGGGGCATTTGAAGAAACTCAGTGTGCTGCGTTCAAGGTGAAGCTGTTTGCTCCTCTGTCCTCCCGTCCACTAGGCAGTAAGAACCTCCACGTGCTGCCCCCAGACCCTGGGAATGAGAGAGGGATTTGGATGGAAAGAGAGGAAGGGGCAGGTGCCAGGCCTGGGTTATCCCAGGGTGGTGGGAGACAGAAACGAGGGGCAGGGCCAGAGGCCGAAGGGTCCCCCCATCTCACCTTGCTCTGGGTGGTCTGCAGGAATCCTGGGGAGGGCTCTGCATTCCTTGGGGCCCGGTGTGGGGGTTCCCACTGCTCCCGTGTAGACTTTGGGGGCTGGAGCACCCAGCTGACTCTGGGGCACACCTGTTTTCTGGTTTGCTCTTTTGTTGGTTTGTTTGTTTTTGTATCTCCCCTTGGGGACTACTGTTACCCCCATTTGCCACCAGAAGCACCTGGGGCCCAGAGTGGTGAAGTAATTCACATCAGACCCCAGACGGTTTGGTCAAACTGGGATTGAGTCCAGTCTGTGCCCCTGGAGTCCAGGCTCTGCACTCAGCTGCCTGACCTCACCCCTGGCCGACGCTGGGCTCACCTTAGCTGCTCACTACCGTGTCCTGCATGGGGAGTGGGGCGGTGGGGGCGGGGAACCATAACACAAAGCACTGAGGTGCCATAGGTTTGGGTTCAAATCCTGCCCTGTGATTCTGCTACTTCAGGTAAATCAGACTCTGAGCTTGTCTACTCATCTGTACAATGGGGGTTTTGCTGCAGGTACATGCTGGATGCTGAAGGAGTCTTCATATCATCATCGTTATCACTCACCAATCAGAGCCCCCACGGAAGCCCTCCCCTAGGAAAGGCTCATCGTGCTGGGATCGCCCACTTCCTACCCTCCCTTCCTTCCCCCTCTCCCCCAGCTCTGTGATAAGGGGCTTTTAGAATAAAGCTCCAAGTTCACCCTGGCTTTTCCTGCATGCTCTGTCCCTTGAGGAGGGAGGGTCCCTCCCAAGGGGAGAGGCAGCCCTGGCAGGGACCCCGGGAAGGACCTGTGACCACACCAGCATCCAGGAGGGCCCTTTGGGGTGAGGACCTCGGCCGGAAATGGGCGGGACGAAGGCATGTGGTAGCGCTGGTGGCTTGGTTCCCAGTGTAAATGGGGAACTGCAGAGACCACCCACCTAACCACACGCCAAGGACCTGCGCCTTCCCCTGCTTTCCATGCTCTTCCGCCACAAAGTTCCCAGGGTCTGGATAGTGTTTCCGGATCTTAGATGGCTAATTACAGCCTGTACGGACTGAAAAATCCAGCTCTCCACCCCCTTTTCCTTCTTGGTCCTCTGTCCGGGCCGTAGGAACCCAGGCCCTGACTGAGGACCCCTCGCTCTTCCCCTTTCTGCCCCGGGATCCACTCAGCCTCTATGCAGTCACCCTGCTGCGCGGTCCCGGGCTGAGCTCGCCAGCAGGAATTCGGCCAGGCCTGTGGCTTCAGCACTGACGCCCTTCTCCGCCTCCGGGAGGCGTGGCTACCCATTTTACAGCCAGGCCCAAGTTTGCCTGAGTCCGTGCAGCTTGACAGTGGGCACCGGACTCGGAGCCCGGACGCTGGCTGATGCCAAAGACTGCCCGAAGGATCTGGAAATGAGGGAGAGGGAGGAAGGGGGAAAAGATACCCAGTTCTGCCTATAAGCAGAAAATGTGTCAATCACGTTTCTTGGGCAGTGTCTGCAAACACCCTTCAGCGTCACTTGAAAAGCTTTAATTACTTGGGACAAATAAGAGTAACAGTAGTGCCTCTATTGGTCTCGCTTTGTGCCAGGCACGGCTAGTAACTCATTGAACGGAATTGGTCCTCAGGTTGGGATTAGAGAAGCCCCCCCCCCCCCCCACCGTCGCTCTAGCAGCAGTCTGGGTCATCCCATCGCCCTGCATGCCACACCAGCCTCTCCAGGCCACGACCCTGCTGGCCCTGGCACTGACTCTTTGCCCTCTGCTTGGCCCCCACCTGGGGATATTTCAACACCCAGGTGGGCAGTCCATCCAGATCCTTGCCTCACACTTTCTTGACCTCGCCAACCCCTGGGACTGTCAGCTCGTCTTCAGTAAGCCACCCCCTGGCCAAAATCTGAGCCCGGATCCTTCCTGGAAGGGCTCTGTTCTTGAAAATCCCCCTTCAGACTGCAATTTGCTGTGCATCTCCCTCTCCCATGCGCCTCACTGGGGACCGCCTCTACCTCCTTGTCTTCTACTTCTCCTCCCTTCTCCGGGGAGCTCCAGAACCCCTCACTTCTGACACACACTCCCTTGTACTCTGTTTCCAGCCCACGGACACTGCAAGCATCCAACCAAGATCATAAAACAGGGGAATTCCAGGTTCTTCTCACTTATGAATATTGATATACCATTTCGAAATAAAATATTAGCACGTTGAATCAAGGACTATATTGTAAAAAGCACATCTTGACCAAATAGAGTTTATTCAGGGAGAGTGATATGGCTTAATACTGTTAAATTTTATACTATAACTCATATTACATATCTAAAGAGGAAAAGCAACTTGGCTGTTTAGATGGATGCCAAAAAAATGTATTTTATAAAATACAATACATACCTGCTTAAAGAAATGAGGCCTTAGAAAAACTGAAATAGAACAGTCCTTCCTTGATATGGTTTTAAAATATCTATGTCAAATCAGTAGCCAGAACCACGTGTGATTCAGAAACCCCAGAGATATTGTTACTAAAGGCAGGCTCAAGAAGAGGGTGCCAGGCTGTGCCACTTTTCAGTATCACTCTGGAACTAACAATCAGTGCTATGGTTAGAGGCAATGATACCCCAGTAGCAATAAGGCATCGAGAGAAAAAAAAAATCAGGCATCAAGAGCCCAGATCCTAGTTTTAAGATACCATTCTCCACTCTAAGGAACCAGAATAATGGCTTATCCCGGGGCTACGACAGGGAAAATACAAGATGATAAAGAAACATCTTTTGGTGCAAGAAAGGATAATGGGGACATAGCACAACAACACAGGAGTCTGCCTGAAGGCTGAATCTGGGGCAGTGTGAGGATCAAAATAAATAATTATGGTAACCGATCATAACCTTTTGATTAAAATAGGAATCCATGAGTCCACACTGATACGAGTGAATGGGTGACAGAAGGAAGGAAAACGCTTCTGTACAGTAGAGTCCGGCTAATAAACACAGGATGAATGGCAGAAATAGATACCATTTGGCAACCATCGTAGCTGTGGTTGAAGAAAGCTGGAGTCATCAGAGAACGCTAAGACCGGTGGGCAGAGATTTGACAAGGAGCAGCATATTGGTGTAGCCTCAGAGTGTCTCCCTACCACGTACTTATCTAAGACAAAGGAAGACATAGTGAGTTCATGGTGCAGAAAGCTGACAGGCACCAACCTGACCTGGTCATCAGGGTTACCATCATTATTGGTAGGACCGGTCAGGAACGCGTGCCCAGATGTGACGTCCCGAGAAGAGCTCAGCATCATTTCGGTTGTATTCTTGCCAAGGACACACAGCCTGAGAGTGGACGCGAGGAGACACTGGAGAGACCCCGGTTAGGGGACATCCTAAGACAGTCAAGGTCGATAAAGACAGGGAATGATTGAAGACTTGTTCCAGACTGAAGGAAACTAATGAGGCATGACAACTAAATGCAGCTAGGAATCCCGACTTGGATCCTGGACCAGAAAGGCAAAGGAGGCATTGTTGGGACAGTTGGAGAAGTTTGGAGGACTGAATGATAGTAATGATGAGAGGGGGCCGTTTGGGGAGAATACACACTGGGGCATTTAGGGGTCATGAGGCATCCTAGATCTACAATTTATTCTCAAATGGTTCAGGGGAAAAAAGGTACGTCTATATATACGTTTATAGAGACACAGAGAGATGGTGCAAATATGCTAACATATTAACAGAGAATCTGGGTGACGGGATATAGAAGTTCCTTGCAACTGTTTTCGGAATGTTCCTGTAAGTTTGAGGTTATTTCAAAATAAATCATTAGTGAATGAACCCAACACCCCGGACACGGCTTTCACACAGCTCTGCCAACAGGTGGCCAGCAAATGCATGGCACTGATTCTCAGGTGTTCTTGACTTCCTGTTAACTGCTCCTTTCATTCTGAGACACAATTGCCAAACTTGCACCACGGGGGCTCAGGCCTCTGGCTGTCTGTTTCCCCTCCCCTTTTGTCAGATGATCTATCTCCCCCCCCCCCATTCGTTAGAGAGATTACAGGCCCTCACGAAGAGTCTCTTCAATTCCCCTAACTTATCACTTCTTTTCACCACTGACTTGTTTAGATCTCTGGTTTCCTAGATTCCCCCCCCCCTCCCTTTTCCCTTTGTTTTTGGGGGAAGTACACTAAATAACAGCTTCTAGGGAATCCTTTTTTTTTTTTTTGAGATCGGGCATGTCTGAGATTCTGCATCTATTTTTCTACCCTCACACTCAGTTGTTAGTTTTCCTGAGTAGAGGCTGGAGATCATTTCCCTTCGTAATTAAAAAAAAAATTTTTTTAATGTTTATTTATTTTTGAGAGACAGAGAGAGACAGCATGAGCAGGGGAGGGGCAGAGGGAGAGGGAGAGGGAGACACAGAATCTGAAGCAGGCTCCAGGCTCTGAGCTGTCAGCACAGAGCCCGATGAGGGACTCAAGCTCACGAGCCGTGAGATCATGACCTGAGCCGAGGTCGGACGCTTAACCGACTGAGCCACCCAGGCGCCCCTCCCTTCATAATTTTAAAAACATAACTTCCATTGTCCCTCTTGCATTTGGCATTCTTGTTGAGAAGCCTGATTTCATTCTCATTCCAGATCCTTGGCATGGGTCTGTTTTCTTTCCATTTGGGAAGTTTTTCGGTACTTCTCTTTGTGTCCATTCTGAAATTTCACCATCATGTTCCCTGGTGCAGGCCTTGTTTAATTTACCGTGCGAGGCACTTGGCGAGGGCAGGGGGGTCCTTTTATGTTGGTCACTCATGTCATTAGTCCTAGGGAATTTTTCTTGTGTTACTTATTTCTTTGACTATTTCTCCCTTACAATTTCTCCACTTTTTCTGGAATTATTTATAGGCAGATGTTGGAACTTTGGGATTCATTCTCTAATTTTTTAATCTTTTGATTTTCCTTCTTTTCTGACTTTTTGCCTTTTCATTCAGTTTTCTGGGCAAGTTCCCCAACTTTATCTTCTGACTTTTCTATTGGATTTTTAAGGATTGTCTAGCACCTTAACTTCAAAGAGCTCTTCCGGGTTTTCCGATGGCCCCTCTGGATATCATCTCGTTCTTATTTCATGGATGCAGTAGCCTCTGTCATTTTTCTGAATATGATAGGTCATTTGACAAAGGTTTCTGGTCCTCCCTGAATAGCCTGGGGTTTTTCTCTTGTTAGGCTGAGAATGGGACAGGCTTCAAGCCAGGCTTCAAGCCAGAACCTCCGTCCTGCGGCCTCTCACTTTGACCTACCTGGCTTATGCCCCTTTCCTTAGCAACCTGCTGCCACTTCTCAAGGAAACCTCCAGAGAAAGATTCATACATGATCCAATTCTTGGAGCAGAGAACTCAGCCCTCCTTCTTTCCGTCCATGTCAGGGTTCTGTTGCACACAAGGTTCCTTAGGAATTTCCGGTGACCAAGAAAAACCAATGAAGCAAGTACTTTGGGGGAGACAGCTCCCTCTCTATGATACCGGGTACCCCTCTCTCCTTGGAGAAACAGGTCTCAGGGGAGAGAAATGTGCAGGAGCTGGCTTGAACCAGCTTACGAGAGCCACCTGTCAGAGTTTCAAGAATTTGGTGAGTCGGTTGACGCCACATGGGTAGCTCGAAGTCAGCCATGGTAAGAGTATTTCCACCATGGAAATTGGCAAATGCTGCCTGTGAGGGCTTTTTTTGGTTTCGTTTTGTTTTTTGAGAGCTTGTTATTAAACATACCAGCACACCACTGAATATCGGTGTTCCTCATTTGGTGCTCTGGTTCCTAGCGAGTGGGGTTGAGAAGCAGGACAAGCACCTGGAATTGCACAATCTGGCAGCCTTGCTGGGGATTCATGCTCTGAGGTTGGGTTTGCTATCGAACACGTCTGCAGCTTGCTACCTTAATGCATTGATTTTTACTTTATGTACTCGGAACCATGCCTTATTATGCAAACAATCGCAACCTATCCTCAAATTACGAGCTCTGCGGCCCTTTTTAAAAAATAATAAGCACAGTATCCACATAGCAGAGCACTAGGGAGCCAACCACAAGCACCAGGGGCTCCTGATTGTCCCCAGAGAGATAATGGACCTCATCCAGAAAAGGCAGGCTGTGGACTGTCTGTCCGTCGAGCCCTAAATGGGTCTGACCACCTGGCACCATCCACCTTGTCGGTGTTGGAGCCTTGTGCTTCTTCCCCCTCTTGAAGCTCCCTGTAGGAATAGCTTGGCAGGCTGGGTTAGTCTTGGTTACCCCAGCCTGAATGTGATCCTGCCCCCAAGGGGACAAGAGGAGCTTGGGAGCTTGGGAAGCTAAGGAAGAAAGGGAGAGTGTGTGCCTAGCGCCCCATAGCAATGAGCTGCTCTGGGTCTTGACTTTCCTCCCTGTCCCTTCATGTCCTCTCTTTCATCTCCTACTGCTGTCCTCCTTCCAGCCCTGACTCCCCGCCCAGTGCCAGCTTCTGCTGCCCAGCCAGACTGGAGATGGGCTGCCCTGGGCACCCTCCCTGGGGACAGCACGACAGGGAGGGAAGAGTTGGGGAAACAGGCGATGAGGTGCCAGCTCTGACCCCCACCAGCCCCCGGAGACCCTGGCTGCCTGGTGTAAAGGAAGATGGCCAAGTGTACCCTGTGGGGCCTGAGGGTACAAGGGCCAGGGTGGCAACAGATTCTAGGAATAGTGAGCTAGTTCTTACCCCTCCTGCCCTGCTCTGACTTAACTACTCTCTGTGTCTTGGTTTTCCCATATGTGAAATGGGACTAATCACCCTCAAAACACCCCTGCAAGGTACTAATTACTGTCTGTAAGAGACTTTGAGATCTTTGGATGGAATATAACAGTACTAATAATGGATAATAACACTCTGTCCTTCTCCAGTGCCTTTCATCCCTGGATCTCAAAGCCTTTTACAAACCTTAATTAATTCTCACAACACCCCGGTGCAGGAGGCTGATGGTCATTAGCCCTCTTTTACTGGTGGGGAAACCGAGAGAACCCAGGAGATTGGCTTGGGGCCACACAATAAGTTGGCAGCCCCACGGGGGTTGGAACTCACAGCCCCCGGCTGCTCGGAGAAGCTCAGACATCATGAGTTTCCACCCTGCCCGGCAAGGAGGCTGATGGGGCAGCAGCCGAGCCTCTGGGTCCGCCAGGCCACAGAGTGGCTGCCGGAGGGAGTCTGGGCCACTGAGCTCTGGAGAGACTTGGGAAAATCGAGGGAGGCCCATAGGCATGGTTTTGCCGGTTTGACCTAGTGATTTGGGAAGAGAAGTAATGTTTATAGGGCACCCAGTGTATACAAGGCACTTGGGCTATTTAGCCTCATCCTAAATCTGAGGGAAATGTGAGGTAGGGCATATTTGTTCCCATTTCACAGGTGAGGACACTGGCTTGTTGAAGAAGCCACCATTTCTTCTCCTCCGCCATGGTCGAAGCAACATGCTTCCGCCTTCTTTGTCACTGATTATGCCGAGTCATCCAGGTAACATTAGGTATTACTGGTCACCATTTTAGAGACGAGGAAACTGATGTACCCAGAGGAAAACTGACTTGCTCAAGTGTGTGACCTTCGACAAGTTCTTCCACAACTTCTCCCTTCCCCCACCCCACCCCCAAGTCCAGAGTCCCCGAAGCCCTGACTCCCTCCCAACCCACTGTGGGCAGGTGAGGTTGAATGAGATCATGTCAGGAAGGGCTTTGAAGGCTGGAGGCAGCAGCCCAGGGGAAGATGAAAAGCCTCCTGTCCTGGGTTCTGTGCCATCCCACAGGGAAGTTCTCAGAATGGAAACGGCAGGTCACCTGGGATGACAGGGTATCATCTGGGGACAGTGGCCCCTTGGACTTCCCTCCAGGCTCTGGGGCAGCCTCCCATGTCCGCCCTGGGGGTCTCTCTGGAAAGGACCATGCTTCTTGGGACAGAGGCCTGAGCGGTGAACCTCCCCACCAGTAGAGGACAGGGAGAGGTTGAGGCCAGGTCATGTGACTGAGCAGCTCGTCCCTGTCCTGGGACCAGTTCTCGAGGGGGTTACCATAAAGACCTCTGAGGTCCCTTCCAGTTCTGACAGTTCCCTGTGCCCTGACTCGGTGCCACACTCCCCAGAATCTTGTCTGTTTTCCATGATTGCCCCTGCGCGAGCTCAAAGAATTCGTTAGAAAGCAGATTCATTCCAGTGACAGCGGCAGACCTTTGGGATAGAGCAGGGGGTCGAGAAACCTAGCTCTGGCTCCTGGCCCTCACAAACGTGCTGTGTGGTCTAGACAAGGGCCTCAGTTTCCCTGTTGGTAAAAACAGCAGTAAGGAATGCCAATGAAGTAACACCTGTGGGGGCTCTTGGAGCCTGAGGAAAGAGATGCAGGGAACAGCAAGATCGGCTTCTGTCTTGGCAAGGGGGTGAGCGTGCAGAGAACACGGTGCTCGTGGAATAGACCGGGTGGGGTGCAGGACATAGGGGAGAGAAGGATGAAGCGATCTTCAGGAGGAAATGCTAAGAGCTCCATTAGTGGTTTTGCTCACAGCCTGCTTAACCTCGACAGAAACCCTGTCTAAGATGTGTATAACCTTTTACCTAACTTATCAAAAAGCTTTTGCTTCTATGTTGTCTCTTTTAACCCCCTCCACACCTGTGGGAGAGGTCTAGCACTCCCAATTTACAGATGAGGAAACAGAGGCTTGGAAAGATGAAATAATCTGCTCAAGGACACATGGGTAGTAAGGGGGTAGACCCAGGCCTTTAACCCAGGTATCTCTCTGAGATTCTCTAGAAATTTCTAGAATTCTCTAGAAATTTCTGTACCATGGGGCCCCTTCTGGAATCAGTGCAAGGCAGGCCCATCCTAGGGGTTGAGGGCCTAGATCTCAGAGCCCACTTCTGGAGCTCTCCCTCCCGCTGAGGCTTTTTGGGGTGGGGGCCTGGCCCCTTTGGAGGAATCTCAGATGGTGAGTTCAGGGTGCGGCCAGCAGTGGGTGGGAGGTGCTGGAGGCTGCTGGCTGGGTAGGGCAGGGCGGGCACGGAGAACAGTGTGACCTGGACAGTGTGACCTGTGATAATTGAGTGGCAAGCAGTGGCAGCGGCAGCAGGGAGGCCCCTCTGCCTGCGGGCAGCCTCACCGAGGCTGGGGGCCTCCGTGCCTCCTGCTCTGCTGGTTCCCCTTTGGCCACTGCTCTGCAGCTTCTAGAAGGCGATGTTCTTTCTCCCTCCCAGCAGATCTTTACCCGGGAGCCTGCTCAGACCTGCCCTCCTCGAAAAGCACGGTAGCAACTCCCTGGGGCAGAAAATGTCTCTTCTGAAAGCAAGACAAGAGTTTAATTAAGCCCTAAATGTGCACAGTTGAGCCTGAAATTAGGGTGGTGAAGGGGGGGGCGAAGGCAATTGAGGACAGGGGGGGCTTCAGCCCAACCTTGCCCCAGCTGAGCAAAACAACCCTGCAAGCAAACATTTACAGAGCCCAAGGGCTTGGTTACAAAACATTTCTGACCTAGAAAGGGGCGAACACCACGTTCCCTTCCCCCTGAACTTAGATATTGGGGTCTGGAGAATTTGGAAAGTGGAGAAGAGGAACCAGGAAGTAAAGAGAGGCCACCTCAGAGACCATCCGGGGTCTGGGGTGTGGGGGTGGGGGCTTTCAGGGGCTCTGCTGTGACCAGAACCGGGCAGGTGGGAACCCTTCCCACCCCTGAGGGCCAGCTGGGCTCTGGGCGAGCCAGTCAGACCACACCTGCAGGTGTTCCAGGTGGGCAGAGCCCATTGTGCTCCCCAAGGAGGAGGGTAGAGCCGCCAGCCCTGATGTGCCCAGCTGGCTGGGCTCTTGGCTTTGGGGACAAAGCAGCTGAGACTTGCTTTATAAACGACTACAGGCGTTTGAGCAGTCAGTAGCTTTGAGGCAGACACTGGCTTCAGCTCCTCTCCTGTCCTCAGATCTCCCCAGATTGCTGCTGAGACAGTCAAACGTAGCCTCCTCCAACTTTACCTGGCAACTGGTCCTCCTTTGCCCTGCAACTTGGGTTTGGCCTCACTCTGCCAGGGACTGAAGGCAAGATGAGCCGGGCAGACGGGCGTGTTCTCGCTTGTCTCAGGGCACAAGCAGTTGCGACAGAGCCCCTGAGTGCATGTAAAAGTGCACGAGTGTAGCAGAGTGAGGGAACAGGCTGTACGTGGGGCTGCGTGCCTGGCCCTCCTTCCGTGTGTGTGTGTGTGTGTGTGTGTGTTGGGGGGAGCATCAGGCTGATTTCTGTCACCGAGGCAGAGGACCCAAGGGCAGAGGGCACAGCCAGCTTGGTTGACTCGGAAGCTGCTCTCATGATCCTGTTTGTTAGGCCATCTGATCACTTAGTGGAGATGGCCTGACTTACGAGGGTTTGGAGGCTGCTCACAGGTTCCTTGCCTTTAAGGGACACTCTGCTTAAGAGGCCAAAGTGGGAGCCGTAGCTGGTGACCACAGGAAGCACCAGCCAGGGTTCAGCCACTAAACTGCCTCCATTTGCTTTTCCTAACTCGGGTCTTATACCCTGGTGGCTTCCCCTTCCTGGGACAGATGGGAAACCCTGGCAGAGCCTTCCTAGTACTAAATCACAGGTACCACGGGGGGTGATGACCCGTGGGCAGAGGGTCAGGAGAGAACCTACCCTGAGGATCGTTCAGTGAAGCATCCCTCACCCATCTGTGCCAATATCCCCTCGATGGCATCCTCACCTCTATTAGTCTCCTGCGGCTGCTGCAACAAATGACCACAAACGTGGTGGTCTTACACAATAGAAAATTTATCGTCTCAGTTCTGCAGATCTGAAGTCTGAAATCAAAATGGCGGCATGGCCTCTTCCTGCTTCGGGTGGCCATGGCATTCCTTAGCTTTGGTGACTTCACATCGCCTTCTCCCCTGTGTGTGTATGATCTCCCTCTGCCTCACTCTTGTAAGGACAGTTGTCATTGGATTTCAAGCCCCCCCGGATACTCTTGGATGACCTCCTTATCTTGAGGTCCTAAACTTCATTCATTACTTTTTCCAAGTAAGACCACATTCGCAGGCTCCAGGGATTCAGTTATGGACATTTCTTTGGGAGGGGCAGAGGAAGGGTACCACTCAACCCTCTACACCATCCAGTGGCCAGTTGGCTATGGATGGCTTGCACACCTCCAGTGGTGGGAAGCTCACTACCTCATGAGTTGGCTCAATTCACATCCAGACAGGTCTAATGACCCTAAAGTTCTTACTAGGTGGAGGTGAAATTCTACTCAGCAGGAACCTCTACCCGTTGGCCCTAGCTCTGGCATTTGGAGCACATAAAATACATCTAAATAAATTCACTTACTATTCCCATTACCTCCTGCCCCCAATTGCAGTGTAAGAACAAAAATCAGAAAAACTGTGAGCTAGCTTAGTCTTGATGTCAGGGGCAGTTATACAGACTCTGGGGTCAGGACACCTTGACTCACTGGTGGCTCTGTCCCTAGGACCTTGTGCCTCAGTTTCCTCACCATAATGCCAGAGGGCTGGCTGAATCACTCCTTCCACGGGACACTTTTGGGAAATGCATCCCGGCTACTCACAATTCACACTGGCATATTAAAGGTTCTGAGAAGCCCTGAGTAGAGATACCCTAATTTAAGTCAGTATTTTCCAAACTTCTTTGAAAATGGAGTCCCTTTATCGACTACCATCTTCTATTATCACCCTGCAGAACTTCCGTGCTGCCTTGTGGTCTCTGTGATGCCTGGGGGTCTTTTCCAGCTTTCACAGTCTGTGGAGGTCAAACTAAATGGTTGAGTTCAAGTTCATGGTCTTTGGTTCCCATCCCCAGAATCGTTGCTAAGCGTTTTGCTGGAGGTAACAGACGATCCATTACAGGATGAGAGGCAAGAATCTGGAACATGAGAGGCCCCTCCCTCAAGCCGCAGACAGCTGGCCGAGGTTGTGGGTCATGGCTTCCTCCCAGGGGCCCCAGGCCTCTCCTGCCGCTGCCTGGCTCCGCAGAGATGGGGCCTGTGGGAGGAAGCCAGGGGAGGAAGAAGCATTTCTGTTGCTCTGCCTTGCAGGACCTGCTTATCCCCAGAATCCAGATCTCACCTGACCTCAGACTTCACCTGCTCAGCTCTCCTTCTCTATTTAGGTGACTACCTCTGAACCTAGCTCTGCCAGAAGCTTCTGCTGAAGGTCCCAGCTAAATCCCTCCTAACTTGGCTGCAGGGAAAACAAAATCTCAAAGAAGTTGGATCTTATGAAACGGGAGCGAAAAGTAACTCTGGGCCTTCCCAGGAAAAGATGCTGCTGGTCAGGGAAGAGAAGAGCCCGAAGGAGGTGTCCCCAGGGAAACGGTGGAGACGGGATGGGTGGGGACAGGGAGCCCCAACTCCGGGCCCAAGAGAAAGACAGAAACGTTGACATGGAAGCTAAAGAATTGGGTGAATAAAGTGGACGGAAAAGACCACCAGGTTTAGTCCCCTGCTTCCAGGTGAGATACACGTGGGCCTCTAACCTCTCCTGTTTTTAAGACCCCAGAAGGGGCAGCCTGGCTTGGATCCACCTTGTACAGAGCCCTTTAGGTGACAGGTTCGCTGTAGTCTCACACACAGCTTTGGGACTGCTTATTAAGTACCCATGTATTAGCCACTCTGCTAACTACTTTCACACGTATATGATTTAATCCTCACAACCTCTAAAATTCTACAGGTGTAAATACTGGGCCCCAGGGAGGTTTAGGATGCTGCCAAAAGTCAAGAGGCAAAGCGAGAAACAGGCCCAGCTCTGTCTAGCTCCCAGTCCCACCCCACAGCTTTTGACATTATTTAGTAACACGGCCTCTGTATCCTGATGGTGTGCCCAGTTCTCCCTACCCTCGCCTGGAGTTGGATTCCATGGAAGGACCTTGTAAGTAGGTTGGGTCTGCTCCCAGCCCAGCCTGGAGAGACATCGTCTGTCCTCTGGTACAGGTAGTAAGTAGCCTTCCAGTTACTGGGGTGGGGAATGTTTGCCTTCTGTTAATGAAAAGAAATAGATGTGATAATAAATAAATGCCCAGCCCAGTGCAGTAATCAGTGTCCCTAACAATAAGGCTCTGTGTTTGCTCTCAGCTGTGGGTTATACTCATTGGCTACAGTCCCTTCTCAGGAGCCCCTGCGCACGTCATCCAGGGCAGGTCCCCAGGCACCCTTACCAGAGGAGGGGAGCAAGCCTTCCTGTCTTAAGCTCCCAGAATCCATCCTGGGTAGTGACACTCGTGCAGACCAGCTTCGGGGAGCCCTAGACCAGCGCGAGGGAAATGCACCAGGCTCCAGAGCTCCTGGGGCAGTGACCATGGTGCCTTCCACTTGGCATCAGAAAATGAGTCTGGTCCCAGCTCTGCCTCTGCTGCCCTGGGTGACCTGAGGCAAGCCTGTTTCCCTCTCTGGAACCTCAGTTTCCACATCTGTGTAATGGTGGCTGCCAGGGAGGGGTGAGTGGAGCAAATGATCTCTCACGTTCCTTCCAGCTCTGACATTACAGGACCCTGCAGCCGTAGGTCGTTAAAGCTTTGCGCTTTAAGTGTACGGGCGCCTAGCCGGTTCTGGGCACCAAGAACTCAAGCTCTTCTTCTGTGTTGGTGGCTGGATGTCCATTCCTGCCTCGGTTTCCCCAAAACCTTCTCTTTTTTCCCCACTTTCTCTAGCTCCCACATGTATGGAAACTCCCAGTTTGTGGGACATTTTCAGAGACGTTATCCCATTTGAGCCGCACCACAGCCCTGCGAGACTGACATAGAAAGGAATGCTCTGCTTCCAGCATTAACCATGAGCCAGGCCCTTCCCGTGCTGTTTCACTGCATCTCCCCCATAGCCTCGGAAACTCTTTTGGGAGTAAGGCAGAGCATAAATAAATAGACGGCGGATGGATATTTATGTAAATGCATACACGCATAACCCTCACCATGGCCCTGAGGTTATTACCGTCACCACATCACAAGGGAGGAAAGTGAGGCTCAGAGGGGATTCAGTTACTCCCAGGGCCCCTTGGCTCTAGAAGAATCAGGGTTCGAACCCAGGTTTCTTTGATCTAAGCCCATGGCCTTTTCCGTCACCTTGAGCTAGGCACAAATCGGCAGCCATCCCCCCACTTTGCAGATGAGTGAATTAGCTGTCTAGCGACAAAGAGACTTTGTCAAGTTGTGGCAGCTCCGTGTAGCAGAGGCAAGAATCAAACCCTGCCTTTTGTCTAAAAACCTAGGGCTGTTTCTGGAAACATCACAGCTGCCTCAAAACAAACCTCCCTCCTTTCCTTCCTTCCTTCCTTCCTTCCTCCCTCGACTCCTTCTTTCCAGGAACATCTCCTACCCTCTTAAGTGCTTTCATGTCCCAGGCAGGAAATTGCATGCCGTGCTCACGTGTACAGAGAGCAGAGCCACCACTCCCCAGGCTCCGTGTGTCCTTAGAGACGCAGGTCCCACGAGGCAGCCCATGTGTCCAGTGACCCACAGCAGCTACTCTGTGAGCACCAGGGTGACATGCGCTGACACCCACGGGGGGTGCCCAGTAGGGGCTCTGGCAGCACGTGGCCCCTTCTGTATGTGTTGTTCTCAGGGTATCTGGCTGAGTCTGTGCGGTTTCTGGCCTCTCCATGTGAGCGCACCCCAGACAGCTGGAGCAGTGGGCACTGCCCAGCTGGGAGCATTGAACTTGGGCTCTGCCTTCCCATCCCCTGACCTGCTGCGGTCCCTTCCTAGCTCTCTCTCGTTGGTCTCTACCCTGGGTCCTTCCTGCCCCCTTTCATCTTCTCTCCCCTGCCACCAGGGTGATCAGCTTTGTTAGATTTTTCAAATTCAAGGCTGCAGCCCATGACGTGGGTCCCTTGATTCATGGGGGACAAAAGTGCTACCCTGAGGGGAGCATTCAAAATTGTTTGAAAGACTCATGCTTAAGGCATAGCTTAGATCATGTCTTCTCTCTCTTCTCAAGAAACTGCCAGCGGAGGAGTCATGAGTGCTTCAGATTGTTCTCCGTCTCACATGTATATCACCATTCAATCTCTCTCCCTCTCATACGTGCGTGCGCGTGCGTGTGTGTGTGTGTGTAGGAGGTAGCATTTTGGGGTAAATTTATTGAAGTAGAAGACATACATCCAGTAGAGTGCACGCATGGTATGCACAGCTCACTGAGTTTTTGCAAAGGGAACACACCTTTGTAAGTCCGCTGCGGCCAAGAGACAGAACTGGGCCAGAGCCAGGGACCCTCATGCCCCTCCAGCCTGCCTGACCCTGTGAGGACAACCACTGTCTTGACTTCTAACATCACAGACTCATTTTGCCTTAAAAAAAAATTTTTTTTTAAATAATGGAGCCATACAGTATCATTTTGTGTCTGGTTTCTTTTGACCAACATTATATTTGCCAACTATGTATATTTGTGTCGTATACGTATACACACACAGAGATGTATGTGTGTATATATATACATAAGTCTGTGTGTGAAAAATATATAATTGCCCTTTTCTTGCTGAAATATCATAAGAATTTTTAACTGAAGTACAGTTGACATGCAAGGTTATGTTACTTTCAAGCGTACCCCACGGCGAGTGGTTCTATACGTTTCGCTATACTCACCACTAGTGTCTTGCTGAAATACTTTAAATCAAAATGCAAACATCATGCCAATCATCCCTGTGTTCTTCAATATGCATCTAAAACCTCTGGATATTCTCTTACATAAGCACAGTGGATGCCATTATCCCACCTAAACATTTTTTATAAAAATCCTAGGCACCGTCCACTATCCAGTCTATATTAAATTCCCAAAATGTGTACTTATAAAAGAAATTCAGATGTGCAGGGGAAGCTCTGACCCCATCACGGCACCTGCCCCCTTTCCTCACTCTTCAAGTTGGTGCGTATCAGCCCTGCTTTTGGAACGAAATCCAAAGCGCTCCAAGGCCAGCCACAGGACATTTCCAAGTCTGGCGTGGAACTCACAGAATCACCAGGGTCCGCTGATTCACACTCCCATCTGGTTTGCGAATCCCTTTTACAACACCCACCAAGTCCCAGTCTCTTTCTGAACATCTCTCCCAAACTTCCCGTGCTATTTTCAGGCAGTGCTGCTTCCTGAAGCTGAGGTCAACTCTGCCTCCCCCAGTACTAGCCCTTAGCCCTAGCCATACCCTTTGGGGCCATAGGGAACAGCCACAAGCCTGGGTCCTTTTCCACAGGGAATACCTGCAGATATTTGGAGCACATGCCCCAGGTCTCGGTCAACCCCATAAATTTATTCCTGCTCCTGCACACATGTACTTTCCCGAACCTGGGCCCTTCGCATGCTGTCTGCTCTGCACGCTCCCTGGCCTTGGCCTTGGCAACATCCCACCAGACTCCTGTGGGCAGTGTCACTGCCACCACCTTCATGAGAGCTTTTCTTATCGTTTCTATCCGGTGTGTTCGCACCCTCGGCATTAACTAGAGAACCCTGGGAGCTCCCTTGTGGCGTTTATTGTGTTATGACTTGTTGTAAAGCTATTCGAGAATCTTTCTCATCCCTCACCAGACTCCAAACTCTTTGAAGACAGCCACTTCCTTACCTGCCTCTGTTTTTCTTGAAGTGTCTAGCAAACGGTGAGTGCTAACGGTCAGGTGCTCTCTGTGTGCTCACTGCCGCGTGAGTCCACTCTCTTAGTTGCAAGATACAGATCCCCAACTCAGTTGCCCTGGAAAAGCAACTAGGCCTCCTGTTCCTGGTCTCTCAATGGACTCCACTTACGTCCCCTGCGGGCCCAGTATACAGAAGAGAAAAGCAGAAAGCCCGGCACACGGGAGTCAGGAGACCTGGGGACACCCCTGCTCCGCATCAAGGTTGGTGCGACCTTGAGCCCATGACTTACCTTACCTGAACCTCAGTTTCTTTTTTTGGAAGGTAGGACCGGTAATGTGGGCCCTGTCTGCCGCACAGACTGTTGAGAAGATCAGATAAAACCCTACTGGGTGACGCATCTGTGTGTGTAGAGATGGCCTGTGATGGCCCAGCGCCATGCTAATGGGAAGATTCATTTAATACCTTCGGTACCAAGAGTCTGCGGCCTGGGTGCACATGTTCAAATCCCAGCTCTGTTTCTGTTTTGCTCTGGACATCCGGGTGAGTTTACCCCTCTTGACTTCAAGTTTCCTCATCTGTTGATTGGGAATAATAATTGTAACTGCCTCATAGAGTACTTGTGAATATTAACTGAGTTAATATAAAGGACTCCATTAAAAGACTGTCTGGTACAAGGTAAGGCCTATAAAAGGTTTTTATGGGTGTCACTATTGTTCCTGCCTCATGCCCCCACTAATGTGTGTGTTAGTTCTTATTCTTCTAGCTAGATTGTAAGCCGCCTGAGGGCAGGGCCCATCCACGCTTCAGGTTTCTCTGATGCTCTCCTTTTCCCAGCACAGGCTAGGCAAATCCTGGGGCCAGCTGATGGATGGCTGTGACAGACAGCCTGGCAGGGTCCTGGGCTCTGACTGAATTAGAAGTGGGTGGAACTTGCCTGGAGCCTCCTGGCCTGGGCAGGGCACAGCAGGGGAAAAGATCACGCTGGGGCCAAATCGCCCCTTTCCCCTGGACTTCTGGGTCCTCAGAACCCAGAAGGGGACGCCATGGAGAGCTATGTTTCCAAGAAGAGCTTGAAGATGCCTGACGGGAGTCTCATCTCGGACAGAGGAGTGGCAGGGAAAGAGTTTCTTCTATACCTCCTTTTGCCCTAAGACAGACCCTATGTTCAGTCCAGTTTCTTGGTAGCAGATGAGGAAGCGGAGGCCTGGAGATGTCAAGCACCTTACTCCGGTCACACAGCCAGCCATAGCAGGGTCATCCTTGGATCTCGGTTTCCCAACTGGAAGCCCAACCCTGAGCCATCTCTCCTAGTGCAGTTCTGAGACCCAGAAGGAGAAGCGAGGGAAGTTGTCCCGTTCCTCCTCTGCAGACCCCACAAACATTCCTACCCGGGGTAACTTCTGTTCTAACTCATAAAGATATTTCTGAATAATAGCGCTGGGCACTTATCTCTGGAATGTATCCGGCTTAAAAAAAAAAGAAAGAAAAAGAAAACAGCTGGGGAAGTACCCTCTTCCTGCCCGAAGCTTTCTGGGGCATTGACTATTCAGAGTCTCCCAGTGGCCGAAAGCAGGTGGCCAGAAAGCCACCAACCTGCTGAAAAATCTCATACAAACTTCAATAGAACTCTAAATGTGGTCTAAGGCAACAAAAAGCTTTTGTTGTTGTGGTTGTTTGCTTTTTTTGTGTTATTGAACGCAAAATACAGTAAAAAAAAAAAAAAAAAAGTGCCCCAATCTTAGGGTAGAGCTTGATGAATTTTTAACACGTGACCATCAGCCTGATGCAGGACATTCAGGGTTTTCTGTTTGTCTTTCGTTTTTTTTCTTTTTTTAGAGAGAGAGATAGAGCAGAGCACTAGCATGCACAAGCAGGGGAGGGGCAGGGGGAGAAGGAGAGAGAGAATCCAAGCGAGCTCCATGCTGTCAGCGCAGAGCCCGATGCAGGACTCCATCCCATGAACCATGATATCATGACCTGAGCCGAAACCAAGAGTCGGACGCTTAACCAACTGAGCCACCCAGGCGCCCTTATTTCTTGTCTTTTTTAAGCAGGCTTCACACCCGGCAAGGAGCCCAAGTCAAGGCTTGAACTCACGCCCCTGAGACCAAGACCTGAGCTGAGATCAAGAATCAGATGTTTAACCAGCTGAGCCACCCAGGTGCCCCAAACATTCAGTTTTAATATTATTATGATGATTGCCTCTAGAGTGAGGGTTTCTGTAACTCCTTGTTTTCATTTCTTCTCATTCGTGTATGTCCTACACCTGAAACAGGAATCATGGTGGGCAGAGGTACAGGCCACATCTCAGAACACTTTAGCTGGGAGGGTCGCCCTTGGAATTTAAAGGAGGCCCCAGGGGAGGGAGTCAGCATCGCTTATTCACTCAGCTCTCTCCCCTGGATCCTGATATCTTTTGATTTGTGGTTCCCAACTTGTCTTCTGCTCCCACACCTGAGGGATAGGACACATTCCCTTGGGATTAGTGGCTCAGCGTATCCGTAAAGTTTAAAGGGAGGGCAAGTGCAATTTGAAAAAGATGCGCAGGTTATTCTGACACTCACCCCCACTCAGGTGTGAGACCCACTGACTGAGTCACATTTCCCCCCTTCCTGAAATGTCACCCATGAGAAGATGCAGCTATACTAGCTCCTGCCCAATATGCTGGGCGTGCCTCCCCCACCCCCACCAAATCCACTGTTCGCCCTTCTTTGCCCTTCTGTATGTCCTGGAGGGGCTGACCTCAGTAGCCTGCCTTTAGCTAGAGATGGGGAGAGGGGATGAGAGATGGGTCTGGCATCCCTCCCCAGCCCCACCCCCTCCAGCACTCACTGGCCGTGGCGCCTTCTGTCTGTCCTGCTCCATGGCCCTTTTCCATGGCCCAGTGCACACCAGGCTCTAATAACACTGTTTCTTCCCCTTTGCAATCTTAGGGGAGGTCACAGTTTCCAGCTGTTGCTAGGTCCTGGGTGCCAAGGTCCCTTGTTCTCTTAGCCATGCCCCCATCTCTGTATGGAGATTCTCCATTAAAGCCTCTTCCTTTGAGCCAGCTGGGCTGAAGTCTGGTTCCTGGTTGACTCCTGACTGATCCAGAGATCTCTGGGCAAACACCAACACTTCCATATTAGTCACTGGTGATAAGATGCAGTGGCTTTCAGAAGTGTTCAAAGATTATCAAAACGTGTGGCTTCCTACAGAGAAATGATGGCAGATTTGCTTAGGCAGGATGCAGAGAGGACCATTTATCACTGAGACGTGGAGTTTGCTTCTGGCCTGTCAAGGCGGGGAGCATAGGTGATGGGGAAGAGCACTGGGTGCAAAGTCAGATGGCATGGCTCTGAGCTCAGGCTCTGACACCCACAGTCTGGGAAATCTTGAGTAGGCTGCCTTGCCATTCTGTTCTTTGGTCTCGTCTTTGGCAATCCAGAGTCACCTCCACTGCTGTCACATCCGTGGCAGGGAGGTTGTGTGAGGGCAAGTGAGGCTATGTATATGAAAGGCTTCACGAACTTTCCAGCGCTCAGATGTGTGGGCCAGTGCAGCCCAGAGCAGGCAGCCATTCTGGGATTCAAGTAAGGGACCAAACATTGGGCTGAAGGGACAAAGGAGGAGACGCAACTGCCAGGCAGACCCAGAGAGGCAGCAAGAAAAAAGTCCTAGGCTATCCTTTTCTTCCCCAACCCTTTTCCTCTCTCCTCTGTTCCCTTCACCTGACATGACCTTTCCCAAAGCTGAGCCGTGATGCCAGGCTGTTTATTTATTCAGCTGAGAATTTAGGAGCACCTCTAAGTGTAGGACAAAGTCACGCACAAAATGAAGTCCATGCTTTCTGGAGACCAGTAAGAGACAAACAAGGACCTTCCAGTAGGAGGCAGGTCATCCAGTGTCCTGGATAAGAGGAAGAACCTGGTGTCATAGAGGTTCAGCTGCATTTCCAACTGGATCACCAACCCACCAACCAAATCTCCTGGACAAGCTACTTAATCTCACTTTCTTGACCTGCAACCAGGGGATAATATCCACCTCAAACGTTTGTTGGGAGGACTGCATGAGACAATGCGTGCAATCAGCCTGACTCTTGCTAAGCACTCCGTGAAGGTTGGCCTCTATTCTTCTTAGTCTATTATTCCAGGGAGCCAGGGGACCCTTTCTAACTGGGATCGGAAATGATTCCCCAAGAAGCAGGCAAGAAACTGGGCCTGGAGGCTGAATCCTCGGCTTGGCATTCACAGTCTGGCGGAGGCACCAGCATACGGCCGGTCCCCGCAGCACCAGGCGCAGCTCTGTGCGTCTGGCGCCTCGGGAAACCGAAAGGTGAGGGCCGGCCGCAGAACGCAGGCCTCCCGGCGGGCAGAGGGAGCCAACACAAGTTCTGGAGCTGGGGAAGACCGGGATCAAAGCGCTCCGAGGCAGGCCGGGCGCACCAAAGGGAGGCTAGCGACTTGCATCAGCACAGATTCCGTGATGCTCTGCAGACGTCTCGGTGCTGCTGGGCTTTACGGGAACCCACAAGAAAGGAAAAGGCCGGGGAGCAGGCAGGGCGGGGGCGGGAGAGGGCGCGAGGGTGCGCTCGCCCGCCCGCGCGCTCCCGGCGGCGCCGGCCGGGGCCTGGGCGCGCCCGGGACGGCGGAGGCAGCGCAGGAAGCTCCCTCTCCTTTCCCCCTCCTCCTTTCCCCTCGCATTACTGGAAGAACTGTGTGGGAGAGACCCAGAAGCACCCGGATTTTCGAACGCGGGGTGGGGGAGGGCCAGGCAGCCGCTGGTGCTCAAAGGAAAACCAAAAGTGCATCTGTTCGCGCCGCTTCAACACGCGGCTGCCCTCGGGAGGGTCTTGGGTGCCCCAGCCGCGCCTCCCCTTGCAGCCCCCCAAGATCTCGCTAAGGCACCCGGGGGGCCGTGTGGCGCAGGAGGGGACGGAGAGGCGAGTGAGAAAGTGTCACGATTTCTTTTCCTGCGCTCTCCCCGACACCGCCCCCGCCCCCAGTTTTCTGGTTTTGCCACTGCCGCTGGGGAAAGGGCTGATGGGTTTTGCGTCAAAGAACTGCATTTACTCAGTCCTGCTGGGAGAGGCACGTAAACACCCAGGCAGACAGGACTCAGGGATGAAACAACAACAAAACAAAAATCCCCAGTCCCCGGCGGCCTGGGTGCACATCCGCCGGCCGCACACCTCGCCGGGGCCGGCGGAGTTAAGGACTCTGCCCGGAGGGCGGCGGCGGAGGTGCGAGGGGTCGGGCCCGCCTCGCCTCGCTGCGCGCGTCCTTGGGGATGGAGCTCAGGACAGAATGTGTTTTATAGCTGTAAACAATGACCCCGAGTATTGTTTGGGATTACCGTATCTTGGGGCCATTGGGGCGGCCAGATGCCGCCAGCCGTCCCGGAAACGCCAGCGCTTTATATAGTGCCCCGGGAAAGCTTTGAGTTCCCAGCTCTATTTTTCTTTCCTAGCAACTCCCCCCACTTTACAGATAAGGAAACTGAGGACCGGATCTGTGACGTGTTGCAACGCACAGCGCTTCACAGCGTACGCAGCCTTCACATAGCTTCCCGTTGGGTCCTCACAAGGACCCTGTGCGGGTACAGATGGTGCCGCTTAAAAGTTGGGCAAACCGAGACTAAAGCAGAGCCTGGACCAGAACCCAAGTTCCTTGACTCCTAGTACAGTGCTCCTCCGGATCGTCTTTGCACAACAATTGAAGTACCAGAGCTGGCAAGGGCCTTAGAAGGTCATCCGTCCCAACCCCTTCATTTTATAGGAAGAAACCGAAGCCCAGAATGGTTAAGGGACTCGCCCAAAGTCTTACAGCTCGTAAATAGCACAGCCTGGCGTTCGTACTCCGAGGTCTGTGCTCTTTACCCCGGGCGAGGCGGGAAGACCCAGGAGTACAGACTCCTTGCTCCCCGAACTTCCCTCCAAAACAGCTGAAGACTTGGTTGGGGCACACCCTCGCCCGGTCTTCCCTCCCTCTCTGTTTTTTAAAAAATTCTTAACAGTCGAGTTTGCTTCTAACGCCCTATTACTATTAGATGCATCCTAATTGTCCCGCACGGAGGGCGGCCGGAATGTCCTGACTGGTTAATTTTTTGTCTTCAGGGTTACCCCTAACAGATTAATTGTAGGGCCGAACCCCCCCCAAAACAAACAAACAAACAAACAAAAACCAAGAAGCGTATTGGGGGTGGGGGGAAGCAGTGGGCAGCCAGCCAGGCCGGGAAAAATAGGCAGGTCTGCCCCGCTGGGCGGCGCCGCGCCCCGCCAAGGCCTGGCCGCAGGGCGGCGCGGGCACCCCGCGCGCCCAGGACTCCCGCTGCACCGGGCGGCGCCGCGGAGGGCGCCGACGACCGCGCTTGGCCGCGCCCTCCCTGAGAGCGGCTCTGCGCGCCCGGCTCCCGGCCTCGCGGTGGCGCCGCACTGAACCGCCCGTCTCGCTCTTCAGGCTGTGATTATTTTGTAAAACCCGGCGCCGAGGCCCGAGCGGCCGCTCTCCGGGGCCCCGCCCCGCGCCCCTTCCCCGGGCGGTGGAGGGAGGAGGCCGCGGCGCGCTCGGGAGCCAGCGAGGGAATCCCTCTCCCTCCACGTCACCCGAAAGCGAGGGAACCCGCACTCGCGTCCTCTAACGCAAATGACCATCTTTGGCAACGTGCGCCAATGGAACAGACCAAGGGCGCTGGGCTCGGGGGTGCGCGGGGGTAGAGAAAGGCCAGGGCCAGGGCCGCCTCGGCGCCCCCAAGCAGCGCCCGCGGTCCGCTCCTGCCCAGCCACCGCCTTTCTTCCCCGCGCGGGGAGTGCGGCTGGCGTCAGCGCCGCCGGGAGCCTGGGCACCGAGGGGAGCGCTGTGCCCGCCTCCTCCCGCGCCTCTTCCTCCTCCTCCCCCTCCTCCTCCTCCTCCCCCTCCTCCTCCTCCTCCCCCTCCTCCTCCTCCTCCTCCCCCCGCCTCCCCGTGCGCTCCTCCCCGCAAGGTGGAGTCTGGGGTTGACGTGAGTGAATCCACATGGTACAGGGGCTGGAGAATAAAGAGTGGAGTTGAACTCGTGCCATTGTAGTGACTCATCTCGGGCAGAGCGCAGGGGCTCCGAGCGAAGCGACGAGCAAGTGAGCGGCGCTCGGCGGGCCCGGGAGAGAGGGAGAGAGGCGCGGCCGGGCGAGGCGGCCCGTCCGGGAGCGGGCGCCGGGGAAGGGGTGCAGTCGGGCGCCGGAGCGGCGGCAAGAGCAGCGGGGCTGCGTCCCTCTCAGCGCCGGCTCAGCTGGAGCCCCACGGGCCCCCCCCCTCCCCCGGGCGCAGGCTGCTTTCTCCCGGCAAGTGTCCGAGCCGCTCCGAAACTCCGGCGGCGAGTCGACCACAGGAAGTTTATTCTCAGCTCCTTTTCTAAAAGGAGGAAATAGAAGTTTCTCCCAGCCGGCAGTCTTTTCTTTTCGCCTTTTTCGCCCTGTCTGAAATCGGGGGGCCCCCGGACCTGGCAGGCGTGACCCGCCGGGCTCCTGCTCTTTTTTAATTTCCAGTTTTTGACCCGGCCAGCCGTCCCGGCCGGGCTCCGGCTGCGCGCGGGAGCGGGAGGGCGCGCGCAGGGGAGGGACAGAGGGACGCGCGGACTTTTAGAGGGAGGGACTGGGTGGCCCGCCGGTCCCGCGGCGCTCGCAGAGCAGGAAAGAAGTGCGGCGCGAGGCGCTCGGGAGGCACCGTCCCCGGGCTGTCGCCGCCCCCCGTCCGCGCCCGCCACCGTCGGGGAGAAGCCCGGGAGTGAAGATTAGAGCCCGAGGCGCGGCCGGCAGGGAGCGAGCGCGCAGCAGCCGGTGCGCGGCCGCGGCGAGGGCGGGGGAAGAAAAACACCCTGTTTCCTCTCGGGCCCCCACCGCGGATCATGTACCAGGATTATCCCGGGAACTTTGACACCTCGTCCCGGGGCAGCAGCGGCTCACCTGCGCACGCCGAGTCCTACACCAGCGGCGGCGGCCAGCAGGTAGGTGCGGGCCCTGGGTGCACCTGGCGGCGCGGGTGGACCCCCGCCCTCCTCTCTCCGCCACTGCCTCTTTTGCTTTCTTTTCCCATTTTTGGCTTGGCGAGAAAATTCCTGCGGGGTCACCGTTGTAGGTTCTGGATTTTCGTGTTGTCCGCCCACCGTTCCCCCCCATCACTTAAAAAACAAACCAACAAACAAAACTGGAGCGGGGAGTGGGCTTGAAGAGCCGGCCAACCTTTTCCCTCACGCTACACCTTATCCAGACGAGCTCCTGGAATTGCAGCCTTCCTTCCCGGGAGCCTGTTAACTCCTCTCCCAGAAATCGTTCCCCTCTCCCCCTTCACTTCTCCGTGGTGGGTAAAAAAAAAAAAAAAAAAAAAAAAATCTTTGCACTCACTGGCCCCTCCCGACATCCAAGGACTCTTGCTGTGGGAAAGCCCTCTCCCTCTCTGCCCCTGCTCCCCATCAGTCTTAATTTCTGAAAGAGGTTGGGGATTCGGAAACATGGTTGGGCTCCTTCAAGTAATCCAGAGTGAGAGCGAGGGTTGTCGCCCTGGGAATAGGGTGCGAAGGTCAGGAAGGAGGAGGTCAGCCTTGATAGGCTCCGGGCCTGCGCCTTTGTGCCCCCGTGCCCATCCATCTTCTGTTCGGGTCAGAGAAGGAGCTTGTACTGCCACCAGAAGGGGCGCCTTGAGGGTCTGGGAGGGTACCTGGGGCAAGGACGCCTGCAGAGAAAAGTGGGGGTGGGGGAAGAAGAGGCCTTGCTTAGGCTCTTGGGTGGTTCTGGAAGAGGAAAAACAACTTGTTTCTAAAGCAGCCGGACTGGTTTGCGCTGGAAGGATTGTGCCTGCGATCTGTGTCTATAAATACCAGAAAGGTGCTGCTGGGGTGGGGGTGCCAGTGGGGTGCCTGCACTGGGCAGCAGCCACTCCCCCCCCCCAGCCCACCCCCAGGCTTCAGAGGGAGCTGGCTTAACAAACAAGGCCACTACTACCTGAAGCCCATCTCCCTCAGGATCTGTGGAGTCTCTAGCCAAGTTGGCTGCAGCCAAGAGTTGGTCCGGTAAGGCAGTGGCCTTGGCCTCCAGAAGCCAGCCAGCCAGGAGGGGCTGGGGTTGGCTCCTGGGAGGGGTGGACCCTGCCAGAAAATAAAATGGAAACATGGCTCTCTTTCGGATCTGAAGAGGGATACCTTGTTCCAAAGTGATTCCCAATACTTGGTGAGTCCCCCAAATGGCTTTTCTGTGTCTTTCCTCTATCTCCCCTGGTGTCTCCCTAAGCACCGGCTGAAGAAGACCTAGTCTGTGCATTGAGGGCACATTCAGTGCACCTTTAATAATGAGCACCAAGGCGATGAGTTTTCAGTCTTGTCCCAAAGGTGATTTTGTTTGCTTTCCCTTCCCAGTGGTGGTTTTTATTGAATCCAAATAGCATTAAGCCACGGTTTGGAGCCGTATATGCCCATTGCCTCACTCTTTAATTCAACAAACGTCAAAACATCCCTCTCCTCCTCCCGGAATCCCAAAGAGGTCTTTTGATATCTTGTCTGTTCCTCTTGCTGCTGTTTTTGTGACAGTCATCGCCGCAATATTACAGTCTCGCCGCCTGGCTTTGCTCAGACCCTGGGGCCTGAATGGGAAGTCAGACCGGACATCAGTGCCCCGATTGAATAATCTGTGTCACTAGGGCTTTGAGCCCAGGATGTGAGCAGAGGCAATTCCCTGTTTTGGAAGAAAATCAGACAGGAAACCAGTGCGAGGAAGAAGGAAGAGAACTCGGTCCGGCAGGGTGTAATGGGGCCTCATTACTGAAGCAAAAAGCAGCTGTTGGCTAATTCCTAGCATGCTGTAACACATGAGAATTTTGCAATTAGTAATAACTAGTGCATGGGTTCTCGCATATACGCCTGCCTGTTTGGCCCAGCAGCTTGAGTGAAGTGCCTTTCAAACCAGAGGGATTGGCAAGGTAATGCCGCTTTGGACAAGTCTTTCAGCCTGTCCACCTCTGGGGGGAGGGGGGGAGAGAGGGGTCTTGTGGAGGGGGGAGGTTTTTCCATCATCTCTCCAGCTTGGAGCAAAGCTGTTCTGTGGTCCTCAGGACTGACTTGAGAGGCTTTTGTTACTTCACAAGTCTGTGCTATGACCCTACGGGCTCAAGGTAACTTTATTACATACCAGATACAACTTGTAATCACTTTATTTCCCTCAGCTTCCTTTATGGGGAGGCTTTCCTGGCATTTAGTGGGGTCTTCCTCCTTTGTGGTATCTCAGTAGACCACTCAGTAGAAGAGGGTTCTCTGGTTTTCCTTTGGGCAAGTGAATATTATTTTTTCCTGCTCTGCTTGTGGGGTCTAATATTCCTGATAAGTTTGTTGCTGTCTTTTCAACCCAGAACCTTATCTCTGGCTTCATAAAGCTTGATTTTAACACATGGCCATGAGTTCCAGGGACTTCAGAGGGGTGGGGGGGCAGATAATTCTTTGTTAAAACCACTCTTCGTGTATATGACAGGAACTCGAAGCATGAAAAATATTTCCTGTTCCAGTTATAGTTTTAATCTCAAAACATTGGTGATTTTGTTTTGTCAATAATAGTTGCACACGCCTCCCCCTCCTGGCCTTTTCTTTTTATTGTTGTTGTTTTCTCTCTCCCTTAACTTTCCTAGGAAAACACCTCCCAGATATATGCCCTGCCTGGCTGCTCGACTATTACGGTTTCAGGACCTGAGCATTACGCAACCAGCCAGTTACACAAACATAGGTCATTTCATAACTTGTTTTCATCAGCTGGGCCCCCTTTTAATGAAAAAAAAAAAAAACAAAACAAAAACAAGATCTAGGACTTTTCCAAGGCTGCCATTTGTCTGTTCCTCAGATAACGTGAAAATAAACCAAGAGGGACAGTTCCTCTTTGGAATCAAGGAATACCAGACTTGCTCTCTTCTTTGGCAACCGCCCTTTCCCAAGAGACAGACAGACAGACACACATACACGCACACATGCACACACACAAAATTCCCCGGAGTGAACTTTTGCCAACTGTACCAGGCTGGGACATTCCTCACATCAAAGAACTTTTACCAGAAATGACTGTGATTCCCAAGTCAGTCCCAATCACACCTCTCTACTGCCCCCTACGGGACATTCTTAGAAGAACTGTCTGGGGAATGTATTTTTCCAGCCCCAGACAGTGTTAACTTGGTGAGTTTTCGGAATTCTTAGGATTTTTTTCTTTTTAATTCAGGACAAATAAATGCCATATATTTAAAAGCGGTTAACTAGGAACTGCCTGACTTTGACATGCAGTTTTCTTAAGAAATTTTGTTTTGTTCTAAATAAAACCTGGTTGAAAAAGGAGTGCATTTTTTTCTTTCCCTGTCTTGATGTTTGTCTGATCTTTTGGGTAACCAGGAACAATGTCTTCAAATTCCCACGGCGTGTTTTCTTGCTGTGTTTGTATCAGGACACTGGGAATTTTTTGGGGGGGAGGTGGTCTTCAGAATTGGCTGGAAGGTGGGAGGTGTATATATGAAGGGTTTGGTGCCCCCCCCCTTTGTCTTTGATCTTGTAGATGTTGTAGATTAGGATCAAACGAAATGTTATCCCAGGAATTTGTCTGTTCTACTGATTCTTGATGGTGGAAGTCAGCGTCAGTTTTTCATCAAAGCGAACGGGGTGAAATAGCAGTCATGTATTGTCTGAGAGGGTAGCTGAATTTTTCTGTCCAGGCCCCTGAGTGCATTGCCATTACTTTATTTCTGCCTGCCTTATTATTCAAAGTGAGTGTAAAGTTAGGGGCCTCATTTTCTTTTTTTCGTTTGTATCTTGATGCAAACACACCAGAAGCACACATCCAAATCCCTGTGGTCCCCTTCATAATTATTCACTGAGGAGACTAAATACTTCTTTGAGTGCCATGGCTCTTAGACTCACGTTTTACAATGCCCCTCTTTTGGAATTGCCTTCAGCAAATCCTTTTGAAAACCCTCCCTGCTAACAAATCTTTGTCCTTTGAGGGTGAGCTTGATATTTGGAAGTTAGCAAAAGATGTGACATGTAAGGAATCAAGTCTGACATAGAAGGTTGGGTGATCCAGCTGGGTCCAAAGCACAGTACGACCCAGAGTTGTCTCGATCTTGATCTCAAGAGTCTTCCTGTGAGAGCAGGCACCACGAGAGGGCACACCAAAGTAGGCACTTTGGCCATCTATCACTTTAGATTTTCCTCCCCTCTATTAAACAGGAATAAGGTGTTGGTTTTTGAGAACTCAGGAAGCTAACTTTGTGGTCTATTTGTTGAAAGAAAGAAAAAAAATAGCATCATTACTTTGTGGACATGTCTCATCCATGTTGCATGTGGTATCTTTTGATGGCCACAGCATTTCAACATGACGGCAGCTGCTTTGATTGAGGCAAATAGATCTGTTCCAAACCCCACTTGGTAACTCTATCCCTCTTCAACTCACTGGGCCAAAAAGAGAAGATATGCGTTCTCTTGCCCAGCACCATCTCACTGGCAGTGACTTGGCCATACTCACCCTGCTGGAGTTAAAGGGAATATCAGATGCCATGCCCTTCCACTGAGTGCAGAAGGGGTACGTGGAATAGTGGGCATTACCCTTCCCACCCTCACCCGGTGCTTTGGAGTGGGGGGTTCTGGCCAGAAGGGCCCTGGGAGGAAAGAAACTGGGGACGCTGACAGGTAACTCGGCATCAGTCGCTTTCTCCTGTCCCTTGTTTTTCTTCTCTCCCTTGTTTGCTTCACCCTGGCAGTTCAGAGGAGGAAGGGGAGAGTGTGGTTCCTTTGAGCGAGCCTGGGAAAGAGAGGAAGCTGACGGGAGGCAAATCACCTGAGAGAGTGTTCATGTAAAATGTGGGGAAATCATGAGTTATTAGCAACCATTTCCATCGTGACACAAATGGCTTTCTTCAGAGAGGAAAGGTCAAAGTGATACCAAATGCAGAATCTGTGAAGATTGATTGAATTCCATATAGAAGGCTTTGGAGAAAATGACACGTTTAATAAAAATAGAGAGCATTTGGGTCCAGCTGGACCTCAGTTGTGCTGTGGGGTGTATGAGGTAACATTTGCCCTCACTCTGTCCTCTTCCCCTGAGCCAGTCTCTGGAGATTTTGGAATTTTTCTTTTCCCATGCTGGGGATGTAAAGAAAAGAAAAAGGGGGAGGGTGGTTCTTAAGAGAAAGAACCCAGTCCATTTCCAGGTATGCACAGTCCTACCTGTCTGCCTGCTGAGACAGGTCACAGGTATTCACGGGCTTCGTGGCTTGAGTGGTTGGGGGCCCAGTTGAGAATCAATGTGATGGTGGAATACCTGGCCGACAACACCGCCCCTGACTTCCGTCTCAAATGCCCTTTGTGCCCAGCTCAGGAGTTTCTGAGATAAGCTCAACCCCATCCGTGTCTTCAGGAAAATGGGAATCCACACCCTGCTTCCTAGACCCTTGTGCTTCCTAGATCCTAGACTGCTCTTGACCCTCATTTCTGAATCCAAGGCCTAGCTGTAAAATTCAGGAAGGTCATTTTCCCAAATCAGAAAGTGCTAGGCTGCAGGGACCCCTCTGACCCGACGAAGCTTGGTGGCCGTAGGGCGCTGTGTTCTGACCTGTCTTTCTTAAACAGGCTGTGGGAGCGGGACTGAACAGCCCCGTGGCATCCTTAAATATAGGTGCTTCGGGATAAAGAAGGGTCTTTATGACGCCAGAGACACACAACAAATCTTGTAAGGGCTCGAACTCCAGCTTCAGGGTCTGAGTGAGACTCCCTGGGTTAAAGGAAGAGTTCTAATTGTGTTTGGCTTTTTTTGTTCCCTCTCTTTATTCCCCCCCCCCCACCCCGAGCATTTGGAGAGGGGATGGGCCTCTAGAACAGGGGGCGCCAAACTATGACCCACGTGTCTTTGTAAATAAGGTTTAATGGAACATGGGCGCACCTATTTGTTTACATATCGTCTGTGACTGCTTCCACGCTATAATGGCAGAGTTGAGTAGTTGCGACAGAGACCGCATGACCCACAAAGCCTAAAATATTTACTATCTGGCCTTTTACAGCAAACGTTCGTCAGACTGTGCTCTAGGAGGTCGGTGGGGGCAGTTTGTCCTTTTATAGGCATTCTTGCCCACCCAGAAGTCAACAGGATGACACAGTCAAATAAAGCATCTGGAGGCTTTGCCAGGCTGGAATGCCACACAGCCGTCCAGCATCTTTGATCCCGTCCCTGGAGGAGGAGCTCCCAAGGGGGCTGGAGAGCCCCCCCCCCCCCGGGGACTCAAGTGACGTCCTGGGTTCCCTGCTGTATCCCCCACGCCTCCCAGCACACGCTTGGTGCTGCAGCAAGGCTCGTGGTGTTCCAGTGCTCACAGCTGGGAAACCCCGTGTTGGTTTCTGCTCAGTATTAACCCTTCCAGAGAGCACCATGACTTATCCCCAACACGATGTTTGACTGATGGTCGGGTCTGCTGGCAGAGAAGACTGTCAGGCTGACTGCTGGGACCACGGACCCCCTAGCCTCACCTCATCTCTCCTACTCCGGTGTAGCTTTCTGAGTAATACCTTTGGAGCTGAGACAAGTCACATCGGCCAGAACCCATTTAAACTTGTGTGAGTGTCTCAGAGAGGCTCCTCTAGGAGACAAAAGCCTTCTTTATCACAGCCCCAGTCCCCTGTGGGGACGGGACATTGTTTTCCTAGGGCCAGTGTGTTATCCAGATGGCTTTCCCTCCCTCTGAAACAAGTTGTACATGCGTTTCGAGGCAGTCATTACCTAGTGCCTTGTTTTTATGGCTGTCTTGTTTTGTCTAGACCAAGCCATTGCTGCAAGCAATCTGGTTGTTGGCCGGGGAGCACATTCTGTTGAACCAGAGCGAGGGGACCGAGAGCCCCCAGAGGGGCTGAGAGTCGTCCACTTACTCCCAAGGAGTCTCAGTCTCCGAGCTGTGCTTTAGGGTTTTTGCTTGCTTCCCATGGGCTGAGAGAGGAGCTTTTTGTTTGTCTGTTGGAATGAGGAGTGGATTTCTTGGATGCCGTCCAGAAGGAGAAGCTGACAGTTCCCTCACAGAGGTGGAGGGTCCCATCGAAGCATCATGCTGGATGCCTCAGGTGCCCTTCAGACCCAGAACCTGACCTGAAGAGAGACATGGAATAAAAATGCCGGGTGCCTCCCAGGAGTGGGAAGCTGGCCGTCTTTCCCGGAGCCGCCCCAAGCAGAGTGCACGGGCACCGTGGTGATGTGTGACCGCGGCGGCGGAGCTGCTCCTGATGACGATGCCGCCTTCCATTGGTTCAGAGCGGCGGTTCTCCACCCTGGCTGCACGTTAGAATCTCCCCAGGCATTTAAAAAAAAAACACCTTATCAGAACCCCACCCCGGACGTGTTATTTTAGAACCCTAATGGCGAGGCTGGCTCCGGCCTTGGTGTTTTTAGAAAGCTCCCCAGAATGTGCTAACGCGCAGCCTCGGTGGAGAACCACCGGAGTGCCTTTTATAGCCAGCGATTCTAAGGAGCTACTTGTTTAATCGTGACAGTGATTTGCGAGTTTGGTGTTCAGATTCTTCTTCACAGACAGGAGAACTAAGTCCTCAGTGATTTCGCGAAGGTGTCCATCCGGGCCTCCTGGCTCCAGGTGGAGGGTTTCCTGCCACCTGCCACCACCTTCCTCTCTCCCCGCAACCCCCCCCAGCTCCCCTCCAGCAGCCCAAGAGAAGCGTAGCTGTCTGGGCCTTGCGTGCCTCTGCGCACGCTCAGCCACGCGCACGCGTTCTCCATCCTCTGCCTCCTCAGAGGCCCAGCTGAGTTGTCCATTTTCTTCTCCTTGAAGATCATTTCCCACTTGGAGTCTTCCTTGTTCACTGCATCCTTCCTTCCTTCACACACACACACACGCACGCACACACACACACACGCACACCCAGCTCAGGCAGCTCCTGATAAAAAGCCAAATCGTCTTTGCCTTCCAAGGTGACTCAGAATCCATTGTACTGGACAGCTCTTCTCGTAGCATCCCAGAATCCACTGGTAACTTCACCGAGTCTCACGATCCATCCCACTGGGGCTCTCCTCGCCCAATCCCAGAATCCATCGTGCTGGGTCATGCTGTCTTCACAAAACGCCCTTGCCCCGGGTCCCCAGGGCAGTCTGGGAAGGGAGGCAGAGACGTGCCACCACCCAGACTGGGGTCAGGCAGCCGGCAGGGGAGTGAGCAAGGAGGGGTCCCCAGCTCCCCCAGTTACAGTGAGGTGCTCTAAGCTCCACTTATTTGCATAACAGGAACCCAGGTGTCATCACCGGGGACAAAGGCAACGGTGGTGGCAGCCGCCATTGCTGCTAATACTTGTACTCCTGGTTGGTCTGACCAGGCCAAGATAGGAAGGGAAGCTATAGCACCTGTGCCAGCGATAGCACGATTTCATCTGGGATCGGACCTGTGGGGCCTCCTGGGTGAGAGGGGCGGTCGACAGGGATGAGCTGACACCCTGAGGGCAGCAGGGGTGGCTACGGCACTTAGGTCTGGATTTCAAGGAAGAAAAAAGCAACACCACCGAAGCTTGCGTAGCACCGTGTTTGAGAGCCTCTTTGAATCCTGACCCCCCTGCGTATGAGCCATGTGGCCTTGGATAAGTTACTCAATCTCTCTAAGCCTAAATTTCTGCCTCTAAAGTGGAGATAATGGTCGTTCTTACCTCAGAGGGAGAATGAAGGAGATAATTTAGGTCAAACACTACCATGGTGCCTGTCGTTTAGTAAGTGCTCAGCAGGTGCTCTTATTGCTTTCATCTCGTCACCCACCAGATTAGGGAAGGAAGGAGCTGCAGAACTCCTTTGTGTGGAGATGGGGGTCACCCGAGGATGACGGCTTCATTAGGGGAGATTTCCCCTGAGGAGCTGGAAGCCGTGGGGTGCGGGGACAGGGAGGCCCTTCCTTTCTCCCCTCACTTTCTAGTAGTCGCTCTGAAGAAAGAGGAGCTTGACCCATTTTAGTGTTTGTACTCTGTCATCATCTTATATTCTAAATAGGATGCTTCCTGCAGCACGTTCCAGAGAGTTCTGCAACTTGGTCTGGGCATGAATTAAGAGACAGGGAGAAAACGCTGAGCTAGCAGCACAAGAGTTTCCCACAGACACAAACATGAACACAGATAGATATGTAGGTAGGTAGGGAGAGACGCAGTGTGTCTGCCCCAAGCAAGATGGCGGTTAAGGGCGAGGAGAAGGAAGGTCTGGCCACAGATGCTACCACTTTTCAGTCTCATTAGTTGGAGGACACCTTTTCCTGGACCTGGTCTCACCCTGATGGGGTCACAGCCCCATCCTGAACCTATTCAAAAAGTAACAAAAGCAGGCACAATAAGTTTCCTGGTGATCTTTGTTGCCCCCCCACCCACCCAACCCGTGGGTGAGCCAATGTCCTCAGAGGGTCCCGAGCCCCAGTACCCTGGGGACTAATTGGAGGTGACCCAGAGGCTCGTGAGGCCGGGTAGGAGGCCTGCGCTCCTGCAGGTGCAGGCAGAGCTAGCCTGCTGAGTGTTGAGTGGCTAGGGGCCGCATCTGTCCTTTAAGTCATTTGGGGTATGACCACACCCTTACGAGCCACCTGGGGAGCGAGTTGCCAGGATCTCCGGGGAGCGGATCTGACGTGGGGCCTCAGGAGTAGTTAAGATCCCACTGATTCTTGGGTTGTTGGGTGTCCAGGGAAGCCCACCCAGTGTTCCGACCTCGGCCCCCCCAAGCACTGACTCTGCTTCGCCTCCTGGCTCCGCTTGTCCTGTTCCATTATGCACCTGTTGGCTCAATACTGTTTTTTCCTCATTTCAGAAGTTCCGGGTAGATATGCCTGGCTCAGGCAGCGCCTTCATCCCCACCATCAACGCCATCACCACCAGCCAGGACCTGCAGTGGATGGTACAGCCCACAGTGATCACCTCCATGTCCAACCCGTACCCCCGCTCGCACCCCTACAGCCCCCTGCCGGGCCTGGCCTCCGTCCCTGGGCACATGGCGCTCCCGAGACCTGGCGTGATCAAGACCATTGGCACCACCGTGGGCCGCAGGAGGAGAGATGAGCAGGTACGGCTCAGATCAGTGTAAAGGAGCCTCGTCAGTGGCTTTCCGGGCCTCAAAACGCACAGTGTTTTTCTGTGGAATGGTGGGGAGCTGGGGGAGTGGTCTGGGAGCGAGCACTGGGGAGAAGACGGAGCTGGGGACCGGGAGCGCGCGACCCTCCCCATTGGAAGCAGAGCTGGGGGCCGGGGAGTCAGGCCCGGCTCTGTCATCTTGCTCATGTCCCTTAGAATCTCCGAGTCTCCGTTTCTTCAGTTGCAAAATGGGGATCATGGTACCTGCCAGCCAGGACTTGTTGCCATGCAAATGAGATCACAATTGTGAAAACACATTGCATGTGGTAAGGTATCGGCAAATGGGAAGGACTGTTAGGACCTGCCTACAGTGGTGTCCTTCCCTGATCCTTGGCAGCGAAGCCACAGGACAAGCAGCCAACGAAACTCTGGCCGGGAGCTTTTTTTGGATTAGCCCTTGATCGTCCCCTAGGGTCTGTGGCAGGTGAAACACTCAGCTGACCTGCAGGGTCGCCCTCCAGGCCCACTCGGTGTCCGGGGCCTCCGGCTCGCAGCAGGAGCCCATTTCGGGTGCCTGGAATCCCCGTCCCAGAAGCACAGGGACGCTGGGGTCTTTGGGGTTCGCTCAGCTGCTTTAGCTGACTGCGTGTGAGGGGAGGAAGTCAGGCATCAGCTTTTTTTATTCTCAAAGGGTTCAGCTTTGAGAAGGAGTCAGCCTGGCAGGGAGGGACACCAGAAAGTGTCGGGCCCGTGCTCTCTAGACACCATCTACCCATACCGAAAAGGCATGTCGTCCGTATCAATAGTGAACCAGGGTAGTGATGGGCCCCCCGATTCCCCAAAGAGAGGTCAGAATCGTGCATAAAAAGAGGGAGTGAGCCTTCCAAGAGCCCCATCGGTCCCCCTTCACAGATGACACAACCGAAGCCTCAGACAAACATGCCTGGGGCCATTTGGCAAGAGAATAGGGAAGTCTGGACAGGAACCCATTCCCTGGATTCCCTGTGCAGTGCTCTCTTACCAATACCATGCCACCATGGATCCAGGGAAGGGAGGATACTTTAGCGGTGAAATCCCTTTTTCAAATGAGATATCAGCCTGGAGGATCAATCCTATCCATTTCCACCACTGTCCACCTCCACTCTGAGACCCCAGGTCCACAGTGTTCCAATACAAGGACCTTCAAACATGGTGCCCTGTGGATAATCATGGATCCAGTTCCAGCAGTCCCCAGGGTACTTAGAATTACAAGGGTCGCCACTCCGAGACACTGGAAGCATTCACGGGCTCTCTGTTCCTCTGAGGACAAAGCGGGGCCTTGCGCCCACTACATGCTGGTTTGTTCTGCTAATGGTAGGAGTCAGCCCAGGGCGACATGGAGAGTAATAGACACTGTAATAGATGCAGCTCTCCGTTGCTGTGGGGGCAGATGGCCAATATCCCCCTCACTGTTGCTTTCCGTAATTGTAGATACTGCAGTAGCAGTGATCATAATGTCCTTTATGAAATACGCTTCCTTCAGGAGCCCAAGGTGTCAAGCTTTCTAGTCACCGATGAGTCGGATCCCCCCCTTATGTAAGTGACCCCGAAGTAAGAGCTGGTCTTGCGAGGGATTCCTGAACTAGCAGGACACAAAGCAAGATGTGCTGAGCACTCTTCCTTCTTTTCTGGGCCTCACCCACACTAAATTTAGAAGCTTCTATCTGGAAGGGACTTTGGAGACCAGCTTTTCCAGTTTCCCCTCTGTCCCCATTTTACAGATGAGGAAACAGAAGTCCAGAAAGGAGAAGGGGCCTGTCTCCTCTCACTAAAGTGAGTTAGTGGCAGAGCCAGGACTGGAATCTACCTCCTTTGACCTTCAGCCCTGTGGTTTTCCCACCGCACTACCCTAGGCATGCCTTTAGGACAATCTGTCTGGAGGATTTCCTTCCTTTTCAGCGAGGGAGGGAGAGAGCCAGGAGCATTTTGTCCCACATCAGTTAGGAATTCAGACAATCATCTGGCAGCTTGGAGGAAGCCTGGGGAGTAGCATCCTAGAACCGTGGCTCTTTGGGTTCCTAGCCCTAGGGTCTTTTCTCCGAAGCTGATTTCCTCCTTCCTGACTTCCCCCAGGGGGAGGAGTCTGTGACCCAGAGCCAACATGGTGCCTCACTGCCCTGCTCCAAGCCTGCCCAGAGGCTGCCTCTTAGGCCAGTGGCAGTGACCCGAGGAGGCCGGGAGCAGAGGGTGTGTGGCTTGTGGGTGGGAACTTGGTGGTGCTGACACACTCAAGCTTTAACCGCGTTGAAGTCACCACCCCTGAACACTTCCTATGCTGACAGCTCCCCCATGTTGCCCCATACCTTACAGATAGCGGAGAGACTTCTGGGCTAATCAGGAGGCCAAAAGCGGTCCGGAAGCAGCCAAAGGGGGAGGGAGGCTGAAATGTACCACAACAAGGTCTTCATCTTTTCTGCCCCTCGTCAGTGAGGGATGAAGGCCTTATCTGGGCCTCAGGGGGAGCCCGGTAGCCCTTTGCGTGATGAATCCTGAACGCAGGGCTGCGGCGGGGCCAGCAGGCCCTCGGTAACTCTGCTGGGCTCAGGTTGAGACAAGTTTAGAAGCAGCAAGTATTCAGAGCCGCAGCCAAGTGGCCTCATGACCTCAGCTGGGCAGCCAGTCCCCACACAGGGCCAAGGTGCCAGGTTTGTGCACTGTGGATCTCTGGTTCATCTGGATTCTTCCAGGGCTCAGAAAAAGCTTCAGAGAGGAACCTCGGAATTCCATCTTCTTTCTAGCACTTTCTAGGTTAGAGAGGGCCCTCACACTGAATCTTTTTGTTTGTTTTTAATTCTTTTTTGTTTTTATTTATTTTTGAGAGAGAGAGAGATAGAGAGAGAGAGACAGAGCACGAGTAGGGAAGGGACAGAGAGAGAGGGAGACACAGAATCCAAAGACAGGCTCCAGGCTCTGAGCTGTCAGCACAGAGCCCAACACAGGGCTCAAACCCACGAACCGTGTGACCTGAGTCGAAGTCCGACCCTTAACTGACTGAGCCACCCAGGCGCCCCTCACACAGAGTCTTCATCTGATCACCACAGAAACTTTTTGGAAGGCAGGGCAGGCCCCAATAATTCCATTTTCTAAATGGGAAATCTGAGGCTTAGAAGGTTTGGTGATTTGTCCATGGCAACACAGAAATGTCATATCAGGGTTTTGTGTTTTTTTTTTTTTTTTAAGTTTATTTATTTAGAGAGACAGCATGAGCGGGGGAGGGCCAGAGAGAGGGTGAGAGGGAGAATCCTAAGCAGGCTCTGCACCAACAGCACAGAGCCCGACTCGGGGCTCCAACTCACCAACTGGGAGATCATGACCTGAGCTGAAACCAAGAGTCGGATGCTTAACCGACTGAGCCACCCGGGCGCCCCCATATCCGTGTTTTGCTTCCAGTCTGCCTTAGACCTCTCAGAAGAGAGAATGTGGAGCCTTTGGCTCTCTAGGGGAGGCAGAGGATTTCAGAAGCCGGGGCTGAAGACAGGGCTTGAGGACGGAGGTGGAGGTGGGACGAGGTATGGGACCCTGAGACCAGGTCTTTGGAAGGGGCCTGGGGACTCCCAGAGGCAGACCCTGTGCTCTCTGTGTCCCACCTGGAGACCACTGCAGGGGGCAGAGGCACAATGAGGGTGGGGCTGATGCGGGAGGGGAGCTGGGTCTGGTTCTTAATCGCTTGAGGTGAGGTCGTGGAGGAGGTGAAGGAACATGAGGAGGATATCCCGGGTGTGAAGGAGGTCCCCGGGACAGATGCAGGACGAGGCGGGGCTCAGCCGAAGCCCTGGGAGATCTGAGGTGCCAGGAGGCTGGTAGGTCTCCCTAGCGTGCCAGGCTTCCTGCCTCCCCCCTGAGCCACACACCTTGACTGCTGGAGGGTGGGCAGTGGATTTGAAAGTTGAGAAGGTGTGACGAGCCTCTCTGTGCTCAGGTGGCCTGATGCCTCAGAGGGACTTCATGTCCAAGGAGTTGACTGGCACGTTTTCGTGCCAACGCTTGGAGAATTTGATGTGGGGCTCTGGCACCTTGGTTGGGCCCATAGGGTTACCTCAGTGTAGACAGAGATGGGATTGTCCTCTCCGATGCTGTGCCCTGCTTTGCTGTTCAGGATATCACAGCAACAGACCTGCAGGGTTGTGGGGAGCCCTGGGGACTCTGACCTGGGCCCAGTCAGGTCCGTGACTCCCTCCCTCTCTCAGTGGGGACAGTTTCTCTCACCCCTCCAAAAGTGGCTTCGGCTTTTTTCCCATGTTGTCCCTTAGGGTAGGACCCAGATCTTACTCCTCTAAGAATCTTCTAAGCCTTCAGTACTGAGCTTGGCACGTAGTAGGTGTGCTATCAGTGTCTGAGAACTGCGCAGAATGGTCTTTCTTTCGGAATTACTTTCGGCCTTGGCCCAAAATTACTTTCGGCTCCTCCTGTCACCTCTGCCTGCACTGAGGAGCACTGGGGTCACAGGAAGGGCTGTATGTAAACAGAGTCTCAGCCCTATGTAGTGGAGCAGAGTTCTTGCCCAGGGGGGCATGAGTCACAGGCCCCCAACCAGCCTCCTTGCAAGAAGCTAGATGAAACGCTCTGCGGAGGGATTTTTGTTCATTTCGTTTTCTGATAAATCTCCAACCTCTCAAACCACGCCCGGCACATGGAAGGTTCTCATTTGTTGAATGAATGCGGGTGGTGGGCAGCAGGATTTAATGTGCCTGGGGGGTCCCTTCTCCTTTTTGCCTGTCCTGTCCAGCCTAGCATTGTGCCGGGCACACTAGTGAGCCCTCCAGGTTGAACTGTGAGCCACTGGCACGCTGGGGCTGGTAGAGGAATTGGAAGCCGGGTGGTATCCATGGCCCACCTTCTGGCAATAGAACATCCCCCCCAGCCCCCTCCCCCCTCCCCCCCCCCCCCCCCCCCCCCGCCAGTGGTTCTTACTCTGGTCCGAGCTACTTAACCAAATGGGGATAATGAGGCTTGCAGAGTAGGCAGAGTGGTGGGGAGGAGTAATTGGCCAGGGTTTGGGAGAAGCTGTGTAAGTGGGTGGGGCCAGGCCTGGCTGGTATGAAGGGACTCTGGGAGGAGCAACCCCAGCTTCTCCTCTCTGGCCTTAGCCCTGGATCAGGGCTGACATGATAAATGCTACCATCTTGTCTGGGCTGTTGAGTCCTTGACACGTTGCTGCCCTGTTCTCCCCCTCAAACCTGGGACTGTCACTTTCCAGGGTGGGCTCAGCTCTAAGTGCCCTCCCGGGTGGCCACAGCAGGGAGCGCATATTCTAGAATTGCTGAGCCCAACCACACTCCTCTCGCCTCTCTCCCTTCCCCCCATACCCATCCCAGAAGAGTTTCTTAAAATGTAGTTAGGAAACAAAGCTGGGGAGCCATTTACCCAAACCTAATCATGATCCTTGACCTTGGCCTCTAGCTGTCCCCGGAAGAGGAGGAGAAACGTCGAATCCGAAGGGAGAGGAACAAGCTGGCTGCAGCCAAGTGCAGAAACCGACGCCGGGAGCTGACGGAGAAGCTGCAGGCGGTAAGGAGCTCCGCAGGGGCCGGGGGCCCTTCTGGGTGGGCACGTGCTAGGGCCGCAGGCCTCCTGGCCTCCCACCCTCTCCTTGCCCACCAGTGGCCTGTATAGATGAGTCAGTGCAGACAGAAACATTCCTTCCTTTGAGCACATAGGTTTAGCATTGCCCTGATTAAAGTAGAGATTGGGGGAGAGTGCTCGCCTTTGGCACCAGCCTGGGCCCAGAGAGGGAGTTCAACAGCCTGCAGGGACCTAACACCTGTGCGTCAGCTGCTCTCAGACCTGCTGGGGCCCCTGGGTGAGGGATGGCACAGAGTGTTGGTATTGCTAGGCCCTGAGAGCCCTCGCAGGCCCAGACCTGCCCCCTCTGGGGCTACTTCCCAGCCTTCCAGCCGCCCCCATGCCTACCACCAGCAGGAATGATCCAAGCTAGCTGGTGTGGACAGGGGGAGACTGCAGTCTGAGGGGGTCTCGAAGCTCTCTGCGTCTCATGGAGATGGTCGTGTGCCAGCTGAGTCGTACTGTGTTGGGGTTTTCTCGTATCCTTCGTGGGCAGGAGGATTCCTAATCTCTGCTATGAGCCTGAAGCTGTCACCTTGGTACCTCATTCTGCCCTGTGAGTCACTCTCCCCTGCTGCCTAATTGCCCACACCTGGGGGCTGTGGCCCTGCCCTTCCCTCTCAAAAGCCTGACCTGACCGACGTCACGTAACTCCCTCCAGAGCCTAGCCCTGCAAGATGCGCTGAATGGCATGTGGAGGAAGCCCAAAGTCAGGACTAACTCTCCTGAGCAGAATGTTAGAGGGAGACTGTTGGCAGTCCTTAACAATGACCAGCCAGGGACGGGCTCTGGAAATCACAAATTACCTTACACATCCCATGACGTTCTCGAATGCTCCCAGGTACCATCCACCTGCTTCAGGTCCCCTTTGTCCAAGAGTGAGAGCTCTTGGGGATTGAATGTGTACTGTGTGAATTCCACGTAGCCTGTAGTGATGTCCCGTGGAGGTGTGTGTGAGCATCGGGAGGGAGACCGGGAGCTCTCCGTCACTAGGTGAAGAGATCCCTTAGTGATCAGTACTCCCTGGGTAGACTCCCCCAGGAGAGTCCTCCCTACCACTAACCTTCTAAGGGGCCAGGTCCTCTTGAGTCTACCCTGGGTGCTCCCTACCACTAGCCCCAGAATAGCCCCTCCTCCCCCGGGCCGCCTGCTTTCCTCCCCTCCCTCCCTCCCCCAGAAGCCTCACACCCTACTCCCCCGCCGCCCCACCCACCCCAGCCACCCAGGCCCCTGAGCCACATCCTCCACAGGAAACCTCTCATAAGCTCATGACGTTCGTCAGACCCTTGAGACAGATGGAAACTTTTTTTCACTGTGGAATATGCTGTACTCTGCTCAGCGAAGCTCTGGCCCACATCATCTCATTCTTGAACGGGAATCTGTGTTAGGGGAAAAGTGGGGAGGAGGCCGTGACACACGCCTTTTCACCTTTCATACCTGCTCCTTCCATGTGCTTTGCTGCTTCTCTGGCTTTGTACCAAAGGGAGGGGGCCGAGCTCCTCGCCACGGGACCCTGCCACCCTCCTCGCCTGCTCAGGCTGTCAGGTTCCTCATCTGTTAAAGCACGGGGACTGAACGGAATATTCTCCCAGGGTTCTGTGAGTCCCGAAGCACGTGCTTCAGAAATTAGAGTAAAAAAGGGAAGTGGGGCGGTGACGATTTAGCGGGGACTAATGGAGAACTTCCTGCCAGGCTGGCAGTGTCCAAAGCTTGTGTGTGCAGCGTGGAGTTTAGTGTTTATGCATCCACAGGCAGGCTGGGCAGGGGTGAAGGGGTATGAGAAGGACTGGCGGGGGGGGGTTGCGGTGCAGGGAACTGCATGCTGCTCTCCCTTCCCCTCCAGACCTCACTGTTCCCCCCTCCTGGGAAACTGCAGTCCTGGCAGGGGGGCAGTAGAGCCTGGTAGCATATGGACTCTGGAGTAGATACATCAGGGTCAAGTCTGGGCTACCCTGTAACCTGCTTGCTCTGTGACACTGGGCAAATGACAAGACCTCTCTGAATCTCAGTTTCCTCATCTGCAAAGTGAGGTGATTGATGATGCCTGCTTTAGAAATCTCCTGGAGGATTGATCTGCAGTGCCTGGCACAAAGTAAGCCCTCGGTCGTGGTGTCATTTCAGCCTTCCTCCGAGCCTACTTTCCTCCTTTCTCAGGAGCTTTGGACATAAAAGGAATCTTGAGCCACCAGGTGACTCAGAGCCAGTGGGGTCCGTGGCCAGGGGTGTGAGCGGGCTGCTTTCACAGTTGGTCCTCTGGGGACAGCTCTGGTTTTCCTCTTCTCACCTGGATTGGAAGCCAACCCCACCCCCACCCCAAGCAGGTCTCCCCGGCAGGCTCCTATCCCTCACACACCTCTCTTCCCCCTGCAGGAGACAGAGGAGCTGGAGGAGGAGAAGTCAGGCCTGCAGAAGGAGATCGCTGAGCTGCAGAAGGAGAAGGAAAAGCTGGAGTTCATGTTAGTGGCCCACGGGCCCGTGTGCAAGATCAGCCCCGAGGAGCGCCGATCCCCCCCAGCCTCTGGGCTCCAGCCCCTGCGCGGTGGAGGCGGCGGAGTGGGTGCCGTCGTGGTGAAGCAGGAGCCCCTGGAAGAGGACAGCCCCTCATCCTCATCGGCCGGGCTGGACAAGGGCCAGCGCTCTGTCATCAAGCCCATCAGCATTGCTGGGGGCTTCTACGGGGAGGAGCCCCTGCACACCCCCATCGTGGTGACCTCCACGCCTGCCATCACTCCGGGCACCTCGAACCTCGTCTTCACCTACCCCAGCGTCCTGGAGCAGGAGTCGCCTGCGTCACCCTCCGAGTCCTGCTCCAAGGCACACCGCAGAAGCAGTAGCAGTGGGGACCAGTCATCAGACTCCTTGAACTCCCCCACTCTGCTGGCTCTGTAACCCAGCTCCCAGGGGGTCCTCGTCACTGCCTCCTTCCCAGGGACCAGCACCTTCAAGCACTCCGGGGCCGTGAGGGCAAGAGGGGGACCCTACCAGAGAAGAGAGCTTCCCGGCTCTGGGGACACCCAGGTGGGATTTGGTGGTGAGGTGTTGAGGACTTTTGGTGATCTCTTAGAACTCACGGGACCTCCTCCCTCGTTCATCTTGCAAAGTGAATCCTGTGTCTTGAAAAGCCTTGGAGAACTTGGTTCAGTGGACTCAGGCATCTCTCTGGCTTCTGAAGAGCCTGAAGCTGGTGTGGACCCTTCCTGTCCCTTTGTTACGATCTGTCTCTGGAGTGATGGTGTCCTTCCCCGCCCCACCAAGCATGCTCAGTGCCTTTTGGTTTCACCTTCCCTCTATTCGCCCCTTCCTCTCCCCAGTGTCGATTTTACTTCCTCTTGGTTTTTACCAAAGTTGCCATGACATTTCATCGGGGTGGTCTGAATATTAAAGCTCTTCATTTCTGGAGATGGGGCAGCAGGTGACTGACTCTTCTGCTGGGGCCGACTTGTCCAGAAGGGGACAGTCAATGTGCAATACAGAACCTTCCCTCCCTTGACACTCCCCGGTCCACCACCATCTCCAGAACCACCAGCAGGGCTCCCTGAGCTCTCAAGGAGATACTGCCATCACTGGGAGGCCTGGAGGACCCTTCCTGCCCATCCTTGGAGACAACTTTTGGAGGAGCGGCTTGGCCAGAAGACAGGGTGTGAGTGAGACAGCCGGGGCACAGGTTGGGTTTGCCAAATGCCTAATTACCAGGCCAGGAATAGTGCCAACAAGCCACACAGGTGTGTCCCAGCCAGCTTCCCTTGACCTGGTGTCTTGAGCAGGACGTCTCCTGTAATTACTGCCTCGCCATCCTGCCCCTGGACCCTTCTACTAGACCAGGGAGGTGTCCCTCCCTAGGAACCGCACAGCACTCCCAAGTCTCTATTGGCTCTGCCATCCCCGGTCTGGCTCTCAGGGTGACGCCACCCACAGAAATTTAATGAGCGTGGGCCTGGGCCCTCCCCAGATTGCTGCCCGGGGCGGGGAGGGGGAGGGCACCTCCCCAAGCCTTGAAGGCACCTTTGCTGTGAAGGGAAAGGTCGGGGAGGAAGCAGGGGAGGCAGAGTGGGATTCGCCTCTCAGTGAGATGTCAGGCCTTTTCTGCCCTCTGTGGTCATCATCTGCTACCTGATGGAGTGCTTTCTCCCTTCCACACCGTGTCCTCCCAGTGTGCTCCTCAGGTCCAGCCAGCCAGCTGTGGACCTCTGGCCCAGAGCTGTTGCTAAGGCTTGGGGCTTTCATGCCCTTCCTGGGGGCTGCTGAAATCAGAGATGAGGTGTATTGCTTCCCACTGCAGGGGGCGGGGCGTGGGGGCCGGGGGTCCTCCTGGCCTCTTGCAAGAGCACAGCTGAGCGAGGGCCCTGCCTCCCACCCCTCTGAGCCTTTTTCTCCCTCAGGCAAAGCTCTGGCTGATCTTCTAGAATTGGCCTCTGCTGGGCTAGTGCTTTGGGGGAGACCCCACTGTTGTGATTCCGCTCTAGAGATCATTGTATGATAATTTAAAATTATATAGATATTATTTAAATCAAACCCAGTGGGGGTTAAATTTCAAGGTTAGTCTCGGGAGAGAGAGAGAGAGAGAGAGAGCTGTGACACATTAGCTCACTTGTTCCTTTCACACACCCAGGCCTCGAGGGCGGGTCCTGACTTAATGCCCCTGACCCTCCTCTGTGCACTAAAATGGGACACGCAGAATGGAGCCGCCAAATGCTTAAAACATGCAGCCCGCTCTGACTGGAAGTGATGTGGGGAAGGATAAGCCATGCAGAGAATGGAGTTTAAAAGAAAAAGGATTTTTTTTCCCCCCAAAAACCTTAAAAATGTTATTTCCCACATTCCTTGGCTATGATGCTGCCCTCCCGATTTCCCAGAGGTTCTGGGCGGGGCATTAGATTGGGCAATTGAGTTTCTGGCTTTGGATTAACCAAAGAAATAGCAGTCAGCCTGGAAACGCAGGAGGTGGGCAAAGAAAACTGGGGTGCGCTCTGCTCTGAAGGGCTTAATCATCTCAAGTGGTATTTGTGGCCAATTGGGAGCTATTTGCTTCTTTTTGCATATATATATATATATATATATATATAATATACATATATTATATATATTTCCTAAATGAAGCTGCTTTTTGGTGTTTTATTTCTGAAAGTCCCTTTGTGCCCCCCTTTGCACAGCACTGATCCCAAGGCAGGCCGTAATCTGTGACTTGGGGCCAGGCGGGACATTCCTGGGATAGCGTTTGGCCTTAGTACAGATTTCAAGCTGTGTTGGCTTTGGGACCAGCAGAAGGGAAAAACCACCACCTCACAGGGCTTTAGAGGCCTCTAAGCTGCGTTCCCATTCAGGACCCCCGGCTTCGTTCTTGGAGGTGGTTTGGCTTCCCCAAAGCCAGAGGTTATTTGGGGGAAGGCTGACCATTCACACCTAACTCATGAGCATATCCTCAGTTAGCTGAGGCTTCTTCTGGCTTGTTCTTGAAGTTCCTGCACACACCCCATTGTTCCAGAATCACCGGACTCCAGGCCTGCTTTCTCCTCCCGTGGCTCCGACTAAAGGAACAGCTGCAGTGGGGGCGCCTTGGTGCTTAAGCTGGGAACTGCTGGGCCTCCCCTGTGTCCCCAGCCGCGAGGCAGCTGGTGTGGACTCCAGTTGGGCTGCAGGCAGCTCTGGGACGGCATAGGGCAGGCGCGCCTCGACAGGCTAGTGTGAAACACACGGTCCTCGTGGCCACCTGGCTGGCCTCTCTGGGATCCGTCCTCTTCCTGGCTGAGTGGAGGGACACAGCTGCTGACACAGGAAAGAGAGGAGATCCCAGGTGAAGCTTAGGAAATAGCCGGGGCCAGCTGCACGCAGAGCTTTCGTGGGGAAGTTTGCAGAAAGACATCATTGTTCTGCCTGTGAGAAAGGCCAGGTGCGCCCACCGGCCAGTCACACAAGCATCTCGGCCAGGAGCCATCAGAGGCTATGGCTTCCTTTCCTCAGGCTTTGGGGACAAGAGTCTCTTCTCTGCTCCCACTGGGCTCTGAGTCTAAGGGAGGGCTCGACGCCATAGGCAATGGAACTTTTCTCCCCTTGATGGACCAACAAATGTTCCTGCAATCTCATGTTTACCTTTCAGGTTGATCTCCTTTCCTGATCAGATATCACACAGCCCCCCGAAGAAGGAAAAGAATAAGCACCTACTATGTGCCAGGCACTGTATTAGGCACTTTTATAAATATACCCTCTTTAGGATGAGACTAAGGGGCGAGGGTATCCCCTGTTAAAGGCCCCCAAGTAATGGATAAACAAAAACACTTAGAGGTGAGAAGGTCCGTCTTCAAAGATCTCAGGCAAGGTTGCCCTCAGTCGGAGGTTTGTTCTCAAAGACCCATCCCCCACGGTACCCTCCCACCTCCAAACTTCTTTTCCCTCTCCCTTGTCATGTGCTCCTTTGCACTCCTCAGATGGTTGGAGGGGTAACCTGAGTCCTTCTAGAATTTGTGGACCAATAGGATACGTGATGTGTGTAACTTCCTTTAAAAACTTAAGTAAAAGGGTCTTGCTACTTTCTGCTTGTTGAGTCTTCTTGGCATTTATCTTAAAAGCCAGCATCTCACTATTTATTGACAGGTTGGGTGTGTGTGTGTGTGTGTGTGTGTGTGCACGTGCACATGTGCGTGCGTGCCTACATTTCCAAGTGTGCCTCCTGCAGCTTTTAAAAAGAAAACTCAGTCATCCCACTACTAATTTGACATCTCATGCTTCTAGTGTTTGGGCCATACATTAACAGAGGGTTTTAATTGGCCAGTGCTGATGTGTTCAGGAAAGGCTGGGTCAATTTGAGCGGGGCATGGGAAGGGGAGGGGGAGAAGAAATTGACATTTATTTTATTATTTATTTAAAATGTTTACATCTTTGTGTTGTACCAAGCCTGAATAGAAACAGCATTAAAGTACTCAGTTCCTCTCTCCCTCTCTTTCTTCATTTTTGTTTTTAAATTTAGGCTAATGATGCTTTTTTTTTTTGTTTCTAAAATGACTTGTGACATGTGCTGTATAAACTGTATAAAAAGGTTCTGTTCTTAAAGACGGATGGTCATTCCTCTGGGGACAGTGGTCACCAAGAAGTCTATATTGTAAGAGAATACGACGTTCCTCAAAAATTATTTTCTCTGTGTGATTAAACGTTTATTCCATTTATTTTAGTTTGTGGTTACTTGATATCGAGGAAGAAAATATTTGCCTTTGTATAAAGAATAGGTGTCAGGGTGTCTTTTCTGCAGCGAGAGATGTATATATCGTATTTTGGTATATAGTGGAAAACCATAAATTTCGTGCATCTGTATTTGAGATCTGTCAATGATGTGGAGTAAAGTCTGCTATAAGATCCTGGAGGAAACAGGTTGTACAAGAGTCATAGCTCTATGGGGAATTTAATTACCTTTCTGAGCATCCTTTTTTTTTTTTCTTTTTCTTTTTCTTTTGTTTTTCTTTTCTTTTTTTTCTTTTTCTTTTTTTTTTTTTTTTTTTTTGTTTAAGTATTGGTGAAATGGTCACATTGGAAAGGCTTCTAAATAGGCCTCTCCAGGCAGGACTGCGAGCTCAAAAATCTTTGTGTAGTTTTGAAAATTGAGGAGTAGTTCTGCTCTGAAGCATCTCTGGTGGTATTTTCTGTTGTTTTGTTATTTTACTGTAATCCAAGCCTACAGTATTTGCACTAAAGAAAGCTTGTTAGGAAAAGCTTGCTGCTATGGAAGAAAGAACATATTAAACTTTTTTTTTTTTTTTTTTTTTTTGGTTAGCTTTCCCACTTTCAATTGAGTAGTTTTTGTAGAATAAAATGATTAAGATTGAAGAGCCTCTGATGGTTGGTTTATTCCATCTTTTCTTCCCGTCTCTCCTGTCCCTTCTCTTTTTCTTCTAGACTTTTCTACCTTTGGCCTTGGGGTAGAATTGGTCTCTCTGGTGGGTGGGCAAGGCAGGGAAATGGCCCTCCTAGGACCTCTTTCTGCAAAACGGTGAGGTGGGCCTCTGGCCCCGGCTCACAGCTGCCCCCATTTCCTTTCTCCTGCTTCTCCTCTCGAACCTCCCCCAACTCCTCCCAATCCTGTTCCCGTTTCTCAGGGCCTGATTCTCAGCTAGCTGCCAACTACTGCCAAGGTGTGAGCCAATAAAAGTTCAAGGTGCTGTCCCTTCCTGGAGGTAGTTTGTTTGAACAGGTTGGTCCTGGAAACCCACGAATCTTCAAAGAACCAATTAAACGTGTCGCGAACATTGTCCAGGTGGTCGAATGAGATCACGTGTGGGAAAGGCCTCGGAAAACAACTGAGGGGTGCGCCTAAGTGGATGATCACGTCTCCAGATTTTCTCCCTGGAAAGACACAGGTTGTTAGGTGTGAAACTGAGAAGCGTCAGCCCAGACCCCATTGCCCTGTAGACCAGGAAACCCCGGGGTAAATGGGCAACATCTGTTTGGGGCTGCTTATGCCTTGCAGCATAAGTGCTAGGGTGGCCAGGCTTTCATTAGTTAGTGCTTGTGGTTGGCAGCTGGCTGAGAATTAGCCCCTGAAATTACACCAGGCACTGCAAGTCTGCTTCCGACAAGCTCCGCATGCAGGCTCCCTTCTCTGGAGGACCCGAGAGCAGCGGACCGTGAGTCAGAAGGGCCTGCCCTCACTACTCAGTGGCTGTTGAGTTCTGGAGGAAGCCATGTAACCTCTCTGAGCCTTAGTCTCCTCCTCTGTAGAGGGGGAGGGTCATGATAGTATACTCAGAGCACCCACACCACAAGGATTAGGGTAGCTCCCCCTTTCCGTTTTGAGAGGGCCTGCGGCATTAGGGGACGGGGCACTCCCAAGTCTCAGCGTGGGACCTCCCGGGGACCTCCTCTGCCCCAGCAGACACCACAGAAAAGAGGTGTCTTCCTGAACAGCGAATGTGTCCCTTGGCGGTGTTAAGTGTCGGATGCTGGGAGTGTTCACACGGGCTTCCGTAGGCTCTGGGGACTGTGCCGCCCAGAGAGAAGCCTGTGCTCACGTGTCTATGCGCACCTCTCATGCCCAGGCACTTCCGTAACACCTTTCATCTTTCAATAACACTTGGAAATCTACTTCGTTTAAATTCCACCTCTTCGCCCACATGGCAATTAGAGAGGTCGATGATTGCCGGGCACTTAGGAGATGGAGTCGTAAGCAGGCCTGCCTCTTTGGGCGCCTCTAAATGCCTTAAAAGCATCCGGACAGATCTTCAGTCTCTTGTTTGTTTTTTGTTTTTGTTTTTGTTTTGAGGAAAACCAAAAGGGGCTGCCACAGTTGGGTCCCTAGACCTACCTCTGTCAGGGAACTTTTCAGTCACTGCTAAGTCTAGGCTATCCTGGTCCAAACCCGTTGGAGTGGCCTGGGTTATGGCAAATTGTACTGATGACATCTCCAACAAGGTTGGAGTTTCAAGGGTTAGGTAGAGGAAGGATGTGTTGGCGAGAGACTCCTGGGACTCCCCTCTTTTGTTGGACCTAGAGTTCCCCAGGTGCACAGAACTTTGTCACCAGGCTTTCTTTGTTCATTGCACTGCCACTGCGTGAGAGAGAAGGAATTTTTCCGGAGCCGGTATTTTCCAAGACGTTCGGCAGCATTTGTCTCTTGGGCTACTGAATGACACCCTGTGTGTGAAGCCATGTGACAAGGTACGAAGTGCTAAAATCAGGAGGAGACGTAAGTGATTAAAACCCATAGACCTTGGTTATAAAGTTGACTAAGGCCATCTGATTATAGTTCAGCCACTGGGCTCTGGGCTCCAGCGCCATGTTTGAAATGGAAAGGTGTGATTTCCCTTTGGGCCCCACGAATTTAAAGGACGGATGGGATATTTGTGCACGGGCAGCTCAGCCCTCGCTGGCCCAGGGCCCCAGCAAGGAGGAGGGCTGATGGCCTCCCCTCCGGGTCCACCTCACTCCTGATCCGCGACGCTGTTCTTACATCCTGGCAGTAGGTTCCTCCTTGGACAAGACAATGAAAGGACTGTTTCCTGAGAAACCGTGAGCTGTTAGGACAAGTCCACCCACCCCTTTTACAGTCAGCCCTTGCCTTTGCAGAACCTGCCCCAAGTGGAGGGAAACTGTTAGCCCACGACTCTGCCCCGTGGGCAGGCTCCTCCCCCTTCCTCTCCTCTGGGCGCTGGTGGACAGATGGCCCAGCAAAGTGTCCGGGGCTTGATCCACCGTCTGTGGGTTGTTGTCACTGGAAAATTCCACTCGTTTAAAGGAAAAAATAAAATCTGCTTTGGGCTCCACCTCTGGAGCTAGAAAACTCCTTAATCAAACTAAACACCTTAACAAGCCCCAGTGTCAGCCAAAGGAGAAACAGATGAAAATACAAACCCTCAGCAGCATTTGGCCTGGTTTGTAGTGGCATCTGTACCGGTGCTCGGCAGTGTGTCTCTGAGGACGCTTTGAGGACGTGGCCCTGCTTGTACACGGCGGGACCCCATTCCTTATCCAGAGGTGAGGTACAGGGTGCTACGGAGCCTTCCATCTGGGGCTGTTCTAGAATACAGCACTGCCTTCTCTTGTAGGACCTTCAGAAAAATATTCAGTATTATGTAAGTGATATGTGACTTTTGTATTAAAGTGGAGTCCACATAACCTAAAAGTAACCCTTTTATTTAAACAAATTTTTTTAATAGTTTGTTCATTTTTCAGAGACAGAGCATGAGTGGGGGAGGGGCAGAGGGAGAGAGGGAGATATAGGATCGGAAGCAGGCTCCAGGCTCTGAGCTGTCAGCACAGAGCCCAACGTGGGGCTCGAGCTCACAAACCTTGAGATCATGACCTGAGCTGAAGTTGGATGCTTAACCAATTGAGCTACCCAGACACCCCTCTTTTAAATTTTTTAATGTTTTTGAGAGAGAGAGAGAGAGAGAGAGAGAGAGAGAGATGAAGAGTGGGGGAGGGGCAGAGAGAGGGAGACCCAGAATCCGAAGCAGGCTCCAGGCTCTGAGCTGTCAGCACACAGCCTGACATGGGGCTTGAACACACAAACCATGAGATCATGACCTGAGCCGAAGTCGGACGCTTAACCGACAGAGCCACCCAGGCACCCCTGAAAGTAACCCTTTTATTTAAAAAAAAAACTTTTTTTTTAACATTTATTTATTTTTGAGACAGAGACAGAGCACGAACGGGAGAGGGTCAGAGAGAGGGAGACACAGAATCTGAAACAGGCTCCAGGTTCTGAGCCATCAGCCCAGAGCCCGACACGGGGCTCGAACTCACAGACCGTGAGATCATGACCTGAGCTGAAGTCGGCCGCTTAACTGACTGAGCCACCCAGGCGCCCCTAAAAGTAACCCTTTTAGAGTGAACAATTCAGTTGCATGTAGTACCTTCACCGTGTTGTGCAACACGGATTCCTGTCTAGTTCCAAAACATTTCATCAGCCCAAAAGGAAACCCTGACCCATCAAGCAATTGCTCCCTGTTCCCTCCCCACCCCACCCCCCCCCCCCGTTCCTGGCAAGCACCAATCTGCTTTCTGTCTCCATGGATTTATAGCTAGGCAGTACTTTTCAGAATCCCAATGAGTCCGTTTTCTGAACTAAAAAAACCATCCTGAAACATCAGCACAGAAAATAAGCTCATATATATGGATAGCAATATAGTTTCCCCCTTATTTTAGTGTTTTGTAGATTTCAGGCACCTACACATTCATGGTCTCGTTCAGAAGCCCGAGAGACAAACGTTACTGAACGTGTTGGAAATTATCAGCTCTGGGAGAAATTCCTTTTCCCTTACGCAGTGGTGTGTCTGGTATACTGGTGAATACAGTCACCACCTTGATCCGCTGCACAAGGCATGCGTTTGTTTCTCAAGTAAAGATGGAATAAACCTGAAAAGACAGACTTTGTTCCCTGATGAAAACAGACATCCTTTTCACGTTGTAAACACGGGACACCTGCGTTTAAATTAATTTTCAAAATGAATGCGTAGGTGGAGACTGTCGCCACCATATTCCTACACATATGAGGGAGAAAATATCATCTGCATTTAAGAATATTTTTGTGTCCCTACTAAGTGTGTGGCACCATGAAAGTCACCATCGGGGACAGAGTTGCATAGGACACTAGTTAGACGAGTGTTTTGTAGAAGATGGCTCTTGGCTTCACAAGCAAACGTTTTCATTGTTCATGTGTTATCGATTAACTACAAACTGGAAGCTTCCCTCAAGGTTCGAGTCTGGTGGGGGTGAAATGTTGACGAAGGCAGGCATTCCAGGAGCTGACGTTCTGGGGTTCAGCCTGTGGCGGGTGGGGGTTTCAGAGAAGATTCTGCAGTGGAATCCGCAGTGGAAGGGCCCTGGGCCAGAAGGAGGGCATGTCTGTACGAGAGGGAGCAGTTGGAGCAAAGACCCCTGGTGAGGGAGGAAAGTGGGGGGCAGCTTCGGGGACTGGAAAGGAGTCCCCAGTATCTGGAGCATGGATTGACTTATGGGGTGATGGAAATTTAACCTGAGACCCCCAGGGCCTTACTGACAGGCTCGGTTCTTTTTATCAGTCATCAGGCAGGCAATGTGCTCGTGCTGGGGAGATAGAGGTGATAAGGGAGCATGTGTCTGTGCACGCGCGTGCGCGCACACGCGCTCACACTCCTTGCCATCGTTAATGAGGGGAGGATCAAGTAATTATGGAGTGTCTCAGAGAAGACTTATAAGGTGTCGCAGGTGCAGGGACCACTGACACTTTCCCTAGTCTAGGAAAGCTTCCCAGAACTAGGGGCTTTCAAGCCAAGATCCCAAAAGTAAGCGGAAACGAGAGCTTTTATTTTGAAGTATCGGGAGCTGCAGAGTGGTTTTGAATGGGGAGTGACACAGTGACAGTCACACTCAGAAGTTGAATGCATTAGAATGCGGGCCAGGGGTGGGCGGTGAAGGGGAGAAAGGAAGCCGAGACGGGGGGGTCCCTGAGGAGGCCCTGCCCACAGCCCAGGAGACGGCCAGAGCTTGCAGTGAGTTCAGAGAGGCAAGAAGGTGCTCCTGGGGATCCAAGACCTCTGGTCGCAGGAATAAAAACCAGAGGAGCAAGAGGGCAAGCGGAGGAGCTGGGCGGGGAGGCGCGTTAATTCGAGGAGGGTCCGGGATTTGCAGGTGCACACGCTCTGCTGAGTGTGAAGCCAGATTCGGGATTTCCTTCTGGAGAAAACCAGCCAGGCTTGCAGATTGGTGCCGCCACCAGTTCATGGCTCCAGCCCGGCCGGAGCCTCGACCCTTTGTGCTCCTGGCCAGTTCTCTCTCTTGTTTCCCAGAAGGGGTGCTCACGCTGCCTCCTGTCTCTCCCAAATCTTCTCCTGCCACCGCACTTACCACGGATGACATCACGGCCACTTGGCAGAAAGCGTGTGGGCCATCCATAGGGGATCTCCTCGTCCTGCCATCGCTAAATCGACAGCCTGCCTGCCACCTTCCCTCCTCTGCCTGCTTTCACAGAGAAGCCCCAGGCTCCCCCAGGCTCCCTGTAGTGCCAGCTCCGGGTCTTACATGGTCCTTGTGCTTGGGGAACCTCGTGAGCCAGTGTCCTCCCCTTCCTCTTCTGTCCTGGACCTTTACCTCTCCAAGGGGCCCTTCCTTTCCCATCAGCGTTCAACTAGGTTAAATCTCACCCATCTTAAAAGTGCCAAGAACCAGGGGCATCTGGGTGACTCAGTCGGTTAAGCGTCTGACTCTTGATTTCGGCTCAGGTCATGACCTCATGGTCGTGAGATCAAGCCTCGTGTCCGGCTCTGCACTGGACACGGAGCCTGATTGAGATTCTCTCTCTCCTTTTCCCTCTGCCCTTCCCCAGCTTCTGCACACACACACACACACTCTCTCTCTCTAAAAAAAAAAAAAAAAAAAAAAAAAAAAAAAAAATGCCAAGAACCTTCCTAGACCCCTCCTCCAGTTTTAGCTTCCTAGTCAAGGAGAGCCTCGGAGGAGTTCTCTCCACTCGCTGGGCCACTTCCTCCCCAACTCACCCCCTGCAGCTGGCTGCCACCCCCACGGCCCTGACACCACTTCCCTGTGACCAAATCCCACACATCACAGCCTGCATCTCCTTGCCCACTGCACAGCGGCCAGCACCGCTAACTGCTCCTTGGACGTGCCATTTTCTTTGCTTCCCTCTTCCTGCCCATGACCCTCATCTCTGCCTCACCGCCCGTCTCAGTGCAGGGCACTGCCTCACCTCCTAACTATGTTTCAAATCTGAATGTTCCATCCAGCCCCACTGCCGCCATCCTGGTCCCCGCCCCATCACCCCTCCCCGGCGACAACTGCGGCCACCTCCCCTACCCCCACGCTGCTGCCCGGACTGCTTTTGTATGTTCAACACTCTGCTTCCTGCTGCTGCAGGTTCTGGGGCCCTACCCCCAGACGGATTATGTTAGCCTCCTGTGCTCAAAACCCACCCTAGAGATAGATCAGTTAGGATTCCTTTCAGCTGCCTGTGACAGAAAACCCAAACGAACAGAACCTTAAACACACCGGGTTTTATTCTCCCCTATAAAAGTCTGGAGCTGGAGTTTAAGGGCTCGTCTCATGGTTTCATGAGGTTGTCAGGGGCCAGGGCCCTCGAGCCGTTCTTTCTCGTCCGATCCCAAAGTGTGACCCTAAATCCCATGACCCAATTCTCAGCAACCCCAGGCCATTACATTTGCTTTCCAAGAAGCAGGATAGAGGAATGGCCCCCTTTTATTTTGACTCCTTCCCTGAAAAATCTTAGGACGCTTCTGTTTCTATTTTATTAGCTAGAACTTACAATCCTGAGGCCAGAGCTAGGTAGCTGCAAGGGAGTCTGAGATACACAATCTTAAATACAGTCTTAGTAATAAAACGAGGGGTTATGTTCGTAAGGAAAAAGGGGAGAATGGATACTGGAGTAAACAACTAGCTGTTTCTGCTGGAGTCGGCCCTTTGGCCACCTAAAAATTCATATGCTCCCCTCTTCCCATGTACTGAATTATCTCCTCCCCTCCCAGGGGAGACCATCCCAAAACCTCATGCGGATCCGAGCCCAGGATTATCAGGCGATGTGCAGTCCTCTCCGTGGGCTTCAAGTTTAGCTCCACTCGAAAACAATAAGCTCAAAGACGCCACCCTACACCAGGTGGAAGGGGGACGTGGTAATTGCAGCGAAGACCTCCATTCAGAAAAGGGAAGCATGGGAACACATCAGGCCCTGGTTTGTAGCAAGCATCCAGTGCTAATAGGCCGAAGGAGTAAAGACCTCCCTCCTGAGCAGTGGAGTTAAATTCTTGGTTAGCCCCTTTTCTGTTCACTGGGAAGAATTCTTTTCGTTCACTGTCTGTCTCTGGGCTTTTCCTTCCGGAAGGTTCTTCCTGGTCCATCACCCCTCAAGCTATGCTTGAAATGGGCATTGGGAGCTTCAGGGGGTTCGTAGTCTACTTCCTGCTGTTCTGGGGCCCAAGCATTTTACTAGGAAATAGCTGTTAAATGACAGGACTTTGTCAATGCTTGTTGTTCAATGCATTTTTTTTTTTTTTTTAATCTTAGGCTTTCGAACTATCCGCTTCTGGTTAGTTTCTTATGCAAAACCCACAGCTAAACCTCTAGTGTTGCCATCATTTTAACACCATATGGGAACCAGAGTGGCTTGAGAAGGTGACATTTACCCAACATGGGGCTCGAACTCACAACTCCAAGAGAGAAGGCTAAATTCAAACCTTCCCTGTGCCTAACCACACTGAAGTGTACTTTGGTGTGACGACCTCTAGAGAGATATGTACAGAAATCGCCTCTCAGGGCCTGAGAAACCACCACCCCCTCCCCCATCAAACACACCTCCACTTGGGACTTGCAAGATGGATGATTAGGACACACACCTGACTTCCTTCCACACCTCCTTCCTCTCTTGCCTCCTCCCCAATATTTTCCAAACCTAAGAGCGGGGCTTTCTTCTCGGTTTTCTTCCTGAAGTAAAGCTCTACCAGCAGGCGTACTTCTTGATATCTTTTAAAGAGGAAGTTACAGACATCTAGAATACCCCATTTCCTAACAATGATGAACTTTCAAGACTACTGTCTGGCTGAAAAAAAAAAAATCTGTCGTGGATGTCAGAAGCTAAACATTACTTATCTTCCCAGCATTTTTTGTCTTCGATAATCCTAACTTCACTTCCAAAGCAAGCACATAATTGCAGTGACCAGGAAGAAGGTCACATGCACAGAAACACAAAAGAGAAATGCCAGTTATCCCATTTTTCAAAATAGGATCCTGCTTACATCATTCAAGACTTCCTATTTGACTTAGGGTAAGTCCAAAATGTGTAAGACTGTTCTTTGGGGTCTGAGCCTCACGTATCCCTTAGCCTCAGCTGATCCAACTCCCAGCCTCACACCATGCACGGCAAACACACTAGACCTTTCTCAGTCCTCTTAGCACATTTTGCTCAGGACCTTCCTAATAGCTTCCGGGTGGTCTGGAAAGCTCTTTGCCTCTCTCTTGAATTGACCAAATCTTGTTCATTTCTCAGGTTTCGATTTAAAGGTCGCTGTCTTCAAGAGGATTTCCCTGACCCATGGCATCCCTCAGAACACCTTGTGCCCTTATGACTTTTGAATTAATTATTTTATATGATGTATCAAGTACCTCTGTTTCCCATGGAAACATCAGCTGGAGGAGGGCGAGAACGATGTCTGTCTGTCCTGGCACGTCATCAGATCATCCTAATCTCTAATCTGGATTAGAAAGATGCGTTCCTAAGGGTGCCTGGGTGGCTCTGTCGGTTAAGTGTCTGACTGGATTTTGGTCACCATCAGGTCACCATCTCGCGGTTTGTGAGTTCGAGCCCCACATGGGGCTCTGCGCTATCCATGCGGAGCCTGCTTGGGATTCTCTCTCCCTTTCTCTCTTCCTCTCCCTCTCTGTCAAAAAAAGATAAATTAAAAAAAAAAAAAAAGAAAGATGAGTTTCTAAAATGCAAGTGTGCTTAAAATTCTTCCTCTTCACACTCAGGTTAAAGTCAAGCTACTCCATGTAGCCTCCAAGGCCCTGCATGCTCTGGCCCCATCTCCCACCTGCCTCCCCTTCAGTGTCCATCTAGACACTATGTCTTTCAGTGTATTAAAGCGGCTGAACCTTTGCCTCCAAGGTTTCAGATATGAAATGATGAAATGATATGCTTTGCAGATTTGTATCCATCCTTCAGCTCTTAGCTGAGAGCTCTATTGATTGGTTGACTGGCTTGTTCATTCATCCTGGTTCTATGTGCCAGGAACTCTCTTAAGTCCTAAGGAAACGGATGAATCAGACAGATGCGGGTCCCCATCCCCCTGGTCTCTTCCCTGACCACCCAAACCCTGAGGCTCAGTGATGTGTCTCTTCTACGGCTCCCCTGCCTCTCTGAAAAATCCACAGTATTGCCTGATCACACGTCGTAATGACGGTTCCCCTGTCTCCCCTGCTAGCTCATGAGCTATTCGTTGAATGAATTTATGAACAAAGTCCTTTGCTCACAATAGTTCAAAGAAATAGGAAATGCCATAGAGTGGATTCGCTGGACCACAAATACCGTGAGCAGGAGGCACAGGGCACCATGGACAAGGGGGTGGGGCCAGAGGCAAAGGCAGCAAGAGAGGTCTCCTCCTCCTCCTCCTTCCTCAGGAAGTTACAGAAAGTGTGGTCTGAGAAATGTGTGTGGAACCGGACACAGATTCTGTTTATTCTATAACCAGAATAGGTAAACCCAAAGGGGCTGAATGGTTGGCGGTTGCCAGGAGCGAGGGAGAAAGAGGAAAGGGGAGTGATAGCTTCGTGGGGTTTTCTTTGGGGATAATGCAAATGTTTCAAAAGTAGGTACAGGTAGTGGTTACACAACATCGTGAATGTACTGAATGCCACTGAACTCTATACCCTTTTAAGATGATTAATGCTGTTCTGTGAATTTCACCTCAGGAAGGAAGGAAGGAAGGACAGGCAGACGTGTAGCTGGAGTGAGAGGTGGGTGTGTGGGGGCAGTTTCTCTTCCTCTGCCAGTCCCTGATGGGGGCACGGTGACGCCTAGGACTCTGGGGCTGGCTGAGTCGGCTCTGAAAGGAGGAAGGGCTTCCCAGAGCCACCTGGTTCTCCTCCAGGTACAGGTAAGCTTGGGACGCCTGGACACTGGCCCCTGTACGCACTTGGGCACTGTGCAAGAGCATCACAAGCCTCTCAGCTGCAGGGACCAGATGGCGGCCTTTCCCGGATGGGGCGGAAAAGGAATGCTTTGGGACACATCCGCACCAAGAATCAGTTCTCAAAAGCAATGGCGAGTAAGTGTGAATGTGTTTGTGAGGGCCTGTCTAGCGGATGGGCAATGCCGCCAGAGGAAACCGCCCATAATTTGGAACCAGAAGGACTGCTTGTTGGTCCCTGCTCTGCCAACTAATGGCTACGTAGTCATAAGTAAGGCACTTTTTAGTTCTGAGTAAAAAAATTAAAGCCACACGATTACTGGTGGAGAGACAAAATGGTAGAGCCACTTTGGAAGACAATTTGACAGTTTCTCACAAAACTAAACCTGCTCTTTATAAACCTGCAATGGTGTTCCTAGGTATTCATCCAAAAGAGTTGAAAACCCTGCGCGCAGATGTTTATAGCGGCTTTATTCATAAATGCCAACCAAGACGTCCTTCAGTGGATGGATGGGTAAATGAACCGTGGTCCATCTGGACACTGGAATATTCTTCAGCACTAAAGAAATGAGCTGCCAAGCCATGAAAAGATATGGAAGAACCTTACATGCCTATTCCTCTGTGGAAAGAAGCCAAACCACAAAGGCTACAGCACTGTACGATTCCGACTACGTGACATTCTGGAAGAGGAAAAACTACAGAGACAATAAAAAGATCAGTTGCCAAGGGTTAGAGGGGAGGGAGGGCTGAATGGGCAGAGCACAGAGGATTTCTAGGCGGTGAAACTACTCTGTACGATACCACAATGATGGAGAGAGGGCATTATGCATTTGCTTGAGCCCACAGAATGTACGACACCTGGAGTGAGCGCTAATGTAAATGATGGGCTTTGGGTGATAATGACGGGTCGTTGGTGGGCCCACGTGACTGAATGCAGGTTTGTGGACCGTCAGCTGTACGGCTCTGGTGGGGATGTGGACAGTGAGGGGCCGTGGGCTTATATGGGAAATTTTTGCATACCCCTCTCAACGTTGCTGTCATCCTAACACTGCTCTAAAAAAATAGTTTATTTAAAGAAAAAGGGACTGGAGGGGTGCCTGGGTGGCTCAATCGGTTAAGCGTCCGACTTTGGCTCAGGTCATGATCTCACGGTTTGTGGGTTTGAGCCCTGCATCAGGCTCTGAGCGGACAGCTCAGAGCCTGGACCCTGCTTCGGATTCTGTGTCTTCCTCTCTCTCTCTCTCTCTCGGCTCTTCCCTGCTCACACTGTGTCTCTCTCTCTCTCAAAAATAACTAAACATTTAAAAAAATAATTTAAAAAAATAAAAAAGGGACTTGAAAAAAAAAAAGCTCTCACTGTCAAGGGCTCGCTCTTCAGGAGCAGGGCTCTGAGCATTGCACATCCGTGTGGCATTTAGTCCTTATAACCATCAGATGGCTGACGTGTCCAAGTCCCAACCAGCTGGTCATTGAAGAGCCACAAGTGACTCTGGAGCACCCGCTCCTGGCCACCTCTCTGCCCAGCTGAGTGTGGAAATGATGATGATGCCCTCCCCTGCCTGGGTGGTTATGAGCAGTAAATGGGCCTGGGTGGAAAGGTCCTTTGGAGAGGCTTCCAGAGAAGCTATTATTTGATGGAGTGGAAGAGGAGGAAGTTGCTGTGTAAAGGGTATGCGTGGAAGGCTCTTGGAAAGAGGAGCTCAGTTTAAACTCAAGGCAGTCACCGTTCTCAGGCCTGTGAGAACCAAGCATGTGGATTGTGGGGGTGCCAGGCTCTGGCCTCTTACCCTGGCGCTCCGGGGTCCTGGGGGCAGGCCGGGGCCATCCCCACCCATCCCCTGCACTCCTGGCCGGGAGCCCGGTCCTCGTGGCCTCTCCGGCCTGGCAGTGAGGCGATGCGTAACGAAACCCTGGTGGCTTCCCCTGATTTTTCCCGCTGAGGATGGAGTGCAGAGCAGACCCGGAGGGGTCTAGAGCCGCGTTAGCGGCCATTCAAGCCTTTCAGTTGCGCCGGGTCACTCGTTAGCTGCATGGCCTTGGACAAATGGAAAATGGAATTTCCAAAATGAGGATTCAAATACCGACCACGCAGGGTTGTTGTAGGATTACATGAGATAATGTGCGTAAGGTGACTCAGATGCAGTAAACCTTGCATAATGATTAATGCTATCATTAGGCAGCCGTCCTTCCTTATTACAACATGAGGGACAGGGACCCAGACGAGGGATGGGGACCCAGAGATTAGAAGCAAGTCATTCAAGGCCTCGCAGCCAGTTCGCGGCAGGTCTGGGCTTCCTCTGCAATCATCTCCACCCCTGCCTTGGTCAAGCCTTTTCTGAGAATCCCTCACCCAGGGGTGAATTGACAGGAGTGCATTTCACACCTGAACGATGCCCCCTCGCTCGCTCGCTTGGGCAATGGGATTACAAAGCTGCAGGCTGTTACTGTTTCCCAGCTCTGCCACTGATTTGCAAACCGGGATGATTTGGTTGAGCTCCTCTGGACTGAGGCTCTACCCGGCTTCCTGGGAGACGGGCCTCCTGTGGGAGACAGCTGGGCTCCAAGGGATCAGCACCTCTCTCTCTCTCTCTCTCTCTCTCTCTCTCCTTCCCCTTCCTTGAGTGAGTTTAGCATTCCAGAGCCCCCGGCCTGCAGCCGGAATCAGTATCCAGATACCACCCACTCCCAGCTCTCCCGAATGGACCCGGACTCATCAACATTTCTCTGACTTGGTGACACTTGCCCCGCCTCTGAAAAGTGCAGCCTGGGATACAGATCTTCTGTCCAGTTAAAGTGACTTAAAAGTAATTCTTTTTGGAAATCTTCACAGCCATTCCAGAGTTCATGACGGACACCTCGGCCCCGTGAAACAGAGCTGAGGAGTTCTGGCTCCCATAAAGCTGTCTCTGACACCCCAAAGCCAGGCATTGACTGACCAACAGTCTTTGCCCCCCGGGGCAAACCTTCCCGCTGGTGTCTCCGCCCCTCTGGAACCCCCGCTTCCTCCTTGTCCTCCTCCCACCCGGGAGGCCATGGCTACGGTCATTCCCCACTCCCCAGAGCCAGCTCTCCTTTGGCGCCCCTGTGCCCTGCTCCCAGAGCCACCCCAGGAGCAGGGGTGAGGTTAGAGACATGGTAGCATGGGACCCTGAAGGGGCCCTCTGCCTGCCAAGCCCAGCTGGGGCATCCATGGAGAGTCCACACGAATGACCCCCAGCACTTAAGCAGCGGGCCTCCAATGCTCCGGCTGTTCCAAACACTTACCAGATGGTAATCCATGAGGCAGATACTATCATTACTCCCCTTTAGAGATGGGGAGATTGAGACCCAGAGAGGCGAAGTAACTTGTCCAATGCCACACAGCTTGAAACTGGCAGATTTGAGATTTGAGCCCATCATCTGGGCCAGTGTGCCACTGGAACACCGGAGACGGCCACCCCCTTACTTAATTCCACTCACCCGTCACCTCTTCCCTCGGCCACTGACAGGTGCCTTCTGTCATGTCTGCAGCCACATCCTCGGGACACGGCTGTGTTCTCGCTGCAAGAAAGGACAAGTGCCCGGGGCGGAGGGCCCCAGGTTGAAGCCCCTCTGCCTGCTTTCCCTGCCCCGCAGGCCCAGTCTCCTCTCCACCTGGGAACCCTTCAGGGATGCTATGATCTGAACGTTTGTGTCCCCCCGCCAAATTCATGTGTTGAAAGCTAACCCCCAAGGTGATGGCATTAGGAACTGGGGCCTTTCGGAGGTGATTAGGTCATACACGGGTTTAGCGCCTTTATAAAAATGGCCCCAGAGAGATCCCTCGCCCCGCTTCTAGCATGTGAAGACACAACAAGAAATCAGCAGCCTGCAACCCAGAGGACCCTCAGCCGGCCATACTGCCACCCTGACCTTGGACTTCCAGCCTCCAGCCTCCAGAAATGTGACAAATAAATTCTCGGGTTTATAAGCCACTGACCTGGTCTGTGCCATTTTGTTATAGTGGCCCCAAAGGACTAAGAGAAGTGGCTTAGTGTGGCCACTTCGCTGCCAGGACGATCTGAGGCAGCAGGTCTGGGGGCAGGTCTGGAAGCACTCTCAGCTCGGAGGGGCCGCCTGAGACCGTGGCCTGCAAACCTGCACCTGCTTCCGGGCTGAGGATGTGAATGGGACACCCAGAAGTGGGGGGGCGGGAGGGGGTGAGGGAAGGAATTGCCTCCAGCGCCGGCCCTACCTGTCTCCTTCTTCACCCCTCCTTGTCTGCATCAGCTGCTCTAGGAGCAGACCCTGCCCAGCCCCCTGCCACCTTCTCCTTGCCTTTTCTCCTCCAGCCCGGACCCTCTTCCATCAACACACACAGCCTTGGTTCACTTCCATCCAATGAGGAAATGCCCACAACACCGCTCGGCACAGGGCCCGGCAGGTAGGGGCTCAATAGGTGCGAGCTTCCTTTCCTTTTGCCCGTCAGCTCCCCTGGGCCTGGCCGCGGCCATGCAGCCGGGTCATTCGCCTTTAGGCCTGCTGTCATGGGTGACACTCTTCTCCCTCCTCTCCACCTAGGAAACTCTTTCTCCTCCTTCAGAACTCAGCAGAGGTGTCGCTTCAGGCAGTGAGGGGCCCCCACCCCGGCTGCCACAGTGCTCTGCTCACGTTTCTCAGAAAACTTTCCTAGAGGTTCTGATGCTGTGGGTTTGGTGTCTCTAGACCCAGCTCCAAAGGGTGAATACACATCTCTTCCTTTTGTCTTTGACTTACTTAAAATTCCTAAAAATTTCACAAGTAATTCATGAGTGTGTGCATACTGTAAAAAAAAAAAAAAAAGGCACAATGCACAAAAATATAAGCCCCAATCCCTCCCCAGAAAATACCACAGTTAATAGCTTTGTGAGTATAAATCTGTATAAATTGATTTAGTATCTTCTTACATAAATGACATTAACCTACGTACATTGTTCTATGGCTTGCTTTTGTCATTTAATAATAGATTGTATGGCGGCGCCTGGGCGGCTTAGTCCGTTGAGCGTCTGACTTCGGTTCAGGTCCTGATATCCCGGTTCGTGAGTTCAAGCCTGGTATCAGGCTCGCTGCCAGCACAGAGCCAGATTTGTATCCTCTGTCCCCCTCTCTCTGCTCCTCCCCATCTAGTGCTCTCTCAAAAAAAATTTTGTTTTAAATAATAGATTGTATGTGTGGTAGGCAGAATAATGCCCCTTCTCCCAAAAATGTACATGTTCTAATCCCCCAAATCTGTGAATATGTGACCTTGTATGGTAAAAGGGACTTTGCAGAAAAGTCCTGAGGAAAAAAAGGTTATTTATGCTGGATCATCTGGACGGTCTCAATGTAAGCATAAGGATCTTTGAATTTTTTTTTTCAACGTTTATTTATTTTTGGGACAGAGAGAGACAGAGCATGAACGGGGGAGGAGCAGAGAGAGAGAGGGAGACACAGAATTGGAAACAGGCTCCAGGCTCCGAGCCATCAGCCCAGAGCCTGACGCGGGGCTCGAACTCATGGACCGCGAGATCGTGACCTGGCTGAAGTCGGACGCTTAACCGACTGCGCCACCCAGGCGCCCCAAGCATAAGGATCTTTGTAAGAGGGAGGTAGGAGGGCCAGAAAAAGACAGATTTGAAGATGCTACTCTGTTGGCTTTAAAATGGAGAAGCAGTGGGGGTGCTGGGTGCTCAGGTGGTTAAGCGTCCGACTCTTGGTTTCGGCTCAGGTCGCGATGTCACAGTTCATGAGTTTGAGCTACGCATTGGGCTTTGAGCTGACAGCGTGGAGCCTGCTTGGGATTCTCTCTCTCCCTCTCTCTCTCTCTCCCCCTCCTGTGCTCATTCTCTCTCTCTCTCTCTCAAAATAAATAAATAAACTTAAAAAAAATAAAATAAAATGAAGGAAAAGGACACAGACAAGGAAGGCGGGTATCTTCTAAAAGCTGGAGAAGGCAAGGAAATGGATTCTCTGGAGCCCTCAGAAGGGAATACAGCTCAGCAGACCCCATGTTTTTAGCCCGGTGGGATTTTTGACCTACGGAACCGTAAGATAATAAATTTGTGTTATCTTAAGCCAATAAATTTGTGGTAACTTGTTATAGCAGCAACAGAAAACTAATGTGTGCTTGAGGTGGTGTATTAGATTGCCAGGGATGCCATAGCAAAATGGCACAGACTGGATGGCTTAAAACAACAGAAATTTATTTTCTCATAGCCCCAGAGGCTAGGAGTCCAAGATCAGGTGCCCACAAAGTTAGTTTCTCCAGACGGCCTCTCTCCTCATGCAGATGGCCATCTTCTTGTTACCTCTTCACGTGTCCTTTTCTCTGTGTGCCCATCTTTTTGTCTCTTCCTTTTATAAGGATACCAGCCAGATTGGATTAGAGTCCCACCCTAATGGCCTCCTTTTAACTTAATCACTCCATTAAAGGCCTTATTTCCAAGTAAATTCCAATTCCGAGGGATTGGGAACTAGGCTTCCGCAGTATGAATTTGCAAGAGACGCAATTCCACCCATAATGTGTGGACAATCTCATTCACTTTCCAAAGTCACCCAGTGAATTAGGACCATGATTATCATAATTTTATAGGTAAGGAAACAGGCACAGAAAGGTTAAGTTACTCACCCAAATTTACACAGCAAGTAAGTGGCAAGGCCAGTCTGGGAATTGACTGTTTATATACTTCACCCATTTTTCTATGAGGTGATTTTTCTTTTTGGTTTGCAGGTGCACAGGTGTTCAGTAAGCATTGATTGATTGAAGGAATGAGTGGGAGCAGTTCCCAGGACTCCTAGAAGAACATGGGCCAGGCTGGGCCAAGCTTGGGTTTCCCTTCCTACCTCTCCAGGCTAGCAATACTTACCTCCAGGAGAAAACCAAAAGACAAGCAGGAGGTGGGTGTCCACAGAGGATGGTGGGAGTGGGAAGGTACCACTCTCTATTCATCAACTGAACACAATCCCGGGAGACTTTCTGGAGGAGGGCGATGGTCTGGTGTCTCCTAACCCTCGGGGAACCATGGCAGACAATTTTGTAGCTTGGGGTATCCCATGGACAGTCCTGGGGTGCTAGTGCCGAATCTCTCCACCTCCAATTCCGCATTCCAGGTTCCAGGTACTCAGGTGTCTCAAGAGAGCTCTTCCTCAATATGAAAAATCTAGGCCAGCTGCAAAGAAAAGATGGTAGATGTCTCTGCCAGCTGTCTCCTGGACGTTGGCAGGTGGCCAACACTCACAACCCAGGCAGGGCTTGCCTTGACCTGGCCTGACAATTCATTCTGGTCACTGTGGCAAAGGGGATAGCTACCCAGGAGGCTTAGGCAGGTCTGTGGCTAGCTGCCCAAATCAATGGGAATGCCCCAGTTACCTCTCAGGGAGGGCAAATGATGATGGCCTCAACACACTCAGCCCTCAGATCAGAGCTCCAGAAGAACTTCCCATGTCAGACCTTGCAATGGTTCGGGGGCTACTATACTCACCCACAGCCCTGCTTCTTGACCCCTTCTCTCTACTCCATCCTAGTCTGACATGGATTAGATAGTAGAGACACTCAGCAAAAACTCTGTCTTGATCCAATATGGCGCTCAGAGTGGGGAATCTGGGGTCCAAATAGAAGCTGGATGATTCCCATGTCTGCATAGGCTCTTGGTGTGAAGAAGTGTCAATATCATGGAGTCCATTCTTCCTACTTGGTATTCTAAGGGTTGAGTTTCCTATATAACATTTCCAGAGCAGAGTGGTTACTCAGCCTTTGCGTGAACTCCTCCAGTGATAGGGACCTTACCACCTTACAAAGCAGCTAGTTTCATCCCCCGGCAGTTCTCATTGCTGGAGAGTTCACCCTTACATGATCCTTCCTTACACCGTGTTGCATCTGTTTCCTGCTCTCTCCGTCTACGGTCCCCACAGAAGATGGCCATTCCCTGTTCTTCATGGCTTTTCAGAGATTTGAAGGTAGCTACTGGGTCACTTCCTCTAAGAAAGAACATCATGGGGATTAACAGGAGGAAAATCCAGTCCTTTCAGACCTCAGGGAGGGTTTGCCCTGCTACAGAGAAACTGCTTTTCTATCCTTCTCTATGGGCCTGTGCACGGGCCCAGGGCAACAATATGGTGAGTCTCTAGGCTCTTTGGACTACAGACACATAGCAAGCACATAGCCTTGCTAGGTGGGAGAACCTCAGCCTACTGTCTTCGTCCCAGCAGAGTGTTTCTGGGTCCCGGGAACCTGGCGATAAGGACATGGTGTCCTAGAGAGAGAGAGCTCTGTACTCAGAATTTGACCACAAGGCCCCCAGTCTTGGTTCCACCCCTTCCTGGTTGGGATCCTATAAGCAGGTTGCTTAAATTCTGAGCTTTAGTTTTGCCCTTTGTAAAATGGGAAAATATCTCATTGTGTTGGTGATGCTATGAGGATCAAATGACATCATATATAGGAAGATGCTTTGTCAACCAAAACATACTCTACAAATGATTAGCCAATTCAAGTGGTTAGTAAAAGGGCTTGCAGAGCTTAGAGCTTCTTTGGTCTGGGCCTTCCTAGCGGATGAGTGTCTGGAGCACAGCTGGTTTTAAGAAGGCTTCTGACTCCTTCTCAAACCCCATGGCTGGTCTATGGCACCTGGAGGGGCTCTCTACTGAGGGTTCATGGCCCCCATCCTGTATGACTCCTGCAGGGCCACTGTGCCCACATCTCCAGAGAGGACTCCGGCCCAAGTACCTTAGCCCAGGCTTTGGAGACCCGGAAAGAGTGGGTAAGCGTCACAAAGTCAAGGTTTGGGGTTGGGACTGGGCAGGAGGTGCAAGGCAGGGTCTCTGGGCTTGTAACTGGCTCTTCATCCTTCTCAGAGGCCCCAGGGCTGCCTGCCCAGAGCTGTGTCTGCCCGGCCTCTGCCATCACTCCCTGCCTAGCCTTTAATTTAGACAGAGTTTAATTCTAACCCCCCAAACTTGAATGGGTTTTATTGAGACCAGCAGTGGAGGGACTGAGAGTCAGGGAACACAGCCTAATGACAGTGGAGGAATTACAAAGCGAGAGGGTCTCATTTAATCCAACCCCCTCATTGGGCAGATGAGGCCCCAGGAGGGGAAGGCTGCCCCAGGCGGGTGGTGGCCAGGTCGGGTTTTCTGTGTTTCTGCGTGGGGTCTCCTGTGTCCCAAGCCAGGGCTCTTTCCTGAAAGCTTCCTTGGCTCTGTGCAGACTCTGTGCCTCCAGCCTGTGGCCCGTGACTCCATCTGGGCTCCCTGACAGGCCTGAGTCCATGACCGGGCAAAGATGGATGCCGCCCTCACCCTCCCGGTGTCATGGGAGCAGAAAGGCCAGGAGCCTCCACAAATAGCAGCATGTTGCCACCTGCCTAACCCCAATCCGGTTTATCCTGAGTTAGCAGAAGCCCGTGAGGTGTACTTCCCAGGCGGGGCTGGGCTGGGCAGCCCGTCCTTCCTCATGCCACACGGGGCCCCGAGGGTGGCAGTGCTGCAAATGGGGGGAGGGGGGATCCTGGAGGAAGGGGAGCCAGGTCTGGATTATCTAGGGGGTGCAAGCTGAGGTGGGGCTGGGGGGCAGGCAGACTGTTTCAGGGGGCACGTCCCTACCCACAGGGGGCAGCACCTACCCCAGGGGGCAGGAACATGGGCCAGTGGGGGCATTTGCCCAGCTGTAGTCACATACTGGGCAGGCTAGGCTATGCCGGGGTCCTCCTCTCTCTGGCTGCCCATCCTCTCTGCTTGGGCTCCCAGCTATAAAGCAGGAACAAGTCCCATCCCTTACCTGCCTGGGGGGACATTGAGCAGGAGTGAGATAATGTCTGCAGGCTCAGCCCTCCACGGAGGGAGGCAGCCTCTAAACACAGGTCTACTTTTACTGCCTAGAGCTCTGCCTGGCTCCCTCTGGGGGCCCCTGCTGCTCCCTGACCCCCAAGGAGACGGGAGCCTGGCCAGTGTGTAGGCCCCATGGACCCATCCTAGACATAGTGGAGGGAGCCCCCGAGCTCCAGCACCCAGTTCTTAGAGCCGTGGGCCTGGATTAACTCCTCACAGCCCATTGTTCAGGGTTCAAGGAGCCACCGCCCCCTCCTGGCATTCTGGTTCCACCAGGAGTCTGGGCGGCTGGGCGTGGCTGGGGCCTAATGAGCAGGGTGTGCCCCGAGGACTTGTTAGGAGCTGGGTGACAGCTGTAGGCAGGTCCCCACCCACGGCCGGTGGGCGGGCCGTCTTGCACAACCGTCACCTGCGCGAGGCACCACATGGCATCTTTGCCAAGGGTTTATTTTTAAAAAACAAACGCTCGTCTTTGGTGGTAGGGCTGGGAAATGTTTCTAAATACTTAAAAGGCATCTCGCTAACACTTTTTAACACCCAAATCTACTGTTCAGGAAAGCGATGCAAGTTCATAGGGTTTCCAGCCCATTACAGAGATGCTAGAATGCCCAAGCCATAACTGGGTTCTTGTCTCCTCCAGCTAAGCCCTTGCCCGGGACTTTCAAAAGCAAGAAGCTTCTGCAGTCACTGGGGAATCATGGGCAGGGGCCTCACACCTTGGCCATCCCCCATGTCTGTGTCAGGATGAGTTCCTTGCTCTCTGGCTCCGTGTGGGCAGACACAACTGCTGCTGGGCCACCTTGTCCTTCCGAGGGCTGAGCATCGTTGGCAGGAGACAGGGCTTCCTGCGCCTGCCTGGTTTCCATAAGCAGCGCCGTCACCTAAGATCTCCAGCAGACCATGGAGTTCTGGACGAAATCAGTCCTCCAAGGAACGACCAGCCAGATGCAAGGGGCTGTCCATTTGCTACTGAGAGTCTTTAGGGGACACTGCACTGTTGTGGAGATGCCGGTCTCCCGTGCCTTTCAGCACAGGTTGGTTTTGTGGGTATGTGGGAGTGGGTCCGTCGAGGACCATTGCTGAAATACCTGCGCATTTCACCATTGCGTGTGCACCTGGAGTCTTGCCTTCCGGGTTCTGCCTGTCGCTGGGAGGCCTCCAGTTTTGAAATGGGGTTGGGGGATCAGAGGCCTCCAGGGGAAGGCTACAGAGAAGACAAGGGCAGACAGGCCTGAGGAGCTGTGGTGCTAAGAACGTGCTCTGGGACCTCTGGTGGATGCTGCTGGGTCCAGCAACACAGGGTGAGCATCTGGGGACACCAGACTTGTGGGAGGTGTGCGGCAGGGCCCAGAATCAAGGTTGTTCCTCTGGACTCTCTTTCCCATATCACAAGCGCCCAGCTTTGCAGTTCGCTGTGGCAGGCTCTGAGGTATTGAGATCAAACCTCCTTTGGGGGAGCTCTTGTCAGCCCAACTTCTGATCTAGCTCCAGCCCAGTTCTCTCTTCCGAGTCCCAGACCCGGTAGAGCTGCCCACCTGACTTCTCTTGCCTCGTCTTCTCAGGGCCGTGGGTGGGCACCATCGCCCCTAAGGAAAATGCCCATGGAATACAACGCATACCTCTTCCCTGTCTGCGCCCCACGCCCCAGTCCCTGTACTCCAGACACAATGGCCCCCTGGGCTTCTAGGACAGTCTATGCTCATTCTGCCAGATATCTCTGCCATTCATGGTAGTTGCTGTTCTTACCTCTATTTTTCCAATTTATTTCAGAAAGATTAAAATCCCACCTTCCCTCTTCTGGGGAGTACTCTTCATCTAGGCCATTAAAAGCTGTCTCTGTGGAGAAAGTTTCCATTTCCAGCAAGGGAAGGGGATTGTTGGAAAGACTCAGAGGCTGATTCTCAGGGCAGGTGACAGCCATAATTGGAGGCGTCGAGAATAGAAAATCTAGAAGTATCTTCAGTCTTACGAGTAAGACAGTTCTATATTGTGATGAAAGCAATGAGGTGATGGGGGAAGAGGCTATGCCTAATTTAGTAGGAGAACTTGGGCAAGTCCACTCTCCATTCTGAGTCTCAGTTTCCCCATCTGCAAAGTGAGAATGATGAATCCCACCTCTCAGGGTATTGTGAGGACCAAATGAGGTACAACCCTTGCGAAAACTTTAACACAGACCCGGCATGCGGGGGATGCTTAATAAATGCCAGCTCTCTTTCCCCTTCTCACAAGGCAGCCATCCACGCCAAGCACCCCGAAAGCATGTACTTCCCCCCAGGCACTCAGGACCGGTGAGAAGGTAGGGGGCCCCATCAGCAGGATGATGGGGATGGTAAAAACTGGGGCCCTCATGCTTGCCTCCTAATGAGCCTGAGTTAATGAACAGCATGATTCACGATTCGCTGCTTCTCCAGGGTGCCCTTTCTGTGTGCCTTCCTCCCATCTGGGCTCCACAGCTGCTGCCACCCCCATTCCACTGACAACATCACTCCTCAGCCACGCAGCGGGCCTGGACGTTAGCCACATGTGGGGGGTCGACTCTCGTTCGGCCCTGCCCCAGCCTGGCTCCCAGACAGGCAGAGCCAGAGGGGAGTCCTAGCCAGTGCTGAGGACCTCAGCACAAAAAGTCCTGTGCTCATGTCTGCCATACATATATGTATATTTTTTTAACAGATGACAGACTTGGCCAAGGCCACGTAGGGTGTTACCTGTGGAGTCCAGGCTCATCACGCCCCCTCACCTTCTTCCTTCCTTGGGCCCTGCCACAGACGACACACACCCGAGGCAGGGCCTGCTCCTCTTGGCACACGCAAACCTCTAGGATACTGACTGGGCTTGTGGGGCCAGCTTCTCAGGAAATGGATTCATAGGAGAGGTCTCCTGAACCTTCCAGCTAATTCTCTCTCTGTCCCCTGGGGAGTCAAGGTGGGCAGAGACTGAAATTTAAACGGTCCATGATGTTCTTTAGCCCCAGAGCCAGGCAGCCCTACAGAGAGGACTTCACGTCCACAGGGGCACCCGCTCACTTCTCCACTGTCCCCAGCACACCGCCCATGTCTGCCACCATGACACTGGGCTGATGGAGAAGATGCATGCTGAGTGCAGAGGCATAGCAATGACGGAAGTAGAGAGCAAGGTCACGACCTCTGGAATATTCGAGACCCCCTCTCCCAACCGCACTTTCTCCTGAATGTCTGCCAAGTGAGCAGGATGTTGGGCATTGAGGCCAGGCTTGCAGAGTGACCTTGTCCTCTGCCTGGGACAGAGGGGAGGATGGGCAGGACCCTCCCCATCCGGGAGGATGGCAAGCATGTCACATGATAAGCATGGACCACAGGGCTTCAGGGCTCAGGGTCCCCACCAGCCAGCCCCACCACTGAGCAGGCCTGCAGGGCCCAGAGGGCCGGATGTGGGAGGAGCCCAGTCACCTTGACCAACCCCCCCTGACTGTGTGAGGTGGGGTCTGGGCCCAGGGAGTGGGGTGGAAATGAGAGAGACCCTAAAGACCCAATATGAATACACAAGAAATGAGGCTCTTTAGGGTAGGATTCATCAGAAAGTTGTTCCGGAACTTCTCTTCCCTAGTAGTACGAGCAATATCAGCATTTGAGACCTTCCCTTCAAAACCCATCATGGTGCAATCTGGAAAGCCAGGACACTGTTGGGGGACACTCACTGCCAACAGTCAGATAGCAGGTGCCCCGAGAGCAGGATCATGGCAATACTTGCAGGTTATATTTTATTTCCTATTGTACTGTTTTGTGATCCAATATAACCTGTGATTTACCTTGGCCCTTCTGTTTCAAGAGGCCACATAAATATTATATTAAGAAGTTAAGGGGCTCCTGGGTGGCTCAGTTGGTTAAGTCATGATCTCATGGTTCGTGGGTTCTAGCCCCACGTCGGGCTCTCTGTGTTCTGTCGGCTCGGAGCCAGCTTTGGATCTTCTGTCCACCTCTCTCTCTGCCCCTCCTATGCTTGTTCTCTCCCCACCCCCCAAAATAAATAATACTTTTAAAAAGAAAGAAAGAAATTAAGCTGTTTGTGTTTGAATCTTCATGAACAAGGTTTGCTAGGTTGTGGTAGCATGTTGTGTTCATTTTTATTGTAAAATACACATAACATAAAATTTACCTTATTAAGTTCAGTCGTGTTAAGTATATTCATATTGTTGTCCAACTGATCTCTATAATTTTTCGTTTTGCAAAACTGAAACTCCATACCCATTAAACACAACTCCCCAATTCGCCCGCTCCCTGGCCCCTGGCAACTGTTTTTTTTTTTTTTTAATTGAGGTGTAGTCTACATACTGTGAATGCATAGATCTTAAGTGTAAAACCTGATGAGTTTTGACAGATGACCATACATACCTATGTAATCATGTATCTAATGAAGGTACAGCATATTTCCATCATCACACAAAGTTGCCATATTTCTCATTTTTTTTGTTTTTCAGTCTTAATTATAATCATAGTCACCTTGTGATAATGATTTCCAGAACATTAGATCCCCAGAACTTTTCTGTCAACACCCACCCCCCTGTCTCAAGGCCACCAATGTCTTGATTTCTATCTTCATGGATTGGCTTTGCCTGTTCTAGATCTCATAAAAGTGGAATCACCCCCTATGTACGCTTTGTGCTTCTCTTTCTTTCAATATAATATTGAGGTTCAGCCATGTAGCATCTATCAGTAGTTTATTCATTTCTACTGCTGAGTAGCATACCATTATACGAAGATAACATAATTTGTTTATGTGCCCACCTGTGGATGGACATTTGGGTCATTTCTAGTGTTTTGCTGCTATGAACAAAACTGCTATGAAACTTTTTGGACAATTTTTCTTGTGAATATGCATTTTCAGGTTTCTTGGATAAATACTTGGGAATGGCATCAGTGAATCATAAGGTAGGTGTATATTTCACTTTGTAAGAAACTGCTAGTTTTCCAAGATGGTTGTACCATTTTATGCTCCCGCCAACAATGTATGAGTTCCAGTTGCTCCATGTCCTTACCAGTGTTAGGTACTGTTGCCCTTTTTAAGTGTGGCCATTCCAGTGGGTGTGAAATGTTATTGCACATTTCCTAACACAAAGATGTTGAGCAATTTTCATTTGGTTATTGGCTACTTGTAATCTTTTGTGACCTGTCAGGTCAAGTCTTTTGCTCTCCTTCATTTATTGGGTTGATTTTTTAAAAAAAATCTTTTTATTATTGATTTGTTGGCATTCTTTATATATTCTGGATACCAGCACTTTGTCAGATATATATATTGTGAATATTTCTTTGCAGACTGGCTTGTCTGTTTTCTTAACAGAGTCTTTGGATTGCAAAAACAATTTTTTTTGATGAAGTCCAATTGATTTTTTTGTAATAGTTTGTGATTTTATGACCTGTTTAAGAAAACTTGGCCTTCTGTCAGGTCATGAAAATTTCTGTCTCTGTTCCCTTTTAGAAGCTTTATAGTTTTAGTTTGTGTGTTTAGGTCTGTGATCCACCTTAAAGAAATTTTTGAGTATGATGTGAGGTAAGGGTGATTGCTCATTTTTAAATATATGACTATCAAATTGTTCCAGCACCATGGAAAATTAAAAAAAAACTTTGCTTTACCCATTGAATTACTATGGTGTCTTTGTTGGCAATCAGTTGGCCACACCTGTGTGCGTCTACTTCTGGACTCTTCCCTTGATCCCATTGTCCATTCTTATGCCAATACTGTATGTACTACCTTGATTGCTGTAGCTTAACTGCAGGTCCTAAATCATGTAGTGAAAATCCTCTATGGGGTAGCAAGTTTTTGAAATACCAACTCATTCCTTCCAGTATTTATCCTTCGCGCTTTTCACCACTCAAGCAATTATTTGCTGACTGCCAAGGGGAAGTGAGCACAATCCCAAGACACAGGGAAGGAATAAAGGGAGACTTTTTGGCTTTGGTTCTGAAAATCTAAGTCCTTAGGGGAATAGAGACATAAAGTTTGGGGAAAACAGCATGCTAGAGAGCACCACCCCCCATCCCTACCCTCTACTTCCAGTTAATAGCACTTCTAAGACTACAGAAAAATCCCCTAGGCTGTGTAGAAGGAATTAGAGCAATTACACACCTTTAAATCTGGGGTTAGGATCTCAGGAGCCATGGAGACCTCAAGGAGGCATGGGGCAGCCTTGTAGAGCCCCCCATCTCTGATGGCCCAGGAACAGCAGAATGAATGCTGGACCCTCAATGTGGCCTGGGGAGAGCTGCACCCGGAAGGGGCTGTGGGTCAGAATGATGACCCTCCCAGGAGAGGTTTGGACAGGTGGCCCTGCGGGAAGTCACCCCAGTGCTTTGACTCTCTGTAAAACTCTAGAAAATCAGTCTTGATGCTAAGAAAAGGGGGAGGGGTCACGAATCCACGGCAATTAATGTTTTGCCACTCTGGTGGCAAAGATGTTTCAGCTGAGAAGAAAGAAATGTCTCTTAAACATCTCTGAGTTTACTGCTGAAGGCTTATTCTGGCTTTATATGGATCTTCTAACAAACTGTATTTAAATGACTAAGTCTAATGTTAATAAGAAGTGGGGAGGGGGCAGAAGACCCATCCTTTCTGATGGGAGAGGAGCTGGCTGAGAAGGATCGGGCGCCTGCCTCACTTGTGTTCCAGCCCCTGCCTTTAGGATCTCAGACTTCATCAAACAAATCATCCTCACAATATGTTCTTCTGCGTTCTAGTTTCTCCGTCCTGAAACACCCTAATAAAGTCCTTACATGTAATGCATCACTCTTGAGCAATCTGAAGGACATCACGGTGGATCCCAAGCAACATGTTGATATCCTCACGGAGCCAAGCTCGAGGGTGAGCCCTGTTCCCCACACAGGAGTGATCGTCTGGCAGCAGAGGCTCAGGGTGAGGACGCCATCTTGCCCTGGTTGCAAAGGACATTGAGGTGAGGCTGCCTCAGCCTTCACTGTCCTGGCCTTCCTTTCCACGCCATCCATGCCCCGACTCCACCCGTATTAGGTATGGGGAAACTGATGCTTCAGCCCTATTTATTAAGTGCCAGGACAGTCCAGTTTGTGTGCTGCTTTGCTTATATTAGAATGTTGAGCCCTTACCTTAACTCCAAGAATGTGAAAATTGGCATTTCAAGACGCGTCGAGTTAACACACCCCTTTGCTGTGATCCCATTTCCACCAAAGGCTCAGAAATGGGACACACGGAAAATGGAAAACAGACCAAAAATGCCTGCTTGACTGGCACCACGGATTAGGGTGTGCAGGAAAGAATAAACACACAAGCACACTGTAGGTCGGGCCCTGGATTAGGGCCCTTTCAAAGCAGTCCAGGCTAGGCTGCCAAGTTCAGGTCGCCCTGGGCCATGCTGTGCTGTGGTGAGGCCAGGGGTGCTTGGGTCAGAGAAACACAGTGTCCTAGAGCTCAGTGTGAGCCCCTGCCCCCACTGCCCAGGCCTCCCAGAGAGGCATTGGGGCAGTCACCCCAAGCTGAGAAGGCGGTCATCACTCAGGGGTTGGAAACAGGGAAATCGGTCAAAGGACTTCTGGCTCATTGCTAAATCAAGCCGAGCTGCTCTTAGGGTCCCGTGACCCCTTTCCCCCAGAATGGACTCTTGGCACATGTCTAAGTGGCCCTGCTCAAGGGAGCACTGAACTCATTTACCCTGCCAGCAGTTGGGCCATGACGTGCTCGGCCTCTTACTCATCCTGAAGTCATCAGTCATGTTTCCAGGAGTGTGAGTAATTTGGGGAGGGTGGGGGAGGGGGAGAGGGCTCCCAGGTGGGGGTGGGAGATGTCGAAGCGGCCATGTGGCCCAGATGAGCCCTCAGCCCTCTTACTCCGAAGCTGGATATGCATCCTTAATCTGCTTTCATGAGTGGAGTGTGTGTGTGTAACTGTGGGCAGTTTAAGGAAACTAGAAACCAGAGCAACAGGGACTTCCCCCTTCAGCCCCAGGCAGCTGAGAAAGTGTGGTAGCCCAGAGGAGGGTGCCGGTTCAGTGCCTTTTGGACTTCTTAATAATATATAAACTCACATCAGTCTAACACTCTATTCCATTTGTCCCTCTGTGGGGACTGAAGCTCAGAGAGGTCTGGTGGGTGCAAATGTCCCACCACTGGGAAATATCAGAGATGGGAGTAGAATCCAGATGACTCGACTGGTCTAGACTCTACACCTCTGGACCGTGAAGGCTTCCTTTGACCAGAGGGCTTTGTCAGCCTTTGGGCTTTGTTGTTTTCTGCAAGATCAGTTTTCCATAGCCGGGCTCAGCCCGGACCTGATATTTGTCCCCTGCTACTTTCCGACACCACATTCTCACAGAGGTCCCAGCAGTGGGGGTTACGGGTGAGGTCCAATCCCGGATCGTTTCTCCCTCCTGCTCTCAGGTTTGGCTGTCTTAAGGGTGGAATGTGTTCCAAGGCAGTGACAACCCTGTGCCCGAGTTTCTTACATTTCCTGGCATACTCCGCCTGCCCGAGAATGGTTGTGATACATCCTTCATTCTCTGGTAGAAGAAACCTGGCAGAAAACACACCTGGAAAAGAAACTTCCATTTTGTGAGCACCTACTATGCTCCTGGGCATGGTGCTATGTTTTCCATGTATTATCTTTTTGGATCTTCACAAAAATTCCCTGTGTACTACACAGGTAATATTATCCACGTTACACAAATGAGGAAACTGAGGCTTCAGAGGTTTATAACTTGGGCTCCATCACCCGACTAGTGAGCGAGGGAGGCAAACTTCGAATCCAGATCTGACAGCTGGCTCCATGCTCTCCACTGGATCATCCTGCCGCGGAAAGTCTACACCAGCCTGGGGATTACAGCCTAGAACACCTCATCTGGGCTGCTAACCTCAGATAGAGATCAAAGAGACATTGTCATGGGAGAATGGCTTTTTGAGATCAGAGCCTCTTATCAGCTGAATTGTATTTCACCCCCCTTCCCCAAATTCATATGTTGAAGTCCTAATGTGACTGAATTTGGAGACAGGGTCTTTAAAGAGCTAATTAAGTTAAAACGAGGTCATCTGGGCCCTAATCCCATGTGACCGGTATCCTTATAAGAAGAGATCAGAACACAGCCACAGGGAAGGCCATGTGAAGACACAGAGAGAAGGCAGCCATAGGGAAAACCAAGGGGAGGGCCTTCAAAACTCCTGAAGACACCTTGATCTTGGGCATCTCTCTCCAGAACTGTGAGAAAATAAATATCTGTGTTTAAGCCATCCGGTCGGTTATGGCAGCCCTTCAAATTAATTCAGAGCCCCTTTTAAAAATCATCTTTGTGGGGCGCCTGGGTGGCTCAGTCAGTTAAGCGTCCAACTTCAGCTTGGGTCATGAACTCGAAGTTCGTGAGTTTGAGCCCCACGTCGGACTCTGCTGACAGCTCAGAGCCTGGAACCTGCTTTGGATTCTCTGTCTCCCTCTCTCTCTGTTCCTCCCCTACTTGTACTCTGTCTCTCTCTCAAAAATAAAGATTTAAAAAAAAACTTTTTAAAAATCATCTTTGTGGGGCGCCTGGGTGGCTCAGTCAGTTAAGCGTCCAACTTCAGCTTGGGTCATGAACTCGCGGTTCGTGAGTTTGAGCCCCACGTCGGACTCTGCTGACAGCTCAGAGCCTGGAACCTGCTTTGGATTCTCTGTCTCCCTCTCTGTCTGTTCCTCCCCCACTTGTACTCTGTCTCTCTCTCAAAAATAAATAAAGATTTAAAAAAACTTTTTAAAAATCGTCGTTGTGTTTCTAGCTGCTGCACACAGCAGGCATCGAATCCATGTGTGTTGATTGGCTGAAGGAAGGAAATGCCATGAACCCTGTGCCTCTCCAATAGTCAGAAAGAATTCAAATTTTGATTTTTGTACCAGCCTCTGTCCTCCTGTTGAAACTTCCTGTTTCTGAGGAACAGAGATTTTTACAGATCCCAGAGGACATCCAGTAAACCCAACAGCTATTACCAAATAATTCTGGTTTTGATGAGCTCAGCGGGTATGAATCAGAAACAGGCAGAGTGGCGTTTCCTTTGAAATATACCCAAGGTTTAACGTTAGAGGGGAGAAGCAAAAATATATTTGGGAATTTATTGCCAGCAAGGAAATATTGGCAATGTTGGCACCCCAGGCCAGCTGGAAATGGTCTTTCCTTCCTTCTGTGTGGACAGGAACCACCATGGGCCTGAACAAGGGAGATGTGGCTATTGCTCACACAGAAACAATCCCTTGGTATCCAGGGGCCCATCCTCATGGTTCTTACCTGGATCTCCTTTTCTCAAAAGAGAATTCCAATGGGGACGGTCCTCCCTGGGAGCCCTCATCATCTTGGTGAGGACGTGGCCTCACCTCCCTCAGGAGGACCCCCCCCCCGGTAGCTTCCCCCCAGACATGGAGGTTCGAGACTGAGGGAGCACATAGCTAGGAGCTGCCCAGCCCTTGACTAGGGAGCCAGGATTTCTGGATCTGTGATGGGATCAGACAGGGCATGGCTGAGAGGGCCCAGGCTGAGTGGACCCTACATCACAGGGAAGCCTGGCTGTTGTTAAGGGCACCCTGTGAAACTGGCTGTGGCCCAGAAGGAGCTGTAAAATATCCTGGAAAGTGAGTTCAGCCAGGAGGTCGTAAGGAGGCCTCGTGGTGGCCAGCTTCGGAAGCTGTGACAGCCCTGGCTTCTGATCCTGGCTCTGCCCGCTTCTTGGCTGAGAAACCAGGGCCAGCTCATTGCCTCAAGTGCCTCGGCCTTTCCGTCCGGCCACTGGGGGACACCTCCGAGGGTCGCTGGAGGTGGTGTGGGGGATGCTTGGTGGCACCTCCAGCACAGGCCAGACCCCTGTAAGAGGTCCATCCCTGAAACCCGTCCTGTCTCCTGAGCAAGCCAGGCATCGGTCTATCAGTCACTTGCGGAACCGCATGAAGAGTCTCCTCTCCCAAGGAGGGGGATCTGACCACACTCTCCCAGGTTTTCCCCGTCAGGGGGCCTCGCCACCTGGAGACGGCCTCTGAACTCCTTTAGGACTTACTTCTTACCTCTTCCTTCTTACCTCTTCCAGCTCATTTCTCGCTGCCTCTCCCTTCACCCTCTCAGGAACTACTTACAGTTCCCCAAACCTTCCCTCCCACCCTCCGTGCCTTCAAGCACGAATCTCCTTCCTGTGCCTGAAACTCCCTACCCCTCCCTCCTTCCCCTTCCTCCGTCTGGCTTCTGCCTACTCCTCCCACGGGGACTTATCCCAGCCGGCTGGCCCTTCCCTGGCCACTCCCTCTGAGAGGAGACTTGCCTCCCCCCACCACCCTGCATACCTACACCCTGCAGGGGAACTTCCCTTCCTGCCAGGCCTGGATCCCCCAGCACCCTCCCCCCCTCCCAACAGCTCGCTCTCCCTCCCTGCTGCCTAGTCCAGTGTCTCAAACATAATAACAGCTCCATAAACGTGTGTTGACAGAATTAATGACTTACTAAATGAAGGACTTCTGGATACAGGGGCCAGGCTCATAACTGAGTCACAGGGCCCCAGTCACCATGCTTTGCCCCCACCCACTGACCTGGGTGAAACACTCCCCGTGGTGACGTCACTAGCTACCCTCAATTCTCAGAATCACCTATGCCTTCTTTCTTCTCCTTTCACTCCCGTCTGCTTCTCAGCCCCCTCCCCCTCCTTCCGCCTCTTCCTCCTCTGGGGGCGGCACATCTAAATAAGGCCACACTCCCCCAGGATCCGTGAATTGTCATGATTTTCACCCAGTCACGACTCTCGGGTAATGGGGACGTAGAGCCATGAGATGTATCCCCAGATGAGAGATGGGACAGATAGGATTGCTGTGGGACACCTACGGTTGGACAGACACAGACCCCGTTGTAAACATGGGGCTCTCGTGCTCTCCGGCTAACGGAGGGGGCACCCAGGAGGACATAGGTGGGGGAAGGAGGAGGATGTTTGACATGGGGTGTGGCCTCTTAAAGCCTCCACATTCCAAGGCATGTCTGGTTCTGGCATGGGTGTGGGGGGACACCACCCTCGCCCACACACTCACGCCTGGCTGCCTACTGCCCCTCGGGGAGGGCGGTCACCCTGCCCCAACACCACACAGATGATCAGGCAGGAGCCCAGAGGTGACTGCTCCGGCCACGGGCCCCAGCCATCCTCGGGAGACATCTGTCTCTTTCATTTCCTTTTGCCCCTCCTTTCCTTTTCCTTAAGACTCCCCCCATTTCATAAAATGTTGGGTTGTGTTTTGGCGTAAGTTATGAGGGGCTGGCCATTCAGAGTGTGCCTCTAGATCACTGTCGTGTTCTACGATCCCATAGAACAGATGGGATATTTGTAACTCTTTTTTTTTTTAATGTTTATTTAGTTTTGAGGTAGAGAGCATGAGTGGGGGGGGGATAGAGAGAGAGTGGAACAGAGGATTCGAAGCAGGCTCTACGCTGATAGCAGAGAGCCTGATGCGGGGCTCGAACTCACAGACCGTGAGATCACGAGCTGAGCCAAAGTCAGACGCTCAACCGACTGAGCCACCCAGCCCCACTTTTCACACTGCATTCCAGAGTCTCCGTGGAGGGAGCCCTGGAGGGCAGGGGGAGTGCCCATCATCCCTCTCCCAATCTCCAGTGCCTAGCCCAGGATCTGGCAAAGTAGGGCGATCACATAATTTATCATCCAAACTGGGACACTTCAAGAATGAAAGGAGGCTATTAATAATTATGTCAGGACAACAGTTGTAATCTGGGACGAAAGAATGAGTGAATGAATGAATGAATGATCCTTTTTCTTTTTGAAATGCTTCTTTATTTCTTTTCAGAGGGAGAGGGAGGAAGAAAGAGAATCTCAAGCAGGCTCCATTCTGTCAGCACGGAAACCGATGCGGGGCTCCGTCCCACAAACTGTGAGATCATGACCTGAGCCGAAATCAAGAATTGGATGCTTAACCGACTGAGCCACCCAGGCGCCCCTGAATGAGTGATTCTTGAAAAGGTTGAAACTGTTGGCATGGAGGCATCCATGGCTTCCTACATCCATCAATGTCACTGTCAAACAGAAGGTTCAGCTGTGTGTATCACGCGTACCACATTGCATTGCAAGGTCCGTCTTTGTTCTTCTCTCACGGACAAGGACTCCTGTGACAGAGGGAAAGCTGGGCTGAGGCTAAAGGGCCACGCTGGCGCTGCTCTGGGCGTCCTCCACTGTGAGCACTGCTCACTGTTCACTTGGGTGCCAGGCCCTGAGCTGTGCACTTTATGTTCGTCATTGCATTTAATCTTACACCAGCCTTACGAAATAGATCTTCTGAGTACCTTTTGCAGGTGAGTCATCTGAGGCTTAGAGAAGTTAAATGACTCGCCAACCGTCACCCAGCTACCAACATCAGAGCTGCAACCCATGCCCAAGTCTGTTGGGCACCAAAGCACTTCTAACATTCCCCAGGCCTGCCCTTGGTGCAGCCTTCTCAGGGAGAGGACTGAAGATAGATGCCTGGGGGCGTCCGGTTTAAGGAAGCAGACGTGCTCGCCCCTGCTCTGGGCCTCGGTGCCCCAGCAATCTCAGACTCACTGCTGGAGAGGAGTCATCTGGGCCGGGGCCAGGGTTTTGTCTGAACGGGAACAGTTTGTCCCCCTGGAGACCAATCTTGTGTCTGATTGTGATTGCAGGGCAGAGTGCTGGGTGGGGCAGTGGCCAGGCCAGGATGGTGAGCTGTGGGCTCTTTGTGGGCCACAAGCCTTCTGACCCCTCCACGGGAGAGGACACTGAGGCCTGAGCATTGTGCCTGAGTTCTCAAGGCTAGTGAGAGTGGGTTAAGGAGGAGAAGGCCGGTCCCACCCCCCCCCCACACACACACACACAACCAACCAAGTGCTCTATCAGCCCTTCTACCTCCTGTCCCCTGTCCTCCTCACTCCCACACCCACCTCTTGGAGGGCTGAGGAGTTTCCTTGATACCTGGCCTGCTCGTTATTTTTTCCAGAACGACCACCTGCAGCCCAGTCCCAGGGCTCATGGTCTGAGGCCTCCAGCCCAGGGTGAACCATACTGGATCCGACATCCTGGGGAAGAGGCTGGCAGGGGCCTGGCCAGGCTGAAATGGAAGAGACGGAAACAGTGCCGGGACCCCTCCTCCCTCATAGGATTCCCAGGTCCCTGGAGGGAGAGGGCTCTGTCTGCTCAGGAGCTGGGCTGGGTGGATGGGGGGTGGAAGAGGAGGTGGGCCAGGCTGGATCTAGGCCAGGAAGGGGCTCAGCCAGGGCTCTGTTGGGTACTCTCCCAGCTCACCCCCCACCTGCCGCCTCTGCTTTCCCAAGACTGGCCTTGCAGGGCTGCTGGGCCCTCTGGAGATGCAAAGGCCAAGCACAACTGACTGGCGCCCTCTAGTGTCCGCCTGGCAACGCCCGGGTGGCTCTCTGGGGAACAGGTGCATCACACACAGCTCCCCGGCGCCAGGCCAGGGAGAGTCCCCCAAACCCATCATTTATCTCCTCATCAGGTCACTTCTGTGAGAGGTGGCTCTGTTGATGGTGATACTGGGACAACAGACATATAACGGGACTGTCCAGGGCAAGTCAGGGCATCTGGTCACCCCACCCAGGTTGGATTCGCCCCCTCCCCACAGGAGCCAACAGAATCATCTGCGGGAGCCACCCCACTAAGTAAATGAGAATGCGTGTGAAGTCCTTAGCACGAGGCCCGGGAGAGTAGGCAATCAACGAACATGTGATCAATAAATAACTATTAGCTACACTTGGCGGTAATAACCGTCTGTTTGGTGGAGCTCTGGCGCCCGTTTCCAGAGTGGCAGGCAGGGAAACCTGCGTCCCAAGCTCCATCTGAAGCCAGAAGGTAGAATCTAAGTTCTAGGGTCTGGCACACAGCAGGAGGGGAGGCCACGGGGCCCAGCCCATATTGACTGATGGAGCAAACCCAAAGTATAGCCTGTGATTGATCAAGACATCCTCTTCTTGCTATTTCGAGTCTTACTGTGGAGTCCGGAAGGAAAACTGTCCCTCCCGCAAGAGAAGGACATTTTGACCCAGTGCGTCTTCCCACCGGTTTTGCAGATGGGCCCTCCCTCTTCCCACCTGTCCTGCTTGCACCAGCTTTAGAGATGACTTCGGCTCGGCTGCGTGCCCTCGGTGACTAACACAGGCAGGTGTGTGGGCTCTCATTTGTTCCGGCCTCTACCCCACCTCCCATTTCCTCATCGCTGCCTGGTGGCTTCTGGGGAAAAGTCCTCAGGGATGTGTGATGGCCTCTGACCCCCCCCCCGGGGCTCCCTGCCGTGGGCTGGTGCAAGGTGACCGCTTCTGTGACCCCTGTGCCAGGTCGGGCCCAGCCCGGGGGCTTGAGTTTTACCCACGGGGGTTGGGGGGGTTGGGGGGTTGGGTTGACAGCTGCGGAGGGGAAGTAGTCACACATATGCATTAACGGTGTGGAAGGCTCCAGTGGTAGGAGCCAGGGCAGAGGGCCTGCCGCAGGCTTTGGCATACAGGAGAGGGCAGGCACTTTAGGCCCAGAAAGCAGAGAAGATTCTGCAAAGTCAGATTTGGAGGTGGGTAAATGTCATTTTGAAGAGTTCTCCTTGGCGTAGGGGTGAGGGGCAGGTACGTGCATCGTGCGGGAAAGGGAAGAAGCTTTCAGTTGGCTTTTGTGTTCCTCAAACCAGTTTGCCCACATCCTTGGCTTCTGTGCCCTGTGAAGGACCTTTCTGGAGCCGTGCGTGTCTGGGCCTGAGGGGCAGTGGAGGCTACGTGAGGCTAGCAGTCTCTCTAGCAGCTCCCTGCATGGGGTCATCGGCCTCTGTTGGAGGGGGGTCTCTGCCCCGTCCCCCTGCTGCTCACTTAGCCTCCACCCCAGCCAGTACACCGTGGGCTCAGCCTCATGAACTCTCCGGGGCTCGTAGCACTTCTCTCTGTTCCTCTTTTTCTCTCTTCAGGGCCTGGCTGTAACACCAGGCTTCCTTCTCCTGCTCACACTCAGGGCTTTGCGTGACCAGCAACACACCCAAGCGCTGGGTCCGGAACAAAAGAAAGCCTGGGTCCGAGATCAGGCTCTGCCATTTACCAGCTATGTGGCCTTGAGCAGGTCAAATTCCTTGAGCCTCAGTTAGCTCATCCGTAAATTGGGGATAATAACACTTAATGGGACTAATCTCGTGGGGTTGTCATGAGGCGCACATGAGATGATGCAGGTGCAGACACTTTGCAGAGGGCTCCGCCAATGGGAGGGACGATCATTGCTATTTTCATCCCACACATGACCCAGACAATACTCACCCGGGAAGGGAGTATTGCACCTGCACTGTGTATGCTTCACTCACGCACTATGGAGACTACTGTGTGCCAGGCACTGTTCTCGGCACGTGGGATAGACAAACACAAGATCCTTGCTGTCTTGGAGTTTACGTTCTAGGGGACTCCTAGAATGTACTTCTAGGGACTCCCCCGAGCCTCAAATCATCCGGCACCCCTTTTTTAAAAAACTATTTATATTTGAAAGAGAGCATGCAAGCACAAGCAGGGGAGCAGCAGAAAGAGGTGGGGGGGGGGGAGAGAGAATCGCAAGCAGTCCCCGTGCTGTCAGCGCAGAGCCCAACACGGGGCTCAATCCCACAACCGTGAAATCACGACCTGAGCCAAAATAGAGAGTCAGATGCTTAACTGACTGAGCCACCCAGGCGCCCCCACCCAGCACACATTTGGACCTCTCCACCCACACACCTAGCCCGGGGAGGTCAGGCAATGTTGGGTCGCTAGGAATTCTCTCCCTAAATACCTCGCAGTCACCCCGTGGCCTGGCAGAAGCCCTCAAGTGGAATAACAAGGCCATTCTGACGCTTGCTGGAATGCTCAGAGCACTGCAGCAAGAAGAGATGATGATCATTAAGTCTAATTGCCCATTTTACAGATGAGGAGACTGGGGTCCGGAGAAGTTTAACTGCCTTGCCCCAGGTTATGCAGCTGGTCGGTAACACAACTATTCAGTCCGTCAACAAGCCTTTTTGAGCTCTTACTCTGTGCCACCCACTGTTCTGAGCACTAGGGACAGTGCCTGCCTTGGTGGGGCTTATATTCTGTCATGGGGCAATGTAAAAGAAATGTGTAAGTGAGTAGCTAATTTGAGGTAGTGATGAGGGCTGGGCCCAAAACAGATGGGATGGGCAGAGGCTGGGGGTCAGGGTGGTCAAGGAAGACCTCACGAGGAGGTGACATTTAAGCTGGAATAGAACAGAGGACTTGAAGCGACTCTAGAGAGCTTCTTCCTACACTTCGCGAAAAAGGTGAAGGAGTGGCTGTTGTCCCTGCCCATGGGGAAAAGGCACCAGGAGAGAGAGAGGGGCTGTGAGGGCTCCTGGGGGACAGCAGGGCTTTCTGAGTCTGGAACTGAGTGACTGACTGCTGTGAGGATCAAAGTGGCCCTCCTTGTGACACAGCACAGAGTTTGGTTTTGTAGACTTTATATTTTAGAGCGGTTTCAGGTTCACAACAAAACTGAACAGCTAGTACAGAGAGTTCCCATATCCCCCCCTGCCCACCCCCACCCCCGGCCTCTAGCACCACCAACACCCGCCTCCAGAGGGGAGCATCGGTTCCATTCCGTGAGCCTGTACTGACACATCACAATCACCCCGAGTCCATTGTTTTCATTAAGGATCACTCCCAGTGTTGCACATTCCCTGGGTTTTGACAAATGTATGACAGCGTGTATCCACCATTATAGTACCCTACCGAGTGGTCTCACTGCTCCAGAAATGCCCTGTGCTCAGCCTACTCATTCTTCTCTCCCTCCCTGCCCCCACAACCCCTGGCTACAACTGATCTTTTTATTGTCTCCAGTTTTACCTTTTCCAGAATGTTCTATCTTTGGAATCACACAGTATGTAGCCTGTTCAGATTGGCTGCCTTCACTTAGCAATTTGCATTTAAGTTTCCTGTGTCTTTTTAAGCTTGATCGCTCATTTCTTTTTTAGCGCTGAATTAAATTCCATTGTCTGGATGTAGGGGCTGCTTTTGTTTTTTATTTTTGCTTTTTATCTAGCTTCTCCAGAAACAATTTCAGCCTGCAAGCCCTTTCCTTCCCCAGTGATGGCATAGAGCCGGGATCCCTGTGTGGACCTTGTGGCCTCTCTGGGCCCCAAGGCTGCAGCACCCCCGGTGCCCAACAGGTGGCCACACCACCCTGTTCTGGCATTTAGTGGGCAGTGGCTACGCAGGATGGAGGGTTCTTGGGAGATTGTGTGAGGGAACAGGGGAAAAACTGTGACTGTTCCCCACGGGCCACCTTTCTCTCACTCCCTGGCCCAGGCAATTTGAGCAGCTGGGCTACATTTCTGAGTTTGGGGAAGGAAGAGGAACTGGAATATTTTGCCATTTCTATTCTTCAAGGAAAGGGAAGTTCTAGTGCCTGGCCCTTGCACAGTACTGTCTTCTAGAAGTCTAGAAACTCCTGGGAAGTCTGGTCCTCACAATGGGATCTGATCCCAAGTAGGTAATTCTCTGTGCAAATAGCCCTGCTTGCATGGGGGGGTGGGGGTAGGAGGAGCTTCCCTGGGGTAAGGAGATAGTATGCTGGTATATTTTGATCTTAGGACTGGCAGCCTAAAGAAAAATATTTCTGATGAAGGAGGCTGCGGTCTTTTGTCAGCAAGACTGAACCATGGCAACAATGAAAAAATACCAAAATGTGGTAAAAATATATGATGAATATCATTCAGGCTTAAAAAGGAGTGAAATTCTGATAAATGCCACAAAACATTTTGCCAAGTGAATTAAGCCAGACACAAGAGGACAAATATTGTATTTGTACTCTTACGAGGTACCCAGAACAGTTACATTCATAGAGACAGAAAGTAGAATGATAGTTTTCAGGAGAACGGAGAGTTATTGTTTAATGGATACAGAGTTTTAGTTTGGGATGACAAAAAAAATTCTGAAAACAGTGGTGATGGTTGCACAACATTGTGAATGCACTTAATGTCACTGAACTGTACATTTAAAAATGATTACTGGGGCGCCTGGGTGGCTCAGTCGGTTAAGCATCCGACTTCGGCTCAGGTCATGATCTCGCGGTCCGCGAGTTCGAGCCCCGTGTCAGACTCTGTGCTGACAGCTCAGAGCCTGGAGCCTGTTTCAGATTCTGTGTCTCCCTCTTTTTCTGACCCTCCCCCGTTCATGCGGTCTCTTCCTGTCTCAAAAATAAATAAATGTTAAACATTTTTTTTTTAATGATTACAATGTTAAATTTTATGTTACACAGATCTTCCTCCATTCGCAATCAGATTATGTTCTGACAGACTCACCATAAATTAAAAATATCGTAAGGTGGGGCACCTGGGTGGCTCAGTCGGTTGAGCGTCTCTTGATTTCTGCTCAGGTCATGATCCCAGGGTCATGGGATCGAGCCCCATGTCAGACTCTGCACTGAGCATGGAGCCTGCTTAAGATTCTCTCTTTCTCTCCCTCTGCCCCTCTCCCCTGCTTGTGCACGCTCTCTCAAGCACATGCTTGAAAAAATAAAATTAAAAAATTAAAGAAAATATCGTAAGTTGAAAATGCTGAATATCATAGCTTAGCCTAGCTGAGCTTAAATGTGCCGAGAACACTTATGTGAGCCTACAGTTGGGCAAAATCATCGAACACAGAAACGATTTCGTAACAGTGTTGAATATCTTATGTAATTTATTGAATGCTATACTGAAGGTCAAAAACAGAACAGGTGTATGGTTACAGAGGACTGTAAGTGTGTTGACTGTTCATCTCATGATCACGTGGCTGACTGGGAGCTGCAGCTTGATGCCAGTGCTCAGGGTCAGAAGAGGGTATGTGCATATCACTGGCCTGGGAAAAGACCAATATTCAAAACTCGAAGTACAGTGTCTACTGTGTATCACTTTCACACCATCATAAAGTAAGAAAATCATAAACCGTCATAAGTCTGGGACCATCTGTATATATTTTATCATAAATACTTGTTTATAAAACTGATTGAACCAGGATCATGAAGTCCACAGTTTGTCTTGTTCTTTTACCATTGTTCACACACACACACACACACACACACACACACACCCCAATCTGACATGGAGTCCTGTGTCTTCCACCAAACACTTCAAGGCTAGAGATCTCACTACCTTGAAAGAGCACTGACCCTCAAGTGGAAAGACCTGTGTTGGTGTCTAATAACTGAGCCTTCACTTCCTCATATATGAAATGGGGAAGATAATACTTGCCCTATCCTAGTTACAGAACTGTCACAGGATCAATGAGGTAGTATATGTGAAAGTACTTTGTAAACTCTAAAGTAATCTATAAGGATAAGAGATCATTAGATTATCATCCTGTTGACCTTAGAAGTAAAACAGCCAGGGGGCACCTGGGTGGCTCAGTCGGTTGAGTGTTGACTTCAGCTCAGGTCATGATCTCCCGGTCTGTGAGTTCAAGCCCTGCATCGGGCTCTGTGCTGACTGCTCAGAGCCTAAAGCCTGCCCCAGATTCTGTGTCTCCTCTCTCTGCTTCTCCCCTGTTCATGCTCTGTCTCTCTCAAAATAATAAATAAACATTAAAACAAACTAACAAAAAAAGGAAGTGAAACAGCCAGTCTTTTTCCCAGCAAAACGGGTTTATTCAGGAATCACAGAGGAATTGCAATTCGGGACAAGCCAGCTACAGCAAAAGCCATAGGCAAGTGGGGAGCACAAAGGAGAGGAACACTGCTACACAGAGTAGAAGGGGGAAGTTGGGAGGGGCTGTTGTAAATGAAAAGTCCATTGGAGTAAAATGGGAGTTGTAGTGGCTTTTCATTGGCTGAGTTGTGAGTCTCTCATTGGCTGGTTTGTTGCCAGGCAAGGAGAAAATCTTCCTTTCTCTTTCTGAGGCAGTAAAATAGGCTTTTCCTGGTTGGGTTGCGAATTCAAGATACAACTCTATCTGTTGGGTCTGAGAAGTGCTGTGGGTGGTACAGTGTGAGAGCTCCCCCTTCTGGCCTCCTGGCTCCACTTTATTCAGTTTCACAATCCTTACTGTCTAGGTCACTGGCTCAACTGTAATTGTTGAGAAATTTAGGCAGAATTGTGAAGCAGAAAGAGTTGCTCTCGGTATCACCTCATCTCTTACATAATATGTCTTAGAACGTCCCTTTCCTTTTAGCAAATTTATACTCCATCCAACTCCTTGTAAGCGTGAGCAATGCTAACCTCTTGCCTATACCTAATCCCTTGGAACTATGTTAGGAGAAAATTTCCTATGTGTCTCCTTTACTCATACTATTATCACACTTGCAACACTTCTGACACCAGATGTGTGGGTTTTTCCCCACACCTAGCAATTCTGAGACATCAGCTGGGTGTCCTAACTTAATTCAGACGTTGTCTACCTGGAGGTAGCATCAGGTCCCACAGGTTAAGGGCTCAGTCCTACAAGACTGTCCCCCACCCCCTCACTTCAGATTCCAGTTGAAAGTCCAGGTTGTCACCCATGCTTCTAACTGATCAGCTATAAATTGGAGGTTCCCACAACCCCCTTTTCAGGTTTGATTAATTTGCTAAAGTGGCCCACAGAACTCAGGAAAACACTTTAATGCTTATATTTATTTTAAATGGATATGATAGAGGTTACAGATGAACATCCAGATGGAAGAGATGTATCGGGCAGGATACATGGGAAAGGATGAGAAGCTTCCATGCCCTCTCTGAGCACTCCACTCTCCCAGAACCTCCACATGTTTACCAACCTGGAAGCTCTCCAAACCCCATACAATTGGGATTTTGTGGAAGCTTCATCATGTAGGTGTAATCAAGTTATTAAGTCCATTTCCAGCCCGTCCTCCCTCTCTGGAGAATGGGGGCATAGGGCTGAAAATTCCAAGCTTCTCATTATGGCTTTGTCATTCTGGTGACCGGCCCTCATCCAGAAGCCCACCAAGAGTCACCTCAATAGAACAAAAGATACTGCTGTCATCCAGGAAATTCCAAGGGATTTAGAAGCCCTGTGTCAGGAACTAGGGTCAAAGACCAAATATTAGAACAAAAGATGCTTCTAGTGCTCTTATCACTTAGGGAATTACAAGGGTTTTAGCAGTTCTGTGCTAGGAACCAGGGACAGACTAATAGATACTTTTTTTATTATCTCACAGGAACCAAGGTGCCACCTCTTCCAGGAAACTGTTCCAGATACTTCCTCCCTCTTCCCTCACCTGCACCAGATACGGTTCAGGGAGCTGAGTTATGAAATGAATATCTAAATGAAATTATAAAGATCTAGGTTTGAATTCTGCCACCATTTACTATGCACGTAACCTTGGCAATCTCTTTACCTCTCTGGGCCTCAATATCTCTCTCTAAATTAATGACAACAAATTAGTTAACAGGATGGTCATGAAGATCAAATGATATAACTTAGCCAACAGTGCTAGAAACGGGTGATGCTCAATAAATACTTGTTTCCTCCTTTGAGCTCTCTTAGGCCTTTATCTGAGCCTTCAGCCTTGTATTCTAGGTATTTGGGCCATTCATTTGTTCAACAAACATTTAAATATGAAGACAATAAGTGTTATGCAGAAAACTAACATAAGACACGGGAGGAAGAGAATGTATGTTGTATCGTTGGTTTATTTAGGATGGTTAGGATGGATAAGGCATCATGTAGACAGAGAAGTGAAGGAGTGAGCCTGCTCTTACATATCAGAAAAGAGTAGTGGGGAGAGAAGTGAGTCCCGGAGGCAGGAGTATGCTAATGTGTTTGTGGAACAGCAAGGAAGCCAAGGTGGCCAGATCAGAGTAAGCAAGGAGAGGGGGTGGGGGAAGAAGGGCAGAGAAGTGGCAGGGGTCATACCACATGGGGACTTTGTAGACTGTGACAAGAATTCTGTTCTTTTCTGGGAGAGGTGGGAAGCCAATGGAGAGTGTTGACCAGCAGAGTGACTGTGTCGTGTGCCATTTACTGTATGGTAGCAAGGGTAAATTAGGGAGGATTGATGAACAGACTATTGCAGTAATCCAGGTGAGAGATAGCAGGGGCTTGGACCAGGAAGGTAAATAGGGATAAAAAGAATGGTCAGATTCTAAATATATATTGATTGGAAAGTAGAGCCAAGAACACTTGCTGGGATGTGAGAGGAAGAAGAGCTCATGCCAAGGCTTTGTTTTTGTTTTTTTGCCTGGGAAACTGTGAAAATGGAGTTTTAATCACTGAGATAAGTAAACCTACTGGAAAAGCAGGCTTGGGTGGAGCAGAGTGGGGATGAGAGATTTGATTTTGTATTTACCTAGCTGTTTACCATTTCCTATCCTCTTCCTTTGTTTCTAATGATCCAAATTTCCCCTCTTACATTATTTGGCTTCAGCCTGAGAACTTTAACATTTTTTGCACTAAGATCTGCTAATGGTGAATTTTTTAAGTTTCCCTTTATCTGGAAATACCTTTATTTTACCTTTGTTTTTAAAGGATAGTTTTGCTGGATATAGAATGCTGGTTTGAAAAGTTTTTACTTTCAGTTCTTTAGAGATGTTGGCCCACTGGTTTCTGGCCTCAATTATTTGTTTTCTTTCTTTCAGTTTTATTGAGGTATAATTGACAACATTGATAAGGTATTTAAAGTGTACAACATGTGATTTTATACACACACACACACACACACACACACACACACACACATTGTGAAAGGATTCCCCCCATTGAGTTAATTAACACATCTATCACCTCATATATTTACCTTTTGTGGGGGTGGGTGATGAGAACATTTAAATTCTTCTCTTTTAGAAACAGTCAATTATACAATGCAGTGTTCTCAACTATAGTTACTGTGCTATACATGAGATCCTCAGACCTTATTCATCTTATAGCTGAAGTTTGTAGTCTTTTACCAACCTATTTTCCTTATCCTCTAGCCCCCTGGCAACCACTTTTCTCCTCTGTTTCTATACATTTGACTTTTTCTTTTTTTTTTAAGATTCCACATATAAGTGATACCATGCAGTATTTGTCTTTCTCTCTTTCTCTGACTTATTTCACTTAGCATAATGCCCTCAAGGTCCATCCATGTTGTTGTAAGTGACAGGATTTCCTCTCTAAGACTGAATGGCATCTCATTGTATAAATATATCACATTTTCTTGATTCACCTGTTCTCGGACACTTAGGTTGTTTCCATGCTTTGGCTATTGTGAATAGTGCTACAATGAACATGGAAGTACAGATACCTCTTTGAGATAATGGTTTCACTTCCTTTGGACATACACCCAGAAGTGGGACTTACAGATCGTATGGTGATTCTATCTTTAATTTCTTGAGAAAGCTTGACTGTTTTCCATAGTGGTCATACCACTTTACTTCCACCAACAGTGTACGAGCATTCCCTTTTCTCCACATCCTCACTAACATTTTTCTCTTGTCTTTTTGATAGTAGCCATTCTAACAAGCATGAGGTGATATCTCATTGTGGTTTTGATTTGCATCTAATTGATGATCAGTTATGTTGAACACCTTTTCATGTACCAGTATGTCTTTTTCAGAAAAATGTCTATTTAGGTCTTTTACCCATTTTTTAATTGGGTTGTTTTTCTGCTATTGAGTTTATGAGTTCCTTGTATAGTTTGGATATTAACCCTTTATCAGATATTGGCCTCCATTGTTTCTGATGAGAATTCAGGATCATTTGAGTTATTCCTCCTATTCTCATATGAAATGTAATTTTTTTTTTCTGGCTACCTTCAAGATTTTCCCTTTATCTTTGATTTTCAGCAGTTTGACTACAGTGTGTCTAAGGGAAGTTTTCTTTGTATTTATGCTACTTGGAATATACTGGGCTTCTTGAATCTGCAAATGCATGTCTTTTACTAAATTTGGGCTATTGTTTCTTCAAAAAAATTTTATTCTCTTTGGTAGTTTCTCCCCTTCAAGAGAAGAGTCAGTTACATGTGTTAGACATTTTGGGATTGTTTCATAGCTTTCTGAGTCTCTGTTCATTTTTTTTTCCTCAAGCTTTTTTCTCTTTGTTCTTCAGACTAGATACTTTCTACTGATCTAACTTCAAGGTCTTTGACTTTTTTTTAATGTTTATTCTTGAGAGAGAGAGACATACACACAGAATGTGAGTGGGGGAGGGGCAGAAAGATCGAGACACAGAATCCAAAGCAGGCTCCAGGCTCTGAGCCGTCAGCACAGAGCCTGACGTGGGGCTCAAACTCATGAACCGTGAGATCATGATATCAGCTGAAGTCAGACGCCCAACTGACTGAGCCACCCAGGTGCCCCAAGGTCTTTGATTTTTTTCCTTTGGTGTCTTCATTCTGTTGTTAAGCCTACCCACTAAATTTTTAATTTCAAATATTAATTTTTTTCTGTTCTAGAATTGCCATTTCGTTTTTTTAAATAGTTTATTTCTCTTTTCATTTATTATAAACATGTAATCCCTTACTTCATGAAGCATAGTTATAACAGCCACTTTAAAATTATGATCTGCTACGGGAAGAGTTAAGATGGTGAAGAAATAGGGGGACCCTGGACTTTCCTCATTTCTCAAACACAGCTGTAGTGCAGTCAGATCACTTTGAACATCCAGGAAATTGATCTGTGGAGTGGCAGAAGTATTTCCAAGGTTGGAGGGAGACAGTGTGGCAGGTGCAAGGTGCATGGAAGTGAGCTGAGGGAGAGAAAACAGCAGTGCTGCAGAGAGGAGGGAACCCTTTCCATGAAGAGACAAAAGGGAGAGAAAGAGAGAGGAATGTGAGAATGTGGCATTGGATTCACACAAAAGGAAAACCTCTCTGGACCATGAACTGGGGAGTGAGAGATACTGAGTGTGGCAGGGTTTTTTTTGCAGACCGCTTGTAGAGCTCACGCTGAGGTTTTGGAAGTGCACGACTTTCTCCAGAGTGGAGCTGTGGTGCATGCTCCTGGGGAAGAGGGTGCTGGCCCTGGAGTACATAACATGGTGTAGGAATATCCAGGCACAGTGGCAGAGAACATTCCCCTTCCTGGAGTACTTTTGGAAGAGGGTATATTGCCTCTCCAAGGACAAAAGATCCCATAGGCACCAGCAAAAGACCTATCATCAGCAGGGGACAGAGGCACACACAGAGGGCATACAACCTTTTTGCTGCTCTTAGATGTGCTACACCATAGATTCCACACACTGTGCAGGGTTAGGATTGTTTTTCTGGGACAAAGGACATCAGATGCAGAGTGGAGAGGCTCTACTCTGGAGAAGGGGGCAGGTCTGCATGATGCTGGGCCCCTTAAGACTTTGAGTTTTGAATCCCAGCAGCATGCCAAAGAAAAAATACAGGAGAGCTATGGTGCAGGGCAAGCTGACTGCCCTTCCTATCTGTGAGGGCTAGCTGAACAGTAGGGGCATGTGAGATCCCCTGTCTAGGGCCGAGAGATTAGAGTTGCAACATTTCCCCCCTAACACTAGCATGGTGGGATTTCAGAGAGCAACACAGTGGCTCCCAGTGGAGGCAGACCAACTTATACCAACTCTCCCCTCTTCCCAACCCTGTGCCTGGCAAACAAAAACTAAAGGAGTTCATGACCCTAATCCAGTCCTGCAAGACATTTTTAGGGGGACTCTTTGAGTGGAGGAAAAAAAAAAGACCAAAGCAACAAAGGCTACAAAGGACCAAAGAACATTACCAGAAACACCATCTCAACAGGTAACACAGTGGCACTAAATTCATATCTTTCAATAATCACTCTGAATGTAAATGGACTAAATGCTCCAATCAAAAGACATAGGGTATCAGAATGGATAAAAAAAACCCCCACATCCATCTATATGCTGCATACAAGAGACTCATTCTAGACCTAAAGACACTTGCAGATTGAAAGAGAACCATTTATCATGCTAATGGATGTCAAAAGAAAGCCAGAGTAGCCATACTTCTATCAGGCAAACTAGATTTTAAAACAAAGAATGTAACAAGAGATGAAAAAGGGCATTATATCATAATTAAAGGGTCTATCCACCGGGAAGATCTAACAATTGTAAATATTTATGCCCCCAACTTGGAACACCCAAATATATAAATCATTTAATCACAAACATGAAGAAACTCATTGACCATAATGCCATCATAGTAGGGGACTGTAACCCTCCACTTACAGCAATGGACAGATCATCTAAGCAGAGAATCAACAAGGAAACAATGCTCTGAGTGACACACTGGACCAGATAGGCTTAACATTTTATCCTAAAGTAGCAGAATACACATTCTTCTCAAGTGCACATGGAACATTCCCCAGAATAGATCACATACTGGCTCACAGCGCAGCCCTCAACAGGTACCAAAAGATCAAGATCATACCATGCATATTTTCACACCACGATGAAAATGCTATGAAACTTGAAATCAACCACAAGAAAAAAATTGGAAAGACCACAAATACTTGGAGGTTAAAGAAAATTCTAAGGAATGAATGAGTTAACCAAAAAATTAAAGGGTAAATAAAAAAGTACATGGAAGCCAATGAAATGAAAACATGGCAGTGCAAACCCTTTGGGTTGCAGCAAAGGCAGTCATAAGAGGGAAGTATATAGCAATCCAGGCCTTCCTAAGGAAGGAAGAAAGGTCTCAAATAAAAAACCTAACCGTAGACCTAAAAGAGCTGGAAAAATAACAGCAAATAAAGCCCAAAACTAGCAAAGTTTAGAGCAGAAATCAATGATATTAACATAAAATTAAAAAACAGTAGAACAGATCAATGAAATTAGGAGCTGGTTCTTTGAAAGAATTAGCAAAATTGACAACCCCCTAGTCACACTTATCAAAGAGGAAAAGGGGAGCACCTAGGGTGGCTCTGTCAGTTAAGTGTTGGACTTTTGCTCAGGTCATGATCTTACAGTTCATGAGTTTGTGCCCCATGTTGGGCTCTGTGCTGACAGCTCAGAGCCTGAAGCCTACTTTAGATTCTGTGTCTCCCTCTCTCTCTGCCTCTCCCCTACTCACACTCTATAAAAAAAATAAATAAACTTTAAAAAAGAAAAGAAAAGGAAAAGGAAAGGACCCAAATAAATAAAGTCACTAATGAAAGAAGAGAGATCACAACCAACACCACAGAAATACAAAATTATAGAGAATACTATGAAAAATTCTATGCCAACAAACTAGGCAATCTGGGGGAAATGGACAAATTCCTAGAAACTCACAAACTACCAAAACTGAAACAGGAAGAAATAGAAAATTTGAACAGATCCATAACCTCCAAAGAAATTGAATCAGTAATCAAAAATCTCCCAACAAACAAGAGTCCTGGGCCAGATGACTTGCCAGGGGAATTCTACCAGACATTTAAAGTTAATATCTATCCTTCTCAAATTGTTCCAAAAAATAGAAATAGAAGGAAAACTTCCAAACTCATTCTGTGAAGACACCATTACCTTGATTCCAAAACCAGACAAAGACCCCACTAAAAAGGAGAATTATAGACCAATATCCTTGATTAATCTGGATGCAAAAATTTTCAACAAGATACTAGCAAATCAAATTCAACAATACATTAAAAGAACTATTCATCATGATCAAGTGGGATTTATTCCTGGACTGTAGGGCTGGTTCAATATTTGCAAATCAATCAACATGATACTCCACATTAATGAAAGAAAGAAATATATGACCCATGGGATGCCTGAGTGGCTCAGTCACTTATGCTGCTGACTTTGGTGTAGGTCATGGCGTCACAGCTTGTGAGTTGGAGCCCTGCATTGGGCTCTGTGCTGAAAGCTCAGAGCCTGGAGCCTGCTTCAGATTCTGTGTCTCTGTGTCCCCATCTCTCTCTGCCCATCCCCTGCTTGTGCATTCTCTCTCTCTCTCTCTCTCTGTCTCAAATATAAACATTTTTTAAAAAGAACCATATTATCCTGTCAATAGATTCAGAAAAAAAACATTTGACAAAATATAGCATCCATTCTTGATAAAAAACCCTCAACAAAATAGGGATAGATGGAACATACCTCAACATCATAAAGGCTATATATGAAACACTCACAGTTAATATTATTCTAAGTGAGGAAAAACTAAGCCTTTCCCCTATGGTCAGGAACAAGACAAGGGTACCCATTCTCACCATTACTATTTAACATAGTACTAAAAGTCTTAGCCTTAGCAATAAGACAACAAAAAGAAATAAAGGGCATACAAATCAACAAAGAAGTAAAACTTTCACTATTTGCATAAGACAAGATACTCTATGTAGAAAACCTGAAAGACTCTGCAAATAATAATTTCTAGAACTAATACATGAATTCAACAAAGTCACAGGATATAAAATCAACATGCAGAAATCTGTTGCATTTCTATACACCAATAACAAAGCAGCAGAAAAATAAGTTAAGGAATCAATCCCATTTACATTTGCACCAAAACCAAGAAGATACCTAGGAATAAATGTAAATAAAGAGGTAAAAGATCTGTACTCTGAAAATTATACAAAACTTATGAAAGAAATTGAAGAGGACACCAAGAAATAGAAAAACATTTCATGCTCATGGATTGTAGGAACAAATATTATTAAAATGTGTATACCACCCAAAGCTTAAGCTTTGTGTATACTACACATTTAATGCAATCCCTATCAAAATGCTACCCACATTCTTCACAGAGCTAATTCTAAAATTTGTATGTAACCACAAAAGACCCCAAATGGCCAAAGCAATCCTGAAAAAGAAAAACAAAACTGGAGACGTCACGATTCTGGATTTCAAGCTATATTACAAAGCTATAGTCATCAAGACACTATGGTACTGGCACAAAAATAGACAAGTAGATCAATGGCACAGAATAGAAAACCCAGAAGTGGACCCACAACTATATGGTCAACTCTTCTTCAACAAAGCAGGGAAGAATATCCAACGGAAAAAGACAGTCTCTTCAACAAATGGTGTTGGGAAACTGGATGGTGACATGCAAAAGAATGAAACTGGACCACTTTCTTACACCACACACGATAATAAATTCAAAATGGATGAAAGACGTAAATGTGAGACAGGAAACCATCAAAATCCTAGAGGAGAGCACAGGCAGCAACCTCTTTGACCTTGGCCGGAGCAACTTCTTACTAAACATGTCACCGAAGGCAAGGGAAATGAAAGCAAACATGAGCTATTGGGACCTCATCAAGATAAAAAGCTTCTGCACAGCAAAGGAAACAATCAACAAAAGTACAAGGCAGTCTATAGAATAGCAGAAATTGTTTGCAAATGACATATCTGATAAAGATTTAGTATCCAAAATCTATAATAAAAGAACTTATCAAACTCAACACCCAAAAAACAACCCAGTTAAGAAATGAACAGAAGACATAAATAGACACCTTTCCAAAGAAGACATCCAGATGGCCAACAGACACATGAAAAGATGGTCAACATCACTCATCATCAGGGAAACACAAATCAAAACCATGATGAGATACTACCTCACACTTGTTAGAATGGCTAAAAATTAACAACACAAGAAACAACAGGCATTGGCAAGGATGCGGAGAATGGGAAACCCTCTTGCACTTCTGGTGGGAATGCAAACTGGTGTAGCCACTCCAGAGAACAGTATGGAGTTTCCTCAAAAGACTAAAAATAGAATTACCCTATGATCCAGCAATTGCACTACTAGGTATTTACCCAAAGGATACAAAAATACTGATTTGAAGGAGTAAATGCATCCCAATGTTTATAGCAGCATTATTGCCAATAGCCAAACTATGGAGACAGCTCAAATGTCCATTGACTGATGAATGGATAAAGATGTGGTGTATATACACAATGGAATATTACTCATCCATCAAAAAGAATGGAATCTTGTCAGTTGCAATGATGTGGATGGAACTAGAATGTATTATTCTAAGTGAAATAAGTCAATAAGAGAAAGACAAATACCATATTATTTCATTCATGTGGAATTTAAGAAACAAAGAAAATGAACCTATGGGAAGGGGGGAAAGAGAAGAAACCACAAGAGACTCTTAACAATAGAGAACAAACTGAGGGTTGTTGGAGGGAGGTGGGTGGGAGATGGGCTATATGAGGGATGGATATTAAAGAGGGCACTTGTTGTGATGAGCACTGGGTGTTGTGTGTAAATGATGAATCAGTGAATTCTACAGAACAAATATTGTACTGTGTATTAACTAAAATTTTAAAAATAAAATTATGATCTGCTAATTCTAACATCTGGGTCATCTCATGGTCAGTCTCTGTTGATTATCTTTTCTCTTGAGAATGGATCACAAATTCCATTGTCTTCATATGGTGAGTAATTTGGGGGTATTTTTGACATTGTAATTGTTAAGTTATAGAGGCTCTGGATTCTGTTTTATAGTTTTCCTCCAAATGCTGAATTTGGGGTTGGTTATTTGTTTGTTTGAGACAGCAATAAACTTGGTTGGATAAAACTGTAACTCGTCTCCTGGGACACAGCTCAAACCTCAGCTTAGTACTTTTGTTCTTATCTGGGTCGCTGGAGCCTGACTTATGTGTGTACAGTTCAGAGGTTGACCAGAGATTTGGACAGAGTTTATACACAGAGTGTGTGGTTCTTCCTTTCTGGCTCTCTTTTCCTGGATTCCTCCCCTCACTTTCCAAAGGCTATGGTTGTCTCAAACTCTATCCTTTGATTCTTCAGGCCAGAAGGACTGTAGGTTTTCTATCATTTTATCTGCCCTGTATGAACCTACTGTGGCAGCATTTAATACAGTAACCTTCAGGTTAAAAGCCATTAAAAAAAAAAAAGGAAAGTCATCCTGTGCATTCATTTTTACAAGTATTGACTCCTCTCCAGAAACCCCATGTTGTTGTTCACTCTCTAGGGCCTTCAGGTAGTTGTGTTTTTTAATGTTTTGTTTTGTTTTGTTTTAATGTTCATCATTGTTATCTGCAGGAGTTTGTCTAATTGAAGCTTACTGAGCTACCCTGGAACCAGAACTGTTAGTATTTTTGTTTCAGACACATCAAGTTTGAGGTGTCCATTAGACATCCAAGTGGAAGTGTTCACTAGCCAGTTGGATATGCACCCGGAGTTCTGGGGAGAAATAATTTAACATTTGACAGGATATAGATGGTGCATAGTCATGGGAGTGGATAAATCATGATACGAGTATACTTGTACAAGAGAAGAAGCCCAGAACCAAACCCAGTTATACTCCAGTATGCATGGTGAGGAAGAATTAGCAAAGCAGATCAAGAAAAAGTGGACAGTGAGGGGCAAAAACAAAAACTAAAAACCAACCAAACAAAAAAACCCAAGAGAGTGTTGTCTTGAAGTCCAATTGAAGAAAGTATTTCCAAAAAAGGACAAGTAGTTAACTGTATTAAATGCTGCCAAAGGTTAAGATAACAATTGAAAACTCACTACTGGACTTAGCAATATGAAGGTCACTGGTAAACCTGAGGATATTTTTGTTCAGGTGTTTGAGTCAGAACTCACTGAAATGAAGCAAAGAGTTGGAGTCCAGGAGCATGGAGAATTCTCTCCAGGAATTTGACCCTCAAAGAGGAAAGAAAAATGGGATTGCAGCTGGAGGGGGATATGAAGTGAAGAGAAGTTTTGACATTGGGAAAAATCACGCAATGTTGGCATGCTAAAGGGGGCATAGCTGAGAGGGAATAATTGGTGCGGGAAGAGAGAGAGAGGAGACAGGATCCTGTGCACAAGTGGAGAGTTGGCCCTAAATGGAATTATGAGCAGCTCACCCATAGCAGCTGGCGGCAAGTGGAGAAGCTGTTGCATATTGGATGTGATGAGGGTGAGGAGGGGACCATGAGGGGACCTAGCCTAGCACTGAAAAGAGGCAGCAGGCCAAAAAGAAATCCCTTTATTTCTTAAACCAGTTTGTATTGGATTTTTTGTGGCTCAGAACCAAAAACTTTTTAAATGATAAATATGGTTTTTGTATATGTTTCAAAAATGAATTATCATAGAACAGAGTGCTGTTATTTATAAGAAATGGCTACAAAGTAATGAAACTTCATTCTCATAGACCAGAAGTTCTGAGTCCAAATGGTTATTTGCTGGGCAGCTGGGTGGCTCAGCCGGTTGAGTGTCTGACTCTTGATATCAGCTCAGGTCATGATCTCACAGTTTATGAGTTCTAGCCCCATGTTGGGCAATGCGCTGACAGTGTGGAGGCTGCTTGGGATTCTCTCTCTCCCTCTCTCTCTCTGCCTCTCCCTTGTTCAAGTGCACGCATGCACACGTGCTCTCTCTCTCTCAAAACAAACAAAAACTTTTTTAAAAACCCCAAAATTGGGTATTTGCCATTCTTTCAATTAGTTCTAGGGAACTATTCCAAAGAACATTGCCATAACTCAAAATATTTTTGGACACAGTTTTGCTTTGAATTGCTTTTATTTTTTTATTATTTTTTTAATGTTTATTTTTGAGTGAGAGAGTGAGTGGGGGAGAGGCACAGAGAGAGGGAGACAGAATCTGAAGCAGGCTCTGAGCTGTCAGCACAGAGTCCAATGTGGGGCTCAAACTCACAAGCCGTAAGGTCATGACCTGAGCTGAAGTCAGATGCTTAACCGACTGAGCCACCCAGGCGCCCCTTGAATTGCTTTTAAAATCTGAGTTACATGTTTTGAGTACCCTCAAAGACAACAAATCATGGTCTTTTGTTGGTGGATTTGATATTGGATATAGACAAAACTAGTTGGAGTTGAGTCTAGCAAATACCCATTTTAGGTCAAAACTTGTTCCAGAAGAAGTCCAATGTACTCCAGAGCCTGAGCATGGAAGAGAAAAGAGAGCTCATCCTTTGGAGTAAAACGGCATCCCTTGGATTCCTCTTGGTAAGCCTGACTGTTCAACCTCATGGAATATTTGCAGCAGAAACCATTCTGCTGATTGCAAGGAAAATAGTCTCTGTAAACTTCATTTCTGATGTGCAGGAAGTTAAAATTTCTACCTGAGGATGTTTTTCAAAGTCTCAGCGGAGACACTGATAATCAGCTCAGATGTGTGTGAGGCAAGAGAGCCATGGAAGAGCCACCTCACCTTACTTATCTTTCACAGCAAGCCTGCATGTTTAGATAAACTAAAGCCATAGCAACCATTTGTACTGCTAATTTTCCCCAAAACTTTGTATACTTCTGAAGAGACTACTCAGGCAGCATTGGGAAGTATGGAATGGGAATTAGACTGGGTCCGAAAATACAGGCTCAGTTTCGGCTCTTCTGTTTATCTGCCGTGCAACCTTGGATGAGAAACACATCTGAGCCTCAACTTCCTCATCTGTAGACGCTACTAATTCATATTCTACCCAACAAGATTAAAAGGGGAAAGGTTTACAAAAGTGCCTTGTCAAGGGTTGTAGTAATAGTCACGTAGTAATAGTCAAAGGGTTGGTTGGGTGAGAAAGGGGAGGGAGGGAGACTTGTTGTTTCACCCCCAGTGGGAAGGGTCTACACCCTTTAGTTCTCTGAATTTTGTAATGTGCCCATATATTACCTATTCCAAAACATAGAAAAAGGTAAGGGTTTTTGAAGAATTTGTTGATTTATTATTTGCATTCGACCACAAGACAAACCCATCCTGGGGTCAAGCTGCATGATCTCTACAGCATCCTGTTTTTCATGCCCATTCAGGGCACTCACTATAAATCAGAGTGGGTAAGAAATGGGCTTTTGACAGAACAAATTCCAATGCGAAAGACCAAAAGGTGTTGTGCCTAGCTCTGGTTTTTGTAAAATGAAGTCTAAAAGACTGCTACAGCACTCAGGTGAGCTACAAGAGGGTACAGCTGCCATACAAACACTGATGGCCAAGGCGTCTTCCAGAAGCTTCCTTCCGGAAGGGTCGGGGAAGCTACTCCTGGTAAGGCAGATTTGGCCCGCAGAACAGGGTTGCTCCCATTCTGACATAGTAGCTTTCAAACTTTTTTTCCCCACCAATTTTACATCATCATTCAGCACACACACCCCTGTGATATTTACGCTCACACATTATTGAAACAAAACTTTAATGAAAGAGTTATTACTGATTAATTGTGATGAACTCTGATAGTTTTCTATTGTGTGTGTTTTTTTTTAATGATAGCTACAACCAACCAAACTGATTATGTAACTCACTAGTGGGTTCTAACCAGTAATTTGGAAAACATACAAGCTAGTCAGCTTTGGTCTGTCTGATTCTCACACAGTGGTGAGCCGTGTAAGGGTCCCGAGAAGTCTCAATAACAATTGATTACTCAACCTACCTATCCATTCCCATATATCTACATATACAAACTTCAGAATGCACTTATATAAATGTATACTTCATCCTCCTTGAGCTGCTGTCAAACACATGTACTTTTCTGCACACTGAGGGCCACAGAGCTGAGCTCCCCGCTTCATTCCTCGGTTCTCTGATCTTTCGCTCTCACTGATCCAACTCAGTTCCTGTGGGAGGTCCCTGAAGTTAAAATATTTGAATCAAAGAATGCCAGGGGCGAAAGAGACCTTACGAATCATTTAATACAACCACCCCTTTGATGACTTTCAGTCTCTAGTCTCTGCTTACACTCCTCCAGAGGCAGAGAGCTCACTATTTACTGTGGCAACCTCTTCCTGTGGCTTCTATTTCTTAGTTTTTGTGTCAAAATTAGTGAGTCAATACGTATTCTTGGAGTAATGCTTGGCATATAGTAAGCACTCAAGATTTCTCACTAGTATTGTTAGTAATGGTTGTATTAGTGTTATTAACAGTAATAACTTATATCACCCCTTTTCACATGACTGCCCTTCATGTTTAAGGGAGAGAATCACATCTCCTGGGTCTTCTCTTTGTCTGCTAAACACCCCCAGTTCTATCAATCCTTCCTGCTGTAGTGTGGTTTCCTGACCCTTCCCATCTAGCTAACTGCCCTCTAGATGCAGGCAGGTCTCTAACGGGTTTGATGCTTCTCTGAAAATACCAGCCTTCAGACCTGGGCGCCAGACTCCGCATACGGGGCATCAGGGCAGAGAACAGAGACCCTCGCCTCCCATGACCTGGAGCGTGGAGGCTAATAATGCTGCCCAAGGTTATTAATAGCCCACATCAGAGCAGGAAGAGAGACCTGTAAGCACAAATAATGGAGGAGCAGGAGGGGCGGCGTCCCTCTCTTCAGAGCGGATGCCTTGTGGGGAAATTAACAAGCTGCCATCCTGGGAGGACTCAGGCCTGCAGGAATGTGGCTAGCCCTCCAGGAAGAGCTGACTATCCAATGGCTGGATGAAGTGTCTCAGAATCAAGCAGCTACAGGGAGACAAGAGGGAGTAGAGGGGCTCTGACAAGCCTGGGCGGTCCATCTTCCAACTAAGCAACGAAGCATTTACTCGTGGGCCCCTGAGTGTTTTGAGATCCTCCACGTTTTCCAAAAAAGCCAGAAATGTGAACTTTTAAAATATAGAATCATCCCATTTTAAAATGTCAACTAATTCATTTTTTTTCCCTCAAAATATTGTATGAGGGAGCAGTGTCTAAGATAAGCCAGACCACTGTGACCCTTGGTTCTCCTTTTGGGCCCCTGTTCTCTACCTATAGCGCTGGCCTTTTACTCCAGTCTCTCCAGACAGTTCTCAAGTTACCGCTGCAGCCAGGGCCAAATTCAGGAAGACAGCTATGTTATCTAAGCAGCCAGAGAGAGCCTGCCTAGTGCTTTCTGGGCAGGTGGAAAGAGCAGTTGAGCCTGCAGTATCTTGTGGAGGAAAGGCTTTGAGTGGAATCCAATCCCCCACCCCCTGAAGGAACGTTAGTATCTACCCGCTTATTGGAGGAGGAAGACATCAGATGTTCCTTGGCCTCTGGCTTCCTGGGTGACTTCATTCTCTCCTTCCCAAAGACTCTGCTTATCTCTTTGCAAAACAGTGAACCTATAAATGCTTTGTGTGTCTTCAGCTGTAAAACATGCACTGAGAAGGTAAAATGTAGTTGCTCATAAAAGTTTAGACTCATTATGGGATCCACAGACTCAAACTTTTAGAACCACAAGGAAGCTTTCAACCAGCTAGCTGGCCAGATCAGGTAAACTGAGGCAGAGACTAATTTGCCTAGAGTCTTGCCCAGGTTCACTGGTTCCTCTTTTTCATATAATCCTCCCAGTGCCTTGGGAAAATGAACCGCAATGGCCCCTCACCCCAACCCAACCACCCACACATTTACAACTGGCCAGATCAACTCACTTTAGAGACAGTATCGTATTTTAATGTGAAGTGGGAACTTGGGGATAATAAATAAAGAGATAATAAACAATAAATAATTAAAAAGTTGAAAATTTTTCTGAAATTTAAAAAAAATTTGAGGTTATTTTATTTCAAAATATCAATGAAAATATTAATAAAGCCTCCATTTGTAAGCAATGCATGAAATCATGTGAGTCCCCAAAAGTTTTAAAAATTTGTCACAAGTTGCATAATTTGAAACCTCTGGCAGGCAAAGGGAATTGTCAAATGTTTATGCCAACTGTTTACCTATCAACTGTCATATAGTTGATACAACGTTACCTAGTAACAGAAACTACTACCATACATTGTCAGGATTGGTTTGAATTTACATGAGCTTTAAAATGTGCAGGTTTTGAAAATGCATCTTTTTTAATGTTTATTTATTTTTGAGAGAGAGAGAGAGAGCGAGAGAGAGCAAGAGAGAGAGAGAGAGAGAGGATCTGAAGCAGGATCTGTGCTGACGGCAGAGAGCCCAGTGTGGGGCTCAAACTCAAGAACTGTGAGCTCATGACCTGAGCCGAAGTCGGAGGCTTAACCGACTGAGTCACCCAGGTGCCCCTCAGAATGCATCTTTTACATAAAATGAACTGCCCCAAACTCCAATGAACAGGTTTTATTGTTCTCTCCATTGGACAGAGGCTGCTCTGGTCAGAGATCTCCTGGTGATGTGAGAGATATTGCTGGCTGCTTTCCCAACACAGCTATTCCGTCTTCCTACCTTGTGAATAGAATCTCAGTTTTGTTTAGATATTGATCAACAATATGCCCAAGGAAGGTGTTATCAGCCCTAGGAGGTGAGTCATGTTTGGTCTAGGTCAGTCGTGATAATTCTGTCTCCTTTGCCAGTAACTGGTTTAGGAGAGGTGATAATGTGACCCAGTTCTGCCTAGTGAGACCTAGTGAGAAAGTGTTTGCTGGAGATCTTTGGGAAAGATTTCCTCCTACAAAGACAGAAAGACACACACACACACACACACACACACACACACACACCTGCATTTTCTTCCTACCTTTGGTCATTGTTATGTAAAAACAGGATGCTTACAGATGTAGCAGCCATTTTGTAACCATGAGGGAAGCAAAGAGAATCATTGAGAAGACCTACTATATGCCAGACTGAAACATGTGTTTCATAGTAACAATAAAAGGGACAAAGGAGAAGAAGAATCTAGGCACAGAGAGGTGAGGCATATTGAGCCAGACATCCCAGCAAGCCAAGACCTGGGATGATATCAGGCTCCCAACTCTTGACCCTTGGGCTCTTTCTCCTACACTAGATTGTGAAAGAAAGAGGGGCAGAGGGCACTCAGAAGATGTGGGATGTGGGGGACTCAGAATGTCCCATTCACACAGAGAGGTGTGTGTGGAACACTGCATGTGTCATGTGCCATAGGCCATAGCAAGTATGTTCTGGAGAAGACACAAGGGTACACTGCCCCACGGGTATGTACGGAGCTTTGTGATAATGTGAAACACCCCTTGGGAATTAGGTCATTCATCAATTCACTCCATCATTTTCACGCCATCATTTTTACTAATTTGCAAAATGCTGACTTTGGCCCATACCCTGTGCTGCTGCTTTGGGGGATGCAAAGAATCAGAACATAGGCATGTTGCCTTTTTGAAGCTTGCAGAAGCCTAGATAGGGAGGGGAATCATGCCTGCAAAGAGTTAGGAACCAAGACAGAACAGAGCAAATACCAGGTGAAGGGACCAGGCAGCCAGGGCTCAGGGATTTAGAGAGGGGAATGGTCCCTGGGACGTGGCCAGTCAAAAAGGGCTTCATGAAGGCAGAGGACAAGAAAATGAAGGAGTCAGATGATGGAGGTTTGGGGCCTGGAAGACAGGGAGAATGAAAGACAGAGTTTGGGTTGTCAGGAAAAGGAGACTTCATCTTACTTCTTCCCCACACCAACGGAAGAGGTTTAAATTCTAAGTCTTCATCTACATTCTAATCCATGGTTTCATTCATTTCAACCCATTTTTACTGAATGTGCTGGTACATACAGGCAATTTACAGCTACAAAGAGGCAAATCCCACAAGGAGCTCTGCCTCCATGTTAAGACAGACCTGTGATCGGCCAATGACTGGAGATAAGTGTTGTCACAGGGGTAGACACAGGGTGCCGCCATGCCTGGCCAGAGAAGGGACACGGCAAGATGGTTTTTCAGGGACACAGATTGAAATCTATCTTGGGGCTCTAGGGAGTCCTCTAGGCTTGGTGCGGGGACTGCTGGCCTGCTGATTAACTCACCCCCGACTCAACTTTCTATTACCATCCAGTTCCCTTGGAAAAGAGCTCACCCTTGTCTCTTTGTGTGGATGACACCCTTGATCGGTCCAATTATTTTGGTCTCTCATCCCAAGGAAGGAGGCTGAATGAGGAGAGACTCTGTTTCACCACCCTGAGCAGATTCTCTTTGCTTAGAGTTGTATGGACATCTGTTAAGTAGACACCTATTGTCCTGGGGTGAGAAAGGGTGTGATAGGACAGTGTGGGTCTGTCCCCCTCACACATTCCTTTGTAGGCAGAGCTTGAAGTTTGCTGGGAGGAGGCAGGCAGTTGTTCAGTGGCCCCGTGCTGCCTTGGGAACCTGCCCCTGGCTCGCTGAAGATCATCAACACTAATATCTCTAATGGATGGAGGTGGCTCCATGTGTGGGGAACAGGTGGGAGAGAATGTCAGGGACCTTGGGAAGGAAACGCTCGGAGTCTGGCATTCAGTTTGCAGAGTGTGAAGAGACGAGGCCATGTTGAGTGGTCAGGCTGGTGAGGCGGGATCCATCAGGGCACAGCTTCTTCTCTGGGCATTGTTGGAGGTCATCTCTGCTCAGCCAGGCCCATTCGTGCCTAACATCATTGTCTAAGATGGACAGGAGGAACCAGGAAGTGGCCAAAGTGGTCCGCTGCACTGAGATAAGGTGTCGAACGAGAAGGTGAGCTGGTCCCGGGGTTCGAAGTTCAGGTGCTGGCCTTAACTGGCTTCAGGGCATCTTTCACCACAGGAAAGTGTTTGTTCTTCCCAGGACAAGTCGTTACAGGTCTGTCAACAATTTCCATTTCCATTCAACAAATATCTTTTGTGTGAGACTCAAAGGGGTACAAAGGAGCTCTTGCTTGAGAGGAGTTTGCTGCCAATTTGGGTGCTGAGAGAGAAACCCAAAATGTTCAGGAGCCTCACAGGAGGATGAGAGCACAGCTGGTGGGAGGGGCCTGGAAACAAGCCGTATAGTGAGCATTTCTGAGAACCTGCCAGCAGCCAGGTGCCATGCTGAGCACTTCACATAGAGAATTTCATTTTATCGTCCCCTCCTTTTATAGATTGGGAAACAGGCTCAGAAGACATGAGGTAACTTGCCCAGGGACACAGAGCTGGAAAAAGGCCAAACAGAGATGAAGGTCAGATATCTCTGAGTCCAAAGTACACTCTCTTATGCATTTTGCTTGGCTGCCATGTGGGACAGATGGGTTTGAAATGAATCTGGAGGGTGGGAAGGAGCTTGTCAGATGGAGCCTTGTCAGGAGGAAAGTGCAGCCTGAGGAAAGGTGCGGAGGCAGTGTGGTACCAGAAATGTGCTCAAAGGGCATCTTTGAGGATAAGGCCAGAGGGAAAGTTTAGGTATGCAGGGCCCTGGGCCTGGGGCTGGTGCCCCTTCCAGAGGCCACAGGAACCACTGGTGGAGGGAAGAGGCCTGATGACAAAGAAAGGAAATGAGGACAGAGGAGGGAAGAAGCAAACCAAGACTGGAGGAAGGAGAACATTCTGGAGATGTGAGCTGGAGGCAGGAAGAAAGGGGAGGAGCTGCCCCTTCATGTGGGCAGTGGAGTTTCTTAGAGACGAGCCGCCCAGAGAAGCTTGTCCTGGCCTGAAGGTGCAGCCGGCAGACCTCAGGGAGGAGCCTGCAGCCCCCACCACCTCGGGGAGGAGAGAGACAGGCCAGGAGTGGGGCCGAGGAGAAGAGGAAGAAGGGCCCGTGGATGGTCAAGGTGAGAAACGACTTTCTGTTGGGTTGGTCGGAGGGACGAAGAAGGGACAGGGTCTGGTGAGAACCACACCATCAGTACTCAGAGGGTTCCCTCAGACCCAGTCCTGCCCGTGATGTGTTGTGTCTGTGAGTCTGTGCTTCTTGGTCACAGCAGAAGTGACTCTGGGGAACAGGTTCCTACAGGATGATACCTGCTTTTGCTTGTCCTGTGTGGCACTGGATCTGCAGTGCTGGAGAACCACTGGGCCAGCACCCTTGACCCAGATGGGAGCAGCCATGCCCACACCACCCCATCTCCGGAATCCCCATCCCACACAGTCAGACCTGCCAGGCCAAGCCCTTATCCGTCCGCTCCTGGCTGACCTCCATGCCGTAGCTCACACTCCTCCGGTTAGCACACTCAGCACACCTTTCTCTGCCTGCTCCAAGCAGCTTTCCCTTGCGGGTCTGCTGCCTGCTCCTTTGCCTGATGGCTTAGTGTGCATCTATGCAGTCCTTCCCCTCACTTAGAGTCTCTAGATTTTATTTGTTGTACGTGTTCATCTTATGTCCCCACAGAGATGATAAGGTCTCTGAGGACAGGGATCACATCTTACATTTTCCCGTCTCTGACATGACACCTGAAGTTGGTTCACAGAAGGAATTTCCCTTCCCCCCCGCACACAGGCCCTGTGGCTCCAGGACTGTAGCCCCCAAACCGACCCAGAAGACACGGCCGAGCATGGGAGGGGAGTTGGGCGCAGAGAGGCTGAAGCATGCCTCCACCTTGATGGTTCTCTGGAACAGTTCTAAGCTGTGGGGACCGTGGTGCTGACCCAACCTCCTTACTCCACTGTCGGGCAAATGGCAGTCCCTGGGTGGGGCACAGGTGCCCGGAGTCCCTCAGAAACACCACTATGACCAACAATGACCCCCTTTTGCTACAACTCAGTTTTCCAGGCCTCAGACCCCACCGTCTGTAGCATTCCCCATTTTGGAAACGCCTCTCTCCCAGACCCAAACCTACTTCTCTGGCCAGTCTTTCCTTATCTCCTTTGCAGGTGTTTTTCCTCTCTATCTAGCCCTCAGAGTGCCTCAGGATGCAGTCACCTGGTTTTTTTCTCCCTCTCCTCCCCCCTTCCTTGGCAGACGAAGCCACCGGCCACGGGAAGGACCACTTCTGATTCCTGCAGAGCTCTGGCTCCCCGTTCTCTTCTGAGTTTCCAAACCGCCTAATTTCCTGCCTCTTGGGTGCCTCTTGCGCGTGTGTCCTAAAGGCACCTCACGCTCAGTACATCCAGACCTGAATTTGTGACTTCCCTCAACACTCTTCCCCAAACCCTGTCCCTGCCCAGTGATCCCTGCTCAGCACATCATCTGCCGTCCAGGCCCGGGGAAGGGCCCAGGCTGGAAACCCAGCACCGCCTCTCCTCCCTTCTTACGCAGTTTTACCCTGAGCACCTCTTTACCCACATCTCTGCACCTCCCACCACTGCCAGCCTGCTTCAAGTCCCCTCCACCTCCCGCTCAGAGGGACTGGGCTCCCAGCTCCCTCCCTTTTCTCCCTGCCATCCACTCTCCAAAGAGCATCAGTCACCTTTTTAAAACAGTAAGCAGATCCTGTCACACACCTCCCCTCCTCCCAATCCCTTAAAACACTTTATTGGCTTCTGGTTTCTCTTAGGACAAAGGCCCAGATGCTACCAAGGCCTACCTCTCCCACCTACCTCTGCCTTCGCTCTGCATTGTGGCCACCTGGCCTTTCCCTTCCTGGATTTCCCCCGAGATCCTGCCAACCACAGAGCCTTGAAACGAGCCTGGGAGAGGGCATCTGGTCACCTGTCTCTATACTGTCATTCACATCCATTTGTGAAACTAATGCCCCCTGCCTGCCTAGAATATAAGCTTCTTGAGGTCAGGGGCCTCACCTGGCACGTAGATGTAGCTCAGGAAATATGTGCTGACCCTTGGGCCTTACTCGGGGATAACACTCCTGGGTTCCGGTCACCACGCTATGCAGGGGCGGATGCGTATCGTTCCTGTGATAGGCAAGGTGTGAGCCGCGGGACCCAGCATCCAGGGCAGTGGAGGTGGAGTGAAGGCCTGGAGCACAAGGCTCCGGGGAGGTTCTGGTCACAGGGGAAGAAGATGATGGCCTAGGGACTTGGCCTTGAATTGAGGGAAAAACAATATTTCCTACCCGTATGAGAAAGGAAGAGGGAAAGTCTGTGTGGAGCCCTTATTACAAGGTGGGTGGCCCTTAGTTCTCTAGCTAAATCGTGTCACACATTGGAGACTCAGTCACATCTTCCTTCAAGACACCCGCCTACTAGGACAATTACAGGGAGCCTTGGGGCCTTTCAGCGGGTGGGGACTTACTGGCAGAAGAGGCTGAGGGGGGCTACAGGAGAGAGGCTCAGCATGGCCAGGGCAGGGAGGGGAAAGGTCTCCAGGTGCTGTCGGTGCAGAGGCCGTTGGGCTGGCCGGGTTCCTAGGCGGCACACTGCGCGGGGTCTGGTACCTGGAAGACTTGCGGGGCCGGTCCGGCGCTTTTGTGACACCCGATTTTAAACTCTTCAAATGGGACAGGGAAAAATGTTCAGATCACTCCAGCTGGGCTGCGGCATGGAACCACAAGAGATAAAGGCCCAGGTTTGACACCTGGAGGAAGCTCAGTTCGTGTTCATGTTCGCTGAAGCGCAGGCTGCTAACCCAAGTTAGCAGGTGAAAACCCAGGGAGAACGCTTTGCTGAGCGAGCGAGCAGGGACACATGACACGAGGGGATAGTACCTTCATCTTCTCTTCTGAGCCCCAGCAAACATTTCTCTGGATCCGTTTTTCCCCGCAGGGAAACTCAGGCAAGCACCGGTCGCCGTTCTGGCCATTGTCTTGTGATAAATACCTTGCCGGTGGGATCTCACAACTCCAAGCTCCTTTTCCTCCAAAGTGTCTCCCTCACGGAGTCAGGCAGGGGAAGTTGCAGGTGCAGAGGAAAACAAGCTAGTTCTCCCGCGTCCATCCCCTGCGTGCCTAGGACGGCAAGCCTGCTCCTGGGTGGAGGTCAGAGCCGGAAGGGCTGAGGGCAGGGAAGGGCCTGCCTGACGTTTCACAGCCGTGTGTGGCATTGGGGCCCGAAGGTCCGGCCGAATGCAGAGCCAGGTCCCCTTGTGGGGGAGTCTGTGGTCACTTTAGAGCGTCTCTTGTCACTGAGGCTCTTTTATATGTGGTTTCCTGACATTGGGCCAGGTCTCCTGGCCGGTCACGCAGGATCTCTGTGGCTCCACCAGTCCTCACCTCATCCCTTCGTGGTCCTCTTCCGTGGGATCCAAAGCCTGCGCGATATTGTGATTTATAATAAGAAACACAGATTTAGTCTTCATCGCCATTACTGGCACAGGGCTCCTAAACCCCTTGGAATTCCCTAAGTGTGGTGAGGGATTAAGGGTTAGCTTTTGTTATGTTAACGAGGTGAGTTTTGGAGAGCCCCTAGGTCCCCTTAGGCTGGGGGCTGGTTGCCATGGGAAACCGATCACGTGATCAGGGGGTTGGCACTTTCACTTCCCGCCGGCCGCCCCACCTCTCGGGAGAGGAGAAGGGCTGGAAACTGAGTTCAGTTACCAACGACCAATGATTTAATCAATTGTGTCTGTATCCTGAAGCCTCCGTAAAAATGCAAAAGGATGGGGGTCTGGAGAGCTTCCAGGTTGGTGAGAACATGGCAATTTGGGGAAAGTGGTGTGCCCAGAGAGGGCATGGAAGTTCCGCACCCTCTTCCCTCTGGCGGTTCCTCTGCTTGGTGTGGGAACGCCCCTGCCCCACACCGGGTGTCGGAAGTGTGCCATAGGCAGAATCAAGGAGACACTGGGAGAAGTGAGGTTTTCCAACATCCTGGAAACACACCTCTCCCAGGCACCTCGCTCACACTGAGGCTTTTCAGGGGTTACATACCACTTCTTGTGCTCCTCAAATCCAGGAGACACCTGTCAAATTCTTTGAGGCCCCCTACCCCCGGGCTGGAAAGTGGGGGTGATGCACAACCCAGAGATGACTGCCCTTCCGGGAAAGCCTGGCGATGTGACCGTCAATCTCCGGAGGGCCTGGAGGTGGGGCACGGGCTGATAAGTGGCACGATTGATTTCAGACTCTTTCTCAAACGGCAGAGGTGGTCCCCAAGTTAGGAAGTGGCATGTTTGGCACCTGCTCAGTTATTCTTGGCAATTGGGGGCTCTGCCCAAATGTCAAGACATATGGAAGAGTCCCAGGTATCCTCCTATTCCACGAACGTCATAACAGGCAGGGATGTATAAAAAAGTTGAGGCAGGAGGTAAGGAAAGTAGAGTCGGGAGCAAGAGGCACAAGCTCTTTCTCTCTCTCTACTCCTCCTCCCACTCACTCTCACACTCTCTCTCTCCAAATAAATACATAAACTTAAAACATGATCAATAAATGGGGCACCTGGGTGGCTCAATCGGTTGAGCATGCGACTTCGGCTCAGGTCATGATCTCTCAGTGAGTTCCAGCGCCCCCCGCCTCACCCCCTCACCACCACCCGCCCCTCAGGCTTTGTGCTAACAGCTCAGAGTCTGGAGCCTGCTTCAGATTCTGTGTCTCCCTCTCTCTCTGCCCCTTCCCTGTTTATGTGCTTTCTTTCTCTCTCTCTCTCACTTTCTCTCTCTCTCAAAAATAAACATATAAATAAATAAATAAATATAAATAAATAAATAAATAAATAAAAGATTGAGAGAAATGTGTGGGTTATAGTCTCATCACAGATCATCAGGAACATGGTGGGATGAACCACTGGCCTTTGTGGGCCCTCGATGGTCCCCGAGCCTCATTCCTCACCAGTGTGGGTGACAGCATTCCAGAGTGGAGTGCCTCAGCCTCCGCCATGGAGATGCCCCTGAGATCCAGATGACCAGGGCGAGGCTGAGCCGGGGGCTTCGCAGGGACCTGTCCTGGGATGTGGACAGTGTGTTAGCTGTAGATGTTCCTCAGGCAAAATGGAATGGCCACGCATGTTTCCGGAAAATCCAGAACTGCTGGCCACTGGCGTGCTTTGGAGCATCAGACCTGTCTCAGGTAGGGAAAGTCCTTCAGGCGCAAAATATTCACTCTTTTAGAGGAGATATAGTCCGTTAATTGACTAGTAAGAAAGAAACACTCTCAGGGCACCTGGATGGCTCAGTCAGCTAAGCGTCCGACTTCAGCTCAGGTCACGATCTCACAGTCCATGAGTTCGAGCCCCGCGTCTGGCTCTGTGCCGACAGCTCAGAGCCTGGAGCCTGCTTTGGATTCTGTGTCTCCCTCTCTCTCTGCCCTTCCCCTGCTCATGCTCTGTTGTCTCTCTCTCTCTAATAAACATAAAAAAAAATTTTTTTAATCAATAAAAATAAAATAAAATTTTTAAAAAGATAAATAAAACTGTAATAAAGATAATGACCCCTTGGACCACCAAGCCTCATGTAGTACTGATGTAACTTGGTATGAGTTTTAAAATATCCTTATAGGCCTTTTCCTCTATATTTAATACATATCCACACTCACATACATGTGCGTATATGGTTTCCCATAGGAAACCCATATCATATTTTGTTGGTTATTTTTGTTTGTTTATTCTTTTTAGAAGAAAGATCTCTCACTGTACATACCTTTGGGCTCCTCACTTTCTTCACTCAACATTACACCTTGAAAAGCTCGGTTGGTAGGTGTGGGTCACCCCATCCTTTCGATTGCTCTGTCGTATTCGGTAGTGTGGCCGTACCATACCTTTTTCAGCCGTGCCCTTACTGATGGACGATTTTAAATTTCCAGTACTTTCACAAGGGACACATTGCTGAAAAGACCGGAATGCTGCAGGATCTACCTGGCAGGTGTCAGTACTCAAGAGGGCCTAGGGACAATCGAGGCAGTGAGGACAGCTTGCATTAGCTGTCAGGATCCCTGGGTTTGACCACAGTCCTGTCTCTGAGCAAACCCACCTCCTCCCTCCTTTCTGTTTCCCCTTGTCGAAAACAAAAGGGGTGAGAAGCCAGTAGTTCTCAACTCTGGTTGCTCAGCTGAATCACCTCCTCAATAAGACAAACAAAAGATAGACAACAATGAAAACAGTGCCTGGGCCCCACTCCTAGGTCTTCTGATTCCATCGGTCTGGGACAGGGCTCTTCCACCTGTTTATTTATTATTTCAGGAGGGGGGTGGGGTGCATTTGTGGGGGCGTGCCTGCGAGGGGGAAGGGCAGAGAGAGAGAAAGAATCCCGGGCAGGCTCTGAACTGTCAGCATGGGCCCGACTTGACCCACGAATCACTTGACCCACGAATCATGGGTTCATGACCTGAGCCGGAATCGAGAGTCAGAGGCTTAACCAACTGAGCCACCACACACACCCTCCCCCATCTGTCATTTTTTTTTTAAAGAGCCCCGGGACATTCCGATAGGGAGCAATGGTTGAGAACCATTGTTCTCAACTGCAGTGTGCACACAAAACTGATCCAGGCTGTCTGGGCCAGCCTGCAATTCCACCTTTCTAACAAGCTCCCAGGTGGCTCCACTGTGGCTAGCCTGTGTTTTGAGTAGTAGCTCCTCACGTTCTCTTTCAATTCTTTAAAAAAAAAAAAGTTTTTTTACATTTATTTATTTTTGAGAGACAGAGCACAAGTGGGGGAGGAGCAGAGAGAGGAGGAGACACAGAATCCAAGGCAGGCTCCAGGGTCTGAGCTGTCAGCACAGAGCCCAACACGGGGCTCAAACTCACGAACCATGAGATCATGACCTGAGCCGAAGTCAGACACTTAATCGACTGAGCCACCCAGGCACTCCTTGTTGTCTTTCAGTTCTAATGTCCCTTTTGACCCCCCTATTTCCATGCTAACCTTCAGCCAACTAGTGCTCAACTGAGGTCGGTCTGAGAGGGTGCCTGGAAACTCAGGTGCAAAGCAGCCCGGTGTGCCAGGGCCGTGCAGGGCCACTGGGGAGGTCTGGGGGCATCGTCCCAGCCCAGAGTGCCTTGAGCCCAGATGCCAGCAGGCAGAGGGCTGGCCGGGCCTCTGAGGTTCAGCCTCAGAGCAGGCGCTCCTGTGTAATTTCGTAATTTCAGCAACAGTTGGCCCAGGGTGATTCCAACGGGAGGCTGCAGTTTCCACGTCTGCCTCCAGACCTTTTCCAGGTTTGAGCCAAGCCTTGAGGAATTTAGGGCAGGAAGCTGTCACCTGGGAACATGCCTGCCTCTAGGCAACTGAATTAGATCGGAGGAAGGGCATTTCCTCTAACAAGACAGGGTAGATAAGCTCAGTCTTTTTTCTTTTTTCCAGTGTCCCTGCTGTTTACAGTATTTACAGGCATCTTGATCGACAGGGGGGGTTAGTTAGAATTAGGAGCACCTAATTGTTTTATCTGCAAAGTCACGCATTTTTAAAATTACGTTTTATGTTGTTTCTATTTTACTTATTTTTTAATTTTTTATTATTTTTTATGAATATAATTTGTCAAAGTGGCTTATGTACGACACCCACTGCTCATCCCAACAAGTGCCCTCCTCAGTGCCCATCACCCATTTTCCCTCTCCCCCTCCATCCACTCTTAGTTTGTTCTCTATATTTAATAGTCTCTTGTGGTTTGCCTCCCTCCCTCCCTCCGTGTTTGTATCTATTTTTTCCCATTTCCTTCCCCCTTTTAAAATATTCAGCTGTGTGTTTTAATTTAGACAGTGGGGCTATCGCCCAGTCTGCTTTTGTTTGCAAACCAGGTCTCTGATTTCAGGTTTAATCTATTTACAGAATAAGATGAGAGGACGCGGCTCTGAAAGGGACTCCTGAACCTTGTTGAAAGGTCATTTCATGTCTCTAAAATCTCCTTTCGATTCATTTTTTCTCTGCTTAGAAGACCAAATTGCGACCCAATAATTTTTATGTTATTTAATTTTTTAAATGGACTTTATTTTGTAGAGCAGGTTTAGGTTCACAGCAAAACTGAGAGGAAAACAGTTTCCCTTCCCCCCTACCCCACCCTCACACAAGGCTCCCTTACCATCAACATCCCCCACCAGAGTGATACATCTGTTCCAGTCTAAGAGACTGCACAGACACATCACGATCACCCCGAGTCCACAATTTTCATTAGGACTCACTCTTGGTGTACATTCTGGGGTTTTGACAGATGGATAATGACATGTATCCACCATTATAGTAGCACTGCCCTAAAAACCCTCTGTGTTCTGCCTATTCATTCCCCCCCCCCCCCCCCCGGCAACCACTGATCTTTTTACTGTATCCATAGTTTTGCCTTTTCCAGAATGTCATGCAGTTGTAATCATACAGCTCACAGCCTTTTCAGAGTGGCTTCTTTCACTTCGTGATGCACATTTGAGTTTCCTCTATGTCTTTTCCTGGCTCGTGAGCTTGTTTTTAGCGCTGTATGATATTCCAGTGTCTGGATGGACCACAATTTATTTCTCCATCCACCTACTGAAGGACATCTTGATTGCTTCCAAGTTTTAGCAGTTATGAATAAAGCTGCTATAAACAACCATGTACAGGTTTTTGTGTGGACTTAAGTTTTCAACTCTTGTGGGTAAATATCAAGGGGTGTGATTGCAGGTATGTCTGGAAAGAATATGTTTAGTTTTGCAAGAAACTGTCTTCCAAGTGGCTGCGCCATTTTGCATTTCCACCGGCAACGTAGGAGACTTGCTGCTGTTCTACATCGTCACCAGCATTTGGTGTTGTCAGTGTCCTGGATCTTGGCCGTTCTGATATGTGTGTAGTTTTAATTTTCGTTTCCTTAATAACATGAGGGTGAGCATCTTTTCATATGCTTATTTGCCATCCACGTATTTTCTTTGGTGAGGGTTCTGCTCAGATCTTTTGCCCATTTTTTGATCAGGTTGTTCATTTTCCTACTGCTGAGTTTTACGAGTTCTTTATATATTTTGGATAATGGTCCCATACCAAACATGTCTTTTGTAAATATTTTCTCCCTGACTCTGGCTTGTCTTCTCCTTCTCTTGATTTCAGATCTATTTTTACAGGGAAGGTCCCAGAAGTTGCCTTTAGTAAACTCCGACCTATTTTCTGGGCCCCCCTGAGGCTTGCTGGTTTCGTGTGCCTGTGGGATCCCTCAAGTCTGACCCTGGATCAGTCTGTTCAGCTTTTCTCATTGATAATTTAGCATTTGATCTCCGTACCAACATGTCAATTCGTTGGCAGAGATTTGGAAGTCCTGGATTATAAGGTCCCTGGCAGATTCTGAATTCTTCAGTAAAGAGGTGTCTCTCTTAATCAGGATTTGGGGACATTTCAGACAATAGCTCTTAGTTCTGCTGAGACCAGGGTTTAAACTCTATGGTTAAAGGCATTTGTGATTCTCAGTTAGGATGAGATTTTTAAAGGAAACTAATGTTTTGGAGTATCGGGGGGCTTGTTAAGAAATGGCAAGGGATCCAGGCAAGAGGATGGAAGAGGTGGAGGGGATTGAGGTCAGAACCATGTGGAAGTGCAGGGGAGGGTATGTTAAAGAGTAGGAGGTGCTAGAAGGTGGGGGTTTAATGAGGGAGGCAGTTTTATCCCAGAAAGCTTTATACTTGGTCATCAAGTTCCTTCTTTAGACTTGAAAGAAAAAATTCTTTACAGAACCGGCATTTTAGTATTCTGTTTAGAAACATCAGGGTGCCAATCACAAAAGGGTGCTCATTGGGACTGAGGAATTTTATTCTGCTTTTGTTCTAAGGCACCTCTCAAATGAGCAGTTCTACTTAAATTAAGTGTTCCTCCAAGTTCCATTGCAGGACCAAATCATCTTTGGTGGAGTTCTGCCATTGGGAGAAGCATAGGGGTTATAGCAGGAATGGGGGCGCCTGTAGGAAGCAGTTTTTCCCAGAGAGGGACACGGGTTAGATAGAGAAAATTCTCGGTGACTGTCAGGTGAAAGTTACAGTCAGTAGAAACTGTTCATACAACCTGTGTCTTGGGCCCCTAACCTAATGGACCAGAGAGCTGGTAAGACATCATTTCTGGAGAGGGAGAATGCCCTCTCTGAGTCAAAGCCAAGCTCTCAGGACAAATGGCCAGGATGAGAGGACATCCTCATCTGGTTTTATTGGTGACCTACAGCATAGTTTGTCCTCAGAGCCTACTGGCCTGGGGAGAACAGTCAGGTCTCCAGTCTGTGAGGTGGCTTCAACAGCCAGCTTATAGGAACGGTGCCCGTGTTCCACTCTGTGATTCTCCTCCTCCTGACGAAGCAACACTTAAGGACATAGGACAAAACAAAGGGACGGGCAGAAGCAAGTCACCAAGGACACAACTCTCAAAGGGAACATTAACCAAACATAAACACCCAGGATTTGACAAATGAATGAAACAATCAAGGAGCTCAATGGCAACAGAGTGGACTTGAGGTCCAGCTCAGACCTCAGGGTCCATGGGCGGTGAGGTTACAGAGGCCTCGGTGAGCACCACACCTGGCCAAGGGCCAAGGGCCCCAGCAACAAGCAGGTCAGCCTATATCTGAGCCGCAGCACCAAGATCACAGCCAAAATTCAAACAGGACCAGAGATAAAATTAGCCAAGGCTGTTTATTTATAAACTCACAGCCACAAGGGGACCATCTGTAATCACTTACATTTCAGCAGGGGTTCAAAGGTATCAGAAAGGAAAGTTTTAGAGCGGAAAAAAAAAAAAGGAAATACTGACAGTCACTGACTGGCAAGCACACAGTTTACTAGTGTGTGTTAGTGGGGGGAGGGGGCGATTTTTGGAAACGGGAGGTTTTAATCGACCTTCAAGTACATTTGGCAGTCCTTGATTGGTTTGCTATCCATAATTTATAAGACTTGACGTTTGTTTGTTTGTTTGTTTGTTTGTTTGTTTGTTTTAGGAGGACTATTTTAAGAGATTTCTTAACTCTTAAGGTGCATAGGAGGATATCTGGTCCAAGCAGAGGCCAAGCAGGGCCCCCTTCCTTTACAGCAATGTGTTGTTCTTGGTCCCAAGAGTGCAGTTCTTGAGAAAGTTTCCTACTGTGTCCAAAGCCATTATGTTAAGGACCATGCAGGTTACAAAGAGAATGAAGCGTGGGCGATACCCTCTCCAGCAAAAGAGACAGCTCCATCTGGCCAGTTTGGGGATACCAGACAAGAAGAAGTAAGTGGTGTAGCAGAGCTTCAGAGAGGGCAGGAGTGGTTCACCTACTATGAGGTAGGACTTGATTCTGTTCACTGGGGGCCCTGGAGGAGTGACTGGAGCAAGGCTGGACATTGTCATCCATGCAGCAATTGATGAGCACCTGCTGGTGTCAGGCCCTGTGCTAAATGCTGGGGACACAGCAGGGAACCATTTGGTTCTTACCATCTTAGAGCTCATGGTTCGACAGACAGGGTAGACTTAGCACACTTGTAATTGCTTGTTCAGAGTATTGGAGGACAAGCACGGGAGGCCAGGGGAGCATGAGACAGGGTCTTACATTGGCTGGGTTTGAGAAAGTGTTTTGGGAAGAAATATTTACACTGAGCCTGGAAGGAGAGTCAGTGAGGTCAAGAAATGGGAAGGAGGTTGGCCTGGCCTGAGTTCCAAGCAGAGAGAATAGCCTGTGTTAAGGCTCTGAGGTGGCAGAAAGAATAACATGTTCAGGGAAGTGAAAGGAGCCCAGTGGGCATGGGGTCAGGGAAGAAGGGGGGAGTGGGGCATGAGGCTAGAGAGGAGAAGGAAATAAGGGCCTTCTAAACCATACCAAGATGGTTGGACTTTGTCCAAAGGGCTGTGGGATGCTATTGAGGGTTTATGCAAGGGTGTGACAATGGGCTCACACTTTGAAAAGATCATCAGGCTTCTGGGGGGTGGGCAAATAAAGAGTACACTTAGGAACAGCTCTTGTAGCCACTCTGGGGAGCAGAGATGGTGGCCTGGGTCCAGGTTGGGGCAGTGAAGATGGAGAATGGTAAATGGGTTCACGAGGTGATTTGGGATATACTATTAATGGGACTCAGCAATTGATGATCTGTTGAGGCTAAGGAGAAAGAGTTTTCACGGATTGTTCTTGGGTCTGTCTACAACCACTATAGCCCTTTCCTTTAGGGGTGCAGATGGGTGAAGGAGGATCGTACATTCAGTTCTCAACTCTTTGAGTTTGAGGTGCCTATGAAGCATCAAAGTGGAGATGTTGAGTCATTGAACGAGTTTACAGGGTTTGAAGGTTAGAACAGAGGGCTGGCTGGAAATTGAAGTGTAGGAATCAGTGCATCGATTTTAAATGAAGCCATGGGGGTGTCAGTATGTGAGATCACCTTGAGAGACAGAGACAGGGGGGTCCATGCCAGAGATCTGAGGAGCTCCAGCAGCAGAGGAGGAGCTGGGGATGGAGACTGAGAAGGTATAGCTGGGAAGAAGAAACCTGGAAACTAGACACATGGAGACCAAGGGCAGTTATCTGAGAATAGGGGTAGAGGTCAGCTGTCAAATGTCACTAAGATGTCAAGTAAGATGAAATCTGAGGACCTCACTATCCATTGGATTGAACAAATTGTTGACTATAGAACATTTCTGATAAAGTGGTGGGAGCAGACACCACACCTACTGAAGTGGGGGTGGAAATGAGTGCAAGGTATTTTGAAAGGTCACTTCAGGGCTGGGGTGGGTGGAGGATTGGGGTGGCCAGGCTCTGGGGATTGGTGCCAGAAGAGATGTTAAATTTCAAAAGTTTGGAGCCTCATTCTGGTTCACAAAACATGGATCTCAATGTCAACAGAGGGGAAGAATTGGAAACTTGGCTCGAGGTGGCTCCCAGAAGCAAAGAAGAAACGAGTGGGAGTGGAAGGAGACATCCGGGATTCCCACAGAGACCATGCCAAGATCCCAGCTGCCCTCTGAAAAGCCTGATATCAAGGCCCATATCCCTGCATGTTCCTGGTCACACATGCACCTAGAAGGCCTCCCAAGGTTGATGGAGGAACAAAATGAAAGAAACAAAAATAAAGAAGTATCTCAGGTTAAGAGAACTGGCTTTTGGAGCAGAAAAAAACAGTATTAAAAATTTATACTTGGCTTCACCACCTGCTCTCTGTGTGATCTGGGACAAGTTTCTAAACATTTTTGTGGATTATAAGATAGAGTCTCTTTTCAGGAATGTTATAGTATGAAAATGTGTGTGGGTTAGAATGGAGAAAATATGGAATTTGAAAATTCTTTTTCCTCATGTTTTCTCTTTTGAGTGCTAACCCTCCAGTTATGAACAAGGCCCTTCCTGAACCCAAGAAGAAAGGAACGATAGGCTGGCTTGCTTCAGCAATGCCCAGAGGCAGAGGCACAGGCATTCCCTCAGGATGGAGCAGTTGGGAAACAACCCGAGGTGTCTACTGAACCAGCCTAACTATCCTGAAGGCCAGAGCTCAGCACAGATTCCACGGTGCCCCCCGCCTCCCCTGCCCAGCCCAGTTGGATCACCTGCCTGAGGGCTGTGGGACAGAAGGCCAGTCTTACCCTCTCCCCTCCCATAGTCCTCTCCCTAGGTGGTGCCATCAAAGGCAAACAGTGGGCCTGCCCAGGGAGCTGGCAAGTAAGCACACCTGTGCATCATCATCATTACCAAAGCTATTAACACCATGTGCAGCGTGGGTGTGGGGGCTGATAGCCTAGCCTGGTAGCAAGCAGGTGATGCCATGTCACAGCAATCCTCTGCCCACAGCCAAAGGCCCAGAGGCCCCATTCCATAGTGGCAGTATGGATGGAGGGATGTCCCTAGCTGGTAAGCTACCGTGGCAGGTGGTAGAGAGGCTGTCTTCCTTCTCTGGACCCCTAGTCCAGGAGAAGCCTTCCAAAGCAGGGGGTCTGTTCTGAACACAGGTCAGGGAGGCATGTCGGGGTTGGCGCATGATGGTTGGGATGGTAGGAGCCAGGAGCTTCCTAGCATGGTCTGAAACATGTGAGATTTCCAGAAAAGTCTGGGGGACTTTGGTTGCTCCCTTTGGATTTAAAGAACAGATCACATTTCTCATGGACAGGGTTCAAAGGGAATTGACTAATGGAAAGATTAGCCACATAGCAGAAGTTCCCTGGGATCCTGCTGGTTGGTAGAGTGCTCCACCAGCTCTACCATGCAGGGTCTCAGCTCTAAAAGATCTAGGGAAGAGCTTCTCCTGTGTGCCAATGTCTACTGGCCACATTGGCCATCCTGTCTCCATGGAATCTTCCTTCCCAGAATGGAGATGCAGACCCTGAGCCTTATGTGGTATCTGCTGGTGTGAGGTCTATGCCAAGTCCCTTTGGCTTGAACTTGGCCATTGCTGGGCTGTGGTGAAGAGGGCAAGCTATCCTTAGTAGCTGAGCAACCTTGGGCAAGTTACTAATCCTCTCTGGGTTTTTAGTCTCTTACCTGTAAAATCAAACTAGAAATTCCATTGCTGCAAGTGGTCAGGGTGATTCAGCTCTACATGATGAGTGGGAAAGAGCACAGGCTTGAATCAGGGAATCCAAAACCTAGCTCAGGCCCCTTGTCACAGACTGGCCCTTTCTTTGCCTCAGTTTCCTCCTTGCAATGGGAGTGGCAGGGACTGACTAGGTGGCTATTAAGGTCCATGTGCCTGATGACCAGTTCTGACCTCATTCATCCCTGTCGCTTCCCTGCCTCTGGATGGGATTCTCCCCAGGAGGGGAGAGGAGGTCATAGCTGGGCTGGGATCCACCAGCTGGGATGGGGCAGAGCATGCCTTTTTGGTTCTCTGGTCCTCTGGAGGTGATACCAAGGAGGACAATGCCTCTGGTGCTTCCACCAAGAGAAGCCACTTTTCCTCCACAGAATAGTGAGTGCCCTGGGCCCTGGCTGGGTGGTAGTCAGGCCAGATGATCTGCTCAGACTCATCTCCCAGGAGGGAATGGTCACACTGCCAGACTCCCCTGCCAAACTGGGTGCATGAGTCATAGGTTGCCCTCCACCAGTGCAGACTGAAGAGCCTTTTCTGGGCTTCTCTCCAGAAGGGGCATTTAAGGCCATTTTACCAGGAGCATCTCTCAGTCATGCAGAGAGAAACTAACAGATATGGAGGTAGAAGACTTGGATCAGAAACTCCTTTTTACAGCTTACTACTAGTTGAGTGAACTTAGTTGAGACTTTTAACCCCCTGAGGAATATAGCTAGTATTAAATAAAGATGACATTTATGAGTTCAATTAGCAAGATGCCTGACACCTAGTAGGTGCTCACCAAATGCTATTTAAGTCTTCACCCAGAGGTAGGTGCACTAAGAGGTACAGATGGGCAAAGACATTGATCCCTCTAGCCTTCAGGCCCACCAGGGGCAGGGCTTGGGGCTGTCCCAGACCCCCAGCTGATCATCTCAGGCCACAAATTGTCCTGTCTGCTCATCCTGTGTGCCGTGCAAATATCACCACCATTTGTGTGCTGAGAGGCATGAAGTTGGGAAAGCACTGGTGGGGGGGGCCAAGAGTCTGGAGATGGTGGAAGGGAGAGGAGAAAGAGGGACCAATAGGCAGTATGGCTGTGATTTAGAAGATGTCAGAGCTCAGGCTGTGGGGACCTCATACTCACCATCTGTGAATGGTAGTCAGCCAGGGATGGTACTATTTCTGCAGTAATGGCTGGGAGAGTATCCTGTATGCTTGAGGTAGACAGCTCGTCTTACCCTTTCCCCACCCATGGTCCCATTCTTCACAGTGCATAACAGATAATGGACTTTATGTTGTCAAACTCACCGATCAGGAAACCAAGACATGAAGAAGAGGAAATGGTTGTACATGATAATGGGTAATATGATTGATCTGCAAATTTAGCTCATATATCCTGGTGCTCAGGGACTGGGCCTCTCCAGGCACCAGAATCTGGCCCTTTCCCCATTCTCTGACTGCTGAGAGATAAGTCCCAGTCCCCCCATAACCCACTGCTATGGGTTTCCTATGGGTTTCCTCTCTAGAGAGGCCACCAGGTCAGTCTGAGTTTGTCAGACATCAGGCTATGCCCTGTGGACCTTTGGCTTATCTGCAGCAGCAGAGATGGAGCCTTCTTCAGCCCTCAGTGCTGGGCACCAGGCAGCCCTGGCTCTGCACATCGGAATCCATCAGTGAGCTTTAAAAATGACCAAGTCCTGGGGTGCCTGGGTGGCTCAGTCAGTTAAGTGTCTAACTTCGGCTCAGGTCATGATCCACAGTTCATGGGCTCAAGCCCCACATTGGGCTGTGTGCTGACATCTCAGAGCCTAGAGCCTGCTTCGGATTCTTTGTCTCCCTCTTTCTCTGCCCCTCCCTGGCTCACACTGTCTCTTTCTCTCTCTCAAAAATAAACAAACATTAAAAAAAATTTTTTTTAAATGACCAAGTTCTACCGTAGACCAGTTAATTCTGAATGTCAGTAGGTGAAGCACAGGGACAGGTATTTTTCTTATCTCCCAGGCGATTCCAATCTGCAGCCAGGATTGAGACCATTATGTAGAATAACAGCATGACCTTAGGGAAGAGCCATGAGCTGTGAGCCTCCATGTTGCTTTTCTGTTGTTTTTTTCCCATCATGCTTCATGGTATTGGGGCCACATGCCTCTCTTTTTCCTGTTTTCTATCCTAAAACATGATTTTTACCCCTTTCATCTTACCTATTCTATTTTGTTGAGCTGATATTAAAAAAAAATTTTTTTTAATGTTTATTTATTTCTGAGACAGAGAGAGACAGAGCATGAGTGGGGGAGGGGCAGAGAGAGAGGGAAACACAGAATCCAAAGCAGGATCCAGGCTCTGAACTGTCAGCACAGAGCCTGACGCAGGGCTCGAACTCACAAACCGTGAGATCATGACCTGAGCTGAAGTTAGACGCTCGACCAACTAAGCCACCCAGGCGCCCCAAATTGAGCTGTAGTTTTAGTAGTTACAGAAGTTTTAGTGTCTTTCTTTTTATTCTGCTTTTCATTTATTTATTTATTCATCCAACATCTAGAGAATGCCTGCTACCACAGGCAATGTACTAGCTTCTGGGATATAGCAAAGAACAAGAAGGCCAGGTCTCATGGTGTGTACATTCTACTGGGATTTGCCCTGTTGTTCTTTTTTTATTAACAAGGCTGGGATATTTGAAAATGGTATTTTGTTTAAGACATACATCATTCGTCCCTTCTCCATTTTCTCTCTTACTTTTTAGTCCTTAATTAAACTTATTTGATTATAAGCAAAGCTTCTGTCCAAAGGAAGCTAAATAAGTTCAGTTACTTGCACTGGACAATGTTTTGCGTGTGTGTACACACAAGTCTTGCGTTGTGTATACGTAGGAATGCTGGAATCTGGATGACATTTGCGATTGGAGATTCCTAAGCCTCCTTGTACTTCTGTGACTGGGAAGGGTTTTGGAGAAGACAGGCTTGGTTAAACCAGTTGTCTTTTTGCCTCTGAAGAATACTCAACCAATGAACGAAGACTTGGTGAAGGCCTCTTAGGCACAGGACATTGAGCTAGGTACTCTGGTAGCATGGGGTTCTACAGGTGCCAAATGGCAAGAAGAGAAAGGCCCAGCCTCTCCCTCAAGAAGCCCATCAGGGACATAGGACTATTTCCACACAGAAGGAGTGAGTGATGGAAGGCCATCGTGGTGAGGACAAGTAGGTACTTCAGAAAAGTCACAGGGGAAGACAATTCTCAGGGCATTATTGGCACTGGTGCAGTTTATTCTGAGACAGATAGCTCCACTCCTTCCCACAGTTCTGGTGTGGACCTTCCCCTTCAAGCTGTGGGTCTTCCCTAAAATAGGTACCAATGGGAACTTGTCCCATCCCAGATGACAGGCTGTGGACACATATTTCCATCACATTGGCAGAGCTCACCCCCAGGAGCCAGGGACTAAGGTTTTCCTTTTTGAGAAAAGAGGACAATTTCCCTGTCTTCTCACAACTGCTAATAAGTTTGATTTATACTTTCTTCCCAAGGCCCAGAGCCAATCACAGGCATTGTTTCTAGCTGTTAGCACAGGGAATTTGGTGTAGGTGCATCTTTAACCAGAGGGAAGAACAAACCTGTTTTCTTTCTTGAAGCCTAGGGATTTGTTTATGGAACTGATCTACTGATGGCTGAGGGAGTGGTTTTCAATTTCTTTTTTAATGACCCATATTAAGAAAGACATATTGCATCACCGCCTGTGACTGAAACAAGTTTCCCAAAACATTACTTACCCTTACTGTATGCAATGTCCTCAGATATTTTATATTCCATTTAATTTTTTTAAATGGATTGATCATGCACCAAATTAAATTCATGGGATAATCATGGGTTGTAACCGCAGTTTGAAAAACTCTTTCGCAGCCAGTGCTGCTTTGATCCGCATGGGCCCTGCGGCTGAGGCTTGGTCTAGCACCCCCTTGTGGATTTCCGGACAACAGCAAGCACTCAGCTTTTCCAATCCCTGAGATGTCTTCTGAGGGAGGCTTGGACTGCCTTTGCTGGAAGATTTGAATCCATGGGCCTGTGCCTTTCCCAAAAGGAACATCTGCTAATTGTTGCTAAAATTTCAAATGGAGCATCTTCCCTCCTCTAGGATATGTCATCTTAGGACATTGTAACAGCAAAACTCAGAGAAGAAAATTGTATCAAAAAGTGATGGAGCTTGTTTCTGGCTTTTGACAAGTACTGCCCCCCTAGTTTTCATAGCTGCTAATAGATGATCAGTGGTAATTAAGCTAATGCATGTGAAGAGTGCCAACGGTGCCTGGTAAGAGTGTCCAAGAGATGTTACTCCCCCACTGCCTCATAACTGATGAGGATTCCTTAATGTGTTGACAGGACTCCAAGATTTCTTATATCTCAGAGGGAATTCAGTCTGTCCTATACTAAAATTCCTCATAAAGGTTAAAAATGTTTTTAATTCATTTCTCAATGCTTCTAAATGTAAAAAAGGTTGGAGGTTGGTGTGTGTGCCAACCCAGTGGGGCCATGGTGGTCGTGCAGAGAAACATTAAGAGGTGGAAGCAAATACACAGATTGTAAAGCCAGGCTATTTCTGTCCATTTCCCATGACGTGTCCTACCCTACCTCCAACGGGCCCAAGTTGAATGGGAACCTGTGACTTTTCATTCAGTCCAAGCATCAGGGATGCTTCTCAAAGCTGCTGGTGGCATGGAGCTAGGAGGGACTCCTGTTGTCGTTAGTAGTGAGACAGCAGCTTTGGGTCTCTTGTTGAGCTTGTGGCCAATTAGTGAAGATAGTAAGTGTCCAATGGTCAGGAACATCTATGCCCAAATGGCCCTTGCATACCCCTTCTCGGGTGTATTTTCTTCTTCCTTCTCTGTGCATGCTGCTCTCAGCCAGACTCTGGAACCAGCCTATGGCCAGCTGGGCCTGTTGTAACAGCGGCCATACACGCCTGATGTGACCTCATCACATCACATACGGCTCTGAGGCTGAGGCTTTGGCATGGCTAAATCAGTGGTCACCCACAAGTCACATTTTATTGAGCAGATGAGAAAGGAAGACAATACCTTAATAACAGAGAGCCAGGAACAGAGGGCCGCCCACTTAGACTTCACTTTATACTCAAGATAACCAACCTATAACTGTGATTTTAAACATACAGAAAAAGATGTCAGCAGATGAAGACCAAGGCTGAACAATAGAAACCAGCTCCAGGTCCCCAAGCTGGAGTTCAGAAGTCTGGCTCTCAGCCTTGCTGCCATAACTGTGGCCAGAATGCAAGGATGATTTACATATATTTGGCCATGTTACCCAAAGGCGAATGTTACTTGATATTTGTGGAAAATATTTAAATTTCACCCCCAAGGATATTTGTCACTGAGGCTTTAAATCCCGACTCTGTCTGCCCAGTTTAGACCCTGCCCAGCATTTCAACGTCAGTCGCCCAAAGCAAAATGCTAATTCTGTCAAATGCATTCCAAGGGCTCACCTCTCTGGCTTGTATCTCTCAATTCAACTTGCAGACAATCAATGTGTGGCGTGCACATCACTCTAACACCCCCCCCCCCACCACCCATGGCTTTGGAAGAGAGGGACAGAAACAAACCTTTCTGGATCTTGTAGACTGGGGAACTCAGCTGTGCTCCTCAGACACTAAGAGATGTCACATTTGGAGGGGGCTTTATGGTTTACAGTTGTTACTAAGTACTTTCACTCAATTTGTGGCTTTTATTTCCATGGCTTACAGCTGAAAAGCTAAGGCCACATTAAGGGACTCACCCTAGATCTCACAGGTGTGGTTAATCTGAGATTCCAGCCCTGTATTTCCAATCCTAAACTCCTCCCAGCCTGTCAGTGCCTGATTTCTGGACGCCTACGATTCTGGGAGGCCATATAAAGGGGGCTATGTGGTCCTGGTCTTTTGGTGCCTTTGTCTAGAACATGCTACCCATCTTTGACCTATCTACCTTGAGAAATCTTCTGTCTAAATGTTAATATTTATCATTTACAGCTGGCCACTGCACCCTTTCAAAGGTGAACACAGTAAAATTTATGACAGGTGTACTATCAGACAACAGAGGAGAATAAAAGCAGGAGGAAGTGTGGCAGCCTCCACCTGTGCAAACCATTCATCCAAGGCTGGGACACCTGGACGATTCTGGCATGGGGCTGCAGCCACGCATCTTCCTCCTGGGGCTGCTGTTGCTTCTGGGGCAAGGTAAGTCTTCCTTTTGCTCAGAGGGCAACTAATGGGTCAGCCTGCTGATGTCCCTTGTTGCTTAGAGCTTGAGAGAGGAATACCTCTTTTTCATGAGCACAGAATGCACAGGTTAGACCCAAGCAGGCTGGAATGCTGAGATTCAAGTGCCCACAGCTGTGAGGCAAGAGGCAGGTCTGGGGATAGGTGAAAAGTGCTGATGGGTAACAGTTCTGTGGTGCAGAAAAAAGCCGTCGGTAGAGGGAGTCACAAAGACCCAGGCTCTAGTTCTCTGTGCTGTGTGGCCTTGAGCAAGTTCTAGCTCCCTGGACCTTGATTTTTTTTTCTTTCTTTCTCATCCTTAAAATGGTAGTACTACTATTTACAGGCTTTGTTTTGTTTTTGCTAAAAGGAAAGAGGAAGGTAGGTTTCAGAAATGAGTGGGCTACTAGTCAGAGCTTTGGATTTCTCCTGAACTAATGATTAGGAGAAGATTGTGCCTCTGCCACATCCCCTTTGCCTCTCTTCTCCTGACCTCTGGCTCCTCTTTGTTTGGAAAGCCTTAAAGATGATTTTTTGGCCTCTCCATATGAGAGGCCTGGGCCCAGAGAGGGAAAGCACTTTCCCTCTAGCCCCCAGAGGTCTGGCTGGGGTCCAAGCACCAGTCTTGCTGCTTACCTTGGACAGGTTTGTTACCCTGTCTAATGGAGGTGTGTGGGGGGTGGAGGGTGGGGTGGGGTGGGGAGCGTGGTGCTCAAGGGTGCAGGGTATGAGGCAAGGGGAGGATAATAATGCTTGCTATGCTTAATATCCAGGGTGATCATATTTTCCTGATTGCTAAATGAGGCAGAGGAGCTTTTTCCTTCATGTTTGATCCATATTAATTCCTCTTTTGTGAAGTGCCTATTCAAGTGTGTTCCCATTTTTGTATAGGTTTTTCCTTTTTTCCCATGATTTAAGGGGTTTTTTCATACATGCTGTGCACTTGCTCTTTGTGGGTGACAGGTACAGCTAATGTTTTCTGAACCTTGTCTTTCTGCTCTCTTTATGGAGACTTTAGACGAGCAAAATTCTGGATTTGGGGGAAATAAATGAGGATGACCCAAACGAGAAAAAATGGAGGCAATTCAGAGGTTGCTGAAGCAGGGAAGGCAGCAACATTCACTTTGGGGAGACGCCAGCGCAGGCAGGGGTGTGGGAAAGCCTGACAGTGAAAAGGGGAAGGACTCAGGTGTGCTCTGACTGGAAGCTGTTGCCATGGGGAAGTTGGAGGCAGGCTAATGAGAAGCGAGGCATCTGACATGATTCATTTGGGGAACATATGTGGCTTTCTGTGGTTGGTCCTGAATTGGAAGCAGGGACAAAAAGTAGGGAAGCTGCAATCCGGGGACCAGGTCCTCACTGTTCTAGACTGATGGCTGCTGGGGTGGTGGTTGGGTTTCCTGCTGGTGTGCTGGTCAGAGTTCAGTTTTATCAGTCGTCTGGCTGTTGTCAGTTTTGTGTTCTGTCTCTTTATTTCTAAAGTTTTCGATCTTATACTCTGGTTTCCCTTCAGATCATATAAATATTTCACCTTTTACTAACATTTTTAATCTTCATGGTTTGTGCTCTTTGGGTCTTATTTAAGAACTCCTCTCCTGCCTTGAGGTCTTGATGATATCCCATATCTCCTTCTAAAACTTCATAGATTTTCTTTTCTCATTTGGGTCTTGAATTCACCTGGGATTGGTTTTTGTGACTAGTGTAAGAGAGGAACCGACTTTTACACACTTCTTTTTGTGCAAATACCTAGTTGTCTCCACACTATTTACGGTGAAGTCCACGGTTTCCTCACTGCTGTGAAGAGCCCTTTCTGTTCATATGGAAAGGGCTCAGATGTGCTTGCATCAGTTTCAGAACTCAGCTTTATCTATCCATTTGTCTGCCCCTTTGCCTACAGCACATTGTCTCAATACTGCAGCTTTATAGTAAGTTTTATTATTGGAGGAAACGGGTCTTTCTATTTTTTTTCTTCTTAGAAATGACTTGACTTTGAACTTCCATATACAATTTACTTTCTGTCAATTTCTACCCCTCAAAAAACCTGTCGGGATTTTGATGAAAATTGCTCTGAATTCTATGAATCAAGTTCGGGACAACAAACATCTTTACAATATTGAGTCTTCCAAATCATGAGCATATATTTAGATCTTCTTTAATGCCTCTTGAAGTTTTATAGTTTCTCTGGTGAGGGCTTGTGTATGTTTTGTTTAATTATTCTTAGGCATATGACCTTTTGTTGTCTGAATGGATTTTTAAATGTTTGTTTTGAAAATGTTTATTTGTCTATGGAATTGATTTTTATATATTGATTGTGAACCCAATTAAGTTCTTATAAATTTTAATAAGTTATCTGCATATTCTTTTGGATTTTCTATATACACAACCCTGCCAATAATGACAGTTTTGTTGCTCTCTTTTCAACCTATATACTGTTTCTTTCTTTTACTTTTCTTCCTGTGCTGGCTCCACTACAATTTTTCATGGAAGTGATGTTTGGAGGCATCCTTATTCCCAAGTTCAAAAAGAAAGTGTTTAACATTTTGTCAGTATGTATGGTATATGCTGTAGGCTTTTCTGCAAATACTCTTTATAAGACTAAGCAGTTCTATCTTGTTACTAATTTGCTAAGATTTTTAAAAAATCATGAGTGGATATTGGATTTTATCTAATATTTTTTTCTGCACTTATTGAGAAGATTATATGATTGACTCCATTAAATTTGCTATTGTGATGAATTGACTTTATTATTTTATTCATTTTTTTCAGTCATTGCTTATTAGATTTACTGTAGACCACACATTGTATTTACTTACCCTGTCTTTTCCATCTCTTTTAGTCTAGAATAGTTCTTTAGTCTCCTGGTTTGTCCTTTTGTGTCGATGAAAACTTTAGGCTGGCTTTTTGTGTGTATGCACTTCAATTTGGATTTGTCCAAATTGGTTGTGTTTTTTGTTTTTTGTTTTTGTTTTTGTTTTTTGTTTTTTTTTTTTTTTTTTTTTTTTGCTGGAATCAGATTAAACTCTCTGGGAAGAAACAAAAAATAGATCATGTTTTGTCCTTAAGGTATTGCATTGGGGGATACATGTGATGCTGGTAAATACCCTAATTGATTGTGTTAAGTTTGGTAATTTGATTAAGGTGTGTCTGCCAGAGTTCTCCCTTGTAAGGGTGCCTCCCCCCATGTGATTTATAAGTTATCTGTGAGGAGGAACTGTGATCCTATGTGACCATTCTTCTACCCAATGGTTTTCCCATCCACTGATGATTCTTGCCTGAACTGAATATTACCAGGGTGACTGTAACGTGGTGATTTTAAAATGTCTCTCATTCCTTCTAACATTGTTAGTTGGCATTCCCCCATTAAAAAAAATAAGAGATTCTCTTCTCTACCCCATTCTTATTATGTTTTATTTTTTAAATATAAAATAGATTTATGGGTTCTTTTATTATTTAAAAAATTTTTAAATGTTTGTTTTCAAGAAAGAGAGACAGAGAGAGCATGAGGGGAGGGGCAGAGAGAGAGGGAGACACAGAATCTGAAACAGGCTCCAGGCTCTGAGCTGTCAGCACTGAGCCTGACACGGGGTTCGAGCCCACAGACAGGGAGATCATGACCCGAGCCAAAGTCGGACACTTAACCAACTGAGCCACCCAGGTGCTTCTATGGATTCTTTTATTAGCGTGGTATAATCCATTCAGGTTGCTATTCATTTCGATGCTCAAGGAATTATGGATTTGGTCAGTGAGACGCCTTCATACTGCCTCCTGTGTCCCCATCCATTTTTAAGCACTTTTTAGTTTTATGGAACAAGCCATTCCAACTAATCCTGTATTTTTCCAATCTCAGCCATGCAATTAGCCATTTCTTCAAGGTTCCAGTTGTTGGGGGATTTTATTTAGAAACCAAGATTAGGTGCTAGGGGTGTTCATTGCTGCTGGAGTTATGTCCAAGCTCACCCAGTGGACAGAGCTAAGAAGTAGAGTTTCCTTTTTAAAAAATAAATGTATACAAATGATCTCTAGGTAGAATTAGCCTTTTATCTCCTTCCCCCATTTCAGATTGGTTTTGTCCTTCTTTCACAGTGCAAACCAAGGTTACAAAAGCAACAATAAATCTTTTTGTTTGCTGAGTCTTGTGATACAACATAATATTGGAGCTACTCTAATAGCACCAATGACAATAGCACCAATAACAATGGTTTCTTGCCATTCTTTTTCCTTCGAGTATATCACACTCACGGTATATAATCAATATACTTAGTTCAAAATCACTGGGATTAATTCTATTTCTTTTGTTCTCACTGTATGGTTATCTATCGGACACATAGTTAAGTTTGTCTCTGTATTCAGTTATAGGGTTTCTCCCATTCTTGTTGATTTTAGTTTATCTTTTGAATATATAGAACATTAACATGGTTCAGAAGTCAGAACTATGTGAAAAAAGACACTCAGAGAAGTTCCATCTCCTCTAGCCTTTCTTTTCTACTTATTCATGTAGATAACCAATTTCATTATTTTCATATCTTCACTATATTTCTTTTTGCAATATACTTTATTTTGTCTTCCTTCTTGCACAAATGATAACCTACTGTATGCTTTTTTGTTTATTTTAATTTTCTTCACCTAATGTATCCTGAGATTATATTGTATCTATTCAGATCTTTTTCATTTTTTTCCAACTGTAGACTATTCCACTATTACCGTATATATTCAACAAGTCTCCTGATGTGGCCATTAGGTTGTTTCCAATATTTTGCTATTATAAGTAGTGTTGTCGTGAACAATCATGTGCATATGTCTTTTTCATGTTGTTGGAGGTAGAGCTTAGGATAAGTTCCTAGAACTTAGGAGTCAAAGGGTAAACACACATAGTTTTGTTGGATGTTGCCAAATTTTCCTCCGTAAGGATTGTACCATTTTATATTCCCCCTGGTAGTATATAAATAAAATGTCATCTTCTCCGTAGCTTGACAATATACTATATAGTCAAGCTTTAGAACTTTTGCAAAGGTCACAGGTGAGAAATGGCATTTTTAGTTTAATTTCTCTGATTACAAAGGAAGTTGAGTATCTTTTCTTATTTTTAAAGACCATGTGATCTCAGGTTCCAAAAAAGTAATGGAAAAGGTTAAGTCCCAATGTGCTAGCACTTTTCAAGTCTCTGCTTGCAAATGTTTGATAACATCCCATTGGCCCAAGCAATTCATATGGGCAACCTCAGGTTTAAGTGGAAGAGAAATAGACTTCTCTAGACGGAAGGAGCAGCAAAGTTACATTGTAAAGTGACACGCATCCACAGATGTGTATTTGTGACCATTTTGTAATGGTCTACGTTCACTGCTCTTTTCTTCAGGGTTTTTAATAGCTATTTTTGCATGTTTATTTTGCCAAATGAACTTTAGAATCAATTCATCTAGCTTTGGAAAAAAATCCATTGGCATTTTTATTGAAATTCACTTAAAATTAAAATGAAACTAGGCTTATCCAGAAGTACTTAATCTTTTATAATTATTATAAATGTTTTTTATTCTCTTCCACTATACTTCCAACTGGGCCAGCTCATATATTGGTATATACAAAGGCTTTTACATTTTGCATGTTAATTTTATACTTTCTATCTTGCTACATTATTATACCTTTTGAATTAGTTTTATCGTTAATTCTCTAGAGCAATTATACACCCATATCATTAACAGATAAGAGTTTTCCTTCGTTTCTAATTCTTCTTCCTGTATTTATTTTTTCCTAATTGAATTGGCTAATATTCCAATACCATATTAAATAGTAGTGGTGATAGTGGCAATTCTCACCTTGTTCCTGACCTTAGTAAGAGGTAAATTTCTCCCTATTCAGTTGGATGATGGCCTTTGGGAATTATCCATACATGCATAAATACACACACTCACACACGTGTGTGTGTGTGTGTGTGTGTGTTTGCATTAATGAAATATCCATACATTTCTATTTCCTTGAGTGTTTTTATCAGGAATGAATGTTAAAGTTTGTTGAGTGTCTTTTTAGCATCTGTGGAAATAATCTTATTCCCCCCCCTTAGATTAGTTATTATTTTGAATTATATTAATAGATTTGCTAATATTGGGCTATCTGTGCATTCCTGGAATAAAATCGAGTTGGTCATGGTATATTTTGTCTTTATATACCACTGGCCCTAGAAAACATGGATTTGAACCATGTGGGTCCACCTATATCCAATTTCTTTCAACAAACTTTTGGAAAATTTTTTGGAGATTTGTGACAATTCGAAACAACTCAGAAACAGCATAGCCTGGAAATATCAAAAACATTAAGAAAAAGTTAGGGATGTCATGAATGTGTTAATTCTATGTAAATACTAGTCTATTTTATTATTTACTACCATTAAAATGTATACTAATCTATTATGAAAAGTTAAAAATTATCAAAATTTACACAGAAACCACACATTATCTTTTCATTTTTGATGTCTGGTATTCATAACACATATACCATCTAGAGTATTTTGTATCCTTTAAGGCAATATCGATGTTAAGTACAACAGATAATTCATCTTGTAAACAGATGATGTAAACTTATGGATAAACACAAAGCTCTATACACGTATTTTCTCTTCCTTATTAACATTTTCTTTTCTCTAGCTTGCTTTATTATAAGAATACAGTATATAATCCATATAAAAAACAAAATATGTGTTAGTTGACTATGTTATTGGTAAAGATTCTGGTCAACAGTGGGCTATTAGTAAATTTGGGGAGGAATCAAAAGTTATGCATAGATTCTGTCTGTGTGGAGGGTCAGTGCTCCAACCTCCAGTTGTTCAAGGGTCGACTGTACTGCTGGATTTAGTTTGCTAACACTTGTGTAGGATTCTTTTTCTTACATGTTCATGAATGAAATTGAACTGTCGTTTTCTTTTCTCTTGGTGCCCTTGTTGGATTTTGATATCAGTGTTCTACATTCTCGTAAAATGTATTTGGGAGTGTTTCTATTTTTCTTTCTTGAATAGTTTTTAATATGAATGGAATTCGTTGTATCTGGCTCTCTCAGTCAGTAGAGCATGAGACTCTTGATCTTGAGGCCACAAGTTCAAGCCCCATGTTGGGGGGTAGAGTTTACTTAAAAAAATTATATAAAATATATGAATGGAATATTTTCCTTTACTTGGTAGAACTCACCAATAGCCTAGAATATTATATTTTGCTAGATTTTTGACTACTGACTCAGTTTTTTATTTTTTAAATTATTTTTAAAAATATAATTTATTGTCAAGTTAGCTAACATACAGTGTATATAGAGTGCTCTTGACTTTGGGAGTAGATTCCCATGACTCATCACTTACATACAACACCCAGTGCTCATCCCAACAAGTGCCCTCCTCAATGCCCATCACCTATTTTCCTCTCCTTCCACCCCACCATCAACTCTCAGTTTGTTCTCTGTATTTAAGAGCCTCTTATAGTTTGCCTCCCTCTCTGTTTGAAACTATTTTTCCCTTTCCCTTCCCCTATGGTCTTCTGTTCAGTTTCTCAAATTCCACATATGAATGAAAACATGATATCTGTCTTTCTCTGACTGACGTATTTCACTTAGTATTATAATCTCCAGTTTCATCCACGTTGTTGCAAATGGCAAGATTTCATTCTTTATCACTGGTGAGTAGTATGCCATTGTATATAGAAACCACATCTTTATCCATTCATCAGACCAGCCACATTTGGGTTCTTTCCATAATTTGGCTATTGTTGATAGCACTGCTATAAACATAGGGGTACATGTGCCCCTATGAATCGGCACTCCTCTATCCTTTGGATAAATTCCTAGTAGTGCTATTGCTGTGTCATAGGGTAATTCTATTTTTAATTTTTTGAGGAACCTCCACACTGTTTCCCAGAGAGTTGCACTCGTTTGCATTCCCACCAACAGTGCAAGAGGGTCCCCTTTCTCCACATCCTTGCCAGCATCTGTTGTTTCCTGAGTTGTTAATTTTAGCCACTCTGACCTGTGTGAGGTGATATCTCAGTGTGGTTTTGATTTGTATTTCCCTGATGATGAGTGATGCTGAGCATCTTTTCATGTGTCAGTTGGCCATCTGGATGTCTTCTTTGGAAAAGTGTCTATTCATGTCTTCCCATTTCTTCACTGGATTATTTGTTTTTCAGGTGTTGAGTTTGGTAAGTTCTTTATAGATTTTGGATTCTAACCCTTTATCTGATAGGTCATTAGCAAATATCTTCTCCCATCCCCTGACTCAGTTTTCTAAATGGTTATAGAATTATTCATATTTTTATTTCTTATAAGTATGTTTTGGAAAGTTTTGTCTTTCTGGGAATGTGTTCATTTCAAGTACATGTTGAAGTTTTTTGCATAATTTTTAGAGAATTTCTATTGTTATCTCTTTGATATCTGTAGCTTCTGTAGTTATGCCCCCTTTTTATTTCCAATACTGGTTATTTGTGACTTCATCCTTTTTCTATGATTCATCTTATCAGAGGTTTGTCTACCTTATTAGTTTTTTGAAAGAACCAACTTTTGGCTTTATTGATCTTCTATGTCATAGTTGTCTATTGCTGCAGAGCATGTTACAGTAAATCATATTGACAAACAGCAACCATTTTATTTACTCACAATTCAGTGGATCTGCAATTTGGGAAGACATCAGCTGGGACATCTTGTCCCTGTTCCACACGGTATTGTGTGGGACTGACATGGCCGATCTAAAATGACATGTCTGTTGACTTGGTACTGGGGTGTGTTGGTCCTCCTCCACATGGTCTTTCTAGGAGGACAGCCTGGGCTGGGTACAGAAGTACCTAAATGGGCAAAAATAGAACCCACAAGGCCTCTTAATGCCTGGGCCCAAGAGTCATTTCTGCTGCTTCTGTTGGTCAATGTAAATTTCAGGGCCAGCCTAGATACAAGGGGAAGGAAATAGACTTTACCTCTTGTGGGGAGGGGTGGCAAAAGTCACATTACAAAGTGGCCTGCAGGATGGGAGGAAAGTTATGGTCCTTTTTGGAAAAATACACTACGGTCTAAATTGTATGTTTTTTTCCTGTTTCATTAATTTCTGTGAATTAATCTCGCATGACATTTATAGTCTTTCTTGAATCTATGGCTTGATATCCTCCATAAATTTTGAAAATTCTCAGACAGTATCTCTTGAAATACTGCTTCTACTCCATTATTCCTGTCTTTTCCTTCCATGGTGCCAATTAAATGTATGTTTGGTTGTCTTTATATACCATGTCCCTTAGCCTCTATTCCAACTGTACCATCTTTTTGTATTTCTAGAAAATTGCTGCATTCTGAGTAATATATTATGACACATGTCCTAATTTATTCATTCTTTCAGTTGTGTCTAATGTGCTGTTAGACCTGATCATTAGAGGCTTTGAAAATATTTTTCAAATATAATTTACATGTATTTCTGTACCAAACTGACAGTGTTACTTTTAAAAATAATTTTGTGTTTCCGTGAATAGCCTCAAATTTTCTTTTCCACCATCTTGGATCTGTTTCTACTGTATTTTTTTTTTCTGCTGATTCTTACCTCTGGATACTTTGTTTCTCTCTTTGCCTAGTTATTTTTTATTGTGTGCAGCTCAGACTCCTCCAAGAGTTATTTGTAGACTCTTCGGGGCCTAAGATGAATATGACTGTATAAATGTAACTCTGTCGAGCACTGGGGACATTGCCATTTGAGTGTCACTTCAAGATAAACTCACAGCGTGAGGTTCTCTAGAACAGCCAGCCAAGCGCCACACTAACCACTGTGTATATATAACAGCTTCCACTTAAGAGGGATATACTGTTGGATGCCCGAGTGGCTTGGTTGGTTAAGCAAGCATCTGACTCTCAGTTTCAGCTTAGGTCATGATCTTGCAGTTTGTGAGTTTGAGCCCCACGTCGAGCTCTGTGCTGACAGTGTGGAACCTGCTTGGGATCCTCTCTGCCCCTCCCCCACTTGCTCTCTTCCTCTCAAAATAAGTAAATAAAAACTTAAAAAAAAAAAAAAAGAAGAGGGATAGACTATTATCCTCATTTTACAGATGAGAAAACTGAGACTCAGAAATTAAATAACTTCCCCAAGATCATCTAGCTGTAAGTACACGAGCCAGAGTTCAGTCCTGAGACTGAGTCCTGAGTCATGGCTTTTTGCCACCACCCTGTATTACAGGGAGGGAAGAATCATAATTCGGTTTTATTTAAGCTTTGAAATGGGCTCAACAAACAACACACGTAGAAATAGGTTCCTGTTCCAAAAGTTTGGGTGTATAAAACTGAAACATCATTATCTTAAAACTGCAATTGGCAAAAGCAAGTTGGCAAGAAACCACCGTATCTAATAAAGTACAATTTTTGCTAGAGCTTCATTTTCCTGGAATGGGTCAGCAGTTCCCTGGGAGACTGTCAGGCTGGGGAATGAAAACTCTTCGCCTTGGTAATGCACCTGGGTCAGGCCTGTCACTGGTAAGCCAAAGGTAGGAGCAGGTGAGGAAAGGAATACCTCTTTTCTCATTAGAACAAGTACAGCCAGTCAATGTTTGTTTTACAGGGACCTAGAGTCGTTCCTGGAGGTTGCCAGCCAAGCCTTCTAGAAATCGTCTTTCCAAATAAGAGTAGATAGCAACCCTGGAGAGCTTTTGGTAGTCCAGGTTCTTCTAGTTATTGACGAGAGAGGAGTGGGGACTTGCTCAAGTCCCATAGCCAGTTGGTGGCCGAGCCATCCTTGGAACTCTGGTGTTAGACTCTCTTCTACATCAGATGCCTCAATCCCCATCTCCACCCCCTGCTCCAACTCACTTGCCTCCAAGTTCCTTCTGTGAGCCGCACACCCAGGTAAGGGATTCTCTCTGGGGGGACTCAGGAGCCATACTTTTCCTGGGCTGTCATCTGTACCTTGTAGTTTTTGAGGACTTTATCGTCAATCATCCTTTTCATCAAGTTGCATTTTTGCTACTGTCAGTTAACTGTCTGAGCGCTCTTCTAAGAACCCGAGTTGAGCTGAGCCTGGCTGGGAGATAATAAACCAAAAGAAGGAACCCTCAGGAGAGAGCTTATTTGCATAAAATCACTGGAGAAGAATTAAGTACCAAAATAGGTGAAGTAGCTGTAATGAAAGCAACAGGCTTCAGAGAACTGAGAGGTGAACGTGGGCTGGAGAAGTTTCACGTAGGAGGGAAACTCAGCGGAGCTCTGAAAGCTGTGTGGGATCAAGATAAACACAGGAGCAGGGAGGGCATGCAAGTTAGGGAGCAGCACACTCAGAGATGAAGTCGAGGTTCCTAGTGCAGGGAGCAGGTCTGCTGATCCGAGGGCAGGGTTAGTGTTAGGGGAGGAATTTGAAATCCCAAGACCAGAACAATAGAGATTATCATAATACCTTTTGGCTTAAAGAGACTTCTAAAAGAACTATTCCCTTTTTTTTTATTGTTTGTTTGTGTGTTGATTTATTTATTTATTTATTTTACATGAACAAAAACTGAACCCTTGGGCAGGTCAGGTTAAGTGACCTGCCCAAGGTCACACAGCAAGCCTAGAATTTGGATTTGCTATCGTGGGAAGTGGGGAGCTATGACAGACTCTTCAGCAGGAGAGTGGCCTAATGCAAGTGGTATTTTGGACAAGATGAGTCTGCCAGCTTCAAACATAAAAGGTCATGTGTGGAAAGAGGCAGCACACTGGTGAATTTGTGTGCCTGGCTCCTAGAAAGAGGCCCTGCAGGGAGTTTGCTTGGTTCTGGGAAGGCCAAGTGCTTTTCTTTTAGGCACCTGTCTCCTCTTGTGTTCTTGCATCTCAGTGGGAACAGTGGTCCTTAGCCCATGTTCTCTTCTTCACACTAGAACCTCCCAGTTGTCTCTGGAAAGAGACTTTCCTGATTGCGGGGGAGGGTGGACCATGAGGCCCCCGCACAGCTCCCTGAGATTCCCCTCCTGTTGGAGCTCACTAATAATCGCTACCACCCCCCATCCACCTTTGAGGGTCCCCGTTAAATCTCTGACTGGAGCTGAGAATGATTGTGGAGGGTATTGGCATGGGAGGAGTCAGGGCCCTGGCCAGCGGTTCACCTTCACCATGGCACCCTCTTCTTCGGGTTGTTCGTCCTGGCTCTGGGCCTACCTCGATTGTTCCCATGAGGAAGGTGAGGAAAACCTAATTGACAAGCAAAGCCTTCCTCGTCTCAGGTCATATAATGAGCGAAGGGCAAAACCTTAAGTCAACTGCGGATGTGCTCCCTCCCATTCAAACTGCTTCCTAAAGACTTCTTCCCTCTCCCCCAACACAGGGTGTATGATGTTGGATACTGGGTGGGCATCAGGAGGTGGAGACAGGAGGGTGCACTGGTCTGTGTCTGGGATGGAATCTGTAATGGGTGGTGGTGTCCCCTGTGGTCATCAGCACAGGACACGGAGTATCTAGAGAATGTTGGTTTGGGACTTCCCAAGTCATCTCTAATGTTTTTTGTACAATCATCAGACTAGAGGATGTGTCTACCCAAAAAGTTGTGACCTTGTTAATACTACTATCATTCCTTGGCATGCCTGATGAAAAATTGAGATTGATGAGTTAGGACAGCCAAAAAAAACTGGTCTTATAGACATGACAAAAGAATAAATTTCCACATGCCAGGAACTCAGGCTATAGAGCAACACACACAACAAGCCCTTTAAGAACATTCTTTTAAAAAGACTTTGGTCCCAAGGAAAGCATATCAGATGACATTAAGGAGAATCAAATTCCACATCATGGTCTTTTTAGTAACTTAGTGATCTTCGGCAAGTTTGTTAACCTCTCTGGGTCTTAGATTCCTGAGACATTAAATGAGATGATATCAAAGATCTGCCCATGTTGGCCATTCTAGAATTCTTTATTATTTTTTTTATTGTTTATTTTTGAGAGAGACCTAGTGCAAGTGAGGAAGGGGCAGAGAGAGAGAGGGAGACACAGAATCCGAAGCAGGCTCCAGGCTCTGAGCTGTCAGCACAGAGCCCAATGTGGGGCTCGATCCCATGAACCGTGAGATCATGACCTGAGCCGAAGTCGGATGTTTAACCGACTGAACCACCCAGGTGCCCCACCATTCTAGAATTCTAAGACAAATGTTTAGAGGTTAGTCTAGCTACCCCAGAAAGATTCTCTAGTCCTCACTGTCCCCTTCTACTGACTATGGCATGTGACCACCAAAGCACCACACTGAGGGAGAGATGCTGACATCTTGTGATGCTTGGCGCACAGGCGGTCCTGGTGTTGGAGCAGCAGCCAAGCATGACTTGTGGTTTTTGACTCCGCTCCCACAGGCAGTCATGTGTGGTGCCTCCTCCCAGGTCAACAGCATTCTGCAGGCCCTTGGGTGTACATGGGATAAAGTGCTGCATGCAGGGACAGATAATCCCAGAAGACCTGCTTACAGCCCAGACAGTACAGGGGACAGATACAGGCTGACTTGAACCCTCCCCTTCCCAGGTTGCCAGGACAGCTCACTGCTTGGTGGATGGCAGTGCTGGCCCGGAGTCTGTCCTTGCCCTTGCTGGCATGGTCTGTGTGAGCTGGTAAAAATCACCTAGCCTCTCTGAGTCTATAAAAATGTTAACAGGGTCATAATTCCTGCCACTTACTTACCCTTTAGGGTTGCTGGGAGGACAATACACTTTTCAAAGAGTCTGAGAATTTAATGTACCCTAAAGAGTGGCCTTAATTGCACATGCGTTGGCCTTAAAAGTCCTCCCCGCACTGCCCAAGGCGAGGGCCTTCCTTTCATCCGGGGAGACAAGCCACTCCTAGCTTGTGTACAGCCCTCTTCTGTTCACACAGCAGTTTCCTGTTCTTTGATCCTTGAGACAACCTCAAGAAGAAGGTCAGGAAACCAGTCGTATCCCCATTTGATAGATGAAGAAGTCAAGGTTCAGAGACATTAATTCTTGATTAAGGTCACAAAATGGCTGTCTTTCCTCAAGGCAGGGATAGGGGTGGAAAATTGTGCCCCAGGCACAGCATAAGTGGAAAAATATAAAGGAAATTTGTAAATTAAGAGAACATGGGCTGTTTTAATTTTGCTTTTGAAATCAGCCTCCTTACCCCTGGCCTGATGTTGGGCTAATGCACTCTGGGTTTCCCTGAAGAGTTGGGGCTCTTAATCTCACAGGTGCAGCAGTCAAAGGGCTTTTAAAAACTTCTGGTGTCCACGATACCTAGGCCCCACATCAGGCCAACCAAATCTGAGCCTCTGTCTTGGGGGGCTGGGCAGCAGGTGATGGGTTGAGGACCTTTGCTTCAGAAGGTGCTTCCCTAAGGACACTCGTGTGTGAATTTACCTCGTCAGGCCTGATGCTCTAATGGCCTTTTGTTAGTTCCAGGACCCCAGTGGTCATGGCTCTTCCCACTTGGATGACTGATCTCAGCCAGACCTGTTTCTCTGAATGTGCACAGATGCCTTCCTCTTTCATTCCCATCAGCATGGAAAAGTACATGTTTTTTTCCCTTACTGACCTTACTGAGTTGGAGTTTCTCAGGGAGCTCAAAGCCCTTTATAGATCCGTGAGCTGGAGGCTAAAACAATCTTCCAAAAGAGAAAGATTCATGGGGTTCAATCATGCCACAAGTGCTTTGATAATTTCTTCCACAATACCTCAGGGTGCTATGGGAACAGGCAAGAATTTTTTTTTCCATTTATCTGGTGGGAAGCGGAGAACTGGAGTGAGGGCCAAGTCACTCTGGGAGTCCGTGGGGACAGCACCAAGGGGTCTAAGTTCTCCTGTTCTGAGCACTTAATGTTTAGATTCTGGATATAGTTACTCCAAACAGTTACCATGGGCGATTCAGATCATCAAGTTAAAAACATGAACTCTGGGGGCTCCTGGGTGGCTCAGTCGGTTGAGAGTCCGACTTTGGCTCGGGTCATGATCTTGCAGTTGTGAGTTAAGTTCCACATCAGGCTCACTGCTGTCAGTGTGGAGCCCACTTCGGATCCTCTACCCCTCCCCTGCTCACACTCTCTCAAAAATAAACAAACCTTAAAAAAAAAAAAAACCCAAAACATGAACTCTGTAGTTGTATGAGGAAATCACAGAACATTGAGGTTGGAAAGGTCTGAGAAATGGTTTGTGCTAACCATCTCTGTGACACTGAAATTATCACAACTATCATTTACTGTACATTTTCCACTCCTGGTTCTGGGGAACAAAGGTTATGGAGCAAGGCCAGGCCCCCTTTGGACACTGAAGGAGAGTCTCCTACATCCCCCTCGGCTTTTCTTCCCTGGTCTTCCCAAGTGTGTTTAAAAAATTTTTTTTTTCAACGTTTATTTTTGGGACAGAGAGAGACAGAGCATGAACGGGGGAGGGGCAGAGAGAGAGGGAGACACAGAATCGGAAACAGGCTCCAGGCTCTGAGCCATCAGCCCAGAGCCTGACGCGGGGCTCGAACTCCCGGACCGCGAGATCGTGACCTGGCTGAAGTCGGACGCTTAACCGACTGCGCCACCCAGGCGCCCCCCCAAGTGTGTTTAAACAGGACACATGGAAACGTGAAGGGTCAGATGTCCTATCTTTTTTCTGATCTTTTCTCTTTCTTTCTTGCCTCCTTTGGATTAAATATTTTTATTACTTCAATTCCACCACCCTTCCCTGCTGAACATGAGCCTGCTAATTATACATGTTTTTGTTATTTTGGCATTTATAATTACAACATGCATCCTTGACTTGTTAAAATCTAATTAAATGATTACTTTAATCACCTCCCAGATAAAGGAAAAACCTTATCGGCGTGACTCCATTTACTCTGAATCTGCCCACACAGCAATATGTTACATGTATTTTAAACCCCACCCTCCATTATTTTTATTGTTTCTATCAGGGGTGGCAAATTTTTTCTATAAATGGCCAAATGACAAAATATTTTAGCTTTTGTGGCTCACGTATGGTCTCTATCACATATTCTTTTTTTTTTTTTTTTTTTTTTTAACCTTTAAAGGTGTGAAAACCATTCTTCTCTAGAGAGCCATACAAAAATAAGCTGCGGGCAGATTTGACCTATGAGCCTCAGTGTACTGACTCCTGCTTTATGCAGTGAATATTATTTTGGATTTATTCACCCTTACTGCACTTCATTCCTTCTTACATTACCATGCTTCGATCTGGCATCATTTTCCTCGTACCATTTGGAATGTGTCATCCCACTGTCTTCGGGCATCTATTGTTTCTGAGAAATTGACCGTTAATCATAATGTTGGTCTCCTGTGTGTTTTTCCTCTGCTCTTGAAATTTTTTCCTTTGCTTTAGAACTACACGTAGACACAGCAGTTAGTACAGTTCAAGTATCTGGGTAAATTTCTCTCTGTGTTTTTCCCACCTAAAGTTTCCCCCCCTTCACCCCCAGTTTCTTTGATCTGTGGCTCAATATCTTTCTTCACATGTGGAAAGTTTTCAGCCATAATCTCTTCAAATCCGTTTCTGCCTCTTTCTCTGCTTCTTTTGGGACTCAGTACGTGTATGTTTGTGTGCTTGGCAGTAGCCACAGATCTCTGAGGCTCTGTTTATTTTTCGTCAATCTTTTTTTCTTCTTCTCTATTTTTCAGAAATGTACCTTCTATTGATCTATCAATCTGGCTTGAAGTTTACAAGTTCTTTTTCCTACCATCTCAAGTCTGTTGTTGAGCCAATCTAATAAATCTTTCAGTGTTGTGTTTTTCAACTCTGGATTTCCTTTCTTTTTTTTTTTTTTTTTTTTTTTACTAACTTCTACCCGGGCCCACTCAGAACTGGTTTCCATTGACTGCTATTTTTTCCCCCATAGTGCAAGGCTCCCTTTTCAGTTTCATGGCATGTCTAGTAATTTGTGGTTGCAAACTGGACATGTTTGATAAACATCTAGCAATTCTGGATTTAATTTTTTCTGAGGGTTGTTGGTTTTTCAGTAACTTGCCTAGACTTAAACTGTGGAATCCGTCTTCTCCTTCATGATGTGTAGCCACTGATGTGTTTGATCAGTTTTTTATTTCTTATTTTTATCTTTTTAACCTGGCATTCTAGGAGTCATCCCTGGGTCTGCATGGTTTAGTGATCAGTCAGTGACTCGGACAGAGGTCGTGCTCAAATGACTTGGGTTGCTAAGGGTCCATATGTGTAGGTTGTGGAAGGACACAAAGTTTGAATCAACTCTCAAGCTTCTCTTCACTTATTCCAGGTCTTCCTAGCACAGATGTAGATTTCCAGTCAGCCAGGAGAAAGGAAAGAGCGTATTTCAACCTTCCTCATTTCCTGGATTGCCCCCATTAAAAATCTGATTAGTTCACCTCTCACCCTAACTTGAAACAAAACATTAGGCTAATAGAGCCGTGGATGTTACCCATTTATTAGTTCACTACTTTACACTGTCTTTTGTCTATTTTGTTTTTTGTTTTCTCTCTTGGTTTCTATTTATTTGGTGGTGTTTCCTGGTACTTTTTTTTTTTTTTTTATTGGAAGCCGGGCATTAGAAATACAATTTCATGTTGTGGATGGTGCTATCTTCCTTTGTAAAAGCAGACAGGTAGGGGCATATCACCTTAGTCTATTCTGGAATAAAAATGATTCAAAGTGGACTCCGTCTTTTTTGCAGGATGGCCTATTTCAAGTTTATCCCTACTCCAAGGGTCTAGCTCTTTGAAGCACCAACTGAAACCCAGGATGTTTACCAGGCCTGCCCTCCTTGATGCACATTACACCCTAGTGTTTCTCTCCAGTTTCACACAACTGCCTGAAGCTCTGCGTGGCATGTTAGCCTCTTACCTGCTGATGTCTCTTGTCAAAGATTTGGCAAATGTTTCTAGGGTAAAACCAGCACCAAATGTTGGGCCCATGCTCTTCACTTCCCTTCTCTCTGGCTATTGACCCCTCCAGTTCTTGCTGCCTTTTTGACTCTCAGTGGAAGGGCACGATCATGCATGTGCACACACACAGAGAATGTGGAAATGCACAATAGGATTTCTGCAGAGGGAAAAATCAAGGCCCAGAAGATCCCATAGTGTTTGCAGGAAAGAGATGTAGGGATCCATCTACTGTCTTCAAGAACAGTCTCCTTTGAGCCCCTTTAAAGCCTTTCAGATCTAGAGTCAGCAGATGGAGACTCTCAACCCAATCCTACTTCTTGAAAGAACAATGTTAACTACTTCTGCTACAAAATTATGCTAATAATGACCGCTTTCTCTCTGGATTGTTTTGATAAGGAACAGCACCTTTCCTCAAAAAGAACATATTTCAATATACACCTTGTGCAGGCACTGGGCTAGGTATTCTGCTTATGTTATTTGATTGAAAATTTTTTAGAAATTATAGAGAGCTGAGTGTATTAACAGTCATAAAAATCTGAGGAACCTACTTTTTATAGCAGGGGACCAAAGGGTTTCTTTGAGGAGAGATTTGTTTGTTTGTTTGTTTGTTTCTCAGGCTTAGAGCCTGGAAGACTAGGATATGTGCTGAACAGGACATCTCTCAAAGACAACGGGATAGTTGGCTTCCAGCACCAATGCTCCTTTACCTGTGGGATTCTGGCAAAGCCCAGTGAAGAGCTTCAGCAACAGCCGACCTGACAATCTAGAGGCAGATCCCAGGCTCCCATCTGGGCTTCCTGGGGCTAAAGGCTACTGCTGATCCCCAGATGTCATTTTCCTGTTTTACCTTGATGATCTCTTTATAGTAGCAGAATATATTGAGCATTGATTGGTTGGCGAATAATGGCCATGGGGCCAAATCCGGCCTTATGCCTTTTTTTGTATGGCCTGTGGGCTAAGAATAGATTTTACATTTTTAGATTTTTTTTTCATGTAGATGTCCATTTGTTCCAGCACCATTTGTTGAAAAGGCTCTCTTTTCTCCATTATATTGCCTTTGCTTCTTTGTCAAAGATCAGTTGACTTTACTTCCATGGGTCTGTTTCTGGGCTCTCTACTCCATCCCACGGATCTCTTTGTCTGTTTTTCTGCCAATACCACATAGGAGCTTTATAGTAAGTCTTGAGGTTGGCTAGTATCAGGCCTCTGACTTTTTTCTCCTTTGATATTCTGTTGACCATTCTGGGTATTTTGCCTTTTCATATACACCTTAAAATCCGTTCGTTGATATCCACAAAGGTTTTTAAAGGTTTAAATGGTTGGGAAAAATAGAAGGGTATTTCATGACACATGAGAATGATATGAAATTCAAATTTCAGTCTCCAGAAAGTTGATCTGTTTACATGTTGTCTATGATGTCTTTCACACTACAATAGCAGAACTGAGTAGCGACCGAGACTGTATGGTCTGCAAAACCCAAAATACTGACTATCTGGCTCTTTGCAGAAAATGTTTGCCGATGCCTGATCTAGATATTAGGCTGTGACTTACACTTAGGTTGTTGGCTATGAGCACAGCCCACAGAACCAGACTGCCCATTTTCAAATCCTGCAGTCACCATTTGCTAACTGTGTCACCTTTAAAATGTCACTTAACCTTTCTGATGCTGTTCCTTACCTATAAGGTAGGGCTAATAGCATTTATCTCAGAGAGTTGTCATGAGGATGAATGAATTATTTCATGTAAGTCTTAGGATGCCTGACGTATAGAAGCTGCATATAAGTGTTAGCTACCATATACATTTGTATCCTAGCTTAAAAAAAATAAGTCTCTCCTCCTTGCCCTGCTAATTCACCAACCCTACCACCCCTAGAGTGATGATCATCTTAAAACACACGTCAACACTCCTGTCTTTGAAGATCGGTCATGGCTCCCTGTTGCTCACGGAGGAGTCTGGCGTTTGCAGCTCCATAGCCCAGCTGCCTGCCTCTACCCTCCTCTACCCTGCCCTCCACTTACAAATCTGCTCCAGCCTTTTCTAGCATTCTGTCCTTGTCCACACCCCTGTTCCTCCCTGTCATGTGGCTCTTTCTGCCCAGAAAGCTTTCTTCTGGGAATGTAAGGATTATCACTGAGATCTGGGGCAAGTTACAGCAATCATTCCTGCCGTGAGCTCCAATATGGAAATCAGTGCCTGATCTCACAGTGGGCATGAAATGGAAATATACTCTCGCTGCTTATGAAACTCCAGATAAATACTTTTCAGGGTCAAAAGGTAAAGCTGCAGAAGACGGCAGAGGTAGAAAAGAAATCGAGCCATCTCCCTCAGGTCAGGCCCCCCACTTTGGCGTTGTCTAATGCTGTTTGGGGCTTCTCACATGGTACATCCTTACAGAAAGAGTGTACCAGGGGCAGAGAACTGGGCAAGGAAAGTCAGAAGACACAAGGGACCAGGATTTATGATTAGGTATCAGTATCATAAACGTATCATGAAGCTGTTAAAGTAAACATCAACATTACATAGCAATATAAAGAATACAATACAATATTAAAGGGAGCTTGCAGGATATAATGTAATCCACACTGATTATAACTAAATGGAAAGAGTACCCCGTCTGGAGCCTGATGATAGACCCAAGAGAGTGAACAAATCACGTTTGGTTATTGGGGTGGTGGCACTGTGGGCGAATTTTTGTTCCTTTATTTGGAGGGCTGTTAAAGGTACTATAGTGTTACTTGTGTATTTCAAAAATTAAATGTTTTATGGGAAAGCTCTTTGGCTTATACACTTAAGATGAGTCTTTTATCATATGTAAATTATATTTTGAGAAGGTAAAGAAAATGTAAATATTTTGTGAGACTGCCCCAAAGTCAGCTGGGAGGAAGAGAATGTCTTTGAGGTTTGCAGTTTCTCTACCTGCCTTTTCTTCCCCCTCCACCTCACACTCAGCAAGACCCTTCTAGACATCCCCACGGGAATCTCACGGTTACCTCTGAAACTCACCTAACCCTTCAGACTATTCCAGAATGTCCTTTGCCTCCCTTGCTTTGTCCTGGATCCCCAAACAACAGTAGCTAGGTGTCCAACATTACCTTAAGAGTTCTGCCCTTTGCTAAGGAGCCAATAAAGGTATCTTTATACCTTTATTGCTAGATAACAGCATGATGAAGGGTTATTACTGACCCCTGCCAGGTAACACTCTTGCTTTTCAACTTGGGGACTCTGCCTTAATAGGCTGTGTTAATGAAAGCAGGTGTCCCTGACAATGGAGGAGATAGCTGGAAGGATGAACCTGGACTTTTCTACTACAAGGGACATTACTGAGCTGGGCACATAGATAGAGCTGGAAGGAAGGGCATGAAATCTGTAAATCTAAAGCTGCAGCTAAATAATCTGAACTGTATTTGCTTTCTTTTAGGGTTCACCCAGGCCACTACCTCTCCTGGCGAGAACACACTGGAAAAGCAACTGTCACCAGAGGTGAGGGCTTTGTCCTGGTAGGAGAAGAGGGGTGGCTGGGTGGGTTCCTTTTCTGGTGGGTATATCCAAATCTCGATGCAAGTTGGCAGGTGCCCCCCTGAGGTCTGGATGGAATGGGCTGGATGCGCTGCTTCCCCCGGGAGCAGTGAAGCTGCCTGGTACAGCAGAGAGGGCACAACCATATCTCCTGGAATTTGAGGCTCATCATCTCTGCATTCCGAGCTGGTGGTTCCCAGAAGCGTCCAGAAAGAGTTATAAATGGGCTTGTTATCTCTGTGAACCTTGAGCAGATGCCGTGAATTATCTGGAGGCATCTGGGTGAGGTCTTCCCAGAACATCCACAAGATAAGGGCTGAGAATAAATTCTTTATCTCTTACCGAAATCAGTAATTCCAGAGAAATTAACTTGTGTCTTGTGACAGTGAGATGTGGTCAAGCACCCTATTTATGGTGTGTTTTCCCCTGTTGGCATATTTCCTATTCTACTCTTGATTCTGGGGAGAAAAGATGATCTTCCTTCCCAGCGCCTTCTATGTGATTGCCAGCAGAGACTGCTCTGGACCTGTGTGGGCATCTGACGAAGCCTGAGTGGTCATGTGAACCCGAGTGCTGGTCACCCAGTCCCTTCTCTGCTCTCAGCAGCCCCTCTGGGCTTGGGACACACTGATATGGCAGGGACTCCTGAGTTTCCCAGTTTCTGGTTTACCATTCATTTCCAGCAGCACATGAACATAATGCCTCCTGTACCTGCTTTTATGCAGGTAAGCAAGTTAAAAGAGGGAAAGTAGATAATATAAAAAATATGATAGCATAGAATGGATTATTTTTAACTTTTTAGTCTAGATATACTGGGTCTCTTCTTAATTATTTTTTTACTGTGGTAAAATACACATATGTTTTGAGGCATCCTTACCTGCCACTTGCTAAGGGCATTGTCAATAGACACATGTCCCTTTTTACTAGGTGAACGGGGACTATGATGAACATGACTATGGATAATCACTGCTTCTGAATTTTGAGCCTAGAGAGAACAAGTACATGGTCAAAGTACACCAGATTTCAGGACCTACAATATTTCTCTACGAGGGCAGTTGATGTTTCTGATGTTTGGTTTCTGTTGCAGGCCCTGAAGAACTTTGCATTCTCATGCAACCCAAAGAAGTCAGGATCCAGTGTGCCTCCGAAGTCAGGTATGTGACCCTGAGCCATGAGCTTGGAAGGCTGGCATCTTCTTTGTGAGGTAGCCAGCAGAGGCTCCAGTCCTACTCCTCTTGTATCCTTTGGCCATCCAAGCCTCTTCCCCAGCCTCAGTCCTTAACACCTCCTTTCCCTTCAGCCATTTCTATAGAAGGACACCAGAGATAGAACCAACATGGCCCCACAGTGGCTTGCCTGGGAAAGGGTGACCTCTGGGAGCTCACCTTCAGGGGGCCCAGATGGTGCCATAGGAGCTGTGGGTTAGAACTTGGTCACTCATGTGCCTTCCTGGATCTCGTAATGTAAGCTACAGTGGCTGTTGTAGACATTTTTCTCCTAGAACAGGCTAGATTTGTCTAATACCTGGATGGTATGAGTGTTGCTCTTGAGCTGGCTGTCTTCTCTGGCTTTATTCTATCAAATGGTTGCATTATAGACCATGTTTAATGGCTTTGCTTATGTTTGCATTGCGCTATCTTATCAGTTTCCAGTTAAGCATGCTATCCTTACTATTCTGTTATATAAGGAGTGTAGCTAGAAAAAGAAATCGATGCACCTCTCAGGAAATGATCTCTTCAGGAAGTTTACTTGTAATGGCCCTGTAACATGACCAGGAGTAGGTCCGTGGTTTCTAGGGAGACTTAGTTCTAAAAATGCTTGTGGCCCAGGTGGGTCACGGAGGCTTCCTGGTGGACCATTTGCATATGGCTTGCATCTGAGGTTTCTGTGTGTTCACAGAGTAATGTTCTCCGGCACTCTTTGAGTGCCGTTCTCTGGCACTCTTCAAGCTGACATTATCCCTTTTGTACCCAGGTCATTTTCAGGTCATTTCAGGTCATTACTGGTTACTTATTAATGGGGAAATGCAGAGCCAAGGGATAGAGGGAAGCAAGAGGCAGCAAGAGGGAAAAGGAGGGCCATGAGTGACCTTCCATGGGATACCTGTGGCTTCCAGAGAAGAATGAGCCTCTTTTCAGCTGGGTTCCTATGGGTCCCAGTGACCACCTGGTCTTCAGCTTTCCACTGCCATGGCTTTTCACTGCCATGGCCTGCCCCTGCCATCTAGCATCATTGGCTCATCTTGTGGGGAATGCAGATCTAGACCTTCTTAAAGGAGTTCTTGTCTTTGCAGTCCACTCTGTGAGACCTTCTGATATAAAATTTGTGGCAGCCCTGGGCTACGTGGAACCTGTGAGTATTTCAAGGATGTGGAGGTGGGAGTCAGGGTTTGGGACTGGTGAGCCTCAGATGCATGCCTGGTAGTCAGGCAAGGTGTTTCATTTCGGGAGAGAAGAACATTCTCTGACTCAGAAGCATTCTAAACCCTAGAGGGTTTTGTGTGTGTGTGTGTGTGTGTGTGTGTGTGTTTAAATCAGATGAATGACTCCCTTTACATCAGGATGAGGAAACTTTGGGAGTTTCTCATTAAAGAATTAAATCAATGGATAAATAAAGTCAAAGATCACAGAGAAATTTAAAGATCATCTCTGAAACTTTCTATTTATGAGCTAAAGAAAAATCATCCTTACATGCTTGGTGAATTTTTAAAAATCTACCCATCTTTGCTAATAGATTTTAGGTGGTATATTTTATATGGTCAGATGAAGGGGAAAGAAAGCAATGAGTGAGGCAGAAAGAACAAGGAGAGAGAGATGAGCAGCGAAAGAGGGTCTGGAGAGAAGGGGGTTGGAGAACAGAGCCAAACGCCAGTATGATTTCCCAGGTTGGTGCTGGCTTCCAGCAGGACCCGCCCCCCACCCCAACCCTGGCCGGGTCTTGGGAAGGGGTGCCCAGGCCGGCATTCTCCGCTCTACCCCAGAGTCCTGCTGCATCGCGGCCCTGGAACCAGGACATTCCCCTCCCCCACCATCCCCTCCAGTGCCTTTCTCCCTCCTCCACCTACCACAGCTCCTTCCCAGCGGCCCTCCCCTGTCCCCTCGCCACAAGCCCTGGCCCACTCCCCATGCCCGGTGCTGGCCCTCCAGAAAGAACCAGACTTCACATTAGAAAACAGACCAGGGGCCCAGGGGAACCTGGCAGGCAAGGCTATCTGTGCCTGGTGTGACCTTGAGTGTGTGTAGATGGGGGTGAAGGTGGGGGTCTGCTAGTGGGAGAGTGTGGAAGGGGAGGTGATCGAGAAAAGAGGCTTCACGTCACGGATAGCACGTTGAGTTTGCTGAGCCCATGTGTCCCTGTGTGCCCGGAACGTGTGTGTCCCTCGCTGGAGGACTCGAGCACTCTCCCGTGTAGGTAGAGAAGTTCAGTGAAGGGAGCCCCCTAAGTCAGGTCTCTAAAGTTAGACCTGGCTAGGGGTGATGACTTCCCCTCTGTGGTTGCAGCTCTGGGAGCTCTCGCGCTCATGAATTATGCAGACCCCAGGGCTCCTGCCTGTCACTCTTGGCCCCCCCTTTCTCCTCCTGTGAGCTGGCCTGGCACTGAACACAGCTCCAGTCAGGGATGGACTCCCTGCTCCCAGAATCTTATCATCATACAGACGGCACCTCAGCCTTCAGGGTAAAACCTGGAAACACAGCTCCTAGGAGGCAGCCTTCCTGTCTACCCAGAGACTGCGATTGTGAACTCAGCCTGGTTTATAGAAAGTATGGGGCCAGGGAAAAATCACAGAAAGCAGTGAATTTAGAAAGAAAAGAATTCATAACACTGGTACTTTTTTTTTTCTTAATTCCTGGAACTTTCTGTAACTAAGGCTCACTTATCTGTGCCTGTAGTATGCGTTTGTTTAATTCAGCCAGACCAACTTTTCCTCAAAGAACTTTATTTTTTTTAACATTTTTATTTATTTTTGAGACAGAGACAGAGCATGAACGGGGGAGGGGCAGAGAGAGAGAGAGACACACACACAGAATCAGAAGCAGGCTCCAGGCTCCGAGACATCAGCCCAGAGCCCGACGCGGGGCTCGAACCCACAGACCGCGAGATCGTGACCTGAGCTGAAGTCGGACGCTCACCGACTGAGCCATCCAGGTGCCCCTCCTCAAAGAACTTTAAAGAGCAGATTTATAAATGCTCATAAAATATTTTTCCAAACTAACGTGCGGTACATATGAAATGTATAAGAAAAAATCAGGGGCGCCTGGGCGGCAGTGGGTAAGCTTCCAACTTTGGCTCAGGTTGTGACCTCACAGTTCATGAGTCTGAGCCCCACATTGGGCTCTGTGCTGTCAGTGCGGAGCTCGCTTCGGATCCTCTGTCCCCCTCTCTCTGTGCCCCTCACCCGCTTGCTTTCTCTCTCAAAAATAAACAAACGTTAAAACAAATCAAACAAAATACATGTATACAGAATAAAAAATTGAAGGTCTCATTCGATCACCTCTTCTGCTCAGTCTGCACACACACACACACACACACACACACACACACACAGGCGTGCACACACACACCAATACATAGGGAGAGAGTGTGTGTAGCCTAAATAGGGTTATACTGCACGTAGTATCTATGACTTGTTCTTTTGTTTTGCTTTGTTTGCTTAACTAAGAGTTCTAGGCATTTTCTGTGCCGGGGAGGTTACAGGTCATTCTAGCAACTTCCTTGAAGACCAGGCTTGTGTCTCATTTAGGTTTGCATCTCCAGTGCCATAGTGCATTCAGCCAAGGTGATGTGGAGAGAAAATGGCTGCCAGCAGGCAAGATGGAGACATAGGAGTTTGCTGGGTTTGTCCTAGCCTTCCCTTTCTGTGACTTCTAACTGGGCTCTTCCCCTGCTCTCCCCACCTTGTTCCTCTTGTTCTCTCTCTTTCCTTCCCCTCACCAGCCCCAACAAGTTTGTTCTGGGCAGGGGCTCTGCTATCATTCAGGTCCCCTTTGCTTGGGCACAAGCTGCCCACTTTGCCTCAGCCCAGCAGTCCGCTGCCCTCATGACTTCATGGCCTGGCGTCCTGGTTTATGATTCCTGATTTTTGTTTAGCTTGCCGCATTTCCCTGGAAATTTTACCTTTCAAACTCCTTCTTCCTGGGGAGTAAAAACACTTTGTCCCACTTAGATGAAGGTTGTGGTCAGCCTGCCCTCCCAAGAAGGCTCCAGAAGTGTGACCCAGTTTTACAGACTGGTTGTCCGCTGAGCGGGGTGGGTAAGGATAGACAGGCTCTTTAAAGAGAAGCAGCAGAAGACTGGGTGTAGGTAGTGTGAGTACAACTGTCACCTGTCACCATGACACCTGGAGACACTATCTTCTAGGAAGTCGAGAGAAAATTTGTGTCAGAACCTGTGAAAATACTACTACTGATGATAGCTAATACACACTGAGTACTTTCTATGTACTGGACTCAATTCTAGACTCCCCTAGAAGCCTGTAAAGGACACAATGCCCAGGTGGCTTCCCACAGTCTTGCCTCCGTCCAAAGTCAGGGAACATCTTCAGCAGGGAGTGTCCTGTGTTGTCCAGCATTTTACCGAGAGGAAAATGAGAAGCGTCATTCATTCAAAAAACACTTATCAAGCAAATATTCATTGAATACTTCTGATGTGTCAGGCACTGTTCTGGGTCCGAGGAATATAGTCAAGAACAAAACAGACACAAACTCTTGCCCTCATGCACTTAACACTTGAGTCAAGGGAGACAGGCAATAAACAGAATTTCAGATGAGAAACGTCATGCAGTAAAACAACCCCTGCTGTGTCTAAGTGGAGATTAACATTCTACACAGAGGCGTTTGATTCTAAGCTCTGCTGTTGCTGTTTCCTGTTCCGAGAAAACATTCATACCTTCGGTTGCTCTGGGCTCTGACGAACAAACGAGCAAACGTGTTGCATAGGAAGCCTGACATTCGTGAGCAGATTTGGCCTTTCTCTGGATTCATGGGCTCCCTTTTATTGGTAGGAGGCAGCCGGGGTCTCACAAGGACAGGCTCTTGCCTCCTTCCCTGGCTGGGCTCTTCACACCTCCTATCTTTTCCAGCCTCCAGACTCTGGGACCGTTGACCTGGAGAAGCAAAAACGGTAATTGTTCTGGAACCACAGAGCCATAGAGCTGAGAGGAGCCTCCAATAGGATCTGCTCTCCTCTCTTGGCTTGGTTGTTGGGGAAACCTGAGGGCCAGGGAGGAGACAGCTTGCTCCAAGTGGCCTCAGGAGCAGGTGGCAAAACAGGGATGAGAACCCAGCCTCCTGCCTCCTCGCCCGACACTCCGGTGCCCACACATCCCCCTGGGGTCCTCTGGGTGAATAGGGAGGAAAGGGCAGGGGGGGGGGGAGGCGCCGAATATGGAGTTCTTCCTACCACCTGTCTCCTTGCTCTGCTTTGGGGGAAGCATGCAGGGTTGGGCCGGGGTCCTTCTCCTTCTACACCGGGGCTGCATCCCCTTCCAGCTTTGGGCCAGACTAGAGGAGGACCCAGCAAAGCTGTTCACCCTATTCTGGTGGCTCCATAGCCATCTGTGGTGTGTCTCTGATGCCAGGAAGGATAAATCCAGAACCAGAGCGAGGCTGAGCCATGGCTTGTTATGAACTAGACCACTTTAGTGGAGAGAAAGGGTTGACAGGTGCAGTCTGATGCTTGCATGTTTGCTTTTACTTGCAGGACGGACAGAAGGCCACAGCAGGCATGCATGGAAGTGGTGACAGGTGAGTCCTGTGTCTTTATGGACACGTTCCAGATTGTCCCCATCCCTCCCAACAGAGCAGCATTTGGGTTAGTGAAGAGCGTGTATCCTATTGGCTATTTCATCATGGAGCCAGGGTATGAAAAGTCACATACCCAAAAGGTGGGGGCATGAGAAATGTGTCTGAGGGTCTCTGAGCAAAAAGAAGGCATGAGGCATTAGGTTAAGGGACCCGGGGGAGACCTCAAAGGTGGCGGAGTCCTGAAGCTCCTTCTCCCCGAGGACCCCAAGGCTGGACTTGTAGCACTTCCTCGAGGGAAACTCTCCACCATTCTTCACTCCCCTCTCCCCGCACCAAGGAGAAGACCCAGGTCTAATTTTCAGTCTATTTCATTTTGTAATAACTTCCTTACTCGTAAAATAAAGATGTCAATTGGGTTCAGGAAAACGAAATGAAGAAAATAAAAATTAACTCTAATCCCGGTACTCAGAGATGATCGGTGTGTAACATTCTGGCCTTTTCACATACGAATGTGCTTATGAATATGCAATTCGTGACCTGGCTTTTCTCATTTACTGTCAAAGGTCCCTTACAACTTTATTAAGACCTTCTGAAGCCCCCACGTCCCTTAATGCCGCTGCATTAGCCTAGCGGGATGTTAGTCACCTGTGCTTGGGGCTCACAAGCCAAGAACGAGGAAACCACCTTTCACTTCATAATTAGAGTAAAGATGCTGCAATGTCACCTCCACACGATGAGCACAGCGAGTGAGGTAGATAGTGCCCTGTCAGCCCAGCCAGTGAACTTCTCCCAGGGCCTGGGAATGACTAGGATCTCTGCAAAGGACAGGGATGAGCAGGAGAATGCCCCTGCTTTCAGCCCTCCCCTTCCAGCAGGGAGGGCTGAGACCGGATGTCCAGCCCTCCAGGATTTGACTGACGGGTGAGGGGATATTGCTGACCAAAGTGGTGGCAGGGTCCCCTTGCAGAAGGTCAAAGCGTTCCAAAAGAAGACGCCCCAAACAACTTAGTGGCTGTCGCAGCTCTGCCTCGGTTTGGCCCCATCTTCCTTTAAATGGTAGGAAAAGAGAAGCGTGGTGGGATATTTGGGGTGTCTGGGAAGGTGGGATGTAGTTTAGGCCCTGCAGCGTAAACACAGCTGCTGCTGTGCCTGATTTCTCAACTCGTCTCCATTTTTTGGCCCCTCACCCACATGGTAAAAAGTCCTGGTGGCCCCTCGTACACCAGCCGAGTGACCAGGAGTCCCACTAGGCAGAGCTGCCGCAGGAGGCGGGGCAGGGAGGGCAGATTTTGCCCCTGAATGTCCTCACCCGGAGCTGTTGGTGCAGCCGCTCTAAGGCACGGGAGAGTGGGGCGGAGCCGAGAGCCCGACCGGAGCTCAGCAGCTAGTCTGCCGAGGAGAAAGGGCTCCAGGAACATCCAGGCCCGTGCAGGGGTCTGTTAGGGTTGGCCCAACTTTATCTGGCTCGGCCCACCTGTCCTTCAATCCCAGAACCTCCGAGCTCTTCAGATCTAGCCATGCCCTTGCCCACCGTGGCCGTTTTGCAGATGGGAAAACTAAGTCTTGAGGAGGTGAATGGACTTTCCCAAAGTTACACGATCAGTACGTGGCAGAGTCCCTTTGAATTCAGGTGGTCCAGCCCCACAGCCTGCGCCTTTCGTTGTGACCTCACTGGAGACTGAGAGAGAGGCAGCCCTAAAACAAAATGACGGGAAGATTTATGCGAAAAGAGCATGGTCCCGTCCGATCACAAAAGAACAATAGGATACAAACACCTCTACTCTGGAAAGCGATTCTCTCCCAAAGACCTAGCACCAGCTTTTCATGTCTTGTCGTTTGCTCTCACAGACTCTCCTGAGGGGAGCGAGGGAAAAGGTCTTCTCTCCCCCAGCCGCCCGCTTGCATGCACACACGCGTGCACACACTCACGCGCGTGTGCATACACTGTCCCTGTCGTCTTCAGCTGGCCTCTGAGCTTCCTGTTTTCTCACCACATGTGGGAAGGGGCTTCTCCTCCTAGTTGGTCAGGACTTAGAAAAGGAAGCTCACTAGTTTGGGTTGAGGATGAAGACCCAGTCACACATGACTTGGGTGACTGTCCAGGCGGACAAAGCCAAGAGACCGGTCTCCTGACTTCCCGCCCGCTGTCTGCTATCTGCACAGTATGGACTGGATTCTGCTCCCACGGAGCCCCAGGCCCTTCTGGATGGGGGTAAAAGGGAAGGAGGGATTGGGGGTGGGGGGAGGCATCTCCTTCCCATGACACTCTCCCGGCTCTGCCCTCTCCTCTCTTGGGATCAAGATACAACTTAACTACTCCTGACAGCACTATTTTTAGCGGTCCTCTGGCTGTCAGCTCTGGGACATGTGTTCCCCGGAGCTTTCCCGCCCTGCTGTCACTCTCAGGAGGAGGAAGGGGGGCTGGGAGGCAGCCTACCCGGGTCCCTGTCCTAGCACACTTCCCCTAACGAGTCGATGGTGCGTGACGGTGAAAACCTTGGTGTTTCAAAGCTCTGGTTCAAATCCCAACAACCTCAGTTTACCGTGAGAACTTGGGTAGCTTGCTTAGTTCCTCTCCGCCTCAGTTTCCCCTTCACACATGTAAAGCACTTAGCGCTGGCTTGGCCTAGCCCTGGACAGGTGCTAGCTTTCAGCCCCAGTCACTTCCGGGGGCCCTCTCCGAGACTGACCTCGCAGCCGAGGGCAGGTTGTGAAGGGCGGGCTTTGGAAGAGTGGAGTTACCCTGGAACCTCCCCCTACGAGGTGGCGGGGGAGGTCTGCCTTCACAGGTCCCCTCCAGCTGGCAGGGCCACAGCCTCAAAGCAGCTCTCTCTTTAGTCCTTTCAGACATCATCAGATATTTCAACCCTTCTGTTCTGAGGCCTTTGTGCGCCCCTGGGAAGACAGTGGTGGCCCACACTGGTGCTCAGTAAGTCCCGTTTCTGGCTTCCCCTGGGACTGTGTACTCCTGTCTGTCCTGGGCATCTGGATGGGTTGGGGGGGGGGTGGGTGCTGGCAAAGTCAAAGAGGCTTAGAAATAAAGGTTTGTATTAAATCAGAGTCAAAATGTGTCTCCCGCATGGATTTCAGTCTGCCTGATGGGCCTAATTTTAAAAATCAGGTCAGTGTCTGCCCTGCAAAAGCCAGGGGTGGTGCAGTGTGGCCTCGGGCTCTGAGGCTGGCACTTGCGCTGGGGCCAGGGGCAAGCTTCCAGCCCTCAACAAAGCTCTGTTGGACTCACTTTCCTCTCTGCTCGCTCCCTCTCTGCAGAGACTTACGGGCAGAGGCGGAAGGACTGGTGCGGAGCATGAGGGAGAACCAGGTGAGGACCCGCCTGACTCTGAGGTCGGGGCTGCCCGTGTCTGCTCCGAGGCCGTCAGACCAAACACACCGGGCAGGCATGACCCCACTGCCACTGTGCCCTGAACACAGCAACCGGTGTGGTCTGGGTTCCCCAAAGATGCCCTTCCTGTGGCAATTCTCTGGAGTCCGTTAAAACACAGGGCTTCTTCTTACGTCTGCAATGTGGTCCTGCTAAAAGTCAGCAGATGAAAATGACTTCCCACCCGGGAAGGCACTTGAGAGCTTGGCTTCCACAGGGAGACACTTTGTGAATCCTGACTTCTCAGCCTGTTGGCTGTGTGACATTGGGTAAGGCCCTTGACCTCGCTAAGCCTCAGTTTCTACATTTATGAGATGGGGGTAATAAAAGAGGCTACCGGACAGGCTTAGGGAGGATTAAATGGGGCATCAGAGGTGTCTGGCACGGAGGCATTGCTCCAATGAAAGCCTGTAGTTGCCAATGACATTGAGGTGATGATTGTTGTTATTTTCATATTCATTTTAGGTCTTAGGTGGAGATCATGTAACCTACATGCTGGGGTCTTGGGCAGTGTGCCCGGTGGCCTCAGGCTCTGAGACTGGCACGTGTGCTGGGGCCAGGGGCAAGCTTCTGACCCTCAACAAACCCATTCTCCTAGCAGTTCAGATGCTCTTTACTCAGACGAATTTGTAATAAGCATCCCCAAATGTTTTGTGGCCTCCTTACAGGCAAGTACCAGGTCAAGGCAAGCCTTGCCACCAAGCTGGCTGTAACCAGCACTGAGCTTGGACTGCTGGAACCAAGGGAAGATGCTATCTGGGCCAGCCATGACTTCATTACAGAGTTCGGGGATTAAAGCTAGGTCATTTCAGGTTCTACGAGAACAGTGACGAGTGCAGGAGCTATGCTATTAAGTGTTTCCCCTACTGGGAGAATTCCAGAATTTCTAGAATACTCATAACATTCTGGAGAATGGCTAGAAGATCCTGAACCTAATCCCATAATTTTACAGATGAAGAAACTGAATTCCTAAGGAGTCATGGGACCTGCCCAAGTTCACACAGCTAGTTAAGCTAAAATCTAAAGTGCAGCCTGGGTGACAGTCTAAGGTTTCTCAAGCACACCGCGTTGCCTCTTAAAAAACAAAATGAAAGTTTATTTTTTTTTTGTTCTGCAACTAATACACGTTCATTATAGAAAAATCAGAAAACACAGATAAACAAAAAGAATATTAAAACCATTCTTCAACCTGATACCCCGAGATAATTGCTATTAACAACTTGATGTATATTCCCTTCTGTATTTTTTCTAAGTATATATTTTATTAAACAGGGATGTTACTGGATGTAGCTACTTGTAATAAACTGCTTTTCTCAATGTAATATTTCCCATGATGATAATTACATTTTCCAGCGTTGTCTTAGCAGCTACATCTTATGAGCGTTCCACAATTTATACAGCAATCCCCTATTTTAGACATTTATGTTGTTGCCAGTTTTTCATGCTTATAAACAAGGCTTCATCATTGCAGCTAAATCTTTCATGTATCCTTGTTTCCTTAAAATATATGTTGGGAAGTGGAATTATTAGATCAAGAGGTATTCCCTTAAAAAATAGTTCTTGATGCATTTTGCCAAATTGCCTTCTAGAGCGTTTATACAACTTTAGATTCCTCCCATGTACTTCTTCGTTGGAAAAAAATGCATAAATATGATTTTATGGGTGTGGCTAATGAAATTGACAGATTTGAAAAGGAAAAAGTTCTCTTAATGCCATGTCTTACCACTCTCTCCTTTTATGCTCTTGTCCTTTTTCTTTCTTTCTTTCTTTCTTTTTTTTTTTTTTTCCAGCAACTTGACTTTCAAAATGACTGGAAGCTCATCAATGTGTTCTTCAGTAACACAAGCCAGGGTCACCTCTGTCCGTTCGCCCAACAGGTAAACCACGGGCTGGGAGGCAGAGGGTTGCAGGTGCAGGGGTAGGGGCAGCCAGAATGACCTTAAACCTGCCTGGTCTACACCTGTCAGGTGGAGCCTGATGGCAGCTATTTCAGAACTTGGGCAACAGACAAATAAATGGGTGTTAGATATCTAAGGGCTCAAGAGCCATCTCTAGGGACAGTGTTTTTAATGTACCATCTTTCATATCAAGGAAAGGAAAGTGAGGTGTAGAGAGGCTGAGTTAATAATCATTCTGCAACTAAGGAAAATCCGCTTCCTAGTGAAAAATCATTTGCTTCTTGTAGCTCTGCTTGTATTTAGTGCTGAATTTGGGAAGAAAAGCAGGATATGTGTGTTCTTGTCGCCTGTTGGCCCTTGGGCTCTAGTTATAAGGGGAAGCTAGTATTTCTGTGGGAAGACTGCAACTTCCAGGCTCTTTGGCATTCCTGGAAACCAGACATGAAACATGTGCCTGCGTTTATTTATGTAGGTGACTATGACTTAAGTCTTTACTGGAGGTTAGTCCTGGTTAGGATCGGTTGAAAGTATAAGGGGTGGCTTAGATGCCCAGGTTATGGTGACGTAAATGGCACACAGACTCTTCCTCAGGAGCCTGAAGGCATGTAAGCCACCTATGGTAGACCAGTTATCTGCCCATGGGGCATTCAGCCCCATCCAGGGCCCCCACCAGGCCACGGCACAGGCATGGGCGAGTGAAGTTTCTTGAGGTCCTGTCCTCTTTCCTGTGCTCCTCTCCCACAACATATGCTCTTGCCTTCCTCCGAATGCCCCATGCTCCCACTTATTCTTGCCCCACCATCCACCCTCCCGCCTTCCATTACTGATGTCGAGCCCTTGGAGAATGCCGAGGGAGGCCCACCTTCCCTGACCAGCTTTTGTGGAACAATATTCCTACAGATTTCCTGGGTGTGTAGCATATAGATCTTGAACCTTTATATTTCTACTTTACTCTCTGTTTTCTCCAATGCCAAGTGAAACTTACATGCCCTGTTTATTCTCTGCTTCCCCTTTTGGTCATTATACACACCAACATTTATTCATGAATTTATGCATTCATGCGGTGAAGTGCTCAAACAAGCATTTAGACATTGCTGAATTCCTCTGCATATCCATCCATCCATCCATCCATCCATCAGTTATCTATTCATCCATAAATTCATCCTCTTTTCTTCCATGCAGGTATGTGCTATTGTATTCATAATGAGTTTGTTTATGCTAGCATTTGTTTTTTTTTTTAATGTTTGAATGCATTCATTGATGCTTACACTCATTCATGATTCCTTCCATACACTTTATTTCCTATTCAAGCATTATGGATTATTGTATTCTTTCATGTATTTATGCCTTTAAGCATTCTTGCCTACACAAGGCATTTCTGTATACACATATCCATTATGCCTTATTTACTTTTATTTTTAGTTGTACAAACAAAGCACAAATGCTTTTGCCTTAAAAATAAAACTAACACATTAAAATCAAAGCTAAAATACCGTTTTGCCACCACCTTGACTAAGGAGTGTCTAAAGCAGGGTTTGACATAGGGGTCAAACCATGCAGAGATCCCCGGGTACCCTAGGGAAGAGGGATGCCCTGAACGTGGTCCAGATGGGCAGCAAGGACCTTTCTAGGCAGTACCCGAGACTCTTCGGAAGGGAAAGTGTGATGCTGACTGTCATGCTCAGGGAGAGACTCCCTTAGACTATAAGAAATGGACAAAAGGCTTTATTGCTGCCTACGGTGACAGAGCGGGCTGAACCAGCCTCGAGAGGACACTTTTGCGTCAAAGCAGGGATGTGGGGTAGGAGCTGCCCTTTCTCGCTGTTCCAGCCCGAGTGATTGGCAGCTGTCTCCAGAGTCCCTGCCTGTGTCCCCGCAGGAGACAGAACAGCGACTTGGCCTTCCATGTCTTCCTGTCTGAGCCACGTCGCCTCAGGGGACAGCTGGTTTGCAGGCTGCTTAGCAGTTTGTCTTGTCGCAAAATTTATCATTAGTTATTTTTTTCACCCTGAAAAGGTAAACCAGGGTTGATTTTTGAGGTCTTGTCATTTGTTTATATATTTTCATTACAAAGAATTGGGTGGGGTAGGAGGTGTCTTTAAATACTCAGTAATAGGAGTTGGCTCGGATTCTCTCCCTGAGCCCTTTCTCCCTGGGGGCCCATGTGGCAGGGGGAGGTCTGATAAAAGTGTGCCGTGCAGAAGTTTTGAGGCCCATCTGGGTCCTTAAATCCAGCGGTAATTGTGTTCCTCCTTTGGACCTGATTTTCTTCAGATGAAAGTGATTCTTAAACTTAAAAAGGGGGGGGAGGGGCACTGTGGTGGCTCACTGGGTTAAGCATCTGACTCTTGATTTCGGCTCAGGTCATGGTCTCACAGTTTGAGTTCAAGCCCTGCATCAGGCTCTCTGCTGACAGCACAGGGCCTGCTTGGGATGGTCTCTCGGTCCTCTTTCACTCATTCTTTCTCTCTCTCTCTTAAAATAAATAAATAAACTTAAAAAAATAAAAGGGATTCCATCAGTCTTTGTGAATAAGTCTGGTTTCCCCTCCCTCCTTGAGAGCTTTGGAATGGCCCTGACCTTGGTTTGCCCTTCCCTGACACGGAACTTCCCATTTTAGAGAGTCTGGTTTTTCTTGGTGGATGATGGGTTGGGGAAGTCAGAGAATGGGCAAAAACCTGGGACCAGACTTCCTCCCAGAGGCTGATGGAAGAAGTTGTTATCTGAAGAAAATCGGGTCCGAAGGGGGAACACCATTATTCCTGGATTTAAGGACTCCGATAGGGGGTGGGGAGAGAAAGAGGCAGGCCAGCAGGAGCCTGCACATCCTTGGCCCCCCTGGGCCCATCCCCACCTGCCCTTAGCACGCTTCTCCTCTCCCAGCACAGGCACGCGGCGGGAGGTCTGCTCAAGCTAGCTGGAGTGCTGGACTACCTGCACCAGGAGGTGAGACTACAGCTCCCCGGGACCACGGGCCCTGAGTTTCCCTTCCCCAAAGACTCCTCGGGCAGCCGGCAGGAAGTTGCTCTTCCAAGGGCTGATGGGGCAGGTTCCGGCTTATTCTCCAGTGGCCTCCACTGAGACAGGGAAAGTGGCCTCAGAAGGGAGGCCAAGACCCAGGGGAAAAGCAAAGTGGAGAAGCCAGTCTTCTTGCCTTTTCAGAAAAACCCGGGTCAGGTATATAGCTCTTCACAATCCAAGAAGAGTTCTGAGCAAGACTTCTGGAAGAAGAAGGGATAGAGCACTGGGGTCTCAGTGGCCCTCCTCTTTCCTGAGGCCTCTGAGTCTGAGGCAGTGACAGCCCAAGGGCCTTCCCTTTCTGGCCTGACCATGATGAGCAGGGGAGCTCTGTGGCTCTCACCCCAACCCTTTGATCCCCGGGGAGGCGGCTTTTCTGTCAGGATTACAGTCCCGCTGCCGCCAAGGTCCTACTCTCCTGTTGACACTGTGGTGGGGCGGTGTTCTGCCCCCCCGCAGGGGATGGTGAATGACACCTTTCCACGGTGGCAGTGCCGGGCAGCTTTGGAGAGACCCCAACCAAGCACGTCCCAGAGGAGGTACTTAACCAAGGAGAGGCCTGCCGTGTTCAACCACACACCAAACAGGCTCAAACCAAGGGTTCCAGAGAAGCCCCTGGGCAGCAATGGTGGTGACCTTGCAAATGCTCACCTTCTCCCTCGTATCCTCCTAGGTCCCCAAAGCATTTGTGAACCTGGTGGATCTCTCTGAGGCTCTGGTGGTTTCTCACTGGCACCAAGGGACTCAGCTCAGGTAAAAAGGGAAGTGAAATGAAACCAGCATTTTGTTGATTGGCTGCCGTGTGTCAGGCACAGCACGGGGCACTTCGTGTCCCTCAGTCCTATGAGAACGACCCTACCCTTCGTCCTCCCCGACGTGTGCCTCCTCCTCCTACACCTGTAAGACTTCCAACTTTTCCTTCCGTACTCCCTAAGCAACTTCCAGGGTCCCCCCACCAGCTCCCTTCTTCCCCCATGGACAGCATGAATAGCCAACATCGCAACCACGCTCTCATCTCTGGCTTGTTTTAACCGGCAGCCTCGCAGAAGAGCCCTGCAGATACTCAGGGGAGACCTTGAAGCTTTCTGAGGTTGTGACACAGTGGTCCTATCAGGTGAGCCCACCCTCAGACACTGGCTGTTGGCCCACAGGGACAGGTGATCCCGGAGGAGAACGGGGGTGGTAGGAACAAGGAGGGAGCAAACTTGTTCATGTCGAACTTCTTCCATAAATTCAGGACTAAGAGTCAGGGACCAAAGAGAGCTACCCTTCCTTCACTTTCTGGCCATACTTCGGTACTCTCTTGAGCAGAGTGGGGACTAACTACTGGTGGGGGGCGGGGGCGGTGGTGGAACCTAAAGTAAAAGATCAAGGGGTGTCTGGGTGGCTCAGTCGGTCAGGTGTCTGACTCTTGGTTTCAGCTCCGGTCGTGATCTCATGGTGCATGCGTTCATGAGTTCAGCCCGTGTCGGGCTCTGAGCTGACAGCACGGAGCCTGCTTGGGATTCTGTCTCTCCCTCTCTCTCTGCCCCTCCCCCACTCACGCTCTCTCTCAAAATAAATAAAGTTAGAAAAAAAAAAAGATCAAGGAGAATTTTGCAGATTCATTCTGAAATGCTTTTGGTTGTCATCAGCACTTGTACCACACGTCCCTGGCTGGTGAGCTGGTGGTGCCCAGGGTGGGCTTGCTCCCCAGACCACAACCCATGGGCAAGTCAGGATTCCTAATGATGAGCATTCTGGTTTAGAGAAGAGACCCAAGGGAGCGTGGATGGCTCAGTGGGTGCCATCGTCCCTTCCAGCAAACAGCTCAAAGCACAAGTTCCTCCTGATGCATGTTAACACGATGATTTAAAAAAAAAAAAATTTTAAGTTTACTTATTGTGAGAGGGTGGGGAGGGGCAGAGAGAGAGAGGTGGGGGAGAGAGAGAATCCCAAGCAGGTTCCTCACTGTCGGCACAGAGCCCGAAGTTGGGCTCAAACTCCCAAACCGTGAGATCGTGACCTGAGCCGAAACCAAGAGTTGGACGCTTCACCGACTGAGCCCCCCAGGTGCCTCTAACATGATGGTTTTTATTTAAGAAGAAAGCCCTATATGAAGTTATATACAGCACTTCTCACTTTGGAAATGACAATTTTGGAGTGGTCAATAGCACATCCCTCCACGGAACCCCGCCCTTGAGGAGAGCGTGGGGGCCCCAGCTCGTGCTGGGCTGGGGTGCACTTCACGATCACCCAGAGAATATACTTCAGGTTCATCTCTGGTATTACGTGATGCTGAGGCTTCAGAGGAAAACGAAACCCTGATGTAGTTCATCAAAGGGCCCCGAAGTGTGAGACCAGGGGGAGCTTCCAAAAAGCATGTCATTCAGAACCGCACAGAGGGGCGATTCTGACCCGGGGACCTGCTCCGAACTCCCTGGTGGGAGGATGGGGCAGCCTGGCCTTGCCGGGACTCAGGTGGCACACTTCTCTGCTCCCTCCTTCAGGAGAGCTGGGACCGTCTCCTGGCCTCCAGCAAGTACAACAAGGAGGAGTCCTTCGCAGTGGTTTTCCAGCCTTTCTTCTACCAGACCCTACCCTCGGTGAGTGAGTGGGGCTGCGAGGAGGTGGGACCAGCCCTCCCCCTGCCCCTCTTCCCTCCACAGAAGCCGGGCTTCCGCAAGCCCAGCATATGCCGGGGGAGAAACGCCGCGGTACTCTCTTCTACTTTCTTGGCGTTTTGCCACGGGGTTGGGTGGCCCCATGAGGCGGGTTCTTAGAGGCACAACAGCCCAAAGGTAGAGCATGGACTCTACTGGCCAGACAGGTCCTGACTCTGGAATGGGCCAGCTGTGTGACCTCGGGTGAGTTGTTTGCACCCTGTGTGCCTTGGCTCTTCATCTGCGGGTTCAGGGCCATTACTAATATCCTCTCCCTCTAGGGTGATTGTCAGGATTGCTTGAGTAAATACACGTATGGAGCCCAGAGCGGCACCTGTGTCTGGGAAGCCCTCGGCTCCTCCGAGCTCTTGTGACCGTTCAGGATAGAATTTTCAGGGCAGAACACCACGTTCCTCCCTCTGCACACCCTACACCCATCCCTGGAAGGGAGGGGACTTGGAGTTGCCCCCACCCTTCCCCCAGGTCACTGAGCAAATGCCTCTTGCCCCCCCCCCCCCCCCACCGGGGCTGCCCGGACCATGAGCACCATGGTGGGTTCGTGCACGCTCGGCAAGGGGTCTGAGGCCTTAGCATCTGGGATGGTCCCTCCCTCCAGGCTCCTGGATCCTGCCTGTTGGAGTCCCTGTGCCCCCTCTAGGGCTTCAGGGATGTCCAGATAGTGGTTGGAAATGAGGAGGAGGAGTATTCATTCCCATCCCCCACCCCCACTCAGAACACAATGATTCACTTCCCTGTCACCTGCTCCTTCTGCCGTGTAGCTCCGTATGCACAACCTGATGATAGGGAAGAGCGGTCAGACCCTCGACCTGCCCCTGCAGACCCTCACCTCTGAGCCTGACCTCAGACAGGGTCCTTTAAGTGCCCACCAGTAATGGTGGCACTTGGGGCTGAGAGAGAGTCTGGCGGGCCACGCCATCTCTGCCAGGGAGGCTCAAAGTGTGCGGCGGGCCACCCCATCCTAAGGGGCAAAAGCAGGTTCTTATTTGGTTCCGTTTCAGGGGGAACAACCACTCCAGGATCCCAGCACACTCGCCTTGAATCTCTGGAGCAGCATGGTGAGTGGCTGGGGGTCGCCGGGGCGGGGGGGGGGGCTGCCGTGCCAGCTGGGGCTTCGCACACAGGAAGAGAGGCAGGACCTCCACCGCCACACCCACTGTGCCCCCTGCTCGGACGGAGGGGCTCCGGGTTGCCCGCAGGACCCCGGACAATGACTCTGAGCCACCAGGGGCCCTGCGCGCACCTGCTGACAGCCCAGGTCTGACCTCCTGGGAGTTTCACCTTCCCATCCGGGGCTGGGCTACCGCGGTCCTGTTCTTCGCAGAGGCACGGGCATCTCCTCCGCGTCTGCACAGGCCACTTTGCTTGCGGATTGGGCTCACATAGTAGTTCCAGCCCAGATTTCCCTCACCATCGTGTGGCTCAAAAGCACAGGGTGGTGGCTGTGATGAGCGTGGACTGTGAATGAAGAAGACCTGGCTTCTGTTCCTAATTCCACCCTTCGTGAGCCGTGTGAATACAAGGTCTCAGCTCCCGTTCTGCAAAACCCTTTTCATAACCCCTGACGCAACACGTGTCCTGTGCACGGCTTATTCCTGGCCCTACTGGCCCTCAGTGAGGACTCACCACGCGTTGGCCCTTCTTACTATACCTGTGACAGGCTTTCCCCAGACTACGAAAGTCCCCCAGGGCCAGCTGGGCTCAGTCAGTGGGTGGGATAGAACCTCAAAACTGTGAACGTTTCCAGGGCACTGGACGGAGACCTGACTTTGCCGTTTTTTTCCCCATTGAAGTTGCCCTATTTTTAGAATTCTAGTGATGGGAACTTGGTTGTCCTTGTTCTTGGTTAGGAAACTTCTCTCCCTTTCCTCAGTTGGTTTGCTGTGCTGAGACCGTGAGCCACTGCATTCATTAGCCCACACACAGGCACACGTTAGCCAGGAGCAAGGAGAGTAGGCAAGGTCCCCAGATGGCCCATGGCAAGGAACTCACACTCCCCTTTGGAGAAGGCAATGATTTCTTTTCTGATTTCTTTGAATAAGGATCCTTTAGTGGGCCTGACCCTTGGGTAGGATATTTCCCCCAGGAAACCACTTTGCTGCCCATCTCCTGTGAAGGGCAGAGAATAGGAATGTGACCCTTCCTGCAGGAGCTAAGCCCCCTCCACCCTCTCTCTGGGGGAGAAGGACTGATTCCAGCTCAGCCAAACCTCCTCCTCCTTCTATGTCCGCTTTCCCCCAAGCAACACAAGGGCACCTACAACATGCCCCACCCTAGGCTGGGTCCTGGGAGGATACAGGACACACACCAGATGACCTCTGCCCTCATAGAACCTAGGGTGTAGCTGGAAAGTTCAGGCAACCCAGAAGAACAAGAGTGAACTTGACCTCAGCCAGCAGTGATGTGCTGGACTGTGTACCCAACAACGATAGGAGCGAGAGGTCAGGAGGATCCCATGGGGACAGGATTCCAAATGGCTTTGTAAGGTGTGTCGGAGGAGGTCAGGGTGGGCATTGCCAGGCAAAAGGACTTTTGTGAGCAAAGGGCATGGAGAAAAGAAGAGCCGATGCACTGGCAAGGGGCAGTATGAGACTGGTCTGATAAGAGAGGAAACCTGAGGATAAGGAGGGCCCTGAGAAGGAATAATGTACCCCGAATGCCAGAAAGAACAGATCCAGGGAAAGGCTCCTCTCCCTCCTCTCCCTCCTCTCCCTCCTCTCCCTCCTCTCCCTCCCCTCCCTCCCCTGCACACACTTCCTCCCTCTCTTCCCTCTCCTTCTCCCTCTCTACCCCTTCCCCTTGCTATTGGTCGTCATTGGTGGCAGGGGCAACAGTGACAATCTTTGCCTTTACTGAGCCCGAGTGTCATCCTGCACATTGACACAGGCACCCGGCACCCCAGTGTCCTACAACCCACTTGAGGGTGAGGATAAGGATGAGGCCGAGCAGGCCCACAGATGGGAACAGACTCAAGGCCAAAGGACCATGACATAGTAGGTGTCACAAGGGCTCCAAGGAGGAGGAGGCAGCTTTCCTGGGTGGGCAGTTACCCCCACTCTGTCCTGTCCAACCAACCCCCAGTTATTTCCCAATGAGAGTTCTCGAGGTCCGGGCAGCCAGGCCAGCAAAGAGGGGCTTCCCTGGATGTGTCACTCTCCTGGCTTCCTCATGGGTGACGTGCCAGACCACCCGTGGCTCCCAGAGTGAGCAGAGCTGTGAGAGTGAGTGGACAGCTCCTGCAGGCACGGGTTAGTGCATAAGAAATGAGGAATTGACCAGGTCTGGGCAAAAGTACTGGGTAAAAAGCCAGAAACCCTGAGTTCCCGTTACACCTGTGTCTTTGGTTGTAGCGTGAGGCGAATCGTGTGGTCTTTCTAGGCCTCTCTTTTCCCTCCTTGCCAGAGGTGTGTGACGACCCTCAGTGAGCCTCAGAGGCCTTTAGCAGCACGCACGAGTGGTTCACCCTTGGGTTCACTCTTGTGTCTTCCTAGGGACACAAGGAGGGCAGGCGTGTCTCTGCCTTTATCTCCTTGAGTCTCTGCTGTGTTGGGTTTGAGACCACAGAGATGAAAGCCAGATAGGTCTATCCAAGGCCACGTTCACAGACACAGAGGGCCTGGAATGAGGGCCACTCTCATATGTGGGGAGCAGAGAGGGTCCAACATAATCACTGTGACCACAGGGGCCCAAGTTCCACCACTTTTCTCCCCCACGATGCCCCCAGACACCACAGTGGGGGTGGCTGTGCAGGCCAGCCCCGCATCTGTTCTCCCTGGCCAGGCCCCAGGGTACACGTAAGCTCTGAGTGAGGGCCAGCAAAGGAAAGTTGCAGATACCTGCAAGAGAGCAGCCCCACTTCTGAAACACTCCTGGAACCGCCCTAGCATAACGTGCCCCCAGACTGCCGCTGAGCTCCTGACACAAAGCTGGGGGATTTTGTGAAGACATAATTCATTCCCTTGGTCCCTTCTGCCCCCATCACCGCCTCCTCAGTAATTTCTGACGATTCTTAGGCAACACTAGTTCTGAAGAAACCCACCTTTGGGGAACTGGATCCTTCCAGCAATCACAGACCCCCACTGCATGCCAAGCCCTGAAATTCCCTCAGGAATTGCTCAGCTGAGTGGGAATTCTCCTGGGAGAGAATGTCTAAGGTCATCCCTCCCACATTCCAGTTAATTCCAGTGCGGCAGGGAGGCTGTGGAGAAGAGATGTGGGTGATTCCAGGACTGAGGTGTGGAGTGAGAGCACAGAGACCAGCCCCCACTGTCCCTGGAGTGCATGTGAACTTGTACACGGGCACAGGGTGGCAGGCGGAGGGACAGTGGGAGGGGATGTTTGGCCTGGCCGCCTCATTCTCCATGCTGCCTGAGCACAGAGGAGGGTAGAGGGTCCAAGCAGGTGTAAAGGGCATTAGAGGAGTGGGAAGGATGTAGGAGACTGATAAAGAGACATTTGAGGAAAGGCTCTTAAAGGAAAGTGTTTATTCAAGCCTATGAATTTCCTCTCTTTAAGGTCCTTAAAAAACGGGCTCTGCTATATCCATTCTACCAGAATTATTAAGTGTGGCTCTCTCAGAGCTTCTTTCCAGACTCTCTTATTGATTACATTCTTGAGAGATTGGAGAAGGGAAGAAGGCAGGCCAGATTGACACCGGGTCACTGAACACTCCCTTTCAGAGCAACCTTGAGCATTGTGGGCGGGACCTCCCATTTCCAGGAGTGCCCACCATCAGAATAAATCTGAAAGAAGGTAGGGACCCCAGTTCCTCCTCCAGCCTTCGAGCTAAAAGGGTGCCACCCTTTTTCCAAAAGGTCAATTACACCCTCTTATCTGACTTTGTCCATTTGGGTGAAGAGCTAATCCCAAGAAGGGTAAAGTTCTTTCCCTGGTTCTTGTTTATGGTGAGATGCTGGGATAAGATATTGCTGAAGAATCTAAAATCCTCGTGGAGGATGGCGGAGCCTGTGACTGAGCCAGACAGAGCGCCCCATCCCATAGCCTCTTGCCTCTTGTCAAGTCATTGGAAGGGAGGTGAGGGACAAAGGTGCCCAAGAGTCTAGTACCTGTGGGCAGTAGGGCTGACCGTGAACATGAGGTTCCCAAATGGGAGAAAATAGCAGTGCAAAAGGAAATGTGTCTTCTCACGAAGCTGTGGTATCTTTCAAGAGTATCATAAGCATTTAAAGATAATGAAAGGAACTTTTAAAAAATGTTTATTTTGAGAGAGAGAGAGAGAGAGAGAGAGGGAGAGAGAGAGAGACAGAGCACACATGAGCCTGAGAGGGGGAGAGAATCCCAAGCAGGCTCCATGCTGTCGGCACAGAGACTAACGTGGGGCTCGATTTCATAAACCATGAGATTGTGACCGGAGCCAAAATCAAGAGTCGGTGGCTCAACTGACTAGGCCACCCAGGCGCCCCAACAAAAGGAACTTAAAAAAAAAAAAAAGCCTTCCCCCCACTGAAGTCTTCAACTGCCTTCACTTTCCCGTGTGCCCTTGAGCACGTTCACATCGGTTTATCACCTGCTGGGGCCCTGCTGACACACGCACACTATTTGATGGCGCTGTTCCACGGGCTCCGGTTATCATTTAAGTAGTTGCCTAGATCAGCACTGAGCCCACCATTGCTCATTGCCGAACCGCAAGATGTTCAAGTTGTTTGGGAGTGGGAGTTGGGCTGTGCCCCACGTCTGTTCCTCTGATTAAAGACCTAGGACTTGAGCCAGAAGGCCATAGCTTGTCTCACTCACGGCCACGTAAGCAGTGTTCAGGTAACAGAGGCTCTTCCTGCCTCCTGGACGCGGGCTTACACACCACGGGAAGGGGAGCCGAGGGGAGAGGACGCATGCTTTACACAAGAGCCAAGGGTTTGTCCTTCCTTCCCCCCCCCCCACCCCCTGCTCTCCTCTCGAAGGGAAGTTTCGTCAGCGCTGGGGTCCCAGTCCCAGCTCAGCCTGTCTGGCATTCCATGCCTCTCTCTGTAACATCAGGAGGGGTGGGCTGGGCATCACTGAATCCTCCCGTGCCCTGGGCCTCACCCGGGGCTTGCACTGGGACCTCCTGGAGGGCTTGTTCAAATGCACGGCACTGGACCCCACCCCAAGGTTTCTGACTTGAGTAGGTCTGGGTTGGGCCTGGAGATTTGCATTTCTAATGTGTCCCCAGGTGATGCTGGTGCCGCCAGCTGGCCCAGGGTCACACTCTGAGAGATGCTGGGCAAATGAGTCTCTGTCATTGGCACCCCAGGATGCGGCCACCTATGCAAGGCTTCTCTGTTCTAAAGATCACCTCCTTTTCCAGATGGAGCCAGCAGGACAGAAAGATGAGCCATTCAGTGCACGAGAGGGAAGTCCGGTGAAATGTCCCTCTCAGGTAGGCCAGAACTGGGGACGGGAGGGAATCCCTTGCTGAGTTGGGGACTGAGATGGGGCCACGAAGAAGTGGGCTTTGCTGTGAAGTGGGGTCTTCCCTGGATGAGACATTAGCCCCATCAGAGGCTTGGGTTGGCTCTTCGAGGCTGGGCACAGCTTTGCACACCTGACACGCTGAAGGTTTACACCGGCGGGTCAGGAGAGCCGTGTCCGCAGCACTGAGGCCCCTTCCACACCTGTGGAGGGCATAGGACCAAAGCCACAGCTTACCTGGTCCCAAATGTGAGGATGAGCATCTTGAATAACACGCCCGACATGTAGTAGGCATAGAGTTAGTGCTGCTGAGTAAATGAATGAGAAAAGGAACACTGAACATAAATCACTAGAATTCTTTTTATCATTTAATGTGAGTCCGGTTTTGGGCTTTCTTACTGAACTGGTAAGTTTGTTGTTGTTGTTGTTGTTGTTGTTTTTTGGGGGTTTTTTGTTTTTTGTTTTTGTTTTTTTACTGGGCTGTAGGAATTAGATCATTTGCCCTGTTTCCCTCTTTGCCTTGGCTGCCAGGAAGCTTAAAATTCAGTTCCCTTTCTGTGGAAATATATGTACTTTGCCTGGTAGCATGAAACTCCAGTACAAGCAGGAGATGCTGACTGTGGCAAAGGGGACATTTCAAAGCATTAGTGAGCCCTCTCAGAGAACTAACGAGCAGCACGGAGAAGAAAAGCCAGATGATGGTTTTCTCATCATTTCAAGGATGCTATGAGCGTTCCAAACTGACCAAAGGCATTGCTGTGTGAGAAAGCCTGGTGGTTAAACGATACAGATTTCTGGGTCACGATTATAATGTATTACCTTCCTCTGCAGGAGAATCCCTTTCTGTTCACCTACAAGAACAGCAACTACCTGCCCAGGCTGCTAAAATCTCCTGAGGAGCTTGAGGTAGGCTCGGGTTTTCTGTGATTGACAAACATGCAAATGAACCAGGGGCGGTACCCCTTGCCGAGTCTTTGGAAGTTTCTACGTGGTTCCCTGGAACCCCATGAGCCCACGGGGAAGGGTCAAAGGGTCAGGTGTGTGACCGACCCATTTGTGCTTGAAGCAGGCCAGCCCTATGTCCCTGTCTTTGATTTTTTTTTTTTAATCTTTATTTCCTTTTGAGAGAAAGAGAGTGTGAGTGGGAGAGGGACAGAGAGAGAAGGAGACACAGAATCCAAAGCAGGCTCCAGGCCCTGAGCCCAGAGCCCGGAGCCCGATGCGGGGCTCGAACTCGCAAACCGTGAGATCATGTCCTGAGCCGAAGTCGGACCCTTAACCCCTATCTCTGTCTTTAGAACGGCCTCAGCAACCAGCATCCTGAGGCTTCACGGGGCGTGGTGGGGTGCTCAGCACTGCCTGCTCCCTGTTTGCTTCTGACATAAACCAAGAATCCTCAGGCTCTCCCCAAATCACCGACGAGTCCTTTTAAACTCACCTGAGGGCTTAATCTGAGGAGAAAGTTAAGAAAAAGCAGAGGAATGCGGTGAAGCGCGAAACCAGACAGCATGGAGGCCAGAAGGCCTTCGAAGTTGGCGCACGCCCGTGGGGGCCGCCTCGTGCCTCCTCACGCCTCCCTTGGTGCTTGTCTCAGGAGTCCTTCTCTGATCTTTCCTGTCAAGATGAGATAGGGCACCCTGCACTCCTCTGGGGAGCTGAGAAGCACTTCAAGGCTGATGTCCTCACTCTCAGAGGACTGCGGACCGAGACGAGTTGAGACGAATTCACTCCTACTACCCTCCCCGCCAGCGGCAAAGACGACGGCCTGGGTCCCCAGCACAAAGCCTGAGAGACACACAGCAGGAAAGACTCTTGATTTATCATCATGTCCCTCACGTTCTAACCGATACCTCAGCGTGAGGATTCCACTTATTGGCTCTGTGTCATTGAGCAAGGCACTTACCATCTCTGTGACATGCTAGTCACAGCCCCACCTCACAGAGTTGTTACTAATGATAAGCTCATACGCGGAAAGTACATGAAATAGTGTCGGTACGCTCTGAGTTCTACACGAACGTTGCCAGTATTTGTCATCTGGTAGGAGACAGCGACACATTCCCTCAGGATGCGTTTATTGAAAGCCTTCTGTGTGCCACTAGAATGCAAGCAGGGATTCAGAGCAGGGACTCATCACTATTTGTTGAATGGCTACATGGCTGGGTGGGCAGAGGAATACCAGGCATAAGAGATAAAGCCACAGATAAAATCCGTTGCTCGTCCCAAGGAACTCAGCCTCGTGGAGCCAATCAGCAGTCGAGGCATGACTCTAATTAAAGTTTCCGTGGGTGTTCTGGGAACACAGAGGAAGCGACTGACGGGAGAGAGGTGACATAGTTTCCCAAAGAAGACCAACAACCCCAGCCTTGAAGGATGGCTAAGGGTCACCCGGTGGATGGGCGTGTGGGAACGTGGGGGGAGGGGAGGGTGAGGGGGGGAACGGAGGTAGACTCGGGCAGAGGCATGGAGAGCGCAAGAGCTGGGTCCAGAGCTGGTGGTTTAGAATGTCAGGGTCCTCTTAGGATGCGCCAAGGGGGATGAACTTTGTGCGGATGTTAATACAGCAGAAATGTATTTTTTTTCAACCAACACATATTTATTGAGCATCACTGTGCACTGTTCTGGGCTCCAAGGATACAGTACACAAAACAAGCAAAAATCCCTGCTTTCACTAAGAATTTGGGCGGGGGGGGGGGGTGACACTGTTATATTATGCTGAGAGAGGGAGAGCGTCATCTCTATGGGTTCAGAAGGCTGGGGAGGAAGCCCCCAGGACTGAAGGCTGTAGATGCTGTAATATTCCAGGCAAGAAGTAACACAGGCCTGAGGGGGCACCTGGGTGGCTCAGTGGGTTAAGCGTCTGACTTCGGCTCAGGTCATGATGTCACGGCTTGTGGGTTCGAGCCCCACATCGGGCTCTGTGCTGACAGCTCAGAGCCTGGATCCTGCTTCGGATTCTGTGTCTCCCTCTTTCTCAGTCCCTCCCCCACTCAGCCTTATCTCTCTTTCTCTCTCTCTCTCAAAAAAGATGAATAAACATTTTTAAAAACCCTATTTTTGAAAAGTAACACAGGCCTGGATGAAGGTCAAGGCACTAGAGGGGAGGCAACAGGATGGGGAGCATTTAGGAAAGGATTTTGTGGACACTCAGATATGAGTGTTCATAGAGAGGGAGGGATCTTAAGGGATACCTAGCTTTCTATACTAAGGGGTGCTTTCCAAATACAGGCCCCACTTCTCACCCAATTTCCTATGTTGCAAGATCCATTTCTCCTTCTCTGTGCCTCTCATTTCAGGTGACAGATGCAATGGAAATCAGGTGCCCTGACAAGGACCCCTCCAACACGATTCCCACTTCAGGTACATGGCTCAAATCAAGTGATTTTTAACCTCATTTGAGGCTCGAAATCATCAACATAAGGGCAACCTTAACGGGCTTTCCACACAGTCTGGGATACATCAGAGGGGGGTTTTTTCCAAGGACAATAGAAGTAGCTCCTGATGTGTGTTTGGAAGTTCGTGTCTGTGTTTGATTGTTCTTGAGCTACAACATGATAACACCAGTAGCAGAAAGCATTGATTAAGCGTTAACTGTGTACCACGTCTTGTCCTGCGAAGAGCCCAGGATGAGTTGAGTGCGCTGCTGTCATTGTCCCTCTGCCGTGGAGCCTTAACGAACCAGTGAATTTTTTCTCCAAAAGACAAAACAATCTTTAAGCAGGAGGCAGAAATAACCGGTCCATACGTCAGAGCCATAGGCAGGAGGCACTCATACACTGCATGGAACGGGAAAGCACATCTTAGAAACGTGCTGTTCTCACTGCTTCTCAGTATTTCCAAAATGACTGTTGCCGGGCCGTGAAAATGCAACTCGTGGAATGTTCCAGGTGACATCCTCCCAGAAAGGGGCCGGCTAAGGGCTAAATCTTTTCTTCTAGATGAGCCTGTCTGAGAGTGATGGCTGTGTGCATGTGACCATGGGAGGTCATGGAGCGGGGGTTGCAGGGAGGAGGCTGTACGTTGACCTGTAGGACTGACCCCATCAGTGCAGGAGCATTCCTGCAACAGTGCGATAGGTTCCCTTGCTTGGTCCTAGAGGGCGACTCCTTTGTTCATTAAGTCATTCACTTGATTATTAGGTGATTGTCGAATGCCTCCTAAGTGCCTTCCAAGACAGAAAATTAGGTTTGGAGATGTCACAGCACCCAGCAGCGTTCTTTCAGGGATGCACATCTTTGTCGTCAGACTGTTTTCTTTTGCTGAGCGTTAGTAGAACAACAAAGTGTCAGCCTACCTTTCATGCAGGTCTTAGCTCTCTATGCTCAAATTAAGCCACGTGAATGGCAAGTAAGTTAAAATGTTTGTAACAAACTTCAGTCTGTAACTGGTTCTTGTTCTAAGTTGCAGAACAATGGAATAGGAGATAAGGCACACACACACACACACACACAGAGCGCGTGCTCGTGTGTGTTTAATCTTTAGATTTTATCCCCTTCATACTTGGTGACAACTTAGTCCTATTGGTTAGTTTACTAGCAGAACTCTAGCAGCAGAAACAAATTATCAGCTTCCTACACAGGCTGTCTTACAACAAAAACACAAAGATGTACGTATATATGTATGTCCATGCATTTGCATGTATAGGGACAGAGAGAATTTGAATTTTTTAATCGCCAGTCTTTACAGAGAAATGATATCCATCCCTTTTTTAATCTTATCATTCTGAGAGGATGAACTATAAAGTATTTTGCAATCTTTCCAGATTATGTTCCTGTCATAATGATAACCAATCCCTTAGAACGTATCTCAACATCTGAAAGCAGATAAAATGTGAACCTTTTCTTTATCCTCTGACCCTGAAGATTATTGTGTTTATTGGCATTTGAAGATGGAAGCACAAGAAATCTTAAGACCTTGAGATCGAAGATACTCCGGTGATAGGGACCGTCTGAATAAGCAAATGGGTACATTTAGGTCTCCTCGATCTAACCAAGTGGGCATGGAACCAAAATGCTCTCTCGCTCCAACTGGGTGACGGCCATCCTAAATGTGAGCTGGGCCTGCCCTTCTGAGGCCTGCCTGAGAGGTGTCATTTAGGAAAATGACCACTGCTAACTGGGCAATAATAAAAAACACATTTCATTAGCACGTGTGATCTGTGAATGGACATTTTAACCATCCTTGTGATTATTGGGGTAGTTAAAAGAGAGCACAGGGCCACATTATTAGTTTTTCTTGACAACTGTCCTATTTCTGGTGAGGTCACTCACTCCTCTGGAGATCATGTTTGTAATTTCTGATTGAGATGATGGTATCTGATGCATACTTAAAAGAGCAGATTGTCTTATCTTTATATCTCCAATGACTCAGCACATAATAGGAGCCCAGTAAATGTTTACTGAATTAATTTTGTTAATGTTTATTTCTCTTAAGAGAGCACGCAAGCAAGTGTGAGCAGGGGAGAGGCAGAGAGAATTGCAAGCCGGCTCCGTGCTGTCAGCACAGAGCCGAACATGGGGCTTGATCCCATGAACTGTGAGATCATAACCTGAGCCGAAATCAAGAGTCAGACACTTAACCAACTGAGCCACCCAGGCGCCCCTCGCTGAATTAATCTTAATGAGTATTTCCAATGTAGCAAACCAACAGTTCTCAGGGTTGGAAAAGATCTTTAAATCCAACTAGATCAAGGTATCTGGGGGCGCCTGGGTGGCGCAGTCGGTTAAGCGTCCGACTTCAGCCAGGTCACGATCTCGCGGTCCGTGAGTTCGAGCCCCGCGTCGGGCTCTGGGCTGATGGCTCAGAGCCTGGAGCCTGTTTCCGATTCTGTGTCTCCCTCTCTCTCTGCCCCTCCCCCGTTCATGCTCTGTCTCTCTCTGTCCCAAAAATAAGTAAACGTTGAAAAAAAAAATTAAAAAAAAAAAAAAAAAGGTATCTGCCATTAAAGCAATTTTTCACTAAGACTCTGTATAAAATAACTGTTTTGCCTTCAGAGTTCTTTTCAAAAACCTGCCGTGTCCCCTTCCCTAGTGTTTCTCTTCAACCATCCACAGGTACACATAACTAACCAAAAGTGATGTCTCAGTATAGGGTACTGCCTTCATCAATAGGCCACAGCCCTTGGCAACCTGGATGCCTCACTCATCCCATCTGGGGCCCACAGGTGATAAACCTCTTCCTCCAATCTGTGAGCCTTTTGGAATGAGATATAGAGAGTTGATATAACTTTTTTTTATAACTAATCGGTATTTGGTAGCAAAATAAATAAATAAAAGCTGCCGAGTTTTCTTCCCAGTCAGTGCATACATGCTCTCTCTAAATGCTATCTCCTGTGGGTTTTCTAACTTTGCACATACTTGCATCATTTTATATTACCCCATGGTCTGCCCCTAACACAGTTGGGGTAACTAAGAAAAATATGTTGGGCCTGGCAGCTGACCTAAGGTTTTCCCAGTGAGAAAAAGAGTAGCATTTTGCAAACAAAAGAGTAACAATACGGAGCAGGGGACGTGGCTCCTGGCTCTGTACTCAAGCTGGCTATCTTGATGTCAAGCTGCTAATTCCATGCTGGGAGAGAAATTCACAGTATTTGAAAATAGAGAACTACAAAGCTATTTATATGCCACTGTCACCAATAGTATAAATCTAGAACAGTTCATTCATTTAAGACATTGGCTCCCTTGTAAGTCCTTGATGTTCTTTATTATACCCATTTGACTAAAATGAGCTACTCAAAAGCCAATATGAAAAATGCCCTAGTTACAGAACCGGGAGATCATTAAGGGTTTCACTCTGTTATGACCCAGCACTGCAATGACCCTGGAAATGCTTCTGTAATCATCACCTGTTCATGGGTCTTGTGGTTTAACCTCATCTATGACTAGGAAGCAGTGATGCCCCACAGGGAATAACAGCCCACCGGTCCCCTTGCTCAGTCCCCTGAGCAAGTTCAAAATCACCCAAAGACACTTGGACACATAGGTATTTCCCTTCCCTGCAGTGCCCGTCATTTAAAGCTTTGAGAGCTGTAAGGTCTCTGACACAGAGTCACTAACTTAGCCTGTAATTCAACTTAGCACATTGCTTGAGCCCCTGTGCTCCCTAAGGCACAGATTGCTCCATACAAACTCACACTGAAGTACTTCCAAGGCACAAACAAGGTTCTAACATGGTGCCAGCAGTTTAGCACCGTTGTTAACATAAGTTAACATAAGTCCTGAGAATCAGAGGGCACAGGAGCCGGGTGGCCCTAGCTGACAATTGTGAGGAAAGCTGCTTTTGTCAGATTATGGCTGCACGTGGTCTAAGCTCTTGGGGTATACAAGACAAAGCTCCAAAGTGTCAAGTCTTCTCCTCATTCTATAGTCTACCATTTTCTTACCATTCGTGATATTTCATCATAGCTTGGATGGCCTTCTGATAAGAGGCCCCCTCTGTAGAAATCTTGATGAGTTATTGATGTATTTATCAACTCATTTCAGGGTGGTGGACAGTTTGTACCAGATAATGTTTAGCTAATCAGCCCACATAAATTTAATCTTATCTCTAAGTAGTTTTTTCCCCAAGGAGAGCAATTGCTAAAGTGCTTTGCTGTGTTTCCAGGCTGTGTCTTTGTCATGCGTGATGATATTAACAAAGCTCAAATCAAGGTCTGCAGGATGTTAAACAAATGAAACCTGTCGGGCTCTATATTAATAAAATCCCAGATAAGTCAGACCCCTCCCACACAGTCTTGGTTTGGTTTATCATCTCTCAAAGGAAATCCTTCAGATCTATCTACACATACACACACACACACACACACACACACACACACACACACATAGATGTGCACATGCATGCACATGTGTGTACGTTTCCTTTCTGTCTGCTACAAATTTAGGCGGTAGGATGACCAGTTCCAGCTGCCTCTTTAGCAAACTATAATGAGCTTTTGAAGCAAATCTGCCCATCGCTTCCACATTTTACCAGCTTCAAAGATTTCCCCTAACCTTTGCCCCCTAGCAAGTGTTCACAGCATTCACTGTGGCTATCATACATTATGGCAACAAGAATATAGTGATTGGCTGTCATCACCAGCAACTAAAATAAGCCCTCTCGAGTTGAGGGAAGGAGGTCTTACTTTCTGTTGGGTTGCCTTTTTTTACCCATTGCCCAATTTCTTTGAGAAGAGGTCATTTTAAAGTTCTCAGGCTCAACCCCATGGATGTGTGCTAATGTGTGCAGCTGGCTTTGTGATTTGATATTGTTCTTCTAACCACATATCCTTACCCCACCCTCTCCCAAGACCTACTGAAGCAGAAACTCTGAGGGTAGGAACCGACCATCTGCGTTTTAACAAGCTCCCCAAATGATTCTGATGCAGGCTCAAATTTGAGGATCACTAATCTATATATTTTGCATACACACATTCACAATTATGTATGTGTTCGTTTGCATGCTGTCATTAGAAGAGGCAGGGACTTTTACTTTTCCAATGAGAGCGGATCCTCAGTGGGAGTGGCAGCTTCTCATCTGCAGATGGTACGGAGGTGAGGTAGACAAGATGTCTCCATGGAAGGAGCCAGGACCTGGAGATCTCTTTGAACATTGTTTTCACTGAGTATTTTTTTTTAATTTTTTAGCATTTTACTTATTGTTGAGAGAGAGAGAGAGAGCAGGGGAGGGGCAGAGAGAGAAGGACACACAGAATCCAAACCAGGCTCCAGGCTCTAGGCTCTGAACTGTCAGCACAGAGCCCAATGTGGGGCTCGAACTCACGAACTACGAGATCACAACCTGAGCCAAAGTCGGACGCTTAACCGACTGAGCCGCCCAGGCGCCCCTGAGCTGATTTTTTTTTTAACAGGATGATATAAAATTTTATCTTCATTATCAACAGATACTGGAATAGATTAAGTGTTGGTTACATCTCCACGCCAACTCCTGCCTGACTCCCAGACCACACTGCCAGGAGCCGTTTCAGGCCCTGAGGGTAACTGCTCACCTTGTGGCACCAGGTTTCACCAAAGGCCCCAGAATCCCCTCTGAAATTTGGGTCCACCTCCTAGGTCCTGAGCCCATGTGCAAGTGCTCCAAGGAAGAGATAACAGTCAGGATCCACGGCCTTATGACAGGCTTGTGACAGATTTAGTATCTCTGCCCAAGCTGAATTACAATTACAAATGGACTTTCTCTCTCAGTTTTCCTGGAAGATTGCTCACTTTCAGAGGAGATAAGAACCCCTGTCTTGCATTAACTGGTGTGTGCGTTCTCAGTTCACAGGCTGAAGCTGGCTGACATCAAGGTAATCGCAGCCCTGGGGGACTCTCTCACGGTGAGTTACCCCAGCTGTGGGAGGAGCGGGCAGGGGAGGAAATCTGGATTAATGGGAGAACCTGGAGAGAGGAACTCTCACGACCATGGTCATCTCCCGCCCCTCTCCGGTCCCCATGTCCATCCTAACCTCAGTATTCCTCTCCGACGCTGGGATGAATGAGCGAGCAGGAAGTAGGGGGACCTCAGAGGGAGCAGCCGTGACAGAAGTGACCCAGCCCAAGTCTCACAGCCTGGTAGCATTGGGCGGATTGGACGAGGTCTCACGCACAGTGTGGGGCTCCTTCAAAGACCGGGCACTGGTCATGCAGGAAGTCAAAGGAGGGTGAAGAGAGGATTAGGCGGGAGCAGGCGTTAATGGGGTGGGGGGCAGGGGGCAGAGGAAGACGAGGTACTCAGAATGATGCCAGCCCATCTCTGCAGCTGCTCCATGATGACCCCTTAGGCCTGCAAAGTGCTATCCAATGAAAGCGAAATAAGGCCCTTTGAGAGACGGGGTAGAGGTTCCCGGACACAAGGTTCCATTTACTAGTGGCCCATTCCAGACGCATCCAGCTGCTGTTCTCTGAGTCCGTAGAATCCAGGGCCTCCAGGAGAGTCTTCCCCAAAGACCAGTAGACACCTTTCATGTCTGTGGCTCGTTAGCATTTCATCTATCCCATCGACATCCTCGATTCAATCTGCCGAAACATGACTTACCTTAAACTTAACCCAAAAAGAAGACGGGGCCGGGTAGGTGCACTGAGTGCCCACGACTGCATAGCTTGCAGGCACTGGACCGGGACCAGCACTCGTGAGTCCTGACTCCAAGTCCAGAAGCCTGTCCCTGTACTGTGGCTGTGCCCTCCATGACCCCTCAGCGATTCTTTACCCCAAACACCCTACTGCTTGTAACTTTCCGGAAGAACAGGCAGGCTGGTCCTTAGCACTGCTTATCCCAAGCATTTCCTGCTGGATGTGGCCTGGTAGCTCCCCCCGACGCCTGACCTCTGACCCCTGACCTGCTGGTCTGCTTGAAGATGCTCTTGGGAGAAGCAGTCCTCAAGAATCAGCATAGCTGTTCAGGACTTCCTGGGAGGCAAACTTTGGAGTGTGACATACATGACAGGTGGCAGAGAACTGGGCACCAGACAGCAGGGGTCACACCCCAGAGGGTCTCTCATGGAGGCCAGCCTCCCCCCTGGCCTGCCTCAGAGGCCCGTCTTCAGCATGACCTTTGCAATGGCCCTGCTTGGAAATGACACGCTTTAGGCAAGGGCCACGCATCTGCAGAGCGTGCCCAGATTGAGGTTTTAAAAGACCGTGTCTTTCTTCAGCTTAAGGGCAGGTACACGGCATTGTATTACTATTTTTAAAATTGTACATACAGGAGATACGTTGATTTCAAAGGATTGTGATATGTTTCCTTTTATGGTCTATTTCACAACTTTTCAAAAGGAGGTGGATGGGACCCAGAAATGGGTCCTTTTGAAAAGTGGACACTTGCAGTCTGATTTTCAGAGCCATTTTGCTAGCCTGTAGCACTTGGTCTTGGTCTGGGCCGGGTTTTTTAGGGTGAGGCCAAGTGGTGGATGGCACCAGGGTTCCCAGTGGGATCTCTCACTCATCTCTGTAAAGGTAGATGCATATCGAGACAGGGTAGGGGTGCCTGGGTGGCTCAGTCGGTTAAGCGTCCGACTCCGGCTCAGGTCACGGTCTCACAGTTCGTGGGCTCGAGCCCCGCGTCGGGCTCTGTGCTGACAGCTCAGAGCCTGGAGCCTGTTTCAGATTCTGTGTCTTCCTCTCTCTCTCTGCCCCTCCTCTGTTCATGCTCTGTCTTTGTCTTAAGAATAAATAAACATTAAAAAAAAAAAAAAGACAGGGCACTGTCTACACTCTAGATTCTAGGGAGTGCTCAGGTGCTCCCAGCCACAACTAGAACACGGACCTTCCAGCTGAGGGGGCAGGGAAACTCACCTCTTAATGTTCCCTCTCAGGCAGGTAATGGGGCTGGATCAAAGCCTGGGGACATCTTGGACGTCTTGACTCAGTATCGAGGCCTGTCCTGGAGGTGAGTGAGGGTGTGGCAAGACGCTGAGTGACCCTTTCATTGCAGGGCAGGGGAGGACCCCTGAGCATCACGGAGAACAATTCTTCTAGCAGACACATGAGCCACCTAGTGCTTTTCAACAGAAGCTTCTGGTTTACTTTGAGGAAGGACTGTAAGCTTCCCCTGAACCACTGCATTCCCCAGGACAGGAACTGAGGCCTGAACAGGCCGAGTTTGGGAGAGAAAGAACACAAATGTTTGGGATGAAAAGCTTCTCTAGTTTCCATTTCTCTCTCTGGGGAGTAGGCTCAGAAGGAGACAGTGGCCTTTTGGAACCGGAGTTGTACCTGAATCCTGGCTGCCTGACTCTGTGCGACTCTGAGCAAGTTACTTAACCTCTCTGAGCTTGTCTCTTTATCTTCCATGCAGGGATAATAATACAGCCTGAGCACCGTCATGAGGAATAGAGTTTAAGCATCCAGCAAAGTAGATATAAATGGAAGTTTGTATCATTATTAAAGGGCCTTCATTTTACAGATGAGAAGGCAAGGCTCAGAGAGGACAAGTAACCTATCTAAGATCACACAGCCAGATGATAAAAGGGCAAAAAATAGAGCAGATGGTTCCTGACCCCTAATCTGGCACATTCCCCCATGGTGACTGCTTCATGCAGGCTTGTTCCTGCTCTAGCTGTAATCAAACCCAGGCTGCCCCAAGCTGCAGTGAGCAGGACTCGGGATTTGAACACCCGGCTCATGCCAAGCATGAGAGGGCAGGTCTGGTGTTTCCTCAGCCCGGAATCTGGCATCCCTGGGACCAGACTGACCCTCAGTGTTGAATCCCAGGCATCCTCCCTTGCGATGTTGCACAGAATCAAACCCCAAATATTTGAGACCCTTTTAAACGTTCTCAGATGTACTTGGCAGAGAATGAGGGGATATGGAAAAGCAGGGAATCCAATAAACTGTGGAATGTTGTATATTCTCATGCCTAGAAACCCATCCAACTTTGATTTGCTTGGAATTTTAGAAGCAGCTTAGAAGATGGGTTCTCTCTAGAAGACACGCTTTAAAAGCGGGTTTTTGCAAGCCAAATAGGAACAGAATGACGAGGGCAAACGTTTCCACTGTGTTTTCAATAACAGCCGTGCCCAGCTGCAGTGGCGAGTGGGGCGCGACTTGGCTCAGCATCCAAGGAACGCTCACCTTCCCTTTAGAAAAACAGGGGCAAAGGGGGACCACTTTGTTCCCCTGTCCCAACGTCAGTGCTCGAAGTTAAAAAAAAATCATCGCAGTCACCGTGCCATTTAAATCTGTTTCTTCTCGGGGTGTTCTGGTTTGTGGGGACAAAAAGAGGAGTTGCTATGTTCCGGTTTGTTTTTCTACTGGAAATAATGAGGAAATGACAAGCTCCAAGCCCCCAGGGTGTCTCTCAGAAGAAAGGCCTGTCTTGGGAGTGTCTGAGGTGTTTTGGCATCAATGGCATTTTCAACCTCGGTTTTCTTTTTTGTTCCACCACAGTGTCGGCGGCGATCACAACCTCAGCAGCGTCACCACCCTCGCAAGTGAGTACGCGATCGCCCGGGCTCGGCCCTGTGCGGCTCAGCAGCGCCTCCTGGCGGCGGTCGCGGGCTCGGCAGGGAGCCGGCCGGCGGGACTCAGCCACGTTCACCAGGGGGCGCAACGTCCCCGAGGCGGTCGCCTGTCTCTGTTGAACATCATGAAAGCCTTTGAGAGATTTTTCTTTTCTTTTCTTTTCTTTTCTTTTCTTTTCTTTTCTTTCCTTTCCTTTCCTTTCCTTTCCTTTCCTTTCCTTTTCCTTTTCCTTTTCCTTTTCCTTTTCCTTTTCCTTTTCCTTTTCCTTTCTTTTCTTTCTTTTCCTTATTTCTCTTTTTCTCTCTCTCTTTCTCTTTTTTTTTCTCTTTCTCTCCCTCTCTTTTTAAAGAGAAATTGTATCTGTAAAAGGAAGGAAGAGAGGGAGGAGAAGAGACTTCAGGATAAATCTTAGTGCAAGTCATTCTTAGGAAATGATTTCAGAAAGAAGGAAAGTAAACCCACCTCTGTTTTGCCTGTCATTCTGAGCAGAGCACCTTTCTGGGAGGCATTGATCTGGGCTTGGGCTCCATTAATCACCACTGTATACAAAGACGTTGAATCCCTGAGTGTCACTAAGAAACAAGCCACCACCACAGCAGTAGTTTGTGCAGGCTGTGCTAACACAGCCGTATTGGGGGCCTGATGTTTTCCTTGAATCACTTCACCCGCAGCCTGCTTGGAATAATTTTTTTTTTTAAGCCTGAACTATGTTCTCTGAATGGTCTGGTCTGATGTGTCTTTTTATTCTCCTTAGCGCATGCACACCACAGTACTTGTTCTTAAAGTAGGCATTCACTAAATGTCACAATTATTTTCCCTTCAGATCTTCCAGTGAATAATATTTGTTTTTTGCCTGAGAGGAACTTAATTGGTTCTGCTCTCATTTACTTTACTTGGAATTATCCCTTTATAACATATCTTTGGAAGGCAAGGAGTTCTTTGAGGTTTAAGGCACCAAGAGTTTGGTGATGGAGATGGCTTGATCTCCACCTAGGCAGGACCGATTGGGCTTCATGTATGGTTATCTGTGTTGCTATTTGCAAATTCTGGTGCATTGAAATAGGTACAGTCCTGTGACACGTGTCCTCCCTGTCTTTACTGCTAGGGGAGGTGGTTTGGGTTGCTTCTGTGAGTGTGATTGACTGGGCTGTGAGCTGGCCCTGCGTATACATCAGTTTTGCTGGGCTTCCTGATTCCCACGCTATTATCGTGGATGAGGTGATTGGATCTTTCACTACAGTGATTTACAAAGGACTGAGACAGTGTCACCCCCCGGGTAGAGCCCGTACTTGGCTGAGCAGCAGACCATTGCCTGTTCAGACTCTTCCTCACAACAGTTATGAAGTAACTGGGTAATCCACAGGGAAATAACTGCATGAAAATGTGTTCGAAGATTTACGAGAACATAAGGTCAGAACAGAACCTGGGGTCGGCTCCCTCTTCAATTTAATTGAAGATACTCCAGGTCTGGATGCTTGGGAAATAGGAGAATGAAGCAAGGCTCTTGCCCTCATGACATCATCACAATCTCTTTGGGGACATGTCTCCCTAAAGACAGACACATATACCGATAATGATAGCTATGTACAATGTTTAGGGGAAAATAAATAAGAAGATGGTTAACTGTGCCTTCTGAAAGGGGTTTTAAGAAATAGAATTCATCAGGTAAGGAAAGGGGATGGAACATTCCTGGCAGAGGGAACTGCATGCACCAGCAAGTTCTTGCTCGAAACAATGCGTAGTGCTTTTCTGTGATATTCATGATAAGTAGCTAGCTGGCCTGTGCTGGGTTCCCCCAGTAATGGGAAACCTAGGAGAATCCATTCTATTTGCAGATTGCTCTGGTGATTTCACAGCTCTTCCTTCTGTTGAGTAGAAATCAGAGTAATTTCTTTCTTTCTTTTTTTTTTTTTTTTGAATGTTTATTTTGAGAGAGAGAGAGAGGCAGAGAGAAGGAGAGAGAGGATCCAAAGCAGGCCCTACACTGTCAGCGCAGAGCATGATGCAGGGCTTGAACCAACCAACCATGAGATCATGACCGGAGCCTAAACCAAGGGTCAGACACTCAACCAACTGAGCCACCCAGGCACCCCCCAGAGTAATTTCTATCCACTGGGTACAATGTCTCCAAAGCCCCAAGGAATGAGTTCAGTGCATCTGTGTTGTGTAGGTTCTATTGCATTCTTGGTTCAGCAAACGAAGTGCATCCTTTATGCTTTTCAGATTACAAAACATTGCTGAGAGAAATGTAATCAGACCTAAACAAATGGAAAGACGTTCCATGTTCATGGATCAGAAGATATAATACTGTTAAGATGGCAACATCCTCCAAATTAATCTACAGATTTGATATAATCTCTATCAAAATTCCAGGTGGCTTCTTTGCTTAACTTGACAAGCTGACTCTAAAATTCATATGGAAATTTAAAAGACCCAGAATAGCCAAGATAATTTTGAAAAAGAACAAATCCAGTGGACTTACACTTCCCAATTTCAAAACTTATAAAGCTGCAATAATGAAGACAATGTGGTACTGGCATAAGGATAGCCATATAGATCAATGGAATAGAATTGAGAGTCCATAAATAAACCTCCATACTTATGGTTAACTCGTTTTCAACATGAGTGCCAACATCAATAGGTAAGAATAGTCTTTTCAATAAATAGTGTTGGGATAAGTATATAGCCATATGCAAAATGATGAAGTTGGACTCCTACCTCACACCATATACAAAAATGAACTCAAAATGGATAATAGGCTTAAATTTAAGAGCTAAAATTCACCCTTAGAAGAGAGTATAGGAGCAAATCTTCATGACCTTGGGCTAAACAAAGACTTCTTAGACACAACACCAAAAGCACAAGTGACAAAAGAAAAAAAATAGATGGGACAAAATTAAACACCTTTGAGCTTCAAAAGATACCCTCAAGAAAGTAAAAAGACAACCCAAAGAGGGAAAGAAGATATTTGTAAATCATATCTGCTAAGAAACTTATATCTAGAAAATATAAAGAACTCTTAAAACTCAATAATAAGACAATTTGATTTGGGTCCACTAAAAATGGGCAAACAATTTGAATAGACATTTCACCAAAGAAGATACACAAATGACCAATAAGTAGATGAAAAGATGTTCAACATTAGTAGCCATTAAAGCAAACCAAATCATAATGAGGCACCATTCCACATCCACTATATTTGTTATTTTTAAAAAGATAAATGTTGGTGAGGATGTGCAGAAATTAAGACCCGCCTACACTCCTGACAGGAACATAAAATCACACAGATACTTTGAAAAAAGGTCTGTAAGTTCCTCAAAAGTTTAAACAGTTACCATAGGAGCCAACATTTCTCTTCCTAAATGTATATCCAAGAGAAATTCACACAAAATAGACTTGTTCGTAGCAACATTATTCATAATGGCCAAAAAAGTGGGAACAATCCCAATCCTTCAAAGGATGCATGGATAAATGTGGTCTATCCGTACAGTGGGATATTATTTAGCAGTGAAAGGAATCAAGTGCTGATGCGTGCTGTAACATGGATAAACCCTGAAAACATGGTCCATGAAAGAAGCCAGCCACAGAAGTCATGTTGTATGATTCCGTTTATATGAGATGTATAGAATAAGCAAACCTACACAGAGAGAAAGTAAATTAGTGGTTGCCACAGGGTTGGAGGGAATGGGGAGTGACTCGTGTGCACAGAGTTTCTTTTTGGGGGTGATGAAAATGTTCTAAAGTCCATTATGTTGATGGTTGCACAACTCTGTGAATAGGCTAAGGGCTATTGAACTGCACTTTAAGTTGTGAATGTCATGGTGTATGAATTCTATCTCAAAAAATTATTATATATCTAGAAAACAAAAAGAAAAATGCATGAGAGAGGCACCAGACCCAGACTCACATTTATTCATGACAATAATTCATGAAACACCAATGTACGTGTGTTGCCCATGTGGTTAAGCACCAGCCTGCTGGACATTTTCTTTCTGGGCTGAGTCAACAGTAAGGTTAAGAGCTTGAAGGGTGAGGGTTCTTTGTCCCTAACATGCACTGGCACTTATCAAAGGAATGTGAAGATTGTTTTCGGGGTACTTACTAAGCATGTCTCTTCTTTGTATTTCCAGACATCTTCCGCGAATTCAACCCTAACCTGAGGGGCTTCTCTATTGGTACCGGGAAAGAAAACAGTGCTGGAGCGTTCCTAAATCAGGCTGTGGCAGGAGCCCGAGCTGAGTGAGCAGGGGAGCCTTGGGGGTGGCCCCAGAGGTCCTCTGGGGACCTAGTCGGGGGCTTGGCCTGGGCAGGGGTGTATGGCTGAAGGCTGGGAGGCTTGGTCCAAGGGAGAGGTCTGGGGGTCAAAGACCGGACTGGCTGGGCTCTCCTGGGGTGTCTCTCACTGTGGGACACAAACATACTAGCCCACCCCCAACACCACCCCAGGAACTAGTCACAGTTTGCTCTGATGCCAGGTATATGCTTTGAGCTAATTACTTTGCCTTGTTTAGAAATCTCATGTCCACAGAAGACAGTGGTATGAGAGGGCTCAGTCTGAGTTCCAGTTTTCATTGCTTCCTCAGTGCTCCATCTTTCATGTCTTCTTCTCCTTGCCTTCCTCAGACATGCTTTCCAACAGTCTTTTCAGGCTCTCAACTTTGCACCCTTCCTGGGTCATTGAAGGAGCACGGGTCCTGGGAGGAAGCTCTGAGTCTGAGTCCTAGCACACACATCCCGCCTCCCTAAACCTTAGCCTCCGAGATGGGCGTGGCTGTGAAGCTCTCCCATGGGGTGGCTATGGGGTTCCATGCCATGTTGGATGTGAAAGTTCTGGTGAGCTGGAAGTTGTGCAGACAGGTTGGGTCAGGATGGTGGCCCCAGTAGCAATGCAGCAGGAATGCAGGACCTACCTGGGTGAACTGGTGGTGAGCAGGGGTCCATGCACACTGAATGGAAGGTTCCGAGAGCAGGGTAGGCTTCCCTGGGTCCTACGCCTCCATTTCTCTCCATGATCCCCGAGCCTGGGGTGCTTCCTCAGATTTGCTACCTAGTCAGAGAAAAGTGAATACCACACTGAAGCTAGGATAAATATGGAAAGACCCTTTCTGTTTCTTTTTTTTTTTATTTTTTAAAAAGTTTATTTATTTGAGAGAGAGTGCAAGTTGGGGGAGGGGCGGGGGAGGGTGGAGAGAATCCCAAGCAGGCTGTGTGTTGATATGGGGCTCGAACTCATGAACTGCAAAATTATGACCTGAGCTGATATCGGGAATCGGACACTTAACCAACTGAGCCAGCCAGGTGCCTCGATCCTCTCTGTTTCTTAATCCTATTTTTCTTCCAGAATAATCCCAAACCTCTTTACTATGTAGATCTTAGGGATTCTGTGTTTGGTTCCCAGATTCCCTGACATCATTTGGCCAGTTGATTCAATCCCATCCCGAATCTACTCGCCACCTGAGTAACTCTTATTTATTCACAACAGGAATAATCCGAATGAGAGATTTTACAAAACCCGATCAGTTTTATAATGAATTCTCCGGCTTCGTTTTCCCTTTTGGTGGGGGAAAAGTGAAAGGTTACCAATTTACTGCCTAAAAATTGTGGCTTTAATATTACCATAGCTTTGCTTTTTCCCAAAGCATTCGTCCGCTTGTAGTATCAGGAGAGACATTTCTAAGCATGATTCGGTCAGGGAGGCATCCAAGAATGAAACCTTCGTGGAGAATATAAAAGTAAGCAAAACAGAGCGTGATTCATATGGATTCCTCCCTTGCTGTCCTCAAGGCCACGGGGCTCTTTTGCACAAGTAATCCATTTGTCCAAGCACATCCTGAGATGTAGGGAGGAGTTAGGGATTATTACGCCCAGATGACAGATGAAGAAACTGTAGCACAAAGAGACAAAGTGGTCTGAACAAAAGCATCAACTCAGCCATGTGGTCTGTTGTCCTTGTGCCCTGCAGGCTTTATCCCGGGTCCAGTAATAACCCCTCATACCTAACAGCAGTGTCCAATGTACAAGGTACCTTCATGTTTTTTATCCCTGTGTTTTGTGTGGTTATTGTGAGTTGGACAGAACAGAGGTCAGATACTCACATTTTCTTAATGAGGATGTTGAGGCTCAGAGAGGTCAAGCAATCAGACTCTGGTCCACAGAGCAGGTGCCCTGATGGCTTCAGATTTACAGATGCGGAAACCAAGGCTCAAAGAGATTAAGTGGCTTACCCAAAACTCCCACCCAGGTCATCTTGATACTTAGTTCACTGTGGTTAAGACCAGGCTAGCTGGGCTAATAGTTAAGAGAGGACGAGATTGGGGTGCCAGGGTGGCTCGGTCGGTTGAGCATCCGACTCTTGGTTTCAGCTCAAGTCATGATCTCGAGGTTTGTGAGATCAAGCTCCAAGTCGGGCTCTGCCGTGACACCGTGGAGTCTGCTTGAGATTCTCTCTTTCCCTCTCTCTCTGCCCCTCCCCGACTGATGCTTGCTCACTCTCTATCTCAAAATAAATAAACCAAAAAAAATTTTTTTTTATTAAAAAAGAGAGGAAGATCTGACAACCATATTTTCCTGCTGGCACTGTGCCAGAGACCGTATTGATGGTGGTGGTGGTGGTGGTAGTGATTCAGTGGATTATTTCTAATGTGGATGCTTACCACATACTACTCTAAGTTCTTGATCTCATCCATCCGACAACTCGATAAAGAAGGTATGCTTACCGTCCCCATGGTACACAGGGAAACACTGAGGGTTTGCCAAGTCAAGTACTCTGTCAAGGTCTCCCAGCTGGTCAGTGGCTGATGGAAGCAGGAGTCAGCCCCATGCTGTGTGGCACCAAGAGTGGCTCTTACTCCACAAGGCTCCTTTGCTCATCTCATTCGATGCTCTCCATGACCCTCTCGGTTGGGGGGGGGTTTATCTCTACTCTTTGGGGACTGCAAACTTAAGTTACATGACCACAGTCAGCAGGAGGCCACTAAATGTCAAGCCCGAGTGTGTCTGACTCAACCACGTCACCTCGAGGGTGCGGGTACCCTTGAGGTGGAGTTCATACCAGAGAATCAGGCTCATACCCAGCAATGTATGACATGAAACGCACATGCAGCCTTCTGTCTGCCCCGAATGAGCCTGGCTTGGAAGAGAAAGGAAGACGTTTCATCAAGGAGGCCAATCAGGAAACATTCCTCTGAGTCACCCCCTCATGTGTGGCGTGCCCTGCCCTTCCCAAAGCACAGTCACCACTCCCCCGCCTCCCCCACACCTCCAGTGGAGACTGAATGGGAAAGGTGATCTGGGGCAGGAACATAGGCTTCAGTCCAACTATCCTGTTGCATATTTGGTTCCTGCCATCTCTGCGAAGTCCTCTCCCTGCCCCGCTTCACAGTCCCTGCTTCTCAGGTGACTTCTTCCTATGTGCCCACAGGGATTTACCTGTTCAGGCCAGGAGGCTGGTGGACCTGATGAAGAATGACACGGTAATTCTGGGGGAAGCACCACCTGGGACCGCTTGAGGTAGGATTCCCCGGAAGAGAGAGTGAGCAGGAGAAATCCGTGGAGGCAGAAAGGCTCAGCTCTGGGGTAGAGGATGAGGCCACATGGAAGTCTAGAGAATCCACCTTTAAAAACAACAAATGATTTAGCACCTACAACCTGTGACCTATGATCTCAGGACCCCAAAACCAAAGAACAGGAATTGTTAATGTCCATTAAACCCTCTGGTATGTGAGGATCCATCCCTGCCAATGTTCAGCACTTTTCCTTGACTTGACTCTGGAGCAAGGCACTTACTTGTTGGTTTCCTATTCATTTCAGAAGATAAATTTTCAGGAAGATTGGAAGATAATAACCCTGTTTATAGGAGGCAACGATCTCTGTGAATTCTGCAGTGACCTGGTGAGTCTGCAGGCCCTTAACTCAAGACTCCCCAGGGAAGGGATTGTCACCCTCGGTGGCTGGAGCAGTACAGCAGGGGTTGGGACTTGGGGCTTGTGGCCTGGGATTAACCCTGAGACCAAGGATGCATTCACCTCCAGGAAAAGATTCAACCAAGCTGGTTATGAAATTGATCTTGATTAAGTTTCATAACAAGGGAACCTTATCATATCATATTCTAGAAACCAAGATAACATTCCAAGGATCTGGAAAAATCAGGCGTATCTTCATCTAGGTCATTATAAGTCAGCTCCTTTCTCCAGCATTGAACTGCCTTACCATCTCTATCTAGGCCGTCATTTGAATGGAAAAGTTGATTTCCTAACGCAAGCGTTTAGGCAAGGTTCGGAGCCAAGTCTCTCCCAGTTGATGGGAAACCCAAGAGCCAGGCTGCTGCCTCGTGGATGTGGCGCTTCTTCCTGGAACCCCAGAATCTCTGAGCTGTCCTCGACCCTACTGACCACTCTCCTACCTGTGGCAGGAATGCCTTCCATAGAATCTAGCTGTTGAACATTCCCAGCAATAGGCAGCTCTTTAATGTGCTCTACTTAGTATTATAAGCAGGTACCAATTTTTTTGGTAGTGCTTTTTGTGTTAAGCCCAACTCGGCCTTCTTGTAATTTCTACCTTTTCTGCCTGTGCTAGGCATGCCTGCAACTCTTCTGCATGGAATCCAGCAGACTTTAAAGATAATAGGTTTTCTTAAAAATTTTATCTTATAAGCAATCCACATAGGAAGTATATCAAAGTACAGAAAAAAAATATTCTCTGTAATTGGCAACATCCAGAAATGCCATGTCTAGCATGTCTTTCTAGCATGTTCTGTGATTGGGAAGCCATTGCTTTATTATTTGCTAACAATAGCATCATTCTGGAAATCTTGTTTGGTGATCTGCTTTTTCTCAATAGCAATATATTGGGAAGATACTCCTCTGTCAGTATTTAGTCTTCCATAAAATAATTCTTAATGACTGTATAAGTCACCCATAACCTATATTGGCCATACTTTATTTAGCTGTCCCCAGTCACTGGAGACATAACTTGTATTGTTTCTAATTATGCCTGTTATAAATAATACTAGGATAAACATCCATCTTTATGTACATCTATAATTGTTTCCTGATATATATTCCATGTAGTAAGACTTTTAAGCAAGAAGATATATATGTTTCCCCTAATATTTTATCACGAAAACTTACAAACATACTGAGAAATGGAAATTGTGGAGGAGAGGCTCATATATCCACCGCCTAGATTTTACAGTTGTTAAATCCATTAAGCTAATATAGCAAAATGTTATCTTATAAGTTTAATGGATTTATCCATCCATCTTATTTTGGGGGGATTCTGCACATTTTTTAATGTTTTGGATACATATTGCCAAATTGCTTCCAGAATGTTGGTATCAGTTATGTCTATTTCCTCACTCTCCATCTGTCAATGTATGTTATTTGTTTTAATAGCTGCTAATCTAATAAATGAAAAAATTGTATCTTGTTTTCAAAATTTGCATTTATTTGATCAGTAGGGAGGAATAAACCTCTATTTAATGCTCATTTGAATTTCTCCTGAAAAGTTCTATATTATGCCTATTGACTATTTTCTGTTAAGGTATTTATCGCTCTCTTATTGATTTCTAAAAGCCCCTTATAGGGGCGCCTGGGTGGCACAGTCGGTTAAGCGTCCGACTTCAGCCAGGTCACGATCTTGCGGTCTGGGAGTTCGAGCCCCGCGTCAGGCTCTGGGCTGATGGCTCAGAGCCTGGAGCCTGTTTCTGATTCTGTGTCTCCCTCTCTCTCTGCCCCTCCGCCATTCATGCTCTGTCTCTCTCTGTCCCAAAAATAAAAAAAAAATAAAAAAAAATAAAAAGAAAGTTATAGTTTTGATTAGTTTGGGCTCTTGGTTAGATTTAAGCCAGAGAAAGTGTTCCACTTAAAAAAAAATTTTTTTTTTTAAACCACAAGTATGGAGATCAGAAGAAAAAATGATTAAAATGTTTTTATGCTTAGGGGAGAGGATTCCCAGGACCCCCTTGCCCTCCCATCATCTCCTTAAGTGATCTGATTGGGCCATAGGTCCCCCAGGCACTTGAGGCTCTAAGAAAAGAGCTCAGGCCATAGGATCAGAGAATATTCAAACTACAGGAATCTTAGAGGTCCTAGGCTCCAACACCCCATTCTAGAGGGGCCCAGAGGTGTGATGTGCTTTCGCTAAGGCCCTGCATCTCGCCAATGCAAAGTGGATGCAGAGCTCTCCATAATTCCATGCAGAAAAAAAGGCTTCCCTGGTCTCACAACCACGACCAGCCCAAGGACAGTGGGGTTGGAGCAGAGGCTGGGGGCCCTGAAGGTGAACCTTATGTTTCAACGTTGCCTATTCTGGCTGAAGTACAAGAAGAAGGGGACCCAAGAGAGCAAATGGCCCTGGTCTGCAGAGAGATTGGGTAGTGAATGGTGTTAAACATTTTGTCTTCTTGCAGGTCCACTATTCTCCCCAGAACTTCACGGACAACATCAGGAAGGCTCTGGACATCCTCCATGCTGAGGTGTGGAAGCTGGTCTGCGTGGCCTCTGTGCAGTTCAACCGCGTCCTTCTTGGGCCTCAGGCTTGGCCCAGAGGCAGCTCTGGCTTCCTTCCTGCCTTTCCCTGGAGGCCAGTGCTGACCATGCTCTTGTCCTAAACACAGTGTCAATGGGGGGAGGTGGGGCAGGAGGGATAAGGAAGTGGACGGGGCCACATTAAAGAGCACGGACCCAGCTGGCCCCAGACCCAGATGAGAGACTGGATCCCCTGGCCTTGGTCCTCTTAGGGACTGGTCTTGCCTTCCCTCAGGTTCCTCGGGCATTTGTGAACCTGGTAAGTGTTCTGGAGATCATCAACCTGAGGGAGCTGTATCAGGAGAAGAAAGTCAGCTGCCCAAGGCTGATCCTTAGGTGAGAAGGAAGCTTCCCCAACCACCCACCCACCCACTCCCCGGCCCCGTTCCCTGTAGCGCCATGAGACCCTTAGCAGAAAGTAATCTCAATTACTTAGAAAGCCCAAGGGCAGATGTGTGAGAAGTGTTAAGACCACCCCATTTTCCAACCCGACAAACAAGGCCTAACGGGTTTTCGTGACTGAGCGTAGGCCTCATCTACCCTCCAAGTATGTGCTTACAACCCAGCCGTGCTCCTGTTGTCATGGTGGCTCAGGACACCCTTCAGTTCTCAGGGGAGGGAAGAGTAAAGTGTGAGGAACGGAGTGGTCCTGCGTGGCCACGAGCGTGGCCCGTGGCCAGGCTCACGGGCCACCACTAAGTGTATCCAGAGCTTCCCATCTCCAGGACACAGGGAGCCTCTCTTTGGCATGGGTGCTCCTGGCTGGGCACTCACAAATATAGGGCTCTTGTCACTTAGAGGAGAGGGGGGACAAATTATAATCAGGATCTAGAGGACAGTCTTCCCAGAGCATACAGCGCCCTGGTCCTGGGAAAGTCCCTGAGAAGCCTTCTTTATTCTCAGTCTCCAGAGCCAAACAAAGGTAGTTCCCTCTCTGATATTACACATCTCCATGACCTTCAGGGTTAAGATACCCTTCTAACCCGAGCATGAACATTTCTCATAGCATTGCTTCCTGTAAGGCCCTCTCTGGACCATTAGCCCAGGCCACGGTGGCTGTGCCTCAGCCCAGCTTCCTCCCTAGCTCTGTAGCTCTTCCCAGGCCCCCACCACAGCCCTGGGCACACCACGTGCTGATTATTCATGCGCCTCTCCCCCAACAGCCCTGACCTCTGTCTGAGTCACTGCTAGCACAGTGTAGGGGCTCTGTGGCTGTTTGCTGAATGAGTGAATGAATAATTCACAAGGGCCAGGTTTGCTCTTGGAAATGAAGGGGTACCTTGGCCGCCACCCTGAAGATCCATGCCAGACCGCACCTGGGGGCCCAGATTGCACGGGTCTCCCGGGGAAGGCCTGAGGACACCGTGAGCAGGAGGATGGCTGCTGGATGACACAGGCCTATTAATGCAGCTGGTGTCAGGCATGCTATTTTCAGCTGCTGACTCATTCTCTGGCTCCCACTTTCTCCAGTCACTGGGCCACACGGGGGATTCAGTGTATTCATTTCAGAGCAGCTTACCCCCAAATCTCTTGCTACCAATCACTGCGGGGTTTTTAGACAATTAAAGCTAAAGGTTCGGAGTAGGCATTTGCCAGGTCTGTTCTCAGCTCTGAAATGGCCAAGTCACCGACAGGCTGGGCAGACTGGGGGTCACCTTGGTCTGCCGCCTCTCTGCTGTCCTGTCTCAGTGGTTGAGCCTTCCTCGGAGGGCCATCTACTCTAAGCCATCTACTATTATAATCTACTCTAAGCCATCCGTACTATTATACCCTCACCCCCTTAGACCAAAAGCCTGGATATGCAAGGTGGCCAATCACAGCAGAGATACAGACTGGACAGAAGCAGTTTAACCAGGGATCACACCAGACGTTCTTGAGTTCAAGTCCTAGCTCCCACACTTAGTCTCCGTGTGACCTTGAGAAAGTACTCAACCACACTGAGCCTCAGTTTTCTCATCTATACAGTGAGGATAATGATAATCCAACCTCTTGAATAGCTGAGAGGATTAAATGCGTTCATACCCATAAAGCTCTTGGCACAGTAAACATTAATATGCATTAGCCCCTCTTATTGTTGTCATTTTTATTATTTACAAGTAGGTGTGCCTTATCTGTGCCGTCTGTCTTCAGACAGTCATAAGGTAACTCCGCTCTGTAAGTCCCTCCTGCAGATGTCAGAAGTAACTATTTCACTTTAAGGAGAAAATCCAGGTCTGTTGAATTTTCTTCGGCTTCCTCTGGTACCTCCAAATTAAATAGGTTCTGAATCTCAAGCCAGGGTCATGCATTCAGATGGTGATTTTGATGGGGTGGGGCCTCTCCTTGGTCTGGTCTACAGGAATCTGTGCTCCTGTGTCCTGAAGTTTGATGATAACTCACCAGAACTTGCCTCCCTCATCGAAGTCAATAAGAAATACCAGGTAAGCCAGGAAAGGTTCTAAGACTGCCCAAGATGTCGTCTGTTTGCTCTGGTTAGAAAATGAGCACATGCTTACGTTATCTTGACCCCAGCTGTCCAGTGTGAGGTTACCGCTGACCAGTTTGCAGATTTAAAGACACTCTGAGAGGCAGCAGGGACTGTAATTCAGTTTATTTGAATCAAGCTGTAAACAACGAAGTCACTGAACATATTTCACCAAATCTCAGTGCCTGGCCTTACACACACACAAATATATTTCCATTTGTCCTTGAGAAATGTTTATGAGCTTCCGACTCCTGGCTGGGAAACCCTTTCTGTCTAAGAGAGTCTAGAGGATTCAGTGAGATCACTTGCATTTCCTCTGTCCTCCTCTTCCAGGGAAACAGGTGTTATTGGGGAGCACAGGGAGAAAGGTCAGCAGGTGATCTCCAAACATCCTGTGGGTTCTTCATTTGGGGACTTTTTCCATCCAATCTTTGAGCAGAGCAAATGGATCCCTTGACTATGTTGAGTTTCCCCCAAACAATCATCCAGTCACTCAAGAGGGCAATGGTAGCCTTCTAGCTGTTTAGGGTAGGCTGCAAACAGCTTCCAGGGTGGTTCCATCCTTCAAACCCATGGACTCCTTGGAGTAGAACCACTTCCCTGCTTTGAGGCAGCCATGCCTGCCAGGGGTATCAGGGCTCAGGGGAATGAACTTCTATCTATCACCCTCTGGGTGACTCCCCAGCTGCACCTCCTTCTGCTGTGGGCAGGCACCTCTTCCCCTGGTGAGGAAGTCCATGGCCGGCAGCAGGCGGGGAAAGGCAGCCAAGGTTATGGCCATGAAAGCAAAGCTGCTCCAGATGGAACAGGTTCTTGGGTGCAAGCAACAAAAACCTCTGCACTGCTGGTTAATTTAGGCAGATGTGTTATACAAGCAGAGTGTCTGAAAGAGTTAAAAAGTGAGGCTCAGAGGCTGTGCCATGAGAAATCACAGAATCGTGAAATTCTAGGGTCCAAGCCATAAGGATCAAAATCAGGCCAAAGAACTAGTTCAGTGGAAACATTGTGGACACAGCTGTCACTGCTGCTTTTAGGAACTGGATGCAGCTGCCACCCTTGGCAGAAAGGATTCTGTGCTGTTCGTCTTTCTATCACCAGCTCTGGAGGGCCCCGGGGCCTGTGCCTAAGCCCTAGTGTGAGGGTCATTGGGAAAGCCAGCATTCATCTTTCTCCCCTTCTACAGTGGGAGGCAGGCTGCTCTTAGTATAGTGGAGTTTTTCCAAACGTAGAAAGTGGATTCAGATGCTGGTGGTCAGCGAAAAGAAAAAGAAGAGAAGAGAAGAGAAGAGAAGAGAAGAGAAGAGAAGAGAAGAGAAGAGAGAAAAGAAAAGAGAAAAGAAAAGAGAAAAAAGAAAAGAAAAGAAAAGAAAAGAAAAGAAAAGAAAAATCTATTCACCCAAATTGCCTTCACCAACTTCTCTAGACAGGCCTGCCATTTCCAGGTCTGATCTCGGTTACCAATGAGATCCTGGAGGAGCTCGCAGGTCAGCCACAGCAGGCCATCAAGCCCGCTCTCAGAATCTTCTCACTCACTACTTTCTGCAAAAGCTATGGTTCCCGTAACCCGCCATGGAGGTGATCGTTGCATTAAAAGCCACCATGAGCCAGGCATTCTAGACACTCTTTCATTTCTCAAGGGATGCACAGTTCCACTGTGTGCCATTGTGTCTCATCCACAGGGTAATCGGTAGCATCAGAAGGGATCTAAGGGATGTTCCAGGCCTTGCCAAACACCCTCCATTTACAGATGAGGAAAGAGAGGTCCAGAGAGGGGGAGAGCATCTTGCTGAAAGTCACACAGCTACTTAGTGGTATTGCACTCTCTTTCTGGCTGCCCCTGGGAAAAGGAAGTACATGGTCCTTCTGAAATGCCCCCACTAAGGTTCCTGACTTCCCTCTCCAGCCAGGGTCCTGGCCCCATCTGCTAGAAATCTGGCAAGCAGTGAAATGGCAGAGGCTGGCAGAATTTGGAGCCAGAACTGGGATAGTTGGTTCTCCTGGAACCAAGCTCAAGTGGGAGCTATGAGAGTAACAGCCCTGTTACCCTCCTGGACAGATCTGAGAGTTTCAAAGCAGTGTACACGCACAGGACCATTCATGCGCTCTCTCTCTCTCTCTCTCTCTCTCTCTCTCTCTCTCTCACACACACACACACACACACACACACACACACCATGCACGAATGATAGAAATGGGCAGTAAGTGCCATTGCTGACTCACCTTTGATTTTCTAAACAAATGTAGGGCAGAAATAAGTTAAATGTAAGGATTATCCCAAAAAGTCATTTGATCAAATCAATACCCTATCCCCTCCCCAACGTCCCCTGCCCCAGTCTTTAATCAGAAGCTTTAAAAGGAGATCCAGCTGATGGTCTCGGGTTTTTCCTTATCTTTCCTTTTGTTTTTGGTTTTGGTTTTTTCCCACAGCCTCGGTCAAATATATGCAATGGCAGCTGGGGTTGGGGGCAGGGTCTGAGATAAAGCCTGATCTAAAAAGTAACTAGTTGGTTCCGGATAGGTTGAGATTTTGCTACAGATTGATTTCACTCCAGGGTCAGACTCTGTTTAAACTCTATGGCAGAGAAAAAGATTGCACAAGGCCGGGTGCAAAGAGGCCCCTGACCCTTGCCCCGTTTGCCTCCTGCAGGAGGGGACTCACCAGCTGGTTGAAAATGGGCGATACGACACAAGGGAGGACTTCACGGTGGTCGTGCAGCCATTTTTTGAAAAAGTGGACATGCCAAAGACCTCGGTAACGAAAGCAACGATCATGGGTAAAGGGGAGCCACGCAGTGTCCAGTTTGTAGTGTCATTTCTGTATCCGACGTCCCTATAACGTGCCCCCCCCCTTTTCTGCCCTGTGACCAGGCGGGGCTGCCCGACAGCTCTTTCTTCGCTCCTGACTGTTTCCACTTCAGCAGGAAAGCTCACGCTCACGCGGCCAGTGCCCTCTGGAACAACATGGTAAGACGACTGAGGTCGGGAAAATTATTCTCCCTCTGGGAGGAGAAAGACTCTGGCAAGCTCTTGAAGGAGTTCAGAGGCCCATCACTCAGGCTGTGTGATCTCCCACACCGCAATGATGACAAACCACATTCCCCACACCCCTCCCTCCCTTCCCCAGCCCCGACCTGCCTCCTGGCCTTCCCATTCTTGCCACCTCTTTTCTGCTTCTTGCCTTAGCTGGAACCTGTTGGCCAGAAGACAACGCAGCATAATTTTGAACACAAGATCAATATCACATGTCCGACCCAGGTAGAGTGGGAAGTTCATCCTTGCAACAAGGCCTATTTATCTGAAGCATCTTTTCCAGGCTTTTGACACCTCTGTGAGGTTTCTCGGTTCATTTCACCCCCAGATCCTACCCCTACCCCAGACTCAGTGAACCATCCACAGAGCCCTATCTGGTTGGACCATGAGGGGTGACAGCCCCCAGTGGCCAGAGGCCCCTAGGGTGCTCCTTTGTCCACATCCCAGGGAACCCTAGCACAAGTCTGGGCTGCACACAGTTCTCTCCAGCTGGGAAGAGGAATGTGACAGCACCACCCAGCTCTCATTTTGGAGACTGAGGGCAGTAGCGATCCTCAAGGACAAGGATGGGACAATAGGATACCCTGTCTCCGTGTAGCCGCTGCCTCCATGGCGGGATAGAAAGAACAAGGAACTGAGACCCGGAATAACATCTGCTAGGACAAGGGTTGGGGACGGGGCTGGTCAACTGGAAGCCAGAGCAAAGAAAGCAGCCCCCTATGCTCACTCACCAGTTTTCAGGAAGATTCTTGGATCTCTGTAGCTGTTCCCTCACCTCTACGCATGTCTCTGTATTCCCAGAGGGGTCCCTAGACTGAGCTGAGGCTGATGTGGGGCAGGACCTCAAAGCACCTGTCTTTTCTTGCCTAGGCAGAGTGGGAGTGGCATGGGGGTGGCAAGGGGCCTACGGAGGCTCTGTTGGGAAGGGCAGGGTCAAAAGGAGGGGTGATACAGCTGCCCCAGCCAGCTGTGTGGGAACCTGAGAGCAGACTTGCTCCTCTGGAGCCACTACAGGGTTTATTCTAATTGTTCCTACAAGTTCAGGTTGCAGAGAAGGCCCAGTGCATCCTGGGAGGGAGCCTGCAGTGGTCGGCCTGGCAGGGAGGGGCTGGGAATGTGGGGCAGGGGAGGCCCAAAGTGTTGTGCGGAAAGCAAGCAGAATTTGCTGGAATTGCTCACCGCCCTCTTCTCACAGTTCTGGCCGTTTCTGAGAACCTACAAGAACAGCGTGCAGGTACGGGCTTGTTTCTCCCCTTTCTCCACAGCGGGCAGCCCCTGGGCTGGGACTGGCCCAACAAGGCAGGGTGGGAACGCTGGCAAGGGTCCTGATGGGCAGCCGAGGGGAATGAACGCTTCTGTGTGAGATCCGCCACCTACGCCTTCGGACAGGGTGGCAGGCAGAATAAGCCACACTGGTAACAGCCCAGGTGGAGGCCAGCCAGTCAAATCACAGCCTCATCAAAGACATAAGTGAAGATCGCGTTCCTCTTCATAAAACTGCCACAGACACAGAGGTGGAGGGGGGTGGGGTGAGGCCATTGAGTTGATGCTCTGATCTTGCCTGGGATGGTGCGGGTTCTGAACTAGGTTAGCGGATCCCAGCCTGGGATCACCTAGGGGGCCTTCTTCAGTGCCCCTCCAGGTCCCTCCCACCCCCGGGTGGGACCCAGGAACCTGTGTTTGGTAAAGCTCTCTGGGTGAGTGTGACACCTAGCCAGCATCTCGGGTCCCTTTCAACCCGGGATTCCAGGATTCGTTCTGTGCCTGTAGGGTCATGGGAGCCAGCTGCTGTGCAGGGACAGAGCTCCTTCTGCCTCACCGCCCACCTCAGGTAAGTTCCTCATGAGACACCAGGACCCCTGGGCCCTTCCACGAGGACTCAGGGGCCAATAAGTGCTCTGACAAGACTTGGCATATGTAACTAAGTGACACAGGGCTAGTGCTTGCTTCCTGTCTGGGTGGTTGCCTGGGATATGTCCCTGCCTTGTCCCCCTCTGCCCTGCAGCCATGTCATTAGCCAGCAGGACCCGTGGTGGCCAGGCCAGGAACCGTTTGCTGCCTTCTCATTCAGCCTCCCGAGGGAGCACACGTCGGGGGGCCACATGAGTTCTCCCTCCCCCAGTGGTGTGACGGCACTGAGGCCCAGAGGTGGGGGTGGGGTACCCGGGGAGTCCCAAGAGTGAGCCAGCTCTGCAGGGTGTCCTGTGGTCCCAGACTCTGCAACTTTCTAGCCCTACTTTCTAGTAGAGAGATTTGGGACAGGGAAAGGCCTGACATGATTATTTCTCAGATTTTGGGTGAAAACCCAGAGCCCAGCTCTAAATGGGCTGAGCACCAGACTCTGTACCATATCTCAGATGGTCTGGTGCCCATGCGGTCCTGTGCTCAGGTCACTGCTGGCCTCCCACACCACCACTGGCACTGAAGCGGTTGATTCTACTCCACCCTCTCTACCATCTGTCCGTCCATCTGTCCATCCATCCATCCATTCCCTCTCCTTCTCCCTCAGCACCTCTCTCCCCATAGGTCCAGGACTTACCGTTGGGTCTCTTTATGGGAAAATTCCTCATATAACCTCTGTCGGCCTCCATGGCCCAAACACACGTGCGGGTCATGTTTCCGGTCTTGCTTAAAGCAGGAAGCCGTAGGCTCCGACTACAGGTTCCTTCCCACGGACTCAAGCGCGTCCACTTGTCTTTGCAGTGCACACCCTGAGACCGGCAGATATCCAAGTTGTGGCTGCGCTGGGGGATTCTCTGACCGTAAGGACTCTTGGGCCCCAGTTGGGGTGCGGTGGGGCTGTGCCAGTTCCAGGGCCTGCACCCCGGCCTCTGTGTCGCCCTGCACCCCTGTCCTGGCTCTGTCGATCTGAGAGCATGGCAGTGGTTTGATTTTGCAGCCACTTTGTCAAGCAGGTGTGCAAGAGGAAATCTTTCTCGGGGGTCAGCTGAGTTGCTTCAAATAGTGGAGGTTTTGAACGCCTAACGACACTTCTTTTTTTTTTTTAATGATTACAAAAATAGGTCGTTTCAACTCAAAACAATCTTCTAAACCTACCTGTGGGGGTGCTCCTTTCCCTTTGGATTGTGCTTTGGATTGACTCAGCCCCTCTTTCCATCTTCATGGAAAGCAGCAGAGTCCACAATTGTGGCTAAAGCCCTGTTCCTAAGTTCCAAGAAACAGGGCCCTTACCACCCCAGATGACCGATTGCCTTACAGAATGTCCCAGAGGGAAAGAGGAGACGCGTGCAGTTTATGAGAAATCTGTCCCCTGCCATCCACTCCAATCTATAGGCTCTTTCTTCATGCTTATCAAAGAACTTAGGAGCATAATGCTGGTGGTAATGATACGGCAGCGTCTCAGATGTGCGAAGCACTGGGGAGTTTTCAAAGCTGCTTTCACAGCTATGATCCAATCTGGTCATCAGAATAATCCTAGGAGATCAGCAGGTCATGTCCTCAGTTCAGTAAGGAGACAGCTGAGATTCAGGGAAGGCAGATAGCTGGAAAGGAGGTGGCAGAAGGCAAGCCTGGTCTCTGACTCCCGGTCCAGGGTCTGTTCGTGCCACGCGATGTGTGTGTTGGGAACCGCCTGTGTCCCTTTCCTCTGACTTACTCATTTTCCTACGTATTTTGGTATATATTCAAAGGCCGGCAATGGAATTGGCTCCAAACCAGATGACCTTTCTGACGTCACCACTCAGTATCGGGGGCTGTCATATAGGTAATGTTAAACCTGTACCCCCTCCCTCCCCAAGTTCACTCTCAGAACCTAGACGAGGGGGTTGTCTCTTTTTAAACACATAAATACCAAAGAGGAAAGGACCAGGTCTGGAAGGGGCTTTCAGAAGGAAAACCTGTATATTTCTGCAAAGTGTGATCATATGGTGAATGGAGAAGATATTTTATTGATAACTTTTTTGCAGAAAAAGAAAACCAGGGTTCTTGTCAGACTCCTGGGTCAGCAAATCCGACACGAAATGCACCTGAAAAGCACCAAACTTTTGAGTTTTCACCTGCCTGTTTGTGTGTGTGTGTGTGTGCACGTGGAGATCTCCATCTGGTTACTGTCTCTGTGCATTTATCCATGTCATTCTGCACTCACACCTCTGCCTTTACACGGATGTACACATGTGTCCAGAAAACTCTGAAATGCAATACACCACTTCGAGAGGAGATGACCAAGAGAGAGTCATAGCCCCTGAGACCTTCCTGTGTGCCTCCAAGATACCAGGCACTGAGGCGGGTGGGCGGTGGGCGAGGGGACATACAGGGAACACAGACAAATGCCCGTGCTCAATTGGCAAGTGCTATTCAAAAATGAAAGATGCCCGCCCGCGGGCTACAGGAAGAGAGAAGAGGGAATAATCAACCCTGCCAGGGGAGAGGGAGGCTTTGCAGAGAAGGTGGGAATGGACAGATTAGCAATTAGATGAGAAAGGGCATTCCAGACGGGGAGCAGAAAAGCTCGTGGTGCGTCAGGGGAGTGGGCGGATGTGGGTGGGTTTTCTTAAGTTTCTTTCAGTTCCCCATGAAGTTCACGTTTGTGGATGCTTCACAGTAACAGGCAATTAGCTCAGAATTCAAAACAACTAGAACAAGGCCAGCCAGGAGAGGGCAGAGTGCTAAGGAGAAGTTTTGCAGCCAGACCACACACTCGCCTCCTCCCTTTTCTGCCCAGTGAATTCAAATGGAGCGTTTCTTTCTGGAAAGGGAGAGGGAGCCGTGTGGGGATGACCGAGACTGTGGCAGTTCTCCCGCCAACTCGGAGGACAGCCCCAGAGGGGAAGGATTTCCTAGGGGGGGAGCAAGGGAGAGAGGGCCCCGGGCGTGGGTAGCAAGAGGACACCATCCACTGAAATAAATGCCTCCCAGCTCCTGGGGGACCCCCAGGTTGCCCCAGCCCCTCAGCGGGGTAGAGGGGCTCCAACTCTGAACCAAACCAAGCGTCGCCGTCTGACCACCGTGCCCCAAATGTTACTGAGTCTGTGTGAGAAAGGAAAGCCAGAGCGGAAGAAAGCAAGCAGGGCTTATGACATACAATCGGGAGACAGCGTGAGCGACAGCTGCACTCAGTCTTAGCTGGAGAAGGGTCACAGCGTGGGGAACAGAAAGTAAGGTAGACAAACCGGTCAACGGGGGGTTGGAGCCACACCTGGTGGGGCAGTCTGGGGAAGCCGGGTGGTGTGCCCCACCCCCCCCCCCCCCACCACTGACAGTCCAACTGGACAGATTCCTGGGCTTTGGATACAAACAGGCAATCTTCTGCTAGATGTTTCTCTGTAGCAAGGGGAAAAGTCAGCCATTGCTCTATTTCTCCCTGCAGGGGAGGCCAGGTGTGGCTTAATGTTTCAATTTTCTGTATTCAAGTGGCTGTTGTGCCTTTAAACCCTTTATTCTAAATGTTTCAAATACTCGGGTCACCATCCACAAGTGTTACTGATGGAAACTCTGGGTCAGAGCCTGAGATAGTTTGACACTTTGGTAATATATACAGTGTTTCCCAAAGAGTGTTCCATGGAACACTAGCCTCCTACATTTTCCTGACAAGGGCAAAGTTCTTTGTATTGGGCAGGGAACATTACCTACCCTATCCTTCCTCTGGAGAACTCACATGTATATTAGCATATTAAAGGCTCTGAGAAGCTCTGCAATGAAGACATTTGTTTAAATTGTATCTGTTTAATCCAGTGTTTCTCTTCATCCCAGAAACCTTTCTTTATTCACAATACCGATTAGTGTGCGCGCGTGCCGTGTGTGTGTGCACGTGCACACACACACACAGACTTCACCCTCACCCCTGCCCCCTCCCCCACCCCAGGAAATGTCCATGTAGTAGACTGACCTGAGAAAAGCAATTTTCTGAAGCCATTAAAGCTTCCGGATTGGAAGCAATAGGCAATGAATGATTCCAGGTGAATTAAGGCTCTAACTTTAGCCTCTGCCTCCAAGGAGACAGCAAGTGGAGAGAGGGGGCCGCATACATTTGGAGAGGGACCATGACCCAGAATTCTTGGGAGATGGGTTGCTGTGAGCAGGACATGCAGGAGGAGGCTTAGCTGTGACTATTTCCAAGGCCTCTTGATCTGTGAGAACCATACAGTAGTGACAGGTGCCAGCTTTAGCTAGCTTAACTATGTGGCAGGCCCAGAGGTCTTTTGAGCATTGCTTTTTCTTCAGTTGAAATAAGTTTGCTTCTTCAGGGCCACCTGAGTGGCTCAGTCCGTTGAGCTTCTTCATCTTAACTCTTGATCTTGGCTCAGGTCTTGATCTCAGGGTTGTGAGTTCAAGCCCTGTGCTGGGCTCCATGCTGGGCATGAAGCCTACGTACAAAAAATAAAATAAAATAAAGAAGTTTGCTTATTTGGCATCAAAAGACCAAAATAAAATTTACTCACCAAAAAACAACAAAAAAACAAAAAGCTTTTTCTTTTCATTATTAATTAGGAGTTCAATCTTACTGAAACTCCTTCCACAAATGTCATTGAGCATCTACTCTATAATTCTCTGTACATTGTGGGTGATGACAGATGAACAAAACCCAGCCTTTGAACTCATGGTTTAATATAAATTACATTAATTGGAAGGATCTCCTATGAAGGAGCTCTTTCATACACGTCTATTTTCTTTTATGTGTCACATAGTCCTGATCAATGAGGGCTTAAATATTTTTGTTCCTCTATACTTATCTGTGTGATTCTCTTTTCTCCTAGAAGTGTTCACCCAGAGATTTCTGTAGCCTCTTGGTGTTGATTAGCTATGGCATTTGTTTTAGAACAAAGATACTTTTAGACAAGAAATTACAATAAAAAGTACTTGCTGTCTGTGTTTAGGTATATCTCTAGGCTTGTGTTTATACAGTTATTTATTTTTTATTTTTTAATGTTTATTTTTGAGAGAGAGAGAGAGAGAGTGTGTGTGTGTGTGTGTATCCGAAGCAGTTTCCATGCTCTGAGCTGTCAGCACAGAGCCAAATGAGGGACCCAAACTCACAAACGGCAAGATCATGACCTGAGCCGAAGTCAGGCACCTAACTGACTGAGCCACCCAGGCGCTCCTATATGTTTATGGAAGAAGAAAAGGAGGCAGAATTAGAACACAGTGATTGGAGGAGGTACATGGATTTCTAATTCCCTCTCAAATGTAAAGTATTTTGATTAAGTGCTTTTAGTCCAAAGAAAGAAGGATCAGGAAGCAGCTAAAGCAATTGACTTCATGCAGAGTTGGAAAAGAATTAGAAGCTCAAACGAATGTCCGATCACTGGCCAAGCTAGGTTCAGACATGGGTGAGAGTCAGGAGAGAGATACCTGGGTAAGGTAGAAGGGCAGGGCTCACGGGGCTTCTTCCTCTCTACCACCTGCGGCTGCTGAGCCTCTGACTTGACCACCCTCGCAGGAAATAGTCTTCTTCATTCCAAGCATTTCCTTGGGTGAAGAACCACCGTGACTTTGATTCATGGCCTGTCCTTTGGAAGTCTATACTGGTGGGCTGGTTGCTGATGCTGTGTTCTCAAAATCTATTGGCCTGGAATAATACGCTGGCATTGAGCAGGGGAGGGAAAAAAAAGAAGAAGAAGAAAACACAGTAAATACAGTACATCTGAACATTGGACTTTGTTAAAATAGAAATACTTGTCTCCCGGCCTCCCACATGTATTCAATTTAAATGCATGAAAGGAAATGCAATTTTGAGTGTGTCTTGAGGTTAGATTGAGCACCATGGAACTAGATTCAAGTGGATGAAATCAGATTGGATTTTGGAAGGTGATGAGAGGCCATCGCCCGAACCTCCCGAACCTCCCAGTGAAATTTACCTCACCACTGGGCAGGGAAGACCTAATGCGTTTTCCAAAGGTCTACAGCTCAAGCTGGTTTTTGGGTTTTTAGTTTTGTTTTTAATTTTTGTTAATGTTTGTTTATTTTTGAGACCGAGCAGGGGGGGGAGAGAGAGAGAGAGGGAGACACAGAACCTCAAGCAGGCTCCAATCTCGGAGCTGTCAGCATGGAGCCCAACACAGGGCTTGAACTCACGGACCGTGAGCTGAAGTCGGACGCTTAACCGCCTGAGCCACCCAGACGCCCCTCAAGCTGGTTTTTAGTGACCTTTCAAAAGTTAATTCACCCCTGTGCACCTCAGCTTCCTCCTCTGTAAAATGGGGAGAGTCTATAGCATAAGTTTGCTGGGAGGCAGTAGGTAACTAGTGTAGAGAATCTAGTTCATGCTGGGCTGGGCACATAGCATATACTCAGCTAAGCGTGTTCCTTCCTAAACTGGTGCAAAAAAAGAAAGAGTTCTTTCTTGCCTTTAAATCCTAGATTTGAGGGGAAGCAACCCACTGGGGAAATTCAAATTTTCTCAGACTTTCTCCACATGAGGAGGTTGCTAGGCCTGGCACATCTTGCAGATGCTGATGGCGTGGGCGCTAAGAAAGGTGGGGTGCTCTTTCATAAAGTCTAAGTATTGATTCAGTCTCCCTGGTTTGCTCCCTCCCTACAGTTCAGGAGGGGATGGCTCCCTTGAGACCGTGACCACCTTACCAAGTAAGTACCCACCAGGGGCTCGAGTCTGTTCACTGGTTCCCCCTGACCCCTGGGCTTCCTGAGTGCCCCTCAGCTAAGAAAGAGGATGTAACATCATCTTTGCGGGCTGCCACCGAATGGGAGGAGAGGCCCGTGGACAGGTAGTTGAGGGGGTGGAATAAGCACTGATTTGGAGCCCTGACGCCTGGGTTCAAGCCCTGGCTCTTCTCTGTGCTCGCCCAGGGCAAGGTGGCCTAGGCCAAGTCACCAAACCTTCTGAGGCTCAGGCTTTTTCAACTTGTCCAGAGGGAACAGAGACAATCCAATGAGGTAGTGAGTAGTCCCTGCACCGTGAACTGTGAAAGGGAGAGAAAGAAAGGGAGGAGGGAGGGAGAGAGGGCAGAAGCAAGAAAGGGAGGCAGAGAGAGAAGGAAAGAAAAGAAAGGAAACGGAAAGAGAAAAGAAAACCTGAGAGGCTCTTGCTGTTTTGGTCTACCAGGTCATTTCCACTCAGCCCCAGTCCCTGCCAGGCACACCCTCTGCCTCCCTCCCCTCACTGGAGATGGTCACGAAGCCCACTCTGGGGAGCCTGGACCAGACAGAGTGGACCTTCTGGCCTTCCTCTTAAAGTCTCCGTGTCCCGTTCACCCCCTTCTCTCCCAGATATCCTTCGGAAGTTTAACAGAAATCTCAGAGGCTACGCGGTGGGCACGGGTGACGCCAATGGCACAAATGCCTTCCTTAATCAGGCTGTTCCTGGAGCAAAGGCTGGGTATGGCGTTCGGGGAGGAGGGCCTGCGGGGTAGAAAGTGGGAGGCACATGGTCGCTCGCCTTTGAGACTGTAATGCTGGCCTCCATGTGCAAAGGGGACATTCATCCGTTTGCAGCGGTGATTTGAGAGGCCTTCAGCCACTCTCTTCCCTGGCTGCCCCTGTGACTAAGGCCACAGCGGGGAGGCTCGAGAGGCGGAAGCTGGGACAGGAGCCCCGTCCCTGGAGGCTGAACTCCTGACCTTGCTTCATGGGGTGACGTGTTCTAATCGTGCAGCGAACCGACTGACCTTATCCCGGTTTTAAAACTCACCGCGACACAACGGTGCCAGCGAGCTTCACTCTCCCCAAAGCCTCACAAGTGGCAGTTCCCCGAAAGCATCAAGGAGTGCCAGCAAATGAACAGACAAGCCAGAATCTCCAGCCTTGGAGGCTGCTGGGGCCACATGTCATGGCCTATCCCTAGTCCTGCTATGGAGCTAATAGGAAATGCAATTGAGAAGCCAGAGGCAGCTAAAGCGGAATGCTCAGCACCCCCCTCCCCCAGGATGATCTCAGGAGGCCCCTCACCCTGCTCCTGGTGGCCCCAGCTGCCCGGGTTTCCTTGCTCCTGACCCAGCCATCTGAGCCTCCATCACACTGTCACCTTCCTGCTCAGGCCCACGCCCTTCTAGCTGATGGGCACGTCCTTCCAACCTGCTCACTCAGCCGGGGAAGACCTTTCTGGGCGGCAGAAACATCTGGGGACAGAGGGACCCACCAGCAGGTCCCAGGGGATCATCATGCTGTGGCTCCATGTCACCCACACCTGTAACAGGGGCCTGAACCAGTGGGGCGCTTGCGGTGCTTGAGATCTAGTCTTTCCATGAATTATCTATCAACCCAGGCACGTGCGCAGTATATGTTTATTCCCCACCCCATTCTAAAAGGAGCATCTTACTAAGTTTACCAAAAACATACGAACGAGTAACATGTACGTTAGAAAAACCACAGCCACTGGTGGTGGGAAGATGGGGAAGAAGCAGCTGTGTCAATCTGAGCCTTTTTACAGTTATCATGCCTGAGCATCAAACTCTCAGCTTCCTAGCACCCAGAGTAAAAAGAGAAAGCATGTTAAAACGTTTATAGATCTGGTTTCAGGATCTATACTGGTCCTTCACAGGAGATCAATGGAATCCCAGAAGAGTCCTAAAAAGGAGACCACGAGTAACAAAGACAGTTGACAATACCCTTGACTACAGCTTTAGGACAAACATACAAGTGGCTTTTCAAAGGGTTATTTGTTGTAATAAGTCTTCAGAACAGGCAAGTAGCTCCTTGTCCTTGAGCCTCAGGATCTCTGGCAGTTCATGCAATGGGGATAATGCCATGGAAACCTCCAGTTCAGGCCCTTTAGGAGGAAAAAAATCCAGGCACTCTTCCTCAGTAGGACTGATTTCCTCTCCTTCTCAGGGAACTTATGAGCCAAGTCCAGACTCTGGTGCAGAGGATGAAAGATGACCATGTGAGTCGGATTTATGGTTATTTTTAAGCACTAATTTTCTAACCCACTGAAGTCCCCAAATGGAGTGGTCTGCCATGAAAACAGTGAGCCCTGTCACTAAAGGCATTCAAGCAGCGGTAGGACAGCCCATATCCAAGGCCCTGGAGGAGATTACACCCATGGTGGTGGGGGTGGGGTGTCATCACTGATCACAATGATCTTGAAAGTCCCTCCTGATGCTAAGGTTCTGTGGTCTATAAATCAGCCTCTAAAATTCTTTCAGCTCCGAGATTCTGATTCTATTATTTTGAGTGGGCAAGGAAGTCTTAGAAGGTTGATTTCCTAGAGCTGTGGCATTATTTGTGTGTTTGTTGGAAATCATCAAGCATTTTCCTCCTGTATAGAGAGTGAATTTCCACAAGGACTGGAAGATTATCACGGTGCTGATTGGAGGCAGCGATTTATGTGACTACTGCACGGATTCGGTAATGGGGGCAGCCGGGCCTACTCATTGCTCCTGACATTGACCAGTAGGCTTGGGGGTCCTCTTTGAGAACAGGCCCTGGAACCAAGGCTGGGACTGTCCAGCTATGCCTGCGTGTGTGTGCGTGCGTGCACGCGCAAACACACACACACTCACACTCCTCTTACCCGTGACCCTCAGATTTCTGGCTCCACCTCCAAGTCCCAGGTGGTAGATGTGGTGCTTCTACTCTCCTCTTACAATTCCAGAAAATCCAGAAAGCGTGGAAAGTGTGTAGACCCCCACAGTGGGAGGGAGGACCTGTACATTCACCTCCTAAACTAAAGCTTGTCTTCGGGCTGGCCCGTCTTTGGTGACAGCAAGGAGTCAACTGTTCCGATTCTGACACGATGAGCTGGTCACAACCAGGGGCCAGAGAGAGAAGAAGTCCTTTGCGTGGAGCCGGAGGGGAGCCTTCAACTGGCCTCCTACCCTCTCCCCTGAACCAGCCCCTCACCTCCCTCCTCCCTCTTCCCAGAATCTGTATTCTGCAGCCAAGTTTTTTGACCATCTCCGCAATGCCTTGGACATCCTGCATAGAGAGGTGAGGAGGGGTTCCCGCAAGGGGTTCTTGAGCTGGACACAGCTCAAGGATGTGGGGGGTAAAGGTGGATGGAGACAAGAAGGTGAGATGCCCCCTCCCCTAAAGGAGACAGCCAGGGGCATGGGCTCCTCCCCTTTCTAGAGTTTGGGCCCTACCCCAAGGAAGCCTATTCCATTTGGAATCAACACAGAAGGATCTCAGGCTTGAAGAAAAGTAGGCAGCTCGTGTGCTAATCATCCCCTACCACCACCTGGGACATTGCCTAGGGGCAGCAGCATGGTGGCTCCCAGGCTGGGCCCTGCACTCTGAGCCGTAGGCTGTATCTGGAGCAAGCCCCTCTCTGGTCCTGCTCCCAGGAGCTCATTCCCTTTCTACCCCCCTGACATGGGGAAGCCGCTCCAGCAGCCCAGTGGGGGGCACTCCAACCACCACCTGCTTCTCTGGGCGGCTGAGTCTTCATGCCTGCTCAGCAGAGTGGGTCCAGGTTGGGCTAGAGGGAAATGGCAAATGGGGCACCTATCCCAGCACATGTGAAGCTTGCTGACTGATGGCTGAATAGAGCTGAAGCATCAGGAGTTGGACTCCGGTCTGCCATATTGTCCCACGCCAGGAGGCGCCACTCATGCTGTAGCTCCTGTGGGCACCGTAGCCTGCAGGGACCTAGGCGGTCATCTGTGTAGACGCCTTCCCAAGACTCCACTCAGGGACAACTGAGCTGGAGTTCTGTAGGGACCCCAGAGCTAGTCCCACTTCTGAGGACCCTAAGGCAGTTTGAGGGAGAAGCCCCCAGAGCCCCTCTCTCACCTGCAGCCTTTCCCTTAGGTGCCCAGAGCCCTGGTCAACCTGGTGGACTTCATGAACCCCAGCGTCATGCGACAGGTGTTCCTGGGCAATCCAGACAAGTGCCCTGTGCAGCAGGCCAGGTAGGCAGGTGCTGGCTGCCCCAGAAAGAGAAGCACTGACCCCCTGGTCTGGCTCATACAGTGGTGACTCCTCAGGGTCTTTGTGACTTGGTTTGTCTATGTGTCCAAGTCTGTAAAGGGGGTCTTAGGTCAGGAGCGCCCCCTTCTGAGAGGTTGGGGACATGACCCCCCCTTACTGAACCTCTGTGACATGGGAGCCACAAAGGAGAAGGTCAGGGCTGGGACAAAGGCTGGTGTTTGAGAAACAGTGTAGCCCAGCCTGTGAAAAGGGGAACCGTGTAGGGATGTATACGTACGTGGTCAAGTTGGAACAGAAAGTGAGGAAATGATCCACAGAATTCGGTTACCTTTCCGGGGAAGGAGCAAATTGGGGAACTTCAGAATGGGTGTGTTTTGTTTCTGACGCAGGGTGAGAGGTGCACAGGTACACGTTTCGTTCATCTTCATACCTTATATGTACATTTATTTATTTAACCAATAGTTTCACAGAACCAACTGTGTGCCTGGCACTGTTCTGAGTACTTTAGAGATAATATCTGCTTTAACATTAAGTGCATTTCGTGAGCGTGAAATAACTCATGATGAAATTCATTCAGACTCATTATGAATTCACAGTTCACAGTGAAGGGGGACACAGTGAGACACTAGTGTGAACTAAGGAGGTATCCGAGGGCGTGAGCATCAGAGGCCCCCAAACATAGGCTCCCATACCAAGGATGCATTTTAATTTTATTCTTAAGAATTCAACACTGAATTTTCATTGCCTAAATTCATTTGTTCGGCATAACTTGCCACAGGCCCTGTGCCGACAGTCAGATACTGGTTCTCTATGAGTATGAGAGGGTGTTCACTCACGTGCCCTTGGGACTTTGTCCAGTCCCTGTGTCAGGCCGGGAACCTGCCCCTGAGAACAGGCATCAGAGCCGCGGGGCACATGTGCTCCTAAGGGGGGGGGGGGGGGGGGGCGGCTCAAGCGAACAGAACCAGTTCTGACCAGAGCTTCAGCTCCCGGTCCCCCTGCCTCCCCCTCTTTGTGCAGCGTTTTGTGTAACTGCATTCTGACCCCTCGGGAGAGCTCCCAAGAGCTGGCCAGGCTAGAGGCCATCACCCAAGCCTACCAGGTGAGACCAAGAAAGGCACCATCCGGGGTGCCCTCCCCCTACTCAGTCAACACACCAGCGCTTGGGGAAGGGAAGAGCTATTCGAGGTTTGAGGACATCACCGTCTGGGCCACTTCCTCTGCCCCACCTCGCTGAAGTGTCTCAGGCACCTTGGTTAGAGTCATCCCAAAGGGATCCAGGTGACAACGCCCTTGTGGCCCAGCTGCCCTCGGTGGCTTAACCCCGTGCTCGGCCTGAAGAGGTCAGTAGTTCTAGGTGCTCCATGGGTGGGCCTTTTCCTCCCCTGCACCCTGGAGGCCCAGCTGCCCCCGTCCCTCCCCCGTTCTTTCCCCCTCCTCACCAGGCAGACCACAAACAAGGGGGTTAGAGGCCCTGAGCCTGTGGCCTTCTGGAGACCCTGCTCAGGTTTTTATCCCTTGTGGGACTTCCTGTCAGGCTCTTCAGATTTTGCAATTCCCTTAAAAGAAAGGTGAACCAACCGGTTTCCAATTCTCTGGAAAGAGATTTGCAGTCACACGTGTTTGTGCTCTTGAGGGAAGGGCTGAGTCACCCCCTCGTGCGGGGAGATGGGGCAGGGGTGCTACCCACCACTCCCTTGCTTCCCCCACTGGGCTTTCGGGCCCCCCAGGGCCTGTGTTGAAAGCACCCCGCGTGTACCCACAGAGCAGCATGCGTGAACTGGTGGAGTCAGGCCGCTATGACACAAGGGAGGACTTCTCCGTGGTACTGCAGCCTTTCTTCCGCAACATCCGGCTCCCCGTCCTGGCGGTACGCTCCCTGTTCTCCCCCGTTGGGATTCCTGGGAGGAGGAAGAAGAAATTCAAGGCAGAGTTGCCAAGGGCTTTCAGGAGAGTGTGAATACAATGGGGAAGAGGCAGGCAACTCTCTGGGTGCTGGTCTGGCCGTACAGCCTCCTTGGGCACCTGAGCTGTGTTCCTAGAGGCAGCCGGATGTGGGATGTTTTCATTACTACTGATAGTGACCTCCATTTTGTTAAGCACCTGCTATGTGCCAGGCCCTGGGTCTGCCGTAGTAAAATCTTCACAACTACCTTTGAGAGGAGTGTTTTCATCCCCACATAACAGGCTCAGAGGGGTGAAGTATCCTTCCTACAATCACATAGGGAAAGAGGGACGGAGAGGCAAGATTTGAACATATCCAACTTCAGATTATACACTTTATGCCACACACAGACCACCGAAGTGATAAAGGAGGGTTCTGGGTAATGGGTCCCCCTACCCCCCGGCCATGCTCTCCACCTGACACACTGAGCCAAAGAGCTCTGTGTGTGCACTGGGGTGGGGACTCGGTTCTCTCCTCCTGGGCCTCCATCCACAGGGTCTCGCCTAGTTGGAGGGGAGCTGGAAGAGGCCTTGAGCGCCCCTGATCACCTCAAGAGAGATGAGGGTGTTGGTTGCCCTGGTGTCAGCTTTGCCCAGGCCTGCCCCAAAGCTCTGCCCCACTCTCCCCACCAAGACCACTGGAACCAGCTGACCAAGGCCTGGGAAGGAGCTTCTCCTAGCTGGCTTGCCAAGACTTCCTCAGGGACTAGGATCTCATTCCCTCAACCATGGCATGGGCTAGGGCATTGCACAACTGTGCCTAAAAATAAATATAACGCTTTTTAAAAACATTAAATAAGTGGCATTGTGGGGCCAGAAAGGAGAATGGGGGGTTGGGGTCACCCAAGGCTATTGATCTGTGGGATTGCTCTTATCTCCCTGTTGAGGTGAGCAGACCTTGTAGAAGGCCTCTTGGGAGCTTCCCTAGAGGGAGGGGGGCACCGAATGGCCAACCCCAGGGGTCAGGCCGATCAGCTGCGGCCCCCTCTTTACCCTCCATACCAAAAGGATCTTAAATCCATTTTTCTCTTTCAGGATGGGCACCTGGATATATCCTTCTTTGCCCCAGACTGTATCCACCCAAGTCAGAAATTCCACTCCCAGCTCTCCAGAGCCCTTTGGGCCAATATGGTAACATAAGTGGGGTATCCCTGGGGCTCTGGGGCTCTAGTCTAGCAAAGCACCAGCACCTATAGAATGGTGCCTGTTCCTGGCCTCCCTTTGCAAGTAAGGTGTAAAGGAGCAGTGGCTGGCCCAACTGTAGAAGTCTATAGAACCGAAAATACGGAGTCCTTAGGATTCTCGGATCAACTTCACTCTCTCCTTTGTGCTTTGAGCTGTGAGGAGGGACTCTCTTCGGAATGCCAGGCAGACCCCTCACATTCATTCAATATGTTCTACGTGCCAGCAGCTAGGCGAGGCGGTGTAAACCATGTTATCTCAGCCTCTCGCCAGGCCTGCCAGCCGACTCTCAGGAGTTTCTGAGGAAGCCGAGTCCTGGAGACGCGGAGACACTTGCCCAGTGTCCCCCAGCAGAGCCAGGAGGGGAGGCCAAACCCCCTGACCTCAAGCTGTGAGCTGTCCCCGCTGCCAGGTGCTGCCAGGGAATGTTCGCTTCAGCGGCAGCAAATTAGTGCACCTGATCTCTCTTTTCTTCCCCAATAGCTTGAGCCGCTAGGAAGGAAAACAGATACCCTGGACCTGATGGCAAATATATCCCTCTCCTGCCCTCCTCAGGTAATGGGGGAGGACCTGCCCTGCCCCTCTCCAGACACCAGAGCTCAGACCTTGCCCTCCCCTGGTCCTGGCCCAGGTGGACTTTAGAAGGTGAACAGGAGGACTTTAGAAGGAAGGAAGTGGCTGGGAACTGAAAGCAGAGGAGAGAGCGCAGAAGCCCTTCTTTGACAAGATGAGAGAAGCAGGTGGTGGGGGTGGGAAGCCCAGGCCAAGCAGAGGCAGAGGATCCGGACGAGAGCTGTGGGTTCATGGGAAGGTGGGGGTGGGGGCAAGAAGCCAGAAGTGTGGCAAGAAGGCTCATTTTAGCAACAGCGCTTGGGGCCGCTGGGAAATTCTGACTGCGGGTCAGGAGCCTTCGTGAGAAGCCAGGCGGCTCTGAAGTTGTGGTTAGTGGTCTTAGAGCCAGGAGTGGGAGCTCCCAGCAGGGCCAGGGGTCAAATAGGAGAGCTGGCAAAGGGCACCAGGGAGCTGGTGGAGGAGGGGCCACTGGGGCAGGACTAGCTCAGGGCTCCTTTTAAGGAGGAAAATGTTAAGTGGTTGTTAAACTTGATTTCAGGCCTGGGAGGGGGGGGGGGCAGGTTCCCACTGCCTTCAGCTCCCTTTCCTAGGCCCTGTCTTAACAGCTTTTTAACCAAATAAGGCGGAAGCCAGAGGGCCCTCAGGCGGGAGGTGGTTAAAGCAGAAGGGCCTGACCCAGCCTGACCCTTTCCCTGCTGGGTCTGGCAGCCTCACCCTCTCCTGCCCTGAGGGCTGAGCAGGAAGTTGACTGGCAGCTCCCCCATGTGTCTACCAGGGCTCCAGGGAGCATGGGCACCCTAGCTCACACCCGTGCTCCCTACCTGCTGCCTCCCCCAGCCCAGCCTCGTGCACCATCAGGAGGGCAAGGGCAGTGGGAAGGAGGCATAGAGAATGAAGGCAGTGAGGGCAAAGGGCTGGGTTGCTGGGTCTAGTGCTTGGAGCAAAGGAATAGGCAAACGATGTAACACGGATGCCTCCTGCCCGGTCCTCAGATCTGCTGAAGGGCTGGGGCGAGGTCCCAGAGGGAGCCCTACTGTGTCAGGTGTAGACTGTTTAATTGCTAGGTCCTGAGCCTGTCCAGGAGTTTCCAGGGGAGGGGTCAGGCAACCTACATAATGGGGGCATTTGGGGACTCAGAGCAGTGGCTGTGAACCATACCAGAGGTATTTCAGTGTTTTGACAACCCGGATGGCCATCCTGAACATCAGCCATGGAAAATCCTCTCCGATCTGTCAATTGCCTTTCCGTTACATAGTAAATGTAATAACTCCTTCCAGGGACCGGTCATTCACTCTTCCTCCCCACAAACATTTATTAAGTACCAGGTCGGAGCCCAGGTACCGGGTCAGGGAGAGCTCTGTCACCATGGGCCTCAAGGGGACCTGTGCCACTCTCTGCCCCAAACCAGGCAAAGAGCCACAAAAGGGTGCCGCTTCAACCAGCACATCGGGCCACAATGGGCTCTGCTCCAGCTTCTGGACTGAGCCTGACTGAGCCATTGGTACGCAGAGGAGAGCAAAGCCAGCCTCTTAGAACTGCAGAAGCCCAGCCTGGGAGAAGCGGTTGCCAGGCAACCCCAGAACCCATTCCGAAAGGATCCATCTGTTGGCCAGCCCCGCTTCCCCACACCAGGCAACGCAGCACCCTGCGTCCCCCTGGCCCATCTGCTCCCTCCCGTGTGCCTCCGAGCTATATAAAAGTCCACCAACATCTCAGTGCGAGCCGACAGGGGCCAGGCAGCACATATTTTAGTCCTAGCTGTGTCTAAACATAGAGGCAACAGGCAGGACCCAGCGGGGAGAAGGGGGCCGGGATGGATGGGAGCACTGGAGGAGCTTTCTCGGCCTCCTCCCTGCTCCTCCCCCTGCCCTAGGCAACTGTGAGGTATTCTGCCAGGCGGGTCGGGCACTTAACAGCACTCCATGGATTTCTGTCAGACTTTCAGGTTGGACACATGATCTTCCAGCCAGCTTTTGATTAGCCGCTCTGTGGACTGCGACCGCTGTCCCCTTTCTGCTCTCATTGCCTCTCTGCCCACGCCTCCCCTAACCCAGGGCAGCCGGCTGTGGCTCCTCTCCAGGCTTTGAAGAAACCAGCTGGAAAACCAACATGGGTCTCTCTCTGTTCCTATTCCTCTTGTCCTCTCTCCGCCTTTGTCCGTGTTAACCGCCTTCTCCATGAAGTTCATCTCTGCCTGCATTCCTGGAGGCAAAGCCACCATGGTTGGGCTGTTTTTCTAGTCACTGTCTCTTCTTGTTTCCCAAATGGGGCCATTCTCCCACTTTCCTGTCCCACCTCGATTCCCTTTTTCTGTCTCCACATCCCCTCGCTCAGATTTATCGGTTTCCACAGTTTTCTGTTAAATTTCTCTGCCCAGACTTCCCCAGCCCGTGTCTTCATTTCTCCTTTCTTAAACTCCAGTTCTGTTCTTCTAACCTGGGAGAGATGTTTCCTGCTGGGGTGCCCTGGGTGGCGTAAGGTTGCCCAGAAGTCAGCTTAAACGTATTGCCGGGGTATCAACAAATCGGGGAACCAGAGAGAGACACCGAGAAGGGTGAGGACAGAGAAAGAGAGAAACTGAAATAACGTTAAGTGCTATTTCACCAATCTTTCATCTTGAGAAAAAGGAGAGGTCTGCTGGGTTCTCTTATATTTACTTTACTGCCTAGCAGGGTTTCTCTTTTGAATTACATATGGGGGACACTATTATATTTTGAATGCTTTGGACTTCTAAATCCTGCCCCACCTCACCATCACCCCAAACTCAACAAACATCCATCCAAAAAATTATTTCTGAGTAAGAAATGTCAAAATAGGCACTAAATATTTGTCTCCCCAAACCGTCTGATCCTTAGGACTTCCCTATTTCTGTATTGTTGTGGTTTTCACAGGTCTGTGGGTGTGGGACGTCGGGTGCCCTATCTGATAGGAGCCTTCCTAGTGCCCCCCCCCACCTGTCGTCTTTTCCTTTCCTCCTGCCACCACCTCCATTCACATCCTCATCACTTTGTGTGCTAAACGTCCTGTGGCCCTTCCCACCATACAACAACAGAGAATTCTATAACCTTAGGATCTCAGCAGGGAGGGCCTTGGCGTCCTGTGGGTGGGATGTGTCCTGTAATAACTGAGCTATTCCTCCCAAGGCATCTCTACGGTGTCTACTTAAACTTCCATGCTCTCAAGGCCGCACCTTTCAACTGGCTGCCCAGTTGTGAAATCAGATTAGTCGGTCATGAACCAGCACGTTTGGAATGGGATGGGGCTGGGTAGAGAGGCCAAGGGCATTCCATATAGTACTGTTATGTCCTCCTTCCTGTCACTAGCACCAACCCCCACCCCCCGCACCCTCCCTCGTCTTCTCCTTATCTCAGACAAGCCTTCCAAACCCTGCCTCATGTGATAGGTATGCCCCCTGGAATGTAGGCCCCCTTTGGGTAGGTGCCTAGGCTTGACTGTACCCTCCTCGTTTGGTCTGAGCAGCACAGGACAGAAGAAAACCTCCACTCCTTCCCTGCAGAACCTCACACCTAGTAACACAGCCAAGACGAACATGACCTTCCCTGTAGCCACTGACTCACGGTGCTGATTCATGACAGGTGGCTGTGCTGGCACTGGCCACCCCAGGCAGGCCACACCATCTCTGCACGGCCCTGCCTAGGAGAACACACGCCCTGGTGCTGGCATCCCATCAGCTTCACTTTCTACCTACTGGTGTTACAGATCTAGCTTCAGAGAGCCAGTCAGACTCGCTGCAATCAGTCCCTTTTCCACCTTATCAGCTCCTCGCTAGGCCCTTCCACCGCTGTGACTCACGCATGCACTATGTGGTCAATGGTCAATAAACAAGGCTACCTCTCTGCCACTGCCCTGGACCTGTTCTCATTGTTCCTGCTCTGGCCTCACTCGCCACAGCATTCCAGTGTCTCCTTGACCTCTGACCCCTTTGACTCAGTCTCCCCTTTCTGGCCTCTCCCCCAACCTTTGGGTCATGTGACCAAACCGACTCTCCAGTTGGCCTTTCAGGACTCCCAGAAGGGCAGGGTAAGTCTTTGCCCCCTGGTTGTTCCTGTGCTGGCCACTCTGGGGCTAGCTCCAGCCCCCAGACCCTGTACCCAGTCAGGTCTCCCTTGACGTGGTGGGGAGAACCATTGGTGACCCTCCACGCACTGAGTCTCCTACTTGAGGTCCATATGTCCCCAGATCCTGTAGCCAACTCTTCAGCAATTACTGCACTTACTGGACACACTGGTCTCTGAGGCTTTACTTCCTCACAGCGTCATCTCTGCCTGACCGGGTTGTGAGCCTCTTTGTACCCTCCCCTCATCGTAGCACCTAGAACAGGGCTCTGAACACATGGGCCGCTTACACACACGTAGGTCAGTTATTTGTAGAATGCTCCCACATTGCCCTCCTCGGATGGGGAATGCTCAGTGGCTGCCAACAATATCAGCTGAGACAAGCCCAGTTAGCCATGGTGACGTGCCATCATGAGCCCTCCATGGCCTTGCATGCTTCCTGCCGTTGGCTCTCAGTACTCATCAGGCCCATGTTTCAGCTAGGAAGGCTGAGCCTCAGGAGGAGGGAGAGACACGTGGGGGTTCCGGGGAGCCAGGATCGGTGCCGGGCCTGCAGTGTTGCACATGCAGACTCAGTCCTCCAAGGCCACTGCTGAGTCCCTCACTTCCTCTTCCTCCGCCTGACCGACAAGCTCTTTCACTGGCCTGACCCTGCTGTGAGAAAGGCCTGTCCGGTCAGACCCCACTCTGCACTCACTACCTGCTCTCTACCTGGACCAGGTCCCTCCCCTGTACTGGACCTCAGTTGCTCCTCATCTGTAAAATGGGGGCTTTCGGGGGTTGCAAACTCAGAGGCCAGGCCAGGCAGGAACACGATTGGGTGGATGGGACTAGGTATGGGACAGGAGGCAGTGGGAGGGCCGGAACTGAAGACCATGCACCTTTTCTTAAAGCATTCAGACTCTCCTTCTCTCCTCCCCACCCCCCTTCTTTTTTAACACCAGTCAGGCCAAAATAAAGGAGAACAAAACAAAACGTCTTCTGGCTCAGTTTAGTCCACGGGCAGTCAGTTTTCGACCCCTGGAACTGATCCCCAGTGACCCCCCTCCTCCAACATTCTGGTTCTTCTTTCCTATTCCCATTTTAACCTAAATGTTTAGACCATTCCACAGAGCACGTCTGGTGAAAGTGTCGGTGGCCCTAGGCCACTTGCTAACTCCTGGTCTCAGGCTTATTAACTTGTTCTCGCTTCTTATCATTTTTACATTTTCTCATTACTTTGTGTTTCCCCTGTTTCTCCTTTGCCTACTTCCTTCTTCCTGCTTCAATTAACCCTCACCTGCGACTGAATACACTTGGATCTTGACCGGGCTTGGGAGAAAACCAATTGTGAAATAGGTTAGGACATGAAGAGGCTGCCTCACAATAAAAATAAGACCACAGTACATGAAGCCAACCTGAAGGGAGTAAGACACAAAGTTCAAAGGAGGCAAGGGAAAAAAAAAAGATGAAAATATACTGATAGTCAATACTTTCTGGAAAAGAAAAAAATGCTATAATGCAGATCTCTTGTCGGAGAAGGTACAAAGGAAATAAAAGCCATCATTCTGAGGATTAGGTAGATAGACGTTCTGTTGCTACAGTGAAAACCAAACCCTAGAACCCTGAGAAGAACATGCACGGAACCCTTTTGAGGTCTCTGCACCTCCTGCCAAAGCTGTTACATAAAACCCTTCAGAGGATGAATTAAATTAAGTTTAGGCGGTTCTTACTATTGAAATGCAGACGAGTCGTGTTAAATAAATCGAGAGGACGGCATTGTTAGTCCTCTTTCCTAAGTAACCTTCGAGGCTGTCAGGTAAGCTCTCCCTGTGGTTTCTGTTCTCTTTTAGAATGAGCCCTTCCTGAGAACTCCCCGGAACAGCAACTACACCTACCCCACCAAGCCGGCCATTGAGGTAACCCCTGACGCACGTCTGCCTCTCTCAGGGACAAAGCATTTCTACCAGCCAGTGACTCGGGGTGTGGTATGCTTTCCAGAGTCTGAGCTTAAGCAGAAATGCACCCTTCTTACATACTGGAAATTGGAATGTGGGGAAAAAAAAAAAAAAAAAGGTTCCTGAACCATGAAATTCCCGGTTTGTCCTAACATGTTCTCAAGTGCTTACTGACATCAGCAACCAACTAGCCGAAGTGCCAGTGAATCGGCTTTCGTGGACCTTTGCACAGACCTCGTTTCTGATTAGGCTGCTCAGCCTTTCAAGCAGGGGTGAGGGGGAGGTGGTGGGTTTGATGAGCCATAGACTTCCGGTAAGGTGGAAGCTGAGTGGGAAGAGCCTCAGTTCCAGGGGCGGGGCCCAACAGGAAGCTGACACATATCCAGGTGGGTCCCCAGGGCTTGTCTGATTCAAGTCAATCGTTCTAGCTCTGAGGAACCCCGAAGGTTCAAGGCCCGTGGCTTTAGGGACTGCCTTCTCCAAAGATGGCCTGAAGACGCTTTGCCACGCAGGCCTGGTCCAGACAAGATCCGTCAGCCACCAGGACGGGGGCTCAACCACCAGTTTCAGCCAAGCACCTATGGCACATGTCCAGTCTTGGGCTGGGGGCTGGAGGGAACTCAGAGAAGTATCAGACATAGTCCTCTCCTTGAGGAGTTCGAGGTCATTCCATAATGAGCACTTACGACGTGCCTAGCGCTGCTCCAGAGAGACAGAGCAGACCAGACAGATGGGTTCCACCCCTCAGGGAGCTTACAATCTACTGGAAGAGGCATCCGATACCTAGCTCTACGCGATCGTTTCAGCTCTGAGGGCGGCTCCGTGGGAGGTGATTTGAGAAAGTGTGAAGGGGCAAGAGAGGGGTGGCAAGTTCTGATGAGCCTCACAGACCAGGCCTCTCTGAGGAGGGGAGCTAGGAGCTGGGATGCGCGTGATGAGAAGTCCCTGGCCATCTGGAAAGCCAAAGCCGGGGTCCCAGGCAGGGCTAAGAGTACAAGGGCTCAGAATGGGGCTGAGTTGGGGGACTGGAGGAAGAGACAGAAGGTCGGAGTGGCTGTGGGCAAGTGAATAAGGGGGAGGGCGGTAGGGTGGTGAGCTCAGAAGGGTTGTCAGGGCCCAGGTCACAGTGAATCTGAATTCCCGAGGAAGAAGATGAGGCTTCAAGTGGAGAGACGTGGGAAGGCCCTGGACCTTCTGGGAGAGGGGAACACAATCTGGTTCACTGTGTGGAAAGATCTCCCTGACTAGTGTGGGAAATGGGTCGAAAGCAGCAGGAGTGAGTGAAGACCTTTCATAAGCCAGCGGGAGCGCTGAGGCTAACTTGTATGAAATTCTTCAAGGACTGTTAGATGCTGAGCTCTGGGGAATGAGCCATGTCAGTCTCACGGCCGTCCAGCTTCTCTGGATTCTCTCAGGCTCCCATTAGCCCAACCGAGGCTTGTCCCAGACAAACCATGGCCCCAAATCCACTATAACCGAAATGTCAGCTGCATCCTGTCAGCGAGGCATTGATTTACTTATCGGATTCCTGACTGGAGCAGGCACTATGCTAAGTGCTGGGTAGATGAGGTGAGCAGAGAGCTCTCTGCCTGCCCTCTTGGATCTTACAGCCTCATGAACCTTCACTTCTGCTGCTAAAAGTTAAACCCCAGGCCTAGAAGGTGTTATTTTTTTCAATACCTTGCCATTTAAAGTAGCCACAGGCAAAAATAAAAAATTTAAAAATTTAAAAAAATAAAAATAAAGTAGCCACAGACAGGTACCATCAACATGACCGAGGAACTTGTTAGACATGTCGAATCCCGAGCACCACCCCAGTCCTACTGACTCAGAATCCGTGTCCGACAAGACCCCCAGGGGATTCGGGTGCCCTGGTGCAGGGTACAGCACGTGGTTCTTCCCTTGTGACAGATGAGCGTGCTCAAAGTCCAACCTGCATTGGTTACGGCTGCAGGGAGCATGCTTGTCTCTGGCCCACCAGCTAGCTGAGACATTTCTAAAGGGTTCCCGGCTAGAGAACTTCTTTGAAGCCGCTTTTTCCCAGATGTTTGTCCTCTGCACACAAGCATGTTCTTGATTTCAATAGATTTTCCACACCAGTGTGATGAATTTATCCCAAGAGCAACCTCTTGGGATAAACTCACTTCTATCAGATTTAAGCAAATAATATTTTAAAGAGGTTGCATCTTTGCTCCCTCGGGAGAGGAGACTTTTCAACAAGGCTGGTCTTTACCATCTGCTGACTAAACAGAAGAGGTGAGCGACAGAAGCCTCTGGCAGTCACACCCCCAGAGAATCAGTCACCCAGTCGTCACCTGTTTGCAAAGCCCTACCATGCGTTCAGCACTGGGCTTGTCCTTCAGACCCTCCTGGGGACGTACAAGTGTTGGGGACTCTGGGGAAGAGACTGTTTCTCCTCCAACGTACTGACACTGGTCATTTCTGTGCCCTGTGCTTCCCACCCCATCCTATCCTCCAGCACCTAGAAAATGTGCTCTGTATTCTAGAGACAAGGGATCTGACTAAAGGCATCCAGGTTACAGGCATTAATTTATACACACACAGGAAATTGGTTGGCTATTAAGTTAAATATGCAAAAATATATATACACACAAGCAAAAAAGATATGCGGAAAGCAGGAATGTTACAATGGTAAAAATTTCATGGTATTTTCCTAAAAATATTCTAATATTGTTGTGGCCCCAGCATTGTACTCAGTGTCCAGTGGCTGAATGTTAAACGGCAACACCAAAACCTATGTGTAATCTTCCATTAGGGCATCCGAATCTATGTTCCTTTGGGAGACCACCTGTAGCACTTGACTGTTTTCTCCCCCCTTTGTTGTGACTGCTGGCTCCACAAAGAGTGTGGATGAGTTGAGCTGGGAAGCACTGAGTATGCGTATGTGTGCCTGCGCATTATGTGTTTTGGGCAAACTGGTAGATACCCAGTTTCTCCTGATTCTCCTCTCAGACCATCTACAGTGAATGGTTCCTGCCCACACGTGATTCCCTACAGGGACACAGGTCTAGCCTCCATCAAAAATTCCTTAGCCAGTTCTCCCTGGACCAAAGCTAACCCTCCTGCACAATGAGTTGTGGGTGTTGTTGTCTTTCCTCCTGTTGCTTTAGAACTGGGGCAGTGACTTCCTGTGTACAGAGTGGAATCCTTCCAACAGCGTCCCCACCTCAGGTGAGTGGAAATATCATCATTATCCCCTTCAGTTAAGGACTTTGCTAAGTGTCAGGTTGGGGGGACACCCTACAAATACACCTTGGAGCCTTGAGCAGACATTGCTGGTTCCCGTGCAGTACGGATCTCGATCCTGGGCAGTCCATGAAAAGCTAGCCTGCAACCACTGCTGAGCTCCCAGGCCTCTCCTTAGATCACACTTTTTTGAGAGAGACAGAGAGAAGGAGAGAGAGGGAAAGAGAGACAGCAAGCACAGGGGAGGGGCAGAGGGAGAGGGAGAGAGACGCCCAGCATGGAGCCCGACGTGGGGCTCGCTCACAAACCGTGAGACCATGACCTAAGCTGAAATCAAGAGTCAGGTGCTCAGCTGACTGACCCACCCAGGCATCTGCACAGATCATACTTCTCATCCCTGTTTAGTCCCGGTGGCAGCCCCTCAGGCCTCCCTACCCAGTAGGGAAGGTATAGTCAGGGATCGGGGCCCTATCTGCCTATGCTCAAGACTCCTGCAACCAGCACATTCCTGGACTACCCCAGTGTGAATGGGGTTCCTCTCAGGATGGACGATAGCCATCAAGCCCATTACCCTCAGTGCCCTGGTTGCTCCAAATGGATGGAAGAGGCAAATTTGTTAAGTCTTAAGCTAGAAATAAATCTAACAGGGGCCCGAGGGACTGTAGCAGAACCTCCAACTCCTAGTTAAGCTTCTACTTTACACGGAAGAGTCTCCCTGATCCTCTGTCTTTTTCCTGTCTCCCCTAGTCCATGAGCTCCGGCCAGGAGACATCAAAGTGGTGGCCGCGATGGGCGACTCATTGACTGTGAGTGCTGAGCCAGGAGGGGCATGGGCACCCCCTAACCCAGCCAGACCCTGTGTAGAATGCACACTTCTTCCACACTGGCTTTGCATTCAGCACTTAGCTGACAGTACTGAGAACCTACCTGTGTCAGGCACTGAAACCCAGCCAGGCAGCCACAAGACCTCACCAGGCAATCTAGAATGCTCTGCCCCCCGCCCTTCCATAGTCCTGCTCAAACACAACCTCTTCTGTGAGGGCGCCCCTCCGTCCCCACTTTCCTACTGTTCCCAAGCATTTTATCTGTGTATTATGGCATAGTTATCTCAGTCTGCCTGCCTTTATCAGGGAACTCATCTCCAACCACCCAGACTCACAGAGCGGTGTGTGCAGGGCAGGGGGGGGGGGGGGGTGGGGGGGTGGTTACCTACACACTACTTATCACCCCCTCACCCCATTTGCAGATGTGTTCTTTGGGGGCAGAGAGAGCCCAATCCCTACATATAGTGTAGTTTCTCTGCACAAATTGTATTAGCTATTGCTGTATACAGGATGCTCTGCTAACCATTCTGAGGGAAGTATGAGATGTGGTCATAATCCTTAAGAAACCTGTCAAGCTGGAAAACTAAGCAACTTACACAGAAGGAGATATATAATCATATAGGCGACACACGGGCCTTTTAAAATCAGGTACTCATTTCTGGAAAAACAACTTCCCCATGTGCGTGTGAATGTGGTAAATTTTGATACAAACATAGAGAAAGCTTTGGAAGGATAAACCCCAGGGTCTTAACCGTTAATTAGCTCTGATGATGTGTATATGTGGGTAGGGGTGGGGGAGAGATGTAGAACAGGTGGCAGGAGGCAAGATTAATAAGGTGGGGGTAGATTGTTAATTTTTTTACATTTTTTAAATGTTTATTTTCGAGAGAGAGACACAGAGCATGAGCAGGGGAGGGGAAGAGAGAGAGGGAGCCACAGAATCTGAAGCAGGCTCCAGGCTCTGAGCTGTCAGCACAGAACCCAACGCAGGGCCCGAACCCAAGAACTGTGAGATCATGACCTGAGCCCAAGTTGGACGCTTAACCGACTGAGCCACCCAGGTGCCCCAGTAGATTATTAATTTAAAAAAAAATCTTTGTATCATTTCACTAATTATAATGAACATGTATTACTTTTGTAAGTTTCAAAGAGGAATTTCTCTTTTTTTTTTTAAGAGAAGACATTTAGAGAAAGCTTCATAGAGGAGGCTGAAACTGAGAAGAGTCTTAGAGGAGGAATTAGAGATTTAAGGACTGGAAAGCGGGTAGTTCAGCTTTCCCAGCAAGGATGCAGTGGGTGGTGACTAGGTAGGCTGGTCCAAGGACTTCATGCTTCAGATCAATTTGCTTACACCTGAAGGTTTGTGTGGACTAGAAAGCCAGGGGGTGAACGAGGGAAGGGAAGTAGAACCCAGATTGTGGTGAGCTCAAAACATTGGTAATGGGGTTTGGCTTTGACCAAGTGGTAAGAGAGACCCACTGAAAGGCAGAGTCAGGAGCGGGGAGGGGTGTGAAGAAAGAGGTGGGCTCAGAAGTACAGGTGGGCACTCCAGTGAGAAGGGAAGAGACACTGGAGACCGTGGGGTCAGGTGGGAGGCCAGAGTGTCATCTACAACAGGAGGCAAGAGTCTCACTTAGGAATGTAGCACAGAGGACAGACAGAAAGGGATGGGAGCTGGAGAGACTGGGAAGGAAGAATCTTGATAATTCCAGGACTTGGTTATGAGTTATGTGTAGAGGAGTAGGGAGTCAGGACAACCCAGAGATTTAGTGGCCTGGAGAAAAGCTAGTACAATCTTCAGAAAAGGTAAATCCAACTCCCCACTGCTACGTGTGCCAGGGTCACAGGGGCCCTTCCCAGTCCCCTCGGCCTACACCTGGGCCCAGCACAGGTCTGGAGCCTTCTCTTCGCCTTTCACAGACAGCATTGGGAGCCAGACCAAGCAACTCCAGCGACCTACCCATGTCCTGGAGAGGAGTCTCCTGGAGGTGAGGATGCTCTCCACTCATTTTCCAACAACGACTCCCCCCGCCCCTGTCACCCCTCCAGAGACCAGCCTGGGTTCCCACAGTCTGGCCCTGAGATGCAAGGAGGCTCCCTGATGCTCATGTCAGTCCCGAGGGTAGTGGGAATCCTGTGTCAGGGGCAGACTCTCTGGTTCTGACTCAGAAATATGACGACTGGTGGAGAAGCAGGTCAGGGTGACCCTCACACACGTGCTTTCTCTTCCCCAGCATCGGAGGGGACGGCATCTTGGACACCCACACCACACTGCCCAGTAAGTAGCAACACAGAGAAGCACCGTGATTACGCCCACAACAACCCCTTGCTGAGGCCAGAGCCTCCCCCTGAGCAAGGGCGGAGAAGGTCATCTGCAAGGAGGGGAGTCCACCAGCCCTGAAAAGACCCAGACTGGTCCTGCCCCACGCCTGGGCCCCGAGGCGGCACTCTGTCCCTCTCACCTGTGCTGTCTGCTTCACCCTCTTAAAAGACATTCTGAAGAAGTTCAACCCTCACATCCTTGGGTTCTCCACCGGTACCCTGGAGGAGACAGCAGGACTGAATGTGGCCGTGGAAGGAGCCAGAGCTAGGTGAGTAGCCGTGGAAACGGGAGGAAGAGGAGGGCAAGGCTGAGAGGTCCCAGGAGAATGGGAAGGAGGAGAGAAGGGTGTGTCTGGGAGCCTGGCCCCAGGTGGGCAATGAAAGCTGCCGTAGGCAGGACGCTTCTGCACGCCTGACCCCTCAAGTGGATTAGCTCTTGCAATCCTCACATCCTTCAGGGTGGGGACTAGCGTGAGGACACTAAGGCTGACAAAGTTTCCTGAATGCCCCAAGGTTGTCAGAGGAGCCAGGAGAGGCCAGGCTCACCGGGCTGTCACCAGCTCACAGGACAGCAGGAAAGCTTAAGGGTGGCCTGGCCCTGTCCTGCTGACACCAGCTGACCTCCCTGCCTGGAGGAGTGAGGGGGGGCTCAGCGCTAACGGGAAGGGTGCTGAGAACTCAGGGCACGGCCCCACAGGCGGCCTCCCTCCCTCTCTCCACCTGTACCTCGAAACCTGGAGTCTTTGGCTCTGTAAAAGCCATCTTTTGACCCTAGGGAGTTAGAGCTTAGGGCCCCTGACACAGCACAGCGGCTGTTTGCTTTCACTCCGATTTCTGTTGTCGACAACAACCCAGATAATTAAAGCCGGAACGCCTGACAGAGTTCATTGCTTTTCTGCACAGAGTGTGCTGGGTATTTGCTTTGTAGAAGGATTGCTGTGCTCAGATCACCAGGGAAACGACACTGACCCGCTCTGTTTACACGGAGCGTTCCTCTCAGACGTGGTAAGGAGGGCCCCACGCTCGGCCGGAGTCTCCGAACCACAGGAAGCCATGTCAGTTCCTCAACGTCACAAGCAGGAAGAACTTATTTTGCTTCACGGGGCTTCATGGGGCCATGAAATCAGCATCGAATTACTGTTGTTGCTGTGACTGCTGTCACCACTGTCCTCGTTTTATTATGATTGTGCAGCCCAGGCTCCATTCACCAGGGCCTGACTCCTCAGTCTGTTGACATTTGAGCCCCTCTCTCGCTTCACCTCTTACTGCCTTCTCCGTTTTCCTGCTGCTCGGAGCCTCCACCAGGAGTCAGTGGCAGGGGAAGTAGCCGAGACGGGTAGCTTCCCTGTGAGCATCTCTGATGTCCAGTGATAACGGACAGGAGAGTAAGCCACTGACCTGAGTAAGCAAGGTTGGAAAGTTGTCCTAGGACTCTCCTTTACCTGCATGGTCATTTGGCACGGTGTTGGATTAGAATGAGCGCACCTCAAGAAAAAGATAAAGACCACAGCAGAGCAACTAGCATAATGAGACCTGGGGTCAGACCATCTGTGTCCAGATCCCAGCTCCCAGATTGCTAGCTGTGAGACCTTGGACAAGTTACTTAGTGCTTCAGTCTTCATTTCCTCATCCATAAATTGGGATAATAACTGCTCTGCTGTGGTATTTATCTTTTTTCTTGAGGTGCGCTCATTCTAATCCAACACCGTGCCAAATGACAATGCAGATAAAGGAGAGTCCTAGACCAACTTTCCAACCTTGCTTACTGAAGTCAATGACTTACTCTCCTTTCCCTTATTACTTCTCAGCATTGTCCTAAGAATGAAATGAGATTAATAACCCATGGAAAATATTGAGTATAGTATAGGATATGTAGGCCCGCCAAAACGTTTGCCAATATTAGGATATTTAGTTTCAAAGTTTTATTCAATGTCCAACTTCCCATTCCATCAACCAATAAGCAAGAAGTCATGGAAACCCGGGACGGGGCTCAAGCCCCAAGGTAGTTACTAAAAGATACAAAAAAAATCAAAAGGTGACTTCTTTGCCTATACAAAGAGCTTGCTGTCTCGTTAAGGAGGCCAAACAAACAGGAAATAACTGTCGGAAAGATACCCACATGCAGGTGCAGACCCAGAGGGGACCCCAGGACTCATCGAGTCCAACTTCCTCATTTAAAAGATGGAAAAATCAGACCCTAGCCTTGTTCAGTAATTTGGGCGAGCTCACACAGCAGATTAGTAGCAAAGCTGGAGGAAAACCCAGGACTCATAACTCCCAGAGTGGGGGCTCTTCACACCAGGACTGGAAAAGGAAAAGAAGTTGTGGATAAAGGCACTTGGAGAGAAGGCTCACGGGGGCTGAGGGCGTCTGCTCTGAGTCTGCAGGGTATAAAGAACATGGCTGGGAAAGAGGGAGGAAGCGTGCACTCCTAACTTCGCTCATGCTCAAGAGGGCAGCACGTTAAGATCTGAACAGGCTCTTGAGCCTGTTGAAAGGTTACAGACACTTCTGTGGTCCCCTTTAATCAAGACGGGCTTTCTTTCTAGCTTTCTGATGTATTGCATCAATAGCAACAATGTATGGGATAGCATCCTGGACGTGGAAGTGAGAAATAGGGGAGGGGTGGTACCCGGTGTGCCTGGCCGTGTGCCCAGCTCATCGTGGGCAGGCCAAGATTTAAAACGCCCATCTCGTACCAGTTACCGCTTTTAATGACTTCTTCCACAGGAGCCTCCACTGGCTGTGTCCCTTTGCTGACATAACTTTTCGTACGCTTCACTGTTTTTGAAAACCAGCTTTATTGAAGTACAACCGCCACGCAGTACCCTGCACATAAAGTATGCGATTTGATAAGCATGGCTGGCGTATGTGCATAGCTGTGAAGTCATCACTGCAATCCAGATTATAAACACCCATCACACCCCAAGGTTTCCCTGTGCCCTTTGTAATCCAGCTCTCCCTCCCGATCTCTACCACACTCTCTGGGCCCCAGGTAGCCTCTGTCCTGCTTTCTGTCACTGTAGATCAGTTTTCATTTTCTGGAATGTTATATGAATGGAATCTGACACGAGGTACTCTTGTCTAACTTCCATCCGCCATCGTTTTGAGACGCATGCACGTCGTGCCTGTCCAGTCCTCTCCTCCTTATTGCTGGGTACTGTTCCAACCACATGCTCAGCTCGTACCCAGAGTGTTCATTTTCCTTATTCGTGGCAGACATCGGGGGGAGGAAGGGAGAAAGTAACCCACTCCGGATTTGTCTCCCTGCCCATCCCCCCACCCCCCCACCCCCGCAATCCTTTTTGCACTGGGAGAGGGAAAAAAGCAAGGGGATGGTGTGGAAGTCCAAAGTAACAACAGAGAAGAAAAAAGGATTAAAGGAATAGAAAGCAGGATTTAGAAGTGAAGGTTAAGGAGTCATGACGCTTGGAAAGGAGAAAGCAGAGGGATAATTTAAGGCTGTGACTTTTTTCAAATATACAAGAGGTTATTTTTAAAACAGGCAGCCAAGTAAGATCTGAACAGGCTCAGCTCGCTGTGAAAGAGCCCGGTGGAATGTAAGGGACCATCTCTATGGGAAAGGGATGATCAGATCCAGATCCCCCCACCCCCACCCCCCCCAGGGGCCAGGGAGGACCAGGCCTGAAGGAGGCGGTCATTTGGCACGGTGGACCCAGGCTAGCCCCTGGCAGGGTCCGGATGCATGTGGCTCTGAGGTCTGGGGCACATCTTTGGTTTGTACTAGGTTGAGGTTTCTTGAGAATCGAAAGCCTTTGGATACACTCTGAAGGAGTCAAGTTTATATAACATTTCTCTTCTTGGAGCACCTGTCTCACCAAGCCAGGATCCCACGGCTTGAGCCTTTGCTTCCCAGCTGGCTCTAAGGTTCGCTTCTCTCTCCCCTCTAGGGACATGCCGACGCAGGCCCGGGACCTGGTGGAGCGAATGAAAAACAACCCTGTGAGTACAGGACCCTGGGCCCCCTTACAAGGTGCTTAGTCTCCAGCTATGTAGGGGGGTGCAGCGGCCCTAAAAGAGCCCGCTCTGCACCGTTTCAGCCCCCGCTTGTCTTTAAGAGGGGCCAGACAAGCCACGAGAAGCAGGCCTTAACACCAAGGCCTCTGCTGCCCTTTCCTGACCCAGGCTCTGGCACCCGCACCCCTGAGGCCCACCACAGGAGGTAGCAGAACTGGCCTTGGCCTCTGGCAGTTTCCCACCTTACCCAAGAGTTGGCTTTGCAGAGCCCTATTATGTAAACCCCAGGTTCTAAAAATAGGCTTCTCATTCCGATCCTTCCTCCTTCCCGCTCACCCGGCCCCTCTGAAACTTCTCAGGGCACTCTTTTAAATGCTCTGTGTGTTTAGGCCTTGGAATTCCAAGTTCAGCGCCTGGCAGGACTCCTGTTATGGTGGTGGCTGAGCGGAAGGCAGGCTCCTCGAGGGCCTCCCCAGCCCCCACCCCACCTCCAGTCCCCGCCAGCCCCCTCTCCCAAGAGGCACCTCTGGGCTTTTGCTTCTAGTTGTATCTTTTGCCCTCTGCTCCTTTGAAGGCATTGAGATGACATTTCAGGGGTGTGTTAATACACTCTGCTTCGTGATATACTGCAGCTTGCTTAGGATCTGGAAGGAAAAATAGTCATCCTCTCCTGTGTAAGCAGACACATGCGTGTGCGCACACACACACACACAAGTGCACACAAGTGCACACACTGAATCCACTCTCTGGAGCTCCTTGCCAGGAACCAAGGTGAAGGTCAGGGAGGCTCCAGTTGGCATCTTCTCTCCATCAGGATACAAAGAGGGCGAAAGACAATGGTTGGCAGGGGGGGGGGGTTGCTGTCTGTCCTGGTGAATGCCATCTGCATATGCACACTAAAAGCCTGAGCTGAGGGCTTCCTGTCCCCCCCCCCCCCCAGGAAATTGATCTAGAGAACGACTGGAAGCTGATCACACTCTTCATTGGGAGCAACGACATGTGTCATTACTGTGAGAATCAGGTAGGCCCCTGCTCTACCACGTGGAAGTCACATTGGCCCGCTCTCCCAGGCAGACCCCGGCCTTTCCCATTCCTGAGTGGCCCCTGGGACAGCAGCTTGATTGGTTCCCCAATTCCAGAAGTGTCTAGATGCACCCACTCTTCCGACACTGTTCTTTCTCACACAAATATTGTTCTTGAGTATACAATGAGCACATGGCAAGCTTCCCCCAACACCTACTTGGCATCCCTACCCATTTTTTGATTTTTCTTTTATGTGCGTGCATGTGTGTGTACACAGGGGGAAGCTGAAACAATGTCATAAACAAGGTTGGATAAAATTAAACTGGTCCTAGTAGGAGGGCTTGCTTCCCCGAGGATCTCATAAGTGAACCAACCTCAGCCAGCCAGCCTGAGAATCCATCCTGTTCCTGATGTTTCTATGGGGAAATATGTCCAGACTTATAGTCTTTGGGAAGCTGTAACTGTTGAAATACAACTTGTTCTAAGTTGGGGATGTCCTGTATTTAGTGGGCCAGAAAAGAGCAGCTGCCATAACTGAGACATTAGAGTAGAATGTTTGAAGTCACAGGCAGGGGGAGAAAGCATTTATCATTCCTCATGGCTCAGAGAGACCAACCACTGAAGGCTGGACGAGAATTAACCTCCCCCACCCAGGGGTTTGTTCTGAGCCTCTTCCTCTCAATTCTCTCCCTTACTAGACTCTAGAGGAGGAAGTGACCTATCACCAGGGGGATTAAATGCCATTGTATCCTGGACTCAACAGGGTCCAGGAAGCCAAGAGAGTCCCCAGAGCTGCCTGTGGACACCCGGTATAGAAAAATGCCTCTATTATCCCCAGAATACCTGCCCCTCTTGCAAAGCCAGATTTGTAGTCCTGAAAGCATCTTTTTGTGGGAAAGACCTAGAGGCCACCACCAGGATTAACTCAGGCCATGTTCTAGGAAGGGTCAGAGGAGGAAACCCTCGAGGTGAGTCAAAAAGATAGAAGTTAGGGGGAATCAATGGGGCCAGCATGGGCCACAGCGCAAAGGGAAGAGAGTGTGGTCCTCATGGTACTGATGTGGCTCAGAAGCCTGACGCTGGTGACAGATGGGACTGGAGAATTGGGGGGGGGTAGGCAGCGCTATCAGAATCTGCCTCTGGGTTTGAGATACTGTGATCAGGGTGGGGATCCCTCGGGATTGTCCATGGTGTCTATTAGGGGTCAAAGGAAGACTTTGCCAACAAGGACTGGGCTTAGCCTCTCTAGTCCCTTTATAGCCCCTCTGTACCCTCTGCCACCATCCCAGATCCTCCTGTGCTAGTCATCAGACCATGATCATCCTCTCACAGAACCCAGGGGATGACAAGAGCCCCCTTCTTTCTTCATAGGAGGCCCACTCAGCTGGGGAGTACATTCGGCACATCCAGCAGGCCCTGGACATCTTCTATGAGGAGGTAGGAAAGAGCAGCCGTATGTTTCTCCTCTCCCGCCAGCAACCTATCTACTCCCTCACTGGGCATCACCTCTGGGCACATCTAGGCAAGCTGTGTTTAGTGAGATACGTGCTGAGAAAAGCCCCGCTGTGAGCAGACAAGGGCACCTGGAGGGGAAGGAAGGGGAAGGAGGCAGGGACAAAGCTCCCCTGAAAGGGAAATTCTAACTGGATCACACTGTACTGTTTGGTGGCAAAGAGCTTGCTTCTGGAGCCAGTCGGCCTGTTTGTGGCCAGGCACTGTGGCTTACTAGCAATGTGACTTGAGGCCGGTGATTGCTGTCTCAGCTTCCCAAGCTATAAAGTGGGCCACTAAAGAAGGCTGAGATGATACAAGTCCCATGCCCTCTTTGTTCCTCAGGTTCTTCATTGGTAAAATTGGGGAGGAGGAAGTTAGACTCTAGAGGACCCCCTAGGCTCCTTCCAGTAGTAACCAGCATCCCCCACAACGGCCTGGGGACTAACGAAGCTCACCCCCTCTGCTCCCCCACAGCTTCCAAGGGCTTTCATCAACGTGGTGGAGGTCATGGAGTTGGCTGGCCTGCACCAGGGCCAAGGTGGGAAATGCGACCTGCCGCTGTCCGCTCAGTGAGTACACAGCCCCAGGGCGAGGGCACCTGGGGAGGGTGGGACTCACAGGTGCCGACAGATGGACCAGTGCGGGCAGAGGCAGGCGAGCCTATCCAGAAGGCAGACATTGGCAATTAGCCAGGGGCTTGGAAGATCGTTCAGAAATACCTCTACGCTATTGAATGCCTATTGTATGCAAGTCATTTTATTTCTCTGGACCCCAGTTTGCTTTTCTGTAAAGTGAGACACACACCAATGATCCTTAAGGCCTCCGCACCGTCTGTGATTGCCCTGTGCTGCCTCTCAAATATGGAGCAATGGGCATCCAAGACACCTGTCTTGGACCTGGGTCTGCCATGTAGGAGCTGTGGGACCTTGCACAAACTAGATAACCTCTCTGGGCCTCCTCTTCACCTGTAACGCGAGGTCTAGAGGAAATGCGTGTCACAGGCTTGGTCCCTGTGGGGCAGGCGCTCAGTAAGCGGTAGCTTTTATAACATCCTTGAAAGCCAGGCTTAGAGCTAAGGTATGCTGTACAAGACATGAATTTCTGTTGGTGGCTGGAATTTATTAAAGCTCAGCTGTGACCCTGGCAGGAAGTTGTCAGCTTCTGAGGCCAGAGGGTCACCCAGACTTCCTGGGAGGCTGCTATGGAAGAGGAGATTCTGTAGGGGGCCGAAGAGTCCCAGCTGGGGGTCCCATGGATTTGCTGGGAAGGTGACCGGCTGGTTCCCATTCCTCTTGGGAACCGGCCAGGGTGGAACAGGCAGTAGCTAGGAGGTGTGAACGGCTCCTGCAGGATCTTCAGGTCTGCTTCCTAAGAGGCTCCCCACTCTGGAGCCCTGAGGGCAAGTGCTAAGCAGCCGGAGGTAGAGCTGGGGCCCTCCGGAACATGGAGAGAGATAAGGTGGTGATGGCAGTCTTTCCAAACCTCCAGCCCTTCCCTGGAGGAAGCCCAGGCTTGGGCGGGAGCAGCCGGGTGGCAAGGGGACCCAGATATCGGGTGCCAGTTCTCCCACCTTCTCTTTAAACAAGCACCTGCTACCCCTAGTGCCCAGTCTGTGACCCGGGTCCAGGAGTCACCCAAGGCTGTGTTGCAGGGGCACCTGTGTATTACCATCCTCCCATGCAAGGCAATACAGGGTCCAGGCCTTCTTCCCTTGGGGAGGGGTGTCAGCCACCCAGGCACCTCTCCACAGGACCCCTTCTCTCCCAGGAGCAACTGCACTTGCCTCACACGTTCCCAGGAGAATTCTCTGGAGATGCAAGAACTGAAGAAAATGAACTGGAACTTCCAGGTGAACCCGCATCCCTCCTCCTCCTGTCCCAGCTGGGAACCCCCTCTACTCCCAGAGCAGGGCTTGCTGAGAGCAAGGCCTCTCCCTAAAGGCAGATCACAGGCCTTGAAACCCTTCTCCGGGTGAAAAGAACACCAAGTTGGGCAGGGAGAAATCTCAGAGGAAGCTGGGAGGATTCCTGCCTCGCTGCCCTGGTGACCAGAGTAGATGCCATGTGCCAGACATCATCTCTCACCCAGAGGAGGCAGGGCAGGTGTCTACCGCCCTGTTGGGCTTTAGCCCACCCCTGCCTCCCTCCATCCCCAACTCTGTGTGCACCCCTGCTGTCCCCTCTTGCTATGCCCATCCCCCGTCTTTCTTCTACGTCTCCACCTTGTGCACAGGACAGGTCTCACCTCTTCCAAGAAGTTTCCCCTGACCAAACTTCCCCCCTATCTGGTTCTCATGTTTGTTTTGTTGTTTTTAACATCCTGGCCCTTTTTTCCAGATGGAGTGGAAGTTTTTTATTTTTGAAAGAGAAAGAGTGCAAGCTGGGGAGGGGCAGAGAGAGAGGGAGACACAGAATCCACAGCACAGAGCCTGCTGTGGGGCTCAAACTCATGAACCATGAGGTCACAACCTGGGCCGAAGTCAGACGCTCAATCGGCTGAGCCCCCCCAGGCGCCCCTAAAAGCTTCTGGAAGAGAAGCCCATCTATCCCTTTTACATGGACACTCATCCTCCAAGTTTATAGGCATCTTGGGGAGCTAGTGTTGAAATGCTCCCCATTTGAGCTAGATGTGGAGCCCCATGTGGTACTTCAGCTCTTCATGCAGCAAGAACAGGGGAGGTCTTTGGCCCAAGCAGTCTGGTCAGAGGCTCAAATCCAGCCTCAGAGACTTCAGAACAGAACGGGTGGTGCCCATGGCCAGGTACAGGCAGGATGAATGCCTGCACGTGCACTGGAGAATCCCCTGAAGTCACGTTGGGTGAGGGTGGGCCGGCCCCTCCCAGCCAGCGCAAGGCAGGACTAGAACCCATCTGCCCAGTCCTGCCAGGAGGGTTGAGGAACCTCTCTCCCATCCCCAGAGTGGCATCTCCAGGTTGTCATACTGGCACCGGTACCTGCAGCGTGAAGATTTCGCAGTGGTCGTGCAGCCTTTCTTCCAGAACACTCTTGTCCCCCTGAACAGCGTAAGCCACGGGCAATTCTGGGAGGCTATTCTTAGGCGATATACTTCCTTCTGTACCTGAGCTTTTTCTGACCATGTACTTCTAAGAGGGCTCCTAGGGAGTTGCTTTTTCTGTTTACCTTTTCTTTTGGTCTGAATGGAACCTGGATGTACTTGGAAGGAAAGGGAGAATGTCAGCAGTGACCAAGCTCCCCAGGCATGGCCCTGGTATTTGCTAGATTGGGATAGAATGGAAAGCTTCCTATTTTTTTTTTTTCAACTATTAGGGCAGGGATGCCAAAGGAAAAGGGATGGACTGGGGGTGGCTATAATTTAGGTCTTTTAAAAAGTTCCAAAACTGGGGAGTTTGTCCATCAGTATCCAAGACAACTGGCAGAATTGAAAGGGAAAATGCCCAGGGTGCCCGCAAGGGTGGGTAGCTGCACCTTTTTCCCAGAAAGGTAATCCCTTTGCCTTTGGTCACAGAGAGGGGGCGCTGACCTCACCTTCTTCTCCGAGGACTGTTTCCACTTCTCAGAACGTGGTCACGCGGAGATGGCCATCGCGCTCTGGAACAACATGGTGAGTGGCCGAGCACCTAGTGGGCTGTGTGTCAAAGGAGGCAGCCCAAGGATGTTGACCATTGTCCAAAACAAAGACCTACTGATGGAAGGAGCCCCTTTCTCCGCAAAGCTCAGAATGGCGGCATACCTTATTTGTCCTGACAGATTCCATTATTTTAGCAATTTCCCAGTGCTGGCGGCGGCGGGGGGGGGGGGGGGATAATTTTGTAATCAGATAAACAGGATGAAAATAGCAGCTTCAGCCCCTTACCGTGTGACCTTGTTGAGGGTAACGTGTGTGCAGTACCAAACACAATCGTTAGCATCCAATAAATGCCAGCCCCCAGGACTCCAGTCTCAACACATTCCCAGTTATCGTTTTCTGGAACATCACAAAGAAAAGAGCCACCCAGCCTGTCTCTCCAGTCCTTTCTGATGGGGCTAATGGGGACCTTAGGAAATGAACATGTAGCCGAGGGGCCACAGGGTCACCTGGCCTTGCCTCTGATGGCTGGCCACTCCTCTACAATCAGCTGTGTCGGCACAGAGCTGGACCGGTCACCACAATAGCTGTAGCCTGTGGCGCAGAGCAAATGAAATGCCTTTCCAACCCAGTGGCTTCTTTTGATCTTGGCTCAGTGGGTAACCCAATCCCCAGCCCAACCTGCATTCTCCCGTTTCTCCCATGGTGACTAAACACATCCACACTCCCACTTTTACTGCAGTTGGGGCTGGCCGGGGCTCTGCTGGCAATCCCCGGCACGAATATTCCCACACCTGCCTCCTTAGCCAGCAAGCCCAGCACTGCCGTCCCCTGAGCAGCATGCCAGCACGTTCCATCCTTGGCCTACTTAATCAGGCTCAGCCTTCCTCTCCCTTTGTTTCCTGCTGTTGACACCATAATCTGCCCCCTGCTAAAGGTTTCGTCACAGTCTATCAGCCCAGGACTTGGAATTACAGTCAAAACATCCTTGCGCTCCCTCCCACCCAACCTCCACGGTAATCTTTTTAATCAAAGTTTGCACAACATAATTCCTGAGAGCGGTTTTGAAGTCCAGTTCTCCTTCACGGCTGAGTCCCATGACCTCATTCCTTTTACATCCCCTCCAAAGAGTGGGTGTCTGTGCACAGTCCCATGTATCCCCCTGAGAGCTCAGGGGAAAGCCACAGGATTTGTTTTTAATGTTTATTTTTGAGAGGGCATGAGCAGGGGAGGGGAAGAGAGAGAGTCCTAAGTGGGCTCCATGCTGTCAGCACAGAGCCCGACGCGGGGCTCAATCTCACAAACCGTGAGATCATTACCTGAGCAGAAATCAAGAGTCAGATACTCAACTGACTGAGGAACCCAGGTACCCCCAGGTGAGAGGCTTTTATACATAAAGGCAAGTGGGAGGGGATTAGATATGAAAACAAAAGGTGAATGCTGCCATATTAGTAACATTACAAGACTGTCTGGGGCTCCCAGCCACCAGTGTCCTGGCCATATCCCTAATTTTAAAAAACTAAAACAAAACTGAAATCATCTGAGTATCTTACCCTGTGCTAGATAATTTAGGGAATTATACAGTCCAGTGTTCTCATCCAAAACCATCTCAGATATAAAGTTATTACATCGTGCCAACTTTTCAGATCGTCTTCTGCTGTCACCTCTACAGTGACATATGTAATAGTCCATTAGAACCAGAAAAGATCTTAACAGTTCATCTAGCCAGAATGCTCTAACTAGACTACAGGGATACGAAGCATTTTGCCCAGGATCGCACAGCCTGGTCGTGGCCAAGCCGAGATTAGACCATGTCTAATCTATCCCCTAGTGCCCTGGCCACAGCATCACCCGGCCTCCCCGCTCGCAACTGGATCAGCACATATATAACCAGTGAATTCATGTCTCACAATGACAGTCCTATGACATAGTGTCTGCAGGCTTTGGCTGACGCTTGCCAGGCACTCTACTGTGGCCACAAACACACTTTACGCTATTTCATCTTCTGCCTCTCCTCTCGCAACAGATTATGCCTCCTTCTCCAGCGACCTTTGCAAAGCCAACACCAAAAGCACCAGCAGCGTGAGGCCGTTTTCCTTTTTTTTTCTTCCTACAAGCAGTTTTTCCTTCTTTTTTCTGATGCCTGCTCCCTCTTCACTAGAAATCTTGCTGTCCGCTAACATTTGCATCTGCCCAGGGGCCGGGTGACCACGTGAGCCTCCTAACCGGTGCCCCTGTGTCTGGGCTTACCCCCGTTAGAACAGCAAAGCTCAGCTGTGGCCAGAGGTTAGAATAATCTGGGAGATTTTCACACTGGCAGCCAGTTTGGCATATCCACTAAGGCTGAGCATTTGGATTCCCTTGACCCAGCAACCCCACCCCCATGTAGATCCCCAACAGAAAGGTACATGTGGGCTCACCTGAAAAGTCACAGCAGCACCGTTCATAATCCCCAAGCAGGAAGCTCCCCCCATGTCCACCAATAGAATGGATAATCAAAATGTGGCACATTCATGCAATGGAATACCTTACAGAGAATAAATAAGGTTCAGCGACACGCAACTATGTCTATACATTTCAAAAACAAGCGAATTAATTGCACGGTCTTTGGAGGGGGGGAGGGTAGTACTGGAGGGGAGGGGAGCTCTGGAGTGCTGGCAGTATCCTGTACCTTGATCTGGATGCCGGTTACACGGGTACATTTGATCACAATTTACCAGCTGTTCACTTATGATCTGCACTGCTTCTCCTGTTAGCTTCGGTAGAAAGTTGATTTAAAGAAAAAACAATACAAACAACCACTAGTGCCTGGGCCTCATCCCCAGAAATTCTGGATTAGTCTGGGGTAGCCCACAGGTTTTGTAGGTTCCAAAAGGTCTCAAGTGATATTATTGTACAGAGTTTGCAAACCACTGCCTTCCATCTGTTTGCCACAGGGCAGCCACAGGAATCTGTGGAAATGAAAACCTGACCAAGCTTCCAAGGCCTGCCCCTCCTCGAAGGAGAAAGTCCAGGCCCCTCAGCATAGCACCCCAGGCCTTCTGAGACTTGGCCCCAATTGACCTCTCTAGTGGTCACTCCCGCCACCCTCCGACTGGCAGTTGGGTTGTCTGGGAAGGAGTAGTTTCCTGCACCACCCGTGGTGCCTCTGTGTGTCTGCTCTTGCTCATTCCCTTACATCTTGGGCTGCCCTTGCAACCTTCTCCGAATTCATAGCCACCTTAACACTCAACTCAGATGCCCGCTCCTAGAGGAAGCCTTCTCTGAATGCCTAGAACAGACTAGAAGCCCACTCAGCCCACTGCACCCTGCCCCAGGCCTTCTCATCTGAGCTTCTCCACTCAGGGCTCCGTGACTCCAGTTCACCCACCCAGTCCCTCATCTACTCTTTATTGAGCATCACTATGCAGTGGGGACTATTCCAGGTGCTGGGGAAGGGAACATCCTTGCACTCCTGGGCAAACGACAGACAAAAACCAACAAATCATTAAGAATTTCTGACCATATTCAGGGCTTTAAAAGAGGGTGGGGGCAGGTACCGTGACAGAATAATGGCGGGAGTGAAGGCCTCATCCAAGAGTGACATGTGAACTGAGAACTCAATGTCAAGAGTCTGCCAGGCATGCAGAGGTCTAGAGCCAGAGTGTTCCAGGCAGAGGAAATAAGACCTGTGTGGGCCCGGAGTCAGGAATGAGTTTGAAGTGTCTGAGCAGCACGGAGGCCAGTGTAACTGGAGGGAAGTGAACAAGGTCAGAGAGGTAAGCAAGAACAGGGCCATGTCCTTGGATGGCTTCCAACAGGGGAGCCACTAGACCTGGTGTGCCCTTTGGCTGCCATATAGCAGTGGACTAGAGGGAAGGAAGTGGAGCCCAGGTGAGAGACGAAGGTGCCTGGGCCCAGGGTGATGACAGTGGAGAAGGAGCAAAGGAGACAGATTTGGAATAGGTTTTGGACCAGCTGATGGGGGAGGTAGAAAAAGAAGAAGGGCCAGAGGGGGGGGTGGGTGGGATGGGTAAACAGGTGATGGGGATCAAGGAGTGCACTTGCTGTGTCGAGTCCCGGGTGTTGTAGGGACGTGTTGAATCACTGTTATACACCTGAAACTAATATTACGCTGGAATTTAAACCTAAAACAAAAAGGAATAAAAGACTCCTTTATTCGGGGTCAAGGAATAAAGAAAAAAATCAATTGGGTGGGTGGTTGGGGTGGTGGAAAGAAATAAATAGGCTTGAGGGGGAAAAAAATTAAAAGTTCTCTTTTGGCCATAAGAAGTGTGAACTGCCTTCTAGAAATCCACCTGGAGGCATCAGGTAAGCAAGAATGAATCATGATCAGGAACGGAAATTTAGAAAAAACAAAATGTGGGAGTTGTTAATGGGTGGGGGTATTTGAGGCCATGGACTGAGTGAGGCCTCCTAGAGAAGAGTAGTTGCCAAAGAGTGTGGACCAACCACCAGGCCCCTGGACCCTCATTCCAACTTTGGACTCCAGTGACAGAGGAGGAGGCGGTGGGGAAGGCAGGAAGGAAAAAAGAAGAGGACCTTGTTCTGGGAGCCCAGGCAGGAGAGTGTTTCGAGAGGGAAGCACCAACTTTGACAAATGTTGCTGAAAAGTCAAGAAGACAGAAGAGTGAGTAGTGGATCTGGCGAGCTGGAGGTCAAGGTGACCTTGACCAGAGCTTCAGTCAAGTGATGAAGGTAGCTGGCTGACAGCTGGAAGGTACATTGGGCACTGGTGACAAGGAGCCAGGAGAAAGGGAGAAACAGATGCAGTCATCGACCCCACGTGATCGTTACCTTCCTCCGTGCCAGTCGGTTCCTGGGTTCCTGGAATGTCCGGGAATCAGCCAACCTGACCTTGAGCATCTATACTGTCCCTCGACGGAGGTTCCATTACAAGAAGTTTGTGCTTCCTCAGCTCTAAGGAAGTAGCAACAATACATATGTAAACCACCTCAGTGAGCTTTCATTTCATCTTCTCAGCTGCTGCTCACAGCCACCGAATCGGGGTGGTCGGGACAGGGTTTAGTGCCCCACCCCTGACCTCAGGGCAGCCCAGGAGCCTGCCCGGCATGGCAGTAGCAGCAGAACCAGGCCCCAGGTGATGCTCCCACTGTGCTGTGCCAGTCACCGCAGTGTCTCTCAGGACCAGAGCAGCCGACCCTACCCTTCTCGTGAGAAGGAACAGGTGTAAAGAAACAACAGAAAGCAAGATCACGGGCCAGGTGGGGTGGTTAGCTGGCATCTTGTGCTTTCGCTTCCCCTACGGGCAGTATCTGAGGGGCTCGGGACCAGTCAGGGAAGCAGATTCTAAGGGTAGAGGCTACACAGTCAGGATGTGTAAACAGGAGGGAGCGCACTTCTCAGTGCTGGCCACGGCAGGGGACAGCTACAGGCTAAAGGTGCCGGGAAGGGGTATAGAGTGGCTTCCAGCTCATCCTCAGAGGGTCCCAGGATTCAAAGTGTTAAGCAGAACCTCTCTGAACAACAATCGCTCCAGGGATGTTTCAGGTAAACCTCTACATCTGTGTGAAAAACAACGTAGCTCAAGTGAGAAACTTTGATTTCTTAAGGTTGGCAAGCCAAGTATACATGGTAAGGACGTCACGGTAACCAGTATGTTTTCAAAGTTTTTCTGAAACTGACTAGCCCCACACACTTCAAGTTGGTTAATAGGATGATCAACATTTTATAAAATTAAAACTGCAGAATGTCTAGGATCACAGCCACCCAGAAGGGAAGCAGGAGATGGTGAGGCTGGGCCAGGCCTTTCCACACACTGGCTATGGCAGGACCGACCCATCTCTCCTGGGCCCCAGGGTCCTCCTTGGTAAATCCAGGACACAGGCTCAGGGTCCCACCCTGACTGACGGACTCTGATCCGTCCCTTCTGAATCAGAAGTCAGGTCCAGCTCTGGCCAGGGCAGCTGGGATCTGATGTGGGTCTTGTGTTTATTGCTGGTGTCAACCCACCCTTGCAGAGGGAGGGAATCAGGTGTGAGATACTCAGCTTCAGAGGAAATCACAGTGTCCTTTCTCTCTCTCCAGCTGGAGCCAGTGGGCCATAAGACAACCTCCAACAACTTCACCCACAGCCGAACCAAACTCAAATGCCCCTCTCCTGTGAGTAATGTCCTAACATCCGGCCTGTTCCATCCAGCGTGAAACAGATGCCTAGGGGGCAGGGGCCCCTGAGACCTAGAGGCTCAAAGGACTTCCCTGGGAGCTTTATCATGCAACTGCCATCATTCTCCATTCTCACCTCTCCTCCTTGTCCCTGAAACTTCACAGCTCCTCGGGGTGTGGGGGAAAGCAGCAGGTCCGATGGAAGAGGCACTCAGGGGAGGCAGTTGAAGGGGCACTGGTGGGGGAGGGGGTGCTGTGCAGAAAGAAGTAAGACACCGAGTCTGCTGTGGAGCGCAGATTCCTTTTCATCCCGTCCCAGCACATCCTTTCTTCCCTTACTGCCCTCCCCAGGATGGCTGACCGAGCTCCTAACATGTTCCCCAGCTCTCCCCTCCTTTCCCTGCCCTCCTGTAACCGCTGCCAGGCACTACACAGCCTACCTGGAAAGTCACTCTAGTCTTGTCAAGGCTGCTTGAAACCTTTCCCTGGTCCCACTGGAGCATCCTCCATCCAGCTTCCTCCATCGCCTTTCATCCCGTCCCAGCACATCCTTTCTTCCCTTACTGCCCTCCCCAGGATGGCTGACCGAGCTCCTAACATGTTCCCCAGCTCTCCCCTCCTTTCCCTGCCCTCCTGTAACCGCTGCCAGGCACTACACAGCCTACCTGGAAAGTCACTCTAGTCTTGTCAAGGCTGCTTGAAACCTTTCCCTGGTCCCACTGGAGCATCCTCCATCCAGCTTCCTCCATCGCCTTAGACACACTATGTTCCTGGAGAAAGGATCAGCTGCCCAGCCAAGCCCCACAGTTGCCAGGTCTGTGCTTTCGCTCTGCCACCTGCTCCTCCCAGAGGCTCATCCCCATCGCTGCCTGCAGGAGAAAGCCACACCCTGTAAGGCTCAGGTGCTGCCCTCCCTGGTCTACTCTCCTGTCCCCTCACCCTAAGGCTGCTGCCTCCAGCACGCATCCGTGTTCGTCTCTTTTCTGTTCACACTTCTCAGAAGACTGGGACTGAGTCTCCTTTGTGATGTGATTGTCTCTGAACTTGGCCGAGACCGTGAGAGTGGTCACGTTCTCGGCACTCTCTCAGCTCCTACACAGGGCTCCACACTCCTGTGCACAGAGGAAGGAGAGAATCCAGGGAGGCAGGCCTGAATACCTCCTCTTCTGGCCCTTCTCACGCTCGGGTCTCAAACCTACCACAGGACCAGCTGTCCTTCCACACTGACTGTCATCCCTGCTCACGGGCACTCCTAGGATGGGGGAATGGGGACAGCTGTCCAGTGGTAGCCTTGAAGAAACAGAGGTGGGGGCTCTGCAGCCCCCAGGACTCTCTCCCTCTGGTCGCCTATCAGTTCCCAATCTCAGTATCAGGTTGACAGGGAAAAGAGATACAGGTGAGAAACTAAAAGGAGGTTATAGCTGGGTATTGACCACTTTGGATACCCATCCGCGTTCAGGAGGTTTGAGCACAGTGTCGATGAAGGATGAGCAGAGAAAATGTGCGAGGTTATTGCACCATTGTCCCCCGGGGCTAGGGACTAAGCGAGCCCAAGGTGGGCAGAAGGATGGTTTTCAGAGGCCCGTAACCCCTGACCCTCTCTTCCTCCACAGGAGAGCCCTTACCTCCACACCCTGAGGAATAGTCAGCTACTCCAAGACCATTCTGAAACAGGCCCCACGGTGCTGTCCTGGGCCTTGCCTGTGGCGGCAGGAGGTGGCCTTGCACTTGGTGTCGGCGCGGTGATGGCATGGAGAGCCATAGGAGGTCGCCAGCGGGAAAATCCTCCAATGAGCCTCAACACTATGAGATTCTAGGCCTCCAGCCATGGGCATGCACTCATCCCCAATTCCCCAGCCACACTCCTCACCAGCCGTCTACCTCAGCCACCTTGGCCACCAGAGAGCATTTGCTTCGTCACCTGGTGACATAGGAAGCCAAAGGGACAGTCACGACTCCTTGGGGCCTGGAGCCTATGCTCCTGGAATTGCCTAATTTAAATAAAGGCCAAAATCATTCTATTCTTGGGTTAACCTGCTTGAAGCTCTCGCTTTCCATCCGTTGTGCGACGCAGGTGTGGGAGCTGGAGCCTTTCATGTCCTGCCTCAGCCAGAGCTGCCCAAGTGATGGCCAACCAGAGCCCAGCCTGGCACCCGATGAACAGATCGCCAGTCACCAAACCCACTATGTAAAAAGGTGGGGAAAATGCTGGCCACCAGGTGCTGGCTAGAAGATAGTGGGGCTGGCTGGCCACCATTCACTCCAACACATAGCTTTTCCACACCTGTTTTGTACCCAGGACAATGTAGTTCACAGTGATACTTTCAAGGCTGTGCGTGCCACCAACTCCTTCAAAAGACAAACTCCTTCAAAAAAGCAAGAAGCTCATGACAAGGTACAATTCTGTTCCTGGGCATTGGTAGGTAAAGGTGCCTGATCCCTCTGAGAATAGGAAGAGTTCCTTGGGGAAAGTTATTATCTGGAAGAGAGAAATTTTGAAATGCCTTAAAAAAAAAAAAAAAAAGGATTGGGACTTAAATACTTTATTTACCTTCACCTGATTTTCTCAAAGTGCTAACTTTAGGAAAGAATTCCTCTTTCCACGTTACCAGATGGTGGAGAGAGCACTAGAGAGAGGCTGAGAATACAGGCTGCATTCCTTGAGCCCCTGAGCTGGATGTCTTACACAGATTCTCGTGTATTCTGCACAAAATCCCAGGGAGGAAGGGATGAAAACTAAAGGTGGTAGTTGCACAACATTGTGGTTGCCCTTGCTCTGAATGCCATTGAACTGTTCACTTTAAAATGGCAAATCGTAGGCCATGTGAATTTCACCTCAGTAAAAAAAGAGAATTCCATTATCATCTGCATGCCAAGGACCTCCCTGATCCCAAAGATTGGGGTGACCAAGAATGTGAGTTAGAATCCCCAGGCATACCATTTGAATGGGGGGCCTTCAGAGCAAACCCAACACCAGCCCGGGCCCCGGTTTCTCAGATATTTCATCTGTAAAACGAAAGTCCTCATTTTGCCTGCTTCACAACACTGCTGGGGGGAGGGGGGGGACGGCATATAAAAATGCTCTGTAACTCTAAAATACTACATACATAAAAGGGGATTGTTGTCTCGTCTGTGAAGAGTTGAGATAGGGTTCAGATGGTCAGGGAAGTGGAGAGGTTCAGAGACGAGTTGGGGAATTGGGCAGTCATGTACCAACAAAGACTGCTTGTCTTCCATTCGTGAAGGTCCACTGTCTTATCTCTCCGGCAAACAGAATGAGGTCCCCAGAGAACCTCGATCCAGCCCCAGGGTTCATCTGGTCTCCAATTTCGGTTTCTGTACTATGGGAACAGCATACCTGCCCCCCCCCTTCTTCCTATGGACCAGAAAACGTAGTGACTGAACCATACATTTCCTAAAGACCCACCACATTCCAGCTTGTGCTCCTGGCTCACCACAGTTAATAGCAGAGAGCCCGTGAACTCGAAGAGCCCAGTGCCACCATGCGCCTTTTTCTTCTTTCTCAAGTAGCTTCCTCCAGTAGCTCCCACCTCAAAGAAGCATGGAATTCATAATCACACATCCGTCCTCACACTTGGGTTGGAATTTATACTACCCGAGTGATCCAAGAGTCCCCAGCCTGAAAAATTAACTCCCCAAAAAGTAGTCCCAGGCTGGTGCCCAAGGAAACACTCGGCACAAACAGAGACACAAGCATGAGCCAGGCCCTGAATTCCCACTGAATGCGTAATAAAAAGCCAAAAATTTTAAGTATGTGAGAGTAGCTACTTGTACCTCATAGAAGTGCGTATACATCGGATATGTGGCATCTTCTACGGGAAAATGGCCAGTCTAGTTAGGACGACACCCATTGCCACACCATGAATGAAACCACCAAATTCTGAGAATGCTGTGCTCCACAGTGCTCTCCACAGAGGGTTCTGAATTCAAAAGAGTAGTGTGGATTAAACTTGGTCAAAAGCCTTCATAAAGAGCATGGAACTTTGAGCTCTGAAGGATGGCGTGAGAACTTGGTTAGAGGCCGGGGGAAAAAATGGTGGCGTTGAGACGAGGCAAACTCCATCAAAGTGGAGAGACAAATGAGCGTGGTGTGCACGGCGGGCAACAAGCAAGCCAGAAAAACGAGGACGGAGGAGGATCGGGGGGCACCCTGGAAAGGACAAGGAGTTTGTAATGACTAGACTTGTAACGGTTGTACTATCAGGCTGCATGGGATTTGGGAATGTAAATGTTACCGGCAAAAGAATAGCGCAAAGAAAATAATACCAATAAAAGCTGACAGGGTGTTCACACTATGAGGGACACCATGGCACAGGGGAATTAAACTGCAAATCCCTATTCTCCTCTTTTCACAGAGGGGGAAACCCAGACTCAGAGAAGAGGTGGCTGGCCCAGAGTTATACTCACATTACAGGATGGACATTCTTCAAAATGAATACTGGTGTCCAGGGTGGGGGAATAACCTGAAAATACAAAACATGTGATTCTAGAAGTGAAGTAGGCCAAATTGTAAACGAATGTGTTGTAAAATAAAAATCTAGAAAGGGGGGATATTATCTTACCGAGGCTGTGATGACACCATGAGTTTCTCTGCTTCCAATTGGTCTGAAGGAGTCCACCATCTCTAGTTAAAAAAAAAATCTATCATTTTAAAAACTACAGGGACTGACATATCGGACAAAGGGCTAGTATCTAAAATCTATAAAGAGCTCACCAAACTCCACACCCGAAAAACAAATAACCCAGTGAAGAAATGGGCAGAAAACATGAATAGACACTTCTCTAAAGAAGACATCCAGATGGCCAACAGGCACATGAAAAGATGTTCAGCGTCGCTCCTTATCAGGGAAATACAAATCAAAACCACACTCAGGTATCACCTCACGCCAGTCAGAGTGGCCAAAATGAACAAATCAGGAGACTATAGATGCTGGCGAGGATGTGGAGAAACGGGAACCCTCTTGCACTGTTGGTGGGAATGCAAATTGGTGCAGCCGCTCTGGAAAACAGTGTGGAGGTTCCTCAGAAAATTAAAAATAGACCTACCCTATGACCCAGCAATAGCACTGCTAGGAATCTACCCAAGGGATACAGGAGTACTGATGCATAGGGGCACTTGTACCCCAATGTTCATAGCAGCACTCTCAACAATAGCCAAATTATGGAAAGAGCCTAAATGTCCATCAACTGATGAATGGATAAAGAAATCGTGGTTTATATACACAATGGAATACTACGTGGCAATGAGAAAAAATGAAATATGGCCTTTTGTAGCAACGTGGATGGAACTGGAGAGTGTGATGCTAAGTGAAATAAGCCATACAGAGAAAGACAGATACCATATGGTTTCACTCTTATGTGGATCCTGAGAAACTTAACAGGAACCCATGGGGGAGGGGAAGGAAAAAAAAAAAAAAAAAAAAAAAGGACGTTAGAGTGGGAGAGAGCCAAAGCATAAGACACTGTTAAAAACTGAGAACAAACTGAGGGTTGATGGGGGGTGGGAGGGAGGGGCGGGTGGGTGATGGGTATTGAGGAGGGCACCTTTTGGGATGAGCACTGGGTGTTGTATGGAAACCAATTTGTCAATAAACTTCATATAAAAAAAAAATAAAAAAAAAATAAAAACTACAGGGACTAAGATTTATTTTGCTAGAGCACGTGTGGAGTTCTAGCAGTGAGCAAATCTTTTAATTAAAAAAAAAAACAACCCAAAAAATGAAGACAATGGCTCTGAGAATTTGTAGACACAAATGGAGATTTTACATAACAGCAGTATTGAAGACAGACCATAAATATATCTAGAAAGATTAAAGGCAAAGGAATTTAAAACATGAAACTAGAATAAGTCGTTATTTCTTTTAAAAAGGCAGAAACTGGAGTGCCTGGGTGGCTCAGTTGGTTAAGCATCCAACTTTAGCTCAGGTCTTGATCTCACGGTTCGTGGGTTCGAGCCCCACGTCAGGCTCGAACAGCTCAGAGCCTGGAGCCTGCTTCAGATTGTGTCTCCCTCTTGCTCTCTGCCCCTCCCCTGCTTGTGCTCTCTCTCTCCCTCTCTCTCTCAAAAATAAACATTAAAAAAAAACTTTAAGGCAGAAACTAAGAACCAAATAGGATCCTAGAAATAGAATATATTGTTATTAAAGAAAAATAAACTTCAGAAGTGTTCAAAAACAGATCACTTCTTGAAACAACATTTTTGTGTGTTTACTGTATCTTAGGCACTGTTTTTAGCAGTCCATCATTAATTCTCACAACAGCCCAATGAGGTAGACACAGCTATTATCCCAACTTTACAGAGATAACTAAAGCAGATTCTATGTTTATTCAGTCTCTTTATAAGAATGAAATGACATTTAACACAATAGTTTAAAAAAATAGGTATTCAATAATTAACTCCCTTCCCATATCAGTATTAGTTCTAGTAGATTATTCAAGGGGCTTTATAAAACAACCATAGTAATGAAAATATATTTGGTCCCTTACAAAACACTTCATCTCCTCTGATCCTCACTATAGACGTGGAAGCAAAGTACAGTATCATTAAGAAAAAATAACCCAAACTTGGAGAGAAGACAGAAGAGGGACCATTTGTCCCATCAATTTAACAAGTTTAACAAGCTCATCTAAGAAATACTTAGTTATCTAGAATATACCTGCATTTGACTTTGCTACACTGTTTGATTAGAGCCCAGACACTGAGAAGTTCTGTTGACTGTTGGATTTCTGACTGATAAAAAAAAAAAAAAGTCACCTTAGGTTACAGTGTTATCACTCTATAGGACATTAACCAGTTTTACATCTATTAGCAACATCATTTCAACATTTCTGTGACCAACAATGTAAATTTCCATTGCCCAAATTCTCCCTTGAACCAGACTTCACTATCCAAAAGATTCCTTCATCTTCCTTAACTCTTCATCAAAGAGTTAAACTCTTTGACAGGCATTCATCCTATATTTGCCTGAAAATCATGTTTTTAACTTTTTAAACATTAAACAAGAATGACTTTGGGGGCGTCTGGTGGCTCAGTCAGTGAAGCATCCGACTTCAGCTCAGGTCATGATCTCAGGGTCTGGTTCGTGGATTCGAGCCCTGCGTCGGGCTCTGTGCTGACAACTCAGAGCCTGGAGCCTGTTTCGGATTCTGTGTCTCCTTCTCTCCCTGCTCATGATCTCTCAAAGATAAACATTAAAAAACAATTTTTTTTTTAAAGAACGACTTTTAAAATAACTAAAGAGAAAACATTTTTTAAAATTAGAAAGTATATAGAACCTAAGGATATCCTAGAAAAAAACTAGTAAGATTGAACAAGAGGAAATGGACAAGCCAGTAATTCCATCTCTAGGAGACAGTTCCCAAAAAATCATTTGCAAATGCATCCCTCCAGGGAGATATGTGCAAGAACACACACAGCAATGTTTCATAAGGACAATAAAACCAGAAACATGGAGATCAATGCCCATCAATGGCAGATTGGGAAAATAGCTCATGGTATATTAATAACTTGGAGCATTTATGCATCAGTGAAAAATCAACCACGACAGCTGCATTCATCAACTTGGGTGAGTCTTACATATAATGTAGAAAGTTTTACAAAGAATGCATGTGACAGGATTCCATTTAAAAGTGGAGATAGGTAGCAAATGTGGTAAAGGAATTCAAAGTAACGAGACCGTAAAAGTCAGTAAAATAGTTACCTTTGAAAGGAGGGGGATGGTGACGAGGAGGGACCCATGGAAGGCTTCTGAGACATAAGAATTGCTATTTCTTAGCACGAGCTTGCTTGATAATTATTCTTTAAACTGAATTGACATGGATTTCAGGCTTTTTCTATGTATATTTCATCATTTTTAAGTTAAAAAAAAAATGGAAGAACTAAATTAAGTTGCCTATTTATTCGGTGACCAGTGGGAGGGAGCCGTTTTAGGCTCTCAAGCCTGAGGATATGCCCAGGAAAACCTTGGTTTTCCCAGCCAACATGGAAAGGCTGTTCCAAGGGGCCATATACGGAACTTTGATGAGTATTCCTTACAAAGTCACCACAGCGAAGGAAACAGAAGTCAAAGTTGACGTGAGCAGGGAAAAAGGAGCCTGCATCAGGGCAGGCCCCGAATCCAGCTGGCCACAGAAGCAGCCTCCGGCCCTAGAACCAGTAGCCGGTTTAAGGCCAGTTCCCCGGCAACAAAGCACTCACGTGTAGCAGCAAGAGCTCACTGGGCTTCAGCAGAAGGAGGCCACTTAAGGGCGTGCATCCTGTACCTCTGTGCAATGTCCAGAAGACTGGTCACTACAAGCTTGTCCCACCACTCTGGCAGCTGGCCCTGTCACATACCAACGGCCAAGGGGGTGTATGTCCCCCTGGAGAGGCCCTGAGTTCACCCTTCTGGGGCCCTGGCTCACCATCCGGCAACAAGCAAGCTGCCCTCAGGTGCTCATGCACGGTCCTGAGGGGAGTTGGGGCAGGCACGGAAAAGAAAGGGAGGAGAGGAGAGAACAGGGGCTTCCCCTAAATACATTCCTCATGGACAGTGCTTCAGTCATTTGAATTTCATTCTTGAAAGTCTCAAGCACAGTCTGGCTCAGTGATTGAAGAATCCACCCCAAGCAGGGAGTAGGAGAGCTGGAGATCAGACAGGAGCAAGAGAGGATCTAATCCTGGATTATTAGGAATGACCCTATTTCTTCAACTGTAATCAAACAGTGATAATGTCTACTTTAAAAGGCTGTTTGTTGGGGCGCCTGGGTGGCTCAGTCGGCTGAGTGTCTGACTTCGGCTCAGGTCATGATCTCACGGTTCCTGGGTTCGAGCCCCGTGCTGGGCTCTGTGCTGACAGCTCAGAGCCTGGAGCCTGCTTCGGATTCTGGGTCTCCCCCCCCCCCCCGCCCCTCCCCCCGCTTTGTGCTCACTCTTTCAAAAATAAACATTTAAAAAAATTGTAAACAAATAAATAAAAGGCTGCTTGTGGATTCTATGGAAACCCTTAGGAGAAAAGGGTCTGGCAGAGGAGGTCTTGATAAACAGAAGCTATAATAATTCTCCTCTCCTGTGTACAACCTGGGCTGAAAGAAGGTCCATGAGTCCTCCGATCCCCACCCTCTGTACCGCATCGCCTACCCTGGGTCGCCGGATGTTCTCAGCCTAAGCCTGAAACAAAACGGCCTTCAGCCTCGAGCTGGCACCCAAGGGGGGGAGCCTCCCTGGGGTGGAAGAACAGAGCCTGGAGCCCTGGGTCCTACACTCAGAGGTGAGCAAGGCAGCCTCTGGTCTCGCCTCTGCCAGCAACTTTCTAAGCATTGCTAAGTTCAGTTTTAACTTGTCTAGCTTTACTGATTATTCCAGAAGGCCTAGAAGCGAGGCTGATGGCGCGGTCTCCTTTCAAGAGCTACCATCTTGGGTTGGCCCTAAATTTGGGGAACACCCTAGCATACAGGATACAACAGTAGCGGGCTCTCACTACCTGTTCCCAAGTCACCCGAGAGGCAGCTGCTATCTGCCCACTGGGTCGTATCACAGAGTCCCCCTAGCAAAATCTGGTTTCAGGTTAAGTTTATTTCTAATCTTGATCTCAAGGGTTAAAACGGCCCTGTAGTCCACAGCAGCAGCTGGAACAAATCCCTCAGGCCAGCCCTCCCCAGGACTCCCCCATCCTGGCCTAGATCCATTACTGGCTACATATTTCACAGCGCCCAGAGCAAACTCAAAATACGAGGTCCCTTGCTAAAAATTTAAGAATTTTAAGATTGTGGTGACGGGTCACACGCCCACAAAGCTGTCCCTGCCCCAAGATCATTTGGTGCTTTGTGCTCTCAAAAGCTGGAGTGACAAACCATCACCGCACCCCTGCCCCGTCGGTGGGGAGAGGAGAGGAGGCAGCCAAGGGGTGTCAACCTCCCAGAGAGGAAGGTGCCCAGGGCCCTGCAGCAGAGCCCAAGAGGCCCTGCCCAAAGGGCAGCTTGTTTTTTTCCACTTGCTAGAAAAATAGCTCAGAGCAGATCTCCTGTGACCGGCAGATCGATGATAACATCATTATATATGGAGGCTCCATTTTGACCTTTTTTCCAGTTCTATTTTTGTAAGTCATTTTACACAGCAGGGGACTTATTCAGGATCTTTGGGTCTGAAATCCCCTGGGGAGACACAAGAACATAAGCTGTATCCTGAAGTTTCCCCAGGGCAGTCCTCCTTCCAGAAGGCCACTCAGGCACCTGTGAAACTGGCCCCAGGCTGGCTCTGTATCTTCTAAGGCTGTTGTGAGAGTTCCTGCAGGTGCTGGGCGCCAAGCACAGAGCCTCCCCTGGCACTGAGTGACAATAAATGTAGCTACTTATTGTGCATACGAAGCTGTTTTCATATTTCATTTGATTGCTTTTGTTGCTCTGCAAAACGCTTATTTATTTTTTCCAATCCCCCCCCCCCCTCCGAGTTGATACTTCTAATTCTAGGACAGAAACACTGTTACCAATACATGTCAGCCTATGGAACTGAGCCTCATTCTCCTGCGACCTGGAAGATACAGGTCACCTCCAAAGATCTTACAGCTGCGGTAGCACAGTCACACTTTGATTATGCACCTGCAAAAAAATGTTAGCACATGTACCCCAATATACAGATACTTATTTATAAATTATATGTTTAACTGTACTCCTATACCCATCTTACGACACTCACAAAAATAGGAACCTTTAAAAGAGAAAGATGAAATATACATTTTGCTCTTGCAAAACTAATATTTGGGGGAGAGCATTTTGATTGAATAGGTTTCACTACCTTTTAAAATCTAGATTTAAAGGTGTGTAAGGTAACTATTCATAGGTCTGGCTTGGAATTAATTTCATTACTCAACTAGATTTCAAAGGCTGTTATAGCTTTAAAAAAAAAAAAAAGATTTGTGGCAAAGAGGGGTAGCTCCAAACCAAAGATGTACCTTGTTAGTTGTACTAAATAATTCCTGATTCTCAGTCATACAAAGATTTCTGTTGAAATGTCACTAATAAAATGTCTTTCTCCTGAGGTCAAGCTTTTTTATTTTTTTAGCAACTTCTAAGATGTGCCATTTTTCTTTTTATTTTTTTTTAATATGAAACTTATTGTCAAATTGGTTTCCATACAACACCCAGTGCTCATCCCAACAGGTGCCCTCCTCAATGCCCATCACTCACTTTCTCCTCCCTCCCACCCCACCCCCCATCAACCCTCAGTTTATTAACAGTCTTTTATAGTTTGGTTCCCTCCCTCTCTGACTTTTTTTTTTCCCTTCCCCTCCCCCATGGTCTTCTGTTAAGTTTCTCAGGATCCACATAAGAGTGAAAACACATGGTACCTGTCTTTCTCTGTATGGCTTATTTCACTTAGCATCACACTCTCCAGTTCCATCCACGTTGCTACAAAGGGCCATATTTCATTCTTTCTCATTGCCACATAGTACTCCAGTGTGTATATAAACCATAATTTCTTTATCCATTTGTCAGTTGATGGACATTTAGGCTCTTTCCACAATTTGGCTATTGTTGAGAGTGCTGCTATAAACATTGGGGTACAAGTGCCCCTATGCATCAGTACTCCTGTATCCTTTGGGTAAATTCCTAGCAGTGTTACTGCTGGGTCCTAGGGTAGGTCTATTTTTAATTTCTTGAGGAACCTCCACACTGTTTTCCAGAGTGGCTGCATCAGTTTGCATTCCCACCAACAGTGCAAGAGGGTTCCCGTTTCTCCCTAAGATGTGCCATTCTTCACAAATGGGTTCAAGCCACACTGATACTCTTCATTTTGAAATTTCAAAAACAGGTTTAAAAAGTTTACTTACTAGTTTTTGTTTAATTCACAAAGATACAGATTTTATAGGCGCTCATCATGATCAGCTACAGAATCACATAACAGTAACATTTCCAAACATCGGTTTCAAAAATCAACACTCGTCGCCACCTTTGTTTTTATGAAGCACCTTTAGCACAGCACCCTCCACAAAGGACTTTCAAAAAGCAGTCACTTCCCCTCCTTTTCCATGAGGTGAGTTTTTTTTTCCTAAAATATTTGCTAGGTGACATATTACTGACAACCAGTTGTCATCATACAAAAGGTCAGCAAGTTTGAAATAGTTGCCTATTAGTATAAAAAAAAAAGCAAGCATAATTCATCTTCAAGTTTGACAGCTTTTAAAAGCATGTTGCCAAAAATCCTTTCATCGTGACTCCCCATCTCCTTACAGAATGTGAGGAGGATTCTATCGTACTTTAAGATCCTGTTTTTGTAACAGTTATCACACTGATGATATGTTATCTCACTCTGGGCACTCCTTGGCTTTGCTGCACAAACTCCCCAATAAAGAATATGGTAAAAGAATGTCATCAACAGTGCTGTATTTGTTCTTACCCAGGAATCTTTATTCTAGTCAAAGCAGTAACTATTAGTGAGGACACTTACTTCTACGGTTTTTCCAAAGCATTGTTTTATTAAAGAAGTAGTTTTCTGTTGAGAATGTATCTTCAGGGATACATTTTTTTTTAATGGTGTGCATGCACCCCAGCTGTATGGATAGCTCCTAACTGAAACAGTCCAATAAATACCATAGGCTAAGACATGTTGAGTTTTTTTTAATCTGTGTTTTATCCAGATGCCCAACGCTTCATAATTTGTTCTAACACCTGGCAATGTTTTCCCTGCACCTTCCAACAGTGTATGCAGACAAGTACCTATTCCTTTTGTGCTGTGTGGTTTCCTTGTTTTATTTTAGTCATTATGGCATGTGGCTCTTTTCCTCTGCTGGTAAGAAAACTGAAGAAGGAAAAAAAAAAATACCTCTAAACATTTATCATTACGTTTAGTGAATTTTGAGGGATTGAATTCAGGACCCAGGATTTCAAACCTTGCTTTTAAGAAGTGTAGTGGTTTGGGGACCTGTACCAAATGCCTAGTTTCTAAATATCTTGCTAATCCATATGGCTCGATCATCAGCCTACATTTCAATGTGTCGTATGCACTCAGGGATGGGTGTATTATTACCAGCGAGGGGTGTATATAAATCCATATCCAATCCAGACTTCTTGATAATTTCAATGTTTTGTCATCTTGTCCAGTCCGGTGAGATCATTTGCATTTCATAACACGCTATGGAGAGCCCTCACTGCCAAGGGCCATCAGCCCTTACCAATGTTCTTGTTGCTTTAACTTGCCTGACAGCTTGTTGTCAGACTTCAGTTCTTATTCTATTACTTGCTAACTGTCTGACCTGGGAGGACAATCATCAGATCACTTTCAATCCCTCTGTGCTTGGCCCACCTGCCACTGCTCATACAGGTCTCATGTGACACTTGAGAACACTGGGATCAATCCACAAATATTAGGAAGGCTGATAGCTTATGTTAAAATGCATGTAAGTAGAAATTTTAATATTTTCATCCCCCATCCTAATGGATCATCCTACATACTTCACTTTGGGGATAGTCCTCAAATGAAACATATTGTGTCCCAGGGAACAATTTATCAGAGAACAACAGTTATCATTACCATCCGTTTCTCAAATATTCTTGTAAACCCACGTGCTTTCCCAAGGGAGAGAGAACGGTCTGAAGTTAAAGCTGGTCTCAAGACTCCTGCTTAATGGGAGACGACCATGGAGGGGCCCATGGGACAGGGATTGTTGTCTGTCCCGGGTAGCGGGCATGCACAGTGAGAACTACGGAGCCAGACAGAGAAGAAAATATATAAATAAATGTAGCGAATGCTGTAATAAAGGGGCACTTGTGGACCCATGGGAAACCAAATAAGGAGAAATTCAGGAGGACTTCATACTAGAAGTGGTGGGACCTTTGAGCAAGCTTTGAAAGAAGGGTGAAATTTCAGTGGGAGGGAGGAAGCAGTAGGAACAGAGTTGCAGGATAAATGGCGAAATGTCTGGGGAACATGAAGATATCCAGAGCTGATCAGAAGGAACGGGAAGTGAAACTGTTTTCTCTTAAGGACTTAGAATGTACTCTCCTACATTAACATTGTACAGTGTTGTCTTGAAAGAGAGTGGGAGTTTTTATTATCATTATTATTTCCTTGGTAAGAAATGATGTCTCCTAGTGTTTCCTCCATAGGGCTCCAGTCTGGAAATGGTGAAAAAACTTGGAAGTGCCATGTTAAGGAGTTGGACTTCATCCAAGATGCATTTGACAATAGCTCATAGGTGGTAGGGAATGATTGTTTGTAAGCGTAGGTGAGGCATGATTAGATACCTTCCACGGCATTCCTGAGGATATGCTCAAATAGAGTCCAAGTTCCACTAACATCAGAATCACCTAGAAAATGCAAATTACTGGGCCCCACTGTAGATCTTCATAATCAGAATTTCTAGAGCTGCATCCAGACAGCTATTTGCATTTCAACAGACTCTACAGCCAAATTTTTTTCCTGTATTATCATCCCACTGCCTCACCCACACCCCAAATAATTCAGGCACATATGAAAAATTAAGATCAAGTGCATTATTGGTTTTCTTACTGTGTGACTGGTTTAGGAGATAGAATGTATCAGCAAGTTACTGTGTTTCTAACTTAGCATTCCTGATAGTTACCTAAACTATTCTTAGGTTTGTACTTGAGATTCTATGTTCACTCCTTGTCCAGCTGTAAGCCTATTGTGATTAAAACAGTGTAGTTCTGCCCCCATTCCCAAACTTCTATCCTTCTCCTTTACCTCATTCCCAAGTTTCACATATATCATATGGTCAAGGCCAGGTGCTTCACCTTTTAACATTTTGATCTTCACAACATCGTCATGAAGAAGGTTTTATTCTTTCTTTTTTTTAAGTTTATTTAAGAGAGAGCAAGAAAGAGCATGGGAGGGGCAGAGAGAGAAGGAAAGAGAGAATCCCAAGCAGGCTCCACACTGTCAGCACAGAGGCTGATGCAGGGCTCGAACTCACAAACCGTGAGATCATGACCTGAACCAAAACCAAGAGTCAGACACTTAACCAACTGAGCCACCCTGGCACCCCTATTATTCTCAGTTTTTAAATGAGATTGGAAGCTGGGCTGTAGAAGATGGGAAAGCTTATCCAAGGTTATGGCATTAGCAAGTAGCAGAACTAGATTTTGAAATCTGACTTCAAAACCTGTGCTCTTGAAATTAAAAAGACCAACAATCACAAGCATTAGCAAGGATGCGGAAGAACCAGAACCCCCATACACTGCTGATGGGTATGCAGATAGCACAGTCACCCTGGATAACAGTCTGACAGTTTCTCCTAAGGTTAAATGTAGCCTTATCATATGACACAGTAATATATTCCTGCACTTGTCCCCCTAAAACAAAACCTACATCTACACATAGAGTTGTACATAACGCTGATCATGGTTTTGCTTATAACAGCCCAACACTGGAAGCTACCAAACTGTCCAACGAGATGAATGGGATAAAAATTGCAGTATATCTGTACAACAGAATACTGTTTGGCAATGAGACGGAATGTTCTGAGCCTCACAACAACGCGGATGGATCTCGAAAACGTTAAAGAAGCCAAATATCAAGGAGTACGTATCCTGGTTGCATTATATGAAATTCTAGGAAAGGTAAGAACACATCTATAGTGATAGCAGGTTCCCTGGGCTTGGGCAGGAGTATTAAGTACAAAAGAGCATGAGGGAGAGAATTTGGGGTGATGCGACTGTTTTATATCCTGATTGTGGTGGACTGGCATTTGTCAAAACTCATGAAATTGTATGCTGAAAATGGGTTCATTGTAGCACATGTGTTATACTCAATAGATTAAAAAAACAAGAACAAACCAAGTTGTGCTCTTTCCCTAAACCACCCGGCCTCCGTTTTTCTAACTCTACCCTAAATCGCGCACCCCACCCCCAGGCTGAGTGGCTGGTGTGATGTGTTGTGGCTTCTGCAATAGGGGCCTGGGAGCCTGCACAGCACAGCTGCCCCTATGATCTCACACCAAAACCACACTTGGTCACGCCCAAGCTTATTCCTTTATTGGGCTCTCAATGTAGTTTAGCCTGAGCCTTCCCCAGAAACTTCCTCACACTGGGCTGGCAGGGCAGCCCCTCAGAGAGATGTGCTACCTTGTCCCTACCTTGCTCCTCCCCAGCCTCCTACCAAGAAACCTTTCAGTGGGACCCCAAACCAAAAACAATGACAAAGCTGTTGCCTATGCTAGTCTCCTTCTGCGTACCTCCCAGCCTGGGAAGGGGCCACTGGAAGGCAGGAGCAGGGTGTATGCTCCATTCTCTAAAACCCAACACTTTCTCAGCCATCCAGAGGCAACTTCAGGAAGCACTTTCTTGACTCCTCCAACTTCTGTCACAGGACCACTGTTCCCTTTCCAGCCTCTGAATTTGCTGGTTTCCTTGACTTCTGATGAATAGCTTAATTATAATGCATATGATATTGTCTTATTCACTAATTGCTTTGTGTGTCTTCCCTAAGGTCTCTGAGAGGACAGTTGTTTTACTGCTATACTTACAAGGCAATGTTACTATACTGATGGACTGATTGATCCCACCTTTACCTCTAGAAAAATACCCCAAATGCCTAGGTCTGTCCCCTCTAAAAGGTTATAGCCATGCCACAGAAATGCAAAGGATTAGGAGAGACTACTATGAAGAATTACAGGTTTTCTCTGCTATCCAAAAGCAGAGTTCCTATGAAAGCTTTCATAAACCAAAGTGGCATAAAGCAAAGAAACAATTAGCAATCATTTATATGGAAAAAAAATTGAGCATTCCCAGACCCCAAAAATAACATTCCTCAGGCTTTTCTAATACCTTAGAATGTACCTTGCTAATAGATGCACAAAATAAGTCAAGATAAAACACAGATGCTCACAAACACAGCTTAAAGCTATGGCAGCTTAATACTGTGATGCTGAGCATAGTTCCTGGGGAAGGAGCTTTGCAGTGCTACTCTCACTCTCTCACTGCTTGGGTGCATGCGGTCTCTAGGAGATAGATAGGGAGATAGATAGATAGATAGATAGATAGATAGATAGATAGATAGATAATGGTTTGCTATAAAACAAACACCTAATGCTATTTTTGTCCTTCACCTTTTTTTGTAAAAGTGAAAATGCTCTTCAGATTTCTGTTGGTTAACAAAAAAAGGTACTAACGTAGGTCTTTCGTGAAAGTGAAATGGCATAATGCAAAGTTTCAAAAAGCAGGGGGACACCTGCATATGCCAACAAATCGGGCAATCTAGGAAAAATGGATAAATTTCTAGAAACACACCAACCTACCAAGAGTGAATCATGAAGAAATAGAAAATCTGAACAGACCAATTACTAGTCAGGGGATTGAATCGGTAATCAAAAACCTCCCAACAAAGAACAGTCCAAGACTAGATGGCTTCACTGGTGAATTCTACCAAATATTTAAAGAATTAATACCAATCCTTTTTCAAATGCTTTCAAGAAATGGAAGAGGAGGGGACACCTCCAAACTCATTTTACAAAGTCAGCATCACTCTGATACCAAAGCCAGATAAGCACAATACAAAACAAAAAGTACAGGCCAATGTCTCTGGTGAATGTAGATGCAAAAATCCTTAACCAAGTGTTAGCAAACCAAATTCAACAGTACATTAAAAGAATCACACACCATGATCAAGTGAGATTCGTTCCAGAAATGCAAGGATGGTTCAACACCTGCAAAGCAGTCAATGACCATGTTAACGATAGGATAAAAATTCATCATCTTTTCATGATAAAAACTCTCAAACTGGGTATAAGAAATCATACTTTTAATTAAGGGCCATATATGATAAGCCCACAGGCAACATCATACTCAACCATGAAAAGTTAAAATCTTTTCTTCCAAGGTTAGGAATGAGACAACGATCTTCATTCTCACCACTTTTATTCAAAGTGGAAGTCCTAGACAGAGTATTTAGGCAAGAAAAAGATACAAAAGACATCCAAATCAGAAAGGAAGAAGTAAAATGGTCTCTATTTGTAGATGATAGGATACTATATATAGAAAATCCTGAAGACTCCACCAAAAAAAACCAAAAAACAAAAAACAAAAACCACTCCACAGAGTTTCAGGCTAAGAAAAAAAATCAGTATACAAAAATCAGTTGTGTTTCTACATGCCAACAACAAACTAGCAGAAAGAGAAATTAAGAAAACAATCCCATTTACAATAGAATTAAAAGGAATAAAATACTTAGGAATAAATTTAACCAAGGAAGTGGAAAATCTATACACTGACAACTATGTATCATTGATGAAATTAAAGATGACACAAATAAAAGGAAAGATGTTCTGTGCTCATAGATTGAAAAAAATACTGTTAAAGTGTTCATACTATGCAAAATCATCTACAGATTTAAAGTAGTGTTTTTCAAAATTCCAGTTGTATTTTTCACAGAAGTAGGAAAAACAATCCTAAAGTTTGCATGGAACCACAAAAGACACTGAATAGCTAAAGCAATCTTGACAAAGAATAATATGGCTGAAGACATCATGCTTCCTGGCTTCAAACTATATTACAAAGCTATGGTAATCAAAACAGTGTGGTATTGGCTTAAAGACAGATACATGGAGAAATGGAACAGAATAGAGAGCTCAAAAATAAATCCATGTATCTATAGTTTATAAGAACAAAGAATATACAAAGTGGAAAGAATCTCTAATAAATGGTTTTGGGAATATGGGACAGTCACGCGGAAAAAAAATGAACCTAGACCCCCATGATATGCCATACACAAAAACTAATTCAAATTGGATTAAAGACTTGAAAACCCAAAACCATAATACATGTAGGAGAAAATAGAGCAGGTAAACTCCTTGACATTGGCCTTGGCAAGGAGTTTTTGGATTTGACACCAAAAGCAAAGTCAACAAAAGCAAAAACATCAATCTAGAAAGCATCTACATGCAGAGGAAACCATCAACAAAAGGCAACCTATGGAATAGGAGAAAATATTTGCAAACCACATATACAGTAAAGGGTTAATATCCAAAACATATAAGGAACCTCCACAACTCAAGAGCAAAACCCCCAAATGACCCAATATAAAAATGAGCAAAGAACCCAAATAGACATTCTTCCTAAGACCTACAAATGGCCAACAGGTACAGGAAAAGGTAGTCAACATCACTAATCATCAAAGACATGCAAATCAAAACCACAGTGAGCTATCACCTCCTACCTGTTAAAATGGCTCTGACCAAAAAAGACAAGAGCTAATGAATGCTGGTTAGAACGTGGAGAAGAGAGACCCCTTGCACACGTTGGTAGGAGTGTAAACTGGTTCAGTCACTATGAAAGACAATACGGAGATTCCTCAAGAAATTAAAAATAGAACCACTGTATGACCCAGTAATCCCATTTCTGGGTAGATTTCCAAAGGAAACAAAACCATCATCTCAAAGAGAGATCTACACCTCCCATGTTCAGTGCAGTATTATTTCCGTACCTTGGCTACTGTGAATAACTTAAGTGTTTATTGACAGATTAATGGATCAAGAAAATGGGATACACGCATATATGCACACATAATTGAATATTATTCAGCCCTAAAAAAGGAAGGAAATCCTGTCATTTACAACAATATGGATGGATCTAGATGGCATTATGCTAAGTGAAATCAAAGAAAATCATGGTATTACTTACATGTAGAATCTAAAAGTTTTTTAAAGGTCAAACTCACAAAGTATAAAAGTGATTGCCTGGAGGTGGAGGAAACAGAAGTTGGTAAAAGGGTAAAAATTTTCAGCTAGAAGATGAATAAGGTCTGGGGATTTAATGCATAACATAGTGACTATAGTTGATAACACTGTACTGTGAAACTGAAATTTGCGAAGAGACTAGAACTTAGGTGTTCTTAATAATAAAATATGTGAGGTGATGCATGTGTTAATTAACTCCATGGGGGGAATCCTTTCACAACGTATACATAAAGCAAACCGTCCCATTGTGCACTCTAAACACAATTTTGTCAGTTACATCCCAATAAATCTGAAAAAAAAATGCTGTAACTATAAACCAACCGACTGTTCCCACAGATAGGTTCTCATTTAGTTTTCTATAGATCAAGTAGTTTATGTGTGTTTTGTGTCTGCAAAATCTCAAAGAGGAGAAATGCAAAATAACTCACCAGGGAGCCTAACATAGGATTTCCCTTGTTTATTTCCTGGAACAATCCAGAATCTTACTGACATAAGCTAAATGTAGTTTTTTGTTCTTTTTGCCCTTTGTCAACTGAGGATATATTTCTAAGTCCTTTTAGCCAGCAGGGACTTAAAAACTCCATGGTGGATCAGAGATTGTCTCAGTTTCAACCCTGACAATGAATTTGAGTCTTTGTGTAATTCACATGCAAGGGGGTAGAGATGGAGAGAAGAGTGAAGATCAGAGCACAAAAGTCCAGGTGATACCAAACTTACAGGGCATTGAGTTACCTGTAGAGGGACGCGGTAAGCCCAGGTTTACACTGTGAGTATGAACACTCTCCCAAAGAGAAGAGGGAGCCAGCAAGACAAGCAAGGTTAAGCAGGATAGCCCAGATCAAGAAGAGAAGGGTAGCTTATTGGCTGTGTAATCCGGAACAATCCTATATAATCCTTTAACCTTCTTGAGCCTCATTTTCTCAGCTGTAAAATAGAGATTTAAAAAACCCAGTTTTATACCCTAACTCTTGACATGTACTACTATGGAGATGTTTTAACCTTTTCCAGAGTTTCGTGTAAGTGGAGTCATAGAGTAGGCGTTCTTTGAGGTCTGGTTTCTTTAACTTTTTTTTTTTTTTGATCCATCTGTGTTGTGATTCTTTTTCATGGTGTTCTTTTCATTGCTAAGGAGAGTTTCATTATATGGATAGAACAGGATTTATTCCATTCACCTATTGTTGAGCATTTCAGTAGTTTCCACTTTGAGACCATTGTAAACAAAACTGCTATCAACACTGTGTAGAAGTCTTTGTGTATAGGTTTCCTTTTTATTGGGTAAATACCTAGGAATGAGATTGCTAGGTCATATAATAAGGGTACATTTAACTTTAGGAGAAACTACCAAGCTTCTTTCCAAACTGATGGTACCATTTTGTATGCCTATCAGCCACGTATGAATGAGGGTTCCATTTTTTCCACACCCTCACCAACACTTGTTATTGTTAGTCTTCTTAATCTGAAGAGCACAGGTTTCAAAGTCAGACCTCAAATTCTAGTCCTGCCACTTGCTAACCCCATAACTTTGGATAAATCATCTGATCTTATGGAGTCTAGTTTCCCCATTTAAAAAACGAGAATATTCCTACAATGGAGTTTTATGTGGAAGGCAGAGATGTGTTCAATTATTTAGCATGCCTAATTACACCCAGTCCATATTTATTCATTCTCGATTCTTTTTTTTTTTTTTAAACGTTTTTTATTTATTTTTGGGACAGAGCGAGACAGAGCATGAACGGGGGAGGGGCAGAGAGAGAGGGAGACACAGAATCGGAAACAGGCTCCAGGCTCTGGGCCATCAGCCCAGAGCCCGACGCGGGGCTCGAACCCACGGACCGTGAGATCGTGACCTGGCTGAAGTCGGACGCTTAACCGACTGCGCCACCCAGGCGCCACTTATTCATTCTCGATTCTGCAGACCAATATGTCTGAAGTTCTAATTTAAGGGCCCTATTAAGATGTCTTTTTATATAAATTACTTGAGATTAGGTGCAGCCTGATGCCCATGGACTCACCACAGTGGTGCCCAAGATCAGGAAGAAACATTAGTTCTGCCTGGGTACCTACTCCCAGGTAGAGAAGGGAGGAGCCTACCCTCCACTACCCTCCTAGTGTCTACAAGCACCTAGAGCTTTCTCTCCAGCACTGGATAATGGGGAAGTTATGGGACTTAGAGTCATTAGCCAATTTTTGAAAACTTCTGAGTCTTTTCTTATGTAAAAGGATACTCTCTCCATAGGATGATTGTTGAAGATCAATATGCCATGTAATGAGAGTTTTACTTCCATGGAGAGGTTAAAAAAAGATAGCATGTATATTCAGATAAGGACCTTCTAAAAACTAATCAAATGGCAAATACCAGTCCCTGTTCTCAACTTCCCTAGCCACATTAGAGGTGATGAGCTTCTGTGGCAATAGGGAGTTGAGAAAGTTCACTACAGAAGGGGCCAACATCCCAGTATCCCTATGTAGTGCAGAAGAGAGGGAAGCAGGACATCAGAGGCCAAGTCAGAAAGGCAGACAAAACATTGAGCCCTGGCAATCCCAATTCAGTAGATCTGAGGTAAGCTCCAAGAATCTCCATGTACCCAGGCTTCCCAAGCTGACTGATACACAGGTGTAGGAACTATAGACCAGCAGGTTCTCAAAGTGTGGCCATCTGACCAACAACATCAGCATCACATGTAAACTAAATAGAAATGCCAGTTCTTGGAGAGCGTTATGCTAAGTGAATTAAGTCATACAGAGAAAGACAGATACCATATGTTTTCACTCTTATGTGGGTCCTGAGAAACTTAACAGAAGACCATGGGGGAGGGGAAGGAAAAAAAAAAAAAGGTTAGAAAGGGAGGGAGCCAAAACATAGGAGACTCTTAAAAACTGAGAACTGAGGGTTGATGGGGGGTAGGAGGGACAGAAGGGTGGGTGATGAGTATTGAGGAGGGCACCTGTTGGGATGAGCACTGGGTGTTGTATGGAAACCAATTTGACAATAAGTTTCATATTAAAGAAAAAAACAGAAATGCCAGTTCTCAGGCTCCATCTCAGACCTATTCAATCAGAAATCCTGGAGGTGGGACCTAGCAATTGGTGTTTCTAAAAGCTGTTCAGTGAATTCCGATGAATGTCCACGTTGGAGAACCACCATAGCAGGCCAGTGACCATTAAGGACCTTCCCAATACCGGAGGGCTGACACCAGTGGGAGAAACAGGAAGGGAACAGATTCCAGAGAGAAAATCAGAGAGCACTGCCAGGTCCAAGCCAGATGGCCATGGTCACACATGGGATGAAGACTGATCCAAAAGGGACAGTAGCGTCTGGCTGCCCCTACTCCACTCTTTCCCTCTGGTTCCTGCTCATTTGGGTGAATAAGGCGGGCAGCTTCTATCCTGGTGGTCAGAAACAGGTTGAGCTCCCTGGGCTTTGTTGATGTTTTATTTTGAATTTCAGTATAGTTTAGCACATTGGTTGGAACTGGCTGCCAAACCCAGTATACAAGACACCAAACACAAGTCTGAAATGTATTAGGGGGCTCCGGGGTGGCTCAGTCAGTTGACCATTTCAGCTCAGGTCATGAGCTCATGGTCGTGGGATCGAGCCCCAAGTTGAGCTCTATGCTAGACATGGAGCCTGCTTAAGATTCTCTCTCCCTCTCCTTCTCCCTTTCCCTCTGCCCCTCTTCCCTGCTCATGCACACTCTCTCTAAAAAAATAAATAAATAAAATGTATTAGACTGTGCTAACCAAGCTTTAAAAAGGCATAGGAAAAAAAAAAAAAAAGGACCAGAAGAAAACATGCCAAGTTAGAGAGGAAAAGGTGGGAAAATTTTAAAATCACAATGCTGTTTTGTCTGGACTCGTAATCCTAACCTCTCCTTCCAGCACACTTATGAGGAAGGAGTTGGGTGAGGGTCCCAGTGTGGGAAGTAGGAAGTGTTGCAGGTATGGCCACTGGCCCAACTAAAGGAGGACAGGACAGAGTTTTCCAAACTGTGTCCCAGGAGATATAACAGGTGTATCGAGGCCAAAAAATAAATAAATAAAAGGAAGGGGCGGTGGTCAAAAATGTCTGGAAAAATTGCTTTCAACAGCTCTCACCTGGAAATTCACATTGCATATTTGTATGCAATTAGCTCACATTGCACATTTGTTAAAGGTGCTGAGAACTCACGTAATAAGGGAACCTGTTTAACTTCATTTGATACGGTATTTCCCATCTTTATTGGGCACAGACCCTTCCTTCTTGGAAGCATCACACGGAAGAGTGTCCTGCAGAATGTCAGCTTGGAAAACAGAGCGCTAGGAGAATTGTCTGATGGGACTTCCTTGCTGTTCACCTCCTGGTTCTTCCACTGCAGTCCACCAGCCCACTTGCCTTTCCCCTATGGATCCAGACCAACCTAAACACTTAATTAAACCTAGTTCCATCTTGAACAGGAAGTCTAAAAACAGCCTCTGCTTTATGCAACCCTAGTAAGTGTCAGGCTCTATTCTTGGTCTCTTGCCTAGGCACATTTATTTTTCATCCAGACTCTGTTGCCAGACATTTGTCCTTGACATTCTTCCTCCAGAGTTCTGGACCGGGGCTCTTAAAACCCAGACACTAGCCTGACCTGCCTTCTGCCCCGGGCTCTTCCAGACTGGAGCCCGGCCTGCTGGGTGGCACGCCCTTGCCTATTGGTCCCCACATCAGCTATCTCTGGGCGTGACCTCGGGTGTCCTGGTTCCCAGTACCCATGCCCTTTCCTCTAGAAGCATTCCTGCTCCTCCCCTGGGTGTTCCATGTTCTGTTCCCACTCAGATGCCAACTCAGCAATCAGAGCACTTGCTTAGTAATTTTCAGATGTTTTTCACAAGAGTGGGGTGTTTTGGTAATAGGGAATGATCTGCTATTAATAGATCTGCCAGGGCTCAGACTGCGTGTCCCATCTGAACTCTCTGCTGGATGGTGACAGTGTATCCAAGTCAGGTAACCATGGCATGTGCAGGTGACCAAAAGAGCACCAGAATTGGGAGTAATTTGCATTTAGGACCTACATCTGGGACCTTAAACAAGTCCTTGACCTCTTTGAGCCTCTGCTTTCCCATCTATAAAATGAGAATAATACCTGTCCTGCCTACCTTAAAAGGAGGCATGAGGAGGATTGAGATGAAATAAAGTACCACAGGCTCTTTGAAAATGTACATTGCCTTAACAATGCAACGCATTTATCATCAGTATTTTATGACTTAGCGTCTTTCTTCCCACATCAGAGACTCGGGACAGGGGCGGGGTAAGGGTTTGTTTTTTTTTTTTTTCCCTCTTCTTCTTTTTAAAGATATAAATAGCTTTCAAAGGTGGACTCTACAAACTTAAATTATAAAGGGATAGGGACATTGCTGACCACTTCCCCCAGCCACCCCACTGAATTAAGAGTTTAAGTGAAGGGACCCACTCAGCCCGTTGCTTTGGCACAGAAGCACAGCCATAAACCCAATGGGGTGGCCGCTGGACCCAGGGAGATCTGAAGCACCTCTATGGCTGAATTAGCACCGTGCCCAGGGTAGGATGAATCTTCACTTCTCCACAGAGCAGGATCTCCCCACCAGAGTAAAAGCCACGGGCCTATTGATGTAACGGAAATCGAAGAGGGATGTGGGACCCGTTGGAGGAGACACGGTAACAGTGGGTGACAACAACTGCTCTGGAATCAGAGGACATGGAGTCCCAGCCTTGCCCCTTACTAGGAGGCCTCAGACATAAAACTATTTCTCTAGCCCTTATACTTCTAACTGGAGAGAATGGTGCCTGCTCCATGGGTTGACAGGGCAGCAGGTAAAAGCCACCAGTGCACAGTGGGAAGGCAAGCTAGAGGTGGGGTCATGGCGCTGACGGGGCAGCAGTGGTAGTAAAATGGTGGTGGAGACAGAGGGGATGGTAGTTGTGAATCCAGCTCAACTGGATTCTGGAAGGGAATAATGGGGTCTGTCCAAAGTCACCAGAAGCCATGTCCAAGCTGGAAAGAGAACCATGTACCTCCAAGGATCCAGACCACAGCAAAGATGCCTAACAAAATGGCCCCTGGTGCCCATGAGATCTCAGTGACCACCCTTCTAGAGTCCAGGAAGGCTTTGGTCACCAGGGGCACTCAGTGGAGGCTCAGACCTCTCGGCTATGGTTAGGACCCAGGGTGCCAGCAGGGGGAGGAGCAGAAATGCCTGCTTTCTCTTTCTGGGTGGTCCTGGGTCACTGGACCACGGAGCTCAGTGGGCTGCAGACAAGGCTGGCAACTCGATCCTTTTTGAGTCTCAACCTATAATCTTCCACTTTCTGGTGAAGCAGGCTTTAGCCATTGTAACAACCATCCAGTGAGGCCCATGTGGGAGCCATTACTTCTGACCTCAGGAATGCTAGGTCAGATCAGGAGAGGATGACTGGCCAGCTCTTAGGATAAATGAAGAGCTCTGCTGCTCCAAGTGTGGCCCTAGGACCAGCACCATCTGGGGGCTGGTTAGAAATGCAGACTCCCAGGCCCATCCCACCCCATACCTACTGAGTCAGAGTCCGCATTTGAACAACATATTTGGGGGTATCAGCAGGGCTGGAGGCTTCCTTCTGGAGGCTCCACAGGAAAAAATCCCTTTCCTTGCTTTTTCCAATCTTAAAGGCCACCTAAATTCCTTGGCTCTAGACTCCTTGCTCTACCTTCAAAGACAGCAGCAGAACAGTCAAGAAAATTTAAGAGTGCTAATACAGGGAGGTTCATCTGGACTTACAGTCTTTCAGTCTCTGGTGTTGTCTTTCCCAGTATTAAATATTCATTCCTGTTCATTCAGTAGATATTCTGTAGGCACCTACCTCGTGCCAGGCATTGTGGACTCAGGAGACAATCTGGCACAGTCTAGGTCCTAAAGAGCTTTGGAACAATGTATGTTCCAAAGAAATGGAAGCCAAGGCCATGGTCATAGCCAGTCTTCTGGGGCAGATGCTTCCCTGGCTGCATTCAGAGAGATGCCCAGCGCTCCCTTCCCTCGTAGATACCTCTTCCCTTGCTGTTGATGGCGGAGTCCAATGTAGGTGCTGGAAACAGTACCTTGCATACTATAGGGATATACTGTACACACACAGAACTGAATTGCTCAGCTGTGGCTAACTGCCTTGCCTTCCTCTCCTCCCTTCTTTCTCTACAATCATCTTACCCTGAAGAGGTCTCCTTTATTCTTTCCTACCCTTTTCCCCCCTAGGTCTTCCAAAAATCTCCATGTGCATTTTCCCAGTCTATGTAGCAAAAAGAACTGGGGATTCAACAGCTCTCAACAGTTTGTTTTAAGCTGGAATGACAAACATACATCATACACCCCTGACGCACAGCACTTAGAAACGTCTATAGCTTTGTAATGCGATTCTTTCTTTTGAAGACTCTTTGGCTCAAATGCATAGTTGGGGCAAGGCAATCACCCGCCCACAGGCGCCAGGACGCTGGGACGCCTCCAGCAGCCCCGCTCCCAAAAGATTAAATGCAGCTGTAATGCTCTGACGTGCCAGGCAGCCCAGCAGCTGGAGGAGGTTTTGAAGGTCCAAGGGACCTCCCCTTTCCTGCTATTAGCAGCAAACACAGCTCAAACTCCAGGGGGGACAGAAGGAGCAAGAATCAAGCAGGGCTATTTGAAGCAGTATAATCCAAACTCACATCCAGGCTAGGAGGCAGGGATTTGAGAAATGCATTCCTACAGAAGAGAATAAACCATTGGGTTGTTCCAACGTGGTGGCGCACAACAGATGGCCTGTCCGAGAGCCTGAGCCCCACACCCCACCCTGGTTCTCCCCAGCCTGCAACCAGAGCGAGGCTCCTTGTCCACGATCAGTGGGTCAGTGTTGTGGACGAGGCTGCGACTCCAACCTCCCCTGTGATCATGATGGATATTATGTGACACCCTCCCGAGAGCACTGAACCTGATCTCTAGGATGGAATGTCTGGCATAGATTCCGTCTTACTAAAAGGAAAAGAAAGAAAACTGCCTCTGGCTTTCCAAGTAAAAAATAGAGAGACAAACTCCCTCTCCCCAAGTCCTTTGTTTACAACAAAGCGGACGTAGATGAGCTCGTGTGTGTTTACTTAAGGCACTTGGGTTTTCAAAATACAGAGGAGCTTGAGGACTCTGGGTGCGCGCCAGCTGGGAGTGGGGAGCAGGGAGGAGAAAGGGAGGGAGTTGGCGTTGCTTCAGAAGCTCCATGAAAAGGTAGATTCTCCACCTCCTTCATCCTCATGACTGCAACGATATTTACGAGGAAGGCATCGCGGGTCCCATTTTCGAGACAGGAAACCCGAGCTCAGCAAGATGAGAAGCAGCTCCCTTGGGAAACCCACATTCATACAGTGGAACCAGGATTCAGAGCCTGCTTGGCCGGACTCCGGATGCTTCCCTCTACAACCCGCTGTGTGCAGAAAGCCAACAAATACTCCAGAAACCTCCCCGAGGGAGGGCAAAGATGGAAACAGACAGGTGGAAGGTAGACTTGTAATTAAAGCTTGGAAAATCCATGACGTCCTCAGGAAACTGATAACTCACACCACATTTCCAGGCGGTCCCGCCTCCTGAAAGCCCTGACACCTCTCGCTGTCTGGGGCCGCTCCTGGCAGGTGCGCACCTCTCCTCCACCGGCCACGGAGCGGTCCTTCCAGCTACATCTGCTGCGACAGAAACCCACACATCCTCCAGCCTCCTTCAAGCCACCCAGCCACCACCCTGGTTCTTACGTGGCTTTCGTTTCTAGGCCTGGAGCCCCTGTCTACCTGGCTGTCCTAGATGTGAAGCCTTGCCCTCGCCCAGCTCCAAACCTGATGGACTGCCAGGTGGCCACCCACCTACCTTTGCTTCTCACCAACACAGAGATTCCCCTTTGTGTGTCCCACACTTGGACCCTGGTGAACCTTCGTCATTTATTTGCCAAATGTAGTTGCTAAGGTGGACCCAGCAAGTTTTCGGCCACCTCCCTCAGAATCCAGCTCCACAAGTGGGTCGCTCTCCTCCCCTTGGTGCCCACCTCCGCCACAAGGTTTCGGTATGCCGCCCAGTCCAGCTCACCAGAGCCAGAACCATTCGCAGGCAGAGCAGACACCGTTAGTGGGACGGCCGTGAGGACTAAGGCATGACTTAGCACGGATGTGTAAAACGTGTAGCACGGAGCTTTCGCCGCCCGACGGTAAACACAGTTATGGGATTTAATCACAGCACTGGAGCAATTAATGGTTTTTCACCAATAACTTTTAATGAAATGACTTATTGATTTTAGCATGACACATCTAACTGGGACACCCCAGTCCCTGAACACGTGTCATATTGACGTCCTACTCCTCATCACTGTAATAACCAAGCCCTGAATGGCAGAGACGCAAAACTAAAGCCCAAAAGCCCAGTCAAGCAGACCGTGCCAAGGGAGGTGATGCCCCACTTGGCCACCGTGGGGAGCAGGGGAAAGAGGGGTAATGAGAAGTAATAAGAGGTGCCATTCTGTGAAATATGGAGAACTCAAGCTGCTCACTGACGGGGTTTGCTCAGGCAAGGCAGCGGCCAAGGACACTACCGGGTAACAGGGCAGGAAACAGGAACACTGACAGCCGGGCAGCCCAGAACCTCTGGTCTACGTTCAAGAGCACAAGTGCGAGCTTGTGCATCCGCTCTGGCCCGGCCTGCACATTAGGTGTTGGCATGCCTAACCAGGCCTGGCCGTCCCAACTGGCTGGTCTCCCCTCCTCCCCGGTGGGGCCCCACCAGTTCCTTTACCTGGTGCCCCTTGATGGCCATGGCCCCTTCTTTGGGATAGGCCTTCTCCTCCCAGGAATCAGCATGAAGCAGAGGAACACCTCCAGGGCCTCTTCAAAGCCGACACCGCAGACAAGCCAGGACATGCCTCACCAGCCTCCCCCACGACTCTCCCCACAACCCACAGAGACCGCCAGCGCTTGCTTACTGGCCTTTTCAACTCTCACCTGAGCCGCCTTTCACAGAATCACCTGGAGAGCTTGTTAACTCACAGATGGCTGGGATCCAGTTTAATTTAATTAGTGAGCCTGGAAAGAGTGTGAGAATTTGCCTTTCTAGAGAGTTCCCAAGGGATGCTGATGCTGTTGGCCCCAGGACCACCTGTGGAGAACAAGTGTGCCAGAGAATGCCGGAGAATGCCCGAGTGGTCAGAATCAGTGCAAGGCACGGCCAGCTTTCAACCATCCTACAAAACCTGCCTGTCCTGACCCCAAGATGCAACTAGACAGGAAAACACATAAACAGCCCTGCACTCCCGTCCAATACAAGACAGTGTTCACCCCAAGCAGAGATCTGGCTGCCATATTGTCTTTGAGGTCCTGTTTTGGGGCAATCAACAATCAGATGAGATCTTTATGGCACTCTAAGAACACAGCATGCGAGCCGTGCCCCAAGACCAACTTCCCCAAGACCAACTTCTGTCTCTTTATTTTTATTTTTTTGTCTTTGGATTGATTTCATTTATGTTATTTTAAATCCCACTGTAGCTAACATGCAGTGTTCTATTAGTTTCAGGTGTAAAATATAGTGATTCAACAGTTCCACACATCCCAGTGCTCATCACAACAAGTACACTCCTTAATCCCCATCACCCACTTCACCCATCCCCCTACCCACGTCCCTTCTGGGAGGTTTGTTCTCTAAGAGTCTGTTTCTTGGTTTCTCTCTCTCTCTCTCTCTCTCTCTCTCTCTCTCTCACTCTCTTTCGTTTGCTTGTTTTTATTTGTTTCTTTCTTTCTTAAATTCTACATATAAGTGGAATTATTCTCACCAGCTCACTTCACTTAGCATTACACCCTTTGCTCCATCCATGTCATTGAAAATGGCAGGATCTCATATATGAAAAACCCTCAGCTAACATTATCCTCGATGAGGAAAAACTTCGAGCTTTTCCCCTAAGTTCAGGAACAAGACAGGAACGTCCACTCTTACCACGTTTTTTCAACATAGTACTGGAAGTCCTAGCCACAGCAATCAGACAAAAGGAAAAAAAAAATGCATCCAAATTTGTAAGGAAGAAGTAAAACTTTCACTGTGTACAGACAACATGACACTATATACAGAAAATCTGAAAGACTCCACCAGAAAACTACTAGAACTGATCAATGAATTCAGTAAAGTCACAGGATACAAAATCAATGTGCAGAAATCTGTTGCACTTCTATACCCTAATAATGAAGTAACAGGAAGAGAAATTAAGAAAACAGTCCCATTTGGGGGCGCCTGGGTGGCTCAGTCAGTTAAGCAGCCAACTTCAGCTCAGGTCGTGATCTTGCGGTTTGTGAGTTCGGGTCCCGCATGGGGCTCGTGCTGACAGCTCGGAGCCTGGAGCCTGCTTTGGATTGTTGTCTCCCTCTCTCGGCCCCTGCCCTGGTCATCTGCGCGCTCTCTCTCTCTCTCTCTCTCTCTCTCTCTCTGTCTCAAAAATAAATAAACATTAAAAAAATTTTAATAAAAAATTATTAAAATTATTAAAAAATGTTTTTAAAAAGAAAACAATCCCATTTGCAATGGCACCAAAAATAATACATAGGCATAAACCTAACCAAGGAAGTGAAAGGCCTGTACTCTGAAAACTATAAAACATGGTTGCAAGACAGACTTCTTACTGAAGTCCTGACAGCCATGGTTTCCAGGTTCTTAGCCTCCCTTGTATTTACAAGGCTGCAAGTGACAGGGGCAAGGCAGCCTGAGGGGGCAGCCCCAACCCCAGGGAGGCATTCTCCGGAGCTCCTCTTTGGGCCCCCTCCAGAGCTGCTCCTTCTGGCTGAAGTGCCCGTCAGTATTTCCTTCATTTACAAACCATGGAGTTTCGTGCACCGGAGATAGTGTGATTCTGCAGCCTTCGCACATCTGGGGAAGAGAACACGGGGCTTCAAGTGAAGGAAAACAAGTCCCTAACTGGGCATGTGACCTCAAACAGTGTCTCAGCATCACTGAATCTGTTGCTTCTTCTGTTAAGGGGAAAAACAAAGCTGTCCTAATTCATAAGGTTATCACAAATGCCATGATGATGTGTTGTGACATTATTTATTTTATGACATTGTTCATTAGCATTTGCTGTTACTTTTTCTGGGACGGGATTATTCACCCACAAGTAGCCCTCGCCTTACTCTAGGACACTTTCCTGAGCCCCTCTTTCCTCCTTTATTTTTTTCCACTGGCAGCTATATTCATTAAACACTTGTTGAGCCCCTTTACCTTGCCAAACACTGCACCAAATACCATAGTCCAAAAATGAAGCAGACAAGATACTCAGCCTTAAAGAGCTCTCAGCCTAGTGGGAGTGATAGCAAGTGTCCAATAATCCCACTCGAGCAGAACACGTTGATACAGGAGTATACAGAGGGCACTCGGAAGCAGACGTGAGGCCTGTGGCAGTCTGTTCCTACTCAATTATTTAGCCTTCCTTCTTCCTTAGTAACAGAACTCCCAATTTCTAGTTTGATATAGGGCTACACAGAATAAAGATTGTGTATATTTTCCACCCTCCCAGGAAGTTAGTTGTGACCATGTGACTAAGTTCTAGCTAATGGAATATAATTGGAAATGGTATAAAGATACTTCTAGAGGGGCGCCTGGGTGGCGCAGTCGGTTAAGCGTACGACTTCAGCCAGGTCACGATCTCGCGGTCCGTGAGTTCGAGCCCCGCGTCGGGCTCTGGGCTGATGGCTCAGAGCCTGGAGCCTGCTTCCGGTTCTGTGTCTCCCTCTCTCTCTGCCCCTCCCCCGTTCATGCTCTGTCTCTCTCTGTCCCAAAAATAAATAAACGTTGAAAAAAAAAAATTTAAAGATACTTCTAGAAAACCTCCTTAAACAGCAATTGGCATGGAGAGCTGGGTGGCTCAGTCGGTTAAGTGTCTGACTTCAGCTCAGGTCATGAGCTCACGGTTTGTGGGTTTGAGCCCCGTATTGGGCTCTGTGCTGACTGGAGCCTGGAACCTGCTTCTCCCTCTCTCTCTGCCCGTCCCCTGCTCACACTCTGTCTCTCCCTAAAAGAAATAAACATTAAAATTTTTTTAAAAAAGCAACAAGTGGCATGTGCCTTTTATCCTTACCCTTGCCTCAATCTTGTGGCCTGGAATGCAGATGGGATGGCTGGAGCCCCAGCTGCATCTTAAACCATGAGGATAGGATGTCCCTGGGATGACAGAGCAGTGAACTGTAAGGGGTCTGCATCTCTGACAGCTTTGTATACCAGTCCTGGGCTGCCTATCTCCAGAATTTATTCACATGAGAGAAAATAAACTTCTATCTCTTTTTAAGCCACTATTATTTTGGGATTTCTGACACATACAACTGAACCTAATTGCAACAAATGTGAAGCCAGACCATGAGTGGCCTGAGGACTTTGGACTTCATTATGTGGGCAGTAAGGAGCTATAAACAGTTTACTTTGGAGTAACTTGATGTGAGGAAGTAGAGGAAGAAGCAATAGAAATGACCCAAGATGTAAGGAGACTGTCAAAACTTATTTCTATCAGTAGAAATGAGGAGTTCTGATTTGAAGAAAAGGCAGATGAGCATGGTTTTAGACATGTGGACTCTGAGTTGTCTGCAATGATGGGAAGGCCCAAAAGGGAGCTGGAGATATAGAAGTGAATCTTGAGAGTGAGGTAAGGCCTGAAGCTATAGTTTTGGAATCACTCGTGTTAAAGTAATAGCTGACATGCTACAGCATGGATGAACTTTGAGGACAATAGGTTCAGAAACCTCTCCGGAACTTTTCTGGTGGAATCTGAAACTGATCCCCGTGTACAGAGGGCAGGGAGAGACCAAAGAAAGAGGCCACTCCATGTTGCTAGGTGGCAATTCTAGAAACAGCAAAGAGAACTTAAATACAAGGCTTGTCTTGGGCAGCAGCAAAATGAACAGATCCCTGGACCCACTCTCCAAATTTTAAAAGTTTATAAATAGGCTCTAACTGGGCTCAGTCACATATACCGTGCAGGTGTTTTCAACACCACATCACCATGTCAAGGCTGTGTCCTTGGAGCAGGCTCTGGGTGTGAGAAAGTCAAGTGGAATCCACATTCTAAGGACAGAGAAGGTATAAGGAGCCTCCAGGTGCCTGGGTCCAGCTCATGGGTCATTTTCTTGATAATGTTCCCCAACAAAGACATTATGCTAAGTGAGATAAGCCGGTAACAAAAGGATAAAAACTACCTGATTCCACATATGTGAGGGACCTAGAGGAGTCAAATTTATAGAAACTCAAATTAAAATAGTGGTTGCAGGGCTGGAGAAGGGGAGAATGTGGAGTTAGTATTTAATGGGGAGACAGTTTCCATTTTATAAGATGAGAAGTTCTGTAGATGGATGGTGGAGACAGTTGCACAACAACATGAGTGTTCTCAATACCACTGCCCTGTACACACACAAATGGTTAGGATGGAAAAAACCACATATGTGCATAAATGCAGGAAGGAAGGAAGGAAGGAAGGAAGGAAGGAAGGAAGGAAGGAAGGAAAGGGAGGAAAGGGAGGAAAGAAGGGAGGGAGGGAGGGAGGAAGGAAGGAAGGAATGAAGGAAGGAAGGAAGAAAAAAATATCTAATAACTTCTAAAGTAATAGCTAAGGAGCACCTGGGTGGCTCAGTCAGTTAAGCGTCTGACTCTTGATTTTGGCTCAGGTCACAATCTCACGGTTCATGAGATTGAGCCCCACATTGGGCTCTGCGCTGACAGCACAGAGCCTGCTTGGGATTCTCTCTCCCTCTCTCTCTGTCACTCCCCTGCTCTTTCTCTCTCTCTCTCTCTCAAAATAAATAAACATTAAAAAAAAAAGCAATAGCTGAAACCCCAAAAGTAGGTAAGGTTTCCTGAGAAAAAAGGAAAAAGTGAGCCAAAAGGGCTCACCTTTGAGGAACAGAAGAAAGAAGTTGGTCTAAAGAAAGAGAGACCGTTGGCTTGAGTGGTGGGAAGAGAAGGAAAGACTTTATGTCACAAAAGGGAAAGAGGGAGAGAATAGGCAACATGATCGGGACTTCTGGAGAGTAGCAGTGCCAGAGAGAGAGACTGTTCAACAGTGTCTAGCTGGATTATTATTATTTTTTAATGTTTATTTATTTTTGAGAGAAAGAGACAGAGCATGAAGGGGCAGAGAGAGAGGGAGACACAGAATCCAAAGCAGGCTCCAGGCTCCGAGATGTTAACACAGAGCTCGACGTGGGGCTCGAACTCACGGATCGCCAGATCATGACCTAGGCCAAAGCCAGACGCATAACCCGCTGAGCCACCCAGGCGCCCGACAGCTGGATTATTTTGATAACAAAGGAGTCTCTGCATTAGCACTGAGTTCAAGACCAAGTGCAGGTGATGACCATCTAAATTGGATTTTTCAAAGCCGCTCAAAGCAAACGTCACATACAGCAAGCGCAGGCCTGCACGGAGAACAACCCTAGCGCCTATTCCATCATAACCGTTTTCAAAGTAAAAGGTGCAGTGGAGAATCCATCAAATCAGAAGTGGTTTCTAGGCTCTTGTGGAAACTCAGAAATAGAGAGTAAAAAGTGCCTACAGCATGCTGGGGTGGGGGAGCGGGGGGGATGCCAAGGAAAAGGGAGACAAATGGTCCCAGAGAGAAGAGAATTCTAGAAAAGAATCTTCACTCTGTCAAAACTGCTCCCCTCTACTTTGAGTCAGTCTGGGAGGTAACCTTTAACGTTTGATTCATCTGTGGTCACTTCAAGAACTAACTGAGGCACATGAAGAAAAACAAAACAAAACAAAACCAAAACCCGTAGCTTACTGTCTGGGAATGGAATTCCTCATGGTGGGGGAGGAAAGTACATTTTCCACAGGAAAGTACATTTATAAACCCTCAGGTGGCGGGTATGACTGGAGGCATAGGTTGGCAGGAGACAAGCTAACAATAGAGAAAGTTAAAAACGCAGTGCCTCAGTGCTGGGGGAGACAACAGAGCCAGAGGACCAGTAGGACTGCAGAATCACCAAAGAACTTCTAAGAATCGAGGGCTCTCCTAGTCCATTGTTTGCTACTCTGTAAGGAAAATGCACTCCTTCTGTCTCCTCAAACTTTACTAAAGTAGGGAGGTTTGAATAAAAAGTGAGGACCAGTGGATGGATTCCACGTTGGCACATCAGGGTGGCGATAAAGGGAGAGCCCCAAAGCCGGAGCAGAGAACAAGGACTCACTGGACAGAGGAGGTTGGAACCAGAGGTGACCGTGAGGATGAGAGCAGGAAGCCCCAGGCAACATCTGGGGTGAATCACCATAGAGGACCGGCTCCGGGAACAGCCATGCCGGGGCTTGGGTTGGTTGTAATGGCCAATCAATCTCTTTGGCAATAAACCACCTGTATCCTTGTTCTGTCTGGTCCTGTCTCCTTCAAGCCTACGTAACAAGTTGCAAGGATGCGGGAGTGGCTCACAGGTGTCACGGAAGACTGAGAGATGATTAAAGAAAAGGAGAACTCAGGACAGGTCATCAGATTTGCAAAACTGCAAGGCACAGGTGACATGGGAAAGAGGATGTTCAGCAGGAGCAGGGCCAGGGTCATGCAGCCTGTGCACTGCACAAGGACAGCCCGTCTGCAGGGTACCACTCCCTCCCCAGGCACCACAGAGTGGATGTTCACCACAATCCTCCAGCCAAAGGGAGAAAAGTGTCTTGAGGAATGGGTCCCTCTTCTTACCTGGCACAAAGGTGGCTGATGGGCTAGCAGCAGCTTTGGTGGGGACAGAGGCAGATGGCAAGAAGGTTATGAATGAGTCGCTGGTGAAGAAATGAAAGCCATGTGGGGCGCCTGTGTGGCTCAATCAGTTATGCGTCTGACTCTTAATTTCGGCTCAGGTCATGATCTCAAGGTTGTGGGATCGAGTCCCATATCAGGCTCTGTGCTGACAGCATGGAGCCTGCTTGGGATTCTCTCTCTCTCTCTCTCTCTCTCTCTCTCTCTCTCTCCCTCTGTGTCCCTCTCCCACTCTCTCTCTCTCTCTCTCTCTCTCTCAAAATAAATAAACATTAAAAAAAAAGAAGAAATGAAAGCCATGTATTCGGAGCTCCTATACAGGAATGCATATTATTTATCTATTGCTGCAAAACAAATCACTCCAAAATTTGGCAGCTTAAAACAACAAACATTTCTTATCTCATTGTTCTGTGAATCAGGAAACCAGGAGCAACTTAGCTGAGTGATTCTGGCTCAGCCTCATTCATAACGCTGCAGTAAAGCTCTCAGCTGGGGCTGAAGGACCCACTTCTAAGCTTACTCATGGGGAAGTTGGCAGCCTTCAGTTCCTCACAGCTGCTGGGCTGAGGGTCTCAGGTCTTTGCCACACCACGTGGGCTTTTCCACAGAGTTGCTCATAGCCTGGCGGTTTGCTTCCCCCAATGTAAATGATCCAAGAGTGGTGGGGGGGCGGGGAGGGCGGGAGAGAGTAGAGATGGAGAGGGGAGAGAATGAGAGGGAAGGGGAGGGACAGGAAGGGAAGGGAAAACAAGAGGAGAAAAGTGGGTGTTCAATACAGAAGCCAAATGTTTTATAACCTAATCTCAGAAGTGACATCCATCCCTTTTGCTGAATCTGATTCTTTCAATAGGTCAATAAGGCCAGTCCTCAGGGCGCCTGGGTGGCTCAGGCGGTTAAGCGTCCAACTCTTGATTTCGGCTCAGGTCATGATCTCACAGTTCATGGGATCGAGCCCCATGCTGGGCTCTGCGCTGACAGCACAAAGCCTGCTTGGGATTCTGTCTCTCCCACTCTCTCTGCCAATCTCTCTCTCTCTCTCTCTCTCTCTCTGTCAAAATAAATTAAAAAATAAGTAAGCTTTAAAAATAAATAAATTAGTCCTTATTCAAAGTGAGGGGATTACATAAGAGTATTAATACTGGGAGATGGGGATCATTGGAGGCCATCTTAGAGGCTATCAGGATATAAAGGCTCAACCACTATTTCACAAAAAAAAGGTAAAACCTTTCTCTCACCCTGGGGGGTAAAATCAAAAAAAGACATACAGAATTTGAGAAAAGTTCCAAGCTCACTTAATGCAGGGACTAGATTGTGCTCCGGTTAGTGACACAGTGGCCGAACTGAGCGGGGTGGCAAAAATAATGGCCAGTGGTGGCCACTCAGCAGGGGTCTGGTCGTTTGCCTCATAGGCCTTTAACTTTGGTGCTCACGCAAGTTGTCTGCATCTACCTTGTGTGGGTGTGAAGAAAGTTCATGGATGCCAACAAAGGTTTCTAATCCAGAGAAACAGCCCATGCAAAAATCTAAAAAGGCATTCAGAGAAAACAAAGCACCTCCCGGGTCAGCTTTGTTTCTGCTGTGTGGGCAGATCTGTTCTGAGGAAGTGTGGAAGGAAGAAAATACTCCCCAGATCAGCCAGTAACAGGCAGCACCTGTGTCCCACACCGCCCCTCCCTGGGGCTGTCCAGGCCCCCCAGGTGGCTGGGCTTGAGAAGTTTTATGTGAAGAGTTTCTCATCTCAGCCTGCCTCACACCCACCATGAGACTCTCTTTGCTTTCTTTTCAACTTCTGGAGCACAGAGAAGCACAGGAATGAAAGAGGGAGATTCTCAACTCAGAACATACGATTAGCCAACTCTTCTGGATTCTTTCGGAGGCTCCTGACATTTCTGAACCACTCTGGAATTGCTTTAATTCATAAATGTATATCAAGGGTCTGTTAGGATGGGTCGGCTCCGGGCCACGGGTTGCCTGAGATGAAGTGAGCCAAGGAGGGACGGAACTAGAAGGTAGGCCAAGCTGGTAGGCGTGACGGCAGGAAGTTGTCACGCGTGAGATTATAGCTGGGGGTCAGCTCATCGGTGAAGGAGATGCACGGTTACCGTGAACCCGAACATCAAAGTCAAGGGCAGAGACTGACATGAGATCAAAGGGAGGACGTACATAAACACAAGGTAGAATCTGTGTAATAGAGTCAAGGCTAATGCTCAGCAGTTCCAAGTGAACAGGGAAAACATCGATAGCTCCGGCCAGAGAGTAGAGGCCAAGAACCAGAAGCCATTCCTACAAACGGGAGCCAAGTCTGACTTGTTTAGCATCCTATCCCCAATAACTGGCACAGAGACAAATTCAGGTGCTCAGGCCAAGCAGGAGAACACAGTGGTATCCACATAGATACCCATAAATCAAGGCATAGGGTCCAACCAAGATGGGCATCGGGAAACTAGTGGGAATACTACAGATCCAGAGGCTGGGGAAGGCAGCTCAGGATCCAGAACATGAGCCCAACCAAGTTGTGAATGCTGATTGCAAGGCGTTCTCAGGATTAATTATGGATTTAAGTAACTCCAGGATTAATCATTTGAAGCAGACTTTCTGCTTCTGCTAGACTGAGGACTAGAACCATGTCTGTCTTGCTTATTGGGTCTCCCCTGGTCTAGCACAAGGCCTTGTATGAAATAAGTGCTCTGTAAATGTGTGTTGAGAAAACAACTTTTCCCCCAAAAAGGTGGGACCCTGAAGGGAATCCTGGGGTGCAGGTCTCGGACCCAAAAAGCATGGGTCAGTACAAAAGTAGACACTTTTTTTTCCAAGTGAAAGGGAATCAGGGCAAGCCAACTGAGCCCAGATTTCAGAGTTAAAGCAAGGAATAAGATGCCAACCTTCCAGTCCGTGGTCTTCACCCTGTCTCTCCCAGGTCTCCTTTAAATGACAACAGCCATTCATCTTTCCCAGGGCCTAATCTCCAGATTGTGGGTATGTGTAGACAGAAACCAAGCTAGCAACTTCCACATGAGACTGAAATGTTTCCTGTACCTAGAGCTAGGGGTGGCCCTGAGCAAGTCACTTACCCTGTCTCAATTATAACCTCAAATTATTTTCTCATCTGTACTGGGCAGAAGCTTTTCAGTTTGATGTAGTCCCCCTTTCGATTTTTGCTTTTGTTGCCTTTGCTTTTGGTGTCAAACACAAAAAGTCATCTCCAAGACCGATGTCAAGGAACTTACCCCCGATGTTTTCTTCCTGGGGTGTTACAGTCTTACATTCAAGTTTGAACCCATTTTGAGTTGATTTGTGTGTAGAGTATAAGATACAGATACAGTTTTATTCTTTTGCATGTGGCTGTCCAGTTTTCTCAACACCATGTATTGAAGAAACTATCCTTTCCGCATTCTGTCTTCTTGGCTCCTTTGTTGAAAATTAACTGACCATCTATTCATGGACTTATTTCTGAGCTCTGTTCTGTTCCACTGGTCTACATGCCTGTTTGGTTGTTTTTTTTTTTAATTTTTTAAATGTTTATTTTTGAAAGAGAGCAAGAGAGTGGGGGAGGGGTAGTGAGAGAGGGAGACATAGAGTCTGAAGCAGGCTCCAGGCTCTGAGCTGTCAGCACAGAGCCCAACATGGGGCTCGAACTCACGAACCGCGAGGTCATGACCTGAGCCGAAGTCTGACACTCAACTGACTGAGCCACCTAGGCGCCCCATACATGCCTGTTTTTATGTGAGCGCTATACTGTTTCAATTACTATGGGTTTGAAATGTAGTTTGAAATCAGGAAGTGTGATGCCTCCAACTTTACTCTTCTTCCTCAAGATTGCTTTGGGTACTTGGGAGCTTTCATGGTTTCATACATATTTTAGGATTCCTTTTTCTATTCCTGTGAAAAATGTCATTGGAATTTTGATTAAAATTGCATTGAGGGGTGGCTGCATGGCTCAGTCAGGTAAGCGTCCAACTTCGACTCAGGTCATGATCTCACAGTTTGTGAGATCCAGCCCCCCTCAAGCTCTGCACGGACAGCGTGGAGCCTGCTTGGGATTACCTCTCTCCCTCTCTCTCTACCCCTTCCCTGCTCCTTCTCTAAATAAACAAACAAACAAGCAAACTTAACAAAAAGATTGCATTGAATCTATAGATTGCTTCGAGTCCTATGGACATTTTAACAATATTAATTCTTCCTGTCCATGAACATAGAATAACGTCAACAAAATGAAAAGACAACCTATAATATAGGAGAAACTATTTTCAAACCACATAGCTGATGAAGGGTTCCTATCCTAAGTATACTAGGAACTCACAACTCAATAGCAAAAAAAAACCAACCCAACTTAAAAATGGGGGAAAGATCTGAACACACGACTTCCCAAAGATGATATATAAATGGCCAACAGGTGCATGAAAATGTGCTCGACATCATTAATCATCAAAGAAATGCAAATCAAAACCACAGGGAGATAAACATCTCACACCCGTCAGAATGGCTAGTATCAAAAACAGATAACGAATGCTGGTTTGGATATAGAGAAAAGGGAACCCTTATCCACTGTTGTTGGGAATCTCAACTGGTGCAGCCACTATGGAAAACAGTGTGGAAGTTCTTCAAGAAGTTACAAATAGAACCACCGTACGATGCCCGCTTCTGGGCATATACCTGGAGGAAATGAAAGTATTATCTCGAAGGGCCATCTGCATCCCGTGTTCACTGCAGCATTATTCACAATAGCCAAGTTATGGAAACAACCTAAGTGTCTGTCAGTGGATAAATGGATCAAGAAAGATGTGGTTTAGATGTACAGTGGAATATTATTCAGCCTTAAAAGAGAAGGAAATTATGTCATTTGCAACAACCTGGACAGACTGAGAGGGAATTACGCTACGTGAGACAAAGCAGACAGAGAAAGACAAATACTGCATGGTATCATTTAACGTGTGAGACCTAAGGAGAGAAAAAAAAATTTTTTTTAAGGCTGAACTCATGGAACGGGAGAATAGAGAAGTAGCTGGCGGGATTGGGGTGGGAGAAATAAGGAGAGGCTGGTGAAAGGGTAAAAATATCCAGCTAGATGATGGATAAGGTCTGAGGATCTAATGTATGACATGGTGACTGTAGTTGATAACACCATACCGTACGACCGGAATTTGCTGAGAGAGTAAAACTTAAAAGTTCGCTAAAAAATAATAATAAATAAATATCCACATATCAAGTCATCACATCGTAACTTTAAATATCTTACAATTCTCATATTGCCAGCAAAGCTGAAAAACAAAACCAAAAAAACCTGCCTCCTCGTCTGCAGAAGGAAGGGGCATTAGACCAGAAAGAAGATTCTGTGGTTCCCTTTCTTCTCCGATACCCTGTGATTCAATTATCCTGGTCTGTTTTGAAGAAGGGTACAAGGGGCGCCTGGGTGGCTCAGTCGGTTGAGCGTCCGACTTCCGCTCAGGTCATGATCTCGAGGTTCGTGAGTTCGAGCCCCGCGTCGGGCTCTGTGCTGACAGCTCAGAGCCTGGAGCCTGCTTCGGATTCTGTGTCCCCCTCTCTCTCTCTCTGCCCCACCCCTGCTTGTGCTCGGTCTCTCTCTGTCTTTCAAAAATGAATAAACATAAAAAAAAAAAAAACTGAAGAAGGGTACAAACAGGGACCGACCCACCAGGAAAATATGTGCTGGCTCCCCAGCCTCTCTCATGAGAAGTGGGTGGGCCCGGAAGAAAGGTCGCGGACACACCCTCTCCATTCTGTTTCCATGGAGTTTGGTTCTCTGGGAACGCGGTGTCTGTGGGGAAGGGAAGGGAAGCATATTTCCTGTAGGCAGTTACTTATGCTTCCTTAGCCCCCCGGGGAAGAGGCAGCGTGACAAAGCCGAAGGCTCACTGGGTTTGAAAATGAGAGGAACTGGATGTTGGTGACAAGCCGGGCATGTGAGCTTGGCAATTCACCCCACTCCCTTTGCCCATCTGTAAGGCACAGAAAACCTACCCTGCCCGCCTCAGAGACAGCTAGGGGGAAAATAAGCCACTGCAAACAGTAAACACTCAACAGGTGTGCAGTATTGTTGGGACAATCCAGTCAGAATGTCTGGCAGGACGTGAGAAAACGTGGAGGCAAATGGGCCATGGTCTGGAGACATAAAGGACTTCTGAAATACCTTTACATTCTAGAAAATTAAAATGAAAACTGGACTTTGTGAGTCTGCCTGCTAAGAGACAACATGACAAGGCTGTTGAACCGGTAAAACCGGAGGATCATTGTTCCACCTTTGCCATTTATTTGGCACATCACTTCACCTCCCTGGAGTCTCAGTTTTCTCATCTATAACACGGGTACAGGGGCCACCTGGGTGGCTTCGTCAGTTGAGCGTCCGACTTCAGCTCAGGTCGTGATCTCACAGTTTGTGGATTCAAGCCCCACGTTGGGCTCTGTGCTGTCAGAGCAGAGCCTGCTTTTTCTTTAGCTCCTCTGTCCCCCTCTGCCGCTCACACTCTGTCTCTCAAAAATAGAAAAATAAACATTTCGTTTTTACAAATGGGCATAAGATTCTTGCCCTTCCTTCTTCCCAAAGTTGTCATTGGATCAAATAAGGTCATGCTCCTGAGAACGCGGCCCGCCGTGAAGGCACACACACTCTGCTTCTGCGAGTGCTGGGTTCTCAGTAGGGGCTCCTTGCTGAGCCGGTGAGATACATCCAGCCTCCAGCATCAGAGTAGATGAAATAGCTTCCTGAGATGGTCTGTGGGCAACTACAAGGCTTCATTTGCCACCAAAACTTTCCTCCCGAGCCTGGAATCTTTCCCATGAGTATCTCTCTTGTGGGGTGCATTCAGTTAAGAGATAACTCAGAGCATAGGGGTGTCCAGGCAAGGGGTAAATAAGGGCTAGAACCCCACCTCAACTCCACCCAACAGGTCCTGTGCCTGCCTGGAGTATTCTCGAATCCTCTTGCACAGCCTGCCACATGGACCAGCATAGACCTCACCTGGAGGTTGGGAAAACAAGCGATCAGGGTTTAAATGAACAGTTGTGCCCCAGAATGGGAGGTCACTCTTCCCCTGCTTCCCGTTAGTAAATAGGACTCTGGGAAGATGCAATGCCAACCAGTGAATTTTGCATGTGTGTCTGTGTAAACCTTAGTCCTCGAGGGTGTAAACCATAGCCCAGGAAAGGGTAGTATGATGGAACCCATGCAGGAAGCCCAGCATTAGCCCTGGGAGCTGAGAGGCACGGGCAAATGATGGATGGGAGACCAGAGCAGCAAGGCGCCCCCGTGGGTTCTAGGGGGAAGAAGCAATGAAGAGTAGCTTAACCAACACCAACTTGCCTGACCTCATGCTCTTGCTGAAGGTCAACCCTTCCAGCTTAGGCTATGGGGGAATAACTACAGTGTGGGATACTACACGAGGGGTCACTGGGCTCCACCTCTGACCTCTGAGCCCTCAGCCTTCCCCCAAGTGCTCATTAGAGCACTTCCTGTCCCCTAATTTTGGCAACACGGTCAGACCCTGAGCACTGCTGGCTAGCTTCAGTCAATGGGAATAAGCAGGTACAGCCACTCCAAGGTCAAAGTGTCCACGTGGACCCTGGTGACTTCCATGCCCCTCCTTTCTCTCCACATGAGACACCTCATTGTCTGAGGCTTGTGAATTCTCCAGAGAGTTCTGGGAACTGGATGCTGGCAATAAACAGAGACGGTGAACGTGCCATCAGGGGAGGGAAGGAGGTTTTCCTTCAGGGATGGCAGCACAATAGCCTGGGGTGTAGCTTCCTATAAACCTTGGCAGTACAGCCTCACAGCCAAGGGCACGCTCACCTCGCAGCAAGAGGGCGGGTCTGCAGCCGGGCTGCTTCTCCAGCTTTCTAGACAAGCCGACGGACACAGAAAAGGGCTTATTTTTGGTGGAATGAAGGCTCTAACCTCACCCTGTCCCGTAGTGTCCATCCCCTCACCTTTGAGTCTGAGAAACTGACCCATGGAGAGAAGGCTGAGGAAGGAGACATGTATAGAGAAACTGCACACCCTCCCTGAACCCCTGGTTTTGAGGAATGGGGAATAAAGGGCTATTGATTATAAGAGGCCTTGTTGGTCTGGATGATGTCTTGGAAGTGAACCCTTTACAGCCTTGTCAAAGTTTCCTTCAATTTTTTTTTTATTTTTAAAAAAAATTTTTTTTTCAACGTTTATTTATTTTTGGGACAGAGAGAGACAGAGCATGAACGGGGGAGGGGCAGAGAGAGAGGGAGACACAGAATCGGAAACAGGCTCCAGGCTCTGAGCCATCAGCCCAGAACCCGACACGGGGCTCGAACTCACGGACCGCGAGATCGTGACCTGGCTGAAGTCGGACACTTAACCGACTGCGCCACCCAGGCGCCCCAAAGTTTCCTTCAATTTTAAAGCAAAATTGATCTGAAGACCAGAGTCAGCTCTTTTCAAGAACAGATATTATATTAACAGAACAGTACAGATGATTCTTCCAGTCCTACTTACAACCTGTTCAGATTTCTCATACAACTAGCTGTGCTTCTTGATAGGCTTGGACAGGCCGTTAGGGAAAAGAAACACTCAGCCGTGTTGTCCCAGTCATCTCATCGAGTGATTCTCTAGCTTTTTAATCGGGGCTCCCCTTTGGGCTCTCCCAACAGATCACCATGGTGCAGGCCACTCCTAACATTTGTAGGGTGCAGCACAAGAGTGCAAATGAAGGCCCATACACAGAGGTCTAATATTTAAGAGTTGCAGATCAAGCTAACAAATAAAATACATTATACCATCCTATCTTGACAACTACATATTCACCATGACTTAGAAGTCCAGGTTCAAATGCAGAACTCTTTTTTTCTTTTAATGTTTATTTGTTTGTTTGTTTGTTTGTTTTTGAGAGAGAGAGAGAGAACACCATATGCAATCAGGGGAGGGGCAGAGAGAGAGGGAGACAGAGAATCTCAAGCAGGTTCCGCACTGTCAGTACAGAGCCCGACACAGGGCTCAGTCTCATGACTGTGAGATCATGACCTGAGGCGAAATCAAGAGTCAGAAGCTTAACCAACTGAGCCACCCAAGCACTCCTCAAATGTAGAACTCTTGTCCTCCTTAGAATTCTGCTATACAGGGGCACCTGGGTGGCTCAGTTGGTTAAGCGTCCCACTTCAGTGCAGGTCATGATCCTGCAGATTGTAAGTTTTAGTTCCATATTGGGCTCTGTGCTGACAGTTCAGGTCTGGAACCTGCTTCAGATTCTGTGTCTCCTTCTCTCTCTGCCCCTCGCCCACTCACACACACACTCTCTCTCTCTCAGAAATAAATAAACACTTAAAGAATTAAAAAAAAAATTCTGCTGTACAGACAGAGCCTGCCCACAAATGCCCAGCCCTGGACTCATGGATTCCACTTCCTATCCCCACTCTCCTTGCCCATGTCCCAAACCACATGTCCAAACTCCATCCATGCACCACTAACAGCCACCCAATTTGCCACTCTTTGAGCCTAGGGGTGCACAGACTGGCCATACTGGCTTTGATCTCTGCCTTTGGTAGGACAGATGTGGAAAAGAGGCCTGAAGAAGATTGGAAGAGGCCTGAAGAAGACTGGAAGAGGTCATTTGGGCAGGAAATTCTAGGTTCCCTAAAGATTACCTAGGTAGCCAGAGAATGTTCTAGAATTCTCTAGGTATATAGAGAATGATCTCAAAGAGGGGCATAGACTCTAGGCAGTCACATCTTCCTGGCCCTGTGAACTCCTTACTCAAAAGAGGGGCATGGCTGGAGGAGGGTTGTAATGGGGGCTGGGGGGCAGTCCTCTACATTCCAGAGCCAAGAATAGGACAGGGCATCTAAGGATATCATTGCATCATTAAAATGCCCATACCACCAAAAGCAATCTACAGATTCAATCGATCCCTATCAAAATTCCAATGGCATTTTTCGCAGAAATAGAAAGATTGTTTCTAAAATTTGTATGGAACCACAAAAACAAACAAACAAATAAACAAAACAAAAAAAAACACCAAAGAGCCAAAGCAATCTTGAGAAAGAAGAACAAAGCTGGAGGCCTCATGATCCCTGATTTAAAACTATATTATAAAGCTATAGTATTTAAAACAGTATAGTATTGGCATAAAAACAGACACATAGAGAAATGGAAAAGAATAGAGAGCCCAGAAGTAAACCCACACATATATGGCCAACTATTTTATGACAAAGGAGCCAAGAATAGACATTGGGAAAGGACAGTCTCTTCAATAAATGGTGTTGGGAGACCTGGACAGCAACATGCAAAAGAATGAGAATGGGCCACTTTCTTACACCATACACAAAACCTAACTCAAAATGGATTAGACTTGAACACAAACCTGAAACAACAAAACTCCTAGAAGAAAACATAGGCAGGAAGCTCCTTGACATCAGTCTTGGTGATGAATTTTTAGATTTGACACCAAAAGCAAAAATCAACAAGTGGGACTACATCAAACCAAAAGCTTCTGCGCAGCAAAAGGAACCATCAAGAAAATGAAAAGGCAACCTGATGAATGGGAGGAAACATTTGTAAATTATATATCAGATAAGGGGGTAATGTTCAAAACATATAAAGAACTCATACAAATCAATGGCAAAAAAAAATCCAATTAAAAAAATGGGCAGAGGATCTGAATATATCTTTTTCAAAGACATAAAGATGGCCAACAGGGATATGAAAACATCACTAATCATCAGAAAAATGCAAATCAAAACTGCAATGAGATATCACCTCACACTTGTTAGAATGGCTATCATCAAAAAGATAAGAGATAACAAGTATTGACTGGCAAGAATGTGCAGAAAAGAGAATCCTTGTGCACTGTTGGTAGGAATGTAAATTGGTACAGCCACTACTGGAAACAGTGTGGAAGTTCCTCAAAAATATAAATATAGAACTACCATATGATCCAGCAATCCCACTTCTTGGTATTTATCTGAAGAAAGTAAAAACATTAGCTCAAAAAGATACATGCATCCCTATGTTTATTGCAGCATTGTTTACAATAGTTAAGCTATGGAAACAACTTAAGTGTCTATCAACAGACGAATGGATAAAGAAGATGTTATGTATACACATACACATAAATACATGCACACACACACACATATACAGAGTGGAATAGTAGTCAGCAATAATAAAGAAGGCAATCTTGCCATTTGTGACAACATGGACGGACCTGGAAGGTATTATGCTAAGTGAAATAAGTCAGACACAGAAAGTCAAATACCCTATGATCTCACCTATAAGTGGAATCTAAAAAAAGACAACAATAACAAAAACAAGCTCAAAGACACAGAGAACAGATTGATGGCTGCCAGAGGCAGGGGTATGAGGTGGGTGAAATGGGTGAAGGGAGTCAGAAGGTGCAAACTTCCAATCATAAAATAAATAAGTCATGGGGATATAATGTACAGCATGGTGACCATAGGGAAATTAACACTGTGTTGCATATCTGAAAGTTGCTATGAGAATAAATCTTAAAAGTTCTCATCACAAGGGAAAAAAATTCTGTAATTATATATGGTGACAGATGCTAACTAGAGTGATTATGATGATCATTTAGGAATATATGCAAATATCTAATCATTATGTTATACACCTGAAACTAATATAATGTATGTTGATTATACCTCAATTTAAAAAGAAGGGGGTGCCTGGGTGGCTCAGTCGGTTAAGCATCCTATTGATTTGAGCTCAAGGCATGATCTCACAGTTCGTGGGTTCAAGCTCCCCATTGGGCTCTGAGCTGACAGCACAGAGCCTGCTTGGAATTCTCTCTCCCTCTCTCTCTGCCCCTCCCCTGCTCACACTTGCATTTTCTCTCTCAAAAATAAACAAATAAACTTAAAAAAAATTAAAAGGAGGGCATTATTGTTACTATCCGGGCATTCAGAGTGCTCACCCAGGTCACTCCTCTTATGAATTTGGGCAAGCCACTAACCGTCTGGGGTCTAATCTCTTCATCTGTAAAGATGTGGAGGCTGAGTCAAGAACTTTTAAGTTCCTTTACAGAACTAAAATCCTATGCTTCCACTCTAAAGTGAATTCCAATAACACGGATGGAGTACCTACAACGGGAACTCACTGCGGTGAGTGCTTCTGCACCCGTGATCCTGTTGAATCTGTGATTCCATCACTCCACACCCCTTTCTAGCAGACAAGTGCTGTGCCCAGGAGGGAGGTCCCAAAGATGGCCAGGGAGGAACACCAAACATGATGCAATGCTAAGTGGAAGGGTATCCAAGAGGCCACACCCAAGATCCAAGCAGACACAAGTCCACCTGCCGCAGAAGTCCTGAGGGGCAAGGCAGAGAGGCAGACACTTCGTTAACAGACCCAGGGGACAGGGATAGCTCCAGCCTAGTCTACAGGTGGGAAGGAGCTGCTTGGGGGTGCAGGTCAGACACTATTCCAAGCTCACAAAAACCAGCTGAAAACTCCTGGGTCATATTTGCTCCTGAAGGGAAAGATCTGGGCCAGGCAAAGAGCAGTAGTGAGGAAAGGGAAGCTAAAATTTTGAAGGAAGCATAAAGGCCGATCCCATAATCCTTGTGTGAAGACCGAGGCAGGCCTGCAGTTGTTTGGGAACGAGGCTTCTCATCCCTTTTTCTGTTTCCCTCGGCTTCTCTCGCCCTTCATAGCCCCCGTCGTGTGAAAGTGCCTCTTCTGTAAGGCCTACTTCTGTAAGGCCAACTTAAGGGTCTATCAACAGACGAAGGCCCCTGTTCTTGAGGTTGAGTTGACCCCTATACTGCTTCTCCTCGGTTAGCTGGCCCTTCTCAGTCACAACTCACGACTTGACCTTGAGCAAGTGTCTTACTTGTCAAAGCCTCAGTTTTCTCAACTGTAAAATGAGCCTCCTGAGGACTAAGGGAGATAAGGCCCAGGATAAGCGGTCAGTAATATCATTTCCCTCTTGAAAGGGAGAGAAAGAAAATGAGAGTAGCCGGTTTGGAGCCAGATCAGCCCTGCTGTCTTTCCTAAAGGACAAATGTGCCACTCCTTCCCTTAGGACGTGGGTCTTGGGCATGTCACATCAGGTACAGGACACCTTGTAGTCACAGAGCAATCAGCCGGCCAAGCCCACGGCACCTCCCGGGACCTCATCAAATATTGACACAGTGTATAATGTCTTCTGAACACAATACGCTGCTTCTCAAACAGAAGCCTGACCTTCTCTGACCCCAGAGGAGGGTGAGGACTTTTTACATCCCTCGAGTGGCTGCAGATTAGTAAATTGTTAGGGGCAAACATCACGTGAGCCGTCCCTTTCATGGCAGGATGAAAGCTCCACTGCCTGCTTTTAGGTTTTTCCTGCTAACCCAGCTCCCCAGGAAGGGAAGAGGAGACGAAAAGTAATGTTGGAAGCACCTCTTCTGTGCCGAGCACCGGACAAAGGGCCAGGCATGCGTGATCCAATTCAATCCCCGCAGGAACCCCATAAAGTGGGCCATGCTGGCTACAGTTTATAGATGAAGGCACTGGGATGCAAGGGGGTTAAGTAAGCAGCTGAAGCAAGCATTTGTCCAGGGGGGGAGTTGAGGTTTAGGATACGAGACTCAGGATAAGGGAACCGAGGAAGGGGAGAAATCCCCACAGCCCCACTGGGTTCGTGGGACCACTGCCTGAGGTCAGGCCCACTTAGAAAGCCAGCCACGGCACTGAGCAAAGTCAAAACTCTAAGTTCTAGTGGCCCCTGTGAAGCAATCCCTGACCAGATCCTCTCTCCTGACCCTCAGAACCAAACCCTGTGTTCACCTCCTTTGTAAGTAACACTACATCTATTTCTTAAGAATCCCCATTCATAATAGATATCTGCTGAGCTGCCCTGTGATGGGGCCCTGAGCTAGGCTGGGGCAGGATAAGACAGAAGGGTGGCACCTCCATTTCTCAGCACAGGTGAAAATCAGTATTGCCCTTGATTTATTTATAATCTACTTACAATTCGCAGGAATCATCATCATAATCGACATTTATTTAAAAAACGCATTACAGTTCAGAAATTAACTCCACAATAGTGCGCCATCAAAGGAATACCAAACAACTCGTGTGACCTTCATGACAACCCTGTAAGTTCAGTAGGGATAACTCTGAGGAAGCTTGGTCACAAAGTAGGTAAGTGACTATGCCAGAGTCACATAGCTAGTTAGTGGCTGAGTCAGGATTGGAACCTGGGTCTGTCTGACAAATTATATGAACCACCATTTTAGAGATGAAAAAATAAAACACTGAGGCACAGAGAAATTAAGAGGAATGGCTTGCCTAAGGTCACACAGCTACCTGGGATTTGAACCCAAACAGTCTGATTCAAGAGTCCGAGTGCTTAGCCCCTATTCTCTTCCTCTGTAAGAACTTAATTTTTATACCACGTCTCCTCACTGGGGAAGCAGAAGCCTCAGTTCTGTCATGTTATAACTCCTCTTACCTTTCTCTGAGGTGTCTGTAAGTTCTGGGGGGCTTGAGGCATGCCGCGGACACCTCAACCTCAGGTCTTTCTGGGGTTCACTGACACATCTAGGCCTCAGTCGACATGCCCATGCGGGTTGCCCAGACGGTTTTCTGCTCCTGACCTCCTTCAGGGTGTTCTGTGCTTAGGGCAGGGGACTCATTCCCCTATTCTGTGCCACGCTGGGCATAGGAAGTTCTGTGAGGATATTCAAGGCCTCACTGGCCAAGGTTCACCACTAGGCCATCCCTGAGAAGGCCTTGCCACCTGCCCAGGGTTCCCTTTCTCTGTACCCACTCTCAACTCCCCTTTCTCGCCCCCCAGCTCCATGCTCTTAAACTTACACAGGTGTTTCCCCCCAAACTTTCTGTGTCCAGAGTCCCCTCTGGTCTCCTAAAGATAAATATCATGGTGCCCCCAAAACAAGAAGATGCTTCTGTTTCTTCCTTTGCCCTGCCACATCCTTCCCTGAGGTGACAGGTTCAGAAAGGCCTGGCTGCTTATGGAGGGATGGGTGTTAGAGCAGGAGAGGGAAACCATTGGAGACAGGAAAAGCAAAAACAAAAAACTTTGATTGATACACAAAAAACATATATACATATTGAGGGAGATCTGCGAGAGTGATCTTAGTAAGGCTTCACAGAGTAAATGTTTTGGAGAGCAGTCTTACAGCAAGCAAGCATCCATCACTGGAGAGGAGAAGAAAGAGAAATATTTCTCCCTGGCAAGTCAAGGGATACCAGCCCTCACAGAGCCAGAGAAACTGAGGGGTTTTGTCCTACATGCTCAAATTGGAGCAGACAAGACACCTAACATTAGCCATTCCTGAGCACCTACTATGTGCCGAGATGTGCAGCAGGCCGAGGACTGGTGACAGGCCAACAGGGCCAGCATTCCAGGTGGAGGCCACGGCCATGTCCTCAAAGCCACCAGCCCCAGAGTGAGGGGTGGCCGTGAGGTCACACATGGAGAGCTCCAGGCAGCGTGCCTGCTTACGGTGAGCGCTCAACGAACAGCAGCTGCCATAATGATTATCCCCATTTTGAGTCTTCCCTACTCAGGAGACACATCACTGTTTGGAGTCACATGGGCACCTCCACTGTAGGCATAGACCAGGCAGAGGAAGCCCAGGCCTCTACATCATGCTCAGTGACCCCAGGGACCTGTGTCTCCCTGTGTCTGTGGCCCCAGGGCCCCAGACATTAACATTGGCTCAAGCACTCCAGGCCCTGGAGCCTAGAGAGAAACCTGCTTTCCAGCACATTCCTTCTGGGTGGAATGCCTTTATATGGCCAAGTCCCCATGGGCAGAGATTTAATTAACTCTTTACATACCTTTACAAAACCCCACAAGGGCAAACAATTCCTCCACTATCCTCAGAAAGTGCTGATGCCAAGAGAATGTTTTTGTTTGATTATTATCCTGTCTTCTCTTGATGAGATCCTGTGGTGCCAGTTAACCAAGGGTGAGGATCTGTCTAAGCCTCTTGGGGACAGGGCTGAATAATTCGGGGGGAGTTACGGAGAGTTTGTTTCATTGGGTTTGTAGTTGGCGAGAATGTTGCGTGCCTGCTGTGTACAAAGCAAGGAGTGAGGTATACAAGGTTAGAAAAGATGAAGTTCCTGATTTCAGGGGAGTTCCTAGTACAAGAAAGTAAACACTGGTGAATAAAAAGGAACAAGTTACCCCGTAAACATCATGAGCTTTAAAAGAAAAAAAAAGGAACAAGGAGTCTGAAAGGAGGGTGACCCCCCTTGACCATCAGGCACTCATAAAAAGCCCAAGTTTGGAAGCAGAGGGCTGACTAGAAAGGGACAAGCCAGGTGCAGCTATCTGATCCTCTCCCACCCCCACTCAAAGTGACTGGATAAGGTCAGGGTGTGAGGGAGGATCCTGCTTATCTGTGACACATCTACCAAGCCTCGGTCGCTGCCTGACCAGCCTATGTAACCTGGCCACCTTATCAGGAGCCCTGTCTGGCATTGCAAGGGCAGGACAGCACAGCAAGAAGGGTGACAAGGTGGCTCCAGGTCCTTCTCAGGAAAATGACAAAGCTCAGGTTATCACTAGACTGTAGCAACAGCCTTCTAGAAGGCCTCTCTGGTGCCAGGCACCGCCTACTCCGATCCACGCTAGGTAGGACTTCCATTCTGAACTCTGAAAGCCAGTTTGACTCATGTCGTTGTCAGTGTGTCGCCTGCCCTCAACCGTCAGTGGCTGCTTCCTGGAACCAAGCTGTTATTTGAACTCCTCAGCCCCGCATCTGGTACCTTTTACCATTGGACTGCAGCTTACCCTTCCGGCCCCGCCCCCTCTTCACGCCAGTCCCCCACCTACAACACCCTCCCGTCCCCTTTCTCAGGGCTGTCTGAAATGCCCTCACCCTCACAGGGCATCCCTGGCCCACCACAACCTCCTCCCCACCCCCAAACAACCCAATATGTTATACCTGCCCGGTGTCACCTGCCCCATTCCACCTGGTATAGGGCCTCTCTTACTCCATCCACTTGGAAGTTCCCTGAGGTCAGTCTCTAATGTGTCCTTCTCTTTCTCCTCACATATTAAAGGTGCCCACTGTGCTTTTATGCCCTCCGAGTCTCTCGTTGTCTGTGTTCCCCTCCACGATCCACACCTGCTCCCTCTCACAAGGCAGGGGGTCAGGGCCACGGGAGGACCCACTGGAAGACCCTGGGAGATTCTTTATTGGTGGTGTTGCTGTTGGTCCATTTCAACATTAGCACAGAATTAAAAAAATTTTTTTAAGTTTATTTTTGAGAGAGAGAAAGTGGGAGGGGGCAGAGAGAGAGAGAGAGAGAGAGAGAGAATCCCAAGCAGGCTCTGCTCTGTCAGCACAGAGCCTGATAAGGGGCTCAAACTCCTGAACTGTGAGGTCATGACCTGAGTTGAACTCAGAGGCTTAACCAACTGAGCCTCCCCAGTGTCCCCACGGGCATAGAATTAAATTGCTATGGAGTCCTAATGGGCCCCACCCCTTCTCCTGACCTTGAAAAGCTTGTTTTATCCTTTGGCGTAAAGTGAATTGAGGAGGGAACCTGCGAGGGCATTCCTCCAATACTGACTTCTTGCTCAGATCTTCCACGGGAAACAGGCCCACTCCTGAATCAAGGAAGCTTTGTCTAAACCCTGGCTTTTCTTTTGAGGCACCTCGTCTGCTTCTCATCCTACCACACTGACTTCTCTCTGGGCACCTGCTCCTCCAGCCCCCAAGTCCCTTTGGTCCTCAGCCCTCTTCCCTCCCCGATGGTCTCTCCCTCACAAGATGGACCCACTACTTCAGCGTCAACCACCTCTTCAAAGTTGTTGACCCCAAAACCTCCAAAACTCAAGTTCCTATCTCCCAACAGCCCCCTGGGCATTGGTGTTTGTACATGCAAATAGCATCTGAGACTCGGCATGCTATAGCCCCCAAATATCCCAGTCCAGAGCAAACCCTTTCTCCTCTTCCTGTACTTCCCTGTTTCTGCCAATAAAACTGCCCAGTGTGAGCGGGGCCTTCCAGACCCCTCAAGGGCCTGCCCTCGAGTGCCCAGAGCGCTCTCAGAAGTGAGCGCTCTCAGAATCCATCCCCGAGCTACCCTTTCACCCTGCTGTGCATGTTTCCCCTCTGGCCTGGCTGCTCCCACCCATCCCTGCCTTCAGGCCGACCTCCTCCACTACCAGGCACAGATGGACTCCTTCCCTGGTTGTCAGTCTCCTTGCGGTGTCCCAGCCTCAGGCTCCCTTACCAAGTATGTCTGCAGGCCAAAGATGGAGTAACAGATGTCCCTTCAGCCAGGCCCCGTGTCCTCACACGTTCCCTACTCATGGCAGCCCTGGCCAGGCTCGGGCACTTCTCAGACAGACACCATTGGTATTCCAGGCTGGAAAGCCCAGTATCAGGCTTAACCTCTCCCTGTCCTTCAGTGCCCAGATCCACGCTGTCTTCTTGTATAATGACTCGAGAATCTCCCTCTTCAGTTCTGTCACCCTTGTTCATCATCACCCTCAAACACCCATTCCACAATTACTCCCTCCCTCTGCAGGCTCCCCAGCTTGAGCTGTGGTCCCACTTTCGTTCCAGTGCTGAGCACTTGGCTGTAAGTCTGTGTCTCCTTCCACACGGTAAGGCTTTAGCTAGCTTTTATTGAGCACCTACTAGATACTGAATACTAATCTCTGCTTTGTTCATGAATTATCTCATTTATTCCTTACAAACTTCTGGGGTAATTTCTGTGATTATACCCCTTAGACAAATGAGGAAACTAAGGCACAGAATGGTTGCAATACTTGCCAGGGTTACACAGTGATTAAATGGTAGAGCAGGAATTCAAGCCCAGAAAGTTTGATGCCAGATCTCACACTCATATCCATTACCCTCAACAGCCTCTCAGGATGACAAGACTTGGTCTTTATCCTGATGGAAGCATGGAGATATTAACAATGGGTGGGCAGGAAGAGGAGAGAAAGAAGGGTGTCATATACCCCTCAGAGGTTTGGAGTAATCCTCTGCAAGCACTCTATAATATAGATTTGAAGAGGAAAACCGAAGACTATCGGGTTAAGTCAGAAGCAAAGGGCAAAACAATGCTGAGAAAGAGCCCTGGACTTCAGAGGGAAGCCTGGGTTTGAATTCTACATCGGTACTGATTAAGACAACCCAATCCTTTCTCGGGGACTCAGTTTTCCCATCTGTACATTGACAGAACTGGAGTCCCTTCCAGCTCTGAAGTTCTACAGTTTTATGAGAATTTTGTGATGTGTGAAGATGGTTGCCCAAATTAATCCATGGCATTGGATCAACCAAACCCCGGCTCCAGCCTCACACCCTTTATGGAGTCTGCCTGATACAGCCTCTAACTCCCGTGTCCTTGTTTGCATCACACACTGGTCACTTGGCATACACTACTTCATAATATTGTGGGGCTTTTGTGTCCTCAACTAAACCCACGGCCTCTGGAGCCCAATACAGTCTTGTCTCATACGTCTCTGGGTTTCTCTCTCAGCATCTAGCTTCGTACATGTGCACAACAGATCTTTACTAAAGACGTTGACTTTTGAACAACCTACATGGTGTGCAAGGCTAAGGTTACCTTGCCTATATTTTTAGATCTGTCGTTTACACCATACATCAGTTAACCAGGGCATACCCCCGTGACAGAGTTCCAACCTGCACGAGCTTTGTACCCTTGTTGCAGACCCCTTCCCTGGATTCAAGGCTGAGCAACTTCTTGGCTGAGTGATTCTTAATCCCTCTAAGTGTCCTTCATCTGTAAAATCAGACTCGTAACGCCCACTCTTAATATGGTTGTGAGAATCCAATAAGACAATACGTGTAAATGCATTTTGTATTTTATGAAATGCCATCTAAATATAAAGCAATGTAAACTCTGCAAGGCACTGAACCACGTTCAAGTTCTGCCTCCAAAGCTGTATGACTTTGGACTAGCCATTTAATCTCTAGTCTCGTCCATCCTCATATGCATGATATCCCGGTAAAACTTCTGTGGTCCAACTTGACCAGCTCTTTCCCACCCCTTCCCACCCTGAGGCTCCAAGGATCAATTTCCTTCTCAGCCTTCAAAGCCTGGCTTAAAAATCCTTATACCTACCCAAGTCAGAATTGATTCTTTCTTTTTCAGGAGCATCAATTGATATTTTTTTGAAAGTTTATTTCTTTTGAGAGAGAGAGCGAGAAAAAGCACAAGTCGGGGAGGCACAGGGAGGGAGAGAGAGAGAGAGAAAGAGAGAGAGAGAGAGAGAGAGAGAGAGAGAGAATCCCAAGCAGGCTCCACACTGTCCTTGCAGAGCCTGACACGGGGCTCAAACCCACAAACCATGAGATCACAACCTAAGCCAAAGTTGGATGCTTAACCAACTGAGCCACCCCGGTGCCCCTGGGCCATCAATTTACATGATTCACACATTTCCTGCAACTGTCTTCATCCTGATTACATATCTATCTTCTCCTCCAGACCAAGAGTCAACTAACTTTTTCTATAAAGGTCCAGATAGTAACTATTTTGGGCTTTGTGGGTCATATGGTCCCTGTTGCAATTACTTGCTTCCACTGTTGTAGCATGACAGCAGTCACGGACAATATGCGAATGAATGCAATGGCTGTGTTCTAATTACACTTCATTTACAAAAACAGACACTAGGCCAGAATTGACTCACAGGCCATAGTTTGCCCATCCCTACTGTCAGCTTCCTACAGTACTGACGAGATCCTAGTCATCTCTGACCCTTCACTTGTGGCCTTGAGGCCAAGCTCAGGGTCCCCAAGAGGTCCCAAATAATTAATAAACTAATAAATAGGAGTTATAATAATAGTGTCCTTTTATTGAAGTCTTATCAGATGCAAAATACTCAGAACTCTTATAAGGTAGGTATTTCTCATTCTATTTCACAGATGAGAAAAAAATGAGTGATTAAGTAATTGGTCTACATGGCAGGAGAGCTACTATGGAGCATATAAGAGAGCAGAAATTCACACCCAGGTCTGTGCAAAGCAAAACCGCCATGCTGCACTACATGCACTTGAAAACATTAATTGGATTGAATTTGAGTGGTGTGGTTGAACTAGATGCTTCTAGCTCTCCCAGCAAAGTCAGCAAAAGATCTTTAAGTCCCAGTGTGACTTCCCGTGCAGTCACAAGCTACCCACCTGGTCGTGGGGAAGCACATTGTGCTCATCTGTCTTTGGCTCACTTGTCCAGAGCCAGCCCTCACATCTGCTCTGGCACACACAGCTTGGCAGCAGGCATCCTGAGACCTCTCTGAGCATGAGCTAAGCCTGCCGGGGCGTGGGGTGGGGGTGCTGGTCCCTTCTGTGCATTCTCTCTCAGGAGCCCAGAGAGTCGGAACCACGATGAGTGACCTCCAGGCTGCTGGCTTGGGGCCACCATTCCAGACTTTTGAAGAGCCAAAAGGAATCTGTAGGAGGAGGAAGACCAGTAGGGTCAAGGGTCAGACCTGAGTTCAGTTACCCAGCTTTTCTTTCTCCAGCCCTGTCTCAGATCACGGTTGGATCCCAGGCCTTAAAAGGACAAAAACAGAAACCGAGGAAGCGGGTTGAGGGAACAGGACTGAGGGTAAGGACCATCCCTGATAGATCTCCCTAGGAGTGGGGAGGAGTCCAGGCTGAAAGTGGGTACTAGGAAGTGAGGCTTGGAAGTATACAGCAGCAGACTTTCATCGCTGCCCGTCTAAAAGCCACCAAGGCATTTTGACTCAAGCAACTGAGATAGTGATTTTGGAAAAGTCCCCTGAAGCAGTGGACAGGAAGACCAGAGGCCAGGATACCAGTTGGGAGGCTGTTCTCAGAGGGGAGTTATCTGGAAGCCCTGAAGCAAGGTGCCAGCTGTGGGAATGGAGACAACGTTCCGAAGATCTCTGCCTGTTCTTCCACTTCCTCTATTCTTTCATTCATTCAACAAGCATCAGTTGAGCCCTACTGTGTAAAGACTCTGTGCTAAACACAAATGCACCTGTTCCACGCTCTCTTCCCCATCTTTCCCTTTCCTTTCCTCCTTTCTCCATGCCTGTCATTCTTGTACCAGCTCCTTGCCTCCCCTTTGTGATACTTTTCCAAAGATATCTCAGGAGCTAAGGCCCTTCCCCCGTCTTCTCCCCATGAGGCAGGGGGCTGGAGACAAGTGTCCTCCACAGTCACTGAAGCCCAAGGGCCTGTTACCTATATGGGACTTGTACCGGGGACCCTCAGAGCTCAAACTGAGCGGCAATGGGGCTGGCACACCAGACAAATGTACTCAACTCTCCCCATCTGGTTTAAACATACACGCCATACAACCTTACCCTGTAATCAACTAGAAAAAGACAAAAATAAATACACCATCTCCTCCAAGGTAATATCAGTGACCTTACCCCCTACAGTGGGACACTAAACTGAACTTGTATATTGGTCAGGGTCCAAACAAACTGAATATTTACAAGGGGGGTTAATACAGGGAGCTGGTTACATGAATGACAGAGGAGCCCAGGATCTCCCAGGGGATGATGAAGCATCCCCCAGCAGCTGGAAGCAACTATCATCCCTGAGGGCCAGAGGGACAAACAGAAGGAGAGGCAGTTACCTGAGCCCAGGGTCAGGGAATAGTGACAGGCCTATCTGGCAGAAACCAGAGACCCAAAACTCCCAGCAAGAAATACCATGAGGCTAAGAGAGACAGAGAAGCATACCCTCACTTGCCTTCCTCTCACCCTCCAGTTTCCCACCAACATGTACAGTGGTCAAACCCAGCCGGAAGCCACTGACATGAAACCTCCGTGGTCAGCCTCCCTGTGGTTCAGAGCAGAGCAAGAGACAGGCAAGGAATAGATCTGGGAGCAAATGGGCTGGTTTGGCTTTTCATTTTCTCCTACCATGTTCCGGAGCCAGGCCTCCAGAAGCCCACCTTGCTTTGCCTTTGATCCACAAGATTGGGGACTGGGAATCAAAGAGAAGCCACCTCATGGCTTCTTCATCCTAGTGGCCAGATGCTACCCTGGGCTTCATTCCTCCACCCCCTTGGATGGTGCTTCTGGATCCTCATTCATTTGTTTCCATCATATAGCCCTTCTTCCCCCCTTCCTTCTTTCCTTCCTTCCGACATTACTCACTCATTTGATCATATATGGATAACCGGCTTTATGTCAGGCCCTGTGCTGGGCACTGGGGACATGTTGGATGATGAGAAATACTCCCTGCCATCCAGGAGCCTAGCCCAGCGTCTAGTGACAATTCCACATAAACAGACATTTTTAGTGCAGGTCCATACCTTACCCACAAAAGTAGAGGGAGGAATGGTCAGTTCTGCCTGGGGGTTGACCAGAGAAGGCTCACAGAGGAGCCCATGTTTAAGCTGAATCCTGAACATCTCACAGCTAAGTAAGCCCGCATACGGCTCTCCAGGCAGATGGAACAGCCTAGGCAAAGATATGGAGGCAAGAAAGAGAATTCTAATCGGGTGGGGCACAGGGTATGACAGTGAGGTGATGGGGTGACAACAAATAGAGCTGGTGGCTGGAGGGCCATGAGGGAATATTTCTCTTGGGAGCTATTGAAGGCTTTTAAGTAATAGAGGAAGCTCATCAGAACTGAGCTCTACATCAATCTGGCTGTCTTGTGAAGGGAGGGGGTGAGGCCTGAGGTTGGAGGGTGGGGCAAAAGCCGGTGCCCATGAGAGAGTCCATGCAAAAACAATTTTTTTTTTTTTGGAGGAATTCACAAGAACATTTTTATAGTCAAGGTTTTGATTATTCGGAAAAAAAAAAGAACGAAGGAAGGAAGGAAAGAAGAGGGAGGCAAGGAGGAAAAGACAGGAGAGGGGAGGAGAGAGGAAGAGAAGAGAAAAGAGAAAACCTGCCCCAAGAAAGTCGAGCTGTTTTTCAGTAAATCAGTTGTCAGAGGCTCAGGTTGCTAAGCTACAGGGAAACTGGAACAGCCCGCGCTAAAAGGAGCTTTGGGAGAGGTGGGTGTGATCAGGCAGGTCGCTCCTCTCCTCCCGCCTTGCAGGGCTGCTGCGGGGAGAGGCGGGGAGGGGCGCTGCTCCACCTCCAGGAAGGCCCCGGGGGTCACAGCGCTGCAGCGCAGCGGCGGCGAGGGGAGGCTTCAGGGCCCCGGCCGCGTCTGACGCGGAGCTGGGTGTGCACCTGTCGTTACTCACCGCGGCTGCGCGCAGGGCGCCTGTGCCCGCGCTCCCAGGCCGAGAAGCGCCGCGCTGCTTCACCAGGCAGAACCCCGAGCTCCAATCCCTCTTTCACCTGTCCTAAAGCCGTGACGTGGGGGCTTTCTGGATCTCTGTTCTTTCAGGTTTGCCCTGTGTAACCAAAGTGGCTTTTTTTTTTTTTTAACTCCATCATCCAATGACTTGACTACCACCACCTGTAGCTTCTTAAATTCCGGGACAGGGCAGGGGTGGAGCGCACACGGCTGCATTGCAGCAAGAAGGCCAGTAGTGCGGGCTCAGTTTCCTTTCCAAGGCCTTGAATTAAGTTTTGTCCCTAGAATTCAAACTTGAAGCCACACGCGTTATTTGGGTCTGGGGTCGAGTGTGGCCAAGAGCTCCAGATACACATTCCTTCCACTCTGCTTCCCTGTAACCAAGCACTGCACATACCAGCTCTGGGTTTGCTTTATAATAACAGCTGCTCGGAGGCAGAGTACTCTTGAAAGTCGGTCACAGCCGACCTCCCTCTTCTACTCTGGCATGCACATGTCCCTAGAGTGAGGAGGAGGCCGGGTTGCCGGCCGGATGCTCCTGGAGGTAAACGTGTAGGGAGCAGAAGCCAGTGTAAGTTGCATCCCAGGATCAGTCTCTGAGAAGTGAGTATAGGCAAGTGATGGGGTGCCTGGAACTAGAGAAACCAGAGGAGCAAAAGACAGGAGACTGCGAGTTCTGCAAGGATGGGAATTAGTGAGGGGTGATGGAGTCAAGACCTGATTGAGGACAGAAAGCCTAACAGGAGAGGTAAACTGAGTCACAAGAGCTGCAGCGGAAAACAGCAGAGAGGAAATCAAGGCTGGAGATAAGAGTCACCACTGGGGGAAATGACCAAGGTGGGGAGCACCTGGAAGAAGAAACTGATCACTGACAACATTACCCCTGAACTCCTGCTTGAGCCTGTGGGGGGCACCGAGGTGGTACGAAGAGGGGCCAGCTCTTCCCCGGTCCTCACAGATCTCTGTACCCCCCAATCCCAGGGGTTTATCTGTACCCTTCTTACTGAACTCTTGTACTTACTCCTATGGGGCCTTCTGCAACTTAGCGTCTATGTGCATCAGTTTCCTCATCTGTGAAATGGGTACCAAGGTGACCTCTATCTCACAGAGTTGCGGGAAGGATTAAAGAAGTTAATATATGGATCATGCTTACAACAGTGTCTGGTACATAGTAATTACTCAATGTGTGAACTACTATGATTTTCATCATCATCTGAATTTTCTTTTCAGCATGAGATGAATAGGGCACTAAAAATGTCAGAGGCAGGGGGCGCCTGGGTGGCTCAGTCGGTTAAGTGTCCAACTTTGGTTCAGGTCATGATCTCACAGTTCGTGGGTTCGGGCCTCATGTCAGCCTCTGCACTGGCAGTGCGGAGCCTGCTTGGGATTCTCTGTCTCTCTCTCTCTCTCTCTCTCCTCTCTCTGCCCTTCCCCCGCTGGTGCTGTCTCTCTCAAAATTAATAAATAAACTTAAAAAATAAATAAAAATAAATAAATAATAATGTCAGAGGCAGGGGCGCCTGGGTGGCTCAGTCAGTTAAGTGTCTAACTTTGGCTCAGGCCATGATCTCACAGTTCGTGAGTTTGAGCCCCACGTCGGGGCTCTGAGCTGACAGCTCAGAGCCTGGAGCCTGCTTTGGATTCTGTCTCCCCCTCTCTCGCTATGCCTCCCCGACTCATGCTCTGTCTCTCTCTCTCTTTCAAAAATAAATAAATATTAAAAATGTTTTTAAAAAGTCAGAGGTAGGAGCTCTCAGCCCATTCAATAACTAGGGAAGATGAGGCAGAGAAAGTCAAATACTTGCTAAGGCTGCACAGCAAATGAGTGTTGGAGCCAACGTGCAAAGTCAGGTGTGCTGGCTCCACAGCTCGAGTTCTTTCCACTGTGTCCGTTCTTGTCCCTTCGTTACTCGCGTCCTTGTTAATGACATATGGTGGGACCTGGAACACATTACTTCCCCTCTCTGGACCTCAGCTTCCCCGTGTAAATGGATCACGGCACTATCTCTGAGGGATGTGGTGAGGGGGCTAAAGCTATCACGGCAAACACGCCAACACAGAGCATTTTCTGTGTCTTGTCCTACACAATCAAAAAGCATACCATGGTTCTAAATCTTCTTCCCACCACATGTGGATCTTTCGTTGCTTTTTCTCGGTCCTTGTCTTCACCCCCTGCCCAGGGAAATCTGGGCCTCAATTCTGAATTCTCAATTCTGAACCTCAATTTCTGAAATACCTTTCTGCCCTTTGTTCATTCTTTGTGCTCATATTTTCTTTCTCTGGAAGTTTCCAAGTACTTCTGAGATTCTAATAATTGTTAGTGCCTAAACCTGTTCATGTACCCAGGCCCTTAACTAGAAAATTAAGATATGGCCTCATGCCAAGGACCAACCCCAGGCAAAGTTCAGGATTGAGTAGAGCTGGTCTTTGACTTCGTTTTCATCTGCCCAGCTGGCTGAAACCTTCCTCCTTCCAGCCCTCTGATATGGGGTCCCTGGGTTTTCTCTCCTTCGAACCTAACCTAATCTCTAGACAGAATCTGAAATTCCTTCCCACTCAGGTGAAAGTAACAGATAACCACTAATACCTCCCAAAGAGCATTTATATTTTAACAAGGGTCAGAACCCTCTGTCCAAACGCTGAAATTCTCCCTGCAGAATTTTATTTCTCTCCAAAGGGAAGATGTTTCATTCCAAGTATAGGGCTTTTTCCATACCATGCAGGTCACTAGAACACACATAGGCACCTGCCCGGCCCTGGCGATGTCTCTAGAATGTTTCCTTGCTTTGAGGGCAGTATTATAGTCATACTAGTCACATCTATGACATCTCTTATCTCTGTACCTTAAAGAGCTCTGGGAAGGTTAATTAATGCAAGACACAGTCTAAAAAAGCAGACCTGAAGGCGGCAACCTCCAACTACAACTATAGTTTCTTTTATAGTCACAAGACTCCATTAAGAAAGAAATTCAAAGTTTCTAGGGGCACCAGGGTGGCTCAGTCAGTTAAGGGTCCAACTTGGGCTCAGGTCATGAACTCACAGTTCGTGGGTTCAAGCCCCGCATTGGTCTCTCTGCTGTCAGCACAGAACCTGCTTTAGATCTCCTGTCCCTCCATCTCTGCCCCTCCCCCCCTCATGCTCTCTCTCAAGAAAAAATAAACACTGAAAAAAAAAAAAGGAAAGAAATTCAAGGTTCTAAAACCCATGTCAGCCCTCGTTCTAGCAACAAGATAACGTGCCTCCAGTGTTTCGGACTATGGTTTTAGTTACATTTTCAGCTGATTTTTTTTTTAATGTTGATTCATTTTTGAGAGACAGAGAGAGATAGAGCATAAGTGGGGAAGGGGCAGAGAGAGGGAGACACAGAATCTTAAACAAGCTCCAGGCTCTGAGCTGTCAACGCAGAGCCCGACACGGGGCTCGAACTCACAAACTGTGAGATCCTGACCTGAGCCGAAGTCGGATGCTCAACCAACTGAGCCACCCAGGCGCCCCTCAGCTGATTTCCAAAACAATATTTTATCATTACTCCTCTTGTGTTAGGGCACGTACATCAATATATGGGTTCCAGCTCTCAATCCCAAGTGCGCAACCTCAGGCAAGGCTTATGAGCTTTCTGCCTCTATTTCCTTCTCTATAAAATGAGATAATAGTGCCTATCTCTGGAGATTGTTGTGACCTTGAGTCAGACAACATCAACAAAGTACCTACCTCCGTGCCTGGTACTTAGAGTCACTCAGTAAAAATCAGTTCCCCTCTCCCTCCCTCCCCATGTTCCCCCCCCCCCACCTTGCCACATAGGCTGCAGAAAAATAAACGGAAAGATACATTCAGAACCACATGTTCTAAAAGGAGGTACAGTTTGGTTATTAAAAAACCTCAGACACACATTCCTTTTGTTTAAAGACTTCAAATGTTCACCTTCACCCTTTCCTGCCCTTTGCTAAGAAAGAGAAGAAAGAGTAAAGCAGGAACAGAAGATAAAGTTGGGGAAAGCTGTATGTGGTGGTCATTGTGTTAGACACACCAAAATAAACAGATTGCCTTGAACAAAGCGATCATTGACTGCCTACAAAGTGGAGCTATTAACCTGAGCTAAGCTGTAATGCATAAGGAAGAAGCAGCCAAGTAAGTGTTCCCTCCTTGGCGAGCACCGTGACAATTTAACTGTCAGTTTGTGTAGCTGGCATTCATCTCAAGATCACAATAACATAGAAATCTTGTTCAGTTTGTTTTGGCCTTCTTTAACCTGCTCTGGGTGCCCCACCGTCCTAGATCCAGGCAGGTGGGGCAGGCCAATAACTATAAATTACTAACACCCTTCCGATTCAGGGTCAGAATCAGGAGGGCAAGAGCAGTCACTTAATCCAAAGACAGAATGTGAAGTTACTTTCAGGAGGTGAAGCAGGATGTGAGGAGACCAGGCCAGAAAATAGAATCACAAACGGTGGGTCGGCGATGGTACGCTGGCTGGATAGGGCAGTCGGGATCATCTGATCCACAAGGGCCAGGCTGGGCCAGGCATACAGCAGGCTGAGTACCAACCCTCGAAAGGCAAAGGAGACGATGGAAGAGGAGAAGGGACCAGGAAATAGCAGAGGCTGAAAACAAGTAGAACAACGAGAGGTTAAGGTCGGAACCCAATATCTACAACCCCACTGCCAAACCCAAGTGTGAGCCACAGAGCCCAAGACCCAGGCCCAGGGCTGGTGCAATTCCACCAGACTGGGAACTCTGCAAGAATGGGGGTCCTGCCTGCCTGGCTCACGGCCTTGAGCTCAGAGCCTTTGGCAGGCCGACGGTAAGGGCTACATAAATAGTACTTGTCCTTGCCGTTGCCAAAATTGGCAGAAGCTCATGAATGAACAAGGGGACAGAGGTTGGAGATGGAGTCAAGTGAGACCACAGCATCTAACAACGGGCCTCTCTCCAGGAGTGCCTCTGTTCCCCGGGTGCCAGTGCTCAATGCCTGTAGCCTGACTTGCCTCAGACCTTCCCTCTGTGTTTCCCTGCGCCTCCCACATCCTGGCTCAGTTTCCTGCAGTTACCATAATGAATTTCAAGGTATTTGGTGGCTTCGAACAGTTGAAGTTTATTCGTCCACGGTTCTGGAAGCCAGAAGTCCGAAATCAGTGTCCCTGGGCTGAAATCACGGTGTAGGCTACAGAGGCTCTAGGGGACAATCCTTCCTTGCCTCTTCCAGCTTCTGTGCCCCTGACATTCCTTGCTTTGTGGCTGCGTCACTCCAATCTTTGCCTCTGGCTTCACATGGCCGATCTCTCTTTCTGTGTGTGTGTGTGTGAAATCTCCCTCTGCTTCTCTCTCACAGGAACACTGCGGGGGCACTTGGGGCCCACCTGGAGAATCCAGGGTCATCTCCCCATCTCTAGAGCCTTAATTTAAGCACACCTGCAAAGACCCTTCTTTTTCTTAGAAGGTAACCTTACGCTCTAGGGATTATTCTGCCTCCACGGAGCCTAACACACCAGTGGCTGGGCAAAGATCCCAGCTTGCCTTTCTTTGGAGTGAGGTGGCAGGGACAGGAGTGTGATGAGGAGGGGAGGAGAGCTGCCACCAGGGCAGAGGCAAGACAAAGCAGGGCAGAGCAGGGGTGTGGGAGAGGCTGGTGGGGATCACATGGCCACGGGCAGGCTGACATCAGCGAAGCCATGGGGCAGAGTGGAGCTCCGCACCAGCATCTGGGCAGGGGCATGTTAATGGCCTCCAGGAAAAGGCATGAGTCACTTGGACACCCGGCCAGGAGAAGGAGGAGGCCAAGGCCGCTTGACCGAGGGCCCTTGCCCAACCTCCCTCTACTGAGTCCAGCTGGGCCACACTGACTAGGACACAGTCCCTGTCCTTGATGAGCTTATCCTAGTGCAGGAGGCAGGCATATCTTCATTTTCACAGGGTGTTCCCTCTTTCTTCTTCTGTGCATATCTCTTAAAGGACACTTCTTGGACTCAGAGCCCCCTCAAATAATCCAGGGTGGTCTCATCTCTAGATCCTTGACTTGATTACATTTGCAGGGACTCCTTTTCAAAGTGAAGTCAGTCGTATTCACAGGTTCTGGATGTGGCCTACCTTTTGGAGGTCATCTTTCCACCCACTATACCTCCCCTGTCAAAGTTTTCCTGCCCTCTGCTTCCTTCCTTCAGGTTCCAGGAAGATGTTAAATATTTTGAGCTACAATGTTAATGACTTCATTTGTTACTTCTCTGATGTAGCAGATGATGCCTAGAGATTTAACCCCTTTGTCAAGAGAATGACTTTCTGGGAGCTAGAATATCAGGCTCCGCTTGGGCCACTGGAAAAAATGGCTCTGGGAGGAGGCTCTTGTGCACTGCCTTCCCAGAAGATCACAGCTCACTGGATTTGCTGCCCCTCTGCCCGAATCACAGGAAATCATGGGACAATGGGAAGCACTGTTTAACCATCCCGGCTCTTCCTGGGTTTCTTTTTTGATTTTTTTGTTTTTCTAAGACTTTATACAGCATAGGTTTACTGATTAATTTGATGTAATAAAAATGGGGTCAAATAAAAATTACAACAAAGTAAATAATATTAATGATGTGATGTCTATTTTTTCAGATGAACAAACTATGTTTTTTTAAATATAATTTATTGTCAAATTGGTTTCCGTACAACAACCAGTGCTCATCCCAACAAGTGCCCTCCTCCCTACCCACCACCCACTTTCCCGTCTCCCCCACCCCCCCATCTACTCTTAGTTTTGTTCTCAGTCCTTAAGGGTCTCTTATGGTTTGCCCCCCTCCCTCTCTGTAACTTTTTTCGGCGCTTCCCCTCCCCCATGGTCTTCTGTTAAGTTTCTCAAGATCCACATGAGTGAAAACATATGGTATCTGTCTTTCTCTGCCTGGCTTATTTCACTTAGCATAATACCCTCCAGTTCCATCCATGTTGCTGCAAATGGCCAGATTTCATTCTTTCTCATTGCCAAGTAGTAGTCCATCGTGTATATAAACCACATCTTCTCCATCCATTCTTCAGTTGCTGGACATTTTAGGCCTGGGTTTCTATACAACTTTTCCTTCTTTCTGTTCCTAACCCTTCCCTTCCAGCCCAGTTAATAGTAGCCCTACACTGTGCTGAGTAATTTACAATATCTTATTTAATCCTTAAGACATTCCTGTCAGTATTTCTATCAGTATCGCACTTTGTGGAAGAAGACACTGAGGCTTCCAGGTTCAAGGGCAGAGCAAAGACTTAAACCCAGACTATCTCTTGTCCCAAATCCCATGCTCTTAGCTACTCTCCTGAGGAAACCCCTACAGACCTTATAATGGTGTCGCTCTTGGAACTGAGCTGTCAGAAGCATGATGGGAGTGGTCAAGGGAGCCATGGTGGAGGGCACTGGCCCTGCTTCCAGAAAGTCAGGGTGACAGAGTGTGATAGTTGATCCTTGAGGTCAAGAGTGTATGTGTGTGTTTTTTATTAATGCCACTATGACTGAGAGACCCCCTTCTTTTTAGGAGTGAACAGTCTCAGAGCATCTGGGTGGCTCAGTCAGTTAAGTGTCCAATTTCAGCTCAGGTCACGATCTTGCAGTCCATGGGTTTGAGCCCCAAGTCGAGCTCTGTGCTGACAGCTCAGAGCCTGGAGCCTGCTTCAGATTCTGTCTCCCTCTCTCCTACCCCTCCCCGACTCACACTCTGTCTCTCTCTGTCTCTGAAAAATGAATAAATGTTTAAAAAGAAAAAGGAGTGAACAGTCTCAAATCAGCAACACTGAGAGGGATGAATGTGAAGCAGAATCCCTCCCAGTGTTTTCCTGTGAGCATGGGTAAAGGCAAGAATGAGGCAAAAATGACCATTGAGAAAACCAGCCTGAGTTTATGGTTAAGGTAGGATGCCTGTGATGCCCATAAAGGTATTAAGTAACATCATTGTCACAGCCCAACCAGGAAGAACATTTGCCCCAGTGATGATCTGTCAGACTTAACTGCCTTACTTCTCAGGAGGGAAGGAAACTGACATGTATTTGATTTTCAGACTATTTCCCTTACATTATTGTACTTACTCCCGAAATGATCCCCTGAGGAAGATATTACCGCCCTCGTTTTATAGAGAGGACGATGGGGCTCAGAGAGTGTTTGTGGTTTGCCCAAGGTCAGTCAACGAGTCAATGGCAAAGCCACGATTTGAGCTCGTGTATTCTCACTGTAATTTCAGGGTTTTTTTTTTTATATTTCAGCTCCACAGTGATTATAAAACCCCGGCAATGTTCGATGGCCTGATTAGATGTACAGAAGGAGCCACTTGTCTTATAGCAAGGTGAAATCTGGAGACACGCCAAGTCACGACTGGTTTCCACAACTGCCCTGTGCCTCCTTATCACCCTGCTGGACTTTGTCCACCTCTGCCTAGAAGACTCCTTCTTGAACTTTAAGATCCATCTGAAATGTCTCACCTCTTTGAAGCTTTCTAGATCCACCACTCTCTGGCCCCAAGTAGAATAGCATTCTTTTTTTTTTTTTTAATTTTCATTTATTTATTTTGAGAAAGGGAGAGAGAAAGAATCCCAAGCAGGCTGGACACTGTCGGCCCGGAGCCTGATGCGGGGTCAATCATATGAACTGTGATATCATGACCTGAGCCCAAACCAAGAGTAGGACGCTTAACCAGCTGAGCCACCCAGATGCCCCAGTGTTCTTTTTATACACATTCCCTCAGATCCATATAGATAGGTATGCTTTACTAATAGAGCACTTTGAATATGCCTGCCTCCTGCACAGGATGTGAGCTCATTAAGGACAGGGACTGTGTCCTAGTCAGTGTGGCCCAGCTGGACTCAGTAGAGGGAGGTTGGGCAAGGGCCCTCGGTCTGAGGCTCCCAATGCAGTCCACCATGGCTCTGAACCCACCAGTGCAATCAGGCAAGCCTTGGCCTCCTCCTTCTCCTGGCCGGGTGTCCAAGTGACTCATGCCTTTTCCTGGAGGCCATTAACATGCCCCTGCCCAGATGCTGGTGCGGAGCTCCACTCTGCCCCATGGCTTCGCTGATGTCAGCCTGCCCGTGGCCATGTGATCCCCACCAGCCTCTCCCACACCCCTGCTCTGCCCTGCTTTGTCTTGCCTCTGCCCTGGTGGCAGCTCTCCTCCCCTCCTCATCACACTCCTGTCCCTGCCACCTCACTCCAAAGAAAGGCAAGCTGGGATCTTCGCCCAGCCACTGGTGTGTTAGGCTCCGTGGAGGCAGAATAATCCCTAGAGCGTAAGGTTACCTTCTAAGAAAAAGAAGGGTCTTTGCAGGTGTGCTTAAATTAAGGCTCTAGAGATGGGGAGATGACCCTGGATTCTCCAGGTGGGCCCCAAGTGCCCCCGCAGTGTTCCTGTGAGAGAGAAGCAGAGGGAGATTTCACACACACACACACAGAAAGAGAGATCGGCCATGTGAAGCCAGAGGCAAAGATTGGAGTGATGCAGCCACAAAGCAAGGAATGTCAGGGGCACAGAAGCTGGAAGAGGCAAGGAAGGATTGTCCCCTAGAGCCTCTGTAGCCTACACCATGCTTTCAGCCCAGGACACTGATTTCGGACTTCTGGCTTCCAGAACCGTGGACGAATAAACTTCAACTGTTCGAAGCCACCAACTTCATGGTAATTTGTTACAGCAGCCCAGGAGACTAATATAAGCTCCAAAGAGGTTAATCTTGCTCTCCTAGTTTCTTCAAACTCCTCCCCCACTCTCAGTTTAACAACTCTCTTATCTGCCTCACACCTTCCTGTTTCTTATGGCCCCTTTCTCTCAGAACCTAGAACAATAACTGCCATTTACTGAGCATCTACCATGTGCAAGGCACTGAGGCAGCAGCTTCACATGGGCTCATCACTAATCCAGGCAGGAATGCCATGAGATGGGTCGTGAGGCCCAAAGAAGTGAGGTAACTTATCCAGGACAACACAGCTGGAAAATTCTGGAGCTGAAGTCTAAACCCAGCTAACTTCCAAGCCTTTAGCCGTAGGCCTGGTGCCTCACTGCCCAAGTGGAGGCCTTCTCTAGTTGACTGTTAGTTGCCCAGAAACCTATTGACACGTCATACAAATAAATGTTTCTTATGTGCCAGGCGTTGGGCTCAGCATTTTGCATACATTATTATATTTTTATTGTCAAAGGAACTTCATGAGGTGAGAACTATTATTATCCCTTTTCATAGACCAGGAAACTAGTGCTAGTGGTAGAACCAGCACCTGGGTCTGTGGGGGAGGGGGTGGGGTCCCGGACCAGTGTCATTTCCTCTGATCTGCTCTGCCTCCCATTTGCCCAAGTACACTGGGCTGTAATTTGACTTGGACTTGGGTCAGACTTCTGAAAGGCTCCTGTGTTATCCGAAGCCTGGAGGACTTCCATCAAGTGTATGTGTGGAGCTAGCTTGTTAGTTTCCAGAGAGTTCAAAACACCCACCAGGCCGCAAAAATATTCCACTGCCCAGACATTCACAAACACCCTGCCCACATTTTCAAAGTCTCTCTACCTAGTCCTATCTGCACCCTCCTCCTCATTAGAAAAGTTAAGAGTTATACTGCAAATTAATATACTAAAAAATTCTACAAAATATAAATCATTATAACATTGGTCATTATTAACGATGGTAATATAAAGATTGGGATAGAAGAAAGCTGTTAAAATATGTATCCCAAGTAAAGCCTTAAAAAAAGAAAGCATCTTAACGGAGGCGAGTGTAGGGAATAAATCCAGGGAAAAGAGAAATAAGAGGAAAGCGAGATTGTCCATATTTATAAACCCTGAATAAACTCTGATTTATTTAAAGTCAGTGGTAATTTGCATAATTTCATGTGAAATGTTGAAAAACTTAATTGAAACAGCAAGCTGCACAGCATGGCCAAGAGACAACAAAGTGTCTTTGGAAGTGAGTTAGGATTTCCTGGATCATCTTGGTTTTTTGGGGGGCTTAGGAAGGAAGAACAGTCTGACAAAAGGAGAAAAGAACTCTCCCTAGTTGTCAACAGAAGGAGAATAATGAAAAGAGAAGAGAACCATCGGCTGAGAACCTGGGTTTCAGGCTTTGCTCTTGACTCCTTTGCTGTGTGACCTTGAAGAAGACACTTCCCTTCTCTGGGCTTTGGCTTTTCCCATCTACAGATGACTTCTGTGATGCCTTCAAATTCCATAAGGATATTTTTAACTACTATAGAGTCATGACCATGGTGGTTGTTTTTTTTTGTTTGTTTTTTTTGTTTTTTTTTTTTTTTGAGAGAGAGAGAGGGAAGAGCATGAGCAGGGGAGGGGCAGAGAGAGAGAGGGAGAGAGAGAATCCCAGGCGGGCTCCACACTGTCAGCTCAGAGCCCAACCTTGGGCTCAAACCCACGAACCATGAGATCATGACCTGAACTAAAACCAAGAGTCAGACACCTAACCGCCTGAGCCATCCAGACACCCCACAACCATGTTTTATATTTTGTTTTGACTTTCTTCTCACAGTCTCATAAACAACTAAGAGAATGAGTCCAGGAGATATGGTTGCTGCTGAACACACCCATTTCTCCGGGAGGCAGAATCACGCAGGTATTTGGCTAAAAATCTTCAGAAAAGAGTTCTGTCTCACAACCAAATCCTAAACTCAGTGGAACTACCTTCACGGTGCTGGTTGGAGCAGATTTACTAACAAGGAGGTCCATGGACGCCTCTGTCTGAGTCTCTTTGTTTCAACACTCCCAGGAAGCCAGCCCTGTCCTTAAGCCTGCAAAGTAAACATTATCCTCTGCAAAGACTGGAGTTAGCAGTCACTAAAGTCAACGGTACTCCTTGAAAGGGAGTGTTCACCATTCATCACTCCACCAGTCCCTGCTTTCAAAGTGTAAACATACACTCGGGTCCCCTAGCAGATCACTGTGGCCTTTTATCCCAAATCACCAAAACCCGTGGGCAAGATTCAGAATTGTATTTCACGGCTGGTCCAGACCATAGTTTGGGGGCAGGAACAGACACAGGGAACAAAGAGGCAAGATTCTGGGGGTGGAGGGCAGGAAGAAAAGGGTGTCTCTGCTGTGCTTTCCACAGAGCTTTAGGTGATATTAACATGCTCAGAAAATTTTACCTGTAAGTCCAGAATTTAGACTCATCAGTAAGCATTTCTTGCCTTAAACATTTATTGTAGGTACCATATCATTTTGTTCTTGTTAATTAAGATGCTGCTTCATTATTGTGTTAAATCTGCATCTTGTATGTATGTCCTGGGTCCACACCGGACTGGCAAATTCTTCAAAGGTAGAGGAAGTTCCACCTGTTTGGTTTCCAAGCCCAGCAAAACGCCCAGCACAGAACTGAGCCAAGACAGGCAGATCGCCTTCGCCAGGAAGTCAACAACAGCTCCTCACTGTGCCCCCAAGGCCCCTTTCCCACCAGTCCAACCCCATCCATTTCTGTGACCGACAAGGCAATACCTCCTCTCCCAGGTCTGGGAAGAGTAAGAAGGGCACTGAGGAAAGTGCTATTAGGTTCCTACATTGCTCAGACCAGTCTATACCCCATCTTGGACGTTCTGAATAATGATAACATTTATTGAGTACTTACTATGTGCAGGCATTGCTAAGTGCTTTATCTTGCAACACAACTCTCATGACAATACTATGGGATAACCACTTTTATCATCATTTTGCAGATGAAAAAGCGGAGACCCTAAATACACAGCTATGAAATGGTAGACCTGAGACTCAGATCGGGGCTGGCTGATTTGAATCCTGTGTTTTAAGATCTAGGATATTCTGCTTCCTGAATTAGTTTGTGAGTTTCTTAAGAGCAGAGATCCTGTCTTTTTCTTTTCTGTACTCTCACAGAGAGTAGAGGAATCCTGGGCAATAGTAGACTTTTGGCATCTACCTGTTAACTGACTGATGGTTGAGAGATCCACACCCAGCGCAGTCAAACACCAGAGATAAGAGTGACAGGAGGACACGGAATGATCTTACAAGGATTGTTTTGGGAACTGCTTAGAGTCAGGCCAATTTTGGGGGAAGAAGTATAGACATAGAGACACCACCCCACCCCAGGAAATCTCAGAAACTTCCAGAAAGCCTGGGAAAGGAAGGTGGTCCTCTCTGAGGAAGACTCTCGAAAGAATAATGAGTCATCCAGATACAGGAGGGCACAATGGGTGGCTATGAGATCAAACCTAATTCAATGTCCCCATCACTGGTGGTCACTAAGGAGCCACAGTTGTTCTTTGCAAGAAACTGCTCATCTACTGTCCTGTCTAAATTCCAGTTTAGAAAAATGCACAATGTTCAATTGTTCCTACATTTTGGGTGGCCTACAGAATTTTCCTTCCTTTTCCTGTACTAAAGATGTGCAAGATTGCAGCCCCATTTTCCTAACAGTGGATGTTTCTATATTTTATTTGTAAATCAGTTATTTGGAACTGAAAACACATTTGCCATAGGGAAGCATGCTATTTAAAGAGGTTAGAATCTCAGGTAGGTCCTGAAGATCTTTTTTTTTTCTTTTACCCATTATTAATAGCACGAGTCTGATAGTACACGTCACCTACAAATGATCACGTGTCATAGGAAAATGAATTCCCAATTCTAACTCAGCATGCTAGGACAGGACTCCCTCTCACCCTTGAAACAGGGATTCCTGAGAATGAGAAGTTTGGTGGAAATGTGGTATCTGATGGTTTTCTAAGTGGGTTTGGAGAGGAAATCAAGATTTGAGGGCATAAAGTCATGCCATAGTGTCATCAAGGAGGACACATCTGTTGAAACAGAGTTTACCAACATCCCTGATATCTGTTGGCTCAGGATAGTACATATGAGAAATAGAAGTCACACTCTTGATCTCCTTTAGAGTGTCTTAAACTTCAAAAGGATTTCTACCACACTCAACCTATTAAGTCCCTGAAGTAAAAAAATCAATCATCCCCTAGTTCCAGCTCCAACCCAATAACCCAACATATTATTCCATTATTTCATGTTAAAGGACAAGGCGTTGAAGAAGGAATGACTCCAAAAAGTCCTCATTTATGTAAAAAAAGTAATAATAATAACAGCTATCATATTTTAGTATTCACTTTATGCCAAAGGCCTTATAATTTACTATGTTTTAATTTATCAAATTCTCACAACAACCCTGTGTGTAGATTTAATATTGGCCTCACAGGGAATATGAGGAAACTGAGGGTTAGCATGATCAAGTAACTTGCCTTAGATCACATGGCTAGTTCGTGGAAGAAGAATCAGGATTCAGACCCTAGATTTCAGGCTATTCACTGCTATGCTGTACTTGTTTTTCCAGAAAAAAAAAAAATCCAAAGAAAGATACCACAAAGCAAAACTTGCTGTAAGTATGTTAAAAATACATATTTATATTTAAATGATAATCTTAAAAAGTGATATAAACATATGCTGGATCACTAAGCAACCCAGTTATAACTGAGTCCTGTCACACAATTTAATGACTCCCTTTTCTTTTTGTTTATGATGGATTTCAAGTCAAGGGGAGGCCAAATACTATTCTGGCACACTGAATGAATGGGGGGGGGGTTGCAGTAGATTCAACAAAGACAAATCATGGGAAAACTGTTTCTCCATGCAGTCAAGCAGCATATAGCACAGACACATCACACTCTCAAGGACCTCCCCTTAGCTACCATCCTCACAGTGGAAGCAGAGACATTACACAAATTCCATTTTTCTGTATCCAGCGTTACACTCTATGCTGACTCATCATTTTGAGAACCAGCTACTTGGCTGTTAAAGTGTTTTAGTCCTCACTGAGAATTCTTAACAAATAAAGTTTGTCTCCAAGTCTTCTCTTAGCTATTCTTCTTTTTTGATAATACAATGAGTAGTCATAAATATCCTTTAGAATTTTCTCATTTACCTAGTTAAAAGAAGAAGTTCTAAGAAACAGGAAGGCAGAAACCTGCTAGTTCAATCCTCCCATACAAGGAGAACATCCAGCCTGTTTACAAAAAGGAAAGAATCACAAAGTTGAAGTTTATTACAACGTCAGAAAAAGTGGGAGAGCAGGAAGCAGAGAAAAAGCAGTACAAATAGAAAGCACAAAATATGAGATTATAGCAATAAATCCAAGTAATCAATTATCAGTAATCACAGTAAATGTAAATGGATAAAACTGTCCTATTAAAAATACAGAAAATATTAGATTGAAAAATATTATAAATCCTGATATACTTTTCATAAGAGACTTGCTGAGTTCTAAGGATGCAGAAGGACAGAAAATAGAAGTAATGTAAAAAGACAGAGCTGGCAAATATTAACCAAAAAAAGCCAATGTGGCTATTAGTAATATCAGACAAATGAGCTTAAGGCAAAAAAGGATTAGAGATAAAGCGAGTCACTAAATTTTGGTAAAAGTCTTTTTTTTTTTTTTTTTAATTTTTTTTTTCAACGTTTGTTTATTTTTGGGACAGAGAGAGACAGAGCATGAACGGGGGAGGGGCAGAGAGAAAGGGAGACACAGAATGGGAAACAGGCTCCAGGCTCTGAGCCATCAGCCCAGAGCCCGACGCGGGGCTCGAACTCACGGAGCGCGAGATCGTGACCTGGCTGAAGTCAGACGCTTAACCGACTGCGCCACCCAGGCGCCCCGGTAAAAGTCTTAATTCATCAGGGATATGTAACAACTCTAAATATATATATTTAAAATTCACATAGAAGGAAGGGTGCCTGGCTGGCTCAGTCAGTGGAGCAGGTGACTCTTAATCTCAGGGTTGTGAGTTCAAGCCCCACGTTGGATGTAGAGATTACTTTAAAATAAAATAAAATAAAATAAAATAAAATAAAATAAAATAAAAATAAAAACAAATAAAGAAAATTCACATAGGAGGAGTCACTTGAAATGGTCTTAAAGGTTGAGTAGGAGTTCACTAGATAGACAAGGGGACAAAGCCAGGGAGAGGGGCACGCGAGACAGAGGAAACATCCCACACCAAAATCCAGAGATGTGGGAAAACGTAGCACGTACAGAGGTCTAAAGCATTGGATAATTACATTAGGAAAGAAAAACTAAAACATTTGAAGTGGCAATGATTGCACATCCACAAAGCCTTAGTTTCTGTGACACTTTTAGGTACTAGAAAGAAAAACCAGACCAAGTTCCTCTTCAGCATAAAATGAAAGCCACTAGAAAAAGAATACTACATCCATAAGGGGGGATGGGAGGAGTAAAAAGAGCTGATGGTTTCATTTTCCCGGGGCAAATCCTCCATTGCAGATTTGCAAAGCCCCAGAGTAATTCACTCCGGTGATGTCATTTTAGCCTTGGTTGGTTGCACATCCTAAACAATCATGTGACCAACACCCTTTGGCTCTCACCGAGAGTCCTAAACAAGACAGGCAGCATTGCTCAGCCTGTGTGCTAGCAAGCTGCTTGAGTTCCTCACTTTCATAATTACAATCTGACTTGTTACATGTAACACAAAGGCGGTAAGAAAGGAGAAAGACAAACAAGCGTGGAAACTATTTCATATTAATGCCATGACCTAACACATCCATTTGATTTCAGTTGGCAAAGGAAGCAGAAGATCCAGTTGGACAAAAAAAAGATCAAGAAAAGTTGCACAATGGGGTTCTGAGTTGGGAACATCCTTTATACATTGTCAGTTTCTACAATGACAGGTACTTCGCTCAGTCGTGAACAAAAGTACTTCAGTGAGTGGCCAAAAGTCTTAGGAAGTAATGTCACTTCAGAAGAAACTGCTTTTAAAATTTTCAGACAAGTTAGACAATTTATGTCCTTTGAATCTGGATCCCATTTTTGTTGATATTTTTAACTAGGGAATCACCAAATAACTAGGCAGTGGGAATTGACACCCACCTGCCCATTTTTTATTTTGATGGTGAAACCTGGAAACTGAGGAGGAGTGGCTGGAGGGATGGGGGAGAGATTGTCTCCTTTTCTGGTGTTTTCAGAAATGTCCTTTTCTGCAAGTGAAACCTGGATTTGGCTTTAATCACAACAGAGATTATTTTCCACATCAGGGAGAGTGGAAAACAGGTCTCAAACCCTGTGCCCTATTTTGCCTCTAGCTATCTATATTTGTCCCTTGCCCCGAAAGAGCTCGTATCCCCTCTTCTCTTGTCTGCTCCTCCTTTCTTTGTTCATTCCTCCATTCTTTTCTAGCCCACAGAATGGCAGAACTTACGCAACCCAGTACTTTTTGTAGAAGCTGCTTTGTTCCAGTAATTGAGCAGGTATGTATCTGCTGCCTGCCACATGCCAGCACTGTTATAGGTGCTAGGAAGACAGCAGTGAACAAAGCAGATAACAAAGAGAACAGAAATCCTCTGCCACTGAGCTGCATTGGAGGGCTGTCAGGGAAGGGGCTCAGAGGAATTGTGCCGTGGGCTGAGATCTGAGCAATGGAAGGAGTGAGCCCAGGAGAAAATACCTGGAAAGGTGTTCTCCAGCCACAGGGAACAGCCCAATGCAAAGGCTATGAGCAGAGCATTAGCTCTGCGCATTCCAGGAAAAGGAAGGAATTTGCTGAGCCATTCCTAGGGTCTAGTCACCCACACATGAAGGCCACTTGTAGCTGCTAGGTCGCTGGGCTGGAACCATGTCAAGGAATGCCCCTGCCAAAGGTAAGGTCAGATTATAAAAAGCCTCTAATTCCGTTCCAAGCTGGAGGGGTGGGGAGGGAGGGTCTGTGATTCCAGAAAATCAGTGTGGCAGCCATGGCATAGAGTAGTAAGAGACTAGAACCTGAAGAGAGGAGAGGAGAGGCCTGCACAGCAGTGCAGACTCCAAAGGTGGTGGCAGAGAGCAAGAGAAAGATGGGGTCTCCCTAAGAAAGAGGGAATGGGGTGGGGAGGGTATGGGACAAGTGTCTTCAGGAGGCGGTGATCAGTGTGGATGAGGATGTGTGGGGGTTTGGAAGTATGAGATGGGAGAAATGAAAACATTTTGTCCACAGAGTTCCAGAGTTTGAGGAGAAGGAGGACAGAGAACCCTTGCAAGAGGTCTGACAAGGGAGAACATAGAACTGGACAGGAAGTGGAGCGGGAGCTTCAGGTTCACGGAGGGGTGGAGGAGACGGGTGGACCGGTGCTCACATGCACACAGGCACAGGCCCTAGCCCAGCCTCACACACACACACACACACACACACACACACACACACACACACGGCAACGGCAGGTGCCTTTTCAAAGTGTGCCAGGTTGAGGGAAATGAGCTAACCGTGTCTTTCTTAGCCTTAGAGGATGGCCAAGCCTCTGTTTTTATAGACTGCGTTCGAATACCTTCTTAACATTTGTTCTCTTTCAGTAAACATAAAATCCACATACTCTCTTTTGAAATAATTTGGAATTTCAAAACCAATACAGTAACTAAAAACAAAGCAAGGTGATTTCTCAGGTCTCTTCAGGTCTCTTATGCATCCTCTTCCCATGTGGTCTGTACCCTCTGACCTGTGGGACTTTCCTGGAGAACACTTGCTGAGTTGCTACAGCCTGGCAATGTGGCCTAGTCTGCATCCCAGCCTCAGGCTGCATTCATTAACTCAAAAGGGAAAGGAAACAAGGTAACAACTTAGTGGACTGCAGACACTTGTCCTTACAAATACGTAGAGGGATTTAGTCCAGTAAAGGAGAAGGGTGCTGGGATGAAGACAAAAGCTTGCCTTGCTTCAGAGAGCAAAGCTAGACTCAGTGACTAAGTCTCAGTGACTCAGTTTCAGATTTAAGAAAAATAGTTCTCAGTGACTCAGTTTCAGATTTAAAAAAAGCAGTTCTCATTAGAGATCAGGACTTTCTGACAGTGGAAGTAGTAAACATTCAGCACAGCAGGTGAGCTGTGTTGTAAAGCAGGAGCCTGCCCTGGGTCGAAGGTCCCTTCTAACACATTTGTCCTATGAGCTGATTTCTATCTAACTACCATGAGCAAGGCACTGAGTGATGGCGTTCACAAAGACTTCCGTTCTTTCTCATCAGGAAAAGCCACTTAAAAAGAACTATCAATGTCATTAGCCATTAGAGAAATATAAATCAAAGTCACATTGAGATACCACTTTCCACCAACTAGGATGGCCAAAATCCTAAAAAAGACAGACAGTAAAAAATGTTAGCAAGGACATGGAGAACTTGGAACCTTCATGCATGGCCAGTGGGAACGTAAAATGGTGCAGCCTCTTTGGAAAACAGTCTGGCAATTCCTCAAAAGTTAAACATAGAGTCACCATATGACCCAGCAATTCCACTCCTAGGTACACACCAAAGAGAAATGAAAATTTATGTCCACACAAAAAACTTGTATGCAAATGTTCGTAGCAGTCTGACCCATCATAGCCAAAAAGTGGAAACAATTCAAATGTCCATCAACTGATGAATGGACAAATAAAATATGGTCTATCCATACAATGGAATATTATTCAACAACAAAAAGGAATGAAATCCTGACTGACAGCTGCTATAACATGGGTGGACCTTGAAAACATTATAAGTGAAAGAAGCTAGTCACAAAGATCATATATGGTAAGATGCCAATTATACGAAATGGCTATAATAGGCAAATCTATAAAGACAAAAGTAGATTAGTGATTGTCTGGGGTCAAGGAGTGAAGGGAAAAGAGGGGGGAAATAAGGAGTGTCTACAAGTGGCAATGGAGTTTTCTTTTGGGATAATGAAAATGTCCTAAAGTTGATTGCGATGATGGTTGCACAACTCTGTGAACGTACAGAAATAATTGATGTGTATACTTGAAATGGATAAAGTGTACAGTATGTGAATTATATCTCAATAAGACTGGTAACTAAAAAGAAGAAAGGAAGGAGGGAGGGAGGGAGGGAGGGAGGAAGGAAGGAAGGAAGGAAGGAAGGAAGGAAGGAAGGAATCTGATACAAAGCTCAGAATGCAAATTGATTGGTAGATCCCAGACCTGTTTAGATTCAGGCTGGCAATGCGTTGTGGAGGGAGGGGGAGGGGAGTTGAGTGGAGAGAGAAAAGAAAAGGAGAGAATGAAAAGGAAAGGGGAAAGGAAGAGAAGAGAAGTTAAAAAAGAAGGAGAAAAGATAAGGAAAAAGAAAAAAAAAGAACTACTCTCCCCAAAATGGGAAGTAAAGTTTGAGCACAACTGTTATTTGTAATTTGCTTGTTATAGCAGGATCTCTACCATATAAATTCATCTGCTTCTGAATTCTGACGCTGGAAGTATTTTTTAAGATGATTTCTCCCAACCCTCCAGACAGCACCATCCTGATACCCAGACAACAGAGCCCCCTCACTTGTACCGCATGTCTACCCCACACACACCAGATTGATTAGAAGGAATAGGGGAATAGGGGTGCCTCTGACCCTTGAGATCCAGCACGCCACACTGGCCCAGGGAGCTCCCTGACCCTAAACATTTGTTCTTGAGATAACACCATCCAGGACTCCCAGAAACACTGCTGGACCTCTCTTGCCCTCTGTCTTCAAAACAAAAGAAGGTTCATGGGCTGTGTTGCTCGTGATCTTAGAAATAAAAATTGCTTTGGAAAGATTTGAGCAGTGGAAGCTCCTAGGTAAGAAAAGACAAATTAATTAAGTTGTCAAATCCTTTCTCTCAAAGAGTATGAATGCAATAGACTCTTGCATAACGAAGTATCATTACCCAGCAATGCTGAGCATCCCTATTCTTGCTTCCCTTTATCTCACAGTCCTGGTGGTACTTTGAGAATTACATCGTACTCGCAACAGTTGTACACAGGGACTGAGGACATTTTGCAACAGCAAACAGTTCGTATTACTCCTCAAATATAAATATGTAAATGTAGCTGTAGCACGCATGAAACAGAATGCTGATTCTTTATATTGACAACTGGGTATTAAACACTAGGATGGCAATAATTTAACATGTATATAAATGTATTTAGTAAGATTTAACAACTCTTCAGAGTTAAATTGAAAAGTTCAACTCTAGGGGCACCTGGGTGGCGCAGTCGGTTAAGCGTCCAACTTCAGCCAGGTCACGATCTTGCGGTCCGTGAGTTCGAGCCCCGCATCAGGCTCTGGGCTGATGGCTCAGAGCCTGGAGCCTGTTTCCGATTCTGTGTCTCCCTCTCTCTCTGCCCCTCCCCCGTTCATGTTCTGTCTCTCTCTGTCTCAAAAATAAATAAACGTTGAAAAATAAATAAAATAAAATAAAATAAAATAAAATAAAATAAAATAAAATAAAATAAAAGTTCAACTCTAGGGGCACCTGGGTGGCGCAGTCGGTTAAGCGTCCGACTTCAGCCAGGTCACGATCTTGCGGTCCGTGAGTTCGAGCCCCGCGTCAGGCTCTGGGCTGATGGCTCAGAGCCTGGAGCCTGTTTCCGATTCTGTGTCTCCCTCTCTCTCGGACCCTCCCCCGTTCATGCTCTGTCTCTCTCTGTCTCAAAAATAAATAAACGTTAAAAAAAAATTTTTTTTAAGTTCAACTCTATTTAAACAATTTTTACTTAAAATGTGGTTGTTTTCATGTATTTTTATTTTGCCTTTTAATTTTAATAGATAATATGAATATTTTAAAATAATAACTTTTGAAAATATACAAAGGAATTACAACTTCAAAATTTCCATTCACTTTAATTTACACTTTGGTAAAAGTATACTCGAATTTTTAAACATTTTGAGAACAATTGCACTTTGTTTTTCATCTGTTATGACTGTCAATGGAACACAAATGACATGAAAATCTTTATGTAACAGCACAATTAATGGTTTTGCTGAAATGAAGAAAATAAAACAGATGTAGAATAAGTGAATGATTTGTGAATTATTTATGTCTTTTGTTACTCATACAAAATGTCGCTAGCTCATCCAAACATGTGCAAAATAACTGAATGTACTCATCTTTGGTATATTGCCAATTTTCATCATACAAAGACCAAAGCTTTGTTTTTTTGTTTTTTGTTTGTTTGTTTGTTTGTTTGTTTGTTTTAAAGACCAGAGCTTTGTAAACATTTCGGATTTCATCATTGATTTATCAAGACAGAAAGCTACGACACCTTTTACTTAACATCATTTAGCTTTCTTTACAACTTTTAAATGTATGGACATAGGGTATGTGGACCTCTGTCTGTGCCCTGACCTGGCCTGCTTCTTGAGTGGTCCAAGTTACCCAGGCAAATATAAAGGATGCATTGGGGACTTCAAAGGAACGCTTGAATCTATGCCTTTCTCTCCGAAAATAAAAATAAAAATTTCAGGAATTCCATTGGGTGGTCATAATTCTTTGAGCACACTTAAAATTCACCAGAGAGGGAAAATGAAACATGCCCCCACAACCTTGGAGATGAGGAAGGTTTATGACTCTTCCTTTGGGGTGAAGGAGTGGCGAGAAGGGAGGAAGAGGGAGAGGAAAAGCAGGAACTCACTCACGCTTCCCAGTGCTGGTGGCAGGGGCCATTAGGAGCCTCCCACCCCACTTCACAGTGGAGGTGAGGCGGGGGCGGGGGGGGGGTGCGGAATCAGGACTAAGAGATAGCCTCCTGCTCAGGACTTGATTCTCAGGGAGATACCCCTCTTTGGTGCTGATCTGGGGACTCCTCACCCTAGTGGGGGTACTACAGCCCCAAGGACACACAGGCCAGAAAGATCAAGACAGGAGTGGGATCAGAAGCTCTTTCTAGAACATGCTCAGCCTTGGGCCTGGGCCTTGCCAGCTCCTAAGACTTTTGTGCTAGGAAGAAAACCGAATCCCCTTCAGGCAAATGAAACATGAAAAGAGCCCTTTCCTCCTTGCAGAAGCAGCCCTGAGCCAGGGAGTTGAATTTGGCAAGGGGAGCCAGGCCTGGATTTTAGCCCTCCGCAGCTCCCTTGTCTGGGCACCAAACACAGGCACAACTTGTCCCACCACACATGTGGCTCTGGCCTGGGCAGTGGCGGCCACATAGAGCAGGGAAGGTGACCTGACTTCTGGTGGCAGCACACTGGAGCAGTAATTCCAAAATTCCATTCCATGCATCCCTTGGTTCCATTGAGCTGTGTCTGACCCCCACTCCCCAAAACACACATCAGCCACAGCAGCTCATTGTCGCCTGATATCTAGTGTAGGTTGTGTTCTTGGCTTTGGCTTTGTTTTTGTTTGAAAGAAGGGATTGTACAACTTAAAAAAATTTTTTTTCTTTACTCCAGATCTAGACCAGCCACATCATGGTCTCTGGAGGCAATGTGAGAGGAGGGACAGTGAGAGAGTGCAATGGTGCGTTTCAGGGACATCAACAGCCACTGGTTTTGGGCCCCTATAGCAATAGACGGGCTCCTCTCTTTGACCCCACCAGGCACTGTCCTTTGCAGTGCCTGCAACTCAGAATTTTTTTTGGACCTTGGATGGGGAGTCTCTCTGTAAATCCAAATTACCACTTTGTTAAACCTTTCACATGCCAAAGTAGGCAAATTTTATACATATATATATATATATATTTTTTAACGTTTATTTATTTTTGAGAGAGAGAGAAAGAGACAGTGTGTGAGCAGGGGAGGGGTAAAGAGACAGGGAGACACAGAACCCAAGGCAGTCTCTAGGCTCTGAGCTGTCAGCACAGAGTGCAACGTGGGACTCGAACCCACGAACCATGAGATCATGACCTGAGCTGAAGTGGGACGATCAACCAACTGAGCCACCCAGGCACCCCAACAATATGTATTTTTTAAACTTCCACATTTGAAAACCCTTCTAGGTATAATCCACAGTAATATACAGCCAACACAGCAATCATGACAGTCCCTCATTTTCCTGACTAAATTTAGAAACAAACATTTTCGGAGTATGAAATTAAATAACAAAGGTCATAGGACAATGAATAATATGCCATGTGTGGTTAATTACACTTGGTTCTAAAAAAAGTCATCGTAGCCTGTACATAAAAATTGCATGTGTAGTTATTTCAGCTTGAAATGTCATAGGGTTACTTGGTTTCAAAGAGAAAATGGAAAAGCACAAAGATATTTACATAATACTGATAAAAAATACTTCTTAAGAGAATGTAATATTTAATTCTTTATTGCTTCCCTTTGTCCTGTGGCTGACTTATAAATATGCAATGCCCAATTCTTTGTGTCATTGAAATTAAGGGTTCATAGTATTTTCAGTCTTTTCAGAGAAAAGAACCAAATAATTTAGATACAGAAAAGATATGATTGTTTCCCAGCAGTTACCAAATCTGATGAACCATTGTAATCATTAAGTAGATAGAATTACATTTAATCTTTTTCCACGAGGAGATAACCTGTACTTTTAACTTCCAACAATGCTGTTTTGATGTTCCCTTAATACCTCAGGTTTCAAAAGTGAAACATGTCTGAGATCCTTGAATGAAAATCACTTGTCTGCCCAATTTTTATCTTTGCCATAATTAAAGCAGGAGACTTAATTGTGAATGAACTCATTCTAATACTCGAATAAGATAAAATAAGCAAGCCACATTGTTAGTAGCAACGATAGAAGTGATAGCTCTGGGCAGTCTAGCAAATGCTAATGTGACTTGGGGTGTTCACCTAAAAAAAGACACACACTGAGGTCAAGATCACCGTTTCTTTTTTGGGTGATTTTGCCCCACCGTTGCCTAAGAGATCAGAGAAGGATTTTCCCTCTCTATTTGTGTTTCCTATCGCCCTAGGATTTACACTTTTGCTCCTTCTGATTGGTTTAGCAAACATTATTGAATACTTATGAAGTGCTACACACTGAATTCCTAAGCATTAGGAATTCAAAGATGAAAAAAAAAAAAAAAATACAGTCCCTGTGGTCAAGGAGCCCAGTTTAGAGGATTCAGTGGGGATACTGGGGATACTCAGTGGGAATACTTTGAGATCAGAGGAGGGATTCAGTTTCTCCATCCGGATAACTTCTCTAGGGTCCATTCAAACTCTAAAATGTACATGATTCTACTTGATGACTCCGGGTTTCATATTATTTCAGATAAGGTGTTTAATAGCTATACTGATACAGCCACAGTACTTCTAGAATGCTGACGCCAGGATCAGCCCTAGTGTTTTCCAGGTTCCTCTTAAAGTTTTCCTGGTGTTATTACCCTACCTAAAGCCCCACAGTTACCTTTTGTTCCTGGCAGGAGGGGTGTTGATACGAGCATGTTTTGCAGGTGCAATGCACCTTCAATTCACCCTCATTTGGTGGAGAATAGTTTTGTCATCTTATTCAAGTTACTTACTTGCCACAGATTGAAATTCTAAACGAATTTACTTGTCTTCATTCCTTTCGGAATAAATACAAGTCTGACACACTCCCCTCTCCTATTTTAGAAGAGAGAGGCCTTAAAATGGTTCTATCTTGTGATTTATCGGGCGGCTTCTTGCCAGTGAATGAGACTGATCCCAGCCACAGTCTCTTGGTTTTGCATCATCCAAACTTGTGGGGTTTGCTGATTCAGGAATCATTCTGTTCTTTATAGCTCTTCTGTTGGCTGCTTCTAAATAAGGAGAACCATTCTCCAGCTTGAGTTATAAAACTCATGTTTGTTTTGGTTTGGTTCGGCTTTTTAAATTTTATTTGAAGAGGTGTCAAGAAGATCCAAAGCAACAGAAGATGAATTGTAGATCATTGGATGTCAACTGGGGGTAAGGAGGGGTAAGAGTTTTTTCAAACTACATAGCTTGAAAATCTGCTTCCACTCATCCTATCCATTGCAGCATTTGAGAATCACGGCAGTAGAGGGACAACAGATTAGAACCCGGAACCCAGGTTCCATTTACGTTTCTGCCACCAACTCCCCAAATGCTCTGTGATCCTGGTTTACCCTCTGGTCAATTACACTTATATGTTCATCTGCATATTTTGAATTTGATAAATCACCTACCTACCTCTTCTTACTCAGATTTCATGCTCTAAATGCAGAATTTATTTATAGATTCCAGAGGGGAGGTGGGTAGGGAAATGGGCAAAAGGGTGAAAGGAAGTAGGAGGTACAGGCTTCCAGTTATGGAATGAATAAGTCACAGGGATAAAAAGTACAGCATAGAGAATTAAAAAAAAAAAAGTGATTTAAGTTCCCAAGAATAAAATATACAATGAAAAAGCTATCATGGAAAAAAATATATTTAGACTGTCCCTATACTTAACCCCAAACAGAAAAGTTGGTTAATTAAATCTTGTCCCCCCCTCCCCATCAAGGAAACAGATATTCTATCGTGGTTTTTTTTTTTAATGTTTATCTTACGTTTGAGAGAGAGGGAGAAAGTGTGTGCATGAGCAGGGGAGGGGCAGAGAGAGAGAGGGTGAGAGAGAATCCCAAGCAGGCTCATTGCCACCAGTGCAGAGCTTGACATAGAGTTCGATCTCATGACCCAAGCTGAAATCAAGAGTTGGACGGTTAACCGACTGAGCCACCCAGGCACGCAGTATAGATATTCAATTGTAGCTAGAGGATTGTGTTTCAACATGATGTCCATTCATTCACTGGGGTGCAATTGAGGTATGTTATCCAAGCTGGGGGGGGGGCAGATCCCTTTACCCAGATAAATAGTAGAGAACTGACAGAACCCAGCAGAACCAATCAGTTACAGATCCACAAAAGGGTGAGTGTGTAGCTTTGAGACCTTTATAAGATGTCTCAGAGATCCCTTGGATTTGGTATTTTCCACCAATTAATTACCTGAGCTCATCACATTCCTGGCCAAGGGCACTTTCTCCCTAGTTTTCTCTAGAAAACCTCATCTTGCTCTTACCCACCCCCGCCTTTAGTTCTGGTAACCCTAGTTCTCCCAAGTGTTCTAGGAGGCAACAGTTCTTGTCTGGCCCCTCCAGTCCACGTTCCCTTTCTGGGCTCACTTGTCTCCTCAATGAGCAAAGTCTAATGTGTTCATTATCTGGTCCTTTACAGGAAAAGTTTGTCACCCCAGGAACCAGAATGTGGCACTTGTGGCTCCTCTGCTAAAGCCTTGCAGTTCTTGAGGATGTGTCCAGCTGGAATACACTCCTGGCCTCTCATCTTTCTGTCACTCAATATCTCCTCGGAACATGAGTTATAGCACTGGTGAATTTGAGAGAAAGAACCGAGCTTAGGTCAGCCCTTGTCTTCTCAGAGCCAGCCTGTCACGGGCAGTATAAACTCTGGTCCATTCTCTGCCATGCGGTAGGGAGCCAACATAAGTCACTCTGCACTCAAACTTTATCTGAGGGGTAGACTCACACTAATCCAAGTTCACAGAGACTGCTGTATAGCCAGAATTAAAGTGTATTCCACTTTGGGGGTGCCTGGCAGGCTCAGTCGGTAGAGCGTAGGACCCTTGATCTCAAGGTTGTGAGTTCAAGACCCACATTGGGCCTGGAGCTTACTTTAAAAAATAATAATAATGAATAAAGTGTATTCCATTTTAATGATAAATGCAACCAGCTATCAGATGGACCCTCATATCAGCAGATCCCTGTGGACAGGGAGCAAACTCATTTAAATTTTGTACTTAGAGCATGAACTCTGAATAAGGAGAGGTAGGTAGATGATTTATCATTTGCCACAGACACCTGAGAGCTCAAGTCCTTGGGCCAAGGCTCCTTTTCCCCTATCCCCTGAACAGAATTTGGGAAGGTACTCTCAACTTCTGGCTTCTTAGGCTTAGATTTTCCATGATTGGCTGATAGCATCTCTGCTCACCATCTCTATTCATCCAGGCTTTCTCCAAACAGGTGATTAGCTTTATACTTTTTAAATTAACAGTTACATTCTGGTGCTTGCCATCCTTGAGATTATTCCCATGTCACCTTGGCTGTAGTTATAGGTGTTTCCAAAGTCTCCAGTTACACACTGGTTACCTATCATTTACTCCTTCAGCTAATTTATAATCTGTGAGTGTGTGTGTGTGTGTGTGTGTGTGTGTGTGTGTGTGTGTGTATTACTGATTTAAATTTAAAAAAAAATTTAATGTTTATTTTTGAGAAAGAGACAGACAGAGCATGCATGGGGGAGGGGCAGAGAGAGAGGGAGACACAGAATCCGAAGCAGGCTCAAGGCTCTGAGGTGTCAGCACAGAGCCCAACGCAGGGCTCAAACCCACAAATAGAGAGATCATGACCTGAGCCGAAACCAAATGCTTAACCAACTGAGCCACCCAGGCGCCCCATATGTTTTACTGATTTAACTTTTAGAAGGCACCCTCATTTCCTATTTATATGGGAAGATACTTTACTATTCCCCAATTGATTGCCAACAAGGTATCTTTGAGCTCTTGGGAAAGAAAGCCTTTTAGTATAACTTTTTATTATACTTTGAAACTTAACCTCCTGAATTCAAGCACCGAAGCAGTTTTTTCTGATTTCATATTGTAATAACCACTGAGACTGAGCTAATGATGACAAATATCTAGCGAAGACTCTCAGGGTAACTCATCTGTTTTTTTTAAATCTGTTAAATAGTCTTATACAATAAAGTCAACACATCTTTAAGATCTCTAGTTTATTTCTAAAGGAAGTAGATAAAAATATTTCACTCTTAAGCAAAGAAATAGCCAAGTGGACACCCCTGACAATCAGAATCAGCCTCAGATCAGACATGGCTCTCCCCACTGTCTTCCTTTTTTTCCTCCCAAAACATCTCTCCTGTGTTAGGCATAGTTTTGAGCACTGTGGATATAAAAGTGAAAATATGATCTAATAGAAGATTCTTGACCCAATGGGGCTTACATCTAGTTGAGGGAGACAGACTATAAAAAAACAAATAAACAAGAAAAATATCAACAACCGATAAGTGCTGTACAGAGAATAGGACCAAGTAATGTAATAGTGACTGCTTTAGAGGGGTTAGCAGTGAAGGCCTCTCTGAAGGGCCATGTTAAAGCTGAGACCTGAGAGACAGAGGAGCCAATCATAGCAAGAAGTGGGTAAAGAACATCACAGGTAAGGGACAAAGGGGGTGGAACAAGTTTGGTGAGTGTGGGAAGAGAAAGGTAGTAGAGCTGGAGTGTGGCCAGCAAGGAGGCGGGTGGCAATAAGTCTTATCCAGAGCATAGGATGTGGAAAGTATGCAGGAGCAAATACCTTGATGATTTCCTGATGGAGAGGGACCATGGAAACTATAACTGCTTTACACTGCCTCATGTTTTTGCTCTATTTTAAAAACATATCATAAAGAAAAGTGGGTGTATAATATGGGTTGGTTCAGTCTCCACAGTATTGTCTCTGGCCAAGCTCATTTGTGTGTCTTTTCCAGATTTCCCAGGTGATACGTGTTCCAAATCTGAAAAATGACATTTGAGCAGAGCGAAAGGACAAGGATGTAGAAAATTCATCACCATGCCCTTCAGTATCTCAGAGGTCATGCATGCTTAAAAGCCAAGGATAGAAGAGTATATGAATGATTTCTGAGTAATTGCAAGATGAAAGCCATATGAATGACTTTTTGTGAATTGTTTTGTTAAACTTGATAAACTTACCCTTCTGAAGAGTTGGATGTGTCAATATTCTCAGTCTCAAAATGAATCTTCCAGCTGAGTGATGTGTGCGTGTTAAGGAAAGGATAAATAAGGCTTCAAAAGGTATGTTGGCCCTGAGGTTTACAGATTCATAAACTATTATTCTCAGTTCATTCAGGAGAGAATTGATTCACATTAATTAGAGTTATAATAGGTCGATTAAAAAAGTACAACCAAAGAAAGAGAGAGGGAGAGAGAGAGAGAGAAGCAAACCATGAGATGATAGAGAACAAACAGAAGGTTGATGGGAGGGAGGTGGGTGGGGGATGGGCTAGATGGGTGATGAGTATTAAGGAGGGCACTTGTGATGAGCACTGGATATTATATGTAAGTGATGAACTCTACTCCTGAAACTAGTATTACACTGTATGTTAACTAACTGGAATTTAAATAAAAATTTGAAAGTAAAATTAAAAAATAAATTACAACACCATTTATTTATTAACTGTGAGAGTTAGAAATCCATGTCTGTTGGTCAACACATACTCTTCCTGGTAGGAAAATCTGTTAAGAAATCAAATTAAAGTCAGAAAGGTTAAATGTCAAATATGGAAAATGAACGAATCAAGTTGGATGTTTTGAAAGGCTATTTTCATTAAGCAATGGCAGCCTGATACAGTCTTTTTTCACTATAAGGACATATAGTCCCAGCTGGGCAAATGATCTACTATTCAGCTAGATGGGGAAGGCCAGGACTGGAGAAACACTGGAAAAGGCTGACTCCCAGCCTCTCATTTTTCTAAGCCTGGGCCACTATTTCAAAGGATGCTCAAAAGGCCACCTACAGTAAATTTGCGTTGGGAGTTTATTAGAAATGTATTTTTCCAGGCCCCATTCCACACTTCTGAATCAAAATCTCTGGTCTTGGGTTGGGAATATTCATTTTAACTAGCTTTCCAGGGAACTGTAAGCACACTGATTTTTTGTTTTTTTTTTATTTTTTTTTATTTTTTCAACATTTATTTATTTTTGGGACAGAGAGAGACAGAGCATGAACAGGGGAGGGGCAGAGAGAGAGGGAGACACAGAATCGGAAACAGGCTCCAGGCTCTGAGCCATCAGCCCAGAGCCCGACGTGGGGCTCGAACTCACGGACCGCGAGATCGTGACCTGGCTGAAGTCGGACGCTTAACCGACTGCGCCACCCAGGCGCCCCTGATTTTTTGTTTTTGTTTTTGTTTTTGTTTTTTAGCACACTGATGTTTTGGAAACACTGCTAGCTGCAAAGCTATATAACCTTAGGCAAGTTAGTTACTTAACTTCACCAAGCCTCAGTTTATTTGTCTGTAAAATAGAGGTGATAACAGGTCTTATCTTCTAGGACTATTGCCCAGATCAAGTGAGTCAAGACAGGCAAAGCTCTTAGAACAGTGTCTGGCACCTAGTAAGCCCTCAATACATGCTTGCTGTTATTATTACCACCATCAGTTACCATCTTCACTGTCATTATTCAGCCTACTACATTCCTGTTTGATCACAGACTTAAGTTTTTTAATCAAGCAAAGCCAAGTTTACTGGCTATGGTTTTAAGGACGAGTGTGCTCTTGACAGAGTCTTAGTAGTATCTCCCAGATTGTTTTTCATAGATGAGATTTCAGGGTTTCTGCTTCTTAAGGATGGAAAAGATAGTATCCTAAGCCATTTCAAATCATGCAGCAGGATGGATTCTTTTGGGGGAAGGTTTCTTATGGCATCCACAGTGTTTGACTTAAAGCCTGTATTTGATCTCAGAGTTTGGCATATCCTAGCCCTGTCTTAAAAGTTCAATTCCATCTTCCTTTGGGGCTAACATTTCTGTCGACTGGTAACAGCAACATCCCAACTTGTTTCAAGTCATCTCCCTAAATGGGGTCACTTGTTATGAATTACTGTCATATTTACACTGTCCTTTAACAAATCAACAAAATGTAGAAAGAGATTCCTCCTGAGTCATATGGGCTGAGTGACAGCGATTGCAATCAGGCGAGGTAGAATCTTGGAGACACCACGCTGGCACCTTGGAAGCCCAGTACCACGTACTACTTTTGCAACTTGTCATAGTTTGTAAATGAAACCTAGCATGGCACCATTCCTATCAACTCTCTCTTCATCTGAATACTTCAGAGCCGGTTATAAACATTAATTAAGCTGCAAAACATCCCTGTGACACGGATAATTACTAGTCGTTCCTGCATTTGAGATGGGCACATTAAAGGAAGAGGTTAAACGAAGTCAATTCTTCAGGTTAAGCTGATTCAGCAGCAAAACCATTCAGGGAGCTTCTCACCATTACAATCTCAATAGCTCTACAACTGATTTCCTCAAACTTAAGCCTAACATTTAACACTGAGCTGTACACAGGGCGCGTGGGTGGCTCAGTTGGTTAAGCGTCCTACTTCTGCTCAGGTCATGATCTCACGGTTCCGTTCGTGGGTTGGTGGGTTCATGGGTTCGAGCCCTGTGTTGGGTTCTGTGCTGACAGCTCAGAGCCTGGAGCCTGCTTTGGATTGTGTCTCTCTCTTTCTCTGCCCCTCCCTAGCTCTCTCTCTCTCTCTCTCTCTCTCTCTCAAAAATAAATAAACATTAAAAAAATTGTTTTAAAAAACTGAGTTGTAGGCAGATGAATACATCTTTTCCAAAACAAAAATTAAAAGTCTAACCTGGTGAAGAGCAAAGGAAGGCACACCCTGGTTTAGCTACTCTGACTTCCTTTATGTGCAATCTGCTTACAGCGCTGGACCTCTCCCCCTTCTAATCAGGATGGGTTCTTGTTCCTCCCTTTCATTTCCACTCCGCAGTAAACTGAGCCTACACTCTGCTGTTGGTCTGCAGCGGAAGAAACAGCCAGTTGCTGATGACAAATAAGGCCTAAACAGCCTGCTAGGAGAGCCACGCCTACCACACCCTGGAGGCTCCACTTGACTCCACCCCATTTCACTCGCGTGCTGGGTCTGCTAAACATTGTCCAGCTCCCGGGTCACAGGCTGGCAAGACCCTGAGCTATTTTTAGCTGGGTCCAGGGCTCAAGGCACTAAATCTGGATAGGTAGCTGAGATTCAGCTCTAGCTTTTTAAAAATAACTTCTATTTTTCCTCTCCTTACAATGTATCATGACTTCACTTTAGACTTTTTGGAAAATATAGCCGACAAAAAGGTGAGAACATTTAGAACACATAGCAAAAAGAAGAAAATTAAAATGTCCTGTAATACTCTTTATTGAAGTGTAATATATACATAAAGAGTAAGGCATACTGATCTTTCATATGCATACTGATACATTTTTCTCTCTTTTTTAAAGTTTATTTATTTTGAGAGAGAGAAAGCACGCAAGCAGGGAAAGGGCAGAGAGAGAGGGAGAGAGAGGATCCCAAGCAGGCTCCAAGCTGCCAAAGCAGAGCCCAACTCAGAGCTCCAACTCACCAACTGAGAGATCATGACCTGAGCAGAAAACAAGAATCGGTTGCTTAACCGCTTAACCGACTGAGCCACCCAGGTGCCCTGGTACGTTTTTACGTAAGTTCATACTTGTTTCACCACCACCTCGGCATCATAAAGGACACTCCAGCACTCCAGAAAATTCTTAACTTGCCACTTACCAGTCAGTGTCCCTGAACCCCATAGGTAAACTATATTGACTTGTATTACTTTTGATTAGCTTTACCTGTTTTTGAATTCCATATAAATGGAATCATACAGTAAATACTTTTTGTCTTCCTTTTTTCATTCATTATAATATCTTTGAGGTGCATCTGTATTACTACATATAGCAGTGGATTGACTTTTTGTTTGTTTTTACTGTATAAAATTCCACCATGTTAGTATACTATAATTTATCAGTTCCCTTGTTGAAAGTTATTTAGCTTGTTTCCAAATTTTTATTATTAAAAATAAAACTGCCGTGGACACTTTGTCCATATATTTTAGAAATCACACATACTCACTTCTGTTGGGTATAATCCAGGAATGGAATTACTAAGTCATTGGATAGCCAGATCTGGCTTTTGTAGATGTGCCAGTTTTCTAAACTGATTGTACCATTTTATGGTCCCATCAGCAACGTGTGAGAGTTCCAATATATACCCTCACCAGCACTTGATAGTCTTAGTTTTTTTTAATTTTAGCCATTCTGAAGAGTGTGACTTGATACCTTATTATGGTTTTCATTTGCATTTCTCCAATGACTGATGAAGTTGAGCACTTTCTCAGAAAGTTATGTGACATCCTCTTTTGTGAAATGCTTGTTCAAATCTTTTGCCCATTTTTAAATTGGGTTGTTTGCCTTTTTCTTCTTTTCCTCCTCCTCCTCCTCCTCCTCCTCCTCTTCTTCTTCTTCTTCTTTTATTCAGAGAGAGAGAGTGCAAGTGGCAAAGAGAGGCAGCGGGAGAGAGAATCTTAAGCAGTCTCCATGTTCAGTACAGAGTCCAACACAGGACTTGATCCGACAACCCTGGGATCATGACCTGAGCTGAAATCAAGAGTCAGATGCTCAACTGACTGAGCCACCAAGGTGCCCCTTGTTTGCCTTTTTCTTATTGGTTTATAGAATTCAAGTTCTTTGTTGGATTTATGTATACTATATATGTTCATATGTATATATAATTTATCATTTCTCTTTATATATTTTCTCTATATATGTATATTCTCTCTCTCTATATATATATATACACACATATATATGTATACATATATACACATATACACATAAGATATATATATATCTTCTCTCAGTCTATGACTTGCCCTTTCACAGAAATTTTTAATTTTAATGATGTCCTACTTAATCAATCTTTCATTTTATGGTTAATGTTTTCTGTATCCTGTTTAAGAAGTCTTTGACTGCCCCAAGGTCTTGAAGAAAGTCCCCTATGCTTTCTTCAGAAGCTTTGTTGTTTTAGCATTTAGGTCTCTGATCCATCTCCAGTTAACTCTTTGTGTATAGTGTGAAGTAGAAGTCAAAGCTCATTTTTTTCCAATTAAAATATCCAATTGCTCCAGAATCATTTATTGAAAAGACCATTCTCCCCCCACCATATACATGTAAGTCTGTTCCTGGGCTCTGTACTCTCTTCTACTAGTTTGTCTATTCTCACACCAATACCACATTATCTTAATGACTGTAATTTTATATTGCATCTTTCAATCTGATAGTAAAACCCACCAAATTTGTTCTTTCTCTTCAAGATTTTCTTATCTATTTTAAATTCTTTTCATTTCCATATACATTTTAGGGACAGCTTGTCAACTTTGACCACCACCTCCCCACTCCCAAGAAAAAAGTAGTTGAGATTTTCATTAGGAATCCATTAGATCTATAGGTTAATTTGGAAAAGACTGATATTTTAATACTGAGTTTTCCAATTCATGAGCATTCTATAAAACTCTATTTAGACCTTTTAAAATTATTGTTCACTTTTCAAAATTTTACCAATAGATTATGTATATCTAAGTATGTCATTAAATATTCTTTTACAGTGTGATTTATAATGCTTTGTAGTGTTCCACTCTATGGAAGCACCATAAAACTAACTCCTAATCATTAGGCATTTAAGTTATTTCTAATTTTTCACTGTATGAGAAGCCTTGTGATAATTATCATTGTAGATACATAGCAGAGCAAATGGGCTGCTATTTAGAAGGACTTTTGAGGGGCGCTTGGGTGGCTCAGTTGGTTAAGTATCCGACTCTTGGTTTCGGCGCAGGTCACGATCTCATGGTTCATGTGTTGGAGCCCCGCATCTGGCTCTGTGCTGACAGTGTGAAGCCTCCTTGGGATTCTGTCTCTCCTTCTCTCTCTCTCTACCCCTCCCCTGCTCATGCTCTCCCTCTCTCTCTTTCTCTCTCAAAATAGACAAATCAACATTTAAAAAAAAAAAAAGAAGGACTTTTGAGGAGAGGAGTGAAAGGTTCTCTCTCTTTCTCTGTCTGTCTTTTGCTTTTCTTCGTACCAGTCACCCATCACATTCAGAGTATAATACATAGATGACAGAAGGTGTTAAACAAACAGTGCTCATGCTCTGAGCAGTTTAACATTACATATACATGTCTCATGGCCCAAACAAATCCCATCCTATACAGGAGTATCTGGGATTTAAAAAAAAAAAAAAAAAAAACAGAAAACATTCTATTCACCCCAACTACAGGAGAAAATTTGGTTTCAGCTACTAAAAAATGACAATTTTGTGGCATTAATTAAGTCAGATTCTGGGACCCTCCAAATCCTCATCCATCAAAAGATTCATGACATCAAAAGAATCATGACAGTAAAGGTCCTCCAAGCCCTAACATTCTACTGTTTTACTTAATGGATGCCATTGATAGCGACAAAATAGATGAAGTTAAACAAACAAAATACAGCAGAACATAAAATATATAGTTATTTTTTAAGGTTATTTATTTACTTTTGAGAGAGAGAGAGAGAATGGGGAAGGACAAAGAAAGAGAGGGAGACACAGAATCCGAAGCAGGCTCCAGGCTCTGAGCTGTCAGCACAGAGCCCAGCGTGGGGCTTGAACTCACAAACCGGAAGATCATGACCTGAAACTGGGAGATCATGACCTGAGCCAAAGTCAGATGTCTAACCGACTGAGCCACCCAGGCGCCCCATAAAATATATATTTAATACCTATGCTAAATATAAACAATAGGATCTTCCTGTCCAAAATATATTGATAGTAATTGATACAAATATATAGATTCAAATATGTATGACCAGTATCTAATTATATGCCATAAGCAATCTAGGGGAATGAGTCAAACGTTTGCACATTTTATAATAAATGTAGTAAATCGCCATCTGCAAAAGTGGCGAGGCTCATTAAAAATGCAAATTAAAATGACATTAATGTATCACTACCCACCTATTCAACTAGCAAAACCAAATGGACACGATAAAAGCCCAGCAAGGCTGTTGTGGAGAAATATGGTATTTAGTGACTGCATAATGTTCTGCTGCACAAAAATAAAACCATAATCTCACCAGTTGCCTGTTTAAGTTGTTAATGCACAAGTCTTCCTGAAGAACATTCTGTAAATATGTATACAAGCTATGGAATTGTTCCTTTCGTTAACAGATAATTCCACTTTGGGAAATATATTACAAGGAAGTAACAGAAATGAAGATAAAAGGTTTACAGAAATATTAATAACAGCATTTTTTATTAACAAAGGTTTGGACATAGCCCAAATGTTGCAGTCAAAAAAGAGCTCAGTAAAGAGGGGGAACAAAGTCTTTCAAAGAAGATTTGCTTATATCTTTGTTCAACAAACATCTGAGTGACTATTAGGAGGAGATAGAAGAATTTTTAAGAAGAGAATTACATCTAGTGTCATCCTTCATGGAACTCAAGCTCAGGAAGATAGATGTAATAATTACAGGCAATGTGTCTTAAGGGCTTACAATGTAGGAGGTACTATTTAAGTGCTTTAGCTGTATTAACTCTTACCATTCACAACAACCTGTGAGGTGGGTATTGTTATTATCCTTGAAGCACAATGATGAAATAACTTGCTCGACTATTCCAGTATAGAGAAATATCATTGTCTTTTAAATTAATCCCTACTCATTAGGCTCAGCTGGTAAGTAACAGGGCTGGGGTTGAAATGGAGAGTGGGTAGCTGCAGAGAAAGAACTCTGAACCCCTGCACAAAAGACCATAGCCCTTTTGTACAGAAATAACGGAGAGATAAGTGGCAGTAGGTGCAAAGTACCACAAGAGCACTAAGAATGAAGCTGTGCACTTGGCGGGGGTGGAGGATGGAGGGCAGACCAAAGGTGGTGGGGGGGAGATCAGGGAGGTCAGAATATGGGAAAGTGGGCAGAGGCAGGTGGACTGTGCAAGGGGCTGCTCACTGTTTAGATTTTACCCTGCAAGAGATATGCAGGGTCTGAAGGATGAGAGAGTGGGAGTGGGAGGGTGAGACCAGGGAGGTTTCTGCAGCCGCCCAAGGGAAAGGAAAGGCAGATTTGCACAGAGGCAGTATCAGTGAGGATGAAGAAGAGGGACCAAGTGATGACCGGCCGGGCCCTGCCACTACACAGAAATGTGTTTATGGAATAAGTGGGCTGGGGAGAGGGAAGGGAGCAAAGAGCATGGAATGGCATATAAGATACTGATCTCTTCTGAAAGTGTGTAGGCATACATACTGAACTCCAAGGGTGCAACCAGGGGGAGAGGATGAACCCAGATTGAGGGCTCGCCATGTCCTGAACTAGGTTCTTCATGGGTGTGACCTCATTCAGTGCTTCCAACCCTGCCAGCAGGCATCATTATTCCCATTTTACCAGCAGGTACACTGAGGCCCCCAGAACTTCGATGAGCTGCCTTAGATGTGGCTTGTCTGTGGTGGAGCTGAGGTGTGAGCCTTGGTCTGTATGATCCCAAGTTCCTGCTCTTGCTACAGTATCACGGAACCTTCCTCGTTCTAGTAGAAAAGAGTATACCACATTCTTTTCCATGAAGTTTAGATCTGGACAACCCGAGGGAGAAATTCAAACCTGGAACACTAGCCTGGGAAAGATTAGCTAGGAATCATCTTTGATTCCTTCAAAGGAATCTCCTTAATCTCCCTTGTAAATCTTGCCCCACCAACTTCTGCCAAGTCCATCTCCAAAACAACTCTAGATGCTTCCTCCTCTTCATACCTGGTGCCATCACTGCAGGGTAGCCTGGGTCAGCCCAATCCTGCCCAGCCCGGTCTGATAGCAGGCTAATTTACTTGAATGGCACTGTATCCTGCTCTTTCTCTGACCAAACATTTTGAGAGGAAACTCTTCAAGACTTCTGAATGAAATTGCTTCCTAAGTGCTCCTCCTGCTTCCACTCTTATTCCCCCACCTTCTGACTAATTAGGTCATGCCTCTGTTCTCAACCCTCCAGTGGCTCCCATCACATTTGGAATATGATCCTGGGTCCTCAATGTGGCTCGCTCTATCTGGCCCTTCTCTGCTTCTGTCCCCTCTTCTCAACCTCTCCACCAACTTGCTGTTCCCCATGTATGCCCATCATGTTTCCACCACAGGGCCCTTAGGTGGTGCTTCCATCGGCTAGAAATAGTCACCCCTCTGCAACCCACCATGAGATATGTACACGGTTCTCTCTCTCATTTTATTCAGATTGCTGCAGAGAAATCCTCCCTGACTGCCCTCTCTAAAGTAACATTCTTCTTTATCCCTCTTACCCTGCTTTATTTTTAATCATGACCCTTAGCCACGCACACCCCCACCCCCCGCCCCAACACACACACACTCCATCTCCTAAGGAACCAACTATCTTGGTTTGCCTAGGGGATTCCTGGGCCGAGGGACTTTCGGTGCTGAAATCCAGAAAGTCCCAGGCAAACTAGGATTGACTGATCACTCTATACTACCCCTACCAGAATCTAAGCTTGATAAGGAAAGGACTTTTTGTTCTCTGCTCTACAGCCAGCACATAACACAGTGCCTGGCACACAGTAGGTGCTCAATAGATATTTATTGAACAGGTGAATACATAAATAGTTTCCTTTTTCAAACAGCTTCAGGTTTAAAGTCTCCAGCCCAGCATTCCAGCTCCTTCTTGATGGCCCATTTTAATTACCCCATGCTGTTTCCGACTGCCACCTTGCTGCAACCCTTGCCACCAGTCTCCCCACACTTTTGCAAACTTCACCAGAAATGAGCCCTCCACTGGCTCTTCTACCTGAGTCAGTCTCTTGGGTTATGTTTTATTTTTTGACTCCATACCAATGAAAAGTGGATGAGGGATGCATGGGACCCTATCAGAATTCCCCAGGGCATTGTTTCAAAATATGTACCCCTCCACTCCCAATCCTGAGGATTAAATTGGACTTCCTTGGTCGGAGGAGAGGAATCACACAGTGGTGTTTTGAAAAAGCTGCCCAGATGATCCTGACACCAAGAACACACCCACTTTATTGGAAGGGGGCTGAACCAAACCCCATAATGCTTCCCGTCTGTTAACGTCCCTCAATTGCATCACCTCTGTAAAGGCCTTCCCTGACCTCATTGCCCTCTCCCTCTTTGGAATTCTAAAAGGCTTGGGATCTGGACCACACTCCTGAGCCCTAGCCTGCAGGCCTGGCAGAAGAATATGGACATGTCAGTGTTGCTCATGGGAGCCCTCTCAGGTGTGTGAGGCAGGCGTTCCAACCTTCCCCTGGCTCTGGCTGTGAATGACCCCTCCTTCCTTTTCGTCCCTGAAGACTCCCACCCACAGTGAAATCACCCACCTTCTGCTCACTCCTAGCCTGCTGCGAGCTAATGGGCCCTGCCATCACAGCGGATCTAGGTCACTGACCCAGCCCATCCCTTCATTCACGTCTTCCTACTTCTCCCACAACAGTGTCCCAGAGCTGGTCGGTAACTAGCTCTGACCTTTACATCTCGCCAGCTGGGTATTCCAAGCCTCTGAATCTTCATCCCCACATCTGTCACAGAAAATACTTACTTCACAGGATTTTCAGGGGGCTCAAATATAATGCCAGTAAAAATTCCCAGCACTAGGTACACTTAGACACTGCATCCAAAAGCCTTCTTTCTGACAAAGGAGCCATGCCTGTCTCCTGGGCATTGGGACCCTGGCTCTCCCAGCCAGTATGGGTTCTGTCTTAACAGAAGCATCACTATTAGAAGTATCCTAATGTTACCAGAATTTAGGATTTAGGCTTACTCAGTCACATTCTCTGGACTGGAATATAAGGGGTCAGAGCAACCCTTTTTCTTTTTAGCAACTAGAAAGTCATTCTTTGAGCTGGTGGCGCTGTTTAAAACACATTGGGGCAGAAAACAGAAAACTGCTGTACTTATTCTTGACCAGGCTGCCCTGGAAGATGAGAGAATGAAAACTAAAATGAGAATTGGTGTGGAGGTACAGGGTTCTAGGTGATTCATGCACAGGAAAGCAGGGATGAAAAGAGTAGGTCCCTGCACATTGCAACTGCTTCCAACTGAAAATAAGAGCGAGAGAGAAAGGAGGGAGGGAAAGAAAGAAAGGAAGGGAGGCAGGGAGAGATAGGTAGCTCACCAGGCTAAGAACTGTAAGTTCCAGATTCAAGTTTTAGTTTTGTTATTAAGACAATGCAATCTAACCTTCCCAGATCTCAACTTCCTCAACCACAAAGTGAGCGAGATCAAAAGTAATAGTATCTTTTTTTTAAAAGTTCCCAGCACGTATGTTCACTCCCTTTTTCCCTTCTGCCCTTTCATTCCCTATCCTTTTGTTTGGAGCCAACTCCTTCCTGGCAACCAAACCCCCAGACTCCATGAACAGTCCTCAGTGTCCCCCCTGCTTATGGGATCAGAGGTGTCCCAGCCTCCTTCACTCTCCATACTGCCAGTCCCACATTTAGGGCCCAGGTCTGCCTGTGAATTACAACTCAAACTGTCTTCATGCCTATTGCACAGGGGAGTGGAAAACACAGATAGATGTTTTCTGCCATGCCAAATTAGAATCCTCAATGGCTCTTCCCCATAAACTTTGTTATAATTGGTGGTTAGAGTCCGTATTACCATGGATACTTTCCTACGGTTACATTAAGGATTAAATTGATTTTGCAGACTGATCTGGGAATTTAACCACCATTTGTACCACAGTCTCTGTGGGAAAATATATTCTGTGTTCCAAACAATTGACCTTTTGGAGTTGATCCAGTTTCTACGTTGGGGACGGCCTGTACAATATTGTGTTACATTTTGGGTTTCGTTTTTGTGTCCTAGAATCAAAGACTTGTTAGAGCTGGAAGAAAGTTTTGCAGATCATTTATTAATGAACTAATTTTGTAGGTAATAAAGCCACGGTTCAGCGAGAGAGAGATTTGTCCCAGGTTATTCAGCTACTTTGGTCTCCACCTCCAAGCCAACGTCCAAATCATTTGGTGGTCATTCCCCCCACTTGTCAGTAAACCATTTCAAAGTTGGGAAGATCACGTCTTCAGCACAAAATCAAATATACTAAATGTTTCATAAATACTTAATTCGTTCATTATTCACTTTGCTTTCGGGGTCCATTCACTGTAAGATTTCCTTAAATAACAAGTACCATTATGACATTTTAATTAAGTATTTACAGTATTTGTAATAGACCGGATTTGGTTTCAATCAAGATTTGAATAAGAATTCATAAATATTCTATTTAACCAGTGTTTCCTGCATAAAAGGACCTATCAGTGCTGCATCAATAAATATTTTTCACAGCTCAGAGACACATTTGGGTTTAGTTTTAGGAGACACATGCCATTAATTTTAACAGTCTTAGGAGAGAGCTACTCATTTTGTAACTACAGTAGAAAGCTTAATAATGCTTTGTTTTATTTACCAAAACCAACTGACACAGACTTGTGAAATCATTCAGAAGTAAACCTTCTCCAACTGAAAAGGTGACTCATACATAATTTGGATTTGCTGTATGAGGAGAGCAGCCATCATTAGAAATAAAACATTTAAATTGTTTTATTTGGAAACAAATTTTCACATGTTGTATACTCTCCTTCACCGACAGACACATTTAGTTATTTCCTCATATATTGTTTCAATGAGCAGGACGGGAGAGCACCTAAAGAGAAACAATTTCATATATGCAGATGACATGGTTTTATTGTAACAAACTAGGAGTGACCTAAATAGACAGCTGGCCCTGTAATCTAATTACGAGAAAAATAAGGACCACAGGATCAACCCTTAAAAAATTAAATCATCATCCTTTGTGGTATCTGCCCATCCAACTGTCACTGCCTTATAGTTAACAGTTCTATATAGCCTTTATTATTATTAATACTAATACTAATAATAATAATAGTAATAAATTACTAGGCATTTATTTTTAATTATTTTACCACGAAGATTCTACCAGAAATTTCTCCTAAAAGACAATGCTCCACTGAGAGTTTGTATGTGTGTGTTAGGTGGTCAGAATTGGGAGGTGGGGCAGTTACTGGCCAAGGGCAGGGGAAGAGGCATTTGGTTATATCTGGCTTTATAATTTGGGGGGCTAAAATTCCTGAGGACATGCCTTATGACTTAGCTGGTAACTTTGGCACTTGGTTATTCTCTCATATGTGTATTGAAATGAAACCAAAACTAAATCTCAAAAAACAGTCTTGGCTCTGACCTGGTGTACCACTTCAGCCTGGCCGTGGATTGCAAGGGGCAGCTTCTGTGTCCTTGTGTGGTTTCTCAATATCCTTGAATTGAGCTGACCACAAAAGCCTATAGCATTTGATATACAGATGGCTGCCCTCAAGCTGTATCTAGTAAAATTTAGAACTTGCTGCCACTGTAGACTTATTAAAGACTTGATTAAGAGGAATTACATTTATGGAAGGACAGACCAATGAATGCCGATTCATTCATGTAGAAGCTATTTTGGATTAGTCAGGGCACAAAGAGTTGTACATCACTACCATAGCCTCCACATTTTGCCACCTAAACCTACTTAATTTCACATCTTATTGGCTATTGGCCAATATTGAATAGTATATAGAACATCTTTTTTTAAAAGATGCTGTGTTTACTAAAAGGAGTAATGAGGCTTCTGTTCACTATGTTCCAAAGTGCCTTGTTTGAGAACAAGCCACAGGGACATCTCAGCATAGTGATGGTTGGGGTCCTCTGAGCACTGGTCTGTCTTTATCTAATGGGCACTGATGGACACCAGGCATTTTCTGTTTGGAAGAAACAGATAATACATGTATCATGATGTTATTAATACCCCAAACTATGATTCCCCACGTCCCTTGATATCAGGAAGTCCAAGTCCCCTCCACAGACATTTCTGGAATTACCCAAGGATATTGGCACGTGTAACCCAAACGTCTCCCTAAGCCCAGTGGTGTACTGGTAAAGGTTTAACAACCAGCAATATGGCAGGGGGAAAAAAACCCCTACAGATTCATAGCATTTGCTAATTTCCTTGCTGTAAATATTTCTGTGATGGCCAGTGTGATGTCACTGAACATGGAGTTGGAAAAGAGATGCATAGTAGCTTATCATTGTATGGTGTTTCCATCATATAGATACAGTAGATGTAAACAACCTCTAGAATATACATAATAGTAAAATGCAGCGAAATAAACAGGACATGATGAGTTTTGAGTAATAGTTACCTTTGTTTCTAGTATAATTTATTCATTTGTAAGTCTATATAATTTAATTTTTAAATCATGGCTCTGTTTAACAACTGGCTTGCAGAATTCCTGAAAGTTTAACAACTGACTCTCATGAGCCAGTATAAGATGGCTACAGCACACCATTATCTAAAGCCCCCACTGGGTTAGGAATCCCAGCTAATAGTTTGCCCTTTGGTCTGTGAGATTAACAATCCTGGTCTAACAAGAAGCAGGACCTCACCATGGTCCCTTTCCCGAGTCTTGCCACATGTTCAGAAAGACTGAGAGGCAATTCCCTATAGGCAGCCAGGACCACTATCGGCCAGTCCTCTGCTCTGAAGTTTTCTGGTCTCCAGGTGTGGGTTCTCTACAGGGCTGCTATCCCCCCACAGTGCCTGGCCCAACGAACGTCTGTTACACCCTTGGCAGCGTCCTCGTGTCTTGCTTCTGAGCTGCTGACTTCCCTAACTGATGACCCCTACTCCACCAACAGGACAGACCTCGAGTCTCCTCAGTGCCCATATCTGCCAAGTGGGGCTTCTCTCTATTTGGTCCTCACCTACCTCTGAACTTCATGGTGGTTCCAACTGCCTCTGCTGTTACTGCCTGTAGGATTGTCTCCAGCAGCCTCCAGGTCTCCCCCTCCTACCTCTTCTTCTGTCCTCAATCTCTTATACACATTTTAAAGTTCAAATAAACTTTGCAAGCAGAGTTTCATGTAAATATGAAACTCATTTAACAAAGTAGGATATAATGGAAGTGAAGCATGATCCCAATTTCATAAAATAGGATATAGTCAGGTATATGATAGGAAAGATGTTATCTATAGCTGGTGAAATCATAGATGATTTTTATATTTTATCTTTGTTTTCAAAATTTCCTTCAATAAATACATTTTATTCCGGGGACAAAAGAGGGGACTACTTTAATGGCAAATCTAACCTGTACTGATATGAAGCATAATGTCATCTTATTTATCTTATGTGATGTGAATATTCATATGATTTTCTTTTAAAAAAATACAATGTTTCAGATTATAGTGAGCTGCCTGTGAGTGAGCTTCTGGGGTGCTAAATAATATGTAGTATATGTACCAGTTAAACTTCAAAATCTGAGGAATTCTGAATCTGAATTCTTATGTAATTTTTTTGGAAGGAGATTCCACAGAAAAGTTGACTGGGCCCCTAGTGATATATAGCTCTTTCATTTTTATAATGGCCTTTTCTTTCCCAGGATTCCAAAGCACTAGAAAACCTAGAGAAGGGGATATCTGCAGGCAGTACTCAGGATCACTTTCCAATCCCTTCTGCCTCCCACAACTCTGTTGAGACTGGCCTCTCGCTGCCCCACTTGTGGTGATTTCTCTATAGAAGCTTACTTTCTCCCTGTGCAATACAGTTTCCTTTGGGTGTCCCTTGTCTATTAAACATGTCTGCATGTATTTAAACCCTAATTGTGGACAGGGTTCAAAGCTTCATGGGATTCACGGGTCCCATGAAAGTTGGAAGATAAGCAGTCACTTACTTAATTGTTCCCAAGCATTCTGTTATTCTCAAAGAGTTTCATGGGAGAGATGTGGGGAAGTGGCATCCAAAACCACAGCTGTTGTATTTGAGTCCTAGTTCCAGCTCAGCTAGAACACCTACTCCACTTGCAACTGATCTTTTCCCTGGTTGCTAAAAAGCTGAGAATCACATTTGTGGCCTATCCCTAGCAAACCAATAGTATCTTGCACCATGCATTTTGCATACAAAACTGCTGGCTTTATCTTATCTTTCCCACTTTTTTTTTTTTGGTCCTATTTTTCTCTTTACTTACTTTTAATTTATCCTACTGCATGTATTTTCATAAGCTACCTTAAATCCCTTCTTTTGGAATAAAACAGGGTATAAATAAATGTTCTTTAACAGAACAAGAGTGTGATGAAGAGCCATTTCTTCACCCTAAAAGCCCCAACATGAACTGGCAATGAGCCTGTGAAAACTATTCAGGATCACCATTATTGCTGGTCACCTGTTCTATGCCCACTGTCGATATACAAGCTAAATCCTGAAATGGAGAAAAAGCTAGGGGGGGAAAAAGGCACTAGGAAATCCCAGCTCTGTCAGTCATCTGGGCCATTATAAAGCACTCAATTGGACAATCGAGTTTCTACTCGATTGGTTTCTACTTTCCAAGTTTGTGAGATAGCACATGCATATTTAAGTCTCAGCTTAACATGTACTGTGATAACATTTCACAATTGCTAAGAATGCAGACACTGGCACTAGATTCCTGGGTTTGAATCCCAGATATGCTAGTTACTTGTGTGATTTGGGCCAACATAATTAATCATTCTGTACCTCAGTTAATGCCATCTGCAAAGTAGAGGTTATAATAGTTCTTACCTCATAGGGCTGGTTTAAGGATTAAATAAGATAATGTAGAAATCTTACAACAGTGCCAGAGTACATCCAGAAATCTCAATGTTGGCTAGTATTAGTGATAGGTCAGTGGAAGAAGCACTGCCTTGACCTCAGGACAGCACCTTGCCTGGGTTTCTGGACTAACACCTGAGGAATGAGTAGAGACCTTTGGTCTGACCACTTTCTTAGAACAGGCCAAAAACTCTGGCTTGCCAGAGTATCTTTTTCGTGGCTACTCTCCCTGAAATTATGTGGAAAGAACAGCTGGGCAACCAATCTTTCTGAACTTCCGTCTTTCTCTGTCTCTTCTACGTGCCAGACACTGGGTGGGTCTACCCTGTAGAAGCTTACAGTCGAGTGTAGGAGACAAATGCATGAACAATCACAAGGCAGGATGATTAATATAACGGAGGTCTGGACAAAAAAAAGCACTGGGATAAAATAGTATGCACAGAGTGAATAAAGATGTAAGATGTGTGGATGTACTACACAGAAGGCAGAGAGCGGTACCCACGTTGAGATATTATTGCTGACCTTTCCAGAGCCCACTTTAACGTATTTCATCCAGGGACACTTGGGCAACTAGCCTTGTGGAATGATGGGGTAGAAAATCCCTCGTCTGCAATGTCAAACTTTTCCATCAAAGTAACTCAACCCCTTCCAGCTTCCCAAACGCGCAAACCTGGTTTTCAAACGTGGATAATGTAGTCCACGTTTCCCGATTAATGGAAACATGAGGAATTGCTTGCAAAACTAGGAAAGGAAGACAAGAAAAGAAAAAAGAGGCGGGAAGGGCACAACAACGCGGTGTGCACAGGGCCCCTGCCAGGGCAGCTGAACAGCGGGAAGGTCAGCCACTGCCCACGCTCGTTCTGCCTAATGGGAGCTTCCCCAGCGCGGCGAGCCCCGCGAGCCTCGGGGCGCCTGCGCCGCCGTGGCGATTCGGCGCAGTGGAAGTGGCGAGTGAGGGCGACGCACCTGCGCGAAAGCAGCAGCGGCGGCAGCGGCGGGAGAACGGAGTCCAGTGCGATTGCGCAAAAGCCACAGCTGTGGTGGGGGCCGCGGAGGCGTGCGCCGTGCGCCTGCGCGGAGGGTTGCGTGGCGCGGTGGCGGGGAAGGGTGGTGTGCTGTAAGTGGAGCTGCGGGTGGGGCCGTCGGCGGCGCTGGTGAGCTTTGCGGAGTTGGGCGGTGCCGAGGAGGAGGAGGTGGCGGCTGGGTCTGACGCGGCCCGGTTCTTGGGGGCTCCACTTGTTTATTTATTTATTTATCGTGTGGGCCTCCGAGTGTACGCGCGCTCCACTACTTGGTGGGGAGGGGGTGGGGGGAGGGCCCGGGGAAAAGAGGGAGTTGGAACCGGGGTCGAAACGCCGCGTGACTTGTAGGTGAGGGAGCGCCGAGCCGTCGCCGCAGCCTCCGCCGCCGTGAAGCCCTTGTTCCCGCTGCTGGGAAGGAGCGTCTGGTGCCGACAAGATGGCGGACGGGGAGCTGAACGTGGACAGTCTCATCACCCGACTGCTGGAGGGTGAGTGCGGGGCCCGGCCTGCCGCAAGGAGGGGGCGCCCCCTTCAGCCCTCATTCCCCCTCGCCGCCGAACCCGAGGGGACCCCCGTTTCCGCCCCGCGGCGGCTGCGGAGGCGGGGGGCGAAGAGGCTGGTTGGCCCGGGGGGAGCGGCCTCCAGGAACACGGTCGGCCGGAGGCAATTCGAGAGGGGCTGTCCCCGCGGGCTGCCCGGCGGGCAATGTCCCCGCGAACCCTCGGGGACCGTCATGGCATCGCGCTGGCCGGGGGCTACGAGGAGCCCAAGGGTGCTGGGTGACCCTTCCCAAGGAGGGTGCGAGGATGCGAGTTTCTGTGCATTGTATGTCCGTGGAACGTGTATTTCTTCTCTGTTCTCTTTGTGCATTGCCCTTGGCTGCCTCCGATTCTTGTTCCGGGAGTGAATTTTATAAAAATCTTCTCATTGAGACAGTTGTTGGACCTCTTCTGCATTTTTGCATGATGCTGTAGGACGAACTCTGTTTAAGGAGGGGGTAACATTAGCGGGAGTTGAGTACCTCCTATTTATTATTTAGGTTAAAAAAATAGTAAAACAGAAGTCTTTGACTCGAGCTGAAGATGCACTCAAGAATATGTAGACACGTTTGCTGACGGGATCGGCTTTCGGGTTTGAGAATTTAACAGGCTTGAGCAGGATTTAATTTCTGCACAAACTTAGAAAGGTCTACTTTATTGTAAAAGCCTCTCGTGTGTGAAAGGTATTTACAAGTCTTCGCTGCTTTTGAAGTTTCCTGGTCCTTCTGTTTTTACTGAACAATTTTATGTTGGGGTGGGGGATAGAGGGAATGGGAAGAGATGGAGAGACCAGGGTATTATTCACACTTAATCGCAGTCTTGTGCCAGTGAATCCCTTTACCCTAAAATTTGCCTCACCACTAATTGCTTTGTGAGTGTGTAGAAAAGATACTAAGCCTTCAAAAAAATTTAGCCTTTTCTGTTGGAAATCGTTAGAGTGCATATGCACTAACTTACTTGCTTTCAGGTTACCTGAAGGTAACTTGACAACAGCGAAGCGCAGTATATTCTTATATTTGGAAAATCATCAAAGAAAATTGTATTCCTGGGGGTGAGGGGCCGGCTAGTTCCTTTTTTCAGTCTGTGTGTTGGTTTCTCGTCAGTTCTGTATGTGCCCGTTGTGTAACAAACTACAGTTTATTTGCTCCAGATGTGAAAGCCTTCCAGCAGTCTTAAGACTGGATAGGAAAGTTTTACCAGGAACTCTTACTTACCTTTTCTTTTACTATCGAGTTATTCTTGGGAGGCCCCCTGGTGCCTGTAGTCCGTGTTCACTGCTTAAGTCTTGGTGGACTTTTAACAGATGTGGACATCTTGCTGGGTCTACGAGATACTTGCTTTGGAAAAAATTTTGTTTTGTGATTGTGCATTGTTCTAAGAGGGAAGTATAGCTACTTAAACATTTTAATGTCTTGATAACTTTTGGGGGAATCTGGGCCCCGCTTTCTTACACATTTTAAACTTGAGTTTGTACATTTAAGTATTTTAAAAATCTGATGTTTGTATTTCAACTTCTTCACTTCTATTTTTCATGTACTTACATACTTGTATACTTTGTAGGCATAAAACAGTAGATTTTGTGTTTTAAAACGTTTGATCTGGGACCTTTTAAATCAGATGCACTTTTTTAGGATACTTAAGAAACTTCACTAGTGGATTGTTCGAGTTTATTGGAAAAAAGATTTGGAGGGAAAAATAGGCTGAGGGATTCCATTAGTTTTGTGAATTCAGATTTAATATTTGGTGCTGGCTTTGAACAACCTCCCCCTCCCCCCGCCTGTGTGTGTGTGTGTGTGTGTGTGTCTGTGTGTGTGCGCGTGCGTGTGTGTGTGTGTGTGTGTGTGTGAGAGAGAGAGAGAGAGAGAAATAGTCTAGACATTTTCCCCTTTTAATATTGATCTCCTTTATGCCAATCACCAGGAATCCAAAGATAAAACACAATCTCTTCACCCAGGGAGCTTCCAGGCTAAAGTGATTTCTGGGCTTTTGCGACCTCTGTCTATATTCTGTCTACATTCAACACACTACCATCAGTAAAAGAGTTTCATTACTTGCTTCTCAATCCTGGGAAGTATATTTAGTTTGACAGTCCCTCCTTGGAATTCTTAAATTCTGCAGGCTCCTTCTCTTTTCCTCTTCCAAAATCTATACCTGTTCAAAGACATCCAGCACAGACGTATTTTTTTTTCTTGTCTGCCTTTGTTTTCAGTGATGTTACTTGCTCATTAAAGTTCATTTAGATTCAAGTGATGGTGTTTTGTAAAGCTGCCTAGCAAAATAGCTGCAGTAGGTGTTTTTGGTTTTTTTTAGTATTAAAAGAACATGTAAGTGGGACGCCCGGGTGGCTCAGTCACTTGGGCGTCCAACTTTGGATCAGGTCATGATCTTGCGGTTGGTGAGTTCGAGCCCCACGTCAGGCTCTGTGCTGACAGCTTGGAGCCTGGAGTCTGTTTAAGATTCTGTGTCTACCTCTCTCTCTGCCCCTCCCCCACTTGTACTCTGTCTCTCTCTCTCAAAAATAAATAAACATTTAAAAAAATTAAAAAAAATAAATGAATATATAAGATAAAACTTAGAATGTCTCCACATGGGAAAAATCAGCAGAACTTCATCTTATTTTAAAACGTTGATTGTTGGGGCGCCCGGGTGGCTTGGTCGGTTGGGCGTCCGACTTCGGCTCAGGTCATGATCTCACGGTCCGTGAGTTCGAGCCCCGCGTCGGGCTCTGTGCTGACCGCTCAGAGCCTGGAGCCTGTTTCAGATTCTGTGTCTCCCTCTCTCTCTGTCCCTTCCCTGTTCATGCTCTGTCTCTCTCTGTCTCAAAAATAAATAAACGTTAAAAAAAAAAATTAAAAAAAAAATAAAACGTTGATTGTAATTCCAAGGCATGCTCTTGATTTCTTTTTTATTATATCAAATTGCCAGTGGGCTGTAACACGTTTGGTAACCATATTTTATAAGTTGCTTTTGTGTTTTTTTTTTCTTTTTTGAGTGGGCATATCATTGATGTAATATTTTCAAAGTGCCTTCAGAACAATTTAAAATTTTCTGTTATTTAATGCAAACCATATACTAATTTCTTATTTGAATAGTGCATATTCCTCCAGTATATTGGGTTAAGTTTTACTTAGAACTAAAAGCCAAGGACGCCTGTGATTCTATCCCCTGTAGTGAGCCCTGTTATCACATTCTCGTGGCTTATAATAATGCTCTTGACTGATTGTTTAAATCTAGTTCCTGTGGGTGTCCTGGAAAACCCAGTGAAAGCTTTTTACTTTGATCATTAGTTCCAAAAGGAGTTAGGGTGGCCGTAGGAATATAGCATAATCACCTTGCAAACGTTGTTCAAATTATAAATGTTGAGTTTATTTTGGGAGGAGGTGAAATAGAATGAGTAGATGGATCTGTTTGGAAAGAGGATAGGGTGAAAAACTGCTTCCCACTAGCTGTTCCCAACCAGACTTTATCCAAGTGTCTAAAAACTGGGCTGTACCGGATGATAATTAACACATGCCTATTATGTAGATCCTATATTTTGTTATGTTTATCATATATATCTGTGTGTATGTATATATCTCTGAATTTGTGGAACTTCTGTGATCATTTCCGTTCTTGTGGGTTATGTATTCTAAAGATTTAGTCAGGCTGAGACAGACTAAGCAAATAGGAAGCTTTGTTTGTGTCCTTTTGAAAGTTAAAAAAATGAACGGACTTGAAAAATTAAATAGATTAATAAAAGCACATTAAAATCTTCTTTAAATAAAAGTTTTATTGAGATATAATTCACATACTGTGTATTTCACTTACTTCAAGTGTATAATTAGATGATTTTTAGTATATTTACAGAGTTGCCCACGCATCACCACAATTTTAGAACATTTTCACCAACACAGCCCTGTTCCCATTAGCCAACACACTCCCTTTTTCCTTTCAGCCCTCCCCCAGCATTAGGCAACGACTAATCTGTGTATCTCTATGGATTTTGCCTGTGCTGGACATTTCATGTAAATGGAAACGTAATATATGGCCTCTTGTGATTGGCTTCTTCTAATGTTTAAAAATTCATCTATATTGTGTCATGTCTTAGTATTTCATTCCTTTTATAGGTGAATAATATTCCATTGTATGAGTAGACCACATTTTATTATTCATTACTTGTTGGGCATTAGAGTTGTTTCCCCTTTTTGGCTGTTGAGAATAATACTGCTATAAACATTGGTGTACAAGTTTTTGTGTGGGCATGGTTTTACTTCTCTTGAGTCTACAGCTAGGAATGGAATTGTTGGGTCATATGGTAAGTCTATATATGTTTGACCTTTTGAGGAACTGCCAGACTGTTTAAAGCCTTTTTTTCTCTGATTTAAATTGTTTAGTTGTGATCCAGAAGTCTAAAGGTTAGGCAGTTTGAAGGAAGTGCTAGTCTGCTTGTTCCTGGCAACCCCAACTTCTGTAGGAAAGTGTTGTTTATATATAGATCCAAGGCCAGGTTTGTTAGAAATGAGCAGGTTGAGGAGTAGGAAAGATCATTTGAGGGATACTTTTGCTCTTCCCTTGCTGCTTCCTAGATGAGAAGCCAGAGGATGCATAAAGGTGGTACATTTTTTTTTTCAACGTTTTTTTTTTTTATTTATTTTTGGGACAGAGAGAGACAGAGCATGAACGGGGGAGGGGCAGAGAGAGAGGGAGACACAGAATCGGAAACAGGCTCCAGGCTCTGAGCCATCAGCCCAGAGCCCGACGCGGGGCTCGAACTCACGGACCGCGAGATCGTGACCTGGCTGAAGTCGGACGCTTAGCCAACTGCGCCACCCAGGCGCCCCAAAGGTGGTACATTTTTTAACTGATTCAGAGATTAGGTTTGTTTTCCCGTTAATTCGTTGTTCCAACAAGTGAGGGAAACATTGAAAGTTTAAAGTAGTGCAGAAGTGGTTTTATTTTGTTATTTAAATGCAAAGCTGAAGCTTTTCTGGTAAATATCTAAATCCAAGATTAAAATTCATTGGGATTTAGAAATCTATTTACATTTGAGTCTAGAGACAGGATTATATTTTAAGATTTAGGGTTAACAGGAAGATAACAAATTATATCTAGCAGGCTTTTTTCTCTATTGCTTTCCATATTTACCATTTTAACAGTATTCATTCCAATGGCACGTATTCTCAGTTCTAACGGAGGTAAAATAATATAAGTATATAAGAATGTCAAAATATTTAGAAATAATAATTGAAATCTCATTAAGTATTTCTGAAACAAAAGTTATTCTGGAAGAGTTGGGATATGGGGATGCAAAGAGAAGAAATGGTTTGTAAATGAGGTAGGTTTAGGAGTGATGTGGTGGAGGATGGGAATTCCCAGTTGAGTTTTCTAGGATTTAATTTTATTGGATGCAAATTTATACCCTCAAGCAGCAATCCCTGCCCTTCTAGCAGCTGTATATAGCCATTCCAAGGCTTATTTTTCCTGGAAAGATAGAGGGTCAGTGAATATAGGAAGGAGAAAGTGATCAGGGACACATCTCTTTCTTGTACACCCTCTATGTCTCCCCAAGATTGAATTGGATTACCTTCGAAGTCTTGGTTACTGGTAGGTGAAATGCAGTTTTTTACACTCTATTCTCTGAAATACACCATACGACATCTGTTAGATAAAATTGAAAATGCCTTAATGGAAATAGTCTTCATTACATAGTTAGAGGTAAAGGACTAAAAATGCAGAAACTCATTCTGAAGTTTAGCAAGTATAAAAAACCACTAGCCAGTCTTTTCCTAGTGTTGGAGGAATTCAGTCCCTGGTCTAGGTGGGTTCTTGTAATACAGTAGAAAAAGTAGTAGAAGGACAGTGGCAGTTGTCCTTTATCCTGCTTCTGCTCTACTCATGTAGCAGAGTGATTTATGAGGGTGTATATACATAACTTTCCTGAAAATTCCTGGCCTCTCTCTCCCTTCCCAAATTTACCTGCAAGAACAAGTAAGAGTTACTTATGTAATAGTGGAAACATGGCCTTTGGGTCCTGATAATGTGCCCACACTGTGTAATTTGGAGGTGACACAGTTTATTTCACCATAAAAGAATTTTATCCCCAGAATCTTCATCAGAATATCGCTAAGTTCCAGTCTAGTCAATTACAGATTCAGAGAAGCATTTTCTTGCTTTGAGTATTTGTTTAATAACACCATTTTAACTTTTCCTCTAATTTTACCTCCTGTATTTTTAAGATTTAGAGAAACCAAAAGTTACTTTTCATAATAAAAGGAGTTTAATAAGGACATCTATTATGTAGCTTTCTTTAATATTATAATTCATGGTTATAATGACTTCTGTAAATTGGGAAGGAATCTTCATAGGTGTTTGTTCGTAGGTTATCTCTGTTGTTTGAATATTTGTCAAATAATTGAACCAAAGTAGTGAGAGAAAATGACCAGCCTTCTGAGGAGATCTAAGTTTACACAGTGATAGAAAGGAATGTGTTTTTTGAACTTAACTGCAGTAGTTATGCTAATCAGATGTTTACTCAGTTGTGTATTTACTCAAGATATATCTGTAAGTATTGTTACAGTGGGAGGCCATGTTTATGCTGGTTTAGGATACAGGTTCTGCATGTATTTTAATTTCAGCTCTGCCTCTGTTCTGCATATTGGGGATGATAGTGTCTATTTCATAATGTATCTGTAAAGACTAAACAGATAAAACCCTTTGATACATAACAAAAGCTCAGAAAATGTTAGCTGTTGTTACTCTTTCTGTTTGGTATAAACCTGAACTGAGAAATAGGCAATAGAAGACTTTTTATGCTGCTGAGCTCTGAACCCTTCCTGTAGTAATTATTGAGAAGGCCATTCCTTATGAGGATCTAACATGTATTGTGTCCTCCACATTGTGTTATTGCATGCAACCACTCTTTTCATATATGTGTATATATGTGTAAAACATTTTGTTCCTATTTCCATCATCCGGAGTTTGTAATCTGGTTTGAAATAGTGTTGGTGCTGAAGGGCAGAGACAATTTTAGGCAGAATAAGATGGTGAAAAGTAAGTTAAAGAAATTTGTTGTATGCCTTCTTTTGGCTGGGGACTAGAGCAGTGGATTTCAAACTTTTTGACTCTTGGGACCACTTTATATACTCCTAAAAAGAACAGAGGACAAGAGCTTTTATTTATGTGATTTATTAGTACTGTGTTAGAGATTAAAACAGAATTTTAAAATATCTTTTTTAATTCATTTAAAATAATGGTCCATTGCATGCCAGCATAAATAATGTTTTCTAAAACAAGAAATATAGTGATAAGTAAACCTCTTTAATGTCTGGTTTTGTAGAAGTTAACCATGTAACATATAGCTAGAAAGTGAAGGAGTATTTTATTAGTCTTTTTAGATAATTGTGGATATTCTTTAATGTTGTGTTTATTCTTTAATGATATTCTTTAATGTTGTACTAATCAACAAGTGGTAATTTCTTAAAGGTTAGTTGTAATGTGGAATCAGAAATATCTGAGTTTTTTTGTTCCTTTACATTAAAATCCATTGATCCGTCTTACACTTAAAAAAAAATTTATTTTAGCACTTACTCATTTTTGAGAGACAGAGACAGAGTGCAAGCAGGGGAGAACAGAGAGAGAGAGAGAGAGAGAATCTGTAGCAGTCTCCCGGCTCTGAGCTGTCAGCACAGAGCCCGATGGGGGGCTTGAACTCACGAGCTGTGAGGTCATGACCTGAGCCGAAGTCGGACGCTTAACTGACTGAGCCACCCAGGCGCCCCTGTCTTACACTTAAATGGTTCTTATACGTTCTTTATAACATGCATTGGTCATATGGAAAATATCAGTTACATCGAGTTATGCAGATGTTCTAATGTTCATACATCTTACACAATATCAAAAAATAATATTTGTTGATATAACAAGGTATCAGAAGAGTCTTTAAGTATGGAAGAAGCTGTCAGATTCGTGGTGCTGGATACAAAGTTTCCAAAATTTTAATTTTCACTTGAAAGGTTGATTTTTATCATTAGCAACAAATGCTGTCAGTTGTTTTCTTTGAAACGACACAGCCTCACTTTGTTCATTTTCAAGAGTATCTGTTAAATCTAAGTGTAGATAGCTATAGTTTGTCAGCTACACTTTCCAGTAAAAAAGATGTTCTGTGAAAAATGTGGCTAGATCGCTTGGAGCTAAAACTGTCACACGAGTGCTTTTCTTGAACACAGCCATTGTGCTTTGGTATGTAGCAGAAATGCCTAATGGATACTTTTCATTTCATTATACAGAATATTAAAAAGATGTATATTCAATGGTGGAGATGTAATAAAATTGATAATTTTTACTACTTGAGGGCATTCTTAAGTGAAACTGGACTTCTTTGTGTTTCACTATAAATGCATGGCAGTGAATACCACCAGTACATTTTGGCACCACTGATTTTGTTTTGTGCTAAGGTGCTAGCAGTTTTGCCCACCATTGGCTTCTGTGTCATGCAGATGTCAACATAGTGAAAAAGGGGATCCCGCTTGGAGAACCATAGAGCTAGGGCACTCTTCCTCTGTTCTGAAACATCTGGCTCTCAGCTATATCTGCTATTCTTTATTCTTTGCTTATCATTTGTTTACTGGTATATCTGGAATCACTTTTTAATTTATGACTCTTCACAGGCCCCTTTGAGAATTCATGAAAGCCATAGGCCTTTTCAGAAAAATATGTATGTTCATATATATACACAGTATTACAGTTTGAGGTATTATACAGAGCTTCTGAAGGCCACATTAATCATTCCTATCAGGCAGACTTAAGATAAATTGAAATTGTGACAGCTGCCTAATTCTTTCACTTGAAACCAAAATTCCACATTTTAACCACTTGTAAAAATTTTACCGTTTTTACTTTTTGTGGCTTAAAGGGAGACTTACATGCTAAATAGGGAGAAATAGCCACTTCATCCTACAGAAAAAACCAGGAAATTTAGCAAGTGTGGATTGAAGTTAACTTTGCTATTGATTAATGTGTAACCATGAGTGAATTTTGGGGGGGTGTAGAGTGAATTAAGATACTAAAGGTTATGGAAGATTCCTAAGATTTCATGGGGCAGATATGATAGATAGTAATGGGGTTGGTTCTTTTTTCTTGACATCCTTTCTGTTTTAGAGAAGGCAGTTATTGTGAGAACTTGCCGGAGAAAATAGCAGATGGTTATTGAAAGATAAAATTTAATATACACACAATACACATAAAACACATATATTACACACCATTTGTATTTTTTTTAAGTGTATTTATTTTGAGAGAGAGCACAAGCAGAGGAGGGGCAGAGAGAGAGGGAGAGAGAGAATCCCAAGCAGGCTCCGCACTGTCAGTGCAGAGCCCAACATGGGGCTTGAACCCACGAACCATGAGATCATGATCCGCGCCAAAGTCAAGAGTTGGCTGCTTCATTGACTGAGGCACCCTGGCGCCCAACACCATTTGTGATTTAAAAGACAAACCTGCATTGAAAAGGTTTTTTACATGAATATGAAATTTGAAATATAATGATTAAGTGCAATTTGTGTATCTTCTTTTGGCATCAGATAACATTTTGTTTAATTGAGGTTCAGAGTTAGTGTTCTGTGTCATCAAAATTGATTGCAAGTGTTCATCTGTTAATGCTGATCTGTAATGAGATCTGTATTTCATCTTGGAAGGTATCTTTTAACATGGATAGGTACCAGTCCACGAGAATGTGATTTTAGTTAATGATTTTAGTTATCATTTGGAAGGTATTTATAGACTTCTTCTAGTCCTCTCCTAATATTTGCCTTTTATTATGTTATCACAGCACACAAATCAATTCCAATCAAGGGCAAAGTGGAAGCTCTTCACCTACACAGTTAAGTGGATTTTGGTATAGTGTGCACTAGCACTGACGTCTGAAGAGTTCTGTTGGAACTGTGATTTGAGCTTAGAAAATATATTTAATGCAAATCTGTGAGGAAATGAAGATCTTGTTTTAACTTTGACAGCACTGGGAGTGTGTAAAGCAGCTTTGACATTTGCTTGTGAATTCAAGCATCATTAGTTGTCATAATGACTTACCACAGTATACGTTTCACAAATAAATGTTTTTTTGCCTTACAGTTTTAGATTCAATCATTAAGAAACATTATCAGGTTTGCAACAAAATCTAGTTTATCAAACTACCCATAATAGTGATAGTGATTGTTGTCATTCAGAAAAATTGCAGTATTGGCCCTGAGCTCAAAAAAATCACAATAAAACTATCACTACTAGGCCATTGAACTGCTGTGTAGTAGAGCAATTTGAGATATTCAGCTTTTATTTCTGACAAATGCTCACGGAACTAACAATAGTTCACGAGTGCTAATGATGTGCACTATTGATTACCGCTGAGCCAACAATACATGGTAAAGTATCTTTCTACTGAGTAATTGCACCATACACTATAAACACCTTAAATGTTCACAAGTTTGTAAAATTGTCCAACTAGGGTTTTTTTGTGCTCCATGTATATTTTTACCACCATTTTTTTTGTTTTTCTCAGCTTCTTGAAAATATTTTTGATAGCTAATTCAAGGCTCACTCTTCAGTCACTCAATTTAGTATTGGCTCCTTAAATAAGGCAACAGTTAGGTATTGGTAGTATCTGTGAAGTCACGAAGAGCCAAGGAAAACCACTTGAAATCATTTGTTTTTGTTTTATTTTTTAAAACATTTATTCATTTTTGAGAGAGATAGCATTAAAGGGGGAGGGGCTGAGCGAGAGGGACATAGAATCTGAAGCAGGCTCCAGGCTGTGAGCTGTCTGCACAGAGCCCTGATACAGGGCTCAAACTCACAGGCCACTAGATAATGACCTGAGCTGAAGTCGGAAGCTTAACTGACAGAGCCATCCAGATGCCCTCATTTTTTATTGCTTTTTTTTTTATTGTTGTTGTTTTAATGTTTATTTATTTATTTTGAGAGAGCGAGAGCACTCGTGCACGAGTGCAAGCTGGGAGGGGCAGAGAGAGAGAGGGAGAGAGAGAATCTCAGGCGGGCTCCACACTGTCAGTTCACCGAGCCCAGTGTGGGGCTCTCACTCGCAAACTGAGTGAGATCATGACCTGAGCAAAAGCTGGATACTTAAACAGCTGAGCCACCTAGGTGTTCCTCATTTGTTTTTTTAACTGATGATTGGTTAATACTGCTCCCGTTGTCTTCGATGCTTCAAGAACTGTTTTTACAGAAAGGGTAATAGTCTTAAACAAGAATATTGTTTCAGGACCTATTTGGCTTTTCCAATCAAACATGATTTCAGGAACTCACCATTAGTACATGGCTTTCCTTGCTTGCTAACACAGTAGCCAGTTGGAAATTTAATTTTGGTTGCAGTCTCATTTTTATTTGTGTGAAGAAATTCTGCTGTGATGAGATTCCATTTAAAATGTTTAAATTGTCTTTGCTTTTGAGTGAAATAGGAATGTTGTGATGATAGTGCTTAGCCTGGTAATGTGAACATATATTGTATTTTTTTAAGCATAGCTATAATGTTATAAATACAATCCTTAGCTGTCTAGTTCAGTAACAGAATAATCCACAACCCACTGTGCTTTAAAAGTGCAACATTTGCATTCCATTTTTCCTGCGTGATGAGTATGCACTGTAATAAAAGTAAAAAAATGTTTTTAAATGTTGCAGAACAGCAACAAGCAGGAACTCAAGACACTGTTGAGTTATAACTGTATTTCTGTAATTCGTAGTACCATGAGAAGCAGTGTGAAATGATAGAGTGCCCTGTGTCTCTGTCACAATGAATCTGCTCTGCCATTGTATGGTGAAAGTGCCCATAGATGATACTTAATGGGGGTTGGGGGTGGGAGAAGAAAAGAAAAACATAACAAGTAAGAGTAGTTGTGTTTCCGTAAAACATTTTATTTATGGATGCTGAAAATTTATATAATTTTTATGTGTCTCTTCTTCCCCCCCCCCATCATTTTTTAAAAAGTAAAAACTCACAAAACCAGGCATTGGGCCAAATTTGATTCATGTTTTCCCCCTTTTCTGATGTGGACATGCTTGCACAGAAAGATTCTCTTATCAGGAGTAGAAGACCTTTACCAGTCAGGACTGGTAAAAAAATATGGGGTTAGGGCCCATAGTGTTTAGTCCTTGCAAGGTATTCCTCTAGTTTCTGTATGTAATCATCCAATTTTCTCCTCTGTGACCAGTAATCATATTTTGTGTCCTTTTCTGTATGTACTTGAGCAATGAACACAGGAAATTTTTGAGGGTTTTGATCCTTGAGGAAAAGGAAGCAGCAGTGAGCTCACCAATCACTCTGGCTTTTTTCCTGGAGGTATAGGGGAATAGATCCCAAACAAAAAGTGGCAGTCTTCCTGGACTCAAGAGGAGAGATGGAAGTCTGAGGTCATTAAAGCGTTGAAACTTAAATCCAAAAGAGGAGAGAACCACATAGATTCTAACCCCAAAATCTGCAGTCATGTCACCCTTAAGTCATTGACTTCTAAAGTATACATATACAAGAGAAGATTCTAAGAAACTCAGAAGAAAACAGTATCTGGAAAGCTAAAGATCTGAGCAGAGATTCCAGTATCACCCTAGTGCCAGAGAGGCAAAAGTTGAAGTTCAGACTGCCAAATTAGGGGGACTGTATTATAGTCTAAATTTTCCATTGATACTCCATCATGACCACTCCCTAAGAGTGAGGGCAAAACTGAAGTAGACCAGCCCTCAAGAAAATGTAAGTCATTATTACTCTTACAACTGAAAGGAAACAATGCTGTCTGGAAGATGTCGTCTAGAGCTCATACAATTTCCATCCATAATCAGATATTTCATTCAGTGAAATGACCACAGGACATGCTAATAGACTTAACTGACCAGAAATCAGAGGAAAAAAGGGAACAAATCCCCAGATTATTCAGATATTAGAGTTATCACTGAGAGACTTTAAAATAACTGATTTAATGTGCGCAGGATAAATAAGAAATGATGGGAAATTTTATCAGAGTCCTGGAAACTTTACAACTAAATAAGTACATTCACTAACAATGAGAATTTGAGAGTTGGGCTTACTAGCACAGTAGAAACAGCGGCGTAGTAAAAGCTAGGAAAAAAGTGTCGTGTAGAAATTACGCAGTGCTGAGAAAAAAACGGGAAATAAAGAAAGCAGGAGACAGTGGAAAGGTTTAACATACATAATGGGAGTCCCAGAAAGAGAGGAGATACAGGATAGAGGAAATACTGACCAAGACTTCTCCAAAGGGAGAAAGATACCAAAAGATTAAAGAAGCTCCATGGATTCCAGGAAGGAAAAATACAAATAAAACTATATTGAAACCCATCGTAGACTTAACTGCTAAAAATGAAGAAAAAGAAAATCTTTATGTTTTAATCTTTTTAATGTTTGTTTATTTTTGAGAGAGAGATAGCACGCGAGTTGGGGAGGGACAGAGGGGGGGGGGCATGGAATTGAGCTGTCAGCGCAGAGCCCGATATAGGGCTCAAACTCATGAACCATGAGATGATGACCTGAGTTGAAGTTGGCCTCTTAACTGACTTAGCCAACCAGGCACCCCAAAAGAGAAAATCTTAAAAGCTACCAGAGGAAACAAGTCATTACATGACCTTCAAGAGAACATTGATGGTTGATATATCACCTGAAACTACAGATGCCAGAAAACAATAGACTGTCCTTTTAAGGTGCTGAAAGAAAAGGAAGAATGCTAATCTAGAATTCTAAATTCAGTGAGCATATCCTTCAGAAGAGAAGGCAACGGATGCCTTCATGATCTTGCGGTTCCTGAGTTCGAGCCACATGTCGGGCTCAGTGCTGACAGCTTGGAGCCTGGAGCGTGCCTGAGGCTCCAGGCTCCAATTTAGACTATAATACAGTCCCCCTAACTTGTCTCTGTCTGTCTGTCTCTCTCTCTCTCTCTCTCTCTGCCCCTCCCCCACTCACGCTCTTGTCCGTGTCTCTCTCTCTCTCTCTCTCTCTCTCAAAAATATACATTAAAAAACATTTAAGTGAAACAAAATAAAAACACAAACAAGCTGAGAAAATTTACTGATACAGACTGGTACTGGAATTTTCTAGTAAAGTTCGTATTGAAAGAAAATGATTCCAGATAAAAGCACAGAACTGCAGAAGTAAATGAACAACAATAAGGATAAATGTGTGTAATTATAAATTAATGCTTTTTAAAACAATTATGGGGGGGCGCCTGGGTGGCGCAGTCGGTTAAACGTCCGACTTCAGCCAGGTCACGATCTCGCGGTCCGGGAGTTCGAGCCCCGCATCAGGCTCTGGGCTGATGGCTCAGAGCCTGGAGCCTGTTTCCGATTCTGTGTCTCCCTCTCTCTCTGCCCCTCCCCCGTTCATGCTCTGTCTCTCTCTGTCCCAAAAATAAATAAACGTTGAAAAAAAAAAATTAAAAAAAAAAAACAATTATGGTTTGTAGGGTTTGTGGAAGCAGTATATGACAACTGTAGAACAAAAGGCTAAAAAGTGCATTTGTTATTTCTAGAGTAACTACCAAAAGAAAAAGAATATATAACTAAAAAGATAACAGAGGAGAAAATGGAGTAATAAAAGATAATTGTTCCAAAGAAACGCAAGAAAAGAGAAATAAAGGAATGAGGAACATGTGATACAAACAAAGCAAATGACAGGATTTGTCCATAATTATAGTAAATGTGAAAGGAGTAAACACTCAAGACAAAGTTCAGAAGACCTAACTATACTGTATACAGGGAACATATTTTAAATTTAAGGGCAAAGATAGAGGAGTAAGCACCAGAATGGGAGAACTGCATCATATGCACATTAACCAGAAGAAACCTGGTTGGCTGTATACATCAGAAATAGTATATAAGGCAGGAAGTATCACTAGAGGTAAAGAAGGGCATTGCATAATGTTAAAAGGATGAATGCCACAGGAAGAGACAATAATCTTAAAATTTTTAGGTATCTAATATTATAGGTCTAAAACACAAAAAGGAAAACTTGATAGAACCAAAAGGTTAAAATAGACAAAACCACACTATATAGATTAACGTACCTTTCTCAGTAACTAATAGAACAAAGAAAAAATCAAGGATCTAGAAGATTTAAACAACACAGTAAATTTGACCTAAGTGACACACACAACACTTTACTCAACAACTACAGGATATACACACTTTTCAAATATGTATGGAACATTTACTAAAGTATGCAATGTGCAGTACCAAAAAGCAATTCTCAGTAAATTTAAAAGAAATGAGATCTCAGGTTCTCTGATTTCAGTAATGATAAACTAGAAATCAATAGCATGTAAATAGAAAATTCTCAAATACTTAGAAATAAGCAGTGTACTTTTACATATTTTACTGCTACTGAAGAAATAGCAGTGAAAATTATAAAATGTGTTGACCTGAATAATAATAAAAATACATGTCAAACTTGTGCAATTGCAGCAAGAAGCAATGCTTACAGGGATATGTATAGCTTTAAAAATACATATAATAATATATATTGGTGGGGAGGGGGGAAGGCTGAACATTAAATTTTTATTTCAGGACAGTAGAAGAATAAGGAAAGATATAATAAAGATGAGAGCCGAAATCAAATAGAAATCAAATGTATGATTTTTTAAAATGAAAATGTTGAAGCTTCTTCTCTGGGAAGACTCCAAATAACAGACGACACCAGTGCTGTGGGAGGGCCCAGGGGCCCTGGAATGGGAGGCCATGGCGGCTTCCACAGAGGTTTCAGCAGCAGCATCTGGGGCCAGGGCCATAGCCGGGGTCAGGACAGGAGCTGTGGAGCTCACGGAGGCAAAGCCAAGGACAAGGCTGCCACTAGGCTGGGCCGCCTGGTGGTCAGCGACATGAAGATCAAGTCTAGAGGACACCTGTCTCCTCCCTGCCCATAAAAAGAATCTGAGATCATTGACTTCTTCCTGGGTCATCCTTCAAGAATGAGGTTTTGAAGATTATACCTGTGCAAGAAGCAGATTCATGCTGGCCAGTGGACCAGGTTCAAAGCATTTGTTGCCATCAGAGATTACAGTGGGCACATCGGTCTGGGTGTTAAGTGCTCCAAGGAGGTAGCCACTGCCATCCATGGAGCCATCATTCTGGCCAAGTTTCTCGTTGTCCCCAGGCAGTGAGTCTACTGGGGAAACAAGATTGGCAAGCCCATACTGTCCCATGCAAGGTGACTGGCTGTTGTGGCTTTGTGCTGGTGCTCCTCATCCCTGCTTCCAGAGGCACTGGCATTGTCTCAGCCCGTGCCCAAGAAGCTACTGGTGATGGCTGGTATTGATGATTGCTACACCTTGGCCAGGGGCTGCACTGCCACCCTGGGCAACTTCGCCAAGGCCACTTCTGATGCCATTTCCAAGATTTAACAGTTATCTCATCCCTGACCTTTGGAAAGAGACTGTGTTCACCAAATCTCCTATCAAGAATTCACTGACCATTTCGTAAAGACCCACACCACAGTTTCCATGCAGAGGGCTCAGGCTCCAGCTACGGCCACAATATAGTTTTATACAAGAAAAATAAAGTGAATTAAAATTGTTTAAAAAAGAAATTGTTGGTAAGATTAATAAAATTGATAATCCCCAGAAAGACTGATAATGTAAGAAATAGAAAACAAATCATCAAAAAAGATACAGGAGATGTGACTAGTAATGGAGACTAACAAGATGGAACAAACAAAAGCAATAATGTAATCCTGGCTGGGATTCTGTACTAGAGGAGAAGAATGTGCTATAAAGGACATAATTGAGACAATTATTAAAATTGTAGTATATTCTTCACATTAAAGATTTATATCTGTTAAATTCCCTGGATCTGATAATTTATACTGTGCTATCTTTTTTTTTTTAAGTTTATTTATTTTGAGGGTGGGGAAGGGCAGAGAGAAAGAGAGAGAGAGAGAATCCCAAGCAGGCTCCATGCTGTCAACACAGAACCCGATGCGGAGCTCTGTCTCACAACTACGAAATCGTGACCTGAGCTGAAATGAAGAGTTGAACACTTAACCAACTAAGCCACCCAGAATACAGTCTGTTCTTAAATGGGTCAGAGAAAAGTTATGTATATGTATTTTAAAGGAAGTTAAGATTTTATAAATAACTTAGTGCTAATAACTTTTATAATTTAGATGAAAAACTAATCTTGACAATACTGATAAAAAGGAATAGAAAATCTGAATAGTTTTATGTATGTTAAAGAAAATGAATTTGTAGTTGGAATACTTCTCAAAAAAAATTCCAAGCCCATTTGGTTTTGCTGGTGACTTAAATATTTAAAAAAGAAGAAATTAGGCCAATTTTGTTGAAAGCAGAAAAAGAGAGAACACTTCCCAACTTGTTCTTTGAAGCCAGCACAACCCTAATACTTAAATCTGACAACTATCAAAGAAAGGCAATTACCGACCAGTATCGCTCATGAATATAGCCACAGAAATCATGAGCAAATTATTAACAAATTGAATAAGAAAGATAAATGTCATAATGTGGTGGGGTTTATTCTAGGAATCCAAGGAACACTCAATCGATATAAATCATATTAACAGAATAAGGTGGAGGGGGATTATTATCTCAATGGATGAGATACAGTATTTGATTAATTTTAACATCCTTCATGATAAAAATTCTTAGCAAACTGAGTATGTACAAAACTATAGCTATCATAATGGTGAGAAATATTGAATGCTTTTTTTTCTCTTAGTTCAGGAACAGGACAAGGAAAACCTTTAGCACACTTTTCTTCAGCATTGTCTTGGAGGTCCTAGTCAATTCAATGAAGAAGAAAAATAAAAGATACAACGATTGGGAAAGAAGTAGTAAAAGTCTTCACAGATGATATGGTTGTATACTTGGTAAATCCGAAGGGATCTTCAAACTGTTAGACTAGGAATCAAAGTCACTATTCATAAATCAATTACGCTTAACATCAAATAATTAGAAAATGAAATAAAACACATTTACAAAGCAGCACCCCTTCAATTCAGTTTAATGAAAATGTGCAGGACTGCCCCTTAAACACTACAAAACATTGGTGAGAGAAACACATGACAACTGAAAGAGATACCATGTTTATGGAAGACTCAAAATTACTAAGGTAAATTCTCCCTGGATATATTAATTCCCAGTTAAAACTCCCACAAGCTGAGGGTGAGGAGAAATAGACAAGCCAATTTTAAAACATATTTGAAAATGCAAAAAGACCTAGGTTAGCAAAGGCAATCTTAACAAAGTTGGAATGCTTATATTATGAGATAACTTTATAAAAAAAACAACGGTAGGGGCGTCTGGGTGACTCAGTCCGTTAAACATCCAAATCTTGATATGGGTTCAGGTCAACTCAGGTGATCTCATGGTGGTGAAGTTGAGCCCCCACCACCACCATCACCATGCTGAGCGTGGAGCCTGCTTGGGATTCTCTCTCTCTTCACCCTCTCCCAGTTGTTCACACGCACACATATGGTGCGTGCACGCTCTCTCTCAAAATAAAGTTTCTTTTAAAAAGCTACAGTAATTAAGACAATGTAGTACTGCTGTAAAAATAAACAGATTAATGGACTATATGGAGTGTCCATAAATGGATCCACTCATGTATGGTCAACCTGATTTTTCTACACATCTCCCCCTGCAGTTCTGTGGAGAAAGGATGGTCTTTACAATAAATAGTGCTAAATCAATGGATTATTGAATGAGATAGGCTAAAATAGTAAAGCGTCTAGAAGGAAACATAAGGAAATATGTTTAGAGGAGATAAACATTGCTGAACACAGTAACATGGATAGATTTCACAGAAGAATGAGCAAAAGAGTATGTATACTGTATATTTCTATTTATCCAGAATTCAATAACGAGTCAGATTAATCATACTGAAAGAAATAAAAATAGTAACCTCCGGCATTATTATTGAATGGTTAAGGGTATAAGGGAGCCTTCAGGGTTGCTGGAAGTATTCTGTATCTTGATGTGAATGTGATTACTTAGGTGTATACATAGTTAAAATTTGGGGCACCTGGGTGGCTCAGTCGGTTAAGCCTCACACTTTGGCTCAGGTCATGATCTCACAGCTGGTGAGTTCAAGCCCTGCATCTGGTCTCTGTGCTGACACCTCAGAGCCTAGAGTCTGCTTTGGATTCTGTGACTCCCTCTCTCTGCCCCTCCCCCCCACCTCAATAAGAAATAAACATTAAAATTTTTAAATTTATTGAGTAAATGCCCATAATGTTAGTGTACTTTATATGTATGATACCTCAAAATATTTTCTAAACAGCAACAGCATGGTAGATATTTCCTATAATGGCATATTTACCTGGTTTACAATTATTGGCTGCTAAATTTTTTTCTGGGAAACTTTTGACTAAGAATTTTTTTGTGGTAGTAGAGGGGGGAGTGTGTTGAGTTAGAAGACTGGTTCTAAATTCTTCTCTGCTGCTTTTTACTCATTCTAGTTTTATAAACCTGGGCTCCCTGATTTTCAAGTTTTTAAATTTTTCTGTTGTATAGTGTGGATAATAGCTTCCCTTTCTAATTCTTGGGACATCAAAAGGATTAAATGAGATGATTGATGTGAAATTGCTTTGCACCTAATGAGTTATAAATTGTGCAGATTTTTAGTATCTTCATAATCTAGCTAGGTGCTTGTATCTAAGCTCATATACCCAAATTCTGGAACCCCTCATGGATATTGTGGCAGTGAACTAGTTCCTCTTTGTTAACAGGTTGCCTTGTTTTACTCCCTGTTTTCAGATGACTGAGAAGTTTGAAATGCTCTTGGATATTTGGGTGTACATACTGGCGGGAGTACATGAGGGAGCAGGACTTTTGAATTGACAAGACAGCTGGAATTGCCCTGAGCCATCTGTCATTTTTTTCCAAATATTTGGATAATTTATTCCTAAGATTTGGTCATTTGTCAAATGCTTAACCTTTAGAAGAACGTTTAGTTTCTCTAACTGCATTTCATCAACTTTTAGAAGTGATTTGATTACGCAATGCTCCATTGTTTTATATGCCAGTAAGAGGCAAAAAGCAACTGCCAATTAAAATTGTAAGAAATTATTGATTGCAAAGTATTTCTGAACTTAAAAATTAATTGGGGAAAACCATGCACCTTAAAAATCAACGAAATTTCATGTGTGTTTTTGTTTTGGTAAATTTTTAGTTTTATGGATTAGCATGACTTATAAATTGAAGCGTTTTTAGCTTTGTAAAAATATTAGTCAAAGTACACCGTAGTGTAACCTAAATTACTTGGGAGGTCAAAATTAAACAGATAATTTACAGAGAAAATAAAACAAATATGAGATAAAATATTCACCACTGTAATTTAGACGCTTTAAATTGACATGTCAGAGTGACACACACGAGTTTTAATGATTGTCATCAAGTTACAACCAAGTGTTGGTAACTTAAAGTGTTTTATTACTACAGAATCATAACAAAAAATTGTAGAACTTTTCTAAGAGCCAACTTTTGTTTGTGTTGTCCATTGCTGTTATCTTTAAATAATTATTTTTAGGTGAGTATTTGTCATCTGAAAGCAACAAGAGATCTTTAATCCTTCAAGAAAAATAACTTTTTCCCTTCAAGAAAGTAGACAGGTACTTGATGCACTGATGGTAAAACTGTATTTTGCAAATATCATTTCCCATACAGTTAAGACTTAATGCCAAGATTAAGAATTTTACAGAGAATTGCATCTAAGCTAGTATTGTAGATACTTACTGGAAAGTACAAGTAAGATGCCCTTTTTGGTCTTAGAAAAATCCACATATCCATGGGAAGTAGGTAATTGATGATTATGAGCTAGTACTAATGTAGAAGCTATGATAAAGTTCCTATAATAAAAGCAGTTCTGATGATGTTTTGAATTTCAGGGGTGATCTTATTAACAGTCATATTTACTAAAGCACATTTCAACAGAGTCTGTCTTTTCTGTTACTTAGATATTACTATATTAATGTTATGTATACATGGATTGACTTTTGCATGTGGGGGCCTTTTTTTTTTTTTAACCTCTGAACCTGACAAAAGAAACATAGTCTTTAACAAGAAATGTGTGGACTTAATTGTAAATGGGAAATAGTAGGGATATGTAGAGATACAGTCTGCTTTCTTTTTTTAAATACCTTCTCAGCCTTTGCTCTGTTGATGGGAATGCAAACTGGTGCAGCCACTCTGGAAAACAGTGTGGAGATTCCTCAAAAAATTAAAAATAGAACTTCCCTACAACCCAGCAATAACACTACTAGCAATTTATCCGAAGGCCAGAGGAGTGCTGATTCATAAGGGCACTTGTACCCCAATTTTTATAGCAGCTCTTTCAACAGTAGACAAATCATGGAAAGAGCCCAAATGTACATCAACTGATGAATGGATAAAGAAGATGTGGTTTGTATATACAGAATGAATACTTGGCAAAAAAAAAAAAAAAAAAAAAAGGAATGAAATCCTGCCATTTGCAACAACATGGATGGAATTGGAGGGTATTCTGCTAAGTGAAATAAGTCAGTCAGAGAAAGACACATACGATGTTTTCACTCAGGTGGAATTTGAGAAACTTAATAGAAGACCATAAGGGGAAGGGAGGGGGAAAATTAGTTTTAAGCAGAGAGGGAGGCAAACCCATAAGAGACTCTTAAATACAGAGAACAAACTGAGGGTTGATAGGGGAGGGGGCAGGAGAGAGGAGAAAATGGGTGACAGGCATTGAGGAGGGCACTTGTTGGGATGAGCACTGGGTGCTGTATGTAAGTGATGAATCACAGGAATCTACCCCCCGAAACCAAGAGTATACTATATACGCTGTATGTTAGCTAACTTGACAATAAATAATATTTTTTAAAAAATAAAAAATAAATGTTTTTTCAGTTAAGATTAAATGGGAGCAAGCAGTATATTTAGAGAGAAAGAGCCAATGGAGAAGGTAATGAGAGGAAATGATTTCAAGTTCAGTTCGATAGGGCAAATAAGAACTCCTCATGTACCATTCCTCCCTACTCTGTTCCAGAAGTTACTTATTAGTTGATAGATTTTATTGTTCATTCATAGGAAAAATGCTTTCCTCCATCTAAATAGCTTTTAGAGTTTTTCATATAGTGCCCTTGTGTGACATAATAACGCATTAAAATTTAATAGCTATCTGGAACCTTTTAAATTTTGTTTTGATTAGACGTTGGAGGGTGGGGATTGTTAAAATTCTTAAGACTGTACATAATTTTCCAAGGACGTGTGTGAAACTAAATCACCTACTGACAGCCATTTTTTGTTTCATTTCCCTTTCTTCATAGCCACTGGTTCTTAATGATGCTATTTTGGCCTTTTCCTAAATGCAAGACTTTACTGAGAGAGTAGGCTATCCTCAAAGGTGCTGTTCCTAAAATTGTTCAGGTCTCTTGGGCTGCAAGGTTGGCCACTGGAAAGCACAAGGGACTGCATTTCTGTGGCAGCAGCCTTGAGGAGCATCATTAGAAACCAGCAACATTAAGATAGAAAGGCAAAGATCACTGGAATAACCTTACTGTTAGCCATAGAACACTACAGGATATCTGGTAGTTTGCTGTCTGTGTGACTTTCTGGACCTTCAAAATATGGGCATGACTTTTTTTTTTTTAAGGATTATTTATTTTATAGATACATTTTTAAAAACTGACCATTTTATTCATTGTCTAACAGTACGAGGATGTCGTCCAGGAAAGATTGTGCAGATGACTGAAGCAGAAGTTCGAGGCTTATGTATTAAGTCTCGGGAGATCTTTCTCAGCCAGCCTATTCTTTTGGAATTGGAAGCACCGCTGAAAATTTGTGGTATGTAATCGGGTAAAGTTGGAAACAGTCTATTTTGAATACCAGTTTTCCTCCCCTAATTAAATTGAAGGTGATCTAGAGAAAACATTTAAAAATTTTTGTATAAGAGAGATTGATAGGTTTGATAACATAAAATATAAAAATTAAAACTTTCATAAAATAGTAAGTTACAGACAATATTTTTAATATACATCAGATAACAAGATTGCTATTCACAGGTTTTAGTTCTTAGAAACAAGACAGACAATACAATAGAAAGATCTTTTTTTTAAGGCAGATTTTAGAAGAAATTCAAAGGGTCAATAAATGTAAGATCCTCAGCCTCACTAGTAATCAGTGAAATACAATTTAAAAACAAATCCTAAACTCTAGACATGTCGGAAAAAAAGTCAAAAACTGATAATCCAGTGTTGTCAAGGATGTAGAGAAATGGGCATTTTGGTGTACCAGTTACAAACTAAAGTTTGGGTGGCAATATGGCAATATCCATGGTGTTATAGTGGCTTCTGGCCAAAAACAAAAATTTACAACCTTAGGTTGAGTGATCACATTGTTTTAGCCAGAAAAATTGTTGTACAAAAAGCGTTTTTTATAGTTCACGTAACAGTGGGAAGTGGTATAATTATCATTGGCTTTTGGTTTGATAACTGGTAGTGGCTGTTTGTGTCTATGACATAGCTTTACATGGACTTCGATGATGGACTTAATCATCATCTTTTGCTCAGTCAAGGACTATTTTTATATGTAAAAATTTTCACTGTCCTGCATGTTTCTTAGTGATCCACATTCATACCTTGTAATCTGCAGATGCTTAGTGTGTTCTTAACTTTTTTTTCCTCTTTCTTGTGTTTATTAAGTCGTGTGCTTGGTGCTTCTTGGTACAGTATCTAGCAAATAAAAGATATTAGCTAAGTAAATGTTTGTTGAATAAATTAATTTGCTTAGAATATCACCTTTCAGTAAGAGGTAATATGATATTTTGTGGAGTAGAGCCTGGCTGGCTCAGTTGGTAGAGCATGCAACTCTTAATCTCAGAGTTGTGAGTTCGAGTCCCAAGTTGGGTGTAGAGAGGACTTAAAATCTGAAAAAGAAGAATTTTGTGGAAATGATCAGTCTCTTCTATGAATTTAAATGAAGCAAATGTAGTTACTTGTAACATTTTAAAATGATTCCAATTCTCTGCAAGATACTCTTTAAAATGCTTTGATACAGAAATAATTGGAGGGTAATAGAAATTAATTATACTAAATATTTCTAAATTTTGGCTGTCTCACTCTTGGGTATAACAAAGTAATGTTAAACTACCAGATAATAAGAGTAACTGTAGTAGTTATCTGTTATATAACAGATTACTCCAAAACTTTATGGCTTAAAACAGTATGAATTTATCACCGCACTGTTTCTATGAGTCAGGAATCCAGGCACAGCTTAGCTGGATCCTCTGGTTTTGGGTCTCTCACAAGGTTGCGATCTAGGTGTGATCTGGGACTACATTCATCTCAAGGCTCAATGATGAAAGGATTCAGTTCCTTAAGGGCCGATGGACTGAGAGCTCGGTTCCTAATAAGTGTTTGGCCAGAGGCCTCCTTCAGTTCTTTGCCATGTGTGCTTCTCCATAAGGCAGCTGGCTTCAGCATCAAGAATGAGAGATGGAAAGAGAGTACAAGCAGATTGGAACTCGTGATCTTTTGTAACCTAATTTCAGAAGTGACAGCCCATCCCACTTTTTCTGTCTCCTGTTTGTTAGAAGCGAGTCACCAGCTCCAGCCCACATTCAAGGGGAGAGGATTACACACGGGTGTAAACATTGGGAATCATTTGAAGCTGCTTCCCACAGTAACCAAATGCTCTAAAATTGTCTTTTTCTATTTTCAGGAGATATTCATGGACAGTATACAGATTTACTGCGATTATTTGAATATGGAGGTTTCCCACCAGAAGCCAACTATCTTTTCTTAGGAGATTATGTGGATAGAGGAAAGCAGTCTTTGGAAACCATTTGTTTGCTATTGGCTTATAAAATAAAATATCCAGAGAACTTCTTTCTCTTAAGAGGAAACCATGAGTGTGCTAGCATCAATCGCATTTATGGATTCTATGATGAATGTAAGTAAAAATAAAAATTTATCTTTTATTAATGGGAAAATTCCCTAATACTCCCTAATATAATTTTCCAGTTCAAAAGATTTCTTTTGATTCATTTTTTTTTTTAATATAATTTATCAGGCATAGGACCAAGAATAATCTTTCATGGAAGAAAAACCTGAAACCAGGAAACATGTTACCAATTAAACTAGTTCTTTGGGATCTCTTAAGATCATGGTATTTCAGGTTGACTGCACCTTACTCAGCTGAAAGGGCCTCTTGTAATTAATCAGTTCATTTGGCAAAATATCCACGTGAAACAGAGGTCACTATAGATAATAGCCTCTGTTTTTCTATATCTATTAAGATTTTAGCTCTCAGCATTCTTGCGATAAGATGGAAATTTTCATTGGCCCTGTGTCACAAGAAATATTCACAAGTAGTAGGGCGCCTGGGTGGCTCAGTTGGTTAAGCTGCCAACTCAGTGTCTGCTCAGATCATGATCTCACCTTTCGGGAATTTGAGCCCCACATCCATGCTGTTAGTGCAGAACCCACTTGGGATTCTGTCCCTCCCCAGCACACGTGCAGTGCTCTCTTTCTCCCTCTCTCTCTTCCTCAAAATAAATAAACTTTGAGATAAAGAAGGAAAAATATTGAGAAGTTCTATGAAATTTTTTCAAAGTTTAAGTTTATTATTAGAATTTTAATTTGTGCCTATAAAATGAAAGATGAGGATAGCAACTACTCAGGTATATTTTACTGTACTCTTTTTCTTCGGTAAGAAATCACTGATTTCCTGTTTTGTAGTAATGTTTCCAAGTGTAATTACTAAATTACTACATTTGAATTGGTCTTTTGCTTTTGTTAGAGTATGGGAAAGAACACGTTTGGTTAATTACAATTTAGAACCAAATACAACGATTTTCAAATTGAATTTATTGTTTTTTGGTGGTGAATTCTCCATTGGAATCTATTTTTGGTTTTTTCCTTCCTTAAATATGGTAGACTCCTATTCAAACTCCTATCTTCTTGGTTTGTATAATTTGACAGAGGAAGTGTGTATACCAGGCACTACTCTACACACTAGGAATGCGGCAGCGCACAAGACAGATCATCTCTAGTCTCGTGGAGCTGCGTTCTACTAGGAATGATTCTACATCTGATTTTACGTGGCATTTTTACTTCTAAGGTGTAATGTATGGTTTCAACTGTTCAAATCAGACCAGTAGACAGGAAGCAGATTGTAGTACGTCTAACTATAACCACTTTTCTAAAGCTATATGAGGAATAGAGGTGTGTTTTTAAAGAATAAAATATGGGCTTGAGTATCCTCAAGGTTTATAGAAATGACATCAGTTGAGCTAATGTACATGAGAGCAGCTTGTAAAAACTGCTTTGAGTTATACTTTTAAACAGAGAGGCAGGTTATGGCATAAAAGCATAGGAAATTAGTGCTGTGTCTTTCATCGCTCCCCAGCGTTAGTTCTTGCAACTTCTTGCCAAATTCAGGAAGATCAAGTAACTCTAAAAAGGTGAACATACACTTGAGATTTCTCTTGTCGTAGCTCTTTATGCTAGACTATAGGAAAATTATAGCCTTCGTGTCTCTGTTTATACTTTATGTAGTGCCAAGTTGTAATTCACTCAAAAGTGAATACCATTGAAGCATTTGGAAATTGTCCTTTCTTGGCAGTAAATTTATGCTGTGTTACTCAATGCATTAGAGTTAAAATGGACAATCTCCAGAGGTACCCCTTTCACTTTTGCTTACTTATTTGGCTAGGTATTCAACTAATGTACACATTGAATGGAACAGATAAACTAGTAGTCTGTTAGACTATTTCAAAGTGACTATATTATAGTGATCTTAAAAGACAAAAGGATTTGATATATGTGTTCCGTAAAATACCTAGCACAATCTTTCAAGTTTTTTTAACTTTATGGAAGGTGTTGAATGTTCATTAAATTTATTACCTTTTTAAAAATACACAAGAAGCACTCATTACAGAAAAAACAAAGTGCGGTATAAAGAATAAAGTTGAAATTATAATCCTGTGGCTATGAGATAACAAATGAAAACAGTTTTAGATTTATTTCTTCTATTTGCTTGTTCTTTTTATAGGCAAACGAAGGTTTAATATTAAATTGTGGAAGACCTTCACCGATTGTTTTAACTGTCTGCCTATAGCTGCCATTGTGGATGAGAAGATCTTCTGTTGTCATGGAGGTAGACTAGTAAATTTGCTTTATGGGTTTTTCTCACTGTCATTCCATTGTTTGGAAAAGACCTACAGTAACTAGGATGAACACTGTGGAAAAATATAGCTGTGCTTGTGTAAAAGGTCAAATTATTAAAACTGTTCTGAACATGGCTAAAATCTCTTTTAATAACTAGAAATTTATGAAGGTTTATACAAAATGAATGTTTAGTTGAGTACTTATCTTTAAAGAATTTCACATGTGAGGAGGATAACCAGAGTTTTATTTGAAATAACGTATTCCCTTTGCTTCATTTTTGATAGAAAGATACCACTACTGTCAGTCAAAATGAGAGGATCATGATTACTTTCCTGCCAATATTAAATACCTTTCATTAGAATCCAAATGAAATTGGGTTTATTAGTCCCACATATCAGGAGTTCTAGGCTGTATGTAATATGTCCATTTTCATCCTAAAGATAATTTTTGATAGAATAATTTATTCTGTATAACTTTTAAAATAAGCAGGAATAGGTGCCATGAAAATATATAGATTGTATATTATCTGGCTGTCTTAAGAAATTAAAAACCTATTGATAAAATACATGTTTCCAAAAAGTTAAGATAAAATAAAGTATATTTCAAAACAGATACTGACTAATGAAAAGGACTTAATTATGTCAAAGCACTTGTAGAAGCAATAGTTTTTATGCAGTCTGGAAAGGGAGAGAATTGTTGGACACATGTTTATGGAAGCCTGAGTTAGAAGGATGGAGTAGACTTTGAAAAGGTGTAAAGAATTTGAGATGGTCTTTTTTATTTGTCTAGTTAAAGGAATGTGTGAGCACTAGCCTAACTAGAATGTCAAGCACATAGGGAATAATGAGTATCAGATTATAGAGATTTGAATACTGAGCAAAGTAGTTTGTTGAATGGTTTAATAACCATATTGGGTTTTTGTACATGGAAATAATATAGTAAAAATACTGTAAGAAAATTAGTGTTTTATATAGTTATATAAATATTATTTATAATTATTATTTATTAATATGCAGGAAGAATTAAAGTGAAAAATGCTGAAAAGATAGATGTACTTGTCTAGGCCTGAGGTAAAAAGCGATTTATTCTTGGAGCGCCTGGGTGGCTCAGTCAGTTAAGCATCCCGATTCTTGATTTCGGCTCAGGTAATGATCTCATGGTCTGTGAGTTTGAGCCCTGCATCAGGCTCCATGACGACAGTGTGAAGCTTGCTTGGAATTCTCTCTCTCTGTCCCTCCCCAACATGTGGGAACACATGGGCTCCCTCTCTCTCTCTCAAAATAAATAAACATTAAAAAAGGATTTATTCTCTGATAGAACATGTTACTATATTAATTGAAGTATTTTATAGTAGATCCTAAACATTTAGGAAATTGTAGTTCTTGCACATTAGTATACTTAAAAGTAGAAATTAAGAAGTTATGTGTTGGTACTTGGATTATCCATAAAAGAAAAATAATAGTTTATGTACTAAAGATTGTGAAGTGTTTTCATGTGCTTTTTCTTATCCTTGTGATCAACAATTACACTTTACGAAGATAATGAGCATGTTGCAGAGAGATGTAGGAAGGTCTTACAGGACAGTGAGGCACTTAAACTTGGAAGTAAACATCTTTAAGATTAGGTGGTGAGAAGTGACAAAAGTGGTCAGAAGGATTGGAATTGGGTATATTCCTGGAGAAAGGCAGAGAATGGTTGGAAAGAAAGAATGGTAAGATTTCTAAATCTGTATATTGAAGATAACATTAAAAGGAACACATTACATATTTTTAATTTCAGATAGTGAATCTACTTTGATTAAATGTTGCTTTATTTAAGTGAAAATTGTTTAGATGTCATTACTCTGACCATCTTTTATTTATAGGACTGTCACCAGACCTGCAGTCTATGGAGCAGATTCGGAGAATTATGAGACCCACTGATGTCCCTGATACAGGTTGAGTATATAGAGAAGTTTAATTAGTTGTTTTATGTAAAATGTTGACATATTTGAACTTAACTATATATTTAGTTGAAGATTGGTTTATGTAATAAATAATAGAGCTTTTTCAATAGTAAGCTAACTACAGGTTACTTGCAGTAATATATTTTATTTCCCACTACTTACTTCCAAAGGTGCAATACTTTTAAGTTTCATATTTAACTGTAGTATGGTTCTTTCAAACTTATTTATCACAGAAGATCTTGTTAACTGATTCCCTTTATCTTCCTGTCATTCTAAATTCCTTCATTCATATCAACATTGATTATGTCCTTCAAGGACTTGTTAAAAATTAGTCAAACAGAGGTGTCTAGCTGGCTCAGTTGTTAGGGCATGCGACTCTTGATGTTAGAGTCATGAGTTCAAGTCCAATGTTGGGAGTGGAGCCTAGTTAAAAATAAATAAATAAATTGGCCGGGGGGGGGGGGGATGGGGGGAGGGGGGCATGCCTGAGTAGCTCATTCGTTGAGTGTCTGACTTCTGCTGAGGTCCTGATCTCACGGTTCCTGAGTTCAAGCTCCACATCATGCACCCTGCTGTCAGCGCAGAGCCCATTTCAGATCCTCTGTCCCCCTCTCTCTCTGCTCCTCCCCCAGTCTTGTTCCCTCTCTCAAGAATGAATAAACATTTATTTTTGTTAAAAAAAAAAAAAAGTTTTTTTAGGATTTTTAAAAAATTAATCAAAAGTTTTAAAAAATTTTTTAATATTTATTTTTTGAAAGAAACAACACAAGCTGGGGAGGGGCAGAGAGAGAGGGAGACACAGAATCCAGTGCAGGCTCCAGATTCAGGGCTGTCAGCACAGAGCTTGACGTGGAGCTCGAACTCACAAACTGTGAGATCATGATCTGAGCCGAAGTCAGAAGCTTAAACTGACTGAGCCACCCAGGTGCTCCAAAAGTTTTTTAATTAAAATAGTTTTTCTTGGGGTGCCTAGCTGGCTCAGTCCATGGAGTATGTGACGCTTGGTCTTGGGTTGTGAGTTTGAACCCCACTTTGGGCGTAGAGATTGCTTAAATAAAATCTTTAAAAAATAATAATTTTTCTTAGCTAAGGATACAGTTGCCTTTTAAAAATTACCATTTAGTTTTCTGGTATTTTTTTGCATCTTCTATATTTCACATTTGTAGAGCTTAGAAAGCTGTAGAGATACATGGTGAGTTTGTGAAAAATTTGTGAAAGAATAATGAAAGTTAACTGTTCAGATGTTCAGAATAACTCTTAGGTAAGTGAAGCAAGTCAAAACAAAAGCAAATTAAGTTCCACTTGAGGATAAATTGCTCTGTTGATTAACAAATGAGCCTCATGTAATTTTATAAATAAATTCTGGACACAGTGGCCTAACTTTTCTGTTGGCTTTTAGTGGTAATTATTCATAGTTGAGTGCCAGTGTATGTACTAAGATGTGTACTAATCATGGCATTTATATTCTTAAAATGCTATGATGGGGCACCTGGGTGCCTCACTCGGTTAAGTGTCCGACTTCAGCTCGAGTCATGATCTTGCAGTTTGTGACTCTGAGCTCCATGTTGGGCTCTGTGCTGACAGCTCAGAGCCTGGAACCTGCTTCAGATTCTGTGTCTCCCCCTGTCTTTGCCACTCCCCCCACTCACACTCTGTCTCTCTCCCTCCCTCTCTCTCAAAAATAAACATTAAAAAAATTTTTTTAACAAAAAAATAAAATGCTGTGATAATCTGTGAATTGAATGCAGTAAAATTCTCCTTTTCTGTTCACTGTTTGCTTAAAACATCAATACCTTTTTTGGTGGCATTTTCTGACACAGTGTTCATGGTTTTTCCACATCACAACCCATTCTCCAACACTTACGTGTCTAACATTTAATTACACTAATTCCTGAAGTTAGCCATGACTCCACAGGTTAAGGGCTTCATTTCACAAGACTGCCCCCACACTACTGCCCAGCCACAATTCTGGGATTCCCACAACCACTTCCTCAGATGCTTTACTTGTATTTATCAGCTTATCATAAAGGGATACAGCTCAGGAACTAGGAGATACCGGTTGGGGAACAACTTCCACACCCTTTGTCATCAGTGTGTTCAACAACTGTAAGCTTCCCAAGTCCAGTTGTTCAAGAGTTTTTATAGAGCTCAATTTCCAGCCCACCTCTCCAGAGAGAGGGGACAGCTGAAAGTTCCAGTCGTCTAATCATATGTTTAGTCTTGCTGTTGACTTGCCTCATTGTGAAGTGCTTTAGGGGATCTGGATCACTTCATTAGCATACACTCAGGTGTGATGGAAAGGGGCTCCTTATGAATAATAAAAGATACTCCTGTCCGGTCGTCTGGGTGGCTCTGTTGGTTAAGCATCCGACTGGCTCAGGTCACGATCTCATGGTTTGTGAGTTCAAGTCCTGCTTCAGGCTGTGCGCTGACAACTCAGAGCCTGCTTCACATTCTGTCTCCCTCTCTCTGCCTCTTCTCCACGCGTGCATGCCTGTGGTCTCTCTCTCTCTCAAAAATAACTAAACATTAAAAAATAAAAAGATACCTCTGTCACTCAGGAAATTCCAAAGGTTTTAGGAGCTGTATGCTGGGAATAGGAACAAAAACTAAATGTATTTTTATGATATCACACTGTCTTACCATTAAAAGCATTAACATAAGCAAAACTGTCCTTTCTCAGTTTCTACCAGACTTTTTTTTTTTTTAATGAATTTATGTTGTTGGATTCGTTGTCCCATCATTTGTGTAATCAGACCCACCCTTTATATGTTGTATTCATCAGTTCTCAACAACTTGAATATTTTCGAAATGAGGATTGCCTAGAGTGCCACAGGGGTCTAGAAAATCTTGATATATTAAGTATGTCATGTAAATAAAAAAAGATGTTTTAGCTTACTGATGAGAGGATTGTTTATTGGTAATTTTTTTCTTCTCAAATTTTTATTTAAATTCCAGTTACAGTACAGTATTGGTTTCAGAATTAGAATTCAGTGATTCATCACTTACATACAGCATCCAGTGCTCATCACAGCAAGTGCCCTCCTTAATACCCATCACCCATCTAGTCCATCACCTATCCACTTGTCTCTGAATTCCACATATGAGTGGAATCATATGGTATTTGTCTTTCTCTGACTTACTTCACCTTAGCATGTATACTCTAACTCAATCCATGTCATTGCAAATGGCAAGGTTCTGGTTTTTTCTGTGGTTGAGTAATATTCGTGTATGTGTATGTGTATACACACCACATCTTTATCCATTCATCAATTGATGGATATTTGGGCTCTTTCCATACTTTGGCTATTATTGATAATGCTGCTTTAAACACTGGGATGCATGTATCCTTTTGAATCTGTATTTTTGTGTCCTTTGGGTAAATCGTAGTGCAACTGCTGGATCTTAGGGTAGTTCTATTTCTGACTTTCTGAGGAACCTTCATACTGTTTTCCAGAGTGGCTCCACCAGTTTGCATTCCCACCAGCAGTGCAAAAGAGATCCTCTTTCTCCACATCTTCGCCAACACCTGTTGTTTCCAGTATTGTTAATGTTAGCCATTCTGACAGGCGTGAGGTGGTATCTCATTGTGGTTTTAATTTGTATTTCCCTCACGATAAGTGATGTTGAACATCTTTTCATGTGTCCGCCATCTGTATGTCTTTGGAAAAATGTCGATTCATGTCTTCTGCCCATTTCTTAACTGGATTGTTGTTTTGGTGTTTGATAAGTTCTTTATAGGTTTTGGATACTGGCCCTTTATCTGATACGTCATTTTCATGTATCTTCTCCCATTCTGAAGGTTGCCTTTTACTTTCGTTGATTGTTTATTTGCTGTGCTTTTTATGTTGATGAAGTCCAGTGGTTCATTTTTGCTTTTGTTCCCTTTGCCTCTGGTGACGTGTTTAGTAAGAAGTTGCTGCAGCTGAGGTCAGAGAGGTTGCTTGCCTGTGTTCTCTAGGATTTTGGTGGTTTCCTGTCTCACATTTAGGTCTTTCATCCATTTTGAATTTATTTTTGTGTATGGTAAAAGAAAGTGGTCCAGTTTCATTCTTCTGCATACTGTTTTCCAGTTTTCCGAACACTGTTGAAGAGACTGTCTTTTTCCATATTGGTAATTTTGTAAAGGGGAGTTGTTTATTCATCAAGTAGGGTTGGACAAGATGGTTACTAAGTACATTTCCTACTCTTAAGATCCAAAGAGTCTATAAAAAGGTAGGCATTTTTTGGTTTTTATCCTGCTCTACTTGTTCATTGTACTTGAATCTTAACCATTTCCTACTTCTAGATAATTCTTACACCTTTCAGGAGATCTCTACTGTTCTAATCTCTTCCTTTTATTTTGACTATTCCTTCTCAGTACTTTTTGCTCATTCCCCTTTCTCCTTTCTCTGCCTGCGTATTAAATGTTTGCTTCCTCAGAGTTCATTTACTGGTCTTCTCACTTGACATTCCCAAGGTGGTTTGAGTCCCTCCTAAGATTTATACTACTATGAGTGTGATGAAGATACTCAAATATTTTTAGCTCTGACTTATTTTCTTATGCCTGACACTGAAGCCAAGGATCCGTTCTCATTTTGTTCATCCATATTTGATTTAAATCCTCCAGGCTTTTATAGAAAATGTTTTCTTCCCTCAAATTGATCATTAGATCAGGTACAATTCCAGTGAAATCTCAGTTGGGTTCATAGAATTATACTAACTGATTCAGAAATATATATGTGAAAGTAACCAAGTTAATCCTGGAGAAAAGCATTAAGTGGGGATACTACCCCTACCAAATATAAAGATTTTTTTGAAAGCTTTAGTGTGTTATTGGCTTAGGGATAAATAAAATGGATTAATTTAATAGATTGGCCCCCAGAAATAGTGTAAGTAGCCTCTCTATTCAGGAAATGCTGCTGGGTCAATTGCTTGTTCATATGGAGTAACTATAGAAGGAACGGCCTTTTCCATATATTGTGTGCTGAGAGTGTGCCATGCACATATTTCTTGTATGTGGGAAGAGTTGGGAAGTGCTACTTTCAGCCAGGCAAAATTATATGGGTGGGATAGCAAAGAGTGGCTAAATTCAATAGGCTGGGGTACTAGGAAGCAAGTGATTGTTACTCTTTATTAGAGGGTAAGAGGGCATGAGAAGAAACGTGATACAGATATACTTTATAAACTTTGTTTTATTTTTTTCATTGTTGTGTTTTTATTCTTTAAAGGTTTGCTCTGTGATTTGCTGTGGTCTGACCCAGATAAGGATGTGCAAGGCTGGGGAGAAAATGATCGTGGTGTTTCCTTCACTTTTGGAGCTGATGTAGTCAGTAAATTTCTGAATCGTCATGATTTAGATTTGATTTGTCGAGCTCATCAGGTATGAAATCTAAAACTTTTGAACATTTTAATATTTATTTACACAGGTCTGCTTTTTTTGTTTTTGAGGAAACGAAGATCTAAAACTAATTATATAAGGAAAGTAGTGTAGGAGAGATGAAGCCTATATACCTTGATCTCACAATTAACAATCTAATGATTTGTTAACCCTTTCTCACCCTCTAGGAGGGTGTTTCAAACTGATTTATATTTTGCAGTATACTACAATGCTGGCAGAATTTTTGGCACTTGTCTGAAGCTTTCTAGAAATACTTGATCCCATTTTAATATGTTTATATGTATTTTAGATAACAATCAAATGACCATAGTATTAAAGGATACTTTTGAGACACTTGGAAAAATTCAGTTATAGACTGGGTGTTAGATATCAAGGAGTCATTGTTCATTGTTTAAATCTTAGGATAATAACGTTACTATGTAAGAAGGATGTCCATTTTTTAGAAATACATACCCAAGTATATAGAAGCAAGATGACATGTCTAGGATTGGCTTGAAAATACATCAGCATTGGGGTGCCTGGCTGGCTCGGTCAAAGGAGCGTGCACCTCTATCTTGGTTGTGAGTTCAAGCCCCACGTTGGGTGTAGAGATTACTAAAAAAAAAGTAAAATACATCAGAGAAAAAAGGGAGAGTAAATGAAACAAATGTAGCAGAATCTTGGTAATTATTGAATAAGGATGGTGAGAATGAGAGTTTATTGAACTCTATCTCCTTTTGTGTGTCTTTGAGCTTTCATTATAAAAATACATACTTATTTTTAAAATATAAAGTTTATTTAGGTTTACTTTTTTTTTTTTTTTTAATGTCCACCACCACTACTATATTCTGTACTCTTCAAGGAGGGGATTGTGATTTGTTGACTTTTAAATACCCATTGCTTTGTTGTTGTTGTTTTAATGTTTATTTTGAGAGTGCGTGCGCACGCATGCAGGGGAGGCACAGGTGGGGTGGGGGGAGAGAGAGAGAGAGAGAAAGAGAGAGAAAGAAAGAATATCCCAAGCACAGAGCCTGACACAGGGCTCAAACTCACGAACCATGAGATCATGACCTGAGCCAAAGTCTAGAGTGAGACCCTTAATTGACTAAGCCACCCAGGAGCCCCAAATATCCATTGCCTTATAAACTTACATACTGCAGTGTGCACTTAGTGTTTGAATAAATGAATTAATTAGCAAAAGCTTATTTTAATGATTTGATATGTCAAGTCCTCATGCTCTTTAAAATATGACTGGTAAATACATTCAGTGAAAGACATTTTTATAAATCTTTTCTGTTTACTTTTGAAAGTACTAAAAGTATTTGAAATTTCTAAGTGTAATACTTTTAAAGATTCCTTTTTTCTTTGTCTGTTAAAAGAAAGTTTGTTAAGTAGATGCAGTGCCACAGTACTTCCCTTTTTGGGAGGGCTTTGCTCCCTATGACACTTGACTACTTTTCTATGTGATCTGTGGATAAACAAAGATGATTGGTTTCTCATTTTCTGCATATGTTGTATATGACAGGTCTTCTTCCTACCAGAATTTCCTAACTCAGTTGAAATGAAGTCAAGTCCCCAAATCCTTTGCTTTTGCAAAGATTTGGTAAATACTGTGTTTATGATTTAGCTAATTAATAGAAGTTTTCTACTAGATAACAGTGCAGAGTTGCTAAGTTTCCTAATAAGATACCCACTAATAATCAATTTTTTTAGCAATATATTTCCCTTCATAGATCTTTTCAAAAATAGATGATGGGGGCACCTGGGTGGCTCAGTCAGTTAAGCACCCAACGTCAGCTCAGGTCATGATCTCACGGTTCATGAGTCTGAGCCTCATATCAGGCTCTGTGCTTGGTGGTGGAGAGCCTACATGGGATATTCTCTCTCTCTCTCTCTCTCTCTCTCTCTCTCTCTCTCTCTCTCTCTCTCAATAAATGAATAAAACTTTTAAATGATTTTTTAAAGAAGTCAGATTCTTGAACTACCTTGGTTTGGACAGTCTTTTTCCAGACACTTCCAAAATCCTGTTCTGCTTATTTTCAAACCTATCTCTAAAATTAAGAGACTTCTGATGGGAAACACCACAAACTACACATATGTCCTTTTACAATAAACCTGTTTATTTAGTAAATGTATGAATGAACAAGTGAATAAGACTAGGAACTAAAAGGATACACTGAGTTCCAAACACTGTGGCCGAGCTGGAATAGATAAGGTGACCAAGATCTTAACAGAAAAGGTTAATATCTAAATTCTACCATGAGGTAATTACAATAGGAACATGTACCTGATACTATATAGTAGGAATTCTTTTAAAATGTAAATTGTTTTGGAGGTACTTCTTATGAGCAAGTATTGTAGGATAATTTTGCTTAATCAAAGGTTGCCTAAAAGACTTCAAAAATTATTCTTGCCTACTGTAAATAAATATAAAATATTTATGTGTTATTGACTTGACTTCTCATAATTGTAGAGCTGAGAAATATAAATTGTTTAAATCGTTCAAATTGACAACAGATTCTAGAAATCATGTTAAATCATTAAAGATTAAGGATTCTGTAGTTGTGATATAATGTCATCAACAAAGAAGTACTAGGTTTGTAAGGTTCCTGTAGACACTATACCTATCAGCATACGGAGAGCCTTAGAAATGGTATGATTTTTAAACATTTTATTTATCATAAGTGTACTATTTCATTTAAGCTAAATCCTTGCCATTATAGAAAAGGCATACTAAATATTTTAATATTCTAAGACAAGTTTAGAAATAAAAATCAAGCTTCCAAAACAAAACAGTGTTTATTTTTAGGTCTTTGTCACATTAATCTCAGTAATATAGACAGTTGAGAATCAGCTATAAATAAATGTGGTTTTTCTTTTGACCTTTCCTTTCACAGGTGGTGGAAGATGGATATGAATTTTTTGCTAAACGACAATTGGTAACCCTATTTTCAGCCCCAAATTACTGTGGCGAGTTTGATAATGCTGGTGGAATGATGAGTGTGGATGAAACTTTGATGTGTTCATTTCAGGTATAGTATAAATACATATAAATCAGTTTTATTCAGAAGTGATTATCACTCATAGACTTGTTAGAGATTTCTGTTTTCATTCACAAATGCTCTGGACTTTTTGGTGTATATCAAGTATTAGAGTTTTAGAGACCCTAAGTTATGTCAGTCATTCTTGATGCAAATGTTTAAGTTGTTAAATTCCTGTATGACTTCTTGAATAGGGGCTTAACCTACTAAAAGAATGTGAATTCAATTAATAACTTAGATTTTGTTTCCTTTTGCTAGAAATAGACCAACTCTGGCTTCATAGTGTGCTACTTATAAATCATTCTTGTTCACAGGCTAAAACAACTTCAGTGCTTTATTTTTGCAAAGGGTATTTTATGTGCCTCTCCTGCATATACTATATGTCTCTTTCTTTAAATGTGGACGGGCTTTTCTATCCCTCTTTCCCTTTATTTTATTACTATTTCTGTCAGCTAGTCCACCTGAATATAAACACGTGACTTCTCATTTATAATTTAAGGATAGGAACTAGACCTTATCTTTCAGCATTTGCCGTAGTGGAATTGGATTTCTTCAGTGAGACACTGTGATGCTCTGAATAGTTCTAAGAAATGCTTCTTAAATCATTTCTACACACTTGTATGTAAATACTGAAATTTCTATCTATAATGTAGGTTAAAGCTCTGTTTACATCCACCAGAATAAATACAATTAAAAAATCAGATAATAACAAGAATTAATGAGGATGCAGAAAAGTTGGAAACTTCATATAGCGATGGTGGGAATGGAAAATGATGCAGCTGCTTTTGGAAACAGTGTGGTGGGGCGCCTGGGTGGCTCAGTCGGTTAAGCGTCCGACTTCAGCCAGGTCACGATCTCGCGGTCCGTGAGTTCGAGCCCCACGTCAGGCTCTGGGCTGATGGCTCAGAGCCTGGAGCCTGTTTCCGATTCTGTGTCTCCCTCTCTCTCTGCCCCTCCCCCGTTCATGCTCTGTCTCTCTCTGTCTCAAAAAAAATAAATAAACGTTGGAAAAGAAAAAAAGAAACAGTGTGGCATCTCCCTAAAAAGTGAAACATAGAGTTTCTTTATGGCCCAGCAATTCCACTCATAGGTATACCGAAAAGAACTGAAGGCAGGTACTCAAATACAGGTATATGCATATTCATAGGAGCATTCTTTATAATTGCCAAAAAATGGAAACAACCCAGATGTCCATCAAGTAAAGAACGAAAACAAAATGTGGACTATCCATAAAATGGCATATTGTTTGATAATTAAAAGTAATGAAGTACTGATACATGCTACAGCATAAATGAACCTCAAAAACATGATTTCAGTGAAAGGAGCCAGTCACAGAAGACCACATATTGTATGATTTCATTTATGTGAAATAGCCAGAAAAGACAGGTCAGAGAAGAATTAGTTTTTCCTCAGAATTGAAGGGAGTTAGAGTAGTGGAGAATGATTGCTTATGGGAGCAAGATTTCTTTTTGGACTGACAAAAACTCTAAAATTAGATTACAGCAATGGTTGTACAACTGTAAATACTTTTAAATCATCGACATGTACATTGTAACTGATATGATACATAAAATATGTAAATAATTTTAAGATCTACACATAAAAATTAAAGGGTTTGTGACTATCCTGTAAATAGTGGCAGAATTATTATTATTTTATTGTTTCAAGTTTTTATTTAAATTCTAGTTAGTTAACATATAATGTATTCTTAGTTTCAGGAGTAGAATTTAGTGATCCATCACTTACATATAACACCCAGTGCTTGTACAAGTGTCCTCCTTAATACCCATCACCCATTTATTTTTTTGCTCCTAATATTTTATAATGTAATAAAATATTAGCATTTAATACTAATAACCAAATGTCAATAGCTTTAAAATATGAAAACCACAAGCAGTTAGAAGATATAATGGAAAATACAATTCTGTTTACAACTGATACTAGATGAGCAAATATACTATGGAATAAACATTGTGACTGATCCATCACCCGTTTAACTCATCCCCCTGCCCACCTCCTGTCCGGCAACCCTCAGTTTGTTCTCTATAGCTAAGAGTCTGTTTTATGGTTTGCCTCCCTTTTTTTTTTCTTTCCCCTGTGTTCATCTGTTTTGTTTCTTAAATTCTACACAAGTGAAATCACGTGGTATTTGTCTTCCTCTGACGTATTTCGCTTAGCATAATACACTATAGCTCCATCCACATCATTGCAAATGGCAGGATTTCATTCTTTGGATTGGCTGAGTCATATTCCATTGTATGTTCCATTCATCAGTCAGTGGACATTTGGGCTCTTTGCATAAATTGGCTATTATTGATAGCACTGCTATAAACATTAGGGTGCACGTGTACTCCATTTGTTCCTTTGGGTAAATACCTAGTAGTGCAATTGCTGGATCATAGGGTAGTTCTATTTTTACCTTTGTGAGGAACCTTCGTACTGTTTTCCAGAGTGACTGCACCAGTTTGCATTCCCATCCACAGTGTAAGAGGGATCCCCTTTCTCCACATCTTCGCCAACACCTGTTGTTTCCTGTGTTGTTAAATTTAGCCATTCTGACAGGTGTGAGGTGGTATCTCATCATAGTTTTGATTTGTATTTCCCCAGTGAGTGACATTGAGTATATTTTCTTGTGTCTGTTAGTCAACCTTGGTCTTTTGACTCATAAACTAAATGTTCTTTCCTCACCACAGAGATACATTAATTTAAAAAAATTTTTTTACTTAAATCTAAGGATTGGGTAGTTGATAGGATTTGTGTGTTTAAGGTTTTGAATTACCAGTGGCTTGACAGATGATAAGAATATTCAAATATTTAGTCATCTGCACACTTTAAATGTGAGAGCTGTCCATGGAACTTTCTTGTTTTCCATACTTTCATTGAACCTTTAAAATTTATGTCATTTTTTGAAAAGCCCGCTATTATAACAATAATTTTCTTAAACTTATTGCACTTTAAAGAGTAACACTGTTAATAAATTATTTATTTTAAGATATTGAAACCATCTGAAAAGAAAGCTAAGTACCAGTATGGTGGACTGAATTCAGGACGTCCTGTCACTCCACCTCGAACAGCTAATCCACCGAAGAAAAGGTGAAGAAAGGAACTCTCTAAAGAAACCATCAGATTTGTTAAGGACATACTTCATAATATATAAGTGTGCACTGTAAAACCATCCAGCCATTTGACACCCTTTATGATGTCACACCTTTAACTTAAGGAGACGGGTAAAGGATCTTAAATTTTTTTCTAATAGAAAGATGTGCTACACTGTATTGTAATAAGTATACTCTGTTATAATATTCAGCAAAGTTAAATTCAAATTCAAAATTACCCATTAAAGTTACATCTTCACGTATCACAGTTTTTAAAGTTGAAAAGCATCCCAGTTAAACTAGATGTGATAGTTAAACCAGATGAAAGCATGATGATCCATCAGTGTAATGTGGTTTTAGTGTTGCTTGGTCGTTTAATTATTTTGGGCTTGTTTTGTTTGTTTTGTTTTGTTTTTGCTAGAATAATGGCAAATATTAATTTTTTTTTCCCTGAACATTTTTACAAGTGAAATGTGGGAAGAGCTTTAAAGACATTCACCAACTATTATTTTCCCTGCTTATTTACTTATGTACCTGTTTAATCTTACTAAGAAAACTTATGCCTCATTACAGTAAAAAGGAATTTTAAAGATTGATATTTTTCAAAAAAAATAGACCAACTATCCAATCCAGTGATTGAATCAAACAGTTTGACTGGGCAAACTTCACAGCTGATAGTGAATATTTTGCTTTATACAGAAATTGCCACTGATTTGGATTTGTGCACTCTAATTTTTAACTTATTGATGCTCTATTGTGCAGTAGCATTTCATTTAACTTTAAGATAAGGCTCATATAGTATTACCCAACTAGTTGGTAATGTGATTATGTGGTACCTTGGTTTTAGGTTTTAATTCGCACGAAACACCTTTTGGCATGCTTAACTTTCTGGTAACACCCTCACCTGCATTGGTTTTGTTTTTTTTTTTTTGGGTTTTTTGTTGTTGCTGTTGTTGTTGTTGTTGTTGTTGTTGTTGTTGCTATTTGTTTTTAGATCCACAGAACATGAGAATCCTTTTTTGACAAGCCTTGGAAAGCTGACACTATCTCTTTTTTCCTCCCTCTGTACGAAGGATGTATTTAAATGAATGCTGGTCAGTGGGACATTTTGTCAACGATGGTTATTGGGTGCTTAACTGTCTAATATTGCCATGTGAATGTTGTATACGATTGTAAGGCTTATGTCACTAAAGATTTTTATTCTGATTTTTCATGATCAAAATTCATCCAATATTGTATAGACATGCTTTGTAGTGAGCTATAGTAGCAATAATTTCTGTACATGATCAAGGGTTTATTGCAGCATTTCTTTTCCTGTTCTCTTTTTTTAAAGGGTTAGTATTAACAAGGAGTAGAAAAGTCAACATAAGGATTTTAGAAGGAGAACTTACAGGACACAGATTTGAGATACTTTGGATGCGACCCTTTTGGATGTGATTCTAAAAGCTTTTATTGAGTATTGTCAAATTTGTAAGCTTCATAGGGATGGACATCATATTTATAATGCCCTTCTTCTATATGTGCTACCATTGATGTGAAATTCTTGACCTTAATATTGTCTTTGAAAATGTTAAATTGAGAATTCTGTTAACTTACATTTTATGAATTGGCATATTGTATTTCTGCAAGAGATTTGATTTTCAGCACAGTGCAAAGTTCTTTCAAATGCATATGTCTTTTTTTCTAATTCCATTTTGTTTTAAAGCACATTTTAAATGTAGTTTTCTCATTTAGTAAAAGTTGTCTAATTGATATGAAGCCTGACTGGTCATTTTATTCCTTTTTTTTTTTTTTTTTTCCCTTTACAATGAGACATTTAAACACACATTCTATTCAAACAGATTTCAATATCTTTCGCATATACTGAGTTGATTTCTTTTCTGAAAGTGTTCTTGTATTGCATGTGTTCTATTAGGTTAGATCATATAGGCTTTTATGTAATGTGATTTAAATATCCTAATTGAAATGTAAGGTGAGCAGTTTCTAATAGAATTTTAAAGTAATCATAGTGAAGGAAGTCTAGAAAAATAAACCTTTGGCAGGAGACAAGGCAGTCTTTTATTAATCTCTATTAGTCAAAACACATAAATTTGAATTTGACTTACTATGTTTTTAAAATAATAATTCATCCTGGTCAGTATTGAATATGAAAAAATAGTAAATTAAGGAAAGTAATATTGGTCACTGAATGAAAGGATGGAAATTTATCATGTTTTAAAAATTACTCGAGCAGTAGGATGCCTGGCTGGCTCAGTCAGAGGAGCATATGACTCTTGATCTCAGGGTCATGCATTCAAGCCCCACATTGAGTATAGAGATTACTCAAAAAAATAAATTCAGGTTATTTGAGGAGTCTTAAAACCACATTACAAGTTTCTGTCATATAATGTGTTACAAAGATTACTTACTTGGTAACAGTGCCACTTCAAATAAATAAAACTTCATTTCTTAGGAGAAAAATACCCGGATTCTAGTGTCACTGATTTATAGCATTCTTCCTCTCAGATTTTTAATGATTTCCATATTCAAATTTATCTTTAATCCAAATGTCATGACATTTAAAATCAAACATGCTAATGTGATGGATCACATGGATTAGGTTAAATTTTTGCTAGTTCTTGAGTGGAAAGAATCATTTGCAATGTACTACCCCTTGTGTTTGAAGTTTTAACAAATTCATTGTTTTAATTTTGTTTGTGGACAAATTTTAATCATGATCATCCAGACTGGTTTGTACAAAGTGTTGAGTCAAAATGCCAGCAAGAAGAATTTTAAAGCTTAAAAGGTGGTTGGTAATTGGAAGTGTTAACAGTGTTCAGAGGATATATATGTCATTCAAAAAGAAAACTCATATGGGGGAAAGCCAGGAACATCTTGAGATGTGTCCCTAAGGAATATAAAAAGTGCATTATATTGAGCCAAGGAACTGAAGTAACATCTTAATTTATAAGTGCAGTTCTATTCCTTTGTCTCCTTGGCAACCATAACTCTTGAACCAAAAGAACCAATTATTTTCTGTCACATCTTTACGCTGAAAATGTGTTCAGAGAAGGAAATGGTCAAGTTTACTCTGCTCCTGGTGCATTAACCTCATTAACCTCATTTCCTTATGAATCCAGCCCTGAATCAGAGCTGTGCCTGAGAAGACCCTACCTGACTAGACCAGGGGCATCCACTTAGAAATACTGTATTTCTTTGCTGGTAGTTTTCAGTGTTTCATAATTTCCTTAAACAGCTAAAAAGCAGTTAAAAATATTTTAAAGTGACAGCATACCTTGCAAAATGAACAGTAGTTAAATAAGACATAAACTGATTCCATGCAAGTATACATGTAGAGTTTTATCTATAGTCTCTTTAAAATTTACTTCAACAAAAGTGAAGTTTAGATATAGTGTAACAATTTTGATTTGTTGAGATTGGATTTTACCTGTATATTTGAATTCCAGAATTTTTTTTTTTAATGTTTATTTTTGAGAGGGGGAGAGAGACAGAGCGTTGAGTCGGGGAGGGACAGAGCCAGAGAGAGACACAGAATCCAAAGCAGGCTCCAGGCTCTGAGCTGTCAGCACAGAGCCCAATGTGGGGCTTGAACCCACGAACCGTGAGATCATGACCTGAGCTGAAACCAGATGCTCAACCGACTGAGCCACCCAGGGGCCCCGAATTCCAGAATTTCTAAATAAATTCCCTAATTAGGAAAATTATAAAAGTCAAAACTTAGTTACTCAGCCACCACCTCCTATATTGGTTGACTTATAAACTTCTTTAATTTCTCACTGTGATTTACTTTCCTGTTCAGGTTGCAAGTTTTATTAAACCGTATTTTTATAAAAGTGGCCATAAGCCTTTGCTTTTCTCCTCTTAGGGCCTTTGCCAGCTAATGCGGTTATAAAATCTTGTTACCCATGTTTTGAATGTCAGTAGGGTGGAAGATAACAAGTGGAATGGGGGAGGAGAATAAGCTAACTGCCTGAGGCTTACAGATTCAGCATTTCTTTGATACGACATGCAAAAAGTTGGGAGCCTTGGTCTATTTCTGGAGACAGGCCTGGGATCACCAAGTAAGAGGGTGTGCTCAGTTTGCAGCTGCCTAATTTGAGCAATGCAGCAGATTTACAGGCCAAAATTCTTCCTCAGAAAGCAGTGACACCACAACTCAACATGTGAAACTATCATAGATTATTCATATATAAACACTGATTATTGACAGAGTCACAAAGACAAAATACAGTACACCAGGAAAGGAGTAGTCCAGAGGAATCCTGTATGTGTTTACTTTCAACTAACTTCAAAGTAAGTCTTAAGCCTTCTAGTATATTTATCGGAAAAAAGAGCTCGGAAACAAAAGCAAAGTGTTGCGACTTTTTATATCCGGCTACCTCACCTATATCATTTTCAAGCTGGTGTTGGCACAGTTTCTGAAAATGCTGCCACTTCCCGACAGGTTATTGACAGACACACCTGTTCTGTCTACTGTTGTGGGGTAACTGTGAGCTTTGTTGCTTTAGCTCTCTCAAGTGTGGTAAGGATTCCTAAGAAGGCAGGGGTGAGGGGTAGAATCACTTTAGAAATCATTTTCTGGTAGATCTTGTAAAACTACTGAAATGTATGAAATTGAAAATTAATAACCTACTTTCTTACCTTAGAAAAACGTGAGAAGCCCAAGACCCAACTCTCAACATGGAACTGTTATGTAGTGTACAACTAAAGTGAGAAGTTTTAAAAACAGGTCCCTACCTTCCAGGATAATGGCCTCAGGTTTTGTAGCTCATGCCTGGGTGGAGACTGGTAACTCCACTGAAGAGAATTTGTACAGTAACACCTGTTTTGAGTGTGGTACCTTAATCTTTAATCAACTGAGTTCCCTAAACTCCGTATGCTCACTGACATATTGAAACGAATTGTGGTCTATTCTATTTTTTGAAGAAAATCAGTTCTTCTGTAATTGTACAGATCCATTTAGTACAGTGGGCATTCCTTGAAGACTGTTGTATTTGGCCCTTAGAAGCCTTTGGGTTTCAATCAGTTTAATTGTATGTGACTAGAATGTAAGCTCATACAGGCAGAAATTTTTGTCTCTTTTTTTTTTCTGTGGATGTGTCTCCAGCTTCTAGAGTGGAGCCTGGCACGTAGTAAGCACTCAAATGTTTTTTTTAATGAATGCAAGTGAGTTTCAAAACTTACTGTTTAAACACCTTGACCTTTTGGAGAAATTAGCAAAAAAAAAAAAAAAGTTCCAGTTTTCATTTATCCTCCTCGAACTGCTTTTTGTCTTTCACAAGAATGCTGGAGTAATTTCAGGAGAAAATTGATCTGGGTCTGTGGGACCAAAATAGTTTATGGTCAAAACTAATCTTCATTTGGTAATATATTGGTAAGTGCTAGAAGTTGTGTCTAGTTACTTGAAGAAACGCAGCTAGCACCTGACAGGCACGTAGAGAAAGTTGCGTCTTGTTCGGAATCAAACTTTCCAAGATCTTTATGGTTATTTTCTTGCCCCTCCCCCTTTCTATCCTCTAGGTTCTCTGTGTAATTGACCTTCAAGTCACCTTTGTTGTGAGCCACTTCAAACATTTTTAGAAAAGTGGTGTAGTGTAACATTTTGTCTTGCAAAAGTCACCTAGTATTTGTGAATACTTAAAACTAGGAATCAAAACTTGAAAGTGGTGAGCTGTTGCCTCAATTTAACAAATAAGGATTATGTCATAGGCAGAAGCAAGTATGGGGAAAGATCAAGAAAGTTATTTTCAGGGGCGCCTGGGTGGCTCAGTGGGTTAAGCATCCAACTTCAGCTTCAGGTCATGATTTCATGGTTCGTGGGTTCGAGCCCCACATCCAGCTGTATGCTGATGGCTTGGAGCCTGGAGCCTGCTTTGGATTCTGTCTCCCTCTCTCTCCTCCCCTTCCCCCGCTCACGCTCTGTCTCACTCTCAAAAATAAACATTAAAAAAATTTTTTTTAGGTTATTTTCAGTAAGGAACAAAATACAGTGAAGAAAACTAATACAGTGCTTATACCTTGTTAGATTGATTATTGTTCTATCCTCATACTTCTCAGTTTTTATTGCCTCCATATAAAAGAGCAGTCAGCCACGCTGAATTCTGGGTCTTAGTGCAACATTCCAGGAAGAGAATTTGGCTCAACTTGGGTCAAGTGCCCTTAGGACTCCCAGCAGGTGAAGAAGAGAGATGATAATGTATGAATATAGCTGCTATCCCTGCACCCAAGTGGTTTGGGAGGTTGAGTAGAAAATTTACCAGAAAAGGGATGCTAAAAAGAAAATCCCAAGGTATTCTCTATGACATACTTTAAAAGATGATAATCTAGTCACAAAAAGTCCGAAAATACAAACTTGGCAAGATGTAGACTAATGGGACTCTTACTTAAAATTGGTACAACTAGGGGCACTTTGCTGGCTCAGTCGGAGGAACATTCAACTTTTGACCACAGGGTCATGAGTTTGAGCTCCACTTTGGGCATATAGATAATTAATTTGGTACAAGTACTTGGGAAATAAATTTAGCATTCATAATTTTGTAAAATGCATATCCTAAAATCCATCATTTTCACTTTAAAGCCTTTATAAGAGAAGTACATATAAAAAAGTGTGCACCATGGGGCATATACAAGCAGAAGTAGTATTTGAATATTTGAAACATGGGCACTGACCAATCCAACACCAACTAATCAGAACCTATGCCCACTATAACTAACACGGTTTTACAGAGAGAGGCACAGCAGCTGATAACCAACCAAGTCTGTGTACAAGAAGACTCATGGCATTCATAGTGAAAAATGACCAGTGAGAGGAGCATGGTGATACGTTACAGTATATTCATAGAACAGAATTCCATACAACAATGAAAATGCTGTACAGTGTCCTGCATTTGCATGTTAAAATCTTAAACTATAAATAATACAAAGTACTAAGTTTACAAACAATCTGTATTTAAGGATACAGTGAATCTTAAGGGAATGGGAAAGACAAAAGTCACCTCTTCAGGAAAGTATGCTCTTCCACCGAAGAGCATACAGGATCTCAACAGTATTGTTTATGTTCTATTTCTTGGATGGTGGGTTCATGCTTTTTTGGTTAGTAGTGGCTTCTTGAAGTTTTTGCTTTATTATGCTCTGCCTGCATATATGTTACGATATATTCTTTTGTACATATCAAATATTCCATTTTTTAAACCATGTATGCAACCCCATTTATGTAAAATTGTATCTATATGTACACATAATAAAAAATTTTGTATAAAAAAATAGCTGGTTAATAAGATTGCAAAAATTAGAACTTCAGAAAGTGCTGCAGGGGGCACCTGGGTGGCTCAGTCGGTTAAGTGTCCTACTTCGGCTCAGGTCATGATTTCAGGGTTCGTGAGCGAGCCCCGAGTTGGACTCCGTGCTGACAGTTCAGAGCCTGGAGCCTGCTTCACTTCGGATTCTCTCTCTCTCTCTCTCTGCCCCTCCCCTGCTTGCTTGCTCTCTCTCTCTCTCCAAAGTAAACATTTTTTTTAAACCTTTAAAAAAGAAAATGCTGCAGGAATTCAAGAATGGCAGAGTCCTGCACTTATTAAGTACTCAGATGATGGACTGATGCCTTGAGCTGGGTCTTAAAGGATGGATATCATGTAGAAAATTTAAATGAAGTTTAAAAAAGAGCACATTATATGCCAGCTCAAAGAAGAAAGTTTTTGTTTTTTTAAAAAGGGTCTTTATTTATTTTTACTTTTTAAAAATATTTATGTATTTATTTTGAGAGAGTGTGTGTGAGGGACAGAGAGAGACAGAATCCAAATTGGGCTCCAGGCTCTAAGCTGTCAGCACAGAGCCTGACGTGGGGCTTGAACTCCCGAACCACGAGATCATGACCTGAGCCAAAGTCGACACTTAACCGACTGAGCCACGCAGGTGCCCCTCAAAAAAGGAAGTTTAAGACATACTCAGAAAAAAAGTATGTCACTAAGAATGGAGTAAAGAATCACTAGATAATAGTGGGGAGATACAAGGTAGAATGCGGACAAACTAGAGGCGATGCACGCGGTACAGGGAATGGTCAGGCTGTGGGCAATCAGTAATATTTTAGTGAGGAGATAGCAAAGCCATGCATTAGGATGGATGAAAAGAGGAAAAGGACTGTCGGCAATAATGCAAAGGCTCTTTAGATAAATGTGTATTCAGTTCTTATCAGCCAGTTGCCAGGTCAAATGAAGGAGGCAAGAAGGTAACACACCTCCTGTGTGCCAGTCCACTGCTGAACAACTTACCACAATATCAAATTTGTCCCATACGCTTACAAAGCAGAGGGTATCATCCCACCTTTACACTTACCTGAGGCATACAGAGTTAAATAATTTGCCCACGTTCATATAGCCAGTAAAGTGAAAGAGCTTCAATTCAAACCAGGCCTGTGACTCTAAAGTACATTTTCTTTCCTCTGTGTCGTGGGCCCAACATAGTTAAAAACCCAAGAATGAGAAGGCTCATGAAGACCTTGCTGGTCATAACCCTTAACTTGAAGCCAAAACTTAAGTGGTAAGCTTCTTCCCCAATAGCTTGCTTTGTTAACATCTATGTATATTTGCTGACTTTTGTGTACAAATTTTACTTAAGTGAAGACAAATTCCTGTGTGGAGACTTGGGGATCCTAAGGAGTACCCTCTCCTAACTGTACTTTGCCTTTGCGTTATATATGCATCTCTGGTGCCACAACTCGTTTTAGTTATTCGTGTCTGTTATCTGTCTAGAAAGTTCTAGAAGGATAGCGCTGCTATTCATTATTGTGCTACTTTCCTTGCTTCACATTTGTAACAGTGATTTCCATATAGTGGACATACGTGGGCTTTGTAAACATTATGCAAGGCTGGAAACTAGTTATCACAGTAAACTCTGCTATTTTGGGGAAAAAAAGAACAACCAGGGAAACCAGAGGAATGAGGTTTAAAGCAGTCATTTTCCTAGGAGAGGAAATATTACAGGTTTTCACAACTAGTTGATGCTTCTTGGTCCATTCCCCCATTTAAAGGCCAAGGGGGAAAGGTGAAGGCATTTGTAAGGAAAAATGAGTTCCCAGACTGCACCGTCTTCCTACCTGAAGGTGATTTTGCCCTCATCTTGCTGTGGTGATAGCCCAAGAAAGAAGGAAACTAGCTTACTCATTCTTCAGGGTTGCTGAGTAATTAATTGCTGGGAAGTTCCACAAACAGGCAAGGCCACATTCTTTTTAGGTGTAATAATTGTGGTTGCTGAAAAATCTGGAAGCAACCCAAATATCAGAGTGCCAGGTCAAATGAAGGAGGAAAGAAGGGAACCGTCAGGAAAGAAGGGTCCATCCACCCTGGAGTATTATGCATTCAATAAAAATTTAGAAAGATTGTAGCAACATGAAAAAAAAAAAGGCCATGAGATGTTAACGGGGGAAGAAAGCAGGTTATACACTAGGTAGAAGGGAAGTGAAGAGGAAAGGATATCAGGGAAAACATTTTAAAGCTATGATGAATCCTTTTATTTACTCAATTCAACATTTACTAATCACCTACTACATCTCAGGCACATGGCCAAGGGCTAGGAGGAGGCCAAAATCAAAAGGTTCCTGTAGAACTTACAGCTTAAAACAGTAGATTAAACGGAAGAGTGCAATATGACCCCTTGTCACAAAGAGCCACACGGTATTCACACCTTTCTTTTTTAGTTTAAGGGGTGTCCCTCTGTTTAGTTATTTTAGCCTAGCAGTCACTGTATGGGCATAATAATTCCTGCTGCAAAGTTCACCTCTGATTCTTTCTCTTCCTACTATTGACATCTCTCTTTGTCGAGTACCTGCTGGTGTTTGTGTGCAGGCATCGCGCTTGGTGCTGTGAAGTGGAAGTGAGTTAAGGAAGGCCTGTAGTCCCAGCCCCCCAGGGCTTCTCCATCTAACTGGAGACGAGGTACAGGGCTCGGATACAAGCCAGACTTCAATGAGCGTCCAAGGGAAAGGGGATCAATTCGGAGGCCAGAAGAGATCTGGGAGGGTGGTGGCTTCTGCCAGGGTCCGGCCCCGAGGGTTAGCAAGGCCCGGTAGAAGGCTGGCAGGGCTGCGGGCAGGTGCAGCGGGAGCTCGAGCTGGAACGCTCCAGCTAGAGTCGGGGGCGCGGCGCGCGCAACCTGGCCCCGCCCCCGGCGGCGGCTCTGTGCGCTGATTGGCCCGCGCCGGCCGCGCTCGCGGTTGGCGGGAGGTCTCTGAGCGGGTAGTGCCGCTGCGGAGCGAGTGGCGAGCAACCGCCTGAGGCCTCGAGGCGTGCCGTGGGAGGCTGTCCGGCGCCCCGGCCCCAGGTTTTGGCAGGTATCTTCCGCTCGCGCTCCGGCTTCGGGCCTCGCCGGCCACCCTCCAGTTTCGGCTGCGCCCGGTCTTTCCATCCCTCTCGCCCCCGGCCCCGCCGCCCACCGGGTGTGAGGATGGGACGGCGTCCCGGCCCCCTTCCCCCACACGCTTCGGCCCGCGAGTCTCCTCAGGTGTCCTCGCCGCGACGGGAGCACACCCTCCCAGCGCCTCGGGTCTGGGCTCGGGCGGGGGGCGTACGAGGTCGGAGTCCGCGAGGCTGCCCCTTCCTCGGTCGCTCTGTGGGGACCGCGGAGCGGCGTCGCGCTCCCCGGGTCGCCGGCGGGCCCTTCCCTGGCGCGCTCGCGGGGAGGAGAGGCCCCGGGGGACGCCGCCCGCCGCCGGTCCTGATCCTCTGGGGAGGAGCCCGCCCCGGTCCGCTTGGGTCCCCGTCAGCGCGTCCTCTTCCAGGAGCCGTGGGGTCACAGCCGCTGTCCGTCCGTGCCCTGGCCCCGAGCCACCTCCCACAGTTTCCAGCCGCAGGTTTCTTACCCGTCGGCACGGCTCGGGGCCAGCGGGCTTCGATTTTTTTTTTTTTTTTTTTTTAAAGAACCTTTTGAAGGAATTGAACACTTCGACACGGATAAACCCCATGCTATGTGAAAATCGAGGTCCCGCTTGTTTAACAAATTTTGTTCTCGAACACAAGCATGTTTAAAAATACCTCTGGTCTCTGTTACCAGTACCATCTTAACATTTCAGTTATATCGCCGGAGGTGAAATGTGGCTCTCCGGGCACCGTCTGACTCTTCTTCCCTCGAAAGACACGCCTCCCTGCAAAAAAGACACAGTAACGCTGCTGCCACGTAGTGAGTTTGGGCCACGGATTCAGCACTACGCTCGGCAGATCCGTATACTTCCTTCGCTCATGAACCGTCCTAAATATGTACTATGAACAACGTCTAAGAATAGAATACGTAATTTTTACTGAATGCTTCTGTGTACCAGGATCTAAGAGCACCTAGGTGTGTCTCGTGTCTTAACATCCGGAATGAGGAAATGGGTGCTCCCAGGAGTGGTGCTCCCAGGAGTGGTGGTCCCAGGAGTGCGGTCACAACTCACTCCTACGGTTCTGTCCAGCCCAGCTTCTATTTATTCCGACCACCTCATCATCAAAGTGTCTGGTTTTCTCCACCTAATTGCCTGGATTTCTAATCAGGCTTGAACTTCTTATTGAAACAGCTCTGCCGTGCAATTTTACAAGTGCTGTAGCACCTAGCACTTGGCTGAGGCCAAAAGTATTCAATAGCCATTTAGATGTTGGGGCGCCTGGGTGGCTCAGTCGGTTGAGCGTCCGACTTCGCTCAGGTCACGATCTCACGGTCCGTGAGTTCGAGCCCCGCATCAGGCTCTGTGCCGACAGCTCAGAGCCTGGAGCCTGCTTCAGATTCTGTGTCTCCCTCTCTCTCTGGCCCTCCCCCCCTTCATGCTCTGTCTCTCTCTGTCTCAAAAATAAATAAATGTTAAAAAAAATTAGATGTTAAATTAGAAAAAAAAAACCCATATTTAAAAATCAAAATTGTGGAGTTGTGATAATAGCCCCAGCAAAGCTTCCAGCAGTTTTGCCAAGAATATTTTTTCTTAAATTTGCTGTGTTGTTTTTTTTAACAGTTTACAGTGTGTGGTTATGATGGAGAAAAAATGCTGTGGTCATTTCCATAAGGATTCTGTTTTTTAAGAGTTATTTTATTTTAGCAAAACAGTGGTAAGCCCATCTTTCTTCCCTAAAGCAATGGCTAATATTTGACCACTAAGTCACAATTTATTTTGCGTATTGACAATGCAAATGCTTGACTTAAATTTTTATAAAGTGTAAGCTTATAAGCTGGGTTTGTTTTCCTGGCAGGGTGACAGTAAGTAATATCGGGCTGCATACCATGATGTTTTACACATGATTTCATTTAATTTTGAAACCACTTCTTTGGTGGTTAAAGGATATGGGCCTTTGGTGTCAGACATTCCTGGATTCAAATCCTAGGTTTATCACTCGTGAATTATGTGACCATGGGCAAATTTCTTCTTCCCCAAGCCTCAAATTTCTCATCTAGAAAATAAGGATAAAATAATAACCCATTTTATAGAAATGTTCTGAGGATTAAATGAGATAATGCATGTGAAACTTTTCACACAGTGCCTGGCACATATTAAGTGTTCAGTGTAAGGCTGCAATTATAAGGAAGTTAAGGTTTCCCTGCCTGCCCTGAATCGCCACCAGATGTTGCTATTAGATTTTTCATATAAGGCAGCTGAGTCTCCCATTACTGATTCTGTCGTATGATTCTGTGCGCCACACCCTAACACTCTTTATATTACCCACAGAGAAAACAAATTATTTTAGATACCTATAAATTAGCTGTGGTATATTTACCAAAGGGGGGAAAAAAACCCCAGACATCCTATTCAAGTGTGAATTCTGGTACAATTTTTTTTCAGATTGGTGGAGTCCACATAAAAACCCACTACAGGGTTTTGCCATTTGAGTGTAGTTTCTTCTGGTTCCTTCCTTCTTCCCTGTCTCTTACCCTTTCTCATATTTTTAGTTGCCTTGCATTCTTTTCCTCTTGCGTCCATGAGAACTCTATTTTCAGTATATCTAAATGAAGAGCATAATTTAAAACTACCTCAAGGTGGAATACGAGTAAGAATGTAGCATTGATCGCTTCTCTCCTTAGTGTCTCCATAACTTTTCTGCCAGTGTTTGCTGATTAACTTCAATGAATCTCTGTTTGGGGAATTTCACAGTTCTTTCTCTATTTCCTCAAATTTCATATGAAGTATCCCAACGCATATATAGAATTTAACGGAATAGTGTAAAGCTATACTATGAACATATTTATCTATTTGATTGACAAAATTTGCCTTCTGGTTTCGTGATATGTCCGTGGTTATCTTAGTATAACAACACTTTTAAAGTTACCTAACATTGAGTAAAACTTACCTTCTGGGAGATATGCCATAGTTATTCTATATTCTGGCACATTCCACCCCCAAGCCTAGCTCCCAGTTTGGGAAGCCTGACTTTAATTTTTTCCATCTAGATTGTAAGGCTGCTCTTACTTCGGGGGGAAAAAAAAAAAAAAGATGCAGATGAGACCTCCAGCTGTCTTCCAGACGAGGTGGGTAGGAAAGAGCAGAAAGTTCTGAAGTCTCAAGGTTCAATTTATCACCCATTCCTTTTTCTATGGAGTTTGTAGCACCCATCCCCAACTCCATAATTGCCTTAAATTTGGTTGGACCTTAGATATAAGAAGAAAGATGAGCGGATGGGAGGGAAGTGAAACAGAGGGAGGAGAGCAATTATAGAATCAATTGAATATAATTTCCTCTGCTTAGTTTTTCATAATCTAGCCCTCTGCTATCTAATATGATAGCTGCTAGCTACATGTGGCTGTTGGGCACCTGAAATGTGGATGGTGCAACTGAAAATTTTTTATTTTAATTTAAAATTAAGTACTGAAGGAGTGTAAAATATTTGTCCCTTACACACTAGTTTACTGTATTGGTAGGACTACTTTTCACTCTCACTATTGGACATTTAGCATCTGAATTGAGACCTACTATAAGTGTAAAATACACACCAGATTTCAAAGACTCAGTATGAAAAATAAAGTATGTAAAATATCTCATTAATTTTTATGTTGATTATACACTAAAATGATATTTTGGGTATACCAGATTACATAAAACATATTACGAAGATTCATTTGCTTGTTAGTACTTCTTTAATGTGGCTTTAAAAATATAAAATTACAAATGTGGCTCACATTACAGTGGACATTGCTGATCTAGCCCTACTATATCCAATCTTATTTTCCATTCCTTCCTTCAGCAGGGAAGTTTCTGAGGGTCAGGAAGGAGAATCTGTACCTAACTCCTTGAACACCAAGGGAGGCATGGCTGCCTGGGTCACTGTGAGTTATGGATTGCCATGCTTGGGTCACTGTGAGTTATGGGTTCAGAAGTTCTCATTAGGATCTCAGAGTAGTTTCCTGCTTTGCCTATGCATATGTCCATTTCCTACCACCGTATAAAAAAGGTATTACAAAAGTAATACAAACTGTTGTAATAATTATGTGAACTAATTACCACCAAACATGGTAGTGATTATGCATATTGTTAAATATTGATGAATTAACTTTGTTTCTAATTTTATTACAACACTGTACATTCATATACACTTAAAATCAATCACTCAAATTAACAGTTTGTGGTTATGATAGAGAAAAATGCTGTAGTCATTTCAATAAGGATACTGTTTTTTAAGAGTTATTTTATTTTAGCGAAACAGTGATAAGCCCATCTTTCTTCCCTAAAGCAATGGCTCATTTAACCACTAAGTCATACACTCACAAATTTAAAAATTAGAGTGATCAATTTATGAGAATCCCTCACGTATACCCTACATTTCTTTGCTAGAATTGTTTTTAACTTTTTAATAAATACCAGTAAATGCTTGTTGAATAAGTGATTTTTGTAGCATATCAAAGAATTACCAGTAAGAAAATATTTTGTGTGGGGAGGTGGATTACTTTCAATGTAAGATTTGATATGATAATAATTTATTTCTGGAAATAGCTTGCCTTGTTCTATAAAAAGTTTGAAGTGTCATATAACAACTATATGATAAAAGTATGTCAGTAGAAGCAGAATTTAAAACTTTAGGAAAAAAGAATACCACAAATAGATTATAAGTGCAGCATAGTTTCTCTAATTAACTTTCAAATTTGGTTTTGGGTTCCCTAGTAGTCAAAGCAAAATGGTGTACAGGATCTTACTGAGAAGAGAAGGTGTTATCAGTTACCCAAAGGAAACATAGCATTTCTTAGCAATGAATGATAAAAGCAATTTCTTATGTGAGTTACTATCACAAATAGTATTTTAGTAGCAAGTTCAATAACATTTTATATGACTGCATCTGGTAATGTCATCTGATTAGTTGTTTTTATATAGAAATGAACAAGAGTGTGGTAAATTATTATGTTTTATTTTTACAGGAATCTTGGGAAACCAAAATGAGACATAATCAGCTGTGTTGTGAGACACCGCCTACTGTCACTGTTCATGTAAAATCAGGGTCAAATAGATCACATCAGCCTAAAAAACCCATTAATCTGAAGCGTCCTATTTTTAAAGATAGTTGGCCAGCATCTGAAAAAAATGCACATAATAGCAACAAGTCTAAACGCCCCAAAGGACCCTGTCTAGTTATACAGCGACAGGAAATGACTGCTTTCTTTAAATTATTTGGTACGTTTAAAATGTTGTAATAGCAGTAATTGTAAGGTACTTAAAAATGAGAGAATCTAAAGATCTACTTTATTATTTTCATAATAATCAAAGAAGATGTTGTTATTTTCTATGTCAGATTTTCTGTCTCCAATCAATTTGTTTTTGTTTTACTTAGGGTTTGTCTCTTTTTTTTTTTTTTTTAATGTTGGATTTTTGTTGTTTTGGATTGCTTTTGGATTTGAAGTTCAGATTCATCTTGCTTCTAGACTACTTAAATCCAAGTGTCAAATGTGAATTCTGAGCAATTCACATTCATAGCATGAGTTTTGTGTGACCTAAGTAAAATACTACATAAAGTCTCAGGTGAGCCAACCAGCCCAGTTTGACTGGGCCTGAGGTGTTTCCCAGGATTTTCAGTGCTGAAACTGAGCAAACTGGGAAGGTTGGCCAACCTCGAGAAGTTTCAGTATTATATGTAGGGATTTTTTTTTTCTTTGAGAGAGAGAAAGAGAGAGAAAGAGCACATGTGCACATGGGGAAGTGGCAGAGGGAGAGGGAGAGAGAGAATCTTAAGCAGGCTCCGTGCTCCTTGCTTAGTGGAGCTTGATTCCATGACTCTGAGATCATGACCTGAGGCAAAATCAAGAGTTGGATGCTTAACTGACTGAGCTACCCAGGCGCCCCAGGAATTATTTTTTAATATTTTATTTTTATTTAAGTAATCTCTACACCAAGTGTGGGGCTCCAGCTCATGACCCCCAGATCAAGAGTCCCATGCTCTTCCTACTGAGCCAGCCAGGGAGAGAGAGAATCCCAAGCAGGTTCTGCACTGTCAGCACAGGGCTCAAACTCAGGAACCATGAGATCATGACCTGAGCCAAAATTGAGTTGGACACTTAACCAACTGAGCCACCCAGGGATCCCAGGGGAATATTTTTAAAAATTATGCTTTATCATCATGCTCATGAAATGAGTTTAAATTTATCTGTTCAGATCATGAGACAATGCTACTTTGCTGACAAATTTCTTAAAACAAGAAACTTTTTTATATTCTAGTAGCCAAGGAAGGGACAAATTTTTTTTTTAAGGTAAGGTAGTAAGGTAGACAGATTAGACTAAAGGGTAGGATAGATGGATTCTGGTAAATATCTGTAGGAGTGAATCAAGTCATGTAGGTACCACAGTCTCTTAGATCCAGGTAACACGCAGAAGTCAGTTGGGGACAAGAGTGTTCGCCCTGCTCAGAAGACAAAAATCTTAAAAAAAAATATATATGAAAAAAGAAGGAGGAGGAGGAGAAGGAGGAGAAGAAGGAGGAGGAGAAGGAGGAGAAGAAGGAGGAGGAGAAGGAGAAGAAGGAGGCGGAGGAGGAGGAAAGGAAGGAAGGGAGGAGGAGAAGGAGGAGAAAAGGAAGGAAGAGAAAGAGAGGCAGGCAGGTGCCTGGGTGGCTAAGTTGGTAAGAGTCCAACTTCAGCTCAGGTCAAGATCTCATGGTTTGTGAGTTTGAGCCCCGTATCAGGTTCTGCACTGACAGTGTAGAGCCTGCTTAGGATTCTCTCTCTCTCCCTCTCTCTGCTCCTCTCCCACTCGCACTTTCTCTCTCACACAAAATAAATAAACCTTAAGAAAGAAAGAAAGAAAGAAAGAAAGAAAGAAAGAAAGAAAGAAAGAAAGAAAGAAAGAAAGAAAAAAGCAAGAAAAAAAAGAAAGAAAAAAAGAAATAAAAAAAGAAAGGGCAAGCTGGTTAAGATTTAAAGTAAAATCAGAAGATGAGCTAAAAAGAAAAAATGTAAGTAGTGTAAGTATAATACTCTTAATATAAGTTCCCCCTTCTCTTTATTAAGACTAGTGCAAAACTATTACCAACAAACTTTTCTACTATTCATAGCTGATCCTGAGAAATAGAAAATACCTGGTTCTACCATAAGTAATTTAAGAAATAGCTGGATGCCTGGATGGCTCAGTAGAGCATGAGACTCTTGATCTTGGGGTTGTGTGTTAGAACCCCATGTTGGGTGTAGAGTTTACTTTTTAAAAAATGGAATTAACAAGGCAGAAATTAATTCTAAGAAAATGTGTACTTATTCTTGGAATTTTCCATGTATTTGACCATATTGATATTTCTAGGATGTAAAAATTAGTGTAAAGAAGTATGTTTTGTTTGTTATTTAACTTAAAATGAAGGGGGGAATAGAAAAAGCAGATTTTCTCAGATTGTATTCAGACAACTACTCATATATTTGGGGATTATATATTTTGACCTTTTAAAATTGAAGTAAGTACTTTTGACCTACTTTTTGCATATTTTAAAAGTATTTTTGTTAATCTTTTGTCATAATACTCAGTTTTTCCAGAATTAAGTATTAATTGTAAATAGCTAATAAACTATGAATCTTTATATAGACATTTTCATTATTATTTGTATAATAGATAGTTGGACAGAGATAAATAGGTGAAAAGAAGAATTCAAAACTGAAAATACCCTGAGACCTAACAGGGGAAAGTAGTAGGAAGAGTAAAAACAGTTTGAAAATCAGTAATATTCATTTAGTCATTATTTCTTAAAGACTGAGTTATCTTTTATCAGACTCCATTTCTACCAGTAAAGATTGATTTTTGAAAGTAATAAAGAGCTAATCTACAGTTACCCAAGACATCTTTCTCAAAGAGCTATTGGGATAGTCAGGAAACCAAACACTTCTACCATACCCTCTCTGGCCCGAGCAAATCAGATGGGAAAGCCAAGAGTAAAAGCCGTAACTTTTTGTACAGTGCTTGCAATGGTAAATGCACCAAAGAAGTGAAAATTACATTTTAGACAGTACTTGTCCAGGCATTTTTGTTTGATTTCTAAGCATCATTTATAATCCCCTATCTTGAAATTAATTCTTCAAAAGGAAACATTCTGTTTTTAAAAGACAAGTCATAGCTATCTTTTGTTCTAGATGACGATTTAATTCAAGATTTCTTGTGGATGGACTGCTGCTGTAAAATTGCAGACAAGGTAAATTTGGTAAAGATGTAATTATTATGTTACTAAACCGTCAGAACTTTAACAAAACCTTATAAGAATTTTCTATCCTATTAATTATTGTTAGGAAAAGGACTAGCCTGCATTGCTCCTTCTAAGGGTAATCCTTATGCATTAATTTTTGAAATTAGCATACATCATAGACTCATTTTATACTTGAGGAATTGCAGAATATTATTAATTATATTTAAGTGACCTTAAGTCTGTTATCTGATTGAAAACAAGAATCAGTATAGACTTAACATGTTTTGATCAGAATTATCACCTTTTATCAGGCTATGGAGTAATTCTGAATTACTGAATATTCTGAGATTAATTTCACTAAGGCGGTCTGTTATACAGTTAATATTTTATAGGTAAAACAAATCCCAATAATTTTATAGATAAAATTAGGTCCTTGTGTTTTTTATTTCAGAATCTTTGTTTCTAAAAGATCGTCATGATGCTGACTTACATACTAGGGACCATATTTCTGTACTTTTTAGATTTAGCAGAACAGTTATGATCTCAGCTTTATAAATGGTATCTTAGACCAGGTAGTCATATCAGAAAATTCAGCATGACTTCATTTCACACTTAAATTTAATGTCCCATTTAATGTGGGAAAGGTATGAATGGAAGCCTGGCTTATGATTAAATATACATTAAGTTAATATTGATGTGAACTTTTTTATTTCAAGCTTAAGATAACACAGATAAAATCGAAGTTTGGTCTTTTTAATCTCTAATTTTGGAAACTTAATTTTAGAAAATTTCAAACATGTATACCTTGAGGTAGAGAAAATAGAATTAAAAAACCTCTATGTGCCTATCATGGAGCTACAGTAATCATCAGCTCATGGCTCTGCTTGTTTCTTCTAATCCTTCTTCCCAAAACTAGACTATTTTATCCATGAATATTTCAAGATGTATTTCTAAAAGATGAGATCTTTTTAAACATAACAATTTTTCTAACACTTCTAAAAATTAATATTAATGCCTTCATATAAAATAGCTGTGTAATAATGTGCATGTGGAGTTGTAAGTTTCCTACTTTACAGTTTTAAATGCATTACAGTAATTAAAGTTGCTGGACAGCAGGGGGCAGTGCTTTTAAAGTAACTAACCATGCATACCGTATTTAAGAGTTCTCTACTGAAAAGTTATCTTGAAATCTTGGAGTCACCTTTGTAGTGAATCCTGTGAAGGTAGGATAAAAAGGCATTTTAGGAGAGAGAATCTAATACATCAGTACTTTAATTGTTTTTAGTTTTAACATATAGAACCTGGACAGTGCCCTAATACCAGGAAAGATATGTCTTTCTAATAACACATTTAAAACACTTTTTTTCTGAAGAAAATAGAGCCATTAGAATAAATTATTCTAATTTCTGATTTGAAGTTATTTTTAAAAGTGAGTACGTGAAATTGCTAAGAGAGTAGACCCTAGGTGTTCTTAACAAAAAGGGAAAAAAGATAATTATGTGAGGTGAAGGATATGTTGATTAACCTGTTTTTGCTATTCACTTCACAATGTATATAACAAATCATCACATCGTAAACTTTAAATATATACATCTGTGTCAATTATACCTCAATTTAAAAATCCCCCCCACAATGAATGAATGAATGAATGAATGAATGAATGAATGAAAAATGAGTATAGGTGTCTGCAATTAACTGGAAGGAGTCAGGAAAAAATTTTTGTATAGATACATATGTCAAGCCAATGTGGCAACACACTAACAATTGATGAATCTAGGTGAAGGATGTATGGTTATTTGTTTTATTATTATTTCAACTTCTCTATGTATTTGAAATTTAAGATAGAAAAAAATTAGGGTTTTGATTCAAAAAATATTGGCAATAATAAAATTTAGGAGTTCTTCCTAATCTTAATCATGATAAATGGTTCAGAACTATTTCTTACCATTCACATGGATTACAGGAAGCCAGCAAATAAGGACCCAAATAAATAGGTAATTCTGTAATAAAGATAGATAATGCTTTATTGTTTTTAGCTTATTATTCATCTTAAAGATAACTATCTTAAAGCAGTTTTACGTATGAACGTAAAACATTAATATTAACTTTTACTTTTTTCCCTATAGTATCTTTTGGCTATGACCTTTGTTTATTTCAAGAGAGCTAAATTTACCATAAATGAGCATACCAGGATAAATTTCTTTATTGCTCTGTAAGTATGCTTTCTACTAAGTGATTTTTGTGGTCCTTATTTATAATACATATGATAACTTATTTAACAGTCTGTTTTGGGACTCTTGGCTGGCTCATTAGGTAGAACTTGCGACTCTTGATCTCTGTGTTGTAAGTTCTGGCCTCACATTGGGTATGAGCTTACTTAAAAAAATAAGTAAATGAAGTTAACATTGCAACCCATAAAAAAATAAAACAGAGGCTTTTAAAAACCTGATGTATATCCTTGAATAGGCTTTATATATAGAAGTTATATATTTTTTTACTAATAGAATATTTTTATGTTCTTTTTACTGATCTTATCCTGCCATATGCGTAAGATTTATTTTTCAGTATTCCACTTGGGTTTGTATTGTATCTTTTACATATTTCAGAGTGCTCCATATAAATTATCCCAAATTCTCCTCTTTTGGACTCAGATATGTTTTAAAATCCAGAATATTTGGTTTGAAATTTCCAGTAAATTTATAGCAAAAATCATCGTCATTGGGGCACCTGTGTGGTTCAGTCAGTTAAGCGTCTGACTCTTGTTTTCGGTTCAGATCATGATCTTGCAGATGATCTTATGGTTTGTGGGATCGAGCACCCTGTTGGGATCCACCACACAGTGTGGAGCCTGCTTGGGATTCTCTCTTCCTCTCTCTCTCTGCCCCTACCCCACTCATGCACATGCGCATGCTCTCCCTCTCAAAATAAACTTAAAGTCATCATCATTTTCCTTTTACATGAAACAACTTGTGGAAAATGCTACAAACATATTAATTATAGATTTTTGTCTGTAACCTAAAAGTTATTCATATCTGGGGTGCCTGGGTGCCTCTGTGTTGACAGCTTGGAGCCTGAAGCCTGCTTCGGATTCTTTGTCTCCCTCTCTCTCTGCCCCTCCCCCACTCGTGCTCTGTCTGCCTCTCTCTCTCTTTCAAAAGTAAACATCAAAAAACATTTTAAAAAAAGAAGTTATTCATATCTGACACCTTTCTTTAGTAACCACTGACTCTTTTACTTAACACACTGAACTTTGACCAAGGAATATAGCTGTTTTTTCCAATTCTTCTATTGACTTTATATTGGATTGTTCATACTAGCTTTGATACTAACCATTTCTGTTAAATGGTTTTAATAACATGGCTTTCCAGCCTATAGGTCAGAATTATACTAGAAGCAATGTTTAAGAAAATGTATCTCAATCTCGAAACTTTTTATACCCAGTACCTGGATATAATACTGCAGTTGGGAATGTATGAATATAATTTTAAGTACTTAACTAGGGAACTACATATAAAAAATACTTAAGTTGAATACCTCAACAACTGTTTGCACTGATGAGTGAGTTTTTACTCAAAGTCTATTTAATTCAGACTCAAAGTGTGATTCAAGAAATAGGACTAGAAGAAACTGATCTCTCCTTGTATTTAGAAGACATATTTCCCCATGCATAAGGGATAATGAACCTTATAAAATTTAGTGATGATTGATAAACTGTGGGAATATAATAGTACTAACTAATACTGAGTGTTATGTGCAGGACACCACAAAAATTGTTTTTTTATAAGCTTGAATCTTCTCTGTGAGATACATTATTAAATTCTCTTCATTCTACATATGGGGAAATTGAGACTTAGGAAGGGAAGTACTTCCAAGTCTCACAAAAGTTAGTAAGTGGCAGGGCTGGGGTGCACAGTCAGGTGTGACTTGCCTGTGGCCAAATTTAGTGATTAACCACTAAGCTACATTGCTGTTAACATGTCTCCTTAGTATTATATTATACCTCTATGTTGATACAATATCTATTTTGTAGTTTTTTCTACCTGCAAATTAAAAACAAACCAAAAGAAGCTTTCTTTTTAATTCTTACAAATGCCTGAAATTGGATTTGTTTGACATTTTGGTAATGTTATTACCAGTAAAGTAAAGCAGCACGAGTTTACCGTGTAGTAGTCTGTATAACATGGATTATAATTTCCATTTTATATCTAATCATACTTTTTTATATATCCTGACTCAATAATTCTCAGTAAATATTTTCTTAGCGACAGTTCTTTTTTTTTTTTTTTAAGTTTATTTATTTATTTTGAGAGGTAGAGGGAGAATCCCAAGCAGGCTCCACACTTACAGCATGAAGTGCAGCACAGGACCTGACGCAGGGCTCGGTCTCACAGTTCCTGAGATCTTGACCTGAGCTGAAATCAAGAGTCAGATGTGTAACTGACTGAGTCACCCAAATGTCCCAGTTAGCCACAGTTCTAACTCAAGTTCTTTTCCTTCCTATATGTTCTTACAACACTCAGGACTTTTATTGTCATTATTCCATATTCTCTTGTACAGTTATTTGTTTCATACTTAGTTACTTCTTCTACTTGACTATAGGCTGCTTAAAGGGAAGGAACATGTATCTAAATTGTTTTTTTTTTGCATCCTTTAACGTGTGGTTGTTCTTAATTCTTTATTTGGATAAGCATAATTAGCTATTATACAAAAGAAATGAACTCTGCTCCAAGAAAATCTATTTCAAATTAGAAGACAACTTACATGCATACAATACAAATATTTTTATAACATTGAGCCTGAAAAATTGTTAATCTAGAGTAGAATTACAATGTAGTTCTGATAGCATAGTACCACAGTATGTTATAGATTTTGTTTTATTTGGTTAACAAGCGTGAAAGGAGCCAACCTCTGGCTTCTGTCTACCCTTTACTAAGAACTATCAAGGATACTAAAGTAAGAAATTATGTAATTTCACAGAGGACATGATTGGATTCATATAACTGAATGGGTTTCATAATAAGATGCTTTTATATTATGGTAATTTAAAAATATGTACAGTTATTTTAAGGGAAGGTAAAGTAATAGGTAGGTGCTATTTTTATATTAATGTAACTAAATTGAATATGCATGTAGTTTTTTAAAAGGACATAAGTAGGTATACAATTAAAAGTAAGTATTCGTGTCTCAAGACGTTGGCATCCTTCCTCAAGAACAATGACCATTTCATGTGTATCTGTCTAGAAATAATTTTCTATACATGAACCAGTGTATATATTATATGAATAGAAGTATACTATACATTTCTGTGCCTTTTGAATTTTTCTAATGTGACATATCTATAAAAGGAGTATATGGAATGTGTATATGTTTATGTTAAAGAAAAAGCAGAACAAATACTCATATACCCATGACTCAACTTTAGAATAGAACATTGCCAGAATCTTAGAGGCTCACAGTGCACAATTTCCCAGTTAGAGCCCCCTCCCTTCCACAGATAGTAATTTTCTTGATTTTATTTATTCTGTATATAACCCTCTAAATAATATATCGTTTGGTTTTTCCTGTTTTTAAGCTATATGTAAAAGAATAATGTGCACTGTTGTTCTGTAACTTCCTTCTGTTTCTTTATAATATGATTTGAGATTCACTTATATTGATATGTGTAGCTCTAGTTCATTCATTTTCACTGCAGAATAATAATATTCTATATTATTGCTTATATATTTGAATTTTTTACTATCTTGTTGTCTTTACGTCCCACTTTTTCTGTGAGATCTTTTTAATTTTTATTTTTTGATACCTTTTATTCCTCTGCTTTTTAGGAAATTATGCAGTCTATATCCTTTCAGCAGTTATCCTAGTTACCTATTTTTTTAACTTACTAGATTACTGGTTTCTTATAAAAGGATATAACTCAGGAACAGCCAGATGGAAGATTTGCATAGGGCAAGGTATGAGGAAAAGGCATGGAGCTTCCATAACCCTTCAGCACCCCTTGATCTCTGCATGTTCACCAACCAGGAAGCTCTATCCCAGTTATTTTTAATCAAGAGCTGTAAACATTTTAACTCCAGTCACCCCTTTCTCAACTTATATTCTCTTGTTTTGCAATTCTGTGGTTCTACATGAAGCCCTCCAAAAACTTTGAGACATTATTATTGTTGTTTTTACACTGAACATTTGTTTAAGGACTTACTCACATATTTATATCTTTGCTTACTATTCCTTCTTGCATCTCAAACCTTCCACTTGGGATCATTTGCCTTCCTGTCTTATTGCTTTTAGGATTTATTTCTTTCGTGTTGGACTATTAATTTCAGTATCTTCAGACCTCAGGGTCTGTTTATGTTTATGGTACACTGTTCCCTTACATGTTTTACACTTTTTTTATTGGAAGTTGCTTGTTTTTCTTAGAAAATCATCTATGGTGCTTTCATTGTTTCCAGTGGGAAATCTCTGTCATTACCTCTGTTTCTGTGTTATCTAACGTCTCGTTTTTTGTCTGGACTGCCTTTATGATTTTCTCTTTATCACCTGTTCTGAATAATTTGATTATGTTGTATGTTGATGTAATTTTCTTCATATTTTGTGCTTTGGAGTTCATCCAGCTTCTTTGTATGTTTATAGTTTTCATAAAATTTCAAAAACTTTCAGCGATTATTTCTTCAAATATTTTTTCTGTCCACCCAACTCTTGTTAGGGACTCCAGTTTCGCCTTCATTAGACCACTTGAAGTTGTCTCACAGCTCATTGATGGCTCTATTATTTTTGTTTCTTTTTTTCTATATGTTTCAGTTTAGATAGTTTATATTGCTGTCTTCAGTGCACAAATCTTTTCTTCTGTAGTATTTAGTATATTAATCCTACTCCATGTATTTTTCATTGTACAGATAGTTTTCATCTCTAGAAGTACACTTTGTGTCTCCTGTTCTTTTTGAACATCTGGAGTAAATATAACAGTTTTAATGTCCTTGTCTGTTTAATGTCTGTTACTTCTAACGTGTCAATTTTGGTTGATGATTCTTTTTATTATGAGTCATGTGTACCTGTTTCTGTGCATGCCTGATCCCCTCTCATGTATTTAGGAGGATTCTGATTTCCATATGTATATAAGGAAACTACTTGGGTGTGGGGAAAGATTAGAGGGAACAGTGCCTAACATTCACCCAGAGGTGGGAATTTTGCCTGTTCCCACCAGCCAGACTGAAAAAACTCATAATTAACAGAATATTGAGTAGAGTACTCAAGAATGTCTTGCTTCAGTAGTGGGGAATAATTACCCCAGACTGAACATTGCTCTAGATCCACCTAACAAATCATTAAAGCAAGGCCTGAAAGGATCAGACTGTTTCTAAGTAACTTAACTGCATCCTGGAACAAAGTTCAAATTTTATAGGAATACAAAAATATCCAGAACTTGGGTCGCCTGGGTGGGTGGTTCAGTTGGTTAAGCTCTGACTCTTATTTCAGCTCAGGTCATGATCTCATGGTTGTGGAATCAAGCCCCATGTTGGGCTCCATGCTAAGTGTTGAGCCTGATTGGGATTCTCTCTCTCCCTCTCTCTCTGCCCCTTCTGTCTCTCAAAATAAATAAACATTAAAAAACAAACAAAATATCCAGAACTCAACAAGGTAAAATTCACTGTATTTCTATTTTTGGTCTACATTTTTTAATTATGAGTGAGGTTGAACATCTTTATGTGTTTGTAAGTAATTTATATATATTTTTGTGAACTGCCTGTTCTTGTCCTTTTCCCATTTCTTTTTTGAGTTGTTGGTCTTTTTTGTTAGGTATCTGGCTAATACAGTTGAAGAAGATGAAGAAGAATCCAAATATGAAATTTTTCCATGGGCTTTAGGGAAAAACTGGAGAAAATTGTTCCCTAATTTCTTAAAATTAAGGGACCAACTCTGGGATAGAATTGACTATAGGGCTATTGTAAGCAGGCGATGCTGTGAGGAGGTAAGGTTTTTAAAAAACTTTATATATGTAATCTGTTTTCTCTTTATGTAATTTCCCTTGTCTTGTTTTTAAATGTGCCTCTAATACATTTTTTGTATATGTAAGGGTAGGCTATTAACCTTGATGGTTACCATGAATACATCTTGTATATTACAATGTTGATATTTTAATTTTTTACCACAATAATTAAAAATTGTCATTTCTGTTTTTCAGAGCAGCCTACTTCTGTAGTAAGTATTTTTGTTTTAGTGTGTTTCTTTAGTCTAAAAGATGACCAGTATATTGGGAAAGGACAGTGTGCAGATTGCAAAATATGTTAATAACATTTGGAGGTGAAAATTTCCATCAAATAAAGTATGTGAAATTTCAAGTTCCCAAGATTAAAATGCAAACTACATGGTGTAAAATTTAAATAAATTTAAATATGTTAAAAATCATACCTCTTTTCACATAGAATAATACATAAAGTAAGTTTCCTTGATGCCAGATTCTATTAAGTCAAACAGAAAAACACTAAAAATTAGAAAATGGGTTATTTTACCTAATGTTCTAGGTTTTCAATAAAGAAAAAAGTTAATGTTTCAAACTAAAGAAATATTCTAAAATAGAAAATTAATGGTGGGCAGTGATCATTGTAGGCCAGTACTAGTAAAGTTTGGTAAATGTGAATTAGTTAATGCTGTAATGAAATGAAGTTATATCCAGTTAAATGATGATAGGCAAAAGAACCAATTAATGGATTAGTGTCAAACTTCAGGCAAGACTTTGGAGGTGTGTCACAGAACTCTGCCTGGAATTAACCTTGTTAATTATATTTATTAATGAGATGAAAGTATTAGCAAGTATGGATAATTGTGTATTAAATTAAGAGGATTGTTGAATGTTGGGGGAAATTAAAGGATTCAGAAATAACTTAGAAGATTGAAATAGCAAGGCCAAGTTTTTTCAAGGTTAAATTCAGTGGGGGTGCCTGGGTGGCTCAGTTGGTTAAGCATCCAACTTCAGCTCAGGTGATGATCTCACAGTTTGTGAACTCGAGCCCTACTCTGGGCTCCATACTCTCTCTCCCTCTTTCTCTGCATTTCATGGGATTCTCTCTCTCTCTCCTCTCTCTCTGCCCCTTGCTCACTCGCTCACTCTTTCTCAAAAAAAAAAAGATGAAATTCAACAGAAAAATATGGAAAATTGAGTGTATATCTCCCCTCCCCCAAATTAATAGATCCTCATTAAAGGATTTAAACAATTCATTCCAATTAGAGGACATTGAAAGAGTCATGTATTGCTATGTTTTATCTCTATGTCCCCAGGTCAGGAGTGGATAATTGGTGCCCCTGTGCCATCCTTGGACATGATAGTAGATCTTACTTGAACACTCTGATTTTTTTCAAAGTAAACACTTTAAGCCCCATGGTACACTCAGCTAAGAGCATGGAATGGGCACCAGAGGCAAGAGGCTGGGATAGGCAATGCTCACCTCATGGCAGATTGCCCACCCACTCCTAAGATAGAACAACTAGCATTATAACTGCAACAACTTAATTTACACAATTGGAGATGGAATTACTTCAGTTGCTGGCATAAGACTATTAAAGAGCCAGAGTATGATGTACCTTAATGGTGTATGTGTAAAAGACTAAAAAGTTTTAGATAACTGTAAACTCAGTTGTGTAATGGGATTTACAGAAAAGTTTAGTATCTCAAGGCTTCGACATTGACAATAGATCTCTCCCCTAATTCTAGATGTGCATATTAAATTTCCTATTCATATTTCATTATCTAGTAAATACCTCATACTTAACATGCTGACAATCCAGTTTCTGATTCCCCTACACAGACCTCCAAAACTTCTCCTTCTATATATAGTCTTCCACATCTTAATAAATGGTAACTTCATCATTCTAGTTGTTCAGACCAAAAAACTGTTGCCCTACACTTTTGTCACATCCATACCTTAAAAAAATGTCCAGCATTCTACCATTTCTCATGACCTCTACCACTAAATCCTACTGTGATTGTCTCCTCATGTCTCAGTCATTGCCATAATCTTCCAAGTAGTCTCTCTTATAATCTTTCTCTCCTGTAGTATATTTTCATACACCAGCCAGAGTAAATCTTTTAGAAAGTAAGTCAAATCATTGGTCCTCTACTCAAAAGCCTCCAGAGGCTTCCCATCTTACATAGAGTAAAAGGCAAAACCCTTATCATGGCTCTACCTGGTCTGCCAACTCTCTTCTCATCTCTTCATCTCTCTTCCCTCCAACTACACTGGCCTCCTTGCTCGTCTTCAAAAACACCAAGGACATTCCCACCTCAGGATTTTTTTTTTTTTTTTTGGCCTGGAATGTTTTTCCCCCAGATATCCGTGTGCTTCACTTCCTCACTTCATTTAGGATTCTACTTAAATAGCACCTCAGAGAAACCTTTCCTTAGCACTGCATCAAGTAGTATCTCCCTGAATGGAATAAAATTGAAGAGTCCAGAAATAAACCTTCATATTTATGTTCAATTGAATTTTGACAAAAGTACCAAGAAAATTCAATGGGGAAAGAATAGTCTTTTCAACAAATGATGCTGGGACAAGTGGATATCTACATGCAAATGAATGCATTTGGACCCCAACTTTCATATCAGATATAAAAACTAATTCAAAATGGATCAAAGACTGAAATGTAAGAGCTAAAAACTACAAAATTCTTAAAAGGAAACACAGGTGTAAATCTTCATTACCTTGGATTAGGATTCTCAGAGATCATACGAGCACAAGCTTGAACTCAAAAGCACAAGCAACAAAAGAAAATAGAGATTATCATTGACATTGAAAACTTTTGTCCTTCAAAAGACACCATGAAGAAAGTGAGAAGCCCACAAAGTGGATGAAAATTTTGGCCAATTTTCTGTCCAATAAGGGAGTTGTGTCTAGAATATATAAAGAGTTCTTACAACTCAACAATAAAAAGACAACTTTTAAAAGGGCAAGGATCTGAAAAGGCTTTTCCAAAGAAGATCTACAAATGGGCAAAAACCACATGGAAAGATGCTCGACATCATTAGCCATCAGAGAAATGAAAAATCAAAACCACGAGTAGATATTACTTCACACCCACGAGAATAGCTATTGTGAAAAAGACAAATATAACAAGTGTTGATAAAGATATGGAGAAAATGGAACCCTCATACACTTTGGTTGGGAATGTAAAATAGTGTAGTTGTTTTGGAAAACTGTAGCAGTTCCTCAAAGGACTAAACAGGGTTACCATACAACCCAGCAGTTCCAGTTCTAGTTGTATATACAAAAGAAAGGAAAGGTATGTCCACACAATAACTTGTACATGAGTATTCATAGCAGCATTATTTGTAATAGTCAAAAAATGAAAACGCAAATGTCCTTCAGTGAATGGATGGATAAACCATATAGTATATTTATACAGTGATATATTACTTGGCAGTTAAGAGGAATCAAGTACTGATACAGGCTGCAACATGGATGAACCCTGAAAACATTATGCTAAGCGAAAGAAGCCAGTCACAAAGGACCACATATTGTATGATTCCATTAAGTGAACTGTCCAAAATAGACAAATCCAAAGAGATAGAAAGTAGCTTAGTCGTTGCCAGAGGCCAAGGGGAAGGAGAAATTGGGTGTGATTACTTTTTTTATGGAGTGATGAAAATGTTCTAAAATTGACTATAATAATGGTTGTGCAACTCTGAACATACTGAAAGCCATTCTACACTTTAAGTGGGTAAATTGTATGGTATTTTGAGATATAGCTCAATAAAGCTGCTGAAATAACAAGTACTACTTCCCACTGTCCCTCTGTATTTCTTTTCGTAGTTTCCTCCATAGCACTTAACCATCATATAACATACTCTGTTTTAATTATCTTACAAATACGATTTCCCCCTACTAGAATATAAATTCCAAGAGGGTATGGTCTTTATTTTCTTATTGTACCTCCAGTGCCTAGAACAGTGCATGTCACATAGTAGGTACTCAGTAAATAGTACTGGCTGACAGAGTGAATGGGATTTAAAGCTTCTGATTCTTTTTCATACCTTCTTATCCATGTAGTAGAAAAACAATAAACTATAAAACTTGCTGACTTAGCACTGCCTCTTACAACAGGGGCACATAGATAAGCTTTTTTATGGCTGTTCCGACCAGGTACATTTGAATCATTGTAGTACATAGGAAAAGAAATTACGTAGACTTTATCCTGTTCTCTTAACTATTCATTCAATAGCTACCTAATGAGTAAGACACTTAAGTTCAGTATTATGGGGGTTTGTTGTAAAAAAGTGTTACATCATCTTTGCCCTGAAGTTTGATGCATTAAAGTGCAAAACATGGCGTTAGAAATTTAGCTAAGTATTCTATACATTTGTTATTGAGAGCCTGGTATTGACATACTGCCAACTCATTTCTTGAGTCTCACCCTAAAGTATACCCAAGTTATGATAGTACTTATAAACTGGCTTACAATGATAATACTTTACATTTGCATTGTGCTTCATAAATTCATAAATATTTTCATATGTAGATTATCTTCTTATCCTCACAAAAATGCCTGTGAGAGTTGCAGCATTCTTATTTTACATCTGATGAAATTGAGGACCAAGGAGTTTGAGGTTTACTCAAGATCATACATCAATTAAATGGTAAACTCAGGATGTGATTTCATATCTAATGACTTCTCAGTGCTCTGTTTTCTCTGACATCTAGCTTCTACTGCTCATACTGGTTAATTTGAAAGGCACACATATATCTATTATGTTATTTTATCTCAGGAACTAAATAGTATATTCTGTCCATTTTTCTGATGAAGAAACTGGAGCTTAGAAAGGTTGTAACTTGTCCATGGTCATTTATTTAATAAGTGGTAGGGCCAGCTAGTACTTAAACTTGGCACTCTTTATGTATATATACCACTGTCAACTTAATTCTCTCCTTCCAGGTTATATGAATTTTGTAATTTGTCTCTTTTTTTAACCTTAGTTGCTGCAAAGAAGCTAAGAGCCAAGTTTTCTCCCTACCTACCTCAATTCTATTACTCATTACTACTGGCAAATCTATTTTCTTCTTTTTTTTTTTTAATTTTTTTTAACGTTTATTTATTTTTGAGACAGAGAGACAGAGCATGAGCGGGGGAGGGGCAGAGAGAGAGGGAGACACAGAATCGGAAGCAGGCTTCAGGCTCTGAGCCATCAGCCCAGAGCCCGACGCAGGGCTCAAACTCACGGACCACGAGATTGTGACCTGAGCTGAAGTCGGACGCCTAACCGACTGAGCCACCCAGGCGCCCCTCTATTTTCTTCCTGTAGCCAAATTTTTCCCTTTTGGGTGCTAGTTTAATGAAAAATTTATTTGCTGTTTTTGTCAGCTGCCAATAATCCTTTTTTGGAAAGAGAAGAGGTATGATTTAATTGAAAAATATATGTAGGCCTTTCCAGAAAAGAGTAAAGACTATTTCCCTACTCATTCTGATATTATTATCTTCTTAGTTACAGTTAGTTTACTTTTTTGGATAGCAGCTCCTCTGAGGTGGAATTTATTTAGGTTGATGATAGCTTGATTTCTAGATTGGCTCACAAATTATGGAATATGCCAGTCTGATGAGAGTTAGACTCCAATTCCAGTCCCTTTATGCATCATGGAGGGTAGCAATTTTATCTAAAGGAATCTTTTCTCTGAGCTTGTTATGTACTCTGGCCTAGATGGCACAGTATCATCATAGCTGATTTGTCTATCAGCTACTACTTGATTCAAGATTAGAATTTAGAAATCAGAGATGTGATATAAACAGAGTTTTAAACAAAATAATCCAATGACCATATGCAGCAGAGACCCAATATAGGGAGGGTACTGAAAACTGCTAAACTTGGTATAGGTCAGAAAGGAAGGTATCAACCTAGTGCTGAATATAATGATGCCAAAGAAAAATCAATGTTATGAAATTATAATTGTCATAACTTGCTGACCATTTGGATATAGATTATATGGGAAAGTCCACTTTCAGGGTTTCAAATCTGTAGAACAGAAGGAGTAATGGGTTCCATAATGAAAATAGGGAATGCTAAAGAAACAAACTGGTTTATTGAGAAAATAAGGAATTTTATATCACACATATGAATTTAAGGTGATACTTGGATAATTAAGTGCATGGTCAACAGGTATGAATAAAGTATGAGTCAACACATATAAGTGATGTTGAAAGCTTGGTAGAGTAGATAAGAGATCCATGGTGAAAGTGATGTTAGTACTTTTTGGGTACTTGTCAGGCACTGTTCTAAGTACTGCATATGTGTTAACTCTCATAACTGTTCTTACAGCTAGCTAGATAATCCCAGAAGAGGAAATTGAGGCACAGAGAGAATAAATGATTTCTCTAAGGTCACACAGTTAGTCAAGCAGCATACCAGTATTCAAACCTAGGCAGTCTGATTCCAGAGTTGGTGTTTGTTTGTTTATTTTGAGAAAGAGCAGAGGAGAGGCAGAAAAAGAGGAGGGGAGAGAGAGAGAGAGAGAGAGAGAGAGAGAGAGAGAATCCCATGTAGGCTCTGTGCTGTCAGCATGGAGCCCAAGGCGGGGCTTGATCCCACGAACCATGAGATCATGACCTGCGCTGAAATCGAGAGCCAGACACTTGACCAATTGAGCCACCCAGGCACACGCAGAGTTGGGTTTTTTTTTTTTTTAACACCTATACTATACTATCTCTTGAGATCATAACCAGTAAAATATATAGAGAAAAACAGAGGTCCAGGTATTAAATTTTGTAACACCCACCAAAGGAACAACAACAACAAAATCACTAAAAATGACAGAAGAGTAAGATAAAGTAAAAACTAGGATAACATTCCCAGTAGATCAAGTGCTACCAATGCTTTAAAGAAGTTACTTTCATAAATCATAGAATTTGAGGCCTGTAAGTGACCTGTTTGCTCATATACAAAAGTCACCCTGTAGCCCAGAAAATTACGTAATTTGCCTAAGGTCATAGAACTAAATCCTGCTTTCCTGACCCTGTTACAATTTTCTTTTTAATTAACTGTTATCACAATAATATTCTAATTATATTTGTGTGTATAAAATATGTGCAAACATATTTAAAAGCACACAAATGGGGCACCTGGGTGCTCAGTCAGTTAAGCAACTGACTTCGGCTCAGGTCACGATCCCATGGTTGGTGAGTTTGAGCCCCGTGTCGAGCTCCGTGTGGACAGCTCAGAGCCTGGAGCCTGCTTCAGATTCTATGTCTCCCTCTCTCTCTCTCTGCCTCTCTCTCTCTCTCTCTCAAAAATAAAATAGATATTAAAAAATGTGGGGCACCTGGGTGGCTCGGTCAGTTGAATGACCGATTTCGGCTCAGGTCATGATCTCATGGTTTGTGAGTTCAAGCCCCATGTCAGGCTCTGTGCTGACGGCTCAGAGCCTGGAGCCTGCTTCTGATTCTGTGTCTCCCTCTCTCTCTGCCCCTCCGCCACTCATGCTCTGTCTCTCTCTGTCTCAGAAATAAATAAACATTAAAAAACATTTTTAAAAAATGTATTTAGAAAAGCACACAAATATGTGTGCATGCATTTTTCTAGCTGGTTTAGCATGTGGAGAGACTGATGCCTAGCTTGTTGTAGAAAGAATGGTTTACCAAACTTACTGTGTGCCCTTTGCTTCCTATGTTTCTCTGCTCTTCTCACTAGAGTTTGTGACAGAATTCTTATAAAAATCATGCTGTTGAAAGTTTATAATGTCAGTGGCCTCTAATTCCTATTTTCATCTATCAATAAAAAATATATGACTAAATAATATTGTGTGGAGGGCCTTTGATAGGTGTATGAGAGACTCTTCCTGCCCAGAGTTCTTCCGTAGATTGGTTACATTCATAAAAAGATAGATAGATAGATAGACAGATAGATATCTGAGTACTAGACACGTTAAAAGTCCTAATATCAGATTAACAATGAAACAATACAATCTAAAAGCTGGAGTATTTAAAATGTGGGACTTATGCTCAGCATTGAAGGAAAAGCGATACTAAGACAAATAAAGGGAGAGGACATTCCAGAAATAGGAAATAAAGATGTACAAGTGTTAAGGAAGAAATACTAAATATGGAAGGAATAAGAAATTCTGATATTCTACTTCCTCACTTTAGGTAGCTCTGAACCTAATTTTACATTGTTATGGAAACGTTTATAGTTAGAATCAACATCTTTATTTACTTCTACTTTAAAAAACTTTTTTAATGGTTATTTTCGAGAGAGAGAGAGAGAGAGACAAAGCAGGGTAGGGGCATAAAAAGAGGGAGACACAGAATCCAAAGCAGCCTCCAGGCTCTGTGCTGACAGCTCAGAGGTAGGGCTTGACCCCATGAACCATGAGGTCATGATCTATGCTGAAGTCAGATGCTTAAGCGACTAAGCCACCCAGGCAGCCCTATTTACCTCTATTTTTTAAAAGCTAATGTAATGAAAATGAAAACATGACAGTCCAAAACCTTTGAGATGCAGCAAAAACAGTGATAAGAGGGAGGTATGTAGAAATACAGGTCTACATCAAGAAGCAAGAAAAGTCTCAAATACACAACCTAACCTACACCTAAAGGAACTAGAAAAGGAACTGCAAATAAAGCCTAAAGCCATCAGGAGGAGGTAAATAATAAACATTAGAGCAGAAATAAATGATATAGAAACAAAAACCCAGAACAGATCAATAAAATTAGGAGCTGGCTAACTTCCTAGCCAGACTTATCAAAAAGAAAAAAGAAAGGACCCAAATAGATAAAATCATGAATGAAAGAGGAGAGATCACCACCAACACCACAGAAATACAATTATGAAAGAATATTATGAAAAATTATATGCCAATAAATTGGGCAATTTGGAAGAAATGGATAAATTCCTAGAAACATATAAACTACCAAAACTTCAACAGGAAGAAATTTGAGCAGACCTATAACCAGCAAAGAAATTGAGTCAGTAAGCAAAAATCTTCTAATAAAAGTCCAGGACCAGATGGCTTCCCAGGGGAATTCTACCAAACATTTAAGAAGAGTTAATACCTATTCTTCTCAAACTATTGAAAGAAAGAAAGAAAGAAAGAAAGAAAGAAAGAAAGAAAGAAAAGGAATACTTCTATAAGGCCAGCATTACTTTGATTCCAAAACCAGACAAAACCAGACAAAGACCCCACCAAAAAGGAGAATTACAGGCCAATATCCCTGATGAACATAATGCAAAAGTTCTCAAGATTCTAGCAAGTTGAATCCAACAGTATATTAAAAGAATTATTCACTGTGATCAAGTGGGATTTATTCTTGGGCTGCAAGGGTGGTTCAATATTCATAAAGCAGTCAATGTGATACACCACATTTATAGAAGAAAAGATAAAAACCATTTGATCTTCTCAATAGATGCAGAAAAGCATTTGATAAAGTATAGCATCCATTCTTGATGAAAACCCTCAACAAATTAGGGATAGAAGGATCATACCTCAACATCATAAAGGCCAAATATGAAAGACCCACAGCTAATATCCTCAATGGGGAAAACGAGAGCTTTTCCTATACGGTCAGGGACAAGATGGGATGTCCACTCTCACCATTGTCATTTAACATAGTACTAGAAGTCTTAGCCTAAGCAATCAGACAACAAAAAGAAATAAAAGGCATCCAAATTGGCAGAAGTCAAACTTTCACTATTTGCAAACAACATGATACTCTATATAGAAAACCTGAAAGACTCCACCAAAAAAAATTGTTAGAGCTGATACACAAATTCAGCAAAATTGCAAGATACAAAAATCAATGTACAGAAATCTGTTGCATTTCTATACGCTAATAATGAAGCAGCAGAAAGAGAAATCAAAGAGTCAATCCCATTTACAATTGCACCAAAAACCATAAGATACCTAGGAATAAACCTAACCATAGAGGTAAAATATCTGTACTTTGAAAACTATACAACACTGATGAAAGAAATTGAAGATAACACAATGAAATGGAAAAACATTCCATGCTCATGGATTGGAAGAACAAATATTGTTAAAATGTCTATACTACCCAAAGCAGTCTACACATTTAATGCAATTCCTATCAAAATACTGCCAACAGGAGCACCTGGGTGGCTCAATAGGTTAAGTATTTGACTTAAGCTCAGGTCATGATTTTGCAGTTCATGAGTTTGAGCCCCACATTACACTCTCTGCTGTTAGCATAGAGCCTGCTTCAGATCCTGTGTCCTGCTCTCTCTGCCTCTCCCTGGCTCATTTTATCTCTCTCCCCCTATCTCTCTCTCTCTCTCTCTCTCTCAAAAAAAAAAAAATACTATGAGTATGTTTCACAGAGCTAGAACAAACGATCCTAAAATTTGTATGGAACCACAAAAGACCATGAATAGCCAAAGCAATCTTGAAAAGCAAAACTGGAAGCATCATGATTCCCAACTTCAAGTTATGTTACAAAGCTTTAGTCATTAAGACAATATGGTACTGGCACAAAAATAGATACAGATCAGTGGAACAGAATAGAAAACTCAGAAATGGACCCACAACTATATAGTCAACTGATCTTAGACAAAGTAGAAAAGAATATCCATTGAAAAAAGTCTCTTCAACAAATGGTGTTGGAAAAACTGGATGGTGACATGCAGAAGAATGAAACTGGACCACTTTCTTTCACCATACATAAAAATACGAAATGGATGTGAGACAGGAAACTATCAAAATCCTAGAAGAGAACACAGGCAGCGACCTCTGACATCAGTTGTAGCCACTTCTTACTAGACATGTCTCTGGAGGCTAGGGAAACAAAAGCAAAAATGAACTGTGTGGACTTCATAAGATAAAGATCTTCTACAAAGCAAAGGAAACAATCATCAAAACTAAAAGGCAACCTATGAAATGGGAGAAGATATTTGCAAATGACGTAGCAGATAAAGGGTTGGCATCCAAAATCTATACTTATCAAACCCAATGCCCCAAAAACAAATAATCCAGTTAAGAAATGGGCAGAAGACATGAATAGACATTTTTCCAAAGAAGACATCCAGATGGCTAATAGACACATGAAAAGATGTTCAACGTCACTCATAAGGGAAATAAAGTGCGCATGTGCGCACACACACACACAATGAGATACCATCTCACACCTGTCAGAATGGCTAAAATCAACAACACAGGAAACAACAGATGTTGGCGAGGATGCAGAGAAAAAGGAACCCTATTACACTGTTTGTAGGAATGCAAATTGGGGCAGCCACTCTGGAAAACAGTATGGAGGTGCTTTAAAAAGCTAGAAATAGAACTACCCTAAGATCTAGCAGTTGCACTACGAGGTATTTACCCAGAGGATACAAAAATATTGATTTGAAGGGGCACATGCACCCCAATGTTAATAGCAACATTATCAACAATAGCCAAATTATGGAAAGAGCCCAAATCAGTCCATCAAGTGATGAATAGATAAAGATATACAGTGGAATATTACTCAGCTATTAAAAAGAATGAAATCTTACCATTTGCAATAATATGGATGGAGCTACAGTGTATTATGCTAAGTGAAATAAGTCAGTCAGGAAAAGACAAATACCATATTATTTCACTTATATGTGGAATATAAGAAACAAAACAAATGTAACATAGGGGATGGAAAAAAAAAGAGAGGAAGGCAAACCGTAAGAGACTCTTTATAGAGAACAAATTGAGGGTTGATGTAGGGGAAGTAGGTAGGGGATGGGCTAAATGGGTGATGGATATTAAGGAGGGCACTTGTGATGAGCACTGGGTGTTATATGTAAGTGATGAATCACTAAATTCTACTCCTGATACCAATATTACACTGTATGTTAACCAACTAGAATTTAAATAAAAACTTGAGTGGGGGGGAACCTGGGTGGCTCAGTCAGTTAAGCTTCTGACTTTGGCTCAGGTCATGATCTCATGGTTCATGGGTTCGAGCCCCACATTGGGCTCTGTGCTGATGATGCAGAGCCTCCTTGGGATTCTCTCTCTTTCCCTCTCTCTCTGCCCCTCCCCTTCTCTCACTCTCTCTCTCTCTCTCAAAATAAACTTAAAAAATTTTTGAACTTGGTAAACATTTTTAAAAATAAAAGATATGTAACTGTTACATGTTTGTTGAAAACTTCTTTGAAGGATTTAAGTAGATTATAAAATAATTCACTAAAGAAATTAGCCTAGCTAGCATTCTTTAGCAATTATTTTGGAGGAGGCCACCGGTACCCTGTTTAATAAGCAGACTGGTTTTAATCAGGGGGGGTTTTAAGGTTTTCTTTTCATTTCTAAGTTTATTTATTTTGAGAGAGAGAGAGAGTGCGCAAGTGGGGCAGAGGCAGAGAGAGAGGGAAAAAGAATTCCAAGTGCAAAATTATCAGTGCAGAGCCTGACATGGAGCTCAGTCTCACAAACTACAAGATCATGACCCAAGCCAAGGTCAAGAGTTGGACACTTAACCAACTGACCCACTAAAACAAAACCTAAGGTTTTCATTTTTAACAGCAGAAGCCTTTCTTTCTTTCCAAGCAAAATTTTCAAGAGTCCCCACAATTCCCTTCATATGTTGGGAAAGTACCTATATATGACTATCATTTGCCAGCTTCTTACTATGTGATAAGGATTTTACACATATCTAACCCGCCGAAAGGTCCTGTGAGGCAGATAGTATCCTCATTTTAAATATATAGAAACTGAGCCTCAGAAAGTTTAAGTAACTTGCTCAGTATCATACAGCTAGCAATTGGCAGAGTCAGGATAAGGAAATAGGTCTATCCAGACTCCAAAGGCAGGATTTTATTTAACCTTAGAGAACAATGCCCAACATGTAGTGAAGAATTATAAGAGTTTTATAATTAATTGTTCATCTAATCCTTGCAACAATCCTCTAATGTAGACAATATTATTCTCTCCATATTATGGATAAGGAAACTGAGGAACAGAGAGGTTATGTAAATTACCTGTGTTATTTACCATTTCCCTTGCCACAATTGCAAACATGTTAAGATTAGCCTAACGTATAGTTAGAAACCTCAACAATGTTATTTTTGACCCAGTATATTCCAGTTAAAAATTATGTGTCATTTTGGACTAACTGTATTATCTATCCCAAACTTAGAATACTCAGAATTGAAAAACCTGGAAGGTTGCTTCAGTCTTATTTCATATTTGAAATAAGTACTTTGTCAGTTATTGTCTTTAGGATCTAAGCAGTGAATCACTTTATAGGTAGTGCTGTCTTATCTGGAGATGCCTTTTTTTTTTTTTTCTTAACATCAGTAACTTAGATTTTTAGATCTAGTTATAGAGCTAGCTTTGAGTTTTAATTTTTGTATTTAATTTTACCAAATTTTCAAATCTTATTAAAATTCTAAAAGGAAGCTTTCCACCGTAGGTTATGGCTATTGCCCCAACCCATTATATATGGCAGCGGGAACGCTCTGTGCATCACAGTGGAGCTGTTAGAAACTACAACAGAGATGAAGTTCAACTGCCCCGAGGACCTAGTGCCACCCCAGTAGATTGTTCACTCTGTGGTAAAAAAGGAAGATATGTTAGACTGGGATTGTCTTCATCATCTTCATCCAGTGATACAGTAGAGGTGATGGAGAAACATTCTCAGGAGTCACACAAGTCAATGGACATAGTAGTCAATCCTTCTCAAGCTTATAGCTATTCTCAAGGTATGATTTAGTAATATGTCAGAATTAGATTTATGCAAGTTATTAACAAACCTCGTTTATTGACCTGTAGTCAGTTCTTACAGGCAGGGGTACATAGTAATTTATATATCACAACATTATGAGTGAATTAGTATTGAAAGTTTTCTCCTTTTCAGTTACTATTTGTCTTGTGTCAGTATCTGTTTTTGTGGTAGTGTACCTAAGCTAAAAGATTTTTAATGTGACTTATGTTACACTGAAACCTAACACACCATGGGTCTCAAGTATTTTAAAGTATTAAGTATTTGAAGAGCCTGAAGCATTTTCTATGAAATGTTTTATTGAAAAGAAGTTTCAAGAAGAAAATAAATTTACTTGAAATCTCACCAGATTTATCAGTGATTAACTACTGGTTTTCTTTTATATACTTTTTAAAATTGAGATATAATTGACACAAAATATTGTATTAACTTTAGGTGTACAATATAATGATTTGATATATTGCAAAATGATTACCACATTAGGTTAACATTCATCACCACATATAGTTTTTTTTGTGTGTGTGATGGGAACTTTTAAGATATACTCTCTTAGCAACTTTCAAATACACAACACATATTGTGAACTATAGTCACCCTGTTCATTGCATTCCAGGATTTATTTATCTTGTAACTGGAAGTTTGTATCTTTTGACCACCTTCACCAATTTTGCCCACCCTGCATCCCTGCTTCTGGCAAACACCAATCTGTTCTCTGTATCTAGTTCATTTTTTGGTTTAGTTTTGTTTTTAGATTCCACATGTGAGATCACATGTTATTTTCTTTTTCTGAAGTATTTCACTTAGCATAATGCCCTCAAAGTCATCCATGTTGTCACAGATGGTAGGATTTCCTTACTTTTTATGGCTGAATGATATTCCATTGCATATATGTGCATGGGAGTGTGTGTATCCTTGTGATTTTTTTTACATACAGCACAAATGCTTTATTAATCACAAATCTCATTGTGGTTTTGATTTGCATTTCCCTGACAATTGGTGATGCTGAACACCTTCTTACGTACCTGTTGGCTATTTGTATGACTTCTTTGGAAAAATGTCTATTCATTTTCTCTGTCCATTTTATTTGGATACTTTTCTATTGAGTTGTAAGAGTTCTTTATATTTTTTTGGATTTGAACCCTTTATCAGAACAGAATGGTTTGCAGATATTTTGCAGATATTTTCTCCCATTCCATAAGGTTGCCTTTTCATTTTCTTGGCTTTCTTTGCTGCGCAGAAACTTTTTAATTTGATGTAATCCCACTGTTTATTTTTGCTTTGTTACCTTTGCTTTTGGTGTCAAATCCAAAAACCATTGGCAAGATGAGTATCCTTCCATTTTGTTCCAGTTTTATCGTTTCAGGTCTTACATTCAAGTCTTTAACCTATTTTGAGTTGATTTTTGTGCATGGCATAAAATAGTGGTCTTCATTTCTTTTGCATGTGACTGTCCAGTTTTTCCAACACCATTTATTGGAGAGACTGTTTCCACTTCTTGGCACGTCTTGTCATAAATTAATTGACCATATGTGTGGGTTTATTTCTGGGCTCTCTATGCCATTCCATTTCTCTCTTTGTCAGTTTTATGTGAAAATCATAGTTTTGATTACTATAGTGTAATATTATACACTTTTCTACTATTTAAAAAAAATTAGAAACATACTATATCTAGGCCTGCTTTTTTTCACTTACTATAAAGCATTTCCCCATGTCATTAGTCTTTGAAAACCTGACTTTTAATCATGACATGGTATAAGTATCATAATTTATTTGACATTTCATTTTTGTTGGTATTTAAATGGCTTTGCACAATGATATATTAATTAGAAAATAATCATATGAACTGGAAATACTTTTAGTCGACCACACCGTAATTTTCATTCAAATTATGTTTACAGAGTATTTCTGACATTTGAAACCGAGCCAGAATAATATTCTACCAGCAGTGATCCTTTTTACTTCTTATAAAGCCTTTTTCTAGATTTTCATCCAAGATAGGACTGACAGATTTCTTATAGTTCTGCCTAAATTCTATAATGAACCTCCATTATTTCAGAATATCACGTATTTATTTTTGCTATATCCTTATGAGATTAATAGTGGCTACTGAAGTTTTAGTAAAAGAGAAACCAAACTCTTAAGACTCTTCAGGGTAGGGATCACACCTCAATCATTGTTTCATTCTCTGGCCATAGTAAATCACTAAACAAATTTGACAGTATAGTCTCTTCCCTTGCAACACCTCCAAGCATAATTTTCACTTGTTCACTTGTATCTTAAGGTAAGTTGGATCTACCATAGGCTAAAGTATAAAATAAAAATTGCCTTTTAACATCTTTCCCTTCTATACCAGCAACTTTTACCTACACTTTTTGGTTCTTATAATAGGTAAGATTTACTAGATGTTTAAAATGTTCCAGGCAATATGTTAAACATTGTACACTGATAATTGCAATGTTCACAGCCAACCCTATGATAAATACTATTATCTCTACTTTGCAGATAAGGAAACTGAGACTTAGAGAGGTTAAATCATTTGCCCAAAGTGGAGCGACATTTGAACCCAGGTCTGACTCTAGACTACAGCCTGAATTTGTAACTATTATGCTCTGCTGCCCCCTTTGATGAAATCTTACCTTTGATGATGAAAATAAGCTGCCACAGAAGTCTTTTAGCAAACTAAGGACTAAGGAAGTGGTGAAAGCGTTAAGAACCAGCCCTAATGAAAGGTTGTATGGAGTGAATTGGGAGAGAATTCCAACCACAATTTGAACAAATATTTATAGAAAGCAGAACACAAGCAGTTATGGTTTACTCAAGCTAATCCCTGTAGATATCAAAGAATAGTAACACTCTCTGGGGCGCCTGGGTGGCTCAGTTGGTTGGGCGTCCAACTTCAGCTCAGGTCATGATCTCGCAGTTTGTGGGTCCATGCCACATGTTAGGCTCTGTGCTGATAGCTGAGAGCCCGGAGCCTGCTTCGGATTCTGTGTCTCCCTCTCTGTGCCCCTCCCCTGCTCGCAGTCTGTCTCTCTCAAAAATAAATAAACATTAAACAAAAAAAAAAAGTAGAAACCACAGTGCACCCAGGGAGGAAGGGGCTCTGCCAGTTGGCTTGCTTTGAAGCAAAAGCACAACTTTGACAGATGGTGGGTGAAAACTGGAGCACTTGACTTAAGGGAGTTGTAAGTGGAACTGTGCTTTCATTCTGTCCCTGGAGGAAAGTCCTGAAGCCCTGGTTTAGGATATATACAGATCCTATACAGGAAAGAACAAGTATTTACTCATTACTGTTTTATTCAGAATATTAAAGTTAAATGTAAAAGTTTTTGTTTCAGGATGGCATTTTCAATGTAAATTTTCGATGTAAAGAAAAATTATTAATCATACACTTGACCAGGAAACATATACATTCATTTTCCCTCAATAGGCTTAACTGGGAGTGAGCTCAGTAGGGGTGTGGGGGCATTCAAGGGTAACACAATGTTATCAGGAGCAGTGGTCAGTGTCTTACTGCCTCAGCAGCTGATTTTTAGTGATGAAAAAACAAACTCAGAAAAGTCACAATTGTAAGGTAAAACAACAAAAGCAGCAAGATGGGACCCAATTCTATCTGAATATGGCCTATTTTAATACTAAATGACACTGTTTACCTTAGGCATTTTTAAGCCTTGTGACACCTAAGTTAATCCCTCTGAAACATGAATACGCAGAGGACTCCTCAGATTTTAGAGTGAAGCCAGAGGAAAAAAGCAATATATCAAACCTTATTCCTGGATCACAGAGGCACGCATGGAACAGTACAACTGTTATATAATCTAAAATCGAGTAATTTTTCCTCAAAAAACAAATCCTTATTTAGTTGAGTCACTACAACTGTTCTAGTCATACTGGTTTAAAATCCTAATACCTAATAAAGGCATAATCAGTGTTTGTAAATTAATGATGTAATAGGGCAATGCTAATTATATAACATTTAAGAGTACAAAAGACTCTAGGGTGAGAGACTTTTTAGAGGCTGTTGAAGGCTTTTTAGAGGAAGTAATATGTGAACTGAACACCGACTAAGTCCTGTTTTGCCCAGCAAAGTAAGGGGAAGGGCTTCTGAATAGCAGATAAAAGTTTGAAAGCATATACTCTCACTGTCTCTATAGCCAATGAATAGCTTATCTAGTTATTCCTTCACAATGTTTTTTAAATCTACCCCTTTTCCTTACCTCATGGTTATATACTACAACCAATCACATAATGTATACCACGTGGTACTGTGAAATTGCTGATTCAATTGTTTTTTCCTTCCTTCAAATACTCATAGACACTACTAACAGACTAACTTAAAACAGAAAAATCTCCTTTTACATGACCAGAGAACCCTCAGGAGTTCCCTACTGCCTCTGAAGTAGAGTTCAAACTCCCAAGTCCCCCACAGTCCAAGAGCTGTATGCCTAAATTTCCCCCAGAACAACCAAGTCAACAGATAAAAACAATACATGATCAAATGTAGGTTTACAGCCATCAGCACATTTTTATTGACCATTAGTGGGTGGAAAAGGTGGGATCTCTGGAAGGTACTAGGAAGACAACGGAATCAGTCACAAATCTGTAGGAGTTTACAGTATGAGAGATGACAGCCAGACACGAATTTAAGAAAGGTTAACTTTAAAAGAACACATCTGTAGGCGGTGCGTGTGGCTGGGTCAGTCAGTGGAACATGCGACTCTTGATCTCGGAGTTGTGAGTTCAAGCCCCACAATGGGTAAAGAGCTTACTTTAAATATAAAAAAAATAAAAAAGAACACATCTGTCCCATAAGCAAGATTGTTAACATGCTTAATGTTCAATGGAGACATGGAGAAAGGGCTTAAGCTGGACTTTAACCATATAAATAAATGCTTATTTGCTTATGTAGTTTGGTTTTCAATTCATCTTAATATTTATTAGAATGGACACCGTTAAAGACATCTTGTTCAATTCAACGTCAATAGTTGAATTGAGTGCAGTGTACTGAACAGAAACTAATTATTCTACGTGAAATAGGAGTAGAGGCACAACTTTTCTTTGCTGTTAAGCCAGCCCCTTCTCCATGTAGTACAATTAGAACTTGCATTTAAAATAATACATGAAGAATTTCACTACTGGTTAAACACAGGACAGAAGAAAAAGGCATGTTCCATGACAGAACTTAAAATTGTACTTCAGGGGTGCCTGGGTGGTTCAGTCAGTTAAGTGACTTCGGCTCAGGTCATGATCTCATGGTTTGTGAGTTCGAGCCCCACGTTGGGCTCTGTGCTGCCAGCTCAGAGCCTGGGACCTGCTTCAGATTCTATGTCTCCCTCTCTCTCTGCCCCTCCCCTGCTCACACTGTGTCTCTCTCTGTCTCTCAATAATAAATAAACTTCCAAAAAAAAAAAATACTTCAGAGCTTCTATGTATCTGAAGTGTTATGAAAACTATAAAGCCATTATTACTGTATGAGTGTTTAGATAGTTACCATAAAGAAATATGACATCAGAAGACTAATCTGCTTATATGATTCAGTCTGTTCCCCAAATACAACGAGTGATTTTTTTCCAAAACACAGATCTAAGCATGTTACCCCTCACTTCACTAAATCCTTCAATGAGACCCTATTTTTCTTAGGATAGACAAGCTTAAGAGGTCTAGAAGATCCTGCATGACCTGACCCCTACTTATTTTTCGGGTCTCTTTCACTCAACCCCAGCATCACTGGCCTTTTTTGTTCTCATTTTCCCTGCTATAGTTAACTTGTACTTACCATTCAGGTCTCAGCTCACTTGTCACTTGCATAGGTAATTACTTGGCCAGAGCAAAACCTCTATTATAGTACTCTGTACTTCTTTGGAGCATATAACAATTTTCTATTTGTGTGACTATTTAATGCCTAGTTAAACTTTATGGTCTAAAAAAGCAGAGATGTTAAAATTTTCCAAAAAATGAAAAATATGTAAAATGTTATTTAGAATATTTATTATTTTAAATAGCCTAAGGGATAAATCCAGGAATAGCAGCATTTATCCTCCCAGGTACTACCCTTTAAAAACTATAAAACATTGGGGCACCTGGGTAGCTCAATTGGTTAAGCGTCCGACTTCGGCTCAGGTCATGATCTCACAGTTTGTGAGTTTGAGCCCGCATCAGGCTCTGTGCTGACAGCTCAGAGCCTGGAGTCCGCTGGAGCCTGGATTCTGTGTCTCCTTCTCTCTCTGCCCCTCCCCAACTCGTGCTCTGTCTCTCAAAAAATAAACAAACATAAAAACTATAAAAACCCGTATCTAAACAATAACCTAGCCACTCTACGTTTTTGTTTATCTGTAGAATATAGATAACCTTAAAGATAAGCTACCTCTATTAAATGAAAAAACATTATATAAAGTTTAAAACAATGTAGGGTACCTGGTAAATGCTAAATAACTGATGCCTATGAATAATAAACCCCTAATTAATTCTGATGTTCTTTCAAACAAGTTAAAATGATTCTGATAAAAGAGTCAATTGTTACATCTTCTATTACAGTTTTTAAGATGGTTATATGATTCTTATCAGTTTTCCTATTATTTACTATAACCCAGATTTCGCTACTTTTTAAGATACAGACAAGCCATTAAAATATGTACTTAAGGGGCGCCTGGGTGGCGCAGTCGGTTAAGCGTCCGACTTCAGCCAGGTCACGATCTCGCGGTCTGGGAGTTCGAGCCCCGCGTCAGGCTCTGGGCTGATGGCTCAGAGCCTGGAGCCTGTTTCCGATTCTGTGTCTCCCTCTCTCTCTGCTCCTCCCCCGTTCATGCTCTGTCTCTCTCTGTCCCAAAAATAAATAAACGTTGAAAAAAAAAATTAAAAAAAAAAATATGTACTTAAAATACACAAATACATTAAAATTTATCTTAAAATGCGTATTTTATTTTGGTAGCCAACGACCATCAATCAGACAAAGAAAAGAAAACTAATTTTATGAAGAAAGACAAATCTATGGAGTGGTTTACAGGAAGTGAAGAATGAAATGGCTCAACTAAACCAACCTGGAATCATTAACTACAAAATGTCAAACTACAAGACAAGTGTCAAAATGGGACATTTAAATTGTTTTGAAATGTTACACATCTTCCTTCAGCTTTTGTTATTTTTTGAAATTATATATAAAAGTTATACAAATCATATAGCAAAAAATTTCAATCTATGAAAGTAGTGTTTTGCAATATAAAGTTCTATTTTGATACCTTTCCTTCTTCACATCAGTTGCTACCCTCTGAGGTACTCAGTTAAGTTGTGGTTTAAACTTCCTCAGCTTGACAAGAAATGCTAATTTAAGGAGAGAGAAAAAAAGTAAGGTCATTACAATAATTAGAAGAAAACACCATTTAATATGACCTGAAAACATCACTCACCTGTATGACCAGTTTGCCAGTGTATAGGTCTAGCAATATAGGGAAATGATCCATATGGAAAATCCGAATGTGATTCTTCTGTTGTAGAACAAAATATATATTATAAGCTACATAAAATATGTTATAATTTGCTCACAAAACTGTTAAAATACAAATTACTGTTTCTTTAAGTTTTTTCTCTCAGACATTTTTTTCAGCATTTGTTTTGGAGCTACTCTGCCAGTTATCTTACAAAACAATTTGAAAAGGATTAAATGATAAACTTGTATATGGTTTTATAACCAAATGGGTAAGCTTATATATCATAAATCAATGGATATTTGAAAACTTGTTCAAGACCTAAATAATGTGTACATACAACAAGGACTTAAATTTAGTTCTTTGACAAATTCTAGCAGTGTCCAGAAGTTGCTTTTTGGAATATTAGCCATTTGCATATTAGGTCCTATTCTTTGCCTTCAGTAATAATCACTGATCTAAATTAAAAACATCCTTTAGTATATTTAAAGTATTTCATAAGCCAACCTCCTTGATACAAGTAAAATACAAATATTATAAGAAGTTCAATTCTTCAAAGGTATCAGAGTTTTACATAAAAGGCAAAAAAACATTACTCTGTCCCTTAAGAGATTTTAATTTAACAAAGAAATAGTACATTTCATCTTCTCTAGGGGAAAAAAAACCCAAATCCCTGAGAAACAGCTCTGATTATTGGTCAATACACTCAGGAGCCTATTCTCGATTTATTATTGCAAACACATATGAAATAAAATTGAAGCTTACCATGGTCATCCTCTTGAAACACCTCATCTTCAATACTAACTTTCTTTTGAGAATGTAATTGTAAATCTGTATTGATTTTAGGTTCTACTTTTTGAGGTAAAGTTCCATTTTTCTGTTTTGCAAGGCAAACCAACCAATCTCTGACAATAACTTCACTTATCTTTTCACATGTGAGAGCAAGTTCACAGATGCGAATTCCATCTAAAAGTTCAATAACCTGTGTGATGCTTTTAGAAAAGTGGAAAAAATGTACTTTAAATTTCTACAAAAATAGTAACTTTATACTTAAGTTCACTATATCTCTTGACCCAAATTCAAAGGCTATAGTTAAATGAAGGGGGAAAAACAAATACACAAATTAGAGCACACAACAAGCACTTTCATAGAAAGTAAAAAAATACAGAGACCATAATTTAACATTATTGTTCACAATACACTTTTAAAAATTTTCTTCTAAATTGTCAGAAGAAATACACATCTTATATTACCATTTAGGTAAAGGATGATTTAAACAGCAATATAAATTAATTGGGACATATGTCATTTCATAAGTTTTATGAGATGACCTATATACCTAATTCTAATTCAGTTACAAAATGAACACTTTAACCAAATACTTAAGACAAAATAAAAGTGTATTTAAAATCACATTACAGGGGCACCTGGGTGGCTCAGTCGGTTAAGTGTCCGACTTCAGCTCAGGTCATGATCTCGTGGTTCTCAAGTTTGACCCCCATGTTGGGCTCTGTGCTGACAGCATGGAGTCTGCAGCCTGCTTCAGATTCTGTGTATCCCTCTCTCTGCCCTCCCCTACTCAGGCTCTGTCTCTCTCTCTCTCTCTAACATGAAAAAAAATTTTTTAAAATCACATTACAAAGAAGAATAGCCACACTACTCACTTTGCTAGATATACAGCACATATACCACCCTGTTTAAGATTTGGGTATAAAACAGGCAAAGCAACTTGAGGATTCAACATATCCAAAGCAACCTGTTGAGAGGAAAGCAAATCAGACTGAGTTTTTTTTAAACAAAGCACAAGTTTTCTTTCCTTACTGTGGTATAATGATACACTTTAGAAAACGATTACCCAGTTACAGTTTTCATTTTTTAAAATATAATACTATTAACTATCATTTTGCTGCTCCCCCCCCAAAAAGCATATTTACTGTTACACAATTTGTCATAGTACTTGACTATATGAAAATCATAATGGCATGTCTTACGCTTGGCAATACTGATAATACAGGAATCTTTATTTAGCTGTATTTCATACACACATATGTATACAAATACATACTTTATAAAGTTTCACTCAATACTTTAATTCAGCTTTTGGCAATAGGAATTCACATGATCTCAAATATGTATTTTTATGCTCAACAGGAAAGTTATGAATATTAATTTCAGAGATTCTAAAATGTAAGAATCATGTCCCTTGTTTGTTTATTCTTTTTTTTTTTTTTTTTTTTTTAAATTTTTTTTTCAACGTTTATTTATTTTGGGGACAGAGAGAGACAGAGCATGAACGGGGGAGGGGCAGAGAGAGAGGGAGACACAGAATCGGAAACAGGCTCCAGGCTCTGAGCCATCAGCCCAGAGCCCGACGCGGGGCTCGAACTCACGGACCGCGAGATCGTGACCTGGCTGAAGTCGGACGCTTAGCCGACTGCGCCACCCAGGCGCCCCTGTTTATTCTTTATTCAACTGCAGACTATAAGGCTATAACTCACAAAAGCTGTTAAATGAATTCAATGAATAAACAAAATTTTTAAAAATCACTTAAAATAAAATAGGGTCAAAATAGAAAATACAGTGGCTTTCATTGATGGATAACTCTGAAAGCTAAGGGTAGTTGGTACAACAACATTTATTAAATTAGAAATTATTCCATTATTTGTCTTTTTTAAATGGCATTAATGGTTCATCATTCATTCACCAAATATTTACTGAGAACCTTCCATGTGCCAAGCATTTTGCTAAGTAGTAATTAGAAACTCTGTTTCAAGAGAACATATATCCTAATAAAGGGATAGACATTAAACAAAAATCCAATAGATATGTAAATCAGAGGAGGATAAGTGACAAGAAGAACTATAGAATTATAAAGCAAAGTAAGAAGGATACAGAGTAACAAGGAAAGGAAATGCCATTTTATATATAGGTTGGTCAGTAAAGAGACCTGAAGAAAATCATTAAGCTTACCCTGTGGAAATTTAGGGGGTAAGTATGCTCCAGATGGAAAGAACAGCAAATACAAATGTTCTGAGGCTGTAGGATACTTGGTGAATCTGAGAAGGCCACTGTCACTGCAGTGGAGACAAAAGGGGGAAATGGTAAGAGATGAATTCACTCACAATTCAGTGGCATGAAGTACATTCAGACTTATTAAATCCATACATAGAGAAGATTGAGAGAGGGCAAGGAAGGATGAGGACTTGCAACAAGCAAACAGCATTGTATGCCATGAGCGGTATACATTTTGAAAAGGTAGAGCCAGTTGCAATTAGGATTGGTTGTGGGATGTGAGACAAAGAGGAATCAGGATGAATCCAGTGTTTTCAGCCTAAGCCACAGAAAGAATAGAGATGTCCTTTTCCAATGAGGAAAATGATGAAGACTATGGGAGGAGCAGGCCTGGCAGAAATAATCAAGAATTCAGGTTTGGACATGAGTTTAAAATGCCTATTAGATTCCAAGGAAAGATCCCAGTGACTGAATCAAAGGGTCAAGACGATGAACATTAATGGGTTTCTTTGGGTGTAGTTTGTCTATGTTATTGACGGGACCAAAAATCAGACAACCAAGAAAACTGCCAAACCTGTTGAATACTTTCTTCTCAGTGAACATTTCCATCTAGTCACTCAAACCAGAAACTTGTTGGAGTCATCATTTTCTTTACCGTGAACTCTCTTTCGAGGATCTGTGGAGTTTGACACTTCTGTTTGGATTAAAATTATCCAGCCCCACAAATATACCTCTGAAGTATTGTTCCAAGTCATCCTACTGCTAATGCCTTAGACCAGGACCTCATTGTATCTTGTTGAAACATTACAATAGCTTTCTACATAGACTCACAGCTTCCGTCATTGCACCACAATTACTCTAAAATAGAAGAGCACACTTATCTTGATGAGTACTAATACATGGAACTGCTGAACCACTATATTGTACACCTGAAACAGATCACTGTATGTTAACTACACTGGAATAAAAAAAAAAAAAAAAAAGAATTACTCTAAAATGGGAATTTGGACATTCTGCTTCTCCATTAGGAACTCATCAGTAGTGGGGCGCCTGGGTGGCTCAGTTGATTAAGTGTCTGATTTGATTTCGGTTCAGGTCATGATCTCGTGGCTCGTGAGTTTGAGACCCACATCAGGCTCTGTGCTGACACCTCAGAGCCTGCTTGAGATTCTCTCTCCTTTTCCCTCTCTTTCTGGCGCTCCCCCCACCCTCTCCAAAATAAATAAACTTAAAAATAAATTTAAAATAAAATTTTAAAATTTAAATTTTAAAATTTAAAATTACCTATAAGATAATGTCCATATGCCCTAGCTTGAAATATACATAAGTGTTCTTCATTATCTAGCCCCTGATGACTACATTTGCAATTTCATCTCATGACACCTAATTTCTACAGTCGTGGTATTCCACACTTGTGAGTCTTTCCAGTAATTGTATGTCTATCTTCTAGAATGAAAGCTCCTTTAAATGCATACTTCATTTCTGTCTTAGCATAGTACATTGCAGTACAAAACAGATCTTTAATAAATGCTTATTGTATCAAGAAACAGTGGTTCAATAATTCAGAGAATGATGATAATCCCCCAGTTAGATGAGTAAGGTATATTCCAGTGAAGAAGGTGACCTTTGATCTAAACTCTGAAGGAAAAGTAGAATTTAAACAGGTGAGGAAAAGGAGAGAAATAAGATGAAAATCATAGCTAATATTTCTTTAATGCTTACTATACATGAGGCACTGTTCTATGCACTTTATATGAAGTATCTTATCTAATCCTCAACAACTCTATGAAATAGGAAATATTGTTATCATTCCTGTTAATATGTGAAGGGACTGAGGTACAGAAAGATTGAAGTAACTTACCCAACGTCATCTTGGCTATTATGGGAGCCCAAGAGTGAACCAGGCTGAGTGGACTCTGAAACTTATTTCCCTCTTCCCCGTTCCCTTTCTCTCCTCAGAGATAATCATTGTCCTGAAGTTGGTAATGTTCCCAAATAATTTTCTACTTTTACAACGTATGTATATTGCTACAAACGATACATGGTACCGTTTTACGTAGTTTTAAATTTTACATATACACACATTTTTTATAATGCTTTTTTCACTAAACATCATGTCTTTGAGATTTACTGATGTAGATATAATACACTATTTCATTATGTTAAATAATACTATTTTCAGTATCCCATTGTGTGCATTCCCCTTCTGGTGGTTAGGCTTTTTAAAATTTGTCAAAAATATTTTATTAGCCATTTTTTCTCCTTTTGTTCTCTTTGTGGTTTTCCACCTTTTTTGTTCAGTTTAGCATCATTTCAGATGGCAGGAGTATGACTCCTCCTATATTTCTCATACTGATAAACATCTGGCACTATGCTCAAGAGTCCGCTGAATAAATCTAGTAAGGAATATTCTTTTAGATCAAGGATGGTTCGGCAGGTTTCTAAAAAGCTTCAATGATATCATTAGAATCCTTGTGTGTCATGATCATCAAACAAACTTCTGATGACCAATTAACCTCTCAGGTATCTATGACATTCTTATGGATAGCCTAGGTAGAGAAAAAAAAATTGGGGGGGGGGAACCCTTACTGAGCTGTAATATGCAAAACAAACAAGGATAAAGAAAAAAAACTGTATGGGGCACCTGGGTGGCTCAGTCGATTAAGTGTCTGACTACGACTCAGGTCATGATCTCATAGTTCAGAGTTCAAGCCCCGCGTTGGGCTCTGTGCTGATAGCTCAGGACCTAGAGCCTGCTGCAGATTCTATGTCTCCTTCTCTCTCTGCCCCTCCCCCATTTGCACTCTGTCTCTCTCAAAAACATTAAGGGGAAGAAAAAAAAAACGGAATTGTGGTCCTTGTGTCCAGGATCTGTGTCACCAAAACTATAGACTTTAAGAACGCTAGAGATAGGAACCAGTCTTGATAAAAATCTCATTTTTCAACCAGTTTCCCTCATAAATGTCCTAAAGTAATCCAACTTTCCAAAAGCCAATTAAGAAAAGCAAAGAAGACTCCTTACCTAGACCTCAGTCTGTTAGTGTCAAGCTATGAAATGATAATGGAATCATCAAGGATAAGGTAACTTATTCGAATTCTGAGGGGCACCTGGGTGGCTCAGCTAGTTGAGCATCTGACTTTGGCTCAGGTCATGATCTCATAGTTCATGAGTTTGAGCCCCATGTCGGGCTCTTTGCTGACAGTTCAGAGCCTGGAGCCTGCTTTGGATTCTGTGTCCCTCTCTCTCTCTGCTCCCCCCAGAGCTTTCTCTCTCACAAAAATAAACATTAAAAAAATTTTTTTTTAATAAATAAAGAATTCTGAAACTCTGAGGCCACCTAATACCTCCACGTCCCACATCTCCACCATCACTGGTCACAGCCTAAAATATCATCCTGTCATCAACTATCCTTCTCCCCTAACTGAACCTCCCAGTGCTCCTCCTCCTTACAAATCCATCCACTCCACTTTCTGGAGCTGTGTTCATAACAAATGCCTCTGTCCTCAACATCTTTAATGAGTGCTCATCTACATCCTGACCTTAACTGTCCAAAGATTCCTCTTGGCTATTCTCTCACAAATGGAGGCTATTTATTCCCCCAAATCTTACAACGTGAAGTCAGGCACTAGGATCAATATGCTTCCAATGCTGCTTCCAAATTATTATTCCTTTATCCTGGAAATGCTGAAGTTAGTCACTCCTCTTCGTATTTGGTTTGGTTATTACTCCACATTTATTAACAACTTTGACATCTGATTCAGTATGTCTTTCTACTCTAAATCCTATCATGATATTAAAGGAAAATATTCCTCCTACAGATAGAAATGGTGCAAATAATGAAGGAAGAGCCTTCCGTATAAAGTATGATGCCTGTTTTCTTTGTAGTCAGTATTAGATAATATCATAGCACCCACTTTAGAAAACTTACCGCATCAAATGTTAAAGATTTTAGATCTTCAGTTGCTCCTGAAATATCCTTATGAATAAAATTCACATTGTCTGGCCACTCTTCTACATGACTTATTTTCCATGAATCACACCAGTTTTTATAATTCTTCTTAGCCAATTCAAGGTGGTCTTTTCGTATTTCAAAACTGAGGACTTGTCCTTGTGATCCCACTTAATTAAAAAAACAACTTATGATATTTCATTGTATTTATTAGGTCATAAAAGATTATAAAAAATTATTTTGCAAAGGTAGTATATGGATGTGAAAAAATAATACAAATAGTGCATGGTGTAATAAAAATAATACAAAACTCTATCGCATCGCAGAGCCTTAATCAATCTTCTTCTGAGGCCACCATGTTACTTTGGTTACCTACTTTACCATGTAAAGTGTCTCTCCCTGTTTTTAACACACATTAAAACATACATGTATTATATATACTGTCCCATGCTTACCTTCTTACTTACCAGTGATATTTCAGTGATTAATGATCTACTACATTCTTTTTAAGAGCTACTATGTTCCATCGTATGGCTATTCCATAGTTTATTTAACCAATCACCTACTGATGAACATTTAGCTTGTTTCTAGTCTTACGCTATAACAAACAATACTGCAATGAAAATTATTTTCCCTAAATCTTTGTATTCATGAAATGACAGTCCTAAAAATGAAATTGCTAGCTCAAGAGGTATGTGAATTTTTTATTTTGAAAATCATTACAAAATTATCCTCCAGAAAAATGATACCAATTTACACTCTACCAACAATGTAGTAGAGTGCTTATTTCTCCATACTTTCTTCAAGAAAGAGTTTTCAAACTTTTTATCTGTGTCAATCTAAAAACTGAATATAGGGGTGTCTGGATGGCTCAGTGCATTAAGTGTCTGACTTTGGCTCAGGTCATGATCTCGCAATCTGTAAGGTCAAGTCCTGCACGGGGCTCTGTTCTGACAGGTCAGAGCCTGGAGGCTGCTTTGGATTCTGGTCTCCCTCTCTCTCTGCCCCTTCCCTGCTCATGCTCTGTCTCTTTCTCTCAAAATAAACATTAACAAAATTTTAAAAAAGGAAAACAAGAAAATATAAGTAAGTAAAAACTGAATAACTTATCACTGAAGTTATAATTTACATTTCTTTAGTTATGGATGAAGTTAGGCCTTTTATTTTTGTTTTAGTACAAGCTTTTTTTTTTTTAACGTTTATTTTTTAGAGAGTGAGAGTTAAAGAGCAAGCAGGGGAGGGGCAAAGAGAGAGCAAGACAGAATCCCAAGCAGGCACCACGCTGTCAGCACAGAGCCCAACACAGGGCTCGAACTCACAAACTTTGAGATCAAGCCCTGAACCAAAACTAAGAGTTGGATGCTTAACCCACTGAGCCACCCAGGTACCCTAGCCATTCATACATTTAAAAGAGATTTGTATTTTTGTGTGTGTCTGAAAAACTTTTAAACTGTTTACCATGGTAATAGTGGAGTTTCTGCAAAAGACTAATATATATTTTAATTTACAGCAAAAATTTTCCACCCACCTCTGTTTGAGGTGATTTGAATATCATTTGGAAGCTGTCCCACATCAGTCTGTAGTTTATTAATGGAAAGTTTAAATTTATTTATTTATTTATTTGTAATGTTTATTTATTTTTGAGAGAGAGACAGAGTATGAGTGGGGGAGGTGCAGCGAGAGAGGGAGACACAGAATCCGAGGCAGGCTCCAGGTCTGAGCGTCAGCACAGAGACAATGTGGGGCTCAAACTCACAAGCTGTGAGATCATGAGCTGAGCTGAAGTCGGACGCTTAACCAACTGAGCCACCCAGGCGCCATGAAAACTTTAAATTTAAAAAAGAAAAATTTTTTAATGTTTACTTATTTTTGAAAGAATGTGAGAGACAGAGAGAGAGAGAGAGAGAGAGCACGTGCACGCGCGAGCGAGTGGGGGAGGGGCAGAGAGAGAGAGAGGCAGACACAGAATCCTAAGCAGGCTCCAGGCTCTGAGCTGTCAGCACAGAGCCTGATACGGGGCTTGAACCCACAAACTGTGAGATCATGACCTGAGCTGAAGCTGTATGTTCAACAGACTGAGCCACCCGGGGGACCTCTCTAATGAAAAGTTTAAATTCAAGGATGTCTTTTGAAATGTAACTCCAGCTGCAATGCATCATGTTCTCAAAAGATAAAAATGAGTGATAACAATAGCATAAGCTAAACAATTAGAAAAGAAAATTATGGAGAAAAAAATCCATCCCAAAAGTAAATAGCAATAATTTGATCACTCATAGTTTGGGATTATTCATGCCATGACACTCCTCTGATACTATACATGTTAGAAATATGGGCACTCCTCTCACAAATTTTTTATAAATTCACTCTATCAAATGCCTTTAGGAATCAGTCACTGTGAAGAAATTACTGCCTTTAACTATGTACAGAAAAGAATCAAACAAAAGATTTGAGGAGGCCAGAATGAATTTCCTGACCTTGTATAAACTGGATTATGTTTGTATGTGATGGCATTAGGTCAAAGAACAAAAGGTTTAATTCAGTGTATTTCTATCTGTACTCTTTATAAAATCTACCCATATACACCTTCAACAGCTGTAACAAAGTTTATTATTTAAAAAAGAATGCAGGAGGATTATGAGCAAGAGGAGACATGAGGAGGTTTCTGTGATGCAGCAACATTCCTTGTCTCGATCTGGGTGATGAGTACTTGATATGGTTACTACATTAAAAATTCTTTGAAGTCTACACACTTATGATCAGTGCACTATGGCTACGTTACATCCCAATAAAAAGTTTAGGGGGCGCCTGGGTGGCGCAGTCAGTTAAGCGTCCGACTTCAGCCAGGTCATGATCTCGCGGTCTGGGAGTTCGAGCCCCGCGTCAGGCTCTGGGCTGATGGCTCAGAGCCTGGAGCCTGTTTCCGATTCTGTGTCTCCCTCTCTCTGCCCCTCCCCTGTTCATGCTCTGTCTCTCTCTGTCCCAAAAATAAATAAACGTTGAAAAAAAAAAAAGAAAAAAAAAAGTTTAGTTTAAAAAAAAAAAAAAGGAAGAAGCCCTAAAATACATGGAGGGAGCAAGAGAAAACACAGAAAATGGAGAGAGGGTTACAAAGAGAATGACTAGAATGAACGTACAATATGGAAAGAAAAATAGTTGCCTGCATTTAGTTTCAAGGAGAATGCTCTTGATCACAAAGTTATGTGAATATTTTCTAAAACATCTTCATTTTACTTTCTGTTATTAGGAAAGATCGAACATTTTCTTTGCCCATCTAAACCCTGCTCATTTATCTCAATCTCTTACCTGCTTTGGATAAAAATAAGCTCATTCCACCAGAGCCTGAGCCAGCTTCCAAAACAGTATCACCTGGGTGGATATCCATCATCGACAGTATCATATTCATATCCTATGATTGAAACACAGTATAGGTGACTCAGTGATCAATAAATATGTACTAAGTACACACTCTTACCAAACACTGTGTTGGACTCAGAGAAGAAAGGTGTGAAAAAAAAGGATTAAACTCTGGTCCAGTCTACCAAGAGCTTATATTTTACTTGATGAAATAAGAGATTCAAGAAGTGGTTAGTAAATAAAGCAGCACTTTAGCATAATACCAAAATTACAGACATTAAGTAACAATAGGAGTTCAAAAAACAGAGAAATCAGCAGAAGGCCCTCACTTAAAAGGCGTAGAGAATTTAAGGAAACAATCATGAAGTAGAACCGGTATGACCATGATTAAAAACTGAAATAAACCACTAGCAATGGACGATTATGATAAAACTGTAACAAGGAACCTTAGGAAGTTCATTTATTTATAAAGAATATCTTTTATGTTTAGTGTTCAGTGTCAAATGTTTTAATACAAAATTTTTTTCTCTAAAGAGAAAAAGCATTACCCCTAGTAACATGGCTTATTTTTTTTTTTAATTTTTTTTTCAACGTTTATTTATTTTTGGGACAGAGAGAGACAGAGCATGAACGGGGGAGGGGCAGAGAGAGAGGGAGACACAGAATCGGAAACAGGCTCCAGGCTCTGAGCCATCAGCCCAGAGCCCGACGCGGGGCTCGAACTCCCGGACCGCGAGATCGTGACCTGGCTGAAGTCGGACGCCTAACCGACTGCGCCACCCAGGCGCCCCTAACATGGCTTATTAAATGATGATTAAAATATCTCCATATGGTACTAAAAGAGTTGAACATTCTCGAGTCCTGAATTTGCAAACTTAATGGTTATGGGAAACAAATGTATGTACTTATTAGTGCCTCGTTAGTCCACATTACTCTGTATAGTAAGTCAATATTCTTTTCACTTTGCAGATGACAGAACTGACACTCCGAAATTAAAATTAAAGGTGACGGTTTCCTCCTAAAATTAGCAATCATAAGATATGCAAAGTTCATATGCATTGTTTTATTTTATTATTTTTTTTTAAGTCTGAGAACAATTTAAATGTTCTGAGATGTGCTTTTTTTTTTTTTTTTAATGTTTATTTTTGAGAGAGAGAGAGCATGAGCAGGGAAGGGGCAAAGAGAGGGAGACACAGAATCCAAAGCTGGCTCCAGGCTCTGAGCTATGAGCACAGAGCCCCACGCGGGGCTCAAACCCACTACCCCTAAGATCACGACCTGAGCCAAAGTCGGAGGCTTCAACCGACTGGGCCACCCAGGCGCCCCTGAGATGTGCTTTAAGTACATGAATCAGGACTGCAGTTCCGCATCCGTTTTGTTCTTTCTGGACCCAGTACACACTTAATTCCCACCGCATTACCTTCGGATATGTTATGGCAGGCCCTCTTTTCATCAGTAATACATAGTCTTCCAACGCCGGCCTCCTCAGCATGAAGTGCTTCCCAGAGGAACTCCTCAGTATCTGGCCGGGAAACTTCCCCACGATCTCGCTGAACGGGACTGTCCCCCAGCTACTATTTAAGTGTCCGGCGTTACTCAACCTAAATAATTTTTTAAATTGTGTTTCTCTCTTCCCCGTCTCGGCTAAGATCAGCTCCCCAGCGCGAAAGGGCCCCTCTCTGGAAGTCGACCGGGAAGAGGAGCCATGAAGCTCTTCTACCTCGGTCCCGGACTGGGCCAGGGAGGGCGGCAAGGGACCCCCAGCTCCCCAGTGGGCGGGACCGGGTTGGCCCTGGTCTCCGCTCGAGTCCTCGCGCTCTTGAGGGGGTGACTCCTCTCGTGGCGTCGGCAGTCTGAGGCTTTCCAGCGACGAAAGACGTCTGGTCCCAGTGCCTCGGACGCGCGGAGGGAGAGACGGGGGCGACTCTGTGCCGGGGGCTTTCCTCCGTGCCGCTTCGCGCCGTCCCTCTCCATCCCGTGCGTCTCTAGGGGAGGATTCGCAACACAGTGACCGGGCTGTCTCCAAAGGCTCTGGCCCAAGGCCGCGCAGGAAGGAGAAGGTCGTGAGCCCAGGCCACCCCCGAAGGAGCCGCAGCCGTACGAGGCCCAGACCTCGCCGCGCGGCTGGCAGCATGCTCTCCGGCGCAGGCGCCGTCGCACACAGTGACGTGAGGCCGTTCGAGGCCCTCTCGCGGCCACACGCGCTGACGCAGCCGCCGCTGAGTATCCGCAGCTTCTTCGCAGGAAGAGCTCTGCGACTGCGCGTGCGTGCAGAGGGGCCGAGGAGGCCGAACTGGGGGTGTCGGGGCCCCCGGGTGTCGCTGAGTTAACTGTCTCTGGAGCGAGTCGCACTCCCGCGCGGGGGCCCATTTTCCTCCTCGGAATGTGGGCCGAGTAAACAGTTGACCGCTGACCCATTCCGCCAGCCTCACCCCGGGGACAGGAGGCTTAAGAGAGACAAAAGCTGTCAAAGCGCTGTGTAAACTGAAGTCCTGCACCAGCGTAGGCTCACTAGCCTTCAGGAACACTAACGTCACCTGGTCACCCCCAAGATGTCGGAGGAAAAAGCCCAGAGATGCGTTTGGCTGGCGGCGTTTGGACGGGCCATCCGCTGACCCGCGTTCTTTCCCTGACCGCGAAGTCCTTCCCCACCCCCTCACCCCCAACCCTAGCAAGTCCCTTGGACCGGGCTCTGACCCTCTGCATGCCTGCCCCAGGCCCAGGGAGTCCCGAAGGGCCGATTAAAGTGATAGTTGTCACTGTGTGCTTATTTAGCAGAATTGTTTTTGATAATTAAAATATAACAGTTAATTATGTTACCACCCCTAAAACTAAATAGAATCATCTTTAAGGGTGGAAAAGGTCATTGCTAAAATAGGGTTGTAGGGTACAGGGGTATTACAGGCTGAATTTAATCCCTTCAGGATTCATATAGCGCGGTCCTAATCCCCAGTACCTCAGAATGTGACTGTATTTGGAGATAAGGTTAAAGAAACAATTAAGTTAAAATGAAGTCACTAGTGTGGGACCTAATTCACTATGAGTGGTGTCCTTACAAGAAAAGGAGATTAGAACACAGGAACTCAGGGAAGACCAGCTAGACAGGCAGCAGAGGTCCATCTACAAGCCCAGGAGAGTCCTCAGAAGAAACCAAACCTACCCACAATTTGACCTATGTGTTCCAGAACTGTGAGAAAATAAATTTCTGTTGTATAAGCAAAAAAAAAAAAAAAAAAAAAAAAAATGCATCGACTGGATTTTTGGATTCTTTTTTATTGGATCTCTTTAAAAATCATTTATTCAGGTTTTGGCACCCTACCCCAAAAGAATGAAATAAAAATAAATTTATTTAATCCTAAAACCAAAACAAAACCAGGAAAAGGTTATCTTTGGAGTCCAAGGTCTAATTTGACATTAAATGTCACTAACTTGTTTATTAATTCAGTTGGTAAAAGTTTACTGAGGGTTTGACAATACCAAGCATGTTGGATATTTTACTGATTTAACTTTACAACAACACTGTGTTAGAAATAAGTATTCCTCCTTTATGCATAAGAAAACTGACCCAGGGAGGTTAAATTATTTGGGCAAGGTCCCAAAGCTGACAAGCGGCATGACAGGGTTTCTGACCTAGGTCAGTCTGCTCTAGCAGTCCACGCTCTTTGTACTGTAACACCCCTTCCCAAAAACTGGTCAACAGTACATTTGAATTTAGAATTCAAGTCAAAATATGCTCAAAAGGCTATGAATTCAGTTTCAGTTTGATAAAAGAAGTCTTTTTGTTGCTTTTGAAGACAAATTAAAACTTTCTAAACTGTGCTTTCTAAAACATCAGCCACCACAAACTCCATTATCAGGTTTCTCTCTTTCAGTCCTAAAAATGAATAAAGAAACTGCTCTGACCCTCCACCCAACTGTTCATCTCACTTCTGTTTTTGATTGTTTGTTTTGATTTGGTTTTAAGGAAGTTTTCTTGTTTTGTTTGTTTGTTGAGAGAGAGAGAGAGAGAGAGAGAGAGAGTAGGGGGGTGGGGAGGGAGAAGGGCAGAGGGAGAGAGAGAATCCCAAGCAGGCCCCACACTCAGTGCAGAGCCCCACTTACCGCTCTCCATCCCATGACCCTGGGATCATGACCTGAGCCAAAATCAAGAGTTGGACGCTCAAGTGACTGAGCCGCCCAGGCACCCACCTATGTTTTTTAAGAAAGTTTCTATGATTTTAAGAAATCTTTTTATTATTACTCCCAAATGAGGGCCTGGGTTGGAAGTGTCTGAATCCTAAGCCCTACTAATGGTTTTAAAATTTATCATTCCTGCTTTATTATCTCTTAAAGATGATTAAATTGTATTTGGCTGTTATTTCAGAAGGAGTAGGGCTTGGAAAGAAGAAGATATAATGACAGAATATGGGAAATAAGTTTACATATCTTTGATTTCTAACATAAACTGTAAAGAGCAAATAGCACCCCTTTTTATTATTTGAATAAGACACGATGTTATAAATCTTTGTCCTACACACATCTAATGAAATACATTAACATATGTTGAAAAATACAATTAATCCTTATTAATTGATGATCTTTCAGAGCATTTAAGCTCTCAAAAAGTCACTATGCGTGCCTTTCTATTTTTGACTGTCCTTTTCCCTTTCCTTCAGTCTTCCCTAGGAAACTGTCAGCCTGTACTCTGAAACTATTCTCTGATAATATGAGGCATCATCAACTCATATTTATAAGGCCAGTGTCATTTAGTCAAGCAATTACTTTAAAGTCCAAAGAGCTTTCAAGAAGTACTGTGGCTGATGGCTAACATCTTAAAATCTCAAGTCGAATTAGACCATCAGTTCTAATTCCACCAATGTTCTCCTCTACCTCTTTGAGTGTGCTTCTTTCCTCTCTTTTGTATGATTTTCCCTCATCCTTCAGGTATCAACCTCACCAGAATGGTGGCTTATAATAACTCCAAAACACTGGGAGAAGTGACTCTCCTATGTGTTCCTGGTATATATCCTGTCTTTAGACCAAACCCTGCATGGTGCATGTCAGATTAAATAAAATCACTGTTTATTTACCATTTCTGAAGTTATAGGATAAGATTGTGGAGAGGGTTGTGTCTAACTCATCATTATAATTCCATTGCCTGGCATAGTGCCTGGAACCCAATGTGCCCTCAATAAATATTTGTTGAATAAATGATTGAAGAAAGTAGGAAATGAGAAAAACAGCAGCCCTGATACCTAGGTGCCTATACTAAATAATTCAGCATGTAAATATGGTCCAAATATATTTAATAGTTGTATGTTTTATTCTGTATCTTTACATGTACTTAGCTTTTACTAGAACTGCTGAAGTTCATGATTTTTTTTAAACTGATTTTTAGCAAAACATAAAGTATCTAAATCTGAGAATATAACTGCTTTTCTCTTGCTTTTTCATGTGTTTCCCCCTGTTGCTGCTGAACTTGAATCTGGATTCTGTAAAACTCCTCTAGGATATACTGTTGTGTATTAGAAATTGAAGGAGTCAATTGAAGGAGGTCAAAAGATACAAACGTCTAGATATAAAATAAATAAATCCTGAGGATGTAATGTACAACATGGTGACAATAGTTAATATTACGTTGCATATTTGTAAGTTGCTAAGAGAGTACATCTTAAAAGTTCTTACACTGTCTCGATATTGTAGCTTTATTGTAAATTTTGAAATCAGGTAGTAGGAGTACGCCAATTTGTTTTTCTTTTAGATAATTGCTTCACTTTGCATTTCCATATAAGGATTAATTTACCAATTTCTACAAAAAGTCCAGCTAAGGAGCACCTGGGCAGCTCAGTCGGTTAAGTGTCCAACTCTCGGGTTCAGCTCAGGTCATGATCTAGTGGTTGTGAGTTCAAGCCCTGTGTCAGGCTCTGTGCTGGCGGTGTGGAGCCTGCTAGGATTCCCTCTCTCTCTCTCTCTCTCTCTCTCTCTCTCTCACACACACACACACACACACACACACCCTCTCTCTCTCTGCTCCTTCTGCATGCACACTCTCTCAAAATAAATAAATAAACATTAAAATATTCCTGATAAGATTTTTGTAGGGATTATTGAATTTACAGAGCGAATTGAGTACAATTACTATCTGGACAATATTGAGTTTATCAGTTCATGAATATGCAACGTCCTTCCCTTTATTTAGGTCTCCTTTAAGTTTTCTCAGCAATGTTTTATACTTTTTAGAATACAAGTCTTGAACTTTTGTTCATTTTTCCCCCAGGTATTTTTTCTGTTGCTATTGCAAATAGAGTCATTCTCAATTTAATATTGATTGTCTATTGATAGAATGTAGACATACAATTGATTTTTATATGGATCTTGTACCTTGAGACCTTGCTACATTGATTTATTAGTTTTAGAATTTTTTGAGGATTCTTCAAAATTTTCTATAAGTCATCTGTGAATAAAAATACTTTTATTCTTTCCTCTCCAATTTGGATGGTATTATTAGTAGTAGTAGTAACTTTATTGCAATAGGTGGAACCTTCAGTAAATATTGAATAGAATTGGTCAGAATGGACAGAATTAACTTGTTTTCAATCTTAGGAGGAAAGCATCAATCTTTCATCATTAAGTATGAAGTGAGCTGTAGGTTTTTTGTAGATTCCCTTTATCAGATTGAGGATATTCCCTTCTGTCCCTACTTTGTTAAAAGTTTTTTTTTTTTAATTATCAATCGGTGTGGGATCCTGTTAAAATCTTTTTTTTATCAAAAAATGTTTTTCTTTATCTTTCAAGATTATCATGCATTTTTAATCCTTTATTCTGTTAACATGGTATATTACAGTTATTGATTTTTGAATGTTAAGCCAACCTTACATTCCTGGGATAAATCCCATTTGATCATGGTCTTTAATCTTTTTTATATATTGCTGACTAGATTTGCAAATATTCTGTTAAGGATTAGAGACTGATAGGATCTATCACTTTGTAGGATAAAAAGAATTAGTTAAAAGTTGAATTGTTAGTAAGTTCAATGAAGGCCTGGAATTGGGGCAGAGAGAGGATTAGAAGAGCTTAAATTACAGGCAGAGCAAAAGAGCAGGACCTATAACAAGAATGATAAGGGCAGGAAACCGGAAGCAGGTCAGGGTTTAGTGATGTTTGAGATCATCCACAGTGAATGATGATATTGGGGAGGGTGACAGGGACCAGATTACAGATTGTCTTGTAATCCACATATATTAAACAGCATAGAGTTTCTTCTGTAGGTGCCAGCAAGCTTGTGGAGGGTTTCAAGTGGAGAAGTGGAATGGCCAGGTTAATAATCTACAAAAATCGTACCACTGAGACCAGCGTGGAGAAAGGGAGTCTAATACAAGCAGTGGTGGCAGTTCCAGTGGGAGATATAAGGCTCAGATAAGAACAGAAGTGGTAGAATTGGATGGAGATGAGGAAATTGAATGGAGAATTATTTAAGAGATAAAATAGAATCTGATGATTGATCAGATATGTATATGTGTTTGGGTAGAAGTGAGATGTGGGATTGGGTAACAGGTGGCTTTCTGACTTTCTCCAGTGGCTAACTGGATAGTTGATGGTATCATCAGCTGAGGCAAAGGATATAACAGAATGAGCACAATTAGGTTCAGCTGCATATGACATAACCCAAAATACTGTAGTTTAAACAGCAGGGTAGTTTAATTTTCTCTTGTGTAAAAGAAGTCCAGGCAAGGTGGCCCAGAGCGTATATCATGCTTCAGGGTTTCTAGATCCTTCTATCTTGCTGCTCTGCTATTCTTAGCATGTCGTTTTCTCCTCAAACTCCATCATGGATGCTCTAACTTTTGGCCATCATATTTGAGTTCCAGGAATTAAGAAGGGAAAAAAGCAATGAATAATAGCAACCCCTGTCACTTTAAGGACATTTTGTGCTGGCCTATCGTCACATGGTCTCACAGTTTGCAAAGAAAGCTGGGAAATGTACTCTTTATTCTGGAAAGTCACATGCCCAGGTAAAGAAGTGCCCCAAGGCACCCTGATGTTAGAGAGTGGGAGATAAGGAAGATCCAGGAGAGAAGACAGAGAAGGGGAGCCAGAGAAGCAAGAGGAAGCCAGGAGGGTGTGATGCCACGGAAGACAAGCGTGCTGATAAGTCATATGAGATTCAGACTCACAATGGACACATATTTAGCAATGTAGAGGTTACTGTGCCCTTACTGAGAATTTTGGCATAGTGATGGGTTGGAATGAAAATCCCGTTAGAGGAGAGAAATCAGAGGAGAGAGATTAAGAAAATTAGATTACTTTTTTTTTTTTTTTTAAGGAAAGAAAAGATTGGGACGGTGCCTTTGGGGGAAGTGAGGTAAAGGGAATTTTATTTTTTAGGAAGAAAGAAATAACAGCATGTTTATATGTTGATGAGAAGGATTAAGTTGAGAAGTAAGATTAATGCTGGTAGAGAGAGGAAAGACGTTTTGGAATAATGAGATCTATAACTTATGTGGAGGGGTAGCCTCTGCTAGGAGCATGGACAATTCATCCATAGTGCCAGGAGTGACAGAGCACAGGTCAGTTAGAGTTTGTGGTACTGGAAGCTTGTGGAAGTTCTCTCGTGATTGCTTCTATTTTCTCAAAAAATAGAAGCAAAGTCATCCACTGAGAGCAAGGAGGATGGAGTTTTGAGATGGTAGGAGAAGATAAGAATTAGTGTCTAGGAGAGTGGAAGTGTGAATGGACTCGGGAACAATTGATAACCTGGCAGCATTGACTTCCCATGTGAAGCTTGTGACCATGAATTTAAAGTGCATAAGAGTCATAATAGGTGGCTGTGACTTTTCTCTAGTTACTTTCAGCTGCTTTGGGGGGAAGAGTTAGGTTTTACCAGGTGTGCAGTTTTACCACGGAAGGACTATGATGTGGGAAAGAGGCAAGGGATTTGAGGGTTGTAATCGTAGACTTTAAGATAAATTAAGGGGACAACTGGGTGGCTCAGTTGGTTAAGCATCTGACTTCTGCTCAGGTCATGATCTTATGGTTCATGGGTTTGAGCCCCATGTCAGGCTCTGTTCTGACAGCTCGGAGCCTAGAGCCTGCTTTTGGAGCTTGGAGCCTGTTTCAGATTCTGTGTCTCCTCTCTCTGCCCCTACCCTGCTCGCACTCTGTCTCTCTCTCTCTCTCTCAAAAATAAACATTTAAAAACTTTTTAAAAATTTGGGGCGCCTGGGTGGCGCAGTCGGTTAAGCGTCCGACTTCAGCCAGGTCATGATCTCGCGGTCCGTGAGTTCGAGCCCCGCGTCAGGCTCTGGGCTGATGGCTCGGAGCCTGGAGCCTGTTTCCGATTCTGTGTCTCCCTCTCTCTCTGCCCCTCCCCCGTTCATGCTCTGTCTCTCTCTGTCCCAAAAATAAATAAACGTTAAAAAAAATTAAAAAAAAATTAAAAATATATAAAAATATAAATTAAGAGGAAGGAGCAGCCATTAAGGAGCTGGAGGGAGCAAGCCTTCCGGAAAGATAGGAGTTAATGGTTAGAGAGTGGTGTGGGAAAATTGAGATTAGGAAGGGGTTGCAGCTATTGTAATGATAAGGTCTGAGACGTGACCATGAGAGTAAGTAAGGTAGAGGCCAAGATCATTGAAAAGGAGGAGGTCAATGAATGATATTTTGGGTATTGAAGGGTCATCGACCTGAGTTTTATATAGTCTCATTGGGTCAAATTGTTTATACTCAAAGATGGCTTAGTTAGAAATCCAACTCCTCCTTTACTGCTCAGCTCTATACCTCAGTTTTGTTACCTGAAAAATGGAGATATTCATAGTTTCTACTTCCTAGGGTTGTTGTGAGGACTGAATGGATTAATGCACACAAAATACTTAGCATAGTACCTGACATATGGTGAGTGCACAACAAGCTTTTATTTTTACTTGTATATTTGTGACTAACTAATCTATAACTCTAGCTCAGACTTTTCTTCATACAGATTCATATATGCTCCTTTACAACAAAGTCCTTGAAAACGTTTCTGAAAATCCCTTTTCTGCACTTTCTCACCTCCTTTTTTCTTTCTCACCCTCTACACTAAGTCTCCCACCCCAAATGCTTTTGTTTTGTTTTGTTTTTTTTTTTCAACGTTTATTTATTTTTGGGACAGAGAGAGACAGAGCATTAACGGGGGAGGGGCAGAGAGAGAGGGAGACACAGAATCGGAAACAGGCTCCAGGCTCTGAGCCATCAGCCCAGAGCCTGACGCGGGGCTCGAACTCCCGGACCGCGAGATCGTGACCTGGCTGAAGTCGGACGCTTAACCGACTGCGCCACCCAGGCGCCCCGCTTTTGTTTTGTTTTTGAGAGAGAGAGAGAGGGAGGGAGGGCGCAAGTGAGAGAGGGGCAGAGAGACGGGGAGAGAGAGAATTCCACAAGGGGCTGAGAGGGAGAGAGAGAGAAGCGGGGCTCACCCAAGTGGGACTTGTGCTCACCAGATGCAGGGCTCAAACTCACTTAAAGTGGGGCTCTAACTCACGAACCGTGAGATCATGACCCTAGCCCCCAAGTCTGATGCTTAACCGACTGAGCTACCCAGGCGCCCCTATTGGATTTTTTTTTTTTTTAAAGATTTTATTTTAAAGTAGTTTTCACACCCAACGTGGGGCTTGCACTCATAACCCTGAGATCAAGAGTTGCATGCTCTACCTTCTGGGCCAGGCACCCCTCAACTGTTTTTGAAAAGTCACCAACACCCTTGATCTTGCCAAATCCTGGTTCGTTTTCAGTCTTCATCTTACAATCTTTGACATGTTTTTGATCAGTTTTGCTTCCTAAATCCTTATAAAGATTTGGTTTCCAGGGCATTTCACACTTCCAGGGCATTTCATTCTCTTGGGCTTTCATCCTACCTGTTACCCATTCTTCATCTTCTTTGCTGGATCTTCCTCCTCTTCCTGACCTCTGAAGGTTGGCACATTTTGGGGCTAAGTTTTCTTTTCTATCTGCACTTATACCCAAAATGCTCTGACTAGTCCCACAGTTTCAAAAAGCATTTGTATGCTAATGCATCCAAACTTCTATCTCTGTGATCTTCTCTTATAGCCAGCTCCTCCTGAACAACTCTATTTGGAGGTACAATAGGCATATCATACTTAACTGTCCAAAACAGAACTCTTGATTTCCACTCCAACCAAACCCGTTTCCCCAATCCAGCTGATGGAATCACCATTTAGTAGTTTGTTCAGGCCTTAGAATCATCTTTCACCTGTCTTTTTCTTACCCTTTGCAATCATTTAGCAAACCTGGTTGGCTCTAATTTCAGATTACATGTGGAATTTGGTCATTCTCCCCACCTTTACTGCTTTCATCTGAGTCCAGCCCACCAGTGTCCTTCTGTATTGTGTGTCTGCTTTCATTCTTGCCCCTCTAACATCTCCATCCAGAGGCCAGGAGGCCTTTTAAGAAATGTAGATCTGTTTGTTATTCCAAATAATCTAAAACGCAAATGTTACCTTGGCACTCCCTGTTTGTAAAGCTTCAGAGTCTCCCTATATCCCTGAAGGTGGTGTTTTTTGTCTTTACCGCTAGGCAATAAGCTGTGTGGGCTGAATAATATCTGGCATTTCTTGAATTAGAATGCATTGATTTGTTGAAACATTCTGGAGTCATTACAAATTGTCTATTTGATGTAGTAACATGGGATTAATCCTGACGAAATAAGCAGCTCCTACCATTACTTTTACACTATGATGTCTGAATAAATTACGTGTGTTATGTGTGCACATGATTATAGCGTGGAAGTGGATAAGAAAAAATGAAAACAAGTGTCACAATCATGGAGTTATGTGATTATTTCTTCTAAACATTGAGTTCAATCATGTTATAATTTAAAAAAAACAACAAACCCAAACCTTTTTCTTTCTTTCTTTTTTTTTTGAAAAGAAATGTCCCGCTCTCCAGTCTGCGGTCACGTCCCTCCACAGTCCCCTCCCCCGCAGTATAAGTTAGCCTTGGGCCCTCTGGGCCACCGTCCACAGGCTGGGTCCGCCCAACGCTTGCTCAAGACGCGAGGAGCCGCTCCCTCGGCTGTCTACGCTCCCTCCTCCCGACTTCCTCCCTCCAGGCCCCGCCCCGCGCCGGTGCGCATGCGCACAGACGAACACGTGGCTGCCGCGGAGCCAGGGCAGCAATGGCGGCGGGCGGCCGTGGTGTTGCAGACCCCCTGTCCCCGGCAGGGGTTCCTTGCGCCTTCTCCCCGCTGAACCAGGCCTACTTCGCTTTGGCGTCTGCCGACGGTCAGTTGCGAGTGTGGGAGACAGCCAACAATAGGCTGCACCAAGAGTACGTGCCTTCCGCGCACCTCAGCGGTACCTGCACCTGCCTGGCCTGGGCGCCAGCGCGGCTGCAGGCCAAGGTAAAGCAGGCGGGACGGCGGGGGGCGGGCGTCCGCCCGGGCTCGGCCTCAGTGCACCCTCGGCCCCACGGCGCGTGGCCCGGCAGCTCGCGCGGCCCTGCGAGGCCCGGGGCGAGGAGGCACAGAGCGTGGCGGCGGCGGCGCGGACTCCATCCACTTCTCCAGTCCCGTGTGCGGCCTGTCCGCAGGGTAGCGAAAGAGGGCGCGGCTGGATCCGATGGGCCGTTGACTGGAGTCCCACCGACTGACTCCATGCGGTCTGTGCCCCGCGCCCCGCTGTCGTCGGGGCCGCCATGTTCGCATAGGCCCCCGGTCCCCCAGGGCGGCTTGCTTCTGCCAAGCCTCTCGCATCAACATGTGCTCTTCAGTGTCTTGGCTTTTGACAGAGTCCCTCCTTGGGACTGTACTGTTCTTTTCCGATTCCTCTAGTTCATCGGCTTTGCCTTAGGCGATTGGAATGAGTGAGTCTGTTTCCTTGCTTCCGGACACCCCCCCTTCCCCCCCCCCCCCGCCCCAACCCTTGGGTGCAGCTCACCACGTGTTCTCTTCCACGTCCAGTGTGTGGGACTCTCACTCTTGAAACTCTTGACTTTCCCAGGTTTGTTTCCATTCTCAGTATTTTGAAACTATATGCTTTTTTATTTTTTAACATCTCAATTTCCCCTTTATACACCCTTTTTAAACCAAGTCTGAAGTCTGCTATAGGATGTGGAGGTAAAGTGAAGTGGCCGGTTTAATTTAATGAATGTCAATCCAGGTGAAGTTTTTTTAGATGGGACACTGCCGAGTTAGGGAAGGCTTTTCACTGTTAGGGCCCCATCTCAGGTAAGATGCCACTCACTGTTTAGTCACTAGACTACGTCTGCTCTAACTCACATGCACGTGGGTACTACAGGTATAGAGTAGTCAAACGGAATCATTCTAACGTGATTTGGAAGCCTCAGGTATCGTGTTTAGCTGACACTATGGGTAAAACTTCAAAAGCTAGTATTTAAGACAGAGTTTTAACTCCATCTGACTACCGTGGGGAGCTTTCTGCTAAATTTTTAGGTTGAAAGTAGGGGTACATCTAACTATGCTTTGGATGAGTATATTTAGGTATTTTTCAGATCTTAAGATAGCTTTTTATAGTTTCTAGATGAAGTGACTTTAGTTGATTATTAAAAGAAACCTTTTTGGGGCTCTTAAGGTGAACTCAGACTCTTAAAAAAATCATAGGCGTCATTGTTAAAGTTAGAGCAATCTGCATAATTTTCCTTTTCAAAATTATTTTCTATGTTTCTATCTTAACAGTCCTATAAACAGATGACAATATTGATGCTGAGGGAAAATCTGGAACAATGATTGGATGCATGGATCCAAGCTCTACTGCTTACATTTAATCTAGGTTTGGCTTCATAGTAATTCAGTAGTTTTTATACCTCTGATTCATCATTGGTAAAACAGGGGTGATAATACCCACCTCATAGAATGGTTGTGAAGGTGAACATGTTTAATAACACATAAGTATTTAGAATAATGTAAGTGCTACAACCACTGGTCATTATTGATATCTCATGTTTGTATGGTTAGTCCTGGCAGGGAAAGATTAACTTTTTGTCTTGTGAAGAAGAAACTGATGCTCTTGAAAATTAAGCAACTTGCAAAAAACCAAAAACAGAAGTAGAACTCAGGTATTTAGGGCTTAGTTCTCCATTATCTACAACAAATAGTTAATATTAGGTTGGCAGAAGTTTGTTGCCTGCCCCCATCCCTCTTTGCCTCGCCCCCCTTTGATTTTCTGTTGACTTAAGTCACATTCTGTGCCTCAGGAATAAAACTTTGGCCTAGTTACAAATTTCCTGTTGAAAGTCATAGTTTTAGGTTATGTATACCAGTCTGATATAGAAAAATATCTGAATTTGGTTTCATACCCAGGACTCAACTCAAATTTGGCCTTTGTCATGTTGAGCAAGTCACTAGTTTGGAAGGCTTAATTGAAAAATGAGAGTTTGGCTACTGAAAAGTTTTTGTAGGCTTCAGTATCCTTTTATCTGTATGCTCTTGTTTTAGCCACATAACTTTGTGAAATGTTTTGAAATAAGATTTTTAAGAACAGAATCAGAACTAAGAAAATTCAAGTGACTTCACTGAAGCTTTAATAACCAAAGAAGAGATTGTGGCCACTAGAGTTGAGGTACTCTGACTCCTTGTCCACTTTTCTCACGCGGTAACCCTAGATCTTGAGTCACAGAATTGAGAACTTGGAGGAGTGTAGAGACATCCAGTCTTTGTCATATTGGAGATGTATCCTTCTAGAACATCAATTTTACTTGAAGATGAGAGGGGAGAAGCAGTTTTCTTGAATGCGCACACATACTTTGGGGTAAAATAAAGTCACATAATTTTTTAAAGCTAGAAAATGATTAGTGATTTATAGCAGCTGCTTCAGTCTCTGCTCCCAGGCCCCTGGGTTATGATCTTTGTCACTTAAGTTTTAAGATGTTCTCATCTTAAACCCTTCCATTTCCCATCTTTGAGGATTAGAGTATGAGGCTTGAAATGGATGTTATCCTGAAGCCAGTGTTCCCAGCATGTTAACGTTTTTGGCACTCAAACCTGAAGTGGAGATTATGCCACACACCTTTCAGAGTCTTCAGAGAATTATATGACTGCTGTAGTAAGTGCTCAGTAAATGTTAATTGTTATTGAATGCTTCAGTTAGCATTCTCTATGGGCTCATTTTACTATTTACTGCTAACATTCCTCTGTAAATCATTTTGTAATGGTATCTTGTATCTGGTTCAGTGATTGGCAATTTGCCACCCAAAGACAAAGTTTGGTGGCATTACTACTGAGTGGAGAAAAATGAGTTGGTGCTGGGTTGCTTGGGTAACAAGAATTAAAGCAGTACTTCGTAAATGTTTAGAAAAATCGGATTGCTGTTTCTTGTTCTTGGTCACAGAATGATTCTAATACTTCACATGCCACAGTAGTGTTTGGAAGGTTTTTGTACATGTTAATATAGCTGAGCATTTCATTTGGTTGATGGGGCCTGGGGGAAGAGGACCTCTAATGAGGATAAGCAAAGTGCAAGAAGACAGACTGATGGACTATCGACAGATGGCTGTTTTTACAGCTCCTCAGGTGTATGTGTGTAAACTGAGGCGGAGATGTTATGCCAAAGCCACGGAGGAAGTGGCTGAGCCACCTAGTAACTGACCCTGGTATTTCATTGCCCCCTTAAATCTCTCAAACTTATCTACTTTTCCTTCCCTAGCTGATGTACAGCTCTGAAGAAACAGACCTTGTCGACTGTTAGCTACCACAGGAAATGTGTTTATGCTCCTTTGCTGTCACTGCAGTTAAAATGGTCTCACGCAGCTTAGTACTTGTTGAACGAAACACATGGATTTCAGCCGTGAGACAGGGCAAGCACAGTAGCATTAAGAATGTTTTTAGCAAGAATCTGAGCTGAGTATTCCCATTCTCATCCCTTGGAGATGTAGTACAGTCTGGTTGTGTTCCTGCATGATGCTCTATCTTAGGGTCTTTCCAGTATTTGAACTTGAAAACAAGGTAAAGTTTGCAGATTAGATCCTGTTGACAGGAATAGAAGTTCCTGTGTATTAGAATTTAAGTGTTTTTGATATAAAGACTGTATGTAATTATATGTAAAATGCACACATTTTGTTCACTGTTATCTATGAAACCTAAACATTTGCCAGAGAAATGATGATAAGATAGGCCAAGAAAAGGCGTAGGAGACTAATTGCAGAATGAAACTTGAAACTTCGGCATAATTTTTGGTGTCTGGAGGTCAGAATTTTTCAAAAGTAGTTTTGATCCATTAGTGGATTGTGAGACAGATTAGTGGGTTGTGATAGTGTTAAATGAAATAGACCATCAGAGTGTGTTTTGCTTGGGAAAGGATATGGTTTTTATGGAACTTGTTTCGCTTATATGTATGTATTTTTATGAGTGTGTGTACTGGCTGTCCATGTAAACTCTTCTTACTCTGGGATCTCAGTCTAAAAAGTCATTGCTTAATTGGTCAAATTCAGACTTCTCATCAATGGATGTGCTTTTTTCCTCTGTTTTTCACATCTGCCCTGTCTTGATTTTGTAAATCCTGCGCATATGTTGGTGACACTCTCACCCAGCCTTTTGATTGCCTTTTGGATCAAATGCTGATAAACTTTTTTTTTTTTTTTAATTTTTTTTTTTCAACGTTTTTATTTATTTTTGGGACAGAGAGAGACAGAGCATGAACGGGGGAGGGGCAGAGAGAGAGGGAGACACAGAATCGGAAACAGGCTCCAGGCTCCGAGCCATCAGCCCAGAGCCTGACGCGGGGCTCGAACTCACGGACCGCGAGATCGTGACCTGGCTGAAGTCGGAAGCTTAACCGACTGCGCCACCCAGGCTCCCCGATAAACTTTTTCAGATTGGTGCTGCTCTTTATTGTTTAGCTCAGTCAGACTTTCAACATTGAAAAAGACTCTGTAAGAAATCACATTTTTTTGGGCTTCACTCCTGGTACCCCCAGGAACTCCCAATTTTCCAATCACAAATATGAATTAAAGTAGCCTACTCTTTTCATTACTTTATATAATTATATGTAAATAATGAGTGTGCACATGACATTGTGTTAGGCACTTTAGAGGAAGTAAAACTGAGTATGACTGAGACATCAGGGAAGAAATGGACAATTCAGATGTACGGTGTCTGTAATGCAGAGCACAGTATGATGTGTGCCTTAAGGGAAAGAAGAGATTTTTGTGGAGAGATGAGAGTTGAGGTGGACCTTGAAGCATGGATAGATTTTTAACCAGGTAAAAATTGAGGTGAGCAGGAAAAGACCCCTCCAGGTTCAGGGAAAAGCAGAAGCAAAATGGGAAAGTGTTAGTGATTGGTGTAATGTAAAGATGGAATTAGAAATAAGGTTGGAAAAGGTGGGTTGGAGGCAAATTGCAGATGCTTTTGAATACAAGTTGTTTATATTGATTTACTGTTCTCTGGGGAATCATTGAAGTTTTTGATCACAGGAGCAACAGGTTCAGAAAGAAAATGCTGACAAAGGTCTATCATAATCTATAAATATTAGCTTTAAATTCTTGGTTTCAGAAATATTTGGTAATGGGGTAGTATTTAAAATAGTAGATTTCACTAAAATGCACATTGCTTACATAAGCTTATCTGGTTGACTTGTTCAGACATGCTCATCCTGCTAACTTGGAAGTGATTTTTAAAAAGATCGTCCAACTCAGAGAAAATATGCATGAGTCAGTAGTTCTTTGAGATGTGTTACTTGTGTTATTATTTAGGTTTAGACCAGTAATCCTCAAAATTGGGCATAGGCTCTGTGGATGCTCCTCCACTTGTCTCTGCTTGCTTCTCCCCAAAATACAGATTTTGTTGATGGGGAAATTAGGGCTTTGAATATGTTAATGTTTAATTTCTAAAATTTCTTTGTGCTTTTTAGTGCAAATTCGTATTTCCAAAAACACATATACATATTTGGACCAGCATATGTTTCACACATTAGAAACCTCAGTGTGGATAATTTTGATTTGATTTGGGAAAACCAAGAGTTGGAGAAATAAGTTCTAGAATCTTTCAGAGAAGAGTTTTCTGATGAAGTGTAGTAGGAGGTTGGTATACTTTCCCCCACTGCCCTTGCCTGAAATAGGTATTTGTGTTTATAACCTTGTGCAGAAACCACATCTGCCTTGTGGGATCATTCAGACTTGGCTTTAGACATTTGTTTAACTGAAGGTGGGACATCGGACATTGCTTGTGCTAAGGTTTCAATGTTTTAAGCAAATTAAATTACTGATAAGACCATCAGACTTTTAATAGTTTGGCTTTTAATTGTAACTTCTCTTTGGGGTTTATTAACGTAGATACATTTCCTCAGGACTTGCAAAATGTGTATTTTTTTCTATATATAAAAATTTATTTTTTGTTAAATCTTTTTACTTTTTGTGACCTAAGTGTTCAAATGAATAAAATTCTTCAAATGTAACAGCCCCATAAGAAAACTCAAAAAAATGGAAAATGCTGTATAAATCTCCTCCTTGATATTTTTTATGTATTTGTAACATCATAGTTTATGTTGGTGGCTTTTGGGGCAAATTTTCTGTTGTTTTTGCTCTAGAGCAAAGATCTTGCACTATTGAGAATATGTTCTTTTTCCAGGGTTAGTGGTTTATATTAAAACAATGTTTTATATTAAAAGAATGGCTTTCTCAGCACTTTATGCTAAAGTACAGGCTGGCAAGCTTTAATTTAAAAAAACATATGGAAGAGAAGTTCTGAAATGGTAAATTTTCAGCATTATAAATATACTTTGATGTGACGTGATCATTGTTTTTGGCATATGGGAGCCGTTAGTATTATTTTTGAAGTAAATCAAAGAAGTCTTGTGGCATTAGACATTAGATTGAAACTTGTGCCTCTTAAGTCATTAGGATCACCAAGACTGCATGGCACTTTTCTGACTAACCCTAATTCTCACACACTAGGGCAACTTCTAGTGTGAGCTATTAGTTACAATGATTTTTTTTTTTTGACTGAAACCGAAATAAATGTGTGTTTATAAAAACACTAGAGTCCCCTCCTGGGAATGAAGGTAGAACTCAAAGGAAAGATGAGAGGAAAAGGGAAAGTGTTGGTTGCTTGGGTCTATAATCTCTGCTTGGGAGTGGAGGCTTCCCTTGGACCTATCAGGAGTGGTTCATTTCTGAGAAGTGGAAGCAGCAGTGAGGCTGCATGGATCTTTTAAGAGAATACCAAGAGCATACCATGTTGTCTTTGCTCCCTCCCTTCCAGAGAGGTAGGAGGCAGGGACTGAGACTTACAAGCTCTTCTTTTCATTGGAGTAGTTTTTTTTTTTTTTTTTTTCCTAAATAGAAAGAAAGCATTTGAGAGTGAATTCCCCCACCCCTGTCTTTAAAGTGTCTTTTGGTAGCAGTCATTTCATTTGTTGTCTAGTGGGCATTTGCATTTATGCATTAATGATGTCTTGTATTGAAATACATAATTGTTTTTTCTTTTTTTCTCCCCCCCTCCCCCCCAGGAAAGTCCCCAGAGGAAAAAAAGGAAATCAGAAGCTATAGGACCGAGTAACCAGATTGACTTGTTGGCTCTTGGTACAGCAGTTGGTAGTATTTTATTATACAGTACAGTAAAAGGAGAATTACACAGTAAATTGATAGTAAGTATAGATATTTGTATGTGCACAGACATATATTGTATATAAAAGGTGGTGGGGAAACTATTAGAGATTTATTAAAAACAACAGTTCAGGATAATGCTATAGGATCTGTACTATAGGCACATATTTCTGCTCCCACATTTAAAATTGTGTATAGTGATATTTGCTAGTAGCTGTGACAGGTAACGTAATCTTCATTATATGTCAGAATACGAAGAACTTTTGATGAGGTTTAAAATAGAGGTAATAAGTTCAAGGTATCACAAACAGTGACTGCAGGAAAGAGCTCACCACTTCCAGGGCCAGAGAACAAAGGAGGCAGTGGGATTATTGCTGCAACTCAGACCTTTAAGGAACAGGTATTGCTTTCTATGCTGCTGTCTCTTGAGGAGGAGTGGCCCCATGGACTTGAGGTCCAGACCTCTGAAGACAGAGCTCTAGCTGACTGCTAGTGTCTCTGAAAGGAGGGGAGGAGACTATTCCAGGGGTTGGAAAAATTGCATATTGGGTTCAGCTGCTGCCAGAAGCGTTGCCCTGTTGGGGTAAAGATAGTCTGGGCTGATATACACTAGAAGACAGGAAGGAACAGGTCCCTTGTTCTTCCTCCAGCCTTGTCTCCCTCTAGCACCCCTTATTGGTGGAGCCTACTGGCCATGCAGCTGGCAAAGCAAGAATGTGGTTTGGAGTCCTAGCCCCAGTATCACAGAGCAAATATATACTATAGGACAGTGATTTAACTTAGAATGATTTGTTTCAGACATTATCTACTACATTATGTTTTTGGTGTTTGCTGAACTTTTTCTTTAGGAATGCTTTCTGTATATGTGAATCAAGCAGTGTTTTTTCTTTTTTTAATCTAAGTTTTTTTTTCTAAAGTTTAATTATTTTGAGAGAGTATGAGAGTGTGTGTGCATGTGGGGGAGGGGCAGAGACCGAGGGAGAGAGAATCCCAAGCAGGCTCCCTGCTGTTAGTCCAGAACCTGACTTGAGCTTCAGATGCTTAACGGACTTAGCCACCCAGACACCCCTGTTTTCTCTTTTATTTTATTTTATTTTAGTTTTTTTTTTTTTTTAAGAGAGAGAGAGAGAAAGCGAATGAGAATCTCTTAACCAGGCTCCATGCTCAGCATGGAGCCCAACGAGGGGCTTGAACTCATGACCATGAATGATCATGACCTGAGCTGAAATCAAGAGTTGGACGCTTAACAGACTGAGCCACCCAGGCACCCTCCTGTTTTCTCTTTTTAAAATTTTTTTAAATGTTTATTTATTTTTGAGAGAGAGAGAGAGAGACAACGCGATCAGAGAGAGAGGGAGACACAAAATCTGAGGCAGGCTCCAGGCTTTGAGCTGTCAGCACAGAGCCTGACGTGGGGCTCAAACCCACAAACTGTGAGATCATGACCTGAGCCGAAGTCAGATGCTTAACCAACTGAGCTACTCAGGCGCCCCTCCTGTTTTCTCTTTTAAGTAACATGCTCCATAGATAATTTGGAACTACATTACGTCGAAAAGAGAAAAAAAAATTACTCTTATATCTACCACTGAGAGAGATTTAATAGATTGTGCATTTCTTTATGTACATGTTTAAGAAATACAGTTCTTATTTCGTATCCTGATATTTTCCATTAAATTACAACATGAGCAGGGCTTAGTCGGTTAAGTGTCTGACTTCAGCTCAGGTTAATGGTCTCACAGTTCCTGAGTTCCAGCCCTGCATTGGGCTCTTCACTGACAGCTCAGAGCCTGGAGCCTGCTTTAGATTCTGTGTCTCCCTCTCTCTCTGCCCCTCCCCTGCTTGTCCTCTCTTCTCTCAAAAAAATTAATGAACATTAAAAAATTTTAAATCAATTACAACATTTTCGTATTTTTCAAGAACTAGTTATAAACATTTTCAGTGACTGCCTAAAATCCCACTAAATTGGATAGTCCCTTGGCACTTTAGCTATTACTGTTAAGGTGGCTTCTAATTTTTTGTTGTTACACATTTTTTTATCTGTTTACATGGATTCCATTCCCAAAATTACCTGTAAGTAATGAGTCAGAGTGTTTTAATGTTAAGGCATTTTAGGCATAGTATACAAATACTTTTCTGGAAGCATTCTTCTAATTTTACTTATGTCAGCAATGAAAAGACTGTACCTGTATTCCAGTAGCATTATTTCCACCATTGAATATTCCCATTAAAACAGCAATAACAATGGGCCACCTGGGGCGGCTCAGTTAAGTGTCTCACTTGTGGTTTCAGCTTAGGTTATGATCTCATGGTTTCATGAGTTTAGACCCCACATCTGGGCTCTGCACTGGCAGCATGGAGCCTGCTTGAGATCCTCTCTCACACTCTCTACCCCTCCCCAACTTGTGCTGTCTGTCTCTCTCAAAATAAATAATTAAAACATTAAAAAAAACCCAGCAATAACATTAACAGAAACCTAGCTGATTTGATAGATAAAACGTTTTGTCTGATTTTAAGTCTGCATTTAAAAGTATGTTACTTATTTTCATATTAAAGATTATAAAAACACAACTGTAAAACAAATTATTTAGAGGTATAATTAGTAAGAAGGGAATCTCCCTTATTTCCTCCCTCCTCTCCAAGTCAAGTGTGATCTTCGTGTAGGCTTTTACCCCACTGTAGTTGGGAGCCCATCCTTTGATTTTATCAGTCTTGTGATGAGCAGGTACCTAGCCATCTGTGCAGTGTGATAGTTGCTTTACTCAGTTACTGTGGTTGTGGACATAATGCTGATGGAGCCTAGAACTCCTTTTTAGATCATTTTGGTATTTCATGGGATTATACATAAATCTTTTTTTTAAACTTTATTTTTCAGAGAGAGAGTGTATGCGTGTGTAGTGGAGGGAGGGGCAGAGAGAGAGGGAGACAGAGAATCCCAGGCAGGCTCCATGCTGTCAGTGCAGAGCCTGATGGCAGGGCTCGATCCCGTGAACCGTGAGATCATGACCTGAGCCAAAATCAAGAGTCAGAAGTTAAACTGACCGAGTCACCCAGGAGTCTCTATACATAAATCTTTAATAGGGAATGAGTTTATTAAATAGTAACCAAGGAGGTCAGAGTAAAGAGTGTTGGGATGATATGGTGAAATAGAAAGGGATCAGGCTTTGGACCTAGTCTGTCCTGAGGTTGAATCCTTCTAGTTATGTGGTCATGGATAAGTAGTTTGTCTTCTCATTTCTTAAATGGGTATTCTATAACCTATCTTGCATGCTTTTATTGGGATTTAGATGTAATAGTATATTGTATTGGCCTAGTGGAGTGCCTGGCATATAATTGGTATTGTGTAAATGTTTATTGAATATGTAAGTGAATGAACAAATGTACAGTTGCTAGATTGTTTTTCAAAAGGGCATACTAGCTCCTATCAATGTATGATAGTGGTATTTTTTTCTGCAACCCTACCACTATGGGTATTACAATGCTAATAAGCAAATTGCTAGATGGACAGACTGAAAATGTTACTTTGTTTTGCTTTATATCTCTTGGATTACTACTTTTGAAAATTTTATTTTCTTTAAAAAATTTTTTTTGATGTTTATTTATTTTGAGGGAGAGAGAGAACAAGCGGGGGATAGGCAGAGAGAAGGAGAGACAATCCCAAGCAGGCTCCGTTCATCAGCACAGAGCCCAAAGTGGGGCTTGAACTCATGAAATGTGATATTATGATCTGAGACGAGATCAAGAGTCAGACACTTAACTGAGTGCACCACCCAGGTGTCCCTGAAAATTTTATTTTCTTACTAAATTCTTTCAGTGGAATTTATCTGTGCATGTTTTTTTATTCAGTTCTTTGTGTATGTGTCTATGATATAGGATCCTATGATACAGGATTTAGTTCTTTGAGTGGATAGCTCATATTAGCGAAGGGAAGTATCTGAACTTAACATTTATTTATTTAAAGTTTATTTATTTTGAGAGAGAAGGTTTGTGTGCATGAGCAGGGGAAGGGCAGAAAGAGAAGGAGAGAATCCCAAGCAGGCTCTGTCTGTGCTGTCAGCGTAGAGCCTGTGGAGCCTGACGTGGGGCTCGATCCCACAAACTGAGATCATGACCTGAGCCAAAATCAAGAGTCAGCCACTTAACCGACTAGGCCACCCAGATGCCTTTGAACTTAACATTTAAAACTATTTTTCTTTTGAGGTAGGAAGAATCTATGTAATAGAAGTAGTGATTTTGAGTTTTATCCTTAGCTTACATATGTACGTGATGTTGATTCATGTATTCGTTTAATTGATGTGAATTCGAGTAGAGTGAAAGTCACAATTGCTTACAGTGTAGATGATTTCGCAGCTTATTCTGCCGAATAAGTTTGTCCCAGAATGTGTGTGAGGTGGGTGGGAGAGTTGAACTTGCTCTTCCCCAGTTGATGTCTCCATTCCTGTGTGCCTCTAAGTGAATGAGCATCTTGCTATGCTGAGTATGTTAAAGTCTTGTTTATATCGTATTTTCCTTAACACAAGGAGATATTTTGTGTTTACTTGAAGAAACAGTGATTTCTTTATTGAGATGGTTTTGATAGTTTTTAAAAAAGGGATTTTCAAGGATAGTTTTGATTAGATGTGGTTTTTACCTGAAGTACTGACTTTAAACTCCAAGATTTGACTTTACTAGTTCACTCAAGTGTCACAAACTTTCTGCCACTGTACATGAAGTATTTTATCTTGCCTTAGTGCTGGCATTCTTGTGAAAAGCAAGTGGCATTTAGGACTAGCATTCTTTGACTTATGATGTGGAAGTGTGTAAAAACATAGAAGGGAAGCAGAGAAGGGAAAATTAACATTTGATGCATTTATAGCTGATTTATCTCATTTTTGATGTTGGAAATGGATAGATGCAGGGTAGGGTGTTTTTGGTTAGGTTAACGCCTGTCTTTTTTGTTAACTCTTTGTAATGATTCCAGGGTGTAATTATGTTCTATAAGACGAGTTTCTTCTTTTAATTTTTTTTTTTTGACCTTTAGAGTGGTGGACATGACAACAAGGTCAATTGCATACAGTGGCATCAAGACAATGGCTGTTTATATAGTTGTTCAGATGATAAACACATTGTGGAATGGAATACACAGACATGCAAAGTAAAGTGGTGAGTAACATTGATGGTTCTATGGTATTGGGTAACTTGGTTACTGTTGGAAATTCATTAGAGTTTGATAAATCAAGACTATTCTTGGCTGTAGGTAAAGTCTGATATTGGACACAGGGAATGTAGATACTAATGAGGGTATAGACTTTTCAAGGAACTTTAAATCAAATCAGGCATGCAAGATTTTAGTACATAAACATTAAATGAATGATGCAAGAGTCAAATAACTGCACAAGAGAAAACATAAGGTAGCAAGTAATTACTGGTCAAATGAGGTGGATAGTGTTGGCAAGGCCTGGTGGAAGAGAAGGGATTTCAGTTGGGCGTTCTGGGAGAGGTATTATTTGGATAGAAGAGGATGGGGGAAGGAATGTGGGGAAATGGCAAGACCAAAGTCTGGGGAAAAAGGAAGTGAAAGATTGGAAGATTTATGTACTAGGGAATAATGACTGGTAGAGGATGTGGGCCAAAGTATATTAAGAATCTGGCATTAACTGTCATAGATAAAAAATCTCAACCAACTCTTCAGTTTCAAGCACGTAATCCTGTGATAGGCTTTATAGTAAGTGTTCAGTAAGTGTTGAATTAGTTCAACTTGTGTAGATAAGGACCCTAAGAAGGATAATGGTGCCTGTGGTCTTATCACTAATAAATGGCAGGGAAGGAGTTCATATCCTGCTGTCTTGAATTCTGGTACAGTGCTTTTCTATATTAAAACTACTTAGAGGTTTGGATTCTATGTCGTAAGCAGGAGAGAGCCACTGAAGGTCATGTCTTGGGAATAAAGTCACCAAGATAACGCTTTAGGAAAAGGTGATCTGCCAGCACTGTGTAGAGTATATGGAAAGGAGCAGGTTCAAAGGCAGAGAAGCCAGATTCTAGGTGGTTGTGGTAGTTTAAATGTAGGATGGTAAGAGTGGAAAGTGAGAATGAAGAAGATAGCAACAAGTACATTTGGGGAGCCTGAAAAGGGGAATTAAATGACAAAAGAAGTTAAATGTAACCATTTTCAGTTTTGTGAACTTACTAGGCAAGTGGTGTGGCACAGTTCATAGAAATTATAGCCAGAAGAGGGAAATGGATGTTGAGTTTTAAACAAGTTGAATTTGAAATAATACATGAAAGTCAAGAGCCAGCAGATGGGGTGGTGAATAGAGGCTTAGAATTTGAATGAGGGTTTGGGGTGGGAGGTGCAGATGAATAGGTCATCTCCCTAGAGGTTCAGTAAGTTTTTGTCTCCATTTATCTGTTGCATCAGTTTCCACACCGATGACTGTCAGAAACACCTGTGGAGATTCCCACCCACTGGGTCTGGGGTGGGGGCCACACAACTGTATTTTTAAAATGCTGCATGGGTGAAAGTTCACAATGTTAGGTGCTTCACATAGGGACTAATGTTTAAGGCTCTGTTCAGTGCATTCTACACAGTATTGTATTTAACCATAGCACTGTGAGTGGGCTCTGTTCCTGTTTTACAGTTGAGAAATGGTTGGGTCAGAGCCTGAGCTCTCATGCACACTACTATCTCATAGTGTTGTGTTCCCAGCTCCATTCTTGGCATTCCTATGCTGCTGTCAGTGGATTGTGTACCATTTTAGGTACTATATATTGACTTCTATGGAAGATGAGGATTTAGTTCTCACCCTCTCCATTCTCCCAACATCACAGTTTTTTTTGTTTTTTTTTTTTTTTAAGTTTATTTTTGAGAGAGCATGAACCAGGGAGGGGCAGAGAGAGAGGGAGACACAGAATCCCAAGCAGGCTCCAGGCTCTGAACTGTCAGCACAGAGCCCGACGTGGGGCTTGAACTCACGAACTGTTAGATCATGACCTAAGCCTAAGTTGGACGCTCAACTGACTGAGCTACCCAGGCGCCCCATCACAATTTTTTGATGAAGGGCTATTTGTTTGCATTATGACTGCTTAAATATTATTACAGATAAGCCTTGTACTCTACTAGGTTTATATTTTTTGGCACAAAACTCTGCTTTTCTTGGGGTTTATAATTTCCTTGTTGTTCATTTGCTTAGTTTTCTATATACTTGTCGTTAGCTCGTTTTCACCCTCACAGTTGCATGTTATTTTGGAGCACATCAGTTATTCAGTTAATTATATTATATTTCTTGGAGGACTTCTCAGTCACCTTTCAAGGTCTGCTAAACAGTGAGGATCCTGGGATTTTCTTACATTATCATCCTGAAAATTCTCTTGTCAAATGGAACCTCTATTTCCTAGATCCCATTTTTCTCTTTGTTGGGTTACTCTCTTTTTTGTGAAACACATGAATTGGTGGCTTCATAAGAAAAGTGTGTTGATGGTAAATTTACTGAGATTTTGCTTGTCCACCAGCGCCTTTATTGTACCCTCACAGTTAATTCTAGTTTGAAGATATGGAATTTTAGGTTGGAAGTAATTCTCCTTCAGGATTTTGAAGCATTGGTTCGTTGGTTATTTTTTCTTCATTTTTGAAGAAAATTGCTCTTCATTTTTCTTTCTTTTTTTTAGTGTTAATTTATTTTGAGAGAGTGAGTGTGAGCAGGGGAGGGGCAGAGAGAGAGACAGAAACCTCAAGCAGCCTCCCTGCCCTCAGTGCAAAGCCCTGGGCTGGAGAGGGGAGTGGGGCTCTGTCATGAACCGTGAGATCATCATGACCTGAGCCAAAATCAAGAGTTGATGCTTAACCAACTGAGCTACTCAGGCACTCCTTCATTTTTCTTGTAGCATGTATTTGATAATTTCATCTTCTCTGTTTTTTTGATCTTTCTCTAGTACAGTCTGTTGTAACTTAGATATTGCATCTCCTGGACTGATCCTTTAGGTTTCTTTGTTCTCTCTTAGTTTCCCTTTTGCCTTTTTCTTCTGTTACCAGGGAGATTGCCTCAGTTTTACCTTCCAAATTTTCTGTTGAAATTTTACATTTCTCTAACCATATTTTTAATTTCTGGGAGATTTGTTTTTTGTTCTCTTAATGTTTCTTTTTGTTGCATCATGTTTCTTTCATGGATATAATATTTTCTAACTCTCTGAAGATAATAATTACGGGATTTTAAAGTATTTTTCTTTTGTTCCTAACATCATTTCCCTCTTGAGGATGTGTTGATTTTTGTTTGATTTTAGCCTCTGTCTTTTATGTTAGTTAAAGGCATTCTTGAAATGACGGGGGATCCTTGGCTGCCTGTTGCTATTTGAAAATGAAACATGAAGAAACTGATTGGAAGGCTTGTGTAGGTGGCAGCTCAATTGCTGGGCTTCATTTGTGGAGTGAGGGGGAAGCCTTTGAATGTCAGTATATGTGGGTTATTACCTTGGCACCGGTCACATTTCCTAGAGAGGAATCTTCTGATTAGTGCTTTTCAAGCTCTGATGTGCACGTGAGTTACATACGCAGATAGAACTGATTTAGGAGGTCTAGGTCGGGTTTGGGAGTCCATTCTTAGTTCCCAGGTGATGCTGGTGTAGGAGGTTACACTTTGAGTTGCAGAGCTCTTAATGGAGGCTGGGGAGGGAGCTCAGCAGTGGTGTTAGCTCTTTGCTAGCATTTTCAGTGCCGGGTGAGGAGATAGATTCAGGGACACTTGTCCGGGTGGTGATCATGTCTTTTTTTTATATGTATATTAAGTGAATAGGGGTTGAATAATGAATATAAAATGTTGAAGCTGTGGGAATTGTTGAGAAATTATCAAAAATGTTAGCAACTGAAAAAAGGGTGAAGGAAAAAGTGTCCTGTATTATTGCTGCATTTCCTTGATTACTAGTGAGGGTGAGTGTTTTCATGTTTATTGACAATTTGTATTTCTTCTATGAATTGCCTCTTTATATCTTTTGTGTATTTTTGAGTTTTTTTTTTAATCTGATCTAGTTCTTGAATATAAAGAGCTGTTTATGTATTCTGAGTATTAATCTTTTTCCTGTAGTATATATTTTTGATATTTTCTAGCTTTTTGGTTTTAAATTTATGACTTATTTTGTGGTACAGAAGTTTTACTTATTTAAATCAGGTTATTTTTACCATTATGATTTCTGGTTTGTAATTGCTTTGGAAGGCCTTTCCTAAAACAGGATTATAAAAACACTCTCCTGTGCACTTTTTAATACTTATTTTTAATCTGTTAGCTTTAGTCAAGTTTTTTGTGTGTGTAGTAGAAGAGAGGAATCTACTTTTGTTTTTCCAAATGAGTAGTTTGACATACTCCAATGTGATTGGCAGAGCAGTGTGTTTTCTTTTACTTTATAATTCATGTCTTTGGTAAGAGGATTGCTACTATTATTTCTTGATTTTATAAGTGAATAACCAAGCTCCTTGTTTATAAAAATATTAATGTGTGCAACAAAGTACAAAGACTCATGCCAATCATATTTCAGGTATTAGAAGGGGATCATCTATACTTGACTTATTTTACTCTGTCAGATGGGAGTGCACCTATGTTGATTTGAGGTAGAAATAACCTTTTTGGACTGTAGCTTGAGAAGTAATTTGTGCTGCTAAGTAAATTAAAGGCCAGGCTTCCACATAGTGTGGGAACCATGGTGGGGATAGGATGGACTTGTGGAGGTCCAGCCAGCCAGGTAGTTTCCTGGGCATTAACAAAATCCACCTCATACACAGGATACACAGCTACCCATTTTTGTATTCTTAAATCTCTTACTCATCCATTTTCTGGTACCTCTTGAAAATCTTTGGGTAGGCTTTACCTTAGTGTTAGATTCAAGGTTAGTCACCTTACACAGGCTTTTAGGGAATAATTGCATGGAACCTTAAGTGATATTTTTAATACCTTATTTGTTTTTTGTTACTTTTTTGCTCTGAATAAAGTTTTCTCCCCATTCATGGAGATGTTTCTGTTTCTCTTCACTTTACAGCAAATGGAAAGGTGACAACAGCAGCGTCAGTTCCCTGTGTATTAGCCCAGATGGAAAGATGTTGCTTTCAGCTGGTCGAACAATCAAACTATGGGTTTTGGAGACCAAAGAAATCTACAGAGTGAGTGAATCAAATTAGTTGTAAGCCTAACATTTGTCTAGAGTAAGTATGGAGAAGGGCAGAAAGTCTGAGCCATAGAATGTCATTTTAAGAGTACAGATTTGTTATTTTCAGGCATATCAAATAGTAGAATCAGAAGATGAAAGTTAGCTTCCAAATCCGGTGTGTAGATATTTAATAGGTTAGATGTGTCCGTTTCACATGCATTTGAGAAATGAATAGAACAAATAAGTAGAATTTGAATTAAAAATCTTTTACTCTGCTGTATAATGATATAGTAGGTTTGATTTCTTCCTTGCATCTTGTGTTTACTACATTTGCAGTATTTGACTATGGGGACATGTAGTATTATATTTTTGAGTGTGCTACGGGGTGTATATTTGGTGCTGTGATGATGCCTTAAAATTGTGGTTTCGACTCACTGAGAGTAAAATGAAGACCTACAATTCCTTGGCTGTGTCTGAGCACCCAGGCGCCCCTTAAACATGGATAGAATTAAGCGGGTCTTTAATGCAGGATGGAAAAAATAAAGATTGTGGGTAGGGCCATGGGAGTTGTTAGGGCATGGTGATTTTCAGATGGAGTTTTAATTATTTTTTTTATTAAAATTTTTTTTAATGTTTATTTTTGAGAGAGAGAGAGAGAGTATGAGCAGGGCAGGGGCAGAGAGAGAGAGACAGGGAGACACAGAATCTGAAGCAAGTTCCAGGCTCTGAGCTGTCAGCACAGAGCCTGACGTGGGGCTCGAACCCATGAACCACAAGATCGTGACCTGAGCTGAAGTCAGAGCCTTAACTGACTGAGCCACCCAGGCACCCCTCAGGTGGAGTTTTTGAAAGTACATGGAATGTAGCACAAATAATCTCAGTTGCTTAGAATTAAATTTAGCTGTTATCTTTAGTCTGGACTTCTGATTTCATATATGGATCATCTGTATTGTTTATGGTCCATAAGGACTCTTCACTTTTGTCACTGTTCTGTGTCCTCTCCTAAACGAGACTGAACTCTCTCTAGCACTTCACAGGACATGCAACGCCTGTTTCCTCACTCGTCTTCACTACTGTCAGACCTCCTAGTGAGAGCCAGCCATTTGATGGGGTCACAGGCCTTTATTTCCTGTCAGGAGCAGTGCATGACCGGCTACTTAACGTCTGGTATGTAGTCTTGGGCCTGGGAGGTAGTGTTGCCTTGAAGGAATCTGTCACAGCTTGTATGGGTAATATAAATGATGAATGTGAGACTTGCTTTATTGTATTTAACGTTATATTTACCTTGACTTGTAATGAAGAATTGAGCCTGCCTAAAAAACCGACTTTATGAGAAAAATTTAAGAGCATTGTATCATAGTACCACATCCTTGCTTGCTTAGAGGTAGAGGGGTCTGAATATTTTTGTGACCGGGCACGTTATAAATAACATTCTTAAAAAATTTTAGGATAATGTCTAATTTTCTTGAAAAAGGACCATTGGGTTAGTGCAGTAATGTCTATTTACTGATGTTTTACTGAGGACATTTAATTTCTTGGATATGTCTGAGAATGCCCAGTAGTGCCCCCCTTTTTTCTTCTTCCCTTTTTTGCAGTAATTGCTGTTACTATTTTTCCTTGGAACTACTTTTTTTTTTTTTTTTTTTTTTGAGATTTTATTTTATTTTTATTTTAGAGCACAAGTGAGGGAAAGAGAATCTTAAGCAGGCTCCATGCTCAATGCAGAGCCTGACTTGGGGTTTGATTTCATAACCCTGGGATCATGACCTGAGCTGAAATTAAGAGTCGCATGCTTAATTGACTGAGCCACCCAGGCGCCCCTTTAAAATTTTATTTTTAAGTAGTCTCTACAACCAATGTGGGGCTTGAACTTAACCCTAAGACCAAGAGTTTCATGCTCTACCGATTGAGCCAGCCAAGCACCCCTGGAACTACTTTTAAAAGTAAAAATTAATTTGGTATTAAACGGCCATCATAAAGTTTTTAAATTTAAGAAAATAAGGGTTTTCTTGGATTTTATGAGAACTGATGGTGAAGCTAACTTTTTTTAAACACCTGCTGTTCAGATAGAATAAGTGGAGATTTAAACAAGTAGTTTCTCATCCTAGTAATCAGTTAGTTGAGCATGTTCTTGATCATATAAAGTTACTATGAATTTATACCAAATAACTCAGAAGTGGGAATCATCAAATACATAAACCTTGTAGTTGGGTGGGGAAAGGTTCATAAGATCTAATGTGGACTTCTGTTCACCTTCAAACCATCAACTGAGCCATAGTCCTAATTATCCTTTCATAATCACATTGTGTTGGTTTTCTGTCCTGTGTCTGTTTTTTGAGGCATGCCTTCTGGGATAATTTAGTTTTATAATGTTTAACACTTACGTAAGAAATTAGTAATGCCAGAAAGTTAAAATCTGCCACCAAATCCTCCTGACACTATTTAGATGTTCCAGTCTTAAAAATGCTTCACCTGTTTGGCTTCCTAGACCTAGGGGTCTCCAGCTACAAAATTTCTCCTTTTAAAAAAATATTTTTTTAATGTTTATTTTTGAGAGAGACAGAGTGTACGCGGGGGAGGGGCAGAGAGAGAGAGAGAGAGAGAGAGAGAGAGAGAGAGAGACAGAGACAGACACAGAATCTGAAGTAGGCTCCAGGCTCCGAGCTCTCAGCACAGAGCCCAGTGCAGGGCTTGAACCCACAAGACGTGAGATCATGACCTGAGCCAAAGTTGGATGCTCAATTGACTGAGCCACCCAGATGCCCCTACAAAATTTCTTCTGTAAAAGAGAAATTGATTTCTGTTGTCTTAACATCCCCCAAATAGTATGTGTATGCCTGTGGGCTTCCTACTAACAGAGGAATAAACTTGAAAAATTAAAAACCCATATTAAAAGGCTGCCTCCAAAGACCATTTATGGAAAACTTTGTGTTTTGTAGGTAGAGGAAGCCTAAGGTTCCCTGATGATTACCTTTGAAAGACACATTTCTGTTAGGAAATAACATTTGAAGGCTTCTTGCTGCTGAGTGAAAATTAAGCAAAAAAACACTTTCATATTACTGTAAGGACAGTACTATCCTGTTGTTGAGCTAAGATACCAGTTTCTTTTGTATAAAGTAGTCTTATGGCAGTGATTTTGAACAATGTATAGTATAAATGGCTTCAAGTTAGAATGAGTATTGTTTTATGAAGAATTCATAAATGGGAATACTTAGAAGTGATCCAATAAAATTCTTAGTTTTCTTCTATACACAAAAATATTGAAAGATTGCTTACTGGTGAATATATATATTTTTTTAATGTTTATTTTTGAAGGAGAGAGCATGCGCGTGAGTGAGTGGGGGAGGGGCAGAGAGAGAGAGAGAGGGAGACCCAGAATCTGAAGCAGCATAGAGCCCGACATGGGGCTCGAACTCAAAAGAGCTCACAAGCCGTGAGATTATGACCTGAGCCAAAGTCAGTTGGACACTTAACCAACTGAGCCACCTAGGTGCCCTTGTTTACTGGTGAATGTATAAAGTCTCACTAGTTGATAAAAACAAACTGATTGTGAATTGTGTTTGCAAATCATGTTTTTTTACTGTTAGTCTTTTTCTTTTTTTAATTTGTGCCTTAAATTTTTAAAATACCTTTATTGGGGTATAATTGATGTATAATAAACTGCACATGTTCTTCCTTTTATTTTAATGTTTATTTATTTTTGAAGGAGAGAGAGAGACAGAATGTGAGTGGGGGAGGGGCAAAGGGAGAGGGAGACACAGAATCTGAAACAGGCTCCAGGCTCTGAGCCGTCAGCACAGAGCCTGACGCGGGGCTCAAACTCACGGACCACGAGATCATGACCTGAGCTGAAGTCGGATGCTTAACCAACTGAGCCACCCAGGCGCCCCAGGATGTAAATTTTAAAAAATAAAAAATAAAATTAAGGAAAAAAAAACGTTAAAAATAAATAAATAAATAAATAAATAAATAAATAAAACCTGTTGTGTAAAACATTAAAACAAAGTTATTACAGACATTTGTGTATAAATCTTTGTATGGACATATGATTCATTTCTTTTGTGTAAATACCTTGAGTGCATGGTTAGATCATATGATATATATTTAACTTTTTAAGAAATTGCCAAGTTTGGGCCCCTGGCTGGCTTAGTCAGTAGAGCATGTGACTCTTGATGTCAGGGTCATGAGTTCAAGCCCATGTTGGGGCTACTGAAAAAAATTGTCAAGTTTTTTCTTTTTTTTTTTTTTTTTTTTTTAAATTTTTTTTTTTCAACGTTTATTTATTTTTGGGACAGAGAGAGACAGAGCATGAACGGGGGAGGGGCAGAGAGAGGGAGACACAGAATCGGAAACAGGCTCCAGGCTCTGAGCCATCAGCCCAGAGCCTGACGCGGGGCTCGAACTCCCGGACCGCGAGATCGTGACCTGGCTGAAGTCGGACGCCCAACCGACTGCGCCACCCAGGCGCCCCAAGTTTTTTCAAAGTGATAGTACCATTTTTACATTTTACATTCTGACCAGCTATGTATAAGAGTGCAAATTCTTTCATATCCTCACCAATGCTTGATATAATCATTTAACCTTAGCCATTTTAGTAGGTATGTAATGGTACCTCCCTGTGGTTTTAGTTTGCATTTCCCTAATGCCACTCACGTTGAGAATCTTGTCCTGTTTGCTATCTGGATATGTTTCTTGATGAAGTATCTGTTCATATGTTTGGCCTATTTTTTAGTGGGTTTGTTTTCTTACTGAGTTTTGAGAATTCTATATATATTATCAATATAAACCCATTATCAAGTATATGCTTTGCAGATATTTTCTCCTAGTTTGTGCATTGTCTTTTCGAAGAGAAGTTTTTAATTTTGATGTAGTCCGGATCATGTTTCGGGATCTTTGCTTAATTAATCCAAGGTCACAAAGGTTTTCTTCTGAAAGATTTAGTTTTAAGGCTTGCATTTTGAGCTAATATGTGTATATGGTACAAGGAATGATTGACAGTTTTTTAAAAATTTTTATTTAAATTCCAGTTAACATACAGTGTAATATTAAAAAAAAATTTTTTTAATGTTTATTCATTTTTGAGAAACAGAGTTAGAGTGGGGGAGGGACAGAGAAAAGAGGGAGACACAACCTGAAGCAGGCTCCAGGCTCCAAGCTGTCAGCACAGAGCATGACGCGGGGCTCAACTCACAAACTGCAAGATCGTGACCTGAGCTGAAGGCGCCCCGACATACAGTGTGATATTAATTTCAGGTGTACAGTATAGTGATTTAGCACTACCATAAATACCCAGTGCTCATCACAAGTGTACACCTTAATCTCCATCACCTATTTAGCCCATCCCCCACACCCCCAACCACTAGTTGTGTATAGTTAAGGGTCTGTTTCTTGGTTTGCCTTTTTCTCCTCTTTGTTTGGTTTCTTAAATTCCACATATGCGTGAAATCATACAGCATTTGTCTTTCGCTGACTTACTTCACTAAGCATAATACCTTCTAGTTTCACCCATGTCACTGCAAATGGCAAGATTTCATTTTTTATGCCAGTGTGTGTGTGTGTGTGTGTGTGTGTGAGAGAGAGAGAGAGAGAGGTGTATATCACATCTTTATCCATTCATCAATGGGCTGTTTCCATAATTTGGCTATTGTAGATATTTGGTATTGTAGAAATATCAGGTGCACGTATCCCTTTGAGTTAGTATTTTTTTTTTTTTTGAATAAATACCTAGTAGTGCTGCTCTTGCTGGGTTATAGGACAGTTGTGTTTTTTACATTTATTTATTTATTTAGAGCGAGCGAGTGAGAGGCGGAGAGAGAATTCCCAGCATGCTCTGTGCTGCCAGTGAAGAGCTTGATGTGTGGGGCTTGATGCCACGGACTGCAAGATCATACCTAAGCCAAAATCAAGAGTCAGATGCCCAGTGACTGAGCCACTCAGGCACCCCTACTTTTAACTTTTTTTTTTTTTTGCAAATGTCTATTTAGGGGAAAGTGGGGGGATCTGAAGCGGGTTCTGCACTAACAGCAGTGAGCCCGATTTGGGGCTTGCACTCAACGAACTGGGAGATCGTGACCTGAGCCCAAGCTCAACTGACTGAACCATCCAGGCACCCCCTATTTTTAACTTTTTGAGGGAACTTCATAAGTTTTGCAGAATGGCTACACCAGTTTGCATTCCTAAATGGATGGAAATTTATGTTCTTGTGTTAGGAATATCCATTGGTCTCAGTACCATTGGTTGAAAAGACTGTTTCCAGTGAACTGTTTTTGCATATATACATGGATATACATATACAGTTGGTTCTTACTTGCAGTTGTTATGTTGTATAAAGTCCTCATGAGCGCAGAGTTAGTGATACTGAACTGTGATTCCTCCGGGAAATATAAGGTTAGGTTTCTGCAAGTTTTGTTGGTTACGTTTTTGTCATTTAATCAATATATAGTCTCATTTTATGTGTGTTTCTGTTTGAAAATACATCATGTATATAGTTAATTAACCCCTGTCAGAACAGAGTTTACCTAACAAATATTTTTTCCCTTAAGGCATATTACAGCTTCTTTTGCTCTTAGATACATGAGACAGCACTTGAGCACTATACTTAGGGCACTGTTTATTTTTTTATTTTTTTTGAGAGGGCACAAGTGAGCGAGGGGCAGAGAGAGGGAGGGAGAGAGAAGAGGGGCTCACTCAAATTGGGGCTTGAGCTCACCTGAAGTGTGGTGTGGGGCTCGTGTTAACCTGATGGAGGGCTTGAACTTACAAACTGTGAGATCATGACCTGAGCCAAAGTCTGGTGCTTAACCTACTGAGCCATCCAGGCGCCTCCTTAAGGGACATTTTAAAAGTGAAATCACCAACAAAAACATGAAAACAAAATGAAAATACTTTTTAGCATTCTAAATAATACTAATGATACTAAATAATACTAATAACACTTCTGTAGTATGAGAGCTGAAGGAAGAAGTCAGAGCATAGCCTTGTTGAACATTGTGGGCAACTCTTACTATTTTTCACTGCTTTGAGCATTTTTATTGCTCTGTTCAAGACTATGGAAGTTCCACAAATTCTGATTCGGAGGCTAACAAATTTTAGCAAGTAAGCAAATTCTCAAAGAAGGAATCCACAAATAATGAGGGTCATTTGGGTTAAATATACGCATGGGTCTATTTCTGGACTCTATTTTCTTTACATTGCTATTGTGTGAATTCTCAGATTAATCTATAGAATCAGTGTAAACCCAGTCAAAATCTCAGCAAACTCTCTTGTAGAAATTGACCATCTGATTTTAAAATTCAAAGAGAAATGCAAAGGATGTAGAATAGCCAAAACAATGTTGAAAAAGCAGAAAAAAGTTGGAGGACTCACATTGCCTGATTTTTGGACTTGTCAAGCTACAATAATCAAAACAGTATGGTATTGGCATCAAGATAAACAGATTAGTGGAAAAGAATAGAGAATGTTACTTGTTGTTTAAATCTGCATAAGGGCATTAGTGCTTTCTCTTTTCCCTGCAACCATGTTAAGTGGCAGTGACACAAATGGGTCTAAGTTTGATCTGTAGTCTCTTTATTTAGCTTTCAAAAGATGCAAAAACTATTGGGAATCTAATGCTGTTACTCCCATTAGGTGCTCATCTTTTTTTGTTGTTAAATTTCTTACTACCTAATCATGGGTTTTGTTATCTAGGCAGGTCCGGTCAGAAAACAAAGAAAAGAATGCAGTGATGTCTTTTACAGTTACAGATGAACCTGTCTATATTGACTTGACGTTGTCAGAAAATAAAGAAGAGGTAAATGGCTCAATTTTTGAGAATTTGTTTTTGGATTTCACAAATTATATTTTTAAAGTTAGTGTTTTGATGATTTAATGATTTGGGAAAGTAGGGGACATGAGGGAAGAAAGAACAAAATGTAACAAAAATCTTCTTGGACTGTCCAGAGTAACCATTAAATAAATGACTGTGGTGTGCACTTCCGAGCAGGGGGACCGTGTCCATGGTGTTTTCAGGGATCTTTTTTTTTTTCCAAAATTTTTTAACATTTATTTATTTTTGAGAGACAGAGCATGAGTGGGGGAGGGGCAGAGAGAGAGGGAGACACAGAATCTGAAGCAGGCTCCAGGCTCTGAGCTATCAGCATAGAGCCCGATGCGGGGCTTGAACCCACAGACTGCGAGATCATGACCTGAGCTGAAGTTGGATGCTTAACCACCTGAGCCACCCAGCCACCCCCCGTGTTCAAGGATCTGACTGCTCTGACATGCGGGGCCTGCCAGTTTCTTTTGTCAGTGACTTTGCACTTGGTAGTGACTTTGCTCCTATAACTTCCAGGCTGCATTCTTCTTGTTATCTTCTTGGCTTAAACTTTTATTTCTATGCTTGGCAACAACTCCAGTTGTTTAGATGACAGTAATGAATTTTAAATGCAAGAGTTGTGCCACCTTGGTGTTCTGACTTTTTCTCTGGTTATTTAAAGGGGTGGGGAGGACAGTTGAAGTTTTATAAGTATATTATGAAGGCCATTCTCCATTAGAGTAATCAGTTTAATTTTTCTTTTAGCCTGTCAAGTTAGCTGTTGTTTGCAAAGATGGTCAAGTTCATCTTTTTGAACACATATTAAATGGGTAAGTACGAAATTTCTCAAGTCAAATTTGTTTTCTTTCCCTGACTTGTTACTCTTTTTTATTCCTACCTCAGTATTCTTTGCCTTACATTACTTTTCAGTTAGGTTGTTTTGAAAGAATTATTAATTATCCATATGACTATATACATTTCCAGTGAGGATTCAAGTTTTTGGATTGTGGACCGTTTCTTCATATTTGTGGGTAGTAAAGTAGTTTTATGATATATGCTTAGTAAATGTTGGCAGTTCTAATGATACATTTTGTTGGTTTACCTTAAAGTTTATACTTATTTTGAGAGAGAGAGAGAGAGTATGCATGCATGCATGAGAGGTAGTGGGGCAGAGAGAGGGGGAGAGAGAGAATCCCAAGCAGGCTCCGGTCAGCTTAGAGCCTGACATGGGGCTTGATTTCATGAACCGTGAGATCATGACCTGAGCCGAAATCAAGAGTTGGATGCTTAGGGTGCCTGTGTGGCTTAGTCGGTTAAGCATCCGACTTCACCTCAGGTCATGATCTCCCGGTTTGTGAGTTCAAGCCCCATGTCGGGCTCTGTGCTGACAGCTCAGAGCCTGGAGCCTGCTTTGGAATCTGTGTCTCCCCCTCTCTCTGCCCCTTCCCTGCTCATGCTCTGTGTCTCTCTGTCTCCCAATAATAAAAAAATGTTTAAAAAAATTTAAAAGAGTTGGATGCTTAGCCAACTTAGCCACCTAGGTGCCCCTCTAGTGATACATTAAAAATTTTTTTTTACCGTTGATTTATTTTTGAGAGACAGAGACAGAATGAGCAGGGGAGGGGCAGAGAGAGAGGGAGACACAGAATCTGGGGCAGACTCCAGGCTCTGAGCTGTCAGCACAGAGCCCGATGCGGGGCTTGAACCCACAAACGATGAGATCATGACCTGAGCTGAAGTTGCATGCTTAATAGACTGAACCACCCAGGCATCCCTCTAGTGATACATTTTAACTGAAAGTGGTTCAGTTGGAAAAGTTTGCTTGTGAACTTGGTAAAGCCTTGATTTCTAACTTTGATAATAGTTTCCCTTGCCATATATATGTGGATCAATGAAGCATGGCAATGCTATTGTTTTGGTGGACAGAGGGGGGTGTTGCTGTTAGCATGTGTAGTAGTCATAGATCTAGGATCAGTAAATTATGACCTGTGGGTCAAATCCAGTATGACCATACGTGGCCCCCCAAAACTAAAATATTTACTATCTGCTCTTTATAGAAAGCTTGGCAACCTTTGCCATTCTCTGTAAACGTGGTCTGAGACTCAATCATGTGAACTTTAAGATGGTTTCAACTTTTTGTCAGTTGGTATTCTTCCTTTTACAATCCTAATGTAGGAATTTATTTAAGTATAAAATCGTTATGAAGGCATAAAACATTGAAAAACATTTAGGATGTGTAGACAATAGGTTATAAAGCCTAATTCTCCCTGCATTGAGTTCTACTCCCTAGAGGTAACTCTTAACATTTTGGTGTGTAACACTTGAGGCCTTTATTGATATAGTCATACACGTATGTGGAACATATAACTAAGGGCCCAGAGATGGTGGGCTGCTGTGAGGAATTGAGCACCTCTCCATGGGCAATAGTAAGCTGTTGCTTTTATGCAGAAGACTGATAAGGTTTGACCTCATCAGGTATTAAGTGTTAAGACATTATTAAGCCTTTGAGTCATTCTGTTGGATGTGTTGAGAATAGACTACAGAGGGGTAGAAGACCAGAAATCCTGGATGGAGATGGTTGTGGAGTCAGGATAACTAGGAGGCATGAGCTAGAAGGATGGTGTGGTGCACCTGTTGGGAGTAAGATGTCTGTGGTGTGAGGAGTGAGAGGCTGAGACACAGTGAAGGGCGGGGCTGTTGGAGGCGGGAGGGTATGGAGCTGGGAGGACAGTGTATCAGAAGCATCATCAGCCTGCACGGTGGATGCAGAGACCAGACTGCTAAGAAAGGAATTCCTCAGGAGTAGTGTTAGAATGACAGCCACTAGAATCTTCAAGAAATCTGGGGGAGTGGCCCAGAAATCATTGGATGACAGCAGGAGAGGGAGGTAGCTGGTATCTGGTAACAACACTTACCCAGGTTTTAGAAGGGAAAGAGACAGACTATTCATCTTGAAATGTTTGTGAAGAACACGGAACACTCTTAAAATCATCTCATGCCTAGGCTTCTGACATAAAGGCTATGGAGAGAAAACAGCTACAGCTTGGGAGATCTGCCCTGATGTGCCACCGTAGAGCAAGAAGCTGATGAAAGCCCTTGGATAAGCAGTAGACAATGGAATTTTTTATATTAGACGATGGAATTTTGTTGTTTATATTTTGCTGATAATTTTGCTCTTGGAACTGCATTGCGGAGGTCATGGTGAGGCTTTTGCGGGTTGGAAACAATTGGAAATGGGACTGATTGGAACAGGGCATGTACAGAGAGTCCTCTGGGACTGAAGCACAAGGCAGCGAGAGAGTACCTGGGATCTTGTCGCCCTTTATGGGGCTTGACAATGGGATGGAAGGGCACTTGGTGTCCAGGCAGATTTGGTGGTGAGGTCTTGCTAGATGAGGTCTTGACAGCAACACTAGTGGTGTGGGGATCCTGGTCACTCTGGTGATAGTGTGGGGGCCGCAGGAGGTTACATTTCTTGACTTGATGCCAGCTTCAAAGCATTCATATGAGACGTTTCAAATTTTCTAATCTATTTTTTTTTTCATTTCTAGATACTGCAAAAAGCCTTTGACTTCAAATTGCACAATTCAGATAGTGACACCTGGGAAAGGCAAGAAATCAACACCAAAACCCATTCCTATTCTAGCAGCTGGGTTTTGCTCAGACAAAATGTCATTGTTGCTTGTATATGGCAATTGGTTTCAGCCCACCATTGAGCGAGTGGTACGTAGATACTACTCTGGAGTAAAGCAAAATAGCATCAACGTGGACATGAAAAAAAAAAGATGACCGTGGAGTGATTCATTGGTCTGCTTATTTGAATACTTAAAAAGAAGTCGTGTATTTTCCTGTAACTGAAGGATCTTTCACTGGGTAGTTTATTTTAGTTTGTGAGAGCTATGTATATAATTTTACTTCACCTAGCATATCAAATATTTTTTTTTCAATATATGAAATTTATTGTCAAATTGGTTTCCATACAACACCCAGTGCTCATCCCAAAAGGTGCCCTCCTCAATACCCATCACCCACCCTTCCCTCCCTCCCACCCCCCATCACCCCCTCAGTTTAGCATATCAAATATTTTAATCCTTAGTATGAAAAATTATTTCAGATATTTTATTCGCCTTTTTTTTTGGTATTCTGTCTTTGAAATCTGGTATATATTTTCACTTACGCACATACCTCAGTTTGGAATAGCCACATTTCAAGTGCTCAATAGCCCCCACATTTACTAACATTTTGGTCAGCACAGGGTATGAATGAATTTTACCCAAGTACCCAAAAGATACATCTTAATAAAAGAGCCTTTAGTAACAGTACTCATTGAGTTTTCTAAGTGGAAATGTAATGGGTGGTGCAATTACTTAACTTTTTTGAAAGTTTCTTTGGAGACTTTTGGTGAGTTATGGGCGTGTCCAATAGGTGATTTCTTTAGCTTTCATTTATACTGCTTTTATTCAGTAAGGCCTTCTGGGAGATGATGAGTGAAATATTATGTGCCCAAGCAAACTCTTGTGGAGTTTATTTTACTTTTTAAGAATTGAACACATGGATATGGTTTAATGAAAAAGGGAGAAAGGTATTAAGCTATAAACGTAACTCTCCGTGCTGTACCTGGACCCCCTAACCGTCCTCTGAAGATGCTGCCATTGTTTCCTGCTTGTTTTGTGTCCTACCAGATGCTGATTAATTATATGGGCACAGAACAGAGAATTACATAAAACCTTACAGGCTTATGGGTAACATGTACTTTGCTGCATCTGATTGTCCCCCTTGTAATGGCACATCAGGATTTAGAGATCCACCTTACAGCAATTTGTTCAGCAGTGCTGTCTTTGACTTGCTTGTGGAAAGTATAGTGGGGGGACCCTAAATAGCCCAGATTATTTTTTTACAAGGGTGACAAACAGGAATCTTTAAAAATCTGTTATAGTTTAAAAACCTCTTCATCTTTTAAAACTATACATGTGAAAAATTTGAGCAGTTCATAACCGAAAAAAGTACACATTATGCTTAATATCTTCAGAGTTGACCCACTTTTCTCTGCTGCCATCAGTCCGAGTAGTGGTCAGTCTGAGTGGCTGAGTTTTGTGGGGAAGCTTTCTATACTTTTTTGTATTTTTATGAAAATGCACAAGTACACATTGGCTTTTCATGTTATTCTTATTCCCAATTGCTTTGTTTGACATTTCCGCCCCCTTTCTTCCCCTCTCCTTAAAATTATATTCCCAGGCTTTAAGTTCCAAAGAACCTCACATGTGTTTAGTAAGAGACATTTCAAACTGCTGGGCCCCCAAAGTAGAGACGGCTATAACAAAGGTGAGTGCATTTCGTATTAGAAGTTGAGAAAAAAGAGATTTGGGTGAATTGAATTGTTATATAATATTATGTTTAGACTCTTTAATACCCTCCTTATGATCTTAACAAATTGGTGAGATTAAGTTTTAGGTAACAAGATTATACAACTTCTTTCCTGTGCTTTTGATTTGTTGAATGAATGAGTGAATAGACAACTAAAAGTTAAAGACTTGGGAGTTAGTCCTTTACCTCGTGTATGATCATTAAATAAATACAACATTTGTCAATAACTTATTTTGCTGATTTCAGCATTTAAAGGAGGAATCCTGTATTTAAGGATATAAAGCCCTAAATGATGGGTTTGGAATTAAATACCATATTTAAGCTTATCATCATGATTTTTTATTTTGAATATAACATGGCATCTACATGTAGATACATGTTTGGCAGTTTAATGAGGAATAAAAAAAAGCCAAGACCTGCTATGATGACATCCATATATGGTTTCGCTTCTGGCTGAGTTTCAGAGATGACACCTTTCTCTTGGCTGTCTGAGCATTTCTGGCAAAGCTGGATTACTGGAGGTGGTAGTAAAATGTACAACTTCACTCTCTAATGTTTCTAAGTAATCTTTAAATGTTGTTTTTCCTGGTTTTTACTCATGTGCTATTGAAAACCTTAAAACTATAAACTTTCAAATTATAATTTGGAAACTTATTTACTAACATTCAGTTAAAATTTGTGTGTAGTTCTTATCCTATTAAGTTAATTATGTTAAGATTTTCCAGTAGAAAAACCAATTAAAAGCTGTTAGTTTTCTTTGGGGCTAAATCTTACAAGGACTAAGGCATAATTCCCTTTGTCACATGCCGGCTATTCCTGTTTAACAGGTGAGAACACCAGTGATGAATTCTGAAGCAAAAGTTTTGGTGCCTGGGGTACCTGGTCATCATGCAGCTATCAAACCTCCTCCTTCACAAACTGAGGAGGTAGAGAGCAAGAGGAAATTAGGGGAAAATGAGGTAATAAAATCACTGACCATTTTTGAGTTTGAAATGTAAGATTACTCATGAGACTAACAAATTATTGGGTAGAGCCAAACTTGAAACTTTAGGAACTTAACTAAGATTGCTGCTGGTTCCCTCTCTCATCCCGAGCAGCACAGGTTCAGAAATTCCAAATTGTAACCCGAGGCTTCTACTTGGCCACTGTTAATGGAGAAGACAGACTCTTACTAACTAAAGAGGGTGCTGTTTTGACCATTGTTAGCAGTCAGCTGGGTCACATAATTGAATACAGTACCTTAAGCCAGGACTTGCTGTGATGATTTCCATTGGGTTTCGCATGTTGCTGAGTTCCAGTGATGCCTTTTCTCTTGGCTGTCTGAGCAGTTCTGGCTAGTTTAGTGAGTGTTGGCCTTTAAAAGTGGTCATCACTATAACCTCTTCAAGTGCTTACAAACTTCATTTTTTCTCAGCTCCCTGGACCTTCCTGTGGTTACTGTACTTGTCTCTGTAGACCTTTTTCTTATGTGTCACCCTAAATGATGTGAAATTTTAATTGTTTTATCATTAGAGAAAGATTATGTTTCTTTACCTGATTTTAAATGTCTTCCTTTGTAGGGTGTGTGGGGGGATGGGGCTGAGTAGTTGTTCATTAAAATTATTCCTTAGTAACATGGTATATGTATTTAAAAATAACATGCCAACTTTCTTTAACTTGGCCTAGATCCAATTATTTAATTTCCTTCTGCCTTTTTTGATTTTTATGTTAACCTAAATAGGAGGCTTTGCCAGAGCCTATTTGCCATAGTAGTCACAGAGTATTTGTATTTTGATTTAGTTACTAAGAGGCAGGCAGAACATGGTTGTTAGACTTGTTTTAATAAGAGATAAGTTCTCTACAATTGAGTTTTTGTGTAGCAAATTGCATCCTGTTTATTTACACTTAAATTTTAGATTCTTTTATCAAGGGAACTTGATTTAGTAGAGCATAGCATCTTCTAGAAAATCATCATTTGGAACTACTAAAACGAAAAATAGGAAAAGACATTTTAAAAATTGTTTTGGGAACATAGTTGTCTTTATTTTTCATTTTCTTTTGATAATTTTCCTTTTTTACAGATCTGAGGCTGATAACCAGGGGTAGTTCTAGAAGGGAAAGTTCTTTTGATAATAGGTCTTTTCTTGTGCTTTAGTAATAAGATACCAGATCTGTGTATTTTTTGAATCTTCTTTAGAGAGATGTTTTTAGGAATTACATTTTCAAATCATGACTTCTCATGCACTTCCAGATCACTAGGATCTGGAACCTTGGATTGCAGATAATACATTGGTCTCCATCATTGGCTTTATGGTAGTAAGATCTTGTTGGAATGAGAAAGAGCTTGTTTGTGTTTTTCATTGTGAACCAGTCAGTGCTTTTGTTTTTTGAGACATAGGAAGGAACAAAGTAATTCGACCAAACTACTTTAGGCCTTGTCTAGATTAACATTAATAGATCATTTCTGTTCTGCAGATTAGCATTGAAGAGCGCCTGGGAGCACTGGATATAGATACAAAGAAAGAGAAGGATGACCTTCCACAGACAAATAGCTTTCCAGTTCTTCTCACACAAGGATTAGAAAGTAATGATTTCGAAATGTTAAATGTAAGTATTATAGCAGTTTTTAAAATGAATTAGGACAGTTAATTTTTCTTAGAAAGTGATTGACATAGCACATTCAGACTGAAGAGTCATGTGATAAAGCTGTTTTGAATTTAATATTTTGTGAGTTTAGTCAAATACGTATCACTTGGTGGCACTATACAGACAGTCACCAACCTACAAAGGCATTGTATTAAATTATTTTGAACCTGGAATGCATTTTCTCATAGAAATATTGTTCTGAATTGTTATTAGGTTTTAGGCTTTAGTTCACAAAAGCCTTTATAAACATAGTATAGCTGAATTATAATACTCAGCATTCTAGATCACAATTTATATTTTTTTCTGTAGGAAAATGCGTTCCTGAGTTTTTACTCTGGATTCCAGAAACTTATTTCCCCCTGGCCGTGAGAGGGGGCGGTGAGGTGGAACCTTGGCAATGGGTAGGAGGTTTGGGGGAAAAATTGAAGAGGGTTGGGGGTTATCTTGTGAAGTATTTAGAGGTAAAATACTAGAAATTTATATAAGGGAAGCATTTATTATTTGTGTGTTTGTAAGTTGGTGACTGCTTGTATGAAGTGACTTAATTAGGTCCTCTTAAATTCCAGAATGTAACAGTGATCTGTACAGAAAATTGAAGTGTAAAAATTGGATTTAAGCACTGCCTAATTAGATTAAAGCAGTTTACATTTTCTTAAGTGCAGTTATTCTTAGTGACTCAGCAATATTATGGTGCCACTTAGTATTGATATGCCTTTTAATATGTAACCTGTGAATAGCATCTTTCTGATTTATATTTTGATCTAAATGGGAATATCTTATATTTGTGTTTAAGGTGACTTTTGCATAAAGGGGAAACTACATCCTAAAACTTAAAATTGCTTGTAAAATAGTTTGTAAGTGTATGTAATTTGGAAGGTGGATTTTAGTTTAATATGGCATAGAAATCTAGGTGAAAAATAAGCTGTAGAAAACAGCTGACAGTTTTTAAAATACACTGTTAACTTACCTGTCATTATTGCCTCCTTAATTGTGCTTTGAAACCTTCCTCAGTAGTATAACTAAATCAGTTCCCAATTTTTTTTTTAAAGAAACATTTCAAAACATTTAAAAAATTATTACAGTGGACCACCATGGACTAATCACTCAGTTTCAGAAGTGATCAAATCTAGCCAGTCTGTCTATGATGGTTTCATTTATCTGCCCACATGTCTCCCCACATTATAGTGAAGATATTTTTTAGAGACATCATTTTATGCATAACTAAATCCCTGTTCCACTGACAATAGCAAGTCCTTTTAAAAATAATCACAATCCATTGTGCCTGGGTGGCTCAGTTGGTTAAGCGTCTGACTTCAGCTCAGGTCATGATCTCGCGGTTTGTGAGTTCAAGTCCTGCGTCGGGCTCTGTGCTGGCAGCTTTCTCAGAGCCTGGAGCCTGCTCTGGATTCTGTCTCCCTTTCTCTCTGCCCCTCCTCTGCTCATACTGTTCTGTCTCTCTCAAAAATAAATAAACGCTAAAAAAAAAAAAAACCCACTGTCTATTATCACACCTAATAAATAGTAATTACTTAAAACCATCAAATATTCATCAGAGACCATCAAATATCCCTGATTCTCTCATAAACTTCTTTAGTTTTTATTTTTGCTTCCTTTAAAACAGGATCCCTGTGAAGTCCACACAGTATTGGGTATGCCTCTTCTGTCTCTTGCAGTTAATTTTTTTTTTTAGAGGAGCTGAGTAATTAGCTGCATAGAGACCTCATAGTCTGTATTTTGTCTCCTGCAAAACTCCATTTTATTGGGTCATTTAATCCAATAAATGTTGTCATTAAATTTTGTTTTTAACGTTTATTTTTGAGAGAATGGGACAGAGCACGGATGGGGGAGGGGGGCAGAGAGCGGGAGGGGGGTCGGGGTGGGTGCACACAGAATCTAAAGCAGACTCCAGGCTCTGAGATGTCAGCATAGAGCCCGACCTGGGGCTCGAACTCATGGACCCCGAGATCATGACCTGAGCTGAAGTCGGATGCTTAACCGACTGAGCCACCCAGGCGCCCCAATAAATGGTATCATTTAACATGTTCCTCTGTCATATTTTCTATACACTGGTAGTTGTATCTCAAAGCTTGTAGAGATTCAGGTTAGAATCTTTTGGTACTTCAAAGTTGACAGTGTGTCCTCTTATTAGGTGTCACAGTTTTTGGGACAAATGAAATGATGTTTGTGGAAGCACTTCTTAAATTATAAAGCATTGTACACATAAGACTTTCTCATTGTTGTATTACTTAAGTAGAAGTAATTGGAAACTAGAATCCTGAAAAATTGGGTGCTGGAAAAGACCTGTAAATTTTATAGTGAGGGCTTAAAATAACCCTTAAAAAAAAAAGTATAGAGATTTTCCCATACTGTATTGCCTGGGAGATGCATTCATATATTCTGTACTTCACTCTAAAATAAAAAGCGAGACAAGTTAAACAAAACTTTTTTCTCCTAAAAATAGTCTTCCCCATTCCCCAAAGTGACCTTATGAGGACACATGAAATATAGTAGGAGGACTTAAAGAATGAAAGAAGGGAGGTAGCAATGGCAGGGATACATCATGTGAGTAAAACTGAGGTTAAGAATCCCCACCTTAGAGGGGTATCTGAGTAGCTCAGTCGGTTAAACACCAGCTTCGGCTCAGGTCATGATCTCACAGTTCGTGAGTGCAAGCCCTGTGTCAGGGCTCTGTGCTGACAGCTCAGAGCCTGGAGCCTGCTTTGAATCCTGTGTCTCCGTGCCATAGAAAACTTGACGTTAAACTTGTGGCTTTAGGAAGGTGAAATTTGACTCAAGAGGCTATAGCTTATGAAAAGAGAAGAGAAGCCAAGTTATTGGCACCAGAAAAGATAGAGATTTTAAGATTTTTAAAAATTTACTTAATTTTTGAAAGTGCCATTTATAGTAGTACCAAAAAGTTAAATGTATAAAAGATGACTCTCCCTCTACATTGAAAATTACAAAAATTGAGAGAAATTAACAAAGATTCAAATATATAGATATCTAAACCATGTTGGTAGGTTGAAAGATTTAATATTGTTAAAATGAGGAATTTCCCCCACATTTGTGTTTTTAGTGCATTCCCAATTAAATTTCAACATCTCCAAGTAAAATTGGAGGACTTACCCTACTTGATTTCAAGATAAAGTTACAGTAATCAAGATAGTTTGGTATTGGTGAAAAATAAGTATAAATTAAGAAACCACAATAGTCCAGAAAAAGACTACACACAATTGATTTTCAGTAAACATACTAACTTGAGTTAATTGAGAAAGTAAACTGTTCCCAACAATTGGTCCTGAATCAACCAGATATCCATATGGGAAGAAACGCATCTCAACTCTTACTTCATGAAAGTCGACCCAAAATACATAAATGTAAAACCAAAACCTGCAAAACTTCTAGAAAAAAACAGGATAAAATCTACACAAACGTTTGTGGATGAAGTCTTAGATGGCTTCCCAGCAAGCCATCTACAGGAAAAAATGGTCATTTGGACTTCATGAAAGTTGAAATCTTTTGCTCTTGAAATGACACTGTTAAGAGAGTGTGGGAAGGCAAGCTGCAGGCTGGGAAAAAATGTTTGCAACTCCTTCATCAGACAAAGGATTCATATCCAGAATACACAAACATCTGGATAATGAGACTCAGGTCAAAAAACCATTGGTAAAGGTGTGAACAGATCCTTCACAAAAAAATTCAAATGGCCAATCAGTGCATGTAAACGTGTTCTGTGTCATTAGTCATCACAGATGAGCAAACTGAAGTGACAGTGACGTGATGCTGCACACCCATTATGGACCCATAAAAGACAGTTCCTCTGTTGGGGAGGATGTGGTGCAGCTGAAATGTCCTGTCATGGTGGTGGGGATATAAAATGGTACAGCTACTTTGGAAAACAATTTGGTGACTTCTTAAAAGTTAAGGATTTATTTACCTTAAGACCCAGTCATTCTACTGCTAGGTATTTACCTGGAGAATCAAAAATATGTTCATATAAAGACTTGTACATGAATGGTCATAGCAACTTTATATTTTAATAGCCAGAAACTAGAAAGAACCTATCTTTTGATTGGCTTAAAATCTTACCAGAAAGTTGATAATTGTAAAAGTTTTGTTGCTAAGTGTGATTTTAGTGTGTTTTGCTCACTCTTAATGTGGTTATAACTCTAATTTTATGTAATGATGGTTTGGGAGCTTCTCTAAAGTGGTATATATCTGTATTTAAATGTATAGAGGTGTTCTGTATTATATAAAAATTTGTTCATAAAGTTTAAAATTTGTAGAGAAGAAATCTGTTTATCAAATGCCCTGATTCCTGAAGATTATACTTGCCTGATAGCCATGGACATTAACATAACATTTTTTAGTCAGTCCCTCCAGCAGCCGTCATTCACTAAAATTCAGTTTGTAGTTTGTTTGGTTTTTAAAATCATTTTTACTGATAGTTTCTCCTGTAGTGTCCTTACCTTCTGAATATGCTTATCTTTATTTTTATTTTCTCACAGAAAGTACTTCAGACTAGGAATTTAAACCTAATTAAGAGGACTGTATTAAGGATGCCCCTGCATGCTGTTATTCCATTGTTGCAAGAGGTAACTGAATATTCTTTTCATTTTAAGGTCCTTACACTGTGAATTAAAGAGAATCTGTATAGAGAAATGGATTTGCAGTATATAAGCAAGCAGAGTGTTTATAGAGTAGATGATAGATCTACTTAAATAAGATGGACCTAATCCATATTTTTTCTGTGTATTTTTTTATTGAGATATAATTCACATATCATAAGATTCACCCCTTTGACGTGTACAATTCAGTGTTTTTTTTAACATATTCACAGATTGTGTAATTCTTACCAAAAAAAAAAAAAAAAAAAAAATCCTGTACCAGTTAGCCACTCCTCATTCTCCCTTACCCTCAATTTCTGGCAACCACAAATTATTTTCTCGCCCTGGATTTGCCACTTCTGAACATTCATATAAATCCTAGCCAGATTTTTTATCAGGTACTCTTATTGTGGGAAGTATTCCTAGATTATGTTTGTTGAACATTGAAGAATTAGGAAATTTAGGAATTGTTTAGGAATAGTGATTTCCTAATAGTCTTTTCTATATTTTCTTTGTTCTTCTGGATGTTATGTGTTGTGGGAATTGGTGCAGATTTGCTGCCTCTGACGTACTGTTGCTAATACTGTTTTTCTCCCCCTCAGCTTACAAAAAGATTGCAGGGACATCCTAATAGGTAAGATACTTAGGTGACTTAAATTGCTTTGATTTTATAAACATTTTAAAGGTGACTGTTAAAAACAGCAATTTCTGACAGCATGAAATTACATAGTGGGTAGCCCCAAATTCTAAGTAGGAAGACTCTTTAAGGGTCAGACATTGCTCTTCCTACTTACTTGAAGGATTCTTATTCCTAAGATTTTAGTATAGTTTTCTCCTTTCTTTTAGGAAACTCGTGTTTGGTGTTTTGTTTTATTATCAGGTCATTTAATGAATTAGTCTTAAGATTTCATCCTAATCATATATAAAACTGCCATTTGTAGAATTCTCCCAACCTAAGATATTATAAGGAAGTATTTTATATGACTGAATTTTGTGGGTCTTGTTAATAATCTGATGATTAAGTATATAAATAGGAAGTTGGTATGTCAAAGATCCTAAGCTTTAAGTGTAGTATTTTCAGTGCTATAGTATATAATATAGTTTTTCTTTTAGTTTTCTTCTCCCTCATAGACTCCAGTAGTGTTTGGAGCTCACAAAGAAAAGCCAAATAATTCATCGATTAGGCTGAGCTTATACATTTTTTTTGGTCTGTATTTGTCTGTTAATGTGGCATGGGAATCTTTTGCTATTTGTACCTGATAGTGAGTAGATGTTCGGGGTAAAATGCAAATTCAGTTAAGCCCAGTTTACTGAGCCCATAATTACTGTCTGTTAATTATGAAGTAAAGTATGGGCTTTATTCTTGAATTGTTTTAGAGGGAAGGGAGTTTTGTCCTCTTCCAGTCCATGTAACTCCCCCCTCACAATCCCTCCAGAGATGGGTATATTTCAGATCTCTGATAGAGTCTGAAGGGATGAGAAGTCAGTGGTTTATTTCGTAGTGTTGTTTTCACAGGACACAATTTATGGATCTTCACTTGGCCTAAATTCTTCTAATATTACAACTCAGTTGTATTTAATTTTGAATTTGTGAATATTTGTTTACTTGGGTTTAATTTCTTTTTTTCAGTGCTGTTTTAATGGTTCAGTGGCTAAAATGTGTGTTAACAGTCCATGCATCCTACCTATCCACAGTAAGTCGTCAGCTGTAGTTGGCTTTGATAAAGATTATAAACTGAGGGGTTAATAGAACCATCCTCTCTCCAACTGCTCTTCAGCCATCAGCTGCTGCTTTTAAAGATTTTATTTTTCCCCAGGTGTGTGGTGTAGTAATGTCCATTGTTGCCTTTTGTAAATTGGCCTCTTTTTTTTTTGCCCTGGGTTTTAAAAGTAATATATATTCTGTAGAGAACTTTGAAAAAATACAGAAAGGAGAAAAGTAACATACTGACTTATTATATTAGCCTTTAGATGTAGTTTTCTATGTATGTAACCTGTTTCACAAAATTATTTTTTACATTGTATGTATCTCTCCCCTGTCTTACCTTGTCCCAGGACAATAACAAATAGCTTGTGGTAAAAATGAAATTAAATATTTAATACACGTCATTTTGTAGGACTGCTGTAAGCTCTTGATTATCTATGCAAATGGGAAGCATGGAACATAAAATCTTAAAGCAACACCAGAAAAAAACAATTTTATGTCATAATATGAATTGTGTTCTTTGCCACATCATCAAATCAGTTATGTTTTAAGCTAGAAATAAAATTATCCAATTTACTTTTTTCTTTAATTTTATTATTTAGTGCCATGTAATAGGTTTTCTTAAGAAAATTCTTAATTTTACTCTTCCTTTAAACAATTTTTTTCAATGTTTGTTTATTTTTGTGTGTGAGAGAGCACGAATGAGTAGGGGAGGGGCAGAGAGAGTGAGAGAGAATCTGAAGCAGTCTCCAGGCTCCTAGCTGTCAGTGCAGAGCCCAGCGCAAGGCTCGAACTCATGAACTGTGACATCATGACCTGAGCCAAAGTTGGACACTTAGCTGAGCCACCCAGGCGCCCCTGTTCTTACTTTCTTAACACAGTTTCATCCAACTTTGCCTGGTCCCTTGTCCCTTGTCCCTTGTTCTGTCTCAGGCTCCTTTCCCCCTTCATTAGTTTGAAATCGGAGAAACAATTGGATAATCAGCAGTGTGTTGTTCTTTGTGTCTGGGGAGAATTCGCCAGGATGTTAGAATGTGGGGAGGTACGCTGTTGGGTTTCCCAGGTTGCAGAATCTTGGGAGGGCAGTTGAGGGCAGTGGTGAGTGGAGTGGCTGATTGGCATCTGATGGGCAGGCACAGAGTCCCACAAGCTTCAAGACTTGGGACTGTGGCTGGTAAACCGGGCAGCACTTATTTTGTGACCTCATTTACTTGTTTAGAAGTGAAAAGAGCCCTAGGAGGCCTTGTAGTGAAATTCATTCCCGAATCAACTCCTAAGGTTGAACTGCTGGAGTAGTAGTTGTGTAATGTTCACAGTCATGGCAAAACAGACCAGAGAAGCGTGGTATAGAGAGGACTCGACTGCCAAGAGTTCTCTCACCTCAGAAAACAGTGGTTTTCCTTCTACATTTCCTTCCTTTCCTCCTTCCTTATCAGGTATCTTTACCTTCTTTAAGCCGAGGGACTGTGCTAGGCATGGGGCTTAAGTAATGGACAAGACACTCAGATACCCATATTCCTGGAACTTACCTTCTGAATAGGGACAAATAAGAGATGATGGTAATTGGAATGTGATCATGTTAAACTTTGTTTTATTCTTTTTGTGTCTGTTTGCTATTTAACATGGAAATACTCTTATTTATGCTAAATTGTCAGTGATAGGAGGACAAGTAAAGGCTAATTAACGGGCAGAGCAGGGTCCATTTTTTTGTTCCTATGGAGGGACAATTTAATCCGTGCTTTAATTCCTTAAGCATGGTTCATAGGATTCATTAATAGGGAGTATGTTTGAAATACGATAAGGTCAGCTTCGTACTGTGTTGCTCTGTTGTGCTGGTCTCTGGTCTCTGGAAACTGGGAAGAGCTTCCTTCAACTTACTCTGAGGATTTATGGTAGAAGTAGATAATGTGATACTGTCAGAGTAAGTTTCAGAGGAAAGTCCTCTTTATCCCGGAGATATATGGTGGGGATGTATATATTTTTTAATGTTTGTTTATTTTTGAGAGAGACAGAGTGCAAGCAGGGGAGGGGCAGAGAGAGAGGGAGACACAGAATCTGAAGCGGCGTCTAGGCTCTGAGCTATCAGCACAGAGCCCGATGCGAGGCTCGAACTCCTGAACCATGAGATCATGACCTGAGCTGAAGTCTGATGCCCAATCTACTGAGCCACCCAGGCACCCCAGGGATATATCTATTTTTTATTCAGTGTCTCATTTGTATTGACCTTCTCTAAAACCTCATGATCAGCACAAAGAACAGCACCCTCCCCTGCTTTTTCTTGAACTACCTTGCAGTTTCTTCTCACCCTGTATCATTACTTAACAAAATCCATTGTTTTTTTTGCCATTAGGACATTGAAGGCCTACAAAAATCTGAGATGTTGTTAGGCTGTGTCCCAAGCAGACACTGCCACTGGATGTGCAAGCAGATACTTGGGGGGCAGTGGCTGAATACTTGGGTGTGTCTGAGCATGATTTGTATGTTTGTTATTTATACTTTGTCATGATGGTATGACATCATCTTTTTTCCCTCCCTAGTTGCCTGATCTGGTACCCCAGCTGGGGACACTATACCAGTTAATGGAAAGCAGAGTAAAAACTTTTCAGAAACTCTCCCACCTTCATGGAAAGCTTATTCTTCTGATTACTCAAGTGAGTAAATCAAATTGTTTTGTGCTAAACTTTGGATGTGATAGGAATACAGGGAGGAATTGAAAGCCATGTGTTTCAGCAAGAAATTGATAAATGTTAATAACTCGGAAATGTTATGTATTCGATCGTAAGTAAACCTAATTGTGCCTGTTTTCCGGAGGGGTTCTCACTATCCTATTTCAGTTGTTAATATGCTTAGGACAGTTGTGCTATGAACAACAGGTTCCAGGCATAGAAAGAAATTCTGATCACCTTACAGGGTGATCAACTTTTACAGAGTAATTCTTTATCGTATTTGGCAAATTTGCTCTTTGCTCTGTATTTGACCTGTATTGTATTAAGGCCATCCACTGTAGTGGTTGAGGGCAAGTTTACTGTGAGGAAGGTGGAGTGTGGTGGGGGTTGCGATACTTGAAATAACCGTGTACTCTGTTTCATGATAAAACCGTATTGTCCTTCAGGTCACAGCTTCAGAGAAATCAAAGGGAATGACTTGTCCTGAGCAAAAGGCAAAATTGGTATATGAGGAAGGTAAGGTTTGGGGGCAGTGTAGAATTTAGAATTAGAACATTCATCTTTTAACTTTGAATTCTGTTATCTTATTTTAAAGAACATGAATGTGAATAAGATCATGCTTGGCACACCTTCTGTGGCAAAATACGATCAAATAAGAAAAGAGAAGGCACAAATACAATAGAGTAACAAAAAAGGGCATTAGGTATGGAAGAGATGAACAGATGTAGGAGAACACTGTGAACAAACTTTAGGCCAGCACATTATGACCCTAGATGACAATAGGTAATTTCTTAGGAAACATTAATGACCAAAGTTGACTAAATAAAAAGAACTAGAAACCTTGAATAAGCTGATGGCCCTAAAATTGGTTTAATCAAAACATTTGCTCAAAGATGCCAGGCATAGAGTTTTTATAGGTGAATTTTGATCAGTCTTTTAAGGAATAAGTCATTTTTGTTACAATTTTGGCATTTTATGAGTCAAAACCAGATAAGGATATTAAGAAAACAACATTTTAGACCATCTTCAAATATCCTGAGTAGCAGATTATAGAAGTGCTTAACTAAAATACCAAGTAGAATTTATTTGAAGATTGTAAGACAATTTAGCATCAAGGATTTATTAATGTAGTTACTACATTAACTGATTAATAGAACACTATATACGAATAGATCTAGAAAAAGAATTCCATAAAATTCAGTCTTTATGTCATTATTGATAATCTAAGCAATCTACAGATTTAAAGGAATTCTCTTAATCTGTATCAAGGCAGAGTTTGGAAGCATTCCCATAAAGTCAGGAACTAGACAATAATGTACTTTTTATTGCTTCTGGATATCCTGCCTAGTACTGTATGAAAGAAGTGAATTCTAGAACATTGGACTTAGCAGTTGTTAACCATCACAACTTAGGAAATGCAGCAGAATCTACAGTTATACCATCATGAATGAGATAAGGAAGTAAGTTTACTGGATATCAAGATCAGCAAAAAGGAATCGGAATCAGTAGCATTATTATGTTCCAGTAACATATTGTGTGTCTACTAACATGTGTCCCAGTCAGGAAATTTATTAGGAAAAAGATCTCATTCATAGCAGCAATCAAAACTATGAAGTCCCTAGAAATATATGTAAAAAATGAAACAAACCTTTATATAGAGAAAATTATAGAACATAACTGAAGGACATAAAAGCATACCTGAATTAATTAGACTTCATGTACATTTTTCCAAATTTTATTGAGATACAATTTACCCATGACATTATATTTTTTTAGGCGTGCAACATAATGATTTGATACATGTATGTATTGCGAAATGGCCACCATAATATGTTTAATTAACATCCATCACCATACATAGTTGCATTTTTCCCCCCAACAATGAGAACTTTTTTTATTCTCTTAGCAGCTTTCAAATAAACCGTACAGTATCGTTAACTGTGATCACCATGCTGTACATTATATCCGCAGGACTTCTTTATCTTATAACTGGAAGCTTGTATCTTTTAATTTTCACTCATTTCTCCCTACCCTCCATTCCCCATGTCTGGCAACCACCAGTCTCTTCTCTGTAAGTTTTGTGTTGTTTAGATTGCACACGTAAGTGAGATCATACAGTATTTATCTTTCTCTGTCAGACTTACTGCACTTAGCTTAGTACCCTCAAGGTCTATCCATGTTGTCATAAATGGGATGATTTCCTTTTTTAAAAAGCTGAATGATATTTAATAGCTGAGTTCAGTGGCTGAATGTATACCACATTTTTTTTAAACATCCATCCATTCCATCAGTGGACTCTTAGGTTGTGTCCGTGTCTTGGCTGTTGTAAATAATGCTGCAGTGAACATGGGGGTGCAGGTATCTCTTTGAGATCCTGACTTTGTTTCCTTCGACATCTACCCAGCAGCATAATTGATGGGTCATCCGGTAGTTTTATTGTTAATTTCTTGGAGAGCCTCCATACTGTTTTCAGTAATGCCAGTACCAATTTACATTTCTACCAATAGTGCATGAGGGTTTCCTTTTCTCCACATCCTTGGCTTACGTTTTTAAGGATGGATTTTGTTAAGGTTTTGGTACTTTGTCCTCCTCAGTGAGATCTTGGTGGAATAAAACAATAAATGTACTTTTATGCAAAGAAGAGTATTAACTTAATGTTACTTCTTAGGTGGATGATAGCTGAATATATTTCTAAAAGTACATTCAGGAATCTGATTCTATTTAGTTTTTAGGGCTCTGCCCTCTGCTTGTCGATTACAAACTTAAGGCTGGGTTTTCTCCTTGTAGAGTCTTCTGAAGAGGAGTCAGATGATGAAATAGAGAAGGATTCTGATGTGAGTGATTTGTTTCCTGTTACATAATCTGCTTTTATATCCTTGTGTTCTGTAAGAATGAGGACTTAATGAATGCTTTCCTTTTTTAATATATTTCTACCAGGATAATTGGGATGAAGATGAGGAAGATAAAGAAAGTGAAAAAGATGAGGATGTTGATGAAGAGGAGGAAGAGGAAGAGGAAGATGCTGAAGAAAAAGACGAGGAAAATGGTGAGGACAGAGATGTGGCAAGTGAGAAGGAACTAAATGGAGATTCTGACTTAGATCCTGAAAATGAAAGTGAAGAAGAATGAAGATGGAAAAGAAGCCAATGGAACTATGTAATCTCTGGCTCACCTTGCCCAGTGCTGCCGAGTTCTCCTGGGAGGGTTGTCTCTGGGACGGATGCCAAGGACCGTTGCACATTTCCAAGTTCCTCATGGTGGTTCCCATGCCATCTTGCTGTCCTGAGCACCCCAGACTTAGCTGTGTAAATAAGAGTGTTTCATTCAAATGTTAATAAACTTTACACAGTAAATAGACACATTTTCTGCAATGTACTGACATGAGTGTCCAATATATGGTATATTTTTATAATATAATATCCTAGTATGGTTGGTTATACCAAGAATTGACAGGAGTGAAGATGAAGACCTTTCCCTTGTAGGGTTTCAAGAACTGGACTTTGTGAAGGAGTCAGCTCTTATCTCAGGTCGGTATCTCTCGTCAAATCCAGATATGAAGCAGCACTAGTGAAAACAATTTTTAATTTGGTACATTTTCATAAAATATGAAGGGATGACTAAAGATTCGTAGTAAAAACGGTTGCGATTTTAAAAATTAAATATCAATTTCCCTAGCTTGTCTGTGAATGGTGGTGATCTGATTTGAGTCAGGCTGAATATTTGGAGTGCTTCCCCTAAACAGCCATTTATTTTTTAATCTGTCATGTGGAATATTTTTTTAAAACACACAAAAAATTATGGTAATTAAAAAAACTAAAGAATTAGCCATATTAAGGATTTTTCTTGACTGCAAGTTGCCTGTAAAGAATCATCAGTGTATAGATTTAGAAGTATCCATTACTTGCAACTTTTTAAAAAATTCAGTTATAGCTGCTTTTGAGGAGGTTTTCACTTTTATTTAAATTACTAATGGATCAAAGAACAATTGTTTATTTTTTTCTCTTTGGTTTTAGATATTAATGATAACCTTGTTGGAATTTTTTTCCAAAGAAAATATTTTTATAATTCAGTAATTTAATGTTTTCCTTCCTTTTCATTACCCACTCTTGGCAGTGTTAGGGTATCTGTTTACCTTTAAAATAATAAATCTGACTCAAGATTTTTTTATGTATGTATAAATAAGTATTTTGGTGTGCAACAAAAGCCTTTTCAAATTATCAGTACTTTTTTTTTTTCTTTTTTTTTTTTTAATTTTAAAGAATGAGCCAGTATTTGTTTAGTGCTCTCTAGGGAACATGCAGATGGGAGCTCAACTCTAAGGGAGGGCTGGGGAGATGGGTTTATTTTTACCACCTGTGAATATGTAAAACACAAAACCATGATCTCTGAGGGACTTTTTAACACCAGTGGCAGGACAAGAGATTTCTGTGCTCAACTAATGGAGCCGGAGCCATATAGGCGTCTTGGGAAACAAGTTTGAGCCAGCTACTGGTGTAATGTACAGTTATATTTGTCTATAAATGGAACTGTTTATGGCAATTTAATACCATTCTCTTTGTAAAGTGAATAAATATTCATCTTTACCCAGTCTTGTCTTGTGGTGTATGTAGAGGAACACAGCCACCTATTTGGGCTTGTGTGAAGGTTTCAAGAAAGTGATCCTACTCCGCTAGCGTTAATAGGTACACTCTCAGGGTTTGTTGGAAAACCTGGAATTTGTAACGAAGTGAAAGAACCAGGAACTTTGAATTGGGATGCAGCCCCGCTGGCTGAGTCGTGCTCCCACAGCTCGAGGCTGCAGTGGTGGTCATGGTTTCCCTGCACCTGACTCTCCCGAGAGAAGTAAAGGACCGCGTGTGTAGTGATTGCTTACTAATTGTTGGGGTTAGACAAATCCGGGGCTTAATTAGGCTTGTTTCAAAGACGTTTCTAGTTTCAGGGTGTTTTTCACCATTGTCGTTTCACTCCTAATCCAGGGCAACCGCGCTTTGTGTGTGTGGTGTTGTCTTTTCTGAGAATAATTTTTCCTCCCAACCTTTTATTTTGAAAAGTTAACCCTACATTCATGATCAAGGATTAACACATTGTATTTGGTTGTGGTTACTGCTCTGTTAATCCAGAATATCCCCCTTTGTGTGTGTGTGTCATGATTTTGATATTTAAATGATTCCCATAAACAAGTGTGTTGGAGAAATGTTTTACCATCTGGATTCGTCTGATTGTTTCCTTGTGGTTAGATTCTGGTTTAAATGTTTTTGGCAAGAATACTAAATAGGTAGGGGTATCAGATTAATTTGTAAAGAAGTCTTTGGGTGTAGATGAATATACAGAGTATATGTTTTGATGTAAGTAGGTATCAAACTTAGGTTTGGGACTTTTGAAGTTTTAGTGCAGCGGAGCTCTTGGGGCGCAGAAGTGGAATCGTGGTAGTGAGAACACTGGGTATATTGATATAAGGCTGTTCCCCATGGAAATTAACTCTCAGCATTGTACATTCGTTCATTCAACAAATACTGATTGATTGTACCTACTCTGTGCCAGGGATTATGTAGTTGCTTGGCATACATCACTGAATTCTGTCCTGAGAAGCTGCGTTCTACCAGAGAGATAGGCAAACACAATGTATAAGAGCAAGTAAATTCTATGTAGTACGTTAGATGGTGACTTAATGGGGGGGAGTTGGGGGTGGGAGAGTGTAGGCTGCAGAATTAAATACATGATCAGTGTAGGGTTTGTTGAGAAGGTGAGGTTTGAACATAGACTAGGAGGGGTGAGGGAGTTAGCAAGTGGGTATCTGGGGAAGAGTGTTGTAGGTGAGGAAACTGCCTGAGCAAAAGCCCTGTGGCCAGCACCTGCCTGTGATTGTGTTGCAGCAAGATGGTCAATGAGACAAACAGGGAGAGTACATCAAGAGGTTAGCAGAGGTAACGAGCAGTCAGGTTTCATAGGGCCTTGCAGGCCATTGTTGGCACTGGTTGTGCTCTCACTGATAAAGTTGCAGTGTTTGGGCAGAGGAGTGCTATCTGGCTTATGTGTTGAGAATTTTGTATCATTCTGGTGCTATGTTGAGAAATCGAAAAATTGTATTCTAATAGGCAGAGACCAGGAGGATGCTTTGGCAGTAATCCAAGTGAGAGATGATGGTGACTTAGACCATTGTGGTAGTCTGGGTTTGGTTGGCTTCTGGGATTGTTTTAAAATCAGAGCTAATTGGATTTCTTGTGAGGTATGAGAGAGGATGAGTCATGGAAGACTCCCCAGTGTTTTTTTGCTGGAGCACCTGGATGATGCTATGGGCAGAGCAAGTTTAGAAAAGTAAATCAGGAATTGAGTTTTGGACACGTTGAGTTCTAGATGTGTAATTAGGAAGGCACATACCTACCCAGTTGACTTGGCGAAAGTGAGATGGAGGTGGAGGTTTGGTATTGACATGTATGTGACAGTTAAGCCACAAGACTGCGTGAGCTTCCCATAGAGCGCTTGTACATAGGAAGAGCACCCAGGCCTGGGGCTTCAGCATCCGAGTACGAGAAGAGAAACTTCAAGGAACGCATCCAAGAAAGCGTGACCATGGAGTAGGAGGGGCTGATGTTTATTTACTCTTCATTCTCTTGAAATCTGAATTCATGACAACCTTCAGCTGTGATTCTTTCAACTGTAGGTGATATTACTGGTGTGTCCTCCCAGGCCACGGTGTTTTTTATGATGCCCTTCATGACCATTTGTTGATCCCTTCTTTGAAGGCAACTCAGGTGTACAATTTTTTTTAATGAAGGAAATACATTTTGTTTTTAAGTTTGTTGATTTATTTTGAGAGAGCATGAATGGGGCTGGGTGGAGAGAAAATCCCAAGCAGGCTCCACACTGCCAGGACAGAGCCCCACAGTAGGCAGGGAGGGGCTCAAACTCACAAACTGTGAGATCATCATCTGAGCCAAAATTGAGTTGGACGCTTAACCAACTGAGCCACCCAGGTGCCCCTAAGATTTTATTTATTTATTAAAAAAAATTTTTTTTTACATTTATTCATTTTTGAGAGACTGAGCACAAGCCGGGGAGGGGCAGAGACAGAGGGAGACACAGAATCCAAAGCAGTCTCCAGGCTCTGAACCGTTAACACAGAGCCCAACGCGGGGCTTGAACCCATGAACCCTGAGATCATGACCTGAGCTGAAGTCGAACGCTTAACTGACTGAGCCACTCAGGCGCCCCCTCGGCCCCACCGCCCCCCCCCCCCGCAAACTTGTTTTTTAATATAATGTGTTCTTTACCTTTACGGCACCTCAGCACTGTCCTTTGTGCTAACCCATTTTGTGTCCACAATTTGTATACTGGATCAGAAAATGTAGAATGAGAGTCTGTAGCCGTGTAGACAGATTAGCAGGCACGGTCTGGCACAAGTGCGGGATAGATGGTATTCTGTCTCTTCTGTACAATGCTGGCTGACTGGCTGTGAGAAAACCAGATTGAGCATACTTCGCAAGTACTTTGTGGATAGTTTTTGATAGGAAGGTAGTTCTGAGAAGAACAAGGCAATTATAAATGCACGTGAGGAATGTCAAATGAAAAACCCCGAAGTTGAAAATCACCACTTTAAAAGTTGCCTGGCATATTCTTTGTAGGTAATGATCACTCAAAGGGGGAGGAAATAACTATACTTAACTGGCCGCTGAAGTGAAGGGATTTCCTGATGGAAGTAAGTAGGTATGAAAGCATTTTGTTAGACCCTTGGCCCCACCGTAGCGTGTTTTGTTCCAGTTAGAAAGAGGCGAAGGGGCATGGTGGTGCCTGGCCTTCTGCAATCCCTGAAGACTGAGGCCATGTGGCAGCTAGCTGCCTTAGCTGGCCCTGTGTGGTCACGATGTTGCAAAACTGGGCCAAAGCTTCCAGGTTCAGAAACTAATTGCCTTTGTCCTTAGAAGTGATGCAATTTCGTGAAGTGAAAGAGTTAACAAGGCTTCTAGGAAAGATTGGTATTTAAATGGTGTATTTACAGTGAGAAGCATATCTCTCAAGTGGAGTAGCGTGTTCAAGTTTGGTGAAGACCTGTCTTTCTGCACAGGAAAGCCACAGAGTAAACTGGCTTTATAATGGGAAGATTGTCTTTGAACCAGAGTGTGAAATTGGAATAAGCAATGAATTGGATGGTTTTACTAGCTGGTGTAACGGGCAGTGTGTAGTCTACATTGTGAAGGGGTTGGAATTCTAGGCTTTCCTCACCTTGCTCTGGGCCCTTCACTTCATACTGATCCTGCTTTTAATGGGACAGTTACTGTGGTTGGAACGCAGGTGTTCTGGGCCTCCTCAGGCACCCACCCACTTAGGACGGCTGGTTAGGGTACATTCTAATAATTTAGTGGACAGCTTCCTCCTGACCATGGGCACCATCACCATGCAGTTACACCTAAGAAATAAACTTGCCATTTTCAGCCAAACTTTGACCTTGTTAAGTATTTTCAACCTAGCAAAGTCTGCCTCCCCTTCTTTATTGTGGTAAAATATATGTGGACGATTTTAACCGATTTGTTTTTCCTTTTCCCTTTTGTTCGTTTTTTGAGAGAAAGAGCGAGCGCACGAGTAGGGGAGCGGGGCAGAGGGAGAGAGAATCCCAAGCAGGCTCTGCACTGTCAGTGCACAGTGAGATCATGAGATCAGGAACCATGAGATCATGACCTGAGCTGAGATTAAGAGTCACTTAACAGACTGAGTCACCCAGGCACCCCTCCCACCCCCTTTTCTTTAATGTATTTTTAAACCCTATTGTTTTAAAAACAATGGCATCCATTGAGTAAATTTTGGAAAATACCAAAATGCATAAGGAAGGAAAATAAAATTATATTAACAGATAACCGTTTATACTGTTTGGAGTATCTCCTTTAAATCTTTTTCTCTTTAAAAAAAATAAAAATAAAAAAAATAAATCTTTTTCTCTTTGCATGAGTGCGCACACATTTTTCTTAAGAAATTGGAATCCTAACATTTGTTCATTTTATTCTTTGTCACATTAATATTATTAATTACCCTTTGAAATGATGCTATCTGTGGTTTTTAGTATTCCATCATGTTCTACTTTAAATTTGTTGTAAGTAACGCTACAGTGAACATTTTGCCCACGTTTTGTATTTCTTTTTAAATGTATCCTTATGAGGTATTCTTAGGAATAGCGTTAGTTAATAAAATACATGAATATTCTCTTCAGACATGAAATTTGCTAAATCCTTTTCCAGAAAGGTTGTATTGATTTTTTTTTTTTTTTTAAGACTCTTTCTTTCTTTAGACTTGCAAGTTCAGGTCCTTGTCTTTGCTTAAAGGGATTGTCTTATTTATCTGTAAAGACTTTTTATTTATTAAAGATATTCATCCCTTGCCAAACATGCCACAGATATTTTCCCCTGACTTGCCTTTTCATTTTTTGTATGATACTATTTTCCTTTATGGTTTTCTTATTTTTAAGCTTAAAAAACCTTTCCCCTAGGAAGATACTCCTTGTATTTTGTTTTAGTCCTCTTCATCTTCCCTGCCCCCCCACATTTACCTTTCTAGTAACTGGTTGTGATTTATCAATCCACGTGAAATAAAGTTGGTTGCAACCACTATTTTTCCAAGTAGAAAAAATAATTGCTATAAAACATCAATACGTTGCATGTAGATGAGAGTGATTGTTTTAGAGGGGCATATATATGTTAGGTTGCAATCTAAAACATGTTTCTGTGGGTAAGACACTTGAAAGCTGCTGCTGTAATCCATTTTGAATTCTTTTCCGTGTATCTGTGAGACGGGGGAGGCTCTAATTTAGTTTTCCCTCCACACACACCAGTTTTCTCCACACTGTTGAATACTGTTAGCACTGGACTGAATTTGTGTCCTCCCCAAATTCGTATGTTGATCCCCTAATCCCCGATGTGATGGTATTTGGAGATGCAACGTTTGGGAGGTGATCAAGTCAGGAGAGTGCAGTTCTCATGGTGGGGTTCTTGCCTTTATATAGAAAACCCGAGAGAGCTTACTTCCTGTCTCTGCTCTCTCCATGTGAGCGTCCAACGAGAGGATGGCCATCCACCAACCAACCAGGAAGCAGGTTCTCACCAGGCACCAGATCTGCCGGCACCTTGATCTTGGGCTTCCCAGGCTTCAGAACTGTGAGAGAGAAATGTTTGCTGTCTAAGGCTCCCAGTCTGTGGTATTTGTCCAGCGGCCTGAGCAGACTAAGACTCTTTTTCTGGCCTGTAGACGTATGCTCATATGGCAGGTCTGGTTCATTGCCAACCATTTTATTTACTGTTCTCTCCTTTGTATCACTGCTACATTGGTGTGAACCAGTGTTGCTTTGCAATTAATTCATTTTTGTTGTTGGTATCTCTATACCTATAAATATTCCCTAAATATTTTTTCATTCTTCCGTATTGTTAAGTAAATATTCTTTGGTTGTAAGAAAAAAACTTGACTGGAGGCAGCTTGAGCAAAACAAACGTATTACAACTTCAGAGAATCTCAGTGCACAGGCAGAACCAGCTGGCCCTCAGGAAGGGATTACAGACGGGAGGGGGAAGAACCGGCAAGGGCTCCGAGCAGTCCCTTATCTTCTGCCCTCTGTCGCCTCTGTCCCCAAGTTTATGATGTTATAATCCAGGCACTGCTGACTCTCAGGAGAGCTGGATATTCTCTGCGTCTCCAGATCCACTGTCCCGCTTTCTCCATCTGCTCCATGGCTAGGAGGCTGGGTTTTATAAACTGCATCAGCCCAGCTTCTGGGCTGGCAGCTGGTTGGGATCAGCCAATGGGCGGGACTGGCAGGGGTGGGAGGACAGGAGGGTCTTGTTTATTGGCCTGGGGTAGCTCTCCGACTAGCCAGCTGGCCTTGGGGTGGCAGGGACTTAGCTCTGGCTAGAGTCCAGGAACAATTCCCCCTTTGCTCTTCTGTGGCTGCAGTTTGAAGTTCACTTTGCTTTCTTGCCTATCTTTCTCAATGCCTTACCCTCTCCGGCCAATTTCCGCTAACTCTGCCCACACCTTTGCAAGTAGCCCCTTTATGAAATTCTTCAAACACCATCAAAGTGTGTTACCTGTTTTCCCCTGGGAGCTTGAGCCAGTCCAAATTGCCGGTTCCTGGGAGAGCGTGGCTTCGTTTTGGTTCAGGTATCACCACATCAATCACCCAGGCCTGGGCATGTCACATCACGGTAGTGAAGGGGGCAGTCAGGTTCATTGTGAACTGAGCTGTTGTATACCTCACAGAGAGCTAAAGCATTAACAAATTAAAAAATGTTTAAGTTGTGGTAAAATATACATAATATAAAATTTACCATTTTAACCAGTTCAGTGGCATTAGTAAGTACATTCATGTTGTGCGCCCATCACCACCACCCATCTCCAGAACCTTTTCATCCTCTCAAATTGACACTCTTTACCCTCTGAACCCTAACTCCTCTCCCCTTCACCATAGCCCCTGGCAACCACTGTTGTCCCTTTTGCCTCTGAATCTGATCACTCCAGGTACTTCATTGAAAAAATAAATCTTAGACAAGTAATACAGAAATACATTCTTGTCAGAAAGGATGAAAACATTATGTATAAGGCTGAACTAAATCTGCCCCCCACCTCGGATCCCCTTCCTCACCACCCAGGACGGTCACACACAGAGGTGAGCATGGTTATTTTAGAGGCTGGGTTCTTCTGAAGCTTTTCCTATGCCTTTCTTTGCCTACATACATGTGCTCTTAGAAAATAAGTCATTTCTCCGTTTCTCACGTAAATGGTATACTGTATGTAGCATTCCGCAACTAGAACTCACTTTTTATTACCTGGCGCATGTTGGAAGACTTTCCAAGTTTGTAAGACAGAACTTCCTCATTCCTTAAAACTGCCTCAGGACCAGTTGGCCTGGCTTGGGGTAGAGCAATAGAGTAAAATAATTGATTCCATCATGGAATGTTATAACATTAAAATTTAGTTTTCCCGTTGGATAGGAATATCATATGATGATGATTTTTTTTTTAATTGGGAAATGGTGGCTCTTGCTACTACCTCTGCAGGTTGGGGTAATCGCATTGGAAGAAATGATCTAATTGTAGTTTAGGAGTGTGTGTGGCTGAACATTCCAGTTTGGGCAAAGTAAATAATTCGCTTGTTCTGGCACATCATATTCCTCAGGCTCTTACCTCATGACGGAATGATTTTGTGTGTTTGTTTAGGACTCCAGTAGGATAGGGGAGGCACTGGGGTTCTGCATAGGTGGGAATCTTTTCATCGAGAAGGGTTTTTTCTGCCTTTCTTGTTTCACAGCTGGGTGCTCAGTGCTTTGCACACAGTTGATTGCATTTGACACACAGCGTTGGAATGTCCCTGGGATTGTGACTTATGGCACTTACAATTTAGGGGTGGGGATGAGTGGGGAGATACAGTTGAACAAGTACTTAGAAAACAAGGTAGAATGAAGTAAATGTCATTTATTTTTACAAGACAGGTGCCGTGGAAGCCATGAGAAAGGGAGACCAATCTACTCCCAACCAGAGATCAGAATGTCGAAGAACAAAAGTGAGGAGCAAAATAGATGCTTAAGAGGTGCGTTCTAGAAACATAACATGAACACCTTAGAACTGAGATCCTTGATCAGTGAAGTGTGGGAGACTGTCTAGCTTCAAGAAACCAAAATGAGTTTTGATGAATGGGGAGAGCCTATGGCAACATTTTCTCAGGTAGTCCCAGATGGTCCTCTCACCCTCACTGGACATTCAGTGTCTAGTTTAGAGTGCACACGTGTGTTGCTTTCTGCCCTTGCTTGAGTTTTCTCAGGGCGTTGAATTTTCTCCCATCCTCCCCAGGTTGCCCTGGTTACTTTCTCAGGCTGGAAGGACAGCATCCATATAAAACAACCACTAGGTGCCATCCTTGCTTTGTGCAAATTTCTGCTTTCGGGAGTCTTGAGGAAAAGCTGCTAGTTCTGACCTCTCTGTGGGGCTGTGCCTTCTGCACACCCTACTTTCTGGGGTTGCCCCAGAGAAACCATGAGGCGCTCCCAGTTCTGTTTTCTGGTATCCAGGTCCTAAAACAGAGCCTGGGTGTCTCAAGCCCAGCAACACGCATTGTGAGAAGGACCTAGAAGTGAACTCCTATTTAGAGGAGGTTGAGTCTTCAGGTGGTTGGCCCATTTGGACAGAGTGGGCCGCTGGCCTGTCTGCACCCTTCCCGGACCCACTGCCAGCACCAGTCCCCTTCCCCACTGGAAGCCAAGCACCTACCTGACAAAATGCCCAGCCGACAGGAGAAGCAGCCGTCTGTGAGTCGCCCAGGACAGGAAGCTTGATTGGATGCTCCCTTTTCTGCATTTCCTTCAAAAGTGAAGTCATAATAATAAAGCCAAAATCAGAGAAAGGTCACACATACCATACATCAGTTGCATCAGTTTCCCCTGTAAAGCCTGGTCTGTGGAGACCATGATTCTATGCTATGGCAATAATGGGAGGGACGTAGAATTTTTTTCCACTTTTCCCAACTTATAAAAATTTCAAATATACAGAAAAGTTAGAAGAATAGTGTAATTATCTGTATGCATACCACTTACATTAATCCACTGCTAATATTTCATTTTGCTTCATCTATATTTGTGTGCATGTTTATTTTTGCTGATCTTTTAGAAAGTGCACTGGAGATGTCACCAAACTTTACTTCTAAATACTTCATTGTGAAGTTCCTGAAAATTGTGACCTCCAACATAATCACAGTGCCAATATTATGCTAAAAAGATCAAATAGTAATTCCCGTTTGTCCAGTTCATATTCAATTTTTTCCAACTGTCCCCCAAATGTATTTTATTTTTTATAGCTGTCATTTTTCAAGCCAGGATCTAGTCAAGGTTCACTCACTGGATCTGCTTAAGTCTTCTTTTGCTACTTTTGCTCTAAAACAGTATCTCCCATTTTCCTTCCTTAGTTTTTTTCTATGACATTAACACATTGAAGAGACCATGACAGTTGTCTTAGAGAATGAGCCACATGCTGGATTTGGTTGTTTCCCTGTCAAGGATACAACTTATTCTATCCTCTGTGTTTTCTATAATCTGGATGTTACAACTCAGTACTATCCAATAGAATATTTTCTGTGATGATGGAAATGTTCTCTGAGATGTCCAATATGGTAGTCAACAGCTACATGTGGTCACTGAGCACTTAGAATGTAGACAGCATGGCTGCATAACTGAATTTTAAATTTTATTTAATTTTCATTCATTAATATACATTGAAATAGCTGCATGTGGCTAGTGGCTATGGTACGGAGCAGCACGGATCTTAAGGCTTAATTAGATTTAGGTTTAATGGTTTCGATAAGACTTCAAAGATGACACTGTATACTTCATATTGTAACACCTCAGGAGGTGAGATAATGATACATTGTCCCACTATTAGTGATGCTAGTTTAAAAACAAGCTTTATTGAGGTATAATTTACAATCAGTAGCATACATTTTAAGTATATAGGTAAATGGGTTTCAACAAATCTTTTGTTTCTTAACGTTTATTTTGAGAGAGAGAGTGCAAGTGGGGGAGGAGCAGAGAGAGAGGAAGACACAGAATCTGAAACAGGCTCCAGGTTCTGAGCTGTCAGCACAGAGCCCGACACAGGGCTCAAACTGAATTTTATGAGATCGAAGTGTGAGATCATGATCTGAGCTGAAGTCAGATGCTCAACCAACTGAGCCACCCATGTGCCCCTCTGGTTTTAGCATTTAAAGCTAAGTTTTCCCTTTGCTACAACCCACAAATTTTGACAGGCTGTATTTTCATTTTCATTCAGCACAAAACATTCTCTAATTTCTCTTTTCTCTTGTGAGTTCTCCTGCGACTCATGGATTATTTAGAAGTGTGATTTTTCATTTCCAAATATTTGGGGATTTCCTGAGGATCTCTCTATTATTACTTTCTAATTTAATTCTGTTATGGTAAGAGAATAGCCTCTGTATGACTTAATTCTTTACACTTACTGAGGCTTGTTTTATGGCCCAGTGCATAATCTACCTCAGTGAATGTTTCTCTTGCACTCGAAAAGAATGGGTGTTTGCTATTGTTCAGTAGAAGGTTCTATAAATATCAATTAAGTCAAGTTGTTGGATGGTGTTGTTCAGGTTTTCTACTTTTTGTGTCTACTTATCCTACCCATTATTGAAAGAGGTCTACTGAAGTATTCAACTGTAAATATGAGTTTGTCTGTTTTTCCTTGCGTTCTGCCAGTTTTTGGTTCTGTATATTAAGCTTCATTATTGGGCACGTCCACATTTAGGATTGTTGTGTCTTCTTGATGAATTGGCCTCTTTGTCATTGTGGAATGTCCCTCTTTATACCTGGTGGAAGCTCTTGTTCTAATGTCTGCATTGTCTGATATTAACGCAGCATTGCCACTTCCCTTATGTGTATTGTTTGCACAATATATTAAATCTCTTTCCATCCTTTTACTTTTTGCCTGTGTTTAAAATTTTATTTCATTTATTTATTTTAATTTTTTTAATGTTTATTTATTTTTGAGAGAGAGACAGAGTGCGAGTGGGGGAGGGGCAGAGAGAGAGGGAGACACAGAATCCGAAGCAAGCTCCAGGCTCAGCATCATTGGATGCTTAACCGACTGAGCCACCCAGGTGCCCCTGTGTTTTAAAATTTAAAGTGATGTCTTGTAAGCAGCATATAGTTGGGATTTGTTTTTTCCCAGTCTGACTCTTTCTTCCTTGAATGTTTAGACCATGTTCATTTACTGTAGTTATCAGAATGATTGGGATTAAATGTACCATCTTGCTATTAGTTTTCTATTTGTCTCTTCTGGTCTTTGTTCCCTCTGTCTTCTTTTGTTTAAATAAACACTTGGAGGCTTCTTTTTTTTTTTAACATTTATTTATTTTTGAGAGAGAGAGAGAAAGGGAGAGAGAGAACAAGCACACAAGCGGGGGAGGGGCAGAGAGAGAGAGGGAGACACAGAATCTAAGGTAGGTTCCAGGCTCAGAGCTGTCAGTGCAGAGCCTGATGTGGGGCTTGAACCCATGAACCACGAGATCATGACCTGAGCCAAAGTCCAATGCTTAACCGACTAAGCCACCCAGGGCACCCCTTCCCCTTCTTTTCGTGACTTTTGGATAAATAGTTTTAAAAATTCCACTTTAGTGGCACCTGGGTGGCTCAGTTGGTTAAACAAGTCTCTTGATTTAGGCTCAGGTCATGTCTCATGGTGGGTTGTGAGATCGAGACCCACTTTGGGCTCAGTGCTGGGCATGGAGGCTGCTTAAGATTCTCTCTGTCCTCTTCTGTCTCTCCTTCTGCCACTCCTCTGCTCACACCCTCTCTCTCAAAATAATTCCACTTTGTCTTCACCATTGTCTTATTCGCTCTACTTCTTTGTTTTATTACTTTACTGATGGCTCTAGGTTTCCACATGCATCACAATATGCATGACCCTATGGGTCCCTAGTGAATGCCCTGAGTTATCAACAAGGACTCTCCATTCTGGTTAGTCGGAATGCTGGTTAAATGCTGTGTGAGTTCTGGGAACTCCTCCGCTCACTGTTTCTTGGTAGCTCTTTGTCTGACCTCCTGGAATTTCACTTTACACACGAGCATCTTGGTATTTGTAAAGACTCAAGGGCACACCTAGGCAGAGTTGTTTGGAGCCATTTTTCCACCCACCTCCTTCTCCACCAGAACTCTGTCTTGTGACTTCCAGCTGCATCAGCTCCTCTGAACCCCCCTCTCTGTCTCCTCAACACAGCCGGATTGGGGGTCCCCTTCCCTGCTCTGTGGTCTGGAATGTGCCTCCAAGCAGATTCCTTCAGGCCTCACTACATCCGTTTCCTTTCCCTCAGGAATCGCTAGTGCTGCCTGTTGTCCAGTGTCTGAAAATAATGGTTTCATATATTTTGTCTGTTTTTCTAATTGTCTATCGTGGGAGGGTAAATCCGGTCTATGTTATTCCATCATGTCAGAAGGAGACGTCTCATTTAACTTTTGATTATTGATCTTTTTTATGTGGCTACATAGTCTTTATTACAGTAATTTAAAAATGCATATAAATAATCTACGTTCATAGTGGAAAACCTTGAAATACCAATTGAAGTAAAAATCATCCATAATCCCTCCATCATGAAGTAAGCAGAAATAATGTTTTAGCATATATCCTTCCAGACTTTTCTATGAGCATATGTATCTATAAATATAAAAATAAGACCATACTATCCCCACCAGGACGATGGTTTATAACAGCTGCCTACTCCCCAAGAACGCAGGAGAAATGGTGCCCATTTTTCCTCTGTGTTATGACAGCTCATGAGTTTCTCAGGAGAGCGTACTGCATTTCAGAGACATTTGCAAGACTCTGGACTTGAGAACTTTCATGTGTACAAGAAAATCATATTTGTTTTTTGTTTCTTAAAGTCTGCAAGTTTGCAAATGTAAAACCTTTATAAGAGAAAGATTTTTATTTAATGAGAGAGAGAGAAAGAGAAGCAGTGGGTTTGACATTGTATTCTTAGGCCCCCCCAAGGAGCTTGTCCTCAAGTGTATTGTTTGAGGGGGCAAAGACAGAGAATATTTTTTTTATGGATTGTCAGAGTTCAAGAAATTTGTTCAAGTCTGGACTGTTTATTGGTTTGGATCTTTTAAAGTTAAGAAAGAAAAAAACCCAAATAGGCCACTCTGCTTAAAAATTGTACACATTAAAGCTCTGTAACTCTTGTCTTATCTTAGGGCCTTCATGGGCCCTATCAGAGGGGGCCAGGCCTGGTGTGCCTTTTCCTATGAAGAAATTGAGTATGGCAAAAGCTTTGGAGCAGAGTGCTGAGGGTCCAGACCCCAGCACTTCCTCTGTGAGCTTTGGCAAGCCCTTACCTTCCCTGAGTACCAGCGTCCTCATCCACAAAATCAAAGTACGTAACGTCTCCGAAAGGTGGCTGTAAAGATGCATTAAAATAAGGTTTCTAGTGTATCCAGTGGCCAGCAGCACACGAAGGTTCAGTAAAAAGCCTCAGAGATGTTACAAAACTAGCTGAAGACCACAGAGCCAGCAGAACATCAAGTACAAAACCACTGCTCCCAACCGGAAGTGTGTTCATTCCCCCGTCTTCATCTATTTTCCAGTTAAGGCCTCTCTTTTTAAACAGCTTAAATTGGGGCGCCTGGGTGGCGCAGTCGGTTAAGCGTCCGACTTCAGCCAGGTCACGATCTCGCGGTCCGGGAGTTCGAGCCCCGCGTCAGGCTCTGGGCTGATGGCTCAGAGCCTGGAGCCTGTTTCCGATTCTGTGTCTCCCTCTCTCTCTGCCCCTCCCCCGTTCATGCTCTGTCTCTCTCTGTCCCAAAAATAAATAAACGTTGAAAAAAAAAATTTTTAAGCAGCTTAAATTGTTGCTTTCCCCCCATAACACTGCAAATTCTCCATGTGACCACCTTGGCTTCTATATTCAGAGACGTGCTGTGCTGTCGTAGATGTTCTCTTTTTGGCTCTGTTTGTCCTCTCTCACGCTGTCTCCCCCACGCCCCACCCCACCGGGTCTGCCCTCTTTCTCAGTGTGTCTCTTTGGAGGAGATGAGGCCATCTTCATTCTTTATACATTTGCCCTCCTCCTCCAACCTACACACATCCCAAGGATGTGTTTCTGGGGAAGCACTCCCCTGTCACTCACAGGATCCTTAGAGAGTCATTGCTTCTGCCGTGGTCATGGTATTTCAGAGGGTCCCCCAAGCAGGCTCACCCTGCCTCTGGCAAGGGGAGGCTATCTCTCTGCCGTCGTGTGGGCTCTGATAACACCAGCAAGAGAGAAATGCAGGCTATTTGCCCTTTGGTGTCGCCGGGAGGATGTGCCATTTCTGTTTGCAGCAACAATGACAAATGTCCATCTGTGTTTTATGGTGAAGCGTCAGGCTACTTTGTGCACGGAGAGGTTTTAGGAAGATTCTGGCTGGGCTTTAGGAGTTCTGCAAGGTTTGCATTGCACTGCGTGCTACCTCTAGGGGCTGAGACTTGCCATGCCACCTTCAGTTCTGGTTTTCGCCCCATTGAAAGGTGAGTATGTTGGGTCTGGACTTGCCTGGCAGGATGTGGGGCACAGTAGTGGGTGCTACAGATGACTCAGAGGCCGGGGGTCTTGGGCTAGGGTGGCCACCTTTCCCACCTGCAGAAGTTGGAGGCCACAGCCTTTCTGTGTCCAGTGAGGCAGGACATGCTCACACTGGTGGGGCAAATGAGGATTCTAGAAGACTAGAGTCCTAAAGGCACTTGGGTTATTAATGCTAGTGGGTTCTTTTTGTAACCATGTTGGTATACAAAAACCAGGGGTGCCTGGACAGTTGAGTGTCCGACTTCAGCTCAAGTCATGATCTCATGGTTCATGAGTTTGAGCCCCGCATCGGGCTCTGTGCTGACAGTTCAGAGCCTGGAGCCTGCTTCGGATTCTGTGTCTCCCTCCCTCTCTGTCCCTCCCATGTTGGCACGTGCTCTCTCAAGAATAAACATTAACAAAATTTAAAAAACATTTTTCAAAAACAAACCAATGGAAAACATAAAAAACAAAAGTTTTGGAACCAGATAGACCCCTTTTGAATTCAGACTCTTGAGCTTCCTGACTATGAGGTCTTTGACACATGGTTTTCCTTATCTCTCTTGCAGAATTAGAGACAAGCCATTATGTAAGAACCAATGTAACTTCTCTGACACATAGTAGGTGATTAGTGAATGTTAATTTACTTTCTTTTTCTCTTCCCTAAATTTGGATTAGCTTTGACATGATTCGTATAACGGTGCTAGGACGTAATCAGGGGAAATATTTTTATTCCTGTTTTAGAGATGAGAAAATGGGGTACAGAGACATTTACTGATCTGCACAAGGCCACCGGGACAAGCTCGGTCCCTGACGTCCTGACAGTACAGGAGAACTGCTAGGAAACTAGATAAGTTGGTTTTTGATCCTGGCCCTACCGCTGCTGTCTGGATGATGCGCTGTGCCTCAGTTTCTTCATCTGCAAAGTGGAGGTAGTTAGAGTATGTACCCCCAAGGATTGTTGTGGGGATAAATGAGCTAGTGTCTATAAAGTGCTTAGACTGGCAACTAAGGGTGGCTCTGATTATTAAATGCCCCATTACCAGGCCTGCCCCCATGGGCTTGTTTTCAGATATTTGGGTATTCCTGGAGGGTGTCCTTTAGAATTCTGGTTTCCTGCATATTAATTAGGGGTAGAGGGAGTTAGCATCCATCTACGTCACACTGCTTCTCTGTGAGAGCGTGTGTACTGTGAGGGCCCCGTGTGCTCACGTGAGTGCCACATTAGGACCTACCGTGAGCTCACAGCTGGCGTCCACTCCATCAGCAGACCTGGGCTGGCGTTAGGCTGTCTGCCTATGCGTCCCTACATGACTGTGGTTCAGGGCGAGTTTGCTCTTTATTTTCAATTGGCAACTGACAAGCACCCAAAATTGATTCATATCCATGGTAACTGTCACCCAGAGGAACAGTGAGAAACAAGTCTTTTCTTTCCATACTCATCAGACAGAGCTGGGTACCCAGAGACCATCAGGCCTGGTTAGTCTCTTTGGAGAGGATGTGGGTGTCTCCTCCTGCTTGTCTCTCTCTCCCCCCGGGGAGTCCTGGCTGACTACTCGAGGCTGCTGGAGAACAGCAGGCCTGGAAACTATAGAACTGGGCCTGGGACTTCTCACCTTTGAAAACGCCCTTGAAGCCTGGCGCCTCAGGTAATGGGTGGGTGGTTTGGGGAAGTGTTTGTCGGTTGTAGTCTGGAGGGGGCCGAAATTACTCAGAAAAGCTTGCATTTGTGGTAGTTGATAATTTTTAGAGAGAAGATTGGTGGTGGTAGTTGTCAGGGAGATCCTCAATCGACTGTGTGATGGTAGGAAGACATGTTCTGTCTCTCTTTTATATCTTCTCTGGGGTATTTTTTTCTCTGAAGGGCTTTTCCTTCTCTTCTGCTTCTGATGACTTTTCAGGAGGGAAGTAACGGTGTCCTGGTACCAGCTGGTGAGGGAGATACACACCTTGACTCATCTGAACAACTTTCTTGAGATCTGATTTGTTCTTGATGGTCCCAAGAGGTAAAATATGATTTATAAAAATTTGAATTACAAATTTGTTATTCACTTGGGCTCAAGTTCTGGGCTAGTTGCCCTGCAAACTTTAAGAGAGATTGGAACATTGATTTGTAACATGTGTTCCTCAAAACTCTGGTCCTAAGACATATTTCATGAACAAACAGGTCTTCTATGTCACACAGATACAGAAATTGCTTCATATGGGTCTATGGTCATACGTATTTGGAAACCACTTCATCCTCTACCCCTTATTAAAGCATTACAATACATAGAACCTATTAAGGGTCCTGAGACATCATCTAGTGAAGAAACTAGTTCAACATTAGTTGAGTTTATGTTTCCCAAACTACTTTTACTGGAATTTTTTTTTTGTATTCATATTTATTCCACAAAATACAACTGGAGGATAGCTGGGCTGACATTCCCTATATAGTCCAGATTCATTCTACGTTCCAGAATGCAGCTGGAATGAAACAGAATTCACTTGGAATGCAGGGGACTGCATCTCCATTTTCCCCACGTTCCAGAGCTGTGGAGTGATAAATGTTCTTAGTGGGGGGCTGGGGAATGGAAGGCTGAATGGGGGGAGGCTGGATCCCTAGTAAGCATCCTGGAAGGATGCTGTCTGGCTGCCATCTCCTCACACATCCCTAAGGATAGAGAGTTCACTGCTTCCTGGGGAAGCCATTTGTTAGCATGCCAGAAAGCACAGCGTCCTGCACGTATGTTAAGTGGTGCCCTGACCTGTGGAGTTGTGCAGCCGAGCCCAGTTGCACTGTGGCTTATTATCCCTTCAGTGGCTCAATGGAGCCCTCACATTCCCCTCTGAGTCCATCTTTTCTATGTCTTCACACTTCCTTATGTGATGTTATGGCCTTGTAGTCACATTCTCGTTCCTCTGGATGGGCTTTGGTTTGCTGATATCCTTCCCGCAGTGCAGTAAGTAGAAGCAGATCTGAATGCAGACTGAACATTTCCTTTCAGTCCCTAGAGCAGCTCCTGCTACCAGTCCCTGGTGGAGAAGGGGTCAAGCTCTCACTGCTTGCCTTTCTCCTAGGGCAGCAACTTTTATGTGTAGGTTCTTTGATTGGACTGTCCATGCCACACAGGTCCACACCAAAGATGTGATTTGTATTCACATGGGCTAAATTAGGTGTCACCCCTAGTGAGGAGGATTTGTCAAGACTTTCCATTTTAGTCGTTTTGTTCTCAGCACAAGGGTCTTTGGATAGAAAGTTCCAGTACACAAATTGCCTTGTGATTTAGGAAACTGTCACCTTTAAGTAATAGAAAACCCTCCTCAAAATGTCTTAAATAATAAAGAAACTTTGCAAACACACTAGTTGGCATTTGATAGTAAGTTTTGCAGCTTGCTTGACCCAGTGTCTCAAAGTGCCTCAAACATACCTCTTCACTTTGTCCCTTTATTGTTTCCAATTGTGTGATCTGTGTGTGAAGGTTTTTAAGCCTTTGGAACATTCTCTTTCACTCTACGTGCCTGCCCTGCTCCAGGGAGAATGGCCTATTACCTTTACCCATATTTTCACTCTTTCCTTATTCTTTCTTCATTCCTGATGTCTCCAATTTCCTTCTTTTGTTTCCATTTTGTTTGAAGAACTTCCCTTAGCCATTCTTTTAGGGTAGTTCTGATGGTGACAGATTCTCTTCATTTCTTTTGTGTAAGGATGTCTTGATTTCAGTTTCATTCCTGAAGGATATTTTTGCTGGGTATAGAATTCTGAGCTAACAGGTTTTTTTTTTTTTCTTTCAAGATTTTTTTTTTCTCTTTGTCTACTTTTCTGAACTTTGGTTGTGATATTTCCTGGAGTAGATTTCTTTATTTAGAGTTTTCTCAATTCTTGAATCTGTAGATTAAAGTCTTTTACTATATTTGGGGAACTTTCAGGCATTATTTCTTTGAATACTTTTTAGCTTCACACTCTTTAGCCCCCATACTCACTCTAGTAGTACAAAGGTTAGAGCTTTGGTTATAGTCCCACGAGTCCCTGATGCTCTGTTCCTTTCTTGTCAGTCTGTTTTCTCTGTTATTCATATTGGGTAACTTCCATGTTCTCCCTTCAAGTTTATTGATTCTGCCCTATGGCATAGTCATATTCACATTGCGTTTTTTTTAATCTCAGTTGTATTTTTCAGTTCTAAAATTTCCAATTGGTTCTTCTTTATATCTTCTATTTCCTCGCTGAGACTTTCTACTTTTTTATGTGTTTCGAGTATATTCATCAAAACATTTTATGATGGCTGCTTTAAAATCCTCATTTTCTGTATCATTTTGGTGTTGTATCACTGATTATCTTTTATTATTTAAGTTGATATTATCTTTATTCCTGGTATGAAGAGTAATTTTCAGTTGTATCTTGAGTATTTGAGTGTTATGTGGTAAGACTAGAGATCATATTCAGGCTCCTTTTCTGTAGATAGTCATGCTGTCTAGGTGTAGCCCATAGATCTGGATAGGGATGGATGTTCAGTTTCCCACTGGGCCCCACTGGCACCATCCCAGCAAGAGCAGGGCACTGCCTCCCACTGTCATGCCTTGCCTCACTGCCAAAGGGTGGGGGTGGAAGTTCCATTCCCACTGCACCCTGCTGTGTGGCACCTTAAAAAGAAAAACAAACATACAGAAATGTACACATATCCTAAGAATGTGATCATAAGCTTGATGAATTTTCACAAACCAGAAATGTGGGGGCATTTTAAGAATTTTCTTATTTCTTTGCATGTTCTTATAAAAATCTATCAAACTCTTTTTCTCTAGTAGCTCCCAGAATTATTTGCTCACTTATTGATTCTTTCTCTCCTTCTACCCTTTATCTCTCTCTCTTTTTAAAAAAATTTTAAATGTTTTTTAATTTATTTTGAGAGAGACAGAGACAGAATGAGAAAGAGAATCTCAAGCTGGCTTCACACAGTGTGGAGCCTGATGTGGGGCTTGATCCCATTAACCACAAGATCATGACCTAAGCTGAAATGAAAAGTTGGATGCTTAACTGGCTGAGCCACCCAGGTGCCCCATTTCTCTTTCTTTAGATTCGTTCTTTCATTTATTTATTCATTTATTCCCATATTAATTTTCCTTCCTCCCATCCCTTCTCCCTCCCATCCATCCATCCATCCATCCATCCATCCATCCATCCATTATTGAAGGAACAAGTATCTTCCCTCATCTTCTTTCCTGTGACTGTGGAGCAGCAAGCTTCTCTCCCCTAACATTCTGTGTTCTCTCTTTCTGTGGGGGGAAAGGCTGGAGGGGACATGCCCCATGTGGGGTAAGGGGCTGGCTTATCTTGGGAGAAGTTCCTGAGGGGCTGGGCCAGAAGCAGCATAATCAGAAAGCCTCAGTCCATGCCCTGTTACTATCACTGATTTCCTTTGAGACCCTCTGGGCCTCAGTTTCCCTCATCTGTAATATGAAGGGTTTGACTTGGTCCTCTATTTGACCCTGTGGCTCAGGTTGCCTATATTATTTTGGAGTTTCTCAGGAACTTCCCAGGAATGAGACAGGCCACAGGGGGATGCCAGTTGAGTGGGGCCTATTCTGTGCCTTTGAGAGTGTCTGAGCACCTGCACCCAGCCTGTACTGCAGTCAGTACCTCCCCGGCTCTCATAGGCTGGGCTCTGAGGTCTGGGCTGGAGTAAGAAGGAACATGAGTGATATTTTGGGAGGATGAGTCAGTCCAAGTGTCAGTCTAGAAACGGGCCAGCTTGGCTCCACTGTTCTACTTCTCCGTGTGGGGGTGTGTGGCATGTGGAAGGAAGGGAGAACTCCAGCCTTTCTCCTCAGCCTGGGGTGGGACACAGGATACAGGGCATCTGGCCTCCAGGATGACCTAGAGGTCATCCAGTGCCTGATCCCCTTGTTTCATAATGAAAGAAGCCCAGGGAAGACAGGGGCTTGCCAGAAGTCACACAGTAAAGTTGATGACAGGCTCAGGACTGGGACCAATCCCATTGCCTCCTTGTCTTGAACCCTTGGTCTGGTCATGTGCTAATCATCAGTAAATTGGACTTGCTTTATCCTGAGAGGTGGGAACACAAGGCCTAGCCTGGGCCTTCAGCCCCACAGGGTCTCCACCAGGAGGGACTTGCCCCACCTGCTGCCTGTGAGGTAACCTCTCCTTATGGCTAGGACAGTGCTGTTTTTTTTTTTTTTTAATTTTAAATGTTTATTTATTTCTGAGAGAGAGAGAGAGAGAGAGAGAGAGAGAAAGACAGACAGACAGACAGACAGACATGGAGTGCAAGCAGGGGAGGGGCAGAGAGAGAGGGAGACACAGGATCCAAAGCAGGCTCCAGGCTGTGTGCTGTCACCTAAGCAGAGGTTGATGCTCAACCAACCAAGCCACCCAGATGCCCCATTGCTGGTTTTTAATGGGGCAGTACTGGTCAAGGGGTGGCTCCAGACCCCCTTCCCCTCTTTCATATAATGTATGGTGCTCAGACTCTGGTCTATAGCCTGGAGGTAACATTCCCAATGTCTGCTCCTGGGAAAAGCAGTGAATGTTGCAGGGAAAGGGAGCTCCATGTCACTAACTGTCCCGTCTTCCACATCACCAGGGTTCATGTCACTTCCATCACATGACTGAGGGTCTACTGGGCACTCTGGCTGGGGCTAGCGTCTAGGGAGCTTACGGCCTAGGGTGCGTGTGGAGTTGGGTGGGGGCAGGGGCAGGTGGACGATCCAAGCTCAGTGTGCTGAGTGGAGTCGTGACAGGTCCATGCAGGGGCTGGAGAAGCAGGGGAGATCCTGGGGGTGTCAAGGAGGGCTCCTCGAAGGGAAATGGGACTCGGCCAGAGGCAACATGTATATGTGTAGGGGTAGGAGAGAGGCTTTTTCTCAGTTGTGTATTTAGATGCTTATTTGCATATTTTAATCAGACCTCCAGATATTTTGCAATGGGAAGTGTGTTCAGGGTATCTGGTCTTTTACATTGCTGGGAATAGAAGCAATTTAATTTATTAAGGGCCAGGAGGACCCTCAGTGACATTTTCATTGAGGAAATAGGGTCAAAATGTAATCGTCCATTCACCAAATCATGTGTTGAAAGTTTTAGGATATCAGTTTTTGAGATCTTGAGCTGCTTGCTGGGTAGACAAGGGCTGTCCTCTGTGGCTGTGGAGGGGACTACTTATCTGCTCTGTACAAGAGCCCTTTTCCCAGCTTGTGATTGTGCACAGTCCGTCAGTCCATTTAATTCATTCATTTCAAGTATTTATTCAGTGCCTTCTAGGGTGGGCTGAGCCTCATGCCCTGTGTCGAGTGTAGGGAGACAATCACTCATGGTCCTTGTGTTCGGGAAACTCACAGAACGGTGGGGGACACCCCTATGGAGTCATAAGCTCACCAGAGATTCAGTGAGATGACAGGAAACATAGGGAGCGGCCGGAGACAGCCTCCTGCTCAAATTGGGTGGTTGGAGGGGTTCACACAGGGGTGGGCAGGATGCTGAGAAACGGGGGAAGCTCTGGGGCTGACTGGTCATTCTGGGCACCTGGACCACCCCTGGGCTTGAAAGGATTAGTTATAGGACTGCAGAAACGTAGCCGGCTGCCTGTCAGGAGCCGTGACCTTCCAGTGAGGGGCACAGCCAGCCCAGCACGACTGCGTAGGGCCGAAGCAGGGGGAATAGAACCCTGGCGCCCCCTCCCGTCTCCCACTGGCCAAACCCAAGGGAGCCAGAAGGCAGGGAGCCTGGAGTGAAGGGAGAGACAGGACCCTAGGGGAGTGGGAGATATCCTGCACACAGACTTGCTGCAGGAGGGGAAGCTTCTCCCAGGAAGGGTGCTGGAACTCTTTAGCAGTTTCCTGGTCCTTATGTAAAAAGTCCTGCACACCGGGAAGCTGAGAAGAGTGACAATTTATCGGCTCATCGTGCTGGAGCCCAGAAGTCCAAAATCAAGCTGTTGGCAGGGCCAGGTCCCCCCTGAAGGTGCTGGGGAAGGATGTTCCAGGCTTGCTTCCGGCTTTTGGTAGTTGGTTGGTTGTGGCAGCCTAACTCCAAACTTCCCATGGCATTCTCCCTGTGTGTGTGTGTGTGTGTGTGTGCATGCGTGCATGCCTGCGAGCATGTGTGTATATATACATGTGTGTGCATGTGTGTATGTGCTCCTGCATGCATGTGTGTATATATACGCGTGTGCATGCATGTGTGTATGCGTGTGTATATGTGTGTATGCACATGTGTATGTGTGTGAGTGTGTGCATACATGTGTGTATGTGTGTGTGCACATGTGTGGGCGCCTGTGTGGGCATGTGTGTGCTATGCAGGGGGAGCTATTAAACAGAACCAAGAGTCCTGAGAGCCACGTGTTTGGGGATCTTTCAGGTGGCTTAGATGACGTGGAGATCTGGGGTCTCCTCCCTCACCCCCTTCACCTGTGCCCCATAGGTTCCCACCCCTGGAACTCCTCTGCCTGTGCCCTGGAGACTCTTCTATCAGGAGTCCATCCAGGCTTTGTGGGGCTTGGTGCTTAAACAATTTGGGAGCTTCATTAAGAAAGAAGGCAAAATTAGATCTGAAAGTATTTATTAAGGATGATAAAATAAATCACAACAAAGTACTGGGGCAGGGGATTCAAGTCCCTTTCTTCTGGGATCTCTTCAGACGAGTGACCAGAAAGCTTCCACAGGGCAGCCTGCCACCATGCCTCCACTCGCCCATCGGGGCAACTCTCCTGGCTCCTAGGGCCCCAGGCTGGGAGTCCAGCAGCTTCAGTAGCTCCCACCCCTGCTGGCGCCTGGCCAGCTCCTTACCCTTTGGCTTCAGGTTGACACCACATCTCATGGCCCCCAGGCTCACTCTCATCACGTGGTCATAGTAACCGTGAGCGTGTGACTCACCGAGTGCCTGTTCCTTGCCAACCAGTGCGAGTGCTTTCCGAGGGTCAAACACACCAGGAGGGCAGAGCTGTGCTCCTCCCTGCTTGGCACATGGGGAAACTGGGGCTCTGAGAGCTTGTTTCTTGTCCAAGGTGACGCGGTGGCTGGGGTCAGATCCAGTCTGCCTTCAGGGCTCTGTTTCTCAAGGGCTGAGCCAACTGTACCTCCCTTATTATGGGTAATGTAGGCATGCAGTGGGGGTCTCTCTCCATCACTCGGCTCCCAAGGGCAAACTGTAGTCTCCCCTATTTCCAACATCTGGCAGAGAGCGGGGCGAAGCAGTCCTCAGGAGATACTTATGCTCAACTGTCCAGCGGGGTCAGGTTGGAGAGCAAGAGGCACAGGAAGAGACATGGTGGAAGGAAGACAGGATGGGGGCCAGGTTGGAGGAGCTTGTCGGAGGCGGTGCTAGGTGTGACCTTTTCCCAAGGACACTGGGAGCCACGAGGGGTGTCCAGCTGGGGTGTCCAATAGGGTGACCATTGGATCTGTATTTTGGAAGGTCTGACTCTCACGCTGTGATGTGAGGATGGGTTTGCGGGGAGGCGCCCACCTGCCCTCTCCCAGCAGAGCTCAGGGACGTGGAGGCCAGGCTTGTCCCGTCCCCACCCTGTCTGGCATCGCCACTGATGATTCACTCTCACTTACACGTTATGAAACATGGGCCAGGGCTTGCCTTGCTGGGCTTCAGTTTTCCCATCTGTAAACTCGGGTTTCTTCACGCCTACCTCGCAGGGGGAATCCACTGCAAAGCACCCAGGAGCCTCTTCCTGCTGCTGGCTGCCACTGGTCCTGGTTGGGAGGAAAAACCTCCTTCCTGGGGCCTCTGCTAAAGGGAGCTCAGGAGCTCAGCTCACCATGCCAGCTTGCCCCCTGAGGGGCCGTGGATGGGAGCAGCCTCCCCGTGGAGCCCAGTGGGCCTGTGGGGTTCTGGCACGGGGCTGGTGCCTGCCATGGGGGATCTCCTCAGTGCTTATGGGCTGGCCCTCCTGGGCCCCTCGTGAAGCGTGGTTAATGAAAGCTGCTCCTTCCAGGGCCTCAGGAGAGGCCCCCACGGGCCTGCCCTCAGTGGTGTCTCAGAGAAGAGGAAAGAACCCAGGAAAGTGCTAGAAAGGCCAGGAGAGGTTTCAATCAGTAAACCCCGGACACGTTTGATTCAGTCAGCAGGGCCTCTGGATGTGTGAACAGCCTCCCGCCAGCTCTCCTGCCCTGTGTTACGTACGCCTGCCTGTTTTCTCCGTAAAGACCCTCGGGAATCTGCCTAGAAAACATCTTGGGTGAGTGGTTCTTTGCAGGGCTGCGTGAAGTCAATGAAGCCTCTGGCTCCCTCTGCCCCCACCCTGTGCCCCTTGGATGGTGAGGGTTAGAAGTGGGTAGGGTGAGGGGAGGGAGCAATTTTCATTCAAGGTAGGGCAATGTGAGCCTGGTGTTTCCGTCCAAGGGCAAGGGCCCAGTGAGGAAGCATGCATGGGCTACTCAAGTTCACATTTTCCGAAAGCTGGGGCGGTGAGATCTGGCTTGAAGAGGAGGCCACAGGCTTCCTGGTATGCGTGTGTTTCTGGGGAAGGGCGCTAACTGAGGTGGGGGGCCTATGATGGGCTGGACATAATCATAGTCTGTTACATGCCCATTGTGGCTACCCTATCAAGTCAGTATTGTTACCCCCATTTTATAGATGAGGAGACAGGAGGTGAGGAAGGTTACGGACTGGCCAGAGGTCACACAGCTGGAAGAAGCAGGATCAGGATTCACAGCCAGTTCTGCCTCTTGCCAAGGCCTGGATGCTCACACGACCTGCCCTTCTGCGCCTAGAAATAGCTTGAGAGCTGAACCGGATTGGGCCCACAGGCCACTACAGCAAAACCAGGGGTTCCTTGCCAGCGGTGTCCCAGCCCCAAGCCTGCCATGCATTCCCCTGCTGTGGTCACTACCCAGCGGGGCCCGGCTCTCTCTCTCCGGCAGCCCCCACAGGACAGGTTGGCCACTTGGGAGTGCCCAGTGCCCGGCTGGGCCCCAGGGGAAATGAGGCCAAGGGGAAATGTCTCCTGGCTCCTTCTCTCCCTCTTGCAGGAGCTGCGGGCTCCTTCAGAGCAGCGGTTGCTATGCAGCCTTGTTTATTCAAGGAGAGCGTGGTAGAGGCCGGCAGCGCACCAGCAGCAGGGCCAGGGGCCTGTCCTCTAGCCCAGGGCTGGCCAGGCGTGGGGCCGCCTCATCCTTGCACCCCTGGACTCCTGGGCCACATCGTCCGTGGAGAGACCACAGAGCCTGGGCTTCTTCAGTGACAGGGGTTGGCCTCTGCGTGGAAAGGTGAGGAGGGGATGTGCAGGGGAAGGGGGTGGGGGATGGGTCAGCCCACCGGGAGTCCTTGGAGGGGTGTTGAGGACCCGACCTGGAGCCAGGACAAAGGGCACCGATGGATAGAGGCTGTGGGACTGTGGGGGCAGTCCCTTCCTCTCTCTGGAGCCTGCTGCTCTCTGAGCCTGTGAGCCAAGAAACAGGCTGCCCTTTCCTGCTGGCCATGGCCGCTGGCAGAGCTCCCCGTTTGGGGGTAAGCCCCACTCCCTGGGGCTGCCGAGAGCGAAGGTGCCAGAGGGGTAAGGAAGGCTCTGTGTTAGGGGCCACCTCTCCAGGACAAAGGCCCACATTGGCTGGGGACCTTGAGGAGCACAAGAAGGGACTGTATGGCCAGTGCTCTGTGGGTGCAGTGCTAAGGGGGTCACAGAGCACAGGGGCACCCAGTCCCACCAGCAGGGATGTGTAGGGCTGTAACCAAACCGGTCCTTTTTGTTTTTTAAAGTTTATTTATTCCGAGAGAGAGAGAGACTGTGTGTGTGAGTACACAAGCAGGGGAAGGGCAGAGAAAGAGGGAGAGAGAGAGAATCCCAAGCAGGCTCTGTACTGCAGAGCCCAAAGCGGGGCTTGATCTCATGAACCCTGAGATCATGACCTGAGCCAAAGTGAAGAGTCAGAGGCTTGGGGTGCCTGGGGGGCTCACTTGGTTGAGATCTGACTCTTGATTTCAGCTCAGGTCATGATCCCAGGACTGTGGGATCAAGCCCTCCTTGGGCTCCACACTGAGCGTGGAGCCTGCTTGGGAATCTCTCTCTTCCTCTGCCCCTCTCCCCTGCTTGTGCTGCCTCTCTCTTTAAAATGAAAAATAAGGGGCGCTTGGGTGGCGCAGTCGGTTAAGCGTCCGACTTCAGCCAGGTCGCGATCTCGCGGTCCGGGAGTTCGAGCCCCGCGTCAGGCTCTGGGCTGATGGCTCAGAGCCTGGAGCCTGTTTCCGATTCTGTGTCTCCCTCTCTCTCTGCCCCTCCCCCGTTCATGCTCTGTCTCTCTCTGTCCCAAAAATAAATAAACGTTGAAAAAAAAAATTAAAAAAAAAAATAAATAAAATGAAAAAAAAAGTAAAAAAGGACCTACCTCAGGGTCGCCTGTTGTCCTCAGGGCCACCTCACAGGCACCTGACTCTGCTCACCTGCATGGATGCTTGGAAATTTATTGCTTGTTGCATACTCAACCTCTTGTCAACAGAAAGATGTATAAAACTCATGAATTGTTTAAGGTAGAATTATAGGGGAGGCAGCGTGGCTCAGTCAGTTGAGGGTCTGACTCTTGATTACGACTCAGGTCATGATCTCATGGTCGTAGGATTGAGCCCCGTGTTGGGCTCCGTGCTGAGTGTGGATCCTGCTTAGGATTCTCTCTGTCACTCTCTGCTCCTGCCCCACTCGTGCTCTCTCTCTCTCTCTCTCTCTCTCTCTCTCTCAAAAAAAAAAAAAAAAAAAAAAAGAAAAGAAAATGTTTTTTAAGTACAATTTGTGAATGTGTAGCCACTACTGCCCAGGTCAGGAAATAGATGCCCACTTAGGCAGCCTCCCGAAGCCTCCCCCACAGGCCCCTTCCTTATGGAAGCCACCTCCCTTCCCCTTCTGCTAGGGTTAACTGTATTCTCATTTCCCCTGGCTTTTCCATAAAGTTTCACCATCTTTGTGTGCATGTCTAGGGTGTTTAATTTGGTCTTCTTTTGAACTTCATAGAAACAGAATGGCACCCTATGGAATCTTCTGTGCCTGGCTGGCTTCTTTCAGTAAACATGACACCGTGGGGCCACCCAGGGCGTTGAGGGGAGTAGTAGTTTGTTCATTTTCATTGCCGTGGAATATTCCACGGCATGAATACCCATAACTCTTTTCTCCAGTTTCCTGTTGGGCATTGGGATTGTTTCCACATTTTGGCCATTGCCAAATCAGAGCTGCTGTGGACGTTCTCATACTTCTTTCTTGGTTCACACATGTGAGGTTTTCTCCAGGGCAGGTGCCGAGGAGCAGACTTGCGGGGTATAGATAGGGCTTGCACATCTTTAGTACCTAAGCCAGGCTGCTTCTCTCCGTGCCCGTGCTCGTGTCCCCCTCGCCAGCTGTGCGTTGGAGCTCCGGCCACTCTTGGTCTCACCAACACTTGGTGTCGTCCATCCAGAGGCTTAGTTGTTGGCGATCTTGGCCGACTGACACTGACTAGCACTTCTCTGGTCAGGATTTGGGACTTGCCTTGCCGCTTTCTTACTCCCCACTTTCCTCTCTCTGGGGGAGACCCCTTTCCCCTGGTCTCCTTGCTCAGCATCGTGCTGTTTCCCAGCCTCCTCCGTTGTTCTCTCTGCTCTCCAGGCCCATCTGTCCCTAGACTAGACCGGGCTCCAGGGCAGCGATCTGGAAGTCTGATATTTCCACCGTGTCTGTGCTTCAAAACCTCTGGTTTTGGGCCCAACTTGCATCCCTTCTTGGGCCTTGGCTTTCCTTTCAATAAAAAGGACAGAAGAACAGGGCCCTCCACAGAATCCATCTCAGTTTGCCAGGCAAAACCTGGCACACGTTCTGGAGAGGCACCTGTAAGATTCGAGCTTTTGGTCAAGCAGAGTCCGCTTTCTCCCGGGGCCGTTGGAAAAGGACAGAGCTGGTGGTCTGAAGCCGGCTGAGCTTCTTACGGGGAGACCTTTGTCAAGAGCCACTTCCTGGAATGTGACAGACATTTAGACACTGGGCACGGCCAACACAAGCTTGCCGAGATGCTGAGTGGAAGAGGTGTTTATTTCTTCTCAGCCCTTTCTGGTCCTCTCGTACCTGTAAGTGCTCACAGACTGTGGTTTGATGACTGGAGCTCCAACTACTGGGCGGGGGTCCCTGAGCCGGGAAACCTTGCAGAGAGCCTTCCTGGGGCAGTGGACCAGGCCACTTTGCATAAGACTTCAGCACTAGGATCAAGCTCTTGGACGACTCACACCTTGATGGGTGAGGTTTCAGGGTGGGAGGGAAGAAGGTTCCGAGTCTCAGCCAGTGGCTGTGTAACTTCAGGCACGATTGACACGGTGGCACCCGGCCCCACCAGGAAACGTAGTCCTCCTCAGGAACCCCTTGTCCTGGCTCTGACCAGGCACCGCAGTCCGAGGCACCGCACCAACCATTTTGGGGAGGCCTCGGTGGGAGGGTGGAGGAGGAAGCTGAGGACCTTGTCAGCTGTGGCCAGTGTGATGTCTGCAGGGATATGACCCCTGGGTAGGCTTAGGCTCTTGCCGGCCCTGGGTGTGTCATACAGCCAGACCCCACATTAACCCCTTATTTGCCAGCCAGGAGACTAGATTACCTTCGAGGTCACTTACAGCTCACAGTTTAGTGACAGGAGAAGCAGATGAAGGCACCCCTTGTCCACACAAGGTGAAGCTTCATTGAATTACTAGCATGTGTTCTGATCTCTAATTATATTAGCATCAAGATGATACACAAAAGTGGGGCAGGCTCAGAAGGTTTTGAATTTTGTAAATTTATGGATATATTACACACCCTTTCCACTAGGGCCACCACTTGCACATACAGTGCCTTTGTGTGAGTTAGAAAAAGACATCTCTTTATCAAGACACTTTACTTCTATTTGTCAGAGAAGGGCAATAAATGTGCAAATTTGTGGTGACTGCAGTGTGAATGGGGTCCCCTTAATTGTGATGCCTTGTGAAGTGCCCAACCTGAACAACCACACAGGGCAGCCCTGCTTGTCCCCTACTGTCATTGTCTTCCAAACACAGCTTAAATCAAACTTTTTCTCACCCATAGGCTTTCCCATGTCTTCTAGACCAATGATTCATATCAGAATTCCTGGGAGGTGGGGGCTGTTTTGAATGTCACAGCACTAGATATAAATGCAGCTCTCCCCTTCCACCCTCTGTTTCCCCTCACCCCCAACACACACAGTAAACTATTGGAAGGCAACCTTCCTTAGCTGCATTGGCAATAAAAATGGCTGAGAAGTTCTCTTGACCATGAAATCTACACTGTCCCGGAAAGTCATTAAGACACGGGCACTAAGTAGCTGCCTCCTTAACAGACTCTGTTCTGGTGAGAAGGGATCTCTTGGAGCATTTCCCAGCAAGGTGATAGATACTTGAGCTGCTTTTCTAAGTGTCCTGCCCCAGCCTGTCTGCTGCCTCCTGCTTACCCCAGAAAACTTATGCGATGAAGGACATCCACCAGGTGGCACCTCCATTTTGCCACCCAGCCTCAGCCAGGCCACCGTAGCTTCGTGCCCCAGAAACTTTCAAACAGGGCATTTTCCCCTCTTCTTGCGCATCTTAACACGCACACTAAAATAGTTATTAAACAATAGTATCAGTGGCCACTGTTTGTTGAATACTTGCTTAGGGGCCGGACAGCATGAAATGCTTTTCATATTTTATTGAATACTCTCAGTAACCTTGTGAGACAGGTGTTACTTTTTTCCTTTTGCAGTGAAACGGAAGCTCAGAGGGGTTAGTAATGTGTTGTATGTGAAGTCTTGTAACTAGCAGGGGAAGGAATCTAACACAGGGCTGTTGACTCCTGAGTGCGCGCTGTGAAATACCATGTTCTTCTGTCTCCAGGAGCAGAGATTGTCAGCCCTGAGGCCTTCACTTACCTCGATGCAACTACTTAACCTTTCTGAGCCTCCGTCTTCTTATGTACAAAACGAGGACAATAATATCTGCCTTGTTGCTCTATTTCAAAAGTTAAATGGCGTGATATTTGCCAGCACCTAGCTCAGCGCCTGGTGCATAACAACATGGAACTGAGAAATGTTAGTCTCCTTCCCTTGTTTCTTCTCAATGAGACTGTCTGTGAAGATGTGCTTTCATGTTGATTTCTCCATTCTTGCATGCTGCAAACGGTTATGGAGCTCTTATTATGTGCCAGGCGCTGTGTTTGGCACTTTGTCTGCATTTCTTTACATTCCTGTGGGCCTGCTAGCTGATGCATCTGCTACTGTCTTGAGACAGAGGGTTACAGGAGTACTGACCCCCCTGATCCCATTATGGCAGGGAGGTGGCATCTGTAATCAGTGGGTTTAGTTTCAAAGCTGGTGAAGGGGCCCGGGGAAGGGGGCACTTATGGCGGACTGGGGGGGGACACGTCATCTGTGAGCTGCCTTCCTGCTGGCCCACGTGCCAGTCACGTCTGGAGGCAGGAGCCTGAGTGGGAGCACTTGGGCACTCCTGGTGTGTCTGGTGGGTGTAGGGATCAGTCTCCTGGTTTTGGTGGAGATGGCTCCTGGGGCTACGAACCTCAGGAGTCAGATACTGTCATTTCTCTCCTCAAAAAGTCTTTTTTTAAAAAAAATGTTTATTTTATTTTTTGAGACAGAGACACAGCATGAGCAGGGAAGGGGCAGAGAGAGAGGGAGACACAGAATGTGAAGCAGGCTCCAGGCTCTGAGCGGTCAGCACAGAGCACGACATGGGGCTCAAACTCACGAACTATGAGATCGTGACCTGAGCCAAAGTCGGACGCTTAACCGACTGAGCCACCCAGGCGCCCCTCTCCTAAAAGTCTTTAGAGTTCCCTTTACTGGCAGAGCATGCCCCGACTCTGACAGAATGCTGCAGGTCCCCACATATCGGCCCTCATCTGCCTTCCCAGCCCCGGGCCCTCCTGCCAAATCCCACACTCATAGTCCGTTCCTCCATGTTTTGGCTCAGACTGTCTTCTCAGCCTGGGAGGCCTTTTCCCTCCGCGTCTGAACCCTGCCTCCTTCCAGGCCCGACAAGGATGCTGCTTTCCTGTGGAGGGTGTCCAGGCGCCTAGTCAGACAGCACTGCTGGTCTCCCATGTGCCCATCTCTGCCCGGGACCCACCCCTGGCGTCGTGGTGGGTGCGAATTCACAGCACAGCATCCCAGGTGAGAACGGCGGGAGGGCCTGGCCGGGCTAGTTGGAGCCACTGCCTCTACAGACACGTGTGTCTCTTCCACCTGAGGGGCACACACGTCACCTGGGTCTGTCTTGTAAGGACAGAGGGCTGACCCATCATAAATATATTAAAACATTTTTTTTATATTTATTTCTTTTTTTGAGAGAGACAGAATGTGAGTTGGGGGGTGGGTAGAGAGAGAGAGGGAGACAGAATCTGAAGCACGCTCCAGGCTCTGAGCTGTCAGCACAGAGTGCGACACGGGGCTCGAACTTACGAACGGTGAGATCATGACCTGAGCCGAAGTTGAACGCTTAACCTACTGAGCCACCCAGGCACCCCCGTCATAACTTTAAAGAGAGCTTATGGGCAGGGGAAGGGAAAGGAAGAGGTCACACCTGATGCTACTGACCATCTACCAGCAATGGTGCTGAATTACTTTTGCACATGACTTCCCTTAATCCTGACAGAACCTTTCGGTAGGACGGTTTTTCAGATGAAGAAATCAAAGCTCAGAGGAATTAAGGAACTTTCCCAAGTTAATATGAGAGGGGCAAGGGTCAGTTACCAAGTTAACCCAGCTGTGTCTTGCCTCAAGGCCAAAGATCTAGGTGTCCCAACGTGGGCTTTCAGGAGCATACTGGGTAGGGGTGTGGGCTGGGAGGGGTGCCTGTCTGAGGCCTCTCTGCAGAGAGAGAATGTTTCGGTGGGGGACAATTTGGGGTTCCAAACCTAGGTTTGTTCACTCTGCCGTCTTTCCCTTACTCCCTTTCTCTACCCACCATGACATTTGACACCACTGTTCCCACCCAGCATGTCTGAGGAGGTGAGAACTCTGACTTATCAGAACCCGTGTCTCTCAGAGGTCTCTAAAAGGAGGAATGGGTAGTGTCACAGCCACACGAAGGAAGCTGCACGTGCAGTAGCCCCTGGAAGAGGGGGCAGGAGGGGCTGCATCTAGGATCGGGGGCTCATCCCCTCCCGGGCCTCTCTGCTCTGACCCCTCCTCAGAGCCTCTGCCTTGCCCTCCTGTCTAAGTAAGCGCTCTTACTTAGCCAGGCTCTGCCTGGCTCCCTTGGGAGCAAAGTGGACGTGGAACGGGGCACGGGCTCCCTGCAGGCTGTGCAAAGCACAGGGGTGATTGGGATTTTGTCCCTGGGGCTGACATTCTTTACTGGGCCAGTCTTTGCTTTGTTTCCTTTCCACTTGAAACCTGAGTCCCTTCTGCCACCTTTCTTCAGTCCTGTGGTGCCAGTCACCATGGAACCTCTGTAGCCATAGCTTTAGTGGAAAGAGCAGACAACGGTCAGTTACCTTGGGCCACTCCATTCCATGAGGTGGAAAACTGAGATTGAGGGTGGAGGAGTCAGCCATCTTGGGCAATCCAGAGCCTCAGGGAGTGAGGACAGAATCCTGGTCCCCAGAACCCATTGGCTATTAGCCCTTTAGGTCAGGGGTTGGCTGTTCCAATAAGGAATAGTCACTCCTTGGTGCCCAGAACAGAACAGTGCAAGGTGCAAATGTGGGCTCAGTAAATTGTATCTTGGTCAGGGGCTAAGTACGGTCCAGGCTAAACCCCAAAGCTTTGTCTACATTTGAGCTGGAATTTCAGATCTTGGTTTTTACAGTTTGCAAATGGATTTTTAAGTTCCCACCAGGTCATGGGTCTACATGATTTTCCCAGAGAGGGGCCACCCATTGTTCTCACATAAGACATAAGACATGGTTGTTTGTCCATATGCAGCTGTGGCCACCTCCCCTTGAGCAGGAGATCCTGCATGTAGACCCAGAGAGCCTAAGGGGTCATATGTGTAGATACAGGCAGGGGCAGGCCTACGAGGGGGTCTGCCTGCTGGGGTGCCCTGGCAAGCTATGACGTGGATGCAGGTTTCCTTTCTGTACTGCGGGTGTCCCTCCGGGCACAGAGTAATGTCGGCTGTCTTGGCCAATGGCCGTTCTGCCCGCTGAGGAGCTTGTGGCGAGTGGGGAGGGGACTGTCTGGTTCAGAAGGCCCTTTGCGGTAGAGCTGGCCACTGAAACTTTTCTCATCTGTAGTCTCAGGCAGCTCCAAATCTTTTCTTTAGCTTCTTAGTGAGTGATCCCTTTGGGGAAACTGAGGCAGCAATAACCACTTTGACAGCATAAGGTGAGAAACAGGGCTGAGATCCCCTTAGACAGTGAATCTGGGGGCACCAGGGTGGCTCAGTAGGTTGAGCTTCTGACTCTTGATTTCGTCTCAGGCCATGATCTCATGGTTTGTGAGTTCAAGCCCTGCATTGGGCTCTGCACTGACAGTGAGGAACCTGCTTGGGATTTTCTCTCTCTCTCTCTCTCTCTCTCTCTTTCTCTCTCTCTCTCTCTGCCCTTCACCTGTTCGCATGTGGTCCCCTCTCCCTCTCTCAAAATCAATAAACTTAAAAAAAAAAAAAAAAGAAAGTGAATCTGAACTACAGCCCAGTGGTTCTCAATCCTGTTTGAACATCAAAATCAGTCAGGAGTTAAGAAAAAGAAACCAAACAGATCTCTGTGGGCTGCTCCCTAGAAGACTAATTCAGCAGGAGCTGGAGGTGGGGCCTTGGAATCTGTCATTTTATCAGTTCCCAGGCGATTCTGATTTGCAGCCAAGGTCGAGAACAAGGGCTGCAGCTAAATACCACTTTTCTGCTTGTAATTCATGAAGAAAGCCTCTGCTCTGGTTAGATATGGCAGCAGGAGTCTGTGGGGCCTGCGGCTCTCACTGTCCCCAAAGCCTGGGCTCTAGCTTATTTGCTTTAATTCAGTTGTGGATGGTCTGTCCCCGTCTGGAACATTCCTGCCGGGCTTTGCTGGAAGCAGCCGCCTTGCCAATCTCTTGAGTGTGCCTCTTTGCCGGCTGACTGGGGCAAGGGGCAGGGTGTTGAGACCAATGTCCACCACATTGCTTGGGAGAAATGCTGCACCTCACGTACATTCTCAGCTGTGTGTCACTACCTTGTGGCCAGATGCTTATCTTAGTAGTCAGCAGAAGTAGGTCAGGGAGTTGCGAGGAAAATGCTCCTCAGAGCTTGAGGACGTAAGCAATGAGACCAGGCAGAGGCTGGGCTGGAACCTCTGTTTGGGCCAGAAGCGTTGCTAGGAGCTGCCGTGCCCTCTGGGGCCTGAGTGGGGACGGTGGCAGGCTGGCTTCCAGACGGGAGGCTGGTTTTCTCACTTCCTGAGTTGGGATTTGCTGCTCAGCAAAAGGAAGCTGGCCCTGCATCTTGCCCTGTTCCCAGATGATATCTCGAGGGAGTTACTCCAGAGTGCAGATTGGGACATGTGGCCTTTACCCCAGATTTTATCACTGATCAGCCCTGGCCATCCACCTCACTGCCTGTTAGGGTAGAAATGGGTCGGTCACCTTTCGCTCAGCAAAGACTATAAACTTGTGTAAAGTGGCAGAGTCTCTGGTGAGACCCTTGTCCCATGGACAGAGAATGAAGTTAGGTCAAGACAAGAGCTGACAACACCCCAGAGTTTGAGGGAGACCAGGAAGAGGCCTGAAGTAGTCAAGCAGTTGGCCACAGGACAATGAAATGACTCTCTGACAGAAGTTTGGCTTAGTCAGTGAGGTGAGATTGAGGGCCAAGAACTTCATGCAGATGGAGATTGGCACATCCTGAGAGAAAACTAGAGAGCTGGTTCTGGGAGACCCCGCCAGACGTCTGAGGAACGGGCAGAGTCATAAATCTCGACATTTGTCGTGAGGGCAGCTGGTGGAGAAAATGAGTTTTGAAGAAAGTTTTCTTCAAAAAAAAAGAAAGAGAGCATCAGACTCTGCCTTGATAAATTCTACCTTCCCCAGAGACCCTAAGGTGTCCCTGTCAAAGCCACAAGTGAATCCAGGTTAGTGGGTTTTGGTGACACTCTTCATAGCCAACTTTGGTCACAGTCTTGTGGCCTTGGCAGTTGGAATGTTGCAAGCGTCTAAGAGAGTCAGAATGTCAGAAAAGAGGTGTCCTTTCGTTCAGCAGCAGATTTCTTCAGTATAAGAATATTTCAATTCCTGATGGGCTTCCTGCAAAGTGGTTTAAAAAGTGTGCTATTTGGGGGTACCTGGGTGGCTCAGTCGGTTACGTGTCTGATTCTTGACTTCAGCTCAGGTCATGATCTTACAGTTTGTGAGATCGAGCCCCAGATCAGGCTCTGCACTGACACCATGGAGCGTACTTGGAATTCTCTCTCTCTCTCTCTCTCTCTCTCTCTCTCTCTCTTCAAAATAAATAAATAACCATTTACAAAAATGTTTGTAAAAATGTTTGTTATTTGTTCTCACTTCACTCAGCCGCTCCCTACCATAGGTCTCTCAATGTTACAAGCTGTGGACCTCTGGATCCCCAAGGACTGCGTTCACGGCCCAGGAAGTAGCGGCTGCCTCTGGACAACCTCCCAGGCACCTTCACTGATAGGGGCATGGGCACCCGTGATGCTGTTCCCCCAGGTACGGGGCTGCACTCTGCCTGGGAGATGTAGCCAGGCCGGTGGCCATGCCTTCCTGCCCTCGCCCAAGGCTCTCTGCTGGCTGTGCTGGCTCTCCATACTCAGCTTCTTGTCTGAGGCCTCCCTAGCCTGGGGAAAGGCTCGGAGTATTCTAGAAACTTGTCTGGGCTTTGCCTCCACTCTGTGCTGGTGGGCTGGCTGAGGAGCTGACCTGTTTTGTGGAGGGAGCACATGGATGGTCAGAGGACATGTGGCTGGGCCTCAGGGTGTCTCTGTCTCCTCAGCTGACAGGGCAGGATAATGGGAACAGTGTGCCCAGCTCAGCCTCAAGAGATGGGGTTCCAGACCTACTGAATGAGCCTCAGTTTCCTTTGGAGGGTGAAGGGATCTATAGGTCCTGCCATGGGTGGAAGGGGTGCTGGTGAGGTGGAGAGCTGCTTTTCCCTCGGGAGGGGGGGTTGGAACAGGGGCCCTGCGATGACTTGAGAGGAGTGTAGAGGACCCCAGAATGTCAGAGTAGTTCAGGAAATAGGTCATGACCTAGGGGCAGAGCACCCTGGGACTTTGCTATATTAATGAGAAAACAAATGCGTAATTTAGTGCCACTTTCAGATCCTGTCGGACATTAGATTCTCGTGGGGAAGTGGGAAGTACTGAAAACTTAAGAAAAACCTAGAAATCTAGAAGTAGAATGAAGATGTGACTATGTGAGCCCATAGTCCTTTCCAACTCCTTTGTTTTACCAACCTGGGGACTGAGACTCAGGCTAACTTATTTCCTCAAGGTCACACAGCAGACAGAAACAGGAAGGGAACAGACGCCCGACTCCCGGTCCTGTGACCTTCTACCCTGGGGGTGGGTATGCTGGGTTGTGGTGGGTTAGGGCCCCCTGGATGGTCCTGAGATGTGCCTAGGAGGAGTCATGGAGGCATAGGACTAATGATTCAGCTTGCGGACATTTAAGCTCCTCCTGAGTGCAGGTCCTCGAAAGATGAACAGGACATGATCCCTGTGCCTGAGTGCGGCAGGGCTGGGAGGAGAGAGGCAAAGAGAGGGGAAGGTAAGATGGGGCATGCCTGGGCTACTGTGGGGGCACAGAGGGGAGGCAAGGCTTCTCAAAGTACTGGGTGCTCAGTTGAGGCTCCCCCTCCTCGCTTCCTGCGTCTCTGCTCAGGGCCCCTCTCCTTGGGCTCCCAATCCCACACTGTCACTGCTTGTTACTCATTGTCTCCCCCACCTGCCTTCGGGCCTTGCCCAGGACTGTATCACCAGGGACTGGGGGACAGAGTCCCTGACAGACAGCGTTTGATGAATATCCGCAGTAGGGATCAATCAAATCAATTTGCTGAGTTGGGGAGGTTTAGGAGAAGATGCAGGGTCAGTGCAGGATGAGGTGCTGGAGGACTCCCAGGAGAGGGTTGTTGAGCAGGTAATTGGATGCTCTGCCCTGCCACTGTGGGGAGAGGTCAGGGCCAAAGCCACAGGTCAGGGGCTTACCACATGAGGGTGACAATTAAAGGCGTGGCGGTGAGGAGTGGCTCATGAAAGCAGCTAGTGTGAGATGTGCAGTGGACAGAGGCAGGGCAGGGGTGTGGAGGAGGGGAGCCCTGAAGAAGGCTAAGAAGGTATGGAGTGGTTGGGTGGGGCTGGGGAGCTGGAGCAAAGCTGGATGGAGAAGACAGGTGAGTGTGAGAAGTGGGGATCCAGGGCTGGGAAGAGTGGGGTGGTGGGCTTTGGTGGGGATCGTGGTACCGCGGCCGGCTGGGGGTGGGGTGGCGGCCCCCCCTTTGTGGACCAGGCTCTGGTTTGGGGGAAGGGCCACAGAGACCCCCAGGGGCAGAGTGCTCCGACAGTCTGTTCCCCAGTCCTGGACTCGGTGCACGCTAAGGTGACGCTCTTCCCATGCTTCTGCCCCCAGCCAAGGTTCTGGCCCCGGTGGCTGTGTACCGTGGGAGTGTCCCTCGGACCAGTGCCGGGCCCCGCGCACTTCCGGGTGGAAGCAGTGACTCCAGGCTTCGGACTTATGGAGAAGGTGAGGTTGGGGGACTTGGCCTGCTGACTCGGTCACACCAGATGGCCTTCCAGTGCCCTGAGTGGCCTCTCTGGGGACTTGGGGCAGAGAACTGGAGTTCCACCAGCAGCTGCCTGTTGAGGACCAGTGACCAGAGAGCAGGGCGTGGGCCTCATCCTGGAGAGAGGACAGGAGTTTGTTTGGATGTCTGGCTGTGTCCTCCAGCTACTGGCAGAGGCTGTCTTTACTGTGGTCCCTGCTGCAGATGCCCCTTGGCTTTAGGTGGATCCTTTAATTCTGTGCTTCCGAGGATGAGGTGCACAGAGGGGGGTCCACAGGAACAAGGAAGTGGGGATCTCAGCATGTCCCTCACTCTCCTCAGGACCCGAGGAGAACCCATGAGCCCCGGAAAGACCGGGTCCGCTGTCCCCTGGGTGGGCATTCAGCATGCAGGGCGGTGGTGGGGAGGTGGACACCTCTAGAGGGACAGAAGCTGGAGCGGTGATTTTCAGGACACTCATTCAGATTCCTGGCCACTTTCTGCTCTAACTTCCAGCTGCAGACCCCCCTTCTCTGCAGAGCTCCAGTCCCAGGGTTCTAGATGGAAAGCTAGCTTGTTCCGGTTACCTGCCCTCTTTCAGGCTAGTCCCCTCGCACGCCTGTGGCTGGCACCGACTTCAGCTTTTGCTGGGTCTGGTGCTGTCCAGTATCTGTGGCTTCTTCTGTGGGTCTCGTGGCTTATGTCAAGGCACTCCAAAAAATTGTTCTGTGTGGGGCAGAGATTCCAAAAGCTGGTCTCTGTTTGTTCTCCCTGTCCCTTCCACGGTCTAAGCTCCTTCAGGGCCCAGTTCAGACATCACTGCTTCGTGAAGGTTTTCCAGATCCCTCTCCTCCTCCTCTACATGCACAAAGCATTTTATTGATACCACCCTTATGGCACATATCACATTTTACCTTGTAATGAACCCATTTAGGGACAAATCTTATTTCTGTAATAGATTGCAAGTCTTTCAGTGATAAAGCTGTGCCTCACACATCTCTGTGCCTCCACTGCCTGGACAGTGCTTGGCAAATACTAGATGCTCGCTGAGTGTTTGTTGGGTGAGTCGTTGGATAACCTGGAGTCTGCACGGAAGCACGACCTGTCCTGAGTCACCTCAACTTCTCTTTTCAATCTGCATTTGGTATCGTCAGGTATATTGAGTGTATTGGTTGGGATCCTGGAGATTGCCGGATGGTGGTCCCTGGGCAGAAGGCCAACCCTAAGTATTTGTGGCCTCACATCTGTGCTGTGAAAGGGCTGTGTAGCGAGTCCCCTTTTCTTGTCTCGAGTAGCTCATGACCCAGGTCTTCACAGGTACTGTTGGATGAATGAACTGACCCAAGGAGTGACAGTAACATTGAATGATCGGGAGCACGGGACAGGTCCTGACTGTTCCAAGGAAGCAGCACCAAAGGTTTTGCTGGTGCCTGGTGCCGCCTTGGGCTCTGTGTGCCAAGTCTCTCCTGCTTCTATCTCCCCCAGCCTCCCTCCAGCCAGCTCCGAGGGTCCTGCAAGAGGAGCCGTTGCAGCCCTTGAGTGGACAAGTGGACCCCGGCAGCCTCAAGCTGGATGCCCCTCCAAAGGGATGGCAGGCCAGGAATGGTCACCCCAGGAACATTGCTGCCTTATCTCTGGGGCCCAACCACCCGGCACCCTTTTTGGAGTCTGAGGCCAACAGTGTGGCCCGGGACACCACCCAGATCAAGGACAAGCTCAAGAAAAGGAGGCTCTCAGAGGGCTTGGCATCATCTTCCCAAGGTGAGCCCCGGGCCCTGCCCACCTGCCACCCACCCACCCTGAGGTGAGGGACACCAGGCTACCTGGCCGTGAGGATCAGTAGGTATCTAGCTGGCAGCCGGGTTCTCTCCAAGCTGCTCAGGGTGAACCCACCAAGAGCCCTGTCAGCCATCTACCGGGGAATGCCTGGGCCCTGCAGCGGTCTCCCAACTAACTTCCCCATTCTCTCCCTTGCCTCCTTCTAGTCTTCTCTCCAGAGGCATCCTTTTAATTAATTAATTAACTAATTTCCAAGTCATACAGCTTCTGGAATTGCCAGACCAGTGACTCTCTCCCTGAGAGGTCTGAAGTCTTTTTTCTAGACGTGTCATGTCTTTTCACAAAGGTCTAGTAAAAGAACAGGAGCTGTGCAATGTGCAGATAGGAAGTGATCTTGATTGATCAGGTCCCTCGGCAAGTGTGGCGGGACAGGGATCTCTGGTACCCTGAGTGGGGCTGGGGCTGGCCTCACCACTCTGAGTTGGGGCTGCATTGGCCTCTCTGCACCACTGCCCAGGTGGGGCCCAAGGTGGGCATGCTGGTGGTGACGTCCCCACCTGGGTTGTGACCCCTCCTCACCTCCCTCGCCGCACCAAACTGATGATAGGGCAGGGCGGAGCCGGGCTGGGCAGGGTTGCGGAGAAGATATTTTGACTTGGTTGTTTTGATGCAACCACTTTGGAACAAGGAGCTGGAACAAGATGGCCCTCGAAAGTTCAGTGCTAAGTATTTTCACCACCGCCAGAAAATTTGCAAAGACCATCCTGAGCTCCTTACTGTAGGGATGGCAGGGGGTGGGGCAAAGCGCAGTGAAGATGTCTGCCGGACGCATGAGGTACTGATAACAGAGCTGCAAGTGTGGTGGTCTGCTTTTAGACTAGGTCAGGGTGCCCCCTGTGTCAGAACAGCTACGCTTCCACATCATTAGCTGAAAAGGAAGGGGAAACAGAAGTAAGTTATGGGCCAGGTACTTTCTTGGCATTTTATGTAAGTTACGTCACTGAATGTTTGGACAACCCCGTGATGTGACTACTTTCATCTTACAGAAGGGCAAATGGGGAGTCAGAGATGTACCCAAGGTCACACAGCTTCTAGCCAGGACGGGACCCCACTCTCCTCACCCCTAGTCTAGTACTGGTAGATTTCCCTTCCTGCCTAGCCTGCCTCTGAATTTTGTTTTATTTTAAAAAAATGTTTATTTATGTATTTTGAGAGAGAGAGGGAGAGAGAGAGAGGGAGGGAGAACACATGCAAGCTGGGGAGGGGCAGAGAGAGAGAGAGAGAGGGGGGAGAGAGAATCCCAAGCAGGCTCCTCACTGTCAGCACAGAGCCCAAAGTTGGGCTTGAACTCACAAACCGTGAGATCATGACCTGAGCTGAAATCAAGAGTTGGACACTTAACTGACTGAACCACCCAGGCACCCCTGCCTCTGAATTTTAAATAGGTGACTTAGGCCCTTTCTACCAAATTTCATAGGAGGGGGAGCAGGCCCTCCACACCGTCGGCTTGCTCGGCCTGGTGGCGGGGCGGGCCGGGGTGGATCTCCTTCTGTCCCCGGCCTGGCCTTCCATCCCTGTTGCCAGTATCTGAACTGCCCCCCAGCCCGTGCTCCCAGGACTAACTTATTCCTCATCCTTATCCCGCAGTCTCTCTGGATCCTTTGGGAGGCCCCAGAGGAGTTCCTCTGAGGAGCTTCATCCCCCGGGCCACCTCTCAGAGGCTGCTGAGGGTGCCCAAGCCGATGCCCCCCATCCAGAGCATCCCCACCACCCCTGAGGCTGGCGGAGCCAAGGAGAATGGCCTGGATCTGCCTGGGAGCAGCCAGGGTCCCCAGGAGCTGAGACCCGGAGCCCAGGAGGTGAGGTGATCCAACTGCTCTGAGTTTTACCTCTCGGTCCTTCTGCCTTTCTTTCCATTCTTTACTACCCCTGGTCCCTGAGCCTCTAGCTTCTCAGACAGTGTCTGAGGGGCTACCCTCAAGGATGGGGCTCTGGGTCCTCATTTCATCTTTCCGGCAGCATCCCAAACCTTCATGGCCGGCCTGTGAGCTTTGGCTGGCTGCCCCAGAGCTGTGTGACCACCAGTCCTACGGTTGGTGGTCCCTAGGCCTTCTCTGGTCTATATGTTCCAGAATTCCTCATGCTTCTGACCCTCCCTGTTATAGGCTGAGGGGCAAGAAGGCTGGGCTAAAACTCAGGAGACTTGGTCTATATGTTCTAGAATTCCTCATGCTTCTGACCCTCCCCATTATAGGCTGAGGGGCAAGAAGGCTGGGCTAAAATTCAGGAGACTTGGGCTCTGGTTTCCACTCTGCCCCTCACGGGCTGTGTGACCTTGGGCCAGTCACCCTTCTCTCTGGGTCTGTTTTGCATATCTATAAAAAGGAGGTACTGGACCAGATGTTCTTGAAGACTGCTTTCAGCATTGATGTTCTAGGATTTCCTCAAATGACAAGAAGAGAAAAATAAATAACAAAAAGGAAGTAGGGATGAGGGGGACCCCTGGCCAGTCTCCTGTCTTGGAGTGGTAAGGAAGCGCTGAGCTTTCTGGGGAATTCTAGGGGTGTGTGGCTGCAGAGAGAAACCAGAGGACACTTCCCAGCACTGCCTGCCACCCCACGTGGCTCCTGACAAAAGGGACCGCCCTGTATGAGGGGCCTGGGATGTGAGCATCCAGACCCTTCCCCCAACCTCCATTCTCAGGTGCAGATCTCCAGGCACTACCTGCACTGCAAGGATGAGAAGATGCACAAGTCACTGGGGGGTCTTGTGATCCCACCCATCCCAAAGGCCGGGGTGCCCGCTGGGACCCCCTCCGGTGCACCTGGCTCCCTTCCCCGCCTCCTGCCTCCAGGCCAGGATGTCCTCACGGGCCTGAGGGTCCCCCGCACACGGTAAGCTGCCCTAAGTCACAACTGCCTTGTAGTCCTCTCTCCGATCCCTCCAAGATCCGCTGAACCTCCACGCCAGCGCAGGTCTGGGGCACCCGGGGTGTGAAGGGCCTGGCTCTCCCATGAGCCACAGACCTGAGGAGGCCAAGGCGAGCTGGGTGGTCTGGGCTTAGGAGACAATGTCTCAGCCTCCGTCTTCCACCAGTTTCTTATCTGTGGCTGCTGCGATGATGAATAAAATACAAGCTGTATTCATGGTAGCATATATTTTCTTCATTAACGGATGCTAAAATTACAAGCTTTATCATGTGTGTGTGTATGGAAGCAGGAGGGAGAGGTCCACAAGATTTTAGATCTTACAAGGGGTCTTCAGACTCGAAAATGTTTGGGAACTGATGGGGTAGAGGGTTGCTGTGTTGTTAATGAGTCCACATTTATGGCTCATACGTGGGACAGACGGATCTCTTCAGATGGCCTAGAACATCTCCATGGGCAGGTCAGACTAATGTCAGAGCAAGTATGTGTGTGTGTGTGTGTGTGTGTGTGTGTGTGTGTGCATGCGCGTGCGCATGTGCACATGCGTGAGAGAGACAGAGACAGTGGCAGAGACAGAGAGACAAGAGTGAGAGGGAGAAAGGCCTCATTTCCTGCATAGCTTTGGGGCATGATGTACTGAATTTTCCCATTTGTCTCATGCCTCCTCACCTCTCCATCTCCCATGCTGCCTTCCTTCTGTCTGTATACATGTCTGCCTCCTTCTCAACCCTGGAGGAGTGTGGGCCTGCTCCTGGATTGGAGCTCCATCGACCTCTACTTCCTCACATTAGGCCCCTCCTCCTTTCTGCTCAAACACCTACTCCTTCCTTCCCTCAAAGCCGTTCCTGGTGGCTGGAAGGACTTTCTAGCCCCAGACCAGTGACCTTTACTCCCATCTCATTGCTCTTGACTTCACATCACGTGGGGCGTTGATGTCCTTGGAGTCTTCTCCTTCCTTGCCTTCCCGACTTTGAAACCCGCTTCTTGACCTTCTGTGACAAGACCTTCCAGACAGTCTCCCCTGTGCTCTCCTTTGTCCGTCTCTTAAACATGGCCATTCCTGAAGCTTGTTCCCAGCCCTTTGTACCCATCTCCTCGTTCTCCCCTGGGGGAGTCCTGTCTGTGCCGGCAGCTTCCAGGGATGGGTGTCTTCCTCATGCCCTGCTCGGCCTTGAGGTCTCCCTCGAATCGAGCTCTGGATTTCCATCCTCCTGTTGGGCAACTCCAGTCTTGTCATGTCAGAGAGAGGGAGGCTGTGCCTCCGTCCCAACCACACAGATGGGGCACCTCATGTTTCCCCAAACTGCCTCCCTCCCATGACCTCCCGATGTCCACTGAGGTGCAGGCCTTCTCTTGCTTCTGCCTTTCTTCTCAGTTTTCACTCACTGGCTCCCTCTTGAGCTCCCTGACAGCTCTTAGCCTGGCTCCTGGGCCCCCTGGGCTCTGCATCCTAATCTATTCTCATCCACCGCCCTCTGTACCTTTCTTCCACACGATCCACATTTTTTGACTTCCGGTGCCAGCAGCCTAAAGTCGACTCTCCTTGGTCTGACATTCAAGCAGGCCCCCTGTGCTGCTCTGCAGGAACCTTCCCACCCCCAGACCCTCCGGAGCCCCGGGCGGCGCCTCCCCAACCCTAACACCAGACTTTCACTCTGCTTTCAGAGCCTACTGTCCTTTAATCCCCGGTTCCATGCCTCTCCTTGTGCTAGTCTTCCCTGCCCTCCTCCAGGAGGCGATGGGGGAAGGGCGTCCTCTGCTCTGTCCACACAGCAACCAGCCCACGGACTGCCTGACCACATCCCCTCCACTGATTTGTTCAACTTTTATTTAAACCTCATACCTATTCTTTAACTGGGAGCACTACAGGGCAGAGGCCATATCCAGAAACCTCTGCAGCTTCCATGGTGCCCAGCTTGGTCCCTGGCATGGATTATACACACACACGATAAATATCTGCTCATTTGCTGTCCAGTTATAGCATGGATTTTTCTCCATTAACTCTGTGAGGTTAGCAAATAGGTGGGAAGGAGCCTCCATTACCATTTCTTTCATTCATTTGCTTTTTCATCCATCCATCCATGCATTTGTTTACTTAGCTAAGAGCTAGTAAGCACCTACTATGTGCCATGTGCTGTGGAAACAAAGCCAAACAAGACAGTCTCTGTGCTCTAGGAGCTCACGAGAGAGATTTACTAGTAACCTACTGAATCGAGGTCTAGTGAGGTAAGAACTAAGGTAGAAGGCTGCCCTTGTTTCTGGGGAGCCCAGTGGAAATTGATCTCAATTAGGCTAGGAAGCCTTCTTGGAGGAGGTGAGGCCTGAGCTGAGCTTTGAGGGCTGAAGGAGAGTTTGGGAGATGAAGAGGGAGTGATGGAGATGTTCACGGAACTGTCAGGGGTGTGCACAGCAGCACCGGTGTTTGTATGACACGAGCGGGTGAGGTTAGCAGGGTGGCGGGGCCCTGTGTGCGCAAGTGAGGACGGTGAGCTTTAGCCTGGAGAATGAGGTGCTGCTGTGCCTCTTTCGGTGTGGAAGTGCCATGAGATCTGAGTTAGAAAGGCCACTTTGACGACCACAGAGGGCGGTGCACACTGAGGCAGAGGCTGCTACGGGCAGTGCGGGGAGAAGCCGTGGGCGCCTGGCAGGGCAGAGGCAGTGGTCTGCGGTGTCTGGACCCAGCCTGGCCTGATGTGGTCTCCCGGTCAGCCTGCCCTTGACTTTGCAGATGGAGTTACGTCTCCTGCAGCTTTGAACTCCTAGCCAAGGGCCTCTTTACAGAGCCGCCCACAGCCCCTCCACTGTGTGCCCCGTCCCGCCCACTGCCCCATCCCGGGGCTACTGGACCCCTCACAGCAGGGGCTCCTTCTTGCCATCTCTCATAGTGTTTTTTCTTCCCCGTTCTTTTAAGATTGGTTCAGGAGAGTGGGCCTCGGGAGAAGACCCCTAAATCTCTGGGTATGTACCCCCCCCCGCGCACTCCCACTTGCTATCTATTCAACTCCCTGCCTCCTGGACCGGGTGTGGGGGCAGAACTGGGGTTCGAGTAGGCCTGAGCACCCTCGGACCCGAACCCCTCATTTCACGGATGGAGAAGCTGAAGTCACCGGTGGTGCCGCTTTGGGGACCAGTGGCCCTGTGCTATGCCCGGCATGTGGACCCACGCCAGCTCATGGGCCAGCTGAGAGGGAAGGTGCAGACCCTGTGTGACAGAGGAGTGCATGCTCCGAGACTCTGCAAGCTGGGTTTTGTCCTCAGTCTCGGCACGGAGGTCTCAGTCCCGGCTTATCTGCAAGCGGGTCTACATGGCTCCAAAGACGGAGCTTCTGACACGAGGGGCTGCCTCTGCACGGTTTTGAGCAAGTGGAGGAGAATACTCCTCACCAGACCGACTGAGAAATTAAACCACATCCCGTGAACCCCTTAGTCAGCTGGCCCCAGAAGGTTTCAGCATCAGGGGAATACGGCCAACTGGGTGGCCAGTGAGAGGCCAAGGCGCAGAGAGGCTTCAGAAGAGGGAGCAGGAAGCTCTCTAGCCTCACTCTGTGACCTCACTCTGTGACCTCACTCTGTGGAGAGGAGGGAGGATGAGCCCTGGGCAGGTTGGGGGAGGGGACCCCCAAGCCCGGGGATGAGAGCTGGAGGCCACTGCTGTGCTGACCGGCAGGAGGGGGCAGACTCCTGGTCCAGCTTTCTGGCAGGCCACTCTGTATAGCTTAGCAGATGGGTCCACTGGCTAGGGGGAGGCTGTTGCCCAAGAAACCCCAGGGTCAGGACTCGAGCTGAGCCCGAGAGGCGGTCCTGGCATAGAAACTTCTGTGGTGGCTCTTTCCCCTTCTGCTCTCTGGCTGGGCTGAAGTGGGGTGACCTTGGGCAGTCTGGTGTGACAGCCACTGGCACCCACAGTGTCCCTCAACAACTACCCCTGAGGGTGCTGTCAGGGGGTTGGGCCAGGAGACCCCAGTTTGTAACCACTCCTTTGTCTGCATCGCAAGCTTGCTGCTTGAGAACCAGGTCCCCGGGGGCTTGGTGGCAGGGTCCAGGCTGCTCAGACAAGGCTTTTTAGGGCCTCTCTTGGAGGTGGAGGTGAGGAGAGGGGATGCCAAGTAGTAAAGTCCTTAAAGGGCCCTCTGACCCTCCAGTTGTCAGCTGGGGATAACATTGCCCAATATGTGTAACACGTCTACCACGTAGAAGGAGCTCGCATGGTATTGTCTGAAGCTGAGGGCTTCCCAAATTTTGTGGCATTCCTGCAGTCCTTGCCCTGGTTAGCTGGTACCTGGACATCTGTGTCCTCTGCCCTGCCCTTTACTTTTGGGCAAATGGAGGCTTCATCCCTCCTCCGTCTTGGCCCTTGATCCTTCTCCTGGGACGCAGGCAGAGGGATCCTTGGTAGGAGGCATGGGCTGGGCAGAGGTCCAGGGTAACCTGGGAGCCCTCCTGGAGGCCCCAGATTCAAGACACCCCTTCCAGCCTCAGGTGGCCCCAGATAGTGGTCCCCTTATTTGCAGGTTCACCCAAGGACAGTGAGCTCCAACCTTTGTGAACAGGAGAACCCAGTTAACATTTCTTTCATTAAAAGAAAACTAATCCACCCCTGTCTTGCCTCCATCACAAGACAACATACTTTTGAAATTCATTGATTAGGAAAATCTAGATTAACAAAGAGATACTAGTGATTTGATGTCATTTGGAAATCAGTTTGTATTGTATCAATCACAAGAGCATCTGAAGGTTGCTGGGTCTCAGCTTTTCTGTCTGTAAAATGAGAGGACTGGACTAGTATTGTTGGTTCTCTGGTCTCTTCATGTTTTGTGATGAGGGCGCTCATTTTATTTTCTGTCTTCCTGAGCTGCACACCTCCCAGGTAAGACAGACGTGCATTCTCAGGAAATATCTTAAACTTCTTAGACAACAGACCTGCCCCCTGTTTTCTGCCCACACTTCCTCCCTCCCTTCCCTGTCTTATAATAAGGTATACAGTAACTATTGGATGGATGGATGGATGGGTGGATGGGTGGATGGATGAATGAAAGGAGGAGAACATTCTATGCCTGCCAGTGCTGTTCTGTAGAGTAAATTTAACCACAAGGAAGTACTGGGCAAAACAATGGAGAGAGGCAGTCTTAGGCAGTAAAATGTTACACCAACCACAGTGTCATAGGGCCCCAGGACAGCCCAAAGGGATGAATACTGCCTCAAGGTGCTGGGTGTCCTCAGCTGCACTCTTGTTCTTGACTCCTCAGAGCCAAAACCTTCGGCTCCACCTGCCAGAGACAGGTCTGATGCCCCCGAGAAGGCTGCCCTGCCTTCATCTCAGTCTGCTTCTACGCTGACAACCTTCTCCTTTGGCCATGCCAAAGAAGCCCGCCTCTTGCTCAAAGAAGAGGACCAGAGGGAGAGCAGTACCAAGGTATCTGGAAAGTGAGGGGAGGAGAAAGTTGGGGTCAGAGTGGACCACTGGATGAACACAAGCATGCTTCTGAAGTACATAAAAGTGGGGCCAGCTTGAGGAGGGCAAGGAAGAGCACTGAGGCAGCTACCCTGGTACTTAAGGCTGGAACCTATAGATGGTTTGGGGATCAGGACCGAAGAAAGGGAGAGAAACAGGAGAGAGGAAGAGAAGGGTGGGGGGGGGGTGACTAAGTGAAAGGCAGAGTACAGTGGGGATCTGAGGGGTGAGATGGGGGAGGAAGGGAGGGCAGAAGGAGGTCACACATGGTTCGGAAGGAAGCAGGATGTGGAGAGTACAGAGGGGCTTAGGTGAACCAAGTTGAGTAATTTGAACCAACACCCAATATAGCAACTGAGAGGCCGCTGACTCAGAGGCAGATCAGCCAAAGGCTGTGCTTGACAGGCTGACAAATACCTTGCACTTCTAAGGTGACCTTGGTCCAGATGATTCTCTTCCCTGGTCTGGATGAATTTACTAAAACTTGAAGAGTCACTGTTATGGGAGATCCGTGCTCAGTCTTTGAAACAGAGATATAAAATACAAAAGGACTGCTGTGTGCATGAGCTATGTTAGGATCCCGTGATGATGATGATGATAAGGTCCAGGTGCCACAGCTCTCCCACACCAGCCAGGGCGCCAGGAATGAAATGAAGGCAAAATGATTCAGGGCCATGAGATGACCTCACCACCGACCCACCCTTGGCCACTCACACCCATGGTCAGACCTTGGGTCTCATGATAACTTCATCCCCATGGGCACCTCGCTTTCCAGTGTCCCCATCTCCTGTTGTTCTGGCTTCGTCCATCCACAACCCAGCCCCAGCATTGCTCCCTGCTCTTGCGTCAACAACATCCTCCTTGAAATGGGACCACTCCCATCAGCATCTTAGCTCTCTGTTATTTCTGTATTCTTCGGAAAACCAGACTACTCCCTTGCCTGCACCCATTCTTTCCTGAGTCCACTGCAGTTGGGTTTGGGCCCCACTGACACTGCTCATGCCCAGGCCACCAGTGACCTCCACCTCCCACGTGCAGCACAGTCCAGTCCTCCTCTAACCTGACCCACCAGTGGCTTTAATGGCTTGTCCTTCTTGAAGTCTTCACCTTGGAGGGGAAGCAAGGGGGTGGTTTCCTTCTTGATTCTCTGCCTCCATTAGATTTCATTCCTTCCTGGTTCTTCTTGGCTGACTCCTTCTCATCCTCCTGCCCTCTATACACTGGAGGCCCCAGAGCCCTGACCTCTGGCCTCTGGTCTATTTATATTGACCCCCTGTGACCTGATCTAGGCCAGGCATTAAGTGGCATCTATATGCTGAGGACTCCCAAATTTCTCTGTCTGGCCCAGACTTTCCCTTGACCTCCAGTAGCAGTTAAATTATATTACTAAGTGTGTGTTCACTGATACTCTGCATTTCCATTTAGATATCTAATTATATTTCAAACTTACCTTATCCAAAACTCAACTGTTGAATCTTTACCACCCCCCTCCCAAAATCTCCTCTTCTCCCAGGGTCCCCTCTCAGTGAATGGCAGCCTTCCAGCTACAATGGCTGAAAATCTTGGGCCCATCCTTGCCTCTGCTCTTTCTGTCACCCCACACCTCATATATGAGCCAAAGTGGTGGGCCCTACTTTTGGGACATGTCCAGAATCAGGCCACTTTGTCATCTTCATTCTTGCTGTGGTAGTGCAAACCCCACCACATGTAAACTCTTGGTTCTATTTTGCAACTTCTTGTGAGTCTTAAGTTGTTCCTAAATATAAAGTTAAAAAAAAAATAGTAACACTTAGGGGAACCCCCTCACCCCTCAGTGGAAGTCAGATCATGTCACTTTTTGTGCTCAGAACCTCAGCGGTTTGCTGTGTCCTTCAGAGGACAAGCTCAACTCCCCACCAAGGACCACGGCGACTGGTGCACGCCTGCCACCTTCCACCCTGTGTCCTACCATCCTTTGATTGGTATGGTCCAGCCAGTACCCTCACCCCAACCACACCCAGCACGCTCCAGCCTCGGGGCCTTTGCACTCTATTCCCTCTACTTAGCATACTTCTCCCCTAGAAATCTGCATGGCCCCTGTTCCCTTATCTCATTCCTGTCTCTGCTTAAATTTCACCTCCTCAGGGAGTCCCTCTGGGTCTTCCTACTTAAAATGGAAGCCCTATCACCCTCTGTCCCTTATTCTCCTCCCGGTACATATTGCCTGATGTTCGAGATTGGTCTGTTTGCTGTCTCCCCACTCCATGGCAGCCCTTAGGGAGCAAGGTCTTGGTGGTTGTGTTCATTCCTGGTACAGTGATGGCACACAGAAGCCACTCACACTCCCAATGATTGAATAAATGAAGGTACAGAAAACACAGTTGGGTCCTCAGGGTAATGGAGTTTGCCTTGACCTTGTGCCAGATCCAGGTCACCATCTCCAAGTCTGCCCAGGAGAAGATGCGGCTGAGGCAGATGAAGGAGTTGGAGTTCCAGAGGGCACAGGAGCCGGAGAGGGAGAGGGAGCTTGCTTCCCAAAGCCTGGGCTCCCGGAGAGCCCTGGTGAAGGAAGGTACTGGGTGCCTAGGGCAGGATTCCCTCAGGCTGGGGAGAACTCTTGGCCAACCCCTGGGCAAGAGAGGGACTACCCACAGCTCCCCATGTCCCCCAACCTCACACCAGACAGGGGGCCATGGATGGGCCCGTGTCCAGAGGAGGACACTGGGGCCGAGGACAGGTGGGACCAGCTCCATCCTAGGACTTTCTTTGCCTCCACAGGCCTCCTTCCCCTCCGGGGCAGTGGAACCTTGTCTGTGTCCACTGGGCTGAGCATCCCACGCAGAAACATGGGTGTCACCCTCAGGAAGCGGGCCAACCGGGCCTCACTACCCAGCATCCCTGTCAGCAAGCAGGAGCCCAGCTTTGCCCGCCATGCTTCAGGTAGGGGCCAGACCGACTGGCTGGGGGGCACACGTCCCGCTCACTGTGTTGCCTCGGGATGCTCTGGGGGCACGACAAACGTGACCGGGACTGCTCTGCTTTTCCTCATTACCCATGTTAGAGTAGAGGGTGGCCTGAGGTGCAATCACCTTGCCAGAGAGAGAGGAATAGTGTGGGAGCCAGCCTGGAGACCCAGGGAATTGCAGCTGAATTACTGGGAGAAGGGCAGATGTGTCCAGCCCACATGACTTGTCCTGGAGGGCTCACCAGTGCACCAGGACCACAGATCCTGTGGAAAGCACCCATGAGAGTAGCTGGAAACCTCAGGAAGAGGAAGAGAGCGGTCTGTAAAGACCTTGGGTTCCTACACTTTGCCTCATAAAGTGTCAGTGTTAGATAGGGCTGGTTAAAGCCTGCAATCTCAGGATCCAAAGGTTCTGTGGGATGCTCAGGAAGGTGCCAAGGGACAAAGGAGGCTCTGACCCCATTCTACCCGAGCAATACCTATTTTGCCTCACTTTTTTGTTTATTGCATAACCACTTGAGAGTTCAAGTTTGAAAGATTTTCTACTAAAGAACATTGGAAAACAACCAACCTGGTTCACAGTTTCTTTAAGTGGGGGGTGTGGTAGGACCATGGTGGTAGAATAGAACACCTTTTTGGTGCCAGAAATAATATTGACTCACCCTTCTTTTCCATTCTCTTTCTATCCCTCTGATTCTGTCAAGCAGAAAGTCTAAATTCGGTGCTGGTCTTTAGTATGCCTCGCAGACTTGGAATCTCCTTTTTAAACAAATAGATCTTCCTTCCAGCTGGAGGCATCAGAAACTGGCTATAATTTGATAGCTGGAGTTTATATCATCCTTTTACTTTTCTTGCAAATATCCTATTCTATGACAAAATAATATTTGTTTACCAATTACAGCAGTGACATAAATCTCCCTTTAGAATAAACTTATGTAAGATTCAAAAAGTGGGTCAGCTTGAAGAAACATGCCATATGAATAAAATTTAGGTAATTAAGAGATATGACAAATAATCGTGAAAGTGGTAATTGAATGGTTGACACTCAGGAGATATTGATCTAGATAATCCACTCCATTCATTTTACAGACAACAGGACTGAGACCCAGAGACCCAAAGTCCCCTAAGTTGACTTTAGGTGATGGTGGCCCATAGGGACTAAGATTTTGGCTAATGACTCTTATCCAACACCAAAGCTGAGAGGAGAATCCAGTCTCTGAAAAGTCTCTGAAAAGAAGTAGCAAGGAAGTGAGGTGTGGCAGTGACAGCTCTGGGTTCAGAGCAGACCCTCTTGTCATGGCTCCGTGGGGGGACTGTGGGGGAAGGGGCCCAACCTCTGAGGCCTCAGTGCTGTGATTCAGGCATTGGACCAGATAGATGACTAAACTGCCTTCCTGTTCCACTAGGATTGTGTGATTCTGGCCCCGTCCCCAAGGAAGGAGAGCCTAGAAAACATGACCCGATTTTTAAACAACATCCCTGCTTTTCGGCAGTCCCTGCCAGTGTGGCCACATCTTGACCACGCGGGCCCCAGTTAGCTGCGTTGTCTCGTCTCCCTGCTTCCTCCTTTGGACCACTTCCCTGCCTGTGGGCAAGTTCGCAGAGGATGGAGAGTGGGGGGGAGGAGGACAGACTGATAACACAGGTTCCTGGGTGGGGATGAGGTTAGAACACGACCAGTGTGAGTAGGGGCTCCCTCCTTGACAGATGTATGAGCCTCACCCAACCACAGATAGGGTAGGATTGGGGGTGAGTCACTGGCATGGTGTGCTTTGTCACATGACATCAACAGCATATCACAGGCCAGCTTGTTCAGAACCATCAGGTTGGCAGGGCCGGGACGGAAAAGGCCGACAAAAGGTAGAGTGCTGGGTGGTGTCCGTGGCCCCCCGGCGGTGAAGCACAGGCCCTGCCCTCTCGGCCCCCACCAGTCCCTTCTCTGAGCACATCTCGTGCGAGGGGGGCTTGGGATGCAGCCAGGCCTGGGTCCTCCTGCTGAAATGCTCCCTGTTCCTTCCCTTTTCTGTGAGTGCAGCCAACTCACTCCCTGCGGTGCTTGCCTTGGGGTCTCCCGAATGGGAAGAAGAGGAGGAGGAGATGGCTCTCAGAGCCTCTAAGGAGCTGAGGCCTTTCTCGAACCCTGAGCTGGGGCTGATGGATGCCCTCCAGTGCCTCGAGAGCAGCGACTGGTGAGGAGACGCCTTCTCCCCCTACTGCAAGGGGAGGGGTGGTGGCAGGGGCGCCCCTGGTCTGCAGGGCTCCTCCCTACCTGCCTGTGACGAGGTCTGGAACTCGCTTCTCAGGCAGATGAAGGAGAAGGGCCTGGTGAGCATTCAGCGCCTGGCGGCCTGTCATTCAGATGTCCTTGCTGGGAGGCTGCACGACGTGTCCTTGGCTGTGACGGGGGAGGTGAGGCCACCTAGACAGCTGGGCACTGTCCCCACCCTGCAGCCACTCCCCCTTCCCCGGTGCCCCTGTTCAGTGAGGGTCACATGGCAGCCACGGAGGGGCCGTGGCTCCCTCCCTGCTTATTTCTTAGCCCTCAGCCATGGAGGCGGGAGGTACCCGCCCATTTCTCAGAATGGAAAACTGGGGACTGGGGTTTCCTTTGTTCTCATCGCTGGGTATTGTAATAATCGGAATCCTGTATGCCCATTTGCCACAGCCCTGTGTTGTTCTCTGTACTCAGATGCCTGAGCAGGGTTGGAGTGTTCTGGGCTAAATCTCCATCTTCAGGGAAGTTGTAACATTTCCCAAGGACTTTCTCCCCTGGTACTGGTCCTGGGCCTAGGCTGGGCCTGGAGGAACAGTGGGGCTCCTTCTTGGGAATAGACTATTCCAGTGGTGAGGGCGGGGCAGCTTGTGAAGACCAAATTGAGCATTATTTGTAAAGGTACTTTGCTGACTAAGTGTTGCCCAAATTTCAGATGTTCAAATTTCAAATTACAGGTGGAATTAATAATTATGGTGGTAACAATAACAGTGTTTTTTAAGAAAATAGGGCTGTCTTGTCCAGAGCTGCTGCAAGGTTTTCGTTTCCAGCCTGGCAAGGCCTAGGCCTGCAATGAGGGTGGAGGTGGTGGGAGAGGGTGGTGCCGTGCCCTGTTCTTCGTATGTTCTGGAGCCCTTGGCAGAGTCCAGCGGTCCTGGAGGGTCCCTCTCCCATCTTTCTCCTAGGTCACCAACCTCCGCTCCAAAGTGTCACGCCTGGCCATCAGCACCCTGGGAGACCTCTTCCGGGCCTTGAAGAAGAACATGGACCAGGAGGCCGAGGAGATCACCCGCTGCCTGCTCCAGAAGATGGGGAATACCAGCGAGTTCATCCAGAGAGCGGCCAACCGGTCCCTGGGGGCCATGGTGGAGCATGTGACCCCTGCCCGCTCCCTGGGGGCCCTCACCTCAGCGGGCATCTAGTACGTGCTGGCTCGTTGTGGGAGGGGTGGGTTGGGAAGGTAAGGCGAGGGGAGAGGCCTGGGGATGGGAGGGGAGCAGGCAGATGGGGCAGGTGCCTCACACATTTAGCTGGGGGAGGAAGACCCTGCTTCCTGGGGGGCTTCTCTCCCGCCCTTCCTGGGCCAGGCTGGGGATAATAAGGTCAGCTCAGGGCAGCCTTGGGCCTCAGCTGGAAGGGGAGAGCTGCTGTGTTCTGGGGAGATCATAGTGTCCGTGGTAATATCCTGGAGACAGGGCTGAGAGGCAGCCTGCAGCCTGTACCTCTCCCAGGAGAGGGGCGTTCTTTCTGATGAAATCCGGGCTATGAGGAGAGCAAGGCACAAAATGTTACTTCGGCTCACACCTCTTGGCATTTTCCTGGGCGGAGGAAGGTGCTTTCTACCATCGGAGGCTTTCTGCAGTCAGATTTGCTTTCACTTGTGGAACCAAAACTAAAGCAAAACCAAAACCATTTCCCAAAGCCTTTCTCTCAACCCCAGAGCCGGTCGCGACGCTCCTGCAGGAGACTTCTCAGATAGACCCCAGGCTGTGTTGTAGCAGCCATTGCCTTTGGTAATGGCACCAAAGCCCAGTACAGAGAGTAAGGGGTTCCAGAGCCGTGTCGCCTGCGTTCACATCCCAGATTGTTACTTAACTTCTCTGTGCCTTGGTTTCCTCATCTGTAAAATGGGGATAATAATGGTATATTCCTCATAAAACAGTGAGGAGTAGATGAATTGATTCATGAAGGAGCACTTAGAACAGTGCCTGCCTTTACTAGAACATTTATTGAGTGCCCACTGGGGCTGTTATTAACTTGGGAGAAATTAATTGTACTTTTTTCTGGATTCTTCCCTTAGCCACAGCTTCCTCACAGGCAAAATGATGGTAACAGTGGCTTATGGAGTTGAACCGATAATAGATGGAAGGTGTTCAGCAGGGTGCCTGGCTCAGTGCATGCACTAACTACAAATTGAACCACCCTATCATTGTCGCAGGAACCAGGGTCAGGTGTCCTCGGGGCTGCACACTTGAATTCCCAGGGATCTGGCTAAAATGCAGATTCTGATTCAGATGCTAACGGAGCTGGTCCTTGGGCCATAATGAGTAGGGAGAACCCAGAAGACCCCTTTGTGTTACACTGGGATGGGACCCTGGGGGAAATAGGGGTCAGTGCTGCCTAATGAACTGTGGACACACAGGCCCCGTTGGAAAAGGTGGGAAAGAAACAAGTGGCACCCTGATGGGCTTCTCTTGTAAGATTTCAGGTTCCTCCTGTTGTGGTTACCAAGTCACCCATTGATCCCCTGTCCCTCCCTCCTGTCTCAATTCATTTCAACAAACATGCAGTAAGCTCCCACCATGTGTGGGCATGTGCCGGGCACCAGCAGGGCACAGGATTCCACTGAGAGGAAGCTTCGTGCCAGCTCCCGGGGAGCTCCTAGCCTGGTGGGAGAGCCACAGGGGTGTACCTGTACTTCCCAGGGGACAAGGGGGTATTCTGCCTAGGGGGCTGGAGAGGGCAGAGATGGAGACGTTGATTGGGTAGGATCTTTCTAGGTGAAGAAAAGATGGGGAAGGCAAACATGGGCTCAGGAAGGCACAGGGGTGGTGAGCCTTCAAAAGACACACCGGTCCAGCTCTCCCCTCCCCTCTGCTAGCCTCCAGCACCTTTGGCAGGGACTGTGGAACAGCATCAGGTGGCTTCAGGTGCTCCTTCTTCCTTCTGTTGTTGCCATTGTCATCCTGGGTTCTATTGTCAGGATGTGGCTGCTCTTTCCTTGAAGATTCCCTGTAGCCCGTAGGAGACAGATTTCAGAGCCCATCACAGCATGAAGCATGGGTGCACAGGTGTAGGTCCATGTGTGGCACTCTAGGGACCCCACACCCCATTCCTGTGTGAGCCCTTGACTGTGATTTTATTTCCTTTCAGCCACCGAAACCCCTTAGTCCGGAAATGCACTGCCGAGCACCTCTCAGCCGTCCTGGAGCAGATAGGCGCCGAGAAGCTTCTCTCAGGCACCAGGGACAGCACAGATATGCTGGTGCGCAACTTGGTGAGGCTGGCCCAGGACTCCAACCAGGACACCAGGTGATGCAGGGCCGGGGGCCTGGGGGCTGCTTACCTGGCCAGCCCAGGGCAGATAAGACAACCAGCCAGCCCTGAAGGCCCTAGCCCCCCATAGCTCAGCTTCCCTGGGGTCGGATAGACTGAAGCTGTTTGCTTTCCTCAGGGCTGCTGTCTGTCTCTGTGCACAGGCATAGCCAGGCCTGTAGGAGGGTCCACACTCCCTGCCTCTGGTTCTCCCTCTCTCCTGCTGCCCTCCCTCCCCATCCTGACCCACCCCAGTTTCATTCTCGAAGACCACTGTTCATTCCTTCCAAGGATAGTGAACAGATCATTTTTCATTATTAGGAATAGGGCAGTGAATAAGAAAAATTAGGCCTCTGCTGTCCTGGATCTCACCCCTAGTCTGGATAGGCAGAAAATAAAGAAATTATTATGATTCTTCTAGATATGGATAAAGGATACAGAGGAAAAACGCCAAGATGTAACGGAGAATGGGGTGGCAGCTACTTTGATTACAAGTCTGGGGAGATCTTTCTGAAGGGTGACATTTGAGATGAGAACGGATGGGCCAGCAGGAGCTAGCTCTTTGGGGGTCTGGGGTGTGAGTGTCCCAGGCAAAGGAAATGGTACAGAGGCCCCGTGTTGGAGGAAGAAGAAGGCTGGGCTGCAGGGTGCCTGGTGGGGGGGGGGGGCAGTGGGCGGGAGATGAGGCGGACAGGACAGGGCCAGGCCTGGCAGCGCCCCACGCGCCACAGCCAGGAGCTGGGATTTGGGCTGGTGTGTGACCGGAAGCCACCGGGGGATTTTTAGTAGGAGTGTGAGGAGATAATTCGACGGTGTTAAACAGGAGAGTGACAGAACCTGATTCACTGTCTTGGAGAGCTAGGGTTAGGGTCCAGTTAATCACACTCCTTGGTTCCTGGGTCTGGTCACCAGATCTGGAGACCACACCAGCTCGGGGACTGCTCCACAGCCGCGTTCTGTGGTGTGCACCAGCCAGTGCCTTCACACCAACAGTCCACGGGTGGGCCCTCCCCCCTGCAACAGTGCCCCGCATCACATGCGCACATGGCTCCCTGATGGAGCAGAGAGCTGCTGGGAATGTGCCCTGGGGGCAGGACTGTGGTCAGGGGCATGTGTCCCCTGGCGCAGCCCGAGCACTACAGGGCGCCCGGGAGCACGCTGTGCCCCTCCGCCCCCCACCCGTGGCGCCAGTGCCCACGTCCTCGCGACCTTGCATTATCTGGATTTCTAATTTTCACTGATCTGATGGGTAAAAATAACAGCTCATTATTGTGTCAGAGTGCTCCTGCCCCACCCCGATTACTAGGGTTTATGTTTCTTTATAGGCTCACTGCCCTTTTGATTTTTAAAAATAGTCTTTCTGGCGGCTCATTGGAGGATTGCTAGGAGAGAGGGAGCAGGATGGACGAGGGGCACTGGACAGAGGGCTGCTCCCCAGTCCCTGACAGGGGTGCTGGAGGCTAGCAGAGGGTGGGGAGAGCTGGATTGGGGTGTCTTTTGAAGGCAGGGCCAACAGGATGTGGGTGGTGAGGCTTTCAAAGAGAAATCAAAGATGATGCTTGGGTTTTTCAGCTGAACAGCTGGGTAAGTGTTAGTGCCAGTCACTGAAATGAGGATTATTGGTGGGGAGCCAGAAGGTTTTGTAGATTTGTTTTTGGTTGTTGGTGGGGGGATGGAAATCAAGATCTAATATCTCTCCAGCTCGAATGTCCCTCTCCTTTCTGACCTCTCTTCCATTGCAGGAATCGACCACACTCCATTTTCCTTCTTGGCTCCTATGCCTCCGGTGTCTGTGGCCCTGCACTCCCTGGTTCCGCTCTCCCTCTTCATTCTTGTCCCCCACTTACAACTCTCCCCGACCACTGTCACCACTTCCGTGGCTCCAGCCCGAGCAACTCTGATGCTTCCTAGGGTCTCCCTTCCCTGAGCATCAGTGCTTTACCTCTACCTCCAGAGGGCCTGTCACCAGATGTCCCACTGTTATCCTTGGGGCAGAATGTCCCTCAATGAACCCATTGCCTTCTCCCCAAGCCTTTCTCTGGCTGTGTTCCCTCTATTGTTTTTTTTTTAAAAATATAATTTATTGCCAAATTGGCTAACATACAGTATATACAGTGTGCTCCTGGTTTTGGGGGTAAATTCCCGTGATTCATTACTTACATACGACACCCAGTGCTCATCCCAACAAGTGCCCTCCTCAATGCCCACCACCCATTTTCCCCTCTTCCCCACCCTCCCCCCATCAACCCTTAGTTGGTTCTCTGTATTTAAGAATCTCTTATGGTTTGCCTCCCTCCCTCTCTGTTTGTAACTATTCTATTGTTAAAAGTCACTATTATTTACTGAGTCACTGAAGATGCAAAATGGAGACCTTCCTACTTTATTGATTCTAAAACACACAGTTTCCCCCGCATTTTAGTATCTTACAATCAGAGGCGTCTCACCGTTGCTGTTGGCCAGGCAGCAATTTTGATTTGGGTTTTACTATCTGCACATTCGCAAACTTGGGTCGTTATTGCTCATAGCATAAACCCTTGAATTACAGTTTGCATTGTAGGAAGTAAACTATGAGGCTTTCTCTGCTTGTTAGCCTTTTATATTTATTTTAAGAAGTCACCGTGGATGCTCTGTGGGGACTTGTTGAGTTTAATTGCTCTCTAAAATGTCTTGGAAATATTACACTCTTATTCGGCATTGAAATGAAAAGTTATAGTGTATGAGAAAAGGTATGGAAATAGAGAGATGGGACATAAATTAGATATTAATGCAAACAGTCATCATGGAAGGAATAACCAAATTCCACATTTTCTTACAAGGCCACCACAAACCAAGTAGTTTACCCAACCTAAGGAGGGAAGGGCACTACCTAAAAGTAACGTTAACTCCGTTTCTGAGATAATACAGAGAAGGGTTGCCTTCCTACATGGGGCAGTGTCATAGAAGGCAGTGGAAATTGCCAGTGTTTTCTGTTTCTGTTTTTCCTTTAGTGGAAAATAAGTCAATGGTGCATTTTATGATCAGTGGAGTCTTAGGTTGAGTGAAATACGAGAACGGAAGATGCTTTGAGCTCCACCTCCAATCAGCTCCCACACCCTGAAGTTTCAACTTTCTCGGCACGTCCTGAATCTGACCACCCCTCCTTACTCCCACTCTACCGCCTTATTTCAGGACTTCATCATCTCTCGCCCGGACTATTATGGTGGCCTCTTAGCAGGTCCCCTGCCCCCCTCCCCCCTGCCTTGTCCTCAGAGACGCATCCTCCACACTGCTGCCAGAGACATATCGACTTCAGTGCAATTCTGATCATTCTTCAGCTTCCCACTGCACGCAGGTTAAAGCCCAACTCCTTCATGTTTTGAGAAATTGGGTCGTACCTTCTCTGTATTCTATCCCGCATCTAGGTCTTGCCTGCTGTTTTCCAACCACAAGCCTGCTGACACGTCAGACCGTATAATGGATCCTAGAATGACGCCCCTCCACCACCCTCTTACCCCCTAATCCGTCTCACTCTTGAACTCCTATTCATCTTTTGTGTCCCAATCTAAGGGTCACCTCTTCTATGAAGTCTTCCTTGATTCCCCGCCCCCTCCACCCAGCACTGTTCACCAGGTAGAGCTGACCACTTCCTCCCATACTGCCCCACTGCACCCTTCCTCAGATTTCTAGATGCCCCATACTAGAAAAAGTTAAGTACGTTTCAGTATAGTCATCCAAAGGAATATTATGAATGCACTAAAAAGGATGACATGGGAAGATGATTAATGATAAAGTGAAAAAAGCCAGAGGCAAGTTGTATATACATTCTGATAGCAAAGAAAATGTATACGCGTCAAAAAGACTACATGGAAATATGTAAAAATTTAATAGTAGTTTTCTCTTGGTAATGGGGCTTTGGGTGATATTTATTCTTTTATGAATCTAGTTTTTAACTGCTCAATTAGCGATTCCTGTCTTCATGAGAAAAAGTATTAAAAACTCTGTTACTACAATTAGAAAACTTATGTAAATCTGTAAAGCAGATTTGTGATGCATTTCTATGGCTATTTTTTCATCCCTTTCTTTCTCCTGTGGCAGGTTTTATGGCCGGAAGATGGTGAATATCTTGATGTCGAACACGAAGTTTGATGCATTTCTGAAGCAGAGCCTCCCGTCCCATGACCTGCGGAAGGTCATGGCTGCCATTAAGCAGCGGGTGAGTCGGGGGCATGAGCAGGTCAGGGTGGAGATCAGAGCTGGGCCGGTCAGGGGAGTGTGCACTCCAGAGGCTTCCATTTCACTCACAACCCCTGCTTGGTGGGATAAATGTGATTTCCTTGCTCTGTGCTCGGACCTGGTTGTGCTCCTCTCTGCCTGTGTCCCTTGAGTTGCTGGGCGTCCACACTGTCTCCTGTTAAGTGAGGATCTTGACCCCTGCCCTGACTACCAGGGCTCCGGAAGGCTCAGCTGTTCCCTCCGAAGCTCTGCCAGGTGGAAGGGGTTATTCCTTTCCTTATGGTGTAGCCTGGAGTGGCCGACAGTTCCCCAGAGGGCCACCCCTTTGGTTCATGTTCTGTGTGCATTTTTCAAGGGAATAGAAGACAGTGATGGACTTCCATCTGCCAAGGGCCGGAAGGTGTCAAGGAGTCTGGTGCTGTGTGAGAACGGGCTGCCCGGCGAGGATGGGTATGGCTGCGCCTGTCTCCCTGCAGCTTTCATCGAAGGCTGACGACACAGACGTCCTGCTTGCCCTGGGCCAGGGGTGGCTCTGGGAGTCTGTGTGGATCCTAGTTGGGTCTGCAGCACTCATGGGTGAATTTATAGGAGGTGTTCCCCCACCCAAATCTCAGGGAGACCACATCATGGGGCCAGAAGCACTTGCCAGTAGAAGTTGGCCACTGCAGTCTTGCCGAGTGGGGTGCAGTTCCGCTCGTACAGGCGGGGCATGTTGCTGGCCAGGCCCTCTGTGGGCACTCAGCGTTTCTCCACCTGCTTAGAGCAGCACACCCTTTTGCCATCAGGGTGCCCAGCCTGGGACAAATTTAGAGGCAGAGCTGGGAGGAAGGTAGATGAGAGGGTATGGGCGGAGAGGCTGGAGTGTGGGTAGGTGCTGGGAGGAGCTGAAACCAAGCAGAAACCTCCTGATCACTGATGTGCCTGAAACTCAAACTTCTTCTGTGGTGCCGGGGAGGGATCATGTCTGAACTCCTTAGCAGGCGCCCAGGAAAGTCTCTGTCACCTCTTTAAGATTAGCTTCCTGCTCTCTCCTACACACAGTCTCTCAGCCAGCCCAGAGCAGCTCATGTTCCCTGCCCATCCCCCTTCCCCACCATCCTATCTCCTTCTGAGCCTTTCTTTGCTTATGCTGATCCACCTGCATCTAGAACATGCCTGTTTATTCTGCAAGACTCCACAAGATTCGGATCACTGTCACCGTCTCCCCGAGGCTCTCTCTGTGCCCTCTGTTCTTCAGTACTCTGTCAGCCGGTTGACGCACCTGTCTCCCATTGGTCTGTGAGCTCCTTAAGGCAAAGGGCGTGTCTTTCACGTCCCTCTTCTCGGTGGCCAGTACAGCTCCTGGCACTCAGTGGGCAAACAGTGTGGAGTGTAGGACTGAATGACAGAATGGATGGTGTTGGGCTCTTTCAGAGGGGACTTGGGTGCAGGGCATGAGCTCAGAGAGCCGGGTTCTGAGCTGGGGTGGGGGATAGGAGTCCTGTTTGGAACTGCTCTCATACTGGCTGCACTGGATCAGGGGATACTATAGCTATGTGCCCCCACAATGATACAACAGGGAGTCTTAACATTTCCTTGGTCACTGGAGAAGGGCAGGGCCTAGGCAACCAGGGCTCAGGACACAGTCAGCTGGCAAGACCTTTCCTCACTCCTACATTAAATGTGCAGTCATTCTTTCGTGGACTCCCACTTCTCGCTCTGATACCCACCCCCCATTCTTCACATGTTTTCTGAAAAGAGAAAAAAAGGCAGGAAGAGAGAGCCCTGTCCCCTGATGAAAGGATGGGGCTCTAGGCAACCCGATTGTTGTCCCCTGAGGAAAAGGCATTTCCAGAGTTCTGGGGCCGGTGTCCTCAAGCAGCGGGTGGAAAGCTGGGGGTGGACTAAGCTGCAGGTGACACTCCTGTCTCAGTTCCACCTGTCTGGAAGGGGCATGGGACAAGAGGTGCATCCATCTTCTGGGGCTTGCCCAGGTCAGAAGTTCCTTCTGCGTAGGCTCAGTTCCAATGGCCCTCGGCTGGCAGGGCTACGGCCCTCCATGCACAGTGGCCCGGAGGTGGTGGAATGGCTTCGGGAGCTGACGCGACTGCTGGAGGCCAGAGAATACCAGTCTCGGATGGAGGGCGTGGGGCGGCTCCTGGAGCGCTGCAAGGCTGAGCCAGAGCTCATCACCGCCAACCTGGTCCAGGTGAGCGCTGCCCCTTCCCTGCTGTCTCACCTGGCTGTCCCCTGTGGGTGCAAATTCAATTTGGAAAACTCAGGACAGGGTTTGACATTGTGCCAGACTCCTTAGGGTAAAGGGAGCCCGAAAAGTACCTGCTATCCAGTTGCCTTGGTAACACTGTGGGACTGCCTGGAAGTAGCCAAGGGGGCAAGGGCATCACCGCTTGCCAGGCCCCTTGGGACCACCCAGAGATGTCCTGGCATCTCTCATCCCTCTAGCAGGTTTATAGCGGGGTGGCGGGGGGGGGGGGGGTGGGGGGGGCGGGGGAGGAAGCTAGAGGTAGAGGATGCCACGGCTGAAGGCTGCTCCTGGTCTAGCCAGGCACATGATGTTTGGGGGCAGAGTATGTGTTGGCCAGGGGACTGGCCGTGATGGCTGGACAGGTGGGTTAGGAGCAAGCACAGGCCTTTCACAGGCTGGAAACAGGGGCAGATGTTTGCTTCTTCCAGGACTGAGGCTGCTGATGGTCAAGCTATGTAGCAGAGTACTTAGGGCACAGGCTTGAAGTCAGCAGCCTCGCTGTGTGATCTGGGGAAAGTCAGTGAACCTTTTTCTGCCTCAGTTTTGTTTTGTTTTTAATAGTAAACTGAGGATGGGAACGCATGCCTCATCGGTTTGGATCGTTCCGTGAGAGTGCAGGGTACCTAACGGGATGCTCTAGATGCTTTGACGCAATGAGTGCTCAATATACAGTTGTTCTTCCCCTCTTCCCCTCTTTCCCTTTTGAGGAAGTAAGCTCCTCGTCACTGAGAATGTTCTGGTGTAGTTTGGATGACCAGGAAGGCAGGAGGAATCCCTGCCAAGGGTGGTTGGTTGGGTTGTGGGCCTCCTGCCCAGCCTGGCTTCCCATGGGCTCTTGGTTTCTGTTTCCTCAATAGGTCTTTGATGCTTTCACCCCAAGGCTTCAGGACTCCAACAAGAAAGTGAACCAGTGGGCCCTGGAGTCCCTTGCCAAGATGATCCCCCTCCTCAAAGCAAGCTTACACCCTATGCTGCTCTCCATCATCATCGCTGTTGCAGACAACCTCAACTCTAAGAACTCGGGGATTTATACCGCTGCCACGGCTGCGCTGGATGCCATGATTGAGAACCTGGGTAAGCCTCCTGCCACAGCCCTGCTTGGCTCCATTATGCAGTGGGCTCGCTCCCTGAGCCCTCCCCGGGGTGGGCTCACCCTTCCTGCTGGGAATCAGCAGAGTGCTAACAGACACTGGGGCTTTCAGGCCAAATGTTTCCCTGGAGGCTATAGAGGACGGGGGTGGACAGCCCAGGACATGGTTGGCAGGCTTTTCCATGTCACAGCCACCTGAGGGTCCTCGATGGTAGGAGTGGAAGAGATGTGGAGATGATCTAGTCTTGCCTCCTCATAGTACATGTGACAGAAATGACTCAGCCAGGGTCACACAGTACTGAAGTGATTGAGCCAACAGGGCATGAAAGGAAAAATAGGTCAGGGTTACCAGGAAGAAGCTGGAAACAGTGTAGAGATGGTAACAGTGGGTGTGGCTTGTACGAGGACCAGGCCGGATGGTGGTGAGAGAGCAGAGCAAGTCTGCTGGGGAGGACAAAGTAGATGGGTGAGTGGACCCAGGTAGGTCACCTTGATTGTCTGATACAGGAGTCAGGCTGGGATCCCACTGGCTTTTGAGCATGGGATGGACAAGCATTGCCTTTGAGAAAGACTGTTCGGGGCCAGGGCTCAGGGAAGGAGGAATTTAGGATGAGGGGTGGAGGGTGAAGGGGGAGTGGAGGTGGGGGGTGGGATGAAAAGGAAAAGGGGGGGGGCAATGGGAGAGACATCAGGGAAGGCAAGAGCTCCTTAAGTCCTATGTGCTTTGCACTAACACATCTTGGTTCTCCAACATCGGGTGGAATTTGGGGCACATCCGCTTCTGTTCTCCATGCCTTTTGTAGATGATTAGAAGGTGATATTTGGTGTATCTAAGACGCAGACTGAAGTGCAGATGTGTGTGTGATGTAGCACATGAGTACAGTCATGTCCAGACCAGAGGAACCAAGGGTTTTCAAACCACTCTTGACTCTATGTGACCAAGCTTATGCTCGGAGAACCACCTTTTTGGCCTTGTTGCTGTATGTCCCGATGAGCACAGAGCAATGTCCTGCCTTGAGAACCCGCAGAGCATCCCCGTGGTGAGGCTGGAAACACCGAAAGGCACCCCTCCCCTCCTGGTGCCCACACCCTATGGGAGCCCAGCTCCCTGGGGCTGGCCAGCAGCTGTGTCCTTGGCTGGAGCTTCCAGAAGCAGTTTCAGTTACAAATCAAAGGCCTGGTCAGGCCCTTCTCTGCCTCTTCAGTTCATAAATACTGTCAATTTCCTCTCTTCATCTCAAAGGGAATTTATGATTTGCTGAGTTTGTTGCTGTAGAACAAACAATATAAATCCAGCTTTAAATTACGGCTAGTTCACAGCGCTGCTCTGGGTAAGTGAGATTGCTGTTGCCAATAACCACGGCTCTTGGTAAATCACTGCGGGCCCTGGATTTATTGGGAAAACCTGCACCAAGCAAAATAGGCTTTAGCTATTTGAAGAGGCTAAGCACCCTTGTCTGCGGAGAGGAGCTTTAACACTTTCCTCTCCAGGTGTTATTGTCTCCACTCTCTGTCCTTGGGCCATCCTCCTGGAGCACGCTAGAGCTTTGGAACTCTGGGCTGCAGGATGTGGTGTCTCACATTGTCACAAGGCTCAGGCCTTCTCTACCTGAGGCCCTCCTCTACCCACTTGGGTGGGACACCCTGGAAAGGGGCTGGGAGACGGCTGCTTTTGTGATCTGACCACACCCTGAGGCAGGCTGCAGCTTCCAGGAAAGATGCCTATAGTTGTCCTTTCCTCCTGGGACAGGGTCTCCTTGGAAATGGCTGATGATAACCGCCCCCCCCCCTCCCGCCCCTGCCCCGTCCCATCAGTGAAAGGATCTGATGGGAGGAGAACAGAGGCAGGCATGAAGGGCACTATTTTCCTCTCTAATCCTTAGGTCAGTGTTAGGCTGGAATGGAATGTCGTTGGCCTCAGGGAGTTGGATGGAGTCCAGTAAATCCCTGGCAAAAAGCTTCTGTGGGGCCCAAAGGGGGAAGCACAGGGTCTTGGCTCCTGGTCAGTTTGAGCAGGTGCAGCAGCGGCTCTCGGGGCCATGTGGCTTTGCTGTGAGCCATACTCACAGCCCAATGAGGAGTCTTGGTTTTGGAGGTGTTTTTAACTAGCTGATTTCTATATCCAGAAAGGGCAGAAGTGGATGGGTTTAGATTGCCAGTAAGAATTCACCCCTGCCAGGGAGTACCTAGGGTAGAATCAAGCTCTCTCTGGGAATGGTTCTCATCTGTCTAGAATGGGCTGAGTCTGGCCTGCAGAGGGAAAAATGGATGCAAATAATTAAACTTCCCACTGTCCCAGGGGATTGGGTGGTAGACATAGAGACTGGGGCAGGAGTGGCAGAAAAGAAGGGGTGTAAATCTTCTCTTCCCATGTCACCCAGGTGGAGCCTGGTGGCTCCGATAGACTCTTAGCATCTCAGGGTCCCTTCTGGAAGTAGCTTGGAGCCCTTTGAGCAGAGGGAGCTTTTTTCCCAAGACTGGTGTCACCCCCCACAAGGGATTCTTGGCTCCAGGCTGGAGAGGAACAGCCAAATGCTGTGGAGTACTTAAATGTGTAGAATCACAAAGAAATGACTCAGCAGGTTGTGGTTTGTTTCCCCGATCAACAGGGGGCCAGGAGAACAAGAACACAGTCGGGTAGTCTGCCTTCTGGCACAAAGTCCAGATGACACAGCCAAACTGGGAGGTTGGCCTTCTTAGGCAACCTTTTAAGGTCCCTCTTGATTCTGGAATTCAGTGATAAGTTGACTCAACAGTCACCACATCTCTTCCGGTTCCTTGGTTTTCCCATGGGTGTATGGGGCAGGTGGTGTGGTGGTCCACAGAGCAGGTGGGGATTTCTGCCCATGTCCCCTTTTTTTGGGGGGGGGTGAGGAAGGAGACATGTGGGCACCTTGCTTTCTGACCTCTGCCCTTTGTTACTGCTGGAAGGAGCTTGGGGTGGCATCCTTTCCACTCTGTGCCAGGACCTTCTGATTTCAGGGGAGTTATTCTGGGGATCAGGGCAGTTCCTGAGCTGGCTGGCTGGTTCTGTCTTTGGGCCCTGTGACTGGGCTAGCTACAGAAGAAACTTCACTAATTAAAACATCAGGCTGCTGACAGCCACCCCCCTCCCAGTCAGACTGAGCATCAAAAGGAGTTCTGTTGATTAGCGTGGCCCCAGGCCAGTGCTGGAGAGTGCAGATAAGCTGGGAATGGGCAGCTTCAGATCTACTTTTTTGATTTTGCTCTGACTCCGAATTCTTTACCTTATATAATCATATGACCAACATGGTATTGTTAAAGGAATTTAGAAACTCATCCATGGTGCCCCTCTAATATACCAACTGCTTAAAAATCTGTTCTATTTCCTGTCTGCCTGTGTACAGATTTCCCTTGTTAGAGATTGTAAGGTAAACACGATTTAGACTTTGCTTCTTTAACTATCCAGTATTCCATGCTATCATGCAGTGTTCCTACTTAAAAATAAGAAGTTTACTTTCCATCACGTAGAAGTCATACTTATTAATTATTGAGAAAATGGAAAATATAAAGCATTTGAAAGGAAAAAACCCTTCACCTTTAGTCTCAATTTCTCAGAAGAGACAGTTATTTAAAAAAAAAAAAAGTTTAAATTTTATTTTGGGGGTGGAGGGCAGAGAGAGAGGGAGAGAGAATCCCAAGCAGGCTCCACACTGTCAGCACAAGGCCTGACACGGGGCCTGACGCAGGGCTCAAGCTCATGGTTTGTGACATCCTAACCTGAGCTGAAATCAAGAGTCGGATGCTTAATTGACTGAACCATCCTAGGCACCCCTGGAAGAGACCATTATTAACATTTGGCTTTTTTCATTTTAGATTTTTTTCCTGTGCAGAGTCACGTGCATGACTCTTGTGCAGAGTCACGATCGTATTACACATTTAAATTTGCATCCAGCTTAAAAAAAAAAAAAAAGAAGCAGAGCGTGAGCATTTGCATATGATTACACACTGGAGTCACTTTTAACAGGTCTGTCACATGCTGGACCACATCTTGTGTTTTTCTGTTTAAATGGACCATTCCCACTTTTGCTGCAATGAACGCACCTAGCTTGGGTGGCTGTGTCGCATGTCATGATTCATGGAGTCCTGTGCTTATTGTTGGGAGTCCAGTTTGACTCCAGTTTCTTTGCTGTCACTGTCTATGCTCCCATACTTTTTGTGCTTAAAAAAAAGTTCTCTGGCTCCCCAGTAGCCTGAGGAGGATGTGGCCTGGTGCGCTTAGGGCTTAGCTGCATGGGACAGGTGCGTGGCCCCGGAGACCTCCGCCCCCTTGCAGGGAGGGAAGGCGAGGCCCAGGGAGGACGGGGACGTGGCCTGCCAGCCTGTAGCTGTTTTCCCTACGCTGCATGGCTCTGTTTGCTCTTCGTCCAGGCAGTGCCAAGGCCAGCTGTGGCAGCTGTGGCTCCCTTGTGGTGCAGAACAGGAGCCTGTGAAGAGCTCCGGCTAATGGAACATGGATTTTTTTTTTTTAAGGGTTTGGAAGTTAGATTCCAGCCTCTTAATGGTCTCTCCACCATTCAGATTGCTGGGCTTTTGGAACATTCTCAGGTAATAAGAGTAACACTAGCAGTAATAGCTGATACTTACATAGTAATCATTTGCCCAGGGCAATATCCTAAGTATCATAACATGACAGCGGCTCTAAGAGGAAGACGTTATCCTCCTTTTATAGATGAATAAACTGAAGTGTAGGAGCTTTTGTCAGTGTTAATATAGAGAAACGTGGAAGAGCCAGGATTCGGTCCAGGCAACCTGAACCCAGAGCTCACACCCTTCACCGTATATTTTCCTGCCTCTCAATAAACCTGGGTGGTGAGCCATCACTACAAAAGCAGACAGAGGAAGAGAGGCCATCTACTCGGGGTGTGGTGCTCTGGGGTTTATAAACCAGTTTGGGCATGCTTAATGTCTCTGCTTGAACACTTTCTGTGGTCCTAGAGCATTTATTGAGCACCTGTTGTGTGCCAGGCACATGGGAGCATTATCTGTCACAGATGTCTGTCGGATGTGCATTTTCTAGTATCCCCCGAGTTCTTTACCTGTCTCTGGCTCTGGGAGGCCATGTCAGCCACCAGGAGCGGGGAGGTCTGGCTGTGTCCAGAAAATGTCCTGAACTGAGTTTTGTTGGGGGAGAGCAAGGAGCCAGAAGTCCTTGTCCTTGGAGGTGAGCTCATGGTTAAAGGTGGGGGTGGGACAAATAGAAGCACCTGGAAAAAACAATGCAGACGACATTGATATAAAAACCTATGCTTACACGACTACAGATTGACCAAGTGGCCCTGAGACTGCTTCTCGCTAACTGCAATGTTCTAGAGGTTGGCATCTCTTTTATTTCCCAGAACAAATGATTTTAAAGACTCTTGCCTTATGGATGGAGCTTTTGCAAGCAGCAGGGATATGCGTGATGTTCATGTGTACATCTCCTCCTCTGTACCCCTTCCAGCTCTCAGGAGGGGAGCTAGGAAATGGGAATGAGCTCTTAGCTAGAATTGTCGCCTGACGGGAAAAGCGAAGCTGTGCACATCCAGGGGGATGCTGAGGTATTTAAGGAACTCAGGGAAGGTGGAGCTTGTCTGGAAAGACTTCCTGCGGTGGGTCTCTAATTTCTGTCCCCTGCTAAGAGAAATCTGGCACCTTGAGTGGGTCAGCCCCTAGGATCCCAGGACCTACTTTCTGGGAGCACCTGTGGTGACACCCACACAGACCTCTGTGACAGGTGTAGGCAGGCCCTGCAGCCACACCCCCGAAGAGCGTGTTTTGTTGTTTGCACTCCCTCCCATGGGGTTATCCTGGGACTGCCGTGGTTGTGCACTGTTGGGAGCTGGGCATATGGGAGCGATGTTAGCACGCCTTTCTCAGTTGAAGGGCTACTTTCCTCACCCTGTGCGTCTTTGTGAGGAGTGCAGGACTTCAAGTTTTAATAGTGTGAGAAACCAGGAGACGTCAGCCAGAATGGGGAAGAATGAGCAGTGTCTACATTCAGCACCTGTGGGATCTTTAGAAATACGTTCAAAGAATGCCAGAGGGCTTCTTTATCCCAAAGCAGCCCCCCTGCAGCTGCCTATGCTTTCACCAGCAGTGGTTCATTCTAATAAACACTCTTTCAACAGCCAGACGGGGAAGTACCCAGTCCTCAGTCTCCACCATGAGTGTGGCTGGGTAGCAGCGAGAGCTGGTTCCGGGGGCTGGGTGTGGGGTGCTGGGATGATTCAAAAAAAAAGAAAAAAAAGGTTAAAAAAATCCCTCTTTCCCCTAAACCTCCTGAAAAGTGGGTTGGGGCATGTGGAGGATAAACTCTGCTGTCTGTACAAGGATGCCATCTGGGCCTGGTCTCACACAGGGACGTTATAGATAAACTATTGAGAGCTAATACATGCCCCGCCCCCTGCCGGTCCTCGCACATTCCCTCCTCTGACCCAACCAGAGTAAGCCAGATGCTTCTGCTGCTGATGGGGTGACCAACATCCTGGTTTGCCCGGGACTGGGGCAACCCTCTTTTGCCCCCAAACTCAATTTTAAGGAAGCACAGATAATAGGAACCGTATCTGTGGGAGTCCATGAAGCCTCTTTGGGAGCCAGTGTAACTAACTATGCCAGGTCGTTCACTCTTCCCTGGACACTCCGTTGCGACTTGGACATTTAACTCAGTTCCCCAACGGGCCTCTTTCCCTAGGTAGGTGTTGCAGGGACCTGGAACTGAACAGCACTGAACCAGCCACAGCTTCATGGCCACTGACCCTCTCCTTCTCTTTCAGACAAGCTTTGCCTCCTACAAGCGTTTGCTGGGCAGGTGCGCTTCCTGAGTGGCCGTGCAGTGCTTGATGTCACAGAACGTCTGTCCGGTGAGCGTCCCCAAAGCTCCTCACCCTAGCCTTCCAGTCCATCTCTGTTCTTCTCTCCCGGCATGTAGAACCACCCACTATCTTAGACCCCCAAATAATCAAATAATCCTCGCAGATCTTTAAAAAAACTTGATAATCTGCTTTTTATAAATAATTCCCACCTTATCCAAAGGTAATCTTCATTTTTGACCACAATGGGGCAGGTTTGTACATAAACAAAATAGCTTTTAAGAAACTATTATGGGGGCACCTGGGTGGCTCGGTTGGTTAAGCATCTGACTTCGGCTCAGGTCATGATCTCACAGCTTGTGGGTTCAAGCCCTGCATCGGGGTCTGTGCTGACAGCTCGGAGCCTGGAGCCTGCTTCAGATTCTGTCTCCCTCTCCCTCTGCCCCTCCCCCACTCTCACTGTGTCTCTCTTAAAAATAAACGTTAAAAAATTAAAAAAGAAAAGAAAATATTATGCATTTCTTCTTTGCAAACAGGACATCCACTAAGCCATAGGGTACCTTTGTGTGAATCAGAAAAAAACAAAAAACAAAAAAACCACCTCTTCTGGGTAGATCTTGCCTCCCAGCTACATGGCTTGGTCAGCGGCAACACTGTTGTGAGAATTAGCGTTGTCTCTTTTTGGGCACGCACAGGCTGGAAAGCAGAGCACAGGCTGGATTTCAACCCTCCTTGATGCCTGCGCCAGGTGCTCGGGGGCTGCACTACGTGGGATTTGGGGCCTTGGCGGGTGTCTGCTCTGCTGTGTTCAAGCTTTGGCCGAGGAGAGCTTTGCTCCCAGGCGGTGTCTTCTTTGAGTCTGCCGTCTCCAGTGATTCCGTTCCAGTTCTGAAACCTCCGGTGACGCGGGAGGAGTCAGCACGGGGAGGACCTAGGCCTTTGTGGTTGTACCGACCTGTTTGCCATGTGCCGATTCTGCTCTTGGGCAGGTTATTTAACTTGGTTTTATAATCTTCTGTGCTTACCAAAAGCCTCCCCTACCTTCTTGGGAAGGAGGCGGAAGGGCTCTGTTCTCCAGACCTCTGAGCGCCCAACCTCTACAATGCAAACAGGCTGTGCTACCCCCGTGCTTGAGTCGTTGTGTGGGTTGTCTTCAGGACAGTGTCGAGGCTCCCTGGAGTGGCCTTCCAGGCTCTCCCCTCCCCCTCCCCCAGTTACACGCACTGGATCATCGAATCCTCCTGACAACCTCGTAAAGAGGCTGTGGGTGCCATGATTATCCCTTTTGTAGAAGTAAGGAAAGTGGAGCTCGGAAAGGTTAAGTGCCCAAGGTCCCTTGGTGAGCAATCTGGGCTTTGTCCCCAGGAGCCTGACCACAGAGCCTCCGTGCTGTGCTGTCTCTCCCTGAGTGCCCTCCCTGAGTGGCACCAGCATGCCACCGGCCTTGCTGGGGCTGATCTCCCATCCTCTGCCCTGTCCTGCCCACATGCGGCTCCCGTCCTGCAGAGAGAGCCCTTCTCCACCCTTCTTCCTCCACCTGGGTGGTTCTGGCCTGGTTCTGACATCAACTTCTGTGTCCCCTTCCTCCCTACCCCCCTGCTTGAGTTTCGTGAGCCTCTCAGGAGCATGTCCCCCCCCCCCCACCCCGTGCCAGCCTCAGTCTGCACTGGGGGTGCTCAGCACACATTGCCTGGCTGAGGATGTTATTCAACTCCTCCACAGCCCTGTCCTGCTCTTGGCCTTGCCTCTGTGCCCTGGTTCAGCCCTTTTAGTGTCCCTGGAGTGGACCCTTGGCTTCCACCCAGGTGATAGGCCTTCTCCAAGCAAAGTAGGGCCGGGGGCTAAATGCAGCCATGGTGTCATGTTGCTGGTGCCCAGGAGCCCCCTAACTGAGACCACCTGGGTGCCAGACAAGGAACCCTTTTCTGTTGCTCAACATCAACATTCTCTGGGTGAAACCCTTACCTGTCCTTGTATGAGTGATATATGGGCCCCAGAGGTGGATGGCTACCTCACTTTAGATCCTCCATTTAACTGTAAATATTTTCCATCTGTCTCCAAGAGACCTCAAAAGCAAGAGTTTCTACGTAGCTCTCCCATTAAGTCAGGCCCAGCCAGGAACAGAGAAGAAAATTTCAATTGGCACAAGGTGTGGACTAATAATAGCACAGCTTAACAGGAGTAAATCTTTTGCTAATTACTTCAGCTGCCTTTTAAGCTCAAAATTTAGTGGGGTTTTCTTCCCCGTGATGACTCCCAGAAGGGCCATCGCTGCTTCTGCCCGCTTGAGAGGCCCACCATCATCAGCCAGGTGACCTCCACCTTCTGTGCCCGGGGAACGTGGGCTTGACTGCAGAAGTGAGCTTCCTGGGCCCAGCTGTGAAGGCCTCGCTGCTGGGAGGGAGAGAGGTCAGGTGTGAGTGCAGCCTGCCGGGGGCCGCGGCCGAGTGACGCGGGGCAGGTTAGGGGCAGGTGAGCCCCTCACCCTTGGGTGGGCACAGGGGAGCCCTACCTGCACCTGGTTCTGGGGATAGCTGTCTCCTCGGTTTGCAGGTGAGATCCCGTGGAGGTCTAAAAAAGACTCTGAGTTATACTTGTTCAGTATAACTTGCCTCCCCCCACCTTAGGGCTGCCCCCGTGGCTTTCCTGTTAACTGTGGCCTCCTTCTCAGTCTGTCTCTGGCTTCGAGGGCTGTCTCCAGCTCCCACCTCTCTGCCCCACTTTATGAGGCTGCTCACCCCCAACGTGGCTGGCTTGACTCACTGGGTGCCGTCCTGCCTTGCCTGGGAACGAGGACTGCCTTTCTTTCTGAGGGCTCTGTGACCTTGGGGAGCCCCTGAGAGGTCCCACAGTGTGGGGTGCAGGAGTCCTGGGGGTGTGGCCTGAAAGCCAACGTACAAGCTCCATGGGAAATGGCATGGCTCAAGTGCCAGGCCGAGCTGAGGGGGCCAGCTCATCCTCTCTGGTCCCCTGTTGTCCGAGGCTTGCTCCGGAGTCAGAGCGGCCCCGTGGGAAATATCCTGGGGGGTCGGATGATGTTAAGCTGGTGAAGGAAGGACAAACTGAGGTTTCACTAAAAATGAAACAAAACACACCAGCCTCTGAACTGAAGAACTCCAGGAGGATGGGGACAGTGGGGGGTGAAGAGCATGAGCCGTGGAGTTGAGGCGGGCTTGGCCTTTGCCCTCCGCCCTTGTTAGCCACGTGGCCTTGGGCAGTTTCCTTGACCCCTGAGTGTTGGCTTCCTCCTCTGCAGGATGGGCTGGTGTCCTGCCTCTTGAGGTGCTGTGAGAACAATGGAGTCATTGTTAGCATGTTAGCATTGCATGTTAGCACCGATGCACTCAGGGTAATGGTGGCCGTGGCTGACGGCTGGAGCAGTGGCTCTGAAGTGACTTGGGGTAGCTCTTGAGGTGGTCTCGACCCCGGCATTTACTCTGACAGAGGGCTTGCTGGCAGGGGTAGCCTGCTTCTTGGATTTCTGGGGATTAAAAAGGGTAGAGAGGCTGGGATAACCCGATTTCAGGGGTTCGTCACTGAATCATGGGTCTGTGCAGAGCTTGATGGTTGAAAAGCACGTTCAGGCCTCCCGGATTACTGCTGGTCTTATTGTGAGGTTTAGTGTCCAGACACTGGGGAGGCCACACTGGGCTTATCTCCTGCTGCCTGTTTCATTTTTCAGAATGCTTCATTTGAGAGAGCGTTGGTTTTCCTCCCTGGTACAAGTTTTTGTTCGTGTGAAGTCACATAGGTGGGAATGTGGATTAAAGTAACACTAGTCCTAGCTACTCTTTGTCACCTGCCTACCTACCTGGGCACCTCACGTACGTGTATTATCTAAGCTCTAACAGTCCTAAGAGTTTGGTTCAGGATGATTATCCTTAGATTAGGGAACAGCCTCAGAACGGTTAGGTGGCTTTCTCAAGTCATACAGCTAGTAAATAGCAGAGGCAGTTTTGCAGTCCGGCCCTGTCTGCCTCTTTCCTCTCCCCTGGGCTGCAGGGACCAGTGACGACCGTCATGGGCTCTGAGCACTTTTGTTTTTACATACTCATTCCTCCATTAAAAAAAAAAAGTTAAAAATTTTATATTACAACTGATTGGTATAAACATGACTATAAATCAGGCTGGATATCTTCATATTTTTTTTTCTCTGGATTTTAAAGAAGTCAGAACATTTCCAGGGCCCCTCCACGTGTCCCGAGCCCTAGGTCGTGTGTCTGATGGACTAGTTGGTCCTTCTGGGCTGCCTGCCCTTTGGGGGATAGAACTGGTGTCCCAAGAGAGGGCAGGGAAACAGAGAGAGAGAGAGAGAGCAAGCCTGCCTTGAGTAACTCTCCCTCTTTTCTGCCCAACAGTGCTGGTGGCCTCTGTTTACCCCCAGAAGCCCCAGGCCGTGGAGCGTCAGGTCCTTCCGGTCCTCTGGTATTTCCTGAACAACATGACGGGGAACGGTGTCCTGCCTGGCCATGGCGGGAACGTCCGCGTGGCGGTGTGCCGGCTGTCCAGGGGCCTCCAGGAACAGATGGGCTCCCGGCTGCGGCACCTGGCTGCTGGCCAGCCGAAGCAAGTCCTCAAAATGCTCCAGGAACTCTTAGACACGGAATCCCGGTGAGGCAGCGCCAGCCAACGTCACCGACAGAGGGGTGGCATCTGACAGCAAGACAACTGGCAGCTCGTGCCCCTTTCGCCTGGGTTACAGACGGATCTGAAATGGGCAGTCATTATTTTTTATCTTACTTGATTTTTATGATGGAACAGTCTCCCGGCCGACTTTCTCTTAGAGTTCCAGATGCACATAGTATATTTTGAAGTAGGAATAAAGGAATTATTTATTTTTCTAAGGCTTTATTATCGTGTGCTTTTTTAACCTCAGGGAATTTTTCAATAACTAGGCCTGTGACAAAGAAAACAAGACAACAGCAAAATCAGCTGCAGATGACATCAAAACGAAGAGATGGGGAGAAAAAGGGTAGCACAGACCCCTGTGCTGCAGACCCTTTTGGCCACGGCCCCCTATCTGTGACAGACTGGACAAGCCCTCCTGAACCCAGAGACCCTGAGTTGGCCATTTAAACCCAGTCCGTTTGTTATAAGCCTGATTTGAGGTGAGTAGGGCAAACATCTCCAGGGTCATCCTGATCCTGTGGGAGGCTTCCTTTTCTTTTTTTTTTCTTTTTTTAAGTTTATTTATTTTGAGAGGGGGAGAGAGAGAGAGAGAGAGAGAGAGAGAGAGAGAGAGAAAGGGTATAAGTGGGGGAGGGGCAGAGAGAGAGGGAAAGAGAGAATCCCAAGCAGGCCCTGCATTGTCAGCACAGAGCCTGATGTGGGGCTCGAACCCATGAACCGTGAGACCATGACCTGAGCCGATATCATCAAGAGTGGGACACTTAACCGACTGAGCCACCCAGGTGCCCCTGTGTGGGAATCTTCTAATAGATCTGTCCAGCTTCTCAAAAGGCAGGGGGAGTTTGACATTTGCATTACTAAAAGCCTTCTCAGCAAGATGGCATTCTGACTAGTTCTGCAGAGGGTCAGATGATGTTTCACACTCAAAATACCATAAATGAAAGCACTTGGCCAAGCATAAAGCTACATGATGTGCAGATGTCGTGTGGGAGCTCTGAAATTACATGGGTTCCTCCACCGGGGGCTGGATCGGGAAGCTGGAGGGGTGTGTTGGGTACAGGATGCGCCAGAACACAAGCTGAGAGAAAGTGTTGCCCACTGAGGGAGCAGCCAGGGAAATGGGGTCCTGCAGGGAGAGAGGGACGTCTGGGGCTGGGGCCCTAGATGCAGTGAGAGCGGCTTTGCCTTGCCTGGGGCCACTGGCAGGTTGGCAATACCGTGACCAGGAGGAATTAGAGCTCAGGTCATTACCTCAAACACACGTATAAGGTGTGAGCTGAAGGGGCAGCGTCCCGTCCCAGCCAAGGAACCCAGCCAGACCCACAGCAACACTCTGGGCAGATCCAGATGGCTGAGGCCCTGAGGCCCCAGCCTCCCGCCTGCAAGTTTTCTGGCAGGCCCCAGAGGTGGACCCCGTCCAGTGTCACCCACCTCAAGGCATAATATCGGTTCTACGTCACGGTTCCAAGCCTCTCCCGAGGGGAATGGCCCAGAGCTGGCTGGGCAGCCCTGAATCAACTCACTTATATATTTCCGTGTTCATGGGTATCCCTGAGAAAGCCCCTTTTTCATCTTGCCTGTGTGGCCAGATACAGCAAGGCCGGCTCCTACCCCCCCAATGCTCTAGGGTGAGGTTGGGTATGGTACAATCATCCCGGGACTCGCTTTTAGTATGTGGCTTAAGTGTGACTTTAAGTAATTCTAGCCCCAGCAGGAGCTGCTTCTCGCTAATTGTGACCCCAGCAGGGGCTTCCCAGCAGCCACTTCCCTGGCTGATTCTGACTGAAGCAGGTTAAAGGCTTGCTGGACAGGGAGTCATGAAAGATGCCCAAGAGGCTGATTTTTAAACATTTTAAAGTTTTACACAATTTAATTAATTGTGTTTGCTTGGAGTCTGAGCAGACTCTTTGGGTTTGGTCGGGAGACTGACATTTTCTGCTTGCCAAGATCCTAGAACCTGTCGGAGCCCAAGGATGTAGAGTCTGGCAGGGACTTTGAAGGCGGAAATTAAGCTCAAAGGCATCGTCCTCTCTTCCCGCTTCGAGGTCCTGTTTTCCAAGGACGTCTTCAAAATGGAAGCCTCCCATTCCCTGTGCTCTGTATCCACCCTCCTGGGTGGAGAGTTTAAAATAACCGAGAACCGCTGAAAAGCAACAAATAACTGCAAGGTTCTACTTTCCTCCACTCAATTTTAACTTTAGATTGAGTCTCTGGGCAGCTGGGCTCTGTGGGCAATGCCCCTTGACCCAACCCCACTGAGGACGGCCTGGGTGGTTCTCTCAGGGCCTTAGGAAATTTCAGCCTCCAAAGGTTTCCCACATCATTACTCCTTAAAATTTTTTAAATTTCATTAAAAAAATATTTTTTTTAATGTCTATTTATCTTTGAGAGAGAGAGAGGGGCAGTGGGGGGGGGGGCAGAGAGAGAGGGAGACACAGAATCTGAAGCAGGCTCCAGGCTCTGAGCTGTCAGCACAGAGCCTGACTTGGGGCTTGAACTCACCAGCCACAGGATCATGACCTGAGCTGAAGTTGGATGCTCAACCAAATGAGCCACCCAGGCACCCCTCCCACATCATTACTTTTAAAACAGGGAAGACAGCATATTAGCCTCGGTCTGTCGGGAGTGCGTGCGGGAAGGAGGCCCTAATGGATGGTCAGTGGTGGGAAATGAAGATTGAGAGCCACCCCATTCTTTGCTTGGCTGTGTGTGCAGCCAGAAGCCCTACCTCCTGAAGATGTGCTTGGGGTGGGAATATAGCTTCTAGTTATGCAAGGGCCCCTGTCTCCCTCCAGTGTAAGAATTAAGGACTAGACTTGACTTGTATCTGCTTAGGACTTTCTGGGATTTTAGGAAAAGCTGCCTACAGGCCCTGCTTCTCATCTTGTTTTCTCTTCCCTGATTGATGTCGGGATCCCACCACTAGGGATTTCGATTCACTTGGTATGGGGTGGGGCCCAGGGCACAGTCTTTTCTTTCTTTTTCTCCCCCTCGGCTTTTTTAGGATTTAATGGACATATAACATTGTGTGAGTTTAAGGTGTACAATGTGTTGATTCGATACATTTATACATTGCAAAGTGATTACCACCATAGCCTTACCTAACACTTCCATCCCATGGCATAACTACTGTTTCTTTTTTGTGTTGAGATGTATTCTCTTAGCAGCATTCAAGTATATGATACAGAATAAGTAGCTATAATCACCATGCTGTTCATTAGGTCCGGAGAATTTGTTAATCTTACAACTAGAAGTTTGTATGCTTTGATGACCGCCCCCCCGCCGGCCGCAACCACGTCCTCCTGTGGAGCAGCTGGGCTGGAGAAGCAGTGCCTAAGTGCCTGCTCCCAGCCTGGCTCAGTCCCTCCAGCGAGGACAGCATTGCTCACCAGGTGGGTGTTTCTGAGTCTGGGACCAGTAGGGGTTCCAGTTTGGTCCTTACCATTACTGGGGCTTATTCAGGGATGTGTTATGTCTCCTCCGTGTCTCGTCACCTGGTGTTTCAGTGAAGAAGGCTGTAACATTTGAAGGTTTTGTGTTGTTTTAATCACGGCTTTATAATTACCTCTCCGTGGGTTGACAGCTGTTATTAGCGTCACCTTGGGCTCTCCTTGAGAATCTTGACATCCAGAAAGTGATCCACACCTCTGAGGCTGGTGTCAGAAGCCATTAACTAAACAATAGCTTTAAAAAGTCTCCAGGTTTTGTAAACACAGCCAATCCTGTCCCCCTTCCAAAGGAGGGAAAACAAAAAAAGCTAGATAAATAATTTTCATGGAGGCAATTTGTTTCCCAGGGTCTGTATTTCCTTTCTGTCTCATCCATTGGTTTTTACTACTTTGGGGCACTGGCAATAAAATACAAGTGCTGTCTGTTAAAGTGCCTTCTGTTCCCTTCGGGGGGTTTCACCTGGAAGCCCACTAACGGGGGCGGGGTGGGGGTTCACAGCAACAGGGAATGAAGATTTAAAAAAAATTTTTTTTTGAAAATGACTTCTCTTTTTTTTTCTTAATGCCGGGGCAGTGGTGGGGAGGGACAGGTTGCTGTTGAGGTACGTAGAGGGGACTATTATTTTCTAAAATTCTCTTGGAAATTTTGTTTTGAATTTCTATCCAAGCTAGTTTAAGAGGTATGGCTAAAATTACAGCTGGCCTTTGGCTGGATATGAAAAATAATTTCCTCTTTGTAAATGCTGGAGAAAACTGAGAATTTCTGCCAAAGAAGGTTGTGGCATCTTTTAGAATATTCTAAATACTGCTGGCAGTAGGTATTAGAACCAAGGCTGAGCAGGGGCTGAGGAATGTGTCACTAGCTGGCAGAGTGTCTTAGGAACAAATATTTGATAACCCTCAGCCTTTTTTTTTTTTTTTTTTCATTTGTAAAAGGTGTTGAAAAAAAAGACTGGCTTTGTTCATCTCACAGGATTTTTGAAAAATCTAGTAAAACAATGTAGATAATTGTGTTTTGAAAATGTAGAGTGTTACGGACAAAGAAAAGGTATAATTATTATCAACTGTAGCTTCAGCCCAGTAAAACCTGCCGTTCAGGAGGCACGGAAGCCATTCCCACCATCTGACTGACAGCTCACCCACCACTCAGCATGGGAATAAATGGGAGATTCTGAAGCTCAACTTTTTTTTTTTTTCCATTTGGAATATTTGATATTTGTAGCCATGTTTGCCAGCAAAATGTTTTAAAGACTTTTCACTTTGAGAGACACGGAACGCTACAGAGAAGAACGTCCGTTCTAGCTGCATTTAACTTGGCCGGTTTTAACTTTCTCCGAGAATCAAAGCGCAGATCTGGAAGGGGCGGGCGTGTACTTTCTTTTCTTAATCAGAATCTCCCGGTGTGGGGGTGGCAGAGGTGAACATTACCAGCACCCGGGGTGGAGGGACTGTCAGCTCAGTTCTTCCAGATGGCTCAGAAAGATGGTTTAGAAGTCTTGTCGATGGCAGGGTAAGGAGGCTGGCAATGTCATGGTGGCTTTGCAGATGAAGAAACGGATCCCTAGAAGCCCGGTCCCAGGGCTGTGGGATAGAGGCATTGAGTCTCAGGCTCCTGTGTCCCAATTCCAACCATCAGGAGTAGGACCAACTCTGGCTCCCCAGGGTGACTGTCGCATTCACCACACCCCTCCTTTCTCCTCTGGTCACCTTGTTTCTTTGATTCATCCCATCTCAGGTCTCAGACCCACCAGGTTTGCCTTGGGCATTACCTGACTCTCCCTGGTGCTGCCATTCCAGCCAAAACAGATTGGTGGCTTGTGTGCAAAACTTCAAGGGTATCTGGGATTCAGCATTCAGAACCCTGGCTCCTAGATGGCTCGAATTCTGTGGTCACAGGGCCCACAGATTATCCGGGAAGTTACTTTCTGAAGCCCACGAGAGTCATCCAGCCAGCAGTGTCCAGGGTCCCCCATAAAATTGAATTAGATGGCTGAGCGAATTAACCGTTTGCTCCACTGCGTGTGCAATGCATCTTTAATTACATTTCATAAAAATGTCGGGATGGATTGATGGAACTTTCTTTAAACTTCAGGTAGGCACTGGGAGTAAACCACAGTGCAGTATAACTTGTTCTGTTAATATAGGCCCAGAACACATTTACTTTATGGCAGTTCAACAGAGGCTTTGATGTGGGGCTACTTAAAAATATATTACCTTTGCAAGGCTTTCCTTTGGAAGATACAGTGGGTCTTGGCAGCCTATAAGCTGTCAACCAAATGATCAATTGACAAACATGTTCACACTTATAAGTCACTGCACCAGCTCTCCTGATACATGCAAAACGCTGGTTTATTGTAGAAGAAATCGTGCATTTCTCAAAATCCTTTCATTCGTGGTGTAGGGTTGCTGAGACAAGTCTTGTCAAACAGAAGCTTTTCACAATGCAAGAGAAGTCTCTTTGGTCTGTCTGCCCTGCATTTTCTATCCACATGGATTATTTCAGGTTCTGAACTGGGTGTATGATGTGAGGAAAGAGATAGATGCTGCTTAAACAACTGCACAGATCGAGGCTGTGGAGAGAAAGTTCTATTTCCTCTTGAAGATTGTATTTATACTTGCAAGAAGCTATCACTGTTCTGCCAGAGTATATATCTCCTTTTTTTTTTTTTCTCAATGAATCCTTTTGATGGAACCGGAAAATTGTGTTTCTCCCCTGGGGCAGAACCATATGCTATGTTACTAACGTGTTAGATACAGAGCTGAAGCATCTCCCTCTCTGCAGCTCTGGGGTCTCCATGAGTGTTGAGGATGGCTGGACACCCCTGGAAAAGACTTGGTCCAAATAAGAACACGGGTATAATATGTGCCTCTTAAACTGTTATCTTCTTTGGTGGCAGCCTCTCTTGTCTTTATATCCAAAATTTCTTCTTTGTTTCTAACTTTGGGAAGAAAAAGTGCAGACTCATGAGTCCTTAATGGTTGGGTCTATTGGCTTAATTAAAAAATATATTTTTTTATTACGTTTCTTTATTTTTGAGAGGTAGAGACAGACAGAGCGCGAGTGGGAGAGGGCAGAGAGAGAAGGAGACACAGAATCCGAAGCAGGCTCCAGGCTCTGAGCTGTCAGCACAGAGCCCGACGTGGGGCTCGAACTCACAAACTGTGAGATCATGACCTAAGCCAAAGCTGGATGCTCAACCGACTGAGCCACCCAGGTGGCCCTATTGGCTTAATTATTTTAAAGAGACAAAACAAAACAGACCCTGCTCTCCCTTCTCCTTTGAGGACAAGAAGTGGATTGGGCTCAGCAAGGACGAGGTTCTTGGGTGGAGGTGAGAGTGACCCATCTGAGAAGTTGTGGGGATTGGGCTTGTCCCTCATGGCCCCCAGCAGTGTGCTTTCTAAGGCAGAACCGTAGATGTCGGTTTGAGGAAAGGCCCGGTCTCGAGGAGGGTTGAAACTGAGCTGAAGCCACATAAGTTGCCTGTTGTGGTAGATTTAATTTCTTTTGTACAATGTCTAATTCACCTATAATTTGGGCTAAGTCTGGTGGTTGGGATGGTAGCCAAAAAACCACCTCTGTGACCCATCTGCTCCTGTGCCGGCTCGGCACTGCTTCACCTTTGACCTTTATTGCCTCCCAGCCGCTTGGCATTGACAACCCCTCCCCTTACCACAGGGAAAGCTGACTTGGGATTCTTGAAGCCTTTGGGTCCTGGGCCAACACAATGGTCTATGCCAACTAATTGTCTATGCTACCTGGGCCTGGAGGCCTCTCACTACATCACGTATGGGGATATGTGACAGGAGCCTGGCATTGTCCTGGTACAAGCAGGTGCTCGGTAAATGTGGAGGGATGAAGAGGAGTCCTGAACTGCCCCAGGGCTGACAGCAGGAATCCTAGAAGCCCAGTACTCCTCCATTGCTGCCTCCACATAGGAAGGGTGAGTGTCAGCTGCTGCTTGGGGGAGGGGGCAGGCTCTCTCAGAGAGCCTCCTGCCAGGCACACTCATGGAGGTTCATTCCAGACCTTTCTACCAGCCACCCACACCTAGCTTTCATTGCTGCAGCTGGGTGCACTTGGCCCCCACCTACAGACTCAAACGAACCCAAACCTCTAAGAGGCGGCCCTTTAAGAGAGAGCTTGGCCTCACTTCCTCCTCCTGTGCATGTGACTCCCACTTCCTGTCCTGGTTCCAGGAACTAGACTTTTTATCGTCTCTGTGATTACACTCCTACATTGTATCACAATTTCATCGATGGGGTCCCTGTCCAGTCTCCCTTCGTTTCGGTTTCTGCTGTGTTTCTTCAGCCCCCTGGAAGCCTGCCCCTCAACCCCAGCCCAGGGCAGGGTGCGCTTTCTGACAGTCCCTCCCTGAAGCTGTTTACCAGTGAGCTGCATCTCCCGCCCAGCTTGCTTCCCCTGCGCTCAGGCCGGTGCCCAGCCTACCCAGGGCCCACAGCCTCGGTCCCCCTGCGCCTGGCCTGCCCAGGTAAGGAGAGTGGCCAACTCTGTAGCAGGGAAGTTTCTTAAACCTGGCTGCTCTCACACACTTACGCTCCCTCCCATTTCCTGTGGCCCACGCGGTTCCCCAGGTCCACCCACCCACTCACCCTGCACGTAGCCCTGCCCACAACCAGCCCTGCCCCTGCCGGAGCTCTGCTCTGACAGCACAGATACCCAGCAGCCGTAAGCATCCAGCTGGGTGTGCACAGGCATTTCCCAATAGAGGGGTGGGTTGTGGCCCCTCTTGGTGGTTTAATCAACTAATCCTTGGGTGCCTTTGAAGAGATTATCCTCATCACCCCTATTTTAATAACTGGACAAGTCAAGATGAATTCGTTTACTTGGAGTCACGGCCTGTCCCTGGGGGAGGTAGCTGTAGCCCCAGGGCCCAGTTTAACACGTTCTTGAGTCATGATCTATTTCAACAAGAAAGGACTTGAAGTCTATAATTTTCCCAAACTTAAAAAATCGGCTTTGCAGCGGATCTGGAGGATTGCCCCTTAGCTGTACCCCGTGGGCGAGAATTCTTGTCTTTAGACAACCCACTGAGCCTGCACTGAATCACCCAATTATGGCAAATTCTTTTCTAAATAGAAAGCCCTCTACAGCCACCGATGGAAAAATTCCAGATCTGTAGCAGATATCTAGCGCACGGGCAGAGGCAGGGTTTTGGCACGACCAGTCGTTCTTCGTTTCCATCTCAGATCCAGCAGAAGTTGTGCAGATGATTTGCAGATGAATAATGTTGGCCAAGAAGCCCCTGGGGGAGACTGGCATGCGTGCGCGAGCGTGCGTGTGTGTACCCTCTGGAACCCCAGCCCCTTTGGGGCACAGAGAACAGGCTGTGTGTTTGCAAGGCTTGGTTGTACCCACCCAGCTTGAGAGGCATGTGGATGCGTAGGGCAGAGCATGTGAGACACTCCTCTGAGACACAATCTGAGGCCCTCAGCTCAAGTGGGCTGGGAGCTTTGTGTTGAGGGCTTTGGGTCTGTGCTTGGGAGGGAGGAGAGAAGGGTGTGTGTCTTAATTCCACCTTGGTCTTCCTATCTCTGAAGCAATCGGTTTCCAAACAAAGCCCTCAGTGGTGACTCGAATGCTGTGCCACTGTTTAATCTTTAAAAAAACAAACAAACACCCACACTTTCCAACCCTTTGTACAACTAGACGTGCTTTGGGCAGATGGAGTAATGAAATAGTCATGGGCAATGAAATGTAACGAAAAGCAAAGAGATTCTGGTGCCAGGCACACCTCTTTGATTTTTGCTGTATTCTCTTCCTAGCTGTGTGACCTCAGGCAAGACACTGTTGGGGTGGGGCTGGAGGGGCGCTTTGGTTTTCTTTATCTGCAAATAGGGAGGATGCTATCTGCTTCCTTCTTTGTTGTGAGGATTAATTGATTCCATGAAACTAACCCAGGTAAGACCCCCGGCCCATCCAGCATGCGATAAATACATTTCCCCCCCTGAGTTAAGGCAGTACTTGAAGGATTGAAGAGTGTCTTTGTGGGGGTCTAAAGTTATAGTTAACTTCTGAGCCCCAAGGCAAACCAGAATCTGGGACTGAAAGTGGCGAATGTTTAGAATTTAGCAGACTCTCTGGGCAGTGTATTTTCCAGATCTTTCTAGGACACCTCAATAGGAGTTTGGTTGGTCCACCATCTATGGGGCAGTCTGCTGCTTGGCTGTCACCCATATTCTGGGATGACTGGCATCAGTGTGACCCTGTTGGTTGGCTTGTCAGGCTACTTCCTTCTCTTGAGGCTTGTCCTGGGCGCGGCTGGCTCTGGCCTCCCGCTGCAGCCCGTGGCCCAACACGCAGAGCTCTGGGGGAGATGCATCCAAGCCAGAACCCTTTAGTTCCGGGGCACAGGGGCTGCTCCATGGCTCAGTGTCCTTTTTGGGGCTCTCCTCACTGCTGCTGCTGGGAAAAAGGACAAATGTAGATCAAGAACTCCTCTGTTGTTCCTTCTGCAACCTGCCCCCCCGCCCCCGCCTCAATCCCTATTCTGCCTCTCTCTGTTCTTCTGTCTCTCTCCCACAGGCCTGTGGCCCCTTGTTGTCAGACCTCTGCCCTCCTGCATCAGGTTTGCCTGGCTGGTGCTGTCCTGTGTGCACCTGCTGTGGTAGGGCACCGTGGGAACCCAGCCCCTGGTGTCTGTGCTGACAGGTTGAGTCCTGTTCTTCTGATGCCCAGGATCCTGCTGCTCTGAACAAAGCAGCTCCCTCGGGAACTCTGGGAGCTGGGCCTTTATTTTGTTTTTGTTCTTAAAGCACTTCTTGTTTAATAAAGGGTTAGGCTTAACTCGTTGAATTGAAAACAACGCCAACAATAACAGCAAAAAAAAAAAAAAAAAAAAACTAAAAAAAAAAAAAAAAAAACAACCAAAAAACTCACCACACCCTGCTTCACTCAGCTGCCACCCTTTTCCTGAATGGAGTAAAATGGAAAGTGCTTGGCCCAGGCCTGGCATCTGGCTAGAATAGAGCTTTCCAGCCACTGAATGACACAGTGACAGGGGGTCTGGGTGGAGAGGGACAGCCAGTGTGCACTGGGAGTTCAGAATGGAGAATGATCACCACATGGAGCAAGCTTGGGCTGGAAAGGAGATTGGCTCAGGGGCACCTGGGAGGCTCAGTCGGTTAAGCGTCTGACTTCAGCTCAGGTCATGATCTCATGGTTCGTGAGTTTAAGCCTCGCGTCCGGCTCTGTGCTGACAGCTCAGAGCCTGGAGTCTGCTTTGGATTCTGTGCCTCCCTCTCTCTCTGCCTCTCTCCTGCTCACAGTCTGTCTGTCTCTCTCTCTCAAAAATAAATAAACATTAAACAATTTTTTTTTTAAAGAAAGGGGACTGGCTCGGAAAGTTGCACTGGCTGTGTGCTGGCGGGCTAACCTCGTAGTTACTGCTTGGAGGTTGGAGTCTGGCTGTTTGGGTTCAATTCCTGCACTTACTAGCAGTGTGCCCTGTAGCATATTAATCTCTCTGATTCCCAGTTCTCTTCTTTGTAAAATGGAGATAATAACAGTACCCATCTCATAGGGCACTCAAAGGTATCAGTATTGGATAAAGTGTGATATAGTCGTAGCATATTAACAGCACATGATAAGTGCTCAATAAATGGCCAGCTGTCATTCTGGTGCTGCCACTTTGTAGCATGAACGAGAAGTCTTACCTGGAAGGGATACTAGGGACCACCCTGTCATATGCCAGGTAGGCACCTGAGGGCCAAAGTCCCTCAATCAGTCACCTCAGGTTCAGGACTGGACCCAGCTCCTCACATGCACAGACCAGAAGGTCTTTCTCTCTGCCCGTGACAGCAGGTTCTTGACTCTTCCGGGAGCTTCATTACACAGCATGTTTAGCTCTATGTGTTTAGGCTTACATGAGATGTCAAACCAGTGGAGGGCAAGTCTGAGTTTGGATCCTAATGGGATCAAGGTGGCAGGAATGTGGGGTGGGGTGGAGTGGGCACTAAGATTGGCACCAATGTGATTTTTCGGCAGTGAGAGTCTCACTGTGTTCTGCAGAGCCAACCACATCCAGGTTGGCCTCTGGCCCCATGACCCGTCCCTGCCTGACCAAGTGTGATTTTGTGTGCAGGACCAGCTCCCATCTTACTGACTTCTCCCGGTGCCTCTTCTGGAGCAGGGGAAGCCAGATGTAGGATGCACTTCATCCATGACCCTTTGCTGCTCCCCGATGGGGTAGCTGGCAGGAATGGGAGGGGCTTTCCCGGAGATAGGCTGTGGCGGGTAGTGTCGGTGGAGGTGACAAATGACTTTGTCCTAGAACTGCGTCTTCCCCAACCCCAACCAGGTTCCACATCTGTGTGAGGCTCAGGCTAGGAGGCAGATTTTCCTGGTTGCCACAACATAGCTGTGGTTCTACCTGGTCCCAGGACAGCTGGGGAGGCAGGCTGCCCAGCCACTGCCCTGCTGGTCAGTTGGTAGGTAGCCTGATCCAGGAAATAGGGTCGGGGGGGTTTAAGTTGCAGAGAGCCCCTGCCGGGGGTGGTCCAGTCCAAGCAGAGATGAAAAGCACTGCATTTAGGGGAGAAAGCCTGGACCCTTCTTGAACGCTCACAATGCCCCAGCAGGCTAAGACCTGGAGATGGCACCCCCACCAGGGGATTCGAAACATAAATAACAGTTGAAGCTCAGTAACGGAGCTTCCTGGGTAAGCCTCCAAGGACTGTTCCCATCCCCCTGGGTCCCAAGATTGGGAGGATAAACATCATCATTTTTTCTGTAAGAGGGGCTTGTGCCCAGCCTGGATGACGAGAAGCAGGTCAATGCCGGATGCAGGCCAGTTTATCCTGCACGCCTGCCTCTGCTGCAAGATGTGTGGGGTGTGGTTCCTCCCTGCCAGTCCCTGCTGGCGGAAGCAGCCCGTCCTGAGTCTTTCGGGCTCTCTGGGGCTGGCTTGTTGGCTAGTTGCGCGATCTTGGGAAATTATGCCTAGTTCCTCGGTATGGTTTCCCATACGCAGGAGGGCAGGAACAAAGGCAGCTGCAGAGGGTGAAACCACTCAGTGCTTTTATAGCTGGAGTACTTCTCCTCCCAGATGCCAGCTTGACAGGGACGGAGGTGTGGAGGGACTGGGGAATGAGCATTTTCCCATCACATCCACCACGTGCTCATAGGCTCACAGTTTGGAGGGGCTGAGAGGTGTGGTCTTAGCAGGAGGCAGGGGAAGGAGTGTGAGCCATTATCGTGACCTTCCACGCGACCTTGGGAAGGCGCCTGTTCACGGATCCTCCTTTCTTTCAAGCTGCAAGCACTTCTCTCCACCCCCACCACCCCATCTCCCCAAGTATTGAGATTCAGGACATAAAACAACCTTTTAGCCTGCCCTATTCCGAGGAGAAGCCTGAGAGAAGGGCATTATTTTCTTCTTGAACAATTTTATGTTACTTTAGTATTGCTCCTGCTGTTTTAAAATGTTAGTGTTTTTAATTAATGCCATTTTATTGTCCCTGTTCTCTCAAGCTCTTCTCCTGAAGGGCACAGTTTTAGAAATGTAATATCTGAATAAGTGGCTAGAGTGAGGAGTGATGCATTAACATTTATAGAGGTTCTTAGATGAAAAGCACCGTGCTGTAGGAAGCTCATTTTAGATTTAAGAAAAGAGCAGTATTACATTAAGATTCTTGCAAAAATAATCAATATTTCATTTCTTTCAAGTGGCTGGGGAAGTTTATATAACTATAATAATGCACAACTTTCCCTAGATAACATCTTTATTTAAAATTGACTGCCGAGGACTTTGTAAAAAATTACCATTCATGCCTCAACAGATTGTGAAGTCTGTAACGCGCATCACTCTCGCAGAAATACACTGCTGATTGACACAGTGGTGGGCGTTTTGAAGATAGAAAGGACCGTGCTGGTTGAGCTTCGTCCGATCTGATATCAAGACACATTGATAAGAGTTCTTCTCTAATAGGTCTCAGATAGACAGATTTCTTCCCATGCCACATTCTGGAAAAGATGCATGTCCCCATGCACTCCGTCCACTTGGGCATATGTGCCTTTCCTTCTGTGTGCAGGTAGTGGTGCAGTGTGACTCATGGCCCGTCGCAGCCTCGTGCCCAGGCCTGCCCACATGGCCGGGCCAATGACATGCAAGCCAGCTGCCCTCACCAGAAAAGCACACATGAACTCAGTCTGCTGAGGGTAGAGATGGCAGTCCTTCCACCCGGTTCTGGTACTCAGCGCCCATGAAGAGTCTTGCTCTTGCCCCACACACCTCTGAAAGGGGAGGTAGAGGTGAGGCTAGAACAGAGGAGAAGTGGAGGCAGGCTTTTGGGGGCGTGGGGAAGCCAAACATTTCTGTTGCACACATCCAGGACGAGCCATCTCAAGGCACGTCCCCTGGGTGTCTCTGAGACAGTTTTGAGGGGGGGAATCTCTGAGGTCAAAACTATTTTCCTAATAATATCAAGATGTTATTTGCCTTTTCCACTCATTCTTCCGTGAATGTAGAGTGGAGTTTTCCAGTCTACATGACGTGTCATATCACACCAGATGGACTGCAGAAGCAGATTTGAGAATTCCACCATTTTTCCGTGAGGCCAGACATGAAGGGATTTGCAAAAATATAAGACAATGCCACCCTTTTTGCTCAAAAACATTTTTTTTTTGTAGAAAATATACCTACTTTTTATGTTAACATATAATGCGGTCATTTAAAAATGGATTCATAAACATTTTAAACATTTCTCAATTTTAATTTATAATACAGTAAAAAGTGATAGATATGACCCACCTACATGAAGGTTCTTTTGGGGTCTCTCTAATTCTTGAGAGTTTAAAGGGGTCCCAGGACAAGGAAGTTTGAGGGCCTCCCACATAGATATTGGTCTACTTTAGTAAACTAGAAACTACAGTAATGAGGACGCTGGTTCCAGACAGGGTGACAGTGTTTCAATGGAGGGTGTAGGGGCATAGGAAGTCATTTCATCTACGTTTCCCTAAGTGCAAAATAAAGGGGGTGTGTGTGCTTGGACTAATGTGATTATTAAAATTTTTTTTTTGTTAAATGTTTTTTAATGTTTATTATTTATTTTTGAGACAGAGACAGAGCATGAGCAGAGGAGGGTGAGAGAGAGAGAGAGAGAGAGAGAGAGAGAGAGAGAGAGAATGTCTGAGGCAGACGCCAGGCTCTGAACTGGATGCGGGGCCCAAACCCATGAACCGTGAGATCATGACCTGAACGGAAGTCGGACGCTTAACCGACTGAGCCACCCAGCCACCCCTAAATTGTATTTTTCACACAGCAGAACTTCTTTCAATTAAAATCTTTCTTGGGAACTTGAAATGAGTGACAGATGAAGGCACAGCTGCTCGAGGAAGGGGTGGGTGGCAGGAGGCTGGATATCCCCCAGCCCCTTTTTCCAACTGCCTCTTCCCTTGGAGCACAGTTGGAAAACTACTGACCCAGATGATCCCAAGGACCCAAGGCTCTACTCTGATTACCGCAGGGCCGGGGCCCACGACCTTCCTTACCTGCTCCTGCTGAGTGGGGATTCACAAGCGTTGCTGGTGGCACCGGGGACAGGCAGCGGGAGGCGGAGACCTGGCCGGCGGTCAGAAGCTGTCCTCCTGACGAAAGGCTGAGGGTTGAGGGCACACAGGGCCATGCCCCGCTGTGAGCCCGCCCTCGGCCGTGGCCCTGAGCTGCTCCTCCAGCATCCTGCGGGGGTCCCACGAGGGCCCCCGGCTTCAGGTGGCAGCGATGGTGGGGTGAGCGGGTGGGCGGTCGAAGGTGGGAGCGCAGCTTCAAACAGAGAGGAGGTGGCTGGACAGAATATGGAACACGTGTTCCCAGACACTTTGGCTGTGGCTGCCCGATTGTTCTCAGAACCTCTTGTTTCCTGTCCCTCAGTAGGGGACACTGGGGGGGATGGGGAGGCGCCAGAGGAAAGGGAACTTGCTTCTGTGTGCTGGGTGGGGGGGCTGGAGGCCTTGTGACATGTGGGTGGGCTCGTGGGGGGAGGGCTGGGCGGCTTGTGCTGCCGTGTTGCTGGGGAAGCTCCTTTCTTCGTTGTTGGGGGGCTTAGCACCTTGGGGCTCACCGGAGGGCTGACAGGTGGGCTGGAGGAGCCGTGCACAGAAGGAGCACTTGGCCGGGCAGGTCTGTGCGAGGAGGGCTGCCTCCTGACTGCTCGGGGTGTCCAGTATCCCCTTGAGGGAGAGGCCTTCCTGACCAGCAGGGCGCTTCTCTCCTGGCTCGGTCTTGGGGCCTCAAGAGAATGTGGCCCCCGTGTTGGCCTGGCCAGGCTGGGTCCCAAGGTCCTGTTGTGCCCAGATGTGTGGCTGGAGTGGTGCCAGGGGATGGCCTTCTGGGGATGCTTTGACAGGCTGGCAGCCTTGTCTGCAGGTGCCTGACTCCGAGCCCCGCTGCCCTCCACCTCTGGGTTTCTGCTGGTTGCTGGCAGGTGGTTAAGGTCCCAGGTGAGCTTTTTGGTGCTGCAGCCGCTCTTGCTGCCCCCTGGCCCTGTGCTGTGGGGCCTGGTGGGGGCAGTCGTGCTCCTGCTGGGTAGCAGGTCAGTGGGGCTCATGGAGGCTCTTAGCTTTGGGGAAGCCCACGTTCTCCGGGCAGGGTCAGCTCCTCCCGGCCCTGGCACATGGGTCTCCTTGGAGGAGCTCCCTGCTGGCTTGCTGCTTTCTGGGGGCTCCAGAGAGGTGAAGGATTTGTCCATCAGGACTTCCAGAGGTGGTGGAGGGAGATGCTCTGGGTCCTCCTCTGTTTCACAGTTGAAATTGAGATCCTCACTCTTGGATGCTTCTGCTGTGAGCACAGGGGGAAAAATAGGAGGTGGGGGCCTCCAGTCTGGCCCCACCTGGAGGGGGTCTCTGCTTGCTGCTGGAGAAATTTGTGGCTTTGGATACAAAGGGGCAAGCCCCCTGTAAATGGGAAATCTGGGAGGCATGATGGGGACCCCCCATTTCCTGAGGCAGGGGTTTGGCCCAGAGTCCTTGGAATCCCCCAGTGTTCTCAGACTCTTAGTGGGACTGAAAGTTTCAATGAGTTTCTTGACCGATGTTCTGGTGGGGCAGCCCCTGACATTCCAGTCCATGGCTCCTGGAGCCTCACTGGCCCTCTCACCCGACGCAATGGCCGCCGGAAGCCCCTCAGCTCTCCGCCACCAGGGCTGTTCACTCTCAGGGCGGGGACCGCATTTCTGCAAGATGCTTTTGTCCTGACTTGGCAAAATGCTGAAGTTCTTGGTGAGAGAGGCCTTCAGCTTGCTGATGGTGTTGCTCGGGGTGACCCTGCAGTTGTCGGGCCTCAGAGCCGCTGCTCTGGGCTGCGGGACCTGCCCCGCGCTCTGCCCCTGCTGTCGTGCGCCCAGGGCGTAAAATGCCTCCAGCCTCTGGCTGAGGTCTCTCTGGACCCTCCGCAGCTCCTGGAGGGTGGGGTCCTCGGCCTGGCTCTTCAGACAGCCCTCTGACTGGGACCTCCTCTGCCTCACAGGGGCCCTCCTGCTGCCACTGGCTGTGCTGGGTCTTGGTGGGACCGCCGTCCTCCTGTCCTCCTCCTCAGGCCAGTCCTGGGGCCCCGAGGGCACAGGGACAAACTTGATCCTTTCGCTGATTGCTTCCTTCATCTTCAGAATCATTTCCTGGGCTTGGGGGCTCCTAAGCCTCCTGGGGTGTGGCTGAAACAGGCTTTCCGGGCTACCAGGTGAAGACCGTGGCCTTGGTTGGGAAGAATTTTCCCGCCATGCACAGGGACTCATGCTGCTCGCTTGGTCTTCCTCCTCCTCTGGGCTACTGTCCTCACCTTCACTGAGGGAAGACGTGCCCATCAACCTGGGGCCTTTAGAAAAACGTGCTTCCCTGGAGATCCCAATCCCAAGGGAGTCACGCCAAGTGCTTTTGGCCATCCCCAGGGGGCTGGAGGTAGTGTTTCTTGGGCCCGTGCTGGAGGGGCATGGGCCACCGGCCCCACCCTGTGCCTCTGGCTGAACCTTCGCCGTAGGAGGTCTCGAGAGCGGGCAGTCCTGGGGTCGGTCTGAACCCATCTGGAAAGGACTTTGCTGCCAGGTGTGTCCCGAGAGCCTGGCTTCCGCTGTGGCTGGAAACGCTGGTTTCCATTCCGCGGGCTCCGGCACTGAGTCCCAGCTGGCTTGCTTGCCCAGCTTGTCGGCCAGCTGCACAGACTCATTGTCAGCACCGATGCCACTGTCCTCGGAGCACAAGGGCAGACCCTGCATCCCAGGGTCGCTGTGGCCACTCACCAAGCTCTCCAGTTGCCCCAGAGCCCGCAGGAGACATTCATCCACACCCCTCTTTGTGCTCAGCTTCTTTCCCACGTGGCTCGCGGTGGCATGGAGGTAACTGCTGGAGCTCTCCAGGAAGCTGCCGGTGAGTGAGGCCACCATGCCCCTGAGCACCAGCAGCTTGCTGACTGTGTGCTGCAGAAGCTGTGGTAGGAGGTCCGGCTGCTCCTGGGGCTCTCCTTTCCTCAATGGCCACGCCAGATCCTCCCTAACTTCTTGGAGGAGCACTTCTCCATCCTTGGAGATCTCCCCCAAGAGCCGGTTGACCTCATCAAAGCACAGCAGCAGGAAGCTGACCATGGGCTGGAGCAGCTCTTGGGTCTGGGTGGCCTGATGGGTGATGCACAGAATTGCTTCATATTTGGAGAGGCTGGAGTGGAGGTAGGTATAGGCATGCTGGTGCGCTTTCACCAGGGGCTCGGGGAAGTCCACTTTGCCCTGAGGCTCGTGAGCAGGAATGCTGTTTTGGCAGCAATGGCCCTGTTGGCCACACGTGTGGCATCTCAGCATCCTTTCCTGGGTGTTACTTTCTTCACTGGCTTCCCCAGAGGAGGCTGCCCCTGGTGACCCGCGGGAGCTCTGTGTCTTGGACGGAATGTCCTTAGCCGTGCGGCTTTGTGATTTGCCCAGGTGGGATTGGGAGGTTTTGGCTTTGGGGGGCAGTCCTTCCATATCTTTCCCTTTGCCTGCAGTGGGGTCTCTTGGGAGCTGACAAAGACCTTCAGCCGAGCTTTGGGTCTGGGAACTTGGCTGCTCCTGTGCCAGCCTCTGTCCCTGGGACAAGCCTCCCCCAGAGTCATAGCAGGTGGAAGTGGGAAGCAGCGAAGGGGTAGAGCATCTTTCACTGCCCCCCTGACGTCCCGGCAAAATTGCTTTGGGCTTTTTAAAAAACTGGATGCCACTCTTAGCGACGCTATTAACAAGGTCATTGTGGGAAGGTGTGCACCCCATGATTTCAGCTTGTAGTCATCTCCCCGCCCCCCCAACACTCTTCACAGTTTGCAGAGAATCAAATTTGAAATAGGAGGAACAAAAGCGAGCCTTACTAATCTGTCCAGGCAATTTCCAGGCCAGAATCCTCTGAAGTCCATGGTGCCGGGTCCTTGGAATCAGTTTTCTTTAGTCCCTTGGCCCCACCATGAAGAGGTGGTGGTGCCTGTTGTCTTGTTGCTCTAATCTTGAACCCTCTGCTGTTAGTGAGCAACAGGGCAATTCTGAAGGACCCCAGTCTCAGGGATTATGGGCCTGCTTCAGCCCCGGTCCTGACAGATGTGCATGGCAAGTGGAACTTTAAGCCTATTAGGTTAATCATGCCCTAGCCAGTCAGCACTCCCAGTGTGTTCTAATATAGAACTTCTCAGCATTTGCTATCTTGGGAAGCGGATTATTTTTGCACGTGCTTATGCTTTTAATTCTGTTCAGACGCCTGCCATATGAAACCTAGAGAAATGAGCCATAATTGCAAAAAGCTCTGGAAGAGACACATTTGTGGAAGAGAAGGGAGGGCTCGCCAGCTACAGATCCTGGCAGTAGAAGTGACCTTCACAGTTTAATAAGGGCAAGGCAGCGGAGTGTGCTCCATCCAGCCTGCTATTATCAAGGAGACCCCAAAACACACAATAGACAGTAATTGAGGCAATACATTGTTGTTCGTGTGGCTTATAAAAATACCACGGCTCTAGTGCTAGAGAACTTCTCTAAATAAGACAGTGAATAAAGAAGGCAAGGTGGCTTTCCTTTACACTGGAAAAGTGAGTCTGATAGCAGGGAAGAAGGCTTCCCCGATTTGGAGGGGAAAGCAGAGAAACGCGCTGCCATATAGAGCTCAAGGCTGGTCCCCATGGAGCAGAGGGGCTCCAGGAGGTAATGCTGTCAAAGAAAGAGGCTTTTAATTAAATCTTTCTCATAGGAAAATGAGCCAGCCCTGGGCAGTGGGGAGCGATTTGGTCATTAGGAGTAGAACATAAGGGAAAAGTATCTTTTCCTTTTTAAGCACAGCTTCTAGGCAGTCTTAATATGGAGCTCTTGTCCATAGTGAAGGGTAGCAGCCGCCCATCTTAAAACTCCTCTTGAACTTTTCAAAACCGTCAGTAGTCTAGAGCAAGTAGAGAGGCTTGAGGCTTGGGTTTAAATCCTGCTCCTTTCAGCTGGGGAAGCTTCCAAACTTAATTAACTTCCTTGAGACAGAGCTCATCTTTGGAATGGGGATAATGGTACCTACTTTGTGGAGGTGTTGTAGGCATTAAGTCAGTTAATACTTTATAAGTGCTTGGTGCAGCGCCTGGCCAGTGGTAAATTAGAAAGACAGAGAGAAAGAAAGAGGTAAAGAAAGAAAGAAAGAAAGAAAGAGAAGGAAGGAAGAGAAGGAGGGAAGGAAAGAAAGAAAAAGAAAGAAAGAAAGAGAAGAAAGAACAAAAGAAAGAAAGAAAGAAAAAAGAAGAAGAAAGAACAAAAAGAAAGAAAGAAAGAAAGAAAGAAAGAAAGAAAGAAAGAAAGAAAAGAACAAGGATTCCTTACTCCTTTTCCCCTGGCATCTTACCCGCTTATGAAAATAGAAGTCATAAGAAAATTCATTAATTTGTCCAGGACCAAGTCCCAATCCTTTCCTGAATCATCTGGAAATAACTGCCTACTGGTAGGCTTCCGGCCCCCACATCTGGGTTTTTGGCCATTCTGTGTGTGCAGAATGGCCCTTTGCTCAGCACACTGCCACCTCAGGATTTTCCCAAGGCCTCATTGTGTCGTTTCTCTGTTCTTAAATACACAATTCCCACCATCTGCAATAGGAAGAGGGCCTTTTATTTAACCATTTCTCATTTCTGGACATTTTGCTGGTGGCCAATTTTGTATTTTCCTAATAGAGAAAAAAAAGATGGCATTGAGCATCTCCTACAGTTGCTGAGATTGGAGTTGATATTCTGGCTTTACAGTTTTCATTTTTTCTTATAGAGCCCCATACAGCCAGTGAAAACACTACCGTGGGTGTCAGGATGCTTTCGGAACCAGAAGGCACGTGTAAACACCTCCTGTGCCGTGAGCAGGCTGGAAACGGACTACCGGGGCTGCTGGCGGAGCCTGAGCCTGTCACGGCCCTGGGCCCCAGGGTGCGTAATTAATAAAGTTATCTGATCTGTTTGTTTGCTGCAGAACTCAAGGGAAACACAAAGCTGTGACTCAGTGCCTGGGGGCGAGCTGTGTTAGGCATCAAGAAGTTGTTTCATTTGTCACAGCACTGGGCTGGCTCAGTAAACAAGTATGCCATGTGGGAAAATTCTTCTTTCTTCCATTTAACAGAGTGGAAAGCTCATCTGAAGGGTTCTTCGTGTACATTCTTCATTCTTCTCCTCTCGGGATTTGGGGCCCTGGTCAAATCATCTTTATGAAAACCTTTGATCTAAGTGGCTAAAATTATTTCCAAACCAATGACCAAAATAAAAGTATTTGCCTGCAGGGTCAGCTGTCAGATAGCTCTGTACCTTGTAGAATGGTTTTCTTGACTATTCCAAATAATTGAAGAAGTTCTTTATTCATTGCCACTCATTTTTCATTAAGATTAATTTTGTTTTTCTTTCTTTTCGATTGCGTTTGCTTTAAATGAAAAAAAATTACTTTGAATACTGTTGAGTAATTTGAGTAGAAATGTAAGATGACCCACCTACTCTGGAAAATTGTTTCACAGTTAAACATATACCCACTTTATGACCCATAAATTCCACTCCTAAGACTTTACCCAGGAGTATTGGATGCATAGGTCCTCAAAAGGGACCAGTACAAGAATATTCCTATTAGCTTTACTCATAATAACCTCAAGTTGGAAATAATCCAAAAATCTGTCAATAGAGAAATAAATAAATCGGGCATAATTGTACAATGGAGTCCTTCCCAGCCATAAAAGGAACAACCTATTGAAACATGTAACAATATAACTTTAAAAATTATTATGCTGAGTGAAAGAAGCCAGACATAAAGGAGTATATGCAGCATGGTTCTGTTTATATAAAGTTCCATAACATGCAAAGCAATGTAATCAATCCCTGGCAGAACAACTATACTTTTCAGCGACATCTCTTTACCATGGAAGGGGAGCCCCAATTTTTGGTGGCCAAGGAGTCTCTTCGGCCACACCTATGTTTCCAAATGAGGAAACAGAGGCTGAAAAAGTTTAGATAATTTGTTCAATCCCTATAATTAGCATATAGCTGATGTGGGATTTGGACCCTGGTCTCTCTGGTTCCAAAGCCGGTGTTATTCCTACTACATGTTTTTGGATGAGATATCTGCATTTCAAGCTCCACTTGGGATTGGTGGTTCATCTCATGTTGGACTTTTCAGTCATATGCTCAGATTCTGGCCCCCAGGAGGAGGCTTGCAGGAGTCGACAACAGGTAACTTCAGATTTGCTATGTGGCCCAAAGAAGTCCTCCAGGCTGCCCTTCCAAACCTTCTCTGTCTCTGACTGTTCCTTTGGATTGATGACTTGGCTGGATGGTCACTGATTTTAATTTTGTCCCTGGGTGGGGACTTTCAGATAACCCCTACCTCTAAATTCTAGATCCCGCAGGAAATCCCATGTTCTACCACCTCTGAACTCTGCCCAGACTCCGGGTCTCTGTCCCTCAGCTGGTTCACCTCCTAGGATGCTAGCTAGCCAGAGTGCTGGCTGGGGGCAGGGAATTAAATATATAAAATAACTTCATATTAACTTCTGATTAAAGTTGCTACCAGAGGAAGACAGTGTTGGACTTCTATTCTTAGAGACATTTTAAAGTAAGAGGTGTTGATTTCAGCCAAAATGTTCTCATTTCATAAGCATGCTTGTATTTCATAAGCATTGTAATTTTTATTTTTGCTTATTACCTTCCCCTCTTTTCTTCTACCTGTATATATACTTTGCACAGCTGCTAATCGTATTGTACATGCCATTATATTATCTTCGTTCACTAAAAACACATTATAAACATTTTCCGCGTTACTCTGTTTCAAAGCACTTAACGGGAAAAACTGTGTTGTATATAATCAAGTCAATAACCTCTTACTTTAAGAGAAAGATAAATAGCAGAGTCCCTAGGTATAAATCACAGCACAATTTTGAATTTGCTAACTCTTCTTCCTCCATGCAGGTGTTTCTCAGAGAGAATACCATCACAGAGATGCATATAGACATAACCACACACCTGCCCTGTGGTGTAGGTAGATGGAGAAGAGGGTGATCAAATGTACAGGGTGTGTCTGAGAAGCCCATGCCTAGCAAAGACAAACATCTTGGAAGTGATGAGATGGGGACTTACACCTCAGGTCTGGCTGACTCTCAGGCTGTAGTTCTTTGCATAGTTAGGTTATTTCTATTTGAGAGAGAGATGGAGAGAGAGAGAGAGAGAGAGAGAGAGAGAGAGCGAGCGCAGGTGAGAGGGGTAGAGGGAGAGAGAGAGATGGAGAAGGAGAGAGAAAGAATCCCAAGCAGGCTCCACGCTCAGCATGAAGCCCGACGTGGGGATTGATCCCACAATACTGGGATCATGACTTGAGCTGAAATTAAGAGTCAGATGCTCAACCAACTGAGCCACCCAGGAGCCCCTGAAATATCCTTATCCTTGTAGGTAAATCTTTGATCACATTTGTGATTATTTCCTAAGGATAGATTCTGGATGTGGAATTGCTTAGCCAAAGAATGTAAACATTAAAATAATTTAATTGACTTAATTTTTCTAGAATAGTTTTAAGTTTCCAGAAGAATTGAGGTGAGAGTTCCCATATACTCCCCATTTACACAGTTTCTCCTATAACAACATCTTACATTAGTGTAGTATATTTATTACGATTATTGAATCAATCATAATTATTAGCTCAGGCCCACACTTTATTCAGAGTTCCTTAGTTTTTACTTAATGTCACTTATCTGTCTTAGGATTCCATCCAGAACACATTACATTTAGTCATCATGACTTCTTAGGCTCCTCTTGACTATGACAGTTTCTCAGGCTTGCCTTGTTTTTGATGACCTTGACAGTTTTGAGGAGTACCGGTCAAATTGTTGGATGTCAATTGGGATTTGTCTGACGTTTTTCTCATGATTAGATTGGTGTTATGGATTTTTGAGAGGAAGATCATAGAGGTAATGTGCCATTTTTATTACATCATATCAAGAGTACATACTATCAACATGATTTACAACTGGCGATATTGACCTTGATCACCTGGCTGATACGGTGTACGTAAGACTGCTCCACCGTGAAGGTGTTTCCCTATCCCATTTCTCTACTATACTCTTTGGAAGTATGATCGGCAGCCACGCATAGGGAGTGGGGAGTTATGCTCCCCCTGAATATAAACATTTTGAAGACTTTTGGTACAAATTGTGAAATTACTCTCTAGGAAGAAAGACTATATACCAGTCTACATTCCAAGCAGGAGTGTGAATATGTATCTATATTATTGTAAACTTGCCAGCATTGGATATTGTCCTTTTAAAAAACCCTGCTGATTTTAAAGAGTAAAAGTGGCATCTCCTTTCAATTTGCATTCATGAATTTATTGGAGAGTTTGTGTATTTTAAAAACTATATGCTCTGTTGGCCACTTGCATATGTTCTGTCAAGGGTTACTTGTACATTCTTTGCTCATTTGTAGAAACTGGGGTGTATATCTTTGCTTTGTTAATTTTCAGAATATTAGTATTTTAATTGGTCATCTATGTTGCCATGTTGCCAGTATTTTTTTTAAGTTTTCCTTTTGCCTTTTAGTTTTATGATATTTTTTGGAGTACGAAAGTTTTCATTTCACATAACCAACTCTTTGGTCTTTTTATAATTTTTATCTTTGTTGTCATGTTTAGAAAGGTTAAATTTATACCTTGTGAAACACCTGGACAAATTTGTAATTGGGAATTTGTCAGTATTATTATTCTTTTAGGAAGTTATTATTTTTAAGTGTCGGTTTCCTGTGAAATGGGGGGATAGGACTTAGCTAGATCGAGCTTTGGCTCTGAAACAGTTAACACATTTCAAGCACACCTTTGAGATGGACACATTTCAAGATGGATAATGCAAATTAGGGACTCTCAAGAATTTCTGGGACTGGTTTTAATGTTTTAAAGAATTCTTAAAATGGAAGTGAACTGGCTGACAGGATACTAAGTTCTTTGGGGCCACAAAATGGCAAACTAATGGGGTGACTTGAAAATGTGTAAGTGACCACTATGAACTTTAAAGTGAAAGATGAGCTTTAAAGTATATGAAGATAAGAAATGTGATTATTAAGTAAAGAGGCAAGTTAATCACCGTCCTCCAGTAATTTACATATCCAAATGAGCCCTCAGAAATGGGGAGCTGGGGGCTTGGGAGTGATGGGGTAGTGGGGGTGGCCATAAACATGTATTTCAACAAGTAGCTATTCCACTCCCCCCCCCCCCAAATTTTCAGAACAGTCTGGTTGAGAATTTTCTTCTGAGCCAACTTCAGTCATGAAATAAAATTAATCTAATTACGGTTAGTTGTGCCTCCCAAAGTAAAATAGAACATGGAAATAAAGCAGAATGTGGTGTGGCAGACTGGGATGTGGAATGTTGATGGAGGTGCTTTTGTCTCTCCTTTTACTCATCAGATGTCTTCAGTGCATCTCTAGCCCCTTTCCTCACGGCCACGTTGGGGAAGCCCTTTTGTGAAGCACCAGAGAGCAAGTCAATGAATCACCAGCTTCAGAGTTCAAAGCCTCCACTCAGGTATTAGATGGAAAAGATCTGCAAGGAGATTGGAGGAGACACACGCCTGCCCCCCAATTCTTTCCATAGTTAAAAAATACCTCCTGAGTTAGGAAGAGAGAAGCCACAGGGTTCTGTGTGAGTGTGGCACTTCTGTGCCCACCTCTGATCTCAAGGCCTCATGGGGGTGGTTCCTGAGAGAAGAGGTTCTCAAGCCCCTTTCCTGGGCCATAGCCTGAGGCTGGGAGATAACAAGCCAGAAAGCTCTGGGGAGGAGAGCCTCATAGGCTCTTGAAGTGCCAGAAGAGAAGGCTGGTGTGGCATGTCTCCGTACAAAAGGATGGGAGACTTGCCCACCCCAGGCTCCCACAGTCAGACTGGCAGAAACAGATCACCTACAATGTCCTGAAGGCTTCCATGTGGAACAAATCTACCAGAGAAAGAAAGCTAGGGGGTCAGCTAGCCCAGGATGAGGCTGAGACCCAGGTGGATGGAGCTGCCTGCCCTTTCAACAGAGAGAACTAGTGGGAACCCCCTTGTGCCCCATAGATCGCTCAGGTCACCTCTCAAGGGAGCACATGTCATCTACTGGATAGGACAGAGGAAGACCAAGAAGGGGGCTCCTCGGATAAGCTCTTGAGAGCTGAGATCAGTTCCAGGGAAGAGAAGCAGAGGGGTGAAAAGAGAGAGAGTTTTAAACTGAATTGTGACTGAATTATAAACTTGAATTGACTAAGAAATGACTGAATTTGAATGAGTTTATCTGAGAGTGACTAGATGAAATTTTCTCTGCTTTGAGGCAGAATGGAGGCTTAAGGCAGAAATTACACTCAATTATAGAAGAATAGAGAAAATTACATTTTTGCACACTTGAGTCAGTGACTGTGAAATCTGTACTGGTTCCAATAATTATAGGCAGCCAGGTGTCAGCAAAATCTCAAGAATAGACCACGGAAGCTATAGGCTGCTTTTCCAAGTTATTACTTCATCTGTTGCTGCGGCCCAAAAGGTCAGTACAATGTCTTATCATCAGAAATCATGACAAAATCCATTCAAAGCTCTGTTCAGTATGTTCTCTTTATATCAGAGACAGAACCAACACTTGTTGGTGGAAAAAACAAAAAACAAAAAACAAAACACAACTTTTTTTTGGAGTCTAGGTTATAACCCTATGACCAAAAGGGGGAAGATAGGAAATTGCAGGTAATGCTGGATGCCTTCTGTTTTCCTCCTCCAGATCCACTCTACACACTTCTTCTTTTTTTTTTTTTTTAATGTTTATTTATTTGAGAGAGAGAGAGAGAGAGAGAGCAAGCTGGGGAGAGGCAGAGAGAGGAGGGGACAGAGGATCCGAAGCAGGCTCTGTGCTGACAGCAGAGAGCCAATGAGAGGCTCGAACTTGTGAGCCATGAGGTCATGACCTGAGCCAAAGTCGGACGCTTAACCTACAGAGTCTCCCAGGTGCCCCACTCTACACACTTCTGCACCCTTACCAGTACTCTGGGAGACGGATCCCTAGTGCTCCAGCCCTAGAGATGCACTGGCCAAGACTTGGAGGAGGGAGAAGTAAGTCCAGGCAATGACTCCTCAGCTTCCCTTTGCGAGAGTCTCCTCAGCTTCTAGGCTTCTTCCTTGCCATGACACGAAGGACCAGGCCCTATTTCGGGCCATTTTTCTTCTGGACGCCATTTTTCTTCTTCCACTATTGCTTCCAGCAGCCTAAGAGGTAGCTTAAAAGTCCTAACTATGGTTTCTGGCCCTTTAAATCTGGTATCCATAGCACCACAGGCAATGTCATTATTATGTATTTGCTGTCTGTTGAAAAGCAGGCTGTTGCACTCAAAGGAGGACTCCACCACAGGGAGTCAAGTCTAAGCCGGCCACCACCACCCTGGCTTTCTGTAATTGGAATCTGCTTATGGGCCCAAGGGAGCCCATTATGAAAACACCTATTTTCATAGACTCCCAACCAATACTCTAAACAATTTGTGCTCTTGCTGAGGAAGACCCATGAGATATTGAAAAAATTTTTTTCTGGGTGACATTGAAAGAATAGTGTCATGTTCGGGTAAGTTTCACTATAAAATGAATCTCACGCCCACCAACGCCTCCGATGAAACTTCATTTCCGCAAAGGCAAAGGTGATCATCCTAAACAAAGTATACTGTTATTTTAAACAAGTTAACATGGGTTGCAGTAGTTGGACATGTGCTGTGAGGCAATTTAGACATATTTTACAGAACTGTATCCTTTCCTGTATAATAACACCAGAAGTCAAAAGTCTGTTCAGTGCTAAAAACCTGAATGGAGTATTAAAAATGCTTCACAATCCACTCCTTTTTTGCTTTTTTTACGATTGATGAGCCAATATTGATACATTACTCTTAATTGAAGTCTGTAATTTACATGATGGTTTACTCTTTGTGTTGTATATTCTATGGGTTTTGACAGATGCGTAAAGTCATATATCCCCCATTACAGCATGGTACAGAATGGTTTCACCGCCCTTAAACATCCTTTGTGCTCTACCTATTAATCCTTCCCTTCTTCCCTCCCCAGCCCCTGGCAACCACTGATCTTTTTACTGTAGCCTTTTCAGACTGGCTTCTTTCAGATCTTTTTACTGTAGCCTTTTCAGACTGGCTTCTTTCAGACTGGACAATATATATTTAAGGGTCCTTGAAGTCTTTTCATGACTTGATAACTCATTTCTTTTTACCACTTTCAATATTCCATCGTATAGATGTACCACAATTTGTTTGTCCATTCCCTTACTGAAGGACGTGTTGGTTATTTCCAATTTTTGGTAATTATGAATAACTTTGCTGTAAACATTTATGTGCAAGGTTTTGGACACAAATTTTCCAACTGGGTAAATATCTAGGGGTGAGATTGCTGCATCATAAGGTAAGACTATACAGTACTTAGCTTTGTAAGAAACTGCCCAACTGTCTTTCAAAGTGGCTGTACCAATTTTCATTCCCACCAGCAATGAATGAGAGTTCCTTTTGCTCCACATTCTTGCCAGAATTTCGTATTGTCAGTGTTTAGGATTTTAGCCATTCTGGTAGAATTGTAGTGGTATCTCATTGTTGTTTTAATTTTCATTTCCCTGATAACATATGATATTGAGCATCTTTTCATATGCTTCCTTGCCATCTTCTTTGGTGAGGTCTGTTCAGATCATTAGCCTAAGTTGTGCTGTTTTCTTACTATTGAATTTTAGGAATTGTATATTTGGGATACAAGTTATTCATCAGATACGTAGGTTTGCAAAGATTTTCTCCGAGTCTATGGCTGTGTTTTCATTCTTTTAACTTCTTCTGCAGAGCAGAAGTTTTAAGTTCTAATGAAGTCCAACTTGTATTTGGTGTTGTATCTAAAAAGTCATTACCAAATGCAAGGTTACCTAGATTTTCTCCTAGGTTGTTTTCTAAGTTTTATAATTTTGCATTTGGCATTTATATCTGTGACCCATTTTGAGTTAGTTTTTGTGATACATGTAAGTTCTGTGTCTAGATTCATTTTTCTGTATGTGAATGTCCAGTTGTTCCAGCACCATTTATGGAAAACACTATTCTTTTTCCATTGAATTCTCTTTGCTCCTTTGTGAAAGAGTGGTTGTATTTGTGTGGGTATATTTTGCTCTGTATTCTATCCTGCTGATATAATTGTCTTTTCTTTTGCCAATACCACACTGTCCTTCAATACCGTAGTTTTATCCTAAGTCTTTAAGTCTGGTCAGCCATTTGACTTTGTTCTTCTTCAACATCGTGTTGGTCATTCTGGGCCTTTTACTTTTCCATATAGACTTTAGAATCAGTTTCTCAATATCCACAAAATAATACACTGGGATTTTGGTTGGAATTGAATCGGATGCATGAATCAAGTTGGGAAGAACTGACTTAATTATCTTGAGCCTTCTTTTCCATGAACATGGAATAGCTTTCTATTTATTTAGACGTTCTTTGATTTCTTTCATGCAAGTTTTCTAGTTTTCCTCATATAGATCTTGTACATATATTGTTAGATTTATACCTAAGCATCTCTCTCTCTCTTTCTCTTTTTTATACTGTTTATAGAGTTGCTTCTAATTTCAAATTCCCATTGTTCATTGCTGGTATACAGGAAAACAATCGACTTTTGTATATTGGTCCACATTAAACTTTTTTTAAAATGTTTATTTATTTTGAGAGAGAGGGAGAGAGAGAGAGAGAGAGAGAGAGAGAGAGAGAGAGAGCGCACAAGCAGGGATGGGGCAGAGAGAGAGGGAGACACAGAATCTGAAGCAGGTTCCAGGCTCTGAGCTGTCAGCACAGAGCCTGACGCAGGGCTTGAACCCAAGAGCCATGAGATCATGACCTCAGCCGAAGTCAGATGCTCAATCGACTGAGCCACCCAGGTGCCCCAATTGGTCCACATTTTAAATGTCTTCTTTGCCTTTTATTTCTTTGCTTGCTTCTGTCTTTTGAAAGAGAGGAAGGAACTCAGGATCTGGAGAAAGATATTAAATTAAGTATTTTAATTCAATTTTATTTTTAAAGTTTATTCTTTATTTTGAGAGAGCAAGAGTGGGGGAGGGACAGAGAGAGGGGGAGAGAGAGAGAATCCCAAGCAGGCTCCACACTGTCAGCTCAGAGCACGATGTAGGGCTCGAACTCACAAACCTCGAGATCATGACCTGAGCCGAAATCAAGAGTTAGATGCTCAATTGACTGAGCCACCTGGGTGCCCCAATGTTTTCACATAAGTGACTAGTATACAAAACAGCATATAATAGGATTTTAAAATGTGTCCTTTTTTAGTGAAAGGGAGAAATTAGAGAGCTAGCTCCCCATGGAAGAGGTGAGATATAGGAAGGGTCTGGAAGGGTAGTTGGATTTGGATAGGAAGAGGTAGATTGCAGGCAAAGTCTAAGCAGAAGAATGGCATGTATAGGATGGGGAGGTGGGAGTGAAGGGGTAGGTTTTATCACATTGGGCAGAGGTGGGAGATGACTTTGAAGAATGTTGGTGTGAGTAATCAGAACTTGATAAAGTGCTCAGAGGGAGTCTCTAAACAGATCCTTTGGGTCTGGTTCTTTTAGGACCATTGGTTTTTGGTTTCACATATACCTCAAGGCAGATATTCTGAACCATTTAATTCTTTGAATCAGAATTACAGGCGTATGCCAGGAAGTGTTTCTAAAGAGAAGCACTGCCCTTCTGGGGAAAAACTACCAAATGGGGTTGCAGGTTTTTCATTTGCCCCAAGAGTAGAATTTCACATACGTACATCAGGAAAAAAGCAACCTACTTGAGAGGTCAAAAATAGTGATACAGATGCCAAGGGAGGTTTCTTTGAGTTTCCCAGGCCCCTTGCTGGCTGGCTGCGTTGAACTCAGTCTCTTTGAAGAACTCTGTCATTACTGGGGGGCAGGAGAACTCTGTGGCGTCTCTTAGGAGGGAGGAAAGCAATGAGGGAATTGTATGAATTCCAAAGCTTTAATCTCTTCTTACCACAAAGAGAAGAGCACACAGGGCATTAAATGCCCTATTTTTTTTTTTTTTTTTCTTAGTCTGAGTTAACTTACCTCATGAGACCTCTCTAGTGTTATACGTAATTGCTTATTCAGGTCACCAATAATGACACTGCAGGGATTCAAGGAAGTTTTCATGGTGAAAGGACACATCCATATTTAGAACTCCAGTCACTACCTCCTCCACAGACATTACCTTCCTTCATAAAACCTCTCTGAATCCAACTCTTTCCACTCCCACTCCCACCTCCACCCTGATCACCTGAATTCAAGCCACCTGCCTGACAGCCACATACTAGATCTCCTTAACTATAGAGTCCCTCTCATAATGACCTGGGGTCAAAACCTTGGATCCATTCTTTTCCTTCACAAAGTCTTGTTCATTCTTTCTATGAAGCATAAGAACATCCCATGCATTGCTCTTGTCTTGGGTCCACTGCTACTCATGTTTATCTCTCTGCCTGGTGTTTTTCTCTTGTCTCTCACCATTTTAAGCACATACCCAGATATCCAGCTAAATTTGAACTTCAGATAAACAATAATTAAAAAAAATAATTTGGTACATACTTCTACTAAAAAATTATTTGTTATCTGAAATTCAAATTTAATTGGGCAGCCTATATTTTATGTGTCAACCCTACCACTATGGAACTTTTCTTAATGATCCAATTCTTCCTTATCTGATTTTTTAGTTCCTAAAATACCTAATGCAGCCTTTCGTTATATGCTATCTTATAATTATCGATTACATATACAGTATTAACACTTATTGAGCAATTATTCAGCATCAGGCACTGTGCTTAGTTCTTTTCATACAATAGCTCATTGAATTCATACAAGAAATATGTGATAAAGTAGGTCCTACTATGATACCAATTTTATAAATGAGGAGGCTGAGTTTTTGAGAAGTTATTTTGTGTGTTCAAGGTCCCAAAGCTAATTAAACTTGAACTTTAGTTTTTCTGTAGGGTGACCAACTTGTTCTGGTATCCCTGGCACTGTTCTGGTTTTAAAATTGAAAGTACTCACACCCTAGAAACCCTTTCAGTTCCAGGCAAACCTTATATGTCTGGCTTCAAAGTCTGGGATTCTATCTTGCTTCCAATTTTTTTGAGATTTAATGTTTCTCCTCTCAGTTATGTTAGAAAGTCACCAAGGACAGGGTGATATCTAATAGTATTTACTGACACCAAGAATTATTTAGTAAGTGCTTGACAAATGAGGACCAGAAGCTCCCCTCCAAGGCCACACCTCTTTTCTTGAGCCTCTTTGGATAGCAGACGCTCAGGACTGTGTGGGTGTGCGTAAGGGCAGCTAATCTTAGATGCAGCTGAGACCTGAGTGTGGCCACTGGCCTTTGCAATAGAGACACAAAATGGACCATGATGTCACTGACCATTGCTTACAAAGATGCTAGGCTATTGTTACTAGCAACAGTGCCCCTAAGTTAGTGAAAATGCAGCTCCTTGGTAGGTGTGTGGTGCCTCACTTGACAAGCTGAACCTTGAGAGACTCCCTGCTTTGAAGACTGAGTTAGGGCTTGGATGAGGCTGGAGAAACAGAAACCATGGTGCCAAGAAAAGGAGCGCAATAGGGTGGGTAGCAAGACCATCAGCACCTTGATGGACGGACAGCACCCAAGGAAGCTGAGTGGCTGTTTCTTCACTGGGAATATGCTTTTGTGCAATGCACATATATCCAAAAGATTATTATGTTATTACATTATTATATAACAACCAAATGGTTAAAATGATGATATGTAGGTGTTATTGTTATGCTGCAAAGTGGTTAATGGGGTGTGATGGGAAAGGCAGAAACAATAGATTTCCATCCCCCAGGGACATCTGTATAACTTGTCTCCACTTCATTTTGAATGCAGGTCATTACTGTGCATACTTACACCAAGTTAAATTAAGCTGTCTGTGGAGAAATCATTTATAAAAATAATTTGCTATTTAAAAGAACTAGTTAAATTGAATTGATAAAGGCTAACACTTTCAAGGCAACTTTGTTTTTAGTTGCTGAGTTTCACTTCAAAATGCTTGAATTTTTAGTATGCTTTTGTTTTAGGCTTTTTATTAAGAGAGTGTAACAGATATGGGGCATAAGGGTCAGGCAGGAGTTTCTATTTTGGACAGTGCTGACAGATTCCATGGTGGCTTTTCCTCATCCTCATAAATGTCTCTTAGCCTCTTACTGTGACATTCAAGGCCATTCCTGATCTATTCTCAACCTCCCTTTCCAGCTCATCTTCTACCAATTCATGCTACGGACTCTGCACCACTTAGGCCCTTTGCTGTCCTCCAAACACACGTTTAGCTTTTCTGCCTCCAAGCCTTTCTCTTGCAAAGCATTGTGGTTAAGAGTTTAATCTCTTGAACTAGACTGCCTGGGTTCACATCCAGGTTCTGCTATTTACTGAGTGATCCTGAGCAAGTTGCCTAACTACCTTATGCCTATTTCTCCAACTGGAAGGTGAAACTAAAATGATATTTCTTCTTCAGAAGTAAAATAATTCATGAAAGTGCTTCGAACAATGCACAGCACATACTAAGCCCTCAGTAAATGCTGGCCCCTCATTCATGTAACTGGAGCTCGTTATCCTCCCCACTTAACTCAGAATACATCTTTTCCTCAAAGCCTTTCCTGATCACCCCATCCTGCAATGTGTGCTCCCTCTTGGGAAATCCCTAGACACTGCTTCTTTGGCACGTGTTGGCGTTCTTTTCTCGTGTTCATGTCTCATGACCACATGTGATTGTTTCCCTCCAGCTAGCCCACTTTGAGTTAGGCTTTGTACTCATGACAACAGTGGGAGGCAGGTATTTTTTATCTCATTTTACAAAGGAACAAACTAAGGCCCAGAGAAGTTAAGTGATTTTCTAGGGTTACTGAGCTGGGGAGAGAAGGTTCTGGGGGCTCCAGCTCAGTTTGCACATGATGACAGCTTCAACACTCTTCCTCCTATCCTAGAAAACAAGGAGCAAATCTTATACTGTGGTAGACTCCATACTTTCCTTTAGGAAGGAGGTATTCAGTTTATTCCTGATTTGATGGGTTAATATGCAATTTGGTTGCCTTGCTAAGTGTCATTCAGGGCTTATGGTTGTGATTATTTTGATGATGATGAAGATATTGCATGGGATATTTTGATGGGCCTTAAAAGGATGGACTGTAACTTACTCTTCTTGGGTTGAACCCTATGTGAATCTAAAAACACAATTCACATTTATTTTTGTCTTAACTGTTCCCTGCTGTTGCAAATATGATTAGATGAGGAATGTCAAAACCCATCTTATTATCAATGCTGTTTTTGTCACAAAGGAGACTTTCTCCCAGCTAATTGGTCTGTCAATGGTTCTCTTTGTTAGGTGAGTCATTTGATCCATTGTTGACAAGGTGCAAACTGCTCTCTACCCCCCACAGGGTGGGGGAGGGGGAGGATGCTCCAGTGGGTCTGACAGTCTTTCAACCCCTAATCAAGATGCTATTAAGCAGCTGATAGTTTACAGTGAACAGAGATGAAACTGTATTGGTTTTGTAAGCAGCTGCTGGAAAGACAACTTGATAGAGCTTTAGTGATGTATGAATGCTTCCCATTTTAGAGTGTGTGCATGCATGTGATACAAAGACAACTTCTGTGATTTCTCAACTCCTTGGATATGATAGTTATCTTTTCTGTGACTGAAATCTTAAAGAACCAGGCCCATTTTATCAACAAATATTTATTGAATTTGTATTGTGTGCCAAGTACTAGGTTCTAGGTACTCAGGATGCAGCACTGACAAAAATAGACTAAAATTTCTTCCCTCTGGAGCTTTTTCTTTTAAAGCTTTTTATTAGGGAAAAAATTTCAAATGTATGCAAAAGAAGAAATAATAATACTCATCATTCAGCTTTAATAATGATCAATATTTTGTCATTCTCTTTTCATCTATCCCTTCCACCATACACTTATATTTTTACTTGAATAAATTTGACATGTAACCTTGTATTGGTTTAAGGTGCATAGCATGTTATTTTGATACATTTGTATATTATAATATGATTGCCAGTGTAGTGATATTTATCATATTACATAATCACAGCATGATATCATTGTATACATTCATTACGTGTGCATTAGGTCTCTAAGACTTATTTACCATTCATTATAAGTTTGTGTCTTTAAACACCATCACTCTTATCCACCCCATCCACCAGCCCCTGGTAAGCACCATTTTACTAACTTTTACAGGTTTAAGTTTTTTTGATTCCACATAAAAGTGATATCTTTATACTTATCTTTCTCTGTTTGACTTTGTGTAGTTGCTCAAAGCCCATCTATGTTGTGGCATATCCTGTCAGATATACTTCTTCCTCATGGCTGTATAATATTCCACTGTGTATATGTATCACATCTTTTTTATCCATTCACCCACTGATGGCTATTTGGGTTGTTTCCATATCTTGGTGATTGTGAATAATGCTATGATAAACATGGGAGTGCAGATACGTCGCTGAACTCCTGTTTTCATTTCCTTTGGGTTTAAATCCAGAAGTGGAATTGCTGGATTGTATGGTAAACCTATTTTAAATTTTTTGAGGAACCTCCATATTGATTTCCATCGTGCTTGGACCAATTTGCTTTCCCATCACACACTTATGGACCACTTTAAAGCAAATCTGAGACATTAAACATTTTATCATAAATACTTTAGTATGAATTTCTAGCAGATAAGAACTTTTTTTAATGTATATTTTTGAGAGAGAGAGAGCGCACATGAGCATGTGAGTGGGGGAGGAGCAGAGAGATATAGGGACGGAGGATCTGAAGCAGACTCTGTGCTGGCAGCAGAGAGCCCAATGTAGGGTTCGAACTCACAAACCAGGAGATCATGATCTGAGCCAAAGTCAAACACTTTGCACCCCAGATAAGGACTTTTTAACAAAAACGTAATCACATGTTATTCTCATTCCTAAAAAAGTTAACAAAAACTTCTTGATACAATTTAATGTCCAGTTCATGTTAAATTTCCCTCAACAGCCTCAAGAATTATTTTACATTTCTTTGTTTGATCCAGATCTAAATGCTCTGCACGTTATAGTTTGTAGATAGAGCTCTTATGTCTCTTTCGATCTACACTAGTTTCCCTTAGCTACTTTTTGATTGTAGGAATTGGGTTATTTTCCCTGTAGAAGTTTCCACATTTTGGACTTGGCCTATTACATGCTCATGATGTAATTTATGATATTCCTTCATGCTTCATGTTTTCTATAAAATGATATTTATATCTAGAGACTTGGTTAAAGTATGTTTCAATGAGGGGCGGGGCGTTGGAACTAACATCCTAGTGGAAACCATCTCGATGCTGCTGTTATGTGCCAGAGATGTTTCTGGAACTGCCTTGGTGGCCATAGCTTTGAGCAGCCAGTGTGAAAGACTTGTTCCTTAGAGAGGCAGTTTTAACCCTGATGCCATGAAACATTCCCTGTGTTCCTTCTTTCTTATGTTGGCCTGTAAAGAACACTTTTAAAAAATAGTTTATTTATTTATTTTTGAGAGAGAGAGAGAGAGAGAAAGAGAGAGTGAGCAGGGGAGGGGAAGAGAGAGAGGGAGACAGAATCCCAAGCAGGCTCCATGCTGTCAATGGAGAGCCCAACATGGGGCTCAAACTCATGAACTATGAGGTCATGACCTGAGCTGAAACCAAGGTTCAGATACTTAACCACTGAGCTACCCAGGCACCCTACCATAAAGAAGACTTTAAAAGTTGTTGTATCACGTGGTGTTGGGGAGTGGCCCAACTGGAGGACATGGGAAGCAGTTCCCACATAGGAATGAGTTGGGTTTGAAAACTTCATTTGTTTGTGTCTTTTTGGGAATTAGACTAACAAAAGAGAGAATAAACTTATAGAAGAGCACGAATCTAAATTAGGCCAGTTGAGTTAGAATATTTGAGGAAGTTTCTGGTTTATTTTGTGAAAGGTATTCAGGAGATTCAAGTGTGCAACCAGGAATGAGAACCAAGGATTCAGATAATAAGGCTTGTGAGGTCTTCAGTTTGTAGTCTGCTTCAGCAGGCAGGTCCCCACTTGAAGCTTTGAGAGAGAAAAGGAGATTCTTCAGAAGAAAGCAAGCCCAGGTGACAGCAGTAGGAAGTTCCTGGGGTCTCTGGTGACTATCGATTTGAAAGGAATTCAGTGGTATTGATGAATTTCTCCATCAATAAATGATGTTATGAACTTTTCTTAAAAATGGGGAATGGGGCTTTGGTTTGGAAAATCCAGAACTATGAAGGAAAAGATGACTCCAGTGAACAAACAAAAGAATCAAGCTGTCATTTACCGACATGGGAAGGGTGTGGGGTAGGGTTCTATTCTGAACATATTACATTTGAGATGCTTATTATACACTATAGATTAGATGTTGAGCAGGCAGTGGATATATGTCTGAAGTTCAGGGCTAGAGATAGAAATTTTGGAATCCTGAAAATAGACATAGCATTTAAAGCCTTGGATGGGATGAGATCATCTAGTAAATGAGAGAATGGCTTCCTGGAAGCCATGTGAAGGTTACAAACAGTTTCTCTGAGGCATATCTAGGAGGGTGATTGCTGAGTCATAAAGCACGCTGATAATTTTTTTCACTAGACACTGCCAGCTTGCTCAATGGAATGTATTTACCAGTTTAAATTCCCACCAGCAGTGCATGAGGATTCCCATTTCCCCATATCTTTGCCAATATTTGGGATTTTTCTAATTTTTGCTAAGCTGATGGGTGAGGCACTGGTGTGTTGGTGCTGGCTCATGAGAGCAGACGGAACACACTTCTTCCAAAATCCTTGTTCAATGACCTCCTGCTGGTAGTTTGAAATTGGCAGGGGTGAGAGTATTTGCACATGGAAATTAGCAAACACTAAAATTAGGACTGCCCCTGACCTAACCCCCCAGAGCTGGTTTTTAAATATACCAGCATCCCAGTGGCTATAGGTAGCACCATACTTTTTGTTGTGTTCCTATTCTCTCCTGTCTAGAGGGTTTGAGCATCTCTTCTATGCTTGCATGCCATTCTGTCTTTTCCTTCGGCCTATTTCTATCCTTTTCTCATTTTTATATTGGATTTTCTGACTTCTTTTTGTTGACTTGCAAGCGTTCCTTACATATTTTAAATATTAATCCCTAAATACTTTTGAACACATCATATATCTTCTCCCAGTTTGTCAGCTGCTGTTAACTTTTTCTATAGTAGTCTTCATTGGAGAAAAGCCTTCATTGTGATGTATGGCAAATCTCCCAGCCTTTTGTTTTAAGGTTTGTACTTTTGTAGTCTTGTTTTATGAAGTAAGTCCCTACCCCCATGTTCATAAAGACATTCTCCTACATCTTCCTTCTACCTTTCGAATGTAGGTCTTTAATTCATCTAGAGTTCTCCTTTGTTTTTGTTTTTTGTCTTTTTTTTTTTAATTTTTAAGTTTATTTATTATGTGAGAGACAGCACAAGTTGGGGAGGGGCAGAGAGAGAGGGAGACACAGAATGCAAAGCAGGCTCCAGGATCTGAGCTGGCAGCACAGAGCCTGATGCGGGGCTCGAACTCACAAACCATGAGATCATGATCTGAGCCAAAGTCGGACGCTTAATCGACTGAACCACCCAGGTGCCCCATGGGGTTCATCTTTGTATATGGTAGACATGGAGTATCCAGCTTTATTTCTTCATAAACTAAGCCAGTTTCCCCAACAATATCATCTAAATGACATATATTTTTCTCATTGATTTGTGGTACCACCTTTATATATGTTGAGATCTCATGGTCTGCTTCTGAGCTCCCTATTCTGTTTTACTGTTCTATTTCTGTTCTAGGACCACACTATTTTTTTTTTTTTTATCACTATGTGGTAATAATAATATCTGGCAGGGCAAGCTTCCTCTCTTTGCTGTTGCTTTTCCAAACTGACTTAACTATGAAAATTTTTATTTTTCCTCATATGTTTATTGAAGTTCCTTAAACTTTGAGTTGGTATAACATTGCATTTAGAAATTAGATGGATTTTTACAATGTCAAGGCATCCTATCCATGGCATGTCTTCATTATTCAATCTTCTTTAAAACATTTTTTTAATGTTTTTATTTATTTTTGAGACAGAGACAGAGAGCATGAGCAGGGGAGGGGCAGAGAGAGGGGGAGACACAGAATCTGAAGCGGGCTCCAGGCTCTTGAGTGGTCAGCACAGAGCCCGACGCAGGGCTCTAACTCACAGAGTGTAAGATCATGACCTGAGCTGAAGTTGGACGCTCAACTGACTGAGCCACCCAGGCACCCCTCAATCTTCTTTTATGTCCTTAAATAGAATTTTAAAACTTTCTCCATAAAGTTCTTACAAGTTGTTAGGTTAATTCCTGGATATTATGCTTAAGAGTTTTATTGCTATTGTAAATCTTATTGTCTATTATATTTCCTGGTTGCTTACTGCTGATATAGAGGAAACTATTTTTAGCAATTGATCTTGTACTTGACAACCTTATTGAACTCACTTATTACTTCTAATAGTTGATTCTGTTAGCTTTTGTCTGATGATGATCCTATCATCTGCAGATATAGATTTTAGGGGCTCTGCCCAGTGCTCTGATATTTTGCATTTCACGACTTCTGCTAGTTGGGCTTCAATTTGGCACCCCTACGTCCTGATGGCCCCTACATCCAGATTCTGAAAACTGAGCCTTGTCTTCTTCACAGTGAATGATATGATATCCTGCCCAAGACCTCAGTCCACATAAGAGCAGTGGCTCAGTCTTCTTTTGCCTATGTCCTCAACCCTTTTACCATGGTTTGGGTCCTGTTAGCTGCTGAGAGACCTTTTTGGTGCTGACTTCTGGTTGTCTGCTTGAATTTCTGAATGGTCCCTGCTATTTGACACAACATTTCTGTGTCTTGAATGCCCCAAAGGACACCCTGCATAGGTAATACAAAATAGTGGATCAACACAAGACTTCAGATCAGACTTAGTTTGAATCTTTTCCTGCCCCAGGGTACATCAAGCAACTTCCACAACCTGATGGAGTCTCTTCATTTGTGAAGTGAAGGCAAGTAAAATCCCATAGGTAAAGGGCCACACAGTGGTCAGTCAGTAATGCCCCTTCTTCATACTGATCACCAGTGCTGATAGCTTCCTGTGACTGTGGTTTATGTTTCATTGTCCAGGAACCTCGCTGTGCCTTCAGATACAATTGCATCTTAGTAGGTACAGTTGTACCACATGCCCATGTGCCTTCCCACCCCAGCAGATGGTTTAAGTTCCAAGTCCTGGTCCAACTCTTGTTAACTGGGCAATACGTGGTCATACTTGTGTGACCCATGGGGTTTTCTAGGGAGCATGATTCCGATGAGTGCTTACATTCTTGATGATGGCTTATGGAATAAATTCAGTATTTTGGACAAAGGCAACCAGGTGAGTAGGAGACTCTCTCCCTAATTGCTTGGTATCCTGGGAAATTGCCTGTGTACTATTTTGTGTTTGGGTGTAGCAGAAAAGGCCAGTAGCCTGGCTGGTTCTAACAGAGACTTTTATTATAGTTAAAAACAACTCAGCTAGCCACACCCTGTCACCTACTAATAGTGGTATCTAGAGGGATAATTTAAATCAGCAATAAAAGTGAACTGTATACCTATGGAAACAGCTACACCAATAGCACCTTCTGTTACACACAGATCTTTATGAGTTTTTGTGGCTCACTGACAACAGGACTAATTTATAGTTGCTTAAAGCCAACCAAAGTTGCCTTCCTTCTTCTAATCAGTGAAAGAGGTGGGCAGGATCAGACAAGAAGAGGGTATGATGGCAGCAGGGAGAAGGAGGTGCAACTCCCAAAGGGAGGAGGCAACTGTGTCACATGATCATCCCCGAGAGTCCATAAAGGTGCTGAACCTGCCGAGAAAGAGAAACTGGCAGCTGACCAGGGACCGTGGGATGGTCATGGCATTTAAATATTGCATAAGTTCTATGGGTTTTAGCTGACAGTGTGCTCCACCCAATTCAACAATGTAATATTGACTGCTACAAAACTATTTTGATATCTTGAGCTATGCTAATAGAAGCATGGGACCTAGAAAGAGGTGAGAGTTTCTATCTTCTCTGCACTCAACAGGACACCACGTTCATTTGTGAGCTCTAAACAAGCTGGGGTATGTCATAAAGACTCCTTTAACATGCTGGTGAGTGGGATCTTGACCCTGTCGTACAAGGAGTAGCCTAAGGGACAGAGAATGCTTGTCCTAGATATCCTGAATCGGAGGCAGACGTGATCTAGAAGTCCCCAGAGTAGAAACCCAATAAGGAGGAGATGCAGGGAGGTGATTTAGCTCAAGGTAGGAAGAGCTTGTCAACAAGGCTGGTCTATGATAAAATGGCTGCTTTTAAAGAAAGAGTTCCGGGGCGCCTGGGTGGCGCAGTCGGTTAAGCGTCCGACTTCAGCCAGGTCACGATCTCGCGGTCCGGGAGTTCGAGCCCCGCGTCGGGCTCTGGGCTGATGGCTCAGAGCCTGGAGCCTGCTTCCGATTCTGTGTCTCCCTCTCTCTCTGCCCCTCCCCCGTTCATGCTCTGTCTCTTTCTGTCCCAAAAATAAATAAACGTTGAAAAAAAAGAATTAAAAAAAAAAAAAAAAAGAAAGAGTTCCTGGTTACTGGAGGTATTCAACTATGGCCATTTGGTGTAAGGATGTTGCAAGGGAGACCCAGGCAAGGTAAGGGGGCTTTTTCTAATCTCCAGAATCCGTGACTCCAACAGGAAAAGATGCTCTGATGTGCCCCCAGCACTTACCTCTGCTCTTGCAAGAGACCCAGATAGACATTCAGTCATTCAGTATCTGCTCTTGCCAGGCACTGTGCTTGGCGAACACGGAGGTACAGTGTAGTAATCTGTATATCACAGCCAGAATGAAAAGGCCTCAGAGAGAGTTGTTATGTTGTAACATCAGTGATTCAGTGTTATAAACCTCAGTCATGGGGAAACAATGGACTCATTAAGTTCCTTCATTAAGGAGACTCATTAAGTGCCAAGCAACACCTTTCCTTCTACTGGGTGATGGAGAACCAGGATGTCAGCACTTATGTCTGTTAGTTGTTACAGTTTCACCACCTCTGGCTCTTGGGGAATGGAGATGGGACCGAGGGAGAAGAAGGTGAGAAATGAGCAAAGCAGCAGGAGAAATAAAGTTCTGGGACGACTACTCACGTCTCCCCTTCTGCCTCCACAGACACCTTTGGGTGTATTCGGTCTGGGTATAGTATCGGCTAGGCTTTTTACAGCAAAACCTGCAAACAGGTAATTGACTGGTGGACCTATTCTGGGCCATGCACAGGGTTAGACACAGGGGAGCCCCAAACAGATAAGAAGCCATGCCTGCCCCTGTGAACTCGGTGGGGGCGCTCCTAGCCCCAGGGCGGGGGTGGGAAAAGGTAGCTAAGGGCTTTAATGGAGGAGTACAGCGCGCCAAGGGCTGCCGCCCCTACCCACTGCCCTGGGCCCTGCGGGGTTCCCCCGAGAACCTTCCTGCGACTGCGATGGAAATACCACGGCGCTACCACCTCCACGCAAGCCTAACCCAGGAAGCTCCCAGGCGGTCCCAACCTGGAGGCTCCACCTTCCGTGGGCTGGGGGCCCGCGGGGGCGCAGGCAAGAGGCGCGCGCTCCTCGCCTCCACCCCACCCCCCAGCCCCGGCGCGTGCGCGGGGCTGGGGCCGAGGCCTGCGCGCGGCCCGGGCGCCTGCACTGCGCGCGCGCCGACCCCGCGTGGGGCCCGGCTCGGCGCGCGCGGAGGCGGCAGGCGGGAGGGGCTGGACCAGGTCTGGGAGCGGCGCAGCGGGAGGCTCCGCGGCCGGCCACTGGAGACGGGCGCCGGGCGGAGGAGCGCGCTTCTCGGCCTTGCCTCCGCGTCTCCGCGTTCGCAGCCGGCCGTCCCGAGAGGACCGGAGGAGCAGGTGGGGCGGGAGCGCGCGGGGGCTGCGGGCCGGCTGGGCGGGGGCGCGGGTGCCCGAGGGGCTGTTGACGGCTCGGGGAGGGCCGCGTCCGCGTCCGGTGGCGCCGGGGTCGCGGGCTCCCGCAGGCCTCCCCGGGGCTGTCGCCGGGGGCGGGGGCGGGGGCGGCGCGGCCCACCTCCGGAGAGGTGGGTTTCTCTTCTCCGCTGCTCGCGGGCTGTGTAACTTTGGGATGAGGAGCGGCGCGGTGCCTGGGTTGCGGTCCCCCTGTCCGCTTCCGCAGCCGCGGCCGCCCGGGCGCCCTGGGAGTGTCACCCGCACGCAGATGTGCTGCGTGCGGTGCGCCGCCTTTGGTGTTTTTCCTGCAGCGGGCCTCTTCACATCTCCCGTGCCTCCCCTTGCTTCATAAATTGTTAAAGAAACCTTTTGCCGGTGGGAATGCAAAGCTAAACCAAATGGCTTTGCTTCCAGTCTTTGGCTATCCTGAGATTCCTTAATTCGAAATAATAGGAAATTGGGAAGGGAAGTTGGGGTGGGGGGTTGGGGGCACTTGCTCTGAGCCCTGCCCTAAACAGAGAGGTGGTTTAGACCTCATCCTTGTAGATTAGATTGATGGGTTTATAATGTCAGCTTTCTTTTAGATGTCAGGTTGTTCATTCATCCCGAGACTAAAGAGGCAGTTTGGATTTAAACTCTCAGACAGTGTTTTGATATATATCAGAGGATGATATTCTCAAGGGATAGTAACTTGCTCTATGTTCCCAGCTAGACTGTGGTTCACATTGTAGCAATTTCATAGTATAAATCGGTGCCTGTGAAATATTTCAATATAGAAACACCCTCCTCCTTAGAAACATCCTGCAAATACTTCATTTTCAGATTGACGTTTGTCATTTATGAACCTTCTGCACAATTTGAAGTAAGTCGTCTAAATGGCAGAAGATGAGGCGATGTGGGACACGGAGCGACTATGGACCGAAAGCAGAGAATTGAAAATGGCAGAAATCTAGCCTTCTACATCTTTATTATGCAAAAGCATCCTGGTTCTATCTTATTTTGCTAACAATATGCGTTTTTAAAAAATGCTTTCATTTGGTAATGGACCACCTGGGCTGTAAGATTAGATCTTGAAATATGAGTATTTTTACTTGTTTGATAGAAGATTTAACAAATGGTTTATTATTTGTGGTACTTACTTCAGACATTTCAGATTCACCAGATACAGTTTTCACTAGCAGGGTCTTTTTAAAAAAGTGATATTTATATGGTGTCTTTTTATTGTTCTTAACTCCAGTTTTGAAACATGTACTAGTGGCCTTTTGTTAATCAACTCTTTCTCCCTGTTTAAACCTACAAATATCTGGTTACTTTCAGGCTTACTGTTCCCTGGTTCCTTATGTATAATTAACCGTGCTGCTATTGGCTTGCTTAGTTTTGTTAGCCTTTGTTTATTGTTGATTCTTATTATTTTCGCATCTGGAATTTAAGCAGCACTGTTTTCCTTCAGTGGTGTTCTATAGAACTTTCTGCAATGAGGGAAGTGTTTCTGCACTAAGCATGGTGTCTGCTACCCACATGTGGCTTTTGAGTACGTCTGTGGGGCTAGAGCAATGGAGGAACTGAAATTTTAGTTTAATGTAAATAGCCACGTGTGGCTAGTAGCGACCTGGTTGGACACTGCAACTTTAAATTTTTAGTCTTTCAGGAAGCTTCCACTGATCCTCTTGAACACAGCATTTATTACAACTGTACAGTAATTTCAACTTTCTTATAGGAATATACTAGACTCTAACCTATGTGGGGACAAGGGCATACCTATTTTCTTTCTCTTTGTATGCCCAGCCTAGGACTTAGAAACACTCAGCAAATGCTTGTTGAGTGACTAATGAACTTCTGGAGGGCAGGTGTCTTTTATATTCTTTCTAGGGCTGAGAGGCAACTAAGTATCGAATACTGTAAATACCTGTTTAGTGATTGAATAGATTTATATATGTAACAAATAAATGGATAGCTGGAGATACTGCATTAAATTTTTTTGGTTATTATCTTTTATTGAAGCATAATTAACATACAGTGTTATATTAGTTTCAGATGTACAATATAATGACTCATCAATCTATATATTACTCAGTGCTCATCATGATAAGAATACTCTTAATATTCTTTATCATTTTCACTCACCACCTATCCACCTCCCAGCAGCCACTGGTTTGTTCTCTGTATTTAAGAGTCTGTTTTTTCTTTGTTCCTTTGTTTTGTTTCGTAAATTCCACATGAGTGAAATCATATGGTATTTGTCTTTCTCTGTCTGACGTATTTCACTTAGCATTATAACCTCTGGGCCCATCCATATTGTTGCAAATGACAAGTTCGCATTCTTTTTTGTGGGTGAGTAATATTCTACCCCCAGTCTTCTTTATTCATTCATCTATGGGTGGATGCTTGGGTTGCTTCCATACCTTCACTATTGTATATAGTGCTGCAGTAAATGTAGGGTGCATACATCTTTTGAATTAGTGTTTTTGTTTTCTTTGAGTAAAAACCTAGTAGTGGAATCACTGGATCACTTAGTAATTCTATTTTTAATTTTTAATTAATTTTTAAAATGTTTATTTTTGAGAGAGAGCGCTCAAGTAGGGGAAGGGCGGGGGGGGGGGGGAAGGATCTGAAGCAGGCTCTGTGCTGACAGCAGCGAACCTGATGTGGGGTTCGAACTCACGAACTGTGACATCGTGACCTGAGCCGAAGTCAGACCCTGAACTGACTGAGCCACCCAGGCACCCCTCTATTTTTTACTTTTTTTTTTAATTAAAACATTTTTTTAAATGTTTATTTTTGAGAGAGACAGAGACAGAGTGCAAGCAGGGGAGAGCAGAGAGAGAAGGAGACAGAATCCGAAGCAGGCTCCAAGCTCTGAGCTGTCAGCACAGAGCCCAATGCGGGGCTTAAACTCATGAACCATGAGATTATGACCTGAGCCGAAGCCGGATGCTTAGCCACCCAGGCACCCCATTTTTAATTTTTAAAGGAACCTTGGAGATATGATTTAAATGCTTATTTTGGTTATGGTAATTTTTTGGGACTCTAATGGAAATAAAGGCTCCTGGCAAAATATAGTATTTAAATGAATGAAAGGGCCTCGTGATTCTAACTCATGTGGACACAGCTTAGATCTCCTGTTAGTTGAGTAGCTCAAAGATGCTGCCCTTGAACCATATTCCAGATAAAGCTGAGGGAGTCTCTTGACCATAATGAGGTTCCTTAGTGAGGTCTACTAGCCTTGAACCGCTTTGAAAAAGTTAGTGGCCATCTCTTCTCACCACCATTCTGTGTTAGGGAATAGACCAGGAATCCTTGAAAAATCACAAGATATTTGAGCCATGTTACCAGTTGCATTTTCTCAGAGCTGTTTTGGGGTGATGGTGTAGGATGGGATTCCTATATAAATCAGAGTTTGGGAAATTTGATTATAGTTTGACCAAGTTTGAGCGAGATCCCAGGTGTCTTAGATCTTCAGACCCAAAAATTGCTTTTCAGAAGGATTCTAAAACTTTGCCATGTTTTTAGAGGTGTGCAGTTTTCTTAAGTGGGACTAGAGATAGACTGTTGAGTTTTCGTGAAGGAAAGGAAATGGGACTAAGGAAAAATGCAATGAAGACACAAAATACAAAGAATGTTCAGTACATTGGTTAGGTAATATTGTAGCTTCTCTGGGCTTGAAGTATCTAGTATATGAAATGACAGTGTTTATTCCACCTTGTTGAGTGAATCATCTTTCCACACTGCATCTAAATGAAATATGTGTAAGACACTAATCTAGCTCCTGTGATAGTTGTGCAAGATAGAGTTCTGTGAGGATCTCAGCAGTCTACAAGGAAATGAAAGTTACTCTGAGGATCACTTTCAAAAAAAATTTTTTGGATGGGAAGCTCTACCCTATAAAAGGGAGGTTTTTATTTTTTTATTTTATTTTATTTTATTTTATTTTATTTTATTTTATTTTATTTTATTTTATTTTAATATGAAATTTATTGTCAAATTGGTTTCCATACAACACCCGGTGCTCATCCCAGCAGGTGCCCTCCTCAATGCCCATCACCCACCCTCCCCTCCCTCCCATCCCCCATCAACCCTCAGTTTATTCTCAGTTTTTAAGAGTCTCTTATGGTTTGGCTCCCTCCCTCTGACTTTTTTTTCCCCTTCCCCTCCCCCATGGTCTTCTGTAAGTTTCTTGGGATCCACATAAGAGTGAAAACATATGGTATCTGTCTTTCTCTGTATGACTTATTTCACTTAGCATAACACTCTCCAGTTCATCCACGTTGCTACAAAAGGCCGTATTCCATTCTTTTTCATTGCCAAGTGGTATTCCATTATATATATAAACCACAATTTCTTTATCCATTCATCAGTTGATGGACATTTAGGCTCTTTCCATAATTTGGCTGTTGTTGAAAGTGCTGCTATAAACATTGGGGTGCAAGTGCCCCTATGCATCATCACTCTTATATCCCTTGGGTAAATGCCTAGTAGTGCTACTGCTGGGTCATAGGGTAGGTCTATTTTTAATTTTTTGAGGAACCTCCACACTGTTTTCCAGAGCGGCTGCACCAGTTTGCATTCCCACCAGCAGTGCAAGAGGGTGCCCGTTTCTCCACATCCTCGCCAGCATCTATAGTCTCCTGATTTGTTCATTTTAGCCACTCTGACTGGCGTGAGGTGATAGCTCCGTGTGGTTTTGATTTGTATTTCTAAAAGGGAGGTTTTTAAAGGTGGCTTCCTCTTAACCAACTCAGAAGGATAGCCACTTAATCACTTGGCTGAAGAATTAGGAGTATAAAAACATGAGTGAGTTCTAAAGTGTGGTTGTAGTCAGATGAATCTTCCTAAAACATGGTTTGAATCAGAACTCTCTCCTTTTAAGAAATCAGGAGTTTCCCAGTGCTTATGGAATTAAGTGGTTTGGTCTTTGATCAGGTGTATGAAATACTCCCAAGTAGAGTCCTAAAAAAACATTACAGCCTTACCTCAAACAATGTACCTAGATGTGCCCTTGTTCCAGCCTACTTCCTTTAACATGCTCTTCTTTTAAATTTCTGCTGACTGATCTTTCAAGACCCATCTTGGGAGATGCTTTCTTCATGCACTGTTTCTGATTGTCAGGGTGCCCAATGTAGATGTTCCTTGTACTTATGTCACAGAACATACCCCATTCGATTTCATCATCTATAGTTACTAGTGCTATTTTATTCACCCTAGTAGATGGTAAGCTAGCTAATAAGCCTGGACTATCTTACTCACTTTCGTATTTTCCAAAACATCCAGAATAGTGTGGTGCCTTGTATGTGGTGGTTCCTTAATAGTTATTAAGCCTTGTTTATGTCCCTTGATTTCAAAGGAAGCTTCATACTCTGCATAGAATATTTTGCTCAGATTTACTGCCAAAAGTAGCAGCCAACAAGTAGAAATCCTGTTACTTTCATCACTGAGAAGCTATAGCATTGAAGGAGGACTGTCTTTGGGGATGTGTGTTACTTTTTGGAATTGAAGTGTTTGAGGAAGATCACTTTGCTGTGTGGCACCAATTCCTTGTTATTTCCCCATTATTGTGGTAGGGTTACTATCATAATCATTCAATGTATTGGGTGGCAACTAACTTTAGCATCTAAGAAAACTTGAATACCTTTAACATAGTAACAGTGTATTAGGTTATTTAATAAAGAATATCCATGTCCACATAAGCATGTACCTTATGACAAAAAAAAAAAAAGTCACCTTGCTCGTTACTAGTTCCTGACAGTCTTCAGAAAACATGAATCATTGGAAAGGAACCAGTTAGCTCAGAGAGGTGACTATTTCTTTGGATCAGGGTGGTAATGGTGGAGTGAAGATGGTTAAGTTAGATATAGGATTGGTTAAGTATAGAACACACACTGAGTAATTTCTAGCATGGTGTTACTGCTAGGGTAAGCTGCCAGTTAATTATCTTTATTCTTTCTACTGAAATGGCCTAGAATCATTTTTATTTAGTTTTGTAATATGGTCTTTGCTTATATTTAACACTGATGAAGAGATTTATAATATTTCAGACTTTACAGACTTGATGCAAAAGAAACTGGATGCTTTTTACCTTTATATATGGTTCAGTTGTACCAACATTTGCTCTGCTGTGCCATTTCTTTCTGAGCTAGGGTGCAGCAGCCCACTGCAGGGCAAACATCCTAAGCTCTCATGTTTTCTGGGAAAAAGAGGCAATATCAGTGATGTGGTTTAAAAGGCATGGCCTTCCATTTTCTGCATGGATGGACTAAATGGATGTTGTATGTTGGGGAGAAGTAAACAATGCTGGGAGCTCTTAGACCCATATTTGTACAAGTGATGTGATTGATTTCCAGTGAAGCTTTCTAGGATGTCAGAAAAGAACGAGAACACTCTAAACTAGATTATTTTCATGTGATGAGCACATGGCATGAACTGTTAGAAGATAGATAATGTAACCTGTGTCAGATCCTATGATAGAGGTACATCTACAAGGGATATTATATCCCTTTATTACTCTAAGTAAAGAGAATATCACCCACTTGGGTTAACTCAGCATTTAAAAACCTTTTCACCTAGGGGTGCCTGGGTGGCTCAGTCAGTTGAGTGTTTGACTTAAAATTTTTTTTTTTAATGTTTATTTATTTTTGAGAGAGAGAGAGACAGAGCACGAGCAGGAGAGGGGCAGAAAGAGAGGGAGACCCAGAATCCAAAGCAGGCTTCAGCTCTGAGGTGGTCAACACAGAGCCTGATGTGGGACTCGAACCCACCCACGGACCACAGGATCATGACCTGAGCTGAAGCTGGACACTTAACCGACTGAGCCACCCAGGTGCCCCAAGGTTATGACTCCTGATTTCAACTCAGGTCGTAATCCCAGGGTCATGGGATTGAGCCCTTCATTGGGCTCTGTGCCAAGTATGGAGCCTGCTTGGGATTCTCTCTCTCTCCCTTTCTCTCTCCCTCCCTCTGCCCCTCCCCCACTTGCTCATGCGCACACTCATTCTCTCTAACATAAAAAAAATTAAAAAGCAAAAACAATATTTATAAAAAAGGTTTTCATGTGTTTTGGGGAAATACTTAGCTTTTTATTTCTCCTGAGCTTTGTCTAAAAAGATTGCATGTCTGTAAGAGTGTGAAACAACATATATTCTTTAATAGCAGTTTGCTAAAAGGAAGTTTTTCCCCCTTCCTCTCTCAAAAAGATTCTTGAAGGTTGAAGTTAAAAAATGTCAGTAGATTGGGGGTCCTGGCTGGCTCAGTCAGAGGAGAATGCAACTCTTGATCTCCGGGTTGTAAGTTCAAGTCCCATGTTGGGTATAGAGATTACTAAAATCTTTAAAAAAAGGTCAGTAGGTTATATATTAAAAGAAAATAGGCTTTTTGTGATTCAAGGCAATCATTCTAAGTTGCATACAAATACAATAGATAGGCTTTTTTCTCTCTCTCATTAAAGGTGGCTTTCTAGAAGATGACCATAGAGGACCTTCCAGATTTTCCAGTAGAAGGAAATTCTTTGATTGGAAGATACCCATTTTTATTTCCAGGTTCTGATACACCAGTTGTCTTTTCCATTTCTGCAGCACCAATGCCTTCGGACTGTGGTATGTTAAGTAGCCGTATGTATTTTCCGTAGACTGGAGACTTGACTTCTATCTTATGCCCTTTTTGCATTCATAATTCTTCCTAAAGCCATTTGCTATGGTTTTCATAAAATTGCTAGTTTTCCTTTTTCAAAAATACAATTGCCTTTTTCTGCCTCTTAAGCTAAATGCTTTATTTCTGCTGTCTGCATTTTTATTATGTAAAAATGTTCATTTTAAGCACCATGATGGATTTAGAGGATCTTATTTTTAGAATGCAGTGGTGCTTAGACATCTAGCATTCTTTTGCTATTGATGTATTTATTTTGGTTAAATATACTGACTTGCTTAAAAAGCCATGTATTAAGACAAAACAAAATACTGTGAGCTAGCCATCTCTAAGGGCCCTGTTGTCTCTGAAATGCTAGGATCTAATTTACCAAATAATCACTGCTGAAATGATCCAAATTTGGGTGACCGTGTAATAAGTTATGTGTTTCAGTACATAAGCAAGCCGAGTTTGGACTGTCCCAGGTGTCTTCCATTGTAATTATAAGGTATACACAAAGACAGTAAAACTTAAAAAAAAAAAAAAAAAGCCATATGCCTAGGCAGGGAGAGTGAGACCTTTCCCTGGAATGTGGAACGGGTTGGCTCATATTTAAATCAGCTCACTTAAATATCCTTTGTAAAATGTAAATTTATAACTATTCTAGTTTTTACTTATTTAGGCTTATTTCCCTAGACCTGTATTTTATCAGATACCGATAAAGGAATAAAAGAAAACAAGGAGATAAATTTGATAGATTTGTTACATTTCTAATTTAGTTAGGATTTTTCAAGTAAAGTATTGGGTCATCATTTCAAATCGTCTTTCGAGGTAAAGATCATGCAGGTTTTATTTTTAATTTTTTTTTGTTTAGAAATACAATTTTTAAGTATTAGTAGGTATAAAATTATTAGATTGGGAATTTATCTAACTTAGTAATATCGATTTTAATAACTGCTCATGTCCAAGTTCAGATTTTGCCTTGTAATCACCAAAAATATTGCGTAAAACCTGAGCCTATATCCTGGGAGGTATGTGCAGCTTTTACAAAACATGGACTGGGCTTATCTTCAGGTATAACAAAATCAGTTATGCAGGAAAAACCTTAACTAAAGCACTTTGTACCTTGCTTATGGCGCTTACTTCGTTCTATCCCAAGTCATAATTGTGTGATCTCTTTACTCAGACCATAGCTCTTTGGGATGGGGTAGCAATCAAGCTTTGTTTTGGTTTGTCTTAGGGCTAATATAGCCATTTGTTGCTCAGTCAGTGTTTGTTGAATAAATACACTGAATGTAAGGTGATAATGGATATTGACCCTTATGTATAACTGAAATTAAATATTGCTTATATGCTTAGAATTATACATTTCTTAGAATCTGAATGGACCTGTAGGTCAGCTTTTCCCTACTCACTTCTTAGGATAGAAATTCTATTTTCAAGATCTCTAATAAATAACCACTCAGTCACTTGGATATCTTCAAGAGTGGGAAACTAATGAGATAGTCCATTTCATGGTTAAGACGTTTTAGGTGTGATAAAATTGTTTTTGTATTTACACTCAAAATATGTCTCCTGGAAACTTTGGCCAACTGATACTGGTTTTTGCTATGTGGAACACACTTCTTTATATGATAGCCTTCAAATATTTAGATATAATTTGAATATTTTTACCTAGCTTGTACTTCCGTAGGCTACACGTTTCTCGTTCCTTCATCATTCCCTCAGTGGCAGGATTTCTAGACCCTTTTCATTCTAATTGTTTCCTTCTTAGTACACTGTTGTCAGTGTCCCTTTAAAAGTGGCACCCTGAATTGTATTTATTAAGTGTTTATTGAGGGCCTGTTATGTGCTAGGTACTGTCCTAGATGCTGAGGATAACACAGTGACCAAGACAGACATTCTAGTGGGAAAAGATAGTAAATTAATAAACAAAATATAAATATCCCAGTCAATTTTGTGGAGGAAAAAAACAGGGTGCTGTGAGAGGATTAGTGGAGCATCTATTATAGATGGGGTAGTCATCTGGAGTCAGAGGAAGCTGGTCACAAGAAGATCTTGGAGAGAAGTGTTACAGGCCAAAGAATAGGAAGTTAAAGGCACAGAGTTGGGGGAAAAGCCTTTGGTATATCCTAAGAATTAATGGAAGGCCATCGTGGCTGAGAAGCAAAGTGATTGAGGGGCAGAATGACAGGAGAGGAAGTTGGAGAGGAAGGCAAATCTTGCAGGATTATTTAGGCCTTGGCAAGGGATTTGTATTTTATGCTAAGTGTAATGAAAGCGAGCCATTGAATGTGAGGCTGAGAATGAGATTAAAACAAGAAACAAAGAAAGACCAACCTGCACAAACCATAGCTTAGATGTATAGTTCAGTGTTGATTCTCAAGGTGGTTACTTTGTGAGACAATATAAAGACTTTTGATTGCTTTGAATACCTTCAGAACCAGTTTACGCAGAGCACATATCACGTGTGTCATAAACTGCACAATGCACTGTTATTACTTTTGTTTAAACAGTGAATTGCCTCTTAAATGGACTTAAGTAATAATAACAAATCTTATTTGCCCATGTAGTTACCATTTTTTCCAGTGTTCTTTATTGTGCAGATCTAGATTTCCAGTCAATACCATTTTCCTTCTGCCTGAAGGGCTTCCTTTAACATTTCATGTAGTACAGGTCTGCTGGTGAGGAATGCTTGCAGCTTTTATATGTCTAAGGACATACTTATATTACCTTCTCTTTTGAAAAATGTTTGCTGAGTATACAGTTCTAGGTTGATAGTTTTTTTTCTTTTGGTGCTTAAAGATGTTGATCCATTGTCATTTTACTTGCATTGTTTCTGATAGGAAATCTGCTTTCATTTTTGTTTCTCTGAATGTAATGCGTCTTCCCCGCCCCCCCCCCCAGTTGCTTTTAAGATGTTCTCCTTATCATTGATTTTTGAGTAATTTTTCCATTATGTGTCTTGGTGTAATTTTTTTTTTTTTTTAATGTTCTTGTGCTTGGGGTCTGTTGAGCTTCTTAGACCCGTTGGTTTCACTTTTCATCAAGTTTAGATAATCTTTTCTTCAAATATTTTTCCTGCCTCTGAACCCTTTCAGACACTCCAGTTACATGAATATTAGACTACTTGAAGTTGTCCCACAGCTCACTGATGTTTTTTTCATGTTTTAAAAATTCTGTTTCATTTTAGTTTCTGTTGCTATGTCTTCAAGTTCATTAATCTTTTCTTCTGCAGTGTCTGATCAGCTGATGATCTTACCCAGTGTAGTTTTCATCTCAGATGTTGCTTTCATCCCTAAAGTTTGATTTATGTCTTTTTCATATCATCCTTGTCTCTACTTAACTTTTTGAATATTTGGAATACAGTTATAATGACTGGTTTAATATTCTTTTCTGTTAATTATAATTTTTTTAATGTTTATTTTAGAGAGAGAGAGAGCATGTGAGAGTGGGGGAGGGGCAGAGAGAGAGAGGAAGACAGAGTACCTGAAGTGGGCTCTGTGTTGACAGCAGATGACCTGATGCAGAGCTCGAACTCACTAACCATGAGATTGTGACCTGAACTGAAGTTGGATGCTTAACTGACTGAGCCACCCAGGTGCCCCACTGTTAATTATAATTTTTGTGCCAACTCTAGGTCTGTTTTTTTTAATTTATTTATTTTTTACTTTTTTTATTAAAAAAAGTTTTTTTTAATGTTTATTTATTTTGAAGGAGAGAGAGAGCATGAGTCGGTGAGGGGCAGAGAAAGAGAGGGAGGCACAGAATCTGAAGCAGGCTCTAGGCTCTGAGATGTCAGCACAGTGCCAGACACGGGGCTCAAACTCACGAGCTGTGAGATCATGACCTGAGCTGAAGTCAGGTGCTTAACTGACTGAGCCACCCAGGTGCCCCTAAAATTTTTTTTTTAAGGTTTATTTATTTTTGAGAGAGAGAAACAGTGCAAGCAGGGGAGGGGCAGAGAGAGAGGGAGACACAGAATCCAAAGCAGACTCCAGGCTGTGAGCTGTCAGCACAGAGCCTGATGCAGGACTTGAACTCATGAACTGTGAGATCATGACCTGAACCAAAGTTGGACACTTAACTGACTGAGCCACCCAGGGGCCCCCTCTAGGTCTTTTTCAGTTGGTTATCCCTGATTATGGGTCCTGTTTTCTCCTTTCTTTGCATGCCTAGCAATCTTTGATTGAATGACAGTCATTGTGAATTTACCTGTTCAGTGCTGTGTTTTTTCTATTCCTATAAATATTCTTGAAGTTTGTTCTGGGATGCAGTTAAGTTACTTGGAAATAGTTTGGCCATTTCAGGTCTGGTTTTTTGATTTGTTAGGTACTTCTGGAGCAGTGCTAATCTCAGGCTAATTATTTCTCACTATTCAGTACTCTACCCAGTGCCCTGTGAATTTTTTCCCTAGTCTTTTTGGTAGAAATAGGCACTATTTTAGGCCTTTTATAAGCAATGGGCTCTGATCCTTTTAATCCTTTTAGATGGTTCTTTCTCTTACTTTGGGTTTTACTTGTAAATGTATGTTAAGTACTCAAGAGGACCCTCCACAAGTCTTTGAGGTTCTCTCTCCTCTGATACTCTTCCTGTGAGCTCTAGCTTCCTTGATTTCCTTGGGTTCTCAGCGCTGTCTCCTCAACATAGGGAGTCTTCTGGGCTTCTCTTGGTTTCCCTCTCTGCACTGTAGTGCAGAAACCTGGGACAATCGTAAGACTCACCTTATTTATATCTGTCTCTTAGGAGTCACTGTCTTTCATTGCCTTGATGTCCAGTGCCCTTGAAAACTGCATTTTATCTATTTCCTTTGTTTTTTTTGTTGTTTCAGATGGAAGGGTAAATCTGGTCCCCATTACTCCATGTTGACATGAAGTGGGTAAACGGGACACCCCTCCACCTTTCTTTTGATTAAAGCTTTTTTTTTTTTTTTTTCCCCTGTATGGGCTCAAACTTTGGATTTAGTTAGATTTGTTACTATGCAGTATAGCATAGAGGTTAAGATCACAAAACGGTCTGGCTTTAATCCTGACTCAATCACTTACCAGTTGTGTGTTTTTAGGCAAATTACTTATTTTTAACTGCCCCTTCTTTGTTCTATTTCCCCTTTGATAAAATGAGAACAATAATAGTGCCTACCTCATATGGTCATTATGAGGATTAAATTAGGTAATATTTATAAAGTGCATAGAACAGTCCCTGGCACCTATTAAGTACTATTTAAATGATACCTGCTGTTTGCCATCACCTCAGTGTATAATTACTGAAGCATTGTTATATGCTTTATTATTTATTGGGCTACTGCTCCCTCTTGCTACTCAGGTCATTATTCTTTTTAGTTCAGATGTTCTTGTTTATTTATCTTACATTTACTTTCTAGATTTTTGCTACTCAAAGTGTGGTCTTTAGTCTTGTAGCATTGGCATCACTGGGAGCCTGTTAGGCAATCCCAGGCCCCACTTGAGATTTACTGGATCAGAATCTACATAGTAACAAGATCCCTAGGTGATTCCTATCTATACTGATGTTTGAGAAGCTCTGCCAACAGATGAACAGTAGAGTCATTTTGTATCTCCTCTTACAATAAGTCTTGGTGAGATGATGATTAGAATTGAAATTATTTTAAATAATTGTTTTTGGTAAAATTGACAGTTTTAAATATTTTATTTTTTAGTTCAGCAATGTAATATGTCTTTTCCATTTAAATCCCTCTCCTCTTCCAATTTTCTGTAAATAAGCTTCACACATTCATTGGTATGTTTGTTACCTTAATTGATATTATGTGTAGGATTCTTTTCCCGTTGCTTTTCATTTTTTAAAAATAGGAATATAAAATGGGAATATAAAAATGCACAAAATATAATAATAGCAAACATGTAAGTCATACATATCTACCATCAGAAAGAATAGATATTATATTTTGTCATTTTTCCTTTAGCTCTTGTTTTTTAGTTACAAGAAAATCTTGAAGTTGAAACTCCTTGTTTTCCTTTGGTCCTATTCCCCTTACTCTCCAGAGGTAACCACTATCTTAAATTTAGTGTGATGATTCCAAACCATATTATTATGTACTTATACATATGAGCATCCGTAAACAATGTGTAGTACTGTTTTGTGTATTTGTAATTTTATGTAAATGATAGATACTGCATATTATGTAGCTTATTGATCAGTATGTTTTTTTTGAGACCTGTGCTTATCAGTTAATGACTTAGGTATCTTAATTCATTTATTTAGTTGTAAAAAAGCAAAAGAATAGGCCACTCCAATCCATTCCTTTATGGAGAGATGTTTCAGCCCAAATGTTTTGCCATTATAATAAATGCTACAGTAAGAATTCTTGAATCTGTCTCCTGCAGACACATGCAGAAGAGTCTCTTTAGGTATATATTTAGAAATCTCTCTACTAGAAATGCCCAATGCCTAGGAAAGGGGTTCATCCATAAATATTTATTGAATAGATAAATCAATTAGACACCCCCCTCCCCAATCTAGTCAAGTGCTGTTTATAAGAAACATGCCAAAATCTATGTTTAAGAAACCATGCAAGGTGCTTCTCCATGTTGGATACCAGTTCTTTTCTGTGTCTTCCCTTCTGAACCTAGAGGACCATTCTGTTGTCTGAGATTTTGGATAGTATCTTATTCTAGTTTTAGTCTTTCTGATTCTCTTCTAATGGACTGTGGCTCCCCTTTTATACACATCCTTGGTTGTGTGCTTTTATACTCACCTTTTAGTTATCCTGATTCTAAAAGTATGAATTATGTGTACATGAGTGTAATTTTGGAAAATATTTAAAAACATAAAGAACATAAATACGAATCCTGCTACTCATGTATGCTGTTAGAAGCTGACTTCAATAGTGAATTCTTTTCGAGAGACAGTATAGTAGAGGAAGGAAGATAGACTTTGGATATAGAACTGGTTTTCCATTCCAGATTTGCCACTCACTAGCTGTGTGACTTTGAGTATGATTTAGTCTGAGCTTTGGTTTCTTTATCTGCAAAATGAGAACAATAATCCCTCCTAGGTAAGGTGTTTGTGAGGACTTGTGTAGTGTTTGGTAAATTGTAAGCACTCAGCAAATGTTGGTTCGCTAATGCTTTCCTTCTTTAGATGCTTCTGGTTTTTTAGATTCCCTGCCCATTTTTTTTTTTTTTTTAAGATTCTTCAAGATCGTAGAATCTGATTTTCTTCCATTCTCTTTTATTCTCTAGCCATAGGATGACCAAAGTTGTCTGTGAATCTTAGAAAAGTTTTAAGAGATATTTAGGTCATGTTCAATTTTGCTAATATTCCACGTTTTTACTAATACACATTCCAAAATAAGCCAGTCACTCTGTCCTAAGGTTTCATTTCTGCGTTGCCAGAGACTGTTGCCTAATTGGTTGGCATGGCAGTTCTCCTTGTGCTTTTCCAGTGCGTAAAAAGTAATGCAATGCCTGTTTCTTATGGAAAATTGGGCAAATCAGAGAGGTAAAAAGAATATTTAAAATTATAGACTAGTTGATATTTTGGTATTTTCCCCCTTTTATGAGTGGTTGATGTGAATCTACTGTTCATGATATATTTATGTTGTAAGAGCTGAAAATATTGATAAAATTTGACAAAGTTTCTGTGCCTTAGAAGTAGTTCTTGGAAAATTCAGCGTTTGAGATGGGTTGCACTCGCATTTTTGTTTCATCTGTAAAAAAAATGTGGTATGCACTGAAATCTCGTTCTCACAGCTGTTCAGGAATGCTTCATACTTTTTTGGTTTTCTTGACTTTGGTTTTGAAAATTGCTTAAGGTAAACTTTTGCTAGGATCTAAAAATATTTGTATCATTTGAGCACTGGTCTTATTGTTTATTATTTTCAATATATTTATTTGTAACTTTTAATAAGTTTAATTTATACCTTTTTTTTTTTTTTAAATTTCAAACAGAGTTTTCTTTCTTTGATCCTAATGATACATCATGCCAGGAAATTCTCTTTGATCCTAAAACTTCTGTATCAGAATTATTTGCCATTTTAAGACAGTGGGTTCCTCAAGTCCAGCAGAACATTGACATTATTGGAAATGAGGTAAGGAATTCCTACATTTTACATTTGGCATCATTGGGATTGTTAATTGTATAGGTGCTCCCCTTTGAACCCTGCCATCTGAACGGAAAGGTGGTGATACATGGGAAACCTTTGAAACATTCTGATGTTTGTTCTTGTATCTCCAGGCTTTGCTCAGAGCAGTTGTACATTTTTTCCATTGTTCCCTCATGCTCCTCATTTGCTGACACCTGGAGCTCTGACATTATAGACTCTTGATGGCAGCAGGCATTTTCCATATTTCCTTTCTTTGTACAAATTAATTTTGTTAACTTTAAAAAATACACTCTATGAGGAGATTTGATTACCGACATGTGTTATCTATACTTTTGGGTGGTTTGGTAAAGATCTAGGCTTGAGTATAGTTTTTAAAAACATTTGATTTTTTGAAGGAGGGAAGCAAGAGTTACTGGGTTCCTTGACCTGCACATTGTCATGTTGTAAGGAGAGAAAGGTTATATATATATATTTTCAAACGCCATTAAGCCCGTTAGGAAGAAAATTTTGCTGATCCTTTGAGAGGTTAAGTAAAGTACGTATCTGGAATGCCAGGTTACCCTGGAATCGTCTTTAGGAATTTCCTTCAGTCTGCTGACAAGTTCAGTTTTCATCATTGTTATTGGATGTAGATTTAAAGTTTATCCTTGAGAGAAGCCCGTTCTCGATACTCATTTTTTTTTTTTTTTTTAATTTTTTTTTTCAACTTTTATTTATTTTTGGGACAGAGAGAGACAGAGCATGAACGGGGGAGGGGCAGAGAGAGAGAGGGAGACACAGAATTGGAAACAGGCTCCAGGCTCCGAGCCATCAGCCCAGAGCCCGACGCGGGGCTCGAACTCGCGGACCGCGAGATCGTGACCTGGCTGAAGTCGGACGCTTAACCGACTGCGCCACCCAGGCGCCCCTCGATACTCATTTTATTGAGAACGAATTCCGATAAGATGGTCTAACCTGGTTCTCAGCATGGGTTTGAAATCCGTTTTCAGTGGCCATGTTATCATGATATCATCCTTGGTTTCCTCAGATTCTTAAGAGAGGTTGCAATGTGAATGACAGAGATGGATTGACAGATATGACACTTTTACATTATACTTGCAAATCTGGAGCTCATGGTATTGGTAAGTGTGTGGCAAACTACTAGTGGCTTAAGACATCTGTATTTGTGTTTGTATAAGCTGTGTTTATGCCATCCACAGTCCCTGGGAGGGTACCCACCTGATGATAACAATATCCCCTGAATAGGCAAGCATTCAGTGGGGTCTTCCCCAAAACCTTGTCCCCTTCCCTCCCTTTTCTCAGGGGGGCTTTATAGTCTCCTGGTACATCCCAGCCTGGTACATCCGAGCAGGCTTCATTGCTGCATGCTCGCTAGGTGAGAGTAACCGGTAACACCCTAGAACCTTCCTGAGAGTTTACAGCAAGGTTAGACAACCCAAGTTGTTTTCCAAGTATCCAGTACCTACAGACCCCAGCCTTTAGGCCTGTCCGAGGGGTATTTCTATATACATAACATGTATGCACATTTTTCCCAGATTGGTGTTCTGTGCTTTTACCATTGTATAAAACCTGCCTCTATTACTTAACTATATATTGTGAGGCTCTGTCCCTGTTTCAATAGTCTGATATAGACTTCTTAAGCTGTTGATTAAGGACTTTTTTTTTCTACAATCCATCATGGACTGATTCTTTTTGTAAAATAAAGTAAAAATGAAATTATGATAGAAAAATGAAATGAAGATATAAAATACAAGCCCACTTGTGTTTCATAATGCATGAAATTTTGATTAATATATTCTGAAGAAATGATTGTACAGGGAAAAAGAAAAGGGTTATCAAAAGGACAGAGAAATTACAGTTTGGGACTGCTAGTGGTCCACAGAGCACACTGAGTAGGACTAATCTAGTGCATTGCCTTTTTTTTTTTTTTTTAAAGTAGACTTCACACCCAGCACAGAGCCCAATGTGGGGGTTGAACTTACGACCCTGAGATCATGGCCTGAGTGGAGATCAAGAGTCAGACACCTAACCGACTGTGCCACCCAGGCACCCCTAGTACATTGTTTTTAATGACTTTGTATAAATATTCCATTATGTGGATGACTTATGATTTATTTAACCAGTTTCTTATTATTGTGCTTTTAGAACTTTATTTTAGAATAAAATTTATTATTTATTTGTAAAGTAGTTTCAGAAATTTATTCGTGATAAAAAGTGCTGTGATGAACATCTTTATGGCTAAGTGTTTATCCATATCTCTGAGTATGATTATTTTCTTAGAATAAATTCCTTGTAAGTGAAATTTTTGAGGTGTATGTATATATTTCGTATGCTATTTACTTTGGCTTTTAAAATGAGGTAGTAGATAGCCATCTATTGGAACTGCAGTTTGTACTGAAGAAGAATAATTTAGAAAACTTTCTTTAGGTGATGTTGATACAGCTGTAAAATTTGCAACTCAACTTATTGATCTGGGAGCAGATGTTAGTTTACGGAGTCGTTGGACAAATATGAATGCTTTGCATTATGCTGCTTATTTTGATGTCCCTGAGCTTATAAAAGTGATTTTGAAGACATCTAAACCAAAAGGCAAGTACTATAAGATCACCATTAGATGTTATTAGTTGAACACTTTATTAGTGGCATAAAAATTAAAATTCAAAGAGATTTTGACTTCTAATCCATCTTGTTCCATATGACCTCCTATTCCACGTTTTTTCAGGAATAGTTTAGTATTTCTTTATTGAAGGTTAATGACTGTCATTTCACAAAAGGCTTGGTACAAAGAGATACAAATTAAAAGTACAAAATAGTGTTCTCATATCTGCAAATTCCCCAGTTTAACATGGATTTTATAAAGTGTAATTGAATCTATGTGCTATATAATTCTTTTCTCTCGAGTAGCCAGAAATAGAGCAATAAAGCTTTCAGAGCTAAGCATTGAAATCATAAAGAGTATTTTAGATGGCATTCGGTTCTGAAATTCTGTGATTCCACTAAAGGACACAATTTCAAGGGTTTTTTTCCCCCCTCACTCCTATCTTGATGGTGATACCCTAAAATTGAACATCAGAGTGTCTAAATTACAGTCCTGGTATTTTGACTTTTTCTCTGGTCCTCTCAAGTGGGTTGGTTTTCTTTTGAGAAAAAAAATGAAAGCATGTGCAGTAGTAATACTTAAAGTTGAAGGTGGGCAGGATACAGTGTTCTCCCCATTTGTAGAAGACTTGTTCTATAGGTTCAACAGTTAAATTTCCCAGAAAGTTTGTTTCTAACCTGCTTTGTATAATTGTCCATTTTATCTTTAACTTTTACCTTTTAATTTTTGATTGATGTTGGGAAGAAGGGCCTCTTTTGGTAGTACAGTGTCTTGAATAACTCAGGAAGGTCTGTCCTGAGCATGTCTTGGTTGTTTGCCATTGTTGGTAGGGCATGTGGGCTGGTACGGTTTAGGTTAAGGAAGGATTAGTGGAACCAAGTATTTAAAACCCTTGTTACAAAAAACATTCAAAATGGGATTTCCAAATCTGGAAGATTTCTTGTGTCTAAATATAGCATCTTGATGATTTATTGAAAGGTTATTAAAATGTCCTTAGAATTGCAAGATTCTTTTTTCCTACTATGAAGTCCAAATTCATTTGTTTGATGAAGTATTTTGAATTAATATGATTTGCACACATTTGCATGTTTAATTAGTCTTTAACTTATTCCTGATTGAAAATTCTGCATAATTTTACCTACTACTTTCCATGTAAAAGGCCAGATAGGAATCTGGATCACTGGAACTACTTGATTCTGCAGTTATGGCAGGTGTCTAGCCATAGAGAATACGTAAAAATGTATGTGGCCATGTTCCAGTAAAACTTTATTTATAAAAACAGATGACGAGTTGTGCTTGGCCCCTGGGCCATTGTTTACTGGCTCCTGACGTAAACCCTTCTACCTCATTGTAGTTGTCATGGCACGTATGCAAGAGGTTAATGAGAGATTGTGTTCAGATACTTTTACAAATGTGAATTATTACCATTAACTTCTTTTAAATATAGTTTAGTTTGTGATAGTTGGAAAGTCTATGATAGTACCAGTTCTTGTTGTAACGATATTTTATTGTACTGAGAAAATAATTGGTTGACCAGATTGTAACATGGAGATTGTATTTGTGAATGGTGATTACATATGTGATCACATAGGTGACAAATATGTGAAACAGTGCTTCTAGCAGGTTGGTTTAAGTCTCATTAAGTGGCTTATTAATGTTCTTCCCCCACCAAAACAAGCAAACAGACAAACTCAGCCTGTCTCCTTTTATATTGTAATAGCTAAATCTAAGTTTTTAGTTAATGTACGTGTGGTATGTCATTGCAGATGTAGATGCCACTTGCAGTGACTTTAATTTTGGAACAGCTCTGCATATTGCTGCATATAACTTGTGTGCAAGTACCGTGAGATGCTTATTGGAACATGGAGCAAATCCTGCATTTAGGGTAAGAGACTAAATTAAAAGTGAAAAATATTAAAAGAGTTAAAATGTCTACTGTTATCTCCCAGTAAAGAGTTGTATCTGGATGTTGTTACAGAATCTGTATGAGGAAAGAATTTAGATTTTTGTGCTGCGTATAAAGAGTAATGGTGATCAACTTTATCTCAAATAATTATAAGGCATAGCAGTGAATTTCAGTCCCCTTGTATTGATAAGCTCTACAGAATTTCCTTTCATCGGTGAAGTAAAATTACCTTAAAGTGTTACCATCTTTGAGTTTCAGTATCTTTCATTTAGTTTTTCGATGTATTTATGAAAAGTTAGCTATCAAAAATGCATATGTTAAAGTTATATTTCTATGTTAAATTATATTTCAAATTTTTTTGGAAAAACATTCCAGAAAATTTTTAAAAATGCACATTTAGGAGTGGAGTAAATGTTTAAAAATTAAAGGGAAAATTAATTTTTTCATGGTAATTGTGTTACTAATTTACAAAGTTAACACACAGGATTCAATTTCATAATTTTCAAATCTTTGGTTATTTTATTGTCTTCACAGAGCAGCTCTCAGTGTTCTTTTTCTTAGTATTAACAGCAGTGACTTGCTTTGGTGGGGATTCTTAATGGGGTCTGCGCCTTCCCTTGAAGGGACAGGAGTGGGCAGTGTTTGAAAAAGTCTCTTCCCTCCCCTCTTTTCCTCTCCCTCTCTCCCTTTTCCTCTCGCCCTCCCCGCTTTCTTGTTTCCCTTCTCCCTACTTTCTGCCACACTTTGTTTAATCCCATCTTTGATTAATTAACCCTTCTCCCCTCTTCCCCCCCCCCCCACTCTCCCTTCCTCCTTCCCTGTTGTTTATTGGGCACTGGGAGAATACAACAATAAATAAAAGTTTTTGTCTCCAAAGAGAATATAGTCCAGAGGGGAGGATGGACAAGTAATTTTACTGTAGTGTGTTGCATTCAGTGGGTTATGATGTGGGAGTGAGCACAGAGTGCCATGGGGTCACGTACCAGAGGTATCTCTCTAAGCCTTGGGAAGGCTTTCTGGCAAAGGTGACATTGAGCACTTAAACATCATTAAGAACTAACGGTTAGAGGAGGGAGGTGCGAAGAGCGGTTTAGGCAGAGAGGAGAGTAGCGTGCACGAAGGCTAGGAGATGATTGTGCAGTTTGGTTGGAATGTGAGGGGGATGTGTGTGTGCTTTTCCTAGTACAACTGTTGACAAGACCTCATTAGTGGAGAGAATATTTTGAATTTAGTAAGAGGCAGTGAGGCATGCCTTGAGGTAGATTACCAATTCAAGCCAGAAGTAATAATAGATTATTGTATTTTGAAGATTAATACTTAAAAAAACAGCCAACATGTGGGTCAGCAGTAGTCCCTGGCTCATACTGTGATAACCACAATTTTAGAAGAAAATGGATTTCTATAATTAATCATGAGCAAGCTTTCTTATGTTAGCATGACATCATCACTGTTATTTTATTATTATTTAGTATTTTTTAACAAGTTTTAGTTGCCACATTTTCTAGGACTTAATGTTAAGTGTGTGACTTACTCTAGAGAGGTGAGGACTTATAAATCTAAAGTAAAATAGTCATTGTAAATATAGTTTGCAGCTTATCAGTACGAGGTTTTAAAATATCCCCCCCCTTTTGTATCAAGAGTACATATTTGTGTTATACACACCTTTATTATATTTTGTATATTTTCTTTGAAATCTGGGATTAAAATAGACCCATCACTGTCTCAGCAATTTGATAACAAGTCTTCCTACCATATGTTTACTTAGGACCAAACTGACTTGAATTTTAAAACAAAAAATGTGAGGCACTTGCAAACTAAGTGTGTTCTAAAAGCCTCATATTTTCACCCATACGGAGCATTTGAAGATAATCAGTAGAGAAGACAAGGAAAAGAAGTTTCTCAGCAAAAGAATCTTGATTCATCTTATTAGAAGAAGATTACAGTCTGGAAGCATGTTTATCGAATCCAAGTGTTTTGGTTAGGGAACACAGAAGAGAGATACATGTTTGAGGGAAGGATAGCCCTGAGTAGGAGAAATTCTCGACTGAGTCTAGCAGGTCCCAGACATGGATTCAAATGTCACCTCTGCCAGGAATCATGTAAATGACTTTGAGTGAGTCATTAATCTTTTCTCGCTGAATTTTCCTAATGGGCAAAGTGGAAACAGTAGTAATACTCTGTGTGTTTAGTTGGTTATTGTCTGTCCTACTACAGTATAAACTCTCCATGGGCATGGATATTTTATCTGTTTTATTCGTAAGCTTTTTCTTGATGTGAGAATCAAATGAGACAATTTATATGATAGGATTTGGTTATATAAACACCATGCAAATGTTAGTGGGCTCGTAACTGACCATTTTATCTTGTTGCAGGATAAATCCAAGGATGCAGTCTCTCCTTTATAGTGAGACCAGAGCTGTTTTCTTGATTATAGCCCAAATTTAGAAGTGTTGAAACTATAGTTTCTATTCCTTAAATCTGAGTCACTCCATGAGTGGGCAGGATGGGTCAGGTCACAGAGCCGAGGCGGCGGCTGTGGAATAGTGGGCAGAATCTCGGATCTGGGGTTGGGAAGCCAGTCGGTGCTGTGACTTCTGTCTCCAAACCTGCACAGCCAGGCATGCTCTCCACTCATGACCTCTGCATTTGCCCTTCCCCGAGCCTGGGCCGCCTTTCCCAACCGGCTACCCTGCATGGTACTCCCACACCTGACTCCTTGGGCCTCGGCGTCAGTGCGTCTTAGCGGTGCATCCTTCCCTGACCACTGTGCATGCATAGACACCGCTCTCCGGGTCTCCACCTCCTTTCCCTGAATTGTTTTTCTCTCTCTGCCACTTTTTACCATTTAAGATAATATATCCTTGACTTGTTTGATTGTTTGTAGTCTGTCTCTCCCACCAGAAGGTGTGCTTCTTGAGGGCAGGGTTTTTTCTCCTCACTGTGGCGTCAGTAGCATTTAGAATGGTGTCTGGCATGTAGTAGATGTTCAGTAAATTGTCTGAATAAATATATGAGGAATGAGTTTAACTTAAATTTTTAAAAACTTTTTTTTTTTTTTTTAATAATTGTGTATGACCGTGTAGAGCTTTGGAGTAGATATGAATTGAAATTGTTCTCTTCTACTTGTAGAACGACAAAGGACAGATCCCTGCTGATGTTGTTCCAGACCCGGTTGAAATGCCATTAGAAATGGCCGATGCCGCAGCAACTGCTAAAGAAATCAAGCAGATGCTGTTAGATGCGGTGCCCCTGTCATGCGACATTTCAAAGCCCATGCTTCCAAGCTATGATCGTGTTACTAGCAAGGCGATGCTTGCATCACTCGGTCTGAAGTTGGGAGATCGTGTTGTTATTGCAGGACAGAAGGTATAGTAAGTAACTGTGGTCTCTAAAGCTGTGTCTCAGGTCATAGTGTTTGTGGCTTGGGTGCCAAAGGTATATACAGTGTGGCCAGAGTTGGGAGTTTTTTTTTTTTAAAAGTGCATTGTGTAAGTAGAAGCATATTTAACGGAAGCTGTGAAGCTTAGATGCACGCTTACTATGAAGTATGATCTAAGAATATAAACGACTTGGACTTAGTGATGAAGATGTCTTTGCTGGAATGGGAGGGCTGGAGTACGGAAGAACTGTTGCGTGAATTCAGGGGCGTGAGCTGAGACACTGCTGAGCCCAGAGCTATCTCCTTGCAGCCCCCTGCAGTCTTCAGTGGGTTTTCCCACTATGACTACCTGGCACAAATGGAACAAAGGAGACCCTTGCTGTTCATGGGTGTTTGGCCTTGAGATCCCATAAATAGAGAAATCTTGGATATTATTTTAACCTGATAATAAAAGTGTATGTGGAAAAGAGGACCTCTCCTCCTGGCCTACTGAAGATGCTCTAGATGCCTCTTTTTCTCCAAAGCCTCTGTTTCCTTTCAGCACTTACTTGTTGCCATTCTCTCTTTTCTAATACCTCATAAGGAAGGGCTGTTTCTTTTTCTTTTTCTTTTTTTCTTTAGCTTTGGGGTTAATGGGGAGCGTGGTATGAAGAATGGAACAGAGCATCCCTGCTTGCCTATCTAATTGCCCAACACAGTTATGTCTAAATATTTGGGTGGGCTTATGGGGAGGGTGATGCGGGTTCCTCAGAAAACACCAAAATCGGGAAGTTGGATTTCCTGAGCAAATTGTTTCAAAAAGGAAGGTAAACTACAAACAAATGATTATGTTGAGAAGGACATTTATCAACTTCCAAGAGAATGTATCCACGGGACATTGGTTAGCTTTTATTATTGTTATTATTTTTAACTTGGGATTAATATTCAGCCTCCTTAGTCTTCCTGTCTTATGCTTGAGAATGGGTGTTTAGAAGAGTTATTCTGTTGTTTTATTTTACCTTTAATTTTGGATAATTTAAAGCTATACAAAAGTAGAAGCATATAATGAGTGTGCATGTACCAGTCAGCTGGTTTAACTTGATCACTTCACGGCCATCCTGCTGCCTTTATTCTTTCTCTCAGTTTGCTGCTTTGCTGCTTGTCTTTTTATCCTCTTAGGGATGTCTTTCAAGGAGCAGAAGTTTTTTTGTTTTTTTAAACGTTCATTTATTTTGAGAGAGAGAGAGAGAGAGAGAGAGAGAGAGTGAGGGGGTTGGAGCAGAGAGAGAGGGAGAATCCCAAGCAGGCTCGGAGCTGACAGGCTCTGATGTGGGGCTTCGTTCCATGAACTGAACCACGAGATCATGACCTGAGCTGGAATCAAGAGTTGGACACTCAGCCAACTGAGCCACCCAGGTGCCCCTCAAAGAGCAGAAGTTTTAAATTTTGATGAAGTCCATTTTATCAGCGTTTCCTTATATGGATTGTGTGTTTAGCATAGCTAAGAAACTTTCCACTATGTCATAGTACAGTAGAGGATAGAGCACATATGCTTTCTCCTAGAAGTTTATAGTTTTAGGTTTTACATTTAGTTTGTATTTAATTTTGAGTTAATTTTTGTGCAGAGGGCTAGGTATAGAGTTGCTTTCTCTCTTTTTTTGCATTTGATGATCTGTTCCAGCACCATATTTTGACAAGACTGTTCTTTCTCTCTCAAATTGCCCTTGCCCCTTTGTCAATTGACCTTATGTGTATGGGTCTTTCTGGATTTTATTCTGTTCCATCGATGCAATGATTATCCTTTCTTCAGTACTACCCTGTCTTAAGTGCTGTAGCTTTATAGTAAGTCTTGCAATCATTTGTTGTTAGGCCTTCAGTTTTGTTTTGTTTTTAGTTTCTTTGTCTTTCCATGTACGTTGTAGAATCAGCTTATGGATTTAAAATCATACAGAAAGTCCTGCTGGGATTTTGAATAGAGTTGTGTTGACATAGATCAGTTGAGGAGAACGAATGTCTTAAAGATACTGCGTCTTTCAAACACAAGCACAGTATATCTCTATTTAATAGGTTTATTTCATCAGTTTTGTAGTTTTAAGCATTTAGATACTGCATATACCTTGTTAGGTTTATACCTAAATTTTTCATGATCTTTGGTGCTATTGTAAATGGTGGTGTTTTGGAAATTTCTTATAGACATACAGTTGATTTTTGTATATGGACCATATATCCTGTAACCTTGCTCAATTTATGAATTCTCTTGACCTTGTTTGTGGATTCTTTGGGATATCCCGTGGAAACAATCATGTTATCTGTGAATAGAGACAGCTTTCTTTCTTTCCAATCTGTATGCCTTTCATTTGTTTTTCTTGCCTAGTTTCATTGCCAAGGACCTCCAGTATAACGATGAGTAGAAGTAGTAAGAACTGATCAATTGTTCTGCTCCCCATCTGGAGGAGGAAGCACTCAGCATTAAGCACTCAGCATTAAGTACCATAATTGTTAGCTGTAGATTTTGTGAGTATCTTTTACTAAGTTGTGGAAGTTCTCATCTAATCCTGGTTTGCTGAAAGTTTTTAAAAAAATTATTATTATCATGAAAGGATGTTGAAATTTGCCAAAGGCTTTTTCTGCATTTGTTGAGAGAATAAGTTTCTTCTATTTAGAAGTTTGTGGGTATGATGAATTATATTTATTAATTCTCAAATGTTGAACTAACCTTGCTTTCTTATGATAAACCTTACTTGGTCATGACACTGGATTTGATTTTCCATATATTGCTGGATTCTATATATTGCTGGATTTGATTTGCTCTTATTTTGTTGAGGATCCTTGTGTCTGCTTTTGGTATCAAGGGTAATGCTGGGAATGAGTTGAGAATTAGTCCTTCCACTTTTATATTCTATCTAGGTTTGTGTAGAATTGATTATTTTTTCCTTAAATTCTTGGGTAGAATTCACCAGTGAGTCCATCAGGTTCTGCAGGGTTTTTTTGTTTTGTTTTGTTTTTGTGGAAGGTTTTAAACTGTAAATTCAGTTCAGGTGTGAGCTTTGACAGTTTGCATCTTTTAAGGAATTGGAACATTTTATCTTATCTCATTCATTAAATTTACAGGTATAGGGTTGTTCATAGTATTTTCTTACTATTTTTTTTTCAACGTTTTTTTTTTTTTTTTTGGGACAGAGAGAGACAGAGCATGAACGGGGAGGGGCAGAGAGAAGGGGAGCACAGAATCGGAAACAGGCTCCAGGCTCCGAGCCATCAGCCCAGAGCCTGACGCGGGGCTCGAACTCACGGACCGCGAGATCGCGACCTGGCTGAAGTTGGACGCTCAACCAACTGCGCTACCCAGGCGCCCCTCACTATTATTTTTTAATGTTTATTTATTTTTGAGAGAGAGAGAGAGTGTGCACACCAGTGGGGGAGGGACAGAGGGAGAGGAGAACAGAGGATCCAAAGCAGACTCTGTGCTGACAGCAGAGAGTCTGATGTGGCATTCCAGCCCATGAACCCCGGGAGATCATGACCTGAGCTGAAGTCGGCTGCTTGACTGAGCCACCCAGGTGCCCCCTTTCTTACTATTCTTTAAATGACCGAGGGGGTGTAACAGTGTCCTGCTTTCATTCATGATGTTTGCAGTTTGTGTCCTCTCTTATTTTTCTCTTGGTCTCTAGCTAGAAGTTTATTAATCTTATTTATCCTTACAGATAACCGGCTTTTGGTTTCATTGATATTCTTTATTATTTTTCTGTTCTTAATTTCTTATCTTTATTGTTTCTTTCCTTTGGCTTGCTTTGTGTCTTCACTTTCTAGTTTTTTAAAATGGAAGTTTAGATCATTGATTTGAGGCCTTTTCTAACACCAGTGTTTAATGCTATGGATTTCCCTCTAAGCACTGCTTTTGTTGCATCCCACAAATTTTCATGTATCGTGTTATCATTTTCACTCAGTTCAAAGTGTTTTTAAATTCCCTTGCGATTTTCTCTTTCACCGTGGGCTATTTGGGAGTATATTGTTTAATTTCCAAATATTTGGAGATTTTCCAAGATCGGTTGTTGGGTGCATACAGATTTAGGATTCTTGTGTCTTTTTGGTGACTTGACTGTTATAATTATATAATATTTCCTTTTGTCCCTGGTAATATTACTGTTCTGAAGTCTGCTTTGAGAATAGTTTTTAAAAACTTCTATAAAGTTTGCAAGAGTAGCACATTTAGAGTTACTAGTAATCCTCAAAATGTATTCTGATTTATGTTTTCTTTAGGTTGGAACATTAAGATTTTGTGGAACAACTGAATTTGCAAGTGGGCAGTGGGCTGGCATTGAGTTGGATGAACCAGAAGGAAAAAACAATGGAAGTGTTGGGAAAATCCAGTACTTTAAATGTGCCCCCAAATATGGTAAGGGAGATACGGTCTAACTTAATGAGAATTAGTTTAAGATAATCAGATTTACTCTTTTATGGTTTTTAAATAAAACTTTCCTATGTAGTAAATGAAGGGGCTGCCCTGTTCTTGCTATGAGCAGTACATTGATTGGGAGATGATGTCTCACCAGGAGTACACCCGGCTCTCTGCACCTCCGTCAGTCCTGCCCAGGGTGCTCTCAAGGCTGAGGAAGGGACTTCGTTATCAAGGAAGTGCAGAGCTCTGGAGGTGGAAAAGCTTGAAAACTTCAAATAGCAAACGAGGCCAACTTTATAACTGTACTGCTGAGACGGGATGATTCTTTCTCTTTCTGACAGATGTTTGTTTAAATTCATATTCTCTCTCTCTCTCTGTCACACACACACACACACACACACACACACACACACACGCACCCCTTGACATATTGAATTGAATTTGTCACTTACTATTTTGTGAATATTTTTCCTTGCCATGAAATATTCTTCTAGAACATTAATTTCCTTGGTTGTTCAGTATTTCATATCAGCTCCACAAGGAGGCACTATGATTTAATGCTGAAGTCCTTGCTTAGAGTCTGACTGCTTGGGTATGAATCAGTTTCCCTACCTACCAGCTGTGTGACCTTAATTCTCTTTTTGTGCCTCAGTTTGTCTTCAGTAAATGGGGCTAACAATACCTCAAGAGTTTGTATGATAAATATATAAAGCACCTTGAATAGTGCTTGATTCCCTCTTAGTACTCAACAAATGGTAGCTATTTGCTAACTGTTATGCATTTATCAAAGTTACTAGTTTCCTTTTGTCATACACTTAAAATGGAGTATCATTGTTTGGTGGATTATTAATTTTTTTTCTTTATAAAAATGTTTTTTGTATAAAATTTGAAAAATATAAAAAAGGTTAAAAGAAGAAGATAAAATCACCGATATATTTCCATTTAATCCTTTTCATGAAATTTGGATTATATAGTTATATGTATTTTACATTTTTATTTGACATGCTATTATAATTAAAAAAAAATTTTTTTTAATCTTTATTTTTGAGAGAGGGACAGAGTGTGAGCGGGGGAGGAGCTGAGAGGAGGGAGATACAGAATCAGAAGAAGGCTCCAGGGCCTGAGCTGTCAGCACAGAGCCCAATGCAGGGCCCAAACTCATGAACCATGAGATCATGACTTGAGCTGATGTCGGACGCTTAACCGACTGAGCCACCCAGGCGCCCCAAAATGCTATTGTAATTTACCCAAATCATTAAATATTGTTAGAAAATGTGATTTTTTAATGGCTCCATTTTCTTTAATTTTTCCAATATGATGGCTGAAAGTTTCTATGTTTGAATTCATATTTCTTCGATTGTGGTGAAAATGTTTTATTGTGATACATACACACACACACACACAGTGTCATCCTGGCAATTGCCCAGAAATACTTGTTCGTATTACTTGCTTACTAAATGATTGAGATTGAGATATTAGTGGGTTTTTAAAAACTTTAGAAACACAAATACATACTTAAGATATTAAATTCTCACAGTTATTACAGATGTTTTGCCCAGTTTTTCATTTGCCTTTGAACTTCATTTGCAGTGTTTTGGCACAAAGTTTTATGTAGTTAAGACTTTTTCTTTATAACTTCTTACATTGCTTTTATGCTTAGATACTTCTTCCTAATCCAAGGATTAATTTAAAATTATATATTTTATTCTTTTGAATGTTTTAATTTTTTACGCTGAGTTATTTAACCCATTTGGAATGTATTTGGTTAGTTGGGTGGAGTTAAGAATTTAATTTTAATTTTCCTCTGTTGGCTAATTTTGGTAACTGTCAAACAGACTGAAGGCAAGAGCAAAACTGCTAGCAACCTACAGGGAAGATGTCAGTCAGGTTCATGGGAAATGCTTAGATTGTAACAGAATGCATGTTGCCCCCAGATCTCATCATCCCAAGGAGAGGCATGTTTGATGAGGACAAAGCTGGATACCCCAAGGACCTGCTTCTGTCCCTTTTACATGCTTAAAGGGGAGTTTTGGGCAGGGCAATGATCATGTGTTGGATTTAAAAATAGGGTTACCCTAAGCAGAAGCCGAAGAACCCTAAGCAGAAGCCGAAGAATTTGTCTCTTCTCAGCAACAGTTATTATTATTTTTTCTCCCCTCTCTCTCTTATCAGTTTTCCTCTGGCTTGTGCTTCCTTCATTATAAATTAAGTTCTTATAAATGCTATCATCGGTTTCAGGATTTTTTGTTCAACTGATCTGTTCATTCTAGCATATATTAGATTTTTTATTTTTATTTTATTTATTAAAAAAACTTTAAAAAATATTTATTTTTGAGAGAGAGAGAGAGAGAGAGAGAGCGAGCACAAGCAGGGAAGGGGCAGAGACAGATGGAGACACAGAATCTGAAGCAGGCTCCAGGCTCTGAGCTGTCAGCACAGAGCATGATGCGGGGCTTAAACTCACGAGCCATGAGATCATGACCTGAGCTGAAGTCGGATGCTTAACTGATTGAGCTACCCAGGTGCCCCTAGATTTTTTAAATTGTAGAAATTTTATAATAATTTTTGAGACCTTTTTTTAGAGCAATTTAGGTTCAAAACAAAATTGAGACGAAGGTGCTGAATTTTCCTGTGTATCCCCTGTTCCCATGCATGTGTGGCCACCCCCCATTACCAAAATCCCTTCATCAGAGGGTACGTTTCTTAAAATAGATGAACCTGCACCGACTTTTTATCATCACTCAAAGCCCATAGTTTCCACTGGGGTTCACTTCTTGTGTGGTACATTCTGTGGGTTTGGACAAATGTTTAGTGACATGTCTCTATCATTACAGTATCATACAGAGTGTTTTCACCTTCCTAAAAATCCTCTGTGCTCCGCCTGTTCATCCCTTCCCCCCCTCAATGCCTGGTAACCACTGATCTTTTTACTGTCTTCTTAGTTTTGTCTTTTCCAGAATGTCGTATCATTGGGATTATACAATATGAACGTGGCGTCTTCAGAGTGGCTTCTTTCACTGAGTAACTTGCATTTAAGTTTCCTCCATGTCTTTTTATGGCTTCCTAGTTTATGCCTTTTTAGCACTGAATAATATTCCATTGTCTGGATATATTGCAACTTATTTACCCACTCATCTACTAAAGGATATCTTGTTTGCTTCTAAGTTTTGGCAATTATGAAAATTTTATAATAAATTTTAATACTTAGCAAAACTGGGGTGCCTGGGTGGCTCAGTTGGTTAAGCACTGACTCTTGTTTTCAGTTCAGGTCAGATCTCATGGTTTGTGAGGTTGAGTCCCACATTGGGCTCTGCACTGATAGCGTGGAGCCTGCTTGGGATTCTCTGTCTCCCTGTCTCTCAGCTTCTCTCTCTCTCTCTCTCTCTCTCTCTCTCTCTCTCTCTCTCTCTCAAAAATAAATAAATAAACATTAAAAAAATACTTGGTAATACCATTTTTATGTATTTTAATAATTTTAATAATTACCAAAGTGAATACATGTACCTAGTTCAGTAAGTCAAATTGTATCATAAAGTTTATTAAAAACATTAGTTAAATCCTTCCCTGGCTTGCTCTTCCCTGACCCTGAGTCCTGCTCTTTAGAGGCAGGAACTATTTCAACTTCTTCAGTTGTATCTTCTGATATTAGTATTTATATTTATAAATAAGATATTTATATGAATCTCTCCTGATTTTTCCAATTTTATTTATTTATTTAATTCCTTCCTTCCTTCCTTCCTTCCTTCCTTCCTTCCTTCCTTCCTTCCTTCCGATTTTATTTTTATATAATCTCCATGTGTAATGTGAGGCTTGAACTCACAACCCCAAGAACAAGAGTTGCATGCTCTACTGACTAGGCCAGACAGGTGCCCTTGATTTTTCCAATTTTAGACATTTATTGACTTTATACTCTGAGGAAAGAGTCAGTCTTTTTCTTTATTATTCTAAGTCAGTTTTTTTCTCAGTTTACTTACTTGTTTTGGTAGAGCACATCCTCCAGTAGCTTTTTGACAAAAGTTGTGTGGGAGATACATTTTTGAAACCTTCCATCCTAAAAATGTGTTTATTCCTGCTCTCACACTTTATATGATTGTTAGACGGGATAAGAAATGTCAGGTTGGAACTCATATTCTGTCAGTATGTAGAAAATTATACTCTATTGTCTGATGGAGTTTGGCAGACTTTTTCTGTAAAAGGCCCAAGTAAATATTTTAGGCTTTGAGGGCCACCCAGTGTCTTGTTTGCAGTATTCAGCTGCCCTGTTGTAGTGAAGAAGCAGCTGTGGACAGTGTGTGAACACATGGGCGTGGGTGTGTTCAAACAGAACTTTACAAAAATAGGTGGCAGGTGGGATGTGGCTCCCGGGCCATTGGCTCATCAGCTATTATCTTGAGCTTCCAGTGTTGCTGTGGGGAAGTTTCAAAATCTTTCTTCTGTTTTTGACTCCCCCCCCCCCCCCCCACCTTTGGAAGCTTCTTTGGAAGCTTTTGGTATTTTTTCTCCTTTTTATCATTTCTTTTTTCTTTAGAGTTTGTATCATTTTTATTCCTTGCTAATATTTCAGTGGAGTTTTGGCAGGAGTTGTGGTAAAACAAAACAGGCCATGTTGATCTAGAAACCTATTATCTTCTGTTTAAAAATAATTCTTCCTAAAAAAAAATAATTCTTCCTACGTGTTCACTGTAGTTAAGTTTTACAGTTATATGTTGAGATTTGGGAAAAAATCCCACCAGTATTTTGATTAGCGTGAGTTACTGAATAGATACATCAGCCCATATTCTCTGTGCATTGTGGGCTTTGGTTGCAGCCAGTCATGGCTTTAAATTTATTTTGGTTCTCCCAAATGATTTATTCAATTGGGAAAACTGGAAGAATGAGAACTATATAGGTGAGGTTTTATATGCTATAAAAATCTATTAAAGCAATGAAATTAAATATTTTTTTAAAAGTATTATGTGAAATAATATGTGGAAATTTTCTACTAAGACCTTGGAAGAAAAACCATATAACTTTCCTCAGATTGAGAAAAAACCATCCATTAAGCAACATTATTATGGTATTAATGACAAATTTAAAAGATAACTCATAGTCTGAGTGCTCTCATAAGTATGTTTCGGTTTTTAGTTTTTTACAGTCTTTTTTATATCCACACATAACATTTTTTTCAGATAAAACCATAGCATAATCAAACATGTAACTTCATGTTTATTTACTTGATTTAATTTTCATACTTTTCTGTATTTCTTTACAATTTGTATTATTTCACTTCTTGATGGTGATGTAATAGTTCATTGCCAAATAATCGTTTTCTCCTACTTATGAATAGAATTGTAATGATGACACATTCAGATACAGTCTTTTCCTCACATTTGGATTCTTTTTTGTGATTAATTTCCAAAAGTGTAATTGGATCATAGCAGTAAACTAGAAATTGTTTTGGCTTCACAAATCTATCGATATTTTTCCTTATACGAATGTAACTTTTGTAACCTTTGTGATCATCTTTAAGTATAAATATTTCTTTATAATTAATGCCACAAAGAGGATTAGGTCAGAATTTTTGTCTTCCATTAATATTGTACAAATTTACATTTCTGGAGTATAAAATAATTTCTGTCTTCCAACCCTTGGCAATTGGATATAGTTATCACACTGTAGTGTGTGTGTGTGTGTGTGTGTGTGTGTGTGTGTATTTGGCAAGGAAAAGAGCTTAGAGAAAAGGATAGAAACTCAAGGAAAATATGCTAGGTGGGAGACAGAAGAGAGAACATTGTGGAGAAGTCAGAAGAGAGTAAAATCAGGAGAAAGTAATACAGAATCCCAAGGAGGAAAGCATTTCATGATTAGCGGAAAAGGCATATAGTTAGCACTTTTTGGTTATTAACAAAACACTCACTTTTGGTAGTCTTGAGCATTTCTACAGACCCATTTTAAAAAAAGTTATTTTTAATGTACATATTACATTTTGGTCACAGTATGTCTTTATTAGATTGTAAACACCCGATGGAAGAGTGTGATATACATATTATGACTTTTTTTTATCATTTAAAATGTCTTAGCCAGATAATCTTTGTATTTGTAGTCTATACACTATCTCTAATGTCTATGCATACTTATTTATACTGGATATTTCACTGCCTGGATAAACTCCTCTTTTTTAAATTTAATTTTATACTCTGAGCCGCTGCAGATCCGCAGGCCCTCCCTCTGTCCCCACATGCCGCCCCTCCCAAGCACGCACTGTGCTGTTTATGATTGTCAGGAGCTGAGGGCTAGGCCTTTTGGGAAGATTATATTTTGTACTGGAGAGTATTTTTTATATCCCTACTATGTGTAAGGCACTGAAATTAGGTACAGTGGGGAAATGCAGAAATGAATAATGTTTGAATTTCATCTTCCAAAGGTGTACAGTCTGGTAGAGAAATAGAACGAGGGCATAAAAAGCTGTCATGTGGGGAAAATATGTCCTAAAGGAGACACAAAGTGACACAGATGAATAGTTTGTATGCTCTGAAGTGCACTATTATTTGCCAGTAGCCTAGTCAGAAATCGTTATGATGGAATGATGGACAAGTATTACCTTCACTCATTTCTCTTTTCCCTGAATTTCACATAATACCTGATAATGCATCTTTTATGTGATTTTTAAATTACTGTGTATGTTGTTCATCTTGACAACTAGATTGTAAGCTCTCTGAGGGTAAGTGTTGTGTCTTTCTTTTTCCTGTCTCTCCCTACAGGATTCCCGATAGGCACTATAAAAGAACTTAAACATTTATATTATCAAATGGTTGTACTTGCCCCTTTATTGGAAATGCTTTTAATTGTTTAGCACTAACTCAAGCTCTCTGTTCCTCCCTTAGGTATATTTGCACCTCTTTCAAAGATCAGTAAAGCAAAAGATCGAAGGAAGAATATAGTACACACCTCTGCAAAAGCTGTGCCTCTTATCAGGTCCCAGAAAATTGATGTAGCTCATGTAACGTCCAAAGTAAATACTGGTAGGTCAAGCCAGAAAGTTAAATCTTTTATTCAGCATATTTCTTTCTTTTGTGGAATGCCTTATGTTTAGCTTGCTTCACCCTTTTGTGTTAGATAACTGTGGAACCTGAATTTAATAAAACCCACATCTCACGTGGTTTTAAACATCAGTCATGGTTTATGATTTCGATTCCTGACAAGAATACTATACATTTGTTCCTTTCTTTCCTACCACCCGCAAACCTTCATCACTGGCTAATGTAACCTCCAAGCTAGATTTTATACCTCCAGTAGATCCTTATAAACACAACTAGCTTTATGTTTCTCACCTATTCAAGAATTTTAGTGCCTTCTCTTTTAATCAGAGAATATTCTGACTCTGAGTCCTTCCTGTATTCGATGGGATCTCTGGCTGCCTCCATAGGTGAACTGTGGTTTCATGTCTCACTGTCTTGTGCATATGTTGTCTTCCTTCTTCCCTCCATACTTTGTCTCGTGCTGTTTCTCTGGGTGAAGTAATTTGACTCATGCCTTTTGAGGTCCTGGATGTGCTTTACCTCTTTATTCAGATGCTGTTTCTCCAAGAAAACTTCGCTGATGACCCAGATCACTTTGGTGTCTCCATTCTCTCTAATTCTGTGTACACTTGTATCCATACCACACAATTCTTTGTTATCTTGGGTCTTTTCCTCCAGTTGCTTTATTTGTGCAGATCTTTTATTCTTTCAGCAAAATTTTAAACTTTAAATGGGCTATGAGAGTGTTTTGTACTTTCGTATTCACTGTAGTAGTACATAGCACAAAATAGACCCTTGGTAAGTACTTGCTAACTTATCAGTGGCTGAAGCAGAAAGGCTTTCTACTGTGATTAAGGGATTTTGCCCAAGAATTTGGTTGGCCTTTCTACTCTCTTCCATTGAGCTATTTAAATATCTCTGTGTCAGTAGTGGACTTCATAACTAGTAAAAACATAAATCTTGATATCTAGTAAAGGAAAGCTTCCTACCTTATTCTTGAACAGTGTGTTGCCTATTTGGATCCTTGTAAGTCATACTTCCATATAAATTTTAGAGTAAGCTATTAAGTTTCTTTTAAAAAATATCTGCTGAAGTTTTATTGGTTTTGCATTTTAAACCATAAGTCAGTTTGGGAAGAACTGACATCTTTACAATATTCAGTCTTTTAATTATAAGCTTGGGATATTGCTTTATTTAATTGGGTCCTTTAAAAATATCTCAGGAAGGTTTTATAATTTTCTCTATAGCTATCTTGTACCAGTTTTGTTAGGTCTGTTCCTGGGTACTTCATACTTTTTGATGCACTTGTAAATGGTATCCTTTAAACCTGAAACCCAGAAGTTCACAGCCATTATGGGAAGAAAGCCCAAAGAGAAGCCCTGGGGGTCCCCTACTAGACAGAAAATGGAGGAAATCCCTTTTTTAAAAAAGATAGATTTTTTAAAATATTCCTTTGGTTCTTTCCCTCCCCAGTCCCTAGGCAGTCCTTCACGGTGCAGTAGCAGCCGTGGGTGGCCGGGTACCAGAAACCCCAAGGGAGGAAGACCCTTCTCTCTCACCAGAGAAACTGTGGTTCCAGGAATAGGGATGGAATCTCTCCAATAGTTTGTCTTCTTTTTACTCACTGCTTGTCCCCAGAGGCAGAGTCAGTCCCCAGAGACTGTATGACAGAGCAAGGGAACTAAAGCCTAGGCACCCTGCCCTGATACCAGGAAGGGGTGCCTCCAGGAGCAGGAAAGTGTCAGGGAGACTGTGGAGAGGAGGGAGCTCAAGAAAGTGGTCTCAAAATGTTGGGTGTGAACTCCTGGGCTTACTCTCAACTTGTACACGTGTGGATCTGACCACGGGCTTTGGTCTCCAGGGTAGACCACTGCCCAGGTCCCAGACACTACTGGATGGCACAACCTATGAGAAGGATCCCAAAAGGCCTTGGAAACTGAACTGGCATTGGAAGCACAGCGTCCAGAAGGTGGGAGGGATGTCCAGCCTGAACCTAACTGGGTTGAGTCCTTGCTAAAACAAAATGGTAAACATTCTGCATAGGATTTAAACAAGATCCAGAGTCCCACAACATAATATATTTAAAATGTACAGGATGCAATCTAAAATTGCTCAAAATATGAAAAACCAGGAAAATCTCAACATCTGTCAAGGAAAAAGATAATCAAAGGTTGCCAACCCTGACATGACACAGACATGACACAGATAAAGGCTTTAAATAATATATTATAACCATCCTCTATGAATTAAGGTTAATTCTTGAAACAAGTGGAAAGAAAGTTCAGAGGAATGAGGATGTAAAAAAGAACCAAGCGATGTGTGAGCATGGGCACATGAGCACACACTAATGAGTGTGGTTAAAACTGGGGTGCCCCAGGATTCATGGATTGTATCAATGTTGGTATCCTGGTTGGTATCCTGGCTACATTTGGGGAAATTGGGCAAAGTATGCAAGAGATCTCCCTGTATTACTCATACAACTACATGCGAATCTCCAGAAATCTCAATTCAAAAATTCAGATAACAGGGGCACCTGCGTGGCTCAGTTGGTTAAGTGTCCGACTTTGGCTTAGGTCATGATCTCATGGTTCATGAGTTCAAGCCCTGTGTTGGGCTCTGTACTGACAGAGCAGAGCCTGGAGCCTGCTTCAGATTCTGTGTCTCCCTCTCTCTGCCCCTCCCCGGCGTGCTTGCTCAAGAAATAAACATTAAAACTAATTCAAATAAGAAAGGACCAAATGGATATTTTAAAACTGAAAAATAAGAAATGAACTCTCTGTGGGGTGCTTGCACGAAGTCTCTGTTACCCACCCCTCTGTTCAGTTCCTGCTGTTGTCCTTCTGGTCCTCATTCTACCTGTTGTAGTAACTCCTCTCTGGTCTGTGCTTCCTGTCTCTGCCCATCCAGTTTCCTTCTAAATTTTGCTGCCAGGGTGACAGCGTTCCCCCATCTGTTCATGCCAGCCCTCTTTCACGCAAAGTCCATCAGAGGCTCATTCCTTCCACAGGAGGACTGATTCCTTATCTGGCACCATCGTCCCTTGAGATTTCACTCTGACCTATCTATCCGGTCTTACTTCTTCCATATCCCAAAGTGTTCTTTATCCCAGCCAAGCTACTCATCCTCCCTGACCCTGTCTTTTAAGATTTTTTTCTTTTTGTCCATCTAGAATGCCTACCTTCAATTCTTTCTGACCATACCTCCACTGTGCTCTGGAAGAAGTCTTACCTGTCCTTCAAGACCTATCTCAGAATGTCATCTTCTCGAGACATTAATTTATCTTTGTAGCCATGATTATTGTCTCCCTTTTCTATGTTAGCGCTTATCAATAAATGCCCTCATATTTTAGTTATTTAGTTATCCCTGCTCCCTATCTATCTACCATACTGGATTGAAAAGATTCTTTCAGGCTGAGACCAGGTCTTGCTCATGTTTGTGATGCTCAGAGTATAGTTCCTCACTCCAGTGCTTCCTAAGTGAGAAGAACTGAAATGGATGCTTAATGGAATTTAGAACTGGGTGCGGTCTATTAGGTTTCCTATTTAAACAGTTTGGTTCTGGAGAATGGAAACAGAAGTCTGAATAAGGCGAAGTATTATTCATGAGCTTTTTCTTTTTTAAAGTGAGTTTGTTTGTGAGACTTGGGTGTGGTGATAGTTCAGAGCACCCAGGGCAGAGAGTGGGGAGTTTCTTACTGTCTGACATTCACTTTGATGAATAGTGGCTATCATGATTTGCAAAAATTTTTACCCAGAGTTCACTTTCTAAATAGAAAATCTGTTGTAATGGGCTTGCGCGCATATGAGTGAAGTCTGTAAGTTGTTTGCAAGTCCTAGTGGGTGGGTGGCGGTGGTGCTTCAGCTGTGAGGTTCACTCTACCTGCTGGCATTGTGCAGACACACTACTGAGTGTGCAAAGTGTCAAACAACTAGGCACCTGTGCTTTAAATGTTTTACTGTATTTAGAATTCCTTAGTGGATTGTTAAATAGGTTTAAAAGAGACTTTAGTGGTATTTGAGGAAATTGGGGTTTTCAGATGGAGAGGCTAAGAATGCATTTTTTCCCCTCTTTATGTATTGAAATATTGGTCCCTGCTGTCTGCGAATTGATTATCCAACATGTTTTCGGAAGTGGTTAAGATTTAGATAATGAGGGATGTCTGTACACAAAAAAGCAAATACATTTTCATGTTTAATGTTAAAGTTCTTGCTGAAAGTGTTTGTTTCTATGTGGTAGGATTAATGACCTCCAAAAAAGATAGTGCTTCTGAATCAACACTTTCATTGCCTCCTGGTGAAGAATTAAAACCTGTAACAGACAAAGATGGTAAGATAATTTTATAACTTCCATTCTAAAAATTTAATTTACTGATGGAACTTTAAAATAATACAGTGATAAAGCTTATAAAGGGCTCAGTTTTAAAGTTTTTAAGGAAAAAATCATTATAGTAGAAAATCATCCTTGAAAATACCTTCAGCAGCTCGTCATAAAGTATATACGTGGTTTTGGCATAAAATCCTATACTGTGCATCCACGTACACTTAAATTAGAGAGCAATCTGATTAGATTAAGAGGGAGACTGAAAGAAAATTCCCCAGTGTAGATGGCTTCATAAGAATGTTTCAAAGTTGCCTTCAGCAGTCAAATCATTGGGTGAATAGAGCATGGGTAGAAAATTCAAGAGTATTCCTGCTTGCCTTCATTAACTCAAAACATTTAAAAATTTTTTTTTCTTTCAACGTTTATTTATTTTTGGGACAGAGAGAGACAGAGCATGAACGGGGGAGGGGCAGAGAGAGAGGGAGACACAGAATCGGAAACAGGCTCCAGCCTCTGAGCCATCAGCCCAGAGCCCGACGCGGGGCTCGAACTCCTGGACCGCGAGATCGTGACCTGGCTGAAGTCGGACGCCTAACCGACTGCGCCACCCAGGCGCCCCTCAAAACATTTTAATACTATCTTTTTGTAACCTTAAATTAATAGCATTTTAAAATATAAATAGAATGGATTCTACTAAGCCATCTAAAGTGGGAGGTGAGAGAGAGTGGTGGGTAGAATAGGTAAGTAGTCACCTTCAGTTAATGATGTGACAGTACTCTTCTGTGTAAGAGTGTCCTCGTCCGGCGTGAATCGTTAAAATACAGTTGCTTGGGTTATAAAGTCTTGTCTATATGAACTACCGTATGTTTGGATGAAACCAGGCGTTTAATTCAACACTGGATAATCCACAGAGGAAGCTAAATGGAGGGTTTCAGAGGGATTTACCTGGAAAAGCATCTTAGTGGCTCATTTCTTATTTTCACCCTTCTCTGTGTTCTTTTCCTTTACCTGTTTTAGTTACCCTGCTTGGATCCGCCAGCAGCTCCTCCTCTACATCGTCTTTGGAACACAAACCAAGCTACCCCAAGAAGCTGAATGCACGTAGCAATGGCAAGAAGACAGTGAGCAAAAGCCCATCTGTCTCCTCTAGAGCCAGTGCTGGTATCTATGGCTTTTTCAACCAGGCTTTCTTGGTGTTTTTTATCTTGGTTTGTTTGTAAGTAGATTTGCTCTTTTTAAATGTGTAGAAGGAAACTTTTACTTCAGTCAGATTGAACTACTTGTCCTCTTCTGTCTTTCCCGTGGCCCCCACCCCTCTTCCCTTCGTGGGCATCCTCTGTCTCCCTGCCTTTCTCCCGGTGCCCCTGCCACTTCCCTTATCTGGACTGACTTCTTCCCTTTCTGATGCATCTAATGCCTTTGGCTCTTTAAGGGCTATTTTACAACTTTATGATAGCTCCTCAAATATGTGGAAACCGTATGGTTATTATCTTTCTTACTTCTTTTCTAATCTAGACCTAACAATAACTAATGTGGATTGTATACTTATTATTTCAGGTTCTAGTCTAAGCATTTTACACACCTTATTTCACTTAATTCTCAGAACAAACCTGTGGGTAGGTACTATTATTATCATCCTCATTTTATGAATGAGGAAACCGAGACTTAGGGAGGTAAGTCTTCGGTGCCTGATGGCGGTTTCTAAGTGGGACGCCCGGGCTTCATCCTGAGGTCCGTCTGATGCTTTCTCTGCTGCTGTTACGGTTTGCCTCCATCCCAGCTCTTCCTCATGCTCCCGGGTCTCCAGACCCCTGGTGGTCAGCCTGTAGAGAGCTGGACTGCCGCCTGGCAGCACAAGTACAGTGTAGGGCTGCTCCTGCAGTTTGCTGACCACACGGTGTCATTGGCTCAGACGGAGCCTTATGCTGGTGCTCTTCATTCTGCTGCTCCATATAGGGCTGTACATGTATTTTCATGCAATTTAATGAGGTTTTATCCCTCTGAATTTGGTTTCATACATCTGGAATATTAGCTTTTTCACCTACTTTTGTGTCATCTGCGTATATAAAGTTCGAGTCCTTGTTTAAAACTATGTACGAGAGGGTCAGAGGCTCTCCTGACAGGTTGACTGTTGTGTTGGGGCTTTTTTTTTTTTAAATGTTTATTTATTTTTGAGAGAGAGAAAGAAAGAGACAGAGCAGGAGCAGGGGAGGAGCAGAGAGAGAGGGAGAAACAGAATCTGAAGCAGGCTCTACGCTCTGAGCTGTCAGCACAGAGCCTGACGTAGGGCTCGAACTCACGAACTGTGAGATCGTGACCTGAGCTGAAGTCAACCACTGAGCCACCCAAGTACCCCTGATGGGGCTTTTTAACTCGCCCTGAGTCCTGCCCAACCTCGTGCGGCCCATAGTTCTCCAGCTGCGAGTGAGCGTATAGAAAACACTTCATAGCTGACTTCTTGCCCAAATCAGCATATATGGAATATGTTGCAGTTCACTTATTTACCTACATAGCAACCTCGTCCAGAAAGGAAATGAAGCCATTTTGGCATAAATTGTTTTCAGTGAACCTCATAATAGTTCCCAGATTCTCTTTCGAATGCTTGTTAACAGTTATACTGAACCAATATTTTATTATAGAAAATGTTGATGACGGGATTTTTTTCTCTTTAAAATACTGATTGTACGTGGTGGGGAGGGGCCCTCAGCAGTAGCACTGGCATAACACACCTACAAGCTGAAACTGTAAAAGCAGAGAACCTAGAAGTTTTGCCTGAAATTGTTCACCTGGAACCTGTATTCTCTGAGTAGATGCTCTTACCCTTTTAAGCCGTTTCTGCCCAGCCCTCTGAGGAACAGAGGTGAGAGGACCGGGCATGCAGCAGTCCCGCTGCCCTCGTTTTAGTCGCATTCATAGAAGGCCTTCTTCACTTGGGATTTGGGTTTTTGAATTACCCTTTTTGCCTGTTACAAGAAGTAGCTCTAGTGTGCCTACTTATTTAATGTTTTTCCCCTCTTTATAAATTTGAGTGGTATGTAGGCTTAGATAATAGTAGATGAAAAGAGTTGTCAATTGGAATGAGAAAGAGGAACTTGTAGGAAGGGAGGCAGAGAGAATAGGAGATCCATGAGAGAAACCCGTGTTGGGGACCCCAGGAACATCTCCCCAGGACACTTTCTTAGAGTGAGTAGATATTTCACTTTCCTGTAGGCTTGCATTTGAGGGGTGCGGATGTACGGGGAAGTTAGGGTACAGGGGAGCAGAAGGAGCAGACCAGGGGAATGGCAGAGGTAGGGGAGGAAGTCTGTGTTTTTAGCGTCATTGTATCCCATTGTTGAATGTGCTGTCCTTGGGCCATGAAATAGCCTGGGGACCCACCCGGGAACTTGGGCCCACTGCAGGGCCCGGCCTTTAATCCTGGTATGCCCTCGACTACCTGGGTACACCATGTCTTAGTTAATTTCTGAGTTTGTATCTTATCTATAATTATAATTCTACGAAGAGCACTTTGTAAACTGTGAAGTGCTGTAGAAATATTAGTTATTATGAGGGCCTAAGACTTTTTAGTATAGCGCTTTTTCCAGACCTTCCTTCTCTCTGGGTTTATGTTCCTCGTTTGTTGCCATGTCTTTAGTCTCTCTCCCTTTGGCAGTGTGATTAACCCTCTGTCCCCTGCCTTCCCAGATTATAGCTATTCAGGTCTGTTTATGGACTGATGGGAGAAGCCTCAAGGGCCCACTTTTTCTCTGTTATATCAGAACAGCTTTCTAGACAGTCTTTCTCTAGGACTTCCGATGTTTCACAGTGGGCATTTCAGGGATTAGGTTTGAATCAAGGGGAGGGGGAGTGGTTTCGTTTCTAATAAGGAGATCAGTTGGAGGTAATTGGAAACTTACAGCAATTTTCACTTTGAAATCACCTTCCTGTATGTATATTATACACTGAGTTCCAATGAATTAGTTTCTAATTGTAGCATCTTAGTAGAATAGGGATTGGTACACTACAGTGCGTGGGCCAAATCCAACCCACCACCTATTTTTGTAAAGTCGTATTGGAACACGCCATGCCCGTTTTGTGTCTGCGTGCGTTTGTGCTGCAGTAGCAGAGCTGAGTCGTCGTGACAGAGACGGTATCGCCCGCACAGACTAAAATCCTCCCTCTCTGGCCCTTTACAGAAAAAGCATCCTGGCCTCTGCTCTAGTAGAGCGTGCCCCGGGCGATCTGGATAGGATGGATACTGTACCAGGAACCATGTGTATTAAATTCCCATGGCAATAATTTTTTTCAGGAAACCCTTCAAAAATTTTTTGAATATATTGACCTCACATGTGAGAGCCATGCTTGTAGATGATGTATATAACGAAAGGTGTCACGGGGCACCTGGGTGACTCAGTCAGTTGAGCCTCTGACTTTGGCTCAGGTCATGATCTCATGTCTCGTGAGTTCGAACTCCACGTTGGGCTGTGTGCTGAGATCCTGGAGCCTGCTTTGGATTCTGTGTTTCCCTCTCTTTCTGCCCCTCCACTGCTCATTCTCTCTCTCTCTCTCTCTCTCTGTCTCTGTCTCTCTCTCTCTCTCTCTCTCTCTCAAAAATAAATAAACATTAAAAAAATTAAATAATGAAAGGCATCATATGTTGAAATCTTCAACTAGTTAGACTGGTTAGAATACATAGTGGTTTTTTGGCTAATATGCTTTTTGAGTTTGTTTGTTTTTTTTCCTCCCCTTTTTCGCCTGCTCTTTTTCTGCCCTTTCCCCTTCCTCCACCAACCAATTAAACAGGTTTGAATTCCTCAGCAGCATCTGTAGCAAATAACAGCCGCTCTTCTGGAGAGCTCCACCTGGGAGATCGCGTGCTGGTGGTAGGCCAGAGAATTGGCGTCATTAAATTCTTCGGGACAACGAACTTTGCTCCAGGTAACTTGTCTGTGCGTTCTTTGCTCAGTTTGCGTGCTTTAGAATACAAAAGTTTTAAAATTTTACATGGGTAAAACTTAACTGTAGAGAATTCTTGATTAACAGTTGTCGTGGATGTTAGCTCTGGCACCGAAAAAGCAATACAGTGATAAAACCACGGACTGTTTGTACTCAGGTTGACTCTTGTCCATAAATTTTCCTCGCCAGCTGTGTTTTAAATTGTCTGGTGTTAAAATTAGTTGTTATTCTCCCAACTTGACTTTCACTGATTGCCAAGCGTGCTAAATAACAGAGAGAAAATATTAGGATTAGATATTTGCTAAGGATAATCTTAAAATGAGTTCACGGCATAGAGCATTTATCAGAGTGGCTTGGAGAGAAAAGCCAGCAGCAGGGTTTAAGGGAAAATGAAAAAGCTTTTGTGCACCCTGGGACCTTAAAAACACACGTTTGTGTATTTATATATTCATTCCAACCTAGACTTAATATTGTGTTTCCAAAAGTAAAGATTAGCTTTCTTTTGCATTTTCAGTGATTAAAAAAATTTTTTTTAATGTTTATTTATTTTTGAGACAGAGGAGACAGAGCATGAACGGGGGAGGGTCAGAGAGAGAGGGAGACACAGAATCCAAAGGAGGCTGCAAGTTCTGAGCTGTCAGCACAGAGCCTGATGCGGGGCTCAAACTCACGACCGTGACATCATGACCTGAGCCGAAGTCGGACGCACATTTTCAGTGATTTTAATTTCAAATGTAGAAGCCAGTTGAGTGAAACCATGTTTGTATGTTTTAAATGGCAATATGCTATTTTGACACATGGTGGCATTGCAGCATTTGAGGAAAAGGTTACCGAGACCACTGATTTTAAGTTTGTAGCATTCTGTCAAGAACTGTGAAGGATCTGAGATTTTACCCCACCTGTGTAGTTGCCACAGCTTCATAGATGCTGATGGAAGACTTTAGGCTCCTGATTCAGACACAGCCCTTTCATACTCACAGCAGCAGCAGAAACCAGTGTGTCAGCATTTTCCTACACTTGCTCCCTGAGCCCCCGTTCCCAGGGGGTGACACCTGCACACGCAGTGGTTTATGCTAACAGGAGAAGGGCCCTGAGCATAAGGGATCAGAACCTCTGTATTAGACAGCAAGCATGCCTGTGTTTTGTGTGGGCCGGCCGCCCACACACTGTCTCTGTCCTCCAAGGTTGCCCTCTGTGCAGACATCCATGGAAAGACAGGAAGTGCCTCTGTTCATAAAACATGCAGAAACATGAGCGAGCCATGGAGAATTGTCTCCCCGCACAGACTTTTTCATTATACCACTTATAATTGCAACCCAGCTAATTGATTTGAGATGGGCTATGTGTTGTATAATTCATGTCTCTCATAGGTCTCCAGGTAGTAATTGAGATTAGTTAGGATGGTCTTAATATAGTTCTCAAATAAAAACCTAAGAATCCCAAAGGTAGGGTATTTTTTTTTTTCACAATCTCCATGTCTTTGGAGTTCCCTTTCTCTCTCTTAAACAAGGTTAGAATGGTTTGATTCACTGGCTACAAGTCATTGTTTTCCATTGACTTTTCATTTTTCAATTCCTGATTTTAAGCATTTAGAAGTGTGGGAAGTCATAAGAAAACATAGAAGTTGGAAACTTTTCTGTTGAAGTCATTCTGTCTTTTTAGAAAGTAGTAGCATGTGTTTCTTGTGGCATCAAAATTTCAATCAGTCGGTGTTAGGGAACGGTGCTACTATCGAGGCTTTTTACCGAGTGTAAGATCTAGGCCTGAGGGAGGTCATTTGGCCTCTTTAGCCTTTTCTATTGGAAAGAAAATGACCATTTGAGTGGGAAGCGATACATACCATTACCAGACTGTGTGTACTCACAATTGCTGGCACTTGTCATAATGTCTTTCTGTGGTATGTTACCCATTTTCAAGAGTCATATGGTAAACATGTCCCCGTGATGTGGTATGTTAAAGTGGGAACACTGTAACGGTGGCACTCAGAGAAATAAAAATGGCAACCAGACAACCCTGGTTAATGACATTCAGAAGTATGATGCTCTATTCCCAGAGCATGAGTTTGACTAAGCAGTAGGTTTGTATGCATTACTCGCACGCTGTTTAAGTATGGAAGACAGTGGTCGTGCATTAGTCTTTTCAACACAAAAGTATCTAGAAATGGGCTCAAGTGTCATCTTTTTGAACATGAGAGGAAAAGACTGAAGAACTTCTAGGTTGTCATTTTTAAGGGTATATTGGCTCTTTGAATTCGTAATCTGAAAGAAACAATATTTTTGTATTCTAATTTGCAGTAAATTTCTCAATGTCTGTGTTTTTATTTTTTATTTGATGATTGTAAGAGGCCAAAGGCAATTACTACTGTATTCTCCTTTTAAATAAAAACAAATGGGCCATTAGACACTTAAAATTTTTTTTAAATGTTTATTTCTTTTTGAGAGAGAGAGAAAGAGGGAGAGAATGAGCGGGGGTGGGGCAGAGAGAGAGGGAGACAGAATCTGAAGCAGGTGCCAGGCTCTGAGCTGTCAGCACAGACATGTTTGAACCCATGAACCATGACATCATGACCTGAGTGGAAGTTGGACGCTTAACCAGCTGAGCCACCCAAGTGCCCCTAGACCATTAGACACTTTTAAGTGGTCTTGGGGTACCCTCAACTTGAGAATCCTTATTCTAGGAGTATATATGTCTATACTTAGACTAGGAGTATATGTCCATTTACATAATTCTTACCACACTAAAAGCAACCTCACTGCTTTAACTTTAGGCTCTCTAGAAAAGGAAGTCCTATAATTTTCCTCAGAGCTGTCCCTTTTATATACTTAAAAGCCTTTTAGAGAATTCTTCCTGCTAGGTAATCTAAATCTTTTCGCTAAGGTTGAATATGATTTTTCTTTTTACCCTGGCTGGGGAAAAAAAGAAAAGAAGAGTCACCATGAAGTCTTGTTGTATTTTCCGTATTACTTTTGACCTTCTTTAATTATTTAAGAACTGTTTGTGGTGTTGTAATGTTGGGAGGATAAAATGAAAATATTATATGTTCATTTTATGATTTATACAGCTCAGTATTTTTTTGTGCTGTACTTCTCTCAAACACACCATATTCCTGAGTCAAGGACGGTTTCTTTTTCATTATAGCTTTTAGATACATTTTGGCCATACACTACTTGCATAATAGCTAATTTGTGCCAAATCTGTGTATTTTCTCTCTCTCCTTTAACATACATAATTCGGCTTGTGAAATGTTTTTCCTGTTTATTTTTTTAAATTTTCAAATTTTATCATTTGAAAACTCAACGATCATGATGCTCTTCCATCATTTTGGTCATATATGAAAATGTCAACCCATCCAGGCTTTGGGTTTTTATAATAGCATAACAATTTTGGACACAGTGCAAATGCTTTTAAAATTCAATATTCTTGTTTTAGGATATTGGTACGGTATAGAGCTTGAGAAACCCCATGGCAAGAATGATGGCTCAGTTGGAGGTGTGCAGTATTTTAGTTGTTCTCCGAGATACGGAATATTTGCTCCCCCATCCAGAGTACAAAGGTGAGAAGGATGGCATTTATGCTTATTCACAAGGCCTTTTTGTAATTTGCAATGGTTTATAGTGAGAGTTCCTCGTTTTGTATTAAAGACATGCACTGCACTGACTACAGCTCGTGTCTTCTTTCAAGGGGTTAACCAACCACCTTCTTCAGAGAGAAGGCTCATGGAAAGCTAAATTTGCTTTGCTGAGGATTTGCAATTTTAAAACCCTCCTTTATTCCTCATTTGCAAACCCTATGAGTATGTGTAGGCTATTAGAAGTGGCGTTTGCTGCTAAGAACAGTGAGAGCAGCAAGCTTAATCTGTCATGCAAACAAAAGTAAAAATGCTCTCTGATTGCTTCAGTCACATCCTAACTACATTAAATTTCCTGCCAGCAGGCACCCCATTCATTCTCCTACAAACCTAATGGAACCAAAATGGCTTTTTCCTCTGATTTCTTTAGTTTTCAAAAATAGATAGGCAGTAGATCTTTGGGGGAAGTGAAGCTTTAAGGATTTATATATAATATACCTCCTCAGTGTTTCTCCTTAAGATGGTACACTTTTGTAGCTGCTCACTCTGGCTTTAAAAAATTAAGTTGAGCAGAAACAAGTTCTTGTGAAATTCCAGGTACCATTATGGGAAATGACTTATGTGCTGAAAGAAGTTGGCTTGGCGTGCTTCTCAGTAGATGGGAAATGGGATACTAATCTTTAAATAGGAAATAACATCTATGGTGTGATCACGTTCATGAGAATGGATCGGCCATCGCATCCCGAGAGTCCCATCTAGTTCCCTTCTAGCTAGACTGTGTGACTGCCTCCTGGCACATCTTATCGCTTTTATGTCTGTTTTCCCCTTCACTTTGTTTCTCTTAATAGCTACATGCAATTTTTATATTAATTTCCTTCTTTGATGTATCTGATACAATTTTTTTCTTATTATTTATGACAGAGTATTGAACATATATAATGCTTTGCAGTTTATGAAGTAACTTCAATTAAATGTTGTTTCATTTGATCCTAATAAGTATTTGGTCAAGCAATCTGGAAAATAACAGTAACTGTGACAAAAATTTATTGAGCATTTAGTAAATGGTGTGCTCTGTACAGTGTATTTTAGACGCATATTTCAAATCCAGTGAGTTGTAAGGTATTATGATTATTTTATTTTGCCAATGAAGAGAAGTTTCAGGGAGAAAGTGACTTAGCTAAAGTCATATAGTGTAGGGAAGCAAAAAGTTTCCTCTATCCTCTTAGGGTCAGTAGCTGAGTGGGGGGTGGGATAGGGTGTCTGTGAACTAGATTGACAGCAGATAGATTAACAGGAGAAAAGGCATACAAATTTATTACATTTAAATTTGCCAGCACCTGGGCACCACAGAAAGAAGCGAATACCCAAAGGAGTGGTGAGATTGGAGAGCTTATAGACCATCTTACTGGGAGAAAGGCCTCTGAAGGGAGGGCAGCTGGTTTTCTGGAAAGATAACGGGCCCTTAGGAAAATGGGTGGGAGGTGAGATAGTTGGTGACAGCGTCTCTCTGGGTGTGGCGTTAACTTCCCGTCTCCTCCTCTGGGATGCCAGTCTGTCTTCCCTGCTTGATGTAACTTGGGGAGGGCAGAGTCCTTCTCTTTGGAGCATCTGTTTTAGGCTGATAAGGGGAGTTCAGAGAAAGCCTCTTCCCGCATTCGTCGATTCTCAAATGTCTTTAGTTCAAAATAATCCTTATGGCAGAGCAGCATGTTTGGTAGTGGCTCATTTTGGTCTCTCCTACACTAGTTAATGACGGAGCTGGACTCAGCCTGGGTTTGTTGTTTTGTTGTTGTTTTTCCTAAGCCCTTGCTTTTAGGTAGTTTGCTGTTTTTTGGTATGTGCCTTATACATAAAGAAAAAGAGATACTAGCCAGTGAACAGTACTTCTATCATCGGGTCAGCACGGTTTAGAGCTCCGCATGTATCGTTCACTCCTTTGCAGCTCCCTGTGGGTCAGGTACTGTAATGCCCCTGTCTCACAGGTGGGGAGATGAAGGCACAGGGAACTAGTAGGCAAGTGTGCACAGCTTTCAAGTGGGAATTTGAACCCAGGTAGTTTAATATCAGAATGTGTGTTCTTAACCAGTACCTTGTGACGAGTAAGAGAGAGTTGGTGCCTTTCTTCAGAACTGATGTCTTATTTATGATTCATTTAGGGTAAGATCCATGCTAAGTCCCCAGTCTTCTGGGTTCTCTTATTACTTTGGACAAGTCTCCATTAACACATTGCTACAGTCTCTTACAAGTTTTGTCTCCTAGTCCTGAGGACCGGGGTTCTTCATTTATATTTGATTGCCCAGAGGACATGGTTGGGCATATTTTGGGCACAGTAGATACTGACCAAATCTAGGGCAGTGTTTTTCTTATGCTATGACAGTTTTTTCCCCCTTTTATATTGTGAAGCCACTGTCTCTCTCATGTTCGTGTTCTTTTTCTTGCTTTGTTTATAGAACACACGGTTTTTACCTTTTTTTCTTCCTTGCCTTCTATTTGGTCGTCTTTAAGGTGATTCTTTTAAAAGCAGCCCCCTCTTCTTAAAAGATACAGGGCTCTCTCTCTAAATGAACTGCTGTCTCGATCCAGCTGTCTTCCTGTCATCTTCTGATTGTCTCATTCATCATCATCGAATACTATTAAGTGTCTTTTAGCACTTTGTGCTGTGCTAGGCATTCTATAAGCAAATAAAACAGACATGGTCCCTGATTTTGAGGAATTTCTAATTTAAACCAGCTTTGGAGCTCTTTAAAGACACCACTGATCTCCAAGAGGAAAGAATTTTAAACTAGGGACTGCTTGAGGACAGTCTTAATGAAGTGGTGACCAATCACAATTTCACTCTTCCCAGATTGTAGCTGGCTCTTTCCCCCTGCTTTGCGTTAAAAAGAATGTGCCTCCTGTCTGAGAATCTCTGCACATGTTATTTCCTGTGCTTCAATAGCTTTCTACTATCACCCAGCTTTCATTTAGTTAATACCTTTTCTTCCATTAACATATAAATCAACCTATTTCTTTGCAGAAATTCTAAGAAAACTTACTGACTAGATCTGATCTGCTCTCTCTGCCTGCCTCCCTGTTTTTGTCCAAGTGGTCTTCCTCATCACAGTATTTTCTTATTCTTAGTTCTCACCATTATAGGTACTTATTATTAATGAACTGATCGCTTTTAGAATTAAGTTCTTCTCAACTATCCATCACCACCTGATTATCCGTCCTCTTCATCAAGTCATAGTCTTTGCGTTCAGCAATCTCTCACTGATTGCTGTAGTGTGTATGTCAAGTAAAAATGATGCATGTGAATTGCAAGGTGGAATTGCAAATATTGTGAGAGTTGCAGGATTTCTTGATGGTGACCAAGTGTCCTGGAAGAAGTGATTGACAGAAAGAAGGCTTTGTGGGTTAGGTCAGTAAACAACTGAAAGAAAACGAGACTATTAGGATTGGCTTTTAAAAAAATAATGATTTGAAAAAAAAAAAAAAAAAAATAATGATTTGAATATCAAAAAATACAGTCCTGTCAGGAAAGTTACCTTTGTGGTTGTGCTTGGGGTCAAATAGAAAGTAAAAGACGTTGAGTTGTGTTTGGTTGTGCAATTTTATCAGAAAATCACATACGTACACAGACTGAGTCAGTATTTGATTTTCAATTTAAAAATGTGATGTTTTTACAATTCTAATTGAACATTTGTTAAATTTAATGTAAGACAAATTTATTTCCATATTATTTAGTTTCATCTTTGAAGATAAAGTTCCAGAGAAATAAAGTCAGGTCTCTGTTGTAAGTGAATTCACCTTAAGTCATCTTTTTCTTCATTAACCATCCTTAAACAACAAGGGGCTCTTGTATTTTATTACTGCCTGTATCTGATGCTAGCTTGAAGTTCCTTTCTGATAGATACCCAATGCATGTTTGTTGAATAGTGAACTAAGAAATAACTGTTGTTGTGAAAACCTCACTTGAGCGCCAGTCTTAAATCTGAAGACCTGCTGTTTCTTCTAATGAGGCTTACGGTACTTGTTTTATTCACAGGGTAACAGACTCCCTGGACACCCTTTCGGAAATTTCCTCGAATAAACAGAATCATTCTTATCCTGGTAAGTTTACACAATTTTATGTTCTAATCGTTGTTCCTTTGCTTTTATTTATTGAAAATTTTTTATTGTGAAGTATTTGTGTATACAAAAGGGCATATAAATGTATTCATACAGTTACTGTAATGATAAAGCAAACATCTTTTACCCGTCTGCTAGGTGAAGATGACCTGTACTGGGGGGGGGGGCCTCTGAGTGTCCCCAGCCTCCTCTGCCTCCCTTTTCATATACTTTGTCCTCAGGTTATGAGTCTTGAACTTTATGTTCATTATTCCCTTGACTTACTTTATATCTTTATCACCCATATATAGATGTATTAATAAATAATATATATTAGGAAATACATATGTATTTGATTGTCATTGGCTATTTTGTTAGTGTTCCACTGAAACATAGTAGTTATTCTATATTTGATGGATATTTGTGTTATGTCCGTTTTTGGCTTGTTTTTTTTTTACCGTTACAAACTAGACCATTGTACACATTTGCAAACGTTTCCCTAGGATGCCCAGGTATGGTCTGTCCATATCTTCACCCTCCCTGGGCAGTGCCGGACTGTTGGCAGAGCACATGCTCATGAGCAGGGATGACATCCCCTGCTGCTCTTTACTTCCCCAACACTAGTCCTTCTTGATTTAGAACTCTTCACCCATCTGATGGATTTAAGCTGCATCTCGTGGTTTTAACTTGCATTTTCCAGATTACAGATGAGGTCGAGCCTCATGTTTACGAGCCATTTGCATTTCCTCTTTTGTGACGTAACTGTTCAAGTCTCTTGCTCCTTTTTCTTTTGGTTGGTTTATCTTATTCATTTGTAGGTTTCTTTCTATACCTCGGACACTAATATTTTGCTAGTTTTGTGTGTCGCGAATACCTTGCTTGCCTGTCTGGTGTCTTTTGATAAACAGAAATATTTAAATTTTAAGTAGTCAAAATAGGAAGCCATTATGTTTTCATGTTTTATCTTAAGAAATCTTTTTCTGAGGGCATTTGGATGGCTCAGTCAGTTAAGCAACTGACTTCGGCTCAGATCATGATCACGGTGAGTTCAAGCCCCACATTGGGCTCCGTGCCGACAGCTCAGAGCCTGGAGCCTGCTTCAGATTCTGTGTCTCCGTCTCTCTCTGCCCCTCCCCTGCTCATGCTCTGTCTCTCTCTGTCTCCAGAAATAAATAAACGTTAAAAATTAAAAAACAAAAAAAGAAAACCTTTTCCTGGAACAGACCTCACACAGATATTTTCCTGTACTGCTTTCTAAAAGTTTTGTATTTTTGCCTTTCATATTTGTCAGTTCACCTGGAATTTTGTGTATGGTAAGGGCCTAATTTCATTTTTTTCGATAGGATAGCCATCTGTGAAAGAGTGATTTGTATAATACCAGTCCTTAAAAATTTGTTGAGATTAATTTTATGGCTTATGGATTTTCACCATTATAATAGGTGTGGAGTAGTACCTCATTGTTTCCATCTGAAGTTCCCTGATGGTCTGTGATGTATTAGTTTGCTAGGACTAGCATAACAAAGTACCACAGACAGTGTGGCTTCAACAAATCCGTTTTTCTCAAAATTCTGGGGGCAAAATCAAGCTGTTCACAGAGTTGGTTTCTTCTAAGGCTCACGCCGTGCCTCGTGGATGGTGGTTTCCTCCCATGTCTTAGCATAGTCTTCCTCCATATGTGTCTGTGTCTTAATCTCTTTTTATAAGGACACCAGTCATGGATTAGGGCTGACCTGTATGCCCTGATTTTAACTTAATTGACATTTTAAAGGCCTGGTCTCCAAACACAGTCACATTCTGAGGTCCTGGGGATTAGGATTTCAACATATGAATTTGGAGGCAGGGGCACAATTCAGCTGACGACACAGTTCAGCTGATAACACAGTTGAGGATACTTGCATATATTTGCCATCTGTATATTTTCTTTTTTTTTATTAATTTTATTTTTTAAAAATTTACATCCAAATTATTTAGCATATAGTGCAACAATGATTTCAGGAGTAGATTCCTTAATGCCCCTTACCCATTTATCCCATCCGCCCTCCCACAAACCCTCCAGTAACCCTCTGTTCTCCATATTTAAGAATCTCTTATGTTTTCTCCCCCTCCCTGGTTTTATATTATTTTTGTTTCCCTTCCCTTATGTTCATCTGTTTTGTCTCTTAAAGTCCTCATATGAGTGAAGTCATGTGATTTTTGTCTTTCTCTGACTGACTAATTTCACTTAGCGTAATACCCTCCAGTTCCATCCACGTAGTTGCAAATGGCAAGATTTCATTCTTTTTGATTGCCGAGTCATACTCCATTGTGTATATATATACCGCATCTTCTTTATCTGTTCATCCATCGGTGGACATTTGGGCTCTTTCCATACTTTGGCTTTTGTTGATAGTGCTGCTGTAAACATGGGGGTGCATGTGTCCCTTCGAAACACCACACCTGTATCCCTTGGATAAATGCCTAGTAGTGAAATTGCTGGGTCATAGGGTAGTTCTAGTTTTAGTTTTTTGAGGAACCTCCATACTGTTTTCCAGAGTGGCTACACCAGCTTGAATTCCCACAATCTGTATATTTTCTTTGGTGAATTGTTCATTCTGGTCTTCTGCTCATTTATAAATTGTGTTCATTGTTTTCTTACTGTTGAGTTTTAAGAGTTCTTTGTATATTTTGAATGCTAGACCTTTATTAGAATGTGTTTTGCATATCTTTTCTCTAGTCTGTGGCTTGTCTTTTCATTGTCTTAACAGTCTACACCAGGGTAGAAGTTTTTAGTTTTAGTAAAGTCCAACTTAACATTTTTTTTCATGGATTATGCTTTTGGTGTTGTATGTGAAATGTCATTGTTAAACTCAAGTTCATCCTGATTTTCTCCTGTGTTATCTTTTTAGGAGTTTTATAGTTTTTTGTTTCCCATGTAGATCTATGATACATGGAGTTAGTTTTTGTGAAAGGTGTGAAGTCTGTCTGGATTCTTTTTTTTTTTTTTTTTTTTTTGTATATTTTAGGACTGTTCGTTAAAAAGTCTATCCTTTCTCCATTGAATTGCCTCTGCTCTTTTGTCAAAGATCAGTTGACTGTGTGAGTCTATTTCTGGGCTCTCTCTTCTGTTCCACTGATCTGTTATCTTTCACTAATACCACGTTGTCTTAATTAATGTAGCTTTATAGTAATTCATCAAGTTTAGTAGTGTCAGTCTTCATGGTCTTCTCCCACAACATTATGCTGGTTATACTGTGCCTTTTGCTGGTTGTACTGTGCCTTTTGCCTCTCCATATAAACTTTCCAATTAGTTGATATCCACAAAACAATTTGTTGGGATTTTGATTGGGATTGCATTAATTATATAGATCACACTGAGAAGAACTATCATCTTAACAATATTGAGTCTTCCTATCCATGAACATTGAATCCATTTATTTAGATCTTATTTGTTTTTTCATTAGAGTTTTATAATATTCCTCTTATAGATTTTGTAAGTGTTTTATTAGATTTATACCTAAATATTTCATTTTTTTGGTGTTAATGTAAATTGTATTGCTTTTTAAATAATTCTTTTTACATTATATCAGCTTTCTTTTGGTCAAATAATTGCTTTTCTATTAGTTGTCTTATAACTTTTCTACATCCTATGCTTTTGGAATACTTTCTAAATAGAATATGGTTGGATTTCACTTGTTAAAAAATACGGTTTGACAATGTTTTCCTTTTAATCTGAGAGTTTCACCTAATTACATTTATTGTAAATACTCATATATTTGGATTTATTTATGCTGTTTTCAATTTTTTCAATTTTTATACTTGTTTTTCTTTCTTGACTTTATTCTAGTTACATTTCTTCCTTTTTTTTCATTCCATTCTGTACTTGAATGAAAGTTGTGAACATACTTGTTAGTAATTACTATAGGTGCTTTGACATACATACCTAGCAAAGTCTACAGTTAAGCATTATATGTACTCTTTCCCAAATGACACAGAATTCTTAGAAACTGAGTTATTCATCTATTTGATTTCCTCCCCAAATTTTGCATTATTATAATAGCTTTTTTAAAGTTTATTTATTTATTTTGAGAGAGAAAGAGAGCAAATGGGGGAGCGACAGAGTGTGGAGATGAGAATCCACGCTCAGTGTGGAGCCCTATGTGGGGTTCCATCTCCAAACTATGAGATCATGGCCTGAGCCAAAATCAAGAGCCAGATGCTTAACCAACTGAGCTACCCAGGGACCCCTATTTATAATGGGTTTTTTGGTATAATTAATAACCAATATTTAATTTGCTCATGTATTTACCAGTGTCATTAATCTTCAGAACTTTAACTTGGGATATTCCACTCCTACCACGTGTATATTTTTTGAAATTTCTTTTAGAAAGTGTCTGTCTCTCATGTTTTTGTCTTTTCTAATAATAGTTTTATTGGGTAAAAGTAAAAATTGGTGAAAATTTGAGTTTGAGAGATGTTTTCTCGTTGCACATTGACAGTATAATTTTACTATTTTCTATCTTCTGTCACTTTTTTTGTGAAGTCTGTGAGTCTATGTAATCTATACTGTTGTAGGTAATTTGTCTTTCTTTTTGATTGCTGTTAAAGATCTTCTCTGTTTCCTTTGTGTTGTACGGTTTCACTATGACGTGTCTAGAGGGAGATTTCTTTTCATCCTGTTTGCTATCATGGGTCTTCCTGGATCTGGGAATTACTATCTTTGATAAATTCTGTAGAACTCTTGTCTGCATACTTAAAAAATATTTCTTCCTTCTATCTCTTTATTATCTCCTTTGGAAGCTCTGATGAGTAGTGTGGTAGACTTTCCCATGCCTCTTTCATATTTTTCACATTTTAGTCTCTCTGGACTGCATTCTAGACAACTTCAGCTCTGTCTTCATGTTTCCTGATTCTTTCTTCAACCATGTTTATTATGCTGTTTAATCCACCCACAAAGTTTTTAGTTACAAAATTTGCATTTCTTGTTTCCTTTTCACAGCTGTTTTGTTGTCACTTATTTTTGCTTGTTATTTCCCCATGTTTTTTCTTTTATCTCTTTAAACATTTGAAATATTGTTATCTTTTATGTTAAGTAGTTTCATATCTGAAGTCTTCATGTGTCTGATTCTGCCATCTGGTTCTGTGAATCTAGCTTATGGTACTTTCTTTACTTGTGAGTTTTGTGATTTATTATTGTGAGATGCTTATTTTACTCAGAATTTAATGTACAGGAATTCTTTGAGGCCTGGGTTCATGCCTCCAGAGAAGATTGTGTGTTCTTCTGCCAGTTACTCCTGGAGGCACTGACAACCCGGGACTACTTTAATTTACAGTCCTTGCAGTTTTTCTTTTTATTACACAGATAAAATTTGGCTTATCACAGATTTTGAAGGGAGGAAATTTTGCTGCCTTCTGAGCATTAAGGTTGACACAAGTGTTTGTTTTATCTTTGTCAGAATGGTATTTCATTTTGTTTCTCGTTTAACCTTACACTGAGGGTGAGCTGGTTGGGATCCACGTTTTAACAGAGAGTCTAGCATTAGAATCCCCATCTTCTTAGGCCCTGGGCTTTATGCCCTTTCCCATCTCTGGTGCAGCCAGTAAGGCAGAAGCCAAAATTCTCTAGAAGTTAGTGGCAATCCTGTGGCACAAGGTGATAGATTGCTTTGGTGCTTGGTTACTTCTCATGTGCTCTCTGTTTGGTTGTTGGTCTCTCTGAAATTTGCCTTTGTATCAGCTCAATAATATATATATTTTTAAGTACAGTTGTTTAAAATTATACTCGCTTCAGTTGAGAGATTCATTCAGCACATCTGCTTGCCATAGCTTTCCAGAACTGGAAATCTTACTTTTTTTAAAAAACATCTTTTTAAAAATGTACATTTCATGAAATCTTTTTTTTTTTTAATAATTCTGTCATTGGGGATGCCAAGAATCGTAAACTCTGAAATTTGTTCAGTATTTTATAAATGGAATATATTTAGTGATAGTGTTTAAACCATTTTATCCTTTATGTGATTTATCAAGATGATAAATATTTGAGTAAAAAGATTCAGCTCTATCATTATACAGTTTTATTTGGTTTTCAAGAAATTTTATAATAGAAACCTCCAAATGTAATGTCATGATCTTAACTTATTGATACAAATATGCATAGTTTGATGAGAAAGGTAAGATAAAAATTCATCAAAAAATCTAAACCACTGTTATATTCTGTATGTACTTATTTTCTTTGCTTTCTGTTCCCAAAGAAACATTGGGTAGACTAGAACACCTGCAGAAGGAATGATAAAAGGTAACTTTTAATGAGGACTGCAAATTTGTGATTTATCTTTCCTCTTTGACCTTAACTTTGACATTTAGGTTTTAGGAGAAGTTTCAGTACGACTTCTGCTTCTTCCCAGAAAGAGATTAACAGAAGAAATGCTTTTGCCAAGTGAGTATTAAGAAGATTTAGAAAAACACTTTTCAAGATGAACATGACAGGATTCTGTGAAGAAAGAAAATAGATTTTGTATCTTTTACATTGCTCGGTAGAATTTTAGCACTTAGGAGAAAAGGTGTGAGTGTATTGAGGAGAGTCCTCCCTCCCACCCTCACAAGCTCAATTAAAAATGTCACTAGTGACTGAGAGTGGTATACTGCATTTATTTTCAGAGGGGTTTAGTACTGTTAATAAGACTTAGAGGAATTTATATTTTGTGTTATCATAGGGTGGATTGATTTTAAACTGTTACTTAGAGACTTGAGTTAATATTTTTGGCAACACAGGAAAGAAATGTCAGGTCTTTCTGCATAAAGTGATCTTACTGCTATTTTAAAAAATACTCCTACTTCCTCTAGTAGAGTATACTGCTCAAAATGGTTTTTTTTGTTGTTGTTTCTTTATAGAATCTTTTTTTCCTTTTTCATTTCTATTTATTTCCTTCAGACCCACTTTACTCTCCTGAATATTTTTCTGACACTTTTGGGAACTTTTTTTCTTTTAGAGGAATATAAGCCTCTTCTAGATTGAATGGGTTAAGGAGTTCTTTTTTTTTTTTTTTTTTTTTTTTTTACTTCTTCCAATTAATCTAAAGACTAATGGCCGGGGCTGTGTATGTATTGGGGTGGGGTCAGGGTGGGGTGGGGAAAGGAAAATGGTCTGAGTGAGTAGGGAAGTGCGCAATCTTGCTTGGGTGTGGTGCTCTGGAAGCCACTAGAAATGGTGCCCAGGCACTGGAATGTGGCAGTGAACTGAGCACCAAGCAGGCAGTTTATGTAATAATCTGGTGAGAAGTTACAGGGGGTGTCACAAGGATTGCAGATGTCACTTGCCAACCTTGATTGTCCCACGACACTGCTAGGTATTGTTTAGCAGAGGTGGCCAGGGTTTCTGTTTTTTTTCTTTCCATAAAACCTTCACCAATTTCGAGAATGTTGAAATTGGTCTCCTCACTTGAGTAGCTGAGAGAGTTTAGGGCCGTGACTCTCTGTTCCAGTTTCTTGAAGACATCCAAGCCTTCTTAGGCAGAATGGAAGAAATACGAGGAAGAGGCCGCCTGGATATAAAGGACTCTTGGGGGGGCGAGGACAGGGGGAGTGTCAGAGGCCATGTGCAGTGCTGGGGGTTGGAGAGCACAATGTCCAGGGAAGCGAGGGAAGGAGGAGAAATCTGAACCACGGGCTTACGCAGCAGGTATGGTTACACACCAGATAATGTCTGACATGAGGGGAGAACATTCGTACCTCTCTTTGTTTTCTATAAAAATAAAAAGAAATGAAGCTTTACTGACACTTTGTACAGATTGAGACTAGCGCCTGTTTAAAAAAAAAAGAGAAAGAAATACACTTTTATTAAGGGTATAAAATCAATTTTTAAAATAATTTATTTTTGCTTATAGAGTACATGACTAAAATATCTGGTGGTTGCTCTTCTAAGGAACAAAAGAAAAACTTTGGGTGTTACTAGGAGCCCCGTCTCTGATCTTGGGGTAGGGGAAGATTAGAGCGGCGGATGACCTTCTGTGGGCACAGAGTTGGTCGGGTGTTGTGTGTTATTAGGCTGGAAGCACGATGTATTCTGAAGACTGTGGGTTGAAAAATGAGTTTATTGAGATTCCCCATGCACTACCATTTTCTTGTTCATTCATATGGAAATAAATGATACTTCAGAAGAAACCTGGAAAATGTAGAGGTGACGAACATTCCTGGGGAGGAAACATGAAGGATTTGGGCAAAGGACATGCCTGCCCCACATGAGAGAGGAAGTGAGGAAAGGGAACAGGATCTGTTTTTCTGTGTCGTTTATTGAGTGACAGTGATGAATGCATTTCATTTAGAGGACAGAGTGATGGAGAGAGGGTCGAAGCAATTCTTCTGTCTTCAGAATTCTCTACCCCAAGAATGGGGGTAGAGGGAAAGGCAGCTTGGGATTTGAACCGGCACCACAGTGACCTGGTAGTCATGACGTGTCCAGCCTGCATCTGTCTCTCTTCTGTCACTCATTCCTGTCCTTGCCAGCTTCTTTCAGCCCCTCTCTGTGTTACCACAGCACGTCCTGTCTGTGGAATCCAGCCTTTTGACATGGTTTATGCGGTCAGCTCACACGTGAATATCTTTAGGCAGAACTCCCATAATCCAGTTTGCTGCGTGTTCCATTATTTCCATATCATCTGTTTGCATTTTCTGCCTGCCCCTTGAAGCTGCTCAGTTCTCAAACCCAGAATGAAGTCCACGTTCACTGGCACAGCATCTAAAGTCCTGCCAGCAGGCACAGCTCCTGTCTGTTTCTCCTGACTTCGTTCTCATAGTGACTTCCTCGTAAGTGAGGCCTACGTGTCTCTTCCTCACTCAAGTATGTTCCCTGGCCCTTAAGGGAGGATAGAGTTCTTTCTCTTTTCTGCTCCTTCTGCACCATACACAGTCTTTATTGCAGTATTTATAACTATTTACTGACTATTCACAAATCCTAGAACCCAAGCCTGGGCCTGTCATTTCATACGTGGTCAATTAATGTTTTTGAATGAGTAAACAGAGCTCTGAAATGTACTGTAATTCTAAGTTTTGCACTTCCCGGAGCTTTTAGAACTTTGACATAAGTTGAATTAAATCATTCTTCTTAGAATGTTTAGTCTTTATCCAAACCATGAATTTTGGTTTAGATCTTGAATTCATGTATTCCTTCTTTCTTTTAAAACCTTTTTGATTATGAAAGTTGACTGTACATTTGAAAAATTATAAAAAGCTAAGTGCAGATAAAGATCATCTAGAATTTTATCACCTAGATGAGATTATTACTCCCATTTGGTGTATACTTTCCCAATTTTTTTTTCTAAAGCATGTATCTGAATTTTAAACAAAGATGGACAAATCATACTCTACATACCCTTTGAAAGCTTTTTCCCTTAATAAATCCCCCATTCTTTAACAGATTTCCTTAGTGTGGCTTTTGTAAGGTCTTAAAGACTGTCCTGTGATATGGAAACATTTTTATGGCATACAAATTAATTTAAAAAATCAAAATTTAACTAATAGTAGATGCCAAACTTTATATACATGTATTTGTTTCCTCCCCTTCCCACCCGTGTTTGTGTGTGTTCAGGTAAATATCCATTTTTATTTTCTTGTAGTTCTCTATTTTCTAACTTACTATTTAGCTCTTTAATTTATTTGGAATTTATTTTAATATACAGTGAGTAGTAGGAATCCTATTCTTTTTCCCCAAGATGACTTTTACAACACCCCTAGCTGAATGTTCATTCCTGTCCCACTGATGTGAAGTTTTCCTTTTTAATCACATAAGAAAAAAAATTATGTGTGTTTTTCTAAGGTTTCTTTTCTGTGTCATATAAAAAGTACATTCTTCTGCCAGAGCCACATTGTTTATATTATTGTAACTTTAGAATTTAACATGACAGCTCTATAAATCTTTGCTGTGTTAGTTTTCAATTTTGTCTTAATTATCAGCACCCATTCGTGGTTGTAAGAGCCTGGCCTTGGTGCCTGGACCAACTTGCACGTGAGCCCCACCTCTCCTCTTCACCATCATTAATTAAGCAAATAGCTTGATTTTTTTGAGCCTCAGATTTCTCCTCCATTCGAAGGGAGATCGTCTCAAGGTCAGTGGTTGGGTGGGGTTGGATGAGATCACGAATGGGAAGTGTCTGGCATGCAGTGGGCGCTCAGGAAGTGATAGCGTCATTTTTGTGTGGACTGTGGAGTGACTGTGTGTGGTTGCAGACAGTGTCCCTCTGGGGGTGAATTTGGGTAGAATCAACACATACGTGTTGCTCTCCAGGAACAAAGCTCTTTCGTTTATCTTTTGTATGTTCTTCAGTAAAGGTTTATACTTTTTCTAACAGGCACTATGTATTCTTTGTTAATTTTATCATTGTTATTTGTGCAGTTGGCATGATAAAGAATACTTTTTCCATTGTGTTTTCTAATTAGGATTCTATCACGTAGTGGCAAGTGTGGCTCGGGACAAGTCTTTGGACTTGAGTTTTCTTACTCGTAAAATCTGAGTGCCGTCCCTTTCTTACAGGGTGGTTAATGGGAGGAAATGAGACGTTGTGTGTGATAGTATATTAGAAACTATAGACCGTGAAATACAGCGGAGAATAGGTAGGACCTGGCCTCTGTTCACAGTCAGGCACTGTGCAGTTTTGGTAGCGGGTTCCGCGTGGTCTCTGCTGTGGGGGGCAGGAGAAGGGTTTGCTTTGAAGGAGAGGTGGTAGCAGACTGAGCATGCAAGGCCCCGCTGGTGCTGGTTTCAGGAAAACCGTTTGGAGAGGCCTCAGGTCACAGGGAACAAGACCTTAGTGGCATTTGCACTGTGAGTGAGTTTCAGGTCAGTTATTTCCCGGTGACAGAGAGGAAGCTCTGGGGCGGTACTAGCTCGAGGCCTGGCTGAGTTCCCTGTGTGGGTGCGCAGTAGTTTTGTTATCAGGGCAGCTCAGGGGCGGGTGCTGCGAGGCAGCACATTTTAAATCATGTTTTATAGAGAAAAGGAGAGGAGTCCTCCTCCCGGAAGCTAAGACCCTCCTTACTGTTAGTGGCAGGGAGGGTGGTAAACCCTTTGGTGTGACCGGAGGTCATTCATAGAAGATATATATACATTTATTTTATAAAGTTATAGAATAGCAGTTTTTAAACATTGTTTTCAGGTAAATAGATGTTTAAAAAGTGAGTAAAAGGTCATTTTAATTTACTACAGTGCTAATGTTAGGTTCTTTTTTTTTTTTTTTGGCTTTGATAATTGATAGCAGTTAAATAGGTTATAAGTGTATTTTTTCTAGTTGCTATTTTATAGAAAGTATATATGTGTGTGTATGTATATTTAGAAATTGCTAGTGAAATCTTTTTTTATTAAATATTTTTTAATGTTTATTTTTGAGAGAGAGAGCGAGCGAGGCAGGGGCAGAGAGAGAGGGAGACAGAATCCGAAGCAGGCTCCAGGCTCTGAGCTGTCAGCACAGAGCAGAGCCTGATGTGGGGCTCAAACTCGCAAACTGTGAGATCATGACCTGAGCCTAAGTCGGATGTTAACTGAGCCACCCAGGAGCCCCGACTAGTGAAATCTTCAATTCAGTTTAGGGTAGTATTAAAATAGCCAAGAGAAAACCATTTTAACTGTTGAACAAAAGTATATCCTCATATTGCTACTTAGAATAAAAGCAGCTTGTGAATGGATTGGGACCCTGGGGCGGGAAGGAACGTGACAGCGTGCGGCCGAGTGCGCGCACCGCTTGCGCTTGCGTTCTGACGCTCTCCCCTGCTCTCCCCTTTGCAGATGGAAACCCGCGCTGCGCCGCAGCTGGAGCGGGGCCCCCACCACGGGCGGCGTGGAAGGGAGCGTGAAGCTGCACGAGGGCTCCCAGGTCCTCCTCACGAGCTCCAATGAGATGGGGACCGTTAGGTACGTGGGCCCCACGGACTTTGCATCAGGGATCTGGCTGGGACTGGAGCTTCGAAGCGCCAAGGGGAAGAATGACGGAGCGGTGGGAGACAAGCGCTATTTCACCTGTAAGCCGAACCACGGAGTCTTAGTTAGGCCGAGCAGAGTAACCTATCGGGGAATAAACGGGTCAAAACTTGTGGATGAGAGCTGTTGAAGTATTAAATACTAAATACTAATACTGCTGAAGTATTAAATGAGCTCACGTACGTACGTACATAGGATAAAGAGTCCACAGCAAATGGTTCAGTTATCTAGCCATTGTTCTAGATTTGGAAGTAGAGCTATCTTCCTAGGAACCATTCTAACAATTCGGAGAGACCCCTTTAAAAAGCTGTCTGAGCCGTGGGCATCACGATTCATTTAAAACAAGTTCAAAATAAGCATTTTTAGAAGCTTTTGAAACTTTAGACCCAAGAACATTCTGAGACTTCGGGAAAAAATGGGTGCCGTTAGGTAACCGACTGACGGTGTTTACTCTTTGGCTTTTGCACATAATCCCGGATTTTCCATATGCCATAGTTGTGAGGGTTTTCACAGGCTTTGGTTAACATTTGACATTCACCTGGCCTTTCTCTGTCAAGTGTTTTTGGAGATTTTCTTTCCGTACTAAGAAGGACAATGAGAGAATAGTAGCTCTGTGATTAGTGTAGTTTTCCTATTTTTTGTTGAACTGATTTGCCCTTCCAGGAAGGCCACATCCAGAGATCTGCTAATGCCCTGGAGGTGGTGGGCCTCTCAGCCTTTGCCAGATACAGAGTTCTTCTTTCCTCACCCAGGGTCTCTAACCGGCTGAAGAACAGGGGGTCTCCTTTCCTACCTTTCCTCTATACAAAGCGTGTAATCACAGATTTTTCTTATGTATTGGCAACTGCCTCATGTGGATGAACTACAAAAAACCCATCATTAGATCTATGAATTCAAGTCGCAATTGGAATTTTTTGCACATACTTGTCTAATTCCTTATTGGACATGTCTATAATAAAACACACACACGAAGCACTTTTAAAACGTAATGCACTTTCATCTTTGTGGAGAATTTGCCATTATTCTTTCCCGGGATATGAAAAACATTTAGAAAAAATTATATTTAAGAGAAGAGAGTAAATTAAGATGTGTTATGAAGCATATAATAGTTATTCATTTAAATGTTTATGATTTCTCGATGTTTTTTGGTTCTGTTCATAAAACTGGTGTTGTGTTTGCTATCACTGCTGTTTTTATATTTTCAGTCATTGCAGAATTCAGCCTATTACAGCCCTGTATCAGGTTTTTGTATTTCTTTTTGAGCACATGTTAACAAACTAGCCTTCAAAATAGAGTGATATAATGGAAAACGTTTGTGTCGTGGATATGTATTGACGTTTATGTCCTATGTGTATAAAGATTTATCTTTTATTGTAGATATTTAGACTTTAAACTACACAGAAATATTGGAACAGTTTATAAGATTAAAAGTATTCTTTAGAATGGAGCTCGCTTTGTGCTTAGAAATAATACGTTGAACTATTTTGCAATATACTATTTAAAAGCTAAATTCTGTTGCTTTGCTGCCTTTTTAAAAGTGTGGTATTTCAAATATTGCCAGAGCTATTTTCCTGATATACATTTGCAAAGTATGGCTGCTTTATAATCAAGGAATATTTTTATTGATTAAAGAAAATGCCTGTATTGCAATTCAGAAGTAAACTTATTTTATTATACAGCTTATTTCTTTAAAACTCTATTTATACCTTAATATGAAAATCATGACTACTCTGAACTTGGGTGTCCATAATTCTTCCTGTTAAATATGAAACACCCTAAGTTAGAAACAGTAATGCCAACACTAAGGTCAGGGAAACGGTTGTTCTCATATTTAGATTAGGATTATTAAATCCATATAATGTGTATGTTTACATATACTATACATACAGATTAGGTGTTTTCATTTGTGTTTTGCTGATTAACTGTCATTCACAGTTCACTTCTTGAGCATTAATAAAAAGGGAAGCTGTTTCGTTTTTGGAATGTTATCTTGTCATTTACCCGACCCGCACAGCCCCTTCTCTTGGTGATTCAGAGCACACGGGTTCATTCTTCACTTGTTTTCGTACCACTGTGACTTGGATTTGTCCCATCCTTCTAGTGTCTTCAAAAGTATCATGCTTTTGGGGCACCTGGGTGGCTCAGGCACTTGAGCGTCTGACTTCGGTTCAGGTCATGATCTCATGGCTTGTGGGTTCGAGCCTGCGTCGGGCCCTGTGCAGACAGCTCAGAGCCTGGAGCCTGCTTCGGATTCTGTGTCTCCCTCTCTCTCCGCCCCTCTCCCACTCACACTCTGTCTCTGTCTCTCTCTCTCAAAATAAACACAATAAAAAAAATTTTTTTTTTAAAGTACCATGCTTTCTACTAAGCAAGTAAAGTTGTGTTTTTATCCACCCTCCTGCTGTATCGTTTTGAAGGACAGAGAGCCATTTAAAAGAAGAAAGGGGTTTCTACAGTTTTCTAAAATTGCTTAACTTTCTTTTGTACCAGTGGGATTTCATTTGTTTATTTAGGGTAGGATAGAATATTTTGAACTTAGATTTAAAAAACATATAAATAATTACCTACATTCTTCTAAAAAACTTTATTTTTCATTTTAGGGTCATTTGGTGGGAATAGTTTTTAAGTGCTTAAAAGTGTTCGGATGCAGACGTTTGCGGACTCTGAACTTGGAGACGTGGCAGTCTTGTTCTGAGTGCCTTGTGCCCTCCTCTCCAAAACTGCATATGCCCCTCTCGTGTTTTATTTTTCTCCTCAGCATTTGCCATCCTTGGTCACGCTCAACTTTCTGCTTAGCATTATTTCTCTCTTCCCTGACTAGATGGAGGGGTGGATTTTGACTGGTTCATTGCTCTATCCCTGACACCTGGAGTAATGCTTGGCGCCTAGTGGATGCTCAGTGAATGCTTGTTGAATGAACAGAGGCAATGAAGGCCATCGATGGTTCAAAGTGGAGATGTTATCTAGCTGACTTCAGACAGGTGGCCTCGAGAGACCCGGCCGTGGAACAGGTAATTGTGCTGGGGAAGGAAGGAAAGAGGACAAGAAAGGTTAGAGTCACGGTAGTCCAACTTTCCCCCACAACAGTGACCTGCAGAAGATAGGAAGATGGCAGGTGCTGGGTAGGAGAAGGGGAGGGCACAGCAACAGGGTCCCCTGAGGCACCAGCCTGTGTGTTTTCCCAGGGGCGGGGAGGGGCTTTGAATTTCTAGTTTGATAGGATGGCAAGTCAGAGGATGGAGTAGCATGTATGGTGTGATGCCGAGTGTGCCCGACGTTGGTCCGTGGTGCCAAACGTTTTTACTCCAGGGTTTCGTTTCGGACCATTTAGAATACGTGATAGTATCATTTAAGCCGCACTGACCTATGGCTAGAGACCCAATGTATTAAGAATCCTTCTTAATTGAGAAATAGATCTAATAATTGTAACTACTCACTTGACAATTTTTATCTAAATGATTGACTCAGAGACATAATAGGTATCACCACATTGCAAGCCAGGGGGAGAATTTTTTTATTTTTCTTCATGCCCTTTCTTTTTTCACTATACTTATAATACAAATACAGTAGTTAATACAAAACTCACATCATCACATATATTTTTAGTAATTATCTAATAATCTCCCTTGCTACATGGGCCCTTACTTCCAGTGTCACACATAAAGCCGCTTGAACATTGGACGGACTTTCCTAATGACGCTTGTGTGTAGGCTGAACGAGTTAAATCGGACACGTTAAGATTTCGTGATAAGCAGAACACGATGCTTTCGCATAGGCAAAAAGAATTTCCTCTACCAAAATTTTTGCTAATGCTCCTTTTCGCAGGAGGGGAAAAGAATTGGGGTTGATGGGCACATGTTACCCATGAGACTGTATTTTCATTGTGCTCGGTAGAAATGAAGCTGATTTTCTGCCTACAGCCTCTCCCTCGAGGAGAACACCAAGAGGTGTGGGAACCTTTTCTCCTCTTGTTCCTTTGGAATGTCTCAAGTGGGTGGAATCTTCATGCTGAAGCAGCAGCAAGCTTCAACATTTTCATCACATACTCTACGGTTCAGACAGGGGCAGTGGGGTGCTCGTGGTGGTGCTGAGGGGGGCAGGAAGTTCTGAATTAGTAAAAAATTAGGCGCTAGCTTAAAATAAAATGTTCCTAAAGACCACTAGTGTCATTTAAAAAGTGCTCACGAATCTGGCTTAAATTCAGCTCTAAAATCCTAAATGAACAGACCGGTGTGCTGCTTCTGTAGATATTGAGGGTATTGACCCACAAGCACAGCCCTGGAGGAGTTTGGTCTCAGGGTTGGCTATTTTGTCAGAGTCGTTTGAATTGGATAGGTGACGTTAAATGGTCTCAGAAATCTACTTGGACTGCACTGGATTTGAATTTTACTCATTTCTGGAGTGTAGGGGGTGTCAGTACCCAGATGCTGTGTCCTCATTGGCCTGAGCCAATCTCCTAGAGCTTAAGTTCTTTGAGCTCCAGCCCAACAGAACTGAGGCTGGCTTTCCTCGAACTAGACTTACCTTCTTCAGGACTGAACTAATTACTCTTCACATAACAAACCAGACTGGCAGAGAAATGAATCATGTTAAAATGATACACAAAGCTTCAAGCATTCTTTTTATTCTTGTTTAATATGACTTCTGAGATTCAGCTTAAATCTCAGTACGCAGGGCTACTGACATTGGCTGCCCCTGACAGTTCTCGTTATGAAGGAGAGATGTTACTCTCCAATATCTTTGGAAAAAAATATCCTAAGATGGATTTTAAAATGAATCCTAATAGCCACAAAAAGTCCCATATCGATGGCAGGGAAAGTGAATTTTGCATTACAGATAACAGAGGAAAGTGAAAAACGCCAGCCCCCTTTACTGACCCTGCTAGTGAAAGTGAATTTCTAATAAGAATTCCAATAGATTATCAGTTCGAAGGATTGTGATTTTCTCAAATCCTCCTGCCCCTTTCTTGAAGGGAATGGAGTTTAGGGAATAAAGAAATCGCCTGGAGTTTCGGGAGGCCTCACTTCACACTGCCCGGTGTGTGACCAAGGAGAGTCCAGTGTGATACTGTGCACTAGGCTCCTGTCTTGCATGAAACTTGACCAGCTGCTTATTGGTGCATATGCGTGCAAAAAGAATCTGCCTTTAACATTATTCTATTTCTTCTGAGAGCTGTGAGATACTGTACAAATATTATTTGAAATAATGCAAAAGTGTTAATTTTTTTTTCTCTCAAGGAGTAGAGGTACTAAGATGTAGAAAATTTGCCTGCAGTCTTCACAATTTCATCTTTTGGTGGGACATTTGAACTGGCTCTCTTTGGAGATTCCCTATTTCTAGACGCACTATGAAGACATATTATCTGCAAAAAGTTTCAAAGACTTGCTATCCAGTAACAGTAGGTGTGTCTATAAACCTGAGAAGAGGGATTCTGTCCAATCCTCTGTAATTGGGAGAGCGGACTCCCGTTATCCTCGTTTAGGACGCCTGACTCCGCAGACACCTCCTGGTCCCAAACTTGTGGCTTATTCTGGGCTTTGTTCTGTGGCTCTGGGAGTGGAGAGCAGGAGGTGCAAATTGGCAGTGGACAGGAAGTGCATCAGACCTATCGTGAAATATCGGGTGTGGCAAAAGAGAACCTTCCAAAGATAAGTTTTATGATTTTACTTTGCCAATAAGTCTGCAGTTGTAACAGACATTAAGGGAAGTGAGTGGTATGGTGCCGAAGGCGTGAAGGTTGTTAAATGGACGTGATTCTCCTAGTCCTGCTGCTTTCTTTCAGGAAACCACCCGATTAACTTTCTTCGCTAATTTTATGGTTTGCTAAAGAGATCTTTGAATAGAAAGAATAAACAGAACTGAGACTATAAACTTCTTTCTGGTCCGCTTCTGTATAAAGACTAAACGTAATTTGGCTTACTGGGATGACACACTGAATTAATTGGCCTTGGCTCCCAATGCATTAGGGGTCAAGGTGTCAAGGTTAATGAAAGGCACACACGTGTGCCCACGCACCACTCCTTTCCTGTGGGTTTGGGGCCGGGTGTTGGGATTTGCCTCACACAGAGGTGAAGTCTCATATTGTTAAGTGAGAAAGTGAGGGTTCACCTAACTTGCTTGAGTCACAGGGGTTGGTAACTGCACCCGGGGCTCTTAGCTGCTGCCCAGTCTGCCTGCCATCTCTCAAGGAGGTGCTGAGAGCCAAACCAGCCAAAATATTATAATCATCTGAAGTTTTGTCAATCTGCTATTCACCTATATTGGCAGATATTAAAATGTAAACATTCTAGACTCTAGCAACATGCACTAGTTGCTGAAGCTTAGTGGGAGTTCGTTCAATACGACTGTCTTTCAACTAATACCAGCTGACGTGCCTCTGAGCGAGCACTGGAGTGATGGCAGGACAAATAATTGTAATTGCTTTCAAGGAGGCAGTAGCCTTGGTAGATAGATGGAGTAAGGGAGATAGCTAGAGCGTGGGCAACAGAGGCAGCTGAGAAGTGGACTTTGGGCCAGCACTACAGACTCTGGTGTTCGCGGTCGTTCCGAGGTTAGCCCAGTAGCGCATCTTTACCTGAAGGGTAACACTTGTTTTACGTTTACTGAACACTGAAGAGCGGGGAAGTCCTTGCTTCGGTTGTGTGGTCATAGTTCGTGTTCCTTCCTGCCCCCCACCCCCATTGTAGGTAATGGTCTGTACTTACACTGAACTTTTCCAATGTTTCAAAATTAAGTTAGAGCTAAAAATAGCTTTGTGCTTGGGTAGCGCATTAAAAGTGAAATACACCTACTCAGGATACCAAAGGAAAACAGAATCTTAATAGAAGCCTTACTGTTTGTTCTCAATAATTCTCTTTTATTTTAGGGCATCCTATGGAGGATTACGGGAATGCTGGGTTTTGTTTTGCATGTTCGCACAACATGGGCAACCATCTGCTGCGATGAACTTAGCAAAGTCAAATAGTATGTTCTTTGGGGACCCATTTAAAGAGTCATTAGCTAAAGACAGATTGACAACACACTTCATACAGTTTTATGAGTCTTGTCATGGGGAGTCTGTTATCAAGGGTAGTCTGAATTTATATGCATCTTGTTTTTAGGTCCACAAAGCTCATGTGAATGTTAATCTTGCTGTTATTGGAGAGAATCTATTAAAGTAGTCTGATCACTTCGAATTTCTTAGTAAAGTCAAGTAAAGTTAATCTGCAGTTACAATCTCTTATAGCTCTAGAGCTTGCCAAGTATTATATGAAGCAGCCAGAAAATTTTTAAAAAATTGCTCAAACTGATGAAGTATCTTCCTTTTTGTGGTGCTTGTTTTTAACATTTAAGCCAAGTTTTAAGTGTGATAGAGTCTTCTTATTCTTTTGAGCTGAAAAGGACTGGGTTCTAGCAGGTTCTTGCTACTGTTACTAAACAAGTGGCAGATGAAACCAAACCTGGTACAAACAGGAGAACCAGGAGGCCCAGAGGGGTGGGTACAAGGGCAGGGACATAGAGGCACGTTGTGACTTTGGAAATTCTCCCCACACCCAGCCCAGATCACTTGGGAATTGAGGAGGCATCCGAGCCAGTGCTTGTGCTTGTATACACTTCGTAATCTCCATGAGGGGCAGTGAGGAAGGGAAACCATTCTCCCCATTGCACACGGAGGTGCTGAGGTCCAGGCAGATCCGATACCCCAAGGGGAGCCGGGACTCACACCCTAACTGGTGGGAGAGAATCCAGTCTCCTGACTACTACGTAGATCATACTCTTTAAGAAAAATTAAGTTTATTCCCGCTCTTTTGATTTGCTATGATTTTGAGGTGCCACATATTAAACTGGTCATTCTCTTACAGATTGCCAGTTTCCCAGTGGTACGGTTGTGAACTTGTGGTGAGCTTCCTTACAGATACGGAATATAAATAAGTTATTCTAGCTTATGGTTTAACTAACATGGCTTCTCTAAACTGTCATTGTGTCTGTTCGTGCTCTAGGTCGGACTCTTCATTCATAGTGAATAAACAAGAGCATCTCTGGCATCTGTATGAATGGCCGTGGCCTTATGGCCTTATGGCCGAGTGGACAGTAATTGGGATTAATTTTGTGGTGATACCTAGGGCTTACAGTGAGTTAAATGAAACATCTTGAGGTCATATCTCAGTGTGGAGGTGTTTATTTACTTATCCACGTATACAGGCTTTTAAGACTTGACTATCATTTACATGAAAATTGATACCAATGAAGACAATTAGAATCAGCAAATCAAACTCAGTGGTAGTAAGGCACAACCTGAAAATGTAATGGATTTATAGTTTTTAAGAAGAGACAGGGATACAGTTTCCGCCCCCCTCCCCTCCCCCCCACCATTAATGACAATAAAGAGTTGGCTGTTTAGCCATGTAGCATGCTCCCTGTTTAACTGGTTACTGGTGTTACAGATCTAAAATGAAATCGTTCTTCTCAGTTCTTGTCAGCTCCCCTGTCATTATCCTTTAGGAGACTGCGTCTCAAAGTATCACTCTTGGGCCCCTTTAGGTGGTTTATGAGTTAGATTAATGTTTACATGATTGGACTGTTTACTTTTGTACCTGGCATGAGCCAGAACTGTACTGATTATTTTTGGCAGTTAAGATAAAGAAAAAGTGGTGTTGAGGGTATCAGATGTGCAGAACCACTGACTAGGGCAAGGCATCTGCCATAGAAAGAATGGACACTTGTCCAGTGTTGGCCTAGAACAGAATGGCTTTCCCACATCCAAAGTGATACTTGTGATGTAGGCGAAAGTGGGGCGGTGGGGGAAAAGGTGGATATGTACATATAGTCCTTTTGCTCGGGAATGCTCAGAGCCTAGCAAGGAATGGAAAATGCTCTCCTCCCGAAGCAATGCTTTGGCACAGCTACCACCAGGAAAGAAGCTGAGCAAAGGGCCGGAGGAGCAGCAGAAAGAACGAACGACGTGAAAATTCACTGGTAAAGCCTTGTTGCGTAGGTGTGTGTGTGTCAAATTCAACTGGTCCCCAGTTCGTTTTCGTGGAAATAAACGTAATGTGTGAAAAACAAGTTCAGAGCCCCCACGACAACATGCCAGTGTCAGTCTCTGCACGCCACTGCCCTGTAGCCCCTCTCCTCTCTGCCCCCCAGAAGAAGAATTCTGTGTTTCGGTCTGCATTTGGTAGCTAGACGAACGATGCTATGTATGTTTGAGCAGATGTGTGTCCCCTCGTCCACTGAGATCACATGATGCAGGGGGATGAACGTAGGTGAACACTGGAAGGAAGGACACTGCACCCCTCCTCAGGACCACTGACGGCCTGTTACTCCAGTGACCCGCCTGTCACTTGCAGGTGGACACGTCAGCGTGGTAACTTTCATGATGGAAACTGTTGGAAGGTTTTGGCCGGGGATGTATTGATACCTAGGCCCGTGAAGGGATGGGTTTCTATGCTTCAATGTATCACTGCTGCTTAAGATTTTTGCTTTTAAATGATCAGAGTTTATTTTAATTAGTGGAAAGTTTTAAATTAAGTAAGTGATAATGCAAATCTTGAGTTTTCAATCCAGTAGGAATCCTCACACTCAGTTTTCCCCTTTTTAGTAGGAGGGTTTTCTTAAGGCATGAGGTATATTAGCAGGATGTTTGAATCTCTGGATCTGTACGTACGGTGTTTTGTATCATATTCAAAGTACGCTGAATATCTGCTTTTCATTCACACGAGTGTATTCACATTTTCTTTATGGTACCGTAACTATTCATGTTTTTACAATCATCGTTGAATCAGCGCAATTGAAAGCATCCGGACATCGTCTAAAGGGACATTTCAGTTGTCTCTGATTTTTCCTTGCCCGGTAAAGAATGAAGGTCTTTCCCCGTGCCAGCCCATTACAAGCACCTCCTTTATTTCTGTTCCCTCCCCCCTCTTCAAGTGGTCCCGGTCCACATCAGCAAGGTAAGGAGCCACCCATGACTCCGACTATGAGACACATAAGCAGCGAATTCTGACTGCACTGAGGCAGAGCACACACAGTTTGAGAGAAGCAGGAGGCAGCATACATCAAACGCCCCCAAGTCGGGGCCTTGTGTTTCTCGCTTGTCTTTATGATATTTTTCTTCTTTTGAAAGAATGAGATGAACCCATGCTCGAAACCTTTTCCTAAAGCATTTTGAAAATACAGCTGTTTCTGTGGCACTTCAAAACAAGTTGGCACAAAATGAAAAGCGACGTTTGGTCTCTGTGGGGGAGCCATTTCCTGTCCCTCCTCCACAGGCTCAGGGTTCCCAAGGAAGATAAATGAGTGCCAGTGGGCTCAGGGCCCAGGCTGGTTTTTCAGAATGGTGTCCTCGTAATGACTGGTTCCAGGGGCAGTGGTGGCCTCTAAAGGTAAGCCCTGTTGCTGGTAGCCATAGTTGACATTTCCACACGGGAAGTGACGTAGCCTGAACAGAGGCACTTCCTTCATGTTGGCAGTCAGCGAGGATGGTTCTAGGAGCAGAGAGGCACCCGGAAGTCTGCCAGTTGCAACGTTCGGTGGGACGGTACAGCTTCCCTCACGTCCCAGGTTTCCTCTCTCATGGTGCTCCTTCTTTGCCGGAGGATTGTTCTTTTTGGTGGGTTTCTCTGTAAACCATGAGCCATAAGTTGGGTTCCATAGGCTGGTGGGTTTGTTTCTGGATCCCTGGACTTTGTGTAGCTCTGATGGCGGGTTGGACTGAGAGAACGCCATATTAACGTGTCCCCCTTCCACGGCGGGCCCTCTGGTGACGCGAACAGAGAGCTCCGTGGCCGTGGGTTTCTTGGAGGCTTTGCCGGAGGAAGTGGAAGGCAGAGGGGGCGGGGCAGCTGGATCCTGCCCTTCCTCCCGTTTAGCTTGTGGAGGGGAGACTAGGAGAGGAGGAATACCCTCCGGGTCTTGGGGCCTCATGGGCACCTTTTCTTCCTCCTCCACGAGTGGGCCATACTCTATGGGCAAAGCGGTGTTGATCACGTCTGGGTCCTACAGGTGGGAGAAACAAACCGATTAAGATGCTGAATCGCAGAATTGTTGGATCTGGAAGATCCCTTAGCGATGGTCTCGTCCAAACTTACTTTACAGATGAAGAAACCATTCAGCGTTTATTGGGAATATATTAATTCATAGGCACCGGGGAATAGGAAGTGAACGGGAATCATCCTCATCCTTGAAGAGCTCGCAGAGGAAACCCTAGTATAGAAGTGTCAGGTGCTGGGAAGCAGCCAACTGCCCGGGGCAGGGGAGGCGACCAGGACAGGCTATGCAGGCTATGCCCACCACCTTGGGCAAATCTTGCAGATTCACGGGTTAAAAAATATATAAATCAGTTTAAAAAATTACTCCAGCGTATTCCCAATAAAATCCTTCAACTACAAAAGTCTGTGTGTTTGACTTCGTGTGTGTGTGCGCACATGTGTATGCACATGCGTGTATGCACGCAGGACAAGAGGGAGGGGAAGGGAGGAGAGGAGACACAAATGCTGTGCTGGCTTACAAGATTTATCTCTTCTCGGCTGGGGCACCTGGATAGCTCAGTCGGTTAAGCACCCCACTTCGGTTTGGGTCATGGTCTTGTGGTTTGTGAGTTCGGGCCCCATGTTGGGCTCTGTGCTGACAGCTCAGAGCCTGGAGCCTGCTTCGGATTCTGTATCTCCCTCTCTCTCTGCCCTTCCCCCTCTCATGTTCTTTCTCTCTCTCTCAAAAATAAACATTAAAGGGGCGCCTGGGTGGCGCAGTCGGTTAAGCGTCCGACTTCAGCCAGGTCACGATCTCGCGGTCCGTGAGTTCAAGCCCCGCGTCGGGCTCTGGGCTGATGGCTCAGAGCCTGGAGCCTGTTTCCGATTCTGTGTCTCCCTCTCTCTGCCCCTCCCCCGTTCATGCTCTGTCTCTCTCTGTCCCAAAAATAAATAAACGTGGAAAAAAAAAACAAACATTAAAAAAAAAAAGATTTCTCTCTTCTCGGGGCACCTGGGTGGCTCACTCGGTTAAGCGTCCGACTTCGGCTCAAGTCATGATTTTGCTGTCCATGAGTTTGGGCCCCATATCGGGCTCTGTGCTGACAGCTCAGAGCCTGGAGCTTGCTTTGGATTCTGTGTCTTCCTCTCTGCCCCTCCCCCACTCACTATCTCTCTTCCTTAAAAATAAAAACATTAAAAAAAAAGGATCTCTTTTCTTCCTAGCTACCTTCCATTTTCATATTTGGCTGGGCTACACTTGATGATAACTTTTCCCCTGTTACATCTTCGTGTGTGCAGATTACACAGTGGTTCTTTATCTGGCCTGGATACGCTCAGCCTCTTTGTGAAACCCACGAAATGCGGCAGTGCTGTGAGGAAAACCACTTACAAACCCGACTTTGTGCTAGATCATTTTTATAGCAGTGGATTGTAATATAGAAAGGCAGAAGCAGTTGCCAGAGATTGGAAGAAAATTTGTGGAAGGAAGCTTAAACTTGGGGGAATTTAATTCTTTAATATTTTATGCAAATTGGGAAAGCCATTGCTTCAGTTTTGCAGAAGAGCACATTGGTCCAGGATTTGTCAACAAGGAGTGTGAGAATAAAAATAACTACATCCTGGTTCTCTTATTCTTTAGTTCTTTCCCTGTTAATTATTAATCTCTATGGGGGGAGTCATTCAAAATATACTTGTACAGAATTACCTGCTTTTAAGAGGGATGTTATATACTTTGGAGAAAAATTACTCCGAAGTGTGTGTGTGTGTGTGTGTGTGTAGACACACACACACACACACACACACACACATTTAAGTGGGTATATTCCATTAGTATAACAATAACCTAAAATGCCATTCACAGAACACCAAGTTTTCTGAAAGAACCCCAAATAACTTGATATCTAGATAAATGCCAGTGCCCTCACTTTTTTTTTTATGTTTTTATGTTATTTTTGAGAGAGAGAGACAGAGTGAGAGTGGGGGAGGGGCACAGAGAGACAGAGACAGAATCCGAAGCAGATTCCAGGCTCCAGGCTCTGAGTTGTCAACGCAGAGCCCGATGTGGGGCTTGGACTCACGAGCCGTGAGATCATGACCTGAGCTGAAGTCTGTCGCCCAACCGACTGAGCCACCCAGTTGCCCCAGTGCCTTCACTTTTGAACGGAAGATGCTGGAAGGGTGAGACTCTGGTGCTGGGAACGAAGGATGTGGCTTGAACATGTATGTGTCTCCTGTCACAACTAAGGTGATTTAGAGAGGTCGTGGCTCATTGTCTGACTTCTGAAATACTCTCGAGAGTCTGATATCCTGGCAGAATGAGAGCCGAGAGAGGGAAAGATGTGTGGAGAGGTGACACTGCCACAGGGAGGGAGCATCCCTGAAGGGTCAGCTGGTGGTACAGGTGGAGGGACTCCTGGGGGGGGGACAGGGGGGCACCATGCAGCTGGTGATGCAGGTGGAGGGGCTCCACCTCCACTGACACTTGGGGAAGGGGGTGAGACTGGGTGCAGATGTCCAGGCAGGGGGGGGAATGAATTCTTAGCTTCTCCTCTCCTGAGGTAGGAGGCATAGTCTGCTAGAATGGGGTAGAAAAGGGAGAATTTAGAGTCCTTTTTGAAGGAAATAAGGACGCACAGTACTGCTAGGAAGCTGTGTGGCTTGGAGAAACCTCTCCAAGCCTCAACTCATCTGGAAAGTGGGGATATTTTGTGTACCTGACTGAGGATACAATGGAATACATGGAAAACGATTTGCGTATTACAGATGCTGTACTAACGCCTTTGATGATGTTAAAATTTCTCCGAATCACCTTGTTCCTCCCTTGAATCCCTCTGATATAGGTCATTGGGCATAGGATTTAACAATTATATACTGGCAGTGGTTTCACATTAGCATTTCTCTAGCCACACCATAAACTGTTTGAGAGCAGGTGTTTCCCATACGTCTCTGATGCTCCAGTTTTGTCTACAAAACCATTAGTTACCCAGTAGGGTTTTAGTCAACACTTGTGAGTCCTGATTCCCTAATATTATTGAGTGTCTGAAACTGCATCATGTGTTGGTGAAGGAAGAGGCGGTAACTAGCATTTTTTTTCCAAACCGGGCAAACTGAGGCACTCGTCATTTTACTGCAGAGATAAACAACCATTCTAGTGATTGCAACTCCCTATTTCCTGGCTGGTTTAACTTTCATTTCACATTTTGGGATTTGCCATCTTTTCCATATAAATGCTGGTCAAAGGGAAAAGAGTTTATACCTGGGTGCAGTATTCAATCCTCTCCAAAATTATGGCAAAGTTGGGCCTATCTTCAGGCTGATGTTGCCAGCACTGGGTCATTATCCGGTATCTAAAAGAAGAGTAAGCACACTCATTAAAACCGGGAGAAACAAGGGTGAAAAATAGTTTCCCCAGCACTTTCCCAGGGGGACCAGAGGTGGCACTGTCTTGGAGAGTGAAAACTCATCTATGTCCCATGTGGCTGGCATATGCCGCCCTCTGCCGCTGGGCCAAGGAATCGCGCCCAGGTGTAAGGCTATTAGAACACCAAAGCTCATTAACAGACGTCCTGGAGTTTACATGAAATATGGCTCCTCTCATTCCATTTCTGAACTAAAGTCACCTCTGGGGAAGAATATTCTAATTATATTTCCCATCTGCCTTGCTTGTGGGAAGGAGGTGAGGGATGCCCGACAAGACAGCAGAAAATGCAGGGATTGGAAATCTTTAAAGGTGACTTGAAACAGATGGCATAGGGCAGCCGGGGTGGAGTCTGGGACACAGATTCCTAAGAGGTGTGGGGGAGCCTGGTGGGTCCACAGCCTCCAGTCAGACAGTAGATAACTTTCAAGTCATGACATTACTGCTTCCGAGGGGCTGGAGGACTAACCCTCCTCACGCAAGTCACAGACACACTCCTATCCTGGGGCATGTTAAATGAGGTCAGCCATCTGCCCCTTCATCTTAAAAAAGCATATGTGGCTGCAATAATTTTTGAAAAGGAAAATCATCCTTAGCAACTTGTAGAAATGTTCCCAAAAGAGTCATACACGGGCCCAGGACAGTTCTTAGGTGGGTCCATCCGTCCTCCGCTGGTGACGAACTCCAGAACTTCCTGGTTGCTTTTGCTAGGGTATGGCATGTATCCAAGAGAAAATATTTCCCACAGCAGCACTCCAAAGGACCTGTGTACAGAACAGAAGATACGATATGGGCACACACACGCACACACACATGCACGCAGATATATAGACATACACACAGGGACACACAAAGACATACACATACAGATATAAAATTTGACTCTTTTGTTACACATTTTCCCAAATTGGGAATTCTTAATATGGAGAACAACAACAAAAAGAATGAGAAAGTAGCCACATGCGATGCTCCATAAAAAAGGTAACCATTGTTAGCATGTTCTTTTTTTGTTCCAGTCAAGTTCCTGTACTTAGAATTTTTTTTTTTTTACATCACTGCAGTTATATTTAATAAGCAATTTTGAACCTTGGCTGTTTTTGCAGTTTCCATTACAGGATAAACATTTTCTATGCCAATAGAAACATTTGAAATGGTCCCAAAACATTCCCTGGAGTAGTTGTGCCATAATTTGCCTAATCATTTCCATATTGTTTTTAATTTTTTATAATATTTCAAAGACTGTGATGAACATCTTTGTGCATTTTTTAAAAGAACAATTTCCTTAGGAAAAATTCTTCAAATTTGGGATTAGGATAATCTAGTAAAATCTAGGATAATTCTAGTAGAATGACTAGATCAAAAGAATATGAACACCAAAAAATTCTTGGCACATACTGTCCACTTCCACTCTTCCAAATGTGTCATTCCGAATCACCAAGCAGCACTATGCAATAATGCATCATTCTCCCCAACATTGAGTATTCTTATCAAAAATGAGAATTATTGCTGATTTTAAGGTAGAAAATGGTAGAATCTTTTAGATTATATTGACTTGATAATGAACATGGTTGTTTTCTCAAGTATATTCGCTCCCCCCCACCATGAATTGTTTGTATTTTTTTGCCCATTTATGTCTACATATTGTTTTGGTATTTATTAATTTTCTTTTTTATTTGTAGACCTACTTTATCAGAGATACTAACCTTTATCCAAAATTGAAATAATTCTATCAGTTGCTTTCTAATTCCACTTTTTAGCATCCCAAAGATTTTTATTTTTAGGTAGTCAAATCTATTTTTTAAAATTTTGTGATTTCCTCCATCTGTTTTATAGAGCGTACAATCCTCCCTTCACCAAAGACTAGATGAGTATTTGCTGTTTTCTTCTAAGTTGTATTTGTTCTTCCTCTCCAGCTGGATTTGAGAACTTAGTTTGATGTGTGGTGTGAGGTAAGGGTCTACATTGAATCATTTGCAAACAACAAATCCTCTAATACTATTCATAGAATAATTTCCCCCTGACTATTGACTTGTGAGTAAAAACACATCTATTTCTGAGCTCTCTATTCACTTAATCTATTTGACTGCTCCTTGCGTGATGCCATTCTGTGTTACATTTTGTGTATTTATGTTGCAATATCTGGTAGGGCAGTTTTTTCCTTAAGAAATGTAGTTGAATTCTCATTTGTTAACCTGTTTTAAATGACCTTTATTTTTTTGTTTTATTAAATTTTTTTTAATATTTTTGAGACAGAGAGAGACAGAGCATGAGTGGGGGAGGGGCAGAGAGCGAGGGAGACACAGAATCTGAAGCAGGCTCCAGACTCTTAGCCGTCAGCATAGAGCCCAATGTGGGGCTTGAACTCATGGAACGTGAGATCATGACCTGAGCTGAAGTCGGACGCTCAACTGACTGAGCCACCCAGGCGTCCCTAGTTTTATTTTTTAAATGTTTACATTCATTTTGAGAGAGAGAAAGCGCATGAGCGCAAGTCAGGGAAAGAAAGAGAGAGAGAATCCCAAGCAGGATCTGAGCTGTCAGCGCAGAGCCTGAGGTGGGCTCAAACTCATGAACTGTAAGATCATGACCTGAGCCAAAACCAAGAGTTGGACGCTTAACAGGTGCCCCCGTTTTAAATAAACTTTAAAATGATGCTATCATGTTCCAGAAGCATCATCTTTCATATTTTGACTAAAATTTTTATTTTAGCCTTTAATTTCTTACTTAGCTTTTTGGCAAAAAGAAAAAAAAAGGGTCTATCCTTGTTTTTGCATCTGGGTGTAGTTTTCAGATGTTAATAAATATTCTATCAAAAATTGTAGAGAACTATAGCTTCTCCATCTCCTAAGGAAAAAAAAAAGTACATCATCTCGGTGAAATTTCAAAGATTCTTGTGAGGAGCATTGGGCAAAGATATTGTCCATATCTTTCAGGTGAGAATTCTAAAGCAGAGGTTATTATACAGTTAATCTGAGACAGACTGGAATACGTTATTAGATCTCTCGATTCTGCTAACTACAAATTGCCTGGTGTATATATTCTTCTCAGTTTGTCTTCCCCCAAGGCAAAACAAAATAGGCAAAATCATGCAAAAAAAAACCTGGTAGTAAGGCATAATGAATTCCAGCTATCTTTTTTCTGCCTGTCTAGGTAGCTAGAGAAATAGATTGTAGTATCCTTTGAGAGAAGCAGCATATTAGACAGCAAATAGATATTTATTTTCTTGGTTTGGAGTTCAAAGGAGCAAGAGGCAGTGTTGGTCATAGAACTTTGATAATTTTAGGTAAGGAGAGTTGTCATATTTAGCAAATAGCCATACAGGAACCATATTTCTTCCAGACAAACAAGAGATGCTTTTAAAATATAAGTATATCCCAAATACTGCCTGGGATATACTTATACTAAAAAATTACTCACTGTTCATCTGAAATCCAATTTTAACTGGTCATCTTTTATTTTATGTGCCAAATGGTTCTATGTTTTGTGTGCCAAATGGTTCTTTAATCACCTATAAGCCTGTCCTAAGTAGGAGCAATAGGGCCCACGGCTTTGCCCCAAAACATTCAAAGCCAAATAAAAACAAGTATTTAAAAAACAAAACAAAACAAGATACTCTTCCTTCTCTTGGTATTAAACTTGCTCTGCCTGAAATTAAAGAAACAGCTTAAGTAACTGCTGATTAAATTGTTTTAAGAATTTGAATCAGTGAAGATAATCTGGTGACAAGGTTTTAAAATCGTGAATCGTGCTGTGCTCATCAGTCTTTTAAAGTTACATTTTATTTTCCTTTATTCATAGCTTGGAGCACAGTTTTTAGAAAAATGGGAACCAAAAGTGCGTCTGGCTTTTGGAATGGGTAAGTTAAGGGGATGAAAGGCAGAGCGTAGGGAATACAGTCAGTGGGATTGTAACAGCGCTGTGTGGTGACAGGTGGTAGCCACATTTGTGATGAGCACAGCATAATGTATACACTCGTCCAATCACTATGTTGTACATTATGTGTCACCTGTACTTCAACAACAACAAAAAGGTTACTGTACTGTATTTAGGTATCCAGCCAGCTGATCCCACTGTCTCCTGCAGTTCTCCTGGGAGCTCGAGACTCACAGACCAGAAGTCCACTCAGCATCTCCACTGGCCTGTCTTACAGGCATCTCAGACTGGACTTGTCCAAAAGCTCTTTCCCCACCCAACCCATCTCCTCTGTTCTCTCTGGTGGCGGCCATCCCAGGAAGTGCCCTCGACCTCACTCTTGCCACACCTCCCACTCTACAGCTGACTTTCAGCAATCCTGTCCACCCTCAAGGCACAGCTCGAATCCCACCACGGCTACTGGCTGCCCTGCCACCACTAAGCCTGCCTCTCTGTTCTCTTATCGAGAAATGGGCAGGGTTTCTCATCTTCACCTGCCCCACTCCAGTATCACTTCATTGGCAGCCAGAGTGATTTTTTTTTTTTTTTTTTTTTTTTTTTTTTTTTTTTACAGATCCTGTCAAGCTCTGGCTTCCAACCTTTCAGGGGCATCCCATTGTGCGCTGAATAGAACCCACGTCCCCTAACCTGGTTCCTAGGGCACTCTGCGTCCGGCCCCTGCCTGCCCTTCTTTCTCAACTGTCACTGGCCCTCAGGCTCACCAGCTCCAGCCATGAAGACTTGTTTTCATTCCTCAAACAAGCTCATCTTGCTTCTGCCACTGGCCTTTTACATTTGACTTTCCCCGCAGCCTGGAAAGCCTTCCTCTCAGATCTTTCCATCTTTCTGCCATTCAGGCATTGGGCTGTCACCTCCTCCATGGAGCTGTCCCCACCATCTGGACTAAACAGCCTCCCTCCTCAGGCCCCTCCACCCCACACTCTTTATCCTCTGCTTTTTTGTCTCCATGGCACTCATCAATATCCTAGGTTATGCAATTTATCTGTGTCTTTAAGCATTTTAATTAGGAAATAATGTAAGCTTTAAAAAGGAAAGGTAATATAATAGATAATTTTGTACCTAGGTGTTAAACTTTTGTCTTATTTGTGTCCAGTCTCCTTTTCTTTTTTTGAAGAAAAAAAATACAGTTAAGTCCCAACCTCCCTCCTCTCCTCCTCCCCTCCCTCCCCTTCCCTCACTGAAGTTGGAATGTAACATTCCCATCTATGTTTGCAGAGTTTCTGCAATGTGTGAAAGCATAATAACAAATCTGTATTACAGACTTGGCTTTTGTATTGTAAAATTATGCATAATGATATCCCACCCCTTTCTGGAACTTGTCTTTCTTTCAATAAAGGTTGCATACAGATTTATCCATGTTGATACATGCAGGTTTAGTGTGTTCTTTCATATTGCTAAATAGTTTTCTGTGATATCGGTAAACCACCATTTATTTTCCATCCCCCGTTTGAGGGATACTTAAGTTGTTTTTGCCTTTTCTCTATTATAAGCAGTGTTGCAAATGAACATCCTTGCCCAAATCCATATTTGTCAACATCTAAAGTAGACACTTGGAAATAGAATTGCTGGGTCACAGGATAGACATGTGTTCAGAACGGTTACCTAATTACTGAACTTACTATCTGCACTTGGCTAGGGTAGTTGGTGATGCTCTAACTTTGGTGCACATGGAATCACCCAGAGGGCTCCTTAAAACACAGATTGCTGGGCCCCACCCCTAGAGCTCCTGTTTCATTAGGCCCGAGGTGAGGGCTAAGCACCTGCATTTCTTTTTTTTTTTAATTTTTTTTTCAACGTTTTTATTTATTTTTGGGACAGAGAGAGACAGAGCATGAACGGGGGAGGGGCAGAGAGAGAGGGAGACACAGAATCGGAAACAGGCTCCAGGCTCCGAGCCATCAGCCCAGAGCCCGACGCGGGGCTCAAACTCACGGACCGCGAGATCGTGACCTGGCTGAAGTCGGACGCTTAACCGACTGCGCCACCCAGGCGCCCCAGCACCTGCATTTCTAACAAGTCTCAGGTGATGCTAGGGCTGCTGATCCCAGGACCACTGTGATCCACTGGGTTTGGGTAAGTCACATCCCAGTGACTTAAAACAACAAAGGCTCCTGCTCACATCATCAAAACATGGGTCAGGAAGGGGATTCTGATCATTGTGACTCCCCTGTCTTGTGATGTGTTTCGCAATTTGGAGGACGTTTGTCCATTGTCCTCTTGGTTTCCTGTGTTGCTGTTGAGAAACTCGAAACCATTTGGATTCCCTATTTTAATCTCTTATAATTTTTTACTATTATTATTTGTCTCCTTGAAAGCTTGCAAAATCTTGAACACCACTGGTCTGAAATTTCACGATGACGTGCTTTTGCGTGGCTCTTTTTACTCACCACGCTTGGCACTTGGTGGACACTTTCATTCTGGAAATGTATGCCTTTCTGTTCTGGAAAATCCTCTTGAATTGTTTCTTTGATATGTTTATTCCCTTCGCTTCTTCTGTTCATTCTTTCTGGGACTCCCATTTGTCAGAAATTGGATCTAATGGGTTTAATCTTCTTAATTTTCTTTTCTTTTCTTTCCTACATATCCCATTGGTTCATAGTTGTTTTATTTTCTAGAAGATTTATTCAACTCTGACTTCAACCTGTTACTTTTACATTATCATTATTATCATATTAAAATATAAACTGTTTTCTTTTTTAAAAAAAATTTTTTTTTTCAACGTTTATTTATTTTTGGGACAGAGAGAGAGACAGAGCATGAACGGGGGAGGGGCAGAGAGAGAGGGAGACACAGAATCGGAAACAGGCTCCAGGCTCTGAGCCATCAGCCCAGAGCCTGACGCGGGGCTCGAACTCACGGACTGCGAGATCGTGACCTGGCTGAAGTCGGACGCTTAACCGACTGCGCCACCCAGGCGCCCCTGTTTTCTTAACAATAGTTTTAGATTGTAAATGAAGGATGAAGGTAATAGTGTTCTCACATACTTCACATTCAATTTCCCCTACTTTTAGCATCTTACATTAGTATGGTATATTTGTTACAATTAATGAGCCAATATTAAGGCATCATTATTAACTAGAACCTATAGTTTATTCAGATTTCCTTAGCCTTTGCTGCATTTACTTTTTCTGTTCCAGGTCACCATTAGAATATCACATTTTATGTATTTGTCATATTTCCTTAGGCTACTCTTGACTTTGGCAACTTCTCACGCTTTCCTTGTTTTTGATGACTTTGACAGTTTTGAGGAGTATTGGTCAGGGCTTTAGCAGAATGTCCATTTGGGATTTGTCTGCTTTCTTATGATTAGACTAGAGTTGTTGGGTGTGGGGAGAAAGACCACAGAGGTTAAATGCCGTTTTCGTCACATCATATCAAGGGCACATGCTACCAACATGATCTATCACTATAGATGCTGACCTTGACCACCTGACCTAACATGGCTGTGTGCTGCTCACATGAGCTTCAGGAGACTAATGCTCCACCTCCTTGAGGGCTCTCTCATATTTCTATTTCTAAGAACTTTTTTTCTCTAAAACCCTTGTTTTAAACAATCTTTTGTCCTTAGATTACGGTTGCAACAATTCATCTTTCTGAGGATATTATAGTTTTTAGAAGTTTTCCTAAGCTTTCTGCATTTTTCTGCCTCCAAATTCCTCTTTATACATTTGTTTCCTTCAGATTAGGATCTTCTCTCAAGCATTTGTTGATTCTTGGCTGGCTGTTCATATTTTATTACGGGGACATTACAAAGCCGATGAGAAGTTCTATGTAGATCTTATCCAGTGGGGGAGCAGCTGGCTTGCATGTTTCACTGGGTATCGGTCCCTGTCACCGCTGTCACAAACTGCCACAAACTTGGTGGCTTAAAACAACAGAAGTTTATTTTCTCACAGCTCTGAGGGCCAGATGTCCAAAATCAGTGCCATATCCTGGACTGAAATCATGGTGTCTGCAGAGCCACGCCCCCTCTGGAGGCTCCAGGGGAGAATCTGTTCCTTGCCTCTTCTGGCTTCTGGAGGCTGTCGGAATTCTTTGACTTGTGGTCACATATCTTCCACCTCTATCTGTGCTCACATTGCCTCCTCCTCTCTGTGTGTGGCATCTCCCTCTGCTTGCCTCTTATGAGGACCCTTGTGATGGCATTTAGGGTCCACCCACATAATCCAGGATGACTGTCCCACCTCAAGATCCTCAATCAATCACGTCTGCAAAGGCTCTTTTTTCCTTACATGGGTATCAATTACAGGTTTCTGGGATGAGGGCCATTGGATCACCATTGTTTAGACTATTGCCACTTGGAGCACCTGGAATTTCTCTCTTCATTGGTCAGCTCCTCCAATGAGGAACCCTTTGGTCAACTCCTACCTTCTGCCATGTTCCTGTCACTGAGGGGAAGAGGGGTGCATACATTTATCTTATTTTATTTTTAAATTTTTTAACGTTTATTTATTTTTGAGAGAGAGAGAGACAGAGCATGAATGGGGGCAGGGGGCAGAGAGAGAGGGACACACAGAATCTGAAGCAGGCTTCAGGCTCTGAGCTGTCAGCACAGAGCCCAACATGGGGCTCGAACTCATGAACTGCAAGATCATGACCTGAGCCGAAGTTGGACACTTAACGAACTGAGCCACCCAGGCGCCCCCCTATTTTTTTTAATTTTAGAGGTAGAGAGAGCACAAGTCAGGGAGTGGGGGGGAGAGAGAGAGAGAGAGAGAGAGAGAATCTTAAGCAGGCTCCATGCTTAGTGCAGAGTCCAACGTGGGATTAAGCTGAGCCACCCAGGCACCCCAAGGGGACATACATTTTTAAGTAAGTAGACTTAATAAACTTAAGTAGGTAGACTTAAGTATATATATGTATATATACATACATACCTATAAACAGGGATATATATATTCCTGTTTATAGTAGAGAATTCATCCTCAGTGATGTCCAATGTCCCTAAGACCAGAAAAACTTTAATTCAATCTCTTTACAGAAGGAACCCCCGGTCTTGTGTTATGGTAGGGGAGAGATAGGCGGTGAGGGAATGGGCCACGACTCTGGTTACTTTTTAAATATATCTGTCACTGATTTTCTTACCTGCTGCACCTCTACTTCCAGGGGTGCCTGACACCTTTACTTTCTGGGCCTTTCTTGGGCTCTTGGGCAGAGCGAACCAGGTTGCTTCTGGACCTAGTTATCAACTTTCTGGTGTCCTAAGTAAGGTACCACTTGTCCATAAACTTCCCAGTTTCCAAAATATTGTCATTGTTGTCATTTTTATCCTTGGGGATTTTTATACAACTAAAAAGACTCCCTTTAATGGTGTGTGTGTGTGTGTGTGTGTGTGTGTGTATTTTGGCAGGGAGCACAGATTTAATCCTCCATTTAAAATTATGTGTTGCTCTTATAAACCTTGTGTAAAAAAGTACAGAGATTTCCTAAAGAATTAAAAAAAGAGCTACCTTAATATCCAGCTATCCCAGTTCAGTCGGTTAAGTGTCTGACTCTTGATTTTGGCTCAGGTCATGATCTCACTGTTTGTGAGATCAAGCCCCATGTCAGGCTGTGCACTGACAGTGTAGAGTCTGCTTGGAATTCTCTCTCTCCCTCTCTCTGTACCTCCCTCTCCCCTTCCCCCCCCCCCCCAAAATAAATAAATAAAGTTTAAGAGAAAGAAGAAACAAAAAGAAAGATCCAGCTGTCCCACTTCTGGGTATATAGCCAATGGAAATAAAATCAGTGTATCAAAGAGATATCTGCACTCTTAAGTTCACTGCAGCATTATTCATAATAGCCAAGATGTGCAAACAACCTAAATATCCATTGACAGATGAATGGTAAGGAAAATGTGGCATGTTTATATACAATGGAATATTATTCAGCCTTAACAAAGAAAATCCTGCCATTTGTGACATCATAGATAAACCTGTAGAACCTGATGTTAAGTCAAATGAGCCTGACACAGAAAGACACATACCGCATGATCTCACTTAAAAGTGGGACCATAGATGCAGAGGGTAGATGGTTGCCAGAGGTAGGAGGAAGGAGGAAATGGGAGATGTTGGTCAGGAGCACAAAGTTTCAGTTATGCAGGATGAAAAAGTTCTGGAGATCTAATGTACAGTGTTTTTCAAACGTATTTTTAACTGCAAAAGGGGTCTCAACACCACTGTAACCTGCAGCACTTTTGTGCTGATAATTATTTTCTTTTATCCTTCTGTTAATGGGGAGGATTTCACTGATCAATTTTTCTGATGTTAACTCAATGTCACGTTCCTGAAAGAAACCCAACTTCATAGGTATGTGGAAAAAACAAATCACATGTGCCTCTCACTGTGTAGTCCCCAGCCAGTGGCATCAGCATTACCTGGAAACTTGGTAGGAATGCAAATTCTCAGTGATCCATAAGATTTCAGGGTAGGGAGAGTAATCTGTGCTCTACCAGCCTTTCTGACGATTCTGATACATGCCAACATTTGACAGCCCCTGTTGTAGAGGTGTGTTGACTCGTCTCCTCTCCCCCTTCCCCGTGAGAGCTTGGGATCCTGTGGCCCAAGAGTGCTACCAGTAAGGCCCACAGTGAGACCCACAGGAGGGCAACAGAAAGACTCACCACGTGTCTGTTTTAGAAGTAAATATTCCTTCCATGAAGGCTTCTGGAGGCATCCATTTGACCGGCAGCATCGCACAGCCTCCCTTTCGGTAGTAGCTCGCTCTGTGGGGGAGAAGAGGAAACCCAGACTTGGTTCTGGAGGTGTCCCTGAGTGGCCAGGCAACAACAAGCTGTAGCCATCACAGCATTGAAACTAACGAGGCCTTCCTGCGGTTCAGGAGGCGAGCAGGGGAACACAGATCGTTTAAAATTAAGTTAAGAACTTTGGTGTCATTTAATAGGAGGCAGCTCGCTGGAGGCATGAAAGCGAAGATCTATGCAATGACTAAAATATCCAGTAGCAGATGGTTAGATTTCCCCGATGGGTTTTGTGGATTATAACTCACAATGAATCACAGTACTCCAGCCTTGTAAGTACAGCCTGCTTCCTGATGGTCTGCAGTAATCGGAGACCCAGCCTGGGGGAGCTGAGAGCAGGGCCTGTGTCGTGTTCACTTTGGATCCTCCCTGACGCTCATGCAGCATTTAGTTTCAATATGGGTGCTCAACAGAGGGTCTAGGCAGCTGGAGGGAAGCTGCCTCCCACAGCACCCTCGGCAGGAGAGCACAGGGCTGGGGGTGGAGCTGGCTTCAAAGGCGTGAGTTAGTTGATTGGTTTTTATCATGAGCTGCGTTAATGACCGTCACTGACAAAGACTGATCAATTACCTCATACCTTTGGAGGCAGCTCCCCTCTAGCTGCTTAGATTAATTACTTCAATAAACATGTCCAGTGGTCTCCCCTTACGCATGGGGGACATACTCTAAGACCCCCAGTGGATGCCTGAAACCACAGATAGTACCTAACCTTATATATACCACGTTTTTTCTTATATATATGTACCTATGATAAAGTTCAATTTATAAATCAGGCACAGTGAGAGATGAACAACAATAACTAATAACAAAATGGAATAATTACAACAGCATGCCATAATAAAAGTTAGGTGAATGGGGGGGTCTCTCTGTCTCTCTCAAAACATCTTACTGTACTGTACTCACCCTACTTCTTGTGATGATGTGAGATGATAAAAGGCCTACGTGGTGCGATGAAGTGAGGTGAGTGACACAGGCATTGTGACGTAAAGTTAGGCTATTAGTAACCTTCTGGTGGTGTGTCGGGAGGAGGGTCATCTGCCTCCAGACCACACAGGGGACCGCAAGTAACTGAAACTGGGGAAAGAGAAACCGCAGATAAGGGGGGATTCCTGTACTATTTACTCTGCCATGTGCTGAAGACAGAAGTCATAGTCCGTCTCGTCCAAGGGTACGGTTTAGTGGAAGAAACAGACACATAGACAACTGCGGTGTAGACAATGCATATGAGGATGTAAGTGTGCATGTAGCTCAGTGCCACAGGGGCAGGGGCAAGGCACAGGAAGTTTCCTAGCGGGGCTGATGGGAACAGCGGGGCTGTGGGCAAGTTGGGGTGGTGAAGCCTGGCGCCAGGGAGCTGTCAGAGCTGGTGGGGATGGAGAGGAGGCGCCCATCACCGATGGGCTCGCTAAGTCATGCTGCGACACTGGTATCTGAAACCATGGGCTTTCTGGGCATTCTGAGAAAGGAGGCGAAGGGATGCTGAGACTCTGAGAGCTGGGAGAAGAGAGAGTGAAGCACCCAGTCCTCCCTGCACTTCTCTCCTGCAGGAAAGGGGTGGCATCAGCATTCCCACCCGTGTTGATGATTATCAGTTCTACGGGGGCCTGCGGGGGCGGGGTGGGGAGGCCCTTACTCTCCCAAGAGTGAAAACTCTAAGTGACCATCTCTCCTCACTCTTCCCCTGGGTCAGGGAGGGCGTCATTAGTGACCATGCGAAGGAGTGACTTTCTCAGCTCACCGAGCAAGTCCCGGTTGTAAATAATCAGACAGAAGTGAACCTGGGGGTTGGGAAGAGAAGAGTAAGGTAAAGTATAATTGAAGATTTTTGTTTAATTACAAAAATTATTTTATTTTTTTTTAATGTACCCTTGAGAATATGGCAGGGATAAAGAAATGAAGCTAAATTAGGCACCCTCCCGTGGCTCCTAGAGCGGGTGGAGAAGACCAGTGAGCTTGCCCGTTATGTTGTCAGTTCTGGGGTGCTCCTGCCTGGGGTGATGGAAGCCAAGTCCATTTGGAATTCCCTGCTAGTAAGGAAAGGGGTTAAGTAAAAGTTTATTGAGAACGTTTTCCATATCAAGTATGCAGGTTATTCTGTGTCTGAGAACATCCTGGGATTAATGAGAGTTGGAACCAGAAAGAATGTGGTGTCAGTGACTGCAGTCAGAGATCCTAGAATTAGACCGCCAGGCATGGGCCCTAATTAAGATTTCGTATGTCCTGGACAGGGACTCAAGGAAATGTTAGGTGGCCAGTTGACAGGGTACCAGCGCAAGCACAAGCAGCGACGTCCCATCCTCTTGAGGGGATGGGGCTTGGATGGGTGACAGCAATCCTTGCTCACCTGTAGATGTCTCGGGCCATTCCAAAGTCTCCGATCTTGGCCACTCGGCCAGGGCCTGGACACGTCAAGAGGCAGTTCCTGGCAGCAATGTCCCTGGGAAGAAAAATGAAGGAGAAAATGCACTTCCGAATTTATTTCTGGGAAGATAAACGTGATATCCATCACAAGGACTTCCACCTGCAATCTGAGTTCAAATAGTTCCCTCTCTGCCCTGTATTTCCTTTGCTACTTCTACCTCAGTATGAAAGAAATAGCTGTACCAATTCCACCCTCAGAACTACCAGGGAAATGGAAACGGAACAGGGGAGATGATTGAAAATGTCTAATGGGAGAATAATAATGAAAGTAACGATAATAGGAACTAGAATTTATTGGCCTCTTGCTCTGTACCAAGCATTGTTCTAAGTGCTTCATGGGTAATTATCACAACAACCCAATAAGATACAGTGTGCTATTATTGTTCTCATTTGGGTAAAAAATGTAAGCTAAAAGAAAATAATAGAGGGACGTAAGAAATGCCATTTGGCCTTAGGCTATTGTTTTGTACAGATTGCTGTTGGAGTCTGCCAGTTGTCTCAAGGATTGTGCTGGGACAGCAGGACTTCCATGACACCAAATTCAAGCAGGTCAAGGTATTCCTAAGTAATTCTAGTTTTCTTTTCTTTCTTTCTTTTTTTTTTTTTTAAGAAGCTACTATTGTTCTCACATCCATGATTGTCACTAAAGCCTTTGCTAAGCTGTGTGCATCACAGCTCTGTGGCTGAAGAATCTTTTCTTTCAAGTTATAAAGTTATCATGTCTTCTTTGCTGTTGTATACCAGATGGCCTGCTTTCCTGTGGCATGCCTATAAGGCATGATCAAAGCTTTCCAAGGCTCATCAGCATCTACTTGCTGACTGCTTACCCATTCTTGACGTGAGCATGGGAATGAAGGATGCATCCAGAAGAAGTCTGGGATGGGCCTCTCATAATATTAAAGTCCCGGACAGAAAAAAAAAAAAAGAGTACTTCTCAGGCAGTACAGGTAGTGCTTCCATAATTTCAACTGGTTTCCCAAAGGTCCTGATCTTTGGTTGAGAAATAAGGACGTGGAAAATAAACAGGACCAGGACTGGGGGTCATCAGGACACTTAAGATACCAGAACAATGGGTTGGAGTGGGAGATGGATGTTGTTAATGCCACTGACCTGATGCCGAAGGTTTAAGTTGAATTTCGAGGAGCAATAGTGCATCAAATGCCCTAATAAAACTATAAAAGCATAACATATATGACATCAAAAAGAAGAAAAATAGTAGGATATATAGCCATTGCTTCTCAAGAAAAATAGACTGAAGTAGAACAGGAACAATATTTATATCTCCAGGAAGGTCTTTACGCTGATGTGCGTGAAATGGTTGCTTAAAAAAGTGATTTTGAATTTCACGGCAAGAAAGTGAATGTGATATCATAGAACATGCCATGAATTGGTAGAGTGACCCATAATTCTTGAAATGGCAATAAACCATGTCCACAGGAAACAGGTCTAGTAGAAGAATGGGAGCGTGAGAATCTGGGGGAAGGAGTTCCTCTCTGAATGCAGAAGGTGTGCATGCATGGGAGCCTGTGAACCTTGAGGCAGATGTCGGTGGAGGAGAGAGGATAAGAGGTCACACTGCTGTAGGAGTGTGCCACAGAGCCCATAGCCAGCGAGGAAGTACAAAAGACGCCTTCCTAATGCCAGTTACCCCAGAAGAAAAACTTTGATCGAGATGGACAATTTCTATTAGAAGTTGCCTTTTGCTTATAAAGCAGACCATCTGATACATTCCTGATTTGATCTTTGACAATTCCATTTCTCAAAAACGGTAAGAGCAGCAACAAACTATTACCCTGGGATCTAATTCTGACCTTTGGTAACTATTTACAGATGTGGAAGTGGTAGGACTCTTGGGAGAATGTGGTCCTGTTATCTTACTATCTATAATGACAGAGTGCTGGATATAGTCGAAATATATCACAGCTTGAGGAAAGCAGATTTCAAAACGTCAGGGGAAAGAAGGATGTGATCTCTAAGCCAGAGAATCTGGATACTGGGTGAATGACACGGGGTGGAGATGAAAAAGCAGAAATGATCTCAGTGAGAAGGGAAGGCAGGTATCCGCAGTCACCAAGGTGACTGCAGAGCTTACTGTCCGATGAGTCCAGACTTAGAGAACACAGACAACAGGTGGAAAGATGGCTCTAGCTAGGGATGAATTCTAAAAAGAGTATGACCTTGTCTTGTCTGAATAGCAATAAAGTCCAGAACTGAGATTTATGGAAAGTTCTGGGCACAATGAAAAGGGCAAGACTGCCCTGCACTTTGAAGCAAAGGGTGTAGCTTTGGAGGGAACACGAAGGATTGGTCCCAGCCCCTTTTTCACTCCTGTTATTTCTATCAAGCACAAATCCTGCAAGTTGGACAGAGTTAGAATTAAGATGAAGATCTGAAGACAAAAATGATGGAGGGACAGTAAAAGGATAAGCTGGTATGAGCATTTATTGCCTTGTTTTAGGAATGACTTTGGGAGCCTGGGCGAGCACATTTCTTGATCTTTAATGTCTCCATTTTTATTAGGGCAAAAAGCAGGGCTTGCTATCTGCCTACTTGCTTTTCCATTTCTGAACTCATACAGCTTCTCGCATTTCCTGCTTTGTACTTTACGTATTAACTATTACACACAGGTGTTATACTCTTTGAAGACATGGGTTAAAAAGTGATTGATAGTTCACCAGGTGGATATTTACCAGTCGAGAAGTGTATCATTGGGAGGAGCTTTGCAAAGAGCCTAACAATCTATTTGACTTTTCAGATTTCACAATCAAGGTGTCAGCTGGGAAAGTCATCAACATCGCCTGGAAAGAAATATGTAGACTCTATCATGTCTATAGCACTACATGTGGATTTGATGTCCCAGTCAAACACGATTTAAACGTAAGGGTCATAGACAGTAGATGAAATGAACTATGGAGGCAAAGAAAAGAAACATTATGCTTCATTTCAGAATAAGTATTTTAGAAAAAGTTTAGGTATCCAACAGACATTAATTGTGCCCCACGATATACCAGGGCTATGAAGATGAATAAAACAGGGTCCTTGCCCTTGAGCTACCGATAGTCAAATATGTGAAACTATGAACTCCTTTAACTTCCCTTAAAGAGGTAGGTTTTCTAGATGGGGGACACACTAATGTGATAGAGGGCTGCGAGATACAGACAGGAGTCCTCGCAGGAGGTCAAGGACTGCTCAGCTAGGTCTCCAGTGCTGGTGTGGATATTTTATGATACCTATTTTACATATGGGGCAGATGAAGCCCTGAGAGAGTAAGTAGTTGTCTTAAAGACAAGTGAGGCTGGGGCACCTGGGTGGCTCAGTTGGTTGAGTGCCCGACTCTTGATTTCTGCTGGGGTCACGATCCCATGGTTCATGGGTTCGAGCCCTGCATAGGGCTGTGTGTTGACAGCACGGAGCCTGCTTGGGATTCTCTCCCTCTCTCTGCCCCCTCACACACTCTCTTTCTCTCAAAATCAATAAATAAACTTTAAAAAAATGTTTAAAAAAAAAAAGACGATTCTGAGTCATCTGAACAAGTCTGGAGAGACACCCACCACTCTACTCTGAAGTGGGGGATCTGGGCCCTTGAGACACGTAGGGAAGCATACGGAAAGAAGGCAGAGGGAAGACCAAGGTCACTTTGACTCACCGGTGGATGAAATGATTTTCCTCCAAATACTGACAGCCACAGGCGATGTCCCGAGCCACGTGCAGAAGGTCCAGCATGGCCAGGGAGGAGGGCTGGTTCTGTGGGGAGACAGAAGCGATCCACTGCCAAGAGATTCGTGGGGAGAGAAGATCTGAAATAGGGGCTTCAGGTGCTGGCAAGGAGCAAAGACGGACACGCTGCCCAGCTGGGTCTCAGCCTGGCCGCACATCAGAAATCACCTGGCGGCTTTAAACAAACACAGATGCTGGGGCCTCACCCCAGAACAATGAATCAGCCTCCCTGGGTGGGTGTAGCGTTTTCAGCCTTCACAGCACCCCCTCCACCCAGGTCAGTGCAGTGCACCACCAGGGCTGAGCGCCCTCAGCTGCAGCAGCCCAGCATGGGGCGGGTTCCCCTGTTCATGTAGTCTGCAAACTCTTCCACCTCAATCTTCACCCACCTTCGCGTCCCCCCAGCTTATAAACAAACCTGTGAGGAAATCAAGGGAGCTGATGTTTTTAAAATTCTCTATTGAAATGTTTAAAAGTATTAAAAAAAATTAATCTTCTCCCCGAAGATCTGGACCTAAAGTGGATTGAAAAGGACAAGCTTGCAGGAAATGCTGGGCAGTTGAAGGGCGATCTCAAGCTCTTTGGTATGGAGTCTTTTGTGCACAAAGAGACGTCATCCCACCCCCGGGGGTGAGCTTGTCTCCGCTTCCCGGACAGCCTTGCTGAGCACCCAGAAGTCTTTTCTGAAGGTCGAATTCCCATCATGGTGTCTCTTTTAATTCCTAAATCCACGAAGTCTGCAGCAGCATGTTGTCATGCAGTGTCACATTCACTTTGCTATTCTGTTTATTCGACCATGTCCCCAAGTAAACTTTGAGGGCCCCAAGACAGGGATTTCAGCGTCCACTTCTACGGTACGCAGCACGATGCTCGGGACACCGCAGTGGCTCGAGGAATATTGGGGGGGTAGGTTGGCCGATCACAGCGGTCTATGATTTACCCAGATGCTGGCTGGGATTTTCTTTGCCACAGATCAGGGCCTCCACAGGACTCCTTGGAGCAATAGTATGGGTCTAGGGGAGGCAGGGAGGGGTCGTGCTTCTCTAGGGCATGCTTCAATTCTGGGGGAGACAGCAGGGAGGGGAATACCCTCTGCCCATGGCACATCAGGCAATGCCTTACGTGCAATACAGCAAGTCCACGCACTTGACGCCCTTTGACGCAACATCCTGTGTGGTGGTAGGCAAGAGAGGGTATCTCCGTATTAAAGAGGAGAAGGCTGAGAGCTCAGAGAGGCTAAGTGACTTACTCCAGGTCACACAGCCAATAGGAAGGAGCCAAAACTGCCCTGAGCTGGGCTTTGAGGATCTGGGTTGGGGGAGACAGGATTCCAGGAGCATGTGTCAGGGAAGGGATGGAGTGTGCATGGACACAGTGCAGAGTACCCAACTGAACCAGAATACAGCACACAAATGCAGTGAGCAACTTATTTCAGTTGAGCTGAACTGGGCTTCATCCCTGCTTGTGCCCTACTGGCTGTGTGACCTGGGACTAATTGCTTTGTCTGTCTCAAAGCCAGTGTTCCTGTCTGAGAAAGAGGCATGACACTATCACCTTCACTAGATGGTAATAAGAACCCACAGCAAGAGGCACAGAGTGAATCCCTCATAAAGGCATCTGCAATTATGGTGGGGTTACTACACAGAGGGGACTGGGGGTCTCGGGAAATGGTCCTTGTGTTTGGCTTCTCTTAGGGGCCTTGTTAGGACCAGAACTACTGGGCACTGTGAGAGAGACAGTCCCCATTTTCTGGGGGAAAAAAGTAATATATTTCCAAGGGAACTATTAATCCATTTTGCTGCAGTATTAGAAATATCTTCTTTCTCTTCAGGAAAATGTTCTGTTCCTATAAAAGAGGACCGGTCATAGCTTCCCCCAAGTCTCTTTGTGTCTTAGCCCCCATCACTCAGGATGCCAGGACCATTGATGTCTTAAATGCCTGGCAGGCTGCAGGGACTAAATCTTCCCAGGCTTTAACCCATGGGCCAGGTTTATCTGAACTCCCTGTCTTGGCTGCTCAGAGCAAATTAACTGCTCCACTAATCAGTCTGCACAGAAGCAGATAGTTGGCAACCTACGTGTGTGTGTGTGTGTGTGTGTGTGTGTGTGTGTGTGTGTGTGTCGGGGGGAATTGGGGGGAGGTGTAGATGTTGTGTCAAAACTGATAATGAAACTAGCAATGCAGAGCGTAGCTGGGATGTCCAATGGCATTTGTATCTATCCTGGACAAAGAAGGAGTTGGAATCAGGCTTTTGTTTTTGTTGTTGTTGTTTTCACGGATTCACTGATGTGGCCAACTCTTCACTGGCACCTGCTTGCCCCTTCAAGCATTTTGGAGCCAGCAGCGGTATGGCAACACCAGAGCCAAAGATTTACACCTGGACACTAGCCCAAAGCAGAGGTTCTCACCTGTGTTCTGTGACCTCCGGGAGCCAAGGGGAGGCTGTGTTCTGTGAGGTTCTCACCTGTGTTCTGTGACCTCCGGGAGCCTCCTCCCGTGTACTGAGCATATTCTCTAGAGCCATTACCAGAGGCATCGCCATGTTCCGGACAGGCACAGACACTATTGTGGTTACTGGACTGCCACCTTTAATTGAGAGATTACTGAATCCTTAATGGCTTCTCTTGTTATTGATTAAATCAATGGATACCAAAGGACAGCTATTAGCCCATATCTGGCATATATTAAACTCTCAATAAATATTTGTTGAATAAAGATTGGTCCTGTAAAATTATTTTGACATTAAACAGGGTCTTTCCTTCTTGAGAAGGTGGAGTCCTGGGACCAAATGAGGTTTTCATCTGTACCCATGCATTCTGTTTCCATGACAGACATGGTTGTTTCCAGGGTATCCTTTCTGTCCTACTGTGTCTGTACATCTGTTCCATCACTTCATGTCCATCTGAAGCTGGAGTCCCTCGGGCCATCTCTGAGGTGCTTCAATCCTAAGAGTCTATGGAACTGCTGAACCCCAGGGATGGCAGGAAGACAGGACCAAGACCTTGTCTGATTCTGGATGCCCGGCCAAGCGCCTCAAATGGCAGGTCATCGGGTAAGCCCCGATAGTCTCGGGGGTTGAAACAAATGAATCAGGTGTAACTCAGGCCTTTGAATCCAGCAAGTGTGGCAACTCAACCCACCATCTTTCGGGGTGTGTATTTCTCCAGCTGTGATGCTCATTAGCCAATCCTTCCCTTCTTCGTCATGTACAGGGCTTACTGATATTTGGCCCCCTCTGTCCACTACAACGCATGTTCCTTTCTCACAGTCAACCTGATCCTTACTCTGCTCAGTTGGATTTTGTGGCTCTGAGAATCCGTAACAATGCCCAGCAAATCTCCCCAACCCCTAGGAAGCTGCTGCCAGGAACACATGAGCATGGGCTCACCCTGGAGGGCTCTAGCCCAACATTTAAATCACCTCTTGTGGGCAGGCATCTCAGGAGGGACCAGCTCGCCTGGGATGGGTGGGTGTGTATGAAGGTGAGGAGCAGGATGATTGGGGTGCTTCAAAGGCTTGGGGGCATGGCTGCCAAGGAGAGCCACATGAAGGAAGAGTGGGGTCAAGAGTTAAAAGAGTGGATTTGGTGAGTGGGACCCTGACCCTCAGAAGCAGCTCTCCCAACTAGAGTCGACCCTCTTCTGGCTTTGGGCATCCCTTGGCAGTGCCTGCAGTTAGAGGTCACAACTTGGCACCAGGTTCCTTCCTCTGAGCTTCCTTGGGGGTAGGAAGCATTGGGAGGTGCCCATGAACTACACCTTTGCTCTTTGGTACGATATTCAAATCATCATTACCATCAAAAGAGAGACAGATGCCTTTGCCTGCAAGAGACACAGAAGCTCCCCATCCCTGACGTCCTTGGGCTTGCCAAGTGATGGGGTCCCAGATCCCTTTTACAAGGACATCTGTCCTTTGCATGCACAATACCTCCTTCTCCTCAAGCCTCAGGAATGTCCAGTAGGAAAATCAGAACTAAGCCTCTTTCCAGAGCATGATGTTTTGTGGCCCTATTGACCTCTGCCAAAAGCACTGCTGAGAATCTCAGAGCACAGGACTTGAAGGCTCTGCCTTCCTGAGTGGTGGTGGAAAGCCTTTGAGGCTGATGTCCAGACCCTGGCACAGACGTCTGCATAGCTGGGGGTATTGGCTGTCAACGACCTGAGCTCATTTTGGCTCCATGGCTTCCCAAAGAGGAGCACTGAGATAAATGGCATAATAGGCTGGAGAGAGCACTGAATGGGGAGCCAGTCACAAGTCCTGAGTTCTAGTCTCAACTCTTCCACTTCCTGTGTGGCCTCAGCAAGTCACATAGCTTCTGTGAGCCAGTTTTCTCATCTGTAAAATTAAGCTGAGATCTACACCATCTACTTCATAGGGTTTTTTTTTTTTTTTAGAAACGTGGCAACTATGAGGAAGATGAAGACAGTGCTGATGAGGATTATTATGAGATGGGGGTTGGTCTCCCCCCCCCCCTTTCTCCCACTAGGTCTGCTGCGCACATTCATCTTTTCAGGGAGTTAGACCCGATTCTTCTTAGATGCCGAGACAGGTCACCCAGAGGCTTACAGGAACGGTATGGGGAGGCTGCCAGGGCAAAGGTTTTCTAGATGCAGCCTGACTGTCGGTGGGGGTTAGAGCAGGTGTGAACTTGCAAGGTTTCCGCCTCCAGTTTGAGTACCTGAGAACACAGTGTTCAGTTCTGGGCTTTTCGTAGCAAGGTGGCTGTCGTCTTTTTCTGCTTTCCTGGGGGTGGGGAGGATACAAGTCTTCCCTGTGGTCTTCATGGTCCAGCGGCAACTTGAGGAAGCTGGGTCCTAACTCAGGGGTCTGGTCTGCTCCAGTTCCTGGTGCTCAGGGCCTCCTGAAGGCCCTGGCAGGGACAGGAGTGGGCAGCTGGACTCTGAGTGTGCCCAGTGTGCTACACCTTCTAATTTAGAACCCACCTCTGAGATGTTCTAGTCCAGCCCTTGGATTTCACCCTGCAGATACTGAGGTTAGGGGGTTCACAGTCCGAAGCCACATCGCTGTCTAATGGCCAAGCGGGGCTAGGATATGGCATTCCTGGGGTCCATCTAGGTTTCTTCACCTACAAGCTCCAGCCACTTAATCATGACACACATGCAGAACCTTCATAAATATTTCACAATATACTTTATAAGTATTTTATTTTGACAGTAAAACTACAAGGTCAGGATGTCCCCACTTAAGCGATGAGGATAGTGGGATTCAGAATGAGTAGATGTAGAATGATCTGCCCCAAATCAGTTGAGTTAACGACATGGCTGGCATGAAAGTCCCCCTCTGTGCTTGTCCCTGGTTTGGTTTTCCAGAGTCAACAGGTCACAAAATGGATTCAGGCTAGAGGACCCATTGCACAAGCCTTGCGCAAGCTCCCCAGGGGTGGCCTCGGCCATCGTCCACATTTTGTCCAATCTCTCCTGGCCATTCCCCCAGATCCAAGCCCAGAGGCCAACTCCCTTGGTCCCACTGAGTATGTTGCTTCTCAGGCTGTCCACTCCTGCTGTTTCCACCCTCTGCTCCATTCCCTGGTACAACCACTAAAAGACCAGTTCTCACTCACCGGGCGAGGACGGGTCTCCCGGAGGAAGGACTTGAGGTCTCCTCCCGCCATGAGCTCCAGCAGGATAAATCGGGGCAGGGCTTGCAGACTCACCCCAATACAGCGCACGATGTTCTGGTGGTTGAATTTGCTGCAGAGCAGAGGGGGGGGGGGTAACCAAATTTAACGGAGCTGAGTCTGGGAAAATCTTAAGTGGGAAAAGCAGGATACAAAGTCATGTTTTCAGCAGCTGCATTATGTGAGTGCATTCTGTAAATGTGGGTAGCATGAGCCGAGCTGGGGAGAATGTCACCCTTGAGCAGGTGGAAGAACCAGGGAGCGGGCGGGGCGGGAGTTCAGTCCGCATGGGAGTGTTGGGTTGGAGGCTGGAGAGGTGCTCAGGAAGGAAGTAGGGTGGGTGGGGGAACAAGGGAGCAGCCAGTGTCTTGGACATTGGTGCATGGGCTGCTCGCTAGGATTCACGTGTGAGTTCTTCGAGAAAGCCCTAGGCAGAGAAGCTGAAGAAGCTGCTTCCTCCAGGGACTGAGCGAGCCCTGCCACGTGACCGCATGTGAAGGAGAGTGAGGAGGAAGGCCACGTGCATCCCCCTTGGGTGCTCATGGGGAGGTGCTAAGTCTGGCCAAGAGGTCCCAAGATTTGGGTTTTCTTTCTTTCTTTTTTAAATTTATTTATGAAAAAAATTTTTTAAATGTTTTATTTATTTTTGAGAGAAAGAGAGAGAGAGAGAGTGCAAGCAGGGGAGGGACACAGAGAAAGGGAAACACAGAATCTGAAGTTGGCTTCAGGCTCTGAGCTGTCAGCACAGAGACCGACGTCGGGCTCAGATCCACGAACCGCGAGATCATGACCTGAGCCGAAATCAGAAGCTTAACCGACTGAGCCACCCAGGTGCCCCTGGGTTTTCTTGTTAATGTGGTCCTGTTAGGACACATGGGGCCGTGGGGCTGGTGAACCCCGCGTGGGAACTGCACGCAGAGCTGAAGCACACACCCGCTGTACACTGAAATATAGCAGTGATGGGTTTTCAGCAACAGTGAGATGGAATGATTTGGGTCCCCTTCCATATAATCTTATACTCTCCAAGCTATATTCAATAATCATGGATTGCATGTGTAATCACAAAGTATGCTAGTTTTTAAGCAAGGTGCTGAGCCTGCTCGTGGCGTCCTCCTGTGGCTTCAGGCACACCACGGGCGCATCGCATACTGCCCTGGCCTTGTTCCCCTACCACTTTCGCCCAGGGGGGGCCCCAGGTCACCCCAATGTGTCAGGATGTTTGAGGCTCTCCAGTGTAACAGGAGGCCATGAGCGCGGCCAGATCTCAAGGTCAAACACCTGCATCCTTGTTAAAGGCCATCTTCTGTCAGAACGCATGCCCTCTGGAGCGCTGGGCACTTAGATTCCCAGTGAGGGGCCCCAGAGCCACATGTTGAAGGGTGCAAGCCCGGTGTGCAACAGGGTGTGGTGGCCTCCCTCATGTTAGGGACGCACTTCCTTTACATGAGATCTAAGAGCTGGGATTGGTGAAGGGCCTTGTGGAAGGCTTACTTGCAGGGAAAATGTATCTTCCGCTGTCAAAAACTAGCATGCTCTATTAAGAAAAAGGGGGAAAAACCCAACAGATGACACAGGGGTGCTAGGTGAAGGCAGAGGGATATCTATTGAATTATTAGGCCACAGAGGTTTTTTTTTCCTCAGACAACCACCTGGGGCTATTCGCTCTGGTAAGATGTGCCAAGAATTTTAGGGAGTCCCCTGGTGGGGAGGAAGGGGATGCTGGAGGACAGTGCTGTTTCCCTTGGAGACAGTTAGACAGGAACGTCTAACAGGGATGGGGGCGTCTCTCTGTGGCTTTACCTGATAATCAAGGCTTCCATGAGGAAATCCAGTTCATCCTGTTCAGAACACACCTCAGGCAGCGTCTGGACACAGAAGGGGAGGGTGGAAAGGGGGAGAAGGCTGTGAGCAGCAGGGGTGAGAGGCTGTCAGGCGAGAGCTGAGGCCCACAGAGACTGCTGGTCAAGGTCAGGCCCGTGATGGAGCCTGCCTCTTACCTTTACAGCTACTTGCAGGGGGCTTGGGTCACTGGGCACTCCAGACACCTGACCTTCATACACCTCCCCAAACGCACCATGGCCCAGACCCCTGTGCAAAGGAAAAGGCAAGATGAGGCAGGGGGGTGGGTCATGAGAAAGAGGCACACAAGGGGCAGGGGTCACGTACACGCTTAAGAGTAACACCCTCGACCTGGCTTTGCCGTACTATCCCAGGCCTCCTACTGCTTTATCTGAAAAGTGGCAAGAAAGGTTCCAATAGGATTCAGAACACTGGTTGAATATCCATTCACTCAATGAAGACTGAGTTTTTGATATTTGCCAGTGTCATAAAAGTGACTAAGACATGCCCTGCCTGGGGAGAGGCTCCTGATCCCTGGGGAGGGACAGGTCACGGGCAGACACTCCCGTAAAGTGAGCTCAGTGAATGATGGAGGAAGGCATGGAGTGCTCTGGAAGCTCAGAGGAGGGGCACGGTGCTCCCCTAGAGGAGGGAGAGACCCAGAAGGCTCGGGAAGGAGCGCTTCAGTGGATTCTGAGGAACGCCCTGATTCCCTCCTGTCTTGTCTTCTTCTCATTGTACAAATGCCATGAATGTATAGGATGTTAAGCAATTAAATACCTCCTCAAATGGCCCTAAACATTAACCCTTCTCCCTCTGGGAGGGCTGGAAATGCCCCGAGGGGTTGCTTTGCTGGCCTCTTGTGCCTAGAAAGATCCGTGGTGCAGGGATGACATCCAGCCCCCTAGAACTCCCCCACCCCACCACCCCAGAGGACAGTGGTGGGGCACTCACCGGATGAGGGTGATGTTCTTCCGAGGCACCTCCTTCAGGTCACTGATGGAGGAGGTCTTGCCGGCAAAGCAGTAGTTGGGGTTGTAGTCAGTCATGATGGTCGAGGTGCAAAGCTTGCTTAGCTTGTACTCAGGGCTCTGAAGCTCCATCTGCATGGCTCGCAGCTCCTGGTGCTTCCGGCGGTACACTACAGACAGACGAAGGTCAGCTGCAACGTGGCCTGGACCAGGCAGCCTGGCCCTTGAAGCCTAGCTCAGGCCACCTCCTCCAGGAAGCCTTCCTGGATCTCCATCTCCTCCTCTGGGACCTAAACATTTCCATCGCACTTAGTAACACTAACAAAATGATTATGGATATGAAAGCGTCCCTTAACTGACAGGTCACTTAAAGTTAGTGTAAAGTTTGAAATCATATAAAGGGGAAAGGTTTTAATGTGTCACGCAGGGGCAGAAACCCATTCGTTGGAGGTCCTCTAAGAAGCAGACCCAAGGTGGGATTAAACATGCAAGGATTTCATCAGGGGAAATGGTTGAGAGGAAGAGGGGAGGGAAGGCTGAGAGAGCCATCAGGCACTGACCCCAAGTGTGGGAGCTTGAGGGAAGGGTGAGTAAAGACCTGGACAGCTACACAGTCTAAAGAGGTTTCAGCAAGACTGCTGAAAGGTCTGGAGCCAAAGTCAGCCATCAGAGGGGTCCTGTGTCTCCCAGGAATGGGCCTGCCTTAGAATCTCTGCTAAGCCCTGTCGTTGGGTGGGAAAAACATGGCAGTGGAGTTGAGAGTGCATCTGGGTCTCTTGATCACTTATGCTTCCCGTAGTTGGAAACTGCCCAGCCACGGGGAGAACTGCCACAGAGTGAGGAGGTTTCTCACTGGTGCCTGAGGACCTGCATTCTAATTCCACCTTTATCACTTACAAGCTGAACAACAGTGTGAGGTCATGTGACCTCTCTGGACCTCAGCCCCCTTCTCTGTCAGCAGAGACAGTAACTCCTGCCTGTCCCCTACGCTCCCCACCCCCCAGCCCCTCGGGAGGTCATAATGAAGTGAATTCACCAACAAAAAATGGTTTTGAAAAATTTTAAAGAGCTCTACCAGTGCACGTGATCATTACCCCTGCTATTGCTATATGTGAGAACATCCTGTAGGGCAAAGTTCACTGGAGGTGGAACGAAACTGAGATGCCCAGGGTGGATTCTGTTTCTAAAGCTCGGCCCCATCAGTTACGGGCCAGGGCAAGTGGGTCAGCGGCTGTGTGCTCAGTCCCCTCCTCTATGAAATGCACCAACCGTGATCGTAGGCTTAAGTGAGGATTGGGTGAACTAAAATGTGTAAATCGCCTGGCACGTAGGACGTGTACAACAAGTGTTAGCTCTCCTTATCCTGTCCCTTTGAAGGATGGCATCATTTGGGAATAACACACGTTGCCATCTCCCTGACCACCCCCAACCCCCACCGCCCACTGTGAAGGGTCTAAAAGTGTTGCCTGTGCGGATCTTCCCCCTCTGCCTTCCTTTGTGTACCTATCCACCTGCCCTGGGCATTGCCAGAGTAAGAACCTGGCTGGACCGTGCTGAGCCCTCTGAGACCTGCCTTTCAGCTCACCTTGGCTCACAGGCGTAACAGAAACACTTAGCAACTTTGCATTGTCTGCTTGAGATGGGGAATGGTGGGGCTGGTGGTGGTCCCTGGGGAGTGAGCCAAGCCACGTGTCCACTGAAGCCCATGTCTGATGACAGCTGAAAATGAACTCTGGGGTTGGGGGTGAGCTTTGGCTACTGTGTCCCCTCTGCAGAGTGCCTCCCCACCTCTCCTAGAGCAGCCAGGAGGCCTTACAGGGGGTTGAGGTGTGGCATCAGCAGTTCCTCTGGGGAGCCAGGGGGCTGGGAGAGGGGGCTTCGGTTTTTGGCCTGGCCTGGGCTGCTCTAATCACCACCCACCCAGAGTGATACCTTGGCATCCATGGCAAAGCCTGAAATGCTGTCCTGTTCTGCCAGATCTGCCTTCCTGCCACCTCCCACCCCCTTGGAAGCCCCGGGACTCTGGCACACTCACCAATCATGATGCCGGAGAAAGCCAAGACCAGGGCTGCCACAAGGGCTGAGGTCACGACAGAGAGGACCAGCGAGAGCGGCAGGTGGGGCTCAGGTGTGGGGGACACTGCAAGACAGGATCCCATGGGGCACCAGTGACAATGCTGATTGTCCTATGAGCTAGCTCCAAGAGAGAAATGCCCTCCCCAGCCAGGACAAGTGCCACCTGCTCCTCCTCCACCTTGGGGGCCTTTGTTTGCAGAGAGTGGGGGCAGGAAGTGGGGTCAATCTGGTTTACAACTTTCAACAGTAGCTTTTGGTTGGAGGGAACATGTGACAGGGATAAATATCAAATTCTGGACATCGATCCTAAGCATCAACTGCACAAGGACAGGATGAGGGTGGGAAGGTGAGCCAATAGTGGCTGTAGAGGACATTCAGAGGACTTAGGGGACCACAGACTCGGTATGACCCAGGAACTGAGGGTGACCGTCAGTAACACTTGGAGGCTCAATCACTGCCTGTAGTTCCGCAAGCACTGGGCCCTGAGTGCAGAAGCGGGGTCCGGGTGCACACTGGCACAGACCACTCTGGGACATCCTGCCTGGTCCTGGGCACTACATCTCAAAAGGACATTGGTATCGGAACGCCTGCAGACACGGGACACAGGATGGGGAGGAGACAAAACTGTTCTGTGTGAACTGAGGGAAACAAATGGGTTGTTTCACCTGGAGGTTTGCAGGAGGAGGACAGAGCCCTGTCTTCAAACGCCTGCAGCACCTGAAAGGCTTTGCGAGTAGTAAACCTCAGGGTGGAAATTGAAAGGAACAGGGTCTGACTTTGGAACTCTGGAAGGGACAGCGTGCCCTGGGGGTGTCGATGGCCCAGGCACTGGGGGTGTTCCAGTGGAGACAAGATGGCCCCTTGGTGAGTACGTGAGGGCCCACACCCTGGGATAGGGGTGTCACTAGATGTGTTGGGGCTCCTTCATCAGCCACGACCTGCCTTTCACACACAGGTCCCTTTGCCCAGTCCTTAGAGCACCCGTGTTGGGGCAGGCAGATGGGGGTCAGAAAGCCAACAAGTCTACATCTGAGGTGTTCCAGAATCATGGAGACCAGCAGTAGCCGCCATGGGCTCACAGTCTGGGCCCTTCTCTGTCACCTCCTTCAACTCCCTCTTACCAATGCAGGAGACGCCATCCTCAGCCAGCACTGTCCCATGGTCACAGAAGCAGATGACCTTGTGGCTCTCGGGGTCCATGTGGCACTCATCTACCTCACAGTGGCTGCAGTTTAGGTAATGCTTAATATTCACTTCCCCATGGCCCTCCATCACTGGTGACAAGAAGGGAGGATCAGCCTCAGGTGGAGGCAGCAAAGACCACACTGCACCCCGTTCCCGGCCTCGGTGTTTTATCTCCAGCTGGTCAGTGCTGGTTCTCTGGTCCCTGTCCCTATGTCCCACTGATGCCAATGAAGCACCACTGTGTATAGGAAAGTCCCTGATGCATCTGATGGAGCTCAGAGGACACGTGGCTGCGTTTTTGTAGGCAGATGGGAAGGTCCAAGTGCATGACCCTCAGGTTGGCTGGCACAGGTAAGGGGACTATCACTGCTGCATTTTCTAGGTCCCACCTGCCTGGAAGCCAGTCTTCCACCTCCAAGTGCATATCGGGCCACACATCCTGACTTCCAGAAAAACTTGCTGAGATGAGTGTTAGGAAGACTTGCCTGTAAGGGACCCACAATCATGCCTTTGTACGTTGGCCTCATGCCAGTAGCCCTGAGGTTTTATCTGGTGGAAGAACTGGCCCGAGGAGGTCGGTTCTGCCTCCTGGCAGAGGGGATACCTTTTAAAGCTGGGGTGTACAGGATGCCCAGTGGACTGATGAAGGAAACCCCGTCCTCCCCGTCCATCTCGGGGTCATTGTTTGAGGCCGCGTTGCCGCCTGTGCCAAATCAGAGAAGAGTTTAACGCAGAGAGGCTCGGGCCCAAGTCTCAACACATCTGCACATCAGCGGGGCATGCATGGGCCTCGGGGTGGTGAGGGGCCTAGGGGCGGGGCGGTGGGGAGGGAAGGGAGGCCCGGGGCACAGGGGCTGTGCTTGGGGTTTGGCTCAGGTAGATGCTGCGTGTGAGGACCACTTTCCCTCCAGGTCCAGGCCAGCTCCCACCAGGGCGTCCCCACCCCTGCACGGGGCTGCTAGGAAGCAGTTCATGTGAACAGGAGTCAGAAGAGGTCTAGTGTCCCCAGGCTGGATTAGACCCTTGGCACCTCTTCCAGGACTGGCCAGGGCAGTGGCACTGAGGGGTTGCTCTCCAGTCCCATCGTGTAAGGGGTGGACATGGGGGGATGGGCCCCTGTGCCGTTAGGCTCCTGTCCCTCCTTTCAGCTGGGCTGGGTCATCTTTGGGCTCCCCCCTCAGGCTCCTCCCACCCACCCAGAGTTTGGGAAAGAAGAGCATCTGGTTAACACGAGCATCTTACACACAGCGTGAAGCAAAACAGACAGAACATCACAGCATATGCATGCATTGTGTCCTAATCTGTGGGGAGGGTGGAGCTGCTATCTCCCAGCCTCTCGGCTTCAGAAGGCTATTCTGCTCTGCTCTGAAGCTCGGAGGAGAGCTGGGGCCATTGGCCGGCTGCTGGCTGAAGGGTTTGGGCTGGTGCTGCCCATCAGCATGGAGAGGGGTTCTGGAAGCTGGTGGGCTGGGGCAGGGAAGGGAAGACTCAGGCCAGGCCATCCAAAGGGAGGCACGGGGCTGGGGAGTCTGGCCTCCAAGGTTCTCGTGCCAGCACGACCTGGGGGTGGCTCAGAGAACAGCCCGGGGAAATCAAAGCCCCTTTAGCATTGGCTTTGGGGGAGGGGGGGCCTCAAGAACACATAAGATCTTGAAGCTGTTGCTACTGAAGCCTCGAGGCAGGATGCTGGCTCGGAAGGCAACACCCTGCCTCTGGCTGGTCCTGTGGGGCTGAGAGGTAGGCGTGCACAGTGACATCACAGTCCACAGGTGAGGTGGGCCGAGGGAGGGGCAGGTGAGGGCGAGGGAGAGGACAGGGAGTACCTAGGACTAAGAGGGGAGGGAGTGACACCTTGAACACGAATCATCTTTACCTATATATCCTCCGCCTCCTCCACCTGAGGAGCACCCCCCTCCACCCCCTCCGAAACCCCCTCTTGTCTCCCACCCCCACTTCTTCATGGCCTGGGGGCAGGAATGTCCTCCGGTTGCACCCTCCAGCAAAGATTTTCCAGACCAGAGCAAGGAAGTGTTATCATTCCAGCCACCTCCACCACCTGCAGGAGACACGGAGAAAACCCCAAGTGAGGATGCTGGCCAGGTGAGGTCAGCCGCTGGATCTGGCAGAGGAAGCAGGATGCAGTATGCTCTGAGGATGCCTGCTCCCGCCCCAGGGCCTGTGGGGCCTGGGGGCTTCAGAATCCACAGCTGGAAAAACAGGAGCCATGCCCTTTGCCCTAGTGAGACCTGCTTTGGCCACAGACATACATATCCAGATGGGACCACGCCTCACACCCCTGCTTCCCATCAGGCCTTTGGATTAAAAGTTGGGGAGTGTGCTTTGTTAGGGATGGGGGAGGGGGGGACAGGTAGCATGACAACTAAACCCACTCCTCTGCCTTTTTTCCATGCCCCCAACCCCTGAAGTGCTGGGACTTTGTTTCATTAGTGCTTCCCATCCAACAAGAACCGGGACCCACCGGTCCTTGGGCAGCCAACTGTCAGAGCCCCGCTGGGGTCACCGCAGTGAAGTTCTTTTGCAGGAACCCTGGATTAGGCCAGACAAACCAATGGGCTTTATTGCTTCCTGGACAAGAACTTCTCTATTCTGAGCCTCAGTTTCCTCACCTGTGACTTGGGGATAATAAGACTTGCCTCATTGGGTTGATGTTTGGACCAAAGAAGACAACGAGTGTGCAAAATGCTTCAGAAACCACGACGTGTAGGGATCGTTGGGCATGAGGTGAACACGTGTGTGCACAGGGCCTCACGCTCTGAAGCTTAGGAAAGGTGATGGGCTTGTGGGGGGTTGTGGGGGGGGAGGAGTTGGGGGAAGGGATGGGCAGTACCCTTGGGAAGACAGCTACCATTGGAGCGGGCTTCCTAAGGCCTGGGGGCTACTTTGAACTCTTGCAAAGGAAATGCTATTTACAGAACTGAGGTTGAATGCAATTTTATCTTAAGGCCACAGGCTGATTACAATCAATCTCTTCTGCTGGCCCCTGAGATTCCGGGACCCCCATTCTCTCCCCTTATGTTGTTTTGTATGATATTTCAACAGGCACTCTACTCCAAAAGACCCCAAAGTCCTTTCTGTTCCAGCAGATGGTGGTAGCAAGGACCTGGAGAAACAGCAGTGCTTGAGTCTGCAGAACCATGAGGGTTAACTGGCCGGGAAGGGCGGTCTGGAAGAATGAGTGGCAGAGGTTCATCTGGACCCTGAGGGGGCAGCAGAGGGATGTCTACATGGGGGAGCTGCAGCTGGGGATCACCACTGTGCTAGAGAGAGGGAGCTTCGTTTTAGGAGAGGAGGCCAAGGTCAGGAACAAGCTCAATCTAGAATGGACAATCAGAGCTGAATTGAGGCCCCCAGGCAAATCAGCTTTGAAAGCTACAGGGTGCTGGCTTCCTTTCCTCCAGCTGAAGGGCAGAATGTGGGCCTTTCAGGGCCATTGACATCTCGTGGCTAAGGGAAGGCCCTCCAGCTCCATTAGGGACCTGAAGCGGGGGCCATGAGACCTGGCACCATGTCTGCCAGCCCTCCCCTGTGCCCACCCTCCCTCCCTCCCCTGCACCTGCCACTGTAACCTTGCGCCCTGCAGCGTTCCCCGCTGAGATGGTTTCTAATCCCTCACTCCATCTTACAGCTTTTAAGCAAATGTGTGGAAAAGAAAACAATCGGCATAAAGAGAAAAAAACCCAAATGAACCACAGCAGTGTTTTAAACAATGGACTGAGTATGAAACAGTTTGGCTATTTGGAGAAAAAAAAAAATCTACCAACTCTATGAGCTCATTGATTCTTCTGTAAAATGGGAATAATAGTACAACGGGAAAGCCCTGCGGGTGGTGCTGAGAAGCACACGTACAACAGATGTGGAAGTGCTGGGAGAGTTCTTAACTGCCGCTGTGAACATCGCTGGATGGTCTTCACCAAGCACCCAAGCCCTACTCCCACTCTCCCTTCTCTTCTAGCCATCTCTCACTTGTAGGGAAAGTTTGAGGACTTGTTTTCATTAATCTCAAATCTTATATGCCTTCTGAGATCCTTGGTCTGATTGTGGAGAAAAGAAAATACAAAAATGAACTGCATTTTCTCTTCAGACACGGCGTCAATGTCTGTCTCCTATTTCTGTGTGGCTGGCTCTCACTAACGAGCACGGATTGGCAAACCGTGGCAATTCCCGAAAGAGATTTTCCAGCGGGATGTGTGATCTAGTAGCCCAGGGCCTGGAGGCACCGACCGGAGGGCCTCCAGGTGGGGGGGGGCGCCCTGACTCTGCCCATACTTCTTCCATCCACTCATATCCAGTTGGATCTGATGAAGTTCAGGGAGGCTGGGCTGCCCATCCTAATGCTGCTGCCTGTCTCCTTTTCCCAGTGGCCCGCAATCCAAACCCCAGGTCAGTGAAGATGACTCCAGGTCCCTGAGCCGTGGGATGCCCTTCCTCCCTGGATATTGGTACCAATATCCAGAGCTCCCAGCTTCTCGAGTGCCAGCAACCAAGGTGCAGGTGCAATGGCGACCAGCCGAGCCCAAGCTCTTGCGGTCCTGGGGGCACGTCCTGGGAAAGGGAGGGCTTGCGGTGCCTTACCTGCGGCTCCGGAATTGCCATTCAGCCCCAGAACCGAGGAGTTATTTTCCAGTCTCTCTGGGTGGAATGTGTCTGTCTTGGCCCCGTAGGCCCTGCCGCCACCGCCAGCTGCAATGATCAGGGGCACTGGAACGCCATCCTTCATCTGCCCGGGGAGATGTTCACAGACTGAGAAACAGAGCTGGGCTTCCACTATGGGGATCTCTGAGCCACTTCAGTGTTTAAAGTGTCTGAGCGCTTGCTGGGCCGTGGGTGACATCTCGGTGGTCTGAGGGGTCTGACCTCATGCTACCGCCACCCATTAGCTCTCACCCACCCCCCTTCCCACCCTCCCCCAGCTCCTGAATCAGTCAGGGTTCAATCAGAGAAGCCAAAGCGCCGGGAGATATAAATATACCAACACCAGGAGGGGGGGATGGGGCTTTTCCTGAAGCTTCTCACACTAGCCTCAGAGGGCTGGGTGCTGGTGCTCAGAAGCGGGTCTCTCTGCTCCCACTTTCCTCCCTGCTCTCCAGGGTTTCTGGCTTTGACCTCCACAACTTCAAGATTAAGCCCTCGGCATCACTGTCCTGGCGGAAGGACCGAGCAAGAAGCCTTGGCCTGGGTTTCATCATGTCAGAAACCCCACCTTAGGACAGAGGAGGGCACCAGGGGACCCTCTGGAACTCTGGGGTAGGGCCTGCCTGGTGACATCAGCGAGAGAAGAACCTGCTGGTTCTTGGACAGACAGGGACGCTTATGTCCCTCTGGGCCTCGGTTTGCTCATCTTTAAATGGGGCTGAGGACACCTGAGGTGTTTCATCCCCAGGGCCATCGTGGGAACCCACTGTGGTGGGTCCACGATTCTCGGACATCACCACCCATGGGAAGCTGGCACAGCCGACCTTACCTTAAATACGTAGGTGGCTCCGCCCCCTCCTCCGCCCCCTCCTGCCCACTCATGCACACTCCTGTTCACGCGGATTTCTTCTTCTATCACGTTGTTCTCTCCAATGCAGACTTTCTGGATTAACCGGTTTGTCTGTGGGAACAAAAAGCACCTCAGGTTTGTGTCCAAGGTTCTCTACTTCCCAGCAGACAGACCTTCTATGCTTAATGACAGGCTCTGAAGACCTCTCAAATAGCTTACAGTTGAGTTGAAGAGAGAAAAAAAAAATCTATACACAAGTAACTGTCACTAGGGAGTAGAGAGAAGGATGACAGGATAGCTTAGCTGGAAAATGCATGGGAAGTTGGGGGAGGGAGAGTGATTTTGTTGCTGACGTGATCAAGGAGGCCTGCCTGTAGGAGGTGGTGTTTAGTTGGGCCTTCAAGCATAGGGAGATTTAAAACAGAATGGGGAAAGGGCATTCCAGGGGAAGAGAGCAGCATGAGCCCAGAGAGAAGGAGGTGAGGGGGGGTGCGGATTTGAGGAAACGCACAAAGAGTCTCTTTGGCTCAGAAAAGTCCACCTTAGGATCCTCTGGACTCTGAAGGGGGAATGGCCAAGACCCTCGGTGGGGAGATAGCGCAGAGGAAGTGTAAATGTGAGTGGGTAAGGAAATACACCTGGACAGTCAGACAATGGCCAGAAGCCTTGAATCCAGCCAGACTTCATTCTCTAGGCAGCGGCGAGCCCTTGAAATGAATTTTTGAGAAGTTGCCATTTTGAAGTATCATGGGAAGAGAACACAACGGTGTGAGGCCAGGCTCAGATTTTACTCCCAGTCCATCTGCAGGAAAATCATGTCTCCATTTTGGACATCTCTTTCCTCCCATCTAATGTCCCGCTTCTTGCCTCCAGAAATCCTCTGGCACAGCTCTAAATGGAGCTCTCTGTATTCATCCTGGAGAACAGGGTGTGACCCCAGGAATCAGCAGACACCCCTGGGGGACCGTGGAGGAGGTGCTCCACCTCTCTGACCTCCAGGTGTGGGATGGGAATACAGACACTGCAGGCCTCTTTACTGAGGATGGTACAGACCGGTGTCTGGGATAGTATGTCACAAGTTAGGGACCGAATAAATGGCTGTTGCTATTTTATATAGATGTACTCTGGGCCTGCACGTGGTCCTGGTGTGGGCCCAGGCATCTGGGAGTCCCTGGGGATGTGCAGGAAATCCCTGTGGCCCAGGATCCTGGAATCCCTGAATAAAGAGGGTAGTGCTTCAGGAACAGCCAGCCGGCTCGTCAGGCACAGCAGCTAAGAAGAACACTCCAAACATCCACCCAACTTCGGGGGAAAATGGCTTTCCTTTCACTTATTAGAAACAAGGCCAATAAAACATCACATTTCCATTGAATGCTGCTGTGTAACCAGCCAGTGGACGTGGCAATTCATCTTGAGCCACTCCTTATGCTAAAGCACTCAGGGGTGCCGGCAATGAGTACTAGAGAAATTTCCAGATAAATAGCCAAGATGCAATTTGTTTTATGGCATTTTGGATTTAATGATGGAAATAATTTGATATTTTTTAAAGTGGATTTAGTGTGGGTGGAAGCTTCTGAATTGCTGTTGTCGAGAGCTGACATTTCTCCTGTGTGTGTGCAGTGCTGTCCAGGTGGGGGATGGTGGGGGGAGGGCTGCTAACTGCCGCCTGGGGTGGACATGAAATGTCAGGGCATGCTGTGAGGGCTGAGCCCGGGGGGCAGCGGACCCAAAGGTGGGCTGTCTGCTGGGCAGAGCAGAGCACAAAATACGGGGTCCAATCCGGCTTCTTGACTGGCTCTGTTGGAGATTTGCTGAGCCACGTTGGGTGGAGCATCTCACCTCCCTGGCCCTGCTTCCTCCAGTGTAAATTGAGGGGCTGCCCAGTATGAACCAGTGGTGCTAAGAAGGTCCATGCCCTCAGACCCTACTTTCTTCCTCCTCTCTGCCCAGCAGCAGTGAGGCCTCAATTCCTTGGGAATGCCTTCTTCCTGTGAACAGAATCTGCAGAGGGCTGGAGATTGCAGGAGTGGGAAGGAGGGAACCATTGGGCTAGTGGATGGCCTTTCGTCTAACCAGAGCTGAGACTCTCGCCCAACCCCCGTTGCCCCTGGGCATCTTCTTTAAATTGCATGGGCTGCGAAGAAGGGTGGATTCTCAGCCTGCCTCTTGCTGGACCCAGCAGCAGCATTTGGCCGACTTGCTCAAATCTCCATGATAGACTTTTTCACCTGACTTCCAGGAGACCACACCCTCTGGAATCTCCTCTGACCTCCATGGCTTGTTCCCCTCAGCCTCCTCTGCTCTTCTTTTCTTTAAGCTCTTAATGTTGGGGGGTCCCCGGGGCTCAGTCTTTGGTCTTCCTCTTAATCAGTACTGCCCCTTAGTCAATCTCATCCTGGCTCAATTTTATGCTGACTTCTCCCAAATTTCTATCTCTACTCTAGACCTCACTCCTCAAGTCCAGTGGCCCATCTCCATTGGCTACTGGAAGTCTCCACCTGGCTGTCCACCAGACCTCTCCTAACCTTGCCCCCAATCTCCTTCCACAGCATTCCCGGCTCAGGTGACAGCAGCTCCCTCCTTCCTGTGGCTCAGGTGCAATTCCTGGAGTCGTCCTTGATCCTTTTTCTGTCTCAGTTCTTCATCTAGTTGGGCAGGAAATCCCTTTTGATTTTGCATTCCAAATATGCCCAGAATTCAGCTACTGTTGACATCTTTGTCCAAGCCATCATCCTTTCTTGCCCAGACTAATGTAGTAAGCACTGAATTTATCATGCTGACTCTTCCCTTGGGCCCAAGTGGACTATTCAGTCTATGGCCAGAGTGAGTCTTACAACAGGCAAATCACAGCAGCTCCTTATCCCACCTTATTCCCACCCATAGGCTCAAAACCCTCCTGTGGCTTAAAAATGTCCTTATGGTGGCCTGATCACTTCATCTCTCACCTACTCTCCCTCTTGCTCCCCCAACTCACCCTGGTTATTTTGGGAGCACACCAGGCACCCTCCCACCTCAAGGACCTGGCTTCTGCTTGGCTGGTGTCCCCAGATATTTTCCTGGTTCCATCCTTTTCAGGACTCTGCTCAGCTGTCATTTGTCCAATAGGCTTCCTTTGACCACCCTATGTATAATTGCAACCTGTCCCATACACCTGACTCTTTTTACCCTACTTCTGTTCACCGAAACACTCTCACTTCTGGGTGTTCTGACTGACTGATGTTTACTAGCCATTGTTCATCCCTCCTCCCCCAACGGAAATGTTAGCTCCTTCAGGGCAAAGATCTTTCTTTGTTCATGGATATATATTAAGTTGCTAGAGCAGTGCCTAGCACAGAGAAGGTATTTGATAGATATTTGCTGAATACATGTGAATGAACTGGGGACTGTCTGGGTGTGGGCTGATGCCTCACAATATTTGCCTTGCGAGTGATGGTAGTTGTGACATTTAAAATTTAGACCCGTGGTTTTGCTGACTTGGGGACACCTGGCAAATGTCTGGACACATTTCTGATTGTCAGCACGGAGGGGATGCTACTGGCATCAGGTGGGTAGAGGCCAGAGATACTGCTCAAGAGCCTACAGTGCCTATCACAACAAAGACCCATTTGCTCCAAAATGTCAATAGTGCTGATGTTGAGAGACCCATCCCACCAGATCTGGTGGTCATGCCACCAGATGAGGCTTGGGAGGAACTGGAGAAGCAGGAGCTGAGGGGGTTTCCAGAGGCCAGAGCCCATCCCAGGCTCAAGTGTAGCCACGCACAAAGAAGAACGACTCCACACAGGTGTATTATCACACCAGGAAAGCTGCCAAACCCTGCAGTTTAATTCTTAGAGTGCACTCCATTCTTGAGAGGATCCTCTCTAGGCACCATGTTTCTGCCTGGAGAGGACTGGAGATTGAGTTAGTGCTGTGAATGAAGGTCTTTCTTTCTCTGCCAGTGACTCCTGCGATGTGGAGCCAAAGGGAAGCCCCAGAACTAACCCCACCCCTTGTTCCTACGATGCCTGGCCCCACCAGCAGAGGGGGCTGCTCTCCGTCCCTGGCTGAGAATGGACTTCTTCAGAGCTCTCCTTGTGGTTTCACAAAGTTTGAGAGCAAGTAGGTTGATTAATACAATGATAAAGTGCAGCAACCCTGAGGAGCAAGTAGATTACAATTGAATTAAAAAAAAAAAAGGACTTGGTCCTGTGAAAAGACATAACTGATTACAATCCAATCAAGTAAAAGTCCCTTGCAGAAGTCAATGCAATCTTTCTGCTTAGATGAAAGAATTACATTAGCACTCAATACATTCCTGTGGAAATTACAGCAGCCTGTAATTTAATGACTTAATATATTGTATCAGGTTGGAAAGTCCTGATTATAGTTGCTAAATAAAAGTTGGAATCCAAACATTTCTCATGCACAAGATTGCACCTGCTAAGCCTCCTCCTGTTGCTTTGTTTTAACCCTGAAAGGTGGGGGTGGGGACGGGTGTTGTGCTTTACTCCTCGCTCCCAACCTGCGGCCCAGCTTTTAGGAGTCTTGAATTTGTTTTGTGGAATTGTACTCCTTTCTGTGTAGTCCCTGTTCCCACATCTGTCCCCCAAGGCTACTCTTGAATAAGTTCTTACAGAAGGGACCCTGGGTCCTGGGCACTAGAACTCTGTTCCCTGCCTTGGCCCCACCCTGGGCAGAAGCCGTGCTTCAGGTGAGCACCTAAGGTCAGTACCTAACGGTGCTGAGTTCCCGCCAGGAGAGCCGGCACCACCAGGCTCCTGTCTCCGCCAACACAGACAAGAGGCAAACACCTGGCGTGCTGGACTCTGCATGGTTGCTCCTTTGTTAGGCTTCAGGGTCTCCTTCTTCTGGCAATTTTAGAACACTGTTGGCTTTCTTAAGTTCTGCTACTGGAGAGCTCCCTGTTTGACAGGTGGATACCACAATGGGGTCAGAAACCAGAGTGACAGGCTGTTTCTGGGACTACAGAGGATGGCAGTCTGGCTTGTTAGATGACAGGCTCTAAGTGGGGAAAAGGAAAAGGGCATAGAAACCGAGTCCCAGGCAAGCGCAGGGCACAGCACAAACAAGAGCCAGAGCCTCTACTCTGTGCTGTATTACGAGTGGCTTTGGAAAAGTCCCTTCACCTCTGTGGTCTCCATTTTCTCATCTGTAAATTGGGGAGAGTGGACTGCATGGTGTTCTAGCTCTGATTCTACGCTTTAACATTTCTTTTTTAGTTTTAATCACCCAGATAATAAACATTACATGAATACATTCTTTTTGTGATATCAGACATCACTAGTAAAGCAACCCCAACTCTAGTCTCCTCCTCAGAAGCAACCACTGTCTGGGGTGCCTGGGTGGCTCAGTTGGTTAAGCTACTGACTTCGGCTCTAGGTCATGATCTCGCAGTTTGTGAGTTCGAGCCCTGCATCGGGCTCTGTGCTGACAGCTCAGAGCCTGGAGCCTACTTCAGATTCTATGTCTCCCCTTTCTCTATGCCTCCCCTGCTCACACTCTGCATCTCTCTGTCTCTCAATAATAAATAAACATTTAAAAAATTTTTAAAAAAGGAAGCAACCACTGTTATCTGTATCTTTTGGAAATTTCCCTATGCATTTATGTACAATTATGTGGCTATGAATCTGTTATTTAGAGCTGAGCAGAAAATGTTTAAACTGGTATTTTCTTGGGGCGCCTGGGTGGCTCAGTTAAGCATCCGACTCTTGGTTATGGCTCAGGTCATGATCTCATGGTTTATGAGTTCGAGCCCCATGTTGGGCTCCATGATGACAGTGCTGAGCTTGCTTGGGATTCTCTCTCTCTCCCCCTCTCTCTGCCCCTCCACTGCTTGCTCTCTCTCTCTCTCTCAAAATACATAAATAAACTTAAAAAAATTTAAACTGGTATTTTCCAGTTTTATAATAATGGGCTAAAGACGTTGGTGTCCTAGCAAGAAAGTTTAGGAAAAGGGCTTCAACTTGTAGTCTGCTGAGAACAACCATTTGCCCATTCAAGTTGGATCCAGCTTTTTAGTTTTAAGGGTTCCTCTTGAAATCCATGCCTCAGCCTTAGTTCCTGTGGGGAGGTGAAACCCCAACAGCCATACCGCCTACTTTCTTATGCACCCCAATGGGCCAGGAAATGGAGGGACATTTGCAGGCAGAACAAGGGCTGAGTCCTGCCATCTTTGAATATGAGCCCCCAGAAGGAAAGAGTCCAGATGCCCTGTGAGGGCCTGCCCAGGTCCTGTTGAGTGTGAAGGAGAGGTCCCCACTCTGGGCACTTACGCTGGGACAGGCGTCTTCCCCCTGCTGTCCGACCAGGATATACAGCGTGTCGCCCTTCTCCAGGTTGAAGATGCCCAGCACAGACACGCCGTGGGACCGCATCATGGTGTTCTTCCCGCCTTTCCCGCCAGCAGCTCCGTAGCCCGAGATGCTGCAACAGAGCAGAGCACATGAAGACTGACTCCTTTCCTTCGAACCCAGCAGGTTCCAGTGGGCTCAGTGCACCCCATCGTGGTCCTGATGGTTCTCTCCCACATCATCAGGCCATGAGGTCAGCAAGGAGGGATCCTCTCCCCATGGTCAGAAGAGGACAGTCAAGTTTAGAGAGGGATAGGGAATTGCCTCATTCACAGAGGTAGGAAGGTAAAGAACTAATAAGGGGTACAAAAGAGAAAGAAAGGGAGGAGAGAGGGAAGACAGGTAGAGTCTGTTCTAGTGTGGGGTGTTGGGGGGATGATTTCCTGAATGTCTGGGATTTCCCATTATGGTTTCTCTCCCTGTCCAAGATCAAAGGACTCATGTGACCTTAGGCAATTGACTTAACTATCCTATTCCACATCTGTAAAATAGGGCTAGTAAGAGGACCTACCTTTTAGCCCATGTGTGTGTGAGGAGTAAAGGAATTAAGACAAGCAGCCATAGAATTGTGGCTGATACATAATAAGCATTTATTATAATAGTAGTTATTACATATTATTATATTATACGATATATATGATTATAACTTATATATTATTATTATTATTAACGGTGAAGGTAGTAGTAATTGACTTCATACACAGTTTTAAAGTTTTCTCACCGGGTCTAGACACAAGTAAGTTCCACATGGAATGAGTGAGGTGAGCAGTGTTTCTGAGAGCAGACTGTTTATTCCCATCCTACTAGCAACTCTTTCTAGAGCAATGTGTGGGCAGAAAACAAACAACCAATCATGAGACATAAAAACAGAGTTGGGGGGAGATGTGGCGGGATTATTTCCGCAGCCTCTTAGGTTGTTGAGATGAAGTCAAACAAGGATGGGAGAAAAAGAACTCAGTTGGTGACCCTTACCAGGAAAGCAGCGTGTCTGGAAGACAGCTACACACTAGCTACAAATGCCTCCCCAGAGATCATCTGCCAGGGAAAGGGACGGGGGAGGTTTTCACGTCCCTGTGCATTCAGATCCGAGGTCCTTTATGAAAAGCGTTCAGGAAGAGATGCAAGGCAGTTTTGTACGTGTGCACACACAGTGGCTTTCGCCACCTGCAATTCTAGGAAATGTTCCATGTTCCAAGCGTGTGAAGGGTCTCCTGGGGGCTCTCCTAAGGCAGAGCTAAGCCCCGTTCTGCAGAGAGAAGCCTGGAGGGCTGGCTGATTGCTAATGTGGCAGGTGAAGGACTGAGGTCTCCGTGGAATGCCACTGTGGGTCGCCAGGCACTGAGAGTAGTTCACTGAAAACTGATGTGGCTTAGGGCTGTGTGCATAAGGGGAGATGGGAGATGGGCTCCAGGCCCTCCTGGGGCTTAACAAAGAAACTAGAGAGACAGGCCTAGTTATGAGAAGAGAAGTCCCACCATAAAGGCGGCTATATCAGGGAGGCCAAGTGGAGGGACCAGAAGACTCTGAGTTCTATGAACGGAGTGGACTATTTCCTAGCTGTGTATCCTCTTAGAGTCCTAGCCTCTTCTGTAGTCAAAGAACTATGTCTGTCTTTCTCATATGTTTTCACTCTTATGTGGATCCTGAGAAACTTAACAGAAGACCATGGGGGAGGGGAAGGGGTAAAAAAAAGTTACAGAGAAGGAAGGAGGCAAACCATAAGAGACTCTTAAAAACTGAGAATAAACTGAGGATTGATGGGGGTGAGAGGGAGGGGAAAGTGGGTGATGGGCATTGAGGAGGGCACCTGTTTGGATGAGCACTGGGTGTTGTATGAAAACCAATCTGACAATAAATCTCATATTAAAAAAAAAAGAAGAACCATATCTTCTTTTCTGAACTCACAGGATAGAGGGGAGGTTAACATCAAAAAGAGATAATGGGTAAAAGCATTGAGAAAGTGGCAGATCTCTGCACAAAGTCAGGGCAATCAGGTGTTCTGAGCCTGAAAAGGGAGACAGGACTGTGACAGGCGTTGTAGTAGTGGCGTGCTCTGGTGGCACTGGGGGTGGCCGAGATGACGGACGGGTGGGACTCTCAGACAAGCAGAAACAGGTGGAGGGTGGGAGTCAGGTGGAAGCGAAGTGAATAGAAGTGAAGAGGCAGGAAAACCTATGGAATGTGTGGCTGTAGCAGGGTGGCTGGGGTGGGGAAGGAAGAGGACGTAGGTCTGCAGAGGGAGGTAGGGTTAATTCCTGAACATCCCACAAGGTGGCAGGCATGAATGCACATGACTCCCCCTGCCCCCCCCCCCCAGCCCATAGCCATAAATAGTAGCTGTTAGTAATTCATTTGACAGACGAGGACACCGAGGTTCAGAGGGATTAAGTAACTCATCTGAGGCTACACAGCCGGTCAGTGGCAGACCCTTGTCCAAACCCCCACATTTCCCCTCGAAGAGGCCATTTCCTCTCTGACATGCTGCTGCAAGGCTTCTGTGGATACACAGGGAGGGTGGCCTGAGAAGCTACTGGCCCATCCTTGCTCCTGACTCATTAGAAATAAAGACGGTGGCAAGGACAATTAAAAGGCTGAGGGGAAAGGAAGGCTTATTGGTGAGAGGAAAGCAGCAGAAAATTCTTTAGCCCAGAGAAGGGAAGCCTGGGGCAGGGGTGGGTGGCAGTGGGGTTCCAGAGACGGTCTGTGTAGAATGTAGGGATAGCATGTGGTTAGGCCCCTCTCCTCAGTCCTGCCAGCTACTCCGTGTTTCGGGGCTTTGCCAGGTTGCAGGAGAAAATCCTGTCAACCTGAAGGTGTGGTTTGCTTGGAAAACTGCTGCTGGAGACAGAGACCTCGTCCTGCCCACTTGTGCTGTGGCTGAGAGGTAAGCGGTACCCTGTGCATCCCATCCTGCCTTGTTTGCATATCCATTTGCATAAATCTGCATGCATTATGAATCATTCTGAACTCTTGCACATGTATAAATTTAGCCAAATTATTATATTTTAGAAGTCGTTTGTTCCTGACTCACTTTCCCTCCCTAGCCCTTCTTCCCTATTTCTCCTGCCCCCCCTCCCCATTATGGACTCTAGCCCCTTCTAGGCCTTGACCTAGCTCTTGGCAATTAGGTGGGATGCAAAGGGGCCTGAGGCCTGAGTCCTGAGGCACATGCTGGGCATTCTGCGGGCTGTGTGACTCAGGGCAAGCTGGTTAACCTCCCAGAGCCTCAGCTCCCCACCAAGGAATAAAATGAAGACAAGGACCCCTGCCCTCATGAGGAGAAGTGGTGGGTTTGAAGAGACCACACACTGATGCCAAGTGCAAGGTAGGACTCGGGGCTGGGGTCAGTTCTCCAGAGTAGACAGTAGAGCCTGGCAACTGGCACTGGCCATCAGCAGCCAGATTTCCTGTTGCTGGCCTCGGCCTCACAACTCCACCCTGGATTAGGGACTGCATTGAAGCCAGGGGAGCAGGCGACAGCCTGCCTGGACTAATTGTAGGAGAAGGGGCACCTCCCTCGCCAACCCTCTGAGTCCTGAAGTCCCACCGTGGAGCTGCCCTCCTTTGGAAGCTTCGAGTTGCTGCTACGTACAATGCTTATCTCCTCTGGAGTGGGCTGTGCCACAGCAAGAATGCAGACAGACCTGGATCCAAATCCAAGCTGTTACTCGATGCCAGGAGTGGGTGAGGTGCCCCTTCCTGGGTGCTGACCCTGCACTTGGCCGACCCTTACATTTTGTGTCTGAGGCACCTTGCCTACCTCTCCTGGCCCTGCCAGCATTACTCACTGGCTGTATGACTTTTGGGCAGGCTACTGACATTTTTTGAGCTCCGCTTTTCTTATCCACAAAAGAGAGGTACCTACCTTGCAATGTTGTTGTTTGAATTAAATGACATAATGCCCATAAGGGACCCAATTCAGTGCCTGGAGGGTAGTCAGCGAGCACCAAATAGCAGCTGCTGTTCTGATGCATCCCTGTGGGTGAGCCTGTCTACTCCTCTTCTGGGGGTGACTTCTGGGAGGTGGAAGCAAGTGAATGAATGAGGCCCTGATTTCTAGAGAATAGGCCAATAGGTGGAGGAGGCTGTGGCCACAGGGGTCTGGGATCAAGGCTATCCAGTTTCACCCAGGGAACCAGTGGGGGCACAGGCAGCCTTGATGATTCTAAAGACCTCCGAGTCATATGAATCATGTCACACAAACTCATGCCAGAATAATAACCTCAGCCTGACTCTCCAAAGCTTGCCCCCCACTCTGATTCCTTGTAAACAATTTATTTTTGATGGTTGACAAACGACAACAAATTAATACACCTGCCACTCAAGTGGGGAAAATGACTTGCAGTGATTCCAATTTACTGGAAATTACAAGATACTGTTCTTGACGAGCTGATGCTGTAATTTTTTTGTTTTTCCTCATCTAAATCCATGCCCCCTGGTCAGAATGGATGTTTATTGGGTTTGCATTTTGTATTATTGACTGTGAACCATTGTTACCTGATGTAATTGAGTTGTGAATCTTTTTAAAATACAGAATTAGCAGCAAATCAAAGTGGCTGCCTGCCGGATCCCGAAACGAAAGCATGGCTAGTGTGCAGTATGATGGCCTGTCAGCCGCCACGCATCCGTGGGGACACTGGAGGTTGACCGACGGAGGGAGTGAGTGAACCTGCTTGGAGATACATGGAGCACCTCATTCCTCTCCTGAACCCCACTCTCTGCTCTGCCTCTACTTCCTAGCGGGACCTTGGGTGAGTCCCTCTCTTCTTTGAGCCTTGAAATCAGGGTAGTAAGATCTGCCTTGCCCATCCCAGCCCACAGGTTTATCGTGAGGGCACAGGAGGCATGGGAGTGTGTACGAGGCTTGGTCAGTGGAAAATTTCTGCTTACACGCATAGTTGCATTATCTAGATGGGTCATTTGAGCCATCAGGAGACACCCCTGGGGGTAAGGGGTGAGTTGTGGAGGCACGTGCTTCTTGCAGCCCCAGTTTTGTTCTGGATCGCACCAGTGAGCAAGGCTGATGGTGCAACCTTCCTGACCAGTGCAGCCCTAAGCACCTGGGAATATCAGAGCTAGAGGGGAGCTCAGTAACCTCTCTCTAAAACCCTGCCCGCCACCCCCCACCCCCCGCTACAGATAGAGACACTGCAGAGAAGGGAAAGCACACTTTCAAGGTCACATGGTATCAGTGGCAGAATTTGGACCCAAACACCATTCTGCCTGCAGCCCATCAATCGTTGTGCAATCTCCCTGCCTCTGACTTTCCCTGCTCTGTGCTCTCCATGGCGATGGCTATCTGCACAATTACTCTGGCAATTGATCATGCCTGTGACTCTCTCCTACAGTTGTCTAGGACTGTATTGGCACTGTGGACTGTTAATTTCACTTTTGTGCCCTGCAGTCTTTGCAAAGATGGTGAGGCTCCAGTGTCTCAGTCCTCTCTGCAAGTCATGCAGCGCCTATTCAGTGGCCGGCACGCAGTAGGAGCCCCGTGGCTCAGTGGCTGGCACACAGTAGGAGCCCCGTGGCTGCTTGTGGATTGGGTTGAATGATAGTGTCATCCAGCTGCACACTCTGGTCCCTGGAGCCAGGTGAGGAAATGCGTGTCAGTGATGGAGACCACGAGGAACAGCTGTGGCCCAGGTCAGCTGGCAGGATTTGCTGGCTCCAGCTGGGGTCCGGGACCTCTTGTACATTATGTCTGAGGAACAAGTGAACCATGAGGGAACTGCCATCGGGAGCTGTGGGCCGTGCTTGACAAATGTTTCTATAAATGATCTGTGTGTGGGGGGTGGTGGGGCAGGGGGAAGGCTGAGGGCTGGGGAGGAGGGTGAACTCTAGAGAAGCAGGGAGGAAGGCAGAGGGGAGAAAAGGAGGGACAGACAGGAGAGGAAGGCAGGAAGAGTGAGAGGTGGCTGCCGACATCTACTGATGTGTGGGGTACGTCCCACAAAGAGTCACACAAAGTCCCTAGCAGTCTGTCTCCACTCCACGGTGAGGCTGAGGTTCTCCCCACCCCAGCATCCATGAGCTTTTTGTGCCCCACATGGGCCGCCACCCCCACGGGCACACTCTAGACATCGTCACTCAGAGCTGTGACCCAGAAATCTCCCTTCATCAGGTGACACTCTCCCTATTACCCTAATCCTTGCCTGTCCTTCTCAGCCAAGCTCCTGGAGGTGGTAGCTGTCACTCGCTGTCCTGCCTCCTCAGCCCCCAGGCATGGCAGTCATCCTGGGTCCCGCCTCCTCGCCGAGTCCAGCAGTCATGCGGAGTCCGCCTCCCAAATACTTGGTGGCCCCGCGGGGCCCCTCCATGTGCGCCTCTCTGCCCCAGCCTAGCTCTTCAGGACTCAACCCAGCTGCCTTCCATCTGCTATCACCGCCTCCAGGCTCGCTTCTCTCTCAAGCTGGCGCCAGAGGGAGCCAACGGCATTTGGGACGCGAGGCTCCAGCCTAGGGGCTCCTTCCTCCCCTCTTCTTTGTGGACAAGTCTACCACCTTCGAGACTGCCCTCAAGCTGTCTCCCCGTGGAAGCCATTCTTGAACTCAGGCCCTTCCCTGGCCTCTGATAGCAGCGCCTGATGAAGCCTCCATGCAGTACTTTCTACATCACACCGAAATGCTTTTTTCTGTGTCCGACACCCCCATTGGCTGGGGTTCCTCTTAGGCAGGGAGTGGATCATGTGCACCTTTATATACTTCGTGTCAGGTACAGCGTCCTAATATGTGCTGAATGCGGTCCACTGAGACTTGCGAATTATGAGGGGGGAACAGGTCTGGACACAAGGACATATGTCCTTGGGGGGGAGTGAGACCATCTCTGTTTTGACAGAGGAAATGGCAAATCCAGAGGAAGAGGAAGCCCAAGGCAGGAAAGCAGCGGGGTGGGGGAGATGAGGATTTAGGGGTTGTCCCCGAAAGCCCCTCCCCACCAAGCCTGCTCTTTTCTTCTCCCCAGCCTCTTCTTCCTCTCCCTTTTCGTGGTGGTGGGCAAAGGAGTAGAGGGTGGGAGACGGGCCCAGGATAACTGACCGGTTAAGAGTAGGGGACACGTTTACCTGTGTGCATCCCTGAGGAAGCCCCAGGCAATGATGGCCCCACCTTGGCATAACAGTAGGTGCATTTAGCTCTCTTTCCTTCACCTCTCTGATCAGTAGTAAAGAAGCAGCTGGAACGATAATAGTGGCGGGTCTCAGGCAGCAGCCAGATAGCACTCGCTGAGCGCTCACACTCTTCCAGGAATAGGGGAAGATCATAAGAAATGCTCTCACACTTTCTCACCTTTTTCTCATCTCTCTTGATGTGTTTTTCTCACTAGAGGAACTGTACTTACTAAACAAGAATTAGTTAACATGGAGAAAATGTCCTCCAGAAAGAGGGTACCTGAATTTTCTACATAGATATTCTGATGTGGGGACATTTTGATGTGGGCTAAAAAGCAAATCATTAAATGGTCTGTTCCTTTGATACTCAGTTATATGATCAATATACATTACTGTCCAAGCCCTGAGCCTCATCCAGGGTCAAGGTGAGAAATATCTATTACAGCCTTTAAAGGATTAAAAACCCCCCAAGGATTCAACAACAACAACAACAACAACAACAACAAAACCCCGAAGTTTTCCGGGTTTTGATTTTTCCCTTTTTGATGTGGTGCTATCTCAGGCCAGTCTTAAAAAGTCCTACAGATCAGAATGTCCCCTTTGCCAATTTGGACACTTTGACGTGTCCGGCTTGAACAGCAAGATGGCTCCTTGTACACGTTTCCAGTGAGTGTTCCCCAGGCAACGCTGGGGGCTGTGGGCTAGTCTCAATATTCCAGAGAGAAATGGGAAGAGTTGCCGGATTTGGGTTGGGATTATATCCAGTGCACTGTGGCAATACTGTGGAAATTCATGCAGATCAGAAACCTGGCTAGACTTAGATGTGGTTGTGATTTATTAAAAAAAAAAAAAAAAAAAGAAAAAGAAAAAGGGAAAAAATAAGTGTAGTTTGTCTTCCAGGCAAAATCTTTCAAAACATGGGGCCCATCTGAAGAAGTCAGAAAAAAGTCTTTGGAAACAGAGAAGTTAGGAAGTACTCTCTGTGGGACCAATCTGTTACCGGAAATACTTTCATGCCACTGCCTGCTGCCTGACATTATCACTGCTCCAGCCGGTTTCTCTGCCGACAGGCCAGGGAGCACCTAGCATGAGCAGGCATCGTGTGAGGCACTTGTACATAATCTGTGCAACCAGGTGGGCAAGTGTTAGCAAACTCCAGCCCCTGCCTTTTACAGATAGGGAAACGGAGTCTCAAGAGGTTAAATAACTTGCCCACATTTGGAGGTGGGTCTGATTCACACTGTCTCAGGGGGAAATGCAGCCCAAGAGTAACACCTTACTTACATGGCGCCTCCTATTTGTGGATCTTTGTGGGAGGGGCAGTAAGGGACTTGCAGCCAGTCTGGTTTGGGAGCTGCCCTGGACAGTGATGGGACAGTGGGTCTCAGTGGGGGTTTACCGTTGAGGTCTCTGCCTTACAGCCCCTGTGCTTTCCTCTTCACATTGCTTTTTATACAGGGAGAGCTGCACCGAGGGCTGGGCTGGCCAACACCCCTTCAGGCAGGGTGGGGGGAGGGAGGAGGGCTCCCCTCCCAGGCTTTCATTTCCAGAGGCTTCCTGGAGGTGGGTGGTGCATGACTGCCATGGCTGCTTCCCTTTCTTGTTTTCTCTGTCCCCCTGCATGCCTCTCAGAGTCCCTATGTGACTTTTAGTGGAAAGAACACACCGACTTTGAGCCCGAGGGCCTTGGGTTTAAATTCCAGTTCCGTCACTGATTATGTGGCCTGAGATCTGTTGCAAAGTGGCTGACTCCAGTTTCCTTTTATGGAAACAAGGGAATATCACTAATAATAATGACATCTGCTGCACCGCTAAAAGGAGGAATACCTGGTAGGTCCTCAGCAAGCATTCATCTCTGTCTCTCTGGGACAGGGGGTGACCCATGAAACCTCAGCCGGGCAGGAAGGAGAGGCCTGGCTTGCTCAGCGTGGCCAGTCCAGGGATGGTTGAGTGTCTTTGATCATTTACTGGGGATGTGTAGGACCTAGAACAGCTAATCTGATTGCAGCCAAACCTTGTTATTGCATTCCTGCCCAGAATGTCATTTAAAAAGCACTTAGGGCTCTCCCTGAAATGCATTTACACTGAGATCCCAGGGGTGGGGCCGGACAGAAAACAGGGCGACTTGAGAAGCCTCTTTTCTTCCCAGGGGGCTGAGGATGTGCTTGGGGGTGGGGGTGGGGCTGGGGAAGTGGAAAGAGACCTCACTTCCCACTGTGTTTGGCCTCTGGGGCATTTGCACCAACAATGTCATTATCATGATGCTTCCTATTTAAGCCTGCCGTTTGCTGTGGAAGGAGCCTCAGTAAATCTGTGCCTCAGAAGGCTGGGGTTGGAGGTGATATCCAGACTGTGTGTCTGTGGGGATGCTCCTGACATTCTGAGCCTCGGTTTCCTCATTTGTAAAATGAAGACTGCAGCACTGGCCTTGTCCACAGAGCTGAGTGAGGACTACACTCAAGGGTTTAACCTAACTCAGTCATTCCCAGGGGCCGTATCAGCATTACCTGGGAACGTGTTAGAAACTCATATTCTCAATGGATGAATGAATGAACACAACGAGTACGATGAATACCGTTTATGTCTCCCTTCCCAACCTGGATCCAATAAGTGTCAACATCTTGTCATATTTGCTTCATTAATATAAAAATGTTTAGCACAAAATTTTTCTTAAAATTTGTATTTTTGGACCCCACTTTAGACCTACAAAATCAGACCTTCTCCACGTGGGGCTAGTAACCTGCATCAGCCAGTCATTCAGCCATTTCGATGGTTGAGAACTACTGGTCTGAGCCTTTACCGGCCATCAGCTTCACCTATTAGCCAAGTGGCCCACTGGAGTCAGGTCTCCCTCCAGCCTGGCCTCGCTCTAGTGGAATACCATGCAGTTGGGGTGGGTGTGGGACAAGAGTTTGAGGACCGCTGTTTTACTTGCAAACCGTGAAGACCCAGGAAAGGAGGTTTAAGGATAAGAGCATCATCTTTCATGTACATGGTATGTTTGTTTCCCAGACATTTTACATGCACTGCCTCATGTGAATGGCATCCAGTAATATTCAAAGAATCCACTATAATTTCAATTATTAGTAATAAAGATAAGGAATGTTCTGAAGCTAGCTCATGCATGTATATCATCTCCACAAATAGTCTGTGGGCTCCTTGAAGACAGAGAAAACATCTTTGTTGCCATATCCCATTATCCCCCATCTCCCCATCTCTAGTCCTTATATCCCTCTATGGGCCAGAGTCTGTGGCCTCTGAGCCTTGTGTGCTCAGGCACCCCACAAGCATGCAACCACAGGCAGGACCCCCATCATTTTCAGGAGGGTAGATCTGCCCCTTGGCTTCCCCCACCCCCTCTGCCATACATACCTGTAGGTGTCGGTGACTGGCACCTTCCAGGTCTGGATGCCCTTCAGGGGCCCCTCGCTTCCCACTACCACGCTCAGGTTGGAATTCCGGTAGGCGTTGTTACACTGGGCCTGTGTGGGGCCATGGGGCCCACTGGCCCCGCACGTGGTGAACAGCCAGTGAACTGCAGCACAAGAGGAAAGGGAGTCACTCACTTGGCCTGGCCCTCCCTCCTCCTTGGGCTTCCCTGGGCTGCCTCTGAGCTGTCCGCTCCATTGCCCCAAACCCATGTTCCAAGATGGCACCAAGGTCAAGGCAAGAAACACCGATCAGCCATTCAAACTGGAAACTTCTCTTGAGGATCTACTATGTGCCAGGCCCTGGGTCAGATATGAGGGGAGAGACACAGACAGAGCTGACTGATCTGGGCTTAAGAAGCTTACAGTCTAGGGGCGTCTGGGTGGCTCAGTTGATTAAGTGTCCAACTCTTGATCTCGGCTCAGGTCATGGTCTCACGGTTCGTGGGATGGAGCCCCACAACGGACTCTGTGCTGGGATTCTCTCTCTCCCTTTCTCTCTGCTCTTCCCCCACTTGCCTTCTCTCTCTCTCAAAACAAATAAACTTGAAAAAAAAGAAGCTTATAGCCTACTAAGGGACACTAAAAGGGATGCAACTATCTACAACACACGACAGTAAGAACAAAAAAGCCCTCTGAGAGTTCGGCTAACTGCACTGTGGGAGTTCTGAGGAGGGAGAGAAGACTCTTTTGAGGTGAGTCAGGCATGGGCAGTGGCTGGGCCCTTCCCAATTTCTCACCAAGTTGGGCACAGCGCTGGGCAAATCACAGGTGCTCAATCTATGCTATTGTAACTTCATCTAACCTGCTCCCAAAGGTTGGACACATGCATGTAGAATCCCCTTAGCTTGGAGAAGCTCAAAAGAATAAACTGGAGGTAGAATCAGCTCCATAGCCCTCTGTTCCCCATTGGCCAAGCACCCAGGACAGTGGCTTTGTCCATCTGTCAGGCCCCCAGTGAGGCTCAGCCTCCTTATTTATAACCAAGTTAGGTTTGTAAACACAGTGAAAGCGGCTTCCAGGCTCTCTATGTAAAAAAATGGGAAACAGATCACATTTCTCTCCAGTGCATGCTCTCCTTTTCAGAGCCCCTCACCACCACTTCCGGGTGCTGTGTCTCCAGAGTACCCAGTGCCCTTAGGTGGCCTTCTAGGGGTGGCTCAGGATCACTTAGCACACCCCACCCCTCCTTTGAAACTTTCTATCTTTGAGCCAGGCTGGATCCTGAGGAATTGTAAGATTTCATGTTGGCTAGAATTCTAACATTTGTACAACCTATAAAAACTTCTTAAAAATGTGTTCTTGGTAAATTACTTTTACTTAAAATATAAAAATGTCATTATAAGACTGAAGAAATTATTTCCCTCTAAAGTGATTAAGTCAAATTCTACCTATAGAGAATTATTGAAAAATTAATTTGGTATACATACTTTGCTCACTAAAATGTTAAAATGAAAATTTTTTTGAAGATTTTTCAACTGATTTAATGATACAGAAATGAAAGCTTAGTTTGGGTTGCTAATTACAAGCAATCAGATTGAGATTGCACTGGGGAGTTTTGGTAATCTGAAAACTGGGCCAGTGTGGTGGGCTTTTGTGACACTGCCCTGGCCCCAAGGTTAGGAAATGGAAGTTCTAGTTGAGGTTCCAATGCATACAGCTACTCAACACTGGGTATTCAACACTTTCTCCACTTTACTTTTTTCAAATGAAGGTGTTGATATCTATTTGGTTTTTGAAGGCCGATTTGGTTTCAAGGGCAAGAACGTGATGAATCCATTCATGTTTGTTTGAATGGTTAATTGTTAATTTTCTTATCTTTTTATAATCTAAAGGAGTAAACTGTTAATTCAAAGAGCTACCTCTTTACTGAGGGCATTTAACAGAGCTCTCCTGGTCAATTGCCCTTTTACTCTCTCCAGCACCCAAATCCTAAGTGTGGGCTGTGTCCAAGGGGTGAAATGGATAAGGACATGGGTTTTGGGGCTCCCTTATAAATTATTGGTTGTGGGACCTTGACAGAGCTCCTTAGTCTGTAAAAGGGGCTGGATGGGCATGAGGATTAAAGGGAGCAAGGGATATTAAAGGTCTTTGTAAAGTGCCAAACTCTAAAAATATGAATTGTGTTAATGACTCCTGCCTATGCCTAAGGCAGGTGCTGTTCCTGACAATGGGAAATGTGGCCAGGGGAGTTTCCGTGAATATGGATGAATCCTCCACCAGCAGCACCTAGGGATTTAAACCCAGTGAGCTAAGGATGAGAATGTGAACAGGGAGAAAAAAGACAATCCTGGAAGGGGAATCACAAAATCCACTTGTCCTGTGATCTCCAGCTCCTTGAAGCCTGTTCTCAAATCCAGTCTGTGTCTGAGGCAAGCAGCCTAGATTTGGGGGCAGCCTTCTCAATCTGGAGCAGAAGCATGACAGTTCATGCAGTTAATTCAGTCCTGGAAATGAAGTGTGTGTGTGTGTGTGTGTTTTCTTTCTTCTGTTTTTTTCCCCCAGTTTATTTATTTATTTTGAGAGAGAGACAGAGCACACAGGCAGGGGAGGGGCAGAAAGAGAGGGAGAGAGAATTCCAAGTAGGCTCTGTGCTGTCAGAATGAAGCCTGCCTCTGGGCTTGATCTCACCAATCTTGAGATCATGACCTGAGCCTAAATCAAGAGTCAGACACTTAAATGACTGAGGCACCCAGGCACCCCACTTTCTTCTGTTCTTAAGGGTGTGCTGAGGAAGAGAGCTAAAGGTATGGGCTTGGCACCATACCTGAGCATTTCCCCTTCAATGGGACCCACTTCTAACTTCCATCCGGGTTAACTCTGTTCTAAATGTTCTGAGACATTCCCAGAGATGCTGGGCTTCTACTTCCTGACCAGATGGGGCATTTGGTGAGGTAGGGAGAGAAGCAAGGGCTTTGGGTCCAGATGGGCTAACTTTTCCTATCCTGGATTTTGCCCTTCACCAGCTATGATACCCAGGGTAAATCATATACCTCTCTGAGCCTCAGTTTCTTCATCTGAACACATGGAGATTAGACTTAGTGTGAATATTAAGTGATAGCCTAAGCAAAATGCTTAGAATAACATCTGGCATTGGAGATACATAATGAACACAGTTTAAAATTGTATAAATTCCTATTCAGTTTCTGACTGTGAGAAGCAGAGACACCCAATCTCAAGATTTATGTTCCCATTCCATAAAGGAGGGCCATTAGGGCTGCTTCTCAATAAAGGGATCAGTATTTTCCCAACTCAGTGGACATATGTTAGTCTCAGGTGGTTTCTGTACACAAAATTTTGTTTTTATTTTCATCAATTTCTGATGGAGAGGTCCAGAGAGAAAATTCTTTCCAGAGTAGATTCCATGGGAACAGGATTTGCCATCCCAGGTCAGACCCATGATTTATCCGGCTAGAATTTGCTTGCTTTCAGCGGCCTTCCAGGCATGATGGCCTTCCCTGCTCCCTCTGATGGCCTTGACCCTCATAAATCTGCCCAGAGTTGCTTGGAATCAATTTATGTTTCCCACCAGCTATATCTCTTAGGGGTATGGGGTTTCTAACTTCATTGTCCATTGTCCAAGGGCTTTCCTGCTTATTATGTGTGTGGGCTTGTCTTGCTCAAGCCTCACTTGTTGGTTCCCTTTGCTCATTCTTTCTGGAATCTGACATCATAGAATATCACAGCAAGATGGGACCTTGGAGATCACTGAATTCAGTGGTTTCCAAACCACCTGAGGACCTTTAAAAGTATGAATTTCAGGGGGCGCCTGGGTGGCGCAGTCGGTTAAGCGTCCGACTTCAGCCAGGTCACGATCTCGCGGTCCGTGAGTTCGAGCCCCGCGTCGGGCTCTGTGCTGATGGCTCAGAGCCTGGAGCCTGTTTCCGATTCTGTGTCTCCCTCTCTCTCTGCCCCTCCCCCGTTCATGCTCTGTCTCTCTCTGTCCCAAAAATAAATAAACGTTGAAAAAAAAAAAGTATGAATTTCAGAACTCTGGGTATTCAGATTAGTAGATACTAGGTTGGGCAATGGTTGGGGGAGGACAATACTTGCATTTTGTAAAAACTTTCCCAGGAGAATCAATGAGATTTGTGAACTCAGTCCTATCTACTTCATTGTTCAAATGGAGAAAGAACATCCTTCTCCAGACTTTTCTGAGTAAGTCAGCCTTAGAGAAGGAACTGAAAAATTGGGGGTTCTTTCTCTGTCCAAAGATGCTTTGGTGGTGATAAGGCCTTCCCAGCTTTTTGCACTGAAGACTTCTAGCCTTTTCAGATGGTTCCTACAGGAGTCCCTCCCTGATCCTGTGTCCTTATTAAGACTTTAATGTTAGAATCTATTTTTAAAGATAAGTTCACCAGAACTGTAAGTTCCTGTGGCTTTGTATAAAGGGACAGGGACAATCGCTACTCTGCTCTATTTCTAGTGTCCCTCTAAAGTGCCTAACATGGTGTTGGCTCCCTTCCTCTGAACACTGGGTTAACGTTGGCTGGGAGCAGACTATATTAATTTCCAGATCCTTGCTTGAGGGGTGGGTTCATGGATTTAAAAGAAAATTATTATTGCTCTGAGCCTGGTGATATTAACTGCTGTGGGCCTAGGAGGGCCCCAGAGGAGGTATCTGGAACAAGGGACTCTTGGAGCAGGAAGGGTCTGGTAGGTACTTTAGGCAAGGTAGGCATGATATCAGTTCTAAGCTAAGGCAGATAGTTAGAACCATGAGACAGTAGACAAATGCTAGGGTGATTTTCAGAAGTGTCTCTGGGGGTGGAAAGTATTGGATACAACCTTATAGATCAAAGCAGGTAGGTCCAGAATCTGAGAGGCAAGAGATTTAGTGACAGTGGTTCCAGGGGGGAGAAGTCAAAGTAAGCTTTGGTTCCCAGGTAGAAGCTGTTTATTTCCTGATTTGTTTATGCTTCCTTTTCTCTCTCTCTCTCTCTCTCTCTCCCTCTGTGTGTGTGTGTGTGTGTGTGTGTGTGTGTGTGTCCAGTGGGGAAAGGCTGAACCTCGGATACCTGAGAAGTAAATTCTTCCCATGAAGGTGACAAAAACCTCTCAAAATAGAATGTGTATATAATATGAGTTAGGTATTGTGCCTTTAAATATGTATTAAATTTAAAAATCAGGAAATTCAAGCTGAGTGACTAGCCTGTGGTACACAGAGTGAATAATCAGTCAAGCCAGGCATTAAGCACAGATCTGAGTTCAAGTTCAAGACTTGAAAAAGTTGCTAGACTCACCAGGAAATCCTCATGGGACCTGTCTGAGAATCTATTTTTCTTTTTCTTTTAAATCCATAATGCTTGGGCTCAGTTAAAGCCAGGACAGACCATATCAAGCTGGCTTAAGGCCCAGAGAGTAGGCAGGCCACCATGAGGGGACAGGTGAGAGTCTGGTCAGGATATCATGGTGCGTGGGCCCTCAGCCCCAGAACATCCTACCCTGGCCCTATAGTATCATAGCCTAGCACAGTGTAGGTTTTAGCGGGTCATAGGCACAAACCAGGGAAAGTTGGTCCTTAGCATCAGGACTCTGGTTCCCAGAGAGGCCATAGGGAGCCAGGAGGTGTCGAAATAAAATCCAGAAACTGGAATGTTTACAAGGTCAGGAAGCAGAGATATAACAGAGAGGGACTGGGTCAGAAGCAATAAGGCAAAACCTTGGTTTTTGGTGAGAAGATCAAGGTCACAGTTAGACCAGCAGTGATATGGACTTGATGCTGAGCTGCTAACCTGGGAGCACAAGGGTCCTTGTATTCCCTAGATGAGAGTCTACATTGGACCCTGAGGTTCTGTGGAGGATTAAGTGGACCCCAAGGAGGAACCTGGATTGGGGGTAGAGGAAGGAGGAAGACTGGCTCTTTTCCCTTCACTTGGAAAAAAAAAAAAAACCAAACTATTGTATTAAATCTCATTTAGGAAAGAAAAAAAAATGAACTGCTTTATCTTGTTCTTACTTATACCACACATTGGAAACCTAGCTTAATACTCGTTCACAACTAAATTGTATAAAGGACCCACAAACACCAAAATACTGATTGGTTATAGACAGCAGAGTAAAGAAAAATCCATTAAGCACTGGGTTTCATTTTAAGTATATTGCAGCACCCTCCAAGAAGAAACAAATCAATTAGTAATATACCTCACCATGTTAAAAAATGGGCTAGACAGTGATTGTACTAGTTTTATTACTGTTGCTAAGCCATCTCATCTGCTCAATTGAATGCAAAGAAATAAAGCGTGATACCAAGGAAAATAAGTTTTCAACTATTACTATTAATCACAATAATAAGGAATTTGCCTCATGTTTAAGGCCTATGCAGCTGTACCACACAGTAGCGCTCAATGGCATAGGTGAATCTTTTGTACCATTTTGATTCTGAACCATGGAGTTGAATTTTATTTACAACTGTTGACTGAGCTGAACTTCACGGGAGCTGTGGCATATTGAACCTCTTTGATGGCCATTGTAGATGCCATTAAATAAAATCAGGACTAAAATCCAAGTAAATATAATTACTCACCATCCATAAATGCCTATGATATCATTCTTTATTATAAATTGAAAAAAGTAACCCCTTTTGGGTACATGATGATAATTAATAAATTGTTCTCCTTATTGGGGCAAAGTAAAAATAATACACATATTGTAGCCATCGTGAGGTTAAAACATTTCTATCTGTCTCAACTCTTCAAACAATGGAGCAGTGTCTACTTCTAGATATATGACCAGTGTCTGATTATTGTTTTGTTTTTGTTTTTTGTTTGTTTGTTTTTGTTTTGTTTTGGATGTTAGCAGTTGGTGAAACTTAATGCTTAGGTCCATTTATTTATTGGGAGTTGTAAAATAATGATATTCAAATGATATATATATTTTTCTTATTTATTAGTTGGAATATATAAAGAGATGCTTCCTCTCATCTACTATTTGGTTACCAAGTGGTACAGTTTATATAGAAAAAGCAAGATAAATGCTCAATTCTTCCTCCTTACAGTTTTCAAGATGATGGATTAATTTTCTATCATCCTCCAAAGTGACCAATTAGTTGTTTATATATCATTATTAATCCATGAATCTAAGCATGTTTTTGGCTGTAATTAATCACAATTATTATCCTTTAGAAGCTCATACCATTACATTTGTGCCCAGTGGTAGCCTCCTTAGTTATTTTGCTTCCTTGCTATCTTGTACGATGGAATGTTCCTTCCCCAGACCTGGACTCAGCCATTTTCTCAAAAGCTTTGATTTCTTTTAGTGGAAAAATGTTCTGTAAGTATATAATCTAGGTGCTATAGACACTTATTGCTACAGAACTGGTGATTGTTTCTAGGTGTCTCTAGAGGCCAGAACTAAGAAACACGTACGTATATCAGTATACACATACATACATATGAAGTAGACACATATGTATATGACAAAATACGCCTTGAGCCCACAATGATACTTCCAGTTCAAATTCAGGACTACAGGGTTTTAAATTTAATCCCTTCTGTATTGCATACACATTTCTTTTTTCCACACGGAGAATCTTGGTTCTCAAGAACACAGGTGATAACAGGGGTAGAATATTCTATAATTACTCAGTTCCTTTATCCTCCATTATACACGCAATAGTATCAGAGTTACAACACTACTATTTTACCATCATCAATATAAAAGTAAAGATCAGTTAAATTTTTGTGCAGGGTATATGTGCTCTCCATTCTCCTATGGTTTCCTGAAGCTGTACTCTATCTACACTGTTTGGGGGTATCACCATTACATATGACACTCTTTCCTCTTAACCTCCAGCTAGTCTTTCTGTAAGTACTGTAGGTTTAATGTGCGTATCAGTTGTGTTGATATATCTCTAGTAAGTTTGGTTGTCAGAAGCTTGTTTTCAAGTAGATTCACTAGAAAGGGTCATAGAAATAATATTCTTTGAGCTCTTGGATATTGATAATATTTTTTCCCTTGAAAAAACACATTACTCTGTTTTTTCTGGCATAAATAGTACTGTCAAAAACTCTGATGATAATTTAAATTTCATTCTCTGATAAATCATTTGCTATTTTTGCTTAGGTGTCTTCAATCCTTCTTTTTTCTTTTTCTTTAATTTCCAACAATTTTACTAGAATACCCTTTGGCATTGCTCATTCTGGGTCAGTTTTCTCAGCAACACAGTGTAGTCTTTTAATAAGTAGTTTCAGTAAAAAATTTTCCTTGAATGATAACTTTAAGCATTTACTTTTCTCCCTTTCTCTGATTTTCTAATTCAGGCACTCCTGAATGTTGATCTGTATGTTGGATCTTCTCTGCCTATCGTGATGTATGTCATCTTCTTGATTTAAAAGTTTTTTTCTCTTTTCACCTTCTCTTTCTTCTAAGGCATTTAACTGTGTGTTTATTTGCTCTTGCATGTCTTCCAATTTAGTCTTCACTTCTGAAGTTATTTTTTCCTTTTATCTCAAATTCTTTTCTGAGTTCCACCACTTGGTTTTTCATCTCTTGTGGTACTGATTTGTGTTATTTTTCATGTCTTCTATTATTGTTTTAATGCCTGTTAGCTCATTTGGAAATAGAAGATTACAATTTTGATATTTTCTGCGGTGTGTCTTTCTGGTATGCTTTCATTTTTCCGTGGAGGTGTTGTTTTGTTCTCTATGCTCTTTCAAGATTCTCATTGTAATGTCCATTGACGGGTGAATGGACAAAGAAGATGTGGTGTATATATATACATATATATACATGTGTATATGTATATATATATATATATACACACACACACACACAATGGAGTATTACTCAGCAATCAGAAAGAATGAAATCTTTTCATTTGCAACTATGTGAATGGAACTAGAGGGTATTATGCTAAATGACATTAGTCAGAAAAAGACAAATATCATATGACTTCACTCCTATGAGGAAGTTAAGATACAAAACAGATGAACATAAGGGAAGGGAAGCAAAAATAATATAAAAATAAGGAGGAAGACAAAACATAAGAGACTCTTAAATACAGAGAACAAACTGAGGGTTGCTGGAGGTGCTGGGGGTGGGAGGATGGGCTAAATGGATAAAGGGGCATTAAGAAAGACACTTGTTGGGATGGGCACTGGGTGTTATAAATAGGGGATAAATCATTGGAATCTACTCCTGAAATCATTATTCCACTATGTGCTAACTAACTTGGCTGTGAATTGAAAAAAAAAAAAAGAATATATTATTAAAACGTTACAATTTAGAAGTGCCTGGCTGGCTCAGTCAGTAGAACATATGACTCATGACCTTGGGGTCATGAGTTTGAGCTCCAAATTAGGGGTAGAGTTTACTTTACTACTACTACTACTACTACTACTACTACTAATCATAATAATATACATCACAATTTGAACATCTTTTCAATTATACTTAAAGAAGAGATATTCAATGGGGTTGGGGGAGAGGGGAAAATGGGTGATGGGCATTGAGGAGGGCAATTGTTGGGATGAGCACTGGGTGTTGTATGTAAGCGATGAACCACGGGGATCTATCCCTGAAACCAAGAGCACACTGTATACACTGTATGTTAGCTAACTTGACAATATTAAAAAAATAAAAGTAAAATTCTCATTGTAACATGGATGAGATTTGGTCTTGATAACCTATGCATTTTTACATGAAATTAATTTTCTAGGATTTTAAGGGTTCAGGAGTTTTTCTAACTTCACCGAGCTCCCTCTACTCTTTTTTTCATGTTGTGTTGAAAAATATGGTGTTTTGGGGGCGCCTGGGTGGCGCAGTCGGTTAGGCGTCCGACTTCAGCCAGGTCACGATCTCGTGGTCCGTGAGTTTGAGCCCCGCGTTGGACTCTGGGCTGACGGCTCAGAGCCTGGAGCCTGTTTCCGATTCTGTGTCTCCCTCTCTCTCTGCCCCTCCCCCGTTCATGCTCTGTCTCTCTCTGTCCCAAAAATAAATAAACATTGAAAAAAAATAAAAAAAAAAAGAAAAATATGGTGTTTTGCTTTCAAAAGTTTCTGGCTCTGTCTCATTCTTTCATATTTATCTAGACATCATTTTATTCATTTATTTTGTTTCTATTATTCCTATCCTATTCAATATTGATTTGACATCTAGAAATTTCTTCTCAGTGTGGGCCCTTTCCTGGAAAGGAAGCTTGGTGGCTGGGGTGGTCTAGCTCCTTTGAACATTACCATGGCCACCTTGCACTCACACACTCCTGGACTGGACAAAGCCTCTCCCAGGTTCAGCAATGGTTCTCAGATTGGCTGTCAGTCATTTCCAGCAAATATCTGTCAGCCATTTTCTCCTGTTCTCAGGTTTATAAGACCAGCCTGTTGTTTTCCTCTCCTTTCTTTTGTTCAGATGCTGATATTTTTCAGGTTTTATGGTTGTTGTACTTTGTCCTCACCCATTTGTATTTCAGGCATTTTTTAATCAAACATTTTTGTTGTAAATGTCTATGGGTTTTCAGTTTTAATATATGGTCGTTCTGCTTTTAGATTCAGAGAGTTAGACAACGAAGCTGTTACCTCCATCACTGCTATTGTCCCAGAATCCTTGAAAACAATTATGATGTAGGGATCACTTGAGGTCACTTGCTATGATTAGCCCTTTTATATTATCTATCTGGTCAGGTCTCTCACCTGCATTTCTACTCCTGGGCTGCAGGATTTTCAGATTGCATACCAGGGATGTCTCCAATGACCATGGCCTAGAACTTGCTGTTATATCATGTTTTTCATTTTTTTGGGAGACAGCCCACTAAGTATAACTTAGCTTTTTCTTGATAGTGCCACCCACACCTAACCAGTTGTTTAGGGCTATTTGTCCCTTCATTAAATGGTGCCAGAGAGAAATATTTTACACTAATTTACTTTCTTCTCTCTCTCTGTCATGTATGTTTTTCTAGTGCTTCAGCACATCCTCCTGTTAATTTCAAGTTTACACCCGATGTTGGGTGAGGGCACGAGAGTGGTCCTGTATCTTTGTGTGTCAGGCTGAGGTCCAGCTACCTGTGACAAGCTTTGATTTCACAGTTTTGGAATGTGCTGATATTTGGTACTTACATTCGATAGATGGTGGAAGGTCCTGGAAGTCTAACCTGAGGTAAAAAGATGTCACTATGACTTTGAGTGAACAGGGCTAGAAATCGTTAGTCCTCCAATGTCAATTTATTTAATTATAACACATTAATGTGGCACCTCAATATTCTCCAGCAGGTTTAGCTCCTGAAAACCATGTTAGGTCAGTAGATAGGGAAGGGGGAAGAATCGCTTTTATCCTATCAGATAGGCAACCATGTAGAAAAGTTAAATCTCAGGCTAAGTGAAGAGAGGCAGGTCACATTGACTCTTTCTACAACACAGTCAGTTTTCAGTTGGTGAATTCTTCATGTTCTAGTTTGCTTCTCAGACTGAGTTTGTTTGCATGTTTGCATGGCATCGGCACAAACATGAACCTTTTCACACACACATTCACACCCACAGTCCCATACACTCACACACACCACACACATGACACATACAACACACACTTACACACTCATACTGCACACACCATCACACACACCTAATACAACTTCTCACACTCACACCTCACATTCACACATGGTTACACTCACACACTCTTGCACACACACATTCACACACCCCATGTTCATCTATGCAAAGCTTTCTGGTTATTTCTTTCTTGTTCTTTTTTGATGATGAGAAATTGGGACCTGGTGACAATAATTATAACACCAGCCTGCCTTTTGTGCTAGATACGCTCACACGTGGTCTGTTTTTACTTTTACACCGTCATCTCGTTTGCCCCTCACACAGTTCCACTAGACAAAGAGGATGCCTAAAAATGCTGAGGTCTCCCACAGAACAAAGACCAGAGGCCCACTTCCCTCTCTGCTGGGAGGCAGACATCCCTTCATGGAAGGGAACCTCTGAGCAAGCCATCAACAGGGCAGCAAGTCAGGGCTGTTGAGATAAAAGCTGCTTTCAGGACTGAATTACCCTAAACAGCTCTGACACACGGCAATCTGAGGGAGTTTTTAATGGTTCCTGTGATGGCTCCTGTGTTGTGTTCTCAGCCACCCCCTGCTCCCTGAGGGAAAGTGAGTAACACATGAGAGAAGAGAAAGGTCACAGGAAAAACACTATCTTGAAAGCATAGCTGTAAAAATTAAGTTAAGGGAGTCCTCGGGGCTAATTTGGTTATTCCCAAGTTGGTATCAGGCTGGAGTTGTGTTAATAAAGTATTTGATAGGGAGAGGGGTGTTGTGGACTCACCCATCTGGGGGTTACACTATACACTTAATGGATTTGGTTTTGAGTTTCAAGTGGGAAGTGGTGGTGATTCAAACACCAGCCTTGTCACATGCAGCCCTGAAGAGTTATTGATTTCTGTCCTTATCTGCTCTTGTCCATGGACCAAGGGGGGAGAAGACCTTCATCTGGTGCTTGGCCATAAGGGTTATGTGAGTAGGGCTCGCTGCCTCCTGAGAGACAGCAATGGTGCGGGAGGCCAGAATCCCTCCTTCATAGCTTTATTCTTAGTAGTTCTTGCTTATTGTCTGGTTCTAAGTCATGACGGGCGAAATCCTTACGAGGTCCTTGTGACTGGAACACCTCTGACAGATGGACAGATGGAGTACAGGCAGCCCAAGTGGCCAAGTGATTTGGAACTAGAAAAGAACAAATGGGTCCTGACTCTGGGTCTGGGTCTTGGACCCTCTAAGAGGAATTGGAAAACAATGACACCTGAGAGGGTGGGAAATACAGATGTCAAGGGCAGAAGGGAAAGTAGTGGTGAAAGAAATAGGAGCAAATGGCGGACCAAAAAGGGAAGGCAATGTATCTGAGATGAGGGGACTAGAGAAAAGGAGAGAAGAGATACTTCTGTCTTATTCCTGCCTATGATGCTACCAAGTAGCTAGAGATGGGCACCATGATCATCAAGCATGAGGAAAAGGCCAAGAAGATCACAGAGATGTGTGTGTCGACATGGTCAGGTACCAAATTAATGACACTAGTCATGTATAGGGCCAGTGGACTAATGCAGCAGTCATCTATAAAGAACTTTTTGTTATGGGACTGGACCCTTCCTAGGGCTCCCAGCTATTGTTTTGACCCCTCAAGCTGAATGAACCTCCTAGAATCAAGATATCCCACCTGCTTGTAGTAGAAACACCAATGACCAGAGACTCCTGTTGTTATCCCTCAAATAGCAGTGCTGGTTTAGATAGGGAGTAGGTTTCCCAAGGCCCTTTAGACATTGTTCATGGCTTTTGGCTTGCCATCCCCCTGGTGAGGAGCCAGGCATCCGGGTCATTCCCACCCCACCTGGCTTCTTCATTCCAGGCATGTTCCCCTTTTTCTACCCATCTTCTGCTGTGTCTCTGAACACTTCATAGTCAAGGCCGCTAGAGTTTATGAGAGTTATAGCTATGTCTTGAGGGCCTTGGAAGTTTCCCCAGGCCACGCCAGGCAAAGAGTAAAACATAGGACCTTAATGGTGGTGACAAGTAGTATTATCTGGTTCTGCTCTGACATACACTTGAAGGAACCTGAAGTTTTCTCTGTTAACACCCCCATTGTTATAGCACATATGCACATACCACACATGCTATGCCACTGTCATTTCTGTCCCCTTAACTTGCTTTGATTTCTTCACAAAACATCACTATCTGAAACTATTTCACCTGTACACTTGTTTGTTGTCTGTCACCCTTACCAGCATGTACACTCTATGTAAGCTTAAGTGAGGCTTAGTTGATTTTGTTCACTGCTTTGCCTCCAGGACCTACAACATTGCCAGTCACATAGGAGGAGGTTCACAAACCTTCGTTGAGCGAAGAACAAAACAATATAGAAAGAAGAGAGCAGACCAGATATCAGCCCCTGAACCCACTCAAGTGGTCAGAGGAGGAGATCATGCATGCTGAGGGTGCTGGGTGTGGTCTGGAGGGAGCACCACTGGCACTTGGTGTTCCTGTATTAGAATTAGAGCAATATAGGATGGAAGGATCCAGGGGGGTCCTGGTCATACAAATGGATGTTTGTTGAAAGGCATTTTGTCTCTTACCCATAACTGCACAACAGAAAGAGGTAGGGTCCTAAGGGGCCACAACCATCTTCACATAGTCATCCACATACACAACCAGCCCACACTCATATGCGTACAACCACACCCACATTACTGAAATGTAGGGAGCCCTGCAGTCTTTATGTGAATGCTTGAGTCCTACTCCTTAGCAGTATGGACACTCCATTGACCTGATGGTTTATGGAACCTATCAATTGATAGGCTGAATGGACTAGTTAGTAGATCAAAGTCATAAGGCCAGTTGAGGAAAGGAAATAGTCCTCTTTATCAGGGAGCTATTCTGAGGCCTGGGGCATTTTTCTGATTCTGTTAGGTTGCTAGACAAGTCTAAGCCATGCCTTAATTTCCTCACTTGTTAACATTAATCCTATGCATCAGCAAAAAAAAAAAAAAAAAAAAAAAAAAAAAGTTACAGAAAGGGAGGGAGGCAAACCATAAGAGACTCTTAAATATTGAGAACAAACTGAGGGTTGATGAGGGGTGAGGGAGAGGGGAAAGCGGGTGATGGGCATTGAGGAGGGCACCCGTTGGGATGAACACTGGGTATTGTATGGAAACCAATTTGACAATAAATTATACTTAATATAAAAAAAGCATTAATCCTGGAATAGGATTAATCTGCCATTCACTTAAGAAATAATAATTAAACGAGTAAAATGTGCTCATATTATTATGAAGATACTATCAATATTCACTAAAAACTAAATCAGACCGCTCAGATCCAGGCTCCTGGGATTTGTTTAAAAACAAATTAAGGGGGCGCCTGGGTGGCGCAGTCGGTTAAGCGTCCGACTTCAGCCAGGTCACGATCTCGCGGTCCGTGAGTTCGAGCCCCGCGTCAGGCTCTGGGCTGATGGCTCAGAGCCTGGAGCCTGTTTCAGATTCTGTGTCTCCCTCTCTCTCTGCCCCTCCCCCGTTCATGCTCTGTCTCTCTCTGTCCCAAAAATAAATAAACATTGAAAAAAAAAAAAACAACAAATTAAGACTGAGATCTTGACAAGTTTTAAAAGACTTGGGGCGCCTGGGTGGCTCAGTCAGTTAAGCGGGGCCAACTTTGGCTCAGGTCACGATCTTGCTGTCCGTGAGTTCGAGCCCCGCGTCGGGCTCTGTGCTGACTGCTCAGAGCCTGGAGCCTGTTTCAGATTCTGTGTCTCCCTCTCTCTCTGACCCTCCCCCGTTCATGCTCTGTCTCTCTCTGTCTCAAAAATAAATAAACGTTAAAAAAAAATAAAAGACTAAAAACCCTCTTTCAATTTATATGGACGAGTGGGTCTTTTTGGAGCAATCCGCTATGGCTCCACATAAGTCACTCATTTTCCCCAAACAGAGTTTGAATGCTTCATTTGCAAATTGACAATGACCTGTGTTGGGGGAATTGCTTGACAAGAGGACCCAAAATGCAAAATCCTACCCCCTCTCCCTTTTTAGCTTAAGAGCTGGGATTTGCTTGAAACTTTTGCAAAAAAAATTCGAGGAAAAATATACCCAGAACACACACTTAATGTATAAACAAATGTGCACAGCTCATAGTTTGGGAAGGAGAAGGGCTATAAATACCCTGAAAATTTATAAACGGCAACATATGGAGGGATGAGTAAACTGGCCCAATCTTTTCCATTATGTTTTAATAATAATGTTAATAACAATAGCACAGCATTTTATATTAGTATATTCTTTTGTACCCTTCAAAGGCTGTTAGAAGTGATCTCATTTGCTCACTACAATAGCCTACTCTGAGAAAGCACCATAGCAGTTCATTCACCCCTGCTTTGCACATGAAGGAAAACCTGGGGCCTGGAACCTTTGATTCTCAAATTGCAGAGCTTTTGAGACCTTGGTCTCCAGGAATCTTTGTCAACCCACTTATCATCTTGCTGTGGACTGGCACTCAGTAGGCGTTTTGTGAATATTTAAGTGTCTGATAGGTGTGAGATCACTTCCAGGAATTTTGCCCATCAGACTCCACAATGAGCCCTCAAAGCTTGCTGGTGATTGAGTGATCTCTGGCACACAAAAGCCCACTGCAGGTAGGCTCTAAGGTAGTTCCCAGTGATCTCTGCCTCCTGGTAGTCATGCCTTGCTTAATCCCCTCCCTTTGAGTGTGGATGAAACCTGTGCATTGCTTCTAAGCAATAAAATATGATAAAAGCGATGGGATGTCATTTTCATGATTACATAAGATTGTAACTTCCATCTTGCTTGCAGCTTCTCTCTCCCTTTCTCTTTCTCCCTCTCCCTCCTCCTCTCCTCTTCCTAGGCTTCTCCAAGAACTGCCGACAATTATGTGAACTTGGAAGAGCACCTTCCCTGATGGAGCTTTCAGATGAGACTCAGCCTTGGCTAACACCTTGATTGCAACCTTATGAGACACTATGGAGCAGAGGACCCGGTTGACCTGAGCTTGGTTCCCTGACCTACAGACACCGATATAACAAATGTGTGTTGTTTTAAGCTACTGCATTTATGATAATGTGTTATAATGCAATAAATCACTAGGCACCCCAAAACCCCACACCAGCACTTTCATGGGCTTCCTCATCTTTTGTGCAAGTACCCAGCATGGAGGGCACTGGCTAGACTCTGTTCTTCCTGGTGCCTTCTCTCTCTTTCCTCCTCGAGGCAGTGATGGCTGAGGTGATTCCACCTCTTGTTCCTTTTCCTCTTGTCAGTGGAGGAGCAAGTGGGGAGGACTCCCTTATGTGATCTAGAGTTAGTATTTCAGCCTGTCCCCTCAGGTTCCTCTGTCCAGCTCTGGGCCCAGATGAATTAAAATAAATCTCTCTGTCCAGGACTACTGCAGCTTTGCTGCAATAAGCAGAAAGCTGAATAAGCTCCAAGGGGATGTAGGGTTGTTTTGCAGGCTGACCCAGCAAGTCTGGGAGTCGGGTGATAATTAAAAGTGATCTTCCCTCAAAACAAGAGCTTAATGTATTTGTACCGATGGAGGGATCTTTTGTGTCTGCCGGTCTTGGAGCTAAATGATCTTAATCAAGGTGTGCTGAGACCAGAGTTCCTGGATCATTTGTTGCCTCCCACTTATGCAAACTTTCACTGAAACAAATGGGAAACAAGGAATATGTTTTCTCAAGCCATCCAGGAGAGAGAAAGGCAGTGAATCCTCTCTTGGGCTAGCAGGAGTCATGGCCTGGTATTTTACAGCATTTTGTCTGTAGCCTTGCCATACTCCCAAACACCAAGTAGCATTAGACTGGGCATTTGTGAGGGGTTTTTGAGCCTGTCAGAGCCGGATGATGCTGTGCTAGTTCTCTAGGGGGGCCCAGGATTGGGAAGTTATGAAGTAACAATATAGATTCTTTCCTTTCTCAAAGGACACTAGATTTCTTTTCAAAAATGATGATCAGTTTAGTATAATTTGCAGTGCACCAATCTTGGATGAAGACCTCCTCACCATCCAGCACAGAGGGAAGCCAGAACCATGGAGCTGGCCGGGGGTGGGGTGGGAGGATGGGGAGCAGGGAACCTGTCCTAATTCCAGATGCCATCAGAATTGGAAATTGGATATGGAACCGGAATTTCTCTTGTGCCAAGAGAGTGGTGGTTTCACATCAGGCTTATGTGGACCTAGCTCTGGGTGGCACATTTTTCAAGAGTGGTGCTTTGGCTCACTCCCAGCTGCAGGCCCCACAGCACCCAGCACAGGGCTTGGCACACAGGAGGCATACAGCGCATGCTTGTTAAGCTTGTTGAACTGAACTTAGCCCTACCTGATTTTTTTTTCCCTTCTAGGATTGGGATTTGGGGAATTATAAAAGCACACTGACTAGAAAGCAATGATGTTTTCTGTGTTGAATGCTGAGTTGAATCTCCTGAGGGGAAAGAGAAAACCGGTCGATCTGGATATAGCAAGAGCTTTTCCCTTGCTGTGGTCAGCAGCTAGGTGGTTTTTGGGATTGCTCCCAGTGGGTATAGGGTTAGAGCGGGAAGACTTTGTGGAGTGAGCCAGCTTAGGTTTGGATCCTGGCTCTGTACGTGATGGGTGGGACAAGTCACACAACCTTTCCTTACATCTGAAATGAGAAAACAGCGATGGCTCATACAGCTCACTTTGTGTCCCGTTCCCCTTTCAGCCTGTGATATGCGTTCACTTCACTGAACTTATGAAATGTAAGCACTAATAACGTAAGCGTCTTTTTTTTTTTTTTTTTTTTTTTTGACGCGGGGAAACAAAAGCACGGAAAGGAGAAGGGAGTAGCTTAAAGTAAGTGGCATAGCTGGGACTTGAACACAGGTAGTCCGTGCTCTTGAAAAGCATGCCAGACTCAAAATGGGTGATGAGGCGTGGGAGGTGCAGCTTCTGGTCATGGAATGAATGAGTCATGGGGATGGGATGTGCAGCATAGGGAATATAGTCAGTGGTACTGTAACCCTGTTGTATGCTGCCAGATGGCAGATACACTTGTGGGGAGCACAGCATAACATATGGATGTGCTGAATCAAGGTGTCCGACGCCTGAAACTTGCGTAACACTGGGTGTCGGCTAGAGTTCAACAAAAAACAAACAAATAAACAAACAAAGCCCTATGGCATACTGCTTCCTGAGAGTGATGTCTATCCTCGGGGAGCCTGGGGGCCTGTAAAGACCAAATGAAAGATGCTGAGTGTGCTGAGTAACTGTGCACAGATCAAAGGAGGCAGCCCGGAAGCTGTTGCTGGTGGGCGGTCCGTAGGGGAGCAAGCCTCCTCCTCAGCCTTCTGCTCCACCCCATACTGCCACCAGGTCCCCGCGCAAGCAACTTTCTCTCCCTTGGCAACCACGCAGGCCACCTCTTGGGGATGCTGACTAGGTCTCCAAAGTACAAAACCTCTTGTACCGGAAGAGACTCTTTAACGTCAGTAATGGGGATTGTGAATCATGAATTAGTTCCACCCCACGTCTCTTCCTGGAGCACAGCTGTGTTAGCTTCCAGGGAAAGCAGACGCGCTCAGATGAAGAGTGACATTGTAACCGGGAGGGCTCTGAACCTGGCGCAGTGACTGGGGTCCCGCAGGCCTCGTTAAGGCTGGCGCTTCCTGTGTCATCACTAGTTCCCTCGCTATAAATAGGTGATAATCTAAATTTAGTAAAATAAGAAGGAACATACAGCACTTGGTTGAAAAGCAGGCCGGCTGAACAGGAACATGGCCAACCACCCAAACGGGTCCCAAGGACTGTACTGATGGCCCCATGCCTGCCTGAGTCTTAAGGAATTGCTACCCTTAGTTGAATGGGTGCTAAGTGCCTTCATGTGCTCTGACTGGGGAGCGGGGTGGTGGTTTACACAGAGGGAGGCCAATTAGCTGCAATTATCAGCTTTCTTACATGTCTGTGGGTACACTGTGTACCCAGTGTGCTGTTTTGAGTATCCGTGGAAGATGCAGATGTGCTCTGTCTAAGCAAAAGCACTAGAAACCCGAGTTTTTCAGAGAAGAGATTCCTCCAGAAGACTAGTCAACAGTAGGATTCTTAGAGGATTTATTACAACTTGCCCTTCAATATATTACCTGGTTTAGAAAAATTAATTTTTTTTATATGATTAAAAAATGAAAGACCATGTTCTTTAGCCTCTTACACAAGTTGTGTAACTTAAGGCAAGTTACTCACCCTCTGTGGGCCAATTGCCTCATCTGTAAAAGGCGGATTATGTTATAGTACCAACTAATGAGACACTGCATACAAAAGAGCCCAGTACAGTTCCTAACACCCAGCACCACCCTGTGACTGATGGTTTCTAGGTGTGTAAAGAGGTGATGACAAAATGCAAGGCCTTTGCTGTCTAAGAGAGAAAAACTTGGAAGTATGTCACGTGACTCTGAGCCAGCCTCTCATCTTCTCCAGACCTAGGCTCCTCATCTGTTTAAAAGAGGCTGCCTGTTGGGGCTCCTGGGTAGCTCAGTTGATCTCACGGGCTGTGGGTTTGAGCCCCGGTTCGTGGGTTCAAGCCCTGCGTCGGGCTCTGTGCTGACAGCTCAGAGTCTGGAGCCTGCTGCCAAGTCTGTGTCTCCCTCTCTCTCTGCCCTTCCCCCACTCGCACTCTGTCTCTCTCTCTCTCTCAAAAATAAATAAAACACTTAAAAAAAAAAAAGGCTGCCTTTTTAAAAGAGGGTTGTTAAACTTTGTTTCAGATCAGGCTTTTCTTGAGAGTTTTGTTAAACATGCAGAGTGTCAGCTCTCCTTTCCTAGACATTCAGATTCCACAAGCCCCTGGGGACCAGGAAGCTTCATTTTTAATGAGCAGCACTTCTGGGTCCTCCCTCCCCTAGCAAGGTGATCAGAAGCAGATGGTGTCGAGACACACTTGGAGAAATACTGAGAACTCCCTGTCGCACCCAGGAAGTCCCAGATTCTGTCACTGTGCATTTCTGGGGAAAGCTGTTAATGATGCAATGAACCCAAGAGTCCAGACTGAGTCCCCCCAGGGTGGGTGGGGCTCCCGGCACTTCTACCCTTACTTGTTTCCTGTCCTCCCTGCCTTGGGGCCCCCTGCCTCCAAAACTGGCACATGGTAAAAAGCTAAGGCGAAAGTACGGACCCCAGCTTCCTTGCTACCCCCAAGCTGGCAGGTGCTGACAAGTGACAGGATGATAGGATTTGTTTGGAATTGGATTAGGATACACTTGTTTGTTCAGGAACTAGATGAATCCTGACTATTTCCATGGGCCACTGAAGTAAGCCTGGCAGTGTCTGCGGCACCTGAGCACAGACGGCTCTGGTGGACATGAGAAGACAGGTTGTGAGCGAGGAGGCCGGGCCCTGGGAAGCCGCCTTGCCACAATGGCGTCATCCCCAGAAGGGCATGCTTGGATCATAATGGCTCTAGCTACAAATTCTATTAACTCTAATAGTTGTTCTGTGGTGAATGGATAATGCATTTAGCAGAAATAGACTCAATCAATTTATATGAAACACATAAAACTTTCTCATTGAAATTGGCATCTGTTCTTGAATCATAGAAGCGTGTGTAGAAATGGACAGTCTGTTACCCTTTCTTCTGGGCACATTAGCAGTGCTGTGGGTTAATTGGAGAGATGGGCCAAGAAAGCTCTGGCTGCTTTACCCCACATCCCTTCTGCCTTTAGAACCACGGGGCTGGTGATGGGGAGGGACCTGAAAACTATCTACTTCAAACTTTGAGGGTTTTTTTTAATGTTTAATTTTTTTTGAGAGAGAGAGAGACAGACACAGAGACAGAGTGCAAGCAGGGGAGGGGCAGAGAGAGAGGGAGATACAGGCTCCAGGCTCTGAGCTATTAAGCACAGAACCAGATGTGGGGCTTGAACTCATGAACCGTGAGATCATGACCTGAGCCAAAGCTGGACACTTAACCAACCACCCAGGTGCCCCAAACCTTGAGTTTTGAAAGAAGCAGTTTTTGGGATGCCTGGGTGGCTCAGTTGGTTAAGTGTCCTACATCAGCACAGGTCATGATCTCATAGTTCGTGAGTTTGAGCCCTACACCTGTGCTGACAGCAGAGAGCCCGCTTTGGATCCCCTCTTCCTCTCCCCTCTCTCTGCCTCTCCCCCACTAGAGCTCTCTCTCTCTCTCTCTCTCTCTCAAAAAAATAAACGCTAAAAAAAAAAAAGGAAAAAAAGAAAAATAAGAAGCATTTTCTTGCCTTTGCCTGTGTTGACGTTAGCCCCTCTTCTCTGAGCTCTGCTACTTGTGGGTTTGCTGACAGGCCCCAGCTGTTACATGAGGAGAGAAAAGGCTGTGCAGAGGTGGGACACATCCCTGGACCTCAGTTTGCTAGTGCAAACCTGCCAAGGCTGTGCACAGAGGTTCTGACTCCTGGTCCAGTGCTCTTTCTATGATCCTACAAAGTTCTAAATGTCCGCCCCCACCCCCCACCCTGACCCTACCCTTTGGCAAGAGATGTCTACTGAGAAAACAGTAAACCAACGATCACTAGACAACTCACAGGCAAGACTGTGATTTGATGCTAGGGCTCCATGAGTTACAGATACTTGTGGGCTGGGCCCAAGGTTTGTGCAGTTCTTATTACGTAAACTGAGCTAATTCCCTCTTGCCCTCCCTATACAACATGTGAGCTCCCAGGAGAATGAGAGAGGAAGCTGAGGAAGCTGAGGCAGGATCACTGGGCCTTGGGGGTCCTGCCTGTCCTTGTCTGGGCTTTGGGGGTGGGTGGCAGAGCCTGCTTGCACACTCATTACTGCTGAGAGAGAGACAGAGAGAGAGAGAGGGGGCGAGAGAGAGAGAGAGAAACTCTGCAGTCCCGTGATTGCATTATCCCAACCATTTGGTTAGTGTAATTGTATGTGCAAAGCTGACAAATGTAATTTCCCCAGACTTAATACTCGCCCCATTTTCTCTCTGAGTTTCTTCATCTGATTAGCTAAGGTGACTCAGGCTTCCGAGAAAGCTTCGAGAAGCACCTGGACAGGCTTTTCCTGCCTAGGTGCTCCAGTGGCTCAGCTCTGCCCCATGGGCTTGGGGGTAAGGCCACCCCCAAACCCTGAGGTCAGGCCCTCGACATGGGGCTGAATTAGGGGAAATATGGAGTGTTTAGGGCAACCTGGATGTTTTGTGAGTACCTGTTTTCAAAAGGCCTGATGTGACCTTTGTGTTTCTAGGAGGTGCTCTAACACCTGCCAGGAGGAGAGCTGAAATGCCACCAGCCGCCCTTGTTCCAGCCCAGAGGAAACTGACAGCGCTGAACTTTGGGAAGACAATCTTGTTATTTTGTCTCCTCCATCCTTTGTTGGAAGGCTGGGGGCTGATTTGTTTCCTGGACGTGGGGGCAGGGACTTTCACCTGGGGTGCTCTCCTGCTCTCTTCCATTTTTAGTGTTTATCTCTGGACGGGGACACCTAAAGTGGCTTAGCTGGCTGAAAGAATGGAGACTTCGGGGTCACATCTTGGCTCCACTCCTTGTCAGCTGTGGGGCTCATTCCTCCAGATGATCTTCTCATCCCACAGTGGTAATGACAGCAGCTACCCGTGGCCAGGGTGAGGACAGGAGGGATTGGTGTGTGAAACAGCCCAGCCCAGGGTCAGGCACGCTCCTAGATTGCTCCTCCCCTTCCTTCCCCTCCCTACCGCATCTCTCCCTCCTTCTCCAGAGGCCCTCCCAGGCAGAAGTTCTAAGCTAGGTTAAGCTTCACCTCGCAGGCCATGAGCTGCTGGTTTACAGGCCCACCCCTCCCTTCCCACCTGTGCTCTCCTCGTCTAGACTGGGAGTTCTTTGGGTGCTCGACCTGGATCTTGTTCTGTTCACCATCTCTGAGCACATAACTGGCCACAGAGGAAGTGTGCAAGGGCTGTGGTTGGGTCTAGATTAAATCTGGGTGAAGGAGGGCCTCGGCATGGAGCTAGGGTGCCCGTTCTCCCTGACCATGAGGCTGAGCCCTGGCCAAGTGGCCCCTCAGGGGGTGTGGTGGACATTGTCCTGTGGGTAGTAGGGAAGGGACACCCTGCTCATCCTCCTCCTGATGACTCAGAGACACCCCCACCGCACACTGCTAGGGGTGGGTGACAGGGTGGGACTGCGGCATCTGTCAGGGGGGTTAGGGGCTGGGAGCCTGCCTCAGCTTCTCCCTCCCTTCTTGCTCCCCAGGGCGAGAGCGGGTTCCTGGGAAAGCACTGCCTCTGTGCCCAGTTCTCTAAAGCCTGTCCAAGGAGCCCACTCAGGCTGCTTGGGGACGTGTTTGCCTCAGTGTCCTCTTCCCCTACAGTTGGGGTCATTCTGGAAGGGGGTCTGGAGACAGAACGCTGACCCACAGCCACCTGCCTGTCCTTCCTGCTCTGAGGCGGGGCTGGGCAGCAGAGGAAGCTCCAGTCTCTCAGGCAGCCACTCGCTTCTGATTTTAGTCAGAGGTTGTGGGGTAGCGTTGTGGCTTTCCAGCCACCACATGATTTCATTAGTCTGAGTGGCCACTGTGCAGACCCTCATCAATGAGCCTTTTAGGGACAGTGGGAATTATATGGCAATAAACTGGGGAGTCAGGCGGGGTGGATGGCTGCTCCTAAGTGCCGGCTGCAGGGGAGCTGGCTGCCAATATCTGAGATCCGAGAACTGAGCTCAAGCCTCAAGTGCCCCTGGGTCAATCAATATGTGTTTCCGGAGCCCCTGCCATGTAATCAGTGCTGGTGGTTGGACAGGGCGGGGGCTTGCCTCGATGTTTGCTGAACGTGTCCTGAATTTATGGTCGGGAGGCAGTGACTGACCGGGGCTGGGGAGTCCCTGGAGGTCAGTCCTTGGGGTGGGACAGTGAGGCGAGGCATCAAACAATGAACAGAAGGCCGCCTCCCTCACGCTAGCCCGTTTCATGAATGACCATGAGACAGAGTCGGGAAATAGAGAGAGGTGGCAGGCTCCCTTTCATGTGGAAAAATGAAAAGGTGTTTTGAGGTTTTAGTTAAAGGTGAAGGGAGGAAAGGGGAGAGATGAAGGGAAAAGCCCAGGTCTGGCCCCTGGGTTAGATCAGGCAGGAATTGGGGACAGAGAGAGCTCCACCTGGGGTGGCTTTTCAGGGCAGAGGAAGGAAGGGATTTCTTCCTTCAAAGACAGAACAAGGCTGATATTTATGTAATAAGTTGAGCGTCAGTGAAGTTAGTGTGAAGGTATAAACTTCTGCTTTTTTTTTTTTTGTACTTTGCACTAAATGAGGATTTCACGTTATAAGCAGAAATTAAACATTTATCATTTATCTATTGCTATTTTAATAAAGCGACCTTCTATAGGAAAAAGAGTGTGGTGGACAGTGCCGAGCCCCTGCTTACCAAGGTTACTCGCACTACTCCCATACCCAGGCACGTGCACCACCCCTACCCTGGGGGAACCCTTTGATCTGCTGGTGTCGGGCCGGGGGCTTCACCGCTTCTGTGGGGCGAGGCTCATAGGTCTAATAACTGCCAAGGAACATCATGCCGGGTTCAGAGACTGATTCTAAGAAATTTCCTCCTCGTACAAAGAGTAGCTGAGAAGTCACACCATGGTTTAGGGCCAGAGGCTGAAGAGGCCTGGGTTCAAAGCAGTAAGAGTCTTCATGAGAAGTCTTTCAGCCCAGAAAATGCTGAATAAAACAGCTTTGGTGGGGTGGGGAAGCCACGCTTTGGGGAAATGTGTTGAACCTGAAGGTTTTGGGCCTTTACCGGTGGTGGGCTAGCCTGTCTTTGTGCAACAAATAACGGCTTTGGGCCCAACCCTCTTTATGAGGAGAAGAAATCTGATGTAGGGTTTGCTTTGTTCAGTAAATGGGGAGAGGTTTCAAGGGACTGAGTGGAGGAAAGGATACCAGCTTGGTTCTCCTGGTTCCTGGGTATTCCCCAGTAGCTCCTTTGCACAACTTCCAGATGCTTCATTCGGCCAGGTGATAAGAGACCCAAAAAACATCCTTTTGGAGCCCATAGCCAGGATGTAGGTTCTGTTCCTTTTAAAGGTTGACCATCTTATTCTTTAGACACCACTCCCCACTACAATCACCGCACGTATCTCTCTTCTGCCTTTTGCAACAAAAAATTTACTTTACTTACATTTGTAAGTTGAACCCTTACCTGTAGGGTCAAAGATGGGGGTCTCTCTTGGTGTATTTTCCCAGGGTTTCGGCTCCTTGTTTGGGTTTCTCTCAAACAGATTTCTTGATTTGGGTGCTGTATCCTGTGGCACCTTGTCCTCCCCACTGACTAGAATAGAGAAGACCCCATGGGCTGAGTTAAGTGAGGCTCTGTTTAAGAGAGACAGATGAGTATGCCCCGGGGAAGGTGGGAGAGGCAGGTGGGCTTAGGTTAAGGAGGGATAGTGAGGCCCGGGGCAGTCTGGGTCGGGGACAAGTGCAAGGGACAGGGTGAACTCACTGGTGAGGTAGCAGTCCAGGCTGATGGAGATATTGTCAAAAGCCACGGTGGCTCTGGATCCTTGCCCCCACCACGCAACAATCTGCAGCCAGAACCTGTATGTGTGTCAAGAGGAGTGTGTGTAAGGAACAACCTGGGTTGGTCATTTCTCAGGATTCAGCATCTGGTGAATGTGTGCCAATACTTGGCTCATTACCATAGTTGTTATCAGCCTTACCTAATCGCAGAGCAGTTGTGAGACTGGAGCAGTCCACAGCTCCCCCTACTTCTCCAGCACAGAGTACTTCCCTTTCGGAGGGATTGTTCCATATGTTAACCAGTTTAGAGTCTAGGACTTGGGTCCAGGACTCCCTGAAACTCTGAGGAGAACTCTTTCACTTTTTGGGTGTGGACGTTTGGACAGAAATGAGTGGGCTTGACATTCAGCAGGTACTCCTTGGTAGAGCTGAAGTCATTCTTTTTAAAAAAAAATTTTTTTAACGGTTTTTATTTATTTTTGAGACAGGGAGAGACAGAGCATGAATGGGAGGGTCAGAGAGAGGGAGACACAGAATCTGATACAGGCTCCAGGCTCTGAGCTGTCAGCACAGAGCCCGACACGGAGCTCGAACTCACGGACCGCGAGATCATGACCTGAGCCAAAGTCGGCCGCTTAACAGACTGAGCCACCCAGGTGCCCCTGAAGTCATTCTTAAAATACTAAAATGCTTCTGTACCAACTGATAAAGAGCCATTGTCCCCCAAGTGTCCCATGCTTGTTGCCTCTGGCAGCCTGGCTCCTTCCCTGGTATTCTAATTTTTCACATTATCCAGCAACCAAAAGTTTAACCCAGTCCGGGTCTCAAGGATCTGGTGTCTCATCCAGCATTGGTCTCCACTGGGGTTGGTCTGTGTAGTGCCTGACCTGTTGTTAAATATCAAATAATTTGACTAAGACCTGGGGGTTTGTAACCAACACAGAGTGGGCTGTAAGTATTAAGAGGAAACCCATCGAGGTTTCCTCACAGAGAAGGTAGCATTTAAGTTGGTTTTGAAAGAAGGCGAGGACTTGGAAATGTGGATGGGGATGGTGAGGGAGGGCATCTGCAGTGGAGGAAGTGGAGTGAGGGATGTGTCAGAGCAGGGCAGAGCCCCCATGGCTCACGTGTGAGTGGTGTGGAAGGACACAAAGACAGTGAGAGGCACGTGTGTATCACACACCCACATCAGGCTTCTCCACAAGCCTTGGCAAGATCACAGTTGTCTCAGATTTCCCCGGGGGACATGGTCTGCAGGTGAGCTTCCAGCTCAAGCCTGTGTAGCATGGGACACAGCCAGGCCTGGGATTCTCAAGTGGCCAACAGGGGCCTTAACACTGTCATCTTGTTCTGTTTACAGCAGTTGCCAGGGTTAGAGAGACGCTGCTTGCAGGCAGCAAGAGAACAGGTGCATAGAGCCATGTGGGGATGGTGACTGGAAGGATTCACATTCCCAGGTGGAAGAGCAGTGGGTAAGGGCCCCACAGCCCACATTTCTGATTCTCCTCTCTGGGTCACCATCTCCGAATCTGTCATCCACAGGCTGAGGAGCCAGGCCAGGTGCTGAGCACCATGGGGGTAGCTTCCAGGAGGCCGTGGGTGCCTGAGCAAGTAAATTACATGTGTGCACCCACTGAGTGTGGGGGAGAGGGACAAAAATCCCTGTTTTGCCCTAACTGGGCCCTTCCAGGGAGGCTGCATGCCCCCCCCCCACTCTCCCACCCCTCTCTCTGCCGTCCTTCATCATTACTGAGAGATTAGGACTGCAAGCTTCTCAACCAGCCACTGGGCCTCTTAGCATGGAAGGCATGATGCACGCTGGAGCTGGAATGGTTTCTAAATAGAAGAGTCTCTAAAGTGCGCTGCAAGGCAACGGCAGTGGCAGCTGCTGTTTAAAAGAGTTTGATTGACACAGGGAATTGCACATATTTTGAGTCAGGAACACTCCTAACAATCAGGGAAGACTCAATCAGATGTCGGATCAGATGTAAACATGCAATGCTGCCTCTGTCCACTCGAAAGGCCACACTGCCAACCCTTGCTCCCCAAATGCTCCAGACTCCTGAGGCTGCAGGAAGGGACAGGGGGGACAAAGGTGGCTCATGCTGGGGTGTGGGGAGGGCAGGGGTGAAGCAGAGGAAGTTTGTGAATGGGGTCAGGGGAAGGTAGGTGTTGGGGCAGAGAGGGGGCAGCAAAACCAATCTGGGAGTTTCTTTTCTGTGGGAGGCACTAGCCAAGAGGCCAGATGGCCATCGGGACCACCCAGATCCAGGATTTTCTGTTTGGATGGTACCTGGTTGTGTGTCTTTAGCTGAACTTCATGTGAAGAAGAGATTGCTCCTGGCTCTGCTCCCCGCTCCCTGCTGAAGATGGGTGAGGCCTTCTCAAGGCTCTCAGTCTTTCTGGTGCAACCAGTCTTTCCTGTTTTGGTCTCCTGTACAGATACCAAGTCACTCTCCAGGGTCAGCTGTGGCCTCAGGTCTTGAGTTCTAGCATATACCAGATGGACTACTTTGGGAATGAGGGAAAGTTCTAGCATGTACCAGGTGGACTGCTCTGAGACTGACAGGAAGTTCTAGCATGTACCAATTGGACTGCTCTAGAATTGGGGGAAAGTTCTAGCATGTACCAGGTGGACTACTCTGGGTCTAAGGGAAGGCAAGGTCCATGCCACGTTACTGCCAGGATTATGGGGCCAAGTGGTTCCAACAAACATATAGGTATTCCACTGCCCTTATCCCAAAGCCTTAGCTCTGTATGGAGAAAGAAAGCTGAGCCCCCATGGCGGGTAGAGCTTAGCTCTCCCTCTTCATGGGCAGCCCAGTCAAGGAGAAGGGAAGAGCCAGCTCTTTGGGGATCCTCAAACTCCCTCACTGATCTGTGCTGTTTAAAAACATGGCAGCTGAGGTCTTTATAGCCTTAGCATGGATTTCTCTCCCTGCCACTCAATAGTTCACACCTGCTCAGTTCTTTCAATTTCTCCAAAGTGACATTTTTGATTGCATGGGTTATTGTTGTTTTTTTCTTTTTTTCCTCAGCTGGTGGGGTTTGGAGCTTGTTGATACAACAGACTTGGCTAGAGATCTTGGTTGGAGCCTGTCTTTGCCTAGAGAACGCACCCCTTGACTCTGTCACGCTCAGCTTTACAGAGAGGCCTGTTGAAAATTGGCCTCAGGGGATCCTGGGAGGCGGCTACTGGGGCAGTGGGCAAGGTTTAGAGGGGACGGCCTTGAAATTCGGTATCTCCCAGACTCACTGGGCAGATCTTTGCATAGAAAATGCTAAAGCTGCTCGTGCACAGCTCAGAAAACACGCAGTCTCGTTCAGACAACAGACTGCTAATGGACAGTGAATATAGTGCCTTATTTGCCACTCTGCCAGCCTTAGGGATTGACAAACCTAATTAAGTTCACTTAATGATTTTAAGTAGCTGACAAAAAGGTGTGTGTCTGAATGTGGACTGAGGGAATAGCAATGCTTTAGAGAGAGAGCAAGAAAGAATGGCTGGCTTGGGTAAAAAGCATTTATTTAACGGATGGGCACCGCGTCTCAGATTCCTCTGGACCATTTAGTGGGCTCAGAAGAGGGGGAGCGTTCTGCATCCCCTTTTGCAGCTGGGACTTGTCTGGGCTCTGGCTGCTTAGGAGAGAGAGGGCAGATACTGCTGAGGAAAAATGCTTTCTCCGATTTCTCACTGCGCACTTGATTTGTTCGGCAAAAGTCTTCTAAAATGGACTGTCACAAAGCTTGGGTCGCGGTATGCATTTCTATTAGAATAATGTATGTGATGAAAAAGCCCTGCCGCATCCATCCTATTATCTGCATAATTGACTTCAGTTACCAGTTGAAAAGGAGGGGCCAATGGCCAGCTTTGGGATCCTGGGACCAGCCTGTCTGGGATCAACATGGCTAGGGCTGGACACGTGTTGCCTGCCTGACTCTAGAAGCCTTTGGCTCTCACACAGTAAAGTGGGCCTGGACGTTAAAGGCCAGACTCAGTAGTTGGGAGCACCCTCTCTTCCTGCTCAGCCCCGACTCTCAGAAGTAATTTACCATCTTCTGATTTGGTTTCTCCCTGGGCATAATGACACCAAGAGCAGTGAGGAAAAGTCCATACAGAGTGATTCCAAGGTTGCCAAGGGCCATAGAGATCTTTCACAATGAATTGGCTTCTGTGAGGGAGCCCTTTGCAGTAGAATAGGGGAGAAAATGAGTTTTCAGCCAGGCTGAGCAAGCACGGAGAATCACTCACACTCTTCAACAATCTCAGTCCCAGGCTTCCAGGCACTGGCTGTCTGTGACTAATGGTTCTGGTTCCCACATTTGCCCTGGCTCGCCACCAATCTGAAAGGTCGCCTGCCACATGGGTGTTCCACCAGACTTCAGGGCGGGGAGAAGCCCTTCTCTGGCAAGTTCCCATATTGCTCTTTCATTTTCTCATTGTGGGTCATGTATATTAAGCTCTTCCTGGGCCGTAGGAGCAACTGGGCGCCTGGAGGGCTGTCCAGAGCTAGAAGGAATCTGCAGTCATTCTTTTCAAGAGACTGAGAAGTCCATTCCACCTTTCAGAGACATTTCTAACACTGACCTCTTCCTCTTCTCTTTGCTGCTGTGTCAGCTTATGGTTTGAGAGCTGAGGTAGTGCCAGAGATGGAGGTGCCCTCCATGGTGGGAAGACAGAGGAAAAGGGTGGTTGCTGGTTTCCTTCCATCCTGACAAATATCTTTATGAGCCTGAATTACCAGCTTTCTCTGCTTGGTGAGGGCTGAGTTTCAAAAGGTAGAGTGGAGTGAATTCTGGGCTACATAGTTGGTAGGACTCTGGGCAAGTCACTGAAATTTGTTAGGCACGATCTTTTTTTTTTATTTTATTTATATTTTTAAAAGTTTATTTACTTATTTTGAGAGAGAGAGAGAGAGAGAGAGAATATCAATCCTAAGCAGGCTCTGAGCTGTCAGTGCAGAGCCTGATATGAGGCTCGATCCCACAAACTATGAGGTCATGACCTGAGCCAACATCGAGTCACATTTAACCAACTAAACCACCCAGGCACCCTGGCACCATCTCGGATTTTTAAAAAAATACCTATGTAATGTGGGTATTTTCACAGTGGAAGCTTTTCTTTAACATGGGAGATTCTGATTCATTGTTCCTGTTTTATATATATTTTTAGAAATCTGTGCTTCCTCAGGTAGTGTTATAAATTCCATATCTCCCCCTCTGGCTTTGAGCAAAGATTATTTGAGCACCTACTATGAGTTCAGGCATGCTGTCTGCAGCTGGGAATATAGAGATGCACAAGAAAGACATCAACCTTGACCTTGAGGAATTCATATGACTTGTGATTCATATTATTCAGTGACTAGGGTATTTCTAAACACCTTTTAAGTTCTGCCCCTATAGAGCTAGAATGTACAACCTGGGGAAACACTGAACCTGGGTAGTGAGAGAGAAGTTAGGAAAGACTTTGAAGAACTGAATGCCTAGGATAATGGTAGGGTTTTGGACAGAAGAATCACACAGGAGGAGGCATATTGAAGGTGTGGGCAGGATGCCAATCAGGCAGCTAGAAACCCAGGTATGGGACTCAGGTGAGATAAAGATGATGTGTCACCTGCACAGAAGTGAGAGCGGAAGTGGTGAACGCCAGTGAGGTCCTAGAGAAAAGCATGTATAGAACTGGATTCTGCTTTGTTTCAAATATCAGCAGCCCAGTTATCCTCTAAATTCCAAACTTTGTGCTTGGGAAGAGAAGGGCCGAGAACATAGGTTTACATTTTCAGAGGCACTAAGAGTTATGAAAAATATGTGCATCTGTTGACTTGTAAATTGAGCTGTGGCTATTACCAAGAAAATCTTGAGCTGATCCAAACATCCTGCTATTCTAAAGGGGTTCACTTATTGCCATTTTGAGCGACTACTTCTTAAAACCAGGCTCACAGGCAGGATCCGTCTCACTGTTTTGCACTCTTGATTGTAGAAACTTAGCAATCAAAAGCAACAACTTGTCCCAAACGTCACAGTAAATCAGTGTTAGAAATAGGATTTAAAGCTCAGAATTGCTAATCTACTCTTTGCTCCAGTGATCTGGGATATTTCCTGAGAAAGAAACAGGACCAGATCCTTTCAGAGTTATGAATGTTTGATTTGTATATATCTATGCCTGGCTGCACATTGCATTGCTGAGCCACCAGCCACATTTCTTCCACTATTCTCAGAGGGCCAGCCCAAGGCTGTCCTGGGCCAATGGTGCCATGTGGAAGGTGGCAGCCTCTTCTCCCCCAGCCCATCTTCCCCCTTTCTAAGTCCCACTTCCAGGCTCAAAGCATTTCACATTTGGTCCCTCACAGAGCCTTCAATAGTCTCCTTGTTCTGGTTTCCCATCTCTGTGCTCAATGGCTATTACCCACAGTGCAGAGTCCAAAATATGTGGCCTAATATCCTTGCTCACCTTCTCCCAAGGAGATTGCTCAGGATTCTCTGATATGACCTAGTTGGCTACTCTTGAACCCACATAAAACATTCTTGCCTATAAGCCTCCACTCACCCTGATGAACTTCTTTGGAATGTTCTTATTCCTTTCCCACTTCAGGAAGATCTAAATTTTCCACAGGGTCCACCACCTTATAATAATTCGTGTTCTCCATTTCATCCTCCCTGACATGGAGGTCACCATGCCATCTGAACACAGACCATGCTGTCAGCCTCTGCACAATACTTCATGTGTTGCTGTTTCCCTCTCATTGCATATGCTCTGTGTCTCCCCCAATCCCCTAGCATGCAGGCCTTGTGACTGGCAAGAGGCTGGGTCATATACCCCTTTCCATCCTCTGTGCTTGATGGGGGCTTAAAATATGTTTGCTGATGATGTGACAATGACATTTCCCTAGTCACTCAATTCCCTGTCTTGCCCACAAGACATCTGAATCTGACATTTTGTGTCAATGACTTCCAAGTGTGGTCAAATATCAAAATTGCTTTAAGAAAGGAGAAATTCAGTAAAAGAAATTCTGGGGTGATTTCTGCCAAAAAGTAAGGTTTTGCTACATCATAAAATTTTGGGAATGAAACATTCATGCTTTAGAATAGATCCTGGAATTGATTTCAGCCTTGAATTATGAAGGTTCTAGGAGAAGACTAATCAATGGTCAGAGTAGCTAAATAAGGAATTGGTATTCTCAAGTGACACTCTGATAGATGCCCAGAGATAAAGGCTGTATTCCTTGGCTTATTCCATGATACATCATTTCCGCCCCCCGCCCCATCAAATTCATTTTCCCTTCTTCTGGGCACAGCTAGACTACATTTCTCAGCATCCCTTGCAGTTAAGTATGATCTTGTGACTGAGTTCTAGCCAATGGAAAATGAGATGAAGTAATGACTCACAAAAATCTTCTTATATGAGAACCCCTCCCATGCCCTTTCTCCATTGGCTGTCTTAATGCAAAGGATTCCAAAACTGAAGAAAAGGATTGAGCCACAGGGAGAAGGAGGCTGGGCCCCTGAAGGACAAGATGGAAAGTCACTATTCAACTAGCACACTAATTTTGGATTTCACATGAGCAAGAAATAAATTTCTTTTGTACATCCTTGAGGATTGGAAGTTTAATGTTACTTTGAGTAGTGTTACCCAACTAACATATCGTGTAGCACAAACCTATTTGCTTAGGTGTTCTCCATGTATCTGACATGGTTGGGTTGATGACTAACTCACTTCTTTGAGTAGGATTATGGGTAAAGTTAGCCCTTGTCTGGCTGCAGGACTCAGAAGTACCCTTCCTTCACAGCTACAATCATCACTTAGTTCACACTCTATACCACTCGAGGACTAGGGACATGCCTGAGTAAGGCAAAGTGGATTCAAGGAGTGTGGTCTAGTGCTCTGGGATGCTAGCTTCCTCATCTCTCTGGGGAAGGTAAGGAGAGCAAAGTCAAGTTTTCCATGAAGAGCTCTGAGCTTGCTGGGTTTACTCAGTGCTATGCACCCTGCTTCACCTAAATTTACCCTGGAGCCTACCATTTTCTCCTAGTGCAGAAAACTGACTCAGGCTGATGTGAATAAGCATGCTGAGATCCCCAGCCCCTGTAGCTTCAGGAAGGGACACTTGCACTGCCACAGCTGGTTAGGGGCAGAAAACACCTTTTTTTTTCTTTACCCACTATTTTAAGGGCCCTAGAAGTGCTGGTTTTTTTGCCTGTGTACATGGACTCAGGGCAGTCAGACTCACTCAGGACAGGTAGGCACCACCTGAGAAAGCAGACCCTTGAGATCTTCCCCTTCCCTCTGCCCTCACCTCTGACTTTGAAGCCTACGGAGCCACTCCCGAGTGAGTGCCTGATGTGCATCTGTTGGTAGTGAGTGAATGAACAAATGCAGGCTACCCAAGGTGACAGTCAATGCTCTTCTGTTGGCATGGACATATCTGGCAGAGGGAGAACCCCAAACTGGCTACCAGAGAGGAGCCTGTTTGGAAGTGAGGAGCTCCAACAGCTGTGGCTTATTGAGCCTCATGCTGTTCTCTCTGTCTGTACTTCCCTCTTCTCTGGCTCTTACTGTCCTGTGATACAAAGGTCTGTTTTCCTACCAGGCTCCCCCTATAGATGACATTCCTAGAGGGCTGAAATACATTACTTGTCCAGGTAAGTTTGTCACTTGGCACCAAGTAGGGCAGTAAGTGTTGGCTGGATAAATACATAATATCTGGATGATTTTGGAGGTTAGTACCATTTTACACTGGAGCATCCACAGGTGTTCTCTGGTGGACTGAAAGGAGATAGAAGGAGCTCTAAGAAAGAGCCTCTATGTTTAACTACCTGTAGGACCTTGATTTAACCCCTCTGTGCCTCTGTATTCTCACCTGAAAATGGGGATGACCTCTCCCCCAGCCACCCAGAAGTGTGGGACAGAGTGGGCGCCTCGAGTTGTGAGGGGGTAGAGCACTCTGGGAGGCAGGTGCAAGGCTGCTATGGGCAAGGGACAGGGGGCAGAGTGTAGGGTGGTCCAGGAGCTGTTGTGACCATGAAATGTAGCCTGTCCAGCAGAGGAGTAGCAGACACTGGTGTGTTGGGTTTGCAGGGGTGACATCTTCTTCTTTCAGAGGCATCTCTCCTTTCTGGGGAAGGACTGGTGGAGGCAAAGCAGCTATAAATGGAAACTTTCACAGAAGGGAAGGCAGGCATAAGGTGAAAAACCCAGGCAGGGCCTGACCTTTCACTGGCTTCTCCTGGGGACCATGTAGGCATTATATGACCTCGACTTTCTGTGTCAGTCCTTATGGAAGTGAACTGTATTCTCTACTAGAGGGTGGTTTGTTAAATGTATAACTAAATGTATTTTATTTTTATGCTTTTGTTAGACATGGTACATTACTACATTTGCAAATGCAAAATGCCTATTAGGACTTATGCTCTAGCTCTAAAGTGGAAATAGTCAAAGGCATGCTAGAGCAGTGACTTGAAAAACCACATGGGGAAGGGGCCATTGTGTTCCAGAAGAAAAAGAAGAGAATCTCCCTGTGCTGGTGATGCTGCCTGGGCTGGAGATGAGAGAAGGCAGGCAGGTAAGGGCTGGGTGGGAAATGGTCTTTAGCAGGAGCTGGGCTGCAGAATTAAGACGATGGGTTTCAGTGGTAGATGGTGAAAAGGGAAGACAATAAACTAAATCAGAATGAATAAGGGGTGTGGCCTAAAAAATCCCAAACCAAAATGTTTTGTTAATAACAATGGCTATCACTTATCAAGTTTTCTATTACATGCCAAGCACTGTGTCTTCATTTCCTCAGGCATGTACATAGAAGTAGACCAGCCTAAGGGCTAAGAGAAAATTATTTAACCTCTTTAGACCTCATATTCCTCTTATAAAAAGGGGGATTAATTTTGGTATCTATCCCAAGGGATGTTTTAAGGATGGAATGAGATAATGCATGTTAACTACTTGTTACAGTGACTGGCATTAACAAATGCTGGCTCCAGTCATTATCATTTCTAACTCTTCTCATGGCTCTATGAGGAAGCTTTGGTTCAATTTACAGATTGGTTCAGATTTAAAAAAATCTGAATTAAACACAACTTTTTAGGAGTGTGTTTAGACCTGCAAACTGAGGTTCATTGGAAATTTCTGGATTTCCTCTCCCTGGAAGTTAATTGCCTCTCTACTCAGGTAATAAATGATGAAAATGCCCCTCTAATGCCTTTCTCACCACCAAAAGATACTACACAAAGGGGAAGTATTGTTACTGATAGCACCCTATGTAAAGTGGAGATTCTGTGGATGAGAAAAAAGAATGGGATATGAGAAAAATCTTGGCTCTGTGGAATTTGGCCTAAGTACGTAAAGACATAACTCTCAGTTTAACTGATTCCATTTGAAAGATGCATTTGTCAAACACACTACTTGTCTTTTAGGACAAAGGATACAAAAGGAACAGAAATCTAAATATCTCCAGAGGGAACATTTTTTCTTGTTAGACTATGTATATAGGATATGGCTAAAAGCCTTTATAATGATAATGCTGGGGAATAGAGCCTCCACATGAACATTAGGTTATGTACTTTCTATTTGGCTGTATGATGGCAGTGATTTGTGGGACAAGCTTTGATCCATAGTGTTTTGAAATCTATCTTGTAATGAGTCAAACTTAGCACCTGCTTCTGCTCTGCGAGCGTGTCAGAGCTTAAGATGGTGTGGGAACATTGTGCTTAATTTACTAGGATATATTATTATAAAGAGGAAAACTAGGTGTATGTCCTTATAAAAGACTGACAGATTGAGGGAAGAGAACTTGCCTTTCGTCCATTTGAGTAAAGATAGAATTAATTCCAACAGAAAGAATGGCAATTGAATGGGGGAGAGAATAAAGAAAACTAGTTATATGAGGTGGCTGTAAAGTAATGAGATAACTTTTAAGCACACATTGAGCCAATATTTGAATTGGTGCTGCCCTTCAAAATTACCTTGAAAGAACATATCTGTATTCCAGGGGTGTTGCTATTGCTCAAAACATCATGGGCACTACTCATGGAGATTTTTCTCGTTACTCTTTATAATATGGATTAATGGTTAATATCACTTCATAATGATGACAGACTATGGCGTTATTCCTATTCCTTTGCCTGTTTGTAAATGGACAGAAGAAATACCATTCCATGGATCAGTGTCTCCCCATTATAAGCCTTTATATACCGATGGCATATTCTCTGAGCTTTCACAGAAAGACTACTATGTGGTGGCAGCAATGTGAATGTAGCTCTTTGCTCTCAAGTGCTCAGCTCTAGATCTCTCTACTCAAAAGGATTAGGGCACACAATTAGGATCAAAGTCTTTCTTATAAAGTGATTCTGACAGAGCAGTGACCAGAGATAAAGGAAGTCCAGGTACCAGCCAAGTCTCTAAAGAAAATTCCTTGCCATAAGAGTAATAAATGCTGGTTGATTTCATCTGATGGGACACAGGTGTTGCTTTGGTATACAGAACACTTTGCAGCAGTATTTATTGTAATGTGATTTTATCTGTTTTGTTAGATTGAACACAAGAAGAATGTTAGATGGATTCCAGTAAGTGAAATTCTCAGTTAATTAAGCTGGAATTTGGAAATGTATGAAATTTCTCTCAACACATCATTCTGTAAACACATATTTGTTGGACATATGATGTGTGTGTTAGGAATGGTTCTAGATGTTCAAGGAACAGTGATATATAAGACAGATCTGAGCTCTACCTTGTTAATGTGTATATTCAGGTATTAAAAAAATAGATAGTAAAGAGTGACAAATTATAGAGATATTTCAGGAGCCATGAGAATATATTGTAGGTGTACTATAGTCTAGAGGTCTTTAAAAAGTGAAGGAAGAGTGGCAGGGAAAAGGAAGGTAGAGGAAGAACATGTCATGTGAAGAGAATGGAAGGTACAAAAACCTGTAAGAATCTAGCAAAGTAAATCTGAACTGAAAGAAGTATCTAAAAGATGGGAGCTCTTTAGAGCTAACCTGTAAACCCTAATAAAGCTGCTTCAAAAAACTCTGTAATGCATGCAATGTAATGTAATGTTGGAGACCCTAGGATTGGAAGAGATTTGGGCCAACATTGGGAATAAAGTTCCTGCTCCTTTCAAGGTCCTTGATTGAGGAGCTGTCCACGATGTGAGTGCTGAATAGCTGAAGTCAGAACTTGCCTAAGGAAGCAGGTGGTACAGGAGCTAATGACTACCTAAAGGTGGGGGGAGAGGAGAGTTCTTCTTTGTCTTTTATCCATTTTCCTTCTCTTTCCCTTATATATTTCCTTCCTCTACTTCTCCCTCCTCCCATTTTCATTTTCTGGCAATCTGGCAGCTATAGCTCACTCTCTCTAGGAGGAAAAGGAAGAACATGTTTCTTGCTCCTTCCCCTTAGAAGGAGTCTACACAACACTGATGACAGAAAATTCAGAAAAACACTCAGCTCTATCATCTTGGGGTTGCATGACTAGTTATTATTGCTAAATGGTCCATCCCAGCCTCTTCTGAGGCATCAGGTGGGGAGATTATTATTATTATTGTTATTATTATATTGTAGTTATTATTAGTAGTTATCACTGACTGAGCACTTACTGTGGGCCAGGAAGCTTACCAAGAACTTTACTCTCTAAGCCTCAGAGTAAACTTTATTATCTCTGTTTTATACAACATGACTTGACTTGGAAGATCAGTGGTTGTGACTTGTGCTACTTTTTTCCCAATAAGTTATCTGAGGCTACATAACTGAGGGATGAGGGTGGAGGATGTGGGAAATAAAATTCATTGATACTTACTATATATAGATGCTTTTGACAGTCATTTTATTTAGTCTCATAACAACGCCGTGAAGTTGTACTGTGGTGATACTTTACAGATGTGGCCACCAAGGCCCAGAGAGGTTCAGTGATTGGTTGGGGTCACACAACTAGTGAGTGTCGGAGACAGTTTTAAACTTGGGACTATCTGATCCTAAAGCCTATGGTCTTTTATCCACAGTGCTTTTTTAGTTTTATGGGCCAGTCACCTCTACTGGTAAGCGATTTTAGCAACTGAAAACTGCCATGCCTCCTTCTCCTGCAGTTCCATTTACCTCTGGGTCTTGATGCCTTCTATATCATCTTTAGCTCTGGGTGGGGGGAGTAGCTTCCTACATCAGAGCATGTCAGTGGTGTGCAGGCTCCTGGTGAATGGAGTCACTTGTGTGTTCTGTAATTGCACACTTATTAGGTCACAAGGCATCAACAAACCAAGCTGGCCTTTGTCTGAATCCCCACTGGACAGTTTGATCTCAGTACCAATATTGGAAATGTCAGTCTGGTAAACAGCTTTTAACAGGGAGGAGGGAGGCTGAGAACAAAGTCTCCTTCAAACAAAACTCTCACGGATGGGAGTGAACAGAGTCAACATCTTACTTGCTTTAAATCCCCTGGAGTGGTTATGAAAGAGAGAGGACTTGCTGGATTGAAGAGAAAAAAACCCCTTTGATTCATCTGAATTAATTTAGCATCTCCCAGGAGGAAGGGCTCTGCCATCACCTTCCTGTTCTCCATCCCCTGCATACAACTCTCACAATCCCGGAGGACAAAAGACCAGTCTGTGGTAGGGAGTGCCCACACTGCCCCTTCCTCCACTTTAATTAAATCCATTTGTCCTAGGGGTAGCACTGTGCCTCAGGATGTCCAAGGGCTTTGATCTTTAACCCACACACATCTGAAGGAGTGGGAAACTAGTGCTCAGAGTGAGGACAATCACTTCTTCCTATGACAGCACAGCTGAAGTTATGAGCTCTTGGAAATAGCAGACTCTGCGAAGTTTGAGTGAAGAATTTGAGACCCAACTTTATCCTTACAAAGCTGCATGCCAACTGGCATCACCTTCACCTTGCCTTAAGCTCTTTGTCCTCATTTTTCAGAGGCGAATTCATCAGGATGGTAATTTGGATGGGTTTTAAGAGTCTAATGCAGAGGAGCTAGGGTTGCTGGGTTTGATATTTAGCCTGTTAAAGTTGGCTTTCCCCCTCCAGATCCACTTATCTGCCCCCCCTTCTAGAGATAACTCCCACCCTCTGCCCTCTGCCTATTTTGTTCTGGGACAGATTAGCACACCAGCCATCAAGGGTTCAGTATGATTCATCAAGGAGTCATGTGAGCTGCTGTGCTAGGCTGGGCACTGCTTGCGCCAGGCTGGCTGCAGGTGGCAGACTGGTGCCATCCCGGGGAGACAAGTGGCAGTTGATCTCAGTGGTTACTTCTCCATTGCAGAGCCATGCAAAGTCAATGATCTTCTAGTCCAACCCTCTCAGCTTAAAGATGAGGCAACTGAGACTCAGAGAGGTTCAAGGTCACAAAGCCACTAGTGATCGAATTTAAATAGGAGTCAGGGCCTCTGGTAGAATCACTCCTCTGTTTGGTGAAGAATTTACCTTCTCCTTCATCTACTTGCTTCAGGGACCTGACTCCACAAAGTCCTGGACTTGGACTGACCTGAGCACCAGTCCTCACTCTGATGCCAACTTGCTGGTGCCGATAACTCTTTGGTTCTTGATGAGAATCTTGTGAAAGGGCAGGGTGGGGAACGTGATGAGGTCTGTACTACCTATGTCACAGATTTTGTTGTTAATAAGGGATAAATAAAATGTCAAATGGGAAAGTAAGGCAAAGTGCATTAATTAGGAGAAAATATACATATAAAACCTGATTATTATTTGGCAGTAATATGAGTTGTTCAACTCATGAGTATGAATTTTATTTCTACTACAGATACTGGAGGCAGTGAATCAGGCCAGGCTAGTGATACAAGAGATAAGTGCTCATTAGCCTAGAAATCCTACAGAGAAACTCAGTGCTCCCTACAAGTCTGCAGAAAGTGGTGTGTGTGTGTGTGTGTGTGTGTGTGTTCATATTTGTGTGTATGCACATGTATGTGTTCATCTGGATGCATGTCTTGGGTAGTGGGGGTGGGGGGAGGGAAGACATGACCCTGTTCTGCATCTTGGCTGATAGAAGAAAAGAGAGTGACAGAAATGGGTGGAGGCTCACCTGTCAGCCACATCGAGAAGAGGCAGCACTGTCCACTGCCACAGGCTCAAGCCTTCATTAGTGGCAACATGCCAGACCATTCTACTTTGTTCCTTCCCAGTTTTGTTCTCCACCAGGACCAAGGAGACGTTTCCCTGCAAGACTCCACGGATGAGCCAGGACATTCGGAGCTGTAAGGGAGAGCAGAGCCAGAAGAACAGGTGTTAATATTAAAAGGAATCCTTAGGTCCCCTTCCTAGAACTCTCACCTGAAGCCTCAAGCATGTTGCTGGAGACTCAGCCAAGGTATGCCCAGTGAAGAAAGCTGGTGACTGTCTGATCTTATTCATTGTCTCTCCAAATGGCTTTCATTAAGATTCAAGGAGCTGGGCAGGGGCAATTAGGGACAAAATTTTGGAATTTTGTTCAGGTTGATCCTAAGTTTCACAAGATTCTGCATCTGAGGTGATATTAAGAATCAATGGGATATGAAGTGAACTTCTTAAAGCGGTTCTGAAGATTCTTGTCTGTGGCCCCGATTCACTTTGTGACCTTGGAGAAGTGATTTTATGACTCAATTTCTTCAATGCCTTAGTATCATAGATTTTTCTTCCTCATTGAGACTCTTATCTGAAAGATACCATGCCATGTGTTAGCTAACCAGAGACTCTATGACTTGATACTTATGGCCACTGTAGGCAAAGGCAGGACAAAAGTCTACTCATCGAGATACTTTACGATGGTTATCTTTCAGAATTAGGATGTCTACTTTGACAAAAGGAAGCTACAATCATATATTTTCATTGTGTCTTTAGTAAAGTTTCCTATGGCACTGTTCCCTAGATATATGAAAAGGGACTATAGTGAATATTTCTAAAAGAGTTTAAGTGCAGTCATGCCCAGAATCAGTACATGCTATAAACAAGGTCTCTGATATTTTTGTTTGATAGAAACAATCTGTAAACAACATTTAAAACTTAGGACAACTATAGCATATAATTGCCCCAAATATTCCTGTTTAGATCCCGTAATTAAAAAAAAAATGGCTGTTGTGGAATGAAAGGTAAAATATGTCCTTTGGCAACTGTAGTTTTCATCTGCTATGTTCCCCTTTTCTTTGATTCTCATTGTTTGAAGACATTCTCTTCTATAAATCACCATTCCTTTGTCTCCCAGTCCCCAAGATCATGGTTTGCTTATAATTTGATCAAAGAGGTCATATACCATGAACTTCCCACTTTGTTGCACACGGCCTCTTAACTAACAAGGCCACACCTGGCACTGGGGTGCCCAGGGGCTGTTCTACTTCTGAGAGCCTGAGTCAGGCAAGCTTGGTCTATAACCATAACCTCTTCACTTATACCTTTCCCATTTCCCAAATCTGGTATAGCAAATACTTGTCTCCAATGAGTACTCCCAGGATAATTGAACAAATCTGTCAATTGTTTTTTTCTGATCTCACGTGGCTTCCTTGTGCAATCTAGATGCCACGACTAGAAATTTTAATCCTACTAACTAAGCCCTCTCGGTCTTTAGCCCATGCCCCGTGCCCTGCTTGGAATATTGCTTGCTACATCCTTTCTCTCCTTTTGCTCCTTGGCCACAGAATATTTGATGATTTGGACTGCTGTGAAATCAGACTGTTGAACCTCAGTGCTCTGGATGGTTGTTGTTACTTACTCATCCACTGATTTCCACAGTTGACTTCTGAACACACATAGCACAATGGGTGTTTCAAACTCTTCCTCAAACACTGATGCTGTTACCTTTTGGTCCACAACTCCTGATCCATTATTTTGATTCTTACTTTACTGATAAAGATTTACTCTATTAGGTGCAATCTACTTCAGCCTCTCTGCCTCCCTCCCTCCCTTCCCTTCTATCCTCCCTTCCTCTTCCTCCTCCTCCTCCTCCCTCTCCTCCTTCTACTTCTACTTCTGCTTCTACTTCTCAGCATAGGTGTTTATTTATCTACCTTCTCTCTTCTTTTCCTGTCTTAGAGGAAGCTGTATCTTTCATTTTCTTCTATGTTAATCTCCCATATCCCCCCCCCCCCCCCCCCCAGTCCTTGCTCTCTCAATAACCGCTTCTAGCACCTTAAGACTCTTTGTACCTTTTGGATTTTCTGTCTACAGAAAAGATCAGCGTTCACCCATCCCAGAAAAATATCCCTGATCCAGCTAGCTCCGCTGATGTGCAACCTATTTCTTTACCCCCATTCAGATGTTAAGATCTTGGATAACTGGCATGTAACTGCTTTTATTTCCTTGTTGCCCATGCTTTCTTTAAATTCTCTCAACCTAGCTTTTATCTTCATTACTTTAACAAAGTAGCACTCACAATGTCCTTTATAGCTTGCTCTTTCAGCTCTTTCTATGGCCTCCTAAAGTGCCTCTCCCTCTCTACTTTCTCCCTTCTAACTTCTTTTGTATGTCTCTATCACATCTTCCTGTTTACCACTACCATCTGTGACTGATTTTTCAGTGGTTTCTCCTTATCAACTAATATCAAGGCATTCATGTTTCTTTATAATCTAAGAAAATCAGCTTTTTAGGCATTCAATGAATATTTATTGAGTACTTATGCTGATTCACATGTATCCTCCACCCTAGAATGGTCTAAAAGCTTGAGTTAGAGAGATCTGGATTCAAAAACTGTTGTTGTCACTTTGGTTCTTTTGAAGTGCAGTTCTGTATTCCATTAAGATGGAATAGGTTTAGGATTACAGTGACAATTTAATGAGATAACAAATAGTGTAGTAAATGTTAAAAAGGAATTTTGGCTGAAGCACTGAGGCAATAGATACTACACTTCAAAGGGAAGTCTGAGAACACAATGATGTAGGACTTTCAAGAGGGGTGGATGAAAACAGGTTACACAATTCTTAATCTCTCATACATACTTGGATTTTTTAAAAAGTTGGTGGTTGAATACCAGGAGAGAGTTTTTTATAATGTGCTTTTTGTATATCATGAGTTCCACATCACTTTACACTTCTGCAAAGAAGTTTCTCTCTTCATCCCAAGAGAGAAGTTTTAATGATGCCACCTTGAGCATTTACAGTTTGGGGAGCTCAGTAGAATGCTGTCTAACTCCTACCTGGAAAATCTAAAGTATGAACCAGGGGTTGGGTAGCTGCTCTGATGGCAGGACAAAGGCAAGGTGGAACCATTGGATGGCTTGCACTCTCAGAGTTTGGCGGTGGACACATGCATGAGCATTACACATAGACTAGAGTGAGCTGTGTAAAAAGCGGCCCACGTGGGTCATTTTAGATCTTGTCCAAGAGGGCTTCTTGAAGAGGTAAATAGAACTCAGAAGAAAGAAGCTGCAGGCATCTTGAGATGCCCAAGGGCAGAGAAAAGAGTAAGTGACCTCCTGGAATGGAGATACATATGCGCCAGTCAAGGTGAAAGATTCCTAGCAATAGTGGAGGGGGTGAGGAGAAATGTAGATCTCCAAAGAAACCACAAAAGTGCCCCCTGTGAAAACTAATAAGACTTAAATATTTGTCCTATCCAGAGAATACCAACGCCAGATTACCACAACAGTTCTGGTCAAGTAAGAGCTTTTTGCTTTCTTTGCCTCTTTTCCTTTCCCTGCATTAAAGGGTCACAAGTTAGCCAGATGACTGAAGAGGAAAGCTGAGTGAAGGGGAGAGAACCGTGACCACCATTTCCCTAATTTCAGGCTTTTCATCTATAGTAGGGTCAAGTGTGGCAGGGGGAGGGGAGGGAAATAAGCCCTAACTTTAAAGCAAGATTAAAGTTCTGATTAGATGGGCATTGTGATTTCTAAATAAGCCTGTTTTGTGTTTTGAAGTGATTAAAAATGGTCTGTATTACCTTAGAGCAACAGGTAAGTAGATTTCATCCAGTAGTCCACACATGGGGGCCCAGTGAATGTTAGTTCATAGACTCCTCCACATCAGTCTACATGTCAGCTTTGCACCTGACATGGATTTTTCTGCTTCTATCGTTTTGATCTTTCCATTTCCTCTACATGTTCTTTCCTTCTCACCATTTAAAAAAATTAAATGTTTAATTTTCATGGACCTTTTCTTATCATCTGTCTCACAAATGACCTCCCCCTCCTCTGAAATCTTACAATTGAGGCTATTGGGACCATTATGGGACACAGCTCTGGTGGCTTTTCTTCCCTCTGTGGGCAAGTCCCTTCAAGGCAGGGACATCTTATCTTGTATTCATAGTAGTGGTTAAGTGAGGGCACGCGGTAGGAGCTGATCAATATCAGGATAAATAAAGATGTATACATTTCCAGGAAGACCCTTCTGTCTTCACCAGGTCCCCTCTCAGGGACAGAAACCAACTTCCCACCTATGAAGCTCCTTAGCACTTTCTTGCACTTTAGGGGTTGGGTACCAGGAAAGGGAAGAGGATCCACCCATTTTGCAGCTAACCAGCTGTAGTTGAAATGGCCCAATTCCCAGTGTTCTTCAGAAGCTTTCAGTCTGAAGTAGAGTCTGCTAGTGGGCTGAGCATGTTGGTGAGATGTAGCTCTGTCATATTGACACTGGGGACATTGGCTAGCTTACTGCTGAGCTTTCTCCATCTTCCTGCACTACATTTTAGGCCAATAGGCCTGGGAACTGAGAACAGTACTGGCTGCCAAGGCATGGCATCACTAGCTCCTGAGGAGATCTACCAGGATCCCTCTTGGTACCAGTTCTTGAGGTGATTATCCATTCATTCAACCTATATTTACTGCACACCTACTCTGTGCTACATTATTATATATACCTTCCCTGCCCTCATGAAGCTTATCAGCTTGCCAGGAAGTCAGAATTTAAATGAATAGCTGCAATTTTGCTGGGTGTAGCAAAAGGGAAGTAATCAGAGCCACTTGACAGCAAAGACTTAAAACATGAGACAATCAAGTCAAGACACTTGACATAAGACAATCAGGACTTGGGTCAAGATGGCCACTTGATCCAACTGTTCAGAACTACAGACAAATAGTAGAACTAAAAATTTGACTTTCCTTTCAACTTACAATACCATCACCTATGTTTATAGCAGAAAATATATATCTACAGCTACAACTCAAGCCACGACACGCACTGTTTCAGTTTCCATAAAGTTTAGTTTTAGAAACAGGTGCAAAAGGCTTGGAATGAGATTGAAAACTGGCAGCCAGTGAATGGCTAGCAAAGTATGTTTTTCTGCCATTTATTTTTTTCACCCACCAAGTGTTTAGTAAGGTGGTGTATCCAGGTGATGTATTCTTCCTCAGATATAAGCAGTCTAGAACCTTTGGTCTTTCACTTGGCCTACTTTTCACCTGTAGTTATCACTAGTGATTCCAGATTCTGCCTCTAAAATGTCAGTCAATGCTTTGCTACTCAGAGGGTGATTTTCAGGTTGGTATCATTGGTGTTACCTGGGAACTTAGATGCAGAATCTCTTGCCTGATCCCAGACTTACTGCATCAGAATCGGCAGAGAAGCAACCTCTGGAGCCTTGTTCCTGTGCTCCTATGACTCATCCCACTTCCTTTCCAGAATGCACTGAAAGCAATTGCCCTTTGCATCAAACATTCATTCCTGGGTGGCCTATCAAACTCTCCTTGTTTCATTACCTGTTGACGATGGGATAACTTGGGGTTTGTGCTCCGATATCGAAGTGAATGAATTGTGTGACTTTAAGCCAACCACTTACCTCTCTGAGCCTCTATTTTCTTTCTTAAGCCAAATTTTGATAATAACCATCCCTTCCCTGCCCACCTTAAAAGGTGGTCATAAAGACTGAAGTAAAGAATGTGAAATAGAGCCCACATGTTGTGAATGAAATGGTTGAGCCAGTGGTTTTCAACCTGGGCTGCAAATTGGAATCACCTGGGGAGTTTTCACACCTACTCATGTCTGAGTTCCACTCCAGAGACTCTGATTTAATTGGTCTTGGGTAGGTCCTGGGCATCAGAAGTTTTTGAAATCTCCCCAGGTGATTCTAAAGTACATCCTAGGCTGAGACCACTGGAGAGATGGGGCTACTTAGGTGCAGAAGGTAGCCTGGTCTTCTTGGTCAGGGGTCCATTTTCATCTCAGACTTTGAGTAAGAGGCAATTCTTAATAACTAAAAAATAGCCTAAAATGTGCCCACAATCACCAAGGTGTACAAGAAGTGTTTTTCCTGCAAGGGGGAGGACACAGACTCAGCAGAGGGCCTTCACGTGCCTGCCACATCATCCTTTGGCCAGGACTGAGGACATTCCTGAAAGTGAGAGATTCATGGGCTGAGGGTAAGCAGTGATGACCTAAGAATACAAATGGGACCAGAACTATCCTCTTGGTCCTACTTACCAATTTCTTAGTTAGACATGGAGGACTGATGTCAATTCTTTCTGAATATCCCTTATTCATTATTTGTATCTAAATACAGTATTTCTATCTAAATAGAGTAACTATTTGCGGTTCCCAGGGCAGACTGCAGGTTCAAGGCCCTCTCAAAGACTCCCATTTTCCTCCTAAATACAGTCCCAGATAAAAGAAGCCCTTTGATACCATTATATGTAGATATCCATGCCAGGTAGACCTGGCTTGCTATTGGGAGTTAAAGTTCAGGTGCTCAGAGTGGGCAAAAAACTCTTTTGGTATTTGATTTTAATAGGACCAATTTATATCGGGGTAACCTATAGGATAAAGTATTTTGTTAAATGGCTATTTATTGAATGCTAGAGAGCTGTGCTAGGCACTTGTGCATATGCTATCTCATTTTATACTCACAACATTCCTTCCTGTGGATATTATCATACCCATTTTTCATATGTGGAATCTGAGGCTTAGATAGGTTAAGTCACCCATGGTCGCTGGGCCCATATGCTGTGGAGCCAGTTTCCACACTATGGTCTGTGCTGTTTCTACCATATCTATAGCGCTACATACACGTAGCATGTTATGGTAATACTTAAACCTTTTGTGGGTGTGTTGTGAAGGTTTTCTAGATCCTTGTTGCTCAAAGCGTGGTCTGTAAACCAGCAGTATTGGCATAACCTGGGAACTTAATAAAAAATGCAGGGTCTCAAGTCCCACCCTAGGCCTGCTGAATCAGAATTTATATTTTAACAAGATCTTAGCTCAGACATACCTTCAGAATAGAGGAATTAGGGAAGTGGTAGGTTTTAAACCTTTGTCTCTGCCAGACAATTAGTATCGTGTGTGTGTACAGACACATACATATATACATGTATATACATACATGTACATATATATGACAAATGTATTCATGCAAATATGAGAAATCTTATTCAAATCCTAAATAATGTCTGTGAGAAATAACACTTGTTGGAGCCCATGACAATAAAAATGCTGATCCTTCTAGATACATCCAATAGATATAGGTTATAAATGATAGCTTTTGACTAATAACCTATTTTATATGCAGACAGGAAATAGGACAAGTGGAAAGAGACAACGCCAGGAGCATGCCACCAGCAATTATATTTTCTGGCTCCAGCAGGCCCTTTCACAAGGGCCTTTTCCCTCTCCCTGTCGATGGGGTCCAATAGACTTTCCAATTACGTGCTACCAGTGTTTGTCATGTTATTAATTAAAGTTCTGTATGTAAAGCAAGAGGAGTATTGTGGCTAGGCCTAATGCTATTATTTCTCTCATGGCCCTTTCCTCCTCCAGAGGTAATTACTGCAATTTTATGCCTAGAATATGCCCTGTGTTTGCTATGCATACCTCGTGGTAACTTCACGACAATCTCTTGAATCCATTAAAAAAATATCAGCATGGAACTGAGGCTGAAATGGGACAAAAGAGACTCAATGGTATCAAATAATGCCCATTCTGCATTCAGCACTCCCAAATGTAGCAATGCTGTGAGGTGGAAGGTGCTACTTTTCTTCGTCTTTCTGAAGGGCTGTCTGAATTCCCACAGTAGAGACCAAACCAGGATGCACGTTCTAGTGTGTATTTCACTTGAACAGAAGGAAATGCTTTCTAATAGAGAGAGATGCTCAAAGATGAGCTTGATATTCCCCACCCTGGGAGTCATCCAGCAGTGGCTAGGGAACCAGGATTGAAGTTGTTGTCAGGGAAATCCAAGCTTAGAATAAAGGTAAAGGCTCCTTCCCAACCTAAGATGCCACAGGGCTGTGGTATGGGTGTGAACTGGTAATTTTAAGAGTTCTTTGGCTTCTTATTAATAAGAGTTCCACAGTCTCTTATTAACTTTAATTAAGAGTGTTGACTCATTGCAAAACCCAGTGTTTTTGTATGCCATCTCCTACTTCACCTGGAAAAAATAAATACCAACTCTCCAGCTATAAATAGCCTAATGAAAAATCAACCCAACATAGCAAGAAGCAGGCCAGATGCAGATTTTTGATAACAAGCAAATAAAATGTGCTGGCAAATACTTGCAATTATGGAAGCTTAAGAAATGCTGGATTCCTGGCCATGTAGGAGACTTAAAAGATTGATATCCTGTCTGAACATATCACCCCATGTCTCCTTCTTTCCAAGGCATCACATCAAAGCCAGAAACAGCCAGCCAGGGATGTCCCCTTTGTAAAAACACAGCAAGAAAACATGAAGGTTATACATAAAAAATAATAACTGTGGGATCCCTGGCTGGTGAAGTTATGGAATTACAGGTATTTTTTTTCCTTCTTTAATCTCTTCTAATTTTTTTTTACAATGAATATCCATTACTTTTTGATAACTAGAACAAGAATGATAAAGTAAATGTAGCATATGCGGTTATTAAAAGCATGTTGATGAAAAATAACACTGATGTAAGAAAATATAAATACAGAAGACATCAAATACTTATATGGTATGATACAAAATTTGTATAAGCCCTTTTCACTCTGCTCAAATCTACGTCTATGTGTCTGGAAGGAAATGCACCAGCGTGGTAAGAGGGGTTACCTTTGGGGGGTAAGAGTGTGAGCAATTTCAATTCTCTTCATGCCTTCCTATATTTTCCTAATGTTCTGCAATGAACATAGAACACTTTTATAATCAGAAAAAACAATAAACACTATATTAAAAGTGGCAGCAAGGGAGGGTTCTGATGTCGTTTGAAAGTCGGAAAAAAAATGCTTTCTTTTCACCCCCTTCTGGGAGGATCAGTTTCTCTTGCCTGCAATATGTGGGCTTTTTGAGGAAGACCCAGGGAAGGTGGGGGCTTCTGGGGATTGAGTGATGCAGACGGAGCATGAGCTTTGAACTAAAACAGCCGTTCTGTCTTTATTTGTGGTATAATCTGTGCCTCTGTCTTCATCTGTAAAATGGGACCAATTGTACTCTGCTCAGAGAGTTGCTGGGGGACTTTAATAAGATTACAAAGCCCAGTGCCCAGCCTACCAAATACATTTGATCAATGTTAGTTTTCTCCTCCTGTATGGGTAAGGGCAAGCAGGCAATACCATGCTAGAGATAAACAGCTCACAAAAGATAGAAAGGGACAGGATGAAGGATGCTGTATTTAAACTTTTCAGTTCAGTGTTCTAGCATCCAGTTTCCCCAGAGAGTTATCTTTTCTGTCTTATGGGAAGAAAAAGGGTGATATTTTCTTTTGAGTTACATTTTGATGGTATGATTTTGGGCAAACAGCCTCCTCTGTACCTCTGTCTCTCTGTGCGTGATGGGGATGCTGCTGCAAAATAGCTCTGTAATCCTCTGGCTGGGGAACAGGATCAACTGTGCAGTGGAAGTCCTAGAACCTTTACAGACAACCAGTGGAAGGAGAATGGACCCCAGGCATGTGAGTGTTTGTGGGGCCTGGAGCCACTTGGGAAGTATTTATTCTGACAGGTGGGGAGAGTCTGTGCTTGCAACAGGGTGTCCCCCTTGGGCATGGGACTTTGGAATGTGGTATAAGGATCTCCAGTAGGGGCCACAAGGGTCCATGATTAGCAGGTGGATTCTGAATGGGATCCAAATCTCCGCCAAGTGCCCAGGAGGATTTTATTCACACCCATGAGCCTTGACAGCAATTCTTCCTATGCCTCAGTTTCATCATGTAATAGCAGAGGGATTCATTTTGAATGGCTCGTAGGTATTAAATTAATTATGTCTGACTGCAATTACAATTGCTGTTGATTACTTTGGCCCATTAGCATGTGGCCTGGGAGTGTCAACCACATCATGATGAGTGGGGACAGAATGCTAGGTTCCAGTGGCTTCTCAGCTCTAGGTATTGAGGGGAGAATTATTTTGGCTCAGAAATCTCAGTGGGGCTACATTTGTTGGTATCTTGAGAATCCAAGGGGAGTGTCCTTGTTGGCTCCTATCCTGGGACAGGGTCATGTTCATAATTGAGGGGCTGTGTAATTAGTTAATTAATTAGTGATTGATTAAGCAAATTCATTGGGCATGTCCTCCTGATACTAATCCTAGGCACTATGCAAAATAATGCCCCCAACCTGCCCGCATGTTACTATTGACTGAAAGGAGAAACAAGAACACACACAATGTCTGAATTCACGTTGGAGTGACTTCTTCCCACCCGTGCAAAGTAAGAAGAAAGAAGAATTGCTCCCATTACAAAGAGTTTTTACATTTTCATTTGGTCTTTGCAACAACCTCAGGCAGCAAGTACAACAGGTTTATACCCCAGTTTTACCCCAGGTGGGGGGGTGACTCACGTGAGGTCACATGACTTATAAGGGGCAGATCTGGGATTCAAACTCAGGTGACCTGAGTTAAGTTAGTGACTTAACTAGTGTTCGAAGATTTGGCTTTGGAGGTGGACAGAGGTTGGTTTAAATCCTGGGTCCTCCTCTTAGTAGCAGGGTGACCTTGGGCATGTCACTTAAGTTGTCAAGGCTCTAGGGTCTCTCTCTGTCAGTGAATGGGGGTCACGATTCCTCACAAGTCTGTTTTGGTAATGAGATAAAACAAGTGACATTCTTAGCACAGTCTTAGCCACATAATAAGGGATTGATATTTAAAGAATGCTCCCTCAGTTGGCTTATCAACTATGAAGCGTCCCTTCCTCAGACCCAGACTGAGGAAGGTTTCTTTTTCCCAAGAGTGCAAATGGTTAGGGTGTTTGAGGGCTAGAGTTAAGAACTTTGGCTTGCTTTTTAATGTAATTCAGCCAAGTGATCCATGAGTAACCTGGAGACCAGGACCTGTTATACTGAAAGCAAGTATTGTTAACTTTTCTGCTGAAAACACCTCAAAGAGATCCCAGATTCCTGTGGTCTATCTCCAGCATGACTGGCCACATGGTGGGTTTGAAATGAGTACTTGCTGCTTCACTGCCCGACCGCGAGCCCTCTGTGACCTTCCCTCCTTCACTCCTCCTGCCACGTATCTGCGTGCCCATCCAGCCCAGCCAAGTTCCAAGCTACCTCTCTGATCCCATCCCTGCAGCTGTCCACCCTTCGCATCCTGAGGGGGCCACCCCCTGACTACTTCAGGGGAGTGGCTGAGCAAATACCTTTGAAGTTAGGAGACTACAGTTTGAGTCCTGGTTTCTGTGTAGATTAGCCTGTGACTGTGGGGGTGTCTCCAAGCTCTGTGAGGCTCTTCCTCTGTAGAATGGGGAAGATCTCATTCACTTCACAGGGTGGCTGGGGAGGTGGGCAGGCTCTGTGGTCTTTGACATTATAGAGGATTCTTAATACAGGGTATGGGTATAATGTTATTACATGTGTCTGGGCTCATCATTTGAGACTGACAGTGGGTCCAAATCTCTTAGTCATCCAGTGGGTCTGTGGAAAAGCCATTTGGAAAATTCTTCTGGAACCACTTCTAACCTCCACCTCCTTCCCTTCTGATACAAAGTGGTATGTGCTTAGGCCCCAGGTTAAGGCTTTAAGAGCACTGTCTCCATCACAGGGGGTGTGAGGAGCTACCAGATCTAAGGTCCTCCTGGAGTTTCAGACACAGGTGAGAGTTAGGGTGACTTGTGGGGTGGGGATGGGGGACAGGCACAGTTGAGATGGACTTTAGAGGTGACCAAGGCAGGGCAGATACTCTTCAAAACGCACCATTTATGGGCCTAATGGTGACCACGAGGGATGAAGTGAGATCACACAGGGTGAGGAAGCCTTTGAGATTCAAAGAAAGGCAGGCTGGAGCCCCCCTGGAAAGGGTTGGAGCTCTTCCTCTGGGCTTCTTAAACTGGGGGACATATGCCTTCCAGGTCTTTCTAGGGGGACCCAAAGCAACAGGGTAAACAGGGGTATCTTTCTGAAGTCTTGGCCATTCAATAGTAAGTAGTGAGTCCTGTTTTTGAATGCAAAGAAACAGGCACGTTCGAGGATCAGATGCAGAACCGGCATCCATTTTCAGGTGATAAAAAGAGATGTTAAAAGAAAAGGCAGGCGTGTGATGTTCTGCTCTGGGTCATTTGGCCAGACTCCCTTCCAGCCTTTGTGACATCCTCTCTTTTCTCAGGCCATGCCCTATATACTGCAGCTGTCCCTTTCATAGGAGCCCACCCCACCCCCCCACCCCCCAGGGGAAAGTGCAGATGCCTTTGTGTCTTAAGAACATGTGGCCACACTGCCAGCCAGCCGTGCATGATTGTAGGCTCCCTCCTCATTTGTGAAAATGTGACAATATCATCTCTTTGGGTGTCTGCTGCCAGGGTGGGAGTGGGGTGGGGATGGGCTGTGGAGAAAAGGGACTTTCGCTAGACTGGAAGAGGGTGCTCGCCATGCCCTTCCTGGTGGGGAGAGGAGCTGGTGGGGATGGAGGAGGGGGTGAGGGGCCCATCTGCTGCTGGGAGAGAATTAGCTTCCCTGGACCTTAGTCACTAAGCTGGGCAACATCCCCCTTCCCCTCTATTGCCAGGTCACCCAGGGTGGAACAGAGGCCAACTTCTCCAGACTCAGGACCCTCAGATAGGCAGACTCCAGCCTTTGATATTGGAATCACCACAAAAGTCAGGTAATAATAGGAACAGCAGCAGCAGCAGAGGAGCAGAGGCCACATGTGCCATTTATTAAGCATCTCTATGTGTCCGGATCCAGGCAGGGCACTTTCGTGTTTTTTTTTTTTTAATTTTTTTTCAACGTTTATTAATTTTTGGGACAGAGAGAGACAGAGCATGAACGGGGGAGGGGCAGAGAGAGAGGGAGACACAGAATCGGAAACAGGCTCCAGGCTCTGAGCCATCAGCCCAGAGCCCGATGCGGGGCTCGAACCCACGGACCACGAGATCATGACCTGGCTGAAGTCGGACGCTCAACCGACTGCGCCACCCAGGCGCCCCTCAGGCAGGGCACTTTTGATGCCCCTCTGCTAGTTTCTCCTGACAGTCCTGCAGAGGATCCTGAGGCTGAGAAGGGTAAAGTGATTCACATAAGCTCCCCCTGGTACAAAGTGGCAGGACCCTGCCAAGGTCTGAGTGGCCTCCAAGCTCTGCTCTCCCCACCACACTACACTGCCTTGGAGGTGTTCCTTTGTTCTGGCCCTGCGTGACCAGCTGGGTTATGTCGAGACTGTTGGGACATGGGGCAGGCGGGAGTCCGAGGGCACTGTGCTTCCTGTGGGGGCATCTCTATGTCCTTGCGGGCAGAGAGTGGACAGCCCAGCTGGAGGTTACATAGCTAGCATGGAGTCCTGCCTCTGTTCTTTGAAAGTTCCAAAGCAGGAAGAGGACAAGCGCAGGGAACACAGAGTGGAAAGCAATCCCCAGCAAATCCACTTGGCAAGTGCTGAGGCCTGGAGCTGTCCAAAGGTGGGCTGGCCTTCCTCGTGAGCATTCTGTCTCTGCAGTGCTGTCACAGCCTTAGGTGGGATGGGGGTTGGATTCCAGCTCCCAAACACCTGACCCAAGGGGCTCAGGCTTGTAAGAGGGGAGCTAGGGATGAGGTTACCCTGGAACGCCCCCCTAGCTCAGCTCTGGTCCTTATTTACAAAGAAGATGACTATAGCCCCCACAAGGTGTCTATGCAGCATTGCTTGGCCATACAAGGGCAGAGGCTGGTCCCGGGTGGAGCCTGGTAAGGATCAGCTTTCACTGGTCAGCAGTGAAATAGGATGAGTGAATAGAGAGAGGAGAGGGTTTCCTTCTCCCTAGATGGACACATGTTCTACAGAAGGTGGAACAGATCCAGAAAATGACAACCTTATTTAGGATCAAGACCATGAGGCCTCTTGGGACAGTTTTTCCTTCCTCGTTTGCTAAAACAAATGAGACCATGTGGGGCTAAGAATAAGGCACACACAAGGCACACATAACATTTGAATCTCCTAGGTGAGTAACAATGTCCCCTTAGCTGCTCAGGAATTAGGTCCATCGACTGGTCTCTGCCTGGGAAGACACTGACTGAGTAACTAGGGCTGCAAAATGGGGCAGTGTTTCCTTCCTGCCTCCAGAGAAGAGGAGTCTGTGGTGGGGTGGGCAGGGGTTCTGCTTAGGCAGGAGCAATGCCAGTCCTCAGGGGTGCTGTGGAGGCCCACGGCAGCTCCTCCCATGCTGAGAAGTTACCACCTGCCCTCGGCAGGGGCAGGGAAGTGTGACAGAAAGAGCACAAAGCTCAGGCTACAAGGTCTGGGTTTGAGCTTGATTTTTTATTTACTGGCTATGCATCTCTGGGTGCATTTCTTTCCTGCCTTGTTGGGGTGGGCTGTTCCTGTCCCCTGGGCAGCCCTCTGTGTGCCCCCACCCAGATCTGCTCCGTAAGCAGGCTGAAGAGAATACCCTTGTCGAGGGTTCAGTGGGGGCTGCTAAAGGAAGAGCCTTATGGTTCTGTTTTCTCCTCTACCTCAAGCCATCCTGTAATAATTACTATTGCTCATCCTTGCTTTTTGCCTTTCCAAGGAGGATTCTGCTGTTGAGTTTCATAAACTCTTAAAACATGGTAGTCAGAAAAGATCTCGTCTTCACCTTATGTGAAAGTTCTATTTGTCTGCCCCCCACCCCGGGGAGGGAGTGGGGTCAGCCTAAATAAACCTGAACAACACCAGCCATGACTTGCCTACCTTATTTTGCTTTTGAGTCACAGTGAGATGCTAGAGAACCCTCTGCCAGCCAAATCCCTGGAAGGATGGGCCCTGTGTCCAGGAATGATCACCACCATCCTGAAAAGTCTCACGGAGTCAACCAGAGAGCAATTTGCTGACAACTTCTCTGGCCTCCAGCCTTCAGGGCTCTGCCTGCCCTAGGGGGTTCCTTCTCAGTGGGGCTCTGAGAAGGGATTAACAGATGGAAGAGGGCAAGTTCAGATGCCAGGCTGCTCTCTCCTGTCCCTCTGGGCCACATTTCCTGGTTTTAATGACACCAAATGGAGGTCTACTTCCCTGCAGGCCAGGTAGCTCGTGCAGACCTGAGGAGGCCTGCGTGGTGGCCTTCTGTCCTGATCTCAGTAGCCCCCAGGCCCATTGAAGCCAATGCCTTTATCACTACAGGGCTGATGTCAGGGGCAGGAAGGCCCCAGGTGTGTTCCAGGATCCCAGTGTCTGTGTGCATGCACCAGTATGTGGGGGGAGGGCAGAGGTGGCTATAGCTCCGGCAAGGTCAGAAAAACCAGCAGCTAGGAACTCACTTGCCCTTGGGTGCGGCCACCAACCAAGTGGTCACATCCCACTTCCTGGGCCCTTTTCCTTCCTGCAGCTCATAGAAGGAAAACCACTTCCATGTTTTGAAGCGGGAAAGAGAATGAGGGAAGCCCACTTTTCCTCCCCCCAGGCCTTGTTCTGTCCTGAGAACATGGTTTAAAATATTCTAGTCACAGGCAGGCTATTCAAATAAAATAGAATTTCAAACCGCACGGGGCTTGTTGAGACATTCAGGCTTCTGGGATGTGCGAAAGGCAGGAGGCGGGGCAGAGACAGCCCCTGCCACCCTCTGTCCCCTTCATTACCAGCGGCTACAATGCTAGACACATCCGAGTGTGTTTCCCAGCCAAGGCGGACAGAGCAGGTCTGACAGCAAGCGTGCACATGAAAGCCACCACAAGGCTCCCCTCCCCGGTGGCAATTTTAATTATTTGAACTGGAGCTCCGCAAAATAAAAATAAAATCAAATCTGAATATTGTAAGTGGATCTCCAGTTTCCCGCAGAGAATAGCTTGGGGGAGGCAAAAAAAAAAAAAAATATATATATATATATATATATAGAGAGAGAGAGAGAGAGAGAGAGAGCGCGCGCGCGCACTCTCTCTTGTTTGTGGCTGGGCTAGGCAGAGGTCTTTAAATATTCATGCCCCATATGCAACTGTGCGGAGTGACGGAGAAGGAGACAGTGCCTGCATGAGGCCAGCCAGTAAGAGGTGCCAGGCCAGTAGTGGTGACTGCAGGCACCTGGAGGGAGGAGGCTGGAGCAGGCATGCTTCTGGAAAAGCCTGGAAGCTGACTGGCACATCCTGGCTATATCTCCACCACTGGTGGGCATCTGACCTGGTTCCAAATGGGCTCTGAGGGGGACTCTCCCAGTCCCTTCTGTCTCCACCACCTATGTCCCTGACCCTGTCATTGCTCACCACTTCTGACTCATCTTTATAAAAGGCAAGTTACGTCACACTATTTGGTACCATGGGTAGTGGAGGAAAAACTCTCTGCATGGACTCATAATGAATTTCTGTCACAAGTGGCAGGTGCATTTATGGTCAATTACTTTCAAGTGTCAGTGTGCCTCCAAATCGCGGAGGGCGGGGGTTGAAAATGGAGATTCCCAGGCCCCACTCTGGGGTGTCATCCAAGTGGCCTGGGATGGGGCCTAAGAATCCGTCCTGATCACAATTTCCAAGTGACTGGAACTGGAGAGACAGAGACCTACTAGGCAGGTTGTAGCTAGATTTTTCAAGGAAACGCACAGAAGGTGACACCAGTTCCCTTTTGGGAATTCACCAATGACTGTAGGGTATCTTGAAGGAGTATTTTGAGAAATTCTGCAATTACTTCAACTCCCAGGAGGTGGAGGGACTCTAGGGCTCCCAGGACTGGTCTGCGTTTAGAGAAGACACTCAGTGGTGGGCGTCAGCCCTGGAGCTTAGCCAGCCTCTTAGTCCCTGTGGGCTTGACCTTCACCAGAGACTTTCACCCATCTCTACGCTGTACCTGTAGGGCCTAGGTACAGGAAGTGTCCCCTTCCCGTACCTGGGCCCCATAGCCAGGCCCCTTGAGGGCTGGTGGGGTTTGAAGACCCTGAGTTAACCTCACACAGTTCACACAGTGATGCAACATCCTCTGTCACTGACATTTGCCAACCTGGGAGGAAGAAATCAGCTTCATGCCTTCTGCATTTAGGATCTGAATCAAATAAATGGCAAGGCTTACAGACCTGGAAATGCATATTTCTATTTTGGTTATTTATTTTTCTGATGAAAACATTTCCCCCCAACACTGGGGATTCAAGACCCATCAGCAGTAGATGAATGGTCTGAAAATCTGAATGTGAACTAGCTGTGAGCTGAGAACAGAATGGAGTCACTGCCTTCCCTTCATTACTCCTGCTGAGTCGAGTTATGGAAAAGGGCAGGAAATAGCAGAAATAGCCCAGAGCAAATTTGACTGGAGGGAAAATAAAACAGGCCAGTAAAACAAAACACCTGTTTAAACTATCGATCAACCAAAGGTTATCAGGGAAATGATGAAGTATTTGAAAAATATCATTTTTAGCCTTGACGTTTCTTATTCTAAAATTAGGCTCATGTTAAATACAGTGAAGAGTATATTTAAAAATCAAATTCTTTAAAGGATCCCCCTGACCTCTCAGGAAGGGTGACCATCTCTCCTCATTTAGATTTCCTCTTAAGAAGCCTTCCTTTCTAGGTATCTGCTCTGGGTGGCATTGGGGTGTGAGGGGTGCTGAGAGATATCAGTGATGACTGTGTAATCCACAATCTGCATCAGATAGAGTGATTTCTCAAATACAAGTTAATGTAATGAATCTATTTATTTGTGCCCTGACTTCCTCCAAAAAGGACTTAAGGTGGCTCCCAGAGATACATAACATCTAGTAAGGTAACAGAAACTAACTAGAAAAGGGTGAGAAATTGGGTAAATGTTGAGTTAGAAGATCGAACCAGGAGTAAGGCTGATTACAGACTACACATCATGAACCCCTATTTACTTACTAAAAGGGGAGCCTCAGATTTAACGTGACCGTTCTTCTGATTAAAAAAAAAGTCACCGATACTTCTTTTCCATTCTTATGTGTTTTATGCTGGTGAGTTTTTATTTCATAAAAAGCCTGGAGGGCTTGAGTGTGGCTGTGTCCCTTAGCAGCGGAAGCCCGTTTCCCGGATCTCCCTGGGGCTTCGACCAGCCAGCGGAGGGGAAGCAAGTCTGCTCAGTCTCACAATGTCCATAGCTTGAAAGGAAACAAATTGCTCAGGGGGCACATAGCTATTCCTGAAACAAAGCCAGGATGGGATTTCTCCTGTGAGTTTCCAGAAAGAGAGGACTGGCCAAATCTCAACTATGTGTTGGTTTTCTACAAAGTGCAAGATGTCGATGTGGTGCCGTGTGGTGGTGCAAAGAAGCACAGGCATGCAGAGCTCTCTGAGAACTTAGAATCTGGTTTTTGGCTCCCCCATCCTCCTTACCTATGTTTACTCGGTGCCGGGCACTGCTGGCTAATTACTGTCGTGGTTATGATGTGCCAGCAGCCGTGATAAGCCCTGTATATGTATTAACCTATTTAATCTTATCCTCTTTAGAGTAGGCACTCCTATTGTCTCACTTTACAGTGGGGAAACTGAGGCCCTGAGAGATTATTAACGGCCCAAGAAAACTGTGCAGCCAGTCAGTGGTGGAGCCTAGCTGGGACTCAGGCAATTGATTCCAGAGTCCATGAGTTGAATCACTGGATCGTGTTTGGGGTCTAAACGCATTTCTTGTTCTCTAGAGATTATGACCTACCACACTAAAAAGGTAACTGCCATAGGAACCATCTGGGTAAGTGGCTTTGGAGGGGACCTTACTGAGTGCCACTGATGTCTTAGTGAAATTTATGTAGATCAAATTTTTGATGCTCTATAAAATCTGAAACGTATTACAAGAGCTTGATATTGTAGAAAGTCTTTTGTAGATCACTATTACCCTCCCCTGTTACGTTTTGGAAATATTTTCTGGGTTTGCTTAGATCAAGACCCTGCTGCAAAGAGTTCAGTGTGGCTGAGCATGGGTGTTTGAGGTAAGATTCTCTGCAGATGGGACTCCACCATGTTGGTGCATGCTCTCTGCAAATATGACAAAAATGCCATTGTATCCTCCCCCCAGGAGCACAAGCAGCCCAACCATCCAGGCTATTTTGCTGATGTTTGGGTTCATCTGGAAGTGCCCAAGGTGAGGGGTAGGAGGAGAAGTCCAGGAGGTAGGGGAGCACTGAGACTTGCCTCACATGGAGAGTTCTTCATTGGGGCGGGAAACGTAGTGCTGGTCACTGTAGCACTTTCAGAAGTAGGGACATCAGTAGTGCTGAGCAACAGGGCATGGCCTGGGGCAGAGAGAAAAAGAGTCAGAAATGCACCACCCTCATGCACTGAAGGGCCTTGGGGCTCTGCCCATTCTTCTCTAGGCATGGTACACCTTTGAGGACACAGTTTTCTGCTGCCTCCAGTGGATAAGACAGCCTACTTGTCACCATCAATAAAACTTGGCTCACGCAAAGGTCTTCATTCCAAATGCCCTGCAATATCCCAGCACCATACATCTGGGCTACTGCATCCCTGACCTCCCAAGGTCACCAGCTTTAGTGCATAGCCCAGGAGCAGCCTGAAGCACGCTGACCTCTCCCAGCCCCTCCTCTCCCCATTACACTCCTGTTGGCCCTCTGCCTTCCCGAGGTCTGCATGACCTTCACTCTTTTCCACCAGGTCATCCTGTACCCTATGACATGAACAGGAAGTCATATTTCTTATGTTTTCTAAGCATGTATCTGTCTGAAAATCTGGGAGAACATAAACCCCCAACAACCCCACATGGCAGGGAAGAAGCAACTGTAAATCTCCAGGAACTGTACAGGGTTTTGTAGGTGGTCAGTTCTATGGAGATGGGAGCCAGCCTTTCAGGGGTGTCACAGAACCCTGTAAAGAACTTTACTCATTCAGATCTGCTGTTCTTTCTTAGCAAAGTCTAATATTGGATTACTACCAAGTAACAAATTCAAATGGGTCCAGAGCAGAGTAACCAAGACCAGCCAGCAATCCTAGAGGGCATATGGCCCATCCTTGAGGAAGAATCTGTGACTAGGGAGAGAAAGACTCTCCTGTGGTGGGTGGGTAGCAGCTATTGCCTTCAAATATCTGAAGAGCTGCTTTGGTGAGACAGAGAGTAGTTGAGTTCTGTGGGGCTCCAGGAGACAGAAAGTATGATCCATGGGTAGAATTTACAGAGTGGTGGAGCTTCTCTCCAGGAAAGGAACACTGGTCTTTGACAGAAGGACTGCTTTAGGAGGCAGTGAAAGCCCAGTCCCTAGAGCTACTGAGCCAGGGTTGGATGCTTATTTGCTATGGGTGCTGTTGGGGGCTTCCAAACAGCAGAAACATGACGATCATGTCTGACTTTGAGCTCTGTGTCTGTTCTCTGCTCCTCAGTAAGGTGCTGAGGATGACACAGTGTGGGATCAGGAGGAGAAACGGGAGCTCCAGGGGCCTTCTCTCTGCTGAGGGGCCTGCAGAACTCTCCTGGGGCTGTGGTAACTCAGCCTGCTTCCTCACGATCAAAGCCAGCTCTTTCAGGAGCAGTTAGCCAGGATAGGACTGCACGGGCACTGGGATCCCCAGTGGTTGATCAGGACATGGTTCTCTCTCATACCTTAATCATCATCATCATCATTATTAATTCTTAAAGGGATCCATAGGATGTATGATCTTTGCTTGGAAAGAGGGATTTGGTACAAGGGACTATAGCTCCACAAAGAGCAGACAAATGCAGGGGAGGGAAGGAGAGAGAGAGCCCCCGCCTCTAAGCCCAGCTCTATCCTGCAGAGAGGTGGGCCGCAGGACCTGCTCAGGCCTAGTACTGGGTACAGCCCAAGGCTGGGCCCGTGGCCAGGTGGTCTGGCTTCTCCAACAGCCTGAACTTGGGAGCTGTGTTGGCCTCACAGGCCTTCCCTTGTTCCATGACCCAGCTGTGTCTCCAGGTGTGGAGTCAGCTCACCTAGGTGTGGGTGGCCATCTCTTGGATGTGTGGAGGTCCCTGCCCTTCTGGAAGCCAAGCAGAGGCAGGGGGAGGAGAGGCTCTGGCACTTGGAGTGTGGGAGTTGCCAGCTTGAGCTGGGCAAGGATGGTGGGTGGGTATGGCTGAGGAAGCTGGGCTCCAGGGAACAGATCAGATGTGGGGCAAGATTCTCAGGGCACAACCCTGGGCCCAATGACATAAAGCCTCCCTGTGCCTCAGCCTCCCCATAGAGAGCTATAGTTTTCCTTACCTCTCAGTGAGTTATGCGCCAGACACATAGTAGGTCCTTAACAAACACTTGTTGAATGAATGGATTATTACTATTGTTGCCACTATTCTTCTTATCTTTTAGCTAATCCTTCATCCAGATTCTCATCTTAGGGAACAAAAGGGGAGACTACCTTGTCCTGATTTAATCATTCTGAAGCCTGGGAGGTCTGAAGAGGGAACTGTGTGTGAACACCTCAAGGCAAGCTTTGGGCAGTCACCTGCGCTGGGGTGGGGAGGTCACCCTGCAGGGGTGGGGAGCTCCAGCTTCTCTGGGGTGGTGCCCTAAATCTCTTGTCTGGCCAGATGGGCACCAGGCGGAAGGGAAAAGAGCAGCAGTACCTTGGTGGTCCTGGACCCGGGCATCCTTCAGGGTCCTGACCTGCCACTGGGAGGTGTGGGGTGCGAGCGTGCCCTGGGTCCAGCCACAGAAGCCATCTTCGAAGTTGCAGTAAAACCCAGCAGGGAGTTTACCTGCAACAAGAGCACAGGGATATGGTCATTTCCAGGACAGCTAAAAGCAAAATATGCCAATGTCAAGTAAGATGAGTCAGGCATGACCAAAGTATCCTTATCAACAACAGCTCCCTAGCTGGACCCTTGATTCTAATGATATTGATGACAATGAAAAGAAGCCCCAGTCCTTAACTGGTACATGTGAAGGTTTACAATTTTTCTGATCTTCAGAAAATAAAATAGCAGTAAAAAGAAATAATAGTGTGGCAGCATGGGGATAAACCAGTTTTATATGTGAGAGAGGAGAGCTCAGGAATGTTAAACAATCTGACCAAGGTCACACAGCCAGCAGGTAACACAGGATCCCTGGCTCTAGCCCTAAGATCTGCTTCTGAATCTGTGCTCCTTATTCTGATCGAGCATGAATGTTACCCCAGGAGAAGGCACTGGAATAGATTTCTGATGGCAGACACAATGACAAGAATGTGATGGTGGCAGGGGTAGAGTTGGTGGGAGTTGGTTGCGTCCCTCAAGTCACCCCCGTCTGCAGAGACACATATTGCTCAAATTTTCTATTTGTTTCCCTTTCTTTCCCATTCCCCTTCCAGTTAAGGGAAGCCACATGAATAGCTCCAGCCCATGGAATGTGAGCAGAAGTGATGTGTGTCTCTTCTGGATGGAGGCTGTGGAGAGCCCCTGTGCAATTCTTTGGTCTCTCTCTCCCTGCTCAGGTGGCCAAGGGGCATTCCCGTCCCTGAGACCACTGCTGTCAGATGGTGGGGCCTGGGGCCCCGAGAGATCCTGTGGAGCCCTCTGCTTTGGTGCATAGGTACTGTCAATGTTATGTTAGCCCCTGAAATTTAGGAATGGCTTATTACTGCTCTAACCTACCTTATCCCAACCAAGCAATGCCAGCCATGGGGCCTTTTTATATCATCTGTTGACTCAGCATAAAGGGCCCTGTTACCCTTTTCTCTATATCAAGCTGACCTCAGGTCCCATTGAAAAGGCCACAATCAGCTTTATGACCATATATTTCCCAGGTGCCCTCAGAAGGAGGAGGAAAGGAGAAGAGGGTCAGAGAGAGCTCACATTCTGCAGCTTGCTCAGAGAATGGCTGCAGGGAAGGCACCCAGCCCCGAGGAGCTGGTGGGCCATTCCAGGCTATTCCGATAGCACCAATGGCCCCAGGCCAGGCTGGGGAGAAGCAACAGGGCTAAGTCTCTGAGCAGGAGGAAAGGTGCTCTAGCTGGACCCACTGCTCTCTGTGTCCTTCCTCTGTCTCAGCCTTCCCAGCAATGGCAGGCTGACAAAGAGGGCCCTAACGCTTCCTGGCTGTGACAGCACCTTAGTGAATTATTACTCATTTCCCCCTGATTCTCTGTGCATTTCACACAGAGGCAGAATTATAAATTAAAACCGGCTGTCACTGACTTTGAGCATCTCTTCCCATTTATACCCCCCTGAAGAAATCATTTTCCCCCAAGCCCCGCATGTTCCTCTGATTAAAAATCCAAAAGCTAAGGAGATCTTTCTGTTTTATTTTTTATGCCCCCTCAAGGGACCCCACATCCACTTCTTTTGCAAAAACTAACTGGTAGCTGGAAGTGACCTTCCATGAAGCGTCCTTTACAAGTGTGCTTTCAACCAGGAACCATGATGGAAGATTCTAGCAGGCAATGGCTCCTGGTAGAAGGAGGAGCTGGGTTGAAGCCTTTTACAGCTCATCACTCCCTCCTTCCCCTTTTAGAAGGCAGAGACAGAGAAGTCAGCCCAACTATGGATGTCGATACCTCAATGGTCCTGGGATCTGGATCCCTGGTTCTAGCCCTAAACTGTTGCTTTCCGCTGGTGACTCTAGGCAAGGCACTTCTTTTCCTCAAACACTTAGCTCCCTCATCTGTAAAATAGGGTAATAGTAGTGTCTATTTCACAGGGCTGTTTTGAGGGTAAAATAAGGCAGAGTGTGGAATTTTGTAAACAGAGTTGAGCAAATACAGAGTGGTGGTAGCATTACTAGTCATTGTTCACTCCTGGCTCAGGGGACCTTGTCAGAGGATGAACTGACATAGCCAACACTGCCCTGTGGGCAGAGACAGGTCCCTCAGCTGCCTCTCTAGAAATGCCCATGGTAGCTCTGCCTATGCCTTCCACCTGAACAGGAATGAGGAAAGCCATTGGCACTCTCCACCTTCTGGAAGCCCACCCTTGTCCTAGCTTTGCACAGGATCCAGGGTGAGCTGGGATTGGAAGACACTTTCTTTATGGCTGATTGAATAAAGAGGAATTAGACAAAATAGTTGGGTCGGTGGACAATTTATGTGATCCTGAAAACCTTGCAGGGTGGGATGGGGTGCAGGAGGAGAGGGTTACTGCCACTTGCCAGCACAGCAGGTGTGTGCTCAGGGAGAAGCCACTCCCAAGGAAGCTGGTGGGGTGGGGGACATCAGAACCCTTGATGGATTAGGCCAGGTTTGGGACACCGCTGTCAGGGCCAATGGCTGAGCACAACGTTGGCATACGGAGTTGAGTACGATGGTTTCAACTCCTTTGATGATGCCTTTCTCCTCTCATTCACCCCAAGCACCTACTCAGCGCTTGCCATGCTGTAGGAATGACATACTTATTTGCTGAATACAAGGGGAGTGCATTCAGGCATCTAACCCTTCACTATTCAAAATGTGGCTGAAGGACCAGCCACACCAACATCACCGGTGAAACTGTTAGAAGTGTGCAATCTCAGGTCCACCACCCCCATCACCACCTACTGAGTCAAAATCTGCATTTTTAATGTTTTCCAGGTGGTTCCTAGGCACCTTGGTGGCTGAGAAGCACTGCCCTATCTGATCCTCTTACTTCACTGGCTGAATGGCCAAGTCAGGCTATGTGGGGGTCAATCAATCAATCCCGCAACATTTGGCAATTATGACACCTGATTCCATTGTAAGAGAGACAAATTGGTAGGGTCACGAAGATGTGGCCTCAGCAGAAGTTACAGGAAGCTGCCAAGTGTAAACTCCAGGCCAAATGACACTACTTCTTTTCCTTCCTGCATGACAGCTCTGTTAACATTTTTGATAAATACGTGTTATACATTTCCATGAAAATATAGAGTCATGGGAAAAAATGCTAGAAGAAATACATCATCATATTATGGTTATCTCTGAATGTCTGAGAGGGAGGATTACAGGCAGTAGTTATTTTCTCCTGTGTACTTTTCTAGTTTTTCCAAATATTTTACAACCAACATGTTTTATTTTACAATAAAGAAATAAACTTTGAAAAATTGCTTTTGCCTGTCAGGAAGCGAATCCCCACCAAACAGATGAGGTTATTGGTTACGTGAAGGGGAAGTGAGTCAATGACCTATCAGGGGACAAAGTGGAGACACCTGACCCTTTTCTGGGGCATCCCACACCACTGAAGCCGTTGTTTGACACACAGGGAACCCTCAACACACCCTTTTACTGGTTCCAGTGTTCCGGGATATCTCACTTGGATCAGCAATGCTTAACTGGAAAGCAGGAAGGAGGATGGCATGTGTTTGTGGTTTGAAGGATGTGGTGTGAATGGACACATTCATGATTGGATGCAGAAGGGCAAGGCACTGCCACCTCCATGTCAGGTCTCCCACTTATCCTGGCTTGAAATGTTGCTCAAGGTTGAGTGTAATAATCTGAATGAAGCTGTGTGTGGACTTCCTTCTGGAGCAAGTGTGGGGAGTTGAGGCTGGGGTTGATGGCATACAACCTACTCCCCCCACTCCCCCCAAATTCCAACCATGGCAGGGCATAGTTGACTGCATTGGCTAGAGATTCATGACCCTCATGCAGGTTCCTTAGAACTGGACATTCCCAGCAAGGCTTGGGTGACCAGCTTCCCAGAGAAGACATTCTAACAGGTTCCAGACTACCTGGTAAGGATGAGGTCCTAAATGCATCACAAACATCAAGACATCAGTAGGTGTCATGTTCCAAGTCATATTACAGCGAGGAAATAGGCCCAGAGGGTGAAGATAAATGATCTGAGGCCCCCTCTCCCCCACTTAGAAATGTGGTGGCAGAGCCCTGGACCTTCCCTGACTTTTTCCCTTCCTCCTCTTCTTCCTGGGTAGATACGTAGCTAGTGTTGGGCTTGCATAATCAACCACTGGAAACTCAGATAACAAATGAGTCTGGCTTGCAGTGGTTCACGCTGGCTAACAGCTTCATGGACTTTAGCTTCCTCATCTCTAAGAAGGGTATAGTAGCATCTCATAGGATTGTTCTGAGGATGAAATAAATTCATACATGAAAAGTATCTGGCACCCAGTAAATGCTCAATAAGTGTTCGTGTTCTTCTTCTTCTTCTTCTTCTTCTTCTTCTTCTTCTTCTTCTTCATGGGGATGTTTTCTAGAATCAACACTGGTCAATGTGATGGGAAAACTGCAAAAACGCCAGACAAAATGGGACACACCAGAAAGGAAAGAATATTTGCTAAGAGTACTGCCAAGATCAGAGTGGCAAAAAGATCGAAATAACCCTCCTTCTGAATTGAACTTCTTCCTAGCAACTGATTTCTGTAGCAAAGAACTCAGTAGGGGTTTCTCCAGGGTGGAACTGTCATTCTGAGAGCTGGTCAGAGCAGCTTTTCAAGTGTGGCTGGAAAGGTCTCTGGGCCTCAGGAACCTGCCCTCCATTCTGGAGCCAGGCTGTCCTCAAGCTTGGAGTTGGCCTTGGAAATCCATTAACAGCAGCCCTAGAATGGTAAGAGAATGCCCTGAGCCTACAGTAATGGGCTGGATCCCACAGGCTCATCACTCTAATCATGGCTCTGTTCCTGACATGCTGTGTGACCCTGAACAAATCAATTACCTTCTCTGTGCTTTCATTTTCCCAATTGTAAACCAGGGCATGGCTGGCCTGACCTGTGTCCCAGCTGGGAAGTGGGAATCAAAAAACTTAAAAAAGGCAAAAGCAAAATCACACAGCTCAGATGCACTGCTGGAAACACTGCAGAGACCAGTAACTAGAGAGACACACGCAGACCCCTGCCCAGGACAACATGGGTGGGCTGGCTTCATTTTGGTCCACATGTCGAGTGAGAGCTTTGTGAAGAAAGGCCAGGAACAGTGTGGGATAAACAAAGGGCTTACCTGTAAGTCTTTACTGAGTTTTATCTAAACAACCACAATTCCATCATTATTGGAAAACTTCACTGGGAAGTTTTATCTAAAAAGGAAGTTTTTCAAATTGAAAAATGGATTTTCTTTATTGCTTCATTTAAAAGAGAATAAATAAAACCTTTTCTCCCCCAAGGGAAAACCTGTCCTGCAGATGATATGGGGGATACTGTTAACTTTTTAAAGCTATTTTGCAGGCCACAATGTCTTAGGGCCAGTGCATCTGAGGGGAGAGGCATTTGCTCCTGTGTCTGGGCCCCAGAGTACCCCAGGCATGCATGTGCCACATCCTTTCCCTACTGCAACTCTGTGGCTTCGGTCCTTTCCCCTGTGCTGGATTTTCAGCAGTCTAAAGACAGGTGCCTGTTATTCATCCCTGCTGTGGGCTCTAGTACATTTTGTAGCTCACAATATATGTGTTTTATAAGTGTTTGTGCTTTCCCTGGCATAAATGTAAAAACCTCTCGAGTGTATACTCGTAACCAGGCAGCTGCCGAGAACACCGGATTCGGGTGGAATGAGCACTGGGCTGGGAGTCTAACCCTGCCCCCAGCTATCAGTGAAATCTCAGCAGTTGGTTTTGGTCCATGGAAACCAAGTGTCCTGACTCATTTAGTCATTTGAATCAACAAATAGTGACCACCTATGTGGTCTGTGTGCCAGGAGATACTGGTATGGGGAAGAGAAACAGATCCAATCTGCCCATGGTGAGGGAGAGAGATGTGGAAACCACCTCCAGGAAATGGAATAGGTACACACCCACTAGCATGGCAGAAATGAAAAGACAGATTGTAATAAGTGTCGATGAGGATGTAGAGAAATTAGAAACTTTATACATTACTGGTGGAATGTCACATGGTGTAGCTACCTTGAAAAACAGCCTGGAAGTTCTTTTAAATGTTAAATACAAGGGTGCCCAAGTGGTTCAGTCAGCTAAGCATCTGACTCTTGATTTCGGCTCAGGTCATGACCTCATGATTCGTTGAGTTCAAGCCCTGCACTGGGCTCTGGGCTGACAGTGCAGAGCCTGCTTGGGATATTGTCTCTCTCTCTCTCTCCCTCCCCTACTCTCTTTCTCTCTCAAAATAAATAAATAAACTTAAAAAAATGTTAAATACAGAGTTGACCCTGCAATTTACTCCTAGGCATGTACCCAAGAGAAAAGAAAACATCTGTCTATATAAAAATTTGTACAGGAATGTTCAAAGCAGCATAATTCACAACAGCCAGAAAGTAGAAACAACCAAAATACCCATCAACCGATGAATAGATGAACAAAATGTGCTAATAGACATACAATGAAATAGTACTTGGCAGTAAAAAGGAATGAGATCCTTACACGACACAATAAGAACGGGCCTTGAAAACATTATGCCGAGTGAAAGAAGTTAATCACAAAGAATACATATTGTATGATTCCATTTATATGAAACGCCCAGAATAGGCAAATCTATAGAAACAGAAAGTAGATTAGGGGTTGCTTAGGGCTAGCGGCCCCTGGGGGGGAGTAGGGGAGGGGAGATTGGAGGGAAATGAGGAAAGATTGCTAGGGGTTACCTTTGAAGTGATAAAAATGTTCTAAAATTAGATTGTGGTGATGGTTGCACAGCCTTGGGACTATACTAAAAAACAGTTATGTGTCCAATTGAAGTGGGTGAGTTGTGTGGTATATGAATTGTATTTCTAAAAAGCTGTTAATAAAAAAGAAGGGACACGCAGTGGATGGATGGATACACCAACGGAGGGAGTCGAGAGGAAAAGCCAGCTGTATTTGTTGGCGTGGTACTTGTGGGAGGCATTAGAGGAGGCTTCCCAGAAGGACTGACTCTGGAGGTGACTCAAGGAGGAAGGGGCACTCTGGCCAGGGGTACCGCACGAGCAAAGCCATGGAGGTGTGCTGGAGCGGGGAAGGGGTCTGATCCAGCAGGCGCTGAGGCACACTGAAGACCAGGAGGATTGGAGGGCTAGGTGGGTGGTGGAAGATAAGGCCTGAAAAGGGAGGGGAGTCTGGGCACAGGGGGCTCATGTTCCTGAGTTAGGCTTTATCCTGCACACCTTCTCTGTGCCACTAGGATGCTGACAGCATGAGCTACACAATCTTGTTTGGTTCTTAAATTCTGTGCTCCTGTTTCTAGATGCAGATCTTAGCTCTGTCTCTTGGAGACTGTGTAGCTTTTGGAAGTCGTCACTGATGGCACACAGGTAGCACTGGGTGTAAGGGAGGGTGTCTAAGTTCTCGTGCCCGGGGTGATGGGGGCAGGGGGGTGTAGGTGCGGGCTGGGCTGGGGTGGGGGGCAGCCCCATCTACTCACTGCACAGCTGGCCCTCGTCTTCTCCCTGGGCGCAGTCCCGGTGGAAGTCGCAGGCCTGCCCGAGCTGGAGGACTGTCCCATTCCAGCAGGTGAAGGAACTCTGCAAGGCCATCTTGGAGCCCGGGGATGTTCCTGGAGAGCACACAGAGACACATGCCCCTGGTCAGTTCAGGTGGCGCTGTGGGAAGGCTCAGGGACAGCATCACTCTGCCCTGCCCTTCACATCCCAAGGTCTGGCTGACACACCCGATCTGGCTACACGCAGGGCCAACCAACACCAGGAGGCCAAGAGGAAGGCAAAGCCCTAACACCCTGTCCCTAAACCCCCACTTTCTAGTTATGGTGAATAGCAGAGTGGGCCTAGGTAGGTCCACATCCCCCCAGCACTCTGGGGTCCTCCACTGCTGGCTTCAGTGTGCCAGGTGGAGAGCCTGTAGTCTCATCTGCACACATACAGCTATACCCATGAGGTCAGGTTTGGGGCATATCTGGTCCAGTGTATCTCCCACAGTTCTTGACTCCAGATGTACCACTGGAGTGGTTCTAGAAACATACAGCACTTTCTGTTGTTGGACCAGCTGTGTGATGCTGAACCTATCTTTCCTCTGTCTGGCCCTCTGTCTCCCCATCTATAAAAGGATGGATTTTGATGATATTTGTAAGGTCCATTCTGAAATTTTTATATAAATCATAAATCTCATATAAATCATATTATCCAGTGGCAGAAGAGAGAAGGAGCCATTTATAATGAACCTATTAGCAGCTATTTGTTTCTGTGTCAAGAACAATGGGTTATAATAATGAATTAACCTGTGACCCCAGAGAACCAGGCTTAAGTTGGCCTGGACCGGCCTGCCCTGCTAAATGGGGAACTTTGCCTGGAGACCACCTAGCAAGGGCCTGGCTTGTTTTTCTGAGTGTGCCTCCTGCCAGGGAGCTCTTGGTTTGGGGGGATGGGGGCAGCCTTTGGCTTCCGTGGAGATGAGCAGGCAGGGCCCACCTGGGCCGACCCCCCAGTCCAGTGGCCTTGTACTCTGTCCGCTTTTCTAGCTCCTCCCGCATGGCAGTTGGTGCCTCAGTAGTCTCCCCACCCCCATCCCACCCGCCTCAATGCTCAGCTGGGTGGGGGTGAGGGTGACCAGGATTCCCACTTGGCTGGGTTCCACAGCCTCTCTGAGCTTCATATATGGGGAGGGGGGGATGTTTCTCCAACCCTGGTTGTGAGCTTAGACTCCCCTTTGTTAAATTTCATTTCAGTGCAACCTCCCAGCTGATTGTGATGTGGTACTCTCCAGGTTAGCTCATCGTTAATATCTAAAATTCCGGGGTGCCTGGGTGGCTCAGTCGGTTAAGCGTCTGACTTCGGCTCAGGTCATGATCTCACGGTTCGTGAGTTCGAGCCCTGCGTCGGGCTCTGTGCTGACAGCTCAGAGCCTGGAGCCTATTTCAGATTCTGTGTCTCCCTCTCTCTCTGCCCCTCCCCCACTTGCACTCTGTCTCTCTCTGTCTCAAAAATAAATAAACATTAAAAAAAATATCTAAAATTCCATGATTTTCTGGTTCATTTCAGTTGCAACTGAAACTAACATCAAGTCCAGCCTGTTTACATCTAGAATCATCTCTGTACTGACTCAGCACATCTGGCTCTGTGAAGAAGCTAGGCATGTCTTCACAGTACCCATTTCCTAAGTGGGGAAACTGAGTCAGGGAAGCTGAGGGACTTCCCTAAAGCTGGTAAGTGGGGTGTGGACGCAGCCTGTCAGACTGCAAAGCTGCTCTCTCCATCTCACAGGCCAATCCACATAAGGCTTAATTTGTCAGTGGTTGGCACATGGCCACCAACATTCTCAGATGGGCCTCCAGCCTGGCTTGGTGTTCTGTGTAACTGTGGGCATGGAAAACACAGGCCCTGCTTCCTTCAGGGGATCACATCCAAACTTTTTTCCCTGCTCTGCAAGGTCCTCTGTGCTCTGGGCCCCAATTTCCTTTCCTGTCTCACTTCTCACTGTCTCTCTGCACAAACCTGTGCTCAAGCCTCATTTGCTGTTCGTTCCATGCAATGTGGCCCTAGAACATGTGTGTGTGGTCCCATCTTCTTCATTAAGTTGTTCGAGCATCTGTGTGCTGTCCCCCCAGCCCTAGCCAGTGCCTGGCCCCTGCGAGGATTCGTGAAAAGCATGCACATTAGGTTACCCTGCCTGCAGTAAGCTGAAAAATGACACGCCCCCCCCCAAATAGTCATATCCTAATCCCCCCAAACCTGGAATATGTTCCTTTATGTGGCAAAATGGGGATTAAGTTAAGGTTCTCTAGGTGGGGAAATTATCCGGATTATCCAGGTATGATCACAAGGGGTCTTAAAAGAAAGCGGCAAGAAAGTCAAAGAAAGAAGCAAAAGATGTGATCCTGGAAGCGAGTCTGGAGAAGCGTGAAGAATGGGTCACATGCCAGGGCAGGCAGGCGGCTTCCAGAAGCAGGAAAAGGCGAGACAACCTATTCTTCCTGAGAGAATCCAGAAGGAGCTGGCACTGCCACTAAGCTGATGTTAGCCCAGTGAAACTGATGTCAGACTTCTGCCCATAGAGAATAAAAGGGTGTTATCTTAATGTGGTGGTTTGTTACAGCAGCCACAGGAAGCTAATACGCCAGCTAAACCCACTGGCTTTAATACTCCAGCTCCAGTCACTGGCTAAGTCAGCTGAGGCCCAGCATGCATGGCTTTAGATCAACTCCTCTGTTCCATAGCTTGTTTTGTGACCTGTGGTTCTCTGGACTAGACATTCTCTGCCTTTCCTCCCCACACAGGAGAAACGCCCCCACTATCCATGCCTGCGCCACAAGACAGCCTAAGACAATGTGTCCACCAAATCCCTTACTAATTCCAACTGCAGGGGTTGCGCAATGGAAAGTCTCCCCATCCCAGTTCCCAAAACTCAACAGTGGGATCAAACTAAAAAGGGAATGACAGGAGACACAATGCTCATTTTCAAAGGTAAGGTGCCAAATTCATTTTATAGCCTTAATTCTGCGTATGAATTTTCCACTTGTCAGGCTTGTCATCTTGGAAGCTGAGAAACACAGTGCTTCTAGGAGACTGGTGCTGGTCCCCAGAAAGTGCAGTCTCTCTCTCCCCCCGCAGACCTGGAGGAGGGGTGTCCTCCCTGAAGCTTTGACTGGAGGGGATTTTGCTGGGGGTGGCTGTGGACTTTGTCCCAGGAAACAAGAGCACATAGCAAGGCACCTGCCATCATATGTGGCATACCTGCTTCCTGCTAAGGACAGCACCGGGCACTTGACCTGCCTGCGCACTAACCTTACAGCTACTGGGACAGGGCAGCTCTGTTGTTTCCATTTCATAGGGGGTAGTTCCCAGTTAAGTGAAGGTGAGGCGTGGTGGCCGGCAAATGGCCTCCAGCTGGGTGCTACTCCTGAAAGCAGACCGGTGTGTCCACTGTCGCTGGCGGGCCCGGCCTGCTGGTGACATGCCTGTCCACTCTGCCCCTCCTTCGGGGCAAAGACTTTTTAGGATGACAGGAAAAATTCTCCTTCGTCTTCGCTTGTTGATTTCTAGTTTCCCAAACATTTTCTTCTTATGCCCTATATGTGACCATTAAATAATTAGGACCTTATTACCCTCACTCTCAGAACTACCAAAGGAAACATAAGCAAAACTAAAAAAAAAAAAAAAAAAACGTATGGAGCAAATGAAAATTGTGTCATGTTTTATTCCCACCTTATGATTAGGCCTTGCTTTTCGTTGTGTGTTTTCGTGAACACACGCATGTTTCACATGCCAGTTACTTGTCAATCCCTGAATAGGTCTCATACTTTCTTTTACATTCCTTCATTCAAAAAACATATGCCTATTGTTTAAAGTTTGAAACCAGGGTAAAAATAAACAAAAACAATGCCCAGAATTCCACTACCCAGATGCCATCATTTTTAACATCTTGTTTTTGGCCTATGCTTTCAAAGTGCATATAGTTGTGTCATACGTATACATGCCTTAAGATAATGAGGGTTGTATCACAATTTTCTCAGGGTTTAAAAATTCCCCATAAGAAGACTTTTTAATGACTACAGTCCTGTGTGATATGTACCATCATTTATTTAAACGTTATTCAATGACTGGATTGTTAGACTGTTTATAATAACACTTTGAAGAATATCTTTGAGCATAAACCTTTGCCCGCATTTCAGATTATTTTCATAGGATAGATTCCCAGAAGTGGAATTACTGAATCAAAGAGTATAAACATTTTAAAGGCCCTTGATACATATTGCCAAATTGCTTTCTAGAAGTTAATCCAATTTACACTCTCACCAGCTGTGTTCACACACGCACGCCCCTCTTACTATATCCTGGCCAACCCTGAATATTAGCATGGTTTTTATTTTTAACTCAAAGTATTTCCCTGCTGTTTTATTTGTATTTCTTTGATAGTTAGTGAGCTGGATATTATTCCACATGTTACTAGCTTTATTTTACTCTCAGTGGACTTGCTCACTTCCTTTTGCCAATTTGTCTGTTAGGTTCTTTATGTTTTCCTGTTGAAGTGTAGGAGATTTTTTTTTTTAAGTTTATTTATTTTGAGAGACAGAGAGCTTGAGCAAGGGAAGGGCAGAAAGAGAGGGAGAGAGAGAATCCCAAGCAGGTTCCGCACTGTCAGTGCAGAGCCTGATGTGGGGCTCGAACTTACAAACCACAAGATCGTAACCTGAGCAAAATTAAGAGACACTTAACCGACTGAGCCACCAAGGTGCCCCAATGTGTATGAGACTGTTATTTTTTTATTAAAAGTATTTTTTTAACGTTTATTCACTTTTTGATAGAGACAGAGTGTGAGTGGAGGAGGGGCAGAGAGAGAGAGGGAGACACAGAATCCGAAGCAGACTCCAGGCTCCGAACTGACAGCACAGAGCCCGACGTGGGGCTTGAACCCACAGACTGTGAGATCATGACCTGAGCTGAAGTCGGACGCTCAACTGACTGAGCCACCCAGGCACCCCTGTATGAGATTATTAATAAGGATGTGAAACAATTGGTTATATGTTTGACAATTTTCCCCCAGTATTCCGTGTGTATTTTTGCTCTGTTTATAATGCACCTTGAGATGCAGGAGTTGTAAACTTGGACATAATCCAGAATTATCCATATCTTCCTTGGTGATTGATTCTTTGCCTTTTAGGCTTCCAGGCTTTCTTCCACATGGTAGGCAGTGAGTGGGTCACCCTTGGTAGTCTTTGGGTTGTCCTGCCGTTGCTAAGGTTGCCCTGGCATCTGGGAACATCTTCTGCCGACTCGCCATCTTTCAGCAATGGGGATCTAGATATTCCTGGCTTATGTGTGACACTTTCATGGATTGTCCCCTTCCCCCCCTTCCATGAACTGTCCTTTTACTTGGGCTTCTATGGCACACCACTTCTTGCTTGAACATGGAGGACATTCTCTTTTTTTTAAATTTTATTAAGTTTATTCATTTATGTTGAGAGAGAGAGAGAGGGAGAGGGAGAACAGAGAGGGAGAGAGAGACAAAGAATCCCAGTTAGGCTGTGCACCATCAGCACAGAGCTGGATGCAGAGCTTGAACCCACAAACTGTGAGATCATGACCTGAGCTGAGCTAAGAGTCGGATGGATGCTTAACTGACTGAGAAACCCAGGTGCCCCTGATGTGATACCTAGCTGTTTGCATGCCTGTCTTTCTCAGCAAACTGTAAGTGACTTGAAGGGAAGTCTTATCTACATGAGTTCCCAACAGTGCCCTCTACAGAGATCTTCCCATCCCAAAGTTTGGAAGTTGAACTTAAACTATGTATTTTCTGGGGCAGGTATTACTATGTTCATTTTATAGTTGAGAATATGAAGATTCCAAGTGCTTGCATGGCTTGCCAAGAGACTGGACACTTTGTTTTCTATCCTTTGTACTGTGGACACCCCCCTGGGCGATGGGTGTCATCAGGAACAGTGACAGGGAGTACAGAAGGGCAGGAAGCCAATATCCCTCCCCTTCGAACATAAGCCTCCACAAAGGAGGGGTCCAGTAGCTGGAAGGGAGTTCTGCTTCCACCCTCTAAATGCTCCCGAGTTTATCCTCAGGAACTCTCTGCTGTGCAGCCGCAGCCCAGAGAACTGTCTGCTTCAGCCCTGCTTCTATCAACTCCTCCAATCTCCCTCCCCTGGCTGGAGGCTTCCAGGCTCCCTGATAGCTTCCTCCTCTGTACCATGGGGAACTTTATGCCTGTGAGAGATTCAATTAGATGGACGCCTGGTACTCTGATCTCTACTGCCAGCCCAAACTCAAAACTAATGAGGCGCAACAGGAAACAACCGCTCTGTCTTCCCAAGTTCTTTTCTTTATGGGGCCCATAAATTCCAAGGAGGAAAGTACCCTTGGTGAATGGTTTTAATCAAGGGCCCGAGTTTCCTAACAGCATCCCCTCTGTGGCTGTGAAATGGTCGTTCCAACTTGTGGAGTAGGTAGCCTGAGGGCCTGGATGATCACAGCCTGCTCCGGAGCAGTAAGGAAGGAGCTTCCTGATGGCACTTCATGACCGCTTCCGGCCATGGTGTCAGTGATTCCTGGGAGCCACTGAAACACCAATGTCATAATCACAGAAAGATTATGGAGAGCTGAGATCAAGTCACTCTGGGGAGAGTTGGTGCTTAAGGATTTTTGGTTAATAAGGGTCTTCTTTCCTGGGAATGTATTTATTACCTTTGGAAAGGCAGTTCTTTCCAGAATGACATCAAACGCACTGGAGGTAGTAAATTGTCTACCATTCCCTACCCTTCTATAGCATTTTAACAACTTGCCATGTGCTTTCCTAATCCTTCTTTGTTTGAACCTCATAAACAACTGGCAGAACATTTATTATTATCCCCATCTGATTAATCAAAAGAATGAGGATTTGAGAGATTAAACAATGTAGAGAGAAATTCTTTTTAATCAGTAAGGTACAACAAAATGCAACTGGTTACTTGCTAGGTGCTTTGCCTGAGGTCTCACAGCTAGTAAATCACAGGGGAAATGCCCAGAACTGGGTCACACGATCCCAGGTGGAATCACTCTCCAAGGACTCAGATTCCGTTACCTTCTGGAGGAGCTCCCTAACTGCCCATGGGAGTCACTTGGGAAGTTAGAAATACTGTTGATGTTCAGGCCCCATCTGAATCAGTGAAATCAGTCTCTCTGGAGGAGGGTCCCTTGGCCCCGGTGATTTTAGAAGCTTCCCGGGTGATTCTCAAAGGCATAGGGTTGAGAACCACTACCTTGGAGGGCTGGAGGATCTGCCCCTGAGCATCTGCGTGTCTCAGGTGGATCCTTTACCTCCATGGTTCTCCAGCGCCCCCTTGGTACAGTGAGAGTGTAACTTCAAATCCAACCTCCAAGACCCCTTCCATAATTGACATCCTGATTCTGGGGTTCTAGCAATGGTTGTTGGCGGCTCTCTGGCAAAGGTTGATTTGATATAGTTGGTGCCATCTTTATTAATGTTCACCACTTAATGCCTCTCCCCTGAAGCCTGATGCCCTGCTGGGTAGGCATCTTTACTGAGCCACTCACTTGCCCAGCAATCTTCCCTTGGTTGCCTCATGTTGGCTTTTCCTGTCTCAGTCATCTGTCATCTGCACCCTGGAACATCTCTCCTGAAACAGCAAACAGAATGCCATGTTTGCCCATTTATCTCCTCTGTGGATGTAGTAGAAACAAGTTCAGATTTGCACGAGAGACATGTGTGCCCCAGGTCAGGTACATGAGTTGATCTTCTGCACCATGGGGGACTTAGTGAGTTCGCTCCCTGGGAATGACTCCTTTCCCCTAATTGTGCATTCAGAACAGACACCCATACATGCTCACCTCCTTCAGTTACGTCTTGGAGATTTGATGCCATGGACACAACTCTCCTAACTCAAATTTCTTTTTTAAATGAATGTCAAATTTTAGGGCGCTTAATTAATTTTTAATTAAGGTGATTTATGTGGCATTAAAAAAGACACATTTGTATCAGCTTTTGGGCCGTCTCCCACCTGCTTGCTCTTGCCTAACCGATGTCACTCGTTAAAGGGCGAAAAATTGAGTGCTGTGTCAGCGAGAAGGGGGTCTTGTTTTTAAATTAAAGAGAAGGGGAGATGATGTGTGGGGAGGAGGCTGGCTTCCAGAGGGCGGGGAGGTCAGGAGCGGGGCTGGAGCTGGAGCCCAGGGGTGGAACAAAGCTCCCACCTGCTGGTGGAAACTTCATGTTTTCCAGGACAAGGAGAATCTAGTGCTCAAGGGTAAATAAGCCCAGAGACGTGAAAATGGATGGTGACATGATAAGGATGTGGTCAAATAGTGTGCACAGACTAATAGCTGCTGCCACCATGCTGATGTTAATGGGGGTGTTGGAAGGCCTGCGGACTGTGTAAATTAAGCCTGGCAGAGGCCAGTCTTGCTGAGGGCTTTGGGCCTTGTAAATTGTAGTTGGACAACCTCATTAAAGAACTGGCATCTTGGGCTCCTACTCAAAATGCAAACTGGTGAGGAGAGGGCCTGAGTATTGAGGGCCCCAGTGGGCTGGGTAAGAAAGCACCCTGCTGGGAGTCAGGAGAGCTGGTTGGAGGCCTGACTCTGCCACTAGGCCTCAGAGGTCACGAGCATATCACTTCTCTGGGCCTCAGTTTCCTTGTTTGTAGACCCTCTGCAGCCAGCCATTCACATTCACTGTGGGCTTAGGCTACTGCATTGACGGTGTGTCCACAGAGCCTCTGCATCAACATCCCAGAGGAACTTGGTAACCATCTCACTGCAGACCTACAGAGTCAAAATATCTGGGGGTGAGACTTTGGAACCAGCGTTTTCTACAAGCTCCCTGGGTGACAACTGGTACATTAAAGTCTGAGAACCTCTAGGGTTGGAGGAATAAATTGATCTTCAGTTCCTTGTCCCCTGGAGAAATCTGGAGCCTCCCAGCACCACCCATTCTCTCACCATGACAACTTCCTCCTTGGTCCAGGGTTCTTAGGGTTCCCTTCACACCCAGATTCCATTTTTTATTATCGTTCCAGCAGGCCCAAGGCATCACTAGCTAGTGGTGTGAACTCTGACACAGTTTATAGGGCCTCTCCCTTCTGTAAGTTGCGGATGCTATCTAATTTACAGGGGTTTTGTGAGGACCAAATGAAACTATACACATAAAATAGTACGTGGGGCTCTTATGAGCCAATTTCAGAAAATAACCCAGGGTGTTGGGGAGAATTGGCCATGGAGGGTGAGTGGGAAGGGGATAATGATGGGGTTGAATAGGCCAAATCTTGGGGTCAGACAATACTTTTGGGAATCCCTCATATCCCACAGTAGAGCTGAACATCTACAGGGCTAGACCCTTCCAACAAAGCAATGACAGAGACAAACCCAATAGTAACCTGCAACACAAATAATAGCTATGAAAAATAATTGCAATGATGAATTTTCAAGATTATTTATCTCTGGAGTCACCCCGCCACCGGAGTTAGCTTTCTGAGCCCAGTTCCCTTTAGGTCCTAATCCTAAATTTTTGCTGGTTTCCATGGCATTCAAACCAAATTGAGGCTTTGCACTCCTGCCACAGCCCACGTTCTCAGCTCCACTGTGTTCTTTTGTATCTAGCCAAACACCATGACTCACAGTTTCTTGAACATGCAGCCATGGCTACAACCTTTGCATAACCCTATTCTGGGGTCCAGAATCATCTTCTCTACCTGAGCAATTCCTCCTAACTCAGATGTCACTTTCCCCGATTACTTGTTCATCTTCCCTAAAGAAAGACACTTGCCTCCCCCTGGGGCACGCTGGTAATCGCTCCCTACCTTTAACTGTGCACTCACTTCCCCTGTTGGGTGATTATGTCTATGTTGTTAGTTTCTCTCGCTAAATTCTAAATTCTTTGAGGCAGGGGGCCTGTCTTGTTTTTATCTCCCAGAGAGTGCCTGGCACACAGCAAGCACTAATGAATGTATGTTGAAGGAGCACAGAATAGATCACCAAGTGTAAGTAGAAGAATGGAGTGAGGTGGAATTTTCTTGCATTCTGGAAATTGCTAATTCCTTTAGGTTACACTGTAGACATCTCCCCTACCCTCCTCCCTGCCTCATTCAATTTTTGGTTTATTGAACAAATGTGTTCAGAGCTTCTACAAACAGCTGGCACTGGGGTTAGGAATAGTGAACAGTGGGGAACATGGGTGACCTAGTTTGACAGGTGGGCTGCATGAGTCCTCTCTGGGGAGGTGATATTTGAGCTGAAACTGAAGGATCTGAGAGAGTCAGCCATGTAAAAAGGCTGTGGCAGAGCAGGAATGGCAATGCCCAGGGTGGGAGAAGATGCTCATGACTAGAAATAGAGCAAAGGCCGGTGTGGCTTGAACGGTCACAGAGGGTCAGGAGGGCCATGGGGAGGAAGGCAGAGGCCCAACCAGGCAGTACCTTGTGGGCTGAAGGAGTGTGGAGTTTGCTTAGGGAGTTTAGACAAATCTCAAATTGTTTTCCAACAATCTGATTCGTTTTTAAAAAGATCATTCTGAGCAATTTAGAGAGAATGGCTTGGAGAGGCAACAGAACTGGGAAAACCAGTTTGTAGGCTGTGGAAACTGCCCAAGCAAGTGATGAAGGCAGCATGTGTGAGCCTGGTGACAGTCCTGGAGCTGGAAAGAATTGAGTGATGTGAGTTTCATGTTGGAGGTGACCCTGGCAGAGCCGGCCAATGGTCTGGAGGTGAGGGGGAGACAGGGACACCAGGGACAGCACTAGGAATGAACTATGGCTGCCATATGACATGACAGAGCCACTGAGGGTTTGTTTCAAAATCCCAATTCCTCGAAATCAAAGGCATCAAAATTGGCAAAGATGAAGTCAAGCTTTCGCTTTTTGCAGATGACATGATATTATACATGGAAAATCCGATAGACTCCACCAAAAGTCTGCTAGAACTGATACATGAATTCAGCAAAGTTGCAGGATACAAAATCAATGTACAGAAATCAGTTGCATTCTTATACACTAACAATGAAGCAACAGAAAGACAAATAAAGAAACTGATCCCATTCACAATTGCACCAAGAAGCATAAAATACCTAGGAATAAATCTAACCAAAGATGTAAAGGATCTGTATGCTGAAAACTATAGAAAGCTTATGAAGGTAATTGAAGAAGATTTAAAGAAATGGAAAGACATTCCCTGCTCATGAATTGGAAAAATAAATATTGTCAAAATGTCAATACTACCCAAAGCTATCTACACATTCAATGCAATCCCAATCAAAATTGCACCAGCATTCTTCTCAAAACTAGAACAAGCAATCCTAAAATTCATATGGAACCACAAAAGGCCCCGAATAGCCAAAGGAATTTTGAAGAAGAAGACCAAAGCAGGAGGCATCACAATCCCAGACTTCAGCCTCTACTACAAAGCTGTCATCATCAAGACAGCATGGTATTGGCACAAAAACAGACACATGGACCAATGGAATAGAATAGAAACCCCAGAACTAGACCCACAAACATATGGCCAACTCATCTTTGACAAAGCAGGAAAGAACATCCAATGGAAAAAAGACAGCCTCTTTAACAAATGGTGTTGGGAGAACTGGACAGCAACATGCAGAAGGTTGAAACTAGACCACTTTCTCACACCATTTACAAAAATAAACTCAAAATGGATAAAGGACCTAAATGTGAGACAGGAAACCATCAGAACCTTAGAGGAGAAAGCAGGAAAAGACCTCTCTGACCTCAGCCGTAGCAATCTCTTACTCGACACATCCCCAAAGGCAAGGGAATTAAAAGCAAAAGTGAATTACTGGGACCTTATGAAGATAAAAAGCTTCTGCACAGCAAAGGAAACAACCAACAAAACTAAAAGACAACCAACGGAATGGGAAAAGATATTTGCAAATGACATATCGGACAAAGGGCTAGTATCTAAAATCTATAAAGAGCTCACCAAACTCCACACCCGAAAAACAAATAACCCAGTGAAGAAATGGGCAGAAAACATGAATAGACACTTCTCTAAAGAAGACATCCAGATGGCCAACAGGCACATGAAAAGATGTTCAGCGTCGCTCCTTATCAGGGAAATACAAATCAAAACCACACTCAGGTATCACCTCACGCCAGTCAGAGTGGCCAAAATGAACAAATCAGGAGACTATAGATGCTGGAGAGGATGTGGAGAAACGGGAACCCTCTTGCACTGTTGGTGGGAATGCAAATTGGTGCAGCCGCTCTGGAAAGCAGTGTGGAGGTTCCTCAGAAAATTAAAAATAGACCTACCCTATGACCCAGCAATAGCACTGCTAGGAATCTACCCAAGGGATACAGGAGTACTGATGCATAGGGGCACTTGTACCCCAATGTTCATAGCAGCACTCTCAACAATAGCCAAATTATGGAAAGAGCCTAAATGTCCATCAACTGATGAATGGATAAAGAAATTGTGGTTTATATACACAATGGAATACTACGTGGCAATGAGAAAAAATGAAATATGGCCTTTTGTAGCAACATGGATGGAACTGGAGAGTGTGATGCTAAGTGAAATAAGCCATACAGAGAAAGACAGATACCATATGGTTTCACTCTTATGTGGATCCTGAGAAACTTAACAGGAACCCATGGGGGAGGGGAAGGAAAAAAAAAAAAAAGGACGTTAGAGTGGGAGAGAGCCAAAGCATAAGAGACTGTTAAAAACTGAGAACAAACTGAGGGTTGATGGGGGGTGGGAGGGAGGGGCGGGTGGGTGATGGGTATTGAGGAGGGCACCTTTTGGGATGAGCACTGGGTGTTGTATGGAAACCAATTTGTCAATAAACTTCATATAAAAAAAAAAATAAAAAAAAAATAAAAGAGACTGGCAAAAAAAAAAAATAAATAAATAAATAAAAATAAAAACATTACATATGTAAAAAAAAAAAAAAAAAAAAAAAAAAAAACAAAATCCCAATTCCTCAAAGTCAGTCTCTGTATAAACTTAGGGAGAAACACAAAGATTTGTGTAGGCCAGAAGAAAGCAGACTGTGTTTTGTTTTCATGGCTGAGCTCTCTTAAGAAATTAAAAAATTTCTCATCCTTTTGTACCCTCAACAGGCCCTTGATTTTGTTGCCTGGACCTTTCCCCAAGGTTTCTCTATGCGACATTTATCTTCATTGCTTTGCTGAAAAGACCCAGCAATAATTTTATTTTTAATATTATAAATGACCTCTGTGCACATTTACCATTAATCTCCCTGAAAAGCGGTGATATTTAACCATTCTGCACCACAGCACCCCATATAATATGTCGTTTTCTCCTCTTGTTTGTTCAGTAAGCAGTGAACAATTCCAGTAGCGCCTTGGAGAATTAGTACTAATCACAAACAAATTATAGCTACAACCGAGACCACAGGAGGGACTGTGCAGTAGAGAAAGCTGTTTGGAATGGAGAGCAGAGGTGAGTAGGGATCATTCGCACCGTGGGGTGTGGACAGGAGGACTGATCAGGTAGAACAGCCTCCTGAGGCAACAACTCCAGTGAAGGGGGCTGGGTGGATCCAGCCCCTTGAAGATGGGAGGTCACCTTGCTTCCATTCGATCCGTGGAAGCTGTGGTAGAAGGAATGGCTGATTGATGAAGAGACAAGAGAGCCACTGGGTGCTGATGCAGATATCAATCATGTTAATAACAACTACCACCCTCACCATTTATTGAGTGCCTGTCATCTCCTAGGTACTGTCTTAACAGCTATATACATTATTTTATTTAGATCTACAGACACATATGAAGTAGTTATTATCTCCATTTTACCGAGAAGGAAACTGGGACCCAAGGATTTGTAAAAACATTCCCAAGGTCATAGAGGCAGGATTTTATGTCTACCTGACCCCAAAGCCCATGTTCTTTTTTTTTTTAATTTTTTTTTCAACGTTTTTTATTTATTTTTGGGACAGAGAGAGACAGAGCATGAACGGGGGAGGGGCAGAGAGAGAGGAAGACACAGAATCGGAAACAGGCTCCAGGCTCTGAGCCATCAGCCCAGAGCCCGACGCGGGGCTCGAACCCACGGACCGCGAGATCGTGACCTGGCTGAAGTCGGACGCTTAACCAACTGCGCCACCCAGGCGCCCCGCCCATGTTCTTAATCAGTATGTTAGACCCCCCAGGTGGAAAGGCCATGTTAGAAGTCCCTGGAATAAATAAAGAAGGAGGATCACGGGCTGCAAGCAAGTGGGGCACCAGAGAGAGAATGCACGCAACAGGTTGGAGACCGAGGCCAGGCAAGCGAGTTGGCAGTCTCAGAGAACTGTGGAGGGGTACAGAGAGAAGCTAGCTGGGATTCTGGACTAGATTCTAGTTCCTCAAAGGGCTGGCAACACGTTTTTAGGGAAATGATGAACCCAGGTAGGTGCTAAGTCAGGGTCTAGGCATGGGGGAAGAAGATGGGACCTGAATATCCAGATTCATGGCTTGTACTGTGGGCCGGACAAACATTTCTGTCAGGAATGTTTGGGGTCAAATACTTAAGGACAAGTACTTTGTAAACCACTGAGTGCTAGAAAATTGTTAAGACTTTATTTTTATTATTAAAACATTTGACATTTATACAGGATCTCACCAAAACCCTAAGAGGTTCACTACCTCACCTCCACATCTTTACTGAAATGTTAACTTCTCAGTGAGGCTTTCCTGGTGACCTTATTTAAAATCTCTCCCCTGCTCTCACCCTAGACACTTTCTATGTCTCTTCTCTGCTATATTGTTTCTCCTTCTACTTACAATTGGGCAATATACACTTCTCTTATTAGTTCCATTGCTTGCCACTCTCCTACTAGCATTGGAGGAATGGAATCCCTAGTTCCTAGAACCGTGCCTAGCAAATAGTGGGTGCTCAGTAAATGTTTGCTGAAAAGAAGAGGTGAATACATGTTTTTAACAAGTAACTTTGGGCAATGGATTCACATGCAGGATTTATGTTTTATTCACAATTACAATTGGTATTTCAGAGAAAAATTGGTATTTCAGAGAAAAAGGCCATTCACTGAAGAGACACTTCATGTATCCCCAACCCCCATGGCTACATGTGTACAAAGTTGGGATTTGTCCATATAAAAAGCAAATCATGTAGAAGCTCATTGCAGTGGCTGTGGCATTCCCTGTTTCTAAAGACCTCGCTCAAGTGCTGCCAACCTGTCCAGGATGATGGCTGCATACTCGTAAGCACAATGGAGCCCTAACTAGGGAGGTAATGAAGCTGGAGCAGGCGGAGGCTGCTGGGAGCATCAGATACAGAGGAGAGAGGTGATGGTCGATTCACAGTAAGGAGTGAGACTGTCAGAAAGTACTTCCCATTTGAGGCTGCGATCAGCCTGCAAGCTCTCAGTGTTCAGTGGATAGGCTACTTCCAGCCAGAGTCAAGAGGAAGCTCTGTTTCCTCAGAGGAAATGTGAAGAGCTTCTGGGTTATTCAGTTTGTTAAGCAAAGACATCTGGAAGGGGGATAGAGTCTCCTATGAAAAGATCAAGGTCACTTGCTCTGGCTAGGAGTCAAGAATCACTTTGAATTTTTTTCATTTTTAGTTCTTTTCTAAGACTCTCATCTTAGAGACTGACCTTCTCAGAGCCACAAAATTGAGAGAAACCTGGTGAAGAAGGAAAGCTGGGTAACAGGCAGGGAGGAAAGATGAGAAATAATTAAAAGATGAAATAATATGCAGGGAGTACCTACTGTGTATCAGCCTTTTTTGGTGTGTATTATCTTTCACCTGATTCCTTACATGTACACCACTGAAATCTACAAGAAGTGAGTGATTTAAAATGGTCATTATATATACATACATATACATGCATATATACATGTATATATGCATATATACATGTATACATACATATATACATGTATATATGTATGTGTATATATATGCATGTATACATGTATGCATATATACATGTATATATGTATGTGTTTGTGTGCAGATTCTTAGTGAAGTCGGGACTGGACTGAAGACAGAGGGATGCCTTCTTTCTTCCCCTCCTCTGCTCTAAGGGTCTGTCTCTTCCTCCACACCACCTGCACTGTATGCCAACAGTTCTTGAAGCCAGCCATCCCTAGCGTGGCTGTGTCATGGAACTTCCTCTTCTGTAAAATGGAGACAATGTCTTTCTCTTTTGCAGGGTAATTGTAAGGATTAAGCAGAATTTAGGAAAGCAGTCAGAGAGGCTGGACCATAACATTTTCCTCTCCAGTCCTTCCACCTGGGACCCCATCTCACCAATGAGGAGACTGGGCACAAAGCTCTGTTCTGAGCTCTGACTGGCAGCCATTGGCCTGCCTTGTCAGCTGAACACTCTGGGCAGATGAGAGCCGCCTCCTCTGCTGGGCACACACCTGCCTCTTGGTGGACGAATGCAGGCCCTGGCTCTAGACGGGGCTGCCCTGTGCTGGCTTTCCCTTGTGGTTTTCTGTTGAAGTGTTTGGCACAGCAGAGGGGAGAGGGCAGGTGCCAGGGGGACGGGAGGATGCTGGCTCAGATGCCGGGGTTTGGGCATCTCTGCAGTCTGAGCCTGGAATGTGAAGCAGCAGCAGAGCCATTTCTGGACCTCCCTGGAACATTGCCGATGTGCTGGCAGGGCAGCCTTCTTGCCTACTGCAGACTCCGGGCCAAGGACCAGCACCACCCGAACAGTGTTGATGACTGGAACTCATCCAAGTCATTAACAGAGCCAGATCTGCTGGGCTGGGATGTCTTATGCCAAAAGTAGGCTCAGCAAAAAAGACCCTTAGGAAGATGCTTGAGCACTAAACTTCTTTGAGCTAAGCAGCCAGCCTACTTCCTGCAATGGTCATGTCAAACTTCTGAGACCTCCTGTCAGTGGAGGGGAGGAGGAGGGAGAGAATGGGCAAGGGTAGGCCTGGTGAACTAGTTTAGCACATTCAAATATTACGTTGGAGAGCTCAACATGCAACTCTTTGAAGTGTCAGAAAGGAAATGGAGGTGAGAACCCCTCATCAGAACTTCCCATAAACATGTCCATTTTACTGATGGTAACGTTACTCTCTTCAATGAGAATAAACTAACTCAGGTCTTTGCAAATAATAGATGAAAAGCTGATATTATTTCTGCATTGTTCAAAAAAAGGATTTGAGGTGACCTGTAATGACATATAATAAAAGCATACGAATAAATGAATCAGGCTGATCTAAGGGTGATATTTTAGTGCAAAGATGCCATCAAATTTCTACATGATAACCAAAGGTTAGCTAAAGTACATTTCTGTGCTTCCTAGCAGCCAAAGCCAAACGGCAGAGAGGATCAGTTATAAGATTCACACTGTTAATAGGAAAATGAATGTGATTCCTGACATAGAGCTCTAAGAGAAATCATTTTGTGGGTCTTCATAAGTGTTATGGATGACAACATCCTCACCTGCATGTGTATAGAAATACAATAGCATGGGAAAGCCTGGGTGGCTCAGTCAGTTGAGTGTCTGACTTCAGCTCAGGTCATGATCTCATGGTCTGAGTTCAAGCCCCAAGTTGGGCTCTGTGCTGATAGCTCAGAGCCTGGAGCCTGCTTCAGGTTCTGTGTCTCCCTCTCTCTCTGCCTCTCCCCTGCTCGCACTCTGTCTCTCTCTCTCTCTCAAAAATAAATAAACGTTAAAAATTTTTTCGAAATCAATGGCATGTTCATTCTATTTTGTATAGGGCTATGAAGCACCTAAGTGAACTGAGGGTTAGATTGAAAAGTTTGGGGCTCCATCACACCAGCCAAGATTTAAAAATAATATTCGGGGGGCGCCTGGGTGGCGCAGTCGGTTAAGCGTCCGACTTCAGCCAGGTCACGATCTCGCGGTCCGGGAGTTCGAGCCCCGCGTCAGGCTCTGGGCTGAAGGCTCGGAGCCTGGAGCCTGTTTCCGATTCTGTGTCTCCCTCTCTCTCTGCCCCTCCCCCGTTCATGCTCTGTCTCTCTCTGTCCCCAAAATAAATAAACGTTGAAAAAAAAATTTTAAAAAAAATAAATAAATAAATAAAAATAAAAATAATATTCGGTACTAACAAGGATGTAGTGAGTCAGGGACTTTCATAGGCTGCTGATGAGAATGTAAGCCAATAGAATTTCCCTGGACATATTTGGCAATATGTTTCAAGAACTTGAAAAATTTTATTCAGACTCTTAGACCCAAAGTTCCACTTGTAGAAAATGTCCTTGGGGAAAGAGAGTGTTATAAGATAGTTAGACCCAAAGGTATTTATGGCAGATTATAATACCATAAAAGTAAAAACCAAGAAAGAAGTCTAACGATAGGGGAATGCTAATAGAAGCTGGCACACCTGAATCATGCAAAGAGATGTTTTCAAAGAACTTTTACTAAGTGAGAAAATTTTCATGATAAATTCACAAAAAAAATAAAATAAAACAAGACCCACCTATAGCTAAGACTGTTGGAACAGCATGGCAAAACCCGTTTATATCACAGAAAGAAAAAGTGGAAGGAATATGTCAAATTGTTAACCAAAGTTCCCTCTGAGCTTGAAGATTATGAATGCTTGAGTTTTCTTTTTTATGCCTTTCTGAATTTATATGTTCTATAATGGACATACATAACTATGATAACCAGAATAAAGGAAGTAAAATTGTTCTACAAGAAGCATAAGTTTGTCAATCCTCCCTCTCTTCCTAGACCGATGCTTACATTCTAAGGACACCAATTCACCTGAATTTCTATTCATGGAACTCTTCAAAGCACTTTCAGGTCCATTATCTCATTAGTTTCTCACTATCGCTCCAGAAGGCAGGCAGAACAGTGATTCCCTCCATTTTTAGAGGGGACAAATGATCCATATGATTTGAATGGAATCTCTGCTGTATTTTGGGGAATACACACCTCATCCACACCTCCGACCCATGCCTGAGAATCTCTCGCTGGTACAGGGAGGACAGCGGTAGAGACAGGATGATGGGCCCTATCCAGGGCTGGACTGCCAAGCTGTTGACACTTCTCAGGGCCACCTCATCCTCAAGACATCCATGGTGCTCTGGCAAGGCTTCTAAATCACGGTTTAGACCCATACTTCTGACACAGGCACAAATTGCTACTTTGCACTGCAGTGAATCTAGACATCTGATTTCCATTGACAGCTAAATTAACACATCAACTAAACTCCGATATATTTTATGTCTCATCTTGTGCCAGATTTAATATGTTCCAGGCACAATACAGTGCAGAGGAGTTTGGATTTACTGGCTCAGGGGTAAACTGTAAACTATTCACTGTGTCCATTTCACTCACTGAATTAGGAAGCAATTCCTGTGTCCATCTGTCAGAAATCTTAACAGGGAGAAAAGGAATGAATCAGAGGCAGCTGACCTGGACAGGCAGTTCCCAGGAGCTGGTTATTCACATCGCAGCACACTTCCTGGGCCCCAGTAAAATCAGTGGGATAATTTCACTCATAAATTCTTGACCTGGTCAGACTTAGTCTACATCTGCTCTCCTAACCTCACTGGTCTCCCTTGAAGATCAGTGGCTCAGAACAATAAAGACCTTCATATGCACAGCATCCTCCATTTTTTGAAGTTCAACAACATAAATGATTTCATTTGATCGTGACAACAACTCTGTGACATGTTACTGTCACTTTCATTTTATAGATGAGGAAGTTGGTTCAAGGTCAGACAGGTTCTAAGGATAGAGAGGGACTATAGTTGTGGTCTCCTGGTTGCCAGTTGGGACACCTTTTAGAACATTCGAAGGGTAGAGTTTCTGGCTTTGCTTAAGAGGAAGGTCTCTGACTGCTCCTCCCGAGCCTGGGTACCCTCCCTCTGCTAGAACCTGGTTTTCCAAGTAGGCTTCTGTGCTGATGAAGGACACACTGACCATGCAGTGTGACCCCAGCTAGCTGGGGAAGGTGGCTCCTCCCTTTTTTATATTAAAAATAAAACCCTTGGGGTGCCTGGGTGGCTCAGCTGGTTAAGCATCTGACTTCGGCTCAGGTCATAATCTCATGGTTTGCCAGTTCGAGCCCTGCATTGGGCTCTGTGCTGACAGCTCAGAGCCTGGACCCTGCTTTGGATTCTGTGTCTCCCTCTCTCTCTGTCCCTCCCCTGCTCATGATCTTTATCTCTCTCTCAAAAATAAATAAACATTAAAAAAATAAATAAAAAACCCTTAAAATTGTGGTAAAATACACATAATGAAAAATTTACCATTTCAACCATTTTTAAGTGCACAGTTGAGTGACATTAAATACATCCCCAGTGTTGCGCAGCCATTACCACCATCCATCCACCGAACTCTTGTCATCTTGCAAAACTGAAACACGTCAGGTGCTAACTTCCCATTTCCTCCTCCCTGAAATCTCTGGAAACTACTCTTCTACTTTCTGTCCCTAGGATTTGACTACTGTATCTATAAATTTGACTAGGTACCTCATATCAGTGGAATCACAAAATTTGTCCTGTGTGTCTGGCTTTCTTAGCATAATGCCTTCAGGGTTCATCCATGTTGTACAATATTGCAGAATTTCATTCCCTTTTAAGGCCTTCATCCTTACTACTCAAATGATCCATCCTCGTTAGTTTGGTGGTGAGTATCCCCACCTGTCAAATGACCCATTGTATGCATAGACCACATTTTGTTTATCCACTGGTAGACATTTGGGTGGCTTCCACCTTCTGGCTATTATGAATAACACTGCTATGAACACGCACAAATATCTGGGGCCTGCCTCTTTATAAGATTGGCAGAATAAGCTTCTAGTCTTCATTTGCTGAACCAGCCTCATAATTTGGGGGACCTGAGGCTTCTTCCCTTTTCTTTTTCATCAGCTTTCTCAAGGAATGTTTTATGTACAGTAAACGGCATCCATTTAAAGTGTACAAGTCTATGAAGTGTGGCAGTGTTATACCTGTGAAACCATCACCTCAATAAAAAATTCAGAACATCTCCATCACCCCCAGAAATTCCTCACGTTCCCTTGCTGTCTATCCTTTTCTCTATCCTGGGCCCAGGAGGCTGCTGGTCTGCATTTTGTCACTCTAGATTAGTCTGTATTTTAGATAAATGGAAACATATGGTATGGACTCTTCCATTCTTGATCTTGCTCCCCATGGAGCTCAGAGCCCAGACCCTGGAGGGTTGGGTGGGAACAGCAATGGGGAGGTGTCTGTTTGTGGTTAGTGTCTGCATGTGAAGGAACTCATGCCAAACTTCTGACAAGCCACCTAGTTAGCCAGCGGCCACCACCAGCTTTGGGGCGCAAACTTAACTCCACAGATTTCTGTGGCCAGACCATTCTGTTTTTTAACTCACCATATTTTCCTCAAATTTTAGGATTCCAAGATTCTTGTGTCCTTGCCTCAAAGTACTGAGTCCTAAGAAGGACTGGATAGAAGAGAAAGTCACCTGTGTGATAAGGTGCTTCAGACACGTTCCCTCATTTGATTCTCACAGCAATCCTAGAACGCAGGTTTTATCCTCTCCACATTCTGGATGAGAAACACTTTTTGAAGCCCTAGTAACATGCCAAAGGTCACCAGTTGTTTATTTCTAGAGTTGTCTTTCAGTCTATAGAACCAGAGCACCTTCCCTTGGCCCCATCTCCTAATGGGCACAGGGCTCCTTGATGATGAAGACAGTGGGATGACAATGAGTTATCCACCATAGCCGATGCCAACATTCCTCTGGTAGCAATTCCTTAATAGCCCAGGCCAGTCTCAAGCTCTCCCTGATCCGGACCATGAGTCAGATCCACATCTCTGCAGGCACTGACACCACCTAGCACCAACCCTCCCCAGGCTTGATGTCTGCCAGCCCCAAGGTGGCAGCTGGCCACTCCACTCTGCATTCCTTCAAATCAGGCTTTGCTGGGAACACTCTGGTGAACCCAGGGTAGATCCCCCCCGCCCCAGTCAAAACTACTACAGAACACCCCTCACATGTCATATGGGACTACAGAGATAAATGAGACACTGCATGGTCCTTGCCCCTGAGGTTCCCAAGTCAGATATGCCAGTATGCTGGGGGAATGCCAGACTAAACAGAAAGTGTGCCTGCTTGCTTCCCTTCACATCCCGATTATTAATTAATCTAGAGCTACCTGTCAGAGCAGAGTTCTCTTCCTAGCAATGAAAGGTGGGAGCAGTTCCATTAGCACTTGGGGCAAATACTGATCAGAACCACTACAGGTAATCATTTGGTTTGGATGGGGTGGGGAGGAAGTGACAGGGTGGATGCTGTGAGGTCTGCCTGCAGCTGAAACCTTGGGGTCTTTCTCAGAGGACAAAGAGAAGATTTAGGTCCAAATTCTCAGCCCCCAAGCAAAAGAATTTAGGAAGCCTCTCTCTTCTTGCATCTTACTAATTATAAAAGAACTGGAATATGGTCCCATCCACTCCTAAAATGCAGCAGATGCTTGAGCAGTAAGGGGAATGAAAGGGGTGGTAATGGTGGTAGGGCGGGGGGAGGGGCTTTAAACTCCATGGACTTTCAGCCTCCAGCTCTGGGAATAATGAAGGGTCAGTTGCTAACCCTGTATATCTGCAGAGAGTGCCTTCCATGAGCCCCAAATCAACCACCTGGGACTGGGATTTACTCCAAGAAAGTGGTTCTCAGACTTTAGCATGCATCAAAATCATGCTTCTTAAAACCCTCCAAATTTCTCATTCAGTAGGTCTAAGGTAGATCCTGATAACTTATATGTATTTCTAATTATACAAATTCTGGTCTTGGGATGCACCCTGAGAACCTCTGCTGTAAGGACCTGGTCTGCAAAGGATTGCCGTAGGGGTTTGCTGTGTCACCGTGAAGACTTTCCCATGAACTTGATGTGGGCTGGCAACCTGGTCCTTAAGGACAAGGGGAAATTTTGGAGTGAAGGAATCTACTCCTTTCTCTCAGAGGCAAGCACATAGTCTGTGCCAGGAGGAACAGGGGTTGAAAGTATGAGTTACAGGATTCCACCCCCATCCCAGTGAGCCGGAGTCTCCCCATCTCTCCGAGGCTGACTTGGCACATCCACCCAGCCAGATGGTCCCTCAGGGTGGTCCATCTGGGTCTGCTTATAAGAATGAATGAACTGTGTTGGTTCAGTGTTGGCAGCTCTCTGAAGAGGGCATCTTGGTGCAATCACTGTCATAATAAATGCTTTCCCTTCATATGGTGGCTGTGCATCCTCAGGTCGCCCATGGGCCACAGCTCACTGGGGCTTTTACAACTTGGACAATTAGGTCGGTAGGAAGCAAGGTGAGAAGGTGGCTGTGGGTCAATGGCATCATTCTGTGGTTGGAAAGCTGCACCTCAGATGTACCATTCACACAGCCAGTTGAGCCACTGCAGTTAGCCAGTCAGGAGCAGAGTTCCTTGTATACTGGCTCTTCATATGGCAGGAAGATCTAATGGCTCATATACTCAACGTCATGGTTTCTGCAGCACTTTGACACAAATTATGAGATTAAATCTTTGTTATAATTGTGTGAGGTATTTATAAAGCTCTAAGAGGTTTTGTTCTTGCCTGGATCATGTAGAAGGAGCAAGGCAGAGCTGAAGGCAGCCCTACTTCTCCTACTTACAACTCCCTCTGTCAGGACGACTTCTAATTTAATGCCCTTTTCATGTAAACAGTATTAGTTAAGATGCTCCATAGGAAGCAATTCAATTAGGACCCTTCAGTGGGTCCTGAACTGAGCGCTGAAGACTGCCTCAGTTTGACCCTGGGCATACCACATATTTGCTCTGTAAACTTGGGCATGTGGCATGTCCTTGCTGAGAGTCAGTTTCTCAAGTGTATAATGGGGATAATAAGAGTTCCTTCCTCATCAGGTCTTTGTGAAAAGCAGATGAGTCAGTGTCCATAAAGCTCTCAGGGGTGCTTGACCAGGAGCAGAGGTTGAATGCTTGTGACATTACTATCACTCCCCCTGATAAAATGGGTTGCAGGGCCTCCCTCTCTGCCAGCTTGGAGAAGGCAGTGGAATGTGCCTTCTTCTATGAGGATTGCTGGGTCCTAATTACCAGGAAGCAGTGATTTTCCTGGCTTGCAGCACAGCCTATCTCTTTGTTCTTGACCCCCTCTGATTGGTGTCTTGACAACAGGCCTGAGCCTGAGTTTTGGCTTCTGTTTGTGGTCTAATCCAAGGAAAGTAATTTCAAACTTCTTTCTTATGATTGCTGCCTCATAAGTCTAAGATTCATGGAGCAACATTGGTTTAATCATCCATTACAAGTCACAGTGGGGAAATCAGAGTGCATTATGTAGAGACAATTGGCATGGCAGAGCCCACCAGGGCAGGGGCAGGGGCTGAAGAGAGCCATTTATTTAGACACAAAACAACTCCATATCCAGGAGGCAGGATTCTACCACCACACCGAGGCTGTTTTCAACCTTCAAATGCAAAAATAGGTTGCAGTCTGTGCCCTGGCTTGTGGCCTCTCCGTTCCTTATTTCCAGCTCTTGAGGAACATTTTTCAGGTGCCATGAAGGATAGGTAAAGGTTGGCTAGGTGACGGCTCATAGAAAGGAACCATGTGAGCAGGGAGAAGGATGGAGACATGGTTTACACATTCAACACCTGGGGATATGCTATGCCTAGTGAATAGTAGCCTGGGGTATATGGTGAGGTCTGTGGGGAAGGCTCCAAGATGAACAAATAGAACCAGTGCCCACAGGATCTCTGTCATCATGGCTACCAGACAGGGATGTTCAGGAGAGCAATTTGGCCTAGGAAAGGAAGGTATCACTGAGACAGGAATATCACATGCTCAGAGTGGAAGAAGGCAGGCTCCAGAGCCCTGAAGGGTGATTGAGAATCAGTAAGACCATGTCCAGTAGGCACAGATTGTGAATCATTGATCTTAGGTCAAAGGCTTGGGCTGATGGCTTACTCTTTCCAAGTCTTTCTTCTTGATAGGCATAAATAATCCATGTCTTATCTATTCTACACTGTCACTGGGAACAGAACTGTCCTGTTGTACAACTCCAGGGCATTCTGTGTGAAGTCTGTTGGACCTGGTTGAGGTGATGCGACAGAAGCCATAAAGGAAAGCTCTTTGTGAGCTTGCAAATGTAAGGAACTTTATTATTTTATTCAATGTGCTGGGTGAGAGTGGCCCAGAGCCAGTGGGCATTTGTTATGGCCAGAAAGAAGTTAGAAGTTGAGCAGTGATCTCTAGTTCTGGTGCGGGGATGGGCAGAGGTGGAACTCCTAGGAAGAACCCTGCACTGAGCTGAGTGTGTGAGTCCCCAAAAGGATGGCTGCAGCTGGCTTTGGCCTCACTGGGTTTCTGTTGGCTATCAGGAGCCTTCTAGATTTATTCATGGCACTATGTTTCTGAATGGGCATCTCCTGACTGCTTGCCTAGAGTAAATGCAGCAGTGGAGGAGTACCAAGAAATCAACAGTGACCATATATCGAGCTCCTGTTCAGTGCCCGTCATTGTGCAAGTCACTTTGCATACACTATATGTCACTTCATCTGCTCACCAACCCTATGAGTAGGTATTACTATCTTTGAACAGATGAAGAAACCTAGGCCCAGAAAAGTTAAGTGACTTGAGGTCACAAAGCCAAATTTGAACTATGACTTGTCCATACCTGAGTCTAAGCAACTTCTGCTACATTGGCATCTCCCAAACCACTTTCTACAGAAAACACTGATTCTGGGAGCTGTTTTGGTGCTTCCTGAGAAGGTAATTTCATAGCAGTAAGTAAAGGACAGCTACATTTTATTTTCCCATTGAAATTTACAATGCACATTAGCAAATTAAAGGCTCTGAAATGTCCTGCATAGAGAAATTTGGGTACTTTTCATCCCAATGGTGCTGGGAAGAAGTAAGTTACCTCATGACTTTAAAAAAATAATATATAGAATTATTAAAGATAGATGAAAAATACTTTGATTCTTTTGGACTCTTATATTCTTGTAGAGGTTAAGACATATGTGAAATTGGGGAAAGATGTATGGAAATTTATAGGGAGGGTTGACATTCTCACTGAAGGCTTCATAGAGGAAGTAACACTTGGGTTGGACCATGATGAATCAGTAAGGACCACCTGATAAGAAAAGAAGGGAAAGTGCCCCAAGCAAAGGTCAGGACATGAATAACATCTCTGCATTGGATGTGCTGGTCTTGCTGCCTTCACTGTCCCCAGTTTCTGTATCCTGGAGGGCCAACTGTGATCCACACAGCACTGGCTTGAGCCACATCTGACTGAGCCAGGGACAACCAATTCCTAGGTTGGCTATAACCTGTGACTTATGTGGTCCAACTCAAAGAAATAAGCTAGAGAAATTAAATTCTCAACTGGGGAAATCTGACCAAACACATGGAAAGATCTGATGATTTATGGTAACAGTTGTAGCTGAAAAGTCTTGGAGGGGAGTCGGGCTGGAGAGGCCAGGGTGGGTCAGGTGCAATTCAGTTACCTCCATGGGAAGTAGGGGTGGGGTAAGGGATGCAGAAATGTATTCCTCAAGTAGAGGGTTCTAGTTGGAAGAAAAAGAGCCAAAGAGAGGACTGACACTGAATTGGGGCTGATCCATGTGAAGAGAAGATATTGGCTTTAAGAGCCAGGAACATTCCTGTTGGGGTCCCTTTAGCCCTGGGTATTCAGAACCCCCTTAGCCCTGGCTACAATGAAGCCAACTCTATCATCACCCCTGACACTGGCAGTCACCATCACTTCTTCCAGCTCCCCTTGGCATAAGGAGTTGGAAATGGTGACTATCTCAGAGCAGGGAGGTGCACTATTATGGAGACAGCCCCAGGCTAGGGGTTAGTAATCTGGGTTCTGGTTCCAGTTGTGCTGTTTGCCACCCACTTCATTTCTATGCTGTGCCCTCACCTCCCCCACTGCAAACCTGGAGACAATAAGGATTGAAGGGAAGAGCAAAGGAGATACCATATATGAAAACCCTTGGTAAACTGTACAAGAACGTAGATTTATTACTGTTATTAGTGGTGAAAAGTAGGCAAAAAGGAAAGGTAGAGATGCCTTTAAAGGCCATGTGGGGGCTGATGATGCTCAGGGGAGTCACATGAGACAGTCTCCAGCTAAGATGGACTACGTGGTTCTGAAGAAATACCACTGCTTGAGGCCCACTCAAACCTCAATCTCTCACATGTTCCCCAAATGTCACATGCCTGCATGGTGGCAGTATCAAATATGCTAAAGTGAAGGCATGGAGGATGGAATGTCAGATGGGACAACTGAGGCCTGGACAGGTTATGAGACATTGTGATGTCGACTAATTAATCAGCAATTAGCAAATCAGGCACTTCCAGATCCGTCTATAGACAGTTAGTGACCTGAAGGCACTTAGACTGTGATGGGTAAGAGGAAGAAGAGAGGCCAGAGGGTGGTGGCTGGGAGGTGGATAGTGAGGAATAAGAGAGATGTAGGAAGGGGGCAGAGCCCAAGAGCACCCCATTGGGAGGGGTGTCTAGGAAAGGCACAGAGTGAGAAGGAGTTGAGTGTGTGTGGGTGAATGAGCAGGGGCCACTCCTTCACAGTTGGGGCAGGACTCATCCTGGATGCCCCCTCTCATTTCAGATTATCTGACTATGTTCACTCTTGTCTCAGAGATTGTTGCTGCTGAATGGGAATGAGGGTACACCTAACTGAGAGTTCATTTTTTAGATGAGGAACCTGAGCCCCAGTAAGGGAGAGGAGCTAGTCCCGAGTCCCCTGTTGTTAACAGCTGACCTGACTCCTAGGCCGGCATCCTCCAGGTTCTGCCCCAGCTACCCCCTGACTCCCCTGTGCCCCACCTCCTCCATCAGACCCTGGCTGTGCAAGAGCTGCTCCAAGGGAAGATAATGAGCTGGATGCATTGTTCTTCCCTATCAACCATCAATTTTTCACTTTCTGTGTGTTTACATTTGCAATCGCCCCAATTTCCAGGGAAAAGAGAAAAAAAAAACCAACATAATTAAACAGAGGACTCATCTCTGAAGTTTTCCAACCTGAGAACACAGAGCTTTTGTTGCATTGCCAAGTCTGGGTCTGGCACCATGCACAGCAGGCCCCCATCTCTAGAGGGCAGAGGGCAGAGGCTTACAAGGTGCTATCTGAGCTAAAGCCCCCACTTGTCTATACACCAGGGAGAGTTGTTTTGTCCATTACACATTTGTGTTGAGCTGTAAATGACCTGAAGGCAGTGTGGCCTTTCAATAATTTGTGGTGCAGGAGGTCATGTTGAAGTGAGGGGCTGTATTGAAGCTTTTCTTTTAGGTTGAAATTGCTGACCCATGGGCATGGCAATTTCATATGATTCAGCCTAATACATACATATGCTGCTAAATTGTTCATAAATATTCCACAAGGAAAACATCTTACCTTTTTCTTTTTCCTGATTAGGAAAAATGAAATTCAAAAATAGAGAAATGAGTGGATACTGAACTTTCCAACAAAGGGCTGCCATCTTGGCCCCTATTCAGAGGAGAGTCTTAACTCTGAGACAGAGGTGCATCTCTCAGTACAGCTAAAATGTCCCACACCATACTTGCACCTTTGGTATGATCTTCAGGGTAGTTTCATGTGTCAGCTGCAAAGGCTTTCAGAATTTTATTTCTGAGTGTGTATGGGGTCATTAAGACACTGGAAACATGTCCAAAATGGCAAGATGTCCTAGAGAGTCTAACTGTGGTCTGCTCTCTGCACTGGCTCCTAGAGAAATCTGCCCTGTCTTGAGTAGCCAGGTTCTCTCTGTGCTGTGTGACCCCTTCCTGGTTGTGATTTAAGGGCAGTCCTTCCACAGGCTGGCTGATCACCCATGGTTTCTATGGCTTTGCTTGGAAGGCTAATCTGGGCTAATTGGGTGTCTTTCTTCAGAACTAGAAGCTGAGATCATTCTAGTTGCCTGTGGTGGCTCACCTGAAATGTACTTGGGTGGATTTGGGGGCCAAGACAGCCCTTTGAGCCATTCTCCAGCTGAGGTTAAGAATAAGCTCGTTAGCAGAGCAAGGAAAGCATAACAGTACCCAATAAAAGCAGAAACAATCCACAGGGCACGTGCTAACTCTTCATCTTATTCTGTGTGCTTTCTCCTCATTATCCCAATCTTAGACACAGAAAAGCTAAAAACCAGAGGTTTTAATGATTCCTAACACATAGGAGCAGAAATGAGATGCTCTCATCTCTCCTTTGAGAGTAAAATGAAGAATCACTTTCTGGGTTCCTATAGCTTTCTGGTTCCAGTCCTAGACCACGAATACCTTTACAATGTTCCTCTTCTTCTTGGTGGCGACATGAGTAGGTAACTGATACCTGCCTTAGCAAATGACTGATTTCAGAGGCCACTGGCCAACCCATGGGTGTTTTGCCACTTCTCTGTTGAGTAGGGTTTAATCTTGTCTGTTTGTATAGAGCGGTCACAAATATTATTTCACTTGACCCTCCAATACTCATGTAGAAAAGACATGGTGGGCATTATAATTCTCATGTTTTCAGAAGGTAAAACAAAGTCATACATTGCTGGGCCGAAAATCCAGGTTCCTTGATCCCAATCCAGGCTTTTCTATGTGATCTCTCTAGTTCTTGGGTCATCTTCTAGTAAGATAACTCCTGAATTTACAAGCCCAACACTCTCAGCTCATGCTGGCCTGTGCTCCCCGCCACCATCCCTCCCCCCCCACACCCATCATCCTTGAAGGTCTCTGCAATGCACGTCATTACTCCACACTCCCATCCCTCAGCTGAGGCTTGTTGCCCAATGGGCCCTAGCAGTAATTGAATGGCTGCACTCAAAAGGAAAGCCTTTTAGCCACAGGAAGCAGTTCTGCTGATTCAATCTCATCTAATTAAGAGTCACTGAACTGTCAGACACATTGCCTTTTGGATTAGGCATAAAACCAAGACCCTGAACTCTCCAGACTGTTCTTCTTGCTCCATACTCTGTCCATTCCTTTATGTTTGCCCACCACTGGGGGAAGCTTGATTCTGAAGTCTGGGTTACCCTAAGGTAGAATATATGAAGCTCAAGCTAGGAGGGACTTCCAAAATTCTCTGGCTTCCATGTAAGGTTTCCAGAGTCTGAGGCCCAGTAGTATGCTAGAGACAGATGTATGAGTGCCTCTTTCCCCACATCCATGTTCAGTGACCTCATAGTGGTATCTTAAAATCAACCATTATTGGGAGTATGTACCCAGCAGAAATTGGCAAATGCTAAAATCTGAGGTTCTTCTCGCCTATAATTCTGGAGAGCCGGTTGTTAAATATCTATTCACTCACCACTGCCTGGGGCCCCCAGAGGTAGCATGAGAGCCTGCATGGTGAGTATGCATGGCAGCTGAAGGGACTAGACTGCAGGCCCCTCAGTCCTGATGTAACCTGGTCAGTTCTGCTTTTGTCTGTTCCACAGAACAACAATAGCTGACCTTGACTTAGCACTAAACGTGCACCAGTTCTGTGCTAAGGCTTTACAAATATTAACTCACTTAATCTCTTTAAGACCCTAAAAGTAGATAGTATTAGTAACTGCCTTTCTGCAGATGAGGAAATTGAGGCTCAGAGAGGTTAAGTAATTCACCTCAGATTACTCAGCTAGTGAGACTGGCACCAGGATTTATATTTAGGCAGTCTGACTGTTAACCTCACACTCTTAACCTCTACGCTCTATTTCTTCCCCACATCAGCTTTACTTTGGGAAAAAAATTCCCAGGTTAAAAAAAATGTTAGGAAGTCAAGCAACATTTTCACTAAAGTATTAAATGAAGGAATGGGTATTCCCTTCTACCCTTCTGCACTGTGTTGCTTCTGGTTCTGAAATTTAGTGAAAGCTGCTTGCTCAGACTTGGCTCGATCTATAAGTACACTTTGGAAATCTCAAAATTGTTCTACTCATCATGCCTGAGTTTGGGATGGGAGACTAAGCAGACCCCACTAGGGTGGTGGAATCACTCAATCACACTGAAAATGACATCTAAATAAATAAAGAAAGTCAAGCGCACCATCTGGGCCCTGCACACAGCATGGGCTCCAACACAGCTGCTGGGTGCTGTTTATTCCAGGCTGTCTTGGACAGAGAAGGAGAAACTGGAGTTCAGCTCAGGGTAAAGAAATTTCCAGGTGCCTGGGTATGAGCTGAAACCTATTAGTGCCCAGGGTTTTCCCTGCCATTTGTAACCTTCCCTGGACTGCCCCAGGTCTACCTTTCCTCAAAACTCCTAAGCCCACCTCTGGACCTTCAGGCACCCCATGCTACTCATGGTTGCTGAAGCAAGCCCAGGCTTTTTCCCCATTGAATTGAATGAAAAGATCCAGTCAGGCCATGGCTACACCTTTGTTCTGACACATAAGCCCTAGCTGCAGCCTCTGTGTTGTAGGTTCTCTGCATCTAAAATTAGGATAATGAGCTACCATGTGGGTTATGGTGGGGGGTACGAAATGACCCATGTGCAGTGCTTAGCACAGTGTGGCACCTGGCAGGACTAAATATGGGTCAATAGTGACAAATGGGGATGATGTTGATGTTCGTGCTTTACTCTCGTTCTCTCCTTGCCCCTATTCTCACTTCCCCCTGCACCTGTATCTCTCAGTCCAAGCTCTCCCTATGGCAAAGCCCAGCTCGTACTTTTCTTCTTTAAAGACTTCTGTGGCCCTTCCAGGGAGAGGCAGCCTCTCTGCCTTCACACAGTATGTTACAACACTGCTTCTGGCTTCTAGAAAGACCAGTTATGTTAGTCCTGAGATCTCAGCAGTCTTGACAAGTTTTCATGGCAGATATCTTTGCTATTTAGGGTCATACCAAGGCCAGACTCAACTCCCATTCTGTCCTAGGTGAGTGCCATGGCACACCCCTTGGCCTCCCTGGTTTTTGGGCTATTTAAGGTCTCCATGTCAAGTACCAAGTTAGAGTTGGGATTTAACTTGGTATGTTTTTCATGTCAGCATGCCCCTTGCAGAATCTGTAGACTGACTTAGCAGGCTCTTCCTGGGGGCTGGGGTGGGTGGTAGGAGTTCTCTTCTTGTATATAGTTGTCATGGGTGTATTTCAGAAACTACATCTTCAATTTCTGAGATGCTAATGATATCTCATTGGCTTGGCTGTTTCCTGGGCCCTTAAAAATACGAATTTCTAGTTATCAAAGTTCCCTATGTACTGATAACTGTGACAAACATAGAACATGCAATATATTATTTACTCCATTCTCCATCGCGATGAGATAGGCACCCTTCTTATCATCACTATTTTACAGATGAATACGTTGAGGCTAAGAGGAGCAAAAGAACTGATCCAGTTCACACTGCTGACAAACAGCAGAATGAAGACTGGAGCCCAGAACATCAGACTCCAGAGCCAGAGTTTTTAATCAATATTTTGAGTTTGTCAGGATGCCTCTGAAGTTGTGTGTGTGTGTGTGTGTGTGTGTGTGTGTGTGTGTGTGAGAGAGAGAGAGAGAGACAGAGAGAGAGAGAGAGAGAGAGAGAGAGAGAGAGAGAGAGAGAAAGAGAGAGAGAGAGAGAGAGAGAGAGAGAGAGAGAGAGGAAGCAACTTATGTAAGGAAACCTGCAAATGTAGCCAAAAAGAACCATGGTTGTGCTGGGATAAGTGTTGTTCTTTGAAATAAGCGATGCTGTCTTCAGATAATATTTTACCTTATTATTTTGAAATTTAAGTCTTTGAATGATGATTGATAGACTGAACAAGTTCTAAAATTTTTAAACAAATATTCTGGTCCTAGATGAAAGATAAAGATGGAGAAAACATCTTATTCAGATAAATATTTAACTTCACACAGAATGTTGGAGATCCAGCCTGCTTCTGTTTAGGGCTCTCAGTGTTGTTTGTCTCCAAATAAGAACAAAAGTCTCTAGCATATGGCCCCCAGGAAGCAGTCTGGTTGACAGCAAATTCTTCCAAGGGCTCAGGAGGATCCTTCTAGATCTTAAGTTTGCTCAAGTGTTGGGAAAGTCAATTGTTCACCAATTCTACTTGCATATGGATTTACTCTATCCATGGGTTCCCACTTTTTGGTACAGCTTCTCATCTGCATCTCCACAAAATAAACTGTGTGTGGTCTCAGTGAGAGGCAGGCACCAATGTCATCTCTCCCATTTGGAATCATCAACTTATTTCCCCATTTCCACAGCTTTTCCCCTAGTGGTACTTCATTCCATCATAATTAGTTGTCATATATCCTTCTCTTTCACTACCCTACAAGCTCTGGGAGGATCAGCGGTTCCCTACTATGTAGATGATTAATAAATATTTGGAATGAATAAATAAGTGGTTCTAGCATAGGACTTTTTCAACTGAGTGATGAACAATTAAGACTATTGATGTATACCTAGAAGGATGAGCCACACTAGAACTTAAAAGGAGCCATTCAAAGTGTGCACTGTAGTAGCCACATACATACTAACTGGTTCTATTGTCTTCCTTGGATCATTAAATCAGAGTTTACACTGCAGCCAGCTCCCCAGCCCCTAACGAGGGGATTATTTGGGTTGGCCCAGCACTCCTCTGCACCCCAATTCCAGACTTCCATCTTCTTCAAGCACCACTGAATCTGTGCCTTTCAGCTTTCAGATTGTCCTCCATACACAGCAGGGTTCCCGGCAGGATTGGTGTCCAGGTGTTCTCAGTGAGGAGCTTAGTCAATTAGCTCAGAAATCTCGTTCCCTTTTCACTGGATGCTTTCTTGTGGTTGGGCCAAGTCATGGTATTTCATTAGGATAATAAAAGGGAGAAAGTCAAACTCTTAGAATGTGAAAGTCTCTCACATAATAAAAGCTGACTGGTAATTTATGGCTGTTCCATCTGAGGGTGACTTTGGGATCAATACACTCTCTAGTTGGACTTCCAGAGACTCAATTCAGCGTATCATTAGTGACTGCATCTGCCAGCTCACCTCCCAGAAGGCCGCCAGCACCATCCAGCTCATCCTTAGACTGGAAATCTGAGTGGGCGGGCTGAGTGGGTGGTCTCACCAGCTTCTCATCATCTCCCTCCACCTTGGAGACAATTCTGCCTAACACAGAGCTTATGAAGCTGGGCCCTATAGTGGTACCTGCATCTTTGCAGACTTTGTCCAAATGCCTCCTCATCACCTGGGGGGGAAAAGATGTGCATTTCAACTTTCTTCGTACATCCAAGGCAGTGAGTGTCCACAATCTCAAAGCCTGACCCAGATTCACAAGTCAGGAGTCATGGCTACCACTCCACTGACCTCTTTCTGGGCAGAGTCTACATAGCCATGAGTGAACTTCTGGGACCCAGGCTCATTTTCACCTGAGCAGGCTGTTTCCTTCTTTTCTGATTAATGAGCTGCTATGGAGTTGGCACACTGTTCTGAATGTGGCCAGCTGACCCTCCCTGTGTCACAGATCTAGTCTCTGTGTGGCCTACTGGTCTTTGCAGAGCAGGAAGTAGAAAGGGCGCACATTATCCAGAGCTTCCTACACAAGGCTCACCCTTGCACATGTGAATACTCCTCTCTAAAGCCATGCATTAAACATGTTTTTGTTTTTGTCAGTGGCTCCATGTTAAGGTTTTATTCGTTGGGCATCTTTCCTGTGGTAGGTGTCAGGTGCTGTGGAAATATAGAGATGATTCATTGACTCTTATCCTCCAAGAGTAGCAATCTTAGGGCAGATGTGACAGGAGCACAAATAACTAGAAACTGTGGGAAAACATAAGTACCATAATGGTGGTAAAAATAAAAGCCTACAGACATTTAGAGGAGGAGAAGTTATTTCTAGATTGACGAGATGAATTAATTATGCTTAATTTATGTGCTTTATAGTCAAGATGGTTGTATATGAGGTTTGTTTAAAGAGGGGTGGTAGGAAGCCCACTTGTTCTGGATTTTTCTAAGAATAGAGTGTTTCTCTAAATTCCCATTCCCTGTGCACCCCCTGTTGTTGGGGCCTAGAACCAGACAGGCTGCTGGGTGCTTGGTGGAAGATGAAGAGCAGTGAAGAAAAACAGCCATATCTGAGGGAGCCCTCCCCTCCGCCCCGGAGGCCATGCTGTCAGAAGCTGAGTAGCAGCCTCTCCAGATCCTTCTCGCTGGAGAGACTCTCAGGGCCCCTCAGAAAATGGAAGAACCCACGTGTTTATTTCTGAGGCAGTCTCGAATTGATACCTCTTATTGGCAAAACAGGTCCCTGTGCTATTAGGAGTGGTGACAGCTTTCAGACGGGGCATAAACCAATTGTTAAAGACCCCTCAGCATTATTCACCAGGCGGGAGAATTAGTTTTGGTATCCGGGAAAAACAGCCGTTTGGGTAATTACATTCTGTTTCCCTGCATCTCCTCTAACGCATTAGCAGGAGATAATATTCCACACTCTAAGTCCAGAACCATCCCACAGAGCTGCTATTAAACAGCTGTCACCTTCCTCCCCATAACTGGATGCATTTCTCAGCAGGAAGAATGAGTCCCTGTGTGTGTGTGCGTGTCAGCTGCATCAATCCTGGCATGCAGGAAATGTACTGCCAGAGCGAGGGGCAATGCGCCGCATGGGAAAATCCCTGCACTAGTTGTCGGGAGACAGGGTTCTGGGTTTGGCTCAGCCATGGCTGCTTGTGTGACCTTGGGTAAGTCACTTAATTTCTCTGGCGCCTGGGTTCCTAAGCTGTAGCGTCAGGAGGCTGGGATAGGTGGGAACTGCAGTTTGGGGTCACTATGTGGGCTCTTCATCAGCACAGCGTGGACTTTCCATGACTCTGGCTTTGGGCTGAAAACTCAAAACAGATTGACCACATGATCCTTGGATACTGTGGCCTATCCACTGCCACCAACCGTGGAGAGTAAGAGCTGTGGAGGCCCTGGGCCTAGTTCTTTGTTCCTCATTGTCCTAAGGTCTAAGAAGACTGGCTGCCTTTGAAACAAATTATATTTGGCTCATCCTTTCTTTCACTTCATCATTTTTCATGATCCATATCAGACCTCTGACCTCACTGAAGTAATGGGAAGGTAGGGAGGAAAGGATGGAGAAAGGACACAGAAGTTCGGGGTAAGATAGTGGGAAAGGGGCAGAAATGGACAAGAAAGAGAGGAAGGGGGACTGAGGAAGGGAGGAGGAAAGGCCCAGGCAGGGATGGGTGAGGAGGAAGAATTAGAAGAGAATAGGAGAAAAGAGGGACAGACTTGGAGCAGTAGTTACTGGAAGGAGGCCAAACACAGGAGGATGACAGGAGGTTATATATATAAGCCCTGGAAGTTTAAGAAACTCATTTCCTCTCTTCCTCCCTTCCTTCCCTCCCTCCCTTCTTCCTCCTTCCTTCCTTCCTTTCTCCCTCCCCTCCCTTCTTTCTTCCCCTCCCTCTTTCTTCCCCTCCCTTCTTTCCCCTCCCCCTTCCCTCCCACCCTCCTCCCTTCCCACAAACACTAATTAGCAGCCTACAATCTGACACACAATATTCTACATCAATATTCTAGGTGCTAAAGATGCAAACATGAATAAAACATGGTCCTTGCATGTGAGGAGTATACGGTACATTAGAAGCAGACAGAGTGTTTAATGTGTGACAAGGTGTGGAAAGAGGAGCACAGGAGAGGTGTGTACACAGCAAGTAATGTGGATAGATTCTACTCCAGGGAGGGAAGGAGGGTCAGGGAGCCTTCATGGAACTGGACGGGTCTCATGAGATGAGGATTTCTGTGCTGTTCTATTACGCAGCTCCCTCTCTATAGCTTTGTTGAATTATCTTCCTCCACACAGGCCCCGAGTTAGTCGCTCTGTCCTCCGTATTTCCGTAGCTCTGTGCAAATCTGTATTCACCTCACTGGATTGTAATCACTTCCTAACATGTCTGCCTTACTAGACTGAGCTCCTTAAGGCCAGAAAATTTGGTTGAATTGCTTTTATATTTATATTGCCCAAGACTTAGCACATTGCCAGCAAAAAGCAGTTTCAAAAACAAACAAACAAACAAACAACTAACCCCAAACCCAAACCAAAGCCCATTGAATGGAAATGTTAGGCAAATGTAACAACCCTTCTTCTGGTTCCCATTTCCAGGGGTTACCATGACAACTAACTCCCAGTCTAGTATTTCCATCACATCACCACCATTTTGGAGTAAGATGTTTCTCTGAATACTTTTATCAACATCCATGCCTTCCTTTCCCTTTTTTCCCCTGTTCTTCTTCCTTCCCTCCTATTTCTTTTGTACCTGCCTCTTCCTTTCCCCAGGGGTCCTGAGTAGAAGTGGGTTAGCCTCAGCTTTCCTTTCATAGTGGCCATCTAGAACCTTTACCTAAGGGTATGAGGTTTCAAGGATCTCTTTTAGTCAGAGCCTGGGGTATGCATTAACATAGATCAGTGGCTCCTGGGAATATCTCTTTCCTGGGAGCAGGGACCCCACTTTGGCTTCCTTCTTCCTGGGTGGGGACTACGTCCATCACTGCTGGAGTATTTCTTGGAAAGAAGCATATCCTGAAAACTGGAGGCATGGCCTTTTACACAGAATGGTGCCTATCTGAGGTCACACCACTCAGCTTCAAAAATTAGTGTCATGACTTTAAAGCATAGGTGGAAGTCACCTGGCCTTATGTCTCACATCCTCATGAAACTTTCACTTCTACCAGGACATGTCTCACTGGACCACCACCACCTCTAGATTGCATGGTTATCTAGACTGTAGTTGGCTTGGCCTACATATAGGCTACTCAGTTTATTTTTCTGAGGGAATTGTGTCTTTTGATCTTTGCACACAAGCCCAGGGACCTCAGTAATGGACATATTCAAAAAATCAAAATAAATAACTCCTCAATTCATCATTTCCACCTCTGAAAGCAAGATTCTTGGAAAGCTGGTACAATTTAAGTCAACAATTCAGACTCAGTCATCTCTTCAGAAAAGTTATTAAGAAATGTATGGAGGAAACTAGATTGCAATCTGTGAACAGCATCGGGAGAATATAATACCTTGGCTGGAAACTGGAGTAACACTGGAGTGAATTGGCATCCCCTCCCCAAAGAGACCTCTTTCTTCCTCCCATTTTTGGGAGTGAGATTATGAAAGTCTCTGATGGTCTCACTGAAATAAATCTAAGCCCTTAAAAATGTCACCCAACCTCAGTCCCTCATTATTATGAACTATAAATACAGATTCAAAATGGAGAAAATCCAAATATTACTGAGTTAATGCTCTACATTGCATTGGAATCTTTCATGATTAAAGATTAATTAAAGGGAGGTTTTCTACACAGATACAGCTACCCCACCTCCATGGCAGATAACTGGCATTTTCAGACCAGGAAAAGAAATGTCCTGCTTGGATAATGATAATAGCTGGCATGGCTGACAGGCTCTCATTTCGGGTACCTCTCCTTGGTCCCTCTGGAAAGGAAACAGTACGAGGAGCTGTGATGACTTCTCTGAAATGCAGGGCAGTGGTTAAACTGGGGAAAGGCCAGCTAATGGGGCTGGCTTGACATGGGCTTTGTGCCACTGCTTAGAAAAGCTGGAAGCCCCTAGCACACTTGCACTAAGAGGGAATCCAGTTCTGATAGAAATTCTGCCAGTTCTTCCTGAAGGACACACTGTCCTTGAGGAAAGAGCCAGCTATCATGCCTTACATGTGCCCTGTTTTTCACTGTTAAGGGAAACTGAAGCCCAGCTCATGGATCCTTGCCAGGCTCTCCCTTAACAAGATGGACAAAGGAAATCTAGGGTTTGGGGGAGGGGTCAGGGACCTCCCAGAAGCTGGGTGAAGCCCCTGGTGAAGATGGAATGTGGAACAGAGAGCAAGTGTGGGTAATGGAGCAATCCTAACATGTCGTTCCTTCTCATTAATTTATTCATCCATTTATCTTTCATCCATCTAGCACATCCTTACTGACAACTTCTTAAGCTTCAGGTGTCAGGCCATCATGTGAGTTGGTAGGAACCATTTTGGGGAGTGAGGGTGGGATGGAGAAGAAAAGGTAGAACTCTAAGGAGGAAGAAAGAAGAAAATCAACTTTTAAAAAGATTTCCTGTGCCAATTTTTATGCAGCTTGTCTCACTGGGTCTAATCTCATTCTTATCAAGTTGGCATATATATTTTATGATAAGAAATAACCAGGGCTTAGAGGGGTTGAGTTAGGTGACTGCTGTATGTTGTTCCAAGATCTTTTTACTGTAGTGTAGTATCCCTTAGAGAGCTTACCATCTAGACAGACAGGAATACATTCTTGTGTGCTGGATGAACCAAGAGTTGGTAGACTCTATGCAAAACATAGACCAGTACTAAAAATGAAATCACTCTCTATAAGAAGTCATGGGTAGAAAACGTCTTAAGGCTAGTTAGTGCCAAGTAAGTGGTTTAAATGATGATGCCATAAAAAGTGCTCATGGATGCCACTGGAGGATGAAATGAGCATTGTGATGGTCTTTGATAAGTAAATGGGATGGGGACAGATGGAATGACCATTCCTGGCCTGTCAGGAGGACAGGTTGTTGATCTGGTGGGCTGGAGTATGGGATTTAGTCAGAGGACAAAATGGAGAGGGGTATACAGGAAGGTTGAGGCCAGAGAAAGAAAGCTTCAATGACTTTGAACTTTACAAGTGATAGTGAGCTTGGCCAGGAAAAAGATGTCAGAGGTGCTTTCAAAAAAATGCATCTGGCTGTCACAGAACACAGGTGGGGTTTTGCCTTAGGTCATGATCTTTTGCCAGGAGAGAATATAATGTAAACCAAAGAGATTCACATATAGTTTGTGGGGCTCTGAGTCTGACTCAGGACTGCAGTCTATACTTAGAAGGACTGGGTGTTTGCTGGAACATCTTAGAACTTTAAGATATTTTGTCTTCTTTATGTCCCATCAAAATTGTTATGGAAACTCTTTCCATGAAGTCATTAAAAAGGAGCTCCCTCTGATGACTGTTTAGCTGGAGGCACAGTTGGACAACTGGAGTTGGGGGTGTGGTAATACAATATTATCATGATTCTGATAATTATGATTCAAAATATGATAGTCATCTGAAGTTTCTTTTTTCTGAAATTTGTAGACCCACTCCCTCTACTTTCCATTCAGAGTTGCTCTCACTCTCTCCTGGCACTGCCTTGACTTAGGGAAGGAAAATATAGATTTTCAACAGTAAGATCTGAATTTTTTTAGAGTGAAATGGATCTTGGAGTCAAAGAGACTGAGTCTTGAGTATCTGGAACCAAGAATCAATAGGCCTCCAAACATGCCTATTAGTAAAAAACACAGAGTGAGGCAGAATGGAAAAGGGTGTGGAAGAGACCCCTTAGATTGGAAACAAAGAGAAAATTAGAAAGGGTGAACACTCAAGTGGTTCTGTTAGGGCAACCAGGTCTGTGCATTTCCTATACTTGATGGGATTTATCTTGGCAGGGGCATGGGAAGGAGATAAAGACCAGAAGGTTTGAAAGGACTTGCAATCAAGAAGGCACTTGAGCCTTGGGTTAGCTCTAGGCTGCTTCAGTAGAGTCAGGAGAGTGGAGGGGGGCAACTGGGAGGTAGTGGGTAGAAAGGGCTCAGACCCAGAGCAGCATAGGAGAGCATCAAAAGTCTCACTGTCTCCCCGAGAAGGGCCCAGAGGTGGCTGAGAGATTGTGGGTAGACCTGTGGAGGTCTTATGGATGGAGCTGGGGTGATGTAGGTGGACCATATGACCTGCAAACAGGGACTTCTTCAGTGATACTTATGGGGCTGGGCCTATGACTGAAGACAAACAGGAGTGAATCTCTCAGGGAAGGCCAGAATAGATGGCTCTTTCATCACTAGATGGCACAGAAGACTTCCTATTTTTACTTGCTCTCCAGAGCAATGGGAAGGAAAATGGAAAAGGGGAGAATTCAGAACGATCTGATTATCTATCCAAGAGAAATTTAAAAAATTCCATTCAGGGGCGCCTGGGTGGCACAGTCGGTTAAGCGTCCGACTTCAGCCAGGTCATGATCTCATGGTCCGTGAGTTCGAGCCCCGCGTCGGGCTCTGGGCTGAAGGCCCAGAGCCTGGAGCCTGTTTCCGATTCTGTGTCTCCCTCTCTCTCTGCCCCTCCCCCATTCATGCTCTGTCTCTCTCTGTCCCAAAAATAAATAAACGTTGAAAAAAAATTAAAAAAGAAAATTCCATTCAGAGTTTACTTTAACTCTTGACTCTAGATTAAGCTGTTTGCCATCAGTGGAAATGAGGGGTTCTCCTAAGAGCCAAGTCAGGTTTCATTTTTGCATATGGACTGTAAAGTTTACATCCTCTTTATGATGTTTAAAATCCTTTTCAATGGGCTGATTCTCTTATATGAAAACTGTTCTGGCCTTTCTGCCCTACTATAGCTTTCTTAAGCATGCCCTTTTCCTGGTTGAGCATGGGCTGGTTCTCTCTCTGAAAATACAAGCTGAGATACAAGGTTCCAATATGCTTATCATTCACTTAATACTTTATTGGGATGCCATGTATTCTATTTATTTCAATTAAGAACATTAAGAACACTGACTGAACATCTGATCTGTGCCAGGCTCTATGCTAGATGGTGAGGATCTGGGACAGGGCCCCCATGGAGTGGAGAACAGAAATGCATAGGTGTTAAAGTCACTTTCTAATCTTTCCAAGGCTGAGAAATAGCAGGGAGATGTTGAAGGAAAAATAGAATAAGAGGTAAAAAAATCACAACTTGGCCATTTGATAATTATAGAACCTTAATTTCTTTGGGCCTCAGTCTGCTAATCTGTAAAATTAGGGAGAAAAGAAAACAATTTTTCTTTAGGCCTTTTCCAGATGCTAAATTAAATGAAAACTGTGATTTTTAAAAGTGCAGAATTGTATAGTTAACAGAAGTCCCAGAAAGCAATAGAGTTGATAGAATATAGCAAATACAAGTTCATCTGCTGTTCGATTCTATTGTAACATCCTCAAAGCAGTGGCCAAGTCCTAACTCAAGCAAATCACATGGGGGTAAGTATATCACTGATCACTAATTTGGGTCATCTGGCAATGTTCAGGACCTATGTAAGGAGTTTCCAGATGGTGTGTACTGGAGATTCTACTCTTGCAATTATTATTATTAATATTAATAATTATTATTTTGGCAGGGGAGAATCTGGAAGTTAAGCTTATGCTACTGGGTGTGTTTATCTTTGCCTATACTTACAAAATAGAATGCCCACTTGAAATGGTTAAGTGGATAACTGAAACCATCTGAAATATTGATATATTTGCCTTGTTTACAATTTCTTGCTGCTGATGTCAGTTTCCCACTCTGCTTTGCATTCATAGACACTTTCTCACAGTGCTCCCTCTTGACTCATTTATTCATTCACTCATTCAAAACTCTACAAAAATTCATGGAGCCCCTATCGTGCCAGGCTTTAAGCCAAGTGCTAGGGATGCAGATTTGAGGTGGAAATTGCACAACTTAGCAGGGGTGGGGGGGGGAATAATGGAAGCAAAAGTCAAACAGGCCATAGTACTTGGATGATCCACCCAAGTCATATGAAGCCTTCCTGGAATTCTGTGGATTGAGCACTGGGCTACCCCTTATACCACACTTAATGAGGTTGTCTGTGGCTGGAACCAAGGGTTGGGGTAAGGGTATGGTGGGAGGAGTTCTACATCTGACAAAAGAGACCATCACATGGTGACTGTGACTCCTCTTCTATTTTTTATGTCTGAAAAGCAACAACCAATGATGAGAAATAGTGGAGCCTCATATAGTAGCTTCTATATGAAGTTGCACTATATAATAGCATGGAAATGCAAATATGATTTTTAAAACTCCCAAGGAGTTTGGGTTATTTAATAAATCCTCCAGCCTTGGTTCTGGAAGCATAGAGTCCAGTTACTAGGTGGTGGAGAAACGGAAGCCCAGTTTACACACGGGGACAGATTTCAGGTCAGTTGGTAGGAAGATCCCACTTTCCTTAATCAATGCAAGCTCTGAACCTCCTAGTTTCCACAAGAGGTGAAGGTGAACTTTATGGTGGGTGGAGTGGCCAGACCTCATAGTCTTTTCTACCTCTCTCTTTTATTCCCCTCCTTCCTCCCTCTTTTTCTGAGATTTGTTATTTCCTTGGAGAATCCAATGGATCACAACTGTGATGTTTAAACCCTTTAAAACCCTGGTCAAGACCCAGATAAAACTCTTAGAGTACAACCAAAGTAAGCTGGAATGTTCAACATGACTTGCTAAAGACTGGGAAAAACAAGGGGGAAAAAAATCTCCCATGAGATTTGAGCTCCCATGCCATGAGCTTAGACTCTGCTTTGCTGACCCTGAAGAGAAAAAAAATGAGTTTTCCCAAGACTCTCCTTCCTAGCTTCTAGTGTCTTCTCTGTAGTGACTGCAAGCTCAGTTCCCATTACCCAAGAGCTCACTCCAATTTAATTTCTTGACCCCTAGAAGAAAATGCTGGACCCTCTTATCTACCTAAGTCTTGCCTTTGCCATGTGATTGACACTAGGAAGTCCTCACTCTCAATTAAAGACGGTGGTCTTGACCCTGAGGCCTTCTTCAGGATCACCATGCCCAAATGCCCCACAAAACCTCCTCACTGTTCATGTACAACACTGTTCCTGTGTGCAACATGTGTATCCATGTAAAATGAGGTCTTCTAACCAGAAAATGATGGGTACATGAAGGGAAAGGAGGCAAAATTGGGGAATGGAAAAAAGGAGGAGAGGAGAAAATCTATTCTTAGAATACAGAAGAGAAAGAGAGGAAGACTTCATATGTGCACACCCCAGATCTGGCCCCTGAGCAGCCAATCTGGCCATTTCAGTTGTTGTCCATCTGTCTGGAGTAAAAGCAGAACAGGCTTCACTGGTTACTGAGGTGCCCCAGCAATCAGATGGCCAATTCCATGGCCCAGGTTTTTCCCCCTCATGAAAAGAGAGGAAGAAAGTTGAGAAGTGAAAGTGAAGTCACAGGTAAGCAAGAAGACAAAGGCATCCAGAGTTTGGGAGAGACAGAGGGAAGGAAGGCTGAGGGTGAGGAGATGTAGGCTGCCCACAGGATGCCAAAACAAACACCACGACGGGTAATGATCTGTCTGCTTTCCTGTATTGATTATCAGAGTAAACAAACACTGAGGCTCTGAATCGAGTAGTTGCTTTGGCGTTACAAATAGCCATGGGAAAAAAATGGGGAGAAAAGAATGGGGGAAGGGCCATGCCAGGGGAAGAATGGCAGAGAATAGATAGATCTTCTAACATTAGTATGCATGCACACCCAGCGGATATGTGGGAGAGTATGGGAAACGCAACAAGCAAGGGCTTGTGTTTGCACACTGACAAGAAAGATACCAATCCTGAGATGGTAAGAGAAATAGGGAACAACTTTCCTTGTAATTTTCTGCTTTCTATTTTAATCCATATAATGTAATTCTGGGAATTTCTCACCTCAGCCTTACCTACTCATAAGCCCAAGTCCACAGGACAGAGGCTTTGGGCTACTCACAGGCTCTCTTTGATCTCTGGGGAGTGGAGTGCAGGGAGCTTGTCCACACCTAGCGCTCCTGGAGACCAAAGTGAGCCTGTGCAGTGGTCTGTTCTGCTGCTATCCCCAGCTGTGTTCTCCTTCACCTGTGTTCCTGAACCGTAAACCTACAGACAGGCTACCTCCTGACCCTAGACATGAGTTGCCTGTCTCTGTAGCACAGGGAAGCTAATCGGCACCAATGTTTTAATTATATTTACATTTCAAAAGTGATTGAAAGGATCAGCTTATGAAAGCAAAAGAAAGTTGAGGCATTCAACCTCTCTGGGCCTTTTAAGACAACAGAGTTATTATGTCCATGTGAATTTCCAGGAAGAAGCTTCTAATTAAAGCTTATTGCTTCTCAGCTGCCATTGGCCGGCAATGTGGCTCATCCTTCCTGTTCATTAGAGCAGAGGGTTGTAGCCTCACAGAGCCTGTGCCCACCTTCCGGCCCATTCCCCCAGTGAGCTCAGGAGGATCCCAGTGCTGCCATGATGGTCCCATCACTCCCACTGTGTATGACTTGGGAACCAGACAGGATATTGCACCTGTGTTGCTGAAGGAAATGATAAGACCCTGGTCTATCAGTTGCATGAATGATTAATAAGTGGTAATTAGTCAATGTTGTTAAGCATTTTATAGACACAAAATGCTGGCTAAGAGCTAAATAAAGAAGCAAAAGCAGCAAAAGCCAAAAGACTTTACATCCACCCAAATGCTGCTCATGGAATTCCAGAATGTTGGAGCTGAGGGAAGGAGGGATCAGAGAGACCATTTGCCTTGTGACTTCCAGACTGAATTGTGGGGCCTCTGGGCACCTACTAAGCAACTGTTTCCCTGTGTTTCCTCTCCAAACAAATCACAACAAAAAAGGCAAACTAAGGTTCCACACTCGCAGCATAATCTGAAGACAGAGAATGCCAAAACTTCAAAATAACTGAGTAAAAACAGAAAAAACACACGACATCCTTGTGCTCTGCCATTTGGAAGACTTGGCCATTTGGTTCCCATAGTCCCTGCTGTGAGAAGCTCTGTCCAGGGGTCTGGGCAGAGAGGAAGTAAAATGTCTCCTAGCTCTTCAGATGGAGAGTTAGTAGCCCTTTCTGTATCTCCCTTCAAAACAAAGCCAATTCTGCAATCCATTCTGTCTTTGGGGAAATTTAATAAGCTTTAGGTCAATACAAAGGGGACTTTTAAATCTAATATTTGGTTAGTTTGGCCCTGATTTGGTACATAAATTTTAGGAATTGAGTCCTTCTGACTGATTTGGTAGGTTAGGGCCCCCCTGCTGGTCTCTGGTGTCACCTTGGGATTTGGCCTGCCATCACATCCACCAATGGCTTGCAACTGAAAGAGTACCTTTGATTTGGTCCAGCTTTCCAGGCTGCCATACTTCCTTGTTTTAACTCCTGTCCCTCTGTCCCATTAGAGTTGTGCTTCACCAACATCCCCTTTGATGTACCCCCCATGGCAGACAAGGGTGATGTCACCTCCCAGAATCTGGGGGATCACTTCCAGCAGAAAAGGTCTTAAACCTCATGTTTTATCTTAAGATTTGTGTGTAATTTGCATTGAAGCCCAGTATATAGCCATGTTGGTTTAAATATAAAAATATCCCTCTGTTCCAACATTTTGGTAAAGTGTACCATGTTAATTCTGTGGGTTTGCATGTGCCCAGAGCGCCACTATATATCCTCAAAGTACAAGGGTCCAAATGTGAGAAACACCTGCTCCTTTATCCCAACCCACTTGTTAGATCCTGGTCCCTCCCTATTTTCTCACAGCCAAATGCCTTTAGCCACTTCCTATGTGGATGGGGCTTGGGAGATAGGGCAGTGAGCCTGACCTCAGACCTGTGGGACAGGGCACTGAGAGTGGAGCCATCCCATTCTTCCTCCAGGGGATGTCCTTAGACTTCACCAAGCCCTTGAAGTTGAACAATTCACTGTTGGTCCAGTTTATCTTGATGACTCACACCAATTATTTGTACCGTGCTTAATTAAGAATTGTCAAGGCCACTGGATCCACATTACTGTTTGGACTTAGGGAGGGGGAGAACTAACCCTGTTTGATTTCCTGCTAGGTTGCAGGCACTGTGTCATGTAAGGCATACACACTATCATATTTAATCCCCACGTGAATTAAGTCCTCACATGGAGTAGGTGCCAACGTCTTCATTTTACACATTAATTATCTAGCACTGCAGGGTGTAGCGGACACACAACACCCAAACAACTCAGCTAGGATTCAAGTCCACGTTTTCTTATCCAAATCCTATCTTCTTTCCACTGTTCATGATGCAACGTCCCTTGCTTTTCTCTCTGTTGCATCTTATGCCCATTTCCCTCCTTATGGCCTCTATCAAAGAATGAAAGAAACAGAGAGGAGGTGAGGTCAGAATGTACGAATTCTGCTGTCAGCTGTTTCTGGAAGATGGAGAGGATGTGGGAGAGGTGGTGGTTTGAAACCAATGTCTAAACTGACATTTCTCTTATCTCTGGAATTTATTTATTTGGGTTCGCCTCACAGGCACAGATAGAGACCTAGAGGGGGAGCATAGCTTCACCAAGCCCCTCATTCATCACCAGCAGGAGCGTCGATCTCATTAATAACTGGGGCTTAATCCTCCACATTCAAAGAGACTCCCATTACCCAAAACAATAATTTTTTTAATTACCCAGGCAGAATGGCAATCGCATATTGAATACTAAGGATGATTTAAAACTAATAAATACTTTTGGAAATTCCTTGAACATTTTAATGAATTAAAAGTTATGAAATATTTATAAGGAGTAACAACGCCATTTAGTACCATTAATAAAATAAATACATTAGTCAGAGAATGAAATTCATTACTATTTTACTACTAGACATTTATGTCAATGACTGAATATTGCTCCAAATTACTTGTAAAATAGACCAATTATTTTAGTGTGATTAATCTTTTCAATTATTTCTTTTATGTAGTTGTAATTTGAAAGTAATTTTCTTCTGGGAGGACAATGACCTCAGTGCACTGGTTCCTTATTTATTTATATTTAAAAACCTTTTGTCTTGGCCTCCATTTCCGGGTGATTTCCAATGGTCAAATATTTAAAAGAGTTGATCGAGCAATCATTGTTCCTATGTACTTTGTGGGGCATTTTTAATTGGGTTTATTAGTGGTTATGAATAAGCCATTCCAATGTAAGGAAGTTTCTGCCAACAGCAGCTGTACATCCGTAGGGAAAGGAGGGGCAAGCAAAATGCTTTCCTGGTTCCACCAGCTGGGGGCCTGGCTGATTTAGATCCTATTCTCAGAAGTATGATAAGCGTACATCACAGGATGTTCGGGTCTTCCTTGGCCACTAAGGATCCCCACAGGATTAAACAGTCCCACTCTTTTGCAGGGCACATTGGATTCTGGGCACGCAGTCACAAAGGGAAAAAAAAAATGACATTATCAGAGAGAAAAGCATAGATTGTGGGCGGGAAGAAAAGCAACCGCCTTCTAAATCAGAAAACAGATCTGGGCTTTCCAAGTTTCTGCTGGCAGCGGGGGTGAACTTGCCCTTGGCCCAATGGCTCAGACAAGGTGCAGATGTAAAGGGAAAGGTGGGCCTGAGCCTGCAAACATATCCTGGGATACTGGTGATGAATTATCCCATCCTGGTTCCAGAATGAGGACATTCATCTCAGGGGTGAGGAAGGGGGAAGGCAATGGTACATTTATTGTGCCAAGCACCGTGCCAGGGGCTGGATGCATAATATCAGTTTTTCATTTCTCAACAAACCTATAATTATGTAACATTAGTCCCATTTACTGTTGAGAAAACCAAAACTCAAAAGAGTTTTTTTTTAATGTTTATTTCCGAAGGAGAGAGAGAGCATGAGAGACAGAGCATGAGTGGAGGAGGGGCAGAGAGAGAGAGAGAAACAGAGCATGAGTGGGGGAGGGGCAGAGAGCGAGAAAGAGAGAGAGAGAGAGAGAGAGACAGACAGACAGACAGAATCTGAAGCAGGCTCCAGGCTCTGAGTTGTCAGCACAGAGCCCGACGTGGGGTTCGAACTCACAAACTGCGAGATCCTGACCTGAGCCGAAGTTGGACGCTCAACCGACTGAGCCACCCAGGTGCCCCCAAAACTCAAAGATTCTTAAAAACTCTTCTGAGCTCAGAAGGGTTGTAAGTGATAGACCTGGAATGCCACACTCATTCTGTCTGTTTCCAAAGCCTGTAATCCTCGTCCTCCATTGTAACCAGAAAAGCTTTATTCAGTGCTTACTATGAGCGAAGCACTGTTAGTTGCTAATTGGGGTACAGAGATTAAAAAGAAAAAGACACAGTCTTTGATTCTAGGAATTTAGCATCTATTGAGCAAGATACATAAATAACTCTGGAAAGAAGTAGACTGTTCTAAAAAGGAAATATATGGAGACATAATTCTGAGCTGAGACTTCTTGGAGAAGATAGCATTGGAGCTGAAGTTTGAAAGAAGTGTAGGGCTTGAGGAGACAGATATTGGGGATGGGAGGGGGAGGGGACTCTAAAGGGGGCACCGCTGGAACAAAAGGTTGAGGTGCGAGGTGTTTGGGGAAATGTGAGAGAGATCTCAGTGGCTACAGGAAATCACAATTTTAATGCTTATCTTTTAAACAGTACAATCCACAGGTAAGTGATGAGTGGGAAATTTTAGAAATAGGCAGTTCATAAGGAGAATGTTTTGTAAGTGGGCCTTACCCTTCACGTGGAGGGCACAGGGAGAACCAAGGGACATGGCTGTGGTTGCTATCTCTCCTTGGCTTTCACTTCCAAGCATTACAACCACCACTGCACAGTTGACTCAGTCCCTTGAAGTGACTAAGCTGGGTGATAGCCACCTTGGTGTCAGTGTCAGATTGGCAGTTCTGTGGCTCTCAACACCTGCTTGGCATTTGGTTATTGTTAGCATCACATAATTTTGCAGGAGGCATCAGAAGAGCCAATTTGCTTCTGTGACTAGTACTTTCTCCATAAGAAACGGAGCATCAGTGAGGGAGCACCTTTGTTTTTACAGGCTTCAGGCAGGTGAGTTGCAGAGAGGTCAGGTAGCTCAGGGCATCATCATCCATAATGCGTCCCCACAGCCATCTTCTCATTTGACCCTCATGGTTAAGGTCAGTTTTGGGACAACCACTGACATATTTTTATTCCTATTTTAAATAAAAAACACCAACGATGTGCCAATTCTGATAGAGACCTTTAATATTCCTTCTGATCTGAAGAGTTGGCTCGACTCTGGCAAATAAGAGGCGGAAAGGGGACTTTGATCCCCTGATTGCTGGTTCAGTGCTCATTTTGTGGTATTTCTGAGCAATACACATGGCAACCAGTGTAGAGGAAGAGACCTGTACAAATGGAGCATTTATTCAATACCTCTGGTGCGAATTAAATGTAAGTCAGGGATGCCCTTGGGGGAGCAGTTTTGTGCAAAGCAGAATGGGGATTTTAAGGCCCCACACCAAAACTCAGTCGTAAGACAGAAGCAAGTTTCTATCAGTATCACGGAGCATTCAGTCTAGTATGTGCTCAGTAAATGTCGAAGGAACGGGCAAGTCTGTGGACGGAACGACCGATGTTTCTACTACATAGAGAGTTTTCTGCTGGCAGCCCGAGGACAGTGCCACAGTAATCACCATTTTACAAGCACGGACTGAGGATCTTGCTGGGGTGTTGCTTGCTGTTGGAACAGAAAATGCCCCATTTGGGCCAGGCTGCCAGGAGCCCATGAGGTTATCCCTCATTTTACCCAGCTGGATTTTGGAGCTTACTCCAGAGATTGATTGGTTCCACACGGCTGGCCAAGATTAGAATCCATTTGCTCAGCTTCTTTCGTTTCCTCTTGTCCCCTCTTGGCCTAAGGAGAGCATTCTTGCCTGGCCATCATTGTCTTTGGTGGAGTAGGAGGAGAGAGAGGGAACAACATTGGGACATGCCACACATTTTTGTTTTTTACTGGAAACATTCATACCAGCTCCATACTTAGCATCTCAAAGCCAGGACTCAGTGAGACAAGAACTTGCCTTGTGTAAATGGGCCATAGCCCAAAGTATAGCAGCTTTGTCCTTAGTCTTAATTGTTTAAGGAAGGTACAATTAATGTTAACAACTTTTGGCGATCACGTTTTATGTAAGCACAGAATCATAAGATCAAAAACCTGGAATTAATAGGAGAATTGAAAATAAGAATGCCCAGTGGTTCTCAAAATGTATTTTATGAACCCCCATGGAGGTGGTGGGGGAGTGGGTGTCAAGGGCTGTGGAAGTAGGTTCCAACCATCACTTTTCCTAGGGAAGCTTTGCTTGTGTACTTTTATATAATGGATGTATATATAAAACTTTAGTTAAATTAAGGGTTCAGTCTCTAAAAAATCTTTGAAGACCATAGATCCAGTTTAAATGCCATCATTTTAGGTCTAGAGAGGTTAAGATACCTGTGCATCCCCAATTCTTTAGGAACATGTGTTTTAAGGTATCCATGGTGGTGGGACTGCTTTTGACACTGGATTCCTGCCCCTTCCTGGACTACAGAAGTTAGTGAAATAACCCCTCATTGGTCACATGAGGATTATGACATCCTCTCTGCTGGGCACATCAGAGAAATTACTGTGTCTGAAAGTGTCTCAGTAGGGTAAGGAACCAAGAGTGCTTCTTGCTGAGAAATCTGTTAGTGAGCTGAATGTGGTTCTGACCCAGGAAACCTCAGATATGATTCTTGTAGGTTCATGAAAGAGAACAAGAACCATGGGGACTGGTGGTAAAATGTATTTAGGCTCACACAGGTGCCATCTGCAGCTCCTTGATGTTCATGGATGGGGTGTCCACTGTTGGCCAGTGGGCAGTGGTACACCTAAACCACCTCTGACCAACCTAGGCAGGGAAAGGGAAGTTCTAAATTAGATTCTTAGAAAAACTGAGAGCTTGAGAACCATGAGGTGAAGGTAGAAATCACATTGGGGTGGCCAATAATTTAGTGTATCAAAACTCAAGGTAAACCTTTGGGTGGTTTGTTTATTCAATTTCCACTGGTGAGGGAGTCAGAATAGATGCTTTCTGGGGTGATTTCTAGGAAGTAGCAGCAACACACAGCAGCTAAGAGCATGGATACTGGAGTAGATGAGCTCTGTTCCAGTATCAGCTGTGAGACTTGGGGCAAATTACTTAAGTCTCTGTGCCTCGATTTCCTCATCTATACAGTGGAAATGCTGATAATGATAATGCATACCTCATAGTATTATTGTGAGGCAAAAATGAGTTAATATACGCAAAGAATTTAGAATGGAGCCTGGCACATAGAAGGTGTGAGATGGGTGTTTGCAATTATATTCTTTTTTTTTAAATGAAATTTATTCTCAAATTGGTTTCCATACAACACCCAGTGCTCATCCCAACAGGTACTCTCCTCAATGCCCATCACCCATTTTCCCCTCACCCCACCCCCTATCAACCCTCAGTTTGTTCTCAGTATTTAAGAGTCTCTTATAGTTTACCTCCTTCCCTCTCTGTAACTCCCCCCCCCCCACCATTCTCCTTTCCCCTGGTCTTCTGTTGAGATTCTCAGGATCCTCATATGAGTGAAAACATACGGTATCTGTCTTTCTCTGGCTGACTTATTTCACTTAGCATAACACTCTCCAGTTCCATCCACGTTGCTACAAATGGCCAGATTTCATTCTTTCTCATTGCCAAGTAGTATTCCATTGTATATATAAACTACATCTTCTTTATCCATTCATCAGTTGATGGACATTTAGGCTCTTTCCATAATTTGGCTATTGCTGAAAGTGCTGCTATAAACATTGGGGTATATTCTTATGAGCTGCTAAAAGGCACAGTGTTTTTACAAATCATTTTCAGGAAGCTAGTCCTGCCCCTTCCGACGTGTTTTTCTGTAGACTCCTCTGAACACGTGGAGTCCTGATGAGTATCCTGCACAATTCTATTGCTTTGGCTTGTCTGCTGAAGAAAAGTCTTTGTGAATGGGTGAAGGGTTCCTGGAAGCCCAAGCATGGGTGTCTCTGGAGGCTGATATCTCTCCCATCATTGACGAATTTATCAACTATTTTTCTTTTAACATCAGGAAAAAACCTCTTCTAACAAATTTACATTCACTGCTACCTTCTTTTGGAAATAATAGGCTAATAGCCCAAAGCTATAAAAGCAGGAGCAGCATTTATCAATGATTAACTAACAATCAGTCAACAAATATTTACGTAGTGTTTTCTATGTGTTTAGCACTGTGTTACATGCCCCCTGGAGAAATAAAAGAAATATAAGACAAGATCCCAAACCTCAAGTTAGGGTCCCAAAATAACTAACTTGGAAAGAATTATAAAATAGATGCTAAATTTAGATGTAATAGCAAAGCCTTCTGAGAAAGATTTTTGTATCTATGAATGATGTTCTGGAGGGTTCGGGCCCTAAACTGGATCCTAAATGATGAGTCTGCATTCAAAATGGAAGACCTGGGACCAAGGTGGCCATTCCTGGTACAGTGGACAGAAAACCAGTCTGACTAGAGGGCAGGAGGTGTGGAAAACAGAGGGCATAACGTTGGACAGGTCCTGAGCCCAGATTGTAAAGAAGCTTGGAAGTCAGGCAGAGACACTCAGGCTTTCCAGGCAGGACTAAACAGTGGTGAAAGTACTGAGGCTGGAGTCGAGATGGCTCTGATGTCACTCCCAGCTCTATCACCAACCAGCTGGGTGATCCCCAGCCCATCACTTTCCTGGACCCAGGAATGAGTGAGGTGGCCCAGTCTAGCCCCCTCATATTTCTGATGTGTGAGGCAATAAGAAGTTACTGAGATGTCATGAAAGTGCCACAAAGAAAGGGAATTTTGGGCAGATTGGTGTGGCAATATGTTAGGGATGGATAATGGCATCAGCCAGACTAGCTGGCTACTGCCAAAGCCCAGGGATGTGTAACAAAGGCCCAGATAAGGTACGTTGTTGTGGAAATGAAGTCATAAGGGTAAATTCAAGAGACAACAACAGTAGCATCTAGATAGCAACAGATAGGATGTAAGGCAGCCATGAGTCTAAAGCTCAGGGCTTGGCCATTTGGATGTAGGGAGAGGAGGATGAGTCAAAGATAATTCTAAATCTTCTGGTAATAAATAAAACTCTTCCTCTACACAGTCTAGAAAGGTGATAGAATGTGGTGGCCAGAAACACTGGCTTGGTGGTCAGACTGACTTGGGATTGAGTTTGGCTCTATCTTTCCCTAATTGAATGACCTGGGCAAGTTTTGAGACTTCTGTGAGCTTCAGTTTCCCCATTTGTAAAATAAAATAATAGAACCTGCTTTATAGCACTAGTGTAAAGTTCACATGAGATAACACATGTGAAAGGATCAGCACTTCCCTTCGTGCATGGTAAGTGCTCTGTTGATGTTAACTTTTATTGCTTATTAACTGAGCACCTATTAAGTGTTACACACTGTGATAGCTGTCAGGATTAAGAGAGGAAAGAGGTATGGACTCAGCCCATGACATCCACAAATAAGTATAATCTCCTATATGGGGAAAATTGTCCCAACATCCCCTGTAAGTCTTCTCCATACTAACTAAAATGGCACCTCTCCTCATGTAGGCCAAGGAAGAGCTGTAGAGTTCTACAGATGTTTCTTATTTAATATTCTGTCTGTGTCTCATCAGGAGGGGACCAAGTTACTATCAGAAAATAGACCAGGCATCCTGTAGACCTATCTATAACCCTGGCTAACATGCCACCAGCCCTGTTCACTCTCTCGAAGACAATACTACTCTCCTTATTTCCTTCCTTTCATGACCTAAACCAAAGCAATGACATAAGAAAACACAGACATTTGTCTATATCAAATAGGCTTTGAGTGTACCTCAGAAACAACTCCTTCCATTTAAAAACATGAATGTAGTTTTAGGATGCTTCTTATGTCTGCAACTTGTCCATACCAACTGATGTGCACCTGAATTGTTCTACCATGGGAGGGAAAATTATAAGTTCCCAGGAAGCACAGGAATTACTTTGTTTTTCTCTGTTCTGTGCTTTACACATCCATACTTATCCCTTCATACCCCTTGGTGGCCACAGGAGTTCAAGTCAGAGAAGGGGTGCAGAGAACATCTGCCTCTCCATGGAGCATCTGTTCTTATACATGGAATCTCTGAAGGAAGGTAGCTGGGACATGAGAACCTTCCTAGGTCTCTTGGCCAATCTACCTGCTCTAAGGAATTAGAAGCAGACTTCTTTCCTCCCTCCTCTAAGAAAGTGACCTGTCAGAAGACATACTTTTTGGATCAAGAGAGGTCAACTCTCTTGGTTTCATAAGGGTAGAGAAGCAGACAAGAAACAGGTCTTTTAAACCCTGAAACAAACTCACTGCAAATGCAACATAAGATATAGAGGAAGAATTTTTTAGGTTAAATGGAGTCATAGGGGTAAGGGAGGAAAAATTTGTTTGAGATCCTTGACTCAGATGTACAAAGAATTTTTGCAACATTATTTGGGCTGGACCAGATATCTGGAGTTTTTTGCCTCCTGTTCCCTTCTTTTCACATTACTCAAATGAGATTAGGCCAATTCTGGGAACTGATACCTTCTCCCTGTCACATTCCTGTTAACTGGCTCCATTTCAATAGATGGTCTCTTTTGGACAGTACATAGACATTGACATCTGTGAGGATTGATGGTGTCCAGAGCCATTCACAAATCCCCAAGTTTGTGAATGTGGAAACATTTGTACAAGCTCTGGCTTTCTCCCAAACCACATGTTTCTTATACATTGCTTCACATCATAGGTTAACCACCTTTTCAACTTGAACTGAAGTTCAATCTATCACATTATGATGATTTTTCTTTTTCTCACACATAAACCAGTTTTCATTAAAGGAAAAAGAAAACCATTTTGTGGAAGTTCTTACAAGACCAGCAATGAATGAAGACCCCTAACAGCATAAGAAACTGGCTGGTCAGTAGTCTCTTAAGGGAGTTCCCTTCGTACATACACCACCTCTAAGAGGCCTGTGATTTAAAGCTGAGCTTTTCTGCATGCAACAGATTTCTGGGTGTTATGGGCCTTCATGGTTGTTTATGAACAGTCTAAATTGAGAATTTAGGTCTGGGAGTGCCACAGACTTCATTCCTCTCCATACTTTATCCTTGGGCCTCTTAGACCACAGATTCCATGGCACACCTGAGATCTTCCTTCCCAGTGAACCTCTGGTCAGAGACAGGCACAGCAGAATAGCAGTAATGAAAGCAACTTCTTCCTGAAGATTGTATGATTCAATCCCATCTCCTATACATTCTACATGAGGGAAACAATAAAGGATGTTGATAATTATGATGCTAGGTCTTCTAAACAATCAAGGAAAGATCAACCTCATGTTATCTATTGATGATTCATTTCTTCCTGCTTACTAATCAGACTTGAAGCAATATCTAATGAAAGATACATATGAGATATGATTTGAAAATAAAAGTAGAAGGTCAAAAACTCTGTAGAGGGAGGGGAAATAAGTTTATCAAAAACACATACAGCTGTAATTACTGGGATTAAGTACTACATTGAGTTCAGAGTTTCCTGGCAACAAAGGCAAAAGGAAAAAAAAACAACAACAAAGCATTCTTTAGGAGAGAGATGCTTTTTCTTGGTAATAAATCTTGAGTAAATACACAATGTGGGACTTACACAAAAGGAATTCAACGATCGAGTGGACCATACCTTCATGGTATTTACAAAATAAGCAAAAGATTTCATATAAAACCATTTCCCAAGTTTCCCCTAAACAATTGCAGAAATCAAGTCATTAAAAATAATTATTCATGCAATTTGCCTCAGGAAAAAAAGAAGAAAATAATAACCACTATCAAGTTGGTAGGGTGAGGAGTAGGTAGAGATACAGGTGAAATAAAAATGGCAGCATGTTGATAACAATTGAAACTGGGTTGAGGGTATATGGGGGTCATTGTACTATTCTATTTATTTGTACACATTTGAAACTTTCCACAGTAAAAAACAAAACAAAACAAAACAATGTAGCTGAAAGCATTTGGCAGCCAGGGAAGTTAAGCTGATATGTTCTCTAACAAAGACTATTCTGTTTGACGAAGTTTCAAGGTAAGCAGATATAATGTCATACTCAGTCTTTGAAAATCCATCAGCTGGGGAATGGAGTACTTGGTAATATTCAGAACCAGCTCCAAGGCACCATAGACTTCACTGTATAAACAAGCACATTCCCAGCTAATCATGGTGGCAGGCTATCAACACACTTAAGACAGCACACTACCAAGATGTGGAGGGGAAAGCCAGATTCACATACCTTCACTGCAGTTCTTCAGGGCAAAGAAGTCCACTGCAGACAAGCTTCGGTTTCCACTAGAGATGTATTCCAGGGCCACTCGGAATGGGTTCTCTGGTCGCCCAATTCTTCCCTGAAGCACTGTCCAACTGGTTGCATTGGAAAACAGAGGGGAAGAACATAGAGAAACAGTGGTGAGAAGCAGGCCTAACCTGCACAGAGCTTGCAACGATTTCAGGGCCCATGCTCTTTGTGGGCACCAACAGATGCGACCCCAGGGGCTCTGAGAACAATGATTCTGACGTCAACACACACATTTGTTTCCTTCTTGTCCCACCAACTCAGAGACCCACTTCTCAAAGCCACTGGGGCCAGTGGCCACCGGTGTTCCTTTTGTCATATTCTTTCAGGCAATTGCAGACCTTTGGGCTATATTAGCAGGTTAGTCTTACAGGAAAAGAATATATGTTCTTAAGAAAACCTGTCAGCAGAGTGAAGGTTTATTGGTGTATTCATAATTATTTCTGGGAAGAATGTTTTTCAGATTTTTTTCTGATTTTAAAGTCTCAGAACCCTTGAGTTCGCTATATGGTTGCTTAAGGGAAGCTAGCAAGGGCTATTTATTTACTGCAGGAAAATTAAAGTGCACCGAAGCATGTACTTTGGGGTAAAAGGCACCTAAGATTGGCGTGAACTCTACAAAAAAGGTGCAAACAGAAGAAGATAGAAGTAGGTCGAATGGGGAGCTCTGCAGCCATCTCTGTTCAAGGACACAGACACCACTGGAGAACAGAGAATAAGCTGAATGAACATTTTTTACACCTCACTCATGCTATTAACCTCTTGGAATAGCCTCCTGTCACTGATTGGAACATCAAATTTACTTCCCACCATTGATTCCGTTTTTTAAAAATATGTATAGTTATGTTGACAATTTTGCATAGTGGGTGAATTACCTGGACTATTTCATATTTTTTTTCCATTTAAAAAATAGTTTTATTGAAGTATATTTGACATACAGTAAATTACACATTCTTTTAAATTCCTTTAAAAACAGTTTTATTGAAGTATATTTAATATACAAATTGCATGCCCTAAAATGTATAGTTTAGTGAATTAAAGTGTATGAATTAATGAGTTTTGACATATGTATATACCCATGAACTCCTCACAATGTTTCATATTGTCCTACCATTATGTAAGACCATAGGTAGGTTGGAAAGTACAAGTGCAAAGGAATTTAGAGAAAGATTAGCTTTTTGCTAAAAAAATTTTTTTAAAGCACTCCTTCTCCCGCAAGTCAAAGCAATGCTCACAGTAAAAAACATGAAAGGGGCTCCTGGGTGGCTCAGTTGTTTAAGTACCTGACTCTTGATTTTGGCTCAGGTCATGATCTCACAGTTTGTAAAGTCAAGCCCTGCATCAGGCTTTGCGTTGGCAGTGAGGAGCTTGCTGGGGATTCTCTCTCTCCCCTCTCTCTCTCTCTCCCTCTCTTTCTGCCTCTCCCTTGCTCTCTCTCTCTCTCTCTGTCTCAAAATAAAAAGAAATTTAAAAAAATCCACCCATTCAGGAAAGGTAACAAAGGAAAGTAAAAGTCACCCAGAACCTCATTATCCAGAGATAACTGTTGTCAACACTTCTGTAACCTTTTAGCTACGCTTTTATATAAACAAGACTATCTTGCTGTATGTAAATGAAGAATCACTGAATTCAACCCTTGACACCAATATTGCACTGTATGTTAACTAACCAGAATTTAAGTAAAAATTTAAAAAGAAAAAGAATAAGGGGTGCCTGGGTGGCTCAGTCGATTGAGCATCCAACTTCAGCTCAGGTCATGATCTCACGGTTTGTGGGTTCGAGCCCTGCACTGGGCTCTGTGCTGACAGCTCAGAGCCTGGAGCCTGCTTCAGATTCTGTGTCTCCTTCTCCCTCTGACCCTCCCGTGCTCACATTCTGTCTCTGTCTCTCTCTCAAAAATAAATCAACATTTAAAAAATTTTTAAAAAATAAAAGGAAAAGAATAAACAAGACCATCCTACATGTGCTCTCTGTGACTGGACTTTGCCATTCAATGGTATGTCAGGAGACAATAAATATAGACTGCATGATTAGTTCAATGATTGCATATTTAATGATTTGTGCATTGCTTCTGAGTTTTCCTTTTCATTATCATGCTGAGGTTAACCCCGTATGCTTCTGTAAAACTGCCTTAAGACAAATTCTTAGAACCCGAGTCAAAGTGTGTGTACATTGAAAACTCTGAGCATATTGTCAGTCCTCCAACAGTGAGTCAGAAAGCCCGTTTCTCCAACTGCTTGTTAACACTGGATCCTGTCAAATCTTTTCTGTCTTTGCTACCTTTTGGTGATGAAGTCATTGCCTAAGGCAATCAGTGGTCTTTCAGTGGGGTGCTCTTGGATGGCAGTTTTGAGTCTCCAGTCCTGCCATATTGCTGGGCATACAGCAGGAATGTGCTGAGTGAAGAAGGTAGCTTTGTTCTCAAACTATGCTCTTCTGTAGTTAATTCAGATCACTGGAGCCAATGCCTCAGCCATTTAATACAAGTGTATTAAGTTTCCCCACAATAGATGCTGTAGAAGGGATTATTGCTGTTGTAAAGTTTGTTCCCTGTTACTGTACCCAGCAGGATTTCTATCCAAAATAAAACCAGTGCAATTGAATAAGGTAAAGGAGGCCTTTCGGTTTAAATGTGGAGCTGTCAAAGAAAGAAATATCTGAAAAGAAAATGTAAACATGGGGTTCTTAAGAAAAAAACAAACGAGACAAAGAGAGCAGAATTTTTCTTGTTCTTCTGAAAAAGAAAGAACCTTATTTTTTGATGAAAGATGGTGGAGAAATGCATGACTATTCACATTCTGCCAAAATCATAGCTCTCTGCTGCAAGGAATGATGGATTTTAATCCAGGTACACTGTGGCCCTTGACAATGATTTCCATTTCTATATTGGCACTAGCCCTCTGGATAAATGTGTCAAGAGTTTTAGGAATTAGTTTCTGAGTTACTGATGCAATAACTTTTGTCTGAAATTCTCTGGCCTCCCATAGTTTACTGCTGCAGCTTTAATAACTTTCAGGGCAGTTGCCAAACATGTATTTTATAACCAGGGAAGTTGGGATAAGAAAAGGGCAAGCTTGTACCTAGGGTCAGCTTTGTTTAAGAGACAGTGGAAACCCCAGGAAAAGCAAATGCAAGCTCTCTTTTCTGTCTGCCTCCGTTTTCTCTGCTTATATCCCAGCAGTCATGAAACTCCCTTATTGGGGTTCTGTTTTCCTCTTTGGCTGTGGTAACTCTACTTGGGCTTGCAGGAGGGAAGGTTATGTTCTGACCTAGATCCTCCTAGAGACAAATGTGCAGCTGTGTCCATGTGTTGGGGATTTGTGGCTATCTTAGTACTGGTGCTTCAATCAATCAACTTGACAGTGTGGGGAGTCCATCTGGATTCTGGGAAGCCAGAAAGACTGTATGGTCAGCCTGTCACCATCCATTATCTTCCAGTTGTCTCTCCAGAGCTCTCCACTTCCAGTTTTGGCTCTGCCCCTCATGTTTCTGATGACTTTGAACAAGGCACTTTACTCTGAATGCCTGAAATTTTGCACGTTTTCTGATCAATGTATTCTCAACCAGAGAAAGTATCTCCAATTTTGTGTAAATTTGCTGAGAAAAAAAACCTGACCACACATTTTTGTCGAGTGGCTATATTATACTGAATAAATTAGAATCCATCAAAAAAAAAAAAAAGGAAGCAGAGTTGGTTTGTGAATATCAAGGTCCATTTCTGACCCAGAGACTGGAAACCCCAGGAAAAACAGAGGCCATTCAGTGGGAGCTGAATCCTGGATTCTGGTTTTGGATTTGCATGGGCTGGGGCAAGTTCCTGTACCTCCTTGGGTTTTAGTTTTTTTGTTAGCAGAATGCAAGGATTGGATCAAAAGTTCTCCAAGGTCCATTATTGATCTAATGCTTATACTTCTCTAGCAATTTGCAGGAGTCCTAGTGACAAAACACTTTATGAAAACCCTGAAGGCTGCAATACACAAATAATATTCTACAGAAGGTGGAAGAAGTGATTAGGCAAAGAATTACAGATTTATATCTGCAAAGAGACTAAGTTCCATCTCCTCAGAGAAATGGAAAGACTTGCCCAAGGTCACATTTTTGGTTACTGCAGACCTAAGATTAAAATCAAGTATATTATTGCTCCCAGACTGCAAGAACAGGAGTCAGTGTAAACTATGGATCAGCCTATATATTCATTTGCCATTTCATATCACTGGTGTCCCAAAAGTAGGAAAGGAGGTGTCTCATTTGCATTATTAGAAGAATCACCAGTCTGGATTTTAAGGGTAAACAGGCCAGCCAGACAACAAAATACATTGTCAGAAAATGCACACACAAAACAAAAAACCCTAAGAAGCTCTCGCATGGAAACAAGAATCTCCAAAGCTCCCACCACTCCTTACTAGAAGAGTCTGTACTTGTTTAACGGAAACTGTCAGCACATCTGATGTGAGGCAGCTGCTGACAAGATTGAAGGGTTGGCAGCCATGACTCAAGAGGATGAAGACACACAGAGTTATTTTAAGTCCAGAATGAAGGGGCACTTTTTGATAGCCTGTGAGGACTACGGATGGCGGTTGACAAGACAGAGGAATGTGTATTAGTTTGCTACTGTATGATATTCTAATAGGTATGATGTTGACATAGGGCTGGCTCACAAAAGCAAGCCCTCAAACTACATGTTATTTACTGGAATGCCTTTCTGAGATGGTTTTAGCTGTTGCAGTATCGCAAGGCCTAGAGTCAGCTCTCAGCTCCACCATCAGCTTAGCTAAGGGACCTTAGGCAAGTAATTTAACTTCTCTGATATTCAGTTTCCTTATTTTTAAGATGGAAATCATGCCTACCTCACCAGATTGTTGTGAGGATTTGTCAGAAGGATGTATGTGAAGGAACATCCTTTGGGGGCTCTCAATAGTGGGAGCTTTTATTATAGAAGACCACAGCTTTCTTCATGGAATGGTACTGGTCCATGAAACTATTAGCATCTCAACTCATTTATGAGATTCAAGGGGTAAAGGAATGTAGATAAAAGAATGGGAGAAAAGCATTTGCAATTTATCAATAGCAGACATCTTATTTGTTTAAACCAGAAAGAATTCTTCATTTTTAAATGGATTCTTCATGTGTTAAGCACAGCCCAAAGAAATCACGTTGAAATACCCAGACGACAAAATACAGTAGTGACTCTGATGGGAGGTCAACACTGTATTTAGAGCTCTCCAAAGGGCTCTCATCTCACTTTAGAGTAAAAGCCTCTCATTTACCTTTGTATATTCCTGTAGCATGTGGAAAGATGCCTTGTGTTTAGAACTTGTTAGAATTTGTTGAATTGAGTTCCATTTCTCAGGTATTTATCAGTGCACTATTGTACACTAAATAAAGTATTAAATGCTCTGGGGAGCCTAAGGTTTAGGATTTAGCTTTGCACTCAAGGAACTTACAGACTAGTGAGAAAGAGTAAAAGTAAACACCAAAATATATAGTGAATGGCAGTATAGAAAAGCTAAGTGAGTGGCATAGGCATTATGTACTATTAAAGCTTAGAGGGCAAAGTGATGTCTCAGGTTGTGTGATCAAGGTGAGACTTGAGGGTGGGTTGTGCAGAGGGGGCAGGAAATGCAGAGATATTTGCGTGAACATATGAGCAAAGGCAATATAGACTGTGTATTCTGAGAACAGGAGGTCCAGGCTGGTTGAAGTCAATGTTTTTCATTTGTCATTACAGGAGGGAGGTCCCTTGTGTCTTACACACCCCTTCTTAAAGCTAGGGTCATTCATCATTCACTCATCATTGTGTATCCATACTCAGTATTTGTTGAATGAGAGAACAAATGCATGAACACATTTCTGTTAAATCAGACAAGGTTCTGACATTCTTGGATAAAATTTATATTGTAGTGGAGCTGAGGTTATCTAAAAGTTCACATCATTTCATTATCATTAGCTATTATCCATTCAGGTAATAATGATACCTTTCCTATTAGGAAAAACCTAAGGACTGGGAAAGTTTGGAGGTTGAGGGATGTTTACAGGTTGGTTCATCACATAGCTCTTGACTCTCCATTTGCCTACAAGTCTGTTCTTTAATAGAGCAGGGCCACGGGAAGCAACCATCAAACTACCTCTTGTCCAAGTACCTAGAACCCAAGGAAGGAATCAGAGAATTGTAGTAATTGAGACATGAAGTGATCTGAGTGTTCAACCAGGAGAGGTCCCATCTGATGCGTGAATGTCCTCTACAGGGCAGGTCAACCTTGAACCCAGTCAATATGGATATTAACAAGAGTAACAATAAGAGTTAACATTATGGAAGGCGTACGGTATACACTACTTCCAGCTGAGTTTTAAACACAGGTTAATGTGACTCCACAGTTTTTAGGAATACCATCTTAAACTGCTCTTTTAAGCTTCTTAAGGTTAAAAACTGTCTTCTTGAGGCTTTCTTCCAACTTCTAGCCCTGGTGAACATGGCTGCAGGCCAGAACATAAAGGATGTAGTCATCCACGTATTCTGTAGTGGTCACAAGGGCAAAGTCATTTAGACTGTGACGAGGCCCTTTGCCAAGACAGCCAAACTCATGGGTTAAGCGGAGGATGATGAAAACCACATATATTAGCCAACAAATGTGTCCCTTTCTGGTAGAGCTCAGTCACACGACTATTATTGTTAGTGAGCATAACATGGTCAAGGCTCCGGCCCTGCTGTTGACAGTCCTTTGCATGTCTCTTTGCTAAGACTCTTTCTTGACAAGTGTCCAGACATGGGTGTGAAGGTGTGAAGATTTGTTAGAAACAAGAAACTAAGCCTATGGGAGTTCATCTGGATCAATACAGAAACAAACAAACAAATAAACAAAAAAAGCCAATTGCCCTTCTCCCCTTAATCTTATCCTAAAGGAAAAAACACACATAACTTTAAACTTTTTCTTAAAATATACCTTATAGTAATTCTGCGGCAAATATAAACCATTCAGCACTATTTTTATCGCTTCCATTAAATCAGCCTGCATTTAAAGCATTTTATGGGAGATAGCGGGGGAAAAATGCCAGATCAATGTAAATTTTAGTGTGGAGTCCTTTGTTGCTTGTTAATTTTCTGTAATAATAATAATAACATGTATGTGTATGAGGTTTTTTTTTATCCAGGTACCCTTGGATACTCTTCCTTGTTCCCTTGCCCTTTACAATTTCCCAAAAGTTAGACAGATGTGCTCTGGAAAGGATTAGATCAGAACTGAGATTATGAGGTTTCAGGTTGATTCTGGATATGGCTCCCACTGGTCCATGTTGGCAAAAAGCTCCCTGGAGGCTGAGCGGCATCTGGTTCTCCTGGAACAAAGGGTGTGCTCGCTGTGGCCATAGATGGATTCAGCCGAGACTTTAGCATTGGTAGCTAGAAAGCAGTTTTGGTTTACATCAGACATGATGTATAGGTGGCAGGGATCTGGAAGTTTGCACCTGGCTTTAGTAGGGTCCAAGAAAATGTTCCCAAACTATGTTTCTTCAAATTTTTCTTTCATGCTTTTGAGCAAAGAAAAAGTGAATGGGCACGTTAGCTCTCTTTAACTTCTTCTGATTTTCCTCCTTTCTGTCCTCCCTCCTTTCCTTCCTTTCATCCATCCCTCCCTTCCCTTCTTCCCCTTTTACTTCCTTCAAGGGAACATATTAAGACCACAAACTCTGAGCCAGATTTCTGGTTTTATAGTCCAAAGTCTGTCTCTTTTTGGCTGTGACCTTCAGTCAGCCACCTAACCTAACCTGTCTCTGCCTGAGTTCTGTCATTAAGAAGTGGGGATAATAATAGAATCTTACAAGGGTGTTGTGAAGACTGTGTGAGGTAAGACATGTAGGGCACTTAGCTAACACTCAATAAGCCTTAGGTGATACTGCTCTTATTATGTTAGTGTTTCTTTTCTCTCCTAAATCTAGTGTGGCAGATGACCTTTCAAGGAGCAACATTAGAAGAAGGTGGAATAGGAAACTGGCCATATGGTAGGATTTTGGGAATCTGGGGCAACTTCCCACCCCAGAATACCAAGATTCATAAGGCCCCTTTCATTTCCTCCTGTGGAGATGAAGAGAAAAAATATACAAATGCAGGTATCCCAGGGAACATTGTGCCAAGCACTTTATTGGTCTGTGTGCATGTTTATTTATTTTCTGCCTCTTTCCAGAAGGGATTTAAGGCAGAACATAAATAAAGCTATTTTACTTTATCTTGTTTAATATTCACAATAAACGCATGAGACAGATATTATCACCCCCATTTTATAAGCAAGAAAATTGAGGCTCAGAGAGGCTTACACAACTTGCCCATGTAGTAAATGATAAGAGGTGATATGAACCTGACACTCTTTATCTCAAAACTGCTGCACTTTCTACAACATTGCACATAGGTTTATGTTTATGCTAAATGCAAATGATTAGTTTTTTAGAAGAGCTTTTTGGTGGGTTGAGAGTGGTTAGTATTTGAAGAACAGCAGTGTGCAGAAAAGGAGGTATTCAAGAAATATTTTGGCTTTTTTCCCATTGTTGCCCCAGGCTACCCTATTCCTTCCCTCCTCAGGTTCCACATTATCCTAATCCAGGTTGGGATATGCAGCCTTGTGGGAGGCAGGATTCCCCCAGCCCCTAGTTGAGATGTTTTTCTTCATTCTATATTTCAGGCCAGGAAGAGGAGAGTGAATTTATCTCTACTGACCTAGCTCCTATATCCTTGCAAGTGGGGTGAACATAGGTAGACTGATCATAGCCACAGTTGTAAGGAAAATAACAGTTGAAGAAGTGCTCTTAACTGGCCTCATGTGACCAGTCAGCTTGCTGAGTTAGCATAATCTCTGCATTGCACATTCATTGGAACCCTTTGTGCCTCCTGGACGTTACTCTCCAGGGCATCTACACCTTCCGCTCCCATCACCTGAGTTAGACACCTACTGAGAATCACTTATACTTGTTCCCAAGTCTGTTTATGCAGTTGTGCTCATTCAGTTGATGCAACATGAGCAAGAAAAATTTGAATTACTTTGTAAAGACTAGTAGTGATAAACCACTACAAATAATTGCTGTTTAATTCAGTATATATGGGGCAACAGAAAAGATCAGGGGGGAAAAAAGCTTAAAACTCTAGAAGTTCTCAGACTACTTCCCAAGTGCTTTAAAGAAATTGAAACTGAAAATCATGAATGTGGTTTACGTAGAAAGAAACAGCAGAACTCCAGTCAACAGGCCTATAGTGGAAGCAAAGGCTCTGGCCCTACGTCAAGAGACTGGTGGATTAGCATGCATTTAGAAGCAGCAAGCAAAGGTAAAATGTTTAAGGATGTTAGCTGATTCCCAAGCAACTGACAGTCCCAAGCTTGTCATCTAAGAGGGTTTCTTCTTTGCTCCAGGTTGTATAAAGAAATACCCAGAGGATTCACCAGTGCTTTTTTTCTTCTTTTTAAAGGAGGTAACACTGAGTAGCAGGCAAAAAAAAAAAAAAAAAAAAAAAAAATCAAGTGAGAGAAAACCTCAAAATGAGGAGGGAGCCTGAGAATCCTGAAGCTCTTCTCTCAGTTCCTCTGTGTTTTGGCTTAGGTCCCACACAAGCCACTACCTCCTCCAGCATCTGCTAAACATTCCTAACCAGAGAGGGACTCGGCTGGATTCTGGGCAAGGAATGGGAAAGGAGAGAGGGTTCAGTTGGTGCCATATTCCAGGAATCATTTAAAATTATGCAATGGGAAAAGATATTTGCAAATGACATATCAGACAAAGGGCTGGTATCCAAAATCTATAAAGAACTCACCAAACTCCACACCCAAAAAACAAATAATCCAGTGAAGAAATGGGCAGAAGACATGAATAGACACTTCTCTAAAGAAGACATCCAGATGGCCAACAGGCACATGAAAAGATGCTCAATGTCACTCCTCATCAGAGAAATACAAATCAAAATCACACTGAGATATCACCTCATGCCAGTCAGAGTGGCCAAAATGAACAAATCAGGAGACCATAGATGCTGGAGAGGATGTGGAGAAACGGGAACCCTCTTGCACTGCTGATGGGAATGCAAACTGGTGCAACCTCTCTGGAAAACAGTGTGGAGGTTCCTCAAAAAATTAAAAATAGATCTACCCTATGACTCAGGAATAGCAATGGTAGGAATTTGCCCAAGGGATACAGGAGTGCTGATGCATAGGGGCACTTGTACCCCAATGTTTATAGCAGCACTTTCAACAATAGCCAAATTATGGAAAGAGCCTAAATGTCCATCAACTGATGAATGGATAAAGACATTGTGGTTTATATATACAATGGAATACTACTTGGCAATGAGAAAGAATGAAATATGGACTTTTGTAGCAACATGGATGGAACTGGAGAGTGTTATGCTAAGTGAAATAAGTCAGCCAGAGAAAGACAGATACCGTATGTTTTCACTCATATGGGGATCCTGAGAAACCCAACAGAAGACCAGGGGGGAGGAAAATGGGGATGGGGGAAGTTACAGAGAGGGAAGGAGGCAAACCATAAGAGACTCTACAAAACTGAGGATAAACTGAGGGTTGATGGGAGGTGGGGTGAGGGGAAAATGGGTGATGGGCACTGAGGAGGGCACCTGTTGGGATGAGCACTGGGTGTTGTATGGAAACAAATTTGACAATAAATTTCATATTAAAAAATAAATAAAAAAATAAAATTACAGAAGTGAGCACAAGAGGGGATCTCAGCAGTGTTCCATACTCTACAGGCTTGTCAGATAATCTCTCTGGTGGGGTGGGCTGTGGATGTTCTCAGATTAGAGCCCGAGGTAATCATTTTGCCTTTCAAACTCCTTTTGTAAGGAGATGTGGGCACATCATCCACCAGCAGACAGTAAGAATCTGGAATTTGGTTTCCTAACTCTGTTTCTTCCAGTAACTTTTCAGCACCATCTGTTCTTTTCAAACACAACGTTTTTTTTTTCAAGCTAACTCAATGCGGGCATTCCTTTTGTTTTTGTTTTTAAAATACATCCTCCTCAGGGTAAAGGATAACGACAACACTGACACCTGAAATGTGGCCATTTCTGTAGGATCCTTCCTTCAGAGCAGTCTGCCTTTAACTCGAGCTCTGAGTCCTGAGTGGGGCTGGGGTTGGGCTTTTATCCTGTGCCCCTACCTCGACACCCCTGATTTCCCAGGCCTGAAAGCAGTCCTCCTTGCCCATGCTCACATGATAGCCAGTCGCCCATCTTGCTCCCTTGAGAGCCAGCCTTAATGCCATTTAATGTGTTAATGTATTGATTGGTTCAATATTAATGCAAGCCTCTGCGCCAAGCAAAATGCTGACGCCCAAGCTCAGAGACTCCATTTCAGTCATGAGTCTCTGGCCAAGTAAAGCCACTCTGTGCTCAAACTCCATATGGTAGGGTAGACCTGGCCATAAACTGCAGCCCTGTAAGCAAATTCTGAGGCTGGGATAGTAGTCAGCTGGAAAAGGCTGGACCAGCCTGGACAAGCCCACAGACTTGTCCCACCAGAGGTGATCCCCTGTTCCACATGCTGCACCTGCCCCATCCCTGGCCATCCAGGAATGCAGAAGTAATTTCCAGAGGCACTGATAGACCATGTTCTGAGTTCCTTGGCCCAGGGGGGCTCATTGGCCCTGCTACAGTGGTTATACTGTATCGTGGCAAGTATCATGGATGATGATGTATGACTGGCACGAATCTTGGAAATCACCACGTGTCTTCCTTTTGTGTGGCAGAGAAAGACTGAGGCCTGAACTATGCACCTCCATTCCATGGCCAGGGGAGAGTTCCATTCTATACCTTGTGTCCTGAATCATCTCTTTAAAAGCGAAACATGACTGTGCTCTCCAATGCCTTCAGGAGCTGCCTCTGGTTCCCAGAGCATGCCAGGGTTCTTTCCTGCCCCTATGCATGTGCTCAAGGTGCCCCTTATACCCAGAATCCCCCTTCTGCTTTTTCTCTGCTGGGCTTTCACTGATCAAGACTCAACTTGGTATCCCTTAGTCATCTGACTCCCAGATTGAATGGGGTGATTGGTATAGGGTTTAGAGGAGTAAGAGTGACACGTGCCTAACTACCCAGGAGGTTTTTAGAAGAGTTTCTTGGAGGATGTGACATCTGTTATTACTGGCTGGTCTACTGTGGTTCAAGAAGGGATGACAGAAAGGGTGGTGTTATGTATTTAATTGTGTCCCATCCCAAAAGAGATATGTTAAAGTTCTAACCCCCGGTGCCTCAGAATGTGACCTTATTTGGAAACAAGTTCTTTATAAAGGTGATCAAATTAAAATGAGATTATTAGGGTGGGTCCTAATCCAATATGATTGTGTCCTTATAATAAGGGGAAAATTGGATATAGAGACAGAAACATACAGGGAGAACATCATTGAAGAGGAAGGCAGAGAATGGGGTGATGCATCTATAAGGGAAGGAATTTCAAAGATTGCCAACAAGCCACCAGAATCTGGGAGAGGCATGGAACAGATTCTTCCTCACAGCTCTCAGAAGGAACCAGTCCAGCTAATGTCCTGAGCTTAGACATGCAGCCTCCAGAACCATGAGATAAGAAAGTTCTGTTGTTTAAGCCCTCCCAGCTTGTGGTACTTTGTTATGGTCACTATAGAAAATGAATATAGGTGGATAGTTCCAAGCCATCCCAACTAAGTGGAGAAAAAAACTTTAAAATATTTTTACTAACTCCTTGTGAATGGTTACCTGGTGTTGACCAGCCCATGGACAGGAAGCTCACGGGCTACTGAAAAAACAACTCATTTCTCACAAAGAAGCCCCATTTTCCTTGTGGCAGGAAAGAATGCAGGACGATTTCCTACACATTTACCTCTGCCTTCCAGGTGAATAATATCACCTTTGCCTTCAGGGAGGCCCACTACAGAGTATTAGGAAGGGTTTGCTAATAACCTAGGAATCATGGGCCCATTAGCTTCGCCTGGGTAATGCTCATACCTTTAAGCCATGCTTGAGGAAACTAAAGGAATTTGGACTTCAAGATTTTACCATGTCAGCCACGTGGGAGCTTTCTAGAACCTAACAGCCAGAACCACTTGAGAGGCCATGAGATTGTGCCAAGGGTATGTTCACCTGGGAGTTAATTTCTGGGCTGAAACTGCCAACACCAATTTTCACATGACATCAGAGGGTCAGCTCAAATAGTGACCTGGAATTTTTAAGGCATGCTGAGACTGTACTAGAAGCAGAGGCACATGGGGGAGTCAGAAAGTTTTGGGCTGGGGTTGAGGTGGGCAGGAATCCCCAGGAGTGGGGCCAACCTTTTCTCCCCTCTCCTGATTCATCTCAGACTTTGAATATTCACGGTTAGAAAGCTCTGAGCACTCAGGATCTTTTGGCACTGTCCCTGGCCCTATACTGGAAGCTGCAATTTTCTGGAATGAGCAGGCTCCCGGTTTGGGGCCGGTTCAGCCCTTCAGTGATATGTTTAATCAATAAGGGCTTGGGGAACAGTCACCTACAAGACAGGAATAGCCCATCTTCTTTTACCTGCCTCCCAAGAGATATATGCAAAGCGTCTTAGAAAGAGCTGTCTGAATATCCACTGTATTATAAATGTCACCATAGCCACTGGTAAGCCTGCAATGCAGTTTTGTTAAAACCAAACCAAGCAGAAACCTCCAAAGAGTCAATAAAAACTGACTCCTGGAGATGAGGTTGTAAAACTCATCTCTTTGCTCAGGCCTTGTAATCATAGATCATGGAAGCTGGAGTCTATCCAATTGTTTGGCATGTTTCTCATGGAGCCAAGAGGGACGGCAGAAGCCCTCTTTTTCTCCCCAGTCTATGGCATCCTCAAAAGACAGAGGACTGCAAGAATGGACTGTGACAAAGGCTGGGAATACAGAGTCCAGCATGTGAACTCCTGGCTCGTGTAAGCTCTGTGGGTTGGCTCCGCCAACAGCTCCTAACAGGCTCAGAGACATCATTCAAAACAGCTCTGAGCTTCTGATTCAAGGGTCTGATGGCCTCTGCACCAAGCAGGTGGTGGACACTCACTTCTGGCTCTTCATGCTCATAGAGTAGGGGTTGTGTGGCTGGTGCTGCTATGGGTGGATCCTGAAAGACGTAAAAGGAATTGGTGGTCTGCTAGCATCTCTGGCTTTGGAAACCTGCCAGTGATGTCATCCAAGCAATGATGGTAATAATTGTTATATTGCTGTTAGATTACTGTAAGTATCATAATGCCAACCACTCTTTGGACACAAATGCTACACCAGACCCTGTGAAGGAATTTGTCATAGCTATTTCATTTGAACCTTTCAAAAGCTGTGAGGGGAAGGTGTTGTTGCCACTCTGTACAGATGAGGAAACTAAGATTCCAGCAGGTGAATTATCTTATTCTCGACTTAGTAAGTAACAGAGCTGAGATTCAAACCCAGCCCTGTCAAACTCCAAGCCTATGGCTGTCTCTGTGTGCCTCAGCTTCTCACAGAGGTAGGACACAACCTGGGCTGCTTTAGGAGATTGAGGAAGATAGCCTCAGACACTCTGAGATCCTACAACTTCAGAGCTGAGAGGTATCCCAGAGAAGGCTGAGATAACAGTAGTTTCTTGAGGGCCTACTGTGGCAGAGCACAGTCCTTACCATGTGTACCAGGAGATTTAATAATGAGTTGGACTCAGCGTGAAAATGGACTCTCCCTCCCAAATATTCATGTCCATAAAGCTAGTTCTCCTTGGACTAGACATGGGCCATCCAGTTCAGCACACTAACTCCCATCTGAGGGGCTTTGTATTCCTGCGCACACCTTCTCATCTGATTCTTAATAGTCACCCTGGGTGACAAGCACACAGGCCTTCTTATCTTCTTTGTCACACAGCCAGGTAGTGTGGAATGGAGACTTACGAGGCTTGCTCAGAAGACTAGTTAGTAAGTGCTAGAGCTTTGTCTTGTGATTCCAAGGCTGGTGCTCTCCTATCCATCCCCTGAAAGATTACTGGAAGCAGGAAGGGACTCAGACTGTGGAGACTGGCTGCCATATTGTCTGCTTGTCATTGGTACATGTGGAGACTGATTTATGATGTTCTCCTGTTACTAGAGTCATCCCTTGGCAGGAGATGAGGGGTATGTGTGGGGGGTGGGGGTGAAGGCTGTAACAAATATAAGTTGGGAGTTTCCTCCTTTCCTGGCATTTTCACATGAATGAAAATAAACATCAGTTCTTGTAGGACGGGGATAATACATGACTCTTCCCATTTTACAGATGAGGAAACGGACTCATGGAAAGCAGAAGTAAATGGAACTCAGTTCTTTAGGTAGGCAAAGCACAGACATTAGGAACCTAGGGCCAGCATCTGGTGCCTAATCCTTATAGTGTCTTACTGAACTGAATTAAGGTAACTGGGGCCTTTTAGTCCTCATCTATGACTTGGCCCTGTATTTGTTTATGGGCATGTGACTGGGGGTGGGTCAGGGGCTGGAGCCCATGTTGAAGATGTCACTGAATATTTTACTACCAAGTAACTTAAAAGTATCATCTACATCACTCATCATCAGGGAAATACAAATCAAAACCATAATGAGATATCACCTCACACCGGTCAGAATGGCTAAAATTAACAACTCAGGACACAACGGATGTTAGTGAGGATTTGGAGAAAGGGGAACCCTTTGGCATTGTCAGTGGGAATACAAGCTGGTACAGCCAGCCACTCTGGAAAACAGTATGGAGTTTCCATAAAAATTAAAAATAGAACTATCCTACAACCCAGCAGGTGCACTACTAGGTATTTATGCAAAGGATACAAAAATGCTGATTTGAAAGGGCACATGAACACGATGTTTATAGCAGCGCTATCAACAATAGCCCAAGTATGGAAAGAGCCCAAATATCCATCAACTGATGAATGGATAAAGAAGACACACACACACACACACACACACACACACACACACACACACACACACTGGAATACTACATGGTGATGAAAAGTATGAAATCTTGCCATTTGCAACAACATAGGTAGAACTAGAGGATGTTACGCTAAGCGAAATTAGTCAGTCAGAGAAAGACAGATATCATATGATTTCACTCATATGTGGAATTTGAGAAACTCAACAGATTAACATGACAGAAGGGAAAGAAAAATAAGATACAAACAGAGAGGGAGGCAAACCATAAGAGACTCTTAAATACAGAGAACAAACTGAGGGTTGCTGGAGTGGTGCGGGGTGGGGGATGGGTTAAATGGGTAATGGGCATTGAGGAGGACACATTTTGGGATAAGCACTGGGTATCATATATAAGGGATGAATCACTGGGTTCTACTCCTGAAGCCAAGACTACACCGTATGTTCACTAATTTGAAATTAAATTAGAAAGAAAGAAAGAAAGAAAGAAAGAAAGAAAGAAAGAAAGAAAGAATCATCTAACTTAAAAGACTTTATTACTTATTTTCCTCTATTTTAAAAATCTTTTGAGCATGTACATATACTCCTATCTGATATTAAATATAAGTAAAATCTAATAGGTTATTTTTAAATGAGTAACACATATAAATAGATATGTTTATAGTACCTCCATGGAACCATTTTGTATGCCTGTGGAGTGACTGCCCTCCATGTGGAGATGCACTAGCTTAGTCTACTGTCATGTTAGAAGATCAACCCTCTTGAGTAAGGAAGGCTTTTCTTGCTTTGGTCCCATCTGCTAATCATCTAACAGAACATGCCTCCCAGGACAGGCAACCCCTAGGTAACCTGGGAAAGGTTGCAGACATAGGGCCTGGGGGCACCTCTTCATCAACATTGGGCTGGGGGTGGGGGGTCTCATTCCCTCTTGGCTGCCTCTACCCAAACACAGGACTTAGAACATCAGTGTATGAGGCCAAGCCTTTTTGGTGAATTCCCCCTTTCTCAGTCTGAGCTCTGGCTCCCACCCAGCCCACTGTCTCCCAACAGAAGCAGATGTTTTTAGCCCATAAGTAAACCTTCTTTCAGCAGCTGGTGACTCTGCATACAGAAATGTGCATTTCTCCCATACAAATTGCCACTACCAGATAGAAAACACTAAATGACACCTCAGAGGTGGCTCCTTTAGCTATATCCACCCCAGCATTCCGTCTTAGTATCCTGCACTACACCCTGTCCTCTTGGGTCTTTGGAGCCGGGTAAGAGCTTGCCACATCCTATAGGGTATGGCTCAAAGCAGTGGATTGTTCTGAACATGAGTGCAGAACCATGACATTTCCTGCAGCAAATTTTAACTGGTGTGGTTTCCAGAACAAGCAGACTGTTGCTGCTCCAGTGTCCTCGTTCTGTCCTTAATGGTGGTGGTGTGTGTGTGGGGGGTTCCTTTTCAATACTGCACAACCCCTCAGATAGCACCTTCTCAAAGCTCTCTGGGGTTCTGCTGAAGGATCTCTCCCTCCTTGATCCTTCCAGTGACTTCTTGAATCATATTGCTTTAAGCTATTTTCCATGGAAGGGTTCCCACTCTGCATTTGCATGTTCTCAGGATTGTATAGCTTTTACAACTAGCATGGTGAACATGCATACCCCAATGCATTAATTTTTTGCTTCCTACTGGGGACCGGGAGGGCAGGAGTAAATGAGGGTGTGGTTCCTAAACTCAGCTCCTTGTGAGGGGAGATGTGTTTCCTAAGAACCCCAGGCTTCTTGGTGGGACAGCTTGTTAGACCTGGCGTCTTCACCCATGAGCCATGGCTAATGTCTCACATGCAGGCCTCCAAAAGGAGGTGACACAAGTTGAGTATTCAGATTGGCCAAATCCTGGGGGCCACTATGTGGAAATAATTGAAGTCTTTTAACAGAGGTGTCTAAGAGAGCGATTAAAAGCGAATTGCAATTATCGAGCCCAGAGGTAAAATTTCAGAACTGGCCCATAAATTCTGGTCTGACATGAAATTTAAAACTCCCCAATGGTCTCCAATGCCATATTAAAAGGGTTTTAATACTAAGAAGTAGAAATAATGAATGATAATCAGGGTATTGTTTCTGGGAGCAGGGGCAGCTCTCAGGGACTGGCTGGCAGGAAATCACAGGTTTGCGTTGTGTTGTGTTTTACATCCCTCACTTCACAAGAGATCAGTGATGGGAGGGAGGCTGGGCTTGGTGGAGGGGTGTTGAGTGAAAACGTGGCAGAGCCATTCCCCAGTGAGCTCCAGCTTAAGCTCCACTGAAAGCCAGAGGTGCAAATGGCCCTTGCCTGCTGTGTAGCTGCTCCAGGCCAGACCATGCAGACAGCAGTTGCCAGGTGAGCGGCAGGCCAGGGAGCTGACCCGGAGAGGTGGCGCACCACTGGGGAAGAGCACTGGATTGAGTGTCCCAGGATCCCGGCTCAAGATCTGGTTCCTTCCCTGGCTGGGGATCTTTGGCAAGTCACCCCACCTCTCTGTTCATTGTTCCTCTATTTTATTGACTCCTTCACAGGATTCCTGGAAGGCTAGATGGTAGAATGAATAGGAAAGTGTTTTAAAAAATATGTGTTTTAACAGATTTCTATTGTTTTGGTTTCTAATGTTCACCTTGCTGGGGTCATTCTCCTCAGGACTTATTTTAAGTTTGTTCCTTTGAAATTTGTCAACAAAAATACAGCTAGATGGCTCCTGAAGTTCCTTTCAGCTCCTGGATCCTAGCATGATGGCAGTACCTTGCAGTTTGGCCAATGTGGGGAACTCCAGGGTCATAGCCCCCTGGGATTTGGGCTCTGAGCCTGCAGCCTCTTGGAGCACTGTCTTCTCAGGCAGCTGCGGCACATCATGGCTTTATGTTAACTTGTGATCAACTGGAATCCACCCCCACCTCTCGTTACCCCTAATCCTTTTCCCAAAAATGATTTCCTAGCCAGATTTGCCAGATCCTATAGTTTGTGGCTCAAAGCAGTGGATTGTTTTGAACCCCAAGCGCAGAACCATGACATTTCCTGCAGCAAATTTTAACTGGCTTGGTATCCAGACTTTAGAATTTGTCACCTGTGGGATTAGCTCTCTACCAAGTATGGCGTCATCAGCAGACCAGGCCTCCTCTGAAATGAGATAATGAACACATAGCTTCTAGTGCTGTGGCTGGCATGTAGTAGGTCTGAGCAAATCTCTCTGCCATCATCTTGGTCATGCATCAAAACACACAAGAACCAAAGGTCAAGGCAGAATCCTTTACTGTTTTTATTGGAGACACCTTCCAGATGGATAAGCCTCATTCACTATGCCTCTTTGGAGACAAGTGTTCGATTGCTGCAGACCTACCTATCAGAATATCAGTGGGAACCCTGCCTAATGCATTGCTTAAATTAAGAGATTCTGTGTCTGTCAATCTCCTCATCCTACTAATCACACAACTCTTTTGAAGAAGGTGTTTTCCAGGACCCGTTTTGGGTGCGCCCATGTTGGCTCTTGGATACGTTGCAGACCACTTCTTCAGCAACTTGTTTAGAATTTGACTAGGGTTAATATTTTTAAATTAAAAAAAATGTTTGATTGACTCCTGAAGTAAACATAATCCTAAAAATACAGCATTGAGATCTTTGCATTTAAATCTAAAAATAAAATTAAAAAAAATTTAAAAATAAAATTGGCTATAAAAGGAAGTCTACTCAGACTAGCCTAGTTTCATCTTATATAGAAAGCATATAACAATTTACTCCAATAGGACATTTTATACTTCATGCTGGATTGGTATAAAAAACAGACTTTAAATAGCAATCAACATGGCCATCCAACATGTGAAGAAATTATTACATAAATCTGTCGCAAGTGTTCTGGTGGCAGGACAAAGGAAGAATAAGACAAGAATCTTACCCTCAAGGAATTTTTAGTTGTGAAGACTAAAGAGGTTGTACAGAATAAGGAACAAATAAGCCCACGGCACATGTAAGCTAGTTCACTGGATTCACCAAAGCTCCTTATGGAGCCTTATGGAGTATATACTAGGCTATATACTAGGCACACAGTAGGTCCTGGACATGGATGATGGGGCATAGTTCCTGACCGAAGGGAAGTTATATTCAATAATTCATGTGTTGAGACTGCTTAAGGGCTGAGAAAATTCAAAGTAATTGGAGACAGAGGAATTTGAGGGAAGTGGAGGCCAGGAAAGACATTGCAGGTAGGTGTCATGACATGATCAAAGACAGCACCAAAGTCCCTGCATCCAGCTCCTGTGAGCAGGGATGAAAATTCCCTGTTGGGGGATGGAAGCACAAACTTAGGTTTCCGTCACTTGATTGCTCCAGACTCTTAAAGTTCAAATCCCCTCGATAGAGACAATGGTAAAAATGTCGAGAGAGAAGCAAAATTTCAATTTAACAAGAAATAGGTAATGTTCCAGGTCAGAGAACCCGTTTTGAAGTAAGACTTCCTTTTTTTGACAGTGTCCCTTTAAATGATGTGACTCTGGGGACTTTTCCTCGCTCAGCATCTGCCACCCTACATGATAATTAGCCAGCGACGCATTTTCTTTGTTGTTCATTAAAGATTAATGAGAGGCAGAGCTTAAAGGCCTGGTTAGATGGAGAAACCCTGAAGGGTTCATTTGAACCTTTCATATCTGTTCCTTTTGGAAACTCTGATGAACAGGTTTTCAATACAACAGCAGCCGTCTGCCTTCTAACCTACAATATGTCTTTGGTGGAAACTCAGACGTTTCTGGCAGGCTGTCTCCCACCATCAGCTTAAAAGCACATGCACAAAAAGAGGCAGAACAGATGTTTGCTGCTCTGCAGCGGGTTGAGCACGTTTCATGCCGGGGTGATGGGCATTCTCAGCAAAGTGTGTCTCCTCACTTTGTGCTGAGTTCCTAAGTTACCATCAAGTAGAAACGCCAGGTGGCAAGGTGCCACCGTGCAAACACAGCAAGGTCCGGCCAATTTGGAGGCAACTCCTCCTTTACTTATTTATTTTGTTCTAACTATTAGATTTCTGCTTACTTCTCCCCTTGCAGACAACGACGTTGGGAAAGGCTGATAGGTGATAAAGAGAAAGTTTATTTAACTAAAAGGATAAAAGGAAAACTAATAGTTTAAATACTTCCGGCTAAAAGTAGGTAGCTGAAAATAATGAAGACAGGAATGATAAAGAAGACCCTGGAATAATGAATGTCCTTGAATTTAGGAGACCTGGCCCTTTAAGATTAGCTCACACCAATGGATTTAGGCTGATTTAGATCTTGCTACTCAGAAAGATGCCTGTTTGGGTCCACTTTCTGCTCTCTTTCATCTTTCATTTTCTCAATCTGTATTTGGTGCTACTTAGCATCTTGTACAATGCTGTGTACCCAGAGGACTTCAAAAACCATTAATAGATGATGTTGATGATGCCAATAATCAGAGCTTGGAGCTGTGATTGTATTATAAGCAAAGCATTTGAATAATTGCGGAGCCAACGAGGCCCAGAGTGACATTTCTCTACCCCTATCACTGATGAGCATGACCTTGGGACAAGTCAACCCTTTCTGTTCCCCAGTATGCAATTCAGGGAAGGGTGGGGCATCCTCTACAGAAAAATCCAAAGGAATGAAGGCATCAGGCCACCAACTCAGCCATTCCGTCTTCTCCCATCTTCCCTAGGAACTCTGATCCCCAACCCCCTTACCCACACCACTCCATTCCCCATTCCCGCCACCCAGAACACTTTTGTACCAAGACTCCTTAGGATTTGAGGTAGAATGAGAATCTGAGGCTATGAGATGAATTATTCCCAGTCTGTCCTCAGGTTTGCCTTGGGTAAACCTCAGGGGCCTCAGCTTGGGAGATGACTGGGGTCTCTGAAGTCAAGCCCACTGATCATTGATTGTACCTCTACTCGTTTGCAGAACATGGGTGGAATTGAGAGGGGTGCCCAATTCATGGACCTTCTCTGTGATAAAGTTAAAACAGAATTTTCAGGAAAGAACTGGCCTGAGTAAAGATTGAGAGGCAGAACTTGTTGTTCCCCCATGCCACGGTACACTGATTTTGTCCATTTGTCAGTGGTCCCTATTAGGAGCACATCTTATTTTGTGCATTGAGTCCACAAGCATCACCACATGCTCCATGCTGTATCTAACTGTTTAGAATTTATAACTTTTTGATCTGAGCAAGTTCTTTATCTTCTTAGCAGAGCATATTTGTCATGAGATGCAACCATAAATGAATCTGTGAATCGGCTTTGTCTCCTATGGGTGAAATGTGCAATGTCCCAGCTGAGGGGTTCAGGAGATCTGGGTTGCTAATTGCACCTTTGTTGCTTCTCACAGCCAACATTTATTGAGTTCTTATTAGGTGCTGGACATTGTGGTAAGAATTTCATATTCATTATTTCACTCAACCTGATTCACCACAACCTTATGAGGTAGGACTATCATGATGGGACAAGAGAAATTGAGAAAAGTTAGGTGACTTATTCAAGATCACACAGCTGGTAACAGATGTGGAGTTGGAACTGAGGTTGCAGGTCTGCCTTAGTTCAAAACCACTGTTCTTAACCACTATCTGTACTGCCTCCCAAACCATGCAGAATGCGGCAAGTCCCTTTGGGTCTCTGGCACTTGGTTTCTTCTTTATTTGCAAAATCAGGGGGTCTAGGACTTTCTATGTCTCTTTAGTCCTAAATATTATGGATCAAGTCTCCACACATCCTCTTTGACCCTGCAGCCTTTTCTACCCACATTCCATTCAGAGCTGCCCAAGGTTGTGCCCTCTTCCTACTGGGTCACTGACGTTCTCTCCCCATGTGCCATATCATGGTGGCCCAGCCATGAGATCACCTGGCAAACTGTATCTTCTTCTGCCTCACCTTCTGCATGAGTGTGGATCTGAGACAGGAAGGGAACCAAATAAAGGCCAAATCTTATGAGCGTGGTCTGGAAAGCCAAAAAGCCAAAGAGACCCTTACAACCGGAGGCAGATAAAGATATACGATCAGGGTCAGAGGGGAAAGAGTAAGCAGACTACAGGGTGGGGTCTGGGAAGATTCCTGGAGGCAAAAACATTCAGGAAATATCTTTTTATAGAACCTGCCAGGAGCTCAGGATGGGAGTGGTTCACGAAGGGCAGCAGGCCAGCTGTAGTTCAGGGTGTGTGCTAGTGGGAGAGGTACATGCAACACATCTTAGCCAGGTTCTTCAGGAGATAAGTCTCCATCACCAGTCACCTTGAACTAGATTTTGGACTCTTAACCTGGACTGGGGTTCCCTGGAAGGATAAGCATGCATATCCCTCCAGGACTCATAAAATATTCTTGTTTTTTTATTTTAAAAGAGGCTCATACAATACTCTGATCTGACAATTACTACCTAATCCATTATATGCACTAATGACCTTGGGCAAGCCATTTTATCTCTTTTGAACTGGTTCTTCATTTTTTTTTTTAAGGTGGGGTGTGATGAGAGATGACATAATTTTTAATGCTACCAATTTTAGGCTAAGAAGACAGGTGGGGAGAACTTTTTGAGATTGCTGCCACAGTCGACCACCTCAAGGTCACTAGGTTGGATCATGACATGCCATTAGACAACTGGATCAAGAAAAAAAGCAGGACTTGCTGATTTTTTCTCTGGAATGAAGTTGCTCAGGGAGAAGGAAACATGCAAACATCCATGTGGAGGGGCTGAATTATTTCTGTGGCTTCCACATTTCAACCCACACTCTCTGAAGGAAAAGAAAACCGGGACTTGTTTTGTCATTGTTTGCATTCTGGAGACAATGGAGATGCCATCTCATCAGCGAACAATAATGTAAGTGAAGGAGAGGCACAGACAGGTGGATCTGATAACAGGCAACTCAAGGAAGAACGCCCATATTTATTCCTGTGTCCTCTAAAATGTCCCTTGTCCTTTCTCTCACCTGTCCCTAATATATTCTTCACTATTAGCCTCTAGTAAGGGAAGAGCACAGATCACTTTTTAATTTGTTTGTCCAGCCCAAATGGGGGTATTCTCTAAGATTGTCTTTGACCTTTCTATTTCTCTCTTTGCTCTCTGCACAGAGCTTGTCCTTTCTCACAGGTTCAGGGCTGCTTTCTGTGGGGATGACTTTCATACCTTCAGCTCCAGCTCCAATCTGATGGCTCACCTGTGCCGCGAGCACTGCCTCTCCTGCTGCTTTGAACCATTTCTCCCTGGATGCCCTCCACCACATGGAGCTCCCTTCAATCAACCATCCAGTCCTTCCATCCATTAATCTACATGTGTCCAGAGGGTAGGAAACAACGCATAAACCCAGGACTTCAGAGAAGAGAAGAAGCCTTTAGACCTCTAGTCTTGTAATTACTACCATTGGCAGGGGCAATGGCTCCCCATCAAGCCTCATTCTCTTCTTTGATGGCCTAATATTTTTGCTGACTTTTGCTTTTCTTTGCTAAGACTGTTACCTGGGCCCTTGATTTCTAGGGGGCTTCCCACCTACCTGCTCTGTTGGTGACCCCTAACCTATGCTGCTCCTTGAGCTTTGGATTCTCCTGCTGCCCACTTCTCTACTGCATTGCTCATTCCTGGCTTCCCTGGTTGCCCATTCTCTGTGTGCCCTGTTGGCAGCTCATCTGTTTTCTGCTTGGACCCTGACCTGGGTCAAGTTCTTCCAGTCCCACCTTCATGCCTGAGTCTTTATCTCAGTAATATACATCATTAAACATATGTTCAGCCTTCATAGTTTGTAGCTCAGGTATGCTCACAGGAGTGTAGCATGGTAAGAACCCTTTCTTATCTTCATATGTAAATCAAGAGTTGAATCAGATAATCTCTAGGATTTCTTACAGCTCTGAAATAATATGATTTAAAAGCACTGAGAGACCATTCAGCTAAACTCTTTCATTTGAGAGGTGAGAAACTGAGAGTCAGAGAGATAAAGTAATGTGACAGTCTGGGGACCATGCTGGGATTAGAATTTAGGTCTTTGAGTCCCGACTCTTGCTAAAGCTCTCAGCTTTGCCATTGTTGCCTCCCTGTCTCCCTGCAAGTAGGCCCTAGTTCAATCCCCTGGCCATCTGCTAGATTGTTGTTTACTTGAAAATAAGAAGGACAATAAAGGACCCTTGCTCCCAGGTCACTTCTTGCATTAGCAGCTTCAAGATGACAGTGGGAATGTGCAACCCACTTACGAGAACAAACTGTTTTTAAGGACTCGAGCACATTGATTGTTTGTGTGTGAGTGGCACCACTAATTACAAATAAGTCCTGTCTATTTATTAAAGCAGGCCCCTTTCAGACATTTCCCGCATGCAAATGATCTTTCCCCACAATTAGGGTAAATTAGTAAGGTTTTACTGAACTAATGAGACAATGTTTGTGAGGCTTGTCTTTATGTTTTCCAGGCTGTTTTGAGACAAGAGTCTATAATTGGGATTCTTAAACTGCCACATTCAAGACAGGCTGCGTGAGAAGGGAGGTTATCAAAATCCCCGGTCACTTCAGGAAATGCCACAACGAGGTATGGCTCCATGTCCAGGGGCATGCATATGCATGCACGTGTACATAGGATGTGTGCACATTTACACATGCACATACATGCAGATCCCCCCCCCCCACATGTATACATACACAGAAAACAAAATCACATGTTTCTCTTCACAGTTAAGCTTCCTCTTCCCTTACCAACAAAAGACCATCCAGAATGCTTCAGTGCCGACATTCTGGGTCTGAAATCTTGTCTGATTCAAGAGGGATAATACAAATAAAACAAAAATAATAGCAGGTACCTCTAATTGCAAACTAGACTTTTGCTCTGTGTTAGCAATTACCTTCATGGCCTTCCAATGGAACTATTACTATCCTTGTTCAGTAGGTGAATACATGATGCCTGGTGACCCAAGATACACAGTTAGTATGCTGAGCTGACATTGAAACCCACTATCTTTCCCCTATGCTCCCAAAGCATGTTTTTAAATCTCTAGTCTCATCTCTGCCAAAGCTCTATTTTCTCTCCTCAAGAACTTTTTTTTTTTTTTTTTTTTTTTTTTTGCATAAAATGCAGTCTAAACTCAGGCTGTTAACCTTCTTCCAGCCTCCACCTTGATCCCTTTGAACCTCCAGGTTTCTGCCTTGCCGCCCTATAGGAGTCAGTGAGCAAGGAGTTACCTTAGAATGGTAGAGCACTGCTTTAATCCATTAGGTTTGGGAACCTAAGCAAGCTCCCGAGCCATAACCACTATGTTAAGAACCCAGGCCTGAAAGCTGCAGGTCAGAAGTGGGGGTGGGGTGGGGTGGGATAGGTAAAGGAGCAACTCTATGGGTCTTCACAATGTCTGCCAGGTGCCTTAATGCTCATGAGCAAATCCAACAAGAATGTAGGGGCTTTGGGGCTGGGGATTGGAGTTAGGGAATGAAACTCCAATGCACAGGAGAGCCCTCTTTTAGCTAATTCTTCAAGTACCTGATCTGTGGTATGAAATAGGACAAAGTTCCCTTTAGCTTCTAGAAATATCAAATATGGCACCCAAGGCCAGGCTTCAGAGGCTTAGTTTTGAGTCTTCCAGAAGCAATTTTCCAAGGGATTAGCATGATTCACAGAAAATATTTCTGCAAAAATTATTAAGGAAAGTAAGGGATTTTCAGAGACCAGCAGACCTTGGGGATAGTGCCAGGAAGCATAAAAAATTGTGATGGCTCCATTGGAAAGAATATGCACAATGCCAGATACAGTCTCAGGCACTAGACCATACTCCTTTTGGTTCTTTTGTCTCAATTCCCAGGATGCAATATGATGTACTACTACAGTCAGAGCAGTCCACCCACCAGTAGCTATGTGACCTTTTGCCAATCACTTAATGTCTCTAAAGGTCAGCTTTTCTCTCTGTAAAATGAAATTAGACTATAAGCTCCATTTTGCATCTCTAGTACCTGGTTCAATATCTGCTCTATAGTATGCAGTCAATAAATATTTGCTCGTAAGACAAGAATTACTCCTGTCTTATTACTCCTGTTTGGTACATTTTATGAATTCTAGCAAATCAATCAATGATAGCAACCTTTCGTTGCTTTGTTGATCAACTTTTGAAACACTTTCTCCTTCCTTCCCTAAAATTCCTAAACCCATTTTTGGAATATCTCAAGAGGCAAACTTGTACTGCAAAGTGATTGTTCTGAAGATGCTATGAACCTAAAATTTCATTCACAAGAGGGAGCCTTAGGATTGAAAGGAGATCTAGAGACCCTCTTTCCTAATCCCTCAGTTCACTGGCTAGAGACTGATGGAGAGGGAAGTGACTTGTTCAAGATCATATGGCTAGACAGAGTATGTTCATCCCAAGGCAAGGCTGTTACTGCTGATTAAACAGCCTCTAGCATACATCCTGTGTTCACCAACTAGATAATTTCTAACCTGAATAAAAAACCCAGATATGACACCAGAAAGACTCTTCCCTAAGGCTGTCCCTCTCTGTGCTTTAAGTGCAGAAGGACCAGAACTACTGTGCTCTATTCTTGCAACTGCTAAGTATGATGGTCTCATGTGCTTGACTATATTTGAATGGCATGCTTCAGGCCAAGAGTGAAGTTACCCTAGTGGCTGGGCTTGTGAACTATATGCTTCAGGACATGTTTATTTTATGTATTTTTCACAAGTATGGTTGGAATTCTATTTGCGAAATCAACAGAAGAGACCTCAAAGCTTCATAACCCAGGGGTATGGCCCCCCTCTAAGCTCATGCTTCCTGGCTTCCTTTTCTTACCCTATACTTATAACCCACAAGAAGCGGTTTGCTTTTAATGGCTGGATTCGATTAGTCTTTTAATTAAAGTAAAACCACAGAGAGCTAGATTTCCTAGTTCTTGACCTTTGAGAGAGCTGAATCAACTCTACAATTGAAAAATATTCACCCAGACCAGAAAGCAGTCAGTCTCTTGTGTGCTTGGGCTGGTCTCATCCCTGATGTTTTCCAATCCCCGCACCTCAGTACTCAATGGGGATTCCCGAGACCAGAAAACCCAGTCCTTGGTTCCAAGTTTTTATGTTCTACTCTTAAAGTATTTTTGCAACCAAGTGTTTCAGAGAAAAAACATAACTAGTAACAGCTATTTTTAAATCTGGTTTTTCAAATCACATTACTAGGAGGTGAGTTTCTTTGCTTTGGGTAGGATAGGAAAATAGAGAGTAGAGGGTAAGGGAAGGTATGTCCACTATTAATGAATTAACAAGTTAATTTGTTGATCACTCATTCATGTATACATTCATTCATCATTAAAAGATTACTTAAGTGTATGTGACATGCAAAGCGGTGGGCTACTAAAGGCGAGGGGGCAGGATAGAAACACAAAAAATACATGATCCCTACGCTTAATAACCCTATGTTCTAGGGAGGAAGAGGGGCTATCTCTTCATATGTTTATAACGTAAGAAGTTCAGTTATAGGGTTATATCAGTTATATCAGAAGATTTCCTGACCCTAGGGCATGCGTTGGAATGTGATTTGCAGAGATGGGAGGTGAGGTTCTTCCAGGTGGAGGAACAATCATAAGTAAAAGTTGCAGAGCGAGAAGGTATGAAGGTTGATTATAAATGAGGAGTGAACCTGCTTGACTGGAGTGGAGAATGTAGAGGATTATTAATATGATGCAAAGCAAAACACCTTATCTGATCTATGAAGGAGTTTAGTTTCTGTTTGAGAGTCAGTGGGGAGCTTATGAAAGTTTATCATCACCAGGGAAGTTATAGAAGTCAAGTAGTCCACAGGAAAAAAGTTTTGGCACTGGCAGTAGGGAAGATATTTAGGGGTCAGGGGTGAGGCCTGGGAGGAGGGGAGACATCACACTAACATACTTGACACTGCATTTCTAAAGGACAGTGATTACCCCTCTGTAATACAGGGATCGAAGGTAGTCAGCAGACCAAAGTGAATGGACATGAATAAAAGAAACTTTTACTGATGCTCGAAGGTTTTAGATGCTGCTTAGAATTGGTGAGGAAAACACCTGAGCGCCCAGAAGCCTCAATGTCACCCCGAAGGAGCTGCTCCCAGGTTCATTACCATATTTATTCAGTGGTTATTCTCATTTGAGGAATGCATTCCCGCAGAGGGCTGATTTTTCCTTCCAGTCTTCCTTCCACTCCTGGCCTGTGAAACCAACAGCATCCTAACACAGCGGGTTCAAAGGAGGGAAAAATCCTTTCCTGCTTAACATTCTGCAAAAGACACGGGCAAATCTCCGAAGTCAATCATCATGAATGAAGCCATTTAAGAGTGAGGCCCGTGACTCCTCTGTGCGGATGAATAACCAGGCGGAGTGAATCGCCAGCAGAGGAGACTGCGGGCGACTTTCTTTCTGCTTTGTCACCCTTTATGACCCGCCTTACGGTCCCAGCGCCCTTCACGGGAATGTCTTGCTTTGCAAAAAGAAACAGATAATAACCGTAGAAAGGAGAAATGCTAGCCCCGCAGCCTGTTATTTAAAAAGTCTGAAGAAATGGAATCCTGGCCAGACCGTTCTTTTTACACTGACAAATCTCCCCCTCTGCTGACGCAGAAAGAGCAGAAGCCACGAAGGCTGCATGCCCTCCCCCATCACGGAACTGGCCCCGGAGAGCAACGGCCCAGGGTGCTTCTGGTGGCTCAGGGCCCCTCCTCTTTCCACACGCTTAGTCCCTGTCGAGCCAAGCTGGCTCTGGGCAAACTGCACTGTTGTTAATCCGCCCTGCTATCCAAACAGGACGTTGGCTCCCATCCATTCCTTCGTCAATGGGTATCCTCTGCGGAAACTGTGAGGTGCAGTCCCCCTCCATCCAGAGGTCGGCTGAGCAACGAAAGGAGAAGCTGTCCAGACTGCGTGCTGGCAGGAGGCCACCTTTTGTGACTCTGTTTGGCTCCAAGGGACGGTGCTTGAACGTGCTGATTAAGTAGTGCTGAGAGCTGCCTTGATGACTGATGGGGCTAGAAAAGGGAGTCTTGTGTGCTCATTTAGCTCTACCACTGACTCACCAGCACAGTGTAGGCTCATTCATTCCACGTTTGTTGAGCACCTATCATGCTTCAGGAAGCATGCTGGTAGCTGAGAACATTAAGATGCATGAGACCCCTGTGGGAGAGGAGGTACTTGGAAGGCCATGTGATCCCACTTGACCTGTTTCCTTTAAAAGCAAAAGGGTGAGTGTTACTTCTAAGGTCCCTTCCCACTCTAACAGTCTGTGAGTGGGTGACTGTGCTGTCTAACCCTACCAGAGACCAAAGAACCAGAGACCGGAGAACCAAAGGATGGGAGATGTGGGTCCTGACTCCCAGTGCTCAGCCTGACTCTCTCCTATGTCTCAGAAAGCCAGAGCACTGAGTCAGACAGGAGAATCCTAAGTGTCAGGCAGTGGTCAGGCATCTCAAGTAACTCTTGTCCAGATCACAGCCACAGTGGGAGTAGGCAAGAGCCCTAATATTTGAACCTTCCTGCAAAGCCCCATTCTGCAAATCAAAGTCTACAGAATATGCCCCTGTAATGTCCTGAGGAAGAGCCTTTTTTGCTAGAAATCCTTTCTTAACTTCCACAAATGTTTAGGATTAGTTTTTAAGTAAACTCCATTCTGGAATTTCCCCAGAAAACCTCATTATGATAAGGCCTATATATTGAGGCTCCTTGGGCTTTGTCCATGAGGAGAGGCTGAGGAATGTAAGTCAAGAGAGTAAAATCAGGATGGGCTACTAGGAGCCTGGAGGTAAGGTGGGAGAAACTCAGAGCCTCTAGGCCAGGATCATAGAAGGAAAAGGCTGACTAATGATAGGCAAGTCCTTTCAGAAGAAGCTAAAGGCCTCCAGCAAAACCAGGTGAGATTCAGGAGAGTTAGTGGCATCTCTCGACTTTCTCACTAATGGAAAGCCCAGTCCTCCTGGGCACAGGGGCAGCCTTGTGACTGACTGCAGGCTGCAAATTGGTGGGATGTACTTACTCAGAGAAAACCTCATCCCTAATCCTATAGGAGGCCTCTTGAGTCCCAGGCTTCTTATCACAAATGATGAGTACCACCAGACATTAGTAAGTTTGGGTGTTTCCCAAGGTGTCAGTTGAATGTGACACTCATTCTCCCTTTTCCAGGTTCCTTAATACTTGCTTTCTGAGGAAATGCTTGATGAAAACAACATGATGCTCAAGAAGTTTTTATGTCATTTCCCCCCCCTCTTTTTGGGACTTTTTAGATATCCTTCACACCAAGCTTATCACATGGAAATAAGATATGCCCATGACATCTCCTGCCAGCTGCTGTTTCTGCACAATAGCCCCCATCTAAAGGACGTGAGCATTTGGCATGGCCTGGGGTTCGTTCCTCCAGGGCCCAAGTCATACTTCTCCTACAGATATTAGAAATCTTTCATCTTAGAAGCTTTTTCAGAAACTGCTTCAAAAGTGGTATTTGGGTCTGTGACAACTCCAAACCTCCATCAGAACCACATTTGGTGCTTTGTTTTTTTCTGTTCAGTCTAAGGGATCTTATCTGTAAATGTCACCAACAATGCCAGCGGGATGGGCATGGGTGAGGACTGCTCCCCATAGTTTTAGAAGGAGAAATAGAGGATACGTTAATTCCAGAAAAAAATGAGAAAGAATTTTTTTTCTGTCTTAGCAGAGAGAAAGGAAAGTGGCAATCACAGAACACCTTCATGTACCCCAGCATTCATCGAACTAGATTCTTTCATGTGTCATTTAATTCTGGAAGGAGGAGGAGGGGGGCAGGGGAGAGGGAAGAAGGAGGAGGGGGGAAGGGGAAGTAGGGGAAACTAGAGGGGAGGGGGAGGCAGAAACTGAAACTGACTTGAAAGAGACTGAGACTTGCCTGTGAACCCATGGCCAGAAATCAAACTAGGATTTGTATCAGGATCAACCCCCCCCCACCCAGACCCCAAGTCCTTGCTCTCTCACCACATAGCATTGACCTAGCTAACAATCTGTGTTCTTTTGTGACTATGTGGGAGCAATTAGTATCAAAGGAGGAGATAGTGGGAATGCGTGGCTGGGCTGTGCCACACCCGGGTGGCTGTCTTCCCCAGGCTGCCCCAGCTCAATCTCCAAGCAAAGATGTGACTAGCGATTGGTAACAGAATACGCCTTTCGAAGTACCTCTTCAATTCTCTCTGCTCCTTCATGATTAAGCTGGTGTTTACTGGCAAATAATCTAAGCAATAAAACTGCCATAAACCACAGCAGATCAAGCTAATAGAAAATGTACATTGTAGATGAGAAAGGCACAGGCAAGAAGAATGATACTCCATTTCTCTTACTCAAGAGGTAACATTTAGGAAGGAGTGAGTGATTTCGCTGGACATTGGGGGACCCATTAGGAGGTTTTGGCTGAATTTACTTCATATACATGTGGGGATATACACATTCTCACATGCGTGCACTAAGATGACAGTGAGCAAAGAGAACAAAGAGGAGGAAGGCACATTCTCCTTGTAAAATAGTAAAACATTACAGATAAGCCTAGTATTCTCTTTGACCAGCAGGCCCCCTTTCTCCCCTTCCTATTTGCATCCCTAGAGATAACCACTGTGTTCAGTTTGGAAGAGATCTTTTCAGGCCTCTTTTTGTGTGTCTCTCTCACACACAAATACGTATCCACAGAAGTTTTCACAAGGAGAATAAATTCATGTGTTACTTGGGTAATGAAAAATTAATTCTGAAAAAGGAAGAGGAAGAAAGAGAAAGTGGAACTTAGAAAGTAAAGCTCGCTTTTGGAATGAAGCCACTGGTTCAACTTTTTGTGCAATCCAGGTAGTTGTCAAAAATAGACTGAGGTAGAAGCATACGGTGAATGGTGCAGCTGGATGAATTTCTCAATAATACAGCGTTGTAGGTGACCGACCTAACAATAGTCAAAGTGGCAAACTGTGCAAAAATCGAATAGCTCGGAACACTACTACTGCAATGTGTCAGTGAAATAAACTCAAAGGGAAGACCTTTTGCAAATTCCAGAGAGCTTAGTATTATATACTTCTGAGCACTGTGGCTACAATAATACCCAGCGATCTAATTTAATCAATTTAGGGCTAAGGTTGTTACATATCATGATTGTCATTAAGGCAGAGGAATGAATTAGCAAAATCAGAGAGGCGGCTGTGAAGGTACACCAATAAGCCTGAAAGCAAAATGCAAAGGAGCAGGGGTAGCCATATGCTGATACACGTTCTTAGGCTTCCGTGCCTAAGAGTTCAATTATTGATTCATTCACTTATAATTTTTTTTCCATTCATTTTACCAACACCTGTATCCTAAGCATGACACTGAGTGCTACAGACTCAAGGGCAGCATGGTGAGAGTCTCAGGGCAGGAGACTTGGTTTGGTCTCTTGGCTCTGACATTTGCTAAAGGTGAGATCTCAGACAAGTCACTGAACCTCTTAAGCCTCAGTTTCCCCACTGGTGGAGTGGTGATAATAACCAACTCGCTGTTGAGGGGACTAGAAATAATAACTACACACAGAGTAGTGCATGCATCGTTCCCATGTATTCTGATTCTAGATTCCTCACGAATTTCCCAATGCCCTGGGTTTCGGAGCACCTCAGTTCAGAGCTTCATTTGGAAAACAGCCCAGCCAGGGCAGTGCTGGTGTGTTCTCTCAGCGTTCCAGATGGAATGTGGCTGGGCTGAGATGCACACTGAGGTCAAGGAGGCTACACTGCAAAGGGAAAGTGTTTTTCTATGATTAGGGGGTAAAAATAAGAGTTCTTGGAAATATAATCACTTCCACAAAAGACAGATTTGGAGATGCCAGACACAAGAGAATCATTATAAGCTGTGAGCCAGAAAGGACAACAGTAAGCTGGCTGAAAGCAAAGGAAAATTGATTTAGGGCGATTCAATCAAATGATTTCTGATACAAGACACAAAGGGACTTAGGAGGTTGGAAAATCAAACCAAATGATAAATATGGGAAGATAACATGCTTTCAGATTGTATTCCACAAAAGTCATTGATATGCATTTAAGACTATGTCTATAAGAGAAAACAACAATGTGTGAAAAGCAGAACATTCAGGCTAATAGATTAAGTAGGAGATGGGAGTCAATTCTCTTGACTCCTGCAACCAACTGACTCTGAATTTTAGCCCAAACTAAATCATGAATAAAAATCACTGAAGTGATTTATTTCTTCCATCCATTATGATCTATTCTAGGTATAAGGACTGACAAATCAATTTGGTGAAACCTTTCTTCTTGCTCACGATTCTGTGCAAACTGCCTGCTTGTCCCTTGACTCAGCTGACTGACAGGTGTGTGTACCATGCCAATTGCAAACAAGAACATCAACAGGGACTTAGGAGATGTTCAAGGAGGTGTGTGCCCCTGGTGATGGCTTCCGGTAGAAGCTGAGGTTCCCACAATCAGTCATTCTTATGAGGGAGACTGAATCAATCTGTGAATTATGAAATAGCCCACTTAAGAGTTCCACCAGGCAAATAGGGATTGAAGGTCTACTAGGTACTAGGTGCTTTGGGGACCCAGATATAAATCAGATGTGCTTATATCTCTAGGAGTTCCCAGGCCAGTAGAGGAGAGCGTGCTCCATTCCATTCCACTCCACTCCACTCCACTCCACTCCACTCCACTCCACTCCACTCCATTCCATTCCATTCCATTCCATTCCATTCCATTCCATTCCATTCCATTCCATTCTTATTCTCATTCCCATTCATTAAGTGGAAGAGGCAGCATTTTAGCTGGTCCTTGAAGGATGGGGCTTGAAGGAAGGCATCCCAGCACAAAAGGAACTTTGAGGTGACCCTCTTGACCCCTGAGGCCTAGGTTAAAATTAGGTGTCTCTCTGACACACTTACCTTCTGGGATTGTCAGGGAACAAATAATCTTAGGTTGTACGATAACTAGGTCATATATTTGATGATTAAACTTGGTCAGTCTGCCTACTATCCCTGACTCACACCATGGCACTAGCTATGGTACAAAATGGCTGTGTTCCTATGGTCCTATTTTCTACCCTTGAGAACATGATACTAAGCAATGGATCACCCAATGGTGAATTAGATGTAGTTGCTTTTTACCGGCTGATCTGACCATTGTGCAGCGATTGATTTGTAAGCGATTCATCCAGACATGCCCTGCTTTGGAGGGGGAACAGAGTGGAGTGCAGGTGAATAAGCACGAGATAGTAAGTTCAGAGATCTCAGTTCTAGCCCCAGATCTCCTACTGACTAGCCATTAGCTGTTGATCATTTCCCTGCTCTGGGTTTCCTTATTTCTATCAAGAGGAAATATGTAGTAAGATCCCTCCCAGCTGCACCATCTATGATTTCACATAATCAACAAAAATTTCCTCTTTATCAGACCCATAGAGAAAATCTCTAATTATTTCCCAAGTGACCAGACAATGTTTAATGACTGTAAGAGGCTGCTATGACAATACTGGATACACAGTAGGGACTTCAGGAGGTCCCCTGTGAGTACTCTTTGATTGGCTAAGTGGTTGTTTCTCAGGCTCCTCTGGTCTGCAGCAGTGCTTCTGAAACTTTAATGTGCATGTGAGTGACAGGAGGATTTTGTTAAAATGCAGATTCTGATTCAGTAGGTCTACAGTGGGGCTGGAGGGTCTGTATTTCTGATAAGCTCCCAGGTAGTGCTGACGCTGACCACATTTTTAGCAGCAAGGCTCTACAGGGTTTTGAGGAGGAGACATGAGACTGGTATCAGGAGGCTTCTATATCTGAAAGAATACCAAATTTCAACTAGCTTGTATTTCCCCAAGTGCTTACCCCCAGGCCTTGCTCAAAGCAAGTGCCTAGTAAGTGCTTATTCACTGATGGATTTTACTCTTGTTAAAAGTTAGAAGAAAAGGTACCTTCCTACCTAAGGCAATAATAGCCCAAATGCCTTCCTCTACCTGGAGTATCACATGCCACCCTGCTGGTAATTCCTCTAAGGCTTTCTACATCTGTTAGACCAAGTTTAATGGAATATCTACAACAGGATGTTTTAAACCTCAGAGCTTCTTTGACCCTAACCCCCCAGCAGTTGGAACCAGTCAATGTGTTTTCATAAAGTGTAGAGAAGCAGCAGACATGTGGATGCACGCTTTTGTCTGAAGGCATATGAACTATGTTTTCCATCACTTCAGCATTTGAACCTGTACAGTAATCCCTCGTGTGTTATCCTTGGTTAGAAAGGGAACGCATAAAGTCTTTTCTTTTTGAAAACTCCTAATCTTAATTTTATATATCTCCATGACATACTCCAAGTAAAAAGAGGATGGAGGAACATGATGGATCGATGGGAATGGGATTGGGGCTTCAGTGGGATACCAGGGATAGCTTCTTCCTTTTCAGAATGTCGAGAAAGCAGAATCAGTCCCAAGGCCCACTTCCATCCATTCCTGCTTTGTCTCCTAGGAATATCCAATTCATATTGATTTCTCTCTGATGAATGATTTGCATGGCTAAAATGGAAACACGTTCATCAATTTAAGCCCTTGCTTGCCGTAATGTGTTTCTTCCTGAATATGGTGCACATTCCTCGGAAACAATGCCAGTTGCATCATAAATATTTCGGCTGCCAATGTTTGGGACTTGTTTCTTTGACCTGGCTCTAAATCAGTCAATAATTAATAACAATAGTTCGGTCTTTAGAGTTTGAGGAGTGCTGACAATCCACGTGATTAAAATTCATAAGATAGGCATTTATCAAACTAACCCTTCATTCCCCACGAAGGAAAGGCATTGATCAGTCCCCAACATGTCTAATATCCATTTACAATGGAGACACACCTTCCACTTCTAATGGACATTGCTGGGCTTATGGTTGACTGACACAGTAATTGTATCTTTTCCCATTAGATCAGTGGGGAATCCATTTGCAAGGGAACAAATTTGGATCATAGATCATTAGAATTGGGAAGGAATAATAGAAATCATCCAGCCCAAAGCTGCCATTTCACAGATAAGAACACTAGGACCTAGAGAACTGAACTTATTTGCCCAAGGTTGCACAACTATTTTAAGCACCCAGATCTCCTTGGCTGTTAGGCCAGTAGAGTTCAAGAAAGCACATGCCTTGTATCAAGCAATGTCCTCGGAAGCCCCCAATTTAGTGAGCCATTCCTCTTTCTACCAATAGATTTTTATGGCTTTGACCCAAAACAGAATGAAAATTAACTAATCGATTAAAGGAAATGAATAGAGTCTGTACCACTTGATATCCATTTGTTTTACAAAGTATGCATTGAGTCTACTATGTGTCAGGCACTCAAATGATAAAATCCTGAGGAATCACTGAACTCTCTTACCTGAAACTTCAAAGCTCATTTCTCAACAGAAACACTCAGAGGACTGTGAAGCCCCACCAAAACCATTCAGCTAAATCTACCTCAAGAGTAATACCTTTATGTACCTGTCAGAGGTGATCCTGTCAGGTGCTATAAACAAGATGGTAACTGAGAACAACATAACATAAACAAGTTTTTGAGCCTCCAAGTGCCATGTCAGGTGCTTTCAGACCCATGTTCTCACCTAGTTCTGGCAGTAACACAATGAAGGATTGCTCCCCTCCTATATATATATATATATATATATATATATATATATATATATATATAAAGCCATAAGAATACAGAGGTTTGGAAAGGTTTTATGAAGTCAATCCAAGGTCAAGAGGTAAGAAAAGCTGAGCTAAGATTTGAAAACAGGTTAAGTCGACCCCAAAGGCAATTAAGCTTTGCCCTCTATTTGTCACTTTTGTTGAGGAATGTGTCAGGAGCAGTCAGCTACACAGACCTTCACCTTAAGCCTTAAAGTAGTGCTAAAGACCGAATGTTTGTGTCCCTCCCAGATTCTTATGTTGAAGCCTAAATTCCCAATGTGGTGGTATTTGGAGGCAGGGACTTTGGGACATGATTAGGTCATAAGAGCGGAGCCATTGTGATGGGATTGGTCACCTTATAAGGAGTTGAAGAGACCAGAGTTTCCTCTCTCACCTATGTGAGGATATAGCAAGAAAGTGGCTGTCTACATACCAGGAAGTGGGTCCTCACCAGACACCACACCTGTGGGTCCCTAGATCTTAGATGTCTCAGTCTCTAGAACTATGAGAAGATATCTGCTGTTGAAGAATACCAACTCATCTGTGGTATTCTTGTTAGAACAGCTCAAACTTACTGAAACAAGTAGCAAAGGCGGGATCCATTTGACCATTAAGATTCTTTCCTCCTACTTATTAACCACTTAATTTCCGACCTTTGTTTTAGGCACTTTTTTTTTCTGTATAATGTATGCTGGCCTGAATAATGCTAAGATTTGACTCTGAGTATAACTTTGGTCCCCCCAAAATGATAGAAAGAGACTAGTAAGGCACAGCAAGTACAGCCAGAGGACATTCCTAGTAATGCCAAAAAAAAAAAAAAAAAAAAAAAGCAGAATCCATATATTATAAAACCATCAGTAAGACTTGAAGTCCTTAGAAATATGACAGTCATATAAAATTTTTTACTGATAAATGTCAACAAGTTTTGCCACATCTTCCTGCCTCAGTGAGGTGTGGTGAACTGACAGAAAGGAGGCAGGAATCCCCTGCTTTCTTCTCACTTCCCAGTACCCACTGCCTATTCCCCAGGGGACTGGTTCCATAATCTCATCATCTTTTAGCTGATATCTTCGCATCAAATTATCACCTCCAAACTCATCTCCTACATCATTTTCATTAGCCCCTTTAAATTAATCTGATTCAACTGAAGCTATTAACGGAGATGTAGCAAGTATCAAGAGTTCATCTTCTACTGGGATCATGAGGTCTTTCAGAAGAGCCCCTTCCAACAGAGGCCAATTTTGTTGCTATCATACTGACGTCCACTCATCAGCTGATAACTCTCTATTAGCCCATCGAGTTCAGCTTTTAATGGCCAAACCAGATCTGTGACTGCAATTCAATTTCCACTCTGCACTTGTGGTTCCTTGATACGTTGGAATTCTTTAAACCTGCTTGATTAGCCACCTGAGGTAAATGGCTTAGTAATTTTTAAGTTTTATGAAACATCTGTGCACTTGGACCATAGACCAGCCAGAGGAGAAAATAGCTCTGGAATCCCCCTCAAACCATTCAGGAAGCACAGACCCCAAGATGTATGTGACAGAATTCAGGGAAAGCGGGAGAGGTAGTTAGGACCAAATCCGTAGCCAATCCCAGAATTTGATGAAACTGGTGTCCCTCTAAGGGACTTGAGTAGTGTGATGCTTTCTAGGCTGGCCTTTCCATGGTTGCTTATTATAAAGTAGAATCCACTCAATCCATTGGAGCTCTTCCTCTGCTCCCAGAGCCTCAGTGGCTATGTACGCTACACTTCTTGTCCTCATTAAGTTTCTCCTTCCTTTCTCCTTGTTTTTTCTCTCTCCTTTCTTCCTTCTCTCTCTTACCCACCCTGAGGGCATCTATTTTTTAAAACTCCATGTAGGCCCATGCTTCTACAGAGAATCTGTGGGTTTGAACACGTGTACTGCGAGAAAGAAGAAAAGAGCAGCCCCTGACATTCAGAAGCTGGCTTGGCACTCACAGCTCGGCCATGTTATTCTCTTATCAGACATGAACACAGAATACTGAGCTCAGACAAGGTTACTCCGAGATCGTGATAAAAAGAGACAAAGCAAGGCCACTTCTTAGCACAGACAAAAATAAGATCACTATGCTGCATACGAAATACCAAACACCCCCTCTCTTGACCAATATGAGTTACTCCTGCTTCCTTACTGACTACGATTACAGCTTTATCCTCATTCCAGGCTTCTTTCCCAACAGAGAAGATTTACTGAGATTCCCAATTATTGCATTGCGCCCACTTTTTGACGGCATCCAGGTTAGAGCAAACCCCTGCTTCTCTAGACCCCCTCTCAAATCATCCAACCAAAGCTCAAATTCTGTAATAAGTTCTAAGACTCTCTTACCAAGACATCCCATGGTTCTCCATGGTGTTCATTCTTCGGCAACTGGTAACGGACCCGACTAATTTAACTGCAGGTATGTTCTTGGTGGCCTGTGCCTGAAGGGCATTGCCATGTGGCAAAAATAACTCACACTGAAACAGTAACTTACATTTTAAAAAGCTTTCACACCCATTATTATATTCGATCTTCATGACCATTAGGAAGGCACGTAGGTATTATTATTATACCCATTTTCCAGATTAAGAAATTGAGGCTCAGTATTGTTAAATGGGGAATGTAAGCTCAAACATCTATTAAGTATTGTAACCAGGTTTTTTTTTTTTTTGAAGTGTAGTTGACACACAATATTACATTACTTTCAGGTGTATAGCATAGAGCTTCAACATTTATATACAGTATGAAGTGATCACCATGATAAATCTAGCTACCATCTGTCACCATACAAAGTTGTTATCCATTAACTATGTCCTATGCCATACATTGTATCATTTGTATTATTGTGTACACTGCCTTTTTATTTTATAACTGCAAGTTTGTACCTTTTAATCTCCCCCACCTCTGGCAATGACCAGGCTATTCTCTAAATCTGCGAGACTGTTTCTGTTTTGTTTTTTTCATTTTTTTGTTTGTTTTTTGAGTCCCACATATAAGTGGAATCATACAGTGTTTGTCTTTCCCTGCATGACTTATTTCACTCAACACAGCACTCCCGAGGTCTATCATGCTGTCACGAATGGCACAATCGCACTGCTTTTCCTGGCTGAGTGATGTGAACCTGGGTTTGAGCCAACTGCTCTTGCCCCCCATTCAGCGTCTTTTCCCCTTGGCCGGTTGTAGAAGAAAAATGTCCGCCAACTGTTTGTTATTTAGTGCAGTTGGAGACTGCAGGTGAGAGAGGGGCAAGGCTGGAATGTTTTTTGGAAGCATCCATTTTGATCAAGGATTTTGGAGGAAACTAGTTTAATATTTTTAAAAAGAATGAGGTTTAAACATTTTATAGCTAAACAAAGCTCAAGAAAAATGTAAAGATAAAAAGAAAGCAAAGACAGTCATTATTTGTTGCAAGTGGCTTAAGGCTATTCTCTGAGATTTCCATGCCTACCCTGCTGGGGTCCACATTTAGGGATACTTAGGTGGAGCTGAGGATCAATGGAGTAGGGTACAATGTCCTCTGGGGCTCCCACTGATTCTGGGAGAGGGAGGGGAGCTGTGGATTTGTCTGACATGACACTTATTCTCTAGGATTCTGGGGATCACCCAACTTTCTGGAGCTTGGCTTTCTCGAGACCAGCCCTCCCTGTGGGATGGAAGCCATAGTGTGGCCCCACTCTGGCCCAGATACTACTGCTGAGAGGCATGGGAGAAAGAAAAGTTCCCTGACACAACTGGCCTTGACTCTACCCTATGTCAGATCCCAACAATGACCTCAGGGGCATATGCTGGTCAAAGAGGTACATAGACCTTCAGGGAATTTGAAATCTGGACCATATGCCTAAGCAAGCTCCTTTTAGCACATCTACTCACACATACAAGCTTTGGAAAGGCACCATCTCCTGTCACATCTGGAATTCATTTAGACCCCAGGGGCTCTTGTACTGAAACAACATGCAGCCACTTTAAATAGAACAAAAGAAAATTGTCAAGGACTACCTGAGCTGACAAATTATTTGTATTATAATGTTATTTAAAAATGTACAACATAAAAGTGGCTATAAGCTCCTTATGCTTACAGCTCTTGTATGACTATTAAAACCAAACAAAATAATCTCATAATTATTTACAAAGCAAATACAAACAAATGTACAAAACCATGCAATTCAAATGTGCACATCAGTTCAATGTGATGGCAGGTGCTATTTGCTGAAACAATAGCACTGCTCACAGGACAACTAGGGCACAGACTACTCCTATCCACCCTCTGTTATGAGTTGTATCCTCCAAAAAGATATACTGAAGTCCAAATCCCTGGTACCTGTGAATGTGACCTTATATAGGGTCTCTGCAGATTCAGTCAAGTTAAGATGAGGTCATTAGGGTGGGCCCTAATCCAATGTGACTAGTGTCCTTTTAAGAAGAAAAAGGGGAAGAAAAAAGAGAAGGTCATGTGACTGGAGATTGAAAGGTTGCAGCTGCAAGCCAAGAAAGGCCAAGGATCAACAACCACTATCAAAAGCTAGGAAGGGGTACCTGGGTGGCGCAGTCGGTTAAGCGTCCGACTTCAGCCAGGTCACGATCTCGCGGTCCGTGAGTTCGAGCCCCGCGTCGGGCTCTGGGCTGATGGCTCAGAGCCTGGAGCCTGTTTCTGATTCTGTGTCTCCCTCTCTCTCTGCCCCTCCCCCATTCATGCTCTGTCTCTCTCTGTCCCAAAAATAAATAAAACGTTGGAAAAAAAAATTTAAAAAGCTAGGAAGCCGCGAGGAAGGATTCTACCCAGAGTCTCAGAGGGAGCAAGGCCAGATGCACCTTGATTTCTGACTTCTTGCCACCATACCATGAGGGAATAAACCATCCAGTTTGTGGTACTTCCTTACAGCAGCATTAGAAACAAATACAGATTTTTTTAGCTTGATGTGCACATGCTACATGGATTGTATGATGAATCAATTCTCCCAAGAGGTTTTGCTGTGCCAACTATAGCAAACCCTTCTCTTATCAGGGTCTCCCATGGTAGATTGGCCATCAAAGGCATGAACCCTTACCAAGGCTGCCTTGATTCCTTTTTCATGTGTCATGACAATTAAAGCACCACTCTTTGGTGCCAAAGAGATGAAAAACATAAGCCCAAAGGTAGAGGCAAAAATGTCTTTCTTTTAGATTATCATCAAAATGAAAACAGATCATTTAAATTATCAGAGGGAACTCACAGACCCTTGTATACCATGGACTCTGATTGAGGAGCAGGAACATCTAAATCTCATTCATTTCTCATTCTCTCTTGTCTCCCCTGGTTCTCTAATTCTTGTTTGGCTCTCATCCCTGGCTGGTAACTCTTGGATCAAGAGCCTCTGGCTTTAATAGTCACGTTAGACTTCTGCTCCTTGCCATACTTGACTCCAACTTGGCTTTGCAGTCAGGGTCCGGGCAAGCAGCCTCCGGCATCAACCACCTGACCCCTACAAGAGGTAGGGCTTGGCGTGCCTTGCTCCAGAGCTTGCCATGTCAACCTCACAGCCAACAAGTGGGTTCCATACCTGCAGAGTTCTCTGTGAAAAACACTGTTCCCCTTGTACACAGATGCCCTGGGGGCCTGACTGGCAGATTGGTGGGCACCTGGGGGCCAGGGAAGCTCCTTATTAGTGTTCATCTGGGCTTCCTGAGTCTGGGGCAGCTGGGGATGTAATGGGGCACTTGCATGGCCCAGAGACGTGGCTATTTTCCAGTTGATCTGGAAAACATCAGTGTTTGAATAACCAACACAGTTGAAGTGGTATATGCTGCCTGAATATCCATCCTGCTTTAACAACTATAGAAGAGCCGATTATGTGCTGTCACGAAGTGTTTTGGAAGGGACTGGACATTTCTTGAGACCTTGATTTGGTGTTAAGAATGTACTGACATTATGGAGTAACCGCGACTTTTCAAACCCTGGCAGCAATGGGACTATCCACCATTCTGCGACAGCCCAGCAAGACCCCTCTGATGCGTCCATCTGGCCCATTGTGAGACGAGTAAAAAGTTACGGTCATAGGAAAGAAAACAACTTTCAGTTTTCTGTCTCGTAGAGGCACAAATCATTTCTAAACAAGCTAAATTAGCACTAATTGAGAAGCAGATGTCCAACTCCTTGTGTGGAACTCACGGGTTTCATCATTCAAATCTTTGCAGGAAGCAGGCTTATAGGTACACCAAAATGTACCTAAGATCGCTAATGACAAACCCAAATCATGCCTACCCTCCACTCTCCTCTAGCAGGTGTATTTCCCCCTCCATTGTAATCCTTGATAATGACATTTGACCAGTAAAAGAGCATCTGTCGGGAGAATGCACTGAATCAAAAAACCTTATAGTACTAGTAACTTTGGGGTGTTAATTACACAAATTGCCCATCAACTCCATTGTTACTCTTTCCTCTCATAAATTAAAAAAAAATGTTGAGACTTCTAAGCATGAAATGCAGTTAAGCCAGAAGTTTTTCCTATAAATATGGATGGGAATCCTGGCTCTTTCATAAGAGTCACAGCCAAGAGCTCTGGACAGTTGGTTCCAAGGCAGTGTGGTGTTGTGGGAAGTCTGCTGTTTGGGAGTCAGGAGACTGAGTTTTATCCCAGGTTTGCTACAATAACCTGGGTGAACTTGAGTATTTGCCCTTCCCCATTTTGAGCTTTAGCTTCTTCATTGGTAAAAAAGGGGGTATATTACTCGTTTTCTAGGCCTGGTTGCTATAAGGATGCATAAAATAATGAAAGCACACCTAGACTCCCAAGCATGTGGAAATGTGTATGTGGGTGTGTGTTTCTGTGGGTGTGTGTACATGCACACACCTAAACAACTTTATGCACCACAATGAAACAAACACCTGAGTTTGGGTCCTGGTCTATTTTCTATGTGAACTTGGACAAGTCCCTTAAGTTTCTGGGCTTCAATTTTCTCATCTATAAAAAGGCAATGTTGGAAAAATGATTTCCAATGTCCTTTCCAGGTCAAAGACCTCTGATTCTGAGAATCTGAAAGAGACAAAGCTAAGACTCTGTCACTGGGTAAGATTAGGTGTCACATGGTGGCTGCAATGTGACAAGGGTGCACTTCTTGAGTGTCCTTCTCAAAGAGAATATGGGCACAGACCTGGAGTGACACCCCAGCATATAAGGGTGTCTTTTCCCTTCCCTATGACATCTTTATCTTCTTTTTCTCCCTTTGCTCTTCCCTTCTTGCTCCCGTATTCTCACCTCTTGGATTTCAGGCCCGCCAGTTGATCAACGATTTCCAAAGTGGTTGGGAAGGCGCATTGCTAAGTCTGCAAGCTGAACCGACTAGTGGCTCGCTCAGCCATTCACAGGTCATGGGTATGAACTGAGAGTGGGTGTGAACCAAAATCAGGGCCCTTTTAATAGTGATGAAATTAATGATGGTAATTCAGGAAGGAATTGGAGGAGGATAGTTAGCCCTGTCCTTCCAGGAAGTCCTTATGCCCTGGGTACTCTGAGATGCTTGAGACCACTGATAATCAAGCTAATAATAACTCCTAGTTCAGCTAGAATGTTTCTTCTGAAGGCATCTGCACCTTCCCAGCTATAGTTTCATTCCCCTACCCATTGCTGCTACAAGACTGCTCTTAATACCCTCAGTTTGCACATGGAGAACCTGAGGCACAGAAAGGAGAAAGTCACATCATGGATTGGCGTTGGTTCTATTTCCTCAATGGTTATGTCAAATAAACTACAGCAAAGAACAATATGATTACTATTGAAATATTTTTTTATACTGTTCAAATTATTTCTGAATTAAAGGGCAGGGGGAAAATGGTATACCATGGAATAGGGAGACAGGAGCTCCCAGTTACCCAAGCACCTTCTCTTTTTTCTGTCCTGTTTCTTGGTCTTGGCAGTCAGGTGGTTGTGGGCAGGAACATGAGGACTATGAGAAATGACATTGGTTGAAGCAAGACACAGGGAAAACAAGTAGATGAGTCTGGACAAGTCAACTGTCATTCTGAAATAAATGACCTCCTCAGAAAGGTGGGGTTCTCACATCATCTTGAGATGTTGGGGGCTGGATCAACCAATTTGAATGCTCTTTTGTAAATGAACAGATGAAAATTGAACAGACTGGATGCCCAGGGGACAACAGAGGGCTAGGCAGGAGCATCTAAGTTATGACTTTCAGGGACTCAGGCACTTTTGCCTTCATGGGACCCTTCTTCCAGAAGAAGAAAATTAAAAATTTATTTTACAGTTGTATTGGTATACAGATAAATATATTAACATTATATATTAAAACACTTTATTCAACCTAAAATCTCATTTTCTCCCCTTCTGACTTTAAATTTTTTTTTAACGTTTTTATTTATTTTTGAGACAGGGAGAGACAGAGCATGAACAGGGGAGGGTCAGAGAGAGGGAGACACAGAATCTGAAACAGGCTCCAGGCTCTGAGCTGTCAGCACAGAGCCCGACGCGGGGCTCGAACTCACGGACCGCGAGATCATGACCTGAGCCGAAGTCGGCCGCTTAACCGACTGAGCCACCCAGGCGCCCCCCCTTCTGACTTTAAAAAGAAATTGAAATGTTTTCAGCGGGACCCTAAAAGCATTGTGGCCTTAGGCACTGTGCCTGCTGTGCCTTGGGACAGTTTGGCCCTAGGGACATTTGCTGCCTCCTAGAGCTGTTGGCTGCAGTCACCGATCCCTCAGGTCTGCCCAAGCTTGTCCAGGCTAGGCTTACCCAAATTTACAGGATCAGCCTCAGAGCACTGGTATGAGCTTCCAGGAGGGGCAGATGCACTTTTGCCTTTACAAATGAAGAAACGGACGCTCAAAGAGGCCAAAGTCAAGTTATCAAAGATGGAGGAGTCAGGATTCGAATTTAGCTCTGCCTGGCTCTAAAATCCATGATTTGACTTCTACTTCCTGCTACTGAACACTACTCCCCTATTCCAGAGGCCTTCCAGAACTTGCATCAGACATAATATGAAGCTTAGAAAATATGGGGATTAGTAATTAGGCAAGGGTGGGTTGGTGATGGTGGATCATAGGGAGAAAAGTCTAAAAATAAATTCTACATAATGCAATGAACAAGGTACCACAGAGAAGCTCAGAGGGAAAAAGAAATCATCCCCAGAGGATTAATGTTCTAGTAAACTATAAGCTGCTTATATTTTCACCCTATTACCGTAACTTTCAAGTATCTGTCTTAAACGATAAAAAGGCAATTACTTAGGGCCAGATGCATCACGGCCTAGGCGACGTTGTCCCTGAGCCATAAGGGGGTTCCCTTGTGCAGTTTCCCAGAGGCAGTGTGGTGGCTGGAGAGGAGTTGCTGGATTAGCAGTAAGTGGGGACACTTCGCCGCTTCTGGAGGGAACTTGATCAATTCTCAGAGCATCAAGCTTCCGGAGGACCAAGAGGCCTAGGTCTGGGAGAATCTGAAGTTTATGTTTAGGCATGACCATTTCTTGGTGTCTCATGAACAAGTCACTTCACCCCTCTCGTCCATGACAATCCCACCCCTACCACACATGTAAGTTTCTGTGAGGCTTAAATGAAATAAGGGATGTAAGTGGGGTTTGGAAACTACCAAGTGCTGCTGCTTGAGACTTTACCCTGCCCCCAAAGAGTTTCCTGTTCTCAGACATTATTATATCCATTTGTCCCTGAATACGCTAAACCAGGGGTGGTCACAGCTTCCTCAACGCTGCCTCTTTGCTCTTCCAGCCGCTGGCCCCCAACACCACCACCATCGCCTGGCTGGGCTGCCATACAATGGCAGTAGATTACACTAATTTGTTTTATTTTATTTGACATACTTAGAATTAGGGCTTTTTGAAAGCACCATGCAAATGTATGTAAATGACTACATTTCATGCAAAATAACATGCAAATAGTGTCCCTGTGTTGGCTTAGAAAAATCTGGTGGCCAAAGGCTGTTTACATCGTCACAAACATCAGGAAGAATGTTTTAAACTTCAGTTACCCTTCCAGATGCTTAAAAAATATACATGTTAGGGAACCTAGAGTTTAGTGTGTGGCTTTTCAGCTGTCTGGTTATTATGCTTTTTTAGTCCATCAGGAGATCTCATAGCAGTTAAGCAAAGTCTTTTGTTGATTAATTATTCAACAATGATGGTACCAGGAACTACATTACTAGAAGAAGAGTAAGGTACCAGCTCTCCCTTACGACCTCCCTGGCAATGTGGATTCCAGAGCTGCCTGTTAAAACACACCTGGGACATCAGTTTCCTGGCATACATTCACGGGTGGTGCCCAATGCCATCCTAAATAAAGTCCAAATACCTGGTCAGGGCTCTCAAGAGTCTTTACAATCTAGCCCCCAGTGACCTTCCCACCAGAATCTGTGTCCATTTCTCTTTTCGTGAGACCTCTACTTTTCCCAGGTGTGCTCAGTGTGTCATATTTTTATTCTTCCAAACGTGTTTAACCCCTCCCCCTGCTCTGTGCCTCTGATGTTGCTTATCTCCCAAATACCAAAGAGCATCATATCACTGTTGCTGTTTAGTAGACAAACAGAAATATTTTGTTAACTTAGGCTTCTAAAGCTAGGGAAAGTTAAAGCAGGTGGATCTTTAGTGATCAATCACATAATCCAACACCCTTGTTCTACAAATGAGTAAACCAAGGCCAAGAGATGAGAAGGAACTTGATCAAGTTGATAGAATTAGGACAAGAACCCAAGTGTCACCTCCAGGACTATTTTATTTTAGTTTAGTTTAGTTTAATGCTTATTTATTTATTTATTATTTTTTTTTCAATGTTTTTTATTTATTTTTGGGACAGAGAGAAACAGAGCATGAACGGGTGAGGGGCAGAGAGAGAGGGAGACATAGAATCGGAAACAGGCTCCAGGCTCCGAGCCATCAGCCCAGAGCCTGACGCGGGGCTCGAACTCACAGACCGCAAGATCGTGACCTGGCTGAAGTCGGACGCTTAACCGACTGCGCCACCCAGGCGCCCCTAATGCTTATTTATTTTTGAGAGAGAGACAGAGCATGAGAAGGGGAGGGGCAGAGAGAGGAGACACAGAATCTGAGGCAGGCTCCAGGCTCTGAGCTGTCAGCACAGAGCCTAATATAGGGCTCAAACTCATGGATCGTGAGATCATGACCGGAGCCGAAGTCTGATGCTTAACCGACTGAGCCACCCAGATGCCCCTCCAGGACTCTATAATAAATGGATCGTCATGGCTCACAGCCATGAGTGCAAGAAAATAATAAGTTGATCAGCTTTCTAGGGGTCATCTAAACAAATCAGGCTATATTAATTGAACACCTATCCTGTATGGAAAGTAGTGAGGGAACAGTAAAGTTCTGGGACAGGACCCTCCCCTCTTGAGGATTACAATTTAGATGCTATATGGATGCACAACCAGCCTTTGTATTGATGATGATGATGATAATAATAATAATAATAATAATAGTAATAATAATAATAATAATGATAAGAGCAACTCACACATACCATCCATGAACTCTGGGTCGGGTGCTGTGCAACCCTCTTCCACTTCTCCAGAGTGTGGACAAGAGCTTCTCAACCTTGCCTGCACAGCAACACCCCATGGGGAAATGTGAAGCCTATCAGTGCTCAGGCTCTACCCCCACCAATCAAATGGGATCTTGAGGGTGAGGACCAGACATCAGTACTTTCAATGGAGGAGTGAGGCTGCAGGGAGGTGAGGGGAGACCATTACCTCACTCTGCCCACAGACCCTCTCTGTGCTCTCTCTGACTCTGCCACCAAGATGCCCCTATTTGATTCATTCCTCATGGCGATGGCATGGCCGCAACACTGACTGGCCATCTGGCTACCTCCTGCCTCTTGCCCTCGGCTAAGGGAACAAGCAGGGCACAGACATTGCTTAACCCGACGCTCTAGGGGCAAGCCTTATTACTTACCCAGGGGTCATTTGCTGTTGTTCATTAGCACGGCCCATCATGATTTCTTGAAGAAACCTCTCTGGTAGGTACACCAGCACCTGAGCTGGGAGCATTCAGATTAAGGCACCACAGCATCTGGGTAGGACGGGGGCAGAGAGTGCACACAGAACAGGTCTGCTGGCATGCGGTGCTTTTGTCAGACTGTGCCACTATTTTGAGTAGCACAGCAAGCAGTGGCTTGGGGGTGGGTAATCCCATGTGCTCATTATAATGCAGCCCAAGATGACTGACCCGAATGAACAAAATATAACAGAATTGGTCCTGGTTTGTTGGGCACACACAAAAGAAAAGGAAATGGAGTCAGACACTGTCCTTCTCTCCACAGTCTGCTTCTATTAGCTGATGACACGATTCAATGGTGCCTTTGGTAAAAAGAGGGTGGCTGGGGGAGAAGCGCAGGGATTTTACCTTGGACACAGATGGACACTTTGTGTCTCAGGTTCAATAGCAAAGGTAAGCTTCCTCCAGGTAAGCTCCTGGTTTTGCTTCCCAGCTGGAAACCCACCCACACATCTTGTCTTTAGGGTGGAGGGCCTCACCACTCTCAACTTTTCCTGACCTCCTTGCTACTTGAATTGGTGTGAACTTTTCAGTGCGAGAGTACTGGCTAATGGAAGGTAGGGAGAAACTGAGTTGCTTTTCATGCAGTTTCACAATTGCAGTGAAGTAAAAGGTGAGCAAAAAGTGATGAAGGGTCGAAAAAATTTTAAAATATTTATTTATTTTGAGGCAGAGAGAGAGAGAGAGAGAGAGAGAGAGAGAGAGAGAGAATATGTGTGTGTGTGGGGGGGGTTGTGGCAGAGATAGAGGGAGAGAGAGAATCCCAAGCAGGCTCTGAACTATCAGCACAGAGCTCAATTGAGGCTTGAACCTACAAACGATGAGATTGTTACCTGAGCCAAAATTGAGAGGGATGCTTAACAGACTGAACCACCCAGGCACCCTCCTCCCCTGAAAAATTTTTTTTTAATGACAAAGGAGGGGTAACATTTTTGGTTTCTTGCATTATTGTTTTCTTTATAAATTTAAGGCCAGATGCAGCAATTTATGGTTTATTATTCTTTCCTGTGGCGCTTGCTAAAAATTTCAAAGTTATACCATACTGACTTTCTTTCCCTTTGTATTTCATTGCTAGCGGACACAGTTTGAATCAAATCTCTGACAAAGAGAGAAGGTTCAGAGCCTGCTTGTTTGCTGAAACTGCTGGAAACCTTTTTGATTTTCTAGGAAGCCACAGAGGATGCAGGGGCTTCTGTAGTCCACAGACTTAATATATGAAGTAATTTAGGAGGGAGGCTGGTTTGGTTTTGCTGGTAATGTGAGTTCATTTGCAATTCTCTTCTCTTCTTAGCAGGCTTGGAAACGAGTGTTGAAATTCAGAAGAGGGTGTGTGTGCCTCATGGGCGTGTTAAGCCAGAGGGTGTGTGCTCCCTATCTATACTCTGGGGAAGGGAAGGCTGGCCATGTGTCATTTTTTACAGCTGTATTTGCACAGGTGGGAAATAACAGTGTCATCTAGAAACAGCAGACACAATGATATACGTGTTTGGGGGCAGCCATAGAGCACAGTGAATCATGCAGCATGCAAGGCAGCCCCACTATAAGTCAATCCACGCTGCCCACCAAAAGCTCCTCAGGTAAGTGAAGAGGCTGCCTTCGGATTACTTTGGAAGATGAAAAATAACCCCGTATATATTCAGGCCAATAAAGCAGATATGCAGGTGAATAAAAACAAATCCTGAAATCAGAGTCTCAAGGCTGGAAGAAACCATAAAGTGTCTAGACCAGCCACCCATCCAAGCACCCCTGCTTGAAGCCTCTTAACATCTTTGCATATTTCCCTCCAGTTTCCTGTTTGAACCCCTTCCGCGATGGGGATCTCACTGCCTCCAAGTGATTAACTCATTCAACTTCTCAGTGTCCAATTAAAAAACAACACAAACCAAAATCTCTATGTTGTTAAAACCACAGCATCTACTGCAGCATTGCTAGCTCTACCCACTACTGCACAAATGGTGGAAATGATCCCTCTTCACATGACAATCTTCCAATAGTTGCAGACAGCTGTCATGCTGTCGTGCTATATAATTTCTTTGTTCGTTCACTAACTGAACATACACTAAGCACCTACCATGTGTCAGAAACCAGGGTCTAGGGATATGAGGTAGATAAGACATAGAACCTGCTCTCACAATCTAATCGGGGATCAGCTACCTACTCAAAGAATCTGAATTTACTGTGGTGAGTCAAGGTCTAAACAGTGTTCTCTGGGGACCTACAGGAAAACAGTTATTTGCCTAGTGGGTGGGTAGGTGAGTGGAGGCACAGATGGCCTTCCAAGGTGGTAGCTTTGGTGATGGATTCTGAGGTCTGCATGCTTCCTATCTGCTCTCTAGGCTTCTTGGTTAATTCCTCATTAGATTTTTTTGTTTTTTTTTTCTGCCTAGCCCCTCTGTTGGGGTCTCCATTAATGCAAGTCCTGGAAGTTACTGCTGTTAGGTACTTTTCTGCTCACAGTCCAGATCCAACTCTCTTCACCTGGGTGTGCAACCCAGAGGCACTTCATCTGGAGCAGGGAAATCCTTGAGAGAGGACAAGGTCCCCAGGGGTCTGGCTGCAGGACCTGAGGGCTCATGGATGTCAGTCCCCCCTCCACCCTAGTCACTTCCCTATAGGAACTGTCTGTGCAGATGAGGCTCTTGTGCCAAAACCCTCAGCTGTTTTGCAGAGGCATAGATTGCCAAAGGAAATCCTGAGGCTCCTTTTGCAAGCATTTTGTCTGCAATGTGACCTATTTAGGAGAAAGGGGCCATGTTAAATTGTGAAATCCCCTTCCTTGCGTGGAGTTGGAGGAAAGGTCCTTAATTATCACCCTCTGGACTCCCCAGGTATCTTTGAATTGGGAACACTCCTCTTGAAGATGGGCTAATGGAACAGCTGCCTGTTAGTACTGATTGCACCTGGACATTGGGCATTGGAGAAATAGGAAGAGAAAGTGCCAGAGGTGGAAGTGAATAATGCCAAACAAAACCCAAACGGCAAAGGGCAAGATGCTTCTTCCACATCCTGACCACTCTCCTGCTACCCCACTGACAATAGAGCTACTATGACCCAGGGACATCAGCATCACCACCTGTCTCTTCTGGGGCCATGGGCTGAAGAGCAAAACCTATGGGGTGCTGGGTTCAGAGACCTAGGTTCAAAATCACTCAGATATTTACTGCATGCCCTTCAAAATGCCACTCAAACCCCCTGAGATTCAAGAACCTCATCTACGAAATGGCTTTGGTAATGAATCTAGTATGGCAGGGTTACTAGAACACTCGTGGTACCAGGTGGGCTACAGCTCTGAGGAGGACCATACAAGTGCCAGCTGTGGTGATCCCAGGGCACTGGCTGAGCCCTGCTGGCTTCGTGGAAGTGACTCCAACAAGGCCTCTGTCCTCACAGGATTTTGGGTTTGCAGGGCAGACGGGGCAAAGCAAAAAACATGTCAATATAGAGGATATGTGGGAGGAGAGTAGACAGATGAGCCTCTGGAAACCAGCACTTGGAGGACAAAGAAGGCAATGAAAAGGTAATTCTTTTTTTTCTTCATTAAGCACTGTTTTTTAAATAATTTTTTTTTAACTTTTAGATTTTTTTTACAAGGGGTACCTCTTTAAGCCTATATATATATATATATATATTTTAAACCTTTTTTTAAAGGAAACTCTACCCCCAACGTGGGGCTCAAACTCATGACCCCAGGGTCAACAGTTGCATGCTCTACCAACTGAACCAGCCAGGTGCCCCTTTAGGCCTATTTTAAGTAGGTAAAATAAGAAGAAATTACAAGTGGAAAAGTATGTTATAGTTCTGTTAAATCTACTACTCCACGGAGGTAGGAGAAAAAGGCATGATGGGAGAGGAACATTTTTTTTGTATCTGCAGGGCTGCAGCCTATAAATAATGAGAAGGGGAATCTGTTAACTTGAAGAAAGAAAGCTTATAAGTGCTTCTCAGGTGACCTTCCTCGAATTATTGCTCCTTTTGTTAAAATACAGATTCCTAGGCCCCATCCCAAATAAATCAGAACCTCCGGGATGGGGCCCAGGACTCTGCCCTGCAGCAAGCTACCCAGGTGATTTTTATGAACACTAAAGTTAAAAAAAACAAAAAACACCAAACTCTGATTTGGGTAAATACACATGCACAAAGAGCACCTGTTTATCAAATATCCACACCAAATCTTATGGGATTTATATATAAATCTTAACCTTATAGTTTCAGTTTTATACTACGGTTCTGTAACACACTTGCTTGCTATAAAGAGTAAGTGGTGTATTTTAAAATCTCAAAGTTTGTTTCTGAATGTTGTATTTCAAGCGGCCTATCTTTATGTGCTTGAGAATGCTTTCAGGCTTTAGAAAAATATACGCTGGAATGGGACCAAGTTCACGTTTGCTCAACTGCAAATGGATTTCGAGCACGCCCCCTGCAGTCTGTCTCTCCCAATCACAGTTCACCTCAGAAAGCACAGACCCAGTGATGTTTCTGGGGCACGCCTTTGTGTGTGATAAGGTTACTCGTTTGGTAAAAAACATCGATGGCTCCCCACTGTCTGTAGGATGAAGATAAAACTGAGCATGCTCCAATGCCTTTCACACCATGTCGCCCACCTGCCCGCTCCTCTTCCCCCCACGTGCTCCTGCCTACACCCAAGCTCGAGCCGATGTAGAGTACTCTTCAGTCTCATCTTGTACTTTATGTCTCCCAAACCGAGCCTTTCAGCAGGAATGACTTCCTCACCTCAAGCCATCAGGATGGTACTAGCCTAGACCCTCAGTGCTGCTTCTCTACGAAGCCCTTTCTGGTTTTCCACTCATCACTGTTTCTTCCAAATCCCACAGCATTCCCTGCCCCCCCATGCCCTGTGCCATGCCTGTGGTCTTAATACATGGTACTGGCATTGTGTTTATTTGCGCCTTTATCTACTATCCTTGAAGTTATTGGAGAGCAGGGCTCTTAACTCAGTCAGCTGTGTATTGCCCATAGGAATGAACATAATGACTGACCTCCAGAAGGCATACACAACAGGGCTGTCCAATAGAACTGTCTGCTGTAATGGAAATGTTCTGTCTCTGTGTCATCCAATAGGGTAACCACTAGCCACAATAGTGACTATGCAACACTTTAAAATGTGGCTGGTGTGACTGAAGGACTGAATTCTTTCTTAACTTTATTTCAACCAGTCAGAATTTAAGTATAAGTAGCAGATATGGCTAGTAAATAACCTATGGGACAGCGCAGATAGAAACTGTATTTAATGAAGGAAGTTGCACTGCACTTATAAAACTTCCGCACTCTTGGGGCGCCTAGGTGGCTGAGGCAGTTGAGTGTCTGACTTCAGCTCAGGCCATGATCTCATGGTTTGTGGGTTCGAGCCCCGTGTCAGGCTCTGTGCTGACAGCATGGAGCCTGGAGCCTGCTTCAGATTCTGTGTCTCCTTCTCTCTCTGCCCCTCCCCCACTCATGCATTGTCTCACTCTGTCTCTCAAGAATAAATAAATGTAAAAAAAAAGAAAAGAAAAGAAAACTTTTGCACTCTCTGTCCTCCCTTTAGGGCCCACCTAAGCTGGTCCTCCCTACTTCGGCATCCTTAGCTTCTGCCACTTTGCCCCTTATTCGCTCCACTCTAGCCATGCCTGGCTCACTTCCTTTACTCAAACAGGCCTTGCTTGTACTGGCTTCTGGGCTCTTGCTCTTGCTGTGTACTTTGCCTGGAGTGCTTTTCTCCCAGATCTCACTCCGCTGGGTTTTTGTCATTCAGGTCTCATGGCTCAGATATCATCTTCTTAGAGAGGTCTTCCCTAACTTGCCATCGGAAGTAGACCTCTCTGTCACTCTACCTTCTTATATTTTCTTTTTTCTTAAATTTTTTTTCAACGTTTTTTATTTATTTTTGGGACAGAGAGAGACAGAGCATGAACGGGGGAGGGGCAGAGAGAGAGGGAGACACAGAATCGGAAACAGGCTCCAGGCTCCGAGCCATCAGCCCAGAGCCTGACGCGGGGCTCGAACTCACGGACCGCGAGATCGTGACCTGGCTGAAGTCCGACGCTTAACCGACTGTGCCACCCAGGCGCCCCAACCTTCTTATATTTTCTTTACGACACTTTCACTACCAAAAATCATTTAATTTACTTTATTCCTTCTTTGTTACTTCTAATAAAAGGGGGAACTTCTTGAGTAAGAAAGCGCTCAAAAAACAATGTGTAATAAAATCAGTGGTGAAAGCCTGATGAGAGAGAAAATATTTCCATAGATTCAAGCTATCTCCTAGCAAGACACTAATTAATTATAAAGGAGAAAATGGTACCTTTGTTACAGAGGAGAAAGAAAACCATCTAGACACCATACCCTCATCAGGCGTTAACTTCTCCAAGTGTATCCCATCGCCAGTGACAAGACATCTTGACGTCATGTATCTCCATGATATGATGCGCTGAGGATACATCACTATTGTAGCATCCTCCCCAATACTGTAGAACCTCACTCAGTCTAATTGTGAGACAGTGTTAGACAATCCCAAGTTGAGGGACATTCTACAGGTTACCTGACCAGGTCTATGCAAAAGTGTCAAGGTGACAAAGACTGAAGGATTGCCATAGATTGGTGAAAACTAAGGAGATGTGATAACTAAACATGATACAGGAATTTGGATTGGCTCCTGGATCAGAAAAAAGGAATGGGAAAACTGGAAAAACATCCTGATAGTATGTGTAGGATTGCTATTATAAGTATATCAATGTTAATTTCCTGGTTTCGGTATTTATACCAGAAATGGTTGTATAAGATGTTGGCAAAAGGGGAGGTTAGGTGAAGGGTATGTAGGAACTCTCTTACCATGTTCACAACTTTTATCTAAGTCTAAAATTATCTCAAAAGAACTTTTTCTAAAAAAATATAAGCTGATCAAGAGCAGAGGCTTATCTGTCTTGTTCTAGAAAAGTAGTACCTATTACATAATAATTATTTGTGAATGGGAGGAAGGATGAGAAGGAAGAAAGAAGGATAGGTTAGGAGAAAGCAGGAACTGAAGGCAAAGAGGAGGGAAGGGAGGGAGAAGCAATGGAAGAAGTGTGGGAAGAAAGGAATGTGTGGCTTTGGGAAGACTTGAGGTGTCTCTTGAAGAACATGCAAAATATATAACAGACTGTTAAGGTCCTCAAGGAAAAGGCTCACTCATAGCATCTGCTACATGCCATGGACACCCAAAGGCTTGGGGATATCCCTCAGGCAGGGGCTTTGTGTCCCCAGAACCTAGCACCATGCCACATTCTACGTGTTCAATACACATTTATTGAATTTGATTTAATTAGAATAGTTAATGACTTGCATTCAATGCAGTGATTGCATTAACACAAGCAATGCCCTCCCAAGAGAATTCTCTAGCTTTTGGTGGGCAGGTTAATAATGCTGGCTGCTAAATGGAACTGGCACAGTCTAAGGCCTGGGTTCTAGGAGCTACAGTAAGTGAGTCTCTATAGACTACTGGAAATTGGAAATGAATTAATTCAGTGAAACACAGCCCATACTGGGATGACCTACAGAACTGAGTCTATTTTCAACTGCAGGATATATAAAGTTACATGTTTCACTGCCTTCCAAATCTAAGAACATAAGAAGGGCTCAAAATTTGGGTTGTCTTTCTAGCAGAAGGAATGAAATTTCATCGATGAGTATTATTTTAATTTTATATATCAAAAATTAATTGTGTGCCTTAGCATCTAGTTATATATTTCCTTAGTTGTTCACAATAAAAACACCTTGGGATTAAGTTAATATTTCTGCCTCATGGATGAGGAAAATGAAGCTCAGAGAGGTGAATGACCAATTCTAATTTATATAGCACTGAAGTCATGGAACCAGAAACTCAGGCCGAATTCTCTTTCATCTAAAGCTCTTGAAAAGGGTCTTAGACATCATCTAAACTCGACACTGATTTGCCCCATCTTTCACACCGCTAATAATAGGCATTAGGTGAGACAGAATAGACTTTAAGAGAAAGAGGCCATTGGCTACTGTCTCTTTCACAAAGCGCTAAAGCAGGAGGTCAGTGGAAATCATGTGCAGAAAGCCCAGGGGAACTGTCAGCAGACAGGAGTCCCTTCTTGCCGCTCATGTTATTTTAGCTGTGGGATCTCAGTCAAGGCATTTGCTCTGAGCTTTAGCTGTGCCACTGGTCAGATGAAGAAGATACGGAAGCCCACTCCTACGCCAGGAGAGTGGCAATGTGGGGCTTTGCATCTGTTCCCTGTTGGAGACTTTTGCTATCCCATATTCCAGGGACAGATACAGAGGTGGTTTAACTGACTGAAATTTTGTGCAATGCTAAATGCATCAGTCTCACAATGCTGTTTCCTCTCCTTCATTGCTTCTATTTCACTGCCTTTCTCTCTCTCTCTCTCTCTCTCTCTCTCTCTCTCTCTCTCTCTCTGTGTGTGTGTGTGTGTGTGTGTGTGTTTCTCTCTCTCTTTCTCTGAGTTTTCGAATAAAAACTGTATGTCGACTGCACAATCAAAATGATGTAATTGGCTGCAGAAAGGCACATGCACAGTGTCTCCAAGGGGGAACGTTAGTCCAGATGCAAGAAAGAAAAGGTTAGAAAGCACTTGGCTGACCAAGAGAAGCAACAGAAACAGGAATTGAAAAGCCTCTATTTATAACTGTGGAAACTGAAATTCTGAGTTCTGTTCTTGAACAGGATGAAACAGCCTGTCCATCCTTGCATGGCTCTTGGGAATGAAAACAGACTCAACCAGGCTCTTGTCTTAAATGGACGCCCTCCTCTGTGGTTTTCCTGAGGGCTTGGCATTCCTAGCGTTCTGCTGGAGCAAGGAATACAGGGAAAAGTTTGAGGTCTGAGAGTTCTGGATTAGGATCGGTAATGGATAACAAGTACTGGTAAGGATGTGGAGATACTGGAACCCCTCATTGCTGGTAGGAATACAAATTGGTATAGTTGCTGTGGAAAATAGTTTGGCAGTTTCTCAAAAAGTTACACACAGAATCACGATAGGATCCAGCAATCCCACTCCTGGGTATGTAGTCGAGAGGACCCAAAGCAGGAACTCCAACAGATACTATTTGCCAATGCTCATAGCAACATTTTCACAATACCCAAAAAGTGGAAAGAACCCAAGTGCTCTTCAACTGATGAACGGATAAACAAAGTGTGGTCTATACATATACTAGAATATTCAACCTTAAAAAGCAAGGAAATCCTGACACGTGCTACAATATAAATGAACTCTGAAGATATTATACTACGTGACATCCACCAGACTCAAGAGGACAAACGCTGTTATGATTTCACTTGTATGGGGCACTGAGAGTAGTCAGATTCATTAAGGCAGAAAGTGGGATGGTAGTTGCCAGGGGCTGGGAGGAGCGGGGAATGGGGAGTTCGTGTTTAATGGGCACAGTGTGTCAGTTTGGGAAGATAAAAATCGTTCTGGAGATGAATGGCAGTGATGGTTGCACAAAAATGTGAATGGGGATAAACTTCATAGCAAAAATGGTTAAAATGGTAAATTTTATGTTTATCTTTCCACAATTTAAAAAAAAATGGGAATAATGCCACCTAAGTGGCAAGGTTATTTTGAAGATTAAAGTGGATATATGTGAAATTGGTAGAGCAGTGCCTGTCACATAGTAGTTGTATAACATATATTCGTCTCCTTCTCCATCCAGCATATACAGTTTTATGGAGCCACTCCTCACCTTCCCTTAAGTGGCCACACAGATGGAGATGGTATAGAATAACATTTCTACATATAGATGATCATGCTACAAGAAAGAATACATTAATTATAGGTCAGTCTGGAGACCCTGCTTCCTTCCATTTTATGTCTTAAGGATAATCTACTCCTTGAAGCAAACTGAATGCAGAAAAGAGCATCTGAGGAACTATTGTAAATTTCTCTGGAGTTTAAAATAGGAGTGGAGGAATACCTTTCTAAGTCTCAAAAGTGAAGGAGAAAGCATCCTTACCTGCCTTGTTCACTGAGCCAACAGGCATTTCAGCACTAGCTTGATTCGGGTATGGGAACCAGATCCTCACTCACCTTGCTGAGTGGAATTTCTGGGTGGGAAGTAACAATTCCTGCACAGCTATGCTCAGATGGCCATCAGAAACAGGATGAGGAGGTAAGTTGGAGGTCAGTCCCTGTCTGGGGAGGGGTTCTGCAGCTGGCAGGAAATGGACTTCTAAGGGGTGATGTCAAAGAGTGCCTCTTCCAAATACAACTTTTATGCATTGGTGGCCTCCATGCTGGAGAACGGGTTGCAGCTGCAGGTCAAGGAGAACTTTTCCATAGGAGCACATGCCAGGCCCTGAGCCCTGTAGTACACCTGGCCAGCTTGGGCTGGGGCTCTCTCCCTCTTTTTCAGTTCAGCTGGTGCCTTTGGACACCATGACTCAGGGAGCTTATGTTCAAATCATTTCTTCAAACCTGTCACATCTAAGTATAGAGGGGAGTAAAAGTAAAACAAGAAGTGGCTTCTCAAGGGTCTACTATGTGCTAGAGACTGTACTAGGTGCTTTATATACATTATTCCACTTGATCTCAGTAGTGGTCTTCTGATGTTGGTATTATTATTCCGATCTCATGAATGAGGAAACTAAAGTTCAGATAAGTTAGATGCCTTGTCCAAGGTAAAAAAAATTCTTTACTTCCATACACTTTAGCTCCTGCCCTTTGCTAACTCTTCATCATCTTGAAGGTACTGTTGTAGGAAATTTAGGGAAGTTTCAGATGCAGTGCTTACAAATAGCCTTTGTGTGAGACTTAGAGGTGTGCTTAGCTTATAGAAAAAAAGTTCAAAGAATGACAAATGGAGATATGCAATCTAGTTTTTAAACCAATAACCATGTTGACCATGTGGCTCCCACAGTATTTTTACGTGTGTGTGTGTGTGTGTGTGTGTGTGTGTGTGTGTGTGTGTGTATGCTTTCCTGGTTGATTTTGAAAGAAATTAATCAAGTTATAGATGATTATTCTAGGCTGTGTGTCCCAAATTGCATAACTGGATCTGAAATATTGTTAAATGCAAATACATATATACACATACACACATTTATATTTAATATTTAATATATGTGTGTGCATATAAGATTAAATATATATGTGCATGTGTATATATGTATTTACATTTAACAATTATTTCAGGTCCAGTTATGCAGCTTGGGACACACAGCCTAGAATGATTGTCTATAACTTGATTAATTTCTTTCAAAATCAACCAGGAAAGCATCTGCTCAATCACACCCAGATACTTAGCCTCAGACATGCTATGTGGTTATGTTATGTATAACTTTTCAGCATTCTGCCAAGGGTTTTATAGTAATTTATCATCTGCCCTTCCAAACACTCTGGGCTAAAAAGATGCCACTAATCATTACAGCTTGAATTTGTTTTAGGCTGTCTTTCTTTTGAGGGATTCTATAGCCTTTAAAGATACTACATCAGTCTTACAATTACCTTCAAGACAATATGGAAGCTTGAAATTTTTTAATGACCTAGACAATGCACTGGAAACTTCCTATTGTTCCTGTGGATTGAATTAGGAGACCTCGACGGTGCCTACCACGTACAGACTTGGGTGATAGTGAACTCATTTCACAGACAGTGACTTAACAACTGAACCATACCTGAGGCATCCATTAAGATCTAGGTCTCCTGGTGCTGGAGAGAATTTCAATAATAATAAATGTTGCCAGCATTATTGAGTGCTTATGTGTTTGGAGTTGTGCTGAAGAGAAGGCATTGTTGCTGTTCAGAAGTCTGCTCCTTTGGCATTCCCGTCTCTCATGTGCACATCTACCCAAGAATAGTCATCCCCTGTCATGCAGGGCCATGGTTCTCCATTTTAAGGGGCATAAGAATTATTGGGGAAATGCTTTGAAATATAGGTTACTAGAACCCACCTAAAGGTTCATCTCCAGTAGGTCTGAATTTATAGTTTTAACCATCAAGCCTTCTGATGCCTTCTAAAGTAGGCATTGCAAAAGTCTACTTTGATAATCACTGACTTAGGACTTTCGATGCCATTATTATTCTTTACTGAAATTTTCTTCTCCCTTCACTTCTCAAACATTTACCAAAAATTTAACATAATGAAGAATCTCATTTAATTGTGCTGTTACAGTTGGGAAATCACTTTCAAGTCCTAGTTGAAGCTCATACAGCCATCTAAACTCCATCAGGCAATTATGGGGCAGACAGAGTAGATGCTAGTGGGTGTTTCTCTCCTGCTGCTTTTCCTCTGTCAGCAGGACCCTGATGCATTCATGTATTGGGTGGGATATTTCATGAAACCTGGGAACATGGGTCTCCTATCCCATCCTCAAGGGAAAATTTTTGATTGGCCCAAACTCATTACTTTTGGCAATTGATTGGCAAAGAATGAGCATGTTCTAGCTAATGAGATAGAAAAAGAAGTATACTGAGAAGAATTTCCCTTCCTAAATTAAAAAACAAACAACCTCCTGAGGTGGATGCCTGCCCCTCCTCTCTTTCAGGAACTCATAAATGAAGCCATCTTGTAACTTTGAAGCATAAGGATGAAAGCCAAAATGCTAAATATGGTGAAGCAGAAGATAAAAAGAAAAAAAAAACCCTCAGCAACTACATATATCTGAACTTGTTTGTATGTAAGAAAAATAAACCTGGTTTTTAAGTTACTATAAATTAGATTTTCTCTATAACTTTCAGCTAAAATCATTCCTGATACAGAGGTATTATAATTATTAAAATCCTTGGATTTCTTTTTTGTTATTTTAGAAAACAGCTTTGGAGAGGTTAAGTAACTTCAAACTCAAAATTTCTCAGCAAGGGGCACCTGGGTGGCTCAGTCGGTTGGGCGTCCAACTTCGGCCCAGGTCACAATCTCGCGGTTTGTGAGTTCGAGCCCCGCATCAGGCTCTGTGCTAACAGCTCAGAGCTTGGAGCCTACTTCCGATTCTGTGTCTCCCCCTCTCTCTACCTCTCCCCTGCTCATGCTCTGTGTCTCTCTGTCTCTCAATAATAAATAAACGTTAAAAATTTTTTTTAATTTAAAAAGTAAAAAAAATAAAAAATAAAATGTTGACATTTAAAAAAAAATCTCTCAGCAAATAAACAGTGTGTCTTATGGACCTCAGTCCATAGACTCTAAATCATGAACCATCTTCTCTGGAGACTCACTCCTCAATGAAGTGGTTCCATTACTACCTTGTAATAGATGGGAAGGCACCCAGTGAGCTGGAGGTCTAGGTTCTTTGTTCCATTTCAAGCAGAGGTATTCTTATTAATTTATTTTATAAATTGGACTTTATTTCAAGACATAATTTATTCTGCTGATCAAAAAAAATAGTTTAAAATAAAATGGCATTATGCCATACTACTTTCCTCTTAGAGGAAATTGCAGATACAATAATTACCATACTTGATTTTTGCTTTCAGCACGTTTGTCGCCTAGTTAAAGAGATAAGACATATATATATATATGTCTTATCCATGCTGAGGATACACCACACCATGTTGAGGAGCAATGCAAGAGTTAAACCAAAGCCATTTAAAGCAAAGGCTACTTTTTGCTACAATATGTCCCTGAGAACAGTGTTATAAAGCAAATCATTATAAAATGATTCCTATTTCTCCCATAGGAATTATGTCATAAAAAGGGTTATATTCCTAACCAAAGACATAGGATCCAATTAATTATAAATATAACCAATAACAAGGCACAAGAGCAAAATGTAACATCATCTGAAATAATAAAATGATGATCCAAGTCCTATAAAATGGGAATAAATATATTGAACATATTATAGCACATTTGGGCTTATGTATAATCAAAGTAGTCATATAACATATAAACATAAAAATCTACACCATAAATCTGATCTAAAACTAACACAGTAACAGCAATAAACCAAAAACATGTAACGAGTGATAATTTTGCTTGCTTCTTTGAGACTTCAAACGGAGTTTTACAGGATAATTTAGGTGCTCACTTCTTTGATAAGTGTGAAATATCCAAGGAAATTAGTATTTATGCACTCCCTTGTTTTGGATTGACTCCTGAAGTAAGCAGAAGTATTCCAAATATTGTATTCACTTGAAATACCATGCAAAATCATGACTGTTGCTCAGAGATCCACAATGGCAGGTGTGGTATTTTTCATACAAAAAAAAAAATGTTTTAAAGGGAAGTCTGCTGTTGCTTTGCTTTATTCAAAGCTCTCCATGGAGACTTCCACTTCTGCCCATGAGGATTAACTGCTACAGGGACTGGCCTCCTGTCATAAACAACTAGCCAGGTAAAAATCTATATAAATAAACATAAAGTGGTAGATTTTAGACATTTAAGAAAAGATAGCAAAGACTGATCCATGAGGGAAGGGAAATAAGTGAGATGGGCCTTATAATTTTCCCAGATTGTTGTGTGGAAGCAGCTTCTAGGCCGCAATTCAGAGATAGTAGACCCAAGCAGAGCATGGTGACTTTGACAAGCTGAAGAGGCAGAGATGGGAGTTTGGGGAGGACAAATTAGCTACAATTTTCAGATAAGATACCAGAGAACAATCTGGAAAAACTGGAGGGAGGAGGTGTGTGGTGAGAAAAGCATGAGAATCCTGGAAATCTGTAGGGGTCCCCTTGAATCTTTGGCAGAGTGCTAACTCAGGCATACATGAGAAGAAACCACCATATTACAAGGAAAGAAGCACCAGGAAGCAAAACCCAACAATTCCTGGAGTCAAAGCTATGAATAGTCTGTGTCCTAACCAGCCAGAGTGGAAAAATTTAGTAATACCATTCGGTAGAGTCCTCAGAAGAATCATACTTTAGTAGTAATAGGGTTAAATTAGTCTCAAAATAAGAACTACTCTGAACCTGACTTGGCAAAACTTAAAAGCAATCCTTGAAAGGATCAAACTGTTACCTAACTGCACACCAGAACACAATTCAAAACTCTTTAAGAGAACATAGCAAATATCCAGCCCCAACAATGTAAATTACAATGTCCGGCATCCAACCAAAAATTACCAGCCAAAGAAGAAAAAGATATAACCCATAATCAGGAGAAAAATCAGTCAATGGCAACAGATCAGAAGTAAAAGAAATAACAGAATTAGTAGACAATGACCTTAAAACAGCTGTCATAAATCTTACAAATATGCTCAAGGATGTAAAAGCAGGGTGAAAGTATCCAAAATGAAGCTCAGAGAGAAAAAGACTGGGAAAAAATGAACAGAGTGTAAGTGAACTATGAGATAGTTATCAAAGAGTTTAATCTAACATAAGTATAACTGGAACCCCAGAAAAGGGAATAACTATTTGAAGAAATAATAGCAGAAAGATTTACAAACTTGTTGAAAACTATAAATTCACAGATCTGAAATGCTCGGTGAACTCCAACCTGAACAAATATAAAGACAATCACACTAAGATCTATAATAATCAGGAGCACCTGGGTGGCTCAGTCAGTTAAGTGTCCAACTTTGGCTCAGGTTATCATCTCACAGTTTGTGAGTGTGAGCCCTACATCAGGCTCTGTGCTGACAGGTCAGAGCCTGGAGCCTGCTTCAGATTCTGTGTCTCCCTCTCTCTCTCTGCCCCTCCCCTGCTCACACTCTGTCTCTCTCTTTGTCAAAAATAAATAAACATTAAAAAATAGATCTATTAAAATCAAATTTCTTAAAACCAGTGATTAAAAAATCTTTAAAGCACCCAGAGAAGAAGGATGCATTACGTACAGGGGAGCAAACATAATAATGGTAGCCAACTAATTGTTAGAAGTCATGCAGGTCAGAGACAATAGAGCAACATCTTTAAAGTGCTGAAGGAAAAAAATGTTACCTAAGAATTCTATATTCAGCGAACAAATCTTTTAAAAGTGAAGGCAAGAGACATTCACTATAAGACATGTTAAAGGAAGTTATTCAGGCAGAGGGAAAATAATACCAGATGGAAATTTGGATCTACACAAAGGAATGAAGAATTCCAGAAATGGTAAATATGTAGGTAAATATAAGAAACATTTTTCCCATTTTCAATCCCTGTAAAAGACTAGACTGTTTAAAGCAAAAATAATAACAATGTATTGTGGGTTTTTTAGCATATGTAGAATTAAAAATAAAAAGCTTCTGCACAGCAAAGGAAACAATCAGCAGAACTAAAAGGCAACCGATGGAATGGGAGAAGATACTTGCAAATGACATATCAGATAAGGGGTTAGTATCCAAAATCTATAAAGAACTTATCAAACTCAACACCCAAAAACAAATAATCCAGTGAAGAAATGGGCAAAAGACATGAATAGACACTTCTCCAAAGAAGACATCCAGATGGCCAATAGACACATGAAAACATGATCAACATCACTCGCCATCAGGGAAATACAAATCAAAACCACAATGGGGTACCACCTCACACCTGTCACAAGGGCTAACATTAACAACTCAGGCGACAACAGATGTTGGCGAGGATGCAGAGAAAGAGGATCTCTTTTGCACTTCTGGTGGGAATGCAAACTGGTGCAGCCACTCTGGAAAACAGTATGGAGGGTCCTCAAAACATTAAAAATAGAACTACCCTATGACCCAGCAATTGCACTACTAGGTATTTATCCAAGGGATACAGGTATGCTGTTTCGAAGAGGCACATGCACCCTGATGTTTGTAACAGCGCTATCAACAATAGCCAAAGTATGAAAAGAGCCCAAATGTCCATCGATGGATGAATGGATATAGAAGATGTGGTATACACACACACACACACACACACACACACACACACACACACACACACAATGGAGTATTATTCGGCAGTCAAAAAGAATGAAATCTTGCCATCTGCAACTACATGGATGGAACTAGAGGGTATTAGGCTAAGCGAAATTAGTCAGAGAAAGATAAATATCACATGACTTCACTCATGAGGACTTTAAGATACAAAAAAGATGAATATAAGGGAAGGGAAGCAAAAATAATATAAAAACAGGGAGGGGGATAAAACATAAGAGACTCTTAAATATGGAGAACAAACAGAGGGTTACTGGAAGAGTTGTGGAAGGGGGATGGGTAAATGGGTAAGGAGCATTAAGGAATCTACTCCTGAAATCATTGTTGCACTATATGCTAACTAACTTGGATGTAAATTAAAAAGATAAATTAAATTAAAAAAATAAATTTAAAAAAGTATAACAATAATAGCACAAAAGTTGGAAGATGAGGATTGGATTTATACTAATATAACAATCTTATACTGCACATAAAGTAATACTATTTGAGGGTAGATTTTGACTTTAAGATGAATAATAAAAACCCTAGAACACCCACTAAGACATAAAACAAGGAGGTTTAGCTAAGAAACCATAAGTGAAGCTAAATTGAATTAAAAAAAATATTCTAGTAATTTGAAGCCCTTTATGGTCCCACAGTTTCTTTCTTCCTTATTTTTTAGAAAGTCATGAAAACATTAGTATAGACCTTAGAAAAGAATTTCTAAACCTCTCTGACAGCGTTGATATCTTAGTTCTCAGTATCTGTTATCACTCTATGTCATGGAAACCACACACACATACCCCAAACTGTATTTGGAGTCTGACTGTCAAATATTCCTCACAATAAATGTATAATAATGTTCAAATACATGTGTTGCAAATTTATTTTAAAGTGTTATTAAATTCATAGGACTTGCTGTCATTATATGTCTTTTAATTAATTAATGTTTATGACTAAAGAATTAACTTCTACTTCATGTGAGTTATTAAAAGGGCTCCTCAATTTTATAAAGGCTGGGAACCATGGAACCACTATGATGGACTGAAGGGCTTGGTCTTGAGAGTTTGAGGCTCTTCCTTATAGGTAACAGGCATCACTGATGGTTTCTGAATGGTGTGCCATATGACAGCAGTGCTCTCAGATATTTTACACTTAGTGGAAGTGAGGCAGAAAAAAGTTGAATAGTTTTATTCTGAAGCTCAGTGCCTAAGACTAAATTGAATAATCACAAGTCAATCACTCAATTATAATTTGGCTGGCCTACAGTTCTCTGTTTGGATCAGTGAAGTGACCAGACCTGATATTATACATTTGATAACTTGAGTTTATGCTTGATTAGATAAGCCAGTCATTTGTTAATAGGTTAATATGATATACTCGTTGGTCATTTGTAATTTTGTGTGATGTGTGCTCAATATTCCTTGTTTTGGGGAATTGCTACATTCTCACTTAATTTGATTCTGGTAGGGTTGTTAATAATTTTCCCACACTTCCCCTTCTGAGCTAGCAATACCCATTCCTCTTATATACAGTAATTAATTCAGAATGGACACATGGCCCAAAAAGGGCCAATAATTTTCTCATCTGGGGAATAATATCGATGCTATGTGAAGAAAGGGATGACTTTTTCTCTGGGAATATGAGCACCAAGAACCATGTTTTACCAGAGCTGCCAGGGGCCATCTTGCCAGGGAGTCTTACTGCTAACAGAAAAAATAAGAGGCAAGCAAAGCTGAAGAATGGAAACAGAGTCCTGCTAATAGTAATTCATCTATTGTAAAATTAATTAGAAAATATATATTGAGTACTTGCTGTGTTCATCATCGTTCCTGGCCTTAGGGATATGGCAGTGAAAAAGCCCGGTAAATGCTTACATTCTAAAGAACTCTTGAGCCCCTTAATATGGTGGAATCTGAAGCCCGGTCCCATTAGACTTTCCAGTTATATGAGCCAATTAATCTTCCTTTTTCACTTAAATTAGTTTACCTTCAATTTTTGCCATTTGAAGGAATTGTAATACGTTATTAATTCTGATTTAAAAAGCTGAGAGGATCATTTAAAAAGAAGAGCCTGGTTGGAGACCAGAATTTGGAATTCCCTCAGTCTTTCTGGTCTAACAGCCTGTCAGCTGGACCACTGCTTCTCAAAGTGTGGCTTAGAGATCCTGCGGTTCCTGAGTCTCTTTCAGGAGGTCCACAAGGGTAAAACTATTTCATAATAATATTTAGATATATTTGCCTTTTCTACTCTCATTCTCTCATGAGTATATAGTAGAATTTTCCAGAAGCTACATCACTTTTATTAAGCTAGACATTAACGAGATCTGTAAAAATTACAACAATGCCACTCTTCTCACTAAATTAGCTTTAGTTTTGGTAAAAAAGTTGCTTTTCACTAAAATTAGTTATTTATGTTAAGATGTAATAGGTTTATTATTATTTGCAAACTAATTAACAGATAAACATTTAAAACATTTCTCAGTTTTAATATATAATGTGATAAAATCAATAGATTTAACCCACATGAACAAAACTCTGTGGGATCTTCAATAATTTTCAAGAGTGTGAAGTGATCTTGAGGCAAAAAGTTTGAGACCTGCTGATCTAGACCAGTGCTGAGTAGTTAACAGATCAATTGATACATTTTGTAATGAAACTGAGGAGTCATAGATATACAGATTAGAAGAATGCCAGCTTACTGGAGATGTAAATGCAATATAAGTTCTTGAACATACATTTCTCTTTTCCATCCTTCTAGATGAGAGTTTCCTGCTTCAAACTGAATTGCCACAAAACAAAGTGCAGTGATTACCTTACCATTAATGACACAGACTGATGTATCTTGGAAGAGGCCAGCCCTAATAAGCCTGAAAGTGTAGAGATGGTGGTAAGAAGCTTTCCTAAGGAAGCTACTCTTACTGCCAATCTGAATGAGGGAGCAGGCATCCTGTCAACAAGGTCAGGAAGAGATGGGTGTTTGATCCACTCACATCTGTAGATATGTTGGAGAAATGTAAAAAATTACAGAAATTAGTGACCATGAGCCATTATCTTGTGCCAAATCAACTTCTCAATACCCAGAGCCTTTGATGTGGACTGGGCCTGATGTCAACAGGAACATCAAATGAGGAAGTGGCAGGTGATTTTCAGTTATTACAGCTTTTATTCACTTAAGTATTTTCATACAGTTCCTCTTGCTTTAATTTTTGACTTGTATTTTAAGGTGTTCTCTCCCCAAAAGCTAAAATCACTATGTCTATGCAGGCCCAACATACTTTCACAAGCCTCTCCAACTCTGTGGCAGTCAAATCACTCCTATTTTTTCCCAATTTTGTCTTCCTTGCAGCTCTTTTAATGGCATCCTCCTCTTTGTCATTAAGGTTCCAAACTTAGAGTATTTGATGTCTTCTTTCTTGATGATCCTAACCATCCCCTTTCCTCCAGCTCTAGATTTCCAATATATTGATAATTCCTGCCAATTCTAACCAGTCTTTCATTAAGTCTCCACAGCTTTGTCATTTATTTCTTGATTAGATCAATGGGATCTGCCTGCCAAAATAAAACAAAACTTCTCAAAAGAATAACAACATTGTCAAGAGTTTCTGGAATTCAAGAAAGTATTGCCAGGATTAACAGGAAACAGGGTCAAACGGCCCAAATCCAAGATAAAAAACAACAGAGAAAAATAGAACTTGAAGTCTGGTACTAGAGTAACCAAATATATACTGTAAAATAATTATCTTAAGCATAAGCTGAAGAAAATCAATGAAATATGAAGAATTTTCATGAACACAAATCTGGAACACTCACAGAAAATGAATCTGTGAAATAAGAATCAAATGGAAATTCCAGAAGGGAAAAATGTGGTAACTAAAATCAATAAATTAGCAGATGGATTTATAGTACATTGGACACAACAGAAGATAGAATTAGTAAACTAGAAGAGATATCAGTAAAAATATCCAGATTGAATCATGGGGAGAAAAAAAAGAGATGAAAAATACAGAAAAGAGAGACATATGAAACACACTGAAAAGGTCTAAAACAAATGTAAGTTGAAGTCTCAGAGAGGAGAGAGGGGAAAGGAGAGGGGCAATATTTGAAAAACTACGGGCTCAGAATAAATGTAAAGGAAAACACACTTACTTACATCATAATAAAGCTGCTGGAAGTCAAAGACAAAAATAAAATCTTTAAAATAGCCAGGTGGAGGGGTGCCTAGGTGGCTCAGTCAGTTAAGAATCTGACTCTTGGTTTTGGATCATGTCATGATATCACCGTTCATGAGTTCAAGCCCCACGTCAGGCTCTGTGCTGGCAGCACAGAAACTGCTTGGGATTGATTCTCTATCTCCCTCTCTTTCTGCTCCTCCCCTGCTCTCACTGTCTCTCTCTCGAAAATAAATAAATAAATAAATAAAATATTTGCTGGTCGACAGCAGAAGTTATAAAATAAAATAAAATAGCCAGAAGGAAAAAACATATTTCCTCCAAAGGAGCATAATAAAGCTAAAAACTGACTTTTCAACAGAAGCAATGAAGGCCAGAGGAGAACAGAGTGATATACATAAAATACAGAGGAAAGTGACTGCCAGCCAAGAATTATTTACCCAGTAAAAGTAATCTTCAAAAATGAAGGTGAAATAAACACAGTTTCAGACAAAACAGCTGAGAAGTTTTTCTCTCCCCAGCAGATCTACACTAAAAGAAATAGTGATGAGAGCACTTGAGGCAAGAGGAAAACAGTCCCAGATAGAAACACAGTAATGCAGGGGCACCTGGATGGTTTAGCCAGTTAAGCATCTGACTCTTGATTTTGGCTCAGGTAATGATCTCAAGGTTTGTGAGGTTGAGCACCACACTGGGCTCCATGCTGACAGTGCAGAGCCTGCTTGGGATTCTCTCCCTCCCCCTCTCTCTGCCTCTCCCCGCCACTCTCAAAATAAATAAACATTAAAAAAAAAACCCACAGTAATGCAAGGGATGAAAGGGCATTGGAAAAGGAAAATATGTGGAAATATCTAAATGAATTTTGAGTATTTAACACAGATGTCTTGAGACATTTGAAATATGTGAGGCAATAACATGTATGACAGCAAAAGGATAAAAGATAGAGAGTAAATGGGATTTAGGTAATCTAAGGTCCTCACTTTGTTCAGGAATGATAAGCATACTAATTTAAGATATACCCTAATGATCTCTAGGGTAACAACTAACAGCATATGAAAGAATATATAACTAACAAATTAATAGAATGCATAATTAAATACTTTCTCACAAAGATTATTCCAGGCCAAGATGGCTTTAGCAGGGAATTCTTCCAAATACTTAAAGATGGAGTAAAACCAATTTCACACAAACTCTTAGCAGAAAATAGAAAAATAAGAGAGACTTCCCGTCTTGTTTTATAAGGTTAGAATAACTTTGATTAAAAAAAAAAAAAGCTCAGAAGGCTTATGAGGAAAACTCACAGGCCAATCTCTCTCATGAACATAGATAAAAAAGTTCTAAAAGGTGTAAAGAAAATATTGGCATATCAATATCAGTTACATATAAAATGGATAATCCATTACAACAAGTTGGGCTTATTCCAGTATAAGGTTGGTTTGATTCTCAAAATTTAATCAGTGTAATTCAGTGCATTAATTAAAAAAATGCATAAATATTATATAAACAACTTGATAGATATGGAAAGAGCACTTGATACAATTCATCATCCATTCATGATTAAAACTCTCCAAACACTAGGTACAGGAGTTGTGTTAAACTATTTCCCAAAGATGGCCACAATGTTTCTGTTCCCACATGCTCTTTTAAACTTACAGAACTCTGTTGAATAGAATGTAGTAGAAATGATGCTGTGAGAATTTTGAAACTAGATCATAAAAGGTAATGCAACTTCCACTCTATCTTCTTTCAGGATACTCACAATCGGAGATATTCAATAAACTATGTATGAGAAAGCTCAAATTGGCTTGGATGAAGAGACTATAGGGAGGGGCCCAACTAGAGGGGTTTTAGGCCAACCATTAGCACTAAACAAAGGATGTATGAATGAATAAGCTTTCAAATGATTCCATGCCTTCAAATTCAAGTCTTCTAGGTGAGGCCATGGATATTGTGAAACAGGGACAGAGCTTCTCTATTATTCTCTGTCTAAATTACTGACCCACAGAATCTTTGGGGATAATAAATGGTTATTTTTTGCCACTGAATATTAGTATGCAATCATAGGAACTAGAACAGAAGAAAACATCCTTAATTTGACAAATGACAGTGTTGAAAATCTTACAGCTAACATCACACGCAATGATGAGATATTCAGAGCTTCTCTGAGTTAAGGAATGAAACCACTTCTAAAATACATTTTAGTGGCTCTCTTAGCCAATACAATAAGGCAAGAAAAAGAAATAAAAAGCATACTATTTAGAAAAGGAAAAATAAACCTCAGCTTTGGCAGACACTAGGAAAGAAAATCCAAAATAATCTATAAACTTTTAGAATCAATAAGTAACTTTAGCATGGTCTTTGGATATGGAGTAAATACACAACAAAAATTGTATTTGAAAATACCAGCCACAAAAGAAAAATGAATTTTTAAAAACAACTTTTATAAAAACACTTAAAATTCACATAGGACTAAATCTAAAGAAAGATTGTCAAGGACATAAAATATTACTGGAAGAAATTAAGGAAAACCTAAATAAATGGAAAGCTCTGTTATGCTAATGAACCAGAAGACTCAACATTGTAAGAATGCCAGTTCTCCTCAAGTTAATCTATTGATGCGATGCGATCCCAATCAAAATCTCAGCAGGCTTTTTTTTATGTGAGATGATTCTAGAATGTACATGGAAAATAAAGGGTTAAGCATGCACAAGACAATCTTGAAGAACAAGATGCAAACACAGACACACAGAAACCAGCTGAATAGAGTCCAGAAATAAACCCACACTTATAATTGCTTATAAGTTGCCATCGTAATACAGTGTAGAAAGGATAATCTTTTCAACAAACAGTGTTGGGGTATCTATATGAAAAAGTGAGTATGCATCTGTACTTCATGACATAAAAATCCACTTCAAATGAATTATAGTCTAGGGGTGCCTGGGTGGCTCAGTTGGTTAAGCGTCTGACTTCGGTTCAGGTCATCATCTCATGGTTCGTAAGTTTGGGCCCTGCATTGGGCTCTGTGCTGACGGCTTAGATCCTAGAGCCTGCTTTGGATTCTGTGTCTCCCCCTCTCTCTCTGCCCACCCCCACTCATACTCTATCTCATTCTCTCTCTCTTAAAAATAAATATAACTTTATAAAATTTAAAAAATGAAAGAATTATAGTCCTAAATATGAAAAGTGAAACAATATAGTTTCTAGAAGATAATGCAGCAGAATATGTTTATGATGTTGTGATAGGTAAAGATTTCTTAAAAAGGAAACAAATCACACTAATAAAAGAATTGGCAAATGGGACCTCATAAAAATTAAAAACTTCTTATTAGAAAATTCTATTAAGTAAATGGAAAGGCAAGCCACAGACTGGAGAAAATATCTGAAATATTCACAATGCATAATATGATAAAGCACTTTTGTTCAGAGTATTTATAGAACTCCTAAAATCAAGTAAGAAATATATAGATAATACAATAACAATAACAAAAGAGCAAAAGATTTGCATAGTGCAATAAACATATGAAAAGATGTTCAACATCATTATTCATCAGAGAAATGCAAATTAAAATCAGTGAAATACTCCTTCGTAACCACCAGAATGGCTAGAGACAAACATGACAGAAGAACAACAACAAAAAACTAAAAACCCCCACTGACTCTGTAAAGTTGCTGAAAACACAGAGCAGCTGGAAGTCTGATATATTGCTATAAATTGGTACAACCACTTTGGCAAACTGTTTGGCAATATCTTCTAAAAATGAATGGAGACACACTTTTGACACCCCCAGGGGTAAATATATGAAGGAAATGTATACATATGTACACTAAAAGATATGTACAGAAACAACCTAATTCACTATATAAATTGTAGTATATTTATACAATGGAATATTATACAATAATGAAAATTAAATGGAAATATCTCAGACACAAAATAGTTAATATTCATATACTTATTCACATAAAATTGTATACATTTTAAAAGCAGGAAACTTAATCTATAGGGAAAGAAGTCCAAATAATGATCTTTAAGGAAGTGGGCATAGAGAGCCTTCTCATATGTTAGTAACATTACATATCTTGGTTTGCGTGGTAGTTGTATGAATGATTTCATTTTGTATAATTTCATCCACCGATGTGTAGTTTTTAGTGTATGTATATTTCATAAAAAGACTTTAAAAAATAAAAAGAAGAAAACATAGGAGTGATGCCTGAGTCATGCTGATGGCAACAGCCATGACTTCCTGATCCTAGGTAGACATGTATCCTTGCCCAAACCCCAAAGAGTGGGCTCCATGTAAATATCACATATGGAGTTCTGGTTACCATAGTGTAGATAACTCAACAGCGACAATACCTCCATTGTCTCTGGGAACAAACTGTGAATTCAGGGCTATGCCAAAGTGGCACTGCAGCATAGAAACTTAACTCCTGAATTCATTTCTTATTCTGTTGGATTTAGGGAAGTTTAGTTCGGGTTGGGTTTGTGGAGGAATAAAAGTGGGGATGGGGAGAAAGATGGGTGTGGGGAGGGGTGATCCATCAGATCAAGTTGAAACGCAAAGACAGAACAGCACAAAAGCCTGAACTAATGATCTGCTCAAAATGCTTTCTCAGTTGGGGCCCGTCCACCACTCCTGCCACTTGTCAGGGCTCAGGCTTGGCATTACTTTGAAGGGAGACCTTAGGGGACCCTTGAAGTTCTGGCAGAAGCAGCCGCAGTGGCTCCTGTGTCTAATCTGAAGTCCCCTCCCATCTCCTCCTACTCAGCCTCTGATTCCTTCAGCTTGCTTCCTGAAGTAGAAGTTCCCAACCTCAACCAAAGAGTGGGGGCGGGGAATGGAGAAGAAATGAGGAAAGCACTGGTGAGGTCAGAGGCCCAGCAACCAGTCTGGGAGAAATCCTCTCCTTGCTGAACTAGAGGCATGTCTCTGGGACAACATAGGCCTCAAGGAGCCTGAAGGAGATAGTTTACTGAATATCTATTACTGTACTCCACATGATCTCAGGTAACATTATTTCCATTTGATTGATGAGGAAATGAGCTCAGAAAGATGAAGCCCCCTGCCCAAGGCCATAGTGTGTAGCTGGCAGAATCCCCCTCTCCAATCTTCTCCCAGAGCTCTTTCCTGCTCTGCTGGGGTCCTCCATTCTCCAGGTTCCTGCACCGGTGAACACTCTGGGCCTTCCTGGGTTAGCTGCAGGAGGCTACGTCTTTAGGCCCTTGTAGCTAGCCAGCAGGAGAGAGAGGCAGCTTTTTCTATCCGTAGTGAGTGGCTGACTCCCTGCTGACACTCTGGGTATATCCCTGAACCCCCTGGGCCAGTCTCTCTTTGGCCCCGGCCTCTCAGTCAAAGGTTTGGAAAATCTGGCTGGAAATTTAAGACAGCAGAGAGCACAGCTGGCTCCCACTGAGTAAAGAGCAGCGAGTCCCTGATAAAAGCTCATTCATCTCTAGGAGCTTCATGCTTGAAAGGCTCTAAGCGCCTGAAGAGAAATTGTGCAAACTGACATCACAATAAACAGAGAAAGCATGTCTATAACATCCCAGACAGGCGGCAAACGCCACTGGTGACATCAAGGCCCACAACTGCTGTGAAAAGAAAGTGTCAGTTGTGCCATGTAGACTGCCTCAGACAGATAGGGTGGGGACAGTGGGGCACAGACTCCAGCCAGGGAGCTGTGTGACCCACTGGCACTTGCTATGAGAGACAAGGTCACAAGAATCCCTAGGAACAATTTAGTAATCTATGATGCTGGGACCAATAAGATTTGTTACTCACTTTCCAGGTGATGAACTGAAGCTTGGAGTCATGTCTTTAGTTGCCAACTCTTCATTTATTCATTCATTTGTTCATTCACCAGACATACAACTAGCACACAATAGGTTCTGAGCTTTGAAGATAAAAGAAAAAAGACCTGGTTTCTGGCTTTGACAATCCCACTATATAGTGGGAGTGACAGACATAAAATAACTACAGTCTCCTTGTTTTTAACTCTGGCATTTTTTTTTTTTGTCATTTATGAAGACAGTTGTAGGAAAGATACACTGTAGAAAAAAATTGAAAATATTGAGAAGGAAATAAAAGCCACACACAATCCTGCTATCCAGAGACAATCACTGTCCACATTTAGGTATATAGATGTAGTTCATATACTCAGTGACTCAGCAGCAGTGGAAGAGGCAGAAAGTGGGTGGAGCTCAGAGCGTGACCCAGGTGGTGCGGAGGTCTTTCTAGATGGAGAAGGAAGGCAGTGCTTCCCTGGGAGAGAGTGAGGAAAGGGCAGGAAAGCATGGTGGGTGTGCTGGGACTGGTGGTCCCAGTGGGGAGGGCATGGGAGAAAAGATTGAAAACATGGGTCAGGTCAATTGCAAAGGAGCCTCTGGATCCCACAAACAACTTGGATCTCATCCTGTAGCCTTTCTCACTGTGGTGTCACTCTGCAGAAATTAGGTGTGAGATGGGTTTCTGGTAATTTGTTACTAATGACCCTTCAGATATTGATTGAGTTGGCTTTTTATAGTTAATACAATAAAGCAGATTCAAAGTGGTCATCAAGCACCTCATCTCATTCCCACACTGGCCACAAAAGTGGATGGGAAAGGGGTAGAGCAGAGCGAGAGTGGTGCCTCTCCCAGGAGTGAGTGTCAACATGTCCCTCCCACCCTGTGATAATTATTAGCATTGTCATCCCTTCCTGCCTTGAGAGGGCAGAGTCCATACCTGTCTTTTTTATATTTTTTAAGTTTATTTATTTATTTTTTAGAGACAGAGAAGGAGAGAGAGAGAGAGAGAGAGAGAGAGAGAGAGAGAGAGAGAGAGAGAATCCCAAGCAGGCTCCACGCCATCAGCACAGAGCCTCACAAGGGGCTCAATTCCATGAATTGACCTGATCATGACCTGAGCCACAACCAAAAGTTGGGCTTAACCTACTGAGCTACCCAGGCACCCTGAGTCCATACCTGTCTTAATGTTTGCTACATCCCAGCTCTAGCATGTTTCATTCATTCATTCATTCATTCATTCATTCATTCATTATTGAATGCCTACTATGTGTTGGACCATTGACACACTTCACTATGATGAACAAATGTTCCTGCCTCATGGAGTACACAGTGAAATCAGAGTGGGACTTTAAACAAGTAAGCGTGCTGATCAATGTTTCATTATAAATGGTAAAAATACTGTGAAAGAACAGTACAGGGGTTCTGCATGGGGAAGGCTAATTAAGCTGGGAGCAATGAAATTGCCAAGGTAATTACATTTCAGTTGGTCCCTAAAGGGGCTGGAACAGAACAGGCACTAAAAGATTATGTATTGAATGGAAGAATAGTCAAAATCTGCATATGCTGATGGATGTGTGTCACGCATGAGAGCGATGCCTGTCGACATCAAAGCTTGGCTGCCATGGCCGATGGCGAGGAAGATCTTGTAGTGTAGGAGTGGTGCAGTCATATCTGTGGTTTAAAAAGATGACAGCTGCCTCTTTAGGACCTTCTCTATAGTTTCTGGGAACAGACCTAGTGATTCCTAAGAATTCTTCCACTTCTGTTCTGGAATCCTTGACCAATCAGTTAACAACCACCAGGCCCTTAGGCAACCTTGGCAAAAGGGTGAGGGTGACCTTGACCTCTCTCCCACTCAAACTCTTTCTCCCTTCAATTGCTATTCTTCTTTTCATTGTCCTTGAGCAACTCAGACCTCACACTGATTCTACTTCTCCTTATCAAAACTGCTTTCATAAAGTGAATGATGTAAATGCCTGATAAGGCTCATTATGCAGTATTCCTTCCTGTTACCAGTGATAGACTCTTGAGCCAAATAAATGAATGTGAATAGTGAAATTCCAGCCAAAGCCAGGGCCACAAGTGGCTGTCATCAGGCCCATGCTTACAGTTCCTCCAGGGCCCTGCACTCTGCCTTGAGGGGCTTGACCAAATGATGGGGTTATGGGGTTTCCATTTTCCACTCAGTGGGCACAGGATGCGGGAGGGTCTAGGTTGGGGGTTGACTGGACTGGAAAGGCTATGGGTGCCACAGGAGGAGGTGGTCGAGGAAGGAGGGTTGAGCTGAGCAGTGCAGACTAGGTAAGGTTTGGGTGAGCGGAGAGGAGCAGGGAGATGGGGTGAAGACCTGAGCTGGAATGAGCCAGGGGACCTGGACATTACTACATGGCTGTCATTCACCTGCCTAAGTGCCACCTTATCCCATTAGCCGGAGGCAGCAGCCTGCCACAGAGAAAGCTGCTCTGTTACTTACCAGCCATGTGGTCTGGGGCACATTTCTAACATTTCTACGATTCCACATCATAAGATAAATCGCAATACTTACCTCTCTAATTGTGGTGAGGGTTTAGGAAGATAGAAACCAGGAAATTGCCTAGGGGAGTGCCTGTCACACAATGTGTATTCAATTGATGTTGATTTTCTTTCCTTGCCAGCTAAGTGAGTCAGTAAGTTCCCACCCTCAGGATCAGGCTGTTTCACTGGAGGCATCATATGATTCTTAATAACCAGAGTGCTTCCCAGGTTTTGAAGGTCACTGACTAAAAGGGTGATCTTTCAAAGGTCCCAGCTTTTCCTGCTCTGGGACACAGCCGTTCTGAGGGTGATAGACGCTCACTAGCTTACCGGTTTTAGGGGCGCAGTGATGGCAGACGAGGGGAGTGTGGAGGGCTCTGTGTGGTAAGGGGCAACAAGAGATATGGGGACTTCAGATGTGGCTGGATGACTTAGGGCAAATTGCTTACCCAGCTCGTGTGAGGTGGGTGATCAGCGTGTGAGCTGAATTTGAATGAGATTTAGTTGCTTGGGTTCTGGTGGGAGGTGCTGTGCTGGAACACATAGGCAAGGCAAGTGAAGGTCTTTTGCCGGAAGATAAAACATTGATTTTAAACAGAAAAGAAAAAAAATTATTTTCTCGAGTCTGAGTTCAATATTGATAAGCTGTGGAAAGTGCTTGATGTGTTTCTCCATCCATAAGAAATGAAGAGACTGTGTCACTTTTAGTTTCTCAGAGATCCCCAGGCTCCTTACTATTGGCTCCAGACCGAGTAGATAGAAATATGAATATTAACAAAATCACAAATATGAATAAAACACACACACGAACATAAATATGTTCATACCTATAAAACATAAACACATATATGAATATGGTACCTGCCTTCTTCCTCTAATTTCTGAGGAAAGGCAGTTCTCACGCCATATTCCTTATTTAGAGTCAAACTTGTACTGCACACATGACTAGAACAATCCTTAGTTCGCATGAAGTGTGTTGTAGCCTGAAGACAGCTCTCACATCCCTTGTCTGCCGCGTGTCAAACAAGCTCCTCCCAGAAAAGGTAGGGCAGGTGCTGTCATCCAGGTGTGCGTGTGGAAATAGCCATGGACAGGTAGGTACTTGCCTCCCCGGTGGCCACTGAATTCTTTCACTGCCCTCTTACTCTGTGCTGACCTTTAGTCTGTGTTCTCAAGGCTCCCACAGACCAATTAGGAATGAGTCATTTGCATATGCAAATCAATTACAGCGCCAGGTTTTTTAGGGACAAGGTTCCACCCTGAGCTCCCTAGGCTCACGCACTGCTGAGATTGTCAGATGTGAGCCCTCAAGCACAGCCTCAGTCTTTCTCAGTGCACAGCTCTGTTACCAAGACCAAGACTTAGGAGAGAACTAACAAGCAGGCCCAGGGGACGCTTGAACACATGGGTCTGAAACTCACTCTTTACCCGCTTGGTGATTTTGGAATTAATTAAATATCCTATTTTACCAAAGCTTTAGGGTGTTTTTGCTCTAGAAAGCTCCTTTTCTCTTAACTAAATTGAGGCCCATAAATGAGAAATACAGTGTATGAAATCTCAGGATGTCACGCCATAAATCTCAAGCATGCGGCTTTGCAAATCTCCTTTAGGATAAATTGTAGCAATAAAGTGTTTGCATTCTCTCCATCTATTGTTTGGTGCTGGGGAATTGAGCCCTCTTCAGTTATTGGCACTTTGATTGCAGACCATGGGGTATGTAAGACAGGGGGGATGTGAGGCGGCTCGGCTGTGGGCCCTGGGGGTTGCCAGTTCTCTTTCTGCCACCACCCAGGGGCATTGGTGTTTCTGTTGGCAATGACCTTGGGAGACATTAAGAAGGTGTACGGAAAGTCTTCTCAGGGGCAGAAGGCATAGGTTTGGTTTAGACCAGGAGAAGAGGCATGGGATTCTTGCAGCCTAGCACAGAAAATCTTTGACTTAAAACACACTAGACACGTAACTAAAATTTGGGGTTTTTTTCCTAAGCCTTTCTCATTCTCTTCAACCTGACTATTACTCGGTGCTTTATTCCTTCAGTTAAATATTAAATAGCACTTTAAAAAGAATGAATGAACTCTATACATTTCAACACAGGAAAATCCCCAAAAACAGTGTCGAGTAAAGAAACACAAGTTCCAAAAGATATATGCAGTGTGATCGAAACAAGAATATAGGTTAGGTATGGACACATTCATATATAGGAAAAATAGAAAGTTTCATGTGGAATAACACTCAGAAACTTCAGGAGAATAATAGAGGGGTGGGTAGGGCAAAGGGGAAATCCTGAGAAACTTAACAGAAGACCGTGGGGGATGGAAGGAAAAAAAAAGGGAGAGAGACAAACCATAAGAGACTCTTAAAAACTGAGAATAAACTGAGGGTTGATGGGGGGTGGGAGGGAGGGGAGAGTGCGTGATGGGCATCGAGGAGGGCACCTGTTGGGATGAGCACTGGGTGTTGTATGGAAACCAATTTCACAAGAAATTTCATGTTAAAAAAAAAACGGGGGAGACAACCTTTATTTAAAAAAGGGGGGGAGGGAACCAAAGCAAATATGGCAAAATGTTAGTATTTATCAATTTTAAGTGGTGGGTACATGGGTGTTTGTTATACTTGGCATATTATTTTCTGTATGTCTGCAATATCTCACAAATATAAAGTAACATTATTTTTAAAAGAATAAAAATTATACAAGGAGGTGTAAAATGGTATTTTTTCCCCTTCACTTTCAATTTCCTGAGGTTGAGCATCTTTACACAAATTTCTTGACCATTCTACCTTCTCTTTTGTGATTTGCCTGTTCATACTCTTATTTTTCTCTTGTCCGTGCTTTTTATTCTTGAGCTAGAAAAACTCATATAACAACTCCTTAAATAGACATAACTTAACCCCTTTCTTGTAAGTATTTTCAGAGTTTGCTGAGTTGTATGGAACTGTTTATCTCTAACAGGTCCCAGGTTGTCTATTCATATTTCTTGTCTCTGCTTTTTACTGTTCCCTTGCCCCAGGGACATGTTGACGTTTTTTGCTGTTGTCAGTCAACCTACCCACTTTCTTTACTTATCAGCCAAGAAGAAAGACTGGTCAGACACAGACAGAACTGGGGCTGGCTGGGTCAGGCAAGAGCCCTACAGGAACACACAGGTGGGGGGAAAAGTGGGCAGTGTGGAAGCCCCACAGAAAGCCATTAGTCATCTGGGATATTGGAGATGTCCTAAGCTAATCGCTTCTCAAACTTAAATGTGTGTATGAATCTCCTAATGACCATGTTACAATGCAGATTCTGACTTGGCTGGTCTGAGGGAGGCCTGAGATTCTGCATTTCTAATGAACCCCCAGGTGCTGCTGCTGGACAATGACCACACTTTGAGCAGCAAGGTCCTGAAGAAGGAAAAAGATTCAGGGTGGTCCTTTGGGCGACCCCACATGGCACTTGGGTGTACCCCTCCAACGCGAGCTTGTGCTCCTATGTCTGAGGTTCAGCTCCATATTTAGTGAAGGGGGAGCCTTAGAGATTATTCCAGAACAGCTGGTGAGGAAACAGTGACTCATCCATGACCACACAGCTGGTTAGTGATAGATCTAGACTGGAACTTGGGTTCCTGATCTGTAGTTCAGTGTTTTAACTTTTACTATTTCATCATTTTCCTCTTAGAAAAAAACTCAACAGTAAGAATTCTCTGAATTGCCAATATAGTAGGTTTAAAGCAACTCCCCTGTAGATTAACCCAGATTTAAAATAAAAGAGCACTGGGGAAGGGAAAAAATTGTTTGTTTCAGTCTTTATCATAGGATTCCTACAAACTGCAAGCTCCCACAATAGACTTCACATATAACGTGATTTTACCATAAATCAATTTATATGTACTATTTTATCAGCACACATTGCACAAATAAAGACCCACTTTGATTATTCTGTCCCTGCCAGACCCTAGGTCCTTGTCTTTCTTTAGCTTTCTAGAATCTCTGACTTTTGCAAAGCTACTTCTTTCGGCTTCAATTTCTTCACCTCAAAAGGTGTTGGACCCACTGCCTCTAAGGTCTTTTCAGTTTTAATAGTTTTTGAGCCTAAAGCTTTCTTCTTTGTATACCTTAAATATGGTTTTCTAGGACTCTTCTCTAGATGTCATTTTTCTCTTTACATGGTTCACAGCTTTCCTGCCCAGAAAAGTGATAAGTGAAAGGAAGGACTATTGATATAGTAGTTACTTTATATTCAGGAAAGAGGGTCAAGGTACTATTTAAAACCCAGCAACAGAATGACTTGTAGATTGATTTTCAAAGGCTCTTAAGCCTCAGTTCTTCCCACAAAGAAATAAATTAATTGCCCCACCGCCTACCTGCCTTAGAAGAAAATATATGGTCAGGCCAATGCACCGTTAGGAAACCTAATCAAGCCAATTGTGGCTTTCCCTTCCTGCCTGTGACCACAGATCTCAAATGGACGAAGTGTAAATATTTAGAAAAAAACCCCTGGGTAAATTCTGACCAGCCACTGCCTCCTTCCCTTGAGACAGTCCTCGTTGGAGACCAGTATTGGGAAGGAAAACCCCAGCAGTGTTAGGACATAAATGCTTTCTCTGGGCTTGTAAAGGTACTGCTTAGGGGTAGGAGATATACCACTGGATATGAATGGGGAAAGTTGCTGTATGATCAGAGCCCTGGTTTCACAAAAGGGAAGGGTTGGTCTGCAAGATTTTCTAGTCTCTTAACTCTAACAGTATATAGTTCAAAAATTTTATATCTGAAGGTGGACTTGGAGTGCAAGCATAAATCCTATTTATTTAAGATCAAGAAGAACTAAGGGAGAAAGATCAAATCAGAGATGATTAGCAAGGAAGAGCAGAGGTCAAAACTATACTACAAGAATGAAAACTGAGGACACTTGGGAAAGTTTTACCTAATGTTTTAAACCTGCGCCAAGCTATTGATGGGACATGAGGTCATGCACTAGGGCTTTCTTTGGCATGAAATCCATGGCGTGGATCTCCTGGGTCCTTTGCATATAAATGAGTATTGTTGGTGCAATGGAACAACTATAGAGTCATATTGTTTCAGCAGATGAGAGAGCAGAACAGTGCTGTTAAAGGGAAAGTAAGGCAAAACACCCAAAACAAAACCAAAGTGAAAAATGAAAAACTCTGAGACCCCGTCTTTGGAGAAGAAAATTCCTTATTCTTCCATGATGTCATTTACTCAAATCTATGGCAAGAAGTACCCCATGAATGTTTCCCTTTGTGTGTGGAAGGACAATGAATGGGGTGGGTGGCAGGTGGATAGACCAATGGAAGCTTGCCTTAGTTTATAGGCATTGGACCTGCCCAGTTCTATTTTACTTGGCTAGGACTAGATGGTTGTTGGGTTAAGAAGGGTGAATGAGTAACATGTGCCCTACAGTAGGAAACCCAAGGGCAGGAACTTGAAAGAGACTGAAGTGGAAATTTGCACCTGGAAAGAGAACTGGAATAGGAATTACAAGAGTAAGTTCAGGGGCCAACAAGCTGTGCAACCTGGATAACTGTCTGCCTCTTCTAGAGTCTTAGTTTCCTTAGCTATAAAATGGGTTCCACCCAATGGTTTTAAAACATGTCTGCACACCAACATCCCCTGAGGAGCTTTCAAAAAGGACCGATATCTAGGCACCAGCTCACACCAATTGATTTAGAATCTCTGGGGCTGGAGCACAGTCATCAGGCTCTTTTGAAAGCTTCCCAGCCAATTCTAATGCATGTCCAGGTACACCAGTAGCATCAGTTTCACCTGGGAACTTTCCAAAAATGCAGAATTTCAGGCCCCAGCCCAGAGACATACTGAAGGGGAATCCGCATTTTAATAAGATTCTCAGATGATTCACACACACTTCCAGGCTTGAGATTCCCCAAGACAGACGACCTCCAAATAACATTTTATTTTCAATTGTGAAATATTTTTAACATATAGAAACACTTAGAGAAGAATGTAACACCATGTACCCAAGCAGCTTTACCAAATCATTAGTTGTTACCATTTTGCTTTAGATTTTAACGTAGTAACATGTATTTTAAGTTGAAGTCCCTCTATGTATTTCTCCTGAATCCTATTTTTTTCCCCCTCTCCATAGATGTAGTTACTATCCTGACTTAAGTATTTCTCTATTTCATGAATCTTTTTACATTATTATCACAGGGGTAAATAATCAGATAGGCAGATAGATAGTAGATATGGCTTTGCCTACTCAGTAAGTTTTCTGTTGTCAATCCATCTTTGTTTTCCTGGGACAAATCATAATGGGACATGACATATCTGTATCTATACCTACATGCTTTTTAAATACACTGCAGGATTTAGTTGCTTGATACATTATTTAGGATTTATGGTATTAAATGAGGTTGGTTTAGTGTTCCTTTACTGTCAGTTTTGTTATCAAGAGTATGCTGGCCATATTAAATGAGAAATATTCAGTAAAAGATAGGATTATTTTTTTTCTTGGAAAAATAAAAAAGCTTACCTAATAAAACCATCTGGATCTTGTGCAGAATGTTGGAGGGGTTGATTATTGTTCTTTTTCATTAATGCATATCAGTTTTTTTAGAGTTTCTATTTCTTCTTGAGTCAATATTGCTAATTTATCTGTTTCAAGACAATTATGCATCTCATCTAAGTTTTCAAATTTATTGACATAAAATTGTTGATTGAATTCATTCATTAAAACATTTTTTACTGTTTCTGAAGTTATTGCCTGATTTTCTTTCTTTTCTTAAAGGAAAGCTTTAAGCATCAGTGTCACTTGGGAACTTAAATATTTAAGTTTTGTATTTCCAAAGAGCCAGCTTCGTTAACTACTCTGTTACTTCTTTCTTATCTGTTCTTTGAGTTAGGTTTTATATTTGTAGCCTGTTGAGTTGTATCTTATAGTTTTTTTTCCCAAAGTGTTCATAAGGTTATAAACTTGACCTCAAAGTTCACTGTAGCTGCTTTCAAATTTTGATTAGTATGTTTAATGTTTCTTGATTCTAAATATCTAGTCACTTCTTCTGTGATTATCTCTTTAATCCATGAGTTATTTAGGAGGACATTTTTATGTTTCTAAGTATATGTTAGTATTCTTTTAAATTATATTTTATTATCATTACCTTTAATTTAATTGCACTATGGTCAGAGAACATGATTTATATGGCATCAGTCTTAATATATATTCCTCTGGATATAGAATGTGGTATCTTTTCATAATCGGGTTCTTAATGAGATGTTGTATGTTAATTCTGTTGTTCAAATCTATATCCTTACTATTTTTCTGTTTGATTTCCAAATTTCTGAGAGAGTGGCTTTGTCAGTTCATCTTTGTTTTTGGTCATCTCTCATTTACTTTATACCTCGCAAGGCCATATCATTAACTACATGAAAGCTTGCCAGAGTCTTCCTTTACTATTTTGTTATGTCCCTTACCAATATTACGAACTGTTGCTGTTAAGTTCTATTTTAACTGATATTAATTTCTTTTGGTAATATAGCAAATCTTTTTTCCATCTCCTTCTTTTCAACCTCTCTGTGTGGTTTTGTTTTAGGAATGCTTCTTGAAAGGAGTAGGTAGCTGCTGCTTCTCTTTTTTTTTTTTTTAATTTTTTTTTCAACGTTTATTTATTTTTGGGACAGAGAGAGACAGAGCATGAACGGGGGAGGGGCAGAGAGAGAGGGAGACACAGAATCGGAAACAGGCTCCAGGCTCCGAGCCATCAGCCCAGAGCCTGACGCGGGGCTCGAACTCCTGGACCGCGAGATCGTGACCTGGCTGAAGTCGGACGCTCAACCGACTGCGCCACCCAGGCGCCCCAGCTGCTTCTCTTTTTAATTCAATATGAAAATCTGTCTTTCAAATAGGTGAATTTAGTCAATTTCCCTTTTTTGTGTGATTACTGATACATCTGTCACATTTCTACCAACTGACATCACTATCTTTTTGATATTTTTTACATTCTCTTTCTTTTATTTTTTCCCCTTGCCTGATGCTAGATCATTACTATACTATCCTATATTACTATATACTACATTAACATTTTTTAAAGTTTATTTATTTATTTTGAGAGAGATAGGGAGAGAAACAACAAGAGGGAGCATGCAGGAGCTGGGTAGGGACACACACACACACACACACACACACACACACACACACACAGAGAGAGAGAGAGAGAGAGAGAGAGAGAGAGAGAGAGAGAGAGAGAATCCCAAGCAAACTCCACATTCCACACTGAGCCCCATGTGAGGCTTGATCTCACCACTGTGAGATCATGACCTGAGCCCAAATCAAGAGTTGGATGCTTAACTGACTGAGTCGCCCAGGTGCTCCTATATACTACATTAACTTTATATGTTACATACTATATTGACTGTATATACTATGTTAACTTTTCCTCAGCTGATTTATATCTGAAGCTATAGATTATCTTTCTCTTCTTTGAAACAATCTTAAACTTTTACATACATACTTAACTATAATTTGCTTAGAAGAAAAACTAAATTGAATTTTTTTCCATGTTTCCAACCCTCTTCCAAAACAACATAGAACTTAGCATGCCTTCTAAGTACCCATTGAACATCACTTCCCATTTTGTTTTGCTTCCTTGAGAGTTTAAGTTTCACCTCTTAAAATATTCTGAATTATTTCCCGTAACTAATGGTTAATTGTAACATTATAAAATTTACCAACATGGTTTAATCAGTTTTATGCTATCTATTGTTTCTTGTGTCTCATACTTTCCCTCTAGATTTACTTTCCTTTTTGGTGAAGTATATCCTTTAATGTTCTTTTCATGAAAGTCTATGGATTATAAACCCTCTTAGTCCTTATAATTCTGAAGGTGTCTTCATCCTGACCTTATTTCTTAATGATACTTTAGATAGCTTTAAAATTCTGGGTTGACAAATTCTTGTCCTCAGCACTTCAAAGATACTATGTCTACTGTTTCCTGATATCTTTTGTTGCTAATGAGAAGTTTGATGTTGTGCTGATTATATGTAGTCCATTTAAAAAATATGCTACCAGCTTTTTAATTTTTCTCTTTATTATCCTTCATCCCCTCTACTTTCTTCCAACATCCTGCTAGACTATGTAAGACGCTCTCTATTTCCTGGTCTCTAAACTGCTTTTTCAAACATGTTGCAAATCTGTCTTCACTCTGCTGTGCGCTGGGTGGATCCTTGAGTGTAACCACCTAATGCTTTAATTCTCCATGTGAACAAGACTATACCAGAGTTCATCCCGTCTATTGAGTTGTTAAATTTGATTTGAAATTTTATTTTTACTTTATTTTTAATGGCTATCTTTTTCATTCCCAATATTTATAAATCACTTTCTTTCTATGTTCCCGTTTCATTTAATGTCAGCCAACCTTTGTTTTATAACTTTTGTTTCCTGACTTTTTAAATAGAAGCTTTTCTTCATGTATATATTTAAGTAGACCCTAAATGCACTCATTTTAAAGCCCACTCAGACTGGTGCAAAAACTTTTAATTTGAGGAGCATTGCTACCCTGATCATTGATTGTAGGCTTTTTTCTTGGCATATTTTTACATTTTAGGATTTTGTACTTGAAGCCTAGGCTCAGTCTGAGTGATCTGTGTTTGTTTACATGCCCCCCCCCGCCAACCAGGCTTTCCCCCTCCCTTTCTAGCATTTGTGTTGCCCCTGCTTGCTCTTCCCTCAAGATCAGAATCAGATACAGTCACTGGGCAGTTTGGTTCAGTTTAGGTCACAAGACATTGTCCATAGGACAGCAGATTGCTAAAAACAATGGCCTCAGTGGCCCTTTTTAGTCTCCTTTCAGGATCAGAGGAGCTTATCCTGTGTCAACCCTGGCTGCAGGCACTGAGCACTGAGTTCTCATCTTGGATGGTTACCCTGAGAACTACTCACCTCTGAGGGGCCCAGTTCCTAGCTGTACGGACTGCTTCCTTCCCCAGAGCTCTTTGGGCCCAGTGTTATCTACTATTGTCCATTTCTGTTTTGGGTTTGAGAGATGGTGCCTGCATTTTTGAGCTTAGTTATATCACTGCATACCTATCACTGTGATATATTTAGAAGAAGGGAATGCACAATACACCCTCTTTCTCAAAGTCTAGATTTGCAGAGAATGGCCCAGGTGCTGTGTCAGCAGGTTAATGGGGAATCCTGTTTTCTCAGACAGTTGGAGTTAGTATATATTATGTTATCACCTACCCTTTAGAATATAAGTACCAGAAGGAGAACGTCTGAGGTTCTCTATCATTCCTTGCATTTCCAGGACCCAGGAGATTGTAGAGCATGAAATAAGCGCTTCACAAATGTTACAGAAAAAAACAAAATAAGCTTCTCTGGACATTTTTCTGAACCTTTCTGATAATGTTCTTAGACTTAAATTCAAACATCTACCCCCTGGCCCATAACTTCAGTGTTGCACATAAAGTCAGCACATTTTTAAGATCAATGACGTCTTGAAGTCAGCCATTAACTGCAAAAGTCAGAGCTGCATAAGAGAGATATGGACATGCCCTGTTTTATCACAAAGGAGCAACATGCAAAATATTCCCTGATAAATATCCTACCAGTAAATTAAAAACAATAAGCAAATACCTTCAAATTGCTTTCACAGTGTGTTTTGTATGTCTTTCTCTTTGAATATTATTTATGAAGGATAACTTACTGATATTGTTGTTACCCCAAATTGTATACCAAAGAAAATTAAAAGCACTACACAGGAGGAAATAATGAATAGTAGCATTTAATTAAAACCAAAGTGAGTACAATCAATGCCTGTCTAATACAATAATGAGCTTAATTTAATTTTCATTTAATGGAAAAAAAATGAAGCTTAAATCAACTGCCTATGGAATTATATGACAGCAATTTTAAAAATGCAGGTTTTTCTAAAGCAGAGTCCTAAGAGAATAACAATGAATAAAAACAATGCCAACTAACAGGTCCATGTCTATTTTCCACTAGAGTTAGAAGGGATAGTTATTAGTAGGACTATGTATTTTGAGCTTCTGAATGGTAGAATTAGTTAAAAAGCAATACTAACTTTCTGAACTTTGGAGTCATCAAAAAAGTAGACAAAAATTGAATTTCTAAGGATTGCCAGTTTGGGATCATGGCCCAAAAGGGACTGAAATAAACAGATGGCCATGTCGGGGAGTGTGAACGGAAGCCTCCCACCAGATCTCTGTGGTATGTAGGGCAGCAAGTAAGCCAGAGGTGGGAGAGCAGTATGGGAGGGAACTGTCACACCCCCTACAGCTGTCTGTGGCTATGACAGAATCTGCAGCTGTGGGAACAGGACTCAGGTTAGATAATGATGTGGGGCTGTTTTTCCAAGTACCAGCTTGGACTTTGAGGAAAGGCAGTTGCCCTCTATTAAGACTGTGCTATTTATGAACTCCAGCTTCTGCTAAAGAAAGTACTCTGCTTAAGATGGTTAATCCATGAAAATGTGAAATGGGAGGCAAGGTGGCATAGTGTTCAGAGCCCCAGATTCAAGGTCGTTAAGTCTCATCCCTGTGACTTAACATTCTGTGACCTTGGGCAATCAAATTTCTTTGAAGCCCAGTTTCCTAATCTGTAAAATGGGGTTAGTGGTAGATGATTTGGGGGACAGAGAGACATTTATTCAATGCCTGATGTGCACCCGTCACTTTACTAAGGTATTAGATGTTATTTTGTTTAATTTCCTGCCCACTTACTGATCTAATTGTCATTTTACTGAGATAGAATCAGGGTCATAGCATGTGTCTGTCTCCATCCCTGCAGGCTGCATGCTATATTGTGCTTGTTTCTGGAGCTCAGCCCATAGTCAAAGGCAAGAAGGGCCTATTGTAACTGAAGTTATTTTGGTCTTCTCCACTCAGCTCATTTTCTTGCATTGTTTTTTTTTTTTCCTGTTGGATGCTTCCACAACAGTTACACACACATGCACACATATGCAGACACACACCAACAGCCCTCCACATTCTGTTTGTCCTACTTAGACTCAACTTTATAGCAGCAAGGATCACCTCATATGCAGTTCTAGGTAATCCCAGGACAGTTCTCTGGACAAAGCAGGTGTTATTAATAAATGCAAATGTAACGGTTCAACTACTTGCATTCTTGTAGTTTTGCAGGCTGATTTTCAGGCCCCTGACAACTTCTTGTTCTTTACTTCTTGAGAATCTGTCACCATACTTTACCAGGTGCCTGGTTCCTATTATGTAAATTGTGTTTCATCCTGCTGTCGTATTCAACAGAATGCTGGGGTCACTCCCTAAGCCCCCAAATTGATACTCAAACACGGTGACTCACCAGCTCTCCTAAACATCTAATTAATCACAGCAGCACTGGAGCAGAGCGGCACTACTTCAGGGTATGTCAAGCAGTTCCCTCAACACGACTGATCACATCAGAGCTGTAGGTTGGCTTGGGCCAAATACCGGTGAGAATCCAAATAGCCTTCATGGTCAAATTTCACAAATTACACTGAGGTTGGATGAAAAACCAAAGAATGGAAAAATTACGTCTAACTGTATTTTCTTTTATTCATGATTTATGCATTATCTGCATTTCCCATTTGGTAATGAGGAGAACTTCAAATTGCTCAGGCTCATGGAGCCCCATAACCATGGAGTGTGTTCAAAGGGAGATGAGGACAATGGAAATGGGAGTACCAGTTGGGCTTAGTCGGAAGGTGAAGTTACAACCTGGTTCTCTTCCATCTAGGAAGGCTCTTGTCTTTGTCCAGGCTCATCATTTATTTTCCAGGGAGCAAAGGAGAGGGGTATCACGTTATTAGCCAATTGAACGCAAATGATCACTGGGATCACTGGGGTAGGAAATGGAACCACAGTCTCTGAGAAGAAAACCAAAGGACAAAAAACTGTCAAAGAGGAACTCATAAGTGGTCATCTTCAGGATTTAAGAAAATGTCCGCTTAAAGAAGATTTAGAGATGAAGTATTAATTAGAGCAGAACTATGCAAATGAATATGCAAAGGAGGTTAAAAAAGAGCATAATTATTTATTTATGTTCATATCTCATATTAGTCTGTGAATTTCTTAAAGTAAGGTCTGTATCTTACTTAGTTTTTTTCCTTTTCTATCCCCAAGGCTTGGCATGATGGCTAGTACTTAATAGATACCCAATAAATGATTAATTGAGCTAAATATTCTACATGTATAACCACCTCCAAAGATGTTATATTAATACAATGCTTGATCCAGCACAAAATAACAAAGCATGACAAATATGCCTTTTGGGGCATGATGGACTCACATGGCGTGTATCACAGTGGGCTTGAGAAGGATGGGTTAACTGAAGCAGGTGGAACCAGACCCCAGAAGTTTATTCCAGGGGAGCTGTCTCAGGTGCTCAGCCTGGGATTTTACCAGGGTCTGGTATCTGAAGGACATGCAGATAGAGAACTGGTTATGCAGGTATTCTGAAAAGATCATGGCCCCACAAAAGAGAGAAACATGTCAGAAAGAAGAGAATTCTACTGAAATACAGTTTTCAAAATCAATAAAAAAGTTATGATATAGTAATATGTGTGCTTCTTTATTAATGCATTTAATAACAGTATCTCATGACAGATCTAATAACATCTGGAAATTTGAAGTAGTGATGAGCTTAAACAGTATGGGGTGCCTGGGTGGCTCAGTCGGTTAAGCATCCAACTTCAGCTCAGGTCATGATCTTAGAGTTCAAGAGTTTGAGCCCCATGTCGGGCTCTGTGCTGACAGCTCAGAGCCTGGAGCTTGCTTCATATTCTGTGTCTCCCTCTCTCTCTACCCCTCCCCTGCTCATAATTTGTCTCTGTCTCTCTCCCTTTAAAAAATGTATTTGTTTAAAAAAAAGAGTATTTCATGATGTCTGCATCAACTGTGATGATATTTGTGTTTGTGACAAACTCACAAGTACTATTATTATTGCTACAGTAGATTTATTACCTACATTCACAATTGAGAAAATGCTATTTTCCATTACAGGTAGTAAAAACAAAGATGCAATTTTTTCCATCCAAGTTCATAGGCCATTTGATTCTATCCACAGACCCCTAAGGATTCACAGACACAGGATTAAGACCTCTGGTATAAGTATTTGAGAAATACCATCTTATTTTATTCTTTTAACAATATTTTTAATATTCCCATTTTATGGATGGAGAAATTAATGCTCAGAGAATTGAAGAAATATAACCAATACCTTACACAGCTAGTCAGATGTGTAGTGCTGATTCAAAGCCCCATTGGAGCCGAGCTTTCCTGAATAATGAGCTAGTTTTCCTCCAATGCCCAGAATAGAGCCAGGCTCATAGTATGTGCTCATTAAGTATTTGCCGAATGAATGAATGAATGAATGAACTTCACAGGACTGAATGAAAGCCAAACCTATCTACATCAAAAGTCCATGCTCTTTCAATTCCCCATCCACTCTATGCTATTATAAAAATGGCACATTTCTCCTTATTTACCCAGGAGGCAGGAACAAATAAGATCAGTTCCCTCATCTGCTAGACCTGACAGTTGAGCTTGGATTCTAACATTCATGTTGAATACACATACCATGAGCAACATTATTCTATCAAAATTGGAAAACAATTCGACAAATTGAAGAGAGGAGCATCTCAGCAAGGAACATGAGTCCCTCTGGTTTCTCTTGGAAGCAGAAGAGTTTGTTTATGGAACAGATTGTTACTTTCACTCAACATGTGCCCTTCTTTAACTGACAAATTAGTGCCAGCAGGAGAGCAGAGAGGCAGGGGCTACTGGGTGTGTGGATGCGGAGGGACTCAGGCACTGGGAGAAATCCAATGTGGAAAAAAAAAAAAAAAAACACAGAAGGCCACCTTCTCATCCAAACAAACCAAATTTTTCTCAGGGGCTTTTCCTAGATGTCTAATGTTCTTAACTAACCACACTTAATTTAATTACCTTAAAGGTGAATTGGATGCTGGAAATTCATTTACATAACAGCAATTCTAATGCTTATAAATTGCACAAGCAATTAAACCCTTAAGAACAAATGTATAGGCTGTAAATGAAATATCTATCTAATAGGATTAATCAAAAACTAATCATGAAAAATATCACCCCTGGCCTGACTGGAAGAATATTCCACAGTTACCATTTCAAATTATAGTGTTGCAGGGTCTGTTTTAATACTCAGTCATATTAATTGGCAACACTATGCTTAATGTGTTTCCATAACCCCTTCCTTCTGATTCAGAAATCCATTTTTCTTTGGGCTGTGTCTTCTTGCCCCTACTCATCGTCAACACTGTTACTCATTATTCCAAGTGTGTATTGACTGTGTTTTCCATGGGCATGGGGGTCACCACTGATGATGCTTCGAGAAACAAAACACAGTCCTTGCCCTTGAGGATAGAAGAGACAACAGTGTAAAGCAGAGTTGCTTTGAAGGAGTGGGAGAGAGGCATTAGGAACAGGAAGAGAGAATGAGGGCCATAGGGCAAGATTTTGCTATGGCCTGACCTGGACTATTCAGCTCCGGGTTTTCTCAGTTCCTGGCTCAGCGTGTGGCACATAGTAGGTTCTTAGCAGAAGTTTTATGACTTTGTGTCGGTCCAGTGGTTCTGCCTAATAAGAACAAAACCAAGAAAATGGATGGGGACCTGCCTTCTGTTCATAGCGGTTCTTAAAGATGATTTTTGAGGCCAGATTTAACATCAAGAATGTGCTTGGCCAAGCTGGGGAGGTAGCCCAAGGCTGTCTGGCTATGCAGATGCCTGTTGCAGATGAGACGTAGGTAAGTGTTCTGATTTTAAAAATCAACTTTGTAGTGGTAATACTGGCATTGATCCTTGGCCAAATTTTAAAAACAGATTTCTAACCAGATGGTTTCAAAGCATTTAGAAAAGAACACAGGGATCACTGAAAAGACACAGTGCGTAAACTCAGAACAAGGCATGTAAACCAATCTTGTTTTCTCTTCTGATAGGCTTGGCACATGGCAGGTTGGGAAATGCTGCAGTAGAGAACACGCATCTCATTTCCGCTTTTGGTGTAGTCTCTCCCGCTAACCGTTTGAGTAGTAAGATAGATGTGGATTAGTTGGTAACAGTATTAAGTGGATTTATAGCTACTTGAGCGTCAACAGCAAAGGAATGTGGATTAATGTCTCTCTGTCCCCAGCTATGTCCTGCTGAAGGTTTTTATCCAACAATGGGATTAAGACGGGAAGGCGTGCCAATCAGATTTTCAGATGGCTCCCTTTCTGGATAGCTCACTCCTGAGATTCTGGTGGCTCCAGCTGTCTTGAGGACTCCTGTGGTCCAGGCCCTGGTGTCCCCTCATTCCAAAACTCTGTCCCAGCCAAGGTCAAAGGCATATTATATTGGAGAGTGAGTGTTTTCTCTTGTTGTCCCATAACCTAATAAGCTGCCTTGGAAGGGTAGTGTGAGTCCTAGTCGGGACATTTTTTAGGAGGCCCTATATCACTAACACATTGACTAAGATGTTCTCTGAAGCTTTCTTGTTTGCTTCTTTATGTTTCATTATCTGAGTGAGTAGTGTATGTACAAAGAATATTACTTTTCAAAACAGAACTGACTCCACTCTTTACTCTTTTGGCAAGTCTCAGTTTCCTCATCTGTACAACGGGAATAATAATTCCTCCTTCACAAAATCATGGAAGGATTATATGACATGGCCTACCTGAAGCACAAAGTACAGAGTAGGCCCTTGGTAAATGTTAGTTCCCTTCCATCTTTCCAGAACCTACTGGAATATTAAGGAAGCTGAACAAGGCTCCCTGAGAGGTGCCCTGCAGAGCCCTTGGGACTTGGTTAGTGATGCAGACCTCAGAGTCCCTCCTTGAGAGGCCATTACCGCCAGGAAAAAATGGCCCCATGGTGAAGTAGTGGGTTCTTTCTAACCTTGAGGGTTTTTGACTCTGGCAGAACAGAGGGGAGGCAGTGGGATGAGTACAGAGAGATATACAGGGTCTTCCACTAACTCATCATGGAATTTTAGGCAGGTTTCTCAGTGTCCTCATATGAGTAATAAGAAGTAGAATCTCAACGTGATGGATTTGGGGAGGGTTAGCTGAGATAGGTACGTGAGATTGTCTGGATCAAAGCATGGCACTGGGAGATGCTGAATAAATGGCAAGTTTTAAAAATTACTTCCAGTAATAATAACATAAAGAACAGGCTAAACCTTTAGGTCTTCAGACCTGGTATTAGTCCATTCAGGGTCTCTGTTAATGTGAGAAAGAGTACAGCTAAAAAATCTTGGTCAGCCACTACGGAAGAAATACACGATGAGAGGTGAAGGCTCGTACTGCAGACAGCTTGCAAAACAGAGGGTGTTTAGAAGGCCCACAAATTTTGGAGCTCTGAGATCTGAAAAACCAGCAACCTTTCCCACATTCACTGTGAGCTGTGACTTTGGAGTGTGAACATGAGCCCTAAAGGGGGTGGTGGGGCAATGGGGGGCTGAGAATGGTTGCAGCATAGGCTCGCCCCTTCCAGGCCTTTCTGTAGTTACTGGCCCACCCTAGAACACCAAAAGGAGGGCTGTACTAGCTGTTCCTTCAAGTCCTTCCCAGGCCTAAAATCTTGGGATTTTAGGTCTGCCTGGTCTCGTGACATGGCACTACAATGACCCCTTTTGGGGCCTCGATAATTTTGTCTCAAGGCTGGAATCTCAGGACTGACTCACTACCTAGTATATTCCAAGCTATTTTGAGAAGCTCAAAGCTCTTTAGTGTGTGTGTGTGTGTGTGTGTGTGTGTGTGTGTGTTCTTTGCTGTTAGACCTTAGTTGGAGCTATTTTTTCTTTCATGTATTTATTTATTCTGTAAATACATTTTGCTCACCTAGTATATGGCAGACTCCATGCTTTACAACATATTCTCCTAAGTTGCCAGCACATTCTCTACTAAAAACATTCTTCTCACACATTTCTATTTTGCATATTTGATTTAATGTACACCAGATAAGTTCATATTGCTGAGATGGATGTGGGGAGTGTGCTGGGTATCTCATGCCGACCCCCAGACCTGCCCTCTGCCCTTCTCCTCCCTGCTTCATGCTGTAGGGTGGGGAGCTGCATGGAATGCATCCCCAGCTCCCTTGCCTTTTGGCTTCTGACTGGGTTTGGCCAATAGGGAGCCTCACAGGAGACTGGAGGGAGGGAGCAGGGAGTGTGGCATTGGGGAATTTATTTCTCTACTCCCCTTGCTCTGGCACTGTTAGGCTGTCCCTCAGCAAAGCTCACTGACTTCTCTTTACAACTCTCTCTGGCTGCTAGTAACAATGCCTCCACTTCCCTTCAGAACTGGGGTAGCCATGGCCTATGGTCACTGGCCCTGGGCTACTGCTCTATTCCTGATAGTTTCCTTACACTGCCCACACCTTTGTAAAGAATCTCCTTTCCTAAACTCACCTCAAATTATTCAGTGTGAATCTGTCATCTCTTTCTTCCTACGCCCCTGAATGATAAAAATCGTCTATTCCAAACTCTTCATTTCGACAGAAAGGGAAACTTAGGAAGTGACTTGCCCAAGGCCACTCAACTACAGAAAGCCAGGGCTCAAACTGAAGAATCCCATGTTGGATATAGAAAATGAACCCAGATTTTCCTGTCTTCTCATGTTTAGTCTTCTTTTCTGAGTCCCTGGAAAATGCTGTCCAGGGTATCACAGTGTAATTAATCAAGATGGCACAGGCAATGAGTGGGATTATGATTTAGCAAGTCTACTAGAGATGCTGATAAATTACATAATAAAACACACATCCCAGTTTCAGGTAAGAGAATCCAAACCTAGTTGAGGAAAAGAGCACAACCTCACATACGCCTCTTAAAAGAGGGAAGCTTTATAGAATTCCTGCTCTGAGATCCCCTCTCCTGCCCACACTCTTGCCAACACTCCCTCACCACCAACTGATGCCAGTTCCTTGCTCAGGAACCTATAATGCTCCACATATAAATCAAATGAAGTAACTTACCTGAAATATTTTAAGAAGCATTAACATGCTTCACAAAATGCAAAGCATTATAGGTACTAAACCTACAAAAACCTGATTTAAGGAGAGTATATGCATAAACAGCTCTTTTGCTCATTATGTATTACATCAGATCCAAACTCTCTAGGTAAAATTTTAAGCCCTCTAAAAACTTACTGCCTTTCCTCTCCAGCTCCCTCACTTTCTCATAAAGGCAGTGTGGGGTAGAACTCATACAGCCCATTTCCATTCAATCCTGGTTCGGGGTCATTGCGCACAACTGTACCCTGTACCAGGATGTCACATCTGAGGCATTCATATCACAGATACTGTATGTCTTCATGTTTTTTATGACAATATTCCAGAATATGGGAGTAGAGTGTCTTGCTCTGTTAAACTTGTATATTATGATGATTTTATAGCAGATGAAAGTCAAATTTCTTGAGGAAGGGATGCCTTTTCCTAATATGACCCTCTCCTTGCTTCACAAAAAGCAACGATGAATTATGAAGGCTCTGCACTTAACCTGGTTTCCTAATCTACTCAACTGGCATCCCTTAGAATAGAGATGGCAAATATTTGCCATGGATATCACAATACTCTATGCCCATAGCAGACCCCTGTTACCCATCATGGCTTCCTTTCTTCCCAAACCTGGATGTAACCCACACCATATCCTAGACAAACACCAATGACCAATAGGTTTGCCCTGTAGGCTGACACATATTTGCCATCACTCTGTTACAACCCCTTCCAGAGGGTTGTAAGGATCTCAAGATGATGAATCTATAGTGCCTGGAATGCAGTGATGATTGTCCTTATATGAGGACGCAAAACTGCCACCAGAGCTCTGGGAATGTTCTCCACATCTTGGCACATCATTGTCTCTATCGGAAATACCTGGCTTCCACTGCTCCATTAGCCTGTGCTTTGTTCCTCACACATTGATCAAATATGAACAAAGCCTTGGTCTGTGTCAGACATTGTGCTTATGACCCAGAGTGACCATGGCCCCCTGCTTTACTCACATCTTCACTAATCCCAGCTCACTCAGGTCCCTTCTCCCCTCTATAAGCTCCACACACACCCATGCTCTGTTGCTTTCTACTAATCAGCACTTGGTGATGATTTGTATGTTTTTGTAAAACTAATTATAACTCTTTTCATGCGTTAATGTGTCTAAGGCCCTGGATTCACATCAAGTAGGTAAATCCCCTGAAGAAGAATCTTATCTTCCATTTAGTTAGGTTCAATACTCAGCTCCCATGAGAACTCCACAAACCATATTGCTTTGGTCATGTAAGGGGCCTTGACAAAAAAAGCACCATCATTTGTTATAACTAGTCCCTGGTCACCTTTTTCATCTGAGGCTAAGAAAATGAATATAGTCATAAAGTGATTATTACTCTCCTGGTCTGGAAAGTAAATTTAAATTTTTTTCCTCTCTTCTCAAGTCCAAAAAACACAAAACTAATTGAGGGCTCCTGATATCTTTATAATGCCATCACTTATGATAAGTAATAATAGGATAAGTCAAAATACAATTTCTTATGCTATTACTATTAACTTCTTTAGGATTCCTTTCTCTCCCCCCCTTCTCATTTAGCCAAATGCATTTCAGTAAGTGCATATGGGAGCTGAGAGGATGATAAAGAATTATAGGTTTCAGTATTTATTCCATGCTCTCCTAACATTACAGCTATATTCCTTCCGGATGAGATGGCATTTTGACTGTGGGTAATATGATTAATGTCCAAATACGGTTTGAAAAGTGGGATGGGAGGCACAGTGACCGGGTTGTTGGGGGGAGAAGGAGATACCCTCCATTAAGTGTAAAGCTTTTTAGGCAAGGAAATACTCATTGATATAAAATATGCAAAAAACAGTTCCGAAATGAGACCCTTTGAGGAATTCCAAGCATATAGGAGTGGGATGTGTGTCTGGAGGGCTGCTAGATGGAAGGGGCATTAGTGAAGCTGTCTGCCTGCTGATTTCTTTATCCGTAAAATGGGAGCACCGACTCACCATCAGTGACAATTTTGTTGTCACAAGGATGGAAATCAGGGCTGCATCTGTGAAGGCTGGGGCCTGCACTAGAGCACCCTGCTAAAAGGAGGAAGGGCCCCCAGTCCAGCTTGGTTCCACTTCCCAAACCATGGCCTTTTGCTCATTTGTCTGCCAGGAGCTGTTTTTTTTTTTTTTTTTTCCTTCTAATTTGCAAGAAGGAGTTGTTTGTGCTGGCAGCCACTCTGATTAAGTATGTAATGACATTATTATTCAGCCAAGGGCTTCCACTGTTTCCTCATGAATGTCTGCCCCTCCCACCAGTGGAGGGAATGTGGAGTTGGGTCATCACTGTAACTGAACACAGTCAGAAAGAGTGGCATGAAGAGGTCAAGGACACAGATTCACAAGATCACAGCATTTTAAAGCTGGAAGACCATCTATTCCAAACACTCCCATTCTGCAGAAAAGGAGTCTTAAGACTCAGAGGAACTCCCCTCACCTTCAAAAAAGGGCTTATTACTATGCTCATATGTTGGCTGGTAGCAGCTGGAATGAGAACACTGATAGGCATGTACATTTAGAAGCAGGAGTCCCTCGTTCCCAAGACAGATCCTTGTCACCCTGGTTTTCTGGCACTTGAGAACCCAACATCCGATTACGGCACCAGATCTCCTTCCTGGGGTTTCTCGACATCAGGTTGGGGGTTGACTAGTTTTACAGGCCTTTGGAGTTTGGATGCTTTCCTCACCACACATCTCCCTGTCTCTGTCTCTCCCCCTAGAATGACTCTTTGTCTATCCTATTCACAATTATTGCTCAAGCTATAAATTCCAAATCCAGCTTTCTTCTTCCAGCCCTCCTTCCTTCATGGGTGGCCTCAGCCATCTCATAGTGGACCCTCTTCAGTGGAAGTTGGTTCCCCCACCCTGGCCCATTTCTTCCTCACAGACTGATTGACTGACAGGGTCTTCTGGGCTCCTCAGGTCCCATGGCAGCATGGAACTCTTTCAACAAGATCTTTTTCTTCTTATCCTTGCTAGCCAAGGAAACCCTTCCTTTCACACCGCCAATCCAGTGATTGATTTTCTTATTCATCTAACACTTGTCTCCACCTTATCACTCCCTGACCATTCCTGGGGGCATTTCAACATTCTACAAATCCTTGGACCTCACAGTTCCTGGAATTCACACTTTATTGGTGTCCACTCCCGGTCAGCACTGCTCTCCCCGACCCTGCCTTCCAACACAGCTGCTCCTTGATCATGATTTCAGACTCAAAACTCCTCTGTGGCCTAGCGTCTCTTTTCTTCCAGAACCATCTCCTCACCTTCATCATGAACTCGAGTCTCTCTGACTTGACATCATCCTAGCTCCCTTGGATTTTGATTTCCTTACCATGCAGCCTGGACTTCATGGACATGGGTTTTCTCCACACGCTTGTCCTCCTGAAGAAGCAGGTCTCTCTGGCCTGCTGCTAACATATCTTACCTGTCCCCACTGCACAAATAAGCCATTTGTTCTCTTGCTTCAGGCCACCAAGAGCCCCAGGGCTGGCCCACTTGTCTTACACATACAGGGGCTCTGATCCCAGCTGAATTCAGTGCTTCACCACTCTTCATTGTGTGCCCACCTGCATTCCCCATGACACCATCTCCAAACTCTCTAACTCCTCTGTGGTGTACTCTTAGCCTGTCACTGTTAGCACTTGACCTGGCTTCCCACCTCCCTCAGGAGACAGCAGCCCTTCAGCTCCCTCTTCACCTATTTCTTCCCGATACCTCCTCCATCTTCTTATCCTGCCCTCTTGTTTCAAAGGGAGGAGGAGTCCTCAACTCATTGCCCCCAGCCATTCTAGATCCTTCCAGAACACTACTTCCTTCTCTTTCAATCCCTCTGTCGCTTGCTAAGTCTTTCTTCTCTCTCTACGGATTCCTTCCAGTTTCTGCCATCATTCTCCTCCCTTTACTATCAAACTTCAGTGTCTTATTCTTCATTCACTTGGTATTCAACCCCTTGCAGCCTCCCATGCTCACAATACTCTGAAGATGCTTGCTCTACCAGGGGTCACCCCTTATCTCCCACCTGTCAAAACCAGTCTTTGGCCAACCACTGTCATCCTCTGAAAGGTCTTTCTCAGAGCTCTCTGACCCTTCCTTTCCATGTTTCTAATTGGCCTACTGCTCCTGCAGGTTCTGACCACACTTCCCTTGGCTTCCCTTCCATGACACCCCTGGAATGCATTCTCAGCACAATTCTATGCCCTCTTCTTCCTCCATGCTTGGGAAAGCACATGACCTTCCAATGACCCCTCTCTGCAGGACACTCCTCCATTACATCTCCTGCCTCAAGCTATCTCTGGAATTCTTGCTAGCCCTTTAAAGAATTTTATTGTTGTTGTTATGGTAAAATGTATATAGCATAAAGTTTAGCATCCTAACTAATTTTTAGTGTACAGTTCACTGGTATCAAGTACATTCACCTTGGTCTACAACCATCACCACCATCCGTCTCCAGAACATTTTTCATCTTGCAAAACTGAAGCTCTATACCCATTAAAAACTCCCCATGTCCTCATACTCCAGCCCCTGGCAACCCACCATTCCACTTTCTGTCTCTGAATTTGACCTCTCATACAAGTGAGTTCATACAGTATTTGTACTTCTGTGACTGGCTTGTTTCATTTAGCAAAATGTCTTCAAAGTTTATCTAGGTTGTAGCATACGTTAGAACTGCCTTGCTTTTGAAGGCTGAATAATGTTCCATGGCATGTATGTGTCACATTTTGTTTAGCCATTCATCTGTTGGTGGGCACTTGTAACATAATGAATTTTTAATGAGCTTCTCTCTGTGCCAGGCCCTGTGGTAGGCGCTGGTATATAGTGGAGATCAAACAGACATCATTTCTGTCCCTGTGGAGCTTACAGTTCATGTGGCACCCTCATTATTTGGTATGAGTCGCATCTCCTCAATGGGGGGGGGGTCCCTTCAGAGTATAGACCATTATCTGTCTCCAAACCTCTCAACAGAGCCTTTTGCAAGAATTGGTGCCCAGTAAAAAATTGTTGAGTAAGTGAATGAATGAACACAATAAGAACTTGTGACTAAAATCAGTTTTATCAATACATACCTTGAAATCCTTCTCTTGAAGTTTTGTCCCCAGAGAGTGTTTGCAGTAGAAGCTACTTCCAAACACAGCATGGATCACTCAAGTTTTTATTACTGAGAGATTCTTGTTACTCCATAAATCTTGTGCTCCCCAATGTAAATTGCCATTGAACAAGCAGAACGACGACATGGGCATTCTTTTTACCAAGGGCCTAGTATTAAGACAGATTAACTTGGAGGGAACAGCACCAGCCTGGGTATCTGCCCCATCCCTCATTCTTATTGTGATTAATGAGATGGGGCACATATTTTTTTTCTGTTCTGCCTGAAAACATATTGAGTTTATGCCTCGTCCCACATTGTTAAATATTGTCTTAGAATTACATTATCTCTTACACAGATGGATGGGCTTGGTGCTGTGTGTACGGCTGACAGTTTTCCTGAAGTGGAACCAGGATTGGTAGGGAATCATTCAGCTGTGATTATAGTTGGAAAGCATGCAGAGACCTCTAATAAAACTAGAATATACAGGTATGCAGTGATTCCAAAAGCAAAGGATTAATGCAAAGATGCCACAGACCAAGAATCACAACAGTAAAAGTAGACCAAGAATCATGACAGTCTTTGTGGTGGTTGACTAACAATGATGCCATCTTGAAGAAGTAGAACCTTCAAGGGATCATGTCTTCATATTTGTAACTTGGGTGCCTTAGCACTGAATAATGACTCAATATATAGTTTTGAAATGAATGATTTATATTTCTGGACTATTTTCTTTTTTAAAAAACATTTATTTATTTTTGACAGAGAGAATGGAAGAGTTGCAGAAAGAGAGGGGGTGGACAGAGGATCTGAAGTGGACTCTGTGCGGACAGCAGAGAGCCTGATGAAGGACTCAAACTCACAAACCATGAAATCATGACCTGAGCTGAAGCCAGATGCTTAACTCATGGAGCCACCCAGGCAACCTAGTTTTTAGACTATTTTCATATTTACCATTTTATTCTTTAACCATCTGAGATAGCTAGGTAGTTAATTATTATTCCTAATTTACAGGTGAAGAAACGAAAACACAAAGTGGCATGAGTCCTCAGATTACCTACCAGGGAGCCGGGATTAGTAATATAGCCTATTGGGAAAAAAAAAAAAAAAGTAATCTGGCCTATTGAATTTACATCCAGGGACTGATCTTCCACTTAATTCATTCATCTTTTCAACAAACATTTGTTGAGCAACTAATATGTTCTAGGTTCTTCTGTACTTGATTGTGCATGAAGATTGGAGAGATAGAGAAGACATGATCTCTTTCTTTAGGGATATCACAGTTTATAGAGAATACCATCATGAAAATAAATCATTACAATCAAACTACCAACAGCAAGAACAGAAGCATGGGTACCATACTGTGGCACAGGGAGGTCGGGGTGACCAACTGCTTGGTGAGGCTGGAAAAGGCTTTGGAGAAGAGAGAGTATATAAATTAGAGGACTTTCCTAGATAGACACAGTGGTTTGGGAATCTCAGCCCAGGGGTAGGTTCAAAGGCACAGAGAGATGAAGAAGCCTACATCTTCAGGGAATTCCAGTCAGTGTGGTTGGAATGCAGATGTAGGGGTGAGGGGTATCAGAGAACAAGGACTGGATAAGTAGTAGTGGCTAGATTCATTTAGTATTCTATTGACAAAATTTATGTAGTACCTACCAAGTGTTAAGAAAGGCATTCGGTGCCATTGATCCAGTGGATTTAATGAGAGAAAGAAGCTCCTTGCCTTCCAGGAGCTTTCTTTCTAGTGAGAGGGTTAGACAATAAACAAGGAACCAAATACATTAATTACAGATTGAAAGTAGTGCTAAAAGGAACTAAACAAAGTGCTGTGATAGAGAAAATAGCTGGCAGCAAGCATTTCTGACGTGGTCATGTTTCAGTTGAGACCAAAAAAATGAGCAGGAATGATGGTATAGAGCCAAGGAAAGGGTGTCCCATGCTAGGGGAGCAGTAAATATAAAAGACCAGTAGTTGGGAGAGGCAAATAAATAGGGATTTAGGGGAGAATGGTATGAGAGAGGGTCAGATATGTGGGCAAAGCCAGATGATACAGGGATTTTGGCCAAGATTTCATTCTAAGACCAATGGGAAGCCATTCTAATGTTTTATAGTGAAATGACATAGTTTGATTTGTACTTTTAAAGCCTATTCCAAATAAAATAAAATAAAATAAAGCCTACTCCAGCTGCTATGTAGGGGGTGAATTAGAAGGGAGCAAATGTGAAAGCAACAATACTGCTGTGATTCAGGTGAGAGATAGTGATGGCTTGGACCAGCATGGTGGGAGAAAGGGGTAAGTGTGTGTGTGTGTGTGTGTATACACACACCCACTAGAGGCAGAAGTGATGGAGCTTAATCTCTAAGTGGGTGAGGGGTGAGGGGTGAAGTAGACGATGAGGAAGAATTGCAGCCGTGGATAATGCTCAGATGATGGGCCACTTCCTGAGATAGGGTGGGGGAGGCAGCCAGAGGTGAACTAACATGGAGAAAATGGAAGGACTTCAAGGCTTGGCAGCAAGACTGGGTTTGATCCCATAGGAGATGGGGAAGCCAGGGAATGACGCTGAGCAGAATAACATGGTTGGGCTGGTACTTTAGGAGGTCATTTTGACTGCTGGAGGCAAGGAGCCTGGAAGCATAGAGATGAGTCAAGGCAACTGACTGTAATGGTCAAGGCAAGAGGTGATAGTACCTGAAGCAGGGCAGCGACCTCAGGCTGCTTATGGTCTGCTGACACCCTAGGTATCCATCTCTCTTAGGATTATGAAGAAAAATGTGGTTCCTATCTGGGAGGGGTTAGTAATTGCATCAGGGTAAGGGAAGCCAACTGGGCTGAGAATCTAAAACCTTTGGGGCCTCTTGATGGGGCATAACTTGGGAGCTGCTGGGATGCTCTGCAGTTCTCAGGGCAGGAAGGCTGATGAATTCCCTACTTGGTGGGATACACTGATGGCAGCTTTCTAATCATTTGGAGTGCCCACACCTCATCACACAGTCCTCAGTACAGCCTCACAGGACTATCAGGAAGGGGAAGGGTGTCCAGGGAGTTGCTGGTACCACAGAGCCAGGCAGGTAGCTTCTCCTCTCTGTTTATATACATGCCAGTTCTTAGTAGAACCTTGGAGCATCAACATTTCTAGAACAAATGTGCTGTCTAGAGATGACTATTCAGGGGCAGTGAAGTAAAAGCTCAAATAGACTGACAACCACTTGGCAGAGGCTTCAAATACCAGCTGGAAGTTGTATAAATGTGCTAAAGGTCTCCTTCCTGCCAGAGCTTCCAGTTCCTCTTTGGTTCTGATCAGCTTGGGAGATCTGTATTTGCTTGGGGACTTCTGACAGGACTGGAATGCCATTCTGAATGGAAGAACTTGAAAGGACATTGGAATGGGGTCCTCTGTTGCCGACTCCCTGTTTGTGTTGGCTGAGGTCTTCAGGGAGTTACTTCATAAGGACAAATGGGTACAGGGCAAGCCAGGGATGACAGTAGCCATGCCAGGGCATTCATGTGATGGCAGAGAAATCATCATTCTAAGAGGTCAATTCCAACACTGTTCAGCTCTTTCTGTAACATAAGGCAGCCAAGGGGTACTATAGTATCCCTAAAGAGAACAAAATGAGAGGTCAAAAAGATTTCAAACCTATAAGAGAGCAGATTAATTGGGGAAAAGTGTAATATTTGTTTGGTTCAGCAGCCAGCAGCAGCCCCACTGGGACTGTTTACTGACATCCACCATGAAGTGAATAGGTATGGAAGAAAACAGCCCTTGTGTAGTGTAAGTGGTTGCAGACATTGTAATAAAACCCACATGGAATCACACAGCAATCCCTTGGACTAATGAATTCTGGTTTGCTGAAATTTTGTGGTTAGCCTTCCCAGAATCATCCCCTAGAATTATCTCTCCTCACCTGATGATCTTTGGGGTCAGTATCTCCAAGGTGACAGTGGCCTTGGAGGATGACATCCTAGGGGAAGGATGTCTGACTAGGTGGGTACAAAGGCTCTTAGTAAGTCTCCACCAGAGACCATGTTCTGGGGCAAGAAGACTCAGTTTCTTTTCTTCAGGCACAGAGTTCTCAAAATGGAAATCAAGCTTTTTCAGACTGTACACTTTTTCAGACTGTACACTTCTTGATTTTCTTTATGTTATTCTATTAAACAAGATACAACAAATAGCCATTGCTTCTACTGCTAGGTAAAACCAAAAAGCATAGAACATGACCTCTACTTAGAGTAACAGGAGATGATTCGAGAACAAGACACTCATTATTAAGGGAAAATAAGAATGGTCTCAGGTCCAGACAAGGAGGGTTCATCAGGGGCTAATGTCATCAGACTTTGTAGAAAACATATGACTTGACTTGGCTTTAGAGGTTGAGCAAGATTTGGAGGGGGCAGAGAAGAACAAGAGTGTTTCAGGTGGCACATGAGGGCAATGGCCCAACTTCTAGCTGAGGAAGTTGCATAAACCAAGAGTCAGATGTAGTGGCAAGGATACAGAGAAATTGGAACCCTTGTGCCCTGCTGATGGGAATGTAAAATGGTGCAACCACTGTGGAAACAGTACGGAGGTTCGTCAAAAATTAAAAATTGAATTGCCATATGACCTAGCAATTCCAGACCACTGCAATAAAGCAAATATTGCAATAAAGCAAGTCAAAGAAACTTTTGGTTTCCTACTGTAATAAAAGTTAAGTTTATACTCTACTGTGTCTAGTAAGTACACAATACATTATATCTAAAAAATGTATGTACCTTAATTAAAAAACACTTTATTGCTAAAAAATGCTAGCCATCATCTGAGCTTTCATCAAGTCCTAATCACTGATCTCAGATCACCATAACAACTATAACAATTATGGAAAAGTTTGAATATTGTGAAAATTACCACTGTGTGACCCGGAGACACAAAGTGAGCAAATGGTATTGGGAAAATGGTGCCAATAGATTTTCTTGATGCAGAGTTGCCACAAACCTTGTATTTTCAAATAAATGCAATGTCTGTGAAGTGAAATGAAACAAGGAATGCATGTATCCAAAAAAATTGAAAGCAAGTCTCAAAGAGATATTTGCAGACCCAAGGTCATAGTGGCATTATTCACAATAGCCAAAATGTAGAAGCAACTTAAATGTCCATCAACAGAAGAATGGATAAACAAAATGTAGTATGTATCTATAAAATACAATATTAGGCTTTAGAAAGGAAGGAAATTCTGACACATGATACAATATGGATATCCCTGAGGAGTTAATGGATATGGAGTTTCAGTTTTGGGTGATGAAAACCTTCTGGAGATGGATAGTAGTGTTGGTTGTACCATAATGTAAATGTGCTTCATGCAACTGAATTGTACATTTAAAAATAGTTAATGGGGTACCTGGGTGGCCCAGTGGGTTAAGTGTCCGACTTCAGCTCAGGTCATGATCTCAGGGTTCATGAATTTGAGCCCTGTATCGGGCTCTGCATGGACAGCGTGGAGACTGCTTGGGATTCTCTCTCCCTCTCCCTCTGCTCCTCCCACACTCTCTCTCTCTCTCTCTCACTCTCTCTCTCTCAAAATAAATAAATAAACTTTAAAAAGTAGTTAAGATGGTAAATTATACAAGTATTTCACTGCTATTAAAGTTTTCCAAAAGTAAAAATTATATATTATATAATATTATATATATTAATTATTGCAATATATATATATTATTATTATTGCAATCATTGCAATATATATAATATATTGCAATAATAAATATATAATATTATATTAAAATTATATAAGTAAAAGACAGAAGGGCTTTCAGACACAAAACAGGGTTCAATTTTCACTAACATTTCTGTGACCTCAGTGCCCTGCACAGCACCTGGGACTTGGGAGGGTTTCATGTTTGAGAGATGAAGGAATGATCTGAACCCAAACACTTCAAGAGAAGAAAGAACTTGTTCGAATAGGAGCAGGAAAGGTGGGCCTTTATTTATTTTTGACAGAGAGAGAGAGAGACAGAGTGTGAGCAGGGGAGGAGCAGAGAGAGGAGACACAGAATCTGAAGCAGGCTCCAGGCTCTGAGCTGTCAACATAGAGCCATATGCAGGGCTTGAACTCACAGTCTGCGAGATCATGACCTGAGCCGAAGTGGGATGCTTAATTGACAGAGGCACCCAGGCGCCCCTCTCAAAAACTGTTTCTACCATCACATGTCAGATGAGCCAGGAATGCAGAAGGAGCACAGGTCCTTCTCTAATTGTCCCCCCCCCCTTTAGCCTCAATTAATATCTGTGTGTGGACATTGGGATGCACTGCCTTTAGACCTTTGCTATACAGAGTGGTTGGAGCAGCACCAGCATCACCTGGGACCTTTCTACAAATGCAGATTTTAAACCCAATCCTGACCTATTGAAAAAGCATCTGCATTTTAACTGGATCCCCCTGTGATTCATGTGCACAAAAAACCCTGAGAAGCTTTGCTTCAGACCCTCTAATTCCTGTTTCCTAAGCGTTCCCAGTCATAAGAGTCATCTGGGGTGTGTTATCAAAGAGATTCCCAGGCTCCTCCCTTGGTGATTCTGATTCACTAGGTATATTTACTTTAATGGGAAGGAAAAAAGGTAAGACATGGGATGTGAGTAGTATGTGCAGGTATCCCCTCCCCATCTGAACAGTCAGGGAAGAAGGATTCTCAAGCCATGCTATGAAAAGACACTTGTTCCCTTCCCCTGACCCATCTCTGTCTCTGTCCCTATCTCTCCCTCTCTCTCTCTCTCTCACACACACACACACACACACACACACGCGCGCGCGCACACACACACACACACACACTGACCACAGTGCTGATGTTCTTGTGCAGGAGGTTTCCTTGTAATGAAAACTTCTACAGAAAAAGGACATTGACTTTTGTGAATGTTGATAAGCAACTTAGAGCAAATTTTGGGTATTCAACATTTAAATAATTCTGGCTTTGACCTTTCCCAGCACTACTGATTTAAACTTCATGTCTTACTGAAACATCGTCAATACATTCCTGGTTTCCTCTGATATATTAAAAGAGGCTTATTTAAAAAAAAATGTATCCAAGATAGAAAAGCTTAAGGAGAACAGGGATTCTTTTAACCATGGAGAAGGCTGTTTTAAGAGTGAATTAGATTAGCAAAAGTTTTCTGTACTTGCTTGTACAATCCTTTTCAGTACCTCCTACTCTTATGCTTTTTGTTGAATATAAATTTGGAAATCTGGAAGAGCAAAGCCTTTCTACCTTCCAGGCAAGTATCTCATCCAGGTCCTCATGAATCTTTGGAAACCATTATTCATGAATGAATTCTTATCCCCCACTGATTCAAAGAAGAGTAACTTACACTACATTATGCAAAAATCAAGGACACATAATTGGAGTCTAGTTCCAATATGTTTTTAATAGAATGCTTTTTGCTGCTGAAAGAACTTTCTAGGTAAGCATTATGATGCAGGCTTTCTGGGACATTAGTGAGGCAGAAAGAAAGAAGGTAGAGTTGAAGAGAGACATTTTAAAAAGGAGAGGAAGAGAGAGGGAGAACTAGAGAGGGATCTTTATGTGCAAGGCAATTGAAAGGTAGTTTTTATGTTTAGCAATTGTTCTCTGTTTGCATTTAAAATGCGGACACTGTCACTTTGCAATCAGAAGAAAGACCAACCAAGCAGTGGCTTCAACCACCACTCCCTGCTCCAGGATTGCCTATGGGGTCACGGCTGTAATGGAAGCTCTTACATTGGGTCTAGACCAAGGTGGCCAGTAGAAGTGGCCATAGTTCCTCAACATTCCTGGGGCTCCTCTTGAAGGGAAGGGGGTGAAATGGTAGCTGGAATGAGCAGAGAGAAAGAAGCTGACCCACCTTTGTCTTATCCCACTCAGGCAGTAACAAAAAATCTGGGGACCTTTTAATTAATTCCTTAATCTGATCCAGCAAGGCTGAAATGTACCTAGTTATTGACACTCTTAAAGCCCCTTAAGAGACCCTGGTGACAGGAGGCTGCTATTCTAAAGAAGCATTAAAATATTAGTTGAGGGAATCAATGAATAAATCAATATTTGTTTAACATCTTCAATATGCTTAACACCATACTGGTGCAAAGGTATGCAAAATTAAGAATAAAACATGGCCCCAGTTGGAAGGAGGCCGTATCTATAGTGCGTATGAATAGGCTTTAGCACTCAGAAAGTAGTGAGAACTCAGAACTCACAAAGACCTAAGTTCAAATCCCACTTCTAGTTGCTTAATTTCCCCGAGCCTTAGTTGTTTTCCTCCCTGCAAGCTAAAGTTAATAACACTTACTTCATAAGTTATTACAAGTACTTAATATGTACAATATTTTTAAAGCTTCTAGCTTATGGCAAAACTTCAATAATTAGTAGCTAAAGAAAAGTCTCTGGGGAAACCACAAACACCTGAAACAATTTGTAAACAAAAATAGCACTGGATATTGGTAGACTGAGGAAACAAAGAATTGAGTATAGCAACTTACAGGCATTATCTGATCAGATGGGACCCTGGAGTATTATTCTGTAGTCTAGACAGTTTTACAGAGTTGAGAAGAGAAGAGAACAGAGTGGTTGAGGTCTCCCGGGAAGCCTTCATGAGGGAGATAACTCATGAACCAGGGGTTCCATCTTGACTAATGGTATCTGAGACACGAAAGTCACACCAAAGTACAAGACATGAATAAGTGGCCTTGATTCCTCCAGCTGCCACCTCTCACATCTCGTTAAGCTCCTCAACCTGTCTACACATGTATACCCACCTCACTGCCTCCCTTCCCCTACCTTTATTCTCAGGTCTTTTGTCTTCCCACTCCATTCCCTCTCTAGGTACTTTTTTTTTATAGTCAACTGTATTGAGGTATAATTTATGTGCAATAAATGGCATCCATTTAAAGTGTATCATATAGGGGCACCTAGGTGGTTTAGCCAGCTGAGCATCTGACTCTGGATATTGGCTTGTGGGATCGAGCCCCATGTAAGGCTCCACACTGAGCACAGAGCCTGCTTGGGATTCTCTCTCTATGCCCCTCCCCATACTCTCTCTCAAAATAAATAAATAAACATTGAAAAAAATAAAGTGTACAGTCTAAAGCATTTTAACAGTTGTTACACCAGGGAACCATAACCACATTCAAAACCAACTGTCCCACCACACCCTAAAGGTTCTCTGCCCTTTTGCAGTCAGTCCTGTGACACTTCCTACAAAACCACTGTCCTGCCTCTGTCACTGTAGATTATTAGATTGGATGCACTTTCTAAAATCATACATGAATCGAAGCACATACTATGTGGTCTCTGTGGTTGGCTTCTTTCTCTTGGCATAATGATTTTGAGAGTTGCCCATGTTGTTGTCAGTATTAGTAGGTCATTCCTTTCTGTTGCTGGATAGTGTTCGATTGTATACACAAACCACAGTTTGTTTATCCCCTCACCTGTTAGTAGACAACTGGGTCATTTACAGTTTGGGAATATTGTGAATAAAGCTGCTATAAATTTTATCTTTAAATTTTTTTGAAATTATTTATTTTGAGACAGATAGTGTGAGTGGGGAAGGGGAAGAGAGAGAGAGAGAGAGAGAGAGAGAGAGAGAGGATCTCAAGCAGGCTCCACACTGTCAGCGCAGAGCCCAACACGGGGCTTGAACCCACGAACAATGAGATCATGATCTGAGCTGAAACCAAGAGTCAGACGCTTAACTGAGCCACCCAGGTGCCCCAAGCTGCTATAAATTTTAATGTACAAGTCTTTGTGTGGACCTACATTTTCATTCTCTTGGATAAATATCCAGGGGTGAAATAGCTGAGTTGTATGGTAGGTGTGTAATCTAATTTTTAGAGAAACTTCTAAACTATTTTCCAAAGTGGTTATACCATCTTACATTTTCATTAGCAGTATATGACAGTTCTAGTTCCGTCTCATCCTTACTAACCCTTGGTATGGTCAGTCTTTCTAATTTTAGCCATTATAATTTTCCTGATGACTAGTGATATTGAGCATCTTTTTACATAATTAATGGACATTTTATATCTTCTGCATAGTGTCTATTAAAATATTTTGCCCACTTCTTAATTGGGTGGGTACAAGCCCTTTGAGACCTATATGTATAATCTCAAATATTTTTTCCAATTTTGTGACTTGGTTTCATATTTTTAAATCGAATCCTTTGAAGAGCAAGTTTTTAATTTTGATAAATTCCAATCCAACTGATCAATGTTTTGTTTTGTAAGTTTATGCTTTTTGTGTGCTATCTAAAAAATCTTTGCTTACTCAAGTTTGCAGGGGTTTTCTCTTGTGTTTTCTTCTAGAAATTTTTATAGTTTTAGATTTTACATTTAGGTCTATGATTCATTGCCAGTTAATTCCTTAGGCATTTAACATGCTCCCATTGCCTCCAAAGTCCTGTCAACATACCAAAACTCCTCTATTTTTTTCTCTAGCCCAGGTATTTTCTCTGATCTCCAGACCCCTATGTCTACCTGCATATTCACTTAGATGTTTATGTTACTAAATACTCAACATCTCCAAACCACATTTTCTACTTTCCTCTCCATACATGGGCCTCCTTCATTTTTGCCTGTTTTAGTGATGCCTCCATCCACCCAATTGGTCAAGGCAATCCATCACTAAACCTGCCTATTGCACCTTGCACATAGATATGTACAAACCCGCTCCATTCTCTCTATCTACACTCTCTAATCAGGACTATCCTCTTGTCCCTTGGGCTGCTGCAAAGGTCTGGGATCTTCATACCCATGCCTGCCCTACCTCCAATTCATTCACAGTCCTATTCTTAAAACTCTACATCAACTTTCCTTGAGTTTTAAGACAAAGGTTGTATTCCTGAATGTGCCTCTTCTGCCTGTCTTTCTCCCCATCCTTCTCTTCAGCCAGGCCTCTCTTCACCTTCAGATCCACGTGCATGAATCTGCCTTGATTTCCTCAGAAATGTCTCACATCTTTCTTTTCCAGGCATTCATATGCCATTCCTACTCCCAGAAAGAGTCTTGCCACTTTGTCATACTACCACTCTTCTTTCAGACTTCAGTTCAAATGCCACTTGCTCAGGAAGGCTTGTATCATCCGTCAGCCTGGGTCAGGTCCTTCTCTTATAAAAGCTCACAGAAGCTGTACTCCTTTGCCATGTATCACTATGGTAATTGCATGACTGTACATGTCATTAGTAATGTAGCATTCATTTCCCCCTCTAGAATGTAAGCTTCATGAAGACAGCAGTGGTTTCTGCTTTTTCCCAGCTCAATTCCCACCATATAGCACACTTCCCTGAAATAGTAGAGGAATACTTAATTGACGCATTTACTAAAGGAAGGAAGGAAGGAAGGAAGGAAGGAAGGAAGGAAGGAGGGAAGGAAGGAAGGAAGGAACAAAGACAAAGAGAAGGGCAACCATGGGTGGAAAGAGGGGAAGGGGTGGGCCATGGGGGCATAATCTCAGCAAGACAGAGGGGTCAGAATGGAATCATGTGGTTGTAGGAAACACATTTGTTGATTTTCTTTTTGAATCAGGAATCAATAAATAATTTTCATTCCCCAATCATGTAAGCAGACAACCAATTATAGTAAGACTGGTGGGACCTACATTGCTCTTATCAAAATCAACCTATAAGCTGCTTTAGAACCAGATGGTAAAACAGTTTCAGCACAAAAGATGCATATGTAACTCTGAAGTCTCTGATCACAGCAGCTTTATGTTTAAGGCAATTAAATGCAGCCATCAAAAGGCATATGCAAGAGGGGAAAGTTCAATTAGAGGAAGATATTTTCATAAACCAACTGGAAAAGAGAGAGATGTTTTTCACTTTTCCTCTAAAGCTTTTGAGAATCCTATTCACATTGACGTATAAGGCCAGTTCAAGCCTGACTGAGCAGGGTGGAGGAGAGAGCAGGGTCCAGGGATTTGAGTAGGGGCTCCAGCAGTGAGAGGGCTGGAGTCTGGGTCCCAGCTCAGCAGCCAGAATGCATGCAGACTATGTTAGTTCCATCTTGCCTCAGTTTACCCAATAATACATTATGTATGTGTCCATCTGCTTAGTGGTTTGTTATTCAATTTCACCTATAAATAGAAGGACTAAGGGCTCTAAAGGGGGATTGGATGGAGTGCAGGTCTGACATGCCTCTTCTTCCTTCTCTCCACTCCTGTCCTCAGGCTATGCAGGGAACTTCTCTCCTATTCTCACTGAAAGCCTGCAAAGGTTCTGATTTAATTTTCCCCAAACCAATACCATAGCTGAGGCTTTGCATAGCATCCTCCTCCCAGGGCTAAGGGTAGCTGAAATAAGGGACCTGCTTCTCTGCCCTGAATGATATATGTCCCTGGGTAGGCAGTGGAGATGCCATTTCAGGTGAAACATAGAGAAGACAGTCTCTTCTCACTGGTGTCTGCCCATGTCTATTTGACATGCCACCTGATGGGGCCACCTGTGATCTACCCGGGGGAGGCCTGGGGAGAGCCCCTCTCACATCTCTTTTGGAGAGGTTACATCATGTAGTGTGGTGGTCATGGGCTCTGGAGCGAGACCCTGTGAGTTCAGATTCCATCTCTAATCATTTCTAGCTGTAGGACTGTTGACAAGTTCAGTGTCTTCATCCATAAAATGGGGATGAAAATGATATGTCACCTCATGGAACTACTGTGAAGATAAATGAATAAATACAGGTTAGGGCACTTAGAACAATACCTACTGTATATTAAGTGCTATACAAGCGGTAGCTATTGTTATTTCAAGGCAATATACTGGTTGGCAGTAGTAGTCTTTATGCGTTGTTTTCTATCTCTGGTCAGGGATCCTAATGCTTTAGGCCTTCCCAGCAGAAAGGTGTAAGATATCCTTATCTACTTCAACTTTGAAAGCAGCATGATAATATTTTTGAGTTCTACTTGTTCAGTCAACAAACATTTATTGAATGCCGATTCTGTGTTAGACACTGTTTTGGACTTTGAGGACACCAAAATGAAAGTACTGAGTATGCTTGTCTAAGTTCAGACTCTAGTGGGAAAAATGGGCAGAAATGCACAAAGCTGGTGAGTTTCCATGGGATTGGAGCTGTTACTTACAAAGCACCTTGGAGGCTGAAAGAGAAGAGATGCCCAGGGACAGAAGTGTCTGGGAAGAGCTCCTTGAGAAAGTGCTACCCTTACGATCTTCATAGCTGTACTTCTCAGGATTTCAGAATCTTAATTATGGCATTAAACAATTGATGTTTTATTTCTCTTGTGTATCGAATGCACCATCATATCTCTGAACATAACGAAACAGATTCAACCACCTTTTACTGAGGCACTGTGCTAAGGCCTTTCACACGCATTATATCATTTGGCCAATTCTCTACGAGGACGTCCAGATTTCTTCAGAAACAGGATGCCAGATGGAATAATTTTTTGATGGATGGAGTCCATTACCAGTTTAGGCTATAAGCCCAGGTGATTGAAAAAGCATAAATCAGGCAATTGTCCTGGTGTTGCCACTCTCTCCAATTTTTAAACCTTCTGCTACTAATGGAGATATTACCTGACCCTCTTGATGATAAAAGAATTAGCTCATTGAATCACCACATGATCATCTGGATTGCAGCTTTTCCTATTCACTGGCTTTCAGAACATTGTTTTAAGTTTTATACTAGAGAGGGTTGGCTGGTGTCTTTTTTTTTTTTTTTTTTTTTTTTTGGTGCATGCTTTGTTTTACTGCCAAAGACTTCTGGCCATGTGATTTGTACTTAAACCTACATGTCATGTGCATGCCTGATGTACGATGAGAGAGAAAGAGGATCTCTCTTCTCCATTGTCTACTACGCTTGGCTGTGTTTTGCTCTGAGATCACCAAGTCAAACTCAGTTTGTCAATCAAGTTCCCAAATCTGAGCTCTTAAAATATCTCACCTAGTTCAAGCCCTCCCTAGAGGGATGGAAGGCTGGGATGGGTTTCAGAGTTCCTCAGTTCCATTCAGTGGAGTCTGGCTGCAGAGAATGAGTCAGAATAGTCATGAAGCTATCTCCCTGGCACTAACCCCAGACCCGTTTTAAATAACGCATCTAAATGTTAATGCACACTTAAGACAACAGTGTAGCTCATACTCTTCCCAAATTGATTCATTTTGCAGTGAGCCTGATGCAATTTACTCAGTATAAAAATGTCTCTGGCAATTAGGAGAACAAAGGGGCAAAGCTGGCGGACCACAAGGATGACAAACAAAGCTAGACGATGTGAAAGCTGGGGACAAAATTAAATTTCTTTTTGAATCAGATATTTTTGGGAATGTCAATAGCAAACAAGAAAGGCCTCCTTTGCCTGCAAGAGAAACTTGAGGATTCTCCATTGGGAAGAAAAGACACAAATTGTCTAGAAAATGGTTTTGATGAAATGCTCCAGCAGCCTTCCTAGTTGCTAACTTTAGGGTGCCTGGGGTTCAAACAGCAGGATGCAGCAGGATTCAGGGGAAGAGTGAGCCAAGCTTATGCTACACTGGTGGGTAGAGGTTTCCAGATCATTGAAGAACTGCCCCCCCCACCCCGACCACTTCACTGGTTAAGGTCATATGGGAAGAATGTGGCTCCAGAAAATATGCTGTAGAAGAAACTAAAATTGTTTAGCCTGGTGGGGGCAGGGGGTGGTAGGGGAGTTAAGAAGAGACATGAGGACTATCCTCAAAGAAATGAAAACTGCCTTGTTAGGAGAAAGTAGGCTTGTTCTATGTGATTCCAGAGGACAAATATAGATCAACCAGATAATCGTGAAATAGGAGAGGGAACTTACATACACTATCTGCTCAAATTATCCTAGATGCCTCATATGCATAATCATAGTACTACTTCACAGGAAAATTGTGGTGTTAAATTCAATTATATACCTCAGTGCTAAGAAGATGATAAACACTCAATGCATATTAGCTATCACTGTTAAAAGCTCCTATAAGACAGGTATTACTATTCCCATTTTATGGATGAGATACAGGAGACCTGAAGAAATTGAACAGCTTTTCAGAGATATTCAACAACTTTTCAAGATGACAAAGGCAGTGGGCTACTAGCAAGTTCTTCCTGGCAGCAAAAGCTGGCTCACAGGGGGCAGTCTGCTTTTCGAGGTGAGCATCCTATTGGTTGGAACCAGGAAAGCTGAAGTCAGATGAGCTTTGGAAGAGGCTCTTGCGTTGGTTTGGAGTGAAGGTAAAGGGACTGGATTCAATGGCTTTTAAGATTATTTTCTGCTTGATGAGTCTATGTCTAAACTATTTTTTTAGTTCTGCTGGCTAGAGTATGCCTTTAACCCAAATTAGCATAAATAGTCATGTGGGAATGTGAAATTGGAGAGGCAGCCACAGGAAAAGACCAAGGACTCAAGGACCATGGACAGTGCAATACAGAAGTTTTTATTTCTATCTGGACTCCCATTTTGCCAATCATCAAATTTCTTGGCTCAATCACATATACAATGAACCTGATGCCACCAGGACCCCAAACCCAAGAGGCCAGCCTTAAGTCAGACAGGAAAGCAGAGAGTTAATCAAGAAAGATGGTAGACATGTGAGGATTTTTATAAATGAAAATCATCTGTGTCTATTGAGAAGACTCAATGAGCCCCAAGAGGCTCCTTAGGGAAAGTGACCAGGAGAAAAAAGTCCAGACAGAGGAGTCACTCTGAGGCCTGTAGGTAAACATCCAATAGAAAAATGATAGAATTTCATGCAGTCATTGAGGGATTTTAGTCCTGGAAAAAAACAAACAAACAATGGAGGGAATATTTAAGGAATAGTTGGAGAGAACACAATAGGAATTCATCCTAGCTTGTCTGAAAAGATAAAAAAAAAAAAAACTCAACAGGAGTCGGTGTGCTTAACTGGGAATGTAAATATAGGTAAACTAAGAAGAGGAAGACGTTGGAGGGGGGAATACCAAGGAGAAGATTCTTGTGGAAGATAAGAAAACACACAGGAAGCATATAGGAAATTGTCTGGAAAATTGAGGGGGTTAAGATGATCCCAGAGTGGGCTATCAGGAAGTACGGGAAACATCTCATTTTTCAAGGCTGATGTATGCCAGCATTTGCTTAGTGGTGTGGGCTGAGGAACAGTCATTATACCCGGGGTTGAGTAGAAGGAAGTGAGATATTATGGAGGATGGAAATGGGATTTTGGTCAAGAGCTTTCCAGATGCATCTTTTTCTTAAAACCGTATCTCAAATTCTCAGAGTTCCTGGTCCAATTAATTTGATGGTTTGTTCATTTAAAAAGCATTTCTTGAATATATTCTGTGGGTCAGGCTCTGTGCAAGGCAGAGGAGACGCAATGATAAATAATGCCTATCCCTATTCTTAGGATGCCTAATTGGTGAGAAATGCCTGTAAAAGAACAAATGTGCCTCAGGGCTGAGAACAGTAACAGAGATGTGAAACAAGCCACAGAAGTGGGTGTAAAGGATGGTATAATCAACACTGCTTGGACTGGGTCTGGAGTCCCAGGAAAGGCTTGAGAGCTAAGAGATTCTTTTTTGAAGGAGGGGAAAGATTGCACTTGGTGGTCCAAGAGGTGGGGGAAGGAAGAGGGGTTGAAACTGCTGGCTTCAGTTAGGGAAACCGTGAACAGCTTATTATAAATGAAGCATGGGTCCAAAGGAATGGGGTAAGCTCAAGACGGGGAGGGCCAGATTGGGGTCATGTGCCATGCTGAAAAGGAGCTCAGACTTGATCCTGAGATCCACAGGGGTTTACTGAAGGATCTGAAGCAGGAGATTAGCAACGTGCAATGTTCACCTGCTAGTTCTCTTATCAAGTTCTTGACTTGCTCTATTTTGGGACTTCCTAATGTCCAGGAGGAGTCACTGAGGTTATTGTTCTCAAAGACTTCAAGGAACATTCCACAGTATAATATGACAGAGAAGAACAAAATCTGAGTCTAGAAGTAGGGCCACGAGGGAAGCAACATGGCTCACGGCCCTCTCTTGATTCCCACTGTGTGCCAGTCATTTGTTCTAAGTTGCCCTGAGAGGTGCGGGGAGGCCCCCGACGCTCAGGTAACCTGAAGTCGTTGGGTGAATATCTCACAGGCAGTTCCTATGCCCTGGGCTCAGCCTGCTCCCTCTTGAAAAGCTGTGGCCTTCACTGCGTGCCCTCCCCTTTCTCACAACCACAAGATGTACCCATTGACGGAGGGAAAGCGATCAGCATTTTGACAACAGTGGGAAGACTCCTTCTTGGAGCTTAGTGATGTAAGATCACCTCAGGAATAGACATTGTACCAAATCTGCATGTAGATTTTGCAAAGCCTTTTAAATGCAAAGTCCCATGGTTGATACGGCTCTTAACTAAGGCTCTGAACCATAAGAAAATGCATTTCTGTTATAAAAACAAGGAGTTTATCTAGACACATGAGTGTGGTACTATAAACAAAACAAAGGGGAAAAAAGAAAACTCAGAAGCAGGCCAGGTAATGAAACATAGGGAGGTTTGCTTTGAGGCCTGGAGTGAATGCAAAGTGGAGCTGGGCTATTATGCAGCTCATGGTGTTTCTTTACTCAGCCGCCATCAACACCAGTGGCCTGGACTCTGCATTACAACTAAAAGAGCAGATAATTTCATCACCTGGTTCTGCCTCCTTCACCACAGACAGAGACCTGGCCTCCCCAGGCAAGGGGGCCTGGATTGGCCTAGATCTTCAGGAAACAGGGAAGCTGGGACCATGTTGGACTTTCTATATATAACCTTCTGCAGGGCAGACTTTCTAGTTCCTATTCTTAAGGCTGGCCACTTTCCAAAGTGTTCTTCCTTGGGCCAAAAGACTTAGAACTTTGCCCTCTATTTTTGGATGGGAAGGATTATATACATACCACAGAAAATATGTAGCTAGGTATTTATGAAGACTATGCAGTGATGATATGTTACATATGTATCATCATACACAAATAATAATATATTCTTAATTACTGGTTGGTGATAGGGAGGCCGGGAACATGGTAGGAGTGTAGACTGTGGAGCTAGACTGGCTTCAGATGTAGTCTGCTCCTTACTAGCTGTGTGACCCTGGGCAAGTTACTTAACCTCACTGAGCTTCAGCTTCTTCACTGTAAAACGTAGGTAATAAAATTGCCTCCCTCATTGAATGGCAGTGAGCATAATATTAAGTGACATGACACGTGGAAGGCACTTAGAACAATGCTTGGCACCACTGAGTAAATTCCAAGCAACTATCCCTCTCTTCTTGCTATGGTCTGAACGTGCCTCCCCCAACTCGGACCCAAATTCTTATGCTGAAACCTAACCCAAAATGTTGGCAGTAGGAGGTAAGGCCACTGGAGGTGATTAGGTCATGAGGGTGAAGGTCTCATGGATGGGATTAGCAGTCTTATAAAGGGGGTTTCAGAGAGCTCCCTGGTCCCTCTCACCATGTGAGGACACAGTGAGAAAGTGCCAACTGTGAATCAGGAAGAGGACCCTCACTAAAGCATGACCTTGCTGGCATCCCGTCTTATATTTCCAGCCTCCAGAGCTGTCAGGAATAGATTTTTATCATTTATGTTATTTTGTTATAGCAGCCAGAATGGACTACAACACTCTTCTTCCTTTCCATTATTATAATTATACAAATTAAGGGGAGCAGAAGAAGTGGGGTGAGCTCCTGCTCATCCTGGCCAGCAGCTTCACTCTTTCCCCATCTTTTGCATGCTGGCACTTGAGGGCCAGCAGTGAAAGGAAGGATGCTGGATCCTTGTCGACTAGTGGGGGAGAGGGCCTTGTAGCTGGATCATCACAAGGCCACAGGCTGATGCCATCCATGGAATCTGAATCAGAGGAGACACTGAACTGGACACTGCAGAATGAGTAAGGGTCTCTGTGGTGGAGATGGGAGTGGAGGGCAATCCATAAGGAATAATCACCTTAGCTACTCTTGCTGCAAAGGAAGAGGAGGGGAGGGGTGACAGAAAAGTCCTAGAGTCTGAGCCAACTGTAGCCAAAAAGTGTAAATGGCTTGCGCCCTGAGTCCACTTGTGCTGGGGCAGAAATCAGCTGTGTGCGTGGATGGATTGTCTATAGGAATCTGGAGTCCTCACTAGGGAGGAAGAAACTAATAGAGGGAGAGAAAGTCAGAAAAGAGCCTGGATTTGGGGTGACATCTTTTGAGTATTTGTAGAAGGACATTTGCTACAGAAAGAGGTGGGGGAGGGGGTCCAGGAATGAGACTTCTCTTTGGAGACTGCCTTGGTGAGGAGAGGATGGGTACTGTTACTATGCAAGCCAGAGGCACATTCGTACGAAGTGTGAGAACTCTGAGAGACTGGATGGGGGAAGACTGGCTAAGTGATCATGTAGCCCCAGCATCACCTACTTCTCAAGCTGCTGGGCCTTGGGACATGGTCCCTCCATGCGTGCATGCCTTTGGCTCATTTCCCCCCTGACTGCTGCCCCTCCTCCCTTCAGAGCCAGCTCAAGCTGTCTTCTCTGGGCCAGCTTGCCTACCAGCCAGCAGCACACTCATGCATACACTCCTCCACACCGCTCTGCACACGTCCTATGCATAAACTCATTATAGCGCTTTCCCCACAGCACCACAGCCATCCCTTGTCACCTAGCACTAAACCTCACTGTGAGCCCCTTGAAGGCAGGATGAGCCATCAGAGTTCAACCAAGACTCATAAACGTTTGTTGACAGAATGCCTGATGGAATGAATGAGTGAATTGCTTGACGTTAATGGTTTATTGCCTAAATTCCTCCACCTATTTTCTTTTAATTTTTTTAAACATTTTAATTAATTTTTGAGAGACAGAGTGCCAGCAGGGGAGGGGCAGAGAGAGAGGGAGACACAGAATCTGAAGCAGGCTCCAGGCTCTGAGCTGTCAGCACAGAGCCCAATGTGGGGCTCGAACCCATGAACCATGTGATCATGACCTGAGCCAAAGTTAGACACCCAACCAACTAAGCCATCCAGGTGCCCCTAAATTCCTCCACCTATTTTTAATATCTCCCTCCCCACTGGGAAAAGGTGAGGGTCCACAAACACTTCTTAGATGAAACCTGATTGTTGTTATGCATTTTGTCTTCTTTTTGCATACAATGTACATTTATCATTATGGGATTTTCCAAGATGCCATTCTGACAAGCCAAGGGGTTAGAGGTATTCACATTCTCTCAACTTCCTAGTGTTTAATCCATCAAATATCCAGGGCAGAGTGGAAAAAGGAAAGCAACCAGCTCAAAAGAGCCCCCCTACAAGCCCTAGGCTGTCAAATCTCAAAGGTCAAAACTGGCAGAAGCCGATGGTCTTTTCATTTATTTTTCTTGACGCCCATCAATGAAAGCAATCATGAGCAAAAGTTGTACCTGCCAGGAAAGGAATTGTCCTTTGTACTTAGTGGCAACCTTCACAGTTGAGGTGCACTCTGACAGCTGCTTCCTGAACCCCAGAGAGGATTATACATGTATCCCTGGGCGGGGGCAAAAGGTGGGAACAAAATACTTTTCATCTTCTTATTGATTGGAGACTCTTCTATGATCTCGGATTGGGCTTTAAGTCTTAGATTCAGAGCTCAGGTTTAAGAAGAGTTGCATCGTAGATTACCATAAACTGACCTGGTGTCCATGCATCTAACAAAGAACACTTACTATGGGCCAGATGCTGTGCCAGGCAAGCATCCTGTGCAAGGAGTAAGAAGATACACAGCCTGAGGTCTCGACCTTCAGGGCTTCTGGCTCAGAATTAGATGACCAAATATCAGCTGAGTCTTCTTGAGAAGAGCTTTACTTGACTGGATAAGAACAGGTGCCAGTTTCCTCAGAGTCAGACATGATACAATGCCTCCTTGTGGAAACCACAAGAGCCAGAAAAAAAAAAAAAAGCACCCAAAAGATATGTGTTTCTCTATGTGCTTCCCCATAACAAAGGGAAAATCATTGAACCTCTCTGAGATTCAGTTTACTTATCTGTAAAATGAGGATAATAACATATATGACACACTGGGCGCCTGGATGGCTCAGTCGGTTAAGCGTCTGACACGCTTAAGCACAGGTCACGATCTTGCTCAGAGCCTGGAGCCTGCTTCGGATTCTGTGTCTCCCTCTCTCTCTGCCCCTCCCCTTCTCATGCTCTGTCTCTGTCTCTCTCAAAAATAAACATTAAAAATTTTTTTAAATAATATATGACACAGATCAAAATGAAGATGAAATGAGTTGCTGGGCTGATGGTAGTTGGTGCACCTTGGAACCTGAACATGCACTGTACAGAGTTGCTATGAATGCTAACAGGATAGTATCTATCCCCTGAGAACAAAAAGGAGTGCCATGCTCCAGTGTTAACCTGGGACCTACATGAAAGTCAACACATGACATTCTGAAGACTAGAGATGGATGGTGGGTAGGTGGATGGATGTGGCTGTGGATGTTTGGATGGATGTTTGGATGGATGGATGGATGGATGGATGGATGGATGGATGGAGAATCTCTCTGACTCTGAAAAGTCCGGCTTTCTCTAGTCCACCCTGTATTCTTCCTAGTCCCCTATGGCCTTAAAAGCCACAGTAATTCTGGAGAGAGAATGATAGATGTGTCTTGAGTAGATGCACTGGTGGAGACCAGTCCCTTAAATAGCCTTGGATTTACCCAGTTGTTCCAGATGGGGACCACACAGGCAGGATCAGGCCACAGGGGGAAACCTTGTCAACTAGCATGTGTACCTGTGAGGGGGAAATAGGACTCTACACCCTGCACACAAGTGTATCTCATTTCTCCTAGCTTTCTTCCAACCTTCTGTCTTTAGTATTTAGCAAATGATTGTAGACAGTTACCAGCTTATGTAATCAACTAATTTAAGGTGAGGTATTTGCCATGATTTCTAATTTTTGATGCACACCAGAATCCATGTGTCCTTTTCTAGATATAGTCATGCTCATGCCCCTTCCCAAGATGAATAAAATCAGAATCACTCTGCATGGGACTAAGCTATACAAATTTTATAAAATGGGTGGTTCTGATTTGTACCGCCAAAGCTTGAGACCTATCATATTAATGGCTTCAAATCCAAGTGTTCTAGAGAGGACTAGCATTTCAGTAGTTGCTTCAACAATACTATTCACAGGGATAAGAAATACAGCGAATCCAAGCACAGCCAATGGGACTGGTCCTTTGGGGCCCAACTTAGGGAACACAAGCAGTCACTCTGAGGATAGGGGGTGTGAAACTGTGGCTGTCCTCATACCCAATCCCACACAGCCCTGAGCTTCCTGAGGAAGGCCAGCCCTGCTCCTCTGCCCCTTCGAGGGGCCGCCAGGAGCAGAAACAAAGCACTATTAGCACCTGTTCTGCATGTCATCTAATTTAATCCTCACAACAACCTCATGAGGCATGCCAATTATTACCATTTTACAGATAGGAAAGTTGAGGCTCATAGACATCAGAGACTTGCCTAAACTCACACTGTGTGTGGGAGCTACTTCCAAGCACACTAAAGACCCAAGTCTCATGCTCGGAGAACCACAACCTGTGTGACTATTCCCGTGACCAGGTGTCCTAGAAATATGCACCTGACAAGCCTGGGTGTGGGTGTTAAGGCTTTTAAAAATTGTCTTTAAAGCCTCTGAATGGCTCTCTCTTTTTAGTGTAAATCACCCAGACATTAAAGCCCTTATTGTATATTTATTAGTGTGTTATTCAGACCAAGGGGAAAAAGAGAAAAGCCGACACTCTGAATGACTTTGAAAGGGAGAAAATGCTGGGTCTGAAATTAAATCATTGTGACACTGCCACTTGAGGGCATCAATTTCAATAAATGATCACCTTTTTTATTCTCGATCCCGTTTATCACGCAGGCAGGATGTGAGGAGGACTTTGGCTGGAGGGTGCTGAATGCCACAGGCCCCTGATCTCCCTGTGTTGGCCAGACCTGCCACACCACCCTGGGCCAACTGAAGTTAAATCCGGCACAGTTTGGCAGTCAGGCATCCTTTCAGAAGCACATGCCTAGTGGCATCTTTCCATGTTGCCCTGCCCGAAGCCTATCCCTCGCTCAGCCTGCTGAGACCATTCGGTCTATTTACAGGAGAATTCAGGGCTCTGTACATTTGCAGCAGAAGGTCTCTGCGTCAAGAGGGGGTAACTGTCCTGTAAGCCAGACTGGGGACAAAGAGCAGGACTCCGGGGTGGGGAAAATTGTTTCCTGCTACCCCAGTCCTCAGTGACCACCTGAGGTGAGGCAGCTGGCCTTGCAGGATGAGGAAGGGGACAAAATGCAGCTGGAATGTCTCCTTGGGAAGGGAAGAAACGGGGGCTGGGAAGAGCCGAAGATTAGCAGGGGAGCCAGGACTGACGCAGCACTGCCACACCCACAAGTCAATATTGCTTTGAATTAAATGACTTTGGCAGCTCTCCCATTAGGATTGTTCTGGTTTTAAAGCTGGTATTTTTGGCCAGAACTGACTGGTCTAAATAAATATGGCAGCTGTGTCGGTACCCAGCACGGACATAGGGTTTTCTTCACCAGGGGTGGGTGGCTGCGGGTCTTAAGCCGAAGGCAGTGAGCTTGAGGATTTCCTGATACAGCTGTTCATCCAGGAGATAGAAGAGAGTACAAGAAAGCAGGGCTCCGGAGGACCAAGAGCTCATACTTCGTCCTTCATCACGTCACGTCACCCCTCAGGGCCTTGGCATCCCCAGTGGACAAGAGAGAAGGAACTCAGGTCTCCTCTGAGGGTAGGGGTTAAGATCCTGCAGAAAGGTGAAGCTTTGTGCTGAGGGGAGCCTTATTTCTCAGCCACCTTCTGTGATGAACCTTGTTTGTGCTACAGAATGGCCCTGACAGCTTATCGTGGCTCAAGCCTGAGTATCCCCAGATCCTTTAGGTTTAAAGCATCTTTTCAAGTATTAGTAATTCAAATGACTGGCAACTTCTATCCCCTCAGGGCCCAATTCTTCCCTCTACACACTGTGTAGCTCTGGTCACACACAATAAAGTCCCCGGATACCCAAGGCTGCAGGAGAAAGGCGTGTGCTCGGGTGTCCGGGAAGGAACTGAGGAGGCACTCCTACAACCCCAAACACCCCCACCCCCTGAGCCTGGGGTCCTGAGTCCAGGAGGGCACCGATGTCACACTGGCAACTTCTGCTCCTTAATATCTCTGGGCCCCCATTTAAAGCCATCTGCACAAGCACGTGCTGAATCCTCCTTACTGGACTGTATGTTCCCTGAAGGTTGTGCCTGTGTCCTCTTTGGCTGTGTATTCCCAACACCTAGTGCCTGGGAGGCACAGGATCCATGGTTGTTAGAGGGACGGATACCCTGGAAAGCGTCTAGCATGTGTTAAGTACCTAATATGGTTGGCACAGCGTGAACCATTTTCCTTATGCCATTTCACAGCTCACCATTCTAAATAGGGATTATCATAATCATTCAGTTCACGGGGACTTTGTAACCTCTGACTTCTAGTTAAGATGTCCTATGCCTGCTGGATTCTGTGGCCAGCAGGGCTGGGCTGTTTGACAGAGCATTTCTCCGCTTCCGTGCTCCTGTGGCCATTCTGGCAGGGCAGATGAGCAGATGAGCGGGCCAGGCGCTCATCACTTTGCATCCCCTGGGAGACCCAGGCCAAAGCCAGGCCTCCTTGGCAGAGGCGGGCGCTCATGCTCTGTGATACACTAGACCTCATGTATGTGGCTGCTTTCCAGGAGGCAAGGAAGGGAGCAGCTGCTGGGGCTCCCCGACTGCCTGTCCTTGCCTCCGGTGTCTCCAGGCAGGCTGCTGCTCCCCCAGTGTTGCACTTCATACTCACGACTTGGTGTCTGGGGGACTCAGTGGCCTCAGGCTTGTCCTTCCCCAGCCCACTCCTATGAGTCAAGCTCTCCCCAGCTGACTGTGTTATGACACTCTCCTCCCTTGTTACTACAAATGGAGAATGTTGTTTTGCAAATAGCAGTCCCCAAACCACCCATGTTCTGTCCTGAGAGGAAGCCAGCCCCATTTGTAATTATCGCTGTCATCACCACCAGGATCTCACTGTGTCCCCCTCACCACTCGGAGCACCATGTTGTCGGGTCGTCTCCGACATAAAAGGGAGTGAACTTCAGTGAGGCAAAGTGCCAAGGACCTCAAAACCAAAGGATCCTTGAGATTGCCACCAACGCCACAATCAGAGAGCGGATGAGTCTTAGTCCTTTGTGCTCCCCAATTCTGAGCAGAACAGAGCAGATTAGGGTATTAAATAATGGTCTCTTACATGTGCATCCTGCTTAGTGTGAAAAGCCCTTTACGTCCTTTATTCCTTTAACTCCACAGCACCACATGAGTAGGGCTGGCATCATCATCCTCACTTCACAGATGGGGAAACTGAGGTTTAGTAGGGGTGGAATTCACCCTGAAGTCATAGAGCTCATTCATGGAAAATCCTTTCATAGACCATCAAAGGCTAGTCTTTTGTATCTAGCACCTGTATGGTCCTAACAAATAGAAAGTACCCAATGAGTAATGGTTCTCCAAACTGAGGAATAGTGAACTAGGACTTAAACTGAGGGCTTTGATTCATAGAATACTGATTTTTTTGCTGCAGCAACATGGCCTAATTGAGCTCTTCCAGCAACGGGCAAATATAGTCTGAAGTCAGTCTGCTTAGGTTCAGACCTCCTGCACCCTGTCTAGCCAGTGACCTTGGGAAGGTTGTTTGATCTTACTGAATTTCCCCATCTGTGAAATGGAAGATAGTAACAGTGACGGCTTCATTGTGTTGGTGAGTATTAAATAAGAAAATACACGTAAAGTGCACAGTGTTGACTGGGAAGTCACATCTGGGAAGTGTTAAAAAGTGTTGATAGCAGTTATTATTACTCAAGGGTAGAGACTGCACCTTACAGATCTATGTAACTGAGGAATCAGTACAGTGGTTGGCACACAGACTTGAGTGTAGGGCTGAAGATACCTGTCTACCAACACTGGCATTCATCACATGACATGGAGTGAGTCCCTTCCCCATTCTGGGCCTCAGTCCCCACTCCTGAGAATTGACAAGGTTGAATCTTGAGGTAAATCTCAGGGTTCCTCCCAGCTCTAAAATTCTCTAGCTATTTCAGTAGTTCTCAAAGGGGACAATTTTGCCCCCCAGGGACATATGGCAATGTCTGGAGACATTTTTGTTGCCATGACCAGGAGAGATGCTACTGGCATCCAGTGGGTAGAGGCCTGGGAAGCTGGGGAGCCATGCACGGGACAGTGACCACAGAAGGAATTGTCTGGTCCCAGATGTCAATAGTGCTGAGGCTGAGCAACCCAGATCCAACTCTACACAAATACCTAGAGCTCTGTGAAGTGTTGAACAAGTGCCTGTGCCCTGCAGTTTGCCAAGATGCCTGGGGCAGCACAGCTCCTCCATGCATCAGGACAGTCTGTGGACTGCCCCTTCAGCTGCCACCTTCTATCCATCCTCACCACATCGATTTTGTTAGGGGTGGGAAGGCTGTCTCAGGCATCTTTAGTTGCAATTTGGAACCACTCCTGCTCATCCCCAAACTCCAAGATGGCTCTGTCAGGACTAAGGGAGAATACCTCTACACAGAGATGCCTGGAACTCAGCCTAAGGCAAAGGCCCTGTAGATATGTAGGGCAGCCCCAAGCAAAGGCATCAAGTCAGGGGGCTTGCCAGAGCACACTTGCTTCCTTTCTCCTGCTTCAACTCCCACTTTCCAGGGGGCAGGCCAATTCCTACAGTGGGAGAGTCGCTCTGGGAAAAAATGCAATGGCTAGCATGATGGGCCTTGAGACTGGGGAGAATCACAGCCTGCCCACACTGTGCTGTCTTCCTTTCCCTATTCTCATTGTCTATGAAGGGAAGGTGGCCATCATATGCCCCCTGTGCTCATCTGTCTCAAATCTAGAGGATCTAGTGGATCTCTTTTGTAAGGTTCTTTCACCTTCCATTTCCTTTTCCCTGACCCTGCCCTTTCCCTCTGAGTTCCTGCTGAGAGGCTATGGGTTTCCTGGAAAGTGCACTAATGAGAGAAGGGGAGATCTGGAGTCCACTTTGGGCCATATCACTTCCTATTTCCTCTCTCTGCCTCAGTTTTCTCATTTGTTAAGTGGGAACTCACCAGGTAGTTGCATGCATAGGAAGATAAAGAGGGGAAACGTCTTCGCAAGACCCCATGGCTAGTCATTGGGAGGAGCTGTGGTCTTCCAAACCATGCTATCCAGGGGACTAGGCTCTGCTACTCAGAAAGCACTGAAATCCCTCTGGCACTCTTCCTTCACATGCATGCACATTCTCAGCCTGCACTTCAGGGAGACTCTGAACTCCACTTCACCCTGTGACATCAATGAGTCCCAGCCTCCAACCACACACTTTAACAGATTGATGGTCTGAATTCTCAGCAGCCTTGAGCAGTGCTGTCTGGTCTCTTCCAGGATTGGTGGGGCAAGAATGCTGAGTGCAGAAGTCAAGTTCATGAGACTGGGCAGACGCCTACAGGATGGCATGGCAGCAGAGGCCAGCACCCACCCTGCCCATGGATGGGAGGCCTTACCATCTGGGATTCTCCCAAGAAAGGGAGGCCATGCTGGAAGGAAGTTCGGTCCCAAGGACAGCTCATCTAAAACAGTAGGCAGCCCGGACACCCAACATTCCTAACTTCTGGAGAACATAGGAAGAGGCACTTGGTACTGGTACTTGGTACTTGGTACCAGAGGTACTTGGTACTTGGCTGGATGGACCGTCCCATCCAGCCCAACGAGGCATTTCAGAGGCCTGAAGAAGGATATAGGGTTTAGGTATGGGGACAACATCCTTCTTGAAGCTAAGATTTTATTCCTCCTGGGACTGTAGGAGCTTGTAGTTTTTTGAAGCACAGCTAAATACAGATGAGTCAGCAGTAGGAGAGTAGGGTGGAGATTTTCAAGAAATTATTAAGGAGGCCAAAAAACCTTTTGGAAAAGCAGTAGACAGGCTATCCCCTCCTGACCCAGCACACCATGGAGGTAAACAATGGGTAATATCACTGTTCGGATGGGACTCCTCTGAAAGATATTTTCTTAGAAAGAAGCTAACTCTAAGCTTAGATAGAAATCTGAACTCTATCTTCTGTAAACATGCCACAAAGAAAGATCTTTCACCATTGATTATAAACTAATCAGATCTGGGGCCCCTCAAAAGTGGGGTTTTATGATGGCATTTATTCTTATGGAATAAGAAAAAAAAGGTATGCACAGAGATACCCTGGTTCAAATTTGCTTTCCAATGTTACTACTTCTAGAGGCCCAGTGGATCACTGAGTAAGCAAATGAATATCTTCTGGAAGCTTGAGGAGCTCACGGACATGGGTATCTGGTGTGATTTCAGTATTGTGTAAGCCTCAGAGGTTCTGGAATGAAGCTTGTTCCAATCTCTATTGAATTGATACCACTGTGGTATCCCTGACCAGTTCTGCTCTGGGGTCCCACACTCCTGCACGACCTGCTTAGGTGGCTACAATGATTTGCTCTTTCCCTACCTGCTCAAGTCCTGATGGTAAAATCCCATTTCCAGCATATTAAATTACTTTCATTTTGGCCTTTTAACACTCCCCTTGGCTGTTTTCTTCTTGGCTCCATCTGTACTTTGGGAAATAAATACCTTTAACACCCACTCGTTAAATGCCCACTTTGCCAGCTGGTCTTCTGGCCTCTGGAAGGACCACCAGCCTGGGCAGCCAAAGGGCCCTACAGAACAGTGCCCGAGACACTGCCTTGGGAATATTAGCAATAATGGCTCAATCTGGACCCTACCCATTGAAAGATGACTGTGAGTTTTAAGTAGATGTCACAGACTCTGGAAATTTGCAGCCAAAAGCCAAATGGCCTTTTATATCATCAGTTTTGGACATGCGGAGGGACTTACCCATGCTTTCCCGGAGTGGGTACCAGAAGGATCTCTCTTCCAGCCTCGTTGTGGGGCAGTAGCTGGGCGACATACCTCCCAGAAGGCTGCAGATGCCTGTGCACTGAGACAGCCAGGCTGCAGTGCTCGCTGCTGCTCCTCATCCATGGGCTCAGGATGGTGTGCTTGGAGTTTGCTGAGGTGTTGAGGAGCAGGAAGGAGCCTGGCAAGAGACAGACAAGGTGACTCTGCAGGTGTGTACAGATAGCACCAGCAGCATCTTCGTGGCAGGATAGAGAGACCAATGGCACTAAAGTCAGCAATGGTGTAGGCCTTTCTCACCTTCTTCACATACACACAACCCTCTTTCCCTTTTCTTAGATCATCTTTGTGAAAAGAAAGCCTGAAGCAAGAGAATGGTAATTCTGGACTTACTAAGGCTCTCACCTTAGTTCCCTGTCTCACTAGTTCTATGTACTGGAGTCCCAGGTTCTTCATCTGTAAAATGGCAATGAAAACACCTATATCAAAGGGTGGTTGCAAAGATTGTATGAGATAAGCATGGGGAGTACTTTACCCAGTTTTGGGTGGAGAGGAAGGCCCCTATTAAATCATCAATTACTTGATTTCAACTGTCTTCTAAGTTAAAGTAGAGATGATAGCTTACAGATTATTTGTCAGCAAATAGGCACAATTAACAAAGTCTCACAGGCAACTGGAGAAAAATAGGGGGTATTACCTAATCCCCATAGAATAACCAGCATGAGAAACCCAACCCAGATGCTAAGATGTTCTGATGGATTTACAGCCTGGTCTACAGGGACAGCCTAAATAGTCGCTGCCTCCAAAATGTGCCAAGAATGGAGCCAGGACACTAGTGCCATTTTGTAAACATCCATGTAGGGTGTTTCCAAACCCTACAAACCAAAGCACACTCTGGGGGCATCTCAGGCCACCCTACAGGTCACAGTTTAAATAAAAGCTGAGTTCTCCATATCACATTCAAGCCAACTTAGCACTCTATTTATGGCCAATTCAGAGTTTCTCAGGAATGTATGGATTGGCTCTACAATCTCAAATAACTCTGACCAGTTCAAGGTTTTCCTTGACAGGTGGGTGGCTTGGAGAGGCAGCATTTGGGCCACTTATTATGTAGTAGTCAAGTTCACAGCTCATGCTCCTTTGGTTACTAGCTGAGTGATCTTGTGCAAAGCATTAACTTTCTCAGGTTTCAGTTTTCTCGTTTATAAAACCGAGTGAGAAGGGTTGGCTGAACTCAATAATCTCTTAAGATCCATTTCAGCTCTTGAGTCTATGCGTCATGTGGATTTGTAACTGGTCTCCATAAAGAAAGCCCTACAAATCCTCTCTGGTGCCGTGCCTGTGGCAAAATATGCCTCTGGGGCAAGCCAACCCTAATTCCAGTAGTATAGGCCAAGTGATCTACAAGAAACCTGTATTCATGGGGATTACTGTCAGCATAAAAGCACAGCACCATTTTATTGTTCCAGGCATTCCTTCTGATGCATTAATTTCACTTGTCACACTTCTGCACGGAAGTTTTGGACCATTTGATGCTGCTTCTTTTGCAGTGGAAGACTATTCCAAGATTCCCGACTCCTCCAGTGGGAACCAGCTAATGAGTGCTCAGCCCTCTTAAACCACTCCTGAGCACTTCAAGCTGGTCTCCTTCTATAGACAACCCAATTTACCAGGTAGGTAAATGAACTAGCAGTCAGCAGTAGAGAATGATACAGATGAAAGAAGGGATCCCTACCAGAAGCATTCTTTAAGGAGAAGGTATTGTGTTAGGAACTGGAGATTTGCAATATTCTGGAAGTAGATAAATGTGACTTCCAGTTATAATCAGGATGAGGTCAGTGCAAGACTGTTTCTGAGCTGGACTGGGCACCAGGGGTCAGCATGGCAAACTGCACCCTTTGTAATTGTTGGGAAGTTTCAGCATGGCAGATGGGCCAGTGGAAAGTGCTCTACAACCCTCAGTAAATAATCTATACTATTACTCTGTTTTACAATGGGAGAGGTATTCTTGTCATGGGTACAGAGGTAGAAGAAAGGGAATAGAATCAAATATCAGAACTAGACAGGACTTAAAGATCACATAATATGATGCCCTAACTTTCCTAAAGAAGCAGACTAGAGGTCAAAATGGAGAAATGACTTGTCCAACATCTTAATTTGAAACTCCAAATCAAACTCCAGGGGTTTGGATTCCTAACCAGTGCTCTTTACCTTATATGTTTCTCATTATCCCACTGTATCCCTTATCTTAAAACATGATCAGGGTGCATTGTGGCCAAGCTGTACAGCTCAGGAACTCAGAGGGGGAGGAAGAGAAGAAGGCAGGCAGTGGGGTACTGAACCAAATCCATTTGTTCACTGGCTCCCTGTTCACTCTTTCTTGCCCTCAAATTTCATTTACTGGATTCCACTGTTGATCAAACATCCAGGCACTGGCTTTGCCCTGGGGACACAGACATAAACCAGACGCAGTGCTGGCTTTTAAGGAACTCCAGGTCCAGTAGGGGTGATGAGATCACTGTAATAACTACAATCAAAAGCAGAGGTTATAAAGTCATAAGACATCTACAGGTAAGGCACTTTGGGAGGCTCCAGGAAGGAGACATTAGATTCAGTTGGGAAGATTCATAAAGAAGATGACCTTTGAGCTAGGTCTTAAAGGGAGAGAAAAACAAAGATATTGGCAGAACTGGCCATGCGGGGCTTGAGGGAAGAGGAGTAAAGGCATAAACGTAGAAAATGTGTAGAGGCACTTGGCTGCAGAGGGGTACTACCTGAAGACAAGGCTGGGGCATAAGGAAGACTAGGGCACCGAGTGTGGGGCAAGACCATACAGGACATTTAATTCCTGGCTGGAGGTATTCACTTCTATGTTTGGAAAGGTTTTTGAGAAGGAAAGTGACATCATCAGAGTGGTGCTTCAGGAAGGTTAATCTGGTACGGTAGGGGAATGGTGGGGATCAATACTGACCTGACCTCATCCTATAGTACTAATTACACTAAGCAGGGATGTGACTAAATGCAAATGTGACATGTTTAGATTGTTACTATTGTAAGCAAAGGTGCCATGTTGGGGATAGACTCTGGAATTGACTGGGGTATCCAATACCAGATTGATGTGTGTCTATCCAGAGTAGATGAGAGTCCTGGAAGCATGTCTTGGGGCACAGTCTTGCTCTAGATACTTCGGGGCATGGTCTGGGTTTAGGATGAAGGCAGCATGTCACACATATGGAAGCAACAACTGTGCCCTGGTCTGAGATCGTACTCGGATGTTTTCAGGTTGGTGGAAAGTCATACTGAAAACAGGTGTTTGAGCTATTGAGGGAAAGAATGTGGGCAAGATGAAGGAGATGTTCTCCTCTTCTCAGAAAGATTACATGCACGTGCACGCATACCCCACCCCGGGAAATTCAAGTTCCCAGCAGGAGAAAATCATACTGCAGGTGCTGGACTTGGGGCTCTCCTGCACCAGTGTTCTTCCCTCCTGGGTGTGGAAACACATGTAAATTCTGTCCTTGTAATTCAGTAGCTCAATAACGGGACTCTTTCAAAGTTGACTGGAAGATGGATTATTTTTCCAGTTCTAATATGTGAGATGATGTTTATATGAATTTTATTTTGTGCAACTGGACTATCAATAAGAGCCTGAGCTTAAAGTATTTTCACTGTCAATGAAACTCTAGTTGAGAGCTATCTCTTCATCAGCAGCTTTTCCGTCTCAAGAAAGAAAAAAAAAAAAAGGAAAAAATACATTTCATAAGCTCCTTGGGATATTGTCAGTATAAATCTTTTAGAGTCAGTGAGCATTTCTATCTCCCCTCCCTCTTTTCTGTTTCTTGTTTATTTTCCTCAGAATAGCTTGGGGCTACTCAAAGGCTCCCGGGGTCCCTCGTAATTAAGATGGATGGCTGGGCAGCTCACAGACCCTCCCCCAGGGTGGGCCATGGGGGAGCAGAGAAGCCGATCAAAGAGCCCTGCTTAGTGCCAGGATCATGCTTCCCTTATTAGTGGATCATGTTGATATGCTCAATCATGAAATATGAAATGGTCATTATTTTTACCTCTGGTCACCAATATAGGGATGTGTGGCTCTTATCTCAGTCAGCAGGGTACCAAATTATGGGCCAGAAAACAAAGGGCATGAACCCTGAAGTCAGACAGACTCTTTCATGTCCAGGCCCTGTGTCTAATTCTAAACTTCAGACAAATTATCTAAAATTGTTAAACCTCAGTTTGCTCACATTTAATATGGGTGTAGCCTACCTCATGTGGCTGTTGTGGAGATGAAGTTAAATAACATGCATGAAGTGGCCAGTATGGTGCGGAGCCCTTAGCAGATATGTGAACAATGTTGATTTTTATGCTCAGAAGGGCGTCTTAACGTGGAGCTCCTTTTATCTATTACTAAACTTGCGATCAGAAGGATTGAATCAGAAGGACCAGCTCTGCCACGACCAAGCCTCCTTTGTTTGTAAAATGAAAGGGTTGGATGGAGTCTCTCTAAGGACCCTTACAGCTCTAAACTGTCAGTAACTCTATCTGCCTGCCTAGAATACTATCAATCTAAAGGAACCATGTCAAGTCTCCAAGCCCCCAAGTCCTAAAGGCTTGTCCTAATTCACCTCTGTGGCGGTTCTATACCAACAGTTTTAATCGGTTGGCCAAATCGGCCAAGCTGTGAAGTGTGATTCCCTGCCCTGCTTCCTCTCTTCCAATTTACACAAACACATTTCTGGGAAGGGCTCCTAAATCGGCATCATTTATTTCTGTAGATGCTTCTGCTATAAGGCTGGTATCATCTCTAAATACCTGGTATTTAACACAATGCTTGCCATACAGCAGGTACTCAACGGCTTTTAAAAATCAAAGTAATACATGCATGTGGCTGGAAGTCAAAGAGTTCTGAATTGCTCATAATAATATTTATTTATTTATTTATTTATTTATTTATTTATTTATTTAGAACAGTTTTTAATGTTTTATTTTACATTTGAGAGAGAGAGAGAGAGCGAGCATGAGCAGGGGAGGGCAGAGAGACGGAGACAGAATCTGAAGTAGGCTCCAGGCTCTGAGCTGTCAGCACAGGAGCCTGATGTGGGGCTCGAACTCATGAACTGTGAGACCATGACCTAAGCCTAATTGACCGAGCCACCCAGGCATCCCCATAATAATAATTTTTTAAAGCTACCAAGTCTCCAAATCCCAGAGACATCTTTAAAGATTTCTAATTTCTTTTGGTGGCTGCCTTTACAATTCTAACTATGGTGATCGTCGTGTTATTTATTGGTTGTAGGCTCCTTACATGATGGGACAGTTAGAAAAATGGCACTCTTCCCCTTCTAATTCTTGACTGTTTTTAAAAACCTTTTTACTTTTTTATTGCTTACCTTGTTAACTTTCCAATTTATTACTTGTTCCATGAGTTTTAGACACTACCACCTGGCTCTCCTCACTAAAAGTTGAGGCTATTTATTGGTCTTTCTGTCCTTCTCTGCAATTTCCTCACCCACATCCACCTCTCAGGTCAGCTGGGCTTTTCTTTCACATCGTCAACATTGCATACGAGTGATTAAGTCTTGTGTTTGTTTACAGATTGATGCTAAACCTTGCCAACCAGTAGACAGAGATTTTATACTGATGACTATATTTTCCCAGGGCAGTGAAGAAGGGTTATGTTTGTGATCTTCTCTATAGGTCGAAATAACACAACCTACTTCATGAAGAATATTTCTAGCATCAGATCAAATGAATAGTCTTTTTCTTACACTGTCACTTGTCAAAATTGTGGCATGTTTTAATTCGCCTTCTATTTGAATCCAGAATTTCTTGTGCAGTTTGTTTTTCCAGAAATTTCTAGTTGCTCTTCTCTTTTATTTTGTTTCTGCCTTCTTTCTTTCTTTTTTCTATTTATTTTCTATTGGCCTTTTATACTGTATCACTAACGCCTTTATATATTCCTTGAAAAAAATCTCTCCCTTCTTCTCAAAGACACTGATTTCCTATTTTAATTTGTGCCAGTCGCTTTTCTGGGCTTCTGCACAGCCAATATTCTGGAATTTATTTTCACTGGGATCTTCCATTAGTTCTACCATCCTTAGGAAACTTCCTTTGGGTGAAACTTCTTTGTGAATCTTTGAATATCTGAAATATTTTTATTTTGTCTTTACACTTGCTCAATAGCTTTCCTGGCTATAGTTTCTAGATTAGAAATTTTGCTTCAGAAATGTGAAGGCCTCATTTCAGTGTTGTCTGACATCTGTGTGACTGAGGAGAAGTCTGAGGCTAGTTTTATTGTTAATTTCTTTATCGTCAATATGCTTTTTCTTTTCTAGGAGGCTTTTAGGATCTTTAACACTGAGTTGCTAAAATTTCAGGACAATGTATCTAGATATGGATCTTTATAAAAATTCCTTCTGGCATTTGATGGTTCTTTCAATCAGAAAACACACACCTCTTGCATCTCCAGTAAATTTGTTTTATTATTTCTCTCATACCTTCATTCTCCCCTCTTCTCAGCCTTGAATCTTTCTAAAGAGCTTTCTCTCTCCAATTAATCTCTGGTACCTAATGTGTCTTTGTTTTCTCTGGGATCAGTTTTTTTTGTTGTTGTTGATATTTCTTTTTCATTCTGCTGGGCTATTCATATGCTGAGTGATCCTGAATCAGCACCTTTTGTTTAAACAACAGGATTGACCAGCGATACTGATAGGAACTTCAGTGTACATAGATGGTTCTTACTCTGTCAGGATTGGCCTGATGGCGTCAGGGCCTGGCCACTTTGCTGATGCCTGCTTCCCAGCGTCAGCATGATGGACACACCACTCTGGGTATGAACACTCCTGCCAGCAGTTTTAGTTCTTCCAGTCCACCTGAACTTTTTCTTTTAATTAAAAAAAATGTTTATTTATTTTTGAGAGAGAGATAGAGAGCATGTGAGAAGTGTGGAAGGGGGAGCAGAGAGAGGGACAGAGGATTGGAACCTGGCTCTGGGATGACAGCAATGAGCCTGACATGGGGTTGGAACTCACACACTTTGAGATCATGACCTGAGCTGAACTGGATGCTTAATTGACTGAACCACTCGGGCGCCCCAGTCCACCTGAACTTTCAGAGATGCGTTCCTTCTTTTCCCTCTAGTTAAGTATCCTGCTACCTTTTAGTCTGGAAAACTGGGGTTGAGAAGGAGCAGAGACATGTGGAACCATTCTCCCTCTCTTTACTCTGCTCCATCCTTCCGGGGGATCCCTTGTCAGTACTCACTGTGGTGCCTCCCAGCAGATGGGCTCCCTCCTCTGCTCTAGCCCCTTATTGCATCTTTTCAGCTATGGCTGCTTCAGTTCCTCCATCAAGAGCTTTGTGCTCTTGAAATTGCTCATGATTTCTTCTCCTGTTCTGTTTGCTAGTTAGAATTTATTCCTCTGTTGAACTCTTTATTATCACTTGAGTGGTATTGCAGGAGAGGAGACAAGTGCGTGCTTAACCTGCCATCCTGAACCAGAAGCTTCTTAATCATGTTCTTTGAGTGAGAATACTGGTAAACAAATGCATGGATGGACAGATTTCCATCTCAGTAAATCACACAGGATTCTACCATCATTGGCTAATTGTCCATATTGCAATTAAACTATTAAGTCATTACTATAAGCTATTATTCATTCAATGGGTCATGATGCTGTTCATATTAGGTGAGACCTAAGGAGCAGCAAAAGTTTAATGGGCTGGAATATGGACAGAAGAAGTACAATGTGACACACACAGGCCTCATAAGACGTATGCTATTAGATGCAGTGCCAGGGAATAATGGGGTGCTGTCCCCACAGTACGTTCCATTGAACACCAGCCCCACAGGGTGTTGACAGGGCTCAGGAGAAAGCTCTGGGATCAAGTAAGTTGGAGGACTATTGGGTCAAACAAAAGTAAATGGGCTCTTTCACTGTAAGGTTTCTTAGAAACTTAGTACACCATAGAGTCATGACTCTTTAAGAGTAGACTATAAACTTAAGATTACCCAAATTCCTTTGGAATCAGAACTCTTTTGCTGTTGTGTATGATGTACCATGGAATATGCTTTGGAAACCTGCCTCTAATGTATTTCTGCTCTAGAGATCACTTGCACAGAGTTGAGAAAGGAAAAAAAAAATCATGAAAAAAAAAGGTAGCGTAGAAGGTGAATACTATATTTGTATCTACAGCATCCCTTAAATCTTAAATCTTCTATGTTAGTCTGATGTTAAACTGTCCTCTCAACAAGAACTGAGCTCCTTATGGCAGCATTCTGCTTCTGGAGAGGCTCCTCTAAGTTACCACGTGGGTTTTCTCCCTGATGAGACTTAAAAGCACTACATCCATATCTGGCTTTCAGAATGTCAGAACTAGAGACAAACATGGTGGTCACAAAGCTTAACCCCTAGCTGTACTGGGGAGAAAGCCAAGAAGCAAAGAAGCTAAGGATTGCCCAAGATCACACTGCAAATTTGTTGTGGATCTGGAATTCAAAATAAGGTTTTCAGACTTCTTGTCCAGTGGAACCCTGGTCCCCATCTGTCTATGATAGAAACCTGTGATGATGTTTCTGGCAAGACACCTGTTGCTCCTGACATCACTTTCCTCTCTCTGCACCCTCATAGGTCTGAACACTAGGCTCAGAAGATGGTCTCAAGCCCATCCATCTGACTATCTGCAAAGGTCACAGGCTAAGGCTAGGCCAGTGAGACGACAGGTGAGTTCTTTGGAAATCACTTGTGGGGGGCGCCTGGGTGGCGCAGTCGGTTAAGCGTCCGACTTCAGCCAGGTCACGATCTCGCGGTCCGTGAGTTCGAGCCCCGAGTCAGGCTCTGGGCTGATGGCTCGGAGCCTGGAGCCTGTTTCCGATTCTGTGTCTCCCTCTCTCTCTGCCCCTCCCCCGTTCATGCTCTGTCTCTCTCTGTCCCAAAAATAAAAATAAACGTGGAAATCACTTGTGGGAGCTTACGGTGGTCCCCTATGGCTGGGCAGCATGTGAAGTTCTCCTCTGTGTATGTGGTCTTACAAAGTGGCCAAAACACATGAACACCACATTAAGAGTTCTCTTATTGTTTATTTTTCAAATTCGAATTCTGCTACCCTATCCTCAACTCTGGTTTTAGGTTTTAGTGCAGAATTTTGAAATTTAAAGGAAGGGATAGGTAGGATTATGTTCACTGGCATGCTTTGCCTAATAGTGGGTTAATTTACAAATTTAGAACTTCAGAGACCTAGAGCTCTTGGGGGTCATCATTTGATGCAACCTTTCACTTTGCGGGGCAGGACACTCGATCCAGTGGGATGAAGGGATAGGCATGAGCTCCCGAGCGGGCAGCTGAGCTGTGGTAGGACCCAGCACCTCCAGTCCCAGCCCTGTGTACTTTTACCATCTCACTCCACTGTGATGTCAAATATTTGGAATTAGCTCTTCCGCCCTCCACCACCAGGACTTAACTGTATTGCTTTACTGCCCCTTCGCTGCGAAGCACTTTGAAGAGAAATGATACCAGTTTTTGAGATCAAATGATTAGAAAAACCAAGTGTGCTCATTAAGGGAGGGAAGGGAGGTAGGGAGAGTTGATTTTCCTTGACAGTATTATTAATCTTAACACTATGAGTTCAGTTGTAGCCCAGAGTAGTAGCACATTTGCATGTTTGGTGGAGTTCTGTAAACTGCATCTAATATCCAAGTTAACTGAAGCAAAAATATATTTACACGTGTGTGTGTAGTAAGTATGTGTATATTTGTGTGTGCATGCATATAAATAGCTATATAAATGTGTATATCGTTGTGTATGTGTGTATGTTTATACAGATGCCTTATTAGATCTCTGACCCTCTTAAAAAAGAATAAATCGATAAATCTTTCTGAGGACACACTTTTTTTTTTTTTTTTAACCAACAGGTTTTATTTAGGAAAAAGGGAAAAAGCCATAACCTCTATATACCACATGCGTGTCCTGGGATGTCAGCAAAAACCAGATAATAAAAGGCAAAGCAAATAAATAGAAGGAACAGAAGCTAAAGTGCTGAGAAACCTTTTTTTTTTCCCTAAGAGCTCATTTTGGTAATCCTCAAGGAAAATAGAAAAGCACTTGATCTGATGAGAGGGAGAAAGGAGAAGCCAAATGAAAACTAAACAATTGATTTAATTCCATGAGAAGCAGGAGGAAGGAGAGAGAAAATTATCTGCTGCAGGCGGGGCAGGAATGGAAGGTGGTTGGGGGACCAGAGTGCCTTTGTTGTAACAAAATCCCCTTTGGAGGGAGAGAAGCATGAAATCAGGTTTTGCCTTACCCGCATAGGTTCTTAGCTCTGGAATCAGATTATTCAATTTTTGCTTTAAGTCCCAGATGTCAGGGTATAAAAATCGTCCATGTTACTTTTTAAATTTTGCTAAGACATGGGGCGCCTGGGTGGCGCAGTCGGTTAAGCGGCCGACTTCAGCCAGGTCACGATCTCGCGGTCCGTGAGTTCGAGCCCCGCGTCAGGCTCTGGGCGGATGGCTCGGAGCCTGGAGCCTGTTTCGATTCTGTGTCTCCCTCTCTCTCTGCCCCTCCCCCGTTCATGCTCTGTCTCTCTCTGTCCCAAAAATAAATAAAAACGTTGAAAAAAAAAAATTAAATTTTGCTAAGACAGAGCAGATTTTGTCTATGCATTTCATTGATTTTCTTTAATTAAAATTTTAAAAAGCAATCTTTTACCCATTTTCTTATAGGAGTCTCACAGGATCTTAGCTTCCTAATAGTAAGTTCTGATGTTCCATGAACTGGCTCTCAGACGCTCCTCTGTTGAAGACGGAGCACAAAACATGAGCCAACATTGACAACTAAGTGATGCAGTCGAAAAGCAAGAGAAGGCCACCATGGCACTGCTTGCCACTCTGGGCATGCTGTATGGAGCACTAAGAGACCAAATCTTCATTTTTTAGAAGAGGGAACCACATGCAGGATGGTGAGGGGCCTGCCTGAGGCAGGCCTGAGGCTATGCTGAGTTCTCTGGGTTTTTTCCAACTGGTCTCCCCACTTCTTGCTTACCTTCCTCCCCTTACATTCCACACACAGCAGCCAGAGTCATATTCTTAAATATAATTTAGTCACTCTCTTGTTTTGAACTCTCCAATAGCTTCCCATTGACCATGAATTAAAACCCAAATTTCTTACTATGATGTACAAGGAAGGTCAGAGGGGAATTGAGCTGTAGCAGATACTATAGGTTGGCTCACTCAACCCCCGACCAACTTCCTTCTCTCTTGACTTTCTTTTTTATTGAGATTTCAAGTTAACAAATGACTTGATTTCACCAGTTTCTTTTTTTTTTTTTATATATAGATAAGAGTGGCTATGTGACACAGTCTGGCCAATGAAATGTAAGCAAAATTGTGCTCATAGAGTTGCCAGGGTTAGCAAATAAAAATACAGGACATCTCTGAGGCACATAGGTGGCCCTGTTGGCTAAGCGACTAACTCTTGATTTCAACTCAGGTCATGATTTCATGATTCGTGAAATCGAGCCCTATGTCAGGCTCTGCACTATCAGCACAACAAACATTAAAAAAAATACAGGACACCTAGTTAAATGTGAATTTCCTTAATGGTGGATAATTTTTTTCAGTACAAATATGTCTCAAATATTGCACGGGGCATGTTTAGACTAAAAACATTATGTGTTGTTTTTCTGAAACTCACATTTAACTGGACATCCTGTTTTATCTGGCAACTGTATGTGCTGGAGAATTTGGGGACAACTTCACCCCTCTGCTTGTTTTTTTTCTTGCCTGGAACATGGACAGAAGGCCTTGAGGTATGGCAGCTGTCTTCCGACTATAAAGTGACAGGCAAGAGCATGTGGAATAGAAAGGTAACGGGACTTGAGTCACTACTGGTGTTGTTGGACACCTGCACCATTACTTGCCTCTAGTCTTCTCATGGGAAAAATAAAACAAAACACCCAAGATCTTTATTTGGCTAAGCCACTGCAGCAAGGGCTTCGGTTGTTTTGTAGCTGACTTTGTGAGCAGGGAGCTTGTCTGTCTTGGGCCAGCTGTTAGTGCCTAACACAGTGACAGGGACAGTGCTTCCTCAATGAATATTTGCTGAGTGGATAAAGAAATGTTACTTAACAAAAGAGCAGATAATTCACTTGTTTTCTTGTATCTTATCTAGAATAGTGTCATTCTTCTTATTTATATTGAGGAGAACACTGTTCCCTTTGAACCGCTTCGTGGCTATGGAAGGATTATTATTTACAACACTAAACAAATCAATTTTTAATATGCCTGGAAGTTTGGACTCTTCAGATCAGTGTGTCTCAAACTGTGGTTTATAACCCATTAGTGAGCCATGAAATCAATTTAGTGGGTCATGACCAACATTAAATAAAGAAAAGGAGAAAGAGAAAGAGGAGGAAATTAGAAGGAGAAAAAAAGTAGAATGGAATTTAAAAATATCCACATTGTGATTCTCCTTTGGGGAATAATGGCTATTGATCTGTATGTACACACACACACACACACACACACACACACACAGGTGCACATGCGTTTCTGTGTACCACGTTATGTACAGTATACTTCTTCCTATGGATCACAGTTAAAAAAATGGAAAGTCTCAAGATGAATATTTTTTTAAATTTCAAATGTCTATATATGGACATTATATTGGCAGGATTCTGGTCCCTAAGCTACATCTCATTAGCTCAGTGACTTTGGGAGGAGAAGTAATCTATTTGGACAGCATTTTATGATATATAAAACTCTCTCATATAACACTCTAATAATAATTTGGTGAAATACAGGCTATCTCCAATTGTAACTGTGCCTAATATGGCAGCCACGAGCTTAACATGTCTACTGGTACTCAAAATGTGGCTCATGCACTGAGGAACTGAATTCTTCATTTTATTTAACTTTAATTCAAATTTAAAAATTGATAGTTGATTCAGTTATTGGGAAAATGTGAACAACTTGGGTATGTCAAACTAATTTTTCAACTATAAATTTTATGAAATACAGATAAAATATTTCAGATGAATATGTAGCTTCCAGGTTGTACTGGGAGCTGCTATAAAATGTATATTGACTTTAAAATATTTAGTTACAGAAAAAAGAATATACAATATTTCATCAATATTTTTATATTGATGACACATTGGATAATGGATATATTGGGTTACAATATTTCATCAATAATTTTCTATTGATTACATGTTGGATAATATTGGGTTAAATAATATATGTTATTAAAATTAAGTTCATCTGATTCTTTTTATTTCTTGTAATGTGCTTTACAGAAAATCCAAAATTACATTTTTGGCTCATATTATATTTCTCTTGGACAGCACTGCTCTGAGGATTAAGTGTCTCATCCTAGGTCATGAAATAAGTAAGTGCTTCAACCACTATTACGTTCCAGGTCATTTGACTCCAAATCTGTGGCCCTTTCCATGAAACTACAACAAGCCACCTCTCCTAGGCTTCACCGTTATCTTTAAAAATAGTGAGTGAAATATAGAATATAGGATGATAATAGGATAGGATAATAGGATAAGGATGGCTAATATTTAATGAGTAGCTAACATGTCCTGGGCACTGGGTTAACATTTTACAAGGTTTACTGCATTTGATTTCATATCAACCTGTTAAGTATGTATATGATGATTATATGAACTTTTTAGATAAGGAAATGGAGGCTCAGAGAGATCAATTAACCTGCCTCTCAGCTCAATGTGGCATAGACTGAGGGGCCCAGAGCCTAGGAGATTCACGCAGATGACTGAACATTTAGGCCTCTTCCCTGGACTACAGCCCTCACAAAAGTAGCTGGGCTCTGTTTGGGTGACATATAAGCAGCTATATCTCCCGGAGTCCTTTAGATTCATTTCCTTTGGGAAATAACGTCTGCTGATCTTGCTGCTGATTCCAACAGCATGCAGTAGAAATCTCCAAGCTCCACAGGCTTTGAATATATGGATAAGGTCAAGAAGGTGACTTTGTATCTGAAAAATTTTCAGCCCGAAAATTGAAATACTGCCTTCATTACTATGGGTGTTTATTTAAAGACCTATTTTCAATGTGAAACTAAATTTCAATAATAGCCCTCAAAGATAGGGACAAGTCATACTTGCCCAGTGAAATTATTTTTTTGTTATAAACATTGTATACGCTTGTTAAATGCAATTTAGAAAAACAAAATATTAAGAGAAAATAATTTATCTAGTGTCTTACTATTCAAACTTTCTATTTTACTTGTTTTTTGTTCCTCCACATGCACATGATTTTTAAAATTTATAATTCTATTAAATATATTTTTTCTTGCTCTTTCACTTAGCATTGTGTCATAAGCATTTTCTAGGATCTTATGTAGGCTTTGAAAATGTATTTATTGATACTTGTATAATGTTCCAATAAAGGAACATCACATTTAAACTATTTTTTTAGTTTAGACAGGTTGTTTCTGACTCTTTGTTGTTATAGATAAAGTTGTTCCACTCCTCTGCATATCACAGTCTTTATGGGAGGTAGTCTGTCAACACGAATCAAAAATCTTAAATTGTACATGTTCTTTGACCCAACAATTGCCTTTACAGGGGTCTGCTTTAAAAAACAGTAATCTATAAAGTCTTCTTTGCAAAGTTGCGTAGCACTATTTATGTGAGCAAATATTTAGAAATGGTAAATGTTGGACATAGGAGATTAGTTCAGGAATGTATGGTATATCTATGTGATAAAGTACTTCATGAAGCCACTAAAAAGATTGTCTTGAGGAACAGGTGAGGATTATTAACTAACACTGACAATAATAACAATAGCTTTCTTTTATTTAGTGGCAGGCACTGTGCTTATACATATTTAGGAACTAATTTAATCCTTAACAACCTATGTGTTTGGTGCTATTATTATCATTTCCTTTGTAGGTAGAGATGAAGAAACAAGCTTAGAGGGTTAGGTGATCTCTCAGGGCCCTTCAGTTGGCCACTGAGTAAGCAATGGAACCATGACACAAACCTGGTGGTCTGTCTCCAGGGCTTACCTCCTTAACCACTGTGCTGTATAAATACCTAGGATGTTCACAGTCTATCTCTAGATGGAAAATGCAATTACAAGACAGCAGGGATAGTGTGACCCCAATATAGTAAAATATAATAAATATGTGAATATGTATATGAGAAAAGAAAATACTTAAGGGTATTCACCAAAAGGTTAAGTGGGTAGAATATTTTTTTACACATGTGTTTTTTAATTTTTCCAAAGCACCTATTACTTTTTTGGTATTTTTTATTTAGGTAAAAATATGTAAATAGAATTCATCATTTTAACCATTAAAATTTTTTTTTAATTAAAAACAATTTTTAATGTTTATTTATTCTTTGAGAGAGAAAGAGAGAGAGCACAAACAGGCAGAGAGAGGGAGACACAGAATCCGAAGCAGGCTCCAGGCTCTGAGCTGTCAGCACAGAGCCCAGTGTGGGGCTTGAACCCAGGAACCGTGTGATCATGACCTAAGCTGAAGTCAGACACTTAACCAACTGAGCCACCCAGGCACCTCTCACCATTTTAACCATTTTTAAGTGTACAATTCAGCCGCATTATGTATACTCACAATGTTGTGCAACTATCATCACCATCCAATTAAGAATTTTCTCATCATCACAAAGAGAAGCTCCTGGTTACCCCTTTACCCCAGTCCCTGGTAACTTCTATTCTTTCTGTCTCTATAAACTTGACTACTCTAAGTACCTCACCTAAGTGGAATCATACATTGTCCTTTTGTGATTGGCTTATTTCATTGAATGGAATTTCTTCAAGGTTCATATATGTTGTAGCATGTGTCAGAATTTCATCCCTTTTTAAGGCTGAATAGGATTCCATTGTGTATATACCACATTTTGTTTATCCATTTATCTGTTGATGGATATTTGGGTTGTTTTTATCTTTTGGCTATTGTGAATAATGTTGCTATGAACATGGGTGTACTAGTATCTGTTGGAGTCCCTGCTTTCAATTCTTTTGGGAATATACCTAAGAGTGGAATTGCTGGGTCATATGGCAATCCTATGTTTAACAGTCTGCGGAATTGCCTAATTGTTTTCTACCATGGCCACACCAGTTTACATTCCCACCAGCATTGTTCAAGGATTTCAATTTCTCTACATCTTCACCAGTATTTATTTTCCTTTAAAAAAAAAAAAAGTAATAGCCATCCTAATTGGTATAAAGCGGTATCTCATTGTGGTTTTGATTTGCATTTCCCTAATGACTGTCGATGTTGAGCATCTCTTCATGTGTTTATTGGCCATTTATATATTTTCTTTGGAGAAATGTCTATTCAAGTCCTTTGTCCAAGTTTTAATTGGGCTATTTGTTTTCATCTGTTCCTTTTTAAATGAGAAAAATAAACCACAGTGACTTTTATGTAGGATTAAAAACATATCTGATTGTGTCTTTTCTTGCCTCTCTACCTTGGGCTGCTTCTAGAGTGAAATTCATGCTACCAAAGCATGGGCAGGCCGGGCTCTCTCTGCAGCCTCCTATCTGGCATCTCTGCCTCCCACTCAGTGGTGCAGGAGTTCCAACCTTCTTGCAGACACTATATACTTTTGCCCATGCTCTACCTTTTGCAGAGATCTCCTTGCTTCCTCTTCTCCACTCTCATTACCCTCCTTCATCCAGCCAAATTCTCATCATCCTTTAAGATTCATCTCAGGATGATTTCTTCAAATAATCCTTCCAAACCCTCCAGACTGGGCTATCATGTTACTCCTGCATTTGCTCTGTGCTCTGGATGCCTCTGCCATTTACCTCCTTATGATGGAGTTATCTGTGTCTGTCTCCCACACAGGACATGCTCCCTCACCGGGAGGAAGGATAGGTCCTTGTCATCCGCATACACCAATTCCTAGCACAGAAAAGGAGCTTGATATTTGCTTAACAGAACTGAACTCTTGATTTCTATTAACTAACTGCTCACCAACAAGTCTTTCTACTGTGTCTATCAGTAATGCATAAAAGTACCTGTTTCATTGCACTCTTGGCTGCACTGGGAATGATAATATTTGTTGTTTCAATTTGCATTTCTTTAATTACTGGTGAGGTTGAGTCATTTCCCCATATGTTCTTCAATTAGTTATTTCTTCTCTTTTGTGAATTGTCTGTTCATTTCTTTTGTTCAGCTATCTATAGCAGGGTTAGTTTTCCTCATTGATTTGTAAGAACTCTTTAAAAAACAAGGCTATTAACCCTTTGTCTACTGTATTTGCTAAAAGAAACTACTCCCATTTGTTGTCATTTAATTTTGTTTTTAGTGTAAAAATATTTGAACAATTTTATGCTATCAAAATCTTACATATAAAGTTTATCAATTTGCCTATTAATATTGATGAACTTGAATGTTCTCTAATGGTTTTCCATAGTATCACCTTCAATAATATTTGATAAAAATAATCACTTTAAAGATATACCAAATGCTTTCTGAGTCATTAGATAGAACTTTTAAGCATAATTATATTCATAGAAATAATTAAGTTTAAAAAAAAAGTAAACCTAAGTGAAATCACTGAATTTATAGTATAAATTGAGATTTCTTTAGATCTCCTTTAGCTATTATTACTAGACATAGAAAAAAGCCCTAAATTTCAACTGAGATCTAAATTGCAAAACAAGAGTCAGGTCTGGAGAAGGAGGCATATGAATAAGCATGCTTATCATCAGCCCTCGGAGGCCACTGTCTGTAGGCTGGCTTTCCTTTGGCCCAAGCCTTGGTCAGCACTGGCTTTTAGATCTGGGTTAGCAGTCAATGTTTAAAAGTCAGTAAATATCAATCACATGAATATCTGCATATTTAGCTGCTCTGGAAAATAAAAAAAGGAAGATCTGGCAACAATGGACCTGGTTTTTGGTGACAATCGCCTGGAGTTGAGTATCTGCTAACCTCTCAGAGGGCTGTGTGTTCTCTTTCCCCACAGTCCCCACCATGCCCTCATGTCCTATCACTGCAGATGAGGGTCAGTGACCATTTGTCATCTTAGCCTTGGCCTGTTTCACTCATTTACTTTGTCTGCAAGGCTGCTGTAGGCATTTGTGTTTTGGTTTGGGACATCAAATCAGGCTTCTGGAATCTACTTGGTAATCTCACCAACCAGAAAACCATGAGCTTTCAGTATAAACCCAGTGCTTCTGAACTGGGATCAGTCTGTGAGTATTGGATTTGCCCACTTCTATAAGTGTAAATTGCTACCTACTTCCCACTCCTACCCACCATCCCTTTCACTTCCTCCTTCCCTTGGTTTGGATCTAATGAACATGATTTACATTGACTTCAATTCAGAAATTCTGTAAAAAGCCCACCTAAAGCATAGTGAAATAACCTGCACTGTGACTGTCTGAAGATGCCGTTGGCATCTTATATCTTATATCCTAATGGCCATATGTGGTGATGGCAAATAAATAGGGGCAGACTCTCAATTTCTTTAGAAAACAAGAATGCTTTGAATTTCAAAAATCAGGAGGGAGAAAAAAAGACCAAAGATCAATCAGTTACCTAGGACTAAAGAAAAAGAAAAGGATAACTGTTATATATTTATAAATACAATTTAGAAAAAAAAATTGGTTGTGGATGGAAAAACTAAATAGCTTTCAGGCTGTTAAAATGTATAAGCTTGTGCAGAAAGAAACTTAAGGGCCAGGCCAAAGGATCCTGACTCAGGAGAGGGGGATTGGAATCCTGGCAGCTACATCCTCACTGAATGATAAAATGGTCAAAACTGGTCCCTAAGGAGACATGGCATCAGAGCTCTGTACCTACAATGGCCCATTTGGTACCTGGGAGCCTACCTGAGACATGCTGCAGCTCTGACATGGCCCCAGCACTTAGAGGTCTGATCACCTGGGCCAAATCCTGGCTCTGCATTACATGCTATGTGATCTTACTACAGAATGAGGTAAATAGCCTCTCTAAGGCATTTGTAAAATAGGACAGTGATAGGATGCTCTTACAGACGTGTGGTGAAGATTCATAGAGGAAAACCATGTAAAAGCACTTAGCAGACACTCTGGTATTCAGCAAGGGCTCAATAACTGTTCACTCTCATTATTACTGTCATCACGATCATTACTATTGCAAACAAGACTGTCCTAAGCACTTGTGTTGCTGTCAAGACAACTTTCAATGATGAAGGAGACAAGAAATGCAGCAGGGACAAAATCTCAAGGTCACGGTCACCATATAAGGACCTGAATGGGGGTGGGCCAGGCCAGGCGGAGGCTGGGGGAGGGGAGTAGAAAGGCAGTGCTGTGATTTTATATGCTCATTCTTCTTAAATACAAAAGTTATTATCAAGAAGTCTTAGGTTCTGCTAGTGAGTTTAGTAGAGCCTATGTGAACTATCCAAGTTTCATTTTAAACCTGGAAGTGACATTCAGCTTAGGGTTTTCTGATCAATATTCTACTGGCACAGGTTTATACTGATGACATTTCCCAAGTTTCTTGAGGCTTGTTACTAAGCCTCAAGGGACCGGAGCTAGCCTTCATTTGAAATTTATAATCTTACACTATTTAGCCTATGTTATAAGTTGTAAATATCTCTCATCCAGACAACTTGTAGTAAATGACACTTTCCATTTTGATTTCTCCCTTCTTTTAATACTAACTGGTGAAATAAGAAATACTTTTACAAATGCTTCAGTTTTATTATCTGGCTCTCTTCTATAATATTTCATACAGCATGTGGTCTATTCCAAGGATAGGAACATGTATCACTCAAATGTATAATAAAATCACATATGCTTTGTTCTCTAAGTATTGTGTAGGTCCTAGACAGGTAGACGTTCACTGAGTGATTGATAGCTGAAAAAAGCAAATGCAACCATTTTTTAATGGAAAAAAAGAAAAGAATGAGGGAACTAAGCATAACCCTGAAATTGAGACATATCCTCTAAATTCTGCCTGTAAGTAGCCTAGAGCAGATCATCAAATAGCCTATTTGGAAACACTAAGACATATTGAAAGTGCTTGGTTTTCAGGAACCAAATGGTCATGAGTAATGTAGGTATTTCCTATCTAGCCAAGGATGCTGACACTATCTTAGGGAACTATTTTTTTTTTTTTTACGTTTTAATTTTATTTTTGAGACAGAGAGAGACAGAGCATGAACAGGGGAGGGGCAGAGAGAGAGGGAGACACAGAATCTGAAACAGGTTCCAGGCTCTGAGTGGTCAGCACAGAGCCCAACGTGGGGCTCGAACTCACGGACCGTGAGATCATGACCTGAGCCGAAGTCGGATGCTTAACCAACCGAGCCACCCAGGCGCCCCTTAGGGAACTATTTTTAAAATAATTCCAATCAGAGTCTCAGGGCTCAGAGCTCACTGGTCTCAGGTCCTGGGGCATTTGGCAGGTTGACAGGCTGGGAATAGGAGTAGAGGCAGGCCAGCAGCATGCTTCACTTTGACCTTTTTTTTTTTTTTTCCAAATATGAAATTTATTGTCAAATTGGTTTCCATACAACACCCAGTGCTCATCTCAACAGGTGCCCTCTTCAATGCCCATCACCCACTTTCCCCTCCCTTCCACCCCCCATCAACCCTCAGTTTATTCTCAGCTTTTAAGAGTCTCTTATGGTTTGGCTCCCTCTCTCTCTAACTTTTTTTTTTCCTTCCCTCCCCCATGGTCTTCTGTTAAGTTTCTCAGGATCCACATAAGAGTGAAAACATATGGTATCTGTCTTTCTCCGTATGTATGACTTATTGCACTTAGCATAACACTCTCCAGTTCCATCCACATTGCTACAAAAGGCCACATTTCATTCTTTTTCATTGCCAAGTAGTATTCCATTGTGTATATAAACCACAATTTCTTTATCCATTTGTCAGTTGATGGACATTTAGGCTCTTTCCATAATTTGGCTATTGTTGAAAGTGCCACTATAAACTTTGGGGTACCCACTTTGGGGTACCCACTTTGACCTTTTAACTAACAGCTGGGCATGAGACAAAACTGATGAAGGACTTCCAAAAGGAAGCATTCTCCTTCATCTGAAACACCCACTGGCGGGTTACAAGTTAGATTTTAAGTATTTACTGTATGTAGCACTATATATTAAGCACTATATATTGAGACAAGGATGTCTCTAAAAGATTATACATATCTTCCTTGCCATCATGGAACATATAGTATAGTGGAAAGAAAAGGAAGAACAAAAGCAAAGTCACAGATAAGTCATAGGTGCCAAAGAATTGTAAAATAACACATGCTGGGATTTTAGGCTGTGAATGAAGCCTGAGCATTTGTGTATGTCATCTCCCATGCCTCTCCTCCAAGGTGACTCGAGAAGTCTGAGCTTATGTGTATGTGCTCTTTTGAAGCCCTCACAAAGGGGTCATCTAGGCCAACAGTCTATACGTGCCTTTACAGAGATAAAAGACCATTTCTTTCCTCCTTCCATGTCTGGCCAATGATGTCTACATTGCATTCCACATTTGAATCCTTTTGTTTCAAAAACTCTCTGGTTGCTGGAAAGAGGGACGCCAACCAAATCTGATCTGAGAAGTTCTTCCTTGTCCGTGGCATCTATAAACACTATATGATCATCCTTAATCACCTCTTCTTCATTTTCAAACAGTTTTGTCTGTTTACGACATGTGTTAGAACATTTCAGATCATTCACAAAATCAGGGAACTTTAGACTGCAAGGACTCTTAGAGTCCTTAGAATTAGAATTAGATTTAGAATTTAGACTGCAAGGACTCTTAGAGTCCTTAGAATTAGAATTAGAATCTCTTAGAATTAGAGATTTCTGATTCTGCACTGACATATTCCTGCTCATCTCAGGGTTAGTCCTTGGCTAAATGCTCTGGCTCTGCTTTCCCCAGGAATCCTTTCTACTCTTAGCTTTGCCTACAGAATGAAGAAGCCCAACCTCTTTAGCCTGGCCCACATCCTCTTTACACCTCCCTCCCTTCAGGCCCTTCAGGTCCCTCCATGACCCAGCCCCCAATCCACAGAGCTCATCATTGCTATTCAAAGCACTGGTCTCTTCCATGCCACCAAGCCTTTGCACAGACCATCTCTTCTGCCTTTCTTCCTCTTCTCCACCTAGAAATCTCCTATTCACCCTTCAAGGCTCATTCCAAGGTTGCTTCCTCTGGTATGTCCATTTCAATTTCCTCTAGCAAAATTAGTCTTGTTTGTCTTTCCTACATCCATAATTTTGTATATTATATTTTCCAAAGATTAGTATTATTATGACTGTGTACCTGTATTTCCAGCTAGTCTATGTTTTCTCCGAGGGTACAAATCACAATTCATTCATTCAGCATTCATTCATTCAGCATTTATTCATACATTCAATCAGTCACTCATTCTCCCAAGCATTTACCCCAGTTCTGACACATAGTAGATACCCATAAGTGACTCCTGAATTAAAATGATAGGGAATTTAGGTTTAGAAATACAAATTCATCTACTAATTGTTATAATAGATCAAATTTGAAGATTTTAAGTGGATAGACTATAATTTTCCATCCATAAACACTACCATATACATGCACAGGTGGGAAAACTTTCTAGTCAACAAGTATCTAGTATCTGATACACTCCGAAGGATTCAGACAGGTCTACCCAGATCTTTTTTATATTTTATTTATTTTTGGTAGACAGAGAGAGACAGAGCACAAGTGCGGGAGGGGCAGAGAGAGAAGGAGACAGAATCTGAAGCAGGCTCCAGGTTCCGAGCTGTCAGCACAGAGCCTGATGTGGGGCTCGAAGTCACAGACCGTGAGAGAGATCATGACCTGAGCCGAAGTTGGATGCTCAACTGACTGAGCCACCCAGGCACCCCAGGTCTACCCAGATCTTAAAGCAAAGAGTTCCTGAACAGTGGGTGGACTTTAGCTTAGCTGCATGACGTGGTATAGATAACCTCAGACTGAACTTCAACAGCCTTTCCAAGAATCTGTGTATTGAAGGGGGACCTATCTGATGGCCTTGGGACCCTTACTCTGTAGGCTTTAGAGACTCAGAATTACACCCAAGGCTGTTTGCTACAGATTCAGAGAGCCAAGGGACCAAAATCTTGACTACTGAATAACTAGGTAGAAGTGATGGAGTACATAAGAGAAGTAGCCCCAAACTCCTGCCAATAGAAGCTCACTGGCTGAACACTTGTCATCACTGACAAGTAAGAGAGATCTCCAGAATTATGACACAACTTTTAATATGTTCAGCTTTCTAATCTTCGCTGTCTCTCCACATTCTTAATATTTGCCATCAACCTTAATGAGGTTCTATATCTTCATTTTGGGGGATATACTTCTGTTAATTTATCACCTTCGGTCCCACGAGAAATGTGCTTCAGCAAGCCACGGATAAATTATTGTAAAGCATATTTATTTAGCACAATCTAATTATTACAGCGTTCAGTAAAGGCAAATGAATAAATCATAAACTAAGAGTAATGAGGGTGGAGCCGCTATGTATATGTTTATGGTGAGTGTATAAGTGTGTATGGGGAGATGCAGGCACGCGCGCGCACGTGTGTGTGTGTGTGTGTGTGTGTGTGTGTGTGTGTGTGTATTAGTCTGAAAAACACATTCTCCTGACCTAGCTTGGGATTAGAATAGGATGTCTGGGTAGACACATTTCTGATCCGTACTGTCCAATATAGTAGTCCCACACCCCATGTGGCTATTGAGACCTGAAATGTGGCTTGTCCAAACTGAAATGTGTTGTAAGTGTAAAATACACACCAGATTTTGAAGACTATGTTTTAAAAATGTAAAGTTTTCAATATTTGGAAAGCAGTTTTGAAGTTTCTTAAAACATTGAACATCGAGTTAACCTACACCTTAAGATTTCGTTCTTAGATACCTACCTAAGAGAAATGCAAACCTATGTCTACACAAATATTTGGATGTGTGTTCACAGAAGTTTTATCCACACATAATAGCCAATAACTAGAAATAAGTCAAAGGTCTATGAACTGGTGGTGAATGGATAAGCAAAATGTTTCATATCCTTATAATGAAATATCACTCAGCAATAGAAAGGAGCAAAGTACCTATGCACGCTACAACATGAGTGAACGTCAAAAACATTACATTCAGTGAAAGAAGCCAAACCCAAAGAACCAGATACAATTACCTTTAAAGCTATGACAACCAGAAATAGATTACTGGCTGCCTGGAGCTGGGCATAAGAACTAAGAGTGACTGCAAATGGGCTGAGTGCTTCTTTTTGGGGTGATGGAGCTATTTTACTTTATTTTTTAAAAGTGAACTCTACCCCTAATGTGGGGGTTGACCTCACAACCCCAAGATCAAAAGTTGCGTGCTCTACTGACTGACCCAGCCAGGTGCCCTGTGATGGAACTGTTTTAAAATTAGATTCTGATGACTGTTGCATAACTCAATAAAGTTACTGGAAATCATTGAATCTTATGATGAAATGAGGAAATGACATTTTGTAATATGTAAATTACACTCAATGCCATTAATATGTAATATTTCCAATATAATTTTTAATGTAATAACTTTTACATTGTTTACATGTTAAAATTATAATATTTTGGATATATTGAGTTAAAAAAGGCATTATGATTTTACCTGTTTATTTTTATTTTGTAATGTGGCTGCTAGAAAACGTCAAATTCTGTATGTTGCTTATATTATATTTCTAATGGACAGCACAACTTTAGAAGGTCCCATGATGTCAACTAAGCAATCCCCATACTTCTGTTCAATTCCAGAGAACAATGCTTCCCTTCTTCCTGGCTCACAACCAGCTCCATGTGAGAACAGAGTGCTTGCATCCGTCAAAGGACTCTAAAATAGAGGCGAATTACCTGGATCACAGCTGTTTAGGCCACTGACTATACGGCAGTACCCTGGTGACTGGAAGAGGGCTGGGGCTGGGCACAGAAAAAGGTGTGACCTTTTGCCAGCTGAGGTACAAGCATAAGGGGAAACCAGGTTCATTGTCAGTAGAGCATCTGCCACATCTGAAAATGGATCATGTTCATTGAACATCTATATGTTCACATACCCTACATATCTCTCAATGCCAGTGTTACCTGCTAAAATAATACAAGAATGCAAGCTACTAAAACTATCTTAAGAGACAAAACTAAATGTTATTTAAAAAAAATAGTACCGGGGCGCCTGGGTGGCTTAGTCCATTAAGTATCTGACTCTTGATCTCAGCTCAGGTTTTGATCTCAGTGTCGTGAGTTCAAGTCCTGAGCTGTGCATGGAGCCTACTTTAAATTAATTAATTAATTAATAAGATAGTATCATACAGCATGGTTAAAGGGTAGATCTTAATAGCCTGGGGTGGGTGTGGGCATGGGAGAAAGCAGAGTTATCACATTCTCTCCTTTTCTGGGCCAGTGGTTCCCAGCTCAGCCTTCCCATTAAAATTACCTAGGGGACTTAAAAAATATGCGGAAGCGAGGGCCCCATTCCTAGATATGTTTTTTTTAACTAGCCTGGGGTTGGGTCTTGGTAATGATATGTTGAAAGGCTTTCAAAGTGACTCTAAGACAGGCAAGCCTGAAAGTCACCAATTCAGGGCCTTGATCAGCAAGCACTTAATAATAGAGTTTTGGATTCATAGAAAGAGGAGGAAGAAGAGATGGACAAGGAGGAACCACAGACACCAACAGGCCCCTCAAACTTCTCAATCCTCCTCCCTGCCAGGCAGGAATTGCCCTCTACTCTCTCTGGTGGCCATGAAGCTTCCGCTGGACAGCCCTCGAGAGGGACGCTGCCTGGAGTTTATGTGACAGCTCCTTCTGTGTGGGCCAAGCTTTAATTGTGAGCGGTGTCTTTCCTAGTCCAAGCTCGAATCTGCTGCTCTCTCATGCCCACTTACAGTCTTATCCTGCCTCCTGGACAAGATTGATGAAGTCTACCCTTTCCCTACACAGTGGTCTTTCCACTATTTGAAAACAATTATCAGGACTGCTAGGCTCTCTCTCGTATACCACACAACCCCCATTCCTTGATCTGTTCCCAGCATGGCCCCCTCTCCAGGCCTGTAACCATTTCTCAGCACGAGTTTGTCAATTTCCCCTTTAAAATGTGGAGACTCCGGATGCTCATCCTCCAGATGGTGTCTGCCCGGGGCTGAGTACAGCAGGGCAATTACATTCCCTGATAAGGCCGTTAAACTCCTGGTGATGCGACCACCACACCACATTGGCTAAACAGCAGAACAATTGAACAGAGAAAAGAGAAGGGAAAAAAAAGAGAAAGCGAGATTCCTAAAATTTTTCAGCCGTAAAATTTTAACATTTGAGTATAGCATGTCACAAAATATTCATCTGAGTGAACACCAACCCAGTTTATGAGAATGGAGGAGGTATAGGCAGAGAAAGGAATTCTCATTGTTTCAACTTATTTCTCTTAACTATTAATCTTCCAACAAGTTCTCCAGCCACTAAAGTTTTGGGACATGGGCAAAGTGACAATATTCAGCAAAAGGCTTAGCAGATCTGAAAGGGCTGGGTCCATCCTGGGTAGGGTGTATTCTATTTGGGAAAATGATTTGGTTCCCAAAGATAAGCCCAGATCAAATGCAAATCACATCCCCTGCCTAGAGAGGCTATTTGAATTCCATGCTGTGAAATGAAAAGCTAGACCTTACATAGCTTTTCTCACAAAAACATAGCCTCTCAAAAAGCAGTGGCCACATTCGACTCCTCTGTGATGTCACAGGGCCCAAAACATGGTAGAAGGTATCTACTTCTTAGCTAGCTTCACTACCCACATCTGTCTCCAAAGACAATTCATTTCAAATTCAATTTATGTATATCAAATACTCACTCCGTGCTAGATACCTAGGTAGGGTGCTTTTACATGTAGTTTATTATATAAACATTTTCAATTTTTTTGCAGTGGGGTAACTTGGATTGCAAAATGGAAGACAGGCATTGAATGCTATTCAGAAAAGAACACTGGACTCCAGTGGGGAGGAGGGTTGATGCTGGAGTTGAGAGAAGACTCAGGAAAGCACCAGAAAAAGTCAGGAATATCTAGTCTTTTCCCCTGATCTTGAGACTATTCATAGCATAGGACCATTTCTCAAACTTAACACATCCCCTTTTCATAATGACATGAAATTAGGAGAATTCTAGAGACAGACATGGCAGAGGCTGAAAGGGAAACAAGGGGAGGTAAGGCAATGGATGATTTTGTCACATGCAGGCCAGTATCTTCTTTCTGATGTGTGTGGGGGGGGGGGCTGCCTTCCCCATCCTCTGTGGTTATACACCTTCCCAGGGGAAATTTCTTCTGAACCATGGGAAAAGACAATTCCAACTTGAACTCTCCAAGGCCAATTTCAAGGGGTGACAGGCATTTCCTCTTATCTATCTTATTTATTTAACTATCAAAATCAAAACAAAGTCAAACCAACAGAGGAACAGATACTGTCAAATGGGTGTTCCAACAAAAATGAGTGGGCAGAGAACACCTTACCCTGTGCCTGGAGCAGAAGGTCTCTACCACCACCTCCCATCCCTAGTCAAGGGGAACAGATTGCTGCTTCCTAGCTCTAGAGAGACAATGTGGCAAAGTGCCCATCTCCTCCAAGATTTCCTGTCACTACTAGGGTCATCTTGAGGGGGCGCCTGACACAGAGTTGGTCACCCAATTCTCCCATCCACTCATCTTCTTTCTTCAATTTCCTCCTAAGGAAATGAAAATAATAAAAAGCCCCCATATTTGCAGAATCCTGGAATGGCAGAGCTGTTCACCAAGCTCCTCATGAGGGAGGAATCAGAGGCGCTAAAAGGGAGGTGGCGCCTCAGCTCCAGTCTGAGCCAGAGATGGGGTGAGCCATTCTGTGACCTCCGGGTTGCTGCTTTTGTCTGTGTGTGTGTGTGTGTGTGTGTGTGTGCGTGCATGCACGCATGCATGCGCCCACACTGCTATAACTTGGTTTTCCCATGGTTTTTCCAAGGTTTGATCTGAGAGGACCCCTGTGCCTCCTTGCTTTATTACAGACAGACCAGGGGAGGGAGTTCTGTCTGCTGAGGGCAGTGATTGAAAACTTTTACTCTGGTTTATTTCCTTTTAAGGCTCTGACTATGGTATTTGCAAGGCATCCTCTGAGTTCTTCCCAAGAAAATACAGGTAAGATGCTGTGCCCATGATGCATGTGGCAATGTGGCTTTAGAAAAAGACATAATGGCATCACGATCAATGGAATGAAACAAACCCCACAGCAAATTTCCCAGGAACTGCACTCAGGAGAGGGAGTGCTATGGTGGACCAGCTAATAGCAGGGAGGGACCATGAAGGGCTCTGAGCTGCTGCCCAGCTTTGACCTTCTTGTCATCTTCAGCTAAACCACAGTGCTTTCCAAACTGGTCTGCCATGGGAATCACCTGGTAGTTTAAAAAAAACACTGGTGTCTGTGTCCGACTCCCAAAATGGTGACAAATTGGTTTGGGAAGAACATGGGCTTTGACAATTTTTTAAAATTTTCCAGGCAATTCTAATGTGCAGGTAAATTCGGGAACCACTGGGATGAGTCATTGGAAAGCATTGTTTCTAAAAGACATCCAGGACTGCAGTTTGATAGATAAGTTCCAAATTCTGACCCAAACAGCTGACTGTAGGGTTCCAGGTGCACCTTGGTGACACGCTTATGGAGATTTAGGGCAGCTGAGACTAGGAAACCAGTTTTACTGTCACAGGTATAAGCAACATTTCTGTAAGACTGCTCTGCCTGAACAATGGACAGGTGATAAACCAGCCCTCAAAGGCATTTTGCTTCCCGTAGGAAGGAGAAGGCTTTGTCTGCCTTCAGGTCTACCATTCATGGATCTTTCCAGAGGCAGAATGGCTAACCTCTCACTGGAGCCCCAGGCTTGTAGGCCACATATACCCAGGGACATTCACCAGAACATTAGGGGTTAATGTTCCAGACTAATGGCTTGAGGCTGTTTTCAGAAAAACAATACCCACAGTTCCCAGTTACTGATCACCTGTGATGTGCCTGTGCCCGGCAGGGAACTGGGGGAGGGACAGCTGCGCAGCACAACTCAGGCTGACAGTGTGAACGGTGCCCTCTGGGGGCATGTGCGGCTGTGGCCCTGCATGACAGGATGACCTAACACATGCTCATTTAATCCTTACTTAAATCCCTGGGGGAGATTAGTATACCTATTTTTGCAGATGACCAAACTGAGGCAAAGGAGGCTCAGGTCTAAGGACAAGAAGAACCTAAATGTTGGAACCAACACTTAAACCTAGGTCTTAACTAACAAGGAGCTTCTTAACAGTGAGCTTGAAGGGCACCAAGGTGCAGGAAGATAGGTAGCTAGTTAGGTAGATGGATATGGATATAGATATATAGATACAGATATCCCAACACCCTGTTTAGCTTCTTAGCAAGCCTAAGGGAAGCTTATAGTCACTCAGGGGAGGGTAAGAAGAGCAAAAGGAAGCAAAGAAAAATAATAAGGTGTTAGAAACTAGGCATCAAGCAAGTGAACTATGGAAAAATAATATTTGGTAGTTACTGAATAAATAACAAGAGAGCCAAAACAAATGAGAGGAGCCTGGGGAATCTACTTCTCAGCGAGATTATTCAGTGGAGAATCCCCAAAGGCAGTGGCCCAGCTCTTGTAATCACCAGCAGCCACCTTTCCCCAGGCTTGGCTTCTCACATGGAAAAGCAGAGCAGCAAGACAAAGGCAGCCAGCTCACCTCGCCCAGGCCCAGCCACTATCTCACAGCGGCAACTCCATAGCACCTTGCAAAACTGGCAGATTGTTATTCTGAACATAAACTCTGTTTTATTCCTAAAAGAGTTTTAATTGCCTTTTGCATTTGAGTTCAATACTTGGTGAGATTGAATTAGAGCAGTTAAAAAAAGAAAAAGAAGAAGAAAGGAAGGAAAAAGAAAGGAAAAGAAAGAGAAAAACCTATGGGCAGGTATGGGGACCGCTATGGCACAAAAGTAAAAGCTTTGTGCATCAGTACCATCTCAGTTTTTACTGAGGGTATACTGGAGCTGCCCTTTATGGCAAGCTGAACCTGGTGTCTCTTGCTTGAGCTAGAAGCTTGCAGGGAGGAAAGGTAGGCTAGGAAAATAGGGGAAGGCTGAAGCCAGAACCACTTTGCCTGGATCACTTTATGATCAATTTATTCTGGCCTGTTGATGATGGCCACTCATCATGGCTGGATTCTAACCAGTCATCAGAGTCTAAGTGATTTATGGCCACATCATGCTTGGTCTGGACATCTTGGGTTTTTACAGAACTCACTAGAGCATCAAGGAAGCACTGCTAGCTAGCCTCATTTTATTTAAAAAATCAGTAGTTAGCAGCAAAATCAACTTGTTATATCCCAATATAAGAAAGAAGATGCTCTGGGTGTCCTGACTTGGGTCTGCACGGAACCTTGATGGTATGTAGGGTCAGGGTATCCCCAAACACTCACATATTGTTAGGAAGTTAGCCCTAGCAAGAAACCAGGGCAAGAATGTAGAAAACCAGTCGTCATATACATTGCTAATAGAAATGTAAATCAGTTGAAGATTTCTTGTGGAAAATTTCGTAAGAACCTTAAAAAAACCTTATCTTCATCAATTCAAAGCTTAAAATCTGTTTAACAGAAATGATATGGAGGTGAGTAAAAAGTTAGTTTCCAAAAGATTCTAAGAAATATTGATCATAATAAACAAAAAAGATAGAAATAGCCTAGGAAGGAGAATGGTTAAGTGAAATAATTCATGCACACAATGAGAACAGGAGATAAGATTAGAGAAGAACAAGTAGTAATAACCTGGAAGATGATCATGATATATTTCTATGTAATAAAAAAGTCACAAAACAGAATTGTGCTATGATATATAAACCATGTATGTAAATATATTCACAAAAAAAACTAGAAAGATATGCACCCAAATGTTAAATGTGACTATCTTGAAGTCATCACATTATGAGTAATTTTTCTGTATTTTTACGCTGATCTTTATTTTCTCAAATTTTCACAATGAACACGTTACTTGAATCAAAACAAATTATAGAAATGATATTTTTTTTGCAGATGTCAGGAACTCTTGGTGGTCCTTTATGTAAATGAGGAAGTCACAATGCAGGAGGGGCCTTTAAGGAAGGCCAGCAGCTCTATGACCAAAGGCAACGGAAACTAGATAGCACCTCTTGGTTGTCTAACTGACTTCTGCATTCTCTCAACAGTCAGGACTCACTAGCTACTCAACACAGCCTTGCTGACAGATGGATTACCTATGGTTTATTGACACAGTGGCATCACAGGACCAGGGCCCAGAAACTCTGCCTTGCTAAGAGCTAACAAGCGGGACCCGCTGATGTTTTCCATCTCAGTATAGTCGCTCATAAATGGATGGGGGTCAAGCCCATGTTCTTCTCTACCTGCCCAGCACCTGTCCTGTGCCTGGCACATAGTAGTCACCTTAGTATCCTTCTTTGATTTGCTCTGTTTCTAGCAGCAGTGACATTTCAAAGACTCTCAGACAAAAAAAGATGTCTTCCGACAGAAGTTTCACAATCACACAACATCATCAACTTACTGCTACACTGGAAATCAAGTTCTGAAAACTTTGCACACTCTTCCTTGCCAAGTACCACTGCACAGACTCCCTGAAACAAGTCACTCGCTGTCCCCTAGGCAAGCCTAGCCAGGTTTCCACTTTCCGAGCGAAGTGGAAAAGATGAAGCAATTATCTGGGGAGTTCAGGTAAAATGTCAGCTTTCTTCTCTCTCCCCTTTCTAGTCTAAATCTCATTCCATTTCCAGGAAAGCATTTTCCTGATTCATTCCGCTACATTTTCTCAATTCCTAGTTTAGTTTCAGAGAGAAAGCTCAGCCTATTAGCGTTAAATACTAGGAGCAGAGATGTGTGCACCTCATGCCATCTCTTGGAGGAATATTTTACCATGAAAAATGGGCTTTAATAACAGAACGTTGAGAAAGATGACACGGAGATGATTTACCCACGTATATATTGTGACATATTAAATTGCAGACGGTTTGGGTGAGATTCAGAGTCTTAAATGAAACATCCAATATCTGCACCAGCACACAGCCAAAGAAATTGCAGAAAAAACAAAAACACAAAAACATCCATATGTCACTGGGAGCAGCGGGGCCAAAGCCAAGTCCCCCTCCCCAACCGCCCCCCCTCCTCCAAAAGGGCTCTGCCGTGAGTTTATGCCTAGCTGCGGAGCACTGAACTGAAAAAGTGGTTAATTAATGAAAAACTTAAAATTCAGCAATGAAATTACCTTTCCCAGTGACTGACAAAGGTGGTATAAATAATTCAGTCTCTCCCACAGTTGATTGAACACAGTGACTTTCCTCTTTTGTCAACAGCATAGAGACATTTTTTTTTCCCGCTGCCACATTTTGTAGCAGCGACAAGTGTTACTGCCTGAGTCTAGCCAGGGGAATGAGAAGGGGCAGAGAAAATCAAATTGAGAACTGGTTTCGGTCAGTAATTCTGAATGTGTAGTGTGCTTTTCAGGCTGGTGACTCAATGTGTAGGGCAGGCCTTTGGAGTGAAGGCTCCCAGTGTTTCCTGGGCACAGCACAGCTCTGTGTACCTGGGTGCTAAATGGTCTTCCTACGTCCCCTGCTCTACTAGCTCACTGAAGAAAGGAAGATGCAGGCTGGGCCCCTGGTCAGCAAGGATGGTAAGGAGGGGTGAGAACTATCTTGAACTGGAAGGAAGTTCTTCCCTTCTGGGTCCTAAAATTGGTGTGTGTTGCCAATGTTATTTTCCAGCAGGCTTGGGTGGGAAAAGGAATTGCTTGGCACTGGTGTGGCCATGGGCAGTGACATGCCGTCCACCTGGCTCTTGTGTGCCGTCTGCAGGAGGGGCGGACAGAGCACTTTCCAGCTACGCTGGGTCTCTCCACTTCTTGCCTGCTGGCGGGGCAGGGGGAGAGTGGGGAAGTTGAGTCTTTCTAGAGAGACTGTAGCCTGGGACCTTGGCAGGCAGTAGCCCTCTTTCCATCCAAGGGTGGAGGCCAGAGGCTGAGCGCTCAGAAGACTTCCAGCCACATGTCCCCTGGCCAGCTCTCCAGACACTGGGTGTTCATTTGCACCTGTGTATAGCTGAAACTACTTGAATTTCACCCAGTGTGCAAGGCTCCTCATCCTAGCTCAATGAATTTCTCATGCTTCCTCTCATTCATCCGTAGAGCCTGAACTTGGAAGTCAAATAGCCCGGCTTTCTAATCATAGCAGTGGCTCAACAGTCATTACGGCCCACTGAGCCCTTACCGCCTGCCATCCCAGGTCCTCACCCTGAGTAAGTCACGTAATCTCACGTCTATCACTTAATAACAACACTACTTGGGGGAACCACTTCGCCTCATTACTGAGTCTCAGTTTCCTGTCTATAAAATGGGATAGATACTAAAGTGTATTTTGTAGAGATTAGGGGTAATGACAGATGGGAAAATACTTAACACAGGATGTCCCTCATGCTCAATAAATGTGACTTCCTTTCCCTTTCGTTTCTCCAAGTAGGTCAAGAGACAGTGTCTCCTTTTACAGAGGAGGACATAGAAGCAACAAGAAACTGACAGCTCCTTAGCCACTGCTTGTTTAATCAAGGAAGCACAGAAGGGCTCCTGGGGCAGCATGGAATCCTTCCTCTGCCCCAGGGTGGAGGACCTAAGGAGTACCCAAGGAGGACATAAAATGATCTTGGCTCTAAAGGAAACTCCTCCTTAATTGGGGAGTAGCCTACCACTGTTGGAACAATTAACAAATCTCCTGAACGACAGCCTCTGGATAAAGAGTTTATCCTTCATCCCTAAAGGAGTCTATTGAGGATTATTTATTTCTCATTAGATTCCCTAGGGCATGCTAAGAGCTGCACAATTAAACTCCTTATATCAAGGAAACAACTAGTAAAACGTAGGACTCTAACTGATTTCTGAAAGAAAGAGAAGATAAATGATGAAGATAGATTTTCAAGCAATTGTGGAGAGCCTAGGCCCGGAAGGTGATGTTCAAAGAAAAGAGTTGATGTGAGCATGTGCAGTTGCCCATGCATGGCACACTGGCTTATTCTTTAGGACCTCTTCGCTGAGGGAGACTGGTGAGTTTGCTCTGCCGGTGCTCAAGGATGTGCACATTTGGGGAGTATTATGTGCCAAGAAGGTAACATCTGAACAGATGTCTGTTTGGGTGTCTGTGTTTGGGTAAGTGCTCTGGGCTGAAAGGGCCTGAAGGGTCACCCAATGCAGACCGCAGGGTCTCCCAGGAGATAGAAATGGTCTCCACCGAGCAGGCTCTGAGGCTGAGTCCCTGCAGAAAGAGCTCTGTCAGAAACTGGTCAACTCCAACTGCAGAGTATGGATCCTCAGAGCCTCTGAGAAGCTTATCTCTTCTCTCTTCTGGACTTTTCACTCAACAGGAAAGCTGGCTGCTTGGGAGTGACTTTGATGAGAACAGAGTTCCCTGGCACAGGGCATTCTTGTGCACGGAGCAGATGGTAAACATTTCATCCAATGAGGGTTCATCAACAAAGCAAAACTTGGATTTACCTGTTTCTGACAGAGGGTGTGTGTGTGTGTGTGTGTGTGTGTGTGTGTGTGTGTAATTATGTTCTCTTGTCAGCCTCTTAAACTAGAAGCAGGAAACATAAAATCTTTTCAAAGGATGATAACAAAATAATAAAATCCTCTGTTTATAATATGGATAATTACAGAGCAGAGACTCAGGGAGAGGGGAAGGGGAAAACAACGGGGAGAGAGACAGAGGAGAGAAAAAAAGAAAAGAAGAACACAGAGGGGTGCCTTGGTGGCTCAGTCAGTTATGCATCCAACTCTTGGTTTTGGCTCAGGTCATGGTCTCATGGTTCATGAGATGGAGCCCTGCATTGGGCTCTGCGCTGACAGTATGGAGACTATTTGGGATTCTCTCTCTCCCTCTCTGTCTCTCTCAAAATAAATAAATAATCATAAAAAAAAAAGAGGAACACAGAGAGTCGACAGGCCCAGTGGGACTGCGACAGGCCCAGTGGGAGTGCGGGAGGCAGCATCACATGGTCTTCCTCCCCCCTCAGGGTGAAAGATGGAAAGGAATACTCTGCCGGGGAACTCAAGGGGTCCTATGTGGTGCCACACAGAGCCACACACTCAGAGGCTCAACCACACACAAAGATAGTTTATAAACCAGAACACCAGCAAACACAGAAAAACTCCAGCTGAAGAATGTGCTGGACCTAACCAGACTGACTGATAAAAAATTAAGAACTAATGTTAGGGAGAAGATCTCATCTTTACTTCTACTGGAGAAAACTCTGAACTTTTCATCCTGCAAAGTGGCTAGAGTTGCATCCCATTTTAAAGAAAAACCGGCCAGTGTTCAGAGTATCATTTTCAAATTGTGGTACTTTGTTTAGAATATCTCAGATGGTGTCACTTAAAGCCATGTGGGTTTGTTAAGCCCTAAGTATAGATGTGGATTTTTCTTGGAAATTATTTTGTGAAGTGGATTTGATGAGAGGTCTTGAGCTCTTAATGGAGAATTCAAGATGTTAGACCATCCAGAGATGGCTCCTTCATGCCACTGGGTCTTTGGCCTTTGCACATGCTCTACATGCCTAGAAGGCACCTCTCGACCTTATCCGCCAGACAAACACACACCCTCCTTGGCACCTAGCCTGGGTGCCTATTATGTTCTCACAGCATCTTCTACTTCTTCTCCATAACATCTGCCAACAATTTAATAAGATCATGGTGAAGGTCTATTAATCCCCTGCAACTGTGAATTCTTCAAAGGCAAAGCCCATGCATATCTTTATCTTCAGCTCCTAGTCCTGTGTAGCTCAACACATGGCAGGTGAATGTCTGAATGAAGGCTTTTCTCAAATATTTCCTGCAAGGAAGCACCCCTGATTCATCCTGCTTTCCCAGGCTGTGGGAGGGGATTCTTTCCCTCTTTCCCATAGTGTCCAGGGCATTCCTTCACCCAGCCCCAGACAATGCAGCACCATGACTGTGCGCCTCTGGGGACAAGCATGCTTCAGCTCTTCCCTTGGAAAAACTAGACCCCCAAAATGACACTGCTCCCCTCAGGCCCTGCCTTCTGGGCTCATCAGCCTGTCTCTCTGTAGGTCCAAAGGGGTTTTTACTAAGGAGACCCAATCTCTTGGTAAGCTTTGGGGAAGATGAGATGACTCCCTGCCTTCCTCTTGTCCTGATGGAGAGTTCCTACAGTTCCCTCCTTGCCCTCCCTCCCCTTCCATGAGAACAGGACTGTGGGCTCTCTGCGTATGGGGCCCTGTCGGACTCCCAGCGTGCCTGAACTGCTTCATAAACACCTGATGGCCGATTACAGCTGATGCAACTGCGTGATATAGTTGAGTTACATATTTGTCCAGTAACCCATTCAACAATGACTTCCTGCATACTTCCTCTGGGCCAGACACTACTGTAGACCAGAGGTCAGCAAACTATGGCCCGAAGGCCATATCCAGCGTAATACTTGCTTTGTATGACCCACAGGTAATAATGTTTTTCACATTTTTAAATGGGGAAAAGAGAAAGAAGAATATTTCATGATGTAAAAGTTAGATCAAGTTCAAACTTCATAAATAAAATTCTCTTGGAACACAGCCATCCCCATTCATATACATGTTGTCTATGGCTGCTTTCACACTACAGTGGCAGAGCTGAGGAGTTGCAACAGAGAACATATGGCCCCCAAAGCCTAAACTATTGATTATCTGCCCTTTACAATAGCAGCCAACTCCTAATCTAGACACTGGGAGGGAGCAAGAAGCATGACAAAGTCTCACAGCTGGACTTAGAGGAAGGAGACAGGCCAGTGACAAATAAAAAGTGAGAGATGCTATGGAGGAAACTTTGGGAGAATGAGGATAAATATGATGGGCATGGGTTAGGCAAGAAAAGACTTTACTGGTCTCGCATTCGAGCAGAGACCAGAAAGATGTGCAGGAGGAGACCTGAATGTAGAGAGGAGAGAATTTCTAGCAGTTGGGAGTACCAAGTGCAAAGACCTCAAGGGAGGAGAGTCCTTGGCCAGAACCTTCCATTTGAAACTGTTCCTGGCAGCACCCTGCTGTGGCAGAGAGAGCAAGCCATGCTGTTTCTGTCCTCGTTCGCAAAGGGAGTGTGGTACACTGGCTGGAACATGGCTGCAGCATCGGGAGACCTGTGACTGGACCTAGCCATGCTCTGAGATTTGCTCTGACCACTCCGTCTCCCTGAGCCTGTCCTCCTTACTCGTGAAGCAGGGCGGGACGTCTCTCCCCATCCACCTCAGCATGTTCACTGAGATCGTGAACCCGAAGTCTCTTTCTAAACTGAACTGTGCACGAGGGGATTATGCCTTATCGCAATGGGCTTCTACCTGCCTGCCTTTGTGGGTGTTCTCTGCCATTGATTATAGGTCCCCGTGGGTTGGGTACCATTTATCTGACATTCTCTGGGACGGCTTTGATTTCATATGGTTGGTCCTGCTGGCACTGTAAACCATTGAACTGTCCCAGAAAGTCTCATATTTCAGCCTCCAAACTACATCTCCTGACTGCTTCTCATTTGAAGTGCCCCTTAGCAGACCCTTGTTAATGACGATTTGGTGAGAAAAACCTGAACCCTGGGCATGTGGGTGGGAAAAGGTAAAAGTTCTCTAGAGTTGCCTTGAGGACGGTGCTTCCTGAGGGGGCCAGTGCTCCTACCATTTCACTGGCAAGGAGAGGGGTTGGCCCTGGATTCCTCTGTTAGCTATGACCGAGGTCCTCGGGAGCTCCGTATGGGCCTGTGTCTTCTGCTCTGGAAAATGGGATGGGCGCAGACCTACACACCCCTCTGCAAAAAAGACACCTTCGGGACAAAAGTGAGCTTGCTGCAGTGCCCTTTCTATGTTAGTAACATCCGTCCTTCGACCACTTCAGAGAATCCGGGTGCGCGTGACCAGTGGAAGTTCAGCTGCAAACACAATTCGGTTTCCTGCTGCAATGCTCCTCCGAGAGCCTCTGAAAATCAAACTCTGTTTCTGGTCACATGACCTTTGCTGGCTGATGAACTCTGACTCATGAAATGGCCACTCTAGGTAAAAATTTTCATAGAACTCAATTAAGTCAAATTGATTGTGGTTGGTTATGAGAGTGAAAATCCATGAGAAGACACCAGTCATGTAAAAATAACTCTTAAGAATAAAATTGCCAAAAGAATAGCTTTTTGCTTCTATCAACAGTGCCTTCTACAGACCCTTATTTCATGGCACGTTGTGAGTGTTTCAACCAGGCTGTCGTCAGTTTTCATTCTCCTTAGTTACCTAAGTGGCAGGTGAGGTGAGAAATCAAATGATAGCCTCCTCACCCCCCACTGTACCACCCCCATGTGACCGGGTCTCCTCCAGGACCGCTGTCGCTCTGTGACATTTTAATTTGCTAGAATGAGACAGAATGTAAGCAGGAAGGCTCAGGTCTGTGCATTTATCTTGCTTGGGGGAAATTAGTGCTGGCTCTAGAGCACACCCACCGTATACACCAATGAAAAAATACAATTCAATTTGTGTTGGCAGCTTTAGGAGAGCAGGGCAACCATTTGTTAAGTGAGGGGTAATTCGACGCCTGTTTTTGCAGAGAAGCGGTGCTGAATCCCCAAGTTGGCAATTTTGCCAGCAGATAAGTGAGTTCCCAGCCTTCTGGAAAGTTTCTGGGCAGAAGATTGCTCTTCTTCAGTGCTGTGGCCCCCGGATGGTGTTTCTGTTGGCCGAGCCTGCCTAATACCAGGCTCGCCAAACACACAACCCAGATGGGTCCAGGGGGCTTTGCATCAGGGATGTGGTTGATGTTCTCCTGAAAGGCATACCCTGACAACCAGAGGGTGTCACAGGGGAAATGCTTTTACTTGAGAACACAGTATGCACCTTTCCAGCCTCCCCACTCAAGTCTGCCTCTAGGCTCCTGCCTGTCTCACTGCTGAGATGGAATAAGGAAAAATTCCAGGCAAGAGCAGGTAGTGGATGGCCTGCAATGTCTCCCTTTTCTATCCAATGGTAGATGCACAAGGGTGTAGGGTCAGGGACTGAGTGACCAATCTGCTGCTCAAAACAGAAGTATATTTAAAAGACTCAGAAGTGGATGAAGCAGAGAAATAGGATGTGCTGGAAAAAAGTAGAGGTTGCTTATATATCCCCCAATAATCACGGTACACTCAGAAATGGCCCAGAGTACAAGTGTGCTTTGCCCCAAACTCACCTGCCCTTTCAAGTCTCAGAACAGGAGAAAAACTCCAAGTGCCTCTTTCCTGCCTCCTCCAGGGCCAGGGCAACAGGCCCCAGTCTGGCTCTTCATTTTCCTCCCTCAGCTTCCTTCTTAACACCCTGTGTCGTACCCTCTGACTACAGGCTAGCCTGGCGGTTCCCCCTCTCGATTCAGTACCAACTTGGTGAGGGAGAGGCAATCATCCTCAGCAAGTGCTTGGCTCTGTCGGTGTTTGCCCAGGAAATGGACCCAGCCCTTGCTCCCTCCTGGTTCAGATTCTTTCTCTGCTTGCCCAGTGTCCTCGGGGAAGCTCGCTGCCGATTGCAGGTGCCCCTTACAGCCCCTACTGGGAGTCCTTAGAAGAACTTCCTAGGTTCCTGTCAGCCCCCTCACACCCCTCAGGAGCCCAAGACCTCATCCATGTTCTTGTATACCGTGCTACTGGAAGTTCGCAACATAAACTGTGATGTGTTTGGGTTCAAATCTGGGGCCCACGTTTTATTCTCCTGGAGCTGTTTTACCCCTCTGAGCCTCAGTTCCCTCATTTGGAAATAAAGATATCCCTCTAAGGTGAACTTAAAGCAGATGACATTTGCAGCAGTGCCCACATGCCCTGTGCTGGTACCCAGCAGTCACTGAATAAGTCACGCTTCCTTTCCTGAGGTGTAAAAAAAGGCAAGAAGGGATTTGGTGAGCAGTCCAGGGTTGAAAGTGTGTCTAATTGCCTTACATAACACAGATAATAATTCACAGGTACAAGGGAGGGTTGGTACGTCCACCAGAGAAGATTTGGGGGCTCAGATGGTGAAGGATTAGGACAGGCCAAGAAAGGAGTCAAGGGCCCAGTCTGTGGGGATGCTGCAGCCTCGTGCATCCCTGCCCATCACAGACTGGTGGTCCTGGCCCTCCTCCCAGCTCTGCAAACACAGGAGTGCTCTTCACAACCTCCCTGTCTCCCAGGTGGCCTAAAACACTCCTCTGAGAGCAAACCATGTGCTTGGGGAATCTCTGCCCCAGTTCTCATGCGAATCAGCAGGTGATGAATCGTTTCCAACAGTGTAAATGAACACTCTAACCTAATTCTCAAAACATCCAAGACCTCTCTTCTTGCAGGACAGGGTCTTCAATTCTGGAAGCCAGGCTGCTTCCTGGATCAGGAGAAAGCTGGGAGAAGGCTCTGGGTAGCATGCCCATGGGCAAGCCAGGATGGCACCCCCTGGCTGCATGGGCTCTTTCCCCGGGGGAGTAAAGACGAGCAAGAGAAGATCTTGATCAGCAACAGCTCAGGGAGGGGTCACAGGGAGTAGTGCCCTGGATTAATACGGTCTCTGTTCAGACACCTGAGTCCAGGCTATTAATAGAATCATAAAACGCTGCAGCTGAGCGGGTCTTTGCGACAGCGCCTGCCAGTGTCCCTCTAACCATGCTCTGCAAAGCGCTGAGCCTGTGAAGGGGCATCGGGGCCCGCGAGGGGTGCGGAGGAGACACAGAAGGCTCGTGTTCCTCCCCACCTCTGACCAGAACCACTCCTCTTCATCTCTTTCCTACAGCTGGGGTGTGTGGCCAATGAAGGGTTCACCTGCAATAAAAGGGTCTCATCTCAGCCAAGCAAAACCTGCCGCAAAAGCCCCAGAGATGGTTTATTCCATGTCCACGTTTTAGAGTCTAAGGAGGTAAAGTCCAGAAAAATGAGGAGACTTGTGCAAGGTCACCCAGCTGGTTAGTACAGTGGCTGGTTAGGTGAACCCTTCCCCTCCACGACCTGGGCCCTCAAGCATTCTTTGAGCTATCTCTGTGCTTTCTTGGCTGGTAATGCCAGGAAGGGTGCCCTCGCTGGCTGAATGTGGCAAGTGGAGGCAGCTAAGCCATGCTGACTGCACCGTTTTGGGGAAGCAGTAGCCATCTGCAGGGAGACGTTGAGGTTGTTCCTTGGCATCTGTGGGTGGCCCTGCTGAATGGGTCCACAGGGCATGAGGCAGCACCAGAGACCCCAGAGCCCAGGGGTCCAGCCTTGCCTCTGTAGCCAATTTGCCATGTGATCCGGGGTGAGTAATTTTATCTTTGTGTCTCCTCATCTACAGATGGATTATTTCCAAGGCCCTTCAAGCTTGAGAATTCTAGGCTCTCTCTGATCTTTATTGATGACCTCAACTTTGCACCAACGTCTGTGTTTTCAATCAACTTGATATAAAAAATAGGTCTCTGTTCTTCCTTTCTGTTCTCACAAGCTTTAGGTGGGTACCTTAAAGATTCCCTTTAAGCATCTTTATTCTTATTTAATCTGACCTTCAAAAAGGTGACATTCTGGCCCATGTGGGAGTGACATGATAGAAAATGTTACCCTAGCTTTGATGATTACGTGTACTGGTATACGCAAAAGAAGCTCCAAGAACCGCCCCCCCCCCCCCCGCCCCTGGTCCCTGCATCCTTGGCAATGACCTCTGTGCTCTTTGCTGATATTTTGCTCTTTTCCTCTATGCCCTACAAACTAACTCAGCATATATGAGCCATCCCAAGGCTTTTCCAAGAGCACCTGCTATGTGCCAGACTTGAAAAACTGTGCATATAGCCAGCTAGTCAGACTAAGAAACAGCTGCTCCGAGGGATGGATGTGCCCCTACAAAGCTTTTTAGGGGTATGGGGACAGTGCGTATGGCAGAATGAAGGTAGTTCCATGTGATTTGGGTACTGGCTACGCAGAGGAAAGGTTAACAGACCCCTCCTCAAAGTCTTCAGTCTTGGCTAGGCTAGGCACATGGATATATTGCCCCCAAAGAGGGTATAATTCTAGGAGTCAACAGTTTCAAGTTCTTCACCCACCAGAACCCAGACTCGTTGTAGTAAAAAGCAATGATTCACTCTGAGGCTTCAGAATGGTATTAAATTACTTGTCCATTATTATGTGATTTATGCTGGGATTGGGCTGGAGGTCCCCGCGTTGCTTTCTCCTCCTCACCCCACCCACCTCTCCGTTCCAACCACTGCCCAAACATCCACAGAATTTATAACACAGAAATTGGCTCTGAGACCTAGAGCTGTGGCATTTTCTTTCTGCCAGAGGTTTTTGCTACTGTGTGGGTTTTATGCATATGTCCAGATGATTCTTATATTAAGCCACAGGAAAAAAAAAAATTCAATTTGTTTTTTATTAAAGTCCAAGCGCTGCCCTGCCAGTCAAACCCATTTATCTCACTGAGCATGGATTGCTCATGTCAACCCGTGATTACCGTGCGCTACCTCGATAACAGCCTGCTGATTATCCCAACATCTGAAAAGCTGCCTTTTGTAAATTACATTGCAACTAATGAAGCCCAGATGCACTCGCTTCGGTGTCCTCTCTCGCTCTCCCTCTCTCTGTCACGCACAGGAGCCAAACCAAGGCCAGCGCTAGCATCTGAACATCATTATAAGCAAAGCCTGGGATTTCAGGCCCAGCCACGCTGGGGGCCTCCTTTGCTGCGGCCACGTGGAGATCAGGTTTACATAATTCCCCTCTGATTCAAGACGCCTTCTCCCAAAGTTTGATTGGGAGTCAGATTAGAGCTCCATTATTACAGTCAATGCAGAAAATCCAGACACCAGGCAACACTTTAATTTGGGATAATAAGGAAGATGAACAACATGTGGTGCCGATCGCGGAGGTGCAAGGGCTGTGATTTTCAAATTATGCTAAACAGATGTGGAGGGGAAAGTTGCCATCCGTACGACAGTTTGGTTCAGCTTGAACAAAGACAGGCCCTGACGTGGTTTGGGGCTATTTATGCCGTCCTGCTACCCTGTGGCGCCAAGTCAAAGAGGCTGAACGGCAGGCCCATGCCACTGGCTCAGCAGTGGTCAGCTCTGCCGTGTTCTGCTCAGTGACAGCATAAATGCCCTTTCAATCTTGGTTTCCTTATGTCTCAGGCAGAGAGAAAGAAGTGTCAAGGCCAGGGCTAAGAGATGAATAGGTATTGGGGAACATATGGTGCCTCTTTTCCCAAGGTCAAGGTCTTCTACATAGCTCGAAGGCCTTACCCTGTGGTTCCATCAAGAACAGCATGGCGCAGAGCCTGTGCACAGCAGCAGCTCAGAGGGAGGGGCTTACCTGGTGGGATTCACCCACAGTCCCAGAGCCAAGAGAACACCTGCGGGGACTACTTTCCTGCGCCCACTTCCCACCAGGCTCTGCTCACCATTTTCTTCTGTCAGAGGACTAGAGGAGGAGAGAGGGACTAGGAAGGTGAGATGTGGCCTGGGGGCATCTCAAGGTCTAGAGGTTGCAGGCCAAGGGGTGGGGGTCATTTGGACCAAGAGCCAGAGCTTTGGAAAATGATGATCATCATAGATGACCAGGGCAGTGAGGGACAGGCAGGGACCCTAGTCCCTGGACTCCCAGATCAGGAAGGAGTCTCTTTTCTTCTGTATTCTTCTTTTTTTCCAAATTCGAACAATTTCTGAGAAGACTGGCATTAGGGTCTGCCAAGTTTTTGCCCCTGGTAGCTTAAATGCCTATCCTGCCTCGTTTCCTTGCCTCTCAGGCAGAGAGAAGGGTGTGAACAGGGTACGGGAAGTGTGGGCCTGAGTGAATATGGGTGTCTCTGCAAAGTGGGCTACAGGATAACAGTCATTGTGCATTTCTACCCCTCCCCCATCTCGAGTACAGACTCCTGTCCAACATTCACTCAACAAGCATTTAGCAGGCCCTGTCTGTTTGGAAGGCACTGGGCCAGTGCGGCAAAGACACAGCAATACCTCCCATGCAGCCCCTGACCTTGTGTTGTTCACACTTTTCAGAGATGACAAGAACCGTATCTGCAGGAAAGGACAGGATGCGTGCCTAAACGTGCTGGAAACAAAACAGCCCACAGGTACAGCAGAGAAGTGTGGCCTTCTTGCTGAGGCAAAGGCTCATGGGGGAGGGAGAGACTGGAGTAGACTCTAGAAACTCCATCCCAAATCCTGGGAGAATGGGAATCTCGCTTTCCTTTTATGTGTTGTTGTTTTCTAAATGCAAAATGGATTTTGTCCTGTATTTTAATAACAAGGCCTGGAGAGGGAGTTTGAGGCAGGAGCCCATGAGACCAGTCTGATAACGACGACCTAATACTGGGCCCTTGAGTTTGGGTGAGTGTCAGATTGTTCGGAAACCCTGTCCTGTATGTTCTCACCTGTCCTGTCTCTGCCAGGCTGTTCAGGGCTACAAGCCTTGCTAATTAAATGGACACTGTGATGCGATTTCTCTCTTGTTCACTTCTGTATTGATGATCTAAAGAATCTCACTGTAATTTTGAGGAACAGGATTCTCAAAGTCTGGCATCAAGATTCCCTTCCAAGGGGTGGTCGAGTTTGTTTCATAGACAGAAATAGAGACAGACAGAGTCCTAGGCATGGATACAGAGAAAGACCTCTACTGAGAGAGGTAGAATTTTTTCCAATGTCATTGTCACATTCGGAGAAGAACAAAAAGTCAGAATTCAAGCCCTGCTCCTTCTTTAATTCAGATAAGCTGTTCTTTCCATTACACTTTTCTTCCTGCTGTCATTTACATAATATTATAATAAAATGAAACATTTGCATCACGCTTTACAATTTGCAAAGCGTTCCAAGTCTTAAAATCACTTGGTGAGCCTTTCGCCAGTCTTAGTCTCCATTGAGAGATGAAGAAATTAAGTCACACAGACATAGGATGATTTGCTTAAGGCCATGCCACTGGCCAGCGGGAAATCCCACAGCGTGCTTCTCTGTTAATTCAAGAAAGTGTGCGCCTTGCAACCAAACATCCTGCTCTCTGCTAGCCCTCCAGTCACACAGCAGAGCCCTGTGTGGAGAGCATGAGTCACACGCTTCATTCTAATTCCAAGCCCTCGTGACCGACCTCCGTTTCTTGATTTTTAACACCGAGATAAAAATGCTCCATCTGTCCTTTTTCCTGTTCCAATTACCACAGGAAATCTGCTTCCTTCTTCCCTAAAACCCCTTTCTTGGGTGTTATTCTCTGACTTCTTCTATGGCCATAAGTGGAAGGACAGACCGCCTTGTGTGGCAGGGATCTCTTTTCCTTGCTGTTTGGCACCCGTCCCTTCTCTTGCAGACACCACGACTCGATGAGCCAGATCAACCCGTCTACAGAAAATGTGGAATGTTAACAGGGCGATAGCGGGCATATGCCTCTGGGGCATTGTACAGCCTCCAGTGGAAATCTCATTATCTGCCTAAATTTGTTTACTAAATAAATGAGACAACCTATTTATTTATCATGTAAATCTAATTAGAGGCCTGATTTATTTACTACGTGTCTATCAAGGTCTCATCACCTTCTCCAGCTCTGCATCCCAGACAGCTCTAGCCGGGGTGTATAACAATAAAAATTAGTTATCATTCTTGGATCTGGGCCTTATAGTAGTAGCAGGGAGCCGGGTGCTAAAGGTAAAACCAAGATGAGATAGGGTGAGAGGGATGGACATTCTAAAGACAGAGCAGCACCCCCACACCTGCCAAACAAAACAAAAAACTCCAAAGAATCACTAAATCTGGGTTGGGTTTCAATGAGAATGTGCCCCTAGGAATCACCTTGGAGTCACATCTAGCAGGATTTAGAGCAAGGGCAAGGATGCAGTAAATCCCTAAGAAACCGCATATGTAGTCACTTCATGATACAGGGAGCTTCCTCCTTTATTATTTGTTGATGTTCCTCTGCCTTTAAAAGCAGGAAGTGTTCTTGGGGCGCCTGGGTGGGTCAGTCGGTTAAGCGTCCGACTTCGGCTCAGTTCATGATCTCGAGGGTTCATGAGTTCGAGCCCAGTGTCAGGCTCTGTGCTGACAGCTCAGAGCCTGGAGCCTGCTTTGGATTCTGTGTCTCCCTCTCTCTTTGCCCCTCCCCCACTCACACTCTGTTGCAAAAATAAATAAACACTAAAAAAAATTTTTTTTAAAAAACCAGTAAATGTTCTTTGGAAAATTTTCTCAAAGTAAAATCTGAGAAAGACCAATGGCTGGTTCATCTGGATCTTAACAGGAATTTCGGGGGGGAAAAAAAGTCAAATACATTTGGGGAAACCTGAATCAAGTTTGATTTGATAATCATGTACTGGCACTCTCAGAGAGGCACATGGTCCACAGGTGTCCTCACACCCCCTGTGACCACAGAAATGCTTCCTTTTCTCATTGGAGAAACTCAGCGATCAAAGATCTACAGAACTCAGTCCTAGAGTCTACTCCTGGATGTAGCCAAAGGATCAGAATTGCTGTTCTGACTTATATCTTGGTATGGTGAATCCATACTATATTTAATGGTCATTGTAAGCAATGCTGCATAAAATGCATTGCTATGATTATTATTCAGATGATGTTGAGTATTGGTCTTTCTTTAAGAATCCATATGAAACATTTCTCTCTGGTCAGTTTCAGACCACACATATTTTTACCAAGCAATTAAGGGTTTGATTTCACTTTAGACACACTACGAATCTTGTAACTGAAAGCATTGCATACTTTCTGCAGACTGTTAGGAAGCCTGAAGCTAAATCTGTGGTTTCCTCAATCAGTAGAATACATTGCATAGTTTTTTGTATCAGGGGCATTCCAAGATCCAGAGTAACCTTCTTATCCACGTTCTCTCTTTCATCTTCATTTCTTAATTCTTTTTAGTGTATTTTATTCGGTTTAATTGTTCCTATTTTTAAACCCTAAGTTCTTTTTGGAATTAGGCAAGATATAAATGCATGATTAAAAAATTTTAAATGCTCATTTTAAGTGCCAATGCACAGGAGAAAGTGAAATCCAGCTGTAATGACAACAGCTAGAGAAAGTTATGGACTAATATTTTTATGTATTTTCTGTCAAGTTTTACAAAATTAGAATCATACACCGTATAAAAGGTTGTATCTTGCTTTTTCCACTGATTGTGTCATAAGCATTTTTCTGTTACTTTAAATAGTCTCTATATTTGACACTTTCTTATTTGAGGGCTTTTGGCATGGTTTTAGGGTTTTTTTATGTTATAAATAATACAGCATTAAAATTTTTCCAGAGAATATTTTGTTTGAGTTTTTAATTATTATTTGAGGATAGATTCCTAAGAGAATTGGTAGTTTGAAGGATATAAACACTTTTAATGCTTTTGATAAATATTGCACAACTGCTGTCCAAAACCACTGGATCAGTCTTCAACCCTGCCAGCAGCACAGGGACTTCACTGGCATGATTACATTATATTATCATTTAGAAACTTTGCTATTTTGTAGTGGAAAACAATTTCTTTTTTAATTTGCATTTCTTAATATCCACCACCATACACTGTTACAAATTTAACTGTCATTTTCGATGACTAGGATCTCAATCATTTTTCATCTCTTTATTGATCTTTTTCGTGTATTTTTCTTTGAATTATTGCTTCATATCAGTTGCCCATTTTTCTTCTGAGGGTATTGATGCTTTTCTTTTTTATTTATATGAGGCTTTTCATGTATATTAAATAGATGAACTGTTTTCTTATGAATTTTTGGAACATATGTTTGTGTTTTCATTGTGTTTACAATTTTTGATTGTAGGATTTTAATGATCTAATCATCTCAATGGATTTGTTCAATTTATTTTAACTCTTCTCTACATTTGAGGATGAAATAACTATCCACATATATTTTCTTTAAAGTTTCCAAAAATGATTTGATCTTTTAAGTTTAGCTAAATTTAGCTAAAATCCAAAATTTATTTTGGTATATTTTGGGGTTTCTGTGCCCATGGAATGTATCAACCCTCTCCAATATCCTTTGGATTAGCTATTCTGCTCTCTAACCTGGGAAATAGGAAACTAACATTCACTTACGATGGCAGGTAACAACTTTTGTGGTATGATTAGAATAGAATTGGGAAGATATAGCCCCCATTGCTACATACCAAAAATATACAGTAACTTAGCATGTAGGGATGGATCCTAAATTTCACCATTATACATGAATCCCTTTACTTTCCACTAGGTTACAACAAACAAACAAAAAGCAAAAGCCAGGAAAGTAAAATCCCTGAGTTGGTTCCCAGAATTAGGGGGTGATTATTTTCTCCAAAGATGGAGAGTTAGGCAATACCCCAGGCCCACTGAAGTGATGGTGATATATTTCTTCTCTAAGTGGAAGGAGGGGCAGGATGTTCCTGGGTTTCAGTCCAGGACACAGACACCAAGTTCCTGGTCTCATGGTACAGCAGACCTGTGATCCCTGGCTACTGTTCGATGTGATACATCTGTTTCGTTTTGTTTTGTTTTGCTTTGTTTTGTTTTATAACTGGCTTTGGCTGTGAGCTTATTTTTAAGCACAACTCAAAGCATTGATTTCATAATGAAGTATAAAGCCCAAGGTGATATGGCCCTGACTTTTCTGAGAGATCACTTCTCCTTCTGCCCCTACCAGAGTCAATCAGTTTAATTTTGTTTTATATTTTTCTGAGATCAACTAGTCAGAGGATCCAAGTTCCCAGCCTCTGAAAACCACTTCCCTTTTCAGTTCCACCACATGCTAATGTGTCAATTCACTGACCTGGGGCAAAAAACACTTAGCATTTCGCTTTTGGTTTTCCTGAAAACACATACCTGTCAGAAGCTTCACACTTCTTTCTTTGACTTTTCTCAATCCCCATCTTCCATACAAATAACTGGAGACTGGGTGATGGACATATTTTTAGTAAATTTCAAAAACAAAGGTGAGAGACTGTGGTTATGTTGTGTTCATTATTCGCCTATGTGCTAAAAATAAAATAAAAAAAATTTAAGTAGCTTATCCCTTCAAAAGCAAGAACATACAGAAATATCGAAATACTCCCTAGACAACGAGGGCAGGGGGACAGAAGGGCAAGGGATGAGGTGGGTCAGCTGATCTAGGAACACTGTAGTAGGTGGGGAGTCAACACTCCCCAGATCCAGCCCTCCTCTCCATCCTCCTGCAGAGATGCATCTCCTGGTTCTGGAAGCCAGACTGAATCTCTCAGAGCTCAGACCAACAAAGCCTCCCTCCTGTCCCCACCCTGGACAAACTTGCTTTAGCTTGCTCCCACCAGGGGATGTAACTAGGGTGACATGTGTCCCAGCTTCCCGATCTGTCCCAGCTCATGCTCATTGTCCTTTTCACTCTCAGCTATGGTCTGAATGTTTGTGTCCCTCCAAAATTCATAAGTTCCATGTCATGGTATTAGGAGGTGGGCCTTTAGGAGTTGCTAACTCATGAGGGTGGAGCCCTTGTGAAGAGGATTAATGCCCTAGTAAAAGAGACCCCCACAGAGCTTCCCAGCACCTTCTAGCTTGTGAGGACACAGGGAGAGAGAAGTCTGGGACAGGAAGACAGCCCTGTTCGTGAGAACCCAATCATGCTGGCACCCTGATCGTGGACTTTTAGAACTGTGAGAAATAAATTTCTGTTTTTCATAAGCTACCCTGTCTGTGGTATTTTGTTATAGTAGCCTGAACGAACGAAGGCACTTTCAAAAAAGTCTCAGTTTGGACCATAAATTATAGTTACCTTGTTTGTGGAGAAAGAGATAAAATAGAAATTCAAACTCTATTATCTCTATATGTTGGGGATTAAGGTGAGTCACAAGTTATTCCTGAAGCTGGCAAGCATTTTCTAAAGATGATGAGATAGTGAGTATTTTAGGCCTTATGGGCCAGATAGTCTCTGTTACAACTAATCAAAAAAGTGGGAAAGTGGCCATAGGCAATACATAAACAAATGAGCTTGGCTATGTTCCAATAAAACTTTATTTATGGACCCAGAAATCTGAATTTCATATAACCTTCATATATCATAAAATAATTGTTTTCTTTTGATTTTTTTCCAACCATTTTCAATGCAAAAGGCATTATTAAGTCTCACGCCAGATGTGGCCTGCAGTTGTAGCCGACCCCTAGGCTATTCTATGACCCGTGTGAACACATGTGGGGACTGGTGAATAGACTGACCCGTCACTCTCTTCTTGGAGGGGCTCTGTTGGATGTGTTCTCCCTCTCCACACTTGGTATGATCATTGTCAACATTTCCATTAATATGGCCTGAACACATGCATTAGGTTTGTGATCTTTAGAGGTGGAAGAAATCTTACCATCTCTGGCGTTTTCAACCATGAGTGGCAATAGGTGAGGTGTATCCTAATTAATTTGCTACTGACAATAAACTACCAGAGCTTGCAGGTGATTTATGCCTATTTATAAATTAGAGCAGATCTGACATTTTCATTACAAGAATGCTGTTCTCCCTCACTTGCATTCTGATCTGCCTTCTTAGGACAGTGAGAGAAGGGGTCTGCTGTGACATGAATGATAGGTGAAGTTCGAGTTCAGGACAAATTGTCCTGGGTGTCCCAGAGCCATGGGATGGGAGGAAGTGGAGCACTTCTGACCTTGTCCAACCTCATCATTTCTCATGTGGGAAAAGGTCTTCACAACAGCCCTGTACAAGGAAGGGCTCAGGAAAGATGGGGCGGGCTTGACCTTGCACATTGAGCAAACTGAGGGGCAGGGAGGAACAACCTGCTCAAGGTCACACGGTGTATAAGCAGTGGAGCTGGAACTCTAACACCGGGTCTTTGGAGTCCTGGAGTTTGTGGGTGTTGCTATAGTATACAGCTTTTATCACAGGTGGCAGAGAAACCTCAAAAACGTACAGCCCACAGTCTTCAGGACATGACAACAATATCTCACAGCACCGGGAAACCCCACCATTATTATACAGAGTGGGGGCTGTCCCATCCATGATACTAGCATGGCAAGTTGCACTATCCCCATTTTATGGAAGGGTACACTACTTTCAGGACATGACCCAGAGCAAAAGAATCCAATCAATATCCAGAGAACTGGCATAAAGAACTTCTATAAAGATAAAGTTGGTGGCCAGGGAGTGGTTATCTCTGTTGCAGATGGAAGCTCTTCGGCAGAATAGAAAGTAAACAGCAGAGTATCCTGTAGAATGCTTGTCAAATTGCCAGTCTGGAAGGACTATGGGGGTCATCGAGTCAAACTCTCTATGTGACAGGGAATGAGGCATTATTGAACACATCAGGGAAGAGTCACCCCTGGAGTGCCATCCAGCCACAGTCAAAGCTAGCTTTTCTGACTTGTCATTGAAAGGACTTCATCAGCAAACACTTGCGTATATCTACAGGGCAATGAGGACACATGTGCTTAATTGTGACTCGCGGCATTCTTAGAAGAATTTAATTATTCTAAACATAATGTTATTGGTAGTTTATTACATTTTAACTCCTTGAAAATCGGTCGCTAATTTGTTTTTGCATTCTTTAGTCAACAGTGGTGTACCCAAATCATGCATGATTCTAGAGTTTGTTTTCAGCTGGTCATTTTTAAAGGTTGAAATTTTTACATCCAAACTCATGTTCATGTTCAGTAACTCCCTTATTAAAACAAAACACCAATGCCCTCTAAACTAAGTTCATTTATCAGGCCTTTTGGAGTTTCTCATTATGATAAGCTAAAGTCTTCCTTTGGTTCTTTCTAGTCACAAGAAAGAATTTCAAAAATTTAAACCTCCTCTTAAATTTGGAATCTCAGAGAATATTTGGCTTACCAGCCACAGCCAGTATAGTAAACAGAGGGAAGCACAGAAAGTAAGACAGAGAAGCATGTAGGAGGGCTGGAGTTAGGCAAGTGGGAATGGCCGCCTCCTCAATTATACCGCAAAGCCGTGAAACATTAATGTCGATGGCTAGAAAGACAGGAGAATATAAAACACCAGAGGAGCACAGGCGAAGGCTGGATTCTGCCAGAATTTAAAAAGATGGAAATAAATAGAGTTCCAAAGCAACTCCTTGGAGAATGTGTTTTGGATTTTTCTTACTAAAGGTCAGAGAGAAGAGGGAGGCAGAGAAGGAGAGGAGCAAAGACAGGAAGAAAGAGGAAGAAACAGAGAAGGAGGTGAGAGGGGGAGAGAGAGGAGGTGGGAGGAGGAGAGCTGGGGGGAGGGGGAGGGAGAGATATAGGGAGGAGGAAGGAGTGATGAGGGAGGGGGAGAGAGAGAGGGAGGGAGGGGGAAGGAGAGGGGGAGGAAGGGAGAGAGGGAAGAGGGGGAGGTGAAGGGAGGAGGGAGGAGAGATGGAGGAAAGGGGAGGGGGAAATGGAGGGAGAGGAGCAGGGAGGGAGAGGGAAATGGAGGGAAGGGGAGAGAGATGGAGGGAGGGGGAGAGAAAGAAATAAAAGGAGATGAAGGAGGGGGCCTGGTAGGAGAAAGAAGAAAAAAATGAATTTTTTTTCAGAAGCATTCAATCTCCAGAACCTTAGTTATGTATATTCCATTGTCCCCCTTCCCCCCACCCCTGCAACCCCCCACCCCTTCCTGTGCCCTCTCACTTTCACTGACATCAGAGCTAAAACAAACCTTTTGGGCTATGGCTAGCATTTTTCAGGACCTGAATTCATTCTGGACTTTATTCTTTCTGTTGTTTTTCTCATGCATCCGTCTTTATCCTTTTTGGCTTAAGATCCATTTTAGCCAATCTTTTTAAGATCTTTGTCTATCTCAGATACAAAGTCAGGCTACCAACATTTAAAGCTAGGGAAACTGTCACTGGAGATCCAGCTCCAAGCAAAGTCAGACTACAAGTCCTGGGGATGGGCCTGGGGGAGTAGAATGAGCTAGGGGGAGAAGAATGAGAGGGGGGGGAAGGAGCCGAAGCCCAGGGAGTCACAACAGTTGATGGCTTCGAGGGTACTGGGAGGGTCCTTTACCTCTATGGTACCAGGGTCCCAACCAGCTGGGCCTCAGCCACAGCACCCTGTCCCCTACTGCTCTGGGCACTTAGTTATGAAGCACCGTGTACCCTGGGACCCAGCTCCCTGTCTCTCCCAGGTCAGGCTGGAGGCCAACACTCCTTAACACTCCACTCCTTAACCTGTCCTGCTTGCAGTTGAAAAGGGTCCCTCCCACTGAGGTGTTGGGGATATCTCCTCAACCTGAAGCTGGGAGGAGAGGGAGGAAGTGTAAGCGTGGTTAATCCCTCTCTACACCTGGAGAGAGGGAGAGCCCAAGGCCCCAGAGGCTCTTTCTCCTCACCTCCTGGCTAGTTTTTAGTGTTGGATGCGCTGACAATTTGAGTAATCTGTGGAGCAGGAGCGATAAGCCTCACCCCTAATCCCCCTGCAGTGGATTGAATAGTGTCTCTCAAAACGACATGTCTTAGTCCTAAACTCAAATACCTGTGATGGTGAACTTACTTATAAATAGAGTCTTTGCAGATGTAATTAAGTTTAGATAAACTCTATATCCAATGACTGGTGTCTTCACAGGAGACAAGAGAGGAGAATTTGAAACACAGGAAGAAAAGACATGTGAAGACAGAGGCAAAGATTGGAGTTGCACTGGCATAAGCCACCAGAAGCTATAAGAGACACAGAAGGATTCTCTCCTAGAGCCTCTGAAGGGAACGTGGCCCTGTTGACACCTTGATTTCAGACTTCTGGCCTACAGACCTATGAGAGAATAAATTTCTGTTGTTTCAAGTCACCCGGTTTGTGGTAATTCATTGCAGCAGCCCTAGGAAGCTAATATATCCCCCTAGGCAAATTCTACCAAGAATGGAATAAATTCTGTTGACAAGATAGAGTTGTGGAGTTATAAATTGGCCCTCACAAGTTGGGATGAATTAGTCTGTGGGTCACATTACCCCTCTGCCTGGTTGATATGTGCCATGGGAGCCGTGGATGAAGCCAAAGGTAACTTCAGTCAACAAAGGGCCATTAGGCATTTGGTGGGAGCAATGGGTGAAGGCATCAGGAGGTCAGGAAAGCCTCAGAAAGGGAAATGGCTAGATAATCTCAAATCTGCAAAGGCTAATAACCTCATTTGTCTATAGATGAGGCAGGGAGTGCCCCCACCCCCATCCCTATGGCTTGACAGGGATCTGAATTCATGCCTTTCACATTCTAGCTCCCCTTCTCCTGGAGAGAGAGATGGGGACAGCTTGAATTTCCTGTTCCAAGGACACAGTCTCTCCAGGGAATGGGAGAGTCCTCCCAGATCACTGCCTAATGCTGCCTTAGAGGCCCCTTCCTCCTCTCCTCCCACTCCAAAGCCAGCTTCCACGATGGTACATGAGGACCTAGGGGAAGTTCCTAAGTTTGGCTGAGCAGAAAATCACACTCACCTTAGAGGGAAGTCCACTTTAGAAGAAAATCAGGCAGCCAAGACACTTTTAATTCAAAGAAAACCAAAGACACAATGAAAGAAAGATGTTGCTGTATGTATGGGGATGGGACAAACCCAGTGGTTAAATGTAGAAACCAAACAAATTCAGAAAGTGTGGCTTAGCTGTCTTCTATTTCCTCTCATTAATTGTGTGGCCATGGCAAACCATTATATTCTCAGGGCAAGCTTCTCTATGGGAGATGTAGTAGTGAGTAAGACCTAACTATTAAATTTTGGGAATTTTGAGAGAAGGTTGTTAAATACAGCCAGCATTAAAATTAAAGTATGCAAAGTTACAATTAAGTCAATGCATCTCACTAGGGGTGATTTTGCATCCCAGGAGACATGTGGCAATGTTTGGAGAGATTTTTTGGTTGTCATACCTGGTGAGTGCTACTGATTTCTTATGGGCAGAGGCCAGGGATTCTTCTGAACATCCTACAGTCACAAAGCAGACCCCCAGAATGAAGAATTATCTGGTCCCAAATGTCAACAGTACCAAGGTTGACAAATCATGAACCAAATAAATAAAATTAAAAATAAGGGCAGCCAATCCATCAAAACTCACCACTTCCTAATTACTTACTGGTATTTATGTTTTTGAGGTTATATATTTATATACATATTATATCTGCATGCTGGAAATACCATATAATGATGTGAACTATGTATTTCTTCCCAACTCCCCACTTGATGAAATCATGTCAGTAGCTTACAACTGGCCGTGGTGGAAAAGATTTACACCATGGGTTAGGCAAACTCTACAAATGAAGTTTCCCCTTGCTTTTGAAGAGCCAGTTATTAAAATTCACTAGCACACCACTGCAGGTATAGATACAATGTGTGTGAATTGGGGTGGGATTTTCTTGTTCTTTTTTTACTTTTCGCAGAAGAACACAGTGAAGTGGAGATCTCTATTTTTTTCTAAGCAGAAACAGGTAGGGGGCCAAAGAAGATTGGAAAAATGAAGTCCTTGATAAAAATGCAAAAGAAAAGAAATGAAGGAATAGGGTGTTTACAAGAAATAATTTTAAATGGAAAGGAAGTTGTGCATCTAAATCTATCTTTTTACACTATCAAAACATCTGGATGAAAAATGAAAAATCAATCCATTACCCAAATGTCTTTTCTTTGTGATGTCAAGTAGATGGATATTAGAATATTTAGATTATGGGAAGCATAATAACTCAATATTAGCAAATATTAAGATGATTCCCCCCCCTTTCTTTTCTTGATGTTCAGGTATTTGAAAACAATTTTACTTTTGCTGAAGTAGAACTTGATTTCAGAGTGAGCCAAGTTGGAAGCCAGGATGCCAGATGGTAGCTACCACATTCAGATTTACTTACTCTTCTTGTGTTGAATTAGAGATTACTCTGTGATGTGGTAACATCTTTAAAGAGTCTCTCTCAATAAGAAAACATGATGGAAGGGTGGGAAAGGAAGAGAAAGAAAAAACATGACCTAGTAAAAGAAGAATTTTATAAATTTTAAAACGGAATACATGAATGCAACAAGTCTGATGAGACAAAGTGGTGGCATAGAGACTGAGGCAGAACAGAAAGGCTCTCTGAAGCTAAGAGAGTTCTGGACCTGAGCGGGGGGCACAGAAGAGCCTTGGGCACTGACAGGAGTAAACTACAGTCTGAGATAAGGCATCTTGTGCTCCAGGAGCTGACAGCTGGATGGACAATGAGCAAACAGGCTAACTATATTTGGGGAACTGGAAGTAAAAGAGAGTGTTCACTTATATCCTGGGACCCAGATAACTGAGCCCAATCCTTGTTCTTCAGGAGGTAGAGGTGGGTGTGGAGAGTTTACTGATTATCGCCAGGCTTCCCAGTTGCTGGTCTATGGCTATTGGCCCAAGTAAGTCTCACCTTGCGGGTCTACGTGAAACATTAGTATCCTAGAAAAAAGACTTGAAGGAGCATTCCAAAAGAGTAAAACAGGGCATTGCTACTAGCTAGGGTTATAAGAACTTCTATTTCTTTCTTTTCACATTTCTGTATTTTCAAAAAAGGGGTTCTTTCTAAAAAGAGCATATGTCCAGAAGTAAATATGTATGAGTGGTCTATATCTTTCCAGGTGACAGAGTAATCCAAAGTGGTTGGCCCAAAACACAGCACTGAATGTCCTCATTGCAGGTTGGGTTTCTTTTCCCAACTGCATCAACACCCTATCTTATTACTGATATTTCAGATATTTAGTAGACTCAGATTGATTCACATCTTTCTGATTTTGACTCCTCAAAGGCAGAACAACTTAAACCAGTGACCCTATGTTTTGCTGCCCTACTCCTCAATTTCAACTCAAGTTTCCTACTATTTTATAACTAGAATGATGCTATATCTGAATATTCACTTTTAGAGTTTCAGTATTTTTTACTTGTTATTCTTGAAGTTTGATTTTAATACACTGTGTTACACTGTCTGGCTTCCCAATATGACAATGCCCATGGTTTTCTTTAGATGAATTCAAAATGACTTGCATTTATTTAACAGATATAAATTTATTTATTTATTTTTTTTAATTTTTTTTTTCAACGTTTATTTATTTTGGGGACAGAGAGAGACAGAGCATGAGCGGCGGGAGGGGCAGAGAGAGAGGGAGACACAGAATCCGAAACAGGCTCCAGGCTCTGAGCCATCAGCCCAGAGCCTGACGCGGGGCTTGAACTCACGGACCGCGAGATCGTGACCTGGCTGAAGTCGGACGCTTAACAGACTGCGCCACCCAGGCGCCCCAACAGATATAAATTTAGTGTCTACTATATTCCAGGCACTGTTCGAGGTTTTGTGGACACAACAGTGAACAAAATAGGCAATGCTTCTGTCTCACATAGCAGTATGTCAGGTACATACATTGCTGGCAAAATTCAACTAAGTTAAGATTATGGATTCCAGGAAAAGCTGGAGGACCAAATCCTTTAATATCAAATCCTTTAATAACATACCTCATTCCATGATGGTAGAAACTGAGATCAAAGGCATTAGTGACTTATCTAGTCAATGAAAGTTTTAAAAATAGAACCTATGTACTTCTAATCTAGTCCTTCTACTATATCCCAAAGATGATAAATATAAATAAAACCTAGACCTCATTTCAACAGTGTCTCATCTATTGATAATTATCAGTGATTTCCTTAGCTACATTTAGCAACTGTTCTCAATCCCCATCTTATTGATCTTTCAGTAACATTTGGCACTGGAATCATCTCCAGGGTCATATGTTGGAGAGAACATAAGCTTTAGGTTTGAATTTCAGCTACATGTGTACAAATAGCCTAATACAGTGTTGGCTCTTACTAGACCCTCAACAAATCTTAGCTCCTCTCTCTTACTTTCAATCACACACTATTGCGATTTTCCTTTTACTCCTGACCTCCTCCAGATGGACCTGTTTCTACCCCACCGTTTTGCTAGATATGTCTTTCTCCGAACCCCACTAGAGGCTCTGTTCAGGGCTCTATGCACTTCTCCCTATATTCTAACTGGTAGCTTCAACTGCCCTCTCTCTGAAAATTACTCAGGTACGCAGCTTAAGTCTCAATTTTGCATTCCCCATGTCTGATATTTTTAGTAGCCTGTAGACATCTTGAATGTTTTGCTGTTACCGTCACTATGTCCAAAACAACTCACTGTCTCTTTCTACAAACCATTTTTCTTTACCTAAAAGTGCTCCAGGCAGAGGATGCAATGTCTGAAGGCTGAAGGCAAGAGGAGAGAGCATGGACATCTGAAGAAATGACACAAATTCAGAATGGCTGGGAAGCGGTGAGGGGAGAGGGGAGCCTGAAAGGGTGATCAGGCCCATATTCTTAAGCCTTGGGTCATGTTAAGGATTTATGACTTGATCGTCAAACCCAGTGGGTAACTTTAACAATAAAGGACTAGCTGTAGATGAAAGAAGCTAAGAAAATAGACTCTAGAAGAGTATTAACATGGTGGCAAGAACCCTGTCCACTTGGGAATTCCTCAGACACACTGGAGCAGGTCTTGACTTCTAATGAGAAGCACCAAAAGCAGGTGGGGAACCTCCCAGGAATACTTCTGGAGTGCATACTGACCACTATGTCTTGAATGAGGTCAGACCTCATAAAGTCATTCGTGAGGTCTTTCAACATTACCCTCTGTGGTCGGGTCTAAAGGCCCCTTGCCTGTTGTTGAATTCCTCCCCAGAGGGAACACTCCAGTAAAGGCTATTGGATCTTGAACTTGTGTAACTCTCGGTCAGTCAGTACCTATATCTCCCAGCCTCCCCCAACTTCCAAGACTGACATGAAAATACCACTCACTCTGAGACCGGAAATGAGACTAAATCAGTGAAACTCTTTAAGGCCACAGTGAAGTTCCTTGGAAATGCAAGATAATTATTATGAGTTTAGGTGAAGGAAACCTGAAGGTAAGGGAAGGTCTTTTGGAAATCCAATCCCTTGACTGGCCATGACTGAGGCAGTGGACAGCAAGCCTGGCCAGCCTCACAAATCACACTCTACTTAAGTAGCTACTGTCAACAGGGTGGTGAGGGAAAGATTTAGTGCTCATTCCCAGAGCCATCATGTCAGTGGTGCTTCAGAGCATGTGAAAGATGATAAATCAAATAAGAATATGAATCGACACCACTAATTTGGTGCCGAGTCATTCCATTTCCCATGCGGTGCTCAGAAATTCCTCAACAAAGCCAGGTGCCTTTCTCTCAAAATTACATAACCAATCAAATAATAATAAATTTATTAATTCCTAACATGAGAGTGACTCATACAGATTTTGCATTAAGAGGGAAAAAATCTGCCAGTCAAGAGGTCTCAACTGGTTCTAATGATCTAATGAGTAATTCTGTCCATTAAGGGAAGATGGGGCTTCCTGATTAACGTGGAACCTTAGCAGTGTTTTCAATAAAAGTTTTAATATATACTGCTGCTCAACTGGAGTCATGTTTAATTAACACCTTGAAAGCCCCAGGAGAGCCCTCTCTTCTGTTCAGCAGATGAGGAGATGCAGATATCCTCTAGGGGGTAAGGGGACCACAGAGCAGGTAGGGGCGCAGGGCTGAGGAGAGCTTCAGGGAGAGGGACTGACCACCAATTGTGTGAGAAGAGTTTTGTGCCAGTGCCAGTGTCCACCAAAGGGTCTGGGCCAAAGTTTTACCACCTATCCTATCTCCTCACTTTGTAGAGGAGAAAACTGAGGTTCAGAGAATACTTTAAAAAGAACACCCACGGGGAGCCTGGGTGGCTCAGTCAGTTAAGCATCCCACTTCGGCTGTCATGATCTCATGGTTCGTGGGTTTGAGCCCCACGTCGGGCTCTATGCTGACAATTCAGAGCCTGGAGCCTGGTCTGGATTCTGTGTTTCTCTCTTTCTCTGCCCCTCCCTGCTCATGCTCTGTCTCTCAAAAATGAATAAACGTTAAAAAAAATTTTTTTTAAAGGACACCCATAAGGCGCCTCAGTTGTTCAGTTGGTTAAGTGTCTGGCTTTTGATTTTGGCTCAGGTCATGATCTCACAGTCACGAGATTGAGCCCCACATCAGACTCCACGCTGAGTGTGGAGCCTGCTTGGGATTCTCTCTCTCCCTTTCTCTCTCTCTCTCTTCCTCTTTCTCTCTCCCTGTCCCCTGCTCATACGTGTGCTCTCTCTCTCTAAAATAAATAAACATTAAAAAAAAAAACACTCGTTTTTTGTTTTTTGTTTTTCTTTTGCACAGGGACTAGTGTACTAGGACCCAGTACAGACTACCAGCAGTGACACTAAGGCACTGCATGAACCTAGAGCAAATTGTTCTCATCCTAATACCTTTTACTATGGACACTGTGAGAGCTCATGGCTTCACCTTATAAAGAAGGGAGCTGCAATGGACCTAAAGAGCAAAGAACATCTGGCTCTGGATTTAAAATTGCATGACACTAAGTGAAAATAGTGAGCTATAAAAACCACACACACACACACACACACACACACACACACACACACACACACACACACTGATTCCAGTCATGTAATATATAATATATATGAGCACTTATATACATTAAAGATGACTGGGAGAAAATGCTCCAAGATATTAATAGTGATTAATAGCCTCTGGTTTAAGGGGTTATGAATTATTTTTATTTTCTTATATATTTGGGTCTTTGATGAACATTCTATACTGGGCATGGATTGCTTTTATAGCAAAAAATATACATATAATTTGTACTATACAAATTAAAACGATGTCTTAAGTTATAAGGTACCTTAAGCCATGTCTTCTATTCCCTATTAGAAAGTATATGGACACCTAAAACTACATGTAAAAGGACACATAGAAAATCAAAGACCAAAAAAAAAAAAAATCCCTACTTTAAAATAATGATGGCCAGGCACTTAAGCTGTATGGTGTGGAACACTGTAAAAAGATATAGCTGTGTCATCAATAGATAAGTTACCTCAGAGGTAGCTTAAGAACAGTGGCTGGCTTTAAAATGACTACAAAGAAAACCTGACAATAAAATTCACTTAAATATCTGAGTCTGCAAAAAAAAAAAGAAAAAAAAAAATATATATATTAATGCTCTGTCCTAGAGGAGTGCTATGTAATTGAAAAGGCTGTGTATAGCAAGAACATCCTTAGTATGAGGAACAATCCCAGATTTGATGAAATATAAATGTGAGCTCTTAAGTACTTCTTAATGTTTCAGAGTCAATGAGGGACTGACTGCCAGGAGTCGGACAGTGACTGTCTTACTCGATAACATGTTTTTAAGCTGAAAAACCCCTTAGCAGGGGATGAGTAATTGTCACTGTTAAGGAAGCTGGAGGCTAGAATTGTGGAGTACCAAGGGGACTTCTAGGTTGAACTGTTGAATGAATCTGCTCTTGGAGTACAAGAGTGCGGCCAGGGTTTTGTCCGCAGGGCCTGCTGGGAAACGCAGTTTCCCATCATGGGCAATAGGTCCAATGTTGTTTGCCTATGGTGAATACAAGACCACTCTCATGAGGCTGGGGGCTAGGTTGTGGTACTCATCTGTGTTGCAGAACTAAGCAGTGTCGTCCGTCACCCCTTCCATCTTCTCAAGGTTGGGTGGGGGTGATGTGAAACTGCTCACCTGTGTCTAGTCACAGGTGACATAAGACCAGGACCCAGAGCTGAGAATAGGGCTCAGAACCACACTGTCCATCCAGAAGAGGGTCAAACCAGGCAGGCACAGGCCTGGCTGGGAACCACTTCTCCTCAAGCCGGGGGCGGGGGCTCTACAGGCCTGCTTTCCTGGGATATCATCCAGGATATGTAGAGGTGAAACCTGTGGTGGAAGATGAGCTCATAAAACCGAACTCCTCAGGCCTGTGTGGGAGAGGAACACCATGAAAGGCAGACAACAAACAGAAGAACTTACATGAGGATTTAGAAATAGTAGAATAACTTTAAGTAGGCTTTCTAACTAAATATCTTTAATTTTTTTAGTGTTTATTTTTGAGAGAGAGAGAGAGAGAGAGAGAGAGAAAGACCGAGCATGAGCAGGGGAGGGGCAAAGAAAGAGGGGGATACAGAATCCCAAGAAGGCTCCAGGCTCTGTGCTGTCAGCACAGAGTTCGATGCAGGGCTTGAACTCACGAACTGTGAGATCAGGACCTGAGCCAAAGTCAGACACTTAACCGACTGAGCCACCCACGCTCCCCCTAACTAAATATCTTCAAGAAACTCAAAGAGACAAAGGAAACAGTAGCATCCATGGAAAAGACTATAAGATATGGAATAAGAAGAGATGGTTCCAAAAAAGAAGACCTGTAGAAATTTTGGAAATTAAGGCTGTACATGCAGAAGAAGAAATTAAATCACCACTTATGTGGGAAACAAAATGCTAGAAGCTGAAGACGTAGCTCTTGGCATTTGAGGAGAAGCAAACAGAAGACAGGAACAAGGGCAGGAAGCTGAGTCTGAAATGTGGGTGACAGACAGTCAGGCCATCCAAACTGAGCCAGTAGAGCTACCCATGACCAGGTGCTGCTGGTGAGTGGTGTTGGCTCCACAGTGGGGTGGCCCTGAGAGCTCAGAGATCCAGAGCTGAACTTGGTGAGAGATGGAATTTGAGGAGATGATTCAAATGGAGGGCTGGGGCACTTTAAGAGCTCAGGTAATAAAGAAACTATAACATAGAAATTAATAGAGCAGAGAGGTATGGTGGTGGGGGGGGGCGGGTAGAAAGGAACCCAGATCATGTATCTGGAAATAGGCAGTTTAGCTTGGAGAACTGGAAAGGGCTAAGTGTCTCTACTGAAGCTTAATGGCAAATTCCTTAACAGGCGAGCCCAGAGGGACACCTGTCTGGGTGGAAAGGAGAGGGCTGCTTGGGTCACTGGCTATTTTTGGCTAAAGGCTTCAGAATTGGGTTTGTAACCTACTTTTATAATTCCTTGGCAATCACTCATTTCGGGAGCTCAAATTCACAGTAAAATAGTTCAAAATAGCCAGAACTGCATTTGCACACAGTTGTTGCCTAAATGCAGAAAAATTTCCTCTGTCCAATGTCCCATCTAAAAGCAGTTTCCAAGTAGCCAATTCAGACTGTGGCAAATGGCTTCTGTGAGCAATACAGAAATATCAGGTGGGGGAACCAGAGAGTGGGAGCCTGGTGTTGCAACAAGCCCCCCCCCCGGTTCTAAGCACTTTATGAATATTAATTTCAAACTCAATCAAGACCTTGGGCACCAGCTGAGGCTCCACCCCTACTTAATAACTTGATCCTGGTGCCTCAGCTTCCCCATGTATTACAGGGGATAATCATGCCTCCTCTGCCAACCTGTTTCTAATGACCCCAAGACCTGGTTTCTAATGACTCATTGATCTCACTGGCAGCGTCAAGAGTACCAGTGAGATTCTCCTCACTGTGGAGAGGACAGGACAGAGTTGTGATGCTCACGCAGTTGGCCCAAGTGCTCCACAGAGTAAAGACAGCTGCGGGAAGATAGCGCCTGAAGGAAACAAAAGGCGGGCAGAAAAGTCGGATGATTGGGTGGCAGAGCACGTCCAGCGGAGTAATGCTGGGTTGGGAGACTCAGAACACGGTTTGGGCAGATTTCAACAAACAGAGTCCAGAACCTCATCCTGGCCTTCGCTGCCTGATGCTCCTTCCCAGACTCAGAGCCTAGGCGTACTGGTCCAACAGCACTGACTGGGAGACAGGAGCTCAGCCTGGCTCAGCATTCTCTGGGATGGAAACTTCTCACAGTCGGATGCTGCTTGACCAGGAAGTTAAGGGCCTGCTGCCCAGTGCATGTCACTATTGCCTGAGGTGCCACTGGGGTAATGAAGCTGGACAATGTTGACATAAACTGAAATTTTCCCCCTGACATTTTGCCAGCAGAATGGGGTTTATCATCTTCTGAAAAAATGGCTTGAGTTTCCCTGATTCTCAGTACAGAGAGCTTGGGCAGGCACTCCCATGGTCCAGTTGCCCAGGAAGTCCCCAGACCTGAGTCCCCTCCTAGTTTGAGATCTAACATGGACAAGCTTGGAAAAGAGATCTTTACCACAAACTCATGGAGGGAAGGCCTGGAGAGGGTCCAGCAGCCACTGGGTCCAGTGAACTTTTAATAAAACTCTATGTCCGAATGGATGTAAAACAGATACAAATGGGCTGCCCTGAGGGACCTGGCATCCCATCACTCAGTCATTCTTAGGCTCAGAGACTATTGATGTATAGAAGCCCTTTATTTTTCAGTTGAGGAAAGGTTAGGTGATGTGCCTAGGACCACAGGGCAAGGTGGTGGCAGAAGTGAATACAGAACCCAGGTGTCCTATTCCCAGTTGTTCCTGTTCTGCTTCATAATGTCACTGCCCCTCAGCTGCCTCCCAGGAAAGGAAGAGTAGTGATAAAGATCAGGATAGAGGCTGAACTTCTGAAAATACACAATGACAATAAGGAAAGTACAGGGAACTTCCTTTCCTGTGTCACGTTTGGAGACAAGGTCCTTCCCTCACACTGGGGCATCACATTCTCTCTAAATTTACCAGAACATTTACTTACCTGATAGGACTACAAAGAAGGAGAAAAACTACTGCTTAGTTTATCAGTCTCAGCTATGATTCCTCTCTGCCTGGAACACTTCCTTTTTATCTACTCTTTCCTGGCTAAGTATCTCTCATCCTTAGGTCTCTGTTCTCACTTCAGGTGCTGATTCCCCAATTTAAATATTTCCCTGTTAAAATTCCTAATTACATCGTTTATTTTCCTTCCTATGCAATTAGTAATTCCATAAGAACAATTTGCATTCTCTGTTTTATATCCATCTCTCCCATCAACAGTAAATGTCATGAGGCTAGGACCACACCCATCATTATCACCTCTGTATATCCAAGGGCACTCACAGGGGCTGGCAAACTACAGCCTGTGGGCCAAATCTGGCCCATTGTCCATTTTTGTGTGACCTGTGAGCTGAGAATGGTGTTTGCATTTTTTAATTATTAAAAAAAAATCAAAAGAATAATATTTCACATGTGAAAATTATACAAAATTCAAGTTTCGCTGTCCATAAATAAAGTTTTATTAGAACATAGTCACGTTCATTCATTTATGTATTGACTGTTTCCACATTATAACGGCTGAGTCGAGTAGTTACAACAGAGAAAAAAAAGCAGAGAAGGGCCATGCTGAAGTTCAGACATGTGTCAGGGATTAAACTCAAACCTTTCAAACTCCCGCAGGGTTTCCACTTACTGAATTTATCCAAACTGGCAACAAGGACTGCAAAAACCATGGCCCAGAATCTAACCTGCCCCCCCCCCCCCTCAGCAGGTTTTCTAGATATCCATGATAGGTAAATATCCCCCAGGATCTGGGATAAAAGGTGCTTTGTTAAAAGCCACTTTGAACACCTCCCCGAGAAAAGACACTTAAAGGGATAAAAGCATTTCTGGTGAAAAGATGCCTGATGTGTTCTGTTTGGGCTGAAGCTGAGGTTGGTTTCCATTCTATTACAAAATGCAACAACCCTAGGAGTTTCATGTTCTGATGCCACATTGTTCTGCTTTCAGCTCTTGCTTTTGTTCCTACTCTCATCTCTGACATCGGAACAAAGACACAGTCCTGTGCAGACAAATGTCCCTGGATTACCGCGCCTTGCTTCAGCTCACTCTTCTCAAACAAGAGCTATGTTAAGGTGGCGACACTGGTATTCAAGTCTCTTCAAAGTTCGTGAATCCTCCCATCAATCATTGCTGTTGGGATATTTGGCATATTTCATTCAACTAATAAATATAGATGATGTTTAATGACAATGGGGGCCAGGGTAGTGGTCGAGGAAGCTATGGGGAAGACAATAATCTAAGCCCAGAGGAAACAATGTCTGAGCTGATGCTTTTGATCTTATAAACTCTCAGGATTGGAAGAGGTCTTAAAAGGTTGTCTAGTCATTATGAATTGAACATTTGTGTCCTCCTAAAATCCCCATGTTGAAGCCTTAGTCCCCAGTGCAATGGTGTCAGGAGGTGGGGCATTTGGGAGGTGATTAGATTGAGGTGGGGTCATGAGGGTGAGACCCCCATGATTGGACCAGTGTCCTTGTAAGAAAAGCAGAGGAGACCAGAGCCTTTCTCTCCCTCTATGTCTCTGTGTCAGAATGTCACTGTAGAGGAGGAAGCTGTCAGCAAGTCAGAAAGAAGACTCACCTGCAGCTGAATCTGCCAACACCTTGATCTTCTAAGCCTCCACACTTGAGAAAGAAATGTTCGTCGCTAAAGCCCCCAAGGCTACAAGATTTTGTCATAGCAGCCCACACTAACACACCAGCCCATCCACACACCTTAATTTTGAGTGTCCTCTCCACCGCTTCTGCTTGAAGGCTCATGTGATGCCATGTCCCCACGCCTCTGACAAGATCATAACGACTTCTGATCATCACTTGAAATTTACTCTCTGTAAGTCCAACCTGATGGTCTTGGGTCCATCCTTTGGATTTCATAGGAAAAGCTTAACTTCCCTTCCATGAAACAGCTCCACAACCATTCAACCCACCTCTCACCCCCACAGCCACTTCCCCATAATCTTAGCAATCCTCTCTTTCCAGACCCAACAGCTGCATTTTATAACCATTCCTCATATGGTTCTGAGTCTCTTTCCTCACTTAAAGCTTTCAACAGAGACAATAAACAGCCAATATTCTGGATGCTCACTTCATTTCCCTTCCGTATCTCCCTCACAGGACTGAAGAAATGAGAGATGCAAGTAAGTAAAAGTTCTATTGGATAAGCCACAATCTGGACCATTAAGAGTCACTTTAAATTTGGACCCAAATATTTCTTGTGGGAATGGCGGAAAGAGTGGATGTTCCTGATCAATCATAGGGAACAGGTGCAGGATTCCAGGAAGGAAATGGGAATCTAGATGAGCCATTCTAGGTCTTGGGCCTTTGTGCTGAACTTCAAAGAACTTAAGTGTATTCGAGAGTGCTCCTAAGTGGAAGATATGGAAACAGTAGCTCCTGCCACATAGAGGGAACTAAAAACTCGGTATCCCTGTGGGCAGCTGGACTGAAGGAGAATGAGTTCATCCCCTGATGCAGATTATCTGATTTAATGGTTGACAAACCTGGATGTTGCCTGGTTTCATAAATAAAGTTTTATCGAAACAAAGCTACACTCATCCATCTGCCTATTTTCTGTGGTTAGTTTTTTTGCTATGATAGCAGAGTTATGTAGTTGTGATACAGACTGTGGCCCATGAAACCTAAAATATTCACTATTTAGCCCTTTCCAAAAAGAGTCTGAAAACCCCTGATCTAGTTTGCTACTTCCTATATTGTATGCCTTGCAACACTAGTCCTGGGTGATACTCCCCTCCAAATATATTGGGGGAAATGCTTCACACGAGATGCCCTCCTTGGAAATTTCATGGTGATCATTAGCCTTTTAAAAGCTCCAAGAAGTCCCATCACACATGTCTATTTATCTTTGTTTAACTCAGCATTCCTCAGACTCACTTGACCCTATCAACATTCCATGGAGCACAAGGAGCACACTTGGTGAAACACCAATCTTGCTGCTTATTACTGATCCTTGAATTGATTTTCTTTCAGTTTTTTTTTCTCAGCCTGTAGACGAGTCATGCTTAGATTTTCCAGTATAGTGTCAGTTACACTGATGAGAACTGAGCGAAGGGTGGTGGTGCTTTCCTTAGGCCAGAGCGGTACAGGTGTGCAGTGCCTTTCTCTCCGAGGAGGTGGCTGTATGAGGAATTGAGGAAAATTTCCAGTGGACCAGAGGACTCCCCCCCTCTTATGTCATCATATTTTCCTTCTTTATTGGGTCATTCCTCTGAGTGAAGAACATAGTACCTTTCTTTTTTTTTTTTTAATTTTTTTTCAACGTTTTTTATTTATTTTTGGGACAGAGAGAGACAGAGCATGAACGGGGGAGGGGCAGAGAGAAAGGGAGACACAGAATCGGAAGCAGGCTCCAGGCTCTGAGCCATCAGCCCAGAGCCCGACGCGGGGCTCAAACCCACGGACCGCGAGATCGTGACCTGGCTGAAGTCGGACGCTTAACGGACTGTGCCACCCAGGCACCCCAGTACCTTTCATATTCAAACAAACAAAACCAAGCCATCTCTGGAACCCCATTCCCATGCAGCTACCACCCATTTCTCTGCTAGCATTTACAACAGAACTCCTCCAAATCACTATCTATACATATCTCCTTCAATTGCCTCTTCATATTCTCTCTTGAACCCACTACGGCTGGGCTTTCTCCCCCAATAATTCCCCTGAAATGGCTTTTGTCAAGTTCACCATGACTTCCATGTGGCTAAACCCAATGGTCAAAATTTCTGTAGCATTCCACACAGGAATGACTCTCCTCCCCAAAATTTCTGTAGCATTCCACACAGAGAATGACTTTCCTCTCCAAACACATCCTTCTCTTGACTTCTGGGATCCCACTCTCCTTTGGCACTCCTCCTACCTCACTGGCCCCTTCCTTCTCAGCTACTCCACAGTCACCCTCATCTTCCTGACCTCTACCTACTGGAGTGTTTTGAGACCTCTTGCTGGAATGATTCTATCTACATTTTCTCTAGGTGATCTCATTCTGTCTCATGGCTTTAAATACCAATGACTCCTACTTTTTTTTTTTTTTACTATCTCACTGAGGTTTTTTTTGTTTTTTGTTTTTAATTTTATTTTTTATTTTTTAAAATTCACATCCAAATTAGTTAGCATATAGTGAAACAATGATTTCAGGAGTAGATGACTCTTACATTTCTATCTCTATCCTCAGACCAGAATATTCTTTCCCCAGAGATTTTCTTGGCTCACTTTCATGTTTTTGCTACAATATCATATTATCAGTACAGTCCTCCCTGACCACCCTCTATAAATATATGTATAAATAACACCCATTACCCCTGCCTGCCAGTTCTCCCTTACCATGCTTACCCCCTTCCCTTCTTAGCACTTATTACCATCTGATATCATCTATATCTGCTTAGTTATTTGTTAGTTGTTTGCTCCTCCACTAGAACCTAAGCTGCATGCAAGCAGAAGCTGTTTTGTTCTCTGCTATAATCCCAGAGCCTAGAGCCCTGGAAGGCACATAGTAGGCGCTTAGTACATGTTTTATGATATGTGAACAGAGGTATGAGTCGTCTGCATTGGGGTTGTAGCATTCAACATGATTTCATAGCTGAGGGAGCTAAGTTTAGGTCTTTATGACTCAAATCACATGCTTGTTAGTGACAGAGCTGATACCGGAAACCTGATCATTTATTGGGTTTCTACCAAGTACCAGCCACAGTGGTGGACAATAGGGACACAGGTTCCATATCTGCTCTAATAGAGTTCCTAGGTGAAGACTGACTTTGAGCAGACAATGGCGACTTGCCCCTTGCCTTCCAAGCTAAGTTCTTTCCATGGCTCCTAGTTACTACCATCGTAATGACACTATGAGACGAAGAAGATTTTTGTCCTTATAGTAACAGCCATTGCTCCTTCTTGTGGCATAAATCTTCGAGGATTCTGCAGCAGGAAATGAATTTACAACTCACATTTAAGGCAACTTTCTTGGCTCTTAAACTATAACAGTGAACAAGTGGTGGGTATCTTGTGTGATGTGTGAAGAGTCCCCATATCTACTGGCTGGTCCCTCAAATTTGCATTTCCAGTTTTTAATGCCCCTACCTTATCTGGGTGAATGGTTAATTTCATTCACCCTTACTGGTGTCTAGCCCAAAGCATTACAAGTCTGCCCTTCCATTCTGAGAAGATTCTATTACACAGTGGCAAGCAGGGAGGGGGCAGGGGCTCTGTGAGATCTTTGCCTCGTCCTGGTGGTCCAGTGCCAGACACAGAGACCGTGACACATTGTGTCAGATGTCTTCCCTCACTCATCTACATGTTCAAAGTGAATAGCATCTTAGAACACAGTATCTCAGATTTGGACGGGATCCCAAATGTGTATTGTTAAACCATTTTGCACCAATGCAGTGTCCCCTGAAACACCTGTGACAGGTGGGTAACCTTCCCTTGAGCCCCTTTATCAACAAAATATATTCACTCTCCTACAACTCTCCCTAGGTTGAATCAAAACCAGCTCCCTAAAGCCTCCACACATTGGTCTTGGTTTTTGTCTTTGAGACTGAGTTCCACATAAATCTCACTTTCCACTTATTTGCCAGGTCTTCAAACAGGTCTGTGAGCATAGAAAAAAGGCATTCAATCCATTCATGTTGGACCTAGACACCAGTATAATTCTCTTGGCTATTAAAGCAAATATAGACCAGTAAATCTTTCTGTTTGCCCACAGACTGCAAGAGGAGGAGAGGGTAGTGCTGCCATTGCCAAGGTGTGGAAGGGGAACCGAGGCGTAAAGATAGCAGACATCTCACGGTGGACAAATGATTCAGGGCTGCTCGTCCTGTGCTCTGACTCGGATCCCCTAATGTACTGCACATTCTGGAGAAAGCTATTATAATAACGACTCCAAGAACATTAGAATTCCTATTATTGAGAAAGATGCACTTTCATTTAGAGAGTTTCATTCTTCTTAGATGAGTTCTACTTTCTGCTTTCCCTTCATTCGAATCCCATGTTTATTATTTCTGCTCCACTGCTGGCCTGATAAAGCTAAAATTCCACTCACACCAGCCAGTAAACTCGACTCCAGGCAGCAGCAGACAGGAGCACTTGGTCTGCTGGAGACAAAGGTTTCTCTCCAGTTTGGTCAGCAAGCCGAATTTAAACTGACAAGATCATAGCTCTACAAAAATAAGATCTATTAATTGTCCTGTGGAAGTAAAAGGTCATTGGGCAAATGTTACCCTGTATCTCATTTTACAGCTAGAGTCTGGGCATCAGCATCAAATCATTTCTCTGTAACTAGATTCTGCCTCTCAACAATAATTTAAAAAATGACTAGATAAAATCACGCTCCAGATCTGCTTGTGAATTTTGTTACTTGAATACATTTCACTTATACCGAAATCAGTTTGGAGTTGCTGACACAGTACTTTCTCCCAGACCCCACTAAAAAATTTATTCGAGGTGTCTGGGACTATTAATTGATTCTTCCAGATCTCTGCTGGAGCCCATTTCTCAGGCTTCAGCTCCTAAGGAAGAAGAAAAGCTTCCTTCATGTGACCTGGGAGAGAGGCAGGTGGGGCAATGTTACCTATCAGTCCAAACACGCTTCACCTGACAGCCTCCAGGGTGGATGACCAGCAGGGGAATGGCCGCAAAGGGCACCACTGTCAGAGTTGCAGGCCTTGAGGGGGTGGACGGTGTGGGACTATGCGTCATGCACAGGAAAAGGAAGCTGCCTGAGAAGAAATTTTCTCCAGTTCTCCTTGGGGTGTTGTGGGGAGACGCCACACTGCGTCACCTCCTTGGGCTGGCGGGAGCACGTTTTCAGATTCCATGAACATTTACTGAGTAGGTACTACGTGCCCACCCACAGATTAACCATTCTTACAAGCAGTACTTTGCTTTGAAGAATAGTACTCCCTCACTATAACTCTAGACAGGTAGATTTTGGGTGTTCTGTTTTTGTTCATTTGTCTGCTGTTAGTGATTTGACTAAATGTTTATGTCAGCCATCTTAAATCTTACCAGGAGGGAGGTGGCATTTGGATAAATAAGTAAATGACAGACAAACAGGTTCTTCCTCTCTAGGGTCAATGCCAGTACCTCTTTGTGGGAGCAGGTGTGGGCGGGGTGACGTGCCCCTGATCACACAGCAGGAAGTGGAGAATTGGGACTGGACCCCAGAGTGGCACTGGAAGCTAGGCGTCCTCCCCCTTCCCACCCCTAGGCTGCCTTCCATGTGAACGAACCGTTTAAGGCCTTGGTGCTTGGAAGATACTTTTATGGTCACAATCTCAGTAGTGTTCTAACAGAGTCTTCGACTTTAAATGTAAAAACTAAGATAAAAATTAAGCCTTTACAAATGTAATTTGCATCTACCCCCTTCATTTTAGCTACAAGATTTTTTGTTTTTGTTTTTGTTTTTGGTTGTTGTTGTTTGTTTTTTCCAGTCTTTACCTGGGTGATCATTAATAAGTCCCTGATAAGTTTCATTTCACTCTGCTATCTTGGCCTCACTCATTCCTGCCAGTCATGTCCACATTTTAGGGTTCCACGTTGGCAACAAATGTAGGAATTCTATTTCTGACATGGACAGTTTCTCTCTGGTTCCTAAAGTTATGATGAAATTGAGCAGCGCTGAGCCAGCTGAGGAGGAATCACCTTTGTCCAGAGGAGAGTTCTCCCTGGTGAACTTATTTCCAGCCACTGCTCTCCTGACCTTGTCTTTCTTTGCTTCTGGCCCAAGCCCTGAAGGCTCACCCTGTTGTGGAGGAGTCCACATGGCAGCTCTCCAGGTGTTTTTTTGTTTTTTTGTTTTTAGTTTATTTATTTATTTTGGGGGGGGGGCAGGGAGGGACAGAGAGAGAGGGAGAGAGAATCCCAAGCAGGCTCCACACTGTCAGCACAGAGCCCAACGTGGGACTCCATCTCACCAACTGTGAGATCATGACCTGAGCCAAGATCACGAGTCAGATGCTTAACCGACTGAGCCACCCAGGTACCTCTCTCCAGATGGTTTAGCTCACGATGAGGTGGTGGCCGATGCTTACTGAGAGGGTGAATCTGGGAACAGGAAGTTTTGCTGTCTTATGATAAAGACTCCCTCTTTGACCTAACTCTGATCAGCCTCCACTAAGCCCTCTGGGCCTTGGCTTTCAGTGTGCATCCTTGTTAGTCCTGCACAGCACAATTTTAGTAAGAATCCCATTAAGTTGGGTAAGCCAGAGGATCCCCACCCCAGACATCTGGCCAATTCCTCATCCCCTACTCTCCTCCAGGGAGTATCTGATTACTCCAGCCTGCCTTCAGCAAGACTCCTGTTATGTCAGTATAACCAGACTTACCCTATTCTCCTTGTAATTTTCTATCCAACAACTGCTGTTTGGAAATAGATCCCTACTATTCCTTTTGATATTCAGAGATTAGCCTAGTTCCATACTGAGGTCTCTTTTCTCCTACTTTAAAAAAATTTTTTTTTTCATGTTTATTTATTCTTGAGAGATGGAGACAGTGTGAGCAGGGGAGGGGCAGAGAGAGAGGGAGACACAGAATCTGAAGCAGGCTCTGGGCTGTCAGCACAGAGCCCGATGCGGGGCTCAAACCCACTAACCATGAGATCACATGACCTGAGACGAAGTCAGACATTGAACTGACTCAGCCACCCAAGCGCCCCTCTTTTCTCCTACTTTTTAAAGTTTATTTATTTATTTTGAAAGAGAGAGAGAGAGAGAGAGAGAGTGAGAGAGAGAAGGAGGGAGGGAGGAAGCAGGGGAGGGGCAGAGAGAGAGAAAGAGAATCCCGAGCAGGGTCTGTACTGTCAGCACAGAGCCCCAGGCAGATACAGGACTTAATCCCATCAATTGTGTGATCATGACCTGAACTGAAATCAAGAGTCAGATGCTTAACTGATGGAGCCACCCAGGTGGCCCTCTTTTCTCCTACTGCAATTGTTCCTGAGTAAAATCTCTTGTTACTCCTGCAGCCGTCCAGCTCTGATTTTGTGACTCCCAAAATACCTTTGGAATTTTATAGTTCCATACAACACGGTCACCCTCAGCACAACTCCAAGCCAGTGTGGGAAGGAAGAAATCAAAACAAATACAACACTTAAGGAGCATAACCTGTTCCCACACAAGGGGTGCTCGGAGTCTATATGTCAAGGTACAGTATCAAACCTGAGCTTCAACAGAATGGAAAAACAGTGAGAGCAAATTAATGAATTCTAGTTCTATTTATATTTCAATTCCCAAGCTAATTGTTCAGTCATAAGCATTCTTCCATGATTGCAGTCACTGGTAACATTCTGTAAATGAACTTAAAAAACTTTATTAACCCAAATTATTTTTTTAAATGTCTGTGCCAAAAGGAAGCCCAGAGCTAAATTTAGTGCTCAACTGCAATCATAAATTCATCCCAGATGCCTGGCATTTCTCATTCTCTTCTCCTTTTAATTACTTTTGGCTCCCCTTCCATTTTTAATTGTCGAGGGTTATTTGAGATTTAACATAATAAACCACTTCTATCCCTTTTGTATTTCTCTTTAGGAAGTAAAATTAGCTAATATTTTCAGATGTTGACACTTCCTTTCAAGGAATAAGCCCTTCCTGTAAAAAACAAAAAAAAAAACAAAAACAAAAACAAAAAAAAACCAAAAAAACAAAAAAGAAAACAAAACAAAAAAAACATTGGAGAAAGAAATGGAAAGAGAAACAGAGAACAGAGTCCACTGGCTCGGGCACTGTTCTTCCCTAATGTGGACATCAGCTGATGACACTTTATCTTTAGCCAGGGCAAGTATCACATAGTTACACAAGCACCTTACAACATCTGTATCTCCTCCACTAAGAAAATAAAACCCTGTTCTCCATGGATAGGAGATTTTGAACACTAGGTAGCAGGCATGAGTTCAGTGTTTTTCCACAACAAACAAACAACATTTTATACTATAAAATGAGTTTGCACTATCCAAGCAGAATGGCTTCAAATACTGCCAAATGAGATTACCAAGACTGATCTATTCCTGTCGTGTGATAACCTGGTTTCTTAGCTTTGTGCAGATTCACTGGGACTGGCCTTTTCTTTATGGCTAGAGACAGATCCGCTTTTGGCAAGTCAGGGAAAAGGTGAGCTCTGTAGAACAGGGACTAATGGGCAATAAGGCAGAAGTCAGGGTTGGCTGCTTAACCATCATCTTGTGTCCAAAGAGCGTTGATCGAGCCCAGACTGTAGGAGACTCACCAGGGATGTCAGGGCTTAAGAAAAATGGGTAAGAGCCAGGAGCAGAGTTACTTTCCCTCAACCCTACCTAAGGTTCCTCCCTAAAACAATGTCCTGCTTTTCTTGGGCCCCTACATCCTCAGGTGCCTGCTGACCAGGGCCACCTGGCTCCCTAAGCCCTTCCCTCACTAGCAAGCCCTGCAGCATGTTCCAGGGGGTGTTGGTATCAGTGGGACCTGATGTCCAATCCCAACTCCACCACTTGCCAGCTGTGTTATTACTTGACCTCTCAGAAGTTCAGTTTGTCCAAAAGGGAGAATAATCCTTGCCCCACAATCAAGTGTTAACCTATTTCAAAATGAAAACAGGATATTGAAAAGATATCTGTACTCTTGTGTTTACTGCATCCTTATTCATAATAACCAAGATATGAAAGCAACATAAGTGTCCTTTGATGGATAAGTGGATAAAGAAGATGTGAAATATATTTATATTTACATTTATATTTATACACACACCCATGTGTGCACACATAGAATGGAATATTACTCAGCAATGAGAAAGGACATCCTGCCACTTGCAACCACATGGATGGATCTTGAGGGCATTATGCTAAGTGAAACAAATCAGACAGAGAAAGAAAAATACTACATGATCTCACTTATATATGGAATCTAAAAAAGACAAACTCAGAAAAAGGAGTAGAGTGATGGTTGCCAGAGGTTGAGGGATGGGAGAAAGAAGAGATGTTGCTCAAAGGGTACAAACTTCCTATTATAAGATGAATAAGTTTTGGGGGTTTACTGTGTAGCATGGTGATTATAGTTAATAATACTGTATCATATATCTAAATGTTGCTAGGAGAGATCTCACATGTTCTCATGGCAAAAGAGAAATAGTAACTATGTGACAAGACTAATAACTATGGTGGTAATCATTTTGTAATTTATAAACCTCTCACATCAACAAGTTACTATTCCCTAGGAAATAATTAAATAGGAAAAATAACTAATGAGGAAAACATTTTTTAAAAAAAGTTTACCCTTTCACATGCCTGGCATGATGGTAGGCCACCAGTCAAGGCTCAGTTATGGTCAATTCCCTTCTTTCTCTATTCTCCAGCCCCTACCCCTTTCCAGACTTATCTAGTTTGTCTGTTTTCTGCAAGGTTCTCCCTCTGCAGATTGACAGCATATTCTATTCACTCCAAATGATTCAGAGACTGACAAATATTCTCTCTTTGACCTAGCTTTTGTCAGGCTCTTCTGAGACCACAGAGCCTCAACCTTGGCTCCCTGTGCTGTCTTTGGCCTACCTAGCCACGTTTTAGCAAGAGTCCTGCTGAGAAGTTTAGCAAGAATCCTCCTACCCTTGATGATTTTACCCCTGCTCTTCATGGTTTTCCATCCACTGACCCTCTCAACCAGATCCTTGGCTATAAATCCTCACATGTCCTTGTATTTAGGGTTGGGCTCCATTTCTCTCCCCTATTGCAATAGTCTTGAATAAAGTCTTTGTTACCAGGTGTCAGAATCATTTCTATTTAACAGCATGTTCCAATGATTGTTGCCATCATCTTTCCTCTCTTTCAGAGATTAAGAGAACATGGATTTGTCTACCTAATTCTTGAGTGAAAAGGCAGCCTATCCACAGTGATGTGATAAATCTTCCTTCCTGGCATCACAGGTAGGCCGGGAAGCCCTACGCTTACATGGTGACTATAGGTAGGTGCTTTGGGGTCAAAGGTGGGGAGGTTACAGAGTCTGCCCCAGCATATTCCTTAATCCCCCTCCTTGGGGTCAACATGGTGAACTGTTGAGGAGGGCATGGGCTAGTCCTTTAGAAACTGCTCTTCATTTCTGACCCATATTCAACCCAATTCAGAGCAATCACACCAGCCCTTATTCAGGGAGCAGTCTCATCTTAGGAAACCAATGTTTCTGATCAAAGGTCAACCTCAAAATCCAATCCAGAAGCAATTATAGTATTTTAAGAACCACAGTTGAGGTTCAAAGTCCAACTTTTTTCCTCTGAAACAACTTGCTTCTGCCCTTTGACAAACAAGGTTAAGTCTCAGGGGGACGATAATATAATTTTGATTTAAAATCTAAAGCTCAATGCTCCTTTCAAGTTGTCATCAGTTTGTCATACTGCTTTGTTAAAAAAGAAATCAAGGTCAGTGGATGTGAGCCCTGTCATCTTTTTCCCCCTCCATGTCAATGTTGCTCTGTCCCTAAACCCATTTGCCCTCATTTTGGGGGAAGAAGGTCCCTCCTCCTCTCTAGAACTAAACCCTCCTCTTTGCTCTTAACCTGTCCACCCCAGCCCCTTGTTCTCCTCTCCCTATCATGTGCCATCCCCAGTGCAGAGCTGTCCAAACTATGAAACAGGTGGTTACTACAGGTGGTGTACAAAAGGATGAGAAAAAAAAAACATTTTAAAAATAGTTATGTACTTATTTGAGTATGTATTTTAAAAGTTATATAACTAGTATGTCATAGCCGTAATTTTGCAGATATTATCACTGTAGATGAGGCTAAATATATTTAATTTTTTAAAAAGCTAGTTGGCTTATAACAATACCAAGTAAATGAGAACAGGAGTATTATGTGGCTTTACAAACAATGGACTGAAGTGAAGACAATCTCTGCACAGCAGAGAGCCCTGGGTTGGGAGCCAGGAGTCCCTGCTCAGCCACTCACTTGCCATGTGGCCTCAGACCAATGCCATAACCTCTCTAGGTCTCCTCTAGGATCATTTGTGATCTCATGGGCCTGGCTCCTTTCCTAATTTACAAATATACTTGGGCTTTCCCAGTGTGGTAAAAAATAACTTCCAAAAGTTGTTCCTTGGGTGTGCTGACCCCTCAAGTTCTAGTTCTCCTGGTGCCCTCCCTCTGTTTTGAGCGTGTGAATTCTGAGGGCTTTTCATTTTCACCCCCTCCCTTGAAAGCCCCCAATATGCCTGCCAGCTTGTCAACCCCACTGACAGAGTCCTCTTCAATATTGTCATGACTTCCCAAACAGCAAGTGGCACTGCTAGTGTGCAGTTTCTAGGACAATACCACTCACATGGCCTTTGTGGATGGCCTGGGAACCTACCCTGATATACGGTGGGCTTTGTCCCAGAAAAATGGATTCTGAGCTCCTAGCATCTCATTTATGAGAAGACTTTTAGAACCTGTTTCCATTCATTCATAGTTGAAGATGCCTCCTGGATGGACAAACAACATGCAGTGAGGGTCCCTGGGCTGCTGCCCTCACTCAGCCCTGCTACTTCCCTTCTGGTGATAGGAAAGATGTTAGAGGAATTCCAGGAAGCAGCCTGTAAGGCATGGGTGTATCATTATGGGCTGTGGCAGGTGCCTATACCCACAGTGAGGGCCTCCGAGGGGCATCAAACTGGGCCACCACCTGCAGCAGGCCCAAGAGGAGTTCTGGGATGAATGAAGACAAGAGCTGGGTTTCCTAATTCATTACTTGGCTTTCCAGCCTTGGACCAAATAGCTCCCTTTCTTCTTGCCTCAATATCTTGCTGTGCGAAATGGCAATAATTAGAATTAAGGGTAGGAAAGACTTTGTACAGTTTTCTAGGGCTACTGTAAAGAAGTACCATAAGCCAGGTGGCTTAACCAATAGAAATGTATTGTCTTGGAGTTCTGGAGTTTAGTAGTCCCAAATCAAAGCATTGGGAGGATTTGCCCTTCTGAGAGTTGTGAGGGAAGGATCCCTTCCAGGCTTCTCTCCTTGGCTTGTAGATGGATGTCTTCATGCTCGCATGGTGTTCTCCCTCTATGTGTGCCTGTGCCCAAATCTCCCCCTTTTACAAGGGCACCAGGGGCCCACCCTCCTCCAGTATGATCTCATCTTAATTAATTACAGCTGCAAGAATCCCATTTCCAAATCAGGTCACATTCTAAGGAACGAGGGATTGAGGACTTCAACATTTGAATTTGGGGAGGGGCACGGTTCAATGCATCAGACTTGAAGAACTGAACAAGGAATCAGGGGGGTGGATCCTAGACCCTGTTCCACCACTGAGCAGCTCTGCAGTGCTGGGGGTGGAGTCATTTCTCCAGGCCTCAGGCTTCTTGCCTCTGCAGTCTGAAGGCAAGGCTAGATCGTCTCAAAGGTCCCTCCAGTTTGAACAGCCAATAGCTTCGTCATCTAATTGAAATGGATCCAAATGTTTGCAAAGCATTTAAAACTTCTTATATGAAAGATACAGTATAAACACTAAGAAATAATAACCCCCAAGCTTCCACAGAAAGAGTGCATACAAATTGAAAGTGGTTTTCAAACATTATTTCATTAATCCTTACAAATCCCCTGTGAAGTAGTATTATTAAAGAGCAAACTGACAATTGTGCTATAATCTGGTCAAGTAAAAGAACAATATCTCAGACAAGATAATAGCAGACTTATCTGCCATGGGGGAGGGCTGAATATGCAAAGGCCACAAAATTTGGAAACAAATAAGAAATTTCATCTCAGGTGGCTTCAAAATAGGGGTTGGAGATGAGGCTTTGGCTGCCATCCTGGGACTTTCCAAAGGAAGGAGGGGAGATTTACGAGCAGACTTTCCAGAACACATGCATCATTCATGGCCTCTAATTTTTCATGCATAAATGTTTGAGCTGATATTTAAGATCTAGGAAATCTTCTGGGAGGGAATTATAATGTTTTCCTGAGGTGAGGAAAAAAAAAAAAAAGCCCTGTCCTAGATAATTTTTGTGTTTTTTTTTTTTTTGCTACCTAGAAGGTGGAAAAAGATATCATTTTTTTTTCTCCCAGAGCAAAAATGTAGGTGACATTGAAATTATGGAAATACAGCCATTTCACAGAAGCCCTCCCCTCCCAGCCAGCCACTGGCCATTGTCCTGATTCTCACCAGCTTTCAGAGACAGCTGATCGCAAGGTACATTCTATCTCAGGACACTAATTTCATACTTTATCTAGAAGGCAAGATGAAGGAGAGAATCCGAGGTGGGAGCCAACCCTAGGCATGGGGACAAAAGTTTCCATCCATGTGTGGATATTCCCAAAGACTCTCCACTATGTTGGGTGATGAAAGGGGCCCACAAGGCATTGCTTGCTTACCCCCAGCTTTAAAGAGCTCCCTCCCTGGCCAGACTTCTGGCCTAAAATTCAACCATCACAGATTTTGGGGGTTGTAAATGATCCCCTTGAAAATCCAGATACTCCTGGGGCTCCTGGGTGGCTCAGTCAGTTAAGCATCCAACTATTGATTTCAGTTCAGATCGTGATCTCATGGTTCACAGGTTCGAGCCCCACGTCGGGCTCTGAGCTGACAGTGTGATGCCTGCTTGGGATTCTCTCTCTTTCTCTCTCTCTATGCTCCTTCTCTGCTCTTGCTCTCTCTCTCTCAAAAATAAATGAACTTTATAATAATAAATAAAATAAAATCTAAATACTCCTGGAGAGGTAAGGGCTAGACTTCTTAACTGATCACCAGCATCTTAGTATGAGAGGGCTTGTCGAACAATCCTCTATGGATTGCAAGATTACTTAGAGGGGGGCCTGGGCGGGGCAGGTCTTCAAACCTGTGAAGGCAACTAGGAAGGAGATGAACAAAAGAAGGGTGTGATGGGGGTAGTGGGAAGACTTTGAAGATGATCTCTGCCAGCCTCACTGCTCTGCCACCTGGGCTACAATACACATTAACCTCACTTAGTGAAGCAGAACACTAATAGTATACAGGTTAACTTTATTTAGTGATGCATCATCATGGCTAAATTCCTTTTGAATTTAATACTGTGATCCAACTGGTAGATATGATCATAGGCAGTCAGAAACACTCTTGCAGGGTTCTACTGAGGCTGATTATATGATCAAAAACAAACAACCTTTAAAGACTAACTTTAAAAGAACTCAGCTTCTCTGCTGACCCAGCCTACCTTCATCTCTCAACATTCCTTCAATACTTATGCCCAACTTCTTGTAGTACCCCAAGTGTTCCAGCCCCTCACACCTCCTCTGCACATGCTGTTCCTTGGTAAGGAATCACTTTCCACCACCTTCCGTGGCTAAGCATTATTCTTCATTGAAGACTGACTCAAGCCCACCGCTTCCAGGAAGCCCTTCTCTGACTTCCAAGCTAGCTGAGAGTCCCTTGCCTGCACTCTGCAACACTCATCCCTCTGGTTGTAATTATTAGCTTGGTTTCCGATTTCCTCATTTGGAGTACAGGCAGAACCAATGACCTCCATCTTGGCATCCCTAGTGTGAGACCCCGTCCCTGGCACTTAGAAAATGCTGAACAATATTTATTATGAATGAGAAACTTTTTTACCTATTAAATTTGCTGATAAAAAAATGATAGGACTCAATTTGGTGAGGGTGAGTTGAAATACTTATCTTCCACTTTGTAGTGGAAATATAAATTGATCCAAGGTCCTTGGAAAGCCATTTGGCAAGATATATTGCGAGTAATCATAACTTTATAGCCTTTGACCCTGCTACTCCACTTCTGGGAATCTATTCTCCAAATAAGATAAACTATGAAAAAGTGATCTCCATGATGATATTCAGGACAGTGTTATGTGAAATAAAAAATACCTGCAGCAAACTTAAATGTCTAATAATAGAAGAATAGTTAAGTTGCAATCTGATGCAACGTTTTGCAGTCATTAAAAATCATGGTTCTGAGAGCCAAACCATAAGAGACTCTTAAAAACTGAGAATAAACTGAGGGTTGATGGGGGGTGGGAGGGAGGAGAAAGTGGGTGATGGGCATTGAGGAGGGCACCCGTTGGGATGAGCACTGGGTGTTGTATGGAAACCAATTTGACAATAAATTTCATATTACAAAAAATCATGGCTTCTGAGGGGTGCCTGAGTGACTCAGTCAGTTAAGCAGCTGACTCTTGATTTCAGCTCAGAGTGTGATCTCACAGCTCATGAGTTCGAGTCCCACGTCAGTCTCTGTGCTGACAGTGTGTAGCCTGCTTTGGATTCTCTCTCTCCCTCTCTCTCTGTCCCTATCCCACTAGTGTGTGCTCTCTCTCTCTCTCAAAATAAATAAACTTAAAAAAATCATGGTTATGAGAAACTATGTCCAATGTGGAAGAAAAAGTATGATAAAACATTAAATGAAAAAGATATAAAATGCATGTAGGATAATTAAGATAATGTAAAATAATAATAGCTAACACATATATCGTGGCTCAGTTTAACACTTTCCTTGTATTAACTCTAAATTCTTACAAAGACCATGTGTGCTGAGTGCTGATGAAAATTCTCCCCTTGATCAAACTCTAGGCAGGTTTTTCTGAGCTCTCATTTGACTAGGCCCAATTTGGGGCTCCTATGTCCTTCTTTATAGAGTCCAATTCTAGCAAGAATCTTGCTAAGCCAGTTTTGCCAAAACTCCTCAATATCTGTTCTGGGTCCTTATCCTTCCCCATCCCCCAGGGAATATCTGATCCCTCTGACCTGCCCTCAGCAAGAATCCTGTTAGGTCAGTTTAGCCAGTATCTTCCTTTACCCACAGTGTTTCCTCCATCCACTGGCTGCCCATTCTGCCCCTTGGCTATAAATTCTCACTCTTCCTTGTTTCTTTCAAAGTTGAGCCCAATCTATCTACTATAGACTCATTGTAATAGGCCCCTTCTTGAATAAAATCTTCCTTACTGTTCTTTAACAAATGTCAGGAATGATTTTTTAACAGTGCCATTAATATCTCCACTTTATAGATGATGGGGGCAGGAGCACAGAGAGGTTAAGTAACTTACTCTAAATCATACAGCGACAGAGTGTACATTTGAACTCAGTCTGTGTCCAGAGGCTGTGCTCTCCACCACTACGATACAAAATTCATCCAGGGTTTGGAAGGAAATAAACAAAATGTTATTGCTCTAAGGTTATGAAAATATAAATATATTTATTTTTTCCTCCTGTGTTTAAGATTATCTCTAATGTGCTTATGCTATCCTTACAGAAGAACAATATTTTTAATAAAATTTTTTAATAAATTAATCATAATATATAAATCTTCAGATGTGTACTTGCAAAACATGTTTACAACAGTGTGCTCAGTTGTTGGATTAAATATTCTGGAGCTGTCTTGAATTAAAATGTTTAAATACTAAATTACCTGATGCACACACAGATACACATAAAGCCAAAATCATATTTCTGCTCATGTATTTTTTTTCCTTTTCAATAAAGTGTATTCGCTGTAATGTGTAACATATGGGACTAGATGTTTATACCCTAGCAAGACTCTTCATAGAAAGAAATCAATTCACTAGTCAGGAAAAAAATCCTTTGTCAAACCATGTGTCCTGTTTCAGTTTGCAAAATATACTCACTGCAGGTCCAGGGGGATATGGGGGTGGTATGTGAAGGAAATAGGGTTCTCCATCTGCTCAAACCCTAGTACTGCTCTAGGAGGAAGTAGGAACCCCAAACCAAGTCTTGGGGGGTACTTCTCAGATGGGGCTGTGTAGGAGAGACCAGGGTAATGCCTGACCCTTAAATTTCTTCTGAGTTCATCTCATTTGGGGTCTCCTATCAAAGCAGAACCAACCCTCGGGAATTCCTTGAGCTCTTGCACAGAAATGTTTCTGTGTTACGAAGGGAGGTTTAACGTCTATAGATGAATGCAAGAAATTCTAAGGGGAGCAAAGGCAGAGAAGAGAAAGGAGATGCCAGGGAAGGGCTTCCCTTCCTCTTTGGTCTCATGCCTGCAGAAGACAAGCGCAATCCTTGGTTTGGACGAACAATTCCTGCAGGGCAGTGTGAGGTTCCAGAACATCAAGGACAATATCACCATTACTTAGCATCTAAGATCCCTTGTTCCTGTGTTCTCCTCAGGCCCTGCTACAAGGCACTATAAATAAAGACATTCATTCACCTGGTATTTACGGAGTGGATGTTCACTGTGGGCAGAACCTAGTGCTGGGTGAGGTGGCGGTGCCTCATCTCCAAGAGATATATACTCACTGGGGTGATGAGATTAACACCTGGGTAAAAGCTACTTCAGAGTTCATACCACGTAGGATTCACAGTGGCCAACATGAGTGGTGTGGGCAGAAGGAGAGCTGGGTCAATGTAGCCTGGGGTGTGTGTAAGGATATAAGGGTGAACATCTGTAGATTCCACATAGGCTCTGTGAGAAGCAATTTCACCAGCATCTTCTATTTACTTTCTTGATTTTACGAATGAGAAAGTTAATCATTAAAAATTACATTGCTAGAAGGGGGCTGGAGCTTGACTTCAATATTAGCTGTTTGACTTCAAAATCCATAGGTAGAAGGAAGAATACCACACATGCACGTGTGTATGTGTGTATGTATATGTGTATGTATGTATTCATAGAAGGTTTTCCAAACAGTTTGAATCAAACAATATTTTATCATTTACAAAGCTCTTCCCCTCCAGGTATTTAATTTGATTCTTTCAATAGCCCAGCAAAGTAGCAACTATAATTACCACAATTTAACAGATTAGAAAACTGATAACCAGAGTATGAGAGATAAGTGAACTGGTGAAAGGCAAAGTAAGTGTGTAAACCCACTTTTCCTGTCAATCTCATGTTTACTATGCTCACTCATTCACCCAGCAAACCCCCTCAGACTGCTACTGGCAGGCCAGTCCAGGCCAGTCCCTGAAGACACAGAAAGGAATCCAATTCTGCCTCCACCTGGTATGGAGGAGGCCTCGAGTTTTGCATGCCACGGGGGAAGGGGAGAAAGGTGTGCACACGGGGCCTTTCTGTTCTACCTGGCAAATGAAGGTAAGGCTGCAGTGGGGCTTCAAGGACCCTTCAACCAGCATCTTAAAACATGAGCTTGTTACAAGACTGATATAGAAGAAGGCACCTCCATCATAGTAAACGACTCCTACAAAAGAAGTAAGAAAAAACACAAGGCTCTGGAGAACTGCTGATGGTAGGTGTTATGGACCAAACATTTATGTCTTCATCAAATTCATGTGCTGAAGTCCAAAGCCCCAGTGTGATGGAGGAAAGGCCCTTGGGAGGCAATTAGGGTTAGATGAGGTCATGAGGATGGGGCTCCATGATGGGATTGGTGTCCTTATAAGAAGAGGAAGAGATCAGCACTGCTCTCTCTCTCTCTCTGCACCATGTGAAGACATAGCAAGAAGGCAACTATCTGCAAGCCAGGAATAGGGCCCTCATCAAACACCTGATCATGCTGGCACTGTGACCTTGGACTTCCCAGCCTCTAGAACTATACAAAATAAGTGACTGTTGGCCACTGTGACTATTTTGTGTTATTTTGCTATAGCAGCCCAAGAAGACTAAGACAGTATGCATTTTCCAGTCTACTTTTCTGCTTTGGATATGGCTGCCTTCTGGCAAAACAGGACTCCACTTCTACAGAGATCATGGTGGAAACCCAAAGGAGTACAAGCGACTTGCCATGAAAAGGAAGCCCCTCTCATCCCTTCCCCAGCTGTCAAACATCCCTGAACCCAGAAGCTCCTCCAAAGCACCCGCAGTCTACCCACTGCAGTTATTAGACCTGCTTCTAGGAGCCTGGCTGTAGTTTCCAAAAGAAAAAGATTTCAGTGTCAGGTAATCGTACCCATCATCCCTAATGATGCTTAATGCCAGGCGCCACTGTGGCTCTGAGGCCTGGCTGATGCAGGGGGGCTCTGCTGGGCAAGACACTTTCTGGAAGGCAAACAGCAGCCTGTTCCAGACCACCACAGCTCTGTTTCATAAAAAGATTTCTCTCTAGCCCAATTATAATGGAAAACTCTCCCCCGTTCCCTGGTGCTCTCCAGCCCCAGCTGCCCTTTGCACAGTACCTAGAGGACAACACATTCATTCTAAAGGCAGGGCTGTTTGCAAGGAAGGACGTTTACCTGCTCTTCATTCCCTCTCCCCCAAAACACTACTCACTGTTGATGCTGAAAATTTCTGCAGTGGATAGCAGGAGCCTATTTCGACTCCCTAACTTAGCAAATGACGATGATTATCGTATCTCCGTTGTGTGAACTGCAGTGGGCCAGGGAATTGTGAAGCATTTGATGCACCCAGCTTCGACCTCATTGCGTGCACACGTGTCTCTGGCTGGTTTACCGCTAAGACCCCCACAGGAGAGACAACAGGCAAGCATGAGTCACAACTTGTTTGTGAAAACAGGAAGATGTCCCAGGACCTTTTGAAGGGGGGCAGGGGGCGGAATGATGAATATTTCAAGTTCTATGAATCAAATATGAATTGAACTGTAATCAGGGTTTAAAGTAGATGGCCGCATAATAAGTGCTAAACAATTCATCTTTCTGTCAGGCAGCAGAAAGTAATTTATTCATTACCATTTAAGCAAGAAAAGATCTTGTGTGCTTAAAGACAGAAAAGTTTAGTGTGTTCTATTTTATAGGGCACCGCAAAGGGCCCGAGTTGAAAGAAAATGCTGAAAAGGGAAAAGCAGTGAAATAATCTTCAGAGCATCAAAATGTTGATTTGGCTTGGGAAATATCATTAATTCTCTTTCAGCATCCAGTGGAGAAATCAACAGGGCTTAGTTTAAGAATTCTTCTGATGAAGAATTAGTAAATTCAGTAAAGCTTGATCTTACTTTATGCATCTCAGGCAGTCTCTAAGTAGCTATGTGTAAAGTTAAAAGGTATGTATTAAGGTACATTCTTTTCCCTTTGACTTCCATTATGATTTCGGAGATATGTTTCCTTGAGACCCCAAAATACAATAAAAGCACCATTTAGGCCTCTTATGATTCACTGCAAGCATTCTACCTTTGTCAACATGCAATCGACGAGCACTAAATTGTCCCACAAAACCATAAGAAAAATTTACACTTTTCTATATAATCTTAGCACATTCAGGATAAATCACATGTATTCTCCATTAAAACGTGTTTTAAAGCTAATTTTCATTTTGCTGCAATTTTTCGTGACTCCATGGGGCTTAAGTGTATCAGCAGCCATAGTTACCAGGAGAATGCTTAAGGATTTCAGCCAAACTTATGAGTTGGAAGAACCATATGGTGGAGTTTTCTTGGACAGAATTCAGTTGTGCCACTTTACAAGTAGTATACTGTATTTACTTGTTATTGCCTAGCAAACACTATGTTGTATTATAAAGAAACTGGTATACAGTTCTGTTTTAAACCCAGGGCATTCTGTTTAAAATGTTTAAGTAAAAAAAAAATTGTCTGGCCACCTTAATAACTAAAACCAAATCTTTGGCAAAGACCACAATGCAAAAGCTGTTTTCTAACATAGTTCATACATAATCCCTAGCAACTCAATGCAAATAACTTCTAAGTTAATGAAGCTTTAAAGGAGAAGCTATTCAAATACAGAAAAATATGTAAAAAAATAACATAATAAAAGAATTACGTGATCCAGATTTAGTATATTCAAGACTCTATGATTTGTCTTTCCTCAGAAACTGGAGTACCACCCCCGCAAACAGAGAATGACCTCATGAGGAGGGAATGAGCCATTCTTTCTAATGTACATAGGACATAAGGAAGTGAAGAAAAGTTGAGCCTAAGATTGCCATGGAAGTGTTTAGAAGGCAAAGTTATTCACTTCTAATAAGCCGCAAGTTGTCATTGAGAGGCCACTGTCTAGTTACATGTGCGTTAAAGCAATGGTGTCAGACCTGATATGGACACCCTGGGAGAATTTCCCCTTTACACATGCTTCTGGGTCCCTAAGACGTCTCACACTTGAAGCCAATCTATAGGACTGCTACCTATTAACTATGATTAAAATAATCTGTCACATCAAATATTTAAACCATTATTATATTTTTCAAAGTAACTCTGTATACAAGTGCTGGAAAGTTCGAGAGCCTAAGGAAAGAATGGAACAAGGGGGAAATTGTTTTCCAACCATGGGTGTGTTTTCAAGCAGATATCTGTGACTGTGAACAGATATACAATGGCTTACAAGAGGAGTTTCATTTGTTTTCATCTTTCTTGGAATGGAATATTGAATTTCCCCACATAGTAGTCAGAGTTTTCTTTTAGGATTTTTAAAGCTAAGCTTTATAGGAGAATCTTAAATTGAATAATCTTAAATTGCTCTCATAATTCTTTCTGTTACAACAAGCACAGATTCCAAGGAACCACAACCCAAGGCACTGCTATCCACTTAGTGAACACTATCTACCTTTCATCAATAACAACATCTAACATTATTGAGTTGCCAGACACTATGCTAAGTCCTTCACATACATGGTCTCAGTTATTCCTGGTAACAACCCTCTCAGGTGAGTACTGTTACTACTCCCATTTGCAGGTGGAAGCTTTAGAGCAGTACACCACGCTGTGGTAGGTCATGGGTCAGGACATGAATGCAGGTCAGCCTGACTCCATGCTTACAGGGTTAACCACCAAGCTAAGTGGAAACAAGCTGATCCTGGAGAAGCTCCTCACATTCCTAGACCTAGAAAATGGTGGCTGGACCCTAGGGGGCAGTTGAGTACCCAACAAACACAGTTCCCATTCTACTCCCCATCATTGCCCGTAATAGCACTTTAATGATAAAGAGTAAAACATTTTTTAGGTAGTTCATGTCAGTTGTCTTCCCAAGGCACCACAAAAATTCACAGTCTAGACAGAAACCCAATTGAATGTTAATGGCTGCGTGTACCATAAAATACCGGCAACCAACGTGGAAGAGGTGAGGTGGATGGACAGTTAGTTGGAGAATAAGAGTTGCAGATTCACAGGAAGGTACCTGAGGTGGACTGTGGATATTTCCCCTCTTCTGGCTTCGTCCAAATAAAATAAGGAGAAATATAAGCCCTTCCTCCTCACAAAGAAGTAGGAAAGTAAAACAATAGCTAAAAGGTGACCTTAGGGATTTTCTGGTATTAATAGAGCCATCATAAATGAAGAGTTTTATTTCATTTTTTGCAGGTGATATTAAGCCTAACTACAGGGTCTCTAATTCTAAGCACCAGAGAGTTATATGGTAGCTTAGGGACTCTGACACCCAAGCTACTATAAATGAGAAGAAAATGTTAAGGCTTTATTGAAAGCAGAGAAGAAAAAAAGAGACAGAATCAAGGTTTGCAAATATTAAGTACCTGAGTGTATTAGGTATTTACAATTTTAATACAATACTTTAAATGCTGTTCTTAAGGGTATCACAGAACATGTTATGCAAACCATCGTGTATTAGTGATCCTCCTAGAAATACTTTGCTATAAAGATATATATGTATATAAGTATGCACATTTATACAGAGTTATCATAGGTTATATTTTGAAATTTGTTACCTATGTCTGTGAGGAGCTTTGGCATTCACACTGTGTGACTTGTAGTCTCATTATCTATTGATACCTATTTTTTTCTTCTTTTGAACTGACTTTACAAGCCCCAGAGTCACACTAGCCATTATTAATCAAGGATCCATTACTGATCTTACCTCCACAGATAGATGTATTTAGGTGTGATTTGTGTAACGCATGGCACTTCAGGTTCTTTGTGAAAAATGAGGATATCGAAATGTACATTTTCAATATATTCAAATAAGAAAACCATTCACAGCTCTATAGATAAAATGACCAGACTGAAACTGCACTAAACACGAACCAAATAAAAATGTACATGAATAACAAGGTCTTACAGTTATATATAGAGCTTCAAGATTTAGAAAGCATTTATGTACCCTCTACATCATAAATGTTACACATTAAGATTCATTGAAGAAAATTTCTCATTAATAGATGTCATTAATAAGTGACAACTTTGGCCCCTGGGCTATAACCTCACAAAGAGGGTGACTCAGGTTAAGTTTCAAACTTGACAAACAAAGGAAACTAGCCTTTATCATCATTCCACGTTGGAGCTATAGCTGTTCCTAATTTTAGAAGAGTTTAGATCAATCAGGGAAATCCTGCTGATGCAAAGGAGCCCCTACCTCAGGCTCTGCTAATATGTGTGAATATGTGAGCATGAAAATAGACTTTCATTCTAGATCCCATCAGGGAACTGGATGTACATCCCTATAGCAACTGGGTGGGGCAGCGGACAGAGAACTAGAAGTTAGAAATCCCAGCTCTGCCAGTTACTGCCTACCTGACTTTAGCAAATTAATTAACCTCTCTGAGCTTCATATTTTTTTAAATCTAAAACTGAAAATACGGTATCTACCCTGAACAATTTAAAGGACTATTATGCATCAAGTGAAAATGGATGCCAAGGTTTCCTGAAAGCTGTAAAACAGATATGTATTGAGGGGCGCCTGGGTGGCGCAGTCGGTTGGGCGTCCGACTTCAGCCAGGTCACGATCTCGCGGTCCGTGAGTTCGAGCCCCGCGTCGGGCTCTGGGCTGATGGCTCAGAGCCTGGAGCCTGTTTCCAATTCTGTGTCTCCCTCTCTCTCTGCCCCTCGCCCGTTCATGCTCTGTCTCTCTCTGTCCCAAAAATAAATAAACGTTGAAAACAGATATGTATTGAACTTCATAGTTAACCTGTCTCAAGAACAAAGATTAGATTGCAATGCAGCCTTCAACATCCTACACCAGCTAGTCCCATCCCATATATCCTGCCTCAGTTTCCTCTCCATTGATCCACATACCCTCTGCTCCAGCAACATGAATCAAATAAATTACTGTTTTCTCCCATACTTTGCATACACTTTATTTAGCATGTTCACATGTGTATTTCATGTTTATCCCATGTGGTAATGTCACTCCTTTAAGGCAGACAGAATAGGAACTGTCCCTAATTAGTAGATAAGGGTGCACATAAGCGAACTGCTCAGGTCCCATACAGCCGTAAGTAGCAGAGCCAGGTGGTGAGTCCAGGTCTCTCTCTTAGTGCTGCCTCCTGTAGAGTTTTTGTATGTCTCTTCCTAGACTAAGTAGTAAACTTGTAGAGGGCTGAGACTGCTCCCTCTCCACCTCTATGCTGTCCAAGGCAGAGCTTTGCACAGAATATGAAGCCAGTTAAGGCTACTGATGCTGAACTGATGTGTGAGAGCTGAGAGGGACCAGGTTCTCCTCTGGGGGTGTGGGGCTGGTCTGAGTGAAGGGGCTATGGCCTGAAGCAATTGTGTCACTTCCCCAAATTCATATGTGGAAGCCCTAAATCTCTTTTGTGACTGTATTTGGAGATACAGCTTTAAGGAGGTAACTAAGGTTAAATGTAAGTAATTTAGGAATAAGGTTGCATTTCAGGGGTAATTAATGTTAAATTTAGGCAACTTAGGAGGTAATTAATTTAAAAAATTAAGGTTAAGTTAAAGTTAAACAAGGTTAAGATACATAGAGTTAAATTAAGGCTAAATAAGTTTAAAAAAAGTAATTAAGGGTGGGGCCCTAACTCAACAGGATTGGTGGCCTTATGAGAGGAAGAGATCCCTCTCTCTGTCCCTGTCTCTGTCTCTGTCTCTCTCTCCCATGTGAGAACACAGTGGAAAGGTAGCCATTGGCAAGCCAGTAAGAGGTCTCTCACCAGAAACCAAACATGCTGGCACCCTGCTCTTGAACTTCCAGCCTTCAGAACTATGATAAAATTAATTTCTGTTGTTTAAGCCCCGAGTCCATGGTCTTTTGTTATGGCAAGCTTGGACTGAAGGTGAAGTCCATAATGACCTAGCTCACATGATTAATGGGCTTCACTTATCACTTCTTCCTCTGGTGGAATATGTTTAATCATAGTCAGAATATGACCATGTCAAAAATGATTTTCAGGGCAGGAAGAGACTCCACTTTGCATATGGACTCAGGAGGTGTGGGGTATCTTTACCCATGTCAAATATTACCTATGTGTCAAAAAGGAAATTAAAATTTCCTTTAAAAATACATTGAACTGAATGAAAATGAAAAACAAGAAACAAAAAACATACCTAAATTTGTGGAACACAGTTAAAGCAGAGCTGAAAGGGAATTTTATAGCATTAAATGTTTACTTAGAAAAGAATGAAATTCTTGAATCAATAATCTATGCTCCTAACTCAAGAAACCAGAAAAAGAGGGGTGCCTAGGTGGCTCATTTGGGTAAGCGTACAACTGTGGCTCAGGTCATGATCTCATGGTTCATGGGTTTGAACCCCACATCTGGCTCTATGCTGATAGCTCAGAGCCTGGAGTCTGCTTTGGATTCTGTGTCTCCCTCCCTCCCTGCCCTTCCCCTGTTCATGTTCTATCTCTGTCTCTCAAAATAAATGTTAAAAAAAAAAAAAAGAAACCAGAAAAACAAAGAAAAAAACAAACCCAAATAACCTGAAAGCAAGCAGAAGGAATGGCTTAATAAATATAAGAACATAAATCAATAAAATTGAAAACAGAAGAACAGAATAATCACTACAACAGAGCTGATTTTTTTTTAAAAGATCAATAAAATTGACAAACATCTAGCAAGAATAACAAAGGGAGAATGGCGGGACACAGATGACCAATGTCAGGACTAAAATAAGGGATTCCAGAGATCCTGCAGTCATCAAGAGGATAACCAGAGAATACTATGAACAAATCTACACATGTCCATTTAACAATGTGGACAAAATGGGCCAATTTTCAAAAACACAAATTCACAATTTACCCATTATGGAACAGATCATTTGAACGCCCTATAACTAATAAGGAAGTTGAATTTGCCATTTAAAAACTCCAAAAAAAGAAAAAAGAAATCTCCAGGTCTAGCTGGTTTCATTGGAGAATTCTACCACATATTTAAAGAAGAATTAATGCCAATTCTACACAATCCCTTCAAGAAAACTAAAAAGGGGTACACTTCCCAATTCATTTTATAAAGCTCAAATTACCTGATACCTAAACAAAACAGAGACAGTGCAACAACAACAACAAAGGGAAACTACAGACCAATATCCCTCCTGCATATAGATACAAAAATCCTTAACAAAATATTGGCAAATAAAACTCAGCAAAATATAGAAATAATTGTGCAGCACAACCAGGTGGGATTTATTCCAGGGATGCAAGGCTGATTCAACACTCAAAAATCAATCAATATAACCCATCACATTGAATGGAGAAAGAAAAAAATCACATAATCATATCAACTGAAGCAGAAAAATCAATAGACAAATTCAACACCCATTCATGATAAAAACTCTCAGAAAAATAAGGAGAGGGAAACTCCAAATTGATACAAGAAGTCTTCAAAAAAACCCTATAGTTAACATCATACGTAATGGTAAAAGAGTCATGCTTTCCTACAAAGACTGAGAATAAGGCGAGATATCCACTCTAACCAATGCTATTCAGAAAGAAATAAACTTGTCCTTATTTTCAGATGACATGATTGTCTATCTAGAAAACCCCAATGAATCAATAAAAAAAAGTATAGCTAATAAATGAATTCAGCAAAGTTGGAGGATATAAGATCAACATATAAAAATCAACTGTATTTCTATGGGGCTCCTGGGTGGATCAGTCAGTTAAGTGTCAGACTTTGGCTCAGGTCATGATATCATGGTTCATGAGCTCAAACCCCACATTGGGCTCTGTGCTGATAGCTCAAAGCCTGGAGACTGCTTCGGATTCTGTCTCTCTCTGCTCCTCCCCACTTCCACTCTGTCTCTCACTCAAGAATAAATAAACATTAAAAATTTTTTTTAAAAAATTGTATTTCTACATACCAGCAATGAACACATGGGCATCAAAAAAAATCTAATACTACTACTTAGGTATAAATCTAATAAAACTTTCATAGAACTTATGTACTGAAAACTACAAAATGCTGACAAAAGAAATCAAAGATCCAAATAAACGGAGAGACATACCAGGTTCATGGTAAAAGTAAAGATGTCACTTTTCCCAAAATGAATCATAGGTTTATAGTAGGAATGAATGATGACCACCCAAAGTGATCAGGTCCTAATCCCTGGAACCTATAAATTAAATATTACCATATATGGAAAAGGGTCTTTGCAGATGTGATTAAGAATCTTGGCATGGAGAGATTATCCTGGATTAGGTAGGTGATTAGACAAATCCAGTCACAAATGTCCTTGTAAGATAGTAGCAGAAGGTAATTATATGCACAGATAAGAGAAGGTGATCTATTAACAGGTATGGAGGATGGAGTGGTGTGACCAAAAAATGCTGGAAGTCACCAGAAGCTGGAAGAGGCAAGGAAAGGATTCTCCTCGTAGAGCCTTCTGAGAGACACTGGGCCTACCTATACCTTGATTTTGGATTTCTGGCCTCCAGAACTCTGAGAGAACACATTTCTGTTATTTTAAGCCACCAAGTTTGTGGTAATTTGTCACAGCAGCCACAGGAAACTGTGGTCCCAATTCTTATCAAAATCCTAGGAAGATTTTTATAGATATAAATAAGACAATTCTAAAAATTATATAGAAAGAAAATAGAGTAGTTAAAACATTTCTGGAAAATAAGAATAAAATGAAAAGATTTAGGGCACCTGGGTGGCTCAGTCGGTTAAGTATCCAACTCTTGATTTTGGCTCAAGTCATGATCTCATGATTCATGAGACTGACCTCCATGTCCCCATGTCCAGCTCTGTGCTGACAGCACAGAACCTGCTTGAGATTCTCTCTCCCTCTCTCTCTGCCCCTCCCCCCCCATAAACAATTAAACTTAAAAAAATGAAAAGAATTGCTCTACCTGATTTCAAGATATTATACAGTTATAGTAATGAAGACTATGTGGTGTCAGTGGAGGGAGAGACACATAGATAAATGGGCCAGAATGAGAACACAGACACAGACCCACAGAAGTATGCCCATATTCTTGAAAAAAGCGCAAAAGCAATTCAACGGAGCAAGGTTAGACTTTGCAAATGGTCCTGGAGCAATTGGATATCTATTAACTCAAAATAGATCATGGACTTAATTAAGTGGAAGATGTAAAACTATGACATTTTTAGAAAAAAACTTAGAAGAAAATTTGGGAGATGTAGGACAAGTCAAAGTGTTCTTAGATTTGACACCAAAAGCACTATTTATAAAAATAAATGAAGAAATTCTATCTCATTACAATTCACAGTTTTCACTCTGCAAAGGACCCTGTTAAAAGGATAAAGAGAGAAAATTTTTGCAAATCTGAGAAAAGACTAGTATCTGGAATATATAAAGAACCTCAAACCTAAGATGGGCAGAAGACACAAAAAGACATTTCACCAAAGAGGATATGTAGAAAGCAAATAAGCACATCACAGATGTTACATATCATTAACTATTAGGGAAATGCAAATTAAAACCACAATGAGACATCACTACCTACCTATCAGAATGGCTAAAATTTTTTAAAGTGACAACACCAAATACTAGAAAGGATGCAGAGAAACTACATCACTTCTACATTGCTGGTGGAAATGTAAAATGACATAGCTACTCTGGAAAACAGTTTTGTAATTTCATATAAAATTAAACACGCAATAATCACAGGATCTAGCTATTGCACTTCTGGAACTTTATCCCAGAGAAATGAAGACATTTCATATGCAAAAACTTGTACTTTAATTTTTAGAGCAGCTTTATTCATCAGAGCCCCAAACAGGAAACCTAGATGTTTTTCAATGGGTGAATAGTTAAATGAATTGTAGTACATCTATACCATGGAATACTATTCAGCAATAAAAAAATAAATAAAAAACAAGCAAACAAACAACAACAACAAAACCCACAAGCTACTGATACATACAATGTATCAGTGTTTGCAAGGATTAAGGAAGGGATGGCAATGGAAGAGGTGTGGCTATAAAAGGCAATAAGAGGCATTCTTGTGGTATTGGAACTGTTCTGTATCTTAATTCTATCAGTGTCAATATCCTGGTTTAATATTATACTTAAGTTTTGCAAGATGTTACCACTAGCAGAAACTGGGTAAAGGGTAAATAGAATCTTCTATATTACTTTTTACAACTGCATGTGAATCTATAATTATCTCAAAATAACAAGTTTAGGGGCGCCTGGGTGGCGCAGTCGGTTAAGCGTCCGACTTCAGCCAGGTCACGATCTCGCGGTCCGTGAGTTCGAGCCCCGCGTCGGGCTCTGGGCTCATGGCTCAGAGCCTGGAGCCTGTTTCCGATTCTGTGTCTCCCTCTCTCTCTGCCCCTCCCCCGTTCATGCTCTGTCTCTCTCTGTCCCAAAAATAAATAAACGTTAAAAAAAAAATTAAAAAAAAATAACAAGTTTAATTAAAAATATATAGTTGCTATTAAAACTTAAGCTGGGAATTAAACCCAACACAGAATTTTGAAATAAACTTGAAAACAAATCAATATGTATGTCAATGAAGTGAGTGAAGAGAACCAGTGTTCAAATCAGAAGTTTATGGAAGTCTATAAAATACATTCTTCTTTATTGACTCCATTCTCCCTAAGGAGGCACCTCAAACTTAGTACTTAAAGAACTCTCTTAAACCATGACTGGCATCTCAGCAATGATGGGAAATGGGAGGCAGGAAACTGGGGCACCAGTACCTGCTAACAGCATGACCACGGGCAAGCTCTGTAAGCCTCGGCTTTCTCACCTGCAACGCAGAGATAATCGTGTCTACCATGCTAGTCTTTTGTGATGTTTCAATGAAATAATACCTGTAAAGTTTCCATGAAATAATACCATGTCCAGAACATGACAATATTTCAGTACATAGCAACTTTTGCCAATATCAATATTCAGCAATTAGTATTCAATCTCAAGAAGTATCTAACACCTAGAAGGATGCTTTGGACATATCTATATTTCTGTATCTATATCTATCTACATCTCATTTCTAAGATGCATGAGCAATGGCTCCATGATAGCCTGTGGTGTCAGGGAACTTGTTGGTAGCAATAATAGAATACCAAAGATGACAGGATGAGGGATATTGGGGCAGTGCATCTTTACTGGGGATAGGGGCTGGGTTCTTATGAGGGTCTCTTCCTTTCCTTGCTGCTTTTGAATCCTCTCCAAGCTCCCCATGTGACTGCTCTTTGCCTCACCCACTCATTGAGCAGCCTGATTTTTGCCCTATCAGTTTCTGCTGATCTCATTATGATCTTTTCAGTGAACTGCAGAAGATCAATGTCATTGAGGTTCAGAAGATCTGGCACCAGCTCTCATTAGCCAGGTGACCTTGGGCAAGTCTCTCTACCTGAGCCTTGTTTTACCCACATATAAAAAGCAGATAATGAACCTGCTTTGCAGAATGGGTACAGGAGTTAAATCAGCCCATGTGAGGTAAGTGCATAGCATCCAGCACTCACTACATGTGGAACACGTACTAGTTCCTGCTCCCCTTAAAGATAGAGATGATGCCAGCTTCTTAAAGTAAATAGGGTTTCTACTGCAATATTGGACACTTAAAGAGTCAGAAAGTAGCTACAATTAGTCTTGCCTACAAAATCACTCTGCTTCTGACTTTATAATAGAAGACCTTATTGCAATGGAAATCTAGCTTTCACAGAGAATTTCAGGACACATTACAAGCCCCACTCTTCAAAAAAATTTTCAAATCCCAAAGAAAGGAGAGAGTCACTCACACTTCTAGGGTACTTGAAGATACCTTTGGCAAGAGATCAGAAACAAAAGCAACTCAATAAGCCGTTCCGAAAGGGTTCTCTTTCCTAGAAGCTCTGCCATGTCTTTTCATGGCTAAGGAGCACCTGGCCAGCAGGGCTCTCTCTGTTCCTTGCTCCTGCCAGGATCAGCCCCAGAAAGGAACCCTCTGCACTTTAAAGGAAATGTATCTCGGAGCCTCATGAATTTCTTTCTTTCATGTATCTCCCTGTCTCATTCCACTGTGGATCTGAGGAAGCTTACAAGATTTCATACTCTAAAATAGAAAGCTATAAATAATTTAATAAATCAAGAGCAGAGAAACACATTTAGAATAGAAAATCAAGACCAGGGCAAAGTTATGTTGCACCGATGCAGGCCATAGGCCTCCACAGTTAACAAAGTTGAGCTGAGAATGTGGTTCTGAGCTTCCTGGCAGCAAAAGCTAAAAGAGAAAAATGTGATACACAAATTCAGTGGTTTAAGGAAAGTACTCAACAGTTTCCAAATGAAGTGAAGCTCTTCCTGACATTTGAATCTAAAAGAGCCATTTCTTGGGGCACCTGGGTGGTTCAGTTGGTTAAGCATCCGACTTTGGCTCAGGTCATGATCTCACAGTTCGTGAGTCTGAGCCCCATGTTGTGCTCTGTGCTGACAGCTCAGAGCCTGGAGCCTGCTTCGGATTCTGTGTCTCCCTCTCTCTCTGTCCCTCTCCCCTGCTTGCATGTTCGCTCTCTCTCTTTCTCTCTCTTTCTCAAAATTAAATAAATAAAACATTAAAATATTTTAAAAAATAAAAAATAAAATAAATAAAAGAGCCATTTCTTGGGTGGGCCTTTCCATAGGGGACATAGAGTGGCAAACAGCATCCTCACAGCATGTCCACAAAGGTACAGTTCTGGGTTCTATGTTGCTTCACCCATGTACTGTCCTAGGGTAAACTGTAGCAGCAGTTCTGGGAAACATAGATCTAATATGCTGGGTTTTGTTGTCCAATTTAGGGATAATATTTAATAAAATTTAACTCTAATTACTTAAGTTTTTAAAAAACATGTTTGGGGGAAGTAAGATAGGGAGATGTGGATACTGGGAAAAGGAAGGCAGCACCCAACCCAGGGAATTAAGACAGGGGGCAGGTCCAGTGCCTTGTGCCTTTTCCTCTCAGATCTTTATGATTCTCTATGGTCAGCTCAGGTACCTGGTGGATTCTCACACTCATTCCTCCATCATATAATTATCAAGCCAGGTATGTGTTGGACAATGAGGAATCATCTTCAAAATGACAGCCATGTCTTTATTGGCTCATCATAAGTGAGGGAAGAAAACTATTGAGCAAGTAACTCCTGGTGTCAATGGAGAAGCACTGGGTGTTGTGGAAGGGATTGACTGGAGGTCAATGTTAATCGGGTGGTCAGAGAAGTCTCCTTGAGAAACATACATATGAGCTGAGAGCTGAAGGATGAGGAGGACATAGCTGGGGAAAGAATCTTATAAACTGGGAGAACATGCACGAAGTCTCTTAAGTCAGAACATTCCAGAAATTGGAGATGTGAGAACATTCCAGAAGCCCAAAACAGTATGGCAAGAGGGAAAGAAAGAATGGCTGGTAGCAAGGCTGATTATAGGAAGTGGTACAGTGTACTAAGGGTCTCAGAGACCTTGCCAAACAAAGATTTTTATTTTATCCTAAAAGAAACAGGCAGCCATTAGCAGGTTTTAAGCAAGAGAATTATAATGACAGTTCACAATTCTGTTCATCATTAGCTGCCGTCTGGAAAAAAAAGGATGAGAGAACAAGAGTGGAGGCAGGGAGACCATAGCCTTCCTAAGATTAGGTTATTTGGGGTGGGGGTGGGGGGAAGGGTGAGAGTCTTGAGAGAACAATAGGTGGGCAAGCACTGGGAAAGAAAAGATGACCACATTAGACTCTGAAAGCCAATGCAGTGGCTTGCAAGTTTAGCACTGTAAGTACATGCATTGTGAATCATGTCTGCTGACGCAATAGCCCCTGGGAAAAGCAGGGGCCCTGAGACAGACACTGATAACAATGCAAAGTCATTCATGCTTTTATTGTTCAATTATGAAGAGTCCACTCATCACGGTAATAATAATAATGATGTGTTTGAATAACATAATTGCTTAATGGCCATTCCTTACCACCACCACTACCACCACCCCCTACCATTAGGATGAACCTAAAATAATCTTGAGTATTTATCATTCTAAAAGAGGCCAAAAAAAAAAAAAGGGTTTCTGTGTTAGCAGCTTTTAAGAATTAAATTATATACAGGATCCAGTTATTTCTGCAGCCTGAAAGGGCAGCTTTCACTGAGGTAGCAAATGTATAGGGATTGTTTTTTCAGGAAAATCTTTTCCATATTAACAGAATCTTCTTCATGGAATTCAAGTTGTCTCGGCTCAGTTTTGCCATTCCTAGTGGGCAGATGATATTTGTGGTTCTCAAATCCAGTCTGTACCTCAGAATGAGTTAGGGAGCTTCCTGAAAATTCACTTATTGGGGCTCTTTCCAAGACTCTGGGTGTGGAACCAGGGTCTCTGGATTCTAAGATGCTCCCTGAGTGATTCCAATGATCACTTGGGGCTATGAACCACTGGTTTGGCTGAGCTCTAAAGTTCCTTCTGTCTCCAAAAGTCTAGGACTCTGCTATTCGGTGTGGTCTACGTGAGAGCTTGTTAGACACACAGAGTGTCAGGCCCCATCCAGACTTGCTGAAACAGAATCTACTTTTTCAACAAGAGTCCCAGGAGATTGAATGCACATTAAAATTGAGAAGCTCTATTCTGGGACTCTACCTTTCACAGGTGGTCCTTATTTCCTAGAGTTCAGGAAAACCTGGCAGCTGGGGAAGCCAACTTTCTAGGAGTTGTACAACTCAGCAGCTGAGCCTAAAATATAGTGTGGTGTCCTTTATCAGCAAGGACACAATGCCTCTCTCACAGCCATAAATAAGCTCAGAGAAAAGAAGCCGAATCAGCAAAGGTAAATCAAGTCTTGGATTGTGCTGGCTCATGCATATATTGGGAGACAAGCAAAAAAAAAAAAACAACAAAACAAAACAAAACAAAAAACAAAAAAAACACCAACAACAAAAAAGCCAAAAACCAAAAAAACAAAACAAAAAAAACCACGAAGCACTAAAATCTTGTGCATATTTCTTCAAAATATATAAATAGTAGATAATCAGAGGTTGACTTCAAATCTGGGTCTGCATAAATTTCTCCTCAGGAATATTGTATATCCTCTTTCCTTTCAACTTTTTTTTCCACTGGGTCCTTCTAATTCTGGATTATGTGTTGCAGTTTACCTCATCTAGACTTGGATCTCACCTTTTCAGCTATTCTTAGAAAAACAAAACCAAACATCATAAGCAACAACAATAACAACAAAAACCTGCTGTAATTTCTTCCATCAATAGTAGATGGATAATTTCCAAATCTTTTTCCACCCTCACCTCTCCACTTGCATTCATACCTAATCTACCTACTGTCTTCAGGAATTTATTCATTAACATCCATTGTCATTCATTTGACTAACATGCATTGAGCACCTACTTAGTATGATGCCCAGGTATCATACTAGGTGAAAGTAAATTAAACCTGTCTCTACTCTTTGAAAGCCCATAGTTTATTAGGGATTTAAACTTCAGGAATAATAATACCTAACAGAAAGTGAAAAGTGAAGATTTAGAGAGAGAAAATAGTTTGAGAGAAAGCCAAAGGAGAGAATCCTTTTAGCTGGGGAAAAATAAAGGTTCCTTGAGCGTCATGGTGGGTTTGAAATATGCACTGAGAAGTGAAAATATAGGTAGGTGTTTAATTTTCCAGGGCCAGCACTGGAAAGAAAGAAAACCAGGAAAGAAAACAGCATATGCACATGCAAAGATCAGGTGGTTACCACATATAGGGTTACCAAACAACTCAATCTAACAAAATTGACTAGAATGACCCCTGTATGAAGAGAAGTAATGGAAAAATATGTTGAGAGATGAGGGGGATTTCAATTTTACTGTAAGAAATTTGAGTTTTATTCTATAAGCAATAGGAGGCACTGAAGGCTTTCTCAATAGAAGAGTGATATAGCCAAGTCTGAGATTTTAGAGGAAAATACTGATAAAAGAGTATCGTACACTGAAAGGTAAGAGGAAGGGCATTATAAAAAGTTTGGTACAGAGCAATGAGGGCCTAAGCTAAGAGCAGGCAGAGAAGAGGGGGTGGGGGCAAGAGATGTAATGGTGATAAAGGAGACTATTTTGGGTGTCCAAATAGACTGAAACTCATTAAAGATTTGCAAGGAAGAGAAATAAGTAAAAGTAATGGTAAAAGTCTAGATCAGGATGTCTGAGAAGATGGTGGTACTAATTAGGGAACCAATACAGTTATTTTGAAGTAAAGGCAGTAAATTCAGTTTGAGCATCTTCAGTCTGTCATGCCAGCAGGAATCGAGGAGGCAATTAGAAATATTTAATTGAAGATGGGAAGAAACTGAAAGCAGCGATCTGGGGATCATCTTTCTAGAGAGCAGAGGGGAGCCTGTGAGATTGAATATGATAGGAGAAAGAGAAGGAAGAGGAAGGCACCAAGGGTGTTTAGTTGGATGTTCTAAAATCAATATGGCAGAGCTGAAGATTCTCTCTTATCTACCTACCTTCCCCCTGACCAGAACATCCTTCACAGCAGCTTTCTCTGACCTTGTCTATCAGAGCTCTTCATTCAGACATGCCTGTTAAGTCTGGTACTTCACATAGGGCGCAAGATACCATTGAGGAATTGGGAAGAATGCTAGCCTGAGAGACATAAATTCTTGCTCCAGTTCTGCACTAATTCCCTTGAGAGTTGGGGTAGCTAATCCTCTCTCTCTAGTCTTGAGTTTATATCTAAAATGCTGAGTAGACCAAAGATCCATACTCTAACTCTGAATCTTTCCACTCAAACATGAAGATTATGAAGACCAGCTCTTTCTCTCTCTGACATCACTCAAATATGCCACATTTCTCCTTTCCAATGCCAAATCACTGACTGTTTGACACCTCTACTACTAAATTTATTTGGCCAGCTGGATGCTTCAACCAATATCATTTTAGGTTTCTAATGACTTATTTCATATTATATCAAAAAAATTGGATTGTAACATATACAGGTCTCCATCATTACTTGGGTCCTACCTGTTTCTTCTTATTTTCTGCCATGAGTAGGTAAATCTACCACCCCATTAAATAGTAAAATTTTAAGCCTTTATACATTTATACAGAACTATTTCAAGAAATAAACATATAGGTAGAGTTATTCTTTAACTCATGTTATATTCATGTGATATTTAATCACTTCCTTTATTAAAAGAAATGCCAATATTTATCACTCATTTGACCTGGTGTTGAATCCTATCATTGTTCAGGGCAACAATATAGATTTCTTTGGGGAAAATCCCTCTTCTCCTTGGTGTCATTCATAACTCTGTTCTCTCTGTCTTATAAACCAGACCCTCTTCTCTAAGCTGGCTCAGAAAAATCCAGGGAGGAGAGAGGTGATGGGGTGCTATAATGATAGAAATCTGGCATTTTCCTGCTATCTTTTATTATTCCTTGCTTAGAGCTGCTTCCAGCTTTCCCTGTGGTTTCAGAAACACAAAGAAAGGATAGTCATGTTGGCATGTCTTTGCATCAGTAAAATAAATCTCAGTAACTATTTCTTTTTCAAATTAAAGGGTTTTTTTTTGTTTTTTTTTTTTCAGTTTTACTTTGTTTTTTACTCTCCAGGGATAGCAGAATCTTCTCTATTCATGTAGGAATCCAGTTGTTAGCTATTGTGTTTGCTGATAATTTAAAGAAGTTTACATCCCTTAGCAACCGGATATGCTCACAGTTTGTCTCTGGCACAAATGGAAGACCTTAAAAATAAAAAACCCAACCTCTACTAAAAACGGTTTTCTAAAAGTATGTCTTCAAAAAGGTAATTTTAAAAACAATGCTTGCATAGATAATTTCTTAAGCAGAAAGTTAAAGCAGTTTCAGAAAATCAGGCTTAATTTTAATGGCCCTCACTTGGCTCATTGCCCTAGGAATACTTGGTAAATAGTTGGTGTGTCTGGATTTCATTGGCTCTGGATGTAAGGACCCCATGCCAAGCCCCAGGTGTCAGATCTCCATGGAGTGGTGCACATCTCACAGCCTCAGTGGCCTTGGAGACATCACAAAGGGACTATCACCCAGAAAGATCCAGGACCAATCCTTGTGAGCAACAAACCACGAAAGGCTCCTTCTTTGCTTTTCCTCTTTTGCTCAATTTTGTAATATTTTTGTTACCACCAGGTGGTGGTAGGTAGGTGCATCCATGGGACAGGTGGAGTTATCAAAGTGTAAAGTCTCACTTTCAGGAAATTACCAAAATAAACTCTGCTTGATGAGAGTCTGGGAATCTTAATTAAATAGGATCAATATTACACAGAACAAAAACTAAAATACAAATATAATTGAAGTGTCTTTCCTTGTGGGAAAAGTCACAAAGTGAGTGTGTGTGTGTGTGTGTGTGTGTGTGTGTGTGTGTGTGTGTATGCGCTAAACTGAGAGCAATGAACTAATTGGGCTTCTTTCACTTAAGACCCAATAGTCAACTTGATGAATGTCTTCTATTTCCAACCACATTTTCCTTCCTTTGGGAAAAGAGAAGTCTCACATTCAAGTTTCCGATTCCAAATACGTTTGTGTATAAATTTCATGAAAAAAGAAAAAAAAAAAACCCTGCTCCATTAAAATAATCATAAGATCTTATAATTTTATAAGGCTAGAGGAGCTACAGAGATCTTCTAATTCAAATCCCATCACTTTACAGATGGGAAAGTGGATTCCAGAGAAGTTGTGTGATTTATCTCGTCACCCTGAGTGTTAGTAGTATGGACAGGAGCTCAGTGATTATGACTTCAATCGGACTTTTGTCTCTTCCACCAAGCTGCTCCTGTTAAGGTCATCAGTCACCTCCACATTGTCAAATCCAGTGGTCAATCCTCAGCCCTCAGATGCTCTTCCTGGAACATCTTCAGCATTTATCCACAAATGATCACTCCAACTCCCACATTTTCTTCACTTGACTTCCAGGATACAGAATCCTCGTGGTTCTCCTTCCTCCTCATTGTCCGCTCTTTAATCTCTTTGCTGATTGCTCTTCATCTCCCCAACTTGCTAATCCTGGTGTTCCCCAGGGCTCAGCCTTTGGACCTCTGCTCGTTTTCAGCTCCACTCATTCCCATGAGAAATCTCATCCAGTCTTCCGGATTTAAATGGCATCTCCCTAGTGAAGACCCCCAAGATGCATCTACAGCCCAGCCCACTCCCCTGGATTCCAGGCCCATTTATCTCTCTGCTTTTTTAAGATTTCCACTTTGACATCCAATAGATGTTTAAATTTTCCATGTCAAAAATTGAATTCATGACCCATCCACACAAACTTGATCTACTCATAGTCATTCATAACCCCAATTTTGCAATTCTATCCTACTAGGTCAAACCATTGCAGTTACTCTTGTTTCCTTTCTTCCTCTCACATTTCATACCCAAATCTTTGGCTCTACCTCCAAAATATACCTCACATCTGACCAATTGCTACCTTCTGTCCTGATAGTATCTGTTTAGTTACCTTTTTTTTCTTGCCAGGATTCATTTCTTGCAAATGTCTTCTACACCTTTATCTGCCCCAGCCCTTTCTGCACTATACTCTCAACACACCAGCTAAAGTGATCCTTTTAAAACTTAAGTTAGAGCATGTCACCCCTTTGCTCCAAACCTTCCAAAGGCCTTCCATTTCTCTAAGAGGAAAAGCCCAAGTCCTTACAAGATCCTGTGTAGCCTGTCCTTCACCCCTCCCTGACCTCATCTCCTATTCTACTTCCCTGGGCTTACTCTGCTCCAGCCACATGGCCTCCTAATTATTCCTAAACATTCCAGGCATTCTCCTACTTCAGAGCCTTTGTGCTTGCTCTTCCCTCTGTCTGGATGCTCTTCTTCAAGAAGTCTACATGGCTCATTATTTTATATCCTTCAGGTAATTGCTAAAATGTCAACACTCACACAAGGCTTTAACTACACTTAAAAAAAATTATACTCCACTCTTCCCACATTCCCAGCCTTATTATTCTTTATAGTATCTATTCTCTTCCAATACACTGTATGTTCTACTTATTTATTTTTTTGTCTCTATGAGAACATAAGTAACAGGAAAGCAGGAATTTATGTCAGTTATGTTCACTGATGGATCTCTAGTGTTTGGAACAGTTCCTCACACATGTGTTATGTGTTGAATAAATAGTTGTGGTATGAATGAATGAATGAACAAATGCCTCCAAGTCCAATCTCCTTCGACTATAATATATGGCTCCTTTTCTAGTTTCACACTCTCCTGGCCTTGGAAAAATCAGTTCCTAATACCACTGCTCATAATAATGTAACTAATGTTGAAGAATTCAATATGGCAACGAACTTCTGCCGTCACTTCTTTATTTGGGCATATAAGGCTTGTTCTCTAAGAGCTGTTTATTTCTTCATTAAGTGCTCTACTTGAAGTTTGGAGGCACTGCCACAGGTAGATCACTAGGCTTATAGTCAGGAGCTCTATACCTCTAATCTGTCTCCTCCTCTCCCTACACACTGTCCCAGGCCAGTGTCCTGTTGGGTCACCTACAGAAGATTCTCTGTTGGTCTCCTTGTTCTCAGCCTTTTCCCTCTAATCTCTCCTCTCCCCTGGAAACCAGAATGATCTATCTAAGTGGTCTGTCATCTTTCAGTTTTTAGTGGCCACCTTTTTTTACTTGCAGTTAGACTCATAGAACAGAGAATCTCCATTTAAAGTTCCATCTCTCACCTTAAGGCAGCCTCTGAAGATGTCTACAGGTCTCAGGGAGCTATAGAAGTCAATTCATATTCCCTGATCAATATGGTGCTCAAACTTGGCCAGGACACTCTGCCTTACATAAACCATTGAAGGTGGTCTTTCACTTGGAAAAGTGTTTTCTCTACCTTGGTCATCCATGCACCTCCTTCGTGATTTTTTTCCACAACTGTGTGCCTCTCCTATTATTGTGGACTTCATGTTCTTCCTAAAATCAACTTGTATTTATAAACTTAAATCTAACTTAAAGAATCTATGTCACTATTATTACTTCCATAAACTAAAAGGTGGTGTCATTTGTTATGAATAGGAGGTAACCTTAAAATTAAATATAAACTCTTCAAATGACAAAGAGTATTGGGTAATCTGTAAATGCACACCACAGTATGGGAGACACGGGCAGAGAGAATAGAGCCCCAGCTCCTTCCCATGGCCTGTTCAGTGCCCTCCAGGAACACAGAACTTCTTAATGTTCTCCCCATGCTTATCTTTCATGCCTCTCTGATTTTGTTAATTCAGTTGTCTTTGCCTGGAATGTCTCTCCCAACTAAAATTTACTTCGATGTTTTATTATTATTAATATTATTATTATTATTACTATTATTGTTGTTTATATTATGAAATTGTTACACATACACAGTTTAAAAAGCCAATTAGCGCTCCAGACTTACAACACAAAGCAGTTGCCCCACCATCCTATTTCTCATCCCCAGAGCAAACACTTTCAATCTCATTCTCTTTTTTGGGTGTGTGTGTGTATATATATATATATATGTATATACATATATACGTATATATATATATATATATATATATATACATATATACGTATATATATATATATATACATACATACACACAACAAAACTTATCACTTATCACTTGAACCATTTTAAGTGTAGCGTTCTGTGGCATTAAATACATTCACATTGTTATGCAACCATCATTACTATCATCCATCTCCAGAAATTTTTCTTCTTTCCAAACTGAAATTTCATATCCATTAACAATAATTCCCATTTCCCCCTCCTCACAGCCCATGGCAGGCACCATTCTATTTCTGTCTGCATGAGTCTGACTACTCTAGATCCCTCATACAAGTGGAATCATGGAGTATTTATCCTTTTGTGACTGGATTATTTCACACAGCATGACTTCAAGGTTTATCCATGTTGTACCATATAACACTTTCTTTTTTTTTTTTTTTCAACGTTTATTTATTTTTGGGACAGAGAGAGACAGAGCATGAACGGGGAAGGGGCAGAGAGAGAGGGAGACACAGAATCGGAAACAGGCTCCAGGCTCTGAGCCATCAGCCCAGAGCCTGACGCGGGGCTCAAACTCACGGACCGCGAGATCGTGACCTGGCTGAAGTCAGACGCTTAACCGACTGCGCCACCCAGGCGCCCCAACCATATAACACTTTCAATTCATCCCAGGACTTCCTTTCACCGTTATGCTAGGAATTCTCTTTGCCTCTCTTCTGGATGGATCTCCTGTTTCCAGGTTCCCATGTTTTCCTATTTCTTATTTTTATTCCTTTATTTTGATGTAGCATATCCTCCAGTATATTGTTAAGAAGAAAGGGTATATACAAAGTAAAATATTTTAGACTTTGCACTTGTAAGAGTATCTTTATTTTAACTTCACATTTAATGATAGTTTGGCTGGGTATGGAATTGTAGGTTGGAAATTATTTTCCTTTGGGATTTTGAAGGCATTTATCAATTAACTTTTGTATCCCTAAATTGCAGATATTGTTCTGATTACCTATTATCTGTATGTGATTTTCATATGTTTTCATCTGAAAGATGTGCAATCTCTCCTTGTTTTCTAGTCTTTTAAAATTTTGCAATTATGAGCTGTTGTGTACACCTTTTATATTGTGGAATTAACTGTATTGGGCACCTTCTGAGGTTATTGTGTGTGTGTGTGTGTGTGTGTGTGTCTGCGTGTGTTTGAAATTTATTCATGTTCCCTGCATTAATCTGGGAACCCTTTCCCTGTCTTTGCTTTGATTTGCTTCTTGGTTTTGGTGTCAGTATCTGTTTTTGTTTTTGTTTTTCCTGTTAGAACTATACAGTTCTATTAAAAGTATTATCAAATGTCTGTTGGTCTTTGTCCTTTCTCATTTAAGATTTGAAGAAACTGAAAGCCAACTGGAACCTCTGAGCACATGGATAAGGGCTGTTGCCTAATAAACTTCATAGGAGGGTGACTGGGCTAGGACCTAACCATTGTGTAAAGGATCCCCCATGTCAAGATCAGTAAATTTTTCTCTTGGGTTTGCCAGGTTCCTCAGAGAGAAACCTTCTGCTTTCCTTCCTGGCTGGGAGGGCATAACCCTGGCTGCCATTCTTCTGAAGCCTGAAGTGGGAAGGAACAAACTAGGGAATGTTTAGGATGGAAACTCTCCCTTAATTCCCCAGTAGGCAGTATGATGCAAACCCATGCTTTCACCTTGCCTGTGTCCTGGACTCTATCCTTAGATTCTATTTGGGGTTCCTCTATTCTTTCCCTCAGTTGGCCCATTTGCATCCTTCAGCCTTTATATATGCCTCTCCCTGGCCCTCTTTCCTCCCTTGCCAGCCTTAAGTTCAGATATAATATCCCTGATATTTTAAATTAACTCATAATATTCATCTTTCACATAATAAATAGAGTCTACGTGTAGATTCCTAATTCTAGGCAGAGGACTTAGGCTTTTGGGAATCAAACTCCACATCCTTGGAACCATAAAGAAGGGAATGAAGAAAGGAAAGTGCCCAATCCAAGCCTTTCCAGTTTCAGATTCCTGATTTTGAGACACTAAGTAACAATAAAGATGAACACCAGTAAATATTTTAGACTACCACAGCCTTTACATGAGTAAGCACATAGTAGATGCTCTTTGGAAACATATGAAGGTAAATTTAACACATGGGTAGGGTGGCAAGTATATGGTTGCTTCTAAATGGAACTAAGATTTGGGGATCTTTAAATGTCTTTGTGCCTCATCAACAATTGGCTTCCCAGTACTTTTTTGATGATGGACTGTCTCTCCTTTAACTGGGCCTTTAGTTTGTGACCTAATCTTATTTGTCATGGTTCCCTCAGACATGCCAATTAGAGCTTTCAGGTCTCTGTGTATTTTGGTATCTGGATATGTCTGACTCACTTAGGGGCTTTCATCCAGTGACAATAACCATACCCCATGAGGTCTTCATGTTAACAGGGTTTAAATGTTTTCTACCCCCTCAGGCTCTTTGGGTGATGATTCAACCAAAGAGAAAATGTGAAGTGAAAGTTTGCACCCCCTCCCCTTCTTACTCTAGTGCATTGCAATAGGGCTACTTTTAATGTGCTTAGTAACAATTAGCTCTTGGAGCTGCAACAGCTGCACAATGCTGATGCTCTCCAGATGCAGCCAACGAATTAAATCATGCGATAATTCAATTGGAAAATTGGGTGTAATTATGGAGAATGCAGAGTCTGCTAGTCGCCTCAGAGTAACTTGGAGCTCTTGAAACAACAGTGGTATGGGTTGTTCATAAAGTGTGTGGCATACACAGAAACTGATATCAGTGTTTGCAGGAATCTCAGTGCCCTCTCTGACAACAGTATTACCTAGCCCTATATTCAGTTGAGAGCTAGCTGAGTACCACCAAAACAAATCTCCTTTGTAAATTCAAAATTTTTTACAGATCACCCTTCATGACATGATGGTGTCTGTACTTTGAGTATCTGCTGGTTGAGAACATGGAAAACAAGCAAAGGCTAAAATCCCCAGGGACTAGCAGTTGTGTGTTAATGAATATAACCCGTTAGGTCAGAGAATCCTAAGAGGATACCTTGAACATTCTGTTTTTATTTTTTTTATTAATTTTTAAAAATTTTAAAAAATGTTTTTATTTATTTTTGAGACAGAGAGAGACAGAGCATGAGCAGGAGAGGGGCAGAGAGAGAGGGAGACACAGAATCTGAAGCAGGCTCCAGGCTCTGAGCTGTCAGCACAGAGCCCGACACAGGCTCGAACTCACAGACCATGAGATCATGACCTGAACTGAAGTCAGACACTTAACTGACTGAGCCACCCAGATGCCCCTTGAACATTCTATTTTAACTAGAAAACACACACACACACACACACACACACACACACACACACACATACACACACCCCTAAGTTTTTTGTGTAGGGCCAAAGCCAAGGACTTGGGTCTTCTGTTTGTGAATTATCTTTATTATACTCACCATACCCTTAATGAATTCTCTATAATTTCCCATTTGGGTTTATGTAAAGGAGAATAATAACCTAAGAAGATTTGTGGAGCATTTTGAATAGAGACTTCTTAATGATATTAATGCTTTTCTTTCTAAACTTTTATAGTCATCTTACTTCCACTGCAGATGCTCTGTGTACTGCTTGCCATTGTGCCCTATACAACTTGAGGTGGCATCATCCATGGGGCTCCTTCGGACTGTGTGGCTACAATCTGCAGAGCCTTCCTCAGGGGCCCTGTCTCATTCAGCAGTAACTTCTTTTTTAGTGGCTTGTCTTTATTGAATCTTTCCAAAGCATTCAACTGAATTTTCATAGAAACAATAGCTCTCTTCTTGCATTGTAATTGAATTTTGTAATTACCATAAATATCATTGAGAATGAATATAACAATGGACTCTTGGGAAGCTAACATCTTAACTGATGGCAGCAGAAGTGTGCAGGTGTACTAGAGAATAGCCTGTTGACCTCGAGTGTTCAGGCTGCTGTGGGCATCGATCAGGATGCTTTACAGAAGGAGCAGTTACTACAGTGAGTTGGTAAAGTGGAGGTTAATTAAGAACTTCTACTGTCCTACAATTTAGTGATGTTCTTAAATGAATTTGTATTTTGTTCTTCACTGTTGCTTCTATATATTTTTGACACTGTTGTCCAGAGGGATGAGATATCTTTATCGTTTTAGTCCATAGTCAGATTTTGGGATTCCTTATCATAGCTCTCCAGACATATTAGTTTTCATTTTGGGAACCCCTGGCTTAGGGTTTCCTGCCCTTAGTGGAGTAAAACATATTGAGGTTGGTTAATAAAGTGGTTAATAAAATTCTTTGTATAGAAGTGATTTAAAATTGAAGGGGAGAATGATGAAGGTGCCCTCTTCCATAATGAATGCTTTCTGAACAGTTTGAAGGCTGCAAGAAACATTGATGCTGAAGAGGAACAAAGCCACCAATTTGCCCAGGGAGACCTTCTCCAATTCTTGTTCCTTTGGCTCTGCCTTTGAATGCATAACATCTTGTCTTTTAATTAGACCCGGCCAGGTAATAGCAACCTCTTTAGACTTGAGGAGCACACTATTGAAGAATGTACCCCTGAAGCAGATGGTCTTTGGTTCAAATCATGGCTCTGCCACTTGCTTATCTAAGTTAGCTTAATTCAAACCAGTCTCTTGTCTGTAAAAGGTCATGTCAATAAGTACTCCACAGATTTATTATGAGAAATAAATGCTTCAAGATATCCCAAAGGACCAGACATGTGTAGGCACTCAGTAAATATTAGGCAGGAGCAAAGTTTTACTGGAAGGTAAAGGAATTGGGAAAAAATCTAAGGTGGGAGGGACAGAAGATGCAAAATAGGGATAGAAAGAATATAAGGAGGATTAGTTAAAATAATATAGAGAATTTTATGGTTACAAATTAAACTTATGTACATTGTATCATTGCCAAATCCTAACAACCCTGTGAGATAGGATGGGCATTAGTATTCATTTTACAGATGAGGAAGCTGAAGCCCCAAAGATTAAGAGTTGGTCAAGATGATGGAACAGAGTTGAATCTAGACCCAATGTCTGCTATTCTTAGCCTAGTACTTTCACATGAGGCCATATGAGCTTCAAATTTCTGTCATTACCACAGCATATCAGGGACTCTGTGATGAATTTCATCCTCCAGATGACCTACTTTTGGTCTACAGAGAACTTCTACGAGCAGGGTAAGTGCTCTAGAAAGCTGTTTTGGGTCTTACAAATCTAGCATGCCTTCCAACAATTGTTTCAAGAGAAATAAGTATGGAGAGAATCTATGAAAACAAAAGGCTGGGCCATTAGGTTGTGTACAGGGGAACACTGAATATGAAAACTGCAACTGGAGATTACCCACTGAAATTAAGAGCCAGAGAAAAGTGATGTTATGAGTCCTGAGTTGTTTTATTAGTGGATAGAGAATTACAGGAAGTGATATGTTTTGAGGACAAAAAATTTAAAGGTCTAATGTAACTCTTCAGGCATATTAAAAGACATTATTTCCATATTCTTCTTGGATAATCAATCATGCCATAGCAAATTAAGAGTTCTTATTTTTAGCCCTATTAGCTACACAATGATAATGAAAATTGATTACAGTCACATTCTACTCCTTAAGATACTGTCAGTAAATGAACTGAAATGCCCCAGAATCAATCCATTTAAAAAATATACCAAAGGTTGAAAAAAAGCTGTCATCAATTACTCTGACATCTGTTAATAAAGAATAGATGATAAACTGAATGTTTCTGTCATTGTTAGCTTACTGTAGGCCAATAAAACAAGTTCTTTTGTTCCACTAACTAGAGACATCTACAAGAAGCTTAATGGATCTAGGCTGCTGAAGACCATATATTGGTTTCCAGAAATATAATTCACAGAAATGTTCAAAAATACTAACAGAAATGGGCAAAAACTAAAGAGAACAAACATGTTTGTCTCTGATTTATCAACCTTCAAAGTCTAAGAGAGTTTTCTGTTTCTAGAGTATAGAAAAGCAATCTCAGGATGCTCCTACAGGTGAAAAAGGGGCAACTTTGGAATGATGTAGAAATGTTGATAGGTGTTCAGTAGGGTGGCATTAATAAACTGGAGATTTGGAGAAACTGGGAAGTGTACATTTTGCGGACCTAATTGAATGGTTTTGGACTTTATGTTTTTAGAAAGATATGAAGGTATCCAATGGAATAGTAAGTGATAATATACCAGCTCCCCATGGTGTTCCTACAAGCTGATATCCTGGGTCCTTGAAAAGATACTGAATGTAGTATCTTAGGGGATCCACACTAACACTAAAATATTACTAACCACAGATTCTGGAAGGCACTCATCCAGTCCTTCCTCTGGTTATTCTGAGCTGTGTCCATGGAGGCCTAGAAGGGCTTGGTAATGATCATATAGGGCAAGAAGATAGTTCTCTGGGTTCTAGGCCCATGTATCATCTTTACCCTGTGTTGTAAAGTCTCAAATACTTTCAGAGATCAGGGTCATTAAAAACCAACCTCACAAACATGCATTGCTTTTGAACAAAGATAAACTCGTCTAGATACTCTTTGTAAAAAAAAAAAAAAAGAAAATATAAAGATTCATTTCTCTTTTATGAGGGATTGAATTTACTTAACTTGGAAAAATGCTGGATTAAATCTCAAGTTTCTCAATATTTCTCAACTGATTGGCATATGATCATACCATAGCTGGAGAGATTGCATCAAAAGAGCTGACTCTCCATTCTGTTAAATGCCTATACCTTTATATCTATCTATCTATATCTATCTTTCTATATCTATCTATCTATCCATATATATGTCCATAGACTTCTTCCTCCAAGAATATATAATTCTGTCTGAGAGTCAAAAGTACACATGTATGTATAAGTTCAAATGCACAGAAGAGGTATGACAGAAATTTTTGAGGTGACGGAAATTTTTTTCATGATTGTAGTAGTGGTTTCATGGCTGTGTGTGTTTATCAAAATCCACAAGACTGCACACTACAAAGAGTGAATTTTACAAATGTAATTTTGTACATTAAACCCTTTAATAAACCTCACTGGTATTGTGAAGACTAAAGATGTCTTTGAAACTGATATACACCTCTTAGAGCACACTACAAATAGAAATTAAAATGGCAGAGCACCAGCCAAAGAAGGCTGGGCAAAGAGGCCTGGGAGGTTGGCAAGACGAACATGAACGATCAGAATGACTCTCTTTCCGACAAATACCCAGGTCAACTACTAGCTTTTATGTAAAAAAAAAAAAAAAAAAAAAAATGTAAGTAGGTATGTTTGAAAGTCACTCCTGAAAGAGACCTTGAAGAACGGATGGAGATTGTTGCCGGGTGGAGAGAAACTCCACCCAGCAGGACAATGAAAGATGACAAGTCAGGTCACGGTGGCTGAAGAGGAGACAATGATTTGTTGTCTAACTCTCCAGCCACGATGGGACTGTAACTAATGAGGTTATTCTGGTTACAAAGGAAGCATTCAGCCCCCTAATGAAAAACTCTTTGGCGACTGGTGTTAGGGAAAGAAAAAACAAACCAGCGGCTTATTATTAGTTCCGCAGCAAGTTAATTAATTTTTGCCAGTCACTTCAGGTCACTTGCCGGCCAGAGCATCTGTCTCTCTCAACTGAACAACTGGAAGGATGGTGGGTGTGTCTTCAGGCCACCCGTATGTCCAGTTTCTGGGAGCACGAGGTGGGGCCAAATACCATGCGGAAAAAATATGAGCTTCTGGTACTCTTCCTGCTCCTTTCCCCCCATGATCCACTCAAGCCAGGCCAAAGAACTGCAATTTCAATGAGATACAAAGCAAACACAAACACTTAAAAGAGGTTATTTCTGCCTCTGTACATCATTCACATGGGCATCAGAGTGCCGTGCCACAGTGAATACAGTGAACACTGCAGCAGCCTGCAGAAGTCCCAGTCCACACTACCGGCCCAGCTCTCCCATTGAAGAGCTCTGGCGCCATGATAAAGTTAACTTCTCCAGGCTTCTTGTCGCTCGCTTGAATTGCCTATCTGCATGGAAGGACACTCATTTGGCATCCCTTCTATCATTAAGAAGTTTGAATTAATAAATATACATTCTTTCTCTGAGAAATGTCAAGCATTTGCCAGATACTACTGAACGCCCTTTGAGAAAGACATCCGTATAAGGCCTGGTACAGCCCCTCGTCAGAGATGGGAGTTGCCAGGGCTAAGAAAGTGCTCAAATAAAACACCTATGTGTTTGTACAGAGGTTGCCTTGGCCTCAAAATATGCTAGTGTTTCTTTTAAAGATGTGTAATATGCAAGCACAATGAATGCCATTTTGTTTACCATACATATTCACGCTGGAGTATTTATTTTCTAGGATAGATTAAGTGATACAAATTTTCTTAATTATGTGTGTTGTATAATATATACTACACATATATAATATTTATTACATACTCACCCCCAGAAAAGACCAAGATAAAGAGGCTCATAAACTACACTGAAGCAGGGACCATAAGTTTAATCCCCTCTATGAGCTGGTTTAAGCTACTGTTCAGCTGCTATGGTTTTGAAACCATATTTCATTCAAAATTATAAAGTTTTCAGCAAAAAAGAAAAAAAAATTGGGGAGGGGCTCATTATCTCTTGCTACCACATACATCTTACTGGGCTTTCAGAACTGTCTTGCCTCCACCTCCTCCTGAATAAGAGACTATGAAGTTAAAGCCCTAGTTTTAATGCCTAGCCAGACACTCAAGAACTGTGGTTTCCTCTTCTCCCACCACCCCCAGCATGCACATTCACCACCAAGCCTGCTGCAGGTAGTTAACAGGAATGACTGGGATCCTCTAAACCCATTCAAACAAAGAATTAGTGGTTGATAGGGAGACTCTGTCCCACTAGGAACAATGCTACTTAATGAAATAAGCAGTGCATTTATAGGTAGCACATCACATCCTGCGACAAATCAGTCAGTCCCAGGTAGGCAAGTATGTGTGACTAACATTACTGAATCCCGGAGCGGGCTCCTCTGCCCTGGGAAAGTGAGCTGAAGAGAGGGGCTGGAGGTCCCCACTGGGAGCTGTTGGCTACTGTAACTTAGCAGTGCATAAGATGTGGACTGTTCACAAAAGCTTGCTGTACACTTTATGTGAGCAGCTCCTTGAGGAAGATGAGATATTCTACCTGTGGTGGGATACAGCAGAAGACCAAAAGTTCAGAGAGATGAGGGGAGTTACCTAGTCTCTCAGGGCTGAGACGAGACCCAAGATGTTACAAAAAGCAAGCAAACAAACTCTGCCAGCCTACCAGGTGAATAAACCCCCAAGTAAAAACCAACCCACCTTTACATTTATAATATCTGTCCTCAGGGACTAGGCAGTCCTGACAATCCACTCTGACTCAACATCATTTGGAAGTAGATGTTCGTTTTTAAAAATTTAATTTATGTATGTATGTATGAATGAATGTATGTATGTATCTATTTTCGGGGGAGTCTTGATCTTCATAAAATATTTAACACGAGCAATTTAATCAGTCTCTTAGAACATTCTTCCTCTTCCTTTCTGCACCCTTTACATTCTTTTCCACCTTCTCATTTTGTTTCATCTCTTCTCTTCTCTTCCGTGATGTCTGTCTTTTCCTTGCCCTAATATAACCCTTTCTTACATATCTTCACTTTCTATATTATTAACTAGAACACATCTTTTGAAAAGATCAACACTCCTATCCAAAGGCATCATAAAATACACATCCCTTTAACATATGTGATTTTGGAAGGAAGCCCGGACCTTAGCAAGCAAGTCCCTGATGTGCTGTAGAAAATGGAGGTATCGAGAGTGAGCCCAGAATGGTCCCTCTGGGGCCTAGGACCCAGCCAGGGCTCCACACCCACAGACCCCCAGACATGTTTGCTGACTGGTTGTGCAATTAAACTCTGGTCTGGGAGATGCTGTACCAGATGAATAAGGAAAGTACGTGGACTGACTATGAACACAGACCAAAGAACACTTTAAAGCCTGAGTCATCCATGCTCAAATTGTTCAGCAGAGTTAGAAACAAACAGCCCAAGAAGAGTGGCCAAGGCAGTCCTCAGCTGCCCCCTCTAGAGGCCACTCTCATCTGGAAGTCACCCGTGGGGGCCAGACTACTCCCTGGATGCTGGCCACCCAGATCTGCCAACCCTCAGACCAATGCTTAATGCTCTCCACTCTGTCCTTTCCAAGGGATGGAGTATGATGAGGAAGGAACAAGGAAACACAGGAGGAAGAGAGGGTGAAAGGGGAAAGAAGGATGTCAGTTGAAGACTAGGGAGAAGATAAAGGAGGGAAATAAATAGGGCCAAGGGAGAGGGGAGAAGGAAGGCAAAAAGGGGTGGGAAGAAGAGTGGGCAGAGGCAGCAGGCAGCAAGTAAGGGAAGGCTGGAACTTTCCTTTTGGTCAAGAGTGTACCCAGCTATACCAAAGTATACTGATTTCTTCTCCTTGGGATCTTCTTCATTTCCATTATTTTCTGTATTTCTTGTTTCCTTCTGAATGTGATTTACACAGCCCTCCCTTACCCTTGTCTTGAAGTACTGTTTTAGCTATAAAGACATAAAGCAATGAGACTACACATTGCCCTAAGGGCAAGTGGTCCTTGCCCTACTTCTCATCTGGTTGACTTTTCCCAGGAAGTGCTTATGTCAGACATATGTCCTGTGCAGTCAAAAGCACTAACTGCCCCTCTGCTCCTCTAGGCTTCTTGCAACATAGGTATGGAAGCAAGGGAAGACACCAACATTTACTGAGTATTAAGTACTGTTCTAGGGATTTTATATATACATTGAATCATTTAAAATCTCATCATAGCTCTATAAAAGTATTATTATTCCTACTTTATAGATGATAAAGTAATTTTGCACTGATGCTGTGATTTGGGGCATATTCCCAGACCCACCACATGGGCTAGCTCATTATATTTTTATTAAATGAATAAATAAATGTTTCCACTTTTACAATTAAGATAAGAATATTTTATGGCAATGTTGTGAGGACACATTGAGTGTGAAATACCTTTGAACTCTAAGAAGAGAAAGAACAATGATTGTTTAGGTTTTATAGGTGCTGTTGTAAGACCTTGCCATATATTAGCCATTTAGTCCTCACAAAAATCCTACAAGGTAGGACTCTCTATTTGCACTTCACAGATGAGAATAAAGGAACTTTTCCAAGGTCATACAGCTAATACATATGGAGCCAAGATCTGAACTCAGGCCTATGTTTACTCCATGGTCCTGGTAACCTGCATATTCCACTTACAAACTACTGAAATGGCCAGTCTGCATGATTTAGAATTTACATTGCAGAAAACTGAAATTTGACAGAGGCCAAAGTAAGAAATGCCTCACCTGCTGAGCTCCACATATTTGGCAAATTTCACACTGTCTTTTTTTTTTTTTTAAGTAATCTCTATGCTCAATGTGGGGCTCAAACTCATGAACTTGAGATCAAGAGTCGCATATTCCACTGATGGAACCAGCCAGGTGCCCCCACAGTGTCTTTTATTGATATCTCTTTCATGCATATGCAACCCTAAAGTCTACTAGGGCCTGCTTCCCTGCCCTTTGAAGTCTAGAGAAGACGAGCTTGAAGTTCTAATTCCCTACCTTGTGGAAGTCTAAAATTCTCATTAAGATTTCCAAAATTCCCAGGTACTCAAGGCCATTTCTGGCTCCAAACTCATAGATTTGTCTCATTTGTGCCAATGTCATGTCTGTTTCATAACAAGTTGGCCCTGAAGAGAAACTTGACCTCTGCCTGGACTTCCACAGAGAAGATCATTTATACAAGGCAATTTATGTGTTTACTACAAAATTTGTGGGAAGGGGAACAGCAATAAATACAGAAAAAGAATTTACATTTGAGGAATGTGAACAGTCTCAAAATGAACATAGGCTTGCCAGCTCCTATAGTTCTTCAACCACTAGTAAGGAACTATCAACGATGGATTTACTGGTCCTCTCATTATTTTCATGCAGAACACATGGACATTTATAACTTCAGATCTGTTATCTACCCCTAAGCACTTCATATGAAAATATTTTTCTAAATAAAGACAGTTTCTTCCCAAGAGGAATTTGTGTGCCAGTTTTCATAATACAGCTTTTAACCCTTGCTGCATGTTTGTGACTTATCACTTTGACAAAAGTTTTAGCTCCTTAGGACAAGTACCATATCTTACACAGCTATGTATTTCCCACTGGGCCTAGTAGACCAGTAGACACTAGGTGCTTGAGGGTTGTTTGATGATTAATAAGAAACCACAGTTTTGTATATTCATACATTGACTCATAGGAAGTTTGACTATTAGATAAATACTCTCCCCACTGAACACATTCTCTGAACAACACTGACTGTCCATAAACCCATGTACAACTACCACTGTATTTCCTTAAAGGGCAATTCATAAATCAGAGCAGACTAAACCATGAGCATAATTTCCCCATTGAAACTCATAATATTCATCTTCCTGAGGAACTGTAAAACATGATTCCAAAATGACCTAGTGATTATGTCTTTGGGATACTGAAAAAAGTTTAAGTAAAAGTGTCTTGATTACGCTGGCAGAGAATTCTTTCATGACGCCACACTCTTATCAATCACTTTAGGTGAGTCAAAGTAAACATAATCAGTCAAAGCTTTAACAGAAGAGGTTGAAAGAAAATTCTTGACCAAAATGATTGCTCTCGCTCCTTTTCTCCTTCCCATCGTCCTCCTTCACTCCCTGCCCCATTCTTTCAGCAACTTTTAACCCAGAAAATTAAATGAGCAATGAAAACATCTGTGCAATCCTGGAGTAACTTCCCTTTATTGAGTTTAACCTCATGAGGGCCACTTCAGGAGGACTGGATTGTATTTGGACAGCTGTGTCAGGTATCTAGGACATACTGGGTATCTTCTCACAGCAGGTTTCAATGAATCAGACAATATCTTCAATTAGTTTTCATTCTCTTTTGTTTAATGTTTAAAGGGAAGCATAGGACAAAATCTAACTTTGGACATAAAGGGCTATGAAAGTTTAGATTTGGGTGCATGTCATGGCAGGAAAATCACAGCAAACAGGTCTGGTCTATAACCTGGTATGTTTCAGGTCAGGTGTTTATAATGCTTCTCTCTAGTGTTTGCCTATATGCCAATTAGAAAAATAATGAAATGTTTGGCTCCACACTGAAAATATCCTGAGAAGAACTTTTGAAAATGTTTTTCTTTTTTTTTTTTATTACACTGAAACAATAAAATGAGAGAGGAAAGAGAGGAGGGTACTATCTTTGGGAATGGTCTTATTTTTTTGGTTCCTTACTTACTTCCTCCTGATTAGCATAGGTTTCCCTATTCTCCCCCAGGTGAAACCTCCAGAAATGTTTCTCCTACAAACACTGATCCTATTGCCAATGTTTCTGATTGCTGGGAGAGAAAGTTCAGTGTTGGCCTCACAGGTAAAGACAATGATGAGAATGGCATTCCTGCCATAGTTCATATCCTTGATTTGTGTAAGTCCAGAGAAACTTTGTGTAGCATGATAAAAAACCAAACTTATGGTCTGCTATTTCTGTTTCTGAGCTCCATTTCTTAGATAGTGACATTACTAAATATCCAGTTGCTTAAACTATATAATTAAGTCAATACTGATTCTCTTTTCTTCAGCCACCAAGACAGGTTTCATATTTACAGCCTAATTTCTACTCCCAATGCAATTGCCCTGGTTTGAGGCACTTGAATAGTCTCTTTCCTGGCCTTGTTTTGGTTACTCTTTCCTCATATTCTTCCTCCATCACTATCAGAATGGTCTTGGCAAAACAAGACCTGGCCAAGTTACCCCTCTGTTTATAAGCCCATTAATGTCCTCCTATGGTCTGCCTTATAAAGTCTGGATTCCTTAATGTGACTTCTAAGGTCTTTCTTCACAAGTTGGTTTAAATTTGTCTTTCCATCCTCATGTCCCACCACAACCCCACTCACTTTGCCCCTGTCCCCACCCATTGGCAGGCACAGCGTAATGGCTTTCAGCTCTTGAACCTCCACTCTGTGCTCTACGTAGAACTCTACAACGTTGCCTCCTTGCAACACCACATAGGGTTGACACGATGACTGTTATAGTTTCATAGATCATTTACAGAGGTTCAGTAATGTGTCCAAGGTTGTCCACTAGTCCTTATCCTCTGGATGGATTGACATTTGCTTCCCCATCCTATATAAAAACTCTACCCTTCCTTTAAGCCCCTGGTCAAATATCAACCCCTCTTTGAAGCTGGCCTCAGAAATCCCTGGCTCTCCCAAACTCTTCTCTCTCACCTAATGTTACTCTCAGCCTCCTTTGGTTTTCCATAGAATGTTGTTTAAGCTTGATTACAGCAATGATCACCACCAGTTTAATGTGCCTGCTACCTACCCTGAACCGTGAACTATATGTCTAGTGTATTTATGACATCATTTATCTTTTATGTCTACCATGGGCCTGGCACATAGTAGGTACTAAGTAGTTAATTATAGAGTTAAGTACTAAGGTCAAAAGTGTTGGAGGGATCCCAGGTATTAGAGGTTGAGAGGGGGCCTATGTAGGCAGGCTCAGGGCATGATGACAAGAATATTTGGGACTCTTGACTAAGGCAATTATATCCACCTCATCATTCAGAATTAGAGTTGAAGTTCATTATGGGACCACATGATATTGTTTGCATCCATAGAGCTTCTCTTAGGACCCAGAATGAGGCTATACCTGGGAATGGAAACAAGGTAGACTTGCTGGCTTTTAAAGGATTTTTTTCATTAAAACACACAGATAAGCTATACTATGAATTTCACTCACGTAAGAGCAGCCTCCTCTTCTTCCTGAGAAGTAATGAAATAATTAAATAGAACTGACCCCTGACCTGAACCTCCCTGCCCCACATCTCCCCACTATGATGCATCGCTGTTTCTCATTCCTTTCTGCTGTCTTGCCACCATGCTGAAGTTCACGCAACACTGCTCATCTCTAGGCCATTTTCAATTAATTTCCTGAGTAAAATTTCATGAGACACTATCAAACCTTTTGCTAAAATAAAGATATATTACATCTAGTCTATTCCCTTAGTCTACTAATCAAAAAAGCAATCAACTTTGTCTGGCATGATTTGTTCTTTTAAAACCCATAATGCTTATTGCTCATAATTCCATTATCCTAGATAGTATTTTTTTCCTCTTAATATTTGTTCCACTATTTTAACAGGAATTGAATTACTAGATGGTCGTTTCTAGGATCCCTTTTACCACAACTGCTTTGAAAGTTTGCTACCTAATTTGATACTATCAACAGAACAGAATTTCCTTATTCTGTCGAGTCACAGAAGAATAAGAAAGGGGCTGCCAGGAGTCACTTGGTCAGTGCCCCTGCTTCTTCTCAAGCCTCCATCACCTTCCTGAACCATTTCAGACCATTATCCATTATTCAAAGTCTCCCATAACAGGAAAGTCTGAGACTTCTTTTGATAACTAACTCAATGATTCACAACATTATGCTCAGGAAGCACTTCCTAATTTCTCATCTGAAAGATGGATGGTATGATGGAGAAAGTACAGATCTGAGTTCAAATCCTAAATGTGCCATTTACTAGTTGTATGACTTTAAGTAATGCACCCTATTTCTTTTTTTTTAATGGAAAGTAAATACTAATTCTTAAATAAACACATTTTAAAATGTTATATTTATTTTCTTTAGTTTTTAGTTACAAAAGAAATATGTGAAAAAAATTCTGATGAAAAAGTATATTCTCCCCTTGGCTCTCCAACAAAACTACCACTCTCCAGAAGCAACTTGGTGATAATGGTGTGATCTACATGCTTCCAGAATATTTTCCATATTTATTTATTTAAAAAAAATATTTTCCATATTTAAATAAACACATACAAACCAAAATGAGGCTATAACATGCATATTGTCTTATAATCTACATTTTTCATTTAACTATATCAGTAGCTTTCCATGTCAGTACATAGATCTATAAATCTACCTAAAATTTTTCACAATAAGTATGTACTGCTTTTGTGATTAAATTTGTTATGGATAAACCCTAGTTAATTTGGCCAGTCCCTGTTAATAGACATTTAAAGTAATTTGCATTTTTTTCTATTCCAAACAATGCCAACAGAAGTCATGTTTAAACATTAATGAAAATCAAGACAGGGAAGGAGTGAGAACTTCAAGACCATGAAAGTTGCCTCCTAAAGGCAGACCGCTTCTCCCTCCTCCTCTCCCCCAGCTTCCCCTACTAGCAGAACTTAATGGGACAGGAACACAGTGAAGGCCCCACCCCTTTGAATGAAGAGAAGGCTCAGAAGAGCATCCAGCATGAAGTTCACTGTGAAATTTTCTAAATCCTCCTTGGACACTGCAAGCTGCAGCCTGAGTGTCAGGAGGAAAGTCCTTCACCTTCTCCAGAGCTCAGCTTGTTTACTTATTAAATAGTAATAACTTTTTTAAAACTTTCATTTAAATTCCCATTAGTTAACATTCAGTGTAATACTAGTTTCAAGTGTACAATATAGTGATTCAACACTTCCATACATCACCCAGTTCTCCTCACAACAAGTGCACCCCTTGATCCCCGTCACCTATTTCACCCATCCACCCACCCACTCCCCTCTGGTGACCATTAGCTTGTTCTCTCTAGTTAAAATCCTGTTTCTTGGTTTGCCTCTCTCTCTCTTTTTCCCCTATGCATGTTTGTTTTGTTTCTGAACTTCCACATATGAGTGAAATCATATGGTATTTGTTTTTCTCTGACTTGTTTGACTTAGAATAATACAAGTTAGCTACATCCATATCATTGCAAATGGCAAGATTTCATTCTTTTTTTATGGCTGAGTATTCCACTATACACACACACACACACACACACACACACACACACACACACACCACATCTTCTTTATCCATTCATCTATCGATGGACAGTTTGGCTATTTCCATAATTTTGCTCTTGTAGATAGTGCTGCTATAAATATAGGAGTGCATGGGCCCCTTTGAATTAGTATTTTTTTTATCATACCTATCATTGCCATTTACTGAATATTTACTCCATGCCAAATGTTGTGGCAAAGAGAGTGCATTACCTTAATTCTCACTAAATCCCTTTGAAGTAGATGCTATGACTCTCATTTTTAATTGGGATGTTAAGTCATTATTGAATTATAAGTTATTTATATATTCTGGATACAAGTCCTTTATAGAGTATGTGATTGCAAATATTTTCTACCAGTCTGTGGCTTGTTCTTTCATTTTCTTAATGATATCTTTTAGCAGAAAAGTTTAGAGTTTTAATGAGATGCAATTTATCAGTTCCTCCTTTATTGATTGTGATTTTAGAATCATAGTATCTAAGAACTATTTTCCCAACAAAAGTCATAAAGATTTTCTATTTTTTTCTAGAAATTGTATAGTTTTAGCTCCTATATGCAGCTCTATAACTCATTTTGAGTCAATTTTTGTGTAAAGTGTGAAGTAGGGTCTAAGTTTAGTTTTTTTGTATATGGACATCCAATTATTCCAGCACTATGTGCTGAAAGACTATTTTTCCCCCATTAAATTATCTAGCTACCTTTGTTAAAAATCAACTGACCATTCATGTAAGGATTTATTTCTGTACTCTCCATTTTGTTCCATTGATATATATGCCTTTCCTTGACCCTATGTTACACCATCTTTGTTAACTTGGCTTTATATTAAAATCTGAAATCAGGTAGCATAAGTCCTCCAAAATTTTCCATTTTTTCCTGCTTAAAAAATTTGTCTTATCTATTCTAGGTCCTTTGCATTTTCATATAGGCTTTAGGCTACCAAAAAAAAAAAAAAAGTCTACTGGGACTTTGATAGGGATTGCATTAACTTTACAGATCAATTTGGTGACAAATGCCATCTCAACACTATTGAGTTTTCAATCCATGAAAATCTAGTGTCTCTATTTTTGTTTATATTATCCTTGATTTATTTCAACACTACTCTGTAATTTTTAGTGTGCAAGACTTCCACTTCCTTTGTTACATTTATCCCTATGCATTTTTTTTCTTTCTGATGCTCTTGTCATTTGAAATGGTTTCTTAATTCCCTTCTGAGAGTTTTATTTTTGTTTTCTGTTATAAATATAATTGATTTATTATATTGATTTTGTATCTTGTAATCTTGCTAAATTCATTTATTTTTTCTATTACTTTTTGTTTTCTTGTGAATTCTTTTGGATGTTCTAAATAAAAGTTTATATTACCTAATAAAGAAAATGACACTTTTTCCTTTTCGATCTGTACATCTATCATTCCTCCTTTCCTTCCTTCTTTCATCTTTCTCTTTTTCTTTTCTTTATTGTACTGGCTAGGTGCAATGCTGAACAGAAGTAATGAAAGCAGACATTTTTACCTTGTTACCAATCTTAGGGGAAAACTTTCAGTCTTTCATCATCTATGTTGTTAGGTATGGATTTTTCATAGATCTGTTTATCAAGTTTAGGAAATTTCCTTCTATTCCTTGTTTGTAGAGAGATATTATCATGAATGAATGTTGGATTTTATCAAATGCTTTTTCTGTGTCTACTAAAATGGTCATATGATTTATGTCCTTTATCCTATTCATATGGTATATGTATTATACTGATTGCTTTGTAGATGTTAAACCAATCTTGCATTCCTGGATACATTCCAGTTGATCACAGTGTCATCTTTTTCATATGTTGCTGTATTTTGTTTGTTAATATTTTATTAAGGACTTCTGTATCTATGTTCTTGAGGGATATTTGTAAACGGCTCTTTTTCCTTGTTATGTCTTACTCTAGCTTTAGTTTCAGGGAAAAGTGAGTGGCCTCATATAATAGTTGGGGTGTACATTCCTTTATTTTCTTAAGGAGTATATGTCTTCATAGTATACCTCATAGTATTATTTGTTCTTTAAATATTTGGTAGAATTATCCAGTGAAGACATTGGGTTTGGGCTTTTCTTTGTGGGAAGATTTTAAATTACAAATTCAAGCTATGTACTTGTTATATGTCTGTTCGAATTTTTCTATTTCTTCTTGAATTAGTTCTGGTAATTTGTATCTTTCTAAGAATTTGTCCATTTTACCTAAGTTGCCTTATTTATTGGAAAAAAAATCTATAATATTTCCTTATAATTATTTAATTTCTTTGGGGTCAATAATGATGTTCCCTTTTTCATTCCTGGTTTTGGTAATTTCTTGTGTCTTCTCTCTTCTTCTCCTCTTGATTCCTCCAGTTAAAGGTTTGTCAATTTTGTTGATCTTTTCTAAGAACCAACTTTTGGTTTCATTGCTTCTCACTAATGTTTTCTGTTTTCTATTTCATTGATTTCTACTCTCATATTTATTTCTTTTCTTTTGCATGCTTTGAGTTTTCATATAATTTTTTAAGTTTATTGAAATGGAAGCTTATGTTATAACTTTGAAACTTTGCTTCTTTCCTATGATAGGCATTTAAAGCTATACATTTCTCTAAGCATTTATTTTTAGTTTTATCCCATAAGTTTTAATATGCTTCACTTTAATTTTCATTTAAACTATTTTCTAATTTTCTTTGTGATTTCTTCTTTTACACCTGAATTATCTGTTTAATTTCTTAACATTTGTGGATTCCCCATATTTCTTTCTGTTGTCAACTTCTAATGTATTCCATTGTGGCCAGAGAACATATTTTATATGGATTTCAATCCGTGTAAACTTACAGTGACCTCATTTATGGCCTAGCATATAGTCTCCTTGGAGAAAGTCCTCTATGCACTTGAAAGGAATATGTATTCTATAGTCCTTGGGTAAAGTGTCCATTATATCTGTTAGACTTAATTGGTTGATAGTATTGTTCAAGTCTTCTACACCCTTTTCTGTTTAATTATTCTACATTATTGGAAGTAGGTTATTAGAATCTCCCACTATAATTATTAAATGATCTGTTTATTCTTTCAGTTGTGACAGTTTTTCTTCATGTGTTTAGAGGCTCTATTGTTAGATGACTATATATTTGTAATTGTTATATATTCCCGGTGAATGGACTCTTTTTTATCATTATAAAATGCCCATCTTTTCCTTGGTAATATTTATTGTCTTAATGTCCATTTGTCTGATATTAATATAGTTATTGGCTTATGTTTACTGTTTGCATAGTATCTCTTTTTCTATCCTTTTACTTTCAACCTGTTTGTGTCTTTGAATAAAAGGTGTACATCTTATAAAAAGATTAAGTTAGATCTTGCTTTTTATTTAGCCTGACAATCTCTGTCTTTTGCCTGGTTGTTTAGACTATTTACATTTAATATAACTAGTGATTTGGTTGGATCTACATATTTGTCTTTTGATATTTGTTTTTTATATGTCTCCTGGTTTTTGTTTCCTCTAGCCTTTCCTGACCACATATTTTGAGGATCATTTTAAAACTTCTGTTATTATTATTTTTTTTTTTGCATTTTAGGAGTTATTTTCTTAGTGGTTGCTATGTTATATGCATCTGAATTTATCACAGTCTTCAGATTAACACTAACATAATTCCAGTAAAATATAGAAATTTTGCTCCATTTTCTACCCTTTGTGCTATTATTATCAAGTGTATTACATCTATATTTATGTAAACCCAAAATATAGCTTTGTAATTGTGCATTTATATATTATGTCTTTCAGAGTTGTTAACAAAAGAAATAAGGAAAAACGTATTTATTGAGCATTTTATATTAATACACATACTTACTATTTCTACTATTGTTCATTTCTTCCTGTGGATTCAAGTTATCCCCTGGTATGATTTCATTTCAGCTGAAGATCTTACTTTAATATTTACTGTAAGGTAGGTTTGCTGGCAACTTTGGGTTCTAATTTTCTCCCCTGAATATTTTTATTGGTTCTTTTGTTGTTGCTATTTTGTTTTATTTTTACTAAGTTAGTTTGTTTCTTTGTTTAATACCTTGGCTGAGCTATATCTGTGAAATCTGTCTTTCCACAGTGTATGACCACTGATGACTCTGTTCAGCTTTGTTGTTGTTGTTGTTGTTATTGTTGTTGTTGCTATTGTTTTAGTGTTCTTGCTTTTAATTTTAAGCCTGGCTTCCTATGCTTCATCCATGTATATCTTAGTGGTCTGCAAATATTTGGACAAAGGACATGCTTAAACACTTTGAACCACTAAAAATTCTGTCCTTTGTCAATAGATCTGTATGTGGGTAAGGCAGTATATTCAATGCTCAGGATACTCATGTCTCTTATGCATGTATGTACATTCTTAGGGTTAAATAGAAGGTTATGGCCAGCTTGGACCTTTTCCCATCCTCATTGGGAATATACATAGTCTCAACCATGAATATACCTGCCCTGGCCTCAGGTTAGCTGTACCACAGATTATCATCTTCACCAACAATATTGCCAGGCATGTATTTTTCCCCCTCCTCCAAATCTAGTGAGCCACCTTCAACTGCAGAAGTTGTTTGTCTCCATGGTGTAGCCTACTTTGTAAGGACCTCTGTGTAGACAGAGTTGGGTAGATAGGAGAAGCACCAGGTCAGAATGCCACAGATTCCCACAGTTCTTACCTGGGTCTTATCTGTAACCACACTCTGAAAGGAAGACAGAAGTTCATCAGTTTCTTAAGCACAAATACTTCTCAGATTATTATATTCATTTGGTCAATTTTTCAGAGAATCCAAATGGTTGTTTTTGTTAATTCTGTCCAGCTTTATAGTTGCTTTGGGGGGAAAGAATTTGCCAGTCTCTTCACTTCACCATGGCTGAAAATCCTGCCTTACCTTACTTCTTTGAATCTAATTTTATTCACCTGAAACATAGATATCCATGTTTCTGAAACTATTTTATAGGGTTATTATGAGAATCATATAAAGCAGTGCATGATACGTGCTTGACATAAAGTAAGCCCTTGATAAACATTAACAGGGTCACTACACACAGTTGAGTGATTTGTGCCCTGCACAAATGTGTTGAGTGAGGGGATGAATGGGGTTGAAATTCAGCTCATGCTCTGCTTGTCCAGCTATGAGTTCCAGCACTGGATTGCATCTATCCAGAGGAGGCATGTTTTCCCAATTCCTTTACGCAGAGAAGGCAAGATTTTTTTAATTCACACAGAAATGTCATACAGTCTAGATGGTCTCAGAACACTGATTCCTGTTACCTTCCTCCCCTCACTTCTAGACCTTCTTAGTGAATGTCAATTCTTTTATCTTGAACTGGCCCAGTAAATATGCTTACACAAAAGCCCTTCATTACTCTCATGTCCTTTGGTTGTTTCTCCTCTGTTTTCATGTTCTTTTTTTCTTTCCCTTTTTCAGAGTAAATGGGCTCAATTATTTTGCGCATGCATTTATGGAAACATGAATTAAAAATAAGTTGTGGACTGCTGCCTGCTGCTAGTGTGGATGTTGGGAAGAGTATTGCTAATTAGATTTCCTGCAGAAACCCAATTTCTAAATCCCTCTAAAAGACTCAGGACAGCTTCAGGATCCTTCTCTCACTCCATTTAAGCATCTAGCTCCCTTCTGCAGGACACTGAATTTCTGTCTTGCCTTTGAACCCAGAGATAAAGAAGCCTATTGATTCAGCTTATGTTTCTAGTAAGTGGGGTTTTATTTATTTTCTCATGGAGCAGAGGGGTTCAAGAATTTGTCTAACTTTCTTGTTTCTCTAGCAATGTTTCTCAAACTTGTCCTTATATGTGCGTCACACAAAAGGCCAACATGTCTGAATATGTCTTTATTGGTAGGCAAAGCCTGCTTCCTGTCCATGTGCCAGCCATTCCTGCTGATCCTGCCTATTTTGCTTCCAGAGTTATGGACAATGGGAAAGATACATTCATCTTTTCAGGAGAAATACAGGTTGAAAACAGAAGAGGAGGGGCGCCTGGGTGGCGCAGCCGGTTAAGCGTCCGACTTCAGCCAGGTCACGATCTCGCAGTCCGTGAGTTCGAGCCCCGCGTCGGGCTCTGGGCTGATGGCTCGGAGCCTGGAGCCTGTCTCTGATTCTGTGTCTCCCTCTCTCTCTGACCCTCCCCCGTTCATGCTCTGTCTCTCTCTGTCCCAAAAATAAATAAACGTTGGAAAAAAAAAAAAAAAAAAAAAAGAAAACAGAAGAGGATCAGAAGACATAGGAATAGAAGAGAGAAGGAAAGCAAGAGACAAAAAATAAGGGAAAGGAATGAAGCATTTCTGTGAGGGCTGGACAAATGTGGGTGATCTCTGGAGGGTTGAGAAGTCAAAAGAATTGAGACTCTTACCTTCTCCAAAATCCCCATTTTGAAAGCATTAATTATTTTGAGTGCTCTATCTTTTAAAAAATATTTTCAATGTTCTTTTTTTATTTGAGAGAGAAAGAGAGAGAGAGGGAGAGAGAGAGAGAGAGAGAAAGTGTGTGTGTGTGTGTGTGTGTGTGTGTGTGTGTGTGTGTGTGTGTGGAGAGAGGGACTGGGGGGGAGATAAGGAGAGGGGGAGGGAGGGAGGGAGGGGGGGAGAGAGGGAGAGAGAGAGAGAGAGAGACAGACAGAGAGAGAGAGAGAGAGAGAGAGAGAGAGAGAGAGAGAGAGAGAATCTAAAGCAGGCTCCATGCTCAGCGCAAAGCCTAACACAGAGCTTGATCCCATGACCCCGGAATCATGACCTGAGCTGAAATCAAGAGTTGGACACTAAGCCAACTGAGCCACCCAGGTGCCCCAAAATATTCTCAGTGTTCATGATCTAACTTATAGTTAGTCTCTAAATAGGGTATAATCTGTGTTAAGAGCTTGAACGTTGGAAGGATAGCAGCGACTGCATTGAGGTTTCTGATACTCAACTCCCTGAGTACACATCACTGTGGAATGGATGCCTTTTGGGCATAAACACATCTTGTTAATAAATGAAGAAATAAGAATTCTTAGGAGAGGGGGAGTATATAATCCAATGAATTATATCTTAATATAATTGTCTAGCCCAAGCAATATTGCAGATGAGAGTATTAAAAAGGAGCCTCTCATGTCATTGTTGCAGAAGTGAATTTAACGTCTATCTACTTTATGAGAAGACCATTCTCATTTTAGGCACTCTCCTTTTTGAACATTCTCATTTTATTTATAAGGAATAAATCATTACTTATTGCCAGCATAGTACTTCAAATGCCCCTTCCATCGCTTCCAGTATATAGATGCTGATCACATCAGAGAGATGCCATTTGCCAAAAGAGAACACAACTGCAGGTCAGGGTGCTCCATAACAAAGGCACTGGGAGATGCCACACTATGCATGCAACCAGTCTCATTAACAAATAAATGCATCAAGCATATTTCCAAATAATAACAGCTTCCATGAAAATCAATTAAGAAAGATGTAATACCCAAGTGTGTTTTGATCAAGCATTGACTAGCAATCAGTACTAAGAATCCTAAAGCAAGAAGTGGAATGAATCAAAATAGAGCATAACGCTTTAGAGGAGAATAATTTGAACTACTGTTGTAGTCACTCACATTAAAGGCTCTTAATTATCTTTTAGTGGGGGAGAATTGGACACTAAAATCTGAACCCCCATGTATTCTATAGAATCTACTACAATTCCATTTGCAAATGTGCATGATTACCATTGCTGGTGAGGGTTCAGTCATTCTCAGCAAATTCTTTTGTCATGTCCCCAAAGTCCTAAGTTTAGAAACACCACTAGAGATGTTATACTTGGATACCTGGTATGAATGAGCTTCTTATGTTTTAGGATCAAGATTCCTAAATCAAGAGTGAGTAGAACTCATTGTTTTAAGCTGCGTGGCTGAGATAACCATGGTCAGACTAGGCTATATGTTACTTTATATGCCATTTTGCTGTTTACAGAGTGGTCTCTCATGCATTATTTCCATCGATTTTTATCACAAGTCAGGAAAGACAGCCACAGAGGTAAAATTACCCCCAGATCTCTCTTCATCTCACACTGAACCAGTCTTTCTCCATCTTGAATGAGTAAAGATTACCTTTCCAGTCTAAGTAGAATTACACTGTAGTTATACCCATTCAAGAGAACTTTATTTTATTCCTCTTTGCAAGGTTCTGGCTTTCCTTCAATACTCCTCAAGTATAAATTCAAAGCCACTCATGACTTTTTTTTTTAATATGAAATTTATTGTCAAATTGGTTTCCATACAACACCCAGTGCTCATTCCAACAGGTGCCCTCCTCAATACCCATCACCCACCCTCCCACCCCCTATCAACCCTCAGTTTGTTCTCAGTTTTTAAGAGTCTCTTATGTTTTGGCTCCCTCCCTAACTTCTTTTTTTTCCCTTCCCCTCCCCCATGGTCTTCTGTTAAGTTTCTCAGGATTCACATAAGAGTGAAAACATATGGGGGCGCCTGGGTGGCGCAGTCGGTTAAGCGTCCGACTTCAGCCAGGTCACGATCTCGCGCTCCGTGAGTTCGAGCCCCGCATCAGGCTCTGGGCTGATGGCTCGGAGCCTGGAGCCTGTTTCCGATTCTGTGTCTCCCTCTCTCTCTGCCCCTCCCCCGTTCATGCTCTGTCTCTCTCTGTCCCAAAAATAAATAAAAACGTTGAAAAAAAAATTAAAAAAAAAAAAGAGTGAAAACATATGGTATCTGTCTTTCTCTGTATGACTTATTTCACTTAGCATAACACTCTCCAGTTCCATCCACATTGCTACAAAAGGCCACATTTCATTCTTTCTCACTGGGCTCATGACTTTTCTTAAGCAGAGCCCATATTTCTTTAAGATGTGTCTTATCTGAACCATTTGATATATAGAAATAAGTGAGGCTAAAAACTCCACTAATAAAAGGTTCTTAATAAGAGGAAATAAGGAAGTCAGAAAGACAGCTTCTCTTAGAGATTATCTAGTCCTACCCACTCAATTTACCAGTTGAAAAATTGAGGCCTGAGGTCACATGTTAGTGAAGGGCAGACCCACCACTCCTGAGTCCCAGCACAGTGTTCCTTCTGTTTCTACAGGGCAGTGCTTGTTGCAATAACCCAATTCTACCTTCTCACACTAATTGCCTCACCATGTAGCCTGGACAGCAAGCTTCCTGCTGTGCCTGCCTCAGGCAGTACTCCTTGCTCTGGCCATCTGCAAAGAAGATAAAGGAGACAGTGGACTTCCCTGGACCCTTATGAAGACACTGCCTTTACAGACACCACAGTGGCTATAACCTGGTTGTGTCAGAGAACTGAGCAAGTCTCCCCAGCATCACTAGCAGGTGGTCAATGCCATGAGCTGAACGTACCTCCACACATTTAATGAGGGTGAGTCCCATATAGGAATAGGCCCTGGGAAACGTTGTGTTTTAGGAAGAGTTTAGTATAATGGAAAGGACATGAGATTCAGTGTTCAAAAGCTGGCATTCACGATCTGGCTCTGCTACATACCAGTGTTGTAGACTTGGGCAATTTACTTCATTTCTCTAAGCTTCTGTCTGTGGGTCAAGGAATACTTAATGAATGTCTATTTTATACTGGACCTTGGACCAGGCTCTTGGGACATCACAATGAATGGGAAAGTCCTAGTTTTCTTTCTTTGATGCTTACCACTTAGCCTCAGTTTACCAATCTATTCATTTAGTCACACTAATAATACCCATCTCACCATGTTATGAGAATCAAATGGGATCGTGGACAAAAAAGCACTTTGCAGACTGTAGCTCTTGCCATTTTCATTTAGGACAGAGCCAAGGGCCAGTCCCTGAGCTGTCAGCAACTCACCACAGGCCTTGCATGTGTGGTTTCACTGTCTCCTCCAGCCACCTCACACAGGAGCTTCACAGAAACTTCCCTGGGAAGCATCTCAGCTTCCTTCCATGGGTGAGGTAGGCAGCCTCACCCCAGGTTCTCCATTTTGGAACATCAGTCCCTCCAGCTCCTGCCCAGGGTGCCTTCAGTCCTTCTTACCCACAGGAGTCATACCCCTAGAACTTCTGCTACTTCTAGCTTCAGTTCCCGCTGCTATAACAAATTACCAGAAACTTAGCGCCTTAAAATAATACAAATTTATTACCCTACAGTTCTGGAGGTCATAAGTCTAACATGGGTTGGTGATCTGATTCCTTTCAGATGAGATTCAAGGGAGGAGGCACTGTCTTGCCTTCTCCAGCTTCTAGAAGCTGCTTGCCTTCCCTCTCTCCTGGCCTCTTCCTCCATCTTCAATGCCAGCAGCTGCTGTGCTACCACTTTACATGGAATTGTGCTCTCCTTGATGTTAGACATCCCCCTGACTTAGACATTAACCTGCAGTGCTCTGCCTTCAGTAGGGGCTTACCAATTGTTGGTTTAAGAAATGAAGAAATACATGATTCAAAAAATAAACAAAATTGAAAAATTGATGCCTATTAGCACATGATGATCTTCACATCTCTGTCTCTCTCTGACCCTTGCTTCCATCATCACATCTGCTCTGACTCTAGCTCTCCTGCTTCCCTTTTCTGTATATTAGGACCCCAGTGATTCCACTGGGCCCATGCGTATAATCGAGAATAATCTCATCTGCGAAGTCACTTTTGCCCTGTAAGCTAACATATTTCCAGGTTCTGGGAATTAGGGCTTCTTTGGGTGGTCATAATTGTATCCGTCATACCAGCCCACAGTCCCATGCTGTGGACACTCTCAGGATCACCAGCCTCAGGGGCTAACCTGACAAATTCGTCTATGCTAATGGGCATAGGAGCTCCTCTTTCTTCCTTCCATGGTGTCACACAAGTGTCTAGAGGAATGCTCCCTTATCAGAACAAGAAATAGCCTTAGTGACAATCTAGTCCAAGACCTTTACCTTACAGATTAGGAACCCAAGGGCCATTACAGATAAAGTGACATCCATTATGGCAGAGTTGGGATGAGAGCCCAGACCCCTTCTCCCTCCAATGCCAGTCCTTCTTTCCTTATGTCACATGCTCTGTGGGCAATGTTGTTAAGCTCAGGTAAAGAAGGGCATAATCATCACCAGACAACCATGATCCATCCCCTCCCAGTGAAGGCTTCTTTTAGAGGCAGAGGCAATACCCTGAGAAAGGCTCGTCCTCATGGAGAGGCAGGAAATACTTCATAGACACTCTGCAAGTATTCTGGCTCATTAAGGCAAGTCCCTCACTGGAGCTCAAGTGCTGCCAGGTTGGCACCAGAATCTCATTAAAATGAAAGAATCACAAGTCACAGCTTGTTGAAGGGTTTGCTCGAGGGTCAGGACTTAAAGCCCAGTGACCTCATTGCTCAGGAGATGAGGGACACATTTCTGCAAGCAGCACCAGAGAACTAACATGGCCTCTCATGGTGAGTTCCAGAGGAGGGGCAGGGATAAGAGGCTACAAATCCCTTCAGCGACCTTACTCTGATGAGAAGTTGGCTCAAATGAAAGGCATGGCCACTAAGAACCCTTCTGAAATGTCTAAAGAGGAAAAAATTCAATTGAAATAGAGCATGCCCCTGCTGCTTACATGCTGTAAATGGTACCTGGGTACATTCTGGAACCTGATGCACATTTGGTTCCCACAGTTACCCTTTCCCACCCTTCAAGGACAAGTCAAGCAGAATGAGGGTGGGGTGGGAATGCTCTTGATTTGTGGGCCAATGTTAATGCACCCTACCCTGACAGGCAGAAAAGCAACTTGCTTGTCCACCCACCTGTGTGTCCCACCATTGCCAATAGCGCCGGCTTTTTTTTGGTTGTTGTTGTGGCAGAAAACAGTTAACATGCTTCTCACCACCCCCCAACAAAAATCTAAAATAATAGCCTCAAATGAGAATTTTTGATCTCTTGTATTAAAAAATATATATAACATATTTTATTTTATTATAAAAGCAATGAATGTTCACTGACTCAACTTTGAAAAATACCAAAGCACACAGAAGAAAATATAAATCACTGATAATTCAGTCATCTAGAAATAACTTCTACCACCAAGTTGGCAGATAAAGACTTTTTCCTTATGTATATACCTTGTTTTCTCTTTTATAAAACAACTTATACCACACATATTGTTTGATCTGTTTTGGCAGCAGAATATTTAGGTATACTGTGTTTTATGTAACAAATTCCCTATTGTTTGAGCATTTAAATGATTTCTTTCACCATCATCAACACCACCACCAAGATAGTTTTTTAGATAAGCCAGTAGGAAATACTTGGTTGCGACCCTGTTCCTTAGGTCTGTCAGGTAGTCTATAGAGAAAGGTATCTTTTGATTCTTAAGGGTTAAGCTTGTATTATTAGTGGCACTCTGCCCAGAAGCGATTTCTTTCCTATCTAAAGCAGGTAGAGTCTGAGAAAAGAGATTAAATGGTTTTTGAAATTTATGAGTTGGCGAGACCACAAGAGCTAGACCTGTCTACGAGGCCTTCTTGGTGGAGGAGTGTCTGGCCAGTGTAGCCTAGAAGCTGGGAGGTGAGTGCTCAGGGAGAAACCTGCTGAGGCAGCTTCTTAAAGAATCTGTCAGAGACATAAGTGACCCTGGGGCTAGGTGACATGCTTTAACAAACCCAGAAGTCTGATCCCATTTATCGGATGGGACAGCAGATGTCCTATCTCCAAAGTGTCTCTGAAGTGTGCCCATGATTATGTTTATTTTTATCTAAAGAAGACAGAAAATGAGCTTTACCAATAGTATTACACAGTGAGGAACAAACACATACGTATAATTGGTAAGTATTTACATGGAAGGGGTACATGCTCAGAAATATTTTACTGATGAAGCATATAATAAATAAAGTTCAGAGACTGTTGCCTTAAAACAGAAACTTCATAGTAGACAGAGTAAGAAGCATAGGAAGAGAGCTCCAGGGGGCAGGAGCCCAGGAACACTTTGCATAGACAGTCCCAGTTGGGATCATCCCGTTTGAAACAAGTGAAAAGAAAAACAAAAACACACACACAAAAACATTGTTCTGTCCTGGAATGTGTGTGTGTGTGTGTGTGTGTGTGTGTGTGTGGTATCTGTCATTGTAATTGTATTTTTCTTCTATTCCAGTTTGCCTATCTCTACTGACCACTCTCCCAGCTTCTACACCCTAAAACCAGAGGTCTTTGCTAAAGGCTGCTTACACAAAGTAAGGTGAGCAATTATTGACTCTCCCATGAGCCAGGTTACCTGAAAGGTGATCACTAAACCCTGTGGGCAGGAAGTACTTGACTTTAAGCAGGCATTAGCACATTTCACCTCTGTGACAGTGAGGGGTGGGGCAAGAGGGGTGCCGCCAGGGTGTGCTCTCAATGACACTCCAGCCCTAGAGCTCCTCTCAATTCTGCCTCACTGACAGCCTGTCTTGCCATCTCCATCCTGTTCTCACCCATGGAACTGGCTCTCCAGAAAGAGCTGTAAACCCACTCACATGCACGTATCGATGATGGAAGAGGCTAATTTATGAGGTCCCACTTAGTCAGCCAGTGAAGCCCAAGAGCAGAAATGGGTGGCTAATGACAAGTTTTACTGGATGAAGGAGGAAATGCTAGGCAGACTTTCATCCCTCCATTTTCCTGTCAACACTGCAAAAGGGTTAAGGTCAGAGCATGAGACTTAGAGCCAGCTCAGTCCACTAGCTGCAGCCTCCAGGGACAGCGGGTGCAGAGAGAAACTGAGAGAAACTACCCATCAAGGTTGTGCCTGCAGCTCAAAATGTGGTCCAGTTTTCAGGTTCCAGCTACTCCCAGGATGGATTCAATCTGAGAAGTGTTCAGACACTCTTTTAAGAACTCTGCAAACCTTGGGGGGAAGGAATTAAAGGAAGGAGAAGAAATGCTGGTATTAATCTGGGCTCCTCTGAAATCACCTAACCTAACTTCCTAAAGGGTCTAAGAGCCCCCAAGTGGAGACAGAGGCACACATGATCCACATGCCAGTACACACACAAGGGGAGAAAAATCAATGTGTAGTAAGTTGAACCATGGTCCCCAAAAGATATGCCCAAGTCCTAATCCCTGGTACTTAGGAAAGTGATCTTATTCAGAAACAAGGTCTTTGAAAATGAAATTAAGTATCTGGAGATGAGATCATGCTGCATTTAAGATGGGCCCCAAATCCAGTGATATATGTCCCTATAAGAGGCAGATCTGAGACATGAGAGGAATGCCATGTGAACACGGAGACAAAGACTGGACTGATGCATCTGCAAGCAAAGGAGAACAGAGATTACCAGCAGCCACCAGAGGGTACGCAACAGGCATGGAATACATTCTCCTGCAGAGCCTTCAGAAGGTATCAACTCTGATAACATCTTGATTTTGGACTATTGGCTTCTGGAACTGGGATAAAATAAATTTATGTTGTTTTAAGCTACCTAGTTTGTGTTTATTTGTTACAGCAGCTATAAGAAACTAATGCACAAGGGTATAACTGGAGCAGAACGACCCCACTCTGGCATTGCAGTCCCCTTGTCATCTGTGGCAGCAGTATTAGCCATTCCAGAATTCTAGGACAATGACAATACTTATTAGCCTTCTGAACTCAAGGCATGTTTTTTTTTTTTAATTCCAATATAGTTAACATACAGTGTTACATTAGTTTCAGGTGTATGGTATTCAACAATTCTATATATCACTGGATACTCCTTAAGACAAGTGCCCTCCTTAATCCCCATCACCTATTTCACCCATTCCTCTGCCCACCTCCCCCCTGGTAACCACCAGTTTATTCTCTATAGTTAAAAGTCTGTTTCTTAGTCTCTCTCTCTCTCTCTCTCTCTCTCTCTCTTTTATTTTCCTCTGCATGTTTGTGTTTTTTCTTAAATTCCACATATATGGGTGAAATCATATGGCTAGAGCCTCATATGGCTAAGCAAAATAAGTCAGAGAAAGACAAAAGCCAAACCCAAACAGAGAATTGAGAATCAGTTTTCTGGAAGAGAGTTGAGTTGATACAGGAAGGATGTCTGCTCCTCTCAGCTGAGTCTAGTCCCATTCTTCTTGGGTATACACATGACTGAGGGGTTATGGAGGGGTTCTGGGGAGAAGCTGCTAATCTGTTTTCTACTTTGAAGCTAGGGCCCATGCTGGAGACTAAGATCTTGTCTTGCTGGAGAAGAAAAATGTGACTACGTTCCAAAACACCAGAAGTAGTAGATGTCAAACATGCTCCTGGCACTTCTTAAAAAGTCATAGAACGCCTCAATCTGATGATTCTTCAAGATCTTATTAATTTATAATATTGTGTTCAATCAAGACCATCACTTTTTATTATCTTGCTGCTCTGAATTGTATCTTCCTTATTATTCTCAGCTACAGCGGCTATAAATTAAAATCATTCAGAATTTATACTCTTACAGTTCATTATCTATGATTGGTATTATCTCACTGCCTTTTTCTGGTCTTTCTATATCCTCTGACAAGAAATATTGCAATAGAGTCTAAATACCATCCAACCAATAAATGTTGAGTTTTAAAAAGTCTCTATTGACTGTACTACCCTAAAGTGCACCCCATTCCTCCTTCTTATCTCCACAACCAGAATCCCTTCTGCCAAGACGGGATCATCAGAGAAAGGGAGATTCTAAAGAGATGGCATTTAGGATTGGGATATAGGTCCTTGCTTTGGTTCTGTGCAAATTGGGCACGCCATTTTCTCTCCTTCACCTTCACCTCTTTCCATGACAGTCAAGAGACATTAAGACACATCAGCTTGCTTCATGAGTAGCAACCTTACTTCAGTGACCAGGGAGTGATATAATTAGTTGAATCAAAAAGCAATGAGTGGCCCATTACTGGAAGTTCTGAACACCTCTCAGTGACATTCCAGATGTGTGCCTACAAAGGCTAGAGGCTAGTCCCTTGTTTCTAAGACTGATCAAGGCTGTGTGACTATACAGATCCTTCCATTAGACCCCAGGAAAAAGAAATACCAGTTTCTGACAGTGCTGAGATTCCCTCAAGTTATGCTTGGATGTGTTTGTTCACTAAGGAACTTGATCAAGCGGACTGATATATCTACACTGGCTTTTGCCATGGCTATTCACATCATTGTCCTTCATGTTAGTAAGAATGTTTTTCAGACAAATGGAAATTGACAATACTCACTAAAACATGAATATTCCAATCCTTACTTGTCTAACTAATTGGAAAAAGTTTGTAGTCAGTGCATGCACTGGCCTTTTATAAAAACATAAAGGCATGGATATATTTCCACACTCAGGAACACTTATTTCTTTCTTCTCTCCTCTTCTTCCTTTCGTTTTTCTCCTATAACTCAGGGTAACATGAAGATGCCAGAGATCACAAGAAAGCAGATAAAGGAGGAGAAACAGGTCACAGAGTGGCAATGCGTAATCTATTGGCACTCTTCTAAAATTCACTTAAAAATTTAAAAAACACCAACTTTCAAATTGATAAAGTCTGACTCCACAAAGTCTGTGGACAATTGCTACTTGTCCCTATCTCCTGATTTCACTCAACTGCACTCACAATTCAATAGCCATCAAACAAAAAACATACAATGACCAAAAGTACATGTACTACCAGGACTGTTGGGGATTAGGCTCTGGAGCCACCACTATGGATACATGAAAGCAGGTCCACGTCAAGAGTATAACAAACCTGGGGCGCCTGGGTGGTGCAGTCGGTTAAGCGTCCAACTTCAGCCAGGTCACAATCTCGCGGTCCGTGAGTTCGAGCCCCGCGTCAGGCTCTGGGCTGATGGCTCGGAGCCTGGAGCCTGTTTCCGATTCTGTGTCTCCCTCTCTCTCTGCCCCTCCCCCGTTCATGCTTTGTCTCTCTCTGTCCCAAAAATAAATAAAAAACGTTGAAAAAAAAAATTTAAAAAAAAAGAGTACAACAAACCTAGTTATGTCTCAGAATCACTTGAGAAGTGTCTAAAAATATTTTTTTAAAAAAACACAAAGGAAAAAAGAAGGAGAGAGTCCCGTGAAAGCTGAGACTCCACTGAAATACTGTATTGCATCCACCAGATAGACGAAAATGACAAAGTCTGACAATATCAGGTACTGGTGAGGATGTAAAGTCCTGGGGAGGAATGCTAACACCTCAAAATGGGGTATAACTTGGTACGAGCACTTTGGAAAATAGCTCGGCACTCTCTATTGAAATGGAAGCTGCAACCCATGACCCAGCCATTCTACTCCTACTCTCTGCTCCAGGGAAATTCTTGGACATGTATATGCACCAAGAGGCATGTACAAAATGCTTACAGTAGTGCTGTTGGTAACAGCCAAACCACAGAAATGACCCAAATGTCTAAGGATGGTGGAAGAAATCAACTGTGGTATTTTCATGCAGTGATTGAAAACCAAATGAACCACAGCTACATGCATCTACATTGACAAGCCACAAAACAACAATATTATTTCATTTGTATAACAGGTTACAAACCTAATCGACATGCTGTTTGGGGCTATATACATAAGTGGTAAGGTCATAAGGAAAAGCAAATGAACGATGGACACAAAATAGGATAGTGGTTCCCTCTGAGGGAAAGGAAAGATTTTGGATCTAGGTGGGTGACAGAAGAGGTTGTAAATGGACTGACAAACGTTCAAATTCTTATGCTTGGTGTTGAGAACACACATGTTGATTTCATTGTAATTGTGAATCCATGCATACATGTTTCACTTTGTTGCACATGCTAGATTTTATGCTAAAATTTAAAAATACACAGATTTCCAGGTTCCATCTCAGATCTGTTGAATCAGTATCCCAGGCTGCGGAAACCAGGCAGTACTTTGTATAAGTTCTCCAGAGGAGTCAGATGCACTGTAGATGCACTATAGGGTTAAGAGCCACTCACCTACACACAATACTCCCCCCTCCCCCTGCCAATACACATCAGCATCCAGGTGAAAGCAGCTTAAAATATAAATCAAGGTCAAGCAATTTCAAAAGAGTCATAAAAACAGAAAAAAAGGTCAGTCTGGGAGAGTATGAAGAAAGGAAAGTTCTCTCACAGTTCAGGGTCTGAGGCTGCTATAGAAGCCTGAGGGCATCAGGCTTATTCCTGTGCCACCTCCGACCTCCCCCAGAAACTTAATTGAGCCCGTTAGATTCACAGAAGCATGAGCCTGAGATAACTGCCTCCCAGACCTGGGCCCAGGGCAGGCTTTCACTAGAGCTTTTGCTGCAAAGACAGAAACACTATGTGGGAGAAAGCGTCCTTGTTTGGCACTCATCACAGGAGACATCTAGACCTGGACCGACACGTACAAGCTATGTGATCTTTAGCAAGTCACTTCCCCTCTCTGAGCCCTCAATTTCTCATCTGCCCTGCCTCTCTCACAAAATTGGAATCCCATGAGACTGTACATGGAAGGGCTTTGCAAAATGAAAGTACTACTCCGAATGGTTCAGTGAGTCCATTACCACATCAGTGGCTACTTTTCCCTACAAGTCAGAAACATAGGCTGTCAGTTCTGAATAAGCAGAGTTTTCTGGGTCCAAGGAACATGGAGCTCTAAGATTTGCCACCTAAGATTTGAGACCTAAAAGCTGGACTAGGGCTTAGTGTCTCCGCATCTATCTCTAAACACTCAACAAATATTTAACAAACACCCACAACTTATTCAGAGTCTAACTTCTCCGGCCCCTGATAATTCAGAAGAGGATGTTCATTAATCGCTCAGGACTACTGGAAACACCTTGCAAAGCTACAACACAGCCTAAATATTCATTACTGGCTTTGAAACTAACATTTAACCCAGTTATACAATACCTTCCAAATTAAAAATGCCAGATTTAGCAAAAAAGAAATGCAGGACACTCAATTACATTTGAATTTTTCTTTTTTGTAAGTTTACTTATTTATTTTGATAGAGAGAGAGAGCGTGCACAGGAGGGACAGAGAGAGGAGAGAGAATCCCACTGACAATACAGAGCCTGATGTGGGGCTTGAACTTATGAACTGTGAGATCATGACTTGAACCAAAATCAAGAGTCAGATGCTTAACCGACTGAACCACTAGGTGCCCCTGAAATTTTTAAATATAATTGGAAGTTGGAATAATTTTAATGTATAAGTATGGCCCAACTATTGCATCAGATGTATTTATGCTAAAAAAAACCATTGTTCATCAGAAAACTCAAATTTAAGTGGGTGTCCTGTATTTTACTTGGCAACTCTATTCCCAAAGGACAAACAGATCAGCACTTTCTCCTACATCAGTGTGAGAGCTATAAAATCCTATTTCCTTTACTTGGTGAGAGAGTGAAGGGTCGCCTTGGTCCTGAAATTGGACTTGCATCCTACGGAAGGCGCACACATTAAAAGCAGGTTTCAAAGGAAACAGGTTAGAGCAGAGCCAGGAAGCCTTAAAACTGCAAACAGAAATAGACATACAAACCCTGTGCTAGCCCATCTGGGACACTTTGTGGTGGCCTCTACCCTTACCTCTGGGCATCTCCTTGGAGTGCTCTGTCTCAGGCCCGTCCAACAGGTCCATCTGGGAGGCCTCCTCAGAGGGGACTCGGCGCCAGGACCAGCTCTGGTTCCGGAGGTCGTGGAGTGGTGGGGAGTACTCCAGCTCACAGGGGAAGTCAAAGCTGCACTCCAGACCTGCAGTGACAGCCAAAGGTCAGTGGAGCAAACTGTCTCCCAAAAGAAACATTCCAGCATCGCCCCTGCTCCGCCCTCCGCTCCAGGAAGGTGGCCTTCATCTCACCCACAACCCTCATCTCTCCGGGGTGGGGAGCTGTCAGTTTCACAGCTGGCTTGGCTCCACATTGTTGTAAAGGGGACTAAGAGAGAAACAAAGGTGTTCCTTGTGTTACTCAGATTAAAGGAGGCATCTTTAGAGAAGGCAGGTGAAAAAAGAGCTAACAGGTGGGACTGGAAGAAGCTCTACATCCTGTGAGGTTACCTGGTGACATGAAAGGGCCTGAGGCCAAGTGGCTGGAGCCTGGCTTTGCAACCAGATAGGTCTGAATCTAAGTCTGCTGCTTAGCAGCTGGGTTGACTCCAGGCAAGAAAATCAGCCTCTGTGGCCTCAAATTTCCTCATCTGTACATTGGTGATGATAAATCTACCTCTAGAGTTTGCTGTAAGAGCCAGGAGGATCATGTGCTTTCTGTATTTGTGAACCTGCCTACAGTAGATGCTCAAGAAAAATCTTCGCCAGGTTCTGCTCTATTTGAGAAGAGAAGGCCAAATGGAGCTCAGGCCTTTACTCACAGCCCTGTCTTCCAGCCTTAGATCTACTCTTCGGCTCCCTCCAGACAAGAGGGCCAAGGCCATGAAAGCTAGTCTGGGCTCATTCTCTCTTGGGGAGAGGGTGGGGAAGGTCACTGGTAAGGAGAGAGAGGGAGAGGGAGAGGGAGAGGGAGAGGGAGAGGGAGAGGGAGAGGGAGAGGGAGAGGGAGAGGGAGAGGGAGAGGGAGAGGGAGAGGGAGAGGGAGAGGGGGAGAGAGAAAGAGAGAGAGAGAGAGAGAAGGGAGGCAGGAAGAGACCATACGGTGGGACATTTTATGACCTTTTACAAGGATTCTTGTGCCCAAACCATTCCATGTTTGCCCTACTTCTAAGATACACTCACCTCCTTCCCCTTCCTAACTCCATATGCATTACCCAAAGTGGCTGAAGTACTTTGTACCCAGTAGGTTCTCAATGCTCATTGATGGGTAAATGGAATGTGTGCCAAAGTGCGAATTATTCACCCACTTTTGACTTCATTGTCTCCCCTCAGCCATGGGGATGTGAAGAAAGGGAGAATATGATATAAAAAACCCAGAACACTGGACTTGGTGTCCAGGCTTGGACAGTCTCTTCTCATGTGTGCCACTGGGTGCCCTCATCTGAAAAACATGGGTTTAGACCAAGTGACTGGGGAAACAAATGCCCAGTGAGACCTGGGCTCCAACTTCAGCTCTGCCACCAATTTTGCCGGTGCCCTTGAACGAGCCACTACACCTCTCTGGGCCTCAAGTTCCTCAAATACAAAAGGAGACTTAGACTAGATGTTTTCTAAAGCTCCTTCTTAATTTGGCTTTTTAAAGATTCCTAAGTCCTTGTTCTCAGAAGTGTTATAGGGAATTTGATAAATCAATCTTCGTAGTGGTGCTAATGGGTGCTAACTCCCAATTATCATTGTGCATCGTAACAGCTGCTTCTGTGGCTACTGCTACCTTGACCTCCAAGATGAATCTGGTGTTAAAAATTTCAGAATGCAGAGGGGAAGGGTGTCAATTCTAGTGCAGGCAGCTGGTTGTCACTGGATTGTCCCTTAGTCACATACACAGGCAGCTAAGCCCTAGGCCAGAGTGGAAGTAAAAGAATTCCTGTTGACTTTAGCCAAACTAAGTTTAGGTGGGGGTTGGTGGGGGGTTGTGGGGGAAGAAAAATCCTTCAATTACACTTCTATTAAGTATCTTTCTGCTTCTCAGCCAGTAGAGATTTATGTACCAGCTGCTCTCCGGGAGCTGCCATCTTTCTGGTCCTAAGGTTAATACTACTTGACCTTTCACAATACAGACAATTCACCTTTATAATGGTGAGCTGAAATGGGCAGGACTACAACCTTGTTTGAGTTGACATGCCACCTGCTGCCTACATATTTATCAGCTTTGAAGACTTTCTACTTGCCTCTGGGGGCTGAGCTGCTGCTGTGTCCATGAATTGGTGTCCATGAATTGTAGGCCGCTTTAATCTTCAAGACTTACTTGCCAGCCACCTAGTTTTGATTACAGAATGCAAGGAGAAAGCTGGTCCAACATTGTGTATTTTGTAGCATAAAAATTATCCTTATAATGAAAAGAGTAGCCACTAATCTTGGCTTTTCTAAAGAGGGTCAAAAAGATCCATCTATATTAACAAATGACTGAGTCAAAAGATGGGAGAGAAAGGTACTGGCCATTCCCGTCCCACATAGACAACTATTGGTGACTTTCCCAAAGCTTTCTCTTCTGTGGCCCAGCCTCTATCTTGATTTTTCTTCTCCAATTAAAGTCGTCCTATTTCTATTTGGAACAGAGGGGTGGCATGCAAGATCAAATACTGCCTGGTGTATATTAGACAGACAACAGAATATACAATCCTAGTATCAAGCATCATCCGTCCTGGGATCTTTTAACTCTGAAGAGTCAGAGAACCGGCTGTGTTTGGACCAAACCCTGCCTGGTGAAACAAGCTAGGCACATGCTCCAATTATCAAATAGGTTCATTTTGAAATTCTTGCTCCAAGGCATCCTCCCTTTAGCTGTCAAAGCTGCACTCTTTGGCTTTAAATAGAAAGGAGGTTAATATTACTGTTCATTTTGGGTGAAACTGAATTGGGCTTTTTAAAATTCCAGTTTAATTTCTCATAAAATATCAAGACAGGCTTCTTTCTCCTGCACTAGCCTCAGTGCCTTTCAAGGAATAACACCTGGGACTCATTTCTAAAAACACCAGGATAAGGAATATTCTCCTTGGGTCTTTTCTAAAGTTGTAGACCTAGGAAGCTTCTTGTGTCTCCTTAACCCTCCTCTGACCCAGTCCTGGTAGGATAGGGACTGTAGAGTATATTTTACAGATAGGACTCAGAGGGATCAAGGGTTTCAGTGAAGTGTTCAGCCTTAAGCAATTCAATGGCAGAGGCAGGTCAACATGCAAGAGAAGGCATGGGAAATAACATTCACTGAGTCCCAGCCATCTGCCAGAGACTGTGTGTGTGGTTTTTTTTATGTCACTGTTTTTCTGATGCCACTATATCTAATCTACAGAAAATCACTGAGAAGTAGATGGTATCTTCTCTCTACAGGTAAGGAAACAGAGGCTCAGAAAGTTTACTCTACGTGCCTAAAGATCAAAGGATCACCCTAAGGCAGAACCAGAATGTGACCTAAGGCTGGATAATGATGAAGATTGAGACATTTTTCATCATGCCTCCACAGTTTCAAAATCACAATCCAGGACCAACAGAGTAAATTAAATAATATATGAGAAACCTGGTAAGTGTTATATCTTGGTTATTATTACACCCAAAGTCTGCAATCTCTTCATATTTGCAAAGGCTTGTCCTTGCCCCTAAGGGAACAGATTTATATTTCCTCTGTGTCAGGCTTATTTTGCAAAGTAACCATGACCTTCAAAACATTCCAGAGATCTCGGGGCACCTGGGTGGTTCAGTCAGTTAGGCGTCGGACTTCAGCTCAGGTCATGATCTCATGGTCCGTGAGCTCAAGCCCAGTACTGGGCTCTGTACTAACAGCTCAGAGCCTGGAGCCTGCTTTGGATTCTGTGTCTCCCTCTCTATCGCTGTCCCTCCTCCCCTCTTTCTCAAAAATAAATAAATAAACATTAAAAAAATTTCAAAACAATCTAGAGATCTCAAACTTACTTTACCTATCAGGACCCAGGAGAATCTAACCATTGAAAAATAGCAATGAGAAAAAGACATACTTTCCAGAACCTGCTGATCATTGCTACCCACTTTCTTGTTGCTTCCATTGTAAAAAAAAAAAAAAAAAAGATAAAGTAATGGAATCTTCTGGAAACAGTTCTGCTGAGAGGGGTGTCAGGTGCTGTGAAGAGAAAGGTCTTGGTAGAGCAGTGAGGATGGTTCCAGGCTTGGTCCTGCATAGAGCAGCTGAGAGACCTCAGCAGGTTCACTCACCTCTCTATGCCTAGTTTTCTACCTTTGAAAAATGAAACAAATGGAGCAAATACCTTCTACAGTGCCCTCCGTCTCTGAAGGCTGGTGATTCTATAAGGCCAACACAACCAAACCTACAGACCCTCAGTCACTTTCACTCTGCCTACCTCTAAATGAGGGCTTGTTGTCATCCCTAGAAGCAGAGTCCCCATGAAACGAGGCTGAAAGTGCATCTCACTCAATGGGGACTCAGTTTACCTCAAGATCGTCAGAGAATTAAGAAGAAAATCTCAGGTTTTACAGTGACTGACTGTTCCTGAGTAAGTGTGAATGTGAATGTGTGTATGTGCGTATGTATGTTCATACATTTTTATCAGCTTGTACCTATGTTCTGAAACCTTCCAGGCTATGAGTCACATTTCAAAAACTGAATTCATTAACAGTTAGCTTTAAGGCACTGTTCTAGTATAAAAGGCAGCCATTCAGAAAAATGTTACAGAAGCTGATCAGAAAACCCTGTGGTAGCCCTGCCCAGAGAGATGCCCAGTTCCCTTTTCAAATGCCCTTGGCTGTAGAGGAGTTGGCAATGACCGCACACTGAGTCTGAGGGGGGAAACCTAGCCTTTAGAAGTGTGTGAGCCTACCCAAACATCCATGCTAAGGCCTGTGCCTAGGAGGCCACCTTGGCTAATCAGTGGAGATGGGGGTCCTCCCAGGCTGAGATGCATGAGGAGATTCTGTGAAAGTTCTAGGCACCATCTACAACACCACATAAAGGTAATAGGGAGACATGGTGTCCTTTGGACACTCAGGTGTCCCCTTGGGTAAGCTTAGAAACTCAAACAGTCCTCCTTTTTGACTGACCCAAGTCTCCAAAAAGCTCCTTTGAATCAAGGCCTTTTCTGCCTCCTTGATTCTGACCCTGGAAACACAGAGATTTCCTACTAGTTTCCTCAGTCACCTTGAGTCAATTTCAAGTGAGGGGACCAGCAGCCTCTAGTTTTTTAAACTTTCTTTCCAAGACTAGCTGGTTTCCAGGATCCTTCAGAGCAGCTGTCCTTGGGCAGGTCCACAGGAACCCACTTGCTGATGTCTTTTAGTATCAGCCCACCATGAGGTTTAGAAACAAATATTGTAGAATGAAAAGCAAAAGCAGTAATAAAAAAGAGAAGAGCACCATATTTATCCATCCTATGACACTTCACCCTTCTTTAATTGTTTTTCTCTTATTAGGAGTGTGTCAGAAATCAAGCTTGGGGTTGGACTAATGCTCTTGGCTCTGGCAGCACTGGGTATGCATTTGTAAAGAAGACCTGAGGGGAGGACCTCTGTGAAGGCCTGTGGGAAGTATTTTCATAACTGACTACATTTACTGAGAGCTTACTGTGTTTGGAAACAGTATGCCAGGCACCTTACATCATTATCTTATTTGATCCTATGAAGTAGGCAGGATTCTTACCCCCATTTAGCAGATAAAGACACTGGGCTTAGAGAAATAAAGTTACATCTGAGTTAGATATGAAGTGATTGAGTAGGCTGTGGGCTTTCACTGACCTGCTTCCTTCCTGGGACCCTGAGGCCTTGATGACAGTATCTCACAAACAGGGAATTATGAATTGAAAAGGAAGCAGCAACAGAGCCACCCTCCTTCAGAGCCACAGACACCAATAAGAGTCAAGACCTACATCAAGGCAGGTCAGGAACTGGACCCATGGAGAAACAGGCAGGGTCCAGCTAGAGGCAGGACAGGAGCTGGAGCATCTGAGCTTCCCTTGATGGAGACAGAACTGGAAGGCCTAGGTGAGGATTGAGTCAGAGTACACATTTCTATGATTCAAGTCTCAACCCCCCATGGGTGTGTTGACTCAGGAAGCTAAGAGTACACCTCAAGTAAGGCCCAGGGCTCAAAGTAACCTATCTAGGTTTCCTAACATGTTCTGGGATATCCGCTGTGTTTCTTGGATAGGGATAGGGGTGGGTTGAGGGAACTGAGGGTGGTATGGGCAAGGTTTCTATGGCCATCAGGGACCCATGAGAGAATTCACCCAACTGGATACTCAGCCATGGAATCTGCATCTGAAAACAGAGAATTATCTGGTTTTGGGGGCACCTGGATGGCTCAGTTGGTTAAGCTTCTGACTCCAGCTCAGGTCATGATCTCACAGTTCATGAGTTTGAGCCCTGCATCGGGCTCTGTGCTGACAGCTCAGAGCCTGGAGCTTGCTTTGGATCCTGTGTCTCCCTCTCTGTCTGTCTCTCTCTCTCTGTCTCTGTCTCTCTCTCAAAAGTAAATAAACATTAACAAAATTACCAGGTTAGCTGCTAGTTTAAAAAATAGCAGCATGATTGTGATATGTCTTGGGATTCCTATTTGACTGCCAGGATGCAGATGGCCTTGAGGCTGGGCTTGGCATTCCTCACTTGTTGAATGGTAGTCTCTGTGGTCCCATCCAGCCCTATAATCTTCTCCTATGAATCTATGATGAATGAATATGTCTTATTCATTAAGTGACCTTAATATCATCAGGTTTGTTTCTCAGGGATAGAGCACAAGACCTGAGATTTGATTCCAATTACACCACCTGCCAGATGGGCAGTATTAGGCACTCTCTCCCTCTCTCAGAGCATCGGTCATCTCGGTGGTCAGACTAACTTCCCAGAACTGCTAGAAGGATCCAATGAAACAATGCATGTGCTTGGAATGGAGAAATTCCTAACGCACATTAGCTGATTCAGAATTTGTACAGTCATGCCCTTTCTGAATAGTTTCTGTTTACCATGAGAAATAATATTTATATGAGCTATTTTAGCTGATAGCAGATGACCATTTCCTTGGTATTACGTTGTCCCATGTAAAGGTTGTCATGTCTACCTTTAGACGATATTTACAGAGTTAAAGGCTATTAGAACTTGAAATGACATTTGAGGTCAACTCCTTCTCCCATTGGACAGGTGATAAAAACCAAGACCCAGGCAAGGGAAAAGACTACCCCAGGATCATGTGGCTGGTCACACAGTGTGGAGGGCATTTCTCCTGCCTGTGGAGGCCTTTTCAAATGCCATCCTCTCTGGGTAGCTCCAGGCTGAACATCAGTTGCTGAATCACCAGCTCTTACTTCCTCAGGCTTAGCTTACTGGCACATTTAAGCTGAGGCTAGACTGCTTCAGGGATGGCATATACAAATGCCGGTGTATCCCTAACAAGCCTGATTTGTGGGTTCAACAAAGAATTGTATGAAGCATGCACATGTAGCAGTTCTCTTGCAGGTGGCCTTTAGAGGTCATATAATAGAGCTTCATGTCTGAGGCTGCGGTTCATTTATATATAGCTCCAGAGACCAGCATTCTCAAAACTCTGGCAGTCCTTAAGGATTGTAGCCAGATCAAAGGAGCTCCCTTGGCTGCCAGCAATTCTGAGGCACAAGGCAGAGTCATCTTCTTTTCTCAAGGTATTCTCCAGAACTTCTCGATCATTGAGCTTCTGGGTGATGAGGGACCTTTGGGACTATCTGACATGAAGAAACTGAAGTCTAGAGATATTACAGATGCAAATGGGTGGGTTGCAAAATTGGTACTAAAATCTGGTTCCAAGCCCTGTGGTATTTATTATTATTCTAAGCTATAACAAAATAATAATAATGATAATAATAATACTTTAAACAATTAGGACAATTCACAAAACTCTAGACTTTTTTTTTTTCTGAGACAAGATAGCAAAAACACATATGGCTAGGTTTCAAATATCTCCCAGTGATTCAAAAAAAAAAAAAAAATCTCCCAGGGATTCGATGGCTCAAATCACTTCCAATAAGGCTTTCTGGCTTCTCTCATCCTAGATGTACTCTTCTGCCAACAAGCTGTTTTTTGATGGTTGCTGGAAGCTCCCTGCTAGAGAGTAGGTCTGTGCATAGGCTAGAAGCTATGATAAGAACAAAGGGAGGAAACGCAGTGGGAGTGAAAGAGAAAGATCACTAGACAATTCTTGGAAATTTCCAAGCTCTGGGCTAATCAGCCTTGTGCTTTGGGGCAATTCATTTAACCACCTGAGTCTTGGTTTCCTCATGTATGAATGTGAGAGATTTATCACAATAATCATGCTGATAAAAATAATAATACCCGCCATGATGATCAAATAAGGTAATGAATGTGGACATGCTTTATAATTACAAAGTACCATATATGCATATCTTATCGCCTTTGTCGCCTGTGCCTCAGATTTACCACCAGGAGCTGAGAAATGAGCTGGACTGACTTGACCTCAGAGGACCCAGGGAGACACTGACCAAAACAGGTATCTTCCTAGCTTGCTCTGTTTTATATCAAAACTGCATGGGGCACTAGGGTGTCTGAGGAATATTGAGGAACTAGCTGCTGCATGGGATCAGACTCTTCAAAGTGAAAGCTTGGCTCAGTCACTTGACTCGCTGCATATCCGGGGGGCAAATTATTTAATCTCTCTGTACCTCAATTCTTTCGTGTGTAAAATGGGGATTAAAGCAAGGACCACCTCAGGGGATTGTGAGGAGGATTAAATGCAATACACATACCAAGCGCCCAGCGTGGCAGTGACTTGCACATTGTTTATTATTAAACTTGGCAGTCCTTGCTGTTGGTCTTCAGGTGTCTCCAGGGGTTAGCCACAGCAGAGGGGAGTTAAATGGGTCCATGTCCAACACTGAAGGCAGAAAGCTTTGACTGTGTCAAACTTTGTGGAAACTCCTTAATCTTTGCTTTTGACACACTGATCTAGCTTCCCTTTTGTAACTGAAGTCACACTAGACCTTGAATGAGAGGAGCTGCATTCTAGCCCCGGCTCTGCAGTGTGACTTCAGGCAAATCATTTAACCTCTCCAGGCCTCAGTGTGCTCATCTGAAAAATTAAGTGGTGGAATAAAATGATCCTCAGGTCTCCTCCATCTCTACCATTTTAAGACCAATTTCCCTTTTTGGGCAGATGGCCAAGACAAGCTTTCTAACTTGGCTCTAACAGCTGGTCAGCAGAATCCCAAGAGTCCTGACTTCCAGCCCAGGCTTGGATGATTAGGGGCTTCTACTCCCTCTTGCTGGGTTATCTCCTAAAGGGGCACTTGGCCCACCAGTTACCTTTGGTATTAATCTACCAGCTGCCAACAACATCTGGCCACTTACTTCATAAGACTAAGTAGCAAACCTAGCCCCTTGCCCGCCCCGCCCACAACCACTATTCATTTGTCATGGGGCCCCAGAACTGAAATCATTCACTTCCTTCCCACCAACTCGCTCCCTGGAATGCATCTGGGAACCAATCACCCAATTCAAGACATCTGTTTAGCTCACTTATAATCAAGCTGCAGCGAAGAAGGGCCAAGTCTCCTTCAATCAATCAATTATATAAACACAGCCTCAAAAGACAGTCTCAAGGAGGGTGTGTGTGTAAGCATACCCAGGATGGTGGGAGATATGTGTAGAAAGCTTAATTCTCATTTCTCTTATTTGTGGCCAGTGCAATGTTACAGATAGAAGAAATGGGACTCTGCTCCTCATCCCAGAACAGAAAATTGAAAATAATTAAGATCCCAGACATTCTGAAATTAACAAGCCCAGCCTCCACATTTTACAGATGGGAAAACCAAGGCTCATGTGACTTGGCCAAAGTGGCAGAGCCTAGGGTCTGGATAAGTAAGAGAACTGAGACCAGAACCCAGATTGGACTTTTCCAGTCCAGTTCTTTCTTTGTGATTTTCAGGATCATCTCTAACCAAATGAAGCAGACCCCACAGAGTATGTTCAAAACCTTAATAGTTTGTACACTGCTCAGCATGACATCCATAAATTAGGATCATCCCTAAAACCAGAAGGTTGGAGAAGAGCTCTGAGCAATATGGCATCCATGATAACCAGAAGAGACTGATGGTCATCAATGGTCTCAACTTCAGAACATGAAAAAATGACCCTCCCCACTTTTCTGGTCTCTAATGGTGAAGATTTGTTAGATGTTGCAGGTTACCATGGGGCTCCCCCCACTCCCCAACCCGATGCCAATCTCAGAACACAGATACAAGGCTGTCCTAGAACAGACCCTGTGCCCTTCAGGGACTCCCACTCCAGGGTGGCGAGATAGACTTCTCACACCTAACTCTCACAGTTGGCAGACATGGTAAGGCCATGGGGACACAGAACAAGAGAGATTTTCTGCCTGGGAAGACCTGAGGTTCATGGAGGAGGCAATTTTGGGGCTGCATCTTGATGAATGAAAAGATTTTAACAAGGGATAGGTTTAAGCTAGGAAGTTTGTAAGAACACATGAAGGAATAATGTTACTCCAGGCAGATGGGGAACTAGTATTGCTTATTCTCGTGTAGTTTTATGAATTCTGAAGCTGGGCTACATAGGATTAAATCCCAGCATGGAGAGTATCATGGTTAAATATAAAGTCCTTTCAGTTTTTAGAGGGAAAAACCAGGGACTTTAAGAGTTTTAAGGAAAAACTTTCTAGCAAAGTAGAGCCAGGCCACCCAAATGCAGGCTATTGGCCTCTCACTGGAATGGCCTCATTCCTCTTCCAAAGGTGAAACACCTGTGCTCCAGCATCTGGAAATCTGTCCTCACAGAACTTACAACAATGCTGTCAATTAGGAATCATTCCCATTTTTCAGATGACAAACAGAATCAGGGAGTGGTCCTTCCACACCAGGATGGTATTGACCCTATACTGATGTAACCCTTGCGACATCATGAACCCGCTGGAGTGGTGGAGACCTAAGGAATTAAAATGATGAGATGGAGAAAGCAACAAATGGGAGTGATGTGTGAGGAAATGCTTTGCAGCCCAAGTACTGAGAAAATATGAACCATCGCCCATGCGTCTACTGCACTGGAAGGGTTAAAGGTGGGCTTTTCCAAACAGATGACCTGGATTTGAATCTCAGCTTTGCCACTAGCTCTGGGCAGACTGCTGACCTCTCTCTGGGCCTAGTGTACTCATCTGTAAGATGAGGCTATTTGACTAGACCACTATGGGCCCTGACAGCTCACAATTTTTAACAAACCAAATTATTCTAGGCATCTACTCAAGTGGACTGGGTAAAGTCCTGTTAATCTGAGGTCTCTTCTGGCATAAATGTTTGCATCTGAGGTTGCTCTTGACAAAACATTTCATTTTAAGAGGATTTCCTCTCATTTTTCTCATTCTTGATCAGTCATTTTCCTGCATATGTTTTGGACACACATCTTTCTGAGCTGGTTGGGAATGCTCTGTATACAATATCTCAGATGTCCCAAAGCTGTCAAAACAAAAATTCCTCAGCTCACTCATGTCTGCTGAATATGCTTTTTTAGATTGAATAGAGAAAAAATAAGCCTGCCTAAAGTAGTTAATGTCATAGCTTTTAATTCTAAACCAAAGAAACTTCTCTCCCCTAGACACATGTCTTTCCTGAAACCAGTTAATATGACTTTAGGAATAAGAGGGCTGTGGGAACATCCTTACCCTTTACAGAGATCCTCAGGGGCTGAAAAGCTGAGTTGGAAACTGAGAGACCCAAATTCCTGGTTTGCCCCTGGATTGTTCAGCAAATGTTGCTATTTCATCTACTGTATATTTATCAGGAGCTAAACTGACTGCAAAACAGTGGATTAATCACTGGAAATGCAAAAGGGAACAAAATGTAGATTCCTTGACCTCTAAGAGCTTACAGTCTCGGAATCATGATGACTCAGGGCCACAAATAACTTAAGATATGTTGCACTGAAAAGTGTGACATCAGAAATACAAAGTACTTCAGGGGCGCCTGGGTGGCGCAGTCGGTTAAGCGTCCGACTTCAGCCAGGTCACGATCTCGCGGTCCGGGAGTTCGAGCCCCGCGTCGGGCTCTGGGCTGATGGCTCAGAGCCTGGAGCCTGTTTCCGATTCTGTGTCTCCCTCTCTCTCTGCCCCTCCCCCGTTCATGCTCTGTCTCTCTCTGTCCCAAAAATAAATAAACGTTGAAAAAAAAAATAAAAAAAAAAAAAAAAAAAAAAAAAAAAAGAAATACAAAGTACTTCATAAGGACATTATACAACTTTCCTTGGTGAGAAAACAGGGACAGAGTGAGGTCTACAACCTTGCAGGCTGTTCTAATTTGGGGTTAATGTAGTCACCAGCTGCTGGGTGGTAATCCTTACTGGATGGTTTCCAAAAAGAAGCTCTCTTTATCTAACAGACATATTAAGTCTTTGCTAAAACTGAAAAGTATTATTTCCCACGCAAACCTTCCTACTGGCTTTGATAGATCATCAGACCCAGGGGTCTGCACACATATACAAAACAATCATACAAGTACTTAAGAAAGACCTTTCAGATGGATATTTGGGACTATCTTGGACCTATGATAAAAGTGAACTAGGGCAAAATCTCTATGAGGGGCAGGGTCACAGAGCTTGGCAAATTGTAGACACTCGCTGGATGAGTAAATATATGATTGGATAGATACATACACATATATACATACATTCATACATACATACCTGGATAACAGATAAAAGTGATTTTTATCACGTTTTTTGTCTTCCAGTGGGTAAATTAGATTCATCAAATTAGATTCATCCATGATTGCTTTATCAGCTGACTTGGTTTACTTGGGCCATAGAAGGGATGAAATATAACCTAGGAAAGTTACCTGATTGATAAGAAGCATCAGGGAAGCCCCAGGTTTTGTGATGATGGTCATCATCCAATGGAGTTTCATGGAGAATTTGGGATGTTCAAGAAATAACCATTCCCTATATAAGTCAGAATCTTCTCAGATTTCAAGAAGGATTATACCAACCCAATGTTATCAAAAAGTTCCATCAATTTTTCCATACAAAAATTCCAAGGAGAAAGAGACATCATTGTAGTCTGGGTACTCAGTGAAAACAATGCGGTGGAAGCAGGGACTGAGCTGGGCCTTACAAGCTGGAACAGGTAGGCTCTAAGGAGACAGGTTCAAGGGAAGGAAAACAACAAAGTAGTTGGGGACACAATGGAAAGAGAAAGTAGGAAACAGGGGAAAGGAAGAATATAAAACATAAGGAGTATTTATCAAGGTGAGAAAAGGCTCTTACAGTCCTTGTTCCACTTTATCTCTAGGTGGCTTCAACACTGCTGATTATTTCTGTACCTAAAATTCCTTACCACCTTAGTTTCTATGAGTATACCATTTCTTATTTCTCCTCCCACATTTCCTATTTCTCCATTTCTGTGTGTCAAGCTTCTCTTCTTCTGCTTACTTCTTTTTTTTTTATTTTTTTAATTATTTATTTTTGAGAGAGAGAGACAGAGAGAGAGAGACAGAGAGAGACAGAGAGAGAGACAGACAGAGTGCAAGCAGGCGAGGGGCAGAGAGAGAGGGAGACCCAGAATCTGAAGTAGGCTCCAGGCTCTGAGCTGTCAGCACAGAGCCCAACATGGGGCTTGGACTCACGAACCACGAGATCATGACCTGAGCTGAAGTTGGACGCATAATCGACTGAGGCACCCAGGTGCCCCTCTGTTTACTTCTTAAATGCAACATCCGGGATCTTCATCCTCCAATTACCAGCCTCAACCACAACCTCTATGCTAATGACTCTCTATCTCACCTCTCCCCAAAGCCAAGACCTAGATTTACAACTCTCTACCTGTTGTCTTCACCTGGATGTCCCTGAAGACATTCAAATATAACTTGCTCAGCATAGCTCTCTCCACCTTCTCCTCTCTTAAGGTCTTGGTCACCATTTCTCCTTGCCAACTGTTTATCCTCCTTCCTGTTTCAGTTAACACAATGTCCAAATACTCAATTACCCAAGCTGGACGCTCCTGGATGGACAACCAAGTCATGCTCAACTTATAGCCAGAATCTGTCCCAGACTCCCATCCTGCCATTCCTTTTCCAACCTATGCTTCACATGTAGGATCATGTCTAAATCCTTAGTACATCTGGAAGTAACTTTCTCCAGGCACACTGCTGCTGCTTCCTCCAAGGTCCTCCATATCCTCTGGTATTGAGCTTGACCTGTTCCTGAACATGCCTTTGCATCAGGAATGCCCTTCTCATTGGTCTCAGGGTCCAAGGCCCAACCGAGCTATCTCCATCTCCAGGACATCTAACTTCTTAAGTCCTCCACAGAACTGGATGTCTCTCCCTACATTTCAGGAACTTTGAGCATGTCTGTTTCTGCACCTGTCATAGTGCAGGCATGCTTGCCTCTTCCTTGAGAGTTCTTGAGGGAAGGGAGTGTGTCCTATATGTCTTTATCACTGCTACGCCTAGAGCAGAACCAAACATACAGTTGGTATTCCAAGCGTGTTTATACCCACTCTCTCATACCCTGTGGCATCAGAGATACAGTAAGGGGGAAATGATTCAGGCAGGTAGGGATACAGAAACAATGCTCAGTGGGGAGGCCACGACTGGACTGCGTATTTGGGAACCACCTACCCAGGTAGGACTGCTAAGACCATGCTAGCAGGAGAAAGAACACATTGACAGGAGACCAGACAGGCCTGAGTGATCCTTTCCACATTAATCTGTCTGTATTTCTCTCTGTGCATCTCTATCTCTGTTCCCTCATCTGTTTCTTTCTTTCCCTTTTGTCAATACCTTTCCCCATGTCTGTGACAATTGCTTTAAATGGCTCTTTTTTAACTTGTTTTTCTTGCCTCTGTGTCAGTTGGTCAATCAGTCTTTTATCTTTTAATCTGCCTTGTTTCTTTTCTGCTTCTCTTTACCCAATCTGCCACTAACATAGAGATAAATTGTTGGTATTTATTGAGCGGATCTATGTATCTTCATTTTAAAGGTAGGGTATATGATCAAGTGGGTTATTTTAGACAAGTCTTTTCTTGAAACACCTAAGCCATCTGCTTGTTATTTAATTTCCATGGATAGGGTTCATTGGCCTCTAGCAGGCCAACAGTCCTCAGGGTGAGAGATATACCCTGCTCTTGGTTTTATATAACCAGCAGTATTGCTGTATCCCTTGGGACTCAGTCTTTTTTGGTGAATGCATTCACAGGGCTTGTATTTACCATGTTACAGATTAAAATACAAGAGCATGGACTAGGAATGAACTTGACTTCCCAGTTCAATGGAGCAGGGTAGAAAGAGAACACAAGAAGTCCTGACCTGTCAGGGCAGAGGAACAGGGAAGAAAGCTTTCAGCCCTGACAGTGGTCCACAAGGGAACTGGGAGCTGCTTTTCACTGACACCAGACACTTGAGGGTGGAATAGCTGATCACATCCAGCCACATTAAATATGTAATTTCAGAAATGTGATCAAACTGACTTCCTGCCTGAACTATGAAGCAAATCCCGTAAAGCGTTTGTGGGCCTTTTTGTTTTCCATTTTCAATTCTGTGGTAGGTTGATTTTTTTTTTTTTTCCGAGAGATATGTTTAATTTACCCAGTCTTTTCAATCAAAGAAATTGATACATTAACAGGACCGCAGTAGTGGCCCCTGTAGTGGCAGTAGGGAAAGTAATTAAAAAGTCTAATTTTTCTTTCTTTCCAATAGCACCAGACCTCAAATTGGATGGGTCCCAATGGGCTTGAAAGCATAAAAAGTTTTAATAGAACTTTTATTTAAAGTCTAACAATGGCTTTGTTGTAGCCTGATGTTGGGCATTAAGGGGAATCTTTCTCTTCCAGGAGTCAATGTTCTAGACATTGGAGGAGTGGAGGGACAAAGAACTGTATGACCTTATTAGGACTGTCATAACAAAGTACAGCAAACTGGGGGGCTCAAAATAACAGTAATTGATTCTTTCACAGTTCTGGAGACCAGGAGTCCAAAATCAAGGCATTGTCAGGGCTATTCTCTCTCTGACAGCTCTAAGGGAAAATCTGTTCCATGCCTTTTTCTCAGGTTTTGGTGGTTGGTGCCAATCCTTGGCATTCCTTGGCTTATAGATACATCACTGTAATCTCTGCCTCCCTCATTACATGGTGTCCATCCTGTGTGTCTGTGTCTGCATCTCTGTTTTCTCAAAAGGACACTGGTTATATTGGATTAAGGCCTACTCTAATGCAGTATGGACCCAAGTTGATGATCTCTGCAAAAACCCTATTTCCAAATACGGCCAAATTCACAGGCACTAGGGGTTAGGACTTCAATATTTCTTTTGGGGGAACACAATTCAACCCTTAAGAGAGACCACAGTCTATGGTAGGGCACACAAGGCTGCCCAAGGTGCCCCTTGTTTGGGAAGAGATGAACTAGCTGGCTTGCCTGGAATAGTCTCAATTTGGGGACATCAAGTCTTGGTTTTATAGCTGCCTAGCTCTTGGGTAACAGACTAGTCATTCAGTCCCAACACCAGGAAGTAAGAGCCTTCTCCGTGGAGGGAAGACTTCATCTGTGAATTCACTTTGTGTTGTAGTAGAAAGAGCACTCAACTTAGAGTCAGACAATCTGGGTTCAAGCTTTTCTAACTGCTGTTCTGCTCCATAATGGGACCATGTTAATAAACTTCTTTGGCCCTCAATTTACATGGGATATAAAATAATTTCATAACAAGCTTAAGTGAGAAAAAGGGTGTGAAAGAGTTCTGCAAAGTATCAACATTTTTGTTCTTCAATAAACAGGAATTCTCTTTCTCCTCCTCATCTGGGGCAGAACCTTTGATTATATTACATTTTACATGTTGATCTGATTCTTCCCACACCCAGCGTGGGCAAACATGAGCTAAAGTGGGCAGGACACCATCTGCTTCTGTGGCTCTAGAACTCAACATGATGATAGCTCCCAGTGCCCTCTGTCTCTTAGCACCTGGAGCTACCAGTTGGAACAGATTTTTATCTGGGTGGATAACAAGAGCCCAGTTCTCTAGCCAAGCCTATAAATAATCTTAAGGCATAAGAGGTGATGATAAAAGGGGAAAAAAAGGCATTTCTTTAGATGCCTCCCCCATTCCAAGCCTTGGGGGAGGAATGCGTAGTTCTCTGCTTGTCAATGATGACACAAGCGGGCTGCAGCCCTTCAAGACAAGAAGCGAGAAAGAGCTGGAATCAGATACCAAATGCCACTGAAGAAAATATATTTTACACGACATAAAAGGCCCAATGTAAATTAGAAGAAATATGGGAAGACTTCAAAAAGGTAGGTCAAACTTTTTCCTCAAGCAGATAATTACAGGCTGGGGGTGAGTAAATCTTGTTAGCCTCTCTCCACCTCGTCTCTTCTCATAAAACACTGGTAAAAAGAAAGCCACATTCAATTCAGGACCGGACAGCCTGCCTGAGAGGGCCGGCCTGCTGCTGTCTGTCATGATGCCTGTGGATAGGTTGTTGCTGGCCCCTCTTGTTGGACCTTTGTGCGCCCCCCCTCCAGAATATCCCCTCCTGCCTCATCCCCAGAATGCAGGCATGGGACTCCACCACTCAAACACCCACAATGACTTGCTGAGACTTGGTTACTTCTCACTGTCTGAAGAACTATCCCTTCAGGCGGCAATTTTCCAGTCAAATTTCTCTGCCCAAGTTTGAGGCCTTAAAATTAATGAAGTTGTTAACATTTCTTAAAATGTCTTTCACGGCAGTTGAAAGGTACAGATTTATCACCAATGAGTCTGTTGGCCTCTCTGGTTCATACAGACATGTGGGCTGGGCCCCCACAAACATCCTTCAGGGGACAGGAGTCTTGGCCTTCAGTTTGCTCTGTAATGGGTTTCGGATGAGTCTTCAACATCTGTGCTCCAGGATCAGCCCCCCAGAGGTGCTTGCTGTAGCAATAAGCCTAGCTGCCTCTGGAATTATTTCTCTGGCCTATAAGCCTTGAGATAGCAGGAATAAGTCTTACTTATTTTTGTACTTGTATCCCCTCTGCCCATCTGGCACTGGACCAGGTACATAGAGGTGATGGTGGAGGCAGGTAGGTTGTGGCTGAATTAAATATAGTAAGGTAAAAGGCTCTGAAATTACCACTGCACTCAGTCAAGGAGCCACCAATCAAGAATCAGTTCTTCCCGCCCTGTAATCAATAGCAATAATGGCACTGCCTTTGGCATCTCCATTCAGCATTTGGGCAATGTCTGGCCAATGGTTTGGGTCCTCTCTTTTGCCTAGAAGAAGGCAATTCATGAGGATACTAGGCCATAAGGAGAGTTCGAAAAGGCTCTTGAGAATGCTCCTGATCTACTCTTTTGCCCCAAGGCAGCATGTCTTTCTACCTCATTTTATAGATAAGGGTGAGGCCTGAAGGAAGTAGGTGTATCAGGGCCAAGCAGTGGTAGGGAGCAGCTTAATAAACTCCAGTGGGTTTCTCCTTTCAACCTGCAACCTCTTTCTGGATGCTCTACAGAGAACAAATGCAATGCCCTCTGTGTCATGCAGGAGGTAGAATGCCTTTTTTGGACATTCTGCATTTTATAAAAGTTGTCATCCTGCAGAGATAGTGAATGACTTTGAGAGCAAATTCAAAATGTTATCCAAAGACTGGTTGTATCACAAATCTGGTTACAAAGCAATAACGATACAAAGGACCAGATTTCAATTATTTATAGACACTTGCCCTTATCACAAAATGACACTCAATGTCTGGCTTAAATAAAATCAAGAAGTAATTCTTATCTGGAATCTTCTGACAACTACTGATCTTCCTCTCCCACTAGGGAGGCTTAGAAGCAGCAGGAAACATCCCAGCAGAGAATAATCCTAGAACTGCCCTAGGGTTTTTGATGCATTTATTTTTTTAAGTTTGAAATGAAAGGTACAGTTAATATGAACCAAGACTAGCTGCGTTTATGCATGAGGGATAGCAGTGAGTAGAAGATCTCTGTTAGGTGCATTTTAAAAAGCTCAGGTCCAATGGCAGAGACCGAGTATCAGGATGAGTAAATATGCCCAGAAGGGAATCTAGAACTCACTGCTATACCAGGTTCATAAATACTTAATTGAAGCAGACCTCATGAGTAAGTTCCATCCCCAGAAGCCTTTTGTATTCATTCATCATGCACAAGCCTTTATGAGTATGTTCTATGTGATATAATAAAGTGGGGAACAAATGCAGCTTAGTGCTTGCTCTAATGGGGTTCACTCTAGAGAAGTTCGAGAGAAGAAAAAATGTCCACCTGAAAATACATCAGCTCTTTTCCAAACCCGCTCTTCCCTCTGCAGAGGCCCAGCTCCTATGAACTATTAGAATGTTAGCTGTTAGCACAGAGGAAGAATGAAGAATCCTATACCATACATATATGGCCTCCTACGACAGGATGTAGCAGGCTGAGTAGGTGGCCCCCCTGGGAGGAAAAGGGAATGTAAGGGAAGAATTCTGGCTTTGCAGTTAGAGTCCACTCTGCACAATCTTATTAAGCTCAGTTTCTACATCTGTGAAAATGGAACGGGACCTGGCCTCCTTACTTCTGAAGTGGGTGCAGAGTCACATGAGTTGAACTAATATCTAGGAGCATGTCTGGGAAACTTTAAGGAGTGTCCCAAATGTCAGGGAGTCACCTGAGGGGCCCCAGAAGACCTGTGACCTTCATAACAACAATTCTTTCTCAAGAGGTCACCACTGCTAGAAACACTCATGAGTTAGAGCCCTATGTCTAGAAACCACAGTCAAAATGCAAATAAGTGTGGCATCTAATGATTGGGCAGGGGTGTCAGGAACACTATACGCCACAAAGGCTGGGAGGTTGGGATACGGCAGCAACAAAGCCATGGGCTTTATCTAGGATAAAGAATGCACCTGTTGGTCTGGAGATGCCAGGCCTGGCTGGAATGTGTGCCAGCGGATACTAAAACTCACAGCTTCCTTAATTATGAGATGGTGATTACACATCGACTATAAAATATATACTTACCGTATCGACTGCGATGAGACAGGAAAGGGAAGGAATCTTTCATTATCCAGGTCAGATTCCATACAAAAGGATCAGGAGGAGGAGAAGGCAGGTTTGTCGGTGACTCCGAGGAGCTGTGACCTGAACATAAAAACAGAGAGAATACTGACCCATGTGCTTAAGGTGTGTTTTCTAGCTGTCACTCATACGGCTTATAGGAGAAGTGTGTAAGAGGCTTTCTTGTCTTCCACTGGAATACCAGGGAAAAAAAACCAAGCCACTAGTAGATTGAATTGACCCCAAGCACCTCAGTGCACATTTTCTACCCAGGCAGCCAAATCTAAGAAGTCTGAATCTTGTGACCAAACATCTCTGGGAGACTAACTTGAAGCCAGGCTACTTAATGGCCTGGTCTAATAGCTCTATTCAAAGTCTATTCTGCCTATAAGAATTTGTACAACTTCGTAGAGAACTTCAATTCATTTCATCTAGATAATGCCTCCACTCTATGTTCAGACTTGTTAGTTCATCTAAAGTTGTTTGCTTGGGTCATTATTGCCTTATCAATGAGAGGGTTGAAATTGCACTGAGAAGTTATGAGATTTTGACAATTATGTTATTTTCAGGGACCAAAAAAAAAAAAAAAAAAAAGAGCTAGGTGATGGGTTTTCCCACAGTCACCAGTCCAGGGAGCCACAAAGGATTAATGTTCTTGTTTGCGTGAGAGAAAGAAGGGTTGAGAGAAAAGGAACAAAAGCAGCATTATTCTTTTGCTTAACTGTACCTCAAGTGGGTTTTGTGTGGTGAAAAGTAATTATAATATACCTACAAATCAAATGAACACATGTTACATGCTCTTATGCAGTTCTTCCCAGAAAACCCCCAAGTCAATCACTATTTGCTAATGTTTTATGGCAGGCAAAGCTTCTTCTGTTAAAGAAGGAACAGCTCTGTTTCAGAGATAGATGTGAGCAAGCCTGAGTGAGGGAAAGAGGGAAGGAGGTGGACTAGGGTTTTTTCTGCATCTTCCATGAGCCAGGCACTTATGCTGGACTCAACCCACATAATCCCACGTGATATTTGCAGTTGACTCTCAGAGATAAGCAGGATCACCCCCATTTTACAGCTGCAACAACTGAGGCTCAGAGGGGCAAATGATGGAATCAGGAGCTGAACCCAGGTTTGCCTGTATCAAAAGGCCATGCTCCACCATGAGTGAGCTGGTTTGCTACTCAAACATAATTCTTAAGCCAGCTGGAGAGACTTGGTGAAGAGAAAGATGAGGAAGAAGAGAAAGAGGAACAGGAAGCAGCACAGAAAGCTTTTTCCAGTCTGTCTGCTTTGTTGTTTCTTCCAAATCACCTCCAGAAGCGGTTCCACTGGGCCGTATTCTCCTGCCTCCAACCTCTTGTTAGTATCAACCCCTCTTCACGCGCTTTAAGGAAATTACCATCCTGGGTGAACACGGCAGTCTTTTGTTTCCAGGCCCCTCCACTGTTTTATCTGCTGGTGCTGTACTTAGGTAAAGCTGACCATGGGAGCATGTGGCCTTGTAGCTAGAAAAAGGATGGGCATTCTACAGTCACCCTCCTGAAAGAAACATCCTTATCTCTGCCTTCCAAAGATTTAAGATGGAGGGCACCTGGGTGGCTTAGTGGGTTAAGTGTCTGACTCTTGGTCTCAGTTCAGGTCTTGATCTCACAGTCATGAGTTCAAGCCCCATGTTAGGGTCCATGTTAGGTCTGGAGAGTGCTTAAAACAAAAAAAGCCAAACAAGCAAAAACCAACACCACCAAAGATTTGAGTTGGAAGTGCTGGCTTCTGAGTACCTAGAAAGGGTTTTTTACTTTACTCCTATGTCTGATCTAAAGAAATCAGAATTGAATTGGTTGGTGCCCAGATACATCTTTCTGGTAACATTTCTACAAATGGCTCGGGGAATGTGTGCTGAAAGGGGTCAGGAGCTCTGCTAATTAGTTTCAAAAGGAAGCCATCTCATGTCACACTCATGTCAGCTCTATTTTATAGATGGACAACGGAGCTAAGAGACATCATGCCCCAAACCACAGGTATACTTGGGGGAAGGACTGAGGATTATTACAGTTTTTTAAAAAAATTAATAATATGAATCGAGCACATATGGACCAGACACTATGCTAAGCACTTTAAATGAGTGATTACATTCACTTCCCACAACAACCTTGTGAATAGTAGTATCATTGGTCCTCATTTTTGTTTTTTAAAATTTTTTTTAACGTTTATTTATTTTTGAGACAGAGAGAGACAGAGCATGAACAGGGGAGGGTCAGAGAGAGGGAGACACAGAATCTGAAACAGGCTCCAGGCTCTGAGCTGTCAGCACAGAGCCCGACGTGGGGCTCGAACTCACAGACTGTGAGATCATGACCTGAGCCGAAGTCGGACGCTTAACCGACTGAGCCACCCAGGCGCCCCTCATTGGTCCTCATTTTACAGCCAGGGAAATTGAGGCTGAAAGAAATTAGACCCCTGGACTGTGGCCACATGGCCAGTAGGCAGAAGACCACAGTCAACAGACCAGGTTAGCCTAATGCTATAGCCCATGCTTCTTCCACCATCCTTATGGACCCCCACAAACCAGTGCAAGGGGTTCTACAGCTCTCTATTGGGCTTCAGGCCCCCAGAGTGCAATGGCTAAGGCCAGGGGTCACCACAGAGCATGCTCCAGAGCAGGGCCACTGTGTGAGGGATCTGAGAAGACTGACAACCAAACCCTTGCAATGACCTCCATGTGAATAAAAATTTGTATCTCTAGGTCTATCAACACAGCTCAAATTTTAAGTAGTTTTGAAGCAGTAGGAAGATCAAGCCTAAGCAATACGTCCCAGCTTCCAAGTGAAGTCATTTTTCTTAACGACATAGTTTGGGAATGGTACTAACTTCTTCCTGGACCAGAAGCACCAAGTGGATGGCACTAGACTTCAGGAAGCACTTACAAATCTGTGTGTGGGCACTGAATAGCAGATGACTTTTATATGGATGAGGGCCAGGTTAAATAATGATGGATAAAACATATCTGAAATCATTCAAAAGACTGGACTCTGAGGGCTGAGTCATGACCCAGTTAGGAGCCATGGGCATCACTGTGGGTCATCCCCCCAAAAAGCATAAAATGTTTTCTATCCAAAAATTCCAATAAATTATTGGGCATCTTCAAAGATGAATACTGGAGAAAAAGCAGAAATATGTATCCTGCCCTTACAGGAACTCCCAGAATTTCTGCCAGGAGGCTGGCTTCATATGGTCCCCAGAGGGAGACAGGTAGTGAGTGATTTGCTGCATGTGGGGGTCAACCGAAAGGATGGGCATCTGAAAAAGTAAAGACCAAAGAAACACAGCCCACCTAAACCAAGTTGCTTGCCAAAATCCGAAGCACTGAGATAGACGTGAATTCTAGTCAAAGTTCACAGACTATGTATCATTTAGAATATACAGAAGAAAGCACTTCTGCATCTAACAAGTGCAGGGAAGAAGTTCTGTTTCCTTCACACCCCCTATTCTTCTAATCCTCACCGTTGGTTGGGAAGTGGGGGGGTTCCAGCATAGAGAAGCACAGATGCCATAGGAAGCAATCCATTGAAGCAAGAGAATGGCTTCATTTTTTGGTATTTCCCTCTCAAAATGTAAGGATCCAGAGTGAAATGGGCCTTACCAGCACATGTGTATGGGGGAAAGGTATGAAATTAAGACCTGCTGGCTCAAGAAGAGTGTATCTTGGACCCTGGGAAGAGGGGTGGGAAGGAAAGGAGAGGGGAAAGCAGGAGCAAGAAGTGTCAGGTGTCCAGGTGAGGCTGGCCAGTGATGGCCGAGACCACCTGCAGAGCAAAAAGCACACAAATGCACTCTGGACTGAGGGCATTATTGGTTGTCCCCCTTTCTCTTGCTTTCAACAATTTCCTCCTCTAGCAAGTCAATCTCATCCATAGCAAACATACAGCATGTTTAAAGAAAAAAGAAAAATACTGTCTTGACCACCACGTTCTTCCTCAGCCATTGTTCTCCTACTCTGTTCTCCTTTACAGCTGCATCTCTTAAAAGATTTGTCTGTGCTCCTGTCTCCACTTTCTCCTTCCCCTTTTCTCCTTAACTTAATAAAATCAAAATTGTCTTCACTATCCCAGGTCAAGGTCACTGGCAACCCAAGTTGCTGATACAATGGACAGTCTTACTCCTTCTCTTACTACGCCTCAGTCTTACTATGTCTTTCAGAAGCACGTGAGCCCACAGACTTCTCCCTACTTCTTGGATTCCTCGCATCCTGGTGACCACATGGTCCTTGGCTGCCACAGTCCTCACCTCCTAATCCAGTGGCGGATCCTCTTTACTGTTCTTTACCAGATCTTCCCCATTTTCCAGGCTGTATAAAACAAAACGAAACGAAACACCCCACACAGCCATCCGTTCTCAACTTTCCAGTGGCAAATGCCTAGGAGATTTCATGGCTGAATATTGAATTTCATCACAGTGGTTTTAAACAGCTGACAGTGATCAATGACCATGAATTTCAAGTGACCCCAAGACACTAGACCCTTCCTGGACCTCACTGAAGACTCCTGACCAATGAACAAGGAATCTATTTTAACCAACCACCAACTTAGCATCACCACCACGGAACCCTATTCCTAAAGCTTTAAAAACTGTGACTTTTCTTCCTTAGAGAACTAGTCAGTGAATTTCTCCTTGCCTGACATGTAAATATGCCCAGCTTTTTTTTTTTTTTTTTTAATCTCTGGTGGTCGGAGGATGGGGTTATCTTTGTTTTAATTTTAGACAGTTGTTGAAAGTTGGGGAGATTGGATATTTCCTCTTCTCCACCTAAACTCACTCCCAAACTGATCTCACCCAGTTTTATACCTTTAAATACCACCTATATACTAATTCCACTAAATTTATATCTCCTGGCTGAACTTCCCTAAACAGCAGAATATATATCCAACTGCCAGTTTGAAATCTTCATTTTATTGCCTGATAAGTATCTCAAACTTAACATGTGAAAACTAGGGGCACCTGAGTGGCTCAGTTGGTTAAGCGTTTGATTCTTGATTTGGGCTTAGGTCATGATGACATGGTTCGTGGGATTGAGCCCTATGTCAGTCTCTGTGCTGACAGCATGGAGCCTGCTTGGGATTCTGTCTCTCTCCTTCTCTCTCTGCCCCTCCCCTGCTCGTGTGTTCTCATTCTCTCTCGTTCTCTCTCTCTCTCTCTCTCTCTCTCTCCCTCTCACATACACACACACACACTCAAAAAAATATAAACTTAAAAAAAAAAAAACACAAAACACTAAACACGTGATGGCCTACCACTTAAACCTAGGTGTTCCTGATTATAGAGAGGGGACAAAAGTCTTCTGGTTGGTTGGGCCCAAACCAGGAGGAATCCTTGACTTCTTTCTCCCCCCCCCCCCCCCCCCGCCCCCAGCAATTCATCAACAAATCTTGCTGGCTTTACCTGAATTTTACCCCTTCCATTTCTCTCCCATTGCCTCTCACCTGGATTACTGCTATACGCCCCGAGCAGGCCTCCTGCTTCTACTACTATTCACTTTCAGGCTATTTTCCACACAGAAGTTTGTCCTTTCAGCCCTGAAATGTTTTTCACATTTCTTGCCATGCCTAGCCCTTGATGGCCCCATGTGATCTAGCCCCTGGCTCTCTCTCAGACTCATTTCCAGCCATTTTTCCCTTGCCTGTGGAGCTCCAGTTCTAAGAGGCCTCCTTGTCATCTCTCAAACTCACCAAGCAAACTCCTACCACAGGGCCTTTGCACTGTTGGTTCCCTCAGCCTGGAAAGCTCCTCTTTCCCATATGCACATGGCCATTCCTTCTCTCCATCCAGGTCTCTGCCTAAATGCCACCTTCTCAGAAAGATCTTCCTGATCATCCTGCCAGAAACGGCACTCCCTGTAAACCACTTGCTATCCCCTTCATGCGCATTTATTATTTCCTACATTTACATTCGCTTGTTTATTGCGTATCTTCTATACTAGTCACTGATACATCCCCATGCCTGCCACATGGTAAGCATTCAGTAAATATTTGTCAAATGAATGAAACTAGAGCCCTCGAGGAAATTAACTCTGGCACTTATTAGCTATAGGACTTCATGCTAATCACATACTCTGAGAAACCTCAATGCTCCGAAAATGATAAGATCAAGAATAATGTATGTTCTACCAACCCTCAGGGTTTTGTAAGGGCCAGATGAGCTAACGTGTGCGTGATCTACTCTTTAAATACCAGTTATGCGACTCTTGAAGTTTTATGCTTCTATCTCTGCTTCAGAATCCAAAATGAAGGGGAGTCTTGGTGCCTTTCATATGTCCAGGGATCTCAAATACAATGCCCAGAAATTAAAAGTGCTCCCCGAGAGCTGTTTCTGTACTATTCACCAGTTAATTATTAACTCTGCAAACTGTCCATAATCTCTAATACTCCAGTTTCAGTCAATTGCCTGTATCTTCATTTCCAGTCTTTATTTTACACTGTCTCACTGTGTGTCCATTTATTCCTAAGCCAATGTACATTATATAATAAATATATCATACTTGCCTCAGTGTAAATAATAAAGAGCTGTTTGTGTGTGATGGTTATTTACATAAATGCCCTGGGTTCACTAGCAAACATGTTTTACAAACCTACGTCAATAAAATGTAAAAATGCTTCTGTTCTGAACACTCCTTGGAACTATTCCTGCCTTGCCTCATACACGTTTTACTTATTTATTTTCCTTCCGACAATAAAACAATCAGTGACAGCCTGCTAGTTTTCCTCCCTTATTTGAAAACATACTTAATAATGCATTCTTTTACAATGATTTTGTGTCACACAAAGCAAAGTTTAATGTGGTCAAATAAATAGTGGTCCTAATGTCAAATGGTGGTGGTGAGCAGGCGTAGCCAGGCCAGGCCCCGGGCAGGCCTCCCTGACTGGGACCGGCAGCCCAAGGGAATGCTTTTCATATTCAGCAGGCTGAGCCCACACCTGCTCAGCCAAAGAAACCTTCCCAGTGAACTTACACTGCTCCTAGAGTCAGCGGTGAGGCTGGAGTTGTAACAGGCAGTTCTAAAAAACAGAGATGCGATTTTCAGAGAAAAGAGAGAGATGTGCAGATGTGTCCTTTGTCCTACACACACAGACCTCCCACACCTTCTCTGGGCCTAGAAAATGAGGGGGTTGAATCAGCTGCTAGCTGAGGTCTTCTCCAGTTCACACAGAGTTGATTCTCCATATTTTGCTTTCACATCTCCTTCCAGCTGGCTCATTCAGAGAGGGGCTATTAGTGTCAGGGGCGGAATGTGAATGGAGCTAAGCGGCCCTCACTCCACCTCGCCTTTCTCCAAGCCCCACTTCCACTCTGCCAGGAAGGTTTGCACTCTTTTTTTGCAGCTCAAGTCCTGAAGCAAAAATTATCTCCCATAATATTCTCTTGTCCTATTGAAAGTCATAGTTTCAACATATGGGTTTTGTTTCTCCCCAACCCCAAAAGGATTCGTGTATAGCTGCTGAGTTCATTCAGCGGTGAACCACGTCTGTCATTCAGGAGAAGCTGGCATTAAGGAATATTGAGGGAATCCAAAGGAAATCATCAGCCCAGTTCCTGCCCTTGAGGAGACGGTTACCTACAGGGTATACCAGACCCACACCAGAAAGGGAATCACAAAGAGGTTTCTGCAAAAATGGTTAAAATGTGTAAAGTTGAAGCCTTCATGCTTCTGCCTACACTTTTTCTTAGCCTTATTTCCCACTCAGAATCCTTTTGCATTCTACAGTCTCTAGTACACATGTCTTCAAACTTTTGTCTAAACTGATCTCTGCCTAGTACATCCTTCCTCAACTACTGCTTTCCTAAATCCTGCCTTTCCTCAAAGGTCCAAACCAAATCCCTCCCTCTCCTAGGTTCCCCATCTTCTCTGAGCTTGAGGCCCATCAAAGTAGTTGAGCTGGGATTCAGAGTGGACCAACACAAAAATCACCTGGGCCCTCCTTCCTCCTTGACCACCAAGACTTACTGCTACTTAGGATGGTGGTGTTGGGGTCACTTACCAAATGTTGTTCAAACTACCTTGGTTGTTCATGACAATAGAAGATAAAGTATGTTAATTTCACTCACAGATTTCAAACTCACAGATTTAGAAGAAATTAGGGGAAGCTTCTCACAGGGGCTGCTGTTTTATCTCATGCAAGACATTCATCCTAGGGTCAAGGTCAGGGACAAATCAGGGACATAGACCCCGGTAGCTCCCAATCAGTTGGGATACCATGTGTAGGTAGGCCACCAGTGACTCATAATTCATGGCCAAAGCAAGATAATGGAGGCATTGTGATATGTGATGCTGCCCCTTCAGAATTTGTGTTCTAAGCTGCTACATTTTGACCTATCTAGAGATGACCTCAGTGTCCCAAGCTCATGACTGGATTGTGAGATCTGTAATGCCTTCTCTTGTCCTGCCATCCCTGTTCCAGGTATACTTAGTCATTGATCCTACCTATCTGTCCAGGGTGGACTCATTGACTTTCAGTAGCAAAGAAAGCCCATTAGCATTTATACTAATCCCTAAGAGCAACAGATAGGGTATCATTATCCAGGTGGCCTGATTCTTCACTCACACACACATGCACACACACCCTGACAGGGCAACATGACTCTCTGATCCAGGTCCATTTCTGTGGGTTTCTTACACTCCACTCTTTATGAAATTTACTGCATTGTGATCTCAAGCCTAATTTCTTTGCCCAAAATACACTGAATAGAATAATAATCAAAAGGAAGACTTTAAACTGACACTAGGACTTTCATCTTGTGATCTCAGAGAGCTTTACCAGAAGGTAAATAATTAATGTACTGCAAGTGACACAAAGACCAGGCAGCCTGGAAAACCAAGTCCATCAATGAAAGACGTTGTGGCATAAGGCAGTGCTTGTAGGGACAACCATCCACCAGTGGGCCCAGTAGTTTCTGGCTAAGTAAAACAAGAAGCTACAAACTATCAACAACTGGGTTTTCTCTTGACCTGATGTGTCAAGATGGGGAGGGACAGTTCCCAGAGTAACCTCTGGAGAGGGCATGGCCCACTTTTGCAAGAAGAGGTGAGCTCTAGCCCAGAAGAGTGGATATTACACAATCACCAAGAGCTTTTGACTCACTGATGCTTTGGGGAGTCATTCATCCCAAAAGTCATTCATCATGACTGCTGTCAGGATTACCTGACAATAGTCCTGTGAGTTAACCCTTTTTGCAGATGAGAAGATTCAGGCCCAGAAAACATATCTGTCCTGTGCAAGGTCACATAGCTAGTATCATGACAGAACCCATGACTGAGGACCCTGATATATGTACTAACCAGCAATGCCACTCTCCAACACAGACCTCCTAGAGATGATGATGCTGACTTCTCTGGAGAACAGCAACATCGAGTTAAACACAGCAGAAAGACTGATCGGATCACAGTTGCCTGCAGCATTCTCCTGAGGATGACAGATTCCCTTCAGGTCAACTAGGAAGGTGACCTAGAAACACATACCTTCAGTCAGGGCAGCCAGCTCTCCAGGGCCTCAAGCTGAACCTGCACTGTTTCCATGGCAACCACCACCAGGTCTGATGCTTGGCCCTTGAGATGGGCCTTGGCTGGTCCAGGGAAAGGATGCTTGGGATGGGAGAAGGAGAGGGGCAGAGCACTTTCTACTTCTACTAACTTCTAGTCCTTTCAATCTCTCTTTATCTACTTGTCACCCTCCTATTTCAGGAAAGAGTCTATCCTCCAGGAAATCACACTTCAAAAACATTTCTCCGAACAAAGACCTTTCACCCATGGCTGGACTCCTTTCCAGAGAATGGAAGAAGAATGCCTGAACAGCCTGGTGTGCTAAACAGAGACCCAGGTTCCTGGGAACAGTGATGTTACTGTGCGACCTTGGGTAAGCTACTTAACCTTTTTGAAGCTTTGTTTCCCTGCATATAAAACAGAACTCATCATGCTTTTCCATCCAACTTTAGGGATGTTCTGAGAATTAATGAGGCAGTATATACAAAGCCCTCGGGCTCTTTTGAAGAAAGATACACTAGAAATCCTTGGGCTGTTACCAAGGGGCATTGTCATGATGATGCATTTTAAAACATTCTTCACCTGCATTACTAAAATAAACTCAGCTTGTATTAAAATAGATAGGCCAATAGCCTAATTTTCTCCTCCCTGTTCTGAGGCTGCTCTTGTTGCTTTTTGGTTCCTTCATCTTACACTGTGAACAGCTATGGTCAGTGTTACCCTCGACCCCTATGCAGAAACCCAGGGTGAGAGTTGGGAAGGGCCCTAAGGACCATTTGTCTACATCTTCCCATAACACATATGGGGAAGCTGAAACAAAGGAAGAGCCAATGCTTTACCCAGGGTCATCTCACTAGTGAAAAATCAAGAATCTGATCTTTGGAGCCTTCATTCTGTGCCTCGTCAAACTGCAGAAGAAGGTAATAAAGAAAGAAGGAGGGGGAAAGAAATAGGGGGACATGTATTTTTGTTCTTTAAACCTTTAAACTTCTGTTCTCTACGGTATTAGGGGATGAAAAAAGAAACTAAGGAAAAAACCAATACTCCGCGTATGTGCCTATTACGCATGCTAGCCCCATACTGGGTGCTTTACAATCACTGTCCCATGTAAATTGTACAATTTTCTGAATGGGGGATTATTATCCCCATTTCTAATGAGGGATATGACACTCACAGAAGTTAAGTAACTTGCCCAAGGTCCTGGAGTGAAAAAGAATGGAATTAAGATTAATTCAATAAATGAATATTTATTGAGCATTTTCTATGTGCCAAACTCTGCCCTTGGCAGATAGGATGCTTTAGTGAGCAGAATTAGACATTACCCTCTTAGAGCTCTCAGGCTGAGGAGCTTAGAGTGTGGTAGCGTGGCAGACAGCAGTCCAACCACCTCACAAATCCTTGTAATGCCTCAACATTGATATGTGTTATGAAGGAAAGACACATGGCCCTTTGAAAAAGTATAAAAGAGAGACTAGATTTCAGCTTTAAGGCAGGGAAGGATTGCCGGAGAAACCGGTGCCTCAGCTGGGGCCCTAAAGTGGATGAGCAGAGTTAACCAGTTAAAGGGAGTGGGACAGGGAGGCAGGGCACACAGGGAAGGGGTCTATTGGAACCCACGTCCGTCTCAGTCCAGAGTACTGGCTCCTTTTTGGCCACCAAGAGGGGTGAGGTGTTACTGAGGACCCCTGCTGTGGGGACCAGTGAGCAATGCCACAGCGCAACTCAGAACCTCTTGGTGACGATGTTGATTGCCCTGGAGAACAGGGACAGTGAGTGGCACACAGAAGAGAGATTGGTCAGATCACAGATACCTGCAGCATTCTCCTAACTGAAGGCAAGGCTTCCTTCAGGTCACCCAGGAAGGTCACCTGGACTGCCACAGACAGGCTATACCCCATTGGTAAGACTACTCTGTCCTATTGGTCATCCTTTTGCCTTTTCTATGACACTCAGCCCATAAGCCAAGCTTCCTGGAGGGAGAAGGCCTGGAATCCAGACACCAGAACCCAGCCCTTCCCTTTGGTGTATGTCTGTGTGCTTAAATTCTGCAGGTCTATTCCCCTGGGGTTTCCTCCTCAGCACGTCCTCCCTCAGACTGCCAGGCCTCTGACAAATTGCACCCTATGCAACCCTCCCCTGGTCAGGCCAAGGCCCCATCTATGGGGAAGGCATCAGGCCTGGTGGTGGTCTCCATGGAAACAGTGCCGGCTGAGCTTCAGGCCGTGGAGAGCGAGCTGCCCTGACTAAAAGTATATACTTCTAGGTGACCTTCCTGGGTGACCTGAAGGAAGCCTTGCCTTCAGTTAGGAGAATGCTGCAGGTATCTGTGATCTGACCAATCTCTCTTCTGTGTGCCACTCACTGTCCCTGTTCTCCAGAGCAACCAACATCGTCGCCAAGAGGTTCTGAGTTGCGCTGTGGCATTGCTCACTGGTCCCCACAGCAGGGGTCCTCAGTAACACCTCACCCCTCTTGGTGGCCAAAAAGGAGCCAGTACTCTGGACTGAGATGGACGTGGGTTCCAATAGACCCCTTCCCTGTGTGCCCTCCCTCCCTGTCCCACTCCCTTTAACTGGTTAACTCTGCTCATTCACTTTAGGGCCCCAGTTCAGGCATCGATTTCTCAGGCAATTCTACCCTGGCCTTAAGGACGAAGTCAGATGAAGACACATCAGGTTGTTATGGGTCTGAAAACTAAATTCCCTTCTGGAAAAGTGAAGGGATGAAACTGCCCCTGGAATACTCTTCCCGCCATCTAGCTCCTGATGATAAATCCATATTTGCTTTCCCCTCACCAAGGCCCAGGCCGACACAACCAAAGCCTTTCTTTCTCACCGCCATATTTTATTTTGCTTTAAATATTAGGTGAAGAGAGAAGTGGGGGGTGGGGGGACGGGCAGAAGGAAGAGAAAGAAAAGGAGAGGGAGGAAGGGAAGGGAAGAGATGGTAAAGAGACTAACAATGAGGAGTGTGCAGAAACAAAGAGAAGGAGAGTGCAGAGGGAGAAGGGAAATCATCTGATATTTTTCACCATTTGGAAGTTACCGAGAGAAAGTTATTCAAAGTACCACTGTAAAAAGGCCATAAAACACCTTGGGGAAAACATGAAAGTCATGCCGCCACCATACAGATGAGCACCCTGGAATTAGCTGCCAGAGAAATGTCTGAAAAGAGGAAATTCAATGGCCCACATGGCTGCCTCTACCCCCTCCCTCCTGGTTTCCACCCCCTCCAAACCGCCTGGCTCTGAAAGCAGAGGCAGTAATTTGGAGCCAGCAAGTGTGAAGGAATGTCGGAGCTGCTATTTGCCTTCATGAAGCACATCTTGAGTGCATCTATTAGAAATATATTTTAAAATACACTTTCAGTTTCACTATAGAAAATCCGAAAAAGTCAGGAACTTCTGAAGAAGAAAATAAGCACGACTCCTACCTCCAGCACCCAGAAATCCAGTGTTGACACTTTTATGGTGCATGGTTCTGTCACTTGGTTTTCACACTTAGAGCATTTGGCTTAAGGTCTGTTGAGAAGGGCAGGAGAGATTTTCTCTCCACCCATGAGATCTCTTCAGGACTAAGAAAAGGCATTCTCCAGAACCACTTGATGGTGGGGGAGGTGGGGGTGGGCAACACCAGGCAGCTAACACCTTGGGGCACAAATGCTAAAACCAAGGAAACTTGAGATGCTCTCGGCCCAATGGCAAAGTGAACACAGATTCGCAGGGAGTAAAGGTTAGTCTTTATCAGGAAGCAGAGGCCTTGGCCTCAGCAGACTTGAAAGCAGCTGGGATATAAATGCAGAGAGACCAGGGGAGGCAGGTACACTGCTGTGTACCTCAGCATCACTGGGCAGAGGGGCGAAGAACTTCTGCTCTGGCAGATGCTTTAAAGAAGTCACAAGAACCAAAGACTATAGAAAATGTGTTATGTCAGGGGCATCATGGGTGGCTCAGTTGGTTGAGTGTCTGACTCCAGCACAGAGCCTGGAGCCTGCTTCAAGTTCTGTGTCTCCCTCTCTCTGTCCCTTCCCACCCCCTGTTCACACTCTGTCTGTCTCTCAAAAATAAATAAACATTAAAAACTTTTTTTAGAAAATGTATTATGTCAGTGCTTGAGCCTAAATAATAGATGTGGTACATTGACTTCATGACTTGGGAGAGATTTAAAAATAGGTGGAATTCTATCCTAACCTCAAAAGGACAGCCAATAAGTATAAACTAGGAGAAGAGTCCTATCGCTCTGTGGCCAGTGATACACTCAACAAATGTATGGCAGCTCTTAAAGCCCCTTCACATGCATTCAAGCCTTTGATCCTCACAATGGTCTTGTAAGATAATAATAAAAAAAAAAAAAATCCCATGGGGCGCCTGGGTGGCGCAGTCGGTTAAGCGTCCGACTTCAGCCAGGTCACGATCTCGCGCTCCGTGAGTTCGAGCCCCGCGTCGGGCTCTGGGCTGATGGCTCAGAGCCTGGAGCCTGTTTCCAATTCTGTGTCTCCCTCTCTCTCTGCCCCTCCCCCGTTCATGCTCTGTCTCTCTCTGTCCCAAAAATAAATAAACGTTGAAAAAAAAAAAAAATCCCAACTTACAGAGGAGGAAAATGAAAATCCAAATGGTTGAGTCAATGCTTCCTAACCTTTTTCACATCATGACACAAAGAGAAAATGATGTTATACGGCCCACTGGGGTACACAGGATACTTGTAGTTGAGGCAAGTGGTCCAAGGGCTTCAGCCACTCCTACTCTGACTCAGCCTCCCTGAGTGCTAAGGAGTTAACAGTTTGGTATCTCTGCACAACTGTTGGCTATCTGCAGTATATCCATGACCATGGCATTGCGGGGGAAGGAAGCTCTGGGCCAAGAGATGTGGCCAGAACTACGTTGTGAGAAGCAACAGAGAATGCCACCACTCTGCACCTTGCCCCAAGGACATCTCAAATGTCCTAACAGAGATGTTAGCCACAGAAGAATCCCGGGGTTCACTCTGCAGGCAGTCAGGAAAACAGCAGGTATGTTCAACACTGTCATCACCACACAAAGCAGGTGATTCAAGTGAATAAGGGTCTTGAAGTTGGATCTGATGGAGCCATAGAAAGTTCCATTCAAGCATTTATAACTGCTAAGATGCTTCCAAAAAAAAAAAAAATGAGAGGTAAACTCAGCTCCTTTCACCACCCTGGGAAATTCAGAAAATAATTTCACGGGATGGTTATTGAATGGCCAAAAAGTAATGATTACAAATGACTGCGTTAACTGCTGTACGTGACCTCATCTGTCATCATTGCAGAGTCTTATCAGGAACCTCATCAGGATTAGTGGCTCATCATGACTGATGGTATTTGCCAACCAAGACGGCTGGGCTCCATCCCTTGTCCCTTCAATCATAGTGGCAGGAGGAGACTTCTAAGGTTTGAGCATAAACTCTGAGAAATTGCTCTCAGCAATGACTCCAGGAGTGACTTCCCAGATAATGGGCTCCTTTTCTGCAACTGAGAGTCTATCTCTTCCAAACCTCCTAGGTCTTGCTGTCACTGGGGAGCTTGAGCAACATCAGGACACGATGGTATATGATAAACTAAACCTTCTAGCCTGCTGACTAAAAGGGTATACTCAGTACAAGTAGTTTGTACTCAGGCAGCATCTACACGATATTAAGCCCCTGGGTGGAAAATGAAAACATTTCCTTACTTCCCTGAATATTTCCAAATGCTAACCAGAGGTTTCCATTCTTGTCAGGATAATGTGTATGCCCTTTATCAATCTAACCCAAGAGAAGCAGTTAGGACTGAGCATTAGAAATATTTGGAGCACGTGAAGAAAACATGAGCTAACTGGATACTACTACTTATATTGCCTATAACTGTGTATAGAGTAGACTGACTTCTAGAGAGGTTCTTGCAATGAGCAGAAAAGGTGTTGTAGGAAGGTGAACTCAATTCCCTGCTAATTGTTCACATTCACCAATAGATTATCAGTGGGTGGGAAGGAGGTACATTACTTCCACCCCCCCACCCCCGCCCTTGCATCCAAGATAAACCCCCCCCCCCCACTCTGTTTTTTGTACAGAATGCATTCCAGAGACTTCTGGAATACCCATATCCATAAATACTGCTGAAGCATATCATTACTTCTGTAAAATGCATTGCCACAACAGGCAGAAAACAACAAATCATTCACCAAGTGACTGAGGACCACACCCAGCCTAATAGCATGAGACTTTAAAATTCGTATCTCAGCAAAACGACCATTGATTACATATCATGGAATTTGGAATCACCTACAAATAGTGAAAACCGTGACTATTAAATCTGTCACTACTGAGAAGTTGCTGCAGTCAGAATATGAAAGTTAGAGGATTACAACCAGATACAAAAGTTACTTTTCCAGGTACAGTAGGGTCCTCTGGGGTAGATACTCAGGTTCCAGATACTGCAACTGGTAGAGGGGAGGAAAGAACTCACACATACTGGAAGATCCATCCGTGGCCTTCCCACTTCCCACGTTTGTAGATCTGTGCAGTCTTCCTGTCCAAGCTAAGTAGCAATTATATCCACAACAATTATATCCACAATAAGCCTGACTCACCCTTGAGATGAAAAGGCTTGAGGAAAGCACGTTTGTAGGTTGCTCATTGGTGGGGAGACCCCAAAGATTAAAAACATTGAGATCCATGGGGCGCCTGGGTGGCTCAGTCGGTTGAGCGTCCGACTTCAGCCCGGGTCACGATCTCGCGGTCTGTGAGTTCGAGCCCCGCGTCAGGCTCTGGGCTGATGGCTCAGAGCCTGGAGCCTGCTTCCGATTCTGTGTCTCCCTCTCTCTCTGCCCCTCCCCCGTTCCTGCTCTGTCTCTCTCTGTCTCAAGAATAAATAAACGTTAAAAAAAAAAATTAAAAAACAAAACAAAACAAAACATTGAGATCCTTACTCTCTGGAGTGGATATAAGTGGAGCAGATATAAGACCAACAGAGAGAAGCTCTAGAATGTGATGCAGTCTGCTGGCAAAAGCAAGAAGGAAACTAGAAGGGAGTTGAAGGCAATCCACTCCCAGAGCAAACAGGAGAGTGTAACGCCAAAAAGAAAAACACACATTTGGCTCATGGGGCCCCTGTCCTGCAAGGGGAGCACTGAGGAAGAGTGACCTAGCCGAGCTCCCCCAAAGTCATGCAGGAATTACAAGCAGGATCAGGGAAGAGAAAACCCAATGTCACTCCAGCAGAATGAAATGGCAGCCAAAGCTTCCTCCTGTTTGAGTTATCCTTGCTATAGCAAGGTATGTGGTAGGAGATGAGGGTTTATAAAAGGGGCTTTAAACTAGATTAGGAAGAGGAGGCCAGATGGGGAATCCCAGACGGTGCCCTATCATCTTGGAGTTTAGATCCTGGCTTAGACATCAGGCTGACCTGAAATCAACTCACAGCTCCAACACCTACTACCACCAGGGTGATCTCAGCCATGCTATTCAACTTCTCTAAGCTCCGCTTTCCTTGTCTGTGATGTGAGGACAGTAATAGAATCAACGTTATGCGCTTGCCTTGAAGATGCCGTGAGAGAAAGCTTCTGAGCCACTTGGCACAATGCCTAGCATATGGTATGTGTTCAGTAAGTATTATTTATATCACCATAAATAATAACGTATTATCATTATAATAAATAGAGGAAATGCTGGACAAAATTTGGGTCCAGCCACGGAGAAGTCTGAGTTCTGAGATTTGGGGTAAGTCTGTACGATCTCTATGAGGGAGAACAAGAGTTTTGTGGGCAGCAGAAAAGATCTGGAATGCAGACACAGCCACAGGGGTGGTTGTTTTCAGGGCTGAGTAGGCAGTGACAAGAGGGGATGAAGCAGCTGCCTCAGGAAAAAGTGGCTGTGGGAGCTTCGGCATGCAGATCCTGGCAGACCATTGGCTAATATCAGAGAGGCCAGCAGTAGAGGCCTGAACTTTGAGTCCTTATTCTTACAAAGGTGGAGGGTGCCAGATACATGGCCAGTCTGAGAGCCAGTAAAGCATAAATTAGATTCCCATGGCAAGAACTCAGGAACAGAAAAACAAGGTAAGCTCCCAGTTAGGAGGGAAACATGGAGAACAAGCAGAGAAACAGGGCCCAGAGATGACACTGGAGCCAGGTGTCAGCCTCCCTCTCACCCTGTCCTGGACTCACTGACTGACCGAGTGATCTCTTTCTATTTAATGCTGTTTGTATTCACTCCCCTCATCCATGTTCGAGCCCAGACAGAAGGTGCTACAGACAATCTCTACCACCTCCTGGAATCTCTGGGCAAATCATGGAGATTTCACATTGTGCCAAAGATAGGAGATTGGCAAATATTTTCAGATTATTTTTAATGGGAAAAAGGAATGGAGTTCAGGGACGTTATTAGACTTGTAAGCTTAACAGTGCTCTCTGGCATGATTCTAAAATGGATAATCAACTAGATGGCTTGGAAACCTTTAGAAATATAGACTGACCACAGGGAGACAAAACTAGTTCAATAGGAATAAGATATGATCAGACTAAGAGTAATATACTTACTATAAAAAAACAAGCAACACAGTCCCCTCCCCTCACCAAAAAGGAAAATAAGTACAAAACAAAGGCCCCTGTAAAATACATAGATCCTGATTTTGCTCCTTCCCTCACTATACCCTCCCCCACACACTCACATGCAGAAATACAAATGGTTAATAAATATCTGACAGAAGTTCAACCCTAACAGTATTCAGAGGGAAGCAAATTAAAATACCAAAATACTGCTTTCCACTTATTGAATTAGAAAATATTCAAAAATAATTTTTAGTAATGTAGATAGCTTAAACTCATTTAAATTAATTTCAAATAAATGTTCTATGTAAGTGATGAATTGCTAAATTCTACTCCTAAAGCCAATATTACACTCTGTGTTAACTAACTAGAATTTAAATAAAAATTGGAAGCAAAAAAAATAAAAGAACATAAAACAAATGTTAAAATGATCATGCTCAACAAAGATGAGGGTCAATGAGACAGATACATCCTTGGTAGGGGTATAAATTATAAATTTAATTGCTATTTGTAACAATAATGTTATAATGGCTAACAATGAAAGCTTACTATGTGTAAAGCCCTATCAACATGCATCATCTTATTTATCACAACAATCCTATGAAAAAGGTATTAATATCCTCATTCTGTATACGAAGAAATGAAGAGGATTAGAGTTTCAAATGCCCCGGAGATTCTGATTCTCACATGTCACCTGATAGAGGGAAGATGCGTAGGGAGAGGATAAGGAGAGATGAAAATGTCCCATAGGTGATTCTGGTCTGGGCATAACTATGTCTCCGCTGAGAATAACAACACTACACTTCACTGTAGGTGTAGACAAGCAATTTTGGTAATATTTAGAATCTTAAGAGTGTGCATACCACTGACTCTGATTTTATTCTAAAAAAAATATTCTGTTACAAAAAAAATATTTGTTGGGGTGTGTAGGTGGCTCAATCCGTTAAGTGTCTGACTCTTGATTTCAGCTCAGGTCACAATCTCATGAACCTCATGATCTCACAGGTTCGGGAGATTGAGCCCTGCAGTGTTCTCTGTGCAGATAGCATACAGCCTGCTTGGGATTCTCTCTCCGCCCCTCCCCACTCGTGCTCACTTTCTTTCTCTTTCAAAATAAATAAACATTAAAAAAAAAGCAGAGAAAAAATGTGAACAACTACATTCTACAGTAACTTTATAACAGTAAATGTTATTTCAATTAGAAACAGATTATCTAGGATTTGGTGGAATGAGTAAAAAAAATAGTTGGGTTGTGTGGGTGGCTCAGTCAGTTAAGTGTCCAACTCTAGGTTTGGGCTCAGATCGTGATCTCATAGTTGGTGGGATCGAGCCCAGTGTTGGGCTCTGCACTGACAGCATGGAGCCTGCTTGGGATTCTCTGTCTCCCTCTCTCTTTCTCTGCCTCTCCTCTGCTCACTATCTCTCTCAAAAATAAATAAAATAAACATCTTTTTAAAAAAGAAAGAAAATAGTAATAGTAGTCATGGTAATAATAATAACTTTGTTGCTTGCTCATTATGTGCCAGGTACTAGTTTAAGCTTCGCTTGAATGCCCATGTATTCCTTATATAAATCTTATTTATTTATTTATATAAGATTATATAATTATTTATTTATTTATTTATAATTATTTATTTATATAAGATTATATAAGATTAAGCTTCACTTGAATGCCCATGTATTCCTTATATAAATCTTTATTTATTTTTTGAGAGAGGGAAAGAGAGGGGGGGCAGAGAGAGAGAGAAAGAGAATCTGAAGCAGGCCCCAGGTTCTGAGCTGTCAGCACAGAGCCTGACGTGGGGATTGAACCCACGAACTATGAGATCATGACCTGAGCAGAAGTCAGATGCTCAACTGACTGAGCCACCCAGGCACCCCTCCTTATAGAAATCTTAAAGGACAGTGATTATAATTATCTTATTTTTCAAGTAAGGAAACTGAGCCACAGAAAAGTTAAGTAACTAGCCAGAAATCACAAACTAACCCATGGTAGCATCAGGGCTAAACCCATACAATCTTACTCCAGAGTATTTACTATATATTTACTATATAAAAACTTATATATTTAATTGATTTCCAGGATACAATATTATGGAGCCATTAGAGGTAATGTTTCCAAAAAGTTTTTCATAACATGAGGAGATATTTACATTATATGCTTGAAAAAATACGTATATAGTATGATTTCAGCTATGTAAAAAATATACAAAGAAAATGCCTGGAAGGAAAACACCAATTAACAGTAATTGTCTTTGAATGGTCCAGTCATGAGTCATTTATTTTCTTCTTTACACTATTCTGAATTTTTCTAATTTACTAAAATAAACATGTGTCTTTTTTTTTTAATTCAGGATGGAAATAAAGGGAAATCATACTCAAGCCAAATTACTTTTATTAAAAATATTTTTTCTTTCTGGCAATGTATTTTAAAATTTGACCAAGTAAATTAAGAAAGGCAACATATTTAACATAAAGTGTCTAGAATTGCTTATTAAGGAAACAATGCTTCCTGTTTTAAGTAAATAAAAGAGGACCAAGATTAAGACTTACACATTCTTAAATTTCTACTCCCTTTACCCCAATATCTAGCACAGTGCTTTATGGAGTGTTAACTTCCAGCAAATAGCTGCAAAATGAATGACCTTATCCTTTTTAACACTTTTTAAAAAATCAGTAAGACATGGAAAAATTCCTTATAAAATTTGTAATGATAATTAATGCAACAGAAAACAGAATCGAAATTTGAAATTATCTAAGCCGCTCAAAAAAATTAAAAACAGAACTACCCTATGACCCAGCAATAGCACTGCTAGGAATTTACCCAAAGGATACAGGAGCGCTGATGCATAAGGGCATGTGTACCTCAAAGTTTATAGCAGCACTTTCAACAAGAGCCAAATTATGGAAAGAGCCTAAATGTCCATCAGCTGACGAATGGATAAAGAAGATGTGGTTTATATATACAATGGAATACTACTTGGCAATGAGAAAGAATGAAATCTGGCCATTTGCAGCAACATGGATGGAACTGGAAGGTATTATGCTAAGTGAAATAAATCAGTTGGAGAAAGACAGATACCATAGGTTATCATTCATAGGTGAATCTTGAGAAACTTAACAGAAGACCCTGGGGGAGGGGAAGGGAAAAAAAGTTACAGAGAGGGAGAGAGGCAAACCATAAGAGACTCTTGGATACTGAGAACAAACTGAGGGTTGATGGGGGGACAGGGGAGAGGGGAAAGTGGGTGATGGGCATTGAGGAGGGCACTTGTTGGGATGAACACTGGGTGTTGTATGGAAACCAGTTAGTTATATAAACCAATTTCCAATGTCATGGAAACGAATTTTAAATATAATTAAAAAATGAAATTATCTAAGCCAAATTCAGATGAAATATAATATTCATTAAACTTTCAAAAGTATCAACTGTTTATGTATCAAAAGCCTTAAAATAACTTAACCATTATTTTGATGATGGGATTCTAAAAACATCTCAGGAAAAACCTGAGAATATGCATGATAGTCCCAATGATATTCCTGGTAACACCTAAAGATTAGAAACAATTAGATCTGTAACAGTGCATGATAAGTTGAATATACTGTGGGCACCCTTAAAATAGAATATTATCTACTAAAAGGATTTGTAGGAATTTATTTATTGATGTAGATTTTTCATAATACCTTAAGTTTAAAAAGGCAGGTAAAACAGTGTGATCCTAATTTGGTTAAAATATGTAAATGGCAAAGAGCTAGAGATAAGTGCATGGAATATATAGATTGGAAGGCTATACCATAAAATGTCAGCAGCAGATATCTTTGCATAGTTTAATTATGGGTAGCTTTGTGTGTTTGTATTTTTTCATTATGCTCCACCAAATTCTTTAAAAAATATCTTCTAACCACTATAGAGTGTGTATTGGGGTGTTAGAGTTGGTGCCAATTTTTCAACATTTCACATAGAAAAGATGGGGGGGGGGGGTTGGGGATTCTGGATGTATGACTGCCCTAATCTCTTACATAGCTAGCAATGCAGTATGGCAGCTAAAAAGACGTTAAGTCCAATCTTAAGTGACATCACTAGCAGCAAAACCTCCAGACTATAGGCAACAGTAGCTCCTTTGGACTCCACAGTGGGCAAAGCACATTGATAATACTGCATTCACTTCTTGCATTATTTTAGGGAAAGAACTGACAAACTAGGGAGTCCAGAGCAAAACAAGCAGGTGGCAGGGACATCTGCCATAAGCAAGGTTTGCCTGGAAAAGAAGAGTCTACTGGGAGAAATCCACTCTACCATCCCTCCCAACTTGGTATCTGTTTTCTTTTACATAATCCTCCCTGTGTATCTACCAGAAGGAAATATCCTAGGCTAATTCCCCAGAATAACGCATTATATCCTCATGGAGGGTGGGAAATGGCTGGAGCTAGAGCTGGAGTTGGGAGTGAGCTCCAGGAGGAACAGAAAGGTCATGACAAGAGTAACTGAGCCAAAGTAAGAAGGAGAAAGACAAGCATGAGAAAGGGAAAGGGTAAACATACAAGCCTGGTGGGCTGAGAGCTTTGAAACACTGCTCCTGGCATGGGAGGAGTTGAGAAGTGGAGAGATGACTGGCAACCGCAAGGAAGCTTCCATAGTAGTTTTTATGGGAGATTTTAATATCCCACTTACATCAATGGATAGACTATCCAAACAGAAAATCAACAAGGAAACAGTGGATTTGAATGACACATTGGACCAGAGGGATCTAACAGATATATTCAGAACATTACATCCTAAAACAGCAGAATACACATTCAAGAGCACATGGAACATTATCCAGAATAGATCACATATTAGGTCACAAAACAAGTCGTAACAAATTCAAAAGTATCAAAGTTATACCATGCACCTTTCCCAGCTACAGCACTATGGAAGTAGAAATCAAGCACAAGAAAAAATGTGGAAAGGACACAAATACATGGAGGTTAAATAACATGCTACTGAACAATGAATGGGTCAACCAATAAATCAAAAATGAAAAAAAAAAAAAACACAAGGAGACAAATGAAAAGGAAAACACAGTGGTCCAAAGTCTTTGGGATGTGGCAAAAACTGTTCTAAAAGGGAAGTTTATAACAATACAGGTCTACCTCAAAAGCAAGAAAAATGTCAAATAAATAACCTAACCTTATACCTAAGGATATAGTAAAAGAAGAAAAAACAAAACCCAAAACCAATATAAGGAAGGAAATAATAAAGATTAGAGCAGAAATAAAGCAAATAGAAACTAAAAACAATAGAACAGGTCAATGAAGCTGGTTCTTTAAAAAGAACCAGGAGCTGGTTCTTTAAAAAGATCAACAAAATGATAAACTTTTAGTTAGGCCCATTCAAAACAAAAGAGAGAGAGAGGAGAAAGGACTCAAACAAAATCAGAAATCAAAGAGGAGAAATAACAACCAACATCACAGAAATACAAAAATTATAAAAAATTATGAAAAATTATATGCCAACAAGTTGGACAACCTAGAAGAAATGGATAAACTCCTAGAAACATATAACCTCCCAAAATCTGATTCAGGAAGAAATAAAAAAAAATTGAAGATGATTACCAGCAATGAAACTGAATCAGTAATCAAAAAACTCCCAAAAAACAAAAGTCCAGGACTAGACAGCTTCACAGGTGATTTCTTACCAAACATTTAAAGAAGAGTTATTATCTATTCTACACTGATACCAAAACCAGATAAAGACACCAGAGAGAGAGAGAGAGAGTGAGAGTGAGAGAATGAGAGAGAGAGAGAGAGAGAGAGAGAGAGAGAGAGAGAGAACTACAGGCCAATATCTCTGATGGACATAGATGTAAAAATCTTCAACAAAATATTAGCAAACCAAATCCAATGATACATCAAAAACATCATTCACAATTATCAAGTGGAATTTATTCCCAGGATGCAAGGTGCCTCAGTATTTGTGAATCAATCACTGTGATACATAACATTAACAAGAGAAAGGATAAAAACCATATGATCATGTCAATAGATGCAGAAAAAGCATTTGATGAAGCACAACATTCATTCATGATAAAAAACCCCAAAAAAGTAGGTTTAGGCAGAACATACCTCAATATAATAAAGACTATATATGAAAAACCCACAGTTAACATAATCAATGGTGAAAAAATGAGAGCTTTCCCCCTAATGTCAAGAAAAAAACAAGGTGTCCAGTCTCACTACTTTTATTCAACATAGTACCGGAAGTCCTAGTCACAGCAATCAGAAAAGAAAAAGAAATAGAAGGCATCCAAATTGGTAAGGAAGAAGTAAAACTCTCCCTATTTGTAGATGACATGATACTATCTATACATGGAAAACCCTGAAGACTCCACCAAAAAAACCCTGAAGACTCCACCAGCACTAATAAATGTAGAGAAATCTGTTGCATTCCTATACACTAATAATGAAGCAATAGAAAGTGAAATTAAGAAAACCATCCTGTTTACAACTGCATCAAAATAATAAAATATCTAAAGTTAACCAAAGAGGTAGAAAACTATCAAACACCTCTGCAGTACTCTGTAGTACTCTGAAAACTATAAAACACTGATGAAAGAAATTAGGGATGATGCAAATAAGTGGAAAGACATTCCATGCTCATGAGTTGGAAGAACAAATATTGTTAACTGTCTGTACAACCCAAAGCAATCTACAAATTTCATGCAATCTCTTTTAAAATGCCAACAGCATTTTTCACAGAACTAGAACAAGCAATCATAAAATTTGTATGGAATGACAAAAGATCCCAAATAGTGAAAGCAATCTTGAAAAATAAAAACAAAACTGAAGATATCACAATTCCAGACTTCAAGTTATACTACAAAGTGGTAGTAATTAAAACAGTATGGTATTTGCATAAAAATAGACACACATATCAATCAAATAAAATTGAAAACCCAGAAATAAATTCACAATTATATACTCAATTAGTCTTTTACAAAGGAAGAATGAAGGTACAATGGGAAAAGACAGTAACTTCAACAAACGTGTCAGGAAAACTGGACAGCTACATGCAAAAAATCGAAATTGGAACATTTTCTTACACTATATACAAAAATAAACTTAAAATGGATTAAGGACCTAAATGTGAGATCTGAAATAAAAAAAAATCCTAGAAGAGAGCATAGGCAGTAATTTCTCTGACATTGGATATAGCAACATTTTTCTAGATATGTCTCCTTAGGTAAGGGAAACAAAAGCAAAAATAAACTATTGGGACTGCAATAAAATAAAAAGCTTCTGTACAGATAAAGAAACAATCAACAAAATTAAAAGACAACCTCTAAATGGGAGAAGAAATTTGCAAATGACATATCCAATAAAGGGTTAGTATCCAAAATATATAAAGAACTTCTACAACTCAATACCAAAAAAACACCAACACCAAAAAAAATAAAACAATATAATTAAAATGGGCAGAAGACATGAACAAATATTTCTCCAAAGACATACAGATGGCCAACAGACACAGGAGAAGATGCTCAACATCACTAATCATCAGAAAAATGCAAATCAAAATCACAATGAGATATCACCTCACACCTGTCAGAGTGGCTAAAATCACAAACACAAGAAACAACACATGTTGGTGAGGATGTGGAGGAAAAGGAACCCTCTTGCACTGTTGGTGGGAATGCAAACTGGTTCAACCACTGTGGAAAACAGTATAGCAGCTTCTCAAAAAATTAAAAATAGAACTACCATAGGATCCAGTAATTCCATTACTGGGTATTTACCCAAAGAATATGAAAATTCTAATTCAAAAGGATATATGCACCCCTATGTTTATTGCATCATTATTTATAATAACCAAATCATGGAAACAGCCCAAGTGTCCACTGATAGGTGAATGGATAAAGAAGATATGGTATATATACAATGGAATTTTATTCAGCCATAAGAAATAATGAAATCTTGTCATTTGCAACAGCATGGATGGATCTAGAGAGTGTTATACTAATTGAAATAAGTCAGTCAGAGAAAGACAAATACCATATGATTTCACTCATATGTGGAATTTAAGAAACAAAACAAATAAACATAGAAAAAAACAGAGACAGACAATAAAAGATTCATAACTATGGAGAACAAACTGATGGTTATCATAGGGGAAGAGGAAGGGCAGATGGGTGAAATAGACAAAGGGGATTAAGAGAACACTCATCATGATAAGTAGCGAGTAATTGCTGAATCACTATATTGTACACCAGAAATTAACATAACACTGTGTTAACTATACTAGAATTAAAAAAAAATTTTTTAATAAAGAAAAAGAACAACCAAATGGAGTTTGTTGAAAAGTAAGTGACACATAAATTTTCCTATTTTTTTCTGCAGAGGAATCATACTCAAATTGCATGTATCATTATTTTTTATTATAAAATAAGGTTTCATGTTTTTTTCTTGAAAGCATAATTTGGCTTACAAGCCCACTGAGTGAATTTTTTAACTTGTGCAGTCATCTACTACTTTGTTGTCACTCTAGAATTACAGGGTGGTGATGACACAACTCATGTATCAATCTCTGCTCATATTTAGAGGAGTTTGCCTAGGTTTTTAAGACCAAGAAAATTTTTTTAAATGTTTATTTATTTTGAGAGAGAGATAGGGAGAGCATACAAGCATGAGTGGGGGAGGGGCAGGGAGAGAGGAAAGAGAATCCTAAGGAGGCTCTGCACTGTCAGCACAGAGCCTGATGTGGAGCTTGATCCCACGAACCACGAGCTCATCCCCTGAGCCAAAACCAAGAGTCAGATGGTTAACCAACTGAGCCACCCAGGTGCCCCAAGACCAAGAAAAATTTGAGGCATATTTTGAGTATATAGATCTTAGGACTTTCCAACATGGGTATCAAATGAAAGACCAACATGATAAACAGGGACTATTGAAAGGAAAATCATTTATCCTCTATTGGTAATGAATTCATTAAAGAGTGGCCTGAACTTAGAGTTAAAACATGGTGAGAATACCATGAGCCATTGATAATTTGAAGCTTTATGCTTAAAGTTTCATGAGACTCAAAATGAAATGTTGCTAAGTTAGAACACAGAGGATACTTGCTGTTGAAAACTAACCTAAATCCAAAAATAGCAAAAAATAATTTCTGTGATGTAATTTCAAGGGTACGCAAGAAAAGGTAGGAAGAACATGGTTACATATTTTGTAAAGTTTGATAAATCTGGATTTACATTTCTCTCCTATACTTATTAGGTATGTGATTGAGGCAGATTAATGCACACATTTGAGTCTCAATTTTCTCATATGTTAAAAAATTTAATATGGATGAAAATTCTGCCTTATGTGATTATTAAAAGATTTTATGAGATGTGTATTATTCCTGCCATGCACATACCAATGCCTGTAATGTGAGTCTTCCCCACCCCATCAGAATCAAAGTATCAGAGGCCAGCTTGGGTTTGGACTCTGCAACCAGTGATTCGCAACATGGCAGTATAAGGAACTCCATCATCATATGTGCCAGGGACTAGGAATGTAGATAAAATATCAAAAACATCTTTCAGTACATGTAATGAAGTTTTAAAAAAATGCATTTGTAATGTGTCTTCTATCATTTTTATTGCATTCAATTCAGCAAGCATTTATTGAATGCCTACACCATCCATATTCATTCTCTAGTTTAGCAGAACTTCAGAGAGCTATTGCATTTTGATGTGAGGTCAGACACTGGTATTTCAAGTCTGTCATTCCGACGTTGAGAAGTCTTCTGTCCTCAACTCTGCAGGGCCAGTTTACCATCAAGCTCCACACTGGTACAAAGGAATTCTGTCAGCTTCATGAATTAAAAAATAATACTTTCCACATAGTAGGAGATCAAATACTTATTCAATAAAAAACAGAAGAAAAAAAGGAAGGGAGGGAAAAAGGGAAAACAGAAAAGGGAGGGAAGAGAGAGGGACAGTCAGTCACACAGAGGACAGTCAGAAATATAGACAAAGGAACAGTCAGACAGAGGGACAGTCAGACTGACTGAAAGACTGTCTTCTTACCTATTTAATGGACTATTAAACATATTAAAAATAAGAGAAAGCATGAGGTTATAAATGGTAATGAAAAATGTCAAGTGTCAAATAAAACAGATAAATCATACCAACATAAGTATATTTAATTTTTTTAAATTCCTATAATCTGCATAGTAAAACCAATCAGTCTTCACACACACAAAAAAATCTGAAAACAGGTCAGATCCATCTGAGCTTTTAAGTGGGCTGCTTGGTTATTAAATCCAACCAGCCCCTATCTTCCCCAATGGCATTCATGTAGCCTTTGGGAAGCTCACAGGAACCAAACTCAACCCCTCTCTTAGAAACAGAGGATTGGCGATTATTCTAAGACAAAGGCCTCTTTGGCCTCCATTTTCTTAGAAAAGTCTCTGAGACAAGCTGAAGGCTTGTCTAGATAGACTGAATCAGACCAAGCTGCACGGTTCCTATGTAACTAGAGAGGGACTCCAATCAGCAAGGCCTGGCAGTTACATGACTAGGGTCAAAGGGGGGTTGGAGGAGAAGCTGGGGTGGTGAGGAGAACCACTCACCCAAAGTGCTGGGACTCAGAAGGTTTCGGTCACCCCTCAGAAAAAAATCTAAATATTTTTGCAACAATACCTGCCTCCCTTACCAATGAGCATATCGGCTTCCTTCACACCAACAACTTCACTGTCACAGGGCTCCCCTGGGACTTGGACATGGTTTCTACCACATGACAGGCCCTGTGTTTCCACTCACCCTCACCTCAGGCAGGAGCTGCATGACTATGGATGAACTGGGCAGGGAGGTTACTTTGCCCAGGGCCTTTTGCTGATGGAGACTAGCTGGCCAGGGCCGGGTTCATTATATAAGGTGCCTTCTTTAACCCTAAGGTGGCACTGCTGACAGATACCCATAGGGCAAACTTTAAATTGCTTTTCTCATAGCAGGTATGGGCTAATGGTGCTAACCCCTCTGTGGGTCACTCCTGTGATCATGGGCTAGAATTTGCAGGCTGCCTGCCCTGGACTGAGATCTGAGCTGGGGCTGACAGAAGACAAAGGAGGCCTTGCCTCTGTTATAGACTGTGGGCAAATCACACCTTGGCTCTAGGTTTCCATCTCTGCATTTGTAAGATAAAGGATCTAGAATAATTGATTTTAAAGGTCCCTCCTGTCTCTGATTTTACCTATAGCTTTTAAATCCGTATCTTACATCCTTCATCCAGCTAGAGATTCAACACTGGATGTTGACCCTTTAGTGCTCTAACCACCAGAAGCCAACAACCACAGCTCAGGGTCAGGGACCCACAGGCAGGACACCGCTGGTGTGCCAGATCTGATCTAGTCTCTCATCCTAGCCAGGTGAGTAAAAATCTCTCAATTAAAATTCCAACCCCAAACTGCTTATCATTTCCCTTTCCTTTGCTCTTTAAGACAGAGCATCCCAGAACAAGAGCCAGCCCTATACACAGCTTCAACAACCACTAGGATGACAACTACAAAGCTCAGCTGATGAACAGGACCCTTCATGTGCTGGCCAGCCTTCAGTTAAGGACTTAAAACACCAAGCATCTCTTGCACTTTGACAACATCTCTCCAATATCAGAATAATGGCCAGGCTCCAGGCAGTAGAAGGAGAGAAAACCCAATATCCTGGGGATATAATCCAATCTCAGCAGCTTTAAGCAGACCAAGGAAAACAAGTTTTATTCTTTCTGGGCTCTTAGTATTAACTTTTTCTGACATTGAGTTTCATGATCTGCCTATTTATGGGTGGGGATAGGGAGTAAAAAACAAAAATAATCAGCTTTTCCATATTGATATTCCACAAGCTAGACGAGATCTCTAAAGCCTCTACAATCTTTTCTCCCTCTCTCCCTCCCCCCCCCCCTCCAAAGCTCACCCAGAAGTTTCCTTTAATTATAAGAGTTTCTTCTGTTTCATTTAGAGATGTGATGTTCAACATGGGACCTGGTTTTCAAAGCAGCCCCTTTCAGGCTAGCTTTTGTTCATCAGAGAAGCCCAGCTCATGACAGGAGTTACGGACACAAGACTGAGCAGACTCACCTCAGTGGTATGAAATTAAAGAATAAATGAAGGAGGCAACAGACTTCAAAAGAAAAGCCAGCCCCTTGGCAAAGGAAGGGGATGAGAACAAGAATACTAGGAACAGCCCAGATCACTTTCCCTTTGTCATTAGAGAGCCCCTGAGGACCGATTCCTGTTTGACTTGGAGCCTGTAGTTTTGACAAAGTCCCCGAACATGACCCCTAAATTGATTTTAAATCCTTCAGAAGAAGAAACTGAAATGATAAAACACACAGCACCCTTTAGAGACCATCTGCCAGAAACCACTCAACAGATGGGGGCTTAAAACTCTGTTAGCCTGCAGCCTGCTGGTCTTTGTTTAAACTTTAAGAGAATGTGCAGGTGTTAAATAGGCCCCCAGGATTGCAGACCTCTTCAGGGCACAGGTTCTAATGAGGACTCCATGAGAATTACTAGACAACTGGATTGGAACAGGCCTGCAAGTCTCCAGCCAAGCCTATTTCATTCTTCATTGAGAAGACATGCAAAATCTTCTCAAATCACAGGTGCTTAGACTATGTTTTCTATAGTTGAAAATTCACAGAGAAAGCTCTCAGAGAACATTGAAAGACAGCATGCAAAGCATAGTCTCACAATCCAAAATACCTAAAACTTGCAACTTTTCCTACTTCCATATTAGTTTCCTACATGACCTTGGAACTAGCAAATTCCAAAGAGGGTTTCTACTCCAAAACCACCACACTGAGGACAGAACTGAAGCCCACAGAGGAGAAGCTACTTCCTCAAAACTTTGTGGGGTGTTGGTGGAAGAAACAGGATCCCACCATCGGGCAGTGTCCTTCCTGATCTGATATCTCTGCTACTCTGGGCCCAGTAGGTTGGTAGAGGGCAGGATGGACTAAGACAGGGAAGTGTACCATTCTACTTATCTGTTACTATGTAACAAATCACTCCAATACTTAGGGCTTAAAACAATGACACCAAGTCTGCAGTGTGGGCAGGGCTTGATGGGGTGGCTCATCCTTGTTCCACTCATGGTTCAGCTGGGCATTTGAAAGCTGCGGCCTGGAATCATCCAAAAGCTCATTCACTCACATGTCTGGTGATTGATGCTGGCTCTTGGCCAGGACCTCATCCAGGACACTGGCTAGAACACCTATAAGTGGCCTTTCCATGTGGCCACTTGGCTTCTTCACAGCATGGTGGCTGGGTTCCAAGGTCAGGGGTGGAGGGCATCGAGAGAGAGAGAGAGAGAGAGAGAAAGAGACAGAGACAGAGACAGAGAGAGCCAGATGGAAGCTATTTCCTTTTCCAATGTAGCCTCAAAAGTCACACAGTATCACTTCTGCTGCATTCTATTAGGTGTGAGTCAGTCAGACAAGCCCACTTTTGAGGAGAAGGGAGAAGTGTCAAAGAATCTGCAGCCATGTTTTGAAACTGCTATACAGCCAAAGAATTCTTTTTCTACCACATGGGGTAGAAAATAGGGGTGGGTTTCCACTATTTTAAAGAATCCCACAGGAAAACTTGCTTTACTCTATGCCTACTCTATATAAGGCACTATAATAAACATTTTCTATGTATTATCTCATTTCGATTTCAGTGCTAACGAAAGAAACACACTCACATTTTACAGATGAAGAAACAGACTCAAAGATTAGGTAACTTGACTATGCTCACTCAACTAGGAAATGGCAGAGAAAGGTCATATCACAGGTCTGGATCTAAAGTCAATTTTCTTCTCACAAGTTTTTCAGCACTGGACAGGAACTGGATCCTGGTGATGCGTGATGGTTAATTTTATGTGTCAACTTGAATGGGCCAAGAGATGCCCAGATATCTGGTTAAACATCATTTCTGGGTTGTCCGTACAGGTGTTTCCAGAAGAAATTAGCACCTGAATTGGTAGACTGGAATAAAGCAAATGGCCTTCCCCAATGTGGGTGGGGATCATCCAATCCACTGAGGGTCTTAGTATAACAAGAAGAGGGAAGAAGATTGAATTTTCTCTCTCCTCCTGACTTCTTGAACTGAGACATCAGTCTTCTCCTGCCCTTGGACTAGTACTTACACCATTGGTGGTGTTCCAGGTTCTCAGGCCTTCAGACTCTAACTGGAATTTACACCACTGGCTTTATTGGATCTCCAGCTTGCAGACTGCAGACTATGGAAATTCTCAGCTTCCATAATGCATGAGCCAATTCCTTATTATGAATCATATATACATATAATTCTATAGGTTTTGTTTTTTCTGGAGAATCCTTACTAGCACATGGTGCAACATCCTAAAAATGCTGAGCCCTAGAGAACTGTGTTGTGATTGAACCCGCTTCATATGCTATAAAATGAACAAAATTCTCTCTCCCAGTTGATGGCAAAGTCTACCTATACAGACGGGAAGGTGGTTGGGGCTCTCACCTTGGATTGAGTACTCTTGTTGAGACTGGGTCTATCTGGGGTGCTAATGGAGGAATCACAAGTTCTTTGCCTGGCTACATCTTTCTCATCCTTCAGGCCCAGGTTCAATGTCATCTCTTCAAACTGTCCTTCCCTGATCACTATCAGAGGAGGTTCCTGTACACTGGTATGTTCCATCACTGCCCATTGTTTGCTTCCTTCACATTGTTCACCTCAATCTGTAATTACATATCTGTTTAGCCACTTGCTTACTCTCTGACTCCCACCCTGGACTGGAAGGTCCCCAAGGGCAGAGACAACTTCTATTTCATTCACCTACACCAAGTGCTTAACATAGTGCCTAGCAGAGAGCTGGTGCTAAATAAACATTTGTTGTGTGAATATGCGAATGAATGGAAGAATGACCTTAGACTGTGAAAACACTGAGATCAGTTCTTGACCCATTGATGCTAGGACCACAGTCCATACCCGCAAGCCCCACCATAGAAAAACCAGGCACAATAGCAGTGATCTTAACAAAGCACTTACTTAGAGTCAGATACTCTGCTAGCACGTTACACACATGAATCTCATTTAATCCTTACAACAACCTATGGCACAGGCATTGAACTATTCCCATTTTATAGATGAAATATGAGGTTCCTAGAAAATGTATGTAATTCTGCTAGAAAGAATCAAGGCTGAAATTCCCACTGTGGTCTGTTTGATTCCACAGCCTTCTCTCTCTGTTATTAGGCAATACTGCCAATTCCGGGCTTCTTTAAAGGTCTAATAAAAAAGCAACTGGAGATTAACTTTGAACCATTGATTTTTCTGAGAAACGAAAATTCCATGGCAGAATATCTAGAATCTAGAATATCTTTTCCTCATGTAAAGCTAGTATTTGGAGCAGGTCCCTGCTTACTGGTGACAGGTACCCAAATTGTAGGAGCCATATTCATGAGCCCCTTGAAGACCCATAGGGGGTGGTATGATGAGGGTTGGCCTTGCTTGAACCCTTTAAAAAGGGGATGACTTGGGGGCGCCTGGGTGGCGCAGTCGGTTAAGCGTCCGACTTCAGCCAGGTCACGATCTCGCGGTCCGTGAGTTCGAGCCCCGCGTCGGGCTCTGGGCTGATGGCTCAGAGCCCGGAGCCTGTTTCTGATTCTGTGTCTCCCTCTCTCTCTGCCCCTCCCCCATTCATGCTCTGTCTCTCTCTGTCCCAAAAATAAATAAACGTTGAAAAAAAAAATTAAAAAAAAATAAATAAAAAGGGGATGACTTGCTGTAAACTATATTAAATTACATCAAACTCTCAACTTTCTGTCTAGGCCTATGGTTTGATGTGGAACTTGGCCCCCAGGCCACCTCCAGCACCTCCCCTCCTCTAGTGTCTTGTGATGCACTTAGGTAACTCAGCGACCTGTTGGTGAGGGAGGCCTGAAGTTTTCTGGGATCCACCACAACCCTGGGACTTTAGACTACTTTAGGAGGAGTTCCTGTAACTGTTCCTAGTTACTAGCTTTGAGATATTGATTGTGCTCTAAGCTCTTTATGTTTGCCACTCAGTCTACTATGTTTAAGCCATATTCCCAGTGTCTTCACACCTGAGAGAGAGAGAAATAGAATCTCGCTTGCATTTGCCAGCCCTTCTATTCATCTTGTAGAAACATAATGGAGTAAGCCATGTAGATGTTGTTATGCTAAAAGAACCACAGTCCCTGAGATGAATATCATGCATTCCTATTCTTCTCACAGAATCTCAGGATTGGAAGGCTGCCAAGTCCATGTCCCGTCTCAAAGCCTTTGGCAATGACAGCTGATTCTTCTTCCTGTCCTCCACCAGTTCCAAGCATGCACGCGCGCGCTTGTGTGCATGTGTGTGTGTGTGTGAGAGAGAGAGAGAGAGAGAAAAAGAGAATGTTGGGGGAAGGGTGTCATTATAATCGATGAGTGGCCAATACTGACTGATAGAAAGGTCTTCCTTAATTAGAACTTCAATTTGACCTTCCTCAAACTGCCTTTGGGAAATTGGGAGTGGGGGTAGGGGGAAAAGTCATTTCTTCTCCTCTAATCAGTACACTATTCATGATAATTTGTTTCAACTGTTATGAAATTTTAAAAACATTGATAGCAGGTGCTCTTAAGAAAGATTGCTTTCACAACCAAACCTAAAAACAAATCTCAGGAACAATTAACTACAGGTAGTAGACATATAAAAAATGGTTGAATGAATGAATGAATGAATGAACAAGTTTCTTCAAACCAATAAAGTAGAGGTTTCCATTACATTCTTTGTAGATGCTATTGGGTCACCATTCAGGTATATCAGTTTTGAAGGGAGAGGAAGAAAATATCTCACAGACCTCAAAGACAGGGCAGATGTTTCTATCCCTCTCCCTGACCCTAGCCTGGGAAAACAGAAGAAGCATTATCTTAAATTTCCCAATCCCTCAGTGTCCAGCATAGGGGCTAGCACAGACTGAATGCTCAGCAAATTTTCAGAGAATTTCCAGAAATGGAAAGAGACCCAGAGACTGTACAACCCAACCATTGTCCTCCCAGGAATACAAAACAGAAACAAACCAATAACATTCAGAGGTTAGGCCCAGATATACTGAACATGACCTCAGGAGCTCCTAGAAAGCTAGTGATTTGACTATCATCATCCCTAAACACCTCTGCATCTGTTATGTTGCCTTTAGGCAACATTCCTTTAATGAAATACTAGAGTCCATCACAACACATATTGTCAACCTTTCCCTTCTAAAGCATCAAGACCCAAAGAAAAGATCAATTAACCTCAACTCACACTAAGGTATAAAGGACTGTTGGCAGGCACTTTCTGGAAACCAGCTACAAGCAAAAGACTGAATCAAGTGAGTCCTAAATCTCTGCTTCTGTGGACTAAGTGTTAAGAATAAACTGAGATTGCTTGTCTACCCTTTGGGGGGAGCGGGCACATGCAGAAGGCCTTCCCTTCTTAAAAGATGCAAGACTCACAACAAGGATCCCCATGGTGCTCTTTGACCCTATACTTATTAGGTGTTGGCCAGCTCTCCAGTGCTTTGCAAAGACCTCTAGTTTCCTATTACTTACAAATTGGGGCAAGCTCCAAGATGTCTGAATGAGGACCCACAGAACAAGGCACATTTTAAGCATCCTTAGTTTACTCTGGAATGATACTTTCTACTCACAGCTGTATGAATCAGCTGCCCACAGATGGCAGGTGCTCCAAGCACATGGTCTAAGGCAATGCTTCTCAAATGTTAATATGTACACAAATCACCTAGGGATCATGTTAGAAATGCAGATTCTGATTCAGTAGATCTGGCTAGACCTGAGATTTTGCATTTCTAATAAGCTCCCAGACAATGTCCATGCTGCTGATCCACAGACCATACTTTGAGCAATGAAGGTCTATTCAATGAGGTAAGTCCTTAAATTTACTGAGTGCAAGAAGCCTCTTGGGAGCATGTTAAACATGCACTATCCCCAGGCCCTCAACCTCAAAGACTTTGATTCAGCAGATCTGAAGTAGGGCCCAGGAATCTGCATATTTAATAGACCCACCCAAGTCTATCTATAGAAGGCAGTTAGTGAACAGTACTTTAAAAGATACTGACACAGAAGACTTTGTGGAGGGTGTGTCCCCTGGTCTGTCCAGAGCAGAAACAACACACCTGCATCCACTCCTCCTGACCACCAAGAACAGGGGCTCTCAAACTTTAGAGGGCATCAAAATTACCTAGAGCGCTTGTCACAGCGCTAATTGCAGGGCCACCCCCCAGAGTCTCTGATTCAATGGGTTTGGAGTGGGGTCTGAGAATTAATACTACTAACAAGTTTCTAGGTGATGCTCATGTGGTCTGCCTGCCACACTTTGAAAACCAGTCTAGGTCAAAGGTAATCTTATCAAAATCACCAGAGCAGCTTTTCAACCCACCCCTACGTTCCCATACTCATTATAATGTATCTTCAGGGTGTAGGAGCTAGTGGTATGTCTTTTAAAAGAACTCCTCGGCTGCTGAGTACCCTTCAGGGAACAAGCTCTCCAAAGGAAGGGCCTTTAATCCTGAATAGATGATAAAGTTAAATACATACCCTTAGGGCCCCAGAAGAACTGGGGGTCTTGCTTGCTAATTGGTTTGGGGTTTCAGATGGGGCTGTGCCTTCTATCCCTGAAGAAGTCCTTAGGCCCAAGCCCAAGGAAAGACCCCGCCACGCTAAGCAGGAGGGAAGCCCCTACATGGGGTGGTGGGACCCCATTCTCTCAGTCCCCAAAGAAAAGGAGGTCATGGCTTCCTCCACTGCCCAAACAACCTCCAACCTGATGAACTCAATAATTTATTACCCCACATGATGGGAGCTTTGGTTTAGCTCAACTGCATGGTTGTCCATACGGAAACCAGGGTGCCACTTTTTAATTCATTGAGTCCTTCCTTAGATTGCAACAAGACAGGAAGAGAAGAAATGAGTCCTCTTGTATCATGAGATGGAAACACATTCTCCCCAGGACCTGTGGTAACTAGTTTTAGGGCCCCCACCCCTAAAACTGCCCGAGACTCTGGGAAGCAGGTTCACGTTGACACGTAAAAGGCAGCTTTAGCCTGAAGAAATGAGGGCTCCTCACCAGGAAAGAACAGCCTTGAGAAGTATTTCAGGGAAGAGATGACAGCCAGAAAACAGCCATCCTAGACAAACAGCACCTCGGCTGAGTATGTGTACACTGAGCTGGGACATGGGAAAAAGTTTCATTGGGGTCTGGCCTGCCCTGTGGTCTCAGTGCAGGTGAAAGTGTTGGGTCTCACACTCAATGAGTGTGAGCATCGCAGCTTCTTTTTTTACTTGTAGGTAATGATTCCACTCCCTTTGCCCTCTTGCCACTCTGAGTTCATGGATTACACCAGACAACAAGTTTCTGAGGCAGCAGCACAGGATCCCACGTATCAGGAACCTACTTGCACCAGGCTCCAATTTGCCAAAGCTTAGGGACAGTTTTGAGGCAGGTACCACCTTCCATGAGGTGATGTGTAGCCAGGTAACGGAGAAGGAGAGGGAGTGCTCAGCATGTTCCCACGTTCTAGGCTCTTTTGGAACAGTTTGTGGTTCAAATAGTCTGTCTTCTTGTTGGACCATGAGTCCTAATCTTGGTGATGAAAATATACATAAACCCTGTAAATACTATTAATAAGAGCTGTAAAATATGATGACAATTATAACTAACATTTTTGAGATTCAGGTGATATGGGTAATGTCCCCATTTTATTTTATTTATTTATTTATTTTTAGTCTTTATTTATTTTGAGAGAGAGAGAGAGACAGAGTGTGAGCAGGGGAGGAACAGAGAGAGAGGGAGACACAGAATCTGAAGCAGGCCCCAGGCTCCAACTGTCAGCACAGAGCCCGAAGTGGGCTCAAACTCATGAAGCATGAAATCATGACCTGAGCCAAAGTCAGACACTTAATCTACCACCTAGGCACCCCTGTTGTCCCCATTTTAAAGAGAAGGACACAGAGACTCCGAAAGCTAAGGGAATTCCACAAAGCTACCCCTAGCTAACCTGGATCTGTGTGTCACCAAAGACCTTACCTGTCCTCTATATCCTGCTGCTTCTCCCCTCACATGCAACCCCAACACTGTAAAATGACCCTGGAAGGTAGGAAGAAGGAAAACACAATCTTGCCATCGGAGCCAGCTATGACATCCTCACTCCCCAGAACAAAACTATTGGTCTTGTTCAAAATTCTTACAAGTTTGAATTTGAAGAGAAAAAAACATCAATGAACCAGGACACATGAACCAGAAGTCGAGGGACGTACTCAAGGCTGGGCAAGAAGAGTGGGCACAGGAACTGGGATCAGGGCATGACTGGAGGGATGCCCACATCCAGCAGCAGCTGCATCAGTACCTGCCGGGGTCTGTGAGTGGAGTCAAGGGGGATATCCCCTGGGCCACACACGTCCAGCTGATACTGAGTCCTGGCTACAGGGAGGGGCCTGTGTGTATTGCAACCCTCACACTCATACTAAGCCCAGGAGAAAGTGCCTGTCTCCTCCTCTAAGCCCATTAAAGCTAATTTCTCCTCTCACAGACACCCCGCTGAGTGTCTGCCAACTCAGGAAAGGACTTTGAAGCTAATATAGCTTTGCCCATGGCAGAGACGCACAAAGCAGAAAAACCAGAGCGAGAATCTCAGAATATGCAATAAAATGGAAACCCCTCCAATGTTCCCAGAACCAAAGCATTAAAATAAAATCATCTGACAATTATTTGACTGGATGAAGAAAGTAAAGTCATTTTTGAAGTGGCCACTAATCTTCAAAAATAACGAGTGTGATTTGATCCGTGGAAGGAAGCAAAGTGCTTGAAGATTTCACTGCCTGAGGCTCTGCACTTTTGCGAGGTATCGACAAAACCTGGAGGGTGAGTTATGGGGGGGTGGGGGTGGTGCACGACCACTGTGAGCATTTGCAGAAGTGGTAGGCGTCAACTAAGTTAAGATCAATGATTTCCTTGATTACCTTGTTTCCCCCTCTTTCAAGCCTGGTCTCCGTCTCAATTTCTATTCCTATCAGCCAGAAAAATAAAGATTGTTTACAGAGCCGAAATAATACCTGCTTGGTTTATCTTATTTTAGAAACAATAAAAGCTAGGGAGTTGCAGGGATTAAGGAGGAAAAAATCAATTGTGTTCTTTCATGTTGGAAACATTAAAAAATAAGTCACCCAGCTACCTGCTCTAAGGCCCAATTTGGCTCTCCATTACCCAGGGCGATTTCCAATTTCATCCTGCAGCTTCCCAAGATTTAAACTCGACTGAACTATAACAGGGTGCCCTTGACGAACTCCAAGAAACTTTTTCTGGTCAATTTTTGACAATTCTAGGCTATGAATCTGATGTTACAAATGTCCAGAGAAGGGCAGATGTTTGCCTTGGGCATTAACACCTAAACACAGCCAGTAGTCTCAATTTGGATGAATTGCTTTAAATGTTTTCAAAGTGTTTCATATCTTGTTACTTCATAGTATCTTTCTAAGGAAGGCACTTCCTTAGAAGTTGGTGGCCCACAACACTATCTGTGGGTTGTTGGTTTCTAGCCCTTTCTCCTCTCAGGGGACCAGCTGCTCACTCCAAAATACCTCAAATCTGCAGTCATAGGCCTTGAGTGCCTCTGTAGGTGAGTGGCCCTGTATGATTTCACCAGGAAGCTCCAGGTGAACACCCAGACACCCTCAGCTCTGTTCTGAGACAAATTCACTGGCTGGTGTTTTGAGAAGGAACCCTGAAGTTTGGGGTAAGGAATTCCCTAGAGACCTATTTTAGCACAGCACCTGTTTCTGAAGACTATCTCAGGGGACTAGGATTCAAAAAGTATATGATGAGAAATGCCTCCTTCACCTTGGAACAGATCCTGCCAAGCAGATGAGGGCTGGGTTTGAGAAGGCAGGCATGGGAGATAGGCGCTCACCATTCCTGGGCGCCCCACCTGTGCCAGGCAATAAGCTAGACACATTACATCCTTTCTCTTGTAATTCTCAATTGATTAATTTTATAGAGCACATATAAATATCCACTTCCCCATTTTGTACATGGGGAAACTGAGGCTCTGAAAGGGTAGTTAACTTGCCCAAGGTCAGAGCTTGTCAGCAGAAGAACACACAGGGCTGGCTGGAAGCCCCAGCTCTTCTTACTGGCTGTCCCCACTGAAAAGGAAACGGTGATGGAGGAGGTTGTAGCCCCTTTTGGTATCTATGCTGCATCGTTGATCCATGAATCAGTCTTCAGACCTGTCAGTGCATCCCCTTCCGCCAGTGCTAAAATGACTCAATAGTAATAATAAGCACAAGTTTTGGAAGTGTATGCAAGGAGGCTGCAGTGAACTGAGATCCATCTCGGTAGTGCTGACATAAGCATCAAGCCAGAACACAAAAATATCTGAACGCTGCACGCAGGATGGATAGGCTGCCAAATATGGCGACAGTGCACCCCCATCCTTAGGCGTCCCAGACTCCTCTGTGCTCAGCGGGCATGCTGAGGCTGCCCCACCTCCAAGCCCCTGCACAGGTGGCTCCCTCAGCCTCCAGTGCTCTTCTTCCCCCTTACTTCTGGTCTTGCTTCATGGCCAACTGCAAGGTCCCCTTAAGAGAGAAGCCTTCCCTGACCTCCCTGTCAAATGCTGTCAAGGCCCCCAGGACTTTTCGTTGATGTCCCTTTTCTATTTCATCATTCCTAAGTGCCTGTACAATACCTGCCTTCCCAGCGAGGCTGCTAGGCTGTAAACTCGAAAGGGGGGCAGGACCCCATCTGTTTACTTACCATGCTATCGCTGGCTTGCAGTATACCCTCATAAACACATGCTGGCCGCTTTACAACTGCCTCAGGACTCTGAACTAAGCCCCTTACAGAAGTACAGTCCATCATTTATTTATTCATTTACTCTTCAAGTAAGTGTCAGACACTGTGCTGGGGATTAAGAGCATAACAGGCAACAAGGCCAAGAGCAAACAACACAAATGTACAACGTGACGGGGAGGTAAAAGCTAGCTACAATGACAAAGTAAAGCAGAATAGGGGACTAGAGAGTGGCAGTGTGGCCAGGGATGGCCGGTGGAGGAGACAGCAGAAGAGGAGAATCCTGTATGTGTGGAAGGAGTAAACACCAGGGGATACTGGGAAGAAGAGAGTTCCAGGCAGAGGACTCCTTGAATGCAAAGACTCTAAGGCAGGTGCCCATGTGGCAGGGTCCAGGCAAGGCCAGGCAGCCGCTGTGTTTGGAGTGAAGTCTGGGAGGGGAGAGTAGCAGGAGGTGAAGTCAGAGGGGTAGCCTGGATCAAGACGATTATAGTAACAACAGCTGGTACCAAGCACTGTTCCAGGTGCCCTCCGAGATCCCATCCTCCCTATCTGACAAGGCTGGGCAAAGAAAGGTCAACTGTCTGCTTGGTAATATAAGTGGCAGAGCTGGGATTTGAACCCAGGCAGTCTGATTCCAGCCCATGCTCTTGCTATATACCACCCCTTTATGCCCTGTACATAAGGTTGTCAGAGAAAATACAGGATGCTTGTTACATTTTAATTTCAGATAAACAGGAAAGTTTATTTTTTTACTTTAACTATATCCCAAATACTGTGTGGGCATTGTGTTTTGGTTGTACATTTGTCAGGGTTTAGTTTGGTTTTGTGTGGTTTTTTTGGTTTATTTTTTGGTGTTTTTGTGTGTGGGGGGGGTTGATTTGTTTTGTTTTGTTTTGTTTTGTTTTGTTTGTTTGTTCTTGGTCAGATAATCACCACTATCTGTAAGACATAATAAACTCTGGTTTTTCCTAAATGTGCTGGAATCCTTTAGAGCAGAAGTCAGCATGCTTGTTCTACAAAGGATCAGATAGCAAACATTTTGGGCTTTGAAGGCCACATTCAGTCCTTGTCCCATATTCTTCTTTGTTTTTGGTTGCTGTTGTTTTCAACAAACCTTTGACATGTAAAAACCAATCCTAGCTTGCAGGGCATGCCAGCCACGGTTTCTGATCCTTAATCTAGAAAGTTCTGAGTAATGGACAGACATGTACTGACTTAGGTCTTGATGCTTGGCATTTGAGAAAACTCTCATACATTCCTAAGTAACAACATTCACACCTTACCCACAATACTCTTATTTAGAGACCATGAAGGAGCTGGTTGACTTGTGGTTTAACATGGGCTAGAAGAATAGCTCCCTGCTGGCCTCAGAGTTGGCATTCACTTTGGCATTATGGTTCACCCATGGTTCCTGACTGACCTGGCACTGAATAAGCCTTTTCTGAGGATCACGTGTGTCCCACTTGTGTCCGAGATGGTGATTTGGCCCCAGGGCTCCCATGCCTCTAAGATGTATCGGAGATGAACAGGAATTACCTTATGTGTTCCATGTCTCCTTGGGCTTCTTTCTGCTCCTGTCCTTCTGTGTGTTTGCATCACAGACCCTGGCACCCACCTTGGCTTCTTCCTCTCCCCTCAGGCTGTACTCCTGCTTTATTCATCACCCATCCTCATGGGTGACCACCTCCTGGCTTCTGCTGCTTCCCATCTTCTTCTCCTAATTAAAGACACTTCAGCCAAAGTGCATTCCCTCTTTCATCAAACCTTCAAGTTTCCCATTTTCTGGACATTTCAGATTTGGCTGGAAGAGTCTTAGAGGCGAGGCTTGTTTCCCTTTTTTTTTCTATGCCCTACGAGGCCTCTTCATGGGCATGGAAACCACTGCCTCTTTATGCACATGGTGTACATTATCCTATTGACTTTGCAATGCACACTCCACTTTGCACATAATGAAGATACTAGAATATCTGCCAAGTGGAACCCTTTCATGTCCCATCTCCTCCTCTGTGTGTCTAAGCTGTCCCCTCGCTGCTCACTGGCCTCCTCTCTTTTCTGAAGTTAACCAATTTGCATGCAAGTCTACAGGACCCTCACACAAGACTTCTTTCTTCATTATTGTGTCTTCCTATTCCTTGAAAATATCCATCATCCTGCATGTAACTTAGGTTTTCTGTCTGCCTTTCCATTTAGAAAATTTAGTGGGTGATTTAGCTAACTATATGGTACCTGGTATACAAGAAAAGGTAATAAAACAGCCAAGAAATAGTATCGACTGAACCCTCTACCAGGTACTTAGGAAGTTCTAGAGAAATAAAATATCGTTGGATATGCACGCATGTGCATATATGTGCACACACATGTGTGTGTGCATGTGTGTGCACATGTGTGGGTAGAAGGAGAGTAACGTTATTTTGATTTAGTCTTCCCAGGACAGATACAGTGCAGGAATCTTCCCTTTGACATTCTCTCTAGGGAGTTTCCAGTGTCTGGCTTTGACCCATCTGACTGTTTTAAATCAGAAACACTCTGGCTTTTGGGCTGGATTCAAAATTATAATAAGAGAGATGTCCATAAGTTCTCTCTCTCTTTTCCATAATCTGGCCCTGTGGGTTGCACGATCTTGTGCTATTTGTAGCTGGAGAAACCCATTAGTGATAGGTACCATGATGAAAAGATCTGAGTATTTATTTAACAACACTGCAGATGAAAGTATTAATAAGTCATCGCTTCCAAAGTCAAAAGCCATTGCCACATTAATTCATTTGTGCACACAAGATGTCCATTGCTTCTAAGAGTGCAAATAATAGCTTTGCCAATATGAAAGCGAAACATAATTACTCAACAATAAACACACTGTACGATGGTAAAAGCTGTTATCAATAGCATGTCTGAAGCCAAAACAAAGGAAGTATTACAGGATTTTTTCTAAACCCCTGCTTATCATTCTCATGGAGGTAAAGTCATTTTTTTTCCCTGCCATAGGAAGGGTGACTAAGATAGAAGTGTTTTACTTAGTCACCATTTTACTCCTATGTTCAGGCTAGGCAGCTTGGCCTTATTTTATCTAGCCAGAAAATGGGAAGATGAATTCTAGAGGAGAATTACTTAAGGTCTTCAGAATAGGTCTGTTCATTGAACATGTATGCATTTTATTTTTTTCCTCCTTGATATTGGAAAACTAGCTTTAGAGTTGCTTTATTCTGGCTGTGAATATTATACCAGCCTTCTAGATAAACAGAAGCCTGCACAGCGATGGCCAATCACCATTAGCACTGAGAATCTTGTCTGATAGCCTTAACCATGGGGATAAAAGCAATGGTAAATACAGTCCATTTGGGGTATATATACATATTGGGAATACACACACATACACACACGCACAGTATAATCTTTTTCCATATAGTCATAAGAATGCCAGCACAATTCAAGATAAATGTATAACAGGCAAAATCTCTCATCACCACTCACCCCCCACCCTGCCACACACACTTTTCCATTTGCTCAGCCTGTCTCTGGAGTCTGAGTGACTAACTGGGTGAGAGAGCCTTGGTTCCAGCACTTGTTATCTAGGTGACCAAGCTCCTCCAGTGAAGAAGCTCACCGAGACCCAGCCTCCTTGGGGATGTCCCAAGTGCTGGACTTCAACAGCAAAATGGACCCACTAGATACCATAAAGTCTTCCCCCTTGATCTTTGTGAACTAGTCTGACCTATAACCTGCTTCAAGTGAGGGCCAGTGGAGTCCTGGGTTACCCTATTTGGCTGCCACTTGCCTCTCTGCAACAGCCATTATAGACACTAATGCTGGGATCACTGCCCATTTTCTTCAGGGTGCACGGAGTGTTTGGAACCCTGTAATCCAACCATGCAGAGAACTTGGCAGAAAACTCCCTAACCTACAGTAAGATCAGGTGAGCTGTCCTCAACACACTTCAGCACACCCTGCCTCCTTCCCCGGACTCTGAAGGAGCCTCTGGCTGTTTTCATACCTACACCCCTCCAGACTCTCATGGTGCCCCCTCTTTCCCTTCTGCTCTAAAGGAAAAAAAAAAATGCCCGTGGCTGTAGGCTTTCTAGACAGTTCTGATGAATTATCTCTGCAGCTCTGATCATGCCTGCCAGGGGACACAGGGCCCACCTGCCCAGAGAGAACACATTCCCTCTCTTAAGAACTTTGCTGTTACACTGCAGAATCTGGCAACTGCTGGGCCTTAGTGACCCCTTATCCACTAACAGAGAATGAACTTAGGGAGCAGACATGGGCTTACGTTGCTGAAAAACGAAGATATTAGGCCCTGTTGATAAATGTGGGAGGTAGCATAGTAGATAGGAAGAGAGAACAGGCTTTAAGTGGGGCATGTTTCTTAACCCTGGAAGCCTCAGACCTCCTGTGCCAAATGGGGGCAATAACAAGGATATCAATGCTTTGTCCAGAGAAGCAGGCACTGCTGAGAATCAGCTCTTCGCTTCTCAGCTGAACCTGGCAGGCAGCATCACTCAGGGGCTGTGCAGTTACACTTTTTCTGGAGAAGTAAATCCTTTGAAAGCAAGAGCCAGCACCGGCAAGCAAAACAAAGGAGACTGGAAATGATTTCTGGTGGAATTTAAGCAAAGAGTACAGAGCAGAACTTTCTCCTTCTGCTGTGTGCTGGAGAATCTCTTGGTGCCCCCATTAAAAAGACCACTGGCTCATCCTTGGGCTCCCCACAACTGCAGGCAGAGGGTCACATTTGGGAAACATTGTCTCCTATAGATGAGAGCCACCCTCCCAGACAAAGTCAGACTTCTGGATGGGGTGAGAAATCTCTCCCACTGGATTCCAGTAATGAGTCCAGAAGTTGAGAAGGACTTTATGCAGGAGACAAGGAGAATACAATGTATATTTAGTATCTGATTTAGACGGTTCATTTAAAAATCAGAAAGCATTCACCTCTACTCAAAAATGGCCCATTCTAGGTTAAATTCTTAATTATTCTGAAAAATGCAAATGAGAAGCTATAAATATAGAGTCGGGGAATAATCACGGTCTGCACAGTGTAAATTCAAGTCAATCGGTAAAGGGGGAAAGGAAATCATTTGCCTTTGACATTAAATCCAGCTGTTCTTTAAAGTCAGTTTTCCCCAGCCGAGGATTTTGCATTTGCTATGACCAAACCATCTCCAAAACCTTCTGGGTTTAGACAATACTTAATCTGAACATCTAATAGTTCATTCTTCTCTAACATCATTGAACACTTCCATTAAACCAAAGTTATTATTACCAACATTATGAGGCCTGTCAGAAGCAAGCCCATTGTTCAAACGAATTGACCTCCACTACAATTGACCTTAACATTGCTCAACTCTTTGACAGTCAATTATCTCCTGATCTCCCTTCAAATGGGCCTCATTGCTGAAATAACTAATCCATTATGGAGGGAAGGTTGTTTTAATAGCTGAGCAGAGGGTTGCTTTTTGCAATTGTCCAGTGAGTATATGTTGTGGAGCAACTTGTAGTCCTCGATCATCTGACAAGGGAAAAGCACGGTGCCAGATCCATGTTTCAGGAGAGAGAGAGAAAAAGATGTGTTAGGACTCAGGTATAACTGAGAGTATGTTAGTCCTTAAAATATAGCAGCTCTTGGAGATGTACCCTACCGTGCCACCATACTATGAAACAGAAGAAGAAATGAGGAGACAGGGGGCCTAAGTGACTCACTGAAGGTTCCCGGTCACACAACAAGGCTGGGGAGAGAGCGGCTGGCCTTTTCCAAGCTCTAAGAGTCTATGGCAGGGCCCAATAATGGGCTCTGGAGTCAGTCGATCTGGGTATGGATCTCGCACCACCATTTTCTATCTGTGTGACACTGGACAAGTTGCAAAGCTTGTCAAACCTTGACTTCTTCATCCGTATAATGGGGTAATGGTGTCTATTACATACGGTTGCTTTGAGACTTAGATGACATATAAGGCACCAGTTCAGGACCAGGTCCATAGCAGGCAGCAAAAGAGTGTTATTATAATTGTTATAAATGTCATCATCCCTCTAGGCACTATTGAGGGTGAGTTTTTCTCCCAGAGATATGACCCCCAAATGATGTGATGCCTCGGCTCGGATGGAGGTCTTGACATTGAGAACCACAAGAATAGGGATTTTCCCAGGTCATGAATGAGGACTAATAAAATAGGACAGTTAATAAAACTGAGTGCTTCATAAATCAGCAAATTAAGTGTTTCCTCATCAAACCAGGCTCAGCCTCCATGTTTATCGGCCATTGGAGACCCGGCTGCCCCTGGAGTTGCTCATAGCACCTCTGCTGTAGGGAAACCAGTTAGTTCTGCCTGATAGGTCAGAGGCTGTGGCAGAAGGGTTAAGGGCATTTTCCTGGTGTCCCTTTAATATCAGTTTTGAGGGCTGTGGTCTACAACTTACTTATGATTTATCTCAGCCCCCCAAGATCCCTGAAACCTTAACCCCAAACCCCAAGACACTAAAAGGTAGTCTTGGCTCCTGTTCCTATATAAAAAGGCTTGGGCCAATATCGGGAGGTTAGTGCAGTGAGAGAAGAGAAAGAAAGGAGGAGAGAAGGGGGTTCCTTCAGGTTTCTATGCCTATTTTCAAGGCTTCTTATAACTCTCCCCAGTAACAACTTATTTATCTTGCCCCCTCAGCCACCTTGGGACATAGAACACACCAATCTACAGAAGACAGACAAGGGGACAGGGACCAGAGACATCCTGTGAACTCCTTGTAGTCAGCCATGAATACACCATAGATTTCTCTCAACCCTAACCCAGCGTGTCCAATAACTTCCCTACTTGAGGTCAATCCCTTGACTTCTGGACACAGTATTTATTGCAAAGGTCCACAAGGTCAGGGAGAGGCACTGGGATGACTCCAGGACTGAGCCAAGGAGAAGGGGGAAGGTAGGCCCAGCCACAGAGATACCCGGTAGTAGTCATTATATGCCTGAACACCAAATGGGCAAATGGGCCAGTGGTGTGCTGAGGCCTGCTCCTATAGAGTCTGAAGAACCTAATTGTGCTTATGTCTTCCCAACCTCTAGTTCAGTGACTTCACATTTGTAGCCTGAAATTGGTCATGATAAGAGTATTTAAACCACAAATTTCAGCAAATGCCACCAATGTGGAAGTTTTTCCTTCAGAAGCACACCATAGGGAAAGCCCCATCTTTTATTCATGCATTCATGAAACATTCTTCAGGCACTCTCTCTAGGCCAGGCACCGTGCAAGGCACCACAGATACATAAAAATAAATAATGGATCTTGTCTGCTTATGTTTTCTGTTCTGTCACTGGCTTGATCTATCCCCTTAGGAACCACAGGGACTCATAAGAGCAAAGACATTCAAGTCCAGCCGTTTTGCTTTTTGTCATCAGCTTCAATCATAATGATGTTGGGAAAGAATTTGAAATTCTGGCTTAGAATGAAGGTTGGAAATCATGTTCAAACCCATGGATACTTCATTTTCATGACATTTGTTTCTGGTTTTCCTTGGGTTGGTTGCATTCATTCTCTGTGGATTTATCACCTGAAAATGACTGAAGTTTTTGAAGTTATAGGGTGGCCGCTTTCCGAAATCTTATGACAGTGCCCTCCTCTCCCTGCTTCAGCACTGCCCAATCCCAGGTCTCATGTGTGCTCACAGGTCGGTCAGAATAACCTCAAAATTGGTCCCTCAGTTCCCATCCCTTATCATGACAATGCTGCCAGAGTGAGCCCTCCCTTTTTTGAAATTAAAGCAAAAATTGCCTAAGTAATGCATGTTAATTTTAAAAACTTAGAAAATACAGATAAGCAAAGAAATCACTAATATCACCACCCAGCAATGATCAGGATTTTCTCTGCATATTTACATAATACACAGTGGAGCGCTGGTAAAGGTTTAACAAGTGGCTCTCTGTTAATAAAAACAGAAAGCCCTGATTTGTAGTATTTGCCAATTTCCATGATGAATACTTCCACTTGGCTGATTTCAAGCTACCAGCACGATATTACTGTACGTGAACTTGTGAAGACATACTAACAATTGGTTCTTTTGAACTTCTATGAGTTGTACACTAGTACACCACCATAAAATAGAGACATAATTTTCAGTGAAATGTAGAAATATTACATCCTTTGTTGTAACCTCTTCATTAAAGCCTTTCCGTACCAATGAACATACATCACAAATATGATTTTAAATAGATGTATGGTATTCTGTTGTGTCAACACATAATTGACTCAACAAAATCCATAAAAACTTTCTAATTTTTGATGGTATAAACAAGGTTATGGGGGACATAACTGAAGATAAATCTGTGTAGAGAAACCAAATACAAATTCAGAAATCTGATCTTCTACATCTCCTCTATCTCCTCTTTAATCATCTAGATGGATCTTCTTGGACCACCCACAAAGCCCAACTCTTTTTCAGTATGTTCAGTGCCCTACAGAATGCTCCAGATCTCCCAGACCTGCAAGCTAGCAGTTTAAGCTTACACAACACAGATTCCATTCTTTTCTCCAGCCACCATGAATTTACTCCATGTTCTTTATACAGGTTATGCCTCATACACGTGGTCATTGTCTCTCATTCTCTGAAACTTCCTTTCTTCCCCATCACCCCCCACTCATTCTTCAAGATGTATCCTGAGCAGTTAGTGCTTTCCCTGGTCTTCTCAGAATTATACAAACACACCTCTATTATGGCACCCAAACAAATGTCTATGATTTAAAGTATCTGTTTACTCAACAGGACCATGACCCCTTAAGATCGAATAGAAACAGAGTTTTCCTCATCTTTGTGTGCACAGCAACTTGTGACAGGCCTGGAGCAGAGGTGGAGCTTAATAAATGAATGGTAAATAAAATGCTTTATATAGTTTTCCACCTCCCCTGCAGCATTTACTTTCTAATAAGGAACATGGAATTGTCTTTGACAGAATTGGAACACATGTCCAGGAAAAAAAAGGAGAACGTTTTAACCATCAGCTTCTGAGTATGGCTCCTAACTTGTCCATGCCCAGCTTCCAGAAGGTTCTTCTAGAAGCCACTGTACACACTGGCCTTCTGAGACTCCTGGCTCCTGGATGAAGGCAATCCAACCCAAAAAAGGCAGAACTGACTTTCCGAAATCCAAGGATTCTTCCAGTAATAATGACATTGCTGTAGCCTACTTTTGATAATGTTCTACTACACTGGTAATGAGAAGCATAGTTAACATTTCTTAGAGGGTACTATGTGCCAGTACTGTGATCAGGAATTTACACTTAATTTTCACTTTTCATTTGCTTCTCACAGTAATCTGATAAGGTATTCACTAGTATTACCCCACTATAAAGACCAGAAAGTAAGATCAAGCTAAAAGAGGCTAAGAAACTTGATCAAGGTCACACAACTTGATAAACCATTCTGCCTCCCAATACTGTGGTGATTTTTACTCAACTTTTTAAGGGCAGAGCAGGGGTAGATGTCAGGAGACAGGGGCTCAGCAAGATAAATGACATGGCCAAATCCACATAGCCAGATAAGGAGACCAACCATCTTGGCCCAGGACTGCTGCAGTTCTGAAATGAAATGTCCAGTGTCCTGGGTAACCCATTAGTTCCAGGCAAACCAGGACCACTGGTCACCCTAGGAGAGAATAGAACCCAGGGCCTCCCAGCACAGTGCTCTTTCCACTACAAACTATACTTTCTTTCTTTATAATGGAAGATGAAGTCATTAGAATGCACATATTCATTTTTCCTGGCCTTCCGTAAAACAGGCATTTCAGAATCTGTTTAGAACATTAATCACTAGGGCTCTCTAAAAGAGACAGACCCCAGCTGCAACTGTTCTTTCTAGTATACTCCAGTGATGAAATGCCCAGCTTCTCCCTTGCCTCCTCCCCCCACACGGCACACCTGGACTCCTGCCACTCATCTGTGTAATGCGGCTAGCGCCATCTGGCCCGGCATCTCGTGTCCTGTCAACAGGGATGTCAAACAGGCAAGATGAAAGGACATAACTCCAAGGAACACTGCTCATCTTCTAGCCCCAGTCTGGGGGAAGTCATGACAATTAGTCATTAGGTAGCTACAAGGAGAGAAAAATGACTCGTTCCTGTCTGGCTGTCGGTTGGTGCCTGGAGCAGTCTTTGCAATGTCTTGTTTCAGCAAGTCTTCTGGGGAGGACCCTAGGACTTTCAAATAAAGGTGGATATAGGCTGGGGTATCTCAAGGAGCTACCAGGGAATTTTCATGGTTTAAAGATGTGGTGACAGCTTTGGCAAGGTCTGTGGTTCTGTCAGCAGTCAGCACGTTCTCTGTGTGAAAGTGGCAGAGAGGAGAATGGAGAGGTTTAGCAAAGGGGACCAGAGCTCCAAAAGGCTTAATCTTCCCATCCAGTATCCAAGCCAGCCTCCAAACTTCAAGTAAATGGAATGGGCCTAATAAATGATAATTGAGCAATTGCTGAAAAAGCTCATGGCTTTTTCAGAAATAAACCTGCTCACGTCCTGTTCAGAAAATCTACTTAATACACTTCGTAGTATAAAGCTAGAAGAAATTGCAGAGGAAGGATAGCCTTGATTACATAAATATCTACAATCTATGTCAGAAGATGTCAAAACAAAAGTAAAAAGGGAAATAATAAACAGAAGGAAAAGACACAACAAAAGTTTCATTACATTGATATACACAGTTCTTGATAATCAAACAAAAATAATAAACATCCAAGTATTAAATTGGGCCAAATTTAACAATACAGAAAAATTTTAAAGTTGCTTAATATCTAAAATTAGTAAGAAGGAGGATAATTTAACCAAATATGGAAATGCAAATTTAAAAAATGAAATTTGCTTATGAAATACACACACACGCACACACACACATTATTTAAGGGACTAGAGAAATAGTCTCTTATCTTCTCCTGGTGGTACTAAATAATGGCGCAAATTTTTGTTTGGCAATTTGATAATATGCATTAAGATCTTTAGAGATGTCTATTTTCTATAAACCATTAAATCCATTTCCACAAATTCTAAAGAAATAATAAAAATGGGTTGAATGTTATTGCATATAACAATATTATTAATTAAAGCATTATGTATAATAATGAAAATTAAAAAGTGCCAAAATAGTTTCAAATACAAAATACATCTACATAGAATCTTGCTGTCATGATTTCAAGGGAATTTAATGATGTAAGAAAAGCTCACAATGTAATACTGAGTATAAAGGCAGAATATTATACTGTATTCATTATAATTCCAATGTCATTAAATTATATGTGTATAAATGTGTACATATATACACACAACTGTAACAATATTTAAAGGTGATGGCATTATCAGTTTAGTTATTTTCTTTAACTTCTCTTTATTTCTCAAATTTCCACATTTTGTTTGCATTACTTTATAATCAGGAAGCAATCTTTCATGTAAAACAGGGCAAAGAGGAATATGGAAGGGGGTTAGAGACTCTTGACTTTCAATCTCACCCCAGTCCTTCCTTTCCCTCCCATCTGTAACATATCATGTCCCTTTGTTTCTAGCCCATCTTTCACCTCTCTCCATGTCTCTGTTCTGATAAAGAGGGCAAAGAAAACTTGCGATTAGAGCCATCACTTCTTTCTTTAGCTACTGAGATGCCAATAGTCAGAACCAGACTCTCTATGGTTGGAGGGAGGAAGACACACCCAACCACAAGCTCCCTGAGGGCAGACTGTGCCCATTAGTTAGCCTGACCTCAGGGTAGATACACTTCACCACACAGCTGTCTCTCACTGCTAGGTACCAAGGGCTATTAAATGTGCACAATGTGTCTCTTCCTTCTAAGGACAGAGTAGACAGACTTACAATGAACTATAATACACAAAAAAGAGGTGCCATGAAATAAACATGAACCAAAATGCCATGGGAGAAAAGGAGGGTATAAACACAAAAGCAAGGAGAAAGAGAATGGGAAAGCAGACAAGAGCAGCAGCATTTCAGAAACTGGGCAGCAAGTGGATGACTAGACTGATAGCCAACTGATTTAACAGAGTTGAGAAAGCTGTGTTCTCAACTGGCAGGGCACAAGGGCCTAGAAGCAGCACTAAGTTCTGAGCTGAATCCCCCCAAAGTGTGAGGAACTGACTCGACTACCTCTAGGAGTGTTGGAGGAAAGAGAAGCTATGCAAAGAAGCTTCATCAAAACCCACAAACCCCTGCCCAGCCCTAGCAAGAATGAGGGTGTGTTAGTTCTCTGGACTGGGGGAAATGGGGACTCCCTGGTGCATGGGACACCAAGCAGAACTCAAGAGCAAGGGGGAAAACAGAGGGCATTTGCATCCTAAGTGCCCATATCTCCAACCTTCTTCCTATTTGGCTCCTACAAACATGGCCACCAGGCTTTTGCCTAAAAGCAGGACACCAGGAGAGTTTTCCCAGGGGGATTTGAACAGCACAAGAGGAAAGACCTATAGATACTGGCATCAAGATTCTCCAACAAAATAGGCCAGCCACACTCCATAGTGAAGCCCACATGTAACAAGCCCCAATGACAAGCTCAGAACTTGCAGACAGCATTTGAGCACTCTGCTCTTAATAAGAGCAGAAACTAGAGTTCATACACATCTGATGAAAATCTGTAACGTGAGGGATGGAAATCAAATCAAACAAAAAGGATGAAAGCAATTAGGAGTTATGCAAGGAAAACATTTTATATTCAGAATATATTTAATATCCTGAGAGATAAAAAGAAGATAGGTTGCATTTATGAAAACAAGAACTGGATAATACGAAAAAAGAACACTAAGAGAGCAAAATGGAACTGGTGAAATTAAAAATATTATAATAGAAATGGAAAAAGTCAACAGAGGATTATACGATAATTATAAGAGATAGAAAACAGGACAGGAAAAATAAGAAAAGTAAATGACAAGTCCAGGGTGCCCAACATGCAAATAATAACAGTTTCAGAAACAGGAAACAAAATACATACACACACACACACACACACACACACACGGGAAAGAAGTTAACCACATTTCTTTTTTTTTTCTTTTTTAATCTTTTTTATCTTTTTCGTTTATTTTCTTTTTTCTTAAATACAGAAAAAAATCATATTTATTTTTAATTTTTATTAAAAATATTTTTCTTTAATTTTTTCTACTATATTCTTTACTTTTGTGTATTTTTTTTCAAATTCTATTTTACCCCCATCATCTCATTTTAGTCAACTTCAGTGTATTCATTTTCTCAAATTCTCAAATGATTTCCTTTTTTTTTCTTTCCCCCCTGCCTTTTTTTCCCTCTAATTCATCAAAACACTTTCAACACCCAGACCAAAACACACCTAGGATCTAGCATCATCTATTTGATGTGTGTGTGTGTGTGTGTGTGTGTGTTTGAATTTTAATTTTAATATTTTTTTAATTTTAATCTTTTAATTTCAATTTTTCTACCTCATTAATTCCTTTTCTCCCTTCAAAATGACAAAAAGGAAGGAATTCACCCCAAAAGAAAGAGCACGAAGAAATGACAGCCAGGGATTCAACCAACACAGATACAAGCAAGATGTCTGAACCAGAATTTAGAATCACGATAATAAGAATACTAGCAGGAGTTGAAAATAGACTAGAATCCCTTTCTGCAGAGATAAAAGAAGTAAAAAAAAAATAGCCAGAATGAAATTAAAAATGCTACAACTTACTTGCAATCACAGATGGATGCAGCAGCGGCAAGGATGGACGAGGCCAAACAGAGAATCAGCGATATAGAGGACAAACTTATAGAGAATAACAAAGCAGAAAAAAAGACGGAGATTAAGGCAAAAGAGCACAATTTAAGAATTAGAGAAAGCAGTGACTCATTAAAAAGGAACAACATCAGAATCATAGGGGTCCCAGAAGAGGAAGAGAGAGAAATAGGGGTAGAAGGGTTATGTGAACAAATCATAGTGGAAAACTTTCCTAACCTGGGGAAAGACACAGACATCAAAATCCAGGAAGCACAGAGGACCCCCATTAGATTCAACAAAGACCAACCATCAACAAGGCATATCATAGTCAAATTCACAAAATACTCAGGCAAGGAGAGAATCATGAAAGCAGCAAGGGAAAAAAAGTCCCTAACCTACAAGGGAAGACAGATCAGGTTTGCAGCAGACCTATCCACAGAAACTTGGCAGGCCAGAAAGGAGTGGCAGGATATATTCAGTGTGCTGAATCAGAAAAACATGCAGCCAAGAATTCTTTACCCAGCAAGGCTGTCATTCAAAATAGAAGGAGAGATTAAAAGTTTCCCAGACAAACAAAAATTAAAGGAGTATGTGATCACTAACCCTGCCTGCCCTGCAAGAAATTTTCAGGGGGACTCTCTGAGGGGAGAAAAGACAAGAATAGACCATATACTGGGACACAAATCAGCCCTAAGTAAGTACAAAAAGATCGAGATCATACTGTGCATATTTTCAGACCACAACGCTATGAAACTCGAAATCAACCACAAGAAAAAAATTGGAAAGGTTACAAATACTTGGAGACTGAAGAATATACTACTAAAGAATGAATGGGCTAACCAAGCAGTTAAAGAGGAAATTAAAAAGCATATGGAAGTCAATGAAAATGATAACACCACAACCCAAAACCTCTGGGACGCTGCAAAGGCAGTCATAAGAGGAAAGTATATAGCAATCCAGGCCTTCCTAAAGAAGGAAGAAAGATCTCAGATACACAACTTAACCCTGCGCCTTAAGGAACTGGAAAAAGAACAGCAAATAAAACCCAAAACCAGCAGAAGACAGGAAATAATAAAGATTAGAGAAGAAATTAATGCTATCAAAACCAAAAAAAAAAAAAAAAAAAAAAAAAAAACAGTAGAACAGATCAATGAAACCAGAAGCTGGTTCTTTGAAAGAATTAACAAAATTGATAAGCCACTAGCCAGTTTGATCAAAAAGAAAAAGGAAAGGACCCAAATAAATAAAATCAAGAATGAAAGAGGAGAGATCACAACCAACACAACAGAAATAAAAACAATAATAATAGAATATTATGAGCAATTATATGCCAATAAAATGGGTAATTGGGAAGAAATGGACAAATTCCTAGAAACATATACACTACCAAAACTGAAACAGGAAGAAATAGAAAATTTGAACAGACCCATAACCAGTAAGGAAATCCAATTAGTCATCAAAAATCTGCCAAAAAAAACAAGAGTCCAGAGCCAGATGGCTTTCCAGGGGAATTCTACCAAACATTTAAGGAAGAGTTAACACCTATTCTCTTGAAACTGTTCTGAAAAACAGAAATGGAAGGAATACTTCCAAACTCTTTCTATGAAGCCAGCATTACCTTGATTCCAAAACCAGACAGAGACCACACTAAAAAGGAGAACTATAGGGGTGCCTGGGTGGCTCAGGTCAGTTAAGCGGCCGACTTTGCCTCAGGTCGTGATCTCATGGTCCGTGAGTTCGAGCCCCGCGTCGGGCTCTGTGCTGACTGCTCAGAGCCTGGAGCCTGTTTCAGATTCTGTGTCTCCCTCTCTCTGACCCTCCCCTGTTCATGCTCTGTCTCTCCCTGTCTCAAAAATAAATAAATGTTTAAAAAAAATTAAAAAAAAAGGAGAACTATAGACCAATTTATTTCCCTGATGAATATGGATACAAAAACCCTCAACAAGATATTAGCCAACTGGATCCAACAATACATTAAAAAAATTATTCATCACAACAAGTGGGACTTATACCTGGGATGCAGGGCTGGTTCAAAATCTGCAAAACAATTAACGTGATTCATCACATCAATAAAAGAAAGGACAAGAACCATATGATCCTCTCAATAGATGCAGAGAAAGCATTTGAGAAAATACAGCATCCTTTCTTGATAAAAACCCTCAAGAGAGTAGAGATAGAAGGAGCATACCTCGAGATCACAAAAGCCATATATGAAGGACCCAATGCTAATATCATCCTCAGTGGGGAAAAACTGAGAGCTTTCCCCACTAAGGTCAGAAACAAAACAGGGATGTCCACTCTCACAACTGTTATTCAACATATTATTGGAAGTCTTAGCCTCTGCAATCAGACAACACAAAGAAATAAAAGGCATTCAAATCAGCCAGGGGGAGGTCAAACTTTCACTCTTCCCAGATGACATGATACTCTATATGGAAAACCCAAAAGATTCCACCAAAAACTGCTAGAATTGATTCACGAATTCAGCAAAGTTGCAGGTTATAAAAAAAATGCACAGAAATCAGTTGCATTCCTATACACCAACAATGAAGCAACAGAAAGAGAAATCAAGGAATTGATTGCATTTATAGTTGCACAAAAAAAACATAAAATACCTAGGAATAAATCTAACCAAAGAGGTGAAAAATCTATACACTGAAAACTATAGAAAGCTTATGAAAGAAATTGAAGAAGACACAAAAAAATGGAAAAAGATTCCATGCTCCTGGATAGGAAGAACAAATATTGTTAAAATGTCGATACTACCCAAAGCAATCTACATATTCAATGCAATCCCTATCAAAGTAACACCAGCATTCTTCATAGAGATAGAACAAACAATCCTAAAATTTGTATGGAACCAGAAAAGACCCTGAATAGCCAAAGCAATCTTGAAAAAGAAAACCAAAGCAGAAGGCATCACAATCCCAGACTTTAAGCTATACTACAAAGCTGTAATCATCAAGACAGTATGGTAATGGCACAAGAACAGACACTCAGATCAATGGAACAGAATAGAGAACCCTGAAATGGATCCACAAACGTATGGGCAACTAATCTTTGACAAAGCAGGAAAGAATATCCAATGGAATAAAGACAGTCTCTTCAGCAAGTGATGCTGGGAAAAATGGACAGCAACATTCAGAAGAATGAACCTGGACCACTTTCTTACACCATACACAAAAATAAACTGAAAATGGATGAAAAACCTCAATGTAAGACACAAAACCATCAAAATCCTCAAGGAGAAAGCAGGCAAAGACCTCTTTGATCTTGCCCACAGCAACTTCTTACTCAACACGTCTCCAGAGGCAAGGGGAACAAAAGCAAAAATGAACTACTGGGACCTCATCAAAATAAAAAGCTTCTGCACAGTGAAGGAAACAATCAGCAAAACTAAAAGGCAACTGACAGAATGGGAGAAGATATTTGCAAATGACATATCAGATAAAGGGTTAGTATCCAACATCTATAAAGAACTTATCAAACTCAACACCCAAAAAACAAATAATCCGGTGAAGAAATGGGCAAAAGACATGAATAGACACTTCTCTAAGGAAGACATTCAGATGGCCAACCGCACATGAAAAAATGCTCCACATCACTCATCATCAGGGAAATACAAATCAAAACCACAATGAGATACCGCCTTACACCTGTCAGAAAGGCTAACATTAACAACTCAGGCAACAACAGATGTTGGCAAGGATGCAGAGAAAGAGGATCTCTTTTGCATTGTTGGTGGGAATGCAAGCTGGTGCAGCCACTCTGGAAAACAGTATGGAAGTTCCTCAAAAAACTGAAAATAGAACTATCCTACAACCCAGCAACTGCACTACTAGGCATTTATCCACGGGATACAGATGTGCTGTTTTGAAGGAATACATGCACCCCCATGTATATAGCAGCACTATCAACAATAGCCAAAGTATGGAAAGAGCCCACATGTCCATCAATGGATAAATGGATAAAGAAGATGTGGTATATATATACAATGGAGTATTCCTCAGCAATCAAAAAGAATGAAATCTTGCCATTTGCAACTACGTGGATGGAACTGGAGGGTATTATGCTAAGTGAAATTAGTCAGTCAGAGAAAGACAAAAATCATATGACTTCACTCATATGGGGACTTTAAGAGATAAAGCAGATGAACATAAGGGAAGGGGAACAAAAATAGTATAAAAACAAGGAGGACAAAAAAGAAGAGACTTATAAATATGGAGAACAAACTGAAGGTTACTGGAGGGGTTGTAGGAGGGGGAATGGGCTAAATGGGTAAGGGGATTAAGGAATCTACTCCTGAAATCATTGTTGCACTATATGCTAACTAATTTGGATGTAAATTTTAAAAAATAAAAAATAAAATAAAAAAAAAGAAGTTAACCACAGAATAATTCAAGGAAATATCCTTCAACAGAAAGACTTGAGTTTCCAGATTAAAGGGATCCATAGAACAAAATTAAAATAAACTCAAAAGGCACAGTGTCATGAATTTTAGAACACAGAGGGAAAAGATGCAATCAAATAAACTTCCAGAGAGGAAAAAAACAAAATAAAACAGATCCCATGCCAAAGATTATGAATCTGAATGGCTTTGAACTTATCAACTACAATGCCAGAAGATAGAAAGAAATGGAGCGATGCTTTCAAAACTCTGAAGAAAAATGACTTCCAACCTAGAATTCTATATTCAGAGAAACTACCAAACACAAAGGTAAAATCATGGTTTTTTTCAGATACACAAGGTTGCAAATGTTTTATCTCCCTGTGCTCACTCTCAGGAAGCTGCCTGCATGTGTCCTCCGCCATATGAGCGAGACACTGGAAAAGAGGTGTCTAACACAGGAGAGGAAAAGGAAAGGCCCAGGATGTCAGAGCATATCCCATCCAGATCAGAGCAGGGCAGATGACTCCAGGAGAGATTCTTCAAAGAAGGTGAAAATGGCAGGAGAGTGGAGGCATCTGCTGTGTGGAGACAACATTTAAACAACTGACAGAGTTTGAGGTTGAAATAGTGATAAATTCCGAGGAAACTAAGCTAATATAAAAGTATATAATGTAATCTAAATGTAAATATAAAACCAAACCCAAACAAAACAAAACAAAACCTCTAGGGAAAATAAAAGATTGCACGTGAAAGGATAAGTAAAGGCTTGGCCATGAATATCATTTGCATTACCCTATACCATAAACACTGAATATTGATTTGAACAAAATTAAAATGTAACACTATGGGATGAGTGGAGGGACAGAAAGGCATGTCTTGGCAGGTACAGTAGCTGCATAGTAGATGACAGAGCCTTCAAGAGCCCATTCATCACCTATTATAGTGGAAAGTCAATAGTGTTTAAAACCCCAAATCAAGAAAAAAAACATTTTATGTCTATTATTTAGAGGCATGGAACTATATGCCCCCTAAATCAGCTAGGTGGGTTGAAGGTGGTCTCTCTGGTGAGAGGAAACGGACAGTAAGAGCCAGAGGACTGCCATGTTGCATGACGAGTCTTATACACCATTTTTTTTCCTAACTATGGGCATGTATAAAATTTGACAAATATCAATTCTACAATTGTTCTTTCCTCTCCCAGGTCATAATAGTGTTTTCTCATCTGTTCTCAATGTTCAAAGAGAGGACTGGCTGAACATGCAACCGGAGGACTTTGGGACTCACGTGACATGTAGCTAGAGTTTCAGCACAGATCTTTGTTGTTTCATGTTTGTCTTCCTTGTGATTGTAAATAAAAAATATCAACTGACATTGACATTGGAACTGTAGCCATTTGTTAATTACAACCATATGTTGGCTACAAATAAAAATTTTGGCAACAATCAACAAATGCATTCCGGGAGAATCAATTTGAATTTGCAAAGAAAAAGAATATTTATTATTTGGTAAATTTTGTGGTTTTTTTAAAATTTTTTTTAACATTTATTTATTTTTTGAGAAGAGAGAGACAGCATGAGCGGGAGGAGGAGAGCGAAACAGGGAGACACAGAATCTGAAACAGGCTCCAGGCTCTGAGCTGTCAGCACAGAGCCCGACGCGGGGCTCGGACTCACAGACCCTGAGATCATGACCTGAGCTGAAGTCGGACACTTAACCAACTGAGCCACCCAGGCGCCCCATGGTAAATTGTGCACTACACATCTTTTATATCAGTAAAATATGCAGTAAGTGTGTGCATACACGCACACACACACACATTTTTCTTTTCAGAGGGCCAGTCGTGAAACATTTACCAGCATACCATTGGACCTACAGCTATTGTTCAGGAATGAGTAAGGAATGAGGAATCCTGACGAGAAAATAATCCCTCAGGGGCCTATGTTCTTGGAAGCAGCTTCTATCCTCTCCTGTTTATTATCTACTACTTGGGGAAACGATGCCTGTGCCCTTCCAGAGGGTCTCAGCTCTGATTTCACCAATTAGCAACTTGGTGAGTTTCCCCAAAGGGCGCCGGTATTGATGACCACAGAGGGAAAAACTCACTACATAATAAGGGATTTCTTTCCAAAGTTAAGATTTATTGATAACGGAAAGACTGTATTCTTCAAAGAAATACAAGTAAAACATTCATCCATTGCATTATTTAAGCACTATGTGCAATTTTGGCTGAATTTTGTTTCATGAATTTCCTAGGAAATTCTATTCTTTTCAAGAAACATCATAAAGAATAGGATTTCAAAGAAAGAATAAATTAATTTCGAGTCTTGAAGGGAACAAAGGGAAGCAAGAGGATCTGTGAAGACTTCTTTAAAGACAAGATCTTAGAACTAGAATGGTACCAGATTTATAAAAATCTTAGGAAAAATGTAATTCAGTAGGAGGTTATCCACCTGAGAGCTGGTCCTATCGAGGAAAAATGTCTAAAAGATACAAATAAAGGGCCTGGAATTTGGCAGAGGCATTGGAGGTGATGCACAGTGGTGGCTCAAGCGACATACCTCTGGTTAATGCCCCCTGAAGTGGCCCAGGTAAGGTTTATGTTATACTATATTTGGTGCTATTCACAAACTGGATGCTTAATTAGTGTTCATAAATTTGTACAAATGACTGTCAGCTCATTTTCTTCCCCTGTTGCTTTGAAACTCCCTGACTGACGCATTTCTGACTGACAGGAATGCTCAGCTCTGAGGCAACTTAATCTCAACTTCTTCCTGATATGTGCAGACACACATACTCTAGAGAGACAAGAATCAACTGTCAGGTTAAGAGTTTTGGGGTTCTCTTGCTCTCTGCCTCCCCATATTAATATTCACCCACTTCATAACCATTCTGGGCACCCAGGGCTTTGGCCTTACATTTACCATCCTGTATTACAGTCTACTAAGTGCTTTTACATACATTCCCAATGTGAGCTTCTCCACAATCCTATAACAGGGGCAGAGCTGGCAGAATGCCCATTTTCCTGAGGATGAAACCAAGATTCCCAAAGGTTAATGCCTTGACTAAGGTCCCAGAGCAGAATCCAACCTAGGACTCACTCAGTTGTTTGGCTTCTAGCCCAGCACTCCTTACATAAAATGCTGACACTTCGACTCTGAGGTGGGCCTAAGAGATAAAAATAGAATGCTGCATGTCTGAGAAATCTCTTCCAATAGAATGCAGAAGACACCATTCTGTGGTCCATTAAAGCATAAAAACCAAGACATCAATTAAACAGTTCTGGCTGTGTATAAATGTCCTCTCTTTGAAAACGGATGACGGTACTCCCAAGAAAAATCAGTAGTGAAATGATATTCACCAAAGAGTTGCTGAAAAAGATGATTTCAAAATTCTGACTTGGGGATGAGTTAATTTAAATTTACATAGTTAATCATTCTATAATTGAAAGAAGGGATTTCTTTCTGGATGTAATTAACCTGGGTGTTCATGTCAAGCAGACAAACAGGTTCTAAGAGGAGAAAAGATGGAAACAAGAAAAGAAAGCCAGTTTGAAGATTCAGAACAAGGCAAAAAAAAAAAAGATTTCTTATTTTAATCATCGGCAGTGTCAAGAAGCACAGGGCCACCTTTGACTGATTAAAAGATAAACCAAAATACAACATGATGCTTGGTAGGAGGTTATAAAAGGGAGCCATAAATTAGATGGGGATTTGGACAAAAGGGCTGTTAAAATCCCTTCTAACCCTCGGGTTTTGATTAACTTTGAGCAAAACCATTCTCTAACTTGGAAGTCAGGGTAATCTTTCATTGAGGCTGACTATTTCTGTTACCAAAGCACTTTGACCTAAAGGAAAATGACATTCTTATTATTTTGCTAACCAAAGGAACTAGAGATAGTCATGCCTCTTGAGAAAAGCATGAATACCTAAATAACTCCTAAATAGCTGAATACCACTTGGAAGGAAGAAAGGGAGGACTGAGATGTTATACCCCAAACCTCTTTCTCACGCTTGGAAACCTGTTTCATACTGTAGGATATGAGGATTCTCCCTCCGCTGCAAAACAGCCAAAGCAGAAGTAAAAAAAAAAAAAAAAGGTGGGGGGGGAAGGAGGGGTGGAGAAGGGCTCTATATACCTTTAGCAGATAGCACAGTGGCTAATAGCTTGGCTGTTCTAGACAGACTTCTTTAGGTTCAAATCCTTGCTTCCCCACTTACTTGCTGGGTGACCTTAACACAGTTACTTAAAGTGTAAAATGGGGATAACAATAGTACCTACTGATAGGCTACTGTAGGATTAAATTAATTCATTAATGTAGAACTGATTAGTACAGCTAAACAGGAATATAGTTACTGCCTCCTGGCTGGAATATAGTAACAACTCAATATTAGAATGAGAAATTGCTTTAGTTCAAAGTTTTAGTGGCTGAGAAAGTGTTGGCCTTGAATGAGAACCATGAAGGTTATGGCAAGAGAATCTTGTAATTGTACAGTGTTGCACACATTCTTAGTCATTTTGAAAAAGCCACATGACTTTTAAAAGATTAGGGGGTTCCTAGGTCTACTAGAGTCATATCTGTAAAGCAGTGGACAGGAATATTTTCTAATTTCCACTTCTGAAGCAGGGGACCTTGTGACTGATGACATCGCAAATCCTTCACTAAATAGATACATGTTGATCTATCTTCTCCTTGCCAGGCATGGTGGCAGCACAAAGCATGGTTACACTCTTACATCCATTTCCAATATATATACATCCAATTCATATATATATGTCTATATACACACACACGCACACACACACACACACACAACCTTAGCTGTAACTAAAACAAACAAAAAAAGCAATGAAATTTGGGGAAAGAGAGCATACTGTCAGCAAGACTTTGTGATAATTAAGCTGGCCTTTTAAGCATGGGCAAGAAGGATGTTCATCAAAACTTAATTGACAAGTCAAAAGCAGCCATGATTCTTAACCCCCTCCTCAGTCCTTTCAATCCCAGCCTCGACTCAGTGCTGAGCAACAAGTAGCGGGGGAGGCACAGAGGGGGGGCAGCCTCTCCCTTTCCCTCCTGTCTGCACTGACCTTCTGAACAGGTCTGTCAGAGACCCATTCCTTGGGGTAGGTCTCCTGTGGTGTGTCAGGGAGCCAATCTGTCACTCTGACCTGTGGCAAGCACAAGTGAAATGCTGGCAGTTGAATGACTAGCTGGCTTTTTTCAAGTCCGATTCAGGTCTGCTTTTTATCAGCATCCAGACACTGAGATGTGGATAAACTCAAAACAGGTCCTAGTTTGTGTCAAGCCCTGGAAGCTGACATTATTTTCACGATTCCCTCAGGGTACCAGCTGTGCCAAGACAGACCCAGGATCACTTGAGACCTGAGAAGTGTCTCAACAGGTGGAACCCCAGAAACCGGTTCTGGACCCTAATCTACTGGTAAATGACTCTGTCACCAAGAGGGTGTCACAGAGCTGGGACCTTAGTCTCCTCATCCAGTGTCTTCTTGAATTGCAATGAGGGCAGGACAAGGGTGCATTGGGCAGGATCTGACACCCCACTGATACACTTGGGGCGCCAGCAAAGCTGAGCCTCACACATGAAAATGACATTTGTTATTTTAAAGCAAGAAATAAAGTATTCATCAAAGGGAGAAATAAAATTTCATACTTTTTATACCTATTTTATAGTTTACTATTATTTTATTTGTAATTCCATGGCAGGAATAGGGAAATGAGCACACCATAAGCTTCTTAGGGACCCAGGGCCTCTTAAAATCATCACTTAGCTCAGAAGTGGGCACCTGTGAGGTCAGTGGCAGCTGGTTTGTGGGGAAGCAAAAGAGGGTGGAAGGGATGTCAAGGAAGTGTGTGTCCACTCAGGCCTTCCGTCTGTGCCCTCTCATGCCACTGTCTGTCCCACTGACTACCACTGGGTTCCTTGGTCCTTCTGCCACCTAGAGATCCCAGAATCAGAAATCCATGCTGCAATTTTCTTCTACCTCGCTTCCTTTCCATTCCCCAAGTAGACATTTTCTCAGTATGATTTATCTCAGAGGGACAGTTATTAGAATAGACTTTAAGGTACGGATGTTGACTGGCTGTTTTCTCTTACATAGCTACAGATGGCCTGGGCTCTTGTTAGAATGCAGATTGTGACTTGGCATGTCGAGGCTGTGGTCAGAGATTCTGCATGCTACCAAACTCCTGGATGATGGTAATGTCTCTGGTTCAGGCCACACTTTGAGTTGCATGGGAGGAGGGATCCTTCCAATCTGACTGCCCCTAACCTGTGAGCTCACCCCAGAGCCATTTAAGCCAGAAGTTCCCAGAACAATGGAGTCTCAGGGGTCACTCCCAAAGGCCTCTCACTTTCTATGCTGTCCCCATACCGCAGCCCAGTCTTCCATCTGGTGAAGACAGTCAAGCTCAGAAGGGCAAGGACTCCGACAGCAGGACACATACAGACAGGGCAGTGTTGCTGAGGAAGCTTACGGATTTGCCAGAATGACTACAGTGTATCTTCAGTAGCTCCAGTTATCCTCCCCAGGGGAGTCCTCAGGAAAGGAGAAAAAGTCTGGGAGAAACCCCCTAAATCATTTGCATTCACAGTACAGGAAATACAAACACATTACAATGCGTCCCACAGTCCTTGGTGTCAGGTGGCAGAGCTAATCACCTCACGGTGAATCAGATCAGGTTGGTGGCAATAATTTAGGCTCCCTTAAGCATCACTCTGGACTCATATGTGAGGATAAAAGACTGAAAATGAAAACACTCTCAAACAAATAAATAACGCCTTATATGTTTGGACCAGGTTCCCCGGAAAGGCCTCAGTACTGTCACTCTCAGTAAATGTGGGCTCAAATGCCAGACTCAGAGAAGACAGTGTCTCCCCACCAGGGTGAGAATGGACCAGATGCTAGCACTATGTGCACTCCTAGATGGCTCATATTCACCAGCTCTGCAGACATAAGGCTGTGTATGTGCATGTGTGTGCATGCACACATGTGTGTGCATGTGTACATATGTTCATGTTTCTGTGTTGGGAGGGCAGCAGGAGCAGGGCAGGGAGGAAGAGGTAAACACACTAATCCTTTCTCTGTAAAATGGCTATCATCTCCTTAACATCCTCTTTTCTATGGCAGTATAATGTACCTCAACCACCTGTTCTTCATTTCCCCTGAAAAGGCAACACTATAACTGTCCTTCAAGAACCTAGCAAACCTGAATGGGAAACAGAGTCCACTCTTACAGGGTAAGGGAAGGGGTCATACTTACAACCTTCACACCCCCTCCAGTGCCTGCATGTTCTGCCACAGTCTTTCCTGTCTGAGAAGACATAAATTTGTCGTGCTTTAACTAGACTCTCAAGAAGGACCAAGTGGAATTGAGGAGGGCACCTTTTGGGATGAGCACTGGGTGTTCTATGGAAGCCAATTTGACAATAAATTTCATATATTAAAAAAAAAAAAAGGACCAAGTGGAGATGAATGGCTCCTCATGTTTTAACAAGTCCAACTGAGAAGCTCTGTGTGTCCCAAGATCCTCCAGCATCCTGCCCATGATCAAGCGCTCTGTAAACCAGCACATACATGCCTAGGCTGACAGGCTAAGAGTCTGCTGTGATGGTGGGGGCAGGCCAGCTTTTCCACCAGCATCGGCCACACTTCTCTGGCTTGACCAAAAACAGGGATAAAGAGCACCTTCAAAGACCTTGAGGGAGCCTTAGAAGAATGGCACCTTTGAGGATTAAATCGGGTCTCCTGATTCCCAATTCAAGCCAAGGTTCTCCCCACACCAGCTCTATGGACTCCTGAGTTTAATCCATACAATTCCATCTGCAGATTCCTTGGTGGGTGTTTAGAGCAGCCACCCAGACATGAAATTCTTCAAGAGAAGCTCTCCAAGGAAGCCAGTTCTTGGTTCTGCAGATAATACATCATGTGCTAAATCACTCAGGAAAGTGCCACCCAGTTGTTAGAATAAAGAAGGTTTAATTGCCAAATATTGGGCTTTAAAAACCAATCAAGTGTAAAAGGTAACTTTAATTAGACAGAAGAATCAGATAAACAGAGTGTAAAGCTTAGTGTTTGAACAGCATGTATCTCACTGTGCCTTTATTCTCCAAGGACACAGAATAAAAACAGAGAATAGGCCTCCGCCATCCACGTTGGGACAATAACAGTAAAGGGGACAAGTGTATTACTTCACTTACACCCAGGAAATAGTCTTTCAGTTATGGATTTTGATCTCAAGAATGCTAAGAACCAAATAACCAGCTTCAATTGTGTATCAAGCATCCCAGCCCTGAAGACAATGGGTATTGACTCCTGATCTCCACATGAACACTCAGAAACACAGACTGAGGATCATCAATCGACTTGGAATCAATACTGTCTACACACTACATCCATCTTGAAAATGAAAAAAAAAAAATTTAAGACATAATCACAGCCATTTCAACACAGGGATCTCAGCAACTTCCAGGGCGTGGTGCCCTCCTGCCTTCCATGGAGTTAACACTCCCAGGTGACAGAATGCTTGCTTTCCTACTCTGCGGGGGTGAAGCTCACTCTCTGAAGGTGTGAAGGTGCTCAATTCACCCCAGTGAGCTACTCCAAGCCCTGGAGACCCTGACCTACTGGAACAACTTTGAACTGCACAGCCTGGGTCTCCCACTCATGTGGGTATTTTTAGAACTTACCATAGACCAAAACTGAACTTTTCAAACATAAAAGGAAGGCAAAGTGCTTAGGGCTGCTTTTCAAAGGGCAAATCTTATTTAAAAAGACTACTGATTGGGCCTAAATGCAACATGACAGGGTCACGTGGGGTCCAGAACATGCAGGAGGAAGGCAGGTGGGGAAAACTAATCCATGGACAGCCAAGGTTGTCCCCCCCTCCAGGGGGCAGCACCCTCTGCTGAAGCTGATGGGCCTCTTTAGCACAGCCCAGGACTGTAGAGGGTAATACCCAGGACTGTAGAGGGTAATAGAGGCCACAAGGAAGAGCTTGTGTTGTTTGAGAAGTGGGAAGTTCTCCAGATACACCCAGCATCCTTCCAGTTGACTGAGCTTTGGCCTTATCATCACACAGAAGCCTAAGTTCCAATGGTTTGCTTGGTATTGGTTTTGTTTTGTTTTGTTTTGTTTCGTTTCGTTTCGTTTCGTTTCGATTTTGGTGCCTGAACAGGGACATGAACCCTGGACCCTCAGATCTAAGTTCCAGTTTTCAAGAACTGTTTCTCACCTACTCAGAAAAATGTTCTTCTTCTCTCTTCACCTCCCCAGCAGGTGCCACTTTTAGCATGAAGTCTGATGGAGGGCTCAAACTCATAATGAGATCATGACCTGAGCCAACATCAAGAGTAAGACTCAACCAATTGAGCCACCCAGCCGCCCATCAGCAAAATGTTCTTTGATGACTTTCTGGGTGCTTCAGTGTAATTTGAAAAGCAGAGTAGATAGTGTGCCATGGCAGCCAAGTATCAGGTTCAGAAAAGGTAAAACTACCGAAGCTCCATTCTCCCTGTTCATCCCTAACAAGTATTTTCGGTGCACCTACCACATGTCTGGCAGCTGGTAGGAATGAAGGGAACAGAGATGATTCAGACACTGCCCCCAGGGAGTTGAAGGTACAGTGAGGGGGAAACTTGCACACAAATATCGAAAACACACCCACCTCCTTCCAAGACAGTGCAAATACAACAGGTGGTTCCTAAGAACACCACCTTTGTTTTCCATCCCACCCTCTGCCTCAGCAGGGCCACTCTCTCAAAGAATTATACTCCAGTACTGAAGCTGTTGCACAAATCCTGTGTTTCAAAGACAAAAGGAAAACACTCTCTGAGTTCCTACCAAGCCTAATGAAAGCTCTAGCCTACCAGCTTCCCCACCCTCCTGTGGGCCTTCCAAGTTAGAAACTAGGCTCTCCACCTCCAGGGGGAGAAAGAACATGCCTGCAGCCATACAGTCAACACGCTAGGCAAACTTTCTAGAAACATCATTTTCAAAGTGACATAAAATCATTAAAATATGCAAACAAATAAATTATCTCGCCTACATAAAAGGGACATTGACTACCTGTTATGATGGGTGATGAGCTATATTGAGTTTTTCTCTCACATCTCCCATCCTGTGACCAAAAGTTTGTAAGCCATAAATTATTAGACCCTGCCAGGTTTCCCACAGGTTCTAACCTCTGTCTCTTTTCCTCTGTCCCCTATTTCACTCTACAAAATAGATCTTCACAGGGTTTTTGAATTTGTGAATTGCCCACAACCACAAGGAGAATTCCTTCTTGACAAGAAGTGGATGGACCCACTGGCAGATCCACTGGCTTAACTGGGCAGAGGCTTCAAAAGCCCAAGAAAAGGGTAAGTGTTGAAAGAAACACATGAAATTAAATGGAGCAGGGTGACAGCTGGACATAATAACTGATGGGCTTTCCATCCTGTATATTTCCTCTTAGCTAGTGACACACCACCCCACTCCCCATTCACTGTGTCAGGAGAGGGATGACAATAGAAGAAAAAAATAAAAAGCAGTTGAACTCCAAGAGCCAATGCTTTTGCTTGGCAGAAGCCTGAGTTTTGCAGCAAACTAAGAGCTGAAGGGCTGGAGGTTTAAACAAGGGATAAGGAAGCTAGCTCACAGATCACGCTCCCCTGCCCAGAAACTGGATCAAGACTCTGGAATTGGGTAGGAGGGAGCTGGAGGCAAAGATGCCGGTGGTAAGATGTGAGTTTCTTCATGGGACTCAATCCAACTCTCTGTCCAATGTCCCCACACTGGTCTGCCTAAAGGCTGGCCTGAGGACCCCTGCAACCCTCACAAGTTCAGAGCCTAGAGGAGCCAAGCATTTTCCTCCCTTCTCTGAATGGCCTTTCCTCTCAGTGCCTCCCTAGCATTTATCCCCCTCCAACCCCAACAGAATCCCCTCTTGGAGTCTGAACAGTTCTGTACCTGTTGCCCTCCCCAGCCTTCAGCAGCCTTCCAGGAAGTGAGGCCAATTACAGTGAATACGTTTAGGAAGCCAACTGAAGGCTGGGACCTAATTTCCCATCAGCCATCAAGCTGTAACAATTTCCTGCAGTTAGAGTTTGATCTGAACCAGTGACCTGCACAAAAGTGAAAGACTCCAAACACCATTATCACTCCCCAGGGCCAGGCTTCAGTGTGCCTTTGCCTCTCACCTACGCTTTCTGAGAGCACAAATGAGCCTTCTTGAGTGTTTACGTCAGTTCTGCTCCCCCAGTCCTCATTCTCAGGACTTTTGGGAAGTACCCTCTGACCACATTCCAAATGGATGTCCTGTTGTGTGAGCAATTCTGCCCAACATTAATATTACTCACAACAGTTTTCTGTAACATCACTCCTACTGCCTTTGATGGTAGAGGTGTTGGGCTCCATTTCCTGGCTGATTCAAAGAAATCTGAGCCAGTACAAGACATTTGTCATTACTCAAAGGCAGTGACTTAAAGACAGCTGCTATATTATAAGCTCCTCATTTTCTCCTACCTTTTTTCTCCAGGATGTGTTTTTCTCTTTTCAGCCTCGTAATCAATAGTTCTTCTCTCCTTTGTGATGGATCATATCAGGCACCACTATGCTAAACTGTCATCTGACATTTAGTTTGGATGCTATTCTCCCAAATGGAAAATACACAATTTTCTCTCTCTTCAATGCCTGGAACATTGAAAGGGCTAAGCAACAATGTCCAATTATGTGTCAAGTCACAGTTTTGCTATATGACTAAGAAAGAGAACACATTCTCAGCTGCTCCCAACTCGCCACGGACCAATAAAAAGCAAACTCAGTAAGTGTCAACCTATCTCATAACAAAAGCCCATTTATTATTAAGAAAGAAGACACACATGAAAATTAGATCAAAGGCCCACTACTGTTCATTCATGATGTACTATCCATGCTGAGCAACTGTAGATTTTTTTAGAACTTAAAAAAACTTAAATACCCCCAATCCAACAGCAAGAGAATTTCAGGAGACGTCTTAGCTGAGTTTTGCTGCCCCAGGAGACAAGCTAGTTTAGCTGTTTTATCAAAGAACTTTGAAATACAAAATGCCTTTAAGGGGTTAGAAAGGAAAGAGGAAGAACACTATCCATTAGATAGCCTGAGAACTATAATCTATCCCTGTCCTTGCCAAGGTCCATGGGGATAAACATCCCTCATATGGTCCCCCTCCAGGGACAGAGAGTCATAAGGGAGCAGGTAGGCTGAGCATCCACCTCGAGTTTTCTAGGATTCTACCACCTGGTGACCTTGTGTAAATGTCCATTTCTTTGGGTTTTGGTTGTGTCATGTGATAGAAGCCGGATATAAGAATCTCCAAGGGCCATTTTAGCTTTGAGATTTTATGATTCTTAGATGGAAGAGAGAATGGCAATACCATAACATTAGATGTGAGAGAAAGCAAGGGAAAGAAAGGGAAAGAAATGAGGGAGCAAGGAGATAGGAAATAGAAAATGTCTTTAGGCAACCACAAGAGAAGTGTTACAGAAAATGGAAGGGTAGACAAAGTGGGGAGGTGAGGATAAAACAAAAATAAGTTCAAGACCACTTTCATGCTAATGAAATGATTAGTTAACTGATAACAATTAGTTCCTATTTATTCAGTACCTACCTTACTGTAGATACATTTTTGTTCAATATCCACAGCTTTCTGAGGTGATATGAATATATCCACTTTACAGAAAAAGAAACCAAGGTTCAGAGAGGTTAAGAAACTGGTCCAAGTTCACACTGCTTATAATTAATTATACCAGGACTGAATCTAAGAACCCAAGCCAGCCTTTCCACTATGTTATACTGCCTCCTAAGCCATTCTCCCAGTAGGTTAGCAAGAGATCTAGTGCTTGCTTCTGCTTTAGTTTGTCAAGTATAATTCAAGTAGAGGATCTCTGAAAAATCCATGAGGGGAGCAACTTCATCCATCAGCAGTTGTGAATGTGAAAGGGAAGAATCAAGGGGGATACGCCCTAAATCACTGACAACAAGTATCACATTTCAGGACGAATCCCACTGGGAGGGACAGGCACTCACTTAGACATCTGGAGAGCAGGGTCTAGACTCCTACCACAAATTTCTCCCGTGGCTCTGCACCGGGCCCTACCTGCACTACCTACCTCCAACGACTGCAGAAAACCTGGGTGCACATGTGCCAGTAGGTATAAGGTGTTGCATTTAAGCAAGGGGCAGCTCTGTCCCAGGCACTTCCTGGTAGTAAGTGAGGGGAACGGAGAGATCAGAGCTGTTTCATTGGGGCACCTCAACATCCTGCAGGCTGCGGTCACCGAGTCATTGCTTCAGGAAAGTCAGGTTCAGCTTTAAGAAAATAGGAGATTTAAAAAAATTCTCTCTCAGCAAAGACAAACTGGTATGTGAATGGTATTGCTAAAGTCTTTTTCATTTTGTGCAAGACTCAAGCCTGGCTTCTGTTAAATAGAAAGCTCCCGAGTACATTTGAAAGATGATTAGATTTACAAAAGTTCCATTTGTCCACAACCTTTCACATAGCCTTGCAATAACAAAGGAGAGTTACACAGGTCTGAGTCCATGTGATTTGGGGAAACGAGTAAAGCAAGAAGCAAGGCATGCAAATTTGTGCAGCCATGAGGCTAAGACCCAGAAAGAAAGCAGATGGGACTGAAAAGGAATCTTGCAGCGGGAAAAAGGCTTTAGTATGAACTGTAGCCGTGAACCACCACTGGCCCCACCCTGGTTCCCCATTGACACAACCCTACAGGTTCTGACTGCTCCTCACCTTCCATTCCCTTGATATTAGGAAGCATAAGAAACGTTCAGAGGAATTTCATCCACCTGGGGGACAATGCTTTACAGTTGATAGATTCTTTTTTTACCCCATCTGAAAGGTTGGAACTAAACATCTTTCTTATTCACTGTTCCTGGATAAAGTGCCTTTTAAAAGGTATTCACCATTGTCATTTCCACCTGTGCTTTCACTCACACACACAATGAAAATAAAGTAATGCTGAGAATGACTGATTCTCCTCTTTTTAATGATGAATTCTACCGATTTTTCGTCCTTTGGAGAAGTTTTTTCATATTCATTTTCTTTGCCTCGCTGAGTTTTTCCCCCCTTCTTCCATCCAATCTTTGATTTCTTTCTCTCCCATTATCTGAAACTTCTACAGAGCCCCAGAAGGACAAGGGCTGCTCCCCCAGCCCTAACCACTACCCATAAACCAACACAAATGCTAGTTTCCAACAATATGAAAATGGAAACACTTTATTCCATCTATTAAAGCATCAGCATGCCCATCAGGGACTCTATCAAAAACAATCCAAAGGCAGGTAAGTTGCACATGAACAAATAACTTTGCCTAAAGAGGAAATGGCATCCATAATGATTGATGCTAAACCAAAATGTGTTAAGGAGATGGTGTTGGAGGGCTACCTGAATAATGTAATAATGTAGAGGTCACCACGTGGTCACTCATTCAGTTAACATCTTAAAGCACTGACTGTGTGCAGGGGCACTGGACTAGGAAATTAGAGCTTGAGGCAAATAACACACAGCCCCTCGAACGGAGGAACTCATAGCTTTAGTAGTGGGAGCCCAAAGTCCAGGTAACAACTAGATGTAAATGAAGTTTCTCTTTCTTCCCTCTGCTTCTTGAGTTTATACAGACAAACGCACCGAGGATTGTCCCACGAGTTTTCCAGAGGGAATGGAAACCCACTCAACAGAAAGAAAAGTCTTAAGTCCAATTTCACATTCCATGTCAGGATCAATCTAACCCAAGCAAATATCACTTTAGGTAGGGCACGCTGGTACCACAGTAACCCACCTGGCAATGGTTCATTCATTTAGGAAACATGTATTAGCACCTACTATGTACTAGACACAGTGCTAGGTGCTGGGTGAAGGATGCAAAAATGAATCAACGAGGGTTTCATTCCTTAAGGCACTTAACAGTTTCCCATAAATGAGCCAGAAAAAAACAGATGGCAATCCAAAGCCCTGTGTTTGTTACTTTTCACTTAAATTGATTCCCTTTGTTCACCAAACACTGATTGTGTTCACACTGTGCACATCGCGTATGTGAAACTAAATCATGCCCAGGTTTCTCCTTAAAGACCTCAAAGAAATATGCACACAAAAGGTACTGAGCATGGAGAACAGCTCAGGGAAGGCTACAGGGGAGTTGGCATGTGAGTCGAGTTTTGAAAGGTGAGTTAGAATTAGCCAGGAAGAGAACTCTAGAGAGAGGGAGCCACAAGTGTAACAACAGAGCTGTAAGAGAGTAGGGTGGGATCCATAAGGGAGACCATTTAAGTGGTTCTCTGAAGGAGAGGCAGGGAAATGATGCTGAAATGGTGGGGGGACTAAATGAACAGCTACACCCCACACCAAGGAAAAATGGGATCCAAGCGCCCAGAGATCCTCTTTAGTGTTCATTAGTAAATACTAATCCCATGAAAGTGAGGTGAGTGAGAATCTATACCTTTACTCAAACTGTTGGTATGTGAAAACACTGGTTACGTGAGACAGGTAAGCATAGTTGTGGAAATAGAAACACATCCTCATTTGCTGCAGACATTAAGGATTTCCATGCAGGCAAGAGAAGGTTTCTGGAAAGCAAGCAGTGATTACAGTTGATGAGAGATCTGCATCGTAGCCTGTGCCTGGTCTGCAGGCTGTGACCTGTGTTTAGGGACAAGAAATAGAGTTGTCTTAGCTCATCCAGCTGTCTGATGGTAGAACAGCTGTTTCTATTAAGGAGCCTAGTGATAACTTGCCAAGTGCCTCAGTGACATGGTTCATGACCTGGCCACATAGCCACAGCACCTGTCACGACAGGTTTTGAGACAAGAAGGGTTTGAATGTCAAGGGAAACAGGCAGTGAGGGGATGTTCCAGGGGACAAATTAGCATAACATTGTGCATAAGAGATGTAAAAGGTCTAGCTGCTGAAACCAGACCGATCCCCAACAACCTGCCTGGGCATTGGGAGCATTGGTTACATTGTTTCCATTTTTATTGCTTGTTGTGATGCAAAGGCAGGATTCCTGCACCTGGGAGAAATCACAGCCTGTACCAGGACTCAGGGCCTCATAAGAAAGGAAAATACACAAGGGCCCTGTCCCTGAATAAGATACAGGAGACGGTTAACAGGCAACGAAGTGAGACTTGAGTCACTGGGAACAGAGCACAGGTCCAGGCACGACGTCAATTAGATTTACTGTGACAAATAATTAAACTGAAAGGACATGAAAAGCTACTGAGCTGGGGGACAGGAATGATCCCAGATTCCAGGGTCACGGAGATTTAGCTTCAGGAGCTAGAGGGCTAAGCAGCAAAAGCCAAGAAGTGCACTGTAGCTGCACCTGATGTAAAGCTAAGAAAAGTAACCACGCTTTCTTCTTCAGACATAGCTTTCTATTTTTGTGTTTCTGTTACCCACCAATGCCACTTTCTGCCCTGCTGGGTTTTTTTTCTGGAGGTAAAGGAGTTAATGGACTCGTTTCTTCCTCCTAATCTCAACTTTTGCCAAGTTTTACAAATAGCTGAGTCTAAAAACAGTCCATTCTGGCACTGTGTGTGTGTGTGTGTGTGTGTGTGTGTGTGTGTGTGTGTTTATGCTGAAACTGGATTTGAGTCTAGGTCATTGTAATACCCCAAAGCAATAAGAACACAATAATTGCTACCATTTACTGAGCACCCACTATGGGCACTGTGATGAACTCTTGAATCTCGAATCCTTATAGTTTCAGAGGATAGGCTTTCATTTCTTTTATAGGGCTAATGCTGAGACTTCCCAGTGCTTCCAAGAACGGAGCTTATGATAGCAACTAATCTAATATATGAAGAATATATCATCACATCTTCCTGTAAAGAGCAATGTCTATAAAAGTAATGCCCACACTTAGACAACTAGGCAGAGCACTCCATCTAAAATGGCTAAGTCAGCCAACCAACTGATCTGACTGATTTTGTCCAGGGAACTGACTAGTTGATTGACTGGCGTGGCAGAATAACACAGTTACTTCGGCATCATGTTGCTACTGTTTTGCAATGTGCCTCTCCTGGTGAAATGAAGTGAAAAGCTAAGAAATTACTATAAATATTTCCTGTTTCACAAATGCCAGCCTAGATTGTTAAAACCTCAAAAACTGCCATAAGCCAAGCTGTATGACTTGGACTGACGAAAGGAAGCAATGGACAGATCCTTATACTAGAATGCATTAGGCAGATTCTTCCCTCTGGTTTTGCCTTCGTCCAGCTAAATCTCAACTCACGCTACTTCTTCAAACCATCTAACAACTTTTTTTTTTTTAAGTTTTTATTCAAATTCCAGTTAGTTACTATACAGTGTAATATTAGTTTCAGGTATACAACAGTGATTCACTTTCGTACAATATCCAGGGCTCATCACAACAAGTGCGCTCCTTAATCCCTTCATCTACAAAGCTTTCATTTCTTAATCTTTTTAATGTTTATTTAATTTAGAGAGAGAGAGACAGAGTGTAAGTGGCAGGGGGGAGGCAGAGAGAGAGAGAGAGAGAGAGAGAGAGAGAACTTGAAGCGGGCTCCAGGCTCTGCACTGTCAGCACAGAGCCCGATATGGGGCTCAAACTCACAAACTGTAAGATCATGACCTGAGCTGAAGTCAAACACTCAACCAACTGAGCCACTCAGGTGCCCCCATCTATAAAGCTTTTAAAATTGATGGAGGGAGGCCCCAGAGATTAAACTGATTAAACTGGTCTGGGATGGATCCTGGACAATAGTACACATTTTTAGTTTCCCAGGTGATAATAACATATAGCCCTTATTTAGAACCCTGGATTTTAGTCATATGACCCCTTTGGGCCTCAGTTTCTTGTTTATTTAACGAGGATGTTGGACCAAGTGATATCTGGGCCTTGTATAGTTTTAAGATTCCCTGTTAATCTTGGTCTCATCCCCTGCTGGCAGGCAGCTCTGAAAAGACCACTTTTTCTTTGCATAATTCAATTCTCAAATGCCGCCAAGACGGCTGACCTACCACAAAGGGTTGGCATGTGGGTTAATGAGATCATATTTGCAAAGTGTTTGGGGCTCTTGGGAAGGAATCTCTAATATATGCAGCTAAAGAATGATTACAGCAACATTAATGTCATTTTTTTTAAGGAAGAGTAAACCACAGTTCACAACCCTGCATCTGCCATAATTAGACTATCTTGCCTGGATGGAGAGTGGCAAAGTGGAAAGTAGATTAAAGCAGGTCTGCTCTTGTTAAGACTGGATGCCAGGTCAAGTCTCCGTGAGATATGTCTATGCAATCACAATTGAAATGGACTGGTCTTTAATCTATGTAGAATCCTCTGGTGCTCCAGCACGTATCAGTAGACTCCTTTGTGGCCCAAGTCTTTGTAGACCTATTTCCATATAATAGGGACAAAAGATGAATCTTTTGGGTCTTTTCCAAGAGAAAATAATCATCAGTGGGACTCAGTTTTTAAGATGTTCCTATCTGTGCTATTTCTGATACACTGAAATTGGAACCTATGAAATAATCTTTCTTTAAGAACTGACACATTAGACCCACCCAAACACAGGCTATAGGAACCTGAATGGATTGCAAAGACCCTAAAGACCAAGAAAAGTGAATGTGTACCTGGCTGCACTGCTTACAACATCCATAACCTGGGTAAGTCTTTTCCTTTCCTCTATCTTATTTTCTTCTATTAGATAACACATGAAAAGTACCTAGCAAAATGTCTAGGATAGCTCAATAAATAAACATTTAGTTTCCAATCTCTACTGCACATGGGGAACCATTTGGTTGATACCATCAGACTTGATATCAGTAATTTACAAGTAACAGTCACTCTGCCAAGATGGCACTGAAGGCCGCTAGTAAGCCAGATCTTTTGTTTTTCATGGCCCATCTGTAATCTCATTCATTCATTCATTTACTTATATTCAACTTGTTTTTATGTTTTTCCCAATGTAGACCCAGAGACAGACTCTGTCATTAATGATCAATCAATAATTGAAATTCTAGGGAATATGAGAATTTCAGAATTCTCTCCAAACAATCAGGGTGATTCAGAGGCACCAAGTGATGTGAAAACCAGTATTTAGTGTTATATGTTTAAGAATCACCAATTACGATCATAACATAAGCTGATGAAATAAAAATTAACTTGGGATCTTGAGAAAAGTTAGCTTCATGTATAGGTTTTAAAATTCCACCTCAAACACCAACAGGTTTTCTCTGGAACTTGGAAAAAATGATTCTACAATTCTTATGTTAAACAGTTTAAAATGATTTTAAACCTTTTTTTTTTTTTTAAAAAAAAAGAGAATCAATGGAGAGATGGGAGATTCTATTATCATACATTAAGGTATTTTATCAAGTTTCAATTTTTAAAAAGTGTGGTGTTGACACAAAAAAATATCAGTGGAACTGAATGGAGATTCCAGGAACAGACTCAGGTCTACAAAAGAATTTAATGCATGATAAATGGAGCATCTCAGTTGAGTTGGAAGGGTAGGATTAGCCAATAAATACTGCTAGAGCCACTGGTTAGCTATCTGGGGAAAAGTTCGTTTAGAGCCTCAATTCGAATCATCTACCTCAATAAAAGGTAGATAGAATAAAGTAAAATAACTATATAAAAAAACACACTAGTTCAAAATAATGAAACTCAGTGGAAATACAAAATAGTATTCCATGCATCTCTAAATAAGAGAGGACTTTCTAAGATTACAAGTACTAAAAAAAATTAAAAGAAAAGGGGAAAAGATCTGACTACATGAAATTTTAAGACTGCATAAAAATTATTTAAAAGTCTTTTAAACTAGGAAAAATGTAAAATGCACATGGGTTGCTGCTCCTGATATCACCCAAATAATTTAGAAAAACACTATTAGTAGGTAAAAAAGGCTGTGGACGTTAACTGAAAATTCACACACATACATACTGCTAACAAACATGAAAAATTGTTCAAACTCACTAGTAAGCAAAAAATTGAATTTTAAAAGAAGATAGCATTTTTTTCTTTACCTATTAGATTGAAATATATTTTTTTAAACTAGCATTCAGTTCTGACAAGTGTTCAGTGAGATAAGCATTCTTATGCACTGCTAGTGGGAGTATAAATTGTTCTAGCAGAGCATTTTTAAAAACTCTCTGAAGGCAAATATAGATAGTCTTTACAATGCGCCTACCTTTTGACCCATTAATTTAACTTACTGAAACCTATCCCAAGAAAATGATCTGATATACACATAAAAGCTTTTTGCACAAGGATCTTCATTGCCCCAATCTTTTCAGGAAAAACCAAACAAATCAGAACAACTAGGAGGCAAACTAACTGCCTGAAATAAATAATGATAAAGTAAATCATGGGTATCCACAAGATACGTTATTTTTATGTCACCTCTAAAAAAGATGTTTATTAACAGTTTATGTAATGTTTATGTAATGGAATATCTTCAAAATATTACATGTAATATATTTTCAACTGTTTAAAACTCACAAAGTAAAGACTTACAGGATATATTTAATTGTTAAAAGTACAATTGACTCCTGAATAACACTGATTTGAACTGTACGGGTCCCATTATATGCATATATTTTCAAAAAATATATTGGAATAATATATTTTCAATAAGTATATTTTTTGGAGATTCATAACCATCTGAAGAAACACAAATGAACTGCATAGCATAGAAATACCAAAAAAGTTAAGTTATAGATGATTGTAAGAATACAGGAAATAATACACATAAAATGCAAAATATGTATTAATGATTGTTTATGTTACCTGTAAAGCTTCTAGTCATCAGTAGGCTAAAGGTAGTTAGTTTTGGGGGAAAACAAAAGTTATATGTGGATTTTCAACAAAGCAGGAGGCAGGCAGTGGTCCTGACCCCCACATTATTCAAGGGTCAACTGAAGTTATTTTTGGTAAGGAGAATTATGGACATTTATTTCATTCTGTATTATTTCAATTATCAAAAGTCAATTTATTGTTTTTATAATTAAAATTTTAATAATTATTTCATATACTAAGATATGATTAAAATAATAATTTCATAAACAGAACAGATGTAAATTCCAATTATTACTTTGCAACACAAGAAAAATTAAATTGGGTCTTCAAGCTCAGTCCACCTTTTTTCTACCCTTCTCATCCTTCCCCATCTCTGTGAAGCCCACACACAGCCTTAAAGGAGGAATAAAAGAATCACTTGTTGCATGTCTGATTCTTCTCTTTTTTCCTGGAAGCCAAATGGGAAGACTTCCTCTAAACAGGAGACCTAAGGTACTATGCAGGAAGAAAAATAGATAAATGATTCACAAAGCCTCTTTCCGCTGGGGAAGAGCTCCTGGAATGACCAGCAATTTTGTGATAAAGCGTCCAGTCTCCACAACTGTCTTCCTAATAAGCCAGAAGTGCATTTACTGTAGCCTGGCGGGTGATGATCAGCAAAACTTACAAAAAAATACAGCACGAATTTTCTCCAAATGTTAGCAATTTCACTCTGGGAGGTAAAATTACTGGAACTGATAAGCCAATATTAAGGAACTAAAAAAGCTCCTTAAATATTCCAAAGACCAATTCGAGCCATCGTACCCACATCTGAACAAACGGGAAGATGGCAATCTGAAAATTATAATAAGAATGAATTGATTTTGTACCTCTTCCCTAGTTTCATTATGATCTCTGACAGCAGAATGGATTCATTTTATGTCATTTTCTCCTAGGCTTCATAGAATATTTTCTTTCAGGCCCTGAGAGATGAGCAGAAAGCACAGATGGCCCCGTCTGCTTAAACCCAGCAGAGACTGCGAACGACTTTGGAGTTGTTTAAAGTTGTTCCTTTTCTCCAAGCAACCTGGCTATTCAGCAGCTGTTCAGTGTAAGGCTCTGAAAGATGCAGGTGGAGATGAAACTACCTTAAAGGAAATTTGGGGCTGGTGAGGGGCGGTGTGGAAACAGACCGCAATGAATGTCAAAGGGGAGGAAAGGGTGATTGAGCTGTCTTTTAAAAAGTTTTTTTTTTTAATGTAAAAGAATAAATATAAAGAATGTAAAACAAATAAAATCCTATTTTTTTTGATTTTAGGAGATATACATGGGGTCATGATGTTTACAACTTACTATCAAATGGTTCAATGACAACAAAAACAAAACTATGTATACAGATATATACACACTTATGAATATATGTACATAATTGAAAAATGTAACAGAAGTGTATGTGGAGATTCAGAATACCATCCTAGCAATTTTTCTTTTAGATTTGAATAAATATAAAAATTTAAAAATTATTTGTTCAGTAACTTCTTTTAATAATCCTGTCTCCATATTTGGGTATACACTCTATATTCTAACCAGTCCAGATAACCCTGTATTTCTTGAGCATATTTTCTACTTTCCAACCTCCTTTCCTTTGTTCATGCTCTTTCCCTCTGCCAAAAGTGATCTTCTTCTGCCACTATTCACTAATCTTTCAGATAATTTTTTTCAAATGCTTATCTTTGAAGCATCCTCTGATCTCTACCCCTACATTCTCAATAATATTTGATTTCCTGCCTTTGAATCTCTCTTAAGACTCAGTTGATTAGAGTAGTCACCTAGGCTATGAGATCCCAGAACACCCTCTCCTTCCCCATCAAATCACTAATTACTCCTTACTACCATTGCTTGTTTAACTGTCTCTCTCCCTTTCTGGACTGTCTTTCCCTCCGGACTGTCCTCACCTGAAGGCAGGGTTCATGTCTATCTCATTCATCAATGTAGTCCAAATTTCTGGGACAGCGCTTGGCAGAGAAGTACTCAACAAATATTCATTGAATGAATGAACAACCTATGTACTGACTAGTTATTTGTCTACTCTTAAATTTTTTTTTTTTGGTTCATCTATTACATGCTACTTGCTTTCCATGATTTCCTCTCATTTTAGTATCTACCCTCCTTTCAGGAACAATGTAGAAAAGGCTATTTGGAATAAATGTGAAAATGAGCATGCCATATAGCATATGTTGCCTCAAAATACCTCTCACAGAAATCCTGCATATCCTTAACCTTATGTATATCCAATCCACTACCTATTGCCACATAACAAACTACCCCAAAACTTACTGTATTACAACAATGACCATTTTTTTCTGTGTCATCACTTTGGTCATGAATTCAGGCAGGCTGATTCTTCTATTCCACAAATTGTTAACAGATGTCACTAAGTGGTTTTCAGCTGGGAGAAGGGCTGGTCTGGAGGACCCAAGACACTTGGCCTCACATGTTCTGTGCCTCAGCAGGGAGAGCCGATAGGCTGGGCTCAACTGGAATTGTTGATCAGAGTACCTACAAGAAGCCTCACCAGTGCTACAGTCAGACTTCTGACATGAGAGCACTAAGATCCCGGAGACAGTGAGAGCTAGCTGGAAGCTGGAGAGATTCTTTTTTTTTTTAAATAAATTACTTAATTTATTTAAACTGAACAACAAAATCCATCCATTTCTCCCACTCTCCACCTTCTGCCACTGCCAATCACCAATCTATTGTCTCTAGTTAGTAGTTACTACATTTATATATTAAATCTTCTTAAGATCAAGGACTCTCTCTTATTCATGTCCATATCCATGCACAAAGTAGGTGCCCAACTTGTTGAATTAAATTTGAACAGAGCAATGGAGGAGTGTTTCACTTTTACCAAAGGACCAGACTTACTTATTCATGCAGTCACTGGCTCAAGAGTTTAGGTCAAGTAAGGTTTCAGCCCTGGCCATCTAGGGGTTGGAGGGAAAGGCAAAAATGAATGGGTAGGACCATCTGCAGAAGACAGTGCTGTGATGAGCTTCGAATCTCTCTGGCGAGTAAGCAAGTCTTACAGGTAGGGAAAGCTGCCTGAGGGTTAACAACCAGGTATCTTAAGAGTGAGCACTGCATGGGTGTTGCCATCAAATACTGATCAGGAATGGTGAGGGTGAGCAGACCGGTTTCCCACACCTGCCAGTATCCTTTACTATAAATCAGTATTCAACCTCAGAAGTCTAAACCCAAAAGGAGAATAATGGCCACCACTTTGGTAATTACAAAATGGCCAAATATTCCCTTTCTGTGTGCATGTATAAAATTATTTTGGGTGCTTTATTATTAAATCAGTACCTTCACCAGCTTCCCTTCATTTTGGGACAGCCAAGTGCTCTCAGCCATAGGTTCACTTACAGGGGCAGGATTATCCACATAAGTACCATTAAAAGGAAATCTAAGGAATTAGAATTCTTTTCTATTGCAGCTGGAAAACGTGGAAAGAGAGTCATTGGTCAGAATTCATACATGACATACAGAGATTCTGCGTTGGATAGAGAATATGCAGGGTTTAGTATTCCCATCACAAATGACAAAATTCTCTGCTCCCAGTATCACAAAGTTACTATCACATGCATTTCAGGAATGGTGAAGCTCTTGAAAAGTATAGGTGAGAACCATGTTCTATAAATTGCCACCACATGTAAAGACTGCCGTGCCTCTATAAATATCCAAAGGAAGGATGATAACAATGCAAACAACTCCACCCATTCCTCAAACCCCATTTAGGTAGAGGGGCTTATCCCCCCACCCCCCAAACACACCTGAGGAGAATGTGCACAGAAAGCTTGGTTCTAGAGACAGAAGGATATTGACCTTTCAACAGAGTTTTCCTGGAAGAAAAGAAAAAGAGGAAGAACATGGAGAGGCCACCTGGTGTAGTGGCTGGAGCACTGTGTTCAGTCAGCAGCCTTGATTCTAGTCCTTTGATACTGCCTTTGAACTCAGTATCCATGAGAACTTGGAGTAAGTCATTGAGCCCTTCTGAGTTTCAGTTTTACCACCTTCAAAATGGGACTATAAAGACTTTCTTCACCTACCTCACAGAGCTACTGTAAGGAAACAGTGAGATGAGGGGATGTTAAAACGTCTGAAATCTGACCATTTTTGATGTGACTTTTCTCACCAGCCACATTACAACAAAACCAACAAAGTTTCCATAGCATCTTCTCTATACTATTTGTTTCTCTTCACTTCTCTTTCAATTAAAGAAGAAACATGTTCAGAAACTTCTTTTCTAATTAAAAACTTTTTTTTTAATTTTTTGGGAGAGGTGGGAGAGAGAGAGAGAGAGAGACTGCAAGTGGGGAAGGGGCAGAAAGAGGGAGAGAGGGAGAGAAGGAAAGAGGGAGAGAGGGAGAGGGAGAGGGAGGGAGGAAGAGGGAGGGAGGGAGAAAGAGGAGAGGGAGGGAGGGAGGGAGGGAGGGAGAGAGAGAGGGAGAGAGAGAGAGTTCAAAGCAGTCTCTATGCTCAGCGTGGAGTCTGACACAGGGCTTAATCCACAACCATGAGATCATGACTTGAGCCAAAATCAGGAGTTGGACACTTAACAGACTGAGTCACCCAGGTGCCCCTAAATTAAAAACATTTAAAAAATCTTCTGAATGATCCACTGAGATCCAGCCAAGGCAGTAAGGAGGATATTTGAGTTGTTCTCAATGGATAGGAATATAGGGAAGAGATGAGTTGGGAAGAATGACCATGCATCACTTTAAGAATCTTAGTATTTTTCTTAAAAGATAGAGAATAGTTGGCCAGACTGAAAAAAAAGGAGGGGGGGAGAGAGAGAGATAAAAATTCATTATAAAAGAAGACCTCAAAATGACAAAGAACATACTATTGTACTATCATCAACAAATTCCATTTGACTGAACAAGAAATGCAAAAGTGGGCCCCAAAAAGGCACGATGCGACAGGTGTGGCTATGGCCAGCCAGCATATAATATATTCATCTATTCAGTCAGCACACCTGTGTTCACCATGTTCTCTGTGCCAGGCATGTGCATCATTAGGGTGCAGAAGAGGATAAGGACCTTGCCTCCAGATAGGGGAAGTGAATATGCAAAGTAACAACTGTATTTTCTGTGGTGGGTTCAATACTCTGAGAATGCTGGCAGCCCAGAATGAGGATGCCCACAGGGCTCAGAAGTGAGGGGTGGAGAGGAACACGGAAGGGACAGATCCCTCAGAGGAAGGGACACCTGAACGGAGTCTAAAAGGGTGAGAGGTAGGGCAGGGCCTTCACGGCTAAGAGACACCAGAATCAACTTCTCAGAGAAGAAAGACTCAGGTTTAGCTATTACCATGTTGTCCGAAGGAAAGGCCTCAATTCAGTCAGCCCTTAGCCTCCATCTGGGCAGACCGATAAACCTTGCGCGTATCTTCACCATTCTCAGCATTTCCTGAGGCTCAGGAAGCAAAGCTGAGCAATTCATTCACTTAATTTATTTGTTATTTATATCTGCCTTCTATAAAAGCAATCCAACATGGTTTCATAAACGGGAGAAGGACTACACAGAGAATAGGTTGCTATAGAACAGGATTCCTATTAGGAGTAGCTAGCCAATGAGGGCAGACTGGTTACAACACCCCTCCCACCCCCCAGCCAAATAACATTGAGATTAGAGCCCTCCAGAGCTTCCAGTGTGAAGTGCTGGCAACTGGAGAGCTTTCAGAAGGACCGGGGGCCCTGAGGACATTCAGATTTCCTTCACATTGGACTTAGCAGCAGATCTGTCTCTTTGAGACCCAAGAGTCCTTTTGGCTCAAATCTACCCCATAACCAAGAAATGCAGGCAGAAGAAAAGAACCACAGCTTCCCTGGGGCTTAGGGTCTCCAGGTCCTGAACAAGGCAATTTGGGGAGCTAACTCACAGCATATATATGGTGTGTGTGTGTATATGTATATATATGCAACTCACAGCTCTGATATATGGGAACAGAGCACAACCTTAAAGTTGGGAATGTCCATGTTGTTGGCTCCCATATATAGCGGCCAACTTCATCTAGGTCAGAAGGGTCCTACTCACAGAGAGGAGCAGAACAGCTCTGAAGGCATGCACAGCCTCTCCTGCCCCAGGAAGGGACAGGTACTAAAGCAGCTCCCCCAAGTCCCCCTAAACCCACAGATGACAAGTGCAACCCTTAACCCAGAGAAGCACACAGAGCCCAGGGAGACTCTCCTCCCAGCTAGCGGATGGTGGAAAAAGAACACCATATATAATAACTAGTGGATGGCATGAGAAATGTCTCCCACCTAGAGAATGAGGGGGGAAAAAAGAAAAAACAAGAAATGTGAGAAACAATAACCCATTTGCTTTCCCAATTTGTATTTCCCCTTCATTGCACCTAATTTGAAAAATACATAGAATTTTTTTAAGCTCAATGACTAGTCATCTATCTCTTGGTCCCAGAGACTGTTTTTGTTTAAAAGAGAGAGAGAGAGAGAGAGCGAGCAAGAGAGCTAGCAAAACTGAAATGTCGCTACCTATACTCAGCAGCAATTCTGCTTTCTCATTTACTTTTAATGACTGTGAATTCAGCTCCAAGACATATAGGATTTGCCTGCATCGTGCATTGTGTATATGCTGCTGCTGGTCAACCTTCAGAGGATCAGGGGATGAGGGGAGCCACCCGGCCACTCTAGTAGAAAGTTCCTTGTTTTTGCCTCCTTTTCTTCCCTTAACTTTTTCATTTTGTGTTTTCTTTCTTCCTGCCTGACTTCTTTCTTTTTTTCCGGGAGGAAAGAAATACATCTCTCCATTTGCTGGGAGTGTACAGACCATTAAGGTTAAAAGAGTCTCTAGAAATCTTCCAGTAACTCATCATCTCATATTGAGAAAATCAAGACCAATAAATCACAGCCTGGAATCACAGGTATATACTGAGTCAGCTCTGGGACCTTGGGTCACTTAACCCCGATGTTAGTATTCTTTCTATTCCAGCATTGCAATACAGGTGCAGGGCAGGTCAGTTTGCGACATGACAGAGTTAACAACTCCCTAACCCATAGATCTAGAATGGCATTAATAATAATAACAATAATAATGATAATGATAGATTTCAAAAGAAAACCTGCTTCTAATTCTGTAAACTATGCTATAAAAGAGAATAGTTATGCTTCAAATGTTGACTTGGTTTAAATGTCAAAACAAAACAAAATAAAATCTCCCAAACCTAATTAAGATCAAATATGTTTTGCTCAGTCACATAAGAAACCCACGCATGTCTCCCAAAATAGTCAGCCACTTAAGCTCAGTCAAGTATGGAGATTAAATGAGAGAAGAAAGCTTAGCAATTGATTTTAGTAGGTGACTCCATGGTCTTGCTTATCATCGGGGGTGGGGAGATGCTCTGTAGCTGATTCATGGACTGATTATCAAGTTGGTAGGTTATTCAGTATCTTTGCTTTCCCCCCTCCCTCTGCTGACACGGTTTTTAGGTCATTGCTCTATTCCCTGTACCTCTACTGGAAAAGGGAAAAGAAAATATAAAACTAATTTATTTGGTTAGCAGTTATGGTTTGTAACAATAACAAAGGAGGAAAAGGTTGAAAACCAAAAGGAAGCTCGAGACATATTTTAGACAACTGTAGCCATCTCCTCTACGCTGACCCCCAAGCACACATGCTGGCTTAAGTCCAGTCCCTCTGTTTCCCCTTGAGGGCACAAATAACCTAAATAGGGCTTTCAAAAAAAATAATAGAATTTAAAAAAATACTGAGGATGCATTCAAAGGAATTCTTTCTTAATTATTTACATGGCTTGAACTGTAATGCAAGTGAGGAACTGCTTTTATTAAATGCCAAATCTTTGTCTAGAACAAACTTAGGGAGATACTCACTCTCAATGGGCTGTGTCCATGCCAGCAAAACAAAGTGGCAATTTGGGCAACTGTCCACATAATTCAGACCAAAGAAATCTATCACTGCCACAACTCTGCTAACATGATGTTCTGAACAACTAAGGCCATCAGGCATCAGGCTTGGGCAGGGAATGGACCAGAAGAGGTGGAGCTCCCACAAGCTATTATCGAAAAGCTGAATGTAGTCAAGAAAAGCAAGCTGTTTGCTCGAATTCAACTTGCTGTTTAATAATAATTAAATGATAAGCAACTGGTTATTAACTTCTTAAATCAGGAATTGGTTATTTGCACGAGTCCACTACCCACTAGCATATTTGGGGTATTCTTCATGGTCAAGATGTGGAAAATTGAAGACAGAGATTTAAATGTCTCTGCTTGGGGCGCCTGGGTGGCGCAGTCGGTTAAGCGTCCGACTTCAGCCAGGTCACGATCTCGCGGTCCGTAAGTTCGAGCCCCGCATCAGGCTCTGGGCTGATGGCTCGGAGCCTGGAGCCTGTTTCCGATTCTGTGTCTCCCTCTCTCTCTGCCCCTCCCCCGTTCATGCTCTGTCTCTTTCTGTCCCAAAAATAAATAAAAAACGTTGAAAAAAAAATTTAAATGTCTCTGCTCTGTTTAGAGAGAAAAATAACAGTGGGCTGTCAGGGTGCTGGTCTTCACCTTCTTAGCCATTAATTCAGATTGCTGTAGGTTTGATTAGATCTATCATCTGGAAATTGTCTTTTTATCCCACTAAGAGAAATAAATTGCACCAGGGTTGATTTATTCATGTAGAATAAACATTGTCTCAGGTTGTCTACATAGTGAAATGTAGATTTAAGACAGGTATGCAGATAGATAATGGCATCCCAAACCTGGAGGTCGAGGGTTGGGAGATGGGGTCCAATCTGTCTGGTGGATCTGTGACTCAGTAAATCACACAGCTCTCCATTTCCCTACACATGCATATAGCTAAGCCTCAGTGTCCCTTCATGGCAGCATTTTTAGGGAACAAATAATTTAGAGAGGAAATTAACCTTCCCCAAGCAACAATGGTAAATAGATAAGTAAGCTAGCAGACATAATATATGTATGCTTGGTATTAGAAGCTGAGGAAGAAACAGCAAGTCAATTGTTTTTCAAGACAATTAGGCAATACTCAGAGGCAAACCAGAAAAACTAAATCTTTTTTTTTCCCATTACTGCATTACAAAATGTAAAAGACTGCCTATCTGTGAAGTTAGCAGTTAGAATATTTTCAGAACAGAAATCTTATCCTTCAAGAGGTAACTACTGTATTTACAGACAAATTTCCAAAGGAATGTTAAAGATACCTGTCTGCTGACCTAGGCTCTACAGACAGGTGAGTATGGGTCACAGGTGGGGTTCAAGGCAGGGCAGCCAGTGCTATGTCCCCTTTGATACCATTTCATTCCATTTGGAACTGATGAGTTCTCTGAGAATTGGGCAGGCCTGGAAGCAGGGTGTGAATTAGTCCCTGAAGCCTTATGTTTGCATAGCATTCTATTGGTCACAAAGAATTTTCATACCCTCACCTCATATGCAGCTTGTTACTGTGACCATGCGAGGTAAGTAAGGCCAGAAAGATTGTCTGCATTCATCAGATAAGGCAACAGAAGTTCAGAGAGCTTACTAGACGAATAATAACTTCCTTACCCAGAGGTAGGGCCCATGGTGCCCACTATACCTCTGCTGCTTTCCACTTTCTAGACACTTACCAGCATTGGGTTTGAGGTGCTGACTGGGGGTGGCGGTACCAGCCCATTGGTCCCACTCCTGACCTTCCAGAATATTCCCACTCTTCCTGCTTCTTAGATCTATCACTTCTAAAATGGGAACAACCTCCCAACCTCACAGAGTGATTGAGGGGAGCAGCTAAGAGAACAGACAAAGAGGCCTCACACATGTCAAGGGCTATAAGACAGGCACCCTATATACATAGGCATAAGCCCCAGGGAGCACTTTTTCTCATTATCACCACCCTTTCCTGCCATTGTTTATGTGTACCAGGCTGCAAGTTTCTCCCACCCATCCGTCCCTGTCTTCACCTCCTGTTTCACAACTCATCTGGACACCCTCTTTACACTGGTAGCTTAGGGAGACAAAGACACCAGCTGAGGAGGACAGAGTGCAATCTACAAGGAGTGTAGTGGATTGGACAAGGCACATACATGTAAATGAGGAGATGAAATGGAGGGGTCCTGTGTGTGTCCCTGCATGCACACATACATGGGTGGCTCAGTTGGTTAAGCATCCGTCTCTTGATATCAGCTCAGGTCATGATCTCATGGTCATGGGCTCCATGCTTAGCATGGAGCCCACTTGAGATTCTCTCTCTCCTCTCTACACCCCTCCCCTGCTCGTGCTGGTGCTCTCTCTCTCTTTCTTTCTCTCTCTCTCAAAATAAACTTTAAAATAAAATAAAATAAATAAAATAAAATAAAATAAAATAAAATAAAATAAAATAAAATAAAATAATAAAAATCCCAATGCACTATTATATTTTTCCATGTTCTTCTAGCTATGGTATCTAATGGAAAGACCTGAGTGCTTTAGGGAGGTTTTAAGGGTGAGGACAAGAGTCAGGGAGAGTTGAATGAAAAGTGCTAAAGCTTTATTTCTATTGTGGTTGCTATCAGGGGAAGGGGTGTGGAATGACAAAGGCCTGAGACTAGCTACCTAATAGCACGTGAGAAAGACTAACAATGTTATATATTGGAAGGAAAAGGACCCATGAGGTAGAAGAAAAAGAAAGGAATAGGTCAGAAAAAGATGAGTTAGAAAGGTAGGGACACCCCAACAAAACGAAGGAGAGCTGTAGACCCTACTGTTACCCAACTGGAACTTAGAGAGAAAGAGCTACAAGTCCATGTGGGCAACTGCAAATCTACCCAGAAATGGCACAGTGGCTGCAAATCTGGGCAGGACTGAGGGCCAGCTGAGGCCAGCCTTCCCATGCCTGTGCACTCACCCAGCAAGATTTTCTACCTGAGCAATGTGGATGCTTCCAAAATTCTGGGACTGAGAGAAAGAAAGAAGTTAGGACTTCAAGCTTTCCAAGGGAATGTTGAGAAACTGGTGACAACACAAGGACGTCAGATGGGGAAATAACTGATTAATGACAGCTCTCCCCACCACACAGGGAGTATCCAGACTTGGACCGACACCCATTTCTACATGGCTAAGCGACAGGACACTAAAAGAAAAAGTCATGGAGGAAGGTCCCAAGTTAAATGGTGGTAAGAAGAACAAACACGGGTGTTGAAAGAAAAGACCATGATTCTGTGTTAGACAGCTGTCAGGGAAAACATAGATACACACATACACTCACATGCACGTTCATTAAAGAGATCTCAGACAACTTAACCACCTAAAGTACTTTCAAAGTTCACTCGGGAGTGATCCTCAGCAAAGATTACAATCTGTGCAGATTGAAATGACAATTAAAACGTTAATTTTTTTAAAATCCACAAACGGCACTTTGGGTCTTTATGGGGAGTTGTCAGGTGCTACAAAGAGCTCATCTCTCCTATCTCTCCCTTGACAACCCAGAAATATCCGTCACTCTTGTCCCTGTGGCTACAACACTGATATAATAAGGAACAAGGGAGGAGATGAATCTCTCCCCAGACTCTCATCCAGGGAAGCCAAGGGAGGCTGAATGAAAAAGAATAGGGGATAACCAGAGCAGTGTGTGTCTAGTGCTATCGATTTTGCATCTGTCTCAAACATTACTCATTGGAATGGCGGCAGCCCTGAGGAGGGGAGCAGGGAGGCTTCCTTCTGCTAGGGAGGGCTCTGTGCTCAAGGGACCGATGTGTGTCAGGAACAGTGGGGCAGAGGGATTCTCAGGGGTTCATTCCTTGGCCTGCTTCCAGACTCCAGTAATTTGCTGAGTTTAAGTGTCAATGGTTTTTAATTAGCACCTGGAAGTTTTTTGAAAGTGCAAAGTGCCAGGTGGGCAGTTCAAATAAATACCAGTTTAATACCACCCAGTAAGCAAGCAGTAGACATGAAAGTGGAAATAGAAATAGTTAATTAGACAATCATTAGGGCTAATAGATGGAAGTAATAAAAATTTGGAGTTGAAAGGAACTAAAGATTCCTAGTGTGGTTTTCCCTAAAGTATAGGATTCATACGACCGTTAGGATGACATAAGATGTTAGATAGTCCAGAAAATGCTACAGATTACCCAAGGACGATTTATTAAATAATATTAAATTACACTGTGAGAAAGTTACTCCTGTTTCAATCCCTCGTTTTAACTCTTCTGAGTACCTCAAAGAAAAAGTCTTAGTTGGCTGCTACTACATCTTTAACATTTCTCAAGCACTCGCCAAGCTCCCTTTTCAACAAAAAGAGAACAAGCTTCAGGTGGAGCATCAATGTTTGGCCAAAGCATCTAGCAGGAGTTTCATCTCATTGTTTGGTTTTCATTTTATGTGTTATTTCACCTATTTTTTAAATGTCTTTTTATTTATTTATTTTGAGAGAGAGAGAAAGAGAGAAAGCATGGGCAGGGGAGGGGCAGAGAGACAAGGAAAGGGAGAATCCAAAGCAGGTTCTGTACTGTCAGTGCAGAGCCTGATGTGGGGCTTGATCCCACAAACCATGAGATCATGACCTGAACTGAAACCAAGAATTGGACACTTAACTGACTGAGCCACCCAGGCGTCCCTATTCTTTCACCTATTTTTTATATCCATTTGTTATAATGATCTAAAGCTTCTTTAAAAATAAATTTATTGTGGGGCGCCTGGGTGGCGCAGTCGGTTGGGCGTCCGACTTCAGCCAGGTCACGATCTCGCGGTCCGGGAGTTCGAGCCCCGCGTCAGGCTCTGGGCTGATGGCTCAGAGCCTGGAGCCTGTTTCCGATTCTGTGTCTCCCTCTCTCTCTGCTCCTCCCCCGTTCATGCTCTGTCTCTCTCTGTCCCCAAAATAAATAAACGTTGAAAAAAAAAATAAATAAATTTATTGAAATAAAAACTTAGCCCAATGGGAAACAATGGTAGAACATGTTACACAGGTAGGACACAGCTCATGAAGATGTCGTGAATGTGACTGGAGTCTGGAGAATAAAGACATTGGGTCTGGAGTAGTAAATGACTTTCCCACAGAGGCACATGTGGTTGGTACCTTCCACTCATGCTACTGGCCCCTATGAAGGAGAGGAGGGAAGTCGGCCTCACGCAAAAAGCATGTGGAGCTCAGAGAAACCCTATGACTTCTCGAAAGCTCTGCGTCCCAAGATTCTCAGAAGGAGTCGGTCCCTCCTTCTCAGGCCAAGAAACGTACAACCAAGAGTCAATTGCCCCCCCCCCCAACCTTGGGGTGCATCACATGGCAGCCACAGAGTTAGTCACATTGCTTTCATTTTCATTTCCTTTTCCATCAATTTCCTAGATCCCTGGGAAATAATAAGCGAGCTCAAGCCAAGAGAGCTCTCAGATGGAAAAACAGACGCCATTACCCTACACTCGCTGGTCCATTCTCCAAACCCCTGGTGTCCTAAATGTTCCACCATAGGAGGTGGTGTCTGCAAAGAATGGTTGTAAGTATGGGATTTGGGGCCTCCAGAGAGCTAATCACCACCTTTCCACATGGTGGCCGTGCGTGACCAGAATGCAGAGTGGAAAGTAAAAGTCCACCCTCATGCTGCCTGCCATGCATCACAACCATACACAATTGCATATTGATGGATGCAGCAAACACAACCTTATATGTCTGCCACAGCCCCAGTGACCTTTCAGATCCCTGAGTTAAAGGGACCATTATTCATCTTTATGTACAGCCTCCTATGACAGTCTGCATGATAAAGCCAGAGACACTTTGATGAAGTAAATAATTTAGCTCCATCCATAATCACCTGCCATTCCCAAATCCTAATGCCTTTCCAGGGATTGCTGGAAACCAATGAAATAATGAGTCCCTTACTGAAGATGCCAGGGCAGCATAAACTTTATGCAGAACCTAAACTGCATCCAAGAGCACATGAGTTTTAAAGAAGGTTGTGGATGAGGGACATTTTCTTCTACAAGGCTCTGCAAATACAAGCCTATCACACATTTCCATTTTCCAAGCAATGGATATTGTTTATTGGCCACCTACCATGTGCCACATGTACCTGGAATTCATATACACTATTTTGTTTAACCCTCCAAACAGGCTTGCAAGATGGCTGTCAGTATGTCCATTATACTGAGAGCCAGAAATCAGTTAGGTGGCTTGCTGAATGCCACCTCAATAGCAAGTAGAAAGCAGCAAGCCATTTTAAAATTTTGCTGGAACCAGGGAGTAAGAACAAGGGAGAGAAATAATGAATGACCACGTGGCAGAATTGGGGTATGAAATATAGTTGGTCTTACTCCATCCATGCTCCTTCTGCTAGACCTTACTACTGATCTCTCAGTGAGTAAACCTGGTTTAAGAGGGGCCGCTGCTGTTTCTTAATGTATTTGCCTGGCATCTTGCTTTCGCACAGCCCTTTTCCTAAATTTGGAGGGGCAGGACATTTGAAAGAGTATGTGAAATCCCAATGACACCCACTTCCCATCTTGAAATGTGGTCAGAGTGTAGGCTTTGTGAGAGTCTCAATATGTCTTCCATTGCTGTGTCTTAAATTCAAATGATTACTTCCCAGAGATAGATAAAGGCAGGAAATTCCTAAAAGCAACTAGTGTTGGCTAACTGTTTTGCAAAGAGAGCAACAAGGTAACCCCGGACAGTTCCATCTCTCTGAGACCAGTCTGAGAATGAGTTTCTCCTTTGCAATTGAATTGAGATGTCGTTATTTAAAAAAGTAATGGTTATGTGGTCACATTGTGAAATGTTGACAAGGAGGTCAGAACTGAGAAGAGACAGCTGTTATTTTCAGTTGTGGGTGACTTGTGTTGGAGACATGGGACAACAAGGGGAAGAGGTCAGGGGCACAATCAGAAAACTCAGGTTCTCTCCTAGGCTTCCACAATGACCAGCCTGGCAAGTTGTTGGACTCCACTATCAACTTTTTGAGCCTCAGATCCTATGCTGATGAAAATGGCAATCACAATGCTTGTCCTAATGCTTTCCTGGCCTTCTATGAAGGATCTGTTAAGAACTGAATTGTGTTTTCCCAGAATTCATAGGTTAAAGTACTAATTCCCAACGTAACTGTGTCTGGACTTAGGGCCTTTAGAGAAGTACTTTAAGGTTAAGTGAGGTCATAAGGGTGAGGCACTACCCTTATAGGACTGATGTCCTTATAAGATGAGAAAGAGACACCACAGAGCTCCCTCTCCATGCACGTGCAGAGGGAAGACCATGTGAGAACACAATGAGAAGGTGGCCATCCACAAACCAGGAAGAAAGGCCTTACCAGAAACCAATGCTGAGACAGCACCTTAATCTTGGACTTGTAGTTTCCAGAAAGTGAGAAAACACATTTCTTTTGTTTAAAACACCAGTCGGTGGTACATGTTACGGCAGCTCAAGCAGACTAATATAGGATCCAAAGAGATGAGCTATGACAAGAAATGTAAAGTGACACACAAATGAAGAACATTCATGTGGTGTTGAGGGTCTGGTGTCTAAGTCCAGGTTGTAAGGGAGCAAAGGGGAGGTGAAGGGGTAGAGAGGGCACATTTTGACTCCTCCTTTGGATGTCAAAGTATGAGACATGGGAATAGCTTGAGGATTTTGTACAGTGGAGAGATATTTGACAGGATGGGGTCAAGATCCTACCCATAAGTACCTGTAAGAGATATGGACATTACCAACCCTTGAGACATGTAAAAATTGTATTTACATTGGGGCACCATGAGGTTGGGCCATTTCTCAAGAGAAGGGGATAGACCAAATTTAATAGTCCTTCTAAATTAAGTGTTCCCTGAATCCAAAGGCTATGCAAGTATGGACCTTTCAAGTCTTCCAGCTTGTAACTCACTGACAGGGCATGACATTTGTTTAATTATTTGCTTCACACAGGAAATATCTTATTCTTCTCTTAACACAACTGATTTCTCACAAGGAGGTAAATCTGAAGCACAAAAGCAGTCAAGACCAAGCAGAGGATGGTAGATTGAGTTGTAAGACCTGTAACCTCTCTGTTTCTCCAATTCCCAGTCTGATCTGGATTTAAGATTCATGGTATTGGTATTGGTATTGGTGATTCTCTTCTCCTCCCTCAAGGCTACATGTCTGCATAAATGAGGTCCCAGAGTAAGGTACTGGGGAAAGACTGGGTTGGAATCTCAGCTTAGCCACTTATAAGGTGTGTGACTCAGCAAGTCATTTAACCCTTTTGAACCCCAGTCCTCTTACTTATTTCATGAGGTGGATTGAGCCAGGATCTGAGAGTACAGTGTGTATGCAAAGCCAGCCTGGATTCCCATACCCACACCTGGGGAAAACATAATCAGTCCTGGCTCTCATTTCCACTGAGCTCGGATACAGACAGCACAGGGAAGCCCCAATCAGTGGATTGATTCAATCGGCACAAGAAATAAAACCTACTTAACTTCCTGGGTACTAGATGATGTCTAAGTCCTGTCCGGTTCAAATGTTTCCAGATTCTGTGATGCCAGTGTGGCAAAGCTCAGACACAGACAGAGTAACAGGTTGGGAAAAAATAAGTTGAGGATGTAAGAAAACAAAAAATGAAGGGTGTGGAGGGGGAGACACAGCTAGATATGAAGGATGACAAAGAGACTCCCCGTTTTTAAATGGCAGTAATTCAGGTCCTCCATACTTCCTTGTGACTGCCAGGTGTTAGCCAGGCTGAGTGCAGGTGCATGAAGGAGGGAGAAGGTGTGAGACCCGGAAGGCTACCCCAGTCCCCATTCACTCTGTTCTCCACAGATCTCACTGCTCTGGGCCCACTGCAGCTACATGGGCAGGGGTGTGCTGGTGAATGTTTAGCAACTGGCTTTCAGGGAAGGACAGGGGATAAGCTCTGATTTGTAGCGTCTGCCAATTTCTGTGGCATAAACATTCCCATCACTGTCAATTTCTAGCTACAAACAAAAAGTCACTGAACAGAGATTGGAAGAGATGCACATAACTGGCTTTCAGGGGCGTGTGTGAGCTGAACTCCAACACCGCGTTGGGTGGTTGGGGTGCGGGGATGAGAGGCCACTAACACCTACTGAGTATCTCTTATGCATTGCTTAGCCTCAGAATTTTACAATGAGAGAGAGAGAGAGAGAGAGAGAGAGAGAGGCAGGGAGGGAGAGAAATGAGATGTTTTTATGGGGTTTCAGATTAAATTCCATTTGCTTTCTACCAAATGTAAGTGTAATGGTATCACCAGAATGATGCTTGGCTCCAGGAAGCAGAAGCCAAGTGAGGCACAAAGAACTGATTGGCTGATCTGTCAGCCAATTCTGGCCGACGGCACCACATGAAGGGGAGGGAGACCATCTGTTGGGAGCCCTCCACCCCCAAGGTCTTTCAGAGCCCACTACCCCTCCCACTACCCCTGGCTGTTTTTTCCCCCATAACATCTCCTGCCTGGGTTTCCTGTATTCGGCACATATGTATGGATCCCTTACCACGTGTTAGGCCCCGAGCCGGGCATGGGGCCACATTCACACACATACATATTAACACACATATACAAGCTAGGAAAGGAGACAGACATAAGTATGACAGTGGAATAGGTGCACAGTAGAGTCTGGTCTTCTCATGTTCCATCATCTACTCAGCAGATATTCATAAAGTGTCAATCCTATTATTTACCCAACAGTCTCTTTGCCCAGCCACGATAAGCCAGGTTCTCTATTAGGTAGAGTGACAGCACACATAAAGGAGAAATCAGCTCTCCTTCAGTGGATGTTCTTCAAGTGGGAGTTGAGCAGGGTCTTGAAAGATGAATAGAATGAGCATCCCTGGCAGAGAGATGACAACAGGAGTTACAAATATGGTTGCATGAAGGGGACGTGGTTCTGCCATGTGCTAAGGAAGCAAAGATACAATCTCTGACCTAGAGGAGCTCACAGTCCTTTGCGAGACTTCCAATTATAATGGGAGATCGCCCTCATAGAGAAAATGCTTTCAAGTTCACACACACACACACAGGCTTCTCACTAATGGGCTCCTGCTGGGTACTGTACAGAGAATAAATATCGGGTCAACCTGGTCCTGATTTGAATCCTTCGAGGGAACCAGGAATTACAGACAACACAATGTAAAGCATGATATTCTTTTAAGAGGCAGAGACAAACTTCATGGGACTTCGGATCAGAAGACCGTGTTTCAGGAGGAAGACGTAATCAGGGAAAAACTTCATAGAGGAGGTGATGAAGGACTAAGGAGCATTCCAGGAAACATGGCTGATTCTGAGCCCAGCACGTGCATGCCTTCCCCCAGCCCGCATTTGCTGGGCTCCTCTAGGAGTGCCACACTTGCCAGATGTCGAAGGAGACAGCATGCTCTTTCGGGTCAGCATGCTCTCTCTTGCATTTAGGTGAAGGTGCCCATCACCCCTTTCAGTCTGGCCAGAGAGCTCCAAAGAGGCACAGCAGAGATGTCACCAGCTAGAATCTCTGGGCACTAAGGATGAGGGTGGAAGAGGAATTAGGGAGTGGACAGAGGGGGAAGGGCAGCAGGCCAAAGGAGTAACCCCTGGAGGGCTCAAGGCTGAATAGATATTCTTGTTATACCAGAGGCAGGGGGGCAATGTCTCCCTTAAGACATTCTACTGAATTCATTACTTAGGTGAAAAAACAAATGTGAAAATAAAGCTCCTAGGGGCGCCTGGCTGGCTCAGTCAGTAGAGCGTGTGGCTCTTGATCTCAGGGTCATGAGTTCAGGCCCCACGTTGGGCATGGAGCCCACAACCACAACAACAAAATAAATAAATAAATAAAATCCCTTCCTTAAAAATAAATACGTACATAAACCTCCTAGAACTGGCAGGGATACGGGCGTACATTTCCTCAAACACCGGGAGAGGTCCCAGCCCCTGCGTAGATAATGCTCCACTGTAGTGAGACCAGCTTGTGACACAGACCAGACCCTGAACCCTGCGGCACAGCCTCACCCTCACAGCACCCACACCTGCCTGCCCCAAGTCTCCCGTCTGAACTGGCTGAGCATGTTCTCCTCGTGGAACCTTTAATCCATAGTGGTGTGGAAAATAGCTGCTGTACTGCCAGTCCCATAAGCAGCTCCCTGGGAAAGCTCCTTCTATAACTCATATCCAGAACTAATAGAACTTTAGTGAATTGAATTCTATTAAGTCCAAGGCTTTCATGGTTGAAAGAAACTTAAGGAGAGAAAGAAAGGATAAGTTAATATTTCTGTAACATCAGAGAGTTGCCTCTCTAAGCCTCTCTCCAGAAGTCTGGGGCCGTGTCTCTGCCACCACGGTGCAAAGGAGGAACACACGTGTCGCTGCGCCCTCCTCAGAGCTACAAAAGAGTCTCGGGGCCATGAGAAGAGAAAAGAAAGATGACAGCTCCCACTTCAGCCAGTGTCAGGCATGACTCCGGGCTCCCTACATATGTTAACTCAACAACAACCCTAGGAGGAAGGCATACGACTATTATCCCATTTTACAGATGAGGCACTGAGGCCCAGTGAGACTAAGTGCCTCGCTCCTGTTTCATTGTACTTGCTGTAAGTGGAGGAGGTAGAATTCCAACCCAGACACCTAGGCTTAGGGGTTAGGAGTCTGACATGCCTGAGATTCGATCCTGGGTCAGCCTTATTAGTGGCAGGAACTTGAGCAAGCTATTCTCTGAGCCAGTTTCCTCCCCTGTGAAATGGGACTAATACTATGCCATACAATTGGCATGAGAATCACATGCAATTAAATGCACATAACAGTGCCTGGCATCTAATAAGCTGTCTATGCAGGGAAACGTTTGTGGCAGTAGGGGGCGCTAGTTGTGTCTCAGAATCACAGAATGTCATGCCCTAGAGACCCTCTAATCCAATCTGGAATGACTAAAAGGATAAATAATTGACGAGGAGGTCCAACCTACTCATACCTCCCGGTGCGTTGCAGGCTATTAGCACAGAACGATTAAAAATCTAGAATGCTTTCTGAGTTGGGCCTAGAACCTCAGATAGTCCTAATGTGACCGTCTCTCAATTTCAGTCACTTAAAAACTGTGGGACTTGGGATATGTTACTTAGGCTTCTTGTCTGTCGATGGGGACAGCAGTAGCCAACTCGCAGAGTTGTGAGGATAAAAGTCAAAGTTTGTACTTAACACAGTATCTGGCATTTCCGTACAAAGACACTACGACCTCCTCTTAGGTACACAGTTTAAAAGAAAACAATGCATAGCGAAAGCTTTCTGGCCTCCCAAACACCTTCAAAAACTCTCTCCCTTCAAAGGCTAGGGCCTTGGGCACCAGTCACATGCATGCAAGTGATCTCCCATTGGATCTCCTTGACTGGTAACCCTGCTTCCAGCCTGCCTCCCAGTCAGTCTTGTTTATCTCACAGGGTTGTGTGTGCATGTGTGTGTCTGTGTGTCTGTGTGTGTTGTTTTATTTTGTTTTCATTTTAATCAGCTGCCGACACTTAAAACCAGAGAGCTTTCATGTACGTTCCAGATTCCCACAGGGCAAGAGTCAGCCTCTGCTTACCTTCTTTCTCTGAAGCCAGCTTGTCCCATTTATCCGACTGGGCTCTTGGCATTCTTTCTGTTTCATTGCATAAATTGCCTGCACCCATTGACATTTAAATTCATGACCTCTTTGGATTAAATTAAAATTGTCTAGGGGTGTCTGGGTGGCTCAGTCAGTTAAGCATCTGACTTCAGCTCAGGTCGTGATCTTGTGGTTCGTGGGTTTGAGCCCCAAATTGGGCTCTGTGCTGACAGCCTGGAGCCTCGAGCCTGCTTCAGATTCTGTGTCTCCCTCTCTCTCTGCCCCTCCCCACTCCTGCTCACTCTCTCCCTCTTAAAAATAAATGCACATTTAAGAATTTTTTTTTTTAAAAAAAAAAAAAGAATTTTTTTTTTAATTTTCTATGTTTCTGCAGATCTTTCTAATGTATTTAAAAAGAAAAGGGAGGAGGCAAGGGCTGTTCATCAAAGTCTTTGAGTGACCCCAGTATTCCGTGGTCCACCATCTGTTTAATTCAAACAGTTCTCTTTCTTGGGACCCAGAAGGCCCTGGAGGCACCTGGACCCTGCACCGGCCCCTCTCATGCTGGTCCCTCTCCGAGAGAGGTTTCCTCTTGGAAGCCTTCTGCTACTAGATTGTGAAGAGATCTCTCCCGTGAGACTCACAGAGGAGCCCACACAAAGTTGCATGGAATCAACTGCTTTAATGAATAATATTAAGTCGGTAGTGCCATCATTAATTCATGAAATAAGGATGTAATTGAAGATTGAGGGAATAGGGGAAAGGAGTGGGTTGGCCTGATGCCTCCCACCTACCTCCTGTCCATGTCCCCTCCAAACTTTTCCTCCCTGATGTAATCCTGAAACACTCTGTCCCCAGACTGAGCCTCTGAAGTACTGATATGCACTCCTTCTCTTGGCTTTGTGTTGAGAAAGCCCGAGCAGTCCACAAATGTTTAGTTGCCAACCTGCTATCAAAGCATCACCAAGAATTTGAAAGGAAGTCAATAGCTTTAACCACACTGCTCAGGAAGAAAGAAAAACACAGTCTGGGAAGTAGGTGGATTAAGGCCATGCAGCCAATAATATTTGTGTCTGGACAGACCCTATCTTTTCGGGGTTGGAGGCAACAGTGAAAAACTGTTACTAATTTCATCAACAAATACATATTGCAAGCCTGCTGTGATTACGGGAGAGTCTTTGAGAATATAAAGAATTCTTAACACATGGCCCCAGCCTTCTAGTGAAGAAAACAAGACAAATCCACATGGAACATTAAGTCACAGATTCATTCATTTAGGCAAGCAGGAATAGCAGGGCTATTTGCAGAAGGGTGGATTCCCTGCCATGTGGCTAGGTGGCCCTGAGCAATTCATTTCCTTTCTCTAAACCTGTATCCCCCTCGCTAGCAGAGGTAAAAATAATCCCTGCCTCTTGGCATTGTTGCATTAATGAGACAGGAATATATCTGAAAGTACTCTGTAAATAATGACCTACTAATCCGATATAGCTCAGGAGGAGGAGTAGTAGCGAATACCTACTGTGGACAAAAGAACATGTTCAGCATGTGGGGAACTTAAGGTTAATCAAGAAAGACTACTCTAAGAGTGACTACTAACCACATCCTAGTAAAAAGGCTTTACAAGAGACTAATCAGCAAAGGAGAGATGCTGAAAGAAGAGATCTGAGCTCTTTGCAAAATGGGAGGCTGCCCCACGTTGGAAGGAAAACGCTGGCTGCAAGGTCAATCCCCCTGGGTTCGTGGCCTGTGCAACACCAGCTGGCTCTGCGACCTTGAGCAACTGGCTGTGCCTCTCTGTGCCTCTGACTTCTCATCTGTAAAATGAGGGGGTTGGATTCAATTATCTATACGGCTCCTCCCAGCTTGACAGGCTGTGATGTATGGTCTATGAGGGGCTGGGCCTTGAAAGCTGAATCAGATTTCAGTAGAGGAGTGGGAGCTCATAAATAAAGGCACAAGGGCAGAGACAGGAATATACAAGAGAGAGGGAGTAATAAAAAGGGCTGACATTTATTGAGTGCCTACTTTGGGCCCTGTTTTAAGTGCTATGTGTATTAACTCATTAAATCCTCACAACAACCCTATAAGGTAGAAAAATTACCATCCCTTGTTCACAGGGGATAAGATGGAGGTACAAGGAGGGAAGCAGTAACTTGCTCAAGGTCACACAGCTTGGTAAGAACGAGGCCTGGGATTTGAGCCAGGCAGTAAGACCCCATAGCCTACATACAACAACACCTAAACACTAGAACAAATTACACAGCATGGAATGGGATAGGTGGACAAAGTGTAAAATGAATACGAAGTGTGACTGCAAGACGGTATCTTTTCTAGGGGTCCTTTCTGCTCCCCTGAGCAACAAGACCCTGGGGACAGGTATTCTGTCACTGGTCTACCTCGCCAAGCACTCTGCCCCCACAGAGGAGACTGCTAGGCCAGAAAAACCAAGCCCTTCATAATGGACAGTCAGACAGCAAATGGTGATTTGAGACCATCTGCCCAAACTCTTCTCCACCAACATTTTGCTGATTTGGACACAGAAGCCTCAGGAATGCAAGTGACTTGCCCAGGGATTCATTCATTCATTCATTCATTCATACTAAGTATATCCTAAGTGTCTTGTATGGTACAAGGCCATGGAGTTGAGGGCTGAGCTAAACACAGATTAAACAAAGGTAATAAAGAGAAACAAGTCCCCTGATGGGGAAATAGAAAAGATGATGGGAACTTGGAGCTGGTTAATTTAACTTAAGGCCAGGGGACTGAAGGATGTCTTGATTTCTACAGGGAGTTAAGTTTAAGCTGAACTCTTAAGGGTAGGTTATTTAATATAGAGAAAGCAAGGAATGAAACCAAAAACGAAGTGCCTATGGCCAGTCCACCTCAGGCTCCGGGCTAGGATGTGAACAAGCTATTTCCTCTCACTATCCGGTGTTTTGCTGCAGAGAACAAAGTGCATCACAGAGACTCTCTTGGCTCACCAAACTCCACTGTGAAAGAGGCAGGGAGTAAGACCTATTGTTTCTCCTATTATCTCCTATTACTGTTTGCTTCCATTTTTCCCAGGGTTCTGAATTTGTAAAGCAGACTGGAGTTTTGATGTGACCTGGATTATACAAACACCTGCGTGGATGTCACTGCTGTTTTCTCTCTCCCAGAGAAATGACTGCAAGTGTGTGTGTTTGAACCCACTTGGTCATTATACCATTTGAGTTTTCTCTTTTCCATGGCCTATTTTTAGATTTCTTCCCCCATTTCCCAAGCTCTATTAGAATAAGGTTTTCATTTTAATCACGCTCTCTGGGCAGGCCGAATTTAGGCATAATGAAAACAAAAAGTGTTATGCAAAATGAGACGGTAGAGGAAGCCCGGCCAGACGCGTGCGCTGCATCTCCAAACACATGCTGGCCCGGAACAGCGCGCAGGTTTTCCAGGCTGGCTGAGCTCGGAAGCCCGACGCTGCGCCTGCTGTTCTCCCCCAGAGCAAGACAGCCCATTAGCACTCCAAGAACATTCTGTTGCATAAGTAATGCAGCTCTGAGCTGCTCTGTCCCCAGTCTCTTCAGGAGCCCTGCAGCAGATAAAGGGTTTGGTAGCGCCTAGCCCAGTGTGGGGTGGCCCTCGCTGCGGTGTCTCAGTGCCACAAGCTTCTGCAAAGGGACATGAGGCAGGTCCGTCCTGGACTGGGTAGGGCCTCAGGATGTTCCCAGTAAACTACAGACTTACCCCCTGGCATCTTGGGTGTATACCCCAGCTGCACGTGAGAATTGCCGGGAGAGCCTGTAAAGCTACTGCTTCCCCAAGAAGACCCCGCAGATCAAGTGAATCAGAATATCTGAGCGTAAAAGGTTTCGTTTCTGTTTTTGTTTCCCTTCACATCTCCATCCTCCGCTCCACCCCCACCACAGGATACTAAAGTCCAGCTAAAGTGGAGAACCTCTGTTCCAGGACAGGAAGAACGGGGATGTGGGAGGGACATCTCGTCGCTTAAAATGTAGTCCTCGGCCCCTCTATCCCATCAGCGCCATCTGGGAGCCTGTTAAAAATGCAGAATTGCAGCCCCCAACCAGAGCCCACAGAATTAGCATCTGCATTTTAACAGGTTCCCAGGAACTCCAGGAAATTCATACTCGCCTATAAACTGAGAAACGTTGCCTCATTCACCTGTATTTTCATCCAAGGCTATGTGTAAAGCCACCAGGACTCACGTCTAGGAGCCCAGATTCAGCAGTCAGGCACCGCAGAGATCAAAACCACCGTGCTGCTTATTTGACGGAGCATATGCTGTACAACCTCTTTGTGTTTCAGTCTCCTCATCTACAAAATGAATTACAGAGCGTACTTCACAACGGTTGTGTGAAAGAAATTAGTTAACACTGCTTGAAACAGTGCCTGGCTCACTGTGAGTATTCTCCGAGTGTGATTAATTATTGCCATGGTGGGGGCGGGTGGTGATTGGGTGAAAATTAAGACTCCCACTCACCCAGGTATTTTCACATCCCCCTATTGTGGAGAAAAATGCACAATATAGAAAAACTCATTGTCACAGCAAACTGGTGTTACCCATTGGATGGCAGCATTTATGTCAGGGCATTAGGAAAGGGTGAAAACATGTAGCTGCAGCCTGAGGTTTGCCTGCCTTTGCTCCCTTTTGCTCAAGTGACTTCATTCCGAGAGCTATCCTCCCCCCAGTCAGCAGGGCACTGAAAGATGTTACCAGAAGTGACAGCTTGCCTTATACCATCCACGCTCCCTGTGATGGTATCCTTAGTGGACCAGAATGCAACGCATCTTCCTTGGGGTTGGGTCGAGTCACAGATGAGAAACAGGCAATTCCAGTGTCCACATTCACCTGGCATGAGGGACACCTGTCCCTATAATTAGGTAGCAGGATATGGTGACTTTTAATACATCCACAAGTTTTCTGATGCTCCTTTCTTTAAGAGATGGAACTTAATTCCTCTCTCTTTGAAAGTAAGCAGGATATTAGTGACTCACTACTAATGAATGCAGTGTGGTACAAGTGACAGTATTTGATTTGTAAGATCAGATTGAAGAAGGCATTGAAGTTTCCTCTTTGCTGTCTCCTAGACTACTTGTTCTGGGCAAAGACAGCTACCATGCCATAAGCCCAGGCAAGCAGCCTTGTGAAGAGGTCCACATAGCGAGGAACTAAGGCCAAGTGCATAGGCCATCATGGAAGGAAGTTCTCCAGCTCCAGTCAAGCCTCCAGGGGACTGCAGTCCTGACCAACAACTTGACTGAAACCTCGGGAAAGACCCTGAGCCTGAGGCATACAACTAAGCTGTTCCTAGAGGTCTGACCCGCCAAAGCTCTGTGGGATAGTAAACGTTCGTGGCACCATGTGGAACCCAGCTCTGTCCTTCCACCCACTGGTGCCAGAGGAAGACGAGGAAGGTTGTGACAGTAAGAGAGGGCACGCTCCTCTACCTCACCTTCCACCTTTTTCCCTCCCTGCCTGGTATTCCTTTCCTTTGTATTCTGTTACCATCCCCACCTCAAGAATCGACCTCTTGGGAAAACTGGAATGAAATAGCACTAATCTCTCTCTTCTTTTTTTTTTTTTTTTAATGTTTATTTATTTCTGAGAAAGAGAGAGAGACAGAGCATGAGCGAGGGAGGGGCTGAGACAGACGGAGACACAGAATCAGAAGCAGGCTCCAGGCTCTGAGCTATCAGCACAGAGCCTGATGCGGGGCTGGAACTCACAAACCGAGATATCATGAACCGAGCTGAAGTCAGACACTCAGCCGACTGAATCACCCAGATGCTCTGAAATAGCACTAATCTTGACAAATTTCTCTTAGGAGATAAAGTGAAGGGAGGCTGACCTGAACTCCTGCACCAAGGGGGCCTCTTGGTGAGAAGTTTTAATCCCTGAGATTCAATCCTCCTTCCCTGACAGGGCCAAGGCCAACCATCACAAATGTGAATGAAAAGGAGGCCAGCCCCCTCCCCAGCCCTGGCCACCCACATTGATGGAGTTCATCTGGAGGGGTACTGGGGTACTCAATTACCCCAGACCACTTGGCTCCTCACATCTTCCCAGCACTAATTGGGAGACCTCTGGAATGCATTTCACAAACTGGATTGTCCTGACCTCTCTCTGTTGTTCCCATTCCTCAAACCTGAGGAAACAGAGAAGGAAACTCAATCTCCTCCTGCCGGCCATGATTAAGTCTCAGCAAAGGGAAATCAATCTTGCCTGAACTGCCCTTCCCCACAGTCGCCCTCCTAAAGATGAGCACAGACAGAGGATTTGGGGACTGAGAGTCCACTCCAAGGTAGCTATCCCACACATTCTCCTTACATTCCTTGTGGCCTGCTCGGAAGTAGAAAGGTCTCAGGCAGCTTTCTCAGTCCCCATTTATTTAGCTTCTAAGCTTCAAATCAGGCCTTCTTCTGCAGGAAGAAATAACAATAATGTCTGGAATTTACATTGTCTTTTTCCCCCCAAGGAGTACACAGGATTTTATGCACATTTTCCCAGTAATCCAGTAAAGTCAGTTTCCAAAATGCCTTTTCATTCAGCCAAGAGAGGAACCAGTGCACAGAAAGGTGAGTGGCTCTTTGTCTCCCCAGGGCCCCAGGGGGAGATCTGGAGTGAGTGGCTCTGTTATCTCCGCAGTGCCCCAGGAAGAGATCTGGAATTCTACCTGCTTGGTCTTGGACCACTACTTAGAATCTGCTGGTGGTTTCTGGGACCAACTGAGACAGCTGAGGTGCCAGAGCAATTAGGCAGGGGGGAAACAAAGGCAGAAACAGCTCTCAGCTGGGAGAGGGCAGAGGAAATATGAAACTGGAAGAGCTAAATCTAAATTCTGACACTTGCGGAGGGCACCATCCTGGCCTCATGAGTAGTCAAAAGTCATTGTCTATTAGCTCATGGGTTGCCTCACTTCAGCTTAGCAGCGGCTATGATTGAGTGGCCGATGCCCATCTTGCTCTCTAGGATGTTGGCAGTTTGCAAAAATCGTCCTGGAGCAAGTCCCTCTACCTCTCTGAGCCTCAAGGAGGTTCCTCACTCGTAAAATGAAAAAATGATTTCCCCATCTCTAGGGTTCCAGAAGTTGACAAATATGAAATCTTTGGAGATGTAGCAATGGATACAGGATTATTAGAATAGGTGTTGGAAGACATAGATTCTAGTCTCAGTGTACTAGTTGGGTGTGTGCTGTGTGATGTTGGATGAATCATTTGACTTGTAAGACCTTTGGTTTCTTTGCCTACAAAATGAGGCAGTTAGTTGCTTATGCTCTCCCTAAGGTCCTTCTCAGTTTTCATCTCCTGTAAATTCAATGATTGTATATGGAAGGAGCTATAGTAGAAAGAGTCTTTTCCAGACACTGACTCCTTTCTTTGTTTCATTTCTTTACCTATCCATCCATTCACTTGTCATATATTTGTTGAGTGCCTATTAAGTGGCCAGATCCTTTGCTAGGCCCTGGAGTCTAACAATGAGAAAGATGGGCAAGGTTCAGTCCACGACTTAATTATAGTCAAGGAAGAGAGGCAGGGAGTTAAATAAATATCACAAAGTGTGTGCGAAGAGCTACAGGAGCGAGAGACCTTTGTACTTCAAGGAATATAAGTTAATAGGGTTGGACCATGAAGTCCAAGGTAGGAAATGGTGGCCATGGAAGCTGGAGAACAGACAGGAGGCAGATCTGCAGGGCCTGATATTCCAGCTGAAGAATGATGTTTTCTATCTAAAAGAATCTTAGAAGAAATCATTGAGTGATTTTAAGCACGGTTGTAATACAACTAGGTTTTTGTCTTGAGAAGATAATTTTGTGTCAAAAGACAAACAAACAAACAAACCCACTATTGTGCAGCAGGGACTAGATAAATGAAGATATAGGAAATGAGCTCAGAGGCCAGTACAGTGACCCAGGCGGGAGATGACTTGAACTTGGACCAGGATGGAGGTGAAGAGACATGGAAGCATCTGAGAAGTGTTTAGAAGCTAGAATCAAAACATCAGAAAAAGCAGTTAGATGTGGAGATGGTGGGGCTTGGAAGACAATGATCATAAGAAAGATGCTCTGGAGGTTGGGGCATTGAGAGTAAGACGCCAGGTGACCCACAGCTTGGTCTTATGACTCACCAAATGCTAAAACTAAACAAACTAAGCTTTCCCCACACAAGTGCTCTCCCTGGGGCCCTTTCAGGCAAGAGGTAACCCCCTGGAACTGGCCTGGCCTGTGCTGACCTACCACCCTCTCTCCAGCAGCTCTGTCATGGCCCTATAGTTCTGTAGGAATGACAAACAGACCATAGTCCTGAAATCGACAGAAAGCCTCTCTCTCAATCTAGGGTACTAGAAATCCAACTGCAAAACCCCAAACATGGGGAAAAAGGAATACAGAGTGGTGAGTGGCTGTGATTTTAATTTTTGCGTGTGAAAAATCAAGATAAAACAGGAAATATCCCTGTACTTTTTGGCACCTTGGCTTGATTTACCATGGGCTGTGATATATATACCATGATAAAATTCTACAATGAGAATCATCAAAACATTCTTAGTTACTACATACATCTTTTTTAGTTGATAAAAAATAAACACCACAATCTTAGGTCTTTACAAGGATCTCTTCTCTCTCTCTCTCTCTCTCTCTCTCTTTCTCTCTCTGTCTCTTTATGTGTCAGGGTCTACCATTCACATACTGAGTCTTACGCAAGCGTCATGCAATATTAAAATGTTTATGCAACCCTTTCTGTGCTTGAAGCAGCAGCAAATGTTCCTGGTGTGCAAGGAATGAGGAGAATAATGTTCTCATGCTCTCTCAAGAGAAAGTCTGACACCAGCCTGTCTTGCCCTCCATGATTAATCAGAGCAATAAATCAGATCTTGTTCTCCCCAGTTATCTGCCACCTCCTTGGGACCACCAAGCATTGACTGAGCACTGAAGGGAGGGTATCACCTGGTTTCTTTGCTGTAAGGAACAGAGAATTGGACTGGCACTCACAAGGCTTTTATCTAAGCTCACGACTGCAATTCTATAGGCACATGTTATGCGGGTATTAGATGTCAAACTTTAAACCCATTTAAGGGAGTTTGTTAATAGTGTGACATTTCAAAAGGTTTGCTCTCAGCTGCTGTACTCTTATAGGAGATTGATTTCCAAATATATGAACTGAAATCCAAGTTTTGGAGACTCACAGTAAAATCAGTCTCAATCCAGTATTTTTCAACCAATGATCATAAGATATTTGATGGCAAAAACATTGCTAGAAGGAAAAGAGAGGCTTAGAAATATCAAGTAATGGTCTCAGAACAGCAGCCACTTCAGAAGCAGCTCTGGATGCATAATTTTGGCCAAGCCCAGGAAAATGAGAATACCAGAGTTGGAAGGGAAGGCCTCCAAGGTCATTTTATATGTTAGGAGTCAAGGTCCAAAGAGGCTAAAGAATTTGTTCAAAATCCCTAATTTGTGTTTCACTGTCTAATGCAAAACCCCACTGACCTTCTAAGAAGAAGAGGCAATCCAAACATTTCTAAAAAGAAACACACTTGCTCCCTGTGGTTTGCTATAATGATGTGATGTTCACTAACGTACAGGTCTTCTCTGCTTACGAGCTTCTATCCAATGATGAGTTATTTGCAGAGTTTACATATTAGAGATGCTTTCTGGGTCGGTTTTTCTTCCCCCCTAGTACTTAGTCTAATCTGTTTAGTGAGCTCTGTTGACTGAGGGCAGGGTCAGGGACTTAACTGGCAGGCTCATATCCCATCTCAGGTGATTTAGTGTCCTCACTAAGAAACTAGTTCCACAGCTTTGGGGCGCCTGGGTGGCTCAGTCGGCTGAGCGTCTGACTTTGGCTCAGGTCATGATCTCGCAGTCTGTGAGTTCAAGCCCCAGGTTGGGCTCTGCACTGACAGCTCAGAGCCTGGAGCCTGCTTCCGATTCTATGTCTCCCTCTCTCTCTGCCCTTCCCTGGCTCATGCTCTGTCTCTGTCTCCGTCAAAAATAAATAAACGTTAAAAAAATAAAAAAATAATATTTTAAAAGAAACTAGTTCCACAGCTTGAAAAAAATTTCCACCACTGGCTTTTCAAAGTGTCCTGGGATGAAGGATAAAAATGGCTGAACTAACCCAGGTCTAATCTTAGAGCTGGCTGGAGATGAGCCTGTAGATTCTGGGATCCCTCCCAAAATCAAGGAGCTAGGTGGGAAGCAGTCCAGGTTGTTGTTTATAAGGGAAGAGAACAAGGACATCCCTTAGTCTCGGTCCTACTGCATGGAGCCTAAGATCATTACCAAGAAAGTTTGTACATTCTTTAGGCTTGTAACAGTTGTTTGAGGACAGTTGATTTAGATAGAATCAGATAACAGGTCTCCACTTATATGCGTGAGGTGGGTCCACTACTAAGATCATTTTTACCTACAAAGGGAAGTATATTATTCATTAAATCAATTTTCAGTGAATAATAAACCTATCCTAATACTACTGAGTTCTGGTGTTAGAAAAATCTCAGGGTACCAGTGCAAGACCAGTGCTTCTCTGAAGCCTGATGCCCCAAACTATGGATGTATGCATCTACATCTCAGCCTGGTATGATCCTGATCTGTGAAGCTCTCTCCTCCTATCGGACTTTGATCTCTCTTCTCAGTAGTTACAAATCTCAGCAAAAACACTGGGCTGATGGGAACACAGGAGCTTTCAGCCTTTTGGTGAAGAGTTGAGATTTCCATTAAGTTGATGCCATAATTTGCTGTCTCTCCCGACGTTTTGCTTTCCAATCTGGGCATCCTTCATCACTCCCTTGGCAAACTCAAGTGGCATGGAGCCGCTGGCTGCTGAGAAGTTTAACATGGACTTGGCTCCAACTTGCTGAAGACAGGGTGTTTGTGTAGCCTATCGCCCCTCTACTCAATGTGGAGTGGATGTTTTAGTGAGGTTCTTGGCTGTAAATAGCTTCAGGAAAACTTATTTTCAATCACTTTTTACAATTCTGTGAACAAATACATGTTTTGACCTTCACAAAGACACCAACAGCAAAGAGTTCTCTCTCCTTTCAACTAAGTTAACCATTACAGAGGAAAACAATTCCCAATCTTCAAAAGGTGGGGTTGTTGGTAATGTCACTTCCCAAGATGTGGGTATAGCCCAGTATGTCCCACTGACAGTCATCACCTCGCCAACCATAGGATGGAAGAAGACCACACCAGGGAAACAGATGTAGGGCTTTCAAAAGAGATGTCAGCTAAGAAGAGTCCCATTGGTACAGGTTTTGTGTCGCAGTCAAGGGCTCTTGTGACCCTGGTTATTCAAAGTGATCCAGTGACCAATAACCTCAACATTGCCTTGGAGCTTATTATAAATGCAGTGTCTCAGGCCTGACCCTGACCTCCTGAATCAAAATTTCATTTTATCAAGATCCCTGGGATTCCTGTATGTATATTAAATCTTGAGAAGCACGCTTTAGATCTTCCTTTCCCTATGCTGTTAGGTATGATTACTCCACTACAGGCTGAACTCCTAGTCCCTAATCAGCTCCTCTCATGTTTTTGCTGTTTGCACTGTGTCCCATGTTGACCCAGTCCCAATACTGTTGACCCAAGTCAGTTTATATTTTTGTTTTCTCATCCTACCCTTACTCTAATTGGCAACTTTCATGGCATCAAGTCACCCAAATGCAATGCCTTCCCAAGGTCCAACAACTAATAGTCAGCCTTAGTTTTTGATAAAAATCATTTAACCTATCTAGGCTATAGTTTCCCCAGATGCTAAATGGCCATATACATATGTGTCACTCTCTATGGGACACACATGCCAGAAGGACAAATGAGGTCATTCATAGTTAATAGTGCTCATTATTGTACAGCAAGTGCAAGGCATTATTTGTGAGCATCTGTCTGGGTTAATGGCCGCTATCTCCTGAATAGGTTAACCATTTTCATTGCATGCTTAATTTGGAGACTGTTAGAAAAATTGGGGTTTCACAGTGTTCTGTAACTTAGTGGGGTCTTATCACTGAAAGATTTCAGTGTACATCACAAGCTTTATGAAAAACCTCTAGCAACAGGAAAGGAATCTTAAGTAAGGGTGAATTTTCACTGCAAGTGAGGTCCCCTATGTGCATTGTCATCTCTATGACAATGAACAAGCAAGGGACAGTACTGTGGGATATCTTAACACCCCAGATATTCAAAAGCCAATTCCATAGGACTCCTCACTAGTGATAGGAAGGGAGAGGGTGGAGGACCCAGAAAGCAGAATATCTGACAAATTCAAGTAGGAATTTCAGAAATCTGGGAGTGGGGACTATTGTAAGTCCCTGGGAGGAGGTCTCACAAGCAGGGGTATGTCCAAAAGGCAGACAGAGCCAAAATGTGTCAGAACCGGGAAACTAAGGTGAAGTAAAGAGTAAGAGGTGGATCTCTCAAAGGGGTAATCCAAAGAACAACAAAAAAGAAACTCAAAATAGGTGGTCTCTGGAGGGATGCAATGTGTAGAATGCACATTAGAGTGAAAGCATGTGCACACTAGTGTCTACACAAATGCCCTGGCTTTCCCAGTCATGCCTCATTGCACTACATATGTGGGTGTTTTGCCCAGAGATCTTCAAGTTTCTGAACTCAGCTTCTTTCAGCCAGCAAGAAAGTTAAAACCCTTGCTTCTTGAGCACATTGGGCCAGCCATCGACCATTGTGTCTGCTTCCTAATATTCACCTGTCTACTCATTTATCCACCCAGACTACACATATTTATGGAGCACCTACTATGCAGCAGGCTCTGAGTAAGGCAGTGCCTACCTTCATGGATCTCAAAGACTAGTGAACATAGATTAAGTAAGCACAGAAATGAATGCAAAATTGTCGCTCCACTATGAGACCATGTAAGGGAAGTTAGGAGGTCAGGAGAAGCTTCTTCCCTCAGGAAGTGGCAGTCAAGGTGAACTCTGAAGAATGTGTACAATTTGACTTGGCAAAGAAGGGTAGGAAAAGTGTATTCAGTAGAGGCTGAAAGAGGGCCAAAGGAAGAGAACAAGAAGGAGGGACAAGAGAAGACCAAGGTGGGTGAGGTGGAAAGTCCAGGAAGCACTTCAGGCAGGGAGGTGGAGTCACACTGCACAGGACAGAGGTCTGTTAGAGGACAGGGCCTCCTGGACAGCCCCAGAGTCTGAACTCTTAAAAGTCTTCATGCCTAGAAGGTCAGTGAGCACAAGGCCCCTATTCTCTCCTCTGTCAGAATCTCTGAAGTGTATCTGATGAAAAGGCAATTTTGCCCTGTACCCCTGAATCCCTATAGGAATGGTATGTCCCTGAATCTGGAAGAAACTGGACAAAACAGGAAATCTAGCTGCCTTCACATTGTTATCAGGTCAGTCTTTGGACAAAGTGGCCTCCCATGCTCTGCAGTCTGAATTTTCACTAGTTGAGTTGAAGAAATGAGTCACTTATTTTCCATATTCTGATCTCTCTAAAAGAGACTAGAGTTAAACAGAATGAAGGATGATTCGGTACACAGAATAATCGTTGCCTTTTACAGAGCACTACGTGCCAGGCACTGTACATGTGCTTAACATGCATTGTTTGATTTAATCTTCACAGCACTGCTACATAGTGAAGGCATTTTAACCAAGGAAACAGACTCAAAGATGTAGAATTTACATAAGGTAACACTGTTAGTAAGTGATGGATTCAGGACTCTGTCCCAGGTCTATTGGATTCTAACCTCACCTATAGACAAGGAGCACACAGCTTCTCCTTTCCTGAAAAATTACAAACACAACTCACAACCTCCAGCTCTAGACAGTTTTGGTGCCATTGTCCTTGGAAGCCTAGTCACATGGTTTCTGGACACCCCTTACAGATTTTCTCATTAGCAATATTAATTATACTCTGCAGCCCAACCCAGATCTCATTTTCTGAAGCCGAGGAACATGGTTTAATCATATAAAGTCAACAGAATACAGTTGGGCATATAAAATGGAGGCAGGTATACAAAAGCACTTTGTAAACTGCAGGGGGCCATACTAATGCCTGATAGATTTTTTAAATTATCCTAAGATATACATCAGGAATGTGAGACTCAAAAATGCCAGTGAAATCAGATAATGTGTCTAACAAGGTCACACATCTGTAGGGTCAAAATCACTCCACTTCTCAGCCAATGCTGTTTGGTGACCATGGGAGAAGAGCACTTCTTTCTGACTGGGAGCTCCAACCACATGGTATGTTTTTTGTCTACACGACACCCACCCAATTAGTAAAAAAGTGAAAAATCCAGCTTAGTCAGGTCTTGTGGGCCCAACACAATGCTAAATAGCCCATCTCATCAATTACCTCAACTGATTTGACAGGTTATTTTCGTAAATGGTTGACAGAGCTGGAGGCAGAAAATTCTAGGGGAAGGATCAACTCCAAACAACTAGGGCAATGCTAACATGCAGAAACTAGACAGAGTGGGAAGGCACAGTAAAAGTTTCCCAAAACTAAGAATGAAGTTGGTTTAGTCATCAACTATAATACTAATATAACAGACATTCTATCAAGTTAAAAATCCAGAGGAAGAACTGAGATTGCAATGAGGAATACTTTGTCCAGAAATTCAACAAATAAAAGAGGAGAGTGTGGGGAGAAGAGATGAGGAAAAAAAAGGGGAGGGGAGATAAAGAGGAATATGATTCTATTTTCTCAAAGTATCAAGTGGTCCCAAGCCGCTTTACTGCACTTAATTCAGAAATCTTTCCACATCACTCACAACAAAACACACAAACATCAGAGTTTCCTGATCTGCCTTCACTGGTAATTGCAGCATTAACTGCAGTAAAAGCAGCATGCACATTCACTTCAGCCAAGTGATTAAGTGGCTATCCTTCTGAGTTGGTTAAGAGGAAGCCACATTTAAAAACCTCCCTTTTAGAAATACAAATCAAAACCACACTGAGATATCACCTCATGCCAGTCAGAGAGGCTAAAATGAACAAATCAGGACACTATAGATGCTGAAGAGGATGTGGAGAAACGGGAACCCTCTTGCACTGGTGGTGGGAATGCAAACTGGTGCAACCTCTCTGGAAAACAGTGTGGAGGTTCCTCAAAAAATTAAAAATAGATCGACCCTATGACCCAGCAATAACATTGCTAGGAATTTAGCCAAGGGATACAAGAGTGCTGATGCATAGGAGCACTTGTACCCCAATGTTTACAGCAGCACTTTCAACAAGAGCCAAATTGTGGAAAGAGCCTAAATGTCCATCAACTGATGAATGGATAAAGAAATTGTGGTTTATATACACAATGGAATACTACGTGGCAATGAGAAAGAATGAAATATGGCCTTTTGTAGCAATGTGGATGGAACTGGAGAGTGTTATGCTAAGTGAAATAAGTCATACAGAGAAAGACAGGTACCATATGTTTTCACTCTTATGTGGATCCTGAGAAACTTAACAGAAACCCATGGGGGAGGGGAAGGGAAAAAAAAAAAAAGAGGTTAGAGTGGAAGAGAGCCAAAGCATAAGAGACTCTTGAAAACTGAAAATAAACTGAGGGTTGAGGGGGGGTGGGAGAGAGGGGAAAGTGGGTGATGGGCATTGAGGAGGGGACCTGTTGGGATGAGCACTGGGTGTTGTATGGAAACCAATTTGACAATAAATTTCATATTAAAAAAAATAAAAATAAAAATAAAGAGTTAAAACGTAAAAAAAAAAAATTGTGGCAGGCAAAATTCCATTTTCTCCACCTTTCAAAAAAGGCAGCACAACTCACTCAGCTCTCTTAGTAAAGACAATCTCCCCATTAGACAAGTTCCCCCAAAGTCTTGTGATCTGAGCCAAATAAAGAGGCAGCCATCACTCAGGCTGGGCTGACGATGGGGTAAATCAAGTAGTGACAAGAAAACAAGCAATTTCGACCCATGTCTTTTTGTAGAACAAATGGTCTGAGTACCCTGATGGCAGCCAACAAATAAGCAATAACAAGAATTGAAGGCAAATTTTGAAGCTCTCGTTTTACTCTAAGTTCATTCAGAGGCTGAGAAAATAGGGGAAAAAATACTAGTAGGAGATTTGCATGAAAATTCAGTGGCTATACTATGGAGTGTTTATTTGCAGTCAAGGCATACTGACATGAGTAAGAAAATGTCTTTCCATATGAAACTTCTCAACCACCAGAATTTCTACCTTCAAAAAATATTACAGTGCATTTATTCCATGCCATTTTTGTGAGCTAAGAATTATGAGTCTTCCTGTTGTACAGAACTAAAAATGAAGGCATAAAGCTTTTTTTTCCCTCTCTTATAACCACAGTAGTGGGCCATGCTGTTGCTTCACCCTAGAACCCCTTACTGCCTCCTACTCATTTTGTGTGCACCAGCCTTCTCTCCCTAACCATGGTAGTATATGTTTATAAGAAAGCCCAACTCTCTTGCCTTGAGTTGAAACAATACCAAGGCAAAACTTAAATTCCAGAATTCCTCTGCAAAATCAGGCTGCAGCATACCATCTGATGAGGGTCAGGGAATGGGTGAAACAGGTGAAGGGGATTAAAAGTAAACTTATCTTGATGAACACTGCGTTATATATGGAACTGTTGAATCACTATATTGCATACCTGAAATTAATATGACTCTCTATGTTAAGGACACTGGAATTTTAAAAAAAAAAAAGTCACTTGCATACTAATTTTCATCTCAGGGTCTGTTTCTGGGTAACCAACCTAAGACAAAAAAAAGTTTTATTACAATTCTATCATTCAGGATAGGCTACATCACACCATGAAAACACAGAATATTCAAAATCAATGGCTTAAAAAATAAAGGACTACTTCTCATTCATGCTATTTGTCCACTGAGAGTTAAAAAGTAGCCACTCTCTGTTCACCTTAGTCACTCAAAAACTCAGACTGACAGAGCCATTATCTTAAACAATGCCAGTTATCATCACAAAATGGAAAAAAGAGACTGAAATTCTCAGCCAGCAATAAGTGTTCAGTTGGAATTAACACATATCACTTCTGTTAAAACTCATTGTCTTCAACCAGTTTTATAGTCCCACCTAACTAAAGCAGGCAGGGAAAAACTTCACTAACAACTACTACAGTAAATCAGAGATTATAATGTTGAGATCTGTTGCTTCTCTATGATACATGATTTAGCGTCAATGCATATCAATCTCTCCCCACAATCTGCTTACAGACATTTTTTTTTTTTACATGAGACTATGCTGTTGGTTAGAGAAATTAAGAACTTAAAACTTGCTATTCTTCCAGCTTTACCACAGGGTTAGTAATATCGTGGTCCTAAATAATCTATGGTCAATGTCTCGTTTTCTCCATATGCAAAATGAGCTCACAGAACTACTTTATGTGGCCTTTCACTTTAGTCAAGATGGAATAACTAGTACAGGGTTTATGTCCTAATGAAAATATTTATACAATCAGAAAAATACATATGAAATCCCTGTTTTTGACATTAGACAGCAAGGGGAAAAAGACCGATTCTTGAGAAAAAGGAAACATGATATGAACCATGCAATTGACTCAGTTTTCCAACTGGAGGCACTTGATGGACTGTAGCACAATAAGATGGATCATAAACATGGTCTTGCTGAACCCAGGAGGCAAATATTGGGGCTCAGAGATACTGAGGTGGCTGAAATTCATGGGATATGGTACCAGACATAAGAGAGTGGTGTAAAGAAGAAGATCCACAAATCTGCACAGATGTCCCCTGAGTCTTTGGTTGAACACTATACTGTATACGTGGAGGGCATGACTTCACAGGGCTAGGAAAATAACATATACTAAAGAAAGATAAATTATCAGAGGATAATTGTTCCTTTTTCTAGTAGAGATTGTATCCCAATCTACTGGAGATACTGGGAGACATTAGAGTTCTCAGCAACCACAGTGGAAAATCCTAATTAATTCAGTAGAGACACCAGAAATTCCATGCCTTAAGAGTAGGCCTAAACTAGCCCTAGGTTAAAGGCTGCCCTAGGTCATCCCTAAGGAAGTTTAAAAATAAGCCTCAGTAGGATTAAACTGACTCACAAGTAAATAAATTGCCTGCCAGATAAAATTCAACTATTAAGGAAGACAACAAAATCTAAGCAGTCAACACTGTAGCATCAATAATGTCCTGCATACAATAAAAAATCACTAGATAGGCAAAAAAAAAAAAAAAGTAATCCATTACCACAAGAAAGTTCATTTAGTAGAAACTAGAAATGCTAGAGAAGAATGAATTAGCAGTTAGTGACTTGAGGAGAGATATTATAAATATGTTCAAAGACTTAAAAGAAAATATGAACTTAATGAAGAAACAAAGAAGGAATCATGGTAGAGTAATGGTAAATAAAAAAGAATCAAATGGCAATTCTAGAATAAAGAAATACAGTATCTGAAATGAAAACTTCACAGCATGGGATTAACAACAGAAAACACTACAGAAGAAAATATCAGTGAACTTGAAAACCAGGAAATAGGAACTCTCCAAACTAAAAAGGAATAGAGAATCAGACAGAAAAGAATGACAAGAAAAAAAGAACAGAGCCTCAGTGCTTTATGGCATTATCTATAAAGCTCCAAACTGAAAATAACCTAAATATTCATCAATAGGAGAATGTATGAACACTTTGTAATTTAATTACACAATACTATTCATCAAAAAAAAAAACCCTGATACACAACATGTATGAATATCACAGATATTATGGTAAATAAAAGAAGACAAACACAAAAGAACACATGCTGTATCATTCAGTTTACATGAAATTCTAGCAAAATGAATCTATGTTGAAAGAAATAACAGTGGTGCTTTCTTTAAGGGGTGGATTACTGACAAGGGGCATAACGGGTCTTTCTGTGATGATGAAAATGTACATCCTGATAGGGATGGAGGTATGCAAGTACATTCAGTTGTCAAAACTTCCAGCTGCACACTAAAGATACATGCATCTCATGGTATACATATATATGTATTTCTCAATAAAAGACTTTAAAAAGTAAAAATAAAATCAACTTCTATGTATAAGTGGTCAATAATATGCTTTTATTTTGTAGGTACATGCTGGTATCACCTTTACCACCCCAAATGACTTCCTGTGTGCCTGAAGATGCCTAAAATTCTAATTCACTTACCTTGAAGCCCTATGCCTGTTCATAAAGCAAAAGGTCCTTAAATGGGGTAACACTGTAAACCATTTATACCTTTATAAATTAGTGTATCAGCTCCTTTTCTAAGAATGTGTTTTTGGGGGATGACTGGGTCAATACCACAGGAGGTAGTTTTATTCTGTTTTAATTTATCCTTAATAAACATATATTACATATGTATTAAGAAAAATAAATGAAGTTTTTTTAAGTACATGGAGGTCTTGGATGAGTGCACAGGGTCAAAGACCCTAGTAAGATGGAAAACTGGCAGAGGGAAAAGTAGCCGAGAATTCCAGAAGACAAGTTTCAGCACCTTCAAGATTCTACATAAGTGTATTCCAATTCAGACCAACAGAGAATTAGGATAATTGAGGCAATTTCCTACACAGAAAGACATGGCAAGTTATCTTTATGGAAATTTCAAAATCAGAATGAATGCATTAAGTAGATCACGGCATGAGCTTCTTATTATGACAAAATAAACATCTTGTTATTCTCACCCCATGCCATACTCTCTCCTGCTTCCCTCTTTTCCTTATATCCCTCCCTCTGTGTCTCTCTGGCATGACCTTTTCCTTATATCTACCAATGGAAAATCCTCCCATTCTTTAAGTGGCTTATGGATCATTCCTGACAAAGCCTTGCTGAGTGTTCCCTCCTCTGAACTTCCATGATGCTCAGTATGTCTTGTGAAATCTAGCATGGGTTGGTATTGTGGCTCTCTATAATAATGATGATGATACCAATAATAACCACCATGTATAGTTGCTTTACAACGTGTTACTCACTGTGCTTTATACACATCAGCTCATTTAATCACTATAGCCACTCTTTAAGGTAGACAGCAAGCACTAACCCAATTTACAGGAGATGAGACCAAGGTTTAGACAAGCTAAATAGCTGGCTCAAGGGTAAAGATGCAGGATTAGACCCAAGTCTGTCTGACTTCAAAGCTTTTGTTCTTAACCACTGTACTACCTCCTTGACATCTGTGTCTCATTTGTCCTAAAACAAAAATTGATCTCTATCTCCATCTCAGTGTACTTACTATATGACAGGCAGAGTGTTCTCTGTTCATTGAAGGAAGGAATCATATTCTGTACATCTTTGTATTGCCTCCTGCATCAACATGGTGTCTGGAAAATAGATATATCTCAACATATGCTTGAAGGGATGAATAGATATACAACCCCCTCACAAGACCCTGCTTCTTTCCCCAATTCCAAAATTTGTATTCTTACAACCTCAAGAAGCTGAAATGAATACATAAATGAATACAAAAAAAATATTAATTCCTACTTCAAACACTGTCTCAATGTCAGCTACTAATCACCTGGTTTTGCTCAGTCTCTTGAATTCCCTTCCAGTTCTAAGTTCTGCAAATCTAGTTCCTATTCCTCTGCACCTCAGAAATACTTCTTTCCTAATTTATTTTCTGTTGAAAGGAGATTACAAAGATTATAAACTACTATAATGAAGTTTATATGAGATCTTAAATTCAGGACAGAAAGAACTCAAGGCATTCACACATTCTATGTCACTAAATTTCAACCATGTTATGTTAGTGCATCTAATAGCTGGACACTTGTATGACACATTGCAGTAGCCAAAGTACTTTCATTGCATTATCTTATCTGACTTTTGCACTTTGGAGTAGGCAAGGAAACTTGGGTGACCTCAGTTTTACAGATGAAGAAACTGAGACTCAAGAAGTGAAGGGATTGGCTACTAAATAAAATCAAGATCTCAATCTAAGTCTTTTGGCTGCAGTTAGTGTTACCTTTCACTCACATCATAGTGTCTCTAGCTCACTGGTCATTCACGACTGCACTCCCTATTCTAACTATCACTCCAAGTGTATAATAGAATCATTTTATTAGTCCTGTGTTGGAGGGCAGGATCAGCCCTCTTTCAGTTGAGCAAGCCATGTTTTGTCAGACTGTTCCTGAATATGATTCCTATAAGTTGTAGTAATAGAAGGTTAAACCTTAAAAGGTCTTAGAAAGCCTAACTCTCACTATGTCAGAATCACATTTTTTTTTAAGCAGGGCCAACTGAGACCTAGAGAAATTAAGTGATTTTTTCCCCCAAGATAACAGTGCACAGAATCAAGGCTTTAACATATCCAGAATACTGTATATAAACTAATCTGAGAGTCCTCCAATGCAGCAACTTCTATTGCATTCACGACAGTTGCTCCTGTGTTTCTGCCCTTACCATCTGAAACCAGTTCTATCCCTTTGCGTGTTAGGTAACCATAATAACCAGTGCCATTATAGTTGAACCTCTCCCTGGCATTGGCCACCCAATTTTGCTCAGTGTTCTTGGGAGCCCTCTATTGGCCTTCTAAGTAATAGCAGGAAGCCTCTGCTGGGGGCTGTGCTTGGTGAGTCCTAGGAGCTAGAGAAACGACCGACCGGCAGAGTCAGTACAGCCCAGCCAGTGCTGCGCATTTCAGTGCCATCTGACACACAAAATGGAGTGAAGAAATCTGTGTTTGCCAAATTGAAACAGGCAAACATAGCAGTGAAGTGAACTTCCATTTTTCCAGCTCCCAAAAATATCCATCAAAAATAATTTCTCCAAAAACAAAACTCTACTCTGAATCAAGTGCTTCTCCAGCCTTTCTTCATGAAAACTTCAGCTTCGTCCTCATCCCAAGTTCATCCATCTCCTCCCCACTCTTACCTCAGCCATGGTGCACACAGAGATAACACGCAGGGTGCACATACCTCCTAAAAACTAACTTCCCCCTCCCTTCCTCCCTGCACCCTTCTCTTTCTCCCTCCATCCTTCTTACTCTCCCTCCTTCTTTACCTCGTTCACTCCTTCCTCCCTCCCTCCTCTGTCTTTACCTCCTTCTCTCCCTCCTTCCTTTCTTTTCTCTTCTTATTCTAACGATTTTTATCAGAAACTAACAGAGTGACTGAATTGGAACCTATCTTAAGGAATTTATAATCTGATAAGGAAAACATGACAGATATATTTACGACTTAAGAAAGAAAAAATATTAAGGACCCTAGGAGAAGTTGTAGCTAGATAGACCTTCGTGGTTACAGTGGGTTACCTCAGGTAACAAGAGATTTATTGGAAGGCTACCTAAGCACAGGAACTCAAGAAGAGCCTCATCATCAAACCTCAGAACAAGCAAGAACTGCTTGGGTGAATCTGGACCCAGGACTGTTTCAGAAACTCACCATCATTCGAGTGCTCCACCGGGGCACACAGCTACATCCTGTGTGTCTGGGTTTTTATGTTGCTGTTGTTGTTGTTATTGTTGTTGTTGTTGTTATTTTAATCACTTAACAATGGACTTTCTCACCACACAGTTACTCAACTCTTTGATGAAGAGCCTCATGCTTCTGGATTAAGGGGTAATAAGGACTCTGGACACACCCAGTGGCAATAAGGCAGAAGGTGATGACCACCATCTTCCAGGCCTCCATCACATGGACCAAACAATGCCTGGGACCGGACCATGTGGGGAGGGAAGAGGTAAGGAGGTATTAAGTAGGCAGGGCTCATTTCCAACAGAGCAGCTTTGCCAGGTGCTATATTTGACTGTGTAATCTCAACAACAAAAACAGTATGCTTTGAGCACCTGGAGCTATGTATACATCTTTTTCACACCTAGTTCCATCCAAACTCTTCTCTTGCAAGTGGGGAGATAACTGCATCTAGGGAACAATGGGCTCAAAGGACATAGATATTTGAGTGGCAGGATGCTGAGGCAAAAGGGAAATTTTAGCAAATGCTCCATTAATAAGGGCAGAGAAAATGGGAAAGGAGAAGGCCTTGGCTTTTCATCTCTTATGAGGCCAGGCTCCTGATTTCTCCTCCCTACTGTGAAGCCATCAAGACACACCTTGACTAAGTGGCAAGGGCAGGGTGAGTAGGTAAGGGTGGTTGAGTGAGAAAGATATTAGGGCTTGAGATTTGAGTAATAGTGATAATATGAGCCTGTGCTGATGGAGAGGAAGGGGGGAAAGGGGCTCATCAGCTAGAAGGGGTCTTAGTGCCCCACACCATGCAGAGTTGGTCTCAACTATAAATTGGAATTATTGGTAGTGAAGTTTTACCTTACTTTGTACCGACTCCCACCTACTAGGTACACACACACACACACACACACACACACACACACACACACACACAGAATTTCCTTCAGTACACACACACCACCCATCCTAAAGGAGGCCCCTCACAAGCTATGGATATAGACCCTTTCAGAAGACTGGGATTCATAGGGCTACTGTCTAAAACCCAAGAGTGTTTTCATTATCAGGTCAGTCACAGCAGCCAAGTCTGGGCACTTATGAATGCATGTCTACTCACTTCCTCTCTCCAGGCCCTCCCTTGTCCTGCTAGCAAAGTGAAAATAAAACAAGTGGATCAGAGCCAACAAAGGCATAGTTGACACTCAATGATTTGAGTCGCTGGAGGGGATCATCAGCGTGAACAATCTGTGCACAAGAGTGAATCATTCACCCTGAGATCCCGGAGCTGAAGCTACTAATCCCTCGGGCCCACATAAACCCTACATTTTTCTTTAGCAGTAATTCCCAAAGGGTATTCATTGGTATCTTAATTCTAAGTGATATTAATAGGAATCCTGAAAGTAAATAAGATTCTATGGTCAAGTGAACTTGAGATTCTTTGGATTACAAAAGGTAAAACAAGTAACTTTGCTGCAAGACCCACCCCGGATCTTTCTGGTAGTTTTTAACCTTGAAGAAGGAAGTCCAGTTTACAAATTCCCCAAACCTCTTAAAGATTTCCCCAGAGGCTTTGGTTGAGGAATGTCTCTCAACATCCATGCTTCAAGGAATATTTGGAGAAATGTGCCTCTCCAAAGTGCTCTTAAAGGGCCTCTGTGCCCTCATTCATGCACAATATACAGCCCTCATTTCCCATTCAAGGTTCATATTAAATCCTTCCTCATGAAGGAAGCTTTCTTCAGTGGTCAAGTCTACATTTTGGCTCATGATTATAAGAAGTTTAATTTAGGACTTGGGAACTTAATGTGCTATGTTTTGCAGGCTCTCCAGAGTCTGGGCCTGACCTCACTCTAAATGGTCCTCTCCTAGGCCAGTCACCCTGGCCTCCATCTGTTTCCTGTCACATTCATTCTTGCACCCATGTACATGCCTGCTTCTCTCCCCCCACAGTCAGTTCATGCTGGTGGCTCTTTCTCATCAGCCACTGGAACTCCAAATCGCCTATGGTTCCATTGTTATGTTTTATTTTCTTCACAATATTTATCACTAAGTAAAATTGCCTTATTCATTTATTTATATGCTCATTTATCATTTGTCTTCCCCTCTAGAATATAAGCTTCACAAGAACAATAACTTTTCTCTCGTATTCATCCATCACCCAGAACGTGGCCCATAGTAGGGATGTAAGTATTTGTTAAATGAATGAATGCTTTTAAAGATTTGTTGCTAATAGCTTTTGTCTCATAACAAGTATCACAATCCCCTTGAAGGCAGAGACCACTGTCAGTGCAGTTCAGCAGAAAGGGTGCCGGGTAAGCAGGAGGAAGCCTGGGGTCATTAAGAATCCTTCCTTAGGGAAGGCTCTTGACCTCTGTGTGCTTCATTTCCTCCTTCAGCACAGCAGCTCAACCGATTCACCATTGCATACCCACCTCCAACTCAGGCACACAAAAGGTAACCGAATGATGAAAAAACATTTGCCACATCCGCGGGATATTCAGTGAGTGCCCAATAAATTCCTATTGAAATAATAAAACAGCAAGCCATTGGGTTCTTTTGTTTATATAAGTGGGGGGGGGATATAATCCTTTGTCAAAAAGAAATAGGAACATAAGTATTAGTAAAGGTTACTGGCACACATGTTGGGTGTTCAAAGATCGACATTGCTCCTTAAACTTTCTCAGTTTCTACAGCCTGTTCAGTATATCCCGGTGAAGGTCTTCCTTTCTCCATCCATAGTCTTCTAAGTGGGTCCAGGACTCACCGCCTCTTCCTGGCATTGAAGGCCATTTAACACTATAAGAGAGGGAGGGAGGCTATGTTCCTCTGGAGGCCATCTAAGGTCAGGCACCCTCCTTACTGGGTAATGGTTAGGACGAACTACTACTTCTGCTGCTGGTGGTAGCAGTAGTCGTAAGAGGAAGAGGAGGAAGAGGAGGAAGAGGAAGAGTGACGGTAATCATTGACACCACTTATTGAGAGTTTATTGCGTGCCAGAAACTACGTGACACTTTTTACATATATCATTTAATCCTCAAGAGATAGGTTCTATTATTACTTCCATTTTATAGATGAAAAAACCAAGCTCAGAACAGTCATGTACTTTGGGATTTATAAACAGAAAGGCTAGCTGCTTGCTGAGCTGTAGAATCTGTAAATAGACGTGAAAGGAATAGGAGAGACAGCTCTGCCGCACTCGCCAACTCCCCTGTGAGGAGACAGGGGAAGAGAGGCTGGGTGGCCCCACCGTCCACAGCACAGGGAGGCATCTCCCTGCAGGCTGCATGTGCTTTAGGAATCACCCGAGAAGCTCTGGTTCCAGGGGCTCCTTCCCCCCTCTGTAGGACCTAAGCATTCCCCTGTCCCTGGACAGGTAACATGTCCCCTTCCTGAGGCAAACACAGTGAGCTACTCACCACACAGTGGAAAAAAATATTGGGGAAGCTGGAGGAAGGAGCGTCTGGTGGGATGTAAATGTTGACCCGGAACCCCTGGATGTGCTCCTATCCCCCTACAGCTAAAACTCTTCCAGCAGCCCAAGTTGTTGAACAAATACTCCAGGAGCCCTGAGGTGCTAGGAAACCAACAGGGGATTTTAATTAAAAGCAACTTGCTGATCAGGTACATACTTAATGTTATAATTACCCAGTGATGACAGCACCATGAAGTACAGGCGAGCAGGAAGTACTGACCAAGCAATTTCGAAAGGTTGGTCTAATGCTCTTCATTTTTCACTAAAGCCTAAATTGAGTTTGTGCTTTCAGGGAATAATGAAAAAGACAGAAAGGTGAACATGACAATTCAGTTCCAAGGACCTGAAACTTAAAAAAAAAAAAAAAAAAGAAGAAGAAGAAGAAGAAAAAAAGAAAGAAAATTTTCCTCGGAAGCCAAATGATGGCATTCATTCGCTCATTTATCAAACTTTATAGGATAGTTGTTCTGTGCTAGCCGCTGTGCTCAGGGGTGGAAACTTGGAGGTGAGAGGGTGGAAGGGGGAGGAGGAGGAGGAGGAGAAAAGGAGGGAGGAGGAAGAGAGCAGAGGGAGGGGAAGGGTGAAGAAAAGTGGAGAAGAGGAAAGTCTTGCCTTTGATGAGCTCATTGTCTAGTGGGGGAGACAGACTCTTGGCTCTAAAACTACAGGCTCAGCTCAGGAGCCAACTGGACATAAATCTCTCCACAAGTGGCAGGGATTTTCAAGTCTCCACGAAGTGTCCTCTTGGCGGCTGGCAAGGCTGGGTATGCAGCTGCCAGGGTTCCTGGGGGATTGGGGGCAGCGGGCCTTGAGTGTGCCCTAGTCCTCCCAGGAAGGGGCAGGAGGAGGGCTTTTCTTCCCAGCCAATTTACCAGTACAGTGGGACTTCAATTCTCAAATCAGCACAGGAGGAAAAACTCGCACAGAGTCAAAACTATGTTTAAAAGTCCCTTCAATTGCCTATAAAGTGCAGCAAACGTGCTTCGCCTAACCACCTGGTTCAGAAAGACTTTTTCAAGTTTGAGAACCACTGAGCTAGACTTAAGGGGAGGAAGGAAAGGAACATCTCCACTGTCTTCAAGGTAATTATCAAATTGCTGGTGGTGAGAGGGGGAGGAGTAGAGAATTCTAAAGTGTTTCTGCTGGGCCACAGAGCTTTCTGCATTGTGTTTTAATACCTTGCCTCTAAAACCTTAATAAACGTTAATGGATTTGTGTGTTGTCTAGAGGGTTCCCTAGGATGGGGAATGCAGGTGTGTAGGAAGGGAGAGACCCAGGCAGGTCTCAGTTCTGAGTTCCCTGGGGCTGGATCCTGCAATCAGGTGCAGGACAAAGTGGGGGCAGCCTCACCCTGAGGGTCTAGGTGAAGGCCTAAAGCAAGGTCATGCCTTGGGGGCAGTGGGCAACAGCCAACTTAGGAGAGTAGGTAGGGAGGCAAGCTGAGCTCACATGACATGCAGAAGTCAGGGCCATGGAGATTCGGCAGCCAGAGAGCCAAACAGTGGACATGCCGCAGAGACCCTGCAGTGGGAAATACTGACTCGGGCAGCATTTGTGGATAGACGTACCACAACATCCTCTCAGTGTTTGCATTCTGAATCCAACCAGGATTTGCCCCTTCTCTCCCCATATTCCCCACCCCCTTGCAGCCTCCTCAGGGTGGCCTCCCAGCATCTACCCCCTGCTGGTGCCTCACCTCACAGCACCTACCTGCTCTTCTCCATCTCTGTAAGCCTCACCCCTCTTTAAGGTCCCACTCAACCCCACCTCCCCCTGAGAATCTGGGCCTCCTCCAGGAGGGAATGGCTCCCTGTAGTTCCTTCCTCCCACAGGCTTACTGCTGGCTGTGCTCACTTGACACCAGCCATTAGGTGGGGGAGAACAAGGACGCGAGCTGACTGGCTGACTCTGAATGTTACCTGTGACTGAGTATGGGCTGTGCCTCAGCTTTCCTGTCTGCAGATGGGGATTAGAAAAGTAACTATCCCATGGAGCTATGTAAGAATTAAAGAAGATGACAGGTGTAAAGGCCCCAGAAGGTGCCCTGCAAGGGGCAAAGTGCTTGACAAACATTTTTCAAAAGATCCTCATGAGAAGGATTTCATAGCTCGCTGTATTCTCGGGGCCCCCGTGGCATATCATAGATTCACAGCGACTTGTGTGCTTTGTTTTATTAGACGCTCATTCATTCAAGAAACATTTACCAAGCGCCTACACCAAGCCATTTATAAAAATGAACAAGATACATTTCCAGCCCTCCACAGGCTCCTGGGAGCAAACCCCTGGCCCAGCGGTGCAGGTACCTGGCCGGGAGCACCTCTCAGCTGGTGGCAGCAGGTCCCCTCACCTGGGTTCCCTGAAGAAGAGGGAGAAGGGCAGGAGGCTGGGGTGGGGAGGTAGTTTTCTCCAACCATCCATTTCTCACTGTGCACTTTTTATTTCGTATTATTTTCTATTTATTTCCTGCAAAATGCACACACAGCAGAGCGTTCAGTTTTAGAGGACATGAATTTAGTGACAATAAGGGAAATCTGAGCAAACTGAAGAGGAAGACCCAGATCAATGTCTAAAATGCAACCAAAAAATAGCCCCAAACTGGAAATTCCCTAAATGCCCATTAACGGTGGAATGGATAAGGATATGGTCACGTATTCACGCATCCTTTGGCTTGGAGAAGAAATCAGCAGCAGCTACAGGCAACAACACAGATAGATCTCACAAACGTGATGTTGAGAAGTCAGAAACAGAGAGGCCATAAGGTCCAACAAGAAGCAAAGCAGTCAGAACAGGACTCTCCAGGGAAGGGCTGCAAGTGGAGGAGGAATGGTTGGGAGGGAGAAGGGGGCTTCGGGGCGCTGAAATGTTGCATTTGCTGATCACCCAACTCACATGTAGGGTCGACGAAGGAGTGTGCACTTGGGGAACTTCTGTATGCTATTAACTTAAGATCTGTGAACTTTCTGCTATGATTAGCATATTTTAATACAATGATTTAAAACAAGGGCAAAGTGGGGCGCCTGGGTGGCTCAGTCGGTTAAGCGGCCGACTTCGGCTCAGGTCATGATTTCGCGGTCTGTGAGTTCGAGCCCTGCGTCGGGCTCTGTGCTGACAGCTCAGAGCCTGGAGCCTGTTTCAGATTCTGTGTCTCCCTCTCTCTGACCCTCCCCCATTCATGCTCTGTCTCTCTCTGTCTCAAAAATAAATAAACGTTTAAAAAAAAAAAAAACAAGCACAAAGAAATCAACTCTGAGGGATGCCCAAGGAGAGCCTGTGGAGACGAAATTCTCAGTGGTGACTGCACAAAATGGCCCTCGTTTCCCTTGTTTGATGCCTCCCAGCAGCACCCTAGCCAAGGACTCCAAGGATGGCTTTGTTTGGGGTAAGGATCATCTGACGGCCTTTGCGGCCAGCTCAAGGGGCCTCCTCTCCTTAGGCCTAGCTGCACAATCTGGTCCCAGACACCCCTCCCACTGTATGTCCCAGGACTTCCCAATGTGTTCTGCAAACTGTCAAGCCTTTCCAGGAGACAGAGAAATCCCTTGCTCATCTCTGCCTGGTACGCTTTCCTCCACCAAGCCAAACTTGGGCCCTGCCTCCTCCAGGAAGCCTGACCTGACTACCCCAGCACTTGACCCAGTTTGGGGAAGCCTGCCTTGGCCAGCTCAGGTGATTGGGATTTCAGGGGAAAGTGTCTGGAATCCTTCATGGCGAGCTGTGTGTGTACTTTCATCTCCTCTCCTCACCCAGGTACTCAATCCTCGTTGAGAGAAGGAGCTGCTTCTTCTCCATCCTTTTCTGTGCCTTGTACAGTGCCAAACACTCAATTAGCGGTGATCAGATATTCATAGACTGGCCCACTGATTATATAGTGCCTTTCCCTCAATTAGAGTGTAAGCTCTAATTAAGACAATTAACCGTCTTTATTGGATTGTAAGGAAATGTTTTAAAATTACAATAGCATGATATTGACCAGAAAAAGCCCTTCCCTGCTCCAAACCCTTTAACGGCTTCCCATTGACCTGAGCATAAAATGCAAAACCTTCCCCAGGATTTACAAGGCCCCTTCCACTGGGCCGCTTCAATCCATTCCCTCCTACACTTGCTTCCTACCACACTGGGCTCACTTCACTATCTCAAAAGGACTAAGTTCTCTCTTGTGCAAACCCTTCCTCTAGAATAGTAAGTATTCTTAATCCCACCCTCCCCTCTGCTTTGACTAAAACCTAATTATTTCTCCTTATTTCATTGAAGTCATTTTCCCAGAAAGGCCTTCCTGAATGCCTAGACCAGTGGTTCTCAATTTGGGGCATGAATCAAAATCTCGTAGAGGGCTTATCAAAATGCAAGCTCTCAGCCTTTCTGATTCTGTAGGTTTGGGGTGGGGCCTGGAAATGCACGTTTAACCAGTTCCCAGGCTGCTCAGTCTGTGGACCACATTTTGAGAACCACAGGTCAAAACCAAGCAACCCTTGTTAGTCTCCAAAGATATACCTTCTTACCCCCTTCCTGGGCACACTTGTCAGTCCTCAGTGTTTATCTTCCTCAGCAGACTAACTCCCCCGAGGGCAGGGGCGTGGCTGAACACATGAAAACAGGTGTCTCACACTTTTTGGCACTTTATTGTTGCCAAAGCACCTTCACACCTATTGTCTCCTTCAATCTTTAAAACAACTCTGGGAGAAAGGCAGAGCACCTGGAGATTGCTCCTATTCCTCAAATGGACCAGCTGAGATTCAGGGTGCTCAGGGCACTTGCAAAAAAGAAAAAGAAAAGAAAAGAAAAAGCCAGACAGGCAGTAAACAGAATGGGAGCTAGAGAACTTTTTCATAATATTGGTCTGCTCTGGCCACATCAGACTGTGGGGGAAGATAAAGAACAGAACAGAAACTGTTATCCATTTTTCTCTTCCACTGCCTTAGGTGTCTCCACAGGAATCAGAACTCCAGCCTGTTAGGCAGCATTGGTCCTATGACCTGTGGCACACAGTTTGATTCCTTGGAAGGCAATATGCTAAGGTAGCAAAGACAGCAATGGATCGATAATTCCATACAACATCTTACCTTTCCACGGGCATCACAGCCTTCCACCGGGGTGACAATCAGACAGGCAGAGGGGTATACAGCCCAGACGCTTGTGCACTTGCTCTGCGATGATGTCTATGTGACTCTCCCTGGCCCCTCCAGACTCCAAAACCAGGCCAGCTGCCTCACCCCCCATCACCCAGATTCCCCAAAAGGGGGCCACCCCAGGGAGGCCTTGGAGTATGACAACTGTTGCTGCTGCATTTTGAAATGCAAGAAGGTCTCACGACATGGGACAGACCTCTCAAATCTGGCTGTAGGAGTTGGATTTGGAGGAAGGCCTGCGCAGCAGAGAAGTCCAACAGTTCTGAAATCTCCCTCCACAAACCTTCCCCTTGCCCTAAGTCACTCAGTTAGACTCCTGACAACACAACCTAATGGGTGTGCTTGACAGCTGTAAGTGAAGAACATGGAGAAAACTGGTAAACTGCAAGTTGCTCTTATGATCATTTAGGAATATAATGACTTCCAAACTTATAGCTCCAATCCCAACTTCTCCACAGCCTGTTTGATCTCTCAGTTTGGATATTCTGCAGGCACCTTAAATCCAACATATCCCAGAGCTGAGCTCTTTGTTTCTCCCCACAAACCAGTGTCCCTGTCATAGTGAATGACACCTTGATCCTTCTTATCACACCAAAAATCCAGGCTTTGTCCTTAATTCTTCACCCTCTCTCTCCTGGATACCCAATCTCTCAGCGAATCTTGTTGGTTCTGATGTCACACGATCTTCCAGTGCCACCCATCTTGCTCCCCACACTTCGACCACACCAGTCCAGCTGCCATCATCTCCCCCTGGCTGTGCCCAGCAGCCTCTCGACCAGCCCCCCAGCTTCCACCTCCACCCTCCTCCAGGCCATCCTCTAGGCGGCCACCTGAGAAGTCTTCTTAACCTGTCAACTGGACCATGAGATCCTCCCACGTAAACCTCCTGAAAGGCTTTCCGGCACACATGGAAATGAAATCCACGCTCATTGCCATGCCCTGGGAGACCCAGCAGCACCAGACACTGCCCTGCTCCCCAACCTCTCTGAAACCTCTCCTTCCTCCTTCATTCACTCCTCCCTTAGGGCTCATCTTTCAGATTTGACAAGCCCCTCCCCACCACCAGCCTTTGCATTTACTGATCTGTCCATAAGGAATGTTATTCTCTAACCCCACAACCCCCTATCCCACGCAGGATGGGTCCTTCTCATCCTTCATTGGTTGGTCCATCATTTCCTCAAAGAGGCTTTCCCTGTCCACACTATCGATATTAACACGCCCTGGGTTCTCTTTTATTTATTTATTCTCTATGGATTAATATCATTTGCTTAGTTAATTGCCCACTGTTGGACATTTAGGTTGTTTCCAACTTCAGATGAACAATCAATCCTGGGGTGCAACATTCTCACAATTAAATCTTCATGCATCCTACAATTATTTTCTTAGAATAAAGCCCTAACATTTGAACTTATTTTAGTCAACATATACTTATATGGCACTTCCTCTATATCAGGCAATATTCCAAATGCTTTAGTCATATCAAGTCAATGAAGGGTGTGCACAACTTTTGTTTGTAGTTTTATAGTTTATAGTTACATTGGTTTATGCGATAATTTTATTGTGCCAAAATGCGTAACCCACAATCCACCCTCTTAACAAATTTTTAAGTGCACAACACAGTCATGTGAACCACAGGCACCATGCTATACAGCATATCTCCACAGCTTACTCATCTTGCAGAAGTGAAACCTCATGCCCGTTAAACAGCAACTTCCCAGTTCCCTCACCCCCAGCCCCTGACATATCCTCTCTTACATCTGGGTTCTTTTCCAGGTCCTTTATCACATTTTGTAATTCTACCTTTTATCTCTGACTCTTTGTTGTCTCTCTTCTCCATTAGGCTGTGAGCTCCTCGAGGACTGGAACAACCTGACTTATTTTTCACTGTAAGCAATGTAATCCATTGTAATCCTGGTGCATGGCACAGGTCTGGCGCCCAGGAAAGCTCACTAAATATTTATTGAATGAACCGATGAAGGAGCAGGCACCACAACCCTTAACATACAAGATTTCATTTAATCTTCCCAGCTCCCCTATAATTGTCATTTCATTTCTAAACTTGAACACATCAAGGCTCATAGCTTAAGAGATTGACAACCAAGTCAGTTTAAATGTTGGATCCCTGAGGCACAGTGTTGCTGCCTAGATGCAAAAGTGACCCATCTCTTCACACAGTGCTACGCTCATTTCTTTGGAACGACACAGGGAGAGTTATCCCCTTCTCCCTTCTACCAAGACATTGCTGCTTCACACCCCTGAGGAAATGGAAATGTAAAGATGAGAACCTTGATTAACTGGCCCATACATAACCTTTAATTAACTGGTCAATATTCAAGGATTACACCCTTGAACTTTAGGAAAAATTAACAGAAGAGCTCCTAAAAATTAATTAGTAGAAATCAACACACTGACAAAAGCCTCCATGCCTCCCTTAAATAAGTGGTTATAGGAATTTATGAGTCCTGGTTCTTTCTTTAGAACCCTCAGGTCAGAGAGGATTGGACAGAGGCCCTGTCCACTTTGTCTTAGAGCAGCCATGGTTTTGCAGTTCCTAGAAGAATCCTGATCAAAATCATGATCAATCCTGTCCAGTATTCCCAATTCTTTAATTATTTAGTTGTTTATTTTCCTGTGATTTGCTATGTGTATAGAATCATCAAACTTTAAAACCAAAAAGTACCCTAAAGATCATGTTTTGTTTCTTTAGCGTGTGACACCATTAATTCAGACAACATTAATTTGAAATTTATGATAATTATACAAACACTGAGTGAGAGGTATTGTAGCTCCTTCCAGTTAAAATATGCATCTTCTCTTTACTGATACTCCATCTCTTCCCAAGAAAGATGTGAGGTGACTGCCTGATTAACATATTGAGGTTCTTGGAGGAAGGGGAAAAATGATGACATGGAATTGTGAGTTAGGACTTTTCCTCTAGTGTTAGAAAAATCTGAGGTTGAATTTTGGCTCTGCCATTTTCTGGTTATATGGCCTTGGGCAAGTGACTTAACCTGGTCCCAGCTCTCTCATCTGTAAACTGGGAAATGACTGTAGCGCATTTATTATAGGGTTGTCCTGAGGAGTGAAGATAAATACTGCATGTGAAGTGCTCAACAAAGTAACTAGAAATTACTGCAGCTATGACTAGTAATGTAAGTCACCATACTGAAAGCACTTACTACATACCAGGGATTTTATGCACAGGACCTCAGTTGCTTCTCACCTCAACCTTTTGAGCCAGGCTTTACATGTGAAGACACAGTCTGAGAGGGAGTTAGCACTTTGCTCGAAGTCACCCATTTAGTAGGTGCAGGAACAGATATTTGAACCCAGATCTATGTAACTCCACCATGAGACTGCCTTTACCAAATAACACCTCCATGGAAAGATTCACACATAAATGGGTAAAGAAGGCCTGGTTGTGTCTTCTGTTTACCTGTAACGTGTACAAGATGGCTGAAAGATTGAGTGCATACAACACGGAGGAAATGGGGTTTCAATTTGCAGAAAAGCATGACCAACAGAGGGACCTGTGTCCCTCCTGGAGGCAAACAAATGTGGACCTACCGTAAGAATGAATGTCTAACAAGTGAAGCTCTTGGGTTAGGGAGAGTGCTGAATCAGAAACAAGATGTGCTTACAGTTTTTTCTGCCTCTAGGTGCCTCTAGGATTCTGTAGTAAATTGGGCCACAATTCTTAGGTTTACTTTTTTAGCCAAGCCATCTTAGTTGACATTGTGTAACTATATGTGCTGGTCAGGGGATTGTGGGGATGGGATTTGGGGGTGGGGGGGGCGGGAAGGACATGGCCTAGTGTTTTAAAAGATCCAGAAGGGGTGGATGGATGCCCATCTCTAGGGAATCAGAACTGGACTCAAATTTATTTACCTTATTTAGAGCATGGAATGTGCAGTACACTTTCATATTTTTCAGGTGACACTAAATGTTTTCGGATATTGAATTGGCAAGTTGATGGAAAGAAGTCACAAGCTCCTATGAAACTATGTGAATAGGAGGGGAAAGCCTGCAGAGGCATTTTTCTCCAGCTTAACAGGATTCAAAACTCTGAATTCTCAGTTAAGATCTGGGGAATTTACCTAGGAGTCTTTCCTAGACTGGACTCTGTAAGCTTCCATTTAAGGTGCTTCTGTGGTCAAAAATGTTGGAACGGGGGGAAAAAAGAGGAAGAAGAAAAATCAAAACCAAACAGAAGATCCCATTGTACTGTGCCAAACCAGCGTGCAAGCATGGCTGGGCTGTGGCTGAGTACGGTTCTGGGCTTTAGAAAGCAAAAATCACACAGAACAAGAATTTAAACAATCAAAGGGACACTGAGGTTGCACTACAATCACTGGGGTTCTTCAGTCCATAGGCAAGAGAACCAAGAAAGTGTGTGATGTCTATAAAATTGTGAGTATAAGAATAAAGAGAATGCTGGAGAAGTTAAAGCTAGAGGTACATTTTGGAAAGTGGAAACATTCTCTCATTAAGTGAACAAAAATCCCATGAAATCTATTACTCCCAAGAGGGAGAACTGGCTGAAAGAATAAATGGTTCAGTTCAACAAATACCACTGAGTTATACTGAGGCATGCTAACATTTTTTTAATTAAACTTTTTATCTTGGAATAGTATAGATTCATATGCAGTTATAAGAAATAATATAGTGAGATCCTGGGGTATACCTTTTACCCAATTTCCCCCAAAAGTGACATCTTGCATAGCTATAGTATAATAAATAGCACCACCAGGATACTCACGATACAATCCAACAATCTTAATCAGATTTCCCCAGTTTTACCTATACCTGTGCTCACCCCCACATGCATGCTTAGTTCTATGCAGTTTTACCCCACGTGTTAGTTCCTACATCCAGCAGCAGTCAAGGACAGAACATTTCTATCACAAGGATCTCTCGTGTTGCCCTTTTATAACCACACCCACCTCCCACCTGCCCCCATTCTCAGCACCCAGGAACCACTAATCTGTTCTCCAGCTCTGTAGTTTTGTCATTTCAATAATGTTATATAAGTGGAATCATATAAGCTTTAACATTTATGGATAACAGCACATAATTAAGGATGAGAAATATCCCTTGAGGTAATAATTGATACCCAAAAGTTGAACTGCCCTTTCGCAAAGTATCTCTGATGCTTTAACAGTGGGTTACATAAACAATGGGTCTGATGCAGCGGAACTTTCTGACATTCTCAGGAAATAGCCACAGTGTCTTCTTTAACAACTTCAGTGGGTTCAGTGGGCAGGATGCAGAGGAGGGGCTGGATTTGTCCCCCTAGAGGGATCATGCAATGGGGACAGGACCCCCCACAGATGATGGGGGAGGGACAAGAAGATGCACTGTCTGAAAGGTCAAGTACAAACCACAGTGGTTCAGCAAGCGGTCAGGTCTGGAATGGGGGCAAGAAAGGCCTTGAAGTTCAAGTTCGCATTTGTTCTCTCTCAAAAGCCAGGCCTATGCACAAGTGACATATGCAGAGAAGGTTGTAAGCAGCTGAAGTTGTTGAGGAAAAAAAACACTTTGAAGAACTTTAAAATACTCTGACTGGGGTGCCTGGGTGGCTCGGTTGGTTGAGCATCCGACTTCAGCTCAGGTCTGATCTCACCCTTCGTGAGTTCAAGCCCCACATCAGGCTCTGTGCTGATAGCTTAGGGCCTGGAGCCTGCTTCAGATTCCGTGTCTCCCTCTCTCTCTGCCCCTCTCCCACTTCCACTCTGTGCCTCTTTCTCTGTCATATTTGTTAATGTTAAATAAACATTAAAAAAATTAAAAAACAAAAAACCACTCTGACTCACCCATGTGTATTAAATAATCAACAGATGGTTCCAAATAAATGGAGGGATCAAGGGAAGCCAGCAGAAAGACCAGTGAAGAGGCCACAGCAAAACTACAGGTGGGAGGAGAGAACCTGAATTAAGATAATGGCAGAGAAGCTAAAAAGAAGTGACCACTTGAGAAAAAACCAGAAGACTCAGGAATGACTGGAAGTGAAGGGGAAGGAGAGGAAAACATCACACATGTTCCCAGCTGGAGTGATTGGGAAACCCAGAGGTGGGGAAAAGCAGGGGTGGAGAAGTTGGTTTGGTCATGATGAGACTGAGTTAGTGGGAGGGCTTCCAGAAGAGATGACCACAGGAAAGTTGAGAGATGCCGTAGAGAGCCTGGAAGAGCTACAGATCAGACAGACTGACTTGACAGGCATGCTTCTGGTTGCAGTCATAGTAGATTTCTGAGGGAAAGAGTGTTAAGAGAGTCTTAGGGCTCCCAAAGGATGGAAGGAAAAAGAAAGTCAGCAAAGAATATAGACATGGACCAAAGGAAGGGGAAGGGGGTTGGAATAATCAGTGTAGCAGGGACCTATGAAAGAGAAGAGGAGAATTTTAAGGAGAAGTTAAGCAATGTTGAGTGCTTCCAAATGATTGAAAAGAACAAAGATAAAAATCTACAAAGAGTCTTTGAAATCTTCCCTTTGGGAGCTGTGGTTTGAGGAGTATCCCAAAGGAAGAAATTCTTAATGATAGAACTTCTAGTAGTATGACGGGTTTCTTTTTAAGAAAGAGTGATTTTAGTGGTATCTCTCCAGTCCCACTGTGTGACAACTGCCTCCTCTCTCTTGCTAGTAACTCCCTTACTCAACCATGAGGATGGCTAATGTCCAGAGGTTCTAACAGCTGGCTAGGGGAAAAAAGGCAATTAGGGAAACAAGGATAAGATCACAAAAGTCATTACTAAGAGTGCCTTGGTAATAATAACAACAAAAGCTGCACTTGAATTTTAACACCTGTTATGTGCCAGAGTGTCAACTAAGCACATACTATTGGCATGCATGAAAATGGACTGCTCAGTCTTCCTGCTGCAGGAGCATGACTGACTGACAGCCCCAGCAGACATCCCTATGGCTCCGTGGAGTCCACAGCAAGGCCACACCTGTCCCTGGGCACTATGGGCACGTTCCTGTGAGTTGTGAGACTCCTCCAACAAGCAGGTCTGGCTCAAGGGCTCCTCTCAAGTCTGGCCAGATCTTTCTTGGAATGCCTTCCTGTCCCTCTGCATTGAGGTCTTAAGACTGTCTCACCTTTTCTGGCTTCTTCCCCATTACCCCTCAAAATGTTTTTCCCAGTGCATCTACTGCACGGATCCTTTCCTGGCATCTGCTTCTCAGAAGACATGAATGAATGAAGCACTCTACCCCATTACCTTTGTCCTTATTTTCCAGATGAGGCACAGAGTGGTTAAGTGCTTGTCCAAGATCACTGCAGTCACACTGGCCATATTCCATGTCCTGAACACACTGAGTTCTCCCTGACTGGGGCCTTTCCCCACACAGTTTCTACTATTGAGAAAGCTTTTCCCTTGAAAGTCCTTCTCCTCTTATGGATCTTGGCAGAGGAGTACTCAACTCCCTGGCCTCCCTAACTAAGTAGGTCCCTTGTCCCTACTCTGGCCTTGGTTTATTTCCTTCACAGCACTCACTTCAATATAAGATTATTTCCTTTACTCTTCTGCTTAGTGTTTTGGTCTGTTTCTGCCCCTCATGTCTTACAACACCAAGAATCATGTCTTTCTCTTTCTACTGTATTGATAAACCCTAGTACAGTGTCTGACATACAGTCACTACACATTTGTAGAATAAATTAATGGGTGAATAAATAAATGTATTGCATGGTATTTTCTAATGCATGTTACTTTGTTTAATGATGGGGGAAGAGAACACAAAGAAAAGAAAAGAGAAAAGTTAAATCCTTTGGATGGGAGAAAAAGATCACTTCTCACAGCCCCAAAATGTCCCCAGGTGCCAAGGTGTTTCTAACAATGGGAGAGTCTGCAGCCTGCAAGCACACATCCCATCTTTGAAGAAAACACAATGTTTTTGCCAGAAAAGATGTACATAGAGCTAGCAGTTCAACATGCAAGTCACATCATGATGACAAACACCTCCCGTCCTCTCTCCTGAAGGACACTGGAGATCAAGCAGGGTTGATATCCATCAAAGGTGTCAGAGATGTCAGCCTAGTCCTCACAACCACACTCTGGCCTGATGCTACTGAGCTCAATGGGTTTGTCCCTGTCAGCCCAAGACAGAGCTCTGCTGCTGACAATTAAATTGATAGAGCTGGTGGCTGGGGTGATCTGTCTCAATGATGTCTTCCCAACATAGCCATGACTTCCTCACCACCCTAAAGTGACCTACTCAGGGCATGTGAACTTCACGGACTGCATTTACCTGCCCCCTCCCCCCCCACTAACTGAGAAGCTGGTCAGAGCTAGTTCAAGATAGTGGGGTTAGTTAGGGTGAAGGGTGGTGAGAAATAGGAGAAGGAAAAAGATCCTTTCCTTAGAGGGAGGGAGACCCTGTCCAGCAAATCTAATGCAATAGTCCTTGGGGCTCTTTTTTTAATTATTATTTATTTATTTATTTTTATTAACTTGTTTTATTTTTTATTTTTTAAAATTTACATCCAAATTAGTTAGCATATAATAAAACAATGATTTCAGGAGTAGATTCCTTAGTGCCCCTTACCCATTTAGCCCATCCCCCCTCCCACAACCCCTCCAGTAACCCTCCGTTTGTTCTCCATATTTATGAGTCTCTTCTGTTTTGTCCCCCTCACTGTTTTTATGTTATTTTTGTTTCCCTTCCCTTATGTTCATCTGTTTTGTCTCTTAAAGTCCTCATATGAGTGAAGTCATATGATTTTTGTCTTTCTCTGACTAATTTCACTTAGCATGATACCCTCCAGTTCCATCCACGTAGTTGCAAATGGCAAGATTTCCTTCTTTTTGATTGCCGAGTAATACTCCATTGTATATATATACCACATCTTCTTTATCCATTCATCCGTCGATGGACATGTGGTCTCTTTCCATACTTTAACTATTGTTGATAGTGCTGCTATAAACATTGGGGTGCATGTGTCTCTTAGGGCTCGTTTGAGACAGAAGTCAGCTGCTCCCCTGGCCCAAGCTCCATCCTCACTGAGCTCACGCTTCTAGATCAGCTCCCAAGTCACCATGGAAGCCATTGGTTCCAGCACCGAATCATATCTACTCCACCTGATACCAGGTAATACCACCATCATTCGAGCTCTACTAAAAAATTCTCCTTCATCTCACATCTTACAGACAGCTTAACTTGTCCCCTGCTTTGTGATATTCTTCATCATCATCATCATCATCATCGCTGTTGTTGTCATCATCAGTCAATAATCTCCTTCATTTTAAACAAATCCTTACAGCTCATAGAACATCTTCAGACATGTGGTCTCATTTAATTCTGACAATTCCCTTTTGCACATAAGAAATATATTATTTAAGACTTTTTGTTAAAACGGTTAGAAAGCCAATTCATACCAGCTCCAGCCAAGAAGGGAAGATCTTGCCAGGACTCACGCCATTTCACAGAACCGGAGAACAGGCGAAGAGCTGGGCATCCACAGCATGCTGCTACCTGGGCCTGGAGAGCCCTGGGGGCCCCTCTCACCTTCTTCTGTCTCCACCTTGCTGCTAATCTGCTTTATTTGTTTCTCATGTGTGGACTGACTTCCTCAGCTGCTCTTGAGTTTTATGTGTAACAATCCACACACGCAGAGACTCACAGATTCACCTTCTTCCCCTCACTCTCTCCACTGACCCAACTCATTCAAGTTCCAAATTCCGGGATAAAGACTGTTGGCCCTCTCTACTCAGATAACCATCCCTAGATCACATGAGCATGCCCATGGGTCCTGAGGGAGAGATCTACAGTGGAAGAAGAGCTGGGATGACAAAAAGTCTGTCTAGTGCAAAGAAACTGGAAGTAGAAAAGGCAAATTTACTTAAATAGATAATGTGTGTAAAATCACCTAACATTCTGCCTGGCACATAGTTAGTGCTCCAAAATAGAATTTATTAATGTTATTATTGCCCAAAGCCACATTGCTAGCAAGAGGGAGGACTCAGAACCTTCTACAGCATCCCCAGATGCCCAAGGGCTTTCTCTCAGGGCCCATCAGTCTTTGGGAGCAGGAACCAGTCTATTCAGCATCGTATCCTCAGCATCTAGCCTGGTACCTGGCAGAGAATGGGTTCTCTAATTTTTTTTCTTTTTTTAAACTAAGCTAATGGTTGTTTCCATTGTTTCTAGAATCACAGCAACATCGATGTCTTCTCTACAGGGCAGAGAAAGAAAGGGCATAAAGGAAAACAAGGGGAAACTGCAGACTGACCCTGACCAGCCCAGAGGCAGCAGAGGGGCTCCTTGGGCCCCGCAGGAAGTAGAATGAGGCCACCTTGCTCTCCAGGGGATGAGTCTTCCTCCTCCTCCATATCATCTCTCATATTCAGCTCAGCTCCAGGAACTGAACTCAATCCCACTGACTCTCTGGTAACTGGAATGAAAGGAAGAGCAGGGAAACCCATTCATGTTCACAGAGCAGCATCTGACAGCGCGATACACAATGCACGAGGGGCCTTGAGCAGTGGGGCTGGCAGTGTCTGATTCCTTCCCAAGGAAGGTGCCAGCTCAGTGGCTGGTAAGTGCAGGGCGTTCGGAGCCCACCTGGAGTTGGCGGGTTTAGCAGACCCTGTCTAAGGACCAAACCTACATGTGAGCGGAAGAATTTTTAATTTCTATGGTAATAAGGAGCTTAAACTCCAGTTCTATTTACAGGCTAAATTTATGAGCCACCTCCCTATGCCCCAGGCTGATCACTATGATATGCAGATTTACCAGGGACTAGCAACAACTGAAGAGAATCTATAGGAGGAGGAATTTGAGTTCGCAAATGAAAAGAACTACATGATTAAAGGGGTTGAGAGAGATTGAAACAAATAAGGGGAAAAGTCCTTAAAAGCCTATTGAAAATGTGCCAACTGAAGCCTATTAAAAGCCTATTGAAAATGTGGAACCTCCATACTGTTTTCCAGAGTGGCTGCACCAACCTGCATTCCCACCAACAATGCAAAAGAGATACTCGACAACATCTGTTGTTGCCTGAGTTGTTAATGTTAGCCATTCTGACAGGTGTAAAGTGGCAACCCATTATGACATATCAGATAAAGGATTAATATCCAAAACCTATAAAGAACTTCTCAAACTCAACACCCAAAAAACAAATAATCCCATGAAGAAATGGGCAAAAGACATGAATAGACACTTCTCCAAGGAAGACATCCAGATGGCCAAACGGCACATGAAAAACCGCTCAACATCACTCATCATCAGGGAAATACAAATCGACTTGAATATTTACACTAATTTTTTTTCTGCTTGTATACCCTTACTGATATCATAAGCCTAACAATAAATTATTCCTTGTGCTTTGTGCTCTGTAGGCCTTCAACTACCCTACAACCCGGCAGTTGCACTACTAGGCATTTATCCACGGGATACAGGTGTGCTGTTTCAAAGGCACACATGCACCCCCATGTTTACAGCAGCACTATTAACAATAGCCAAAGTATGGAAAGAGCCCACATGTCCATTGACGGATGAATGGATAAAGAAGATGTGGTGTGTGTGTGTGTGTGTGTGTGTATATGTGTGTGTGTATATACATATATATGTGTGTACATATATATATGTGTGTACATATATATATGTGTGTACATATATATATGTGTGTACATATATATACACACACACATATACACACACACACACACACACACACACAATGCAGTATTACTTGGCAATCAAAAAGAATGAAATCTTGCCATTTGCAACTACGTGGATGGAACTGGAGGGTATTATGCTAAGTGAAATTAGTCAGAGAAAGACAAAAATCATATGACTTCACTCATATGAGGACTTTAAGAGACAAAATAGATGAACATAAGGGAAGGGAAACAAAAATAATATAAAAACAGGGAGGGGGACAAAACAGAAGAGACTCATAAATATGGAGAACAAACTGAAGGTTACTGGAGGGGTTGTGGGAGGGGGGATGGGCTAAATGGGTAAGAGGCACTAAGGAATCTACTCCTGAAATCACTGGTTTATTATATGCTAATTTGGATGTAAACTTTAAAAAATAAAAAATAAAATTAAAAAAAGAAAGAAAATGTGCCATGTGGAGTACAAGTCAGCTGTCTGAAACTCCAAAACTCTTGCCACAGCCATGTGGGCAAGGCAAGTGCCCCAAAATGCACCAGTGAGGTTCCTCAGGGCTCTCTGCTCCTGTTCGCTCTGATCTGTGATTCTTAGATGGTGGTGTGCTCTGGAATCCTGGGGCACCTGTCAAAAATGTACATTCCTAGGCCCTTCTGCCACTTACAAACAAGCTGGTTTCTACCTTTTAGCTGAAATATATACACTGGCTCAATATTTGAAGGGCAAAATTCATTATGTGCCTTGCACTGCATGGCAGCTTCCTGGGCAGTGGAAGGATTAATATATTTACATAAAGTAAGCCTCCAGCCCACTCCGCATTCTGCAGGACATCACTACATAACAGCAGAATGACAGTTTGAAGGGGAACCTTCTAGAAAATAGTCCCCATTTATCGAGGCCCAGATCTCAAATGAGTGGGTCAAAGAAAGTGAAATAAAGTTATTTTCTTGTGTCCTCACGTCCTTTCAAGGAAATTTAGTTCTTAAAAAAGAGTGAGAGAGGGAGAGAGAGAGAGAGAGAGATTGTCAAAATGTTCTCTAGACTGAAGGTAGTGGGAGGGGAAGTACCATAACCAAAATAGTCATTTGCTTAGTATGTAACTTCTGTATTAAAAATAGTCAAAATGGTATTTCTGGAAGGTGATTGATCAAACTACAAGGTTCTCTAAAGAGATATCCTAAAGAGATATTCAACCATTTTCTTGCCATGTTCACGCTATTCAACTGATTCATGAATTGCAACAAGGCTGTTTTGTCCCTGACAACTTGAGGGCTTACAATTGCCTTACAACTTGGGATGTTTTAAAATTCCCTTTTGGGGAAACCGAAACACGGAAAGACTGAGAAGCGGTCCAGAGTCACAAATCGAGACAGTCAACACATCAGAAAGGATTGACGCAAATAAATGGAGATTCATGTACTCCAAGTCAGGGGCATCTTAGCTCCAGATGCTGTTCTTTAAATTTTTTTTTTTCAACGTTTATTTATTTTTGGGACAGAGAGAGACAGAGCATGAACGGGGGAGGGGCAGAGAGAGAGGGAGACACAGAATCGGAAACAGGCTCCAGGCTCTGAGCCATCAGCCCAGAGCCCGACGCGGGGCTCGAACTCACGGACCGCGAGATCGTGACCTGGCTGAAGTCGGACGCTTAACCGACTGCGCCACCCAGGCGCCCCCAGATGCTGTTCTTTATAACTTCAGGCAAGCTCTTTTACTATGTGGCCTTTAGTTTCCTCATCATCAAATGAATACCTCCATACTTGGCCTTCTTGCCTCCCAGGGTTGTCCTGAGGACCCAAGTGTCCTTGTCCTGCTTGAGTGAGAAGGGTGGTAAAGGGAGATGATATAGCAATGAGTTGGTGAGGAAACAGTGCCTTTGCTTCCCACTGGTTAAGTGAAGACAGAAAGATACAGGCCCTGTAGAATCAGGTGGAGAACAAGGCGGCGGGAGCAGGTGTGAGTGACCTGGGAGGCTCAGAGCCAGGACGGTACACCCCACACTTCAGGTAAGACAGAGTGAGGACCAGTCATTTAAGAGGGAGTGGGGAACAGAAAGTCTACAGCATTGGAGCAGTAAAGTGAAAAGGTATTCCAGAAGCTAGGGAAAGAAAAAGGAAGGGTCAAATTTGAATAGAATAAGCAGGGGAGACCTCACTAAGAAGGTGGCTTTGAGCAAATACTTGAAGTTAGTGAGGAAGTGAACCATGTGGGTACTTGGGGGAAGACACTATAGAGCAGGAGAAATAGTCTATGCCTCATGCTCTAGCTCAGCTTGTCCAAGTTCCCTGCTCTGGCAATTGTACCTCATCCAAAGATGGCCACAACAGTATCTCCCATCCCACATCCTCTCCTTATAATGTGCCTTTGACACTCTTTCCATCATGTCGAATCTGGACAGGTTTGAGGCTCTGGCAGAAGTGATCCTATATAACTTCTGAGGCTGAGCCATAAAAGATAGTAAGGTTTCTGCCTGGTTCTCTTGGGACACTCACTCTTGGAACCCAGCCACCACACCATGAGGAAGCACACGCAGTCACATGGAGGTCCCAGCTGACAGCCATCATCAGTCAGTAGACAGGTGAGTGAACAAATTCATATGATTCCAGCCTCCAGCCACCAAGTTACTCCCAACTGAAGTCCCAGATATCATGGAGTAGAAGCAAGACATCCTTGCTGTGCCCTTGCCAATTCCTGACCCATATAATCCATGGGCATAATAAAATGGTCGTTTGAGGCCTCTAAGTTTGAGTGGTTTGCTATGCTGCAAGAGATAACTGGAAAATCCATAATAAAGGATAGAGCCCCACCTCAGCTAATAATAAACGGTATATTTATTTGCTTGTCCCTTGTGCATATAACTTGTTTAAGCATCTCCAAGGGAGTAGAGGTGGTTATGCTAAGTTAAGATTAATGTCTTTCTTTGTCCCTTGACCTAACAGCTACCTAATAGTCTCAATATTACCCTAACAGAGATGAGCAAAAAAGAACAAATAGCCCAGAAGCAAACCTTAATAAAAGTTAAAGGAAGTATCACAAATCAGTAAAGAAGGGAAGGTTATTTAAAAATTGATACTGGAACACTTGGTTAACTACTTGAAAGAAAATCAATTCAGATCCACACTTAAATAAATTCAGTGTAAATCAAAGGGCTTAATGAAAAAAATCAAATAATAAAAAAATATGGATAAAGGTATATTTTATTTATTGAGGGGAGAAAAACTTTTTAAATTTGAAAGCAAAGAAATTACAAAGGAAAATACCAATGGATTGGATTGCACGCCAAAAAACTGTAAGGAGTATGAAAAAACAATAAATAAATACCTGCAACAAAGAAGCAAATAACAAGGGACAAAAACCAAGCAAACAAAACAAAAGCACAAAGTCTTATTTGACTAATGGACAAAGGGCACAAACACAAAAATTCTAAATGAGAAAATCCAAATGGTAAATATTCAACCCTATGGGTTATCAAATAATTTCAAATTAAAATAATAATGAGGTAATAGTGATCTTCACTTACAATAATAGCAAATAATAATAATAATGGTGCATTATGGGCTTAGTATTCTCATTCACTGCTGGTGGAAGTATACTTTATATAACCTCTGGTGAAGTAAGTTGGCAATATGCATAACGGTAAACAAAACAAAAGAAAAAAAAAACCTTGAAAATAATGTAGGATAAATTTCCACCATTAGGAAAATAGTTAAGCAAATTATGATATATCTGTTTTAGAAAATATTATGTATTTGTTAAAATCACGTTCACAAAGAGTTTTTGAAGATGTGGAAAATGTCATCACAATTTAAATTTTAAAATATGCAAATATACTTATGTTTCTGCAAAGAAAAAAGTCTAAGATGTACCTCAAACTAATAGTGCTGGTTATCTCTAGGGATTACTGGTAAATTTCTTTATCTGCTTTATACATTTTTGTTTTGTTGGAATTTTTTAAGGAAAAAAAAAAAAACAGGGCAAGACTGATCAAGGTTTGGGTCACAATTTCCCTGTAAGGGAAGGTAAGTGCTGTAGGTCTCTGTTGAAGAGTGATTCTCTTGTCCACAGGAACCACAAGGCCATGCAGGATTATAGCGTAGTTCAAATAGCTACCTTTGGAGGAAAGGGGACCAGATGTTAATGTGTGCACATTAACCCTCAGTTTGTGGATGGATATATTTCATGTTTCTTTTTCAGTCCATTGTGGGAATAGAGAAGTCTGGCTGGTCAACATACGTGAACCTTGGTATAGACGTCTCTCCACTGGCTTTAGGAAAAAGTTGGTAGAAGCCAAGTGTTGAGGGATAAGATGGCTGATCCAGAGAAAAGATCCAGTTAAGACCAAGCCTACAACCAACTACCAGCATAGGCATCTTCTGGCCCAGTAGAAATTTGTATCTAGACTAATCCAGGTACCCCTGAGTTATTTCCAGCTAGTACTAAGGCCATAATACATCCATGCAACTATCCTGCACTAACCCCTTAAATCCTACTGGATGGAATGTCCTGGACAGGCTTCACGCGACCAGCTACTACAGAGGTCCTTCTACCCCCATCCACCTACTCCTCCATAAGTAGGAGTCCAAGACTGGCCATTGACTAAGTCTGTAGCAGTGGAAAGTTCAGGCCTATTAGACACAAGCAGTATGAAAAGGGGAAAAACAAATCAGAGTAGGAGCAGCACCCTAGAGCAACAAAACCATTGATTCTGGAACCACCTCTCAACCAATGACTCCAACTATATTCCTGACCACAAGAAACCTACAAGAAATATAGGAAAAGAGGCTTGGGATCATTCTTCAGTGGATGCTACCAATATGGCATGAGTCATGGAATGAAGGAACCCTAATAGTCTTAGATATCAGCAACTTCTTGTTTTACAGAGTCAAAAAGCTGAAGCTCAGAGAGGGAAGATGACTGGTCCAAAGTCACACAGCTGGTTCATACCATATCCTAGACCAATTCTGACAGAAGCATTAGCTTTGAAGAAGCAATCACAAATTGAGAGCAATGACAGTACCTGCTTCATTGGGTTGGAGAAAAACTACCCAATCTGGTAAAGAAGCCTTCTAACCTGTTCTCCTGGCCAAAAAACCACGCAGCCTGTTGCCCTTCAAACCCTATACTGGGTATCATTAAGCCTCAGGCTAATAATGACGTCACAGGCCTGTTAGACACATGGACCCTCAGACCCACACTACAGGAAACCTCACACCCTCCATCTTTCTCTCTTTCTGATTAGTGCTTCAGGCTTTCAGAAAAGAGATTCCAAAATATTTAATGATAGGGAGTTGACTGAACTGGTCTCTGAAACATTCTTAATCCAGAGAACTGAGGGCTTTGCAAGGAATTTAAGGACAAAGCCAGATAGGAGACGCAACTGACTGGTGGAGAATAGTGTGGTATTTAGGACATCCTGTGATCTTCCCAGGTCTCAGTTTTCTCATCTGGTGAGGAAACAAAACAGGGAGACAAACTAGATAGTCACTAGATCTCTTATAGCCATATATTCCTTTAAATTTCTTCTTCCTTAGCTCTGTTATAGATTTGTTTCAAAACAGCTCTCCTCCTAGGGGCACCTGGGCAGCTCAGTTCGTTAAGAATCAGACTTCGGTTCAGGTCATGATCTAGCAGTTTGTTGAGTTCAAGCCCCATGCTCTCTGCTGTCAGCACAGAGCCTGAAGCCTCTCTCTCTGTCCCTCCCCTGCGCTCGCTCTTTCTCTTTCTCTATCAAAAATAAACTTTAAATAAATCATTAAGAAAATAAAATAAAATAAAATAAAATAAAATAAAATAAAATAAAATAAAATAAAATAAAAGCAGATCTCCTCACTTTCAAGTTGGCAGGCACATTTACCCATCAAAAAGTAAGCAGCATCTCTCCTTGGAAGAACCCCAGGGAATTCCCAAAGGCTTCCTTGGAAGTGACTGAGACTGAGTGGGCTCCTTAGCATACCGTGTCCCCATGCATGCTCCCTCCAGGAAGCAGAGGCACTGATGGTGTCTACCCCAGGCTACGGCTCTGGTCACTGACTCCGATGGTTTGTCAAAGTGATAGCTCAGTGCTATGGGCTCCCAATGCAATCAGGCATGAGATCCGAGTATTATTTCTCACAATTAGAGAGGAAAAGTCAAGAATCCAATGGCTTGATTTCATATGCCTCTTCCCCACAACGCTTCCAAAGATCATATCCAGAGCCAGAAGGACATTTGAGGGGGGTAGAGGGAGCAGATAGGGGAAGGGTGTGCACTGGGGTGCAGAGAGCCCCTGAGGCCAGGTCAGCACAGCCCAAGGGAGCAACAGAAGCTGAGGGGGGACCGGAACACTGGAATTTGGGACTGGGAGTCAATAATAATGACTGTACTCATAAATCGGTTCCAGATCAGACAGTGGATAGGAGACCAACTAAAATCAGTGGAGCAAAACAAGATGCTAAAAATCTGCTCCAAGACAGATTCCAGAAGGGGGTCTAGAGCCAAGTTCTAGGGAGAGAATTCAGCAGCAGGAGTTCAGAGGAGAGTTTTAAGGGAAGCAGCCAGGAAGAAGCAGATTCCTGTCAGGAAGAGCAGAGACCTCTTCCCAGGCAAAGCAGTGGCCAGTGGAGCTGGGGTCACCCTTCCCAGCTCCCTGTGATAGGGAAATGCCACCAGAACAATCAGAACCCCTGTTACTTCTCAGGACCCAGACACAGTTGCCTGAGAAACACTTCCACTCTGAAGCTGGGCCTCAACAGCCTGACCCTTTTAATGTACCAGACAAAGCAATGGCCTGTGGCCAATAAAGCAGGTATTTCCCCATGTGTACAGGAAACTAGTTTGTTCTGAAAGCTCTCTCTTTCAGCATGGCCCAAATTTAGCAGTGGAGAAATACAGATTCCATAAAGGGCCATTCTTACAATGACCTCCCCAACTGTGAATAGAAATGACTCTGCTATCAAAGCATCCACTAACTACTGACCAAATCTACTGATGCAAAGAAATGTATGAACAAATCCTCTAGTCCCACTGCACCAGGATTTGTGTTCCCCAAAGCATGTGTCAGTATGACTGCTTCTGTGGCTTTAAAAGATTGTAAGATTATTTCCTTATCTATGGCTTCCTTCACTGGTCCTCACCCCACCCCCACCACTCAGAACCAAGCAACACTTGACATCTGTCTACAGAAACCCAATACAAAAAATTCTCTGTTGGAATGACAAAGGCTGACATACTTGTAAGAAACCTTGGCAATGACAAGTTGAATCCAAAGGGACTAAGTGAAATATCAGATACATCACATCAGACATTTTCCTCCCTCTTGAGATGAACTCAGAAATCAATGAGAAAATTCAGACGTTTAACGTAAGGGACACTGCTAAAGCATTTGAGGGATCATGGACAAAACCTCTCAGCCCACATGCATCCAGAGAAAATGCTGTTTACACTGTCCAAGCTTCAGATATACCGTCTCCACATGACTAGGGTTGTTTCTCAACATGCCAAGAGGACAGAAGGGAGCAGGCAAAAATGTGGTTTTCACATGGGGAAACTGAAATATATATGAGGAAATCATTTTCAGAAACTCCTATAGGAAGCCAAGATGGAGGCCAATGTATGCATTCTGGACTCCCCATTTCAGAGGGGCCTCCATAAAAAACATCAGAGGTGAGTTTACACAGATACACACCCCTGGGATTTAACTACCATGGGCCTTGACAACTAGCTGCCTCCTTCTTCACCCATCAGATGACTCTCCTTAACAGCCCTCACCTACAGTCAACCCTTCTCTCCTTGGCTGCACATCTGAATCACCTAAGGAGTTTTTTTAAAACATATCTGTATCGAGCAGCTCCTCAGACAGTTAAACATGGAATGACGATATGACCCAGCAATTCTACCTCTGGATTTATATCCCCCCAAATTGAAAGCATGACTCAAACAGATACTTGTATACCTCTGTTCATAGAGGTATTATTCACAATAGCCAAAAGGTCAAAACAACCCAAATCTGTTCACCAGCAGATGAACGCATAAGCCAAATGTGGTATATACACAATAGAATATTATTCAGCCTTAAAAAGGTGTGAAATTCTGGCACATGCTACAACGGGAATGAACCTTGAAAACATTATGCTAAGTGAAATAAGCCAGACACAAAAGGACACTTATATGATTCCATTTACAGGAAGCACCCCCATAAGGCAAATTCATAGAAACAGAAAGCAGAAAGATGGTACCAGGGGTTAAGGGATAGGAGGTGGGGAGTTATTGTTTAATGGGTATAGAGTTTCTGTTGGGGGTAATGAACAAGTTCTAGAGATAGTGGTGACAGGCACACAACATTGTGAATGTACTTAAAAACGGGTTAAAATTTTAAATCTTATGTTATGTATATTTTACCACAGTAAGAAATAAATATAAACATTGTTTTAAACAAGCACGGGAAAAAATTTTTTTTAAATCATACCCATGCTAAAAATCTTACCTAAGACCAACTGAATCAGAATCTCTTGGGCACAGCCCACGTGTTTTTTAATATCTGACCATGATGTCTTTTGTTCACCTGTTCTTGCCTCTTCTCCTAGATAAGTGAATAAATATTAAACTGAATGCTTTGCATATTTAAAGCAGTATGGAAGAGCGCCTGAGGATCAGAAGTTAATGACTTGATGAGGTTCCCTCAGCTAAAAAAAGTAGACACAGTGATTTTTAAAAGTCTACAAAGTCTTTCATATTCTTTCCTTCAAGAGGCGGGACCCAAGTCACCCTTTCTGGAGTATGAGCTGGACCTAAGGCCTGGCTTCCAATGCACGGAAAATAGCCCTGCTCCTTCCAGCTTGCTCTGTCCCTCAACTCACTCGTGCTGTGGGAGGCTGGCTGCCATACTCTGAAGAACAGAGACAGAACCTGCCTCTGTTCTTAGACCCTGGGCCCCTGGGCCCGTGAGGACATTCCAGGGGCCGTGCGGAGAGGCCCTCGTCATGAGAAACCAGGCCTCCTGCCAACAGCTGTGTGAGTGATCCACCTTGGAAGCAATCCTTCAGCCCTGGTCCAGCTTTGAGGTGCCCGCAGTTCACTGCAACCTGAGGAAACACCCTGACCCCCAGTTAAGCCATGCCTAGACTCCTGGCCCTTAGAAACCCTGTGAGATAATGTTTTTGTGGTTTTAAGCTGCTGCTAAATTTGGGGGTAATTTGTTTTTTTTTTTTTTAATTTTTTTTAACGTTTTATTTATTTTTGAGACAGGGAGAGACAGAGCATGAACAGGGGAGAGTCAGAGAGAGGGAGACACAGAATCTGAAACAGGCTCCAGGCTCTGAGCTGTCAGCACAGAGCCTGACGCAGGGCTCAAACTCACAGACCGCGAGATCATGACCTGAGCCGAAGTCGGCCACTTAACCAACTGAGCCACCCAGGTGCCCCAATTTGGGGGTAATTTGATATGCAGCAAACCCTGTGTTCAAACACTGGCATTGAATTAGATTCTCAGGACCAGAAGTGACCTTAAAGGTCACCAAATCTAACAAGCCAGCCCCTTCACTCCCAAGTGCCCTCTCCATTCCTGACTTTAGCTTTTCTTCCTGGCCCTCATCTGCCTGACTGACTTCTAGGTCATTCATTCAGCAAGCACTTACTGAGCCCCGCTCTGCCAGGTATGAATGCTAAAGGGCTGAAACACACAAAGACGCTGCACCTGAGTAAAATGCATTGGCTTCTCCCTGCATCCATGGCCCACTGGTACCCAGATTAAAAATCAGCCTCCGAGCTCTATCCTACAGAAGGGAGCTCAGAGCAAATCTCATACCACACACTTATATTTACATATGCCCCTATGGGGTCACACTTGCATATCAGAAATAAGCATGTAACTTTTTAATTTTAATTGTTGCCTATTTATAAGCTTGGAAGTTGACGTGAGCTAACATACACTCTCACCACAGACTCTTCGTGCTTGCTGTTCCCTCTGCCTGGTGATCTTCCCCGCAGGTCTCCCCGTGGCTCCACCTCCCTTATTATTCCTGCTCTAACATCAGCCTGTAGCAGGCACTTCCCTCACCTTCCTATGTCAATGAGCACCTCATCACTGCCCATCCCCTTCCCCAGCTCCATTTCCTCCCTAAGGCTTGTTACCCCCTGATGTGCTATGTATTTCTTGACTCATTATCTGCTCTTCCTTCTACAATATAAAGGGAGTGGGAACTTTTATCCCATTCTGCTCACTGCTGTATTCCTGACACCTGGAATGGCATCTGCCAGAGTAGGCATTAAATAATCATTCATTTGTTCATTTCACTCATTTGGCGAGTTAGCCAGTCAATAGTTTCCTGAACTCCAGAGGCACCAGTCTATCGGTGATTTGATTGGTTCAGAATGTCACAGAATGCAGAGGCAAAATATGGGCAAGCCTCCCGCTTCCCCACTATCACACAGAGGCTCTGCCCTTCTGCGGTCTGGGAACCAGGGCTTCAGGGCAGGAGGGCTTTAGGACTCTCCTTGTGGCTGTCCCTGGCTTCACGGTGGGAGAACACTGCAGACTGTCTAGGAGGCTGCTGTTCCAGGAAGACGGAAGATGCAAGATCAGCTACCATGTAGCTCCCTGTAAAACAGAGGCAAGGAAGCCCCTCTTCCCTCTGCCCAGCACCAGAACACTGGCCTCTTTCTGAGACCCAGAGGAGAGACATGACAACCAGATCAGAAGGTGGGGGGGGTCCACCTGCTTATTGCAGTCTGTAGGGGCCATTATCCCATCCATCCCAACTTGGGAGACAAATTGAGGAGGGTATTGTTTGGTAAGAATGGGTTTTCTGCTATTGTACAGAATAAAAAGCCGTCTCTTTCATTTTGCTGGATTGCAGGATAAATCAAGTGCACAGCTTTTTGTTTACAAAGAAACCACCTGTTTACCATTTGTAAAGGGACTTGATTGCCTCTGAGAAATATTGGTGTGGAGCTGCAGTATTCTACCCACTAAGGAGTACAGGAGGAGGTGTAGAAATAGGAGAGAAAAGACAAAGAAGAAAGTTAAGGGTCTTTAGGGAAACTCAGTCTCCAGGAGACTGAGTGACAACAATGGGAACTATGATAAGCCAAGCCTTGGGGTAAATACATGTTCACTGCATCTGTTGTCCCCACACATTCCTGTAATTATCCATATTTTATAGATTGAGAAACCAAGGCTCCATGGTCATGTGACTTGCCTGAACTCCACCCGCTGGTAAACCATTAACCACAGGTTTAATCCCAAGCTTCAGTTTTATTCTCTGACCATTATTATTCCTAGGCAAATACGCTGCGCTGTCCTGCTGGGGCAGTTTCTAACACAACTTCACCCAACTCAGATCTGGATGTCACTGCAGGCCCAGGTCACAACGGGGGTCTTGGAATTTCCAGTCCAGCCTGGAGAATGACCACCTGCTGCTGCTATGGGATTGGGGAGCAAAGGGAAGTACAGAGTTGCGCTGAGGGACTGGGGTGCATTAGAGCTGGCAAGTGTCTGGCGCAGGGTCACTATGAGGACAGTGGCATCAGGAGATGGCTTTGTTCAGGAATCCAGTGTCAAGAAGGCTAGGCTGGTAGATGGGAGAGAGGCCAGGGCATGGGGCTGCTCAGCAGGCTGGCTGAGCAAAGCAGGCAGAGGGGCTGAGCCATGAGCAGGCAAGAAACAGGACCGATGCTGGGGACATCACTGTGGTGGACCCTAGTGGCTCAGGGAACACAATTCTGCCAGCAGTAAACCCAGAACCATGAGTTCCTTTCAACTCAGTCAATTAGGGCCCTAAGCGCCCCCATGCATGGTCCTAAAGGGCTACAATCCACAGGTAGCCCAAGCCTGCATGTAACAACGAGGACACACTGACCTGACCCAGCAAACAAGAATCCCTCCTACAGTCAATTGTCCTAGATTCTGAGAGCATCGGCCCTGGAAAACTTCCAACCTTTAGACAAGGCAGCTTAAGGAAATACTTTCATTTTCAACCAGTGCTTCTCAAAGTGGTGGCCCTTGCTGAAATAAGGATGCAGCAACACACCGCGTCCCCCTTTGAGAAGGTCTTTCAATGAAAACAATGTCAACTGAACTAACCCGTGAGCTTAGTGACTCTGGTGCAAGATCCCTATCTCATCAATGACCGGTAATGGTGGATGAAGCAGTATGTGCTATTTTAAACCATTCTGCTCCAGCTCCTTGGTCTAATGTCCTCTCTCTCCCAAATCACCACTGCAACTCCATGTGTGTCCCAGAAGACTGACCGAACATAGGAAGTTGAGGCCTCAAGGACTGGTCTGCTGGACAATGGTCTCTATCTTGACTCAAAAGATGGGGTGGCTGTAATGTACCGGCTTATTCTGTCCCTTTACTCTCAAAAGCAACAGAGTCATTGTTCCTTGGAAACAAAGACAGCATGCCCACTTATGAATTAGAAAAGGAAAAAGACTGCCAGGCCAAAATCTTTTAGGGAGAAATTTCTCTTCCCTTCGATAAGAAGCAGCCAGTAAGTTTCCTGTAAATCTGATAACTAACAAGGCTGAAACTTCATGGGCTGAATCTGTCAGAAAGAAGAAAGGCTGCCTGAATTATTTCAAAGGGACAAATTATTACTTCATAGTCATCGGATGCTAATCCCACTCTTTATCACCTGAGATGACGCTTTCTGACTGCCAGTGTCCCATGGCAGATTTACAGCAGATCCAAGAAACACCATCCGACAGATTTCTTTTACATCCATTAAAGGCTGCATCTTGTCAGAAAAAGGATTGGGAAAATGCCATCTTTTCTTCAGACCCATCCTTGGAGAGATGTCTGCCTCATTAATGACAAGGCCACTTTGTCATCTCTCAGAGCAAACCTCCCCCTGGACGCCTTGGGGAAGACCCTGCTCCTCTCCTTTCTGCTTCTTGCCTTTGCTACTTGTCAGGTTCCATCTTGATCGGGTCGGTGGTCACTCGGAATTAGCTGTAAAGTAGGAAGAACCAGCTGGGAAGGCTGCTGTGCCCCATGGCAAAAGGGTGTACCAATCTGATTTGGAAAGGAAGCAGAAGCTTGGGGTTTATCAGAGCCCTTCACTGATCTGCTGAGTAACCTTTGGCAATGGTTCTTAAATATTGGGGGGTCATGGATCCTGACAAAATCTGATGAAAACTATCCACTTTCTTCTCAACAACAACAAAGAGCTCATACATGCTACACACACACACACACACACACACACACACACACACACACACACACCACATATGGACCACAGCCGAAAAGTCATTGACTTAGGGGTTGTCTCTGACCCCAAGACCTACCTATGCTCCTCTTTTCCTCTGTTATAGGTCCTTTGGGATGCATGGTTAGGTGGATTTGGATTTTCAGCAAGGAAAGGATAACCTAAGTGGGTTTATTATAATGGTATATCTCTGGAAGGGAGGAGGTCTGGGTTTTAATTCTTCCAGTCTCTAAGTGCTTGGGTGTAGGAGAGCTGTATTTCCTCTGGTCACCCAATCTTTAAGAAAGAGGGTGATGAATAACTTCTTCAAGGAGTCTTAAGAGTTCCTTAAGACACTACCAGGTGGTTCGAGCCAGGAGCAAGGTGGAAGCTATATGAGTAGAGGTTTGTGGGTATTCTCCCACCTTCCCCTTAAATAAGAGCAGCTTTTCTGGGGGCACCTGGGTGGCTCATTCAGTTAAGCGTCTGACTTCGGGTCATGATCTTACGGTTCATGAGTTCAAGCCCCGAATGGGGCTCTGTGTTGACAGCTCAGAGCCTGGAGCCTGCTTCAGATTCTGTGCCTCCCTCTCTCTCTGCCCCTCCCCCACTCACTCTCTCTCTGTCTCTCTCAAAAACAAATAAACATTTTAAAAAATTAAAAAAAAAAAAAAAGAGCAGCTCTTCTGGCCTTAAAGAGTTTGAGCAGCTGGATCATAGGATCTCTAGGGTCTCTTCCCGGGCTGACTTTCTAGGATTCTCAGTCTGACCAGGACAGAGAGATGAACCAAGGAAGGAAAGCCTCACTGGGTACCTCATATCCCCAGACTTGGCCTCTGCCCCAACTGAATGTAGGCCTATCTTCAACCTTCAGCCTCAGAGGTCAGTGACTCAAGCCAGACGAGAAGCAACATGTATGGAAGAAAGCAAGGAAGAAAGACATTGCTGGGGAAGGGGAAGATGCACACTGCTAAGCTCGCACTTACAACCCCTCCAGTTACAGACAGCCGAACCTTGCAAAGTTCCAGGGGCACCGAGTGAATGCTGAGAGAAACGGCAGGCTGCTCGCGATCCATTCAGTGTGGAACTGTGTTACTGGTATTGTTCTGCTAACTTGCTAAATAGCTATAATTAAAACAGGGCTATTATCATTAATTATGATCTTCCCTCTTCTGATTGGCAGGTTGGTGCTTTTACCAAGTTTCAGAGGAAGCAAGAAAGATAGATGGGGCTGTACTGTTCTGACTCTAGAGCAGAGGGCACAGTGGCATTGCGGGCACAGCAAACCTTTGTGCCCGTGGGGGGGGCTCCCCTGCCAGCTCCTCCAGACACAGCAGCCTGCCGGCTGTCTCCCTGACTCCTCCACACGCTGTCACAAGCTGAGCCCTTGTACTCTTCACAAAGTAATGTGATGAGACTGGGGGAAGCAGGGGAGACTCCACAGGCAAGAACAGGGCGAAAATTCTACTCGACTTTTTAAGGCTCAGCTGAAATGTCACCTCTTCCATGAAACTTTTCCTAACTCCCCACCCTCCCACAGCCCCTTCACCCTCTCTAGGTCACAATGAATCACTTTCTCATCATCATCTTCACCACATGTATGCCTCCCCTTTCCCTTCGATGATGTCTACTGCCATCAAATGGGAGAGACACTCGGTAGAGGCTCCCCAATCTAGGGAGTCTTAGGAGTGGGGCCCACCCCATTGCATGACGCACTCCTTTCCTGAGCCTCCCCTCTTCAGTAGCCTGGTGAAGAACCCCACCACACCACTGCCCCCACCCATCTGCAAACAGGGATACCATTTGAGCTTGTCTAAACAAACATAAACATTTCCAAGTCTGCTATGAAATGCAAAAGGTTGTGAAGGATTATAAGTATGAGGGCCTTGATGTCTCCTCACAGAAAACCCTGGCTTGACCTAGAAGACCTTCCAGAACCACGGTTGTCAGACTTGAAAGTATTAGGAGAATAAAGGCACACAGGAAGAGAGCCAAGTGAAAATTGCATACAGGTCATTTAAAAACAATAAGAAAAAATAATGTATAAGCATAACATGATTTCTTGACATTAACTGTTACACTGGATTAAATTGAAACTTCACTTATTTACAAAACCTAGAAAATACCAAGTAAGTTTCTCTTTACCTGTGGAATAGACATGAGTCATCAAAGGAGCTGTTTACGTTTTCATAATACTAGAGATGCCTGATAAAATACAGGACACCAAATTAAATCTGAATTTCAGATAAAGAGCAAATACATTTGAGACAGTGCATGACTATCCCAAATATTGTATGGAACATGTTTATCTGAAATTCAAGTTTAACTGGGCATCCTAAATTTTTACTTGCTAAATCTAGCAACTCTACCTAACACCCAAACGTTTTTACTTGGTCATAAATGGAAAAACAAGTAAGCAAGCATACCCTTGATATTGACAGAGAATTTTTTCTTTAAAAAAAAAAATGTTTTGGGGGAGCCTGGGTGGCTCAGTCGGTTAAGCGTCCGACTTTGGCTCAGGTCATGATCTCACGGTTCGTGGGTTCAAGCCCCACGTCGGGCTCTATGCTGACAGCTCAGAGCCTGGACCCTGCTTTGGATTCTGTGTTTCCCTCTCTCTCTTCTCCTGCCCTACTCATGCTGTGTGTGTGTGTCTCTCTCTCTCTCAAAAATAAACATTAAAAAAAAATTTTTTTAATGTTCTTGATTTCCCTTTAATTTTTTTTTTCAACGTTTATTTATTTTTGGGACAGAGAGAGACAGAGCATGAACGGGGGAGGGGCAGAGAGAGAGGGAGACACAGAATCAGAAACAGGCTCCAGGCTCCGAGCCATCAGCCCAGAGCCTGATGCGGGGCTCGAACTCACGGACCGCGAGATCGTGACCTGGCTGAAGTCGGACGCTTAACCGACTGCGCCACCCAGGCGCCCCAGATTTCCCTTTTAGGAAGGTCAACAGGATAGGGGCCCCCATCCAAAACTCACTCCGTCTACACACACAACACAAAGCCTGGACTGACTCCAGCCACTGTGGTGTGTTCAGCGATCCCCAGTCCCTTGGTCTTTTCCTTACTCTAGGCCTTTGTTTTCAGTAGCCTCTTGCCTGAGTGTTCTTAACCCGATCTCTGTCTGTGAAATCCTCAAGACCCACCTTACCTAGAAAATATTCCCTTCCCCTCCCAGACTGTCCACGCCTCTGCCCCGTGACATTATTCATCAGTACATGATGATGAAATCCTGATCCCCACGCCCCATAGTGCCGGCATTCCTCCAGACACACAATGACATTCAGTAAAAAATGCTGAAATGAAATGCATTTCTTTCATGAGATAAATACAGAGCTGAGTAACTCAAAATCAATGGGGTAAAAACTAGGCTCAAATCTATTCACTCCTTGAAGAATGAGACAGAAGTTTCATATAGGCCAATTAATTACATTTGAGCCTTTTGCCTAAGACAAATCTATCACATGGGTGCAGCACATATGCACCTGGTCCTGTACCTCTTTGGTCACCTGCATCTTATCTGTTAACCCTCCGTCAGAGACTGGCTATATTAAAAAAAGAAAAGAAAAGAAAAAAAAAAGATGAACTCAAAACTCAGACCAGAGATACCAATCATGTCTGTTTTTTTTCCAGGAGGGAAGAGGAGGAAAAGTGCCTTTAGCTGACAGTAATTTGTCTGTCCTAAGGGCAAATGAATCTCAACCTTATGCCATCAAAAAAAAAAAAAAAAAAAAAAAAGGTACAACCTGAGGAAAAGAGGCCTTCAAATCAGAGAGACCTACATTTAACTTCTAGGTGGTTCACCTTGGGCAGGTCCTATAACCTCTTTTGCTTCAGTCCCATCATTTATAACATAGGAATAATTACACCTAACTCATCAAAGTTGTTATGAAGAGTAGCAGATACAACACATTGAAGCACTTAGCTCAATACTCAGCAGAGTAGACACTTAATAGATGTCGGTTTTCAAATTCTGGTCGTAAGACTTGCCATGGTTTATACAGAAAAGATGAGAAGAGAAAGACTTGAAAGAGGAACACTCCCGCTTGAATTCAGGAACATCTTAATCCACCCCGGCATTTTGACGACTTCTGCACATTTCTCTTAATGCCTCCTTGAGCGAGTGATTATTGTTATTTTGTCTAGTGCTTCTACACTTTTATGGGGCATACAGTTTGCCTGGTACAGATACATTTCAGGTCTCTTGCTGCCTAACGAAGTACCATCAAAATGGAGTGGCTTAAAACAACACCATTTTATTATATCTCATGAATTTTATGGTTCACAACTTTAAGCAGGATTCAGCTAGGCAATTCTGCTCTGTGTGGCATCGACTGGGGTCCTTTGGTGGTATTCAGCTGGTGGATGGGCTGGTCTCAAGGGCCCCCAGTAGCTTCACTCATGCATCTGCACTTTGGCAAGGATGACTGGAAGTCGAGGCTTAGGAGCGACAGATCATTACAGTGCCTTCCTGGCTATGAGATGATGCTCAGACTTCACACCTTGCAGCTGGTTTGCCCCACAATGAGCATCTCAAGAGAATCAGAAGGAAGCTACGCTCAGGAAAAAGCTACTTGGCCATTCCTGACCCACTCTCAGAAGGTCATGCAGAGTCACTCATGCCATATGCTATTGGTCAAAGCAGTCACAAGCTTAACCAGATTCAAGGGGAGGGGACACAGACTCCCCACTTCTCACCAACAGGAGTATCAAGGAATTTGGACCCAATTTTTAAACTGTCACCCTGGGAGTCTTGTTAAAATTCAGTTTCTGGTTCAGCAGGTCTGGGGTTAGACCTGGGATTCTGCATTTTTTAAAAAGTTCTCAAGTGATACTGCTACTACCACTCCATGGATACACTGAGTAAGAAAGGTTTCGACAGCCCATTACATTCCATCTTCCACTGAACCAAAATCCTGTCTGCTCCTGTTTCTGTTGCCTCATTTCCTCGTAGCTTCATTTAATTTAAAACTCAGCCAGCCAATCTTTTCTTGTGCTCACTGGAAAGACTGCTATGTTCAGAGACCTTTATTTCCAAAGAAAGAAATGTCCCTGTGTTTACATTTTACAAGGGAGCTTACCACGACTGAAGGGTGGAATCTTTGGCAAATGAGGATGTCAGGTCAGGTAATCATAAAACCTTTTGGGCACCTTTTTCTCCACCATCTATTTGAGGAGAGACACATCCAAGAAGACACATGTAAGAAGAGGACTCACTGGCTGTTTATCACCTCTGGACACTCAGGCAAGATCGTGACTCAGCTAGCTGCTGACCAGTAAATACTTATGCCGTGGGTTCTGGTCATAGGCGTTAATGACCCAATTACCACGGATGTTTCTGGGTGTGGAGGGCTGGGCATGGAGGCACCAAGCATATAGTTCAATCAAGTATCTTTTCTATGAAAAAGGAGCATGTACTACCTGATGATCAAGGTTAACACAACTTCACTCACTAACATTTACTTGCGTATTTAAGGAATGATACAATTCGATGCAGGATCCAAAGAAATATAAACCTCTAGATAAAATAGGGTGATTTCTGGATTAATTCTCAACGGCTACAAATTACTATCTCCACAGCACCTATTTTCTTTAAAGAGGTGTTTCCCTTTGTTCAACCAAAACAAGTACGGATTTTTTTTTCTCCTGTACAGAACTTCCAAGGGCTGTGCTGCTCCAGCAACTGAACCTAGTTCAGAACTCAGAGACGCATGGATACCACTGGCTTTGAAACATACCATATATTCTCCCGCCACCAAAAAAAACCTCATGAATGCTTCTTTTCAATATACCATCTGGAGTAGTCTAAGTTCAAAGAAGTCAAGTTCAAGATATGTATGTGACTTCCTATCAATTTCTCAAAAACAATTTCCTCTTAATATACCCACAGTCTACATTTTTTGTACCTTCATTCAAGACCATATGGAAAAAATACCAAGTTACGTGCCAATTTCTTTTGTTTTTTTAAGTTCATTTATTTTGACAGAGAAAGAGAAAGAGCATACAAGTAGGGGAGGGGCAGATAAAGAATCCCAAGGAGGCTCCACACTGTAAGTGTGGGGCTCAAACTCATGAACTGCAGGAGCATGACCTGAGTCAAAGTTGAATGCTTAACTGAATGAACCACCCAGGCACCCCACATGCCAATTTCTAAGACTACTTTCCTATTAGAAAAATCTTACTCTAACATCCAGTATGCCATTTCCTCTGACTCTTGGGAAACCCACTGTTGGTACAAAAGAGGAATTTGCATCCTGTTTATTTGTATCAGTTCATCAGGTGAAATCCTAAGAGGATCCCAATGTATAAAATTAATGGAGCTATGGTGGAATCCAAAGTGGGGACATCTCCATCTCTGGACACAGTCTGAAAACCACTGGGTAGAAGTTAATTTAAACAAAAAATGACTTTGAATAGAAAACTAGTGTGGCAGCTTCCTCTTTAAAAGTTGTGTCTTTTATGGGGCACCTTGGTGTCTCAGTCAGTTGAGTGTCTGACTTCAGCTCAGGTCATGATCTCACGGTTTGTGGGTTGGAGCCCCGCATCGGGCTCTGTGCTGACAGCTTACAGCCTGGAGCCTGCTTTGGATTCTGTGTCTCCTTCTCTCTCTGCCCCTCCCCTACTTGTGCTGTCTCTCTCTGTCTCTCAAAAATAAATAAATGTAATAAAATTTTTTTTTAAGTTGTGTCTTTTAGGGTGCCTGGGGGGCTCAGTCAGTTAAGCGTAACTCTTGATTTCAGCTCAGGTCATGATCTCACAGTTCGCGAGTTTGAGTCCGGCATTAAGCTCTGCACTGGCAGCATGGAGCCTGCTTGGGATTCTCATTCTCATTCTCTCTCTCCCTCCCTCCCTCCCTCCCTTCCTCCCTCTCTCTCTCTCTGCCCCTCCTCCATTCCCTCTTTTCTCTCTCTCAAAACAAATAAATAAACATTTAAGAGTTGTGTCTTTTTACTTTGTTAACATTTAAGCACTGGGTGTTATATGTAAGTGATGAATCACTAAATTCTACTCCTGAAATCATCGTTATATTACATGTTAACTAACTTGAACTTAAATAAAATTTAAAAATTTTTAAAAAGAAAAGCACATTTGAATGGAACAAAATGTATCCAGAGCTGTACAATGATTTCTCTGCAGAAGGGAGAGGAGAAGAGAAGGAAGAAGATCTGGATGGATGGATCTATTTCGAGAGAGAGAGAGGGTGAATGAATGAAACTGGGGTTGGGGGTGGTGGATGGTCAGGTAAGGTGGATAGAGACTCTGATGGGGACGGTCTCAAGTATTCTTAGTCCTGGATGACTGACAGAGCAGTCACTCCATTTATGATGCAGCTTGTTACATAAAAAGGACAACCAGCTAACCAGCTATTTCTGGATTGTATTGGAAATAAACTGAAAAAAACAAGACAACAGTGTGCTTTACAAATACATCATAGAGAAATGCTTCCAAAAATGTGTATATCCTAAGGGTTTAAGGCACCTACATGAGTATTTCCAGGCCATTTCCATTTTCAGTTGAACACAGAGCACATACAAGTAGGGGAGAAGCAAGCTCTGTCCTCTGTCTTAACTAGGCATTCATTTTGGCAGTAGACCCCTATGTTCCATGCCAGTGGCACCAGGATTTAACTGCTCTGTGGAACGTTCTTTTCCCCATGGCAATCAGACTGTATGCCACTAGAGTAAAGAGACCACGTCTTATATTTGGTAAACTTTGTTAGTACCTAACCTAACTTTCATCCTGTTTTAGGATGGAAAAAGTGGGAGTTTCCAAGGTCAAACAAGCCTGGGTCTGAATCCCCAAATGCCTTTGATGGAAATCTGGATTTCTGTGCACTGGGATTTCTAAAGGTGAATTTGAAATTCTATCTTTTGTTCTCTCTGCTACAAAGAAGCTACAGACTTAATAGTCCTTTTCTGGTCTCCTGGAACCCTAAAAATAAATATTTGAGCGAGTAGGATTTCCTTCTCAGGCAGAACCTGTCTTTAAGAGGGGAAGCAGCAGTTAGCTCCTTTCTCCTCTTACACAGGACCACCAATAGTTCCATATATTTGAATAATATTAAACAGTTTACAAAATATTTTCACATTTTTCTTTCTTTGTGCTCAGAATCTCTGGGAAGTGGGCAGGGTAGATATCATAAGTCCTGTATTATATATGAGGCTAACCCAAAGTCGTTGGATTAATATACTGTGAACCTGGGTCTAAAAACAAAAGTTCCCAGCAGCTAAATGTCCCCTTGTCTCAATTCCACATAGTCAGAAGCTTGCCTCAGGCCACATGGGCCAGGAGCAGGCTCAAGTCTGGGACGGAGGCCATCAGCTCTTAGCTCAGGGGACATTTCATCAAAATGTAATAAAAGGGAAGTGGAAACTGCAGTGAAAGACACCTAAAGTTACATCCTAGATCTGCCATTCCTGACTGTATAACTTTGGTAAGTTAATTCCTTTGGAACTCAGTTTCTTCATCTATAAAATGGGGATGTTAGCACTTCCTTCAAGGGAGTTTGTGAGGATTAAGAGAACCAACATAAATGAAAGCCCAGGGCTTGGTGAGAAACATAATGGGTGCTCTATAAAAATTTATCAAATTGGAATAAAGGAAGAAAAGGGGCCTTCTTGACCTAAAATGTTTTCTTCTATATAACTGTCACATCACGGTATTTGAAGATCATTACTTTGGGGGTAAAGACTCATCTCTTTCAAAAATGGAAATAATGACCAGTCACGCACATGTTAGTGACACCTTGCAGCAGATATTTTTGAAAGAGGTGGATTTAGGAAAACAAGCATCCCAGGGTAATGGGAGACCTAGAGAGGATGCTGGGTGATGATCACCCTTTTATACTAACGTGGGTAATACAGTACAACTTTGATGAGCATAACATTGCAATTAACACTTATCTACATTGGGAAGTTTCAGATCAAGTATTTCATTCATGCCTCCCAAACACTTGTCAAATCATCATGGTCATAGACCATAGAAACTAGAAATGGCCTTAGAGATCACTCCACCACATCTCATTTAGAAATGACAAGTCTGAGGCCCGTAAAGAAGAACATTTTATGATTCTGGGGAGGACCATAAGAAACTGCTAAATTCTGATGCTGCCTGGGAACAAGCGTTAACATTTGCATCCAACTGCTTAGGGAGACACTGAGTCACCATTGACTCACACAGCCCTGGAACTACCACCCAAGCACTGAGAACTAAGGAACAGGGAAGTCATCACCAGTCACAGTTAGAGAGGTAGAGATGAGGCAAGGCCTGAGTGCGACAGTGGTGGGAAGAACAGGCACAGCCCTCTGGACATTCAGCCTCTCCACACAGTGCCAGAGCTAAGAGCAAGATTCAGCAGAAGCCCATTCTCTGACCACGTGTCTATTATTTGGATAAATGGTGGCTTGACTGAGTTCCGCCACTCTCTCCCTGACCCAGTCAAATGACTTTGTACATGGGGCGCCTGGGTGGCGCAGTCGGTTAAGCGTCCGACTTCAGCCAGGTCACGATCTCGCGGTCCCGGAGTTCGAGCCCCGCGTCGGGCTCTGGGCGGATGGCTCAGAGCCTGGAGCCTGTTTCCGATTCTGTGTCTCCCTCTCTCTCTGCCCCTCCCCCGTTCATGCTCTGTCTCTCTCTGTCCCAAAAATAAATAAACGTTGAAAAAAAAAATTAAAAAAAAAAAAATGACTTTGTACACAACCATGGTCTCAAGCATGAGGTGGACTCCATTACCATCCTGCAAATAGTCTCTCCTTCCCACCTTCCATGGGAGGATATACTTCCCTGTCCCGATGACAGTGGCCTTGGCCTCAGAATTTCTTTTGGCAATTGGGATGTAGATGTGGTAAGGTAACAGTTCCAAGCAGAGTCTCTCTTGTACTAGTTCCCTCCACCATGAGAATACTGACACTCAGGGCAGAGGTGCCCCCTCTTCATCCTGAATCCCAGAACGAGAAGGTGCATGGAGCAGAAGTTACCAACAGCCTAGAGCAGAGCAACAGTAGCCATCTCATGACACCAGTAAGCAGCATGGATGAGAGATGTATAAATGGTATAAAGCAGTAAGAGTCTCAAGTTGTTTATCCAGCATAACCCAAAGAGAATTTTCTACTACATTCTTCATCTGTCGGATTATGATTTCTGGGTAAAGAGACATACCTATTTCCCCTTCTAATAACTGCCTCTGATCACTTACTCTGCACTAGACCCTGTGCTAAATGCCTTTATAATCATTGGCTCACTTGATCTTCACAATGAGCTACAATCAAGATATTACTGTCCTCATTTTACAGATGATAAAACTAAAGCTGAGAAAGTCTGATGGCTGACAGCTGAAGGGACTGATCCATGACTGGTGGTTAACCCAGGACCTGAAACCAAGACCATCCATGCCAGGGCCTGGCTCTCATCAGCACCACCCCAGACTTCTTCTATGGGCATCAATGAAATTGGGAAGCATAGAGGCCAGGACACCCAGAACCTCTTACCTGCTCCAGCACACATACTCTTTCCCAACAGAATATTATCTTTTTTTATTTTAAATAGGTTCTCGGGAGAGGGGGAAAGATGACTTGTGGAACTTCAGAATGATCTAAGTAGCCCCCAAGCCCATTTTTAAAAGTAAGTTTAATTCTGAGCCTTCCCAAGGTTGACACGGTCAATTCCATCATGCCCAGAGCCCAGGAGACCCAGCTTTATAAAGCCGTCCAGCCCATTCTCCATTAGGGCACAGCAGTGCCTTGCCATGGCCATAATGCTTCTCCCCTTGATTTACAGCCCCATCTATTCTGGACCACTCCTGATGGGCTGTTGTCATCCCCTGCTGCCTGACAGTTTTAGGGATTCTTCTCAATATTCTTCTGAATATTTCCACCCCTCCCCTTCCCTAGCCCTGGAATTTCAGCTACTTTCCATTCAGAAAAAGATTGCTCCATTTATTCTCAGCTTCATGGTCCTTTTTACATTTATCTACTGCTCAGCCGCCTTCCTGATCAGGTATTTAAAGATAAGCCAGTCTACTTCTGACGAGTGACCCTGCTCCTTTTTCTCATTGCTGAGTTTCTCCCTGGCAGACGCCATATCATTTTATATATTTGCAGGCTTCCAACTCATTCCATTATTCTTTTCCTCTTATCAAATGAGATAATGGATGTGGAAGGGCCTGAGAAACTAAAAAGAAGTACATAAATATTAGTTCCTTGTGGTGTTGTTGTTTCTAGAACTAACAATATCCCAAGTTCAGTCTGTCGTGGTGAAATGTTAACTCTCATTGCCATGATGGTGCCCCGATTCACTCTCACCTTCCAACAAACCTAACACGAGGGCTGAGGCTGTCGGGTCTGAACTCTCTGGTATACAGTGCTGCCTATGATAAACAGGCTGGTGCCCAGCTTCAAAACTGTGAAGATTCCTGTTTCCATGATATCTGTAGTTATAGGAATTAGCTTGTTTAAATGAATGGAGCTTATGAAATTTCAAGGGCAGTGGCTCAAGAAGTTGCTATATATGGGGAAAGCATGGGGCTGACAGAGCTGGGTTCAATTCCCACTCTGCCATTCATAAATTGAATGACCTTGGCCAAGATAACCTCTCTGAGCCTCCATTTCCTCATTTGCAGTCTCTCCCTGGACTGGCATGAAAACTAAATTCAATAGTTCTATAAAAACCCTTAGCAGAGTGCCTGGCACATGACAGTCATCCAATAAAAGTGTGTGACTAATATTAATAAAGAAATGGAAGACTAGAAGTCATTGCAAATAATTTAAATGCTCATAAGCTTTCAAGTCAAAAGGGATGCCAAGGACCTGAAATCTTTTCTTATACTAGAAAAAGATCAAGAAACCCAAGGACCCAAGGACAACTTGGTTGTCCTGCTCTGCCAGCTCTGAAGGCAGGGAACACACCTGTCTCCATCTTGTTCCCAGTGCCTGGACTCACAGTAGGCACTTAGTGAGAATCTGCTGCTGCTGTGGAGTGTGTTGTTAGACTCAACACAGGCAGTAGAGCAAGGTGGCTACTGGCAGGTGTTAGGAGTCTGTAAGCCCTGAGCAAGAGCCCAGCTCTCCCACTTGGACAGGTGACTTAACCTCCCTAAGCCCTTGTGAAATGGAAAAGGCAATCATACTTCCTTTGTGGGGCTGCTAGGATGGTTATATAAGAAGTGGAGACAAAACACCCCCAAAACAAATAAAGTGTTAGCTCTTAAAATTCACAATAACTTGGGGCACCTGGGGGGCTCAGTCAAGTCTCTGCTCTTAAGCCTCAAGTCATGATCCCAGGGTCATGGGATGGAGCCTCACGTTGGGCTCCGTGTGGAGCCTGCTTGAGATTCATTCTCTCTCTCTCTCTCTCTCTCTCTCTCTCCCTCCCTCCCTCCCTCCCTCTGCCCTTCCTCCACTTGCACGCACATGCATGTTCACTCTCTCTCTCTCAAAACAAAACAAAAACCCTCACAATAACTTATCTAAGATCACTTACCTAATTAGTGGGAGAGCAATGAGAACCCAAATAACATGATTTTTAGCCAGAATATTTTCTTCTACAGTAGAAAAATGAAATTTTAAAACATCACGGTGGTATCATGTTACCTAATATTTCATTCTTGTTCTTCAAGCACTTTTGTTAATGTCATATTATATTCTTTGACTCAGGATTCTCTTCAAATTTTCAAGTATTTTGCTTTTCCATTAGGACGAAGACAATGGAAAATGTCTGAGAACGGTGATGCTTTAAACACACAAACACACACACACACACACACTCACTCACTCACACATACCACTTAAACACAGTCCTCTTAAATTGCAGTTTTTTGGGTCAACATTTCCTATAGAAAAATGTAGTATTTGCTTAACAATGAATGGAAACCATAAAAACCCTAATGATTTTATCAGCAGTAAAACCTCAATATGTCAAGTCAAATGCCCAGGCTCCTTTCTGAAGAATTCATATCAAGGTGTCATCATTATCCATAATGCATTTTTGAATCAGGTCTTAAAACTTAATGTGGCTTTTATGCCTGGAGATAAGGCAGGATTTGGGGTTGACAAGTTACAGTGGCACACAAGAGGGCTTCCGGTTGTTCCTAATTCTCCAGGATGATTTAAAACCATAATTAGCCCTGAAAGTTGTCACTCCTCCTCCTCGCCATTTTGCACTGTGAATGGGTGACAACCTAGGAAGCCAGGGCTACGCCAAAGTGAATAGAGATTCTACTAGAATAGTGAAGAGATTCTACTAGAAAACCTTCTTCATTCTGAAAGACACTGAAAGTGAACAAGGGTTAAAAGACACAGGTTTTCTCTAAAAGGGAATGGACTGTGAGTTGAAAGTTATACAACCAAAAGCCTTGGCAGAGAGACAAAAATGTTCTGAGAATGGACACATCTCCCACAATCCCCGTGCTTGTGGCTGTCAGCCTGGCCGAACCATGGTCCTACGCCTTTACCTCTCTTTCAGAAACCTACGGGGTAACCACTTAAATAATGTGGAAAAGAATTCACAGTCTTCATGAATGAGTATTGCGCGATTAACCACAGTTTCTTATTTTATTCCTTCTAGATAATACTTGCATCTTAACAGTCCTTCCAGTGGCTTCATTCAAGCTCCCTTACCATCAAAATTCAACAGTTCTTTGTAGGCTTCAATCTGGTCAATTGCTGGCCAGATTACTGGCTCCCACGACTCTCTTTTGAGCTGATGGGCATTTGAAAGGATGCCACAGGAGTGAGCCTATGGCTCTCCAGCATGTTCAATTGCCCGGGGCAAAGAACGGGGGCCACCTCAAGTTGTGGTCTCTCTCTTTCCCTGGCCTTCTATACTTTCCCAGGCATTGTGTTTGGTGCCAGAAGATTCAGGCACAGGTCTCTTCAAGCTGATACATGGAACATGTGCTGAATGTCCCCAGAGGGTCCACAACTGTTCTCTGCAAGGGGAGGGTGGGAGAGGGAACGGGGATGCAAGAGGACTGAGAAATGGCTGCCGAAATGGCAAGAAAATGCATGCAGTCACAAGCTCATGGGGAACACAAATGAAGGAGTGGGTCTCTCTTGCAGAGGCAGGGAGGGCGCTATGGAGGCTATGTACCTTGGAGGAGTTAACTCTTGAGTGGAGATGTGAGGTATGAAGAGCATTTCCCAGGATGGAAAGGAACAGAAAGGGCACGTTGGAAAAGGGAACCACTTGACAAAAGCACAGAGCTGTGCAGATAAATCAGGTGTTGCTATGGACCAAATCTACATGTGGGCACCTTACCCACCCACCCCCCAACATGAAAAGAAAGAAGAGATGAAGGGAGGAGAGTGAAGGGAAAGGCCAGCAGAGACCCAGTCCTCAAGTCACTGACTCCCAGCAACACTGCCACAGAGGACCTCTCCCCAGCTCCAGCCCCTCACCCCCCCACCCCCTCCCACCCCACCCCCAGGCCCAGGCACACCCACCTCTGGCTGCCACCAGTAGCAGAGCAAGTGTGTTTTTTTTTCAGTGAACCCATTTTGACTCCCTCTTCCAGATTCTAGGTTTAAAAGCACAAATAGGGGCACCTAGGTGGCTCAGTCAGTTAAGCATCCATCTCTTGATTTCAGCTCAGGTCATGATCTCATGGTTCCTGAGACTGAGTCCCAAGTCGGGCTCTGTGCTAATAGTACAGAGCCTCCTTGGGATTTCCTCTCTCCCTCTCCCTCTCCCTCTGCCCCTACCCCACTTGTTCTCACCCCTCTCTCTCCCCCTGTTACTCTCTCTCTCTCAATAAATAAATAAACATTTTTTTTAAAAGTTGAATAAAAGCACACAGAAAGGCCACATTCCTAACCAAAAATGTAAGAAAAAAAAGGTTTCTTTGAAACTGATCAAATGCAATTAAGGCAGAATATCCAACTCATCTACCTTTGATTAACCTTTATCTGGAGAGAAATGATTGGTGATTAAGAATTAGATGAGGTGACTAATTATATCAGGAATCTGCCTTCGAAATCTCTTTCAGCACCAGAGAAAAAGCTGATAAAAAACAATCATGGCTGTAATGGTGCCTTTTAAGGAGAATAATTAACCTGTAATAACAATTTTGGCCTCAACTTAAGCCCTGTAAAATAATCCTTTTTCATTAACTTCAAGTTCAATTAGCATCAATAATGAACGTTCATTAGAAATAACCGCAGCATCGAGCTCCCTGATGGCTGATTCTGTGCTGCTCAGCCTCTAGCTGAAAGGCCCTCAAGCCCTTTGCTGCCATAGGAGCTACATGTCACCAAAGTGGGAAGCTCTGAGTGTACTCATTGCAGGACAAGGAAGAATTCAGTCTTCTGAAAAATAGAACTTTCATCTGACACTGAAGTTCATAGGGAGGAAGAGGAATAAGAAGAAGAGAAGGAGGAGGAGGGAGGGGGGAAGAAGATGCTGCCATCACCATCCACCATCCACCACTATCCACAACCATCTCTGGTGGCTTATTAATCTAAATGTTTGATATCCACAAGCCTATGTACCAGAATGATAGTGAAGCTTCTCCAGTCTTCAGTTGAGTTGGATTTGCAATTCAGACACTCTCCTGAATTGTCCCACATGAGGAGAAGGTGCCCGATAGGATATGACCCAGAGGGAATCAGGAGGCATATATGGAACTGTCTGCTCTTTCTATAACTCCCCAAATCAAAAATGATGATTTGGCCACTCAGCCAGCATTCCCTCTCCCTTCCTGCTAACAGACGCTCAACTTTGGTCAGATATGGGGTATCAGTGTATGTCAAGGGCACTGCCCCAGACCTGGGAGTTGACTGCAGAATGGGTTCAGCCAATGGTTCTCAGGGTGTGGTCTCCGCACCAACAGAGATGTATTAGACATGCAAATTCTCAGGCCCTACCCTAGACCTGTTGAGTCAGAATTTCTGGGTATAGGACCCCATAGAGTCTGTTTTAATAAGCTCTCTGGGTATAGGACCCCGTAGAGTCTGTTTTAATAAGCTCTGCCATTGGTTCTGATGTATGTTCAGGTTTGAGACCAAGTGAACAGTATTATTTCCTCTAGATAATCTCTTGAGTTAGGCATGGCCATGTTAGGCTGCCCTAGCAAATAGGACACAAGGGAAACCCATTAGGGGCCCTCAGGAGAGTTTTTCTTCTTCTTATGAAGGAACAAAACACAAACACTTGCCCTTTCTGGCTGTGTGTGAAGAAGCTTCTGCAGCCACCAACCCTGAAGGCGGCAGAGTGGAAAGACAGGAAGGGCCTAGGTTCTTGACTTTGTCATGTGCCATGAATTAATCAACACCAACTCTCTACTTCTTATTATGTAAGACTGTTTAGCTCCTTTTAGTTGGATCTTTACTACTTGTAGCCAAAAGCATTTTAACTGACCTTGATGAGCATAAACATGATCACAGTACAAATAATGTCTATGATGCACTTACCATGTGCCAAGTGCTGTGGTGACTATCTCTTGTGCAATCATCTGCATCATCTTCACAGCTGCCCCTCACCTCCTCACTGACCTGAAACCCTCAGTATTAGCAACACTTCTGTGGAAGGCTGTAGTTGACGTGGACTGACTGACCCTAGTGTTCTGAGGGGCCCTGGCCCACTCCATTTTCCCAATCTTTCCCAGATTAATGCATCTTAGAAAGCACCTATAGAGCTACCCTGAGGGTAGGCTGACATCCATTCATTTATGTGTTAGATATCAGAGCAGAATAAAAGGTGAGGAGATTAGAGAGTCTGCATGGAGGACCACCTCAGAATCGTCAGTGGAAACAGATTACCAAGTAGAGACCCTGGACGCATGAGGGCTGTGGACCAAGTAGTGGCTGTGTAGTGTACCAGGGTGGGTGGCCAGGGCCACACATCAAGCTGTCCTTGTCTCTCATCCCCAGGAACTTGTTAGCCTCTAAGCGGAAGTGCTGTCTGCTCCTCTCTCTTCTCCACTTCTTTCCCCTCAGCCCATTGCTCTTCAATATTTAAAACTAAGCACATTTTTTCCTTTAAGGAAATTCCAATTTAGTCACTTCAAAGTAATTTTTTCTAGCACCCACCGTGGTGCCTTGTATATGATAGGTACTTCTCTCAATGTCCATAGTTAAAATGAAAATCAGAAGTTGGGGCACCTGAGTGGCTCAGTGGGTTAAGTGTCCAACTTTCGATTTTGGCTCAGGTCATGATCTCACAGTTCATGAGACTGAGCCCCTAGTCGGGCGCTGTACTGTCAGTAGGGAGCCCAGTTGGGATCCTCTCTCTCCCCCTCTCTCCCTGTCCCTCACCATGCTCATGCTCTCTCTCTCTCTCTCTCTCTCTCTCTCTCTCTAAGCAAATAAATAAACATAAAAAAAAAAAAAGAAAATCAGATAAAGCAGCCAAACTGTAGTATCTACCTGCCCTTGACCAGGCTCCATAGAAGGTCAATGGAAGTGCAAGGACACCCTGAGAAATGAAAGACTTGATGCTGTATGGCTCCCTACTCTGCCTCACCCCTTTAACCTGCACACCCCAAGAGGAAAATGTGAGAAGAGAAGAGAATCCCACAATGCAAGTTGGTGAGAAAATAGAAGAGACGGGGGGAAGGAAAGAGGGACAAAGAACACGAATGACACAGCTGAGGAGTACATGGATATGAGCACCACAGGCTTCTGGAAAATTATAATCAAGTGTCTTTTTTTAAAATAACTTTTCCTTAAAATAGGGATGGGAAGGAAGCACAAGCTTGGAACGAGGAGGAAGTCTTCAGGCTTAGAAACCTAATCCCAGTCAGGGGAACTAAATCTCAGTTCAGTCACTTACTCGTCTTATGATCTGGGCAGGTCACACAAACCCCAAAAGTCTCATTTGTGAAACAGATTAAAATACTCATCTTTTGTGGCTGTAAAGGTTAAATGAGAGAATGTCCCCGCAAAGTGCCTGGCATATAATAAATGTTCAATAAATGTTAGCACCTGCATCTTATTTCTCCAACTGCTCCATCCCCATCATTACCTCATCGAAAGTCAAGTCTGATACCCTGTGCCAGGTAAAGCTTGAGAACATCTAAGTAAATTGCTGGGAAAATTTTCCCTTTGAAGAGGAGGAAGAAGAGGATTAGACTACAGAAAATTCGCCTTCTGAGAGCTGCACCTGCTGTTTGTGCTAACTCAGTTCAAACCACAAATGAAAGGTTGGTGCCAGGAACGGAGTCCCAGCTTCAAGCCCATCCACCAGCTCTGAAAGCCCTACTTCATCTGATCACATTATCTGCCAAGCAGCTCGTCTCTTGTTGAGAATCAGTGCTTTACTTAAGAAAAGCTGCAAATCAAACAACAGAGCTGTCCAGGGAGCTGAGAATTTAGCTCTTTAAACATTTCCTCCTATAAATATAAATGGTTGCTTTCCTCTAGAGAAACCTTCTATCCCTCTGATCTCTGAAGGATTGGAGAGGGTGCCAAGAGGATCACTATATCTTCTGGTGAACATTCCCGATCACCTTAATCTCTTTGCTGACAATCTTCTGATCTGACAGAAATAGAGGTTATCGTGTCCCTCAGTTTATAAAGTATTAGGGGAAGGGGGGTGGATCAGAGGGAAGAACAGAACACCAAAATCACCAGGGAGGCAGATGGGAGGGGGAAAGGGAGAATTACTTTTAATACAGTTGCATAATCCATAATTCAGCAAGCTTTTCATTTCTCTTATCTTCTGAAAAACATGAAATTAAGTTCTAAGCAAAGTGCATAATTTATGAGAAGTCTCTGTGCTGATGATTCCCAAATCCCCATGCCTGGCCCTGACTTCTTATAGGAGTTCTAGTCCCACATTTCCAAATGCCTACAGGATGTTGCTGCCTGGAGTCAGCTATTATCTCAGTTCCCCCATGTGCAAATGGAACTCAACTCTCCTTCCTCAAATCTTTTCTTTCTTAATTCTTTTCTATCAAATATACTCTAATCCTGCTTCCAGAAAGTTCCAGAATAACTTAGATTCCTTCCTTTTCTGTCTCCGACAACAGGGTCTGTGAAGTTTTTCTGGACTCATATTTCTCTCTTTCATCCCACTTTCCAAACCATCCCCCCCCCACTGCACCCCAGATTACCAACTCCAGTCCCTACTTTCTAATCTGAACTGCATACCACTATCAGTTTCATTGTCCTAAAATTCTATTCCAATCAGACCTGTTGACAGCTGCCTGTTTTTTCCCATGAGAAGATTAAATACTCTTGCGTACTCTCCAAGGCCCTCCTATCATTTCCAGAGCCCATTCTTCCCATTCAACTATACTTTCCCAAATCTCGTCTCCAGAGAAGTCCCAGCAGAGCATGAGGTTCATATCAGGAACTCCAGGAAGACTAGTTGATTTAATCATACTGAGCTTGGCACCTCTCACTCCATGCTTCATGCCCCCTATCTGGAATGCTGTCCTTTCATCCTGATTGTCCAATCTCTACTCATCCTCCAGTCAGGACCCATCAAGGCTCAGCTCCATCAGGAAGTCTACTCATCACCATAACTCACTGTTCCTTGCCCCAATACACTTAGACTTTAATCCCCACACCCTCTTGTTTTATTTCAAATAGCTGGTGTAAAGCTCACAGTGTTTTCAATTTTAGAGAGTACAATTCTACATATATAATCTTATTTGATCCTCTTAATCCTGTGAGGTTGGAATCATCTCCTGCATGTCAGTAGAACTCCAAACCATTTAAATGAAGATCCTGAAGCTAATTGGTGCTGGTGTCAAGTCTTAAATCCCCCAATTTTTATAAGTTTATTTATTTATTTTGAGAGAGAGGAAGAGAGAGAGCAGAGGAGGGATAGAGAGACAGAATCCCAAGCAGGCTCTGCATTGACAGCGCAGAGCCCAACACGGGGCTCGAACTCACGAACTGCAAGATGATGTCCTGAGCTGAAACCAAGAGTCAGACACTTAACCAACTGAGCCACACAGGTGCCCTTGAATCCCTAACTTTTGACTCCAAATCCACACTTCTCATCTTCCTTATTTGACTATAAGTTCTTTAAAGTCAGGAATCATATTTTGTAATTATTGTCTTTATAATTTTACAAAGTTCTGAACACACAAGAGATATCTATGATTATTTGTTGAATGGAGAATGGAAGTTAAGAAAAGAATCAATGAGCCATCAAGAAGTGAGCAAGTGCACTTGTAAGACACACACTGTGTTCACTGCAGCATTGGGTTATTAAAGATGGAAAGGGCTTGTCAAGTAGCCATTTTAATATACCATATTTTTATCCCTCATTCATTCTTCATTGATTCACCAGGTATTTACTGAATACCTCCATGTGCCTCATAGTGAGATAGATGAGTCAAAGACTCCCATGTCCCAAGATCCTTCCCCTAACCTAAACCCTACCCAAGTAAGGAAGAGGAAGTACAGTTTTCATGTACATAGGTAAGTAGGTAGATAAGAATTTATCTATTTATTCCCTGTGTCCACACAATTGGTCCCTGCCTAGCTGTAATGAGAACAGAAAATGAGAACAGAGTATCTTGGACGAGTTCACTATATATCCAGAAAAGAACCAAAGTAACCTGCTTCGGTTTTCCTTTTGGGTAGAAATGAAAATAAATTTCTTTAATCTTATCATAGTCTCTAAGGCATATTAGTTAGAGGTAAACAGCTCTTATCATAATCTGCCGGTTTCCAAAGGTATAAGAATCAGAGAAGGTTATCATTTCTTATTATTGCTCTGCGAAATTTTAACTGACCCTCCAACTGTTTATAGAAATAGCATCTTCCCAGTAATGTCTCAGCACCAGCCCTGGAATTAGGTTAGAATCACAGAATGAAAAGAAGAGCAGAGATTAGAACTCACTTGTTTCACGTAACAGAAACTAAGACTCAGAAAGCTTAGGTGATTTGCCCAGGTTCAAGCAGAGCAACTCGGCATATCCTAAAATGAAAACCTAATCCCACAATTCCAAGTCCATAAGTCTCTTCCCTCCTTCCATGCCTCAACTAACATTTTAGTTTTTCAAACTTCATACTTAATTATTGATATAAGGCTTTTCCTGCTATGAAAGTAAAAGTTCTTATAATGAATGTCTTAAGGGTTTAGAAATCATCTTTATGACTTAATTAAAATTCTTTGACATTAAAAGATAAATAAATAAAATATTTGCTGGTTCCATATGGAATTCTTAGGCAATGCACAATGGGATGGCTCTGACTTTCTGATGACTTTAGCTCTGAGCAAATAGGCTGCTTTAGTCCCTAATATTTAAAGATTTCTTTTGGGCCCTTCATTTATTTAATTGTATCTTCTACAAGAGAAACTCTCATTTTGTGTATAGTTATATTTCAGCAAAGATGATATGGAAAGGAAGGCACAAAAAAATAATCAGGGGAAGCCCCTTTATTAATAAAACAACAATAATAATAAAATTGAAGATAATGGATATTTTCAGTTCTCTAACCATGTGCCAGGTGCTATACTAAACTCCTTTTTTAATTATCTCATCTACTCCTCCTAAGAACTCTACAAAACAAGTGCTATAGTACTCTCTACCTTATAGACGAGGATGCCAGGAGCAGAAAAATTAAGTTATTGTCTTACTACCTTAAGAATTTCTAACTAGTGTAGTAAGTTCTGGAGCTGAGCACCAAACCCAGAACAAAATCCACATTCTATTTTCTTAATACACAATATTGTCTCCTTTCAGAAGTAAATGGGCTAACTAATGTTCACAGTTCTCTAAAAAAAAAAAAACAAAATGACAACAAAACAAAACAAAAAACAAAAACAACAAACCTCTTAGAGCCTCCACTCTGAAAAGGATGCTGCTGCTTCTGATGATAATTGAGTATGAGACTGAATACAGAATTACACTCTAGGTTGGAGGATTATACTTCTATCAGGATTTACACAGCTGGAGCAAGATAATTCTCCCTCCTTCTGTTTTAACAATAAAATGTCTTCAGTAAAATAGGGTAAGTCATACAGGTAAACCTGCATATATAAGGTATTTTGTATTTCATCAAAGGAGAGGACATGTGGATTATGGGTCTTTCTCTGAAATGCCACCACACTACCATATGAGAAACCCAAACACAATTTTGTGTGGCAAAATACTTTCTCAATGTTATCAAATGTTCTCATTACCTATCAGGGATCATTTACCATTTCATCCTACTCCGATTTTTCACATTTTCTGTTTCCTGAAATGTAAACATCACTGCTTATGCTGGTTCCTTAAAAGTACTTAGGATTCTCATAGGTTAGAATCTTCACATAAATTACATGTAAGTCTGAACTACATTTCTTCTATAAATATTTAAGCACATAAATAATCTCTAGCCATCCTGCCTGTCATTTTAAACTATTTGACATTTATTGTTTTGAAGAGAAGAAAGGTCAGACGTATCAAATCTGCATTTGTACTTCTTGACATTTTTCTCCAACTAGATTCTTCCAAATTATGGTATTGACATTAATACTAAGAGGAAGGAAGGAAGGAAGGAAGGAAGGAAGGAAGGAAGGAAGGAAGGAAAGGGAAGTATGAGAGAGACAGAGATAGAAAGGGAGGAAGGAAGAAAATAAAAAAGGGAAGAAGAAATGAAATGGAGAAAGAAGGGAGGGAGGGGGAGAGAAGAGGAGGGAGGGAAGGTGTGGGTACAGAGGGGCTGGAGCATGAAAGGAAAAGCAGGATTTGTGGACTGGAAGGGAATGCATGGCTTCCTAATCTATTTAGCATGACCTCTGGTCACACTTCACAGAATGGACTGAGACCATCTGGCCCTACTCCTGGGCTCTCCATCCTTCGTCTCTGCATGGCCCTCTGCACATTTGTCTTCTTGTCTCACAGAAGGGAGTTTTCTTTCTCTCTAGTCACTCCTGCCTGTGGTTTGGCCCATTCCTACCTCGAAGCTGTGATAACATGAGGTTCTCAGTTAAGAGGTGTGCTCACTGTGCTCCAAGAGAGTCACAGTGGTGGAAACGTGGCCTCATTCGACATCCACCCCTTAAAAGGAAAGGTGCCTGTAGGAAAGACGCAAGTAGAGTGAGCCCTCTGAAACCCAGAGTGCCAAGGGTGGCTAGAGATGCTCCTTTCCTTCACAGAATTCCTCATTGTTTCTTATTATACAGTTAAGCGTTAATTTGCACACTTAATATGCCTCCCTCACCAGTCTGTAAACCCCGTGGGGGCAAAGTGCTGGTCTGTTCTGTTCACTGCTGTCAGTGGAGCACCTAACACAGTGACTGACATGCTGAAGCTACTCAGTAATTATCTGCTGAATTAACAATTAAAAGAAAAAAGAAGAAGAAGCAAGAAAGATGAGGAAAAACAAAAGGAGGAGGAGACAAAGGAAATTAGGCAGTGTATATGGGATAACTGACTTCAAATATTTGAAGGGCCCTCATGTGGGAGAATGGCAGAAGGAAAACCACAAGCAGGAGCAAGAAGACACAGAGATAATACATGTACAGTTACACAAGCCGGGACTCGAATGCTAGATCCTTCTCACACTATGTGACCATGGCCAGTTACTTAACCTCTCTTAGCCTCAACTTATCTGGAAAATGGGAGTAATAATAAAGTCAGCCTTACCGTGGTTACAGTGAGGATTAAATAGAGTAACCTGTGTAAAACTGTTCAATGGTAGTTGTTACTAGTATTAAGTTACAGAGGTGTAGAATTCAGCTAGTATTAAATGTTTTCCCAACAGTTCTGTCCAGTAAGCACTGGGAAGTCTCATAAAATAGTGATCCCCATCTCTCAGAAATATTTAAAAGGATAACGTGGCAAAAACTCTATTTCAAGAAGCAGACAGGGCCTGGATGAAGTGCATCTAAGGCTTGTAGAGGTCCACACTGCCTAGACTAGATGACACAATTATCCCCTCCCTTGCTGATACCTGAAACTGCCACTCTCTTCAGTGTTTTTTAATTTTTTTTTAATGTTTATTTATTTTTGAGAGAGAGAAAGAGCATGAGCGGGGAAGGAGCAGAGAGCAGAGAGAGAGAGGGAGACAACAGAATCTGAAACAGGCTCCAGGCTCTGAGCTGTCAGCACAGAACCCGACACGGGGCTCGAACTCACAAACCACAAGATCGTGACCTGAGCCGAAGTTGGATGCTCAACCAACTGAGCCACCCAGGTGCCCCTCTCTTCAGTGTTTTTAAGAAAATTCATCCTCAACACATCTTTTCTTCATTCTGCTAAACTTTCTAACATCATTGACATTTCACTATCTTTGTCTTCTCTTCTTCCTTTCACAGACTGAACAACTACATAAGCACATTTTGCTTCAATTTCTTTAGCACTCCCCCTAAACTTCCTCCTGCCTATGCCTGCTTTCCAGAAGGCTCTGGGCCAAACACAAGGCCCACTCCATCTTTGGAATATCCATCTCCCTTAGCTTCCATGACACCACAATCCAGCGGTCTCTCTTCCTACTTGTAAGTTCTTTCTGGTGATGTCATTGACTCCATTCTATTATCAGATTATGAACTTTCCCAAAGCCAAGGTGTGACCTTCCTTCCTCTTTCTTCTTTCTCAAGAAAATGCATCTGTTCTCAAGAAATAAGCCACCAGGTCCATATAAACAGCTCCCACATCACTATCTTCCACCTGGACATCTCACCCATTCCTGCTTCTGTTCCCTATCTTCATGTGTGTACCAGACAACCTGATCTTGAGATAGAGGCCCACGAACGTGTCGTCATGTCAGGCACTCTCCTCCCAAGCCAGATGTTCTTCCCACCTGTCTTGCCACCAAGTCTGCATGGTCTCAGGCCAAAACCTTTGGCATCTGACTCATTTCGTTTCCCTTATATCTGGGCATCTCCTTGGCCCACCTCTGAGTCCCTTAATTCCCGAGCCAGTGCAACCGCTTCCCAAGGCTCTAGTCTAACTGCCAGCTCTCTGTGCAGTCCAGGACTGAGACCCACAACCAAACACCATTTCCTGAAGAATCTGCAGTCAACGTGCATTCCTCTACTCAAAAACTAAATACTTTCTGATTTCTCCAGCATCAAATGTAAATTCCTGATTCAATAAGCCAGCTCTACCTCTAACTCTAAGTATCTGACTCAGCACCGAGCCTCTCAACTCCCAGAATTCCTTAGACTTCTCTGCTCTGGCTAGTCCTGCTTTGTTACACACACACACACACACACACACACACACACACACACACACACAGTGTCTGTCTGTCTCTGTCTCTCACCAACAATTGTCCCTCCTCTGGGTATTATTTTGTGGGCCCAAATATATAAGGTCCTTTGGTCCTTTGCCTTTCTCTTTTCTCTAATTCTATACTCCCTCCAAGAGTTTCTCAAGTCACCTCCTGGAAGTTTTTTCTAACTCACTTCTATCACAGTCCCAAAAGAAAACTATCATTTTCGGTAGATATCCTTCGACCTGACCCCCTGCCAAAAGGCAATAAGCTTATTCTTTCCAAAATTCCAGAGCTATAATTTCCTGTCTTAGAGGAACTTCACCCCTCCCACTGTGCAGTGAGCAAGTAGAATTCATCAGCCTTTAAGAGAATGGTTTTTGAGAACTGGAGGTACAGAACAAAACTATCTCTAATCAGCCCCGCAGGAGTTGACCTCTCCAAGCCTCCACTGAACCACTATAACCATCTGCACCCTTTCTTCAGCATCAAGTGCTCCTTTCACGGGAGTTATTTATTAGCATGCCTTGTCTGCCTGTTCTCCCCGACTTGTTTGTGAACTCCTGGGAGAAAAAGACTGTGCTCCATTCGACTCGGTAAGTGCTCAGTGCGGGGGGGGGGGGGGGGAGGGGGGGAAGCAAATGAATAAATAAGCACTTATTCAGCCAAAAGTCCAAATGTATAGATACCCATGCAGAAGACTGTCTAATTTCTGTTTGGTGAACACCTCTCACACAGATCTAGATGGTATATCTAGAGATAAGCCAACATGGCTGTGATCTCAAAGCTCATTTTCTAGGCTCCCAGCCATGATAAAGTAACAAGCACTGGACTAAGCTCTTTTGTAATAAACAGCTGTAAAATTGGACTAAATATATGAAAAACTGTTTTCATGGGATAATCAGTAGCACAAGAGAGAGGGAAAATAAATGTGGTGGACCCTAGTATTGTCCTGATTTCCTGCCTGGCAGCATTTGCCACACCCTAAGATGGGAAGGAGGGAATGAAGGAAAAATATCATTGATGGAAACTCTGATTCCAAAAAGGAATGAGGGACTTCTAGTGCAGCAAGATGGAGTAAGATCACTCAATCCTATTTATCCTTCTGCTTACAACCGAGAACTTTGCACAAAAATTAATTAATTAATTAAAATTAAAAAAAACAAACAAAAAAACAAAACAAAAATAAAAACTACAACAACAAAAAAAGTACTAAAGGATTCCAAAAAATAAATAAAACCAGAAATATAGAGGAAGAAGTCAAACCTTGAAAAAGCAACCCATACAGAGGTGAGTTTCCTATTTTTTCCTCTTTTCCCTTGTACCTGTGAACCAAATGTGGGCACCCAAGACAGCTGTGGTCACGGTACCATGGACAGGTAAAATGCCCACAGAAATCTTTTCCTTGCAGTCAAAAGGTGGGGAAAAGGAGCCTTGTGATCCCTAGAGTATAGAGGGAGATCTCTACTTCTTTGTTGTTTCCCGACCCTCTCATTTCATGATATTGAGCTCTCATCACAGACAGCATGGCTAGTGAGGTCAGCAGCCAAAACTCGAATAGAGATCCTGTTAGAAACCACATCTTTCAGGCCAGAGGACTGGAGAAAGGGTGCACTTCAGGCCAGAGTATGGAGAGAATCCCTGATTTGTTTCTCTTTATTATCTATTTTGCCAGAGGGTGGCCCCAGTTACACAAACTGTGCAGAAGTAGTACAGATAGATAAAACTGATTTTAAGAAGAAGCCTAAAGAGGAGAGACAGAAATATGCTAAATCTGTGAAGAAACTGGCCTGGTGTCCCAGCTCACCTCTGGGTAGCACATGTGTGGACAGACACGAAGCAGCATAATAAAGGCTTTAAGAAAAGAAAAAAGGTTTAAACCACACCCAGGTTTCAGACCAAACAACATGAAATTTAATATTTCCAGGATATGATGTAAAATTACTCAATATACAAAAGCAAAACAAAACAAATGACCAGTTCTTCATGGTAAAGATAATCAACAAATGTCAATAACAAGATGATCCAGATGTTGACATTATCAAAGACTTTAAAGAAGCTAACTGTTATAGCTGTGTTCCATGAGGGAAAAGTAAACATTCTGGAAAATACATGGAAAGGTAGGTCTAAGTAGGGAAATAGAAATTATTTTTAAAAATAGAAAATTTAAACTGAAAAATATAATATCTAATATTAAAAATTTAGCAAAATGGAAACAGAAGAAAGAGTAAACTTGAAGATAGATCTCAGAAACTGTGCAATCTGCAAGACAGAAAAAAGTTGAAAAAAAGAAATAGCAGAGTCTCGAAAGAATGTGAGACAATATCAAAAGATGGAAAAGTTGTATATTTTGAGTCCCAGAGGAGGGGAGAAAGGTATTGGTGCAGAAAAAAAATGAGGAAATAGTGGCCGAAAACTCACCAGATTTCATAAAAGACATAAACTTACAGAATACGAATCTCGACAAACTGCAAGCAAGATAAAATCAAATAAAGTCATGCACAGATTCATCATAATCAAACAATCAAACTTCTGAAAACCAAAGACAAAGAAGAAATCTTGAGAAGAGCTACAGATAGGAAGAACAATTTAATGGAAGAATGCTTATCAGAAACTATGAAGGACAGAGGAACAGCATTCTTAAAGTATAAGAAGAAAAGACTTGTCAACACACAATTCAGAAACAAAGGTGAAATAAGGACATTCTCAGATAAAGGAAAACTAAGCAAATTTGTTGCCAGCAGAACCACTCTAAAAGAAATGAAAAAGGAAGTTTTTTAGGTTGAAGGAGAAAAATAAAATAGGGAAATTAAAACTTCAGTAAAAAAGGAAGGGCAAGAAAAATGGTATGTATCTGGGTAAATATAAAGGACTAATTTTTTCCTTTTAAGTTATTTAAGATATGTATAACTGTTAAAAGCTATATATATATAGCTTTAATATATATGTGTGTATATGTACATATATAAACATACACATATATTTATATACATATTGATACAAATATACATATATGTTTATACATTCATGTGTATATATGTACTTACACATGTATTCATACATACATATACATATATACATACATATACATTTATATACATATATACATATATATTTAATACATATATATAATCTAGCAGAGCTTTTAATTATGTACATATAACACATATGACAACTATAACAAAGGGAGGGGTAAAGGGATCTATAGAGTTGCAACATATTTTATATGAAGTACTAAAATTTCAACTCAACAGTATAGAGGTCCCTCAAAAAGTTAAAAATAGAACTACCCTATGACCCAGCAATTACAGTACTAGATATTTACCCAAAGGATACAAAACTAAAAATTGGAAGGGGTACATGTACCCCAAAGTTAATAGCAGCATTATCAATAATAGCCAGACTATGGAAAGAGCCCAAGTGTCCATCGACTGATGAAAGGGTCAAAAAGATGTTGTGTGTGTGTGTATATATACACACACATACATACACATACGTACAATGGAAAATCAGCTATCAAAAAGAATGAAATCTTGCCATTTGCAATACGTGTGCTACAGTACATTATGATAAGCAAAATAAGTCAGTCAGAGAAAGATAAATACCATGTGATTTTACTCATCTGTGGAATTTAAGGAACAAAACAGATGAACATACGAGAAGGAGGAAAAAAAGAGAGAGGGAAGCAAACCATAAGAGACTCTAAACAATGGAGAACACACTAAGGGTTGATGGAGGGAAGTGGGTGGAGGATGGGCCAAATGGGTGATGGATATTAAGGAGGGCACTTGTTGGGATAAGCACTGGGTGTTATATGTAAGTGATGAATCACTAAATTCTACTCCTGAAATCAATCTTACACTATGTTAACTAAAATTCAAGTAAAAATCTGAAAAAAGTAGACTATGAAAGTTTACATATATATATATATATATATATATATATATATAGGTGTGTATATATGGACATATAAATGCAACATACATATGTATATATACATGACGTATATATGTAATCTCTAGAGCAACCACTGAAGTAATAATACAAAGAGATATGGCCAAAAAACAATAGATAAATTAAAATTGAAATACTAAAAAAATATTCAAATACTAAAAACTAATTCAAATACTAAAAAATACTCAAAATTCCTTTCTTGACATCCCCCAACTGATGTCAAGAAAGGAAAAAGAGAAAAACAAAAAACATACAAAAAAAACCCTATAATAGTAGGCCTAAATTCAACCATATCAATTATAACATTAAAAACAAGTAGCCTAACAGACCAAGTAAAAGATAAAACTCAACAGATTAAATTTTTAAAAATCACACAACATCAGAGGCACCTGGCTGACTTAGTTGGTAGAGCATGTGACTCTTGAAATCAGGGTCAAAGTTCAAGCCCATTTTGGGCATGAAGCATACTTAAAAAAAAAAAACAAAAAGACAACACATACACACACACACACACACACACACAATCCAACCATATGTTTTCTGTAAGAAACTCACTGTAAATATAAAGATATAGATTAAAAGTACAATGTTGGCACAGATGTATCACATAAGCACTAATCAAAAGACACATGGAGAGGCTATATTAATATCAATTAAAATAAATGTCCAAATATGAGTATCACCAGGGATAAAAAAGACATACAACAATAAAGGAATCAAATCATCAGAAAAAAGTCAATTCTAAATGTGTAGGCACCTGATAATAGAGCTTGAAAATACATCAAATAAAAAATGATAGAACTGAAAGGAAAAATAGACAAAACAAAACTTGGAGACTTTAGAAGTCCTCTATTGGTAATGCAAATAGCAAATAGACAAAAAATAAGTGAGGACACAAAAGACTTGAACAACTCTATTAACCAAATTGACTAAACTGACATTAATTGAACACTCCACCAAACAATAGTAGAAAACATGTTCTTCTGAAGTATGGAACTTGGAACATTCAGCGAGATAAACCATATTCTGAGGCATAAAACAAACCTTAGCAAATTTTAAATAACGAAAAGCAAACCAGGTATGTTCTCACACTATATCAGAATTAAACTAGAAATCAGTAAGAGAAAGATATCTGGAAAATCCCCAAATATTCAGAAATAAAAGACACATATATAATCATAGGTCAAAAAGAAACACCAAATGGAAAATCTTTAATATTTTAATTGAATATAAAGTAAATTTCATTATAACATCATGAAATTTGTATGATGTTGCTAAACCAGTTATTAGAGAGAATTTTTGCATTGCATGCTTATATTAGAAAAATAAAAAAGGTCTCAAATCCATGATCTAAGTTTTCACCATAAGAAACTAGAAACAGAAAGAACAATTTAACCCAAGGCAAACAAAATGAAGGAAAGATAATAAGAGCAAAAATCAATAAAAATGAAATAAAGATAACAGAAAAAAAAAAACAGTATTACAAGAAATGTTTTTTTGAAAGAAAACCAAAAAAATTGGTAAGGTTCTAGCCAGAATAATCACAAAGAAAAGAGAAACATGATGTAAATTACTAATATTAGGTATGAAAGAGAGGACACCAGTACTGACCCTACAGACATAAAAAATAAGGGGATATTATGAACAATTTAACTTGCATTAATTCAGCAATTTAGATGAAATAAACCAATTACCTGAAGGATACAAACTGCTAAATTCATTCAAAAAGAAACAGATAATCTGAATAACACTACAATTATTATTAAGTAAATATAATTAGTAATCTAAACCATTCCAACAATGACTACACCAGGCCAAGATGTCCTCAATGGAAAATTCTACTAAACAAAAATTCAAGAAAGAAAAAAATTGTAATTCCCCTCCAGGAAAAAATAGTAGAGGAAGCACTTTCCAACTCATGTTTATGAGCCTGGCATTATCCAGACCCTAAAGCCTGTTAAAGACAAGAAAACTACAGATCAACAAACTTCATGAACACAGATGCAGAAATCATCAACGAAATATTAGCAGACCCAGCAATACACAAAAAGGTTAACACATCTTGACCATGTGCAGTTTATCCTAAAAATGTAAAGCTAATTCAACATTTGAAAATCACACACTGTGATTCAGAATATTTACCCCCAAAAAGAAGATCATATGATCTCAATAGATGCTCACTCTCAGGGAGGCCAGACACCAGGTTACAAGGATGGTCCAGCAGCACTACAGACAGGAATACCTGGAGAAGAAATGGGACTTCCCACCACTAGCCAGCACCAGCTTGCCAGCCTTGTGAACAAGGTACCATGTAAGTAGATCCTACAGCCCCAGTCAAGATTTAATTTGACTGCATCTTTGGCTGGTAACTGACTACTATCTCATGAGAGAATCCAAGTAAAAAACACCTAGTCAAGCTATTCCTAACTCATAGGAACTATTAAAAAATGAGTTATTATTTTGAACCACTAATTTTTGAGCTAATTAATATCTTACACAATATTAGAAAACCAACACGCAAAAAAGTATACATTAAAACCGCAAGATACAACCACAAGTTGACAATATCAAGAATTCTGAAGGATGTGGAGTAAGTAGAATTCTCATATATTACTGGTGGGAGTATAAAGTAGTATAACTACTTGTAAAAATAGTTTTTCAATTTCTTATAAAGTTAAACATATATTTACCATATAATCCATTAATTCCAAAATCAATTTAAGAGAACTGACAACTTATGTCCACACAATGGCTTATACACACAATGTTTGTAACAGCTTTATTCATGAGAGCCCCAAACTAGAAACAACCTAAATATCCATCAACAGATGAAAGGATTTAAAACAATTGTGATATATTTATATGATAGAATACTATTCAGTAATAAAAAAAAACTACTAACACATGTAATAACACAAACAAATCACAAAAGTGTTACTCCAAGTGATGAAGCCAAACACAAAAGAGAATATACTTATATGATTCCATTTATACCAACTTCCAGAACAGACAAATGAATCTATTATGTATGAACACAAAAGACAAATGAATCTATTATGATAAAAATCAAACCAGAAATTGCCTAGAATAGGAAGTGCAGGAGGTCATTACAAAAAGTCAAGAAGGCTCTTTTGAGGGTTGACAGAATTGTTTTATGTCCCAATTAGGGTGGCGGTTCACACAGGTGATACATATATCAAAAAAATAAAACTGATTTAAACTAGGTGTTTTTTATTGCATATGAATTATATGTCAATAAAATTAAAAACAATCATCATATAATGTTGGCCATAGATTCACAGTACAGATTTTGGTATCAGGACAGAACTCTTCCAGGCCAAAAATAATCAAGTGTTCCCTCTCTCCTCCTTCCCTACACCACTGATTCTGCCCTCTGATTCTCTTTCTGTCCCTCTTTTGGTCTCTTATCTACATCCATGCTTCTCTGTGTCCAAGAAATAATTCCTACCTTCTGTTTCCCTGGACTACCTCTCCTTATACATTCCTCTCTGTGTCACCAACCCTATCTCTGTCATTCTCAGTCATTCTGTCTCTTCCTTAAATGTGGTGGTTTCTGTCCATCTTCTGTCCCTTCTATACCATTTCCTCTCGTCTTTAATGGATCTGAATACAAGATCAAAGAGTTTTTTATTCCATTATTATTTATTTATTTATTTATTTATTTATTTATTTATTGAGTTTGTTTTCTTTGTTAATTTTAAAACAGACTGTAACAAATATTTGTGTTTTATTAAAATGATGTTTCTTATTTATGCAGCATTTATTAAAAATTATTACATGTAACTTAAATGGTCCTTGATTGTTACTGTTCCCTCACTTGTGAAAAGGCTCCCCTTCCCCACTTCAGAAAGCTTTTGAAGGACCCATTCTGGGAAAGCATGTAATCAAGAGCTGGAGGAAAACACTAACACTTGTTAAATACCATCTGTGTGTCAGGGCCTACTACGTGCCTTATCCTATTTAATTCTCACAACAACCCTAGGACATGGGTATTATTATTATTATTATTACTTACAAATAAAAAAACTATAGTTCAAAGAGAAGAAAATAAATAGCCTTGGGCTAGGAAATGATAAAGCAAGGTTTCAATCCCAGATCTATGACTTACTCTACCCATTATTTAGAATAGTATCTTCTAGCTTTGATTTCCCACAAATCCAATTCCTTGATAGAAAAATGGATAAACAAATGGTGTTATATTCATATAAAGGAGCACAGCAAGGTGATAAAAAGATAAAAAAGAAGGGCGACTGGGTGGCTCAGTCAGTTAAGCATCCCACTTTGACTCAGGTCATGATCTCACGGTTTGAGTTCGAGCCCTGTGTCAGGCTCTGTGCTGACAGCTCAGAGCCTGTAGCCTGCTTTGGATTCTGTGACTCCCTCTCTCTCTGCCCCTGCCCCGCTCACACTCTGTCTCTCTCTCTGTCTCTCAAAAAATAAATGTTAAATATATATATATATATATATATATATATATATATATATACATACACATATATACATGTATGTATATATACATATTTTATATTTATATATATATATGTATATATATATATATAAAGAATGTTAGTACACAAAGACATTGACAAATTGCACAGAAATCATACTGACTAAAAGAAGCCAGACACAAAAAAGTACATGATTCCAACTACATGAAGTTCATCTAAAATAAGCAAAGCTAACTAATGACACAGAAATCAGAAGGATAGTTACCTTGCGTTGGGGGTGGATACACACTGAAAAGGGCAGGAAGGAACTTCCTGAGATGCTGGGAAAGTTCTGAATCTTTATCTGGGTGCGGATTATATGGATGTTGCAGATGAGAATTATAATCAAGCTGTACACAAGATTAATACATTCAATATACTTAACTGCATTTGTCATCGCTCAATTTAAAAAATAATAATTTTCTGATGTTAATATGTAAGTTCTTATGTCCCACAACTGAAGATTCATTTCCAGAAAATTCTGGAAGTGGGCAAAATTACTTCAATGAAAGGACCTCATTTCGAGAAACCATGGGAAGGGGCCACATAACTCCTTTCCAGGGCTGCTGAGCTGTTAAACGAAGGCCAATGCTTGCCTCAAAATCTAGAACCTAGTACTGCTGCTCTTAATGTCAAAGGTTGGTTAAAAGTATGAATCAATGAAATAGAATCTCAGCACTTTTTATGATCTTGTGTTGTTATTTTTCTACTGCCTTATATATTTATTTCTGAATAATCCAGACGAGAATCTTCTACATAGGTTATTTTACATAATGTTCAGAGACTCCAGGAGGTAAGCCAAGACACGTTCTGTATTTTCTCGTTTAGGAAAAAAGACCCAGAGGTTCAACAAGTTTAGGGAAGTTGCACAAGATGTCAAAACTAACAAAAGGTTAATATCATAATGGAACCCAAGTCTTCTAGCTCCTAATCTAGCATTCTCTCTACCACAGAACATTGACTTTAATTACTTGGGCTGAGAATGTGGAAAGGATCTATAAAGGAGACCTGCCCACACCCACCCTCAGAAACCATGTCCCAATGGAAACTCAATAAAATATAAATAAGGGAAAAAGAAAAACATGGTCAATGATTTAAGTTTCCCTCTGATTTCCTCTGGCTAGTTGCATGATTTCCTACAAGCTTGCCTAGATTTTCTTTATTTTTATTTTTGTTTTCAGATCTTCCCTTTAGCCTTTTCCTTACTTCAGGGAATTCTGACTACCTACCTCTCCATGCACCTGTTGTTACATAACCACAAAAGTAAGGTTCAAGAACTAAAGACTCTTAATTAACCAAGTAGTTGGGTGTATATGTCCCAATGGAGCTCTCCTTCTGCCCAGTTCTGGGACTTCCCACATTCTAAAATGTCTATGTTCACCAAGTGAACCTGAGACAATTTTCCTGGGAAAGGACCCAAGCTCATCTGAAGAAACAAAAGTTGTTCTGAGAAATCTGACTCACCAACAAAGTGCTAAGATGTGCCCCATCTCCTCCCCAACTTCCCACCAGGCCAATACTCTCTTTTAAACTGCTCCTTCCTTACACTTTGACCTGTGTGAAAAAGGCCAGGTCATCACTAGGTTAAGAAAAACTGGCCACATCCTAGACTGGAGAACAACACAATGGTTCTAAGAAAGAAGACACCCCTAGGGTTCCTTGGTAACTTTATTCACACCTCTCGTCACATAACCCCTGGACCTATAACCATCCTCACAAACATGTCCTATTCTCCTTCTACTCCCAAGCAGAAATAATGTCCTTGTGCATCTTAGGAAAGCAATGGCTCAGCCATGCCTCATAAAAAACACTACCTGTAAAATGCTGCATGGATACTTGACAGCCTCTTTTAGATTGAGGCACTTTCTGAGGTGGCCTCCTCCCTCAGCCATGTGTCTCCATGGAATCTCAAAGGTTTAACTGCTCTTAATGGGCTCATGTCCACCAACCAGTTGGTACCCTCCAACCTTCTCCTGCATTCCCACTTGACAAGGAAAAGGCAAGCTCCAGCTAATTATAACAAAGAAATTACCAGAGGCTAGTAGCCCAGCACCTCTGTAGGCATGGAGGGGCCTGAACCGCACATACTGCCCTCAGTTAAGAAAGATCCACCATCTGAAAACTACTGCTCTGTAATGTCTCTATATTGTTCTCCATTATTAGATTTCATACGTTCATAAAGTTAAGGCTTGCTTTCTTCGTGTAGGAGAAAAAATAATTGGATTGTGAATACTCTGCTTGAATCTTTGGACTGAATCCAAGGTCAAAAGACCTTGGAGGCCACTAGTTGATAGAAATGAAGTAAATACCACACCTCAATTCTCCTCATTCACATTTCTGGGGAAGCCAATAGAAATTATCACCATGGTCACTCTCCCCATTTCCACTAGATCTCACTTCTTAGCCCAGGAATTAGAAGCTAGCTGCATGGGAACCCACAGTATTACAACTACCACCGCCAGGGTCACCAGATGTGACCACACATCAGGACTGCACAACTCCAGATGGCATCATTCAAATAAACTAAAATGCACAACCAGACACTGCGGTGTTGCTGCTTCTAGAAAAAACCATATGGTTTATAATGATGGAACACTTTATTATGTCAGGCATTGGGCTACAGATTTATACATGTCTTCTAATTTAATCTCCATGGCAGCATTTTGAGATAGGAACTATCCCTATTTTACTAATGATGAAACTGGACTTCAAATATTTTAAGGAACTTTTCAAGTCATGGTTATTGAACACCAAATCTTTGTTACATGACCTTCTGACAAGGATAAGGTAAAGTTTTTCATCTATTTACATGGTTTCATTTACATGGTTACATAATCTGCATTTTGGGATGATTCCTTTAGTAGAAAGAGCCCTAATTTGAAGGCAAAAAGATCTATAGTCCTAGTCAGTACCTAGCACAGCATCTAGCATCTCATAACCTCTCAATGCATAAATGAAAGTTTCTAGGTCTACCATTTTTCACCTTGAAAAAGTGTTAACAAGTAACTGGATTTCAGTTACTGAATTTATAAAATAAAACAAATACTCGCCCTGCCTACTGTAGGATTGAAAAAAATATATTAAATTTGAAAGTTCTTTATAAATTATAAAGTCCCATACAACTGTAACAGGACATTAATAATGATTATAAAGAAAGGGCTAGGCAAATTTCCACAAAATGAGGTTATCAAGTAGTAATCCTAAGAATGGCACGGGGCTTCAAGTTCTGCTGAAACAGAAGTTTCCTCTCTTCCTCTCCCTTCTGGAGGCCAGTCGTCCTTGTCCTTCAGAAGACATACTTCCTTATAAAAGCTTTCATTTTTTTTAATGATAACACTGTCTTCCCACACCATGCACACAAATCCCTCATGGGCTTTCCTTCTTTTTCTTTTGTAAATTTGTGGAAAGATCAAATGGATTTAGATGAACTTCATCTTTCTAATAGCTGTGTATATATATTCTCAGCATTGCAAAGGGGTTTCAAGTAGCCAGTAGGAGTCCACCAAATCTAGACGTGATCTCATCTTCTCAAGACCCACGTACCTTCTGCCCTGCCCAATGGCTTGATGACACACACACTAGAGATGCATCTTAGATGCATAATGTTCTATGGGTGTGGCTCCTCCCTCATGGATAGACACACAACACCCCAGAGAAATACTCTGTGTCAATCTGGGGGCAGAGAAAAACAAACCCGGTACTTTCAAAAGATTTTCTTCTCTAACAGTCTCCTTGTAAGCACATCCCATCCAATTTCAAAGATACACATGCAATTCTTGTCTTGTCCTCCTGGAAACATCCAGACCCAAAGTGTCTCAAGAGTTGAATCCTGAAAGATCCTGATTCCTGCTTTTGTTCCCCATCCCAGCTCTCCTGCCTGTTGTGGCTTCTCAACATTTCCAAATATAAAACTGATTAATAATGAATTCTGTGGCTTATCTGACCCACATCTCACCTTACTCTTTGCTCCTCTGGAATTCCATTCCAAAGTCAGAGGAATATCAAGTTCAGAAAATAAGGTTTCCCTGATATCCACCCTGAAGTTTCCTTCTCCAAGTTGCATCCTATTACTTCTTTGGGTGACACTATATAACTCCTCTCCCTCTTCAGAGATTTGTAGATTGTTACCAGGGCTTTCCCTTCATCGCCACTTCGCTCAGCCATATATATTTAATTCTTTTCATCTTTCACCATAAATTGGTCCCCTCAACTCTTAAATCAGCTGATCTTCTCTGGACTAGTTCCAACTCCCCAAATTCACCTCAAATAACTGATATTCCTTCTGAGAGCTCCAATTTCCTCTCTATCTTCCTTGGCTCTCTTTGCCCTCTCCAGAAATGAAATAGGAAGGCACTGACAGATATGTGAGGTCAAGGGTCAGGTGTATTGCATTGCATACATCTACTTTAAATTTCTCAGGTCTCTCCATAGCACATGTAAAATCCCCAGTTGCCTATCCCCTTTCCTGGAGTGAGAAGGGGGCTGCTTATAGAGAAACAAGCCCTCCTAGCCCACAAGTCAATATCCTCTAGGCCTCTGCCTGGGGGAAGGCAGAAGCAAGACATCAAAACATCCAGAAAACAGGTTACAAAGTGGGGCTCTGAGCAATGTGACTGCCTCCAGGCAGACATCTTTTCTGAGGTTTGGACTGTCCCAGAATGGTAGACCAAAATTCATACAGTCTCAGCAATGGCCTTTCTACGCTCTTCTCCATGAATGAGTGCTGTGGGGAGCTGCTTCAGACTTCGAAATATTGATCCCGTTTATGAATTCAAAGCAAAGCAACCCACAAAGAAAACACATTTGCGTGTCATGCATTCTAAGGCCTCTCAGCTATCCTTTCGTCCTCTCAGACGTCCCAAACCACAAGCAACAGAGTTTTTGCTTCATGCTGACTGGGTGCTTTTCCATTTCTATCACATCCCTAGTCATGGTCCTGTTCAGATTCAGGAAGCTATCTTCAGTCTGAGACAAATGGGTTGCTGCAGGCCACCCACCACTCTCTTCCCTCCTCACAGCCCCATCAGCATACTTGTGCCCCTCTAGACCAGACCAACAGGCATCTGGGCAGAAACAGGGAGACATAAGCTGAGTTGTGCCTATTTTCCCTTTGTATGCCTGAATATCCTATGTCACAGAAGAGTTAAATGCCTTTTCTACAAAACAGAGCCCATAAAAAGGAATAAATCCATTTCCTCAAACATAATAAATAGTAAAATTAATCCAAGTGTGAGAACCTAAGCTTGAATTTTCATACAAGAAAACAAATGGAAACACCATGATATATGTTGCCTCAAACATGAAACATGATAGAACAGGGTGTGTCCACTCCCTCCAAGGGGAGGTCTGCAGTGGAAACCATATCTGAATGAGGCTGGGGAGGCAGTGGGAAGGCAAGAGGCTAGTCCGGCATGGCCAGCTGCCTAACTGAAAACAGCATATGCCTCAGAGCAGGAGAGCCCATCCTGTTCCAAGTGTGATCACCACAAGGCCTGAAATGCTTTTCAATAAGCTGTCTGTCTCTCTGGAGGTCATGGGGAGCTCATCCAGTTACACTTAGTGTCTTATTTGATCCCATCAATAATCATTTGATCCCAATGCTGCTGAAAAATGCTTGGCCAAAATTTCTAGCCTTTTAATGACAGAATCCTGGCTCTTTCTGAAAACAGCATTGCTAGATGTGTCAAATGATGCATAAGGCCTTGGTCCAACTGCCAAATGGACTGTGATGCTAAGGGAGGACTTGGGACGCTCACAGAGACTCCCTGCTGTCAGTAGCAAAGCAGTTCTTGAAGCACACTCCTCTCGACATGAAACTCCCCTACTCAGTGGCTTCAACTCCTTACCAGAGGCTTGATTGGAATATATGCTCCACATGCATTAAGCCTGTGACTCTTCAGAAACACCCACTGATAAGTTCATGCTACCTGCCTGTTTATAGTAGGCAAGTTCAGGGCTGCAGAAAGGACCCCTTTTGTCTGTTATCAACATCTCACAATAGCTGATCTAGACTGTTGGGCCTATGGTCATTTAACGAGAGGTGATAGGAAAGCTCCAGAGATGTTCACAGACATGAAAGTAGAAGACAATCCACATTCCCAGAGAAGTCATTCTTATATCCATTACAAATACATTAGGCGCTAAAAGAGAATGTTGCATGTATAAACCACAGAAGCCATGATGACATTAAAGCACAGCTGTTCTCCACAAAAGTATCTGTGGAGAGACAACAGTATTAGTCTCCTATCTCAGTTCACAGGAGGCTCTATCAAACTCATCAAACCCTGCTTCTTACTACAAATTCTGCCTGTTAATATGAATTCTGACATTGAACACAAAGGGGTCATTTTAGGTGCCAAGGATACCAATGCTAATGCTGAAATATGCATCCAGATTCTGTTTTCCTTGGGAACCACATACAAGTATGTTTTCTGTGCAAGGAGGGAAGAACCTCAGCTTCTAGATCTCCCTGCTGTGTGATAGTACTGGGCATGCGTGGGAGGATATGTGTATGCTGGGACAAGCATGGTAGGTACTTGTAGCTCTACAGTGGGCTCTTTTCAGTGCTTTCCATCCAATTAATACTAGTCATTAGTAACCGGTGGAGCATAAAAATTTCATTTATTTCTGATGATGAGAATGATAGAAAAGATGCTGGGTTTGCTCAATGGAATTAGTGTAGGCTTTTAAAAAGGCATGATTTCTTTTCTGTGTCTTCTCATTCATTTACATTGTATATTTTATTCACTGAGCCTTTCCCCAGTGGTATTACGAGAGAAACATCCATTCAAAACCACCTGGTTTTCCAGTCAAAGAATACTATGGGAAGAGTTAGAAGTAAGTGCCTGCACACACACCCCTAACTCAGTGAATATGAGAAGAAAATGAGAGTAAATGAAACAGAAACCTTATTTCAGGAATCTCTAGCAGAGAGATCTGCAGTGAAACAGGCTTGCCAGAGACTGTCATCCAGAGCTGCTGCTACAGACATTCAAGCTAAGAATTAGAAGGAAGGTTGGGGGGGTGGGGGGCAAGAGAAGAACTATTGTCTCTTCTGGCTTCACAGTGACTCTCCCAATGGGAGAGAATCTCAACAACTCTGCTCCCTCTCCTCACACCTCCCTCCTGTCCCGTATTTCTTAGTTCCTCTGGGGCTCTTCCAACAACATCTGAGAGGGGGGGAAAAAGAGTCTGAGAGTGGATAGCAGACTGGGGTTGGAGAGAGGGAGCAGAATAAATTAATGAAGAAGAGGCAATCCGTACATAAGTCAACATTTGAAGAGAACAGCTAGGGGAGATTCAACCATATAAAGAAGAGTTCTACATTCTCCAAGAAAGTGCACCACATTACCCACATCTACGGTGGCCAGAAAGAGGAACAAGGGAAAGGGAAGATGGCAACAGTCGTGACATCTAGAACTAAGCTTGGAATGTAGAAGTAATAAGGACATTTCAACTGTCCCAGGGGTCCCCTGTTCAAAGTGCATCCAATTTTGGCTGGGACCTGGTGTAAATCGGTAGAAAGAAGAAGCATTCTGCCAAGAGAGAAAACTTTTCTTCCAACTTAGTTACTGGAGAGGAAGGAAAACCCTGGGAAGTGACTCTTTTCAGCAAGAACATAAGACCGTATTTTATGGTCTAACTGTGGGAGGAGGTTTGCAAAAGGAGGAAAGACCTAAGAACCAGAGGCTGGGGTTTTGAAAATAGGGATTAGTTGACAGTGGTTGCAAATTGATGTGCCTAAAAATACAAATCCCGACACGTTCAGGCGGGAGCTGCTCACCGATCCCCAAGATCTGGAAGAGAAGCCGGGGCTGGGAGGCACGGATCGCCGCGGACAGCCTTCCCTCTCTCCCCACTTCCGAAGCCTTCTTCTCTGGCATCAGGCGGATCCTCAACCGCCCTTCGCCGTGGTGAATCCACCAGCTGAACAGCTCGCTGAGGTTGAACTGGAGCAGTCCCGCAATCACCTCCTCTGGGGGCCCGACACAGCCCTCAAGGATCGCCTCCTCTCCCAGCTCCAGTACCAGCTGCTTGGCGCGCCGGAGCTTGCGAACCGAGCCGCCCTTCAGCACCCTGGTCAGCGTCCGTGCCTGGGCAGGGGCTGGCGAGCTGGAGCCTTCCGTCCAGGAGACCCCGGGCGGTTGCCCTACCAGCCTAAGTAGTGGGGCGCAGTCGAGAGCCAAGGAGCCGCGTGCCTCAGGCCGTCTGGCCCTCGGCTCCAAGAAGGACGAAGGCGGCAGCAGCAGGTCCCGAGCATAGACACGGAAGAGCGAGGGCACCACAAAGTCCACCGCCAGGCTCTTCCTCTGCAGACGTGAGTAGCTGAGAGGCTCCCGAGGCTGCAGAGCTGGTCCCACGGCGGGTGAGCCGGCGAGATGGCCGGTGCCAGTCCCGGTCCCGGTTCCGGTTCCGGAGCCCAAGGCTGCCGCTGAAAGCAGCAGTAGCAGCAGCCCTAGGAGCCCTAAGGCTCCCATCCCGCCAGAGAAGAGTTGTTTATACTAGTCTCCCGACTCTCCAGGATCCAGCCTCGCCCTTCACTTCCCCTCAAATGAAAAGGGGCTCCGAATAGTCCTTGTTCCTGAACAGTTCCTTCCACCTGATATCTGGGGGATTAGGCGTCCACTTGATTCTCTAGCTTCCCTCCAACTGCAAGGAGGCAAGCAGGAGTCTCAATAAAATGGGGCTGGAGGCTCAGGGGTGTGTCAAGAGACCCTGAGCACCTCGGGCTCAGCAGCTGGGACCCTGTGCCTCTGGCGCGCCAAGACTCGTGCCGCGCCCCCGTCTGTAGCTTACTGCGCTCCAGAACAAGAGAAACTACTATGGTTGAAGGGAGGTGGCGATGTAGTCCTCTCCTGCCCTCCGAGGCTTGAGCTGTGGTCTGTCCGCGCTCTCCAGCAGCCTCCAATACTCCGCAACTTTCCAGCTGGGAACGATGGTTCGGAGGGTTTTGCTGTTCTAGCCCCTTCGCCAGCGCTTCTTTGAGCTTCTGAGCTCCTCTTCCTCAGTGTAGGGAAAAACCGGGGGCAGGGGTTGCTTTGTCGGGCACCCTCCTGCAACCCTCCGCAGCGGGAAGTCTGCGGATTGCACTGCCCGCTGAACTTCTGGGCTTGAATCAAGCCCCCGCGATGTGAAGTGGAGGCTCAGGGCGCCGCGGCGCAAGTTTGCAGCGTCCTTGCTCTCCTCCCGCGTTTCGTCTGCTCAGAGTTCTCAGGCACCGAAGCGGCCCCGGCGGCAGCAGCCGAGTGAAAGCATTCTGTGCAAAAGAGCCCGAAATCTTGCTGCCCCCTCCTCACCCATTGGCAGCCCCCTTGGCTTCAGTTGGCTGGGCAGAGGGCGGCCGGAAGGAGCTTCAGTGCTGCGCGACCCTCCGGACAGTGGCGACAGGATGTGCCAGCTGCTACCTCCGCTGCCGCCCCCGGAGCCGCTGGATCGCATCTGCCTGGGCGCCCGCCACTTGCAGCTGGCTGAGGCGCGAGCTCGCGCCGGGAGGGGGCGGGACCGGGGCGGGGGCGGAGCTCGAACGGCCAACTCCGCGCTGCTGCCAGGCTCACGCAGGCCCGCCCCGTCCCGCTCGCACCCGCCAACCAATGGCGTGACGAGATAGCCCCTATGCAAATCTGCAGAGGCCTCGGCATTCATTGAGAAAAGCGCAGGGCCCGCCTCGCCCTCCCTCCATCACTCTCCCCTCCTTCCTCCAGATTCCCTGCCCTATTTCTCTGTTATGTGAACAGGAGAGCGTTTTGGATAAATGGGAGGTCTGAAAGAGGCCTTTGCAATCAAGCACTCTCCCTAATTATGCATTTAAAAGATTAAAACGGGTCCGACTTCAGAAAAGCTGGTTCCGGAAATAAAACTGGAGGCGAGGGGTAAAGGAGTGGGAGGAGGGGCAGCACGACATTGCCAAAACGGAGAGTAGCTTGTAATAGGCCCCGAGACAGAATCTTCTGTGACCCTTCCATTATTTAAACGCATTCCTGGGAACCTGACAGTTCCGCCATCGATATGAGAAAAGTTAGCGGCGTGGAGGTAGAGAGTAACGGTGATCGCTTAAGAGTTCTTCAGCTGCAGCAAATACATTTCAGACTTGTCAGTTACCCTGTGTTTTCTCAAAACGGTGCTTGAACATGTGTCACTTCCTTTCGTCTCTGCAAGGTAAATATTTTAAATTTCAGCTTTAGAGATGAGAAAACGGAGTCGAAGAGATGGTAATTGATTTTCCTTTGGTCACATAGTCATGCGTGCGTCCCAGGCCCTCACTCTTGTACTCTTATTCATGCGGCTTTACCTATCTCTCCATGAATAACAGGCCAAGAAGATCTGAAGGGTGACTTAGCTGGAAGGAATAATGACTGAATACTTGCTCATAGCCTTGGGAGCAAGAGTTCAGAACCAAAGAACATTTTTTATTCATCTGTGAAGTAAGGACTGTACCTCTAGTATCTTTTTCCCTTTATCTCTCCAGAGTTTCCAATACAGAACTCAGAGAATAGCTGTATTTATAACAAGTGGTTCACTAGAACCAGAGACAGAACTGTAGTCTTCAGTTCACACAAATCCCTCCATTCCTTCTTCTCAAAGGTTGATTGTCATGCCTTGTGCTGTCAGAGCAAAACATAAGGCAAGATCCTCTCTTGAGGAGCTCATAGCCTGACAGCAGAGAAGCTTCCTCATAGAATCAGAGCATAGAGTGGAGTTGAATCTCCCTCGCTGAGCTGCAGAGTGCTGCAGTAATGTGTACACTAACTCACAGGAGGTGGTAACCAAACAGGGCCTCTGCTCTCACAGGCTGGGTTCCTTAGGGCCTGTGGCATTGCCTTTGGCAACTGAAAGACCTAATGACAAAAGAAAATTGATCCTTGGAATGATTTGCTTCCTGCTCTATGTGTGGTAACTCACTTAATTTAACAAGGTAACTGGCTTCTCCCTGGAACTCAAACTGGGTACACTGACTTTAAAAGTTTAAGGGCAAAGAATGATTTGGCCCAAGGACTAGAATGGATGCTTGTACCTTGGTAGAAGGGAGGGAGGGAGGGAGGGAGGAAGAGAAAGAGAAGAGGAAGGAAAGGGCATGGAAGCTAATATTTGGAAAGGATATGTTGGTTGATACTTTCCTAGTATGTGACCATATATGTTTTCATTTTCATCAGCTTTCACTGGTGTGCACACTGATAGAAGAATAATTTTCTATTTGAAATGTTTAAAAGACTCAAATGTAGGTCCTTTCACTCCCCCACTCCATTCCTTATTCTCTACATAATTCTTGTCCAAAGTCCAATTGACTGGAGTAATTTGTCGAGAACTATGAATCTTCTGCTACAATCAGTGGCCACTAGGGGGCTGCAGAGACTTGAAACTTCAGTAGAGCCGCCAGGGTTTAACCTCCCAGATAACATCAGTTGTCAGTCTGGGACCACTGCCTTTGCACCCAGTGCATGCAGGGCTCACTTAATTCTCATATTTTTATAAATTCTATCAAATTTCCCCTGAAGAAGAAAAAGTGCTTCTCCCTGTACATTAAATCACACCAAATTTCAAAACTGTTATTCCCTTTTTAATTTTTTTAATAAAAATTTTTAATGTTTATTTATTTTTGAGAGACAGAGACAGAGTGTGAGCAGGGCAGAGACAGAGAGAGAGGGAGACACAGAATACGAAGCAGGTTCCAGGCTCTGAACTGTCAGCACAGAGCCCGACGCGGGGCTGGAACCCACAAACTGTGAGATCATGACCTGAGCTGAAGTCGGATGCTTAACTGACTGAGCCACCCAGGTGCCACCCCCCACTTTTTGTTAATTTTAAATTTTTTTTTTCAACGTTTATTTATTTTTGGGACAGAGAGAGACAGAGCATGAACGGGGGAGGGGCAGAGAGAGAGGGAGACACAGAATCGGAAACAGGCTCCAGGCTCTGAGCCATCAGCCCAGAGCCTGACGCGGGGCTCGAACTCACGGACCGCGAGATCGTGACCTGGCTGAAGTCGGACGCTTAACCGACTGCGCCACCCAGGCGCCCCCACTTTTTGTTAATTTTAAAAAGGAGGCAGGAGTGAATATTGATAGTTCATTAGTCACTATATGCATGCACCTGTAGGAATGTGAGTGTGTGTGTGTGCATGCACGCATGTGTCTGTCACATCATACAGTGGGCTTTTGGAGAAAGGTACATATTATTATTTCCATTACAGAGACAAAACAGTTAAGGATCAGAGAGGCAAAATAATTTGCCCAAGGTCAGATAGCAAGTAAATAACAGCAGTGGAATTCCAACCAATGATTCTTTTTCTCCAAAATTTACACATCCCTCTGGAACAAATTAGGCCTTTTCCTCATGCCTACAGCTATAATGTTGACACCTCTACCCTATATCATTGCCACCTGAAGGAAGGGAGATGAGAAAGTGCAGTTAAGAGCAAGTAGGGGAAATACAGACAGGGATAAAAAGCATGAGCAAGAGTGATAGCTAACATGTCTCACACACTTATTTTCGGCCAGCATATTTCAAAATAATTCCCATGCTTTATCTCATTTAAGATTCACAGTAAACTATGAGGGGAAGTAATAGTATCTCTCTTCTACAGATCACGAATGGAAGCTCAGAGAGAGTGACTTCCCAAGAAGACTACACAGGGAACAAGATTTGTTAAAGGAGTTGAACTTTGGTATCAGACAAAGAAGTCCATGGCTTGGAATCCTGGGCAATCTTACAAGAGGGAAAATGGAGTGGGATGGAATAGATTGAGGTGGGCAGAGGTGAACGGAGAAAGAAACTAAAAGCCCAACTGAAAAAGGGAGAAGCAGGGAGTGGGGTTGGTGAGGAGGGGGGCAGATAGGGGATACTGGAAGCTCTGAAGACAGTTAATGAGGTGAGCTGCTGTGAGTCACCTTGCCATTGACTTGAGCATGTAAGGTGGAGAGAGAGAAAAGTGAGTAGTCCATGTAGCAAGAGAGGAAAGGCCCAAGTTGCACAGTGAGAGCACTGAGACCCTCTTCAGTAAACTCCCAATTTCTGAAAACAGAAAAGTAAACACCTCAGGGAGGGGTTTGAATTCTCTATAAGAGAAGCAGTGATAAAAACATATCTCAAATCCAAGCAGTGTGACTTAAGGCAAAACACATCTCACAATTGCAAAACCTGACTGAGACCTACAGGGTTAACTAAGTCAGGCATCTAGTTGGTCGAGGAGGAGGCAGAGGAGGAATAGGAGGGAGCAAAAGGAGGAAAACAGGAAGAGGAGCAGGAGAAATAAGAAGGAGAAGGAGAAAAAAGGCAAAAGCAAAATCAGGAAGTCAAGCTGAAACTAGGCCTTACCAGATACTCTGGGCTAAGATATTTGGGAACCCACAATTGGAAGAGCTTACCCTGGGCCAACAGGAATTGGGACCCAGAAGAAACATTCAAACGAACTCTGGATTTGTGTTCAGGAAACTGGCTTTCAATTAAAGACTTGCTTGAGAGGCTCTATGACCTTAGGAAAACCCTTACTTTCTCTGGGCTCAAGTATCTAATTAGAAGAAGGACCAAGTATCGTCTTTAAGACACACATCTGTTCTGAAATTCTGTGTGAGATTCTCCAAGTGGCCAAAAGGTCTCACCCAAGACTGGGAACCAGAGTTGACAAGTACTAGAAGGAGGCTATGAACTTTCAGGGGAACCAGGGAAAGAGCTTGGACCTAATGCTAGCCAGAGAAAAGTGAAAATAAAACCAAAACTTCTTTTAAAAAATGTCTCTGCCACTAGACAAACCTGAGCTTTGAATCTATAGCCTGCGATTGCTGACCAGTCATACATAAGGTATTTTCTAATGATCATCATGCTAAGAGGAAAGTTATTAATTTAACTATCATTTATTAAGTACCTACTGTGTGCTTGGTTTTACATGAGGTGCTAAGGAGAGAGATTGTGGTAAATAAAACAGTCAGGGCTCCTACCATCATGAAGCCATGATAAGATTAAATTTTAAAAAACCCAAAATACAAAACTGAATTTATGCCTGTGCTACATATAAGCAAAAATCACAAATACAAAAAAAAACTGAAGGAAAACATTGAAAAATAGACTTATGGGGTGGCAGAATTGGGAGTGATTTTGTTTCTTTTTACAGATGACTTTTAACAGTTTTGTATGACAAATAATAATAACATTGGCTTTCATGAAGAAGGTATATCAGTCAGGGTGTCCAGGTTATGTTATAACAACAATCAAGACTCTCAGTAACTTAAAAATAATGAAACCTATCCCTCTCATTTATGTCCGTTTCAGGTAAGCAGAGGGCTCTGATCATCATAATCATTTAGGGATCCAGGCTGATGGAGCCATCACTATTGTGAGCTTGTAGGGTCCTTCACCAACAACTAAAATACTCCAACGTGGAAATGGAACTCACACCTCTGGCTGGAAATATCCATATGGTTCTACCCTATCATGAGAGACTCCACAAGATAGAAAGTCAGAAATATCTAGAAAACAGCCTTATTGGAAAAAGGAAAAGAAGGAAGCCTTATTGGAAGAAGGAAAAAACCTGCAGGTGCTGCATTATTTGATTTAAACCAGGACGGGTCTAGAGGACTGGAGTTACGCAGAAGGCGGGGAAAAGATCACTTAATTCCCTGGGGATCCACAGCCAACTGGGTAGCCCTGCTGCCATTCAGAGAGCACAGTCTCTCAGTCTGTACATATGTCATTGCAGAAACAATGAAAGAGCTCAGCCTGGTATTCTCCATCCCAAGGCATGATATGCAAGGCCACAGAAAAAGCCCTTCTCAACCACCCGAGAGTAACAGCTCTCTCCTGGAAACAATAAACAATCTCACATTTTCTGAAGAGAGGAGTGAGAACAAGAGAGATGAAAGCAAACAGTTCACTACTATGTACTTCAATCCCCGTGGTTGCTGAAGCACAGTACATTAGGGAGAAAGGGTGTGAGCTATTACTGTAACTAACATGTGTTGGTCTGATCACCTGCTGCTATCCTAATATTTTCTCATCTTTAAGCATCCTTTTTGGCCAAGGAACTTGAAAATAAAATTTGAAGGGTAACTTGGTTTATCAATATGGTCTTCTTGAAAAGCCTTTTAAAGAGCTCCAAACCAATGCAGTCAGTTCTTTCTGATTTTTAGCCAATGCAGGTTAGTGCTCTGGCCTGTGACTTTTAGTGGCATCAAGAAGACCTTGGTATCTTAGAGCTTAGTCACATCTATGTGATAGATCAAATGGACCGTAGGCAAGTCAATCTCTGAGCAATGAGTTACATCTAACTGATCACAATAACAATTCCCACTGGATGATCTGATCCATCATTTCACATCTACATTGTCCTGCCTGGGCCTGTATCCCTGCCTTCCTTTCTTATCCAGATCCAGGGCTGACTGAATGCCTTAGACTAAGCTCTACCCAGTTCAGTGATCATGGTTCTACCTAGGAAGAATTAAGATCAGAAGGCTCAGCATCGATTGACATTCATGATAATCCCCCTCTCACTTTGAATCCTATTTCAAATAAATGCTTTTTTCCCCCTTCTTCCTGTGACCAAGCCCCACCTTACCTCTAATTTCTTAAAGGGCTGTACTTAGCCCTGTTCTTGCAGGACCTTCCTTCCAGGCAATACCCTTTCTCTGAAGTCTGCTTTCTGTTGTTTGGCTTCCCCAGTGCCAGTCCTGCGCTGACCAAGCTATGCCCCAGTCCTCTCTCCCTGGGATATGAACCAGGGATGCCCACCTTTCCCCCTGTCCACCTTTTTCTGATTGAGCCCACAGCCCAGATGGAGCATCATTGACTATCATGGTTTGCAAACCATCTGACTCTAGAGAGGTCAATCCCCAGGTTAGATTAAGCCAATCAGCTTCCCTCTCCAAAATCTGAACTAGGAAGCAAAGTCTGTGTGAAACTGACATTTGAGTCATGTTATTAGTGGGGCACCAGAATGCCCTCTTTCTTCAGGACTGATGGTTCCCATCAGATCTGTGGCCTTACAGTAAACACCTTACTTTTTGAGCAAATTTGGAATGGGCTTTGCTCCTGGCAAACCAAACTAAAACAAGGTGGGATGCTTGCCCTTCCCCTCTCACTAGTCCTTCCTGGCACTGACTCCCTGCCCAGGTTCTATGTAGATACTGTTCTCTAAGCCTCCCAGGAGCACTGACCCCCAGCACTGCTCACCCTACTATCCAGGACTGGCCTGGTATATCCCATTAACACTAAGCCTCAGAGTCCTCTGTTTTCACTTCTGTGCTGACTGTGAACTGAGTATCCAGGTGGATTTCACCAGCACTGGAACAACCTAAGATAATATTTTCAAAGCCACAAATGTAAACATGTGATCTGATATGACCTCTATCTACAGCAGGTTTCCACATACAGTAGGCAATTTGGATATTGCAATGTTCATATTCTGCAGATATATCTAGACTCTATAGAAAATAAAGTTACATCATGCTGATCCAAAGCACCCAGGATGCAAGTTTATAACACCAATAACCAATACCTAGGCACCAGTAACCAATACCTAGGCCCCCATAACTTGAAAGCAGCCCTGTAAACAGGGAGAGCTATCTAATTACATGCATAATTGCTTGTTTGTATCTCCTTTCCCTTTCCAAGTTCTTCCAAACCCTGCCTAAAGGCTCCTGGTGACTTGGCAGCCTCAGGATGGCCCAGCTAATCAGTTCCTATTCTGCAAAAGAGACCCTCAAACCTCCCACCTATCCAGGATACTTGGCCATGGGAAGTTAGCCAAGACTGAGGGGCTTGCTTATTACTTTGAACAGCAAGTGTCCACCAGCGGTAACCAGCCTCAAAGACTGTCCCATCTCCTTATATTTGCACCCTTGTGCATTGCCCTCCCACACTATATAGGGCTGACCAGTGTCACCAATGGGATATGCAAAAATGATACTGTAGGACTTCTAAGTTTGCTCATAAGAGACATTGTGGCTTTCTTGGAGGACTTGCTCTGGAGGAAGCCAGATTCCATGTTGTACAGATATTCAAGAGCCATATGGAGAGGTCCATGTGGCAAGGGACAAAAGATTCCTGCCAACAGCCAGCCCTCACATTCCAGGCATGTGAAGAAGTCACCTTAGAAGTGGATCCTGCAGCCTCAGTCAAGCCTTCAGATGTCTGTGGCCTCAGCTGCTATCTTGCCTGTAACCTCATAAGAGACTCAGAGCCAGAACCACTTAGCTAAGTCAAACCTTGACTCACATGAACCTGTGAGATGATAATATTTATTGTTATTTTAGGTTGCTAAGTTTTGGATTAATTTGTTGTGCAAGTTACAATTATACCACCCCTTCCAATTCATTAGGTTCCTCTGTCTCCCCTTTTATCTGCTTCCCCAGCTAAGCCATGCCCTTGCAGGCCAGCCCTTCAGAGCTGGTGCTGCATGTGCCCAAACATCCACCAAGATGGAATACATCCAGTAAGGCACAGTTCTTCTAGCAGCCACAGGCAAGGTACCCCTCAGAAATACTTCACCGTCCTATCAGCACTACAAGAGAAGCTACACATCCCTCCACAGTCCTGGGAATGAATCCTTTCCATTTCTTTCTTTTATAGCATTTTCTTTCTGTTTATAAAAGTGATACACATTAATTATAGGAAATGTGGGAAATTCAGAAGTTTAAATAACCCATAGTCTCACCACCCAAAAATAATGACTCAAAATTCGGGTATATTTCCTCCCAGTATTGTTTTAAATTACAACAATTTGGCTCAAGCAAAGTTACATCCTGCACTACTTTCTTTAACTTAACATTATATTGTAAGCATTTTCCCATATCACATAACATTCTAGGGATTTATGATTTTTAATGACTGCATAGAATTACAATGTGTAGATGTACCATAATTTGTTTAACCAATCTCTATCTTTGAACTTGTGGGGTTTTTCCAAGTCTCTACTGTTATAAATAATACTGTGACAAATATTTATATATATCCATCTCAGCCCATGTCTCTGATTAATTCTATAGCTCATAAATCTGTTTGCATATCAATTCATTTCTTTATATCCTCTAAATTTCTTTGTAAAAAAAAAAAAAGTAACCATTAACACATGCATAGAATTTAAAAGTCACAAAAAGTTATACAGTGAAAGTTCATCTTTTTCCCACCAGGGTTCCCTGGTCTTCCCAGTGTCCTTTCTCCAGAGGAGACAGTTTTTTACCCATTCTGGATATTCATGTAGAATTCATCTACATATATACAATCACATATGTGTAGATAAGTGGTTCTCAAAGTGTGATCCATGGACCCCTAGGGGTCCTCAAGACCCTCTCAGGAAGCCCCTATGATCAAAACTATTCTCATAATAATACCAATGTATTATTCACCTACCTCACTTTTATTCTTTCACAAGTATACAGTGGAGTTTTCCAGAGGCTGCATGACATGTGATTATATCATCACTTTGACAGCTAATGAAATGTGTGCTTGTGTATTCCTGGGTTTTCTAAGATTTTCTGTGACAACTGAGGATGCTTGATTAGGGTACTTGATAATTTTTAAGAGCACAGAGGCCTCTGGAGACCAAAATATTTGATATTTGTTTATGTATATATTACGTATATAATATATAATATATATAGTAGCTTTTCTAAAAATATGACAATATATCTTCAAGATTATTTCATCTTAGCACCTATAAAACAGCCTTAGTGTTTTTAAATGACTGTATTTCATTCTATTTTATGGTTGTTCCATATGTATTCAACCAGTTATTATTGATGGAATTTGGTGTTTTTTTCCCCAAGCCGTTGCTTTCATGATTACTATTATATAACAATAAATATTGCACAGAATAACTCTGTATGCCCCTCATTTTGTACAAATGCAAGTATATCTCTATAGTAAATCCACAGTGGTGGAATTGCTGGCTCGGAGGGAATGCACATTTAAAATATGTACCGCCAAATTGCCTTCCAGAAAGAATATATCAATTTTTATATCTCAAATAGTTGAGAGTGATTGTTCCCTCACAGTGTCACCATCACATTGTGTTATCAAACTTTTGATCACTAAAATCAGATAATTACAAATACAGTATCCCACTGTACTTTTAAACTCTATTTCTCCCATTCTGAGTAGATCAAGTATATTTTCCTATTTTGAAAAGTCTTCTGTATCATCTTTTCTGGAAACTCTCTGCTTATGCAGTTTTCCCATTTGTCTTTTGATTTATTAGTTCTTTCTTATTGATTAGTGGGATGTCTTTATATATTAAGGATATTATCACATTTGTGTCTTTTGGCCCTCTGATTATTTTCTTTTACCATGAAAAATTTTGCAACTATCAAATTAGTAATATTTTTTCATACCTTCTGGGTTATAAGCTCCCCTCACCCAACACACACATGTATTTATTATTTTTTGAGAGACAGAAAGACAGCACACATGCATGCATGGGTGCGTGTGCATGAGTGGGGAAGGGGCAGAGGGAGAAAGAGAGAATCTTAAGCAGGCTCCACACTCAGCACAGAGCTCAACATGGGGCTTGATCTCACAACCATGAGAACATGACCTGAGCTGAAATCAAGTGTCTAACACTTAACCAACTGAGCCACCTAGGAGCCACACACACACGTATTTTAAAAATTTATCCTATATTTTATCGTAGTATTTTTATGAGTTTTTATGGCTTTATCTTTTTAAACTATTTGATTTTTTGGTAAATAATTAAAGTCCAACTTTATTTTTTAAATTTTCTTCCTACATGGGACTCATTGAATTAGCTCAATATTTATTCCATGAAGAAGATGGTGGAGCAGCATGGAGACCCTGAGCTTGTCTCATCCCTGAAATGCAGCTAGATCAGAACCAAACCATTTTGCACATGTAGGAAATTGATCTGAGGATTAACACAACTATCTGCATAACTTGAGCCACAAAACTTGGCAGATATGTGGTGCAGAGAGGTGAAGTGGGGGAGAAAAAGTCATGGAGCATAGGGAGCCATTTTCACAGAAAGAGAACAGAGAAACAGAGAAGGAAGGAGAGTGCAGCTCATCAGGATCAATCAAGAAAGCACTCCCGGGGCGCCTGGGTGGCGCAGTCGGTTAAGCGTCCGACTTCAGCCAGGTCACGATCTCGCGGTCCGTGAGTTTGAGCCCCGCGTCAGGCTCTGGGCTGATGGCTCAGAGCCTGGAGCCTGTTTCCGATTCTGTGTCTCCCTCTCTCTCTGCCCCTCGCCCGTTCATGCTCTGTCTCTCTCTGTCCCAAAAAAATAAATAAACGTTGAAAAAAAAAAAATTAAAAAAAAAAAAAAAAAAAAAAAGAAAGCACTCCCATCAAAAGTAGCTGGAGAGAAAGAGTGAAAACACTCACAGGGGACTGAACAAGAAATCTTTTCCCCAAAACCACAGACAGGGAGAAAGCAGAGGGTTTCAGTACCACAAGGATTCTATAAACAGTGGAGTGCAGAGTCTAAAGTTCCGGAGCTCAGTGCCTGCTGGTGCTCTGGTGAGAAAGTAGGACGAATCCCCAGGAGCAGACAGCAAGGTCTGAAGGGTCCGTGTGTCACACAGGGAGAAGAAGTTCCCCTGCTTAGAATGCATTTGATAGATGCCATATGGCTTTCCCACAAGCAATGGTTCCAGTGGACCGCAGAGAGCAGCCACATTTGCTGGTATTGGGACAAAGATACCAGAGTGCAGTGAAACCTGGTGCTATGTGTTGTGATTTGCCATAATCTCTGAACCTCTGCCACTGCATGGCCACATGAATGTTTTCTGGGACAAGCCAGAACCTGGCCATTACTCAGTGAGACCATCCCCCAGAGAGTAGGAGTGGGTCCTAGCCACCTAGGTCTCTGAAGTATTTTGTAACACAACCCCATGTGAGATAAAACTCTGGAGGGAGGTGCCTCCTGGAAGGCACACAGCTGGGACATGGACAGGGTAGAGGGGTGTAGTGCACAGAGACCTGAGACAAATGGGGACTGCTTGAAGGCAGGTCAGTGAGAGCAAGAAGTTCCTGTACCAGAGACTAGGGAGCTGGGAGAAACCATTTCAACCTCTCTCAGCACGAACATGGCCATGCACACAGGTCCACCCCAGTAAGCTAAACAGCACAACTTAGTGGACAACAGAACTACCTAGTGGACAACACCAAGCCCAACCCGACTGTGCCCTCCAAGCACATTCCCCATAAGACCAGCACAAGTCACTCCACCTGCTTAGTGTATCAGCCATAGAAGGCTTCATAGTTTCAGTTCTAGGGGAAACTGGATGTAACTTCATTCAGGCTTCATTCTGTTTGATGGTTCATTCATCTGTTTGTTTTATTTGCTTTTGTTTTTGCTTAAACTGTTTTCTTTTTATCTTTCTTTTTCCCCCCCTTTCTTGGGTACAGAAAATTTTATTTTATTTTTTACTTTATTTTTTATTTTTTAAAAATTTTTATTCTATTTCATTTTCTTTATTTTATTCTATTTTATTATATAATTTTTCTAATTTTAAAATTTTTTCTTAACTTTTTTTTCTTTCCTTTCCCTTCTTTATCTATTCTATCAAGATTCTTTCAATAAGCAGAACAAAACACACCTAGGATCTAGCTTCTTTTATTTGATTTGATTTTTTTTTTGTTTTATTTTTAATTTTAATTTTTTATTTTATTAATTTTTTTCTTCCTCCAAAATGACAAAACAAGGGAATTCACCCCAAAAGAAAGAATAGGAAGAAATGACAGCCAGGGATTTAATCAACACAGATGTTAAGTAAGATGTCTGAACTAGAATTTAGAACCATGATAATAAGAACACTAGCTAGAGTTGAAAAAAGCATAGAACACACCAGAGAATCCCTTTCTGTGGAGATAAAAGAATTAAAATGTAGTCAGGCCAAAATTTAAAATGCTATAATCAAGATGCAATCTCCAATGGATGCCACGATGGCAAGGATGGATTAAACAGAGCAGTGAATCAGTTATACAGAAGATAAAATTATAGAGAATAATGAAGCAGAAATAAAGAGGGAAACAAAGGCAAAAGATCACGATATACGACTTAGAGAATTCAGTGACTTATTAAAAAGGAAGAACATCCAGAAGTGCCTGAGTGCTCAGTTGGATGAGCATTTGACTTCAGCTTGGATCAGGATCTCAAAAGTTCAAGCCCCACATCAGGCTCGTTGCTGTTAGCCTGTCAGCCCAGAGCCTGCGTTGGATCTTCAGTCCCCCTCTCTCTGCCCCTCCCCTGCTTGTGCTCTCCCTCTCAAAAAATGAATAAACATTTAAAAAATAGTAAATAAATAAATTAATAACATCTGAATCATAGAAGTTCCAGAAGATGAAGAGAGAGAAAAAGGGGCAGAAGGTTTGTAAGCAAATTATAACAGAAAACTTTCCAAACTGGGGAAGGACACAGACATCAAAATCCAAGAAGCATGGAGAACTCCATTAGATTCAACAAAAACTGCCCATCACAAGGCAAAGCACAGTCAAACTCACAAAATACACAGACAGGGAAAGAATTATGAAAACAGCAAGGGAAAAAAAAGTCCTTAATCCATAAGGGAAGACAGATAAATTTCACAGCTGACCTATCCACAGAAACTTGGCAGGACAGAAAGGAGTGTCAGAATATATTCAATGTGCTAAAATGGGAAAACATGACATCAAGAATTCTTTATCCAGCAAGGCTGTCATTCAAAATAAAAGGAGAGATAAAGAGTTTCCCAGACAAACAAAAACTAAAGGAGTTTGTGACCACTAAGCCAGCCATGCAAGAAATTTTAAGGGGGACTCTTTGAGTGGAGAAAAGACAAAACAAAAAAGAAACAAAGACTAAAAAGGACCAGAGAGCATCACCAGAAACACCAACTCCACAGGCAACCTAATGGCACTAAATTCATATTTTTGAGTACCTACTCTAAATGTAAATGGACTAAATGCTTCAATCAAAAGACACAAGGTATCTGAATGGATAAGAAAACAAAACCCATCTATATGCTGATACAAGAGACTCCTTTTAGACCCAAAGACACCTGCAGATTGAAAGTAAGGGGATGGAGAACCATCTATCATGCTAATGGTTGTCATAAGAAAGCTGGAGTAGCCATACTTATATTAGACAACTTCATTTTTTTTAATATATGAAATTTATTGTCAAATTGGTTTCCATACAACACCCAGTGCTCATCCCAAAAGGTGCCCTCCTCAATACCCATCACCCACCCTCCCCTCCCTCCCACCCCCCATCAACCCTCAGTTTGTTCTCAGACAACTTCATTTTTAAAATAAAGCCTGTAATAAGAGAGGAAGAAGGGCATTACATCATAATTAAGGGGTCTATCCACCAAGAAGATCTAACAAATTGTAAATATTTATGCCCCCTATATAGTAGCACCCAAATATATGAATCAATTAAATTCAAATGTAAAGAAACTCATTGATAATAATACCATAACAGTAGGGGACAACAACACATAACTTACAGGAAAGGACAGATTATGTAAGCAGAAAATCAACAAGGAAACAATGACTTTGAATGACCAGATAGACTTAAGAGATATATTCAGAACATGTCATCCTAAAGCAATAGAATATACATTCTTCTTGAGTACACATGGAACATTCTCCAGAATAGATCACGTATATCAGCCGGCAACAAGTACAAAAAGATCGAGATCATACCTCACATATTTTCAGACCACAATGCTATGAAATTCAAAATCAACCACAAGACAAAATTTGCAAAGACCATGAATACTTGGAGATTAAAGAACATACTACTAAAGAATGAACGGGTTAACCAAGAAAGTAAAGAAAAAATTTTAAAGTACATGGAAGCCAATGAAACTGAAATCACAATAGTACAAAACCTCTGGGAATTCAGCAAAGGTAATCATAAAAAGGAAGTATATAGTAATCCTGGCCTTCCTAAAGAAGGAAAAAAGGTCTCAAATACACAACCTACCCTTATACCTAAAAGAGCTGGAAAACAATAGCAAATAAGGCCCCAAAAAAGCAGAAGAAGGTAAATAATAAAGATTAGAGCAGAAATCAATGATATTGAAATCAAAAAAACAGTAGAACAGATCAGTGTAACCAGGAGCTGGTTCCTTGAAAGAATGAACAAAATTGATAAATCCTAGAAATATTGATCAAAAAGAAAAAGGACCCAAATAAATAAAATCACAAGTGAAAGAGGAGAGATCACAACTAACACCACAGAATTACAAACAATAAGAGAATATTATGAGCAATTATATGCCAACAAATTGGGCAATCTGGAAGTACTGGACAAATTCCTAGAAACATATAAACTACCAAAACTGAAAGAGGAAAAGATAGAAAAAATTTTTAAGTTTATTTATTTTGAGAGAGAGAGGGTGAGTGAGTGAGTGAGTGAGTCAGTGAGGGTCAGAGAGAGGGATGGAAAGAGGGAATCCCAAGAGGGTTCCTCAACATCAGCTCAGAGCCCGATGTGGGGCTCGAACCCATAAGCTGTGGGTAGGAACAGAAGGAACAAGAAAGTAGCAACAGAAGGAACATACCTCAAGATCATAAAGGCCATATACCAAGGACCCACAGCTAATATCGTCCTCAATGGAGAAAAGCTGAGAGCTTTCCCCCTAAGGCCAGGAGCACCAGGGGGATGTCCACTCTCACCACTGCTATTCATCATAATGTTGGAAGTCCTAGCTTCAGCAGTCAGATAACAAAAAGAAATAAAAGGCATCCAAATCAGCAAGGAGGAAGTCAAACGTTCACTCTTTGCAGACAACATGTTGCTCTATGTAGAAAACCCAAAAGATTCCATCAGAAAACAGCAAGAACTGGGGCACCTGTGCTAACAGCTCAGAGCCTGGAGCCTGCTTTGGATTCTGTGTCTCCCTCTCTCTTTGCCCCACTCACACACTCTCTCTCAAAATTAAATAAACATTGAAATTTTTAAAAAACACATACCTTAAAAAAAACAGCAAGAACTGATATGTGAATTCATCAAAGTCGCAGAATATAAAATCAATGTACGGAAATCAGTTGCATTTCATACACTAATAGTGAAGCAACAGAAAGAGAAATCAAGGAATCAATCCCATTTATAATTGCACCAAAAACCATGAAATACTTAAGAATAAACCAAACCAAAGTGGTGAAAACTCTATACACTGAAAATCGTAGAAAGCCTATGAAAGAAATTGAAGACACAATGAAATAGAAAAATATTCCATGCTCATGGATTGGAAGAACAAATATTGTTAAAATGTCGATATTACCCATAGCAACCTACATATTCAATATAATCCCTATCAAAATAACACCAGCATTCTTCACAGTGGTAAAACAAACTATTCTAAAATGTGTATGGAACCTAAAAAGACCCCAAATAGCCAAAGTAATGTTGAAAAAGAAAACCAAAGCTAGAGACATCACAATTTCAAGCTGTATTACAAAGCTATAATCATGAAGACAGTATGGTACTGGCACAAAAACAGACACTCAGGTAAATGGAACAGAATAGAGAACCCAGAAATGGACCCATAAACATATGGCCAACTAATCTTTGACAAAGCAGGAAAGAATATCCAATGGAATAAAGACAGTCTTCAGCAAATGGTGTTGGGAAAACTGGACAGCAACATACAAAAGAATGAACCTGGACCACTTTCTTACACCATACACAAAAATAAACTCAAAATGGGTGAAAGACCTAAATGTAAGACAGAAAGCCATCAAAATCCTAGAGGGGAAAACAGGCAACAACTTCTTTGCCCTTGGCCACAGCAACTTCTTACTTGACATGTCTCTGGAGGCAAGGAAAACAAAAGCAAAAATCAACTATTGGGATTTAATCAAGATAAAAAGCTTCTGTGCAGTGAAGGAAACAATCAGCAAAACTAAAAGGCAACCAATGGAATAGGAGAAGAGATTTTCAAATGACATATCAGATAAAGAATTAGTATCCAAAATCTATAAAGAACTTATCAAACTCAACACCCAAAAAACAAATAATCCCATGAAGAAATGGGCAAAAGACATGAATAGACACTTTTCCAAAGAAGACATCCAAATGGCTAACAGACACATGAAAAGATGCTCAACATCACTCATTGTCAGGGAAATACAAACAAAAACCACAATGAGATACCACCTCACACCTGTCAGAATGGCTAAAATTAACAATTCAGACAACAACAGATGTTGACAAGGATGCAGAGAAAAGAGGAACCCTTGTGCACCACTGGTGCGAATGCAAACTGTACAGCCACTCTGGAAAACAGTATGGAGCTTCCTCAAAAAATTAAAAATAGAACTACCCTGCAACCCAGCAATTGCACTACTAGGTATTTATCCAAAGGATACAAGAGTGCTGATTCAAAGGGGCACATGTAACCCAATGTTTATAGCAGCACTATCGACAATAGCCAAAGCATGTAAAGAGCCCAAGTGTCCATTGACGGACGAATAAACAAAGATGTGGTATGTGTGTGTATGTATGTATGTATATAATGTATGTATGTATATACTTGGCGATCAAAAAAATGAAATCTTGTCATTTGCAACAACGTGGATGGAACTAGAGTGTATTATGCTAAGCGAAATAAGTCAGTCATAGAAAGACAAATATCATATGATTTCACTCATATGTGGAATTTAAGAAACAAAACAGATAAACATAGGTGAAGGGAAGCAAAAATAAGATAAGAACAGAGGAGACAAACCATAAGAGATGCTTAAATACTGAGAACAAACTGAGGATTGCTGGCAGAGTATTGAATGGGGGGATGGGCTAAATGGGCGATGGGCATTAAGGAGGGTACTTGTTACGATGAGCACTAGGTGTTACATGCAAGTGATGAATCACTAAATTCTATTCCTGAAATCATTATTAAACTATATGTTAAATAACTTAGATTTAAATTTTTAAAAATATGTATTTATTTCATGGACAATATTTTCTTCCACTGATAAGAAATGCCAACTTTATTATAAAATATTTTTTTGCCTGAATTTGGGTCTCTTTCTTATTCCCCATTCTGTTCATGGATACATTTGCCTACCCCTCCCTTAAAGTCTAATAGGTAGACAGCTGTATCCTTCTTGAAATTATTCTTTCTTTATATAATTTACCTATCCTTGCTCCTTTATTTTGCCATATGAATTTTAGAACTGACTCAACTAGTTTTTAAAATTCCTGTTATTTTATTTATTGAGATCACTTAAAATTTACAGATTAACATAGGGAGATCATGTGTCTTTATAATGTTGAGCCTTTTGATCACTTCTCGGCCTTTTGGCCAAGATCAAGTATATAATGTTGAGTCTTTCTATCAATAACACAGGAGCTCTTTTTTTTTTCCATGTTCTTAATAACATTTAACGATGTCTTCACACAGTTCTTACATATTCCTTGTAATATTTATTCTTATCATTTCTTTTGTTATTGCAAATGGGGACGTTTTTTCTTTCAGATATAATTTCTAACCAGTTATTATGACATATGTTGGGATGCTATTGATTTTTCTATGTTCATTTTGTATCTAGCCTTCTTAGCAGATACACTTATTGCTTATAACAGTTTTTCAGTTGATCTTTGTCGATTTTCCAAGAATACAACTATATCATCTGCAAACAATAATAATTTTGCTTCTTTCTCTCCAATTTTGAGACCATCTTTCCTTCCTTTATCAAATTTTATTGTCAATCTCTTCAAAAAAGAAAATTAAATCATGAAGTTGGTGTAGAGCTATGTATCTATTGTTCTCACTGCATGAAAAGGATTCTAATCTCACCATTAAGCCTGATGCTGGGATTTGCCTTGAAAAATTCACCTTTTATTGAATTGTAATTCTTATATTTCCAAACTCCATGGTCCCATAAAAATTTCAGATCCCCCCAAACAATCTTTGTGGTCCCCATCCTGCACCTGCCAGACAATATGCATGTACATCTCAAGCTGGAGGAATGAGTTTGTAGTTTAGAATCAGGTGGTAATCTCTACCTTGAGAACCATGATTAGAAAATTTTAAACATTTTTTTCTAAAATGGATTACAAAAAGGAGGCACTACACAAGTTTCATTTTAGGGTGTTGAGTGAGAAGTTACTATCAGGGCCTTACTAGTTTTCAAGGAACGTTTAAGGAAAGGAGACTATGCTACAAAACCCTCAAACCCAAACCTATTCATACACTATTGACCTTTCTGAACCCTCCCCCCTGAGTTACCTAAGTCCTTACCTGTTTCTAACATTTTATTTATTTTTTTTTTGAGAGACAGAGTGCAAGTGGGGGAGGGGCAGAGAGAGAGAGAGAGAGACAGAATCCAAAGATGGTTCCAGGCTCTGAGCTGTCAGCACAGAACCAGATGTGGGGCTCGAACTCACGAACAGTGAGATCATGATCTCAGCCGAAGTCAGACACTTAACCAACTGAACCCACCCAGGTGCCCTAATCCTTGCCTGTTTCTGACACAAAGCACACCCCAGCCCTGGCCTCAGAGTCATTTCAGAAACACTCCCTATCCTGACCTCAAGCCAGCTAATGTCACCGTTGTAAAGTTTACAAACCCAAATTTCACATCAGTGTTTCTCAGTGAGCATGAGAATAGCCCAAGATGCTTGATTAAAACTTTAGAATCCTGGGGAATGCCTAGGTGGCTCAGTCAGTTAAGTGTCCAACTCTCGATTTCAGCTAAGGTCATGATCTCACGGTTCCTGAGTTCGAGCCTCACAACAAGCTCTGTGCTGACAGCATGGAGCCTGCTTGGGTTTCTGTCTGCATCTCTCTCTGCCCCTCCCCCTCTTGCTCTCTATCTCCCTCTTGAAATAAATACAAAAAAAAAAAAAAAAAAAACCTTTAGAATCCGGGCTCCACTGAAGACCTGCTAATATTTATGTATACCAAAATCTGAGAAGAAACACTGCCTTACAGTTCCATTGCTATTACAAGAGCTGATGAAATTCCTATGGCCCAAAAGGCCCAGCTCTTTTTCTTCAACTCTTCCAGGTCCAAATTAAATCATCAGGCTGTCCCTAGAATTATCTAAGTATGTTCCAACCACTCTAGAGGGAACAAACGCTATTTCTGAACTATCTCAACCCAGAGTTTCCAAAGGTTCTATGAATTTATGGGAAGATGGAAACCCATGCAAATCATCCCTGGGTAGATTCTAATGGACATTCTGAAAGAAGGAAGTAAGGCATATTGGTTAAACCAGAACCAGATGAGGTAACTTGGAACTTTCTTTAGAAAAATCAAGCCTTTACTGGGATGGGCCATGAGAGTCTATGACAAGATCTTTCCAGCCATAGTGAGCATGTGCCCAAAACTCGCTCTGTAACCCCATATCCATGGAGCAAGCTTGTGTCTAACTTTCCCAGTGTCTCAGAACACATGTTTGCTCCTGAGTTGCCTTAGATATTAAGGCTAGCAAGATCCAAGACGGTATGTGCAGCACCCCCTGGTTGCCACATGGCTGATCCGCTGGCTTCTAATTTTGTGGGAGAGGGTTGATTTCCCTGTACACATCTCTGCCCTCTTCCTGCCTCCTCCTTTTCCCCACAGCCTGCTGATGCTGTACAGGTCTTAGACCAATCCACCTGACTTATGGCCACAGGTAAGTACAAGAATTCCTGGAGATAGCCAGCCATATTTACAAAGTATCTACCCCTCACATGCATGGAGTCAGGGCTGCTTTGGAAAGTAGCCTTAGAACACTAAGGAGACCCACAGGCAGCTCCTGTGGTTAGAGTCAAGGGTGGTGAGAAGTGGCAGAACTTCTGCTTTTAAATTGGTCTTTAAGTGAAAAAAGTAAATTGGTCTTTTAGCAAAAGAGTAAAGCAGCTCAGCCCATTAAGGAACCCTTACTCAGAACGGTCCTCCTGACATGCCTCCTGGGGCTTCGAGGACTCTGCTAATGAACCTCCAACATCACCAGCAGTTACTTCCCCGAAAGTCACACCACATCAAGGCAAGTTTGCAGGGACATGAATGCACACCTGGTCCATCGAAAGAGCCCATCTGGTGAGTTTAGCTTCTAACTCCAGCAGCATGACATAATGAGGGAAGCTCCTTTGAGGGAAGCAAAGCATTTTTCCATCCTCCCTCTCCTCCTTTACAGCAGCAATTTTCAAAGCTTGCTGAATACAAGAGGTGTCCCTTTCTTCCAGGGGATGATGAGCTGTTCTCTAGAATTTCATCAGGACACGGGACCATGGGCTACTTAGTAACAACTTAAATTGAGTTATCGAGGTCATTAAATGTTGGGATTCATAAACTAAAAGTAGCTCACTGTTAGCATTTGCAGAGGAGTTTAATTCAGTATCCACTAAAACGTGAGGATGCCTCACAAAGCCTGGCCACGTTTCCCAACTCTTACTTCCTGTTCATGCAATGTCTTAGAGATAGCCGTATTCCAACAATTTTGAGCAAGTTGATTTTCTGTATCACTGGGTCCTCACTGCTATTGTGACTTGCACTCACAAGGTGAATAATATTCCATATGATTTCTTACTAGCAACAAGATTACCACAACTGTTGTTAGTTGGTGAGGTTTTTAAGAGCTGCTACTTTTGATTTTTTTAAGTATAAAGTGCTGTTCATTTAGCCTCATTATTATCAGTTTAGGGTATTATCAATTATTGGGTTAACCCCATGGTGTGTCATGATATATAGTTGCATTAACAGTATTTCAGGCCTACCGTTTTTTCAATAATTGCAGTTTAATAGTAATCATCTATATCCCTGTGCTTTTATAAGGACACTTACCTTGTAATGTGCTGCCTGTGAATGTGTGCCATTGGAATAACTTGAGCCTTCTACCAAAGAAAGCATAATTAAATCACTGGGCTGTTTTAAGACCATGAGGTGCTGCTTTAGCACATATACACTTGCCTGTGCTTGCTTTCCTCGTTTACGATGTGAAAAGTATGCAATATGTATTTCTTACTAGCAGCACACTTTATCACAATTTGTTGATTTTATTTTTCTTCAACTCTTTTTTATCTTCACCAATCCTATTGATCACCGAAAGAAGGAATGGGTGGGTCATGGAACTTTTGCCTCATGCAAGTGGACTACGGTAAAAAGCATGTACAAGGACTATGAAGGCTGGGAAGCGTTCTGCAGGGGAGGCCCATGACCAGGATTCAGGACCCCCATCACCACTTCATTAAAGCTCAGATATGAGCACACGCTGAGTTTCTATGTTTGCAGAAAGAATCCTGCTGCCGAAAAAATGTTTGAAATCTCTGCACTATGTTTTTTCTATTTATTCAAATACCAGAGTCATTTAAAACAATGCTAGGAAAATCCAGAAAGAAAAAACTACCTTGTTAGTTATGGGAGCTGCTTTATTTTAAGAAAAGGAACATGGAAATGAATAGTCAAAGCAGTGAAAAAACAAAAGTAGAACCAGGTATAGGAGGTTTAATTCCATTCAATTTAACCTAGCAAACCACCTGGCTGGGTGCTGGGAGGGAACGATGCCAAGATGAATGAGATAAGATCCTAGACTTTTTGGTCCAAGAGAACAGTGAGAGAAGTTCAAAACTGGTGATGATGCATAAAAGACTCAAAGGGCACTGAGGGGGCCAGGGGAGAAGAGGAGAGGGGAGTCCAAAGGAGAGGGGAGTCACTTTGTGAGGGACTAGGGAGGACACATCTCCCCATCTCTTGGGTTGGCACAACTTATTCAGTCATCCAGCAGAAATTTACCACTGATAAGACACTGGGCAAGACCAAGGAAAGGATATCAAGAGCCAGAGATTCCCTTGTTCATCTTGATGCCAAAGAAAGTGAGTGAAGACAGGCTTCTCAAACTTGATTGTGCATAAATTACCTGACTGTGAGGGGTTGTTAAAAACAAATCCTGATTCAACAGGTTTGGGGCTGGCCTGATAACCTGAATTTCTAACAAGTTCCCAGATGACACCAATGCTACCAGTCAATACTTTGAGTACCATGGATCTAATAAGCCCATGCCACACTCGGCTATTAGCAATACGTTATAAGGCAACAACTCCTGTGAGAAACACTGCTCCTTGCCTAATCCAGTATTCATTCTCCTTTTATTTAACAATGAGGGCCCCCGTTTTGTTTGGCAGGGTAATATGCTCAGTTAAAAGTGTTCAGTTCCCCAGTATCCACTGTAATGCGAGTGTGGGGTGACATAATTCTAACAAAAGAGGTACAGGCAGAACACCACAGAGAAGACATCCCTTCTTGTTTAAAATAAAACCTCTGATGGAAAAGGTTTTAGTCTTTGTCTTGGCTTTTAGTGTTTTCTCCTTTTTCCTGCCTGAAACATAGACCCAATGCCTTCAGGGGCTGTTACCATGACATTGAAAATCATAGACTGCAGATGTGAAGTGGAAGAAGCAACCTGGGTCCTTCATGCCTCATGGAATGTGCCTACCTGCTGCTACCTGGTGTCTAGGTCTGGGTTTCCCCAGAAGTGGTCCTCAGACAAAAAATCAACTGCAGTGTACTTGGGAAGTAATCCCAGGAAACACCAGTAGGGGGATGGAAAGCGACACAGGGAAGGGAAGGAAGCCATGAATGGTGTGTCATCCAACCAATTTCCACAGTGAGAAACTGGAGGTTAGTCCCACTGGGGAAATCTGAGAGACAGGGTAAAACACATAAAAGAATTAGGACACTAAGGGTTGAGGAGCTGGGGTTTGCATGCATGAAATCCCAACCCAGCTTGGGAGAGGCCAGCTTCTGTAGGGCATGAATTCTCCAACACACTGACCCACCCTGTGCACAAGCCAAGCATGCTCCCACAGCCTAAAAAAACAAAAAACAAAACAAACAAAAAAAAAACCCACACACACAAAAAAACCCAGGACCAAGACTGGGGTATTTGCAAAATCAGTGAGAACATTGTAGACAGGCGTGTGTAGGGTACTAACAGCATCTGCCTGTACCTATAAAACTCAACCCAGACTCTGTTACTAGAGGCAAACACAATTCCAGCTGAAAACCACCTTAGGAACATTCTGATTTTAAAAGAGGTTCTCACCCCTATCTCACAAACATAGAGGACAATATTTAATGCTAAGCTATGTATCTGTAATGGCAGAATCCAAGGCAATATGTTTAGAGGCAGGAAGCTTTCTCTAGCAAACTTTAAAACACACTATATAGGCAACTGCTTACTCTGCCAATGGGACCAGCCAGCAGTCTTCTCCACAATGTGGGGATTTTGATATAACACCCAGAGCTTATAAATATGTTATTCACACAGAATATTTTCCCACTTAGTCTAGATTTTATTTTCTTAGTTCTTGGGCAAATCAAAGAGACTTTCAATGAGTTCAGGAAAAAGCATTCTCCAGGTAGGGGAAGCTCCCATCCTTTTAAATGATTAACATCCTTATGAATGACCTAGAAGATGAAATAAGAAGAAAGTTACTCAGAAGGGCACATGGTACCAAGCTGAGACAAGACAGAAATGTGAAGAAAGATTAAAAGAATGAGTTCATAAAGTTCTTGAATGTATAAACTGGAAGCAAGCATACTGAGATCATCTTTATTCTTGTCTGGGCCCTCTGGCTGACCTTGGAGAAAATGAAGGGCCCCAGTGTTGGACTCCACTCCACTGCCCATGGCCCCACTCTGCACAGTGCCTGGGTTAAGAGTTGGCTGCAGCCAAGGCAACACAGACTGGAGATTAAGTGAGCCTAGAATTTCAAAGGTCAATGATTTCAAAGAAAAAATTGGCAGAAAAAGCAGCCATCACTGAGGGGCACAGAGCGGCAGTAGCTGACCCAAGAAAGAGCTCTACCACCAGGACAGAAAAACAGTAAGCTCAGGATCATGGAGAAGGGGAACCACGTTCTTTTTTAAAGAACTTTGGGAAGTTTTCACATGGCAAATATTTCCAAATCTGGTTTCAACATAGCCAAGGACATGCAAGTGAGTAAATGCTTTATACACATAAGAGTAAACACTCTATCTTCTTTGTGCTGCACAAGTCACAGTGATAGAACTGCCCTCGAATCCCCAGTGCAGGCTCCCTGAAGTGATCTCCAACAGTTCTTTCTTAGGTGCCCTGCTATCTAACCTTTGTGGGTCTCTACTTCCTTATCCATAACATAAGACATAGCCAGGCTTCCCATGCTGTAGGACTGTTGCAAAGTCAAAACAGAAAAGGGGTCACAGATGAGCAGTGGCTTCCGGACTGGGAGAAATATAAAGCAGGTATGGGTTTGTTGTTCTTATGATATCATTGTTGATACATCCCTGTGACTTAGGTTACCACAATGTGGCTCTGAGGATTCAATGAAATGGTATCTATGGAGACTTCGCACCAGTGCTAGCACATAATATGTATCTCTGTATGTGCTGGCTGTGGTCATCATCATCATGATCACCCTCCCTCCATCACCATCACCACCAATAGAACCACCATCACCACCACTACTGTCTCACCACGACCATCAGCACCAGCATCACCCTCCTCACCACCACCATCCCACCACCACAGTCCTCTTTGTAATTGCCATGCATTGCTCATTTTAAATTACAAATGTCCATAAATGGTGAACATTCTCTTCCCTTGGTTCACGGGCTTTAGGCTGTTCGTGTTTTCTTTTTGAGTCAATGTCTGAGCCACCAAGAAACATTAGAAAAGTGAGCAGTAAGGCTTTCTCTGACACCCTGAGAGGTTCTTCTCCTCTAAGAGAAAAGTACTGACTGATGTGAGATGACTCTGAAACCCATGCACCCTCTGTCTTGTTTTTGTTTTTGCCCCATCTTCATTCTTGTCAGCAGCACTCACACAGGTGCTGTCACCATCAGCCTGCAGCTTTGTAGGTGGAAATCTTCAACCAAACAGTCACAGAGCAGATTTTCATTAGCCCTGCAGCTATTCAAAGGTGGTTTACCCACCTGTGGACAAATGAGAAGCATCCCCCCATCTTCCTTCCAAGGATTCATAGTGTCAGAGAATGTGCATGCTGAAAAAGCACTCTACAATCTACATGTCCTGCAGTGTATACACTGGGGAACCGGGACACAGAAAAATAAAGGGCTCCTACAAGAATACCCAGGTAACAAGAGGTGGACACAGGGCCACAACCCATGTCTGCTCTGTTCTCAACCCAGTGTTCTTTCACTACTTGGTGCCCCCTCTTCTTGGAGTCATATGGTACTGTCAGAGCCTTGGCAGGAGGGGTGACAGGAAGGCAGTGCACACAGTTGGGAGAAGCCAGGAGCAGCTGGAAATTAGCTGGCTACAGTCAAGATGAAACAAACATAGAAACAAGCCCCTGGACCAGAGAGATGCAGGCATGAGAAAAGGCAGAAACAGAGTGGGCATGTGCAAGGGGTAGGAAGAACGGATGGAAGCCCAAACCCAGCTGGCAGGGACATCCAGCCAAGCTGCTCAGAGGAAGGTACCTGGGACCCAGACTCCTGGGACTCACTGCATTACGGTTCCACATCTCTAAGAAGTCCAGCCCTGACCTGGAGTGACCAAGGATGGGGGAGGGACTATCATTCTGAAACATAAAGGGCTGCTTTTGATTTCAGATGTTATTTTAGTGATTGCTATTCCAACCTTACCATCCTGAAAGGTCTCGTGTGATGAAAGCTTAGGTCAGGGTAGAAACCACAGGCTGGGAATGAGGGTTCCCCAAATCTTGAGCATAAAAGTCTGGAAAAATGAAGCAGGAATTTCACCCCAAGTCCTGATCCTGACAGCATTCATCAGGGACTGAGTTTCTGCAAGAGCTGATGATTAGGAGAATCAGAATAAAGTAGTCTTTAACGAAAAGACACCTTCATATGTTTCACGTGTGCCTTAAAAAATAAATCTTAGAAGTCAAACCTTTTTATTCTGAGCCAAATATACAGATTGTGTGCAAGAACAGGTTTCCTACCTACTGGCATCCCTTGAGCTCAATAGTTTATCTTTGTGCAATTAAGGAGGGCATTCTAAGCAGAAAATAGTGTGTGTAATGGCACAGAAGCAAAAAACAGCATTTCTTTTCCTGCCCAGAGAACAGCAAGGATAGCAGGAAAATGGGGTGTGTGTCAGGCGGCAGCCACAGAAAAGTTTGGAAAGCAGGGACAGGATAGATCTTGGAGGGCTTTGCACACTACATGAGGTCCCTTGGATTTTATCACAATAGATCCTCATGATGACCCTCACAGACAGTCAATCCTCATTATTGACACATTTGGTATGTGCAAATTCTCCTAGTCACCAAAATTTACTTGTAACCCCAAAATTAATTCTTGCAGTGCTGTTGTGGTCATTCACACACATGTGCAGAGCAGCAAAAAGTGTGCATGATCCTAGCTCAGGTCAGACAAGATGATGCTCTTTCTGTTACAGTTCTCATACTATATAAACAAGGGCCTTTTTAAATTTAATGCCACATTTTACACATTTTGTGCTTTGTGTTGGTGATTTCACTGTTTACAGTAGTCCCCAAGCATAGTGCTAGAGTGCTGCAGAGCAAGAAGGTAGAGGAAATGCGTGTGTTAGATAGGCTTCATTCAGGCACAGGTTACGGTGCTATTGGCCATGAGTTCGGTGTTAACCAATCAACGATATATATAAAATGTCTTTAAACACAAACACACATACAACAGGGTTATATGCTGGCATATTAATTAAACCATTGTGACCAGAGGCTCACAGGAGCCTAATTCTGTATTTCCCCTAGGAGCACTGGTTCAGTGTTTGCTAATGCAGTGTTCTCGGTGACTTTATAGAACAGGACAACCACAAATAAAAAAATCCACTGTACCTAGATGGCTTTTATTTCACTTTTAAACTTCCTTTTCACAGAAGTCCTAAGTCTCACAAAGTCAAGTCTTTCCAAAAGCACCGTTATGTACTAAGTGATGGAGCCAGGATTTGAACCCAAATGGTCTGACACCTGCTCCCTTCATATTTCTACCTGAAATGCTGCAGATGCAAACCTAGCAGAAATGCCAGTGTCCTGGAGGCCTCAGAAGTCTACAGGCAGCCAGGCCATGAAGGTGAAAGATAATTCAGTGCATCTGCAGAGATTCCTAGTTGGCTCTTGACTGGACGGAATGACCAAGTAAAGAGGTAGAATCTTGCCTGGCTCCACTGAGCTGGGCTTCATGAGGACTCGACTTACCAGTGGCCTGTGACAGGATCCACAGTGAGCTGCCGGCAGCCGCCCGAGGGGCCCAGCGACTTAACATTCCACGTGCAGCAGTGCCGGGCAGCCTGGAGTCACATAACAGCAGTCTGGTGTGAATATGCTGAACATTCCCTCCGGCAACCCTGAAGCCTTCCTTCCACTTCCAAGTCCTGCCGTATTTTTGAGGAAGGCTGAACAGATTATAAAGGAAATCCAAAAAGGAGATGATGTTCTGGGGAGCAAACCATGAAGAGGAAGGTGTGGGGTGAGACAGAGCTGCAGTTTCCTACCTAGGCTGTGTTTCTTTTAAGTTCTTAGATGACTGCTCTGTATTCAGCTGGTGTTCATGAAAACATAAACACCACTAGTGAGCAGTGAAGTGTGTGTGTGTGTGTGTGTGTGTGTGTGTGTGTGTGTGTGTGTGTGTGTTGGGCAAACAGCATGTGGTGGTGGGGCGGGGAATAACAGAAAAAAGAAAGAAATTTTTTTCCCATTTGATATATTAAGTAACTGACCATCTCCATGAGATCCCTCTTCAAATCTGCCAAAACTGGAAGAGCAGAAAGTCCCTCCCAGACCATGTTCCTCTGCAGAGAATGGAACAAAGGTGAAAAGTGCCAGACTAGATTGCAGAAGCCTCAGATTACTTGTGGAGTTTGTCTTATGATCCCAATTCTCCTTCCAAGGGCTTCTGCCCCCACACAGTCACTTAGAGCCCTATGGTCTTGCCCTATGTCCACCTTCTAAGAAGTGTGGGAATTAGTGCTGAAACAAACCCCACAGGCCAGTACTACCTAAGAGAGAGCCCTGACGCTAGTAAGAGGATCTTCCAATGTCTACTGAAACACTGCTCCTCCTGGGATGGTGGGAGGCAGTATTGACTACATACCTCCAACAGCCACTCAAGTCTACACATGCTCTTCTCACGCCAGAGTCAGCAAACTATGGCCCTCAGGCCAAATCTGGCCTGCTACTTACTTGTGTAAATAATTTTTTACTGTCACACAGCCATGCTTACTATGTATTGTCTGTGGCTGCCTTCACACTACATGGCAGAGCTGAGTAACTATGACAAAGACTGTATGGCCCACAAAGCCTAGATATCTGCTATCTGTCCCTTTACAGAAAAAGTTTCTGAACCCGTTTCAATAAAACGGATGAGTTTTCTTACATTACACTGAAATGTGCAATCTGTCCTGTTGGTCATAATTCTCCCCTGGAGGGCCCTGGGAGGCTATGCCCTCCTCCATCAGGCAACCTTGCAGTTTTATATGATTGATCATTGCGGTCTGTTCTTGGTCCTCCCTTCACTGAGATGGAAACCCCTGCCTTAGTCACTGCTTGTATTTCAGAGGAGGACCCATGCGCACCCAAGCCTGGTCATGCTCTGCATTCAGAGGAAGCTTTGTATTTCCTATGTCGCTCCCACCCCACCCCCACCTCCACCTCACAAATCTCTGGGTTCTTAAACTTAGGTTCTTAAATATATAGTGCTAGATATAACTTGTATTTATTCAGGCATCAATTCCCTTTACAAAGACCCTGTCTGGTGATGTTTGCTTCACCTATTAATCAATGTACAGCCCCAGCCAAGTGGGTAGGGTAGCAGGCAATTGTAGACAAGTGGGGGGAAAAATGTTTCAACTCAGTTTGGTTGGATATTAAAATCAGTGATTGTTTAGACAAAAAAAAAAAAAAAAAAAGAGCTTATAGACCAATTCCTTTATTTGACAGATGAGTGAGCAGAGGCCAGAGAGCTTATGGAACGTGCTCCAGGTCACAAAACTGAGCAGTGGTGGGAGTTAGACCAGCACTCGGGTGTCCTGACTCCAGGATCATTCTTTCCACTGTTGTTTTTATTTTTCTCCCTCCATATTTCTAATTCCTTTAAAACCACGGTAAAAATGTTTTGAGTATCTCGGTGAACAACAACTGGGAGAGGAGGAGATCTTTACTAGGCCACATTATCCTATATGCAAGGATTCCCCTTCATCCCACATTCCCCCAGCTCTCTGAGACTCTGGAATCAGACCCAGGATATTCAGAAACATCATTAACATTTATATAATTGGTATAATTTAATGAGCACTGACTATGTTCCAGGCACTCTGATAACTGCTTCTATACTCATCATCTTATTTAGTCCTTATGACAACAACAAAATACATATTGTTATCCATACTCTATGACTTTAAAGAGCCAGCTCGAGGCCATTTGGTGCAAATGGATCCCAAAGAGACAATCTAACTCCAGAACTGGAGTCCATGGCTCCCACACTCACCTCCTCCTGCTGTTGAAACCTCACTGCGTGGCCCAGAGCCAGGCCTTCCCACAGAGGCAGCAGGTATGGGTCTATGAGGCATTATTTGCTTGTCCTCTCCCTAATACTTTTCTCTTTCTCTTCTGTTATTTTCATGCTCAATTATTTTTTTGCTCAACCATCAAAGATCTATAATGGACCCATTCACGCTTTTGTTTCCTTTTCCTGCTTGTTTTTCTCTTCTCTCGGTTTTCCTCTCCTTTTAATGGCTTACATCTGTCTAAAGTCCCCAGAGTATTCCCAGCTCAGACAAGGAATGCAGGAATAAGGATTTGCTCCCCTCTGGATCCTGTCCTATTAAAGACGTGATTGATGCTATCAACCCAACCTCCTCCAGCAAGCACCTGGCCTTGACCTATAGAAAGGGATAACCTTGGACCCCGAATTCAGTTTTTCTCATATTGAACCTTTCTACACCACATACTATGAGTGATGCTGGATTACAAAGAAGAAAATATCGTCCCTGCCCTCCTGGAGTTTACTGTCTAAAGGGACAGAGAAACACATGCACAGATCATTACCCAAACAATATGGGATATGAGGCAAATTATGAAGCACAGAGCAGGGGCATTTGACTTAGCCTGGTCGGGGGTCAGAGAAAGTTCAAGACAGAGAGAAACACTTAAACTGAGTAGTTTTGTATCAGTAAAACCCACCCAAACCCAGGAAGGGGAAGAAAGTGTGGGTTCATGCAGAGGGCTTAACATACATGGACCCTCAGTCTGGGGCCCACTGAGGATGGAGGAGTAAGGGCACTTTACTCCCGTAATGGCCTCCACTCAGTGAGCACTTACACCATATCTTGTGCCCCTTAAATGTTATCTCGTTAAATCTGCATACAAATTAGGTAGGCAGCACTAGCCCCATTGCACAGATCACCGGGGCTTAGAGACACCAAGTCCCTTGCCCAGGCTCATGCAAATACAAAGTGGCAGGGGTGGAGGGGGACAAGTGCTTGTTCTCACCTTCAGACCCATGCTCCTAACCTCTACACACAGGTCTGCTCTCCCTGGAGCTGTGTGAGCTTTTCTGTTCCAGCGAAACATACTCATTGTCGTTCACTCAGAGCGTTCATAAGAGGTGAAGGAAGGGACTGAATGTGCTCAAGAGGGTTCCATGAACCCTGAGGGCAAACACTCAGGAAGGGCATGGGCAGCTGCCCTCTCCCAGCAGCATCCCTGCTCCGAGGAGCTCACCAGCACAGCAAGGAAGGCAACTGGTGCCAAGGTCGATGAAATGTGTTTGTGCCCACTCTCAGCCACACTGTGCTATGGCTGCCATCTGTGCAGGTCCCCTTAGAACGGCACCTGGGGCCTGTCTCCCTTCCTATCACTGCTAGCCCCCCGCCTTATCCCTGAGTATCTGGATGCCTGCTGACCAGCAGGTGGCTGTGCAGTCCCTCAGGGTACAGTCCCTCAGGGTCCCTCTCCTCCTGCATGTGTCTCCATTTTCCTCTGTCCGGGAACCAGGCTGCACTGCAGATTGGCTCCGGCACAACCCTGGCCTGGAAATTGCCAGCTATTTTTGGTAATGACATCACCAATGATAGATAAATGTTCTACTCCCTCTTCCAGGCCCCTTGCTGAACTTAGTACTTGAAACAAAAACAAAGCACTAATGAAAACAGCAACAGAGTCCACAGGTTTATGACAATTAAAGGAAGCCCTGCAGCCGGGCTGCAAAGCCCAGGGCCAGAGCAGCTGGAGAAGCTGCAGTGTGGAGCCTGTGTCTGCACCTCCCTCTGGGCCCAGCAGCTGGGCCCGGCCACACTGGCCTGAGGGCCAGGTGCGAGACGGCAACACCAGGCCTCCTTGAAACACAAGCCAGCTGCTGAGGCTTAAAGAGTCTTGCGAGGCCAATAAACAGTGGGTTTGTTTTTGCCTAAAGGCCCCAAGGGTGTTAGTTATAGTCAGAACAATCTTCTTAAATCAGACCCTGTGTTTCCTGGCCACAAATCGTGGGTCTGAGCAGTCTGCAACTCTGCGGCACTTACCTGTGGCAGGTACCCAACGCTCCAGAGAGCAGCGGCTTTCAAGTCACAAGAGCCTGGTGGAGTCCTGCCTCAGTCACTTGCTGGCTGTGGGACCCAGGGCTCTGCCTCAAACTCGCAAGGCCTGTTTCTTCACCTATAAGATGAACAAAGGGTTTATTATACAGAGCACAAAAGCCTTACTCTGAGAATCACCTCACTGAATCTATGCAGAGGACAGACACATAGTAGGAGCTTAATCTCTCCTCCCTTTTGGTGAAGAATTCCTTGTTCCTATATTGGATTTACTTTCAGAGAGCTATCAAAACACATTTCCTGTATTATAATAATTATAAACTCTCTCTTTCCCATCTGTTTGAGAACACCTTAAGAAAGGTTGTATCTTCTCTGTCTTTGTATATCTAACACTTAATACACAGCAAATGTGCCCCCCAAAAATTCTTGTTAAATGAATTCATACATCCATGTGCTTAGTGGAATAAATAATACCTAGAAATTCCCATGTGTATTTACTAAAATCCTTTTCTCCACTGCTCTCTCCTTTTCTTGCATTGTTTCATTCACAGATTCAGCAAACATTTGGTGACCAGTCCTTATGTGTCATCCACATGGTCCTCAAACTCTTCTAACCCTGCAGGAGTAATAGCACAGGTCTAAAAGCCAACATGGGGCATGGGCCGTGTCCTGTAAGGAATATCTATAGTGTTCAAAGTGCTCTGTGAGTTTAGAAGAAGAAGCAATCCCTGGGTGGCAGTAGTAGCTTCATGGAGCATATGGCCTTTGAACAGCATCTCTGGGTTTGTTTCATTCTGGCCCCAGTTCTAAAAGTTTTTTACAGCACTCCCAAGCAAATAGAGGCTAATGGTTTGAATGCAGATAAGATGAAGGGAAAAAGACTCTTAGCCGTTGGCCAAACCTCACTGTAATCAAGAAAAGCTTTCCAGCCAAACTTCATATGAAGAACAGCTCCATGACTTAACCCTGCTAATAGAGTCTGAGGCCAGATGAAGGCCACTTGGGGCCCATGATACTGCCAGTGACTGCCTTATCTTGTTTTGTCACTCGTCAATGCCCAACCGTTAATGTGACTCAGTGTGCTTCTGTATTTGCTTCACTGCATGTGCTGCAGACTCTGCCCACGCTCAGCATCACCAAACAGCTAACAGAGTCTTGGATACAATTTAGTCTCCATCAGTCTGATTAGGTAAAGCAAGGCAAAATCACCTGACAGCTGCTGTCATCATCTATAGATTGGTTTTCCTTGGGGCATGGCCAAGTCTCATATAACCACCCGTGATGGGGAAGCTGGAGGGGTCCCATGGTACAACAACCTCCAAGAACCACCTCCCTCAGCAGGGCTCTGGGCAGACTCTGTTAGAAGGATATTGGACTGCAGGTTTAGGAGGAAGATGGTGGCATAGGAGGACACTGGGCTCACTTCGTCCTGCTGACCACTTAGATTCCACCCCATCTGCCTAAATAACCCAGAAAACTGCCAGAAGACTAGCAGAATGGACTCTCTGGAGCCAAGTGTACACAAGAGGCCCACAGAAGAGGGTAGGAAGGGCGGAGAGGCGGTGCGTGCTACACGGACAGGTGGGAGGGAGCCAGGGCAGTGGAGGAGCAGCCCGCCCGGCAAGGTGGAATCCCCAAGTCTGGCTTGCAAAAGCAGAGGGGCCAGACTGCATGAGTTCTGACAGCCAACGGGACTTAACATCTGGAATATTAAAAGTCAACAGCTCTGCTCTCGGAGAGCAGGGAGGGCTAGATGATGAAGGGAGGGAAAGTTGTTGAGCCCTGAAAGACAGAGCTCAGCTCAGAGGGGGAACAAAGGGGCTGGCAATCCCATCTCCCTCTCCATCCCCCAGCCAAAATCCCAAAGGGAACCAGTTCCCATCACTGAACTTGCTTGTATGGTGCAAACACCCAACACTGTGCTTCTGTGGATCCATCCCTCCGACCGGCCTGCCTCCCTCCTGGTGCTGCAGGGCCCCTCCCGAAGCGGACCACAAAGTGGACCACAAAGCGTACCAAAGCAGACAGCAAAGTGAGCTAAGCCTGCCTCTCCCGCCCCTGTGCACCTTGCAGATGCACCCCAGCTAATATGCCCGATCCCATTGGAGCAGCACAAGCCTGGCCATGTGCAAGTAGCCCAGACAGGGGCCACACCACTCCACAGTGAGTCCTGCCCCTGGGAGAGGGGAAGGTAAGGTACACAACAGTCTGACTGTGGCCCCAGCAGTGGGCTAGGGGCAGACATCAGGTCTGACTGCGGCCCCGCCCACCAACACAAGATACTCTGGACAGCACAGGGGAAGTGCCCTGCAGTTAGGAGCTACTGCAGGGACTACCCAAAATGACGAAATGGAAGAATTCTCCTCAAAAGAAACTCTAGGAAATAGCGACAGCTAAAGAATTGATCAAAAATGATTTAAGCAATACAACAGAACAAGAATTTAGAATAACAGTCATAAAACTAATTGCTGGGCTTGAAAAAAGCATAGAGAACAGTAGAGAATCTATTGCTACGGAGATCAAGGGACTAAGAAACAGTCATGAGGAGCTAAAAAAAAAAATGCTATAAATGAGGTGCAAAATAAAATGGAGGTGGCCATAGCATGGGTTGAAGAGGCGGAGGAGAGAATAGGTAAATTAGAAGATAAAATTATGGAAAAAGAGGAAACTGAGAAAAAGATTAAAATTCCAGGAGTATGAGGGGAGAATTAGAGAACTAAGTGATGCAATCAAACAGAACAATATCCATGTCATAGGAATTCCAGAAGAAGAAGAGAAAGGGGCTGAAGGTATACTTGAACAAATCATAGCTGAGAACTTCCCTGACCTGGGGAAGGAAAAAGGCACTGAAATCCAAGAGGCACAGAGAACTCCCTTCAGACGTAACTTGAATCAATCTTCTGCATGACATATCATAGTGAAACTGGCAAAATACAAGGATAAAGAGAAAATTCTGAAAGCAGCTACAGATAAACACCCTCTAACTTACAAAGGTAGACCCATAAGAGTAGTGGCAGACCTATCTACTGAAACTTGGCAGGCCAGAAAGGAAAGGCAGGAAATCTTCAACGTGATGAACAGAAAAACCATGCAGCCAAGAATCTTCTATCCAACAAGTCTGTCATTCAGAATAGGAGAGATAAAGGTTTTCCCAAACAAAAACTGAAGGAATTCATCACCACTAAACCAGCCCTACAAGAGATCCTAAGGGGGATCCTGTGAGACAAAGTACCAGAGACATCACTACAAGCATGAAACCTACAGACATCACAATGACTCTAAACCCATATCTTTCTCTAATAACACTGAATGTAAAAGGACTAAATGGACCAACCAAAAGACATAGGGTATCAGACTGGATAAAAAAACAAGACCCATCTATTTGCTGTCTACAAGAGACTCATTTTAGACCTGAGGACGCCTTCAGATTAAAAGTGAGGGGATGGAGAACTATCTATTATGCTACTGGAAGTCAAAAGAAAGCTGAAGTAGCCATACTTGTATCAGACAATCTAGACTTCAAATTAAAGGTGGTAACAAGAGATGAAGAAGGGCATTATATAATAATTACAGGGTCTATCCATTAGGAAGAGCTAACAATTATAAATGTCTATGCACCAAATACGGGAGCCCCTAAATATATAAAACAATTAATCACAAACATAAGCAACCTTATTGATAAGAATGTGGTAATTGCAGGGGACTTTAACACTCCACTTACAGAAATGGATAGATTATCTAGACACACGGTCAATAAAGAAACAAGGTCCCTGAATGATACATTGGATCAGATGGACTTGACAGATATATTTAGAACTCTGCATCCCAAAGCAACAGAATATACTTTCTTCTCGAGTGTACATGGAACCTTCTCCAAGATAGATCACATACTGGGTCACAAAACAGTATACAAGAATTGAGATCATACCATGCATACTTTCAGACCACAATGCTATGAAGCTTGAAATCAACCACAGGAAAAAATCTGGAAAACCTCCAAAAGCATGGAGGTTAAAGAACACCCTACTAAAGAATGAATGGGTCAAACAGGCAATTAGAGAAGAAATTTAAAAAATATGGAAACAAATGAAAATGAAAATACAACAATTCAAATGCTTTGGGATGCAGCGAAGGCAGTCCTGAGAGGAAAATACATTGCAATCCAGGCCTATCTCAAGAAACAAGAAAAATCCCAAATACAAAATCTAACAGCACACCTAAAGGAAATAGCAGAACAGCAGACAGGCTAAATGCAGCAGAAGAAGAGAAATAATAAAGATCAGAGCAGAAATAAACAACATAGAATCTAAAAAAACTGTAGAGCAGATCAACGAAACCAAGAGTTGGTTTTTTGAAAAAAGAAACAAAATTGATAAACCTCTAGCCAGGCTTCTCAAAAAGAAAAGGGAGATGACCCAAATAGATAAAATCATGAATGAAAATAGAATTATTACAACCAATCACTCAGAAATACCAGCAATTATCAGGGAATACTATGAAAAATTATATGCCAACAAACTGGACAACCTGGAAGAAATGGACAAATTCCTAAGCACCCACACACTTCCAAAACTCAAACAGGAAGAAATAGAAAACTTGAACAGACCCATAACCAGCGAAGAAATTGAATCAGTTATCAAACATCTCCCAACAAATAAGAGTCCAGGACCAGATGGCTTCCCAGGGGAATTCTACCAGACATTTAAAGCAGAGATAATACCTATCCTTCTCAAGATATTCCAAAAAATAGAAAGGGAAGGAAAACTTCCAGACTCATTCTATGAAGCCAGCATTACTTTGATTCCTAAACCAGACAGAGACCCAGTAAAAAAAGAGAACTACAGGCCAATATCCCTGATGAATATGGATGCAAAAATTCTCAATAAGATACTAGCAAATCGAATTCAACAGCATATAAAAAGAATTATTCACCATGATCAAGTGGGATTCATTCCTGGGATGCAGGGCTGGTTCAAAATTCGCAAATCAATCAATGTGATACATCACATTTATAAAGGAAAAGATAAGAACCATATGATCCTGTCAATCGATGCAGAAAAAACATTTGACAAAATTCAGCATCCTTTCTTAATAAAAACACTCGAGAAAGTCAGGATAGAAGGAACATACTTAAACATCATAAAAACCATTTATGAAAAGCCCACAGCTAACATCATCCTCATTGGGGAAAAACTGAGAGCTTTCCCCCTGAGATCAGGAACACGACAGGGATGTCCATTCTCACCGCTGTTGTTTAACATAGTGTTGGAAGTGCTAGCATCAGCAATCAGACAACACAAGGAAATCAAAGGCATCAAAATTGGCAAAGATGAAGTCAAGCTTTCATTTTTTGCAGATGACATGATATTATACATGGAAAACCTGATAGACTCCACCAAATGTCTGCTGGAACTGATACATGAATTCAGCAAAGTCACAGGATACAAAATCAATGTAAAGAAATCAGTTGCATTCTTATACACAAACAATAAAGCAACAGAAAGACAAATAAAGAAACTGATCCCATTCACAATTGCACCAAGAAGCATAAAATACCTAGGGATAAACCTAACTAAAGATGTAAAAGATCTGTATGCTGAAAACTATAGAAAGCTTATGAAGGAAATTGAAGAAGATATAAAGAAATGGAAAAACATTCTGTGCTCATGGATTGGAAGAATAAATATTGTTAAAATGCTAATACTACCCAAAGCTATCTACACATTCAATGCAATCCCAATCAAAATTGCACCAGCATTCTTCTAGAAGCTACAACAAGCAATCCTAACATTTGTATGGAACCACAAAAGGCCCCGAATAGCCAAAGGAATTTTGAAGAAGAAGACCAAAGCAGGAGGCATCACAATCCCAGACTTTAGCCTCTACTACAAAGCTGTAATCATCAAGACAGCATGGTATTGGCACAAAAACAGACACATAGACCAATGGAATAGAATAGAAACCCCAGAATTAGACCCACACAAGTATGGCCAACTAATCTTTGACAAATCAGGAAAGAACATCCAATGGAAAAAAGACAGTGTCTTTAACAAATGGTGCTGGGAGAGCTGGACAGCAACATGCAGAAGAATGAAACAAGACCACTTTCTTACACCATTCACAAAAATAAACTCAAAATGGATGAAGGACCTGAATGTGAGACAGGAAACCATCAAAACCCTAGAGAAGAAAGCAGGGAAAAATCTCTCTGACCTCAGCCGCAGCAATTTCATAATTGACACATCCCCAAAGGCAAGGGAATTAAAAGCAAAAATGAACTATTGGGACCTCATGAAGATAGAAAGCTTCTGCACAGCAAAGGAAACAATCAACAAAACTAAAAGGCAACCAACGGAATGGGAAAAGATATTTGCAAATGACATATCAGACAAAGGGCTAGTATCCAAAATCTATAAAGAGCTCACCAAACTCCACACCCGAAAAACAAACAATGCAGTGAAGAAATGGGCAGAAAACATGAATAGACACTTCTCTAAAGAAGACAACCAGATGGCCAACAGGCACATGAAAAGATGCTCAATGTCACTCCTCATCAGGGATATACAAATCAAAACCACACTGAGATACCACCTCCCACGAGTCAGAGTGGCTAAAATGAAGAAAACAGGAGACTATAGATGCTGGAGAGGATGTGGAGAAACAGGAACCCTCTTGCACTGTTGGTGGGAATGCAAACTGGTGCAGCCGCTCTGGAAAACAGTGTGGAGCTCCCTCAAAAAATTAAAAACAGACCTACCCTATGACCCAGCAATAGCACTGCTAGAAATTTACCCAAGGGATACAGGAGTAGTGATGTATAGGGGCACTTGTACCCCAATGTTTATAGCAGCACTCTCAACAATAGCCAAATTATGGAAGGAGCCTAAATGTCCATCAACTGATGAATGGATAAAGAAATTGTCGTTTATATACACAATGGAATACTATGTGGCAATGAGAAAGAATGAAATATGGCCTTTTGTAGCAACATAGATGGAACTGGAGAGTGTGATGCTAAGTGAAATAAGTCATACAGAGAAGGACAGATTCCATATGTTTTCACTCCTATGTGGATCCTGAGAAACTTAACAGAAGACCATGGGGGAGGGGAAGGAAAAAAATGGTTAGAGAGGGAGGGAGCCAAAACAAAAGAGACTCTTAAAAACTGAGAACTGAGGGTTTATGGGGGGTGGGAGGGAGGGGTGGGTGGGTGATGGGTATTGAGGAGGGCACCTGTTGGGATGAGCTCTGGGTGTTGTATGGAAACCAATTTGACAATAAATTTCATATTAAAAAAAAAAGAAAAGAAAAAGCAAAGAGGCAGCTAAGGAATCTACGAAATAATGGATACAACAAGGATAGCAATACAAAAAATGCCCTAGTGTGAGAGCCCAGTGGAGAATGAATCAGGAAGGCTCAGCCCTCTCAGAAGGAAGTTCTTAGTGAAGGGGAAAAAACCCAAAAAAACAAACACAGAGAAAACAGGAGTGGGAGGAGGAAGGGAGAAAGGACTCAACAGAATGGAGTGTGAACTCACATTTGGGATGATCAAAGCCCAGAAACACCTGGAAGTAAATAAAGGAATGCACTTAGATACTCCAAGAAAAACTAAAAGCTCTCAAGAAAGCTAGGGTCCAAATATGAAGCAGCTGACTCAACACAGGACAGAACAGGATATCATTATCCTTGAAGAAGAAATGAAATGGATTCTGAACAACAGAGAGACTGAGCAGTAAAAGGAATGAGCTGAAAAGTGATACATTTCTCCCCTAAACAAGTAAAGTGTAAAGCAATCTGTAATTTCAGCATGGAGTTTGAAAAAGGGGTAAGTACCAGAAAGGCAAAGTCCAAATATGAATTAAGCTTAGATATGGCATGAGTCTGACCAATTGGAGGAGTGCAAGAAAAAAAAATCCATTTGAGGATTTCTCCTTTGACTGGCACAGGAGTGAAGACATTGCAGCCAAGGAGGAAGAAATGTAATCAGAGCACAGTACTTGGCTATGCAATCAACAGCACTTCCTCGCAGTAACCTGAAAGTTTTGTGTTGGTTTCCACTTTTAGAATCAAGTAAAGACAAAGAAAACTTAATTATAATTCCAAAATATAATGTAGATACTCTCAACTTTAGCAATCTAAAGGTTTAGTTCACAGAAATTAAGAGTTAAAAGAAGTAAAGGGAACGACAGGGTCTTAATGCTTTCATTTTACAAAGTGCAAGTCAAGAGATATGGTCTTTACTTTCTATCTATGATGAGGTGCACTGGTTTAAGTACAATATTTAAAATTTTAAAGCTAGGAACTAGAGGAGAATGGTTGCAAGGGTGTGGGGGAGGGGGGTGGGCAGGGAGGGCGGAATGGGGAGATGTTGATAAAAAATACAAACTTCAAGTTATAAGAATAAAACATTCTGGGGATCTAATGTACAGCATGGTGACTATAGTTAATCAATACTGTATCATATACTTAAATGTTGCTAAGGGAGTAGATCTTAAATGTCCTAAACACACACACACACACACACACACACACACACGTAATTATGTGACGTGATGGATGTGCTAACCAACCTTATTATGGCAATCATTTCACACATGTATCAAATCATCATGTTGTACAATTTGAATTTACATAATGTTCTATGTTAGTTATATCCTAATAAATCTGGTGGGGAAAAAAAGCCAAAGGAACTTAAAATAGTGACATCATTCTTCTAGAAGAACAGAAAGGGGAGGATGAGAGTATAAACAAGCTACATCTTCCTTCACTGTAGGCGGAAGTCAACTGACACTGTCTCAAGTTGGGAGTGGGATCAGTGTACTGCATAACATATGCAGTGGGATCCAGACTCAATCCAGGAAGGGTTCAAAGATAAAGCTTCTGAGAAACAGCCAAGGTTGAGGATGGGAAGGGCAGGGAGTGGGCTGGGGGGAATCGGCTTTATTATAAATTATATGTGCATATTAGTTTTGCTGCTGCTTTATTTAAAAAAAAGATTATTTCAAAAGGGTTATTAAAAATCTTAAAATCCAGAACCCACAAAAAATGTGGTGCATCCCTGACTTTTTTACTAAAGAGAAATCTAATTCTCTAATTCATACATAATACAGTACAGGTCTTACAGGGTTTTGGATATTTTTTTTAGCCACGTTAATTTTGTTCTTAAGTTTATATTTCCAAATGACTTCAGGCTTACAGAAATCTTGCTGTTACAAGCACAGCACAAAACTTTTCATACAACCTTTACCCATATTTTTAATATCATGCCATATTTGTTTTATCATCTTCTTTCTCTATTTAATACATGCATTATTAAAGTATTACAATTAATGCCTTATAAATATATAAATATTACATATTTCATAGATTTAATTTTTCTGAACGACTTGAGAGTGGGTTATATATATCATATTCCTTTACACTTAATATTTCAATGTATTTTTCCTAAGAACAGAGACATCCTCTTATAAAACCATAACACACTTATCAAGTCCAGGAAATTTAACATTAACATGTTTTTGTTGTTGTTGTCTTTATGTAGGATTCATGCCCAGTGCAGAGCCCAATGCACGGCTTGAACTCAGGGCCCTGAGATCAAGACCTGAGCTGAGACCAAGAGCCAGATGCTTAACTGACTGAGCCACCAAGGTGCCCCTAACATTAGTATGTTTTTATCTAACTACGGATTCTCTAATTTCATCAATTGTCCTAATAATACCCTTTGCAGTAGCTTCCCCCACCCCCCAGAAAGGATCCAGTCCAGGATTACATTGCATTAAGTTGTCCTGTTTCCTTAGAATTCTTTAACCTGAAACAGTTCCTCAGTTTTTCTTTGTCATTCACTACACTGAAATTTTTGGAGATTACAGGTTGGTTATTTTACAAAATTTATCTCAACTTGGGTTTTCTTGATGTTTCTTAATTATTAGACTTTTACGTATATACAGGTAGTTTTGTTAGATATTACCAAATTCCCTCTACAGAGATTATACCACTCCACATTCCTATGGCAATAAACGGCAGTTCCTATTTTCCAATCCTATTTCTGAAGGTAAGAAACAGTATTTCGGTATTATTTTAATTTCTTATTATGGGTAAAGCTGCATGTGTTTTTTTTTTCTTATGATTGAAAACTTTCTTTTTTATGTTGAGGTAGTAAAAATTATCAATCTTTTCTTTTAGTACATTTGGATTTTACAAAGTTCAAAACAGAATTCATAAGGATATACTAAATTCAATCATGTTTTATTTCAGCACTTATGTGGTTTTATCATTCACACTCAAGTCTCTGATCCATTTGGATTCCTGTGTGGATTCCTGTGGATAAGTCCTGTGTGGCCACTGTGCATAATCCTGTTTACATGTTACTGGATTCAGTTTAGGGATGTTTGCCTTTATTTTCATGAGGAATAACGCTCTTGCCTTGTGATGTCATTGTCTGCTTTTGTTGTCAGGGTAGGAGTGGCCTCAAAGAATGAGCTGGGAAGTGTTCCCTTCTCCTTTATTTTCTGAAAGAGTTTGTGTAAGATTGGCATATATTTGACTAAATTCAGCTAGGCCTGGATTTTTCTTTGTGGGAGGATTTGTAATTATGAATTCAACTTTTTTTACTCTTTGTACGCCTATTCAAATTTTCTACTTATTCTTGAGTTAGTCTGGGTAATTTGTATCTCTCTAGGAATTTGATTACCTCATCTAATTGCCAAATTTGTGAATTTGTTGACCTGAAGTTTATAATATTCCTTTATAAGTCCTTTAACTTCTTGATGTTTGGTAATTTGTCTTTCCTTTATTTTATTTTATTTTATTTTATTTTATTTTATTTTATTTTATTTTATTTTATTTTATTTGTCAGTCTAGGTAAAGATTAATCTTCATTTAAAAAAATATTTTCAAGAAAAGAACTTTTGGGTTCATTGATTCTCTATTGTTTTTCTGTTTTCTATTTCATTGAAAATATATTATTTCTTTCCTTATACTTACTTTGAACTGATTGGTTCTATTTCTAACTTCCTGAAGTGGAGATTTAGATTTTTGGTTTAGGATCTTTCTTCCTTTCTCATATAAGCATTTTAAAGCTATAAATTTTCCTCTAAGCATTGCTTTGTCTGCATCTTAAATTTTTGATATGTTGTATTTTATTTTCATTCTCTTCAAGGTATTTCCTAATTTGTCCTGTGATTTTTTTCTTCAATCTATTAACTATTCAGAAATGTGCTTAATTTTCAAAACTGAAGGATTTTAAATGTTTCTTTCTTTTTTAATGTGAAATTTATTGTCAAATTGGTTTCCATACAACACCCAGTGCTCATCCCAACAGGTGCCCTCCTCAATACCCATCACCCACCCTCCCCTCCTACCCTCTGACCCAGCAATAGCACTGCTAGGAATTTACCCAAGGGATACAGGAGTGCTGATGCATAGGGGCACTTGTACCCCAATGTTTATAGCATCACTTTCAACAATAGCCAAATTATGGAAAGAGCCTAAATGTCCATCAACTGATGAATGGATAAATTTTTCTTTCTGTTATAGATTTCTAATTTCTTTCTGTTGTGATTGAAGAACATATTTTGTATGATTTCAATCCTTGTAAATTTATCAAGACTTGTTTTTGTTTTATGTTTTATAAAATCTATCCTAGAAAATATTCTATATTCACTTTTTTTTTTCTTAATGTTATTTTTGAGACAGAGAGAGACAGAGCATGAACAGGGGAGGGGAAGAGAGAGAAGGAGACACAGAATCGGAAGCAGGCTCCAGGCTCTGAGCCATCAGCCCAGAGCCCGACACGGGGCTCGAACTCACAGACCGCGAGATCGTGACCTGAGCTGAAGTCGGACGCTTAACTGACTGAGCCACCCAGGCGCCCCTATATGCACTTTAAAATAATGTGTATTCTGCTGTTGCTGGGTGGCATGCTCTATAAATATCTGGCTAGGTCTTCTATATAAGTATTAATATTCCTTCTAGTTCTATTTGTTATTAATATGAGGTATTGAAATCTGCAACTATTATTATTGAATTATCTGTTTTTCCATTCATTTCTGCCACCTTTGCTTTGTGCATTTTGGAGCTCTTTTGTTAAGTCTTCATAGTTGTACTATCTTCTTGATATATTCACTCTTGTATAATTATGAAATTTCCCTCATTATCTCAGTTATAGTTCTTGTTTTCAAATCTACTTGTGTGATACTCTTTATAGCCACTCCAGTTCTCTTATTGTTTGCATGGTATATCCTTTCCTTATTATTTGTTTGAGTCAAACATAGCTCTCTTGTAAATAGCATAAAGTTGACCTTTCATCAAGTCCAAGTTCATTCTGCATGCTGCAAGCTCATTCTGTATGCCATTCGGTAGAGAGAAAAGGTATTGGGGCAAGGAAGGTGACTTTATTTGGAAAGCCAGGAAACTGAGGAGATGGAAGAGTATTGTCCCAAAGAATCCCCCAGTACAATATTTGAGCTTCTTTTATGTTAGGAAGAGGGGAATGTGAGAGAGGGTTGGAGTCAAAAGGTGATGACATCTGTAGATATCTGAGGAGGGTTGTATAACTTCTTTTGTCCCTGAGTAGTTGGTCTTTGTATACAGGAATCTGGTCATGTTGTTCCTGTATATCTTAAACATAATAGCATGGTCATTTCTGTACATTCTTCCTTAATTCCTTGAGTGAGGTAGGTTTTGGTTTGCAAAAAAAAAAAAATTAGCTTTTTGCAAATCTCAGCTGTAACATGCCTATATACAGGCCTAAGCAGAAGTTTCTAACCTGTAGGTCACAGCAGCAAGGGAAAAACAAGCAATATGGAGTCAGACATGCTAAGTTTCTCCCTGTTAAAGAATCTTGCTTTTCAATCCACTGTGCCTTTTATTTTTTTAATATTTTTAAATGTTTATTTATATATTTTTGAGAGAGAGAGAATGAGTAGGGGAGGGGCAGAGAGAGAGAGAGGGAAAGAATCACAAGCAGGCTCCACACTGTCAGTGCAGAGCCTGATGCGGGGCTCAAACTCACAAACTGTGAGATCAGGATCTGAGCTGAAATCAAGGACGCCAATAGGACCTGTAGGATGCCTGGGTGGCTCAGGCAGTTAAGCTTCTGACTTTGGGTCTGGTCATGATCTCACCATTTGTGAGTTCAAGCCCCATGTTGGGCCCTGTGCTGACATCTCAGAGCCTGGAGCCTGCTTCAGATTCTGTGTCTCCCTCTCTCTCAGCCCCTCCCCTGCTCACACTCTCTCTCTCAAAAATAAATAAACATTAAAAAGAATTTTTTAAAAAAGTCAGATCCCTAACCGACTGAGCCACCCTGGCACCCCCTAGTCTGCCTTTGAACTTCTGCCTTTTAAGTGGAGTGTTTTATCCACTTACATGTAATGTAGTTATTGATATGACTGGATTTATGTCTGCAAGTTGTTACTTATTTTCCATACGATCCCCCATTTCCATTTGTTTGTCTGTTCCACCTTTAGTGGCTCTTATATTAAACAAATAATTTTTAGTGTATCATTTTAATTGTTCTATTTTTCACTATATTTAGTTATATTCTTAGTGATCACTATAAGATTGTATATTTCTTTATCATAATCTAACTTAATTTGTATCACCTTAATCCCAATAAAATTTAACAAGTTTATTCCAACAAAGCTCAATTTCCTCCATTTTTTTTTTTATAGTTTACCCACACATTCACCATTTCTGGTGTTCATCATTTCCTCCTATGTGTTCAATTAACATCTTGTCTCATTTTCTTTCATTCTGAAGGTGTTTCTTCAGAATTTCTTGTAGGATAGGTCTGCTAGCAATGAATTCTCTCAGTTTTTATTTATCTGGAAAAAGTTTATTTTTATCTTCATATTTGAGGGATAATATTGCTGGATATAGAATTCCTGGTTGGCATTTCTTTTTACTCTTGGCATTTTTGCAATATGTCATTACACTATATTATGACCTTCATTTTCTCTGAAGACAAGTAAACCAATTGGATTAGTGTTCCTTCATATAACACACATCATTTTTCTCTTGCTACTTAAAAGATTTATTTGTCTTTGAATTTTATCAACGACTATGATTTGTTTCAGTATGGTTATCTTTGTGTTTATTCTGGTTTGGGTTGTTAAGCCTCTGGGATCTGTATATTTACCTTTAAAATCTGATATGGGAAGTTTTCAATTGTTTTTTAAGTGTTTTTTTCTGATATTTTCTCTCTTCTCATTTTGGGACTCCCTTTACAGATATGTTGGTATGTCTGATATTGTCTCAGTGGTCTCTGAGGCTCTGGTTAAGTTCTCTTCAATAATTTTTGTTCCTGCTCCTTAGCTTAATTTTATTGAACTATTTTTTTTATTTCATTGATTCTTCTATATCACATCTGCTATTGAGCACATCTAGTGTTTTAATTATTGTGGTTTTCAATTCTAAAAATTATATTTGGTTCTTTTTATAGTTTTTCTTCTTTATTGAAATTTCCTATTTGTTAAGTCATCACCGTATTTTCCTCATTTCTTTGGAAACATTTTCCTTTAATTATTTGAACACAGTTGTAACAGTTCTTTAAAGTTTTCTTTGATAAATCTAATATTCTGGGTCCACTCAGAATCCATTTCTATTGACTTTTTTTTCCTTGAATATGAATCACACTTTCCTGTTTCTTTGCATGTCTCATTTTTGTTGGAAACATTATTAGATAGTATAACATTTCTGAATTCTCTTTTGATTTGTTTTTCCTGAGTTCTTGTGGGTTTCTTTGTTTTTGTTTTGATCAGATGGCAGGGAGTAACTTGCCTAGACTTAAGCTGCAGAATCCCTCTACCATCATGAGCAAACACCAAAGTCTCTCATCGTTTTTTTTGTTTTTTTTATTCTTACCTTCATTTTTAAACCAGACTTTCTAGGATTACATAGCTTAGTGGACAATTAGTAGAGATTTTTCTCAAACACCTTGATCCTTTAAGACTTCCACCCACCCCTCTGCTGACCTATCTATGTATAGGTTAGGAAGAGCTCAAAGTTCAGCCAGTTCTCAAGTCTGTATTGACTTTCACTTTCCGCTGGGCTCTCCTGAGCCTCTTCTGAGCATGTGCCAGTTTTCATAGTCAGTCAAGGGTAGACGGAGAGCTTATGTAACCCTACTATACTGTCACTTCCAGGCTCTCCCCCTTAAATAGATGACTGATCCACCACTTTCCCTGACTTGCCCTGGAAACACAGCCTTAGGTAGGCAGAGTTGTAGGTTTTCCCTATTCATTTTATACTGAATTATGTACTTCTGCTGACAACGCTCTTGAGTTTTTGCCCTCTGCCCATCAGGGTCCAAACATCGTGGCAGCAAAGCTGCTGTTTTTCCTGGCCAATTCTGTAACAGTGAAACCATAATCTTGCCAACAGATCTGTGTGTAGAGATGGGGATGATCGTTGAAGAGTGATCGCAGCCCTAGTAAGTAGGCTTCAGACTCTGGTGTACTCACCTGAAGCTTTAGTAATTTTTATGAATAGATGCCTCTCAATTTTCTGTCTGTCTTTGGTCAGTTTCTAGATCCCTTAAATGATTTTTTCTTACAATTTTCCCAGTTTTATACTTATTTTGGGGGTCAGGGCTCTGGAGGGTGGAATATGCCAACTTCTTGATGCCACTATAGCCAGAAGTCCCACTCTCCCTCTGACCCATTTCTTTTTTTTTTTAACTTGTTTTGTTTTTTATTTTTTTTAATTTACATCCAAATTAGTTAGCATATAGTGCAACAATGATTTCAGGAGTAGATTCCTTAGTGCCTCTTACCCATTTAGCCCATCCCCCTCCCACAACCCCTCCAGTAACCCTCCGTTTGTTCTCCATATTTATGAGTCTCTTCCGTTTTGTCCCCCTCTCTGTTTTTATATTATTTTTGTTTCCCTTCCCTTATGTTCATCTGTTTTGTCTCTTAAAGTCCTCCTATGAGTGAAGCCATAGGATTTTTGTCTTTCTCTGACTAATTTCACTTAGCATAATACCCTCCAGTTCCATCCACATAGTTGCAAATGGCAAGATTTCATTCTTTTTGACTGACAAGTAATACTCCATTGTATGTGTGTGTGTGTGTGTGTGTGTGTGTGTGTGTGTACACACATATATATATCACATCTTCTTTATCCATTCATTCAACAATGGACATTTGGTCTCTTTCCATACTTTGGCTATTGTTGATAGTGCTGCTATAAACATGGGGATGCATGTGTCCCTCTCAAACAGCACACCTGTACCCCTTGGATAAATGCCTAGTAGTGCAATTGCTGGGTCATAGTGTAGTTCTATTTTTAGTTTTTTGAGGAACCTCCATACTGTTTTCCAGAGTGGCTGCACCAGCTTGCATTCTCATCCCTCTGACCCATTTCAACTTCAGTCTTGCATATTGTATGGTCTAGTTTTATCTTTTGCTATATGGATATCCTATTGTCTCACACCACTTACTAAAGATCTATCTTTCCCCAGTTATTTTTAGATGCCACTTTTATTATATTCACTGAATTTATGTATATATTTGGTCTGTTTCTATTTGGGAATTTCTTTTTTATTCCACTGGTCTATCAAGCTGTGTCCCAGTACTATGTTATTTTAATTATAGAGATATGTAGTATATTTTCATATCTGGCAGGCCTGACCCCTCCTTCTACCCACCCCAACCCACCCACCACTAATACACACATAACTATTCTTTCACGTTTATTTTCCCATGTGAACTTTTAGTATCATCTTGTCCAACTACAGGGCAAAAAGTATGTTAGCATTTTTACTGTGATTACATCAAAGTTATAAATTTACTTAAAGTATACCAACATATTGATGACATTGGGATATCCTTTCCAAAAACAAGGGATGTGTTTCTACTTGCTCAAGTCTACTTTTATGTCAGAAATGTTTTATGGTTTTGCTTATACAGGATTTGCACATCTTTTGTTAAATTTATTTCAAAATGTCTTATCCATTTAGTGTCCTAAACACATTTAAAAGTCTAACAGCATTGACCTTTAGCCTCAAATCAGAACTCATCCATAATGAGATAAAAAGCATCACAAACCGCAGAATCAACTACATCTGGATTCAAATCCTGACTCTTCCTCACCATGTGATCTTAATAAGTTATACCCTGAGTCTCAGTTTCTTCACCTGCACAATGAAGATGATGATATCCACACCTAACGGATACTGTGAGGATGAAATAGGGTAGCATATTTAAAATTCACACAGGTTGTTCCTACCTCCCCCCTTTCTATGATGTGATCACTGATTCTTAGACTCTGAGCTTTCACCTTTTTTTTTTTAATTTTTTTTAACATGTATTCATTTTTGAGAGACAGAGAGAGACAGAGCATGAGTCAGGAAGGGGCAGAGAGACAGAGGGAGAAACAGAATCTGACTCCGGCTCCAGGCTCTGAGCTGTCAACACAGGGCCCAATGCAAGGCTCAAACTCACAAATCGTGAGATCATGACTTGAGCTGAAGTTGGACCCTTAACTGACTGAGCCACCCAGGTGCCCCTGAGCTTTCACTTTTATATATTTCAGATTTGGTGCTTTATCCTCACGGGTTTATCTGCTGGATCTTTTGCTGATGCCTTATCAATAAATTATGGGATTAGAATTGGTGACCAAACAATGAAGCACAGTATGTTTTTTATTCTTTTATTTCAGGACCTATTCAAAGGATGGAATGCACCTCCTTTTCAGGTTTCTTAATAATAATCGAAACCTTACTTTAGGATTATTTCATTGGCAATATTTTGAGGAATGAAAAATGAATTTCAGATTCAAATGCACATAATCGCCCTTCTTTTAGTTCCAAGCTCCATGAGAGGGGGGAAAAGGGGGAAATAAATCCTATCAAATTTCCAACAGCATTTCAAGGATTTATTTGCAATTTACCATCCCCTCACTATCTCATCCTGCAGGCTCTGTTCTTTCTCCTGTCTCTGTTTTCTCTCTACAGAGCTGAAGTAATCATCCTTAATGCCGGGTAAGGTGCTTTGAGATCCTAAGATGAAAGGATTTGGGCCCATAAACATGGAGTTTGGGACTGCTTGATGCTATATGTCTCTGAACCTTCCATTCAGCCCTGAACATCTCTATAATCTTGCTCCCTTTCAAAGTGAATGCACCACGTGGGGAGCTGGGAGTATACTGCCTTTAAAGACACCAAATGTCCTATTTTCAGAAAACAGCCTGTTCCTTTCTGAGGCAGTCCTTGGCTGCTGCTCCAGATTCCCAGAGCCAAACAGAACCTCCCAGAGCAGCTGGGAAAGGCAGGTGCTTCCTGGCTCCTCCAGATTCACACCTGGAAGGAGAACACGTGTAGTCCCATTCTTGTCAGGCCTCCTTCCCTGCCTTCATGTGGAAACAGCAGCTGCCCGCCCTCCACTACCCACCCTGGACCTCCATAACCCGGGCCTGACAATCGTAGGGGGATGGTTTCCTCTCAGTGGTATCCTCATATTCTTTTTTTGGCAGTGGAATCCTCTTTTCAAAACATTTCTTTTCTCTGAAATCCATTCTTTATGACAAATAGTGGAGCAGTTCTGAATAAGGGGGACTGAGGACGAAGGCCCTGCTGATCCACTACCACTCCCCATCCTTAGTCCTCTCTATCACCATCCACTCATATGTTCTGGGGTGAAGTCATATTTGCAGAACACTGGGTCTCCTTACAACAGAATCTGAAACTAATGGGAAGGGAAAACATATTGAGCTCTATAAATGAGATTTAAGAAGATTTCTTTTTAAAGGAAACTATAGCACCAGATGACATCCCTAACAAAAACTACTAGTAAATAGCAGCATTTAAACATTATAGACCTCGGGGCGCCTGGGTGGCTCAGTTGGTTAAGCGTCTGACTTCAGCTCAGGTCATAATCTCGCAGTCCGTGGGTTCGAGCCCCATGTCAGGCTCTATGCTGACAGCTCAGAGCCTGGAGCCTGCTTCAAATTCTGTGTCTCCCTCTCTCTGCCCCTCCCGCACTTGCACTCTGCCCCTCTGTCTCTCAAAAATAAACATTAAAAAAAATTAAACATTATAGACCAATGCACAAGCTCAGAAATCAGGGCACTTGAGCTACACAATCCCCTATGTTGATTGACAGCATGACCTTGGGTGAGTTACTTAAGTTCTCCAGGCTTCAGTTCATCATTCATGCAAGGGTTAATGATGCTGACCTATTCCCTTAGGTCTTTCCAGTCACTGGCAAAGCTCTTTCTTCCTCCAAAAATATTCTATGAGGAATAATGGGAAGTGATGACAAAATGCTGCATAAAAGTCATGTTTTACAGTATTCTGTGTGAGCCAAGAGGTAATCCCAATTATATCTATATTTAAAATAATTATTCACTCACATATAATTATTCTCCTTTATTGAAGCCTAAACGTACACTCACAGTTGATTAAGGTTTCTATATTTTACAGCTTTCTATATGATGCATTTATTCCCTCCACTTTGCCATATATCCCCACTAAGACTTGTTCAAGGTAAGTCTGACATTTTTAGGATGTGATTTTTAAGTGTTATCTATGTGCAAATTACATTAGATTAATGTAATTAAATTGTTTTTTTCTTTTAATGCATCGTGTCAAACAGAAGAATATCTAATTTGTATTCTTGGGAGTACAGAGAGTGGTATTTAAAACATCAATATAATAGCATGGTTAAAATCTAAAATGCAGGGAAAGTTAGGGACACACATTGGAGTTTTGCCTCATACAGTCATTTTCATCTCAAAGCTAGTCTTGGGGTTTCTGGGTCAAATAAAACATGTCAGCACCTCCCACACAGATACAGTAGACAGCTTGCAGGTGGAAGACAGAAGGAGATGAGCAAAGAAAACCAGCCCTATTCTAACACTCTCCTCTCTTCTTACCTTGTTTTACTCTGTGAGTTTTCCTAACCTTGCTCCTTTCCTCAGGGTGAATTATGCTACTCATTTCATGACTTTTTACCATTTATAAAACACTTTCTCCCTCATCATTCAGTTTATTCTCAGTAGTCCCAGGATATCTGGGGGCCAGCCCTCTTTGTACCCATCCTTCAGAGGATGAAGCGGGCTCTGTGGAGTACCTGACCAGCCCAGCCAGCTGGCTTTTTGCTCCCCCATGTATCAGGCCCAGCACTCACATCACAGATGCAGACATCTGGGCCCAGCTGCCTTTTAGGACCTCTCTGAGGACCCTCCCCAGGAGCCAAGGACCTCTGGTGGACCTCCCTAGAGCAGCTGGCTCCCTTACAAAGAGCACTGACCCAAGTCAAAAGACCTCAAAATTCTGGTCCTAGTGTTAGCCCTGCCTGTTTCACTTGGCAGCCTCAGGCACTCCATTCATCTTGTCTAGGCCTGAATTCCCCCATCCATAAACTGGGGATGGAGATGTGCCCTGCTGACCTCACAGTATACTGTGTAAGTCAACATAATACATATATAACACATTAAAAATGGTTTCCAAGGCAGTGGTTTCACCTCACCATGTCCCTTAGGCCCCTGGAGAGGCCCTCTTTTAAAGTCACTCCCAAGACCCCAGGGGCCCAGCCAGGCATAAGACCTTCCTCTCTGGGACTGGATGGGCCAAGGGGGTGGCTCTTGCAGGGGCTCTTCTTGCCCTGTGGCTCAGCTCTGTCAGTGGCTCTCCAATCATATCATCCTTTGGGGCCCAACCACACACCCCTGCCTCAGGGGGAGATCCAACCACTGAGGTTGGGGGAACCAGCCCAATAGAGGCGCCCCTAAAGGGCCTGCTGGAATGGCCAAGTTTGAGAGGAGGAAAGGGTAGAAGGTAGTGCACAACATATAGCTCTAGGTCCAGGGCTGGGGGAGGACTGCTCCTTTCCCTCATGAGCCCCTCAGGACAGAGTCCACTGCTCTCTATGCTCATTAAATGTGAATCTGAGTAAAGCATCAAACCCTGGGTCAGGCAGGTCCTGGTTGGGAGAATCTGCAATCACATCAGGGGTTGTGGTGAAGGGCAGAGGGCAGTCCTAGACCCAGAGCTATAGCAGCAGTCCTGGTGGGGAGGTCCAGCATGGGGGGATGGGGAGGAGGGAGGACCCCTGCATTTGGTTTAACCACTGTGATACTGTTATATCTGTGACAACTGTGATACACAGTTTTCAGACATGCTTCTAAGGGATCTGTAGGCCTGGGACTGGCCACATCCAGGAAGAGGAAGCTGCCACAAGGCCTCTCCATTTTCATAATGGCTAGAGGGTCAAGCCCAGAGAGGAGGTGTCTGCAGGGTTTAGCAGGCCTGGCCGGAAAGCTGGATCCAAGGGGAAGCTGCTAGTCAGCCACAAGGTGCTTCAGCCTTTGGATGATTCTCACTGACATTGGTCTGCAGTGTTTTAATGCATAATAATACTGCCAGTAATGGCCAGCATTGATTGGTACTAAGCTCTGAGCTGTTAAACTGTTTGCATGCAGTTTTTCATTTGATCTTCACAATGATTCATTCTATAAAGGAGGGACAATGTGGAAACCGAGGTTCACCTAGGCAAGTTCACACAGCCTGTAAAAGTGGCAGCAAACCTCTGAAGTAGGACTGGTGTCAACTTCAGAGTCCATACCCCTAACTAAGAGTGCTATTCTGAACTGCCTCTCAGGCAGGAACAGGCTCTAATAAATGGCACCTGAGGGCTCCTTTAAGGAAAAAGGCAAAAAAAAAAAAAAAGTGTCTAGTGAACACCTACTTTGTGCTAGGTATTTTGCATTTATCATCTCTTGCATTCCTTGTGACGGTCCTATGAGGTAAATAATCTCAGCTCCAATTTACACACCAGAAAACTGGGACTCAGGAATGGTAACTGATTCACTCTAACTATGAATCCCAGGTCTGTCCTCTTTCCACCAGGCTGATCTGAATGTGTTTCTTTGTGATTCTCACTCAACTTCAAGGACTCCTATAGCCCCTAGCAAAACCATTTTAAAAAGGAGAGAGAGAGAGAAAACCCCTTGGAAATACCATGGGACCAAGGAGAAGAGGGTCATAAGTTCAGGTTGAGCAGTGACATTCCAGAGAAATTTCTACAAATCCCCAAATCCTAAGAATTACTGACCCACATTTAGAGAATCTTGCTTTCAGAGCCATTATCCCCAAGTGCTCTGAGATATAAAGCCACCTGTTTTGAAAATCCTGCAGGGGGAAACATCAGACCAAGAGTCAGGAAAAGTGTGCCTCAGTTCTCCCCTGAGTTCTCTGGGTAACTTCTATAAATGAATTATCTACTCTGGGCCTCAGTTTCCTAACAAGACCTCTTAATAACACTTCCAACTCTATTCCCTGATTCTGCAGTCAAATCTAACTTAGCCTTTGAAAGCAGCACCTATTACAGGTGTCCTTATTAACAGTTTGTTACTAACATTAGGTGTGCCAAATTAGAGACTGAATCAAGTGACATCACTCTTACTCATGATAATGAATGAGCAGGAGAGAAAGGACGGAATTTTAACCAGCACCAGGAATGACACAGATACAAATTACTGGTGCTCAAAGGTGGATGTAGGTGAAGAGACCAAGATTTGCAAAACTGAGGCATAAGTGCCATTTACACTAGGTATTGAAGAACAAGGAGTTTTCCATGAAAACGGGCCTTCCAGGCAGAGAACACATTAGATCCCAATGGTCTTTTCCAACCAGGATGACATTACTCTGCTCAGTGGATAATAATTGAGCCAGTATCCTCAGAGGAGGCCTCTTGAGTCTATGCTACCCTTGCCTGGGTTCACAGTTCACAATGAAAACAGGGCAGGCAGGCTCCTAATATGCAGAGAGGATGAGTTCTGGGATTGCAGTTTCCAGGGACTGCTGGGAACAAAGAACATTCTCTTTCCTTCAGCAACTTCCGTCCAGAGTCCAAGACCTTGTCCAGCTATGCTTTGTTCCCTGCCCAGACCTGTCCAGTCTTGTCCAGTCCTAGGAGCCCAGCCCAGTCCTGCTGAGTCCTGCCCAGTTCTGATGACTTCTGCCCTGTCCAGACCTTGCCCAGACCAGTTCGGCACAGCAGAGCCATGCTTTGCTCTGCCCAGTGCTGTCTGTTCCTGCCCAATTCTGCCTTGCCAAACTAAGCCCTGCTCAATCCAGTTTATGTTCTGCTCACAAGCCCTGCCCAGCCTAGCCCTACCCTGCCCCCACCATACCTCACCCAGCCCTGTCAGCTCTACCTTGATCTAGTTCAGGACTACCCCTCCACCATCCTGGCTTGAAAGAAGCCTCTTTTCTCCAAGATGTCCTCCTCCCTAGGGCTATATCTGGAGGCTTTATAAGAGAGAGCCTTAAGAAACCCTCTACTGCATCTATTGTAAAAACATTGTTGAGGACACTGCTTACTATAGAGATTCTTTATGGAAATCTTTAGGAGAAGTTCTCTCTGTCAATAATAGGAACTGTGCTTCTGTCCATTGATGACATGTTTTAAGCTGAAGGCACCGTGACTCTAGGGTAGCTCTAATTGCAGGGTATTGCCAGCCAGCCAGGAGTAAACACACACCCGCCTTTACAAGTGTAGAGGTTTTCATGGTATGCATTTATTCATAGCTTTTTTGCATCTTATAAGGTTGAACTTTTTTTTTTCCTCTTTGCCTTTTTTTTATGGTTAATTTCTTTTTCTTTCGAAGCTACCCAGAATTCTTCTTAGAAAGAAGCTGGGCCCCAATAATAAGAGACATGTATTATACTCCCACTCCTTAGTGCCCTCTGTTCTTTCACACACCTGGATAAGCCATGTGGAAAAGCACATGGGGTTCCATTCCACACACAGTCCTTCCAGTCAGAAGGAACTCAGCAGGGAGCGATTACTTCCGTGCAGGAGAGCAACCTTGTAAATGCTTATAAACTGGTTCTACTTGCTTTAGGGACTTCATGAGAATCAGGTTTGAAAAACAGATCTGCAAAAGATAAATGATTGACAGCTTTAGGTTCCTAGAAGTAGAGCTCATAAAGTGAGTAATCACTGTCAGATTATTATCTTAAGGCAGATGTAGGGAGAAACTGTGCAGACACAGAAAGAAACAAATAAACAAAACCAAGTAAGCATCGATTTGCATGCAGTGGGCCTGATGTACACTTCAATGTCATCTTCTCCAGAAATGAAAAGGACCAGAATTAATGGGGGGCCCACAATGGGAAGAGTTTGTGATGATACAAAGGGTAGAAGAAATGATTTTACACTCAAAGACCTCACATTCTTTGTGAGAGGTAAAGTCAGGGAGATAAAAAAAAAATTACAAAGTTTTCTGTGCTGAGTGTTCACTTGGCAATGGAAGAACATATGGAAGGCTTTAAATCAAGGAGGTTTTAGGAGCTTCATGATTCTACTGCCAAGAATGGATGGAGGCATGCAGAAACTAGAGTAGAAGTCCAGCTATCCAGAACTCTAACAGCTATCCGGGAGCCCAAAGCAGGGTTGTGACAGCAGTGGCATAAAGGAAGTGATAAATGCCAACATGACCAGGGACAGAATAGAAGGGAGTCTAGTACATGCCTTTCATCTATACAGATTCACCTATGGGAGTGTGTATGTACACATGAGAGGGAAGAGAAATTGAAAACGTGCAGACTTGGAGGAGTTAAGATACCAGAATAGTATGGAGACTCTGAGCTTGTCTCATCCTTTGAACACAGCTAGATCAACATCACACCATTTTGAATACCTAGGAAATTGATATGAGGGTTAACGCAACAATCTGCATAATTTGAGCGAGAGACCTTGGCAGAAAGAGCAAATTTTTTATTCTATTTTATTTTCTTCATTCTATTTTATTATTCTTAAAAAATAAAAACTTTTTTAAGAGGAGGCGCTAAGATGGTGGAGTAGTAAGGGGACCCTGGGCTTGTCTTGTCCCTTGAAAACAGCTAGATCAACATCAAATCATTTCGAACACCTAGGAAATTGATCTGAGGATTAACAGAACAATCTGCATAATTTGATCTACTTTATTCTATTTTATTATTTAAAAAAAAAAACTTTTTTTAAGAGGAGGAGTTAAGGCGGTGGAGTAGTAAAGGTACCCTGGGCTTGTCTTGTCCCTTGAATACAGCTAGATCAACATCAAACCATTTTGAACACCTAGGAAATCCATCTGAGGATTAACAAAAAAATCTGCATAATTTGGGGGAGAGAATGCAGCAAGTACATGGCATGGAGAGGTGAATTGGGAAAGAGAAGAGATGGTGCCCAAGAGGTGTGGGAGCTGTCTTTGTGAAGAGGAGAAAGACAGAGGGGGAGAGAGAGCAGGGTATCAGGTTTGCACAAGAAAGCTTTCCCCCTGAAAGCAGCTAGAGAGAAAGAGCAAAAACACACGCAGGGGACTACGCAAGAAAACTCTTCCCCAAAATCATTGACAGGGAAAATGGAGAAGGTTTCTATACAGCCAGTTTTTTGATAAACAGTAGAGCAGAGTCTGAAGTTTCAGAGGTCAGCACCTGGTGGTGCTCTGGCAAGGAAGCAGGGGGAGCCCTGGGAGCAGAGAGTGCAGTCTGAGGACCCCCTGGGTCATGTGAGAATAGATTCTCCTGCTTAGAGTACATTTGGTAGAGGTGATATGGCCTCTCCAGGCAAAAGACCCAGCAGGAACCATAAAGCCACAATCACCCATATAGAAACAAAGATGCCAGCTAAGGGCAGAAAACCCTGGCACTGGCTGTGTGTTGCAATTTACCATAAATTCTGAGTGGCTGCCGCTGTACGGTGGGGCGACCATTTCCTGGAACAGGCCAACTCTGGCCACAGCATCGCCAGACCCTCCCTCAGGGGATCACTTTGAGTCCAAGTCACAAGGGTCTCTTTAGTGTGGGGTTTTGAAACACAGCTGCACCTGAGATAAAACTCTAGAGGGAGGTGCTGCCTGGTAGGTGGGTAGCTCAGATACAGATGGGAGAAGGCAGGAGCTGACAGAAGCAGGGGAAACAGGAGCTGTGACTGACCACATGTCAGTGAGGCTGAGAACTTCCTGGCTGGGAGAATAGAGAGCAGGGGGAAGCCATTTACACCATTAGCCAGCCAGCACTGATCAACCCCAGTGAGTTAAAGAGCACCACCAAGTGGAGAATGGAGCCCTTACACCAAGCCCTGCACCTTTGTGCCCTCCAGGCAAATTACTAGGGCAAGTCGGCCTGAGAAACAGAGCAGCAGGCCCCTCCCCCAGAACACCAGCACAATTCCCTTCCAGAGCTTAGTCTACTGACCATAAACTGCTGCAAAGTTTCAGCTCTAGGGGAAACTGGACCTAGCTTCATTTGTTTTGTTTTGTTTGTTTGTTTATTCACTTGTTTCTTCATTTTGTTGTTTTTCTTTTCTTTTGTTTCTTGGATACAGAAAGAAGAAAATTTTTTATGTTATTTTATTTTTTTAATTACTTTTTTATTTTTTTTCTCTCTTCTCTTTTCTCTTTTTTCTATCAAGCTTCTCTTAACAAGCAGGCCAAAATACACCTAGGATCTAGCTTCCTTTATTGATTTTTTTTTTAATTTTTCAATTTTTGTTTCATTCCATTATTATTTTATTTTTCTTCCTCCAAAATGACAAGACAGAGAAATTCACCTCAAAAGAAAGAACAGGAAGAAATGATGGCCAGGGATTTAATCAATGCAGATGTAAGTATGATGTCTGAACTAGAATTTAAAACAATGATTACAAGGATACTAGCTGGGTTTGAAAAAAGCATAGAAGATACCAGTGATTCCCTTTCTACAGACATTAAAAAACTAAAATCTAATCATGATGAAATTAAAAATGTTATAACCAAGATGTAAACCCAAATGGAGGCCATAAAAACAAGGATGGACAAGGCAGAGGAGAGAATTAGCAATTAGAAGATAAAATTATGGAAAATAATGAAGCTGAGAAGAAGAGGGAAACAAAGGTCAGGGGTCATGAATACGGACTTAGAGAACTCAGCAATTTATTAAAACATAATAACATTTGTATCATAGGAGTCCCAGAAGATGAAGAGAGAGAAAAGGGGGCAGAAGGTTTATGTGAGCAAATTATAACTGAAAACTTCCCTAATATGAGGAAGGACACAGACCAAAATCCAAGAGGTACAGAGAATTCCCATTAAATTCAACAAAATCCAGCCATTGCCAAGCACATCATAGTCAAATTCACAAAATACACAGACAAGGAAAGAATCATGAAAGCAGCAAGGGAAAAAATGCCCTTAACCTACAAGGGAAGACAGATCAGGTTCACAGCAGATCTCTCCACAGAAACTTGGCAGGCCAGAAAGGAGTGGCAAGATATATTCAAAGTGCTCAATTGGTAAAACATGCAGCCAAGAATACTCTATCTAGCAAGGCTGTCATTCAAAATAGAAAGACAAATAAAGAATTTCCCAGACAAACAATAACTAAAGGAGTTCATGAGCACGAACCCAGCCCTACAAGAAACTGTAAGGAGAACTCTGCAGTGGAGAAAAAAAAAAAAAAAAAAAAAAAAAAGACCAAAAGCAACAGACACTAGAAAGGACCAGAGAGCATTATCAGAAACACCAACTCTACAGGTAACACAATGGCCCTAAATTCATCTTTCAATGATCACTCTAAATGTAAACGGATTAAATGCTCTAATCAAAAGACATAGGATATCAGAATGGATAAGGAAAAAAAAAACAAACAAAATCAATTTATATGCTTCTATAAGAGACTCGTTTTAGACCCAAAGACACATGCAGATTGAAAGTGAGGGGATGGAGAACCATCTATCATGCTAATAATGGACGTCAAAAGAAAGCCAGAGTAGCCATACTTAATCAGATAAACTAGATTTTATATTTACTTATTTTTCAGAGACAGAGCATGAGAAGGGGAGGGGCAGAGAGAGAGAGAGGGAGACACAGAATCCAAAGCAGGCTCCAGGCTCCGAGCTGTCAGACAGAACCCAATGCAGGGCTCGAACCCATGAACCGTGAGATCATGACCTGAACCAAAGTCGGACGCTCAACTGAGTCACCCAGGCGCCCCCAGATAAACTAGATTTTAACACAAAGATTGTAACAAGAGATGAAGAAGGGCATTATACAATAATTAAAGTGTCTTCCACCAAGAAGATCTAACAAATGTAAATATTTATGCCCCAACTTGGGAGGACTGAATTATATAAATCAGTTAGTAACAAAAATAAAGAAACTCATTAATAATACAATAACATTAACACCCCACATACAACAATGGACACATCATCCAACAGAAAATCAACAAGGAAACAATGGTTTTGAATGACACACTGGACCAGATGGACTTAACAGATATGTTCAGAACACTTAATCCTAAAGTAGAATATACATTTTTCTCAAGTGTACATGGAATATTCTCCAGAATAGATCACATATAATTTGCTCTCCAGAACAGATCACAAATCATCCCTCAACAAGTACAAAATGATCAAGATCATACCTTACATAGTATCAAACCACAAAGCTATGAAACTTGAAATCAACTACAAAAAAATTTGGAAAGACCACAAATACTTGGAGGTTAAACAACATTCCACTAAAGAATGTATGGATTAACCAAGAAATTAAAGAGGAAATAGAAGAGTACATGAAAACCAATGAAAATGAAAACACAACAGTCCAAAACCTATGACATGCAGCAAAGGCAGTCATAAGAGGGAGGTATTTAGCAATCAAGGCCTTCCTAAAGAAGGACATAATGTCTAAACTACACAACCTAACCTAATACCGAAAGGAGCTGGAAAAAGAACGGCAAATAAAGCCCAAAACCAGCAGAGAAGTGAAATCTGCTCTAATCAGCAGAAATCAATTACATAGATCAAACAAACAAACAGAAACAGCAGAACAGATCAACAAAACTAGGAGCTGGTTCTTTGAAAGAATTAACAAAATTGATAAACCCTTAGCAAGACTTACCAAAAAGAAAAAGGAAAGGATGTAAATAAATAAAATCACAAATGAAAGAGGAGAGATCACAACCAACACTGCAGAAATACCAACAATAATAAGAGAATATTATGAGCAATTATATGCCAACAAGTGAAGCAATCTATAAATTCCTAGAAATATATAAACTACCAAAACTGAAACAGAAAGAAACAGAAAATTTGAACAGACCCATAACCAGCAAAGAAATTGAATCAGTAACCAAAAATCTCCCAACAAACAAGAGAACAGGGCCAGATGGCTTCCAGGGGAATTCTATCAAACATTTAAAGAAGATTTACTACCTATTCTTTTGAAGCTGTTCCAAAAAAATAGAAATGGAAGGAAAACTTACAAACTCATTCTGAGACCAGCATTACCTCAATTCCAACACCAAAGACCCCACTAAAAAAGAGAATTCCAGACCAATTTCCCTGATGAACATGGATACAAAACTTCTCAACAAGACACTAGCAAATTGAATCCAACATTACATTAAAAGAATTATTCACCACAATCAAGTGGGCTTTATTCCCTTGCTGCAGGGGTGGCTCAAAATCCACAAATCAAGAAACATGATACATCACATTAATAAAAGAAAGGATAAGAACTACATGATCCTCTCAACAGAGCCAGAAAAAAGCATTTGACAAAACACAGCATTCTTTCTTGATAAAAACCCTCAAAAGGTTGGGATAGCCTGAACATCATGAAGGCCATATACAAAAGACACAACTAATATAATCCTCAATGGGGAAAAACTGAGAGCTTTCCTCCTAAGGTCCAGAACACGACAAGGATGTCCACTCTGACCACTGTTGTTCAACATAGTCCTGGAAGTCCTAGCCTCATCAGTCAGATAACAAAAAGGAATCAGAGGCATACAGATTAGTAAGGATGATGTCAAACTTTCACTCTTCACAGATGACATGATACTCTATGTGGAAAACCTGGAAGACTCTGCCAAAAAACTGCAAGAAATGATGCATTAATTCAGCAAACTTGCAGAATATAAAATCAATGTACAGAAATCTGTGGCATTTATGTATACCAATAATGAAGCAGGAGAAAGAGAAATCAAGGAATCGATCCCATTTGCAATTGCACCAAAACCTACAAGATACCTAGAAATAAACCTAACCAAAGAGGTCAAAGACCTGTACACTGAAACCTATAGAAAGCTTATGAAATAAATGTAATAACACACAAAGAAATGGTAAACCTTCCATGCTCATGGATTGGAAGACAAATTTTGTTAAAATGTCAATACTACCCAAAGCAGTCCATGCATTCAATGCAATCCCTATCAAAATATCACCAGTATTCTTCACATAACCAGAAGAAACAAGTCTAAAGTTTGATTGGACCCAGAAAAGACCCTGAATAGCCAAGGCAATGTTGAAAAAACAAAACAAAAAAAAAAAAAATAAGGAGTGCCTGGGTGGTCAGTCAGTTAAGCATCCAACTCTCGCTTTGGGCTCAGGTCACGATCTCACGGTTTCTTGAGTTTGAGCCCCATGTCGGGCTATGTCCTGACAGTACAGAGCCTGCTTGGGACTCTCTCTCTCTCTTTCCTTCTTTCTCTTCCCCTCCCCCACTCATGCTGTCTCTCTCTCTCAAAATAAATAAATAAACTTAGAATTTTTTTTATTAAAAAAAAAGGAAAAAACAACAACAACAAAGCTGTAGGCATCACAATGCCAGACTTGAAGCTGTATTACAAAGCTGTATTCATCAAGACAGTATGGTACTGGTGCAAAAACAGACACATAGATCAGTGGAACAGAATACAGAACCCAGAAATGGACCCACATATGTATGGCCAACTTATCTTCGACAAAGCAGGAAAGAATAGCAAATGGAAAAAAGACCATTTCTTCAGCAAATGGTGCTGAGAAAACTGGACAGTGACATGCAGAAGAATTAAACTGGACCACTTTCTTATACCATACACAAAAATAAATTCAAAATGGATGAAAGACCTAAATGTGAGACAGGAAACCATCAAAATCCTAGAGGAGAAAACAGCAACCTCTTTGACCTCAGCCGCAGCAGATTTTCATTAGACATGTCTCCAGAGGCAAGGGAAATAAAAGCAAAAATGAACTATTGGGACCTTATCAAGATAAAACCTTCTGGGGCACACGGGTGGCTCAGTCGGTTGAGCGTCTGACTTCGGCTCAGGTCATGATCTCACAGTTTGTGAGTTCAAGCCCCACGTCGGGCTCTGTGCTGACAGCTCAGAACCTGGAGCCTGCTTCAGATACTGTGTCTCCCTCTCTCTATCTGCCCCATCCTCACTCATGCTCTGTCTCTCTCTGTCTTAAAAATAAATAAAACATTAAAAATAATTTTTTTAATAAAAAAAAGATAAAACCTTCTGCACGGGAAAGAAAACCATCAACAAAACTAAAAGGCAACTGATAGAATGGGAGAAGATATTTGCAAATGACATATCAGATAAAGGGTTAGTATCCAAAATCTATAAAGAACTTATCAAAGTCAACACCCAAAAGACAAATAATCCAGTGAAGAAATGGGCAGAAGACATGAACACTTTTCCAAAGACATCCAGATGGTTAACAGACACATGAAAAGCTGCTCAACATCACTCATAATCAGGGAATCACAAACCAAAACCACAATGAGATACCACTTCACACCTGTCAGAATGACTAACATTAACAACTCAAGCAACAACAGATGTTGGCAGGGATGCGGAGAAAGGGGAACACTTGTGCACTCTTGGTTGGAATGTGAACTGGTGCAGCTACTCTGGAAAACAGCATGGAGGTTCCTCAAAAAATTTAAAATAGGGGCACCTGGGTGGTTCGGTCAGTTGAGCATCCAACTTCACCTCAGGTCATGATCTCACAGTTTGTGAGTTCAAGCCCCACGTCAGGCTCTGTGCTGACAGCTCAGAGCCTGGAGCCTGCTTCAGATTCTGTGTCTCCCTCTCTCTCTGCTCCTCCCCGACTGACTCGCTCTCTCTCTCGCTCTCTCACTCTCTCTCTCTTGCTCTCTCTCAAAAATAAATATTTTAAAAAATTAAAAATAGACCTACCCTATGACCCAGCAATTACACTACTAGGTACTTAGCTAAAGGATATAAAAATGCTGATTCAAAGAGACACATGCACCCCAATGTTTATAGCAACACTATCAACAATAGCCAAGTTTTGGAAAGAGCCCAAATATCCATTGACTGATGAATTGATAAAGAAAATATGGTGTATACACACACACACACACACACACACACACACACACACACACACAATGGAATATGACTCAGCCATCAAAAAGAATGAAATCTTTCCATTTGCAACCATGTGGATGGAAGTAGAGTGTATTATGCTAAGCAAAATAAGTCAATCATAGAAAGACAAATATCATATGATTTCACTCATATGTGGAATTTAAGAAACAAAACAGATGAACACAGGGGAAGGGAAGGAAAAATAAAATAAGATAAAAATGGGGGTGAGGGAGGTAAACCATAAGAGACTTTTAAATACTGAGAACAAACTGAGGGTTGCTGGAGGAAAGGTGGGTAGGGGGATGGGCTAAATGGGTGACGGGCATTAAGGAGGGCACTGGTTGGGATGAGCACTGGGTATTGTAGGTAAATGATGAATCACTGAATTCTACTCCTGAAACCAATACTATACTATACGTTAACTCATTTGAATTTAATTTTTTGAAAAAAAGGTAAAAAATAAAATAAAATAAATAAAATGTGCAGACTCATCTGCCTGCTCCTCCTTTCAGTGGTCGTGTTTCAGGGAGTGAGCGTGAACCAGACAGAAGTTATGAATATGATTCCTTCACTTTGTCTCAACTCCCTATGTACATCTAATGTTCAAAGATCCCTTCTTACATGCAACATGTACCCCCAAATCAAGTCTTTGTAAATCCATATATATTGTACTTTATTGGTACTCTAAGAAATTTTTAGAGGTAACTGTGACTCCATGTAATTTTCTACCTTCTCCACGTTAGACTTTTGAGCCCCACCTGTGAGTAAGATGCAACTCTCCAAAAATTTCTAATAGGTACTTGATACAAAGTTGATGAATGAAAGAAATGAATGAATGAATGAATGAATGGCTAAAAAGGAAAAGGCAGGGATGAGAATAAGGCTCAGGTTGTGATCTGGGGTGAATGAAGTGGTCACTGAGATAGTCATAGAAGCCCAGAGTTGCAGCTGGCTTTGAAGTAATGTCAGCAGGTTTTACTCTGTGGCCTTCATGTCATTAACTTGTCACTTCCTTAACTGAAAGCTCCTATTTTCTTTTTCCCACCTGAATTACTGCTACTATTCTTGAAGATTCAGCCTAAACGTCCTCACATAAGTCTTTTCTGAACCCAATGTAAGGATTTAGTTACTGCACTCCCTTAGCATTTAGTATGTACTTCTATCACAAGATCTATTGATGATTAAGTGCTTTATGACGGCTTATTGCAGTGTGTCTAGTCTGTGGTGATCTTGAAACATGTCAGGAGCCAAATCTTATTCATTATTTATTACTGATGTCCCCAACAAAGTCTAGAACATAATGTAAATTAAGAGAGTGAATTTGGTGAGAGACAAGCTGAGAATGATAAGATACCATAGGTTGAATTATTGGTCCTAATTCGTCACCCCCTTGTAGTAGCACCCTTACAGTATGGCCTCAAGGAGGGCCAAGGTCCTTCCTTGCCACTTGATGTTGACCCTGGACAGCAGTTTTCAAAGTGTGGGACGCAAACATCTGGAAGATGTGGTCCCTGAGATACTTTCAGCGAGGCTATGAGGTCAAAACAATGTTCGTAATAATACTAAGATATACTAATAGTTACTTTTTACACTGAGTTGATATTTTCACTGATGGTGCAAAGGCAGCACTGGGTAAAACTGCTAGGGCCTAAGCCTGAATCAAGGCTGTGCCACCAAACTGCACCAGTAGTCACTGTGTTGTTCATAGCCACACACTTGAGGCAAAAGAAAATGGTTTCTCTACAAATCTCCTTGATGAAGCAATAAACAGGATTAACTTTATTAAATCTTGATGCCTGAGACAATGCCTTTGTATGGTCTGCATGAGGAAATGGGAAGTAAGCTTAAAGCACTTGTGCCACATACCCAAGTAGCGTAGGCATGTCCAGGAAAAGCACTGGGGCGACTGAGTTGCAAGCTGCACCGGCTACTTTTTCCACAGAACATCGTTTTTTTCTTGAAAGAATGACTAACAAACTATAGTTATTCAGACTGCACTTTGTCAAAAGCAAACAAAATGAGACTGCCACCTCTTGGAAAACACCTGACAACACTCAGCTGCCGATGATACAATTCGAGCTTGTAAGCCAAAATTAAAATTTGCTAAACATTTTGTATCAGTGTACTAAAGACTCTGACTCCATTTTGTACATATGACAGACCCCACCCCTCTCTCTTTCCCTCTTGCCCCACATTTGGGCAAGCTGATGAGAAAACCCTAGTGCTCTCTCCCTGACTGCCAGCAGAGAAGTTCAAACCACACAAGCCCTGCTGTGCACAGAAATACTCACTCTACTGCCCGCTGCTAACCACAATAAAAACCAATGCCACCAGCCTCTTGTTTCACTCAAGCCATTTCAGACCAGCTTGGTGTGTGCCCTGCTCATCCCAGAAAGCCTCAACTAAAAAGTAATGAGTTATTTTCATATTCTCTCAGAGCAGGTGTGGCATCATCAGTCTTGACGCCCCGACAAATTTTTTGTGAAGAGCTGACTTCACCCTCCACGGACAACTGTGAGACAACAGACACTGTAAGCAGGACGGCCTGGGCAATGACCACTGCTACCTGGGAATCCTTCTCTTGGTATTGGCTTGCTAACCAGCTCAGCTGCCTCTTGGTGGGTGTGCACTTGCGGTTGCTGCCTGCGGGCCAGTGTGCTCCTTGAGCTGTGCCATGGCCGGCTGGGGAGCTTGTATTCTGAGCTGTGAGTCCGATTGAGGTGGTTCTAAATCCAGTTGATCTAAGTCAGAAACTTCAATATGTGACATTTAGAAAGAAGAGTCCCTAAATAGGACTAGTGCCCTCTTTAAAGTCACCCTGGGTAGTGTGCTATGGCCCACACCTATATGTCTGTCTCAGACTGAATCACATATCTTGGTTTCACCATAAGCCAGGACTGACTGACTCAAGGCTCAGGGAAGGACTCTTGCCCAGTGACTGTTCTTTGTGGGTACCACTCCAGTTCTATGGAATACTCAGGAACGAACTGATACCCTGTGCAATGTATGTGCCATTGGATGGTCACTCATATGAAGGAGAGCAACTTTACGTGAGGTACAAGCTCCATAGGGAACCTGGTTGGCCAGGACTCTGTGAGACTGAAAGTGCCACTGCTGTTGTTGCCACTTTGTTTCTATTACACACACACACACACACACACACACACACACACACACACACACAGATCCTGATTCTCAGCAGTATATGCCTGATGCCTCAAGGCAAAACCCTAATGAAAGTGGACCAGAATGCTTCACCCAAATTTCCCCGAAGAGGCCAGAGGAAACTACACTTTACTGGAAAATTGAAAAAGTGATCACCAAAGACTCTGAGTGCTACCACCTATCAGAATGCTAAGTGGCCATTCCAACCCCACTGGGCTACAAAAGATGGTATTGTGGGGTGAGGTTACGGTCGGGGGGAAGGGTCGAATTCCTGACCCTGATGACACTGACTGGGATTCCCTGGGTGGAGAAGCTTAAATCTAAGACACAGCAAGACCTCCCCTGAAGTCTTCTTCATCACCACTCGAAAAAAAAGAAAAAAATTTTTTTCAGGAAGAAATAGAAATTAAAACAGAAGTCCATGATTTGACCTGATTGGAAACCCAAAATTTACTAAAAGAACTTATTCAATGGGAAGATGAAAGGGGAATCAATTGGCTTTTACACCTCTGGAAGACTAGTTCAGAATTAATTTTAACATTTATTGAGATGTGCCAATTGGCAGGCATATCTCATGATCCAGAAATTAGTAACTTATTAAGAAACCCATTTAATCTATCAAAATGGACCTATAATAATGCATCTCCCTGTCTTTCCTCTCATCCACTGGGTGTTCATGGCATGGAAAATAGCCCATCCCACTTGCCATCATTGCAAATGCTCATGCCTTCCATTGTTGGAAAACCTTGGAGGAAGGACAACAGCTATTGAGGAAAATTGGCATGGTGCAATGGATTTATTGTTATTGAAAATCCCAATGCACCAGAGGCCCTAAGTAGTCCCATACAGAACCTTTTGATGTTGACAGTCAATTTTCCTTAAGAAGGGCACCTCCAAATTATCAAACAGCCTTACTTCCCTTTATTTCCCCTTATTAGCCAGGCTGCCACTATTAAGAAGGCATTAGATGGCCTAGAGTTATTAGTTGCTATTGATGAACAGGATGAAACCCAAATAAATGTTTGCCTATCAAGAAAACAATTGAGAGAATAAGAATTATAAAGGAAGCAATGGTCATCAGAAAGGATGTCCAGGCAACCAACCTCCTCCAAACCAAGATCCCATCAAAGGGCCTGATATTGGAGACTCTAAACTCTGGGTTTCCCAAATCATTTAATTTGGAACATAACCCCTGAAGAGTTACAACTTTCATTATAGCAGACTATGAGGAAGCTACAAGGTCCCCAGTGCCAGGCCACACCAGATGTACAGCAACTTGCCTCCAGACCTCTGTGATTCTCATGCCACTGCTAGCAACTTAAGTATCTCCCAGGGGCAACGGGCACTATCTGGGAACAATTGCCCCTATACCTCTCTGGTGGTTCACTGGTCTCCACTGGCAAATTTTTATGGCCTTAATACTGGGCTAAGTTACAAAAATTTAAACAAGATACCCCTATTCTTTTTTTCTGTTTTCACATATAAGTAAAATCATATATTTATCTTTCTCTGACTTATTTCACTTAGCATAATACATTCTAGTTCTATCCACATTGTTGCAAATGGCAAGATTTCATTCTTTTTGATGACTGAGTAATATTCCATTGTATATATAAACCACTCTTCTTTATCCATTCATCAGCTGATAGACATTTGGGCTCTTTCCATACTTTGGCTATTGTTGATAGTGCTGCTATAAACATTGGGTTGCATGTGCCCCTCTGAACCAACATTTTTGTATCCTTTAGATAAAAATACCTAGTAGTGCAATTACTGGGTCACAGGGTAGTTCTATTTTTAATTTTTTGAGGAACCTCCATACTGTTTTCCAGAGTAGCTGCACCAGTTTGCATTCCCACCAGCAGTGCAAAAGTGTTCCCCTTTCTCCACATCCCTGCCAACATCTGTTGTTTTCTGAGTTGTTAATATTAGTCATTCTGATAGGTGTGAGATACTAAGATACCCCTATATCCTTAGGAAAGTTATGAGACATAAATACAGGACAAATAGGTATGCTTTACCTTAACCATAAGCACTATTACCTTACCTAAATTCCCCATGGTCATAGCACTCATTGCCCTAAAATATCCCATAGTGGGCATAGACACCCTGACACAAGCAGTAAATGTGAATGAAATGAACTATTTGGCACTTACAGTTGGTTTCACAAAATGGGATCCCATAGACCTTCTCCACACCTCCCTTCCACCTGGTTAAAATACTTCAGATAGCTCAATATATTTTGAAACAAGGTCTACACGAATAAAGAGCCATTACACAAGACTTACTGAAAGAAGGGATCATTGTTCCTACTGTCTCCCTCTTTAATAACCCAATTTGGCCAGTGCTCACTCTAACCTGATGAAAATAAATGGTACCTAACAGTGGTTTACCAATAACCTTAATGCCATGATACCCTCAGTTAAAGTCCCATACCAAATATTTACCCTACTGAGTCCATCCAATCAGCAATTGAAAAGTATTATTCTGTTATAAATTTGGCCAGTATGTTCTCTTCTGTACCTATTTTGACAGAATCCCAGTTGAAACTAACCTTCACCTTTAAATGAACAAAATAATTGCCTTTCCATGGGGTATTTCAACAGCCCTGCCATCATACTCAGTCTTTGCAGGCAAGATCTTAACTGCATTCAATTTTCTTCAGGAACACAAGTATGACAAGTATGACATCACACTGATTACATCCTCCTCTGAGGAGATTCAAAGGAAACACTCATACAGGATATATAAACATTTGTCATAGCACTTTTCCAGTTAGAGCTGAGCCATTGTTCCCCCATAAGATTCAAGGCTCTACCACTTCGATGACATTTCTGGGCACTGTTTGATCAAGGAACCAACTTCTCACCTTACTGGTACCACTGCTTTAAGGAAAGCCCAACAACTTACTGGATCTATTTAGATTTGGAGGCAACATATTCCTCACTTATAAATTTTACTTAAGTCCAGTTTTGTTCTTACTTGTTAACCAGTCCACTTTAAAATGTCCCCTCAATAAAAGTCTGTAAAATCTATTCAAATTGCAATGCAACAGACAACCCATTAATGTTCCCTAAAAATTAGGAAAGGTTACTGCCAGGCAAGAATAGGGTTACAGAGGACACCACAGCCTAACAGGGGCTATAGTCACAGGACAGCCATTTCTGGAACACCATCTGAGGTAGAGTGGTGGGAGAGGAAAAAATACCCTCCCACCCTTCATCTCCCACCAGTGCTTTCAGTAGGTCAAACCTAAGTGAAATCCAGCCAATATGGGAGCCCTGGAATGCATTCTTTCCATCCCATTTTGATGTAGACCAAAGGAATGGATCAGAGGGAAAACAGAAAAATGATTAACACAGAGATGTTTGGGAAGGTTAAAACTGGTAAAGTAGGCTATGGTCAGATCACTTAGGGTCTTAGAAGCACTTTATCCTAAACACGGTGAGGAGTTATTTAAGAATTTCAAGCAGGAAGTGTAAGATTGAATTTGTCTTAAAAGATTACTAAATATGGGGTGCCTGGGTGGCTCAGTCAGTTAAGTGTCTGACTTCGGCTCAGGTCATGATCTCACAGTTCGTGAGCTCAAGCCCTGCATCAGACTCTATGCTGACAGCTCAGTGCCAGGAGCCTGCTTCAGATTCTATGTCTCCCTTTCTCTCTGCCCCTTCCCCTCTTGTGCTCTGTTTCTCTCTCTCTCTCTCTCAAAAATAATAAACATTAAGAAATATTTTTTAAATATTACTAAATATACATATTTATATTTAGTTTTAAATACCTGAACATTAAAAAAATATAGGTTTCATTGTAGATGTGGTCATAAAACATTTGAAATAAGATAAAAAGAGAGAGGGAGGTAAACCATTAGAGACTCTTAAAATACAAGAGAACAAACTGAGGGTTGATGGAGGGGAGGTGATTGGGGGATGGGTTAAATGGGTGATGGTCATTAAGGAGGGCACTTGTTAGGATGAGCACTGGGTGTCATATGTAAGAGATGGGTTCTACTCCCGAAACCAAGACTGCACTGTATGTTAACTAACTTGAAATGAAATTTTTAAAAAGGAAAAAAACATCTGAAACCATGATTTCCCCCATATAAAAGCTACATTGGTAGTTAGGGCATATCTAGAGACTGAAAACAAGCATAATGAGACATCTGGGAACCGTGTCATCAAAGAACCAGTTTGAGGGTATCAGTCACATTCCTCCTGGAGAAGAGAGCTCTGAGGGGAGACATGACAGCTGTCATATTATATGAAGAACAGCCATGTAGAAGGAGATGTAAGTGTCTCCCTTGATATTCCAGAGGGGAGAGTGAGGAATCAGGAGTGATGGAAAAGCAGATTTTATTTCAATTTTGAAGGAACAACTTCCCAACAATCAAAACTTCCTAGCAAGGGAGTGGACTCCCTCTGAGACGCAAAGTTCCTCCACAAAATATTAAGCTCCCAGTGAGGAAAAGTGATCGGACAAAACCTTGTATTCGTTGAGGTCCATTTATGAAGCAGTTATAATACCACAAAATTCAGTGGCTTCATATGGCAGAAGTTTAATTTCTTACACACACCACACATCCAATGTGGGACAGGAGGGGTGTTTGCTCACTGTGGTTCCTCAGTGAGCTGGTGACAGGAACATCAGCATCCGTCATCACCACAAAAGTGGGAAAAGGAATGGTCCTCTTAGAGTCTGGGATCATTGGTGACATGATCCATCCTCCTCCTTTTTCACTGGCCAGAGCATGTCACATGGCACAACTAACTAAAAGGGCTGTGCTCAGAAAGCAGAAAGCCAGAAATATGTAGAGAATAGTGCTAATGACAATCATACATTTCAATGCCTTGATTATACTTGTCCTGCCAATCCTGCAGGATCATTGGAAGGATGAAATCATGTGCATGAAAGCTCTTCGCAACAGTGAGGTGATATGGAAATGAACAGTGTGCTGAGGATATTCTGCACCTTCTTTACTGCTCTCTCCCAGGGCGTTGTGCATGCCTAGCACATAATAGAGGCTCCATAAATGTTTACTGAAAAACTATATGGATTAACAAACATTTTGAGTCCATTTGACTTCCTCCTGGGGCAACAAAGTTGAGTCAAGATGTATTCAGGAAAAGGTGACTAGTCCACTATCATTTATTGGGTTGTTTGAAAACAGTCCTGTCTTTGGATGGAAGATGAATTAAATGATCTCAAAAAATCCTTTTTAACAAAAACAGCAAAACACACACAAAAAAATACTAGCTGCACAGTTTACCCTAGGGACACAAAAATACAATGGTCATCCTGAAATAAGAGTCTGGGTTTCACGACTTGTGAAAGAGATTTTATTCTCTCTAATAAACCCCTTCTCCACCTCCTCTTTACTTTGTGGCTTGGCTTTATTACCTTCATAGCATGAAACACTTTCTGAACTTTATTTGCTGCGTCCCCATCTACCATAGTAGCAACATGAAGCAGGCACATTGTTTTGCTCTTGCTGGGAACCCCAGTGTCAAAAGAGTGCTGGCCACAAAGTAGATATCCAATATTTGTTGAATGGCTGCTGTTGGGCCCAATAAGACAAGATAAATTTAATGTTTGGAAAGCCAAATCAAAAGTCAGGGCTTCGGACTGAGAGGAGCATACAGCCTAAGAGGTTCTCTGAGCCTCCTGGACTGTGAGACAGAGCCTCCAAACTCCAAAAACCAAAAAATGCCATAGGCAAGGCAGCTTCACTCTCAAACCCAGTCATTTCACTCACCAAAGAAGGGGAATCTCACTGGTAAACACAGCCCCTTTGGGTTAGGAATCTTGGCCCTCACAATAGCAGTTTTCTGCCAAGGTGGCATTTTTCCCAACACATTATGCAAAAGCCAGTTGGAGAAGATGCTGAGGACTGTTATTTCCTAATTTGATTCTGCCATTTCCAGTAATGGAAAGCTGCACTCCAGCCATCCATCTTAATAAGTGACAGATGCATTTCATTAAAACTTCCTTAAATAATTTCTTGTGGTTTTAGAAGGAGGGAAAAACAAGAAAGAGTGCTGTTCTGTGCTCCCATGCATGTCAATGTTTTGAAAGCCATTAAACGAAACAAGAGCTCATCTTAGGTTGAGAATTAAGTGGTCAACTGATGCCAACCCAAGGATGTTTCTCAAATGCAGCTGCTCATTGGACAAAGGCATCCAAGGTTGTTAGACTTTGTTGGTGAATGAGTAATAATAGTAATTACACACGATTTGACATTTCATATTGCACTGTCTGTCCCTAAACACACTGCAGAATAGAGATAGGTAATTCTGTAAATGGGCTCTTCTCAACTTTGCAGCTATCTGCAGGTAAATAGGTATATAAAAATCCAGTAGAGTGAAAATAGCATTACATTGCATTCAGAGGATTTCAATTCTCATCTTATTTCCACTGGTTAGGAGCTCTGTGACCTTGGTCAAGTCAACAAAATAATCTCTCTGTGTCTCTGACTCCTCTTTTGTATGGTAAAGATATGTCAAAACCTTACAGGATTATTATGAGGATTAAGTAAGACAACAAAGAGCAACGACTTGCTAAATTACGAAGAAATTTTCACACACACAAAACACAATTCCTTATTAAAAAAAATCTCTTGATATATACATATAAATATAGAGAGATATAACTAGGTATCTAGATATCTATAACTCTATCCTATTGGTTCTGTTTCTCGAGAGAACCCTGACTAAAATATGGGGAGCAAAGCACAAATATAATGGACTGTGTTAATCAGCCATTTAAGTTGACTTGACCTTTTAAGAAATACACACGAAGAACTTAAGGTGAGCAAGCCTACGAAAGAGAATTTTGACAAAAAAGCTCAATTATGACCCAGGACATGTCATTTTATACTTAAAATCCCAGGCAGGACCCTTCAAGGTTGTTTATGTCAGCACTGTCGTGCTACCCTCTTGTGAGCTCTCATTGTGTGCTTAGCGGTGTACATGCATTATCTCATTTAATCCTCAAAAGCCTATTATCCTTACTCCACTCTACAGATGAGAAGCACTGACTCTCAGAAAATGCAAACAATTCACCCAATATCAGAGCTGGTGAGGGAGCAGTAGAGCCAGACACCATGCCACTGACTCTCAGTTTCCAACTTTAATGGCACAATTACAGCTACATCACCTAACATGCATTGTGCTATGAATATTAATAAAATCTAGATCAGATTGGCCTAAACACTGAGAGAATGTACTGGTTCGCACAGAAATGCACAATGTAGAGCTGTCTTCTGTGCAGTTTGATTCAGACTTGTGTTCCATTTCTCTGGTTGTGCCTTTATCCATATGCTTGCTTCATCCCTGACTGAAGCAAAGTGGTTACAGTGATTCCAACACAATATTCATGCTCTGCATCATCCAGAGGAAAGAAAGACACATGAACCTTCTCTCCTCCAAAACTTGGGAGCAGACCAATAAGCTTCACTCTGATTTAAATCAACCTGAAAGAACTGGAGGAACCAAGGTATATATCCATGCCCTGATTAGCTTAGCCCTGGGTTATCACCTAGTCCTAACCCAACATGCAGGCAGGGGAGATGAGATTACACTGATTGGCTGAGGGTGAGGTAATACCCACCTCAGCCATGGAAAGGAAACTCTGTGCTATTAGGAAGAGAGGAAGGCAGCAGTGGATGCTAGGTGAACAACCAACAGATGTCCACCACGACATCCAAACAGCTGTCTTCCCAACTAATGTGTCAAGATGCTTTTTTGAGTCATGGAAAATAACCTCCACCTTCTCATTCTTCTGAGTCAGCTGTGACCTGCTCACTCCACATCCATCCTGTCTCCCAGTCACTCAACAGTCCCGTAAACATGCAGTAAGTGAGCACTTTGCTCTGTACAAACACCAGTAGACTGACATTCAAAGACAAATAAGGTATGACTCTTGTCCTCAGAGGACTCACAGTCTGATAAAACTAGAAACAGACCACAAAGAGTGGGAGGGGAAGAGGAACAAATAGCTGAGAGCAGGATGGATGGATCTGTGTGCAATGGACATTTGGAGCCTCAGAAACCTGATTTGCAGAGGAATCAACCCAAAGTATTTAACCATCCTTCAGAGTTCATTTTGTCCATTTTGCTGCTTTCTTTTGGACCAGTTACCCACCTCTCTTCTCAGACTTTGAGCTCCATGGCATATGTAGTGCTCAAGGGGTTCATGATGAGTCTAATCCCTCCCCCTTCTCCTCCTAGTACCTCTCTCATTTGATTCAGGCTACCTTGCTTTTTATCTCCTTTAATTGTAGACATTTGGGAGGGACTACATTTAAAAACTCTTATTTATCACTTGCCTAGAGCATAGCTGTTGTTCAATACATGTCTATTAACAGCAACTATGTTGATTAAAAATTTCAATCCCTGGAGCTAGTAATCAAGTGCTTTTTGACCAATTCTAAATCCATTTCATCCTGAAATATTTACAGTTCTAAACTGTTGGCAAGTTACTCTGGTTGCTTATTTTCTACTCACTTGTACAGTAGTATTAGCGGCTGAGCTCCTTTTTTCTCACTGTTCTATATATTTGAAATCTGTTTTTCTACAAATTTATAGATCTACGTTATATAGATTTTTCAGTCCTAGAAGCTTAGTACATTCACCAAGCCTCGTGAAGTTATGAGGGGTAGGCTTGAGTATCCACATTTTTATGGATATGAAAAAGCAACTTACAGAATTAGGCTGCATCTTATCCAGGGCAACAGCAGAACCAAGACTATAATTTCAGTTACCAGGTACGCCTTACCTACCCTTGGTGTCTTCTTCAGGGACACCATTGAGGTGTGGCTAAATGCACTTCAGTCAAGAAGGATAGAAGTGGGTATTTACTGAGCACTTTCTGTGGGTCACATACTTGCTTATATGTTTTCATATGAACCATACTATTTACCTTCACAAGTCTTAGACAGTATCATTAGTCTCATTATACAAAGAAGATGGTAAGGTTCGAAATTATTTAACTTATTTGCACAGAGCTGATAACTTCTAGAGCCGGATTCAAATCCCAATCTCACTCCCAGCTCTCCCCTTTCCTCTGTTCCCTAATGTCTCCCAGTCAACAAACCTCTGAACCCGAAAACGTGGGTTTTCTCATGCTCAGAACATGGCATCTATGGACTGAAGGAGACAAGCAGCCCTCACAGCTTGACCATGCCATCTTGCCATGATGTTGTCTGTTAACAGGTTGATAATGGGAATGAATACAGCTGAGGAAGTAGACTGGGCTCTAATCTCATCTCTGCTACTAACTGACTGAGAAATCTTAAACAATTCCACTTCTCCAAATATGGCCATAAATATTTTTAAATAGCTAGATGGGTGGTTAAATTCATGAATTTTTAACTGAGGGAGCTGTTGGTGACTTTGACTCTCTCTGCCCCTGACAACCCTAAAAGACCCTGGGAAGTGTGATCATGGCTCAAGAGTGAGTTCAGACTTCATCAGCTGTGGCCAGTCCAAACGTGCTGGTACAAGAGCATGGAATTTAACACGTCTGCATGCAGTAGAGGACACGGAGATAAAAAGTTTATGTAGCTGCTCTTCCTGGTGTTCCTTGGCTGGTCTCTGAGAATGTCCCAAAACATCAAGCTTCATATGAAAATCATACTGCAAATGAAATCACAGGACAGAGTAGAAATCTCCTAGGCCAGGAAAGAAATAAAAGGGGGAAGACAGGAGCAAACATAAGATTTTGACACAAGCAGGAAATTCACCCTCTCAGGCAAAGGCTAAGGGGATGCTGAGGTGTCACAGTGGATAAGAGAAAAGCATTGGATTTGTAAACATGGGACAGACCTCAAGGCTGACTCTATAGTGACCCGTGGGTGACTTCAGAGAGGTCATTCAGCTTCCCTGAGATTTCCTTTCCCACCTGCAAAATATGGATAACAAATCCATCCCACCTACTTCACAAGGTTATGCTAAGAGTTCATTAAGATAAACCAGAACAAGAGCAAGTTAATTCATCCCAGGTGGGTTTCAGATTGCTCCCTGATCATCTTTATTATTCTTTCTCCATAGAACAATGTAAATGGCATGTGAATATACTTACTTTCTCTACTTGCACTTTTTTATGTTTTTTTTTTTTTGAGGAGGCAGTCAACAAACATTTACTGAGAATGTATTATGTACAATGTTTGCAGAGAGATACAAAAACATGCTTCAACTTACTCCCGATTAGTTTAGGGAATGGAAGTACCTACCATAACTCCTATCCCATAACTGACATTAAAGTTAGTTTGGAACTTTGATAGACAGAATAATGGCCCGCAAAGATGCCTATAACGTCCTAAACTCCAGAACCTGTGAATATGTAAAGTAATATAGCAAAGGAGAATTAAGATTGCAGATGGAATTAAGATTACTAAGCAGCTGACCTTGAGATGGGAAGATTATCCTGAATTACGTGGGTGGATGCCCAATGTAATCACAAGGGTCCTTTATAAGTGAAAAGAGAGGCAAAAGAGGGAGAACCAGAGGGAAGGCAGCATGGGAAAGACATGGCCTGATGTTGCTGGGTTTGAAGATGGAAGAATGAGGCCATGAGCCAAGATATATAGGCAGCCTTGAAAAGCCAGAAAAAGACAAGAAAACAGAATCTCCCCAAGAGCCTCTAGAAGGAATGCAGCCTTCCTGATACCTTGGTTTTAGCCTAGTAAGACCTATTTCAGATTTCAGACCTCCAGAACTCAATAAAATAAGCTGGTGCTGTTTTAAGCCACTGAGTTTTTAGTAATTAGTTACAGCAACCATAGGAAACTAATAAATTGAGTTCATTTGTTTTTTGTAATTTGGAGAACAAGTGTTTCTGACTATCTTTCGCTTCCTTACAAGTAACCCTCTTTTGTGTTTTTGTCTGAGTCTTCCTTGACAGTTACCATGTAAGAATTAATTGTCTAACAATGAAATGGGAGCCAGAATATAAGATATACAAGCCAGCTGTCTACTGTTATTAATATATATGGCCCGGTTATTTATTGCAAATAATCCCTCCATTTAGAGGTACAAAGTAAGTATTTATTATGCTCATGAACTTTGGGAGTCAAGAGTTCAGACAGAGCACAATGGGGATGGTTTGCCTTTGCTCGTGATATCTGGGTCCTCAGCTGGAAGACCAGAAGGCTGAGGGCATCTTTACAGGTAAGGGCTACAATTATCTGAAGGTTCATGTATTCCTATGTCTAGTAGTTGATGCTGTCAACTAGGACATTAGCTGGCACTGCTGGCAAGAACACCATCATAGACATCTCCAAGTAGCTGGGACTTCCTTAGAATATGGTGACTTTTCCAGAATGTCATATATTTGGAATCACACAGTATGTAGCCTTTTCAGACTAACTGCTTTCACTCAGTGATATGCATTTAAGTTTCCTCCACTTTTTTTTTGTGGCTTGATAGCTCATTTATTTTTATCACCAAATAACATTTCATTGTATGGATGTACCACAATTTGTTTCCATTCACCTTTTGAAGGACATCTTGGTTGCTTCTAGTTTGGGGCAATTATAAATCAAGCTGCTGCAAACATTCAAATGCAGGTTTTCATGTGGACATAAGATTTCAATTTGTTTGGGTAAATGCCTAGGAGCATAATGGCTGGATCATATGGCAAGACTATGTTTAGCTGTGTAAGAAACTTCCAGACTGTCTTCTAAGTGACTGTGCCATCTCGTATTCCCACAGCAATGAATGAGAGTTTCTGCTGTTCCACATCCTTGTCAGCGTTTGCTGTTGTCAGTTTTTCAATGTCAGCCATTCTAATAGGTATATAGTGAGATCTCATTATTGTTTTAATATGTAATCCCCTAATGACATATGATGTTGAAAATTTTCACACATGCCAGGTATATACCATGTACCCCCATTGAAAAGACTGTTGGTAAAATCATGCAAGGATGTCTGTTCTCCACCTGCCATGACCCTCGGGAAATAGTTCTCTTACCCGGGAATTGGTGATATCAGTCTATTATGTCACTCTATCCTGGAAAAGGGTTAAATTTTGTTTGTTTTGAAAAATAAAATCATAGATAGGGCCTTAAATTTCTCTTTCTGTGAGCCTAAAATGTTACTGTATTCTCAGTAACTGGATTTCAGAGAAATTAATATTGTCAGTGTAATCTAACAAAGCTATACTTGTGTTTTCTTCCTTCCAAATATTGTACAAGCCACCTGTATCAACACAAGTTTAAAGCATTCTATAGTACTCTTTCAAATTCACTTTCATCACAAGTTCATGGTGTTCCCCAAATCAGCTGTGACTTCTGAGAGTTCACATTCATCTCTGCCCACCAGTTTTCCAATTGAGAAATAATCATTTCCTCAAAACCAATTGGTCCCACCACTAGGGTGGTAATAAATCAGTGGACAGATATGTTCTACACTGGATTCTTAGCAGTCCTAGATAAGGTCCCTTCATGAAGCAGATATGAATTTTGTTCTATAACATTTAACATAATAAATTTTCAAGTTATTTTTCTCTCCTGAAATAGAATTTAATATTTTCTGAGCTCCCACTTTATTGGGTTGGTGACATATTTAACTTTAGTCACAATTGGAGTGCACTTTCCTCACTCAGGGTTGGCAAAGTGGGCTGAGACCTGGCATGGTATGCACCAGTTAGGAAGGGCTCTCTAGTCCATGGTCCATCAGTAGTAATATGGTAGTGTACAAGCCCATGAAATCCCACAAAGATGAACATCTCCTCTTCCTCTGTCCTGGGTTCACAGTTAAGGCTGAGTGTACAGGGAGCCAAGTCCAGCCTTCCTGGGGCACCCAAGGAGTTCCATTTCCCTTTACTGGACTGAATCTGCCTGGTGATTCTGAATGCTACAAGTACTTAGACTGAGATACTCAATCCATCACTTAATATAAGCTGTTTTGTAATTCACATGAGTTATTTTATTACCCCCAATTCAACTATAAGCTCTGTGAGGACAAAACTTTTACCTTGTAGCTTTTTTTTTTTTTTAAGTAGGCTTCATGCCCAGTGCAGGGCCCAAGGCAGAGTTCGAATTCATGACCCTGCGATAAAGACCTCAGCTGAGATCAAGAGTCAGATGCTTAACCAATTGAGCCACCGAGGTGCCCTTTCTTCCATTTCTTATAGCTCTCAACATAGTGCACTGCCCAAAGTGTTTGCATGATACTTATCAAATGAATGAGCCACTGAAAGGATCTTAGAGTGTCCACACAGAGTTAAGCCCCAGGAATGGGAAGGGGATATCCTTTGAATGATTGCCATACCCTGTTCCTATAGAGATTCTTGGTCTAAGAACTACCCAGAATCAGGAATAGTTTCCAACCTTCCTTTTCTCCTTTCTCTTCCCAGTAACTAAGGCCCCAGAGGCAGTCCCAGACATTCCCTCAAAATAGAAAGGTGATGCAGGGACACCAAATCATTTAGTCAGTGAGGCATTCGACTAACAAATAATTATTGAGGATCTCCTAGGTTTCAGGCAATGAGCTAGATACTGGGTATACAGTAATAAATAAGACAGGTGTTCTACTATCTGACTTTTGGTTCCCCCAAAAGAAAACCTGGAGACAAGTGTGGGGGGGCAGCACAGGAAGGGCCAGTAAGTGAGTAAGGGAAGGAAACAAAGCTAGCCAAGCAGGGGTTAATGAGAAAGTTACTGCTGTGGGCATTTGGGGCTCAAATTAAATTAAACTGAAATGTATAAGTACAACCAAAAGCAACAAAAGATTAGAAAGAACCAGAGAACACCACCAAAAATTTCAACTCTACAAGCATCATAATGGCAATAAATTCATATCTTTCAGTACTCACTCTAAACATCCATGGACTCAATGCTCCAATCAAAAGACATAGGGTAACAGAATGGATAAGAAAACAAGATCCATCTCTATGCTGTTTACAAGAGACCCACTTTAGACCTAAAGACACCTTCAGATTGAAAATAAGGGGATGGAGAACCATCTATCATGCTAATGGTCAACAAAAGAAAGCTGGAGTAGCCATACTTATATCAGACAATCTAGACTTTAAAATACTGTATCAAGAGATGCAGAAGGGCATCATATCATAAGGGATCTATCCACCAAGAAGACCTAGCAATTGTAAACATTCATGCTCCAAAGGCAGAAGCAACGAAATACATAAATCAATTAATCACAAACATAAAGAAACTCATCAATACTAATACCATAATAGTAGCAGACTTCAACACCCCACTCACAGCAATGGACAGATCATCTAATCAAAATATCAACAAGGAAACAATGGCTTTGAATGACACACTGGACCAGATGGACTTAACAGATATATTCAGAACATTTTATCCTAAAGCAGCAGAATATACATTCTTCTCCAATGCACATGGAACGTTCTCCAGAATAGACCACATCCTGGGACACAAATCAGCCCTAAGTACATAAAGATCAAGATCATACCATGCATATTTTCAGACCACAACTCTATGAAACTCGAAATCAACCACAAGAAAACAAATGGAAAGGTAACAAATACTTGGAGACTGAAGAACATCCTACTAAAGAATGAATGGGCTAACCAAGCAGTTAAAGAGGAAATTAAAAAGTATATGGAAGTCAATGAAAATGATAACACCACAACCCAAAACCTCTGGGACAAAGCAAAGGCGGTCATAAAAGGAAAGTATATAGCAATCCAGGCCTTCCTAAAGAAGGAAGAAAGATTTCAGATACACAACCTATGCCTTAAGGAGCTGGAAAAAGAACAGCAAATAAAACTCAAAAACAGCAGAAGACAGGAAATAATAAATATTAGAGCAGAAATTAATGTTATCAAAACCAAAAAACAAAAAAACAAAACAAAACAAAAAAAAACAGTATAACAGATCAATGAAACCAGAAGCTGGTTCTTTGAAAGAATTAACAAAATTGATAAACCACTAACCAGTTTGATCAAAAAGAAAAAAGGAAAGGACCCAAATAAATAAAATCAAGAGTGAAAGAGGAGAGATCACAACCAACACAGCAGAAATAAAAACAATAATAAGAGAATATTATGAGCAATTATATGCCAATAAAATGGGTAATCTGGAAGAAATGGACAAATTCCTAGAAACCTATACACTACCAAAACTGAAACAGGAAGAAATAGAAAATTTGAACAGACCCATAACCAGTAAGGAAATTGAATTAGTAATCAAAAATTTGCCAAAAAACAAGAGTCCAGAGCCAAATGGATTTCCAGGGGAATTCTACCAAACATTTAAGGAGGGGTTAACACCTATTCTCTTGAAACTGTTCCAAAAAATAGAAATGGAAGGAAAACTTCCAAACGCTTTCTCTGAAGCCAGCATTACCTTGATTCCAAAACCAGACAGAGACCACACTAAAAAGGAGAACTACAGACCAATTTCCCTGATGAACATGGATGCAAAAATCCTCAACAAGGTATTAGCCAACCAGATCCAACAATACATTAAAAATATCATTCACCACGACCAAGAGGGATTTATACCTGGGATGCAGGGCTGGTTCAATATCTGCAAAACAATTAACATGATTCATCACATCAATAAAAGAAAGGACAAGAACCATATGATCCTCTCAATAGATGCAGAGAAAGCATTTGACAAAATACAGCATCCTTTCTTGATAAAAACCCTCAAGAAAGTAGGGGTAGAAGGAGCATACCTCGAGACCATAAAAGCCATATATGAATGACCCAATGCTAATATCATCCTCAATGGGGAAAAACTGAGAGCTTTCCCCCTAAGGTCAGGAACAAGACAGGGATGTTCACTCTCACAACTGTTGTTCAACATAGTATTAGAAGTCTTAGCCTCTGCAATCAGACAACACAAAGAAATAAAAGGCATTCAAATCAGCCAGAAGGAGGTCAAACTTTCACTCTTCCCAGATGACAAGAAACTCTATATGGAAAACCCAAAAGATTCCACCAAAAAACTGCTAGAACTGATTCATGAATTCAGCAAAGTTGCAGGATACAAAATCAATGCACAGAAATCAGTTGCATTCCTATACGCCAACAGTGAAGTCACAGAGAAATCAAGGAATTGATCCCATTTACAGCTGCACAAAAAAAATATAAAATACCTAGGAATAAACCTAACCAAAGAGGTGAAAAACCTATACACTGAAAACTATAGAAAGCTTATGAAAGAAATTGAAGAAGACACACAAAAAAAAAATGGAAAAAGATTCCATGATCCTGGATAGGAAGAACAAATATTGTTAAAATGCCAATACTACCCAAAGCAATCTACATATTCAATGCAATCCCTGGCAAAGTAACACCAGCATTCTTCACAGAGCTAGAACAAATAATCCTAAAATTTGTATGGAACCAGAAAAGACTCCAAATAGCCAAAGCAATCTTGAAAAAGAAAAGAAAAGCAGGAGGCATCACAATCCCAGACTTCAAGCTATACTACAAAGCTGTAATCAAGACAGTATGGTACTGGCACTAGAACAGACACTCAGATCAACAGAACAGAATAGAGAAGCCAGAAATGGACCCACAAATGTATGGCCAACTAATCTTTGACAAAGCAGGAAAGAATATCCAATGGAATCAAGACAGTCTCTTCAGCAAATGGTGTTGGGAAAAGTGGACAGCGACATGCAGAAAATGAACCTGGACCACTTTCTTACACCATACACAAAAATAAACTCAAAGTGGATGAAAGACCTCAATGTAAGACAGGAGGAGAAAGCAGGCAAAAACCTCTTTGATCTTGGCCGCAGCAATTTCTTACTCAACACGTCTCCAGAGGCAAGGGAAACAAGAGCAAAAATGAACTACTGGGACCTCATCAAAATAAAAAGCTTCTGCACAGTGAAGGAAACAATCAGCAAAACTAAAAGGCAACTGACAGAATGGGAGAAGATATTTGCAAATGACATATCAGATAAAGGGTTAGTATCCAACATCTATAAAGAACTTATCAAACTCAACACCCAAAAAACAAATAATCCAGTGAAGAAATGGGCAAAGGACAGGAATAGACACTTCTCCAAGGAAGACATCCAGATGGCCAACTGACACATGAAAAAATGCTCCACATCACCCATCATCAGGGAAATACAAATCAAAACCATAATGAGATACCACCTTACACCTGTCAGAATGGCTAACATGAACAACTTAGGCAACAGCAGATGTTGGCGAGGATGCGGAGAAAGAGGATCTCTTTTGCATTGTTGGTGGCAATGCAAGCTGGTGCAGCCACTCTGGAAAACGGTATGGAGGTTCCTCAAAAAACTAAAAATAGAACTACCCTACGACCCAGCAATTGCACTACTAGGCATTTATATAAGGGATACAGGTGTGCTGTTTCGAAGGGACACGTGTACCCCCATGTTTATAGCAGTACTATCCACCATAGCCAAAGTATGGAAAGAGCCCAAATGTCCCTCGATGGATGAGTGGATAAAGAAAATGTGGTATATATGTATACAATGGAGTATTCCTCGGCAATCAAAAAGAATGAAATCTTGCCATTTGCAACTTCGTCGATGGAACTGGATGGTATTATGCTAAGTGAAATTAGTCAGAGAAAGACAAAAATTGTATAACTTCACTCACATGAGGATTTTAAGAGACAAAACAGATGAACATAAGGGAAGGGAAACAAAAATAATATAAAAACAGGGAGGGGGACAAAACAGAAGAGACTCATAAATATGGAGAACAAACTGAGGGTTGCTGGAGGGGTTGTGGGAGGGGGGATGGGCTAAATGGGTAAGGGACATTAAGGAATCTACTCCTGAAATCATTGTTGCACTATATGCTAACTCATTTGGATGTAAATTTAAAAACATTAAAAAATTAAATTAAAAAAAAGAAGAAGAGTATAAGTACAGAAAATTTTTTTACAAAGAGTGGCATGAGACTAGCAGAGACATGACCAAGGTGGTCATGTGCCCTGCCCACACCCCCAGCTTGCCCTGGAGGTCACTGCATACAATTCCATCATGCAGATGGCTTTCTGCACTGTCTGCTTCAGGGCATTTTCTGCCCTGCAGTCTGTTGTGGAGAAACCAGCAGTTCCAGGGAGTCAGTGCCTCAGGAGCAACTGTTGTCTAGTGAGAGATGAGATGTGGTGGGTACCCTAACTTCCTCACTCTTCAAGTACAGTTCTGAGGCATGTTGTATACAGCCTCTCTCAGTCAAGGAATAGAGCCCCAAATGCCCACAGCAGTAACTTCCTAATTAACTCACACTTGGCTTGTTTTGTTCTCTTTCTTCTATCACTTCCTCACCCCCCTACAGGCCCTTCCTGAACTGCCTCCCAAACTTGTCTCTGGGTTTTTTGGGGGGAAACAGAAGTAAGACAATAGAAAACTCACTCACACTAAGGCCAATGCCCAATTATATTAAGACCCTTCCAAACTCAGGAGTCTGTGAAATTAGTCAAAAGTACTCTGAGAAGACTAGTCATTGAAATTTTGGAAAACAGGTGAGTCAAAGCCTGATAGTACATCTTTATTGAGAAATGAGGAGGAGAAGGAGAAGAGATGCTGGAAGGAGAGTCAGATGGGGGGAGGGAGAGACACAGGGTGTGACTGCATGGCAGGACCAGCTGGCAGCCACAGGAAAGAGGAAAACAACTGTCCCATTCTCTCCACAGAAGGATAGAACTCAGTTTCTTTTCACCACCTCATGGTGATTTGGATTACACAAAGCCAAGATGAGAGCATTACTACAGCAAGTGATGTCACATGGATTTTCTTCCAGACTCAAAGGACAGAAAAAGGCACTCTGTGACCTACAGATGGTGTCACTTAGAATTCATGTTTAATAACCCCTCCTCTTCCCATGTTAAACTTCAGGGAAAATACTATTCATTACTAAGGTATTGCCTTCTGTCATAGCCAAGATATCTTTGAATCCTCATCACTTAGAGAGAAAGAGAAAGTGCTCAAAAACATGTGACAAATGAATGAAGATGGAAGGTGAGTTTTGGAATGTGCCTTTTCCCTTCTCTTGTGTTTCCTCCTTGTGAAGGGAGCTCATTAACAGCACACCTGGCCTCACCCCTCCTCCTGCTCACTGTGGCCTTACTTGCTTGCTGCATGTGGAAGACGAGGCTGGAGAAGGTAGACCAGCCTTTTGCTTTCCTCTTTCTCTTCAAAGTGAGCTGTCCACAGGTACTAGAGTTCTCTTGGCTTCAGCACCACTGAGGGCAAACAGGTCTGGCTTATCTTGGGGTCCAGCCTTCGCCTAAGACCACAGCCATATTCTCCAGTATCAGTTATATGATTAGTAACACCAACATTTTAGTCCCCATCAACTCTTTATCTATGTCTTAAAGTTCAATGCGTTCAACACCCAACATTAAGAAAAGAGAATTACATAGCTTTAGTGAGACAGAATGATGGACTGAACTAAAGAGGCCTGAGTTCAGCTGGTCTTTCACTTAACCAGCTACGTAAACTCGGGATTTTACTTCACTACTATGGGACTCAGTTTCTTCACTGTTGCAAATAGTAGATGAGATGAATTCTAAGGTCCTTTCCATGACTCTAAGAAGTAGGATTCACAGGGCCTTGTGCCACTGGGGAGGTTTCCCTGTGCCACCTGCTCTGGGTGCAATGTCCCTTCTCCGTGAAGCCCTGGCACCCTTTTTCCTTCATGACAACATTTAGCACATTGTTTATAGTTCCCTGCATCCAGGGAGTGGTCCATCTGACCACATCTCTTATGCCACATAATTGAAGGAATCTACCTGGGAATAACAAATGCAAGAAAGCAAAGCTGGATCTTTTATCAATTTCTAGAAAGGAAAAAGTTTTCCTATATTGATTTGCAGACAGATTTGCTAACACTAGGGAAACAGCAAGCCACTGTTATGGGAGAGGCAACCACCTCTCCCATTGATTCATCCATATTTACGGGCATCTGGGTTGGAGCTATTGCTGTGTGTGTTCTCAGATTGTCAGCAAAGCTTTTAGCCATTTGGAAACCACAATAAACTCCTCTCTGTTCCCATCTGTACAAGCCCATGCTGCAGTCATTCCCCTCTGCAAGTCCTACCTGCTGTCATGAGACTTCTCCTCCCTGGGATTGGAGGAAATGAGCAAATCAACCCTTGGCACGCTTCAGGTGGCTCTATGACCTTGCCTTCCTCCCCCGTGACCTTTCTCATGTTGCTCTTTGCATGGGCAACTCCAGCCATTACATTAGCAACACACAATTACACCTTCAAGGTAGATTCAAGTTCAGGCTCTACCAGGACATAAATGCCTTAATGAGGTGACAGCCATGCAAAACTTCTGAGTGGCATAAATCAGGGCTCTGATAGACTGCAGAGATATGTTGGCAGGTTCATGCCCCAGAAGAAAGAAAGAGAGAGAGAGAGAGAGAGAGAGAGAGAGAGAGAGAGAGAAAGAAAGAAAGAAAGAAAGAAAGAAAGAAAGAAAGAAAGAAAAGAGAAAGAGAGAGAAGGAAGGAAGGGGAAAGAAAGGGAGAAATACAGAAAGAATGCTAGTAGTAGCATGCAGTACAGTATTTTTCAAAGTGATTTCTAATGTTTCCATTCAACACGTGCACTCTCGTCCCTACTGCTTTGACTCCTCTTCTGGCTAAAATCCCTACTGGCACAGCCAGAATTCAGTACTCGTGTTCACCAAGCACTCCCAGTCAACAGAGCATCCTTTGGCTCTAGGTGTTCCTTGCCTCTAGCGGTCTCCTCCAGATACCCCTTGACGCATGTGGTGGGAGGGGTGGGGTCTCTAGTTCACAGACTGCTGAATTTCTGTCAAGCATCTAAGGGAATATAAATCTCTCATCCAAAGGCAGACTGGTTGGGGTGCCACTATCCAACCTGCAAAACCAGCCAGGAAAGGGGACCCTATTGCTGGTGGTCCAGCCATGAGGTGACCGAAGGCCCTCTTATCCCTGAACCTGCTCACCCAAGCTCAAACAGCCTTCCACTAGTTTGATGCTAACTGCAGAACAATAGAGCTGTTACTCAAAATGGCCACTCCCCCAAGTCCAGACACATGGGGTTAGGACTAATGCCAGATCCTGAGAGAGTAAAGAGGTAAAAATCCAGGGTCAGAGGTCAAAATAAAAGGAAATAACAAGTAGTAGACTTGTGGAGATGCACTCAGCCTATAGTTGTCCCCATAGACTACCATTTACTTTAAAAATTCAGCGGCCACTCCATGGACATACGTTTGCCATCTTAAAAGCACAGCTGTTTAGAGTGATGCCCAACATTGCTAGGCCTAGTTACCCCTCACAACTGTCCCATCACCTCCTAAGAGTTTCAGAATGGTTGTTCCTGCAATGATGAGAACTGAATGAGCAATGATCTTTTCCCAATTTACCCTCAGAATGGAGGGGCCTAGTATAGCGATGTCCAATGGAAATATAAAGTTACTTACATGTGCAATTTTTAATTTTCTAGTAGTTACATTTTAAAAAATGTAAAAACAGATAAGTCAATCTTAATAATATGTTTTATTTAAGTTGATCCATCCAAAATGTCATCTCAACATGTAAGTGATATAAAACAATTATTGAGATATTTTACATTCTTTTTTTCATAGCAAGGGCTTTGAAATCTTGTATATATTATATATTTAGGGCTCCCCTCAATTTGGACTAGCCACATTTCAATTGCTCAGTAGTCACAAGTACCCAGTGGCTACCATTAGAATAGCATAGTTCTGGTTGGGATTCCCACAGAGTCACATCCTTTTATGTTTCCCGGTCATTCTAGAGACACCTGCTTCAGGTGTACAGGTGAGTAAGGAAGAAGGGCACTCTGGGGAAGCCAAAGCATAAAGCATGGCATGCACAGGAGTTAGAAATATCAAGTCAGAGCATGTCTGCCTGACCTCAGATAGGCAGAATGACTACCACTCCCGCACAGATGCTCTCCTGCTGCCTAAAGAGTGAAAGTATCCTAGATTCTCACACGCTTTGAAAGCTGGTTCCCCAAGGCCAAAAATGTCTGGATCTTGGATGCAAAATGATCTGATGAGAGTTGCAACTAGTGGCAGGCAGATTTATTATGTTTGGCCTGCAGATCAATAGCCCACCCACCTGCTCTTTAAAAAAATTTCTTTTTGAATTAAGTGCACACACTTAGTAATTGAGTGATTTCACTTGAAAATCTGGCTTTCCAGCTTCTCTTGAAAAATCAGATTTGGGAAAACTGGGCCCACATTCCTACATGACAGGACACTCACTGAGCCAATATACCTGCCAGCCTCAGGTAGGGCACCTGCTCTCCCATCACTACAGACCCCACCTTATCCTATTGTCTTCCCTACAACAGCAGCCAGGAGTCAGTTGCCATTTATCATTGTACCTGATCCATTATTTATTTAGAAAAAAGAGAATAAAATATTTCTTGCCCCCCATGTGTATAACCAGAAGTGGGAAAACCAAGATTGATCAAGTGGGCCACACGCTTTCTGTATCTTGCTTGCGTTTCTCATTGTGTGACCTGCCCTGGAGGGTAGGACTTTGTGACCCTGTGAGGGCTCTGTGCCCACCATCCATCATGGGGAAGACAGACCAAGCAGGTCCTTTTGCTACCTTAGTTCCTCCACATTTCTGAAATTCTGTGATGGGTATTGAGGAGGGCACCTTTTGGGATGAGCACTGGGTGTTGTATGGAAACCAATTTGACAATAAACTTCATATATTGAAAAATAAAATAAAATTAAATTAAATAAAATTAAAATAAAATAAAATAAAATAAAATAAGAAATTCTGAAAGTCTCTCTCTCTTTATTTTTGTCTAAATGCACCAGCCTTTCCTTCCAGCAATGAAACTCTGCAGTGCTCTGCGTTGAGCCCCTGGAAAAGAGACGGAGAGGAAACAGAGCTCAAATTGTTCTTCCCTTTTTTCAAACCAAAAAGAAGGAAGGAGCTATGGCCCTCACAGACAGGAGAAGGGAGTGTTTACATCAAAATCATACAGCCACAATGAGCACTCGGCCACCCTGGTATACCTATGTTCCTGGTAAAACTCAGATCCTATTGACAGCACCTAACAGTAGAGTGAATCTCTCCCTTTATTCATGCTCTGCACCCTAACTACCCCAGGACAGGTATCTAGGTCTGAACCTGTACTACCCTCTCTCTTTTATTTGCATGTTTTTTCCACTATCTAATGTGTTAGCTCCTTGAGACCAGAGTCCAGGGTTTACTTATTTACCTTTGCACTTTTTACATCCGTGGCACCTGACATAGACTCACTCTTTGAAAACAGACAGTGATAAAAAGAAATAAGCAATAGTTAGTCAGCCCTAAAATTACTATCTTGCTATACTTTTTTTTATTCACTGTATGACCCTGGGCAAATAAAAATCTTTCTAAGCCCGAGTTTCCTCATCCATAAAGTGAGAACAATGATTTCCATCTCTTAGGGTTAACATGAAGATTTGGTAGGTAACACAGAGCACCTTAGCCCAATGCCTGACAGACAGCAGAGGTTCAGGAAAAGTGAGTTCACCTTTTGCTTTAGCTGAGGCAGAGAGGGAAACAAGAGGTGACAGGAACTGGGCTGATTTCAACATCGGCCTTCATCCAGCTACCTGTCAGCAAGAATGTAAGTCTCCAATCAGTCCCTTTTATCCAGGCTGCTCTCACCCTCAATCTGATCCTATCCTGGACAAAGGAGCAAGTAGAAAGAGATGTCCTCCCAATCTGTGCCTTGATTCAGAAAAGAACCACAGTTGAAAACACGAACAGCAATGTTCTCAAGAGGTACACAGGTAAGAAGCTATTTCCTTGGTTTCATTTCTTAATGCATGTTAATTAGCTTGTTTGTGTATTGTTCCATTTCACCAAAAACCAGTCAGACATCTCTCTTTCTTCAGGTGGTTTGTCTCTGAATTAGGCCAACTGGTCCTCTAAGGATCCTTCTCAGTCCTACCCCTTTCACTCCATGTCCAGAGCCCAGATCCACAATTTCTACTGGAACCACCCCATATTTGAATGACTCTCTTTAAAGACTTCTTTCCTCTAGTCCCTCTAGACAGAAGCAGAGGCCAACATGGAGTGGGTTGAAGGTAACATATAGTGCAAAAGACACTATCACTCTTTCGAGTATTATACATGAGAGACGAGAAAGATGGAATAGTTACTGAAAGGAGATAGAGTATCATGGAAGCTTTTATTTTAAGGATGGGAACTTATTTGCAAGATGACAAGTTTAGCCATCATTCTATAGTTGACGCTCCCCATTTTAGGAGCCCGGAAGCCTGACTGCCTCTCTAATCACATGGAAACTCCCTCCCCTTTTCTACCTAAGCATAAGCCTTCCCTCTTCAAATGTGTTTAAGGCACCCCACACACTATCCCCCTTCTTAGCTATAACCATTTCTTCCCTGTGGTGGACTCCTTGGAACTCATCATCACTCTACTTACTTTTGCCTTATGAAAAAAAAAAAAAATCTGGTGATGTCAGTAAATTTGGCAGAGTCAGGACCTCTAAAAATCCTCCCCTCCATAAAATTAACTACAACACTGGGAAAAGTTGTCAGAATTAACTTCTTCAGAACTCTGAAAATTAACCAAAGGCTTGAAGCATTCCAGGGAGCATTTATTCAAGGAAAAAAATAAAATCTCAGTAAAATTATGGCATTTTGACTTGCTCTATTCCCAGTCTCTAACTTACCCCAGTTCGATAGTAGCCTCATTATCCCCTGTCCACAGATTCAAGAGCCTATAATCATGATGAAAATCAGCATCCTGGCAGCTACTGGAGGGGGCAGAGCAAGGAGGAGCACCTTCAAAGCCTAATTTCTAGAGAACTGCAAATATTTGCCTATCTTATAAATCCCTGGAAGAGCCCACTCACAAGGCCTATCGTTATTTGACCTGACTTGGAGCTTGCCCAGGTGCCTTCATGGAATAGAATTGAAAATCCACAAATAAGCCCTTACATTTATAGTCAATTGATTTTTTTAAGTTTATTTATTTATTTATTGAGAGAGAGAGAGAGAGAGAGACCAAAGGAGGGACAGAGAGAGAGGAAGAGAGAATCCCAAGCAGACTCTGCACTGTCAGCCTGGAGCTCGACGCATAACTCGAACCCACAAACTGCAAGATCATGACCTGAGCCGAAACCAAGAGTCAGATGCTCAACCAATGGAGCCACCCATGTGCCCCTACAGTCAATTTATTTTTGACAAGGGGGTCAAGACAATTCAATGGAGGAAAGAATGGTCTTTTCAACAAATGGTGTTGGGACAATTGGATAGTAAGAGGCAAAAGAATGAAGTTGCACCTCAGCCCCAAACCATATCTAAAAGCTAACTTAAAGTCAATCAAAACATAAATGTAAGAACCAAAACTACAAAACCCTTAGAGGAAAACAAGGTCTTCCTGACCTTGGACAGGGTAACAGTTTCTTAGATATGACACCAGAGGCACAAGCAATCAAAGATAAAATAGAGAAACTGAACTACATCAAAATTAAAAACTTATACTTCCAATGACACTATCAAGAAGTGAAAAGAAAGCTCAAAAACTTGGAGAAAATATTTGCAAATCAAATCTGATAAAGAACTAATCTTATATACATATAACAAATCAACAGTATGAAAACAAATAACTTAATTAACAATGGACAAAAGATTTACATAGATATTTCAACAAAGAAGATATACAAATGCTGATATACACATGAAAAGATGTTCAACATCATTAGCCATCAGATAAATGCAAATAAAATCCATAATGAGATACCACTTCACAGCCAGTAAGATGGTTGTAAAAAAAAAAAAAAAAAAAAAAGCAGTAACAGCAAGTGGGTGATGATATGGAGAAACTGGAACCCTATATTGCTGATGGAAATATAAAATTGTGCAGCTGCTTTGGGGAAGAGTTTGGCTGTTCCTCAACAAGTCAAACATAAATCCTATGACCCAGTAATTCCACTCCTAGGTATATACCCAAAAGAATTTAAAACATGTCCATACAAGACTTGTATATAAATAATTGTTCACAGGAACATTATTCGTAATAGCCCAAAAGTGAAACAAATCAAATATTCATCACTGATGAATAGATAAACAAAATGTGGTATATCCATTCAATGAACTATTTGCTCAGCAAAAATGAGGAATAAAATACTAATGCATCCTACAATATACATTATCTTGAAAACATTATACAAAGTGAAAGAAGTTAGTATCAAAGAGGACCACATACTAAATGATTCTATTGACAGAGAATGTCCAGAAGAGGCAAATCTATAGAGACAGAAAAATAGATTAATCTTGCCAGGGGCTGGAAGAAGGAGGGGAAATGGGTAGTGACTGCGAATGGGATTGATTTGGGGCATGATTAATATGTTCTGGAATTAGGTAGTGGTGGTGATTGCACAACTTTGTGAATATATTAAAAACTACTTTTAAAAGGTGAATTTTATGGTGTATAAATTATATCTCAATTTAAAAAAAGACAAAAGGCCACCTGCCTTTGGGCCACGTGGTTTTCAGCAACGTACCCTTTCTTATCATTTTCCACTCCCAGCCAACTTGATGGTGTCCACAGGGAAAAAGTTACCTGGTATTACCTCCCCAGTTTCCCAACCTTGCCCTTCTCCCACCGTTCTTACCTCCCACTTCTGTGAAACTGAGATATAATGTGTATTCTTCCTGAAGATTCCACCCACCCAATTATTAAAACTCATACCCATCCTAAAAACCTTTCTTCCATTATTGGAGCATGATATACCCTCCTGCTTTCCAAAGCCAATCTGCCCCCTTGATGCCCTTGAACACACTCCCTCCAGGCTCTAAGGTCTTGCTGCATCTCAAAACCTTCTCATTTTATATCTTCAGTTTCCCCCTTTCTGGTAAGTCTGTCTTAACTGTTATCCTGAAAATATGCTCACATGGCTCCCATCCTTAAGAGAAAACCTTCCTTGGTACTGGGTCCATTTCTATTTACTATCCCATCTTTCTCCTCTTTTTTCAGGTAAATTTCTCAAAGAGGGGTCATAGTTATTCTGTCAACTTCAACTCACTCCACTTTGGTTCCTTCTCCTATCCTTCCTCTACTGAACCCACTCTCTGATCACTAGATGATTTCCTAGCCCTCAAAATAGGTAGTTTTGGGTACCATTTTTTCCCCTATATTGTACTGCATGTGATACTGATGATCACTCCCTACATCTTGCAGCTCTATTCTCTTAACTTTTAGGACTCCACACACTCCTGGTTCTTCTCCTGCTTTTCAAACCATCCTTTAAGGTCTTTTTTGAGGGTTCTTTACACCCCAGCACAATGCTTCAGTATTGGCATAACCAAAGCTTTTCCTGAATGCTCTGCTCTTTATATTCTACTTTTCTCCTTAGATGATATTGCAATTTTAACTGTACATTGGTGACTCCTAAATTTCTCTCTCTAACGTAGACTTCTCTATCAAGCCACAGATTCATATATCCAACTGCCTTCTGCATGTGTATGGTTATTCCTTATGTACCTTAAATTCAGCAGGTCCAAAACAAATTCATCATTTCATTTGGCCATCTATCTTCACTAGTCACACAAGCCAAAAATCTTGACTCTTCTCTTTGACTCTTTCTAATTTGCACATTCAGACATAAATACTATAAATTTCACCTGCAAAATACTTTTTTTCAATCTGTATTTCTTTCTCCAAACTTGATTTGGTTTTTCATCAAAGTTAGGGCAAGAACCCCAAGAAGCCTCTTCACTGGTTTACTTCCTTCTATTCTTGTCTTTCTCAAACTGCTGGCATGACCTTTCAAAACATTCTCCTGCTTTATACATTTCAAGGCTGACCTACAATATGAAATCAAAACTCAAGAGAAGTCCATGGCTACAAGGACTCCTCCTACCATCCTGATTCCTTCCATTATGACCCCATCACTTTCACTGTCTTTCATTTTCACTGTTCAATCAATGAGATTTTGTATTTTCATTCTGGAAACTTGGACCTGCTTGTTGTTCCCCTGTAGTTCCCAGCCCTTAATACACACACACACACACACACACACACACACACACACACACACAATCATTCTCTGTGTCTCAGAGGTAAGAACAAGCATATATCTGTTTTCCTCTCCAACACTTCCTGGATTATTCCTACTCACCCCTTAGGTAGTCTCTCAAGGTTTACTTCCTCAAGGTAGAAGACCTGCCCAGATCCCCTATATTTGACCTACTCTTAGATGAGTTAAGAGGTTCATACTGTTTAATGCCTCAAACATATATCACTCATTATATTTGCTACATTGTGTTTTAATAACCTTTCTGTCTTACTAATTTGTAAGCTCCATGAGGGAACAGTCCAGGTCTTAGTCATCAAAACTCACTTCACAGGTCCTGACACAAGGAGGCACCCAATAAGTGGTATACAGTCTGAAGGAATGAACACAGCCATAAGTAGTCATATGGCTATGCACAGCCTTGACCAGACCAAACAAATGGCCAAGAAAACAAAAGAAATTCAATAGTTGGGGGTAAGCTTCAAAGTCCAGGGTAAGCCTCAAAGTCCAATGTATGTTTCAGACCTAGCTATACCCAGATGCTCAGAAATATTGCCAGGAAGCTATTTATGGCTATGTTGAATCTTAGGAAAACTTCTGTCTCAATAGCTTAGCAAGAGATCTGGACCTGACATTCAATGGCCCATCTCAGAACCAATTGCCGAGGTGCTCTCTGGTGAGAAGGCCTGGTTTGCATACCAGCTTCTATGAACAGGAGGCTGAAGTCAGCCTCACCCAAATACCACACTGGCAAGAGTTAGGTAAGGTGGTTAACAAAAAGAAAACTGAGGTTTTCCTACCAGAAGAAGGAAAATGATGACTGGACAGACAGAAACAACAGTCATCCTCAACAGGATCAATTAGCTTATAAAGCTCTTTAGGACAATGTTTATTCTTCCTCTACAGTTGCCTAGAGATCCTGCAACTTGCTCCATGCACAGTGGCCACATACGCCAGGCTGCTGACTGATGGGTGAGTCATTATAGACAGCAACAGCAGTGAATGAGTCTATCAGCATGTGTGCAAGGCAAACATTACAGAGCAGGTGGAGGCTCTTGCTGGGAAACATTTTGCCTTGCAGAGTGCTGAGTATTTATTTGGATTAATGGCTTTCAAGGCTGCCAGATTTCAAATGTAAACCAAATATTTATTGGTGATAGATGGTAAAGAGAAAAAGTATACTTTGGGGGTGATCATTCATGTATTCCCACTCATCTGTCAGTGGAGCAGCTGAATTTCAATCCCATAAACTGGGGAACCAGGCAATAATAATCATATTTATAATTCCTCACACTTATACAGTGCCCTAGCATTTGCAAAGTCTTCCCATAAGTCACACACCTGTGTGAGTGGGATTTGTTATCCCCATTTTATGGATGAGGAATATGAGACTCTAGGTGTTTGGTAATTTATCTCTGGGTGACAGAGCAGGGCTTATTACCCATGCTTCCTGATGCCAAAACCACAGTTCTCACCAAGATACCATCCTGCATCCTGACCCCCTTTCCTTGTCAGTCCCCCTAAAATATAGCAATAACACTCGCTTTTCAAGTTGCCATGCCTTTTCATGCACATAATCTCATTTTGACAACAATCTGTAAACTGGATATTACTTCCCCCCCCTTTTTTCTTTGATGAGTGCTTCCAGATAAAGAATTGTGACTATGAGTAAACTAGAGACGTGAGCCAGAGACAGAAAGTATTGTGTGACCAGTTACTTTTTTCCTCAAAAATCCTTCACTGTGTCCAGCTCCCCTTGAGAGATCTAGATGAATGCCAAGTCCTGGCTGTTTCTGATCATTAAGCAAATGCAAGGCACGATCATCACAGAAACTTTCTTCCTCAAGTGTTCTCTCAAAATAAATCTGTTCTTTCATCTCAGTTTAAGTCCTTAACCATCATTCTTAAAGATAATTGTCTATTTGTACAAACCAAATTTCTGACCTTTTCAAATTTTCATCAATTTTGCAGATGATGGAACCCCCACCTCATGCGTGTATCTGACCTTCATGAATCCTTAAGTGTCAGCCGGAAGCTCTTTTTCTTGACCCACTTAAGTTTCCTTTTACATGTCAAGTGTCTCATTTTAAAATTTGTTTAACCTCACAGAGGATTTGATAGGAGTTCTTTGCTTTTGATTATGCTCAATCATCTTCCACAATCATGAAATCAAGCACTTCTCTTCACTGGGACTATAGGACTGGGTAACTCAAGGACATTGAATGCAATGTAAGTTATAAGATCAGCCACATTGCTGCAGGACTCTACTATGACCATTCCTGAATCAACACATGACAAAGAAAGACATTCTCCTTACTTTATATCATGTATTACACTAGGTTTTTATATCAGAGAATGGTAGGGGTGAGAAGGGGTTGATCATAACCCAACATTCCCTAACTTTAGACGAAAAAACTAAGATCCTCTTAAAGTATCTGATAGAAAATTTAGCTGAAGAATGAAACAAGGCCTCCTGTAACAAGATTACAGACAGAAGATAACAGGTCCTTCTTCCTTAAGTCCTCCTGGAAAATAAAGTTTAGTGATAACTTGATCTATTTTGAGCTCTGGGTCCGCCTGTCTTGCACATTCTCACACTAATTTCTCCTTTACCAGTGCAATAATCTGTTTTAATGAGATACACATTCAGTGAAGTTCTCTTCCATTTTAATGGCATAGGAAGACCTCTAGGCCTGGACTCATTAGATCTGAGTTCAAGTCCTGACTCAGCCACACTTGACCTTGGAGAAACCAGAAAGCCCCTATGGATCTCCACTTCCTGATCTCTGAAACAGGGAATATAATAATATTGTTGGGGTACTCCATGAGCTCATGTATGTAGGTGAAAGACCCCACTGACACCACTATACCACCATTTCTGGAGGATTGTTATACACTGGGGGAGAAAGACACTGATGCCTGACAATTTGTTTGGGCCAAAGGTAAGAAAAGTGCTTATTGTTTTTAAATGCCCAGGGTCTTTGACCATCTTCCTTTTTAGAGCAATGAGTCTGGGGCATATGGAAGAATGAATAAAGAACAAATGTGTGGTGCCTGGGTGGCTCAGTTGGTTAAGTGTCAGACTTGGGCTCAAGTCATGATCTTGTGGTTCACGAGTTCAAGCCTCACATTGGGCTCTGTGCTGACAGCTCAGAGCCTGGAACCTGCTTCATGTTCTGTGTCTCCCTCTCTCTCTGTCACTCCCCTGCTCACACTCTGTCTCTCTCTCAAAAATAAATAAACATTAAAAAAAAAAAAAAGAACAAATGCCATTGCATTCTCTCTGCTCTGGGCAGCACAATATATGCAGATGATATTTCAGAAAAGATCATGTTTTTCTCCTTTACACCTTTTCTTATTTCAGAAAAATATAGCTGACCTTTAAACACAGGTTTGAACTGTGTGGGTTACCACTTATATGTGGACTTTTTCAATAAATACAGTACAGTATTTTAAATGTATCTTCTCTTCCTTATGATTTTAACATTTTTTCCTCTAAAGCTTATTGTAAGCATACAGTAGATAATCCATAAAACATACAAAATATGTATTGATCGACTATGTTACCAGTAAAGCCTCTGGTGACCAGTAGGCTATGAATGGTTAAGTTTTGAGAAATCAAAAGCTATACGCACCTTTTTTTCTTTTTTCAATTTTTTTTTAACGCTTATTTATTTTTGAGAGACAGCACAAGCAGGGGAGGGGCAGAGAGAGAGAGGGAGACACAGAATCTGAAGCAGGCTCCAGGCTCTGAGCTGTCAGCACAGAGCCTGACTGAGGGCTCGAACTCACGAACCTGAGCCGGAGTCAGATGTTTAACCGACTGAGCCACCCAGGCTCAGGCCCTTTTTAAAATTGTTTTTAATGTATATTAATTTTTGTGAGAGAGCCTGCATGCGCACGAGTGGGGGAGAGCCAGAGAGTGATGGGGACAGAGGATCTGAAGTGGACTTTGCACTGACAGCAGAGAGCCAGTGCAGGCTCGAACTCACAAACCAGGAGATCATGACCTGAGCTGAAGTTGGACGCTTAACTGACTGAGCCACCCAGGTGCCCCTCAAAGTTATAAACAAGTTTTGACTGCACAGTGGGTTGGTGCCCTTCACCCAGCATTGTTCAAGGGTCAACTTTACTGTGCCTTGTGTGTATGTGTGTATGTGTGTGTGTGTGAGAGAGAGACAAGAGAGAGAGATCTGTGTGTATGTGTGTGTGTGTGTAGGGCTGAGGACCAGGACTAAAGAAGGGACCTACCTTCACAATGACAGAGAGATCCTCAAAGGGCATCAGGCCTTGGAGTGCCAAAGCTCACCATGGACTACCCTTGTACCCTTCTTCCTCCCCTTGATGCTGTCAGGGATACAGTCTTACTCTGACGTGTGGTGAAAAGAGTAGATTCATAGTGGATCAACCACTATGATAGAGTGTGAATTTTCAGTTTTTAAAAGGTGGAGGTTTTCCACATTGGATAATTGACAAGGTCTCTGAAAAAAAAGAGGTTGAAGAAGAGACTTCACACGTTGCATAGGGAAGTTAGGTATCAGTGTGTACCCCAGGGGGATCCCTGTGGAGAATTTATTTATTTGGTTGGGTTTTTCCTCCCCTGCACTACAGAGAAAGTAAAGCACACATTAATTCACCTTTTTCCCCCAACTCAAATTACTTCCTATTACTGTCCTCAGCTACTGAGCCTTCTACAGAGGCGGGATGGGGGATAGAAAGTGCAGGGCAGTATAGGGATGTGTGGCTTTCACCTCTACAGAGGCCTACAGGGCTGCCCTATCATCACTCTGTGTGCGATGGCAGTCTCCGAGTTCCAGGCAGTGACAGCAGTGATGTGAGGGGAACCCCTGATGGAGCTGGGAGAGGGGAACACTCACATCACAGACAAGCAAATGCCCATGGGCATTTGGTAGCAGCTATTAATCAAACTCCCCTTTCCCCCAAAGACACTGGGAAAGTGAACCTTGAAAGGTAGAGGTCGATGCTAGTGACAGGCATGTGACAGAGTTCTCTGTGAACTAGTAGGCCCACCTAGGTAAGAAAGATGATCAGAGTTTCAAGGCTGTCCTCTCTGGGGTTCTCACTCCTCCCCAGGCCTCCAGTGTTTCAACCTAATTATCAGAGAGCAGCCACCTGCTCCCAGCCCCCATCCATAGTCCCCGCCACAAAGGTTCCAAATGATGCTCTCCCGGTCCCCAGCAGGATGGAGGAAACCTGACCTGCTGTGATGCTGTGATGACATTGGTCACTTCCCAAATTTTCCTATGCCATTCACTGGGCATGGCCAGAGGATTTCTGGGTGCTCAGCTATTCCTATCTCAGGTGACCTTGCTATTTCCCACTGCCTGGAACAACAGCAGACATCAATTATGGTAAAATAGCTCCTATTCTTTGTCTCCCCAACGCCACAGGGCCCTCTTGGGAGCAATAAACTATGTGCTGATCTGAGACAATCACTGTACTCCCTCTTGATTAACCTCTTTAAAACCCAAGCCACTGTTTCCAGAGTAAAAAGGCCCTCCTCAGAGTCCAGCCATGGGCTGTCTCCAGCACCTCTCCATGCTCCCATCCTCAGCTCGACAGACCTGGAGAAGGCTCTCACAACACCAAAGCAGACATATGGGGGAAATTTCCCATCTTGCAAGGGCACTACCTCTGGGACTGAGCTGAGACCACAAAGCTGGGGCAAGTGCTTGCACCCCTAGACCACAGGAAGTGAGCTATCTCCTCACTCTTCAAAGCAGGGCCCAACGGGTGATATCCAGAGCTCGTAAATCAAGTACTGGCAATACATCCCTTATTTGGAGGTATGGAAATAACCTCCAGTAGAACTAAAACCAGAGAGACCCATGAGAGGTTGTCTTCAGGGAGTAATATTTGGGAGGAGAAGGAGGTGGAAAGAAGGACGCGGTTTTTCATTTTGAGCACTTGTGTACCATTCAATTTTTTAACCATGTGTTATTAATTTCAGTATTTTAGATGGACTCATACAAAAAAAAGTAAGTAAAAGGTACACAAACAAGTCAAAGCATAATGAAGAAAGTGAGGAAAATATGATCATGTGTGAATTATACATTCAGAGAATCCACAGAGCTAGAAAAGAAAACAATCTAAAGATTCCCTCCTCCGGTTCACCCTCAGCCCTCTATTTATTTACGGGTGGGAAAAGCAGGCTCAGAGAAGAAGACATTACTTACCTAAAATCTCACCTGGAATTGATTCCTACAATGATCTTATTTTAACAACACAGTCCTAGAAGAAGAGTGATAGAAAAGGGAGACAGTACACAGAAGAACAAGGTCCAAAATCCAATCTGTCATTGTGCCCAGAGGATCATATGGATTGTATTAGCAGATGAATTGACAGTTTTGTATTCCCAGTCTCTTTGGTTTCAAGCCTTCATTTGAGTGGTAGGATGCTGCCCTAGGGAGTCAGAGCTGCAGAATCTGGGCCCACTGGCTGATGAACAGGGAAGTTTTATATCTGATTTAAAAGAACATGGTTCAGCAATACTCTGGGTCTGTGATCTTAGGGAAGCTATTTAATATGTCTGCACCTCATTCTCCTGATCTAAAAAATGAAGATAAGGAATGGTACCTACCTAACAGTAATGTTGTAAGGAATAATTAGGTTAGTATATGTTAAGCACTTAGAACAGTGAATAGCATACATTAAGAGTCATATCCTACCTATCCTACCACCCCACACTTTTAAAACTTTACTTTTTTCCAGAATCCTTTTTAAAATATTTATTTATTTATTTCTGAGAGAGAGAGGGCATGCAAACTGAGGAGGGGCAGAGAGAGAGAAAGAGACAGAATCCTAAGCATGCTCCAGGTTCTGAGCTGTCAGCACAGAGCCTAATGCGGAGCTTGAACCATGAGCCATGAACCATGAGATCATGACCTGAGCTTAAGTCAGATGCTTAACAGACTTAGTCACCCAGGTGTCCCTAAACTTTACTTTAATAAATACATATAAACAGAAATGATATTGGTGTATCTGAAGTTGTGAACACACTGAAAATAAAAGTAGATAGGAAGGCTTATTACAAGCTAAGATTCCACAGTATCTCCTGACACTTCATGGGAAGAAATCATAAGTCCTACATGGGAAACTGATGGGTCACCATGCCAGGAAGCACAAGAGGTTGTCTCACCTGCCAGGCCAAGAAATAACTAATGACACTAGCTGAGAGGACATTCAGCCATCTGGAAAGAAATCAGCATGTCCCAGGGTCACTGGGGAGGATGCTGTCACTGAAAATGAATGCAGAACCAAGAATTACATAAATGTCAGATGAAAGTGAATTAAGAGGTAACTCTCTAACAAAGCAAACTTCTATGCGGGGGAAATAGTAATAAAACAGAATTTTAAAAGACTTTTCAAAAGTATAGTTGAAATCCTCTGTAAAATGAGTATAAAATTTTATCAGTAAGCAATTTTTAAATGGGTAATTTCTTCAAAGAACCAATTAAAGACTTTAAAATTAAAAATATAATTGATGTGTTTAGTAGCAGAGTAGACATAACTAGAGAGAAAATTAGAGAACTGGAAGACTAATCTGCAGCAATTATCTAGAATTCAGAACAGAAAGATAAAAAAGCAGAAAATATGAAATGAGTAAGGTAGATTAAAAAGTATGATTAGAAATAGGAGCATATCAGGAATTTACCCAAGGGATACAGGAGTGCTGATGCATAGGGGCACTTGTACCCCAATGTTCATAGCAGCACTTTCAACAATAGCCAAATTATGGAAGGAGACTGAATGTCCATCAACTGATGAATGGATAAAGAAATTGTGGTATATATACACAATGGAATACTATGTGGCAATGAGAAAAAATGAAATATGGCCCTTTGTAGCAACGTGGATGGAACTGGAGAGTGTTATGCTAAGTGAAATAAGCCATACAGAGAAAGACAGATACCATATGGTTTCACTCTTACGTGGATCCTGAGAAACTTAACAGGAACCCATGGGGGAGGGGAAGGGAAAAAAAAAAAAAAAGAGGTTAGAGTGGGAGAGAGCCAAAGCATAAGAGACTGTTAAAAACTGAGAACAAACTGAGGGTTGATGGGGGGTGGGAGGGAGGGGAGGGTGGGTGATGGGTATTGAGGAGGGCACCTTTTGGGATGAGCACTGGGTGTTGTATGGAAACCAATTTGTCAATAAATTTCATATATATATAAAAAAAAAAGAAATTGTGGTTTATATACACAATGGAATACTACTTGGCAATGAGAAAGAATGAAATATGGCCTTTTGTAGCAATGTGGATGGAACTGGAGAGTGGTATGCTAAGTGAAATAAGTCATACAGAGAAAGACACCATATGTTTTCACTCTTATGTGGATCCTGAGAAACTTAGCAGAAGACCATGGGGGAGGGGAAGGAGAAAAAAAAAAAAAGGTTAGAGAGGGAGGGAGCCAAAACATAGGAGACTCTTAAAAACTGAAAACAAACTGAGGATTGATGGGGGGTGGGAAGGAGGGGAGGGTTGGTGATGGGTATTTAGGAGGGCACCTGTTGGGATGAGCACTGGGTGTTGTCTGGAAACCAATTTGACAATAAATTTCATATTAAAGAAAGAAAGAAAGAAAAAGAAATAAATAGGAGCATGTCTCCCCACAAGAATGTTATTAATCACAAATAAATAAGTTAATTCTTAGTAATTATAGGTAAAATTACAGATGATTATTAATTATAGGTAAAATTGGAAAACCTGGAAGGTACCATCCTAATCATGTGGTCAAAGTTAATATTACCTGTAATAAAACAAATCAACACTATGTCTCCCAGATATGCACTAAGAAGGGCAAAACATCACTTCTGTGGTAATCTTGACAAAGATGCTTAGTTTCAATCTATTCAAGAGAAAACACCTGATAAACCTAAACTGAAAGACTCTTTACAAAATAATTGGCATGGATTCTTCCAAAGTGTCAAGGTCATGAAAGGCAAAGAAAGTCCAAGGAACTGTCAGATTGAAGGAGTCGGGGAGATGTGCCAATTCAATGTGGAATCTTGTAATTCCTATAATTAGATCCTGGACCAGAAAATGGACATTGGTGGGAAAACTAATGAAATTAAAATAAAGGCTGTAGATTAGTTAATAGTCTCATTAATGTCAATTTCCTGATTTTAAGAATTTTACTATCTTTGTGTAAGTTGTTAACATTTACAGAAAGCAGGATAAAGGGTATATTAAAATTGTGTTACTATTTTTTGCAACTTTTCTGTACATCTAAAATTATATTAAAATAAAAATGTTTTCTGAAAATCACTTAGAATAATACTTAATACAGAATAAGCGTTCAATATATGGTTATTGCTATTATGGTTATTTCTGAAAGTGACATTTGAGAGCAGTCCCTACATCCATGGTTCCTAACCTGTGGGTAATTTTTTAAAGATCCACATGCACACCAAATATTGTCTTTAAATAGAATATATCAGGGTGCCTGGGTGGCTCAGTCAGTTGAGCAACCAACTCCTAATTTCAGCTCAGGTCATGATGCAAGAGTTGTGGGATGGAGCCCCACATCAGGCTCTGTGTGGAGTCTGCTTAAGATTCTCTCTCTCTCAAGAAGAGTTAATATGGCAGAATAGTAAGGGGATGCTGAGCTTGTCTCATCCTTAAAGCACAGATAAATCAACATCAAACTGTTTTGAACATCTAGGAAATTGATCTGGGGATTAACACAACAATCTGCATTTTCAGCAAGAGAAGTTGGCAGCTTCTCTCAACAAGCAGACTGAAACACACCTAGGATCTAACTTCCTTTATTTGTTTTGTATTGTTTTTAATTTTTATTTTTTTATTTTTTTAATTTACTTTCCTCCTCCAATATGACAAGACAGAGGAATTTACCCCAAAAGAAAAAACAGAAAGAAATGCAGCCAAGGATTTAATCAACACAGATATAAGTGAGATGTCTGAACTAGAATTTAAAACCACAATCATAAGAATACTAGCTGGGGTTGGAAAAAGCATACAAGACACCAGAGAATCCCTTCCTGCAGAGATAAAAGAACTAAAATCTAGTCAAACCAAAATTTAAAATGCTATAACCAAAATGCAATCTTGAGATGCCATGGCAGCAAGGATGGATGAAGCACAGCAGTGAATCGGTGATATAGAAGATAAAATTATGGAAAATAATGAAACTGAAAAAAAGAGGAAAACAAATGCAAAAGCTCATGATACAAGACTTAGAGAACTCAGCAACTTATTAAAGAGGAATACCATTCATATCATAGGAGTCCCAGAAGATGAAGAGAGAGCAAAAGAGGCAGATTTATGTGAGTAAATTATAGCTGAAAACTTCCCTAATCTGGGAAAGAACACAGACATCAAAATCCAAGAAACATGGAGAACTCCCATTAGAGTCAACAAAAAACCAACCATCACCAAGGCATATCATAGTCAAATTCACAAGATAAACAGACAAGGAAAAAATCATGAAAGCAACAAGGAAAAGAAGTCCTTCATCGACAAGGGAAGACAAATCAGGTTTGCAGCAGATTTGTCCACAGAAACTTGGGAGGCCAGAAGAAGTGGCAGGATATATTCAATGTGCTGAGTGGGGAAAAATATGCAGCCAAGAATTGTTTATCCAGCAAAGCTGCCATTCGGAATAGAAGGAGAGATAAAGAGTTTCCCACCCTAGCAAAAACTAAAGAAGTTTGTGACCACTAAACCAGCCCTGCAAGAAATTTTAATGGGGACTCTTTGAGTGGAGGAAAGACAAAACAAAACAAAAAAGACCAAAAGCAATAAAGACTAGAAAGAACCAGAAAACATCACCAGAAACACCAAATCTACAGGCAACACAAGGGAATTAAATTCCTATCTTTTGATAATCATTCTCAATGTAACTGGACTAAATGCCCCAATCAAAAGAGATTAGGACATCAGAATGGATTTAAAACACACACACACACACACACACACAAGATCTATAGGGTGACAGGGTGGCTAATCGGTTAAGCATTCAACTCTTGATTTTAGCTCAGGTCATGATATCATGGTTCATGAGATCAAGCCAAATGTCGGGCTCCATGCTGACAGCACAGAACCTGTTTGGGATTCTCTGTCCGCGCGCGCGCTCTCTCTCTCTCTCTCTCTCTCTCTCTCTCTCTCTCTGACTTTCCCCCACACTCACAATCTCTCTCTCTCTCAAAAAAAAAATGTTTAAGAGCCATCTGTATACTGACTACAACACACTCATTTTAGACCTCAAGACACCTGCAAATTGAAAGTCAGGGGATGGAGAACCATCTATCATGCCAATAGACATCAGGAGAAAGCCAGGGTAACCATACTTATATTAAAACTAGATTTTAAAACAAAGAATGTAACTAGAGATGAAGAAGGGCATTCTATCATAATTAAAGGATCTATCCACCAAGAAGTTCTAACAAATATAAATATTTATGCCCCCAACATGACAGCACCCAAATATATAAATCAATAACAAAAAAAAGAAACTCATTGATAATAAGACCATAATAGTAGGGGATTTTACCACCCCACTTACAGCAATGGAAATATCATCTAAGCAGAAAATCAACAAAGTTACAATGGCATTGAAAGAAACACTGAACCAGATGGACTTAACATATATTCAGAACACTTCATCCTAAAGTAGCAGAATACACATTGTTCTCAAGTGCACATGTAACACTATCCAAAATAGATCACATAATGATCCATAAATCAGCCGTCAACAAGTATAACAAGATCGAGATCATATTATGCATATTTCAGATCATGACACTACGATTCATAACATGTGTATTTCAGATCATGATGCTATGAAACTTGAAATCAACCACATGGAAAGATGACAAATACTTGGAGGTTAAACAACATCCTACTAAAGAAAGGATAAGTTAACCAAGAAATTAAAGAGGAAATACAAAAGTACATGGAAGCCAATGAAAATGAAAACATGACAGTCCAAAACCTGTGGCATACAGCAAAGGCAATCATAAGAGGGAAGCATACAACCTAACATTATACCTAAAGGATGTGGAAAAAGAACAGCAAATGAAGCCCAAAAACAGCAGAAGAAGGGAAATAATAAAGATTACAGCAGAAATTAATGATATCAAAATTTTAAAAAATAGTAGAATAAATCCATGAAACTAGGTGCTGGATCCTTGAAAAATTAACAAAATTGATAAGCCACTAGCCCTATTTATCAAAAAGAAAAAGGAAAGCCCCAATAAATAAAATTACAAATGAAAGAGGAGAGATCACAACCAACACTGCAGCAACACAAACATTAATAAGAGATAATTATGAGCAATCATATGCCAACAAATTGGGCAATCTGGAAGTAATGGAGAAATTCCTAGAAATATATGAACTACCAAAACTGAAACAGGAAGAAATAGAAGATTTGAACAGACCCATAACCAGCTAAGAAATTGAAATCAGTAATCAAAAATCTCCAAACAAAAAAGAGTCCAGGGACAGATGGCTTCCCAGAGGAATTCTACAAAACAGACCAAATGTCCATCGACTGACAAATGGATAAAGAAGATGAGGTATATATATACAATGGGATATTACTCAGCAATCAAAAAGAATGAAATCTTGCTATTTGCAACAGTGTGGATGGGACTAGAGTGTATTATGTTAAGCAAAATAAGTCAGAGAAAAATATATGATTTCACTCATATGTGGAATTTATGAAACAAAACAGATGAACATAGGGGAAGGGAAGAAAAAATAAGGTAATAAACAGAGAGGGAGGCAAACCATAAGAGATTCTTAAACACAGAGAACAAATGAGGGTTGCTGGAGGGGAAGTGGTGGGGGGATGGGCTAAATGGGTGATGGGCAGAAAGAGGGCACTTGTTGGGATAAGCACTGGATGTTATAAATGTAAGTGATGACTCACTAAATTCTACTCCTGAAATCAACATACACTATATTTTAACTAACTTGGATTTAAATAAATACGTTTAATTAAAAAAAAATTCTGTCTCTTTCTCCCTCTGCTCTTCTCCCCTGCTTGTGATCTCTCTATAAAACATAAATAAATAAATAAATAAATAAATAAATAAATAAATAAACAAACAAACAAACATACATTTATGTAATAATATTTTTCAAAGGTATGTAAGTGCATTTGTGGTCTAATAAAATGCACACTCATTAAAAATACAAGTATAAGTCAATGAACACTTAGGCTGTTTCCATAATTTGGCTATTGTAGATAATGCTGCTATAAACATTTGGGTGCATATGTCCTTTTGAATTAATATTTTTCGTATTCTTTGGGTAGTTACCTAGTAGTGCAATTGCTGGCTCTACGTTCTGTTTTTAACTCTTTGAGGAACCTGCATACTGTTATCAGAGTGGCTGCACCAGTTTGCATTCCCACCAACAGTGCAAAAGGGTTCCCCTTTCTCCACATCCTTGCCAACATCTGTTGTTGCCTGAGTTGTTAACTTCAGCCACTCTGACCGTTGTGAGGTGTTATGGCATTGTGATTTCAATTTGTATTTCCCTGATGATGAGTGATGTGGGCATCTTTTCGTGTGTCTGTTAGCTATCTGGATGTCTTCTTTGGAAAAGTGTCTGTTCATGTCTTCTGCCCATTTCCTCACTGGATTATTTGCTTTTTGGGTGTTGAGTTTGATAAATTCTTTATAGATTTTGGATACTAACTCTTTATGCAATGTCATTTGCAAATATCTTCTCCCATCCTGTTGGTTGCCTTTTAGTTTCGCTAATTGTTTCCTTCACTGTGCAGAAGATCTTTTATCTTGAGGAGATCCCAGTACTTCATTTTTGCTTTTCTTTCCCTTGCCTCCAGAGACATGTCGAGTAAGAAGTTGTTGTGGCCTAGGTGAAAGAGGTTCCTGCCTGTTTTCTCCTCTAGGATTTTGATGGTTTCCTGTCTTACATTTAGGTATTTCCCCTCTTTTGAATATATGTGATTGTATGGTGTAAGAAAGTGGTCCAGTTTCATTCTTCTGCATGTTGCTGTCCAGTTTTCCCAGCACCATTTCCTGAAGAGACTGTCTTTTTTCCACTGGATACTCTTTCCTGCTTTGCCAAAGATTAGTTGCTCATATATTTGTGGGTCCATTTCTGGGTTCTCTGTTCTACGCCATTGATCTATGTGTATGAACAGACATTTTAAGACAAACAAAAGATGAGTGTTTGCATAATACACCATAACTAAATGAAATACAAAAGGATAATCTTCAAATGAAGGAAAGTGATCTGAAATGTAAGAATGATCTAAAAGCATAGATATGGTAAGTGTGAGATAAATATGGTCTATATGATACAATAATAGCATCTAGTGGCATTAAAAATAAACAAGATAATAAAAGAAGTCAGAGCACAGATGAGCAAAGTTAAACTGCTCTAATGTTCTCTTATTGTTCCAAATAAGATTACAGATATTGATATGTTTTAGATTTGATAAGTTAGGGATTTATGTTAACATTTCCAGAGAAACTAGTAAAAATAGAAAAAGAAGAAAAAAGTGGAATAAATTGCATTTAATCAAAAAGAATGCAGGGGCGCCTGGGTGGCGCAGTCGGTTAAGCGTCCGACTTCAGCCAGGTCACGATCTCGCAGTCCGTGAGTTCGAGCCCCGCGTCGGGCTCTGGGCTGATGGCTCGGAGCCTGGAGCCTGTTTCCGATTCTGTGTCTCCCTCTCTCTCTGCCCCTCCCCCGTTCATGCTCTGTCTCTCTCTGTCCCAAAAATAAATAAACGTTGAAAAAAAAATTATAAAAAAAAAAAAATAAAAAAAAAAAGAATGCAGAAAGAAAAAATAATAAGGGCAAGGCAAGTAATATGATAGCAGCAAATGAGATGGCAGAAATATATGCAAATAAATTGGTATTTACAATAAATGCAAATGGACTAAAATAATACAGTTAAAGACAAAGAATATCCAACTCAATAAGACAACTTATTTATAACACTGTATATCAGTAGAAAATATTCAACTTTTCAATAAATATTGCTGAAACAATTGGTCATCTATATGGGAAAATAATGAAATTAAACCTCAAACCTCCCACCACATAGAAATTCAATTCTAGATGGGTTAAAGGCATAGTAGTGAAAAGCAAAGTTTTCAGAGAGAGTATAGAAGATTATTGCTATGTTCCCAGGGTGATGAAAGGATTCTTAAAAATGACACAAAAACAAAATAATAAAAGACAAAATTTATAAATAAACTATATAAAATTGAATAACTTTTGATCATGAAAACACACTATAAAGGAAGTAAAAAGATATGCCTGAAATTTATAACACATATAAATTGATGAAACATTAGGATGACATATATATTTTTTAAACTTCTAAACAGCAATAAGAGAAAAGAATAGAGTAGAAAAATGGGGAAACTGTTGAATAAGTACTGCATAAAAGAAAGAAAATTGCAATGGCCAACAAATAAAAGGACAGTAAACTGCACTAGTAGCCAGGAAGGTACAAAATAAATCATAACAAGATACCATTTCACAGCCACCCTGTTGGAAAGCATTTAAAAATCTCTTAATTCCAAGTATAATAAAGATGTGGCACAAACAGAATGCTTACACAGTGCAAGTGGAGGTGTAAATTATTACGACCACCATAAAAAACAATTTGGCATTATATAATTAAAGATGTTCATACCCTATGATTTAGTACATGCATGTGGCTCAGGGTACATGTGCTCAGATATCCATAGAAGCACTATTTGAGATAATAAAAAAAAAATGTCCATAGTCATTAAATAACCAAGTATGGTATATCTTTAAAACAATAGTTAATACTACTATTTATAAACTATTATATAAACTATAATGCTTATAATATACCAGGTACTGTTCTAAACACTATTAGATTTTTTTAACTCATTCACAATACCCCTGTGAGGAAGGTGTTATTATGCTCATGTTGCAGATAAGGAAACCGAGGTACAAAGAGTTTAAATAATTTCTCCATTGTCACACAACTGATAAATAGTAAACCCAGGATTTAAACAAAGAAAGAACTCTAGAAGCTGTTTGTTCTTTCCTTTACAATGGATTTGGGGTACTTATGCGCTCATTGTATTTTTATTTTATAACTCATACACATTATACAAATATAATTTTGTACATACCTAATATCTAATAAAAACAATTTTAAATGTTTATAAATAAGATACAGAGAGACAAAAAAATCAAAAAAGCTTATTGTTAAGTCTAAGTAAGTACTGACTGCAAAAGAAAAAAATTTTAATAAAAATATGAACCCAAAATTCTAGTCAATAGCAACATGGGGTTTAGATAAAGGGGAGGCAGATAAAGAACTGCTTTTTATTCATATTCAGAGAAAGACTATAAATACTAATTAACTCTACAGTTCATGACATGGATCATGTCAGAATGGAAGAAAGACCTAGAAAAGTTGAGATAAAGTGCATAACTTACATCCAATCAGTGGAGGAAATTTTTCAAAACTAAAAAGTAGCAACATAATCACATAATTAAAAACTGAGGTAAATAAGCAGAAGAACTGAAAGAAATCAGAAAATGGTTGACTCAGGGAAGTAGGAAATAAGAAGGATACGCTTTAAAAAAGATATTTTCTATTAGACCCTTATAGACTATCTTCCTTTTTAACATGTATAACTTCAATAAAAATTAAAATTAAAGAATATGATTACTTCCAAAACTGTTGAAAAGGCACTTGATACAATTCAACACCTATTTGTTATTGTTAAAACTTTGAGCAAATGAGAAATAGGTGTTTACATCCTTAACTTGGTGGAAACATCTATCAATATCATGCAAGACAAGAATGTTCATCATCACTAATATTATTCAACATATTGCCAAAAAAGGAAAACTACAAGAAAGAAACAGAAGTTATTAAAAACTTGTAAGTGAAATGAAACTGTCATTACCCACAGATGTGATTACATACCTAGAAAATTGAAGAAAATCAAGTGAGAAGCAAGTGGAACTCCTTAGAGAGTTCAGCAAACTATCTGGATCCAAAACCACTACATAAAAATCAAAGGCTTTTCTAAAAGCTAGCATTTAACAATTAAAAATACTTTAGAAAAGAGATCTTCTTCATGAGATAAACAAAAGCTACCTATTAATAAATCTAACAAAAATATGCAAGTCCTTTCTTGAAAAAAAATCATAAAACTTTACTGAAAGACATTTTTAAAAAATGAAAGATATTTTTAAAGACACAAAATAAATAGACTAATAATGTTCATGGCTGATAAATTTAATATTTCATTTTATTTCTCCCCAAAATAATCCCAATCAGAATCTCAATGTGACTATCATTCAGGGACCCAGCAGGAAATAAACAGCATACTTCACATTAGGATGATTTCAGGAGGTTTTAATAAAAGAGCTATTTATACATGATATGGAGTCTAGGGAAATCACAAGTAAAAGTGCTATCCATACACTAAAGTCAGCAATAATTGGGCTATTACCAACCCCAGGCCCTAAGAAGCAAAGAGAGATGTCAATTCCCAAAATCGAGAAGATAGAAAAAGGAAAATAATCAGGAACCCAAAATCCAGAAGGAAGGAGTTGGGAGAAGAGGAATTTATATGGGAATTTATAAGAAGAGGAAAAAATGGATTCCTCAAAAAATGGTGTTAGAGCAGTAGGCTTCCTCTTTAGGTAGGAAGAATAAATATCTGTATCATACTGTAATGAAAATAACTTCTAAATGGAATAAATATCTAAAAGTAAAATAGAAAGCTATAAAAAGTAGACAGAAATATAATATTTATTATCCTTAGAGGCACAGATGCTAAAAGTAAAAATCATACAGATAAATCCAATTTAAATAACTACAACAAACTGAGATAAAATATTTGCAAATATGAATAAAGGACTAGCATCCAGAATATACAAAGAATACCTAGAAATCAATAAGAAAATGACAAATTAACAGAAAAATAGACTGGAATATGAATAGCTCACAGAAAAATTTACAAATGAGGAATAAATAAAAATTCACAATCTTGCTAACAGGCAGGAAGGTATAAACTTAAATGACACTATTTTTCACTCATCAGATAATCCAAATGTTAAGTGTTATAATACCTAGTCATAGCAAAACTGTAGGAAGCAGGTACTCTTTTGCACTGCTTGTGGAAGTAAAAATCAATACAACCACATTAGTGGTCAATTGAGACCATCTGTTAAACTAAAACATGCCTATCTGCTGACCCTTCTTATTCTATTATGGTAAAACCTTGGATTGAAGTAACTTGTTCTGTGAGTGTTCCACAAGATGAGTAAACGTTTCTTATAAATTTTAACTTGATAAATGAGTGATGTCTTGCCATACAAGCAGTACGTGATGCCGAACATCACATGATCACAACTGAGCCAATGGTTCTTGAAATTCGCTACGACATACAAGTGCTTTGGATTACAAGCATGTTTCCAGAATGAATTATGCTCGCAAAACGAGGTTTTACTGTATTTGTCTTAGACATTATTTATGAGATTTGTTGTTTAAGAAAGACTTATGAAACGCAAAAAAAGAAGCAAATACAAAGGTGTCCCTTATGGCATTGTCATACAAGCAAAACCTTGAAAACAAACAAACCTAACTATATATATCTGTCAATGGGAGAATGATTAGATAACCAACCAGTAATACATTCATATTGAATACGACACAGCAGTTAAAAGGTATGATTTAGGTCTATATACAACAATATGGACAGATTCTAAGACATGTGGTCAAGTTTTTTTTTAAGCAATTTACAGGAAAAAAAAAAACCCACACTATCATAAAGTATGCACATATAGGAAATGTTCATGGGAAATAAAAACCAAACTTAAAATGACATCTGACACTGTTCTGGCCAATGACAGACAAATTGAAATCTGCTGGGGAATTCAGGAATGGTATTTATTGTTGTATTACTGATATCACTTCCTCTGGACTCTTCCCCATTCCTTAGCTGCAAGGGAAGATGCACAATGTAGTTTTTAGCTGGACACACAACTATTGTTAGAAGGAACATCACAGTGTTTCCCAAATACCTGCAACCCCAAATGGCCAAACGGACTCCTCATCTGCCTCCCCTACACTGCTCCTCTCCTGTGCTCCCCATCAACACCACTCACCTAATTCACATGTCTGGGCCTTATCATTGGCTCCTTCTCCTGAACTCTCACACAGGAAGTCCCCACGTCTTTCCAAACACATTTCACACTTGTCACTTCCCTGTGCCACCAGGTCCATAATCCTGGCCCCTCCAATCTAGTGTCTGCAATCAGCCAGAGTGATCTTTCTAAAAGGCAAAACAGATCATGAAATGGCCTTCCTTTGTCTTTAGGATAAAGCAAGTTCCTCATCATGGCTCACAAGACCCTTCATGATGTGGCCCTAATTCCCTCTGTAGCTTTACTTACTAACACTCTCCCCTTCTCATTCTGCAGCCATTCTGAATTTCTTTTCCATTCCTTCTCATAAACTCATGAATTTTTACAGGGTTTTTTTTCCCTTCACCTGGAATACTCCCCATCCACATCCCCTGTGGTCTAAATATTTAGACCATCTTCAGGGTTCAACCTAGAAATACTTTCCTCCAAAGAGTCTTCCCTACTTTTTTTCTCCTTTGAAAGGATTATAATGTTATTAGTCAGCTTTCCTGCAATAACAAACAACCATAAAATCTCTGTGCTTTACAACTAGTGCTTAATCTCTTATCTTACAAATCAGTAGCTACAGGTCAGCTCTGTTCCCTGGATCTTCTCATTTTAGGGCCCAGGCTGATGGAGCAGTCCCAATCTATGATATGACATTCTTTTCATGGAAACATGAGATGCCTCTAAAAATGTCTACTCAGACTTGGTACACATCACCTCCTCTCACATTCTGTTGATCAAAGCATATCCCATGGACAAGTTTGCCATAACTGGAATGGGGATGTATACTCCTCCCACAGGGAGACACCGTAAGCCACATGGAAATGGGAAGGGATGTTGAATCCTCTTACTGGGAAGGGAGGAGAAAATAATTAAGGCTAATTATACAATCTACCACAACGATAATGATAGTGATGATAGCTATCTTTTATTGTGTGTTTACTATGTTCTGACTTCATGCTAAATGCATTAATATAAATTTGCCTTATATCATCACAACAGTAGGCATCATCATTGCCCCCATTGAGTAGATAAGAAAAATGAGATAACGGGAGTTTGGGTAACTTGCTCCTGGTCACACAGTGAGTAGTGAAAGCCTGAATTTAAAACCAATTCCAATGCTGTCTGATCAGAATCCATGCTTTAAATCACCATGTATGCTTCTCCCATAGCTCCCTGCCCACCCTCAAGCTCAGCCCCTACCAAAAAATTGTAATTTCCTAGGTAACCTCCAAAAGAAGAAGACAAACAACGAGCACAGTACATGGATTAGAGTAGGGCTCAGCCAGCATTTGTAGAGTGAATACATCAATTTCTGCACGTCGTCCCCCTACTCTTCACTTACTTCCACTCAAAGTTTTCAGTTTCAGTTTAGATGTTAACTCCTTCCAGAAGCTTTCTCTGACCACATAGGTTGGCCCAGAACTCTTCTGTGCTCCCACAGGGACTTATGCATAGAACTATTCTTGTCTCATCATAATGAACTGTAATGATTTTTGTAACTCTTTAGAGCAGAGACTGTACCCCATTCAACTTTGTGTCCATAGCGCCTACAGATGTGCCCATCTCAAGGGCTCAGTAAATGTTTGATGAATGAATACATGATGAGAAGACATTGAGATCACCTTCTGAGGCTTATACCCAGGTCCAGGCCGAGCTAAGAAGCTAACACATCATTCTCTAAGAGGTAGCTCTTTGTGTATCCACTATCCTCTCATATCTCCTCACACTCAGAACCAACTGTTTTCTGTTGGTCCTCAAATACACAACAGTACCTTCCAAACCTCCTGTCCTTTCCAGTTGTTGGAACAGGGTGCTTTTGCTTGGGTGAGTATTCCAGGCATAAGGGAGGCAGACTGGTGGAGGAGAGATGGGAACTTCTCAGTGGCTCCCTACTTCACATAAGCATATCTCCACCACAGGGAATATCTTCCTTCCCCCAAATACATACCAAAAGGCACAAATCTGAGTATGGACTAAATTACTGCCACCCCCATGCAGTACTCCATGAGAAACCATTGAGATGCTCAGGGGAGAATAAGAACATAAGGAGTAGCTCTGTGACTTGCTCCAGGCCGGTCCATGTTCACGACTAGGACATGGACCTTGTGCTCCATGCAGTTTGGGAAATCTTTCAACCTGGCTGGTCTAAAACAGAACTGTGAGCCCAGCACTGTTTGATGCCAATGCCCATGGCTCCCCATGTCTGAAACCTTTCCCTTCCTCTGTTCCTCCCCTTCCTTCTTGCCCATGATTGGTAGCCCTAAGCAGGGTTATTATACTTTCCAAATGGGAACTAATACATTTATTTACTTTCTTAAAGGCCTGATCTACACACAAGGCAGTGAAGCCAGCCTCTTTCCTATCATCAACATCCTGTCCATGTAGAGCCCACAGTCCACTGTGGGAGAGAGACAAGACACAAGTAATCAGACTGGAAGCAGAAAATAAGTACAGATTATAAGTACAGATTATGAGGTCAAACACAGACACCAACAAGATGCTTGACAGAAAATAATAAGCCATAAAGCACCTACTTACAATAGGATGGTGGTCAGAGAAGAATATTTTAAGGCTGTGATGTTTAAGCTAAAACCTGAAGTCTGAAAAGAAACCAGCCACACCAACACAGGGAAAGAATACACATTCCAAGCTGATGGAACAGCACACACAAAAGTCTGACAAAGTCTGTTGTGCTCCATAAACCAAAAGAAAGCACATGGCTGGAGTAGGTGGGCTGCAGGGAAACATGGCACGAGATAAGTCTACAGGGATAGGCGAAGCCAGATCCTGGAGAGCTTTGTGGGCCATGGTGAGGAATGTGAACTGGTTTTCAGTATGGTACAGATTGTCTGCTTTTCATTTCAAGACCATCATCTGGCCACTGTGGAATAAAGTAGGAGGAAATCAGTGTATTGGCAAAAAGATAAATGATGGTGGTAGCCAAGACTAGGGAAGGGGCCATGCAGATAGAAAAAAGAATAGACTTCATATGTAACATGGCTTTATATATGTTTCATGTGTGGTGTCTGAAGACATATACACATATATGTGTGTGTATATATATAGATAGATACATGTATGTGTGTATATATACGTGTGTGTAGATATATGTGTGTATGTGTATATATATGTATATGTATATATACACATATAGATATAGATATATATTAATGAGACTAAAACTTTACATCAAAACAGTTATTTTCCATTTGTGGGATTTTAAATATTAGCCTACACACAGGCACACTTAGGGGGAGGAGGAACAGTGATGAGAAAAGTACATCATTTATTAAGCCGTATCTACTTTGTTTACAAGTAAAATTTTCGTTGCTAAGAGAGACCTTAGAAATTACCTAGCGCTCTGCTTTATACACTTAGACCAGCCTGGTGACATCAGTAATGAGCATCACATGACAAAGCCACTCAGGTGCTCATAATGTACCAATCTATGGTTGCTCTGGGGATGGGGCCAGCCATCTGAGCTTCCACAAGCCCTCCAGGTGAGTCTGCTGCATGCTCCAGTATGAGAACCACTGTATTACAAGAACTTTCTGGCCTGGTACTCCATTCCTTGATAATTAGTAATGCAATGGACACCCAGGCATAAATAAATCAAACCTGATGTTGATAATCGGGCATAGCCAGGCAAGTCTTGGCAGCCAATGGCAACAGAACAAAGGGAACCATACTAGGATCTATCCCAGGACCTCAGGGGGGATCTTGGAGGTGGTAAAGCAGCCCAGGATCCTGATTCAGTTGAACCACAGCCCCTGGGCTGTAATCCCTTCTCCAAGGGTTCTCTGTCTCAGTAATGCTGTTATGACCAAATGGAAATGCATTAAATTATAAATCACTTCCCCCACCTGGGGCAAGAGAAGCCCTGAAAGAATTCATGAAAGTCTGATGATGCCTATACCTGTCACTGTTGTAAACCTCACTCAGGTGAGACCACAGAATACAGATTATTCATCCCAAATATGACCATTCCATAATGAGCTCCTCTGGGGTTGGCTCTTAATAGGGAGTAGGAAAGAGCAAGGCAGCTATTTGCATCAAGTATTTCCAAGAATAGCAAGGATGCAGGGCTGGAAGCCTTATCCTGTCTCTGCTTCCATTCTGGCCCCCACTTCCTCAACTGGAGATTGAACTGTTTCCAGTGCCTCTCAAGCTTTAGCAAGCATAAAGTCACCTCAAAAAGGAACCAATTCATCCTAGTGTTTCCAGGACTGAGGGAGGCCCTGGGACATTGGAGTTTCAGGACAAAAACCAGGAAAGTTCCAGGCAGACCAAGATGAGCTGGTCACCCGTACATCTGAAGGGCTTGTTAAAACAGAGTACCTGGCCCAACCCCAGAGATCTGCCCTAACAATAGGCTTCCTGAATGCACTGTTACAGACTAGCTGGTGGGTGGCTCCTAAATGTCTTTCTGCAAACCGGCTACATTAGACATACCTGAGGAACTTGTTACAAATACAGATTCCTAGATTCCATCACCAGACATTCTTACTGGATAATGCTGCAGCTGGGCCCAGGACATGTATTTTAACAAGCTTCCGGGGCACCTGGGTGGCTCAGTCGGTTAAGCATTCAACTTCGGCTCAGGTCATGATCTCACAGTCCGTGAGTTCGAGCCCCACATCAGGCTCTGTGCTGACAGCTTGGAGCCTGGAGCCTGCTTCAGATTCTGTGTCTCCCTCTCTCTGACCCTCCCCTATTTCTGCTCTTTCTCTGTCTCAAAAGTAAATAAACATTAATTTTAAAAATTAAAAAAAAAAAAAAAGCTTCCTGGTGATGCCCCTACAGGGTTTTTGAATAACTGAACTAGATCATCCTACAAATTCCTTGCAATTCAAACATTCTACTGCATTTTAAGTGTCAATGTCCATCCCCATTTAGCAAAAGCTCTTCATAAGAGGGGTAACCCCCAAGTCATCTACTGATGCTTGGATCAGTCATGCCAGTCATTTCCATTTGTGCTATGAGCAAATGCAGCTGTTAGAAACAGCACAGGGGTCCCTGTGAGACTGGAATGCACATTCAGAGTGGGCGAACACAGGCGCTTACTCACGGATGCAGCTCTCTCTTGCCCTGGGGGAGACCCAAGCCTGCGTCATGGAGCTCCAGCAAAGGAGCTCCAGCAAGCTGCCCGGATATGAGCCAGGCACTGGGGCCTCATTGGGGATGAGTGTGCCCTGGTCTGCATGTGTCATGCCAGGTGAAGTCAAACGCGGGTCTAGTGGGAGCAGTAAGTGCTTCCAGTACCCAGGGCCTGGCAGTCATGACCCAGCAGATTACAAACGACCTGCAATGGTACATAACTAACAAGTCCAAATGGGAGTGCAGTGTGATGTCCACCCCAGCCCTACAGCAGTGCAGCTGAGGCTGTGGGCTCCGAATAGGGCAGACGCTGCCACCTCCTGGCCCCTGTTTCAGGCTCAGCCACAGCAGTCTTTTCAGATCTGGAATCTCAAATCAAGAATTCTGGGGTGTTTGATCTAGAAAAGACCCCAGAGATCATTCAACCCCTTGCCTCACTGGGCAGAAGAGGAAACTGAGCCCCTTAGATGATGGTAGCTCCCCCTTCACACCCTGGGATGGCAGAACCTGATCAGGTCCAACCTGGTGCTCCTTCCCTACAGCCTTGTTCATTTCCTATTTTTTAAAGCCAAACCAGTATGTCCAGAAATCTTGACTGCAGTTTGTAGAGGAATCTTAGCAAGAAAAAAGATTTGGCTGCTATTCAATGCTGTGTTCACCTGCTTCCTCCATTCTTAACCCTCCACTGGAGGTAAGCAGAGACACTGGCCAGGAAAGAAAGCTTGTTGCTGCCCAGAGGGGAGAAGGCAATGCTCCATGAATGCATAGTTTCACATGGTAATCCACAAAGCAAATTAGCATCCTATGGAAAAAGGCTCCTGTTTCCCTGATACCAGACCATGTTGAGTTTGCAGCTTCTGTGTTGTTCTTCTTTAAAAGCTGTTTGGGACCATGGCAAACTCCCCCTGTGACAGTAATCGGTGCCTGGAGAGATGGGGTATGCCCAGCAGAGCTATTTAGAGACCAAGGTTTGGGGACAAGTGAAATGAAAAAGAAGAAAAGGAGAAGGTAAAGAAAGAAAAGGGAAAATCAAAAGGGGGAAACAGAGCAGGAAGGAAAGGCTGGACAGACGCAACCACTGAGCACCAACCTGGGCCAGAGACTGCTAACCCTCACCTCCATACACCTCTCACTCATTCATTCATCAAACATTCGTGGATGCTTACTCTGCCGGAGGCATCCTGCCTGATTCCAGAGTAGACAAAATAAAGAATCACTTACTACTGTTTTCAAAGAACGTATGAGGGAAGGTATGCAGAAAAGAAACCCCACCAAGCAATTCAAACATTCAAAGTATAAGATGATGGGTTTTATGATGAACAAGACACAAGACTCTGGCCACCCAGAGTGGGGTGGTTGTCTAGGTGAGGGAGAGGAATCAAAGAAGGAGGTGTCACTTCACCAGAGCTCTAAAACCATGGGAAGAATGGGGCAAGCAAAGATGGGATTTAGAGCATGTGGAGAAGAAAGAAAAAGCATGAACAGCAAAAGGAGGGAAAGTGGGTATGGGAAACATGGTGGTCCCATTTGGCTGAAATCTGTGCAAGAAGGGATGCACGGGCAACAGGTGGAAAGGACAGGAAAGGATGAGTCAAGGGGCAGAATGGTAAAGCAAACTTGGATGCCAAGTCTACAACTCAGTAGACAAGAGGGAGCCCCTGCAGGCTCCTACACAGGAGAGGGACGTGTGCCTGAGGAAAATTACTTCAGTTGCAGGTAAAAGAGAGCCCTTGCACACGCTGTGGTATGAGGAAGGAGAGGGCATGAGTTCATGGGAAGAGAGGTTCCTCCATCCACCGGGATTTCATTTTGCAATTCAACTGAAAGCACTGAACAATATGTCCCAGTGTTCATATTGCCAGGATGATATCCGCCAGTTACTGCTTCCTGTGCTCTCACTGCCAGGTTTTCTCCTCCACGAGCTACCCTGGAGAACAATAATAATATCCTCTGCTTCCTCCTCTCCTCCATTCTGTCCTGCTGTTTAAACGATGTGTTTGCCTTTGCTCCTGACTGGCAAAGGGTTATGTTCCTGATTGATATTCACGTCAAAGTCAAAAGTATGCTGGACCAGGTGATGGATGGAAGAGCTGGGTCACTATAGTCTATGCCTGAAACTAATATTGCACTGTATGTTAACTACATTGAAATTAAAATAAAAACTTAATTTAAAAAGAAAAAGAAAAGTAACTGTGCTAGAGTATTTGGGGTGCTGTGAGGAGGGTGGTGTCAGAGTCAATCTTGTGGATGGAAACCCAGAGTTCCCTTGCTTGGATAAAAAGCCTTGTTCAAACTATACAATGAGGACACAGACTTCTTGGACTCCATCCTTTACCCAGTGCTTGTAGAACAGTGACATCGGACCATTAAAGCAATTAAAAGCACCTCAGAATGTACAGAGGGAAGAGGAAGGAAGCCTCAGTCACCACTGCTGTCACTCAGGGCTCCACCTTGTTTGACTCATCACACAAACTTGCCAGATATCTAAAGTTTAAATTGTAAATGACAAGGTCCCCTTGTTCACAACCCGAAAAGCAAATCCAGTATATTGGAAACATGTTTCAGGCTTTTCTGAGTTAGTTGTTTTTTTTTTTTTTTCAATTTTAAATAAATAAGGGGTATTTCTAACAGGAAGGGAAAATAAGATAAAAGAAGAAGAAGGAGGCAAACTATAAGAGACTCTTAAATAGAGAGAACAAACTGAGGGTTGTTGGAGGGGAAGTGGGTGGGGGATGGGCTAAATGGGTGACGGGCATTAGGGAGGGCACTTGTTGGGATGAGCACTGTGTGTTACATGTAAGTGATGAATCCCTAAATTCTATTCCTGAAACCACTACTAAATTAACTCTATGTTAACTAACTTGGATTTAAATTTTTAAAAACATCATTTGGAGCTTAAACACAAAGACTAGTTGAATTTAAACAAACCATTGTGCTTTATTAAAACACATATAATATTGGGGCGCCTGGGTGGCTCAGTCAGTTAAGCATCCAACTCTTGATCTTGGCTCAGGTCACGGTCACATGGTTTGTGAGTTCAAGCCCTGAGTCAAGCTCTGCACTGACAGCACATGGGGCCTGCTTGGGATTCTGTCTTTCCCTCCCTCTACTACTCCCCCGCTCATTCATTCATTCATTCATTCTCTCTCTCTCTCTCTCTCTGTGTCAAAATAAATAAATTTTAAAAAAGATAATCTTTGGGGTACCTGGGTGGCGCAGTCGGTTAAGCGTCCGACTTCAGCCAGGTCACGATCTCGCGGTCCGTGAGTTTGAGCCCCGCGTCAGGCTCTGGGCTCATGGCTCAGAGCCTGGAGCCTGTTTCCGATTCTGTGTCTCCCTCTCTCTCTGCCCCTCCCCTGTTCATGCTCTGTCTCTCTCTGTCCCAAAAAAAATAAATAAACGTTGAAAAAAAAAAAATTTAAAAAAAAAAAAAGATAATCTTTAAAATTGTTTGACCACATCATTAAAACCTATGGATATAAACTTAAAATAAAATTAATTAATTAATTAATGAGTTCTTTCCACGGCAGCTTTTCATTTCCTTTGCTGCACAGCCTGACTAATGACAGGCTCAGCTCCTCAAAAGCCAAGGAAGGGGAGAAAACAAATGTGAAAGTCCAGCCACGTCAGGGCTCTTCTGGCCAGGGAGGTTCAGCACCCACTGGTGCCCCTGGAGCTGACACGGCCTCAGACTTGGGCTGGGCCCCCGGGAGCAGGCAGGCGCGTGATGAGCCCACATTGGTGGCTGAGCTCACTATCCTCTCCAGTCTGGGCTAAACATCCACATGAAAAGCCACATGGAAATCACAAACCTCTCACCCTTCACTTTGAATTTCCACCACGTGGTGGTTGGTGCAAGGAGCAATGGATTTGGAGGTGGAAGGCCTGGGTCTGAGACGTGGGCCTGCTCTTAACTAATGGTGGAACTTCAGTCAAGTCACGGCCCTCTCTGAATTTCATCTGCCTCTTCTTTACAAAGGGGTTATTCACAGGTGAGGGGTTATTCACAGGCTTTAATAACAAAGTGGCAAAAGCACTCTGCAGCACCAATACGGTGTAAGGGCTGACAAAGTGCACCGTCTTTACCATGGGAGAGGTCACTTAGGTAAAGGCTTTCATAGTCCTTACAAGGGGCCCTTAAAAGGAACATGGGAGTCACAGAAACAGCGTGGGACTTGGGGTCAAGCAACCTCATTTAGGATTCATCACTTACATTAAATGAGCCCTGTTTTGTTAACTTAAGCAACTCACTCATTCTTTCCAGGCCTCAGTCTTCTCAAGTGTAAAATGGGGGTAATGATGCCCACTTCAAAGTGTTCAAAAGGAGCTGGTACCAGATCTCTTAGGGAGAGACTCCTTCGTAGGAAAACTCCCTGAGAAGCTCACCTGAGACATGTACAACCAGTAAGACATGGGTATAACTGGTACCAAGGGCTCAGGGAAGGGGGAGAAACTTCTGCATGAGACAAGACAGGTTCCTAAAATAAAAGGCAGAGAAAAGCATGAGGGAAAGAAGTGAGGGAGAGCCAGGAAGATAGCATGACGCTGTAATAGGCAGATACAATGCCCCTGTCCGCTCTTCCCACCCCACCACACTCCACCTCATGTAGCAAAACCACTAACTAATAAAACACATTGACATAAGCAGAATGTACATGTGATGAAGCTGCATTTTACATCTGGCCATTCCAGTGGTGCAGTTCAGAACCATAAAAGAGCAAGCCCTGGAGAATCTGCTTCTCTGCAGACATCGTGAGGACAAGCTTAGGCCTTCTGCAGGCTCCAGAGGCTCTAGCTGACATCAATGTGGTATTATAATCATTGCAGTAAAAAATCAGTATGGGCAGGTGTGTTTTAGTGGCTCAGTTGGTTAAGCGTCTGACTTCAGCTCAGGTCATGATCTCAGTTTGTGAGTTTGAGCCCCGCATCGGGCTCTGTGCTGACAGCTCAGAGCCTGAAGCCTGCTTCGGATTCTGTGTCTCCTTCTCTCTCTGCCCGTCCCCCACTTGTGCTCTGTCTCTATCAAAAATAAGTAATAAGAAATTTTTTTAAAAAAAAATCAGTATGGGCAAATTAGGGATGCTGCATTCAAATAGTTGAACTTTCGAAGAAGGGGCTTCAACCAGGCAGGATTCTAATACATCATATTCCATTCTATACCATTTTCTGGTGAACACAGAGTGGCTGGGAGACCTGACTCAGATATGGAGGAATAAGGAGCCCCCTTTCCATTTGCAGCCTACCATTAAAATTTAGGTTGAGAGAGGTGGGGCATATCTGTTTCTGGGTCTTGAATGGTAAAGGGCATAGAGCTCCCACATTGGGGGGAAAAAAGATTAAACCCATCTCAAGAGGAAGCAAACAATCTCCCTGGCAACTTAGTTTTATGTTGTACCTGTTCTACAGGCCTCCTTACTTCTGCCTTGGTGGCATTTTGCATATTTTACCCACAGTGCCTTGCAACAGTTTAGATTTCAATAGGCTGCTTCTTGGCATTTCTCCTAACCTAATTAGGTATCTGTTTAAGCCAAGGGAGTGACACTTTTTTCTGGCTGAAGTTGCCTTTCCAGGATCGTGAGCGCATCTGGTACACACAAGTCCAGCGCTTATGGTGGACATCACTCATGCCACTTGACAGGGAAGGCCCTCATCTTTCCTCCTTGTCTAATGTCTATAGCCTACTCGATTTCATTTGGAGAACAGTATCCATGGTATTGCCTGGCAAATTATTTATCCGTTGGGTTATTGTAGTAAACTTGTAAGCAGATGGGGTTTTAGATTTTCCATCCTGTCTCAAAGAAAAATGAACAAGGAGTGCAAAATACCTAAAACCCCTCATCCATCATTGCCCACTAGCAGGTGATCTGCACTAGCTATCCATGCTGTACACATCTGCATTTCTCTCTTCCAGTTTGCTGCGAGGGAGAGATGTGAATCCACAGCAACCATGATGGCAGCAATACCCCGATGTGGGGCCCATTCCTCTCCCCATGTAGGCAGGCCACGTGTTCTGGCCTCTCCTGACTTCCTCGACAGAGCCTCCCCACTGACATTTATTTATAAATCCTAGCTCTTGCTTCCATTTGCCTTTCGTCTCACGTCCCCAATCCTGGCCTCACCTTCAAAGCTTCTTAGCACTCTCCTCTGACAGACCAAAATTCCCTTATTTCCATCAGGGTCTGTCTATACTGGGTCGCTAATTAACTTCTGGCTCTCCAAGTTACAGAGCTCATTTGCTGACTCACAAGAGACAACCAAAGGAAGCCCTTCATTAGCATTCCTGAGCTGCTCATTAGCCACTGGGAGAATCACACCATCCAAACTGTCAAACCCACCTGACTGCAGGAAGGAAAAATGACTCTACCTAGATTAATAGCACTTTACCTCCATAAGAATTCACTGGGCATGTTCCAAATCGGTTCAAAGCAAGCCCCTGTCCTCAAGGTGATGGGGGGCAAGACCCATGTGCATGAAATAACTAAAATACAATATACAAATGGAATATAAAACATTAAGACAAAGGTAGTTTTATTCCAAAAAAAAGGAAGATTGGTTTAACATTTTGAAAATCTATCTGTGTAATTTTCCAATTTAATAGAAAAATAATGAAAGAAAAACAGTTTAATAAATGAGGAAAATCATCTGATAAATGTCAACTCATGGTTTAAAAGAAAAAACTAGCTTATTAGCCCATAAGGAACACAAGGGGACTTTCTTCATCTGATCTAGGATGCCTACTAAAAACCTTACAGCAAACATTTCATTTAACTTTGTTTTTTTTCACTTTGAATTGTTGTGAGTTTTTTTCCTCTGAGACTGGGAGTAAATGTGTATCATCACTTTACAGTTACTGGGTAAACTGGATATGCACATGCAAAAAAAAAAAAATCAACCCTTATCTCACATTATTCACAAAAACCAATTCCAGGTGGATTACAGATCTAAATACAAAAAGCAAAATAATACAGCTTCTAGAAAATACACATAGGAGAATTCACCTTAGTGGCAGACAGAGATTTCTTACACAAGACACAACCATAAAACATTAATTAATTGATCTATAATAAAATTAAAAACTGCTGTGCTTCAGAACATAACACTGATAAAGGAAAAGATATTATATATAAGTGCGGCGGGGGAGGGGAGGGCTTATCCAGACTATATAAATAACTTTTGCAAATCAGTTATGCAGGCAACGCAATTAAAAATGGAACAAAAGACTTAAATGGACATTTCACAAAAAAGGTATTCAGATGGCCAATAAACATATAAAAATTTCTTAAACTCATTAAGGACCAAGGAAATGCACATTAAAAGCACAATATGCAGGGTGCCTGGGTGGCTCAGTCGGTTAAGCGGCTGACTGTGGCTCAGGTCATGATCTCATGGTTCCTGAGTTCCAGCCCCATGTCGGGCTCTGGGCTGAAAACTCAGAGCCTGGAGCCCGCTTCAGATTCTGTGTCTCCCTCTCTCTGCTCCTCCTCCACTCACATTCTGTCTGTCTCTCTCTCTCTCTCTCTCTCTCTCAAAAATAAATAAAAGCATTTTTAAAAAAGCACAACACACTATAAATGCTTGAATTAATAAATGGAGAGAAAGGACAAATCTCCCTTGCATAAGAATTCCAGATAATTTATGTAGATACTCTGTCCTTAAAGAGGGGAAGAGTAACTCATTATTCTTTAAGTATAGTCTGCTTGTAAGGACTTCCTTTCCAAGAGTACAGCATGGAAGGGGATGTGGGGCAAGACTAACTTTACAGTTAAGAAATCTGACAAACACTACTTCAGCTGGATGACCAAGGTTAATACCAGTGACAAATTACACTGTCATTATGTAACCTTGATATGATGGGATGAAAATGACACTTTGCCTCTGTAGTCTTCCTCCCAAAGCCTTTCATCCCCACTTATAATCATGAGAAAAACATTAGATGGATTCTGATAGCAGAGCATCCCACAAAATACTCATCAAAACTATCAAAGTCATCAAAAACAAGGAAAGTCTGAAAAACAATCAGAGCTAAGAGGAGCCTGAGGAGACCTAATGTTATAACTAAATGCAATATGTCATTCTGGATGGGATCCTGGAAAAGAGGGGGGAAAAAAAGGATAAGAGGAAAAAAAATAAGGAAATCTGAATAAAGTATAGAATTTAGTTAATTATAATGTGTCAATATTTGTTCATTAAGTGTGGCAATTGTACCATACTAATGTAAGATGTTAACAATAAGGGAACTTGAAAACAGAATATATTGGAACTCTGCATGTTATTTTCTGAAATCATTTCAAATCCACAGGGTAAATAAATCATGATAATTCTAATCCTCATGGTACTCTGTGGTCCTCAAAGTGCATTCGAATATAACCTTTTGTTTATGTCCTGAGCCACTTTGTAGAACTGACTTTTTTTCTCATAATAAAAACAATAAACATTCATGAAATTTGGAAAATAGAGGAAGGAAAAAAGCTACCTGTAGACTTTCATGCCTAACATTTTTAAATAGCGTATCATATTATATAAGATAGTTCCATTGAGTTTTATTCCTCTTCATTAAGTTGTAATCATGCTACATAATCAAATTTGCATAGCAGGGATTATTAGACCCCTTTAAAAAAAAAAGCTTATTTATTTTAAGAGAGAGAGTGGAAGAGGGGCTGAGAGAGGGGGAGAGAGAGAATCCCAAGCAGACAGAACAGAGCCAACACGGGCTCAAGCTCACGAACTGTGAGATTATGACCTGAGCCAAAGTCAAGAGTCGGACACTCAACCAACTGAGCCACTCAGGCACCTCTAGACCCCTTTTAAAGATAAGTAATCTGAGGCTTAAAGAAGTTAAATAACTAATCCAAAGACACAGGGTTATTGAATGAAAAGGCTGAATCTAGAACCAAACAGTTCTGACATTCTATTCCACTTTATATGAATTTGAGAAATAAATAGAATCTCTCGCTCTGTCAACCTACCACCTCAGGCAAATCACTTCCTCTTTTATCTGTGCTTCCTGGCAGGAAAAGAAGAGAAAACACGAAGTCTCAACCAAGAGCGGTGGTGGGAGAGTTAGGATCATTGGCAGCAATAGATGGGGAATGAGGGAGGTCCCACCTGGCCTCCACTACACACAGCTTTCCATGGACAGCACAGGAGTCAGGGACCTGGCACTAAACAGATGGCCCCCTCTCAAATGGGCAAGAAAAGCAAGTTTAATGAAGGCGCTGTTTATAAAAGAACACACCAAAAAAAAAAAAAAAAAGATAAAGTATCCTGGGTCTAGAAACAGTGGGATTGGAAGCTGCAGAGAACTGAGCTCTGGGAAAGGAATTGTCTTCCCAGAGCACTGCCAGCAGGGAGGGAGCTGGGAAATAAGCCCCCCAGTGTCCTCTCCCTCCATGTCCCGAATTCTGGCCAGTGGCTCCAAGACAGTGAAATCAACCAGAAGCCTAAGGGCAAAGGGATAGGACAAAGCCATCCAGGGTCAGCCTCCTAGGACAGAGGCAGCATACAGAAGCAAGGAGAGTGCATCGGGGGCAAAGAGAGGCTATCCAGGATGGGCCTCCCTCTTTCCTCAACACAGGAGGCCAAACGGGGGCTGTTCCCGAATTAGTGACTTACAGGAATGACACCTCAGAATTCAGAGCCACTAAATGCATCTACAGCAGGGATGGGCAAACTAAAGCCTGTGGACCAAATCCAGCTCCAGTCCTGTTTTTTGGTTTTTGGTTTTTGTTTGTAAATGAAATTTTATAGAAACACAGCCAGAGTCATGTGTTTATGTATTGTCTATGGGGCTGCTTTCATGTTTATTTATTTTTATTTTATTTTTGGGACAGAGAGAGACAGAGCATGAACGGGGGAGGGGCAGAGAGAGAGGGAGACACAGAATCGGAAACAGGCTCCAGGCTCTGAGCCCTCAGCCCAGAGCCTGACGCGGGGCTCAAACTCACGGACCGCGAGATCGTGACCTGGCTGAAGTCGGACGCTTAACCGACTGCGCCACCCAGGCGCCCCGTGTCTATGGGGCTGCTTTCAAACCACACAACTAAACTGAGTCATTGTGACAGAAACTGTATGGCCTGCAAAGCTTAAAATATTTACTATCCGGCCCTTTACAGAAAAAGTCTGCTGACTTTTCTTTTTCTTCTCTACAAAAATCACATTCATTTAACATTCATTTTACAAGTATTTATGGAATGCTTATGTTTTAGGCATTAGGGATGTAGCAGTGAACAAAACAAACAAAAAACTGTCCTCGTGGCACTTGTGAGCTAGATACTAAACAAAATAAGTAGATGATACAGAATCCAAAAATTGATGAATGCTCTGAAAAAAACAAAGGTAAGTTAAGGGGACAGGACGTGCTAGGGAATGGAGCACAGGTTGCAATACAATGCATATCATACTTTGTCGAAATCACCTCATGGCACCCCAACATAATGCAATGATGCAATGTCCTCCCTACATCTCAGATAAAGAGGAAAATGAGACTCACAACCTGGCGCAAGAACACACAGCCAATCAACACTGTTGTTGGGATTTGAATCCATGTCTGTCCACTCCCAAGCCCATGTTTATTTTTTTCAATATATGAAATTTATTGTCAAATTGGTTTCCATACAACACCCAGTGCTCAACCCAAAAGGTGCCCTCCTCAATACCCATCACCCACCCTCCCCTCCCTCCCACCCCCCCATCAACCCTCAGTTTGTTCTCAGTTTTTAAGAGTCTCTTATGCTTTGGCTCTCTCCCACTCTAACCTCTTTTTTTTTTCCTTCCCCTCCCCCATGGGTTTCTGTCAAGTTTCTCAGGATCCACATAAGAGTGAAAACATGTGGTATCTGTCTTTCTCTGTATGGCTTATTTCACTTAGCATAACACTCTCCAGTTCCATCCACGTTGCTACAAAGGGCCATATTTCGTTCTTTCTCATTGCCATGTAGTACTCCATTGTGTATATAAACCACAATTTCCTTATCCATTAATCAGTTGATGGACATTTAGGCTCTTTCCATAATTTGCCCAAGCCCATGTTTATATGATAACCATGGCAACTCCTGAAAATGAGGGCACTGCCTCAGAAAAGGTAACTTCCAATTAAGTCTTCTCTTTTGATGCCAAGAGATAGCCATGGCTAAGTATCTTCATCTTCCTGAGGATGACTCTCCCAAGCTCAAACTGAGTTACCAGCCAAGCAAGTCTTAGAACCCAGATTTTCTGAAACTAAACTCAGATATTTAATCTACAGTAACCAAACTGAATTCTTAGCAAGAAATGTTTTGAGGAGTTGATTCGAATTGAAAGAAGTTAAGACAAGTGTGAAACAGAGAAAGCAAAGGCATACTTCTGAGACCATAAACTGGGTTGCTTAGGGATACACTTGGGCAAGCACACATAGAATGACAAAGCTAGTGAACACATACTTCCCCAAGGACAGAGTGAGGAATCTAACATCATAGCTCTTAGCTTGCCAAAGTCAGACTTTCCTAAATATCTGTAATCAATTGTCCTTCCATCTTCCAAAGGCCAGGTTACAATTACTTCAACGTTACCAAAGATGTAGGTCTGGGTTGTGGAGAAGAGGGATAAACATCTAGGGATGAATAACAACAAAAAGAAATTTTTGTCTCTCAGATATCCATTCCAAGATGGTACAGCTCTTGTTCTTGGACAGTATGTCCTACGGAGCTCTAAGTAGGAAGCCTTGGGTCATAAAGAGACTGTCATTGATTCTCCCTCCAGTTAATTAAGTCCCCAGGCTAGAAGAGCTACTAAATTTCAGTGCCAAGTATTAGTGCCTCTTCCTGGTAGTAGTCATTCAACAGCCCCCAGTGAGGGTGAATCACAGGAAAAGTTAGAGAGCTGAATGTGGCCCTAGAGCCAGGCAGTTGTCATGTTCATGGACATCACCTGGCATTCACATCAGCCAAGCAGCTGGGCCCTTGGAACAAATATTACCAGCATCATCCCATCTGGTCACCATCATTCCAGTCATGGCTATTCGGCCCTTGCCCTCAAAGCCAGGCCACACCAGGTCTGAGACTGCTCTTTGAGCAGATGAAGAAAGCGAAGGTTCCAGGCATCATGTGGAATTATAAAATACATGTTTCTAAAGCCCCACCCCTCCACCCCTATCCCTGGATATTCTAATCCAAAGAGGAGAGAAAGAGATGAGAAAGAAATGAAAGGTGGAAGAACCAAATTAAAGATTCAGTGACAAAGGAAAGGACATAAATGGTCTCTGGATGACAGGATTCATAAAGAATAGGTGGGAAAAGTATGGGATCTTTACAGTATGGTATGTCTTGTCTGGGCAGAGGCAGTTTCTTAAAAGGGCTGCACCTCCTTTGTACTTTTACAAAGAGATTGGCTTTTTTTAGGAAGGAAGGAAGGAAGGAAGGAAGGAAGTGGGGGAGGAAGGAAGAAAGGGAGGAAGAGAAAGAGAGAGAAGAAGGGAGGAAGGGAAGGGAAAAGGGGAAGGAGGCGAGGGAAGGAAGGAAGGAAGGAAGGAAGGAAGCAAGCAAGCAAGCAAGCAAGCAGGACAGGCAAGTCAGTGGGTCTGAGTTTTTTAACAAGTGCTGAACTATTCCAAGGCATGACTTCAGGTAAGTCATAACCCCTCTTGTAATATATTGGTTTCCTCATCAATAAAAGGAGCAATGGTCCCAGTCCAAAGTCTGTGAACTCATCCTAGAGGTCCTTGCAGGTAATAATAGGGTTTCACAATATCACGTATCACCAAAATTCTAGTCGAACACATACACTTTCCCACCAAATGGATACAGAAGATACCCCTTCCTTCTGGTGCAAAGCTCTGTATGGCACTCCACCTGCACCAGCTCTGTGCACCTGGCAGTTCCCTTCCCCTCATCAGACCGGTGAACTCTCTGAATGCACATCATATGAGTAATGAAAACACTCTGCCAGGTAAGTTCCCAGGAGAGGGACAGCTTGATGTTAAAGCTATTGCATCATTAGGTTGGAAGTGGTGAAGTGGCCTCAGAGACCCTCTAAGACACTTGCATTAGGTGAACCACAGGCTTCACTTCCTTCATTGGTCAAATGAGAGGCATAATGGCTTTCTAGCTCTGGATTTTAGTTTTCTATTGCTTTGTAACAAATTGGCACAAACTTAGAAACTTAAAATAAGACCCACAGTTCTGCAGGTCATAAGACCAGGCCAGCATGGTCATGTTTTCAGCTCAGGATATCACAGGCTGATATCAAGGGATTAGCCAGAGAAAACTCTGCCATTAAAAGGGCTAATGTGATGGGGGGAGTCCCCCCCCAAAAATAATCTCCTTAACGTAAACTGGCTAGTTTATGTTAATTACACCTACAAAATCCCTTTACAGGGATAAAATTAGGAGTGAAGGTCATGGGGGCCACCTTAGAATTCTGGCTGTCACACTCCACTATAATTATTATTATTTCAATAATTTCTTCTCCTTCTTCCACCATTTTCTCACCTATTACATGTGAATGAGGATATCTCTCACTTCATTTGGCCTTAACATCATTGTGGGGTAATGTCAGCATGTTTCAAGCACCAGTGGAGTTAGTTGTCAAATAAGTATAAGACATCGTTACTTGAAGGTAAAAGAGAGAAGAATAAATATCTCTGAATTTTATGAAAAATAGATTCCTACACTACTAAGCTCCTGAATAACAATAAGAACAAAGAGAAACCCTCTTGTTCTTAAGATTTTGGAGTTACATTTGTTCTGCAGAGCACAAATCCTACCAGGATTCCCTTAATAAAAAGGCTCCATGTCAAATTGGTTTTGAAAATACTGCATTTCACATGTCCAACCTCTGCCCATCCCATCCCCTCCACCCCCATGGTAACTTTTAAAGTACAATAATATATTAAAGCATGTGATAAATTCTGCAGTTAATAAATGCATTTGGCCACAAATCCCTCTTACGTCTTACTTTTTGTTAATCTGTTCATACCTTTAACAACTAGATCCCTAAGCCCCAAGAGAGCACAGATTTTGTTTAGCTGCCTGCTGTGACCCTGAGCCTACAATAGAGCTGGGTACACACTTGTGGTTTAATAAATGGTTATTGAGAAAACTAATGAACCAGTATTCCAGTGGACGCATTTTAGGAACCGCTGATCCTAGAATCATACATATGAGCTAGTCTGGACGGCAAAGGCTGGTCTGTTTCAAAGAAGGAAGGAAACAGTGTCTCAAACTCCATTAATGCTGTTTTCACGGAAATTGGCTTCCAAACCAGCAAATCAAACAATGCAATTACTCACAAAACCAAGGGCACATGTGAATAAGTACAGCTCTCTGTGGGTACTCAAAATTTGGTGGGCCATGCAGCCCTCACACAATCAGGTTATAGGAAGATTTTCTTTGACTTTATGTGCATAGGAATCACATGGGGCTCTCGTTAAAATGCAGATTGTGATTCAGTAGGTCTGGGTGGGGACTGAGAATTGGCCTGTGTAACAAGTCTCAGGTGATAGGATGCTATTGATCCACGGACCCCACTGAAGAAGCAAGTGGTAGAGGACTGCTGGCCTTGGGAGTTGCCTCATGTGCCCATCCTAAACTATGTAAGGAAATTCTTTGCTTCATCACAGTGACAGCTTCAGTCTTCTGTTTCTTAGAAGGTTATTGGTCCCACAGGAGACCTGCCAAGAACCCACCACCATCGGGGAAGCAAATTCAACCTTGCGCTTAGCAGAGTAACATTTATCCATGTAGTACAGTTATGGTTTTTTAGTGGCTGCTGCATGCTATTCTATTGTGTAAAATCACAGTAGTCTGTGCAATAGAACACTACTTGGTAATCAAAAAGAATGAAATCTTCCATTTGCAACAACGTGGATGGAACTAGAGTATATTATGCTAAGAGAAAAGAGTCAGAGAAAGAAAAGACAAGTATCCTATGATTTCACTCCTATGTGGAATTTAAGAAACACAACACATGAACATAGGTGAAGGGAAGGAAAAATAAAATAAAAACAGAGAGGGAGACAAACCCTTTTAAATACAGACAACAAAATGAGGGTTGCTGGAGGGGAGGTGGGGAGGATGGGCTAAATGGGTGATGGACATTAAGGAGGACACTTGTTGAGATGAGCACTGGGTGTTCTATGTAAGTGATGAATCACTGGGTTCTACTCCTGAAACCAATACTACACTGTATGTTAACTAACTTGAATTTAAATAAATAAACGTTTTAAAAATTATATATATACATATATAGCTGAGCTGAACATCGAAGAGTTATTATAAAGATTTTAGTTACGTACAAAGTTGGAAAAAATTAATATTAAAAGCATATAGCTGAATATTCAATAACTTAGACCTTGAAAAAAAATTCACAGTTTATTAAATAAAATCCTCCTGTGACATTTAGATTGTTCAGTTTTCAATTATTACATGCAAAAGTGAGATAGGAAAAAAAAAAAACCCTTACAGCTTAAACTTTCTTCAAGTACTTAATTTTTCCTTAGGATAAAATCCTGGAACTGAAAACACTTCATTTAAAGTTATGCCTTTGGTGTTTGTAGTTTGGGTTTGGGTTTTTACTTCTATTTGCTCTCTTCATTTCCTGGCTCCAAATGTCACAATTGTTATGAGTGTGTGTGTGTGTGTGTGTGTGTGTGTGTGTGTGTGTAGAAGGAAGACAGGAAGAACGAGAGAGAGAAAAAAAGAGGAACACTCAAAGAAGTCAAGACAAAAATTATTATTTCTCATAAGCATTAACCCAACTCCCGTATTATTCAGCTCTTCTTTAACAAAAAGTTTACTATTGTTTCTCACTGCTCAGCCCTCGACCTCTAGAATATTCTCTAAACATAATCACCAACCAGAGAGTAGCCAAAATATTGGCATTCAATAAAGAACATTTATATTCTCAACATTTATTCTCCAGAAGCTTAAAATGTGGCCATTAGTAGAAACAGATGGGAATCATTCTCCTCACCAACGCATTATACAAGGGCAGGAGGGGAGGAGGGCCTTATACAATCTATAAAGATGCAAATAAACAAGCATGTAAATTTTTGCTGGAAAGAACCCCAGTCAAAAATTTCAGACACTTTTTTTTTAAAATATTTCCTTAAAAAAATCAAATCTCATCTGGATTTAAGTTTTTAATCCCCATTTTACCCAAATACCACAACAGGTATTCTCAACTCCATCTAAGAGTTCACATGCACAAGTATTGAAAGTTCTGTAAATTAGCCGTGAAAATTCATGCCACCACATACAGCCACCAAGAAGCAAGAGAAACTATTCGAGCTAAAACACTTTTTTAAGAGTTCTAGAAAAAAAAAACTGTGTAAATAATACAGTAATAATATTTTTCTACATTTTATGGGAGCATACATTACTTACAATCCATCCATTTAGAGTGTACAGTTCAAAAAGTTCCTTGGGAGGAGGGGCCAAGATGTCGAAACAGCATGGAAGCTTTTTTTGCCCTCTCTCCTCCCTGCAATGCAGAGAGATCAACACCAAACCATCTTGCACACCTAGACAACTGATTTGAGGATTAACACAACAATCTGCACAACTTGAACCACAGAACTTGGCAGGTACGCAACAGGGAGAGGTGACCTAGGGGAGGAAAAAGCCAGGAGGGCAGGGAACTGTTTTTGCTTTCAGAGAGAGGATGGGGGGGGGGGGAAGTACAGGAAAAGCACCCCTGCCAAAAGCAGCTGGAGAGAAAGAGGGAGAGTGGAAACAGCCACAAGGGACTGAACAAAAAAAGGGAGAAAGGAGGAGTGCTTAAATTCCATTAAGATGCTATAAACATGGGAGTACAACCCATACCTGGCAGAGCTCTGGTAGGAAGGGCGAATCCCCAGGAGCAGACAGCAAGGTCCAAGGGGTTCTCTGGTCACAAGGGGAGAAGCGGCTCCCCTGCTGGGAGGACATCTGATAGAGACTGTGCATCTTCCCCACAGTCAAAGGTCTCTGGGACCCCAGAGAAGAGCCACATTCACTGGTGCTGGAACAGGTACCTTAAGGATGAAGCCTTGTGCCAGATGCGTGTTGCGATTTACCATAATAACTGAAACGCTGCTGCTACACCATCACGGGAAGTTTTTCTGGGGTGGGCTGGCACCCGGCTGCAGTCTATGGGAATTGGCAACAGCACGGTCACACGACCATTCCAGGGGTCCCGATGCACCTGGCCAGTGCTCAGCTACACCCTCCCCCCAAAGGATCGGAGCGGGTCACAGCCACAGGGCTTTGTGAAAGGTTTGGAAACACAGCCCCATCGGAGATAAAACTCGGGAGGGAGGTGCCGCCTGGTAGGCTGACAGCTTGGTCACAGTGTAGAAGCAGGGAATGGACAAAAGCTGGGGACAAAGAAGGGGTGCTTGACTGCCGGTTGGCAAAAGCAGAGGTCTGAGGCTAGCCACTGGGTAGCTGGGGGACGCCATTTTCACACGCTCCCGCGCATGCGCATACATGCCTACATGCGCCACAATGATAGACCCCAGTAAATTAAGCAACGCCATCTGGTGGAGAACTGAACCATTACACCAAGCCCTGCCCAACTGGGCCAACCTTGCTCTTGAGAAACCCAAGTCTCTGCCTGCTTAGTTTACAGACTATAAAGTGGTTCATAGTTTGACTTAGGGGAAACTGGATGTAACTGCAATCATATTTCATTCTGTTCACTGGACCATCTATTCAATTTTTTTTCTTTTCTTATCCTTGAATACAGAAAGAGAAAAAATTTATTTTTATTTTCCGTTTTTATAAAAAAGATTTTTAATTTTTTTCTACTATATCTTTACTCTTTGTAATTTTTTTTAAATTATATTTTATCATTTCAATTTATTCTATTTTACTGTATTTATTTTTTAATTTTCAAACGTTTTTCTTTTTGTTTTCCCCTTTTTTTCGTTTCTATTCTTTCCCTTTTTTCTCTACTCTAGCAAGCTTCTTTCAACAACCAGACCAAAACACATCTTGGACCTAGCATTCTTTATTTGATTTTTTTGCGTTGTTTTTAATTTTTTAATTTAATTTTTATTTTATTAATTGCTTTCCTTCCTTCAAAATGATGAAATGAAGGAATTCACCCCAAAAGAAAGAGCAGGAAGAAACAACAGCCAGGGACTTAACCAACACAGATATAAGCAAGATGTCTGAACCAGAATTTAGAATCACAATAATAAGAATACTAGTGGAGTTGAAAATAGATTAGAATCCCTTTCTGTGGAGATAAAAGAAGTAAAAGCTAGTCAGGATGAAATAAAAAATGTTATAACTGAGATTCAATCTCAAATGGATGCCATGGCAGCAAGGTTGGATGAACAAAAGAGCAGTGAATCAACAATATAGAGGACAAACTTATGGAGAATAATGAGACAGAAAAAAAGAGGGAGACTAGGGCAAAAGAGCACAATATAAGAATTAAAGAACTCAGTGACTCATTAAAAAGGAACAACATCAGAATCAGAGGGGTCCCAGGAGACAAACAGAGAGAAAAGGGGGTAGAAGGTTTATGAGAGCAAATCATAGCAGAAAACTTTGCTAACCTGGGGAAAGACACAGACATCAAAATCCAGGAAGCACATAGGACTCCTATTAGATTCAACAAAAACCAACCATCAACAAGGTATATCATAGTCAAATTCACAAAATACTCAGGCAAGGAGAGAATCATGAAAGCAACAAGGGGGAAAAAAAGTCCTTAACCTACAAGGCAAGACAGATGAGGTTTGCAGCAGACCTATCCACAGAAACTTGGCAGGCCAGAAAAGAGTGGCAGGATATAGTCAACGTGCTGAATCAGAAAAAATATGCAGCCAAGAATGCTTTACCCAGCAAGGCTGTCATTCAAAACAGAAGGAGAGATAAAAAGTTTCCCAGACAAACAAAAACTAAAGGAGTTCATGACCACTAAACCAGCCCTGCAAGAAATTTTAAGGGTGACTCTCTGAGGGTAGAAAATACGAAACAAAACAAAAAAAGACCAAAAGCAACAAAGACTAGAAAGGACCAGAAACACCACTGGAAACTCCAACTCTACAGGTAACATAATGGCACTAAATTCATATTTTTCAGTACTCACTCTAAATGTCAATGGACTAAAAGCTCCAATCAAAAGACATAGGGTAACAGAATGGATAAGAAAACAAGATCCATCTATATGCTGTTTACAAGAGACCCATTTTAGACCTAGAGACACCTTCAGATTTAAAGTAAGGATATGGAGAACATCTATCATACTAATGGTCACCAAAAGAAAGCCAGAATAGCCATAGTTATATCAGATAACTAGATTTTAAAATAAAGACTGTAACAAGAGATGAAGGGCATTACATCGTAATATCATATCGTTACAATCTAATAATCGTAAACATTTATGCTCCAAACATGATAGCACCCAAATATATAAATCAATTAATCACATACAGAAACTCGAAATAATACCATAATAAATAATAACATAAATAATACCAGTTTGGTAATAATACCAAACTGAAAATAATACCATAATGGTAGGGGACTTTAATACCCCACTTAACAACAATGGACAGACCATCTAATCAGAAAATCAACAAGGAAACAATGGCTTTGAATAACACACTGGACCAGATGGACTTAACAGATATATTCAGAACATTTCATCTAAAATCAGCAGAATATGCATTATTTTAGAGTGCACATGGAACATTCTCCAGAATGGATCACATACTGGGTGACAAATCAGTCCTCAACAAGTACAAAAAGATCAAGATTATACCATGCATATTTTCAGACCACAACACTATGAAACTTGAAATCAACCACAAGAAAAAATTTGGAAAGATAACAAGTAAATGGAGACTAAAGAACATCCTACTAAGGAATGAATGGGCTAACCAAGAAGTTAAAGAGGAAATTAAAAAGTACATGGAATCCAATGAAAATGGTAACACCACAGCCCAAAACCTCTGGGATGCAGCAAAGGTCATCATAAGAGGGAAGTATATAGCAATCCAGACCTTCCTAAAGAAGGGAGAAAGGTTTCAGATACACAACCTAATCTTACACTTCAAATACCTGGAAAAAGAATAGCAAATAAAACCCAAACCAGCAGAAGATGGGAAATAATAAAGATTAGAGCAGAAATCAATGCTATCGAAACAAAAAAACAAAAACAAAAAATCAAAAACAGTAGAACAGATCAATGACATAGATCAATGGTTCTTTGAAAGAATTAACAAAATTGACAAACCCCTAGCCAGTTTGATCAAAAAGAAAAAGGAAAGGACCCAAATACATAAAATCAAGAATGAAAGAGGAGAGATCACAACCAACACTACAGAAAAACAAACAATAAGAGAATATACGAATTATAAATTGGGCAATCTGGAAGAAATGGACAAATTCCTAGAAACCTATACACTACCAAAACTGAAACAGGAAGAAATAGAAAATTTGAACAGACCCATAAACAGTAAAGAAATTGAATTAGTAATCAAAAACCTCCCCCAAAAAAACAAGAGTCCAGGGCTGGATGGCTTTCCAGGGGAATTCTACCTAACATTTAAAGAAGACTTAACACCTATTATTTTAAAGCTGTTCCAAAAAACAGAAATGGAAGAAAAACTTCCAAACTCATTCTATGAAGCCAGCATTACCTTGATTCTAAAACCAGACAAAGACCCCACTAAAAAGGAGAGCTACAGACCAATTTCCCTGATGAACATGGATGCAAAAATCCTCAACAAGATACTAGCCAACCAGAGCCAACAATACATTAAAAGAATGATTCACCACAGCCAAAGTGGGACTTATACCTGGGATGCAGGGCCGGTTCAATATCCACAAAACAATCAATGTGATACACTATATCAATAAAAGAAAGGAAAAGAACCACATGATCCTCTCAATAGATGCAGAGAAAGCATTTGACAAAGTACAGAATCCTTTTTTGATAAAAACCCTCAAGAGAGCAGGGATATAACAACCACCCCTCAAGATCATAAAAGCTATATACGAAATACCCACCACTAATATGATCCTCAATGGAGAAAAACTGAGAGCTTTCCCCCTAAGTTCAGGAACACGACAGGGATGTCCACTGTTATTCAACATAGTATTAGAAGTCCCAGCCTCAGCAATCAAACAACACAAAGGCATCCAAATCAGCCAGAAGGAAGTCAAACTTTCACTCTTCGCAGACAACATGATACTCTATATGGAAAATCCAAATGAGTCCACCAAAAAACTGCTAGAACTGATCCATGAATTCAGCAAAGCTGCAGGATATAAAATCAGTGCACAGAAATTGGTTGCATTCTTATACACTAATAATGAAGCAACAGAAAGAGAAATCAAGGAATCAATCCCATTTAAATTACACCAAAAACCATAAAACACCTAGGAATAAACCTAACCAAAGAGGTGAAAAAATCTATGCACTGAAAACTAGAGAAAGCTTATGAAAGAAATTGAAGACACAAAGAAATGGAAAAATATTCCATGCTCATGGATTCAAAGAACAAATATTGTTAAAATGTCAATACTACCCAAAGTAATCTATATATTCAATACAATCCCTATCACTGCAGTGATACTGAAGGGGAAACAGTATGGAAATTACTCAAAAAATTAAAAATAGAACTACCCTACCTCTCAGCAATAGCACTAGTAGGTATTTATCCAAAGGATACAGGTGTGCTATTTCAAAAAGGCACATGCACCCCAATATTTATAGCAGTGCTATCAACAGTAGCCAAAGTATGAAAAGAGCCCAAATGTCCACCAATGGGTGAATGGATAAAGAAGATGTGATAGATAGATAGATAGATAGATAGATAGATAGATAGATAGACAGACAGACACACACACACAATGGAGTATTACTCCGCAATCACAAAGAATGAAATCTTGCCATTTGCAACTACGGGGATGGAACTGGAGGGTATTATGCTAAGCGAAATTAGTCAGTCAGAGAAAGACAATTATCACATGACTTCACTCATATGAGGAATTTAAGGTACCAAACAGATGAACCTAGGGGAAACAAAAATATAAAAATAAGGAGAGGGACAAAACGTAAGAGACTCTTAAATACAGAGGTGGAGGGGTTGTGGGTAGGTGGGGTGGGCTAAATGGGTAAGGGACATTAAGGAAGACACTTGGGATGAGCACTGGGTGTTACACATAGGGGATGCATAACTGGAATCTACTCCTGAAATAATTATTGTACTGTATGCTAATTAATTTGGATGTAAATTTAAAAACAGATAAATTTAAACGAAAAAGTTCCCTTGTATCTATTTGCAGTCAATCCCTGGCACTGGAGTACTAGCCAACCATAAGTCTACTTTCTGCAACCACAGTTTTACCATTTCTAGAATCTCATCTAAATAGAATTATACATGATGGAGTCTTTGGTTGCTGACATCTTTCATTTGTATGCTTTTGAGATTCATCCATGTTGTTATCTAGATCAGTAGTTCTTTCCTTTTTATTGCTGAGTAGCAGTCCATCGCATGGATATTCCATATCTTGTTTCTCCATGCACCAGTTGGTTGACATTGGATTATTTCCACTTTTAGGCTATTATGAATAATGCCTCCATATGTGGTCATGTGCTTTTGTTTCTTGAATTGACAGCAAGCAGCAGAATTGCTGGGTCATATGGTAAGTGTATGCTCAACTTGATTTTTTAAAAAAGCAACTGTCAAACTTGTTTTGAAGAAAACATGAGAATTTCTTTTCTAGTAACAACATGAGAATTTCAGTTGATCCACATTATTTTCAACACTTTATTACTGTCAATCTCTTCAGCTACTCTTGGGAATAATAAGTGGTATCTCATAGTGGTCTTACTTGCATTTCCCTAATAACTAATGATGTTGAACATCTTTTCATTTGCTTCCTAGTACTTTCTATATATATGTTCTTCTCTGTGAAACGTCTGAATCTTTTGCCCAGTTTTAAAACTCTTTTATCCAGTTGTTAAGAGTTCTTTGTGCTTTTGTATGTAAGTCCTTTACCAAATACATATTTTGCAAATATTTTTCCCAAGCTGTGGCTTTTCATTCATCTTCTTGTCTTTCTGTGAGCGAAAGTTTTTAATTTTGATGAAATCCAATTTATAGTTTCTTACTTTTATCGTTTATGCTCTATGTGTCCTAAGAAATATTTGCCTAATCCAAGTTGTGATTTTTGTGTTTGCTCATAAAAATTTTGATTTTAATACCTAATTCATTTTTAGTTAATTTCTGTGTATGGCATGAAGTAAGGGTCAAAGTTCATTTTTTCCATATAAATAACCAGTGGTTCCAGCACCACATATTGAAAAGATTATCCTTTCACCATTGAACTCCTTGACACCTTTATTGAAAATCAATTGACCACATAAGAGCGACCTGTTCCAGGACTCTCAATTCTGTGCCAAGATCTACAAGTATATCCTTATGCCAAAACCATACTGACTTGGATCACTGCAACTTTACAGGAATTTTTTTAAGTAAACTCTATGCCCAAAGTCAGGCTCAAACTCATGACCCCAAGATCAAGAGTTGTGTGGTCTACTGACTGAGCCAGCCAGGCACCCCTTAGAGTAATTCTTGAAATTAGAAAATGTAAGTTCTTCAATTCATTTCCAATTGTTTGATTTTTCTGGGTCCTCCTTTGTATTTCCATGTAAATTTTAGAATAAGCTTGTCTATATCTAAAAAAAAAAAAAGCTTACTGGGATTTTGAATGAGATTATGCTGAAACTACAAGTCAATTTTGAGAGAAGAGTCATCTTAGCAATACTGACTATTCCAAAAAATGAACCTGGTGTAGCTCTCCATTCATTTAGGTATTGTCTCTGCAAGGTTTTATATATTTTTGCATAGAAGTCTTGCAAATCTTTTGTTAAACTTATTTCTGAGGATTCTGTGCTACTATTATGAATGGTATTTCTATAATTTGATTGCTGGTTTGTTATTTGCCAATATATAGAAATACAGCTAATTTTGGTTTATGGATCTCACATCATCCAATCTTGCTCAATTAGCTTATTAGTTTTAGCAACTTTTCTTTTTTTCTGGAGATGTCTGAGAACATTTTACATACATGCTAATACTGCTTACAAATAAAGTTTTATTTCTGCTTTTCAAATCTATATGTGCTTTGTTTCTTCTTGCCTTACTACTCTGGCTAGATCTCCGTTTCAGTGTTGAGTAATAGTCATGAGCGCAGGGTCCTCTTACTCCTGATCTTTGGTGGAACATATTCACCCTTAAGTGTGATTTTAGCTGCAGGTTCTTCATAGATTTCCTTTCTCCAATTGAGGAGGCTCCCTTCGATCTCCAGTTTGCTGAGAGTTCTTATTCATAAGTACGTGTCAACTTTGCTCAAAAGGCATTTTCTGCATCTATTTAGACGACCAAATGGGTTTTATCTTTTATTAACTTGGCACATACATTGATATAATAATGTTAAACCAACTTTGAATTCTTAGGATAAACCCCACTTGTCATGATGTACTACAATTTTTACATATTGCTGGATTTAGTTTATGAATACCTCAAGGTTTTTAAATCTACGTTTATGAGGAATACCAGTCTGTGGTTTTCTATTCTTGTGTTGTCTCATCTAAGTTTGTTATCAAGGTAATACTGGCCCCATAAAATGAGTTGAGTAGTGGTCCTTCCTCCTCAATCTTCTGAAAGGGTTTGATTAGGATTGGTATTATTTATTCATTAAACATTTAATGAAATTCACCAATAAAACTGTCTGGGCTTAGAGGTTTTATGGTTTATAATTAAGAATTCAATGTATTCAACAGATATGGGAAAATTCAGTTTATTTCTTCATGAGTGAACTTTGATAACTTGTGTCTTCAAAGAAATGTATCCATTTTATCTAAGTTGTTGAGTTTGTTGCCATAAAACTTTTCATATTGTTACTTCAATATCTTTTCAACGTTTGCAAAATCTATAGTGATGTCCCTGTTTCATTTCTTTTATTTTAAATATATTTTAATGTTTATTTATTTTTGAGAGAGAGACAGAGTGTGAGTGGGCAAGGGGTAAAGAGAGAGGAAGACACAGAATCCGAAGCAGGCTCCAGGCTCTGAGCTGTCAGCACAGAGCCTGATGTGGGGCTCGAACTCATGAACCGCGAGATCATGACCTGAGCCAAAGTCAGACGCTTAACTGACTAAGCCACCCAGGCGCCTCAAATTTCTTTTTCTTTTTTTAATGTTTATTTATTTCTGAGAGAGAGCACGAGCAGGGGAGAGGCAGAAAGAGAGAGGGACAGAGGATCCAAAGCCACTCCCCACTGACAGCAGCAAGCCTGACGCAGGGCTCGAACTCACAATGAGATCATGACCTGAGCTGAAGTCAGAACTCAACTGGCTAAGCCACCCAGACACTCCTCTGTTTCATTTCTGATACTGGTAATCTGACTCTCTTGCTCTCTCTCTTTCAATATCTCTCTGTCTCTGAAGTTTTATTGACTTTACTCACCTTTTCACAGAACAAGTTTTTTGATTTCAATGATTTTCACTATTACTTGACTGTTTTATATTTCATTGATTTCTTATCTGATCTTTTTTCTTCCTTCTACTTTTCTCTGGGTTTAATTTGCCCTTTATTCCTTAAGGTGGAAGCTTAGCCCACTAATTTTGAACCTTTCTGCTTTTCTAATGGAAGCATATAAGGGTATTAACTTTTCTTTAACATGCCTTAGCTGCATTTTACAGATTTTGATACATTGCATTTTTATTTTTCATTCAGTTCAAAATATGCTCTAATTTCCCATGTGATTTTTTCTTTGATTCACATATTATTTAGAAGTGTGTTATTTATATTTGCACATATTCGGGAGTTTTTCAAATTTTCTCTGTGTTGATTTCTAATTTAATTCCATTGTGCTCCTGTAATTTTAAGTTTCTCGGTGTTGAGTCATTTATTTTATGGAAATCAAGAAGAGCTTAATTGCAAACAATGAGGAAAGAAAGAGTGCTGGCAAGAATAACCAATTGTTCAAGCACCACATATTGAAAAGGCTATCCTTTTCCCATTGAACTACATTGACATCTTTACTAAAAATCGATTGACCATCTGAGAATGATCTGTTACAGGACTCTCAATTCTGTGCCACTGCTCTACCCATCTATTCTTAGTCCAAATCCATGCTGACTTGGTCACTGTAACTTTGTAGTACACTGATTGGAAGTTTCTAAGTAGACAGTCATTCCTGGAATGGAAATCAGTGGCAAATCCTCTACTCCCCACAAATACACACTCCTTCTAAAACACACAGAGGCCTGGGAATAGCCGGAAGTAAACCCTGCTCCTGTAAGCAGTGAACTGTTACCGAGCCTAGACGTCCCATTTGGATAAAGTTTTCCCCAGACATCCCAGACCAATGGCACCCTTGGGTCTCTCAGCGTTGTTCCAAAGTACCTTGGTTTCTGTGTTTAGTGTGCCAGCTGAAACCAAGGAGGATCTACAGGGGTCCCGATCTTGGCTCTGGCTCTCACCTGCTCTGGGTTTTTTAGTGAGTTATCATGGCTGATATCACTGCCTTTATGCCTTCCACTCTTGGACCCAAGACAGTTGCAGCAGATAAAGCAAACTACTTGTCTGTCATGCCTTACTGAAAACTTCAACTTTACTTTCTTCCATACTTTTGGAGTATCTATTCAGTCATTCTGTGGTTAGAATGCAGTTAGAATCCAGAAGATATCATCCTACAAAATATTGTTTTTCATTTCAGGGGCCCGATCAATTTCTGTTCAAATTGAGTAAAAATCTCATTTAACATCCCATAGCCATTTAAGGTGGCAGAAAATAACCTAAAAAAATTCTTCCTCAGAACACTGATGAAATCAAAATGGGAACAAAATAAGCAGTATTTCAATCCTAACCACAACCTTAGCCCCTGGCATAAGTGCAATTTTTTGAGCAATAACTACTGCAAATGACTAAATTATTTGAAATGGCCTTGTTTTTATCATGAGTAGTTTGATTAAATACATATATTTATATATGCATGTATATACTTAAAAGAAGCATGTAACATGAGAAGTAAAAGCCTCTCCCCTCAGTGCACCTGGGTGGCTCAGTCGGTTAAAGCATCCAACTTTGGCTCAGGTCATGATCTCACAATTCATGGGTCCGAGCCCCGCAGCAGGCTCTGTGCTGATAACTCAGAGCCTGGAGCCCGCTTCAGATTCTGTGTCTCCCTCTCTCTCTGTTCCTCCCCTGCTCATTCTCTGTCGCTCTCTGTCTCTCAAAATTAAATAAACATTTAAAAAAAAAAAAAGCCTTTCCCCTCACTCCCACCTGAATTCCTATTTCCCAGAGGAAGCCACTGATTAAAGTTTGATTGCTATTGGTTATTTTTATTATTATTACTTAGTAGCCTCTCAAGTTATGGAAGCTATTGACAAGTTATAGATGAGATTTTCCAGGGAGATGGAATCCTGTCATGTATTTCTGATTCTATCTCAAATCACACTAAAATGACAATAAAGGAATTAAAAGGATACAGTCCCACAAAGACAAAGAAAACAGTATCCACCAAGTTTTCTATAGATGAAAAGCAAGTCAACAAGTACCTTTCAATGCCGACCTGGACTTCAGATGTATATCCTTTTTCTGCTTGGGAGGTAAATCCAACCCACTCTCTGTGGCCTCACTCAATGGAAATGACTGGTCAAGAATCACCAGACATTTGAGGGAATGGAAGACAGCAGAGACTATGTGAAACTGAAAACTGACTAATAGAATATTGTATGTTACAAGAAATAGGAGATAAATACACCCACACCAGTAAAGAGTTTAAAGTCCTTACCTATGGTGAGTGGAACTCAAAGATGAATGGGGTGGACGGGGATGAATAGTTTCTCAACATACACTTAGTAGTATTAGCTGACTTTTTGAATTATACATATGTATTCACTTGACAAAAATTGAAATTACGTTTCTAAGAAGCCACTAAGTTGTTTGTTGGTTTAACAGAACTTTTCATATCTATTCACCCTTGGCCGTGTTTTCACTCTGACTTTCGCAAGCCAGCTTCAAGTTGTTGACTCGTAGTTTCACATGTTTGTAATAGTCTCTGTGCATCTGTACATCATTTGGAGAGTTCCCAACTTCATGATGTCCTAAAGCACCACATTTAAACCCGGATGTGAATACCTTGCTGCAGTCACACATGAATATTTGCCTATCGTAACCCCCCATCTGGCTGCAAATAGGATGGCACTTATTTTACCAGTTGGCAAAGCAAATGCTATAGCCTCACTGTCCTCAGATCTTCAGGAGGACCTGATTCACGTTTGTCACATGCTTATAACGCACCATGCCCTGTGCCAAAGCCCTTCCAGGCATTATTACCCTCAATCCTTACAACGAACTCCATGAGAGAGGTACCATTACCATCTTCCATTTCACAGCTAAGGAAACTCTGGCGTAGCAAAGTTACGTGCCACACCCCAAATCATCTTACTGGGAGATGGCAGAGCCAGTTTTGTCCAAATCTGTGCTGCTATCCACTACACAATTTTGCTTCTCATGTGTTTTCTAGCAAGATTGTGGTGTAGTACATCTGGCCCCTGTTTCAGTGCTGCTGTACGACACCGGCTGAGGTGCTGTCACCAAGGCGATGACTCCTTTAGCCCACACACCGTCTGCCTATCTGTAAGTGCCGTGAGAGAAAAGCACCATTGTTCTCCCTTTGCTCCAATGCCATTTCCCACTCAGTAGATTCTCTCAAAGAGGGCCTGTTAGGAAAATCAGACGGTCTTCATAATTCAAATATTCCCTCTAAGGATCTTTTAAAGCCATTCAGTAGGCCATCCACGAGTAGATACCTCTTGGGAGAGCTTGGCCAAAGTGTTTCCTGATATCTAGGTATCTTCCTGTCTACATGTGATGAGAGACAGGGATGTAGGAATATTATTTCCTGAAATATTTGATTTCATTTCCTGGATATTTGAGGATTTCAAGGTGACAATGCTGGGGTCCTAAGAGCATCACAGCAAAACATCTGGGTGGAGCACATGGACAGGTACCTGGCACACTCATCACCACAGCCCTCTCGTTCTCAGCCATGCACAGCCACCAGACAATCCTCACACACCAATACATGCTCGGTTCTGCTTGCAGCCTTTGGAAAGAAACATTTCCTTGACAGCATTTGCAAATCATGTTTTGTTTTTCTCTTCCAGGATAATTTGCGCCACAGAAATTCTTCCATATGTCAAAGTTGGTGTCATCATTTTGCTTGGAGGAGGGAGGCAGGAAGGAAGACTATAGTTAAGGAGCTAGTTTAAACGAGAGCATGTATTAAATATTGTAATGGCATCCTCTCGGCATAATGCTCAAGAACTTTCATTCCTCCAGGCTTTACCTCATTTCTGAAGTGGAGGTGATTTTGCATTAAACATCGGGTTCTGACATGAAAAATATGGCAATACAGCTGAAATATAGCTTAATAGCCTGAATTTTGATAATACTAACACCTTAACTGTTATTGCACATTATACTTATGTTAGCTAACTGATTCTCATAACAACACGATGAGAATGCAGGCAGAAGCATTACCTCGCTTTACAGATTCACACTGTCCTACAGATGGCTGTGAACGTTATCCATTCCACTTGGTTGTGGGATCCTTGAGGGGAGGGACTGTTAAGGGAGTCTATGAAGGGACACCCACCGAGCTATGGTGATGTGGTGATGAGAGATGGGACTATGTCAAGAAATGATAATAGGGCTTGCTTTACTCTCTCTGGGCCTCTCAGACCTGGAAGTTTCCAAGCACGGCAAGTGCTAGGATGGGCAGTCTCCATCCGTACACACAACAGGCCCAATAACATCTCTGGACTCCATTCAGGCTCTTTTGTCTGTGACTCTTTGAACAAGCCAGGATTCCACAAGATGACAGGTCTAGGTTCAGGGATGGAGACTTTTTTTTTTCCTCTTCCTATTTTCCCTCTAGAAGCCTTGGAACTTCAGCCTCCTCTTGGGCTTAAATTCTGGGCTAGTTACAATGCACTGTTACTCTTGCAGCAGGGTGAGAAGATAGGATGGGTTTATGAAGACCACACAAGCAAGCATTTTGAATACCATACCCTCTGCAACATCCTCACTTTGCTATCACTGCTTGCACATACATAGTTTTAAGTGTTCCTAAGAGACTTCACAAACATCAAAAGACAGTATTCAATAGGGATTCTGGTAGGACAGGAATCTTTATGCCTTGTTGACCTTCCTGGAAACCGTGAGGCTGGGGCTTCCTGCTCCTTCCCAGCATCATGTCCACTGCTTCTAGTGTGTGGCTGCTGCCACTGCCCTTTGTTGTCTCCAAGGCCCACGATCTCGCTCAATGAGGCTGCCATAATTCCGAGACCTACCCTGATGTGCCTGCACTCTTGCATCCCCAAACCTTCACAAAGTAACACCACCAATGCTATAGCCACCTGACTCCATTCCCTGCAGTCTCAGCCAGTTATCCCACCAGAGTTCAATACTGCCACAGCACTCTCTACCGGACAATCGTTTTCTCCCTCATTCTCTACCTTGCCCTTCCCGTGCTTCCGCAAAGCTATCACTGTGGGCAACCCCACTGCTGCCACCACGACCTCTTCCAGGCTGGTCAGTTGAATTGTGTACTAATTCTCAAGCTCCCACATGGATCATAGTTTACTTAGGACACGGTTTATTAGCACAGTTTCACAGTTGACTTAGCTTTTATCCAGTGATTCTCAGACCTGGATACATTAGAATCACCTAGAGAGCTTTGAAAACACACTGATGCTTGGATCTCACGCCCAGAGATGTTGATTTAATTGGTCTGGGGTAGGGTCTAGGCATTGCTATGCTTTACAAGTGATTCTAATGTGCATCCAGGGTTGAGAACTACTTTATTACCCTTCTGCCTCAACCTAAATGTGAGACGTGGGTGGTGCTTATCCACTTAACAGGGCACATCAAACACATACAAGCTAATAGGATACTGATTCAACTTAATGGAGTACATCTGTAACATCTTAACATTTTTGCAGCATCGAAGAGCTGCTCTTTGGTCTAAGCACCTAAGGGATGCAAAAGAGGGTACTTCTTTCAACACCAGTTTTGAACTTTCTGCCACTCTTAGAACTCTGAGCTCTAAGCAGCTACAACTAAAAATCTACTCACATAGTTTTGGTCAATATGAGACAACGGGTAAGCCACAAGTCCAATAAGGTAATGAACCATCTTTCTTCTCATGATAATGAAGTGCTCTTTGCAACTCAAGGTGCATCTTCCTCTTAAATCTAAGAATTTGTCTTCTATCACATGTCCTCAGTCAATGGGGAGTGTCAGGTGGGATAGTATAAAAGTCAGAAATGAATTTGTGCAGGTCTGTAAAGTTGCCTGGCTCTGGCAGCCCATTCTAATCACCACGGTGGCCTCACCAAAAGGTCTAGACTGGGGTGGGGGATGGCCGCTGTACCATGAAGCCAGGCCCCCACAGAAGGCTCACTAATTAGGTATGCCTTCACTCTCAGAGAGCTGGGAGGTAATGTAACTTCATGGTGAACAGCACTGGACCCTAAAGTCCTAGGCAATATGCCTCTGTGTGAATTCAAGTGTCAACACTTCCCAGCTGTGTAAATGGAAGGTAATTATGATAACCTAATTCATAGGGTGCTTTTGAGGACTAAATGAAGTAACGCATGTAAAGCTGCTTAGCACAGTGCCATGGTAGGTCATTACTGTTTGCCAACAGTGCACATAAAAGTTTTCACTTTGCATAACTTAAAAAATCATTGACGGGAAAAAATCCGAAGAGGGCCGCATGAAGACAGCCTAAGCATGATTTTCACTGTTAATTTTTAAACGACTTGGAAATGGGAATTGGGAGAGTCCCTGAAGAAGAAAAACCTGAGGGGAAAGAAAAAAGACGATTTCCTGTTTCTTATCTGGTATTTCCTTCTTGTGAGTGGTGAGGAAAAAGCTTTCTCCTAGAATCGACAGAAACCCAACTCTTGTCACTCTCCCTCCTAATGAAAGACTGGGGACCAGGAAGGAAAGGAAGATTCAAAATCAGACAATTCCCAAAGAGCCTGAGCCAAGACAGTGGCCTTGGCAGTCCCACAACATGATTTCAGGGGTGTCCATGAGGCTCTAGGGCCCCCACTGGACATTGGTTACACACACTGAGGAGATCTCCCAATGGCCACTACAGCCAGGGCCATAAAGTAGAGTTGACTCTGCCCTTCAGAGTCACTCTTTTGCTCCAAAAGGCAGTTTCCCAAGTGTTTATGTGCCGAGGCAGCGAAGTCAGGTTTTGATGGTTCCAAATCGACTCTCCCCAAACCTCCTAATGTCCTTAGCTTTACTCAGAGCTGAACAACACTCAGGGAAGGGAAATTCACTCTCACCTTTGGTAAAGAAAAAAGAAAAAAAAAAATCAATGAAATAATTTCCAATCTGTTCCTTACAACTCGATGCCCCACTGATCAGAATGAGTCAGGAACAAACATATTAGCTCCGAAAGAAAACAGCTTTTAGAAATAAGATTTGAGCTACATGGCTGAGCAATCATTATGCTCGAAATTCTACGTGCCATATTTGCCAGTCAATAGAGCACGCAGGGGTACAGACTGCGGGGACATAGCTCCTTTCATCTGGCACCAGCTTCCAGACCGCATCTATAATTGCTAGGAAGATCATCAAACCATTCAGCGCCTTCAGGGAAAAGCTTAATTCTCACCAAAATGAAGCAACAACTAGCTTGTAACAAAATAATACAGATCCCCTTGGGACCCAGCTCTTCATCTGAGCTTCTCAAATTGGAAATACTATCTTTTACTAAAGATTTGAAACAAAGGTTAGTAGCTTTTTTGCCTTCACCAGTCCTGTACAACAAAGTCTTTGAGGACTGGTCCCACACAGTCACCGAGCCAACTGTGACCAAGGCAAGAGCATATCACAAGTGTCATCATGCTCAGTGGCTAGGGTCCAGTTAGGTTGTTTTAACACAGGTCCAGAGTTTAAAATTTTTTTTTTCAACGTTTATTTATTTTTGGGACAGAGAGAGGCAGAGCATGAACGGGGGAGGGGCAGAGAGAGAGGGAGACACAGAATCGGAAACAGGCTCCAGGCTCCGAGCCATCAGCCCAGAGCCTGACGCGGGGCTCGAACTCACAGACCGCAAGATCGTGACCTGGCTGAAGTCGGACGCTTAACCGACTGCGCCACCCAGGTGCCCCGAGGTCCAGAGTTTAGACTCCTAGTGTCCTCTTCTGGAATTTCTCTATTACCCACCTGACTGTAAGAATGCCATTTTATAGAGACCCTGTTGTTACATCCAACTCACTGGATTTGAGTCTTTCGGACACTGATAGGTGACCCTCGTCGGGAGCCTGTGTTGTGACTAGCCAGTTCCAGTAGGGCAAATCCAGTACGGAGTGTCTGGCCACCAAGCCTGTCTGAATTATAAGAAATATCTGGAGGGGCGCCTGGGTGGCGCAGTCGGTTAAGCGTCCGACTTCAGCCAGGTCACGATCTCGCGGTCCGTGAGTTCGAGCCCCGCGTCAGGCTCTGGGCTGATGGCTCAGAGCCTGGAGCCTGCTTCTGATTCTGTGTCGCCCTCTCTCTCTGCCCCTCCCCCATTCATGCTCTGTCTCTCTCTGTCCCAAAAATAAATAATCGTTGAAAAAAAAATTTTTAATAAAAAAAAAAAAAAGAAATATCTGGAGTTGTATTTTTGGGGTTTTTTTTCTTGCTCCACCCCAAAAACCTTAATCTCAGATTAAGCGTTAGGGCCTTCGGCAAAGCACCAAATACCACATAAGCCAGGCTAAAGTCTGTATCAGCAAAGCGCTAGATGTGTGCCCCTAAGCAAGTCAATTTGCCAGCTGTCTGCATCAAATGTGCATGTTAGGTTTGTCTGGCGCAATACGCACAGCCGGTGTCCAGCCCAGATCATGTTTTCTCACGTGGCACACGCTCTCCGGTGTTGTATTGGATGCTAATGCTCACAGCTGCCCCCTAACTTTAAGAATCACTCTCACCCCCCTCCCCATCAGCCTGGGTGTCCACAACCAATGACTGGTTAGCATGGAGTACAGAGGGCTGGCCCCTTTGCCCCACAGTGGGAACACCCATGCGGTGCCATTCCCACACCAGCGCCTCTCAAGGGACTATGCTGAAGGTGGGCTCTAGCTGTTACCTCATCCTTCCATTTCCCCATCCCCCCTCACCATGTCCTGCTTCCCTCATTCCTCTTCCCTCAAGAGCACTCTCTCAATAAATCTTTTGCACCAGCATCCCCAAACCCAGCTCAGTGTCTGCTTCTAGGGAATCCAAAGCAACTATGATCCGTGTGGAAAATGGACTGGCGCCGGGGAAGACTGGCAGCAGGGAAACAAGGCAGGAGGCTGCTGCAACAGTCAGTGAAGCCACATCCTTCTTTTCTGTTCTCCTCTGAAATTCCAGGACTCCCTGGGTAGCTTCCTGCTGGGAGTCACAACAGGCTCATTAAATCTGTTCCATATGTTAGAATAGACACAGGTCAAGCCGGCACACTGAGTTATTTAATCCACTGGGGCTGGTGGTCAGAGAAATAACAAACAGAGCAAAAACTGAAGATTTTGATTTACCAGGCAACCAGATGGGGAAAAAGACCATCTTCCGGTTCATCAATGGGAATGTAAAATAAAATTCCTCTGGGGATCCAAAGGCAGATCTCTTGACTCAGTATGCTATTGGTTACTCACAGATTATCCAGGAACAGTGTGCAACCCTGAGTCATCCACCTTCTGCCCCCAGCACATTTTCCTTTGGAGTCAACAGGTGTTATAAGAATGTAATGTCAACCTAACTGGAAGGCAGATCTGCTTTGAAGATCTCAAGACGCATCCAAAAGCAGACTGGTCATGGGTTTATCTATAATTCCAATCAACATGGAAATGTGTGCCTTTCCTTTGACAAAGTACTTCACTGTTTCTTAAACTGGGGTCTATGGAGATCTATATCCTCAGGAATTCAAAGCTCTCTGTAAGAATCTTTTTTCTACTTTCATTTTTTATGATAATCTTTAAAAAATCAATCTAAGGGGAGCCTGGGTGGCTCAGTTGGTTAGGCGACCGATTTCGCTGTTCGTGGGTTTGAGCCCCGCATCGGGCTCTGTGCTGACAGCTCAGAGCATGGAGCCTGCTTCAGCTTCTGTGTCTCTGCCCCTCCCCTGCTCACGCTCTGTGTCTCTCTGTCTCTCAATAATAAACAAATGTTAAAAAAAAAATTTTTTTTTGATCAATCTAACTTTACTCTGGAGCTCACAGATAGCTACTGATAATGCAATACTGCCATTAGATTTCAATGTTAGTGCTATAGGTGGGTGTTGGTCATATGGAAGTCAAGTGATTACCCAGACTACAAGCGCTAAACTTTTAATAAAGTCCCTCAAGCTGGAAACAAGCAGATGTATTCTCAGGAGCCTATAAGCTTTCAAGTTTGAGAAACACTGAACAACAAATTTATTTCTAAATGTGAACAACACCTACAAAGTCCAAGTGCCAACATGATAGCAAGTGGTCAAAATGAGGAGCTGGTGTTCTGGTTACCCTACTATCCATCACATACAGCAAAAAACAACCTGGCCAGAAGGGGTGAAGCCACACCTGCGAAAAAGTCAGAGGACATCAAGTATTTGTGCACCAAGGCTGTTGAGGGTCACTGTTGCTGGCAATGTTGTTTATTTCTAATTTGAAAATCATACAAATTGTTAAATCAGTGACCATAAAGTTGTTCCAACTTGAAGACGAGGACTGTTTTTCTTTCTGGCTCTTCAGAATCTAGCTGCTGGGCTCTTGGGAGACGACGGTCACTAAACATTTAACAGGAGAATAATTATGCATTAAGCCACAAAAGTGGTTCCTCACAGAACTTTCAGGCTAATAGAAAAATGTCCATATTATAAATGATTATATGCTTCATCAAAAAACAATTCTGCATTTCATAGGTGCTACAATTAGAAAGAAACACAACAAGCTAATGACCATACAAGTCAGGATAATGTTACCCTGGAGGGAGGAAAGTGTTGTGACCTGAGTGGGAAACATGGGGACTTCCTGCAATTGCTGGTAATGTCTCTACGGCTTAACCTAGGTGACAGTTACTTGGGTGTTTATTTTTAAACTATTCATCTTAACTATGAATTTGTTTCTGCAACAGCAAAACTCACTATGCTCTCAAAAGTCCTAGTATGAATCCCAGGTTTGCAATTTATTAGCTGAATAACCTGGCAAATCCCACAACCCTCTGAGCATCAGTTTCCTTACCTGTCAAATGGGGATATCACCAACTGCACAAGGTATTGTGATTCTTAAATGAGATAATACATGTGAAAGTGTTCCAATGCTTTGTACAGTGGAAAGCATTATAAAAATGTAAACTTGATTGATGATATTTAGGATTGATATTAAAACTAAGACATTATGACTAAGAAAATGTGGGTCTGGGGCCTATGTGTCACTGAAATGAATTCATCACTTTTGGGTCCCGTGAAGCCCATCTTCCACATTCTCACTGGTCCCTGGCCTGCCTCCTCTCTGTTCTCCATTCTCTGACACAGACCCTTAGCTCCTTCTATACTGTGACCTGACACTTCCCCCCAATGCGTGTCATATGCTCTCTGAACCCTGTACTTGCCCAATACTCTGTTTCTTCTGTCTGCAATTCATTACTCCTTGGCCCACCCTTCCCGTTTATCACTCATTCATTCACTCAACAAATGTTTACTGAGTACCTATTACATGGCAAGTGCTGTTCTAGGCACTGAGGATAAATTCCTGCCCTCATACTACTTACATTCTGGTGATGGCTGACTCATTCTCTCAAAGATCTCCACCTGCTCTAGAATAATTTCCCAAATGCCCCCTCCCACAACCCCCAGTCACCAACCCTCACTGAATTAATGACTGTCCCTCTACTAAAATACGAATCTATCTTCATACAGATGGCAAGCTCCTGAGTATAAAGACTTTCAACTCCATTTGTAAAGACAAGCACATAGCAAATGTAATAATAATAGCAAATGTGCATTAAGTGCTTAATATGTGGCTGGCACAGCTCTAAGTATGTCTACATACAAATACATTTAATTATCACAAAAATCATATGAGGTGGGGATTACTATTGCCCCAGTTTGAAGATGAGGAAACTGAGGCACAGGGAAGTTAGGTAACTTGCCCAAGGTCACAGAGCTGGTAAGGGGTGGAGGCATCATTTGAATGCAGGCATTCCCACACTTGATCCCCGCACTCCTTGGCCTCACAGTTCAGAGACGCTATAGATGTTTGCGTGCAGAAGAAAGGCAAGGAGAGGGTAGGAAGGAGAGCCATTCACTCAGCAAATTATAGTTTAAGGAGACCTTTTTCATCAGGTGCTTGCAGTTAGGATGAGCTTGAGAGAAGGAGAAAGAGTTATCTAGATTTCTGCATCTATTCTCATTTGCTTTATCCCTTCCCTCCCTAAACTTAAACTGCCTAGGGATTATCCAATCAATTAGAATACGCTTTAATTAATGGCATTGTTCAAGCTGGTCCATGTTTTCAAACCCCAAAAGACAATCTCACGAATGAAGTGGGGGGACTGAGGACTCAGGGATTGCAGTCTCCTTCCTGTCAGTCAACCCAGGATCCTCATGGCGTGGAACACCATTAGGAAGCAATGACAAGCTATCAAAGCTGCTACCCCAGAGATCACCTGGTCTAGCAGCAGCAAACTCAAATGCCCGTGCAGGACAGCAGCTAAGAGAGCTGTGGAAGCAAGCAGGATATTAGGTGTTAAATGGCTTATATAGGAATAAACATACAAACACTGCCTCCTGACTGCTTTTTTATAACTTTGTATATGACTTCCTGTTCAACATGGCAGATTAAACCCATGCATTTATCTCCACTTCCTCCACCAGCCCCATTAAAACGACAAGACAAGAATTTTTTAGGTGTGAATCCATAAGGACAAAATGGAGAGAGAGGATGACAGCAGATGAAAGGCACCCACAAGACTCCAGAAAATGGAAGTGATAGCTGACTTAGGAACACAGAGAAAGCTGAGAACTAAGCATGAAGAGGGTGAAGTCATCAAGAAGCAAATCAAACCTTTCCACCTCAGAACCACAGAAAATCTCCGAATTTGGAGGAACCAGAAAACCAATGACTAGGGTAAGGGAGGAAAGAGGACCGGAAGCAGCTAAGGACCCCACTCTCAAGTAGCCAAATGAAGGAGCCTTCTTCTTTGGGAGGAGACGAGAGGATGGCCACGGGTGAAACAGAACTAGTGAGGCTTGCTTGAGCACATCAGACTGATCAGAAAACAAGAGCAAAGTACCTCAGTGAAAACAGTGGTAAAAAACGATATTCTGCACATTGAAGAGGGAGACCCAACGTAGTGGTTTTGCAGGTCTTTCTTTAAACGTATTCCTCATATTTGATGGTTTTGACATTAGTGCAAATGCTATGTTTTAAAACTTTCATTTTCTAACTGTTGCTACTGCCCATTGACCTGGTAACCATTGACCTTACCAATCTCACCTAATAATCTAAATCTTACACTTGCAGAACTTTCTGGACTTTCTGTGGACATGATCGTGTCATCCGCAAATAATGAGAGCTTTATTTCTTCCTTACTATTCATTTTGCTTTTTTTACCCCCTGATTTATTTCTCTAGCTAGGACTTCTAATATATTGTTGGAGTGAAGTGTTATTGCAGGCATCACTGTCTCCTTTCTGATCTTCTCATGAGAACTTTCAAAATTTCACCATTAATTATGCTTACTATAGATTTTTATTATTTTTTCATAAGTTCCTATTATCAGAAGAAGGAAGATTCCTTTTACTCCTGGCTAACTTAGAGTTTTTTTCATAAATTAGTACTGAACCTTATGAAATGTTACACTTCATCTATGAAAGTAATCATATGATTTTCATCTATTAAACTAATCATTTGACTTTCATTATTGTGCTAATTAGGTAAACTGAATTGGCTAATTTTTGAATGTTAAACCCAACCTTGACTTCCTACGTAGACTCAACTTGGTTGTGATATACAGTAAAAGCTTGGTTTGCGAGCATAATTCATTCCAGAAACATGATTGTACTCCAAAGTATTTGTCTATCAAAGTGAATTTCCCCATAAAAAACAATGGAAACTCAGATGATTCATTCCACAACCCAAAAACATTCATATAAAAATGATTATAATACTGTAACATAATACAAAATAATAAAGAAAATACAAAATACAAAGAAAAATAAGCAAATTAGCCTGTACTTACCTTTGAAAACCTTCGTGGCTGGTGCGAGGGAGGCAAGAGAGAGGAAGGTTATTGTGTAGGATAACTTTCACTATCACTAATAGAAATCACTGTTATCCATTGGCTCAATGGAATCTTTTTCTTTTAGTGCAATTTTATCAAGGAATCTATCCAATGACACTTGCTTTTGCCTCCTTTTAAGGATTTCAACGCAATGTGATGTTGCATTGTTGTTAAACAGATTCATCACTCACACTGCTACAGCCTTATTCGGGTGGTGCTTTTCTACAAAATTTTGCACTGTTTCCCATATTTTACACATCTTCCTAATGTCATTTGAAGTGAGGGATTCCTCCACCTTTTTCTCCTCCTCCTCTGCAGACAAGATGCAGACACACACTTCTCATAAAATCTTGCCATTTCGGCCACACACATACCTTGTTCATACTTTTCAATGATTTCCTTCTTAACTTCCACCATAATCATCTCCTTCTTCTTACCGCCTTTCTTTTCAACCTTTTTCAGCATGGGGGCCATTGTACACGCTCACATGATGTGGACTACAGCACAGTACAGTATTAACAAACTCTGTTCATATACTGTATTAAAGGTAGTAAAGAGTCTGTATCTGCAGGCAGCCTGACCTAGAATGAAGTAAAGCATTCCTAAACTCACTCTTGTATGGAAAAGCAAAGGACTGTCCACAGGTGCTTTGAAGTGACAAAAAACACACTAGTGCCAGTTGTGGGCACCTTCCAGCATTCTGAAAAATCACTAATTTCTGCCAAACACTATGGCCTGAGACTGAGCATCCAAGCATGAGAGACGATCACCCACAATCCTGGAGAGAGAGAGAGAGAGAGAGAGAGAATGAGAGAGAACAACCATTGACTCAGTTGTGACGGTGTGACATTTAGCATCACATACTACCCGTATTGCAAGACATCACTCATTCACCAAGTTAAAATTTATTAGAAATGTTTACTTGTCTTGCAGAACACTCACAGAACAAGTTACTCGCAATCCAAGGTTCTACTGTATTATCTTTTTTATATATTGCTGGACCAGTTTGCTAGTATTTTGTTAGGAATTTTGTATCATTATCCAAAAGAAAGATTCACCTGTAATTTTCCTTTCTTGTAACGGTCCTTAATAGGTTTTGGTGCATTCCTCAACATCTCTGACCCTCTATCTCCTTTTCTATAAAATGGACACAATTTACCATAATGTATAGGGTTGCTACGTGGATTAAATGTGTGAAATGTGAAATCACTTAGCCCATTTCCTGGCACGTAGTATGTACCCAACAAATACTTATTCAAAGACTGGAATGGACTCTGGCTCTAATCAGTTTAAACTTGAGAATAAAATGAATACAAAACAACCCCAAGAATAAATCAGTGAGAATAACAAAGATTTCACTTAGAATATCAGTAAGTAGGATTTGACACACAACAATCTAACTTATAGAGCCTCAGCTGATGTTCAGGCTCTTACTTAAGATCTAAAACCCAATGAAAGCAAATTCCTGATAAAGAAGAATAGGAAAGAGTGGCTAAGGCCCCCCCCCAACATAATCACTCTTTTGCTCCCCCACAATAATTTCGAATTCCACCATCTCTGTAAAAAGTAGACTGGTAAGAGCCATCTGAACTGGCATTCAGGAGACTGTCCTTCATGCTTTATCTATGACCTTTCACAAATCACCTAACCTTTCTGGGCTGTAGTTTCCCTATGTGTCAAGAAAACAATAATCCTGCCTAGCCTATTCAATGGGGTTTTGTAAGAATGAAATGGAAGGGCTTTTAAAAAGTTAAAGCCAGCTACATGCAAATATGAGGCATTATTACTATATTATTTCCAATAATACACTAAATGATTTCTGTTGAACATATCAATTAACACTTGAGTAAACCTATAAGTTAGGAACAGAATGGCCCAGAATAAATAAGCAAATTGCCCAAGATCCTACAGCTGTAAGTGGTGGAGCCAGGATTTGAATTAAGACAGTCTCAAGCCTGAGCCTGTGCTCTTAACCTCTACACTACATCAACTAAGAAAAAATGCCAGTTTTCCACTCAAAACCAAAACTTCCAAGTTCCATGTTGTGATAAGACTGATAATATGGTGGGGCACTTCGTGGCTCAGCCTGTTAAATGTCCAACTCTTGATTTCAGCTCAGGTCGTGATGTCATGTTTCATGGGATCTCACCCCACATGGAATTCTGTCTCCCCCTCTCTCTCTGCCCCTCCCCTGCTCATGGTCTCTCTCTCTCTCAAAATAAACATTAAAAAAAAAGATTGATAATATGGTATTAAGACTCAACATCATTTAACACAAGAACATCTATATAAAAGGAAATATAAAAGTGCTTCCTTTTATAACTATCCCTTCTCCCTTTTGAGAATCATTTCTTTTCTCTTTCATTAGAAAAAGAAAAAAAAAAAACAGCACTGCCACAGGAAATGTTTCATCCCATAAAGCTCTAGTTAATCAAAAGTTTCCTTGGCCAATTGCCCCAGCTGTGTAACTGGAAGACATTAAGACTTTGGGGAACTCACAGTTCTCCTGTTAATCTAATATTATTTCATTGACTCAGAGATTGCTCTCCAACCTACAGTAGCTTCCTCCTCTGGATGTTCTTGGTCAGGTCTCTCTTGTCTTATTATAAGGTCTGCAAATAGCCACAGGCCTTCTCAAACACATCATCTCTAAACATACGTGATATTGGCAACTCAGCCCAAGGGCTCACCTTAGAGACAGAAGCTGAAAGAGGGAGAGTGCCAGCCCTGTGGCATGAGTAAGTCAGCAAGGCTTCCTAAGCCTCCCATTCCTCGTTGGTTCCGTGGGATTCACCATGGGTTCCATGGGATTCACCATACCAACTCTACCTACTTCCAGGTTTGGTGTGCAGATACTATAAGACAAGGCTTGGAAAAGTACTGTGACAACCACAGGACACTGTTCACAGTCAGAAACAACATTTGTGACTAGCCCGGTTGAGTGATGTTATCAAAAGAGCACTGTCTGGTACTCCATAGTCTTGCTCTCTCACACGGAAATCTAAGAATATAAACTTCTCTAATTTTTATTGTTTTTGCCACAGTTCAGGCTCTCTTTCCCTCTTGACTTTCCCTCCCTTAAAATCTTTTTTAAACTCATTGCTAAAAAACAAAGAAGCTGCTCTCCACAGTCAGCCACTTTTACTACTAGACCAGAGATCTAGCTATTCCAATATGCCTCCTTTCCCATACTTCCTTTGTGGACTCCCCCCAATGACTCCCCCACTTATGCTTCTCTTCCCGCCATGACAGGCAGACCTACCTATGATTGAGACATAAAATGGGGCATTTGTTTTCCACACCAGGTATTCCTGACCCTAGCCCCTGCTTCTGCATGACATTCTAGATCTCTCTCTGGTCTACCTTAATCATTCAGGAAACATTCATTGGATACCACCCATGTGCCTGGCCCTGTTCTAGGAACAGAATACAAACTCAGACACAACACAAACTCCTCAGGAACTTAAAAGCCTGGTGGGAAAGACAGATTACCAGCTCAACAATAAACTGATACAGTATCATATATGACTGATGATAAATGTGATGACAGAGGAACACCTAACCCAGTCTGGGGCTGGTAGCTAGGGAAACCCCTGCAGAAGAAGAGTCATATGGGTTGGCTCTTAAGAGTGAGTTGGAGTCAGCTAGATGAAGGAGAAGGAAAAGGGCATCCCAGGTCAAGGGAACAGCATGCACAAAGAAAGGCACAGGCATGATGAGTGAGCATGGCCCTTGCAAGAAAATCCTAAGTAATGGCTGAGCATAGGCTGCATTTGAGGAAGTTCAGGAAAATAAAGCATAGAGATTTAGGCAGAAATAAATCAAATTATCAAAGTGGCATTCGCTAATGCTAAGAAGCCATGGAGAACCTCTGAAGTAAGGGAGTGGTAAGATAAGATTTGTGTTTTAGACGTTCACACTGGTGACTGTGAGAAGGGCAGGCTGAATAGGTCCTGGGTGAAGGCACAAAGACCAGGGAGAGGAGCAAGGAGTAAATGGAACCTCAAGTCAGTGACCTTGAGAATGAAGAGAAGGGTAGGCTCAGAAATAGAAGAGAAAGAAGCTCTAGGACTTCCTGGCTAATTGCATGTGGCAGGGTATAGGCGGAGAATGGCAAATGAGAGGAAGAGGCCTCAGTAAGATGACACCCAGGTTTCTGACTTTGCTATCAGGGCGAATAGAAGCACCATCACAAGAGAAGCTTGGAAAAAGAGATGTGCTTATTTTTTGCACATGTCAAAAGTGATGATTAGGGGAGCACCTGGGTGGCTCAGTTGATTAAGCATCCTCTTGACTTCAGCTCAGGTCATGATCTTGTGGTTCTTGAGACCAAGCCCTGTGTAGGGATTTGTGCTGGGCATGGAACCTGCTTAAGATTCTTTCTCCTTCTCCCTCTGCCCCTCCTCCACTCATGCACACTTGCATGCACGCTCTCTCTCTCTCAAAAAAAAAAGTGATGATTCAGTTGAGTGAAAGAAGTCAAACACAAAAAACTATAGGCCATTTGATTCTATTTTCATGTACTTCTCGAGAAGGCAAAACAACATAGTGACAGAAAGATCAGTGGTTGCCAGGGCCCAAGGATCAGGGCAGGGGACCGACTGCAAAAGACCACGGGAAAACTTTTCAGGGCGAGCAAATACTGAGACACAAGGTTAAGATATGAAAAAGAAATTTTACAGAATGGGAGTAGTACATTTTTCTAAGGCCCATATCTTCACCGAGGTGGTAGTTACTGAAATTTGTGAAACTATACCCCCAAAATGAATGAATTGTATTGTGCATAAATAAATACCTCAATAAATCTGCATTTTTTTATTTTTTTAATTTTATTTTTTTAACAAAGCTACTTTTTTAAGCTTATTTGTGTACTTTACGGGAGAGAGAATGAATGGGGGAGGTGCAGAAAGAGTGGGAGAAAGACGATCCCAAGCAGGCTCCCCTCTGTCAGTGCAGATGCAGGACTCGAACTCACCAACCATGAGATCGTGACCTAAGCTGAAATCCAGAGTTGGACACTTAACGGACTAAGGCACCCAGGTGCCCCAATAAAGCTACTTTTTAAAGCAATGTCTTCGGGGACAGCCAGCTAGAGACGGCAGTGAGCAGAGAGCTGTATATACAACATGGATTGGGAACGGTGGGTGAGGGGTTGGTATGACATAGAAGGACAAAGGCCAAGGGCAGTGCACGCAGGAAACGGTGAGAGCATGGGTACAGAGGAGCAAGACTGCTCAGAAGAAGCATCTAGAGACCTGGAAAGCACACCAGGAGAAAACAGAACAAAAGCTGAAATAGACACTTTTTTTTTTTAAGTCTGTTTATTTATTTTGAGAGAAAGAGAGAGCATGCACAAGTAGGGGAGGGGCAGAGAGCGAGGGAGAGTGAGAATCCCAAGCAGGCTCTGCCCTGTCAGCACAGAGCCCGGCTCGGGGCTCGAACTCACAAACCATGAGATCATGACCTGAGCGGAAATCAGGAGTCGGACACCTTACTGACTGAGCCGCACAGGCTCCCCGAGATAGACTTTTTAAAAGAGGAGAGCGATCAACAAAGTAGCACCTCCAGAGAGCTCCAGAAACTTAAAAACTAAACTAGAGCATCACTGACTGACTTTGTCCGTCTGGAAAACTTTGGTGGAGGTAAAGTCAGAGATATCCCTCTGCTGTCCTACTAGAATAACTAGGTCATCCTGAGGCAGCAGTTTGAAAACATTTTTTTTTTAAAACAGCAAAATAGTTGAGGAAGATGCAGGGTACTTTCTGTGACCAATCCCAAATGTGCTGACTTTCAAAAATTGTCCGACTTTAGTCCTGAAACCCAATTTACTAACACTTTGGCCATGGACATACCTTGCCGGTCACATGTCAGTGAGGTGAAAATTAAAATAAATCAGGACTGCACAAGCATTCTCTACCTGAAAGCGAAGGCCTAAATGGGCTCGGAGTGACAGCACCAAGGGTCGCTGCCAGGAATTGAAAAGCTGCCAGGAATTTCACATACTGGAAATATACGGAACATATGAGCCCTGCCACGCTCAACACCCCAAACCAAGGCGGACAGGAAGAGGAAAATTTACAGGGCAGGGGATTAGATGTATTTTAAGGCCAAGAGTGACACCCAGTGTTCACAGAGATCACTCCAGGCTCTCAATCACTTGCCTTTTGGTTCAGGGCACAGAAAATGAGCTAGCTTCTAGGCATGACCCAGACAGAGTTGCCCTCTAGCTTCCCAGGTCAGGAGGACAAGCCAGGCTGAGGGGTGGTAGGAGTTAGGTGACGGTGGGTGACTTAACTAGACCCTGGGAAACAATTCCGTCTCACGAAGACAGTGGCGAAGCAAGAGCCTTACAGTCTCCACTACAACCTTCGGAGGCAGACAGAGCGAGCTGTCACAGCCCTGTTTTATGGGGAGAAGACAGCTGCAGAGAAGTTAGCAGGTTTATCTATAAACCTAGGTCTCCTGGTCCTAAGCGCTCGTTCCTTAATGCTGCATCATTAGGACTTAGCCAGGGAGATGCCTTAGATGTGGGAGGGGGGTATCTAGCGTCCCACATCTGGAGCCCCAAACCCAAACCCTAAACAGGACGCAGCCTCAGAGCAATCCCAAGGTCATTCAGTCAACAGACTCTTCTGGAACACTCACATGTGCCAGGCACTATCTGTCAGAGAACAAAAGACAGTCCTTTCTTTTCCTGAGGAAGTTTTTTTAATCTATCCAGGGAGGCTGATAAGCACAAGGAGAGGGGGTGGGATAGGACTGTGACAGGCAGGCCCAAGTACAGGTGGAGTACAGCCTTCCAGAGGAGTAGGAAGAACTGTACAGAGTCACTTCTTTTTTTTAGTGTTTAATTTTGAGAGAGAGAGAGAGAGAGAGAGCATGAGTGGGCAGAGGGCAGAGAGAGTGACAGAGACACAGAATCAGAAGCAGGCTCCAGGCTCTGAGCTGTCAGCACAGAGCCCGACACGGGGCTCGAACTCACGAGCAGCAAGATCATGACCTGAGCCCAAGTCAGACACGCAACTGAGCCACGGGCTCCCCTGGAGTCACTTCTGCTCTAGACACAAGGCATGGGCCTCTGGCCCTGGGCAGCTCAGTAAGTGCTCTCTGTGCACCAAACCCCTCTGCACACCAGTCTCTTTCCAAAAAGGATGGAAAATGGGGAAGAAAATTCACCTTCAGAGAAACTGGAATCAGCCAAAAGGCCAAAGCCCAGTGGATGGACAGTAATGGCAGTTTGAGCCAAGTCAGGGGGAGAGGCACAGAATGGCCCTGGGAAGTGCTAGAGAAGTTCTAGAGAACTTCTAGAGAACTCTAGAACAGTTCTAGAGAAGTTCTGGAGAAGTCTTCACACACCACAAAAGGCCAAACCAGCAACCATCAAGTTGAGCAAGGTCAGGGGCATCTTGGCACTCGCTTGGCACCACCCAAGGACAGGGGAAACAGGAAGCCAAATGAGAACTCTTTATGAAAAAGCTAGTAGCCCTCAGCGAGGCCAGGTAGCAAACAGCTCTTCCACTTCTGATTGAAGACAGCTGAAGGGAAAGACATGCCAAAACGCTATCCAGAAACCCTGTGACAATGCAGGATTTTATGATGAGTAAGCAGACTTGCTGCTCACTCCGAAAATAGAAATATGGAGAATGGAAAACATGAAGTAGTGATCTACTCTCCGCAGAAGGCAGAGCAGTGTCTGTGTAAAAGTATTTCAAGGGCTTGTATTTGGGGCAAGTGACCAGACTTTGCTGGGGTGGACAGCAGAGGGGAGGAACTCATGCTATAAATATCTAAAAGTACGAGATGGATATAAAAAAATCTTTTAAATGCACAGCCAAGCTCACAAGAAAATAAGAGAAATCCACAAGGTCTCAAAATGAAGGGAGAACAGAAAGGAGTCTGAGGAGAGAGACTTGGGCTATTCTGGAGTTCTCTGCCCAGAACCTAGGAGCCCTGTTTTAACAGTGCTCCATGGAAGATACAAGACCAGATGCCGACTGAGAGACCCAAGGTGGAGGCTAGAAGTGGGACCTTGCACGCATCCAGGATCTCTGAAGAGCTACACCGTTGGAGAGGGGTGAGCTGGGGGAAATGTCAATGTGGGAGCAGAAGGAAATCTGTCTGTCTCAGGCCATGGCTCAGGGTTGAAAAAAGGCTCACTGGGAATTCATAAGCACAAGGCTTCCCTCCTGTGGGAGGGGTCTGAAGATACACTATCTATATGCAGGGAACTCCAAAGGGAAAATTAATTTCAAGCGCTTCTCATCAAAATCACCCCAGGCACCTGGCAGACACAAAGGCAAAATCGCTCAAACCCCTCAGGATTCCCGCAGTCAGCAAAGTATGACTAAATCAAAATTACCAAAAACAGAGGCTCCTGGGTGGCTCTGTCAGTTGAGCATCCGACTCTTGATTTCAGCTCAGGTCATGATCTCACAGTTCGTGAGATTGTGCTGACAGTATGGAGCCTGCTTGGGATTCTCTCTCTCCCTCTCTCTCTTTGTCCTCTTCTCTCTCTCTCTCTCTCTCTCTCACACACACACACACACACACACACACACACACACTAAATACATAAATGTTTTTTTAAAAAATTACCAAAAACAGGGACACCTGGGTGGCTCAGGTGGTTAAGCATCTGAGTTAGGCTCAGGTCATGTTCTCATGGTTCATGAGTTCAAGCCCCACATTGGGCTCTGCACTGACAGTGTGAAGCCTGCTTGGGATTCTCTCTCTCCCTCTCTCTCTCTGCCCCTCCCCACTCTTTCAAAAGAAACAAATAAGCTTTTTAAAAAATTACCAAAAACATGAAAACAAACCACCAGGGAAGGACCAACAACAACAAAGCAAAAATTTAAAACCCAAATGACTCAGATATTAAAATTATCAGATACAAAATATAAAATAAGTAAAAATAGAATATAACACATGTCAACAAAAACACTTGTCCAAAGATGATCATGGCAGCCTTATTTATAATGGCCAACATCCAGAAACAGCCTAAATATTCACCCATAAGAATGGATAAACAAATTGTGGTATAACTCACTCAATGAAATATGACTCAACAATAAAATGGAAATGAATTAAAGAATGAACTACAACATGGATTTTTCTCAAAAATATGATGCTGAGAAAAAGAAAGCACATTCAGAAGCCACACATACATAGTGTATGATTCAATTTATATAAAGTTCAAAAACAGGCAAAAGTAAGCTACGGATGATAGATCTCAGAACAGCTGGGGGAGTAGGAGGAAAATTGACTGAAAAGATATATGGGGGAGCTTTGTGGAATTAAGGAAATATCAATATGCTGACTAGGATAGTGGTTTCACAGGACATACAATTGTCAAAATTCATCAAACTGTACTGTAAAGATTTGTGCATTTTATTGTATATTAGTTACATCTTTATAAAATACATACAGACACATTTAATGAAAGAGGGAATGAAAATCATGTTCCAGCCCATTAAAAAGTAATCAAGAATATCTGCAAAAGATTCAGAAAGAACTTCTAGAAATAAAAATACATAATCATTGAACTCAAAAACTGAACAGGTTCTGTTTCAAGTTAAGACTTGTATCAGACCAAGTCATCCATCAAGAATGTTTAAAAAAGCAGAAGAATATAGTTGGGTTGTTTTTGTTGTTGTTGTTGCTGCTGCTGTTGTTTTTCAGTAGGCTTCACCCACAGCGTGGAACCCAATGCAGGGCTTGAACTTACAACCCTGAGATCAAGACCCTGAGCTGAGATCAAGAGCCAGACACTAAACCAAGTGAGCCATGAGAACATAGTTGTTATTTTAAAAGATGTTTTTAAACGCTGAAGAGCTACCAAAACAGTGAGAACGTGAACCTAAGACCTCTAAGAGAAGAGACAAGGAGAGACAAGAGCCATATGTTTAGCTGTACTTTTTTCCTCGTAGAGTATGTGCTGAAAGTGACCAAATGAGAATATGGGAGGTCGGGAAGAAAGTAGCAACAAACAAGTTGAGAAGCTAAGCCAAACTCTTGGTAGTCTTACGGGCTGGGGAGATAAACAGTGGAGTTCAGAACCCTGTAACGTAACCCCAGGATTTCAGGTGGGACTTAGCTGAGTTACACCCTAGCTATAAGAGTGATGGCCCCCACAGAGGCCAAAACCAGTATCAAATCAACTGAATTTCAAAATGAATTAAGTCTTCACCTAGCACAACTGGCCGACTGAGGCAAAAGTCAATCATCTTTGGAGGGAGATACCATCCACAGCCTCAAATTATTTCTACAGTTCTTCAAGCACACTCTCATTGGATGAAAAGCCAGGTAAGGGCTCCAGAGGGCATCCAAAACCAAGGAAGTAGGGTTGTAACTACTGCAATGCCTGCTTTGGCTCTTCCAGCATCCTCACCAAGCTCAAGAAGGTTACGACTGCCTGGGAGACACTCTATCATGAAGGGAAAAGTTAAAGAAATAGTCACATTTCTTAACTCAGGCAGCAGCTGACTTCAGTTCACAGTTTTTCAGCTCTAGCAGAGCAAGCCTCCCTGCACACCCTCAGAGACATCAGCATCCACCAGCTGGGTCCCCTCCTCTGGGGTCTGGATCTCAGACCCAGGAGGCCCTTCCCCTGAGCTCACGGACACCAGAACCAGATAAGTACCAGATAAGCAATAAGTACCCTCACCCCAAAGATTGATATTTCAGCATCATGAGGCCCATCCTCCAAGCTTGTGAGTTTTAGTAATTCTAGCCCCTTGCTTTTGCTCCCCCAGCTTTAGGGATGGCAACTGTACTTGTTCCCTCTTTAACACTGAGACTCCTGATCCATATAACACACCACACACATTTCAGATAAATAAATACACGTGGTTTTTATCACTAGTGGCTTTTTAAATTTTTTTTAATGTTTATTTTTTGAGAGAGAGATAAAGCAGAAGGGCAGGAGGAGAAAGAAAGAGAGAGCAAGAGCGAGAGCGAGAGTGAGGGCGCACGCGCATGCGGGCGAGAGAGAGAGAGAGAGAGAGAGAGAGAGAAAGAGAGAGCGAGAGAGAGAGAGAATCCCAAGCACACTGCACGCTGTCAGCACAGAGCCCAACGTGGGGCTCAATCCCACAACAGTGAGATCTTGACCTGAGACAAAATCAAGAGTCCAATGCTTGACCAACTGAGCCACCCAGGCACCCTAAAACCATTACAATTTTTTAAAAACAAAGCATACAACTTCCAAAACAGTATAGACAAAGGGGATTAAACAAAATGTAAATGAATCCTAAGATTGCTAAAAAAGGAGAAAGAAAAGCAATGAAAATGTGGATAAATAGGTATGCCTGGGTGGCTCAGTTGGTTAAGCATTTGACTGTTAATCTCAGCTCAGGTCTTGATCTCAGGGTCATGAGTTCTAGCCCCATGTTGGGCTCTGTGTGGCGCCTACTAAAAAAAAAGAAAAGGGGCGCCTGGGTAGCGCAGTCGGTTAAGCGTCCGACTTCAGCCAGGTCACGATCTCGCGGTCCGTGAGTTCGAGCCCCGCGTCGGGCTCTGGGCTGATGGCTCAGAGCCTGGAGCCTGTTTCCGATTCTGTGTCTCCCTCTCTCTCTGCCCCTCCCCCGTTCATGTTCTGTCTCTCTCTGTCCCAAGAAAAATAAATAAACATTGAAAAAAAAAAAAAAGAAAAGAAAAAGTGGGCAAATAGAAGGCCCAAAATCATACATACATATAATACAGAATAGTGATTATAAAGAAGAAAACTTTATGCACACTCAGCAGTTAAAATAAAGAGATCATCATTCTGGATGGCAAACAAAATCCAACTGTATGCTGCTTATAAAAGATACACCTAAAATAGAACACAGAATATTTCAAAGTAAAAAACTGAGAAACTTACCATAACTGAGATATGACAGATCACTCCACACTAACATCCGACAAAATATAATTCAACAGAAAATATTATTACAGACAAAGAAGATCACTAGTAATAAAAATCTCGATTCTCAGGAAGATACAATAATTCTACATCCGTATGCAACTAACAACCTACCTTCAAAATGTATCGAGCAAAAACTGACGGAATTAATAAACCACAACATCACAGTGAAATCTTTTAATGCACTTTTGTCAGTTACTGAAAAGATCAAACAGTCAAATATTAGTAAAGCTATAGATGTGAACAGTGCATTAACAAGCTAGATCTAATGGGACAGTTATATGACTTTCCTCCCAATAATTTCAGAATGCACAATTCTTCTCAATTCCATGTTCAACTATTAAAAAATAGACTAGGTATTGGGGAGGCCATAGAGCAAGTCCCTATAAAGTTCAAAGAATATATATATGAAACAGCTCACATTTTCTGATCACAATGCAATTAATTCAAAAACACCAAAAGCAAACAAACAAAAACACTTTTAAAATGCACACTACCAAACAGAGTAGCTGATATCCCCAGTGGAGCTTGCGCTCAGAGGCAAAAATAACTAGACTCCTGAGAGTTAGAACAATCACAAAGGAAGGTCAACAAACTGAAGAAACATAGACCCATCTGAGAAAGAAATGTTAAAACAGATGAACTAAGATTGTTTTTTTAATAAGTATGAAAACTATAGTAAGTAAAGGTGTTACTAATGCAAAGCAAAAATTTTAAATGATTTTTTAAAAACAAAGTATTAGATTTGATGATTATAATGGTTGAAATAAAAATAAAAATAGAATATATAAAAGGATGGAATCAATTGAAAAAAGTAATTGGTCAGCTTGAAAATTAGATTGAGAAACTGTTCTAAAATCAAGCAGAAAAAATTAAGGAGATAAAGGTTTAAATTAAAAAAAAAAACTTATTGGGGCGCCTGGGTGGCGCAGTCGGTTAAGCGTCCGACTTCAGCCAGGTCACGATCTCGCGGTCCGTGAGTTCGAGCCCCGCGTCAGGCTCTGGGCTGATGGCTCAGAGCCTGGAGCCTGTTTCCGATTCTGTGTCTCCCTCTCTCTCTGCCCCTCCCCCGTTCATGCTCTGTCTCTCTCTGTCCCAAAAATAAATAAACGTTGAAAAAAAAAAAATTAAAAAAAAAAAAAACTTATCTACTAAGTAAATAATTGGAGGCCAGGGGCACCTGGGTGCCTCAGTCAGTTAAATATCTGACTCTTGATTTCAGCTCAGGTTATGGTCTCACAGTTAGTGAGTTCGAGCCCCATGTCAGACTCTGTACTGACAGTGCTGAGCTTGCTTGGGATTCTCTCTCTCCCTCTCTGGCCCTCCCCCGCTTGCACATGCGCTCGCTCGCGCGCTCTCTCTCTCTCTCTCTCTCACCTTCTCTATCAAAATAAATATTAAAAAAAATAACAATAATTGTAGGCCAACATCTGAAAAACAGGGTATCCAGAAAGAGAAAAAAGGCAAAGAAATATTTGAATAAATAATAACTTTCCTATAATGAAAGAAAATGAACAAATTTGAAAGGGTTCAAAGAGCACCAAACACTATAGTGAAGTACAAGAATATCAAAATAGAAATAAATTAACATTTTCCATTGGAGATTTTAGTATACTCTTCTCAGAAGCTGATAAATCAAGCGGACAGAAATAAGCAAACATATTCAAGATGAGAACAATACAATTGATAAGTATGAGCTATCAGTGGAATGACTCTATGCCCTCATTTGTCCCAGACAGTACTAGTTAATGTCCTGGCTCATTTTTAATAGTGGCCCCTTTCGCCTGGGTGGCTCAGTCGGTTAGGCGGCCGACTTCAGCTCAGGTCATGATCTCTTGGCCCGTGAGTTCAAGCCCCGCGTTGGGCTCTGTGTTGACAGCTCAGAGCCTGGAGCCTGTTTCAGATTCTGTGTCTCCCTCTCTCTGACCCTCCCCTATTCATGCTTTGTCTCTCCCTGTCTCAAAAATAAATAAAACGTTAAAAAAAAAATTTAATAGTGGCCCCTTTTACTCTCAAGCCTGTCACACTTGGGACAATAAAGTATATGGTCACGCTAGCTATTGGATGTATTTAGAACTTTACACTCAACAGCAGAGAATATCACTTTTTTAGCAGATATGCAACATTTACAAAAATAGACCATGTATGAGGCTAGAAGAAAAAGCTCAATAAATCCATTCATTTAGTCACTTTCATTCAACAAATATTTCTGAGCACCTACCACATGACTTGGCTTTTTTCTAGCCTTGGAAATGCATCCAAGATGCTACATGGCATAAGTTCTATGGCAACTGTTCACACTGTGTTCCAAACGTATTACAGTAAGGAATGTCACATTGTCCCACACAAGGGCTTGGGAGTCTACCATAACAGCTACCTGAAAGTTTCACCTGCCATGCCATAGCCACAGTCCTGGGTACATTAGTGCATAAAACAGTCAAAAGTCTTGCCCTCCTGGAGCTTATATTCTAACAGAGACAGAAGATGGACAAAAAAATAAGGGATGTGTTTAGTATTAGAGAATGTGGTAATGACATGAATAAGAATAAAGCAGACAATGGGAGACAGGATACCAGGAATTAAGGTTGAGGAAGTAGTAATTTTAAATAGAATGGTCAGTAGGATAAGCCTACTGAGAAGATGACATTTGAGCAAAGGTTTAAATAAGGAAAGGAAGTGAGGCACATGGATATCTGGGGGAAGGTATACCAGGGAGTGGGAACAGTCATTGCAAAGGCTGATGTGCAAGCTTACCTAGCATATTTAAGTCAAAGCAAAAAGGTCAGTATGACCTCAGAGAAAAAGAGGAAACCAGTAAGGGAAAGGTCTGGAAGGTAAAATTAGCCAGAGGGTATCGACCCTCCTCAGCCAGTGTAAGGCATTAGCTTTTACCCTGAAGGGAAATGGAGCCTCTAGCAAATTTTGAGCAAAGGAATGACATCATCTGACTCATGTTTTAAAGGATCACTTAGGCTGCTGTATTCAGAATAACTTGTAGGGTCATAAAGTCACCCAAATAGAAAACTATTAGGAGGCTGTAAAAATAATCCAGATAAGAGATGAGGCAGGTTTAGATCAGAGTGGTTTCAGTATAGACAGTAAGAATGGTCAAATTCTGGATCTATTTTGACCGTGGAGCCAATATAACTTCCTGACATTGAATGTGGAATGTGAGAGAAAGAAATCAAAAATGACCCCCAAGGATTTTTATCCGGGGACTAAAAGATTAAAGTTGTCATTAACTAAGATGCAGAAGACTGAAAGTAAAGCATGTTTTAGGGCAGGAAAATCGTTTGGAGCATGTTAAATTTAAAATGTCTACTGGACATCCAAGTTGAGATATTTTTCAGCAGTTGGATACACCAATATGTAGTTCATGGGATGGGTCTAGGCTAGAGTTGAAAATTTGTAAGTAGATAGCATTTTAATACATGGGATTGGAAAATCATGAAGAGAGTAGTATGGAAAGAGGAGAGGTTCCAGGGCTAAGCTCTGGGGCGTTCCAACATTGAGAGGTTGAGGAGAAAAGACACTGAAGAACAGGCAGTGAGGTTGGAGGCATGTCAGAGCGTGGGGTTCTGGAAACAAATGGGGAAAAAAAAATATTTCAAGGGGGACACTAATAATAGAGTAAGATAACGTTGAAAATTGACCATAGGATTTCAATATAAATCAATATAAACTGATTTCAATTGATTTCAATTGACCATAGGATTTCAATATAAATTCAATACAAAGTGGTACTTTGTTTTATTTTACTGCCTTTCTGGTAATTGGTTTAGGAAAGAACAGGAAGAGAGAAACAGAGAAAATGAGTATACAAAAATTCGGTCAAGGAGTTCTACTGTTAAGGGAATCAGAAATGGGGCAGTATTAAAGGGAGAAGCAGGGTCAAAAGCAGGTTTAAAAAAAAAAAAAACAGGAAGGGTGGGGAGGAATAGCATGCTTCTATAATAACGAGAATGATCCAGTGGAGAGAACTAAGATGTAGGAATTGGATGAGAAATGAAGGAGAACTTCAGAAGCAATGCCCTTGAGACCTGAGAAGACAGGACAGAATGCCAAAGTCGGCCAAATTTAGCAGCCTGAGAATTAAACTGAAAGTAACAGGAAGGATGACCCAGCATAAGAGGACAGACCATGGAGGGTCAATGTGGTAGTGGGGAAGTTTCCTTCTGATTTTTGCTCTAAGAAAGTGGTGTTCCAAGTTAGAGTAAGGAGCTAAAATAGAAAATGTCGCGGGGCGGAGGGGGGCAAAGTAGTCACCAGTGCACTGCCCCTAGCTCCTAGGCCCCAGCCCCCAGGTCCCAGCTCCTAGGCCCCAGCCCCCAGGTCCCAGCTCCTAGGCCCCAGCCCACAGACCCAGGCCCAGGAAGAGGGGCGCCGCCCCGCCTGCTCGGCCTTTGGGGAGGCAGCGGAAGCTCTGGACCGCCTGACCGTGGGCAAGCTCTTCCTGTTGGGACAGGCTCTCGAGACACCGGCAGTGAACATCGGTGCAGAAATAAATCCCAATATCTGTGAACTGGTCAAATGGGGAACAGGGAGACTAACGAGAAGAAAACCTCCAAATTTAAATTAGATGCAAACGCAGTCTGGATCTACAATATAGCAGGAAAATGAGAAACCGGGGGCGGGGTAAAGTTCTGTGAAGGATTAAGAGAAAACCAGGGGAAGGTTCTGTCTTTGGACTCCCTGTTGCAAATGGAGTAGGTCTCAGGGCAAGCGGTCCCTCCCCTCGCACTCTCCATCCTCAGTGGGCTGTGAAATGGGTACAGTAGCAATCCGGTTCCTGCCATGCAGGCCCCCCGAGATGTTGGTGTGCCTCTCACAGCGTCCTCGTTTATACCATTTCGTTTTGAAAGAGTCTCCTTTGTCATTTACCAAAATCATGTGACGTTTTCTTTCCAGTGTACCAGATTAAAACTGTAGAAAACAAATAAACCAATAAACTGTTACGGAACCTGGTCTGGATCACCCGACGGAAGAACCAAGCGGCACTCCGAGATCTTGGAAGGCAGGAGGAACCAAGCGGCACTCGGAGATCTTGGAAGGCAGGTTTATTCCCACCGTGGGGGTCGGAAATGACTCTCCACAGGTCTGAGCCCCGAAGGGGAAGCAGAAGGAACAATTTATAGTCTGTTACTTCCGCATTCCGTATTAGTAGTAATTTGGCGCCTGCGCAAGCAGGCGGGGTAGGAAGAAGAACCAGGAAGGGGAATCTTTGGTTCGGGGACTGGAGTTCCCCTATGAATCCTACCTGCCATCTTATAATAGATTTTTCCCTATCAAAACAAAACCCCCAAAGGATCCCAAATCTAAGACATTAATATATATTTTGATACTTCTAAGTAGCAGATCAAATTTCGTAGAGGTCTTTTAGTTCCTTACACAGATGCAAAAAAGAAATATGATCAACATGAAGCAGGCCTTACTGGTTACATAGATTTTTTTTTTTTAATTTGACTTATTACTCTTTATGTTCATAAATAAATAAATAAATAAATAAATAAATAAGAGCTGGGGTGCCTGGGTGGCTCAGTCGGTTGGGCGTCGGACTTCAGCACAGGTCATGATCTCACAGTTCGTGAGTTCGAGCCCTGCATTGGGCTCTGTGCTGACAGCTCAGAGCCTGGAGCCTGTTTCAGATTCTGGGTCTCCCTCTCTCTTTGCCCTCTCCTGCTCATGCTCTGTCTCTGTCTCTCTCAAAAACAAATAAATTTTTTTTTTTAAAAAATTAAGGGCTTAGTTGAGGTTAATTCACATGTAATTCACATGTAAACAACTGCTCATATATAAAGTGTACAATTTTATAAGTTTGAAGATACGAGACTCGCATGAAACCATCCCTACCATCAACACAGTGAATATATCCAGCACTCTGAAAGGTTTCCTGTGTCCCTCTGTAATGCCTCCCTTCTGCCCTTTCCATCTTCCCCCTACCCTTCAGGCAGCCCCTGGGTTACATGCAGACACTACAGATTAGTTTGCGTTTTCTAGAATTTTTTTAGAAATAGAATCATCCAGTGTTTACTCTTAGTATCTGGCTTCTGCCACTCTGCCTAATTACTTTGAGATTCATCCGTGTTCCTGCATGTATCAATATTTCATTCCTCTTATGGATAAATAAGTAATATTTCATTGTTTGAATGCACCACATTTTATTTACCTATTGATGGATAGTTTGGCTGTTTCCAGTTTGAGCTGTTACAAATAAAGCTGCTACAAATATTCTTTAATAATCATCATCATCATAGAAAATCTGAACAAAATATTGCCTCTAAAAGTGGGAGACACTGAACGGGTTATGAAACATTATGAAAACATGATAGGACTACAGTACTGAATTTAGAGGAAGGCTGATCAGCATGGTTCTGTGTATTTTTCCAGCCATCTTTGACTGCAGGAGTACACGCAGAGAGAAACCAGAGAATTACATTCAACCAAGTTTGAGTTTTGCTCTGAGAATACTACAAAACAAAACAGGGGCAAGATACTTAAGAGTGTATGCTAGAGAGGATGCTGATAGGCCATGAAGTTTGGAGAAGGGCGTGAGTCAGCTAAGGTTGTTTATATTTGTGTTTGAGTGTATATATAAATATACAAGTAATTTTGCAATGACAATATCAGTAAACATAGGTGATGAATTCCTTATTTTTCTCTTAAGATTTCCATCCTTTTCTGTACTAAACTGCCAATTTAAGAAACTCCCAGCTCACACTGAAGGAGAGAAATGAAAAAGAGAGATTAGGGGGTTTATTTGCAGGACTCTGGGGCACTTCAGAAAGGCTATTCAAACATAGTTGAAGGGAATAAAAATAGAAAATGAACAGTGAAGACATTCGAATGCAGACCCACATTCAAAACAGACTCAGATGACAATAGAGTCTGCTTGGAGCACTAGAAGGAGCATTGGTCCCCAGAGCAAGCCCAGGTTCAGGTCCCAATTCACCATACACTAGTCACCAACGTTGTTTTCCCACCTGCAAAATGGGATCGTACTTGATGTGTCCACCTCACAAGGTTGTGATGATGACTGTAAGCTCTAGGAGAGCAGAGGGTGTGTCTATCCCATTCCTTATGGGAAACCTCGTTCACAACGGTTGCACAGTTCACTGTTGCACACTTCTGGGCTCAGAGTAAACCCAACATGCATTGTTGGCTAAATGGTAGCTTAAGTGACAGACGTGAAAGAACTTTTTTAAAATGGCAAGTAGTACACAAATGGTAAAGACTAATGTTCTCTCCCTCCCTTCCCCACTGTTACTGCTCCAGCAATGACCCTGAAACAAGCCCCCCCTTCAACCTAAAAGTTTCGCCCAGGCCTCCTTGGCCAGTGTGATGTCCCAGGGGTATAGTCAACCAACCCACAGTCAAGGACAACAGTGGCTCCAACATCCTCCAGCACAGTTGAGATCTCCTAGACCATCTAAGTCACGATTCTCCCAACAGTTTTTATCAACCAGTATCTCCCAGGGCTACTCCCAGCATGGAAGCAGGTCTCAGGAATCTCTAACAGCTCTAATCTCACTCCCCATGTCACCTTCCCTGGCGTCTCCAGCTCAGCCCAGCTCCTCAGCTCCAGGGCTGCCTTCCCACTCCTTCCTACTCCAGCCAGGGACTCAAATCTCATTAGAGAACCCCAACGTCACCCCCCTAGCAGATGCTGGAGGAAGAAGTAGAACCTGGTGGAGGGAGAGGTAGCAGAGTTGAGTTAAACACCCTCCGCCACACACACACACACACACACACACACACACACACAAGCTTGCTTTATCACCTATAAAGTAAGTGCTTTCTGCTCAGGGTTTTTGGAGGGCTAAAGGAAATTATTTAAGTAGCTTAGTACCTGGCACTTTGTACCTCAGAAAATGTCAGTGCCCCTCCTCCTCTGACCCAGTGCATTCAGTTGCAGCCATGATCCCCAGAATGAAGTGGAAGCCTTTCTCTTAATGCTCTTTCATCACTGCATGAAGGAAATTAACATCTCCTGGGCATTTCCCCCTTACCTGACCCTTCTTAGGATCACTCTGGGATGACTCCCTCTTTCACAGAGGCTCAGAGATGTCAGGTGACTTTCTCAAGGTCACATAGCTCCCACAAAGGCTTAGCTGAATTTCAAACCTCATTCTCTGGGACTCCGAAGTCTACATTTTATGCTTCCCACAGCACTCGCCTTCAAAAGGATATATGTGAGTCAGAATCACAAACCGGTTGAAATGATTATATAACTTCAAGGAAAGAAAGTCATCAGGCAGGAAGGGCAGTTTACTCAGGGGACATCTTTATCACATATTGGAATATCCTCTCCAGTCTCCTCTCATCTGACTTTCCCTCTCACTCCACAAGGTGGCAACAGTCAACAAAGTTAGAGGTACAGCAGCTCTGTTTAGCTGGGACCTAAGGGTCTCAATGCCTCAACCTCCTGTGAGCACCTGCTAGGAAGGACACTTGCTGGTAAGTACCCTGAAAGACACTGGACAGAACTAACATGAGTATCACACCAGAAAAACCTCCTTCCACTCTGCTCACCCCCGGAAGATAAAAAGGTGTGCTCTCTCAGGGGCTTGCCTGACACTTTGTCTCTACATTACAGGTCGAGTCAGAAGAACAAGAAGAAAGAATGAAAAGAGGGTAAGAAGACAAGAGGAGAAGGAAAAGACAAAAGAGATAAGGAACAGGGCCAGAGTTAATGGTGAAGGAAAACAAGAAGGAAAGAGAATAGAACGCTCTGAATTTGAGGACCCTACATTTCTAGCAATGCAGGTCAGGACATGTAGGAAATCCAGATCAGAAAGAGGCAGTCACTTGACTAGGGTCACACAGCAGTCAGAGCAGAGTCATCATTTGGGTTGAACGACCTTTCAGCCACTGGGTACCACTGGCTCACCAAATCCATAAGGAATTCCAGAGGGCTCCAGGGTCACAGGCTGCTAGAGTTAAAACTGACCCTAAGACTACCACTTACAGAAAGATGGAGTAGACATATTTGTCCCTTTTCCCTGCTAAGAGCAGATAAAAACCCTTGACCTTAAAATAAACTCAGGAAGACTCTAAAAGTTAGACAGAAGAGGACAGACTAGGAACCTCAGGACCCAAGAAACCACACAGTAGTGAGTTCTCTGAGTTTTCTTTTTTGCCTCCAGTCTAAGTGCTGGAGAAGTTGGCAACCTAGAAATTCCAATAAACATAGACCACAATAAAAAAAATTTTAAAAATTAAAAAAAAAAACCTCCAAGAAAAGCCTGCTCCCTCCCAAGAAAGGGACTGCCTAACAAAACAGAAAACTTTTAGGCAAAAATGATTCAGCTCCAGCCAAATATCCCCCAAAACTGTTGCAGCTTCACTCCCACCTTTACCAGTAAATGTCATAGGAAAGCCTAGATTTTTACTTTTGCAGACTGTGATAACACACTCTCAACTCCCTTCCTCCCTCCACCCCCTCGCTGGTGTGGTGCCAAGTGAGAAACTGGGCTTTTCTTTCTTGCTGATCAACAACAAGCATCCCCGACCATGTGGAGGGGTCATTGGAGACTCTACGGGGCACCTGGACTTCTTCCTTCACCAGGTGGTAGCAAGGCACCCCTCCTTTTTTCTGCTGGGGTGCTGTTGGAGGATCAGACGGGGCCCAGTGGAGAGTTGGGACTTTGGCCACCACTCAGCAATAATGAGACTCACCACGCAAACCCCCACCCCAAGGTGTCAGTGGAACCCATGTGGGGAGCCTAACTCCCACCCACTGCTGTCCAGCAGTGACAAGGAGTCTCTCTCCCCCTCGAGTATCCACTGAGGCCAGGAGGGGGACCTGTACTTTCATCCCCACCTGGCAGGAATAGGCAATGCCCCCCTTTCCTCCACCAAAGCAGCATCAGCAAAGACCTGCAACATACAAGATTTAATTAAGATCCAGAGTCTCAGAACATAATACTCAAGATATCCTAGTTTCAATTAAAAAAAAAAAAACAACTACTTGGGGCACCTAGGTAGCTCAGTCGGTTAAGCATCAACCAACTTTGACTCAGGTCATGATCTCGTGGTTCATGAGTTTGAGCCCCACATCAGGCTCTGTGCTGACAGCTCAGAGCCTGGAGTTTGCTTCGGATTCTGTGTCGCCCCCTCTCTCTGCTCCTCCCTCCACTTATGCTCTGTCTCTCAAAAATACATAAATGTTAAACAAAATTTTTTTAAAAACGTACGCAACATCAAAGATCTCAACTTGATTGAGAAAAGACAATCGAGAAAACACCACCAAGATGACACAGGTGTCCAACAAGGATTTTAAAGCAGCCAGTGTAAAAACCCAGTTAGTCTTGGAGCTGAATTAGAACCTACCTCTGCTGCCTTTGCCTGAATAAGGGAACAAAACCAAGGAAGAGCTTTCACACTAGGCAAAAAAGCTGACTTACCAAAAAGGCTCTATTCTTTTACTTTGCTTTTTATAATAGAAGGAGGTTGAGAAGGAAGTATGTTTTTCATCCACGAGCTAATTGTACAAATATCTGTACAAGCTAAATTGGCACCTGGAGTAATAAATGCCTTAGTCTGAAGGACTCTGAATTGATTTGGAGTTTAAAAACTAAAATAGGCAACCTATGTAGAAATGTTTGTCTTCTGGAAAAAAAAATGTAAAGTATCTTTGGCCTAATCCAATCTAAACTTTCTCCTGAACCACTTAACTCTGGAGCAGCTATGATTAAAACATTGTTTCCTTAATCTGTGTTACCGCCTGAAGAGTAGCAGTCCCTTTTCCCTAAAAAAGGGAAAACAGTACCCAAAAGCCCAAAATTTAATACTTACTTTAATGTGGTTTTGTTTTCCTATAGGTATACACTTGTAGCTTAAGACGAGTAAAAATACAGGTACATACAAACGTTTTTTAAAACACAATGATTACCTGCTTTTTATTTTATACAGTTAAAAATATGACAGGGGCGCCTGGATGGCTCAGTCGGTTAAGTGTCCCACTCTGGCTCAGGTCATGATCTTGTGGTCCCTGAGTTCCAGCCCCGCATCTGGCTCTGTGCTGACAGCTCAGAGCCTGGAGCCTGCTTCAGATTCTGTGTCTCCCTCTCTCTCTCTGCCCCTTCCCTGCTCATGTTCTGTCTCTCTCTCTCTCTCTCAGAAATGAATAAACATTTAAAAAATTTAAATAATTAAAAATATGACAATTTAAGGAGCACCAAAGCATAAAATTCCATTACAAATTGGAAGACTCTGGTTTACCAATTTCCATTTCCAATCAGGTTGGCCCCTTAGAAAATCTCTTTCTATGTTTCTGTCTCCTCATCTATAAAATGCAGCTAAAATTGTCCCCTGATTGGCATGAGAAAACCTCCAGGAATAATGTATATGCTCATTGTCCTGATCATGGTAATGATTGTGTATGTGTATATACCTAGGGTATATGTATACACCATATATATAAAATCATTATATATACATGTATATGTCAAAACATCAAATTGTATGCTTCAAATATGTGCAATCTATCGTCCGCCAATTATACTTCAACGAAGCTGGTTTGTTTCTCATTTAACACTCTCTGTTCATTGCCACAGTCTGCCAAACACTGATCCAAGCAGAGAAGGCTGGACTGGATGGCATGGTGGGGGTGGGGGAAGGCGTGGATGGTGGCCGAAAGGCCAGACAACTGTGCACAGGTTAAAAAGAGAGCTTTATAGAGGTTAGAGTGGGAGAGAGCCAAAGCATAAGAGACTCTTAAAAACTGAGAACAGGGGCGCCTGGGTGGCGCAGTCGGTTAAGCGTCCGACTTCAGCCAGGTCACGATCTCGCGGTCCGTGAGTTCGAGCCCCGCGTCGGGCTCTGGGCTGATGGCTCAGAGCCTGGAGCCTGTTTCCGATTCTGTGTCTCCCTCTCTCTCTGCCCCTCCCCCGTTCATGCTCTGTCTCCCTCTGTCCCAAAAATAAAATAAATGTGGAAAAAAAAAAAAACTGAGAACAAACTGAGGGTTGATGGGGGGTGGGAGGGAGGGAGGGGAGGGTGGGTGATGGGTATTGAAGAGGGCATCTTTTGGAATGAGCACTGGGCGTTGTGTGGAAACCAGTCTGACAATAAATTTCATATATTGAAAAAAAGAAAAGAGAGAGAGCTTTAGTATTTTGCAATGCATGCGGAAAGGAACACACCTCCTTGGGCAAATGACTGGTCAAGACTGCAATCAAAATAAACCTGGGACCGTTTTCATATGGGGTTAAAGGCCCTGAAAAGCACAGTGCCATCCTCCCACAGAATGGAACAAAAATGACATGGGACATGGCAGGACCTTAAGAGAAGGCCCACCACAGTCTCCTCCAGTCTATCCTGCATACTGCGGCTAAAATCAGCTTTCTCAGCGATCGTTTTCAGGCGGGCCCTTGCTCTCCCATTTCCTGTCATCTTCCATGACTTATGTGCACAAGTACAATACCCACCCCTTCTCTCCACCTTTCTTCTCTACAGTCTGACCTAACAGACCCACTGGCCGCTCTCCCAGCACTTCCTCAGCCCTCCTCACGTCACATGGTTCCTCTTCCACCCCCTAGGCTGCCCCTCCCCCTTCTCCCCTAGAATCCAAGCGCTGCCCCTCCTGTTAGACCCAGCTTAATTTTACATCCTCTGCAAATCCTTTCTTGGCTTCACCACTAGATGTTAATTTATCTTCCCTTCCATTAAAAACCTATCTATAGAGCCTATATTTCTGAACCCAAAATTGGGGCACGTGGATGTGGAGTTTTGTGCTGTTGACAGATGTGAGAGACAGTCTGGGAAACATGGCTCCAATGCTCAAAAATTGGACTTTAGAGGATGGTGTGATAGTGTATGGGGCCAGGGAACATAATATTTGAAATGGTGAATATACAGAGTGTCCAGGATGCATGACTGTATCTGTCATTTGGCTTTTGGCATGAGCTACATACAGTGTGTTATTAAATTCTTTTCTTCAGATCATCTTTCCAAAGCTGAGCTTTAATTACCCTGGGGACAGAAACTGTGTCAATACCTAGATGCACTCCCAACAACTAGGCAGAGCCTGGCAAATTCTATACAGCAACTGAATGGTTATGAATACACAATTTCAAATGCATAGTCTCTATGGGAAAATTATTTTCATGCCGTGTCACCATCGGCCACACTTCCTTATCCATTCCCCAGGGAGGCAGCTTCAGAGGGATACAGTGGAGAGACAGAGTCAGGAGTTTACCTTTCGGATCTCATGTCGCTTACATCACTCCCTAGTCCCTACTTTAGGGAGAGTGAGAAAAACAGTGAGGCACTGCTAGAATGTAGAGTGAGTCTCTGAAACTTTAACAGCATAAGACTTCCCCAGAGAGCTTGTTAAAAATGATTCCAGGGCCCTGCCCCCACAAACAGGTTTGGGATGGTCCCTAGAAATTTGCATATCTCACAATCTCCCAATTGAGACTGATGCTGTTGGTCTACACACCACATCCCAAGTAGCACATTCTGACAGAAAGAGGCATTAAGACCTCTCTCTTCACAAAAGTGATGGTAGAACCGAAGTCCAACTATCTTAAGCAAGAAAATGGATGTGCTGGAAGGACGCTGAAGTAGGTAGCTCAACAGTGTGAGTGGAAAAGGAGTAGAAGCAGATGAAAATCTGAGAAGCTCAGGGACTGAATTTGGGGACTCGATCATCATTGGAACTCTCTTTTCACTTTGACCTCTGCTTGGCATTGTTCTCTCCTACTGCCAGTAAATTGTCTTGCTATAGAGGACACTGTTGCTGGACACTCCAAATTCTTATTATTGGGTTCCATGTTTCAACTACTTATTGCTATATTATAAACCATTCCAAACTTGGTGGCTCAGTACAACAACAATCATTTATTTTGCTGACAAACCTGTACTAATTATCACCATTATAATCTTTAATTTGGGCAAGGCTCTCATCTTTAGTCTTCGTGGCATCATCTGGGTCTCAAAGACTAGGAATGATAATAGCTGGGATCTGGAATCATCTGAGATTACCCACTTGTCTGATGATTGATGTTAGCAGTTGATTGAGACCTCATCTGGGGCTATCAGCCAGAACATATATTCATAACCTCTCCACATGGCTGCTTGGGCCTCCTCACAGCATGATGGCTGGATTCCAAGAGCAAGTACCCCAAGAGAACCAGGTGGAAAGTGCATTATCTTTAATTACATACACTCAGATATCACAAAGGATTATTTCCACCATAGTCTCAAATTTACCCAGATCCAAGGAGAGGGAACATAAACCCTACTTCCCAATAGAAGTGAAAAAGTCACATTGTAAGAAGAGCTGTACTCTGGGAGACATTGTTGTGAACATCTTTGAAAATAACAATCTACCACAACCCATAACCTGAGATACCAGATTTTCTTAATTACGTATGAAAAATCCCAGGGAATAATATTGACTTACCTAGCCTTTGTCAATGCTCATTCCACTGACCAATTATTGTGGCCAAGAGAATAAACTACAATGACAAGCCTGGCCTGGCTCAGTCCTCATTCTGTAGCTAGCTAGAGAGAAAGCCAAATGGCATATATTCACTATAAAATAGAACTTTCCAGGTTTGGGTCATTCTGGACACCAGTCTTAACTATAATAATCAAGAAGGGTTCGCAGAGTTCATATATCTATGTGTGAAAACATCTGGAGGGGACTGTTCTCAGAAATGCGTAGGTGTTACAGACTGAAGGTTTGTGCCCCGATCCCAAATTCATATGCTGAAATCTAATCCCCAAAGGACAAGATGTCGAGTTTACCCATGATTTACCTTACATGGTTGCCCTGAGAGTGACAAAATATCAATTACATGGACATATAATCTGGCTTTGCAAAAAATCTTCCTGCCCTACTTCCTGCCCCCACCTTGAAGTTACTGCTCTCCTTAGTCTAAATTCCTTAAAATATATAAAGTTTGGATCACTTATTTGTTATCTTTTGTCAACTGTCTTATACTTTAGTGATCTGCCTACATTTACATCTTACCTCCCAATTTGATCATAAACACTGCAAGGCAGGTGCAGACACGATGCCCTACTAATGTTAGTGTACCCCTAGTGACTAGGATAGGAGCTCTACAGAAGCTCATGTAAAAACATCCTTTTTAAGCTGATGTTTGCAAGCACTTGATAAGCATTTTTCTAAATGTCTTATATACACGATCTCATTTAATCTATACGACCTCAATCCTATACACCAGGAATTACCTTGAGGAAAGTGAAACTCAGAGGTATTAAGTAACCCATTCAGCATCACACTTAGTTGGGAACTGTTGGGGGCAGGACCAAACCCAGGCCTGTGTGATGCCAAACTCCCTGCTCTTAGCTGGTACAATGGGGGACTCCCATGTCCTTTGTGTTAAGGCATCATTGCTTTCTACAGATCCTTCCGTGAGAACTGGCTGTATAAGTCCTATGCTGAATTGCTTCTCAGCCTTTTGGCTAAGATCAAGTGTAGTCCTATGCTGAACATAGTGCCCCAAAGCTATCAGCCATTTTTATTATTCGACTTTGTATTTGAAGACACCTGCCACATTTACCATTTTACTTGTTTCTCCAAACGACCCTGTGATCGTATATTAGAGGTTCTATGGTAATACGGAACCTCTAATATAACTCCTAATGTTACAGCTGAAGACCCTGAGACTCAGAGGTAAGAGGCCGACGTATCCCATATTCAGGGCTCCTTCCGCCCTTTGCTCACATTTCCCTCCAGCTGGGGACATTCCCATCAGCCGGGCAGTTCAGGGCTGTCCTCAACTCTTGGCGTGTCAGACTCCCATGCTGAGGACACAAGCATAAAAACATTCCTCTGATCCCTAAAAGCAAAAGGGGATACAACTTCTTCAGCCATCCAATTCCCTCTGACGGACTGAGAGCAGCTCCCACGCCTGAGCGGAAGCACCTTCCATGATGCCTCTCCTCAGCTTTCTCCTCAAAAACGCCACATTGCCTACTGGCGACTCCACTCCAGACTCCCAGCCTCGGATCCCTCTTCTGACCTGCTCCTCGGGATCCAGGACAGGGAAAGTGTGTCTTCTGACTGGGCTCTGCCAGGACCAGCCGTGTCCACGTGGGTTTAATCATCCAGCACCATCAGCTCCAGACAAGGCCATGGTTCCACTTGGCCACTCTGGGCCCAAAAAACTTGATCTGTGGGCTTCTTTTATTTGTAATAAGGGATTTTTTTTTCCAGACCAAATTTTTCCAGAACCCATAATAAAAGAGATGAAAGTGGTTACTGTTTCTTCAGACATTTTTACATTATTCTATGTGCAGAGTCAAAGGCATCTCTGTTTAAGGAAGCCCTGCAGTAACCCTGGGTGGCTAGGACTCTCCAACGGTTTGAAAAGCGCCGGGACCACTGAGGCCACTGAGGCCCGTCCAGCTCCACCATTGTCTGGGTTAACAAGTATGGCTTATGAAGGGCAGTGTATGCATCTTGAATTCAAATAAGGCCTTGAGAGATGGGGAGGAGAAGTCAGTGGCATAATTTGCGTGCCTCATACACTCAGTGTTTGTTAGCACTTGCTGAAATTTAAGGGGGAAGATGCTTACAGAGAAAAGTAGATTTGCTCATACACTACTTGTTCCGTGAAAAATCCCTCGGGCTCACTCCCAGAAGCCCTTATGATGTGAATCCATTTAAAGCCAACAAAGACCCACCCCAAGAGGGTACAGCTCTCCCTTCCCACCTCCTCCCTGTTCCCTCCTGCCAGCTCCAGCACCACAATGTTCTTTTCTCAGAATATAAATTTAGCTCCTCGAGGATGATGAGCGGGCTCATGGCAACGGTGCTCTCTGCAGGAGGTCTGAGTCACGCCTCCAGAGGGGCCTCTCCCCAGGCTTGCCAGCCTGTCTTCGGCCAGTCAGCTGGGTCCGGTTAAACACACCTCAAGGGATGTCTCCTGTATTATGCTGTTCATTCTCCCAGAGAACCAAAGCTGTGATTAAATTGACCCAGAAGATGGTCTATCCCCTGCATTTGGCTTCTCTCGCTCCAGTTGGCTTTTCTTTCCTCTTTTATACAATTTGCTCACAGGGACATGTTGTTTGGATCAGATGGTGAAAGCAGACCTACCCCGCAGTGAAACAGCATGCCTTTCTTCCCCCCCTCAATTCTAAACGCTTGAAAGATTTTGTGCTGAATCTGATTATTTTTGCTTTTCACTACTTGCCATCTCACACTAATCTGCTCATTCCAGTCTGTCCCATAAGCATATATATTTCACTTCGCTCTCTCTCTCTGTTAATCCTCTGGCCCCGTGGTTTTCCCAGATGGCTAGCTTTTCCAAGAGGCCTGGTAAGTGGTATTTGCAGTCTTTTCTTTAAACAAAGGGGGTGAGGCTGCCATCTAGTGTCCGAAAGGGGACATGCAGCCGTGAAAGAAATCTGCTATGTCTGCACAAGTGTTTTGTCTCTAACCTGCCAATCTCTGGGACCAGGGATGAAAGTTTGTCACACAATCAGACAAGATGTATATACTAGGGGCTAAGGGAATGGTGTGTGGATGACAAAACACATTCCTCTTCCCTATCTTGATGTAAAGTTACCATCCCAGTTTACTTAGGACTGAAAGGGGACATAAGGCAGAAGACTGTAAGTGCTAAATAAAACCAGTGAAGTCCCCAGCAAACAGAGATGAGTTAGTCAGCCTACATGGAGAGATAAAATGACTCTGGAAGCAGAAGCTATAAGACAGAAGGGACCTCAGGCATCTGGCTCAGGACAGAAGACTCGGCTTGAGAAAGAGAAATTTTGCTTTTATAGAAGAGATTGGGCTTTGTGGGTATCAGATGGAGGAGGCTCAGCCAGGGAACAGAGAAAGTACTTGGAGCACCAGCCAAAAATATCTTGGATCAAGATACCAGACTGAGCTTAGGGGATTCTCTGGGGGCCTCCAGACTGAGGGATCTCAGTTAAAATCATCTGTCTTCTACTGAGGCAAAAGTGAGTTCTGCATCTGCCCTTCCAAACTTAGACTTGCTGACCTGGGCAGTACATTGTTTGTATAAATCCCTAATACGGCTTCAGTGCTCCAAGGAAACACATTCAGCTACACTCAAGAAGTGAACCAGAACATGGCGCTTCATTGAGCATCTGGGACTCTCCCGGTGAGCAAGTGGACCTCAGCGTTGTTATGCACTGAATGTTTGTGTCCCTGCCCCCAGATTCAAATGTGGAAGACCCAAACCTCAGTGTGATGGTATTTGGAGGCGAGGCCTTTGAGAGGTGATTAGGTTTGGATAAGGTCACAAGAATGGAGCCCCTTAATGGGATTATTGCCCTTATAAGAAGAGGAACAGACCAGCATTTACTCCTACACTCTCCTCTCTCTCTCTCTCTCTCTCTCTCTCTCTCTCTCTCTCTCTCTCACTCTCTTTCTGCCATGTGAGGACACAGCAAAGAGGCAGGTGCCTGCAATCTAGGAAAGGGGCTCTCAACAGACCCTCACCACTCTGGCATCCTGATCTCAATCTTCTCAGTCTCCAGAACTGTGAAAAATAAATGTCCGTTATTTAAGCCACCCAACCTACAGTATTTTGTTATAGCCGTCCTAGCTGACGATGACAGAGCTCTGCCACCAACCAGCTGTTTGACACTAAGCAGGTGACCTTAGTGCCTGAACTTTCTGAAGTTCCTTTTCCTCAGTGGGCTGCTGGGCACACTGGATGAAGCGTGCATAGAAAGCACTCGTAGCCTGGTGCCTAGCAACTGGGGAGGACCCGTAAACCCTGTCTATTGTTGAGTGGGCAACCCAGAGCCAGTTCCCAGCCCTGAAGCCAGAGTCCTAGGGCTTCTTCCCTTTCTTAAAGCAGTTCCCAGATTGATCCTACCTTTCTTTCTGTTTAAAGTTGCCCACCTAGTACATACTGCCCACCTCCCCACCCTCCCCACCAGGACTAACTGCAAAGTGGAGATAATAATATTTATTGTGGGGTTTAAATGAGCCAATTCATGTAAAGAGCCTAGAGCAGAGCCTGACATAAGAGCACAAAAATGCTTTTGTCATTATTACTGTTCTCCCACCTTCCCCTTCCTAACCTCTGCTCATCTCAACAACTGCCAGAGTCAAAAAAACAAAAGTTCAAGCAATCCCCCAAATTTCACCTTAAAATCTAATGCTGACAAATTTCAAAGGCCTTCCTGGTTCATTTGTTCATCTATTCAACAAAGATTTTTGGTTTCTATGCCACACATTGGTTGTGGCAGGAAGGCCACCTTTTGGATAAGACAACACAGCCCTTGCCCTCGGGGAGGCAGGGCATTAAAGGTAAATTACAATGAGGTCTGACAGATAGAGCCCTAGAGGGCTGTGGGACTTCGACTAGAAGAGCCCGTGTCCCAGCAGTCATATTCCACCAGACATGCAAAGGATGAGCATAGGAATGAGTTCACCTGCCAATGAGAAAGGCAAGGGGAAAGGCGGAGAGAGTTCCCAGCCATGGGAGGAGGTCAAGATGGCCAATCTCAGGGACTAAGAGAAGGTGGGAAGACAGAGAGAAGCAGAATGGTGTGGGGTAAGGCTGGGAGGGGAGGTAAGATCTAGAACTTGCGGGACCTTGAAAGTCTTTGTAAGGATATTGGATTTCCTTTTAAGGGTGATGGGGAGCCCTGGGAGAGCTGGGAGTAAATGATCACTTTTGAATTTGGAAGACTCACCCTTTTATTCCTAAGGTTGAAGCTGAGCAAACATCTTCTATCCCTTTCTTTACTAATGTCTTCAAAGAAGGTACGGTTGGGGTGGAGACATCGGTATGAAACATGGGCTGTTCAGGTAGGTAAATCTCATTCCCAGAAGACTTCCAGACTAGCAGGCTTGACTTCCAAAGAGCCTATCAGGCAAGATGGCACATTTCTTCCCAGCAAGGCACCCCTGAGTGAGGGAGAGGATTGGGGTGTGGAGCTCTACCCTCAGGTCCCAGATGGTGAGGGCTGCTGGGAGCTAGCAGGAAACCAGCTGCAAGTGCCTACACATGCCTCCTTTTTCTTTTTATAGCTAATTCGACTGTTAGTTTTTACAATTGGTCAACAAATCCAGCTTATTCTAACCCCTGGATATTTCTTAAATCTCTACCTTCTGTAACAGTTGATCTGTCATGATTTAACAAAAACGGCCTCAGTGCTTCTGGGTGTGGGTGGACGGATGGGTTGTGGTGTGAAGAAGCTAGATATAAAACAGAGACCTCATTCCAGTCTTCACAGAGCTTATAATCTTGTGAGGAAGGGGGCAAGGGGAATGAATTCAGTAGGAAACAAGGACAGTGACAACCTCTGTACTTCATGGGTAGAGAAACTGAGGTTGGGAATGCAAGAAGCCATTTGCCCAAGAATGGAATGAGTCAGTGCCAGGGTCAGGCCTGGAACCCACGAGACCACACTGGCCATTGCTCACACAATAGCCTCAAGAAAGAGCTGGGCTCTGTCCCATGATCATAAGTTACGTGCCAAATTCTTAGCTATAGTCCACCAGCCATAAAGGGCCCCCACTCCAGTCTTTTTTTTTTAAGTTTTATTTTTATTTATTTTGACAGAGAGAGAGAGAGAGAGAGCAAGCAAGGGAGGGGTAGAGAGAGAGGGAGACAGAATCACAAGCAGGCTCCATGCTAAGAGTATGGAACCTGATGTGGAGGCTCAAACCCACGAACTGTGAGATCATGTCCTGAGCCAAAGTCAAGAGTCAGACGCTTAACCAACTGAGCCACCCAGGTGCCCCAAGCCCCCACTTCAGTCTTGCAGACCTTCCTCTGGTTCTGCAAACAAACCAAGTCTATTCCTACTACCTCAGGATATTTACTTTTATGATTCCCTCTCACCAGAATGCTCTAATCCCCTGAGTTATCTAGTTTCCTTCTACTCAGAAAGGGCCCTCAGATGACCCTTCCTGAAGTGACCCCCACACCCACACACACCTTGAGTCTCTCTGCTCTAGCGTCATGCCTGTCATCCTCATCATACTCAGCTACCACCTGACATGGTCCTGGTCAGTTCTTTCTCCCACACCCCTAAGCCCTGCCCCCAGACTCTAAATTCTATGAGACTAGGATAGTGTCTGTTTCGTACATACCTGTGTCCCCAGTCAAGGGAGGAGGCCTGGCACATGGCAGGCACTCAGTAGCTTCAGAATGAGTTAATGAAAGAAATGCCTTATAAACAAATTCACATCAAGTAGACATGGAAATCAGTGTTTGTAAGTAACTGAATTCAAGGCTGGTATAGTGGAGCGGTCATAAGACATGAATTTAAGTCCTAGATGGATTTTTTTCTAGCTGTGATTGCCAATGTACTGAAAATTCTGAGTCTCAGACACGTTTGGGCCCGCAAAAGGAAAAAGGCAGTGCCCAGAGGCCCCTGGGTGGCTCAGCCAGTTAAGTGTTCGACTCTTGGTTTTGGCTCAGGTCATGATCTCGTGGTTTCGAAAGTTTGAGCCCCATGTCGGGCTCTGTGCTGGCAGCATGAAGCCTGCTTGGGATTCTCTCTCTTTCTCCCTCTCTCTGCTTCTCCCCCACTTGTAGTGTCTTTGCTTCTCTCAAAATAAATATATAAGCTATTAAAAATTATTTAAAAAAAAAAAAAGCAGTGCTCCATACATCAGTGTTGGGAGGGTGAAACCAGACAATGTACATTAAAATGTTTTGTAAACAGTAAAGTGCAATTAAATGTATTATTGTAACTATACAAAGGGAGTTACTACAATATTTACTTATATAAGTACTTTCTCTATCCTTTCTAAAGTAGGCTTCAACTTAGAAAAAACCGATTTAGAGTCAACATTTCAGAAACTCATCTAATACATAAATGGAATCATTTCTACAAATGAGGGCAGAGTATATAGATGTGTCTATTCTCGGACTGTGTTGTGTTTTTTTCACACTTTGCCCACTGACAGCTGGCTTCACTTTTGAACCGTCTTTTCTATCGGACTGTTTATTTTCTTTTTTCAAAGGCTTTTTTCTACTTTATGATGTAATATGTATTCTTATAAAAATGCTGGAAGACACTGAAAAGTATAGAAGAAAACAAAATCACCTGTAACTCTAATAATCTGGAGATAGCCAAAGTAAATATTTGAAATATTTTCTTCTAAGTTATTTTTATTAAAAAAAAACCTTTTTTTAAATGTTTATTTAGTTTTGAGAGAGATACACACAGAGTGCCAGCAGGAGAGGGACAGAGAGAAAGGGAGATATAGAATCTGAAGCAGGCTCCAGTCTTGGAGTTGTTAGCACAGAGCCTAATGCGGGGCTTGAACTCACAAACTGTGAGAGTGTGACCTGAGCCAAAGCCAGGCACTTAACCGACTGAGCCAACCAGGCACCCAGTTTCAAATTATTTTTTTTTTTTAATTTTTTTTTCAACGTTTTTTATTTATTTTTGGGACAGAGAGAGACACAGCATGAACGGGGGAGGGGCAGAGAGAGAGGGAGACACAGAATCGGAAACAGGCTCCAGGCTCTGAGCTGTCAGCCCAGAGCCTGACGCGGGGCTCGAACTCACGGAGCGCGAGATCGTGACCTGGCTGAAGTCGGACGCTTAACCGACTGCGCCACCCAGGCGCCCCTCAAATTATTTTTAAAATTGAAGCTGCATATGACAGTTTCATATTGTACAGAGCATGAGGTACACAGGCTATGAAATAATGGCTCTGTTAAGCTGCCTGAGGCCCTCATGCATAAGAGGCAGACAGAGCAGTATAGTGGGAAAAGCAGAGGAAAACAAGGAATAAGAATTCCTACCACCCAGAGTGGTTGGGAGCACTCACAATAAAACATGTGAGTTGAAGAAACACAGTGATGCACAATAAAGTATGGTCATATGAGTAGTGCTGTTCACAGTAACATGTTTAGAGGTGGCTGCTCAGTCTTAAAGAAAGAGAGTTTAACAAGCAAGGTTGGCTAGAACCAGATGAGATGGGGTAGGACAGGGTAAGAAGTCTGTTCTCTGCTCTCATTGCTAGGATCTAGCTTTGTGTAGCCAGAGAAATTTCCCATATCCAAGGCTTACCCTTTCCTTGAAAATAGTCATCAAAACTACAGAAAACCAAAGGAAATCAACAACCTCCAAGTCAAGCCACAACTTAAGGATAGTGATTGGAGCTCTCTGTCACCAGCTGATTGCAGAAAGTCACGTGTGACAAAAGCTGTGATGTATGACCCAGAGCGCCCTTCAGAAGGACAGACTTAGTTCCCCAGCTGCCATGAGCATTGCTGGCAGCCCCCTCCAGAGATGACCTCAATAAAGAAAACTGCCTTGCAAAAAGTCACATCCTTTCTCTGGTGACCCACATCCCGTGACTGATGACGTGGGAGCCTAAAGGTCTGACCCTGTCTGTCCAACTTGGGACATCTTCAGAATGCCCTGCAAGGTCAGCTGAAGCTTCCACGGAGGTGAAGACTTGACATCTTTCCTCTACAAAATCCTGCTTCCTTCCCTTCCCTCCCTTTCCATGGGTGTCGATCTCACAGTTCTCCCTACTGAACATTCCACATGCTAGCTCCATCTCAGAGTCTGCTTCCGAGAGAAGCCAGCCTGTGACAGGAGCCTCGCCTGCTCCCCTCCTCCCTACCCCCCATGCAGCCATTGCTGCGGAGCCTGGAGGTCTTCTGAGGAAACGAAGGACTGAGCTGACTCCAGATTTTATTTTTCCATTCTGTAGTTTAAAAATGTCACAAAGGACTTCTGCCTCCAGAAGGATGGAATAGGTGTACTTTTCCCTATCTGTCCTGCTAAATTCAACTATATGATGGACATGCTATATACCACAAACAAAAGAAGACTCTGAAGGTGGAGAGAGGAAGGAAGATGGGCTAGGGACCTTGACACACAAGGAATAACACAGTGCTGAGCAACTTGGGTTTTTCTTTCTCCAGTATAGATCCCAGACTTGGAGCTGAAGAATCGGGAACTCAGAAATGGCAACAAGCACGCATGAAAAACCAGCCACAAAAGCCTGCTTCCTCCAGCTACAGAACCAAGGAAAGTCCAGTCTAGCATAAGAGGAGCTTTTACACAATAACCACTCAACTCCAGCCAGATAACAGAGAAGAAACACTGTGCCCCATGCACCCACTCAGCAGAGGCAGCCAGGCGGGGAGCCTAGACCTCCACCCTCATCTGCAAATGGGAGAGGTGGACAGAAGCTCCAGGTCCCTTCAGCTCCATAGTGTCACAGACTATCACAGGAATTCGTTAAGATTTCAAATTTGTGGAGGTGGTCTCTATCATCAAAGAGAAAGATGGATTGTCTTTATTAACTGATAAAATTACACCTAGGATGAGTCTTTCTCGTGAATGGTGCAGTTATTAATCCCAGGCAGACGAGCAGGAACAAAATGGATATGGTGTCTCCATTTCCTTCTGGAATGAGAGGTGATGCAGAGATCACAACCTGCCTTTACTATCATGGACTTCTTTTTGAAACTGAAAAAAGTCTATAGGTTCTTTATTTAATTAAAAAGATCTAATCAATACGTAAGTGTAGGGGCACGTGAGTGGCTCAGTCGGTTGTCAGACTTTGGCTCAGGTCATGATCTCACAGTTCCTGGGTTCGAGCCCCAGGTTGGGCTCTGTGCTGACAGCTCGGAGCCCGGAGCCTGCTTTGGATTCTGTGTCTTCCTCTCTGCCCCTCCCCTACTTGCACTCTGTCTCCCTCTCAAAAATAAATAAATATTTAAAATTTTTTTAATACATAACTGTAAAAGGTAAACTGCGTGGGGCTCCTGGGTGGCTCAGTTAGTTGAGTATCTGATTCTTGATTTCAGTTCAGGTCATGATCTCAATGTTGTGAGTTAGAGCCCCATGTCGGGCTCTGCACTGACAGCATGGATTCTGCTTGGGATTCTCTCTCTCCCTCTCTCTCTGCTCCTTCCCCCCCTCAAAATAAAGAAATAAACTTTAAAACAAAAAAAAAACTTTTTAAAAGGTAAACTGCTTAAGCATCATCATTGCTGACCATGATGTGTTTCTTTCCAGACCTTTCTCTCTTTTACACAAACTCTTATCTTTGCACTTATATACATTTTCTCTTTTGCATTTTAAAAATTATCAAAAAACCCAGAAGCTTAATGCAAAAAAAAAAATTTATTAGAAGATTCAGAGCTTACAAAGTAAGGTCTGCTTTACCAATGTAGGTCAACTCCCAGGAGATAATACCTGCACGTGAATGTACAACTACCTACTTGATATCTTGATTTGTATTCCAAATAAGCAGCTCAAATACAATAAGTCCAAGATGGGCCACTTAACTACTGGCCCAACTTCATGCTCCAGAGTTTCCCTGTCACTACGGGGCCACAAATTTCATCTCATCTAGGCTAAAATCGGGGAGTCAGCCTTGGTTTCTCTCTTTCCCTTGCACCCCATATCCAATGTATCAGGAAGTCCTACTGACTCTGTTTTCAAAATGCAACCCAAATTCTGCCATATCTCATGGTGGCTCTTGCCATGGCCCTAGTGCAAGCCACCCTCTACTCTCACCTAAATGACTGTATTTGCTTTCTGACTGATCTCCATGTTTCCAACAGCAGCCAGGTGGACACTTAAAAAGAGCTTCTGGGGCGCCTGGGTGGCTCAGTCAGTTGAGCATCTTACTCTTGATATTAGCTCAGGTCATGATCCCAGGGTTTGTGGAATCAAGCCCTGCATCAGGCTCCACACTGAGAGTGGAGCCTGCTTGGGGTTCTCTCTCTCTCCAAAATAAATTTTTTAAAAAGAGCTTTATTATTTATTTATTTTCATTCATTCATTCATTTATTTTGAGAGAGAGAGAGAGAGAGAGAAAGAAAGAAAGGGGAAGGGAGGAGCAGAGAGAGAGAATCCCAAGCTGGCTCTGAGCTATCAACACAGAGCCTTACTTGGGGCTCCAACTCAGGAACCGTGAGATCATGACCCAAGCCAAAACCAAGAGTCAGAGGCTTAAGCAACTGAGCCACCCAGGTGCCCCCCCCAAAAAAGAGCTTTAAACGACTGTTCTGACTTTCTATTACAACTGGGATGAAATCCAACCCCTTTGGCCCTGCATGACCTGCCCCCCTTTCTCTCCCTATGCCCCTGGCTCACTAGGCTATGCAGAGCTCCTTCCCCACAGGGACCTTCAATTTTATGTCCCCTCAGTTTGGGACATTCTTCTATGGCATCTTCACATGGCGCTTCCTTCTCAAATATCCCTTCTTACACAGCCTCAAAAAGTCTTCCCACCTCTCCCTTAGATGGTGCTTAGTTTTCTTCAAGGCAGTAAAAATAATCTGCAAGTATTTAGTTATATACTTGTTCCACGACTCTCTGACTACAGCTCAACCCTCATGAGGGGCACAGATTTGGTCTGACCCAGCACTGCATCCCTAGTTTCTAAAGCAGCTCATAGTACATGGTAAGACCTTAGTAAACAGTTACTGAATAAAGAATAAAAACATATATATGTATCTATGAGTTTAAAAATAATGGTTTCATGCTATATCTACTCTTTTCACCTTGTTCTTTTCACTTAAAATATATTATGCAAACCTCATTCTATGCCCATGTGTAGAAACCCCCCTTCTCTCTATATAAGATATTATACTATATTTGAACCATGATTTATAAAACCATTTCTCTCGAACACTCAGATCATTTCCAGGTTTTTGTTTAGATGTATAAGCTTCTTCTAGGATGCAAAGTTCTGCACAAAATGGGAAAATGACTCCGCAGGTAGCGTGGCATAGCCATCAGGAGCATGGGCTCTGGAGCCATACTGCCTGAGTGCTAATGCAGACTGCTGAGTGTCATTGCGTCCTCACACAGCAGAGAGAGAGCTCGCTCTCTGACCTCTTTCTGTAAGGACACGGGTCCCATTCACCAGGGCTAACATAAGCACCACTACCACGGTTTCCTGCGTTCTGTGGGCAGGTTGTTTAACCTTCCGTGCCTGGTATCGCCGTTTTCTTATAAGATGGGGATAATAATAGTATCCATCCCATAGAGTTGTTGCGAGGATTACATAAATCAAAATATACGTAAAATACTTAGAATACTGAGTGGCACATAGTAAACGCTGTGTAAGTACTGTCATACTGTCATTGCTGTGATTTATTTGTGAGCACAGAAAGCATTACTTTGTGAAGAACAGAGCTACCTAAATACGTCTTGATACTTTTTTTTTGTTTACAGAAAAGGCATCACATTCTCATAAATTATAAAAGTTTCTCTCACTATTTTATCCCTTTTACCTGCACCTTCTCACCCTTTATTAAATTTGTCATCCTCTTCAACTGGTGCACATGTCTACATGTAGTCTATTCTACATTCTATGTATGGCACTCAAAAACTGGATAAAAAAAGAAAAGCCTAATATCTCTCAATGATTTTTAGAAAATAAACACATAGTGTTGCTCTGGGGGGAGGCGGGGAGGAAGGCTGCCAGTGTACTGAACTGCCATGTTCCATCATCAAAAGGCACTGGTTAATATTCATGGTGTGTTCATCTGGAAATTGAGACTGCACATCCATGAAAGACAATGCTCGGCCCCACTTGATGTCTTCTGCAGAATTCTCACTGGGCTAAGATGCATGAGTGACACAGAGCTGTTACAGTGGGTACAGTTAACCTCTTTGCCTGGTGAGTGCTAAATGACATGAGGCTTCCCAGGACACAATGGAACACAATGACCATGGCACTGGGGAAGAGATGGCTATTTACAATCTGATAAACAAGCATTGAGCTATCTATTATATAGTCATTATCTTTGTATTTTTGAAATTCTGTATCTCTCTCTCTCTCTATTTCTTCCAAGAAGTGATTAATTTGCCCATGCTCCAAAGTCCATTTTGGAGCCAGAGAACATATCTGCAGAGGTAAAAATGTGCTAGCCTTGAACCACCTCCCCGATTACTGATATAATTACAACCTTTGTCAAAAACAAAGGGCTTTCTATGAACTCCATAAGATGACATCTCTTCAAATCAAAGCTTATTCAGCTGGCTTCAACAAAAATTCAGAATTATGGTAAGGACATAAAGGTATTGTGATAGTTACTATTAATGTGTCAACTTGACTGGATCATGGGATTCCCAGATTTCTGGTTAACCTTATTTCTGGGTGTGTCTGTGGGAGTGTTTCTGGAAAAGATTAGCATTTAAGCATCAGAAGACTGAATAAATCAGATTGCCCTTACCCAGGGTGAGTGGGAATCATCCAATTCATTGGAACCTGAATGGAATAAAAAGGCAGGGGAAGGTTGGATTCCATCTCTCTCTGCCAGACTGAGCGGAGACATGGATCTCTTCCGCCCTTAGTGTTCCTTGGTCTCAGGCTTTCAGACTCACACTGGAATCTGCATGATCTGCTCTCTGGCTCTCAGCCCCTTGAATTACACCACCAGCTTTCCTGGGTCTCCAGCTTTTGCAGATAGCAAGTGTCCAGTTTCTCAGCCTCCATAATCACATGAGCCAATACCTTGTGATAAATCTCTTCCTCTATAACTATCTATCTAGTAATCTATCCACGTCCTATTGGTTGGCAAGCCCTAACACAGGTATCTTTATAGAACTCCTAAATCCATCAGTCCTATCACCTATGTGTTTAACAGACTCATTTAATTGACATTCAATAAAACTTTGCATATAGTATTCCTTTGTCAATAGTGAGGCTTCTGTCCCTGAAAATGTAGGTTTTGAATAACTTGAAGTTGGGGATCTTAAGACCTTTAAATCTTTGAGATTAAAAATAAACTTACCTGTAAAAAAAAAAAACCAAACCCTTTAAAATAAATGTATTGGTCTGGCCAAATTTCTCAGACTGGTGCTGATGGTCTATCTACCTTTTATTCTCAACCTGGGTTTCCAATATTGTCTCTGGACACTGCCCTCTACAGATACTATTCTGTTAAACAGAGTCTCTCAGTCTTCCTTTCTTCCTGCAGCACACTGACACTTCTGGTCTCTGAGCCTTTGTTTAAGGGCACATTAGTCACCGATAAACTTTTACAACAGATGCTGGAATGCATGTTGGCAGTGTCTCCAGCAACAGAAACATATAGCTGTCTGCCCAGAACAGAACCACTCTTCTTTTGGGGAATGCCATTGTTATGGGCTGAAGGCTTGTCTAAAATTTGTATGTTAAAGCCCAAATCCACAATGTAAGGGTAGTTGGATGTGGGGCCTTTGGTAGATTATTAGGTCTTGAGGATGGAACCCTTATAACAGGATTAGTGTCTTTATGAGAAGAGGCCAGAAAGCTAGCTTGCTCTCTCTCTGCCATGTGAGGATACAATGACATGTCAGCAGCCTGCAACCCAGGACTGAGCCCTCACCAGAACCTATGTTGGTACCTTGATCTTGGACTTCCAATGTCCAGAACTACAAGAAACAAATTTCTGTTGTTTGTAAGTCACCTATATATAGGACTTTGCTATAGTGGCCTGTTCTGACTAAGAGAGCCATCGCCCCAGCTCCAAATCCATGGTACTAGGGAAGGATGGGATCACAAGACCCCACACATCTGACCATGGTGACAGGTCCCTGATCCACCCAGCCTGTCAGAATCCTTCTCTGGAACTTTTCTAACTGGAGCTTTCTTTCCTTTCTGGTCAGGAAGCCTTAATGATGCAAACACGGAGCTGGTTGATGCCATGGTAGGGAAGTACAAATAGTCAATTTGCAAAGAGAAACAGAAGTAGAGACAGAATCAGCCAGTCTTGGCTGCATCCAAGTTCCCTAAGGCTGGATCAAACCACCCTTTCCTGTTCTTTGGTGATGTGGGCCAGTACGCTTCCTTCTTATGCTTCAAGTACCTCAAATTGGATTCCTGCTACTCACAACCTACCAGAGTTGACTGATACTGCTAGTTTAGCAGAAGATGCAAATTCTTCATGTGATCATCTTTTGTGTCATCCTCAATAAAAGCTGAGTACAAACTAAACTTAAAAATGCTTTTGGCAATAACATTTTATCAGTTTTCTGATTGTTCAAGTTAAACACAGGCATTGTAAGACAGGTTTATGAAAATGAGGGCAGTGTATAAAGTGAGTATCTCAGATTTTTATCTCTACATATATAAATACATAGAGTTTTCTTATTATTTTACAAAAATTGGATAAGACTATGCATGTAATCCCACAGCTTGCCATTTTCCACATAATAATGTATTTTGGACACCGTGATATATCAGTTCATTGGTGTTTGGTGGCATTGTCAATGTTTATTTTGTGTTCAAAGTGACTCCTAAATGACTATCATTAGTAATGGCGGTCACTAAGAGTGCATGTTATCTCATTGATGAAATTCTAGCTTATAGCCCAGAGAGACCCCTGCTATTGACTTTTTGTGGGCAGGTGGGTTTTGAAAGAAGTTGAATGGCTCATTTGTCATCTCCATGATATAAAGCATGTCAGACTGTTGGCAGTATTTCAAGTACTCTCTCGATTCAGGGTTGGACCACATGAGAGAGCTAGCAGGCATTTGCCTGGCAGTCTGCCAGGTGACCTTACCATTCTGCAATGCGGACAGTACAGGGGAAACAGAGCAAAGCCTGCTCACTCTGGACTTCTAGCCTCAGCTTCATAATCAAGAGTCATGAAAATAATAACAAGAACTCCCACAACAGCAACTTTCACTGAGCACTTGATAGGTGTCGGGGACACTGGCTAAGCACTTGACATTAGTTATGTTCTTTAATATTCACAATAACCCTAAGATTACCTCTATTTTTAGTAATTAAATTGAAGTTCTCACCCATGGTCAGGTGGCTAGCAAATGGCAGTGCTGGGGTTTGACCTCAGGCTACATAACCCAAACACCCATGCTCCTCACCACCATTTATTTTCCCCTCCAATTTGCCCCCACCTGACTTCGGACACATACCTATCCTTACCCCAGGACTCAGGGTTTGAGGTGTACAAGGTCTTAGTGTTGAGAAAGCTCGTGGAAATTTTATGAACACCGTTGTTGGTGGTTTACAAGAAATTTAGGGGAGGATATTACAAGATCCTCTTGGTTGATACAATCTGTTGCAAAAAAGACTTAGGGGTTTGTGGGCTGAGGTTCTGTTCCCTAACACCTCCAACATTTGCTGAGTCAGACTTCTGAAAATAACATACGTTAGAAAGAATATAGTTATGTGCGGTAACAAAATTAATCCTGATTATAAACAGCACCAGGTCATTAGCAAGAAAACTCAATATAAAATATGGCTTTAGGAAAATCGGGGGATGTTATTAACTTTCCTTGGCTGCTGTAACAAATCATCATGGACCTAGTGGCTTAAAACAATACAAATTTATTAACTTACAGTTCTGGAGGTCACAAATTCAAAATGAGTCTCCCGAGGCTGAAATCCAGGTGTCGTCAGAGCTGCGTTCCTTGTGGAGGCTCTAGGGAGGATCCATTTCCTTGCCTTTTCCTGGTTCGAGGTCCTGCTTGCTCCGACCTCTACTTCTAGCATCCCTCATCTTCTCTGACTGACTCTTCTACCTCCTTTTTGCAGTTTGTTATTACTGTTATTTTTGTTAGAAAACCTAGTTTACTTGTTAATTGTGGTAAAATGCACAAAACATAAAGTTGATCATCTTAACCATGTTTGAGGGTACAGCCTGGTATTAGTAAGCGTATTTACACCCTATACCCATTAGACAACAATTCCTCCCCCTAACCCCTGGGGAGCAGAATTCTACTTTGTGTTTCCATGAATTGGGACCACTCTAGACTTTGTGTATAACGGGAATTATACAATCCTTGTCCTTTCGTATCTGGTTTATTTTATTTAGCATAATGTCTTGAAAGATCATGTCATAGCATGTGTCAGAATTTCTTTTCAAGGCTCAATAATATTCTATTTTGTATATGTACCATGTTTCATTTATCCATTCAACCACTGAAGTCCACTCAGGTTGCTTCTAGCTCTTGGCTATTGGCTATTTTTTAGGCTCCCAGACCTAACTCCCCCCCAACACACACACACAACACCAAGCAATTCTTGGACACCAGCAGGCCGAATGACCACATACATATTTCTTATAAATCATTGTATTGCACTATTGTGGATAATGCTGCTATGAACGTGGGTGAACAAGTATGTCTTTGAGACCCTGCTTTCCATTCTTTTGGGGTATATACCGAGAGGTGGAATTGTTGTATCATACGGTAATTCTATTTTTAACATTTTAGGACCTGCCATACTGCTTACCATAGCAGCTGTACCATTTTACATTTCTGCCAGCAATGTACAGGGCTCCAATTTGTCCAAGTACTTGCCAACATCTTTGTTTTGTTTTGTTTTGTTTTGTTTTGTTTTGTTTTGTTTGATGGTAACGATCCTGAAGGGTATGAAGTGATTTCTCACTATGGCTTTGCTTTGCATTTCTCTAATGGTTAGTGACATTGAACATCTTCATATGCTTATTGGCCATCCTACCTCTCTTTTATGAAGACCCTGTGATGACATTGCTTCACCTGGATGGTCCAGAATAATCTCCCCATTTAAGGATCCTTAAACTAACCCACCAGCAAAATTCCTTTTGTCATGTAAGGTAACACATTCACCGGTTCTGGAGGTTCGGACATAGCCATTGTGGAGGATGGTAGGGCGGGGAGGGGGGCAGCCGTCATTCCGTCTACCACAAGTAACTACTCTACTGCCAAAGCCAGGAGAATAAAAAGTTGGAAGACTGAATGTTTGGTTGATGATTTCAAATACCACATAGAATCTGTGCAGTCCAAAAAGATTTAGCTGAATTTTATGAACAATGACTTTTGAGACAGCTTTTAGTAAAGTGGCAGGGCTGCAACTCAAGAGAAAGTTATTAATATTTTAATTAACATTGATATTTTAACTACCAAGTTGTGACTGGACTTACATATATGTTTCTGCCTAAAGGAGCTGGTCTGTTTAAATTACCCAAAGTTCTCATAAATTCAGGTTAAAGTAAAAAACATGCAGTGTCCCTCCCCTCCCCTCACCAAAACAAAACAAAACAAAACCCAAATCATGCAGTCCCAGGCTAGTATGGCAGCTCTACTCTATGCAGTGTTTGGGGTCCACGTTCCTTCCAGCCGTCTGCTCCACCATCCTTAGGGCAAACTCCTGGTCCTGTGGTCCAGGCGGCATCCACATTCCAGGCAACAGGATGGGGGTGGGAGGAATGAAGGTGATGCTAATATAAAACAAGGGAAATGATAGACAAGTTATTTTAAGAGGTTACTCGGGGCTAAACCTAGGTGTTGGATGTGAGGGCAGATTACTTGTATGTAGGGTCCCAACAAGAGAGAGATGGTAAGTACTTGCAGCGGTTGAAGGAGCCAGGGGGATTGTGGTCTATTAACAGGCACAAGAGGGGAGTGACAACCCTACGCCTAAGGAAATATGTGTTGTGGGCACCTGGGTGGCCCAGTCAGTTAAGCATCCGATTCTTGATTTCAGCTCAGGTCATGATCTCACAGTCGTGGGTTTGAGCCCCTGCACTGACAACACAGAGCCTACTTGGGATTCTCTCTTTCCCTCTCTCTGCCCCTCCCTCGCTCATGCTCTATCTCTCTCAAACAAAAATAAATAAAAATAAACTTAAAAAAAAGAAAAAAGGAAATATGTGTTGTTTGTACTATTACGACAAGATGTGGATTCTCTTAAAGATTGCCTGAGTTTCAAGATCGAGAATTGTTCTCCAGGCATAGGTGTCCATCAGCCTTTGGAAAGGAAAAAAGATGGTCTTTCTCCTCCTCTTCCTCCTCCTCTTCCTCCTCCTCCTCTTCCTCCTTCTTTTTTTTTTTTTTTTTTTTTTTGAGATTGTCTTTCTTCTAACTGGAGAAAGTGCCAAGAAAATAGAAAACAGAGGAGGAAATATTGAGATTGAGAAAGTTTGAGGTAGCTCATCTCCAACAGTCTTAATCTGACTCTAAATTGTCTGCATGATTTTCTGCAGAGAGTAACAGAGGTGGGTGGAGGTCCAAGTGTTTCAGGGTTTATCCAGCAAAGAGATTTACAAGGCCTTGGGAAGTGTGAGGAGGCAGAGAGACTTAGAGCTGGGCATGAAGCCTGCACTTGAAAGGTGGTCTTATCTCCAAGGGCCCAGCTTCAGTGTAAGAGTCCTTCAAACCAAGAGAAGGAAAATCAGAGCAAAGGAGAGGTCCACAGAAGCACCAACAGAAGGGCATTCTGAAAGTCAGACCCCAGGTTTGTAGTTGTGATACTGAACTACCTATTTGTAGCGTATCAGAGAGTTTCCACCAGAAAGCATAGTCAGCAACCAGAATAATGCACAGAGTATGTTGGTGTTTGTTGATATGTTCATGTTTCTGATTTTATGTATTGGAACAATGTCAGAGTTAGCACATATCAAGTGATAAAAAAGTTTTTATCCCAAAATGCAAAGCTGGTTTAATGTTAGAGATGGGTTACTGTAATATATCATATAATGAAATAGGCTAAGAGAAAAACATGATTATCTTAATAGACACTGAGAAGGTATTTGATCAATTTTCACACCCATTTTTTATTTTTAAAAAAGGAACCTTACAAACGAGCAATAAAAGATTTTTTTTTAAGTTTATTTATTTACTGTGTGTGTGTGTGAAAGAGAGAGAGAGAAAGAGGGAGAGAAAGGGCGAGGGCTCTGTCAGCACAGAGCCCAGCACGGGCCTGAACCCCCCAACCACAAGATCATGACCTGAACCGGAACCAGAGTCAGATGCCTAACCAACTGAGCCACCCAGGTACCCCAAAGGAAGTTTTGACCAAAATATTCACACATGTGCTCAAAGAAACTGAAACAAATAAAAGGCAAATGATTGGAAAGAAGTAGGCAAAATTATGATCATTTGAAGACAGACTAATCTATCTAGAATATTTGGGAAAATAAACTACAAAATCATTATTTTTCCTACAAAATAAATAACCAAGAAGAGTTATAATATATAATAGAAGTTCCATTCACAGCAACCCCTCTGTTAAGTTTCCTACAGCTGATGCAACAAAATACCACAGACTGGGTAGCCTGAACAACAGAAATTGATCTCTCACCGTTCTGAAGCCTGGAAGTCCAAAGTCAAGGTGTCAGCAGGTTTGGTTTCTGCTGAGGCCTTATTCTGTGGCTTGCAGGTAGCCTTCTCTCTGTGTCCTCACATGGTCTTTTCTATGTGTACACACATCCCTGGTATCCCTTTTTATGTAGTAATCTCTGTCTTTTTTAAGAAAGGCAAACGTCCACAAGCTGTAATTCATTTGGAGGTGTCTGGAGTTGTGGAAGCTTGACTGCCCCACATTCTCCTACGAATGGACCTGGAGAACTTGTTTGGAGGTTCTAGCAGAGGAGTGAAGCTACTTGTCTCCCCTTGACTGAAGAATGGTCCTTCTCTAACAGGGAAGGTTGTCTTCTTCCATCAAGTATGCAGCTTCAGAGAGGGACACAGGCACATGCAGTGGTGAGGGAGGAAGGGGACACCTCCCTAGCCAGCCAGATCAGCCAAATCAACCATGGTGATCAAAGGGGTGACAAATGTCACAGCCAGATTGCGCTCACATCCCTAATCTCCTTTTAAGAAAACACCGGTCAGATTGTTTTAGGGCCTACTCTAACAACCTCATTTTAACTCAATCACCTCTTTAAAGGCTGGACTTCAAAATACAGTCACATTCTGAGATACCTGGGGGTTAGGACTTCAACATATGAATGGGGAGGCATAATTCAGCCCATAATATCCTCAGAAAATATACAATACCTAAATAGAGCCCTAAGAAGATATATGAACAACCAAACGGATGGTAGCTGTACCATGAAATTATACAGACATAAAAGAATGGATAAACATACCATGTTCTTAGTGGGAAAGTCTCAGTATTATAAAGTACTAATTTGTCCCAAATTTAATTAAACTAAAAGGGGGACACCTGGGTGGCTCAGTCAGTTAAGCGGCCGACTTTGGCTCAGGTCATGATCTCGCGGTCCATGAGTTCGAGCCCCATGTCAGGCTCTGTGCTGACAGCTCAGAGCCTGGAGCCTGTTTCAGATTCTGTGTCTCCCTCTCTCTGACCCTCCCCCGTTCATGCTCTGTCTCTCTCTGTCTTAAAAAATAAATAAACGTTAAAAAAAACAAATTTAATTAAACTAAAAGGTATAACACAACTGTAACCAAAAGCCCAACAAGACCATCTTTAAAAATCTCTTACCTTTTTTCATTTCTCTTCCATATTTGTTACATTATCTTCAACTGTATATTCTTTATTTCTAATGGGTGTGCCACCATCAGGGGGATCCATCGTCTTCCACCCCAAACTGACCTTCCCAACAGCCCTATACCCGGCAACAGGAGGCCATCAGTCACCTAGAAAATCTCTGGCTTATCTGGGAAAATTCTTAGTCCACCTATAAACAATCAATCAGTCCAGTGCAGCCATTTCTGTTAAAGCCAAACCTGCAACTTCTGTTCCTTTCCTACCTGCCCTCCTTACCTCACATTTGGGCTTTAACTCTGCATATCACTATCATTTAATCTTTCTAAAATATGATTTTCATCATTCCCTTCCAAGCTTATAAATGCTGTGCTTAATATTTGTAATTTATATCCACCAGGCGACCTTGGACACATTTGTTAATCACTGTGCTTCAGTCGACTCATCTGTAAAATGGGGATAACAGTATTGAACTCAGAGTTTTCATGAAAATTCACTGCGTTAATGTGAGAGAACCTAGAACAGTTAGCACTATGTATTTGTTAAATAAATAGTCTTCCCTACTGTTTTACCTGGCACTCAAAAGTGCTCACTTTTAAGAACAACTCATTCCTGTGGGTTTAGACACTATATGTCCATTTCAAATGATTATATTCAGAAATACCTGACAAACAGGTTATCAGTGAACACAGATGTTCCTTACAGCAGTACATTTAATAGAAAAAGATTGAAGAATGTCTGTAGGAAAAAAAATGCTTAATAAAAGATGGTGAAGCCATACCACGGAAAACTGTGGATATAGACAAAAGTAAATTTGTAGATAAAAGTTGCATTGGCTTTTAGATGCACGGAGTAAGAGGTGCAATATGCTTTCATACACATTTGTTTCAGGAAGAATAGGATGTACATGAAACTGTAAGCAGAGGACACAGGTTTCTGTTAGGAAATGAGGCTGTATGACCTTCCTACAATGAACATGTGTTACTTTGTAATTAAAGTTAAGTAAAAACAAAACATGAGAAAAAAACTTAAAAATGTTTAAAACTTCCTTATCTCTGGGCACCTGGTGGCTCAGTTGGTTAAGCATTGGACCCCCTTGGTTTCAGCTCAGGTCATGATCTCACAGTTTCATGGCTCAGTGCTAGCAGTGCAGAACCTGCTTGGGATTCTCTCTCTCCTTCTCTCTCTGCTCCTTCCCCACTTGTACTGTCTCTGTCTCTCTCAAAATAAATAAAACTTAAAAGAAAAAAACTTCCTACCTGCTTGTTTTCCTTTGATGATCAGGTTTTTATCTGAACTGCATGAAAATACCTGTGGTTTTTTTTGAGGTTGATGAGAAGTCAAATTGCTAGTATTTGCTTCAAAACCTCTTACTCATTAAAGATGGCTTTTTTTTTATGTTTACTTATTTTTGAGAGACAGAGTGTGTGAGCGGGTGAGGAGCAGAGAGAGAGGGAGACACAGAATCTGAAGCAAGCTCCAGGCTCCGAGCTGTCAGCACAGAGCCCGACGCCGGCCTCGAACTCACAGACTGTGAGATCATAACCTGAGCAAAGTCAGACGCCCAACCAACCGAGCCACCCAGGCGCCCCTGATGGCTTTAAACACCTTGCAGATTAACCTCAAATGTTAGCCTTTATTTTTTGTCTGAGAAATAGGCATCATCAAATATTTATACTTCATCCTGAAAATCAGGCAAAGATCATAATGTAATTACCTGGGAAATGCTAATGAAATGAGACGCAAAGCCTTCTATCTCAAGTGTTCATGATGGTTATGGGAACAACTACCCTTTTCAACAAACCTCAGACTTTCATAGGCAGACAATCTCCATGTAAAAGATTCTGAATTTTCTCATCTTCTTGAAAATCACTTCCACTACCAAGAGAAAACTCAGAGAGTTGTAAATTAAGTCGAGCACACTTGAAAAATGCCGTTTTCCATAGATGTTCTTCAGGATTTCCTATATGCTGGGATTCAAAGGGTTTGGGGTTTGTAAGTAAATGGTGGCGCTCTATAAGGAGTGACTAGAGTAAGCAGTCTCAAGGAAATTAATTACACGGTACGTTTTAACTATCTAGGTACCTCCTTTGCCTAGAAAAACAGCCTGTTGTTTTCATTTGTCATTACTGGGCCTCAAAAAGCTAGGCCTTAGCTACCACCTGGTGACGCCGATGACGCGCGATGTCCTACAGCTGCCGCAATTAGAAAGCTGAGCCTTCTCCTTTAAGAAGCTGACTCACGTGGATGCTGTGTTGTGTGCTCTCAGCTGGGAAGGAGGTGGATCCTAAGTCTCTTCACATTGGCCTCTTCCAGAGAAGGGGCAGAGTTAGCCTCTTTGATTGGCTGCACGAGTACGAGGAGTAGAGTCAGGGGCGGGGCGAGCTGCGGGAGCTGGCTCAGGATCTGCGGCTTCTGGGAGGGGTGGGCAGCGCGGCGGAGGGGTGAGGGAGTGGGGGAGGGTGAACCAGAAAAGGGGCGGGGCCCAGCGGAAGGGGCAGGGTGCCGGGAATGAGGGCGGGGCCTAGAAATGAAGGGCATTCTGGGCCAACTGGGAGAGCCCACTGTTCGAGGGGCGGAGCTACGCCGAGTGATTGACGCTGAGGCCCAACCAGGGAGAGGCGGGGCCAAGGCCAGGGCCTGACTAAACCTGGAGACTCGGGTGGCCGAGGGGCTTCATCCCAGTTGAGGAGCGAAGAACCGCCGGCGGCCGCGGATCTCACAGCCGCTCGGGGTGAGTGCGGTTGGCGGGGGCCGGGCTCGGAGCCCGGTGGAGGCTGAGGAGCCCTCCAGGTCGACGGCTTCGAAGCACTCGGGAATCGGCCCGGGGCGGGGGACCCTGGCAGGAAGTGCCTCTTTCTCGCCGCGCTCCCCCTGGGGTCCCAGCGCGTCCGCCTTCGACCCCTCTGGGCGGGTCCCGGCGCCGGGGCTGCGGGTAGACGGGCTGGGCTGTTTCCTCTTTGTGAGGCCCAGGCGCGGCGGCCGCCGTCGGCCCGCCCCCGCCGCGCAGCCGGGGCGACCGGCGCGCCCGCAACAGCCGCGACCCCTCCGCTCGGCGCCCGCGCCCTCCTGCCGCAGTCTCTCGCCCGGCCAGTATCCGCGGCGCAGCCTGGGAGGCCCTTCCGCGGGCAGTTTGGCCGGCAACCTCCCCCGCCCCGGCTGCCCCGCCCCCACGGGCCGCGTCCCCGCCGCAGTGTCGGGGGCGCGCCGGGGTTCCGCGCCGCCGCGGTCGTCGGGAGGCCTGCTCTTCTGCAGCCTCGCCGCGCCCCCGGCGTCGAAGTGAAGTCCGAGCTCTGCTGGGCAACGGGCGGGGGTCGTCTTTAAAAAGGGCCGCTGTCCTGGCTGCCCGGCACTAGGCACGGGCGGGGGGCCTCGTTGGCTTTGTGTCTGCCCCCCCGGGTGACTGCCGGCCACCCTGCCCTGCAGCTCGCTGGCTGGCCCCAGGAACGAGCGTGTGGCCCCGCCGGGTTGGCGGAGGGCGGGGTGGGACTGTTGGGCGGCCGTCGGGCGTCCCGGGCTGCGGCGGGCCGGCCGGGACCCCGCGCCGCCGCCCGCTCAGCTGTTTCCGGCCCGTGTTTGTGGTGCGGGAGGAGGCCGCCTCGCTCGGTCGGCCCCTCCCGATTGGCCCGCGGCGTCACGTGCCCACAATCAGCTGGGGCCAGCTGGGGCCGCAGGCGGCTGGCGGGTCGCGCGGTCGCCGGCAGCCGGCGGAGGGGGCCGCGCCCTTCCTCCCGGTTCCCTTCTCCGCCCCCGCCGCCGGCTGGAGGGTGGGCGTGCTCTCGCAGCTCCTTTATTTTAGGCAGCTAGGTAAGACAATGAGTATTATGAACAGCGGGAGTTGGAAAACGGAACTGCTACAAAGATCTGTTTAATCCTGACTCTTATTAATCCCCCCCCTTCAAGGGAGAGGCTGGGAAGGTGTACAGCTCATTTATTTTTAAACTTTTTCTGTTTACAGGGCCTTGTTGGTAATCTGAGGATTTTTATTCCAGGTCTCTCTGACAGATGGAAAACCTGAAGTAACCTCAGGCTAGCTAATCTTGTGTTTTTGGAAAATTAGCCTTGCTGGTGAAGTAACTGGGGGGGGGGGGGGGTAATAGGATATTAGCTCACTTTGCGTAGCCGCGCATACAGTGTTGCAGCCGAATTCGCACACAGGTGAACCAAAATACATGAAGTGTTTCCTGGGTAAATATTTGTGCCAGATGTGAAGTGTCTAGGTGTATTCTCTTCCTGAAAGTTTATGGCATATATGTACTGTATTAGATAAGATGGAAATTACCAAGAACTCATGGTCTTTTCTCTAGAAGCCTGTAACTTAGTAAAAAGTCATGAACAAATGAAATTGAGTAACCATATAAACTTAAACGTTAGTCAAATACGAAATAAGTGTTATAGAGGTTGAAAAACCGGGGCAGTGAAAAAAATGGGTAAGAGTCAAGTAGGAAGCATTTCGAACTGGACCGGTATTGCCCCGACCTGGAAAACGGGAGTCTTTGGGGGACATCCAGGCCTGGAAGGAAATATAGGCCTGGACCATTTACAAATAGTGAGAAGGTGGAGCTGGTGGAATTTGGCACACAGTGAATTTTCCATCTCCCATTATCTTTCTGGGTAGGTACTGGAACACCAGGTAGAATGTACTTCCTGGGAAAGACTGATGTCTACCTTTATCATACTCTCACCCAGCTCAGTGCCCAATGCAGGCCTACTGGTTGACTTGTTTTTGAAGTTTATCTCTAGCAACCATCTTCTCTATGAGAGAGGGAGATGATAAAATGTGCTCAAGTAAACTATTTAGTTCTGTACAGGGGAACTAAGGAAGTTGGATTTTTAGAAAAGTAAGGTTGGTAACATACATGTGGTTTCTAAACCACATGTCTGGATTATCAAGGACTTTTCCTTAGACTTACTTGCCTTTTGTTCTACATAAGTGGTAGGAGAGAGAAAAAGGTTTAGAAACCATTAAAAAGCAAAGGGAAATAAAACCAAAATAAGTCTAAAAAGATGTTAAATTAGACAGTACCCTCCAATACAGGCCTAACAGTCCTAAATATGTTCACGAGATGTGAAAGTTAGTTCTAAATATATTCATGAGATATGAACATAGTCCTAAGTATATTTGCACCAAGAATATCACTTTAGGTTTTATAGAGCCTGAATGGCTGTAGAAATCATCTGTTTCTCTGGTAATCCTGTGTAGTAATGGCTGGGTAATGTAGGAACTGAACCTTAGCTATGACATGAACCTTAGCTATGACATGAACTTGACACCTGAATCAGGAAACCAGACAGTTAATTTATACTCTAGTGTATCCAATAAGAGGCTTTTTTGACTCATGGTATTGCATCACAACAAAGGAGAGATCTTGAATTTGTCTTGCCAGTGGGTGTTTTGGGGAGATTACCAACTCAGATTGTTTAGCTGACTCACTGAGTTACATGACTACTCCTATTTTCTAGTGATGACTAAATACGTATTATAGAAATATAGTAAACCTGGAAAACATTCAACAACAACAAAGGCATTATTTGAAGGACGGGAACGAAAATAGTGAAGTTACTGTCAGTTGAAGAGCTGATTCCACCACTAGAACATCATTTGACACAGTAAAGAAAACTGATCGGGTATCGCAAGAGAATTAACAAGAGGAAAACACAGCTTGCTTTTGTCCCTGAAACCTTGGCTTGGTAAATATTTTGTACAAAAATTGGTAAATTGATTTTATGATACATTATGAATTTAACGTATTTTTTTATTTTATTTTATTTTAGGGACAGAGAGAGACAGAGCATGAACGGGGGAGGGGCAGAGAGAGAGGGAGACAGAATCGGAAACAGGCTCCAGGCTCTGAGCCATCAGCCCAGAGCCTGACGCGGGGCGCGAACTCACGGACCCGCGAGATCGTGACCTGGCTGAAGTCGGACGCTTAACCGACTGCGCCACCCAGGCGCCCCTAACGTATTTTCTCCCTTGTAGTTTTTAAGTAGAATTCCATCACAAATCAGTATGAAAATAGTTGATGAGATAACAGCATTAAATGTTAACTATAGTAGTCAACTATTTAAAGTCTTTAGATTTTGTTCCTTTGTTTTGGAGACGGGAGAGACTGAAAAGTAGATAAACATGCTCCAGCATGTTTTCATCTTACCAGAACTATTGCAAAACACAGTCTCCTCTAAAAGGGCAGATTTCTTCAGCTCTTTCTGTACTGGGCTCCTACACCATTCCCTGTTGGAGAGAGTCCTTGTACCTTGTATTTGCCAACCATCTTCTGGCATTGGAAAAGCCCCTCTTACTGGCCCAGCAATAGGTGGAGTCCCAGTATTGTGTGGTCTGTGGTCTGTGGAAATGCCCTAAGAAACTAATCTCTCTACTGAGGAAGAATCTTATCTGTGAATGGGGGGTTTTCCCGTCAGTGGATCCTTAGAGACTCATCAGTGCTTACTATTCTCTCTGGAGTTTTTAGGGTTGGACAGTAAAATGCTTTCTTTGCTGAATTCTGCCTGCCAGGGTTGGATCCTAACTGGATTATTAACCACAGGGAGGGTGTGTACCTATTTTAAGACCTGGAACTGTGACACTGAGAATTTGAGATGCTTCACAAGGTTTCTAACTTTCCTTCTGCTTTTAATTTCTGTCACCTCATCATTTAGCTTTGCAGTGATGAACAGGAGATGAAGCCAGTTTGTTTGTTTCATAGTCTGTGTTTTGATTTCTCCTCTTTAATAGGAAGGGGAAGTTGGGGTGGGGAATGTGGAAGAAGGAAATCTAGTTTTACTGCATTTACCTTTGTTTAACATTTATGATGTGCCAGGCACTGTTCTCCTAATGTATTCTCTCCATTTAATTGTCACAACTCAGAGATGGGTAATGCTGTCTCCGTTTCACAGCTGAAGAAGCAAAGTTTACACAGCTTACAAGGGGCAGAGCTGAGATGTGAACCCAGGCTGTCTGACTCCAGAATTCAAATATCTGGGCCACGTTATTTAAATCCTGGAAATGGGAGAGAAGAAGGCAGCAGCTAGGAATATATTATTTATTTTTGTAATCTTTTTAGAGCTAATCTGATTATAGAAAGTTAAAGATTTTAGCTAGAAAAATCTGAAGAAAAGGGGAGCAGGATAAAATTGATCTTGTCTGGTACTCCTGTTGATCCTTAACCCTGAGTGGCAACTAAGTTTACTTTTTTTTTTTTTTTTTAATTAAAAAAGACTATCTGCTTTCTAAGTGAAAAACCCTGTTCGCCATCTGAAGGAGTTTTTTTTTTTTTTTTTTTTAATTTTTTTTTTTTTTTTCAACGTTTATTTATTTTTGGGACAGAGAGAGACAGAGCATGAATGGGGGAGGGGCAGAGAGAGAGGGAGACACAGAATCGGAAACAGGCTCCAGGCTCCGAGCTGTCAGCCCAGAGCCTGACGCGGGGCTCGAACTCACGGACCGCGAGATCGTGACCTGGCTGAAGTCGGACGCTTAACCGACTGCGCCACCCAGGCGCCCCTGAAGGAGTTTTTAACAGTGGTCAGCACACCTTCTGTCAGGGGCCAGATAGTGAGTATTGTGAATTTTACAAGCCATAAGGTTTCAGCCATAACTGTTCAAATTCTGCTGTTGGGGTGAGACAGCTGTCAAGTATAAGCAAATGTGCGTGATTATGTCCCAATAAAACTTTATTTATGGACATTAAAGTTTGAATGTTTCATAGTTCTCATGTGTCACAAAATAATCTTTTGATTATTTTTCTGTTTTTTTCTTACCATTTAAATTGTGAAAACCATCCTTAGTTTGTGGGTGGTATAAAAGCAAGTGGTGAGCTGAATTTTGCCCACTGGCCTTAGTTGCCTGACCCCTGTTTTTTGTTTGTTTGGTTGGGGTTTTTGGTTTTTTTTTTTTTTTTGGTTTTGTTTTCTTTTACGTTTTATTTTTTGTTACTATTTTTTTTAGTATAATTTATTGTCAAGTTAGCTGACATACGTTATATACAGTGTGCTCTTGGTTTCAGGGGTAGATTCCTATGATTCATCTCTTATATACAACACCCAGTGCTCATCCCGACAAGTGCTCTCCTCGATGCCCATCACCCATTTTCCCCTCTCCCCACCCCCCATCAACCCTCAGTTCTCTGTATGTAAGAGTCTCGTATGGGTTTGCGTCCCTCCCACTCTGTTTGAAACTATTTTTTCCCCTTCTTTCCCCATGGTCTTCTGTTAAGTTTCTCAAGTTACACATATGAGTTAAATGATAGGGTATCTGTCTTTCTCTGACTGACTTATTTCACTTAACATAATACCCTACAGTTCCATCCACATTTTTGCAAATGGCAGAATTTCATTCTGTCTCATTGCCAAGTAGTATTCCAGTGTGTGTGTGTGTGTGTGTGTGTGTGTGTGTGTATATACACATACATATATATATACATATATATATATATATATATATATATATACACACACATACCACATGTTCTTTATCCACTCATCAGTTGGTGGACATTTGGGCTCTTTCCATGACTTGGCTATTGTTGAAAGTGTTGCTATAAACATTGGGGTACATGTGCCCGTATGAATCACCACTCCTGTATCCTTTGGATAATTCCTAGTAGTGCTATTGTTGGGTCAGAGGGTAGCTCTCTTTTTAATTTTTTGAGGAACCTCCATACTATCTTCCAGAGCAGCTACACCAGTTTGCATTCCCACCAACAGTGCCAAGAGGGCTCCCGTTTGTCCACATCCTTGCCAACATCTGTTTCCTGAGTTGTTGATTTTGGCCACTCTGACCTGTGTGAGGTGGTATCTCAGTGTGGTTTTGATTTGTATTTCCCTGATGATGAGTGATGTTGAGCATCTTCTCATGTGTCTGTTGGTCATCCGATGTCTTCTTTGGAAGTGTCTGTTCATGTCTTCTGCCCATTTCTTCACTGGATTATTTGGTTTTTTTGGGTGTTAAGTTTGGTAAGTTCTTTATAGATTTTGGGTACTAACCCTTTCTGATAAGTCATTTGCAAATATCTTCTCCCATTCCGTTGCCTTTTAGTTTTGTTGATGGTTTCCTTTGCGGTACAGAAGCTTTTTATCTTGATGAGGTCCCAGTAGTTCATTTTTGCATTTATTTCCCTTGCCTTCAGAGATGTGTTGAGTAGGAAGTTGCTGCAGCTGAGGGCCTGACCCCTGTTTTTAAGGAAAGTATGTAGCAATGAGCCAGACTAACCAACAGGACACCGTATTTGTTACTGATTTATATATATGTATGTGTAGAAATGTGCTGTGAACAAGTGGAATTTGAAATTAAGAACAATAGTATTTAGTACCCCAAAATAAATACTTAGGTATAAATCTAACAAAATGTGACAAGATCTGTATGAGGGAAAATACAAAACTCTGATGAATGAAATCAAGAATGAAATAAATGGAGAGAGTCCGTGTTGTCAAGATACCAGTTCTTCCCAACTTTAGAGTCAATGCAACAAGTTCCTTTGTGAATATCAACAAATGGATTCTAAAGTTTCTATAAGGAGGCAAAAGACTAGCCAAGACAATATTGAAGGAAAAGAATAAAGTCAGAACACTGACACTACTTGACTTTAAGACTTAATATGAAGCTACAGTAATCAAGACAGTGGTATTGACCAAAGAATAGACAAATAGATCAGTGGGAAAGAATAGAGAGCCCAGAAATAGATCCACGTAAAGATCGTCAGCTGATATTTGACACAGCAGCAAAGGCAATACAGCAGAGCAAAGATAGTATTTTCAATAAATGGTGCTAAAACAACCGGACCCCCACATGCAAAAAAAAAATCTAGACCCAGACTGTACACGCATTCACAAAAATTAACTCAAAATCAGTCACAGACCTAAATGTAAAAGGTAAAACTATAAAACTCACAGAAGATAACATAGGAGAAAATCTAGATGGTATTGCATATGGCAGTGACTTTTTAAATACAACACCAAAGGCATGATCCATGAAAGAAATAATTGATTACCTGGAACTCATTAAAATTAAAAACTTCTGTGCAAAAGATGTCAAGAGAGTAAGAGGATAAGCCACAGATTGGGAGCAAATATTTGCCAAAGACTTCTGATAAAGGATTTCTCCAAAACATACCAAGAACTGTTAAAAACTGAACAAAAAGAAAACAACCTGATTGAAAAACGGCAAATAGCATATGAAAAGCTGCTCCATGTCATATGTCATTAGGGAAATGCAAATTAAAACAACAACGAGATACCAATACGCACCTATTAAAATGGTCAAAACCCTGAACCCTGACAATACCAAATGCTGGCAAGGATGTGTAGAGCAATAGGAACTTTGATTCCTTGCTGGTAGGAATATAAAATGGAAGACACAGTGGTTTCTTACAAAACTAAACCTACCATACAATCCAGCAATTGCACTCCTTGGTAGTTCTCCAAAGGGGCTGAAAACTTCTATCCATACAAAACCTGCCTTTCACACATTTCTGAAAGACAAAAATCTTGCCTTATTTTGCTGTGAACCTAAAACTGCTAAAAACAAAACTTAAATCTGACCTAAAAATAGCCATTTTTAGGAATATATTTTATTGACTTGGCCTCAAACTAGGAAATTACATAGTCTATATTGTCTAACACGTTAAGTTTATTTATTTTAGAGTATGTGTGGGCAGCGGGGAGAGAGAGAGAATCCCAGGCAGGCTCTGTGCTTGGAGCTGTGAGGTCGTGACCTGAGCCAAAATCCAGAGTAGGGCACTTAAGCAACTGAGCCACCCAGGCACCCCCATATTGTCTAGTTTTTAACATAGTTGACCTTGAGCAACACAAGTTTAAACTGATGAGTCTGCTTATACATGCATTTTTTTTCAATAAATACTGTCGATGTATTTTTTCATAGTTTTCTTAATGTTCTCTATTGTAAATACAGTATGTAATACATCTAATATAGAAAAGGTGTTATTTGATGCTTATGTTATTGGCTGTGGTTTATGTTATGTTTATGTTGTCCGTAGGCTTCTGGTCAACAATAGACTATTGTTGTGCTTATTTGCAGATTTTTCAACTGTGCAAGGTGGGGGCGGGGGTTGGCATCCCTGACCATCCCCCTCTCCCCCATTTTGTTCAAGAGTCACTTGTAATCCATTCCTGGAGATGTCTTTCATGGATTTTTCAAAGAGAAAAAAACCTTTCTTTTTTTCTCTTACAAGTTCTGTAAATCGTGTAAATTTTTAAAAATTCTGTTAAAAAGGTATAGTTTCTAAAAATGTGATTGCTTCACTAGGGTCTCCTATTAAAATAGAAAATGGAAATTCTAAGTAGCTAAATGTGCTATTCAAGGGCAAGGAAATTGAAACAGTTACTAAAATGTGATCTATAGATCATCTATGAATTTCACTTGTATTTTCAACTTGGCTTCTCAGTTTCCAGTAACTTCAGTTAAACTGATAATAGCCTACCAATAAACAACCACATTTGGTAGTTCTTTCAAGCTTTTAAGGATTTTAATAACCTGGAACTAAGAAAAGGAGTACCAAAGAGACCTTATTTATTAAATTATCTGGGGGAATAGTACTTATTAAAATTGTGTTTTGCTTGAAATGTTAAAAAGAAAGAACACATCTTAAAGCTTTAGCTGTGATGCATTTGACCTTAGTTTTGGTTATAAACTTGAACTTCAACACTGACAGAGACCAAAGTGTGCATTTTACTAGTTAAGATACAATAAGGTGTCCCTACAGTTGACACAGAAATCGTTAGTCATCTATGAAAGCTCAGTTTTAAGGTTTTTTTTAAATATGTGGCTGAAGGGTTTTGGGGACTCTTCTAAGTGTAAGCAAGGGACTTAGCATATCTGGGAAATATTTTGAACATAAAACCAGAAAATAGATCAGTGATTGCCTGTGATTGAAGAGGGGCTTGTGGGAATTTGGGGGAGGTGATAGAAATATTCTAACGCTGGTTTGTGGTGATATGCAGTGGTGGCATAACTTTATAAATTTACTAAAAATCATTCAGTTGTACACTTACAGTGGCTAGATTTTATGGTGTGTAATTTATTCCTTTAAAAATCTGGGGGGGGGTGGTTCTTAAAAGAATTAGCTATATGCTGTCAGACAAAAAGTTTCAAAGTTTGTGAAGGAGTAGTCTATTTGAGCTCTTAGAGATGGCTAAAGCACATGCCTTTGACCTTATTTTTGTAGTGCTATTAAGTTTAGCACAAGTATAGTGACTGACACCCATGAATGTATGTTGCATTTGGTAATAACACAGTCCCTAGCCACAAGAGGTTTATCTAGGAGGGATGAGAATTTGAATTAAGACATTGATGGGGAAGGAGGAAAGACCTCCAAAAGTGATTTAGGAAGTACTGTTGGTTTTGCAATTTTTCTAAGAAGTTGCCAGGGTTTCTCATTTAGGAGAGTGTGTCATTTGAATTGGCCACCAACCAAGAAAGGAAATCTAGGAGGGATCAGCATGGAGGCAGGAAGGGTACATGGTAAATCTGAATCTGGCAGCCCAGTGGTCACTAGAGAATAGAGAGTCAAAAGAACTGGGGCAAGGTTTCATTCAGGCCCCAGCTTGGCCAGTGTCGGGACTTCATTTCTTCCTCTAACTAGGAGGGTGACAAATTCCTAGTTAAGAAAAGTCAAGATTAAATGTGGTATGTAAAGTACCAAGTGCAGTGTCCCATGCAGTGTAGACGCTAAGTAATTACTAGGTGTAAGGCAGAGTTTAATATATTCCCCAGATCCCAAGAAGCCTGATTCAGTTGTTACGTCTTAGCTTTTTAATGACCTTCCTCCTTAAATAATAAAGTGGCGTTGTGATTGATACCAGCCTCTTGAGAATTTGGATAGTGTGAGTCAGTAGTAGGTTGTTCCTAGCCCTGCAAAGCTAAGGCTTAACACCTAGAACCTGATGACCCCACCCTGCACAGGTTTTTCTACTTCCTAAAGACTTTTGACAGAAAAGGATGTTTTGCTGGTTTTTGCTAGATTCCATGGCATTCCAACTTAGCTTTTTTGGCAAATAAGAACTACATTTTACAGTTTTGTGTACATATATAGTACTCTATAAATGGAAACCACAACTAGAAATAGTGACTCTGCACAGATATTTTTGGTTTTGGTAATGAATCATATAATTGAATCCAGTAAAAATACTTGGGTAAAAGTAAAAAATAGACTGAATTTGAAGCAGGGAAGAGAAAGCATATTAAATCTCTTTACCCCATTTAGGATAAAGGGCCAGTAGCAAATGGTCAAGCTATATTGTAATTTTGAATCAAAGATAGAATGATGTAGGGTATAGGCAGAGTTCGTTTTGAAGCCCAGTACATTTTCCACAACAGCATTGTGTCTGCCATGGCCAATTCAAAAACATCTAGATACTTCTATATTATGGTTGAAATAAGTTACACTATGAATATTATATTTAAAAGTTTGGAGAAAAATTGGCCTTAAAGTAGTGAGTCCCAGAAGCCCAAGCAGGGGGTGAACTGCACAAATACTAGTTTCCAGAGAAATCCAGAATCCCAGCACTGTGTCTTAAGACGTAGGACAGGAAACCTTGCTGTTGATTACTTTCTGTAGATGACTGGTATTAAGAAACGTGACCCAGATCACCTGCTCACAAGCCGTTGCATGCTTTGGTTATGTGAAGAGTCATACACTCCGATGTCTTACAGGGGAAGTAATTATGTGATGCAAAGTGGTGATTGAGCAGACAGAATGACCTCAGGGGAGTTGCAGCTACCACTCAACTCTAGTCATTGTTGCCTTATGAGAACAGGTGCCCCATGTGCCAAATCTCCCCATTGTTTAAAAAAAAAAAAAAAATACAGGCTCTATCGTTAGAAATCTCTCAAGTCTTAAATGGTGACCCAGCTGTTTTTTATTAATAAACTGTGTGGGCCACATTAAACATGTCCACAGTGGACATATGTTTTGTAAGGAAAGGGTTGCCTGTCTTGTTCACTGCTGTGTCCCCTATGCCACCAAACGAGTTCAGCCTGCAGGCCTCAAATTTGCAACCTCTGACCTTTATGTAACAAATACTGTGTTCTTAAGCCTTTGGAAAAGGGAAAGCTATCATTTTAAAGGCTGAAAGGATAGTTTTACCTTCTGTTGTCATTTTGCAAAAATGTAATCAAAAAGTTAAATACCATTTCTTAAGTGGTGTCATTTTCACCCAGGGTTTATTCATTGGCATGTTTGCTTAAAGTGGTTTTCCTTTCACTAGCCACAGATTTTAATTGTATTTACCATTTGTTTTTCATTCTTCTTAAACTTTCATATCAAAATATTTAATGGAAGTCGTAATGATCTTTGTGATAATGACTTTTCTGATGACCTTAGGACCACCTAATAACTAAGGAAGAAGTTCACAGATGTAAGAAGGAATGGAATTTTTAATTTGTAATGAAATTTCCCCAAATTTAAAATGACAGTGGATTCTTACTACAAACATAAATTGTAGATTATTTTTCATAGTGGCAGCTATAGCAACTCTGCATGCCATTTAAAATATATGTAATACAAATATTTAAAACACAGGAGCTGAAAGCCACACTGGGAATAAATTCTTTTTTTAATGAGAGCTGTTGTGTATTCTTGACTATATCTGGATCTTTAAAAAATAGCGTTTAAGGGGATTAATTGCTGTAAATTGAAGGAGTTGCATATATTCACTCTCTAACTTTTGAAATCCTGAAGTGTGATTATTCTTGTTTTGGAATTTGGATTCAAAGCTCCCCCCCCATCCCCCCAGTGTTTCAGCACTTCCGTGATATATTGAATCAGTGTGATTTCTTAAACATAAGTTATGTAATAATGGCTTCTCTTTCTCTTCTTCTCTGTTCTTGTTTTCCTAGCCATATGCCAGGGCAGTGGAAGAATTTTGGCTTTAGGTTGGGTGAACTGCACTCCAGTCATGGTTTTCTGTACTTGAAAGCTGTGTAACCTTTGATCACTTAATAACCTTGGATAAGTTATGAAGTGGGGCTGATAACCTCACAGAGTTATTGTGACAATTTTGAAATAAGTAAAGCACCTAGTGCTCCACAGACTCCAGCCTAATGTTAATGCCATCATCCCTCCATGGTTGTAGAGGTACCTGATGACCAGAACCACCCCATGCTCTGGACCAAGACTCCCCTCTTCTCGTTTTCTGATCACCCCTTTTTCTACTCTTGGAATCATCCCACTCATGCCCCACAAGTCTTTCCTCAAATTATACATACTCAGAATGTACACTTAACACTTAGCCTAAGCCTTTCTGACATCTCTGCCTGTGCTGCTTCTTATTCAGTTTTTGATACTCCACTTTTTCCTGTGTTTTTCATACCAACCAAGAGAGAAGTGATCTTGTTCTGGCCTCGCCTAAACACGTTTGCTTCCTTGGCTCACTGTTTCTAAACGGTTCTTAGCTTGGTTTGCCTGTTTATTTGTTCAGTGAATGAACCTTGGATCCTTTAGTACAGAGTCAACTATTTCCCATAATAGTGCTGCAAAGGAGTACTACTACAAAGTAGATATTTTATTTATATATGTAATTTATGTATGTATGAATAAATGGTTCTCATATATATGTATGTATAAATGACTCCCACCAAGTAGATACCAGCAGTTTTTTTTTTTTTTAATCATAATGCTTTCTTGTGCTTTTCCATTTGCTCCTAGGTTTTTAGAACTTCAGCTATAAAAATGGGCAGAATTTTCCTTGATCACATTGGTGGTACCCGTCTGTTTTCTTGTGCAAACTGCGATACAATCCTGACCAACCGCTCAGAACTCATCTCTACTCGGTTCACAGGCGCCACTGGCAGAGCATTTCTTTTTAACAAGGTTGGTGGGAAGACCAGTTCCATTTCCTAAGTGGGTTCAGTGAATGTATTTGACAGCAGTACTAGAATACCTCTCAGAGTTTGGAGATACCAGAAATGAGAGCTATAATCTGCATGTTCAAATGAGTGCCCACTAGCTTACCTTTGGGACCTTAGGAAGGGATTACTAGAATGTGAGTTTTTTACCATGAAAGTTTGAAGACTGTTACAATAAGAAGTAGTCTCCGTTGCTTTAGAAAACATTCAGTGTAAGAATTTAGTAGTGACTTCATGGACTGTGGAAGAACGTAGAAATGCCACTACACCCATGTTACTGATTTGTCCTTATGTGGGGATAGCTGCATTAAGCTTTCATAGCTTGACAGTGCAACTGAATGAAGATCATCTAACCAACTTCCCTTGCTCTAATTTATGCTCACCAGTCATCCTTCTGATTATGTTGTGGCTTATGGCATGCCAAGGGGAAGAGCATTTACCGATTTACTAATTAATGACTAGTCTGCCCACTTCTCTATTTCTGGCTGGCTTTAAAATTGGTTGAGCCGATTCTGTCTCCTGGAAATCTCTAATGTGTACTAGCAGAGTTGAATTTCCAAATCTTTTAGGCTAAGAGACAGAACTAGTCTAAGGTACTGCTCTTAAAAGGTCAACTAAACTTCCCCTGTGGACACCCCTCTGTTCCACTTAGAAATAAGCTTTTCTCTCAAAGAATTGATAGTGTATACCCCTTGATCTTTATTTAGGGATGGAGCAGGAGTTGGTACACTATGGCAGGCCAGCTGCCTGTTTTTGTAAATAATGAAACACAGATATATTCATTCATTTATGTATTGCCTGTGGCTGCTTTTGTGCTACAACAGCAGAGCTAAATAGTTAGAACAAAGATCATATAGCCTTCAAAGCCAGAAATATTTACTATCTGGCCATTTACAGAAGAGTAAAGTGTAGAGGACTTTTGGATGGTCAGAATCGTTGGAAATTCTTCACAGATTATTTGAATCCACTTGAAAACTGTATTGCCATGTATGATCTATAGTTGGCTTAGGGTGTCTTTTTCGGTTTGTATATAAAATGTATTTCCAGAAACAGATTTGGCAAACCTTTTTTATGGAATACAAGTTGCATACTAGGTTCTTTTACATTGGTAGCCTTATTTGAACTCCTCGTTGAATGGTGAATAATGACAGCTAGATCCAAACCAACATTTTACGACTCCAAGTTGAGGACTCTTCGCTGCAACACAGAAATGTAACTAGTGTATATGAATAATATGGTTAGGACTAGTATATAGTATAGTAATTCAAGATTGCATTAGATGTCCAGTGCAATTTCCAGATATTTGCCTTTCCCAGCAGCTTCTAAAAATAGCCCTTGGGAAGGGTATGGTAGGTTTGACTAAAGTAACAACTGCTGTTTGCTTTTCTCAAGTTGCTGTCATTGCATCAACCACAATAGTGTGTGCTTTTTGGGCCAGCAACTCACATGGCTCTGCAATTTTGTGTTCCCCTGTTTCTTAGGTAGTTAACCTGCAGTACAGTGAAGTTCAAGACCGGGTCATGCTCACTGGCCGCCACATGGTTCGAGACGTGAGCTGCAAGAACTGCAATAGCAAACTGGGATGGATCTATGAGTTTGCCACTGAAGACAGCCAGCGCTATAAGGAGGGCCGTGTGATCCTGGAGCGCGCTCTAGTGCGAGAGAGCGAGGGCTTTGAGGAGCATGTACCATCCGATAACTCTTGAAGAAAAAGAGCTAACTCCATCTCTTCCCAGGTCTCCTTCACTGAAAACAAAAATCTACTTACATACACTGTCACCTTAGCATCAGGGTCGGATTCATGAACTGCGGAACAAGAGGTTGTGAGAATCTAAGATGGAACCTTTCTTTCTTTCTTTTTTTTTTTTTTAATTTTCAATTTTCCATCCAGCAGCAGTGTGTAGAGAGAATATTATGCAGATGCTGTTAATTTTTTTTCCCCTGTGTTTACATCTTGAGGCAGAATAGTCTATCTGCAGCTACGTGATGGGCTATGTGAGGAAAAAAATCTGGGCTATTAGAGTGAAAAAGTGTGTTGTATGTAAATTTTGAAAGGAAAAATGTGTCAAGAGCATGGTTTTTAAACTTATTTGGGCTTCATTTAAAAAAAATTTTTTTTAAACCCAGTTATTTCACTTGATTTGCTAGCTTCAGGGAAGAGATCCGAATTTGTGACCAGCGCTAAAGGTTCAGTGTTAGTATGGCTTGTGCTGGCCATTGTGCCATATTCTTGTTGGAGATGAACCGTAGCACCAGAGCCCATCCTTCCTTGTCAGTCTTGACCCAAAGATGTCACCAGTCCTAGTTATTTGTCACCACGTAATTGGTGTTGATTGGAAACTTTTCCTGAAATGGGGCAGAACTGCTTGGTTGTCTTTTCCATGTAACTTAAGCATAGTAATATAAATAAAGTGATAGTTGGATGTTTTTGGTCCTGTGTTGCTTTTAAAAACACCTTTTAAAAGAGCAGAGTATTTGATAAGTAATTTTCCTGGTAGTGTTTCTTTTCATCTCTTAAGCTAAATTGAGTGTGTAGAGATTACTTTGTTTAAAGCATACTGTTTAAACTCCTAATACTGCGTTAAGAAAAGAGTTGAATGGAATGTCTGTGCATCCATGCAGAAAGCATTTCATCTGCATCTGTTTTAAAAGAAGGGGAGAAATGAAGGAGCCTATCTAAAATTACTGCTTTGCAAAGTGTTTTCAGCCTGTCCTCAGTTTTGTGTTGATTTTGACACGTCTGTAGAACCTAATAGTTTCATCAAAGCACTAGATCTGTCATTAGCATTATTTTCTCAGATCTACCCTCAGAAGTTCAACTATTGAAATTTAAACTGTACTTGGTCCTTTCAAGCAGAAAGGGATCAAATGTGACTCAGGGTGTTATTTTAGCCCCAAATTTACAACATTATGAAGTATTAAAATATAAATGTTTCTTTATCCAAACTATTTCTAGATATTCTAGTATTTGTTTCTGGTGGAATAAATAACATTAAAATTGGCTAATTATTTAAAATGTGTGAATGGATGTTTGCGTGCTCAATCTCTAGGTCTTTGTCTAGAAAGGATATTTGCCTCAATTAGCAAAATCTTTCTGTCATTGGTATTAGAAGTGACTTCTGAGTACAGTTAAGATTAAGTTTCTCTTTTTTGCCTTCGGGCTTTTGGTTAGAGGCATAGGTCTCTGATGAAGTAGGTGTATAATACTGCATTTGAGAGAAGTGAACACAAATGATCTTTCCTTCACCGTGGAATAAATCTTCAAGCTTTAAGAACCAGCTTTCATTCCCATCCATTTCCATACTGGCCTTGGATTACATGCACATCCCCGCTAGCCTGCCTTATCTGCAGCACTATGAGCATTTGCTGTCACAATAAAGTATATTTTGTCTTGCATTGGTGCAATATTACTTATTTTCCACTGAGCCTTCTCTAGTAATCGTCTTAGTTTTAAAAAAAACTTTTTATTTTGGAGAGAGACAGAGCTTGAGTTGGGGGAGGGGCAGAGGGAGAGAGAGGGAGACACAGAATCGGAAGCGGGCTCCAGGCTCTGAGCTGTCAGCACAGAGCCCGATGCAGGGCTCGGATTCACAAACTGCGAGATCATGACCTGAGCCAAAGTCGGATGCCTAACAGACTGAGTCACCCTGGCACTCCTCATCTTGTCTTAGTTTTAACGTGAACACATATGTCATACCTTTGAGTAGCTGTGGCTTTCTTCAATTAGCAGTGATAAAGTGACATTCTGGCTCAACTTTACCTAATCTTCCCCAGGAGATACTGAATTTACCAGTACTAACTTCTGTGAGATGACTTTGTCTCAGGCACTGATGAACTATAGTGTATATGAACAAATAAAATGACCCATCACTACATTAACTTAAGCGACTGGCAGGTACCACAATGAACAACAAGGTCTTCTGTCTTCCTCTTAAAATCTTTGCAAAAATAAAAAAGCAACGTGGAAGATCCAGTTGAATTGGATTGTTTATGGAAAAGCAAACACTGTTCACTGGAGATGGGAAAGCACTAATGGGAAGGATTTTGCTTTGGGATGAGGAGGTTGACCAAATACAGGGGAGTATATCACATAATCAGTGGGTCACTGAGGGATGGACAGAGTAAGCTTTAATATTTGAAGACTTCGGAATCCTTTTTTTTTTTTTTTTTTTTTTTTTTTAGTTTTTAATGTTTATTTTTGAGAAAGAGACAGAATGTGAGTAGGGGAAGAGCAGAGAGAGACACAGAATTTGAAGCAGGCTCTGGGCTCCGAGCTGTTAACACAGCCCGATGTGGGGCTCAAACTCTCAAACTGCAAGATGGTGACCTGAGCTGAAGTTGGATGTTTAACCGACCGAGCCACCCAGGCGCCCCCAGAACCCTTCCTCTTAATTTTAAATGACAGTGGCTATGAGTTATTTTGATTTTAAGCCACGTGAGTGCTTTTATTTAAAGAGAACCTAAAGTGAATATTTCTGGGGTTAAGCATTTGTTAGTGATTACTGTAATGATTTATGTTTCCCTTGTGAGTGGCTACTTTGGCACTGGAGGAGAAAAATAGTAGTACCATGTCTGTTTTCTAAATTTACCTATTCGTAAAAGTCACATGGGATGTTTCAATACAGAGGTGGCCCCAGCCCAGGCTGAAATCAGTCCACAGGTAATCTTGATCTGGCAGGATTGGGAAACTACCAGTTGTAAAATATTCAAAGACATGTTTATGATGGTTCATTTCCACACTGGTTATAAAAATATCTCAGTTTAAATAGATATCCACTATTGCATGCCTGTTTTAACACCAGCTTCCCACCAGGAGCCATATAAAACCTTCTAGGGAAGGTGTGAATTGGGAGTAGAGCAAGATTAAACTGAAAAACTGTTAAAGGCTAGCACTTTGCACTGATACGAAAATTACTATAGAAATAAAGCAGAACTAAAAGGAAAAATTAGGATGGATACCCATCTAAAGGTGAGTGTGAATTGTATGGCTTCTTTGTTTTAAAATAGTGGGACTCAACAAATTGAAGCTTGTATATTATACTATGTATGTAAAATATAGGCTCCAAAGCACCATTAAGGATTTTGTGACCCTGGACAACACTCTACATATTTAGGCTTGTGATGTCATCTGTAATCTGACCACCTGGGAGGCTTGTTAAACTGAATTATGCCCCCATTCCCTTTCCCGATACTGGATTGGTCTCTGAGGGGGAGCCAAGAAACCCAGAGTTTTTACCCTACTGCAAACATAACCTGTCTGTGAATACATGATAATCACTATTCAAAGGGTTATTCAAACTCAAAATATAGTAGTCTCCCATTATCTGTGGTCTCACTTTCTGAGCAATCAATCACTGCCTGTGGTCAGCTGTGGTCAGGAAGCAGATGATCCTTCTGACAGTGTGACTCCCATCACAATGCCCTTGTCATGCAGCTCACTTTCATCATGTTGGCACTTTATCCTCTCACATCATCACAAGAGGAAAGGTACAACATATTTTGAGAGAAACCACATTTGCATAACTTATTACAGTATATTGTTAAAATTGTCCTACTTTATTGTTAATCTCCTACTGTGACTAATTTATAAATTTTATCTTTTGTACATATAGGAAAAAACATACTATGTGTAGGGTTCAGTACTGTCTCAGTGTCAGGCATTGACTGGAGTCTTAGGCGTATTCCCTGCTGATAAGGGGGTGGGGAGGGGCTACTATAATGTATGGTTATGGTTACCACCTGGTACAAACAGGTGTTTCTCACAAGAGGCCCATAGAGAAGTAGGAAGGAGAGAAAAAAGGATTAATAAGATTGCCACCTGCTTAAAAACAGTGATCCTTAAAATGAATAATCCAACAGATAATAACTTTTAAGGAGAGGAAGAGTCTCCTGGGAAAAAGTTTCTAAAAGATCACTAAACTTTAAAGACTCAGTGTTGAGTGTGATTTACTAGCTATGTGACTTTGGGAAGTATGTGACTTAAGCTCTTTTACAGAGACAGAGTGCCAGCAGGGGAGGGGCAGGGAGAGGGAGAGAGAGAATCCCAAGCAGGCTCCACGCTGTCAGCACAGTCAGATGCAGGGCTCAATTTCATGAACCATGAGATCCTGACCTGTGCAGAAATCAAGAGTCAGACACTTAACTGACTGAGCCACCCAAGTGCTCCTTGGCTTCACCTTCGTTTTAACCTTTTAACCTTCACTTTCTTAAGTATAAATTACAAACACAAGTTCTATCTTAATGGTTCTTGTTAAAACATAGTGGAATACCTGGCTTAAAAACCTGTTAAGTATTATGCAAATGTATGGAATAACTATGCTGTTTTTCATTAATCCTTCACAATCCTTTACAATTTACTCCAATTTTACTCTGAATTAAAGAATGGCCAGAATGCTTTCAAAGCTCTTGAAATCCTTCCTGGTCTTAATATGCCTTTATAACAATTTAGGGAAAGAAATCTGCTGTTTATCAAATGTTATCATCTTGACCTTTTTGCCTTTCATAGGCAAAAGAATAGACATTTTACTTTGCTTTCAAAAATTGTCAAAGCTCCTATTTTTCTCCTACCATGGAACAGAAGGAAGAAAAGGTAAAAGGCTCATTGAATATAACCTCAATGATAAAGTAAATAAAGAAAAAATAAAACCTCCATTTCCCCCGCAGCCAGACAAGATAACTTTTGAGAAGAATCCTGTAAGAATGTTCACTAATAGGTAGTGACTACTCCAAACCTAATTTTCTTTCTCCTGTGTTGTCTTAGCCTATTCCACACTACTGCTATAATAGCATTGATCCAATTTTTAGAGTCCCAAGATTATGGCAAAAATGGTTTATATACCAAATCATCTCATTTTGATCCTCCTTTGTAGATTTGCCCCAAAGATAACGAACACGTCATGTATTGTCCCTGGATTTAAAGCAAAGTACAAAGACCAATTCCATCTAATAACTTAGAAAACTTATCCAGAGCAAAGCCCAGCTTTGAAAAAGGAGGCATTTGTGTTCCTGAGGATTGGCCAGAGGCTTTCAGGATCTGGTGCAGTTGGAGAAACCCCACACAGTGTGCCCCTGCATCGGGAGGTTGGCTTCAGCTGTTCCCCAGAATCTCACTCCCCTTCCACGAACTGTTGAGGTACCATGGGGTGAGCTGTCAGCATCTGGCCACCAACCTTCTCAGCTAACCAACACTACCTGTAGCCCTCCCAGAAAATACTGGGCAAAGTGGAGGTGTCAGTGTGAACACATGAAGATTCTCTGAGAGTTCTCCTTCCCTAGCTAAGCCATCTCCCTTCCCATAGGTTCCAAGCCAACTGGAAGGTGCTCAGACGCATTTGTAAAACCTGCCGATATGCCAAGAGGAACCAGAAGCTTTTCCAATCCCTTTCTGAGTAAACCTTAGGTCCTGTGTTAAAGTAGGCTCCATAGAAAACAAGTTTCAAAGATTGAGAGGAGGCAGTATTTTCAAGGACTTGAGTAATAAGGACTAAAACAGTTGAGTGGCCCCTGCTGAAGTTTACAATGAAGAAAAAATATTTTTTAATAGACTATCAGCTGGGACTCATGATCCCAGGAAAGTACCAGTAGATGGCATGAGTACGCAAGAAGTTCAGCCCTTAACTGCCAGTCTGACCTGTCTCTTGGAAAAGAACATCTGAGACAGTCTCACAGTGCCCCCAAATGCGAGAGGACTTCACTCCAACAGGGTAGAGTTGTTGTGGGGGTCAAAGGAAATCAGATGTGAGAACGTGCTTGGAAACTACAAAGATTATAAAAATAGTCTGGTTTCTAGTTTTGGGGAGAAGTGACTTTTTTCTACCATGTTTGTTTTAGTATCTAAAGTTTCAGCTTACACAGCTTCAAGCAGTATTTTTTTCAACAACTATTTTTTAATATTAGCTTTTATTTTGGAAATGACAACGTGAGTCACAGAAAACTGAACGCCACAGTGTGACTTTGAGGTCGGTTAACCTCCTGAAGCCTCATTGCCTCAACGTTAAAATATGGAAAAAAAAATTATGGGGAATGTGTGTGAAAATTCTTTATAAGCCATATAGTAGTCCAAAAATAAAATACATTCCTATAAATTGAGTGAGGGTCAATGAGTTATTTAGCATAGGCTCCAGTTGCTAGAAAGTATTTCGCTCATTCCTTTATCCATCCAGCAATGTTTGAGTGCCTGTTCCCCGTGTAAGACAATATGCTAATACTCAGCAGCACCTGGCACCCACTTCCCAGCACCCAGATGAAGCCCAGTAAAAATGCTCCAAGCTACTTTATCAATACTGACTGTATCCCTCCTGCAGGAAATGAAAGGCAACCAACATAGGGGTGCAAAAGCTGATGAAGCATCTTCATTCTTCCAGGAATCGATTCATTCCTAAGTTTGAAAAGACGGAACCTTCCAGATTAAATAAAAATAACAGAAATCATCTCTGCAGGTGCAATGGATTCTGAAATTGGATTGGCCTTCCATGCTAAAACAAGCTTCATCTGTTTCCCTTCCAGGAGGAGGTAAACCAGGAGAAGGGTAAATCAATATTTCCAGGGCACACGGCCATAAGAAAGGACACTGCTCACATCTGACAGCCATTCCAAGTAGAGGATGTCCGTAAAGGTGGGAGCCAAGCCTCAGGGCCTTCTTTGCACAAGAAACATCTCAGGTAAAGTGTTCTTTAAATTGGAGGAGCGGGGGCTGGGGCAAGTTGTAAATTCATAGGCCCTCAGATTTAGGCATTTTTCTGATGAGTGATCTCAAACTCAAGTGCCTTTGGATGCCGGACAGTTCACTGAGGTGAGGCCTGTGGGCCTGTGTAAGACCATGGAAGGTAGGGCTGCAGCGTGGAGAGTGAGAACGTATACCACTTCAAGACCATCACTTTCAACTCCGATCAAGAGAGCTGGCCAAACACAGCTTATTCTCTGGGGCCTTGGGGCTCCAGCTTACATCCCTAATCTGGCCCAACTGCACATTTTAAACATTTGGAAACTAAGGCCAGGAGAGGAGAAATGACAAAGCCAGGTTCTTATTGCTATCTTAAGTAGCAGGTTCTCTGCTATCTTAAGTAGCAGAGAGAAGACTCTGTTCGGGGTGAGGCATCTTAACACAACAGAGAGCCCAACAGGAGTATGTTAAAGCCTGAGCACACTAACATTTTCACAGCAGCCTTGGGAGGCAGACTGGTTAAGAGCATGAACCCTGCAGTCAGAGTCCCTGTGCCTGAATCCCAGCTCTAACAATTAATAACTGTGTGCCCTTACACAAGTTACTTAAGCTTTCTGTGCCTCGACTCCCTCATCTGATAATAGTGATAATGGTGCTGATAATAGCACTGACTTCGTAAGGCTGTCGTGAGGATACAATGAGTTAAAATGTGGAAAGTGCTTAGAGCAATGACTAGCCTGTTAGCATTACCCCTCCCACGTACAGACACATGCACGCTTAGAGGTCAAGGTCATACAGCTTTCCTTAGAGGTCGAAAATCTGCGTCTGCACACATGCACAAATGCACACGCAGGGGGTATGGCACTCCCTCTCAGACATACCGATTTCCTGGCCTCCTCAGCCTTATATCCTCAGTGACCAACCTGAGAAGAATTGCAAAGGGAGGGGCTGGAACAGAGGCCAGAGCTGGGTGGCTGGGTGGGTTTTTCTACTTTTCAGGAATAGTGTAGGCTTCCGGAAAAGCAAGCCCAGGGATGAAGCGGTTTACACACACCAGTGTTTCTCAAACTTTAGCGTGCATTAGAATCAGCTGGAGGGTGTGCTCAAACACAGAATGCTGGCTGCACTCCCGGACTTTCTGATTCAGCAGGTCTTGGGTAAGGCCTGAGAATTTGCATTTTAACAGATTCCCAGGTGATGCTGAAGCTGCTGTTCCTGGGGGGCCTACACGATAAAAAAAAACACTGATATACATTTTTTTTTTTAATGCTCAAAAGAATCATATGAGTTTGGCCTTTTCTCCATGCTATAGTGGAGAAAACCAAGTCCAGAGAATGTGGCTGACGTCGTCAGCATCACACCATTTGTAAGGAGTGGAACAGGGTCTTGAATCAAGTCAGCCTGACTCGGAAGCCTGTGGCATTTCTACCTCCCCATGTGGCGTGAGGCATGATCATTTACTCTCCACCAGGACCTTGCCATGGGCCGGAGGCACCAAGATAGGGTGTCTGTGATGAGCTGGAGTGTACAGGTGGAGAAGACGTAAGGGAGACTTCTCTGAAGCAGGGAAGGCCTTCCTACTGGTTCCTACTGTCTCCCCTCCCTGTTCACCAACTGCTGTTATCTCCTGGGCATTCACAGCCACTAAGTCTGACCAGGCCACATCCCTGACACCCCCTTTGTTGACTGTCCATTCCCTGCTCCCTCCAAGACCACGTCTGACTCTGCAAGCTCATGAGCCTCAAAGCTGTAGTCCTACTGAGTTTATGTCCGCCTCTGAAAGTGACCTGCTCTCTCTGGCTCACCGTGCTATGCTCAGTTTTCCCTCTGACTAGGGTACCCACCCCCTTCTTTGCCTGGAACACACCTCCTTGTCCCAGAAGACTCAACAGCTCTGGCCACCCCTCAATCCCACCAGTGCGGGCTGTGTATACCTCCTCTACCTTCTCGAGAGTACCGTCCGTGGCTTACCTCTGTCATAACACTTGTGCGTATTGTTGGGTAATTATATATTTATTGATATATTTCTCCAATACTAAATATCTAGTCTAAACCAACTTGTACCTTTAAGTCCTCAGGGGCTATTACAGTATTTGGTACAGGGTGGGGCAGTGGTCCTGAAACTTGTCTGCACATTAGAATCACCTGGGCATTGAACCCCTGGGTGGTTCAGTTGGTTAAGTGTCCGACTTTGGGGGCACCTGGGTGGCTCAGTTGGTTAAGCGGCTGACTTCGGCTCAGGCCATGATCTCACGGTCCGTGAGTTCGAGCCCCGCGTCGGGCTCTGTGCTGACAGCTCAGAGCCTGGAGCCTGTTTCAGATTCTGTGTCTCCCTCTCTCTGACCCTCCCCTGTTCATGCTCTGTCTCTCCCTGTCTCAAAAATAAATAAAACATTAAAAAAAATTTTTTTTAAAAAGTGTCCGACTTTGGCTCAGGTCATGATCTCACAGTTTGTGAGTCGGAGCCCTGCATCGGGCTCTGTGCTGACACCTCAGAGCCTGGAGCCTGCTTTGGATTTTACGTCTCCCTCTCTCTCTGCCCCTCCCCTGCTCATGCTCTGTCTCTCTCTGTGTCAAAAATAAACATTAAAAAAGTTTTGTTTTAAAAAGAATCACCTGTCCATCTTTGAAAAATCCAAGCCCAGGTCACACTCCAGATGAATTAAGTTACACAGTCTCTGAAGGTGGGACACAGGGCATTAGTATGTTTTTCAAATCTCCGCAGGTGAACCAATGTGCAGATAAGCTTGGGAAACATTGAAGTCGAGTTTCAGGATGCAGGATGGTTGGACGGTTGGAAGGATGATTGGATAATCAGTTTGAAGTTTGAAAAGGAGTATACCACGCAGAGAGAGGGAGAAGAGTTTTTAATGAAAAGTGGCAGCATGAACAAAAGCCCAGAGGTAACGAAGTACACAGGAGCATCATGATCCAAGATATAAAGGTAGTGAGCAGGTGGACCAGGAAGGACCCAACTTGCTGTGCTCAGGAATTTAAACTTTGAGCTGTAAGTGGATGGAAAGCATTGGCAGAGTATAACACAGAAGGGTGAAATAAACATTTTTTTTTGGAAAACCAGTTGGCAACCATAAGATCTTACTGGAGTAGAGAGAGGCTGGAGGCAGGAAAAAAAGTGGTTTTTCCTCTTTGCCCTCCTGCCAGATACTGGCCTCCAGGAGGCTGCTGAACTTTCAGGACAGGCAGCCCCAGTGAGGCTTGATTGTGGGAGCACTTGAGGCTGCTGGGGTGGCGGATCCCTCATGTACAGCTGCTGCTAAAACTAGGACTCAAAGCCATGACTTTCTGCCTCCGAGTCTCATAACCTTCCTACTTCAAATGATCAGCAACTCCGGGTGGGTTCTGACTCCATGTGTGGTGTGAAAGTCGTACTTGACAAATTCAGAGGCAAAGGCAAGCAGACGTTAATTGAACAGTGGTACCAAAGCCGAACCCACCAATTAAACAATTCGTTTTGGGGATCAAACTACAGAGAGACAGACACACAATAGTGAAGCCACCAGTTACACCTTCCAGTCTGAGCTCTAGTTAATCTGTCAATCAGCTCTCTGATGCTATAACCATTATCATCTGGACTGGGTCTCCCTGGCTCTCCTGGGAGGCTGCTGACCTGGCAGCCACCCCATTTTCCCTGAAACTAGGTGTTCCTCCAGCCAGCTACATGCTGGAGTGTCTTCTTGATGCCCCGTTCCTCCAACTAGTGATGGAGGTGAGGAGGAGCTTGTGAACTGGAGTCTCAGGACCCCATGCACTTGATCTTCTGCTCTAGCCATGCTGGAGCTCCCAGCCACTGGGAGAAAAGGTCCCAAGCATCTGCTACGGAGGACTAATCAGATCCCACGTACTTGGTCTGGTTTTCTTTTGCCATTTTTTCCCCCTCTTGCTTCATCTCACAATCTCATCTCTCTCTCCCTCTCTCTCTCCCCCTCTCCCTCCCTCTCTCCCTCTCTCTCTCCCCCTCTCCCTCCCTCTCTCTCCCCCCTCTCCCTCCCTCTCTCCCTCTCTCTCTTCCCCTCCCCCTCCCTCTCTCCCTCTCTCTCTCCCCCTCTCCCTCCCTCTCTCTCCCTCTCCCTCCCTCTCTCCCTCCCCTCTCTCTCTTCTTTATTTTTTCTCCCCTCTTTTTCTAGCCCCTGCAACTGCCTCTTACACTCTAACCACATCTCTCTCATTTGTCTGTTACCTCCCCCTCTCTCTCTCTTCCTTATTTTTTCTCCCCTCTTTTTCTAGCCCCTGCAACCGCCTCTTACACTCTAACCACATCTCTCTCATGTTACCTTCCTGCCCCAGGGTGACCACACTCACATTTTGCCCTGACCAGGAGGATAGTGGGGGCAGAGCTTGCCAAGCCCAGAAGCATCTGCAGAACTGTAGCCACCCAGGAGGGAGCATTCTTTCTGATAGACACGGAGGCACTGGATGGGCTGGCCACCTTGTTCTTTGCACTCTTCTCTCCTTTCTGTGTCTCTCTCCCCCATTCCAGAGCAATGCGATGGGCTGGACAGATCATGGTCTCTGGAATCGGCCTCTACTCCAACCCCAGCTCTGCCATTTACTGATTTGGTAAACTTGACCGTGATGTTTGAGCTCTGAGTTTCAGTTTCCTCATCTGTGCCCACGTCTCTGGTTGTTAGTTCTAAATGCCGACGGAGGCATTCCGGCACAGTGAACACAGGCCAAAGTCTTAAATGCTCAATCAACCACTTACTGGTTGTGTGACCTCAGTCTCCAACCTCCCCAAGCCCTAATTTCCTCATCTCTCCAACGTGTAATAGAAGGACCAGATTTGTCAGGTCGTTGCGAGGATAAATGAGCTAACTCAGGGAAACTACTTAACATGAGATAATTGCCAAGTGTATGCTCCAGCTGTTGTTATATATTGTTTATACACTGCTTAGCCCATGATAGATGCTTACTGTAGCCAGCCTCCGAGATGGTTCCCCAGGGAGCCTCACCCTCGGGCACTCGTATTTTCGTGTAGTTTCCTCCTATACCGAATCACAGCCAGTGTGAATTAGTGTGAATACAGTGGAAGACCAAGTCAGAAAGCCATGGCTGCTCCCACTTCAGCTTCTGGAATCATTTGCCCTGGGGGAAGTCAGCCTCCATGTGTTGAGATGCAAACAGCCCTTGGAAAGGCCCCCCCATGGAGGGGTGAGGAGGCCTCCTGCCAACAGCTAGCGCCAACTTGCCTGATACAAGTCTACCACCTGGGAAGTGGATCTCCCAGCACCTGTCAAACCATGAGACGTGAGACGTGCAGGCCTGGCTAACATCTGATAGCAGCTTTGTGGGAGACCTGGGGCCGGAACTGCTCAGCCAAACCAAATTCCCGACCCGAATAAACAGCGGGAGATAGAATACATTATTGGTTTTAAGCCACTCATTTGTTAAACAGCAACAGTTAACTAACATAGTGCTTAAAAAAAAAAAAAAAAAAGTCCCCCAAGTAACAGCAGATTGACATTTCCATTGCAAATCCATGCAGTCTAGCATGCGAACAGCAGGGGGCGACATTGGACCATTTTCTGGTCAGGCCACGCCAGCCTTTTCTTCCCTCAAATAGGGGGCACATCCGGGTTGGGTCAAAGGAAATGCCAGACTGACCAGGAAACAGGCCAGCCACCTCAGGCCCCTGCTCCTTGTGAGCAGAGCTGATGGTGATCCCAAGGGAATAACCCAAGAATCAGCTCAGAGCAGGCCCCTTACCCCTGTAGCCAGGAAGCCCAGGAAATGTGGCTCAGAGTCCTGCTTCACTGCTTTATTATTTTTTTAATGTTTTTTAACAACTTTTTAAAAAGTTTTTTAAAAAATTTATTTAGCTGAGAGAGAATGAGAATCCCAAGCAGGCTCCGTACTGTCAGCACAGAGCCCGATGCAGGGCTCGAACTCACCAACTGTGAGATCATGACCTGAGATGACATCAAGAGCCAGATGCTTAACTGGCTGAGCCACCCAGGCACCCCATGCTTCACTGCTTTAAAGCAAGTTTCCAGGCAGGCCTGGATACAACTCCTCAGTGGCTCCCCTGTTCTTGGGCTTAAAGCAGAGACCCTGGTCAGGGTGCTGTGGTTGTGAGGCACCATTTGGGAAGGGTTTCTATGTCCCTTCCAAATAGCCAATTTGCCACTGAGAAGACAGCTTGCTCTGTCTGCTGTCCTGGTGACCCCAGCCCACCCTGTCAGCAAGCACCCTTGTGATTGCACCTGGGCAGCAGGTGAGGGTCTTGCTGCAGGAGGGCCATTGACCTTTCCCATCTCATGCTTGAGGTTTTGGGGGGCCCTCAGCACATACTTGCAGACCCAGGACCAGCCTCCAGAAATGAGGACCTGGCAACTGGGTCTGCCTCAACTGCAGAAGAGCTGTGAAACCAGGGAGTGCACCTAAGGACCAGATAGCCAGCCCTAAAGAGGGCCACACAGCAAGCTGGAGACAGCTGGAGTCAGAGTGCGGGGCCATGGTTCCTGCTGGGAGGTGAGCACAATGGCTGAACGTACCTCTCTGCTCTCCTTCGGTGTTCTCCAGAAAGAATGGAGAGCCCTAGTGGCCCTCATCTCCTCTGAGCCAGAGACTCAAGGTTATCAAAGGAGTCCTGCTATCTCTTCCTGGCCCAGGAAAAGCTAGGCTTTCAGGGGAGGGAGAGAAAAGGGATAGAACACATCCTGAATACTCCACCCCATTCCTTGTTGGGGTATAAGGCCTGGGTAGGGGCTGGGGGGAGAGGTCTTCCGACAGGGTGAGAAGGTAAAGCTCGATGCATTGTGAGTTGCAGACCCCTGGGCCCAGGAATGATCCTTGATACTTGCTTCCTTTGCCAGTAGAACTGGAGAGGAGGCAGGACCACACTCTAGGGGATTGGAGAAAAGTAGGGAAGGCGTATTTTCTTTCTGATGTGGTGTGCTTCAGCACCACATCCACCAGTGCCTTGATCTTGGACTTCCCAGCCTCCAGAACTGTGAGGGATAAGCCCCCTAGTCTACGGTATTGTTATTATAGCAGCCTGAATGGATGAAGACACAAGGTTATGGCTTGTTTGGGGAAGCCCCCGGTTGACAAGTCTGATTCTATAGTTACTGTCGTAAAGTATCCCACAGCTGACCTTCTCCATTCTGTGTTCACTGAGACCCTCACTTTTTCCAGATTCTGGCTCTCACAGAGAGGTCAACCCCAGTCCCTGGGAGGATTTATTGTTGGATGACCGCACCTGCACTTGCCTGCCCAGCGGGTCACTTTCCCTCTGAGGACCCACCATGTTGTTATTGATAAGTTAGTATTTGACAGGGTTAATGGTATTCATTCCTTTTGTTTTTGAAACTTTCCTGTCATGTGGCAGGCACTCGATAAATATTTCCATAAACGAATGCTTCAAGGAGCCTTTGGTCTACATGGCATGATAAAACTACATTGATGAAAGGAATGGTGTCATAGGAATATATTCATTCAACAACTAATGATTCAGCACCTACTGCACGTAAGGCTCTGGGCACAGGTTGTAGATAATTCTGAAGTAAAGGAGGGATACCTGGGTGGCTCAGTCAGTTAAGCATCTGCCTTCGGTTCAGGTCATGATCTCACCGTTCTTGAGTTCAAGCTCCACATGGGGCTCGCTGCTATCAGCATGGAGCCCACTTCAGATCCTTTGTCCTACTCTCTCTCTGCCCCTCCCTCACTTGTACTCTCTCAAAAAAGAATGAACATTAAAAATAAATAAAAATTTAAAAAACAAAGTAAAGGAAGGAGGGCCCCTGAGTGGTGGCTCAGTGGGTTGAGCCTCTGACTTCAGCTCAAGTATTGATCTTACCATTTATGGGTTCAAGCCCCACACCGGGCTCTGCACTGACAGTGCGGAGCCTGCTTGGGATTCTGTCTCCCTCTCTCTCTGCACCTCCCCCACTCGCACTCTCTTACTCTCAAAATAAATAAATAAACTTAAAAAAAAATAAAGTAAAAGAGGGACCATCTCTATAAAGGACAAGAACTTTAGAAAACAACCCTCATTGTTGTCTCCCACTTTCAAGGCACACAGAATGAAGTGAAGGCCTCAGTCTACCAGCTGGATGAGGTGTGTCGAAACTGTGAAGTTCAATACATTTCTAAGTTGTTGGTTAGGTAGAAATATTCTACCTAAGTAGTGCACTGAAACCAATGAGAAGCTGGGATGGTCCGGTGTGGCCTAGGTGAGAAAATAGGGAGCTGTAAGGATCAAAGGGGACCTTGGGCAGAAGCTGGGTGCTGATACATTAAAAAAAAAAAAATCAAAAAGGAACTCTCTGGAAGAGGTAGGTGACATGGATGAATGTCTTCACCCCAGGGACACTCACCTTTCCTATCTGTAGCCTGGTCAGTGTGTTCTCACCTGCAGGAGGTAAGAACCAAGAAAGTCAGCAGAGGCTCCATCAGTCCATGGTGATAGAGGACGCCCAAAGAGAAATGTGTAGAAAACCATATGGCCCCCCTCTGCATGAAAAGTCTCTGCAGAAATGTCTTCGCCTCCTTACAAAGAAACACACTGTTCCCAACAGGTTGGAATAACTCTACCAGTTTCTCCGCAGTCAGGAAATTGATTTTCTGTTCTCTCTTGACTTCCTCTGGACAGTGGAACTCAGTTATCAAGCTTCACTTCCTGTTCTCCCGGTAACCCTATTTGGTGAAATTAGAATTAGGGCTTTAATTCAATGTAGTGCAAAACCCAATGAGATTAGCTTTATGGTTTCAAGACCTCTGCTAGAAAACAGAATCCCGCGTTCTCTATTCCTCTTCCAAAAATTGACAGACATCTAAGGTGGGGGGCACTCTCGTGGCTTCTGTGCCCCATTTCGCCTAGACTGTTGTGACTTTGAACTCTTTCAGTGCTTGATATCTACCAAACTATTCTGGTATACCCATCTTCAAAACAAAAGTGACTACTAGATTTCTTTTCCATGCTGCATAAAAATAAGGTGGCAAACAGCCAAAACACGGGTAGCTGACATTCTTCGGGCACCTCCCAAGTGGACACTTCATGTGATCCTTACCTGTGGCTGGCTTCGGGGGTGAATGACTGTGCAGTTCAGAGGGCCCTACTCTCAGAAGGGCCCCCCAAACTTGGTTTACTGCTCTGCTGTTGTTGTCTTGAAATTGTTAACAACTTTTGAGCAAGGGACCCTGCATTTTCATTTTGCACTGTACTCTGAAAATTTTACCCAGTTCTACCCTCACTATAACTCCACTGTGTGGTCGGTATTGTTGATCCCATTTTTAGAATGGGAAACGGATGTTCCGAGTGGGTTCATTTAGTAACTCACCCCAGGTTATACAGATAGAAAATGGCAGATCTGGAATTTGAAGCCAGGATCCAGCTACCAACCCCCCATCCATGTTCTGTTGACTCTGTGATGGCTTATTTTTGTCTATTTCGAGTCAGTCCACCTCTCTGAAATACGATATTAATTCTGGACACTGTAGAGGCAGCTTTTTGGCAAATAGGCTTGAGCACTGGAATGTAGAAAGGGTCCACAGCGACCACCTGTGGCCTGAATACAGACAGGCACATCAGGTGACCCACGTCAAAGTATCCCTAGGCCCTAACTGACCAATGAACTACTTACAACGAGGCACAGTTACCAAAAAAGGGAAGATTCCATACTTGACCATAACTCGTCTTCCCCTTTTAAAAACAGCCCCCACCCACAGCCTCTCCTTTGTTGTTCTGCACACTGCTCTCTTGCAGTGTATTCAATAAACTTCTATCTTCTTTGTTCTGCCTCCGGTGAATTCTCCAGCTCCCACATCCCCCCGCATATGAAGGCCCCCATCCGATTGAGAGACACGCCATTTAGACACCACAGACACTACAGGTTAGAGTGCATTAGTAGGTGGGTTTTGTCCCTTTATCCGCACAATAGTTGTTTTAGATCTCCAAATAGGTCTCTATTATAGTATTTCTTTTCTGACAAAATGGTTTCCAGCAAAATGCAACAAATTTTGTCTTTGAAGCCTAAGCAATCTCTTTGGCCTTATACACTTCTAAAATGGCATTACAGATGTTGACATGAAGAACATTTGCCGTATAACAAAATTACATTTCTTTCTAAGATGTAGTGATTTAATAATTAAAACAATATCCATGAAATATAAATACAAGGTATTCATAAATAAATTAAATTAGATTGTGGCTGCTAAGAGCCAATTATCACGTAAGATATCTTCGATGGCTGCAATAATAAGAGAGCCGAATATTAATTCTGACATTCTCTATAGGCCATGATTATAAATTTAGCTAAAACGGTTTAATAGGCTATGGAATTTTATTGAGATTTCAGACCGCCCTTAAAATATTCATTGTGTGTTAGAAATCAGTTGTCTTGATTGATTTTAGTTATAATTCTGTTATATGTTTACAAGATGGGAACAGGAGGGGGGCTATAGAACTGAAAAGAAAAGTCTACCCTCCTTATGAAATAATAATGGTGATGGCACCATGATTGAGAGGTTGGTACAGACCTAGATTTGAATCCTAGTTTCACCACATTCTGGCTGTGCGACCTTGAGCAAGTTAGTCCTCAAATGTCCTCATTGTCAGAGAAGGCTTGAGATGAGGAATCAATTAGATAACGTATAAAGCCCATAGCAGAGGGGCAACTGGGTGGTCAGTTGGTTAAGCATCCCACTCTTGATTTTGGCTCGGGTCATGATCTCATGGTTCATGAGTTTGAGCCCCGCATCAGGCACTGCGCTGACAGCATGGAGCCCTGGTGGGATTCTCTCTCTCCCTCTCTCTGCCCCTCCCCCACTCATGCTCTCTCTCAAAATAAATAAATAAATATTTAAAAAGAAAATAAAGCCCACAGCACAGAGCCTGGCGCTTAGCAAGCACGAAATAAATGTTAGCTCTTAGGATTTCTGCCACAAAGGGGGAACTTGACCCATTTGGAAAGACGGATTTCCTTTTTGTTTTTTTTCAATATATGAAGTTTATTGTCAAATTGGTTTCCATACAACACCCAGTGCTCATCCCAAAAGGTGCCCTCCTCAATACCCATCACCCATCCTCCCCTCCCTCCCACCCCCCATCAACCCTCAGTTTGTTCTCAGTTTTTAAGAGTCTCTTATGCTTTGGCTCTCTCCCACTCTAACCTCCTTTTTTTTTTTTTTCCTTCCCCTCCCCCATGGGTTTCTGTTAAGTTTCTCAGGATCCACATAAGAGTGAAACCATATGGTATCTGTCTTTCTCTGTATGGCTTATTTCACTTAGCATCACACTCTCCAGTTCCATCCATGTTGCTACAAAGGGCCATATTTCATTCTTTCTCATTGCCACGTAGTACTCCATTGTGTATATAAACCACAATTTCTTTATCCATTCATCAGTTGATGGACATTTAGGCTCTTTCCATAATTTGGCTATTGTTGAGAGTGCTGCTAGAAACATTGGGGTACAAGTGCCCCTATGCATCAGTACTCCTATATCCCTTGGGTAAATTCCTAACAGTGCTATTGCTGGGTCATAGGGTAGATCTATTTTTAATTTTTTGAGGAACCTCCACACTTCTTTCCAGAGTGGCTGCACCAGTTTGCATTCCCACCAACAGTGCAAGAGGGTTCCTGTTTCTCCACATCCTCTCCAGCATCTGTAGTCTCCTGATTTGTTCATTTTGGCCACTCTGACTGGCATGAGGTGATATCTGAGTGTGGTTTTGATTTGTATTTCCCTGATGAGGAGCGACGTTGAGCATCTTTTCATGTGCCTGTTGGCCATCCGGATGGGAAAGATGGATTTCCTACCTCAGTTATTATCTTTAACTTCTATCTCAAGGGGCATAATGTTTTCTTTAGCACCAACCTGAAAAATGATGGGGATATTCTCAATGGTGTGTCGGTAAAGATTGAACAACCAGCTCTGGTGGGCAGGGAGAGTGGGGGCGCCCGGAATTTGTTTGCTGATTTCCATGGTGTAAATACGCTCACCATGACTGGTTTCAGTGATGTGGAGTTGGGAGGAGACGCACACACTCACCTCTAGAGAGCTGACACGACGCACCCTGCTCACCCCTGAGAAACCGGGGCTTCTCCTTCTGGCTCAGCTGCCCTCTAGGCAAACCCTACTTTCGCTGGGCCTCTGCTTCATCTGTAAAATGAGATAGTAGTACCTATCTGGCATGCCTCGTAGGGTTGATGTGACAAATAAACAGAGGACACGAAAAGCCATGGAAAACTGTGAAACACAATGGGGATTAACTGGGCAGTGGTGTTGATACACAGACGCTTTGTCTGATTTAAAGGTCCCTCGACTTGCAACTCCTTTGTCTTTCGAGCTGCCGTTCAGCTGGGTTCTGGAGCTCCCGGTTTATTTACCCTAATCTCTTTTTCTTCTCTCCGACCATTTAGCTCAAGATGATTATCTTGCACAATTAACATAATAAAGCAAGTCAGTTAGGCCTTCTCAGGCCCTAGGAAACAAAGACCCGCTGCTATTACTTGAGGCCCAAGGCAGCTATGGGGACTGAGCTCTGAAAACCCTCAAGGTTAGGCCCCACCTACCCCTGGAGCCCTTAACAAGGGCTCCTTGTCCTTTGGGGACCAGTGCTGTCCTGGTGACCCGGTCCTCTTGTTTTCCCCTCCCAAGTGGGTGCCCCTAGTTTCTGACCCTAGTCCCACTGACAGTCACAAAACTCTGTTTCTCTACTTTTGACGGCTCCCCACTGCTTCCGCTCCCACTACCTGGAAAGCAGCCAGTATCAGGGCAAAAACAGGAGTCAGACTGCACAAGGGTTCAGGTCTTAGGGCCACCGGGTGCCTACTTTGGACTGTTATGTGACATGCCTGTGCTTCCTTCTCATCTGTAGGATGGGGACACTAGAACTTGCCTCAAAGGGCTGCTATGAGGTAAACAGAGTAAGATCAGGCAAAGTGTTCAGAAGAGTGTCTGGAGCATAGCAGTCATTGCTGACAGCTGTCCGGCTTCCGCGCCTTCTCTCTGTGGTCTCTCCCTCCAGCCCGGGCTCTGATGACATCTCTTTGTCACTGCCAGCACAATGTTTCCCTCCCAGATGGATGGACCGTTCCCAGAGGCCTCTGGCTTCCCTCTTGCCTGCCTAAACGTGGCTGTCTTTGGCTCTGAGGCACTGTCACATGACACAAAGGAGCACAAGTTATGGTGAGGAGCCGACCTTCATCTGAGGAGGACTGTGGCTGTGCAGACCCTGGGTCTCTTGGCTTCCCTCCTTTATATCAAGCAGTCCTTCCTGAACCTCAAAGAGGAGGCGACATCAGCCATGGCATCTCCAGAAGATACATTCCACGGCTGCGTAAAGAAGGGTTCTGAGGATTAGGATCAGAAAATACAAGGAAGTTTGGTTACTTTTTCCCTTAGTGGATGTTTTAGAAGTTTCTCCTGTACTTTCCTCGATTTACGAATTCATTCCTCAAAGGCTGTGCTGGTTGTCAACCCTTTCCCACCCCAGCACCCTTGAGTGGCCCACTTCTCATCAGTACCCACTTCTGAGGATGCCAGGGAACCTCTGGCTGGGGTGTAATTATCTCCAAGGGCACTGTTAGCTTGATAAGGAGGAGCTTCTTCATGCTCCTCAGAGGGAAAGCATTTGAGAGTGTGCTTCCAAGGTTCAGCTGCTCCTCTAATAACAATAATAATTACCTTAATGTTCTTCAATAGGGGATTAGTTAAACAAATTATGGTACATCCATGGTACATGATGCAGCCATTAAATTAAATGAAGCAGAACAATACACTGTACCTGTTTCCCCCGCAATCCGAAGGTAGACCTTTCCTATGAAACCTGAAACAATGACATTCAGTGAAGAAGCAATTACCATTCATTTGTACAGAAATTTTTTTTGACCATTCCAAGACACCCCCGCCCCACCCCCAAATAACCTTTTTAAGGGGCGCCTGGGTGGCTCAGTCGGTTGAGCGTCCGACTTCAGCTCAGGTCATGGTCTCGCAGCTCGGTGAGTTCGAGCCCCGTGTCAGGCTCTGTGCTGACAGCTTAGAGCCTGGAGCCTTCTTCTGCTTCTGTGTCTCCCTCTCTGTCTGCCCCTAACCCACTCGCATCCTGTCTCTGTCTCTCTCAAAAATAAATAAACATTAAAAAAATAAAAAAAAAATAACCTTTTTAAGGCTATTCTGATACCTTAGGACACATCTTGCTCACGGATGCACAAAATAAACGAAAGCTACAGACGTTTGAGGTGGAGACACTGTGTGTAGTTCCCAGAGATGGCGCTTGGTGGCGCCACTCACTGCTGGGGTCGCTATGCCTCTAGGACGGCTGGCAAACAAACCCTGGAGGCTATTTTCACTTGTCTCCTTTTTTGCCTTAAAAGCGAAATCCTCTTCGGATTTCTTTTGGTTAGGAAAAAACAGACACTAGTGTAGGTCGTTCGTAAAAGTGAAGTGGCAGAAAGCAAACTTTCAAAAAGTGGAGGATACCTGTCTTTCATTAACTGTTACGTCGCTCTAAACCTATACCATGGTTTTGTGAGTGTTCCAGCTTGGGTTGGGGGCTGGGCGGGACGGGGCAGAGGGGAAGGGTGTTGCTGTTCCGGATTCTGGAACCAAAGGGCAGTGCCCAGTTGCATCTTGACTTAAAATCATGCGCCTGGATGTGAGCCAAAAGTGCATTTTCATACTGGCCACCCATCTCTGGGGGAGAGAGAGAGGCCCGCCCGAGCAGGCTTCCTGCAACACCACTGGAAAGCCAAAGGGATATCGTAGACACGAGGCTGGGGCTGGAAATACAATTTCTGGGAGACTGCACGGTTCAGAACTGGATGTTCCAAGCGGAAAACGATTATGTGAGTCACTAAATTGAGGAAGTCTCTGAGACTCCCTTGCGGAATCACAGTAGGCTGGTTCAGGGCCAGCAAGCTGCTGGCCCACCGGCACTGCCTGGGGGACTGAACATCTGGGAAACACCGGAACTGCTTTCCACTGGAAGGGTTTGCAGGGAGCTCTGTACTGGGGAGTAGAGAAAAGGTTAGGGAAGGGGGTTCGAACACGCTACAGAGACACACTGAGTGAATAGGGGCATATGCCTGCGTGAGCATTTTCAAGGCCCCCACCCAAGGGGAGTTTGCAGGAGGGCATTTCTGGGCACGTTGCCCTCGGTGCTCTGAAATGAGCATATGGCAGGGCAGATACCGGGCTGGGTATGTTGAATTTTTAACCTTACAGCAGGGACTTGGGGAATATTGACATCTCTCGAAATTATTGGTGTGTGCTTTCTGCCCGCAACCCAAAGAACAAGGCGTGGGGATCCATGCACTCTCTGAGTTCCTGCTGCAATGACACACAGCTAAAAATTAGTAAACCACGGAGTATTACCCTTATCGTTTCTTCCAGTTAACATCTAATGTGAGCGTCAGTGGGCTGAGGAAGAAAAAGAAGCAATTCTAGCAGCCAGCGAGAAGCAGGACTGATCCACGAAGCTCCCATCTGAGATGTGCTTTCTGCAGGCCTCAGTCAGCTGGGTAGGTGTGGCTCCACCCTTTGAGGACAGATGGCTGACATTCCAGATCTCAGTGTAGACAAGACAAGTAGGTTCCCAGGCCCAGGACTCCTTAGCAACAGGTAGGAGTCTCTGATTTGCTTTCCAAATGGCAGGATAGTCAATAAATGATGACATTGTATTCTAGTCATTCACCCTCTGAGATTTCGGTGTGAATGACATAACCCTGAAAACTGAGGGGGTTGGAAATGGCTTTGTATTAGCCGTCTATTGCTAAGTAACAAATTAGCCCAATAAGAAGCTTAAGACAATAATAATTTATTATCTCTCACTGTTTCTGTGGCTCAGAAATTCAGACTGAGCACCGAGGGGATGGATGGCTTGCATCTGCTCCACTATGTCTGGGGCCTTAGCTGGAAATCAGAAGGCTCATCCCCTCACGTGGCTAACTCTTGATGCTGACTGTAGGCTGAAGGCCTAGCTGGGCTGTTGGCCGGAAAACTGACACGTGGCCTCTTCATGTGGCCTGGGCTTCCTCAGACTATGGTGGCTAGGTACCAAGGACAAGGGTCCTAATAGAGAAAGCCAAGCAGACACTGTATCCTTTTTACCTCCTACCTTCGGAAATCACAATGTCACTTCACCATACTGCATCTGTTAGAAGGGAGTCACTAGGTCCAACCCATATTTAAAGGAAAGATTGGATTCCATGTTTCTGTGGACCTATTTTAAAAATACTGTGGGCCTCCTAGTTACATGGATGATAACAAATAGAAACACTTAAAAGCTGTAGCTCCCCACATTCCCCTTTCCTCACTGTAACTATGATATGGAAACTCAAAGGGGGTAGAGAATTGAAAGATGTCATTGAGTTTTGCTGTCATGGAGCCATTCCATTCCCAGCCTAGTAAGTGAGAAGGAGGTAAGAAGGACTCACTTGGGCCCTAGTGGGTAGTGCCCACAGAATTCCCGGAGAGGAATTAAATATGGTCCTAAGATATTATGATGTAAGGAAGGGAAGTTCTAGTCTATAAATGGAGACACTTCATTGAAAGCATCATTAGACATTGGGCATCTCTTTGAGAAGTCTCCCAAAACTCAAAAGAGAGAAAGGGGGATGGGACAGAACCAGTAGCATTTGACCCTGGCCTCTGGCATAAGTTAGCTATTTCAACTGCAAGTGCCTTAACATAGCTACTCGGCTTGTTTGAATTTTAGTTTCCTCATTCTTAAAATGTGGATCTGGTAGGGTTTGCGTGAGAATTAACTTAGATAATACAGCTAATGGACAGCGCTTGGCACTCGGCACAAGAGAAAAGGAAGAGAAACCAGGAGTCATGCTAAAAGAGTTTTTCTAGGGAATTTTGAAGAACAAAATGCCAAATAGCTCAGGTATGTGAGCCAAATGGATGGGAGAGAAAAGTGAGATTTTCTAAGACAAATCCTTCATCTGGTAACAATGCAATTATGAACTTGAGTTTATTTTTAACTTTTGGTTGTTGAGGATTTTTTTGGTCAGGACACTGCTCAGAATGTGGACCATGTGGAGACAGTCTTATATGTGTTACGTATTTTATATATGTTACATTTTTTTTTAACTAAAACTAAGGCTGTTGGTACAGCATTCTTAAATCCATGCATGTTTTTACATAGAAATTTGTAGAAGAAATATGAGCAACCATGAACAGTAGTTTTCTCTGGGGTGAGAGAGAGACTAGTTTTCATTTTATATCCTTTGGCTCTACTAAATTATTTTTTCAACCTAGGTATATACCACTTTCTCAACCTACTTAACATAAATTAGGTGGTTTATGTTTTAAATAGTCATGTATTAAATAGCTATTAAATATCTGTGTTAGGAATTTTATATGCATTGTATCTGATCTTTCTAACAACTTTTCAAGATTGGTTTCATTATATCCTATATAGAGAGCAAACTCTATATAGAGAGATTTTAAGAGAGAGCGATATTTTAGGGAATTGGCTTATGTGATTGTGGAAACTAGCAAATCTGAAATCCATATGGCAGGCCAACAGGTTGGAAATTGGGGTAAGAGCTGATGTTGAAGTCTTGAGTCTGAATTCAGCATGGCAGCAGGCTGGAAACTCAATCAGGGTTTCTGTGTTGCAGTCCTGAGGAGAATTTCTTCTGGAAACCTCAGTCTTTCCTCTTAAGGCCATCAACTAATTGGATGATTCCCACCCACCTTATGCAGTACAATCTGCTTTACTCAAAGTCTACTGATTGTAAATGTTAATCACATCTAAAAGATATCTTACAACAACATCTAGAATAGTGTTGACCAAACAACTGGACATCATAGCCTCCCCAAGCTGATACAAAATCAACCATCCCAGTGAGTTGGCCAAAATTTCACAGCCAATAAACGATAAGCCAGGAAGCTATATATCTCTGGGGCCAAAGGCCAGAAATAGATGAGTAAACCATAGACAGAGAGTACACAGATGGCTGGCTGTCTTGGATGGGGTGGGCCAATGAGAGGGTAAAGTTGCACATCATAGAGATAATCTCTGCACCAGATTGAACTCTTCTAAGCTTCTAGATTGTTCTGATGCCAATTAACTATGGGATATTAGGCAAGTCACACCTCTTTGGGTCTGTTTTGTTTATTATTTCTCTTCTGACGGGAAGGGTTGGAGTAGATAGTTTTTTAGGTTCTTTCAAGCCATACATGCTAATATTCAATGCCCCTATGAGGAAACATAAATTTATACTATGACAATGTATTGCCACGTGCCCACCAGAATGGCTAAACTTAATAAGACTGAAAATACCAGGTGTTGGAGAGGATGTGGAAAAACTGGAACTCTCATACATCAGCAGTAGGAGTGTACATTGGTACAACTACTTGGGCATTCATCTGGATGTACTATAAGGGCTAAATATATTCCTACTCTAGTACTCAGCAGTTACATTCCTGGGTACAGCAGACTTGAAAGAAACAAGTACATTAGCCTCCAAAAGACATGTATAAGAATGTGCATAGAAATTTAAAAAAAAGCAAAAGTGGAGGGTGGGGGCACCTAAATGTCTCAGTGGGTTAAGTGTCTGACTTCAGACTTCAGCTCAGGTCATGATCTCATGGTTCATGGGTTCAAGCCCCGCATCAGGCTCTGTGCTGACAGTTCAGAGCCTGGAGTCTGCTTCAGATTCTGTGTCTCCCTCTCTGTCTCTGCCCCTCATTTGTGCTCTCTCTCTGTCTCTCAAAAATGAATAAATGTTAAATTTTTTTTAAGTGGCGGGGTGGGTGGGAGGTAATTAAGGTTAAATGAAGTCACAAGGGTGGACCCTAATTCAATAGGACTACTGTTCTTATAAGAGGAAGAGATACACAAAGGAAAGGCCATGTGAGGACTTAGTGAAAAGGCAACGAACCGTCTGCAAACCACGAAGAGAAACCACCAGAAACCAAACCTTGATCTTGAACTTCTAACCTCCAGAACTGTGAGAGAATAAATTTCTGTTATCTAAACGAAAAAAAAGATGAAGAAGTAGAAGAACAACAACAACAGGAGGAGGAGGAGGAGGAAGAAGGAGAAGAGAGAGTATAGGAAGAAGGGGGAGGAGGAGAGGAAGAGGAATGTGCTTAGAAGCTTTTTACTCATATTTACTTATAATATCTAAAAACTGGAAACAACCCAATGTTTATCAATAAAATGGATAAATATTGGGGGATATATTTATACAATGAAATGTTACACTGCAATAAAAAAGAACTGGTTACTGTTACATGCAACAACATGAACGAATCTCAGGTATTATTAAATGTGGGGGAAAAAATAGACTCCAAAAACACGCTTCCATTTATGCTAAATTTAAAAACAGGCAAAACTTATCTGGGGTGATAGAGGTCAGAACGGTGGTTACCCTTGGGGAGTATTGGCTGAGAATGGGCACAAAAGAGTCTTCTGGGATGCTGGACATGTTCTATATCTTGAGTTGGGTAGTGATTACACAGGTTTATTCATATGCAAAAGCCCAGCAAGGATTATACATTTTACCATATGTATTTTATAACTGGGTAAGAAAGGGCTAAAAAATTTTAAAAACATTGAGCAAAAGGTGATTACTATTATTATTATTATTATTATTATTATTATTATACAAGGAGGTGATTCTCATGAGTCAGGACACTGCTGCCTCTGGGAAGGAGGGGAGGGATTGTACTCAAGGAAAGGCAGAAAGAGGCTCCTGGAATGCAGGTAATATTCTGTTTCTTGAACTGGAAGTAGACACACAGGTGATCACTTATAGTAATTTATTAAACTCATTATAACACTTATTTTTTATATACTTTTATATATATGGCTATCTTTTGCAATTAAAACAATTTTTTTCAACAATCAAACAAGGTACTTGATTGTTACTCTCTTGATGCTGCTGAAGATTGGAGGCTCTGGGCAGGACCCCCAGGCAGAGTGGCTTTGGCTCAGAAGGCCAGGTCCCAGGTCAGGTTCTGCTGCCCTTCCCTTGTTTCAGGGCACCTGATCGACAGGAGGTGTGTTTATTGTAGACAGCTCATTCCATTTCCCTCAAGAAACAACATTTTCTTCTCTTGTCTGATGTGTTGATTAAATTTCAGACAGGATTAGTGGGGTTGATGCCATTAAGTAAAAAGTCATCTCTTTTGGAAACAGCCCAGAAAGTCTGGATTCCATTTTTAAAAGCCTCAGATCCCATTAAGATGAAATAGTGAGAACCATGTGGATTCAGTTTCAATGGGAGAAGACAGAACTCCAAGTATTGGCCAGCTCATGTGGATACCTGGGAGGTGGAAGGAGAAAGGTGGTAAATGAGGACAATATAATTTGGCAATAAGATCAGAGAATTCTCAGCAACTGTCTTTCTCAAGAACAAGTGATCAGTAAATCAAATACTGTCCATCTGCCATGGAATGGCTAAATAAATTACAGTATACCTATACCCTGAAACTATGTGCATCCATTGGATAGTACAAATTAGAGTTACACCAATGAACTTGGATGGATTTCTACCAGCTATTATTATTAAGAAAAGCAAGATACTTTAGCTTTTTAAGTCTCTAAAATACGACACTATCATATAAAACAATGACAAACAACCTTCTCATTTATGTATATGAATACCTACGTACGTGTACATGTGCCTGCACATGAGTCTACATGTATGGAGAAAAATACAGAAAGAAACATACCAGGTTGTTAATATAGTTATCCCCAGAAGGATTTGGGGTGATAGTGGGTACTGAAGAGGGTGGAGGAGAAAGGGAACCACAACAAAAAATAGCCAATGATGTGATCACGTTTATGTGTTTATGTAAAACCGAATAAGGAGGCAGGGAATTAAGCCATGCATTGCATCTCTACAGTCACTAGCCCTGGTCCTAGCATTGTAAAGAACAGAGGAAAATTCTACCCACCCCAAGCTTATACTCTTCTGAGGGAAACAAGGCAGAAACCTGCATAGCACTTGGTGAACATGTCAACCTAATCCACCATTCTAATTCTCTGTCTCCTGCATTCCTAACACTCTATTACCCTGTTTATTTAACAAGCATTTCCTGAGCCCACACTAGGTTCTAGGCACACTCACTGTTCAAAAGAACATTTCTAGTTGTGGAAAATACAATATAATTAGACATGGGTACATAGAAATTCTAAGTAAATACTTACTGAATTGGGTTAAAATAGCTCTAATTCGGACAGAGAGAGGTGTTATGTAAGATTTTGTCACTATTGTCTTTGTAGCCTATCACATCAGGCTCTAAGGAGATCTTACCACTTAACAAATCTAACTTCCATCTTCTACATACATGGAAGCTGGGGCCCAGGTATGGCAGAGTTGCGATCCCAACCCACAGCTCAAGAACCAGTCTTGTTTCCACCATACTATGAAATCCTCAAGCAGAGCTGAGAGCAAATAATGCCTGAGTGTAAAGCATTTGCCATTTCAGTCATCTTTCATATGAGGCAGCTGATATAATGGGAGAAAACATGGTGCTATGCGTTGAATTGTGTCCCCCAAAAAGATAGGTCCAAATATTAGCTTCTGGAACCTGTGAATGTAACCTTAATTAGAAAGTCTTTGCAGATGTAATCAACTAAAGATGAGGTCATACAGGATGAGGGTGGTCTCTAAATCCAATATGACTGGTGTCCTTATAAGAAGAGGGAAATTTGGAAACACATACCCAGGGGAGAAGGCCAAGTAAAGATGGAGGCAAAGATTGGGGTGATGTATCTGTAAACCAGGGAGCACTAAGGGTTGTTGGCAGCTACCAGAATCTAGAAGAGGCAAGGAAGAGCTTGCCCCTAGAGCCCCGGAGGGAGATGGCCCTGCTGACACCTTGATTTTGGACTTATACCTTTGAGAAATGCAGAAGAATATATTCCTTTTTTTTTTTTTTTAAGCCACCCAGTTGGTGGTACTTTGTTATTGCAGCCACAGGAAAGTAACATGCATTGGTTGGAATTTTTTAGATTTGGAGTAAAATCTGTTTTTTGTTATTTACAAGTTGGATTACCTTGGGCAAGTCAACAAACTAGATTGTTGGATTTTTTATCTGTAAAATAGGATAATAGCAGCATCTCACCTGCTGTGAGGATTAAAGCAGGTAATTCAGGTATGGCACCCAGCCTCTAATTCTCTGGCTGAACTCTGAGAAAGGGAACGGACCAGGCTGGGCTCAGAGCGCATCTTCCCCCTTCACTTGACTGTACCATGTGCAGTGAGGCTGGCCAATTCTCCATCCTTTCAGCTGCAATTAACCTATAGTAGTGACTGGCATGTTGTAGAATAATGATCCTGTTGGATGAAGTTTGTCCCTCTCTGACATCAGCACCAAATTCACTCTGTCTCAAGAATGACTGCTCCAGAAAGATTGGGGTCAAGCTGATGACAGAGGAGATTGGTTTGAGACAGAAGACACTGGTTCTATTCCCGTCTTGGGGATTTGCTCTGTGACTTTAGAATTTACATCCCAGTGGAAAAACAATACCACCTTCTGCCTAGTAAGGCACTGGTAAAAATGGATAAGTTTTTAAAAAATCCTTTGAAGAATGGAGCAGAGTTCATAAAACACAAACAGATTTAGCTATAGATACAGAAGGAAATTTGGTTTCAGTTTCTAGAATAGAAGAAAGACAATTCCCTCCTTTCTGTATGCATCTGTGAAATAATTTTTGAATAATGGCTAGGGTCCATTCACAAAGATGAATAAGACACAGTCCCCTGTGCTCAAGTCCTCACAGTCTGGTGTGGAAGACAGAATGTTGTAAGTTCATGGGCTTATGAGAGCTTTCAGAAGCTTTCAGAGCTTTCAGTGATCCTGCTGCAAAAGAGCTGTAGGTTTCTGGAACTGAAGATAGCAGGGAGGAAGTTCAGAGAAAAATTTTAGAGGAGGAAATCCTATGTCATATTTCCATTGCTGGTTGTAAAAAGCGATTCTGGTCTCAAGGTTTCAAAAAAAGGTATCACAAGTTATGAAATCACCTCCAATTCACTCACAACACATGCAAAGCCCTTTATCTCCCTCTGCGTTATACTTTGCCTAGGAAACTTAGGACCACAGAAAAACCTGCACGAGGATGTGTGAGATGATAGAAAATATACATTGGTCTCTACCTCCCCTCCTGCATTTCTGACACAGGGCTCCTGAAGCCCTTGAAATTCTCTGAATGATAAGGGTACTAGGGGCATCTTTTGTTCAATCTAACATTTGGTCTTTTATCCTGGTTCCTGACAGAGGGCTTCTGAAAACTTGGCAAATTCCTGGATGATAGGAGTGGTTTTGTTCTAACGAGACTCCCTGGATGGCTCCTGGAGAGGACTGGTCACAGAAAGACCAAGCCATGATCAGAAGCTTGGAATTTGCAGTCCTGCCCACCACCCTCCCCCCTACCCTCCCGTTCCCTCGAGGAGGGAGAAGGGCTGAAAATGGAATTATTGATTGATCATGCCTACATAAAATCACAGTATGTTTTAGGGTTTGAGGAACTTCCAGGTTGGTTAACACAACCACACCAGGGGAGTGACTCACCCCAGCTAAACAGGGACAGAAGTTCCTGTGCTCGGGACCCTCCCAGACCTCACCCTATGTGTCTTTTCATCTGGCTGTTCATCTGTGTCCTTTAACATACCTTATGATACACTGGTAAATATTAAGTGTTTCCCTAGGTTCTGTAGCCACTCTAGCAAATTAATTAAACCTGAGAAAGGAATCATGCAAATCTCTGATTTGTTGCCAAATTGGACAGAAGTTGTGAGTAGCCTGGGGACCTACTACTTGTGACTAGCATCTGAAGTGGGACGGAAGCAGTCTTGTGGGACTAAGACCTTACCCTGTGGGATTTGACACTATCTCCAGGTAGATAGTGTTAGAAATGAGCTGTATTGAAGGACACCCTCCTGGTATCATGGATAATTGCTTCATATGGGGAAAAACCTCCACACATTTGGTGACGGGAAGTGTCAGAAGTGAAGTATTTTCTGTGAAGGTAAAAAAGACACACAAGATAAAGACACAGTAAGGGGTGAGGGAAAAGGAGAGGAAAAAGTTGAGTTTTTCCTATTACAGGATGCGTATAGCAGCTTTGTCTGTAATTGCCAAAATGATATCCTTCAGTAGATGAACACATTGGGGAACGGTGGTCATTCCAGACAAGGATATATTTTTCAGTGCTAAAAAGAAATGGGCTATCAAGCCATGAAAAAGCATGGAGGAAATTTAAACGCATACTCCTAAGTGAAAGAAGGCAATCTGAAAAGTCCACATATTGTATGATTCCAACTGCATGACATTCTGGAAAAGGCAAAACTATAGAGACAGTAAAGATTTGAGGTTGTCAGGGACTGGATGGGGAGGGGAGGATGAATAGGCAGAGCACAGAGGATTTTTAGGGTCGTGAAAATATTGCTGAAATATTGTTCATTTTTGAACAATATGAATATAAGTTCATTTTTGCTTTTCTTTCCCTTGCTTTCAGAGACATGTCAAGTAAGAAGTTGTTGTGGCCAAGGTCAAAGAGGCTGTCGCTTGTTTTCTCCTCTACGATTTTGATGGTTTCCTGTCTTACAATTTGGTCTTTCATCCATTTTGAGTTTGTTTTTGTGTATGGTGTAAGAAAGTGGTCCAGTTTAATTCTCCTGCATATTACTCTCCCAGCACCACTTGCTGTCTTTTTTCCATTGGATACTCGAAAATTAGTTGGCCATACATTCGTGGGTCCATTTCTGGGTTTTCTATTCTATTCCATTGGTCTGTGTGTCTGTTTTTGTGCCAAAACCATACTGTCTTGATGATTGCAACTTTGTAATACAGCTTAAAGTTCGGAATTGTGATGCCTCCAGATTTGGTTTTCTTTCTTTCTTTTTTGTTTTTTTGTTTTTTTTTAAGAAAGGTAGACTGCCACATGAAGTGCCTCATTTGGAGGTGTCTGGAGTCGTGGAAGCTTGACTACCCTACATTCTCCTACAAATGGACCTTGAGAGCTTGTTTGGAGGTTCTAGAAGGGGAGAACAGCTACTTGTATACCCTTGATGGAAGAATGGTCCTCCTCTATCAGGGAAGATTGTCCTCTTCAACCGACATGTGCTTCGGGAGGGACGCACATGGGGCGGTGAGGGAGGAAGGAAACACCTGCCTAGCCAGCCAGATCAGCCGAATCAACCCTGGCGATCAATGACCAATGTTGCAGCCAGATCGCCCACACATCCTGGTTTTCTTCTTCAGTGTTACTTTGGCTATTTGGGGTCTTTTGTGCTTCCATACATATTTTAGGATTGTTTATTCTAGCTCTGTGAAGAGTGCTGGCGCTATTTTGACTGGGATTGCTTTGAATGTGTAGATTCGACATTTTAACAATATCTGTCCTTCCAATCCATGAGCATGGAATGTGTTTCCATTTTTGTGTGTCTTCTTCAATTTCTTTCATAAGCTTTCTATAGATTTTTTACCTCTTTGGTTAGGTTTATTCCTAGGTCTTTTCTGGTTCTTGGTGCAATTGTAAATGGGATTGATTCCTTGCTATTTCTTTCTGTTGTTTCATTATTGGTGTATAGAAATGCAACTAATTTCTGTACATTGGTTTTATATCCTTCGACTTTGCTGAATTCATGTATCAGTTCTAGTAGTTTTTTGGTGTCTTTTGGGTTTTCCATGTAGAGTATCATGTCATCTGTGAAAAGTGAAAGTTTGACTTCTTTGCCAATTTGGATGCCTTTTATTTCATTTTGTTGCCTGATTGCTGAGGCTAGGACTTCCAACACTATGTTAAACAACAGTGGCGAGAGTGGGCATCCCTGTCGTGTTCCAGACCTTAGGGGGAAAGCTCTTAGAGTCTGTTTTTTAAAAACGAGATGCCATAGCTCATCTCTTGATAAATTGAAGAATGCCTTTCCCAGCTGACCCTTCTCTGGTCACCAACCTGTCTCCTGTGAACAGTGGCCATTGAGTGGAATTACCCTGAGTGCCAGGTGTAGGGAAAGAGATGTTAAAATGAAAAGGAAGAAGAAGTGGGGGAGGCGATCGGGAGCTTATTAGCTTGAAAACACAAAGATGCTCTTCATGAATCTTGTTTGAGGGCGTCAGCAGGGGGCGCCCTCTGTAGCCCCAGCACCTACCACAGTATGCTTCCGCTGAAATAGGGGCACCAACTTATCTTTAGCAGATGGGTTTGTCAATATCGCCCTGGAATGAAAGAGCCTGGATGGTGGCAGAACACCCTGCTGAGGTAAAAGGGTCAGTAATTCCAGGGCTGTGGGCTGGACAGCAAAGAGTGACACAGAGATGAGGAGGGGGCAGTGTCACAGTGGCCCCAAACAAATCCCTGTGTCTTGAAGGGGATGAAACCAGAGGGAGGGAAGGAGGTGCCTGTGGCAGAGAAGGGGAGTGTCACCTCTGTCCCCCATCTTCCCTTCTGCCTTATCACTCATGGAGCTGTGTCAGATGCTTCACATGCGTTTCTTTCTTTCTTTCTTTCTTTCTTTCTTTCTTTCTTTCTTTCTTTCTGTTTATTTATTTTTGAAGGAGAGAGAGACAGAGTGTGAGTGCGGATGCGGGGTGGGGGGGGGGTGCAGAGAGAGAGGGAGACACGGAATCTGAAGAAGGCTCCAGGCTACGAGCTGTCAGCACTGAGCTTGATGCGGGGCTGGAACCCACAAACCGGGAGATCGTGACCTAAGCCGAAGTCGGATGTTCAACCGACTGAGCCACCCAGGCGCCCCTTCACATGCGTTTCTTAATCTTCGACTTAAGAGTCTGAAGATGAACCCACTCTTATGAGCTATGGGACCCTGAACCTCTCCGTTCCCATACATAAAATGGGATATTAGCACCTGCCCCGGACCACCTTCCTTCCTTTTTAATTTAATTTTATTATTTTATTTTATATTCCATAGAAAGCAGAAAAATAGTATATTCCAAAGAATGGCAGAGATAAGAAATTCATCCTGAAAAAATTAGTTTGGTTTAGTTCTGTTGGGACAGACCATCGCTCTGAACATCCCCTCCTGTCAACTGCCCCCCTGGAGTCTTATTGTCTTGTGACAGTTTTTAAACACTTGGCTGATCCCCATGTTGGAAGTTGGCAGGAGCGACCCTCAAATCCACAGATTTCAAGGCAAGAGTAATGTTATTTCTCAGAAGAATAGCACCTTCTATCTGGGAAGACTACATTTGCTTTTTATGGAGTTGGCAGAGCTTAGGTTACATAAGCACATCATTCATCAAAGTGTTAAAAAGGTGACTGGAAAAAAATGTCACACTGGGGAGTAAGGTATTCAAACATGGCGTGAATGTTTAAGGCAGCTGCTGGCCAAAATTTAAGGCAAGTCAAGGAAGGATGTCCAAAGGCAGGCAGCCTGGCTCTGGTGGGGCAGCCGGGTATGACTCCTGACACTTGTACTTACCTGTTGCCTTTGTTCCCTCCAGGTAGCGCAGGGATGATCACAACTCTTGCCTGGGGTTTGGGGGAGAATTTAAAACACCTCAGGAAAGGGGCGCCTGGGTGGCGCAGTCGGTTGAGCGTCCGACTTCAGCCAGGTCACGATCTCGCGGTCCGGGAGTTCGAGCCCCGCGTCAGGCTCTGGGCTGATGGCTCGGAGCCTGGAGCCTGTTTCCGATTCTGTGTCTCCCTCTCTCTCTGCCCCTCCCCCGTTCATACTCTGTCTCTCTCTGTCCCAAAAATAAATAAAAACGTTGAAAAAAAAATAATTTAAAACACCTCAGGAGAACTTAAAGACCCACCATTTGAATGTCTGCTCTGTGCCATCCATTACACTAGAGCTCTAACACACCATCTCGTTTAACACCCAACACCCGAAGACTACATAGGAGAGATTCAATCCTCTCGTTTCACAGATGAGGAAACTGAGGATCAGAGAGGCTAGGGCCCAGAACTAGGACTCAAAAGTGGGTGCACTTTTAGGATAAGTGGTCATAGTATAACAGGCACTCAAGACTGTTGGTCCCCTGCCCCTCAGCTCACAGGGCTGCTGTAAGAACCAATGACTGGGCATTTTTAAGCAAGATGAAAACTGTACTTTGTCAATGCCGGCAGCTTAAAAAGAAAAGTACCTCTATTTTTTAAGTTGGTGTTTAAAACTAAGAAAATGTCACAAGTTTTATATTCTTGTGTACAGTCCTGTTCGGATTAGGATTTCAAAAAAATGTCCACCTACCAAAAGTATTGTTACAGCTCTCCAAAATCATTCATTTACAAGCATCCTCAAATTTGTTTTTATGGGATTGATGTAGTTTCAAATGTTCAATGACAATCCGCAGAAAGTCAAAATAGAGTTTTGTGGGGGAAAAAAACGACAGTAATAGGACATCATTTCACTTGTGTGAAAGGTATTCAATAGAAGATACAAAACAACACGTTCCTCCCCCCCCCTCCCCGCCCCCCCGTGGCTATCGCCTATAGCCTGTTTCTTCTGTCTCCTCAGCATTGCCTCCACTGTGCACATCTGACCTGGCTTCTGGCTGCGTTTCTTCAGTTCCTTCTTCAGTGGGCATTCGTGCTGTTAAGTTGTGCCTTCCAGAAGCTGGGGATGAAGGTCCTTTAGGATGGTGGAGAGGACTGCAGCAAGGTCCCCAGGCAGGGCCAGCTTCGTGCACACGTGACCAGTGTAGTCACATAGGATTCTGTGGCTTATAAGGGGGCCCTTGCTCTGGGATTTATTGCTCTGCAGTTGCTGTCCTGAAATTCTTAATAATTTTGTCTTTCGCAAGTGAAGTCTCACAGGACATTGGAGTCCTTTCTCATTCCTGGTTACTCTCCTTGCCACCCTGGGGCACCTTCTTCTCTGAGCCCCAGGACTCTACTCCCTACATGGCCTGTCCCTCCCCACCCCCATCCTGCAACCATTGCTGTCCTCTGCCCAAGGTGGCTACTAGGTCACTTGGGGCCAGACTCAGGGTCCTAAGTACAGGCATGGAGAGGGTCAGGATGGGGCCCACATCTCATGACATCTTGGGATGGGCTTCAGCAGCTGTCTGCCTTCAGGGCCGGCCTAGGCAGCTTGGCCAGAACCTCCTGCCCACCCTTGCTGGAGGTGCAAGTGCTTTCTGGGGCAGAGACCATAATCCCTCGGGTCACCCAGCCTCTGACTTGAGGTGGGAGCCAGCAGACCGTGGGAAGAGGAGCATGGTCTCCCTGACCCAACAGGGGCCTGCAATTTTATTTTGCATGGAGCCCACAAATTATGTAGCAGGCCCTTCCCCTGGCTTCTCTTCTCTCTTCTTTCAGTGAGCAACGGGGTCCCAGGTTTCATGTCATTCTTTCCCTACCTCCCAGATGCCCCCTCCCCACTATCTTCCTTCACCAGCTTGTGTCTCGTCAGAGCTCTATTTCGATGCCGCCTGCCCTCATTGGTTTTCCCTTTCTTTCTCTGCCTTCAGCACTTAATACAACTGGATTGCCACCTCTTGCTTTTGAGCTTATATTCCTTACCTCCTTGGGCCTCAGTTTCCTCTTTATAATGGGGGCAGAAAGGGTCAGCGAGCTCTTGGAGGCCCCTTCCGGCCCCGCCTTCCAGTCTGTGGTTGCACACGCGTGGGCCACCCCCTGAGGGTGTGAGCAACTTGAAGAACGGAGCCTGGACTTCTGCTCATCCGGGCGGCTGTTCCTACCCCGTGCTCAGCACATGGCAAGCATTTGATACATGTGTATGGAATTGGATCGGGGAAGTCTGCAAAACCCTCGCTTCCTTGGCCCTTTCAGACTCGCCTGCAGAGGGATCCCTTCAGCTGTGTGGCCCGTGCAACTTCAGGCTTTCACGTCCGTCACGTGTCTCCCAGTGCTTCCCACTGTTCCCAGTGGACTGCGCCCATCACAGTGGAAAGCCTGGCTCACCCCAGAGGTGGCCTTCCCTGGCTGTGTGTCTAGGGGAGGCCATTGCTGTCCCAGCACAGAGGCTCTGTGTCATCTCCCCAGGCATCGCCAACGCAGGGACCCCGTGGAGCACCAAGCAAGTGAAGCCTCCTTCCTGGCTGGAGAGACTGTGGGTAATGGGAGTCAAGCAGGTTTGCAAGATACTGGGAAAGACGCTCTTCAGCGTGGAGCTGACTCTCTGTAGATTCCATTTTCTTCAAAGAAAGCAGATTCCAGTCCTAGCTCTAACGATTCCAAGTGTGGTGACAGTGCCGGTCAGGAGATTCAGTTGCAAATGCAGCTGAGCCTTGAACAACACAGTTTGAACTGCACCGATCCACTTACACGCAGATTGTTCTCGATAAATGCAGTACTGGACTGTAAAATGTATTTTCTCTTCCTTGTGATTTTCTTAGTAACATTTTCTTTTCTCCAGCTTACTTTACTGTAAGTAAGTACAGTATATCATACAAAACATGTGCAAATCGACTGTTATTGGTAAGGCTTCTGGTCAACAGTAGGCTATTAGTTAAGTTTTTAGGGAATCCAAAGTTATCTGTGAATTTTCAACTGTGTGAGAAGTTAACCCCCCCAACCTCATGTTGTTCAAGGGTCCACTGTAATTGAAAGGGTTCTTGGTTTTCTGAAACAAGATAAGAATTTTTTGGAGGGCACGGTCAGCCAAATGATACTTGGAAGATGTCCAGGTCCTAATTCCTGGACACTGTGAATATGTCAACTCACATGGCAAAATATGCTTTGCAGATGTGTGTAAATGAAGGATCCCAAATTGGGAAGATTATTGTGGATTATCTGGGTGGGTTCTAATAGGAGGACCCAGGAAGGTCAGAGTCAGGGAAAGAGATGTGACATTGGAAGGAGAGGTCAGAAACAGATTTGAAGGTGTTCTTCTTCTGGCTTTGAAGACAGGTGAAGGGGCCATGAGTCAAGGAATGCAGGAAAAGGCCTTGCCTAGGAGCTGGAAAAGACAAGGGAATGGTTCTCCCCAGAGCCTCCAGGAAGATCCAGTCCTGCTGACATCCGAATTTTATTCCTGTTAGACCTGCTTCAGATTTCTGACCTCCAGAGTTGTAAGATTATGAGTTTGTGTTGTTTTAAGTCACTATACTTGTGGTAACTTGTTACAGCAGCAATAGGAACTAATACAGCAAGTAAGGGGCACCTGGGTGGCTCGGTTGGTTGAGCATCTGACTTCAGCTCAGGTCATGATCTCACAGTTTGTGGGCTTAAGTCCTGCATCAGGCTCTGTGCTGACAGTGCAGAGCCTACTTCGGATCCTCTGTCTCCCTCTCTCACTGCCCCTCTCCTGCTCTCTCTCTCTCTCTCAAAAATAAATAAAAACTAAAAAAAAAAATAAAAAGTAAAAAAATAAAATGAAATGAAAAAGGGAACTAATATAGCAAGTGAGGAGGCAGCTCAGAGAACTGAGGGGCAGCCTGGAGAACCTGGCCCTGGTGGGTGAGGCATAGGTGAAACCTTGCCCCGGGAATGGCCTGCTTAGGACACTGCCCCTACTGGACACTTGCCACTAGCTTTGTGGGCACCACTGCCGGGGACACATGCTGCTGATGCCCCCTCCTGCCTCATCTCACACCTTCATCTTACCCACTAGGATTTAGGCAGCAGCATTGACCTGGGAGGAGTGACCTCCCAGGGCTCATGAGCCCATCCCCCACCTGCCAGGACTGAGGTACAGAGCACCCAACCTCCCTCAGCTTCCAGTTTCCATGGTGCAGGGGTCCCTGCCCTGTAGCTATCTCAGGAATCCGCCCCCCCCTCCAGGAAAGTATCCAGATTGCAGCTGGTCAAAACAAGAAATTCCCAACAGGTCAGCACACTTCTCTGACACCTTTAAGTTTTTTCACACCTTTAAGATAGAGAGTTATCATTTTTTCTAATTTCTCTTCCAGCCCTTGCACTCAATAAATATTTGTTAATCGATGAGGCAGGGCATGGCCAGGGGTGGAATGGAACCTTCCATTTATTGTCATGAGATGCTGCAGAAAGAGCCCCTCACAGTCCTGGCACAGGGCACCCACATCATTGCACTGGCCCTAACCACAGCAGGCATAGAATGCATAGGCTCTTGGTCTGCAGAAGACTGGGACTTTACCCATGTAAACCCAAACAAAGTTGAATTTGTATGTCAAGACTTGGAGCAGCTGCTCTTGGGATGGAGGAAGTAGAGGCTGCTGCTCTCTGTGGACCACAGAAAGTCCTGGACACTAGTTCCCTCCAGCTCAGCTGGGAGCAGCACATTCTGTTTCCTCTTCATGGGGCCACACAGACTATAGAGGCCACAGGGCAAGGGACACACCATAACTGCACTTCTCTGACCCATGAACTTTGGGAAACATTTGGGAAAAGGACATATGAAGCAACGACTGGGGGACCGCCAACCTGAGCATCAAGAGTTGAGCTTAGCTCCCCACTCTGTTCCCAGGCAAGGAATCAACTGGAGCAATTTAAAGACTTATGCCCAAACCCCACCATGTGCCGGAGGGAACAGGGCTGACATAGACATATCCAAACAAAAGAGCAAATGGTAGAAAGAACCTCCATTATCCATCACCTGAGTTCAGCAACCATCTGAAATCTTCCACACTTGCTTCATTTATCCTTTTTTCCTTTTTTTTCTTTGCCAAAATATTTTAATACAAATCACCAGGACTGTGTCATTTCAGAACGTATTTCAAAAGGGAGAAATTTTCCTATGGAACTCCAATGTCACTGTCACACCTACCAAAATAAGCTATAATTCCTTGATATCCACCATCTAGCATCTAACCAGATTTAGATTTATCTAAAAACTATCTCTTTAAAAATGGTTTATTCTCATCAGGATCTAGCTACACTTTACATTAGATATCCTGTCTCTCAGTTCTCTTATAACCTAGCAGTCCATTCTCCCCCATTCTTCACTGCTATTTTTATTCCATGCTATTGACTTGCTGCAGAAATTGGGCCAATTGTCCCATAGAACAGATTGCCCTGGGTATCGGAGATTAAAAGAGGAGGGACATGCTGTTATAGAAGAAGTTTGTTCTTTGTAGTGTGTCTTGGGATCAAAGCCTGGCTCGGGGGTGTTTGTCTGGATGTCCCTGGGCTCCTCCCTATACCCATTGGGTTTGATCAGAGAGGCAGAACCTCTATGAGTGATAGAAAATAGACATTTGGGGGGATTAGACCTCATGCAATTGTGGATGTTGGTTGAGCGGTCTACGTAATGTGGCTGTTCCTGCATCCAGTGTGGGGCCCAAAGTCCCTAGGATGGACATTGGGAAGGGAGGATGGACACAGAGTAGGGAGGAAAAGGACAAACCAGACGCCACAAAGATGGATGGGGACGCTGGGAGAGAAACTGGAACTTGGATTTGTCTCGCTTCCTTTCAGTGATGCAGGTGACATGCAGGATTGGCTGGTGGCCCTCAGAGCCACACACACAGCTGGCTTGGATTTGAAGAAGCAGACGACTGCCTGGTGGGAGCAGAAGGGCAGTGGACTCAGCTGCCGCCCCACGCAGAGTAGGTGAGCCAGGCCCCAGGCAGCCCACACGGTGGGGACTGATTGCACAGGGAATAAGGAGGGCCCTGATACAAATTTCCCACCCCTAGAATACATTTTTTAATTCCAACAAGAAAACATGAAAAGATTAGATAAGGAAACAAGTAAACAAGACCATACTTAAATAATCCACAGATTCCATACTATTAATACTTAAGGTTTGGTGTTTTTTTCTATATTATATATACACACATATATATACGCATCTATATTACATATAGTTTCACAATTATAATTAATGTTTATACAGTTCTGAATCCCACTTTTTTCAACGTTTTTTTTTTTTTTTTTTTTTTTTTATTTTTGGGACCCACTTTTTTCTATTAACATGATTCTTGTATATTCCCAGTCATTAAAATTCTTGGAAAATATTCCTTTTTTTTTTTTAATTTTTTTTTTCAACGTTTATTTTATTTTTGGGACAGAGAGAGCCAGAGCATGAACGGGGGAGGGGCAGAGAGAGAGGGAGACACAGAATCGGAAACAGGCTCCAGGCTCTGAGCCATCAGCCCAGAGCCTGATGCGGGGCTCGAACTCACGGACCGCGAGATCGTGACCTGGCTGAAGTCGGATGCTTAACCGACTGCGCCACCCAGGCGCCCCGGAAAATATTACTTTTAATGGGTATCATTGTCCACCATAAAGCTATATAATAATTGATTTAGCCATTTCCTTGGTGTTGAACATTTATGATATTTTCATGGATCATTTAGGCTACTTTGTTGAACATTATGCTATCTTAAGTGGCAATGTCATGAACATCTGTGGAGCCCTTTGTTCATATGCTTGAATATGTCCTCAGGAAGATGGAATCATTGGTTAAGGAGTGCCAACATTTAAAGATTTATCCCCAAATAAACCATAACTTGAACATCTAGAAAAAAATATCAAAAGAAAGCAAGGAATTTTTTTTTCCCCACTCTTAACCCTCAAGCCAGGAATACACCTAGTTTTGCTTGTTTAGGGGTACTAGGTCAGAAATGAATAGTTGCTCAGTAATCCCCAACTCTGCTTCTTAATTAAGGCACAAACCCAGGCAGCAATGAGCTTCCAGCCCAGGGCCCCTAAGTGCTGAATTGCTCCCAGTCTCCTCTACCTTCCTGGAGAGGAAGGTCCAGTGTAGAGAGGACACCTCATGGCATAGCACAGGGACTGTTCTAGATCTGGCTGCCCAACACCCTCCCTATAGGATCTCTCGGGGAGGAATTGATGTCCCTGAGGCCAGTGCCTCTGAGGCTTCCCCTTGGCCAGAATCCAGAGCAAGAAAAGCGAAATTGCATGTGAGCCAAGGTGAGCCTGTTTGGAGGTCCTTGGCTATGGGAAGGTAGGCCTTGCAGAGGTGCAGGCCAAGTGTGCTGGTGAAGGAGAACAGGTATGCAGCATGTTGTCCTATAGAACAGATTAGCCTCACTGTCAAAGACGAAAAGACGGGCACACTGGAAGAGGGTGGGGGAGCCCTGATGGGGATGCCTGTCCAGGTATGGATCACAGGGACTTCTGGGAGACCAAGTCTCTGGAACTAAACCCCTTACTCCTCCCCCCACCATGTTTGTCCCCAGCCCACAATGCTGGCCGCTCAGTTATTCTGTAGCACTCTGGCTTTTCTTTTGGAGAAACAACTTGACAAGAACTCCAGAAAGACAGAAAGAAGGCTTGAGACTCTATCTCATTTTTTAGATAGACATGGTCCCCAGACAGAGGAAGGACAAGGTGCTGGCTCAGAGCTGGGGATGAGGAGAGGAGGTAAGTGGACTATTACCTGTACAGAGTGTCCTGTATCAGGGGACTTTTCATCCTACTCCTTCTTGGAAGTTCTCCAGTGAGCAGAAGAGCTGTCAGTGACCCACCTGGCTGGTGCCTGGGCCTTGGCAGATCTGCCTCAAGCTTCCCCAGGAGTTTGGCTAAGCATTCCTATTGCCCCACGATGGGCAGCCCCGGGGTTCCCTTTAAAGGCTCTGGATGGAGCCCAGTCACCTCAGATGGGACCACAGAGGACCAGCCAAACACGCGAGAGCTACTTCCCAGCCCGCCTGGGAAACATTTCATTTTCTATTTGCAGAATCACAGATGTTGACTTTTGATCTTCTCCTCTCTCCCTCTGGGCCTAAGATCAGTGATGACAGCTATTTCATTTATTTTTTCTTTTCCCTATAAAGAGAAAAAAAAATCAGGAGGGCTCAGAAAGGTTGTTCAAATATTGGAAGAGTTACATACTGGCTACTGGGGTGAATAAGAAAAGATCAAGCCTCTCCATGTGAGGCCAGGGGCAAGCTTCAGAAGGAGTTGAGTGGGGCATCCTTCAAGGCAGTGTTTCTTAACCTTTCACATGTTGTAAATCAATCACCCAGGAATCTTGTTAAGATTCAGATTCATATCAGTAGTTCTAGGGAACAAGCAGATGAGGTCCATGCCGCTGGTTCAGGACCACACTTAGAGAAACAGGTGCCAGGGTACTTCCTGTCCCTACCCTGCTCAAGTACTGAAGTGCTGAGATCAGTAGACCCTCTCTGCCATCTTCCTGCATCTGGGTCTGTGCAGGGAAGGTGTTGGCCACACAAGCATCTCTTAACAGATCCTTGAATATAACTAAAATCCACACTTAGGTTTGTATCCCTTCTACCCCATTTAAACATAAGGACATTCAAATATACACAGATTTCAAAAGAAGGTGTCTGTGGGACAGCATCTGCCCCAACAGGCCACACAAAGACTCTTAACAAAGGGTGGAGTCTCCTTTCTCTCACTCTATTCCATCCCTTTGACTTATCTGTCTTCTTTTTTAAAAAAATGAAATTCAGGGGCACCTGGATGTCTCAGTCAGTTGAACGTCTGACTCTTGATTTTGGCTCAGATCATGATCCCAGAGTCATGGGATCCCTGCGTTGGGGTCCACGCTGAGTGTAGAGCTTGCTTAGGATTCTCTTGTGCATGCACACACAGGTGCGCGCTCTCTCTCTCTCAAATAAAAACAAAAACTTTTTTAAATGAAATTCAGTTCAAGCATTATGATATTATGCTGAATCTTTTGCCATGCTGTGAATGGGCAAGTCTCTGAAAGTCCAGTGAAAATTAGCTTTTCCCCTTATATGTTTCCTAGTTCCTTTTTAAAAATTTCAAGTTCTATGTATTTTGTACACACAGGCTCAACTTTAAGAGAATGCATTACAAGATAACTCAAACATGATACAATGGATAATTATTGTGCATTAGAAAGTGATTTCTCAGTTTTATAAAAGGATTTACTGTATCATGCCTTCAGGTAGTGAGTGCTTTCTGGGTATTTAAACTATGAGTATCTTGCCCTCAAGATTCTGATTTAATTGGCCTGAGTAGAGACTAGGGCACTAATTTTTTTTTTTTAAGTTCGCAGGACAATTCTAATGCACATCCAGGTTTGAGAACTACTAGACTAAATGATGTCAAGTTTCCAACTTTAAACTACTCAGATGACCTACTGGCCATTTAAATTCAACAGGCATTTTTGTGCATCTGCTTTATTCCAGGCACTCTGTGAGGCTCCAGAGACATGAGTAAATCAGTCCCAGTCCTACCTTGAAGGCATCCACCATCTAGGGGGAGATAAAACATGCAGAACTAATTTTATCTAGAGGCCCCGTAAGCAGTGAAACAGGGAAATGTTGCTGTAACATACAAATAAAAGAAGAGACAGAGATGGGGGAACCTGGTCCTCCATGGTCCTTCCTTTCTTTTCCCCTTCCTCCCAGAAGATACATAAGTAAGGTTCAATAAGAACCCAAGGAGTTATGTAGCCTTCCAGATTGGGTGATTTCTTTAAAGTTAATTTATTTATTTTAAGAGAGAGAGAGAGAGAGAGAGAGGCAGAGAGAGGGAGACAAAGAGAATCCCAAGCAGCCTCTGCACTGTCAGTGCAGAACCTGACGTGGGGCTCGAACTCACACACCGTGAGGTCATGACCTGAGCCAAAACCCAGAGTCAGACGCTTAACTGACCAAGCCACCCAGCATCCCAGACTGGATGATTTCTTAATGGTTCCTGCAAGTGGCCAAGGCTGAGTATGAGATGATTTTCAGGAGCTCTGCTACCAAACTGTCAACTAACTGTAACCACCTTCTCCACTGCTCTCTTACTCCTTTTCTGAACACTTCTCCAACCTCCAGCTTTGGGAGCCTTTCTTCCCAGATGGTCTCAACTGGTCCCCCCATTGCTATACCTCCCTCACCCCATCCAGGTTTGCCTGTCCCCAGATTACCTCTCAGCGAAGGCAGTCCTGACTCCTTTGCTGTAGACACCAAGTTAGGGACTCTATACCGAGTTATGAATGGCCAAGAGACCCATGCAAGAACTCTTGCTTTGTAAGATGGGAGTTTATTACTCCAAAAGCCACTCTACAGAGGGGAAATTCATGAGTGAGATATTTTACTAAAGGCAAAACCAGGTGGCCCCAAACTTAAATTAAGCCACCGAAGAGTAAAGCAAATGGACTTTGGAAGAAAATAGGTTCTAAGTCCGCCCTTTGTTTTTTTTTTTTTTTTTTTAATTTTTTTTTTCAACGTTTATTTATTTTTGGGACAGAGAGAGACAGAGCATGAACGGGGGAGGGGCAGACAGAGAGGGAGACACAGAATCGGAAGCAGGCTCCAGGCTCCGAGCCATCAGCCCAGAGCCTGACGCGGGGCTCGAACTCACGGAGCGCGAGATCGTGACCTGGCTGAAGTCGGACGCTTAACCGACTGCGCCACCCAGGTGCCCCTCTAAGTCCGCCCTTTGACCTCACTTCTGGGCCTCAGCAAGTGTGGTCAAGTGAAGTTCTTACCCACAAAGGAGAGAGCACCTGCTCCCAGGCAGAGCTGGCCAGAGAAGGAATGGACTGCTTCTTGAGATGGTGACTTTCCCTGGTGGATATGAGGTAAGGTGTTGGGACAGGAGTATTTGAGCAGTGCTTGGGATGTTAACTACTTTTAAGGAGCCTTACAAAGAACTTCTGAAAGTCACTTTTTGACCTGCTTTCACTGCCTTCCAATTCTACAATTCTTTGAAATACTTGAATTGAGTTTAAGAGGTCTCCTGCAAATGCAGGACCTATGACAATCCTGCAAAACAATGAATATGAGCAAATAATAACCGGGACTTTCCTTGAGCCCTGCTCTGTGACACTGATATGTCCCATGGCTCAACCCTCCTGATGCCTCCAAGATGTGGATAGTATTCCCACTTTACAAATAATGAAACTGAGGCTCAAAGATTTGCCCAGTGGGGCGCCTGGGTGGCGCAGTCGGTTAAGCGTCCGACTTCAGCCAGGTCACGATCTCGCGGTCCGTGAGTTCGAGCCCCGCGTCGGGCTCTGGGCTGATGGCTCAGAGCCTGGAACCTGTTTCCGATTCTGTGTCTCCCTCTCTCTCTGCCCCTCGCCCGTTCATGCTCTGTCTCTCTCTGTCCCAAAAATAAATAAACGTTGAAAAAAAAAAAATTTAAAAAAAAAAAAAAAAAAAAGATTTGCCCAGTATACCACAAAGACAAGTGGTTTGAGTCCAGGTTTCCTGACTTTTCATCTGTGGCTCATCGTATGATATCCTGATTTGTATTCTGTTCAGACACAGTAAAAACTGAAAAATTCCCCAGAGTATGTATCTTCAAGAAAGAAAATGATCTCAAAGAAGAAAAGGTATTTGGTGAAATTCGACAATGGGTTAGCAATGCTCGTGAATCACCAGGAGGCGGCAGAAGCCTGCCATCTTCCATGCTTACATCCTTTAAAACCCAGGCGGGCCTGGGAGTCCATACAGTCAGACCTTTTCACTGAGAGCCCTAAAGAAAGAGCAGGAACGCACCAATGTGGACCGCGGGAAAGGCCAATCTCAGGCAGTGTGCATTGGAGAGCCAGAGGCATGGAAAAAAGAGCCCTCCCATCTGGCAGGAGGATGCCCCCAGGAGACGTGCAGCAGCACAAGACTCTAGAACCCGCACAGGATTTGAAGACGAACAATCCAAACCTCGGGTCATCAGCCTGCTGTTTTCTAGCTTGAGTCATCGTTCCCCTCTGTGCCTGCTTCCGCATCCACGAAAAGATCATAACAACTGCCTCATAGGACGAGGGGAATAATCAGGGCAACAGCACTTTGCAAACTATAAAGTGTACTTGCAGGTTGCACACAGGTTGGTTCATGTGAGTTCACAGGCTGCTCCCCTGACATCGTCTCTCACTGGCACGTGAGCTACTGACAAGGTGGTCATGTGGACATGGGTGCTGGAGGGCTGGGGGAGAGGCGCTGGCTGGCCTCGAGGTGATAAATAGAGGGAGAAGGGGATGCCCCTTCCCGCATTCTCTGGCAGGGCTTGCCCTGCCTTCAGGACACTCCATCCCAGTGTGGTGTGCTGCAAATGGGCTGTCGGTCCCCGGGGATCCTATGTCCCCAGAGGAAAGCCCTGAGCCTCCCCAGGTAGCAGCTGAGAAAAATTGAGGGTCAGCAATGTGACCCAGCTCCCTCCACCCCAGGGACTGTGGGCAAAGTCCCTCCAGGCCGGATAGCTCAGCACTGAAACACCAGAGAGAGACCACACACCCGGAAGCCCTCTGACGGCTCACAACTCTCTATGCTTCTGTCCAGGGGCACAACCTCAGGTCACATCCATGATTTTATTCATCAGGCCAACAATCCTGAGAGGCAGGTAGGCCAGAATATACCTTTAACCCCATTTTTTAAGATGAAGAATCTGTCAAGCTTAACTGATTTGCCTAAAGTCATACAATGGTTAAAAAACAAACTCAGGACCTGGTCTTATGGCCCTAAAGACATCACCTTGCACTAATGTTACCACCAACAGAGACCTTCCATCCCTCTCCATCTGATCTTTCTCTCTTTTTAAATTTCTGGTATAGAGGGGCGCCTGGGTGGCTCAGTCGGTTAAGCGTCCGACTTCAGCTCAGGTCATGATCTCGCGGTCCGTGAGTTTGAGCCCCGCGTCGGGCTCTGGGCTGATGGCTTGGAGCCTGGAGCCTGTTCCCGATTCTGTGTCTCCCTCTCTCTCTGCCCCTCCCCCGTTCATGCTCTGTCTCTCTCTGTCCCAAAAATAAATAAACATTAAAAAAAATTAAAAAAAAATTTTTTCTGGGGCGCCTGGGTGGCGCAGTCGGTTAAGCGTCCGACTTCAGCCAGGTCATGATCTCACGGTCCGTGAGTTCGAGCCCCGCGTCAGGCTCTGGGCTGATGGCTCAGAGCCTGGAGCCTGTTTCCGATTCTGTGTCTCCCTCTCTCTCTGCCCCTCCCCCGTTCATGCTCTGTCTCTCTCTGTCCCAAAAATAAATAAACGTTGAAAAAAAAAAAAAAAAATTTCTGGTATAGAAATCTAAGCACACCATTCTCGACTTATTATCACCATTATCAAGCTGTGCAAAGACCCTTTCTTGTTTGGTTTAATTTCATTGTATTCCACTCCTCCACACCCCTTCTTAGCCCCCAAACTGGCACTCCCTCCAATTTGGTTGGTGGGATGGTCAGTCCATTTGTTCATTCATTCATTCATTCATTCATTCATTCGGATGCTTGAGCCAGATACATTTCTGACCACCACTGTGCTTGTGATGCTTTTAATAAGTGTTTCTTTTTTGGTATTATTGTTTCAGCCCTAACCTCTGGTCCTTCTTCTGCTTCATTCCCGGTGATTCTTCATTCCCCACTCCTGCCATCCCAAAATATATAACTTGCTACTTGTACCTATCTCATTTGTTTTATTCTTACTGGCTTCTGACTTGTTTTATATTACTCTGGACTGGAATTCTCAGCTTGGAGGCATTTCCCTGCTCATTTTGTATTATTTGTTTATTTACTGTATATACATGCTTTTGACTCCTGCATCCAAGGCAGTGACGATGATGTTCAGAATCAGTCACTTTAGGTCAGTCCTCAACCGTCACCAAAAGGTCCAAGTTAACTCCTTGTAAGGCTGACAGTAAATCATTGATACTCTTGCCTTGATCTTGATCCTCTGTAATAGTTTTACGTATTTTAATAGTTGAATGACACAGCAGTGGTGTCCAATGGAACATTCCATGCTAATGGAAATGTTCTATATTTTTGTGCTTTTCAATATGGTAGCCACTAGTGACATGAGGCTATCTAGCAGTTGCAATGTGGCTTATGTGGCGGAGGAGCTAAATTTTAGTTTTAATTAATTTCAGTGAAAACTTAAATAGCCTCATGGGACTAGTGGTTGCCTATTGGACAGTGTAGATCTACTGTATTGCTACCCAGAATGTGGTCCCCAGACCAACAGGATTGCCATCCCCTGGGAGCCTGTTAGAAGTGCAGAATATCAGGTACATCTAGTTCTACTGAATTAGATCTACATTTTAATAAGATCTCCAGGTGATTTTTATGCACACTCAAGTTTTATCCCCCAGATGTATTGAGATATAACTGACATAATAACATTGTGTAAGTTTAAGGTATACAGGAGTGTTGATTTTTATACTTCTATGTTGTAAAATGATTACCACCGTAGAGTTAGCTAACAGCTCCATCACATCACATAATTACCATCTCTTTTTTGTGGCGAAAACGGTTAAGTTTTCCTCTCTTAGCAATTTTCAAGTATATAATACAGTATTATTAACTATAATTACTATGCTGTGCATTATATCCCCTAGAACTTACTCATCTTGTAACTGGAAGTTTATACTCTTTGACCAACATTTACCCATTTCCCCCACCCTCCATCCCCAGTAAACATTTTAGTCTATTTTCATGAGTTCACCTTTTTTAGATTTCACATGTAAGTGATACACAGTGTTTGCCCTCTCTCTAACTCATGTCACTTAGCATAATGTGCTCAAGGCTCATCTATGTTGTCACAAATGGCAGGATGTCCTTTCTCATGGCTGAATAATATTCCTGTGTGTGTGTGTACATGTTTACATATATATACCACATCTTTATCTGTTGATGGACACTTAGGTTGTTTCTAATTTTGGCTATAGTGAATAATGCTGCAGTGAACATGGAATGTATATTTCTTTTCAAGATCCTATTTTCATTTATTTTAAGTGTATAACCAGAAGTGGGATTTCAGGATCCTATGGTAGTTCTTTTTTTTTTTTTTTTAAGTTTATTTATTTATTTTGAGAGTGAGAGAGAAAGAGAGTGTGCATGAGCAGGGGAGGGGCAGAGAGAGAGGGAGAAAGAATCTCAAGCAGGCTTCATGCCATCCACACCAAGCCTAACCTGGGACTCAAACTCACGAACTGTGAGATTACGACCTGAGCCAAAATCAACAGTCAGGACGCTTAATTGACTGAGTCACCCAGGTGCTCCTATGTTCAGTTTTCCGTGCAGCCGATCATACTTCTCCCTCCTTCCTATAGCTCTTATGTGTTGTTCTGATTGTATCATTTGGCCAAGCCTCTAGTACTCTGCTCATCCACGGGAGGGATAGAAAGTACCTGTGCTGGCAGGGATGCATCTAAACTTTCTCCATGTACTATATTTGCTGTAGGTAGTCAATAACTAGCCTTCATCAAGTTGAGAAAATATACGATTTAAAATTCCAAGGTGTTTATCAAATGCTTTAAATGCACAAAATGCATGACATTTTTCTTTAATGGTAAAAATGACCTTAATAGTTTCTCTTCTTCATATTACAATTTCCTATAGTCTAGAATCAACCTTGCTTGGTCATAACTCTTTAAATACATTGTGGGGTACAGTTAGCTAATATTTTATTTATAACTTTCATATCTATATTCAAATATGGAATAGCCTGATAGTTTTTTGTTTGTTTTTACAATCCTTATCTGACTTTGTAATAAAGCTTACACCAGTCGTACAACAAAAGAGAAACCAGTTTTTAGTTTCTGGAACAATTTATGTATCTTATGTGATTATCTCCTTCTTATAGGTGGCTAGAACTTTTCTGTAAAACCATCTGAGCCTAGGGCTTTTCAGGAAGAGGGAGGTCTTTGATTGTATTGTAATTCTTAGTTGAATACTTATAACTCAGTGTGCTATTTATTCTTGTTCTAATTTTGGAATTTCACATTTTGCCAAAATTATATCAATTTTATTGTCTCCTAATTACAAGTCTTCATAATATTGTTAGTCTAAAACTTTCTGCTATGTTTGTGGTTTCTTTCAGTATTTATTACAGGTTTATATCTTCTCTTTCTTTCCCCCATTAGTTTTGTCATGTATTTGTCATGTCAAATATTTGTATATTTTATAATCTTTTTCACAACACCAGCTTATTTAATGTCTTATTGTTGCTATGTTCTATTTCTCTGATTTTTGACCTTAGGTATATGTTTTCTTTCCTTCCTCCCTCTCTCTCTTTTTCCTTCCTTCCTTCCTCTCCTCCTCCTCCTTCTCCTCCCTCTTCATCTTCTTTTTCTTCAGGATTATTCTGGAAGTTGTTTTTTTTTTTTTTTTCTAGCTTCCTTCCTACACTAAAAAATTAGCTCCAAGAATGTTTCAAAAAGGGGTTTGGGGACAGGCTATCTGGAGTCTTATATACCTGATACTATTTTTATTTTACTTATATATATATTTTTAAATTTTTTTAATGTTTATTTCTGAGACAGAGAGAGACAGAGCATGTGTGGGAGAGGGGCAGAGAGAGGGGGACACAGAATCTGAAGCAGGCTCCAGGCTCTGAGCTATCAGCACAGAGCCTGACGCAGGGCTTGAACTCACAGACTGCGAGATCATGACCCGAGCTGAAGCCAGACGCTCAACCGACTGAGCCACCCAGGCGCCCCTATTTTACTTATATTTAAATGGTATTTTAGCTGGATATAAAATTCTAGGTTTGAATTATTTTTCCATCAACACTTTAAAATATTACTTCATTGTCTTGTGTACAGTTCTGTTATTGAGGGTTTGTGTCATTCTTTTTCCTTTTTAGTTGATCTATTTTTTTCTTTATAGATGTTTTGAGAAATTTCCCTCCATCATTAATGTTCTTAAATTTCACTACAATGTATCTAAGTGTGAATTCCTTTTTTATCTATCTTGTTTAATACTGTATCCTTTCAATCTGAAGTTATCCATTTTCATTATTTCTAAGAAATTCTTGGTTATGATACCTTTAAATATATCCTTTCTCCATAGTTTATTTTCCCATCTGTCTCCAAAGTCTATGATCCTAATCACTACACAATCCTTCCTCTCTGAAAAGAGAGTCAACATTTTGTTGTCCTTGTCTGTTTAGGTACTGCCTTGCTCCATCACACTCTGAAAGGCAATGATAGAGTCTAATTTTCCATCTGTATTCCTAGTGCATCAATGCCCACTGTGTGTTAAATGAATGAATGAATGAATGAAGTTAAGAGAATGGAGGAGTATGAGAGTCCATAGGGCTGGAGCAGGAGGTACTACGGTGTCAGGGCAGCAACCAAGCTTCATGCACCCATAACCTCTATCAGGGTGGCAGCCCCTTTAGCAGATCCCTCCCTGTGTGAATAACCACCTGGGCCAGCCAGCCTAGCTCAGCCATGCTCTGAGACAATGACTGCCATATCTCAACCAATTCTGGCCTCAAGCTGTACTCTGACAGTAGTGGGGACCCTGAAGTGAAGCTGATCTGACTTTTTCCTGTCCAGCTGTGGGACCTATGGCAAGTTGTCCTGCTTTTTGACACTTAGTTTCCTTTTCTATAATGTGAGGATAATGACACTGCCTCATCCAGCTTGTAAGGGTATAAAGAGCAGCAAAAGAGATGTTTAAGTGCTTTGTAAGTGTGAAGAGCTGCACATAACCAGGTGTTGCTATCATCAGGGACATATCACAATGCACATAAGAGCTTCTAGCCCTCAGGTCTGAGTTCTGAAGGGAGAATCTCCATGGTAATATGGAGTCCTGGATTTAATCCTGCTTCCTTGGAGGGGGTCAAGACTCCCTACAGGTCTGTGGCTTTCCACATCATTGGGAAGAAAGTTCTGGGAGTAAGAGCCAGCTTCCATCCAGATGGATCAGAAACTCCAGGCTCATCACTCTCCCCTCCTACATGCTTAGCCCCAAAGTTCTGCTTTATTTCTCCACCCCATCCCCCACTCCTCCTGCTCCCCTCCTCTGGTCTCATTGAGTTTCCAGTCTGGCATCCACTGCTTGTAAGAGGACCCCACATCCCTTCTCCTCTGCCCAGCAGAACTTCCTTCACTATATCTACATCTTATGACCCTGCTCACAGCTAGGCCTGTGCTGAGGAATTCAATCTAAGGGTCTCCTAGATGATCTAAGTTTACTCCTCATGGGTTACTCATATAGACAGCCAAAGTCCTAACCAAAGAGAGCACCAGTGGTGGAAATGTCAGGTCCCCTGGCAGCCTGGTGGTCAGGAGGGAGAAGGACATATTCCAAACCCCTCAAATAGCCCACATACGTAGTAATGTAGAATCTGGACAAATACTCCCTTGGTTTCCAACATACAGATATTTTTCTGGATAAGACTCTCTTTCCTGGACCTAGGCTACCAGCTCTTAGAAACACCCTCTCTTTTGGCTTCTCTTAATGGCCACTCCCAGCAACCTTCGAAATTTTATTGAGTCATGTGATTTCCTACCATCTCCTTTTTATTTTTAAAATAAGTTTGATGTCCTTTCAATATTCGTGCCTTTCTGATCTTCTTTCATAACAGTCTTCCTTTTGTATAGCTTTATTTTAAGAGGCTTTAAGCATGGGTGGGACATTGGATTGGATTATCTTGGGTACCACCCAACTCTGAACTCATTGATTCTGTGAAGTTTACAACATAGTTAACACTAAACTAGCAGCCACTGTGGATCACTAATGATTAAACCTTCAATTATGTGGATGGTGCCCTTCTGCTTACTAAGAGCAACTTCTTTGTTCAGTGTTAAGATTAGTGAGTTACTCTGACATTGTCTAATTTGAAAATTCAAACTAGCCATATTCCCGATGTGCTTTGGAAATCCTATCTTAGTAATGACAATAATAGATAAAACACAATATACCAGGCACTATCCCAAGTACTTTAAATATGTTAACTTGTTTATTTCTCATAATAATATTATGAGATAATTAATACTTTTACTCCTACATTACAGAAGGGAGAACTAAGGCATAGAGATACTAAGTAATTTGCCCAAGATCAGAGTCAGTAAATGATAGAGCTCGGATTCAAACTTAGCAGTCTGGCCTCTTAACTACTACCCATGCTACCTCATAAAGCTCAGAAAAGATTATTGTGTACCCCCCATATGTAATTATGCTGTCATATCTCCTCCCAGGATACTATGAGAACCCTCTCCTTTACCCCCTTATCATTATAATGCATGTCTGGGGTTTACCTATTACACACTGAAAAAAGAATTAGGAAACCTTTGAAAGAGGTGAGTACTAGAAATAAAGATACTGAAGCTATAGTAAGAAACAGGAAGTAAGCAATGTTTGAGTCAAACTCAGAAGGGTTGGAGGGGGGAGTGGAGGAGGAAAGGAGGGTCTTATCAAGGGCTGTGAAATCGTAAGTGGGTACCATACAAAGGAAGATGAATAGGAACACTCAAAATCATAAAGGTGTCATATTCACCAGTAGAATTTTATTTGAAGTCTAACAGGTGTTTTGTGTTGTTTTGTTTGGAACTAGACAATCTGATTTGGAAGAAATTGATTTCTCAAAATGGATCTGGAAGAGCAAAAGGTCCAAGAATAACTGAGAAGCAATTCTGAAAAAGTAGAGCGTGGAACAACTTGCCCTACCAGGTATCAAGATTTATTATCAAAATATTTCGTAATGAGGACAACAGAGTTTGGGCAAAAGGATAAACCAATGGAACAGAACAGAAAGCCTAGCCACTGGCCCACCCATGTTTGGAAACAATACCAGTTACAGATGGTGTTACAAATCCATGTGGAAAGGGTGGTCTATTTAATAAATGAATCCTAGGAACAACTTTTGTCCATATGGAAAATACAAAATTAGATTTCTCCCTTAAATCAACCCTATATAAAGAACTAAAAACAAAAGGAAAAATTTTAAAGCATAAGATGAAAATGTAGAAAAATTCTTTATGACCTTAAGAATAAGGAGCAATTTCTCTTTAAAAAAAATAGAAAACATGAAAATTTGATAATTTTGACTACATTAAAATTAACTTCTGCATAAGAAAAGGCCACTATAACAAAGTGAAAAACAAGCCATAGCTTGGGAGAAGGTACTTGCAGTGAGTGTAATGTATAAAGAAACCTCTCAAGTTAATTGGAAAAAGATATATAGCATTGGAGAGAAATGGGAAAAGAATATAAACTATTGATTTGTAGAAGAGGAACCTCAGAAGGTCAATAGAAATACAAAAAGATTCTTGCTTCCACTATTAAGCAAAGAAATACAAATCAAAACATTGATAAAATACCATTTACACCTACCAGATCAGCAAAAATTTATGTCGGCCAACGCCAAGTGTTGGCAAAGCTGTTAAATCACGGAAACTCATTCCCTGCTAGTGGGATTGTAAGTTGGTACAAGTACTTTGGAAAGTTGTAGGTGGTCATGTCCAGAAATTCTTCTCCTGGGCATCTAGTCCTGTATGTGAGCACAAAGAGACATGTATTAAGATGCTTGCTATAGCATGGAGATCAATAAGAGAATGGATAAGTAAATCATATTACAGTTATACAATGCAATGTAGTCTAGCATGTGTCAGCATAGATAAAAATCTCACAATTGGAATGCGAATCTCCCATTTCTAAGGGAGAAATGAACACTGCAGAAGATTATGATATTGTATATATACACATATATAGTTTAAAAGCTGGCAGGGAATAATAATACTTTATAATGTTTTTGGATACATAAAAATGCAATAAAAATAGTAAAAAACGTAAAAACACACATGAGGATGATTAACACTGAATTCAAAACAGTGCTTAGGGGCACCTGGGTGGCTCAGTCAGTTGAGCATCTTACTCTCAATTTCAGCTCAGGTCATGATTGTATGGCCTTGAGATGGAGCCCCGTGTCGGGATTGTCTCTCTCCCTCTCTGTCCCTCCCCCGCTCTCACAAGCTCTCTCTCGCTCTCTCTCAAAATAAATAAGTAAACTTAAAAAATAAAACAGTGCTTAGCTCTGGGAAATGAGGGAGGAGACGGGCTGGGGACGAGTCCAGAGGGGAACTCCATTGTATCTCTAATATTTGCTGTCTTTGAAGTAGAAAGACAGGAAGCAAATAAGGCAATATGCTGATATTGGCTAAAGCTGATGTGGCCATCATTAGCTCTGCCCACCGAATATCTCTGGCTCTCTGCCTTCCTTGCAATGGTAGGATTGCATGTCCCGTCCCCTCTGAGGTTAGGCGTGGCCTGGAGACTTACTTTGGCCAATCAGCTGGAGTGGATGTGACTTATGTTTCTGGCCTCAGGGGCCAGTGCATGAAAGTTTTGGCCAACATAGCAGCACGGAGTCAAAGCTTCTCTCTTCCCCAGTCCTTGAGCGGACATGATATCCTCAGACAACCCATGGAGGACAGGTGGATGAGTAAGAAATGAACCTTTATTGCTCTCAGCTACTGAGATTTGAGGATGTTTGTTAGGACAGCATAACCATGTCTGTTCTGATACAGCTGGGAAGTTTATCCACAGGGGTTCACTGTATTGGTCTCTGATTTTATCTACATGTTGAAAAATTACGAATAAAAATTTTATAGTTCTTAAATTAGGCTGGATTAATCATAGTTCTCAGGCCATAGCTCATTATCTTTACAGGTCTATGCAAGGCCCCTCTCTTATTGTCTTAACAAGTGCCTCAGACTCTGGCTGGAAGCAATGTGAACCTACAGGAGATGTTGATAAAGGGGACGAGTGATGCGCTCGCCCTCCCAGCCTGAGTCCAGGTTCCCTCCAGTGCTGTGTGCTAGCCTGCAGCATCTCTCAGCAGCTAGTAGGAACCAGAAACCCAGTTGGAAAATCTTAGCTCTTCTCCAGAGAAGTGTAAACAAGAATGGTGATGAATGCAGTGGCCCCCAACTGGTGCTGACTCTTTGTGTGGCTTTTGGAAAAATTGTTTTGCTCTTGATTCCCAACTCTCTGATGTGTCTGAAGGGAGTAGCCTTGCCCCCAGGCAGTCCCCTTTCCTGCCCCTTGGAGCCAACACCTGGCCTACATACCCACCAACCAGCCACTGTGTCCTCAGATACAGGTCACCTCGGCAAGATATGCTAGGAAAATTTTCTCACCCACGTCTTGGCTTTCAGGTTCCTTTTGAGAGCTGCCTGCAAAACCCACAGAGAGTGAAAACCCCAGAAAGAGGTAGGGAGGAGAGGGCACAGTGCTGTGGAGAAGGAAGAGAAACTCAGGCTCCCGGCCAGTTCTGTTCCATACTATGCAGCAAAACACAAGTGGCCTGAAAGTCACCGTGAAATGCAATGCCTTTGAGAAGTTCCGTGGAAAGAATGATATCATGGCCAACCACTCCCTGCACCCCCCCCCAACCTTTTTTCCAGTGGGAGTGAGAAATAAATAGACTGACACATTTTCCAGTCAGGGAGCAATTCTGGAGAGCAAGTTTACCTTGGCACAGGCACTCAGGTGGGGCTGTGAGAAACCTTATCTGTGCTTGCCCAGTATATGAGGAGCTCTCATCTCCCCGGAGCCTTGGCCACCTCGCAGGTGACCGCAGAAGGCAGGTGAGCATGGTGAACAGCAGGCTGGCCAGAGCCACAGAGTCGGACTGGCCCCAGGAGCGGGCTGTGTTAGGTAAATATTGCCTGCATTTGATTGACGGGCTCATTACTGACTTTGTTGGTTGCCAAGAGAAATGCCATCCAATCCACCGGATTCAACGGTAAAATTGACGTTCCTTAACTCGATGATTCTCAAACTGTAATGTGCATATGGTCACCTGGGGATCTCGTTAAGTTGCAGCTTCTGATTCAGCAGGTTGGGGCAGGGCTGAGGAATCACATTTCTAACAAGCTGCCGGGCCAGTCTACAGACCACACTGAGAGCTAACAAAGTCTTAGGGTGCAGATGACTGTGTGCATTTTACACAGTCGAAATAGTTACTATTTAAGGAGCTCCATCTTGACTCTGTGACAGGTGCTGGACCAGGTGGTTTCTGGCCTCTAGCTCTTGTCCTCTTCGTGCCAGCTCCGTGAGGGAGGTGTTATTATCCCCACCCCTCCTTGACAGGCGAGGAAATAGAGGCTAAGAGAGGTTAATTCGTGCTATATACGTGTCATTTCCAAGAGATTTCATTACCTTCCCTCCCTTCCCAGTGATCTGAAATAACCTGAAGACAAAGGATAATAAACACCCTGTAGTCGGGCTGGGTGATTCTGCCCATGGTGATTTGCCCTCTTGATACCCGAGAATGAGTAATTCCTTTTGTACAGAATTGTGAGAGCCAAGCACAGGAGTGCAGGAACCCTAGAATTAATATCTGGCCTAGCAAGTCCTGGCCTCCGTAGAGGCAGCAAGTCAGAAGGGTGGACAAGCCTTGTTTTAAATCCCTCTGGTGCTCATGTGTTCACCCCTACGACATGCCGCTTGAGACTCTTAATACCTGGAGCAGATGCTTTGATGTGTCAGCTTGGAAAGAATGCCTCTTTGCCTCTTAGGACCAGTCAGGATTGCGAGAGGAAAAAAAAAAAAAAAACTGCCCCAGCCTGTGGGAACACCAAAGTGATGGCAATTATAATTGGACTGACTAACTGACCTGGAGACATTAAATATCTCGAAGCACTGTGATGTGCGCTTACAAAAGCCAGACAGCCTCCAGGTATGAACTTGCATCATGTCCAGATCTTAAGGAGCGAGGCAGCCCTCCTGACCGGTCCTGGCCAGGCACTATGCATAGCAAAGCGGGGACAATGAGAGACTCCCCTGCAGACAGTCGGAAGACCTGATTTTTGGTGGCCACTCAACAGGTCAGACTCCCCCAGGACGCCACTAGCATTTGAACCTCACCCACGGCAGTTTGGAGATGTGACCATGACTTGCACTGTAGGGTAGGGAAGGCCAAGTTCAGGCCCTCCCAGAGACCGATCACCACTCCATCCTGGGGAGTTGTTACACAGAAGAAAACACTCAGAAAGCGCATTGGAGGCCTCCAAAGAAGTCAGATATACTATTGTTGTTTACGTATTACATCATTCTAGAGAGCATTTGAGGGAGTTTACAGACACCACGTAAAATAGAACAAAGTTGAAAACAAAATAAGAGAGAATATGGGGGGAAATAGAGGTAAAAGGGAAAAAGCCTGATGTGGTTAATACCTCCTCAAATACCGTGAGGTCCTGTGTCCTTGGACTAAGGCTTCCTCACATCAGGCTCCAACTCCCTAACCTATAGAGTGAAAGTGCAAAGAAAAGCACCCATGGCACCAATGACGTGCAAAAAAGCAGCAGGACCTTCAGAGAGGTGCATCCAATCCTGGCGCTGAGGGTCCCCAGGGGGAGAATCAGAAGACACAGTGGAATGAACGTCATGAAGTGTGGCCTCGACTCCAGCTCTGTGTTGCTTCGTGGGGATGTTTCCTAGAACACCCCAGTGCGGGCTCATGGACACGACAGTGCGTGGTCCACAAAGAGCAATTATGGAAGAATCCAGAATTGCCCCTGCTGAGCTGGCTTACTTCCACAATAAGAACCTGAAGAGCTGACTTCTGAGGCCCCCTGGGCCCTTCCCCTCTGGAAATCTAAAGTCAGTCTTTTCACCAGGTCTGGTGTCGCCTTCACTCCATGCTTTGGGGAGTGAGCCCCTCGATGTCCCAGCAAACCTGCAGATGGTGGTGGGCAAGTTGAGGGGCACCACAGCCCCATCCCCAGGCTGGGAGCAGTGGTGTCCCCACCATGATCTGCTGGGCACAGAGCAGTCTCCTTTCTGAGAATGAGCACAGGCCAAGGAGCCAGAGGCCCAGACCAAGTGCTGGTCCTGAGCTCACCACTCACTGACTGTCACAGCTGAGGCAAGGCAACTCCTCTCTCTGGGCCTTAGTTCTGTCACCCGCAAATGGAGATGAACTAGCATTTCATCTGTGCCCTCCCTGAGGACTCCCTGGGCCCGCAGGCCTCTGCGATGCATGCATGGCAAACTGAAGTGAGGCCATAAGTGGAGTTGCAAGCTTTGGGATCTGTGGTAGAAACAGAAATGTGCCACGTGGATCCCCAGCCAGAGGAGGGCCCAGGGCCCAGCTGTGGTGAGTGGGGTCAGCAGACGGCCTCCAGCTGTCAGCTTTTTAAGGTTGGCACCAGCCAAAGACAGCCATCTCTCTCAAGGTCATGCCCTTCCCCGGGACAGCCCACACTGTGGACCCAACAAGGCAGAGGAAAGAAGGCACTGGAATTTTGTCTCAATGCTGGGCATTCTGACAGGTAAGATTTGCTCCGAAGCTCCCCATAGGATCGGCCGAGATTTGTGGAGTCTGCATTTCCGTTAGACTTCCTTCTGGAAGCCTGCTTCTTCCCCTGCCTCTCCTGGGTGTTGGTCCCAAACCCTGTCTCCACATCTGCCTCTGAAGAACCCATCCACAACAGCATCCAAGCACCCACAGCGCCCAGACTGGCCAGGCACCAGGCCTTCAGAACAGAAGCTTGGGCTTCCATGGACCCAAGAGTGAAAGAGAGAACTGGTGTGGAATGTGTGTTAGCATGTAGCCATTGCTACAGCTCAGGGGTGGTCATCTCCTGGGAACCCCACCCACCTGAAAGGCCGGACCCCCTTCTCCCCAGACCGGCCCCTTCTGCACTTCTGCTTTTTCAGCAGGTGCTGCCAGCTTTGCAATGGCTCAGGCTCAAGAAACCCGTCTTCTCCAATTCTCTTTCTCTTCTGCTCCCGCATCCAAACAAGTACTGAAACCTCCACCTTTGCATTGCCTCTGCCATCACCTGCCCCTCCCGCGAGCGCCAGCTCCCCCTGGGGCCATTGCAGTAGCCTCCTGCAGAACCCCCTCTCGAGCTCACCCCTCCTTTCTGTCCGATGGCTAGCACCCCGCCCCTTGTGGGCTCCTATCACTGAGAGGCCTCCCCTGCTCCCCAGCGTGGCTCTGTAGGAGGAAGAGAGTGTTGGGTGTGTTGAAATCACACCAGTCCCTCACACCTGTTTCCCCCGAAGTCACTGGGAAGTGTTTGTTGCTGTTTGTCACAAATACCCACACACAAACAAAGGTGGTAAAACAATGTGAGGTGGATGAGACGTCTCTGTTTCTATCTGGATTCAGGTCAGTGTGATTTCCCTACCTCGGACCCAGAAGACGGCACTTGTCAGCTTCTGAGGTGTCGCTGGCACATAAGTGCGTGTGCTTGCGTGGACGTGTGGAGCCCCGACGACAAAAGGAGAGCCGGGTGATTCGTTGGCACTGGATACCAGGGTATTGAGAAATACCCTGTAATACAAATGGCTTTAAAATGGCCCCATCGTCGTGTGTAGACCGGCAGGCTGTGCGTGTGGGAGACCGTACACCTGCCGGTGAGGGCTAGTATAACCTCCCTGGACTGCCCCAGTGGCTCACGAGCTAGGATGCTTCTAGCCAGGGTGACGGCAAGTACGAGAGCCAGGGCAAATGCTCCAAGAAAGTGCTGGAAAGAGGGAGAGATGGGATATCAACCATTAGACTTAGCGTCCTTCTCTTCTAAGAGAACTGGCTTGGCCTCACTTTCCCAGAAACCCAGAGAGGGCTGCTGCCCTTGTCTTCCTGTTAACAAGCAATACAATGAAGTAATTAATGTGAGTTTCACTTTCCCTTCTCTATACTCTTCCTCTTTGAGCAGATCCAATGGAGGATGATTTAATATCGCACCTTTCTGCTGAGGAAGCCGAGAACTCGCCACTAGTAGGTCCTTACTGCGCAGTGAGCCGAGGGCAGGAAACGTCAGGCCCATTTTACGGAGAGTAGACTGAGACCAAGTGACGAGGCTTGTTCATTCTCTTGTTGAGAATGCCAGACAACATCATAATTTGTAGTGATTATGAGTCTTTGTAGTTTCTTCTTGTTATTTTTTTTTATTAGTGAAAAACATTTTATTGTTGTTAGAAAACATTGTTTGGAAATGTTACCCAATATACAACTGGAAATCAAAGCCATGAATAAGAAATATGTGCGAAATAAAATGCAAGTCACTATTAATCTGCTTGCTATAGAGAACACTTAAATAAAACAATACATACACATTATACCACATTAACTCTGATGTTGTAGGACCTATTTCTATCATTAAGATGAGCCTTTTGTAAATTTGAAAACATACTCTGAGGTATAGAGGGAGAACATTCTCCCCCTCTGCCAGGGACGTTGGTATCTATTTTTTTAAATTTTTAAAAATGTTATGTTTTTAATTTACATCCGTATAGTTTCTTCTTTTTAAATTGAGGAATTATTAAGCATTGCGGAAGGTTGGAGTCCTGCAGATGAAAGCAATGAAACGAGAATGACCCCTGTGTAGGGGACCCTCTAGGGGGAAACTGGAAGCAAGGTGAGTCAAGGCTCTCACTGGTGCCTCTCCAAGCACTCTGCAATTCAAAAGAGCAGGTGGTTGCGAGTGAGGAATGCCCCCCCCACCCAAACTCCAGAGAGACTCAAGCACACATAATGCCCTCTCTAGCTGTTTTCAATAGTAACATCAGGGGCATTTAAGCACGCATCTAGCTAGAAAACAGTCTTGGGAGAATCTCCTTGCATCTTTCTCATTTGTTTCCCAAGAGAAGGCCTGGATGAAAAGGAATGAGGTAGGGCAGGTGGGGAGTGCAAGGCTGGGTTGCTGCAGCGGTGCAGGCTTCAGCAGTGGGGGTGGAGGGTGCCCAGCTGCCCCACCATCCCCAGTAGCTGACGCGGCTCCTGCCTGAACCCATACGTACCAGTCCACATGCTCACGAGGCTAAGAAGCCCTGTGTGGGAGCCTCTGCTGCCCCGAGGGCCTCATTAAGCATGTGAAAAGGCATATGGCCTTTCTCACTGTCAAGGCTTGTCGTCGGCTTTCTCAGGCTGCTGCAGGACTGCTCCGCTGGTGCACACCTGGGCTGCCTGGCCTGGTTTGGGCCTGGGCAGGTGCACTGGGTGCCTGGAGCCCACTCAGAGGAGTTCCCGTCAGTCTGAAGCTCTGTACCTTCTTAGCAAAAAGGGAGAGGGAGACCCTTCCCCCCCTCGCATTGATCACTGGGTTTAATCCACTAGAGTGCTGTTGCCAGATGACAGCTGGGGGCAAGGATTCCAGTCAGATCCCTCCAGAAGGAAAGCCCCCTGGCTGCACCCACCCCCGCCCTTTGAGTTGTTCGCTTCTTGCTCTGTCTTACCCTGGCATGGTTTCCCCGCAGACTTCTGCCATCAACCATCACCAGTCTCTGTGACCACGGAACTCCCTCCTCTCACCCATTTACCCTGCCCGAAATGCCATTGTTCCACGAGGCCCTGGAAGCATTGTAGGTGTCTCTCTCTCACCATAGTGTGAATTTATGTGTCAGGTCAAGTGCGCTTACCTGCTTACCTCGCAGCTGCCTGGATTAGGGATTGGAAAGACAGATACTCGTGTAGGAAAGAAAAGCACGTTTTTGGAGCTTGCAAGGCTATTATGAAGGGAGCATGGGTGTCTGGAGATCAGTGGGCGCTTGGGGCGGGTCAGAGAGAGGTGTGAAATGAGAGGGAGTGGAAAGGGGAAGTCTCAGAAGACACGGTTCACATAAACTCAATTTGACCTACTTAACACTTCTGCCTGGGCCGCCACCTAACTGGAAAAGAAATGCCGATGTTAACTCAGTGTAGAGGTGAGGGACATTTTCCTGCTAGAAATTCTGTGCACAGTCCATTCTGCAGAGTGCAAGGACCTTTACTAGCCAATAGGTTTTCCATTCAGTGTGCACATTTGGAGTGGTGGGGGGCTCCAGTGCTCCCTCCCAAGATAAAGATTCTTCTGCTCACTCCTAGCTCCCAGCACACCCCTGGCACTTTTTCACCTCCGGGCCTTTATTTTTGCTGTTCTTGTAGATAGGATTGCCCTTCTCTGGCTTCTACCCATCCTTTGAGGCTGGCTCAATGGCTATCCTTTCTCTTTAGCTTTTCCTGATACCATTCATTCATTCATTCATTCATTCAACAAACATGTCTTGAGTACCTACTACATGCAAGGCACTCTTCTAGGTGATGACGTCGAGCAGTTAACGAAACAGACTCAGTCCTTACCCTTACAGAGCTCATATTCTGGTGGTCAGCACCCCTCTTCCCAAGAGGAAAGGAATCACAGCCCTCACCATGGTCACTTGTCTCTACTGCAGTGGTTATCTTATGGTCTCAGAGGGGGCTGACGTCTGGTCCTCCTAGTCTCCCCAGTGATGGACCCCATGCCAAGCACCAGAGGCAGCCCTCGATTTCTTTATATTATATAAGGAGCTCAAGGGGAACAAATCTGGTAGGATAGGCAGAGGTGAGGGGGCTTATATGCAAACTCATATGCAAAACTTACATGCATGTGTGCCGTTTTTCCTCAGCCTTATGATTGTGTAAGGTATAACTAAAGTAATTTAAGGAATTTGTCTTAAAGCTGTGTCGGCCTGGCAGATACACAGTTATCACGTAGAGCGTGTTTATTTGGGTGGCTTTGAGGGGTGATGGATTTAGGAGAGCCCAAGTTCCCCTAAGCGATTCCTTGGAGCCACCAGCAGCTGGCACACGGTAGGTGCCTAAGGCCTGGTTGAATTGCTCTGAAAAAGGGCAGGAAAGTGTAACATGGACCCAGCTATCTGATCCCGAGGCTGGGCACTCTGTGGGTGTGAAACACACCTAGGGCTCCAGCGAGCTGGTGTGAGCTCGGGTTACAGTTGGCACAGGAGGTCTGAAGGAGCTCTTCGCTGGTGCATAATTCACTGCTCCTCCACAGAGGGGCCACGGGTGTGAAGCCAGGAGGGACGCCGCTGCCCCTGGAGGAAGCAGGGTGACATCCTGTCTACTTGAAAAGAAAACCGAAAGTCCTGTCCTTCACGAGAAACTATTGTGTTTTCCTAACCCACAGGTATGCCAGAGTTTCTCTGGTCCAGAGTTGTGGGTGACATAGGGGGAGCTGGGGGGAGGGGCAGACAGGGGGGTGTGAAGGGAGTTTGGATGGTTCCGTGGTCTGTGCTCTTTGTCTAATTCAGGGAAGGTAGCAGCCTGCTGGAGCCCACCCCAAGGATCCCTGTGCTATATGATACATGTCCTGGTGAGAGGTACCTCTTTTCTGGCTGTTAAAGTGCATTCCTGTGTAGATGTGGAAAGAGAGAAAGCACGCTAGAGCCAGAGCTAGGATCGGAATGTGAGCATTTCCTTAATTGGACACGAGTGCCTTGAACTGGCTCCAGTTTTAGTGTTTTCTTTCAAGAGCCTGGACCCTAAAGATTCCATAGCGTTTTCTTTCTCTAAAAATCCCCTTGGTTCAAAGGCCCCTTGATAGAAATAAAGAAAACGCCAGGGCCGAATCTCTTTGATATGTGGGAAGGCAAAAGCTTGTAGGCTGGCAGGTCCCAGCCTTCTTTTGGGGGGTGGGAGGTGGGGTGAAGGGATTCTGGGTGGAAAGAAGGAGGCCCCCCCCAAGATAGCACAGTGCAAGAGTACCCACACGCTTTACGTCGGGCCTCAGAGCCCTGATGATAGCATGCAAAGCCCTTTCCCCTGAGCATTTATAGAGCAATTTCTCTTTGCCTTATTAGTGTCCTGAGAGCTAAAAAGATTCCTGTTGCCTGCTTTATTGCTTTAGGAGTCTGGGACTCCTAACAGAGCAGTCATGCAATGTGCCTGAGAATGGACAGCAAAGTGAGTCAAAGGCTAGAGGATTTGGTCTGGTGGGCTTGGGTTGTTTGTGCATGGACTGATTCCCTGACGGCTGAGGTGGGAAGCATGCCCACACACAGGCCTTGCTCACTCGTCATGCGTCCAGAACACAGCTGGACATGTGCTGCGGAGCACCGAAGACTGGAGGAACTCTTGGGGGGGGGGGGTGAGGGGTGACGTGGGGACACTGGGGCCACCACAGCACCCACCAGCCAGAGCTTCACTGCTTGCCTCCACTGTCTGTCCCACCCGGAGCTGGAAGCTTCAGTCAAGGGACTCCAGGGGAAAATGGGGCAGTCCGTGGTTGAACTGAGTGAAAAACCAAAGCAGATGCAATCAACTCTGCTGAACCCCATATTTCCCCCCAAGCACCTTAAAAACAAGCCCTGTATCTGTTCAGTGCTTTCCAGCTTACCAAGTGTTTTCATAACTCTATCTCGTTTCATCCTTACATCAACCCACACACATTCTTGCCTTTCAGATTTCTTATGTACTCAAACAAGTTTCACTGAAAAAATTGGCTAGAAACTCCCCTTCTCCTACTCACTTTTTTTTTTAACCCCACGCCTTTGACATATCTTTAAGAAGCTCCCAGATTCCCAGGGTGGGTGGGAAATGTTTTTATTCCACCAGCCCTACCTCACTGGATGGACTCCAGTAGTCCTGGTCTTTGCCATTGGAACTAACATTGTAATATTCAGTTTGTACTTTCTCTGTTAAAACAAATCAATGAAGCCACAAGGGCCAGGATGAATGTGGGATTGTGGGGAAAACATAGGCTTTAGAACCAACAAGACCCAGAGTCAAATTCTGGTTCAGCCATTTGCGAGCTGTGTGGCCATGGCCCGCTTAATCTCTCAGAGCCTCTCTTCCTTCATCTGACAAATGGAACGGTGCCTATGTCTTAAAGTCATTGCGAAGCACAAATGTGCATCTCAGTGTACTTAGCTGCTTCATGAAGCCCCTTACGGCTAACCAGAGGCACCACTGCTAGGCAGATTACATACAATACTGTCTTTTTGCAAGGCAGGGGGAGGATAAAGCATGGAACCAGATCGCTAAATGAATTTAGATGGAGACTTTTTAACTTAATGACTAATTAGCTACGTGGCCTGCATACCTGGCACAGTGGTGCCAGAGGGAACTCTAACAATATATAAAGGAATTTTTATTTTAGGCATGAGAGAGAAAGAGCTGGGAAACTGGATGTATGCGATGTTGGAAAGCAAGGCAGGGCTGATCACACTTGGATTTCTATTGAAGCAGAATTGCACTGGGACCCGTGAGTTCCCGGGGACAAAGGTGGAAGACGGAGGGAGTGCAGAAGGATGTTTAGTTCACTGGACTGCACATAATAGAAGCTCAGTGAATGTCAGTTGTGGGCTGATGTGGTTTGGAGACTCCAGGTCCTGTGTTTCACTTCTGCTGCTGACTTCTCGACAGAGGCAGCGCAAGACAGAGAGTGGCAGTGGAAAAAACATTGGCCCAGTGGTCTGCAGGCCTGTGTTCAGATTCCATCTACACCATTCAATAGCCTGGTGACCTTGGACATGCCATTTAATCTCTTAGGTGTCTTCTCACCTGTAAAATGAGGAGACTGGACTCGGTGATTTGGAAGGTCTCTTAGCTCTAATGTTCTGGGGCTCTATGTTAACTTCATTCACTGGTGTTTCTGTTTATTTATTCGAAGGCAGTAGGGACAGAAGGAAGGTATCCTATCTCACAGGATATTGGGAAGCATGTTCAAATACCCTGTGTCTTTACAGAGCTGATCCAGAGCAAAGTAGCGGAGTAGCTGTGTGATCTTTGGCAAGTGCCGTAATTTATTCCAGTCTCCGTTTGCACACTGTAAGCTAGGGACTGTATGTAGTACTGTGGTAATCTTCTTACATTCTTCCGAAAGCCGAGATCATGAAAATGCTTTGAAAAACTGCAAGGCGCTACAAAAAGTATTACGATCAAGAAATGCCATAGTTGTTATGCCAAAGTTTAGCCCCTGCCTCCCATATTTTCATGTGAATGAATGCACCACTGTGGCTCCAGTGGGGAAACAGAAAGTGTAGATTCGGGTTCTAACCCAAGGCTTGCTTTCCATTCCAACTTACTGACAAGAGGTAAAGTTAGTTAAAATGGCATAATACAAAGTTTCCTCAAGAGCAGGCATCAGGTAGTTAGTTACCTGAAGGTTCTCCAATGTAGGAAATTTGCAGGAGGCCAGACATCTGCTGGCAGAGGCCTTACTTCCCAACCTCTTCAAAATGAGGCCATTTTGACACTTTAAGGGTGTGTGTGTGTGTGTGTGTGTGTGTGTGTGTGTGTGTTGCAGGGGTCGGGGGTAGCTTTCTGAGTAAAGAAAACCTCACAAGCAATAATCACAAACATGTAACGTGGCACTGTTGGTATGTAAAAGTGGTGAGTCAGTCTTTCATCCCAGGTCTTGCCAGGGATTGCTTCCGGGGAGAAATGGCAGAGGGCATTGGTTCTGCTCTCCCAGGGCTTACCTCAGGCCTTGTCAAGTTTCAACCTGGAAACCAGCTCTCCAAGCATTGGCTTCTTTGGCTGCGGAGATGACAACATGTCACACCCAGCCTTCCAGAAATTTCTCCACCTTATGCAAAAGGCATGAACGCCCCCCTTGCCCCCCCACCCAGCTGTTAGCAGTAACCCCATACTGGAGCATCTCCGCTTAGCACGTGTCCATAGAAGCATTGACCTCCATCAGGACACTACCTGGAGAGGAGCAGCATGAAGGTGGTACTGGGCAGCATAAATCAATTTGTGATTTATCTTACCGGGTGGAGTTGGGGTGGGGAGAAGCTCCTGAATTTCTCTGGCTGAAAGGAACAGCTTGTGGGGAGGGGCTTGAAGCTGTGTTTTCATAGGAAGTACACTGTTTATAACTTAGGTTGTATATATATGACTGACTAAAAATAGCAAAGTTATTTTTATTTAATTCTTATCCTTATTTTTATTTGGGCTTCCTCATGGTCCTGCCACTGTTAAACCCTCACCATCAATCCTACCATCCTTTACCTGAGATACGTGTATGTATTTCCACTTTTAAGCACATATCTATGGATTTAATACGTCCACTACCTTTCAAGGAGCTGACTTCAAAAGCACGTTCAATTTTGCCAAGTTTTTGATAGCTCCCCCTTCCTCTTCTTCATACACACACTTCCTCAAATTCCCTGTACACATATAGATCAGGGTTCTAAAGCCATTTTACAGGAGTTTTTGAAGCAGAGGTGTGAAGCAACGCGCTCCAGCCACAGAGGGGCAGACTCCCATCCTGGCTGTGGGGACAGTGAAGCCTGACCACCTGGACAGACCCCTGGCGTTGTAATTCTTGCGCAGCGTGGGAGGGGTTTGGCCGAAGCTCTTTGTTTCTGCTCTTTGCAGCAGATCTGGGAGCCAAGGATGGTGGGGTGGGCTTGCCCAGTGCCCACCTGCACCCCATGCCCCGCGCCACGGTGTGTGTAGGTGTCCAGTGGAAAAACCCTACGACGACACCACATCCTTTCTCACACAAATAAAACCCTCCACGGATCTACAGGCTGCAAATCAGCCCCTCGCAAGCTAACTCTTCTCCCCAGCTTCGCGTCCCCTCCCACCTTCCCACCGCCTCTTTTTCAGCGGTGCTCTAATCTCCACGCAGCTTGCCAGAGATGGAAAGGACGCGCCTCCCGCGCAGGGATCGAGGTGTCGCGGGAGAGGCCTAGTTTGGGGGCTGAACGCCGGAAGAGGAGTCCCGAGTTCTGGGTTGGGGACGAGGAGAGGGTGCAAAGGAGGGCGCTGGAGCCAGGCATCCAGGGTCGAAGGATGGCGCCCTCCTACCGCGCAGCGCGGCCGCCGAGCGGTCACGTCCGGAACCCGCCCAGCGCCCTCCTCTAGCCCACAGTCCTCCTCCCGGAGCGCCCAGGGGACTGTGCAAGGAGGGGGGCGCGGAGAGGGGCGCGGACGCCGGCGGGTTCGTCGGCGGGAAGCGGCGTTGACATTGAACTCCCACCCTGGTGCGTGCGTGTGTGCGCGCGCGCGTGTACACGCGCGTGTGTGCGTGTGTGAGTCGTGGGGAGGGAGGCCGGCTAGAAGCAAACCACGGCCTTCGGGGGAGCTGAGCCTGAGCGCGCCCCCGAGCCGCCGCCCGCGGGAGCTGCGAGAGCTGAAGCCATTCATGATTTTGGTGACGTTATTCCAGGAGTGGGTGAGAGGGGGCGGGGTCTCCCGGGGCCGAGCCACGCCCCCCGCCCCTATAAATACGGCTTCCCGGGCTCTTTGTGGGGCCGCGAGCTCGGTGGAGAACCGAGAGCTCCGTGTGCTCTGCGGACGCCGCTGGCAGCGGGGCTGTCTCCGGAAGGCGGACCCGCGAACGCCTAGTGCTTGCACTCGGCCGCGGGCCGCGCCTGTCTGCGCCCCTGACACCCTTACTCGGGACGCAGTGACCGTTTTTAAGTCACAAGGGCGTGGGTCAGCCTCCCCTAGGACTTCATGTCTGTATATTTCCCCATTCACTGGTGAGTATCCTGCGCCCTCGGCGGGCATCCGTCTCGCGGCCATGGCTGCGGGGCCCGGGCTCCTGCTCCTGCGGGCTCGGGTGCGAGGGCAGCAGGCGGCGCGGACGCCCGCACTCGCCCGCCTCCCAACCCGTGCAGGAGTCAACGTCAAGGTTGCAAAGGTGGGGGTGGGGGGAGGGGGTGCCGAGAGCATCCAGACAAAGGGAGTGAACTCGAAGCCGTCACTTAAGTGACGGCTGCGAGGGTGTGTATGTGCTGGCGGTGGGGTGGGGGTGGGGGACCAGGAATCAAGCTTGAACCCCGCTAATAAAACCCTAATGCAGAGGGCTGCAGGAGGCACGCGCCCGGGCCGGCGCAGGGGGCTCCAGATCTCCCCGGGCCCCTCCCCTTTTTCTTTTTGTTTGCATGCAAGTCTCGGCGTCGAGGCCGGCGGCCGCGGGGCCGAGCTGGTGCAGCGCGGGCGGCTTTTGCAGAGCTTCGAGGGGTGGGGAAAATTGCTCTCCCCACACGGAACCCGGTTAAAGCCACAAGCAGCAGTACAAGTACACGCTGCACCCTCTCGGTCTCATTCCTCTCCAGAACCCGTAAAACGCGATGCGGCTTTGTGGGGGCCGGGACTGGGGCTGGGGAGCCGCCCTCGCCGGATGGGCTGGAAGAATCCGGGGCCGGGCAGGGGACGGAGGAGGTTCGCAAGGACCGGGGATCTGGGCCGGGAGGGATGCGCCGCGGGCGCCGCGCTGGTTGCGGAGCGAGGCCCCCAGCCGCGCCGGCTGCCGCTTCCTTCCTGCCTCGGGGAAGAGGAGGAGCGGCCAGGGGTCGAGCACTGGCGGCTTCGGAGCTCGCCTTCAGGTGCGGGCGCCGCTGACCGGCTCCGCGGGCTCCCGCTCGGCGCGGTCCTGCTCAGCCCAGAAACCGGAAAGTTCATGCTTCTCGCTTCAACTTTTCGGGCCCGCGCCACAGCCCGGAGCGAGGAGCGAGCGCCGCTACACCAGGCGAGGGGCCGGGTGGGCGCTCTTCGGGCCCGTTTCCTTGGGGGTCGGCGGCAGCCTTTCCACGACCCCGGATGAATCTGCCTTTGGAGTCCCCACTTTTGACCCTAACCCTTGCCCGAAGCCCAGCATCTTCTGTCTCTCCCCCCCCACGCTGGCTCTGTTTAGGGACATGAACTCTCCAAACAAGGTAAAAATTCCCCCACCCGTGAGGCTTGCGTACCCCCCTCCTGATGCGCGCCCCTTCCCCCCCACCTCCGTGCTGTGTGAGCAGCAGGTGCCATGTGGGTGAGACTTCCAAGGGAACTGGAGGCTTTGTGCCCCTGACCGCCCAAAACTTGCCAAGGTGGGTGTCAGGGCCCATCAGGGTTATTATCCCCTGAGAAATGAAGGGAAATAAAATAATTGGGAATTATTTCATAGTAGATTAGCACTTCATAGTTTGCAATGGTTTTTCTCCCCCCAGAGATTAGCCATTTAGCATAACTGTGGGTTATGCATTATTAGCATCATGGTAAGAAACAGAGCACCTGTGGCTCAGAGAGGTTAGATTACTTGTTCAAGATCACACAGCTTTTGAGTGACAGAGCTTGGACCAGACCTCCTGCTTCTGTTCACAAATCCAGCGCTATTTCTACTCTATGTAGTCATCATAAAATGAAGAAGAATCTAAGGAAACCCTGCTTCCTTAGATGCAGTCGGTCTTACAGCCTTGCCTGCTTTCTTTTTTTCTAACAATGTGTAAAGACATGATGGTGAAAATATTGGGTGTTGTGTAGGGCGTACACTGACTTTGGTATGCACTATTTGGCACTGTGCACTCGGGACCCCGTAGGTGCCCGTGGCTTGTGTGGGGATAATGGAACATTTGTATCCTGCTTACAGAGTACAAAGCACTTTCACATGTCAGCCATTGGTGGGCCAGCTTGGCCCCTCTGGAAATTTCCTTTGCAATCAGAGTCTGGGCATCTTTAAGGCTTTTAATCCAGGGGATGTTTTTCAAGCTGTGAGCTTGCAGCTGCTGTGGCTGGGCTAGGGAAGGGGATTGGATGGCAGATGTGACGCTTGCAGGAAGCTGACCCCTTGGGGCTTTAAGTGGGATATTTTGCAAAAAGGAACACCAGAGAGAGAGAGAGAGAGCGTGTGAAATTTAGCAAGGCAGCATTATTGGACTTGGTTTCCCTGAGGTTGACCTGTTATCATTATGTAATAATAATATGCAGTTCTCTAAGACACGGGTTGAATTGGTTTTAATAGAGACAAATGGACTCAGATACCTACTGGTATGGTTTTTTCTGTTCTGTCACTTAAAAGAAAATCCAGAGTTGCTCTGTGCCAGTGGGGACTTGTACAGGAGAGGAGGGAAGAGAGGTTTGCCAGAGAGGTTTCCAGGCAGTTTCGGGGCTTTGTTGGTTGAGACTGAGAGCCGTGCTGCCCTGGGCTTGTACGGCACTTCCTCAGGGTGTGAGCTTGTTTTTCTGTGAGGTCTGTTTTGAACACCTCTCATCCTGCCTCCAGACAGTCCCCCTGATCTGACAGCAGAACGCACCAAGGATAGGAACATGAAAGTGCGTGTGTTTGTTGACTTTTGGTCTGGGTTTCTTGGCAGCCCTGACTACCTGAGATCTGCCGAGATGACTGAGGTGATGATGAACACCCCATCCATGGAGGAGATTGGCCTCAACCCCCGAAAGGATGGCCTTTCCTATCAGGTGAGTTCAGTACTGGGTTCATTCCGGCTCTTCAGAGCCTGGCAACTTCTGCTGGGGCTGGAGCAGACGTGGTTCTGCATCCCAGTGCCACTTGGAACTGCTATGTGACCTTGGGAAAGTCCCCTAATGCCAGTAAGCCTCAGTTTCTTCACCTGTAAAATGGGGCAACGATAGTCCTTACTGTGGAAAATGGTGGTAAAGATCCAACTTGATGAGGTGGTGTGGAGAAAGCATTCATCGTGCCTGGGACACACAGTAAGGGTTCAGCGAGCATGAACTGACGTCATTGGTTAGTCATGCTGGCTGCTGTGGACCCTCCCATTCACAGCAGCAAAGGGGAGACGTGATTTGTGCAGTCAGTTCAGACCAGAACTTCCCTTCCCAGCCAGGCCTTGGGCAATAGAAACATCACTGTTGAAGGGTAGCTTATGGGCAAAGGTGATCTGGTGGAAGAATATCTGTGTCACATGCTGCTTTCTTCCTCAGATTGATGGTTGACCCGCTGATGCTAACAGAGTTAATGTTCAAAGTACTTAGTATTGAGGAGAACTGTCCCCAAAGGCAAGCTATCTCAGGGATGTGACTGCTGGCATGTAGATTAGAGTTCATCCTGTGTGATGGATCCAGAATACATAAGGACTCAAAAAGTGGCCCAAGTGACACCTTCAGATTCTTAGCACAGTGCTCTTCCTCGCCTGCCATGCCCTTGTGCGCTGGCCTGGCCGGCTACACAGCATCTTCAGATACCTCTGGGACAGTAGACTGTTTCCATATTTCCAAGAGGAGTTCCTAGGTTATTGCACGTGGGAGAGGAAGGAGTCTGTTTTTAAGGGACGACCTTGGTGCTGGGAGCATTGGCGCGGGGAAGATGAATAGGGTGTGATGGGCCGGCCCATTCAGCAAATACTAACAATGTCTGCTGTGAGCCGTGCACTTTGCAAATTTACTCGTTTACTCTTGACCGTAGCTCTGAGGTGGGAGTTCTTGCTCCGTTTAACAGGTGAAGAGACAGGCTCAGACTGAGTAGACCCGCACTCCAAAGCCTTGCTCTTCTGACATGTCGTGTGTCTGTGCCTGGAGCTGGTCTTGGTTAGAATCTGGACTTGCTCTGGCCAGTCATTCTGTAGAACCATTCCAGGGCATTTGTTTTGTAGAGGAAGAAACAAATAGAAAGCTGCGGGCGTGTGATGGTGATGGGGGGTGGGGTCGTTGATCGAAGAGCTGAGATGAAAGCTAAGTCTGGGTAAGGTAACTTGGTAGGCGACACACTGGGAGGTTCAAGAAGGCCCCTTTGTTTTGTGTCAGTCTGGCCAAGCCCCTTTCATTGGCTGGAAATAAGTATTCATGTGGCCTGAGGAGATGAGGGAAGGAGGGGGAATACCCTCTCCTGGTTGGTTTTATACCCTCCACCCCCAGAGAGGGTCTGAAAGAGACAATCAAAGGCCCCACAGCCTGTGGGAGGGTAGAAGTTTCCTGGCCCACCAGCCAGGGTGTTTTTGGATACCAGTTTCCAAGCCACTGAATCAGACCGAATCTCTCTGTGGTTACAGGTGAGACCTTCTTTCAGTTTTGGGTTTTAGATTTCCATCACAGAACGTTTCCAAACACAGTCAGGATGTCTTGTGTGTGCCTTTTATATTCTCCTGAACATGTCCCAGGGTGAAGGGCCACTTCCCAGAGGGCTGTTGTCTCCACCTTCAGGCCATTCTGCTGGATCTGAGGGACAGGTAAAGATGGCAGAAGGGGCTGAGCTCTGGGTGAGGAAGGCCAAGCTGAGATTGCAGTGGCAGGGGGAAAATAACAAAATTGCCTCTGGGCTCCCAAAATGTCATGATGCGGCCTGAGGAAAGGGCCCGAGATCTTGTCTTGTGGTGCTGGCCTGAGGGCCCAGTTCTCACGGCCACTCAGGAAATCTGTTCCTGCTACCTGGGTGGGGGCGACTGTCCAGTTCCAAGATCTCTTACCTGGAACTTCAAAGCACTCTTGTCACAAGATTTCAGAAAGGTCCTCTCGTTGCCTGATGAAGAGAAGGGCGGGGGAGGGTGTAATCTTTAACCAGGCCACATTTACTGGGCATTGGCTGTGTGCAGTGCGCTGTGGGCGGGTGCTGCGCCGAGGGAAACCAGCATGTGCACCATAACTGGAACATAGGCAGTCTGGTAAAGCAATGCAAAGCCATGGTCAGTCCAGGTGTGGATGGCAACGAGAAGGCTTGGAACGTCCGACTTGGGGCTGGGCCTTGAAAGAAAATTAGGACTGCAAGAGAGCACCTCCACCTCTAACCTAACTTTGTTGTGTGTCCCAATACCCCTTTGGTTTGTCCCTGTTTATGCCACGTGCAGGGCTCTACAGCGAGCTGATCTGACAATTGTCATATGACCGATATCCTCTGGGTCCCCTCAAAGCCAATGTCACCCAATGAAACGCATTCCCACCAGAGCTCTGGGGATTGGCTGGGACTGCGCTGGCTGGATAGCTCATCCTCTGGGCTCAGATCTGGGGCGGGACATCTCAGAACTCTGTTCTTGGCATTCTTCCCGAGGGTAATAATAGTACATGGCTTTTACCAAGACCTGCTTTTCCAAGGAACTGAAAGTGGGAAGGAGACATCAATCCCGACTTGGCAGATGAAATAGAATCTCAGGCTTGTGATTCGACCTTGAAACAAGGTCAGAAAATAAATAGGCACACTGAACTTTGTCAGTCATTCCCCCACCTTCCAGACCTACCCAGAATGAAGCTTTCCTAATCTCTCTGCCCCAGATGGGACCTCTTTCTTCTTTCAACACCTCTGGCTGGTGTGCTTTGAAACGATGCTTCCCTAGGCTTTGAGGATGCAGGTCCTGCCTGACCTTCTCCCTGCCCCGGTCTCTGAGGGCAGGGGATGCCTTGTTTCCCTCTCTGTGCCCATCAGCCATCACCTCCCCAACCCAAGGTGCCTGTTGGCTCCATGCTTTCACAGAGCAGGTGCGAAGTGGCTGGTGGTTGTTCTGGTGAAGTTGAGTCTTCTGATCCTAAAGCTGGCCGTCTTCACCTCTACTTTAAGGTTTTTAAAAGGGCTGCCTCAGCTCATGCCTGTCAAGGCTTCAGATAAATGCCTTTTTATCCTCTGAAAAGTTCAGGTAAAGTCCTACCTCTCGTGCCTAGGATGATAGTGTCATTTTGTGAGCCTGTATACAAATCTGCGGAGCCAGTGCCTTGGTGCATCTTAACTTTATTTAGAGAGTCCGTTCCGTATGTGAAGTCCATGTCTGTGCACCCACTTGGCATGAACCAGGACACCTGGCTGGGTGGGTGAATAAATGGTTACTTGAAAGTCTGAGTACCTGTTGGGCAGGCTGCGGGTAGCAGTCCGTTCACTGGGGCTGAGCGGGAGGGTCCCCGGGAGGACATTTAGGTCCCCAATTGCTGCAGCTGCCTCCCTGTACTGTGGCTGCGGACCCCCTGTTCTCTGACCCACCCGTGGGACAGGAATGTCTGCTGCCTACACCTTCTTACTTTCCCCAGTTCAAGGAAGCAGGTCAGCGGCTGCCTGGCGGGGCCCTCCCTGGGCTCTGGGGGCTCTAAGGATGTAGCATTTTGGAATGCCTCTCTGGCTGGGCCTCCTTTCATGCTGCACCTGAATTGGCCCAGGTCCTGTGTGGGGAAGGGTCCTGAGAATTTGCCTATAGACACTGCCACTGCCACGACCCAAGAGCTGTGGGCATTCTGGCCTTGCTGCCTGACTTGCCCCCCAGCACAGTGCTGAGACTTCTGCGATTGCATTGCCCTCACTAAGTTCTAGACAGAGGTATGGCTCCTTGGTTTTCTCCGAAAACTGCCCCTTCTAAAGCATCCGGACCGAGATCTGATAACTCTGTCCTTCCCTAAGCTTTTTAAATTCCTCTGTGATCGGCATGCGTGTCTCTCACTGGCTGTCCTTCGTATCCCTGTTGCTGTTCTTGGTCACGTACTCCTACCATTTGACATCCATCCGCCAGTCCGCTAGGCAGCGGGCTCTCCTCGGGGAAGCCGGGAGGATGTGCCGTAAATCAGAAGGAGCTAGCTCTTCACACACCACAGCGTTCTGCGTCCTGTGCTTTCCCTTTGATCCCCTGAGCTCAGGGCTTCCCTGCTTCTTCCCCGTTGCTTCCTAAGACGGGAGGGAGGGATATCCTGGGTTTGGCACCAGAGCGAGGAGGGAGAGTGGGGGGCTGACCTCTCGCCACAGTTCTGTCCTTTGCTTCTTGCAGTCTGAGAGCCTGAGAGCCTGAGTGTTAGCTCTCTTCTATCTGCAAGGCCCAATGACAGCCGACTCCCCCTGCCCGCCCCCCTGCCTGCACCCTGCACCTACCACTTCCCTTTATCAGAAGCAGCAGCTCCTGTCTCAGCCAACAGGCTTGGGTTAATCTCTGAAGTCAAGCAGCAGTTCAGAAACACCTTCTGTGCAGAGTCTTTCTTTATGAAGACCCCTGAGCCTGGCTCTCCCTGGGTGTCCCCTGCTGTGCAAACGTACCCGGTGCAGCAAGTGACTGGTTGAGCTTCCTCCCCAGGCTCAGCCCTCAGAGAGGCTGGAGCTGTGAGTCCCTGTCTCCGCTTCCCACAAGCCTCTGCTCAGGAGGCCATGCCTGGTGACTCCTTCACCAGCTCGGTCTCTTCCTCCTCATGCCCCTGTGTCCCTTCCCAGTTGTGGTACCCCACCATGTTCTCAAGGGTTTTGGAAGCCCTGCTGAGTGGCCTCACGGAAGTCCCATGGTCACTAGGAAACCATCATCTTAAAAAGCCCTTGATTGTCCCTGGAGAGAAATAAAGCTAAAATTGCAAAGCATTTGGCCGGAGATATCCAGCCATGGACACGACATGTTGCCGGAATCACAGCAAGTTTTCCTTTTTCTATCCCCACTCCCTCCACTCCGCTCCCTCTTAGTATAAATCTTAATAATGTGATGCCAAACAGCCAGTTAGGGCCACAGGGTGTAGCAGGAAGGCTTTGTTTCCAAGTGGGTTTGTGTCTGCACACGCAATCTCTCTTCGAGTCAGTGCTCACCCTGTTCATATCAACTCTAGGTTGTATGAGGGATCCAGCACCTTCTTTTTTATGCCCAAAGCCTTGACACACACGTCGTGTTTACAGTCTGGAATGCCCCCCCGCCCCGGTTGAGGCCTGCAGAAGGCTGGAATTGGTCCCCTGGGGGATTCCCCCACCCTCGCCCCCCCCATCACACGCAATGTGGTCACAAGGGTGAGTCTGTAGCACGGCCAGGGAGAGAACGGGCTTTCTTTGCTTTCCTGGGCAACGTGTTACATGCTAGAACCAAGCAACCAGCCTTCTGTCAAAGGGCCTGTGTCAGGCCTGACGCCTCTCAGGTGGTGATATGTTCATCGCTGTGCAGCGTGGGGGGCTGTGTCTTAGACTGCTCTGTTCCTATGGCGCCGGCCACAGTGTCCTGCGAACAGCTGCACGGTGAGTGCTGAAGGATCGATGGGACCTTCCTCTCTCCCTTTCCCTCTACCTCGGCTGTCCCACGGCATAGATTTTTATAGGATCAGCACTTCCTGACATGGGCACAGTCTTCCAAGTTGAATAGAAAGGAGGATTGTACCCTTAGGGAAAGGGGTGAGTTTGGGTGGCGAATCTTGCCTCTGGAGCCAAGAGCTATTCCTGGGTGTCTAGTGAATGTCCTGAAATGATCTTTCAGGCCCGAGTCCTGAAATAATCCTCAGAGGATATGAAAACAGGCCCTCATTCACATGGGGCTCAGAGTTGTCAGGGTCTTACTTCTCTCCAGTCTCTTAGATGCTGGACCCTTCTGCTACCTCTCACTGCCCCGCTTGCCCTTCCCCTGTCCCTGAGCCCACCCCGGGAGGGTTCTTTATCGGCAAATCAAATCCTGCTTCTGCTGCTTCCCCCCTTGGCTGGGGGAGGGCTCCTTCCTGCGCAGACCTGGGGTGGAAAAACTTAAAAGTTGCCAGAAGTTTCTCCAGACTGTTGTTCAGCTAGCATTTTGAATTTAAGGGAAGTTTGGGTTCCTTTGCCCCCCCCACCCCCAACTAGAATCTGTTGCCTTGCTGGCACTGTCGGAAGGTCCTTTCTTAGGTAAACTGTAGAGAAGAGGCACCCAAGCATTTAGCCAGGGCAGCACTGACTGCTTGCTGCTCAGCCATGAATTTTATTGGAGCCAATGGGAGGGAAGGTTCTGGATCTCTCACCCAGAGTAGAAATGGCCTGAGCCAGGAGGGCCTTCACAAATCTCAGTTCAGAGGTGTTAGATTTCTAGGTCTGACTTTATCCTAACTTGAATCTGAAGGTGGTTCCCAGACAGAATTAAAAGTATACCTTGGATTCACCTTCTGCCTTTGCTTTGTAGAACACTCATCCACCCTGCATTTGAGAGGCGTCTCTGCTTTCCCAAATTCCTAAATGTTTTCTCCGGACACGGCCCTGTGTACAAGCTCTAATTTAATAGATCACCATTATTAGCCCAAGGGGTGTGGGCAGCACTGAGCTCAGCCACTGATCTCTGTGGACCGACCCCGAGGTGCCTGCTGAGACTCATATACTCATACATGTGTGCACGTGCACACACACACACACACTCGCAGACACTCACATGAACACGTGCACACGCCCACACACAAACACACACTCACACGCACTCCCTCATGACCAAAAGGGCAGACGGTGGAATGTTAATAGTGGTTGTTTTAGATTGGAGTGTTGAGATTATAGGAAAATTTTCTCTTCCTTTTCCCTCTTCCCAGTTAGTTTATATTTTCACCGATAAAGTACGTATTTTATTGTTCTTTCGCTTACTCCTCAAATTTTAAAAGTAACCTCTGCCCGTGATGGAATTTTAACTTTCTTTAACCTTTTTGTTTTCTAAATCATCATAACCCCACCATGCCTGAGTCACAGCTGTTCACATTGTAGCAACTTTTCCCTTCTTTTCCAGCGCACTTGTATTTTCACGTAGCCAAAATCACAGTTGTGTTGTGCCTTTTTTACTTCACAGTGTGTAAGTCATCAGCATCACATCATTACAACTTGTCTTAAAAAGGCTTTAAAGCCAGCAGTTTTAATAACTGAACGATGTCATGTCCCACAGTTACAACATGATTCTTTTTACCATTCTGCAGTTGTTGAAAACTTTTAGATTGTATAAGTTTTTCCTCCTATAAATAATGTGACAATTTATATATAACTTTATATATAAATCTTTGTCCATAGTTAATACTATTTTCCTCAGAGTAGAGTCTTAGGACAGAGTTTTAAAGTCAAAAGATGCTGTGTGTGTGTGTGTGTGTGTGTGTGTGTGTGTGTGTGTGTGTGTGTGATAATTAAAAAGGTCATATTTATTCCTTTTAGAAATTTAGAAAAATTTAAAATGCAGAAAAATCCACCATATTTCTATCACTGAAATATTTTGGTATGTTTGCTTCTAGTATTTTTGTCTGTCTTTATGTTAAAAAGACAAAATTGAGACAAATATGTATATTTATTATATATATATAATATAGAGAGAGCGTATACATACGCTCTAGTGAGTCTTTTTTTCACTTACTATAATTTGTGACTGTGTCCATTTGTTTTTCTTTGTAAAACGGTGTTTCATTTCGTGATGTGCCATTTCTTACTGCTGAATCTTTGGTTGTGGCGTATTTTGTTCCTACAGAGAATGCTGCTCTGAACGTTATTTTACATAAATCTCTGCACAGGCCTGATTTCTTTCCTTGGAATAATTCTTGGAAGTACAGCTACTGATTCAAAGAGATTCATTGAGAATTCAAAGAGATTCAACATCATTAAGCCTCTTGATTATATATGACCTTAAAAAACAAAACAAATAGAAGTGTTTATCAAAATATAAGCTTCTTGTCTGGAAAGCTCTAGCACACAGAATTTCAGGGGTGTAAAATCTGTAGAGTTGGGATCATGGAGGAACTTTGTGGGTAGAGTCAGAAAGGTATTTGGTTATTTCAGAGTGTTTAGATGTTGTACATCTTCCTTTAGTTCGTTAATTGCTTATTTTGAGCAGAGATGATAACAATTAATGATGCTTAGGCTGTATTTAGCCAGCATTGCAAAATAGCTGGTGATTATATTTTTGTCCCATTGTGGGTAGATTGACACACTCTGGATTATAGATATAAATGGGTCAGTGATTGCTCTCCTTGTCTCCTTTATTCTATTAATGACATTGGAGCACCACGTGACCTTGAGGAAGACTAGTGAAGTCGCCTCTGACTGGAGACCCATGAAATTTGGATGGACATTCAGGTAGTCCCTTAGGCCATCTTGGTTTTCTGGGGCTCCAGGTCTGGCTCATGGAATGGTCATGGTTTAGAAATTATTGCTTCAGAATTCAGGAAGGACTGTGCTCTTAGAAGTAGATCTGAATATAATGGAAGTTTTGGGCGCAGTGCTCAGGGGCTTATTACCCAACAACTGTGCAAGCCCGAGCTTCTTGGCAACAAGTAAACAGCCTAAGCCGATGTTCCAGTAGGATTCACAGACTAGTCAATTTAGGTGTTACTCGGACAAACTTCACAAATGTTAGTGTATTTTCATGGTTACCGCCTATGACAAGCAATACTAGTTTTCCATCTGTGTGGTGATACTGCTTCATTTTTTTAAAATATTTTTTAAACAAATGAGTAAGGAAAAAATATAATTGAGCCATAATGTGTATGTGGACATGGAGGGATAAATAATTTCAGTGGTGTCCAACTTCCCAAGGCTGGCATCACTATTGTTACCATGAAGGAATTTCTTTTCTTCAACCGTTGTATCCTCTTAGATGAAAGCATTCTTAAAGATCAGCTAACACTCCATTGTGATTTCCGTATTTCTTTGGTCATTTGCCCCCTTAGATGTGACAGTTGGAGCATTAGGATCCTTCCTGGCTATTTTCCTTGGCACCCTAATATTAGAGGTTTTCATGCCAAATGACTTCTTAATGATGTTCTATGTATGTACTACTTGATGTTTTAACAAAGTGTTAACACCAGAGGACAGCTGCCCTGGGGTTCACAGGAACTTTCCAAGGGACGTGACAGCAGAGAGCATTTTCGGGAAACCTATTTCCACATCTTCAGCTTCCTTCTGTTGCTTTTCTAACATTGCATTTCCTGAAGACGGGCTTCTCCGGTTTTCTTTCCCTACCTTTCCTGTCAAGGTTGCCTTCCACCCGTTTTATTTTTTTATTATATTTTTAATGTTTGTTTTTGAGAGAGAGAGAGAGAGAGCACAAAAAGGGGTGGGGCAGAGAGAGAGGGAGACACAGAATCTGAAGCAGGCTCCAGGCTCTGAGCTGTCAACACAGAGCCTGATGTGGGGCTTGAACTCACAAACCACGAGATCATGACTCAAGCCGAAGTCTGACTAACCAACTGAGCCGCCCAGGTGCTCTTTTCCTCCTCTTTTATAAGAGAAGGACTTGTGTCTTGCCCTCCTGAATCTTTGAAGGTACTTTCCCCAGGGTGTTGAAGCCCTGAGGGAACCAAACAAATGGGCCATTCAAAATGTTACTGACTGGGAAGCTCCGTAAATCCCACCTATCTATCACATTAAGAAACCAATAAAAAAGATTACTTTTTGTATGTAACAATTATTTGTGGTATTTTATTGATCAGTTACATACTAATAGCTGCAATGAGCCAATCCAGATTTTTTTTTTTTTTCCCTAACAGGCCTTAGGGTCATTTGATATACAAATATTAACTATCAATTTATACCCATAAATACATTTCTTTACTGCAGAGAAGTATGAGAAAACCTCATGACTAAAAGCTTCTATTAAGTTAAAATTCTATAGAACAGTAGAATGGAGAAACATTTTCAAGCAGAGAAAAGGATAAAATTTAAGAGCTTGTTTATGAGTTTTTTAATGGGTGAGGGTTGACACCAAGTTGCTTTGGTGTTTATAAGGCATTGTGTACAGGGGTGCCTGAATGGCTCAGTCGGTTGAGTGTCTGACTTTGGCTCAGGTCATGATCTCTCAGTTCGTGAGTTCAAGCCCCTCGTCTGGCTTTGTTCTGTGCTGACAGCTCAGAGCCTGGAGCCTGCTTCAGATTCTATGTCTCCCTCTCTCTCTGCCCCTCCCACTCACACTCTATCTCTCTCTCTCTCTCAAAAATAAAGATTAAAAAAAATTTTTTTTAAATGCTTCTACAAGGCATTGGGTACATTTAAAAGAATGGTATAAACGTTTTATTTTAAAACGTTGATGTTTATGATATATCAGAAGTTTTAGGTGTCGATTTAAAAATGAGTGAAATGACAGAATTTTTCAAAATTCTTTTAGAGAGTATACAAACAAAAAGTGGAATCCAACCGTGACACTCTAGCATCTCAGACGTGGGAGCGCATGCAACAGTGGCATGACGTTGGGTCACTTGGGTGCTCTTTGGACACAGCCGGTGACGTGGATTTCAGAACCTCTCAGAGCTGTAAGATTATGGACTACAAATCTGGATAACTGGTTTCTAATCTTGGCTTGGCTTCTGTCTGTGTCGCCTAAGGAAACTCACATCACCTCTTTTGGCCTTGATTTCCCCATCTCTAGGGGAGAGGGCCGATGCTATTACTTCTGTTAGACTGTTGTATGATGAGGTGAGATCCTCCACCCTGATCCTAGATAGATTGATCCACCCTCTGGAATTAAAAAATCTGCTCTCTTTTCTTCATGTCTGCCTTCCGGCTGTTTGAAGGCAGCTTTATGCTCCTCTCAAATCTTTTCAGTCTGAAAACATACTGTGCTTCAACCTTGACTTATGTGGTCATCTTCCCGAGGGTGCTTTTTCTTTCTCTAGGTCAGCAGTTCTCGAATGTTTTGATCTCAGTCCCTTTTCCATTCTTAACAATTATTTAGGACCCCCGGAGGTATTTGTTTATGTGGATCATATCTTTTGATATTAAAACAGAATGTGTAAAAATTTTCTGTATTAACTCCTTTAAAACCAAGGTGCCTGGGTGCTCAGTTGGTTGGGTGTCAGACTCTTGATTTTGGTTCAAGTCATGATCTCATGGTTCATGAGTTCAAGCCCTGTGTCAGGCTCTGTGCTGGCAGTGCAGATCTTGCTTGGGATTCTCTCTGTCTCTCTCTGTCTCTCTGTCTCTCTCTCTCTGTGCCCCTCCCCCGCTCGCTTTCATACACACGCTCTGTCTCTAAATAAATAAATAAGTAAATGAAATTCTTTTAAAAAAACAGTAAAACCAAGTGCCTAGTTGGTTGGGCTTCCAACTTCAGTTCAGATCATGATCTCACAGTTCATGAGTTTGAGACCAGCGTCGGGCTCTGTGCTGACAGCTCAGAGCCTGGAACCTGCTTCAGATTCTGTGTCTCTCTCTGCCCCTACCCCACTCAAGCACTGTCCCCCCCCCTCTCTCTCTTTCAAATATAATTAGAAAATATTTAAAAAACCCTATTTTAAAATAACTGTAAAACCATTGCATGTTAATATAAATAACAGTTCTTAATAAAGACAAATATGTTTTCAAAACCAAACTAACATAAAAAAAAGTTTAGTGAAAAGAAAGGCATTGTTTTACATTTTGGCAAACCTGTTTAATATTTGGCTTAACAGAAAATGGCTAGCCTCTCATGTCTGCTTCTGCATTCAATTTGTTACAATAAGTGTTGGTTGGAGTAAATAAAGAAAATCGGGCCTATGCAGATATATTAGAAAAGCTAAGAAAAGGAAGAAATATCTTAATAGCCTTATTCAGATATTTTTCTTTGGTATTTCACCAAAACTCAGCAAGTGGTAGTTTCTTAAAGGTTAGTAGCAACATGGAATCTGAAATCTCATCAACAAAGTAGTTGTACTCTTACATTAAAACCCAGTAGTCTGTCTTACACTTTGAATGAGTCTTTTACCCATGTTTGGTTTTGTGATGTGGTGCGTCGGTCATTTGGAAGACACATGTTCGCTGAACAAGACAGGTCTTCCAAATGTTGACACGTGTCATTATAAAATGTCAAAAAGTCACATTTGTTCATGTCTTTACTGGTCTCATCAGAAAGTCTTCAAGTAATTAGGAAGCTGACAAGGTTATGGTGGCTGATATAATTTATGCTTGAAAGTTTGATTTTTATCATTGGTAACAAATATTCGTCATTTTCCGTGAAGTGACATGCTTGTTTTGTTCACTTTTGAGGACATGTCCCCCAGATACCCAAGTCAAAATAACCATGGTTTGTTGGGCGGTCATTTTTTTCAAGTAACCATGGGGTTCCGTGGAAATAGCTAGTTCAGCTGGCAACTCCTTTGCACGCATGCTCTTCCTTGAGATGTGCTCTGAAGTACAGCAGCAGCGAGCTGTCTGCCGGCTTTCCATTTCATCACATAGAATACTAAAGCAACATGTACCTAAGAGTCAATATTTAGGAGCACCTGGGTGGCTCAGTCAGCTGAGCGACTGACTTCGGCTCAGGTCATGATCTCAAGGTTCATGAGTTCGAGCCCCGCGTCAGGCTTAGCGCTGTCAGTGCGGAGCCTGCTTTGGACGCTCCGTCTCCGTCTCTCTCTCTGTCCCTCCCCCACTCTCTCTCTCTCTCTCTCTCTCTCTCGCGCGCGCGCGCGCGCGCGCGCGCTCTCAAAAATAAATAAAAATTAAAAAAATTAAGAGTCAATGTTTAATAAAAGTTAAGTTTTACAGCTTTGTCAAGGATACTAAGTCTTTTTTTTTATTGTGTGTTGTGGTTAAGAATATAATACCTGTAAGTACAGTTTGCTGCTACACCATTCATTCTTGCCAGGGTGCCATCAGTTTCACCCACCAGTGTTCCTTATGCCATTAGTGCAGGTGTCAACACAGAGAGAAAGGCAAATAACATCTTTGTATTAAGAAAATATTTTAACCCCACGTACACTCCTTCCATGAAAAGACCTTGGGATATGAGCTTTGAGAATGGCTGCTCTAGATTAAACAGAAAGAATATGTCTGATCAGAGGACAGCAGGGCCATCGCCTCACGGTTAGTGTAGACAGCCTCTAGGAATACAACCCTGTTTGTATCCATGTTGTGGCATCAATACTGCAGCTCTGACCAACTAAAATCTCCAGCAGGTCTTTTATAGGACCTGCTATCAAGCAAAACTTCCTATTTGGGAAGAAAAAATAATGTTTTTAACTCAAAGAAAGATAGGTATATTAGCTGATGACCCCACTTTGTGACAAGGTGAGTTGGAGATGATGGGTGTCATCCAAATGAAGATGTTTCACAGAAGTTGAGAAAGTGGAAGTGCAGCTGTAGGTTGGGGAATCCTCCTCCTCTGATGGACAGGAGAAGCCAGGAAGCTGAGTCTGAAGAAAAGCCTAGGATGATGCCGAGAGCAGGGCCGTAAGAATCAGGAGACACTGTGAAGCCGAAAGCCAAATGACCTGGTAGTGTGACACAGAGGTGGTGGTTTTGCATGACGGCCGAGCTAAAGCCATGGGGCAGGGCTGTAAGGGAATCCTCAGAGACTTGAGAGACTTGTTTCCATGCAGGGATGTCTTTGGGAGCCATGTGGTAGGGGTTCGGAAGGGGACTCCACACAAGGGTGGGATGGCTGTGGGACTAGGCCAAATATTCAAGACTTTTGTCTCCAAAATGGAAAATGAGGGAATGGTTGGCTGCCTCAGTCTAGGCTTTTTGAGAGAGAGTAGGTGTGGCTCTGGGCATTTGGCTGTACCAATGGAGAGGGATGAAAAAAAGCTATCTGTCATCCCTAGAGGCCCAGAGGTGACCAGGAGGCAAGTCTTCTTTCTAAAGGGCAATACTAATATAGTCCTTAGGATGGTAGGATGTGGGGATTTGAAATCATCTATGCCAGATAACTGCAGTCTCTTTCTCACTGCCCTGAAGAACTTTGAGAGAAGTGTTCTTTAACATTCCAAAAGCCCTGTCAACTCACTGGGCCCAGAGTTATCAGCAGCAATTAGTGCTAATTAATTGGAATTTGGAACTCTTGACCTGCAGGATGGGTGTGTGTTTGAGAGATGTTTATGAAGGATGGTGTTTATCTAGAGGATTTCCTTTTCTTTTAAGTTTCTGGGCTGGAGGCTTAAGCATCTTTAATCCAAAGGAAGGAGATCCAACAGTTGTTACAAAGCCTTAAATCTCTCCTCAAGTCTCCCATAGGATTAGAGACACTGGAGAAGGGTAAGAGAGGGTGAGGTGGATATTCTATAGTCCCAGGCCATGGGGATTTGAGCATAGTGAAAGTGTCACGGATGGAGAGAAGGAGGTGACTAGCATCCCAATGGAGATGAGACTTTTCTTCCTCCCTGAATCCAGTTAGGAACCACTCTGTCCCTTTGCTATAATTCTTTCTGTTCTTACCAGCCACGTTTCACTTTGAAAAGTCATTAAAATGCAAATAACGATGATGATGATGATGATGATGATGATGATGGCGGCGGTGGTGGTGGTACAATAGCAGGAGGCAAATGTTTCAAAGAACATATATATTTCTTGCCTTTGCATATTGTTAGGGGTCAAAAAGCAGGGTGACTTTTCATTTGGATTAGCTGCTGCTCATTCGTTCAGCCCTTGGCAGAGCAGGATGCTGGTAGAGATCTGCCCATTGTTATAAACCAGCCCCTCCTAGGAAGGAATAAACACACAAGGCCAATCCATTGTTTTTCTCCAAGAAAAAGAAGAAACCCGGACTTAGGGAAGCTGAGAGGCAGCAGGCCCCTAGAAAGGTCTGTGGGGGTGGGGTGGTGCATGATGGGAAGATCACTAGCTACAGGGAATCCACTGAAGACTAGACTAGGTCCTGGACCAAGGCAGTGGCTTTCGTTCCACCTGTCCCAACCCAAACCCTGGGAAAACAGAAGCATTGGGAGGGAAGGGATAAAGTCAAAATCCTTTCTCCATAGAACCTGGCCTAGAATTGTGAGTGCACACCCAGGAGTTCTGCTCACTTGTGCCCGTCCCAAGCAATTGGGACTATTGACTTTTCAGTCCCTCACTCTAAGCGCTCCTTGGGGACCGCAGTTTTACCTGATAAGAACCATTATTAGGAATTCCACGTTTACAGAACATGTTCACACATACTGGTATTTGATTCTCTCCAAAGCACTATAAGATGGGAATGAACATTAATCCCAATCTATAGATGAAGAGAAGAGTTCGGGAATCGGCCACCACAGCTTTGAGCCCCTTGGGTACCATGCTGGTTCTCAACATGGAGCTGCATGTAATCATGCCAACGATACTATAAAGCAGAAATTCCTTCCTCATTTTACTCTGGCAACTGAAGCTCAGAGAAGTTAAAATGACTTGAGCAAGGTCACAGAAGTAATAAGAAATGGGGGACAAAGTAAAAGCCAAGTCTTAACAGACTTCTGGCCTACCACCTGTGGGAATGGCGATTTTCCATTGCAGGTTTGAGGTTGATTATCCCCACTCTGGAACCCGAGAGGGGAGAGGCTCACTGGTTTTGTGTTCGGAGGCAGATCCCTCCCAGTGCCTTGGGGACTGCCAGGTTATTCACCTCAGGGCCTCTGCCCTCCCTCCCCTCTCCACCCCACCCCATCCCTCTGTGCCAGCCCAGCACAGAGAAGCAGGATGCCCAGGCCCCTGAGGTCTCAGCTTGCAGAGCTGGTAATTAGCCCTTTGTATCCATTTAGCCACCTTTCATCTCCTGCATTGGCTGGTGTCCGCTTTCCCTGTTAGCATCTCTCAGCTCTTTGCCGAGCCCTCCGCCCTCTTTGTGGCCAGCTCTTGTGAGTCGTTTGTCAGGAATGATGGCTGAGGGATGCGTGCACTCAGGGGAGGGGCTGTTCCCACCAGAATTGCTCACATTTTCCATCCCAGGTGCCAGACATCTCTCTTCTCTCCCCACTGCAGAGGCAGCCAGGTTTAGGTCACCTGGCTTAGAGGCAGACAGTTGATAGCTAGGCCCCCAAATTTCAGGCCTTTGGAGATTTGATATTACCTCTCAGTTCCCCTCCATGGGTGAAATGGGAGCCGACTGACCAGCAATTCTTACATTCAAGCGAAAAGCCTTCTAATTCCTCACCCCCAACCCCAGACTACTCTGCTGTGAGGCTGCCCATGTTGGTCCATCAACCAAACATCCTGACAGTTTTCCTGGACCAGCCTGTTTTCCTGGTCCTCGTATTTAACTATTTATGTTTGCGTTGCCCAGTGCAGTAGCCACTAGCCACATGCAGCTATTTAAATTTAAATTTATATTTACAAAGATAAGTCTATATTGATAAAAGTTAAAGAAAATTTAACAATTTAGCCTCATCGCAAGTGCTCAATAGCCAGTGTGGCTACTGGCTACTGTTAGTACAGAGACAGAACATTTCCATTATCACAGAAAGGCCTAATGGACAGCTCTCATCCATACAGCCAGAAATTCCAGTATATTGGCACCCAAACTACATCTCACAGACCATTTCTTCCTCGTAGAGGGTTCTAAAGCTCCCTTGACCTTTCAAGTGAACCCATTTGAGTTCCCAAAATGTCAGGGCTTGTTGGGATTAGAGGCCACCTGGAGAAGTATCCTCTGTAAAATTCACTCGTGCCAAGTTTGAACGCCTGCTGTTTCCCACACCGTGGGACACACAGGATCCGGCCGGGATGCTGTGTGTGCACTTCAACACTTCACTCCATTTGCAAAGGAAGGAACTTAGTGTCTGTTAGTTTCATCCAAGCCATCAGCTCCGGCAGCCAAGCGTGACAGTGGGATAGCTGGATGTGGAATCCAATGTCGGCAGAGGGAGGGAGGGACAGGGCTGAGAGACTCACAGCTGGGGATGGATACTTCTAGATCTGCCCTGCCCTATGCAGGGGGGTTATGGTGGGAAAGGCTTCTCAGAGCCTCCCATCTTCCTTTCTGGACCTCTTGAAGATGAGTCTTTGCTGCAGAGAGAAGAGAAAAGGATTTTTTTTTTTTTTCCCCTTCTCTAGTCCAGAGACAAGGGGCACATTGGGGTAAGAGGTTGAACCAGAAGCAGTTTCTTTTTGGAACAGGGGCCGTTCTTTATTCCCTGCCAGTTCCTGCAGGCAAACAGCATGCCAGGCTGGCCTGCCGCCCCGGCCTTACCTGTCATGTGCTTGGCAAGTCTGACTTTAGTCCTTTTTTCCACTGCCTTCCCTACCCCGTCAAATTGCAGTTGCAACCTCTCATTTTTCTGCTGCCTAGATGATTAAAAAGCATGACTTAGTGGAAAAATCTCGACCTCCTTAGGGTCAGCCTCTTAAGCAGCTGTCGGAGATAAGATTGTGCTGGCAAAATGCTCAGCAACACTTTGCAAGGCTTTCTGTCTGCATGCGAGGAAATGAGAAACTGGTCTGGGCTCATGTTTGTCTTTGGAGACAGCTACAATTTTCAGAGGCATAAATTGGCATTATTTGATAATAAAATAAAACCTTTGATGGAAAGGTATGATTATTATAGTGATTTTTTTTAATGCAATTAACAGGCTTTGTAAAGGAAAAAAAATTTTTAATGGCGCCTCCTTTGAGCCATTCAGGGAGCAAAGTTCTCTGGCATCTGAACAGTATCAGAAGTTCAGTGCTCAGACTTCCCCCAAGGACTTAAAAGACTTAATTGTGCAGCTCCTGGTATGAAAGGCATTGTTTGGAGTTATTTTAATTACCATGTGAGTATTGCCGCCTCTTGCTTGGAGATTGAATACTTACTGTAGTCTTGTTGAAACGACTCCAAAGAGGACATTCCAGTTTGAATTCAGCATATGTCCTCAAAGCATTTTATCATCTGTGTGTTTGCCAAGAAGTTGTACACATCTAGTGAGATGTGAAGGTCGCTTCGCTTCTCAAAAGGAGAAACTGAGTCACTGGCAGTCGAGAGGACCCGATTGGGGTTATAGAAGTAATGTCATGGACGTAGAGAGAATTTGCGGTCTGTGGCTCTACACAATGTGTTATCAAATTTGAGGTTCTACAGGTCTGAGTTCAGGTCCCCATTCAGCCACTTCCTAGCTGTGTGGCCTTGAGTAAGTCCCTTGCCTTCTCTGGGCTTCAGTTTCCTCATCTATAAAATAGGGATCACTACTTCATAGGATTGTAAAGGATGAGATTCTGCCCACCAAATGTGCCTGGCTTATCTTCTATTACCATCATCATCATTTTAACATTCCCCCCCACCCTAATTTTAAAGACCTATTCCCATCCTGAAACGAAATGACATGCTCTCCATTCTCACTGTCCTCCTCCTCCTTCAGCTGGCCTTGCTACGTCTTGTCCCTTTCGCTCTTACTTGGCTCGGGTGATCATAATTAGAATCCAGTTGCTGGGATGTCACAGGTAGGCCCAGCCCTGGGCTTGAGGTCAGAGGGAAGAGGCCCAGGTCCGTGCTGAGCCAGGCGGCCATCTCCTTTTGATATGTCATAGCTCTGTCTCAGGTCCTGAAGATTTAGACCAACTGTCCAGACTGGGAAGCTCATCTTCTAGATCTAGCTGCCCAGAGGTCATCCTTGCTCCTAAGCTGGAGTGTCTAGCAGCTGAATGGGTGGTTAAGGCCCGGAGTCTTGCCCACTCTCCCTGGTCAGTTTTCTATGTGTGAAACGGGCATCCGTTCAATTTTCAAAAGGCACAGGCACTGAAAACAGCAGATCTCGGTTTGAATCCTAGCCATTCCATGGGTCCCGCAGAGCCCGGGGTCTCTCTGCACCTCCATGAGGGGATGTCTGAAAGAGCTTTGAAAACTGTGGCGTGCATTCCACTCGCCAGGCTTCCCCTTGCTCAGTCCCAAAGGTCATTCACAGAAGGCACCTGTGCTTCACCCCCATGGACAGACTCCAGCTCCATTCGAGAAGTGAGGAGGGGCCCAAGTGGGCCCCTCGACCCTCTCCCTGCTCAGCACATCAGGTCTGTGTGCACAGCACAGCCCAAGGGCAGAACTGCAGGGCTGGCCCCACCCGGGAGAGAAAATCTAGAGCGTGGGTCTACTGTCCCCATGCCTCCTTTCGCCCCAACTACTCTAACCCCGCCTCTGGCTTGTTTTCCTCCTGGCTGCCATTACGATACTTTTTATGAGCCTGTTAAGTCTTTAATGATGCCTGGTTGTGCAGCTGGCTTAAGGCTTAATCCCCAGCAATAGGGCTTTATTGGATAAATGGTTAATAATCACTTGTCTGCAGGGATTGGGGAGGTTTTGTTGAGGCCCGTGATTCTCGGAAGCCCCACGTGGCCTATGACGTGGCCTGCGACATGGTCTGTGACTGAGACGGCAGTGCTCAGGGCTGGGGTGCTATAAGATTGGGCATCACAAAAGCTGGGAAGGCCTTGAGTTTGTAGGAGAGCATTTCTGCTACCTCCTGAAAAGAGGACCCTTGTTTGCTGACGTGGGCCTATCTTGATCTGCGCCCAGCTCGGGCAATCTCCAGGCTCTCTTCAAATGTGTGTCTCCACCCACTCCGATTTTGCTTTCCTTTCTCTTGCCATTAACAAGGTGTGTGACCTTGAGCAAGTCTCCGGGCCCCTCTGAGCCTTGGTTTCCTCATCTACCAAATGGAGAGACTGGAAGAGGTGGCTCTGAAGGCGCCACATGGCTCTCAACATCGGTGTTCTGTAAGCCTCAGTGTCCCAGACGGAGGCGCCTCTCTCCTGCTCTCGGGTGTGTCACCGAAGGCTGTGGATGGCAAGGGACCAGCAGCCCATCAGATTAAGTACTTAAGCTGCTGGGCAGAGAATTGGGTCAGCTGTAGTCATAGGGCAGTGAGTACAGAGGGAATCCGCAGAGCCCCTCGTGGCCCTCGTTTTTATCCCCTGGGTTGGGATTTCTCCCAGCTCTAGGCAGGACACACAATAGGCATTTAAAAAAGAAGCCTCATTGGCGGGACTCTGAAAAGACTCTTCCAGGTGTAGAACCATCAAGGAGCCAAGAGTTACTCACAGGTGAAAACAGGGAGAACAGAATTCTTCCTGGCTTGCCTGTGACTGGGACCTGTCATGCCCTCAACCCTGATTTGGCCCTGACTTTATAGTTGCAGCGAGATCAGGACTCATCTGTTTGAGGGGCAGGGTGTTCTGGGGGCCTGGGCACGTGGGTCAGATGGACCTGGGCTGGAATCCCATTCCACAACCACTCATTTCCAGGCTGTATGGTTGGGGCAGCCTCCTTTTTCAAACCTGAGATTCTTTAAGGTAGTATCAGAAACACCTATTTTTGCAGCACAACTGTATTAGTTCCAAACTATATATGTAAAGCACCCGGGAGCTGGCTCCTACTAGGTGCTGATCGTTACTCTGGGAGGAATTCACTGTTAAGGTACCTGTGACATGCTTTAGACTGCGGCGGTAACGTGCTGGCTGCAGACAGGTGTGGCTTACTCTGGGTGACATGATTTTGAATTATTTTATCTGGAAATAAAAGACAAGAAAAGGCACGAACAGAGAGGCACCACAAATTTGGTGGCACTGCCCTGAAAATTTGCAGCTTCGGGATTAATGTCTGCTGAGACACAATTTTCTGTGTTGGCCCCCGAAGCCTCTCCCTGACTCCCGCCTTAGGGCTCACTTCTGGGATCCTGAGAGCCTGGCACAGTGGCGGGCCCTCCGGAGGGGCTCCGTTCTGCACGTGTATGTGAAATGAAGGAACAGGATTTCTCTTTTCCGGTACTGTGCGTGACCCGACACCTGCTCTGTTTTTCTTCCAGATCTTCCCTGACCCGTCGGACTTTGACCGCTCCTGCAAAGTGAAGGACCGCCTGCCCTCCATCGTGGTAGAGCCCACGGAGGGCGAGGTGGAGAGCGGGGAGCTCCGGTGGCCCCCCGAGGAGTTCGTGGTCCAGGAGGACGAGCAGGACAACTGTGAAGACACAGAGAAAGACAACAAGGAGCAATAGAGTCCCCGCCGCCTCCCTGGGGGCCATACCAGACGGCATCTGTCCCTGAACTGTGTTCTTTCCCATGGAAGAAGGGAGTGAGCCACAGCAGTTCTGAAAATGTCAAATGATGGCTTCCGTTTTGCACCTGCAAATCACTGAGTTGGTTTTCTTTTCTTTCCTTTTCTTTTTTTGAGATGCTGGGCAGTGGAGCCCTCTGCGACAATTTGCAAGGCCTTCTGAGAAAGGAAGCTGCGTAGAGCAGGGGTGGGGGGGTGGGGTGCGGGGAAGTGGTGCATCTTTGAGATCGGTATCTGAACCCGGAGCAGGCTAGAGGCAGCAGTGGGATTCCAGTGCGCTCCGGGGGGTGGGGGGGAGGGATGGGGTATGTGCACCGCGAGCGAGGAACATTTGGGGTAAGAGAACAAACAGGAGAGGGAGAGAAAATACACGTTTGAAAGAAAGCATCCAGCAGAGGAGTGCAGCCAGGAAGTTCCCCGCCAGCAGCGCTGGGGCATCAGGAAACAACGTGTTCGTCTCTCTCTCTCTCTCCAGTTCTGCCCGCCACCAGCCTTTGCTTTTATTTTGGCTGTGTTGGTCTGTTAACGGGAGGCAGAAAAGAAAAGCAGTAGAAACCGGCTGCCTGCAAAGCCGGCCGGAGGTGAGGCGTGGGCAGAAAGGACTCCCCGCTCCTCCTCCACCCTCGCTCCAGCCGTGGCGTGGCCGGCTCACATACCCGCTGTAATCTGGAAGTTCCTTAAGCGGCAGCGCTCTTGAGCTTTTCCATTTTGCGCACGCCCCCCCCCCCCCCACTGCCGGCCCAGCCCTTTGGGACTAGAGGGAGAGCGTGTCCCACCCTTGTGGAAGGACCGGGGTGGTCTCTTGGACGCGAAGGTCCCTGCCCCCTGCTCCCCCAGGCCTGCTCCGTTCTGAGAGAGGCACAGAGCTGCGGGACCAGGCCCGCCCTCCTTCTCCTTGACACCCACCCCTCCCCAGCCCCTGGGCATAGCAGTCAGGCAGAGGTGGTTACCAATCTCAGCCAGCCTGACCAGCAGAGGTACCCACTCCCATGTGGGCTCCTGGCCTTTTTTTCTTTTTTTTTTTTGGTGGGAGCCGAGTGGAGAGCAGGAGAGGCTCCTTCTGTTTCCTGTTGGGGAGATGAACTTGAATGGAGATTCCAAATCTGAGACTTAGCCGATGGGGGTAACAGGGCTCTCTTGCAGCAGTTTGAAACTGAAGGTGTCATGAGATCCCTGGCTTGTCCTCGTGATGTTCCGGATGCCGGTGGGTGGATGGCACGGTGATGATGATGAGGGAGCACTAGGCATTGGCCCTCATCCCTCCCACCTCTCCCCTGTCCCCTGCAAGGGCACAGTTGTGCGAGAAAGCTAGCCTTGGACTTAGAGCTTCTTATGGTTAAGAACCCTCTGGAGCAGCAGGCTGCAGGGCACACTCTTCAAACCTCCTGTAGCTCACAGCATGAGTGTGCAGCCAAGAGGTGAGCTCGAAATCCTCCTGGAGGCCGAACTGGGCCAGCAGAGGCACCCTGCAGCTCTCCAGTGGGTCTGGGTGGACCGCAGTTTGGGACTTGTATAGAGAGCTGGATTTAATACCTCAAGGCTAGCGTGGTTCCGGGGAGCGGGTGCAGGGGGATGAGGGTGTGCGGTTAACACCTCAGCAGGATTCGGTTCTGGGAAGCCGACGCCCAGCCCCCAGCCCCCGCCCCCCCCCCCCCGCGCCCTGCCCCCTGTGTTGTCTGCTTGTGTCACACACACCGATGGCAATAACTTCTTCCAGCTCCTCGGGAATGGGCGAGGCCTGCAGCCCGCACCGCCAGGGCATCCCTCATGCTCCCACTGGTCCTGTTCTGGCTGCAGAGAGTCCTCCCTCCCTCATCCCGCACCTGCCTCCCTTTGTGGATGGGGCCTTGCCTTTTAAAATCCTGTGTTTCTGTGTCCCTTTCATCTGCTCCTTTCTCTCATCTGTCCTGGTCTTGCCGTGTGCTAGGAACGTGCTTGTAAACTGCATAACAAATCTACTTTGTGTATATGTGTGTTTATGGGGGTGTCTTATTATTTTGCTGGTCGCTAGATGCCTTTGTACGACCATTTGGAGTCTGAGCAGGCCAGGGGCTGACAACTAAAGTCAGGGCCTGCCGCGGCGAGCCTGTTGGAGGGACCCAGCCACTCTTAGACAAGTGGCTGAGCTCCTATCTGGCCTCCTGTTGTTTTGTTTTTTGTTTTTTGGGTTTTTTTTTTTTTTTTTTTTTGTTAAGTAACTTGTGTGTATTTCTAACTGATCGTATTAAAAAAAAAAAACACCTAGTATTTCAGTAAAAATGCCTGTTGTAAGATGAACCTCCTGTAACTTCTATCTGTTCTTTTTTGAGGCTCAGGGAGAAACTAGCATTTTTTTTTTTTTCCAAACTACTTTTTGTCACTGTGACAGTTGTAAATAAAGTTTGAAAATGCTTTCCACTCTGGTCTGGTTTCCTTCTTTCTTCCATTGGAACGGGCAGAGCACGGCACCGGCATGCAACTCTTGTGAGAGGCTGAGTTCAGAGGAGCTCCACTGGGGTCCCTTCCATATCTTGCCCACTGGCCCTTCCGGGGTGAACCCACCCATGGTTCTTGTCACCTGGCTGAATGAAAGCAGCCTTTCCTTCTGCGCCCGTGGTCCTCAACTTTGGATGCACATCAGAATCACCAGGAAAGCTTTTTAAAAGTACAACTACTTCGGTTCTACCCCCAGAGACTTGGATTTCAGTGGCTAGGACAAGGTCTGAGCATTCGTTTTGCTTAGAATCATGGGGAGCTTTTAACACACAGCCCCAGTTTTATGCCACCTTTCTAAGGAAAGAGAAACACCCAGGGTACCTTGTAAGGTCATCCACAAAGACTGGGGGTGAAGGATGGACATTTATGCCGCTAAAAGCTCTGGTAGTCATTCAAAACATGCATCGAGTGCCTATGATTGACAAGCATCATTAAGAGATTGGAGTAAACACAAGGGCAGTATTCTCAGCCCTCACTGCCCTGCTTTAGTGTAAAATGATAAGTGTGGTGAGTTCAAGGCCGGGAAAACAGGATGCCCTGAGAGTATCTGTTGGGAGGGCCAAGATGGACACCTGAAGAAGGGGGTGAGGTGCACGGAGAGAGTGCTTCCATCAGAAGGCTGGGAATGAGCTTAACTAGTGGGAGCAGGGAAATAGTGCCAGGAAGGCTGTTAACACCTGGGGAAAGAGGTTGGATTTTCTTCTCTGTACAGGGCATAGAATGGTATCATTTACATTTTTACACAGTCTGGCTCTTTGGAGATGGGGTTGGAGGGGACAGGATGGAAGGCCCAGAGATCAGGAAGGAGGATTCATGGAGGTGGCAGTGAGGGGAGGTGGCGCTTTGTGGGAAGGGTTTTCTGACACTTTTCCAACAAAAAGCTGGATATTTTTGCCTTCACTCGGCCCACAACTGGGCTCATAACCATGGGGACTATAGATAATCAAGTGATCTATGCTGAGAGTGTCCGCCAGTATTGATAGACTATGGATCCGTTTTAGCACTAGCCTAAATAAAACCATGAGATTTGTGCATCTGCTGTCCTGAGAATAACTTGCAGCCCTCTATCATCTTCATCCTGGATTGTCCCTCTATTTCCTTCTAATAGCCTGAGATGCAATGTATTAGAACACAGCCTCCTTGAAGGTAGCCCCTCATAAAATGGTTTAATTCACAGATAACATCATTTACATAGAAAAATCTTATTAAATCTACGCCCCCCCCCCCCCAAAGAAACCTACTAGAACTGACATGTGAGTTCATCATGCTTGCAGGATCTAAGATCAATTTACAAAACTCAACTATACTTCAAGATAGTAGCAATGAACAATTAGAAATTGAAATTTAGGGGCGCCTGGGTGGCGCAGTCGGTTAAGCGTCTGACTTCAGCCAGGTCACGATCTCGCGGTCCGGGAGTTCGAGCCCCGCATCGGGCTCTGGGCTGATGGCTCAGAGCGTGGAGCCTGTTTCCGATTCTGTGTCTCCCTCTCTCTCTGCCCCTCCCCCGTTCATGCTCTGTCTCTCTCTGTCCCAAAATAAATAAATAAATAAACGTTGAAAAAAAAATTTAAAAAAAAGAAATTGAAATTTAAAGTACACTTACATTAGCATAAAAATATAAAGTATAGGAATACATTTGACAAAAGATGTGCAAAAGCTGTTCAAAGAAAACTACAAAACGCTGCGGAGAAAGATTAAATTAGACCTCCATCAACAGAGAGGTATACCATGTTCCATGGATCTGAGGATTCTATGTTAAGACGGCAGTTGTCTCCAAATTGTTCTATAAATTCAACTCAGTCAAAATACAGCAAGCTTTATTTGCAGAAATCCACAATCTGAATTCTGAAATTCATATGGAAATGCAAAGCCAAAACAACTTTGAAAAAGAAGCAAGTTAGATGATCCAAATCTCAACTTCAAACCTTACTACAAAGCTACAGTAATCAAAACAGTGTAGTATTAGCATCAAGATAGACAAATAGATCCATAGAACAGACTAGGGAGTCCAGAAACAGACACAAGTACAGTCGGTTAATTTTTGACAAAGGTGCTGAGACAGCTCAGTGGAGAAGCGAGCCTTTTCTACAAGTGGTGCTAAAACAATTGCGTATCCATATGCAAATATCCCCTAGGGACAGAAACAAAGGCTTCACTTCTGTTTCCCATTGTCTCCTTGTGAGTTTCTAAATACAATAATTACTCATTCAGAAAAAAAAAAGTTTTTTTCCCTGTGGTTGGTCACTTGCTTCAATATTGTCCCCCCCTTATCCCAGTTCACCTCCTCTCTCCCTAAAGGAAGAGAAACTTTCCTGTGTTAGTCAGGCGGGCTTGTGTTCAAGTCCTACTCAGCCCCTCTAAATGTAATTCAGGGCCAGGGTGCTTGGGTGGCTCAAGCCGTTAAGTGTCCAACTTCGGCTGTCATGATCTCACAGTTCGTGGGTTTGATCCCCGTGTCGGGCTCTGTGCTGACAGCTCAGAGCCTGGAGCCTGCTTCAGATTCTGTGTCTCTCTCTCTCTCTCTCTGCCTCTCCCTGGCTCACACTCTGTCTCTCTCTCTCTCAAAATATAATAAATAAACATTAAAAAAAATGTAATTCTGGGTCAATTTCTTAATATCCAGTATCAACAGTGTTCTTTTCTAGTACATCTTGCACAGAGATGTGAAGACTGAGTACTCAGCAGGTGCCCCGTAAGTCAAGACTTTTTTCTCTCTTCCCCTTAAAGAGCTGGCAGTTAAGAAACTAGCCCCTGGCTTCTGTCCCCTGCTTTTTGCTCTGGGTCATTTGTACACTGCAGAGCCAAGGGGAACCTCAAGGTGAAGACACCTCCCTACCTACAAATATAACTCCCTTAGTCTGCCCCTTTTGTTCACCACCATGAAGGGGGAAAGCAGGGAAAAGAAGAAAATTTTAATGTCTTTTTTCCAACAAAATATTGGAGAGGAGAGGGGAGACCCACCAAGGTGGGCCTGATGCGTGGCTCCTTTTTGATCCTTGGTCAGAGACCTGTTTGAAGTGATGGTTGAGTCTTGTGTAGACTGGAAAGAGATTCCAGGTGGGATGCTAGCAAGTGCAAAGGCCCTGTGGTAGAAATTGACTTGTTTTTTTTTTTTTGTTGTTGTTGTTGTTATTGTTTTTGTTTTTGTGGTTTTTTGTTTTGTTTTGTTTTGTTTTTTTGAGGAATGTCTGTGAAGCTACAATGGCTGAAGTGGAGAGAAAGAGAAGTAGCTGAGGTCAGATACCACAGACCAGAGTTTAGAATCACTATTGGCCATTGTGAGAGGCCCACTGGGTAAGGAAGCAGACTTGTCAAACATCTTAGCCCCTGGAAATCCACTGGTCAGCCCATCCAAAGTTGTTCAACCAGTGGCAAAGTACAGTCAGTATTAATTGACCTGAGGCACTATCACATCCCATAAGGGCGCCTGGATCACCAAATGAGGATTAAATTAAGTGGCATTTGATTTGTACATCTGTCCTTCAGTGGCTAAAAGGTGGTTATAGCTTAAGAAAATGGGCTCTGAGACCAGACTCCTGAATCTGTACCTCAGCCCTGCCTCTTACTAGCTGTGTAGCCTGGACAATTTACTTTCCCTCTCTGTGCCTCACTTTCCTCATCTATGAAATGGATACCTACTTCTTAGAGTTATGGCAAAATTTAAATGCATTTTTATAAGTAACATGCTTAGAACTGTACCAGGTACATAGTAAGTACTCAAAATGTGAAACGTTGTGGTGGGCAGAATAAAGATGATCACGTCCCAATCTCAGGGACCTGTGAATATGCTAGGTTCCGTGGGAAAAGTGGCAATTAGGGCTGTAGGTGGAACTGAGGCTGCTAATCAGCTGCCTGGCTTGGGAGACCCTGGATTACCCAGGTGAGCCCAATCTAATCACAAGGGTCCTTATAATGAAACGAGGAAGCAGAAAAGTGAGTGCCAGAGAGAAGTCCATAGGTGAAATGCTGCCGGCTTTGAGGAGGAGGGTCCACTCACCAAGAAATGCAGGGGCCCCTAGAGAATGGAAAAGGCCAGGAAACGGTTCTCCCTGAAACCTCCGGAAGGTACACGGCCCTGCCAACATCTTGATTTTAGCCCAGTGACACCTATTTCAGACCTCTGACTTCTAAAGCGGTAAGATAATACATTTGTGTTAAGTCATACAATTTGTAGTAATTTGTGACAGCCACCGTGGGAAACTGATAGAGCAGTTATTATAAATATGATGAGGATGACGATACAGACTCCTGTGTGGCCCTGGGAGAGCAGGGTGGCCACAAATGGGAAAGAGTTCCAGACAGGCCAAGGCCGCTGTCAGATAGAGGGGCACCATTGTGCCGGACTGAATAAATGTGAGGCTGTAAGCCTTTATTCTAGAATTTTGAAAATTAGTGACTAATGTAGGCTATGTGTGTCGCTATAGTTTATGCATCAGAATATTTGTCAAAATACTCCCTTCTACCTGCAAAGAAGGTCCTACTTTGAAATGCAATTCATTTGCAATACTTCCTTTGCTATTTCCAATTAGAAAAACGTGGATTCCCTCTTGTCGAACATTGGCTGCCATTTACAGAGCACCGGGCTACAGATTTACCTTCATTTCTTCTAATTCTCAACAGTTTTGCAAAGCATGAGTTTTTATAGAGAGATTTTTTTTTTCTATGCAAACTCCATTTAGCAGTGATGGAAATTACACAAGACGGTGGAGTTTGGGACCTCACGTCAAATCCATCACAGAGGCAGATAATTATTTGCATTTTTGTTCCCTTCCAGTCACTGTCCCTCTTACCAGAATGTACTCCGGGAATATAATTTTTCCCATGAAGTGGGCATTTTTAATGTTATTTACAGATGAGGAAGCTGAGGTCAGCAGGCTTTGAAATAACACTGACTTTGGAACCAGAAAGAACAGGGTTGGAATCAAGGGTGCACTGGTAAATGTGTAAGAGCTGGCTTCCTGAGGGGTGGGGGGAAGTCCTGGTTTGTAACATTTGCCATGTTCCCCGGTGGCTGATTTGTGGGCAAGCTACTCAGGCTGGTGGAGCCTTGGCTTCCTTTTCTGCAAAATGAACAGAACTCCAAACCAGGACGGTGCCTAGTTCAGAAGACCTCTTTACACTCCAGGGCCCTTCCTTCGTTCAGAAAAGAGCACTAGCTCCAGAAAGCGCGATCTGCTACAGCATTTTTCAAACGGAATCATGAATCCTTACTGGGTTGTGAAATCTATTTATTTGTGGGTTGCAACCAGAATCCTAACTAGGAAAACCCAGAACAGTACAGGGGGGGTAAAAACCAGAGTGCAGCAGACATAGAAGGTTGTTATTCTCTGAAAACTTTCATTTCTACATAGCTACGATGTGTGTACCAGGTCATGAAAAATCTTTTTCTTGCTGTAAGTCACAGTTAAAACATTCTGAGAGCCACTGACTTGGAGAACCTGGCTTGCTAGAAAGCAGTGCTTTTATCTTCTAGAGCGTTGGAGTGTGAGAGAGATAACTGGAAGTAACAGCTTTACCCCCTTCTCTGCAGAGGCAGTGGGGCTTCGGGGGAAGAGCCAGGGCAGGCCACAGGGCCCTTGGCAGCCTCCAAGGCCAGGGTTAGGCTCCAAGGAGCCCTCAGGTTGCCAGAGAGCCTTGGTGGAGGGAGGGAGCCTCTCGAGAGGGAGGAGGAGGAAGCTGCACAGGAAACCCTTGCTGCAAGCTCACGGCTGCTGGAACCCACCACAGCAGCTACTCAATGACCAACAATAGCAGCATTAGATAAAAATAACCCATGGGGTCTGCAGCCCCACTGTGCAGGGCAGGGGCATGCCGTCTACAGGGTGGAAATGTCACCAGGCTGTGGCTGGGGTCATGCTGCTTGGCGCTGTGCTTTGCCTTGATTTCCTGATGGCTAATTAGAAGGCAGTTTTCCAGCTGGCGGTCACTTGGGCCGGTGCCAGGAGTGGGGCTGCTTGCCCCCCCACCCCCACCCCCGACCCCGGGTCTCTGGTCCCCTGCACTCTTGTACAGGGTGATATAAAAAAAATCACTCCTGCTAAGACCTTGAGGTCTGAATGTACCACCTCCCTCGAGGTGGACTTTTGCCCCAAAAGAGAAGGGTTTACCTGAAGCTTGTCTTCCTCAGGGGGGTGTTCAGGGAGGGAACTGTAAGGGATGGACAAGACCTTCCCAGCAGCCCTCAAAGCCTCTGCCTTAGCCAGGCGGTGGTCTGACATGGGGCTGACCCCAAAGCACCTCCCGCTGTTCCCCAAAGGCCTCTCTCCAGGCTGCAGAGACTGGCTCTACCAGCCCTGTGTCCTCCCACACCCTGGGGAATGGAGGGAGGTGGCCAGGGTCTCCCCAAATGTTATTTTACTACCACAAAGCTTACTGAGAGCCTGCAGCCAGCTCTGAGCTGCGGAGACCAGGCTCCCCTGTTTGCTTTTGGCCTCAAAGTTTGCCAGCTAATCAGCGGGCTTTAGCCTGCTTCTCCACCCCCCCTGCCCATCCCAGAAGCACCCACGTCCCTCAAGCACTAGCAACATTCAAGGGGCACTGCACTCCACAGTTTACATCTGACTTGCCTTCACTCACCCAGTACTTCTTAACCTAAAGTCTATGGGTAGAACTCAGGGGCACACGTGGATTTGGATGGGGCAAAAATATACCCCTGTATTTTCATTAACTGCTAAGTGAAACCGGGGTTCCCTCTAGTAGGAATGTAGGCGGCAACCCGCAGCCGGGCCAGCCAGCGGCACCTCGGATGGGCACCAGTGGAAATCCCGCGTCTTCTCCCCTCCAGGGCCCAGGGGCGGCAGGGATCCCGCAACACCATCTGTAGTCATGGCTTCTCGACATCACACCTGCCTCTGGGTTCTGTTTGAGCATTACTGAAGGACAACGGTTAAGACTCGATCACGAAGGCACTTAAAGAAATCTGTTGATAGCAGTATCTCCGAATAATAGATTTGTGACCCTCCCCATCTTATTTTATGCATTGGAAGCATTCTTCTGAGGATTAAAACTTCTTCAAAGCTTCGGGGAGGATCCGTGGCACAAAAAGATTAAAAGCTTCTCCCCCCCCCCCCCCCCCGCCCCCAGGCACTGGTGCTGGGGCCCCGAGCAGAGCTAGAATACAGCGTGCAAAGGCAAGGAAGCCTCACCCATACCCCCCAGGGGCTCAAAGCCAAGAAAAACACCAATAAGCAAATAAACAATTGCAAAGTAGCCTGATGGGCCCTGTGAGGGTGGAGACTGTGGGGACATAATGCAGGTGGGGGAACTCGGAAGGGCCTAGGAGGAGGTGGCCGCTGCCATCTCTCAGACTCGGTGTGAATCCACCCACCTCTGGCCGAAGAGGAGAGAGCCTATCTACCTAACCCATCACGGGCTCCTCCTGAATGACTCGGGGGACTCTGGGTGCAGGGGGCTTCTCCCTGGGCTCTGCCGGCCCGGAGCCAGGCCAGTCCCCCCTGCCTTGGCCTGAGACGTTTCCCAGCATACAGAACTTCCAGTGCTAAAACCAGGAGTCCTGGGCAAACCGGTCACCCTACTTAGAGGCCAAACCCCACCCTTTTCTCCTAGGACTAATTTGACTGCCTGGAATTTGGGCCAACTTATTCCCAGAAGCACCTTCTCTGTCCACGTCTATCCGGGTCTCTGGCTCTCACTCTCTCCCCCTCTCCCCAGTTTCTGCTTTAAGCTCCCAAGCTAGCTGATATCATCAGCTCCTGGCGGTCAAGCGATTTGAACTTTTGATTCCCCCGGGGCATGCTGTGAGCATTACTTGCTCTTTGTTTTTAATTGGGGTATAATTTACATAAAGTGTTCAATTCCCAGATGAATAGCTCAGCGAAGGTTTATACACCCATTAAACCACCAGCCGGGTCTAGATCTAGAATGCTATCACACCCCAGAAGCCTTCTGAGTGCCCCCTTGGCTGCCCATTACCCCCCCCCCCCCAAGGGTAACCACTCTTCTGACTCCTGCCGCCTTCACGTCAATGGAATCACGTGCTCTGTACCCTCTAGGGGCACACACACCTTCCCTATTGAAGACGCTTGGGGTGTGGACTGGGAGAGGCCCCCTTCGGCAGATCTTGTGGCTAGAGGGAGTAAGTAGCCTCATTTTCCAGTAAGGACACCAGGAATCAAAAGGGGATTTTTCACTTAGTCCTACATTTGACTGGTGGTTACTGGGCTCAGGAACATAGCCTGTGGAGGGGAGGCAGAACTGGATTAGAACCCAGAATCCCAGGGCAAATTCCTTCCTCTAAGCCCTGTGGCCTCCTTAGGGCGGGGGTTGGGGAAACCCAGGACAGACTCCGGCTGGCTGGGAAAGGCAGGGAACCTCTGTTTCTTTTGCTTCTCCCGGCCCAGGTGCCCCTCACACCTGAATATGCCTCAGGGCTTGCTGTGCATTAGAATCACCAGGGGAGCTTAAAAAACAAATAAAAACCAAAAAACCTCTCCATGCCCAGGACTCACCCCAGACCGGTGAAGTCAGGGTCGCTGGGAATGAGACCCAGGTGCCAGTAGTTTCAGAAATTCCTCAGGCAATTCTAATACCCTCAGCCAAGTTTGTGAGGGAGAAGCTCTTGTCAAACTTTACAGTGTGTATGCATTTTCTGGGGCTCTTATTAAAACGCAGATTCTGATTCAGGAGGTCCGGGGTGGCCAGAGAGTCTGCATTTCTTTCTTTTTTTAATGTGTATTTATTTTTGAGAGAGAGAGGGAGAGCAAGCAGTGGGCTGGGGGGGGGGGGTGCTGGTGGAGGGCAGAGAGAGAGAGAAAGGGAGCCTGATGCGGGGCTGGAACTCAGGAACCGTGAGATCATGATCTGAGCTGAAGTCAGACGCTGAACTGACTGAGCCACGCAGGTGCCCCGAGATTCTACATTTCTAATGAGCTGCTGAGTGAGGCCAATGCTGCCAGCCCAGGAAAACCGCCTTGAGTAGCAAAGGTATAGAGGACCGTTCAAAAATCCTCATTCTTCATATAAATATACTTTGCAGTGATTCATTTTTCTTTTTTTCCTCCAGTTTGTCTTTTAAATAGAAGGTTCCCCCACCTGCCCAAATAATTATGTTTGCCCACCTTTACCGGGAAAGGTAATGGTTTATCATGTGCTTTCTATGTGCCAAACATTGTCCTCCACAACTTTGAGGATAAAGAGGTGAAAAAAGTATGAAAACACTGGGTAGAGACAGAGCAGAGCTGGAGTATCTGGTACACATCCAGTTGGGGCTTCAGAAGCAGATGAGAAAACATGAAAGGGTTACAATGTCCAGCAAGGAAATGGATGAGAATTTGTCATAAATGATTAACTACAATGTCCCACAAATTCGAGAAGGCTCCTGGACCGCCACCCGACCTCCCACCCCTTGCTCAAAAGTTGAAGAGAAATACACACCTAAATGCAACAAATTAAAATAAAGAACAACTGATGGGGCTCCTGGGTGGCTCAGTCGATTGAGCATCAGAGTCTTGATTTTGGCTTAGGTCATGATCCCAGGGTTGTGACTTGAGATTGTCTCTCTGTCTCTCTCTCTGCCCCTCTCCTCTGCTCATGCTCTCTCTCTGTCAAATAAGATACAATAAATAAAACCTAGAACTGAGACCAAAAGAAAATTCTAAAAGCAGTCAAAAGAAAAGACTGTTAATTCCAGTGGATTTAATATTGAAGTGATTCCTGAACTAGCCCCCCCTCCCCAGCCACACACAAAACAAAGCCCACTTTGAGGAGTGTTGGTCTCAATTTAATGATGAGAAAGTAGCTCAGAGTCCCACAGTATTAGTGGCAGTTTTAAATTCACGGCACCAAGGCTTTTTGGGGGTAAAGTGTCTATCCCTCCCTCTCTACCTCTTTTTAAACTTGTGAATGTTAAGCTTTTGGGTCTAAATAAAACTCACCTTGGGGAGTGCAAACCTCACCCAGTCTTTAGTACAAACTGAACTAGAAGAGTCCATTTTATTTTTTAATGTTTATTAAAAAAAAATTTTTTTTTTTAAAATTTTTTTTTCAACGTTTATTTATTTTGGGGACAGAGAGACAGAGCATGAACGGGGGAGGGGCAGAGAGAGAGGGAGACACAGAATCGGAAACAGGCTCCAGGCTCTGAGCCATCAGCCCAGAGCCCGACGCGGGGCTCGAACTCACGGACCGCGAGATCGTGACCTGGCTGAAGTCGGACGCTTAACCGACTGCGCCACCCAGGCGCCCCTAAAAAAAATTTTTTTTTAATGTTTATTATTGAAAGTCAGAGAGAGTCAGAGAGAGAGCAGGGGAGGGGCAGAGGGAGAGGGAGACACAGAGTCTGAAGCAGGCTCCAGGCTCTGAGCAGTCAGCACAGAGCCCGATGCGGGGCTCAAACCCACAAACTGTGAGATCATGGCCTGAACCGAAGTCGGACGCTTAACCGACTGAGCCACCCAGGTGCCCCTGATGTTTATTTTTGAGAGAGTGTGAACAAGAGGGACAGAGGACCTGAAGCAGATTCTGCACTGACAGCACAGAGCCTGACACGGGGCTCGAACTCAGGAAGCCTGAGATCATGACCTGAGCCAAAGTCAGATGCTTAATTGACTGAGCCAGCCAGGTGCTCCAGAAAGTCCACTGAAAAAACTCTCTGTCTCCTATCTCTTGTTCACAGCCAAGTCCTCTGATTCCTTTCCCTGAGCAGTCAGCCCTTCAGCAGAACTTCCTTCCCAAACATCACTTCCATCTCTCACTGCTGTTACTACCCCACCCCAGGCTGGCTGCACCACCACAGCCCGGGACTACAGTGTGGCTTCCCACCAGAAGTGAGAAGTGCCCACTGGCTAGAAGGTCTTTAAACAGCCTGCAGAAGAACCACCCCAGTCCTGGCTCACTTCTCAATCCTTTACCCAATGGCCGCCAGCCAGGTTTAGGCTCTGGGGTTCTGGCTGGGGGGGGGGCAGAGGAGGTCCCCCAACAGTCCTGCCACCGAAGAGAACCTCCCCCCCAGAGGTGAGGGCTATGCCCCTGGCAAACCAGTGCCGATCTGAGGGTCCATCATCCTGTCTCCTCATCTGGGAGAAGACAGACTGTACAGCAGACTCAGTGACACCCAGCAGGGCTCCCCAGCTCCTCTGGTCCATTGCCATTGCCTAGCGGGTCTATTGATTAGGAACCAGTTGATGAGGACAGGAGGTTCTCTTTGGAAGCCTGTGTCTCTTTGGAAGGAGGAAACCAAGAGCCGCTACATTGTGTGAAATCCCTGGAAGGCTCAATTCTGTGGCCATAGCTGGGCATATGGGCCATCATGGGCCAACAAGGCCAGCTCTTGATGGGAGGCAGCCTTGTGTGGGGCAAAAGGATGGATTTCAGAGTTAGACCTGGTTCAAGACCCTTACTCTCCTGCCATTCACTTGCTGACCCTGTGATTTAATTCTCTGTGCTTCAGTTTGCTCCTGGGTAAACTGGAGGGAGACCATAACCAGTTGGGGTAATTGCTGTAAAGATCGGGTATGTACAATATCTGGCATATGGTATGCGTTCAGATTCAAGTAGTCCTCTACTGTCAAGAGGATTACATGAAATGACACACATGGAGGGAAGGGGACAGTCAGCTCAGCTCCTGACCCACAGAAGGTGCTCACCAAACGATGTAGGTCTTTCCCTTCCTTGATGACCTCCTCTCTGATGCACAACAAGCCGTTTGTCTGCTCTTCCTTTATGCCAGGTGACAGAGGAATGGGGGTGGGACAGGTCTGAGCTCACAAGCTTACAACCCTCCATGGGACCACTCTTTTCAGACAACTGCCTGTGACCACTTGCACCCTGCACCTTTGTTACAATTCCTGGGACCAAGATACCTCTGGCCTTAGCCTTGGGTGGTTATCTTAGGTGTTGGGGGCGGGAGAGAGAAAAATGTTGGCATGTGGAGTTGTTCAAGATGGCCCTGGCTCACAAGCTGCCACAGATAATCGTGGTTTATCAACTCATTGGAAAAAGTGACTGCAATTGCATTTCACACATCAACAAAGAGGAAAAAGAAAAGCCCCATTGGAATGTCTGAGTCACTCTTCAGAGCCTTTAAATTACCCATGCCTTATGACCCTTCTCCTTACTGCCTCCTGTGCAGGGACAAGCAGGGCCACACAAGCTGGTGTTTGCCTGATACTTGCCAGCCTGGCCCAGAGTCTCTACAGATGGCCTAGGACTCTGTTTGGGGCTTAAAATAGACTGGGATCAGTGGGGCTTGGGGCGGGGGGGGGGGGTCATTCTTTTGTGGGCTCAATACTCTGGTCTGACTGGGGACTTGGGCATGTCATTTACACACACAGAAGCTAGGAGGAAGGAGGAGGAGATCATGGTCAACAAGGAGACGTCCTATCGCTTGGGGCCAGCATTCGTGCACCGATGTAAAATTTGCTTGTTTAAAAACCAACTGTTTCACTTAAGAAACTAGGAAGATGAAGCAGTGACCCTTCCTAAAGCATCATCTCTCTCCTGCCTGATGTGTGCAGCCCAACACCCCATTTGGAGGAATCCCTATACCCCCTGAAAACTGGGTACAGGTCCAATACTGGTCTCTAAGAACAGATCCTAAATTCACAGGAACAGTGGTTTTAAAAGTAGTTTTTGGGTCACGGGCTCCTTTGGGAATCCAATGGGACCTATAGGCTTTTTCCCCACAAATACCAACAAATTGCTTGCCAACTCCGGAGAATTCACAGGCTCCCCTTGAGAGCCAGGGTGTCCCTGGAACCAAAATCGCACTTGTTGGATAGACTTGTTATCAGAAGAAACTCTGTGGTGAATTTGTGAAGTGTCCTTCCATCCTGGGACTCCCCTGTCCCGCCTCACCCCTTTAGGGGTGTTTTGTAAGATTCATCTAGACAAATAGGGTTTTTGCTCATGGGAAGTCTAGCTCCCACACCGAGGCCTGTGGGCCTCCATCCCAGGTCTTAATGCCCCCAGAGCTCTCCTTTCTGCTCAGATACCAAGACCTTCTTCCCAAGCCAGGAAGCCAGATCAGGCCAAGTTCAGCACAAAGTACCCACCATCAGGGCCTGCTGGGTAACCTGACCTCTCACCCCTCATGCCATCAACTCCAAGGCTGTCTTAGATCTCTCAGCCAACCCCGTATCCCTGGTCCCTTAGAGGAAAGGCTATAGGAAGGCAGGGAATGGCAGGTCTCCCAGGTGAAAGTGCATGCTCTGAGATACCCAGGGCTTCTAGAATCTTGGCCAGCATCCATGCATTCTTGGACTCGGTCATTAAATCAGCGGCTACAGTGGGTGGTGAGCAACAGGTCCAGGCTGGAGAAGGCTGTGTTTACAAAGCAGTTTTATGCCCGTCTGTCTGTCTGGTCTGTGAACTTTGGAATGCTCATCTACCACAGCAATACAGCAATTATCAATAATGATAACAGCGATTTCTTTTGTAGGACATTTTGCCCTTTGCAAGATGATTATGTATACATTCTTTTATTGTGGTAAAACTAGACATAACATGTACCATTTTAACCATTTTTAAGTGTCTGATTCAGTGGCATGAGGTACATTGACCATATTGTGCAATCGCAATCACTACTGTCCATTTCCAGAACGTTTTCATCACCTCCAACAGAAACTATAAACTACTTTCTGTTTCCACAAATTTGTCTCTTCTAGGCACTTCATATAAGTGGAATCCTACAACATTTGTCCTTTTGTGTCTGGTTTATTTCACTTAGCATAATGTTTTCAGATTCATCCATGTTGCCTGTTTCAGAATTTCCCTCCATTTTACAGCTGAATAGCATTCCATGGTATGGATATATCGCATTTTGTCTATCCATCTGTCGGTGCACATTTGCATTGTTTCCACCTTTTGGCTATTGTGAATCATGACGCTAGGAACACAGCTGTGCGAGTATCTATTTGAGTCCCTGCTTTCAGTTCTGTGGGCTATGACCTAGGAGTGGAATTGCTGGATCACATGGTGATTTTATTATATTCCCCTATTCATATTGCAACAAACACCTCTCAACTCATTGTAACTGTTTTAAACATGTGGATACCGAAGCTCAGACAGAGAAGGGAAGGAAATAAAATCACTCAACAGAGGTTTCAATGTAGGGATTTTGAATGCTCCTGTGCCCAGGGCTGGGACTAGGGTGAGGCAAGTGAGGCTTCTAAGGTGCAGAATTCAGGAGGGCTCGCTCTCGGGTTTGCACAACCCCTTGCCATGGGCAGCTTTGCCACTAAGAACAGAGCCTAGGGTCTAGGACAATTTTAGGGGCCATTAAAATGTTTTATTTTCAAATCAGAGGAAAAATGTGAATATAATCCAGCTTAGGTTATATTAGTCTTTTTATTAACATGGTTTGAAAATATAATTTTTAATATATGTATTTTTAAGGAGGAAGGGGTCCACAAAGGCAAAAGAGCCCAGGGCCCTGAAATCTATCACGACCCCTGTCCTGAGAGTGAGTATCCTATCAAGAGCATGGGATTGAAGGACGCTCTCATCCTTAGGTTCCTGCAAGGACCATCCTGCACTGTCACTAACCCCAGAGTGTTGCCTCCTTAAATTTTGTGCCCTAAGCAGCTGGGTTGCCTCACCTGGGGCTTGACCAAGCTGGATGGTTCCTCCTGGCACTCGGGGCAACAAGGTCTCGGGATGAGGACTCCTCACTCCGTAGAACACTTTGTGTTACTAAGGGCAGCGATCAGGCCAAGGGAAGCCAGGTTTAGTTATTAAAAGGCTAAGTGTTTGTCTATGGGGTGTCACTAGAGGGATCGTGATGAACCCCACACACCGAGACAGCCTTCACTGGTAACATTTGCAACACTTACTCCATTTCATGGAATTTGCCACATCTGTAATTTTTTAAAAATTTATTTATTTTGAGAGAGCGAGAGGAAGAGAGAGAGAATCCCAAGTGGGCTCCACACTCTCAGAGCGGGGCTCAAATTCACAAATCACGAGATCATGACCTGAGCCAAAATCAAGGGTTGGATGTTTAACCGACTGAGCCACCCGGGCACCCCGTGGTTATTTCGCCTAGCAAGTCTCTATATGCGTTTATTCTCAAACCATTAGCTCCTTCTGCCAACCCATAAGGATTAGAGAAGGAAAGATTTTCTTTCTAATGGTCTACCTCTGGTTTCATAATCTTTCTTATTTTCTTGCCCATTCGAGGGAGCCCACTAACCCCTACCTCACAAGACTCCTTCTCATTCACTGCTGTGGGCAGAGGGCATTTAGGACAACAAGATACATCTCACTTAGGAAGGAGTACATTCGGCAAATCTTTATCAAGCACCCACTATCTATGCTTAAGCTCTGGGACTACAAAAGTGAACAGGACAGTAAAACCCCCCCGCTTTTGTGGAGCTCACATTGTAGAAGGAGGACATAGACCACAAAAATTAAATACCAAACCTACAGTGGGCCTGATGGTGATATGTAATGGAGGAAAATGAAGCAAGGAGTAAGGAATGTGGGAGGGGGCCGGGAGTGCTGTTTTAGATCGGGTGGTCAGGAGAGGTCTCATGGAGTTCTATTTTAGCAAAGACCTGGGCAGTGTGAGGGACCAAGCCAAATAGAATCTGGGAAGTGCTTTCCAGGGAAAGGAAACTGCAAGTGCAAAGGCCTTGAGGCTGGAACATGACTGGCTGAGGGAAGTCACTGCTGTGTCCCCAGGGGTGGTTTCTTCCATAGGGCATCAAATGAGAGTCCCTGCTGAGGACCCCAGTTCTCAGGTCTGAGCTCACAGTGACCCTCTTCTAAGAGTCATAGGCCTGGCTGGATCAGGCTGTATCCTGTGTTCCAGGAGGTTCTATCAGTGGTCTGGTCTGTTACCAGGTAGAGCTGTGACATGGCCTTAGGAGCCATGGGATGGGCCATTTGCCCCCTCCTACCTCGGCACCACATGCACACCCAGAAGCAGAGAAAACAGTTGGGGACAAGATGGCAAAGCGGATGTGTGGGTAGGAGGAAATAGGTAAGGCCCAAAGATGGGTCCACACAGGCAGAGGGAGAGACCAGTGAGACGGCCACAAAGATGGTAAGTGGGAAGCTAGAGATTGGGAGAAAGGAAGAGACCTCACCTTCAGGGTTCCTAACAGCTGTGGAGTCCTGAGTCCACATCCCTTCCTGGAGAGCTCCCCCTGGGCTCCACTGTCGGAATCCACCTGTCTCTCCATAATTACTCCCACCTATCCCTTTTTTTTTCCTCCTAAGTGAGAATTCTTAGGGGATTCGTCATGCTGCTCCTTTGCTCTGCCTTTGGCCATCTGCATCCCTGAAGGAGTGGGACCTTCCATGCAAGCACCCTGGTGACTTTAGGCAGCACAGCGAGGCAGAGAGCACGGGGCCTGGACTCAGTACCTTGGGTTCACTCTCCAGCCCGGCCGTGTACCAGCTGCATAACCTTGAACAAATCATCCAAAAGTCCCAAGGCTTTCTCTCTTCAACTCTAACCTGGAGACTATCATCCCCACGCTGCCCACCTCTCCACGCTGTTGTGAAACTACAGGGGAACTGATATGGAAATGTCCTGCTGGCTGTCAAATGCCATGTACATGCATGTGGTTATGACCCTGCCTGAGCTGGGGCCACCTCAGCCACAAGCTGTAACTTAGCCGGCTTCCTTGGCCAGATGCCTTGTCGCTCAGCTCTGTGGCTGAGCCCCCACCTCAGTCCGCCCAACCTGGGTTCCACTCAGCAGCTCTCCTTCCTGTTTCCTCCTCCTCTCACCCTGTAAGTTTTCCTATTGAGTTGGTTACTCTGAATCAGTTCACCCTCCATTGGCTTCTCAAAAATCTGCATTTTTCCTAAAGCTCCTTTGTTCTAAGAAAGTCCCCACCTTCCCTCAACGACTTGGCTCATCTACAGCTACACCTCCCCTGATGGAGGCTACCCCAACCCTGTGCATGCTGATAAAAACAGATACCACCCCATTCTGGGGAGATTCTACACTGTCCTTCCTCCCGATGTTTAAAGACCCCAGCTTGACTCCACATCAGGGGTGACCTCTTGGGCCACAACCAGTTGGCCTGGCTGAGAACCATGTAGCAGTGCTCAGCTGCCCCTTGAATCCATTTTTTTTTCCCTTCCCATAACCACTCTGTCTCCAATTTAAGTCCCTATCCTCGCAGGAGATTATTGCCAACAGCTCCCGGCTCTTCTTCCTAAACCTCTATCTCCCTAACCACGCCATCACGCCCCTGTCCTCAGAGTCAGCCTTTGAAATCTGATCTAACCCCCTTCTGCCTCAAAATTGCCCATGACCCCAAATAGTCTATGGGATGAAACTCTAATCTCTTAGTCTGGCATCTTTGGCCCTGCACAACTTTACCAAAGCTCTTCCCCAGCCTCATCACCTATACCACATGCTCCATGCAATATGGCAGGCAGCCTCTGAGATGGCCCCAGTCATCTGAGTCTCCTAGTATTTGCAGACTTGTGTGGATCTCCTCCTCTTGAGAGTTGCTGGCCATGGTGATCTGCTTCTACCACAAGAGTAAGGCAGAGACAATGGGATACCAATTCTGAGATTAAGTCACAAGAGACCATGGCTTCCATCCTGCACACCCCCCTCCCTCTCACTTGCCCTAAGAGAGGCCAACTGCCATGTTGTGAGCTGCTCTACAGAGAAACCCACAAGGTAAGGAACTGAAGGGGGCTGCAGGCCAAGTGCTAGTGAGAAGCTGAGGGCCCTCAGCCCAATAGCCCGTGAGAAATTGAATCCCCCCAACAGCTACACAAGTGAACTTGAAAGCAGGTCTTTCCCTACTGGAGCCTTCAGAGGAGCCCCCAGCCCTGGGCTGCCCTCTGACTGCAGCCATGTGAGAGGCTTCGAAGCAGAGTCACCCAGCCAAACTATACTCAAAACTCCTAACCCTAAAACTATTGCCCCAAACTGAGGCAATAAATACTGGTTGTTTTAACAAATTTTGAGATAATTTGTTAAACAGCAATAAATAATACAATACAGTCTTGCTAAGTCTCAGAAAACCACTCCAGAACTTAATACTACTCTAAATTCTATTTTTTAATTATTTATTTTTTATCATTTATTTTTTATTTTTGAGAGAGTGAGGGAATGCACGCACATAAGCAGGGGAGAGACAGAGCGCATGCGAGAGAGAATCCCAAGCAGGCTCCATGCCCAGAACAGAGCCTAATGCTGGTCTTGAACCCACAGACCATGAGATCATGACCTGAGCCAAAATGAAGAGTTGAGCACTTAACCAACAGGTGCCCCAATACTACTATAAATTCTCGACCAGCATTTTCCACCAATCTGTACTACAGACACGTTTTACTGTTTCTCTGGCCACCTCAACCATCATCTCTCCACAATAAATACTGTTAATCATCCCAACTCTCTTCAGATTTCTAGGCCTCTTAACACTGATCTTTGAAGACTCCTTCCCAATATGCACACCCCTTGCTCCCAGTAGAGGGTCTCATGGAGAACATGAAAGCTATCAGATGAGAAGTCTCTTACCTTCCCACCCTAAAGGGCCAAACTTATCCACTTCAGCACCCAACCAACCATCTATTTCTCTATCTTCTTAAAATAGAGGGTGACTTCTTACAATGGATCCCAATCCCTCTTCCACGGGTCTGGATGCCATCCCACCCCCTTCCCCCCATGTTTGCAATTATCCCATCCTTCTCTTGCATCTGCAATCCCTCCCTCTCCTTCCCGATAACATTTCAGGTCACTCAGTTCTCTCCCATCTGAGCAAACATGTCCTTGATCCCACAACTCCCTCCAGCGACCACCACCCTCTCCCTCTTCCTGCTACAACCAAACTCTTGTCATGTCCTCTACATTTCCTTCCTTCCCATTCACTCCAATCTGGCTTTTGTCCTAACCACTCCACCAAAATAGCTCTCTCCAAAATCAACAGTGACCTAGAGGTTGCTACATCCAATCAACATTTTTCAGACCTCATTGTTTTTGGCCTTCAGGAATATTGAAATGTTGACTTTTCTAGGGTTCAAGCCTCTCTCCGGCTTCTTATTTATAGATTATGTTGTCACTTCTCAACCTCCAACTGAGGAGTGCCTCAGCCTTGGTCCCAGGCCCTCTCCTCTCCTCCCACCCTACACAGTTTCCTTTTCCCAGGCAATCTCAGCCACATCTTGAATACTATCTCTGCATCTATGACTCTCAAATTTGCAACCCAGCAAGACTTCTCTGAGCCCCAGGTCTATGTACCCAACTGCCTGCTATCCACTCAGTTGGCTTACAGGCACCTTACATTCAACACATCCAACCTTGAAATCATGCCATGAACCTCACAATTGGCACTTCTCCAGTGTTTTAGCTCTCAGTGAATTGCCCAAACCAAAAATCTTGTAATACTTCTTGGTTATTGCTCTCTATTCTGCCTCCTAGAAGGACCCATCATTTGTTTTCCATCACCATGAACCAAGCCACCATCTTCTGTCACCAGTGATGGAGCGATAGTCTCCATCTCCTCCTCTTCAAAGCAATACCCTCATACTCCAGGGTTCTCACCCCTAGATGTGACTGCACTACTTTAAAAATGCACCAATACCAAAATCTCATCCCAGACAAAGTTTTTTTTTTTAAATCTTTGGTAATGGGCTCAAAGCAAACCATCTTTATTAAAAATTTCCCAGTTAATTCTAACCTACAGCTATGATTGAGTCTCACTGGTCTAACTGGTCTCCTCACATCCATCACTGCTCCATTCCGTTTTCACTGGGTCATCAGGAGCAGACAAATCTCATTATGTCACCCTCCCCCATTGCTCTTAGGATAAAGAGCAAGGCCTTATGGTCCTGTGCCATCCCACCCTGTCTGTGCCCTGTAAGCCAGAGTGCTCTACTGTCCAGTCTCCTATTGGGCACTACTCTCAGATATGCTTTTTCTACTTCAGAACTGTCATGCAAGCTGTTCCCTCTTTCTGGAATGTTTTACCTGACTAATTCGTTCATCCATGTATTCCGCAAGGACGCATTTCCTGACTCCCAGATCAAGTGGGCCCCTGTCACCCCATTCCTGCTCCCATAGCTCTTCTTCCCCTTAATGGACTTGGCACAATTGTATAGTTCTTTGTGGGAAGTTTGTTTGTTTAATTCATGTTTTTCCACTAGAAGGAGAGAAGGATCATTTCTGCCTTGTTACTTTCTGCACTCCTGACACCAAACCCAATTACCTGGAACCTAGTAAGTTTTAAGGAAAAATTCACAGAATGATAATAAATACATGTTCCTTAATACCCCCATAGTATGTTATATTTTTCTGTCTCTCTGGTATGCACCAATCCTGTCTACAGCCGCCTCATTTTTCCTCCTGGCAGACACCTACTTTTCCTTCCTGACCTAGTTTTAAAAAAAATCCTTCTCAACAATTCCTGGTTCCCTAAGGAAGAGTGAGTTTCCCCTTCTCTGTGAGCTAATAGACTTTTCCCTTGTCATAATTTAATTAACTTGCTTATGGACCTTCTTCCTACTGCAGCTGGACTTCATGAAGGGGACCTCATGGCCTTTCCTCTCATGTTAATAACTCATTTGCTGGATGGATAAACAAATAAGCTCATGAGATCGCACCACTTAATTGTAACTTTAAGGTGACGAACATATGAATTGCCCCCTGCCATGTGCACTAAACTTTTGGGTCACATGTGAAGTTCTTGTGCTGCATCCCTCTGGCAGAGCTTTCTAGATTTTCTTCTTGTGCCTCTCCAGCCAGGTCCAGAGCAGTTCTTTGATGCAGGCTACTGGGTGTGTTTCTATAATGGGAAAGGGCATGGAATTCTGTTTCTGGGGATAGGGAGGGAAGATACAGTTCCAGCTCTGTCCCCTCTTCCCATTCCTGATGAGCTCTTTTCCTGGGGGAGCCTGACTCTGCTTTTTGGTGCCACTTGGAACCACCCAATTGTTTAAAGCCAGCAGGCCAGGCCTTATTAGTTCCAGACTAACAATGATAAGTAGAGAATCGCCTGGGTGGCTCAGTCGGTTAAGCATCCAACTTTGGCTCAGGTCATGATCGCGCGGTTCATGGGTTTGTGCCCCAAGTCAGGCTCTGTGCTGACAGCTCAGAGCCTGGAGCCTGCTTCGGATTCTGTGTCTCCCTCTCTCTCTGCCCCTACCCCATTCATGCTCTGTCTCTCTCTGTCTCTCAAATAAACATTAAAAAAAATTTTTTTTTAAGAATGATAAGTAGAGACCAAGGCCAGGATGGAGTGAGGAAAGAGTCTGCGTCAAGGTGAGGAAATGAGGGAGAGATGCCTCACGGCCAGGATCCAACCGCCTTAAAATGGGAGTTCCTGGTATTTTCCTTCAGCTGCTCCTTCCTTCCCAAGGCACTCAGCCTAGGAAAGAGTCTCTGCATCCTTGGCACTGCCCTGATACATCTGTGCTAGGAGGCCTGCTGTGTTGGTTCATGTCTACTGACCAAGTGGAGAGAAGCAGAAGCAGGGCTGGGCAGGGCCAGGGGAAGTCATCTGGGGAAATGCAGCTGAGGGTCCCCTCCCAACACAGCCCCACCCTGCCTGACCTCAGGCCCATTTTCTCTTCTCTTGACCAGCTCCCCCGCCTGAATTACATACGTGATGTGGAGGAATGGCCTTTGGAGAAGGACCGCCTGCCATGTATTAGGAACAGGGCCAAGGGAGTGGGCAAGAAACACCTTTCCCAGGCCACAGAGATGGAGCAGGGTTGATACTATGGAGGATGATAGTAATAATAGTAACTAATATTTGCCAAGGATTTCCAAAGTACCAGGCCACGCAAGCACCTTACACGAATTATTATAGTTGTTATATTTAAGCATGTACTCCTCTTCAAATGTTCTCTGAGAAACCTCTGCATGTGGTGGACACGGGACTAGTTTGTACTTGAGATACGCTTCTAAACCACCTTGACCCTCTCAGCCTCACCGTTTCTGGGGCTCCTGGCTACTGCTTGTGCTCCAGCTGCTTCTATGCAACCAGCTCAGCATCACCTCCATCCAACTTCCAGGGGCATCATCTTGGAAGCCCCTCACCTCATTCCTGCACTGTGCACCTCTCCTTCCTACCCCGGGGCTTCCATGCTGCCTCTGAGGTGTGAGGTGCCACTAATGTGCTTCATACACACAACCCCAAAGCATGAGGTTGGGCAGATCTTTGGCCGATGGAGATAGTAGACATATTCTTCCCCATTCCTCTCCACTGATGGGCTGCCCTGAGACTCAGAGCTTCATACAGACTGTTGGAAGATGGCCCCATGATATCAAACAATTGCTTTATTTAATGTAAGTGGGGCCAGCTGAGTAGCACACTGCGTGCTGGCTCTCCTGGCTTCCTGCCTCACCCCCTTTTCATTTGTTCTTGTTTCCCAAGAACTGCACACCCTAATAAGCAGTAGTATATCTGTTTATGCCTTGAGCTCTGCTTTCTGGGGTACCCAGGCTAAGGCAAGTGAGTTGGGAAACAGATGTGAATGCATATCATTTTTATGCTAAGGAAGAAATAAAGACTGGTGGAGAATTCCAGGCTGGAGGATGTGGAGTTTGTTCTGTGATAAGAGGGAGCTGTGATTTGCAGGAAGATAACTCTCACAGCTGGGTGGAGGGGGAAATTGAAAAAACGAAGGCTCAGACATAGTCTGGGTGGTGGCTGAGGCACAGGTCTGGGGAGACGCTTGGCTGGTCTCAGGCAACTTTTGTGTGCTTACTTGTCTGGTGGCCTGTGGGTGACCACTCTTTCTTTGGAAGAAACAGTGGGCAAGGGAAAGAGATGAGGCCCCTGCTGTGGAGCCTCACTTATCCTTTCAGAGAGTGTCTCTGATTCTCTTGCGTCCCATTATCAGTCAACTGCATGGAGATTTCCATGCTTGTTTGAGTACAGAGTGTTGTAGACAGGTGTCTCTGAGTTTTGACCCTGAAATCCAATTCTGGGAAATCATTGCCTAAAGTGCCTCATGCGTCAGAAGTGCTGCTCTGAGACCTGAGCTCTTTGCCCCCAGGACAGAACATTCTTTGCCCTTCGTTCCTCCCCAAGGAAGGACTTTCCCATGGGACCACCAATTAGTCTGAGGCTGGTAGAGCTTCCTTGGTTCAACCCTGTACCATTAACCTTGACTTCATCCCTCAGGTATTTGGCTGTCCTGCTTTACCATCTGTCTGACCCTACTTAAGTGCTCCTCAACAAGCACCATGAATGCTCCCTTCACAATCATGCTGGTTTCTACTGATGTGAAGATAATCACCAGTAGCCATGGCAGGAATTGAGGGAGCTAGATTTGGGCTTTGTATAGCCAAAGTTGTGTTGGAGGAAGGGCTAACTCAGTTTGAATGAAGTAGGCAGAATTGCACTCCACTAGGGCTGAGCTCACGCCAGGACCTGAGGATGCCCCAGCACTCCCAACTTGCTAGCATCCTTTACCCAACAGTATAAAAAATTTTTGATAAATAAAAAATAATACCACACCCTAGTCACTTAAGGTGACTGTACTCAGCCCTGTACTCAGCCCTGTACTCAGCTCCCACATCTGTCCCTGGCTTGGAAGCCATGATGACCTGGCACCTTTCCCAGTCCACCCCCAGCTCTTCCTGTGGCCACTTTTCTAGCAGCCAGTCCTGCCTAGACACGAAGACAAAACCAGTGTCACCAGGATGCCTTCTCTCCTCCACTTTCCCCATTGTCTGCCCTCCCAAGGCTGGGTCAGAGTGACCACTGGGGACTACTGAAACACACTTGACTGCATTTCACAGAGGAGGAGATTCAGCTTCCCCAGCAAGGGAAGATGTGGGAGGAACATGGCTGACATCTTTCTCCATTCATCCCCTTCCCAACCCTCAGGATTCTTACTCCCATGGTTAGAGGAGAGGCTTCTCTGATTAATGTCCTTTTGCATCCTTTTCCTTTTAATCTATGTGTGTCTTCACATTTCAATTTGTTTTCTGATAGACAAAATGTGATTAGAATCTACCTTTTTAAAATCTAGTCTGACAACCTCTGTCTTTTAAGTGGAATTGTATACATAATTTACATTTGATGTCATTATTGCTATGATTAGTTATAAATTTACACCATCTCTCCCTTTGTTTGCCATTTGTCCCACTTGTTTTTGTTCCCTACCTTCTCTATTTTAATTAAAAAAATTTTTTTTAATTTATTTTTAAGACAGAGAGAGACAGAGCATGAGCGGGGATGGGGCAGAGAAAGAGGGAGACACAGAATCCGAAGCAGGCTTCAGGCTCTGAGCTGTCAGCACAGAGCCCGATGCGGGGCTTGAACTCATGAACTGTGAGATCATGACCTGAGCCGAAGTTGGACACTTAACTAACTGAGCCACTCAGGCGCCCCTCTATTTTCATTTTTAGATTGGATTATTTTTAATAATTCTATTTCATTTCTCATATTGGCTTGTTACTGATACCTTTTGCGGTTTGGCTTCGTTTTGATGGTTTCCTTAGGACTTATATATCTTTAATTTATCACAGTTTACCTTCAAGTAACATTATGCCAATTCAGCATAACTTAAGAACTTTACAGTATACTTCCATTTTCATCTCTCTCCCCAAATTTTTGTGTTACTCTTGTCAAATATTTTACCTGTACATATAGACACCACAATACATTATTATTTTTACTTTCAACAATCAAGTATATTTTATTTTTTTTCATTTTTCTTAAAAAAAATTTTTTTTAACATTTATTTATTTTTGAGACAGAGAGACAGAGCATGAACAGGGGAGGGGCAGAGAGGGAGACACAGAATCTGAAACAGGCTCCAGGCTCTGAGCTATCAGCACAGAGCCTGACGCGGGGCTCGAACTCACGGACCGTGAGATCATGACCTGAGCCGAAGTCGGACACTTAACCGACAAAACCACCCAGGTGCCCCAATCAAGTATCTTTCAAAGATATCTTAAATATCTTTAAATATCTTAAAGTCAAAATCTTAAATATCTTAAATTCAAAAGTTTTTTTTCTATATATTTAACCCACATATTTACCACTTACCAACTCTTCAATCAGATTTCTATTTCATTTCATTTTCCTTCTGCACAAAGGTCCTCCTTTAACTTTCTTGTAGGACTGGATGTCTGAAGTAATCTTCATATCTGAAATAACCATATCCCTTTCATATCTGAAATAATCTGAAATAATCATATCCCTTCAGTTTTATAAGATAATTTTGCTATGGATGGCATTCAAGGTTCACAGTGCTTTAAGCTCTTAAAGTAAGTTTCTCAGAGGTGCCTGGGTGGTTCAGTCAGTTGAGGTACAACTTTGGCTGAGGTAATGATCTCATGGTTTGTGAGTTCAGTCCCCACACGGGGCTGCTATCAGTGCAGAGTTCGCTTCAGATCCTCTGTCCCCCTCTCTCTCTGCCCCTCCCCTGCTTGTTCTCTCTCTCTCTCTCTCTCTCTCTCTCAAAAATAAATAAACATTAACAAATAAAAGTTGCTCAGCTGTCCTTTGGGTCGTGTTATCTCCAACAATAGGTCTGCTGTCATTCTTCTGTTTGTTCTTCACAGCTGCTTTCAAGATTTTTCTCTTTATTACTTTTTAAGTAATTTGATTATGTGTATTGGTGTCATTTTCTTGATGTTTCCTGTGCCTGAGGTCCATTGAGCTTCCTGGTTCCTTTTATCAAATTAGGAAAATTTTTTTTAGCTATTTCTTCTTTATTTCTTTACTCTCCCTTTGGGGCTGCAATAATTTCTATATTTTGTGGCTTGAAGTTGTACTATAGCTCATTGATGCTCTGTTTCTATCCTTCAGTCACAGTGTCTAAACTGTATTCCTACCCAGTATGTTTTTCCTTTTTTTAAAGTTTATTTATTTTGAGAGTGAGAGAAAGAGTGTAAGTTGGGGAGGGGCAGAGAGACAGAGAGAGAATCCCAGGCAGACTCCATGCTCTCAGTGAGGAGCCTGATGTGGGAGGTCCAACCCATGAACCATGCAATCGTGACCTGAGCCAAAGTCAGATGCTTAACTGACTGAGCCACCCAGGTGTCCCCAATATGTTTTTCATCTTAGACATTTAATTTTTTTATCCCTAGAAATTTGACTTAGATCTTTTTTTAAAAGTATCTTTCATATTTCTCCTAACATGCTCATGCTTTCCTCTATCTTCTTGAATATGTGGAGTATATTTATAATAACTTTTTAAAAAACGTTCTTGCCTGTTTCTGTCATCTGTGCCATTTCTGAATCTGTTTCTATAAATTGATTTTTTTCTCATTATGGATTTTATTTTTCTGGGTCTTTGATGCCTGATAATTTTTATTTTATTTTTTTTTAATTTTTTTTTCAATGTTTTATTTATTTTTGGGACAGAGAGAGACAGAGCATGAACAGGGGAGGGGCAGAGAGAGAGGGAGACACAGAATCGGAAACAGGCTCCAGGCTCTGAGCCATCAGCCCAGAGCCCGACGCGGGGCTCGAACTCACGGACCGCGAGATCGTGACCTGGCTGAAGTCGGATGCTTAACCGACTGCGCCACCCAGGCGCCCCATGCCTGATAATTTTTAATTGAATGCCAGATAATGTGAATTTTACATTGTTGAATGCTGGATTTTTTTTTTTTTTTACTTAAATATTTTTGAGTTTTATTCTGAGACTCCATTATGTAACCTGAAAGCAGTTTGCTCTTTTGAGACTTGCTTTCAAGCTTTTTAGGTGAGACCAAAAAGACCTTTAGTTAAGGGCCAACTTTTCCCATTACTGGCCTAGGTGGTGATTTGTAAACAAGAGAGGGTCACAATAGGATTTGCAATTAAGGTAACCACTCTGCCAGCATGATGAAGACAGAAGGGAAAGGATGGGAGGGCAGAGAGAGACCCAGCACGGAGCCTACTGCTTATCCAGACAAGGGAATGAGAAAGACAGTTGTTCAGGCAGCAGCCAATGAATGGGTTGGACATGGGGTTAGAATCAGTGGTGCTACATGTGGGCAGAGGAAGAGGGAGAAAGGTGAGTCTGAAATGATCCAAGGTTCTCATTTGGGCTTCTGGTAGATTGGGAGGAAATGAGATCCATGTGAAGCCATCAGTGGGATTTCCAGAGGCCAAGAATTTCCAATCACTCTTTCTTGAATCTCTTTGTCACAGCCAGAGAGCCAATTCCAAAAAGGAGGCAGAGTTAGGACCCAAACAACCTAGCACCTTCTCCGGGTATCTGCTGGGGTTTTTCCTCTGGTGGCTCAAAAGAACATCAGTATCTAAATCAGGATCCTAAGCATCCACAGCTTCTCTGCCTACAACATCACAGACTTTCTCGTGTTTAAAGAAAAGATTTCTCTGTGTGTATGTAGCATCTGGTACCCAGTAGAGCTTGGCAAATTAGAGGCTTTAATAGCACTGCCTTTTTTAAATGGGATATTAACATTACATTAATATCTCTCATGCTGCAATTATATTAGTCTAGGATTAAGTCTGCCTTTCTCTAATGAAAAAATGTTAACGAAGAATTCCATTCATAAAATGTTGAAATGGCCGCCCTGGTTCTCACTGGACTATTCAGAGAAATTTCCTCAAGGACCAGAGTCTATGTTTAGTCTCAATCTGTGATCCATCCTCTCTCTATCCCTATTTTCAGAAAATGTTCCTCCATAAGCTATATACCACATGTATAATTTCTCCCTTTTTTTGATGCAGCAGCAGGTTTTCTGGCAGGACATCTGAGAACATTAATACAGTGACTTTGGGGGTTAAAATGTACTTTGTCCACGTCAGGGTAAAGAAAGGGTTAAGTTTTTTTTTTTTTTGTTTTTTTTTTTTTTGAAAAAAAGTTAAGAAGTGAGACCCATTCACTTCCTCTCTCTCCTTCCTCCCCTGGCTGTAAATTTGAGAGTAAAAGAAGTGTCTCTAACTAGCTTGTCTAGGTAACAAAGCACCTCCTACCATGCTAGGGGCCCAGGAAAGCCATGAACTTGGGCTGCCTGTAAAGGCTCTTGTTTCCCCCAGGATAATCATTGTTTGGGGCCCAAACCTGACAGCTGAAGAAAACAGAAATTATAAATGTAAGCATCACAGTTCGTACACTCTGCAAATTGTTGGGGCATTCTCTCATTTCCTCTATCTCTTGTGTTTCACACATATGTGCACACCCAAATAAGCCAGCTAAATATATTGGCAAAGTCACATCAGGGTTTGTTGTAGTTCTTAATTAAAGCCATTTAAAAAAACGAAGAACAACCCCCCAAACGTTAACTGAAGCCATTAAGAACCAAAAAAACAAAATCATCAACTGAAGGTAACAGAAGTCACCCTCAACACTAAACCCCTTCTATTGTAAAGTGAAAAAAAAAATCTGAAAGGAAGGGTTAAATTATTTGCATAGTTAATGTCATACAAATTATCTGAAAAGACACAGGCCCCAACTCTGCCTTCCAAAGCTGGGAAAATGCTAACTATGGTCTCTGTCTCCTGGCACCAAATAGGCAGCTCTTAAATGATACCAAATACCAAAACATGCCCAGGCTGTGTTTCTAAGGCACTGAAGTTGAAATTTCCAACATAACAAACCCCCAAAACATTTGGTTTCCAGCAGTGCCTGGATATGTTCAAGCCTGATTCTGCACAAGTCCAGGGTAGAACAACAGAAGAATCTAGAAGGAGGAACACATGAGGTGGTGGGAGAAGGAGGAGGTGAGGGGGTAATTGGTGAGGATAGGAGAGCCTTGAAGTGAAACCAAATTCAAACAATAGGCTAAAAAGAGAAACAGTCTCCTAAAATGTTAGGAAGAGACCATGTATTATTAAAATATAATTTTCACAAAAAGGTGAAATCATGACTTGCACACAGATATAAAAACATATGTGTTCAGGAATTTATTTTCCTCACGACATGAGGGAACCAGGCAGATATTTACAGGACAAGTCAGAAACACATAAATAGATTGAGTAAGGAATGTTGAAATGAATTGGAGAAAAACGGAGATAAAACTGGGTTTAGAGGCGTGCCTGGCTGGCTCAGTTGGTTAAGTGTCTGATTTGGGTTCAGGTCATGACCTCACAGTTCATGAGTTCGAGCCCCATTATCAGGCTCTGTGCTGACAGCTTGGAGCCTGGAGCCTGCTTCAGATTCTATGTCTTCCTCTCTCTCTGCCCCTCCCTCCCTCTTGCTCTGTATCTCTCTCTCTCTCTCTCAAAAACAAACATTTTTTAAAAATTAAAAAAAAAACACCTGGGTTTAGAGAGTCAAATCTCTATCAGGCAGAATTTACATATCAATCAGATACTCACAATTTACAAGGCATTACAAAATTGCTCGAAGACAGTAGAACATTAGAATCTGATAACCAGGAAGGGTGTGTTATAGATATGCATAGTTTTCCACTGAAACAAAAAATTGTTTCTACAATATTCATAAAAGTTTGTTAAGGGGAAGTTGGGTTCTTTGGTGGGGAGGACCCGTTCCCAGAGAGGACCATGTCACGGAGCGGTTAGACACATAAAGAGGCGGGGCAGGGTGTTGGTAAGACTTCTTAAACAAGGGTTGAGTCAGAAAACAATAGACACAGCCTAGTAATTTTATTATTTATTAAAATTGGTCACTTCGCACGCACGCGTGCTCGCACGCACACACACACACACACACACACACACACACACAGACACACAGACACACCAGCACTAGCGTGGAATCAGAATATAAAGGCTAGCCTAGATAACAAGATCAAGGAGGTGGATCTTGTTATCTAGGCTCCACATTTCACAGATGAGAAACCTGAGACCCTAGGCTGGGATTTGTTCCAAGGTCATGCAGCTTCTTAGTGACCATGAGCTTGGTTCTTAAAGTTTGTGAACCTAGTGACCCTGACTAGGTGGCTGTGGGGGATCCCAAACCTGCCTCCCCCAAGCCTGGGTTTAGAAAGTCAAGTTAAACTATGTATGCATAGTTTATATGCATAATCAAAGTGCATTTTTCTGGGGATGAGTCTGGAATGTTCATCCCTGGCTTTACATTATGCCCAGCAGTATACCAAATAGACATCTAAATCTAGTTATAATAAAAGTAATTGAAATGTGGCTACCTTCATAGAACTTTCGAAAGGCTTTTTATTTTGGAGGAAACATTTTAATAGCCCACTCTCTTAAATTAAAAAAAAAAAAGGCTAAGAAATGTGAACAATGCATTCCTTTTCCCTGTAATAAGTGGAAACATTCCAAATCATTCCGTTGTTCTTTCTGAAGTTAACTGTTTCAGCATCTGAGAGTTGCAAGGCTGACAGAAGTCTTCAGCTGTGAAAATGCGACCAGCAGGAGATGGCTTAATGCCTCAGTTTCTTGTGTGCTTTCTCTTTCTACCTCCTCCCCACTCTCCCAGCAGAAACAGCACTGGGGGCCTTTACAGTAGAAGGAAGGAGAAGGGGAGGGGCATGAGAAGAAAGCTCCCCTTCCCCTTAGCACACTAGCAAGGGACTTCAACATGGTCAAATAGACACCAGACTGAAGGGTGTTGTTTAGGATTCCAGGTATCCCCAGTCCCCTCTACCTCCTCACTTTTTGTTCCCTCCCAAATCCAGGGCTGGTGATGGAGACCCTGCTGTTGCAACTAAGTCCGTGAGTAGAAGAAATTGACAAGGGGCAAAATGAGAATGAATTGCAGGTACTGTGGTCAAGAAGGACTTGTAATTTAATCTAATGTGTCTCTTCTGCATCTCAGATCATCTCAAAACTTGTGTGAGGTGATTCCTCCAGCTTGACATTTAAGATAAGGGTTAATCTACAAACCTCACTCGGCTCCCCTCAGAAAGAGGGAGGTGAGGGCCCCTCTGAGTGGGGAGTGGACATTCCCCGGGCAAACAAGTCAAGGCAGCTGCCAAGGATGTCCTGAGAGCTCTGCTTCTGAGTATCTCCCACTTTAGGGCCACTAGCAGCTTTCAGAGTGAACTTTGCTTTAGAATATGCACGTTGGGTCCTCTCTGAGCCTCTGGCTTGTGTGCTTGGTGGATACTATCACCAACTGAGACAGTAGAGACAAGAGGAAGAGCAAACTTATGGGGGAAGAGGATATTGAGAGGAGGTTTGGATATGGTGAATCTGGGGAATATGGGAGACTCCCAAGTAGACGAGGGGAGAGTAAAGTCTGGAATTCACGGGAGCAATCAGGCTGCCAATTTGAAATGGGAGTCATCCATTTATAAACCCACTGAGTGCCAGGCATGGGTCAAAGTTTCCTTTCTGGCAAATGAGTGGTTGGGCTTACTCTATCCCCTGCCTCCACCATTGTTCATAAGCATTTAATGCGGGACAACTGGCTGCAATCAGGACTGGGGGATACAAAGACCCCCGCCTGCTCGCCACAGAAGCGTTTGCTGCTGTTGATCCTTCTTGTGGAACATCGTGTTTGATGTGGGTGAGTGGGATGCTCTGATTCATCCTGTGAAGGGTTGCAGTATGTGCTGATGCTGTAGTCCAGTAGCTGGATTTTCTGTCCATATTAGGCTGGGAGTAGGGGTGTCCTCTGGTGCTGGGTACACCATCAGTGGGTGATCCGTTTGCACCTGCCACATCATTCACTGATGACTTCAATCAGTTACAGCAGCCAAGAGAAAAGAGGGAATGTGTGGGCAAGACATTGAGTCACCCTGTCTATCTGCCCTCTGAAGACACGAAATGCCCACTCCAGGCATCCTGAGTAATTCCATGCCATGTTCTGAGGCAAACATCCTTCCGAAGCCTCCTGTTCTCTCTTCCTCCTTCTGGCACTCAGCCCCACCCACTCTCAGCTAATTATGTGTGCACTCAGCCTTAAGTGTCCAATCATCCACTCTCAGGGCTTGGAGTTTAAAGAAAGGGGACCAGGCTCCAGGAAGCAGTGAAACCTAATTTGTCCCAAGCCCTAACTACGAGCCAGAAAATCTGGGTTCAGATCCTAGCTTGGGTTGTGAAGGGTTGCATGGTGCCTCTCATCTTCCTGACCCTGTGTTTCTTCTCCATCTGTAAAATGAAAATGTCGGAAATGATGCTATTAACTTCTAAAGATCTTTTGACAACTACCCGAGAGGATGTATTTTAGAAGAGTCCAGCATGTACTGATAGCTGACATTTTTGAGTGTTTACGTTTTATCAGGCAGCATTCTACACACTTCAATCTTTATAACACTCTACAACAATCCTTATTTTGAAAGTGAAGAACTGAGATACAATTAAGTTAACTGTTCAAAGTCCCAGAGCTAGAAAGTGGTGACACCAGGGGCCCCTGGGTGGCTCAGTCAGTTGAATGATCTCACGGTTCACCAGTTCAAGCCCTGTATTTGGGCTCTGTGCTGACAACTCAGGGCCTGGAGCCTGCTTCAGATTCTGTGTCTCCCTCTCCCCCCGCCCCTCCCCAACTTGCGTGCGTGCACTTTCTCTCTCTCTCTCTTTCTCTCTCCCTCAAAAATGAATAAAAACATTTTAAAAATTTAAAAAAAGAAAGTGGTGAAACCAGAATTCCCCACCCCGCAAAAGTGTGTGGTTCAAGAGCCCACAAGCATAGTGTTTATAATAAATGATTCTCAAAAGTGTGATCTCCAGGCCAACAGCCCCACCAACATCTGGGAACTTGTTAGAAATGCAAATTCTCAGAACCCACCCCAGAGCTACAGACTCAAAAATTCCAGAGCAGTCGTGGGGGAAGCAGCAACCTGGTTTGACAAGCCCCCCAGGTGATTCTTTGATGCTCAGACAAGTTTGAGAACTCCTAGTTGACACTGTTTTCTGCCAGGGCACAGGCTGTGGAAGCCCAAAGAGGAATTAGAAGCCTGGTTCGGTGCTTTCCTAGCCATGGGACTCAGGCAAGTCACTTAATCTCCCTAAGATTCATTTCTGTCACTTCTACATGGGTAAGAAATACCTGCTTTGTAAGATTGTTGAGGACTTGAAGAATTACACATGAACAGTGACCAGAGTAGCACCTGGAGTGACTTACGGTTGCTTCTCCACCCACTGCTCCTGCCCACTCACCTATTCTCTCTTGCTCTTCCAGTACGCCTCAACCTACCCCTACCCATATTTGGCTTGATTTCAATCATGAGAGAAAAGGGGGAATTCACAGCAGAAGCAGCGTGAACCAGAGAATGTGAGCTATGCCAAGGGGGGAGGGGTCTCTTTTCTCTGTTGGAAAAGTTTGGCCAAATGCTGTCCCTGGAGTAGACGCCTGGGCCATCTGAGTACCAGATACATGGAAATGCTCCTTTTGTCAGGCTTTCTGCTGCTTGGTTGCAGCATCCCAGGGCCCAGGGGCAGCCCTCACAGAGAGTCATCGCACCTGCTCCAGAAAAGGTGACTCTTCCCCAGGGAAAGCAGAATTGAGATGGAAGTTTACAGGTCCACAGACAAGGCTCTCTTCAGAATTGCTTCCTGGAATGAGGGCTCTCTGAGGTCAAGACATTGCCTTGTGCCTGTACCTAGAACAGTGTCCATGGCAATGGCCCATAAGTATTTCTTTCTTTCTTTTTTTTTTTTTTAAATTTTTTTTTTCAACGTTTATTTATTTTTGGGACAGAGAGAGACAGAGCATGAACGGGGGAGGGGCAGAGAGAGAGGGAGACACAGAATCGGAAACAGGCTCCAGGCTCTGAGCCATCAGCCCAGAGCCTGACGCGGGGCTCGAACTCACGGACCGCAAGATCGTGACCTGGCTGAAGTCGGACGCTTAACCGACTGCGCCACCCAGGCGCCCCTCTTTCTTTTTTTTTTAATGTTTATTTATTTTTGAGAGAGACAGAGACAGAACGCGAGTGGGTTAGGGGCAGAGAGACACACACACACACAGAATCCGAAGCAGCCTCCAGGCTCTGAGCTGTCAGCACAGAGCCCGACGCGGGGCTTGAACTCATGAGTTGTGAGATCATGACCTGAGCCGAAGTCAGATGCTTAACCAACTGAGCCACCCAGGCGCCCTGGCCCATAAGTATTTCTTAAATAATCTGTTCCCAGTAGTGGATCCACTACTGGGTTGTAAAGAGACTCAGATGTGAGTTAATGGTATAGAAATGCCTTGTCACTTTTGCTTTTTGTGTTTTTTAACTTACATACACTAGAAACCTCTTTGAGGTGCACGGTTGTCTGAGTTTTAACACATGCACATTCTGTAACCGTCACTACTGACAAGATAAAGAATGATTCCAACACTATAAAGAATTCCTTCCTGCTACCCCTTTGCACTCAGACCCTCCCTACACCCAAAGCCCCTAGAAACCTCTGATTTATTTTCTGTCCCTGTGGTTTTCCAGAATGTCACATAATGGAACTATACAGTATGTAATGAAGTGTATGCCACCCCAAAATTTGCCTCTTTGGCATGAGAATCATTTTGAGTTGATTATTTTAAGAAACAGCAGACAAGGAGAAGCTCTAAAAACAGAGTAGAACTTACCCTTTTGTAAGGGATATTTACATTTATAAAAGAAGTCTCCATTTATAAAAATGTCTCCTTCCTGTACTGGAAAGAGAAAGGAGACTCCAAATCTCCAGAAACAGTTATCGGTGGAGAAGGCACAGACTTAAATCTGCATAACAAATCTTATCGTGTTTACCATGCTTTTCCTGGCAATTTCCCATAGCCTCTCATCCCCTAAACTTTCTTTTGTCTTTAGCGGAAGATGGTATTTAAGGTGGTGGCTTGGACCACCTCAGAGAGTTCCTCAGTTTTTCTGGGTATCTCCCATGTATAAATGAGGTGTACATTAATAAACTTCTGTTCATTTTTTTTCTCAGTTTTCTGTCTTTTGTTACAGGGGGTCTCAGGCAAGAACTCAGAAAGGTGGAGGGAAAATTATTTTTCCTCCCTACCAGTAACCTTTGAAACTGGCTTCTTTCACCTAGCATCATGCATTTGAGATTCAGCAAGTTGTACGTATTGGTGTTTGTCACTCTATCATCCAGGTGTATCATATCCCATTACACAGAAGTCCCACAGTCTGTTTCCATTCACCCAGTGAGGGACATTTGAGTTGTTTTTAGATATTGGCAAGTGTAAATAATGCACATTTGTGTACAGGTTTTTGTGTGAACATAAGTTTTCATTTCTCTAGTGTAAGTGCCTAGAAGTGGGATTGCTAGGTCATATGGTACATATATGTTTACTTTTATAATAAATAGCCAAACTGTTTTTCCAGAGTAGTTGTGTCATTTTGTATTCCCATCAGAAACATGTGAGAATTCTGGTCATTTCATATCCTCATCAGCATTTGGTGTCGGCAGTATTTTTGGTGATTTTAATAGGTATGTGACGGTATGTCACTTTGGTTTTAATTTGCATTACCTAATGACTAATTATGCTGGACATCTTTTCATGCATTTATCTGTCATCTGTCTGTCTTATTTGGTGAAGCATCTTTTCAAACCTTTGCCCACTCAAAAAACTTGGTTGTGTTTTCCGGAATTTCAATAGTTTTTTTTATGTATTCTGGATAGAAGTCTACTGTCTGGTGTGTGATTTGAAAATATTTTCACCCAATCTGTGGGTTTTTTTTTCCCCATTCTCTTTAAAATGTCTTTCACGAGTGTAAAAGTATTTTATTTTGATCAACTCTAATTGATTTTTTTTGTCTCTATGGATCATACATTAGTTGTTGTATCTAAGAACTCTCTGCCTAGCCCAAGATCACAAAGATTTTCTCCTATGTTTTTGCCTAAGACTTCTATAGTTATACATTTTTACATTTAGGTCTGTGATCTATTTTTTAGTTCATTTTGGTATAAGGTATGAGGTGTAGGTCAGGATTTATTGTTTTTGTGTGCATTGTCTAATTGTTCGGGCACTGTTTGTTGAAAGGACTCTCCTTTCTCCGTTGAATTGTTTTCCATCTTTCTCGGAAATCAAGTGCCCATACCTGTTCGGGCCTATTTCTGGGTTCTTTATCCTGTGCATCCTCTTACCAAAACCACACTGTCTTTGCTAACTGTTGCTTTACAGTATGTCTTAATGCCAGGTCATGTGAGTCTCCAACTTTGTTCTTTTTCAAAATTGCTTTGGCTCACCTTTCCATGTAAATTTTAGAATCCACTTGCTCATACCTCTAAAGACTCGTGCTGTGGTTTTGATTGGGAAGGTATTAAGTCTATAAGTCAATTTGTAGGGAATTGACATACTGACTATGGTGAGTATTCCAATCCATAGACACGCTCCGGTGAGAAGACTGGAGGATGCTAAGGCCCCTGACCCAAGTCTGCCCATAACAGCTGGGTGATCTTGGGAAAGTCACTGCCCCTCTCTGGCCCTAAATCTCCTCAACCATAAAAGGGAAAGGTTGGATTACATAAACTGAAAGTCCCCTTTTCAGCTTAGACATTCTGTGATTCCCAGTGTAACCTTGAACTGACCTGCCAGGAACATAAGCATTGTGTTAAGGGGTCTCCCCCCAGGGCTTTGTCTGATGAGACCATCCAACAGCCACTGTGCCCAAAAGGGCACCTCCAAAGCCAAGAGTTCAATGTGGGAGACCTGCTGATTCAAGAGCCCAGAGCTGAGTACCCCGTCTCATTCCTAGAACGTCATAGGCCAGGTAAGAAGTCCCCCAATAACAGCCTGAACCCCTGGACTGTGTGAGACAGAGCAGCAGACATAAGGTGAAGAGTAGGCCTTTCCAGAAATGCACAAGAGAAGAGGTTCCCACCCCCATGCTACCCCCTCCTCACGTCCAGGCGATGGGGAGAAAAGCCAGGTGACTTAGAGCACTATTTATAGTGTTCAGACATTGGAGGCAACCCAATTGCCCAGCCATCAGGGAATGCTTAAAGTATGGGACGTCAGGACCCTGGAATCCAGTGTAGCCATTAACAATGACAAGTATGTGGATTATGCACATTGAAGTGCACAATAGATAAAATAATGTCAAATGAAAAATGTTGAGAATCAAATAGCACTTGCATACCACTACAATAATGCTAACATGTTTAGAAATTACGTTGACAAGATTTGGAAAGAAATTATTGCTAATGCAAACAGTCTGTGATTGATACCATGAGTATAACTGAGCAGCTGTTCAGCTGAGGCACCGTGGTAAGTGTTTTGGGAGATTCAGAGAGTCCAGAGGCTCGAGGAGGCTTGCCCCAGGAGGACCTCACGGCATAGTTGAGAATTCATCACCAAACACAAGAGTATGTGAGTGAATTCTGACTGGAGGCGGCTTTCACAGTCACTCCACCTCGAGATTCCTTGATATGGGAGGGTTTTTTACCAAACAGCTCTCCCAGGCGTCCAGTGAACTATGGAGGCACATGGTGAAACAAAGCTGCGGGTTAGCTGAAACCCCACTGGGCTCAGGCCCCTGCCTAGGGTCAATGGCCTTGAACCTCTGAGGCTCCTGGGGCCACACCATAGGTCTCAAGACCAGGGAGGGACCCCTGGCTGAACCCCCTTCAGGGGTGCCTTCTGGAGTTCCTCCAGACTCCTGTGGGGGCTCTTGGACCTCTGGAGCTCTGGGCCCACCACCTTTGGAAGCCGGGGTAGACGGAGTGGAGACTCACACCCCTCAGGTGGGTCAGCTGCCCTGAGAGTTCCAGCAAGCCAGATGTTCCCTCCTCGGCGAGCTGCTGTGGGCAAGGCTGGCTGGCCACAGGACCCTGGATTCTGACCCAGGTGCCACTTGCCTCCTACTGGTCCCACACAAAAGACTTAATGCCCCGGGGCCTCAGTTTGCTCATCTGTACAAAGAGGGGTTGCATAGTGCACGTTTACATTCACTAAAATAAAAGCTTCTATTATGTCTGTTTACTCATGAGGGACAGAAGCTCAGGGAGCCTGGGGACAAACCCTGGGCCACAGTAATGGGCACTTCCTCAGAGCACACCGTGGTTGGTAACTAAGCGGTTTCTCCAGAGTCCAGTGTTCACTATCAGCCCCAGCCTGGCCTCTGGAACCGAGGAAGGGAGTAGCCTTGAACTCTGGGTGACCAGTGCTGGGGCCCGAGGACACGCTGTTTAACTCAGGCTGCCCCCTCTTGATTCTCAAGGGCAGAGGGGGTTCTCTGGGTGAGAAGTTGAGGAGCTCAGCTTTCTGTGTCATAACTGCATCACGCCTTGTTGATAGTTAATTAGTTAATTGCTATGCAGAGGCAGAGCCAGAGCAGAAATGCCAACTCTAGGTCGGAAACAGCACTTAAAAACGTGAGTAACTCTCATTAAGTGATAACAAGCCTACTCAGCTGGGAACAGTGCAGGAAGGAGCTGGGCTTCTAGGAGGCCTTTCGTCAGGGCAACGGAGCACTGACAAGTTACCAGGGTGAGGGGGCAGGAGAACAAGCCTCAGTGTCCCCCTAGAGCCAGCCCCCACCTCCCAAGAGCTGGGAACTGGGGTTTGGGTGTGCCTAACTAGGTTAGGTGGTTTCAGACACCTATCCTTCCCCAACCTGAGCTGAAGAAAGACCCTGCCTGCTTCCCACTTTTGTCTCGAAGGAAGTGGTGCTCTGTTCTCCTTTCCTGGCACCGGGTGCCTTCTTACTGACCCACAAGAGGCAAGCTAGTCCATCCTCAAACTTTTTTGGGTGACCAATAGAATTGCTGGTGGCCACAAAGGGTCTGTAAGATTGAGTGAGAACTCAATCATGTCTTTTGGTATTTGAGAAATAATTACCTTAAAGGTGGAAATGTTCCCATTAGTGTTTTGAGTCACGTCAGTCTGTGTCCACATTCCCCCAGCTGATGGAAAGAAGCTGAATGTCTTTTCTCCCCACACCTTCCCAGTCACTGCCCTAAGGATAGGTCATTTATCATCCAACCCAGGCAGCTTTGAAGAGGGAAAGGAAATGGTGCCATTCATTACTCCCCTGAGGCAACAGGCAGGAGCCATGATTGCTCCTGGCGAAGCTGGTCAGTTTCCTAAGGACGGAGTCCAAAGTGCTCTCCACGGTACATGGGATCCTTCATGACAGGCCCCTGCCGGCACTGCAGCCTCACCTCTGGACACATCACCCCTGCCCTCTACCCTCCTGGCCCCACATTTCTTTTCTGCCCACTCTCTCCCCTCTACAGTTTCATATACACTGTTCCCTCTGCCAGGAACCTCTCCAGCCCACCCCTTCACAGCTTATTCCGACTCATTCCCCAGCTGCCAGCTTTAACAGTACATCTCCCCCAAAGTGTCTCACAGCCGCCACCCCCACCCCAAGTCTGGTTGAGAGGCACCTGCTCAGTGCATCCATGTTTCCCTGTCCACCCCTGTCACTGTGCTTCCTCCATTCCTAGTTCCACGTCTCAGGTCTCCACTGGACAGTGCTCAGGGCACATGCATGTCTTGACCACCATTGACCTTTCAGATAAAGTATCTTCCCAACACAGAGCAGATGCTTGTTGAATGAATCATCTTATTAGAACTTGTGCCCAAGATTATAAACGCATTCTCACTGAGGTAGACAATTTTCATTCAACACATGGCAAAACCCCATCTAGCTTAAGCTAAAGTGTTAACATTCTGACTATAGATTTCAAATGGCAGTAGCCAGCTGGGAAATCAACCCCATGTGAGTGGTGGCAATTCTCACTTAAACGTGACCCTGCTTTGGTTCAGGTCATGATCTTGAGGTTCATGAGTTTGAAGCCCACATCAGGCTCTGTGCCGATGGCTCAGAGCCTGGAGCCTGCTTCAGATTCTGTATCTTGCTCTCTCTCTGCTTCTCCCCTCTCGTGCTCTGTCTCTGTCTCTCTCTCTCTCAAAAATAAACATAAGAAAACTTTTAAAGTGACCCTGGTCTTGTTGAAGGTTCTGACTAGAAAATCACCCCAATATTTTTGACATGGATGTGCTTGAGTGCACTTGTTACTATATGAAAACTCTAGGGGCACCTGGGTGGCTCAGTCAGTTAAGTGTCTGACTTCAGCTCAGGTCATGATTTCATGGTGCGTGGGTTTGAGCCCCACATCAGGCTCTGTGCTGATAGCTCAGAGTCTGGAGCCTACTTTGGATTCTATGTCTCCTCTCTCTCTCTCTCTGCCCCTCTCCCACTCACACTCTGTCTCTCTCTCTCTCTCTCAAAAATAAACATTAAAAAAAATAGAGAAAGAAAAGAAAACTCTAGTCCTTGGGAATCCTAAGGGAACTAATATCACACTTGGAACATGTTACTTTTTAAAATATTGACCTTTTATCTCAAAAATAATAACTATAAGAGACTCTTAAATACAGAGAACAAACTGACAGTTGCTGTAAGGGAATTAGATGGGGGAATGGGTTAAATGGGTGATGGGCATTAAGGAGGGCACTTTTAGGATGAGCAGTGGGTGTCATATGTAAAGGTTGAATCACTGGGTTCTACTCCTGAAGCCAAGACTACACTGTATGTTAACTAACTTGAATTAAAAAAAAAAAAAAAAGTGGAGAGAAGGATGGCTTGAGGTGATGAAGTAAAGATAGCAGTGAAATAGTAATGTTAGAATCTAGGTGGTGAGTATATGGGTAGTTGCTGTAAAATTCTTTCAACTTTTCTGTAGAAAAAAACTTTTCTGTAGGTTTGAAAATTTTTTAAGTAAAATGTTGGGAAAGAAAAAAAATAATATTTTGGTGCTATTTATAGTTTGCAAAATCTTTCATGTATAGTAACTTAGCTATCTCAAAACAACTGGCAAGAAAGCAAGGCAAAAGCCCTTTTGTAGATGAAGAGCCCAAGACCCAGAAAGGTTAAGGCACCGGCCTGAGGCTTCGAAATCAGCACATGGCAGAGTCTGGAACTCACCTGGGTGGGCTGAGTCCAAACCCAGAGCCCTCTCCACCACACATGCTTGTCAGCACAGATGATGGACACAGAAGCCACTTTCTTCCCAACAGCAAAGGGTGGGCTGGCTGGATATTGACAATGGCTTTTAAAAAAATATTGCTGGGGGCGCCTGGGTGGCGCAGTCGGTTGGGCGTCCGACTTCAGCCAGGTCACGATCTCGCGGTCCGTGAGTTCGAGCCCCGCATCGGGCTCTGGGCTGATGGCTCAGAGCCTGGAGCCTGTTTCCGATTCTGTGTCTCCCTCTCTCTCTGCCCCTCCCCCGTTCATGCTCTGTCTCTCTCTGTCCCAAAAATAAATAAATGTTGAAAAAAAAAATTTTTTTTAAAAAAAAAATAAAAAATAAAAAAATATTGCTGACTGATTACCATGTTTTATTTTCTGTACTTGATTATAACTCCTTAAGGATAGGGTACTCATTCTTTTCATGTTTCCATATTTCATATCCTGATAGTTTCACATGCTGCTAGAATGTAAGCCAGAAGAGGTCAAGGACTTGCCTCTTGTGCACAGCCACATTCTCTGCACATGGTAAGTGTATTATAAATATTTATTGAAGTAAACTATTTTTATGCTGCAAAGGGCCTGCTACAGAGCTTTGGGCATAGCAGGTGCTCAGTAAATGCTTAAGAATCATACAGAGGTAAACAGTGGCTCCTTCTTTAGAAGGGTGATTCAGTGAGGCAGATGTCCTGGGAAGAAGGTTGGCTACTGAGACCAATTAAGGAGCCTAGATATTTGGGAGACAGCTGTGTCCTTATCTATATGTCCTTTCTATTGTGAGTGAAGGTATTTATAACAGCAAATGGCAGGAACATGAAGGAAGCAAAGCTTAGGGCTCAGGCTCAGAAGCATTTAAGAAGTCATCTTCCAGAGCAGAACAATTCATTTCACACCAAAATCCCAGCTCAAAATCTTCCTGTTATGAAAGTCTGCTATGGAAGGGATGGCAGGTCTTTTTGTATTTGGAGTTGAGTATGAGAGAGCAAATCAAGACAGTGAATCAGAGATAAAAGGCATGTGTGTTGACTTGAGAGTCTGAAGGCAGGGGTGTGTGATCCGGGGCAGGCCCACTGCTAGCTAAATTATCTGAGATACGATACTTCCCCTCTGTAAGTCTCGGTATTCTATGGTTATGTCATCTTGGCTCCATCAGGAGAAGGTCCTGAGCTAGTGGGTTAGTGTGGACACTAGTTTCCTACCCATGGCTGGCTTGGAGAAGGAGGGATGAAAGAACAACCTGAGCTACAAACACACCTGAAATATTTTTCTATGGAGGAAGTGTTCACACACTATTCCTGGGGTGCTACTCTTAAATAACAGACTCTGGGCCTAGGACAGAGAGAAAGCATGTGTATGGTGGCAGCCAGCAAGCCTCCCTCCTGTGACCTGTGATCATCTATTGGCAAGGAAGGAAGTCTTGGCCCTCATGACAGGGAAGCAGCCAGCTCACTCAAGTGGATCTGAGCCTGGGCCAGGCACTGGGAATCCTGGATTTCCTCTGCTTGCACAGGTGACTCGTGGCTGGATCTGTCATTTGGGCCCCAGACGTGGGTGAATTAGACCTTGAAAGCCATTCAGGGTGAGAAGTCAGTGGATTATGACCCAGGGTGGAGCCAGGGGCCTGAGCACACCTAGTGAGGGGGGTGCCTGATGGAAAAGAGTGGCATGCCAGTGGAGTAAGGTGGGTCTATCAGGTGTGAGGCCTAAGAGCGAGGAAAAAAGAGAAGGTGAACTTACTGGAAAGTTCAGGGCAATGCTACCATTCACCCCTTCCCCTTTTATCCTGACACCATTCTGGGAAGTTGGGCTCAGTTAATACAGTACCTAAAGTTAAATGGACCTCTCAGAGGATCTAATCCTACCCTTTCTTCTACAGAAGATGGAAAATGAGGTTCCCCAGCATTAAGTGACTTGTCCAAGGACTTGCTTCCAGGCACTTGCAGAGAACTGGCTCCCCAGACTGGCCTCAGCCTCCTTCCTTTACCCACTCAGACCTGACAGGATGTTGGGTAGCCAGTGCTGAATGGAGCTGGAGGCCAGCCAAGTCTAGAAGGACAAGAAAGAGCATGTCAGAGGGTATCAGATGAAATCACAAACACAGACGTCAGCATCTTGGAGGATAACAAAAGATATGGAAAGAGACAGGGATTAGGCAAGGAAGGACAAACTCTCAGGAGTTTGTTACATACCAGGGGCAAGATGAATAACTTGCTCAGGCTCTCATTGTAGTGCTCACAGAGATATAGTATGAATATTTGCTTATGCAGCTGTTTCACTAGCCGGTGAGGTCCTTGGGGACAAGAGTTGTGTATTATTTATCTTTAGATGTCTGGTACAATCCCTGACTCCATAAATGTCTGGTAAAGGAATGAATGAATGAATGAATGAATGAATGAATGTCAGCTGGGCATACTTTAGAGTTCCATGCTCAGCTCTGCCACTTACCAGCTATAAACCTCAAGCAAGGAACTAAAAAACAGGAGTACTGACAGTACTCATTTCATAGGATTGTGTGAGGATTAAATGAGACCAGGCATCTGAAGTGCTCAATAAATATTAGCTATTTTTATGATGGCTATTTTCAGGAAGCAGAACCAAGGGGGGAGTTAAATTCAATAAGCCTGGAGAATGGCACACGGCTCAGTGAGAAGTTTAGGCTTCGACACATTGTGTGTCTCCCTTTCTCTCATCGTCCCCACTTTCCTCTCCCCTCACTGCTGTCATTTCTGGAATCCACCTGCTCTTTACTTGAGAATTTCTTGATTTGAGTTCATCTGATTATATTTAGAAAGATCTTTGTTTGAGGCTCAGGGCAACTTGGCCTGTCTTTAGCCTATGCAGTCATACAAATCCTTGCTTTAGAGGGCAACACAGACAAGACGCACCTCTGCTTTTATGATGGTGCAAATGGTGGTATTCCAGACTCCATGGCACCTGGAGGGAGAGGTCATTTAGAACCTTGGCCTTGTTGAATCAAATCACACAATGATTGTGGGCAGCCATGCCACCTACCTGTTCCTAAGGCCATCTTGAACAGGGTAACAGGATAGGCCAGTGAAGGTCCCCCTCCTGACCACCTCTCCTCCTAAGCTCTGGAAAACCCCAGCTAATTCATAGGGAAAGCACATATCCCCTTTTGGCCAGGCTGAGTGATATGAAAGCAAATCACCAGGCAGAAAAGAAGAAAGATACATTAGAGCTAAATCCTGGAGGGCCTTATATGCCAGGCTATAGGCTTTTAGGCTTTCACCAGCATCTGATGGGAAGTTGTTAAACATTTCAGAGAAGGGATATAACCTGGTCAAAACTCTGCTTCTGAGAGGTAATCTGGCAGATGTGCTTGTCTGTAGGGATAGCAGCCTGTAGTGATAGCAGTGGGAGGGAGTTTAGAACAGCAAGAAGAGCCACTGGTATCAGGGGACAACTGAGAAGAGGGAGGAAAATCATTCCAGAAAGTATCCCCTTGTATCTTATTGGCCAAACCCAGGCCACATGACCATGCCTGGCTGCAAAGGAGGCTGAAAAAAGTAAGCAGCTAGATTTTCTGTCTCTATCATGGTAAGTGGGGCCTGCTGGCAGGGAGGGGGTACTGGGAAAGGGCCATAGACAAGGCAACCAGCAGTGAGTACTGCTTGGTTACAAAGACGCCAAGTACAGGCCTCCAACGATGAAGGCCAGGGCTATAGAGGGGAGGAGGGAAAAGAGGAAGTGAATGAAAGAGGCGCTGTGGAGGTAGAATGGCAGGACTTGGTAACTAATGAGATATAAGGGCTTCGGGGGGGGGGGGGGGAAGGGGAGGGGTCGCAGACCATCCTGGGGTTTGGAGCCAGGTCCACTAGGAGAGTGCGATGTGTGAGCAGAAATCGGGAAGTCAAGGGAGAAACGGGTCATGGGACACAGAGGTGATGAACTCTGGGGTCATTGTGGAGTTTGAGGTGCCTGTTTCAGATGGAGACTTCCAGGTTGGAAACATGGAGCTTAGAGAGGCTCAGGAAAAAGTCCCTGTGTCACAATCCACCTGCGTAAGTGCTAAGGGCTCCACAGACTGGGCAGGCCGTATGAAGGGGCTTCCTGAAACAGGTGAGCTGGAAAGAGAGCTTTTTTTTTTTTTTTTTTAATTTTTTTTTTCAACGTTTATTTATTTATTTGGGACAGAGAGAGACAGAGCATGAACGGGGGAGGGGCAGAGAGAGAGGGAGACACAGAATCGGAAACAGGCTCCAGGCTCCGAGCCATCAGCCCAGAGCCTGACGCGGGGCTCGAACTCCCGGACCGCGAGATCGTGACCTGGCTGAAGTCGGATGCTTAACCGACTGCGCCACCCAGGCGCCCCGAAAGAGAGCTTTTAAAAAGGAAATGCCATGGAGAGAAACAAGGAAGGTCACGTGGAAGGGAAAAGTGCAAATCCCAGAAAGGGACAGAGGACAGACTTGTGGCTGCCGGGGAGAACTAACCTGTTACAGAGATGCAGACAAACACTGATGAGGCTTGGCCAAGGTCAGGGCAGAAATGATGCCGGTAAAGGGCTTTAGACATGGACTGAGGAGCTCGGATTGCATAACATAAGAAAGAGAGGACCAGTGACTTTTCTTGACCTGGAGAAAATGGCAAAGTGGTAGCTGAGAAAAACGAATCTCGTGAGTGCTTCCAGAGCCCATGGCCTAATATAAGAAGTTCCTCACTTTGGAGAAATAGAATCTTCTTACATCATGTTAATCTTCAGAGTTAAAAATAAATAAATAAATAAAACTTTCGCATCTCTGCTATGATCATCCTTATGAGGAAGGTGAGGAAGATTCCTCCCCATTGCAGACAAGGAAACTGAGATCCAAAGAGGTTAACAATAACCTCCTTGATGTATGAACAGCCAAATAAGCACAGGAAAGGACGCTGGACATCAGTCATTATGGAAATGCAACAGATGACCACAGTGAGCTACCAGGACATCCCACTAAAACAGCTAAAATTCCAAAAACTGACAACCCCAAGTACTGGTGAGGATGTCCAGCAATGGGAACACTCATAACGGCGAAGCATTTCTTCTCGAATCACTTTCGAGAAGTTGGGCAGGCTTTTGTTGCTCGGTTTTTTTTTTTTTTTTTTAGTAAAAAGTTAAACAGACTCTTACGAGTGAGTCAGGAATGCTACTCCTAGATATTTACCTAGGATAAATGAAAACACATGTCTATACAAAAACATACACACATATTCATCACAGCTGTATTTACAACAGCCTGAAAGTAGGAAAAGAAACAAATATCCATCAAGGGACGAGTAGATAAAATTTCTGTGGCACATCCATACAATGAGACACTACTCAGCAGTGAAAAGGATTGAACTACTGATATATGCAATGATATAGATAAATCTCAAAAGCATGCAGAGAGAAAGAAGCCAGACATTAAAAAGAACATGCTGTTTGGGGCGCCTGGGTGGTTCAGTCGGTTAAGCGTCTGACTTCGGCTCAGGTCATGATCTCACAGTTCGTGAGTTCGAGCCCTGTGTCAGGCTCTGTGCAGACAGCTCAAAGCCTGGAGCCTGCTTTGGATTCTCTGTCTCCCTCTCTCTCTGCCCCTCCCGCACTCATGCTCTGTCTCTGTCTCTGTCAAAAATAAGTAAACATTATAAAAAATTTTTTAAAAAAGAACTTGCTGTTTGACTCCTTTTATATGCAATTCTAGAACAGATAAATTAATTTATTGTGAGAGAAAGCAGATCAGCGGTTTCCTGGGAGTTGGTGGGGGAAGGGACTCGGGATAGAAATGCTCTGTTGAGGAGGTGGTATCCACATGGGTGCGTACATATTTGTGAAAACTCATTGAACTGAACACTTAAAATGGGTACATTTTTGGGGTATATAAATTCTATCACAATGAAATTGATTTAAAAAGAGAAGGAAATGTCTGGCCCCTGGCTGGTTCAGTCAGTTAAGCATCCGACTCTTGATTTTGACTCAGGTCATGCATGATCTCACGGTTTGTGAGTTTGAGCCTGGCGTGGGGCTCTGTGCTGACAGTGCAGAGCCTGCTTGGATTCTCTCTCCTTCTCTACCTCTGCCCCTCCCCTGTTCTGTCTCTCCACATAAATAAATAAGCATCTAAAATAAAAATAAAAAAACAAAAAGGGAAGGAAATGTGACTTGCTTGCAGTCACGAGTAGAGTGCGAGTAACGAATAGAGCCCCATCAGCACTGCTCTGGGCGGGTAGGGTGGGCTTTGAAGACGGGCCTGTGAGGTGCATCAGCGCAGGTGGGCTGACTCAGGTGAGTAAGGGAAAAGATGAGTGAGCCCTAAGCAGGGATCTCAGGGGCCTATTCTCCACAGGAGAGCAGAAATATGACTTGAGAGTAACAGCCCAAACAAGTGGCTGCAAAAAGGAGCATGGGAGAGAAGGAGGTGGAAGGTTGTGGGGCAAGTGGGTGATGAGTGAGGCCTCTGCCAAAGAGCGCCACAGAGGGTCAGCCTTGGTGGGGGGGCACTCCAACTGAGGCAGTAGCTTGTCTTTCCAGAGGCTGGATCCAAAATGCTGCCCAGTGTCTTCGAAGAGGAAAGACCAAGGTCCTTGTGAACTGAACTCTCCCTCAGCCCCTCGTGCTGATTTTCAGCATGATTTTCACCCTGGGGGGTGGGGTAAGCCAGAGGTACCCCCTTTCTGGTGCCCCATGCAGGCTTGCTTGGTGTCTTTGGATTCTGGAAGGGCAGCTGGTATTGTCTTCATGCATCCCCCTTCCCTCCACCCCCCAAAAAAGGGACCTATACTGGAGGGCATCATCCTAAAAGCTAAACCGATTCAGTTTTGTAAAAAAGTAAAACTAGGCAGCTTTACACTCCTTTGTGTTTCTCCGCGTCATAATCGTTACAGAGGAATCAATGTGCCTTTCCTTAGTTAAAACACGGATCTTCTTGCCACTGGAATGGACTTTAATAATCCCGACTTTGTTAACTTCTCTGCACGACTAGACATGGATTCTAGGACTGGAAGAATGCCAGACACCCTTGTGCCCCTGTATTTTTCACACTGCCAGGAGTTAGACAACTGTCCAAAGCAAATTGGTGCCTTTGATTTTTTTCACTGAGTTTTTTCACTGTGATTTTTCACAGAGAAGGAGAGAGAATCCCAAGCAGGTCTGTGTTCATTGGAGAAGAATGCTAACAATCTAGAGCCACAGACTTTATGTTGTTGGAGCCATAACTGAGAGAAAAAACATATTTTGAATCATTTAACACAATCTCTCACCACATAGCCAAACTTCGTAAAAAGCTCCTTTAAATGTGTCTGTTCTTTCCCCCACAGTCCTTGGCTTATTCTCATTATTGTCCCCAGAGATTCAGCTCTGGCCCTCAGCTGACAAACCCAGCTCAGCCATGGAGTTAGCCAGCCCTGCACCTCTTTGCAAGCAGGTGAGTGATGAGACACCATAGTCAGCGTGCCCTTGAAGTTTCACACCTACACATACCCACAAAGCATTCACCCCACAAAGCACGTTTCTTTCTAGGCAGGATGTGGCAAACGTTGTTGGTGCCTATTTGGCCATCATTCCCCAGACTTCCTGGCCAAAAGAAATATCCCCAGGGTCTGGCGATGAATTGTAATTGGTCCAGGTCAGTGGTTCTTTTTTTTTTTAAACTATATTTTTAGAGCAGTTTAGATTCAAAGAAACATGGAGGTGAAGATACAGAGATTTCCCCTATTCCCCCTGCCCCCATACATGTATGATTCCCCCCTCCCCTATTATCCACATCCCCCATCGGAATGGTAATGATTCTGCATTGTCACATCATTATCACCCAGAGTGATAGTCTACATCAGGGTTCATTCTTGGTGTTTTACCTTCTCCTGGTTTGGATGAATGTGTAATGGCATGTTTCTGGCACTATAGTATCTTATATATCATATAATATCATATATAATTTCACTGCTCTAAAAATCTCTGTGCTCTGACTATTCATCCCTCCCTCCTCCCTAACTGCTGGCAACCACTGATCTTTTTACTGTCTTATTATATAGTTTTACCTTTCCCAGAATGTCATACATTTGGAATCATATAGTGCGCAGCCTTTTCACATCAGCCTTCTTTCACTTCATAATATGCATTTAAGTTCCTCTAGGTCTTTTCATGGCTTTGGTAGCTCATTGCTTTTTAACGCCGAATAATATCCCATTGTCTGAATGCACCACGGTTTGTCTGTCCATTCACCTGCTAAAGGACATCACTACTGCTTCCAAGTTTTGGCAATTATGAATAAAAATGCCATAAACATCCCTGTGTGGGCATTTGGGCTGATCAACCTTTTTTAAAGTTATTATTTTTATCACCCTAAGGAAGCTTTTTAGACTTTTTCCCCCTAATTGCCTCCTGTGAAATTTTAACACCATAGATATATTGCATATGTTTATATACTGTATGTATATCTGTGCTTTATACATAAAAAGAATAAGATTTTTTTTTGCCCTCAAAAATCAATTTTCACTCCTTTGAGGGTGATATCACTGCCTTTGAAAATGCATGGTCTTAGTCAATGAAGAATTACTTTTGCCAATGACTGGTCTGGGGTGGGCATGTGATCCAGTTCTGGCCAGTGAAACATGAAGGAATCCTGCTTGGGAAAGACTTTCCTCCTTGATTAAAGAGACACGTAAAGAGAAATGGCCTTCAGCCACCAATTATGGTCTCTCCTATGAGGATTTACCACTTGGAACTATGGCTGCCATCTTGTAACCATGGGAGTGGTAGAGAGAAAGGACAGAAAATGCCTAAGCCCTGCTGAAATCATTGGGCCATTAAACAGTCATAACCTCCGCCTGCTTCCAGACATGTCATTAAGTGCAATAGTAAATGTTTGTAGGCTTTAAGCCACTATCAGCAGGATATTCTGGGGCTTGCAGCCTAAAACTTCCTAACTGATAAATAGGGTTTGTTGCTAAGAAAGAAGCTACCTCTCCCACTGGCACATTTTACGGATGCAGGCTTGAGCAAGAAGAGCAGAGGGAGGTTATTTGGTGAGGTTGTAAGCATTTGGACATGAATAAGGGATGTGGTCCTGGCATCTGAGGAGAAGGACGCCAGAGGAAGGTGTGCTGAAAAGTCAGCCGCTATAGCTACACGCGAGGTCTCCTTGAGGCCAATGGTCCACAGTAAAGTGCTAGAATTTGTCTGAACCCTTGTTTCATATAAAACAAATGAGGGATGATGAGGACTGTTTTCAATTTCAGAGTGTTCTTCTGAGAGTACTTTCCCCCAAATCAAAGTGCTTCCCTTCTCATTCTCTGCGTATCTTACTTACACAGTGAATCAAGCCCTGAGGCTGTGCGCTCCTGGGGCAGAAATCGCTTGGTGGGGGTCTCCTGCCCCTGCTTCTCCCTGGCCCATCAGCTGTCCCTTGTGGGGAGGGGGCCACACCTCCCAGGAATGAGGGTGAGGTGTGGTCACAGGCCATGACGTGTGTCTCTTACCAAGAGTCTGGTACAGCCCCAAACTTACGTAGCAGGTATTTCAAGACCCATAGAATAGGAAGACAAAGCCAACCTAGAGAATGAGCCCCAAGTGCCACCATATTTATAGAATGAGGACACTGGAGCCTGGAGGGGTAAACACAGGAAGTTAGGGGGTCCAGGCCAACCACTTATTTCCCAAGAGGTCGAAGATTACTCAGGTAATAGCAAGATGTTGGTAATCCTGAGAGCAGAGCTCTCATCTCTGTCTCCTCACCCCCACCCAGTGGCCTTTCCCAGCACCTTGGGGCTGTAGTTTATTGCTCCTCACCCAGAGCTGGGCTGGGCTGTCTTGAACTGTCATTTGTGTCTGCTTTCATTGAACTAGTCACCTGTTCATAGCTTATCTTCCCATCTAAATTACAAGCTTCTCAAAAGCTGGGATCCTGACATACTTGTGTTGGATCCCTCATGGCGCATGTAGCACCCTATGTTATGCCCACGAGACACCTAACAACCAGCCAACTCGATTTCTAAGCAGCTGATGTAGTGAAGAGACCAGAAAGAATGTCGAGGATAGGGGAGGCATTTGGGGAACTTTTACATTCTGTTCTGTATTCTTTTATGTAATGGTCAGTCAGGTGCGGCCACAAGAGGAGACAAAGGATAGGCTCAGGAAAAAACAAAATTTATTATGCCAACAGGTGCTAAAGACAGAAGGCATGGCACTCCATGCAGTCACATGGGAAAGACACCAGAGTGGTCAGGAGGCAAAAGGCAGGAGCAAGGAGAAGGTCTAGACCACAGTCTTTATTGGCTTTCTGAGGGAAAGGCAAGGCAGAACAGGGTCAACAGCTCAGCATTGACTAGTTTGAGTAATTTCAGTGCACTTTGGGCTGTAGGGATGGTCTCTAGTGCCTGGTACCTGACCCTGGGTGATGAAAGCAAAGGGATATTGCCTTCTGGAGTGGATAGGCTGGATAGAGAAGGTGCGGTTCTGGATTGGTTAGTTTGTACAGCAAAGGCATGCACTTGGCTGAGTCCTCTGCTATCCCTAATAATTGACTAGCCCTGGGAGGAGTATTCTCTCTCCAGCCAGAAAGGTTTTTTAAGATGTCAAAACATAATAATGTACATAAAAAACTATACGTGTGTGTCTGTGTATACACGTACACACACACACACATACGTCTGCTCTGGAAAGACTACTCCTAAATCACCCAGATCAATAAATGGGAATGTTTATGGGATGTCTGAGTGTCTCATTTGGCTTAGTATCCAACTGTAGCTCAGCTCATGATCTCACGGCTCATGATTTCAAACCCCACATTGGGCTGTGCTGTCAGCATCGATCTCACCTTGGTTCCTCTGTCTCCCTCTCTCTCTGCCCCTCCCCAGCTCGTGCTTTCCCTGTGTCCCAGAAATAAGTTAAAACCTCAAAAAATTTAAAAAAAATAAAAAATAAATGGAAATGTCCACAGTACCCCAGAACCTGGATTCCCTACCTCTTTTTCACTGGTTGGAGATGATACTCTGTATTTATATATATGTAAGAATCAGAATCATTGATTCCAGAGCTAAAAAGTGCTTTATGTATTCAACTTATTCAAATCTCCTCTTGTAAATACCTCCTTTGAAGCAATTTTCCATTTAGCGAAAGGAGACATTGAGGAAGAGGGAGTGTCCCAAGGTGTTGCCTTGAATCTGGGTTGGGAGTGCAGTAGCACTGCTCTGGGACTGCCCCATGCCACCCCACCCCTGGAGTCTCTCTTCCGAGCAGCTCCTCTGGGGGCTTCTGTCTGCATGGCTGCTGCGATGGGCGTTGAGCCAAGTGAGTTATGCACATGGCCTCTGTTCTCCGGACATGAGCAAGACAAGACAGGCGCTGACAATGACATGGAACTAAGGGACACACTTGTAAACGATGATAATATGAAATGTTTTTGTACAGGCATTTGGTGGGCTGAGGAGAGAGGAGGGGGTGGCCCAAGCAGTGGCAGCACAGAGAGGGCACTGGACCCAGGTTGTGGCTCTGCCCCTAACTGGGCAACTTCAGGAAAGTCTCTTCCACTTTCATTTTCTCACTTTCAAATTATGAGATAAGGAGACAACACAGTCTATTTTTTCAGTTCTCGTATTCTACAACTGTCTAAATTTGGGCAAAGGAATGGAGCATAAGGAGGCGATAGCAATACTAGGAATGGTAACAATAATAATGGGCAACATATATTGAGTTCTGTGAACGTGGGCACTGTTCTCTATCCTTCACCTGTTGATGTAATCTCATAGCGACACTGAGACATAGATAATGTTATCTATCCCCATTTTACAGATGAGGAAGCTGAGACCCCCAAAAAAATAAAGCACTTAAAGTTATACATCTGGTAAGTGGTGCAGCCAGAATTGGAGCCCAGACAGTCTGAGCGTGCCATTGGGAAAACCAGTGCTGGTGTCCCAGCCTCTATGGAGGAGCTGGGGTGCTGTCCCATCTAGCAGTGTCCCTGGAGAGTGGAGGCCCAGCTTCTGGGTTCCCAAGGCTGGGGAACAGTTCCAGTGCCAGCAACAGCAGAAAGAGGTGGGGAGAAAAAGGAGGGGGAGGAGGCTGGCTGGATACTCTTGTGTTTAGGGCACACACATACCTTGCTGATTAGCAACGATGGGAAAGGAAACACACTGAGGGCCCTTGACAGCTTAATGGGGTTTTAGAAAAATACACATCTATATTTTTAAACTTTTTTTTTTTCCATTTGAACATTTTTAGCTTCAAGTTCTGGACAGAAATAGCAACTGTCTTAGATAACTCTTCATCCTTAGGCTCCCACGTTTGGAAAAGGTCTTGGCCCAGCCTGGGGAAAAGAGATAGAGATTAAAAAGGAGAGATTGAGAGAGGAGCAGGGGAAAGCAAGCTTAGCACAGCATCTGGCACATACATGGTAAATGCTTCGTTGATGATGATGGATGGATGGATGGTTGGATGGATGGATGGGAGAAAGAAGGGATTTGATGGGAAAAAGAAAGCATGTTTATCCATAAGATTCTCCTGAGAATTAAGAGTAGATCCTTTTGAGGGGAGACTGGGTGGTTCAGTCAGTTAAGCATCCAACTCTTGATCTCAGCTCAGGTCTTGATCTCAGGGTTGTGAGTTCAAGCCCTACATTGGGCTCCACACTGGGCATGAAGTCTACAAAAAAAAAAAAAAGAGTAGACCTTTTGGAAAGATATACTCACTTGCTTGCCAATGACCAAATCCAGGGTCACATCTAAAGGGCTGACCGTCCACCGGGGTCTTGCCTCTTCTGAGTAGTTTAAACCAAGCCTGGAGAAAGAAGGACACTCACAATTCTGTTCTGTCCACTAGCCCCCCCCCCCCCTTTCCAGCCACTTCTTCTGCCTAATCTGGACCACTCACAATTTTGCTAAATACACTGTGGCAGATTCCATAGTTTGGCCTGATCAACATCCATTCCAATACCCTTCTGCCTTGCCTTCCTATTGTACAAGGGGTGGAAAGAGAAATACCCAAATCCCACCCTGTTGTGGAGGTAAGGGACTAGGTTGGTTATACCGTTCTAGATGTTCCAAGGTAGCCCGAAGTCCTGGAGAATGGCTTCTTACCAACATAAATGAGCAAAGCTTTGTCCATCATTTCCCCCTTCTTCCTTCTTGGAACTCTGACACAACATTTGAGGTGCAGCAACCATTTTGTGAGGAATAGGATAAAAGCTCTGAGTTGAGGATGTCAGAGCAGGAGGGCAGAAGAAGTTGGGTCCCCAAGGGCCTCACTAAACTGCCATACCAGCTCTGGGCTGTCTCCCTCTGGTCTCCCAGTTATACGAGAAAGATGAACTGAGAAAGATGCAACCACAAAAAGTGGCTTGTTTAAGCCACTAGGTTAAGTTTTCTGCTCCTCTCTGATACCAAACCCAATCTTAACTGATATACACAGTTCATGCATTTTAGGTCTCCACATTTGTCCATTTGACTTCTCCTGTCTTAAATCCTCTTCTCTGTCTTTTCTTCTAGTGAACTCTTTTTTTTTTTTCTGTTTGTCTCCAATTTTTGCAGACATCCCTGAGCCCCTCCCTTCCCCTCTTTGTATGTCCACATTACCCATGGAGGTCATTTCTCTTCAATGCCACGTCCCACCCTACCATATCCCACCCAGAATCTTTAATTTCTTCCAATCTTGGTGTTCCATCCACTTTATCTAAAGAGATGCTCAGATCTCCCCACTCTTGAACAAACTTTGGTTTGCTCTTGCTTCCCCTTTGAGCTACCAATTCTCTCTACTCTTGAACTCTGACCAATGGTGCTTGGTTTTCCTCCTATAGGAAATATGGTGAAAGGTAAGGGGGGTCAAACAGGCTGGGATCATATATGATCTCTACTACATACTACCTGTGGGCCTTTGGGTTCCTGTCTCTGAACTGCTGGACCTTCATCTGTAAAATGAAAATAACTGAATAATTGAAAGTGATGATGCATTCAAAGTACACAACACAGAGAAGGTGCTGGATAAGTATTAGTTCCCTTGCCATTCTGATGGCCTGCCTCCCTCCCTCCTTCTTTCCTTCCTTAAACACATTCTAGGCATGAGAACGATTTAAGAAACACAAAGTTAGCTTAAGCATGATTTTCCCCTCTTTTCTTCACTCCCCAAGGTGTCCTACCCCAGGCTTTTATCCTTACTCACATTTTCATTTCAATACTTTGTTTTTCAGAGAACTCATCCATATTCACAAATTCAAACTTCAGCTAATAGTGAATCATTCACTCCCAAATCTGCAAATCTAGGATGGACTTTTCTCCTAAATGTCCATGCCCTTGTCCCAAGTTTCTGGAGACATGTCCCACTGGGGGTCCTACAGCCGGTTGTACTGCACTTTCTTCCAAAATATGTTGATAAACATAGTTATCTGTCCAATATCCCTGGAGGATAGTAAGGAACAGGTATGATATATAGCACCATGGCCATCAAATAATGACAACTTTTATGCCACAAGATGCTCTCTCTTTCTCAACAAAGTTGACCTAAATTGGACAGATGTTGGGTTATGATGCTGAGCATGAATGCACGAACCAGTGCAATGGAGTCTGTTGTCAATATTGCAAACCTTGACTCCAGCAAGAAGGAAGGTAGAAACTAGGAGCTGAGCCTGTATTTGTGGCCTTAGCATCTATTCAGGGAATTCTGGACTGGAACTTGTGCACAGAGGGAACACATTTATCCCTTCCCTTAGAGGTGAGCCTTAGGCCTTGGCAGTCCCAGAAGCACCTCCCCCACATCTTCACTTGGATTTGTTTACTAACTGCCTAGTTTGCTCCAATAAGTAGCAGTTCTCTGCAGCAGTAACCCTGGAGTCCCCACAAAGCACTTGGTGGAGGCTTTCTATGGAAGGCTCCACCCCACCCCCATAGCCTTTCTTCTTGGAGGACTGGACCTGGTGCCATGAGTCAGGCCCCTTGCTCAGCTCCTCCAGCTGACCCACCATAGAAGGGCAGAGGGCAGAGGGCAGAGGGCAGAGGACAGAAAATAACTCATGAGAACCAAAAACAAAACCCCATTGGAACCACAAATGGAACTGGCTTAGGGAAAAAGGAGCCTGGGACGCTTGGGCTATTAATAAAGCCATGTGTGCCTCAGCCCTCTTATCCCAGGAAGCAGGCCAGGCCAGCTCATGGCCAAGCGTGTTCATTCTTGGGAAAGCCCCAATTTACCAGATAAAAAATGCCTCAGACCCTATTCATTTTGCAAGCTCCTCCTAACACACACACACGGTCACACACAGTTACATGTGCACAACTTTTTTGTCTATCAAGTCTTAGAGACACTGCCTTATCTCTAACCCCTTGTTAGCCCCCAGAAGGGAAGAAGGCACAAGAACAAATGGTAATGTATGTGGCCTTGGAGACTCCTGAGGACTCGGTTGGAGTAACTATGTCTTTGAATTTATTCTCTGTGACCCTGCAGAGATTAAACCCCCAAGACATGTGTGTAATCCTATCAGGGACAAACAGACAGATACACGCACTTGCTTACAGATTGGTGGGGGAAATCCCTAGAACCTTCAGTCTTTGAAGCCATATGCTGTCTTCATCCTGTATATTTTTGGTAGCTCATGGATTTATCATTCCTGCTTCTGTATTGAATTTTCTACACTTCGTTCCTCTTCACTGCCCCTCCCCCATGCCCTGCCCCAGGATCACAGAGAGTCCTAGGGAATACTCTGGAATGAGCTGCACCAAAAGAGCTAGCTCTTCCCAGATCACATCTTGGAAAACAGCATGTGAACCAATTAGCACCTCTCAGCCGTGAAGAAGCTCTGAGTCACAGCCTCATAATTGAGGCTCAGAGAATGAGATGGGACTGCAAAGGCCTTTCCACCCAGCCCCCTGCCTTCAGGCAAAAAAGGCGTCAAGCCCATTGCATCAATGAGCCTACTAATACAGCAGAAGCCTCCATCTGGGGCAAAGCTAAGTTGGTCTGTACATCTGCTAGATCCACTTGCTTCCTGAGAGTGTCATAGCCTTGGGCTTTGTCCTGGTTCCTCACCTTCTGATGTCCACTGAAACAGCCTAGTGAGGGGAAGAGAGGCACAGCGTCCTAACTATGCCACCAAAATTGAGTTTGGTCAGGCACCCCAGAACAGGCTTCTGTCAATTTGATTCAGGAATAGCATGATTTTATTAGCATAGGCAAGAGATATGTTCCATCCAAAGCACCCCATACAGTGTAGAGATGCAGTATGGGACAGCAGAAACAGTTGCTCTACTGATCCGGGTGGAAATTTCTGCTCTGCTCCTTGAAAGTGAGATGGTTGACCTTGGGCCACACATATAACCTCTTGGAGCCTCAGTTTCCTGATCTATATAATGGGAGTGATAATGGCTCCTCACAGGTTTGCTGTACCAATTTCTTGAAAACTCCTAAGTGCCACACAGGTATTATTGTTAAGCCCTGTATGCTTCTGACAGCCAAATGCCTTCAACACAGCCCCTTTGCATTTTAAAGCTGATGATTTATGTTAGCGTTGGTTGGGCTTCTGTGGCCGGGAGCATAAGAAGGTTTTAGCTTTGGCTCAGTGCTGGCTATTTAAATCAGCAGCATCAGACTAGGCTGTTTGGTATAGAATGAGTTCAAGCCACCTGTGATGTGGCACCACCATGCATTAGTGTGGCATCTCTCACACCCCATCATAGCAGAACATCAGAAGACAACAGAAGCATCTTGGCCAGATAGGCTGTGAGTCCCTGGTAGTGGGCAGGGCCACGGTAGCAATGCATATTTAACAGGTGCCAGGATCACTGAGTCCCTTGTCTTATTCAATGTACACAGATTATTGGCTACACAGGGCCTACAAACCAGGCTCCTGTCTTTAGAATGTGCTCTTTCCACAGCTCTCCTAGCCCTTCTCCATTCCCGATGCTTGTAGCTAGGTTGCCACCATTCACCATTCCCTCCAGCCCAAGGTCCTTCACAAGGCAAGAAAAGTAACTTAGAAGGGACTGAAATTCAACATGGTCCCGAGCAGACCATCATTTCTGCCAGAGACAGAACAGATGATTCACTCATACCACAGGGACTTCTTGCAACATTAATAATTTAATAAATGGGTTGCCATGGAGGATAGTAAAAACTCTCAATCTTGAGAGCTTTAAAATTTTGAGAGGTTCGCATCCATTGGGGACAGCTGAGACCAAAGCTGAGGGGGATGAACTAGCTCCAGGGTCCTTCTTAACCTCATCAGACTTCATGGCCCCCTTTTGTAACAATTACAACACCCCCTATATTATTCTGAAATGAAATTCATAAAAATGCAAACCACCCACTCAGTTTCAAAAACTCAATTTAATGACTTAATAAGAACACAAAAGGAGAAGTCAAAGGACAGACAGACACATACATACATACATTCAATTACCTATCAATATGCAAAGGCCCAACCACCATTACACTGAAAGACTTAGTGAGAAATGTTTGAGTCACCTGTGTAGGTTCACCATGACAGCCGCAGCTACCCATGCAAACTGATACCCATGTGTTGTTTTCTTGATGACTCTACTATGAAGAGCAGAGCCACCATTAGTGACGTGATTTTCTAAAGCAGTGAGCAACTCCTCATGAAATGCTGACTGAAATCAAGTGCAATTTTCCCTCAATGTTCAGAGAAGTCATATGCCTGGAACATTCAATATATACTGAAACCACACAAAAATTCTTTGTGTTTGTATGTAAGATGGAGTTAGAGTTGCCAGGCTCAGAAAACTAGAACTAGAGTTTCCAGTACATAAGTGTCCAGAGAAGCATTGGAAAGGTAGGATAGAGAACGATTCATTATACAGGGCTGTCCCATAAACTGCAGAACATCTAGCATCTGCAACACCGCCACCCCCCCCCCCCAGTAAACAAAAGGGTTCCACAAATTTTTGAAACACTTCTGGGGGGTGTGACTTTACCCCTTTGAGAATCAGTGGGTTAGACAACCTTTCAGGTCCCTTGCTTCCAGCCCCTGCATTGTCAAACACCAGCTTTGTGCTGGGCAATGGGACCGTTGTGAGCTGAGAGGACGGGGTTCAGAGAAAGATAAAACCCTGTCCCTGCCCTACAGTGCGGTGGCAGATAGGGAGGGGAGTCAAGTGGGAAAATGAAGTGTGGAGGTCCCACCTGACTTTGAGCATTCATGGGGACTGGACCTGTGAGTTTTGCTCACCTTTTTGTCCAGCACAGGCACTGGAAGTGGAGGGTGGGGGTGGGGGAGTGGCACGTCCTTATTGTTTGTTGAATGAAGGAAAGCAGTAAAGTGGAGGATGCAAGGGCTACTGTCCTGTTTGTATCACGTCACAGAACTGACTGAAATGAGAAGAAAGGTTCTTGGGGAAACATTCTCTCAGTGATAACAATTGACCAAGGACACACTACAGCCTAAGTGCCAGAAATCACCTCAGTGACTGGAAGAGCCAGAGGATCAGGGAGACCAGGAAGGGCCTCTAAGATACTCCCACACACGTGTGAGCGTGCGCATGTGAGCGTGCACACACACACACACACACCACCAACTCCCCTGCCTCCGTCAGCCTCCTTCATCCCCCCAAGGGACACACCCCTCCATTCATACAAGGTTGTCCTTCAGGGCAGCCATCCTTCCTGCCATTTATAGGCAGGTCCTACTGGATTGGCAACCATCCTCCTGCCATTTACAGACTAGGGCCAAAGTCAATCCCACTGCAGCCAAGAAGCACCTTCCATGACTCCCCAGGGGCAACAACAAATCCCAGGCTTGACCAACCTTGTACTTGTCAGGGAGAGGCCATTCTGGCTGGAGGGAGGAGAAAGCAACCCTTGGATTATCTGTGAGGCTGAAGAACCCATGCTTAGGGCACCAGCCAAGCCAGGGGAAAAATGTGTGTTTGGAAAGATTATTTTGTTAAGCCTTCAAGTGGTCATTAAGGAAAACAAGCAGAACTCTCCTGTACCTTCTCACATTCTTTTATGATTTAGTCCTAGTTTTATTTTGAACTACACATGTGAGTGGGGGTTGGGAGGCACTGCAACAATCCTTTCAGTGCTTAGAGTGAAGTATCTTGGTGGTTGATGGTTCAGCCTTTGGGGACAGACTGGCTACCTCTTATTAACTGTATGACCTTGGGCAAGGTGCCACTTCTTTGTGACTCAGTTTTCCCATCTGTAAAATGGAATAATGATTATAGTCCTTACCTCTTACTAAGATTATTAAAAGGATTAAAAAGAGCTACGATACAAAAAGCACATAGAACAGTACTAAGCATGTTGTAAGTACTATGTAAGTTTTCGCCAATAGCAGTGGTGGTAGTAGTCCTGTGGTCACTAAAGGTCTGACTCTGGCCCCAGGAAAGATGGGACAAGGGCACGGCTCTATACTCCCACCTGCACAAGAGTCAAGAGCTCTTGAGCTTCTGAATTCTGTGTTCGGAAAGTTGCAAACAAGAGGGCTTATGGGCAGGAGGAGTTGAAGAATACTGGGTTTTCTAGGCCTACTTTCTCTCTTCCAGGAGGGTCTGGGTCTTGAAGGCTGAGGGTATAGAAATGGGTTGCTGGCTAAGAAAAGCGACCAGAGGAATCCCTTGCCTGGGAGACTAGGTCAAAGGTGGCGAGGAGTTGCCAGAGATGGAAGGAAGGTGCCTGGAACCAGTGGCTGGGCTGCCTGAGGCCCATCCTGTGTGTCTGTGTGTGCATGCCTGTGCACGTGTGGGTATACACACCACTGGCCTACCGAAGTGATCCTGAGGTGGCAGAATTCAGCAATGGGAGCCACTGAACAATCAATCTCTTTGTTTTTTTCCTTTTGTTTTTTTTTTTTTAAGTAGGCCTCATGCCTAGCCTAGAGCCCTTGAACTCAAGGCCCTGAGATCAAGACCTGAGCTGAGGATCAAGGGTCAGACTCTTAACCGACTGAGCTACCCAGGCGTCCCTATCTCTTCGGTTTTAAGGAACAAACGTTAATCTGGGGCCCTTGCAGACTGATGATCTTGCTTTTTCTAACTTCCTGGTTCCATTCAGGAAATCTTTGGAGAATTGGATCATCTGTTCAACCTTGTGCCCGGTGCCACACAGAGGAACTAGGGTGTTGGTGCGTATTGAGATCCTACTCTCTGCCAGGCCCCATTGTGAGCACATGGTATTTATAACTCAATCTTCACAGTGGTCTTTTTTTTTTTTTTATTTTTTATAACATTTACTTTTGAGAGCGAGAGATGGAGGGTGAGCAGGGGAGGAGCAGGGAGCAATGGAGACACAGAATCCGAAGCAGACTCCAGGCTCTGAGCTGTCAGCACAGAGCCCGACACGGGGCTCAAACCCACAAACCGCAAGATCATGACCTGAGCCGAAGTCGGACGCTCAACCTACTGAGCCACCCAGGCGCCCCAGTCTTCACAATAATATTATGAGGTTAGCTGTCACTATTTTTTATCATTCTAGGGGAGGAAACTGAGGCACAGTCATTCTAAGAACGTGCCCAAATATACACAGCTTGTGACAGAGCTGGAATTTGGACCCAGGAAATGTGGCTGCAGAGTCCAGAGTTCATGGTCTTAACCCTCAGCCTCTGCCATATGGCTTTGACCCTCCAGGCACTTGGGAGGTGGGGGCAGAGCTGGAGGGGGAGAAGGGTGGGCAATTAACTAGGAAACTCCAAGAGCCACCCCTGAGGTCCAGGGAAACAAAAGGCCTCAAAGGAAAGCGACGGGCTTTTCAGCCAGCTTTGCTCCCTGTGCAGCTCCGAAAGAGGACGCTCCTCTTCTTCCCCCTGCAGGTTCTGCTAGATTCCTGCCCCGTCTATGTTTTTTACCTTTTGCCATTTCCTGCTAGAGGAAAAGCGGGAGGGCACAGTAAACCTTTACTGCGAAGAGGGCTCTCCCTACCCACAGATTCCATGGCAACAACACTAGACCCTCTTTTGCTGTGTCTCGGCTGATCCGGGAGGAGGGAAAGACCCAGGCATTGGTGTGGTTGCTTTTTTAAGTTCAAGCAAGCTCTTGTTGTTTTCTAGAACTGGCAGTGATAAGTGTGGCTTCACCTGTCCGTTTAACCCTATGTGGCAAGGAAAGGGGAAGCACGGGTGGTGTTACAATATTGACTCGTCCCATCTGCCACTGTGTTTGCTCTCTGTGCCAGAGTTTAGAAAGAAGGAGATCATGAGAGAAGTGTGTCAGGAACTAGCCTCAAAAAGCCAAGTCTCGAATATAAGTGAGTCTGCCCCTGTGGGAAGGATTTCCCAGTGTTCAACAAGATCACTGGCATAGTCACTACCAAGGAAAACCGTCATGGTGGCCCCAGGGTCCTGTTGGCTTTTGATTCCAAACTGCCTCTCCCAAGTGTCCTGAGACTTTGAAGCATCCTACTTGCTTTCTAGTTTTCCATCCTGCCTAGATTCCCCACTCCAACTGTATTTTTTTTAATGTTTATTTACTTATTTTGAGAGAGAGAGAGCAAGCGAGCAGGAGAAGGGCAAAGAGAGAATTCCAAGCAGGCTCCACGCTGCCAGCATGAAGCCTCACGCAGGGCTCAAACTCATGAACCACAAGATCATGACCTGAGGTAAAATCAAGAGTCGGACGCTTAACCATCCGAACCACTCAGGCACCCCCGCCACTTTAGCTATCTGAGTGAGGGTTTTGGTTGCAAGCAACAGAAACCAACTCTGGCTAACTTAATAGAGAAAATCATTTATTGGAAGGGTCCTGGGTCACTCATGGAATCAACAGGAAGGCTGAAGAACAGGGCAGAGGCAGGAACCAAGGATGGCAAAGGCTCAGCCAAGTCCATTTCAGGAACAGTGAGTCTAGGATGCTGCCAGCCACCACTGCCACTGGACCTGCTGCTGTCCTGCTGGAGGCCATCACCCCTGCACACCTACCAATCTCCGAGCTGTCAAGTCCATCATTACTGCCTCAAATGATCCCTGATGAGCCCTTGAACCTCTGTGTGGCCTCTCTAGGTTCCAAGTCCCAGGCAGGCACCTCCAATTGGCTCCACTGAAGTCCCGCTAATATTCTAGATGTCACAGGTGAGAAAAGGCTCTGTCTCCCCCATTCAACTTCCATAGTTGGAAGGGCCTTGCTGCTCATCTGTTTTGTTATTTCCCCCCACACAGAAAGGGGTTGGGGGAGGCAAACGTATGGAAGATCCTGCCCTCCTGCAGATTCCCCTGAAGGGGAGACATATCTTTGTTGGATGGAGAAAGGTAGCCCGAGCCTCTCTCGCAGTTTCTCGGTCATACGAACAAACAGATTTCCATTTTAGCTCAGCTACTTTGAGGATAGTCTTTGCCACTTGCAGCCACAAAAGACTGTTACTTCTACTTCCCTACCTGTGGTTCTCGACCAGGGGTGGCATAGCACCCCCACCCACCCCACCCAGGGGATGTTCGGAAATGTGTGGAGTGTTTGTTTGCCATTTAGTGACTGTTGACTAAGGACACGGAGCATCCTGAGAGACAAGCGCGGTTAAACACAGCGAGGACTGCCCCTACCTGAATGCCTACAGTGGCACCTGCATCAACCGTGAGCAACATCACCGATCGACTTCTGCCACTCAGGCTTCCCACTGCAGTTGGCTATGCCTTCATTATCTTGACACAGTTGCAGAGCCGTGACTCGTTCATCACAGTTGGCATAACCACACATTTGCCATTCCTGACTACGGAGCAACTCCTTTTTTTTTTTTTTTTTTTTATAGCTAAGGAAGCTGAGACACGGAGAGAAAGCATAGTTTAGCCCAGGTCACACAGCTCAATCTAGAATTGGTTCTCTTGCCCCAGCTAAGGGCTCTTTCCATGACGCTCTGCTGCCCTTGCTCTTTTCACTGAAGCGGGCTTGGAAAGTCTGGACTTGCTTTGAAGTGTTTCCAGGAACCTCCCTGAGAGCTTCCTGGTGATGGCTCACCGGCTCAAGGTGGGGCCCTGTGCGCCAGGGTGCCACCTGCAGACCCCGAGCTGAGACAGAGAGAAGGGCTGTGTGCGGAAGGGGCTGAACTTTGTGGGCAGAGCTGGCGCCTAGCAAAAGAAATGAACACAGAGCTGAAGTCTCACCCGGGGTGGGGGAGGGCTGAGGATGAGTCGCAGAGACTTGGAGCAGTTGCTTCAGCCAGATAATCGCACAGGAACTAATTAGCACCTTCCTTCCGAGCACAGCCCTCTCGGGGCAGGAGGGTGCACAGTGGAGAAGAGAAACCCATTAATTATTTTATCAGGATACACCGATAAGCACCCAAAAAAGGCATTGCTCTGAGGCTCCCAGTTAATTAAAGAGGCCTGCAGGGTGAAGGGATGTATGTCTCACTCTGGAGAACAGAGCACTAGCTTTGATCCTGAGCCTGGGCCTACAGGCCCAGACCAAGAGCAAGTAGGGGTTTCTGGCCCCTGAGGGACACCCCGCCCTTGCTGCTCAACAGCCCCAAACCTGAGGTCTTTGGGAATCAGAGAGTCTGCTGGCTACAATGCCAGCTCCACACCTGGTGGGGTGTGTGTGTGTGTGTGTGTGTGTGTGTGTGTGACAAGTCCCGAGGGAGGTGCTCTGGTCTATTTCCCAAGACCCCACACAGACAGCACCACTCAGATCTGATGTGCTGTATGCTTCTTCTCCCTGGGCTTATTACCATGCCCATTTTGTGGAGAAGGGAAATGAGGCACAGAAAACCAAAAGTGTCTAATCGGGGACCTCTTGGATAAGGAGAAGCCGAAACCTGACTTGAACCCGGACCTCCAGCAGGAAATCCTGTGACATCCGTACACTCAATTATTCTGCAGGATGTGGAGATGCTGGCTCCCAGCCAGGAAGGCCTCGGTTCTGGACCTGGGATCCTTCCTTCTTTAGCTTTTGCTGAGCCTTGCTTGGTTTCCTTGCCAGTGAAATAGGGCTACCACCCATTTCTGCGATGGTCATAAAGAGGAACGTCAGTCACAAGATGACATGTGTCGGTCACCTAGAACAGAGCCTGGTACCCATAATTTTGAGTCTCTAATGCACTGATTTTCAAACTGGTTTTTAGCTGCAAAAATTTTAGTTCAAATGCAATCTTGATGCCTAATGTGCAAATAGCTAAAAGCAAGACTTGTCTGGAGGGAGGTTGGTGGCTGGCTGGGCCTCTCTTCTACCAAGAGAGACTCTGGTGAAGGTCCAAAATTCCTTAGAGCACAGATGGACAACCTGGATCTTAGAGAAGTGAAACGCCATGGGATCTCAGCCACCTCTGAATAGATGTCCCACATTAGAATAAATGGCGTCCTTTTAGCCCACTGAGGGAGTTAATGACCCACCATCAATGGTCCATGCATTGAAGCTTTTCTCCCAGAAGGACTAACAAATTTACTACACAAGCCTCTCTTGCCTTGTTCTCGGATGGTTACCTGGCTTAGGGAAGGGGGACGTGGGGGAGTGTAACCTGCATAAAAGGGACCAAAGCCATGAAGTTGGCATCCATTGCTATAGTCTAACCCTCCAGGCTAGACAGCCAGGTATCCATTTACTGAATAGTAACATTTTGCATAGATACATTTGTTTTAGGCCTTCTAGGAAAGTAGAAAATCACTTAATAATAGCATTGTTCCACTGGAAACTCATGAAATGGCCTAGAGAGGGTGCAGAGCCTTTCTTAAGGACAGATCCAAAGACAAGAGCAAGGTTGGAAACTGCTGAAGCCTGGATCCCAGAAAGTCAAATGTGATGAGAACACACCCTGATTCCTCAGAAGACAAGCAGAGGAGACATCGTCATCCTCACAGCACCTGAACACAAAGGTTTGCTCCAGCAGGAGTTAAATGCTTATGCATTTTTTGTTTGTTTGTTTAGTAAAAGTGGCCCAGAGTCACTAGCCATACTGGCCTTCTGGGAGATTCTGATTGAAGGGATGGGAAAGGGGCACTGGTCATGGATTCTTCCTTCTGCAAATGTATTTGTAGTTACTATAGAGGTTGTTATAAGCCATGGATAGTTGGATTCCTGCCCCGCCCTCTCCTCTGCCAAGCTGGGCTGCTCGAAATTCGACTAGCGACTAGCGTCGGTGAAACGCCCACAGGTCTACGGTGTGTCTACCACTTGTTAAACACACCTCGTGGGTTACTTTGTTTAATCCACAAAACTGCTCAGCAATTCGGGGACTCGTCCCAATTTATGGATGTCAAACTGTGGCTTAAAGAGTTTTGGGGCCCTTGCCGTGGCTTCAGCGAGCGGATGGCCAGGATTCAGGCCTGGGTCTGTCTGAGGTTAAGTCCAGGGCTCTTTCAAGCCTCCTCCATGAAAGCTTTCTAGACAAATCCTACTTGTGTCCAGCCATTCTAGATACTGCCCAGTAAAACAGCCTGGCAGTAGCAGATACCCTAGAAGATTTGGCCCAGAGGGACATATTCAGAGCATGGGGGGGAGGGGGAGGGGGAACCTGAATTCTAGCTGGTTCTAATTTTAGCTAGCTCCCTTCTCTAGATCTCAGTGTTCTCGTTTGTAAAGTAGAGGGAGTGGCCCTCTGAGCCACTTCCTGCCCTGCCCCCTCCACCCCATGACTGCCTGTGCGTATCTGCAGCCAGCTGTGCTTGGTTCTGGGTCTCAGTCTGATGTGTCGACATGTCCAGGCTCTTCCTGCCTGTGCTTGACCTGTCCCCAAAAAGGTACCACAGGCCTGCTTCCTCCATGCCCCTGAACTGTTTTTGCTTGCCCAGATTCCCAGCTCCCAGGAGCCCGTCCCACCTGCACGGGACAGTTAGGGCAGAATCAGGATGCTGGAAGGTGGCACAGCCCCCTGGTGGCTGCAGAGGTGGCAACCTCCTGGGCCTCAGCTGAGGACTTCCTCCAGCAGCCTTCCTGAGTAGGTGCCCCACAACAAAGCAACTCTCAGGCCGTCTTAATAAAAAGGTAAACACACACTGCCCTGTGCTCATTTTTTAGTTTTCTGATGTGCGTGGAACAGTGTGGAAATTGTGGAGTTGTTAAAAAAGAAATCACACAGTGAGGTGGTATCACAACTCTTCAGATGGGTGAGAATTGTCATGAATTCCAACACCATCGCTCAGACTCAATACTCAACTGTTCTCTGGAAGCATCGTCCACCCCCAAGCTGTTCTCAGCAGTAGCAGAATCGCTGGATTGCTGCAGGCGACGGTGGTGGTGACAAGGGTGGGAACCACTCCAAAGGGGCCATCTGTTCCAGTGGTCACTTGGAGGTGCTAGGGGTACAAGACAAACAAAACAGCCATGACCCTTGACCTCATAGAGCCTAGCATCATAGGGGGAGGAAAAGGACAATAAACAAGTAAAGTAACAAATAAATATGTGATCTCAAATAGAGAAAGAGCTAAAAAGGCAAAAAGCAAAGTGGAATAATGGAGAATAAAGGGGCGTGGAGTGCGGGTGGTGTTCAAAGAGAAGCTTCTATTAAGGCAAGGTTGACAAGGAAATTTTATTTGAGTTAAAAGCCAAGGAACCCGGTTGGGAAAGAGCCTGGGGCAAGGTCGAAGGCCTTAAACAGGGGTCAGCACACTTTTTCTGTAAAGCGTCAGATAGTAAACATGTAAGGCTTCGTTGTCCATAAATCTCTGTCTTGCTGATGTTGCAATGAAACTTTATTTACAAAATACAAGCAAGCCGTATTCTGCCAATTTGTGCCCTAAAACAAGAAAACACGGGGTGTGTGTCAGGAAAGAATGAGACTGGCTAACACAGAGCAAAGAGGGAAGTGTCTCGGGTGAGGAAATGACAGGAGTCAAGTAATGGAGGGCTTATAGATCAAGATAAGGAGTTTGGGTTGGATTCCAAGCACACTGGAAAGCCCGGCAAGGTTTTAAAGCAGCCAAGAGACATGATTTGATTTACATTTTTAAAAGATTACTCTAGCTGCTGTGTGGAGAAAGAACAGGAGAGAGGAAAGAGAGGAAACAAGAAGACCCACCTGCCATCTACTGCAATCATCCAGGGAGAGATGCTGGTGGCCTGGTCATTGGGTAGAGTGAGGAAACATGGATGACTTTGAGATGTGATTTGGAGGTAGAACCAGAAGGACTTGCTGATGGAGGAATGTGGGGCTGGAGAACTGGGAGACCTCAAGTATGGGGCCCAGGTTTCAGTCTGGAGCAAGTGGGTAAATCTACTGAGCTGTAAAAGATGGAAATGGGGGATCTGGGGCTAGGGGATCAATCCTGGGATGGAGATCAAGAGTTTAACCCCAAACGTGCAAACTTGAGATGCTAGTGAGGCGTCCGAGGGGAGAAGACTGATAGCACGTACATCAGGATCTCAGAGGACGGGTTCCCTGGGTCAAGACAACATGCCTCCTTTTCTGGTTCCACCTGGTCCCCTCGACCCTGGGCTTTGGTTCTCGCCCTGACTCCTAGATGGCCCACCCCCACTAACACTGCTGGATGACCCTCCAGGGATGAGGGTCAGGCTCCATAAAGACTTACTTCCATGACACCTGCCATGTCAGGAGTCTCAGGGGCTCCATAGCCTAGGTTCAGCCCACCTAACCCCCTGGAGTCTCTGACTTCCCCACTGCTACCTGGAGGGGCCCTGAGATATAACCAGAGAGTGCAAACGACTTCGTACCACAAGGGGCAAACTTTGATGGATGTGAAACAGGAGATGGGAAGGAAATGGCAGATACATTGTTTACCTTCCCCCTCCCACAACATTTCCGAGATGTGGCCAGGTGCACAATACAATATACCACCTTGCACTTCCTTCCTTCCTTCCCTGTCTCATTCCTTGTATTCCTCAGTCCAACTTCACTGGGATTATATCCTCCAACAAAACACTAGACCCTGAGTTTTGCCTCAAATTCTGTTTTGTAGGGAACTAGGCTAATATAAGGGGTTTATATACTAAATCTGGTAAGCATTATTTATTGATTTCATGGACATTTACAAAGCACTTGTTCTATGCCGGGTATTATTCCATGTATCTTACGGATGTGAACTCATTTTATCCTCATAACACTCCTGTAAGGAAGGTATGATTGCTATTCCCATTGTAGAGATGAAAATACTGTGGCAGAGTTTAAATGGCTATGTTGATTAGTGCTTTCCAGTAGAAACGTAATGCAAGTCACATATGTAGTTTTAAATATTCTAGTAACCGCATTAAAAAAGTAAGAATAAAGAGGTGAAATTAGCTTTAATAATATGTTTTATTAATTCATATAGCTTAATATAGCCAAATATTATCAATTTTAACTTGTAATCAATATTAAAAATCTTCATGGGATACTTTACATGCTTGTTTTCATATTAAGTCCAGTGTGTAGTGTATATTCACGGCACATCTCAATCTGCTCTAGCCACAATTCAAGTGCTTAACAGCCGCTTGTGGCCAGTGACTCCCCTCTTGGGCAGTGCAGAAATAGATGATACGTTCTCTTGGGAGCAAATGAAAGCATAAAGAAGAAAAGAGTGCCCTCCAGACTTGGCTGGCATTCCTCAAGCTGAACAAAACATGAATAAAGGTTATCTTTTCTCAGTAAGAGGACAGAACAAAGTAAGTGGTGGTTATTTTCCTCATTTTTCTTAATTCTTTGAGAATTACTGCGATACATCTGTCAATAAGAGCTGACATAAAATACAGTGAATAAATAGCAAGCAAGTGTTTATACTTGGCTGGTATTTTGCACGTACTCGCTAACGCTTGAGGGTTTTATACTGCACACAAATAAAATTTGGGTATTTATTACTATTAAAATCCTTCCCCTCATTTGTGTGGTTGAAATAAACTTTCAGTTGAATTCAGTTTCAGTTTGGGTGATTACTTGCTGAATGCATGCCGTGTGCCAGGCTCATGCTGAGTGCTGGGACTATAGCAGTAGATGAGATGGATGAGTTTTTCACTCTTCAGAGAGCCTACAGTCTGGTTGGAGAGTAAGAGCAGTCGTTAGGATTCAATGACAAAGCAATATGATGGTTGTTATGGAAGAGAAGGGCGGGGAGCTGGGAGAGCAGGTAGAGGGACACCTGACCTGGAATCGAAGTTTAGGGAAGGCAGCAGGGAAAAAGTGATGCCAAACTAGAACCCAAACCATGAATAAGAGTTAATTAAACGTCAAGTGGGTGAGGGCATACGATGGAGACTTGGTGTGATGCAGGCGGAACTAAAGCCTATGTAAAGACCAGATAAAGAGGGTACAGCATGTTTCACTTACACGTGATACTGAAATAACAAAATGAACAAACAAAGCAGAAATGGACCCCAAAATACAGAGAACAAACTGGTGGTTAGGGGGTGGGGTGATGGGCAAAATGGGTGAAGGAGAGGGGAAGTATAGGCTTCCAGATATGGAATGAATAAGTCACAGGGTCAAAAGGCACAGCATAGGGACTACAGTTAATGGTACTGTAATAATGTTGTATGGTGACAGATGGTAGCTACACTTTGGGGTGAGCGCGGCCTAAGTTACAGAGCTGTCGAATCACTGTTGTGCACCCGAAACTAATCTAACATTGTGTGTCAACTATACTTCACTAAAAAAGAAAAATAGTAGTGCATGATCTAAAGAGAGAGAGAGGTTGACAGAGAGCAGGGCACATTCAAGGATCCAAAATAAATTCAGAGCAACTGGATCAGAATACAAGGTGGGCACAGCGAGAGGTGAGGTCAAGGAGGTAAAGAAGAGACGGAAGAAGACAGAAGCTTTGACTGATTTAGACAGCATTGCTCAAAGTGTGGTTCCACTGAGCACATCAAATGCGCTGGAAATGCTTCTTCAAAATGAGAATTTCTGGGCTCTTTCTAGGGCTGGGTGGGGTTTGGGAAGCACTATGCTATTTACTTCTGTGTTTGGAAGCTTCCATCATAAAATGTTTTTGTTTAAATGAATTTTCATGGCATTCATTCATTCATTCACTCATTCATTCATCCGACAACATTTGCCAAACACCTAGTATGTGAGTGGAAAGGACGTTTCATGCTCTACTCCCTAGTAGGTAGGGATCTACTCAAAGTGGAGCCACAAAGTCAAGGACAAAACCTTCTCTGGAGGTAACTTACAGTCATCTGTCACAGAGGTCAGTGTTAAGATCTCTTTTTAATGGACTTTCTTTTATTTTTTTAGGATTTTTTTTAAGTTTATTTATTTTGAGAGAGTGAGAGCCTGAGCGGGGAAGGGACAGAGTGAGAGGGAAAGAGAATCCCAAGCTGGTTCTGAGTCATCAGTGCAGAGCCCGTGAACCGTGAGATCATGACCTGAGCTGAAATCAAGAGTCTGATGCTTAATCGACTGAAACACCCAAGTGCCCCAAGGATTTTTTATTTTTAAGTCATCTCTATACCCAACATGGTGCTCAAACTTACAACCCAGAGATCAAGAGTCACATGCTTCACTGACTGAGCCACCGAGGGGCCCTACCTTTGTTTCTTTTAAATGATAAGGAATGCACAGTGATGTTTCCAAATCTGATGAGGCCAACAGCTCCTCTGGACAATGATCTGTCAAGCTGATCAAGGAAAATTGCACGAAATATTCACAAAGCTGTGGAGGGAAAAACAAACATCATATGAAGTTTAGTGTCCCACAGTTAGGACTGGTGGTTCTAGAGAAAATACATCCACAAAACCTACAGACTGTTGATCTCTGGGTCATAGTGACAACCTAGGCAAAGTCTCCAGGAAGGATCACACACTGTTGCTGTAGAACTGGCTCTTAGGGCCCATAAGGCCCCTTGGAATGTTATCAGGTAAAACAACCCAAAAGAAGCCAGGCTGAGAACACGATGGAAAGATGTAAGGTGCCCCATATCTTTAATTCCAAGTGATAACTAATTGCAAGACATACCATTAATTTAATAACGGATTTTGGGGGCAACCCTACCCCACCCCGTCAAATGTACACCCTGATTATAATATACATCCTAATTTCATCTATTCTAAATGTAAAAAAGAAAAGAAAAAAAAAAGTGGCCCCTGAGAACTGATGTTATTTATTGAGACCCTACTTTGTAGCCTCATTTCTTTTAGCCTCATTTTAGTCTAACAATCCTCTGGGGAAGCACAGACTTGATAACTAGCTTAGGGTTCCCTGACCCCCATAAGTGGCAAAGCTGAGTTTCAAATTCGAACTTAGCTGTCCCCTAACTGGGATACACAGGACATTCCAGAGGGTCATCAGGCAAAAATAGTAATCAGGACACCACTTTCCAGACCCTTGACTTCCATAGGCCCTCTTCCCTAAAATGGAGCTTCCTGGGAATAAGAGAACTCACACACTGAGACTGTCCCAACTTTACAAAAGAAGGGGGACCCAACATGAGGAACAATTCCCTGGAGTGGTCCACACCCACAGGGTCTGTTGCACTCCTGCACAGGTGGTGGGAGTGATAACAATCTTCCTTTAACAATTTTGTTCTTTTTTCCCCCTGCTTTCATCAAAGAATGTATACTCTTAAGGGAGAGTCATATAGGAGCAACGAGAAAAATTGAGCACTAAAATGTCTTTCTCCACTTTCAATGTAGTCAATAAAATACTTTGAAGCATTAAAAATAAATCAGGGGTGCCTGGGTGGCTCAGTCAGTTAAGTGTCTGACTTCAGCTCAGGTCATGATCTCATGGTTCATGGGTTCGAGCCCCGTATCGGGCTCTGTGCTGACAGCTCAGAGCTTGGAGCTGCTTCAGATTCTGTGTCTCCTTCTCTCTCTGCCCCTCCTCTGCTCATGCTCTGTCTCACTCTGTCTCTCAAAAATAGATAAATATAAAAAATAAATAAATCAGGACAGAAGTCTGTAGAGGAAGTAGGAATAGTAACACACGTTCAAGGAGATAAAAGTATGTAGATATTTTGCATGTTAAATTAGATTTTTCATACATTTTAAACTGGATTGTAGTGGGTATGAAATCACAGATGCTATAGTCACTGGATATCATATTTCATCAGATAAATTTAAAAGTGTGATGTAACAGTTAGTTTTAAATGTCAATATTTACAATATGCCAGAAATCACACCCTTTGCAGCTATTTAAACTTAGATAAACAATTTTTAGATTTCATTTTTAGGATGTGCTGGAGGCAGGGAGTGGATACCCGTAGGAAATTATATTAGGGCTGCATAAATGAGTGAGCAAAGTTGCAGGCCACTGCCCCTGCCTGTCTGATGAAATTCTGCACTGTTTTTCACTTCTCAAAACTGGTCTCTAGGACCTTCTCAATATTTGGGTAATAATTACATCAAAAGGCAATGAAGACTGGGGCTGGGGGTGGGGGGTGGGGGAAGGGATGAAATGGGAGTGGTTGGTAAATTTTTTAGTTATGGGTAAATTGGGGGGATCTAATGTGCAGCATGGTTAATAATATGGTATTGTATACTTGAAATTTGCTAAAAGAGACCTTAAATGTTCCTGAGCTCTAGGAAGTAGGTAAGAACTAATCTATATTGACTGAATTACCTACCAAAGGCCTGGACCTATTGAGGCTTTGCACCTATCAGTCTTTACTGCTCATGGTGGGCACGATTATGGGGATAATTAGAGACTCAGGGTGGTAAAGGAGTTGCTAATGCAACTTACAGCTGCTCTATGCCTAACGGCTACCGGTAAACCCTAGAACCAGGATTCAGCTCTGTCTTAATCCAAACCCAGTGTTCTTCCATTGGACCATGCTGCCTCCAGGAATCAGAGAAAAATCTGGGTCCACATTGGTTGTTTCCTTTCTCTGTGTAAAACAATGTAGACCACACAACCTTGCCCAATTCTTTCCTCCATTCCTCCTCACATTTTCTGAGGCCGGAGCATGGCCTCCCTCTAGCGTTGGGGCAGAAGGCTGGAGAGGCAGCTGGCCATCTTCCAAGAGAACTCAACCACGTCCTCCCCTCCCCCCACTTCCTTCTCTGTCCAGGCTCCACAGTGAGCCCCAGACTTACTCCTCCAGAGCCACAGTGATCAAAGGAAGGGAAGAAAACAGTGGCAAGCCAGATCCCCTCTGACTTGCTGCTGAATGGGGATTTTGGTCGGATGTTGAGTTTACCTGGAATGCCCCGGTGCTATTTTGGGAAGGCAGACATCCTATGAAAACAATGAAGTGGAAAAGAAAACAGCAAAAGCAAAATCCAGAAGCCCAGTTGTTGCCAAAACAGCCCCACGCAGCCCTGGAATCACAAGCCAGTCACGCAAAGAGCTGAGACGCCAGGTGTCCAACTTACCAGCAGGAAATGTCTGGTATAGGGAAGGGTCCCTTTGAAGTTCCCGACAAGTCGGTGACAAGATGGAGAGATCCTGGGAACAGCCTGCAGGTTAAGAGAAGGGCACGACCTAGCTTGAGTTGGAGGTTCTGCTCCACCATTCCTTAGGCAAGTAGCCTCATCCAGAAGATGGACAGACTCATAATGGTTGCCCCTGGGTTTCTGTAAGAAGGCAAATGAGGGGCGCCTGGGTGGCGCAGTCGGTTAAGCGTCTGACTTCAGCCAGGTCACGATCTCGCGGTCCGTGAGTTCGAGCCCCGCATCGGGCTCTAGGCTGATGGCTCAGAGCCTGGAGCCTGTTTCCGATTCTGTGTCTCCCTCTCTCTCTCTCTCTGCCCCTCCCCCGTTCATGCTCTGTCTCTCTGTCCCAAAAATAAATAAACGTTGAAAAAAAAATTAAAAAAAAAAGGCAAATGAAATGACAGAACCATAATATGTTGTGTAATACTATTTTTGTGCAATCTCTGAGAGGACTAGTTAGTACTGTATAACCAGCGATTGTCCTTAAAATTTCTTAAAGGAACAGAGAACACACCCATCTTCTACATGTAGCTTCTCTAGGATCCCAGAAAAGAAGCATGTTCTGTATCATTCTCTTTTCCACCAGGGTTGGGGGAAACTCCATTCTGAAGTAGTCTGAGTCTGTGCATGGCTGGAGCAAACAGGGATCACAGTCATATAAATGAAAGTTTCGATATGTTGACATTGATTTCAGGTGAAAAATTTTCAACTACTGGCTTGTGTACAATCCTTTGGTCAAAAGGCCAAAAAAAGGAGGAGTAAACAAGAGGAAAGCAACTTTTAAAGGAGATTGGGAGCTCAGATGGAAAAGCCAGACAATAACAAGTGTTGATAAAGATGTGGAGATAATCAGAACTGTCCTACACTGCTCTTAGGAATGTAAAATGGTGCAGCCACTTTGGAAAACAGTGTGGCAGTTTCTTGAAATGTGCAACATCGAGTTACCATGTGACCCAGCAATTCCACTCCTAGGCATCTACCTGCAAGAAAAAAAAGAAGTACAACCACATAAGAACTTTTCTGTGCATGGGGATACCTGGGTGGCTCAGTCGGTTAAGCATCTGACTTCAGCTCAGGTTATGATCTTGTGGTTCATGGGTTCAAGCCCCGTGTGGGGCTCTGTGCTGACAGCTTAGAGCCTGGAGCCTGCTTTGGATTCTGTGTCTCCCTCTCTCTCTCTGCCTCTATCCCACTCATGCTCTGACTCTCTCTCTCTCTCAAAAATAAAAGAAACATTAAAAAAATTTTTTTAAACTTTTCCATGCATGTCCATAGCAGCATTATTCCTAGTAGTTAATGAGTGAGAACAACCCAAATGTCCATCAGCTAATGAATGGATAAACAAAAGTGGTATATCCACACAATGGATTATTATTCATTCAACAAAAAAAGGAAGCACCAGTACATATTACAATGTGGATGAATTAACTTATGTCAAATGTCCCAAATAAGCAAATCCATAGTGACAGAAAATGGGTTAGTGGTTTCTGGGGGCTTAGGGAATGGGAGATGGGGAGTGACCGTTAATGGGTATGGGCTTTCCTTTTAGGCCAATGAAAATGTTTTGGATTTATATAGTGGTGATGGTGGCACAATTCTAAATAGCCTGAAAACCACTGAAATGTACACTTTAAAAAGCTGAATTTTGTGGTAGGTAAATCATATCTCAATAAAGCTGTTGAGAGAGGAAGAGGGTAAGCAAGAAATCTCAAGTCCAGGATGTGGAAAGTAATAGAAGTTGCCTTAAAGGAACAGAAGAAATAAAACGTGACTTGTTTGATGAGAATTCTAGATTGTAGGGAATGATCATCTGGGGGAAAAACCAAAGTTTACAAACTGAATAACTAGATTGTAGGGAATGATCATCTCAGTGGGGCGGGGGGGACCAAAGTTTACAAACTGAATAAACAAATTTGTTTAGGGGAAGAGAAAGAGAAAGAAATTCCACAGAGCCAGGTGGGACTGAACAGAAGGCCACATCCCTGTAAGATCCCCAATGCATAGTCTGACTTTGCTTTGTAGCCTGGGAGCTCCCTGTGCATATTATATAGTATTTTGGTTCTCAATGGACCCAAATACTATATGGACATAGTCACTGGGGATTTATTGAGAATTGATTGTGTGCTACACGCCTTGCTAGCTCTGTGGGGAGAGAGGAACTGAGTGGAACCTGGGTCCCCAAGAGCTGCCTCCTGGCTAGCCCCGAGTCCTCCAACTCACCTTTCCCTCCAAAGTCCAGAGCACCTGCCAATCTCTCCCATCCCACTGGTGGTCAGAATTCTAGGCCCTCCTTCATCCCCCTTGCCCAATCCCTGGGAATTCTGCAGTTACGTCTCTCTCAATCCAGCTTGTTTCCAGTGAATGCTTGATCAACAGCCTCATACGTCTGTCCCCTGTAGCTGCCATCTGCTGTCCATGCGGCTTCACCCCACACATGGCGCATCTCCCTCCCTGCATTCCGCAAAGAAGCAAGGACACAAGACAGCTGGCGTAACTGACTTTTACAGTTTGGCAGAAATCAGGGACGGGGTGATGGCAGAGCAGAAGAGAAGGAAAAGCTGAAAATGGAGGAGAAGCCACCACTGTGCTGTTCCCTTGGCCAATCCTGCTCCAGGGACCTCTCATCAGCCAGCCATTCCGGTCCTCACGGCTCCACCCACTGCTGCTGTTTTGTCAAAGAACTATCTCCTCCTCCTTCTCTTTTCTTCTCTCCTCTTCCAGACTCTGTCAGCTCTTCAGAGGAAAGGCCCAAACCTCTTTCCTTTAGAGCTTCCAAGGATCCTTCACACATATCTGTTACTGTATTATAGGGAGCCGTTTAACCCACCTTTTTCCCAATCCTCTCCCACCCAGCCAGGGTACAGACTGTGCCTAGTTTGGGGGCGGGGGGAGGTGAGGGAAAGTGGGAAAGACATCTGCCTTCCGAACAGCCCAATGTTTCCCAGGGCAGCTCTGACTGTGGTCAGCTTTTTCAGGCACCACTTTCCAGCCATTAACCCCAGTACCTGTCCTCGAAGTTGCAGCAACCAGACAACTGACTGTGGGCTGAGCCTGGCACCGTGGTCAGACTCAAAGTCCCGGCTGGCACATCTCTGTCCCGGAGGGTGGGCACTGCTCTACAGGTGCCCCCCACAGGGACCCAGATGATGACAAAGTCTGGCCCTGGTGTGTTAGTTTCCTAGGGCAGCCATAACAAATTGCCATGAACAGCCTGGCTTAAAAACAACAAAAATGTATTCTCTCACAGCTCTAGAGGCTAGACGTTCAAAATCAAGGTGTCATCGCCAGGCCACGTATCCTCCAAAGGCTCTAGAGGAGAATCCGTCCTCACCTCTTCTGGCTTCTGCTGACTCCTGGCATCTCTTGGCATGTGGTGGCGCATCTCCAATTTCTCTCTCTCTACCTTCATAGGTGTTGACACACTCTCTCTCTTCCTCTCTGTGTATCTCTGTGTCTCAAATCTTCCTCTCCTCACTTTCACAAGGACACCATCATTGGATTTAGAGCCCACTCCTGAAATCTGGAACTTAATTAATCCTGCAAAGACCCTATTTCCAAATAAGGTTGTATTCGTAGGTACCAGGACTTAGGATGTGCACACATCCTTTGCGGGGGGGGGGGGGGGAGGAACTCAATTCAACCTACCACACTTGGCCCAGGGCTACTTTAAAACTCTGGCTTGTCAGCTTTGTGGCTTCAAACATGCCAGAGAGGAAGGTCAAAGAAAAAGTAAGGGGGAAGGGTTGCAGACCCTGGGATCAGGGCAGTGGAAAAACAATAAACAGCAGAAGGCAGGAAGGTCTTCTGTCTAGAGTTCCTTGCTCCCATCCTGCCCCATGTCTCACCCCTTCCCTCTCTGCAGCATCCCAGATTCTTAACTTCAGATGAAGACAGAATGAGCCATCTCTTTCCTAAAACATCCAGTGGAACTGGCTACAGAACATGCAGGAACCTGTAATCCCAGGAGCTTAGCCACCCCCTCCCGGAAACAGACATCTGTCTCTGTCTACTGAGTCCCTGGACCTCACCCTCACTGCGGTGGGGAGAATATGGCACTTTGACCCCACACAGCCCTTCCATTATTCAGCAGCATTCAGCAGGTGCATACAGGCTGCTGGGATAGAGTAGGTCAAAGTTATAAACCAGATGCTTGGTGTTTGAGGTGTTTTCCTCATACCCGTTTCCAGGTCCACAGAACTGAGCATACGCCCAATTCCAAGGATGGAGGAAGAGGTCATTGCAAAAGGGTAGGCTCAGGAGCCTGGCGGCCTGGGTTTGAATCTCAGCACTCTCTTCTTGCCACTATGCAATCTCAGGCAGGAGAGGGGGGCTTACCCTCTCTGAGCCTCAGTCCCCTCTCCCGTAAAATGGGGGTAGCAAATGTAGCTGCCTCGCACGGTTGCAAGGCTTGACTGAGGCAATGCATTAAAGAAAAAACAAAAAGGTGTTGATTTAAGAAAACAATAGAAGATTTCAGCTGCCTCGTTCAGTGAGGCAGTCCTACCCAGATGCAAAGTTTTAAGAGTTTAAAAAGAGGTCAGTTTCTTGAATCATGCCAGCTCTGCAGCCTACAGAAGTGCCGACAAGGCACCAGACTCTCTCCTTCTTGGTTTGCAGGAGCACAGTCCTGTCCCGTCTGAGGGCTGGCATGCCAGCTGAGAGATAAACAGAATGGACTCGGAGGAGGACATTGTTCTCCAACAGGCCTGGCCCCAGCCCAGCTGGGGTGAGCACTTCCTTTCCAGAGCTCCAAAAGGCGACAGTCCGAAAGATAATTAAAAATCAGCTGGCCGTGGTTACCGAGAAAAAGGCTCTGAGCTCCTTGAGTGTGGAGCAGACAGGGCATCCCAGGTTATTAATTAGGCATACCACATTTGCATGGTGTAGAGGACAATTGTCAGGTTGGGAGCTGTCAGCTTTAAATAGTGTTTGTGCCTCTCGAGGACCTATTGGCAGCGGAGGTCAGAGAGGCTCTCCAAGTCAATTTTCAGGAGTCTGGAGGAAGGGTTGACAAACAACCTGCACTTTATCTAGTTTACCCTGCAACTCCAGGGACATTCCAGAAAGTCTTGGTTTCAACGGTTTTTCACCTGGGCCTGTGACACAGGTCATATGCTCACTCACCCTTCCATCACTGGAAAAATGAAAGGGCATAGAAATAAAGTATGTGACGCAGTGCAGGGATCCGGAAGTCCAGAAGCTCCCAGATGTGTGCAACTGTGTGTGGGCAACTCAACACACCTCTGCACGCACCAGTCTCTGTGACCAGACGGAGGGATGACATAGGTCTAAACCAGAGGTAGAGAATGAAGATGTGATTTATCCCACTCCTGGGACCCTCCAAGGAGATGAGACTGCCAGAGAAGACCAAGGCCACTGCAGGCAGAGTAGCTGGCTGTCCTGACCCGTGCCAGGTTCGGAAGATGACCCACACTGTGTCTGGATCTGCTCAAGTTGAAGTTTCCCTTCTCATCTGCCTTTGAAATGCCATCCTTTCCAGTTATTGTCCCTAACACAGGGTATTTCATAAGCTGGCCCACTAGAGTGGATCTTGCCTGTCACCCTGTCCTAGGCATGGACTCACCTTCTCTCCTCTGTCCCTACTTCTGCCCACATGCTCAGAACAGCAGCTTCCATGGTTGTATAGTACAGCACTGTCACTATGGTTACATTGGTCCAGATATATAACTTAACTTGAGAGAGGATTTATTTTCTTTCCAGGTATTCCAATAACAAGTAAAACTTGGAAGCTATAGGCTATCATCCTCTGCCATCAAGACTGGGAGCAGAAAAAGCATAGCAGAAATAAAATCAAATGATCCTGAACTCTAATCTCAGCTCCCCTACTTACTAGGCTCCCCTACTTACTAGCTGTGTGTCTCTGGGCAAATTACTTAGCCTCTCTGAGCCTGATAAAAACAGAACCATTCAGAGTTGCTGCAAAGCTTAAATGAGGCTATACATCAAGAGCCGAACACTGAAAGGCGGTCAAAAATGGTGATCCTCCTTGCCTCTTCCTTCCTTAGCTTCCAAGATGGGGCAAGATCTGCGCAGCCAGGGTGATGTAGTCTTAATCCACTGTCTACACACAAGAAGAGAGCTTAATAGAGCCCAAACACAGGCCTTGCTGACACACGTGAACATTTTATAGGAAGGTTTGAATATGATTCAGTTGTAAAAGCACTTATAAGGGACATCGTGGTGAGTATGATAGGGTTATACTCTCGCAGTCTCCACGTGTGACATACAAACTCCAGACAGTCAGCAGGGCCCATGGATAATGTGGTGAGATCATGCTTCACCCATCAATGAGGACCCCTTGCAACAGGGTCAGGAAAAATGTGGGTTGTGCCAACCCTAGGGCTGCTGGCACAATCTGTCTAGGATCACCAGAGGAGAACCATTGTCTCTCAGCTCCTCTGATGCCCTGGAAGCAGGAGAAGTTACTAGAATGTGCTGGAGAAGAATGGTCATGTAAAGCTCCATAAAAAGAGATGGCAGTTCCATCATGCTGGGAGGAAAGAGGTCCGGGGGGCAGCAAGCAGCCTTGCAAGTGAACGTGGTAGCAGCCTACGAGTGGGAGCAGGACAGACGCATAGACTCTATTTAATGAACGACGGCCAGTGTATAGTGAGCTCCTATCATGGGTTAGGTCTGGCACTACATGTTTTATTTGAGAAGACTTATTTAATCATCAAACAATCCTATGAGGATGATACTATTTGAAACTTCACAGATGAGAAAACGAATGCTCTGTTTGGTAGAGAGATTTGTTCAAGGTCACCTTGCCACGAAGTGGTGGGGCCAGGACCCTAACCTAGGTCTCTATGAGTCCTGGGTCCCTGAGTCTCCATTTCTGCACTGTTTCCAATATTGAAGCTGAAAAACCCTTGGGAATCTGCCCTCTGGGACTCACTCGGTGGTATGTATCACCTGGGAGCTTGCTGGCTTCTAGCCCCACCAGAACTGCTGAGTTAGAATCAGCAGATCAACAAGGTGTTTTGAATGAACTTTCAAGTTTGAGAAGCCCAGCTCTGGATTAAAAACCATCATTTCTCATGTGGTTTTCTCCAATCACCAGTGCTCTAGGATGTTAATAGGATTGAAAAATTTTATGGTCAAAAGAGTTTAGGAAAAAGTGAGTTGAATAAAACCAAACTGGCCTCTGTGTTACTGGTTCTCTCGGCACCTTTAACAGATTGATGTATATATATTACGATGTGCTAATTGGGGAGTGGAGTTTATAGTATACCTCAAACTTATTTGACCTTTGAGACTTTTTTTTTTTTTTTTTTTTTGAGAAACAGCTTGCAAAATTGGTATACCAACTAGCTCACTTTGGGAATGACTGATTTAGACTAACTGCGTTATAGCACAGCTGTGTAAATGAGGTGGAGAGAAGCTGTTGATTTGCCCAAGGTGGCAGTCAGCTGGTGACTGGGCCGGGCCTGCAGTCAGGCTTGCAGACTCTGTGTGCCCTGCTATTTCCAAGGTCCCGGGCTGGGAGGCCCAGAAATTAAATTCCAGTCCTGACCCCTTTGCCTCCTCAGCTTTTTCCCAGTCATGAGAAAGTCACCGTGCGCCATGATCAAACACAACAGGAGGAGAACGGAGTCAAACAGGCTAACCCGTGTTCAAACTCCTCTCGAGAGGCAAAACCACAAGACTGAGATCACAGAGCTGGCAAGTGGTAAAGCGAAAGGAGGGAGAGCAGGTGTGTCTGGTTCCAGTGCCCGGGGCTCCCTCCCTCTCTCGAGGCAGAGATCCTTCTGCAACAGGCAGAGCTGAGTCCAGAGATATTTTACAGGGTGAGTCCTGAAGAAAGAACCAGGCCTCCCCCCAGATAAACCTTGGAAAGCTCAACCGCAGAGTCACAACAAACAGTGAGTCACATCTCAACCCTTGGGAGAAAAAAAGGGCAGGGTGTGGTGGCCAGGAGAGCTTTGCTGGGGGGCAGACATCGAGGAGGTGCCCACTGCCACGATGAGGAGCTCAGATGCTAAGGGACTTCTTTGGATCTTGAAGATGCAACTCTTCCAGCTTCTGCCAAAGGTTCGGTGGCTGGGTAGCCCATATCCTGGTTACACAGCAGGCCCTGTGTCTGGGCATCTCAGGGACAAGTAAGGTCACAGAAGCAACTCCCTGAGCAGCTGAAGAATGGGTTCATCTCCCCCAGGTGTTCCTGCCTTCCCTTGGTACCTTTTCCTGCTTTCCGTCTATTTGGACACTCAAGACTTAGGGTGATCATTTGACCTCAGACCTTAAGAGTTACGGAGAGAATGGAAGTAAGTCATTCCACTGAGCCATAGTGCCAGGCCTGCCGAGAGGCACTTTGCACACATTATCTCATCCTCCCTACGGTCCTGTGAGGCACGCACTATTTTCTTCCTCATTTTGCAGGCTAGAAGGCGAGGCACAGAGAGGTTAACTGGTCTGCCTGAGGTCACCAAGTGAGAGAACTGAGACGTGAGCCCATAGCCTTTGGAGTCTAACACCCTTTTAGGAGTACTTTGAGTCTGGGGAGCCAGGGAGAGAGAATAAAATGTGGGTTAGCAACACCCATACACCCGTGAAGGGCAGTCTAGCCCCGAGGACCCATGGTGCTGCAGGGGAGCCACAGAAGGCAACACACTCGGACCCCAGCCCACACGGATTCAGCCGGAATCCCCAGGCGGAGCCCACACATCAGACTGTTAAAGCCTCTGAGGTGCTTCCGAAGAACGGTCACAGCTGAGTACCGGCCTCCTTGCTTTACAGATGGGGACACTTGGTCCAGGGAGGTGAAGCAGCTTCCCCATGGCTGTGCACCCCATAACACCAGGGAGGACCCCATGCGAAGTCTCCTGATTCTCCAACAGCTAGGACTGGCTTTCAGCACCACCTCTCCAGCCAATGAGCCACGTAACCGTGAGTCATTTACCTTCATGACGAAAGACTTATACGCATTTAAGTGCTCTAGATGGCATGAGGGTTCAAGGAACTCCAGTGTTCTCCCGACCCAGCCCTCACCTCCAATCCAGCCCACTTTCTACTAAAGAACAGCAGACAGAGACATTTATGAGCAAGAGTGGGGTTGAGAATCTGACCATCCTTGAGCCTTGAGGACAGGGCAGGACTTGGGGTGCCGTGGAGGGGTTGCCTGCCCCCAAGGAGTCCTGGGAAAGGACTCAGATGCCGTACCAGTCGGCAGGGAGAGGTGCCTGGGGGAGGAGGTGGGGCTGAGATGGCTCCTACTGAACTAGAAGGCAGCCCGGAGCTGGGTCCCTCCTCCCAGGAAATGCAGGTGGTGCCACCAGGTGGACAGAGGTGCTTTGCCTTTGAGAACCCTGGCAAGGTGCTCTCCAGGTAGGGACAGCTGAGAGGCAGCTTGAAACACGTGCTTCCCCTCCTGCGCATGCCTTTGCTATACAAGTAATTGGTTGACTAAAACCCGGTACAAATACCCTAACTGTTAACGGTGTTTATTTCCAGCACAGTGGGCTTATGGGGGACTTTCACTTTCTTGGTCATCTGTTTCTTGGGCTGTTGGCTTTCTCATAACAATCACTGCACTGCCTTTGTTATCATAAATAATGAATTTTTTTAAAGTTTTTCTTTATTTATTTTGAGAGATAGAGAGTGAGCAGGCGAGGGACAGAGAGAGGGGAATAGAGGATCCAAAGCAGGCTCTGTTCTGACAGCAGAGGGCCCAATGTGGGGCTCGAACTCACAAACCCTGAGATCAGGCCAGAGCCTAAGTTGGGTGCTTGACTGACTGAGCCACCCAGGCTTCCCAGTAAACAATGAATTTGTAAATGCTGGTATAAGGATCCCTGCTTTTCAAAAGTTCATGTTGTGCCACCTCACTTTTACCAAAGGCCTGTAAAAATTTTTCCTAACCTGAAGAAATTCGAAGAGGGTTTTTGCTTTTACGAACCTGTCATCTCTTCTTTGCTTTCCGCCAGACTTAGAAAGGTTCTGTGGGAAGGCCCTACTTTCAGAGAGCGGGGGGAAACCTGGATCGGTATTTGCAAAACATCAGTTACCTGCGTCGTCCTGTGGACTTTCAGGGAACATCAGTCATTTGAAGAAAGACTTTTTTAATTATTGCAGCCTGGGCACGATTTGGTGCCCTCTCTCTGATCCTCGCTGTTTTAAAGGACAGCTTCCTTAGCCCCGGGGTGCCCTTGGCTCTTTCAGAGGAAGCCTTTCTGGCCTCATCAGCTTCTGGCCCTACTTTGTCCCACCATCGAAAGCACCCCCTTCCCCCACCACCTTTCTCTCCACCTCACACCCAGGTGTGTGCCTGTAGCTCTGTCAGCTACAGTCACATTGGAGACTCACACCTTTCACTCCTCGCGCCTCAACAGCAAAAAGACACCAGCCTCTAGTGTATAAGGATTTATTACCCCCTTACCAAGTGACACCTCTCAGTGCAGGAGGGGTGGGGAGGGAAGAGGCCCTAAAACTATGGCTGTGCTGGAGAATCCTGATTGTTCTGTACCAGAAAGTGGCCCCAAGCCTGGCTGTCTCCAGAGGTGATGTCGGGAGGAGACAGCAACAGGGAACACCTCAAAATGAGCAACTTCCCAAAAAGTGACGTGAAGGTAGCCTAGGTGCACAGGGGTCAAGCCTCTGGAGTGGGCTCCCAGCTTCTCAGTGTTGTTCACCCTGGGCCCTGCTGCTCTGCCCAACGAGACACAGCCAGGTGTGGAAATGCTTAGCAGAGCACTGTGGAATCACATCATGTTGGTTTAGGGACAGTCACCTGGGTGCACGCTTAGCCAAAGTTCCATCTGCTGGCAACACTAATGAGAGTCTGACAGATCTCCAACGTGGTGGTAGCTTCAGAAGGAGGCATCAAGGGGATCGTGACTGTGCACGGTCTTCCCTTGTGCACTGATTTGAGAGAGTAACCCTGTCTAAAATGAGACGCCCCCATAAGTGTAGGATCCCCAGCTCCTTCATTTGTGCCAACGTTCCTTTGTTCTCTTTCTGTCCAGCTCCAGACTCTTGTCCCCAAGTTTTTGACCCTACCCCGGGGATGGAAAGCCAAGTGCTCCATCACAGATGACTCCTGGAGTATCTGGGTTGGATCAGAGGCCACCAGAATTTGGTGTGTGTGGGGGATCCTTCTAATCCTGTAAGGCCCAAAGGGAGTAGAGAGCCTGGTATTCATGGAAAAGGCATCACCTGTCTCATAGAACTCAGCTGGAAAGAGTCCTGCTCATGGGTGCCAGCCTCTTCGTAGTTACAGGAATCTGAATTATGAAGACACTGGACAGGGGACAGGCCCCAGGCTGGAAGACAGATGAAGTATTTCTCTGGAAGGGAATCTTGGCCCCGTGCAGTCCTGGGAAGTGCCAGGGCTTAGCTCCTAAGTGAGGATTGCTGGTGCTGACAGCTGGGAGTCAGGGTTCTGGGGCCATTCACTGAGGGGGAGCCAGTGGTCCTGGGGCAGAAGGAGCCCTTCCGGAGGTGGGGGGTCATGTGGAGGCTCTGGATTCCCTAGACACCCACAGGCTGGCCCCTCTGAGGGCTCCTGGGGTGTCAGAGCCATTTCATAAGCACCTGCCACACTCAGCAGCTCAGGCTGAATGCTTCTGGAGTGTGGAGAGTGGACAGAGGGGGAGAAGCAGGCTTCTTCCCAGGCAGCTCTGTGGCCCAGAGGAAATGTAGACACTGCATTTGCCCCGGAGTTGTCTGCTGGTTGAGAGAGAATGCTGGTTGAGAGCACACACTTGGGTGGGTCGGAAGACAGAGGTTCTCATCCCACTCCTACTGGGTGCTGGCTGAGTGCTGCAGACAACCCGCTGGACTTCTCTGAGCCTTAGTCTTCTCACCCACAAAATAGGATAATAATACCATGATCAGAAGGTTGTTGCAAGGCTACAAGAAAAAAGAAGCAAAAGGTACAAAGGTGTGTCAGAGAGTGTGGCCTGCTGTGGTAGCTGAGCCACATGCTGGCAGGGCAGGGAAGGACAGGTGGGGGGGGGGGGGTGTCCCAGACAATGAAAAAAATCTCTGTGTCATCAACAATGTCTTCTGCTTATTTTGTTTCTTTTTTTTTTTTGGTGGCGGTGGGGGGGGGGCAGTCCTTCATATTATAAATAATTTGCTATAATGTATATAATTTTATCTTTCAAAATAGTCTCCTAGATTTTTTTTTTAGAATATATTGTCAAATTGGTCTCCATACAACACCCAGTGCTCATCCCAACAGGTGCCCTCCTCAATGCCTATCACCCACTTTCTCCTCTCCCCCACCTCCCATCAACCCTCAGGTTGTTCTCAGTATCCAAGAGTCTCTTATGGTTTGCCTCCCTCCCTAACTTTTTTTTTCTTTCCCCTCCCCCATGGTCTTCTGTTAAGTTTCTCAAGATCCACATATGAGTGAAAACATAGAGTATCTGTCTTTCTCTGACTTATTTCACTCAGCATAATACCCTCCAGTTCCATCCACGTTGCTGCAAATGGCCAGATTTCATTCTTTCTCATTGCCAAGTAGTATTCCATTGTATATAAAAACCACATCTTCTTTATCCATTTGTCAGTTGATGGACATTTAGGCTCTTTCCATAATTTGGCTATTGTTGAAAGTGCTGCTATAAACATTGGGGTACAAGTGCCCCTATGCATCAGCACTCCTGTATCCCTTGGGTAAATTCCTAGCAGTGCTATTGCTGGGTCATAGGGTAGGTCTATTTTTAATTTTTTGAGGAACCTCCACACTGTTTTCCAGAGTGGCTGCACCAGTTTGCATTCCCACCAACAGTGCAAGAGGGTTCCCATTTCTCCACATCCTTCCAGCATCTATAGTCTCCTGATTTGTTCATTTTAGCCACTCTGACTGGCGTGAGGTGGTATCTGAGTGTGGTTTTGATTTGTATTTCCCTGATGATGAATGACATTGAGCATCTTATGCTTGTTTTGTTTCTAATAAAGCATGTGAGGAAAGGAGAGGAGCTGTCTATAGGGAGAAGGTTCTAGAACACAGGGTGGTGGTGGAGGGGAGGAGGTCACGATGAGCAGATATTTCTCCTCCTGTGTGGTCATGAAGTCTGCCCACATATTTCTGATGTCCCACTTTTCAGATAAAGACTCCTATTAACCAAAATAAACTATACAGTGAAGGGATCGGATGGACTGAATTTCAAACTCCAAGAACAACCTGGTATCTACTAGATATCCCGAGGCTGAGAAACCACCCTGGACACGCACACGTGTGCCCACCCACATTTGTGCACCATTGCTCATGCACATTTTGTTCCTGGGGTTCAAGTTAGAATAAACTGGTGTTTGTGGGAAGCCATGGGTTTGTGCTCCAGGCTTGGGAGCCTCTCTGCTGCTGCCATTAGGTTGAGAGGACTGAGGCCCAGGGCCACTCTCTGGTCTGGTCTCTGCATGATCCCAGTGGCAAGGTGGAGAGTGGGACCACAAGCGATGCAGCAAAGAAGAGGAGGATGGGAGACAGGGGTGTGGGGCCTTGGCTTTATCACATCCCCAGAGGCACCCAAGAGATAGCAAAATGCCAGGCTCAGGCCTGGGAAGAACCCAGAAGACCAGCCAGTGCCCAGCCAGTACACCTGCATGGTTGGGGTAAAACCAGGGGGACTCAGGAGTGGTATTTACAGTCATCTTCCCCCAGCCCCCTTGACCCAGGACCAAGCTGTGTGGCTCCTGAGAGTAGCAACATTGAATCATTAAGTGATTCATTCATTCATCTAACAACCATTTCTGAAACAGATCTATATTCTGCTTTGGGAAGGAGCTCAGAACTTATAGCTCAATTCTCCCCTGAATGTTTCTTGCATTCCCCCTTTCTCGGCAAGATGGAGAAGGCCTTCTGAAATCTGAATGTGATGTGAGTACCACCACCACCACCCCCAGTACAGCAAACTCCAGTGGAGGGCAGGGTCTGTTGACTTGGAGTGGAGAAAATTCTCCTTTGCCTCATGTGCCCCACACTTTGTCTCCTCCCTGTGTCTTCTCAAGCTGATGCCAGGCTGGATCAAAATGCCCTGGCCTCATTAAGCATCACCCTCATGCCCCAGCAGCCATACCATCAGGCAGACACAGACAGATGCTCCAGCGTGGGACTTACTCAACAGACTCACCACAACAGAGACGGTGATTAACTCTAGCTTGGGAGAGTGAGGGAAGCTTTGAGAGGGAGGGAAGAGATGAACTCAGCCTGAGAGATGGCTGGAGGGTTGATGGAAGGCTGAGGGAACATTGTTGGCAAAAGCTGACAGGCGAGAACAAGTGAAGGCTGAATACATTTTGATGGATATTCAGATGGCTCCCTGACTCTGTGCCAATCACTTCCTTGTACATGGTGGAAGGAACGTGGGTTTTGGAATCCGAAAGATGTGGCCACATACTAAACGTTGTGACCTTAGGTAAATCACTTAACCCCTCTGAGCTTCAGTGTTCTCGACTGTAAAGTGGGGGTGGTCCTACCTACAATACCCATCTCACAGGGTTGTCTGAGCTTCAAATACATTATCCTGTAAAGCAACATACCAGTGATGACTTTGTACACAGCAGGCAGTGAGAACTATGTCTCCGCCTTTTCCTTCCTTCCTTCCTTCCTTCCTTCCTTCCTTCCTTCCTTCCTTCCTTCCTCTGGCCTCCACCTCACCTTCCCTCAAATGCCAAGAAGCTACTCTGCTCTCCCCCTGTGGTGCCATTCTCCTCAGGAGACTGGTAGATAACTGAGATCTCCCAGTTCCACAGAAGCAGGCAGTGCAGAGAGGAAAATGGGCTCCAGGCCAGGGCAATATCAAAAGCACTGGTGATTTGGGGGGAGCACCTGGGTGGCTTTCAACTGGTTAAGCATCTGGCTCTTGGTTTCAGCTCACGTCATGATCTCATGGTTCATGAGATGGAGCTCCATGTTGGGCTCTGCACTGAGAGCTCAGAGCCCAGTTGGGATTCTCTCTCTCCCTCTCTCTGCCCCTCCTTCACTCATGCGTATGCTCTCTCAAAATCAAAAAAATAATTTAAAAAGAAACACTGGTGGGGCTTCAGTGGGGGAGCTAAGGACAGCTGGAAACCAACAGGGAGAGGGAGGAGAGGGAGACAAGAGTGGGGCCAAGTTGTTTTTCATTCGCAGAATTTCCAGCTCCAGCCAAATAACATCTTTAAATACTATTGACATGACAAAGCCAAACTTCTTGGCTTAGGCTTGAATTTTTTCTGTTCTTTTTTTAAATCCAGAGTTGAAAAATGTATCTCCTTAGAACTCTGTCTCTAAGCCTGGTCCTTTCTGCCTGTAAGGGTCCAACTTGGAGCTGGTCTGGTTTGTCAAGGTCAAGGAGTGGTTACCTGGGCTCCAGCAGTGCACAGGTGAGGGAGGAAACAGAATTCTGCAGAAGGCCAGGCATAGAGAGTTTCTCCTGCCGGAAAGCGAGCCTCTTAGATACCCTTTCCTGTCTCTCTGTCTCTTTCTCAAACTCCTGTTCCCCTTCATGCCCCTGTGTGTGAGTGCTGCCTGTGTGCTGTGTGTCTGCTGTAGTGCTTGCTTTTCTTTCTTTCTTTCTTTCTTTCTTTCTTTCTTTCTTTCTTTCTTTCTTTTCTTTCTCTTTCTTTCTTTCCTTTTCTTTTTCTTTTTCTTTCTCTTTCTTTCCTTCCTTCCTTTTCTTTCTCTTTCTCTTTCTTTCTTTCAATTTACATCCAAGTTAGTTAGCATATAGTGCAATAATGATTTCAGAAGTAGATTCTAGTAATCTATCCTGTATGTATAACACCCAGTGCTCATCCCAACAAGTGTCTTCCTTAATGCCCCTTACCCATTTAGCCCATCCCCCTACCCGCAGCCCCTCCAGCAACCCTCAGTGTGTTCTCTGTATTTAAGAGTCTCTTGGGGGGCGCCTGGGTGGCTCAGTCAGTTAAGCGTCCAACTTCAGCTCAGGTCATGAACTCATGAACCATGAGTTCGAGTCCCACATTGGGCTCTGTGCTGACAGCTCCAAGCCTGGAGCCTGCTTGGGATTCTGTGTGTGTGTGTGTCTCTCTCTCTAACCCATCGCCTGCTCACACTCTGTCTCTCTCTCTCTCAAAAATAAATAAACATTTAAAAAAAGAGTCTCTTATGTTTAGGGCCACACTCTTAATGAGGAAGGCTTTCCACATCTGTCTGCAGCTAGGACTGCAAGAATCTATTGAAATGGAGAAATTAGGCAACTATTTCAGTTCTTTGGGTTTTAAACTACTTCTGTCTAAAATAACGAGGTAATCAAGGTTAAAGTGGGTGGTTCATTGTTCTCTGAATTACCCACACAATTACTTTAATTTCCCCACTCCCTTGGTGTGTATAAGACATAATATTAATATCACCCAGGTCAAAGAGCACAGATATCAAATAAGCCATGTAAATATAGAGATTCCCTGCTCAGTCTCTCCACAGGTGGCCTGTTTAGTCATTTACTCAACAAATATTTTTCAGGCAATAAATATTTATTTTGCCAGACACCGTGCTAGGTATTGGGGATACAATAATGACCAAGCAAACACGGTCCTTATGCAGGTGGATTGTATATTTTGGAAAGGGAAACAGGTGAAAATAATTAAATGAACAAATATGATGATTGGAAATTATAGTAAAGGTCAACACGAGTCAAAACTTTTTCTATCCTTATCATAAGCGATTTTGGGTAACTGTCCATAAAAATAACTAACACCCGTGTGTGAAGTCAGACACCTGTGATCCTATCTGGTTACCTGTATAATCACTACTCTGGCCCTTTCTAGGCCAAGGGCTCTCCCCAAGGCTATATTAAATTAGCAGGTTTGCAGGACAAACCACTGATCAGGCATGAGAGGCCCTGAGCCTACAGCCTCTAATCTCTGAGTGACCTCGAGCAAATCATTTTAGTAGCCTTCTTCCAATCAATAAAATGGGCGACATACCTACCCAGCCTACCTACTCCACGGCATGCCTGCGAGGACCAAGGGGACAGTGGGGGACAGAGCTCTACAACCTGCAGAGCTCTAACTAAAGGAAGTGGTGTGGATGAAGTATCTCCATAAGGAAGTTTAGTAAATGTGAGCAGAAAGGGAAGGGAAGGGAAGGGGAGGAAACGGAAAGGAAGGGGAGGGGAGGAGGAGAAATAAATTTCTGTTGTTGTCATATTTAACCCCAAACAGCCCTATGAGACAGTAACATCCTTGTCTGCAGATGAAGAAATTGAGGCACAGAGAGGTTAAGGCAGCCATACTGCTGACCCATGAGGAGCTGGGGTTTGATCTGTCCACCTCCAAAGCTTGACTCGTCACCACAAAGCCACAGCTGAACCAGTGGAGGAAAGATGCCAAACTCCCTTTGCTTTGAACTTGACACTTTTAATCCCAAACTGGGCCGACTGGGAAATGCCACAGGTGATTCCTTTCAAGAAAGAATGCAACAAATTCACACAGCTTCAGGGAATCCATAGGATTGACTCACCCTCTCTTCCTGGATGAAAAAAACACAAAGGTTCTGTAAAGTTCAGGTGATCTTCCCAAAGCCACATAACTGACTAGCGATAGCATCAGAGAAAAGAAAAAAAGGAAGGATAGCTTGTTTAAATGTTTTTCAAACTGTGGATGCTACTCACTAGTCATGAAATTAATCTGTGGGTCATAACCAGGAGTTTTTAAAAATGAAATAGGATAGGCTAGAAAATAGAGGACATCATATCTAGTAAAGGGAGATAATGCTTCACGTACTTTTCAATTCTCTGTGTGTGCTTCCATGTGTGTACAGAGCTTGGGGTAAAATGACCATGGGTCATAGTCCAAACCCTTGGAATGCCACCAGCCTGGGGAGTGAGCATGGAGGAGGGAGAAACTGGTGGGATTGACAGGAAGTTTGAGCAGAATCCAAAATTTGCTCCTCCGATGGAAGCAAAACAGGTCTAAAATAACCGCAAGGCCTATTTTTAGCACTTGCCAAAATTACCTTTCCTCTGATCTCTGGCATTGACCAGGAGGGCTTCTCCAAGCTCATGGGGTTCCTGGAGCCTTGGAGCCACCACACAAGGAAAAGGCCAGGAGCCAGGCTTTTCTATAAACCCCATGGGCGTCTCCCTTCCTTGCTTCCTCTGCCTGCCTGGGTATGAGAGCCTACCCTTGGAGACAGGGAACAGCATCCTCCACAACAGGACGTAGCAGAGGACCACCACTGCCCTCTGAGTCAGGCCCCCAGTGCTGGGTGTGAGCCAGGCTCTGGCCCCACTTAGTCACTAAGGGACACTTTAACCCTTCAGGGAATAGGCACAGATGCAGCTGAAGGCCTGGAGAGTTCAGGAGAACTTTCCAACCTTCCACAGACTCAGGGCCCAAGTTCCTGCACCTGGAGCCCACCCAGCACCCAAAGCTTGAGGTGGGGAGCAGACAGTGTTTCAAGGATTCCTCCTTCTGGGTATGCTTAGGCACGTGTTAGTGTGCATGAGTGTGTACGTGTGCATGCAAGGGCACGTGCCGCTGGGCGAAGGTGTGGGTGCAGAAGAAACTAGAATCATCTGGAAACTTATGAGGGAACACCAGAAACCCTGTATCTGGATCATGGGAGGGGTTGGCAAGGGCCCTGCTGTCAGCAGAGGCACCAGCCTCTACTTTCAACATGTGTGGAGATCGGGGTGCATGTGGCACAAGGAAAGTGAGGGTTAAGCTAATCCTGACACCAAGGAAAACTGTCATGCCTGATGGCAGATTATAACTAAAGAGCCAACCGAGTGGTGGTAGAAAAAGTAAACATTTGGCCAAGGTGTGTAAAAGAGCACTACAGTCAATATCAGGAACCGTTCAACATTTTGAGACGAATTTCCATAATTTCTAAGGTTGAGCCTTGGTGAGAAGGGGCCCTGGGCCCTAGTTTCAATAATGATCGTGCTTGGTGTTTTATCCTAGGGAAGTCTGACTTTGTTGCAGGTGTGTTTGATTCCAGTAAGCCCTGCTCATGGGTGATCAACCTTCTTGGAGTGTCACTCCTGACACAGAGCTGCTGTGCCCACAACTTACAATATCCCTAAGGGAGTGTGGGAGATCCTGAGAAGCAGTGCTGATCACTGCACTTCCCGGGGAGAGAAGTGCATGGTCAGGGACCGTGGCTGGTGAGAGGTGAAGCCACGTGCCTGAGGGCCCTGACTCCCAAACCCTAATCTGCAAGGCTGGGCTGTTCTCCCTCTCTACACAAGGATCTAGTTTTTTTCTGAGAGAGAGAGAGAGAGAGAGAGAGAGAAAGAGAGAGAAAGAGAGAATCCCAAGCAGTTTCCATGCCCAGCACAGAGGCCAACGTGGGGCTCAAATTCACAACTTTGATATCATGACCCGAGCTGAAATCAAGAGTTTGCTTAACTGACTGAGCCACCCAGCCCCCCCCCCCCACACACACACAAGGATCTAGCTTAAAAGGCCACAGTATCCAATGAGTGGACACACTAGGCTTCTAATCCTACAGCCTCTCCTTAAAAACTTTGTGACCTCAACCAAGCCACTTAACCTTTACAAATTTCATTTTTCTCATCTCTGAAAAGGAGATAATAATGCCTGTCTCCTGGTCTGTGAGGATTAAATGAGCATAGTGAGCAAGAGGTCCTAGCCCAGGGTGGTCAGAGTCAGGTCCACACTGGGGCTTTCCTTCCGTAGAAGGTTGGCATTGATTTAGAGTCGACCCTCAGGACAGGGAGGCCCAAATGCTTGTCCGCCTGGGTTCTCGGTGTTCGGGGTGGTCTCCTGGCAGCCAGCACTCCTAACTCAGTGAAGTCTGAGACTTCCCCGCCCTCCCCACAGCCTGGAGGGAGCTCGCAGGCCCCAGCAGGCAGACTTGCTGCCACAGCTCCAGAGCAATCGTGGCTTGGAAAGAATCTCTGGCATGTGTCATGTTGTCCCCCAGAAGGCATGATCCATGGTGTGTTGGAGAACTGCTTTGTTCCGGGGCCAAGAGGTCAGTCTGTAGGAGGGTGACCCATAAGGCTACATGGTAGACAGTTCCCCTCATCCCTCACACCCCCTCCCCTGTCAGGGTGGTATCTGCCCTAAATCACCCACCCAGCTAGGGGGATCCAGCTAGGAAGCCCATCCAGCTGGGGGATAGGCAGCTTGCACCTAAGGAGCTATGGCTGTGGGGTAAGGCTGGGCTTGGCGAGGAGGGGCCAGGGTGTGGTTTCCTCACCTGGGTGACCAGTAGCAACAGGAGCTGGATGGGAAAAAGTGGTGGGAAAAGTTCAGGGACCAAGTTTTCTCAGCTGTGTTCAGACCCTATGCAAAGCATGTCTTTTCCTGGTGAACTGAAGGCGTTGGACAACACCATTTCTTTCTTTTTTTTTTTTTTTAAGTTTATTTATTTATTTTGAGAGAGACAGAGACTGCACGAGTGGGGGGGGGCAGAGAGAGGGAGAGAGAGAATCCTAAGCAGGCTCCACGCTGTCAGCAAGGAGCCCAATGTGGGGCATGAAGCCACAAAATCAAGACCTGAGCCGACCCCTCGTTCGTTTGCTCCCCCGCTTCCTCCCCGCCCCCCTTCCTCTCCATTCGTTTCCCCCCCTCCCCGTTCCCTGCCTTCTTCCCCCCCCACCCGTCCCTCCCCCACCAAGAAAAAAAAAAAAAAAAAAGACCTGAGCCGAAACCAAGAATTGGATGCTTAACCAACTCAGCCACCCAGGCACCCATGGGCAACACCATTTCAAAGGTCCCCTCTAGCTTCATTATTTTCAGGCTATAAATTCCTGGGGTTTTGTTGTTGTTGTTTGTTTGTTTGTTTGTTTGTTTACCAGGCTCACTGTGCTGTAAAACAGGAGGCCCAGTTCAGCATGTTGAAGTGGATGGGATGGGGTGCAAGATGGGGAAGGGGTAAAGAAGGGAAGGGGTAAAGAAGGCAAGAAGTAAACACAGAGGCTTTGGTTCTCCCGGTCAGAAGACTGGTCTATACAATGTCATTTTCTTTATTTTTCTGTAATTGGATTTATTTTCTGTCTCAAACCCCATTCTGGCTGATGCAGAGAAACCAGCATCGTTGCTTCTAGGTTAATCGGTCACTGAAGTCACTCATTTCAGGACCCGGCGCTATTAAATTTGGGACTTTTGTTCTCATTCCTCCCTGAAGTTGATGCTAAGTTCGGGATCTGCCACATCTGTGCAGAGGGGGAGGCAACGTCTCCTGCTCAGTCTGTCCCAAGTTCAAATGAGATGTAATGTGTCTCTGTCTGGTCATCAAAGATACCCCCCGCTCTAAGCCTGTATACTCGCTTTATCTGGCCCCTGGCCAGCTGCTCCAAGCTGCTACATCCTCTCTGCACCATGCTTGCCTGCCACAGGCCCCTTTCAGGACTGCGGTTCCCCTGTGGTCATGCTCTCTAAGCTCATTCTCACTCCCCCTGCAAGGGCCATGGGAAACGAGTGTGTGCAGGGGGTGGAAAGTGTGTGTGTGTGTGGGTGGATGGGGTTAGGGGTGTTGCCTGCCTAGACCTGCTACTCTGCCTCTTCTACTCTGTGTCTTTGGAGCACACCATGGTGGCCAAGAGGACCCCCCGAGGCTCAGCATCTTCCCTGGACTTCCCAGGCAAGTGAGACACAGGTATTCGCGATGCCTGAACTTAAAGCAGAGGTCGGCCATTTCTGCCACCCCAGGCTCCAGGCAAAGACAAGGCCTCCTGTCTTGTAAAGCCTTGGGGTCACATCTAGCTCTTTAAAATCTCTTCTTCTCTGGGTCGATTGTGGAGGGAGGGTGGGGGGGTAGAAGGTAGAGAGGAACATCAAAAACAAGGGGGTACATGTTTTATATCACATCTTCTTTTCACCTTTCCTCATACTTGGACTGAGACCTTGGGCTTCCAAGCACTTGGTATCTTTGCCATCTAGTTCCTGTAAGACAACTACCCTCTTACTGTCTAAGTGGGAAAGAATCACACAGCATTAACACTTCACATATCAAAGCCTCTGGAAAAGGCTGGGCAGCAGGTCAGAGATGGTCCTAGGCTCCGAAGTGCCTTTGACAACCATACGGAATTGCTGATGTCCCCCCCCCAAAAAAAAAAAAAAAAAGTCAAATCATCAAAAGCCTTCCCCTGGACTTTCAGGTCTTGCTGTTCGAGACCCACCCCCTTCTTCTCCTCACCCTCTCCTGACTGTAACCTCACAGGCCTTGGGGCAAATTTCTCTCCTCTCTGAGCCTCAGTTGCTTTATCTCTAAAATAGGGTTAATCATTCCTATCTCCCTGTGCTATGCTGAGAATTCTAAGCTATAAGCTAATCAATTTTAATAATAACTTAACTAGAGGGGCTCCTGGGTGGCTCAGTAGGTTAAGTGTCTGACTTTGGTTCAGGTCATGATCTCATAGTTTGTGAGTTTGAGCCCCATGTAGGGCTCTGTGCTGACAGCTCAGAGCCTGGAGCCTGCTTCATATTCAGTGTCTCCCTCTCTCTCACCACCCGCCCCCCACTCATACTGTCTCTCTCTCAAGAATAAATAAACATTAAAAAATTTTTAAAAAGGGGCGCCTGGGTGGCTCAGTCGGTTGGGCGTCCGACCTCGGCTCAGGTCATGATCTCGCAGTCTGTGAGTTCGAGCCCTGCATCGGGCTCTGTGCTGACAGCTCAGAGCCTGGAGCCTGTTTCAGATTCTGTGTCTCCCTCTCTCTCTGACCCTCCCCCATTCATGCTCTGTCTCTCTCTGTCTCAAAAATAAATAAACGTAAAAAAAAATTAAAAAAAAATTAAAAAAAAACTTAACTAGAAATAAATTCTAGTACAGAGTCTGGCATATAGAGGGTTTAATAGGGCCTTAGTCTCTTCCAACCAAATTTCCAGCCAACTGGAATGTAGCCTTGTATTCACAGCTTAGCTCTACTAAAGTGCCCCTCTGTCTCCTCACCCACACGAGATAAACTTTATCTAACCTCCACCGCCAAGGCTCCTCTAAAATGCTACCACCCCCAGGAAGCACCCTCAGAACCAGGATGAGGCTCCCTTGGCCCCTCTCATCTGAGAACTATTTATGCCCACGACACCTCTTCTATTTATGATGTATTAAGCTTGTTGAGGGCATGAACATTATCCTGTTTTATACACCTTGCCCATAACCATTGCAGCCAGCCTGACCCACCCCTGAACCACTACCCTTCGAGCTTGCCAACCACCACTCAGTGTTCCAGGCAGCTGTCCAGGGCCACCCCCTCACTCTCAACCTGCTTGTACATTGATCCCATTCCACCAGACTCCCACTCTCGGATCTACAATTCTGATATCAAGTGCTACCTCTGGCCTTCCAAGTGGGCGTTATTTGTGCTCTCCAGCTTGGCTCAAAATTTGGCTCTTAGCTGTCCCCACTCTTAGCCTTGACTCCAATCCCTGCCCTAGTGTCACATGCCCCTACTGTCCAGGCCTTTGTAACCAATACTATAAAGACTGTGTGTGTGTGTGTGTGTGTGTATGAATATAAATTCCAAAGATTGCTGAAATGTCCCAAATGACTATGGCAGAAAAATGAGAGTCAACAGAGCCAACTTCTCCTGGGTTATAGTCACCATTTCCTGCCAGCTAAACAGCCATTGTCTACTTGCTGGGAGAAAGGAAGACAAGACTTGTATATCTGCCCTAACAGGCCTAAAATAAGATACTGCTGAACAAGGATGAGGGGCTTGCCTGTATTTTCATGAATATCTCTGTGAAAACTCTGATAGAGAGTTGGTCACTAGGTACCTGAGCCAACGGCTGGGGTGTCAGATCCCCATTGCCTTAACCCATTCAGGCTTAGGGAAGACCTGTCTTGGGTTCCCAAAGTCATGGGGTATGAAGGGGGAAGTGTGTTGTCACCATCCTGAATTCAAAGTCAGTAAGATAAAAGTGGAATGTTCCGGAGTGCCTACATGGCTCAATTGGTTAAACATCTGACTCTTGATCTCAGGTCTTGATGTCAGGTCATGAGTTCAAGCCCTGCATTGGGCTCCACCCTAGGCATGGAGCCTACTTAAAAAAAAAAAAAAAAGGATACGACGTGAAGTGAGCTTCTACAAGGCTTCTATCTACATTGAGAGGGAAGGCCTTTCTTCCTTCTTTTAGTACATCCTTACTGGGTCCCTTCTACAAGGGGCACGTACTGTGCTGGGCACTAGAGGTACAGATACATGAGACAAACACAGGCCCTGCCCTCACCGAGGTTGCAAGAGTTACAGATGATGAAACAAGGAACAATGATGGAGTATGATAGATGCTGTGACCTGGAGAGTACTTGGCAGGGGAGAGTGGTGCTGAGGGCTACAGTTAGTCAGGAAGGTTTCCTGGGCAAGGTGACAGTTATGGGGAGACTGGTGTTTTAAGTCAAGGAAACAGCAGGTGTGAATGACCACTGGCCAGTGAGAGAGAGGACATGACCTTCTGGGCACTGAGAGAAGTTGATGATTGGAACACAGAGGGCAATGTGGGAGGGGAAAATGAGGGGCCCTCAGAGGTAGGAGGGCACCAGAAATGGGTGGGTGAGAGTGTCTTCATGGAGCTGATCACTTAGTACTCATTTCTTCACTCCTTTCCAGCCTCAGATCCTGAGGGGAGACTGCAACTCTTTTTTTTTTTTTTATGCCATCTATAGTATCTAGGATGGGGCTCTGCACACAGTAAGTGCTCAATTTATACCTGTGGAGTATTACCAAGGATGGGGTAAATGAAAGATTAGGAACTTAGCTCTACATAGACACCCTTGGAAAAAGAAAGAATGCACTTCCAATCACATGATCTGTAAATTTATGGCCCTGCAGTTGTGATTTTATAGCTAAAACAAAATACTCGTTAAAAACTAATAGGAATGTGTAAAATCAGCACTGGCAAATCTCAGTTGGCAGGCAGGAAAGCCTGGCTCCTTGAAGCCTGCCTGGTTCCACGGTCAAAACATGCCTTGGGTAGAGATCCAGAGGTGAAAAGTCATTTGGTTCTGGGAGCAAGAAACCGACTCAAACCCAAAGGAGCAGGTTTGAGCTCTCTAGGGCAAAATGACACTGTGTGCCTCAAATTATTACAGACAGCCAGCTTAAATTATTTCACAAGCACATTCTTTGCAATGGGACTTCAGAAGAGGCAGCCAGCACCAGCCAGAGTCACTAGGGGCAGGTGGTAGGACATGAGACTTGCACTATGATTGGACCTCAGCCAGGCTGGAGGACAGCAAGACTCCCCAGAACCCACCCTGTTTGTCCTTCAGAATCCCAGGGACCACCCGACTCTTCTTCCTTCTAGCCAACCTCTTCTGTCTGGGCCCTACCACTTAGCTGGCTGTGCCTTCTCAGTACATTTTCTGTCACCTCTATGCATACATGGGCCACCTCTAAGCCAAGCACCTTTGTCAATCGATTTCCCAGCAATTTAGAAATCGTGAATACAGACAATCTTGTTTTCTGGTTAAATAACATCTTCAGATATTTTCTCCTCTTACCCCAGATCGCCTGTCTAGATCCTTCTCCCCCAACACTCATTTCCTTCCATTGTTTGATTTAGGAGTTGAATGAGTTTTCTAGAAACACACCATAGAAATAAATCCTCACAGGCAATGCAATAAATTATCTAAGCTATGCATGACTGATAGAGCCTTTTGGTAGGAGACATTGAAGAATGCTGATCATGGAAAAACAAAATTCAAGAGGCCAAATTTTACAGGGAGCAATTAGTTTTAAATAAGAACATGTCAGAGGCGCTGGGGCATTGGAAACTGGCTGTCCCTGCCTCCTTTGTAAGTTGGGTTTACTAAATGGAACATAATGATATGTAACCAAAATACTGGAAGACCATTTCTTTGCTAAGGAGACCCAGCCAACAAACACAACGGAAAAATAGGAGTGATACCTTTCACTCTGGGTTTTTTTTTTTTTTTTAACTTCTAAATCTTCTCTGGGTGCTAGAGGAAGATCATAGAGCCTTGGAAAGCCCTGGTTGTCTAAATATTCACTTGAAAAAGTTCCTTGATTCTCCTGAGCTGGGTACAGATAAAAATGTCACTTTTCCAGAAAGAGAAGCAGTCATTGGTTAAATATCTGTATTTGCCAACCTTCTGTCCCATGTTAAGAAAGGGATTTTTTATTTTTAATAAAAATGTGCATTGTCATCTAAATGATTGGCTGGTTTTTGCCCTCACTAGGAGCCTACAGAGAAAACTATTTGGGGTTACAAAATGGGAAAAATTAGTCACCAGTGATTCACAGAGACTATAAATATGTGGCTATATTGTTCTCTTATTTACGATCCAGCTGGGATGAGCTGTTTGGGAGGAAGCAGGAAGATACACAACAGCACCAGTGTTGAGCAGAGGCCCCACTCAGTTTTCATGGAGAGAGCATGACCCCCAAAACCTCCCTGTCAGAGCCTTTTTGGTCTCAGTGCTCAGTATGGGCTATGCAGCACCAGCCCCTGGAGGGCTGTCCTAGAACATCTGCTGGGCTAGAAAAAGGAACAGGAGAGTGACAACCCTCTTTCTCTCACAGGGCTGTCTGTGCTGCCCTGGGGGGTGTTGCTGACATTGCCATTTCCTGAACTGGGGAGAAAAGCAAAAGCAGGGACAGGGGGAAACTGGCAGCTGGCAGAGTTCAGTAGCCTATTCCTCAGGATTCCAGAAACTCATGCCCTAAGTACCCCCCCCACACACACACACATACACCTACATACATACATAAGTCATTCGCTCATTCATTCATCTACCAAAGTATGTTGAGCCTGCAGGCTATGAGGGAAATGATGGGGAGAAAGATGAGCCCAGCCCTGTCCTGACAAGAGCTTTCTGCCAGGTGGGGAAGAAGGGTATCTGCCCAGCAATGACAGTAGAGACTGATGAGTTTGAGGACCAGAAGATTCCGCCAACGTGAAAGCAAAGCAAAGGTGCATCCAATCTCGTTACAGGCCAGGAAAGGCTTCTGGGAGGATGGGAAGTTTCAGGTGACACATGTGAGGGAAGGCTAAGATTCAGCAGGGCAAACCTCAGAGGTGCAGAGGAAAGTAGGTTTGAACAGGAGGTAAAGTTGATGCAGAAAGAGCTGCCTTATAGTTTGAAGCATAAGGGTATAAATTGGAGGGACGATGGCCCCCCACGTGAAGAAAACAAGGGATCAATGGTAACCTTCCCAGGGTCTCATTATGGCACTCTCTGAAACACTGGGTAGCAAGTGTTTAATCTCTGGGCTCATATACCACTGCCTGGATCTGCTTTTTCTCAACATTTTCACTCTGGGACACTCTTACTGGCCTCAGGGTCCCTAGTGCAGCACCTAGGTGATACCAAAATGGGAGAGAAGGCATGATTTATTGACCTAACAGTAAATGCAGTTTTTGTTATGAACTTTGTAAACACCATTTTTAATGGCTGTATACTATCCAATCATATGAATATACTCTATCTAGCTCCTTGTTATTAAATAGGCTGCTTGCTTCCAAATTGTATTTAGATAGTATTGTGGTGAGCAATGCTGTGCAGCTAGCTTTTTCTATATTTGAGATTTTCTTTATAAGAAAATAGGAGTGCTTTACATATGAGAGTACTTATTATTGCATACCCCAGCTAGCTTTGATTACATTCCTTTTTAAAAGTCTCCAGTAAGTAATGATTGAAAAATTTATTTTCTCCTTTTCAACAGCTGAGAAAATGGTAGATCAGAGGCTTCTAACCTTGCTCAGCATGTGCAAGTTAAGAAGTGGTGATGCTGGGCTTTTAAGCCTGGTCGGTCTGACTGCCAAGTCCTCATCCACACCACATCTGTCCTCTCAGTAGAAAGGCTTGGTGGAAGGAACTAGTTGTCAGGACAGCTGGATCCCACTCCAATCTTTTCCATTAACGAACTAGTTCTCTTTTAGTCTCAGTTTCCTTGTCTGTAACACCTGGGTGCTCCATCTACCCATCTGCCTTCACAGAGCTGTCAGGATGAAATAAGATCATGAATAGGAAGACTCTTTGGAAATTCTAGAAAGTTCCACTTGATTATAGACTTTAAAAAGGCATAAGCCCGGCATTCTATTTCCTCTCAAACATATATCTAGTTCTCATGTTTATTTAGCCTTCACATATGGCAGTTACTATGGGTTAAGTGCTTCGTAAGGATTATCTCATTTAATTCTTCTAAGTGCCAAAAGCGTTAGATGTTGTTTCTATTTTAGATATAAGAAATGGAGGCTATGTCTCACAGCCAGTAAATGGTGGAGATGAGTTTGAATCCAGGCGATCTGACACCAATGCTTAAGCTCTTACTGTTGTAAAATGTAGGTTTTACTGGAGCACCTGGCTGGCTCAGAGAAGCATACGATTCTTGATCTCGAGATTCCAAGTTTGAGCCCCATGTGGGGTGTAGAGATTATTTAAGTAAATAAAACTTTTTTAAAATGTAGGTTTTATTATTATTCAGGTAGAATGAGGCCAACAGATCAGGAGATGATGGCCGTTGAAAATATACTTTGTTACAGTTCTCAAGAGAAGGGGGCACTCCACACACAGGGCCACACAGGGAAGGACCAGGGTTGGTAAGGAGGCAGAGAAGTGAAGGGAAAACATGGGCAAAAGTCTTTACAGTGGTTTTCCTAGGACAGAATGGGTGAGTCAGGGTAAGCAGGTAATACAGGTTTAGGATTGGCTAGCTTGAATAATTTCAGCAGGCTCCCTGGGATATAGGGACTTCCCCTAGTTACCTGGTACCTGTCCCTGGGGTGATTGTGGCTAATGGATAGTGGTTCAACCTGTGAGAGCTCCATAAAGGAGGTAGTTGGCAAGTATAGGCTCTGGGTTTGTTGGTTTGTATATGAAACACAGATTCACAGGGGAGTCATGTGCTATCTCTAAGAATTAGCTAGCCCTGGAAGAGGTAGTCTCTCCAGGATTAGCAAGACCCCCTCTGCTGGAGCACCAAGAATAGAGAAAACAAAATACAGAGTTGATCCTTGAACAAGATAGGGTACTTTGGTAGGGGTACCAATCCACCTTGTAGTCAAAATCCACATACAACTTTGACTCTTCAAAAACTTAACTACTAATAGCCTACTGTTAACCCAAAGCCTTAGCAAGAACATAAACAGTGAATTAACACATATTTTGTATGTTATACTGTACTCTTACAATAAAGTAAGCTGGAGAAGAGAAAATGTTAAGAAAATCATAAAGAAGGGAAGATACATTTACAGTACTATACTGAATTCATTGAGAAAAAATCCATGTATAAGTGGACCCATGCAGTTCAAATTTGTGTTGTTCAAAGGTCAACTGTAGCTAATGCACTGTGTGGTAAACTGGGCTGCTTTGTGCAGTGGGATGACTATCATAGCTGAGAGGATTACCGTCACCATCAGGGACCATCATAACAACAGCAACAATATCCCATTCTTGTCCAAATATAAGGTTCGCGAGGACAGGGACCATGCAGCACGCCACACACAATAGCACTCAGGAAGGATTTGTTGAATGAATTAATGAATGAATGGTCCTATGCCTGCTGAATGAAGAACACATAGGCATAGGTGCTCGATAAATATATTATTTTCCTCATTAGGTAAGCAAAAGGGCATTGAGAATACCAGAGAAAAGTGTCTCTCAGCAACCTTTTTAGCCAGGATTTAGAACTATGTGCTTGCAAAGAGCTCTTCCTAGAGGAATATAGTTTTCAGATCTTGTCCAGTGCAAATCTCATGAAAGCCACAAGGACTCTTAACTGTGCCTTGAGAAAATATATGCTGACTCTTCACCTGTCTAGTAATCTGATTTTGATCCTGTCTCTCCACAGGTCAAATTTCTGCCTTATTCAGGCTGTCAGTCACCTAGAGAACACACTCAAGAGATTCTGGCTTTTTTCCATCTTTACATTTCTGCCCTTATCACCAAAGTCACCCTAAGCATCTTTAGTCACTTATGTTTATTCATGTACTTAAGAGTGTTTATTGTGCACAATTATTTGGAGTGGTCTCATTCATAATTTATGACTATCTTCAAGGAGGATCTGTACAGCAGAATCCTGCTCAACACATTCAAACATTTGTCATAACTGGGGTTTCTGGGAGTTGACAGGTGGAGGGCAAAACACAACTTTTGTGTAGGCATTCTGAGCCCTAAGAGAACGTCATGCTGCTGTATCATGCAAGCAACACTGACAGTTCGAAGGAGTGTTCTAGTGCTAGGTGGGGAGCTAAAAAGAGGACTCCCTACCCTCAAGGCATTTACAAAGCATAAAGAGCAATAAAAAGAAAAAGATCCATGGCATTTAATATTGTCAATATAAAGGGATAAATACATTTTAGACAACCATTGACAAAGGAAATATGTGAATAGCAAAAGAACATAATGCACATTAGATTCTGGGCTACTCCCTTCTCTAGGAGTTCCCAAAGCTCACCCAAGCAGTTTGGCCTCCCATCCCACCTCTTCATTGCCATTACATGTCCCACCCTTCTCCCCATCTTCTCTCCTGTCTAGTCAATTGGAAGGGCACTAACTCTAGATGCTGCTTTAAAAAAAACAAAAACAAAAACAAACAAACAAACAAAAAACAAGAACCAATGGCTGTGCAAAATAAGAAGGGCTAGGAAGTAGGAAAGAAAGATTGAGGCTTCAACTCAAGGGAGGACCAGAAAATATCACCCCTTACCCAGAGGCTGTTATGTCCACTTCCTTTTCCAGCTCCATTCCAAAAACATCTCTCTACATCTATTCAGGGATGCCTGTTGCCATGGCTACTGGGTGACAGATGCTTTTTGAATATGGTATGTGAAGAGCTTTTCCAATCTGCAATCCAACCTGGAACAGGTGGCTATTTTTAGCTACATGCTGCTAATACATACTTTAGAAAAGTCAGCTTTTTGCCTTGTACTTAAACATCACCTTTTCCCACACTCCCCATTTCTCTGCTCAAGTGGCTTGACACATTTATAGGAGTTTTATTTACCATGACTACAATGTGAAAGACACTACAAAGACCCCAATGATCAGGCTATATTTCAGACTTGGGACACTCATTAGGAAGTCAACACAAGCTCTGGGCGGCATGTGCCAGCTCCCTCTTTGAGATGGAGGGCTGCCCTCTCCAGGGAAATTCGTTGACTTTGATCCCCAATTTGATGTTCAGAAATGCTGTCACTGTCTTGCTCAGGGTCTCTGTGCTTGTCTCATCTTCTGTTTTTGCTAAGTTCTCCATTTTATGTGCCCAAATCTGTGCTATCATTTGTTAAATAATATTTAGGATTCTGTGTTTTTCCTATTCATGTGTGAAGGAAGCCTGGTTTAATGAAGTTATAGACTTCCCCCACCTCCAATTTACTTTGACATTGAAATCAAGGACATTGATGTGGCCTCGAGTTACTATCCTAAAGTTACCTACTTCTCAAACTTCTCAAACCCCAAACCTGAAGTCCCCCGGGCATTCTCTCCAAACATGTAATATACTCCACTAGAAATTTTACATGGTTTTCAATGCCCATATCAAACTCCACACACCCAAGAATTCCTGTGCCATCACTCCTTACCTCCTAGTTAAAAGTATTCAAGCATTCCCTTATTTCTCTAGGTCCTATTTCATGATTAAATGTATTGAAGATTGGAGCACTGCACACAGCTGCTGGTGCTATGTTATTTGGGCATTTCTTAACTTCTTCATGGCCACTGGCAGCTTCCTGAAACCAGAGAGGGAAGTTTTTCTCCATTCATGTATATATAATGCCTGATTCTGGGCTTTGACCATAGTAGAAACTCAGGAATAATTTGTGGAATTGAATTGCTATATAAAATTCTTCAGACAACATTTCTAGTTTCACCTCTTGTCACTCACCTTGAACCTAAAGTTTTCTAGATCTCCTTTTCCTCATCTGGAAAGGAGGAATAATACATATTTCAACTTCACTTACAACTTTATCATTAGAATCAAACAAATTTGACTTTATAGGTGACAGCTTCTAAGATGAAAACACACACCCCTCAGAAATGATAAAACAGAGCAGAGTGAGGAAGTACTATAGAAATACTAGAGCTCCAGGAGGTCCAGAGAAATTCTAGCAGGCTACCCATGAAGGACAACAAATTAAAGTAGGGTTAAGATAGAGGATGAGAAGGAGGGAGGAGGAGCTGTAGAGAATAGATATGAGAGCACAGTGTAGTCACAAACTATACACAGTCCAGTGGGGACAAAGGGCAGCAGAGCAGAAATATCCACTGGAAGGAATGACAGCATGGGGTCTTGAAAAGGCAGAGCTCAGATCGACTTACACATGTGCTGGCCAGGGCTTTGCTGGGAACAGGGATATCCCAGTTCATAATAAGGAAAACCAGAAGGAGAAGGGCCCCAGACCAAAGTGGAAGAATCAGTCAGAGATGGAGCCCAGAAATCTAAATGTCAGTGATAGCCACAGAGTATTTTGACTCACATAGACTCTGGACCATTCTTTGAGAGACACTAAGTGAGATAAGACAAATTAAAACTAAGAAGCATATTGGTTAACTATTGCTGGACCAAAAACCCAGAAGCAGGAAAGTGGCAATAGAAACAAATCATTGCATAAAGCCTGGGAAGCAAGGAAGAGACAAAAAAGGCAAATTTAAGAGAAAAACAAATATAAGAAAATATGTTAACATGTTAACACAAGTATAGGTAAAAGAAGACTGGAGGCAGATACACATGAAACAAATGGCATAAATATGCAGAAGGCTAAAAAGAAAAATTGGATGTAGATTGATATTCATTTTTCAAGGCTAAAGATGAGTAGAGAAATTCTCTATGTATCAAAGATCTAGGTTTACTCCTGGATTCACTATTTATCAAAAAGCTGGTTTTATCCTGGTTGAAGGATAACAACCATGTAGGGAAAAGTTTTTATGGAGCATATATGGAACTCTGGACTAGTAGGCACTACTGATTCTGAGACCTGCTGATATGAATAAGCAAGAAGATAAATAGAGGCCACATGAGACAGAATAGTCAGTGAAATTCGAAAGAATAAGTGGTGTGTAATGACCAAATAGTGAACAAGTCAGATGGGCAAGAGCGGGGAGGGTCAGTGAGGGCTCAAGGCAAGTGATCTCAGGACCATGGATAGCTCTGTGTCTGCTGTGTCTGGGACAATGGTGGCCTTTAGCCCAAAGTTACCTTGACTGGAAGCACTGTCTGGGTCCCATTTTGGATGTTAAAGGATCTGTTTGCCCAATCAAGGTATAAGTCTTTAGATCTGGGGAATAGTTATCCATCCGGTGGTCTTTAATAACTCTCTTCAGCAGTGGTATGGGGTGGTAGAAAGAAAAAGCACTGGGCTTAGAATCAGGAAGTTAGGCTTGGCTCCCTGCATTGTGATTTGCTAGATGTGGAGGTTTAGTGAGGTCAAACTTGCTGAAGCTCAGTTTTCTCTTCTGTAAAATGGGATTTATGAGACTTTTCCTGTTTCCTATAAAGACCTACTGGGAAAAATCAAATAAGAGTATTCATGCAAAAGCACTTTAAACTATAAAACTTGGGGCACCTGAGTAGCTCAGTCAGTTGAATGTCTGACTCTAGATACTAGCTCAAGTCATGATCTTGCAGTCATGAGATTGTGCCCCATATCAGCCTCCGCACTGGGTGTGGAGCCTGCTTGGGATTCTCTCTCTCCCTCTCTCTCTGCGTCTCTCTCTCTCTGTGTCTCTGTAACACCGTAGTAAAATATGTGCAGTTGTTGGAGTTAACTTCTTACAAAATATATTAAAAGGTTCCACAGATACTCTGCAGAGTAAGGAGACAGAGGTGGCAGGACAAAGCTGTGTCAGAGCCCAATATCTCCAAAAGCAGAAGGAAGGCTCTGAAAGGAAGGTGGGTTTTCAGAAGCTATGGGAGCAGGTTGGAAAGATGAACAAATGTGAAAGAGAAAGTAAAAGAATAAAATGTAGAGTAAAAAAACAGGCTTGAAAATATATATGACTTCCCCCCCCAAAAAAAAAGCCACAAGGGAAAGGTTGATTATTTTATGTAAATTTATGGATGTTATCTGAAACAAACCAGAATGTCAAAGAGGTGAAGTAAATTTCTTGGAAGTTCAAAGCCACTTCAATAATATCAAACTTCTTTCTGTAATACGTAAAACAAAAACAATAAACCTCTTTGACAAAACTGGATTCCCTTTTTTGTTACTTTTAAGACTTAGTTTTAATCTAATCTTATTACAGAAGTAATATATAATTATTATAGAAAAAGTCAGGAGAAATAAAAGACAAAAGATAATATTAAAAAACACTCTCAATCCTATGACCCCAAAGACGATTTTCTAGCTCTTCCTTGCATATAGAAGGATCTAGGTCACTCACATTAAAAAAAAAATATATGGGACCATCATCATACCACTTTGCAATATCTCTTTTTGTTTTTTAGAGTTTTTTAATGTTTATTTATTTTCGAGAGAGAGAGAGAGACAGTCACAAGTATGGTAAGGGCGGAGAGAGAGGGAGACAGAATCTGAAGCAAGCTCCAGGCTCTGAGCTGTCAGCACAGCCTGATGTGGGGCTCGAACCCACAAACCATGAGATCATGACCTGAGCCAAAGTCAGATGCTTTACCAACTGAATCACCAAGTCACCCTGCAATATCTCTTTTTAAAAAACTGAAAGTCACATCTTGTCATATCAATAATAATAAATATGTGGGCAACACTATTTTAATGGCTACATATAATATATGCTATATAAATATATTTTACTTATGTAACCATTTCCTTATTGTTGGTTAGTTTGGTTATTTCCAACATTTCTTTATTGCATACTGTGCTATAAGGAGTTTGTGCAGTGGATTAATCCTGTGGGTTCCGGTGACAAACTTTTCTGAAGTCAGCTCCCAGATTCCCTGCATATCAACTGCATATCTTTGGGAAATTACTTAGTCTCATTAAGGCTTAGTTTCTTCATTTGCTTAATGAGTTTAAAAATAGTACCTACCAAAAAGTATTGTTATAAGTGAAATGATATATTTAAAATACCTTATACAATGCTTTGTGCATAATAGGTACTTAGTAATAATGATAATAATTTTTAAAAATCTTCATAGCTAATCTCTGTACTCATCCTTAATTATTTCTATAACATAAATTTCCAGTATTTTTTGCACCAAAGGAAGGACATCCATATTTTTTAGGACAATGCCATATTTTAAGTGTAGACAAAAGAATTGTCATGAGGAAAAGGGACAAAGCCAAGCCAGATGTTAAAAAGTTGTCTATGGATACAATTATTTAGGACTCATTGCTATTAAACTAAGAATGAGCATATCCTAAAAGCAGCAATATCACTTCTAGGGAAATATCTTACAGAAATAATTGCATGAATATATATGTATAAGCACATTCATGGCAGTAGTATTCATGATAGCAAAATTGAAAACAATCTAATTATCTCAATAAGAGAATGATTAGACATATTATAGTAACCCATACAGTTGAATATTAGACAACCAATTAAAAAATAAGGTAAAGCTACATATGTTAACTTTGCATTGAATTCCTGATATAATGTTTTTGGGGAAAGTGGAATGACAGCAAGGAAGCATGATCACACTCTGTGTGACAATGTTTAAGGATACAGAATTCAAGTGTCATTAGTTACATGTGCTAGCCATAGGACAAAGCTAGATAATGCATATAAAAGGTATCTGAGTGGTGCCAGGGTGGCTCAGTCGGTTAAGCATCCAACTTTTGGTTTCAGGTCAGGTCATGATCTCACAGTTCATGAGATCAAGCCCTGTGTCAGGCAGGGCTGACTGTGCAGCCTGCTTGGGATTCTCTTTCTCTCTCTCTCTCTCTCTCTCTCTCTGCCCCTCCCCTGCTCTCTCTGTCTCTCTCTCAAAATAAATAAATAAACATTTAAAAAAAGAAAGGTTTCTGAACACTGTAAGGGCTATGGATATTATAAACTTACTAAAAGAAAAGGACTTACTAATGAAAAGGACAGGATATATATGAAAAAGGTTATTACAAAATGAAAACCAACTCTTTTCTGATCACAGAAGTCCAGGTGTTAAAGCAGTAAGGAAACTCGAGTAATTATCTTATCTATCACTTGCCTTTCAGTAAAGTGTATTTATCCTTGTATGTAAATGGAAAACCAGAAGTGCACAGTTAAGTGACTGACCCAAAGTCACAAGGCTCATAAAAGTGGGGTGATGACCAAGATCCTCTCTCCTGATCAAAATGGAATTCTCAAAGTCTTGGAAACTTGGCAAGATAAAATAGAGAGTATGCAAATTCCCATTGGAACAGGAAGAAATTGAAACTATAAAAAAGATTATTAAGGGGAGAGGAGACTTAACTCCCTTTTCAAGAGACCATGAAGAAGTAGGACATGCTAAAAATACATTAAAAATGCTCAAAGGAAGGCACCAACCCAAAGACTTTAACAGAATAGCTTTCCCCTCACTCAGGAGTGATCAATGCAGAGCATTTTTTCTCCTATAAAGGCGAAGGAAGTGAAGCGGAAATAGCAAAAATCAAAGAATAGATGAGGGAAGTCTCCATCGGCAGGGTCATGGAGATGAGTGAAGATAGAGAAGATTAATGAAGAAAAAGGAAGGATCTATAGATATCTCAGAAAAAAGATAGATGAATTGGCACATGGTGGGGAGAGGGCCAGAATGAGGTTTACCTCCTGAGAGCCATTCACAGGACAGCCCTGCAAATGATCACAACAGATCAAAAAAGCAGCACCCATCAGGCTGATGACAGGGGCCTGCTCCTGAGGCTAATAACTTCATTGCTAGGGACCACACAATTTCCTACAAATCTAGCAAAGTAGGGGAAAATGGTAAAGTGACCAACAATGCCTCAGAATGGTGTCAATTTAAAACAATGTAGGGATGTTGGGAAGGAAATTGATAGCTGAAGGAGAGAAAGCTTGTCAAAACTTGATACAGTACAGAGTCTCTGCAACCTTCCTATTCTTGGAGTTTCCACACCTCTGCTCCAGCTTGGCTGGCTTCTCTACGTCTTTACAAGGGAGAGTCATTCGCAGCACTGTGCCCATCTTCAGAGCAGAAAGAAACAATTGACACTTTTCAGATGAAACCTGTACAGAAGACCAAGAATATTTGAGAAAAATAAACCCAGACCCCATTCCCCCCCAAATACTCAAAATGCAGTAATTATGAAAATAGATAACTAAAGCTTAGTTTAATGAACGTGCCATATCCTAGAACAGTCCACAGCTCAACGCAACTCCATCTTGTCCAGGTGTCCTCAGGTACGTTCAAGAGTCGGTCAGTCCCAGCATGGGCTGGCTGGTCTTCTGTTCTACACTTGTCTTGGGCATAGCTTCACAAAGGGTCACACTGGGCATCTTCCCAGAAGTATGATATCCTCAAATTAACTCTTGCACGAGAAATAGACTTCTCATCCTCTTCTCCAGCTCAGAGCCCCTGAGTGAACAGTGTTCACTGTGTCCGTTCCAGAATCACCTAGCTTTTTCACTGCTCACCCAGCCAACTGCCCCCATATCTCCTAGTGCTTCACAGGACCCATTCTCAGGGGATAGTTTTTTTTTTTTTTTTTAATTGCAACATCCCTGCTCTTATACTAGCTAGGATTACAATCAACTGCAAAAGAAACTGTAGTTTAAACAAATAGGAGAGTCACAGTTTAAGCATGGGGTCAGAGGCAGGTTGAGACCAGTTGCTCAGTCATTCCACTGAGGACTTTTTCTCTGTGGTTGACCTCCTGGATTTCACCTCCTTGCTTGTTGCCTTACAGTTGCAAGATAGCTACTTTCCTTGTAGCCTTGCATCCACATTTCAAAGCAGGAGGATGGAGAAAGGGTGAAGGGCTTTCTCCTTACAAGGCTTTGTATTTTTACTCCAGAAGCTAAGACCTCCCCAGTGGACTTTTACCTACATTTCATTCACCAGACCACATTACATGGTCGTGCCTAGCAGCAAGGAAGCTTGGAAATGGAGAACTGTATTTTTACTGCTACACTGGGAAAGGCACAAGAGAAATTTTTAGTGAATACTGATAAGCTATTGGATGATAAATGCCACAGTTACTCCTTTGGCTCCTCAGCACCGTGGACACCTTATTCCTTTACATATTCTCACCCCTGCCCCCCATCACCAAGGATGAAAACACAAAGTCTCATCAAGTTCAAATTCAGGATCTCTGGTTACTGCACACAGTTCCCTGTCAGGTCCATGTGTGCTTTTGATGATCACAGCCTGTAAGTTGAAAGGACAGCTTATCTGCCCCAATACACCTGTTACAGAAAGGTAAGAAAGAGAAAGGATAATAAACACAACACAAAAACTCCAGCTCAACTCAAAGAAAGGAAAAGTAGGAAATACACATTGGACCATAGACTATATCGAATCCTGCTAGCCCTGGCAGGAAAGTAAATTCCTAGTTGGCCCATCTAGCAGACCCTGGATCTGCTTTCTGGGAGGAAATCCTTTGCCCATTACTCTCAGTTGCTATATCCTGATAAAATCTCTCCCATACTAATGGCTGCCGGTATTATTATACCCATTATAAAGATAAAAAAATTGAGTCACAGAAAGTAACTTTGGCCATGGTCATACAGATCCAGGATCCAAAATCAGATCATTAGACTGCAGAGTCCCTGCTCTTTACCATCAAATTTCCTCTAACAGAACGGGAGTTCTGCTCTAAGGGCCCAGGGAGAATTCTTGGCGTTCACATTGAAGAAAAGGCCAAAAGAAGTAAAAAACTAAAAATAATGGAAAGGACCACCTAGAATTGATCTTAGAAAATAAGGTGTCTGAACCAACATTTTCTGGCCAAGATTGCCTCTTATAGGAGATCATCAGGGTCCCATTAATGGAGCAATGATTCCCAGAAGGAGGAGATCTCGGCATGTCTTCTTAATAATTGTGTTGGTATGTCACCTTTAGCTTAAAGGCACTTTTATACACCTTCCATTTGATCCTTACAAACGTGCTGATTGATAAGCCCAGAAGATTGTTATTATCGCCATTTTATCACGTGCAAAATGGGACTAGAATGACTGTCCAAGGAGGCAAAGGCTGGAACTGAATATAGGTCTTGTGATTCCCTAGCCAGGTGTTCTGCTCCCAATACTGAACTCCCAGTTCACGATAGAACAGATGGAGAGCTTAGTTGGCAAGGTGTGGGTATCCACACCATGCCAGACATGGGGCTCTGTGGTATACAGGCATCATTGGCTCATTAGGTCTTAACTGCAAGCCTACGAGGTCAGTTCTACTAGTATCTTGATTTTACACTGAGGGAACTGAGGCTCAGAGAGCCTAGGTAACTTTTCCAAATTTGCCTGACTAGTCATGAAAGAGCTGGATTCAAGACAATATAGGATTTAGGGGCAGAAGGTCAGCCATCAAAAAGTGATTTAGGGAGGAGTTGATTCAGCAGCACCAATCTTTGTTCCTCTAATTGTCCTCTCGTCATGAAAGAATTTGCAGACAGGTGGCTAAGCTAGTGTGAGAGCTGGAGGTAGAGAAGCAAGCCACAGGTACAAAGAATGAACCTTTTTCTGAAGGTGAGCAGGAAAAAGGAACAAAGGATTACAATCTTAGAGATTTAGACGAGAAAGCAAAATTGCAAAAACCTGTAATTATGGTGTCAGGAGAACTGGCCAGAGGAGGAATGACTGCTTTAGAAAAGACAGAGAAAAAAGGTGAAAGGGATGTGTGTGTGTGTGTGTGTGTGTGTGTGTGAGTGTGCACGCGCGTGCTGCATTCATTGGAAAGTGAGAGACAATGTTTGCAAAAATATATATATGGTTTGGGTGGTGGAAATTATAAATGCATTTAAAATTTAGCTAATTTTTAAACAGTTTTAAGTGCTAAGAGATCCAGGGAGACAATGCATGGGAAATGCTTAAATTATACAGTGTTGTACAAAAGTAGAGTGGTACTTAGTTTTATATGAGTGTATTTATAATAAAACTGGAAAGACAAGGAGAAGCCAGGCCAAGGGGCTGAGCTGACACTCAGCTGGGCTCTGCTGCAGCTCTCCTTGTGCGTTTCTTACCCGAGAGTTCCCTCTTCATCTTGTTTTATTACAGCTCTACTATACCTCTGGAGCTGAGTGCCAAAGTGGTACAGCTGTTGAACAGCTGGCCACGTTCACCCCAGGTGGTGGTATTTAAGGAATCCGTTGAGCAATGGCTCCACTTTGTGTTGCTTGGGGTTTGCAAAATCCCATCAGGATCCTGAAAGAGCAGAGTCACCTCATAGGAGCCCCTGAATTGGGTAGATGGAGTCCCAGTCCTAAGTTGGAGCAGTCGGTCCTGGAAATGAGGGAATGTTGCACTGGGGCTGCAGGATGGGCAAAGATACCCGAGAGGTGGGGGAATCTCCCATTTGTAGGGAAGGCAGCTGTTTCCTTTCCTGAGAGTTTCTAAAATATGTGATTTGCTTGGGTAGCCACCTCTCTGGCACAGAGAGGTGACACTTTTGTTATTTTTCCGGTGACACTTGGGCTGAGATGGGCTAAGGGGAGATTTTTCAAAAGATGAACCACTCTTAAACCAGATGCCATGCAAAGCAGCTTCTTCTACTCCCAACCCTGAGGGGCAGGCCGTGTGAACAGAGTCCAGGGCTGTGAAGGGACTTTTGCAGGAATCATTCAATGATCATTTCCTTAAAATAAAAAGTCTCCCCCTGAAAGAGCTTTCTGGCAGGCCCACGCTGGCAGTGACAGACCTGTGATGGTGAGGACACATGCTTTCTGCTTATTCTAACCTGGTACACTCAGCATTGCCTGCTCCCAGCTCTGGGATCTGCTTTGTTTTTGAGAAGTCTAATCATGCTGGAGACAAAGGTTTACAGGAGTGATTCCCAGTATTTTTGCTTCCAAGTGCCTCTCCCTAAACATTTGCTTTGGAAAGATTTGGTCTCCAATCAATTAAATGACTTTTTTAAAAATGACCCATTAAGATGACTGTTTCTTCATGTTCTAATTAATCATAGATGAATGTGTTTGCCAGTCAAGTTTCCAATAAGCATGAGCACTTGGTGTCCCCACATGAGGAAGTACGATTGCAACTTGGTGCAACGCCATTTGACATTTCAGTTGACCTTTGAGCTTTGATGACAGATAAATATGCTTCTTCCCCTGGGCTTCTCAAAATGTTTGAACACCACTGGAGACCCAGGACATACAATCTGCCTTCCTGGGGAACATTGCTTTGAGGTGTAGAAGATGACAATTAAGGTGACTGATGAGGGGGACACTCAGAACCAAGAAATCTGGCTTTAAAAGGTATACTTAGGAAAGAATGGATCACCTCAAGAAAAGGGGAGGGAAATGTATACTTGAGAGAAAGAAGGAAGGAGAAATTCTGGAAGAGGTGGATCTAGATTTGATGGAGTTTGAACTTTACGCCCTTTGAAGGGCTGGCCCTCTCTAAGGTAAAGATTACAAAATTAGGTATTAGATCTCGAGGAGTCCTGCAGCTTTAGGGTTCACTAGCTTCCCAACAAATCTGCTCTGGCCTGTGAAAGGCTTTCTTGTGGGGCTCATCATTCTGCACAGGTGACCCTAGCACAGCTGAGATGTAGCTCCTGGTCTGCTTAGCAGGCTCTTTTCCCAAAATAGCAGCAGTGATCATCTGTCTTGACACCTTGACCCAAACCTGATCCCCTGACCTTAGTTCAGTGTGTATGAAACCTCTATATGGTTTCAACCTTTGTTCTGGGGCCATCTATCTACTTTATGCCAGGAATTGGGGATAAAGAACTGAATAAACTAGGAGGAGCCAGGGTGGCTGAATGGATTAAGTGTCAGACTCTTGAATTCAGCTCAGATCCTGGAGTCATGGGATCAAGCACCGTGTCAGGCTCCATGCTAAGTGTGGAGCCTGCTTAGGATTCTGTCTGGCCCTCCACCCCGTGTTCACGTTTGCGCTCTCTCTCTCTCTCTCTCTCTCTCTCTCAAAACAAAACAAAACAAAGTGAATAAGCCAGATTCATCCTCCAAGGAGAGAGCATAATAATAGTCATGACAAACATAGAAACCAATGTTTAAAGTGGAAGTTGGCAAAGGAGATTCAAGGTATGCATAAGCAGCTCTGGAAACCCCCCAGAAGGGGTAATCAACTCTGTCGGGGATGGAAGGAGAGAACACGTGGGGAGTCCAGAAAGATAAAGTCCACCAAGCAAACTTTTCTCTACTCAACACTCAAGCTAACATCAATGCATGCATAGGCTTTCCTCATATTTTCTACAAAAATGTGATTGCACCGGGAAACTCAGGAGACAGAGTGATCTGGGTTTGCATCTCTGGTTGGCTACTTACTAGCTGTGTGGCATTGGGGGATGATTTAAAATTTTTTTTTTGTAAATCCTTATCTGAAAATAGGAAAAAAATAATATTCTTATGGTTGTTTGGAGAATTAAATAAGTCAACAAACGAAGGCACAGGTGTCCAACACATAGTAAGTTGCTAATATATATTAACCATTATAACATGCATGTTGCTCTCCATGACTTAAATATACATCACTTTGCATATCTCCATGAAAATATGTAGAGCACTACCTTTTTCATGGCTGCATACTATTTTGACATGGCTATGGCAGTTTACATAAGCGGTCCCCTATCAATGCCTGTTTGGGTTATTTCTAAGTATTCTCAACTACAAACAAAACTCTAACAAATAACTTTGCACATGTATCTTTGCACAATTGTGCAAATATTTCTGTAGCATTTGTTTCATGAATTGTGCTGCCACTGAATTTGCCTATTTGGGTGTTTCACATATACTGTCAATCACCATCAAATGGGGCACCTCACTTTAAATTTCCAGCAATGGTAAATGAGACTTTTCCCATCTATCTACCAACACGAGGCACTACCAACCACTTAGATCTTTCCCATGAAGGCTTTATTAGAACAGAAGGGAACAAGAGAAAGTCCAAAGAGGGAGGCAGGGAAGCATAAGAAAGTACACCCACGGGTTCAGAAGTCCAAGGAAGGAGGGGGAGGTTGAGAGCAGAGGGCTAATGTCCCATGTGCAGGCAGACCTGTCTCTACCCTAAGTGTACTTGGTCTTCAGGATTAAGAGCAGAACCAGGAGAGTTCTGGAAACATTCATTGCTCAGGGTCTCATGACGCAAGCCCACAGCACTAGGCCATGTCATCTATTCCTTTTGAGGGAGGCCCGTGGCAAAGTCTCCCTCAAACCTCTTGAGCTTCAACCTAAGGCTAGCACAGACAAACCAGTGATTTCAAAACCACATTTTGAGAACACCAGTCTGTGGCATAGCTTTCTATGAAGAGTTTCCTGAACAGTAGAGAAGTTCAGAATCTAAGCTCAGGTACTTTTCAAGATCAGCTCTTATGCTATCTTTTACCCTCAGTGGCAATCTAAGGCAGGAGAATGGCTTTGGATTCATGTAGACTTTCATTAAAGTCTACAACTCTGCCACTCATTAATGTGGTGATGTGAATCTCAGTTACCTCATCTGAGAAATGGGGATAATATTCTCTCTAAGAGGGAGAATCTTTGTGTGAAGGTTACATGATAAAATCTATGTGAAGGGCTGGGCTCCTTAGCGAATGTAAGCTCCGTTTTCCCCTAATCCAGTGTAGAGCAGGTGTGGGTCTGGTGCCCACAGGCACACTGCACATGAGGCAGATTAGTATGCTTGAGTTGGACTTTCTGCAGAATTTAAAAAAAAACAAAAACCCACCATCCCAGTATCTACTCTCTCAATGCACTACTTCTATTGACAGATTATTTGTGACAACTCAGTGAAGATGATTAAAAAAAAAAAATAACAGCAGCACTGAATCCTATGCTTTAAGTGAGTGAATTGTATGGTATGTGAAAGACTTCTCAATACAATTGTTATTTGAAAAAAAAAAGAAAGGATTATCTCTGGAGGTCAGTTTTCTACCTAATTTTGTGGCTACACAGAACCCAATGAGAATGAAATGTAATTACATATTGAAATGTCAATCTTTGTGCTTTTCTATGCTTTCTCAGTCTTAATTCTCTTTAAGACATCTATGTCATTTTGGAGAAAATTAGGATTATTCAAGCAGGAGTGCAAAGGGGGAAAAGCCAGTGTTTATTTTTTTTCACTTCCAAATTTAAAAATTTTGAAAACGGGATTTTTGATTTATACAAGGAGGATGTTGTTGAAAGGAAAAGCTCATGCCGTCAAAGCAGGCGGCCCTGACAGAAACAAGATAGTTTATGCTCAACATTGAGTGTTAAAGCATGGAGGAAGACCTGCTTCACTTTAGCCTCTGCCCCACCCCCCAGGAAACCAGAGAGGGTCTCTCCGGTGGGAGCAGGATGGAGCAGGATCCTGGAAACCAGTGGACTGGGGTGGTATGAGGTAAGGGTGGCAAGGAGGTTGTGGGGGATTCATGGAGAAAAGTGGAGTCAGCAGTAACCGGCTGAGTCTTCACCATTGACAGGGGGCTACCTGCTCTTAAAGATCATACCAGTGGGGTGTGCCCAGCCTGTTGAATGTGAAGAACGGTAGGGGCACAAGTCACTATCCCATGAGGGCCTTCTCTCCATTGCTGTCTGCTCACCACCTGTGGATGTGATACGCGTTACATTCGTCCATACACTAAGATTTTGCTAAGACCCTTCGCAATTGCTCTGATTGCCTGAGGTCGTCACTTCCTTTTCAGTGGCCCCAGGTGCAGATTCTGTAAGCACTGAGTGAGGACATCCTGCAGGCAGAGAGAGTCCTGTCTTCCAGCCTCAACAGAAGTCCCACAGCCTTACATGGTCCCCCACTGAGTGCTTTTCCTAAGTACTTTGTGTGGGAGTCCTTAGCTATCGTTGGGTTCTTTTTATCCTTTATTTTTTAAGCTCAACTTCTACTCTGTCCAGTTCTTGCATCAGCCACTGCTCTGCTCCCTGGCACCAAATGAAAAGCATGAAGAACCCATTCAGCTCACTTTCTGAATCATTTGACGTTTTCCAGACTTTCCAGCTTAGAGGTAGCCAAGAGGAGGAGCAGACAGGGGAATGTGACCCATATATGATTTGTCACCTCCAACATTACTTTGTCAGGAAAGTTTCCAGCTCAAAGAGTGGAAGGATTGAAAGGGAGGACAGGAAAGGACAAGATTCTTGTTGTCCAAAAAAAGAACAAAGGGAAGGGGTGAGGGATGAAGTCACTCTGCCTCTCCAAGGAGCCCCCCCTCTAAGGAGTGCCCCTCTCCCAAAAATGCCTTCACAAGAGTGTTGAGATTAAGATCAGGGAAAGATAAACAACTCAGCTGAGATCCAGGATGAGCTGAGTTTGTGCTGGCATTGATGTCCAAGTCAGACCCTGGCTCACCAAACCCAGCAAAACCTTGAACTTTAAAATTATGATGAGGTTTTGTTGTGATTATTTCCAGAGGAAGAGAACGATGAAGAGAAGCAAGATTGCTTAAAATCTTCTTTCTTCACCCTGGAAAATGTCCCCTGATTTGGAAAGGGACAACGCTAAAGGCAAAATCTTGAATATACACCACCATAGCTGAGAAAGGATGGGCATGGAGTGCCTTAATGACAATTCACGTGCAGAGAATCCAGTAGGAGTGTTGAGGCTTCAGTGCAATCTGGGCCTGGGCTTTGTTAAAGAACAGGGCCTGGAATATGGAGATGGCCCCTTTGTACCTCTCACTGGTTGGACTATATCTGAAGTGCTGGGCTGAGTTTTAACAAAGAAGAGGTCTTCCAAATGACAGACACTGTCAACTCACTACCACTGCCAGCTCTTACCACTGCCCTACCTCAAACCTGGTGTCCCCAGATCCCCAGAGCAAATCTGGAGTGGGGCAGAGTGTTGGACATCTGTACTTCCCCAGATCCACCCACATTTCCTCTGGGAAACCACCCCTCTGTCATTCTCTGCCTCACATGGTCAGCTGCCCACCTCTGAGCTCCAGAAATGTGCATATGACACAATTCTGGGACTTGTTATTAGAATTCTTAGGAAACATAAGTTCATTTTTAGCTGAATGTGAAACTAGGAGGAAATGAATGAGAACTGCTAGAAGCTACAACTTGGAAACATCTGCCTAAGAGGAATATCAACTTAGAGCTGAGAGATAGAGTCACCTGGGTCCAATAGTTCCTGAACTAGGAATCACCCTCAGACCAATACCTTGGAGTTATATGAACCAGTAAGTTTCCTTTGTGCTTAAAACAGGATGAGTGCGGTATCTGCCCTTCCAAGCAAAGGAATCCTGATAATACAAGAGAGGTTGGTAGCTTTCATCCAACCTTCTGCTAAAGCTTAGATTTAAATAACAATTCTTAATTCGGACTGTTCCCACACCTTCTTCTCTGATCTTTTCACATGGTAATCATACCCAGGATCCAGAATCCCATAGGCATGAGGCTTAAGAACTTGAGTTACTTCCATTGTAGGTGTCCCTTCTTCCCTTCATATTATCCCAGTTGGTATCTCTGTACTTCTTCCTTAATTTTGACTCTACAACCTAGACCCCCAGAGGGCTCTGGATTCTCGGTCTGGGACTCTGCCTGCCTATTTGGAACTCCCAGAATTGGCCTTTACCTGACCAGGGCCTGAACCTACCGTGAACTTTGAGCACTCTCTGACTACTCCCAAAGCACTTCCTGACATTCAGGTCTATTCTTCATCCTAGGAAGAAGGGTCTTTATCTACCCCTTAAGACACTTCTTGACTCAAGCATGATTCTGACACACACCCAAATGGGAAGCCCAAAAGGGACCAACCAGGATAGCAAAGAGTCTGGAAACCAGGTCCTTAAAGTCAGATGCAATCAAGTGGTCACATTTGGCTTGGAAAAAAAGAAGGTTAAAGGAGAGACATGATGTTTTCTGCAAATATTCATAGGACTATCATATAGGACTATAGCAAATGGGTGAATGTCCCAAGGAGATAAATATAGAGTAAATAGAAGAAATTATTTTGGATTGTTTTTATACACTTGAGAATTGCCCCTGACTTTAGCAAGAACATTTTTTAACATCCTTGTCATCCCTGAAATGCCAATCCCCATGCAGGTCAGCAAACGCTTGTGGATGGATTTCTAGCAATGACATCTGGGGGGAGCCTGGGGAGGCTGGTGTGAACTTGGAGGGCACCTTCATGAAGAATACCCACTTCCAAGAGCCGGAGCAAACTCCTGGACCTCAGGAGTCTAGGAGTACGAATCATCGCACATGAGCTGAGCTCAATCCCAGGAAGCTGAAATATTTACTCACTGGAGGACAAAGGAAAGAGTCCTTTGTGCTAAATCAGGAGGCAGCCATCTTCCTAAGACTGGTGGAAAATGGGGGCCCAAGTTTAATAATGGTAAATCTATCAAAACCAAACGGACATAGCTCACATCCTGTGGGCAATAAACATCCACAGGTGAAATTTTATAAGGTTTTAAAGGGAACTTTATGAGTTTTGAGGGAGCCTTAGTATAAACTGAAACCAGCCATGGAAAAACAATATAATGTGAACTGTGGAAAGCAATAGCTAAAAATTCTGTCACTGTTACCGAACCAAAGAAACTATTCAGGGAAAGGAGAAAGATATGCTGGACTTTACATCTCTACAATGATTTCTGGTGAGGTAGACTGTCCTACCAGCAGCATTTTTAACTCCTTGACAGCCAAGACAATGAAAGGTCTCGTTACCCATACAGCACCTGGTACAATGTAGGTGAATATGTATGCATGCACACGAAATATTTCTGAGATGGGCAATAACGTTTGTGAGTCCTTCCATGGGTGTGTACTCCCCCCACTGTTCTGGGGACTTTCTGTATTGCAGGCAGAAAAATAAATTCTGAGTGTTAAGAAACTTTACCAAGGTCACATAGTTAATAAATAGTTGAACCCTGATTTGAACCTGTGTCTGTCTGCCCCTAGAGCCCATGTCCTTTCAACCACATCTGCATTTGTCAAAACTTTGGGATTTCATCAACCAATATGTTCCAAAAATACTCAAGAGAACCCTGATTGGGTTGCCAACATTTTGTTGAGAGGATATCATTAAAAATTGAGAAAGTTAAACTACAACAGCCCCCCGCCGCGAAAGAGGACATGATCTCAGAATAAAGAGAATAAACTGAATATTATGAAATACCATTCCTCAACATGTGTACATGCACGCGTGCGTATATGTGTTTATGTGTACCTGTAAAAATACTGTCATTGACAGGCACCCCCCTGGCTGTTAACACTGCAACTCTCTGCCACATTTTATCCTCCTTTATCCCTCATAGCACCTAGCACAACGTTCTATACAAAGTAGGTGCGTAAGACTTGCCATTGAATAACAAATATTACAGGCTCTTTTCTGTTTGATCCTCTGAAAAGACCTCACCGATGCGGGTTCTTAGGGGGATCACAGACCTAGACAACTTGCTTCATCTTGTTTAACTTTGCACTTATGGCTTAATAAAAACGGGACTGTGCTATCACCACCTTCTCCTTGCCTCTAGAGAATAGCAAGATTTCTCCTTTTGGCAAACTCTATAAATACAACTTCATGTTGGGGCGCCTGGGTGGCTCAGTCAGTTAAACGTCCGACTCTTGATTTCAGCTCAGGTCATGAATTTGTGGTTCCGTGAATTTGAGCCCTGCGTTGGGCTCTGTGATGACAGTGTGGACAGGGCCTGCTTGGGATCCTCTCCCTCACCCTCAGACATAATTTAAGCAAAGGAGTCAAGGAGGGGTGTGCAACTTTAAGAGGTGAGTGGGTACCTTGGCCTGGGGGTTCTGTGTTCGAACATCTATTCTCTTGTCCCACTTCTTCCACTGGGTGACCTTAAAAAATTCTCTTCTCTTCTTTGAATCTCAGTTTTTTCATGTACAAAATGAGGGGGGTCGGGTCAAAACATCTCAAAGGGTGCTTCTAATCTTGGCAATCTGCACCTCTCCTCCATCTGGCTGATTGCAGCTCCTTCCACATCAGGGCTCCCTTTGTTTGAGAAAATCTGGAATTTGGGGATGGAGTCAACGGCAAGTTGGCCCTTGAGGAAGATTCTGGAATACGATCGCACAGCTGGTTAGTGATTCTACATGAGAGCAAGATCACTTCAGGGTGGAGTGTCAAAGTTTACCAGACATTATCTTGGACCAATTCTCCTTTTTCCATGAGACCAAATCATTATCCTCAAAAGCATTACTAATTGTGCATATCCACCAGATGCTGGAAGGCCCTAGCTGGGAAGCAGAGGACCCACACAGGGGGTCATCCACCCCACTCAGGTTTCTCCTTGGCTCGGCATACACTGGAGGGCCTGGCAAGAAGCCAGGCTGTGCCCTGGAATAAATGACTTGTCCAGTCACCAGCCATAGCCCCAGGAGGGGCTCTCATACCCACTTGGCCTTTCATTTATCTTTACAGCATGAAACCAGCTATCCTAGAAGACTGCCTCACTGAGGGAAAGGTTAAGTTACAGGGCCTAACTTTAAAAAAAATTTTTTTTTTTTAAAAGACTTCCTTCCCTTTTAATTTTAGAATAGTGACTTCTCTGGCACCTGCCAGAACAGGGCTATTTGGATGTCATCTACAAACAGAAAAGAAGGAGAGAGCTGGCAGACTGGCCTGCCTGCTGGATCGACTCCGGTTGCTTTTTCACATACAGATCAAAAGCCTCCTGAGCAGTTAACCCTCAGCAAGGGAATGACACCTACAAATAGAGACGACTTAGCAAAAGTGAACATGCGCTATGTGGAAATGCACTGCATTCTTCAGTGCTGGAGATTTCTGATCACCTCTGTAAATATCCTGAAGGTGAGCTTTGGCTCCACTATGGAAACATCCCTGGGAACAATTAACCATGTTAACCTGCAAGAAGTAAAGTTTCTCAGACTCTTGGAGATTGCACAGTAATCCTTTCTCAATAGAGACAACTGGGGGAGAGGCGGACTCAGGTCTGTGTGGTCTCTTTCCTCTTGGTGATGCCTTTTACATGATCTCTGGTGATTAGCATAAGAGCTAGAGTGAAGTACAGAAAATGAAAGTCTTGGGAAAGGCCCAAGATCAAAAAGAGATGCGAAGAGTTATGTGTCCAAACAAGAAACACAGAGGACAATGTGAGAATGAGTTGCTCCAAGAAAGGTTTCAGGCAGTTTGGCGAGCAAGCAAGAACACAGAGGCCCCCAGAGAAAGCTGACTTGGGGAGGAATGCACCAAACTAGGAACATGCTTCTGAAGAAATGCCATTGAGTGGGAGATGAGGGTAGAACACGGTTCAGGCGTCAGGGTACAAGGTCCAACCTGACCTCTACTGAAGGCCCAGAGAACCAGGAGAAAAGGCTCCCCATTTTCTCAGCAGCCAGGGAAGTCAGAGGAAAAAGCCAATCTAAGGGCAGCTGAGAAAGAAGGGGAAGGAATGAGGGGGACCTGAGAAGGAGGTGTTGGGTGGAATTGAATAAGGCTCTAACCACCAAAATGGTGGTCAGGCCCCCTAGGAGACAGCACGTTTGACCTATTGCAAAGGGTTATGGAGAAAGAGTTAAGAAACTGAAAAGGCAAAGGGAAGCCTTCTATTTAGGAACCCCCTGGAACATCCTACCACCAACCTGGTGAGCCACAGGGGCTGTTCTCTTCCTTCTGTTGATGGATTCCTCCCACATCTGTGAATACAAGAGCGTGTCAGCGTCACAGAACTAGAGATAAATCCTGCCTCGTTTTACCAATAAAGATGCCCCAGGTCACCCCGAGAGCTGGCGGTAGAGCCCTGCCTGGAGCCCCTCCTTCCCAGGCCCAAATCAACCTCCACTCTTCCATCAATCTCTGGCACCCACAGAGTGTGCATCTCTGCGACACCGTTTTCGGAACCTGAGAGTCTCTCAAAGTATCTGCCTGTCTCTCTAGAATGTTCTAGAGATCTTCCCATCTCGGCCCTCTTGTTCACATGAACCTCGTGCCATACATAGCAAATCTGTGTCCCCTGAGTTCACAAGGGTGCAACAAGCCTCTGTTCGTCATTGTGGGCCAGCCTGTGGCTGTTTTTAACTGCTGGCCCTGGAGCCTCTCCCGGCCTTGGCTTTGGGTCCACAAGTTTCTCATCTCCATTCAGGACAAGTATGTGTGTAATTCGGAGGTGGGGATGGTGTGTAGAAGCACAAGGAGCAGGGAAGCGTGTCCACTGAAACCTGTGCCCAGTGTCCCTGCATATTTCCAAATACAGATGGGGGAGATGATCACAAAGGGGTCTGGCAGTAACATGTCTGAATGCTGACTACATTCTGCCCAAGTCCAACAGTGAACAACGAAGCTCTTAGCTCTGAGAAAGGTGGATATCCTAGACTTCTGATTATAGGTTTACTGTTTAAGCCCAAAGCTTCTGTCATTTTGCTTGAGAACTGGTTAAAGGTTAAGAGGATGCGTCCAAAAAAAGTCCTCTAAGACAGGTTCCATTAGACCGAGACCCTGTATACATCCAAGCAGAAAAGTAGAAATGAGATGTAGGGACCAGAAGAGAGACTCCGCAGGAGGAGCTGGTTTCTGTCTGAGGGGGAAGAGCTGTCAGAGGCTTTGTTCTGGAGAATCACCGGCTCCAGAGGAGCCCTGAGCTGGGACGGAACCGAGGCTGCAGGATAGGCTGTAGGAAATTATTTTTCTCGAGTCCTGGTGTGTGGGCTTTGCCAGCGTCTTCAGATATTAGAGGCCCCACTTTTTATTGTTTAAAGGTATATGACCGTAGTTCTCCCACGAAGGCCCTCCAGAGGCTATTTGTTTCTTTCGAACCAAAAAGAACTTATCGAACACCTGTTCTGAGCCAGACACCCTGGTTGGAGTTCTAAGCTGAGCAGGAGCCGTGTCCGCACAGAACTGCGAACTTAGGATCAAGGAAACTCGAACAGCCTTTAATTTGGGAAGTTTTGTTCAAAAGTTTCCCAAAATTCTTCCTCCCCGCATTGCTGAGAAGTCCGCTCCCCAACGAGTCTGGCTGCAGATGACACGGAGCCATTCTCTGATGGAGGCAAGTAGCTGCCAAGACATCTATCGGGGTCCCCTTCCACTTCGCTCTCCGCGGCCACCGAGCGGTCACCTGAGCCAGGTGGCGAGGGCAGGCTGCTCCCGACCTCGGAGGCCTTCCAGGCCGGGTGTCTGGTGCTCAGGGCCCGTCCGCGGAGTTAGGGTGGGGACAGATGTGCCTCAGCCCCTCCTTCCTCTGGCCCAGGAGGCTCCCCTCCGTTTGTACCTACGGAAGGCTTTCCCTGATGTCAGTGTGTGGGGGTGTTGATGGACCCCCGGAGAGGATTTAAACATTGAAAACCGGGCCTGGCCAGGGCCCCACCGGATGATGAGAGAGCAAGGGAGGAAACAAAAGTGCTTGTGTTAACAGAATGTCATTTCCCAACATGATTCAGGCCCCGAAGCTGAGGCAGGAAAAGGAGAGCAAATGCCTCTCCATTCATCACTTCGGACACAGCTATTTTTAGAGCGCACGGCAGCTCGGCGCCCAGCTCCGAGGGCCCGGCCGTGGAAACAACTGAGGTCGGGCGTGCCAGCGCGTGGTGTGCGTGGCGTGCGTGGCGTGTGCATGGTGGTGTATTCGTGGGCGTGCATGGTGTGCACGTGCATGTTATGGGGGGGGGGGTGAGTGTTGTACGCGGCTGCGTGGGCGTGGCGTGCGTGGGCCTGTAGGGGCCAGAGGAGGGGGCTGAGCCGCAGGCCCTGAGCTGGGCGGCCTGTGTGTGCAGAAGGGAGCGGAGTGGAGGCAGTCGTGGGGGGATGGGTGAGGGAGATGGAAGGGCCTGGGACTCGGGTGGGGCCTTGACTCACCGAGCACCGCTCCCATCCCCTTGGTGGCCTGACCTGCCCCTTCACGGACACACGGGAACGTCTCCCAGGCTGAGGGCAACGCCGCCCGTGTCCTGGACTCTGCGGGATGTTGGCGCGCCGCGGGTGCCTTGGCTTTGCTGTCACAGCCTTGGGAACATCTGGCCACAGGAAGGCCTCCGAGCCTAGGTGAAGAGGACAGGGCGTCTGGATACTGCGCTGGCGTGTGCGAGACAGAGTCTGCACCAGCCAGCACCTAAGCAACAGTTTCCCTAAAGGACGAAATCTTACCTGGCTAGACACCCGCCTAATCCCGCGCGCGCGCCCCTTTTGCAGGGGACAGAGAAGAGATTTCCTTTCGTTTTCACCCATCTCTGGCTGTCTTCCTCCTACCAAAGGGAAAGGGAGGGCTGCCTTGAATTCAGCCCCGAGGCAAGATTGGTCCGGGGTACAGCTCCAGGCGGTCCTCCTCAGCCCCAAGTCCTCTCTCCACCTATCTCAACTACCCTGCTCTCCCAACTCCAACTCTGCGGGTCTCTCAGCCTCGAAAACGATGCACGAACTACCCATCGTGGTGAGAACTAACATCAACAGCCTGGGATGAGGCCCCCTCTCTTCCTTCTTTCCTCTAAGCTCTCTAGCTGTGTTGCAAGGTCTACAGAAATGCAGTGTATACTACGTGGGCCTCAGGGTTGATTCACTTTCCATTAATACCTCAGCTGTCGCTGAGGTTCTGGCCAGTTTTGAACCTTCTTCCTGGCAGAGAGGATTTAGAGGACTTCCTGCACAGCCATTGGATGGCTTTCCACAAGCCAACGCTACCAGGCAAGGCATCCCACTGGGTAAGTCCCTACTGCTACTTATCCCAGGAGAGAAAGGACAGCTCCTGTGAAGTCTTGAGGGAACTGCCAGCACATTGTAAGCAGGAGTCTCCCTTCCTGCCCGACGATAGCACCCAAGAGATGCAGGAGACTTTATCTGCTTTGCACCATGGCCTGGGTGGTAAGAGGATGGAGGGAGAATTGGCAGGGTGGGAAGAGGGGACAGGTTCATTTATTTTCACCTGTGTCCTCTTCTCCTCTGAAGAAGTACTTATTATTATAAAGTTATCATAAAGAAGTACTGTCCAGTCAGTAACTTAGCAGGAAAAAAAAATGCACTTGGCTGTGTTCAGGGACTACCGGGATCATGGCAGGCAGATGAGGAGCAGTACAGCCTGGGAAGCCAGGTGCCCAAGTCCCAGCTCTGCCACCAGCTTACATCCATTGTGATCCCGAATCAACCATTCACCTCTCTGGACAAAGAAAGGAATGGCTTGCACCAAATGATCGTAGTTCCTTCCCAAAGTGCCCACAAAAAAAAAAAAAATATATATATATATATATATATATAACTAGGGAGGCGGGGCTTCTAGGAAAATGCTCCTTGGAGAAGTCAGTCCTCACTCTGTTGGTGGAAGCTAACAGACAGCAATGGCTAACAGTTATCGATCCGCCAAACTCCAGGCATTGTGCACATCTTACCACCAAACCTGACAAGAATCCTGCAGGATAGGTGTTATTTCTCCCAGTGTGTAGATGATAAAACTGAAGATCAAAAATGTGAAACTGATCTCTCAAGGTCACAGACTGGAAAAGGCAGGACTCAAGCCTACATCCTTCTAATGCCAAAGCCCCGTGTGCTTTGTCACACCATGCAGGAGAATAATTCCTGTTCCTTTGTTCCTTGTTCCATTGTGAGCATCTTTTTTTAAAAGGTCTGTTCCTGGGGCGCCTGGGTGGCTCAGTCGGTTAAGCATCCGACTTAGGCTCAGGTCATGATCTCACAGTCCGTGAGTTTGAGCCCCGCGTCGGGCTCTGTGCTGACAGCTCAGAGCCTGGAGCCTGCTTCACATTCTGTGTCTCCCTCTCTCTCTGACCCTTCCCTGCTCATGCTCTGTCTCTGTCTCAAAAATAAATAAACATTAAAAAAAACTTCTTTAAAGGTCTGTTCCTTCACCGTACTCCACAAAATTACTATGAAAGAACAGCCGTGCTGCCCACCTTGAGCTGTGCTGGGGCAAGTTAAGAACCATGTTGATAAACCACCAGGCCCTGTATGCCATCAGACTGTTTTACAACCGGTAGTCCAGTGGCCACATCGGACAGCTTCCGTGTATGCTGGGTGCCTGGAGCACAGGAGGATGAGTCAGCCGGCCAGCCCACCTCTTTTCCAAGGACTTGAAACTAACCAACTTCCTGCTTTTCTTTCTTGTGAAGTCCTATGTGTGGTGGTGCTTGAAAGTCCTTGAGAGAGTTAGGCTGCTTGTCCAGGTCGATCACGAGCTCCGTGGTGCAGTAGGCATGTGCATTCTCTCTGCTGACACACCTTTTCTCCTTTTCTCTTTGGCGTGCCCTGTTACTTTCAAAGTCTATTACCTGCCTCCCCATTATTTTCTTCTCGGCCTGTTTTCCAGTCACTCTCCCACATCTCTTTGACCTTCTCCTCCTTCTTCTTCCCATTCTTTGTTCTCCTTGATGACCAGGAGCTAACCACTGGGGAGACACACAGGGCTGTACACACAGCAATTGCCTTCCCACGACTGCGGCAGTCTCCGTGATACTGCAGTACCAAGTGTGAGGTTCCTGGGGGCCGACAAAGGAAATGTTCCGCTTCACACTCAATGAAGAACTGCTTCATTAAGAAATGGACTCACCCACTGCAGTTCCCAGGCACAGCCGTCAGCAGGAGAGGCGTCCAAGAGGAGACCTCAGCCTGCATTAGGTGACAATAGGAGTTCACATTTCTGTTCTTTCTCTTTCCTTCTCACCAATGACCGGAGTTAACCGTGGGGTTCTTTGGTGGTGAGGAAAACAAAGGAGTTCCGGAGACACAAGACATTGGCACCATTCCAGAATAAACTGGCACTCTTCTCTGGCTTCCATTCACAACAAGGTTTCCTTTAGAAGAACCTTACAAATAAACTCCCCAAACTCACCACCCTCAAAGACGTACCAGCTACCTCTGGCCCCAAGAAACTCTCCGAGTTGAAAAACCAGTGAAATCGGCATGCTTTACCGCATGCTCAACACAAATAACTCTTTGTTCTTGGTAGGCGGGTGAAAGGATTGTTGAAATAAGGAGAAGTGGTATCTAGATACACTGATTGGAAGTTAAAAGGCTCTCGTCTTCTTCCCAGTTCCACCTCTGGCTCTTTCCATGACCCTAAACTAAACACTGTTCTCTTTTTCTGTGTCATGGCTTCCATATTTATGAGATAGGCTCGTACCAAGAAGAAACCAATACATAATTGGAAAAGAGAAAATGTTATGTAAATACTATTAGAGATTCCCCTGCTGTTTGCTTGAAAGCAGTTCACTTAGAAGGTTCAAGATCCTTTTGATCTGAGATGAGAGGGACCAGCTGCTGAGAGATAGAGTCTGACTTAATCCAGAGTTAACCTTGCAGAAGCTCTTTGTAGATCATTTGTGGTGGTTCTTTGTAGTCTAAATCCAGGACAAAGGTGGAGAATGTGATTTGTGGAATTGGTAACAACCATAAACTGTAATATCTGATCAAACCATTTTCTTCCTTCTGTCCTGTTCACCGCTCCCATGTATGTCATCCTGTATAGACTCAATTAACCATTCCCTCTGTACAAGTACTCGTGACTCACAGAGGCCTTTTATATTAACCATGGGGGTCTTTGGTCACGTGCATTTAAGGAAAAGTAAGAAATGACAGTTCAGTATATCAAAAGCTACACAAAATTCAGAATGGAAAGTATTTCCAGCTTTTTTGACTCCCTACTTCAAGGGGCGTTGAAATAATGTGGCTCAACAGGGCCAATATGGAGAAGGGCTAGCTGGGGGGCAAGGGTCACAAACGTACTTACTGGACTACATACAACTGTCTCCCTATGATCCTCCCTCACGTCTCCACGGCCAGATTGGAGCAGCCTGTGGAAAAAATTCCTGTCTATTTTCAGAAACAGATAAAAGCATTCAGATTATGCAGTGCAAATCTCAGCCTGAAAGCGGCTGGAAAAATCTGTTCCTTGCCACTGTCGCTGACCCCCCGACCCCTCCAAGTAAGGACATTCAGGCCTGCTTCCCTCCTCTCTCCTCACCCCAACAGCGCAGGCTGAGCCTCCCACCGCACAGCTGGTACTTGTCTGTACTGTCCTGCCTCGGAGAACGAGAGACAATGGAATACAAGTTGGTTAAAAAAAAAAAATAGCAACTTGTTCAAGGAGAAGTCAGTGTTAAATCCATGTTTCTTTTTATTTGGATTTTTAGGGAGCATATTTACAATGCTGTCTGGTCCTCAGCTCCATAACTGGGGGGGGGGGGGTCACAGGGCAGGAGGGCCAGTCTCAGGCAGCCACACTGGCCTCATGTGCTAACACGATCCACTCCTGGGGAGGACAATGTTCTATCCTGAGCGGAGCTGCCTTAAAAAGACCAGGTGTCACCCTGTCCTGATCTCCCCCAAGCATAGAGGTTTGGGAACACTGAATAGTTCATCAAACTGGATCCCTTGTGCAGGCGATTATTCCTGGCTTTAGGGAAAAGCCTGTTCAGCGATGCCTCCACTGTCCAGCGCACTCATATTCGCAATGAATCAGTTATGCTCTGAAGATATAAAAGTGTAAACATAATAAACCAGGCTTATGCTTAGTGCATCGGGGAGCAAATATCAGTCAAACACACTCGAGAGGACTGCTCTGTGAGCTTTTCATCTGGGAGGCACTGGGAGCCTCAGGGCTTCAGAGAGAAAACATCTTTTCTTCCAGAATGCTTTGTGCTTGCGCTCCTCACCAAATAATTCATTAGGCACCAAACTCCTCCTAGAGGGGTGCTTGTTTTGAGCACTGGTTTTTGCCACCTCCTGTCTGGGCAGTGGGTCCACACCCAAATAGAAGCCAAGCAGCGCCAGCTGCCAAAGGAGGCAGACAGGATGGCACTTCCCAGGGGAATGTGGTGGGCCTCTCGTTTCCTCCTCCCTGGTTTCCTCTTCCAGATGTCTGGGAGGGAGGGCAGGGCTGGGGTGAAGACACCACCATTAAGCAAGAAGCTTTAGAAAAGGGAATGAGGGCCCGTCCACCTGGCAGATGGATGGAGCTTGTTGTTGCAGCAAAAAAGGGGTCCCCAGATTGGAGAAACAGAGAGCGGGACCAGAGCCATATGCCAAACACATTCCAGGCACCCAGACAGCCAGAGGTAGGATGCAGGCAGAGCAGGGGAACTTGGGGATCCTAGTAAACCCTACCTGCCGGCTCAAGATCCATGCTTCTGTTCCTCTGCTCTTAAATTGACGGCTCGTACTCTGTGAGGCAAGAATCAAGGATCACAGAGGAAATGGTTGTGATGTTTAATTAAAAAATAAAACAAATAAAGCGGTGGCAGAAGCCTACAAGGAGAAACCATAGCTCGAATGATACCATCTGGCATATCTGCGAATGCTGTATACAATTGCAGACCTTTGCTCAAGCTGGTCCTCTGCCTAGAATGCACCACCTCCTCCACTTGTCAAACTCCTACTCATCCTTTAAAATCCTGTCCAAATGTTTCCTCTGTTGTAAAGCTTTCCAGTGTCCTTTCAATCAGAATAAACCACCGCTTCCCCTTCTACTCCAGCAGAACCATCTCGCCGTGTGGTGCTGCGTATTACCTCCTGGCTTGTGTTCCAGGTAGCGAGGTACGTGTCTGTATCCTCTAACAGAAGGTGAGCACCTTGAGGACAGAGCCCATGCATCATTCATATCTGTTCCCACCTATTCCTAGCACCTAGCATAAGAAGTGCTTGTCAAATCAAATCATATCATTGTTAGTCACAGTGGAGTCCCCAAGGCTAGCTTAAATCCAGGACGGTGATGTGTAAGGGACCCTCCTCATTCTTTTCACTCTTTTTTTTTTTTTGAGATAAAATTCATCAGTTGAATCATTTAAAAGTCTTGAGGTCAATGGTTTTTAGTACATTCACACTGTCATGTGACCACCACCACTAATGGCAAACACTTTATCACTCCAAGAAGAAACCCCATACTCACTAAAAAGTCATTCCCCATTGTCCCTTCCCAGGGCCCTAGAGAACCACTAATCTACTAGGGATCTGCCTAGTGTGGACATTTCATATAAGTGGGATCATATAATGTGTGGCCTTTTGTACCCGGCTTCTTTCGTAACGTAATGTTTTCAAGGTTCATCCGCATTGTGGCGAGTGTTGGTACTATTTCATTATATGGGTCCACCACATTTCGTTGATCCATTCGTCAGCTGAGGGACATTTGGGTTGTTTTTGGCTATTCTGAATAATGCTGCCATGAATATTTGTTTACATGTTTTTGTGTGGACATATGTTTTTAGTTCTCTGGGGTACATACATTTACAAGCAGAATCGGTAGGTCACATGCCAACCCTGTATTTTACATCTTGGGGCAATGCCAAGCTTTTCCAAGGAAACTGCATCATTTTGCATTTTCACTGGCAATCCATGAGGGCCCCGATTTCTTCACATCCTTGCCAATACTTGCTATTTTCTTTTGTTGTTTTGTTTTGTTTTTATTATAGCCATCCTCATGAGTATGAAGTGGTAACTCAGGGTGATTTTGAATTGCGTTTCCTCTACTACCTAACGATGTTGAGCATCTTTTCATGTGCTTATTGGTCATTCGTAGATCTTCCTTGGCAAAATGTCTATTCAAGTCCTGTGCTCATCTTTAAATTGGGCTATTTGTCTTTTTGTTATTTTTCTTTTAAGTTTATTTATTTATTTTGAGAGAGAGCACGTGAGCGCAAGCAGAGAAGGAGCAGAGAGAGGAGAGAGAGAGAACACCAAGCAGGCTCTGCGTTGTCAGCACAGAGCCCGATGCAGGGCTCAAACTTATGAACTGTGAGATCATGACCTAAGCCAAAACCAAGAGTCAGACGCTAAACCGACTGAGCCACCCAGGTGCCCCTATTTTTTGGTTATTTAATTGTAAGTGTTCTTTATATACTCTGGACGTTAGATTCTTATTAGGTATATGTCTTACAAGTATTTTCTCTTATTCTGTGGGTTTCTTTGCACCTTCTTGATGGTAGCCTTTGATTCAAGGTTTTTAATTTTGATAAAGTCCAATTTATCTATTTTTTCTTTTGTCACCATATCTAAGAAACCATTGCTTAATCCAAGGTCCTAAAGTTTGTACCTATACTTCCTTCTAAGAGTTTTATAATTTTAGCCCTTATATTTAGGTCTTTGATTTATTCTTTATTTTATTTTTGTGTATGGTGTAAGGTACAGGTCCAAATTTATTCTGTCTCATGTGGGTATCTAGTCCTAGCACCGTTTGTTGAAAAGGCTGTTCTTTCCCGGTTGAAGGGTTTTTACACTCTTGTTGGAATCAATTTCTCATTCATGTTTTATACTGTTACTTTCTTGAAATCATCACTTGAAATGAGGTCATTGGTTCATTCCTAGGATGTGAAACACTTGATAAATGTCAAGATTTCTTTTTAAATATAGCAGTTGCATCAACCTGATTTCCCCCTACACAACTCAGAATCCATTCCAGGAAAAGTTAACAACATCCAAGGTTGCATAGTTTCACAAGTGGAAATCACGTGGGCTCTTAGACTGGTAGTATAAACCAAAGATAGTTAGAAGGTACGTCTCATGCCTCAATCCAGGGATAGGCAGAGAGCACATGACTGGTGGGGTGGCCGTGGGACATGGTAACATGGGGTTAGAGATGAAGCTGAAGCAAAGGCAAGCACCCCTTGGGAGAAGAGAGGGGAGCAATGATGAGAGTCGTGAGAAGGAAACAGGAGTGAAAAAGTAGACCAAGAACTGAGTGGTTCCCAAGTGTGATGTTTGAAAGAATGGCTTCTCTGGCATCCTGATTATTAAAAGAAGCAGGTGCTGGACACTGGAATGGTTTGCTTTTTAAAAAACACCAGGAAGCTGAAAGGTAGTTCTTCAGCCCACGGTGCTCGCTGTTGTTCAAGCTAGTCTTGGCTAATGCTCCTTCCTCTGTCTCAAACATCCTGTACCTCATCCCACCACCCCCTACTGGATCCCACCTCATCCTTCCTTGTCTACCTAACCCACCGGTGCCATCTCTGAATTTCTAGATCAGCCTAGCACCTTCTTTGTGTTTCCTAGCATGTGCTGCCAGATGTCAGAATTGGGACTTAACACATCAATATAGGGAAAATGTTTGATTTAGTGTGTGTTTTCACACTAGATAGCAAGCTTCTTGAAACCAGGGGCCGTGTCTCACTCATCTTTGTAAGCCACGGGCTGGGAACAGTGTATGGCACCAAAAGACTGCCGAATTGAATTGCAGGTGAACAGAACTGCAGTCTACAGAAAAGAATAGTGGCTGAGGGGTTGGCCCTAAGGGAATTAGACAATAGCTGGGGAGAGGAATGAAGGAGAACACTTAATTCCCTCTGGTATTCTCTTCCAACTGTTCCAAGCTAACTGCCTATGCAAAGCCTGTACTTCTAATCAGCTAGCCTGAGCTTTACTCTCACTACAGTGAGACAGCTGAGCACATTACAAGGGGCAGATGCATGGGAGTCAGCGGATGCTGTCGGGCAGGCCGAGAGAGAGGGATGCTGCTCTAGAATAGAAGGGGGCAGTCCAGGAACCTTGCAGCCCTGGGATTGAAAGAAAACGTTTCCTTCCTTGTTTCCTGCCAGAGAAGTGGCAACACAAAAAGCCACCACAAAAGCAACGTCAGAAAGCCAATAGGCAGCCAGGTATTTGGAGTTTGCCGTGCAGTAGAGCTGGGGGTGGGCGGTGGGGGGGTTTGCCCTGCAGCAGAGCTGGGGGTGGGCCGTGGGGGACCCCCGCACTCCCGCCAGCAAGAGGTCGAAGCAGAAGGAGCCAGAGCTACGATAGGAATAGACCCAAAGTTCAAATCAAAATGGGGAGGGCTTTTCCCTTCTTTTTCATAGTTTTTTTCCAAATCAAAAATTGATACAGCAAAACTTAAAACACTTTTCAAATTAATAAAAAACAGTCGCAATCTGAATCCCTTGAAACAAGTATTTTCAAGCGTCTGCATATTTTCTTCCTCTTTTGCTAAAACATAATTTATTCTGTATGAATTAAATCATTATCTTGATAAAATATTAAATGTCATATTCTCATTTTTGTCATTTTATCGCAAACATCTCTGTACATCAATCTCTTATTATCATTATTTTAACACCTGCGTAGTGTCCTTAAGGTTTTAGGATCATCATATTGTTCTTTTCTGTGCCTTTTTACTTGAGCGTTTAATTTGTTATCAATTTTGGTTGTTACACAACACTGAAACATCAATCGTGTAGCTTTTTTGCCATTGATTTCTTTAGGATAAACTGCCAGAAAAGCAATATCTAGCTTCAAGGGTATGAATATCTTTATAGGTTTTGATATGCGTTATCAAATCACTTTCCGAATGGGTTGTAGCAGTTCACGCTGCCTCCGGGAATGTGGACATCGCCAGCACCAGCATAGCTCACAGCTTGATCGGCTGTGGACACCACATTTTATCTTACCTTCTCCTGATTTAACAATGTGAATTAGTGATCCAATGTTGCCTTAATCTACATTTATTTTAGTATAAAGATAAACTTCTTTTCCTTCAGTTTATAGGCAATCTATAGTTCCTCTTTCGTTAAGTCATTGTTCATCTTGTTTTCTCCTTCGCCTGTTGAAATCTTAATGTTTTGTTTTAAATTTTTAATGAGTTACGCATAAGGTATCACGTGCTTATAAAGTATACACTCTTTGCCAGGATTGCTGAAAATATTTCTCCAGCCTCCTCATGGCGTTTTATGTTAGAGTTACCATTTTTCGTTATTTTAAAACTTTTTAAATATTTACACTTGCCTTGATTTCTTTGCTTCAAAATTGAGAAAGCTATTTCTCCATTGATTCGGCAAAGCCTCTATGCTGATTCTTTTGTGTAGTTTTGCCCTATAAATGCTCTATTTAAATATAATTCTTCGCCCAACCAGAGTTTCCTTTATGATGTGATATAAAGTATTGATCTAAATAAAACATTTTCCAAAATTATGATCAGTGATGCCCACAGTAGTTAATAGAGAACTCCTCTCACTCTCTTATGTATCACATACCACATTTATCCAGTGAGATTGAATGCTGGTTTATCTTTTCTTCTGTATTATCTACTTCCCCTATTTGATGATAAAAATTGCTGTTTTAATTATTTGTTTTCTCCATAACTCTGGTGCCAACTATATTGACTGGCATATAGAATATGTTCAATTAATCTTTATTGACTTACATTAAATTGACAGTATTTACTAACACCATACTAAGTTTCAATCCAGAGCTATGTGTTGTTTTATTTTTTAAAGAAAAATCCATTTTTACCTCTCTTTGCTGGCTAACTTGAGTGACACCTAGAAATCCTTTTCTCTATTATGTCCAGAGCGTCTCAATTCCTTCACCTTCATTTCTTGCCACATTCTTTTGAGAAGTGTGAGAAGTTGAAATAATAGAATATGAGAGGAGGCAAATTTCCCGACTACCTTCACATGCACGATCACATTTTAATCCTCACAGTATCCCAGGAGGCAAACATTCTCTCTGCATGGAGACAGGGGAAGCTCAGAGAGTTTCACCCACTCGCCCAGGGTCACACAGCTTGGAATTGTGACTCAAACCTGGACCATCCTGTGCTAAGTACAGCATTCTTAAAACCTCCTGATTTCATAGATCCTGAGGTTTTGTGCCTTAGTTACCTAGGCAGGATATACAGTTGTGAGCCAGTCAGTAATTTCTAGTCAAAGGCTGACAATGATTCGATGCTTAGAGAGAGCATTCTGGCAGATCACCCCCATTAAGATCTGAGAGAGCACAATTCCCCACCCAGAGCTAGTTCTGACCACAGCACAAGCTGTGGATATTGATGCATGGCCAAGTTGAGGGAACCCAGACACCCAGTCTGATACGTGACATACCAGGGGTGGGGAGGGCACCTGGGGAGCCCTCCTCAATGAGTTTCAGATGGCAGACTGCTAAAGGAAAACCACAATGGTGGACTTGAACTTGAGCAGAGAACAGCTCGTTTTAAATACAGACCTTGAGCTGACCACAGGTCACAGGCAGAATGACAGAGAGGGGACTATAAATAGCAGTTGCAGCCGGAAAGCAAAAGAGAGGCCTGACCTGTGCATAGTATAGGAAGGACCTCAGGCAAAGCATCAATCTCCCTCGCTTGCTCCCTCCCCCTGCAGAGAGCGCGGCTCCCCCACAGGCATCCGCATTCCTGCAGGAGACTGCACAGTGTCACTGGGAGAGCAGCGAGCCTGAATCATTTGTCCGTTCCAGTCTAAGGAGTTACAACTTGAAATGGCAAGTTCGGCCTGGGATCTGGGGACAAGGCTCCTCTGGGTCCATCCCACAGGGCCATGAACTGATCCTTTATTTATGCTGGGTTGTCTGTCTTTGTTCAGTTCTGTCTGCTTCGCCAGATTGGAAATGGTCTGCTGGAAAAAATTATGGTGCTGTCTAACATGATGTAACAAGATGTCATCTTCTGACTCCAACGCATAAAATGGATTTACAGGAAGGAGGAGGGGGAAAAAAACAAAGCCCCGGGGAGCACTTGACTCAGATAAAAACCACTGGGTTTTGTTTGTGAATGTCAAAAAGCTGCATGTTATTTTACTTAGAACATGAGAACAGACTGGCGTTTCAGGGGAAAGCAGAAGATATGTGCTCTACAACCCAGAGGAAAAGTTTGCTGAGAAAACTTAAGCTAATATTCATTTCGCGTTGCACACATACACAAACATGCACGCCCTACATGCAAATCAGGCAGTCACACAAAACATGTGCCGCAAATACCACACACACATACACAAACACATATCGACCACCCTACACCATCTAAACCTCCCAGACACAACACCCGCTCACCACCCACACACATCACCACATGTCCTGCAGCATCACCCCAAAGTTGTCGCCACAAAGGCAAACAAACATCATGTTTAATCAAGAATCCTGCAGTTCCTTACCACTGAGCCATGGGAGTGAGCGTATATTCTGGCTGTGAGCTTTTCTGATGAACATCTGCAAGTGTGTCGAGAAAGTGTAATGAGAAAGACAAAGTGGGGAAAAGGTCAAAGGTTTTGTGGTTCTTCTAGAAAGGCACATTCCAACCCAATCCTAATAAAGTACAGGGAAGTAACATGAGTAGAATGGATATGATAGGGTTCCTTTGTCTTTTGTGTTTGTTAGAACACCATTGCCTATTTCTGTATCCAAAGCGAGTTCTGGTGTGGCCTCTGGGGACTGTCAGCCCTCCTCCCACCACACTTCCATATTGACAAAGGGACCTCATAGGGCAACCCATAGTTCTTTCTCCTTATAGTCCTTCCTTGCTTGCCGGTAAACTGAAGGTAGAGCGTGTTGGCAAAATGCCATGTGTCAAGAAATGAAACAAAAACAGCTGAATTAGTTTTATGCAGCATATCCTCTGTTCTGGAAGAACCAAGTAGATATGCAAGAGTGAGCTGTGAAATACACATTATGTAATTTCATGATTATACGTATGAGTTAAATGCTCTTGGATTTAAGATTGGCGTTGCACAGGGGCGCCTGGGTGGCTCAGTCAGTTGAGTGCCGACTTCGGCTCGGCTCATCTCATGATCTTGTAGTTCATGGGATGGAGCCCCACAGCGGGCCCTGTGCTGACAGCTCAGAGCCTGGAGCCTGCTTGAATCCTGTGTCTCCTCTCTCTCTCTGCCCCTCCCCCGCTTACACTCTGTCTCTCTCTCTCTCTCTCAAAAATAAAAATAAACATAAAAATAATTTATAGAAAGATTGGCATTGCACAAGGTAAACATGAATGGGGAAATTCATGCTGATCATTTTTAAGTGATCATTTTTCTTGGAATGACATTAAATGGCGAATTAAAAATGTCATGACAAGTTGAGAGGGAGAATGCAGAAATCAAAGAAAAAATTCATAGTTTAGTCCCTCTAATGGCACTTTTTCCCCGACTGTTGAGAGAGGGGCCCACATTTCCACCGGACCCCACAAACTAGGTAGCCAAGCCTGATTGTCTGCCTCCCTGACTAGAACATAAGCTCTACCTGGGCTGGATTTTGATGTTTTGATAACTGTTGTATCCTGAGTTTCTATACAGTACCTGGAACATAGAAGGCTTTCAATAAATATTTGTTGGATAAATAAATGAGGGAATAAATTAATGTAAGCCCAAGCTGCCACATCTCGTCATCTGGAAGCAGAATTAGAGTGTTGGGCAACTACAGCATATTTCATTCTAGAACCAGCCCACTTACTCCACTGATATCCTCATTCATCCTTTTATTCAACACAAATTTATTGAGCATGTTTTATGTGCCAGGCAAAGACAGAGAAGCCTTAGTCTTTAGCTTTAAGGAGATTACTGTCTAGAAATGAGGAACAGGTACAAAGAGGTAAAAGCCATGAAGTGTCAGAAGTAGCTCGAGAGAACTATGTGTGGGCTCCAAGGGAAGTGCTGCTCAGTAATCCCTCGGGGGCTCTGGAAAGATGCTGGGAGGGAGGAAACCAGGATCCGGGACAGTAACCCAGGGCTGCATTACACCTGGTCTTCTTCCTGCTCACACTACACCGTAGACTTCAACCTTCCTCACATTCCTGATTCTCACTGCTGCCTCTATCCCTTTGTACATGCTGTCCCTCCAGAAGGTCCTCTTGGCTTCTCTGAATTTCTTCCATCTTTCAAGGACTTGTCAGTCCAAACCGAATTATCCTATTTCTGAATGACAGTAAAGCAATTTAGTCCTTGATCATACATGGTTTCATGTATATTGATCTATCCACCAGGTCCTACCCCCAACCACACACATATACACACCCACACGGATATGCGTGCACAAACACCCAACCAGGTGGTAAGCCCCTAAAGAGCAGTGAGCACCTGCATTATATCTGTGTATCATGTGATGTGTGCCTGGTACCTCACGAGTGAAATCATCCAGCCATATTGAGAGGCACGTGGGCCCCACTCCCCAAATCTGTAGCCTAGAAAGGCCTCCAATTCTGAGGCCTATGCCCTTAGGGAACAGTAAATCAGCCAGAGTCAGCCCAGACAGATATGAGGTCCTCTTATAAAGGACCCAGCCAGATAGGACGGGACGTGGGCTGGGAGGCACCATGACCTACTAGCACTACCTAGGGAATGTAGAAAGAGTGAATCCAGGCTCCCAGGCCCTTGTGTTCAAGCTACTGCACGAAAATGGAATCATCTGCTGCAGATGAAGCTATTAATTAGCTAACCAAAAGCTGTTTCCTTTCTGACTAGCCTGGGCAGATGTTCATTCTGGATTCAGCTTTTCCACAACCATCGATCGCTAAGGGTGCCAAGATACCGAGTCAAGCTGGCCCCCTCCCAGCATCTACGCCTCACCATTCCCCTCCCACTTTGGATAAGATACTGAACTGTCGGTAATGAGAATTTACCCTGTGCTTCTCCCCTCACTGGGTTTCAGTGGGCCAGAGCTTAAGGCTTGAAAAGCGTTTACTTCACACAAAACCAGGTTGGCCGGCCGACTGAGAAGCATGAGCTAATGGGTAAAGTAATCAAGATAAAACCCTCAAAAGCAAGGTCTGTGGGGCCAGTGGGTTCATAAGGCAATCGTGAACACCAGTGAGCTGGAGGCTCATTGGTTTTAATTAAATTAGACATTGAGTACCTGCCATATACCTAGCATAAACCTGTAGGGTAATTCATGACAGTTTCTCACCAGGAAAAATAAGAGTTTACAGAGGAGTAGAAGATTATGAGCAGGAGCGTAGCTAATGGATATGGTGCAGGCTCTTGATAGGTTCACCAGGTCTGCCAGCCCCCAGATGCTTATCTGGGCAAACGAAACTTCAGTTTCCACATCTGAACAATGGGGCTGGTAGCAGCGGTTTCTTCATAGACTTGAGATAAAGATCACATAATGCATTAAATATAAAGCTCTTAGCCCAGGTGAGCCACACGTACTCAATATCTGGCTGTTACTGCTGATGATAATGATGATGGTAAGAGGAGTAAGTCCTAGATTTTCTGTGGAACATGGGGAGAGGTATCTGTTTGCAAATATATCCTTTTCCTAACCTTAAGTCATTTTTTCTTCTAGCTCAGAGTATAAGCAGCAAGGTCTTGTACCTTGTAGTCACTGGTGATAGAGATACTGAAGTGTTGACCCTGGGTAAGACACTCACGGGTCCACGGAGAGTAAATCTGAAGGCAAGATTGGAAGCATGGGGTCCAGGGCCCCTGTGGGAAAGCCATGTCCAGTATCTACTCAGTGGCCCAACGATGACTTAGATGAAGAGGGGGTGAGCGCCAGAATCTAAAAAACACAAAGTCAGATATATACAGAGTTCGGGTCTGTGTGAAATTTCATATGTTCATTTTCCATTCCAAGGATTTAAAAAGGCCAACTTTAATTTCACCCCACTGAGGCTGATCAAGCAATTCCCTGGTGTCCTTGCACAGGAAATGTAAAGGCTTGGGACCTCAGAAACGCCCTCAGATGTCCTCAGGACGTCCTCTGTGGCATTAGGCAGGGCTGTCACTGGATCTCCTAGGTCATCATCCCTGGCCACAGGTCTTCACAGACATAACAATAAAGAACAATAGGTTCTTGGGGCGCCTGGGTGGCGCAGTCGGTTAAGCGTCCGACTTCAGCCAGGTCACGATCTCGCGGTCCGTGAGTTCGAGCCCCGCGTCAGGCTCTGGGCTGATGGCTCAGAGCCTGGAGCCTGTTTCCGATTCTGTGTCTCCCTCTCTCTCTGCCCCTCCCCCGTTCATGCTCTGTCTCTCTCTGTCCCAAAAGTAAATAAACGTTGAAAAAAAAAAATTTAAAAAAAAGAACAATAGGTTCTTTTCTGGAAAAGGACCAAGACCTCTAAATGCTTCCAATTTTCCAATGTCTCAAAAAATGTTCTTGTCCCTTTCCCAAATTACCCATCCCAACCCCTTGTCTTTTGTCATTCTGCTTCAGGTAACTGGGTTTCCAACCTGGTTCACCTACTTTTCCCTTTTCTCCAGTCTCATTTGTCTCCACCACTCATCTGCATTGTGCTACATCGGCCTTTGTCAGTGCTAGGAACTATATAAAATAAATCTTTTTTTTTTTTTATTTGATTGCCTTGTCCTTTATTACTGCCTTGCCTTTGTTGTTACTCTACCATCAGGAAACGTGGATATGATACATTGGCTGTCAGCGTCCCAAAGTAATAAAATGTTGCTCTCAGAAATCTCTTTCCGCCGTTCATCACCAGTGATCTCTTCCTACCTTGAAACATTTGGTTTTATTACTCTCCTTTGTTTCCTGCCATTGGGCCAATCCCTGCTCTGCTGGTGCCAGTTTTTCTCTTGTCCCGAAGACCCAACCAAACAGGCCATTGTCGTCTCAGGCCCTGATACGTGAGTCACAAGGTTATTACTTTACTTAGCTCCGGCCTGCTTTCCAGCAGAGATCCTCATTGAGCTGCAATACCTTGCTTGCAATTTCCCCGTGTCCCCACTAGCCTTTATCTCCGTGGCTGAGCTGGGCAGTAACTGCCCTGTTTTCATTATCTAGATCCAGAGCTGTCTGTCTGATGAGATGAGCACTCCTTGCTTTTATGTTCAGTGCCCTGTTCGTGTTCAGATTCGCTCTGATAGGATATTTCGGTTTGGGTTTTTGTACCCTTCAAAGTCTGATGAACCAGGAACTGTTTGGTTATTTACCTCATCAATGGAGATGATGAGAAATGGTGGCGAAATTCCATAGCTGGCTTTCACTCAGCCTCCTCTCCGATTTGATTTTCAGAAGCAACGCCCGACGCTTTTGTTTTGTACACCTGAAATCTCCAAGGGTTTCAACCTGCCTTTTCTATGTCCTCCTTTCAACCCGAAGCCAGCTCTTGGGTGTCAAGAGCTGAGTACCAGGCAGTATCTGTGAAGTAATTGTATCACGTCAGAACGCAGAGTTCCAGTTCTATCTTCCTGTCCCCGTGAGGGTGTTCTGACACAGACTGGAACTTTCCACTTCTCTAAATCCAGTTGAAGTCATGGTAAATTTCAGCAGCCCCCAAATGTGCTCTCTCCTTCCTGAATCTCTGTGTGCTGGGCGCAGGCTACGCTTCCTGTGTACCAGTAACTCCGAGGAGCAACATTGTGCTTGCATATTCTTCTTACTCCATAAAGAACTCATTCTCCATACAAGGAGTTTCTGTTTCTGGGACTCCCTGGAGGTCATTTTACTCTGTTTCAGTCTCCTTGTCTTGTCTGCAGGAGTGACCCTGGAGTGCAGAGGTGATTCGTGGAATTAAAATGACTCCAGGAAGTGATCTCCAGGGTTAGGTGTTCTAAAAACCTCAGAGATAGTGGCAATCACAAAGGTCCACATGGACTTCATCAGAAAGGGAAGAGGTTTGCTTTGCAGCTTCTCTTTGGTTCCCCCAAATCAAAGATGGTGTTAATAATTCTGCTGTCTCTGGAGAAAGAAAAGAAAGAAAGAAAGAAGAAAGAAAGAAAGAAAGAAAGAAAGAAGAAAGAAAGAAAGAAAGAGAAAGGAAGGAAGGAAGGAAGGAAGGAAGGAAGGAAAGTTGCCCAACAAAAAGGAGGAGGAGAAAGAGAAGAAGAAGAAGAAGAAGAAGAAGAAGAAGAAGGGGAGGAGGAGGGGGGAGAAGGGTGGGAGGGAGGAGGGGGAGGACGAAGAAGAAGAGGAAGAAGAAGAAGGAGAGAGAAAGAAACCACATTTCCACACTGCAGGCCTCAAGTCAAGGGGGCCCACTCAAGTGCAGGCCTAGGGACTGATCTACAGTTTTGTTTTTTTTTTAAGCTAATCTTTCCTAAGTTTCTTGAATTTTATCTCATCTAAGAACCACTGGAGCTGGCTGGTGGGATGAGTGTATTTAGTGAGATCCTTTCTGCCCTAATAATGCTTGACTTAGTGTTGATTATATGAGGGGAGCATGTGTAGAGTCTGGTCTTAAAATTATAAAAGCAATATAAAGTGATGCTAGGTCCACCATATGCTGGCTGTGCAATTTGAAGCAAGTCACTGAACTTCTCTGATTCTCTGTTTCCTCATCTGTGAAATGGGAATAATAATAGTACTAACTTGGTAAGATTTCATATTAAATTAAATTAATTTAATTTATATTAAATTAAATAATCCACAGTTCTTGGCACACAGTGAATTAGAAAATGCTCCCTATCAGTATGACTACATCACAAAAATATTAGAAAAATAAAGAAGAGAGACACAATTCCAGCAGAATAGCCACAACTGGGGCAGGGCGGTAGGGAGTTGGTAGGGAGTTAGAGCAAGTGACTAATGTTTTCCATTATGGGCCTTTTGGTTCTGTTGGATTTCTAAACAGTGTGCAAGTATTACTTGCTTTTCATAAATATTAGTAAAGAGCTTGTCATGTACGGCATGGTTAATAATACCAAATTGCATATTTGAAAGGGAATAGAGTAAAGCTTAAGAGTCCTCATCATTTAAAAAAAAAATGTTTTGTAACTGTAAGGAATAAAGAGAACATCGAAAACAAGAGATTGCAGAGTTAGACTATGAAAAATGACGCCGGGCGGCACGTTGGTGAGTGAGCCATGTTCGAGGGCATCAGAAAAGAAGGGAGCTGGGTTTGGAGGCTTTGGCAATTCTCTCAGTGAGAAGGATGAACCAAGAAGATAATGCAGTTTAAGCTCTTCTTGTTTGATGTGTGATGCAAGCTGTACCTCCTCACTTCTCCTTCAGTCTGAATCCTAGTGTTTTCCCTGCAAGCCTGCGCCCTCCCCCCTGCCAGCCACTATGCTCTCGGTCAGGAGGCACAGCATTTGTGGGAGTCACGGGATGAACCCGAGGTGTGCACATGTGGGCATGTGGCAGAAGAACTGTAAGATTGGCAGGGACGTGGCCCCAAGGCAGGGGTTGGGGGGGCGGGTCTTCCTGGGATGCTATTAGCTTGTTGCCCACCTGCCAGAACCTGAAATCTAGGCTAGCTTCATTTTTTTTGCACAAACGCGTGTGAAAACGCGTGTGATATGCCGGCCACCTTGCCCACTTCAGGGAGGGCCAGTGCCTATAATCTAATTTCTGGACGCCTGTGCTGGAAGCCGGCGCCTTCTGGTCATTTTCAGAGAGTTTTTGCCAGTTACCCATAGTCGCTCTTAATCAAATTCTTCCCTTCCTTTGAATTCCTACATTCCTTTCTTGCCTGTGCTGTTGACATTGGCTGTGGTGATGGAATTTTCCAGTTTCATAGAAACTGTAGCAATTTTAAGGTTACGGCTGCTCAGTAAATTCTTTGTTTCTACTAAAGCCTGAGCCCTGGAGCTCTTGATGAAACAACCATTTTATAGGATGCAAGGTTTCTCTCTGAGCAGACACCTCTGGTCAAAGCACAGATTACCACTGCGTCGATCAGCTGGAAAAGTCCTCCGTGTTGCCCATTGATTTGGGTTTTTCTGACTTATGTGGCTCATTTTGTAAACAAACAAACAAACAAACAGAAAAACTGTGAGCAACTAATGACAACAGAAGCAGACCCTTGGGGTGGGGGTAAATAATAGTGCAAGATGACAATTTAAAGCAGTGAGACTTTGTTAAGTGAAAAAAAAGCAGGTTACAAATCACTAAGTACAGGATGACCCCATTTCCTAAATATGTATGCATGTGTGTGCACATGTGTGTGTGTGCATGTATAACACACACGTGTGTGTGTGTGTGTGTGTGTGTGTGCGTGTGTGTGAGCATTGAGCAGTGATTCTCTGAGACTGAGAGATTTATGAAAGATCTGTCCTTTCTTAATTTTTGCTTGCCCGGTTTTTCCGATATTTTTCAAAAGAACATGTGTTATTTTGTAATAATAAGAAAAACAAGTTATTTAAAAACATAAATAAAAACAGCAAGATCCTGGGCAAACACCATGTGTTCTGTCTGAATTCCAAATACCCCTACATGAAGGGCCAAGGCCTGGCTTGGCTAGTGGGGGGCGGGGGAGGCAGGCAGAGAGCTGTGGGTGGTACAGCGGATGCTTCTCCTAGGTGGCAGCAGGGGACGTTCAAGCCAGCACATTCATACCCCTTTCAAGAAACCAAGTCCATAGCCATCCGATGGGAACAAGAGACAGAGGCGTATGTTAAAGCTGCGCTCAGAGCCAGAAATGCAGGCACGTTCGTTCACTTACCCGTTGAGCACCCACTTTGGGCCAATACTGTGCTGAGAATCAGGGAGTTGGGAGTAAAGGGCTTCCTGGGAGGGCCCAGGCAGAACCTACTGTCCAAGGCTTGCTGTCAGGGCTGGGATGTGGGTCGGCCAGCATGGCTTGAAGATCCCAAAGAAGACTAGTGATGTCAGGATCAGACTGGGGGCAAGAGGAAAACTCTGCTGCAAGCTAGAACTCTGGAACAGTAACATGGAAGAGAAGCATGGGGCAAGGTGTGTGGGAGGGGGCCCCCGAGCTTCCAAGATCTCAAAGTATCCCCATATCTCCATGTGTTTGCCAATCTGGAAGCTCTCCAAACCTCATCCTTTTGGGGTTTTATGGAGGCTTCATTACACAGAAATACCTGATGAAGTCATTGGCCAGTGGTGATGGAACTCAGTCTCCAGCTCCTCTCTCCTCCCCAGAGATAGGGCTGGAGGGAAGGCTAGGACTGAAAATTCCAAGCCTCAGATCAGGTGGTTTGTTGCCTTGGCAACCAGCCCCCAGTCAAAGGTGACCTAGGAGCTTTCTAAAAATCACCTCACTGACATGACAAAAGATTGCTATCATCACTTAGGAAATTCCAAGGGTTTTAGGAATTCTGTACCAGGAACCGGGAGGAAGACTGAATATATATTTCTTTTTTATTTTTTTAAGTTTGTTTATTTATTTTGAGAGGGAGAGAGTGAACAGGGGGAGGAGCAGAGAAAGAGGGAGAGAGAGAGAATTCCCAAGCAGGCTCCGCACTGCCAGCACCGGGCTCGAACTCCGGAACCATGAGATCATGACCTGAACTGAAATCAAGAGTCAGATGCTTAAACAACTGAGCCACCCGGGCACCCCAAGAACATATACTTCTTATTACAAATCACAATATCACAGCAGGGAATATGGTTTCCTTGCCTGTAGTCCAATACTCTCTCCATTATACAATCTCAAAACTTTTTTGTTTTTTTTACCCATTTATTTGTCCAACAAACATTTACTGAGCACCTACTATGAGGGAGGCACCATGCTAAGTATTGGGAATTCAGACCCACAGTCATTCACTCCTTCAACTCTCCCTTTTGGGGCTTGTCACTATGCTATTGCAGATGTATTCAGAAAATCAGGTACAGGCCCCAATAAGTACACTCCAGTCTCTGACCTAGATCAATGATTCTGAATCTTGAATGCATTTAGAATTGCCTGGGGAGCTTTTAAAAAATACCAGTGCCCAGACCCCATCCTGAACCAATACAATTATCATCTCTGCGCTTTTAAAAGCTCCCCAGGTGATTCTAATGTGTAGCCCAAGTTTAGAACCAGTGTTCCTGAGAGTGAGCACAAAGCCTAGCCATGTCAGCTACCTTGTGGGAAACAACAGAAGGTACCAATGCCTGAGAACCACTTCATTCTTTTTTTCCTTAATATTTAAACTTTATTTACTTATTTTTTTTAATGTTTATTTACTTTTGACAGAGAGAGAGAGAGACAGAGCGTGAGTGGGGGAGGGGCAGAGAGAGAGGGAGACACAGAATCCAAAGCAGGCTCCAGGCTCTGAGCTGTCAGCACAGAGCCCGACGCGGGGCTCGAACTCACAGACTGCGAGATCATGACCTGAGCCAAAGTTGGAGGCTCAACCGACTGAGCCACCCAGGCGCCCCTATTTACTTATTTTTAAGGTGCATTTATTTATTTTGAGAGACACACAGCGCAGTGGGGGATGACAAAGAGGGAGGGAGAGGCAGAGAATCCCAGCACGCTCTGCACTGCCAGCGTGGAGCCCGACGCAGGGCTTGAACCCACAAAACCGTGAGATCATGCCCCGAGCCAAAACTGAGCCGGACGCTTAACTGACTGAGCCACCCAGTCACCCCCAATGAACCACCTAATTCCAACAGGACTGTTCGGAACGCTGGTCTCGAACTACCTGAACTCAGAGTCCTCTTTTGTCATCAGATGCTCTGGGCAGGAGGGGGTGGGGTGGACATTGAGTTGAGGGTGGCTGGTGATGGCTCTGTATGAGGGCCGTCTGGGATAGGTGGTGTTCTGGGCAGCAGTCAGAGGCCTCGAGCACCACCTCTACCTTTCACTGGAGAGAACCTGCTCTAAGTAAAGGGCTTGCCTTAGCTCCCGGTCACCACTACCACATTCCAGGTTTTTCTGTCGCACGTAGAGGTATTTGGGTAGAAGAGGGAACTGAGAAGAACTAGACAGGGCTTACCAAGGATCTTATTCATGCCCAGGCTTCAACTGGCTAGGAAATTGACTCCCAGAGAGGGGAAATGACTTGAAACAATTAGAGCACAATGCAAAACAGGACGTGATTCAGTGCCAAACCATGGCTGCGGGCCAGAACTGCCTACTCTTGGTGCTTTTGAGGAGTAATGGTTCACCGTGGGTCGTGGGTCGTGGTGTACTAGCACTTTCTTTCTGGGTTGATTGACATTCACATTTTCGTCTCCCTAGAAGCATTTAGCTGGAACAGATTCGTAAGCCAAATTAGATAAAGGCAGACAGAAAAAAAAGAAGGGAAGAGAAAGCAACCTTTAACTACTAAGCATCTCCTTCGTGTGCTCCACAGCCAGAACCTACTTTTTACTCTCATGTAACAGATGGGGAAACTGAGGCTCAAAGAAGTTAAACTCATTTGCCTCAAATCATAGGGTTGACAAGTGATGGCAGAACTCAATCACATCCAGCTCTCTATACTGTATTTACTCTTTTTAAAAAAATGTTTATTTAATTTTGAGAGAGACAGAGAGAGATAGAAAGAGAGCACAAGCAGGGAAGGGCAGAGAGAGAGGGAGACAGAATCCCAAGCGGGCTCCACCACGTCAGCACACAGCCCGATGCAGAGCTTGACTCATAACCTGTGAGATCATGACCGGAGCCAAGATCAAGAGTCAGACGCTTAACCAACTGAGCCACCCAGGGCGCCCCTACTTACCATTTGTGAAACCATGACTGTAATACATCTTAAATGTATTGTATGTTAGTAGCTTGCCTGCAGGTCTATGAACTGGACAGTGCTTCCCGGTGGTAAACTGAAGATTTCAACATCTCCTCTCCCCTCTTCTCTTTCTCATCATTCTTTACGTTTATTGGCTCCTGTTTCCCTAGGTTGATCGACATGACCAACGTAAGCTGAATATGATCATGGAAGATGTATGGCCATGGGTGGAAATAGTAGACACAGAGATTAAGACATAGGAAATGGATCCAAGGTGAAGGTCTGCAACCTGCAAGCCTACAACAAGTGCCAGCAAGGGTGGGCAACTCTCGTACACAGTGTTCTCTGAAGAATCCCAAGGGAAAATGGATATCTGGGCCCTTTTTTCAAGATGGTTTTAATTTATCTAGGAATAGAGGACACTGCCCTTTTTTTTTTTTTCTAAACACATAAATATATAACTGATGGAAAGATGGGTATATTTTCCTCTCTTGAGGAAATCTTGGAAACAGGCTTGGTGTCCTGACTGCTGTGATTCACCACCATGGTCCAAGCATGGCACCTCAGGCAGAAGGGCTTTGTGACCTTGTTACAGCCAGCATTGAGCATGCCATTGTTTGTCTGTAATGCAGGGCAGCTTCTAGATGCTTGCCGCCTCTTATTTGTCCATGGGAATTATCTCACATCACCAGGCAACAGAAAGAACAAGCCTCCATTTCTGAGAGATCACACTACGTCTGATCCCGACTGTTGGTTTGCATGTTAGAGTCTGGGGGCGTTTGTGGCTGAGAATCTCTGAAGATGAGGCTGATTTACTATCTTGTTGGCACCATTTGGCATTTTTTCTCAGACGCCTTTCTGTCTCTCATGAAGAAAGTGGTGACTTTCAGGTTCTGTGACACAGAACATGTTCCAGGATACTCAGAAGTTCTCGCCAAGTCAGTAAGCTAGTCAGTAAGAAGAAAGGGAAGGAAGTGACCATTTATCAAGCAAGTACCATGTAGTCGAAGCCCCAGGGGGCTAACATTATCGTCCCAAATACGCAGAAGATAGGACAAAGGAAGCGACACTGTCACAGTCGCGGAGCTCAGCATCAGATGGACTGAGTGTACCTCTCGCCCTACATGACTTACTAGTTCCTACACTTGGGCCAAAACCTCTGAACCTCAAGATTCACTTTTCTCCCACATTTAATATTTTAATAGTTTTATTGAGGTATAATTGATGTAGAGCGTACTGCACATGTTTTTTAAAAGGGTACAATTTGATAAGTTTTGACATATACGTATACCCATAAAACCATCCCCCAATCACGCTGATCACAACCATCACCCCCAAAAGTTTTCTCCTGCTCCTTTGTAGGCCCTCCCTTCTGCTCGTCTCCACCCCGGTCCCCAACAACCACTGAGCTGCTCTCTGCCTGAGTCAGGTAGACAGGAATAATGGCCCCACCAAAGACAAAGATGCCCAAGTCCTAACACCACCCCCCCCCCCCACCCACCGCAAAGCTTTGAATATGTTACCTTATATGGCAAACAGACTTTGCAGGTGAGGTCTTCCTGGGCCCAGTGTAATCGCAAGGGTCCTTATAAGGGAAAGAGGGAGGGAAGCAGGAGGGTCAGGGTCAAAGAAGGGCAAGTGATGACAGAAGCAGCATTGGAGTCAGTGAGAGGTTTAAAGACTCCACTGCTGGCTTTGAAGAGGTAGGAAGTGGGGCGCCTGGGTGGCTCAGTCGGTTAAGCGTCCGACTTCGGCTCAGGTCATGATCTCACGGTCCGTGAGTTCAAGCCCCACGTCAGGCTCTGTGCTGACAGCTCAGAGCCTGGAGCCTGCTTCAGATTCTGTGCCTCCCTCTCTCTCTGACCCTCCCCTGTTCATGCTCTGTCTCTCTCTGTCTCAAAAATAAACATTAAAAAAAAAATTTTGAAGAGGTAGGAAGCAGCTGCAAGCCAAGGAGTGCAAGTTTAGTTGCTGGAAAAGGCAAGGAGTTGGATTTTTCCCCTAGACCTTCCAGAAAGACACAGCCCTTGCAGCCTGCAGCAATGTCATGCGCAGTATGATTTCAGCTCAGTGAGATCCCATATGATGGGCTAATTGCCCTCAAAACTATGCAGTCCTGATTTCTGTCACCTATGAATGTTCCCTCATATGACAAAAGAGATTTCGCAGTTATAAGGAAATTACAAATCTTGACATGGGAAGATTATCTGGGATTATTTGGGTGAGCCTTAAATGTAATCACAAGTGTTCTTATAAGAGGGAGGCAGGGGTGAGGGGGAATGGGAGATACAGATTTCCCGTTATGGAGTGAATAGGTCACGGGGATGAAAGGTACGGCATAGGGAACATAGTCAATGATATTGTAATAGCATTGCATGGTGACAGGTTGTGGTGAGCACAGTATAACGTACAGACTTGTCCAATGTCGTACATCTGACTAATGCAACATTGTGTGTCAACTACACTTCAATTTTTAAAAAAAGGAAAGAAAAAGGGAGGCAGAGGGACATTTTACTGTGGAAGAGGAGAAGGTGATAAGCTGTGGGGAGCAGTGAGATCAGTGATGTGTTTGAAGGACAGGGCCACACAACCAAATAATGCTGATGGGTCACTTGAAGCCAAAAAAGGGCAAGGGAGTGGATTCTCGCCTCAGAGCCTCCAGGAGGGACCGGCCCTGCCAATATCTTGATGTTAGCCCAAAGTAAAACTGATTTTGGATTTCTGATCTCTACATCTGTAAGAGAATAAATCTGTGTTGTTCTAAGTGGCCATGTTTGTGGCAATTTGTTACAGCAGCAGTAGAAAACTAATACACATTTTTGCAGATGTAAAATGAGAATGATATATCATTTCTGGGGGTATAGTAATATTAAAGAATTTAGTTTGTAGCAGATGGCATTCTTTTCCTAAAATGCCAGTTGTGTCTTTCTCCTCAATGCTGAAAGCAGGTGGTCTTTGGCATGCCTTAAATTATACTTCCCAGCAGTGGCAATATTAGCAGGAAAAGATGTGTTTGTCTCATAGGAACTCTCGTGGGATGACCATGGGGAATATGAGCCTATTCTGGGGAACGATGGTAAGACATGACTGATTGTAGTCCAGGATCAATAACCCCACAGAGCTGATCCCTGGATAGAGAGGGCGATAGATAGGACACCACCAAGGGGAGTGGATTATGGAGAAGGGTTTTGTTTTAAAATGTACGTTTTGGATGGGGCGCCTGGGTGGCGCAGTCGGTTAAGCGTCCGACTTCAGCCAGGTCACGATCTCGCGGTCCGGGAGTTCGAGCCCCGCGTCAGGCTCTGGGCTGATGGCTCAGAGCCTGGAGCCTGTCTCCGATTCTGTGTCTCCCTCTCTCTCTGCCCCTCCTCCGTTCATGCTCTGTCTCTCTCTGTCCCCAAAAAAATAAACGTTGAAAAAAAAAAATAAAATGTACGTTTTGGGGAGCGTCTGGGTGGCTCAGTCGGTTGAGTGTCCAACTTCGTCTCAGGTCATGATCTCGCGGTTTGTGAGTTTGAGCCCCACGTCGGGCTCTGTGCTGACAGCTCAGAGCCTGGAGCCTGTTTCAGATTCTGTGTCTCCCTCTCTCTGCCCCTCCCCCATTCATGCTCTGTCTGTCTCTCTCTCAAAAATAAATAAACCTATTAAAAAATAAAATAAAATGTACATTTTGGGGCACCTGGTGGCTCCATCGGTTGAGCATCCAACTTCCGCTCGGGTCACGATCCCACGGCTGGTGGGTTCGGGCCCTGTGTGCGGCTCTGTGCTGACGGCTCCGAGCGTGCTTTGGATTCTGTGTCTCCCTGTCTCTTTGGCCCTGCCCCTCCTCTATCTCTCTGTCTCTGTCTCTCTCTCTCAAAAATAAATAAACATTAAAAAATTTTTAATGTACGTTTTAATATTATCCAGGTAAGGTGAGGTCAACACATAAGTCTACCATTGAAAACGCTGTTGGTTAGTCATGGTTGCCAGGAGGAGGAGACCCTGCGTACTGCAGTGGCCACGTGGGGAAGCACCAGGTTCAGTTAGGAGATGAAGCAGTGGGAAGGCAATGTGGGCAGAGCCTTTATTGTGGTTTCCATAGGAAGGGACAGACAAGGCAGAGTAAGCAGGTTCAGGATGGGTTAGTTTGAGTAATTTCAACAGGCTCTGGGGTATAGGGGATGTCCCAAGTTTTCTGGTTCCTGACCTTGGGGTAGTCAGGGCAGGGAAATTAAGCCTGGAGCATGAGACCCAGAGAGGAGAGATGTAGGGGGTGATGGGGGTGGGGTGGGAGTGGGGCAAGCTCTGGACTGGTTAGCTTGCTTATGAAAGGCAGACTCCCAGGCAAGTTGTTTGCCATATGTGGGAGTCAGGCCCCAGACACTAAAGCAGCAAGAACACAGAAATTAAGAAAATATAGTTAGTACAATTTTCTGGATGGCCATCCCAGATGGATTATGTAGACGTCAGGGGTGATTCAATGGAGGTCATAACTAGATGCTGAAGGAATTGGGATTGGGCTTTAAAGTTCACCACCATTTAGTGAAATAGTAGGGAAGAGGTAACAGACATTTCTTATTGGAAGACAAATAACTTCTCAGAGAGGAACAGTTGGGCTGAGAGGGTCACTGGCAGCATAGGATGTGATCAACTGTGTTGGCTGGTTACTCAGTTCGGTTCCCAACCCCCTTTTCTTTTGTCACCTCCCCCTATAGATTCTAGAAAGTCAGATGCTTGCTTTCCCACATTCCTTACAGATAGAGGTGGCCGTGCGACTAAGTTCTGACAGATGGGACAATCGGGGACATGTGTTGGGAAGTTTCTGGGGAGGATTTTTCTTCCTAAATAAAAAGAAAAAGCCTCCCAAGGAGAACACCTTTTCCCCTATTTACGGTTTCCTGCCTTTGTGATTCCTGGGGTTGTGGCAACCATTTTAAGGCTATGAGGCAACATGTAAGAAAATTTAAAACCAACATGTTCAGGAAGGCAGAGCAGAAGAATGGTAATGACTAGGGTCCTTGCTGTCATCCTTGAGTTAGAAAACCAGTTCTGAGACTGCCTACATCTATACTTTGAGTTAATTAGCAAAAAATACCCATGTGGTTTAAGCCATTGTAAATTGAGTTTGCTGTTACTTACAGCCGCAAGCATTCCTTACTGATACAGAGGGTTTATGTCAGATAACAGTAGGACAAATGTTTATGTCATGTTGGAGGAGTGGTTCATCACCAGGGTCCTAAATTTACTTTCTGGCATTTTAATCTTACTAGTCTAAGTGAAATTTTGGTCCATTGGTGTATCAGGTAGTATATCGGCAAGAAACAATTGGAATGTTCAGAAGGGATATTTGGAGAGAATGAAAGGGATTATCATAAAGGTGGAGTCTGAATCAAGGGAGACTAATAGAGGATGGTGAAGTACCCCAGGTCTAGATATGATAAATCAGGAAAACCATACATCCTGAAGGGGCAGGGGAGGGAATGGGTCCCAGAACTCAGTGAGTGCTGAGCTGTAGGAGAAGAGCCATGGCCTTTGGTGGAGTATAAAGCTACTGTCACCCCACAGACCACAGGGAAGCAGCCTGGGGAACAAATGCCTTGATCTCTCTCTCAACCCACCCTGCAGACTCCTGCCAGTGCCTCCCATTGGCTGAACTCTGCCACAGACAGAGAGCCAGGGAGCTGGGAGATGCAAGCTGGACACGTCAGCAAAAAGCATCTGTGGGGGAGGGGGGAGGGTCGTACACACACCTTTTAGAGCTAGAGGAGCAAACAGAATCGTCAGAATTAGATTGCACCCCTGGTTTGTGTTGACACCAATTTATTGCATCTTCTAAGCCACTCATTCCAGCACCGAGACTCCTGAACTACCTAAGTCACGTTGCCTTCTCGGGAAATCAAAACGCTTACTTCCAAATACCTTTTGAGTTCCAGAACATGGCTGGGTAACTAAGAGTATGCTAAGTCTCAGTCACAGGGACTTTCTCAGATGGGGAAACCGAGTTATAAGCAATGGTTAGCTCTTGGCCTCCTGTCAGGTACCTGTGGTCTCTGCTGGCATTGGGCTGCGTGTTCCTTCCAGTCATCAGCACTGAGGAGAGTGGTTCCTCAGGAGGGAGAGGCAGTAGCTTCTTTGCCTCTTTCTGAGCTCTGTTACTGAGAACATATTTTACCTCATTACTATCCCATTTTGAAGAGGAGGAAGCAATTTCAAGGGCGTAGAGATTATCCCCTAAAATAACAAAAGTACAATAAGAATGAGGACTTGGGATTTCCTGCTTGTCATAGCATTTCCCTGAACATTGTGGGGTGCCCTATTAAATATGACTATTAAATCAATGGCTCATGGGGTTGAGTAATTCATCAGCTGTGATACTCTAGTGTAGGCTTTGGGAAGGATTCTGAAACTCGTGGAAAACTGACCTTCAGAGCAGTAGAGTGGCTTAACATCATGTCCTAATGTTATAGGCACATTAAAGGGGATTTTAATATTTTTCTCCTCAAAATTAAAATGGTAATATGTGCACCTGCTTAAAATTCGGACAGTACAAAAGGCGTCAGTTCAATGGTATTCAATTCTTCTTCCCAAAGGCAGCTACTGCAATGGGTTCCTATACAGCATTCTCCGATATTTGAGGCAGGTAAGATCATATATGTATTCTTTTTTTTTTTTTAATGTCTTTATTTATTTTTGAGGCCGAGAGAGACAGAGCATGAGCAGGGGAGGGGCAGAGAGCAGGAGACACAGAATCGGAAGCAGTCTCCAGGCTCTGAGCTGTCAGCACAGATCCTGATGCTGGGCTCAAACTCACGGACCGTGAGAGCATGACCTGAGCTGAAGTCGGACACTTAACCGACTGAGCCACCCATGTGCCCCTCTTTTTTTTTTTAAAGGCAACTTCCTTCCTCCCCCCCCCCCTTTTTAATGTTTATTTATTTTTGAGAGTGTGCACAAGCAGGGGAGGGGAAGAGGGAGAAGGAGACAGAGGATCCAAAGCGGGCTCTGTGCTGACAGCAGAGAACCCGATGAGGGCTTGAACTCACAAACCATGAGATTATGACCTGAGCTGAAGCTGAAGTCAGACACTTAACAGACTGAGCCACCCAGGTGCCCATATATGTATTCTTTTAAAAAGCTAACATTTACTTGTTGGGATGAGCACTGGGTGTTGTATGGAAACCTATTTGACAATAAATTTCATATTAAAAAATAAATGGATAAACTCAACCACAAAGTAATGATGATTACATTAAATGTAAATGGTCTGCAAACTCCAAAAAAAAAAAAAAAAAAAAAAAGCTGACATTTACTTAGCTTTTGTGTTTTGTCTGTAGTGAATGCTGTTGGTGCCCATTCCAGATGGGTCACCCATCCCCCTGCTGCTGTGAGCACTGGTTCCTAGTGGCTCACAGCTTCCCCTTTTCTGCAAGGACTCCCATCAGCCTGATAGGAGCTGCCTTGCCCAGCTGGTTATGCACCCCTACCCTCAGGCAGCCAGCAGTCAGTAACTGACTGATATGGGAATATAAATGGCTGGTCCCCTTGTCTCGAGGTCGAAAAACCTTGTGGTATAATTCGTGTTCCAGAGTACCACACACACACACACAAAAGGATAATCATTTGAGGTGATAGATGTGTTGGCTAAACTTATTGTGGTAATCATTTCACAATGTATGTGTATATCAGATCATCATGTTGTACACCCTAAATTTAGACATTATATGTTGATTATATCTCAATAAAACTGGGGGGAAAAGGAGCCTTGAGACTTAGAGTTGGGATATCTGAGTAGATGCAACTTGATTCCCTCAGATTCCCTGAACCATCTATACCTGCAGAAGTGGGTCTCTCTGTGTGTTTGGAACACAGGAGCCACCCTTCCTCAAAATGGGTCAAATCTCACCCTGATCTGATAGGGGAGGTTCTTGGGCTATAAAGGAGAGAAAAGATTATATGCCACAGTGGCTGTAGGGTCTAGTTCACCATGTGTGGATCATGAGTGCATTGGACTAAGGGGGTGGAAAAAAATGCTGGTTTAGGGAAATTTGCTAATAAAAGACACATTCCCATGACAGTATTTAACACTGTGGTAAAAACTCTTGGAACCAGTTCTAATATAGTGCTGGGGTGATTCTTAGAAACTGGGGAAAGTAATGACCACATTAAATAAAGTAGACATGCCAGAACTATCATGACAGAATGTGGACATAGGAATCAAAAAGCTTTAGAAGTAAGTGTGCTAAAATACCTTGACCAAATAAGACCAGAAACCCTTTCAGCTAACTCTGTTCTTCAGGAGGGCCTCGATGACTATTAAGGACAAATGCTTATGGTTGAAGTCAAATAGCAAATGCTCCATCGGGACACCAGCATCACTGAGAAGCTCAGTGGTGTTTGAATTCTGTAGACCGGGGCTGATGATGGAAAGTGCTGTTATAGAATAGGATCCCCTAGTACAATGGAGATAACAAGATCCTAGAATAGCAGAGACCACTGTGGCAGCCAGGGAGACTGACCTGAACTATGGAGCTCAATAAGAGACCACAGTATTTCTAGGGATAAGAAGTAGATGAGCAGCAAGGAAGGGTATTGCTTAATATGTAATCAGCAGAGATTAATAAAGGATGAGTAGAAGGCTGGGGTCAATCTCTCTTCAATGGCTAGCCATGATCTCTTGTCTGATTTCAAGAACTGAGCATATTTCCAGACCTACAACACATGGACTGAAGGAGAGATTGGGTGTCCATGAGGAAGGACCTGGAACAGCATGGCAAGTATATTCACATTTCTTCAGTCCTTTTCCAAAGTGATTTAGGGTTATTCCCCAGATAACCATTCACTGGGGAAAGAGGAATAGCCTGAACTTTTGAGAGATGTTGAACCCAGGGTCTAAGTTGGTGGGGATACCCAGGAGTCCAAAGCACCATTATGGGCCCCCTGTTAAAGTAGGGGCATATTGGAGTCAGATAATAAATGTTCTCTCAGGTCTGTCTCACAGTGGGTCCACCAGGTCCACTTACCAACTTGGTGATTATTTCCCTGATTTCTGAATGTATACTTGGAATGGACATACTCAGGAGTTGACAGAGCCCTCATATTGGGCGTTAACCCATGGAGTAGGAGCTATTGTAGCAAGAAAAGCCAAACAAAGCCCCTGGAACTGCTCCCTCTCTCTCAACGAAGATGATAAACAAAAGATTCAGGGGAAAATAACATTCATGTGGGACAGACAATATTACACTTTTAGAGTCTTGCTCTAGGGCTATGTTCATTTCCTGTTTTCTGTCCCAATATATTCCAAAGAGACCTGGACCATCTGGCCATTCTACACACTACTACATTTGGTCTATCATATTGAAATTTCATGCTAGTCAGATCTGATGAGCAGAGATGCAAGTATTTTGTATGCCTTGATGAGACACATAAATTCCAGAAAGTGGATAAACCCCAGAAAGATTCAGAAGCCTGCTACATTGATGACAAATTTATATAACAGTTATTATTATAAAAATAAATTTTTTTAAATGTTTATTTATTTTTGAGGCAGAGAAAGACAGAGTGCAAGTGGGGGAGGGGCAGAGAGAGAGGGAGACACAGAATCTGAAACAGGCTCCAGGCTCTGAGCTGTCAGCACAGAGCCCGATGTGGGGCTCGAACCCATGAACCGTGAGATCATGACCTGAGCCAAAGTCGGATGCTTAACCAACTGAGCCACCCAGGCACCCCAAAAAATTTTTGATATAACTTTAGACCTATGGTAGAGATGCGAAGGGAGAACTAAAATTTCTGTATGCCTTCAACCCAGCTTGTCCTTAAGTTAATATCTTATATCAGTGTAGAACATATATAGAAACAAAGAAAACTTTGGCATGATACAATTGTCTAAAGCGTAGACCTTATTTGGGTGGTAAAGTGATCCAATGGTCTAGGGCATGTCAGGACCTCCTCCAAAATCAAGGACAACTTATTGCACCTTGTATTTTTTCCCACTGAGAAAGAAGCATGACACTTGGTGGAACTCTTCAGATTGTGGAAGGTATGGCTCAGATCAAGAAAGGACTCAGCAGAATGTCTAGCCCATGCATGGTATAAGCAGCCCTGTCACTTGTGTCATACCACCTGACACATCTCATGAAACCAGAGGTATCTGTTGTGGAGGTAAGACCATGCAGGGCCCCTGGCAAGTCCCCAAATGAGAATCATGGTGCAGCCCCCTAGGGTTCTGGGGCATGGCCATGCCACCTGCAGGAGAGAGCCATGCACATTTAGAAAGCATCCCCTGGAATGCTGCTGAGCCCTGATGGAATCTGAGCATTTGACCACAGGGCAAGTGATTATGCAACTCAAACTGTCCATCACGAACTGGGCAATAAGAGATCTATCAGATCTACCAGCTCTTGAGTGTGGGTCTAGCAGCAATCTTTTAAAATGGAAGTGGTCCATCCAAAATTGAATTTGAGCAGGCCCAGCAGACACACAGTAGCTGCATGAAGAGATGGCCTGGATCTCCATTTCTCCTACTACGGTTGCACCAATGCCTCTCCCTTAATCCATGGAAGTTCCCTAAACCAGATGGTAGAGAAGGAAAAACCTGAGTGTGATGAAGTTGATAGGCTTGATCTGTGGATGCAAGAGGAAAATGGACTGCTACTTCACTGCAGACCTACTCAGGGTGAGAGTAGTCTTCCCAATGGGCATAGTTGAGGCCAGTGTGTGTAGTCATTTATTTTGTGTGGGAGAGAATTAGCTCAAGAGGAGGATATACATGGACAAAGGCAGTGGCAAATGGCTTAGCTGGCTGGTAAGTGGCCTAGAAGGAGCAAGCTTGAAAGACTGGGGTGAAGACCTAAGGGGGTCAGCATGAATTGTGAGGACCTTTGGATCATATGCTAATTATCCCCAAAGAAATTCAGTATAGCTGGGCAGAAGGGTTAGGAGTAAGGGCATCAATGTCAGAGAGACACACACTCAAATCCTTTACTCTGCCCCCAACCCACCGTGAGCCCGTGGGCAAGGTGCTTAACCATCCTGAGTTTCATCCTACCCCATTCATCAAAAGGGCTGACATGCTACTTGGCACACTGGCACACTTGGCACACTGAGAGTACTCAATAAATGGCAGGTAGTTGTTGCTATTCCTTTGAATATGCTCAACAATCCTATGACATAGGCACTAATAACCAGGTTTATCAGATAAGAAACAGGCCCAAGGAAATTAAGTGACTTAACCAAATTATCAGTGTACCAAGTGTCAGAAATGGGATTAATAAGATTTGTTTGGCTTCCAACCCCATGGATGGCTTTAACACTGCACTGGAGGAACCACACTTAGAAGTGAGGTACAAGACAAGAGCTTGCTATCAGATGAGTTCTCTCTTTCCTTTACAACTCAAAAAGGAAAGATTATTCTCCCTATTTTACAGATAAAGGCACTTGAGTGTCAGACAGATTGCGTGACCTAAGGCCACATAACTAGTAAGTGGAAGAAGCTGGCATTTGAGCTTTCTTTGTACTATTTACATCTTCTTTTACTAGGGCAAGATTGGTGATGGGATTCATTTTAGGAAAATTCTATGGGGAGAATCTAAGAGAACTGTAATTCCATCAGGGCCTGGGGTTCAAGAATGGTTTTAGCCTAGTGGACCTCATTCCTAGTGCAAAGGACCTTCTTTACCAAGAGTCAATAAGTTATTACTGGGGTGATAGCCTGAAGTAGGACAAAAGTGTCTTCTATACAGTTTGAACTCTTTTCTTCCTTGGTATTTACCTGACTGGTAAAGTTTATGATCAGAGATGCCCAACTATATTATAAGTTCATGAAGTTTAAGCAGTGAGTTTAGCACACAGTACAAGAGTGGTCAGTGTGGAAAGTTCCAGCAGATAAACACCACAGGAAATGTCCAGAAGGTAACTTGTACACTGTTGGAGTTCACTTATTGGAGGGGGCGGGGCCCTAATTTCCTGGATGACAGTAGCACAAATTTTCCGAGATTACAAACAGATGGTTTGGGCTCAAGTCTTGTAGTGTCCATAGTGGGACTGAGCCAGGGTGCTTGAATGCCATACTTCTTGTATTTCTCCTTCAAGTCTTTTTCCTTGTACCTTCTGTAATACTGTGCTATAATAAATATATAGTTGGTCTTTGTGCCCATTCCTAGCACAGAGTTTCTAATACCATAGTATTTTGTTGAGTGATTGGGGATAGGATGGTCTTTTGTCATTCATAACAAGCTCCTTTCTACAGGAGTTTATGCTAATGATTGACCCTTGGAGGATGGGGGCTGGTTGCCAGGAGAACCAATCATGGAACTTTCAAGCTAATTGACCTACCTTCAGGGAGGGGGAGAGGGGCTGGAGGTTGAGCTAATCAGCAATGACCAATGACTTAATCAAACACATCTATGTAATGAAATCTCCACTAAGAAACCCTAACTAATGGGGTTCTGAAAGTTTCTGGGTTGGTACCCACACTGAGGTGTTGGGAGGCTGGCGTGCTTAGAGGAGCATGGAAGCTTCGTGTCCCCTCCAACCCACCCATACTTTGTCCTGTGCATCTCTTCCATTTGGCTGTTCCTGAGTTTGTATCCTTGACAATAAACAGTAAATGCAAGTACTGTGAGCTGTTCTAGCAAATTAGAACCAGAGCACCGGGGTTGTGGGAATTCCTAGTTTATAGCTGGATGGTCAGAGGTACCAGAGGCCCCAACTTTTGATTGGTGTCTGAAGTGGGGGGCAGCCTTGTACGACTGACCCCTTAACCTGCGGGGTCTGCGCTAACTCTGAGTAGTTAGTAGTGAATTGAGTTACAGTGGAGGATACCCAGTTGTGTCCAGAGAGAATTGGAGAGTTGCCTGGTGTAGGACACTCACAAATGTGGTGGGTGTTGGGAGTATTTTGGGTAAAAAAAGAGCAAATACCCTCAAGATTCCAGTTTCAGTCCTTTCCTTTAGGTCCCACCTTCACCCTCAAGAAAGGCCAAAGGCTAGAAGGTGAAATAGAGAAGACACCAGGGTGATTCACTCAAGTCAGTTAATCTTTATTTAACATCTGTTGTATTCAAATACACAGAGTTCTCTTCCTCAGCTCTAGCAGTTACAGAGATGCAAAGATAAACTATTTGCATAGTCCCTGCTTTCAAAACCCAGGAGTGCCTTCAGGGTTTTTCCCCTGGTCTGACATCAAGAAACTTAAAAACTTGTAAGAGTTGCGCGAAAAATGGAGATCTTTTATTCTAGCAATCTTATTTTAAAGCTAAAAACGAGGCCTGAGGTTATAGAGATAATTGGCAGAGTCAGCTTTTTTTTTTTTTTTAATTTTTTTTTTCAACGTTTTTATTTATTTTTGGGACAGAGAGAGACAGAGCATGAACGGGGGAGGGGCAGAGAGAGAGAGGGAGACACAGAATCGGAAATAGGCTCCAGGCTCTGAGCCATCAGCCCAGAGCCTGACGCGGGGCTCGAACTCACAGACCCCGAGATCGTGACCCGGACCGCGAGATCGTGACCTGGCTGAAGTTGGAGGCTTAACCGACTGCGCCACCCAGGCGCCCCTGCAGAGTCAGCTTTTGTATTGGTGTTTACCTCTGCTGTTTCTGGTCGTTTTCTATTACAATTTTAGCACATCTTAAATACTTCCGTATTTCTGAACAAAATTGGAGAGGTTGTGAAGCCGATTTAGGAAAGGAGCTCAGGAACTTTTGATTCACAAAGAAATTGAGGGATAATTTTGCTGTATTGAAGCTCTGCCTCCCAAACCTATATGTCCATTATTATTACGCTATAAATTTTGTGAGGACATGAACCTTGTACTTAGACAATTCATCCCCCCCATCCCGTGATGTGTTGAATAAACAAATACATAAACATACGTGAATGACTGCTGAGTGGCTGTGTGGATGCGTGGCTATATTTGTTATTTTTTAAGATTTTTTACTCTGTGAGTCTTTGTTGAAGGCTAGCAGGAGGAAAGCGTAGTGTGGGAAATGAAGGGGTTTAACCACAGTCCCACTATTATGGATCTTTAGAATCCTGTAGGTAAGGGGGCGGATACACCACAGTGCAAAGCGACGAGCACCTTTTACGAGGGTTAGTAACGGCTGTGGGCGCTCGGAGGAGAAGTTTCTCTAGGAAGGGGGAAATGCTGCGCCTGCTAGGGAGAACTTGGCTCTGCGCATCAGGAACCGGAGTTCTAGAACTGGTTCTACCACTGATTTGCCCCGGGACCTCGAGCTAGTAAAGTAGGCTTGTAAATTCAATTCCCCAGATTTCTGTTTTCCAGTCTGAAACTAGGGGTTGGCTGGACGATGAGGTTCCCTGGGACAATGCCCTCCGTGGTTTCCTATTGCTATTGTTCCTCGCCCTTACACCGCCCCCCTCTTCGGGAGGGCCAGAAGAGGAAGAGAGCGCGGCCCCTTTAAGGGAGCCCTCGACTACGGACGCCCGGGGTGGCCCCCGCAGGGGAGCAGGGGCGGGGCGCTGGGAACCCGGGCTTCCCACGCAGCCGGGGACGCCGTCTCGTCATGGAGCTCGCAGCCAATCAGGATGGAGCCTTCCGGGACGCATTACTAGGGCGACGGGCCGGACGCCTCCCCGCTTCGGGATGAATTAGCGGCGGGTTCTGTTCGGAGGTTGTGACCCCCACGGATTCTCCAGGTCGCCCACGCGTCCCCCAAGGCGACGCTCGACGTCCTCTGCTGGTCACAGGTGGGAAGCTGGAACTATCAGGTGGGGGTTGCGCGCCGGTAAAATGGCGGCGGCGGCCGGGGGATTCCCGAGTTGGCGGAGGGGGAGCAGTCTCACGGGCTCTTCCCCTGGAGCCGAGGTTCTCCCCGGGCTGCGGCCCAGGTAACGGTCACTTGGCCAGGAACTGGGGTCCTGACGCAGGTGGCGGCGTCGCGGGCTCAGGTGAGAGGAGGCGCGGGGAAGCTACTCCAGGAGTCTGGGGACACGTCGGGGGGCTTTGGGACCGCGCGGGCCGGCTAGGCGAGGGCGAGGCGGCTGCGGGGCGAGGAGGGCCAGGTGTCCCGTTGGACGGCCCAGATTAGTGTCCAGACCTTCCTGTTCCAGATGTGAGCGGGTCTGGGAGCTGCCTCGCCCCGGACATACTCCTGTTTCGGCCACTGTGCAAAACGTCCCAAGTGGCCACCACGTGCCAGCCCTGATCTGTGTTATAGCCTTCAGGCGCCAGATGCTTGCCCATAGGTGCCCGAGTGGCGGTGCCGCGAAAGGAAAGGTAGGCCCCAGCCAGGAGCTGCTGTCAAGCCTGATCCTTGAGGTGTTTTTAACTTCTACCTGCTCCTTGAAGAGAAGAAATACTGGTAGGGCACTCGAGATGCCTCAGGGACCTTTTGGTTCCTTTGTACTTACCTGCTTCAGTTGGGTTCCTCGGAATATTGCATCTGCCTTTGAAGCTCATTAACTGTATTCCATATGCACGTGGCTGTATACGCGGCTGAGTATTGGGATTCAGTTTAAGCCCAGGGAAGTAACAAGTATGGTGAAGGGCTTTCAGAGATGAAATACTGTCTATACACGTCAGTCGCTTACTTGGGCAAAGACATGTCATGGAATATAATTAGTTGAGTTTTCAAAAAGTGTCTTAATGAAAGTCCTTTTTGCAACTGTTGATTTTTGAGAATAAAAGGAAATTGTCCGACTTTTAAAGGTTTTTTTCTTTTTTTAAAAAAGTTTCTCTTGCCACGTTTTACTTTGATGTGATAGATGAGCGTAATTATCAAGTGACTTTTCTTTTTGATAGCAGGCTTGATTTTGCCTTGTTCTGTCATTGAGAAACACGGTAGCACTTTGTGTTTCAGCCCCAGTAGTTCTTGTCTTTTAGTGCCCACTGTGTGTCAGGTACTGTGAAAGTGAGGCTTCTCCTACGTTTTAATTTGAGCTAATGGGTTAGTTCATCTGCTCCCATCTGCCTGTTGCTGACCGCCAAGAGGAAACAGTGGGGAAAACCTAAAAGACTTTTTCTCCCAAAGTGCTACCTCGAGATTTGGTCAGTTTGGCCTGGGGCTGGGGTAGGTGTGGTTTCTAGTTCCTACTCTGCCAATTAAAATACATCAGGGAAATCATATAACCTCTTTGTCAGTGTCTCCTCTCTGGACCGGGCAAAGCATTTCTTGTCCAAACAAGCTCATTGTATTGTGAAGAAAACAAAACAAAACAAGGCAATGTATATATGAAAGGGGTTAAGAAAGTTAAAAGTATTCAGTGATAGTAGTTGACATTTATTACTATGTGGTTACTCTGCCAAGAACCTTATTTGTGCTGACTCAGTTACCTAGCAATTTTGTGAAGTACTTTCTCATCTTGTTATACCAATGAGGAAACTGAGGCACTGAATGGAACAACTCTGTTCTTAACCGCCATATGGTCTTCCGGTATCGTACAGATTTGTTACGCGTTAAGGAGATATATAGGAACACGGTTTTCAATGAAGTAATTTTGTTTGTGATTGTTTTGGTTATATTTTATAAATAATAATTGTGTTTCATTCCGTTAGCATCCAACAGTGATTTATATGGTGATGACTACAGTTACTTTGGTTAAGTGGTATAGTCATCTTTTGGTGCCCTTTATTTTAAAAATTATTTTAAAACAAAGAGTTGACTAATTTCTAACAGGAAGCAAAAATCAATAATTAAGGAAGATTTGGTTTTTATTAAACTCCAAAAGAATAATTTGCTGGGTGACTTTTGAACGAAAGCTTACGTTAGGTTGGTTCATTGCTTTGACGTATTTGCATTAAGTGTTCTAGTCTCTATAGGAAAAAAAGGATATGGAATAAAATTAGCTTGGACATTCATTCTTTCTTTGAGCCTTTATGGAATTGCCCTGCCAAGTCTTTGGCATGTAAAGATTAATTCCTGACCTTATCATAATGGAGTACAGGGAGAAATTTCAGGTCCAAAAGTTTGTAGACCAGTGAATAAGATAAATAATTAATGCAGTGGGAGAGGGACTCATATAGTTGTGGTGGGTACAGAGAGCTGTGGAAACACATACAAGTTGCTTTTGTTGGGGGTGGCCGTGGCTAAGATAGGAAGAGAAGTGACTGCAGGATAAAGGAGATAGGTTTTCTAGCCAAAGGAGTTAGCAGTGGAGAGTCAGGACAAGTGAGAGTGCATTGGTGTCCAGGGGTCAGACCAGAGTTTTGCAGAAGTTGCTGAGAGAGAAGCCAGCAATGATTGTGAATTCTCATCTGAGAGAGTAAGTTTATCCTGTGCCCAGTGGGGCCTGTAAAACAATCTTAGTCAAGTAAGTAATATGTTTATGTTCTGGAGAGATGATTTTGGTGACAGGGCGATACTCAGAATGTAAGGAGACCAGTTAAGGACAGTTTCCATACTCCAAGAGGTGGTGAGGGAGAGAAGCAGGGCATTTACTGGCAGACCAGAGGTCAGAGTCTGCCACCACATTTTGAAGGCGGAATGGAAGATTGACTGGGTGTGAAGAATAATGGGGTGGGAGAAGGGAACCCTTGATAACCAAGTAAACAGGTGTTGGTTGTTTTGGTAACAATATGGTTGCGGATTGGAGACGTTGTGAATTTAGTGAAGGGTAGAGCAGAAAGTTCTTTGTTACTGGGTTTTAGGAGAATTGTAAACCCTTTGATGTCGTTGGGTCAATAAAGTTTAACAGAACCAGGCATATGACTTCCTCTAGGCTTCTGGTTTCATAGACTACAGAAAACTTAAATATCATAAAAGTCTGCAGGGTCTAGTGTGAAGGTGGATCCACTGGAGCAAAGCCATGAAAAAGGAGTGGGAAGAATCCTCATAAGTGTGTTGGGGGTAAACTGTTAGAATAACATTTTTTCATTTATTTTTACATTAGATTTTTAAATTTTTTTTATGTTTTATTTGTTTTTGAGAGAGAGAGAGAGAGATTGCGAGCGGGGGGAGGGGCAGAGAGAGAGAGGGAGACACAGAATCCGAAGCAGGCTCCAGGCCCTGAGCTGTCAGCACAGAGCCCGACGTGGGGCTCGAACTCATGAACCATGAGATCATGACCCGAGCCGAGTCGGACGCTTAACCGACTGAGCCACCCAGGCGCCCCACATTAGGTTTTTAATATATTTGTGCAGAAGGCCATTATAATATGGAAGTAATCACAAATGAATTCTCTAGTTGTAAAAGTGATCTCCATGCAAACATTCATAACCCTAGAGTTGTCTAGCATCGAACAGTGCGTTCCAAATTGATTGCAAGGTGAAGTTGGAAACCCTGCAGAGATGCAGGATTTCATGCATTCAGAGCAAGGTTGAGAACTGTTCAGACCAGAAGCACAAGTCAGAGAACTAGTACTCTAGTACTCTAGCAATACTAGAGTAAAATTCTTAGAAAGGACTGTGAAAGCAATGACTGTAACAGTGATTGATAAATTGGACTTCAGACTAAATTAAAATGAGAACTTCTCTCCTTCTACACCACTAAGAGAATGAAGGGCAGGAGTGCCGGGGTGGCTCAGCCTGTTGAGTGTCTGACTTCAGCCCAGGTCATGATCTCATGGTTCATGAGATGGAGCCCTACATCCGTCTCCCTGCTGTCAGTGCAGAGCCCAATTCAGATCCTCTGTCCTCCTGCCCCTGAACTTCCCCTGCTCTCTCTCCCTCCCTCTCCCTCAAAGATAAATAAACATTAAAAAAAAAAAAATTAGGGGCAAAGTACAGACTGGAAGAAGAAATTTGCAATTCATATATCTGACCAAGGACTCCTACCCAAAATGTGTGTGTGTGTGTGTGTGTGTGTGTATACAATTAATAAGAAAAAGTCAATTAAAAAATATACAGAAATTTTGAACAGGCTCTTTCTACTAGAGGATTTCTGAAGGTCTGTATACATACCTTCAGAGGAGCTCAAGGGGCCCCTGGGTAGCTCAGTCAGGTTGAGCATCTGACTTCGGCTTAGGTCACGATCTCACCGTTGGTGAGTTCAAGCCCTGCATTGGGCTGCTGTCAGCCTGTCCGCACTGAGCCCGTTTTGGATCCTCTGTCCGCCTCTCTCTCTGCCCCTAACCCATTCACACTCTCTTGCTCTCAAAAAATAAATAAAACATTAAAAAATGAGGTGCTCAACATTATTAGTCAATAGAGAAATGGAAATTAAAGCAGTGAGCTACTGCACACCTTCTAGAATGGCTGGAATCCAAGAGGAACGGATTTATATGTCTACAAAAACAAAACAAGACAAAAGTGAAAGGATGTTTGTAGAACCTTTATTTGTGGCTGCTAAAAATTAGGTAAAACCCAACGTACATTAGCAGTAGAATGGACAAGTCAACTGGGTATATTTATAAAAGGAAACATTATAAAAGCAGCTAAAGAATGAACTGCTGATACACGCGTCCACATGAATGGATTTCATAGACATAAGGAGCCAGACAAAGGATTGTATACCATATGATTCATTTAAGTGAAGTCCCAAAACAGGTTCAGCTATTTCCCCGTCCTAGAAGTCGAAGCGGTGGTTCCTCCGGCAACCTTTTGGGTATTGGAAATGTTGTGTATGTTGAGTTGGGCAGTAGTTACATGGGTGTATGTATATGTAAAAACTCAAGTTGCACACCTAAGATTTGTGCACTTTCTGTTATCCTTTAAAGAGGTGCTAGTGAGAATTGGCTATGTTAGGCTAATTAACTTGATGAGGAAAACCATCAGGAATGATGACAAGAGAGATGCTTTGTAAGAATTTAAAAGGAGCATGAGAGGCTTCAGGGGAATAAATGATGAAATCTAGAATTTTTCTTTTGTGATAATTGTCTTGCAAAAGGCAAATGTGAAATCAAGATTGTCATATGCCGTTTTACAGTTTAGCCACAAGATTATGTCCCAATCCCTTATTAATTCCTTGTCCTGAGAATTAGTGCATAGTTGTGAGTGTAACCTAAATTTTGGTTAATATAAGATACATTATGCAAATAAGTTGATTTGTATTTCGTTTCATTTTTGAAGGTGAAAATTCTAATCCAGTCTCTCTTTTTCATCATTGTGAAATGTCTCTGTTTAAGAGAAATCACTGTGTGGCTTTTTCCATTCTATGCTAATTGCTCTTGGATAACGAGGACTCCTGTGATCCCTTTGGCTGCAAGGTTTTGGATAAAGTAATGGAGCTGAGAAAAACCTGTGGTGAGTTCCCAGTAGCAGTGAGGGAAAGTTCGAAAAAGGCCTTTGTGAACTTTCAGCCATCACGTCTTTACCTGGTCCTCTCTGTCTGGCAGTGGGGACACGGGGATCCTACTGTGATAACCCCAGAGGCAGATGGAAGGCATGTCTGAGGGGCACCATCAATGAAAGCTGACCAGGGGTGATTAGCCACTTTTATCAGCAGACTTTCACAGTTGAGGTTTCTGAAAACTGAAATCGTTAACTTCCTCACTGGAAGTAGGTTGCTGCTCTGGGGACAATAAAGGGAAGACTTAAGCTACCCCTAGTTTTCCATGTCACATAAGAGCTCACCTCCATTTTATGCTTTAAAATAAGTGTATAGTTAATCCCCTTGGGAGAACTCGTGGAGCTGGTGACCTGGTATGGACAGGTGTCACAAAGCAAATGACAGAAGTTAGGAATAAGAGAACCAGGAGGAGGAGAAGTGAGCACTGCAGCCATTCACAGCCTTCTTTGTGTGGAGAGAGGGGATTGTTTTTAGCTCAGATAGTAACTCTTTCCCCACAGGAATGTTCTGGTATCTTGGGGAAGGCAGCTTTGTCTTGGCTCTCATTATTTCTGCTGTCCTGTTGTTGCAATACAAGTGCTTTCTTAGAATTGTGTTTTTATTGCATAGCCTTTAAATAAAAATCTGCCTCTGTGGGCTTACAGAGGAAAATGATGGTAAGTGGAGTGGCTTGAACACGGTAATGTTTATTTATTTAACTGGAATATTTTTGGACACTTAACCATGAACTTGGTGATGGGGACACAGTTGAATAAGACACAATTCCTGTCCTTGCATTTACTGTCTAGAGGGCGGGGATAAATCAGTGTCTTCTGTACAGAGATCACAGATTTTTGTCACTTCTTGTCACCTGTGGGTTTTCTGTGATGAAAGGTAAGCATGGCAGCTGTAAAACATGAGGTCCATAGGCAGTCTTGGTGACACTCTCTTTTAGTAGCCATTAATAATAATCGTAAAAGCTAATATTGAGTGCTTACTACATATTGGGTTCAGTCCTAAAATGCTGTTAAGTTTGTAATTCCTCTAATTCTCACAGTGTCCCCTGTAAATACTATTATAGTCTTTGTTTTACCGTTGAGGCCCAGAAAGGTTAAATGACATGGGTTTTTGAACCTAGGCAGTCTAGTTCCAGAGTCTGCTGTTTTGCCTGTTTTAATCCAGTTTAAATTTAAAATATACTTTATGTAAATATACTTATGTGGCTTTAAGTGTAAGAGATTATGATTTGAATAAGAGTATGCTTTGTATTACGAGTTATACTCAAAGTTCCTGTATATCCTTGCGAACACAATTGACTAGCTGCATAGGGTGATTCTCTCTGTAATGTGGGAGTTTTAATATATTTTTTAAAATGTTTATTTTTGAGAGAGACACACAGAGCACAAATGGGGGAGGGGCAGAGAGAGAGGGAGACACAGAATTGGAAGCAGGCTCCAGGCTCCCAGCTGTCAGCGGAGAGCCCGATGCAGGGCTCAAACCCACGAACCGTGAGATCATGACCTGAGACAAAGTTGGACAGTTAACCAACCTGGTCACCCAGGTGCCCCTATAATGTGGATTTTTATTTTTTTTATTTTTAAAAAAAAAAATTTTTTTTTTCAACGTTTATTTATTTTTGGGACAGAGAGAGACAGAGCATGAACGGGGGAGGGGCAGAGAGAGAGGGAGACACAGAATTGGAAACAGGCTCCAGGCTCCGAGCCATCAGCCCAGAGCCCGACGCGGGGCTCGAACTCCCGGACCGCGAGATCGTGACCTGGCTGAAGTCGGACGCTTAACCGACTGCACCACCCAGGCGCCCCTATAATGTGGATTTTTAAATGAGACATCCTTTTGCCCTTTTCCCCTTTCATGTGTTGTGATTATTTTGACACTCTTTATATATATATATCATATATATAAAAATGTATAAACTTATACATTAACATATATATAATATATAAAAAATATATTTTAAAGTTTTTTTATTTTAGGGGGAGAGAGAGAGAGCACGTGAGTGAGTGAGAGGAAGCATGCAGGAGGGGCAGAGAGAGGGGGAGAGAGGGACTCCCAAGCAGGCTCCACACTGCCAGAGCCCAATGTGGGGCTCAAATCCATGAACGTGAGACCATGACCTGAACTGAAATAAAGAGTCAGATGCTTAACTGACTGAGCCACCCGGGTGCCCTGGCACTCTTAATACTCTTGCATGTGCCTTTATATCATTGTGAAATTCAGTAAACATACACTACTGGGTTTTTATTTCTGTGTGTACATAATGGTATTTTATGATGTAGTATTCAAACTGGAGAATTTGTGAATTACTGGACTGACATACTTGTTAATGTAAATAACTACAAATAGAAACTTAAGTTGTACTTTCTGCATGGCTGTTAATTAAGACCAATTGATTAAAAGAAGAACTATATTTGCTTTGTCCTCTGTAACAACGGAAGAGAAGTGTAGAAGTAGGATTGAAGTAATGTAGAGTAGTCTAGGGGGTGCTAGAGTAACCTTATTTTGCTGAGTTTATTTAGGGTTGGAGTGAAACCAGCCCAATTTGCCTTCTCTTGCCTTCTGAGAAGAAATACCTTAGAAGTCAGAGTTAATCAAGACTGAATCTTTGCTAGAGCCACTGTTATAAATAGTTCTTGTGTATTGAGTGGGCTAATCTTCAGGGAACTCAGGCTACATGGGACATAATTATTCCCAAAGCTATTTTTATTTCTCTTTTTGTCTCAGATTTATTTAACTCTCAAAAACTAGGGGCATGAATATTCTTATTTTGAATTAAGCCCTCTAACATTGTGTACGTTTTTCTCTTTTGCAGTTGTGCTTCTGACTTCGTCAGGGCATTTTCCATACATATTTGTTCGTTGTTTATAATGTTTCTAGGAGATGGGTATTTATATTAGTTTCTTGTGGTTGCTGTAATAAATACCACAAACTTGGTGGCTTAGTACATCAAAAAAATTTTTTTTCACAGTTCTGGAGGCTAGAAGTCCAAGATCAGACTCACTGGCTGATGTCAAAGTGTGGGAGGATTGTGCCACCTCCAGAGGCTCTAGGGGAAAATATGTTCCTTGCCTCTTCTAGTTTCTGGTGACTGCCTTCATTTCTTGGTTTGTGGCCACATCACTCTATTCCCTGCATCTGTGGTCACATTGCCTTTTCTTCTTCTGTATGTGGTCAGATCTTCCTCTGCCTTTCTTTTAAGTTTTTATTTTGGGGTAATTATAGAGTTACTTTCAGTTGCAAGAAGTAATACAGAAGGAACCCATGTACGTTTTCCCCAAGGTAACATCTTGCAAAATTGTAGCACAATATTGCAACCAGAATATTGACATTGATACAGCCAAGACACAGAATAGTTTCACCATATGGATTCCTTATGTGGTACTGGGATAGCCATACACCCTCTTCTCTGGCAACCACTAATATGTTCTTCCTTTCTGTAATTTCTGCTATTGCAAGAATGTTATATAAGTGGAATTATACAGTGTGTAACATTTGGGGATTGTCTTTTTCTATGTAACATAATTCCGTGGAGGTTCATCTATGTTGTTGCCTGTATCAATGGTTTGTTCTTTTTTTCTTGCTTGGTATTCCTTAAGATCATTAGCATTTGGTGTGGATGTATCCATTGAAGGGTATTTTGGGTTAGTTCTAGTTTTTGGCTGTTATAAATAAAGCTGTTATGAACGTTCACATACAGGTTTTTGTGTGGACTTAAGTTTTCATTTCACTGGGATAAATGCCCAGGAATGCAGTCGCAGGGTCATATTGTGGTTTTATAGACAAATGGGTTTGTCTCTGAACTCTCCATCCCATTGTCTATGTCTGTCCTTATGCTAGTGCCACACTGTCTTAATTACGGTTGCTTTGTGGTAAGTTTTGAAATCAGGAAGTATGAGTTCTCACTTTGTTCTTCTTTTTCAAGTTTGTGTTGTCTATTCTGGTTCCCCAACAAATCCATATGATTTAGAATCAGCTTGTCAGTTTCTGCAAAGAACTCAGCTGTGGATTTGGTAGTGATTTTTAATATATTCACTGAGTTGTACGACCATTACCACAGTTAATTTTAATACATTTTCATCACCTCAAAAAGAAGCCCTCTGTTCATGAGCAGTGACACTTCCCTAACCCCCAACCTTTCCCCTTAGAAGCACGTTCTAATCTGCTTTCTGTCTTGGTGTATTTGTCTATTCTGGACATTTCACGTAAGTGGAGTCATAGAATATGTGGTCTTTTGTGATTGGCTTCTTTCACCCAACATGTTTTCAAGGTTTGTCCATGCTGTAGCATGTGTTGGTGCATCATTCCTTATGGCTGAATAATGAGCTGTTCCAAGGCATGGATAGGACACATTTTATTTATCCGTTGATCAGTTGATGAACACTTCTTGGCTATTATGAATAATGATGCCTTGAACACTCAAGTACAAGTTTTTGGGTACATGTATGTTTCAGTTGTTCTTTGGTGTTCACCTAGAACTTGAATTTCTGGGCCGTCTGGTAAACATATATTTAAATTTTGGAGGAACTGCCAGACTGTTCTCCAGGCTGTACCATTTTACAATCCCTCGGCAGTGTGTGAGTGTTCCCATTTCTCTACATCCACACCCACACTTATTATTACCTGTTTTTTTGATTATAGGGACATTATAGAGAAGTTACATTATAACATCCCGGGAGGTGTGAAGTGTTTTGATTTGCATTTCCCTGATGGCAAATGATGTCCAACATCTTTGCATGTGCTTATTAGTCGTTTGTATGTTTTCTTTGGAAGAATGTCTATTCCGATCCTTTGCCCATTAAAAAAATTTTTTTAATGTTTATTTTTGAGAGAGAAAAAGCATGTGTGGGGGATGGGCAGAGAGGGGGAACAGAGGATGCGAAGCAGACTATGTGCTGTCAGCAGCGAGACCCATGTGGGGCTTTAACTTACACACAGTGAGATCATGTCCTGAGCTGAATGAAGTCAGAGGCTCAACCGACAGAGCCACCCAGGTGACCCTTGCCCATTTAAGAAATTGGGTTATTTGCTTTCTTATTACTGAGTGATACTAGTTCTTTATATATTCTAGATACAAAACCCCTTATCATATATAAGTTACAAAAATTTTCTCATGTAGGTTGCCTTTTCACTTGAAATGCAGTTGCTTTTTAAAATGTTTATCTTGGGGACGCCTGGGTGGCTCAGTCGGTTAAGTGTCCTACTCTTGACTTCGGCTCAGGTCATATTTCACAGTTCATGTGTTTGAGCCCCACATTGGGCTCTGCGTTGACAGTGTGCAACCTGCTTGGGGTTCTCTCCCTCCTTCTCCCTCTGTCCCTCACCAACTTGCACCTGCATTCTCTCTCTCACACACACACTCTCTCTCTCTCTCTAAAAATAAAGGAATAAACATTAAAAAATAGACAAAAATGTTTGTCTTGTATCTACAACTTTGTTGAACTCACTTATTCTGGGAGGTTTTTGGAGTAGATTTCTTGGGATTTTCTGTGTAAACTATCATGTCCTCTGCAAATAAAGACAGTTTTATTTCTTTTCTGTGTAGCTTTTATTTCCTTTTCCTGTCTCCTTGCATTGACTAGTATTTCCAGTACAGTGTGAACTAGAGTGGTGAGAGGGGACATCCTTGCCTCATTCCCAGTAATGGGGATTGTGCATTTTGTCTTCTATCATTAAGTATAATAATGTTTACTGAGGGTTTTTGTAGATACTCATTACCCGGTTGAGGACATTCTCCTTTATTCCAGTTTTTTTCTGAGAGTTTATCTCATGAACAGGCATTGAATTTTATCAGATAATTTTTCTGTATAGATTAGTGTGGTCATGTGGATTTTTTTTTCAATTTGTTAATATTGTGGATTACACTGATTGATTCTTGAATATTGAACTAACCACGCATCTCTGATTAAATTCAACTTTTTATGTACTGCTGAATTTTATTTGCTAATGCATTGTTACGTATTTTTGTGCCTCTATTCATATATTGGTCTGTAGTTTTTTTTTTTTCTTGTACTATTTTTTCTCTGGTTTTTGCATCAGAGTAATATACTAGCTTCATAAATGGAATTGGAAAGTGCTCCCTATTCTTGTATTTTCTGGAAGTGATTGTGTTCACTCCTTTTTAAAAATTTGGGGGGCGCCTGGGTGGCGCAGTCGGTTAAGCGTCCGACTTCAGCCAGGTCACAATCTCGCGGTCCGTGGGTTCGAGCCCCGCGTCGGGCTCTGGGCTGATGGCTCAGAGCCTGGAGCCTGTTTCCGATTCTGTGTCTCCCTCTCTCTCTGCCCCTCCCCCGTTCATGCTCTGTCTCTCTCTGTCCCAAAAATAAATAAAAAAACATTGAAAAAAAAATTAAAAAAAAAAATTTGGTGTAATTCTCTGATGAAACAATCTGGGCCAGGAGATTTCTTTTTCCAGTGGTTTTTAATTATGAGTTCAATTTTCCTAATGGTTACAGGGCTTTTCAAATTACCTGTTTCATTTTGGGTGAGTTGTAGTCTGTCCTGCACACAGAGTGGGGCTCCTCATTGCTGCCTGGCAGGGGTGGGTATTTCAGTTCCCCTCTAGGCCTCCGCTGAATACTACTCTGCAAACTTGACTGTTTCCTGCCATGTGCCTCCGCTGACCTTGCTGGGAGGGGTGGCTTTCCTACCCCACACTATGGAGGTGGTGAAAGTCTTGCCTCTCTACTAGGCCTTGCCGCATACTGCCCACATGGGGATGGGAAGGAGTGCCTTGTAACTGTCACGGGAGTAAAGTCCAGGCTCTACAGATAGTTTCCATAGACACTGTGTGGCTGGGGAAGGGAGTCTTAAACTTACGTGGCAGGGAAGTCTGGCCTTTGATATCACCCCTGCAGGGGTAAAGGATTGGCTAAGGGAAGGAGTCATGTTGAGGTGTAATGTTACAGCCTGGTGAGAGTGAAAGGTTAGCTCCCTACTTGGCCAATGCTGTAGTGGATGGCGTGGGCCACAGTTTTGTCTGTGGTTTTTGGCTGGAGTGCAGTGGTTGTTATCTAAAAGTTTGTTGTGCTGTTCTTTTCTTGGTCCTTTGAAAGAGAAGAGACTTTTTTTGCCCAACCCCCTTTGGCGTTTCTGGATAACTGGCTTCTTCAACTCCATGTCCGTATGGTATATGAGCCAAAAGGAAAGCCCAGGAGATTCACCACTGTGTTGTTCCATGGGTCCCGGGTTCCCAGCTGGTGTGCCTTTCTCTTTCCACCTTCAGAGTCTTCTTTTGTTTGTGCAGGGTTTTTCAATTGCAATTAGCTGGAACAGTAGGGGCAGCAGATCTAATCGACTTTACCATAGGTGGAAGTTGGACTGGGATTGTTTTTTTTTTTTATGGAAGAAAACATAGGATAGAAATTAAGATACATAAATAGGCCAGTAAGACACTGAAGAAGTTAATTTTGGGTCATTTACTTGGAAGTGATAGCTTAACTCTGTCTTTATTTCTCCAGAGAGTAATTCCTTGTGTTTTTGTTCAGTAAAACCATGCCTTCATTCGTTCTAGATCTCTTAAGAAATTTGACAATCTAGTGGATTATTTCTGTATTTGTATGTGTGTGTGTGCATGTGCATATGTGCATGTGCATGTGTATGTATATATACATTTATAAATTCATAGTGAATCTAAATTTCTGGCTTAGTATGTGACAGAGAAAATGTTATATTAGTGGAAGATTAGTTTTCTGGAGAGGACTCCGTTTTTCTAGAGGTTGTTGGAAACCTTGAAGCTGTGGATTCTTTTCTAAAAGGAGAAATAGGCGTTGTGCATAGTGATTAAGAGCTATGTAAGGAAATTCTGTGAAAGTCTTTCAGTAACCCAGAGGATTACTGGGGTCTTCGTTGGAAACCGTGTGATGTCTGGAGCACTTTTCTGGTAGGTTTAGCCTATGGGGTCTGCAGCTTTTGTTTTTTCATTTATTTTACAACTTCGTAAGTTCTTAGTAACTGACAGCAATGCAAATTCTTTTTTTTTTTTTTTTAAAGTTTGTTTATGTATTTTGAGAAGGAGAGCGAGGGTGAGCGATCAAGGGAGAGGCAGAGAGAGAGGGAAAGAGAGAGAATTCCAAGCAGTGTCCAAACTGCCAGCACGAAGCCCAACTCGGGGCTGGAACCCATGAACTGTGAGATCACGACCTGAGCCGAAACCAGGAGTCAGTCACTCAACTGACTGAGCCATCGAGGTGCCGCAAATTATTCTTGTTCTTAAGACATGCATATGAATTTTTTGTTTGGAGATACAATTTATCTCTTTTCCTCTCTTCTGTAAGAGGCCAAGTTTTGGATCTATTAAGCAAATTCGTTTCACCATTTTTTTTTTTTAAATGTTTATTTCTTTTTGAGAGAGAGAGAGAGAGAGAGACAGAGCGCAAGCAGGAAAGGGGCAGAGAGAGAGGGAGACACAGAATCCAAAGCAGGCCCCAGATTCTCAGCTGTCAGCACAGAGCCCGCTGTGGATCTCGAACCCACACACTTCGAGATCATGACCTGAACTGCAGTCGCCACCCAGGTGTCCCTCGTTTCACCATTTCTGATTGCCTATATGTTTGTGCTTTTTGGATTCACTTTTGAGCCAGATGGAACATCTTATTTGGGCCATAATTAGTGAGTAAAGTAAAATCATAGACAGGTATTCATTTTATATTTGCATGGAAGACACCAAGTTATCTTTTTATTTGTTTAAATAATCCATTAACAGCTTGAACTGTGAATTTAGCCTGATGGGCTTGAATCCCTTGGTAGCATTTCCTGTCCTTGTGATTCGGAGCAGGGGATTTTGTTTTTTAACCTGTTTAACCACTGGGAGTAGCCTCGGTGCTTTTTCTGCTGTGGTGGTTGTGAGGCTTAAGAGAGATGTCACACCCTTCTCACAGTACCTCCTACATCTGAAGAACTGTTTTGTTATTAGAAGACTGTGGACAATTGGGGCGCCTGGGAGGCTCAGTCTGTTGAGTGTTCGATTCAGCTCAGGTCATGATCTCACGGCTTGTGAGCCCCAAGTCGGGCTCTGTGCTGACAGCTCGGAGCCTGGAGCCTGCTTTGGATTCTGTGTCTCCCTCTCTCTCTGCCCTTCCGCCGCTCATGTTCATTTTCCCTCTCTCTCTCTCCCTCTCTCCCTCTTCCCCCCCTCAAAAATAAATAAACATTAAAAAAAATTTAGAAGACTGTGAACAACTGATTTTATTTTCCTGAGACGTAAGTTCTTAATTTGTAACAAAAAATGAAGGGATTTTTTCTTGATTGTTAGGTCCTAGATTTCACTGGTGATAATTGGAAAGAATGAAGCAAAGCAACTGATAACAGTTGCTTTTGGAAGTGAGGACATTTTAAACGTGCACGTGACCTTGCTGCTCTGAGAAAGGGAAGTGGACAGTCTGATCTGATGAGCAGTTCCTTACAACAGTGGCCTGGTAATTTAATTCAGTAAACATTGGTCATGGAGATCCTGTTTTGCTTTCCTTTGTACTAGGAAGAAGCATTAGGGCTGGAAATGTGGCTTAACAAGGTAACAAAAATATTATCTTTTTGCCTTAAAAAAATTTGGAGGGTAGATCTTGATAGAAGGAAGGCTAAATTTAGAGCTCAGCACCTTGATGGACTGGGAATGCTCACAAGTAAGTAGAACCGGAAAGGGCTGAATTTTGCTTAATCTAGGGGTAACCATTTGGGGTTTCCAAGGTGATTTTTGGGGGGAGTAGGACTTGAGGTGAGAGAAGAGGGAGGAACTGGAGAGATGGCTCAAGGATATCTGTTACTTACATTGACTATTCCCTCTGACCCTCAGTATTTACAAATGTTTTACTTCAGGAATTTTCGGGGCTTTGGGGGTTCAGGTGTTGGGAGTAAGGTAGCATTGGTGAATTGATTGAGAGGGGATCTTCAGAGGCTGAGAGAATTTAAGCCTGTCAGAAATTAGCAGTGGGTTGGGGGAGTAGCTTGGCTTTCTGTGGGTTATGTATTTGGAGCAAGTTAGGGGGTGGTTTGAGCCAAGGGCATCCTCACTACTGTTAGCTTAGGATAATGAAAATAAACCACGATGCAAGATGCCCCCCACGCGAACAAGGAGTTTATATGTAGGTAGATAACTATAGTTATAATTGGTTTACATACTCTAATGGAATTAAGTACTACTATAAACAAAAACAACCATCTGCCTGATGCAGACATTTTCTGTGTGCAGAGTAGAATCGTCCATTTATTTATTTATTTATTTATTTATTTATTTATTTTTTAAACGTTTTATTTATTTTTTGGGACAGAGAGAGACAGAGCATGAACGGGGGAGGGGCAGAGAGAGAGGGAGACACAGAATCGGAAACAGGCTCCAGGCTCCGAGCCATCAGCCCAGAGCCCGACGCAGGGCTCAAACTCACGGACCGCGAGATCGTGACCTGGCTGAAGTCGGACGCTTAACCGACTGCGCCACCCAGGCGCCCCGTAGAATCGTCCTTTTAATTTGGCCTTAGACCCAGAGTCCAGGAAGTGGGGATAGTGTGTCATACCTGCTTTCTTTCGGAACATCTTCGAGTTCCTCTAGCAGTCTTTGGAACTTGAATACATCAGATGTTGTGGAGTGTGGGGCAGGGAGCTGTCCCTTACCCCATTCCCTTTGGAGGTTGGGATCTAGGCTTGGATTTTGCCCTCACTCTATATTCTGTCTAGAGGTGTTGCTATCTGGGAAAAACCCAAACTCCAAGGACATGGCCGGTTTAACAGCGCTGCCTCCCTTTCAGTCTGGAGTTTGGAAACATGGGACACACTGGGCTCTTACCACACTCTTCTGGCATTCCCATCCTTACTTAGCACTGCAGCCAGCACAGTCTCTCAGATTCCTGAGTCAATAAGCCTGTTCATTAACGCAGTCAGTACTAGAATGTGTCATTCCCATGGGCCCATTGTATCCTTTTGATACCAGGAACCATCTGACTAGCCCAGTATGCTGTTCCCACTCCCTGCTTTCCCTTTCTTCCTCCATTTCTCACCCTCACTGGCTGAAAGACAGAGTTGAGACTTTGTTCTGGGATGCTAGCAACAAGAGGAGGTGATGATATGTGTGGTGTCTATGCCAGTCACGTGGGGGCCTCTAGATGTGGGGCGATGTTTGGGTGGGGGATAGTGGGCACGGGCTGTGAAAGGATTTGCCCAAGACAGAACAAAGGGATAGAAACGTATTGAATATACCTCAAGGGAGCAGCAGGCAGGACAACAGAGGGGAGGCTGTCTGCCATGAGGCAGGAGGTGAGGGCTGTTATTAAAGGGGGAAGGTGAGGAGGTATGGGAACATGGGGAATTTTCCCTTTTTTGGTAACTGTGTCTGGTTGTAAGCAGTCCTTTGGATAGTTATGGCCTATGAGTATTTGGAAGTGGGTGGCTTGATGGGCATGTCTGTATTCAGCCAGGGGGGTCTCTGTGGGCCCTTTCGCCTTGATCAAGTTTCCAGTGCTCAAGCCTGTTGTCTAAAAGCCACCTCTATAATATGTACATTGTGGGGTAAAATAAGTTGTGATGCTTCTGAAGTGTGGGCCATTAAAATGGTAGTTCCTAGTTATTGAATGTACTTTCTAAAAACTGGACTGTAAAAGCTTTGAGTAAAATCTGTGTAATGGTGTCTGTGCTTGAAGCGTTTATCCTGCTTCATGTATCTGAACAGGAAGATTTTCTGAATTGATTATGGTTGTTCTGTTTATGTTGTGTTGTTGAAACGTTCTGTGGTTGTTCCATAACTTTTCCTTGAAAAAATAAACACTTCTGTTAGATGCATTGTAAGTTTCCTGTTGATAGGTAATAAAATGGTCCTTTTCTGTCAAAGAACAAGACCTAGCATTTCTGTTTGGTATTTGGTCATGTGGTTCTTTCTTTCTTTCTTTCTTTTTATAATTTTATTTTTAATTTACATCCAAATTAGCATATAGTGCTAATTGAAACAATGGTTTCAGGAGTAGATTCCTTAGTGCCCCTTACCCATTTAGCCCATCCCCCCCTCCCACAATCCCTCCAGTAACCCTCAGTTTGTTCTCCATATTTATGAGTCTCTTAGTTTTATTCCCCTCCCTATTTGTATATTATTTTTGTTTCCCTTACCTTATGTTCATCTATTTTGTCTCTTAAAGTCCTCATAGGAGTGAAGTCATATGATTTTTGTCTTTCTCTAATTTCACTTAGCATGATACCCTCCAATTCCATCCACATAGTTGCAAATGGCAAGATTTCCTTCTTTTTGACTGCTGAGTAATACTCCATTGTGTGTGTGTGTGTGTGTGTGTGTGTGTGTGTGTGTGTGTGTGTGTACATATATGTATACACATGCTATACCTTCTTTATTCATCCATCAATGGACATTTGGACTCTTTCCATACTTTAGCTATTGTTGATAGTGCTGCTATAAACATGGGGGTGCATGTGTCCCTTCGAAACACCACCCCTGTATCCTGGGTGTGCCTAGGAGTGCAAATTCTGGGTTGTAGGGTAGTTCTATTTTTAGTTTTTTGAGGAACCTCCATACTGTTTTCCAGAGTGGCTGCACCAGCTTGCATTCCCAGGTCATGTGGTTCTTTTTGAATCTTTATGTTAAAAATGAATTACCATTTTGTTTAGAGTCCAAAATATTAAATGGAGTATGTTCTAGAGGTCAACCCTTGCCTTTTAGGCTTAATGCAGTAACTAACTTGCTTTTGTTTGGCTCTAGTAGATGGTTATGTGACACCACGAGCAGGTATCCTCTCTTGAGTAGTGAGGGCTTCCTTTGGGGGGCGGGTAGGGAATCTTTTCTATGTGGATAAGTCTGAAAACTGAGTCTGCCGTGTCCTTCTCCGTCTCTAGGTGCACATTCTTCATCTGCCTGGGTCCTTTTGAAATCACTGGTTGTGATTCGATCTCAACTTGGTTAACACTAAATTCATTCTCAGTCCCTTCCTCAGTTCCCTGCTGGATGTGTCTGTTTCTATTTAGTCATACAGACTTGAATTGTTATATTCAGTTTGACCCCCCCCACCCCCTTTTTTCTATTCTTTTGTAAAGTTTTTTTTTTCTTCCTCATCTTTATGCTTGTGTTATTTTGATAGCCTACTACTAGGTTTCTAAAATAATAGCTTCCATTTATTGTGCATGTGATATAATAAAGAAATGTCTGGTTCTTGTCCCTGGATCCAGACGTAGAGCTTCAATAATCCTCGGAATTTTCTGAGTAGGGGTAGGAGTATCTTTTGTTATTCATAATGAGCCCCCTTTAACCTTACCTGAGTTTATGGTGATCACATGACTCGGGGATGGGCCCTTAGATAGTTTCAAGGGAGGGTCTGGGAAAGACTCAGCTCTCAATTAGAGGGTCAGAACTTTACCACCCCTTGATCTCTGGGGTGAGGAGAGGGACTGGAGATTGAGTTCAGTCATACATAAATTATGATTCAATCAACCATGCCTGTGTAACGATGTAACGAACCCCTTTATATAAACTCTGGACACTGGAGTTTCCAGGCTGGTGAACACATGGATGTGCTAGAAGGGGGACACCTGAATTTCCCCAAGAGAGGGGGGTGTGTGGAAGTTCTGAATCCCTCCATTCTCTTTCCCTAGACCTGGCCCTATGCATGTCTTCCACTTGGCTGTTGCTGAGTTGTATGTATCCTTTATAATAAAGCTGTAATTGGTTAAGTATAGTGTTCTCAACAAGTTCTGTGAATCATTATAGCAAATTACTGCACTTGAATGAGGGTTATGGGAGCCCTTGAATTTGTAGCCAAGTTAGAAGTTCTGATAGCTTGGGGGATGTGTGCTGCAAAAGCAGTCTTGTTGGGTGTCTTGCCCCTTAGCTTGTGGGATTTGATACTAACGCCAGGTAGCAATTGTAGGATACCCAGTTGATATCAGAGAATTGGTGGCAGGCTGCAGTGTTTATTCTTTGGTAGGCATTGTGGTATGTGTTATTTTATGTAATATTACAGCTAGGTAGGTTTTTGTTTTATCATCCTTGTTTTATAAAGGAAGTGAAGCTTTTATTTTTTTTATTTTATTTTTTAAATGTTTACTTACATATTTATCTTTAATGTTTATTTTTGAGAGAGAGAGAGAGAGTGAGCACATGCATAAGTGGGCGAGGGGCAGAGAGAGAGGGCAACACAGAATCTGAAGCAGGCTCCAGGCTCTGAGCTGTCAGCACGGAGTCCAATGCGGGGCTTGAACCCATGAACCACGAGATCATGACCTGAGCCGAAGTTGGACGCTTAGCTGACTGAGCCACCCAGGCACCCTGAAAGTGAAGCTTTTAAAAAGTCCTATAGCTTGCCCAGAGTCCTTGAGCTGGCAGTGGCACACTCAGTGCCTTCTGATTGTAGAGTCCCTACTTAACCCTTTTTGCTGAGCTCCTTCTTGATTGAAGGGTTGGAACTTTACCAACTCCCCCTCTGGCAGCTGTGGACTGAGGACTGCTTTTTCTACATCACTGTGGAGCTCAGGAACTTGCAATTCTCCATTATGGTAGGATGGAACCCACACTCCTTAGGCAGCTACTCAAGATTCACCACATTTCATCAGGTCCAGGCTAATAATACTGTCCTAGTCTTTATATAGAACAAATGAAAACAAACACCTCTTGTGTGTCTTGGGTGGGCCACTCAGTGTGTATCTCCAGTGAATTGCATTGGAGATAGAAGATACATTTTCCAGTTCCTTAAAAACTATAATTGAAAAGCCAGAATATATTAAAAGATGTCAGTATAAAAATAGCATGTGATGACCAAGTGAGCAGTACAGATCATGAAATATTTCTGGAATTCAAAAGAGCAATTCATGGAGCAGATGTTACTTGAGTATGGTCTTGAGGAGATGGTAGGATTTTGGTAATTGGCTGGGGAGAGGACCCTTCTAGGTAGGAAGACTGTGAGTAGAAAGGAAAGGAGAAGGTTGATGGACATGTACTGAAAGGTGGTGTTGATGGCAGTGAATGCTTCAGTTTATCTGGAGGGGGACCTTTTCCGAAGCCTGGATCTACTTTGACAAAAGCAGATCTGAAGACACAGCATGTCTTCAAAAGTTTTAGTGTATTGATTTAAGTAACTGAATTTGTGCTAAAACTTTATTCTTTGAAGTTAGAGTTGTTTGTAATTAGCTAACTTAGGGCCAATCTAGGTGATCAGGTCAGGTGATCATGTTGGTTAATACCAGTTTTATTTAAAAATAAGGTGTAAATACAATTGAGAATTACCTTTTTGTCTGTCACCTGAGCTGACCAAAGGATATTTCAAACTATACAAGTTTGAAAGTATTTTTAGTAGTGCAACAGCAGAATAAGTATATTCAAAGTAACTAGTCTGAAGGAGATAGCATTCTTTATGTTGGGTAAATTTGGATGAATATATTTTTTGCTTTTTCTCTTAAGTTTTAATTAATTAATTTATTTTGAGAGAGTGCCAGAGAGAGAAGAGAGAAAGAGAGCGCGAGTGGGGAGGGGCAGAGAGAGAGAGAGAGAGAGAGAGAGAGAGAGAGAGAATCCCAAGCAGGCTCCTCATTGTCAGCATAGAGCCCTACATGGGGCTCGATCTTAGGAACCCTGAGATCACCACCCGAGCCAAAATCAAGAGTCGGATGCCCAACCAACTGAGGCACCCAGGAGCCCTGAGTATGTTTTCAAAAGTCTTCTTTGTATATGACTCACTACACCGTTTCAGTCTCCTGTATTCTGTAGAGTTTGAATTGGATCCGTTGGTTTCTGACCAGTAACACTTATTGGTCATGTGGCCTCCCATTTAAAAAGGAAGAACGTGGGGTACCTGGGTAGCTCAGTCAAGCATCTGACTCTTGATTTCGGCTCAGGTCTTGATCTTAGGGTTTGTGAGATTGAGGCCTGCATCAGGCTCTGTGTTGTGTTGGCATTGCGGAGCCTGCTTGGCATTCTCTCTCTCTGCCCCTCCTTTGTGCCCTCTCTCTCTCTCAAGATAAATAAATAAAATTGGAAAATGTGCCCTGTAAAATTATGGCTTAACAGATAATCATTTTTTTTTTTAAGTTTTCTTATTTATTTTGGGGGAGGGGGACGGGAATCGCAAGCAGGCTCTGGACCATGAGATTTTAAGTGTTGGATTCTTAACCAACTGAGCCACCCAGGTGCCCCAGACTATCAGTTTTTTTTTTTTGTTTTTTGTTTTTTTAATGTTTTATTTTTATTTTTGAGACAGAGAGAGACAGAGCATGAACAGGGGAGGGTCAGAAAGAGAGGGAGACACAGAATCAGAAGCAGGCTCCAGGCTCTGAGCTGTCAGCACAGAGCCCGACGCGGGGCTTGAACTCACGGACTGTGAGATCATGACCTGAGCCGAAGTTGGACGCTTAACCAACTGAGCCACCCAGGCGCCCCCAGACTATCAGTTTTTATAAATGACCTGTACTGTGGACACTTGGAAAAAAGGCTATGTATGACATTTGGTATTGGTCTGTTGATTTTTTTTTTTAATTGAGGTGAAATTGACATATTTTAAAGTGAGCAAATCAGTGGCATTTAGTACATTCAGTGTTGTGCCACCACCACCTCTCTCTCGTTCCAAAGCACTTCATTATCTCAGAAGCAAACCCGGTACCTTTAAGCATATACTTCTCTTTTTTTCCCCAGCCCCTGGCAACCCAAATCTGCTGTCTCTATGAATTTGCCTGTTCTGGATATTTCATATAAATAGAATCATATAGTATGTACTTACTGTGTCTTACTTTTTTTACTTAATGTAATGTTTTTGAGGTTCATCCGTATTGTAGCATATATTAGTACTTGATTCATCCTTAAGGCTGAGTAGTATTTGCTGTGTATATACCACAATTTGTTTAGCCATTCCTCCATTGATGGGCATTTAAGTTGTCTCTACCTTTTGGCTATGGTGAATAATGTTGCTTTTATAAACATTTGTGGACAAGTATTTGTTTGAGAACCTGTTTCTAGTCCTTGGTAAATACCTAGGAGTGAAATTGCTGGGTGATATAGTCATTCTATATATGAGGAACTGTCAACCTGTTTTCCACAGCACATGCACCATTTTATACTGTCATCAGCGATGTTTAAGGGTTCCAAATTTTCCATGTTTTCACCATTACTTGTTATTTCCCATTTAAAAAATTATAGCCATCCTTGTTGAGTAAGTGGTACTATTTCATTGTGGTTTTGATTTGCATTTCTCCAATGGCAAAGGCTATGTGAGCATCTTTTCATGTGCTTGTTGACCATTTGTATGTCCTCTTTGGAGAAAGGTCTATTCACATCCTTTGTCCTTTTTAAAAAGTTATTTGTCTTTTTGTGGTTGAGTTATGAGAGTTGCTTACTTTCTGGATACTAAACCCTTGATTTGCAAACATTTTCTTTTATTCTGTGGGTTGTCTTTTTATTTTGTTGATAGTATCCTTTGGATGTACAAAAGTTTTAAATTTTGATTAAGTCCAATTTATTTTTTTCTTCTGTTGCTAGGGCTTTTAGTCATATTTAAGAATCCATTGTCAAATCTGAAGTTATGAAGATTGATCTGTGTGTTTTCTTCTAACAGTTTTATAGTTTTAGCTCTTGCATTTAAGTTGTTGATCCTTTTGAGTTAATTTTTGTCCACGGGTATGATAGAGAGGTCAACTTCGTTCTTTTGCATGTGGATGTCCACTTACTACCATTTATTGCAGACTGTTCTTTCCTCATTGAATGGTCTTGGCACCCTTGTCAAAAATCAGTTGACCATAGATGTCATAGATGTATGGGTCTATTTATGTATTCTCACAGTTCTATTCCGTTGGTCTGCATGTCTCTTCTTATGCCTGTAGCACACTGTTTTGATCATTGTAAGCTTTGTAGTAAGATTTGAAGTCGAGAAGTGTGATCCTTCAGCTTTGTTCTCCTTTTTCAGTACTGTTTGGCTACTTGCAATACTTTGTAATTCTATGTGAATTTGAGGTTCAGCTTTTTTATTTCTGCAAAAAAAGGCCTTTGGAATTTTGATAGAGATTACATTGAATCTGTAGATTTATTTTAGGGGGAAGCTTTCAGTCTTTCACTCTTAAGTATGATGTTAGCTGTGGGCTTTTCATAAATACCCTTGTTTTTCTTTTAAGTTAAACAAATTTTTCTAGTTGGAATTAATTGCAAAACTTGAAGCTAATTTAAAAATTTTGCCAGTTTATGGGAAGTAGTCTCAAAATTGAGAACAGAAGTAGTTTTTACATGTTAGTAATTTTTGTATTTAGTGGTTACATGGTCAGGAATATACAGAAAACATTTATGGTAAAGGGGAAAAAAGGAGACAGGGCCTTCAGACCTCCTCATTGAGTATAGGGTTTTACACCCTGAACTGTTACAGTTGACAATTGTATCTACTTCTAAGGCTTCACTTTTATTATTGGCTTGTGAAAAAGTACATATTGAGACTTCTAAATTTAAAGTTTTTCATGTGTTAATTTTTTTTCTTGATTTGAAATACATGTTCATAAATATTAGTTTTGTTTGTTTTGTTTTGTGTTCCCTGAGGCTTACACAAGAGGATAAGGATCATGGACCAATGGCTACATCAGAAATTGCTCAGAAAAATGGAAACTTTTTTTTTTTTCTTCTTATCAAAATGGAAGTGCCCTTAGAGTTATAATACATATTGTTCTTGCATTTGGTAAACTGCCTTATTACTTGAATTTTCTATAGATATTTTAATGGCATTCAGATAGGTTTTGGGCAAATTAAAAAAAAATTATTTATTTATTTTGAGAGAGTTAGGGAGGGACAGAGAGAGAGAATCCTAGGCAGCCTCCACCCTGTGGGGTCACTTCCCCATATGGGGCTCCATCTCTCAAACCAAACTGTGAGGTCACAGTCTGAGCCCAGATCAAGAGTCGGATGCTTAACCGACTGAACCACCCAGGCGCCCCTGTGCAAAATATTTTTGGTAGACCAGGTCTTGGAAGTATTGTTTTGTAGAGAGGCAGGAGATATTACCTTTTTTACTCATTTCAGATATTTTCAGTTTTCTTAAATAGTTTTGGGAAAGAACCCAAGAGTCCTGTTAGATAATTTTGCTTCGTTAAGTCTTGCCAGCAACTCCCCCTCCCTCCCTGCCCCGAATCTTTTGTGCCATGTTTAGCTAATGCATTAAGTGAGACTTTTAAATCAAAGATAAGGAAGAGGAAAGATTATCTGTGAATCATTGTGTTGCCTGAAACTATTTTTTTTTTTGCGTTAAATAAATTATATCCTTCTCTCCAACCTCTCTGGAGTATAAAACATAGTGTAATGATTTGTTGTGTCTGAATATGGTTGATTTTTGACGTACAGTAGTATATCCATGGCCTCACCAGTCAATGGAGGGCAGGTGTTTCCTCTTGGAAGATAGTTTGCCTATATATATTTATAAACATATACATATATAAATATATATAATAAAAATGTATATAAATATAAAATAAATGAGACTGTTCTGAACAAGAGCAGGATGTGTGTGTGTGTGTGTGTGTGTGTATGTTTTAGTCAGGGTTCTCCAGAGAAGCAGAACCAGTAGAAGATAGATATTTATATATATCCATTTTTAAAATGTATTTATGTATATTTATTTTTTATTATTATTTATGTTATTTTATAATGTAATACAATGTAATGTAATGTTATTTATTATTACGTATATATGCACATACGTGTGTGTGTGTGTGTGTGTGTAGAGAGAGAGGAAGTAGGAAGAAAGATTTATGAAAAATTACTCACCTGGTTATGGAGGTTGAGAAATCTCATGATCTGTTCTCTGCAAGACTGAGACTCAGGAAAGCCAGTTGTGTCATTCAGTCTGAGTCTGAAGGCCTGAGAACCCAGGGGAGCTGAGGGTGTAAATCCCAGTCTTAGGGCCACAGAAGATGAGATGTCCTACCTAGCTCGGTGAGGTAGGCAAAAAAGGGGTGAGTTCCTCTTCCTCTGCTTTTTGTTTTATTCAGGCCCTCAACATATTGGGTGATGCCCACCCACATTGGAGAGGGCAGTCTGTTTTACTGAGTCCACCAGTTCACATTCTAATCTCATCTGGAAGCACCCTCACAGACACATCCTGAAACAGCATTGTCCCTGGCCACACTGGCCCATAAAATTAGCCATCACATTGTAATTAGTAGAAGGGGTTGATATCTATTATGATGCTTTTTTAATTTTAGTGTCTTTGGGGTAAAGAGAGCATGTAGATGGAGAAGAATCCGGTGAGTTTAGAAACCACCTATTCTCTTGACTTAGATCACTTGAATTTGGAACATCTGCTTTGACCCTGTTATCAGTATGTTTCTTATTTCTTTACTTCCCTTTATAATTCTCTATAATTATATTATTTTTTAATGTTTATTTTTGAGAGAGAGAGAGGGAGGGAGGGAGGGAGGCAGTGGGAGGGGTACAGAGAGAGGGAGACAGCAAATCCAGGCTCTGCCCTATTGGCACAAAGCCTGATGTGGAGCTCCAACTCACAAACCGTGAGTTCCCGACCTGAATTGAAGTCGGATGCTCAACCGACTGAGCCACCCAGGCACCCCTCCATCATTTTATATATATATATATATATATATATATATATATATATATATGTATATATATATATATATGTATATATATGTATATGTATATATATATGTACATATATATATACATATATATATACACACACAAATATACAAAATATATATATACATAATATATAATATATATAATATACATATATATGTATATATATTTGTATTTGTATTTATATTTATGTTTTATTCATTTTTAAGAGAGAGAGAAAGAGAGAGAAAGAATGAGTGAGGGAGGGGCAGAGAGAGAGGGAGACATAGAATTCATGAAGCAGGCTCCAGGCTCAGGCTCCAGGCTCTGAGCTGTCAGCACAGAGTCCGACACCGGACTCGAACCTGTGAACCCTGAGATCATTGACCTGAGCCGAAGTCGGACGCTTAACAGACTGAGCCATCCAGGTACCCCATGATTATATTCTTGATAATTTATGAAACCAAACAAAGACTCTTGTGTTGCTATTTTTGCTGAAGTGATATAAACATTTACCTACATTTATGGGTGTGTAGATGAATGTGGACACATTCAAAGGGATGGCACATTTTGAGAACCTTTTATTGAGCAGAGACTATCAACTTATTTGTCTTCTGACATGAATTCTTGGTTGTTTTAACTTTTTAAAGGGAAACATTAAATGGCCAGTGGAGGTGAGTGGACAGCACCTCACTGTGGTGGTTGTTCACTAGCTTGACCATCATCTACACTCTGAACATGGGCTTTGCAGGTTCTGAAACCTGATTTCCTTGCTTCATCCAGAGCTCATGACCTCATTCATGCCAATGAAATTCATAAGGTATTGATTCCTCAAAAGCCTGTTTCTTAATTTACATGGGGAGATGGGCCTTTCCAGAAAGTCCAGTTATACTCACTGTTTGGAGTATTTTTTGTGTTGATAATCTAAGTACTGAACAACATCTACGTATTGAACAATGTCTTGCCAATAGTAAAAACGTTGACTAGTGCATTAAATGATGATATGGTGATTTACACAGATAGAAAAATAAACTTATGTTAAAGATTTTATTTAACTCATAATAAATTAGAGAATCAGGCAAATGGTATAACTGATTCAGAGGGAAAAAAATCAAAAGCCCTGCAAATTGATCTGAAGTAAAGGAATGCTGAAATGGATTGCAAGTGGAGACACAAGTGGCTTGTGGGTGAGGGGATTCTGTGGAGCCCTCTACCTGATGGGATGGAATCTGCATGTGAGCTGTGAAATTTCACATACAGTGGGAATGCGATGAGGTGGAAGGGTGTGCTATAAACAATTCCTCTTTTTCCTTGTTTTTTCTTTCCATGTATCACTGTGAACATATGTTGTGAATTACGATGAGTGGGAGTCAGAGGGTATTCGAGGGCAGTTCTTCCTCTTGGGACCGTCTTGGAGCTAACTGAACCTTTAGAGTTGTACCATCACTTTGTTAATGAATGTGGGCATTTCAAAATAATTTGGTTTTAGATCATTTAAATAATTGGTTATACACAGGTCCAGATTTGGATTTTCTTAAAGAAGTTGATAATTTTCTTTTGGGCACTGGGTCCTTTCATGGAAAGCTGTGGTTACTCAGAGTATGGCTGCAAGGAGCAGTAATAAATGTAATCTGGTTTTGTATGCTTTTCTTTTATAAACATGTAATTATTAAAATTGCTTAAAATTGTTGGGAGGCCTTGTTGTGGGATTGGAAAAAGCCCATGCTTTATGATAATCTGAATTACTTACTTTATTCCCAGGGACATTTAAGTATTAATGATTTTATAACCTTTCTTTGAATCTTTCTGAACATGTATGTTAGTGTATATTTAAATGAATAATTTAAACATTAACATACTTGTATTATACAACTGGGTGCAGTATTTCTCTCAGCCAGAATAAATGTTGAATGATTTTTTTCTGATAGATGATTTCTCCTAATATTGCCTAATATTGCCCTCTAGTGAATTCATCCGTTCAGATAGGAAGTTTATGAGAGTAATTAGGACAGTGAGAACTTCAAAAGGAACATTCTGGTAATTAGAATTGTTCTGTATGCCTTGTTGGTATAGCAAGTTTCTGTCTCTGGAAATATTTAAGCAAATATTTGATAATTTCCCATGACTCTTATTGTTGAAGTAAGTGAAATTGTTCCAGATACTTCTAAAATCTACTTCAACTTCAAGGTTCTAGATTCCGTATGAGTTATTAGTCTTCAGTCAATAAATACTGAACATCCACATAGTGTTAGCACTGTCCTGAGGGTTGTGAAGTTTTCAAAAGTAGTGTTAGTGAAGTGACTTCAAGTAACTTTTTAATATACCAGTTTGAAGAAAACAATAGTCGCTAACCTTTGCTGAATATTTACTCTGTCCCTGGAGCTATTCAGAATCTACCCTATGTCATTTAAGCTTCACAATAATCATGAGGTAGGTAGCATTTTTAGTGCTATTTTACCAATGTAGAAATTGAGACCCAGCGAGGTTAAATAATTTGCCTAAAGTCATACAGTAAGTGGTGAAAGCAGGAAGGACCAGCTTATATTAAATAGTGGGTAGGTAAAGGTACACTGTTATTGTTTATAGGTTGGCAGCTCTCTGATGAGGTATTTAGTTGTCTGTAACAAGCTAGCTCGGATTACTTTTGGATACATTATCTTTACATTGCCACACTTCATATGTGTGGTTTCTTGTTCCCTTCAGTCACAGAAATGGTAGTTTTATAGTTTGCACCTAACTTTTTTAGTCCATTTAAGGTTATTGGCCCATTACATACTTAAAGACTTATTTGACAGAATGATACAGTCTTTCCTTCCTAGTTTACCTCCTGTAAAACATCCATTATTTAAAGCTTAGAGACTCCAGTGCTCATTCTTGTGCTTAACAATTCTTTGAGGACATTTTTGACTTTTAACGTTTCTTTTGGCCACTTATCATCATCTTCATTGGATTTCAAAGCTAATATAGCTCTTGTCCTTTGGTTTTCCTCACCCAGACTTAGTAGAAATTGACTTTTCCATTTGTTGGTAAATTAATTTCATCAAGTTGGGATCTGTTTTTTTTGTTACCCTGAATTCTACCTATTTGTGGTATACTAGGTTCAGTGTTAGTTGTACGGAGACAATGTAGGATACATCTTCACTATAATTATTGGAAAGAAAAGGTGAGCCACAAGAAACGGAATGTTATGTTGTGATATAAAGGTAGATTTTTCTCATTTCTGGAAACTTTGTTATCCATTCTGAAACTATTTCTTCGCTCCAAAACTTTTGTATGCGGTTCCTAACTTGTATATAATATGTTGTAGATTAGTGTGACCTTAATGGCCTGAATACTCCCGAAGCACCATCTCTCCTTTAGTTCCGTGTGACCTAAGGACTAGATGTTATCAACATGCCCCTTTATCTTTCCATTTAGAGTGAGAAATGAGAGAGAATGTGAGAAGGAATGGGATAGGTAGCTTTCTTAATGGAAGGGGAGTTGCTCGGAATTGCCCACCCCAGGATTTTAAAAAGTCCAGAAGGACTGAATGGGGCTGCAGTGAAGAACATTTCAGTGAATGTAGGAACTTAGAAAAATTCCATGTGATTGTGCTTTCTGGTGAAAACAGACCTACTTTTTAGGGTTTCTTGAGATTTTGTGATCCCCTGCCCCTACCTCATTTCTCTTTGTCTTTCTCCTCCCAGAGTTTTTTATAGCATTGAAAATCTCAAGGGCTTGCTTAAGGGGTAGAAATTATGGGATAAGTTGTGGTCTGAATTCTGTGGCCCAGGATCTGGGAACATAAAGTGAAGAGTATTGGTGAGGGATTAAAAAATAGGCATAAGCTGGTCACAGAGGCATTTTGAAGAAAAGACAGGGAGATAGGAGTTAACATAAGATGGGGGGTATTAAGATAGAGTTTTATAAATTATTATTTGAAGTTAGGTGTTTGTTCATAGTAGTTAAAGACTGTGTTGTTATTAGTGCTATTTTTAGGTATGTTTAAGTAAAGTTGGCTTTTGCAGGCTGATCTGAAAACGTGGTTACTGTGTATTATATAATTTCTATGAGAAAGTGCATTCTGAATTCCAAACCACTGATTTAAAAGCAAAGTTTTGGAATGCTACCTGTTCATAATTTGGGACTGTTGTCTCTGTCCATATTTTGTCAGAATTACTAATTTGAGACATTTCTAATCTGGGAACCAAAATTTTATTTGACCGTAAATTAAATAAACCTCTCTGGAATAGTGATACGTATAAAAATAAATGACTTCTACCCCAAACCTCATAATCTCATCGAATGCCACAAGTTAGAGAAGATTACATTTATTTAAAAAGTTTTATTGAAGTAGCTTTGGTAACCAGATACTACAGTAATATTTGGCATAGTGTTTGTAACTTAAGACTTGGTTTTGTATTATGTAAGCATTAAAAAATACCTTTTAAGATTTAAATGGACTTCTGAGTGCTGATCATGTCACATAGTAAAGGGGAAATCAGGCCTTCTGAGATCCAGTTGGATTGCCCAATTGCTATGTTTCTTTGACTAAGTCATTTTCCTGTTCTGGGCCTAAGCTTCTTCATCTACAAAATAAGAGCATTCATTAGCAGCATTATTCATAATAGCTAAAACCTGGAAAACATTCTGACATCTAACAGAATAGATAAATTTTGGTATATATTTACAGTTAACTACTATACAGCAATGGAAAAGAATGGGCCATTCGCACAGGTATTAATATGGATGAATTTTGCACATATAACTTTGAGGTAACCAGATACAGAAGAGTATATACTTGTTTATTTCATTTCAGTAAAGTTAAAAAACAGCACTAACTATAGTCCTAGGAGTCAAATAGTGGTTACAGTCAGATTGGGGGTAGTTAATGATTGGGAGGGAGCATGCATGAAGGAGGCTTCTGGGTTGCAGTAATTTGTGTCTTGATCTGGGTATACTTTGTAAAAAGTCATCAAACTGTATACTCGTAGGAGTTGTGCCCTTCACTGTGCTTTACTGTGTGCTTCAGTTTAAAAAAGGCTGAAACTGTGCACTAAAACAGAATACAAAAAAAAAAAAAAGTAAAAGAAACAAGGTTTGAACAAGGTTCAAAACCTCAGCTTTGACACTAAAAAAATTATTTTAGGCAATTCATTGACTTCCCTGAGTCTTAATGATTCTATAAGGTGGAAATAATACCTGCTTTCTGTATTTCAGTTGAAGTAAACATTGGAAAACATGTTGGAGACTAGGAAATACTCTCTGAATGTAAGATGACATTTTTTCTGTTATTCTTTTGTATTACTTGTATTTCTTGTATGGTTATAACTTTTAAATAGAAAGAACTCCGTATAAATTCAAAAACAATAAAAGGACCAAGAATTGAAAGACATTGTGATCAACTCAACCATATTTATTTATACCCGCTTTTGGATTCCTGAAAAAACATAAAATGGCAGTCGCAGTTCATCTGATCTTCCCCATTTTTTATACTAAGTCATTCAGCAAGTAGTAATTGAGCTCTTTCCGAGTGTGCTGGGTTTTATGCTGAGGCTATAATCGTGAGCAGTATCAGTACGGTTCTCACAACCATAAAACTGTAAAACTAAAATTCTGGAGGGAGTTTCAGGCCTAAAACAGGAAAACAGATGAATGAACAAAGTAACCGCAAGTTGTAATGAGAGTCATAAAAGATGCGATCAGGATTGAGGAAGGAGAAAAAGTAGTGCTCTCACTACTACTAACTACTAACTGCTAACTGCTAACTACTATTAACTAGGTCAGCCTTAGTGACAGCCTCTCTAAGGGGACAACACTAAGTTGACACCTAAAAAGAAGAAAGGAAGGTAGTTAAGCCAAAGTCTGAAAAGACCATTTTAGGCATTGTGATCAGTTTGCACAAAGCCCCAAGGCAGGAAGTAGCCTGTGAGAGAACCAGCTGGGAGAGAGCCCTTGGAATGTGGGCGAAAGGGAATGAGAGGTGATATACTTGGAAAGGTGAGGGTGGGAGCCAACCTAGGTAAGACTTGTAGACTTTGGGTAAAAATTTGATTTTTATTCTAGGCTCAGTGGAAAACCATTAAAGGGTCTTAAACAGGGAAATGATAATCAGGTTCCCATTTTTGTTTGTTTGTTTTTGTTTTGTTTTATTTTGCCACAATACAGAGAAAGGACTGGCTGTAGGTGGGGATATGGTTTGGCCAAGACTGAAAGAGAGGAAGTCAGTAATAGTTCAAGCAAAAGATGATGATGGCCTGGGTTAAGGTGGTGGCAATGGCAATTGATGCAAAATGTTAGATTTAGGATGTATATTTGGAGATAAAGTTGACAGAACACTTGCTGATTTTATTGGATTTTGGGAGTGTGAGGGAAAGGAAAGAATGAAAGGTAAGTCCTGGGTTTCTTGGTAGAGAATTGGGGTAGATGCTGATGCCATTTACAGAGATGGAGAAAAATGATTGCTGAGTGGACAGAGAGGAAGGGACAGGAATAATATATTTATTCTGGATGTGTTCAGTTTGACAGAACTTTTAAACACCCAGGTGTCAGGTAACCAGCTGAATCTGAGAGCCTGGAGCTCAAGAAGAGAAGGTTGGGTTGGAAATACCTTTCAGAAAGGTCAGCACGGGGACAATGGAGAGGAAGGAGGGAGGGGAAAGAGGATGGAGAGAAGATGACCAGTGTCCCAGTGGTAGGAAGCCCCAGCATTTAGAGGTCCCATAGAGGAGAGGAGGAGCCAACCAAGGGGACCAGGAGAGAGGGGCCAGCGAGGTCAGAGGCAGACCAGGAGAATGGTGTCACAACAGCCAGCAGAGGCTAGCATTTCAAGGAGGAGGTGGCCATTCATGTGGAATGCTGAGAGGTGGAGTAGAGCGAGGACAGAGAAGTGGGCAATGGATTTGGCAGCGTGACAAGTGGGCTTTTGTGGGGTGCCTGGGGGGCTCAATCGGTTGGGCGTCCGACTTGGGCTCAGGTCATGATCTCGTGGTCTGTGATTTCAAGCCCTGCGTCAGGCTCTGTGCTGACAGCTCGGAGCCTGGAGTCTGCTTCAGATTCTGTGTCTCCCTCTCTCTCTGCCCTTCCCCTGCTCACACTCTGTTTCTCTTTCAAAAGTAAATAAACATTAAAAATTAAAAAAAGAAAGCAGACTTTTTTCCTGAAGTAGTTTAAGTGGAAAGGTAGAGGCTGAAAGCTGGACTGTAGTTGACTGAAGAGGAAATGGGAAGTGAGGGACCATGCACTGTGATGCATTTTCCTTGACGTGTATGAGGAATCTTAAAAATCCATTCAGCAAACTTGGGGGTGGGGGTGCTTCCCCCACCCTCACCCTACCCCACTCCCTTAAGTGGCTGTAGGAGGTTAGCATTGGCCTTTAGCCTCCCAGTACTTTTCCTTTGGTTACCATTCTATTGTTCATTTAAAAGCTTCTGAATTTCAGGGGCACCTGGGTGGCTCAGTCAGTTGAGCCTCCGACTTTTGATTTCAGCTCAGGCCCTGATCCTAGGGTCGTGGGATCTAGCCCTGCGTTGGTTCCACGCTGAGTGGAATGAGATTCTCTCTCTCCTTCTGCCCCTCTCCCCAACTCGTGTGCTCTCTCTGAAAAATGAAATGAAATGAAATAAAATAATTTTAAGAGCTTCTGAATTTCATAGGTGGCTTCCACTGTAGAGTTAAATATTCAATCTGTGTTAACTTCTAGAGTTAGTATTCTATTAAATTAAAACTTGGAGTATTTACCTTTTCAGGAAAGTAATTATAAGCCTTGGAAATTATGCAAGGACTATTTCATCTTGAAACACTTAGAAATTCATTTTGGTTTTTTGTAATTACAGTGTTTCAGTAGGAGAGACATCTAAACAGGGATTGCATTTGCCAGTTATGTACATGTTCTTGTTCTAAACTAAGCACTGTTTCTGCGGTTTGGACTTTTCCTTTATAAATAGAATTTTAATCCATGTAGGTTAAATTTTTTTCCAGACATGTTATAATTAGCACTGGCTACAACTTAATCCTAAAATGTATGTAAGAAATTTAATAATATTTTATAAGCACTCCTTCCATTAAATGAAAGCAAGTAGAAATTTTTTGAATATTTAAAAAATCCTCTGTTTTTCCATAATAGCGTAGGAAGCTAGTATGGCCACTTAAAAAGAAGCAATCATGTTGCCTGCTTGGTCCTGTCACTGGGAATATTACTTATATTTTGCAGTCACTTGGTCTTACATACCATGACAGCTCATTCATAAATTCTTTTGATTATACCATGCATTAATGCAGTTATCTAGAAAAAAATTATTGTAGGATCTTACTTTCCAAATGTGATTGGTCTGTCAATTCAGGCCCACTGCACTGACCCAACACACAGACTTCCTTAAATTCTAAGGACAGGCAGTTTGGATTATAGGAGATTGTTCAGGAGAGTTGTTAAGAAGCATCTTCTGGAATAAGACCCGTCTGGGATCTTAGTTTTTTACTTTCTAGGTAATCAAAAATAAGGAAAGTTTGAAAAACTGTTATAGCCAGCAAGAGACAGTGTGCACATGTGCACATGCGGGAGGGGCAGAGAGAATCCCAAGCAGTCTCCACACCAGCAACACAGAGTCTGACATGGGGCTTGAACCCACAAACTGAGATCATAACCTGAGCCGAAACCGAGTTGGATGCTTAACCAACTGAGCCACCCAGGTGCTCTTTAATTAAACCCTTAATGGATTTTAAAGGCAATTCTGCTTTTCTTTTCGCAAACCTTGAAGACAACAGGCAGTGTGGTGTATGGGAAAGAATATCGAACTAGGAATTAGACCTCACTTTAAGTCCCTAGTTTGGCTCTAAATAGGGAGGTTTGGGGCAGTTTCTTTCACCTTTAGACACTTTGTTTTCTTAGTGGTAAAATTAGAGAGTTGGACTAAATGATTTTTAACTGTGAAACTGACTTCCATTGACATCTAGGTGAGAAATGTACTCAGAGCATTTTGGGAGGATTTACCCTTCCAGGGTTGTCTCACAAGAAAATTGTCATTGCCTTATGTTTACATCTCATTTTCAATCAACCATGTATTATGTTTCTTGATGATTCATCATACTCTGTATAGCAGGATGTGACTCCTAAATTGCTTGAAAACCTCAAAACGGCTTTCCAAGTTTGAAGATTTGTTGCCATTCATTGAGGATGATCACTAGAATGTGCTAAAGGTTTTATAGGAATTTCTCAACAAGGAGTTTGAAAAATATTTTAAGCATAGTGTTGTTGGAGTGAGTATTGTAACCTCCCAAGTCTGTCTTTTTGTAAATTTTTTTTTTATGTTTTATATTTGAGAGAGAGAGCATGAGCAGGGAAGGGGCAGAGAGACAGAGACAGAATCTGAAGCAGGCTCCAGACTCATGACCTGAGATCATGACCACGAGATCACCGACTGAGCTACCCAGGCACCCCCAAGTCTGTTTTTTGAATCATATAGGTCTCATTTGGAAATAATGATTTTTCATGTTTTTTTTTTTTAAGTTAATTTACTTTATAGGCTTTCATTGTACTCTGTGGCCCTAGATTTGAGACTCCTAGTTTAAATTTTTAGTGTTTTCTCAGTGTCTTATAACTCTTAGCTTTATTATTTAAAAAAATTTTTTTTTTAATTTAAAAAAAAATTTTTTTTTTTAACGTTTATTTATTTTTGAGACAGAGAGAGACAGAGCATGAACAGGGGAGGGTCAGAGAGAGGGAGACACAGAATCCAAAACAAGCTCCAGGCTCCGAGCTGTCAGCATAGAGCCCGATGTGGGGCTCGAACTCATGGACTGCGAGATCGTGACCCGAGCCGAAGTCGGCCGCTCAACCAACTGAGCCACCCAGGCGCCCCTAAAAAAAAATTTTTAATGTTTATTTATTTTCTGAGAGAGAGTGTGTGTGAGAGAGTGGGGGAGGGGCAAGGGGAGAGGGAGACACAGAATCCAAAGCAGGCTCCAGGCTCTGAGCTGTCAGTACAGAGCCTGACATGGGGCTTGAACTCAGACTCTTAACTCACTGAGTCACCTAGGTGCCCCTCTTAGCTTTACTATTAACCAGTATTTTTTAAATTGTAATTTTAAGATAGTAGCACTAGAAGAGTATTATGGGCAAGAGCTGTGTTGTGCAGTATAGAATCCCTAGTGCAGATGTAGTTTCTGTTTCTTTGTCCACAAGCTTAGGGGAATGCTAAAGCTTATCCATAAATTTACTAAACCTTAGCCATCAAATTTTAATATGACTAAAACTGGTATGACGAGCATGTTCCAGTATGTGAATGTTTGCTTAAGTGTGTATGATTTAGTAACATATTTGCCAGACGCTTAAAAAAATATATTTATTTTGAGAGAGAGCAAGCTCGAGCAGGGGAGGGGCAGAGAGAGAATGAGAGAATCCCACGCAGGCTCCATGCTTCTGGCTGGCAGACCAACAAGGTGCTTGATACCACAAACCATGAGATCATGACCTGAGCCAAAATCAAGAGGCAGGTGCTCAAAACACTGAGCCACCTAGGCACCCCTGCTGGATATTTTTAAAAAGTGATTACATTTTTAAATAAATTAAACTATCAAATACTATTTCATTTTGCTAAATGTGTGGTAAATTAGGGGCGCCTGGGTGGCTCAGTGGGTTAAGTGTCCGACTTCTGCTCAGGTCATGATCTGTGGGTTCGAGCTCCGCGTCGGGCTCCGTGCTGACGGCTCAGAGCCTGGAGCCTGCTTCCGATTCTGTGTCTCCTTCTCTCTCTGCCCCTCCCGTGCTTGCGCTCTGTCTCTGTCTCTCAATAATAAATAAATACTAAAAAAAAAAATTAAAAATAAATGTGTGGTAAATTAAATTTTAGCAAACTGAAATTTACTTACAGACATAATTTTTCAGATATTTTGCCATAGAAATCGTATGTATGTGTTAAATTTTTAAAAAGTAATCTCTCAGTTAAGCAGGAAGTATTTTAGAACCTAATTAAATTATCCAAACTAACAGACTGCCGTGTGGTAGAAGTTTGTTTGTTTGTTTATTTAATTTGTTTATTTATATTTTGAGAGAGAGAGAGGTGGGGTAGGGGAGTGGAAGAGAGAATCCAAATTAGGCTCCACGCACCTGCCTGGATTCCAGTGCAGGGCTGGAACTCACAAACTGTGAGATCATGACCTTGAGCTGAAATCAAGAGTCAGATGCTTAACTGATTGAGCCACCTAGGCGGCCTGGTAGAAGTATTTAAAAAAAAAAAAATTAACATTTATTTATCTTTGAGAGACAGAGAGAGAGCATGAGCAGGGGAGGGTCAGGGAGAGAGAAGGAGACACAGAATCTGAAGCAGGCTGCAGGCTCTGAGCAAGCTGTCAGCACAGAGCCTGATGCCGGGCTCGAACCCACAAACTGAGATCATGACCTGAGCCGAAGTCGGATGCTCAACCGACTGAGCCACCCAGGCGCCCCACAAGTATTTTTTGATAATAATTCTACTTAGGCTGATCTTTCTCCAATGAATACTTGAATATTTTCCATGGAAAGCATTGTGATAAGAGATACATATGACTATTGGAAAGCACTCACTTTAGAAATTATCAGCAGATGTTTTCTTTGCATGATTGATTTCATCTAGTTTGGTCACCCCTTAGCTGATCTAAACTGACTAGAAAGATGCATGGCTAACATTTGCACAACCGTTGGGAACTTCCTGAGGCATGCACTGGGTTTCCAGTAAATGGAATTTGCACCTCTTATCTTTCCTCTGCCAGGTTTTCCTATCTTTAAGGAGGCATGCTGTGCAGTGTTATCCTTTTCAAACCTTGCATTAGTGGTATACAGGGGAAAAAGTAGAAAGAGTGATTTTTGTAGAAGTTTGGTTTAATGGAGGCTCAGAATTGGCTTTCTGTCTTGAATAAGCACATATTTCCATTGGTCATAAGTAGTTCTCAGTGTTCACTTTCTTTAGTGTTTCACACTCCTTTGTTCCAAGTAAAATTCTTATTTTTATCTCCTAGTTGAATGATGACATTTGAATGTCTCTAACAAAGACATTCTTTATTACTGTTTAAAAAAAAAATTTTTTTAACGTTTATTTATTATTGAGAAACAGAGAGAGACAGAGCATGAGTGTGGTAGGGGCAGAGAGATGGGGGGTACACAGAATCCAAAGCAGGCTCCAGGCTCTGAGCTGTCAGCACAGAGCCTGATGCGGGGCTCAAACTCACAAACCGTGAGATCATGACCTGAGCCGAAGTCAGGTGCTTAACCGACTGAGCCACCCAGGAGCCTCTCTTCATTGCTGTTTTTAATGGTAACTAACATTTCCCCCTGTAAGCTAAGATAAATAATTAGAATAAGTATATTACATAATGTTTAGATTAAAAATGGTTATTTTAGAAAAGGAAATTTTGAGTTAATTCCATAGTAGATTATTTTTCAATTTACTGCTTTGTTGAGCTCCCTTTTTTTGAGTTTAATATTTGTCATATATGTTATATGTTTATATAGAGTCAACTATTTTTTCTTTTCAATCTTTGAGGCATGTTTTTTGAGTTCAATTTATATATGTAAGGCTTTCTGCCCACTCTCAGGTAACTCCTGTTTTTTACATTTAAATTCTTAGGACTATTTAGGAGTAATCAGTGTTTCCTAATTTGCAAAGCTATACATGTTTGTTAGAAAATATTAAGCATTATAATTATGTAATAAACTGGATAGTGCAAGTAAATCCCCATTGCCTACAAGGCAGAGACTGAATTTGTTTTAGTCAGGAAAGGACATTGTCTTAGAAAGAACTGTTGATAGCCTTCACTGCCATGTTTAAAACATTTTTTAATATAAAAATTAAGCCACAAAATTCTGATACCACGTTTTATGTAAGTCACAGAAAACTGAATTATAAACATGTTGTAATTAATTTAGCATTGTTAATAGGTTATCGACTTGTACTTATCTCACTTCATTGTAGACCAGTAGAAACTTTGACATGTGTTGGGATGTGTCTTCAGTTTACATTTGGGAACCATTGATCTGACCAACACCGTCTCTGTCACTGTTCTTCAGAATATAGCCAGCTTTGTCCTCTTACTCTTCTGGTCTACTGTTGCCTTATTTTCACTTGCTTGTTTTTGTTCGTGTGGTTCCTTTGTTTCCAGTTTCATGCCACTTACCCTTCCTGGTTCATTTCAAATCCTCCTTGTGGCAGAGACTCCTGGCTCTCCACCAGAATTTGTTCTTCTCTTCCTGAGCCTGGAGCTGGCTCTTGTCTCCTGTGTGACTGAGTTGTAGCCTCTAGAACGTGAGTAGAAATGATGTGTGGCAGTTCTCGGTGCAGTTTCCTCTTCTACTGGCTGGATGTGTACCGTAATGTGGAACTAGGGGAATGTGGAGCCACACGGAAGCCACCTGGATCGCTGAGTGTGTGGGAGAGAGTTGTCCACCAACCAGAACCTTCCTCCCCACCTTGCTACGACTACACATGCAAGAACTAAACTAGTGTGTGAAGCACGTTTGGTTCGATGGTTACCTCAGTTTCCCTGACTCTAAGAACACCACTTTCTCTAGGAAGCAGTTTCTGACTATTTCAGTTCATACAGATTATTGTTTTTTCTCCCCAAATTCTGTGGTGTTTATTATGTATTTGCTGTTCACATACTTTTTAAAAAAATGAAAAACAAAAGCAGAAAAACAAAGGCAGCATATATTTAATTTGTGCACGGCTAGCTCACACGGACTATAGGCTTTTGGAAGACCATGACTATCTTCTATTTCTTTTGTGTTCTCCATGGTACACTGTTTAGGCATTCAGTAAAGACCTTGAGGAATGAAAACTTGGGAACAAATCTTTACTATTACTTTTTTAAATGTTTATTTTTGAGAGAGGGAGGGGGAGTCAGAGAGAGAGGGAGACACAGAATCTGAAGTGGGCTCCAGGCTCTGAGCTGTCAGCACAGAGCCCGACGTGGGGTTTGAACTCAAACCGCGAGATCATGTCCTGAGCCGAGGTTGGACGCTTAACTGACTGAACCACCCAGGTGCCTCAGGGAACAAATCTTTAGATGTAGCATAGATATTGACATCTGCAGTGGTGTTAAGTTTAGTTAACTTCATTTATTTTCACTTTCTCTGGTTAGACTTTAATTTTAAAGGAGAAAAATGTACAGAGAACCCATAAGAATAAATTAGAACAAAGACCTTACAAGCTCATGAAATTTGTAGTGGTGAAGCTGCTTCCTTTGCTTTCCTCTCCCTCCCCCTTTCCCTCTACAGTCACTGAACTTTTACAACAGGATCATGTTCTAGGCCCAGGGGGTATAGCAGTAAGACAAAATTGTCACCTCCTTGGAGTTTACAGACAATAAACAAGTAAACGTTTGGAATGCTAAATGTGGTCAGTATCTGGAGAAAAATAAAGTTGAGGGGGTTGAGGGTAGGGGCAGCAGGTGAGAGGATGCTTGCTCTGAGTGTGTGCTGCTCTGTGGGCTTGGTGTTAGGGTGTTAACGTGGGTGTCCTGGAAGGCCTTTCTGGGAAAGTGACCTTTGGGCTAAGACCTGAACCAGGTGAGTGGAAACATGTGGCTAACTGGAAACAGAGTGAGTAAGTAGAAGAGACCACAAGTGCTCTTCAGCCCGGGGTGAGTGTGTTGAAAATGTTCTAGAACTGACCATGGTGATATGGCATGCTCTGTGAGCACACTGAAACCCACCGAGACGCACGCTTTCTGTGCGTGACTTCTAGGGTATGTGAACTACATCTCAGTAAAATGGTTAGAAAGAAAACATCAGAGCTTTCGAGGTCTTCAGCATCAACCTGGGAGAAAACCCTTCTCCTCACTGCTGTCTTTAGCAATGTTTGGTTGTAGAGTTGTAGTTACTACAGTAAATCACACGAATCATGTTCTAGTCAGACCCAGATACTGTGCAAAGCACAGTAATCATAATGAATGTTAATAAATTCATATCAGAGTACTTTGGCCATAACTTTTTAAAAACTCCAACCCTAAAATCTGCCATGTATATGAACTCTTAATGGTTTGCTGCTAAAGTAACAGTTGATTATTTTCCGTTTATAACTTGAGGAAAAGGTAGTGTTGGCTTTGTGCTCAGTAATGACCGATTTGGGATTGAGACCATGCTGACTTTGCAGGGCAGTTGCCTGAGAGCTTTGCCTTTAGAATCATGCCTGCTTTCTGTTTGCTTTAAATGGTTTATATTCAGAACAGCCTGTCTTAGGCTGTCTCCCTGGATCTTGGCTTCTTCAGATCCTGGCTCGTAGAGACTATCTTTTATTTTATTTTTTCCTCTAGAAATAATCTTTAGTTTATTGTTTCTTTGTATCACAATTTCACCTGGATCCCGCTCGCCTAGGCAGCATGGACTCAGATCCCTCCTCCTAAATACATAGGATCTTAGAGCTAGAAAGTTTAGAGTTCTAGAACTATAGTCAGTGCAAAGCTTGTATCTATACTTACCAATCCTTAATTCTGTCCTTGATGTCTCTCTCGGGTACCGTGACTGTATTTTTATGAGGAATTGACAAATAATGCTCATAAAACAGCTTCTTGTTGACCCTATGGAGATTCTTCAGATGCTGTTATGGATTATGTTTGAAATTATTGACTCAAAATTGTATTTTATTAAATTTCCAATCATTTTTCTCAGTCTGTACTCTGCCTTAGGAGCAGTTTTCCCTTGTACTGACAAGCTTTCAAATCACTTCCTTGTCAAGTTGAGAGCACTTGACCTGCATTGCAGTTCTAGACCTGGTGCTGCCACTAACTCACTTTGTGACCTTGGCATGTGGCTTAGTCTGACCATAGACAAATTTTGTATTATTTCAGAGGTAGATTTGGTAAATGGTAGCTTTGATGAGCAGGACCTTCTGCCCCCCTTCCCCCGGTGGATGGATTTTATGCAGAGATTACGACCCACAAGTGTAAGTAAAATGACGGAAAACACACGAAATATTGCGTCTCTCACTCCCCTGGCCCCGTGAGGAGGGAAGGGAAGGGTGTCTGCCGCAAGGAGCAGCGGCCCTTCACAGCTTCTTACCACACAGGCGGCATGCAGCGGGGAAGGAGCCACCTCTGTGTCCTCTGATCGAGGAAGAAAGGGCGATTCTGCCCTGCAGGGCTTTGTAAGACAGGGGTCAAGGAGTGCCCTGTAGTGTCAGCCTGGTCTGGAGAGAGCCAGTTGAGGGTCTGGAGAGAGCCATTTGAGGCTCTGGCTGCTTGTGTACAGGAAACCCACTGTTCCTTTTAAAACATTGCAAAAAGCTGGCACACTCTTACCTTTCAGATGAAGCATTTGTATCTAACAATTCATACAGATGCATCTTAATCTGGCTACCATCCATCAGCTTTTAATAACAACAGTAACAGCCAGTATTTACTAAGTATGTGCTGTGTACCTCGCTGCTGCAAGTGCTTTACATGTGGTAGCTCACCTGATTTTGAACAACATCCCTTTGACCTGTAGGTACTGCTGTTACCTCTATTTTTATAATTGCGGAAGTAACAGGTTGGAAGTTTCACAATTATTAAGTGGCAGAGCTGGGATTCAAACCCACAGCCTGTCTGACTACATGCTTTGGTTAATTAAGAGGCAAACCTGATGTAGAAGAGGTGTAAAGTTTCATTGTCGGAGGCCTGGGGCTCAAAAAGATTTTCCAGGGAGCCCCTACTGATGACACCAAGTTTCTTCACTTCTCTGGGTTTCTTCATCTGTAAAATAAAGAGTTTCAAGAAACAAGGTCTTTGAAGTGCTTCCTGTTGGACAAGTCTTAAGATTGTGACTTCACAAGTTATAATACCTAATTCCTTTCAACAGATTTATTTTAATACAGCATGAAAATTTCGTTATAGATTTGATCTTACCTTGTAGTCATCAGTGTGTTTCATACATTCCTGTGGGCTGAAGTATGCCAAGGTGCACTGTGCACTCAACACATGACATTGAGCACTTGTAACGTGTTAGAGTGTGAATTGAGATGTGCTGGAGGGTTTAATATACATAGCAGATTTCAAAACTTAGTATAAAAAAATGAATGTAAAGTTTCTTATTTATTTTAGATCACACTGAAATGATAATTTATGTATATTGCGTTAAATCTATTAAAATTAATTTTGTCTATTTTGCTTTTTTTGAGAGAGAGCATGAGAGGGAGGGAGAGAGAGAGAGAGAGAGAGAGAGAAAGAGAAAGAGAAAGAGAGAGAAAGAGGATGGATCTTAAGCAGGCTCCATGACCATTGCGGAGCCCAATGTGGGGCTGCCTCCCAGGACTATGAGATCATGACCTGAGCTGAAATCCAGAGTCGGATGCTTAACTGACTGAGCCACCCAGGTGCCCCAATTTTTTTTGCTTTTTAAGTGTGTCTACTAGAGGATTTCAAACTACATACGTGGCTCACATTATTTTTCTGTTGGACAGTATTATTGTAGAGAGTCTTCAATGAGAGAAAGAAGTTGTAGTTACTGTGGATAGGAAACTAATTTGGAGACATAGACAGGAGCGGTGGTTCATATCTAGTAAACTGAAGTGGTCAGTATATTGTCTCCCACTTAGCCATGGATGAATAATATATATTTGTTATAATAACTTGAACATGTTTGATAAAGTAAACTAACTGAAAGAATAGGTGTATTTGTGCCGTGGGTAACAAAGTAGTGTATCTATTGAACACTTAAATATACCAGGTACTCTTCTAAGCGCTTTGTATATGTTAACTCAGTACTGATACTAACGCTGCCAGGCAGGTAGATACTGCCAGGCACAGTGACTGTTGTTACTGATCTGGACGCAGTGAGCTACTCGCTTAAGGCCATGCAGTACAGTGAATAATGAGTTACTGCGAGTCTGTACAGTTTGACTTCAGAGACTGTGGTATACAGGTATCCCCTGCTTTTCGAAAGTTCATGTTGTATCCCTTTTATGAAAGATTTATATTAGTACCTGTTTTTGCTCATCAAAAGAAGTCAAAAGCAAAATTAGCATTCAGCATTTGTCTGGCAGCAAGCCCTTAAAGAGGCAGCATGCATGCCCAAGCAGCGAGAGTGGCGCCACCAAGCTCCTATCCTGGGAGCCACACACTCAGCATCTTGGTATCAAGCCGCCGTAGCTTTGAACTGTGTGAGCATCTGTGCTTTTTCTCGGTTTATTTTGTGCATCTGTTAGCAAGATGTGTCCTGAGGTATCAAAAAGCCTAAGAGAGGTTATGTTTTGGCCCTGGGAATGCTCAGGTTTTTTCATAATGAAGTAATGGTAATTGCTTCTTCACTTTATGCCATTTGGCTTATGAAAGGTTTTGTAGGAAAGTACCACTTGCAGGTATGGGAGAGAAACCTGTATTGCCTCTTTAAACTGTATGACCTTATGATTTGCTATATTTTTGAATCTTATGATTTAGTGTGGTAATGCGTGCACTGGATTTTTGTTTTTTAAGCTTAGCAGGTGGCCTTAGTGTTGGCTTGCATTTACATTTTGTGGATTTATTTTTAACTGCCTAAGAGCGAATAATTTTTGTTTACATTTCCTACTTGCAGGGGTGGTTGTTTATGCCTTAATTTTAGCCTGTTAATTGCATTTGTGGTAGTGCTCCATAAATTTTGTATATTGTAAAAGATCTGCTTGGACTTTCTGGGAGAAGTGTATATGGCCAAATGAAAAAAAAAAGCTTTTAATAATTTAAATGTGTCGTATCAAAAGGCGATACAGGAATTTGGGTTTCTTTGCTTGCTTAGAAGCTATCATTTAGATGTTAGCCTTAAGAAAGATAACACATGTAAAAGTTTTTATTCTCAAGAGGAAACTGTAATACTCTGTCTAGGTTAAACCTACATTAGATATTTATATCATGTATATCACATAAGTACATTTAAGAATCATCCTAAATTAGTTTGTAACCTAAAATTTAAAAAATATATATTTTCTGGTTACCAGCTAGGTATGAGATGCTGTGGATGATACAAGAATAGATGTTACATGTCTGTCCTGTAGAAATGAGACACACATGAAGAAAAGAAATGCAGTTCATTAAAGTAACAGAGAGAGAGAGAAAATGAGAATCTTAAGCAGGCTCCGTGCAATCAGCACACAGCCCAAAACAGGGCTTGATCCCATGAACCTTGAGATCATGACCTGAGCTGAAATCAAGAGTTGGATGCCTTAACCAACTGAGCCACCCAGGTGCCCCAAGAGTTTGGATTTCTTAAGAAGTTCAGAGTTGAGGGGAGGCAAAAAGCTTTGGCTCTGTGATACTTTATCCTTGAGTTACTGCTTATGTGATAGACAACTCTAATAAGTTACGTTCTTGATTTAACAAGATAGATGTTTTTAGTTGTTGGTACAAAAAACTAATGAAGAGCTTGCTTTCTTGGTTACTAGGCAAATCCAGCATATGAAATTGGCTTGTTAGCATTATCTCAGACTTCCTGGTTGGAAGAATTTTGTATCACTTAGCAAATACTTGATAGTTGTCTGTTTCTATAGATGACAAATCAGTATTTTGCACTGACAGTTAATTTCATTTATAAATTTCCACGTGCAATGAATTTGTACCCTTATTTATAGTCACACTAAAATTTGCTCTTAAAGTTCTGGCTTATCCTGGCTTATCGTGGGCTGCATTGTTTAACCTGCTAAACTCCATGTTCTTTCTTTGTAAAATTGGGAAGATCTCTGTCTCCCAGGGGTGAGGAAATTGTTCAGTGAGATAAGACGCTTTAAAGAAAATGCGGTAATGTTTGGACATATTGGACATATATACTCAGTAAATTTTCTCTCCCTTCTTCCTGATTTTGAAATGGTTGTGACTAGCAACTTCTAATTATGTATATACTTAGCTTAAACATAGACTTTCATGCAGCAGAACTCAAAGAAATTTGGAAGGCATTTACTTTTGTAAAATCTGACTTAATATTTGTTGTAATAACCTAAATTTTTAAAATGTTGATATATCAAGAGAAGTTGTTTAATTAGAATCTCCATAAAAAACCTGAACTATCAAAGGACTAAGGTGTTTCTACAATGTTATTTTATGAACCTAAAGCATACTGTGGCTGTGGCATTGAAAGGAAATGCATCTTAAATTCCATATATGAATGAAATTGTATGGTAATTTAAGAAACAAAACAAATGAACAAAGGAAAAAAGAGAGAGGCAAACCAAGAAATGGAGTCTCAACTATAGAGAACGAACTGATGGTTACCAGGGGGGGAGGTGGGTAGGGGGATGGGTGAAATTGGTGGTGGGGATTAAGGAGGGCACTTGCTGTGATGAGCACTAGGTGTTGTATGCAAATGTTGAATCACTATATTGTACACCTGAAGCTAATATTACACTGTATGTTAACTGACTGGAATTTGAATAAAAACTTAAAAAAAAACAGAAAGGAAATGCAGTTCAGGAGAAATATTCTATGTCAGCCATTTTCTGTATCATGCAGTTAAGGAAATGCAGTTAAGCTTTTTTTTTAAGTAGACTTTTTTTCTTTTGGTGTACTTATATGGGTGTAAATGTATGCATAGATTGGTGTAACCTCCATCTCCAAAAAACTCCCTTGTGCTATTTCTTTATAGTCTTGAAGGGCTTTTGTTCCATATCTTCCTGATTACTGAAAATTTCTATTAATTAATGTCTTTTAACCTCATGTTCCTCAGAGAAAAAGTGAACAGTAATATCTACCTTGAAGAGTTGTTACAATAATCAAATGTGATATTACATAAACATTATCCATAAATATAAATACACGTGTGCGCACATGTGCTCGCGTGTGCATGTGTGTGCACGCACACGTGGCCTGGCCCGTAGTAGGTTTCCTATCAGTTTTTTTTAAGAATATATTTTGTAAGTAATATAGTTTACAGTAACTTTTAGAATAGCTTAGTAAAGAAATATCATGTTCTCTTGATATCTAGAGCTTTTGGAGTGGGAAGGTTGATTGTCAAAGAATCCTCTGATAAGTTTTTTAGAAATGTGTCATCAGTTTCTCTGTTTTGGCTTGGAGGGAGGAGTACCCATATCTGTTTAACTTTATCCTAATATTTTAGGGTTCATTTCACATTATGCCCATTTCATAAAATGTGATTTTTTTAAGTTGATGATTGAGATGTATGGCCTGAGTCTTTGCTAACCCCAGGGCTTCCTTCTGAGCTTGTATTTCTAAGCCCTAATGTAATAGTGATGTGGGGGGACATTTTAATCTTTTTCTTAACAGTGAAGTACACAGTATTCTGGTATACAACATCCTAGGCAGTAGGATATAATTGCTTTTCTACAAATTTAATTGTTTAATCAAGTGCAGAAGCAGATTTAGAAGTTTTTGTTCTTGCTCACAAATCCTCATGTACACTGTCTTTATCACTGTTCTTTGTCTCATTATTAGTGTTCAAAATATTAGTAGGATCAGTAAATTATAGAACTGGAAAGAGCCTTTGAGATCTTCTAGTCAATTCTTGATTCTATCTAACCCAAAGCCCCTTTTTCATAGTAAGTATTTTGTAATACTCTCTTTAGTGTCTTGAAATAAAATTAATAGTTAACAAAAAATTGTTTTACTCACATAATTGAAAGAGATTAATACAATTCCCTAACTATAATATAAAGGAAAAATAAAAGGAAAATAATTTAAAATATGAAATATGATTATGCCATAAGACAAAACCACAAAACCCCACAAAAAACAGCCCCCCCCCCCAAATTTCTAAGATGCTGTTAAGCACATGTACTGCCCCCTGAACCATGTTCCAGACGCAGTCTTCTCTTATCTTTGGTAAAGCAGACGAGGGGTGGGGTGAAAGGGCAGAGGAGAGCGTTGGACAGGGCTTGGTGTCACCTCTGCAAGATGACACTAGTGTGATTGCTAGTAGAGCTTGCACGGGAATCCCAGGTCTTGTGAGTTGCTCTGCCGCTCTTGTTTTATTCATTGCTTCTAGGAGGAGAATGAGTCCAGTGGTACAGGAAGTAAAAACAGCTTCATGGTCTTTCTAAAAGTTTATGTGAAAACATTTTTCATTTTTGAATGAGGGAGTTAACTGCATGTTATTCTTGACTTGTTGCTTGCTGTAGAGCTACATAGATACATTGAAGTTACTCTTTCTAAATTCATCTATTGGCTAAGGGGAGTTCTGTGGTGGAGTGACAGCACAGTGAACGTTTAACCTCTGGCCCTGCCCCTGGCACAGTCTCTTAGGGTCTTTCTTCTGGACATCGTGGAGGTAGTAGACATATGGATGTATGTGTAATAACCAGAGGACATCCTGTAGGTTCAGAGATCCTGCCAGAGCTCCCGTTTTCTGGCTTTATGACTTTGGGCACAAACCCATTTTTTCATCTGTAAAATTCCTACCTTTTCTTTCTCACAGGTTGTCACAAAGGCCAAATGAAAGAGCATGAAGGAAAGTGGTAAACTGGATAGCAAATGCAGTGGATTCATGCTAACTGAAAGCCTCGCATCCTCCTCCTCCAATATTATAAAGAGAATATATGGTCCTTTTTTAATACTTCGTAGTTAGTATATTGTCATAATAAATACTCTAACCTGAATCTTATTTCAGTTCCTTGAACCCACCTGCCCGAGAGACCTGGAGTGTCATATATGTGCTGTCTCCAGTTCCTGTCTCCACTTGCTCATCCCCTAGTAAACACACAAACAAAAGGCCAAAACCAAAGATTTCCTGACCTTTATTGCAATATCACCGTTTACTTATTTCACTGTTGATTCCCCTGCTGGATTGTAGGTTGCATGAGAATTTTGTAGTCTACCCTACGTGCTTGTACTGCAGGTAAAGTGGTATTTCCAAAATAGAGTCAAATTAACACTCAGGAAGATGTGTTGTCTTTACCCTCCAGGCTCAGCCCTCTCTGATAATCTGGTGTTTCCAGAGGCGCCTGTGGCAGAACACAACAGGAAGCTATCCCAGCACCAGCCAGTTCAAGTTCCTTTGTATGTGTGTCATTTAATCTCTTGAGGGAGCAGTGTCCCCTGAAACTTCTAGAATGTTGCTTCTGATGTTTATCATTGATGTGGAATTCTATAGCAACTTAACTTTGATACTTTTGACTTCAGCCCTTACGTTGAGTTCTTTTTTCATCAAGATTCCAGGTAATCAACGGTAATTACGTTATAGAGGAAAAACATTTTGTTTTAGTGTTGGACTTTTTGCGTTAAGAACTAATAGTTTGGGGCGCCTGGGTGGCTCAGTTGGTTGAGCGTGCGACTTTGGCTCAGGTCATGATCTTGCGGTTTGAGTTCGAGCCCCGTGTCGGGCTCTGTGCTGATGGCTCAGAGCCTGGAGCTTGCTTCCGATTCTGTGTCTCCCTCTCTCTCTGCCCCTCCCCTGCCCATGCTCTGTCTCAAAAATAAATAAAACATTAAAAAAAATTAAAAAAAAAGAACTAATAGTTTTGTAGAGTTTTGTTAAGCATATGAAAGGCATATTACTCTTCTGTGAGTATTTTTGTTTTAAGTAGAGGATAACTTACTCTTTTCTGGCAGCCTTCTGACTGTAATTTTTTTTTTTTCTTTTTTGGACTCCATGCTTTTGCTTCAGTGCAACAATTCCATTTCTTATTGTTGATTTCCTCAATATGTGTTCATGAATCTTTCCTTGCATTCAGCAGCTATGCCTCATTAATTTAAATCTGGCTTTGCTTTGCTGGTCTTATGCTTATTTTGTTTCTCTTCTTTCTTAAAGTCTTGTCAGCCATATTCTTCACAACCCAATTTCAGTGCTGCTAACTTAGGGTGCTCATGTTAGTAGATACCTATTACCTTGATTTGATTTTGGAGATTATATGGGTGTTTCTCTCTGCCTGGACTATGGATTTCCCCCTTCTTTTATAGTCTGGCTTTTAAATGTAAAGTGGTTTATTGGAAAGAGCACAGGCTGTAGAGTTAAATGGATATGGGTTTAAATCCTAGCTCTGCTCCCTGCCAGTTAAATAGTTTGAACATGTTTGAATGTTTCTGAGCTCACTTTCTTCAATTGTAAAATGGGTGTATTTTTACCTACTTTTCAGAGTTTTGAGATGTTGGAGTATTTTACTGTAAATTATATTGTAAATATTGTAAAACACTTGATAGAGTATTTATCTCTTTCCTGTGTCTTTGAACATCTCTGGAAAAAAAAAAAAGGCAGCGTGGAATAGAGGAGAGACCCAACGGAGAGTGAGAGAGAAGTCCTGGCTTGCTTGAAGACCCCTTTGGTCTAAAAGATTTTGTGAGTTTGTGACTGACTTAATGTGAAGGTCTTTCAAAGAGGAACAAAACCACTAAGGTAGTCTAGATGGAGAGTTCTCTTCGCACTAAGGAAAAGTGAATCTGGATCTCTGTTGCCTCATCTATGGTAAGAAGGGTTTTTTTTTGCTTGGGCCACTGGTTCCAAATGATATTCTTTAACATCCTTTAGAGCAGAGAGGTCCAGTGACGGTGAGGAGTCGGGTCTGAGAGTGGAAACAGGTCTGAATCACAGCTGCTCTGCTTGTGTTTTACATATGAGCCTTTCTGGTGAGATTTTTGAATGAACAGTCCTATGGCTGAAAGAGTTTGCAAACCAGTGGACTGAATGATCTCTACAGCCTGTCACAACTCTTGACTTTCCATGATAGGTGATGTGGTTTTTAAATTGAGTTTTCAGAGATGTTTTTCATAATATTTTATACATTATACTGTCCTGAAAACTACCTCCTTGTTCAGGAGTTAGCTTTGTAAGTTCTATAAATAAATTTAAAAATTCTATAAATATTAATTGCTGTTCTTAAGGCGTCATGAGCTTCTGTTATCAAGTATTTGTATTGGCATTCGTATTAATTTCTCCACCTGTGTTTTTATTAATGGCAAGAACATGCTACATGAAACACGTTAAAATACATGGAGAGAGCTCCAGGGTCATTCTCCATCTGTTATTTATTTTGATTTTTGCAAGTCTAGGGAAAAAAAGGTCACAGAATAATGTTTTAATAGCAAAACAGATGTTCCAGATATTAACCCTGTTGTTATTTGTACAAAGTAGACTTTTATACATGACCCAAATCTCAGTCATGTCTTTCAGAAGTTAGAAAAAAATGTTTTATACATTTGTAGTATTCACCCAGAATTCCACAATGTATGAGTAACAGCAGTGTTAATGAAATTCAGTCTGAAATACCTTGAATCAAGATTACTTGATTCCATTCATATTATAAGGTATTAATAAAGGTATCTCAAATATTTTTAAAACAAAGCCTAATATAAATAAATATACATAAAATAGTATTATGATATGTAACATTTCTGCCTTTGCTTATAATACTTTGTGGGCTTTTTGACTTCCCAACTAAGTTTTTTCTAGAATAATGTCATTATATGATTTATCTTTGGTTTCACCTCATTGCTCAGATACTTGATAAATGTATTTCATAAATGAAAATTACACAGTATAGTTTCTTGAGACTTAAGAATGTCTCCAGAATTCCTTTGCAACAGAAGACCATTTCAGGCTGCTATTCAGTTGTCTCTAAACCAGTAGTGTCTTAACTTTCTTTGAATTACAAATCCCTGTGATACAAATTAGGGATCCTCTCTGAAGAAAAACACACATAAATTAGCTTACAATTTTAGGGGTTTATGAAGCCTTGAATACATTCCATGAGCCATCTACGGGTAAACTTCCCTTTGCTGTGTGAAGAATAAATTGTAGAAAGGAAACATTTGTTTTTGTTTTTATTTTGCTTGTATCTATTAAAAGAAAAAATTGCTATGAATGATAGTTGACTTTTTTGAGAATACGGTAGTGTTTTCATTCAGTTTATATTGATTTGTAAAAAGTCTTTTATTAACGATGTTAATGTAATGTTAGAAATAATGTGATCAGTCTGTGATGTGTTGAAGAACTGTAATATGAAACAGAAAAACGTTTTATTCCTTGCCCAGTCAAAACACTTGTTAGGTGCCACCCTGAGACAGTGGTATTTTATACCTTCTAGTGAATACCAGTAATTTATATTAGAAAAGTTACTGATATCAGAATGTCAGCATCTTTTACATATGAAGAACATTGGGCTAGTGTTTTAATGTTATGAAATTCCCATTTTATGCTTTTCATTAGTGGCTAACTTTATCAAACTCAATGGTATATTATTAATGGCACCTCTCTAGTCCCTTAGTGTAAGAAATCCTGGTCCCTCGTTTTTCCTTTTGAAATAAATGTTATTGGGATTTTATTAAATAATTTAAAAGTAAAACTTTCTGTGTACAATTTGGAAGGAAAATCATAGTCTCACGATGCAAGGAGAGTCGTTGGTAATATTTTGATGCTTGTCTGTCTAGGTTATTTTCTGTTCAGTGATTGCACTCTGTCTCGATTTTGGTTCCCTTTTGTACTTGTTTTGCTTGTATATGCTTTTTTCTTAAAACTTTTTTAATGTTTATTTATTTTGAGGGAGAGACAGAGCACAAGCAGGGGAGGGTCAGAGAGACAGGCAGTTACAGAATCCAAAGCAGGCTCCAGGCTCTGCGCTGTCAGAACAGTGCAGCCCGATGTGGGGCTCGAACTCACGAACCGTGAGATCATGACCTGAGCCGAAGTCAGCCGCTTAACTGACTGAGCCACCCAGGTGCCCCTGTATATGCTTTTTTCTAATTTCTGAAGTGGTCGTCATCCTTACAGTTTCTCTTTTCCTTCAGTATTCACGGCCTTCAGGGTAAAGTGGTTAGAGTTACTTGTGTCTTGGTAATCTCCCAGCTAATGAACTTTTTTTGTTCTGAGATATAATTCACATACCATATCGTTCACCCATTTAAAGAGTAGTGTACAGGTAATGGTTTTAGACTGTTCAGAGTTGTGCAGCCATCATCACTGTCTAATTTTAGAACATTCTTTCACCCTCCAGTCACTCCCATTCCACCTGCATCCAGCCATAGGGAGCCACTAATCTACTTTCTGTCTCTACAGATTTGCCTCTTCTGGACATTTCATATACATGAAATCATAGAATATGTGGACTTTTGTGATCGGTTTCTTTCACTTAGCATTAATAATCTCAAAGTTGTCTGTGTCGTAGCATGTATCAAGTACTTCACTCCATTTCTGGTTGTTGTTGAATGATAGCCACTGATGGCTAAATCCCTTTTGTTTGTCCATTTATCAAATGAAGGACATTTGGGTTTCCACTTTTTGACTATTATGAATGGCGCTGCTATGAACATTCATCTATATGTTTTTATGTGGACATATATTTTCATTTCACTTAGGTATATATATCTAGGAGTGGAATTGCTGGGTTATGTGGTACTCTAACATTCTGAGGACTGTAAGTCATTGGATCAAGGATGGTAGTCTCTTGAATAATAGGTAAGAGGTATAAGAGAGTTGTACTAACCAGTTTTTCTGAAATGATTTAATATAGTAGTGTTCCACTTAGTGTGGGTGTATGCGGTTTTAACTTTTACATCTTACAAGGAAACTTCTATAACAACAGGAAATTGTTGAAATGTAGTGAGTGTGCTTGCCATTTTTGCAGAAAAAGAAGTGGTGGCATTTTCATGAAAAAAAAATGCTTGCTGTTAACAGTTCATTTTGTTTGAAACAATTTGGAAGAAACAAAACCCAACAGAAATCCCGAGACTTTGGGAAATCTTTCTCATGCTTAACCCAATCACTGCACAGTATGCACCATCAAGAATGTTAAGAGGTAGCCTCTTTCCCTTGCTTTTAGTCCTAGCTTGACTCACTACTATCCTTCCTCTAAGCCCAGACCTTGTTTGCATCTTAATTCTTCATGTTTCAGTTGGTTGCCTTAGCCATCTATGATTCTTGTCTAATGGAAGGAACGCTGAGCTGGTGGAAGGTCTTAGCCTAGCTCCGTTGCCACCGGCTGTGCCACTGTAAGCACAGGTCAGATCCCTCAACCTTTCTGCTCCCCACTTTCTTCACTGGCATAATGAGAGAATCATCTATGAAATTGAAAGATGTTTAAAGCTCAGTGATCTTAACTCTATCTCTAGACTTCTAAGATTTTGCAAGCTGGTTGTCAAGCTTACTGATTTTTCATGAACTTGGCATTTAATATATACTTCCTTGTATTGCTTCCTCCCTCCTTTACAGATGTGTTCTTCTTTCTGCACCTAGATGATATTGCCAAGGAGGGCAGAGACTCTATGTTACCATTTGCAGTACCTTGTCTGAGGATGGTTAGTGTTTAATAGTGCAGATATTATTATGACTTTTTAATGACTGTGGAATGACTCTAATTGGTACTTATTCTCTGTTTGATCAGAATTAAATGATCGAAATAACTTGGTAAATTTAGACAGCTGTTTTAACTTTTTCCTTTTCTGTCTTTTTAAGAGTATGCTTTTGATTAAAGTATCCATGGGGATAGTCAGAAATGAACATTCTGTTTTTAGAAACTTTTAAAATAACTGCTTTCTGCTAGAACTTTATCCTTATGAGACTTTTATACACATGTATTCATGGGCTCCTATTTTGTGTATACGAAGAGTTTCAGGAAACTCCTTGCTTGCTTTCCGACAGTCTATATACCTCCATCACTTAGCTCTTTGCACATTTTACCGGTTGGCTCTGTGTCTCATGAAGTGAAAAATGGAACATGAGCTTAAACTTCAAGTTAACATGGATAAATGCTATAAAATAAATTCAGCGGTGGTTTTGAGTGGGTGCTGGCGTACTTTTAGCTTACCCAGGGTATGAACTTTACCATTCCTGTCTCAGTTTGTTTTTAATTGTAGTTTTTAATTTGTCTGTAAAACTTTGAGTTGATAGTATGACAAACAGTAATTTGTCTAAGAGATAGGACTTATTTCTACCTCAACATTTAATCATTTTTACTTTGATTATGGAATTGTGGAGAAACAGGTATTGCTGGCATCTGACAAGCTGACTTGTTTTGGCTATGTTGACGGTGCTTTTTTTTTTTTTTTTTCTCATTCTTCCTCTTTTACCTCTCTTTTCTGCTTCTTCCCATTTTGCTATGTAAGTATCAAATGGAAATGTCTCTTTAAAACATTAAAGAAAGCATCTATTTCTCTTTGACCACCAGCCTTAGTCACAGCCTCTTCCATCTTTACAGACCATGGAAACGTTATGTGTCCTTATAGACAGATTTATGTGCATTTACATTTATTTATATAAACCATATAGCATAAGGTTTTTTTTTTCCAGGGGTGTGGTTCCCCTCTTTTGAAAATAGTATCATACTCTTTTTCACTTAGCAATATATCTTAGAGAACTGTTCATTTCAGAAAATACAGTTTGACCTCATTCTTTCCACCTGCTGCATAGTGTTCCATGATCATTGGTTGTACCACAGTTTAGCCCTTCTCCCATCAGTGGACATTTATGTTTCTGATTTTTTGGTTACAGATAATGCTCAACAAAGATCTTTGTACACGCAGTTGAGTATTTCTCTGGGGTAAATACTTAGAAGGAATTCATGATGATAGGCATATTCAAAATTATTATAGCTTATATGTATTATTACAGCTCACTTACCAGTGTGCCCTCTAAAATGTATACTTCTTTCAGCTGTGAAGGCAAAGACATCAACAAATGATGTTTAGAATACCAAAGGCAAAAATTAGACATTTTTGTCAATCTGGTAAGAAAACAATTGGTATTTTTTTTAACTTTTTGTTTTTAATGTTCATTTATTTATTTTGAGAGACAGAGCAAGCAGGGGAAGGACAGAGAGAGAGGAGAGAGGGAATTCCAAGCAGGTTGCATGCTGTCAGTGCAGAGCCCGACGTGGGGCTCAAACTTGTGAACCATGAGACCGTGACCTGCACCGAAATCAAGAGTCAGATGCTTGACTGACTGAGCCACCCAGGTGCCTCGGTGTTTTGTTGTCTTAATTTCCACTTTCTTGAAAATAGGTTGAACATTTCGTCATGTTTATGGACGCTTTGTATTTTCTTATAAACTTCATATGTGGAAGTGATTACTTACAAGGTATCCAGTTTAAATTATTACATATATAACTTTTTGGGGTAAATATTGTTGAAATATATATATAGAGGGGCACCTGGGTGGCTTATTTGGTTAAGCCTCTGACACTTGATTTTGGCTCAGGTCATGATCCTCCTGGTCATGAGATGGGGCCCCGTGGCCGGCTTTGCGCTGATGGCATGGAACCTGCTTGGGATCATCTCTCTCTTTCTCTCCCTCTCTTTCTGCCACTCCCCCGCTCATGCTCTCTCTTTCTCATTCTCTCTCTCAAAATAAATAAATAAAAAATTTTTAAAAAGATATGTATAGGAAAGTAAATAGATCACAAATGTATAGCTCAACAAATTTTTGTAAAGTGAATACACCACATGTAACCAGCACACAAATCAAGAAACAATATTGCCAAAATCCTTGAAGCCCCTGGTGCCCCTTCTAGTCACTACCCATGCTCCATACCTCCCAGTATAACCATTAATGTTACTTCTAACGTTATAAATTATTTTTTCTATTTTTGAACGTTAAACAAATAGAATCATACAGTATATACTGTCTGCTTCTTACTAGGTATCAACTTTTTTATTATTAAAAAAAATTTTTTTTAATGTTTATTTATTTCTGAGACAGAGACAGAGCATGAGTGAGGGAGGGGCAGAGAGAGAGAGGGAGAAACAGAATCTGAAGCAGGCTCCAGGCTCCGAGCTGTCAGCACAGAGCCTGATGCGGGGCTCGAACTCACGACCTCATGACCTAAGCCGAAGTCGGATGCTCAACCGATTGAGCCACCCAGGTGTCCCTCTAGGTATCAACTTTAAGTACACTTTAAGTAAAAGAATTGCATCAGGGTTGGGACACCTGGGTGGTTCAATTGGTTAAGCTTCTAACTCTTGATTTCAGCCCAGGTCATGATCTCGCAATTCGTGAATTTGAGCCCCACATTAGTGGGGCTTGGAATTCTCACTCCCTCCTTTTTCTGCCCCTCCCCGGCTTGCTGTGTCTCTCGAAAGAAAGAAAGAAAGAAAGAAAGAAAGAAAGAAAGAAAGAAAGAAAGAAAGAGAAAGAATTGCATCAGGGTTTAGAGATAACTCTGAGTATTTACACAGATAATTTCTTCTCTCACTAAACTTTAATAAGATAGAGTCATTTTAACATAACCCTAGATGTGTTAGAAACTCTCACAATGGACCCCTCCCCGCCAGAGGGAGTTAGCAGACTTGTTTACTGAAATCCAGCTTCATTTTGGGTAGGTCTAACTGAGGTTTGACCCCATTCTGTGCTCTGTAACCGCCTGTTGGGTTTATCAGAATTGGTAAACTGTGGTTTTATTTCATCTAAATGATCGTAACTAAATGCCTGTTTACCTTGCAGCTTCTTCTAGTATCTGGGAAAATATTATTCTCTTGTGCTGCTTCAGGAAGAATGAAACTGTGTAGTTTGTTTGGCTTTCCTGTTACTGTCTGTGTCATTTTCCCAAACAGGTAAAGGTGCCTGAGCAAACCTTATACATTATCCTTTCAGCTTCATCCACCTGCCTTATGATTGCTAACTTGATACAGAAAGGTGTTTTACCTTCTGTGTCTTTGGCTTATTTTTGTTCATTTGTTTCTTTTGGTGATTTGCTTGTTAAAGGAGTATACCTTTTTGTCTTCAGAATATCTTGAACTTAAATTCTTTAGTGTAATAGTCCAGTGATTTCTTGACATTAGAGACTGTTTTTTAAGTAAAATATGATGAATAAGGTCACTAATGTTAGCATTCTTTTAAATTTATTTTTAATTAACAATCTGCTTCCTAAAAGAATTTAAACTGATTTACAATAAAAGACATACATGATAATGAGAATGCCAATAAGAATAAAAAGGTTGTAAGAGGAGAAAGAGATAATAATAACCCTAATCTTTGCTTCTCAAATTAAATGTTAAATTTAGCTCTGAGCCTCTGTCTTTGTGACTTGAAAGGAAAACAAATACAGTTCTCACTGGGGAATAAAGCAGCAAACCATTTCATCAGGCGAGACAGATGTGTGTATGTTACTAAATTCTGAAAAATGCAGAAATATTCATCAGAATCAGGTCATGCAAATTAACATGCATCCAGGGATTTAAAAATTTTGTTGGATTTAAAAGAAATTAATCAACTCATACATAGTTCACTTATGTTTATGAAAGAACTAAATCAGTGTGATTGTGTCTGGGTGTGAAGTATTTATTCATCTAGCTTCTAAGAGTAGTGCATAAAGAACACTACTTTAAATGGCACTGTTGGTGAGCATATTAGTAGCCACCATCCTTAAGAAATAGAATATTGCCAGTCTCCTGTGGACTCCCCCATGACAACTATTACCCTTTTATATTAGTCATTATTTCTCTTTCAAATTTTATCACCTATGTATGTATCCCTAAGCCGTATATGTATACATATGTATGTATGTATGTATTTGAAAAGTTGAGAAGCAAGCAGCGTAATCTATCATTAGATGAAGGCTTCTAGAGGTGCAGAATCTCTGGGTGGTAGTCTGACCTTGGTGTCCCAGAACATTGACCAGATCTGTTTCTGGGGAAGTTAGTGAGCAAGTTCATACATAAATGAGTCCTAAAAAAAACCACAGTCCAGCGCTCACCATAGTCAGGGCATCTGGCTGGAGTCTGCAGATTCTGGCTTTCTGGTGGGAATATGTTTTCTCCTAAATTCACCTTGAACACCCCCCTCCCACCCCGTCTCAGGAGTAGATCAAAACAGAGTACTTATGGTAGATAAAATGAGTGTCATCAGCTGGCCTGCAGGAATTTTATCAGAACATGTTCAAGAAGCCAAGTGCAGATTAGAATCTGTGCCAAGGTTCACCTGGACATTCTGTTCTTGGCTCAAAAAGATAGTTTAAGAATAAGGAATTTGGTGATACAGCTTTCAAAGAGTCTTTCTTCTGAGTTACCCATCCCCAATTTGGACTGGACACCTTCTTTGTCTTGTGCATGACTGTCATCCTCAGATCTTCGTTCATGATCTTCTTGGAGATTCCCTGGACCTCTCACCTATGTGGGAGCTCTCATTTCCCATGTTTCATCTCCATTAGTCTTTGTTTTAGGAAGGCCATTTTCTAATAGTTTCTTGAAAAAAGATTGTATGGGAGGTACCTTTGAGATCTTGCATGTATGATAATGTTATTCTATTATCCTTGATAAAGTGACTGGATAAATAATTTTCTTGAGAACTTTGTAGGCATTGTTCTGTTTCATCTTGCTTCTGGTATTGCTCTTGAGATGTTTCTACTGAGAAGTCCAAAGCCAATCTCATTTTTAATCCTTTGTGACCTGCTCTTCTACCTTCTCTAGAAGTTTTGTAGAATGTCCTTTTGTCTTCTCTGTCCTGAATGTGACAGTGCTGTGCCTTGGTGAGCATGTTTTCATCCATTATCCTAGCTTTCGGCAGGCCCTGTTGATGTGGAGTGTCCTGTTCACCAAGTTTGGAGGAAAAATTTTAAAAATTCTTTTGTTGTTGGTTTCTTCCCCTTCAATTCCTCACTACTCTCTTTTTAGCACTCATATGATTTGCATATAGGACCTCCTGTTTGGTCCTCTAATGCTCTTTCTTTTTTTCTCCAGCCCTTTATCTTCTTGACTTTTGGGGGGGGGTTCCTCTGTTTTATTTTTCAACTCTTTGAGTTTTTAATTTTTGCTCAACGTTGTATGTGGTCAACTTCCAATAGCTCGTTTACTCTCTTAATGTTTCCTCACGTTTTTGTTTACTAGATGCAGTATTTTTTTAATCTTTCTGATATGTTTAAGATAGTTTTCTTCTTCCTGAATAGTTTGTTTCCTTCAAGTTTATTTTTTTTTCTGTTTTAGACTCTAATGTTATGTTACAGACTTTTCTCAGATGTCTCTTTATCTGCTTACAGTGAAAAATAGGGGACTTAAAAAGCCATTGAGGAACTTGTATGTAGGTGAGGCTTACATGAACTTTGGGCTTCACTATAGGGTGATCCAAGTGGACCGTTTGTTAGGGTACCCCCGGTGCTTCTATATTGTTTTTCCTCAATGTCTGGTCAGATCCCCAGAGAAGTGTGCCCCAGTAGTCTGCCTAGAGCGGTGCTATTCAGTACAGTAGCCACTTGCCACATCCAATGAATAACTCCTCAGCTGAATTAGCTACATACAGCTATTGGCTATCATACTGGACAGCACAGCTACTGAACATTTCCATCACTGCATGAGGTTTTATTGGAGAGCACTGGACTAGGACTAAACTCTTGTTCCCAGCCACCTGAAAGCCCAGTGAGGAAAGATGGTCTGGGTCTCAGCTTTAGGATTCTCTATGTGTAGGGTTACTTAATCCCACTGTGTGTCCCCTAATCTAGAAGCCCAGTTTTACCTTCTTTAGAGAAGATGGGCTTAAATAATATGCTTAACTCTTTCTTACTTTTATTACTCATTATTTATTTTTTTTGTCTTTAAATATTTCTTATACCAGTTCCAAACTCTCCACTGTGTTTTCTGGGAGTGCCCCTGGGTATAGATAGGCTCTTTAGCGCACCTCTGTCAGTATTAACAGTGCTGGGGAACCGAGTCCCTTAGTTCTGTACCTACAAATACCACTGATATTACTGATACCTTACTTTTGAGGCTCTTGTTTTGATTAGATGAGAATGTTTGTAAAGTGCCTATTTTAAGACATGCTTGACTCATCAAAGGTATATAGTAAGGTCCTTTTAAAACCTCAAATTTACAAATCCACTGTGTTTCTAACTTGCCCTACCAAGTGCTTAGGAGGTAACTGAGACAGAATAAAGGGCCATTGAGATTAGGATACTGGACAGTTGACCAGATTATTACTACCTAAATGATTTGTTTTTTGACACCAGCCTCGGAGTAGTCAAATTTGGGAGTTTCAGCAAAATTTTGAATTATTTACCTATTATGGATCTTTTCATTGCTTATGAATAGTTCAATATGTAGGTGTTAAATATGTAACGACCAGGAGCCTTCTGTAAAGTGCCTGGCAAATATTAGGTGCTCAAAAGGTAGGCCTTTGAGAGTTTCCCCAACTTCCTCATCTGTAAGCATCCAGATGAAGTGATGTGGTCACGATATCAGGCTTTTGCATGGTGGAGCTGGAGCAGATGGTCCCAGACCTTGATACCAGCATCTGTCTATGCTGGGATTTTTGCTGACAAGTTCCATGTGCTGTCAGTTTTGAAGGGAAGAGAAGCTGTTAGCTCTTAAGGCTTTTAACAAAACCAATCTATTTACTCATTGAGTCGACACTTATATATGCACCCTTACCACTTATCCCAAAACATGAGTCATAGGCCCTAGGTTTTTTTCTTACCCATGGTGACATGCTACAGGTGGTATTTCTTGGCTGTCCTGGCCTGGGTGTGTGCAGTTTGTCCCTGGGACCTGTGCTCTTGTGATTTCTTGCAGCTCCCCAATGGGTACACTATACCTAATTGAAATCTCATGAGTTACAGTTCCCTGCTTAAGCCATGCTGTTTTGTATTTCTGTGACTCTGCATGTTTTGTTTTACTGCCTGGAATAATCTCTCCCACCCCCAGCCTCACATCCTCCAAGAGTCTGATGCCTTCTTTAATCCCTTTTAGTACAGTTCATCCTGCCTTACCTTGAACTATCCTTAACACATGTTGCATGCTCTGTTATACCTTCTATTGTAGCATGTATCCCATTGAATTGCACTTATTTCTTAGTATGCCTATTAGAATATGAGAACAATGCTACTGCACATTTTAGTTGTTCGGTGATTACATAAGGACATTTTATGAAGGAAAAGAGGTTTCCTTCCTGAGCGAGAAGCTGTAGATATCTGGTCTATGGATTTATTTGCCTATCCCCTGCCCCATTTGGGTTGCGTCCAGTTTTTGGCAAGTATGAACGAAGCTGCTATAAACAATTGTGTACAGGTTTTTGTGTCATCATAAGTTTTCATTTGTCCTGTATATTTGGAATTGCTGGATTACATCGTAAGCATATATACTATTTTGCATTGCCACCAGCAGTGTGTGTGAGTTCTTAATGTTCTGCATCCTCACCAGTACTTGGTATTGCCAGGTCCCCTCCCCCCCCCCCCATTTTAGCTATTCTAAATAAGCGTGTAGCTGTCATAACTGTTAACCGTGTTTGTTTGTGAAACCTGTGAGACTTGGAAGAAGACCGGATGGCACTGGATTAAATGCAGAGCCAGGGAGAAGTTCGTGAGGAGATAGGCCATGATTGACGAGAGCTTGGTATGACTGTCATACTCACTGTGGTATCCCCAAGTGACTAGCACAGAGCCTGGCACACAGTAGGATCTCTTTGTATGCTTATTGAGTCATTGAACAAATGATTGAGAAGTTAGGGAAAAGACAGGAGCAGGACAGAAAAGTAATTTTAGATGGGACTTGGCCTGAATAACCCCTGTATGTTCATGGGACACATCCTTCTCTACTTGAGTCTGTGTTTACATACGTGTTTAGAAGCTGACTCGGGCCTCTCATTCCCGGCCACTTGGCGAGAAGGACGTAGGATAATATCATGAAAGAAGTAGAAGGCAGAAAGACTTGATGCTTCCAGCTGGTCTGGGGACATGGGAAAGTCATCGGAACTCTTCTGGTCCTCCGCTTCATCACTGTAAAGTGAGATGTTATTAGGTGATATCTAAGAGAAGAAATACACGGAGTTAAAAGAGTTTAATCACATCAAATGAGAAATAGTTTACTAAGTGAGGAAGAGGTATGTCTGAGTCTTTGATGGGTGTGTACAGATACAGTGTGGAGTCCCGTTCTTAAGTGTCTAAACAGAGCCAGCTAATGGCTAATTGGCAGAAACAGCAAAAAAGGGAGTTACAGGGTTTCTGATAGAGGAGCAGCACTGCAGATGGTCTTTTTCTTTTTCCTGTGTAAAAAAAGCTTAAATCTAAAGACTCGATAAAAGCTGCCAAGAGTGTCATCTTTCAGTGTGAAGAGGAGAACCTAGGCCTCACAAAGCAAAGCTGAGGGTGTGGAGGAACAAACACACACCTTTCTGGGCCCTGGGTGAGCAAAGTGGTCACTGCATTTCAGTGGTTTTTCTCTGTACCCTCAGTCCCTCACCTGACTTCTACTTAGAAGTTCAGATCTAGAGTTCAGAAAAAACCAGTTCTTACTCATTCTCTTTGTACTTGGAAGGATTTTGTACACACACCGTCAAGTATTGGTAGAGATTTAAAAACATACTCCGTACCCAGATAAAGTCGAATCTGTGTTGTTAAGGGATTTGACCTGTTTTATCGTCTGACATTTATTAAAGCACTTTGACATTTGAAATTTTGTTTTCTGTTCTGAATATTTAAAAAGAACCACAGGTCTTGATCACTGGAATACCTCTTGTAAAATGAAAAATTTAAGGCCATTATTGTTTTCAGAATTTTAATGATTCCAACAGTTGTATTATCCTGAGGCAAAACATATTGTTGCTCTAATATAGGTTAGGTTATAGAATCAAATGTTTGATTATTCATTTTAAACTGTGTTTCCAACAGTTTCTTTTAAAATGTCAGTATTAAGTGTTTCTGGTTATGAGGACCCTGAAAGTAATCTTTTGGCAAATAAAGTGAGGAATCTGACTTCTCTTTATTCTTTCAGCTCATAAAGAAAAAGCCAGTTTAAGAACAGTTGCCCAAAGACATTACTTTCAGGTTCTAGTGTGAAGAATTAACATTAAAAAAAAATTATTTATTTTGAGAGAGAGAGAGAGAGCAAAGGAGAGAGAGAATCCCAAGCAGATTCTGTGCTGTCAGCACAGAGCCTGACATGGGGCTCTATTCCATGAGCCATGAGCCATGACCATGACCTGAGCCAAAATCAAGAGTCACGCTCAACTGAGTGAGCCACCCAGGAGCCCCAGCATTTCTAGGTTTAAAAAAAAAAATTAGTGCACTCTATAAGATTGTCAACGCTTTTAGGCATGATTACCCTTGGGAAACTGTTCTGTAATTCTTGGTCCATTAAGTCGACTTTTTATAGTAGGATATAAAAAAACCTCTGGAATATTTTAAGAGTTTGTATTGGGTAACTCATACATGTTTATGTTAATACTAATAACTAGATTTAAAAAAACCAAAGGCGCTTCTTAAATAATATAGCTTTGGGGTGGGGGGAGGAGTCAGACACTTACTCTGCTGAGAGTATTCATTTCTAATGTACTGGAAATTTGTTAGACCTGTAGGACATATAAGAGAGTCACCTTTATGGTATTCAAGTTCTTAAATTCTTTACCAGAGCCTTTTCTGTGGCCTTGTAATTTAAGATTATTTTATGCATTCTCAGTTTGGGCAGTTTATGTGTATAGTAACAAAATATATTCTTTTTTTTTTTCTTTACGTATCTTTCAGAATCATGGTGTCATGGAAAGGGATTTACTTCATACTCACTCTGTTTTGGGGAAGCTTTTTTGGAAGCATATTCATGCTGGGTCCCTTTTTACCTTTGATGTTTGTAAACCCATCTTGGTATCGCTGGATCAACAACCGCCTCGTGGCAACTTGGCTCACACTACCTGTGGTAAGCTAGAGTCAGAGTTACTCGAATGTTACCCTTTGATAACGTGATAAGCATGTGAATCCTTTCTGTTTCATAAGAGGTATGTTAGCATTTAGAGGAAATACAGAAACTAGAGAACATGAAATATAATTCGTGTCCTTGAAGTAATATCTAAGAGCCATATTCCAAATTAAGAGTTTTCTTTTATATTCCTCATGAAGTTTATTTCCTTCATTGATGTATACTTTACATGTTGCAAAATGCACAAATCTAAAGATATAGATAGTTAATGATGTAAAAATTCTTCAATTTCCCTTTATTTTACGAATAATGACAATTTAAGATTGAGATGAAACTGTTGTTTTGAACTTTTGACATTGATGTGATTGATTTAATTCTTCCCAGTAACCGCAGAATTTAGGAATAAAGTGATTTCCTGACTGTGGGCTAGAATGAGAACATCTGTAAATGTAAGTGTGTACAAAATGTGTAGTAGATTCTTGGAACAGACAGGTGTTTTCTGCACCGTCAGTGCATACAGCTCTGAGCACATTTCCCTGTGATTCTGAGCTGGCCCAGACTCCTCCCTTGTCTGGATTAAAGCTGCTTCAGCCCTTCCCTGTTGCTGCTAACCCACAGTGCCTTCCCCAGAAATGGAGGGGCACCCATGTAGCTGCCTTTACCTTGAATAGGTTGTTATTTCCTGAGACTGTTCTGTTCTTTCTTTTTCCTGAGCAACAGCTGAAACTTCATGTTCCTGGGTTTACTGACCAGTCATGGTAGAGGTGATGGGGACATACCCGACAAGGAAAACAGGGAGGGAATCCTTTTCCTTCAAGTGTTGAAGGGTCTTTCTTCACCCTGTGTCCTTTGAAATGCTGTTGCCTAGTTGCCCTCAGGCGGACGGCCGAGGTTCCATTTGCAGAGACGAAGGTAGACTAATGCTGCGGACTCCTCCCGGACTCCTCCCGTGGAGGCTGAGGAGTTGTTTACAGTGCACCCTTTTCATATTTTAGAAAGGATTCTTCTGGTGAATAATTTTAAGAATTGCATTTGTGCCTTGTCAAAGGTTATTTTGTTAAAAAAAAATTATTCAGATATGTTTTATGAAATGTGGTATCGTTAAACTAAAAGTAGTCCCCCATCTCTCTCTGTCCCTCCTCCCTTTCCTCTTCCCCGTTTCTTTTCTCTATTTGAACTTAATCTACAGGCACAAAGAAAGGGACTTAGAGCATACTGGTAGATGATAAATAACTGGTTCCAGATTAAGGAGAGGAATGACAAGTTGTTATTGAAAGGGCAATGATGATTATAGCTGTTAAAACACTTATGTGACAGGTACTGTGCTAGGGGCTTTAGGATGTCTTCATTTCAGGCTCCACTTTACCGAAGAAGTAGAAGCTTTGAGAAATCAAATAATTTGCTGAAGGCCATACGCATAAGCAAATTATTTAAGCAGAGCTGAGATTAAACCTAGTTTGCTGCCATATCTAGGTGATAAGAAGAATCTTTCAGGATTGGTCAGGGTCACGTGACTCTAACTTACAGTGGTAAGAAGTCAACTAGTACCTCTTGATTGTTTTAAAAGAAGAAGGTTCAGAGTTCTTTCAAGTCAGGGAATGCCTCACTTCGTAAGGGAAAAAAAATCTGGTAGCTGCTAACACAATCAGTCCCGGTGGTGTGGTGATTCCTCACAGTCGAAGAGGAAAGGTGGTAAGGAATAGTCCTACAAAGCCTTTGAGAAGCCAAAGACCTAGGTTGCCGAAATACTTGGAACGAGGTACCCCTTAATAAATACTTGTTGGGTGAGAAGTGCCCTGGTCAGACTAGCCCAAACTTTGGTGTCAGAATTATGCTGGCTGGCTTCATAGAAGGAGTTGTACAATATTCCCTCCGCGTCTGTTTTGAAAGAAAATGGTGTGTCTGTGTGTGAACACAATTTAGTCACAACCTAGGGATTACATAATGTATCCTTAGTATGTCACAGTGTCCTTGGAGTTGGTATTTATTAGCACACTGCATAAAGTGTAAGGCTTGTGACAGTGTAGGACTTTCATTCCCACATCCTTTGTGCTGCTGCTGTCCTACTCTGCTCACAAAATAAACTTGACAATGCAGTGTTATAATTCTTTGCTTTACATGGTCCTATTTCTTTCAAAGAAATCATAGAATATAATCTCTTATGTTTATCTAAATATTTTCCATTCATAGTATCCTTTGTTCTTCCTGTATATTAGAGTTTCTGTCTAGTGTCCTTTCCCTTCAGCCTGAAGAACTTCATTTAGGTTTTCTTGTAGTGAGGGCTCCTGTAGATGGTTTTCTTTTATTTTGCCTTCATTTTTTTTAATGTGTGTTTATTTTTATTTATTTTTTTTATTTTTGAGACAGAGATGGAGTGTGAGCGGGGGAGGGGCAGAGAGAGAGGGAGACACAGAATCCGAAGCAGGCTCCAGGCTCTGAGCTGTGAGCACAGTGTCCAACGCAGGGCTCGAACCCATGGACCGTGAGATCATGACCTGAGCTGAAGTCAGATGCTCAACCGACTGAGTCACCCGGGCGCCCCTATTTTGCCTTCATTTTTGAAGTATAGTTTGCTGACTGTGAAATTTCTGGGATGACATTTTCCTCCTTCTTTTCCAACTTTCACATTCTACTGTCTTATGCTCTCCTTGTTTTGTTGAAAAGTTAGTTAGCATATATGTTGTTGTTTCCATTTATATAATGTGCCCTTTTCCTCTGGTTGCTTTTAAGATTTCTTGTTTTTCTTTTTTAGCAGTTTGTTTTGGTCATGTTATGCCTAGGTCCTAGTTTTCTTGATGTTAATTTTGCTGTGTTTCATTGGGCTTCTTGGATCGGTAGCTTTGTTTTTTCCAAATTGGAAAATTTGGGGTGGTTATTTCCTCACATTTTTTTCTGCTCCTTTCACTCTCATCCCCTTTTGGGACTAGAGTTGTAGGTTAGGTTGCTTGTATTGTTAACACAAGTCACCAAGTTCACTGACCCTCTCTTCTGCCACCTTTAACTGCTGTTTTGTTCACACGGAGGATTTCTGTTTAAAATACTGTACTTTTAGGGTGCTTGGGTGGTTCAGTCAGCTGAGCATCTGACTCTTGATTTCAGCTCACGTGATGATCCGTGCTGATAGCGTGGAGCCTGCTTGAGATTCTCTCCCTCTCTCTCAAATAAATAAATAAACACTTATAAAATGTACTGTACTTTCAAGTTCTAGAATTTATGTTGGGTTCTTCAGTGGTTTCATAACAGAGTTTTCACCTGTATAATTCATTATAACCTTATTTTCCTGCAACTCAGTTCAGTGGTAAGACTAATACCGCTTATTTTGTCAGGTCTGGAAACAGCAGTCCCTTGCTTATTTATTTTCTTTTATTTTTCCAGTAGGAAGTACTTTGCATTGAATATTTATGATCTTACAGTATCAGTGTGGATCCTCCTTATACATTAATGCAAAATTTCTTTTTCCTTTCATAATAGCAGGAAGGATTTTTTGGTAAGTTTTGTTAACTGCTGTCTATGGCAGAATTAGTCAGCAGGATCCTAGAACATTAGTCCAACAACTATTTATTAAGTGTCCACTATGTGCTGAGCATTTTGCTGGAATGTAATGACGAACAGGACGGATATGACCTCTGGCCTTGTGGAGGTAATGGTGTTCTACCTAAACTATCTTTCCTAGCTGTAGATATACACAGTTTGACCTGTTTTTGTCTTTCATTTGATGAGAGACTACTACTTCCTTTGTTAGAGGACAGAAGGTGACTTCTCAGGCTGTGAATTTTTAGAGGTAGATTTTTAAATTACTTTAAAGATACAAAGTCCATTGTTTCATTACAGCCCTCAAACATACATGGAATTTACCCACTAGAGCATGCTTATTTTAAATTTTTTTTTTTTCAACGTTTTTTATTTATTTTTGGGACAGAGAGAGACAGAGCATGAACGGGGGAGGGGCAGAGAGAGAGGGAGACACAGAATCGGAAACAGGCTCCAGGCTCCGAGCCATCAGCCCAGAGCCTGACGCGGGGCTCGAACTCCCGGACCGCGAGATCGTGACCTGGCTGAAGTCGGATGCTTAACCGACTGCGCCACCCAGGCGCCCCGAGCATGCTTATTTACAAAGTATTTCTCCAGAAAAGTAAATAAACAACTCACAGATTAACTGTACTAAGTAGATATTTCTAAAAAGTCTTCTATAAGCTTCACTTAGTTGTTGTAAACCAGAGACCCTTCATTTTGAAAACTAACCTACTTGTGTAAGAATTCCTTCCAGAACAGTCTGCAGAGTGTCCATTCATTCTCTTGGTACATTTCTACAGTGAGGGGTGGTCTTTGGTCATTCTATTTGGGGACATTTCTCTTCAGCATAATCAATACTGTCAAGGTCACACTCTGCACGTGTCCAAGAGCAGTGTTTACTTCTCAAAATTTGGAGTCTTTCCAGCAGACCAATTGTTAGCTAATAACCTGGGATTCTGAAAACTGTTTGGAGTTCTGTCCTTTCACCATAAGTCATGACTTAGGGATTTAGAGATCATTTTCTAACTCCCCACCTAGGATACAGGTCTCTTCCACAGCCTGCTGATTCCAGCCCAGTCCTAGAACAAATAGCCTGCTGCTAAGAAAAGGGATGCTGTGTTTGACGAATGACTTGGGATTGCAAGACCTTAAATAAAGCAAAGGATTTGAGGAGTGAGGCTAAGTGGAGTCTGAAAGGCCCAGGCAGACTGGGAGATGAGGAACGCCACAGAGTTGGTTTTAGCTCAGTCTAAATAAAGAGTCATTGGAATGGTAAATGAGAGCTTCGGGCATAATGGTAAAACCAATTTCTCTGTGATCATGAGGGGAACCTTTAGACACGGTGGAACACTTGGAAGTAGTAATCAGTGGTCTATAAAAGATCCTCAGAAATCGCTTCCATAAAGCATTATGAAATTTCATAAGATTAGTTTGTCTTCTATACTAGTTTCTAGACTAGAAATAGAAAAAAAATGTAAGAATGGTGTCTTTTTAACAGTTTTTGATCTGGATAATTTGAATTCTGGAGTTCTTTACAGACGTTCAATTTTACCTCTGTGTAGTATATATTTGTAATTCTTTGTGAGACCTGTAAATAACGTTGACTCGATTATGTTTTATCTGGTATTACAAATGATGAATGTGAGTTTGAGATCTAGGCTGTCCAAAAGGTTATATATAACTTTCAGGTGCATTCTGATAGAGTGCTGGATGGCAAGGGAGAAAATGCCATATGATATGCTCCTGGACAGACAGTCTGGATTTATTTTGACATTTTCCATAATGAAAAGCGAAAGATTGTTTTGGGATCCACGGGATACATGTATTAGAAATTGCATTGAAAAGATGAGGGTTGAGGTTTGGGATTTATAAGGCTTTAAGATTTTTAACAACTCTTCTGTGGTGCAACACACAATTAGTAATCAACTTCATCTTTCTACCAGTTAAGGGAAGGGCATTCTGCATTTCAATTCTCTGTAAAAACTGTAAAGTATATCATTTGGAAAGCAGAATGGAACTGATCCAAGTTAATAAGCCATGGATGATGACTTCACACATGTCCTCTGGGCCAAGACATATAATTCAGTGACTCATTTTGGGAGTTGATGGCCCTTTATACTTACAAGTATGTGCTTGTGGGTCCAAGCCTAGAGGACTCTGCCATGATCCTCTCTATCATGAAGTCTTGTGCATAGAGACTTGACTGCTCAGAGACTTGGGGAGTGGGGCTTATAATTATTTGAGTGGTTATGGACCCTTTTGAAAATATGATGAAAACTACAGGCATTTAGCAAAGTACCTGTTCATACTTTTCTTTCTTTCTTTTTTTTTTTTTTTTAAACTAGGCTCCATGCCCAGTATGTGGAGCACAACATAGGCTTGAACTCAGGACGCTGAGATCAAGAGTTGGAGGCTTAACCAACTGAGCCACACAGGTGCCCTGTGTATACTTTTTCAAGAGGGGTCCATGTTTATTTCTTCTTTTTTTAAATATAATTTATTGTCCAGTTAGCTAACATACAGTGTATATAGTGTGCTCTTGGGTTCGGGAGTAGATTCCCATGATTCGTCACTTACATACAACACCCAGTGTTCATCCCAACAAGTGCCCTCCTCACCTTCCCCCCATCAACCCTCAGTTTGTTCTCTGTATTTAAGAGTCTCTTACGGTTTGCCTCCCTCTCTCTTTGAAACTATTTTTCCTCTTCCATTTCCCATGGTCTTCTGTTATCAACTTCCGCATATGAGTGAAAACGTAGGGTATCTGTCTTTATCTGATGGACTTATTTTGCTTAGCATAATACCCTCCAGTTCCATCCACATTGTTGCAAATGGCCAGATTTCATTCTTTCTCATTGCCAAGTAGTATTCCATTGTATATATAAACCACATCTTTTTTATCCATTTCTCAGTTGATGGACATTTAGGCTCTTTCCATAATTTGGCTATTTTTGTTTCCATGATTTTCCACTTTTGTTAAAAGTGCTGCCATAGACATTGGGGTACATGTGGCCCTGTGAATTAGCACTCCTGTATCCCTTGGGTAAATTCCTAGTAGTGCTATTGCTGGGTTTTAGGGTAGTTCTATTTTTAATTTTTTGAGGAACCTCCACCTGTTTTCCAGAGCGGCTGCACACTTGTATTCCCACCAACAGTGCAAGAGGGTTCCCATTTCTCCATGTCCTTGTCAACATCTCTTGTTTCCTGAGTTAACTTTAGCCACTCTGACCAGTGTGAGGTGGTATCTCAATGTGGTTTTGATTTGTAATTCCCTGATGATGAGTGATGTTGAGCATGTTTTCTTGTGTCTGTTGGCCATCTGGATGTCTTCTTTGGAAAACTGTTCGTGTCTTCTGCCCATTTCCTCATTGGATTATTTGTTTTTCAGGTGTTAAGTTTGGTAAGTTCTTTATCTGATAGGTCATTTGCAAATATCTTCTCCCATTCCGTTGGTTGCGTTTTAGTTTTGTTGGTTTCCTTTGCATTGCAGAAGCTTTTTATCTTGATGAGGTCCCAATAGTTCGTTTTTGCTTTTATTTCCCTTGCCTTTGGTGACATGTTGAGTAAGGAGTTGCTGCAGCTGAAGTCAAAGAGGTTGTTGCCTGTTTTCTCCTATAGGGTTTTGATTGGTTTCCTGTCTCACAATTAAGTCTCTCATCCATTTTAAGTTTATTTTTGAATATGGTGTAAGAAAGTGGTTCAGTTTCATTCTTCTGCATGTTGCTCTACAGTTCTTCCAGCACCCTTTGCTAAAGAGACTTTTTCCCATTGGATGCTCTTTCCTGCTTTATCGAAGATTAGTTGGCCATACGTTTGTGGGTCCAGTTCTGGGTTCTCGGTTCTATTCCATTGGTCTGTGTGTCTGTTTTTGTTCCAGTACCATAATGTCTTGATGTTTATAGATTTGCGTTAACCTTGATTCCCAAACTAGATAGAGACCCCACTAAAAGGAGAACTACAGGCCAATATCCCTGATGGACACAGATATAAAAATTCTTAACAAGATACTGGCAAATCGAATTCAACAGCATGTTAAAAGAATTATCAAGTGGGATTCATTCCTGGGCTGGTTTAATATTTGCAAATCAATCAGTGCGATCCATCACATTAATAGAAGAGAAGAGAAGAACGGTATGATCCTGTCCATAGATGCAGAGAAGCATTTGACTGAATACAACATCCTTTCTTTAAAAACCCTCAAGAAAGTTGGGATAGAAGGAACATACCTTGGGGCGCCTGGGTGGGTGGCTTAGTTGGGCTCAGATCATGATCTCACTGCTTGTGAGTTTGAGCCCCATGTCAGGCTCTGTGCCAACAGCTCAGAGCTTGCTTCTAATTCTGTGTCTCCTTCTCTCAAAAATAAATAAATATTAAAATTAAAAAAGAAAAAGAAGGAACATACCTTAACATCATAAAAGCCATAAATGAAAAGCCCACAGCTACTATCATCCTCAATGGGCAAAAACTAAGAGCTTTCCCCTTGAGATCAGGAACACGACAGCATAGTGTTGGAAGTCCTAGCATCAGCAATCAGACAACAAAATGAAATAAAAGGCATCCATATAGGCAAAGAAGTCAAACTTCCACTTTTTTGCAGATGACCTGATACTCTACGTGGAAAATCCAAAAGACCACCAAAAAGCTGCTAGAACTGATACATGAGTTCAGCAAAGTCACAGGATACAAAATCAATGTACAGAAATTTGTTGCATTTCTATGCTCTAATAATGAAGCAACAGAAAAGGAAATCAAGAAATCGATACCATTTACATTTGTTTCAAGAACCATAAAATACTTAGGAATAAACCTAACCAAAGAGGTAAAAGATCTGTATGCTGAAAACTATAGAAAATTTATGAAAGAAATTGAAGAAGACACAAAGAAATGGCAAAACATTCCATGCTCCTGGATTAGAAGAACAAATATTGTTAAAATGTCAATACTACCCAAAGCAATCTACACATTCAATGCAATCCCAGTCAAAATAGCACTGGCATTCTTCTCACAGCTAGAACAATCCTAAAATTTGTATGGAACCACAAAGGACCCCGAATAGCCAAAGTAATATTGAAAAAGGAAACCAAAGCTAGAGGCATCAGAGTCCCGGACTTTAGCCTCTAGTACAAAGCTGTAATCATCAAGATAGTATGGTATTGGCACGTTTATTTACTTCTTGAAGGCTGTCCTTTTAGGACTTGATGTCAGGTTAAACACCCATGCCCTAAAGTGGATCTCTACTGTGGGAAAGTAACTCACTGGGTCCTGTGAGATACCTGTTTTACTCTGTTAAGGTGTTAACACTCTGACTCTATAATTCTTTGGGCATAAAACATTTCTAACTTTTCCTTAGCTGATATTCCCTTTGAACTGTTTTTTTCTTGGTCCTATTTTTGTTTTAAAGTCCTGTTGTTCACCTGTGTCATGTTATTTAAAAAAAAGTTTTTGTGAAATGTAACAAACATTGACAGTTAATAAAACATAAACGCACACTTTAAAATTATATATTAAGGTGTAACTATCAACCAGGTCAAGAACTAGAATATTGGCCGCCCTCCAGCAAGCCATCTAGCTTTCAAATCACAATCATCTATTTGGTAGAAGTAGCCAGTAACTTGACTGTAAGATAGCCCTTTCCTTGCTGTTCTTTACAATTTCACTGGCTATATACACCTAAAATATCTTACTGTTTTAAAAAATTTCTACAGGACACTTTTTGTTTGTTTCGCTTCTCTCAGTATTATGTTTGTGTGCCATCCATGTCATAGACACCTGTAGTTCATTTACTTTCGTTGTTTCAACTGCACTGTACGTGCTGTGCTTCTCTAGAGGTTTTCATGATGTTGTTGCCGGAGAGAAGTTTTGATTTTCTTACCTTTGCTCTGTCTTGGACCAGTTTTCTCTCCATTCATAGTGAAGTCCTATATTAATTTGTTATATATAAATTATTGGAAAATTTAAATAAGGGATTGAAATCAAGGTTTCTTATTTCCTGTTTTTTTTCTCCACAAGAATTCCAGCATGTAATATACTTTCCTCTCAATATTTCATGTATATTATACGGCTGGTTAGCAGAAAAGTTAATTAAACAAATTCAGCAAATATTTGGGCATCTTCCAGGTGCCAGACACTGTTGTAGGTGCTAGGGTTGCAGGACTTTATAAACATCTGGTTTATTATTTATATATTGTTAAATAGATACGTGTGTTTGTTTAAAGAGATCATAATAGAGAAAGGTATAAAATGAAGATTTTGACTTTCTGTTCCTTCAGCCCTGTACTCAGTGCTAAATTTCTTGATTATCCTTTCTGGAAAGTAATCATCCTATGTATCTATAGCCTTAAAAAATTATGCAGTGGAATCTTCTTGTGTATCTTTTACACTTTTTTTCAAGTTAATATATCTTGAAGATTTCAATGAAAGCTAACATTTAATTAGGAAACTGTCAGAAACCTAAATTAATAAAACTAAAAAGTACTGCCTTTATATTCTCATTCTTCCAGATTAACTTCTTTTTCCAGATTTATTATAGAAGCCATAATCTTGAGAAACACTATGCCTTTGACTTACTAGAAATCAGATTTATTTACAGAACATGATACAATTTACCTATGGGAAATTATAACTTTAAATTGTCACATACCTATATTGTTTATTCCTTAGGCATTGTTGGAGACCATGTTTGGTGTAAAAGTTATTATAACAGGTGATGCATTCGTTCCTGGAGAAAGAAGTGTCATTATCATGAATCATCGGACAAGAATGGACTGGATGTTCCTGTGGAATTGTCTGATGAGATATAGCTACCTCAGATTGGAGAAAATTTGCCTCAAAGCCAGTCTCAAAAGTGTTCCTGGATTTGGTAGGTTATTCACAAATTATTTTAAGCTGTCCATTTAATATGTGATAAAACGACAGAATAATTTGTTAAACGCCACATAAGTATTAAAGTCGTTCCATTTTTTTTTCTCACTAGCCTAAAAACAGTCACCAGTTTGTTTTTTTTCTTCATGGATTGCAAAAGATTATTTTAATCTTTTTTGAAATATTTTACATTGAGAGACTAAACTGTTCTCAAGGAAGTAGATATGGTTCCAGAGAGATCAGCACTTTGAAGGATATGAATTAATAGTTCAGTAACTTTTTATTTCGTATCAGGCTTATGGTGATTTAGGCCAGAAACCTACTCGAAATAATCTGATTCATCCACATTCATGCAATAAATGTTAATTGACAACCCATTGGTTCTTAGCAGTATACTAGTTGCTGGTATTTTCTGAACTTCCCTAATCCATAGCTTTTTTTTTTTTTTTAAAGTTTTCATTTTTCTCATTGTATACTATGTTTAAAAATTCCTAGAAATGCAACATGTTGTATAGTAGGGATAAAACTTAACCCTTCCCGCCCCATACATAATGTGAAAGGAGTGGGGGAGCAGACTGAATATGTATTCAAACCAGTTATTCACATATGGGTATATGAAAGCCCCCTGACTGCTTTATCTATTACATCTCTACTTCTGTGGCTTCCTGTGTAACATTTATTATTTGAATTCTTTGCCTTCTGAACTCTGCCCCTGTCAGTGTACTGAAATAGTTTTGTGAGGGCAAAAGGCAGGTGTTGTCCTCAGGATGGACTAATCAGGAGATTTGTACTCTCAGGATAAACTGATTTCTTACATAGCAACTAACTTCCTTTAGAGTTCACATCCTCATAAAACCAGCGTGAAACGACAAGGCATTTTATGACCTCGCCTCGGAATTCATATAGTCTCACATATCCACAGTATATTACTGGTGGAAGCAGTCACTGTCCTCAAGATTCTAGGGGGAAAGCACAGACTTCGGTTCTTGAGAGAAATGTCAGAGACCTTATCAGTATTTTCAAAGCTGCCACATCCCTAAAAGGACTGATCAAAAAAGAAAAGAGAAGGCATGTGTCACCAGTAGCAACAATGACAATGTCTTGTTTATTGTTCCTGATTCTGCATAAAATATAGTAATGGAATATTAAAAACTTAGGAAATTACATACAGAAAAATGCAACTGACAAACTTTGTCAACAACGAAGAACAATTAGCTTTCTGGAGGATAGTGGCAGCTGATTTTTCTCGGACTTAAAAAGTGTTCAGATTAACAATCAGAGGAAATAAAAACATGGCTCACTCATCTCTTCAGTATGACTAGGAGGCAAAGAATACCATGACCTTCTCATTGCCTTAATAGAGACATAAATCCTAAGTGTTCCTTCTGACTTCCTATTGTTGCAAGCCCGTTGGTGCTAAGGGTGGGGATGTAAGGCTTAAGAGTAGAGGGACACAGACAACTAAGAAAACGCCTAATACCAAATGCCGAACACAGGTCAGACACAGTGGTTCGTGGCACAAGATACAGGGACATGACTATTAAGACAGCAGGGCATGAAGAGGCAGCCTCAGAGAAGCATTGCTTCTGAGGGAGAATCAGATACACACAGAAGAGTTAGCTCCTCAGAGAGGTGTGGCAGTGAGGAAAACAAGGAAATTAAGAATGAGAATGTCATCAAATAAGCATTTGGGGATATGAAAAAAAAAAAACCTGTATAAGCAACACAAAGAACAGTAATGGTCAAGAAAGCAAAAAATGTAAACAAGAAATGAATTCAAGAAAAGAAAAATAGAACATAAAGGCAAAAAATCCTATCAGGAATGTACAGGAAAACAAAGAAAATGGAAATGAGGGAAAAAATTGTCAGAAAGTGGTTGAAATGGAAGATAGCCAAAGGAGGTCTGACATGTATATATAATTAGAGTCCCTAAAGAAGACAATCAAAAGTACAACCCAAGAAAACATTTTGGGCATAAAAGATAACATGAGAGGCACTTCCAGGATGAAGCATGAGCCTCCATAGACCGACTGCCCAGAGAAATGGTGAAAATTCTAAAACAACAGTCATTTAAAGTCTCTAGAAGTGGTCCCAAGGACATACAGCGAATGGCCACTTATTCGAGAAAGTGCACCAAGATTTGTTGAGAACAGTGAGAATCTGTGGTATTTGAAACAACACACGTTCCTTTCACCTCCCAATTTAGTCAAACAGAAATTCCACTCTAAACTGGTGCAGCCAAGAAAACAGGCCTGCCTCCCTCCCTCCTCATTGCACAGCTGTCTTCTACAAGCCCTCACTATCTTCACTCGAATAACTGCATATTGATTACATGATGACTGAGTTGTCTGGTTTCCAAGAAAGCAAATTAGGCTGGAAGTCTCTGGTAAAATAAAAATTTTACATCTGCGTATGAAGAAACGATGAGTTTAGGTCCGTGTGATTGCATTACCTTATAGCGTTCAGAAGTTTTATTCCCATTTAATATAGTACAAAATAGATTTGAAGCTTGCACTCTCCAGATAGGTATTACGTTGACTTGAATCTAAATATAGAATATTTATCTCCTATTGTGAAATTAACTTTAGAGCCAAACATGTTTAGGCAGAATCTAGGAACTATTAAATTTTCTCTTAATGTCATGTATAACTGTTTTAATAGCCTTAGCTGGTCCACATTTATCTAAGAGCTTATTTTAAAAAACTATATAAACAATAAATGAGCAGGATGAACATGTGTGGATCATGCTACAGTAAATGGGGGAGGAGTACAAATTGTAGAGCTTTAGAATGTGTCCCAATTTAAGTTGTTATTAACTTAAAATTGACTGTTAAAGATATAAGTAGTCTTATGTAAGTCTCAGGTTAACTACAAAGCAAAACTTTGGAGTAGATACACAAAAGAGAGAAAATGTTTGGGGCCCCTGGATAGCTCAGTCGGTTAAAAGTGTCCAACTCTTGGTTTCAGCTCAGGTCATGATCTCACAGTTTGTAAGTTTGAGCCCTGCCTTGGGGCTTTGCCCTGACAGTGAGGAACCTGCTTGGGATTCTGTCTCTCTCCTTCCCTCATTTTCTCTCAAAATAAATAAACTTAAAAAAAGTTCAAGTACCTGTTGCATTTATGTATAATAAACTATCAGAGATATTAAGAAAATAATCCCATTTGTAACTGTGTTAAAGAGACTAAAACACCTCAGAATAAATTAAACCAAGGAGGTAAAATAACGTGTACACTAAAAACTATAAGATATTGGTGAAAGAACCTGAAAAAGACACAAATGAATGGAAAGATATTTGGTGCTCATGGATAAGAATAATTAATGTTGTTAAAATGTCCATACTACTCAAAGCAGTGTACAGATTCAGCGCAATCTCTATCAAAATTTCAGTGGTATTTTTCACAGAAATAAACAATCCTAAAATTTGTAAGGAGCCAAAAAAAAAAAAAAAAAAAAAAAAAGCCCCCAAACAGCCAAAGCAATCATGAGAACAAATATGAAAGCATCACACTTCCAGATGTCAAAGTGTATTACAAGTCCATAGTAATCAGAGCAGTATTGGCATAAAACACACAGATAACTGGAAGAGAATGGAGAGCATCAGAACTAAATCTATGCAAATATGGTCAATTAATTTATGACAAAGGAGCCAAGAATATATCATACACATTATTGAAGAGTAAATGATATTGGGAAAACTGGACAGCCACATGCAAAAGAATGAAACTGGACCATTATCTTACCGCATACACAAAGATTAACTCAAAATGGATTGAAGTTGAATTTGAGACCTGAAACCATAAGACTCCCAGAAGAAAACATTGATGGTAAGCTCCTTAATACTGGTCTTGGTGGTGACTTTATGGATTTGACAATAAAAGCAAAGGAAACAAAAGCAAATAAAGAAGGACTACATCAAACTAAAAATCTCCGGTATAAAGGAAACCATCAAAAAAATGAGAAGGCAGTCTACAGAAAATATTTGCAAATCATATATCTGACAGTGGGTTAGTATACAAAATACATAAAGAACTCCTCAAACTCAACAGCATAGCAGAAACAATGCAAACAAAAATCACACCAGAAATCCCCCAGTAAGCCTGATTTTAAAAATGGGGAGAGGATCAGAGTAGACGTTTTTTGAAAGAAGATATACAGATGACTGACTGGTACATGAAAAGGTGCTCAACATCACTAATCATCAGGGAAATGTAAATCCAAACCATAATGACATATCACTACACACCTGTTAGAATTGCTACTGCCAAAAAGATGAGAAATAGTGTTGGTGAGGATGTGGAAGAAAGGGAAGCCCTGTGCATGGTTGGTGGGAATTTAAATTGGTTTAGCCACTATGGAAAGCCATATGGAGAATTCTTAAAAAATTAAAAACGGAACTACCGTGTGATCCAGCAACTCCACTTTTGGATATTTATCTGAAGGAAAAGAAAACACTAACTTGAAAAGATATATACACCCCCATGTTCATTAACAATAGTCAAGATACGGAAACAACCTAACCATCCATCCATATCAATGGATGAAGAAGATGAGAGATAGGAGATTGCTGGAAGATATGGGAACAGGAGGACCCTAATTTCATGTTGTCCCACTGATACAACTAGATAACACTCCCAACAGGGTAAATAACCCAGAAAATAACCAAAGACTGAAGAACAAACTCCATAACTTAAATGTAGAGAAGAGGCCACATTGAAGAGGGTAAGAAGGGCAGAGATGCAGTGGGGAGTGAAACCACAGTACTGTCCAAGAAAAGGAGGGACCTGTGGGCATGGAGAGGGGAATAGAACTAAACTATCACACTGGGAAGCCAGCATAGGGAAGATGAATCCCCATAACATTTGGCTTCAGAAACCAGAAGGGCTTAAATTTGTTGTGAGTTCTTTTAACCAGTAGGGCTTAAAGTCTGCAATTTTAAAAATCAGTGGGTTAGCTCTCTGAGAGCTGGGAGGGCAGAAGGCAAAAGAAGACGGAGTCTGTGCCCTTAAAGAGACAGCATAACAAACACAAAGAGATAACAGCAAAGCAGCAGCAGCTTAAAAAATGTGTTGGGTATACAGGAGGGAGAATTATTTACTAATCTCAGATTGGATCTCTGAGGGACAGAGCTCACTGGGAGACTTCTCCAGGTACAAATGAATGGGCAGGTGCCACTTCCCTTTCATGCCCGCCCCGCCCCACTCCCCCCGCCCCTAGCATAAACACACGACCACCTGTAGTATAGAAATTCACTACCTAACTTGCTTATACTGTACCTTGTGGATCCGTCCCATCCAGCCAGGCTTGCCTCGTTCCCAGTGCTGCTGGTGCCCTCTCCTAGAAGACCAGCACGAACTTTGCCAACACCTTATCTCCTGACCCCATGATCTGTGGGGCCTGGGTCCCCTCTCATGGAGGATCAGCTCACAAACCTTGTTAAAACTGCATGCCATACCCCCAGCATATTGCAGATCCACTCTGTCCAATACTCTCTTGGCTGGAGCCTATTCAAACCAGGGCCACATGTCCAGGGGTGCCTGGGTGGCTCAGTCAGTTAAGTGTCCAACTTTGGCTCAGGTCATGATCTCACAGTTTGTGAGTTTGAGCCCTGCGTTGGGCTCTGTGCTGACAGCTTGGAGCCTGCTTTGGATTCTGTGTCTCCCTCTCTCTCTGTGCCCCTCCCACACTAGTGCTCTCTCTCTGAAAAATAAACATTAACAAAAATTTTCTTCAGGGGCACCTGGGTGGCTCAGTCAGTTAAGCATCTGACTTGATTTTAGCTCAGGTCATGATCTCACAGTTTGTGGGTTCAAGCCCCCGCATCGGGCTCTGCACTAACAGTGTGGAGCCTGCTTGGGATTTCTCTCTCCCTCTGTCAGACCCTCCCGATGCTCTGTCTCTCTCTCAAAATAAATAAACATGGAAAAAAAAAAAAAAGGTACAAGCCTGGCAGTATACAAACAGCCCCAAGAAGAGCCACCACCACTCCAAAGTGACTCCTGCCCTGCCTGACACTATTCAGATTACAGCCCCCAGAAAAGAGCTGGGGGGCCAACAGCTGGTCTGATTGCAGTCCCTGCCCACCAACAGAAGCTTTTTGGGGGACAACATGGGGATAGTGTCCTGCAGTTTGGTGCCACTGCATCTCTGACAAACATGTAGTCTGACTCAACTCAAGCCCAAGGTGGCCTCAGACTGGCCCACCAACACCACAGGGACCAAACACTGCCCAAAGCAGGCAGCGAGCCACTGCAGACAACTGAACTGAAGGAGAAAGCAGCTCAGTCAAAACAGCAGGGTGCACACAACACACATAGGAACCACCCCTGAGGTGCCAGGTTCCAGCAAACAGGGGACATTGCACTGTAAGACACTACAGGGCCTCTTCTTCATAAGGCCACTAGTTTCTTTTTAAAAAGTTTTTTTAATGTTTATTTTTAAGAGAGAAAGAGTGTGAGCAGGGGAGGGGCAGAGAGAGAGGGAGACACAGAATCTGAAGCAGGCTCCAGGCTCTGAACTGTCAGCACAGAGCCCGACATGGGGCTTGAACTCACAAACCATGAAATCATGACAAGTCGAAGTCAGATGCTTAAACAACTGAGCCACCCAGGCGCCCCAAGGCCACTACTTTCAAGAGCAGAATACATAGCTGACTTCTCCTAACACATAGAAACAGACACAGGCATACAAAATGAAGACACAGAGGAGTATGTTCCATATGAAACGATAAGACAAAATCACATCAAGAGACCTAAATGAAATGGAGATAAGTAATATGCCTGATAGAGAATTCAAAATAATAGAAAGATACTCACTAAACTTAATAGTGGAGGACATCAGTGAGACCCTTAACAAAGAGATAGAAAAAGAACCAATCAGAGATGAAGAACACAATAAATGAAATTAAAAATACACTAGATGGAATAAATGTCAGCCTAAAGGAAACAGAAGAATGAATCAGTGACCTGGAGGACAAAGTAATGGAAAGTAATCAAGCTGAACATGTGAGAGAAAAAAAAAAAATGTAAAATGAGAATAGACTTAGCAACTCAGCGACTCCATCAAGTGTAGTAACAGTTGCATTATAAGGATCCCAGAAGGAGAAGAGAAAAAAGACAGCAGAGTGTTTATTTGAAGAAAATAATAGCTGAAAACTTACTGAATCTGGGGAAAGAAACAAATTCAGATCCAGGAGGCACAGAGATTCCCCCAACAGAATCAACCCAAGGAGGTCCACACCAAGACATATGGTAATTAAAATGGCCAAAAATAGAAAGAATTTTAAAAGAGCAAAGAAAAAGGATACCATTACATATAAGGGAAACCTCAAGACTGTAGTGGATTTTTCAGCAGCAACTTTGCAGGCTAGAAGGGAGTGGCATAATATATTCAAAGTGCTGACAGGGGAAAAAATTTGCAGCTGAGAATACTCTCTCCGTCCAGGCTATCATTCAGAATACAAGGGGAGAGAAAGTTAAAAAGTTAACAAAAGTTAAAGGAATTCATCACCACTAAACCAGCCCTGTAAGAAATGTTAAAGGGGATGGGGCGCCTGGGTGGCTCAGTCGATGAAGCATGGCTTGTGAGTTCAAGCCCTGTCTCGGGCTCTGTGCTGACAGCTCAGAGCCTGGAGCCTGCTTCAGATGCTGTGTCTCCTCGTCTCTCTGCCCCTCCCATGCTCATGCTCTGTCTCTCTGTCTCTCAATAATGAATAAATGTTAAAAAAAAAAAAAAAGGTTAAAGGGGAATATTTGAGTGGAAAAGAAAGACCATAATCAAGAATAACTAGAAAGCACAAAAGCAGTAAAAATAAGTATAACTATAAAAAATCAGGGGTGACTGGATGGCTCAGGCCGTTAAGCATCTGACTTTGGTTCAGGTTGTGATCTTGCGGTTCGTGAGTTCAAGCCTTGTGTCAGCTCTGTGCTGACAGCTCAGAGCCTGGAGCCTGCTTCGGATTCTGTCTCTCTCTTTCCCTCTCTGGGCTGGCTCTCCCACTTGCACTCTGTCTCTCTCTCGAAAATAAACATTTAAAAAAAAAAAATCAGTTAAGTGACTCACGAAATGAAAGTATGACACCAGATACCTAAACTTGGTGGGAGTGGGGGAGTAAAGAATAGGTTCAAACGTAAGTAACTGTTAATTTAGACTGCTATATGCAGCAGATGTTATCTACAAACCTAGTGGTGATCACAAATCCAAAAGCAGTAATAAACATGCAAAAAATAAAGAGAAAGGAATCCCAAGTACATCATCAAAGAAAGCCAACTTATGAAAGAAGAGAACAACAGAAGAAAGGACCAGAGAAGAACTATTAAAAAAACCTGTATACGGGCGACTGGGTGGCTGAGTTTGTTCAGTGTCCAACTTTGGCTTAGATCATTATCTCACAGTTCATGAGTTCGAGCCCCATGTCAGGCTCTGTGCTGACAGTGCGGAGCCTGGAGCCTGCTTCAGATTCTGTGTTTCCCTCTCTCTTTCTTTGGCCCTCCCTCGTTCACACTGCCTCTCTCAAAAATAAATAAACGTTAAAAAAATTTTTTAAAAACCATAAACAACAAAATGATAATACATATCTATTAATAATTACTTTGAATGGAAATGGCCCTGTGCTCCAGTCAGAAGACACAGGGCAGGGGCTCTAGGTGGTTCAGTCAGTTAAGTGTCCATCTCAATTTTGGCTCAGGTTGTGACCTCACGGTTTGTGGGTTCTAGCTCCGTGTCAGGCTCTGTGCTGACAATGTGGAGCCTGCTTGGAATTCTCTCTCCCTCTCTCCTTGCCCCTGCCCCACTTGTGCCTTCTTTCCTTCTCTCGAAAGAGAAAGAAGGAAAGGGAAGGGAAGGGAAGGAAAAAGGAAAGGGAAAAGAAAAGAAAAAGACATAGGGTGACAGATTGGTTAAAAAAAAAAGACCCATCTGTATGTTGCCTATAAGAAACTTATTTCAGACCTAAAGACACATACAGATGCAAAGCGAGAGGATGGAGAAATGTTTGTCTTGCAAATGCATACAAAAAGAAAGCAGGGGTAGTAATAGTGATCTTGGATAAAATAGACTTTAAAACAAAGACTGTAACAGAGACAAAGACATTATATAATCATAATGGAGACAATCCAACAAGAAGATATAACAGTTGTAAATATTTTTGTGTCCAATATAGGAGCACCCAAATACATAAAACAGTTAATAACAAAAAGGAATTAATCGATAATAATACAAAATTAGTAGGGGACTTTAAAACCCCATTTACATCAATGGACAGATCATCCTGACAGAAAATCAAAAAGGAAACAGTGGTTTTGAAGGACACCTTGGACCAGATGATTTAACAGATATATTCAGAACATTCCATTCCTAAAACAGCAGAAGAAGATACCTTTTCGAGTGCACATGGAACACTCTCCAGAACAGATCACATATTAGGCCACAGAACAAGTCTCAAGAAATTCAAAAAGACTGAAGTCATACCACACATCTTTTCTGACCACAACACTATGAAACCAGAAATCAACCATAAGAAAATAAATCTGGAAAGAACATAAATACATGTAGGGTAAATAACATGATACTAAACAATGAATGGGTCAACCAAGAACTCAAAGAGGAAATAAAAAAATACATGGAGACAAATGGAAATGAAAACACAATAGTCCAAAATCTCTGGGATGCAGCCAAAGTGGTTCTCAGAGGGAAATTTTAGCAATACAGGTCTATCTCAAGAAGCAAGAAAAATCTGAAATAGCTTAATCTCTTACACCTAAAAGAGCTAGAAAAAGAACAATCACCCAAACCCAAAACCAGTAGCAGGAAGGAAATAATACAGGTTAGAGCACAAATAAGTGATATAGAAACCAAAAAAGATAATAGAACAAATCAATGATGCCAGGAACTTGTTCTTTGAAAAGATCAACAATATTGATAAACCTTCAACCAGACTTACAAAAAAAAAAAAAAAGAGAGAGGATTCAAATAAAATTAGATATGACAAAGGAGAAATAACAACCAATATCATAAAAATACAAAAGATTGTAAGAAACTATGTGAAAAATTATGTGCCGACTAATTGGACAACCTAGAAGAGATGGATAAATTCCTAGAAGCGGAAAACGTAGCAAAACTGAAGCAGAAAAAAATAGGAAATTTGAACAGATTATTAGCAATAAAATTGAATTAGTGATCAAAAAATGCCCAACAGACAAAATTTCAGGACCAGACAGCTACACAGGTAAATTCTACTAAATATTTAAATAAGAGTTTAGTACCTCTTCTTTACTAATTTGGATGCCATTCATTTCTCTTTTTTTGTCTAACTGCTGTGGCCAGGACTTCTAGTACTATGTTGACTAAGAGTGGTGAGAGTGGACATCCTTTGTCCTGTTCTTTACTTTACAAGGAAAGCTACCAGTTTTTCCCTATTGAGTATGATGTTTGCTCTGGGTTTTTCATATATGGCCTTTATTATGTTGTGATAAGTTCGCTCTAAACCTACTTTATTGAGGGCTTTTAAAATTTTTTTTTTTTCCAACGTTTATTTATATATTTTTTTGGGACGGAGAGAGACAGAGCATGAACGGGGGAGGGGCAGAGAGAGAGGAAGACACAGAATCGGAAACAGGCTCCAGGCTCTGAGCCGTCAGCCCAGAGCCCGATGCGGGGCTCGAACCCATGGACCGCAAGATCTTGACCTGGCTGAAGTCGGACGCCCAACCGACTGCGCCACCCAGGCGCCCCTTGAGGGCTTTTATCATGAAGGGATGTTGTACTTTGTTAAATGGTTTTTCTGCGTCTGTTGAAATGATCAAATGGTTTTTATCCTTTCTCTTATTGATGTGATGTATCACATTGATTTGTGAGTATTGAACCTCTAAAAAACCACTAGATCATGGTGAATGATTTTTTTAAATGTGTTATTGGATTCTGTTTGCTAGTATTTTGTTGAGATATTTGGTAAGGAAGAAGTAAAACTTTGGCTATTTGCAGCTGACATGATACTATATATAGAAAACCCTAAAGACTCTACCAAAAAACTATTAGAACTGATAAATGAATTCAGTAAAGTCACAGGATACAAAATCAATATGCAGAAATCTGTTGCATTTCTATACACTAATAGTGAAACTGCAGAAAGAGAAATTGAGAAAATAAGCCCATTTAGAATTGCACCAAAAATAAGATAACTAGGAATAAACCTAACAAAAAAGGTGAAAGACCTGTACTCTGAAAACACTAAAACATTGATGAAAGATGTTGAAGATGACACAAAGAAATGGACATTCCATGCTCATAGATTGGGAGAACAAATATTGTTAAAATGTCTATACTGCATAAAGCAATCTATAGATTTAATGCAGTCCCTGTCGAAATACCAGCAACATTTTTCACAGAACTAGAATAAATAATCCTAAAATTTATATGGAACCAAAAAAGACCCCAGATAGCCAAAGCACTTTAGAAAAGCAAAGCTGGAGGTATAACAATTCCAGACTTCCAAGATATATTACAAAGTTGTAATAATCAGAATAGTATGGTATTTGCACAAAAATACACTCATAGACCAATAGAACAGACAGAAAGCCCAGAAATAAACCCATGATTATAGGATCCATTAATCTTTAACAAAGGAGGCAAGAAGGGGAAAAGGCAGTCTCTTCAACAAATGGTGGCCAACTGGACAAGAGAAAACTGGACAGCAACATGCAAAGGATGAAACTAGACAATTTCTTATACTAGACACAAATTAAATGGATTAAAGACCTGGGGCACCTGGGTGGCTCAGGTGGTTGAGCGTCTGGCTCTTGATTTAGGCTCAGGTCATGATTTTGCGGTTTGTGGGACTGAGCCCAGTGTTGGAGTCTGCACTGAGCATGGAGCCTTCTTAGGATTCTCTGTGTTCCTCTCTGCCCCTCCCCCTCTCACTGATACACACTCTCTTTCAAAATAAATAAATAAACTTTAAAAATGGATTAAGGATCTAAATGTGAGACCTGAAATCATAAAAATCCTACAGTAGATCACAGGCAGTAATTTCTCTGACATCATCCATAACAACATCTTTCTGGATTTATCTCTCTTCTGTGACAAGGGCAATAAAAGCAAAAATAAGGGGCGCCTGGGTGGCGCAGTCGGTTAAGCGTCCAACTTCAGCCAGGTCACGATCTCGCGGTCCGTGAGTTCGAGCCCCGCGTCGGGCTCTGGGCTGATGGCTCAGAGCCTGGAGCCTGTTTCCGATTCTGTGTCTCCCTCTCTCTCTGCCCCTCCCCCGTTCATTCTCTGTCTCTGTCTGTCCCAAAAATAAATAAACGTTGAAAAAAAATTAAAAAAAAAAAGGCAAAAATAAACTATTGAGACTACACCAAAAAAAGCTTCTGTACAGCAAAGGAAACAGCCAAGAAAACTAAAAGATAACCTATGGAATGGGGGAAGATATTTGCAAATGACATATCTGATAAAAGGTTAATACCAAAAAAATATAAAGACATCAATTAAATAATCAAATTAAAAATTGGCAGAAGACATGAACAGACATTTCTCCAAACACGTACAGATTGCCAACAGACACATGAAGATGCTCAACATCACTGATTGTTAGGAAATGCAAGCCAAAACCAAAATGAGATATGTCCTCACACCTGACAGAATACCTAAAATAAAAAACTCAGGAAATAACAAGTGTTGGCAAGGATGTGGAGAAAAAGGAACCCTGAAGCACTGTGGGTGGGAATGCAAACTGGTGTAGTCACTGTGGAAGACAGTATGGAGGTTCCTTAAAAAGTTAAAAATAGATCAATGAAACCAGAAGCTGGTTCTTTGAAAGAATTAACAAAATTGATAAACCACTAGTCAGTTTGATCAAAAAGAAAAAGGAAAGGGCCAAAATAAATAAAATCAAGAATGAAAGAGGAGAGATCACAACCAACACAGCAGAAATAAAAACAATAATAAGAGAATATTATGAGCAATTATATGCCAATAAAATGGGCAATATGGAAGAAATGGACAAATTCCTAGAAACCTATACACTACCAAAACTGAAACGGGAGGAAATAGAAAATTTGAACAGACCTATCACCAGTAAGGAAATTGAATTAGTAATCAAAAATCTCCCCCAAAACAAGAGTCCAGGGCCAGATGGCTTTCCAGGGGAATTCTACCAAATACTTAAGGAAGAGTTAACACCTATCCTCTTGAAGCTGCTCCAAAAAGTAGAAATGGAAGGAAAACTTCCAAACTCATTCTATGAAGCCAGCATTACCTTGATTCCAAAACCAGACAAAGACCCCACTGAAAAGAACTATAGACCAATTTCCCTGATGAACATGGATGTAAAAATCCTCAATAAGATATTGGCCAATCAGATGCAACAATACATTAAAAGAATTATTTACCACAACCAAGTGGGACTTATACCTGGGATGCAGGGCTGGTTCAGTATCTACAAAGCAATTAATGTGTTTCATCACATCAGTAAAAGAAAGGACAACCATATGATCCTCTCAATAAATGCAGAGAAAGCTTTTGACAAAATACAGCATCCTTTCTTGATAGAAATCATCAAGAAAGAGGGATAGAAGGATCATACCTCGAGATCATAAAAGCCACATATGAAAGACGCAATGCTAATATCATGCTCAATGGGGAAAAACTGGGAGTTTTCTCCCTAAGGTCAGGAACAAGACAGGGATGTCCACTCTCACCACTGTTATTCAACATAGTGTTGGAAGTCTTAGCCTCTGCAATCAGACAACACAAAGAAATAAAAGACATCCAAATTGGCCAGGAGGAGGTCAAACTTTCACTCTTTGCAGATGACATGATACTCTATATGGAAAACCCAAAAATGCACCAAAAAACTGCTAGAACTGATTCATGAATTCAGCAAAGTTGCAGGAATCAACAATGCACAGAAATCAGTTGCATTCCTATTCACCAATGAAGCAACAGAAAGAGAAATCAAGGAATCGATCCCATTTACAATTGCACCAAAACCCATAAAATACCTAGGAATAAATCTAACCAAAGAGGTGAAAAATCTATAGACTGAAAACTATAGAAAGCTTATGAAAGAAATTGAAGACACACACAAAAAATGGAAAAATATTCCATGCTCCTGGATAGAAAGAACAAATAGTGTTACAATGTCAGTACTACCCAAAGCAGTCTACATATTCAATGCAGTACCTATCAAACTAACACTTGCAGGGGCGCCTGGGTGGCTCAGTCGGTTAAGCGTCCAACTCCGGCTCAGGTCATGATCTCGCGGTCGTTGAGTTCGAGCCCCGCGTCAGGCTCTGTGCTGACGGCTCAGAGCCTGGAGTCTGCTTCAGAGTCTGTGTCCCCCTCTCTCTCTGACCCTCCCCCGTTCGTGCTCTGTCTCTCTCTGTCTCAAAAATAAATAAACGTTAAAAAAATAATTTAAACTTTGAAAAAAAAATAACACCTGCATTATTCATAGAGCTAGAACAAACAATCTGAAAATGTGTATGGAACCAGAAAAGACCCTGAATAGCCAAAACAATCTTGAAAAAGAAAACCAAAGCAGGAGGCATCACAATCCCAGACTTCAAGCTGTATTACAAAGCTATAATCATCAAGACAGTATGGTACTGGCCCAAAAATAGACACTCAGGTCAATGGAACAGAACAGAGAACCCAGAAATGGACTCACAGACGTATGGCCAAGTAATCTTTGACAAAGCAGGAAACAATATCCAATGGAATAAAGACAGTCTCTTTAGCAAGTGGTGCTGGGGAAACTGGACAGGAACATGCAGAAAAATGAACCTGGACCACTTTCTTACACCATAGTCAAAAATAAACTGGATGAAAGACCTAAATGGAAGACAGGAAACCATCAAAATCCTTGAGGAGAAAGCAGGCAAAAACTTCTTTGATCTTGGCCGCAGCAACTTCTTACTCAACACGTCTCCAGAGGCAAGGGAAACAAAAGCAAAAATGAACTACTGGGACCTCATCAAAATAAAAGCTTCTGCACAATGAAGGAAACAGTCAGCAAAACTAAAAGGCAACTGACAGAATGGGAGAAGATATTTGCAAATGACATATCAGATAAAGGGTTAGTATCCAAAATCTATAAAGAACTTATCAAACCCAACACCCAAAAAACAAATAATCCAGTGAAGAAATGGGCAAAGGACAGGAATAGACACTTCTCCAAAGAAGACATTTGGATGGCCAACTGACACATGTAAAAATGCTCAACATCACTCATTATCAGAGAAATACAAATCAAAACCACAATGAGATACCACCTCACACCTGTCAGAATAGCTAATATTAACAACCCAGGCAACAACAGACGTTGGCAAGGATGTGGAGAAAGAGGATGTCTTTTGCACTGCTGGTGGGAATGCAAACTGGTGCAGCTACTCTGGAAAACAGTATGGAGGTTCCTCAAAAAATTAAAAATAGAACTACCCTAGGACCCAGCAACTGCACTATTACACACACACACACACACACACACACACAATGGAGCATTACTCGGCAATCAAAAAAAAAAAAAAAAGAATGAAATCTTGCCATTTGCAACTACATGGATGGAACTAGAGGGTATTATGCTAAGTGAAATGAGTCAGAGAAAGACAAATATCATATCACTTCACTCATATGAGGACTTTAAGATACAAAACAGATGAACATAAGGGAAGGGAAACAAAAATAATATAAAAACAGAGATGGGGACAAAACATAAGAGACTCTTAAATATGGAGAACAAACGGGGTTACTGGAGGAGTTGTGGGAGGGGGGATGGGCTAAATGGGTAAGGGGCATCAAGGAATCTACTCCTGAAATCATTGTTCCACTATATGCTAACTAACTTGGATATAAATTAAAAAAATAAAAATAAATTTAAAAAAGTTAAAAATACAACTACCCTATAATAACTACTGGGTATTTATTCAAAGAATAGGAAAACACTAATTCAAAAGGATACATGCACTCCTATGTTTATTGCAGCATTATTTATAATAGCCAAATCATGGAAGGTACCCAAATGTCCCAAATGTCTGTCGACAGATGAATGAATAGAAGATGTGGTATATGTATTCAATGGAATATTATTCAGCCATAAAAAAGAATGTAATCTTGCCATATGCAACAACATGGTTGGATTCCAGAGAGTTTAAAGCTAAGTGAAATAAGTCATTCAGAGAAAGACAAATACCATATTATTTTAGTCAAATGTTGAATTTATGGAAAAAAAACAAATGAACAAAGGGGAAAAAAAAGAGGCAAACCAAGAAACCGACTCCTAACTATAGAGAACAAACAGATGGTTACCAGAGGAGGGGTGGGTGAGGCGATGGGTAAAATAGGTGGAGATTACGTTTACCATGATGAACACTGAGTAAAAATGGAAGTGTTGAATCAGTATATTGTACACCTAAATCTAATATAACACTGTACATTAACTCCACTGGAATTAAAATTAAAAAACAAAAGATTTGAGTTATACACACAGAGGAATATTAGTTAGCCATAGATAAAGAGTAAACTCTGCCTTTGAGACAACATGGATGGACCTTGAAGGTATTATGCCAAGTGAAGTAAGTCAGAGGAAGACAAATATCATATGATCTCACATATATGTGAAATCTAAAAATAAAATATAACGACAAAGAAAACAGCAAAACCTGAATTCAGATGCAGAGAACACATTGGTAGTTGCCAGAGCCTGGGGGTTGGGGATTTAGCAAAATTTGTGAAGGTGATCAAAAGGCACAAACTTCTAGTCATAAAATAATAAGTTATGGGGATAAAATATACAGCATGGTAAGTATAATTAATAATACTAGATTGAACATTTAGAAGTTGCTGAGAGTAGATGCTTAAAGTTCTTATGAGAAGAATTATCTATTGTATCTAGTGGTAATGATGTTAACTAGACATACTATAGTGATCATTTCCCAGTATATATTCATATGGAATCAGTTTGTTTTACACCTAAAATTAATGTTTTATATCAGTTTCATTTCGGTTAAAAAAGTAGCACTGCTTTATTGGGTAGCTGTGAGGATTAAGTTCCAGTGGAGTGCTTTTGCTGCTTCTTGTCGCTTCTGTAGTTCGGTTTGGAACATCCCTCCTCTGCCTTTTGCCTCACAGAGGTCCATATTAGGCCTCTTATTTTTCCAGTGTCTCAGAGACCCATACTCTTTCTCTTTATCCCACCACCTAAGCTTTATTTCTTCCTGCTCTTCACTGGTATAGTCATTTTTATTGTCACAAATCTTTCTCCTCTTTTGTCATGAATTCCTATCTAAGTATTTCATTCTTAGCTTTTCCATTTGTACATCTTAACCCCACATGAGTTATAAGCTCCTTATAGAGTATCCTTCACATTGTAGGTTCTTGAATATTTGTAGACTTGGTAGGATTTCTTGAAAATGCAAAATTTAATGAGAACTGATTATGGATTAGAGAAAATGATTTTAGAACCAGTGGTGAATAAGTGCAAAGAAAATTAAGGCAAAAATATAGGCAGAAAGAAAACAAAACACGAAAATCAAACCAAACTTCAAATGGAGCATGTTTGCAAATGAGAGTATTAAAGCTGGAATTTGCAGGGGGAAATGAAAGGGAAAAGAATGGAAACATCCCAGTCCTGCTTCAGATTATACTAGACTTAGCCTGTTGACAGTTTGACATGACTTTAGGGAATATTTAATATTGCTCTTTGTAATTATTTCTGATAAATGTTTGTTTACCGGATGTTTAGAATAGGGTTTTCTAGTCTATTTAGTTCATTTACAAATGACTGAAGAAAAATGATATTTTATATTTGTAGTGCCAAGTTGGAAAATGGATGAGAGTTTGGAATTTAAGAATTCTTTCACTAAGGTATAAAAATAACAGACTAATATAACGGGTTAGGAAAGAAATCAGTAAGGGTATTTGGATTCCAGGTCAGGTTATAAAGAATTTTGTTAAAGTTAATAGTTTGGTGGAGTTTGCTAAGATACAGGAAATTAAATTTTAACCAAAAATGTCCTATAGTTAGAATTCAGCTGTATCTAATGGTAGTATACACATAGATTTTTATTTTTAGCCAACTTTGTAACCACTTAGTTGCAATTAATGAAATGAAATATTAACCCAAAGATGTCATAAAAAGCCTATTTGCCTGGTACAGAATCACCAGGCAAATGGGCTTTTTGTTCATGTGTGCCTACACAACTCATGGCTTCTTGATTTTTCCAGACACTTAGTGGCAGAAGAGTTTGAGGCCTTTCCAAAGTATAAAGAGGAGTAAATATTAAAGAGATAGTGATTTAAAAAGTGGCCATGTTGTGTATTAAATTTAAAATCTCCCTGACCTGACATCATAGTTGCAAAGTAAATTGTCACGCAGTTCTGCAGTTCTAAAACTGCAACATAACAGAATGGTGAAAAGTAGGAAAATCACAGATTGTGAGATAGAATTGTTATGAAATATGTGAAATTGTGAAATACAATTGTTCAGAATGAGATCAGGGAGAAGGGGGAGTAACAGCATGGCCTCTGATGAATGCTTCTATCGGTTCTGTTGTTAAAGACACGCAGACTGAGTGTATGCCAGAAGCTCACCTGGGCTGGGCTGCTTTCCCAGGATAATTCAAACTGGGTGGGGGGTAGCTCCTAAGTTTGGCCTCCCAGAGTACTGACCTGTCTGCCAAAACATTAAATATTTTTGGTCACATTAAATATTTTTTGTGAATTTGATTTACAGAAATAACTGCAATTTTATTTCAAATACCTTTGGTGTTTTCTAAGCATTTTTCTTTTTATCAATCCTGAATAAAACAGTCAAAGTCTACTCTACAACTCCCCAGTAACAACAACGATTATAGTGCACCCAGCTAGTACACATGGAAGTGCTGTAACACAGGGAGGTGTTGATGCAAAGATAATCATTTAGGTGGTCCAACTTTCCATCTTAACTGTGTTTCATTGATGTATTTATAAGGATTAGTAAAGTATACATTGTTGAAATAAAGATGTCGTTGCTCCTACAGTGTTAAGAGTTACCAAATTGATGTGACCTTAACTTTTATTAACAACTGTGTATTAAGCACAAAGAATGGATGTTTTCCTATTTGAGATATGTGCAATTTATAATACCAAACTTTATCTCCTATGAGAAGGAAAATTCTTCCTCTCCTACATAGCTTCCTCCTATTTTATTTTCATTATTATTATTATTATTATTATTATTATTACTATTTGCTTTCTCCTACTTTAAATTGACATTCTCTAAAACTAATATCTTTAAGCCCTGGAAGTCTTTGACTTCATCCAGTTTGGTGGACCCTGATTTTTACTTTACCAATTTCACACTGTATATTAAAAGCATCATTTGCCATGATCAAGTGAGATTTATTCCAGAGATGCAAGGATGGTTCAGTATCTGCCGATCAATCAGTGTGATACACTACATTAACAAAATGAAGGGTAAACATCATATGATCCTCTCAATAGATGCAGAAAAGCATTTGTCAAAATTAAATACCTATTCATGATAAAAACTGCAAACAGTGTGAGCTTAGAGGCCAACATAATAAAGGCTATATATATATGAAAAACCCAGAGCTAACATCATGCTGAATGGTGAAAAACTGAGAGCTTTTCCTCTGATATCAGGAATAAGACAAGGATGTCTTGCCACTTTTATTCAACATAGTACTCGAAATCCTAGGCATAGCAGTCAAAGAATTAAAAGACATCCAGATTGGTAAGGAAAAAGTAAAACTGTCACTATTTGCAGATGACACGATACTACACACAGAGAACCCTAAAGACTCTACCAAAAAAACTATTATAATAAATTAATTCAATAAAGTTGCAGGATACAAAATTGACATATAGAAATCTGTTGCATTTCTGTACACTAATAAAGTAGCAGAAAGAGAGGGGAACAAAACAGTTCCATTTACAATGGCACTGAAAAGAATCAAATACCCAGGAATAAAATTAACCAAGGAGGTAAAAGACTGTACTCTGAAAACTATAAAACACTGATGAAGACACTGATGATGATTCAGACCAATGGAAAGATATTTTATGCTCATGGAATGGAAGAGTTTATATTATTAAAATATCCATGCTACCCAAAGCAAATCACGGATTCAATAAAATCCCTATCAAAATACCAATAGCATTTTCCACAGATCTAGAATAAAAAACCCTAAAATTTGTATGGAACCACAAAAGACCCCAAATAGCCAAAAAGAATCTTGAGAAAGAAAAGGGAAACTCAGAGGTGTCACAAACAACCCCAGATATCAAGATGTACTTACAAAGCTGTAGTAATCAAAACAGTACTGTACTGGTACAAAAGCAGGCACATAGATCAATGGGACAGAATAGAGAGCCCAGACATAAACCCATGTGTGTATAGACAACTAATCTGTGACAAAGGAGGCAAGGGTGTACAATAGGGAAAGGCAGTCTCTTCAGTTAGTGGTGTTGAGAAAACAGGAGCACTTTCTTACACCGTACACTAAACGTAAACTCAAAATAGTTTGAAGACCTAAATGTGAGACCTGAAACCATAAGACTAGAAGAAAACAGACAGGAATCTCTTTGACTTTGGCCTTTGCAACATTTTCCTACATATGTCTCCTGAGCCAAGGGAAATAAAAGCAAAAACGAACTATTGAGACTACACCAAAATTAAAATCTTTTGCACAGTGAAGGAAACTATCAACAAAATGAAAAGGTAGCCTAATGAATGGGAGAAGACATTTATAAATGATATGTCCAATAAGGGGTTCATATCCAAAATATACACAGAACTTAAATAACACACACACACACACACATAATCCAATTAAAAAATGGACAGAAGACATGAATAGACATTTCTCCAAGAATATACAGATGGCTGGGGTGCTTGGGTGGTTCAGTTGGTTAGGTGTCTGACTCTTGATTTCAGTTTAGATGTGAAACTGAACATGGGATCAAGCACCACACCAGGTCCAAGCTGACAGCATAGAGCCTGCTTGGATTCTCTTTCTCCTTCTCTCTCTGTCCCTTTCCCACTCAATGTGTGTTCTCTCTCAAAATAAACTTAAAAAAAAAAAAGACCTATAGATGGCCAACAGACACATGAGAAGATGCTCAACATCACTGATCATCAGGGAAATGCAAATCAAAACCACAGTGAGGTATCACCTTCCATTATAATGGCTAGTATCAAAGAGGTCAGAAGTAACAAGTGTTGTCAAGGGTGTCCATAAAAAGGAACCCTAAGGCACTGTTGGTGGAAATGCAAATTGGTATAGCTGCTGTGGAAAACAATATGGGGCTTCCCCCCAAAATTAAAAATAGAAATGTAATCCAGTAATTCCAGTACTAGGTATTTACCCAAAGAAACCAAAAGCACTAATTTGAAAAGATATATACAATCCTATGTTTCTTGAAGCATTATTTACAATAGCCAAGATAGGAAAGCAACCCAACTGCCCATCAATAGATGAATGAAGATGTTGTATGTATACAATGGAACATTAGCCATAAAAAAGAATGAAATCTTGCCATTCGTGACAATATGGATGGATTTAGAGGGTATAATGCTAAGTGAAATAGGTCAGAGAAAGACAAATATCACGTGATTTCATGTATATATGGAATCTAAGAAATGAAACATGGATAAACAAAAAAGTAGAAACAGACACATAAATAGAACTGGTGGTTGACAAGATGTGGATGGTAGATATCGGGTAAAAATGGGTGAAGGAGGGAGTGGGAAGTATGGGTTTCCAGTTATGGAATAATCACAAGGATGGAAAGTACAGGATAGGTAAAAGTAGTCAGTGGTATTGTAATAGTATTGTATGGTGACAGATGGTCGCTGTACTTGTGCTGAGCATGACATACATACAGAGTTGTCAAATCACCGTGAAACTAACACTGTGTGTCAACTAAGAAAAAAATTAGTGCTACTTCACAACTCGAAGAGGAAGAGGAATAAATTTCTAATTGGAGAAATCTCTCACAAGACTTGGTGTCACTAACATCCCAGCCCCACTAGTTTCTTTGGTACAACCAAGACATGAGTTTTGTCGCCTACCTTAGATAAGTGTGTTCATCATCCAGGCTAACAACTGGTTTGGCCTTCCGGGAAGGAATCTCTTCCACAAACATATTTGAAGGTCCCTCTGTGACCCTTTCTTCAAAGGGGACTTCTCGTCAAGGGTTCCTGGTTACTAACTAGACAAATCCTGGCTACTTAATACCTATACTGTAGCTGTTACTCTCACAGCAAACTTTTGTATGGCTAAACCACAAGAAACTGATCAATGTCTGGCTTCTTCTTGTATCTAAATTATAGAAGATTTCGCAGCAGCCTTGTTCCCTGTGTTGTTGCATTTATTACTAAACACCTAAAGGCCACACAGAGATGATGTTTCACCATTTTTGACAGTGAACTGTTTTTTTTTATTATTATTAATGTATACATCTCATGACAGGATGAAAATACCTGATACTTTCTCTGCCTCCTAATAGCCAGTGTCAAGACAAAAGGGAGGGAGTGTGTCAGGAGGCTCTAAGGAAGATTTCCTCCTTCATCAAAGGGCAAGAGTTGATGAAGGGAGGATGGAGCTGCCTCTTTCCTGCTTGGGACATTATTGTTAGAGCACATCATACTTGGAGCTGCCGCAGCTGTCTTGTGTCCAAGAGGATGGCGGAGTAGAATACGAGAGCCTGGCCTCCGAACCAGCCTTGGGGCCAGCTTTATTTTATGTAAGAAACATAAATCCAGATTGTTTATATGACTTACAGATTAGTATTCTGTCATTCATGGCCAAAAATTTGCTTTCCCCATTTCACCACGCTCTAAAGAAAAATATCCAATGATTGATTTACTCATTCAGTACATTTTATTCAGTGCTTATCATGAATCAAAATCTTTATGAAAACCATCAAATGAAATATAGTACAGTATATTAAACCTTTTAGTTCTGTGGCTAGATATCACATTCAGATCTGTGTCTTTTCAGATACAAAGCAAAGATAAGTTTCATCTTAGCAATTCTAGTTGCAAAATAAGTTCTTGTAATTGTTGATTTTATAGTTTCAGTTGCCAGAGTTACTTGGCTGAGATGAGTTTTGATGCCTTTTTTTGGCGGGGGCGGGGGGTGGTCAGGGAGGGAGGGAAACCCATTGGGAACAAAGGTTCAGTTCAGTTAAGTCATGTGCCAGGCTGTATACCAGGATTATACTTCTTTCTAGGATTATACTGAAAACTAAGTAACTTTTTAGGATTGTCTTGAGATCTAAGTAATTTAAATGAAGCTTATGAATTTGTTAGTTTACTTCTTAACAAAACTTAAAGCCTGAGCTGTATGGAAGTTTACAGTTTCTTTGGGGTGGGAGAAACTGCTCTGGGCTTTAAGGCCATCCAAGCAATCACTTACTGAAGTTAATACAATTGGTTACCTCAGTTGGATGTCCCAATTAGAGGTGTGTACCATTTCTAATATCCCAGTCAGATTTGCATTGCTTCAGGCTGCTTGGCCTCCCAAATACGAGCTTATGAAGCATGTTTTGATTCTCGGCTTTTCAGTACCCCTATGCCTACTGAAAATGAAGGGATTCCTTTGCTTAAATTAATAAGTAGATTCTAAAAATTACCTAAAAAGAATGCTTTTATGACAGGGTGATTTTTAGGAGAGAGCAGTGAAAGAATTAGGGGGAGCTTTAGGGTCTTGTGTCTGTTTTGCATTTAGTGGAGAAGCACAAACAAAGTAAATCTTTCAGTGATCAGTTTGAGCCAACTTTGAAAAGAGTACTTTATAATAATAGTAAAAAGATAGGAGAGATGGCCCCAGTGGACCCCATGGACCCTGACCTTAATGTCAATAGAGAACTGGACTGCAGTGCCTTCAGCTGTCCTTTCACTTGTGGCTAAGAGAGGGCTCTCTAAATTGAAATTTTATTTATTTTATTTTTTATTATGAGAAAGGCAGCATTGCAACACTGAGGAAAAAATGAATTGGCTGTTAGATTTATTATATATGTCATTATTAGGGGAGTTTAAAAAAAACTGTGGGTTTTTTTTCTTATTCCTTATCATAAATCTTACAGTAAACATTTTCCTTGTGCTTGCAGTCAGATATTTCTGAGTGTTACACCATTGTGTAATGAACACCAGGCAGGGACATATGATGTAGCCAAGAATTAGAAATGTTCCTCCACGGTACAAATAATGCCAAAACTATATCTTAGAAATGTTATTACTGATAATCTTTTAACTATTATAGTCAAGTAAATGGTAAACGAATCCCAAGTAAGAATATTAAGGTCTCCGAGTTTAGAATGCAAAGCAGTGGTTGTTTATATATATATTTTTAATCAAGCAAAAATTTGGATCAACTAATAGCTGATTCTTAAACACCTTTTTATATGGGATAATTTTAGATTTATAGAAAACTTGCAAAGATAGTACAAAAAATGTTTCTCTTCACCTAGCTTCTTTAGGACATGTGTCAAAAGAAGAGGGTACAATCCCATTAACTACAGATCTCATTCGGATTTCAGATGTCCTTTTCCTGTGCCAGGAGCCAGTTGAGGATCCTGTCCTTTCTTCTGGTCACCATGTTTCCTTAGTCTCCATTCAGTGGCAGTCTCTCTTTATTTTGGTGCTTTTGACAAGTACTGGTTGCATACTTTGTAGAATGTTCTTCAATTTGAGTTTGTATATCTTCTCATGATTAGATGGGGGCTATGGGTTAGAGGGAAAAGCACCATGGAGATAAAGTGCTCTTCTCATTTTAGCAGGGAGGTCCATGATATCAACATGGCTTATCACTGGTGCTGTTAATTGTAATCATTTGGCTTAAGGTGGTGCCTGCCAGGTTTCTCCACCATAAAGTTTCTGTTTTCTCCCCCTTTTTATATATGTTTATTCACTAACGGCAGCCCACATACAAGGGCTGGGAGGGGGTGGGTATTGAACTTTACCTCCTGCAGTGAGGAGTGTCTACATATTTTATTTGTAATTCTGTAAGGAAGATTTGTCCCTTCTCATTTATTTATTCAGTCATTTAATTATACCAATATGAACTTGTTGATATTTTTTCCTTTGGGTTATAATTTCGTATTACTTATTACGTTGTTGTTGACATTGTATGGCTTTGTCCAGTGGAATATCTTGGAGGTTGGCGTTTGTGTCTTTTTGGGCCTCCATCTTTTTTTTTTTTTAACCTTTTTTTTTTTTAACTTTTCACTTTCTAGTGGTATAAGATTCTTGTGTTTTCCCTCCCCAGCCCTGGACTCCACATTTCTCTAAGGAATCCTAGTTCCATTTCTTAATGAATGCTATTAGAAACTGAGATCTTGGCCCTGATTGTGCTCGTATTAGTTTCCTATTAGTGCTTGTACTGTGAGTGGAGTGGCTTAAACAACACACATTTATCATCTCACAGTTATGGAGGTTACCAGTCTGAGGTGACTCTGGGCTAAAATCAAGGCATTGTCAGGACTGGTTTCTTTCTGTAGGCTTTTGTATAGAATCGGTTTCCTTGATTTTTCCAGCTTTAATTGGACACTCAGTCCCTTGCGCTTGGCCCCCTTTCTCCACCTTTAAAGCCAACAAAGACTGGTCACATCCCTCTCGCTTACATGAGTCTTTTCCTGCTTCCCTCTCCCACTTTTAAGGACCCCTCTGATTGCATTGGGTCCAGTAGGCTAATCCAGGATAATCTTCCTATCTTAAGTTCAGCTGATTCTTTTTTGCCATGTCACATACTCACAGGTCTGGGAATGAGGATAGACCTATTTTGTGGGGACATTATTCTGTCTATCACATGCTAGTTGTTCTTCTCAGTGTACAGAACTAGTAATGTACTTCACTTAGGAATTCATGTTGCACAGCAGTGGGCTTCTTAGATGTCAATTCATCTAGGAAATTGATTAAATGGGAAATCTTGCCCAGTATGAAAGACAGATTTTAGTCCCACACTAGTGTGAACCCACAAATTATAAGCAAGGAGCCTTATCTCGCCAACCAAAAGCCATCGGTAGGTGTTTCCTTAGTGTCAAGCACGACATCCTACTGTCTGCAGGTAGATAGGTTAATCTCTTTGTGGAGTCTGTGAAATTTGCAGTAAGGCTGGTTTTTATCTTGCAAGTTAAGCAGCTTATGAGAGGGATGTAGACAGCATTACCTAATATAAAATGTTGAGTTCAAAGAAGATAGGGCTTCCCTAACTTTGTGTAGCATTTAACACCCTGACCAAAGTTGAAATTCTGAGAAATAATTACTTGTTCTGGATTTATATGTAAATTATCATTGTACATAACTGCACCCTCAGTAAATACAGTATTTGCTCATGACTGTTGTGATGTAAGTTTGTACAAAAATTTGCATCTGTTTATATCACTCATTCTCATGTATTAGATGCCTGTGGATAGCATTCCCTTAGGATTGAAGATGTAATGAAGAGAACAATTTGTCTCTTCCATGTTGTTTTTGGTGTCACATTTATAGTCTCATAGTAGATACCATAATGAATTAATGAATACATGGACAACAGTGATACATCAGATTAATTTATCTTTGAAGTTCAGTTTTCATAGGACTAGGTGAGTAGTGCAGATGTTTTTATGATTCCCTTAACTGTATCCTCATTGAAGTGGAAAAAAGGAAAAAAAATGTGTAAAGAGCTTTTTTTTTAATCAGAAGAGTGCATGATGTTAAAAATCCACTCAATTCGTTTTTTTTTTAATACAACTCTGAAATTTGATAAAAGAGAATTTAAGCCAAGGAAAACCAGTTTCTAAAATTATACAGTGGTTTTTGACAATAGAGTATGCTTGGGGATTACTCTTGTCTGCTTTGAGAAAGAGAAGGCAATGCTGATAACATAAATGGGGTTTTAGAAGGAAGACAGAAGGAGCCATGCCAGCATGCACAAAATCTGTCTTTATAAACCTGCCAGACTCCCAATCCTTGTCTTAGAAATTCAGGTGATGGATGGAATGCCCTCCAATGGAAAAGTATGAAAAAAACAAGTAATACAGACTAATTTCAGATGACACGATCAATTGTACTGTTATTTATCTAGCTATAGACATGTGAAGTAAATGTCATAAAAATGTATGTTTGAGGATCTCCAGAATGTTAAAACTGTGGATATTGCTTTAAGCACAAAGTATACACTGATGGCAATGACATGGGGAAAAAAATTCACAAGATTGTTCCTATGATTCTTATGAAAGGGAGAAAAACGTTCAAGCTTAAGGGAGTAGAAAAGATTCAGAAGCATTAGTGATGTACAAATGGATTTGAGAAGGTGAAGGCACAAAGGAGAAGAATAATCCCATCTTCAGAGGAGAAAGGTCCAAGAACCTGACTGATGCATCCATTTTACTTCCCTTTCTGGGATTTCTGAGACATATACAGGCCATCAGACAAGTTTCATGGCACAGCCCCAGAAGTCTTGCTACAGCTCCCTTTCCCCAAGGGAGCAACAGATATTCTCACTTGGTTTGGAGAAATACATTTTACCTGTCAGTATCATTCAGTCTAGAACATCCTTTATAAATTTGAAGACCGTTTAGAATTGAAATTTGAGGAAAATGCACAGCATTAAAGAGAGTCTAGTACTAAAAAAAAAAATGGGAAGTCTAACCTCTGAGGAATATATAGTTCTCCTAGAAGAACTTAAACTATGTTTATTTACCTAATACCTTTAAAGAGATTTAAGTATATATTGCAGACAGACTGTTTAGCACACTGGTTGAAAACATCAGCTATGGAGCCAGATTGTCTCTGTCTGAAACTTGGTTTTAACCACTGATTAGCTCTTTGAGTTTCAGTATGCCTCAGTTTCCTTATCCATAAAATAGGATAATAATTTTACCTAATTCATAGGGTTGTCTTGAGAATTAACAATTCAGCTTAGAATAATATCGGGCACATGGCAATCATTCAGTGAGCAGTTTTATTAAAATTATTACTCTTCTTATTTGTCATAGCTTCTATATTTTGCCGTTTGTCCGTAATAATTGGCTGCTATAGAAAGAATCAACTGTAAGTCTTAAAAATTAAAGAGGCAATTGCTGAAATAAACTCAGTAAGTAGGCCAGATAAAATCAGACTAGTGAGGTAGATGATGAAACCAATGGATTGGATTTTCCTTGAGCACAATGTCAATTGAAAGGAGATGAAAAGTAGAAGATGAGTCCAGAAGTTAACATCTAGCTAACAGAAGTTCCAGAGAGAAAGTTTGAGAGAATGAAGGGGAGAAAAGTGTATCTTCTTAAATACCGAAAAGAACAGTCCCAGTGTTAAAGACTCATATTGGAGGAATGTAACGACTGCTGGGCAGACACTAATGAAAACATGCCTCACCTAGACTCATACAGGTCACATTTCATAAAACTGAGAATAAAGAGGAAATCATGAAAGCTTCCAGAGGGGAAAATTTGGTTATCTCCACAAATCAGATTGATGTCCAGTTTCTCACAAGCCATATTAGATGATGGAAGAGTGTGGGAAGAAAGCTTTAAAATTCTCAGGGGAAAATGATTTGGAATTTCAAGTTTTGTGTTTAGCGAAACTACCCTCCAAAAAGTTGAGGACAAATAAATACATTTTAGGAATGCAAAGAGTCAAACATTTATTGAAAGAAATTCCTTCAGGAGGACTAACAAGGACATAAGATAAAATAACCAGTGATAAGCAGGGAAGCCAGTGAACTTGAGTCAGGTCTAAGTAATTAAAATTGTTTCCATGAAAAAAAAATTGTTTCTGTGAAGCATAAGGAATGTGTTAGTAATAGCAGCTTTGGAGAACTAGTAGATGATTTATACAAATTTTGGAAAGGGGACAAGAGGAAAACATACTTTTTTTGTTTGGAGAGCATTATTGTTTGACTCAATGTTGATATAATTATAGAAGTTTAAATGTTTGTCAAAAATAGAAAGTTGAAAAAACTTTGATGACCATTAAAAGAACAAAATAGAGTATACAGTTTCCAAATCACTGGAATAGGAGTTAGCAAACTGTTTCATAAAGGGCTAGATAGTAAAATATTTCAGGCGTTGTGGGCAGTACTGTCTCTGCTGCACCTGTTTGACTCAGCCCCTGCAGCACAGAAGTGGCCGTGGATAATCTATATAAATAAATGGGTATGGCTGAGCTCCAATCAAACTTTGTTCATTAATGTGAAATTTGAATTTGATGTATTTTTCGTATCTTCTAAAACATTCTTGGATTGTGTGCCATTCAAAGACAGTGGGCTGGATTTGATCCATAATTTGCTGACCTCTGCATCAGAGAACAAAGGAAGGAGGCTGAGAAAACTTAGTAATTTCAGCTAAAGACAGAAAAGGGGAGAGAGGTGGGCAAGAAATCAAAGTCCAACACACATGAAACATAAATGTCAGGAAAAGAAACAGCAGTTCCCCTAAGGACATAAACAGGGAAGAATAGTAGGTGGGAATTTTTAGAGTGTCGTGACATTGTTATAACTTCCAAGTGTGTGATCGTTGCCCTAGTAATTCATTTTATTGTATTTTACGAAACTGTTAGTCAATAATGGTTAAGGAATTAAAATTAAAATTGGTTTGAGAAACACTAGTAGAGAATACAGTGCAGGTATTAAAAAATGAAGTAGATCCATATGTATAGACACGTTAAATGAAAAAAAGGAAATCACAGAACAGTATACAAGGTATGACTCTTAAGTGTTTTTTTAAAACCCCAATCATACATGTAATGAATTTTTTAAATGTAGAATAAGTCACATCAAACTATTAGCTGTGATTATAAAACAAATTATGACAGGTGGACCAGGGTTGAAAGATGTGGTAATGAAGACATATTTCTTGTTTGAATCTATATACTTTTATCTTGTTTGATACTTTTTTTTATAGTAATAGGTTTTCATTTATTGTGTAATGCTTTTTAAATATTTTATTATTTAATGATCTCATGGTCCTTTCAATACTTGTCATTTGAATATCCATATGGAAAATAGGACCTATACTGCTACTTCACATGATATATAAAAATTCATTTGAGATGGATTATAAACCAAAATGTGAAAGTTAAAACAGTAGAGCTTCTAGAAGAATACGTGGAATAATGTCTTCACAACTTTGGAGCAGGCAAAATTTTCTTAAATGATGCACTACAAGCACCAGCCACAAGGAAAAGATTTGTAAATTGGGCTTCATTAGTGTTAGATGTTAGGTGTATAACAAGACACCGTTAAGGGAGAGAAAATGCAAGCTACAGATTGAGGGATGATATTTGGCATATTGCATCTTTGAAACCTAGAGTTATATAGAGTTACTGTGTATGTGTGTGCAAAAAGTTTGGAGAAGCACTTCACAAAGACATCGAAGACTTGCATATGAAAAGGCTGTCACTGTCATTAATCATAAGAGAAATTCAAGCTCAAACCACTGTACCTGGATTAGAAGGGCTAAAATTAAAAGGACCTATAAGACCTAGAGTTGCCGAAGCCATTAATAGAGCAGGTAGAGCGCTCATACGTTGCCGTGGGAGTGTCAGTTGATACAATCACTTCGAAAACATGCTGTCTACTGAAGCTGGGCATATGTACATCCTGCGATGAAGCTGCTTCACTCCTGAGTACTCAACTCTATAGAATTTAGTGCTTGTGTTTGACAAAAGATACAAGAATATCCATATTAACTTTATTCCTAATAGCTAAGAAATCTCTCCCTCAAGAGTATAAGTTGTGGCATATTCATATAACTGACCGTTAAAGCATTTTTGTTTTGATATTGTGAATAGGAACTTGTTACATTTTTATGATCCTTGATATAATATTCTTAGTATTATTATAACTTCTTAATCACAATAATGATAATAGCTATTATTTATTGGCAGTTTGTGATAAGTCTTAGTTCTTACAACAATCCCTATTCGGTACATACTATCACGGCATTATGCTCATTTTGACATTTGGAGTCGGTGAGGGACAAAGACTGAACAGCTCTTTTGTGGTAGAGCTATGGTTCTAACCCGGGCAATCTCACTCCAGAGCTACACTGCCGAAAGGCGCTACACTGTGGGCCTCAGTGTCCTCGGGTGAAGGAGGAGAGATGATGGGATCAAGTCCAGTACTGATGGATATGACTGACAGTACAGTGCGTGACTAATAATTGGGAGTACAGCAGCAAGACCTACACTGAAGTGGGTTGTTGGGTGTGTATTCATTTGTATTTGTAGACTCCAGTATTCTAGCTCGGACTTATTCAAACCAAAGAGTCTTATGGTTTTTAAAATCATTAACAAATGACTTAATGATCCTTTTATATATTCCCAGGGTGCCACTGTCTTTACCAAATGACGTTTTAAAACTATCGTTTTAGTCGTGTTCTTTGTTTGCAAGGAACTACCACTTACTGCAAAGATACACGTGGCTGTAAGGGAGATGGACTCTTACGGACACCCGAGAGGCGGATCCATAGACTGGCCAGCTTGTGGAGACTAAAACTGTCTTCTGCTCTGGATTACAATCAACTTTAGGCACTTCAGCAAGATTTTTAGATCTGTACTACAGTGTGCAATGTTTATTTTCCCTCAGCTGCTACTGTCATAGTATCTGCTTTTTTATCCATCCATTTACCTTTATATTGCCAGTGCTTTTTCTCCATGGTCTCAGGTAAAATTCTGAGGGAGAACATTTGATTGGCCATGAGAGTTACTGTGTTTGGGCCAAGTGTTTCGTGCTTCATAGACTATTGAACAGGCTATAGATTGGCTGTCTTAAGTCAGCTATTTACCACACTAGTTTTAGTCATTTCTGGCCAGGAAGGGATGGCTGGTTAGGTAAAACATGGCTCGTCCAAGGCTGGCTACCTCTTTGGTAGCAAGGTTGATTCGCCCTAAGTGTAAAGGGATTGTGATCACAGTGTATATTCTGGTTAGTGTGTTTAGTACCCATTACACATTTTGTGTTTTCAATAAAATCTAAAGAAGTGGCCAGCATTGAAAATAGTTGAATTTAGACACTGACTGGTACAGAATGGGAAATATGAAAGAGAATGCTTGTATACATGACTTGAGAACAATCCTTTGCTTACTGTTTTATAAGCCTAATAACATATTGTTGTATATCTCTTGTAGGTACCTTGGTTAAAATGGTTAGGATTGTTAAAACTTTGGATGATTTACTGGTAAATATTAGGAAAGTTTTTTTCCCTGCTATTTTAATAGCTAGGCTTGGCTTGAAAAAAAGTTTTTGAGAATTTTGCAAACCCTTTAAGACTATTCTCTGGTATAGGTGTTATTTAACCCAAGGTATATCGTGAGGTGATTAGGATAGTAACTAATCCATAGTAAAAAAAAAAAAAATTGAAATACTCAATACTATGTGGATATTGGTAATAAAATTGTATGTAAATACTTGTTAAATTGATTCTAGGTTGGGCCATGCAGGCTGCTGCCTATATCTTCATTCATAGGAAATGGAAAGATGACAAGAGCCATTTTGAAGACATGATTGATTATTTTTGTGACATCCATGAACCACTTCAACTCCTCATATTCCCAGAAGGGACTGATCTCACAGGTAGGTAACCTAGGCTTAGATCACAGAATTTTAAAACATGAAGGAAGTTAGAAATCATTTAGTCTAAACTTATTCCTCACATGAAGCAACTGAACTAAGATTAATGGCCCGCCACTAAGATCACTCACTCAGTTCATCGGTAGCACGTCAGAACCTAGAATTCCTGGTTTCCAGACCATGGAATCTATGATGGGCAACTTCAAGAGGCCATTACTGTTCCTCCTTGCCATCCTAGAGCTTTATATTTTTATTTTATTTTTAATTACAGTATTTATTTCAGAGAGAGCGTGAGTAGGGGAGAGGATCAGAGGCAAAGAGAGAGAGAGCATTTTAAGCAGTCTCTACACTTAGTGTGGAGCCCAGTGTGGGGCTCGATCTCAAGACTCTGGGATGACCTGAGCTGAAATCAAGAGTCAAGACACTTAAGCAACCCAGGCGCCCCAAGCTTTATGTTTTAAGTCTCACTATATATTTCATGTATCAGCTTTTTATATAGTTGTATATGGTTTGTATGGATCCACTGTACACACACACACACACACACACACACACACCCAAATAGCCAATGAAATGTTAAGAATAAAGGCTAATTTTAAAATCCCCTTCCTGTTCTATATATTCTCTGTCCTCTTTCAAGATATATGTATTTATCCATCAAGCCCTTCTTTCTCAACTTCTTTTTTTCCTAAGAAAAACATATGATGTAACCCATTCATTTATTGTTGATTTAAGTTATTATGTTGCCTTTTTCTGGGTATTTCTTAAAAATTTTTTATAATGTTTATTTTTGGGGCGGGGGAGAGAGAGAGAGAGACAGAGAGAGACAGAGCGTGAGCATGGGCAGGGCAGAGAGAAGGAGACACAGAATCAGAAGCAGGCTCCAGGTTCTGAGCTGTCAGCACAGAGTCTGACATGGGGCTTGAACTCACAAACTGTGAGATCATGACCTGAGCCGAAGTCGGACACCTAACTGACTGAGCCACCCAGGTGCCCCTTTCTCTGGGTATTTTAAAGCTTTATCCCTACTATAAGCAGGAAAGGCTTTGCCCTGTCCTCAAGAAAATTCATCTACCACAGATTTGTGGAGGGCGACACAGGAGGATATATTTAGGACTTTTGTGCCTTCCCAGCTATTAAACTATATGCATGGGTCAAGAATACCAGTGGATCTCAAGGAATTCTTTACAAGATTAAAAACAAAATAGTCTTTTATTCTTCCAGATCAGTGGTTCTCACACTTTTTAAGGCACAGATCATTTTTGCAGATGAAGCCACCTACTGCAGTCTAGCATTTAAGACAGAAGAACTGTTGTGGTTGAGTATTGGCAGTGTGGGTAAGCTTGGACAGGAAGCAGTTCTATAGAATCCGACTCAAAAGAGCAAAATTTTAAAGCTGTTAATAACCTGGCTACTTCAAGAAAGATACAGTAGAATTTGGGAAGGATCTAGTCGATGAAGGTCTGCTGTACGAGAGAAGACAAACTAAAGTCTAAAACTCACAAATAGTATGGAGAGACAGAACATGAACTTGTCTTCCAAATCTTCAAGACCAGATCGAGGCAACTTAAGAGCTACTGAGAAGGGCAACTTTTAGAGCTTAAGAGGGGAGAAGATGTAAATGAACATACTAATTCATTATGTGGACATAATAATTTGTGGAACCTGGTACCTACAAAGAGAGTTCAAGATGAAAAATATATTTTATACAACTATTTAAGTGAATGGGTGACTAAGCCATAATATGTTAATGAGGAAAATTCAGATATTTTGGGAAACATTCACTGTTGATACCATGGAAGAGATCTTGGACTTACCTGTTTGGATGGAGCTAAGTAAACCATGGCAATTTTTATTCAGTAGTATTATGTACTAATGTACTAATATATGCTTACTATATAGGTTTGATTTTAATAGTTAAAATTCTAAAAGTAGTTGGATCACAGAGAATAATACTGAGGATAATATTGGATGCATATCATTGAAGCTTGAAAATGTATTGTAGCTTGTAGATTAATTGATTCCCAGAACTGAACTATCATTAGGAAATTACCATGGACACATAGCCATATTTAAATCTTATAATAGTTAAGAATGTAATACTTTGGGGTGCCTGGGTGGCTCAGTCAGTTAAGCATCCAACTCTTTCGGCTCAGGTCATGATCTCACGGTTTGTGAGATAGAGCCCCACATCGGGCTTTGCACTGCCAGCGTGGAACCTGCTTGGGATTCTCCTCTCTCTCTGCCCCTCCTTCGCTCATGCTTGCTCTCTCTCTCTTTCAAAATAAATAAACTTTAAAAAAAAGAATGTAGAATATATTTGGGTGTTGAAATATCAGCCATATTATAAAAGGTAATTTACTGAAGTGATAGATTGGTTTATATTTGCAAATGCCAAAATGTACATTAAAGAATGGCAGCTCTAGAAGTTACTTAGTCATTAAAAGCTAAGGGAAAAAAAGCTTCTGGATTGGTGTGACTTTATGGTATATTAGTGTTAAAATGCTTATATGTTAGATCTTCAGAGCCTATGAAGTATATATTTAAAACTTTTTTCAGTCTGTATTTGTTCTCAGCTGTCTCTTTTATGTGATGAACTTAACATCTAGTTGCTTATTTTCAGGGTTCTGCTCACCATTACATGTTGTGGTTTTATATTTTTTAAGTTAAAATGATATTTACATTTTTTAAGGCCAGCTTACAAAAGCTAGAGAAAACAGGTCCTGAAGCTTTCAGAAGTTTTTTTAACAGGGTTATACATGTAGTTTTGAGTTAAGATAATGATTGTCTTTGAAAAAGTGTCTGTTAATTCAAGGGTGTTTTTAGTTACCACAGTTAACTTGAAACTTGTTTTTTTTTTAAGCCTGAAGGGAATGTTTTATAACCTTAAGTTCAGAGTCCAACTGGCTTGCAACATTTTCAAGTTAGTGTTTTTAAATGTAACTTTACATATATTTTATCTTTATATGTTATTGGTTATAACTTTTTTCTTGCGTATGGAAGTGATAGATGTGAATTTGGGGAAATTTAGAAACATAGAAGAGAGCACAAAAATTATTATAATCCCACTGCCCACAAACAAACACCATTGTAATTTTGGTCCATTGCTTTGGTCATTTGGTCACACACACATACACATATATATGTGCATATGTACACATGTATAATTTTGAATAATGGTGAAACTGGAATTACACTTTTCTTTGCACTTAATGTGGTATTATCTCTCCTTTCATTATTTATTCTTTCAAAACATGTGTTTTAAAGGTTGGGGAGTTTTATATTGGTTTATTAGTTGGGGTCCAGAAAAACAGAACTAACAGGGTGTGTGTGTGTGTGTGTGTGTGTGTGTGTAGAGCGAGAGAGTGAGATGGAGAGAAGTTTTGATGGGAATTGGGACTTTATTTTAAGGAACTGACTCACATGGTAGTGGAGGTTTATCGAGTCAAAAATCTACAGGGTAAGTTAGGCTGGAGACCCAGGGAGGAGCTGCAGTTCAAGTCCAGAGGCAGTCTGCTGACAGACCTCTTTCTTGCTTGAGGAGGTTAGTCATTTTCTATTCAGGCCTGTAAGTGATTGGATATGGCTCACCCATATTATGGAGAGTAATCTGTTTATGCAAAGTCTTCTGATTTAAATATTAATCTCAGTGAAAAATACCTTCACAGAAACATCTAGAATAATATTTGACCAACTGTCCGGGTAACCTGGCTATGCCACTTTGATAAATAAAATTAACCATAACAGCTGGTATACTGTAATTTTGAGTTCTGTGTCTGTGATTTGGAAAAAAAAAAAAGCTTTTCCGGGTTTTAACAATTATAATATTTCATGTAATTAAACACTTTGTACATAGAACTTCTTCATTTAAGAAATGTGAGTACATGAAGTTTTATACACAAAACAAAGTCCCTACTTTCATGAGGCTTACATTCTATGAGGAAAGATAGAATAAAAAAACCAATCAGTTAATAAAAACATGTCAAGTCTTCATAAATGCTGTGCAGAGAAATAAAGCAAGATAAGGACAGGGAGAGGAATAGATAGGGTATAGAGTACTCTTTTATAGAAGTTGTCAAAAGAAGCCCGTTAAATTTCTCTTAAAGTAGAGACTAATTGAATGAAGCAGAAAACCTTGCAGGTATCTGGAAGGCATTCCAGGCAGGGAAAGGAATACCTGCACAGACCCTGAAGTAGAAACATGCCTGGCTGGTTTGAGAATGCAGAGTGGCCAGTAGTCAACTCCAAGTGTAAGGAGTGAGCAGGGCTGGCACTGGAGTGTTACCAGCAGTGAGCTGACGAGACAGGAGGCTGTGGTCAGAAAGAGGGAGGCTGGTATGCTTACTAATAATCAGAGTCCGGGGTTGGGTAGATGAAGTGGGGATGGAAGGAAAAATCTGCATCTCTAATCTCTTTGTGTCTCTGATTATCTCTACTGCCCCACGTTGTGACCTTACATTTTTAGAACTACTTGTGTTCCCATTCTACGACAGAGTTCCGATCCCCAGAGTCTGTGATGCACCGGAAGAGGAAACCGAAGAGTAGTTAACTATTCATCTTTGTAGTGTCCCTGGGATTCTTCATTCCATGGAAGGGCCTCCTAGCTGTCTATCAAAAACTATTTTAGAGTCCCATGCCCAGGATATTCTCAAATGAACGTGAGAAGAACTTACTCCTTTTCATGTTTCCAGCCTGTACTTTTGTCTTTCTAGGGACTGTGGTTATTAGTTCTTTGACTCGATTCTTCAACTATAAAATAGCGTAACACCTTTAAAGGGGTATTCTTTGAATATTGTCATGTTGAAGAATTCATCTATGGTTTTTTGAGGTTTGAGGACTCCGTGATCTTAAATTTATTCCGAGGAAGGTTGGGTTTATATAGAGAAAGTTTTTTTTCTTGTGACTTGGAATAGTCTATAAATTTTAGGATGCAGCTGAGAGTTGCGGATTCTAACATCTGCTGTCATCAGAAGGTATTTCATGATCTCTCCCAGCAGTTGAGGCCAAATTTCTGAACACTACTTTTTCCAAATATATTTGCTGAATAATGGGTTTGGTTCTTCTTGGAACTTATAAAGTTACCTCATGGAATGGAAAAAGCAACTTTTGCCAACAACTGGAACATATACTTGACTCTGTAACTATATTCAGCCAAACCATGTTCAGATGTTTGTACACGATGTGCTAATCATGTGCCCATTCTGTTGGGGAGAGGTTTTGGTTAGTAATATTAGCATGCTCTATGCCTGAGCAGGGCAGAGATTTCACTTTGCATTGAAGCCCTAAATTACTGGGCTAAAAAAATGTTGATTTGATATATTTGGCATATTGACTACTTGTTTTTTTCTGAGTATAGAGGTCCTTATGTTTATTTTAAGTATTTTAGTTTTATTAACCTCTTTTGGTATTTCAGTTTTTGTTATGTAAGGACTATTTTATGAAAATTTCGGTTTGTTAGTATTTTATTTGTACCTCAGTTTTCATTGTATGTTGACTATTTTATGAAATCCCTTTAAGAATTTTAAATATTTTAATATGAATTTCAGGAAACATTCTAACAAGTCCTATTTAATACCTTATTATAAAAATTTCAAAATTCCCCAAACTCTAGGATCTTTGTTAGGGACTGCAGTGTTTGTATCTTCTCATTTGACTCAATATGCCGTATTCAGTATTTACAGATGGAATAACTGCCATTTCATCAAAGAAATCCTTCAGGGCTTCCTTATCTCACTTCTCTTCCTTTATTTTATGGCTTCTAACAGTTTGTTGTTTTGTTTAGAAAACAGCAAAGCTCGAAGTAATGATTTTGCTGAAAAGAATGGGCTTCAGAAATATGAATATGTCTTACACCCAAGAACTACAGGCTTCACTTTTGTCGTAGACCGCCTAAGAGAAGGTAAGCACCATCAAAAGGCTGTGTTTTTATGTAAGTGGCAACGGTTGCTGAACTTTGTATGTAGCCCTTTAGAATTTACAAAGCACTTTTTCATATTTTTTCTCAAGGTATAAGATACTGTCACATTTATACTAAATTGACCCCATGCACTAAAATGTCTTAGTATATATTCTTTATCAAATATCAAAGATAGCCTTATAAAAAATGTTTCCTTCTCTTGGGATAACAGAAAATAATACAAGTAGACTATCATTCTCTTTTTAAATTTTTCTCAAAGTAGCAAAACTACCTTGGAAGTATCTTAACACTTACACTATTGTTCTTTATACCTTATAAAGTATTTTTGCATTCATTATTCCGCTCATTCCAACAAATGATTCTGGTTGGTAGGAAGGCAAGTACTGACTGTATCCTCCGTTTTATAGTTAAGTTGAACTGACCTCCAGGTGGTTAGGAAATTTCTGTAGTCAGGGATAGAACCTCATTCTTCTGCTTCCTACTTTGTAGCTCATAATTCTACCTCACACTTCCTCAAGAGTTGTGTCTGTTGAAGGGCATATCAGGACAAGGTGATTCATTGATGATATCACATCCATTTAAATGCTTACATTTTTATATTTGTTATATAAAAGCCATTGTACATCTTATTGCTGCATGTTTGTACGTTTGTATATGGATACATACATGTGTAGAGACACATAACATTTATGAAAGTATATGGAAATGGAACTATCCAGAAACGTGCTGACGTGTTACTGATTTTACAAGAATGATTTGAAGCCCACAGTCACCTAGAAGAAAAATCTTGTTTACGTGTTTCTGCTCTCCACTCTGATTTCTACCAAGCCATATTGTACGATGATGGCATCTGTGACAAATTATCACCTTCATCTGATAATTGCTACATTGTCATAAAACTGCTTGTGGATTAACATGAAAGATGTTGAACCATCATACAAGCAAAGGTATAAAGTTCTTTTATCTTTCCCTAATGGCATCATTGTTGTTCCTTTAGGGTTTAATGTGCTTTAAGGTACAAAGTATAATCTTAATGAACTCTGCCAGGCTGAAGCATCTTTCCAACTAAATACCCATGATTAAAAAAAACGTATAGTCAATCCAAAACTACATTGTGATAGTAAACCAAAAATGTTGTTCCTATTAGTTTGGCTTGCTCTTGAAATTCTATGGTCATAGGTAATGCGAAATGGGCTTGTGGGCTTGATGGCCATATTGTATATGAATAGCAAGTGTCCATCTACCCAGTGAAGCTCCTGGAGAACACAGTTTTTCCGCCTACAGAATGGGACAGGGAGGCACCAAGACATTAAAGTGGCGATGGTTTTTTGTGTGTTTTTGTTTTAATATGTGGTACCACTTAACTGTGGCATCCAGCTTAGGCTCACCCTTCTTATTCAATAATGTGTTTTTTATGTCCTTACTAATCTGATAGCTTATAGTATTTAATGATTTCTTTGAAGGTATTTCTGACATCATAGAACACATTCATCAACTGGATTTCTCTGTAAATACAAGCATGCTGTTGGAACGCATCTTTTGCTAAAAAAGATCTTCCTAAATGTAGGCAGGATAATAGATTATTTTATACTGGATAAGGATATATCTGTAGAGCTCTCTTGTTCTGAGATCTGGAAAATATTTCAGAAGCAAGCTGATTTATAACTTTGGGGAATGTGTGTTACTTAGTCATCACTCAGAGAACTAGTCGACAACCACTGTGTAATTTTTCCTGCTAGAACTGGCAACTGATTCCCCCACCCGCCATATCAGAAAAAAGAGAAACACGGTTAGATGGTTCTATTTACTTCAGTTAGAAAAGTGGAATAGAATCTGTACCTTATAATAATAATAAAGAAATAGGATTGTGATTATAGTAACAGCAGCTAACATTTATTGAGCACTTACTAAGTACCAGGCATTGAGCCAAGTATTTCATATGCCTAAGGTCAATTAATCCTGACAATTACCATACATGGTAGTTATCATTATTAATATTTAACTTGTAGGACAAAACTGAAGCAGAAATTGAGATGAAGAAGCTTGTCAGAGTTATTAGAATCTGGTTCCTCTGACTGAATATCCTATGCTCTTTAAAAATTTTTTTCTTTAATGTTTATTTTTGAGAGAAAGAGAGACAGAGCACATGCAGGGGAGGGGCAGAGAGAGAGGGAGACACAGAATCTGAAACAGGCTTCAGGCTCTGAGCTGTCAGCACAGAGCCTGACGTGGGACTCGAACTCACGAGTTGTGAGATCATGACCTGAGCTGAAGCCAGACGCTTAACCAACTGAGCCACCCAGGCATGCCCCATGCCTCTTGTATTTGTAGTATGATTTCAGTTAACAGAGTCTCCATAAAGCACTTTTGTAGTAGTGAACTGTGTGGTTTCCCTCAAAAAAGATGTTGAAAAAGAAAAAGCAGTAGCTAAATGGCCAGATCATGGAGGGATGGTAGTCCCAAAGGAGGAGGTTATGGTTCTGCCTAACATGACAGGGGAGGGGGAATCAGGTGGAGAGTCAAGGGCAGCTCTACTTTTGGGGGACGAGGGGTGGTATCTAGTGAGCATCAAAAGTTTCATCAAGGATCAGAAGTGAAGATCTTAGAAACAAATTAAAGCCCCCAAAAGGGCCAAGCCCACCTTTCTGATCTTTAGCTTCCTGAGATCTGCTTTTGATAAGCAGTTAGGTGAAAAAAGAAGCTCTCTGTTAAAACAAATGACTGTATAAATAAATTATTGCAGTGGAATACTGCTCACCATAATAACTAAATTCAGCATTGCCGATGTCTGTTTGGCAATGGGCACATGAGAAGTTTAGGACATCAAGAAACTAAGGATGAAGTCCTACCAAGAAGGACTGGATAAATGAAAATGCAAAACAAGGAAAGTAGCTTCTGCACTTCTGTTCAGAATACATGTCACAGAGATTAGGAACATTTAGAAGACACACATTTACCCTGAAATATAGCACCCATTATATAATGTTACACAGATGTGTTATTCCTGTGGTAGTAACTGCAAAAGGTTTACCCTGAGTACCTTAAATTTCACCATTAATGTGCTTGCTCTATACTCTTACTAGATCATAACCTTCTTGAGGGTATGGAATGTTCTGCACATGGTTGAGTTAAATGTTTTTTCCTTTTATCTGAAAAATAAGACAAGCCTAGTGTCCTGGATGTTCTTCTAAGTATGTATTACACTGATAGATTATCTGTCTTGGATGGTTTCACAACCTTTCAGTATGTGATTATATGTTTTTCCAGTACTATATTAACCCAAACCCAAAAGGAATTTTCTAACTTAGGGAAAAAAGGCTTTTCATATGAGAAAGTTTTTTTTTTTTTTAATTGACAGTGCTAATAAATTTATCAGACAATTTTAAACTTGTAACTCATTCATACCAAAAGTTAGTTATATTATCATCATCTCTGGTGCTGTATCATTTTTTAAAAATTTTTCTTTAATGTTTATTTATTATTTTTGAGAGAGAGCGAGCAAGCACGTGCATGAGCAAGGGAGAGGCAGAGAGAGAGAGACACAGAATCTGAAGCAAGCCTCCAGGCTCTGCGCTGTCAGCACAGAGCCCGACATGGGGCTGGAATCCACAAACTGCAAGATCATGACCTGAGCTGAAGTCGGATGACCGACCGACTAAGCCACCCAGGCTCCCCTGGTGCTTCATCATTTTTAACAATAGCTTTACTCTTCTTTGATTTTAAATAAAGATTTGGTCCCACCATTATTTGATTTTGTTAAATGTTTTAGAAGCCAATTACTAAGTTATAACCCTGCAATAATTACTTTTCACCATTAGGCGGCACAAATGCGTACATTTGAAACACTTGAAGTTAGGTTAAAGTGGTTGGGGGTGAGGATAAAACACTTCATATTTGTTTGAGGGTGTGTCTTGTTTAAAATATGACCTTGCTTAGTGAACACATCTACATACCAGGAAGATAACTCACCTAACTCCACAGGGACAGAGCTGCTCTGCTTGGGACCCTCCCAGACCCTATGTATCTCTTCATCTGACTGTTCATATGTATGCTTTATCATATCCTTTAATAAACTGGTAGACATTAAAAATAAAATATGACCTTGCCTAGAAGTTTACAGTCTTCTTGGGTAGATAAGAATACATCTAGAAAAATCTTAAAAAATATCACATTACATGTTAAATTTTATGGTATATAGTATATAAACATTTTGAGTAATTATAGGAGTGTTCAGTAAAGAGAGAGCATATAGTATTGAAACACTTCACTTGTAACATTTATTTGAGACAGAGAGAGAGAGAGAGCATGAACAGGGGAGGGTCAGAGAAAGAGGGAGACACAGAATCCGAAACAGGCTCCAGTCTCTGAGCTGTCAGCACAGAGCCCGACGCGGGGCTCAAACCCACAGATCGCGAGATCATGACCTGAGCTAAAGTCAGACGCTTAACCGACTGAGCTACCCAGGCGCCCCGAAACACTTCACTTCTTTAAGAAGCTTAATTTCTTCCTTGGACTTTCAAGGATGGCTGAGGGCAAGATAGGAAGAGTACAAGAAAGGGCATAGAGTTTGGGCCAGTATGAGGCTGTGCAGTAAACTAGGCACAATGAATGTGATCGAGCTGAAGACTTGTACTGTAGAATAATAGACAGTAGTTAAGAAGGTTGTTTGGAGCCATTGTTGAAAAACTTAAACTCCTGCCCCCAAATAGTCATGTTTTTAGATGTCCATTTCTAGCTGAAGTCATTCAAGCAAATCAGCTCATGTATTAAGACTATAAAACATCATATAGATATATTTAAGTTTTGGGTTTTTTAAAAATAATTTTTTTAATGTTTATTTATTTTTGAGAGAGAGAGAGGCAGAGTGTGAGCAGGGGAGGGGCAGACACACACACACACACACACACACACACACACACACACAGAATCTGAAGCAGGCTCTAGGCACTGAGCTGTCAGCATGGAACCTGATGCGGGGCTCGAACTCACCACGAGATCATGACCTGAGCTGAAGTCAGGCGCTTAACCGACTGAGCCACCCAGGCACCCCAAGTTTTGAGTTTTTAAATTCCAAGATAATCCATGTTTAGCTCATATGTTTATATTCTAAATATGAAAGATGGTGTATTTCTACTAATCTAGGGGATATAGGGTTAGTCACTAAGGAAAAAATAAAATTCCCACCAGGTAATTTAGATCAGCACATCTGATTAAAAAACTCTTCGGTCTGTATTCAGGGACAGAGAATTGCTTACTTGAACCCCCAGATTACATATGTAGTATCTGGTAGTCCTGTGTTTGGCTCTCTCATTTTGGTCTATGATAGTTCTCATTTGCTCCACGAAAGTTGGCACTTAGGCAGTAGACTAATCATAGATAGCTCAATCTTCAGTGTTTTCAGAGTGTTTTAATTTCTTGGACTTTTTGCTTCATGCACAGCTAATAATCCATTCTGTTTCTTGCCTATAGTGGATGTAGATGGTGGGGGACCAAAGATGGCCAGCAGGAGCCATCGCTCTCTGTGGCTCACATTATGTTTATCCTAGTTGATGAGTGATGAGCCTCCCTTGGGATTGCATTTCGGTGACTCTTCCTAACAGCTAGCATAATCTAGGATACTAGGAAGAAAGAGAGAAAAACTGTTGAAATATTGGGTGCATTAAATGCCATGCACTCTGACCTTTTCATGTGACTTTTTATTGCTGGAAACTATGAAAAAGGATAAGACCTTTCCCTTATGTTTAAAAAATGTAATTATACAGTAGATCTTTGACATTTGCTAGAATATTTTCTGAAACCTTTTCCATTTCCCCAAATTTGCAAATTTCTCTGTAGCATAGCGTTTGACTCTCTTTTGAGACCCTTTTACAAAGAACAATGCTTTCATCTGTTTATGGTGATGAATAGAATACAGCAAACCTAAATGAACCTGGGTTCTGATCAGTAAAAAAGCACATGGATCAACTAAAGGACTTGGTCCTACATGTCATGAAGCAGAAATGATTTAAATTCTCCTCAGCAAAATTATATGTGATTACATGTCAAAGACCTTTGGAGTCTGTCAGGTTGAATCTCTGAATGCCATGGCATGCCTTTAGGTCTTTAATGACATTTCTGTTATCTTTGTTCATTTTAGTTCTCTTTCATAGCAGAAAATCTGAGCTCATTTAGGACAGGTCTTGGCATTGTGTTAATGAAAAGTGACAGAGCCCTCTTTCTCTACATAAAAACAGCCATCTAACAAGTACCTACCATGTGCCAGGCACTGAGCGGTTCACATGTTTCTCTACCCTGCCCAAGCAGTACTAATGCCCAGGGAGCTATTTAAAACACAGATGATCAGGTGTGGGCTCAGACCTGCTAAATGAATCAAAGTCCAGTGGTGGGGCCCTGAGCTCATGTCTACCCGACTAGTCACTGTCATACAGATCATTTCATTCCCATGGCTGCGCTAGGCAGTGCTTTGCCCCATGCCACCCCTGAGGAGACAGACTCACTCTAGCGACTTGCCCAGGGTCACATGGCTGCTGGGTGGTACATGAGTTCACTTCTGCTCCATTTGATGCCAAAGCCCATGTTCTTCCCACTATGTAGTAAGTTAACAATTTTTCTGTGCCAAGTGCTACAAAGATGTAACCTTTGTAGGATTTTTTTCTTTTTCTTCTCTCTTTCCAAGACCTTCTCCCTGGTACCCTTAGCTATACTCTGCATTTTGTTTAAATGGAAAAATACATCAAGAGTTTCCTTTTTGTAAAGCATGTCATTATTCTGGTTCCTATATTTATCTGCTCCTCCTTCATATCTCTAATCTGTAAGGCAAAACAAAGAAAGTGACACTCCTACTGTTCTTTCAAATTGTGGTCCCGTAATTTTCTTTTGCCGCTGAGCCTCAAAAACAATAAACTGGTGACTTGATTTTTCTCAATACTAACTCACTTCCTGTAAAAACGGGATTTTTTAAATTATAAAAACAATATATTTATTATAAAAATATTGGAAAGTTCATTATAAAGAAGGAAAAGGTACCTATGGTCTGCTCAGTCACATCTCAGAAATACCTGGTGTGTGCCTTGTATACTTTTTGACAGAAACTCTTCCTGTGTTTTTCCACCTGTATTCATACATCGCAAACAAAATTAAAGTCAGATCATATATTTTGTTTTAGAAATATTTTTAAGACTTATTATAATGTGCATGTTTTATCATTATCCTTGCATAATTGGCGTAAGTATATGTTAATGTGTGCACATATTAGAAGGACCACTATTTAACTAGTCCTTCATTGTTCAAAGTTAAAATTGTTTCCAGTTTACCACCCTTATAAATAATACCAAAGTATGCATAAATCTCTAATTATTCCCTTGGGATATATTTCCAAGGCTAATTACTGAGTCAAAGGGTATTCCTTTTTTTTAAGGTTTTTAAATGACTTTTTTTTTTTTATGTTTATTTAGTTTTGAGGGAGAGACAGACAGAGCGTGAGTGGGGGAGGGGCTGAAAGAGAGGGAGACACAGAATCCCAAGCAGGCTTCAGGCTCTGAGCTGTCAGCACAGGGTCTGATGCAGGGCCTGAACTCACAAACTATGAGATCATGACCTGAGCCAAAGTCGGACGCGTAACCGATTGAGCCACCCAGGGGCCCCCATTTTCTTAAGGTTTTCTAAAAAAATTTACTCCTGTTCTCTGTCCTATTTCAATTGGCCACCAAATTCTACTGATACTGCTTTTTATTTTATTTTTTTTTTTTAATTTTTTTTTTTTTCAACGTTTATTTATTTTTTTGGGACAGAGAGAGACAGAGCATGAACGGGGGAGGGGCAGAGAGAGAGGGAGACACAGAGTCGGAAACAGGCTCCAGGCTCTGAGCCGTCAGCCCAGAGCCCGACGCGGGGCTCGAACTCACGGAGCGAGATCGTGACCTGGCTGAAGTCGGACGCTTAACCGACTGCGCCACCCAGGTGCCCCGATACTGCTTTTTAGAGAGACATCCTACCTTCTTCTGTTTCCACAGTGGCCTGAATGGAGGGACCCCATTACTTCTCCTTTTTACTTCCTGGCTTTCTGACTGGTCTACCTCTGGTTTCTTCTTTGCCAATCCATATTACTTAGCTCTCAGTCTTCATAAGGTGCCACTCTAATGTCATTGTGTATATATTTATTCAGAAAATGTTTCTTGGGCACAGGTGTTGTTTGGCCTGCAAGACGCAAGACGCAGGTACCAATACATAGTCCATTCCTGTGAGTATCATACGGTTTAGAAAACATAATCGTAACGCAGTGCCGTAAGATGTAAATAGAAAGTATTTTGAGGACATGAAGGTTAGTTGATCTTTACCTAAAGTGACACTGAAGAGGTGGCATATGAGCTGAGAATTAAAGAATAATTAGGCATTTTCCAGGGAGGAAAGGCATTTAAACGTTTGCATCACTTCCATATTCCATGGTCAGGCCTTTCTATAATATGGTTCTAATCTACTTTTTAAATTTTACCACTCAGAAGCCCCTCTTCATACCACATGAGCCAACCTATTTGAATTAATTGACTATTCTGGACTGTGCCTTATGCTTTGTGCATCATGCGTCTAGTTAAGTCTGTTCAGGCTAAAACCTGTAGTGCTTTGTTCCTTGCTTTAATCCCCAGATACTGTCCTTTAGTGATCTTCTAAGGGTCCATCCCTATTTCCACTGCTGGCAGTCATCTGAACTATCTTTTTCCACTCTAATAGGACTTAGTTAGCATAGTGGACCTGTTATTTATAGCTGCTCTAATACATTTTACTTCTTAGCTTCCGAAACGGACAGCAGTGGCCATGTCACCTAGACCATTAGGGCAAAGATTTTATTACTAAATCCATTGAATATCTTTCCATCCATATCTTACTTCCTCTCCTAGCAACGACTGGCACTGTAGATTCTTCTTGAAATACTTTCTCCCTGGGGCTTCTCCTTTTTTCTCCTACATCTCTGGCCACTTCTCAAGACTCATTTGTAGAGTCTTCCTACCTGGGTATCCCTTCAGTGTCTGTGTTCCTTATAAGGCTTCCTGGGTTCCTTTGTTCTCCCACTCCATGTCACTCAGGTTGGTGGCTTGAATGGTCATTCCATATGCTCTTGGCTTGAGTCCAAATCTTTTGTTCGTAAATCCCTTTCTTAGTGCAGAGCCATACATGTGACCTTTGCCATTTGGAGGTGCTGTAGGCACTTCAGTGTTGAAAATTGAACTTGTCATTTCCCCCTACACTGCTGTTCCTCCCATATCCCCACACCAATTGCTGGCACTATAATGATGATAATGGTAATATTGGTGAGATTGTGTACTTATGTGCCAGGATTATCCTAAGTGCTTCACATGAACTAAATCATTCCATTCTTAGAGGAGGTTTCATTATCATCTTCCTTTTATGCATGAGGAAACCGAGCTACAGAGAAGTAGTCATCCAAGATTTCCACCTTTCAAATGGCAGAGCTAGGAATCTAGCTGTGGAGCCTTCGCCTTAACCGCTGTTTATCATCAACTCAGTTACTCAAGTTACAACCTGGGCGTCATTCTTGGATCCGTCCCCTCTGCTTCTCTCACGTGCCGTGAAACCCCAACCAGTAAGTGCCTTGGGATTCTCTTTACTCTCAAATTCATTCTTCTCTTTTCATTCTCTCTGCCATCATATCTCCCCTGAATTACCAGATAGCAGCTCAGCTGGTCTTCCTAGTTCTGGGCCTGCCTTAACCAGTCCTTTCTCCATGTTGTACTGGAACATCAAGCCTTTTTCTAAATGAGGATGGCAGCACACTAAGTTAGAGGCTCAGGCTCTGGAGTCAGGAGACCTGGGGAGAACCCTGGCATCACCGGAATTAGCAGTGTCCCTCAGCAAGCCTTACTTCCATCATCTGTAAAATGGAGTAACTGTGCTTACTTTGTAGGGCTCTTATAAGGACTCAGTGCAGTACATAAAGCACTTAGCACAGTGCCTGGAAAAGAGCAAGCACTCGATAAACGTTACAGTGCAAATCTGATTGTGTCAGCTCCTGGCCAGAACCCGTCCTGGGTTTCACAATGCTCCAGGGTTAAATCTACTTTCTTTAGGTGTACCGGGGTGGTTCAGTCAGTTAAGTGTCCGACTCTTGATTTCGGCTCAGGTCATGATCTCATGGTTGCGAGATTGAGCTCCGTGTTGCGCTCTGTGCTCATAGCACGGAATCTGCTTGAGGTTTTCTCTTTCTCTCTCTGCCCCTCCCCCACTTGTGTTCTCTCTTAAAGAAATAAACATTTTTTAAAAATCTCCTTTTTTTTTTAACATGATTTTCCAGGCCCTCCATGACTTGGTCTTTGCTTAGCTTTCTCACCTCTCTCCATTCTCCTTTGTTGTCCCTTTACTCCTTGCCTTCCTGAACTGCTTCCCATTCCCAGAGTGCACAGTACTCTGAGCCTTCCCTACCAGGGCATAGCCCCTCCTAGCCTCATTCAGGAAACCTTCACGGCTCTTAGACTTCTTTGTTCCCCATATGAGTGTGTTCCCTCCTCTGCCAGCCCTGCATAGATGTTTTACTGACTGTATTATCATTTGTCTATTTCATCTATGAACTTTCAATTTCATGCCCATTAGAATCAAGTCTGTCTCCCTGACCATTTTTATCCCCAGCCTTCAGCATAGGCCTCGCATATAATACTCTAAGTTTTTTGAACCCATCAGCTAACTGGTTGATGTATTTTCATACCCTGCTGTGTTCCCATAAAGAGCTAAAGTGGTGGACCTAAATATGTATGCTACAATGACAGCAGCACCACAATATTAGAGAATAAATTAAAGGGAAAATAAGGGTGTAAGGTTGGTATATAAAACATATGTTATATGGTTAATACACAAAATACATAGGTTCTATATTCTTATAAAATATGGGTCCATAAATTGGCTTGAGCTTTCTGGCATCTTCTCTAGGGGGAAACTGGATAGTATCATTGACAAATCCGTAAGATTAAAGCATATCCTATGCTCAGAAAAAATATGACCATTTCTGAAGGACTTGAGAGAAAGACCTCCCACGCATGGCTCCTCATGGAAGACATTGTACACTGTCGTGACCAGCGTCTTTATCTTTAAGTTTAATGTCACACATAGCCTCAGAGCGTTCATCCTCACTGGCTGACAGCAGAATGAGAAAGAGCAGTTCAGTAAAGACAGTCTCCTAAGAGGCCAGCACAGCCGGCTATATGTGATTGAGAGTGTCTCAACTCCAGAGGTTTGGAGACACTGCATGTCTTCAACCCATTCTCCATGAATGGGATTTCACTCACTGAGATTCAGGTAGGAATTAGTTCACGCAGAGTTTGATTATTCTTCCTAAAGGATCTGTTCTACAGATATCTCGTGTCACGAGTTTAAGTGTGGGGCCAGGGGCTTTTACTAATAGGATTCTCTTAGGGTCGTTGAGGAGCCTACTGAGTGAAGCGTCCTGTGTGAAGTGAAGGCAACCTACCTCTGAACTGAGGTTGGTCAGTGTGTTTCTTATAGGACACTTGGGATTATGTCCTCTGCAATGCTTAACCAAATAGTCACATAGTCAGTGGACCATTGCCCAAAGATCAGTCCCTGTCTGACCTTTCTGGACTGATTTCTTCCTGTGACCTCTTGCCCTGTCTTCAGTCCACCTACGTGGAATATACTTTTCTCATGCTATTCCTTTTCCTAAACTGTTCCAACCATTTGGGTAGTTCCTGTTGATCCTTCAAGACAGTTCAAATGACTATTCTACTTCATACCATCTCCTGGCTTCTCCAGGTTATTGGGCTTCCTTCTTCTTACTCTCATTTATACATTTGTCTTCATCACTTCTTTCATCCTCTTTTATAGTTTTTTTTTTTCTTTCTCCCTTGGACTCTGAGCTCCTTTAGGATAGATAACGTGTCTTGTTTTTGTATTTGAGCCCCTAAGACACCGTCATGAATATTACAGGTACTCAGTGTATTTATGGTTTGTACAGATTTTTGTAGATGATCTATTTTCAGCATCTTATACATATGCACTTGATATGCTTGTTTTTGCACGTCTGATTGGTAATGCCCCTACCACCCTCAGTCTAGCGATCAGATATTAATTCACATGGACTCTCTTATTGCAATAGAGGAGAGATTTGTGGCAGTGCTGGAGGGCCACATAAGGCAGGTGCACATTTGATAATAAATGTTATCTTAAGATAGTCTTTTTTTTTTTTTAATTACCAAAGGACAAAAGTAGGGCTGTTTTTTGTTGTTCCTGTTTTTTAGATTACCTATGCTTTTATAAGGGACATTAATAAAAGCATATTAATTTTAACTTAAATGAACAAGGTCTTGGCATTTGATGATGTAAAAATCAGTATGGAATTGGGGTTCTTAGGTAGGGTTTCCCTAGTTTATTAGTATTTCCCTACTCAGTGAGGTTCAGATTCTGAGATAGTGCTAAGGAGACAATCATTGCAACCTAGGGCCTCTCTTGTACTACTTGACTTCAGTAGGAGGAAACTCTTGCCCTAGGGCTATCTACTGTTTTTCTAATACCAGCCAGCTATAATAAATACCTATTAGTGTGGAAGGTAGGCCAGGATGACTATGGATGCAGGTCTTGTGGCGCCATTAATCTATATACTAGTTTTGGTTAGATTATCATTTTCATAGGGGAGTGAAAATTATATACTTGGTATATTTTACTCATTCAAAAGGCTTGTCTTTGCCTAAGTATTGATGCCATTACCATGTTTATATTATTTTCTTAAGAGTAACATGCTGAAAAATGCTGATAACTGTGACACTCAAAAATATGTTTATTTTAGAATTCAGCGTTGCGGAAGAAGCTGCGTAAGTAAAATTTGTGGAATTGCCTTTGAGAACTTTCTGCAAACTGTACATTGATTGCAAAGAATATTGTTACATACATTAAAACGTTCTGCTAGCTTTCCCTCTGAAGGCAGAAGTGGGAGCTACAGAACGACAGTAGAGGACGCCAGTACCATTCCCTCACGTGGTTCGAGACCCGTGTGGCAGCTACATGCTCAGTTTTTCTGTCCTTATACTGTTGTATTGAAGCAAGTTTTAAGAATTTAGTGCAAATGCAAAATGCATGTAGCAATATGCTTTAGATTCCTGTTAATGTGAAAATCAAAATATATCCTCATGCAAGTTGAATTGTTGGCCTGAATCTAAACCCTCTGGACCCGCGAATCCAGAAATTCATCTTAACAGGAACTTGTGACTGCCTTTTGGTTTTATATAGTATATAATTTCTTTGCGGATAGATTTCTTTTTTGGGTTTGTCCAAAAAAGCTTTACTTGGTTTCTCCTTTATTCTGGGCATGTGTCCATTGCATTATTTATAAAAGGTTGTACCTTTTTCTCTTTTAGCTTTACAGATTTTTTTCTTCCGTATTAAAAATACTTTCTCTGTATAGTGTTCCACTTGGTAGGACCTTTTCTTATTTTGTTTTTAAATAAATTGATGTTTGAGTATTGCAAAGGTATTGTTAAAACAACACTTGGGGCGCCTGGGTGGCACAGTCGATTAAGCGTCCGACTTCAGCCAGGTCACGATCTCGCGGTCCGTGAGTTCGAGCCCCGCGTCGGGCTCTGGGCTGATGGCTCAGAGCCTGGAGCCTGTTTCCGATTCTGTGTCTCCCTCTCTCTCTGCCCCTCCCCTGTTCATGCTCTGTCTCTCTCTGTCCCAAAAATAAATAAACGTTGAAAAAAAAAATAATAAATAAATAAAATTAAAAAAAAACAAAAACAAAACAAAAAAAAACAACACTGACCTCGCTGGTGTGTGTGTCTCTGCACATGCACATGCAGACCAAGTTCATGTGCCTTCGCTTTTTACAAATAGATGGTGAAAAATCAGTCTCACAAGAACATAAAACTACATACTGAAATTGTTTACTTATTCATGTTGAACAATATCTGGACAGCTTTCTGAATGAGGCATTTTTTTTTTTCGTTTTTCTGCAGAAAAAAAATTTTTTTAGTGTCTATTTATTTTGGAGAGAGAAAGAGAGCGCAAGCAGGGGAGGTGCAAAGACAGAGGAAGACACAGAATCTGAAGCAGGCTCCAGGCTCTGAGCTGTCAGCACAGAGCCCGACGCGGGGCTCGGGCTCATGAACCGTGAGATCGTGACCTGAGCAGAAGTCAGATGCTTAACCAACTGAGCCACCCAGGTGCCCCTGCAGAGAATATTTTTATATGTGATGTAAATCTCACTTCTATATAATGTCATTATACAGATTTTGTAACATAGGCACCCTACATTTATCATCGGATTGCTAAACGCAATCTCACTTTGTCATAGAATCTGGACGAGGCAAAGCGAGTCCTGGCACAGTTGTCACAAGCTGGTCCCTCTGCATTGCACTGAGGAAGGACCAGATGAAAGTATATTAGGAACTTTCTAAAATTAAGTTGCTTTCTCCTAACAGAGTTGTGTGGGAGAGGGAAGCATGTCTGTCCTCAATGGCTTTCATTCCCTCTGTACAGAAGTATTACATTTGAACACATTAAAGCACATTCCAAGTATTCTCCTACTTGATAAGATAACCGACTTAGAGAATCCGTCAGAGCAGACACAGACACTCAGCATGCCCATGTGAGTGTGCTTATCCTGTCATAATAACGTCATGCAAATACTTTTCATTATGGCTTAGTTGTCTTTTTCGTAGGAAATGATAATTGAAAGAAACGAAAGTAACCACTGACTTCTACTGATTTCTCAAGTTTTGTTTTATCAAGTCCCTTTTCCAGTTATAGTCTCATTTGAATATAATAAACACACAGTAACCTACTATGTGCTAGATTCTTTCCATTCTAAGATTACATGAGAACAATACTGTCTTAAATCTTGGGACAGCAGGTGTTCTGTTTGTGCCCTTCTTCTTGGTCTTTGTTGTTCTCCTGTTCGTGTTACAGGCCTGTTTATGGGGACTAAGATACTTCTCCAACAGAGACTTCAGTACTGTGAAGTAAACATCTGTCTGTGACTCCTTATACAGAACACGTTTTAAAAGAGTTTACAGAACATATTATAGACTTTTAAACAATTAGCGTTTGAAGCTGTGAAGGTGCTATACAGTTTCCTAGATGATAGTGTGAGATATTTGTGTTGAGGGTTGTGTGTCTCATTGGTAGGTTAATAGCTACTTTCTTTGAATTGATAGATTGTATCGCCAAACAATATCCATTGTTTGGAGTAATTTTGCACTGCATACATATAGTCTGAAAGTAGCTTGGGGCTCCATGTGGGAACTTGTGGCAGAACTCTTGAGTCTGTTGTACAAAAGTTTTAAAATCCGGTATTCATCGTTTATGATTTGTATTTCCCATTTCCTCATAGGTTTGAAATGGCCTCTAGCAGAAGGTCACGTAAGGAAAACATGGCCCGCAGTGCCAAAGTCCGGTATTAGAGTGTATGTGTGCATAGGCTTTGAAGGGAAGGCATATTATTACCCAAACTAAGAAAAACTGCCCTAGTCAAACATGAACCTTGGCAGTGACCTTCTTAGAAGTCAAGACACAAGGGGCCTTCCTACATTTTACTCACTGGGTGTGAAGTTCTTGGTGACTTACGATGGTAATGAACTAACTTAGAGCAGAAGAAGTGGTGTTAGTCAGTATCTGCTCTGCCACAGTTATCACTGCTCTGGGGTAGCAGATCTGACGAGCTCCTCAACCAGTTAGTCAGCAGTCCTCATAGCTGGACAGCCACCTGTATCATGTTTTTGCAGACTGCCCTTAGATGTCATTTTGATAGACAATCTATCACTTGGCCAGTCTATGCTTCCGCTCAGGAGAGCAACTTCATACTGTTGGTGGGAATACATGGAAATGACTTTACATATTCTTTTCTGTGTCCTAAGGCTTACTTGCTTTCCTCTAGAACAGAATTTTAACAAGCACAATAGATTCATAATAGTAAATCCAGATGAAGTTTCCAAGTAGTTTACCAATTAATTTTTTTATGTTTATTTCGAAGGGGGTGGGGAGAGAGTATGCACACATGAGTGGAGGAGGAACAGAGAGAGGGAGAGAGAATCCCAAACAGGCTCTGCACTGTCAATACACAGCCTGATGCAGGGCTCGAACTCATGAACCGTGAGATCGTGCACAACCTGAGCCAAAACCAAGAGTCGGATGCTTAACTGACTGAGCCACCCAGGTGCCCCACCAATTAATTTTTGTTAAAGAAATTAATAACCTTTCTCATCAGTAAAAACAGTATGTTGGTTCCAATATTAGTTTCCTTAGTAATTCAGGTAGACTGTACCCACTACTTACGTTACTAAATCAGTCATAATGAAGGCTTATATTTTAATAGGTTAGAGATAGACATTGGTAAGAGCTGAAGTTAGGATAGACTTGATAGAGTTTAGGCAAAGACAAACATTATAAAAAATTTGCCCTGTAATGTATTATCATTAAAATTGTGACTAAATATTGTAAATATAAGGTGTTTATATTTAAATATTCTTTTTTTAAATATTTGTGTGTGTGTGTGTGTGTGTGTGTGTGAGAGAGAGAGAGAGAGAGAGAGAGACAGAGGGTCCAAAATGGGCTCTGCACTGACAGCAGAGAGCCCGATGTGGGGCTCAAACTCATGAACTAGGAGGTCATAACCTGAGCCAAAGTGGGATGCTTAACCAACGGAGCCACCCAGGCACCCCTGTATTTAAATATTCTAAATAAAGTGTCTTTTTGTTAAATGTATGTAACCTTAGATAAGAATCTTAGATAAGACCCGTGTTTTATATTTAATACTGTGTGATCAAGGCATGCTCTTGGCAGCATCAGAATAAACACTGGTGAGCACATCCGTGTGCTCACATTTAGAAAGTGTATGATCAAGTACCACAGAAACAATATACGAGCGTAGAGAAGCGTTGTAGTGAGCTGGCAGAGTAAGGGGGAGAGTTAGATTGAGTTAGACCTTGAATTAGAGCTTTTTAAGTTTCTTTTGAGAGAGAGCACAAGCAGAGGAGGGGCCGAGAGAAAGAAGGGAGGGAGGGAGGGAGGGAGAGAATCCCAAGCAGGCTCCTTGCTGTCCGTGCAGAACCCAACCTCAGGCTCCAGCTCATGAACAGTGAGATCATGACCTGAGCCACCATCAAGAGTCGGACCTTAACTGACTGAGCCACCCAGGTGCCCCAGACCTTGAATTAGATCTTGGGGAATAGGAGGGTTTGATTTGGTAAGGAATTGAGAGAACAGTGAGGGCTCAAGGCCCAGCAGTGGAGACTGGCCTGACTAGGGGCCAGAGGTCATCTTTTTACGTGGTAAGATCTGAAGTTAGAGAGGTCGTCTTAGTTGTCATGAAGCCTCAGTTCTAACAAAGTAGACATTAAAGGGAATCAGAAATAGTGGGCATTTCACAAGTAGTATTTACGACTTTATATAGTCTGCGGCTGGGGAGTAAGTGATTCTCTTCTCAGCATTCTAAGAGAATACTAGAGAAACTTTGAAAGCAGTTTACTACTTGTTCTCAGATAAAGTAAGATCTCTTGGCTTTGTCATCATCATGGTCGTTGCCAAAGAGTCCTATTTTGAGATTTCTGAATTATGTGCAGTTTAAAGGAAGAACTCCGTAAAAGTAATTGCATCTTTTTTTTTTTTTTACATCTCTTTTGATTCATGAGTGAGGTATTTACAGACTGAATGGTGGCATATAGTAGGAAAAAAGTATGATTCATCCTAATTACAAAGCTATTTCCTAAGAAAGAATCATGGGACAAATGTCTTATTTGTGTTTGTACAAATGGTTTTGAGACTTTAAAAAACATCTTGGCTTTTCTGTATATGGCTATAAATGGCTACAATTTTGTATTTGCAAATATTGATTTCATCTAAGTAAGTCTTTTTCAGCAGTAGTTGGCCTGTTAGCAAGGTCAGATGCTCATGGACTTTAATGGATTCGTTCTCTGAAACACGTGCAACTTCTCTGAAGTTCTAAGTGTCAACGGAATCTTTACTTGCAGAGTCCCTTGGGTGCAGTGCAGAGTCCCTTGGGTGCAGTGACTAGGTGGTATTTGTTGATCTCGGCGAGAGGAATTTCTCGGTACTGGGGGTTTCTGAAGCCAGATTTAAGTGGTGCAAAGATGGATGTGAGTGGAGACAGCAAGTTTAGGTGGCTCCTCCAAGGAACTTACTGATAAAGGAGAGGGCAGACCTGGGGTGGTCACTAGAAGGGGCAGCTGCATCAAGGAGGACTAGGGATGTATTTTTAAAGGTGGAGAAAACTCGATAGAGGAAAAGCTGAAAGCAGAGTGGATTCATGACAGAGCAAATTTTCTCAGAAATCATGAGGGGACAGGAACAGAAGGAAAGAACAGAGGATTCCTCACTTGCTAAGGCAGGAAGCAAGGCTGAGCTTGAATATATATTTTGGTTTAGGGAGTAGGTGGTGAGACAGTGAGCCATGCTTTGATGGAAGACTGTTCGGTCACATTGGAGGTCAGGTAATGTGACGATGATGGTTGGGTGCCTGGGACACAGAGGTGATTAATGAGATTTTGGAATATTTGCTGTGGAAAATAAGAAAAGGAAGCTGATAAAACAAGTGAGAGCATTGCTGAGCTCTCTGACCTTGGGCTACAGGCCCCGTCTGGCTTCCCAGACTCCCCACTGCAGCTCTAAGCCCCATCCAAAGTGGTGACTCACACTGCCTGCACCGGCCTCACTCCTCCCTCCCCCCATGGCCTGCAACACTTCCGTCTCTTTTCCTTTTGAACAGACCCACCTGTTCTATGTCCAGCTCATGTCTCCATCTCTTCAGCTGCAAGACCGATCCTGCAGCCTTCTGCAACAGTTGAACCACATTTAAGAGTCAAATAACTTGCAAACTTATTTTATCTTCTTCCCTAGATTGAGGTTTCTTTGGAGCAAGACTCACGGGTGTGTCCGCCTGCTGTGTGCACCACCCCCTCTTCTCTTCTCTCTCTCTCTCTGTCTCTCACTCTCTCTCTCTCAGTGCTGCTCTGCTGTTCAGTAGCTGCTGAATGACTAAATTGAGACCACACATCCACTGCAGCCACATTGTAGAAGAGAATGGTGGCCCTCTATACAAGGGTAAAGTGTGTCAGAATTCTTTACCAGGCTAATACCCCAGAGGCATTAACTTGGAGAATGCTGTTTTCTCTAGGTATTTAACTTCCCTCTCAACACTAACAGTGAAGTATGTTGTATTTGTAGGGAAGATCACTCTAACTTGGTGGCTCAGGTGATTTAGTGTTTAGATTATTTGTATTCTCCTGTATTATCTCTGTTCTCCCCAAGCTCTAATGTGCCCACCTTTGTTTCTTATGGAGCTTTTACCTTGCCTTTTCTATAGGTAAGGACACTCATACCTTAATATACCATCCGTCCAAAGATTAGGCTTCCTTTTTAAATTCCCTTTTAGTCTCTTGCTCAGTGATTCACTGTGCTATGCTGAAGGAACTTTGTGTACCAACTTGAACATTTTACAAGGTTTGGCTAGGGGAGGGACACTTACCCTGAAAACAACAATTACAGAAAATGGCAGAGTTAGACACAGCAAAATATGATGAAGCATGCCTGAGAGTTCTTAGCTTTTATGAAGCCTTGATTCCCATTGGGTAGGCGCTCATAACATTTGCATAAATTGAAGCACATTGTTATTCTCACGTAAAGGTCATCCTTTTTTTATATCACTTGAAATTTTAATAATTCAGATCTTTGTATTCTGACCATACTTCCTGCCCTATAAACCAGTTCATTTTATTTTATGCTCTTACTAGCTCTTTGGTGTTTTTATCTAAAGTGTTGGCCTACACAAATTTAAGATACAGCTAAATTAGCCAACAGATAGAACTCACTATTTATTGGGTATTAATTACAAGGTCGTTACTGTGGCTTGTCGTTAAAATAAAGCTCAGTATAGCTGACCCTTGAACAACACAGGGGTTAGGGGCACCACACACACTGTCCTGCACAGTCAAAAATCCACATATAACTTTGACTTCCCCAAAACTTAACTACCGATAGCCACTAGAAGCCTTACCCATAACATTCACAGTCTACCTTACTGCCTTTATTAAAACATAGCTGTCTCCTGATCTCATGCTTCTATCCTCTTGCCCTCCCAAGTGAAATCTGTTCCTTGTCTGGTCTTTCTACCTTAGGAAGTTTTCTTCACTTCTGACCTATGCACCTTGGAGCTATAACAACAACCAAAAAAAAAAAAAATCACAAAATAACTGATTTCTTTGAGGCTTTTGCATATAAATGCAGCGACTTTTACTCCTCTTGGATATTAGCCATACTTTCTCAGCCCTCACTTCACCGGAGGGAGGAGATTTGGCACCTGGCTCCCTTCGGCCTGCCTTCCTGCCTCTGGTTTAGCCTTCCTCTCAGGTCACCACACTGTCAACACATGGACACGTTTAGCTTAGTGTCCTGATCTCCCCATTATCCACACTAGTTCATACTTCAGATTTCGTCTTTTGGAGCTGCTCCAACTGTGAAACATTAAATTTAAACACCTCATTTTCTGGCCATTTCTTATAACTTTAAATTATTGCCCCCCATAGCTATTCTATTAATACCTCCCTTTGCTTAATGCCTTTATTCTTTTCCCCACTCATAGATAGAACTACAAGATTTCTGAGATTTCTTCCAATTCTGAGATTTGATGATTTTTGAGATTTCAGGAATCTTGAGTTCTCTGTGTTTATAAAACTTTTAGTCTCAGTGGCTAAAATGAACAAATCAGGAAACTATAGATGCTGGAGAGGATGTGGAGAAACGGGAACCCTCTTGCACTGTTGGTGGGAATGCAAACTGGTGCAGCCACTCTGGAAAACAGTGTGGAGGTTCCTCAAAAAATTAAAAATAGATCTACCCTATGACCCAGCAATAGCACTGCTAGGAATTTACCCAAGGGATACAGGAGTGCTGATGCATAGGGGCACTTGTACCCCAATGTTTATAGCAGCACTTTCAACAATAGCCAAATTATGGAAAGAGCCTGAATGTCCATCAACTGATGAATGGATAAAGAAATTGTGGTTTATATACACAATGGAATACTACTTGGCAATGAGAAAGAATGAAATATGGCCTTTTGTAGCAATGGGGATGGAACTGGAGAATGTTATGCTAAGTGAAATAAGTCATACAGAGAAAGACAGATACTGTATGTTAACAGAAGACCATGGGGGAGGGGAAGGAAAAGAGAGGGAGGGAGGCAAACCATAAGAGACTCTTAAAAACTGAGAATAAACTGAGGGTTGATGGGGGATGGGAGGGAAGAGAGGGTGGGTGATGGGCATTGAGGAGGGCACCTGTTGGGATGAGCACCGGGTGTTGTATGGAAACCAATTTGACAATAAGTTTCATATTAAAAAAAAAAAAAAAACTTTTAGTCAATTTGTGGTTAAACATTGGTAGTGCTTTTTTAAAAAAGTTGAGACTACAGAATTCAACATCTCTCTCATGCAGTTACTGTAATTTCAAAGAGATTATTTTTAGTAACTGTATTTGTTGTTGTAAAATTTCTCAGAAATAGAAAACACACTAGGGAAACTTTAAATAGAAACTAGCTGTACTGAGTTTAAAAATTCTAAGATCTGAAGATACAGACTTTGATGTATTAAGTTATCTTTTGAAGTTCTGAAGTCTGAAAGGTCCTCTTGTAATATCCTAAGGCTTTATATCTATAAAAATAGGTTTATTATCTAATTTAATTTTTCAAAGAGGATAAGATGACAAAGTAATAAGAGAAAATGGAAAGAAACTGTGATAAAAGAATTCAGCAAAACATGAATAGTTTAGAATTTCCTCCTTTTCCTGAAAATATCTAGACTATGAAGAACTCCATTGTTTATGGTAAAAAAATTTTAAACACCTCTCCCTTTAGACAAACCATTTGATTCTATTAAGCAATTTGGTTTTTATCCAAGAGAAGTGTTTAAAAGATAATCGGCCAGGGGCTCATAGGCGGCTCAGTCGGTTAACTATCTGACTCTTGATTTTGGCTCAGGTCATGATCTCACAGTTCATGGGTTTGAGCCCCATGTCGGGCCCTGCACTGATCGTGCAGAGCCTGCTTGGGATTCTCTCTCTCCTTCTCCCTCTCCCCCTCCTGCCCCTCGCTCCCTCCCTCCCCTGTTCGTGGTCTCCCTCTCTCTCAAAATAAATAAACATTAAAAAAATAACAATATAATTGGCCAGTCTCGATGCTGTTGCACTCATTCTAAATGTCCCAGATTCTTTGTAGCCTACAGATGCAGATGAGACACTGTTCATACCGGCAAAGTCCTGTCCTGGAGGCCCTCCAGCCTGGGTACTGAACCTTGGCATCTCTCTCCAGGTGTTTCTCACCAGTAATTCCAAATATTTCTCCTGGGCGTGAGCTCCTGGTAGAAGTCTGTCCTGCAGTCTGCTCAAGGAAGCTACTTGACCAGGTCACATCATATCATGGGTAGCAAGGGCCATGGATATGGCTTCACTGCCTAAGGCTCCCCAGCCTGCCCACTCCCAAGGGCTATGTGGCCCTGTACTCCCTTGGATATGACCAAAGGCCCTCCTGGAAAGAATTCCCTCGGCTTTTAGTTAGCATCTGCTCACCGCCTAGTACTCAGACCTCATCCTTGGGGGAAAACTCCTTGCTCTCTTTTCTGCCTTCTTTGTAGCAGTTTCTGCTCCTGTGGCTGGACCCCAAACATCCTCTGCAGAGGCCTCTCGGCACTGCCGTGCTCATAAAGGGAGGTGAAGAGGGCAGGAGAGTGGACGAAAAGTCCCGTTGGAGACTTTGCTACAGCTCTTGGGAGCCAGACAACTCCAGGGTTCTGAGGCTTCAGACTCTCCCCTTGCCTCTTAGTCCCCCAACCCCCATTTTGTCCAGCTGTAATAAATTAGTGAAACACTCAAATCTAGTCAAATAAAGCTACACAAAAGTTGTTAAAAATATCTTCCTTTCCAGTACGAATTGCTACAAACTTGATAGGTAAATAAGATTTTGGTAAATGGTACATTTTGTAAACTCTGCAAATTGGTTATTTGGCATATGGGTCCTTTAGCAAATGGGCCTGCTTTCCAGTACATCAGATATTAAATCTCAGCTTCAGTTGGGACTTCCTACTCCCATAGCTCTTTCAGGACAGTGGGCTTCAGAATGCTTTTTAAATATATATGAGGTCTTCAATTGAAATGTTGTTCCACATTTAGGTTTATTGAGAACAAAATGGTGTCATCTCTCTGGGGTTTATAATCGGTGTTTGCAACACAATTACCGTAGTTCTTCCAGATACAGCGTTAGAGCACCCTGCAGCACAGCTGGATGCTGACCTTATTTTCCTTTCTTTTTAGTTGGACAAAGTGAGGAAAGGGTGATAGCTGGAATACGTTTATCCTAGGCTTGGAGCATAACTGAGGGGTACCGTGTGAAGGAGAAAAAGTAGAGAAAAGGGACAGTATATTACCATCTATTAAAGATTTAAATTTCACATACAACTGAGTGAGAATATATTTTTCTCCTGTTCACCTAGTTCCTAAATTATAGAACTATTAATGTCTGTTCTTTAAGCTAGTATTAGAGTGAATTGAATTTATATATTAACATTGCAAAAAAACCCACAAAGCAATAAAACAAAACACAAATGTGTATATGCACACATAGACACAACTATAAATAAAAAGCTATTTTAGATATATTTTTTTATTGCAAGCTTATTAAAGTATCCAATGATGAGGGACGGACTTTCACCCAGTAATGTTGTAGTTCTTTTTGGGCCTGCTGCCTCTCCTACAAGCTTTCTTATCCCTTTTGTTTTCTTTGGTAAATTAGGGCCAGGATTCTTTCTTGCTGTTTATTCAGCATTTGAAAAGGGACCCTTGTAATAAAATTCAGCATCCAAGAGGCAATTTAAACTAAGTTTTCTGCCTTCTGTATGGCATTTTCAATTTTATTTTATTGAACTGTTTTGAAACAGAGGTGATAATTATGTTTCCTCATGAGCGAGAGTTCAAAGACATCTGCCTTCAGTGCTGCCCTTCTGGTGCATTTGATTTTCCTTATGTAATTGTTCTACTCTTCAACTTTATCTAGAGAAGAATTTTGGAACCTGCTGTGTCTGTAAGAATTCTGGATCCTTCTGCATAGGAAGGGCCTTCATCCAAATAAACCCCTAGAGATTCTAGAACATTTGGAGGTGAAGATGTGACTTAAAACTTCAAAATAACTTTTGCCAGCTCTTTACTTTCAGCTTCCATCATTGACCTTATAATACTATAATGAGGGTTTTGAGAGATTACTTTTTAAATAGGAAAAAAGATAGTTGCTTAGTTATTCCTTAGATGAAGCAACTTTATAGGAGGCAAGGAAATCACTTGGCTTCCAAAAAGAAGAATGCATTAGAAAGAAAGAGATTTGATGGCCCTACCAAGAGGCAATAAACCTATTTATTACCTACTTTTATGTGAAGGTGGGCCTCATCTGTATTCTGGGAGTGATAAGGCATGACTCCTACACAGAGGAGGGTAATTAATAGGAAAATTACAAATTTTCTTTGCAATGGAAACTTGACATTAAAACAGATCATCTTAGGTTTCACTGTTTGAAATTCAGTAAGAGTTTCAGGAACTAATTGTGTAGCAGCAGGTAGTGGCATGGAAATAAATATACATAGAAAACTCAGATACTCAGGCATACCAAAGGGCCAGGTCAGTTTATTTTTGCACAAATAAAACAAGATTTGAAGGTGCCAAATACCGTATTAAAACAAGAAAAAATAGTACTAATAAACCAGCAAGGCTATGCCTAGCCAAGGCTAATTAATATGCCATCCATTACTTGTCTAAATACCACTAATGGAATACACTGTGTGATTTGTAACATCAAAACATGCTGTCAGTTACAGGCTTCACGTTCTAAAATGTTCCCCTCTTCTCAGTCCTTCTTAGAGGTAAAATTGGATAGCTGATAGGCAGTTTGCTTGACATTTGTCAATCAGCAGATAAAATAGTGCCATCTCCACAGTTTAGGGCATTGTAAAAACAGTTTGTATCACTGAAATGTATTGATTACAGCCATAGGAGAAAAACATTTTACTTTACAAACTAGAGTGTGATGATCAGTGGGCTAAACTATTATCCCCGTCACATCTGTAAAATGAAGATACCTGCCTCGGGATTATTATCAGGAACAGGTGACATAACCTGTATAAAGAGCTTTGCTCAGTACCCGGACCGTGCTTGGCATTCTATAAATACGTCATCAGGAGTATTACTATCTGTTCAAGTACAGATTTCAACTGCCGTGTCCTGAGTTTAGCAATGAACTTAGGAAGTAGAATATTTGTTGCATCCTCTAAGGTCAACAAATGGAAGTCCTTCTTATTGCATTAAGTAAAATGACATGTTGCTTTAATTTTTAAATTTAGGTCATTATTGTCTACAAATGTTGAAAACAAGTGTTTTATGGTTCATGTGTTATAGGTGGAATGTTATGGCCACTGACAGAGGAAACAATCCTGCAAAAGTTGTTTGTTTTGTTTTTTTATTAAGCACCTACTATATATAACCAGGCCCTGAAACTACAGTAGTTAATAAAATGTAGGCCTGTCTTGCATAATAGCCTTTAAGCCCGCAGACTTTCAGGGGAAACAAACATGTGAACAATAACACTGTATACCATTCTACCTTTCTTTATCTTTCTCTTTGCCTTATAAATACTCCCGTAGTCTAGAGGTGTATAGCTAGACACCTTGAATATGGGGTTTGGCTGTTGCTCTTCTTAGAAATTTCCTTGTCTCAACCCCTCCACCATAGTTACTCATTCCTTTCTTTGAATGTCTCTGTATCTCATACGTTCTTATATCAGTACTCTCGTAGTTTATTTCTGTGCCTATCTCTCTTACTGGACTGTTAACATCATGAGAGTGATCATTCATCTTTTTGATCCCAGCTCCCAGCACAGCACTAAGCACCTCCCAAGGACTCCCTCAATATGAATGACTGGATACTCTCTATCCTTTCTTCTCCAGCCCCTTTCCCATATTCCATCATGCACCTTGAAAACAAGTGGTGGAACATCAAACACCTGAAGTGAAACTCATTAGTAGAAAGGAATAATAAATTATGAAGTCGATTGATAGGAAAACATTTTTCATTCCAAGCTTAATAGTTTTATTCATGTATAACAAAGGCCTATTAATGTGACTTTCTCAGTTCAGAATGAATTACATTGCTTATAGAACAGGACTGAAATAAATCACTATTTTATGAATGAAGAAGGAGGTTGCCAAGCAGAGAATAGTGTGAATAAAGCTGCTGGATGATTGTTTAACCATTTTGTACATTTTAATGGCACTCGTTTGATTATATTCAGCTACGTATGATACTGATTACAAATGACAATAAAAGAGTGGTTTGTAAAAGTATATCTAGTAGGAGCTATTATTTGCCAAGTTAGCAGTTTCCTTTAACAGAATACACTTGAGGCAACAAAAATGCCATTTTTGAAGAAGTCTGAACTGGAAAATAGTTCCTCATCTTCCCACTTAATCCAAATTAAATAGCTTTTGAATTCCCCACTCTTAGTGTTGAGTAGCTATAGAACAAACGCTTAGATGAGGGCTTTTCTAATTTAAGATCAAATCCAGTATATCAGTATCTTCTGGCATGTGGATCATGGATTCTACACATCCCTTTAAAACCGATATTCAGTATTTAGGATACGATTAACCACCAAAGAATGCTTTATCTACAAGGATTTTACAGATGTATATAAAACTTACTATTCAGAAGTCACTCTCAGCACTTGAAAGTCTACTTTTTGTGAGATGCAACTAAATGATGAGCTAAACCTAAGACTTCTTTAAGTAAAAAGAATTCCATTTGTTACTTATGCTGATTTTTGTTTTAGTGTTGTCCTTTCTATGATTCTACATCACAAAAATATTTTAGAGTAATGTTCTAAATCTCTAGGAAGTTTTTCCTGGTTGACTGTATTTGTTATTTGAAAACTAAGGTTATTTGACATTTATACTAAAATGATGTGTGTCTTATATGACAGAGTTGGACTACACTAAAAAAATTGATAGAGCTAGAATCTGTTTTGGGTCTCTTGGGCTTCCCTTTGTGTTAACTACATATTCTTCTTGAACTCTTTCAGCTCTTAGAAGTTAAGAGCCAAGAAATCCATTGCTATTTCCAGTTGTTTTAAATTACTTAAGGCAAAATTCAGTAAGTCTTAAGCTTAAAAACTATGAAGAGAATATTATATTGAAACTTCAGTGAATTGTCAGAAAGTCACATTCAAGAAAATACTTTCCCTGTGCTTGGTAAATTGTTCATTTTAATTATTGGCAGAATGAATTAATTAGAATTTAACATCACTGTTTAAAAAGAGTGATCCTGACTAGCTAATCAAGAATTTGGACATACTAAAATCTTGGTATTTCTGCAAAATTCCATATGAAAAATTTTTTTTAACTGGCAAAATGGCAGATCAATTTTAGATTTTCCCTGGGATCGATCCTAGCACCTATCTAGTTAGAGAATAGGTAATTTTGCCAGAAACTAATTTCAAGGCAATATACCAATCCGTTCCTTTCATGTAGTACTTGACTCAGGTTGGGCTTTTAATCAGTGGGTTGGGCAATGATATAAATGCTCAAGTCTCAATATTTAAGTTGTGTGGCTTCCTAATCAGCTGAGCGTTTTCCTTTCTCTTGCCTAAGAAATAAGCACCACTAAGAAACCTCTGCTCCACTAGGCTCCCTGCGTTTCGCTGTGATTTATTCACTCCCTCCAGTTACATGCAGAAGACATTTTCTGTGACATTTTAGAAGACAACTTCCTGCGAGTTTCATCACAAGGTGTAAAATTTTAATTGTAAAATTTTTGGCATTCCGTGACTCATTTATTCACCCCACACGCTCATTTTCAACTTACGCAAGAGGTGTAATACAGGTTTTATATTTTGATAAAGTTTTTCTAGTTTCACACTAGTGTCTTTAGGATCTGGAACTCAGAGATATGATAAGGGCCTGCTGATTTTTTCTTTTAATGTTTGTTTACTTTTTTGAGAGAGATAGAGTGCGATTGGGGGAGGGGCAGAGAGAGGGAGATACAGAATCTAAAGCAGACTCCAGGCTCTGAGCTGTCAGCACAGAGCCCCAGGTGGGGCTTGAACTCATGAACCATGAGATCATGACCTGAGCCAGACACTTTACCGACTGAGCCACCCAGATGCTCGAGGGCCTGCTGGTTTTCATTATAAGCCTTATGGTGCTATTTGATATTTTAATTGATGTATATATGTTATTCTAATAAAAATTAAGGGAAAATAATCAGAAGTTTTATAAACTTGTTCTTGCCAGAATATATGTTTTTTCCCCTTCTATATTCTCTGCAGATTCACTTAGTTATTAGTTTTTGTCAAACATTATGAAAAATTTCAAATGTACAAAGTTCAGGAAAGTTTACAGTGAACATCCAAACAACACCATCAAGATTCTACACCAAACACCTTACTCTACTTGATCACGTATCTGTTAGATAATGTTAGCTACTTGGGTAGTTGGGTGTAATCCCTAATTAGTGCTGTTTTATAAATTCTTTTCTTTTCTTTTTTTTTTTTTTTTGGCTTACCTTTTTTCTTGATATGCATCAAGCTATATTGCAGTTTCATTTAGCCCTATTTACTAAGATTCCCTTGATCATGAGTGTGTATGTGTGGGTTATTGCATACATTTTCAGAACCAGAGTTCCCACCAAAGTGACCAATTATTTCTACTAGATTAACCATCATGTGGGAAGGTCTTATTTCTCAGCACCGTGTATAAAATTGTGATCTCCCTTTTCCTTTCTACTCTTGTCTCAGGAATTTTAATTGAAATGAAACAGTACATAATTAATGCTTTGCTAAGAAAAAAGCAATGAGGCAAATTTTAGTGGATAAAGTTGTCTACGGAGTTTATGCCATATAGGAATCTTGCCATATAATCCTCAAATATTTTAATCAAGCACAAAATAATCGTTGTACACATATATATTTTCTCCATAAATCATGAACCTAAAGGCTATCACCTTGATTATGCTAGTTTTCAGAAGTGATTGCCTATAGATTTTACTGGTTTGCCTTTGATCATTTTCCTGTGTTATTTAAAGATCAGTTTTAATCATAGCCAGTTTTGAAAATAAGAGGTTTATTATATTTCTTTTATTCCCTGAAACTTAAAGAGAATCTGTTTTCATTTTTGTTGTATGGGATACACCCATTTATATTCCTAATTTCTGCCATCCTTTACCTATTTTTTTTTTTTTTTTTAGGTACTGCTCTGTGTACTACATTATCACTGGTGTACCCTTCTGGTCAGCCCCTCTGACCTTTCACCTTCTTGTCTGCTTTCCCATTCCTTGTCTTTCTCCCAGACCTGCATACTTTCTGATTTTTATAGTAGACCCAGTAGTTTTCTTCTCTCAAGCTTTAGTTATTCCTTCACATCACCAATATATTGAGTGTGCCAGGCCGAACTTGAGCCAAAAAGATGCCTCCACCCTATCTTCCCATTCTGCTGAGTTTGGATTCTCAGTACCTCCTGAACACATTGTAGCCTTTTCCACCTGGAACATTTGCCCTTGTTTGCAATGCCATTCTAATTCCATCCACCCCATGTCATTCGTAACCAGCGTCCATCCGGACCCAGCTACTTTGAGCTTTTGTTGACCTTAAGAGGTACATTTAAAAATAGTATGTTAGAAAGGCTTCTTTGTTTATATCAAGGTGATATTTATACCAAAGGTTTCAAATAATAGGTCTGCATAGTTTTCAAGAGTCTGAATTTTGGGATTCTGAATTTGAATATGGTATGCTATCACTTTTCAAATATTTTTACCATATGCCAAGAACTGTTGTAATATTTCTGGGCGACTTTTCAACACTTAAGTTGCTCTGTCAGTGAAGATAATTGTTGAAGTGGTAAAACAACCAAAGCAGAACACTAACTTTGCTTCAGTGTGTTATTTCTTTGGGTTAAAGACCAATAAGACCAAGATTGTGGGTTTAATCCCACGTGGGCCAGTTAACTTCAACACATACTTTTCAGTATTCACATAAATAAGACTAGTTTAGCACAGACCCATTTATCATGGTCAGTGGTACAAGCTTCATATCCCAAAGGTAGCAGATACAGAAAAATAATACATTTTAATGAAAGTATTTGCCTTTTTTTTAATGCAGTGCCAGAGACATACCAACAAAGTGATATCAGTGTTATATATAAGTGCTTTGTAAATAGTACAATTCAATTGCTATATCATATAAATATAAAACAATTGTTAGCCATATAAATTTTTTAAATGCAGGAGAATGGAATAACAAAGTTGAGAACAAGACAGATTTGGGCCAATTCCAACAGTGGGCTGTCAGGGTGAATAGAAGTGATGGGGACAGGAGGCACCTGGCAGACCTCTCTTGTTAGGTCAAGGGGACTGGTTGCTTGTCTTTCATCCAGCGTTTTTCTCAAAAGGATTTCCAGTGCTAGGCTACAGTAGTTAGATTTCATCAGACAGACAAGTGGATGACCTTAGGGCTTTGACCAGGAAGTAATGGGCTGGTGAGTGTGCTTGAGTGAGATTATCCTTGCAGCTGTGGTAACAGTACAGCAGAGCAGACTGAGCTTGAAACCACACACCCTTTCTAGTATTATCAATCTTACTGGGCCTTACCAGCACCTTAGAAAATTCCTCCTCAGAAGAATGTGTAGTTCATTCCTCCTGCAGGCAACCAAGTCCAAAGTATTTCAACTCCAAGAGTTCAAGAGAGTCCTGAGAAGTGCTTTCATGAAGCCACCCTTTGGTAAAATGGTTAAGAAGCTGAGATTGGTTTCAGAGGTCATTGCCTATCCTTTCTGGACTCCCCATCCTTTACTGAGATCCTGCCGTTCTTTGGCCACCTGAGGCTTCTGCCTGGACACACATGGCACTGTGGATTCTTCTATCCTCCGGACCTGTTCAAAAGCATCAGTTCTGTGTCTGTTTTCCCTAGGTTTTTCACAGACCAGTGAATCTAACCAACTATTTCTTCTGAAAGCCTTTCTTTTTCTTCCTTTCTATGTATAACAGAGAGCTTTTTTGTTTTAATGCTCTGAAATAAAGGAGTGATTCTAATGGTGGAAAGTTTAAGCATCATGGCCATCTACTCAGGAGTCTTAGTTTGTTGGTCCTTAGGTAGGGCTCTTCCAGTCACACTTAGTAGAAGGCCATCCCTGGTTTCCCTTCTTTTGTCTTTAGATTGCTCCCACATGAATTTAGAGGAAGATGAGATCTCTAGAAATAGAGACTTCCCATCTTTCTTTCAGAAACAAGCAAACCTAATAATTTAGAACATTGTCATTAGTAAAGCGTAGAATTTTGCTAGAATTGTGATTTATGTCTTCCTAGCTGTGTGACCCTGGTGAGTTAACATTGGTAAATAAGGATAATAAGGCTTTACCTAACATTCATTGTGCTGCTTCAGTAAAATAAATGTAAGAAGCTTAACATTAATCTATAATGCACAATCTATAAGACAAAGTATGTAAGAAACAGTACGTGCACAGAGTAATCACTCACACAGTCGTTTCCTGAATGCTGCAGTCTTTGCCCCAGGGAGTTACTTATCAAAGAAATTCTTCAAGAAGTCATCAGGCCAGAATTTCTTTAAAAAACATGACTGTTTAAGATGGAGAAAGCCGAGAGGGTACACAATATAAGGAAAAGAAAAAGACCTACCATAAAACATAAAGTATTAAATTTCAGAAAACTGACAACAAAACAAAGATCCTAAAAGTTTCCAAAGAGGAGAAATAACATTCAAAAGATCAAAAATTAGAGTATTTTGTTATCCAACGCAACACTGGTAGAAAAAATGGATGAAGTCCTTCAATTTTTTTTGAAGGAAAATGGTTTCCATTTAACAATCCTGATATATCCAAATTCTCAAGTGTGAAGACAGAATAGGCATTTTTTACACATTCAGGGTCTCAAAATTTACCTCTCATGCACCTTTTTTAGGTGGCTACTGAAGGAGATTTTCTTTTCTTTTTTAGGTTTATTTATTTTGAGAGAGAGAGAGAATCCCTAGCAGGCTCCGCACCACCAGTGCAGAGCTCTATGTGGGGCTCGAACTCACGAACCACAAGGTCATGACTTGAGCTTAAGTCAGACGCTTAACAGACTGAGCCACTCAGGTGCCCCTGAAGGAGGTGTTCTAACAAAATAAAGAAGTAGACTGAAAAAGATGAAGAGAGTGGACTCGGGAAACAAGGGAAACAACCCAGGAAGGGAGTTTCCAGGATGATGGCTGTGCAACAGGTCTTGTGGACTATATTCCTGATCAGAGCAGGGACACAGAGGGCTCCAGGAGGAATGTCTTCAAGAAGATGAGACTGATAGATTGTCTGATGTGTATGAATCTACTAGAAAGAGATTTGTCCTTCTAGCCAAGTTTGGGGGATGAACTAGAGGCAGGTCTCTAGAAAAGTAAGCAAAGAGAAAAACGTGGAACATTAACTCCAGGGAAAATGGTTAGTAGCACAAAAAAGATACATAATAGCCATTACACCACCACTCTGTGAATATCTGTCTTGTTAGAGAAGACTAGATATTAACCTTACTGAGAATTATTATTATTATATTGGGACCTTGGAGGAAGGGAAATATGGGGAGAAAATGCTGTAAGAGGAAAATCCTCTTATATAACAGGAAAGTTGATAACAGGGAAACTGAAAAAAAGTTAAGAAAGATCATTGTAGGCATTTTATTTAGCTATATGGAGGTAAACCTGAGAATAAACAGCTTAAAATGTTGGAAATGCTGATCTTTGGGGAGTGACATTACAGATCAGAGGTGTCGGGCAGGTGATTGCTTTTTGTATTGATTATAAGCCATGGCAAACGTTACTAATGCTCATCAGTGCAGTTCTTCTCTCGTTTCGGACAAATGGAAGCACATGTGTGTTCAAACACCCTCCCAGCTGGTCAGGACCGTATGACCAGCTCTGGCCTAGACGGAGCACTATGGCAGCCTGGTCCTTCAGCTCGTCCTTCCCATGCCTCAGCAACCTGGAAGGGACAGGGACAGACTGGAATATGTCCAGTAGTCTGGAAAACTTTCCTATGTTCTTTAGAACTGTGACCTCTTAGAAGACTAAGAGAAGATTTGGCAAACTTTTTTGTAGAGGGACAGATAGTAAATATTGTAGGCCATGCAGGCCTTACTTACAGTTACTTTCATAGCTACTTAATTCCACTGTTGCAGTACAAATGAAGAGGTGGGTCTGTGTTTCAGTAAAACTTTATTTATGGATCCTGAAATTTGAATTTTATATAACTTTCATGTGCTGTAAAATTTAATGTTTTGATTTTTTTCAGCCACTCAGAAATGGGGAAAGCCGTTCTTAGCCCACAGGCTACACAAACACAGGTGGAATTCGCTGACTTGCTTTAAATATTCAAAGGATTATTATGCACAAAATCTAACAGTATCCCTATTGTTGGTCTTAGAGGACAACCTGAAATTCAAGAGTGGGAGTCCCAGGGGCATCAGTTTCAGCCTCAAATTTCCTTGCATAACGAGACCATTTCTACAAATTTAGAGCTGCCTTGCAATGAAAAAGGCTGCCTCAGGGTGTCTCTGTACTTGAAATATTCACACAGAGGTAGGAGGCTGCCCTAGATGACCAACCACTGAGCTCCCTTTTAATTCTTGTGTTTCCTGGCCCTATAACACAATTCAGAGGAAAATCCTTCTGATAAAGCTATTTCCATGTTTTCCAGAGTATAGTCACTTCCCATGGGTTTTAGGACAGTTCTTAGAAGAAGTTGTGTGTGTGTGTGTGTGTGTGTGTGTGAAGTATTTTAAATTAAGCATTTATGGTGCCAAGGTTTGCAGAGCCTGCTTGCTAGCCTAAACATGTTTGCACACAGCAGTATTTTCTAATTTAAATTCAATCATAATCTCCAAACAGCCCTAGCCTAGACTAGCGGAAGGTATAAACTTCATTTTCATCTCATTAGGCCACCTGGAAGCTGCAATCAGTGAGTAGTCTTGACGTCAATAGTCTGTCTGCTTCATTAAAATGTTAATTTCATGGCTTTAATTCCCTTTGTAAAATGTACCACTGCAGGACTCTATATGCAGATTTATTCTAAAGTAGACCAATTTGCATGTCACATTTTAGTATATTTATTTCTCCAGATTTCTCTGTATTGCTATTCTTAGAAATTGCTTTGGCTTTCAAAAAGTGTTCAAATATGTACAATTTTTAGATACTTAAGGCAATTTCAGTCTAGCAAAATTAATTTTAAAATAATTCTGAAAGCTATTTTCTTTATCAGTGACATAATTCCCCCTCCTATGAGTGAAATACGCATCTCTTTTTTCCCCTGTAGTTTAAAAGCTCCACCTTTAAAGAACAGTTCAGTAGCAGTTTTAGTGAACGATTGCAATGAATCTAGATTGTTCTAGAAACTGATGAGCAAAATCTCATGTGTCACGTGAAGTCCTCTAAATTATCTTTTATATTCTGAAAGTGCCAATTTAAATACCAAGTTCACATTTTTACTCCCCCAAAATCCTGAATTCTAACTAATTTTCCACAAGAGATAGTTAATCAGAACAAATAACCTAGGGCATCTGGTGGCTCAGTTAGTTAAGCATCTGACTCTTGACTTCGGCTCAGAGCATGATCTCACAGGTTGTGAGTTCAAGCCCTGTGTCGGCCTCTGTGCTGACAGCATGGAGCCTGCTTAGAATTCTCCCTCTCCCTCTTCCTCTTCCTGCTGCTCCCCAGCTTTCTCTCTCTCCCTCTCAAAATACATAAATAAACTTAAAAACAAGGGAGATAACCTAGAGTTTGCTGCTACCCTGACACAAAAAGGATCTCCCAGCCGTGCCAAAAAACCAGTTATCAGAATGAGTGCAAAAAGCTCAGATAAGGGGCACTTGGCTGTCTCTGGCAGTTGTGAGTTGTAGCCCTGCATCAGGCTCCATTGCTGACAGCACTGAGCCTGGTTGGGGTTCTCTCCTCTCTCTGCCCCTCCCCCACTTGTGCGCACATGCTCGCTCACCCTCTCTCTCTCAAACATTAAAAAAGTTCAGATAGAAAAGTTTCAGTGTACCTAGACCCTGTGGGTATCTTGGACCTTATCTTTCACCTATTTGCCAGTACCTTCCTATCTTGCTGATTTTCCTCGGAACAGTTTTATCCTTTTGGACTTCTTTTGCTGGCTTCCTTTCATTTTATGGTCTCCAGTGGAAAAACCATCCAGCAAAGTTATGTCCTGCGCTTTGGCTCTTCTTTCATTATAGTGTCTCCTGTAGAATATACCTCCATGCACTGTCATCTGTTTGCTAATGATTTCCAAATTTATGCTTCTGGCTAACCTGTCTCCTGGTCTGAGTTACTTGTGTCTCCAATAAGTGGATTGGATAATTTTATTTAGATATATTGCTATTGCTTCAAATATAATGTACCTAATGCTAAACTCCTTCCTTCCTTCCTTCCTTCCTTCCTTCCTTCCTTCCTTCCTTCCTTCCTTCCTTCCTTCCTTCCTTCCTTTCTTCTTGGTTTCTATTCAGCAATGCCACCATTCTTACATCCTCTCAAGCTAGAAATGTTCTAGGAGGTAGCCCACAAAGCTTTAATATAGAAAATCTAAAGAATAGTTCATTTGTTTCTTTTGATGAATGCAAAAAACCTGTCTTATTTTTAGGCCAGTTGAATAGAATTAAGTTCTTCTCAGCCCAAGCATACCCATAGCATCTATTCCATTAATAATGACCCAGTGAAATTATAGTTAGCCCTCAGTCAGGTACCCTCAACTTCCACCACGGCCACCATGCAGAGATTTATGGGGCTTCTCATTAGGCAGGGAGGATAGGGATTTAATTGGATCAAGAGTTTCCAAATCATTTGAAGTTTTAATTAAAATGAACAAAATTCCCTGAGGGTCCTGAAATTACTCTGTTCTCAAGCATCATAAGGGGAAGGGTGGTCCAGGTCATCAGCCCAGAGCTATTGGCTATTTATTGGCTATAAATGGATCTCCCATGGTTACTTTTTAAAATAGTTTAGCAAGTGGCATTCCACTCTGTTTCTTGGATGAGTGGCTCATGCAGCTCTTTTCTCAGGTACATGACTAAGGATCAAGTACAGCTGGGCTTATAATTCAAATGCAATAAGAAATGTGAGTATACCCCATTTTCTGGCAAATCTGATATCATCATCACTGATTGTCCCAGGTGACTGGGACATGTAAGTCATGAATTTAAAGCCACATAAGTTTAAAGTCATTAAGATATAACTTAATATCTTTTTGATACGTCAGTGAAAATGAAGGCTGAGACAGTTTTATTAAGCCAATTATGGTAGTTATCCATTCACTCAACAGATACTTATTGAATGTCTATAATGAGATAGCATTGAACTAAGTGATATATGACCTATAAAGGCATCATTGTACTCATTACTCTTGAGGAACCTACGCAATTTAGTAAAATTCTTGATTGAGTTGGTGAGTTAAAAAAAAAAAAAACAACCTATCAGATTAAAAGCTTCCTGCTTCCATATGATTCAGTGATGAATTCCTATGGTCTGTGACAATTTTTGGAAGTCTCAAGTGTTAATTCTCATTTTAGGTATATTTACAAGGGTCCAGAGCTGATTGTATGGCTACTTTTAAGCCATTGTAAACACTGATAGGATCAAGAATGAGGTGTTCTCAATCCCTCCCCATCGTAGAGGAGGGACAGCCTAGTTTGACTTTGAAATGGACTTTGACCTTGCAACTTGGAGCAGGATCCCCCGATAAACACACACACACACACACACACACACACACACGGAGCCTCTATAAACTGTATCTGCAGCAGTATGTAAGACAAATAGCCTTAGAATGAGCTGTTTTTCTAGACTGACAGATACACCAGAGTGTAAGTTTAGCCTTCGTTTTAAATGTGCAAGCTAATATTTCTGAGGGAGTCTTCTTGAATGTACTTTTGCTGTCAAGTTGCTTTGCCTGACTTTCTCAGTTAGATTTGTACTTAGCCTTTGGTTAAGAAAAGTGGATGTTACATCTGGAGAGGGTCTCGGAGTGTGTCAAATCAGAGAGACTTGAAGTCATTCTGTGACTACAGCTGAGCCAGATATAACGGAACTACAAGAGAGTATTGCTATGTTGCCCCAAGAGTCACTGATTTTCACGAGAATAATGGACAGTAGCAGCACCATAAAGATAAAACTATAGAGGTAAATGAACCAGTAGAGAATATTCATTTATATGATCACCCTCCTCACTTACAAACTTTTAGTTTTCTCGGTCAGACTGGATATAGAAGATAATATGAACAAACCTCCTTTTAGTAAAGTAAGAGTAACAAATTTATTTCAAGCAATGTAAATTCACTGGAGTAAAAGCTAACCCAGTTCACCCTAGGGATGTGATCGACCATACCATTTCTTACTTTATTATAGGTCAATGAAGGAAGCATTTAAAAATTTACATGTGAGCCCATTATTCTTTCAAGTAAAATTAGGCATTCATAATCATACCTAGAAGAGTAATGGAAAACTTTTCCATTTCAGTACCACATGCAAGAAAACATACCATAGCCCCCTCCTTTTCCATTGGACATATTCTCAATTAGAACAGTGTGTTTTTTCTGCTGTGGGTAAATGTTGATTAATTGATGTTTTGTTTGTAATACGTTTCAGAAATGGAAAGAATTTCAGTTATATTTGCAGTGTAATAAAATTAAGATATTTAAGTGTGTCTAAAGGGCTTTTGGTGCCAAACTTAACATTTTAAGAGACTTTTTAAAAGATAATGTAGAAACCAATTGTATTCTTCCAGATTTTAAGAACTGTGCTTATTGAGAATACCAGAGTACAATATGGGGGCCTTCACTCCAATCCTTTTACGCAGTGGAAAGTGCTAACTACAGCCGGGAGGCAGGAAACTTAGCTTCTAAATGTAGTCTTTTTATTCAGCCAACTCTAAGCCTTTTTGAAAATTTACTTAATCTGTCTGATCTTCTGTTTACCAAACTGACAAGGAGAAATTCTCAACTGTCTCCCAATATTATATTCTTAACCCCAACCCCAGGGCCTTAGAATCCTATCGACCCTACGTTAGAACCATCACCTTGTCCCTTACTGGCTTTGTAACCTTGGGCAGATTACTCAACCTGAGTCTCAAGACCCACTTCATGGGGTCATTATGAGTGTTGAATAAAATAACAAGAGAAAGTACCCAGCATACTGTTTGGCACTTATTCAGTGGGTTTCTTTTTTTTTGTCTTAGTCTTCATGATACAGGAGAACCATTTTTCTCCCAGCTGTTGGTACAAAGAGTATGTTCAAAGCAATGTGGAGACAACAAAGATGAGAAGGACATGCATCCTGCCTTTAAGGAGTAGATCATCTCATCTAAGACAAATGGTTTTGAATAAATGCTTAGTATAAACTAGAAAAATGGTAGGTGCGTGGGAGAAGGCCACGTAAAGAACTGTGGGATTTAGAGAAGGAAGGCCACGTGGATGTTGTCACAAAACCCCAGAGGTTAGAGGACTGGGGGGTGGGGATAAAACCTGACTTTGAATGTTGTAACTATCACCACAGACCACACTGATGTATACGTTAAGAGGTGAATGTGGCCCATCACGAGTGGCATCAATTTATATTGAATAGATAATGGATCCCGATAGGATTTGCTGAAAAGGGCACATCATCACTTCTGAAGCATTCATGCCAAAATGCATACCTTGGATTTAGTCATAAGGAAACATCAGGCAAACTAGACAGAGATACTCCACAAAATAACTACCAGCATCAGTTCTTGGATTGGATCCTCAGAAAAAGGGCAACAGTGGGACAATTGGAAAAATTTGCATAAAACTGGATCTCTAGGTTAGCTAATAGTAAAGTATCAGTGTGAATCTTGTTTTGCTTAATTGTACTATGGTTGTAAAAGATGTTAACGTGTATAGGGCGTATAAGGTCAAGTTTACTTGAAATACTCTTCCTGGTACTTCAGTATTTTTTATAAACTTGAAATCATCTCAGATTAAAACCAAGAAAAGCAAGAAAATGGATCCTCATATAGTATAAATCCTTTGCAGATTCACATAGCTCAAGGAGAGATCTGTTTTAGATTTATACGGGAGAATTAAGGGAAGCTGAGCAAACCCAGCAAAGCTAGTTCCTAAATCTTAAAAAGCTTTTGACAGGTTTCATTTGACCCACAACCAGAAACTAAAACGATGCATATAAAAACCAAAGAGATCTAAATAATCTTGTTCTCAGAATCTGTCGTATTCCAGTTTACAACAGGTTTTACCGGCCAAGACAAACCATCCTCTCCTCCCCTATCCCATGATGTGTTTTAAAATTAGAGCATTCTATGGCAGTCAGGATTGACCTTTAAATTCTGCTTCAAAAATTTGTTAGCTCTTCCTTTCTTTTTTTTCTTTTAATTTTTTTAAATGTTTATTTTTGAGAGCATGAGAGAGAGAGCGCAAGCAGGGGGATGGGGAGAAGGAGGGAGGGAGGAAGGGAGGGAGACAGACAGACAGACAGAATCCAAAGCAGGCTTTAGGCTCTGAGCTGTCAGCACAGTGCCCAACGCAGGGCTCAAACCCACAAGCCGGGAGATCATGACCTGAGCTGAAGTCAGACGCTTAACCAACTGAGCTACCCAGGCGCCACTGTTAGTTAGCGCTTCTTTTCTAAATATGCTATTATTTGAATGGGTAGTGTAGCTAGTTGAAAGACTTGTGGGCTGTGTTATTTTAAAGGGCCTGATTGCTTTTTTTTTTTTGGTGTCTGTTAACTATTTAAGAATACTTTTATTACTTGATAAAGACCTTGGGTTGAGATGACTGAGTTAGTCATACTTCTCAGTTTATGAGGATATTATCATTGCTTTTGGGAAAAGCTTCTCTTTTGTTTTATTGTTATTTATTCCACTTTATCCCTATACCCTACTCCCATTTCTTCCTCATTCCATGGGCGACCATTCTGATATATTTAATTTGTATCTTTTGCTCTACAGTGTTCCTGTAAAACTTGTTTTACATTTCTATATTTTTTAAGCTTATATAAATAGGACTGTTCTATATCTCATTCTGTTTTCTTGCTCTTTAATTTAGCATTTTGCTTTTAAAATACATTCATGTTGTTATGTGCTTATCTAATCCTTGGCTTCTGACTTGGCCTTCTTCTCCATGGTATGTCCTTTGCACAACTCATTTATGAGAATCCCAAAGATGGATTCCCAGGTAGCCCCCGATTCTCACCATCACAGGAGCATTGCAGGGAGTATCTTCTAAAGGCTCTCTTAGATGCCCGTGGGAATTTCTTTAGGGATAGATGCCCAGGAGTGGAATTGCTGAGTCCTAGGCCTGGGTGACCTTAATTTGACTGGTTCCAAATTGACTAACCTAATTGGTTACTCTCCCCTGAACTTCCACTGGCAAGCCACGAGGGTGCCTATCTCCTCTCACTCCTACCGACATTTGGTATTATCCAGCTTTCTACTTTTTGCCAGTTGAATATATATAAAGTGGGTACCCTGTTGTTTTGATTTGCTTTTATCAGATCGGAAAGGATTTTCATGTGCCTGGTAGGTCTCTGGGTTTTCTCTTTTATGTTTATAATTTGTTTTTGTATTGAGATTACCATAGTGACTTACTGATTTGTACTAATTCCTATGTGCTAGATATTTAATCCCATGTTCAGTTTTAGACATTTCAAATATGTTCTTCAATGACATATGCATTAAACAGAAATTCTTGATGTAATCAAAATCATTATTTTTTACCTTAAAATTTATGCTCTTGAAATTTAAGAAAACCTTCCTTGCTTCTTATTAGAAAAATAGCCTCTGTTCTCTGTTAATTATAGAACTACCTTTTACATTTATTTTTTATCCATCTGGAATCCTCCTTTGTTGTTGGTGAGGTCCCAGTTTTATTTTTCTCCAACACCACGTATTAAGCCATCAGTCATTCTGCCATTGCTTTGTGGGGTCACCTGTGTTCTGAAGTTCCCGTTCATCCATCAGAATGGCTTTGAACTCTATTCTGTTGCATTAGTTTGTCTTTTTAAAAGAGATATCTGGTGTGTGTTTTTCCCTAACTCAATTCTTTTAGAATGTATTTCCCATATTAAAGACCCTGTTTCTTCTCAATTTCAAGCAACTAGTTTATGCACATATTAAACTAGAATACGTGGTTTATACATTCCAGCTCAGTGATCTTGTCCTTCTCTGAACCCATGATACTCTTTTTCTGTTACACTCACTTCACTTCTGTTAAAATTTTGCATTAACTTTTATTTCCTGTGTTATTACTTAACCTTTCACATGTTTATATTTTATATTTTAATTAGATTATAAACATAAAAACACGGATTTCTTCTCTGTCTTTGAACCTATTGTAGCTGTAGCTAACATAGGATCTATGATCACCATCGTAACTGGGACTTAGCACTTACTGGACATTTCATCAGTACTTTTGATTTGACGGATGTGTGTCTCCCTAAAAGAACTCTAAGCATAGAAGGGCAACAACTGACTTATGAAGGACATAATACAAATATACAGTGTCTACATGCACTAATTCAACATAGCCATATCTTGTGTGGCAGGATTTTTTTCACCATTAGACTTTGTTACATCTCAATCTCTCCATATTAAAAAAAGTTTTAATTTACCAATTCTTTTTTCTTCCCCCCTTTATTTTTAGTAATTACATTTTATTTAGTTTTCTTTAATGAACCGAGTGGTGGTAAATAAATCATGTGCAAGGGAGAGCAATACATTATAATTAGGATTCCATTATCATTTAATTAGGCATTCCATTATTGAATTGGTGTCTCTGGCTTCTCCTGGTCTCTGACTAATCCTGAAACAAATTCTTCTTTGTGGACAAATACTAGCTTGTAATAATTAGAGTATTCATCTAAGCTAAGGCTTTTCATTAAATCTCTTTCTGATTAAGATAGCTCCCCAAGTACAGACTGATTTAATTTAATGTGATTTATCCACTTGTGTATCAAGGTCTGGTAGAAATTGTTTTTAACACCAGAAGATTAGGAATATTAAAATCATCTTGATATTCACAGATCTCTCAAGTATTTAAGGCCTTGCTATTTGAATTGTTCTGTCCACCAGGTCTGATGTCCCTGCTAAATTCTAGTGGATCACAAGTGCTGGAATGGGCCACCACTGAAAATAGTACACTGATTCTATTTCATATCAAAATACTGAGCTTAGAGTTAGGACACTGTTGTATTCCTCAGGTTTGGAAATCAGTTTTCATTCCAGATAGCTGGTTCAACATATCAAATGTGCCTTTTCTGTCTTACCAGAACTTCACTGTTAACTAGAAACAAGCAGACCATCTATAAATATCCTTAAGGGCCTCCATGAACATGAATGCAACTATTTTTTTTTTTTTAACTACTTGGGACTCCTTCTTGCTTCCTTACCTTTTACCTTTCTTCTGCTTTTCCTCTGTTTTTCAATGATGAACATTTAATAGATATTAAATATTGAATTTAATTTTGTTTGGGGTCAGTTTACTTCTTTCTTAACCATTTCTCTTCAACATTCCCCCATACTTTATTATGGGATCCTTCTTAACTATTTTCCTCCCACATTCCCCCATACTTCATTGAAGTCTAACCTGACCACTCAGTCTTATACTTTTAGCCTTTTTCTTCTGACTCCTGTGTTCAGCTTATTTTTGGTTTTTCAGTCCTTCCTCCTTTCCTATTGTGTGACCAGAAGCAAGCCTGCATTTTTGTCTGTATGTGAATAGGACTACAGCTACGTGAACTAATCAGATGAAGCCAAAACATATCTGTTACCAAAAAAAGATCCTGAAAATACTCTTTTGTGATATCAAGAAAGTCCATTATGAAGCAAACTAAATTTGTTCCAATCATAATTTCACTCTAGTTTTTGGAAATCCTAGGGAAAGGGGAGTGTGTGTGTGTGTGTGTGTGTGTGTATGTGTGCGCGCGCGTGTCCACATTCTCAGTGGAGGTGAGAGGGAGTGCCATGAGAGGAAAAGAAAGGCATTCTGTATCCTGAACTTTCTGAGGTCCCATTCGCAGCCTGTCCCTTCAGGCCTCAGCTTCCTGAGAGTGGCTTATCCTTCCCTTCCAACTCCCCTCTGCCCCAGTGAGCTATTCTCCATTTGAACACAGTGGCACAGAGAACCCAGCCAGTCAGGCTGGGGTGCTTCGAGTCAGGACTGGAAACTGAGGGGTCTTAGACTGCGTCCAGTAAGATTCTTCACAGGTCGGCATGGTTTGAAAGGCTCTAAGCAGCTCAGCAGCGGCGAAAGGTGCTTGTCTGAGTGAGCAGAGGGAGGTGGTTGATGAACCGTGTAGCAGACAGACCACATGAACCCACAGGATGCTAAACTGTAAGTGATGAAATACTGTGGTCATTGACAAAGAACCGCCCCCCCATAAGCGATCAAAGTAGAAACGGGGGTGCCATGCAAGTACGGCACCAAGTACTAGTTTCAGAGGAACGTCTGGGCTGATAGAATTGCCAGCTCTGAGAGTTTTTCAAGCTGGTAGGAACCCATGTGGCTCATGGACAGAAATTAAAAACCAGCACAGTAGAGAATTACAAGGCTTTCTTTGGGGAGGTTGGTGCTTCTATTTCAAGACGTATTTTTGAGAATTGATTAGGAAACAAATACTTCCACAGTAATAGCTCAATTAAGGAAGAGGCTGCATTCCAGCATGCTTAACGAAACATCTTCTGTTATCAGAGAGAAATGATGCAGAAAGCACTCAGCACTGCATTCTGAATTTCAGGAAACAATTTCAGCTTAAAAAACATGTATTTAACATTATCAAATATGCCATCAACTAGAAAATATCCATCTGGGAGTTTGAAGGTAGTGGGAGAGGGCGAATATCAAACTCACTTAGCTCTTCAAACGTGCAACAGGCACCTGTCCACACTGGATAGGTTAGATCGCTAGCGCCTATCCTTGTGGCTCCCTGTAGAAATCCTGCAGTTGGCTCCTTTGACCTAGTGTTACCACACACCTGACCTTGACTTCCCAACAGATCACTGAAATTATCCCAGGTTGCCCACTAACTCATAGAGAACTCACGAACACCAGTGCTTGTGACAGTAAGAGAGCAGTGATCACACAAATAGGCATAGAGGATGGCAGGAGCAGAGTGTCTGATATTCACAGATGAACAGAAGCATACATTCTCATCTTCCTTCTCTCCTGTGGTTTGGAGGACCATTGGTCACAAGGACTCTCTGGTGGCGGTCTCACGGCACCTCTCTCTCCAGCAGGCTGTGAGTCAGGGCTCTATTCTCAGGCGCTCCTCCATGCATAAATACACCAGAGAGGGAAGCTCAGCTCAGTTTCTCTTTTTCAGCTTATTCAGCTTATTCAGCGAGCAGTATTTACCGAGCACATTGAGGAATCACCAGGGAAGGTCAGTGAATAGACAAAAATTACTACCCTGTGGCACTTTTAGCAGGAGAAAAAGACAGTAAACAAGTAAAATACGTGGTACGTCAGAGGATGATAAAGCCTGTAGAGCAAAGTAAATCCGGAATGAGGGAAGCCTGCCATTTTAAATAGGGTACTTGGGCCTCCCCGAAAAGGTAAATTTGACAGAAGAACATCTCAGGTACAGAAACAGCACACGTCCCGAGATGGGAATGTGCCTGGTGTACTCAAAGAAGGACCCAAAACTCTGTGTGGCTCAAGCAGAGTGAGCCAGGAGCATGATCCTCGTAAATGAGGACAGAAAGGTAATAGGCTGCCAGATTACACACAGCTTTATGGAGCGTCAAGTGTGGGAAAGACTCTGGTCTTCTGTCTCGGTGGGTGGTCTGCCTGTCGGGGTGAGGGGACAAATGAGGGTGTTACAGTGCGGTGACTAACATTAAAAGGATTACTCCGTTTTCTCCTGTTAGGGTGAAAAAGTCTGTAGGGGGGAAGGTGGGCAAACAGGGAAACCAATTAGAAGGGTATTTGCAATAATCCAGATGAGAGAGGGGGGCTTAAGGTAAAATCAGTGAGGTGATAAGAACTGGCTGGATCCTGGGTATCTTTTAAGGTAGAACAGGCAGGACATTCTGACCGATTGGGTGTGGAGCTTACGAACAGATGAAACATCGTTGGCTGCGAGGTTATTGGCCTGAACTGGAGGAAGGACAGTTTGGCCTTTGAGGCAAAAAAATGTGGGAAGCACAGCTTTGGGGGAAAAGACCAGGAAGAAGTTAGTTTAGACGATGTTAGACTTGAGGTACTAATTAGACATATAAAAGGAGATGTGAAGTTAAGAGTCAAATATGTGAGTCTGCAAGGGTGGGAGACAGGCTGACAATACAGATTTGGGAGGCATTAGCACACATTTGGAATTTAAAGCTCCAAGACTGGACGAGGTCACCTAGGGAAGGAATGCAGAGAAAGAAGAGTAAAACCCAAGTCTAGACTAGGAGCTCCAGTATTTAGAGATCAGCCTGCAGTATTTAGAGATCAGACTTAAGAGTGACCGGTGAGGCCGGAAAAGCACCAAGAGTAATGTGGGCGGGAAGCCAAGTAAAAAGGTCTTTCAAGGAGGGAGGAACTTATTGGATCTCGTTCTATGAAGGTCACCAGTGACCTTGATGGGAATGGTTTTGGTAGAGTGATGACAGCAGGATTCAAGAGAGAAATGAGAGAGGAGGATTGAAGACAGTATAAACAAGTTTAGCTGTGTAGGCAAGCAGAGAAATGAGTGGTAGCTGGAAGGAGATGGGCATCAAGTGAATGATGGGAGAATGATGGGAGAACTTATGAGCATGTTAATGAGCTAATGATGAGCAAGAAGGGCGGGGCGGGACTGACCGATTAAAGGTGGAATTGACGTAGGAGAGAGGGGAGATTGCTGGAGCAGAATCATCAAGTAGACAAGAGGGGAGAAGATCGAGCACATAGGGGAAGGCATTGACTGTCAACCCAAGTGTGTACAGATCATCCATACAAAGCAGAGAAGGCAAAGTAAGTACGTGGATTTACATGCCCACTTAGGTGGGGAGATGGAGTGGTAAGAGCCTGTGGAACTTTCTTATTTATTTCCTGGGAGAAACAGGATGAGAATGAGAGATGGCGAGGAAGTAGTGAAACTTTAAGAGAAAAGCAAAGGCATGAAGCACTCACATCTGGGCAGATGGGACACAGAATGGACTACAAAGATACATAGGATTGCCAAACAGCACTGAAGGCCCACTTCTGCGTAACAATCCGGAATCTACCAAGGACTCCCACTTGTCTCCGTTCCCAGCCAAAAAAATCAAATAAAATAACGCCCACCAAAACATGTACCCATCTAATAAGCTCAAATGAATTTCTGGGCAAAGGAGAGTCAGCAAACTCAGAAACCTTTAGCAGTGAGAGTGGTACCATAAATGGGTGAAGTGAAAGGAGATAAACCTTCAGAACTGGGCCTTCCAGTTCACTTGCGTTGATTTGCTTTGTGGAGGTACGGTGGAGAATTTTTACCAGGAAAAGAATGAGAACTTGTCAGGAGGACAAAATCAGATTACTTTATGGTAAAGTCTCAAGACTGATTGAATGGTTAAGCCTTGTTGAAATCCACTCATAACAAAATATTAAGCAGTCATTGATCACCTGTATAAAGGACTGAAGGGAGACCTTTCCCTGTGTACCAGAGGTGGAGGGGGCACTGGGTTACAGAGCAGCTGTGCCCTCCACAGTCTGCCCAGGCCTGGCCTCATCTACAGCCACCGGGCAAGAGTCAGCAAAGCTATGCAAGGTCATTTAGACACAAGTGTCATGCTGTATGCACAGCTGAGAGAGAATGCTGCCGTTGAGTTGCTGTGGGGGGTGAAAGGATTGTCCTTTTGAGTGGTGGGGGAGGGAGCATCTGCCAGCGGAGGGGGAAGGTTAGAGGGGGTTATGTAGAACTAGTTCCCAAATGTTTTGTAAGTTTCTGTGTCATAGCATTAAAAGCAGAAGTACATACTCCCAAATCTGAAGAGATTAGATGCTGTACTGTTACTCTAATATTGAAGGGCCCAAGGATGGAGAGGTGTGTGTGTGTGTGTGTGTGTGTATTTGCTTCATTTGATAAACCTGCCACTGTGGTAATCTAATGAATTAGAAATATCTGCTCCTAAAAAATATTGATCTCAAGACACATTGTCTTCTGTTTATCTTGTTATCTTTATTATTTTCTTTGTCAATCCTAATTGAATTATCTGACTTTTTCAGGAGCACATTGATTTGATCTTTTTCCTTTCTAGATAGCAGCAAGAAAACATGTTAGGTATTATTTGTTGACCTGAAAGAAATTACGATAGTAGAAATTTTAAAACATCGGGTTGTATTTAGAGTAATCTTTTAATTAGGAAATTATATCTTGCATTAGCCAGGAAATGTTGCAAAACAATAATGCAGAGCATATGGATATGTTAATGCTCATTTGAATGAATAGGAAAATGTTCTGCATTCCACAAAATGCTAATACCAAAAAAGTCATTAAAAATTAGTACATGAAAATAAATTTGGATTTGTTTCAAGCTTTAAATACTTTGTTTTCTAACCTTTTGGTTAGAATCCAACCAGCCTATATTAAAGCTCCATTTAGACTTTAGCAGATATTACAAATTTGGGATATATTATCACTTTAAGTATTTTTTAGGGCACATATTTGAAAAGCTTTAAAAAAATAACTGCTTTTAGAGGTACAATTTACTTGCTGTAAAACGCAAAATACAAATTAGATGTATTAGATAAATGCACAGTCACATAACTACATTATAGTACAAATTTAGAACATTCCATCACTCCCAAAATTTCTTTCATATGCCCCCCCCCCCCCCAGCCACCTTTGCACTCAGACATCTCCCCTGAGTTACAGTTGCTAGCAACTGCTTATTTACTGTCACTATGGTTTTGGCTTTTCTAGATTTTTATAGAAGTGGAATTAAGTAGTATGTAGTCTCCTCTGTCGGCCTCTTTCAGCATTTATCAGTTTATTCCTTTTTATGGCTGAGTAGTATTCTGCTGTATGGAATATACCACAGTTTGCTTACCCACTCATAGGTTGACAGACATTTGGGTTGGCTTCCAGTTTTAGAATATACTATAAAAAATTGAGATGAGCATTTGTGTATAAGTATTTGTGTGGGCTTCTGTTTCCTTGGCAGATACCTACGAGTATGGTTGCTGGGCTGCTGCCAAACTCCCTTCAAAGCCGTTGTGCTCTCACATCCCCATCAGCAGTGTTGGAAAATTCCAGTTGTTTGGTGCCCTCACCAAAACCCCATGAAAGCCTTTTAAATTCTGACCATTCTAATAAATGTACAGTGTATCTTACCTTGCAGTGCTTATCTTATTGTGGTTTTAGTTTGTATTTCCCTAATAACTAAAGATGTTTAAGTTGTGTTTCTTGGACTTCTATGCCTTTACTATATCTTCTTTGGAGATGTGTCAAATCCAATCTTTTTACCCATTCCTAAAAATCACATTGTCTTACTATATTATAAGACTTCTTTATATATTTTGCATAGAAGTCCTTTCTCATATATACAGTTCGCAGATATTTTCTTCCAGTCTGTGGCTTGCCTTTTCATTTATGGTTGTCTTCTGAAGAGCCCAAGTGTTTAATTTGATGAAGGAGGGTTTCTCCATTTCTTAATTTTAGGTTGTTATTCTTGTCCTAAGAAATTGTTGCTTACCTCAAGTCACAAAGATTTTCTGTGTTTTCTTACAGAAATGTTATAGTTTTAGCCTTTCCACTTAGGCCGGTCATGCATTTTGAGTTGATTTTTGCATATGGTATGAGGTAAGCATCCGATTTGTTTGCCTTTGCATGTAGACATCCACTTGTTCCAGCACCATTTGTTGAGAAGACCATCTTTTCTCCATTGAGTCACCCAGGCAGCTTTGTTGAAAATGAAGTTGTCTGTATGTGGCTCTGTTCCTGGACTCTGCTTTTGCACTGATGTATACATCTAGCCTTCTTTCAGTCCCTCACTGAACCGTTATAGTGAGTCCGGACATAGGTTAGTGGAAGGCTTCCAGCTTTGTTCTTGTTTTTCAAAATTGTTTTGTTATTCTAGTTCTTTCGCAGATCTTTATAACATTTAGAATCAGTTAATTTACACAAAGCATACTAGGAGTTTTAATGGAGATTGCTTTGAATCTATAGGTCAGTGTGGAGGAGAAATATCTTAATAGTCCATCTTCTAGTATCTCCAATTGCTTAGGCCTTTTTCATTTCTATTAGCAATGTTTTACAGTTTGCAGTCTTGCACATATTTTGTTAAACTTATTTCCAGGTGTTTCATATTTTTGATATATTTAAATGGTATTCTTTAGAATTTGAATTTCCAGTTGTTAATTGCTAGTATGTACAAGTAACTTTTTATGTTGAACTTGTATCCTGGAACTTTGCTAACTCCACTTATTCCAGCAACCTTTTTTGTAGATTCCTAAAGATACTGTACAGTCTTTTATATTGCTTTAAATAAAGATAGTTTTACTTTTTTCTTTTCAATCTCTGTGCCTTTTTCTGCCTATTGCAGTGATTAGGCATTGCATACCATGTGTGTCATATTAAGTGTTATCATATTAATGTAGGACAGGTATATGCTTTGGTGTTATTTTAGATATGTGGAATGAGAGACCAGGAATATTCTACCTAATAACTTGGGTTAATTTTTCAAACAGCTCTCCCTACCCCTTGTTGAGCATCTCTGTGCTGGTGAGCTTCTAGCTAGGTCTGGGAAAAAAGGTGAGAACCACTGGTTTTTATTACACATTAAAACTTTAGGTCTTTACATACTGCTTATAAACACTGGAATGTAAAAAACCCAAACCCACTATGAAGTATAGCCTCAGCTGAGTGAGTACTGGTGTTGGGAAGTGGTAATAGGTTACTGTACCACATGGCTCTAAGACTCTGGCCATAGCTTTCTCCTTAACCTTAAGGTGCAGACCACCAGATTTCAGCGCCCCCTGCCATCAATCAGGAAGCCTCTAGTATGTGTCTGCCATTTCCCTCGCTCATGGTCAGCAGCCCCATCCCCATTGTCCCACTGATGCAGATTTCTACAAATAGGACACTTTGTATTCTAGCACTAATAAGACTTTACTCATGTACCCTTCAAAAACATTCCTGCCCTCATCCTGGTGTATGAAGGTAGTGGGATTAACTGAGGAAGTAGGCTGAGTTAGAAGGCAGGCCGGCTGCTGTCTCCAGTCTAGCCAAGCACCTAACAGCCTCATCTCAGTCCTTAATGACATCTACCAAGATACCAAGACCCTATTTCGAAATCAGGTCACATTTGAAGTTCCAGTAGAAGTGAGCTTTCAGGAAGACACTACTCATCCCACTACATATACTTATTTGCTTCCCTCATACATTGTTATTCTCCCAGTTTAAATTTCAGGATTGGTAGTTACATATCCAGATGTTGACTTTCCATATGTCTGTAACTAAATGTTTTTAAGTTTATTTATTTTGAGAGAGAGAGAATGAGCAGGAGAGGGGCAGAGAGAGAGAGAAAGAGAGGAAGAGAATCCCAAGCAGGCTCCATGCTGTCAGTACTGAGACTGATGCAGGGCTCAATCCTACAAACCACAAGATCATGATCTGAGCCAAAATCGGATGCCCAGCCTACTGAGCCACCCAGGCGCTCCTATAACTAAATTTTATTTATTTTTATTTTTATTGAAGTATAGTTGCCACATAATGTTATGTTAGTTTCAGGTGTACAATAGTGATTTGACAGTTCCATACATTACGCTGTGCTCACCACAAGTGTAGCTACCAGCTGTCACCGTATAGCGCTATGACAGTACCATTGATATTCCAGTATATTCAGTATCCAGTACCAGTATATTCCCTATGCCGTACCTTATATTCCCATGACTTAGTTCATTTCACACCTGAAAGCCTGTATTAGCCAATCCCCTTCCCCCCATTTTGCCCATCCTTGATCCCCCTCCCCCTGATAATCATGAGTTCTATATTTTTAGGTCTGTTGCTTTTTTGTTTATTTGTTTTGTTTTTTAGATTCCATATATAAGTGAAATTATGTCTTTCTTTGACTTATTTCACTTAGCATAATACACTCCAGGTCCATCCTTGTCACGAATGGCAAGATCTCCTTTTTTTTTTTTTTTTAATGGCTGAGTAATCTCTCTCTCACGCATGCGAGTGCACGCGCGCGCACACACACACACTATATCTTTATCCATTCGTCTATTGATGAACATTTAGGCTACTTCCATATCTTGGCTCTTGTAAGTGATAATACAGTAAACATAGGAGTGTGCATATCTTTTAAAAACTAGCATTTTCACTTTCTTTGGGTAAATACCCAGTAGTGGAATTACTGAATCATGTTATTATTACTTTCAAGTTTTTGAAGAACCTTCATACTGTTTTCCACAGTGGTTGTACCAATTTACATTCTCACCAGCAGAGCATGAGTGTTCCTTTTTCTCCACATCCTCACCAACACTGGTTGTTTCTTGTGTTTTTTATTTTAACCATTCTGACAGGTGTGTGAGGTGATAGCTCATTGCAGTTTTGACATTTCCCACATGAGGAATGTGTTTATAACGAACTTTAAACAGAAAGTTTAAAGTTATTATTCCAATGACTGATTTTATGCCAATTCATAGGAGTTGATCCTTAGCGGGGAGCCCTTTTCTCTGTCTACGTCCTGTGTCCTGATGACTGTTTTCAAAGAAAGAAACTGCTCCTTAATAAACAGTACTTTAGTGGCCCCCAGTCCTGATTCCACTCCTCTGCGGCTCAAATGGAATATAGTCACTTACTAAACAAGTGGGCTAGATTATCAGCCCTGACCTCTGCTTTCTGATGAAACTGGACAAAGTTTACTAGAAAATAAACTCACCCTTAATTCTCCTCCCCATCCCCAGTCTCCATTGATTCTTTGGAGAGTATTCCTTTGAGAAATAGGTCAACACTAAGGAAGTTCTCATTGAAGTTTGGGGAATATTTAGAAGAATCTTTGATCCTGTCTACTCTAAGGCATAAAATACAAAGAAAGAACATTGTTATGTGGAATATTCCCTCCCTCATGTCAACAGTTGAGTCTAGAGTCTATGGGATGCAAACAAATGAGTTTTCTGCCTGGCAGAGCATGTAGCAGGGCAGTTATTCAAAACTAAGAATTATGAGTCTATAGGTGTAGACTGCCACCTGGATGGTATTCTGATCAAAAGGCTTAGGACTATTTGGGTTCACGTCTAATTCTGTGTTATGTTAACCATTTGTCTTTGAGATTCATCCACATATAATTTTTAAAAGAAATAAAGAAGTACAAAAAGGAAAACAACATGCAAAAAGAAAAATGTAACCTCTTTTGGCCGGAAGTATCAAAATGGTATACAATGTTGTTATCGGTAGGTCTGCTCTGTTCTTTGAGACACATCCTCTGACCTACGTAAACTTGATTTGCTTTTTCATATTGTTTTAAACTTCAAAAGATGCTCCATATACTATATAAGAAAAGAGCCTGCTGTTCTTTTGCCATCTTGGAAGCACCTGAGACTTTTGTCCTTTGGTTGAGCTACACACAGCCTGATTCTTTATCCTCTCAGTAAAAAAGAAGTTACAGTCCTGTCAGATTATCCCTTCATCCCATGGTGGCACCCTTTGCACAAATGAAGAACTGGATATAAGACGACGTGCATTTGAGAGTTCGTCATTTGAAGTTTGGAGTGGTCCCCGGATTGATCCATTTTCTTCCCCACCACCACCGCCACCTCGCTTTGTACTTTGCCTTACAGGACTCATTAAAACAAAATACAAACACAAGAAAGAACAAATTATAACTAGTTTGAATAAAGAACTCAAGGCTATAAAGTATTTTCCCTGGTGGCATATTTAATTTGGTTGTTTGAGAGAACATCATATGAGCAGGTGGCAGTGGGATGAAGAAGTGGCAAACAGTCTTCAAAAGAGGCGTAGCCCTTCACTCAGAAAGATCTCCCCACATGCCTTCCATCGCCCAGAGGGTCTTGTGGATTAACAAGCCCCTACTGTAGAATGAATGCATACAACTGTGGTTGGATCAGTCCTAGTTGATGGAGAAAACCTTGTTTTACTGAGATCTCCGAATCTTAGACTGCAGTCAAGCTTACTAAATGGGAATTCGGACTCTTAAATGATTGAAAACAAGGAAATTTAATTCTTAGATCATCCAAGGAGAAAGTGTGTCACAGGGGGTGTGGCACAAGCCTAAGGCAGTTTGATGAGACCTTTGGGACCCGTGTGGCTCCCCCTGCGGAGCCCAGGGCAAGGATCAAACTCATCTGCCACCAGAGGCCTTCACCTTCTACTTTGTTGCCTTGCTCTTGAAAACAGCAACTTACCCTACACCCCATTAATAATACCCCATATCCTCAGCCAAACTTCCTTTCACTCTTAGAGGAGAAAAAGATGAAATTGCAGAGAAGACTCTGTAGTCACATTAGGCTTTGCTTTGGGAACTTTTTTTTTTTTTTTTTAAGTTGAGCTACACTGTTACTAGCAAAATTTTTTTTAAGATTTACAAGATTGCAACTTAGATACTCCACTGTATTTTAGATTGCTACCAAAAATGGGTGGTAGGGCCTAGCTTGAGACTGGGTGGGTCCATCAATGAAACATTCCAGGAATGCATAACAGAATTTTATAGAAGGTCATCATTTAGACTATATATCAAACCATAACAAAGCTCTTACTCAGAACATGTGTGTGATTGTGCTTCAAAGATGGAAATAATAATAGTGCAAGGTTAAAAGAAACTTGAATAGAAACATCAAGACCTTTCATTTGCATAGAATTGGTTTCTTTACGTTACTAGACCACCTTTATAAACTGGCTGACAGGTCCTCCTTCTCTGGGTTTTGGTAGCCCTCCAAGAGAAGCATTATTGATTGCAGATGAGGGGCCTGAGGCTCAGGAAGGTTAAGTAACTTGCTCAAGGCCACATGGTTAATAAATCACTGTGCCTAGGTATAAAACCAGGTCAGTTTGACTCCGTAGCTCCTGTTTTTAATATGCAGTTCTTAGGAGGTAGAATAGGGTAGCGGAAAGGCTTTGAGTCAAACAGGCAGTTAGTCAAACTAATTGCTGACTAACTGATCTTCAGCAAGTGACTTAACTTCTCTGTGCCTCAGTTTCTACAACTATAAAAGAGGGATGATGTCACAAAGGTTGTTAAAGATCGTATTTTAGGGGCTCCTGGGTGGCTCAGTCAGTTAAGCAACCGACTTCTGCTCAGGTCACGATCACACGGTTTGTGGGTTCAAGCCCCGCGTTGGGCTCTATGCTAACAGCTCAGAGCTTGGAGCCTGCTTCAAGTTCTCTGTCTCCCTTTGTCTCTGCCCCTCCCCTGCTCGTGCTCTGTATCTCTCTCTCAAAATAAACAAACATTAAAAATTTGTTTTTAAAAAAGATCCTATTTTAAAGTGACTGTATCCTGTTAAGCTCCATGAGGGCAGAGATCTTCCTTTTGTCCACCAATGTGACCCCTAAGCCTACAGCTGTGTCTGGCACAGTGAAGATGTGCTCAAAAGAGAGCTTGTTGAATTCAAAATCCTGGCACTTAGTAGTCATTCAATAAATAGTAATATCCCAGGGCTCCTGGATGGCTCAGTCGGTTAAGTGGCCAACTTCGTCCCAGGTCATGATCTCCTGGTTCGTGGGTTCAAGCCCCGCAGCAGGCTCTGTGCTGACAGCCCAGAGCCTGGAGCCTGCTTCGGATTCTGTGTCTCCCTCTTTCTCTGCCCCTCCCTTGCTCATGCGTTCGTTCTCTCTCTCTCTCTCTCTCTCAAAAATAAAAACATTTAAAAATTTTTTTAGAAATAAATAGTAATGTCCCAAATGCATTACTAGTCACCTTCAACCCTAACACCAGAGTGAGGGGACTAAATGTGTGGTCTCTGATCTCATTGAATTTGAAGACCAGCAAATGAGTAGAGAGGATGCATGTGCTGACACTACTGATCTTTTCATCTGTTACTGATGCATGTCTAGCAGTTTGGGAACATCTAAACAACTTTGTAACGACAAATTATATGTCGTCAATGCTCTGGTTTTTCACACTGCATTTTGATGGTCTTCTCTCAACAGCGTTTCAGCACAAATATTTCTTTTGAAGAGTAATGAGCAGGGTTTAAGTTTTTCAAAGACTAGGCAAAATACGTTCATGTCATCAACACCACCCTCTACAGATAAACAAGTGTAAGTGGCCGTTGTGCTTAATAGGTCCTGGGATGAATTTGGAACTCGGATTCTTGTCCCTTTACTTCCTAGCTCATTTTGCTGTTCTGTTCCTGGCTGTCCATTTTTGCTTTGTAATTTCTACACTAAAATCCCCGTGATTGAGAAGACGTGGCACCAGAGTATAGCTGCTGGGTTGGCCTGCCTAGAAAATTAGCACCTGTGCCCTTTGTCCTGATCACACAGTAGTGCCAGAATAGTTTGCATTTCTGGTGAAAATAGACTCTATAATGATATTGGATGGCTTTTGAATTGACCACAGAATTTTATCAGGCACGTCTCTAGTATTGCGATACATTTGCACAAGCACACTCTGCTCTAGTTTGTATATGTGTAAGAGCGATTTTATCATGTGTACATTCCCATAATTCTTTTCATCTCTTCCATATTTATGATGGTTTCCTCTGCTATCTGTAATCTTAAATTTGCCTCTTTTTTCCCCTTAATCACATTCATAGAGTTTAGTAGTTTATGGATCTTGTTAAATAACCAACTTTTGTACTTCTTTATTCTTTCACTATTTCCTAGTTTTCTTTCATTAATTATTGCTTTTTATCTGTAGTAATTTTTTCCACTATATTTCCCTTTGTATTCTCCCCCCACCCCCACTTCCCCACCACCACCACCCAGTTTCCAAGCTTAGTAATTTCTTTCTCTTTTTCCTTTTTCCTCTTTAATAATGAAGCATTTATTGTTGACTACGGCCTTCACTATATCCATTGATTCCATTTTTCATTCTTTTTTAAGGAGTTCATAATTTTCCTTTTGATTTTGTCTTTGATCCAAGGGTTATCTAAAAGTGCTCTGTTAAAGGAGGACATCATACTTTATTTTTTTATGGGATTTTGATGTAAGGATGTGGCTTTTAATATCTTAACTTTTACAAAATGGGTTTAAATCTTCTTATTGCCAAGCACGTAATCCTATTTATTGGTGTTCCATGGATACACCCCTCTAAAATATTTTTGAAAGACCTAAAGACCTATATAATCTTATTAAACCAAATTTATCAACAGTTATTCAGTTCTTTCATGTGATTGATTATTATTGGAGTGACCTATTATGGAGGACACTGAAGCCTACACTATAATTTTTAATTCCCTTTGCATTTCTCATATTTTCCTTTTAATATTTAACACCTACTTTGGTTCATACAGATGTTTGGCTATTATTTTCTTTAACAAAGAAAAAGTTTAATCTTAACCATAGATGCTTAAAAAGATACTTGATAAACCTTAAGCCATTCCTAATAAAAACTAGAACAAAATAGAACTAATAACATACACTAGTGTTTTACCAAAACTCAACAGCAGTGATCTAATGCACTAAAATCCACACTGTAAAGTCAGAACTATCCTTTTTATTAGTAAGTAAATGCTAATGAAGGCACTAAGAAAAGACTACCTTGGGATGCCTGGGGGGGGTGGTGCTCAGTCGGTTAAGCCTCTTGACTATTGATTTTCGGCTCATTACTTTAAGGTTTGTGAGTTGAGGCAGGCTCTGTGCTGACAGTGCAAAGCCTGCTTGGGATTCTCTCTTTCTTCCTCTCTGTTCCTCCCCCGCTTGTGCTCTCTCAAATAAATAAACTTAAAAAATTAAAGACTACCTTAAAGATGAGAAAATTGAACATGAAACGGTTTTTGCAGCTGATAGAAAATCTAGAAAGTCAAAAAGAATGTAGAAAAAAAGGAAACAATTTAATAAGAAAATTTGTTAAGACGGCTGCATATAAATGTACAGCAAACGATTTCTCTCTAGCAGTAACTGCCTAAAAGCAGAAGTGGGACCACATATTCCATTCATAATCACAGCAAAAATTCTTAAATTACTTAGGAATAAATGTTAAAAGCCACAGAAGTGTGTGAAGAAAACTAAAATCTTATGGAAAGACATAAAATAAGTTTTGAACAAATGGAAAAGCATACTTTTTTCTTAGAGAAAAAAACAATATTAAAGGTTCAGATCTTTCAAAGTTACAATGTAAATATAATGCAAATGAAATTTCTGAAGAAGTTCGGTGGGGGGGCGAGGAGGGTTGTTATTTTAGAATGGAATTAAATGCTCTCAAGTTTACATTGCAAAACAGTTACCAGCAGGAATCAAATACAGTGTGAAAAAGAAAACAGGCAGATTTGCTTTACCAAAGATACGTCACTAGGGAAATCAATGTGGTCTTGGAACCAGAATAAACACAGATAGTGCAGAAGAGAGGAGGGAGACTAGATGTTTATATATTTGAGAGTTTAACATGTGACTGAGTTGGTATTTCCAAACTATAGAGAAAGAGGAGTCATTTAATAAAAGATGCTAGAAAAACTGATGTCTACTGAAAGAAAATTAAATTATAAAATTAAATGGAAAAAGTGTTTTTCATCTTGCAGAAAAATGTAGAATATACATACAGTCTAGGAACAGGGGAGATAAATAGGAATCCAAAAGCTATAATAGAAAAATGAACTTATATAGACACACACACACACACACACACACACACACACACACATACACACACACACACAATTATTGGAAAAGTTGCTATAAATGGCATAGATCATGGATTGTGTAAGAATATTTGCAACAAAAAAATGCAGAGGATTAATAATCCATGATGAAGGAGGAGGTTTGCAAATTTGACTGAAAAAGAGACAAACAACAGAGGAACTGGCTAAAAGAAACACTGCTTTCACAGAGCAGCAAATCCAACAAAATCGATTCATTGTGGCCAGGGAAACACTAGTGACCAGCTGATGAAACCAGTGTGAAAGATTCACCGCTTAGGATAGAGGGTAGAGTTCTTACAAACCAGAAGATAAACAACTGAATTTTCAAAACAGTCAAGGATATGACCAGTATTTACATCCAATGGACTTTTTAACCTAATCAAAGACATACAAATTAAAACAAAAATGATACAGTTTGCAACTTAATAAAAATTATAATACCAAGCATTATAGGTAAAGTGTGAAAAGCACGATCCTACGTTTCTCGGGTTTTAACTGAACATTGTAGAGGTCATTTACCCATATTTAGCAAAAAGTGTTAAGGTGTTCATATTCTTTGATCCAGCAATTTATGGAATTTATTCTAGAAAATCACCATCATTAGTTATATAATGATCAATTTAAATGTAGTTTATGTGGGAACACCTTAAATATCTGAAAAACAAAGGAATTTTTAAGATTTCTACACAAGCAAATATTATGCACCCATAAAATGACATCTTAGAAATTCTTTAATGGCATGAATGGAAAAATGAATGAAAAAACAAGTTATGAAACAGTATGTATAGTATGGTCCTATTTGTTAAATGTTTACAGATCTCTTTTTTCAGGACATACATTTTATATACTTATGTATGTATATGTCTATATGTATGTGAGTCTGTCCTCACCAAGTATACACTATTCTGATCTTGCCTTAAATGATCTATTAATACACCAATATTGTAAATTGTGGAAAATGTCAACATGTTTTCATTCTATCTAGAAAATGAAACTTGTTTTAAAGACTCAGAGAAGCAGTGTCTATTGGACAACAGATTGTCAAAACTGAAAAGATTTCATACATTTATACAAAACACCAAAGCTGAACAGATTTAGGATAGGAATGTGAAAATATAGGTCCCTGAAATTATCTGTAGGAACCAAATTCAGTTTGGATAAGCAAAATTGTTCACAAATACACAATTTTTAATTTCACCTTTCCAGGTGAAAGTTGATTTTTTTAAGTATTTATTTTGAGAGAGAGAAAGTGTGTGTGTGTTGAACGGGGGTGGACCGGAGAGAGAATTCAAAGCCAACTCAGCACAGAGCCCGTCATGGGGCTGGAACTCACGAACTGTGAGATCATGACCCAAGCTGAAATCAGGAATCAGACACTTAGCAGACTGAGCCACCCAGGTGCCCCTAAAAGTTGATTTTTAAGCATAGGATGGTTCTTTCTTAGAAAAAGAGGAGGTACTAATTTTGATTTCTAAGAAAGTAAAAGCAAGATGGGGCAGGTCAACAATGCTAGAGCACTGACCATCACTTTCTGATTCTGAATGCCAGCAGAGGATTAATATCTACACTTCCCAGAGAATGTCTAAGGATGAGTTGGTAGAGATGGAGAGAAATGTGTATCCAAAGGGGAATTAGGGCCTCCCTCTAGAGCCAAGGTCAGTCTCCTCAACGGTTTTGCTTCTGTGCTATGGGAGAGGCGTGACTGCAATCAGAGGATAAACCACAAGGTGTGCTAGAGCCCACTTGGAACCTCTCCCAGAGGAAGAGGAAGTCTAGAGGAAGAAAGGAAGGCCGAGGGTAGCAGCCTAAACCTAAACTCCCTTCAGGTGCTCTAAGTGGTCACTCCACCTGGAGGAATAGTGACAGGAATCTGAGCAGATCCCACAGGCCAGGACCTTCTCTGAGCACTTTACAGGTCTTACGTAGTGGATCCTCACAAAACCCTAGGAGGGTAGGCACTGTTATTATCTGCACACACAGAGGAGGCTTATGGTTAACAAGCTAAGGCCGGAGAGCTGGTGAGACGTAGGATCAGAAGCTGCCTGCCTCTACTTTTCATTCCTTAAGTAACTACTCAACTTATACAAAAGCAAAATGAATAATGTTCTCAGTGGGAAGTAGTATTTTCTGTAAGAAGATGGTACTGAGTCCCAATGCCACTTAATTTTCAGTGGGTTTGTGCATGCCCTTTTATTTTGAAGCTGAAAGTTGTCTTATTAGTGTTTTTAGTCTATCTAAATCTGTCTGTTCAAAGCCATTCTTCAAACTGTTCTGACTAGTGCCAATTTGTCAGCCATGTACTATTATATGTCAGTGTTAAAGTGCCACAGTGAATGATTGTCAAGTTACTAAATCCAACTTTTATCATCTTGGAGTAATTTTTTTTTTTAATCTGAAAAACAGTGCACAAAACCAGCAGCCTCAGCATTTTCTTTTAACACAAATGCATCTTAGATGACAAGCTACTTTATTTAAAAGTCTCCAATATAGGGGCGCCTGGGTGGCTCAGTCAGTTAAGCGGCCGACTTCAGCTCAGGTCATGATCTCACGGTCTGTGAGTTCGAGCCCTGCGTCGGGCCCTGTGCTGACAGCTCAGAGCCTAGAGCCTGTTTCAGATTCTGTGTCTCCCTCTCTCTGACCTTCCCCCATTCACGCTCTGTCTCTCTCTGTCTCAAAAATAAATAAACGTTAAAAAAAATTTTTTTTAATAAAAAAATAAAAGTCTCCAATATATATAGTTAGATTTATGGATTTAGATCTGAGTAATAGAATATAGGCTTACATGTTTTTTTCATTTTTTTTAAGTTTATTCATTTTTGAGAGAGAGAGACAGAGCCTGAGTGGAGGAAGGGCAGAAAGAGAGAAACACAGAATGTGAAGCAGGCTCCAGGCTCTGAGGTGTCAGCACAGAGCCCGACGTGGGGCTCGAATTCACAGATTGCAAGATCGTGACCCAAGATGAAGTCAGATGCTTAACTGACTGAGCCACCCTGGTGTTCCAGCTTACATGTGTTCTTAATTTTTAAAAAAGTATTAAGGTGAAATCCAAAATAGATTGTACTTTTATATATTCTCCATGTATTTTAAAGTAGAATGGGGAAAGAATAAAGTTGATAACTGAAATTTCAGACCATCTTGGGTTAAAAAAAAAAAAAAAGTTTGTATTTCTGTTGTTCTGCCACTGAACTGTATAGATGGATGTGTTCTTCAGCAGCTATGGGCAGACCAGGATTTCTTCACCCAACTCTTTCATTTGAAACATAAACTTGTCTCACTCCCAATGAGCTTTTCATATTGAATAGGACTCTTGTAATCATCATGGGCTCAACTTGACATGCTTGGAGACACTCCCTGCTGCATATTACATTTATAAATTCCAGTCATATCTTTTAAACCTCTGTTGGTTACTTAAACCTGACTGATGTATTAAATATTCCCTCAGTCTCAGCCTTAGACTAAAAATTAAGATTTGAGGTACTAAGTGTCCTGTTCTTCCAGGAGAGGAAAAGAAACATTTATGGGCCCACATGAGTGTGATTGTTCTAACAGAGTAGTAGCTTTACATAATAATAATAATAATAATAATAATAATAATAATAAAGTTTGAAACTTTCCAGAAGACACAGTATCAGCAACAGAACAGATTATTTTCTAAGCGCCATACAGACAGATGGCAGGTGGCTAGATAGTTGAGATTACAACTCTAGATGCTATCTAAAAAGCAATGAGATCTTTTAAAAATGGATATTACTGATGGCAGCCATCTTAATTTGCATATTTTAAAGTATGTTGTTTTCATACCAAAAGCTTTAAAGGCCGTATAAATCCTTTGCACTTGAAGGAACTTAATCTATTATTGCATTATTTTAGCCCCATTACAAGCTGATACATGTAATGAAGGCACATTTCAACTTTTGAATATGCATTTTGTTATTGTCACTTTGGAACGAAGCATGCCCCTCGAGTCTGCTAACCCTCACCTGTTACCTTCTGGGAGGAAACTAACAGGTCCAGTAGTAATGGCTGCTCTAGTCTTAGAGGCCAGGAGGTCTTGATAAGATGTCAGTGAAAAGTAAGCTCCTCTATTAGTGATAAAGGGTTGTGTGTGGCTCTGGGTTATCTGGAGACAAGAAACTTACTATAAAGTTTACGAAGTATCAAGGTACCTCAGGGTGTAAAAGCCTTTCTCCATCTCCTCTCTTGCTCTGGCTTTAATGCGTTTCTGAGTCTCTGTGATTCTTTTTTTAAAATTTTTTTTAACGTTTATTTTTATTTTTGAGACAGAGAGAGACAGAGCACGAATGGGGGAGGGACAGAGAGAGAGGGAGACACAGAATCGGAAGCAGGCTCCAGGCTCTGAGCCATCAGCCCAGAGCCTGACGCAGGGCTTGAACTCAGTGACCGCAAGATTGTGACCTGAGCTGAAGTCGGACGCTTAACCGACTGAGCCACCCAGGCACCCCTGAGTCTGTGATTCTTAAGGATCCAGTGCAGCTCAAGGGAAATGGGAAGCAAGGTATAAGCCGGCTCTTCTCCCTTCCCCAGTTCTCCTGCTCACTCAATGTTAGCAGCTAACATTTATTGAGTATTTACTATATATACTTTTGACCCTATTTTTGTGTTTTTATATGTATTAGCTCATTTAATGCTCTCAACAACCCTGTGAAGTAGTTTGTAGATACAGGAACTAAGCTACAGAGACAAGTAATTAGTCAGTAAGAGGCAGAGCTAGGATTTGAACCCAGACGGTCTCCTTCCCCAGCTCTCCGTGCTCTACACAGCAGGGTTTCTAGAATTTTTCACTTAGGAACATTTCTGTAAGTGCTACCAACACAGTCTTAAAACTTGCCGTTTGTACAGTGAACAGACAGGTGTTTGCATACACGCCCTTCTCCACGGGTTGCCCAGAAAAAATAGAAAGCAAGGGCACTTTAGTTTCTTACTAGTATGGCCTGTCCTTTTGATACCAGTTTGTGAGCATGAAGGGCCACGTGTGGAAGGAAGGCGGGCTCGTAGGAGCCCCCTGCTCAGGAGGAGCCCTGTGAAGTGGTTTGGGGTGACTGAGGATGGTGGCAGCTGCTGGGGGAGGCCGTGGATGAGTGAGGCTGAGGAGACTGGCAACCTTTTCAGGGCAGGGTGTGGGCAGGTGAAGCAGAAATGTTGACTGATTGCAGGGGAGTTTTGAAAGTAAGTGAAATGAGCACCCGGTTCGGAATAAGAGGCTAAGCGGCATGACGAGTGACAAAACGTGTCCTGTTATTTTCCCGTCGTGAGATGAAGTGGACCCCCCCCCCCCCCCCGCTGGAGTCAAAAAGGTCCAGCCTCGCCTTTTTTTGTAGGCGTTCTGATCCAACTCCACCAGAGCCGTCCTGCGCGGGCCTTCTGTCCCCCTCCGCTCTCCTATCAACAATGCTCAGCATCCCTAAAACACTGTCCTCCAATTTTGAATCTAAGCCTTGTTGACATAGGTATTTTCATTTTCTAGACCACAGTCCTAATTAAGGACTGATTATATCTATCAGACACCTAGGAAACCAGACTGCAAGCCAGTCCTTATCCTGAAGTAAATCACAGAGTAAAGGAGACAGTAGACATTTACAGAAGACCTAATCATTAAAAAAGCAAGGAGAACAACCTCTAATAGTAAGGTCAATGGGAAGGGTAAACATGGTGAGTTAAGGTGGGAAGTTGCTTTGTGTCTTGTTCATATTGGGGTAAAACTTAAATGCTATGAAGTGCATGGGTCTTAAATGCACACAGTTGGGTATATTCCACACCCTAATCAAGATCCAGAGTGTTTCGGCCACCTAGAACACTTCCTTGTGCTCCTTACCGATCAGTTCTCACCCCCGTGGCAGCCACTGTTTGGATTTCTATTCCCACAGATTAATTTTGCCTGCATCATACATTTCTGTAATGAATCAAAATCCAGATCCAAGGGCTCTCACTGAAGAGGGCATGGTATGGAAGAAAGCAACATTCAGAGATTGTGCACCAACATGCTGTGTGCATTGGGCAAAAAGCTTAACCTCTCTGGCCCTTGTATACAGGATTCAAGTAGGCGATCCTCATGTTTCTTTAAGGATTTACTACTCCTGCTTACATTTCTAATCTCAGAGACACCACCATCCACTCAGTACCCTGAGCCAGAACACAGGAACTCATTCCACCTTATTCTCCCACATCCAGTTGACCGCTCTTATCGTGTCAGCTCTCTTGTAATTTTTTTAGACATGTCACTTCCTTTGGCCCCTACCTCACTGTCATTTCTTGCCTTGTCATGACCATCAAATTACTCTTACTACCTCTCTTGCCCGTGGTCCTCTCCAGACCATTCTTGTCACTGCCCCCAACGTAATCATTGCCAAAATGAAACACATTCTCATCCCTTCTCTGTTGATAATCATTAAATGCTTCTCCACCATCTAACGTGCTTCTCTGTCGCTTACAGAATAGAGTTCACATTCTCAAGTTTGACAGTTGAAGGCCTTTACCAGATGCCTCCAGTGTACTTGTGAGCCCCTTAGCCCCACTATGCTCTCTGGGCCCACTGCACCTGCCTGGCCAGCTCCCTCCCCAGCTCCCTCCCCTCCTTCCCCTCCCCTATTAGGGCACTGTTTATGCAGCTGTCTCCCTGATTCTGTTATGAACTCTTGAGTGAGATTAGAGATTATGTTCTCGTTCTCTCGTTCTCTCTCTCTCTCTCTCTCTTCTCTCCAGCATCTGGCATGTGACTTTGCTAAAAACACTTAACCCCAAAGTAATTAATCAGGAGACTGCTAAGGATGATGGTGTCCTGGCAGGGTCTCACTTGGACTTCAAGCTGATATGGTTTTAAAAAATAGAAAAATCACATAAAAAATGTTAAAAATTAAAAAAATTAAAAATCATGTGGAAGTTTTCATGCGTTTCTGACCACTTCACTAAGTCTAATTCTGAGTGTTTCTTTCCAGTACTATCATAGCAATAATGAGTTAAAGGTAAGAAATTCTGTGTTTTTATTTGGAGAGAAGGTATATTAATAAGAGGTATCAAAGCAGTGACTCCCCCTGGTATAAAAGGGCTAATCCTTTTATTTCTACCTCAAACCTGACTTAATGTGCTTATCCATTTAGTTCTAGAATGACAGGTTACTCTTTCTGTGAAGATAATTCTTTCTAAAGGTTTTGGTGGTGATTAGCAAACAGATAAAAGACTAAAAATGACGGGTAAATTTATTGACCCAAATGCCTAGAAACACCAGTATTTAAATAGCCCTTTTTGTTCACCGTGGCTCTCTCTGTCCCTTTTCCACCCCCACCCCCGTTTTTGGTTCTGCCTTGTGGTTTGCATCAGCGTTACTACCCCCATTGATCATCACTCAGTCTGTATTTTCATCTTTTCCAAAACCTAGGGAAGAACCTTGATGCCGTCCACGACATCACAGTGGCGTACCCTCACAACATTCCTCAGACAGAGAAGCACCTTCTCTACGGCGACTTTCCCAAGGAGATCCACTTCCACGTGCACCGCTACCCAGTGGACACTCTCCCCGCCTCCAGGGAGGGCCTCCAGCTCTGGTGCCATAGGCGGTGGGAGGAGAAGGAACAGAGGCTGCGCTCCTTCTACCAAGGGGAGAAGAGCTTTCACTTCACCGGCCACACCATAATTCCACCTTGCAAGTCTGAGCTGAGGGTCTTTGCGGTCAAACTGCTCTCTATACTTTATTGGACCCTGTTCAGCCCTGCAATGTGCCTCCTCATATATTTGTACAGTCCTGTTCGGTGGTATTTTATCATCACCGTTGTTGTCTTTGTGCTACAAGAGAGAATATTTGGTGGACTGGAGATCATTGAACTTGCATGTTACCGTTTTTTACACAAGCAGCCACATTTAAATGTAAAAAAAAATGAGTGAGCTCGTAGGGTAACAACCCAAGGGTCTTTTGGAGATGTGTTGAGCCTTTTTAAATGGAGGTGCATTTTTGCATGACTATGTCAGATATTTCTACTACCATCATTATTTGTTAAAGATATTTTGCACTTAGTTTTGTGGGAAAATATTGCTACACACGATTTTTTTTTTTAAATCTCTGAATGTAATTTCAATACACGAAGCAGGGAGCGATCGCTGTGAAATAACTCGGGCCAGAGTTTTATTAAGCAATCGCCAGGCTGTTAAGGTACACATACACGATTTTCCTACAGGCCCAGTCCTCTTCCCTAACCAATTCCCCAGCCAACTCCCCAGACAAGAAGCAGATCTGGGGCTTGGGAGCACTGGCTCAGATCAAGTGCTGGCACTTGACTGTTGAGGTGAGGGCCCTTCTTCCCAGCTCCCTCCCTCGGCACTGTCCCCACACTCATTTCTACACCAGTCAGACCACTGCAGCCTTCCTTAAGGCCAGAGACCAGAAATCCCTTGCCCTTAAACCAACCATTTCGATAAGAAGCCCTTCATTACTCATAAAACCTTGGCATTTAGCCTTGCACTGACCTAGACATCAGAAGACCACCTGTGCCCTCTTTTCACACGAAGACCTGGACGTGTCTCAGGGAGCAACCACAGGCTCTCCACTTAGAAACCTTAGTTTGAGTTTTTAAAGATAGGAATTAATACAGTTCTTCATTTCTACGTGCTCTAGCATGCTCAGTGCTGGGGTCTCTGCTGCTTATTGGCAGGTGTAGCTCTTTCTGCGTAAAAATGATACACATCACATCACTTACCTTTCTAAAGGAACAGCATAGAGAAGGTTCTGTTCTTGGAGTCAGAAATTCTCGAAGTTGTGTCTTTTGAAATATTTCTTTCAAACCTGCCCCCAGAGAGAAAGTTATTGTATTTCTTGTACGTGCATAGGTATCTGTAACATCTGCCACAAAAACAACAGCATTTGCAGACGGGGCAGTAATGGTTTATCCTAAATTATTCAACCCTCATAGCCTTGACAAATTTTACTCTTGGAACCAAAATGGTAGCACGAAAATGAACCCCTTTTTAAGGATAACCAGGGCTCGCTCACTCTTTTTAGGCCCAGGCTTCTTTTCAGTAGTAAAATTCAGACCCACTTTTGACCAGTTGTTTGCCTCAGTAGTCCTCGATTTGGAGCCCATGGGAAATCCAGCAAACCAACAGCACCACTCTCCTCTGAGGCAGAAGTGCGGGGTCATGTTCCCCACCCTGCTGGGGCCAGGCACTGTGCTTTTCGTCATAGGACGGGGGTGCTGGTCAGAGGCAGTGAAAAGCCTTTAGCTGTTAGCAAACCCGTCTACTTCACCCCTGCCTTGAACCAGCCTCAAAAGCCATTGCTTTATTACTCTTTTGGCATGAACGCCTTCTCTTTTTGCTCCACAGTGACTTTTAGCCCGACAATTGAAGTGTGCATTGCCGTGAAAGGTGAGCACATCATGAGCCCAACTTACGGAGGACATTCTTTCAGAGTACAGGTTGCACGTACGACGCTGTTGACACATCACCTCTCCTGGGAGGGACCTGACCAGTGCCGCGCAGACACGCACCAGCCTGTATTTATCTGCTCCCCCAAGGCTGTTCTTAATGCTGCCTGGAGCTACTAATTCATTATTATGAACATCTGCTCTAAACCCAGCTGTTGAATCTCCTGGCTTTTTCAGGTGTTTTCTTTTTTAGCTTTTTTTTTTTTTTCCTTAATGAAAGAGTTCTCTAATTTAGGTTTCTCTCAGACTTCCTTTTGGTTATATTTGGAAACATAGAAGGAGTTTCACAGTCAGCATCGCATTCACATTGTCCTGGGCGATAGAGAAAAGCTGTGTTTCCCACCCCACACTTGATACTGCCGCCCGCCGCCCTCTTCCAGCTTCTCATGGCTCCTGGTTTAAGTATAACCTCCATATGAGGCGTGAGATCCGTAAAAGAGGAAATCTTTTTTTTTCTTTCGTAGAAAATGTTTTCCTTTTGATCATAAAAAAATACACATAGAAGATTCAAACTTTGTTTTATCTACCCAAAATTCGTACACACTAGAACTGGGGAATAATAGACCTTGTACCTGCTGAATCAGGAATGATAACTTCAAAAAGAAAAAAGCTGCTTCTTGTTGGTTTTTTGGTTTTGGGGGGAGGGGGTATTTGTGCTTTTGCAACAAGGTGTCTTTTAAAATCATAATTATTTGTGTTCCTACATATTGGTCCTTTTCTTTTAAAAAGTGTTCAAGGACTATTCATTTGATGATTTGGAACTCAGAGCTTTGTAAAATTGGTAACAAAACGTCAAGCAGGAAGTAATTGAACTTTGGTGTCGTGATCGGCCTCAGGAATGCACCCCCCCCCCTTCCCACCCCTCACCCTGGACTCCACAGCTACTTGTCAGGCTGCGTCTACACACCGTACCCCACCTCACACCCTCTCAGGCCCTTGAAGGTAAACCCATTGGACCGTGAAACATTTACAGTACTGTCTGTCCAATTTGCTCGATCTTCACTGTTTAGAAGCGTTTTAACTGAAGTGTGGTTTGTGTGGGCCGTGAACCATTGTACTTGAAGTAGGCACCTGTAGGGAAGGGCACCGGCCAGGTCACACGTTCTAGCAGACCCCACTGATGAAGCAGGCCAAAGCCATCGTGCAAATCAGCAGAAGCAAGTGGTGAGAGGCAGGAAGAAAACACGGTCAACGGCCGTAATTTGAAAGTCCTACTAAAACCCTTCCTTGTTTGTTATAACACTAACCCACAGCTTAGGGAGAAATACCAGCTTCCCTTCACGTCACTTTGAAATTCATTCCTTCCTCCTCACCACATCAGGAGTCGGACATTGGTGGCCAAGCCCGAATTCTGCAGAAAGGGGGCCCTTCTCGTTTCACCCGGGCCGCGACCATGATGCCCCTGTGCACTTCCCTAATCGACACTCTGCTGGAGGGAGCCTGTTGGTAGCCAACTGTTTACATTTCTTTATATAAATAATGTGCTTTCAGTGCCTTAGTTACGGGTCCCTTTCTTTTTCTTGTTCCAGGAATTCTGCAATGTGTTTCTTAGGTAAAAGTCTCTCTTTGCTACTCACTGGGAACAAAATGGTTTGTAAACACTGGTCACTGTCGTAAACTCTGTGATGACATCCAGAGAGGAGAGCTAGATGCTGAGGTGGCTTTTGCCTTAGAGCTGTTATTTATGCCGTAGGAAACAAAAACGGTCCCGTCACACCATGAGCTTCAGATTGGAGATGACCCAAAAGCCGCCTTGTACCGACCTTAAGTTTTTATTTCAGAAGAGAATCTTGGTTTTGGTAATTTATTTTTTAAAAGATTATGTACAAAACACCAAGTTTTAAAAATAACTCACAGAATGGCCTTAGTTTTCAATGTCCACTGGTATGTTTGTGAGTTGTGTTATCTGTAATTTACATCCCAGAATAAAGTGGAATGAATTAGATACAGTTTGCCCATGTGTCATGTTTCTGTTCTTGCCGGGCGACTGGGTGCTACTTTCTTTTCCCACGTTGGTAAAGCCATACAGTATGTAGTATAAGGAGATCCTCATCAGGGCTCTTTCTTTCACAGATGGTTAAAAAAAAAAAAGCCCACACACAAAGGGAATATACCTCTTCGATAACTGGAAAAAGTCTAGGGGCCACAGTCGAATTTAGGTCTCAGTAAATGTCATCAGAACTTGGTTTTCCTCCCATTTTTCTCAGTTCAGCCCTGAGGGCGATTTGGTTATTTCACACTTGTGGGGCTGTAATGGCAGATCTCCACACCACCAGCTGCAAGAGGGAAATGGGACTCTGCACCCACCATCACTGTCAGGGAGTATGTAACTGGGAAAGCAAATCTTGGAGCAAAGCCTTGAATCAAAGCATGAAAATGTGCCTGGCAAGTATGCTTGCACACACACAAACACACGCACACAAAGCATGCAACCTAAGGGTGGCAGAATATGCTACCCCAAAATACGGCTATAGTTAAACACATGCCACCCAAACTATGCCACTTGGGTGCATTGCTGGTTTTGAGCTATAAGCACTTGAAAAGCAGCAAACAGAGGGAAAGACTTTCTATGAACGGCCCTCATCTGCCTGAAGACCCATTCTCATTCCCCAAAAGGACTCAACAGCCATAAACCCCCACCCTGGGAGTTTCATCAACCAGCGAGGGTGGACTCCTGTCACAGGAGAGAAGATGAAGTCAACACCACACCCAGATCTTCTTCTAAGGGCCAGTACATCTTTCCTAAAAGTCATTGACTCCCCGAAGAGGCCTCCCTCACTCCCCTCTTCCCCTTCCTGATGAAGGTGTTATTTAATCCTGAGTTCTTTGTTGTTGTTGTTGTTGTTTTTTTAAGTTTATTTATTCTGAGAGAAACAGAGACAGCAGGGGAGGGGCAGAGAGAATCCCAAGCAGACTCCACGATGTCAGCACGGAGCCCACTGCAGGGCTCCATCTCACCAACCATGAGACACCCAGGCATCCCTAATCCCGAATTCTAAGCTATCTCTGGGAGTCACTCCTTTTTCCTTGGGTATCTCTATGTATACCTGAGGGATACATGTTAATAAATTTCTGATTGTCTTCCTCGTGTTAATCTGTTATCACCAAGACAAGAACTCAGAAGGGTAGAGGGAAAATTATTTTTCCTCTCCTGCAGAACCTGTCCTGTAAGCTCTACCATGCCTGCCGCTCTGTCTTCAGGGTCTACAAGCATTTTGCTTGAAGGATTCACTCTGAGGGGAGCCCACGGTGTCATTCTCTAGCAGAGGGACACACAGGGACCGAGGAGCCCAGATCTTGAGAGCTGGTTTCAAGGACTGGGCCATAGCCTGGTGGGATTTCCACACACTGTTGATGCAAGGGAGAGAGAGGAGAGCATAGTCTTGCTAGATGCCCACTTGTCCTCCACATTACTCACTTTACTGATAAATTGTGTACAGGGCTTAAGCAACTCCCAGTGGAGTATGGCTTTCTGATGAGGCATTTCAAATGCCAGCCAGTGAGCCCTAGGGTGTGTACAGAAGCTCATCTATGCGTGTGCAATGCTTATTGCATTTTTGTGCCATCGACTTCGTGCTAATCTTCGTGTCAAAATATTTTAGCAGAAGTAAATTGCTAAGAGGCAATGTGTGCTCTGCTGGCTGTGCTTGACTTGTCGCAGGATCCACGTGATGACCAGAGCCTGTGGTTGCTGTGTCCCTATATCCTCCCAGGGGCAAACCTAGTGGGAAAGAGCCCAGGGGACCGCTTCCCCAGTGGCCCAACAAAAACCCTAAACTGGGTTTCAGTGATTATTCCTGAACTGCTCACTTGCCCAGAAACCCTGTGTGGGTTGAGTTCCTGGGTTGCTTGCCACCTCCCGGAGTAGGGGTGGAGTTTGGTCCCTCGTCCCCGGGATGCATGTCGGGGATGGATGGATTTTAAGAGGACTGTTATTGAGAATAGAATGGGGTGACAGTGGATGGCCACACGGCCACCTCAACTGTGAGAGCTCCCATGTCTCCTAATGCGGCCCAAGCAGGTCAACAAGGTGTCCAGCCGGGGTTGCTGGTCCTGCACAGTGGGAACCTTCTCCATCAACAGTAGGGGGTATTTGGGAACCCAGGCGTCCTCCATGGTTGTGCACAGACCATCTCATCAACGACTGGTCCCTCTGAATTCTTCTGTTACTGCTTCCACACACAACACCCAGACTCAAGCAAGACAACATGGACAACATTTTTCTCTCCATGGGGATTTGTTAAAGTAACGACACTGCAGCTCTGACGCCCCTCCATGTCCCAGCACTGCACACGCACCTGCAGTGTCACTCAGTCTTCCCTCACCTGCCTCCGAGTGTGTCCTTCCTTCCTGGTGCATTAGATCCGACAAATCTGGGGACCTGTTACCAGCTCTCCCTGCTCCACGGTCTCCACGTACCGACCTCAGAACACCTGACCCGGTTTGATCGTGGAACCCCCTTCTCACAGTCCCCAGTGGCCTCCTGCTGACTGCCAGACAGCCTACTCCCAACCCAGCCAACCAGTCCTTGGGACTGGCCCCAGGTGTGAACCGGTTCACATGAATGTACCTGACTGCTTCTTGCCCCTTCCCACCTTCACACAGAGCCCTCACACGTGAAAGGCATTTCTGTCACCAACCCACGACCAGTCAAATCCCACTTTTTCTCTCACGTTTTCATGATCAATTTAGCTTAAAATGTCCTCTTGCCACAAAGTCATTTCTCTGCAGCTCATGCTTGACTGCATTACATACTATCTTGTGTTATAGTTATTTTTCAGTCTTATCACCCCAGCTGGAATATAAGCTTCTGGAAAGCCAAGATAAGGATGCCTCACATTTCTCTTTTCCATTCTTTTTTGCACAATAAATTCTTACTGGTGATTCCATGGGAGTCATTCAGAAAGGACTTAGTTTAGCTCTAAACTAAAGCTGGGTGCAAAAATTTACAAATTTAAAATAACAAAAAAATCAAAATGCAAAGCCGTCTACATCTGGGGGATGATTCATTGTTTTTTGTTTTTTACAAGAATCAAATCATTTTGACTGATGATATGATTTACCAAAATATATTAGCATGTCAACTATTAAAAATGGAAACTTGGGCGGTGGGGGTGGGGGCGGCGTGGGGAGCCTGGGTGGTTCAGTTGGTTAAGCACCCAACTCTTGGTTTTGGCTCAGGTCATGATCTCAATGTTTGTGGGTTCGAGCCTTGCATCAGGCTCTGTGCTGATAGCATGGAGTCTGCTTGGAATTCTCTACCTTCCTCTCTCTGCACACCCCTTTCATGCTCTGTCTCTCTCAAAATGAATAAATAAGCTTTTTTTAAAAAAAAAAGTCAGAAAAAGTAGACATTTGGCTTAAAATGTACATCCTCAAGAAGATGTCCAACTAATCTCACTTTCCTCCAACTATGCCTATGGCGGAAAATTTCCCAAGTTCTAACGTAATGATTACGCGTTTACCTTTGTCCCACAATCCCACCTTGAGAAATCTATGCCAAAAACACTGGCCAAAAGGAATGATAAGATGCGTACACAAAACTCTTCCTGCTAGCTTTGTTTGTAGGGATAAAATCCTGGAAACAACTGAGAAGCTCATGGGAGGGAGTAACTGAGTACACTACAATGTGATCCCGTGACTGGGTTGTGTACAGCTGTCTCCAGTGGCATGATGAACATCTGTGTAGACACTGTGATAGGGGACTTTTCTCTAGAATATTATGTTAAGTGAAAAAAGAAAGGTGGAGAACAATGTGTATCCTCAGGCTGCCTTGTATCAAAGGAGGTGAAGCCATACAGATGCGTGCACACAGGCTTATGTTAAAACTAGTTCATTAGTCATTTCAAAATATGAATCATGAAAGTAAAATGGCAACATGAAGAAGGAGGAAGGGAACGTGACAGGTGGGACCACAGTAGAAGCTAGGCTTCTTTGACTACGTCTTATTTTTACATGATACACTTGACTTGGGAACCAAGTGGATGTTTTATGTAATTATAAAATTCAATGAAAAAATGAAAAAGCAACTTCTAGAAATCAAAAGAAAAATAAAGCAAAGGAACATAACATATCAGGTGTGTGGATTAATGAGGCAGAGAGGAATTACTTCAGGGAATTATAATGTAGATCCTTAATGGTATATATCCTAAGGACAAAAAGAATTACAAAAAAAAAAAATCTCAAATTGTTTTTGTCATCATACTCTTAGTAATGATAGCTATTTTCTGAAATTATTGCGTTTATTTTCAGATAATCCTGCGAGGGATTATGATGTCATTGCTAGGAACCAAGAGTTTCATTGTTAAAGGAAAAACATTTTATATAAAAAATTTTTTAAGTTAACCCAAATCCCCATAATTCTAAATTTGAACTGAAAACGATCAGAACGAATCAACGACGAATGGATAAGCAGAGCCCTGGGTGGTGGTCGTGCAGCTCGTGGTGGGTGTGCGAGCCTGCATCATTCTGGTCTCTCTAAACCGTGTCCACTTTGGATAATAAGCTGTTCAAAGAAACTGTTGCTAAATAATCGACCTCAAGAGCTCCATGCGTGTCTCAGCTCCCCTGGCTGATTAGAAGAAGGCAGGGGGAGTCTAAAGAAGAGAGCAGGGTGTGTGGGGGCTGCAGGGGCCGCATCTAGTACGAGTTTCTTCACAGCAGTGGGGCTCTGAGCGAATCCCTTATTCTCCCTGAGCCAGGGCTGGGGGCCTGTCCCAGGGCAAGCTGCTGCCCCTCAGCCTGTCCTGGGCCATCCGGCCAGGTAGACACGAGCTTGCACGAATCCGCCCAGCTCTTCTTCCTAAGAGATGCCCGCCTGCAATCTCTCCCTGGGGGTCCCCTTGCAGGGACCTCATGGGCACCGCGGCTCGTGCGAGCAAGCAGGCACCCGGACAGTGCTCCCTCTGGCCTGGTCCCCAGGCGTAAGCTCTGCCTCTGCCTCCCTCTGAGGCCAGGACTCTCCAACCAGCTCACGTGGGTCACCTGCTATGATACCTGCACCCACGTCCCACTCCCTGAGACACTGATTTAATTGCTCAGGTGTGCGGCCTGGGCATTAGGAGCCGTTGAGGCTCCCCAGGTGACTCTAATAAGGTGTCTACCTTCTTAGAGCTCAGAGTGAGGGGGTCCACTCTTTAGGCCCCCATGCCCCTGCCCATAAAATGAGCCTTTGGTCTGAGATGTTCTGGAAATCTGGATGATTTGTGAGGTGATTTAATTCAGTAAATATTTATTAACTACTTACTGGATGTAAGGCCCAGGCTTAGGACTGGGAAGGGAGCCAAGACAAATAAGCTTTATGCTTTGCCCTTCCTGCCCACATACACGCTTGCTTTTTTTCTTTCCCCCAAAACCGCTGTTTATGAAGCGCCACCTTCCAGGTGTGAAGCCAACCAGACAGAAAGGAAGAGGGTAAATAAGAGAAGGCATCCTGGCCGCGGCATAGCCCTGTACCTGGTGCCAAAGTTTGGCCACAGACAGGACCGGAGACTCCCTGAACGCACCTGGCAAACAGAAGACACCAGCCCGGTGACTGCTTTGTCCACCCCGTAGGGCTAAGCAGGCAATCCGCACAGCAGCCGGCAGCACGATTTCCAGAAACTTTGGTAAGACGACAAGTAACCACAACCCACAGCGGGAACTTCCCATCCCCTGGGCTGGCTGGAGAGGGTCCGTCATCTCTTAACCTCTTCACTCCATAAGGGCTCCGCTCCAACAGGAAATGACCATTAGTGACCGGCACTTGCCGGGGAGTCTAGTAGCAGCCTCGTCCCCTGGTCTGTCCCTCTGGGTCCAGGGAGTGGGCCAGGGAAGGGGCCCGACTGCTCAGAGGGCGTGAGGGCACAGTGAGAGATGCAGGGCTGGGCCTGCAGCCAGAAGCCAGCGCACATGGGGCCTTGAGGAAGAATGAGGTCGTTCGGAGAAGGAGAGTTGGGCAAACAAAGGGCCCAGCTCCCCCTCACCTGCCTCCTGCTTTGGAGATGACTTCATTTGTCCTCAGGTACATGGGACCGGAGGGCCGGCCGCCTTGAAGAACCGACCCATGACTCTACCCGGGAGAGCCACTGAGGATGCAAAGTCGGCTATGGGTCCTTGTGAGGATGTGGCTGGGGAAACAGTAGGCAGGGGCAGGTCTGGCTTCGTGGGCATCCTGGGCAGCCGCACCAAATCCCTGGGCTCAGAAGGGCCCCACACTTGGTTCAACGCTCTGTTCTCACTGTCCGGAAGCTCTTAATAGTTTTCTGAACAAGGGGCCTCACATTTTCCCCTTGCACAGGGCCCCACGAATTGCATGGCCAGTCCTTGCTGGAGGCCGTAGCAGACCCAGGAAAGTCTAATTTAGAATCATCGCCCTCAGCCCTGCTGCTCATGGAAATCACCAGATGCTCTTTAAAACTACAGGCAGCCAGCCCTCCCCAGAATGGGGATGGCACGGGCATCAGTGTTGTGTCAATCCCCCCCCCCGCTGCCCCCTGGGGCAGTTTTCATGTGCAGCCAGGCTTCACAGAAGCTCACGGGCTCCCATTCCCTGGGGCAGAGACTGGATGGATCTCATTAATCCTGGAAACAACACACAGCCGGTGCTCAAAAATCATTCCCCTCCACCCATCCAAATCCTTTACACTAAAACCCCACGTGCGATCTACACCGGTTTCACTGCCTCTTGAGACCTTGGGGCTAAAACACCACAGACACCCCAGGGCAAGCTGCTTCGACCCGCCAGAGGACAGGGTGACAAAGAGGGACTTGGGCCTCTGCGGGATTTCCCCACTGTCCCTGGTGCCCACTTACAACTCAAGAATTCCATCTGTATCACGGCCTCTTCGAAACTAGAAAATATCTGCTTGGCAGATGTTTTAATTATCCTGGTATTTTTCATAAACTTATATTGTCATTTATTTTGGAAATCTCCATTATTTTCACGATGTGTGAGCCACACTGCCCTTTGTTCATGTGTGTTCTGGGAAGTTCTATGTTTATTTCTGTGGAAGGCAGAGAAGGAGCCTACGTCCCTGGCACTGTGGCGAGGCAGCAAACAAGAAAACCCTTCTCAGATTCCACCAGTGCTTAGAGAATTCGAAGGTGGTAGAGTGTAGCTTTCTTTTTTAAATTGTTATACCTCATTTGGCGGGAATATTCTAGAAAAACAGGTTTCCAGAATATTCTAGAACACCATTTTGGTACTAAGACCTCTTTGCACTCTTAAAACCTATTGAGAAGTCCCAAGCACTTGGTATGGGCTCTATCAACACTTACTGGGACAAATACTTAAGATGTTCATTAATTCATTAAAATAATAAACCTGAATAATGCATTTATGAGAGATAACTGTATTTTCCAAAAAAGAAATTAGTGAGAAACACGGTGTCGTTTTATTTTTCCAATCTCTTTAACGTCTGGCTTAACAGAAGACTGAATTTCCAGATCTGCTTCTGGAGTCAATCTGTTGAATATCACCTGTCATATAGTCTCTGGAAAACTACATTGTACACTTGCGTGTGTGAACAAGAGTGGGAGTGAAAAAGGCAAATATCATCTCAGCGTTATTCCAAGGTGGCACCCGATCAGAGGGCAGGGCACACAGGCTTTGACCTGATGGACTCTCTAAAATGACTTGCAGGGGTCCCCAGATATAAACACCCCTGTCCAGGCTCCTGGGTGGCTCAGTCGGTTAAGCATCCGACTTCAGCTCGGGTCATGATCTCACGGTTCATGGGTTTGAGCCTCACCGTCCGGCTCTGTGCTGACAGCTCAGAGCCTGGAGTCTGCTTCGGATTCTGTGTCTCCCTCTCTCTCTGCTCCTCCCTGCTCATGCTCTGTCTCTTGATATCAAAAATAAATAAACATTTTAAAAATGTAAAAAAAAAAAAAGCTTTTTTATGTCTCTACCTAATTTAGAAATGTGAACTTTTCAATGGCTATCTACCATTCCATTGGAAGAAACACTGTTGTATTTAAACATTTACTTATTGGGGTGCCTGTGTGGCTCAGTCGGTTAAGTGTCTAACTTCAGCTCAGGTCATGATCTCGCGGTTCATGGGTTTGAGCCCCACCGTCCGGCTCTGTGCTGACAGCTCAGAGCCTGGAGCCTGTTTTGGATTCTGTGTCTCCCCCTCTCTCCGCCCCTCCCCCACTCATGCTCTAGCTCTGTCTCAAAAATAAAAAACATAAAAAAATCTTACACACCACTGTCCAGAATGTCTGTTTGCTCTGGCATGTGATTTGGCAGCCAGGGAGGAGTGGGGAGACACGGGCCTGGAAATCCGGAGAGAAGGCCCTGGTCCCAGGTGCCCCCTGACTCAACGGCTCAACTCTGAGCAATTGCTTTCCCCTCTCTGAGCCTTGGCTTCCTCATCTGTCAATGAGGCCTTGCACTCCATCAGTGGATCTCAACCCAGGCTGCACAGAACGGCCTGGGGGCAGCTAGAAAGTCAGAAAGCCAGGCCCCAGTCCACATCAATTACACCAGGATGGCTACCTTGGGGGTCCAGATATAGAAGCTTCCACGTGGCAGATACAAACACGCAGGAACCAAGGCTACAGAACACCCAAACGTCAAAGCTGGAGCAGTTCGAGCAACAAAGAAACGCATAGAAATGGGTCATAACCCACTGAGTAGAGTTAGAGTCACAAGTTCATCCTGATACAAATAAGTAATTGAATACATACACAAATGGGAGAGAAGGCATTGCTCCCTTACAGTAGCATTCCAATTAGTAAATGTGGAAGAAATGATGGGAAGGGCAAATCACCACTTGGCAAACACCTCTGTAATAATCGGTGCAGGCAAGAATGATGGATGAATGCTACATTTAGTGAGCAAAAAGTACGTGATGAGAAACAGGAAATATAGAGAGCCTCACGGGATCTCCCCACAAGACAGTAATGACACAGGGAAAAATAGTGACTTTGTAGCAGAGAAGTCCAGAAAATGCACCTTAACCAGGTGATCCAGATCACCATCACAAGGCCTAAGACACACTGACATCACACAGCCCCTGCGAAGGACACAGCATCATTTTTGCCCCAAATGCACAACCTTAATCTAATCATGAGCAGACCTCAGACAGTTGAGAGACATTTTACAAGCTAACTGGGCAGCATTGAGGTGAGGGAAGACAAAGACTGAAGGTATAGCAGATTGGGGAAGTGGAGAGACTAAGGAGACAAGACAACTGAACGCGAGGGGAGGTCATGGATGAGATCCTGACAAAATGTGAATATGCTCCATGACTCAGTTAATATCATCCCACCCATGTCCATTTACTGGGTTTGATGACTGTGCTCTGGTTATGTGAGATGGTAAGATTTGGGGGAGCCAGAGGAAGTACGTACACTCCTGCCTCAAGATCCCATGCCCGTGTGGTTTCTTTTGCCAGGCTAGCTCTTTCCCCAGATAGCCACATGGCTTGTTTTTTCATTCCCTTCCGGTCTTTACTCAAACACGCTGAGGTCTCAGATGTCATCAGCTTTCCGCGGTGGGAGAATGTCATTCAACTGAGCCATGTGCTCCCCATTCACTTTGCAGGAAACATCCCCACAATCTTTCTATTGAGACCGAGAAGGAAAATATCAAGGGTGGGAGAGGCTGGGCTTGTGCGTCATCTTTCTTGGCTGGATGAAAAGAAGGTCAAGGGGTGGTAGCCTTGAGTGGGGCCTGCAGATGTCCAAATGGGGTGTTGTTAGGTAAAACAAAGGACAGCTTCTACCCACTAGGGTAGCTTCTACCCTCCTGCTCAGGGCCCAGGGCCAGAGCCAGCCCTGCTCAGTGTCTCAGGCCAACAGCACTCTTGCCCAGCCCCTGGCAGCGGTCAGATGTTCCCAGACTCCAAGCACTCAGAGGGCAGGGCACATAGGCCTTCTGGGCACTCCAAACTGTCCTGCGAGAGATGCATGACCACCATAGGGATGAGAAGAGGCCAGAACCTGTCCAAGAATTTTACAGAAACTGCTGAAAACCCATTACCCCTTCTCACCCATTCTTCTATTTGAATCTCATGGCATTCCTTAATGGAAGGAAGCCAGGCCATGGGCATTACCTCCATCTCCCAGATGTGGCCCCCAAGCTTGCTTTAAGTATTTTGCTTAAGACCACATGGTTAGGAAGTGGTCCCCGAGTCCACTTTTTCTAGGGAACCACTAAGTCTCTACACTGTTGCATTTCTTTCCAAGACCTGTTGTTGCTGCCTGTGAGGAAGTCCTTGTGTCAAATGGCACTGGATTTGGAATATGGAGACCGAGTTTCTGCCCCCGCTCAGCCATTTAGGAGCCGAGTCACCTTGGGCATGGCCCTTAATCCTGTTGGGGCTCATGCTGTCATAATGTGGATCAAATCTGAGGAAGTGCTTTGCAAACTGCAAACTATTATGCCTGTTACTTATAAGTACGTGTGTGTGGAGAGCAGCAAGGGTTAACATTTCATGGCTTGTTATGATTATCATAGGCCACAGTACAAATAACAGCTGCATTGATGGAGTGCTTGCCTCACACTTGCTGTCCTCGCCATAACTGCATGAGATGGTGTGTGCGTTTCTTCCATCTTGCCTGGTGTTCACTGGGGCTCTGGAACCACTGGAAGGTCTACAATGGCCTCAGTCACATGACTGGCAGGTAGTGCTGGCTACTGGCTGGGAGCTCAGTGGGGTTGTTGGCCAGGGTCTTGACTCCCCTCCATGTGGGCCTGTCTGTAAGCCTGCCTGCGCTCTCTCACAGCATGGTGGGTGGCCTCTAAGGAGAAATGTTCCAAGAGGAGAAGTTCCAGTGTGCAAGAGCTCAGCAAACCTCCATTTGCATCACCCTTATGGAAGACCTTTTGGACAAAGCTCCTCACAGAATCACCCCAAGAGTCAGCGTGGAAGGGGGTTTCACCAGGGTAGGAGCATGGTCCACCAAATAATGGTCTACTGCAGATAGGTACCATTGTTGTGCTTACTTTACAGGTGTGGAAAGTCAGTTCAGAGGGGTTAAGTGACTTGGCCAAGGTTCCTGAGTTACTAGCCGAGGTTGGAAGGCTTGGCAGATTTGGCTCCGGGCCTCTGCTTTCAGCCCCTGCTTTCTGGACTAGTTGGCTACAAACAGTGATGCTACCTGCAAGCTTCCATTCTGTTGCCACATCCCCCTTCTTCACCCTCTACCCCGGCACCCTCTCTTCTCTTGAAATGCTCCCTCTGGAACCATCTTTCTCTCCCTCCTCACAGTGAGCTTAGATGCCCTCCCCTCTCTATCATCCTCCTCAGCTTCCTTCCTGCTCCCCTCTTGCTCCTAGAACAATAAGACCATCTTCCTTGGGGCTGACTCGAGATGCTTCCAGAGGCCCCAGGTGTCAGCAGGGGCTCAGGTTCAGCCAGGAGGGAGTTGGGTAGCGACCAGGGCATGCAGAGGCTAGACTGCAACCCTTGCGGGGTCAAAGCCTGTCAGGGGGCCAGAGGAATGATGAGGAGCCATTCTCCAAGATCCTGCAGCTCAGGCCCCAAAGCCCAGGGGGCAGCAGGGGGCACTGCCCTCCAGGTGGCAGCCAGAGAGAGGTGCAGCCTTGCCTCTCTCTAACCTTGGCTGATTCACTTTCCCCCTCTAGGGCTCAAATACTCACTACATCATGGCAGAGGTTGAGCTGGGTGAGCCCCTTTAAGAACTTCTAGATGCTGGGAGGAATTGAGTGGGAGTTTGGTCAAACCTAGTCAGAGAATAGTGGAGAACTGGACATCCCCAAAGTCAGGTCCCTTTGCTCAGAAGGAGGGGGTTGGAAAAGATCGAGGGGCTTCTGCAAAAGAAAATCAGCAAAATAAAAAGGCAACCTCCCCCAAATGGGAGAAATTGTTATAAATGATCTCTCTGACAGGGGGTTAGTATCCAAAATATACAAGGAACTCCTGCAACTCAAGCAGCAAAACAAAATAAAACCCCCACCAATCTAAAAATGGGCAGAGGACCTGAATAGACATTTTCCCACAGAAGGCATACAGAAGGCCCACAGGAAATGAAAAGAGGCTCAACATCACTCATCATTAGGGAAATGCAAATCAAAACCACAAATGAGAGTCCACCTCACACCTGTCAGAATGGCTGGTCACCAAGACGACAAGAGATAACAAGCATTGGTGAGGATGTGGAAGCCAGGGAAGCCTCCCTGCGAATGTCAGCCGGTGCAGCCACTATGTAACACAGTCTGAGGGGACTTTCAAAACACTTAAAATAGAATTACCATTTGAATTTGCATTCTCTCTTCCAGATGTGTATCCAAAGGAAATAAAAACACTATCTCAAATAGATATCCGCACTCCCATGGAGATGGATAGTTTCCACTCTGCACTGCAGTATTATTCCCAATAGTCTAGAGATGGTAGCATGCCAAGTGTCTACCGATGAATGAATGGATAAAGCACATGCGGTATCTGTACAATGGAATATGATTCAGCCATAAAAAAGAAGGAAATCCTGCCATTTTCAACATGGATGAGACTTGAGGCCATTATGCTAATGAAAGGAATCAGAGAAAGACAAATACTGTATGATCTCATTTATATGCAGAATCTAAAAATGTTGAGCTCATTAGAAATAGAGACCAAAATAGTAGGTGCCAGAAGCTGAAGGTGGGGGAAATAGGGAGATGTTGATTCAAAGGGTACAAACTCCTAGCTATAAGATAAATAAACTCTGGGAATCTAATGTGCAGCGTGGTGACTATAATTAATAATACTGTATTATATACTGAAAAGTTGTGGGGCACCTGGGTGGCTCAGTCAGTTAAGCATCCAACTTTAGCTCAAGTCACGATCTCATGGTTTGTGGGTTTGAGTTCCACATCAGTCTGTGCTGACAGTACAGAGCCTGCTTGGGATTCTCTCTCTCTCTCTCTCTCTCTCTCTCTCTCTCTCTCCCTCTTTCTCTGACCCCTCTCTCAAAATAAATAAACTTAAAAAAAAGTTAAGAGAGATTTCATTTTATTTTTTTAAATTGTTATTGTTTTATGGAGAGAGAGAGAGCACATGCACAAGCAGGAGAAGGGCAGAGAGAGAGAGAGAGAGAGAGAGAGAGAGAGAGAGAGAGCCTGACACAGGGCTTGATCCCACGACCACAAGATCACAATCAGAGCCAAAATCAGGAGTCAGACGCTCAACTGACTGAACCACCCAGGTGCCACAAGAGAGTAGATTTTAAATATATATACACACAAGATCCATTATGTAAAGGGATAGAGGTGTTAACTAGCCTTACTGTGGCAATCATTCCACGATATATACGTGTATCTAGTCATCATGTTGCACACCTTAAACTTACATACGTTATATGTTAATAATATTCCAATAAAGCCAGAAAAAAAGAACAGATCGAGGGGGCAGACATGATCCAGTCAGCAGCTCAGGTCTGCTTACTCACTCTGGGCTGGGGTGTGGATGGGGGGATTAGGGGGAGAGCAGTTCAGCACAGAAACTGAGGTGCAGAGTAGTAGGAGGGGAGGGGTGGTAAGGCCACTTCACACAGGATCCTGCAGGCTACAGCACAGGATGTACATGGCATATTGTATATGCATTGGAGAGTTGGCTCGGGAGTCTCATGGTCTGGTTTATGTTTTCAATAAAGAGATCACTTTAGCTCTGTGTGAAGGATGGGCTCTAGGGGTTAACAGTGGAACTGTGGTGAGCAGCTTGTCAATTCAGGGGAAGCCACTGGGCAAAGGCATTTCTTGTCCACATAAAGAGGAATGCCAGCATCTCGCTTCCCCTCATACTCTGCCAAACCTGCTCTGAGATCTCTCCCTTAGATATCCTCTGGCCTGGTGACTCCACCCATTCTCCCAACCACCCAAGCGATGCTCTGCTATGTGCCAAACATCAGCTCTGAACAGACCCAAAAGCACAGCCCATGCCCTCACCTTCACACTCACAGCTCTTCTCTGCCTCGTCCACTGTATGGGGATAACACACCATAGCTAGTATCTATGAAATTCTTGGCAGACTTGGAGAATTAAAGAGGAAGATATATTCCACATTTGCAAAACTTCCCATTATGAAGCAAAGCCTGCAGGGAAGCCCTGGGGTCCCACAAAGCCACGTCAATGCTGGTTTCTTCCCTCTTCTCCTTCCTTGAGTCACTAAAGATAGAAGTGAAGCTTCCCATGACAGGTCCATATTGCTCCTGCTTGGCCTTGAAGTTCTGGGGCATAATGTATTTCCTGCCCCCTTTATGCCTCCCCAAAGAGTTCCGATTCATTTATCCAACAAGCATAAGCATGAATGGGCTCTTCTACCTCAAGCAACATAGCTAGCATGTATTGAGAATTTAGCATATGCCAAACTATGCATGGATTTCTCAGTTAACCTTTCCATCAATCTGAATTTGGTAAGTGTTAATTTCCCTATTCTACTGACAAGGAACAGAGGCTCCAAGGAAAGTGATTTGCTAAAGTAAAGGTAATTGTGCGGGACGGTGCTGTGTCAGTTAGGTTAAGCTGGGTGCTACACTTCCCAGAATTCCTTTCCCTATATGGCTCTAGATTATAGGAGCTGCATAGAGTTGACCAAAAAAAAAAACAACTTGTATGAGCTCTGGAAGGTGGAAGGGGAGCAGTGGCCATTGCTCTCTGAAGGCTGTCACAATGCATCTTGGTGTCTGACAGATTCAAAGGTATCTAGCAGGTCCCACCTTGCCCTTGTTCTCCTCTGCTTCTTATCAGGCTTGTCACTCTGACTTCTGATCCTCTTGACCAACAGAGGTCCTGCACTCTCAACCAGAAGGTTGACAGTGGGCCCACAGAGGTGGTGGCTAGACCTCTCCACATGTGTCCCTTTTTCATCCACCATAGGGCTGGGTGGGTTTGGCATCTCGGATTTCCTGGTAAGTTCCAACTTGTCCCATCAGGCAGCCTGGCTAGTGACTCTGATCCTCTGACTCCCCTTCCAGACCACCATCTCTACAGCTCTTATCTGTTTAAGGCCAAATTCCTGTAATAAATCTCTTTGTCCCATAATCATTTTACTGGCTCTGTTGCCTGACTGATACAGCCACATAACCGGTAAAGGGTAGAGAAGGGGTTCAACCCCAGGCCCCTCAAAAACAGATTCTGAGCTTCTAACCACTCAGCCAAACCATTGTTCTAGGTACTAGACACACACATATGACCAAGACCCCAACTCCTGTCCTCAATGGGTTTATAGTCTCATAGACAATACAGATCTTTTGTTTCACTTATCCATGGCTCATAACAAACCACCCAAAATTTAATGGCTGTGAACAATCATTTTATTATCTCAGCCTGGTCATTCCTCTGCTCCACGTGGTGTTGGCTGGGGCTTCAGTCCCCTGGGGGCCAGGCCGGCCAGGATGTCTGAGATGACTGACTTACATGGCCAGCAGCAGAGAGTGGAACAGAGATGGGGCCTGCTATGCAGTTTGAGCTTTTCAAGGCATGGTGGCTGGATTCCAAGGAGCACCCCAATAGCGAGGGTTCCAAGATGGAAGAAGCAGGAGGTGCCGTCCTGGAATGGATCATTTCCTCAAAGCAGCCACAGGCCTCACCACAATTCAAGGAGAGAGGAAATGGGCCCTGATTCTTGGTGGGGGCAGGGGAAGGTGTGTGCAGGAAGAGGCAGAATTGTTCAAGGTCATCTTTGGCACCCAGCTGCCCCACAGATCGATCCATCCGTGGTAAAAGCTTGTGGAGAGGGTGGGCACAGAGCCTTGCAGGGTCACAGAGGGGGTGGCCACAGCCCATGCTTGCAGTTGTTCCAGAGGCAGAAGATGTGGTGACAGTTTCCAGTTGTGTCTTAAAAGGTGGGGAGGTATTTTCCAGGTGGTGGAGTGGCGTGGAGGAGGCAGAGTTAAAGGAGTGGAGACACGATTCAGAGGGAGGAAAGAGCAAGTCTGCAAAGGCATGATTGTCACTTTATTTTATTTGTTTATCTTAAAGCTTATTCATTTTTGAGAGAGAGAGAGAGAGTGGGGGAAGGGCGGAGAGAGAAGGAGACACAGAAATGGAAGCAGGCTCCAGGCTCTGAGCTGTCAGTACAGAGACCAAGGTGGGGCTCTAACCCACGAACCACGAGATCATGACCTGAGCCGAAGTCAGACCCTTAACAGACTGAGAGACACACAGGTCTCCATGCATAGCACTTTAAAGGGTTGGCAGGAGGCTCACAGACAGAGTTAAGGTGCCTTACTACACACAGCCACATGGGAAACCCAAGGGTGCGAGTTCTGATTACTATTTTACATTGTGACATGGAACCCACCTCTGGAAGAAACTTTGGTTTCATAATGACCCCAATACAAAGAGATCCTGGCACCTTGGTAGCCAAAGCCCCAGGGCCTTGAGCCCACATGGTCCTGACTCCATGGAAGAGGAGAAAGCCCCTGTGCTGAAGCCCAGACCTCCAGGTAGGTGCCCAATGCAAAAGCCTCTGGAGCGGCACAGAAAAGAATTCCCCTAAGCCGGGGTTGAAGGGAGGCCAGAAGATGGAAGTTGGGCTCCTGAAGTGCCAACTGGGCTTACATGGATTCCCCAAAGTCACAGCCTACAGCACATCCTGCTTCCCCCAGGTCAGGCTGGCATGAATGTGGGGCCCCAGGCTCTGTCATAATCCTCCAGGAAGGGATGAGGCACAGAGCCAGAAGACAGCAGCCAATGTCTCCTTGGAGCTGGAGGACTTCCAGGAACCCAGGAAGAAGCAGTTAGGCCTCGATAACAGGCAAGCCTCTATCATATCATGTCATAGAGGCGATTCCTAACTTAGCCACTTTGAGCTCAGTATGCCCCGTTAGGGAGGCTGGCAGTGAACACTTAGCATTTCTGGTTGGTACCTTTTGAACTCAAGAAGTCAGGGCCTTAGTGATGAGAAGATGAAGGACGAGGGGGCAGATGGTTAAAGTACACAAAAAATCATGAAAAGTATGGTTGGATAGGATGGATGTAAACTTGTTCCCCAGTAGAGCCTGGAAAGTAAGAGGAAGAGAAAAGAAAAGGCTCCTTTCCATGATGAGGAAACAAAATTATGGAGCCCATTATACCATATGGTCAACCAGGCTCAAACTCTGAGTGCTCCCAGAAAGCGAATGTTGGCTCTTCATGAAAAGAAATGAGGAACAGCTCCTTTTATTTGAGGCCCCAAGTTGTTTGACAATCAACCCTTGGTATCATTCCAGAGAAAAGTCCAGCCCAGGCCTGCAGCACTTTTAATCTATGGTCCTGGTTCAATGGAATTGTAGTGCAGCACCAGACCTGAAAAAGGGCACCTGGCAAAGAATATGTAACTGGCAAGAAGGTGGGGAGGTGTGGCTGATGATGTCCATGACTCCTTTGCCTTACACGATAGTCATGGGCAGTGTGCTGACCCTCCCAGAATCTGGGTCATTCCCAGCTCTACATGGAGCACGACCTTTAGTGTCACTCGCCTCTCTGAAGGTAGGAAGAATCATTCTGAAAAACACCTGGTCTCCCTCCATGCTCCTAACTCCATGTGGTTAATCATTCCACCTGAGGGGTTGCGCAGAAGTATGCAGTTGATAACAATAGCAGCTAATCAAGATCTAGAACATTCTTGGCTTGAAATAAGAAACCTATGTAGAATACAGGCCTCCTCTGACCCAACAGCTGTTGTGCTGGGTGAGTTAGCTCAGGACACATACACATGAGGCTGTTCTTTGGGTAGAGCTTTTATTAGCCCGGCTGGAAGACATTAAGGAAAGGAACAAGAATGCTGTCTGGATCATGAAGCTGCTCCTCATTAGACATGTGGCCTTGGGTCAAAGTCACGCCTGATCTGCCAACCTGCCCTAGGACTCTGGCATATGGTGAGAGCTGGGAAGTGGAGGGAGAGCGAATTTGTATAAATCTCCTAGGCCTTATGGGAACTCATGGGTAAAGAGTCTTTCTTTAAAATTTATTCGTTTTTAATTTAAAAAAAATTTTTTAAGTTTATTTATTTATTTTGAGAGAGAGATTGCTTCTCGGCCTTTTGGCTAAGATCAAGTGTATTTTGAGAGAGAGAAAGAGAGAAGGGGAGGGGCACAGAGAGAAGGAGAGGGAGAATCCCAAGCAGGCTCTGTGCTGTCAGCGCAAAGCCTGATGCACGACTTGATCCCACAAACTGAGAGATCACGACCTGAGTCGAAATCAAGAGTTGGACATTCAACAGACTGAGCCACCCAGGCACTCCAGTAAGGAGTCTTTGAAGCAGTAATTAAACCCTCTAGTGTCACGATTTGAAATCCCCTCCTACTTGCAACAAAAGTCAGCTCCTCAACTTCTGAAGAAAGAGTACTTCAGAAAAGACAAGGAACTCACCATGGGGGCTTGAGAGTGTAGAGAGTGGAGCGTAGCTGAAGACACATGTCTCCCCTTGTTCACGGTAACAACTCCTAACTACCAACAAGAAATTGGCTAAGTTCTTAACGTGTAACTAGAGCCTTGACCTTGAATAGAGTATCAAGACAATCCAGGCAGATGCACAGCTCCTGTGTAGGAACAGCACGGTTCCGTGAGGTCACAGAGGCTCTAACTATGGAGACCAGGGGATTACTTGCTTGGAGGGAATACCTTCCTTTTGAAGCAGAAGGAACTGGCAATGTCACCAAAGTCATGGAAAAGGAGCCTGACAGCTGACCATCTCCTCAAGGAGGAAGCTGCAAGGCCTTGCCTTGACCATTGGGTCAGCACCCTGAACCCAAGGGACTGACACTGTTGGAGTCTCAAAGCAGATACTGTGATTTCGTATCAACAATGAAACAGCCTCTTGTCTCCTCCAAAGTGACGAGACCCTGTTTTCATCAGCCAACTCCCCTGACCACCAGTTCCTGTCTATGACTATTCAGGGAACCCCACAAAGCAGGACTCCCATCAACTCCCAAAGACAAAGCCATTGGCCAGGTGTGCTTGAAAGGGTGGTTTTCTCTGGATCTCTTTCATGTGCTCAAACTCTGCCCCCACCTCGCCCCCTGCCATTCAGCACTCCGCCTGCGGGCACCCCTCCCTGACATCTGCACATGAGGCTCAAATTCCTGGTCCGTTGTCCTTGTAGATGCTCCCCTCCCCATCCTGAGCTCTTCTCTTAGGCCTGTAGCACTTGCAGTGATTTGTATGTTTTCTCTCCCCTAATGGATTGCAGGACCCCTGGCTTGCACCTGTGTCTCCTGTGGAGTTTCATACTGTGTTCAGCCCATAGGAGAAGCTTGAAAAGAGCCTGTTGAGTGAAAGATATTAACACTACTTGGAATAAGAGCATTTGCTAGTGAGTTGCGGTCCCTTTCTCTCCTTTTTCTCTCTCCTCATAGGCTCCCTGGCCTGTGAATACCACCGCCAATAAGAAATAGTGGTCTCCAGTGCCCATCAAGCCTTTCCCTTGGTCCCCACAACATCTTTTCTCTATTTTATTTTATTTTATTTATTTTATTTTAGAGAGAGATAGAGTGTGAGTGAGGGAGAGGGGCAGAGGGAGAGAGAAAGACAGAACAAATCTCAAGCAGGCTCCATGCTCGGCACAGAGTTTGACATGGAGCCCAATCCCAGGTTTATGGGATCATGACCGGAGTGGAAATCAAGAGTCGGACACTCAACTGACTGAGCCACCAAGGCGCCCCTCTTTTCTCTAATTTAAATGTGAACCAAACCCAGGGGTGAAAGGGACCCCTGCAGGGGAACTGACTGGACGGGACGGCTCCGTGTCCTTCTAGATGCCCGGGTCTCAGTGGCCTAGGCCTGTGTGAATGTGCAGGGCCCAGCAGCTGCACACAGTGGTGGAGACCGTGGCCTGGCCCATGTGCAAAGAAACACACAAAGCTGCCTCTTCTTGAGGGCTCTCTGGTTCCTCAAAGGGAGACTGCTAAAAGCCCTGCTTCAGACTTCGGGCAACCTCTCAGACCCACATCTGGAGGTCATTTCACATCCCGCTCACACCTCCCGGAAAACCAGCCCGCATTTTATTGTGTTCCACATCCTCCCTTGGCTGCTCTGGCCCACATTCCCCGCTCCTCCTTGGGGTCAGAACGAGAAGCAGGCCCATTGACTTGCATGAACTCATTCACTCTCCCATTCCTCAGCACCTGCTCCCGCCTGGGCCACGAAGCCACGCGTTTCCACAGCAAACAGTCATAAACAGCCAGAAGGGGACCAGGACTTCAGGTGCAGGGGGAGGGGCGGGGAGAGTACAAACACTCTGGCGAGACCCGTTTTCATACAGATGTTTTTAGCCATAAACCGGGGGGGAGCTGCAGAGCAAGACGCGAGCCAGGTTACTCATGACAAGGTCTGTGAAGCACATTCTGCCAAAGCTCAGATGGTGACTCAGAACTTCCTCAGGCGGTGATCTCCGCACACAAGCAGCTGGGTTGGGGCGCAGGCCCAGAGGCCCCAGAGAAATTGGGTGCACAGCCTGGGGAAGGTGTGCCAAGGAGGCAGACCCTGGATGTGGAGTGGGTTGGAGACTCCAGATGCCCAAATTCCAGCCCCACATCATGCCATTCTTCACTTTTAATTAGCACAATCCCTGAAATGTCTCTCGGAGCCTAACACATGCAGGTTGGGTGAATAGAACAGCATCTGTATCTGAGAGTCTCCAATCTTTTGAGGACGATGGGCAGACACATGGCTGGTAACACAGGTCGGACTGTGTCTCGTACAAGGACAGAGGGGCAACATGCAGGGGAGGCATAAGAGCAGAGAGGGACAGAGTGACCAGGCTCAGGGGTGGCAGGAAGGTGGCCTTCATGAGCGGGGAGGATGTGGATGGACAGCAAAGAGGAAGCAAAGGGCAGTGCAGGGAACAGCGTCAGTGTGGCATGGGAGGCATGTCCCAGAGCATGGTGTGGTTTTGGCCATAGGCAGGGAGGACGGCCACCATGGGAGATGGTTCTGGACGAGTAGGTGGCACCAAGACTGAGGAGGTTGGGAAATACAGGAACAGGGAAATCATTCCGAGGGTTTCCAATATGAATTAGGTACCAACTTTCATAGATGAAGGGATTTCAGAAACAAATTTGGGTTCTTGTGAAAGCCTTGAAGGCCTGGTCTTTTGAGGCCCTGGCTCTCTTGTGGCTACACTTAGCTGTGGCTGGGTGGTGGCTGCCCTTACCCAGGACCAGCATTCTCCAGGCCGCCCTAGTCCTCACCACTCCCCACTGTGGCCCTTTATCAACTCACCCTCAGCCTGCTTCCCTCTTGGGTGTCACCTGCCTGCCTTCCACAGGCCTCTGAGTTTGTGGTCTTTGCTGTAGACCCCGAGGAGATGCCAGCAGTATCTGGCATCTGGGTAGAGAATTGCCACCAAGATGTGTTTAGGAAACTACGTTGAGGGCAGTGAAGAGAAGTCTGGAGCCTGGAGTCAGTGAAGAGTTCCTGAAAGAGTCTGTGTGGAGGGCAGGGCATGAAAGAAAGCAGAGGCAGGGGAATGGAAGGAAGGGCAGACTGGGGGGATGGGGAGGGAGCAAGGGGGTCTGTGCACGCCGACCTCACGACCAGGATGCAGGACAGAAAGAGGAGTAAGTCAAGGAGGCCGAGCAGAGGACGGTGTTCTGCTGGGTGTGTGAAGTTTGAGGTGCTGGGGTAGGGCAGCCCCGTGCAAACGCATGGCTGCGGCAGCCCAGGCCTGGGGTGCCTGTGGAGCAGAGCCCCAGATTTGGCACTGTCCACAAAAGGGTGTGGCAGGGAGGGCCCTGCAGAGGCAGGTGGGGGGCCGAGGCCAGGATTCCTCACTTCTCCCCTGGCAAGCTCAGCTGGCGTCTGTGCTGGAAAACTAATCACGACTTGTGTTCTGCGGAGCCCTGCTGGGAGGGGACGGTCCCTCCACCATCACAAGGCTAACAAGATGTGTCCCTGGGAGGCCGAGGCAGGGCCATGCCCACCACCGTTTTTCAGGCAGGGAGGGAGCGGTGGGCGAGAGCCAGGCCAGGCTGTGCCTTTCTCCGCCTGAGTCACACGGAATAATCTTGTCTCTCGTTCCTCTGAAGCACTCCTGGGGGACAGGGTGGGGTGGGGGCGTGAGTCATGTGAGTCCCGCACAGCAGATGGTGGAGGCCAGTGAGTCACAGCTCTGCCCCTTAATCGGAAGCGTATTCGAGCGCTGGAGAGAGTGTGACCGCGGCCAGGTCCGGGCGCCCAGCTTGCTGGTGACCGTCTGTTAAACAATGACAGACTACGACCTGCGGGGCTTCTCAGTTCACACGCATTTCCTCACTGTTTCTCGGTTCCTGATTGTACCTGTACTGATGTGGTTAATTGGGGACTGCGCTGGCTTCTGGACTCCGTGCAAGCAGGGCCTGTATCCTTAGCATCTAATCTGTTTTAAATGAACGACTGACCGACTGACTGAATGAATGGCTCCATTTGGTGTTACAATTTAATATGATGTGTCAGCGTGTATGCGTAACCTATTTATATACAGGTATATGCTATTTTAGGTATGGAATGTCTTTGGAAAAATAAGAATACATGCGACACTAGTAAAAGAGCTTGCCTCCTGGACATAGGGGCTGGGGCTGGGAGTCGGGTGATAAGACAATTTACTTTCACTTTATATTTTTATTTCTCTCCCTCTTTCAGTCTCCGTGTGTCTCTCTCTATTCCGCTTTTACAACGAGCAAGAAAGCAGTTTACAAAGTGGGTCGTATTAATCACACCGGTCTAACTTTCTCTTCCACTGAGTCACATATGGGCGACAGCTTTTGTGTCTGTCGGTACCGCCCAGATTCCGGCTCTCTTGGAGCCTGTTGTCTGTTGAGTAGACTCCCCACGTGGGTCTGGGAATGCTGGTGTGACCCCTCAACGCTCGGGCTCTTGAGGAGACCAAGGCCTCCGTGGCAGCCAGCTGGGCCCTAACCCTAGAAGCAGAGGAATAGAGGAAGTAGCACAGCCCGTACCGTGTCTGAGTGAGGACTCCAGGCAAGGTGGAGGATGCAGGCAGGGCTGTGATATGGGGTGCACTGTGAACTGCGGAGTCTTCTACGGCCGGAGTGCTGGCTGATCCTAGTAGACAGGGCTGGGGCTGCCATAAAGAAGGGGGACCCTGCCTGGCTGGGTCCTTTGGGCCCCTGGGACAACGATGCACGATTTTATTTCACTGGCTCTACAAATCCAGAGCCGCCCCTTCCTGCCAATCGTCCTTCCTGCAGATGTTAGACGGCCTTTGGCCACGGAGGTCCCGGGTGGGAGGCCGGAGGCAGCGGGCCGGTTAGCGAAGCCCTGGCTTGGGAGGTCACAAGACTGAAAAATAGTCTTCGCTCTACCAGTTACTCGTGTAATCCCTCTGGGCCTCAAGTGATTTCCATCTCACAAAGTTTTAACGTCTGTTTACTTAATGGTTGCGCAAAGCAGTTTCACATGATTGTTTTCATTTTCTCTTCTCGATTCCTTACCATATTTCTGTTTTGCTTTTGGTTTGTGCCTGCTTTTTAATTTTTCAATTAGGTTAGCTAATATGTATTTCATTTGCTTTTTTTTTTTTTTTTCCCAAAAAAACAGCTTTTGGATTCATGCATGGGTTCTAGGTTCCTCTGTCATCAAATTAATTACTTTCTGTTTTTATATTTTCTTTCCTTTTGCTTTGTTTTTTGTTCTTTTTCTCTGAGTTGGCTCTTAATTCACCTGTTTTAATTATTTGTAACTGATTTATCTATCAAACATTATTAATTTCCCCCTGAGATCTGCTCTATTTGTGACTCTAGTAGATTTAATGTGTGTGCTTTTCCACTGGGTTTTAGAAGTTCTGTTTGTATTTTCACCTTTAACTCCAGAGCAGTTTTAAAAGCAGTTTATAAATTTCCAGGTGAAAGGAATTTTTTTCTGATATTGCTATAAATTCTTAGTTTTATTACCCTGGGATTAGAGAATATCACCTATACTATGTAGTGATGTTTGTGGCTTTATATAAGGTTTTCACGAATGTTCATAACTTCCTTGGGCATTGGAAAGAAGTTGCGTTCTCTATTATCAGGTACAGAGTCTGCCCTATTATTTAACTAAGGCTGACCATAACTGGGTCTATTTCTTTTCATTTGTTCTCTTGATCTGCCCAGGACTGAGACAAAAATGTCCTCCTGTGTTGTTGTCAATTTTTCCTATTTCCTGTAATTTTTGCTGTACGAAATTTTTTAGTATGTGGACTGGCATATTTAATCATAATTATTCTGAGTTGTTGAATTATAACCTTTGGCGTTACAAACTGTCTTTGACTTGTTTGATGATTTCTTTGACCTGGATTCTTCCTTTCCTTATTTTAGCTTTATGACTCTTGATTTCTTCGCATTGGCATTTGCTGGCATAACATTACCTATTCTTTTATTTTCAGCCTTCCCGAACCACCTTGTTATAGGTTTGTCTTCTGCAGGTAGCACAGAATTGGGTTTTGTTTTGGGAGCCTATGTAAAAATATTCTTTTCTTTTTACTTATTTTTAAGAGAAAGGGAGGGAGAGAGAGAGAGAGAGAGAGAGAGAGAGAGAGAGAGAGTGTCTCAAGCAGACTCCACGCCCAGTGCAGAGTCCCACATGGGACTGGATACCACAAACCATGAGATCATAACCTAGGCTGAAATCAAGAGTTGGATGCTTAACTGACCGAGTCATCCAGGCATCCCTGTTTTTTTTTAAGTTAGATTCCATATATAATAATTATCATATAGCATTTATCTTTTTTCTGTCTGTCTTATCTCACTTAGCATAATGCCTTCAAGGTCCATCCATGTTGTCACAAATGACAGGATGTCTTTGTTTTTTAATGTCTGAATAATACTCCATTGTATATACACCACAACTTTTTTTTTTTTTACACCACAACTTCTTATCCATTCATCCATCAACAGACACTTAGGTGGCTCCCACGTCTTGGCTATTGTAAACAATGCTGCTATCAATATGGGGTACAGATATCTTTTCAAGTTAGTGTTTTTGTTTCCTTTGGGTATATCCCCCGGGGTGGAGTTGCTGGATCATATGATAGTTCTATTTTTAATTTTTTGAGAAACCTCCAGACTTCCGTAGTGGCTGCACCAGTTGCAGTCCCACCAACAGTGCGCAAGGGTTCTCTTTCTTCACATCCTCCCCAGCATTTGTCTTCTCTTGTCATTTGGATGATGGCCATTCTAGGACGTGTGAGGTGATATCTCATGGTGGTTTTAATTTGTGCTTCCCTGATGGCTGGTGTTGAGCATCTGCTCAGGTACCTACTGGCCACTTGTATATCTTCTTTGGAAAGATGTCTACTCAGGTTCTTATTTCATTTTTAAATTGGATTATTATTATTTTGCTAATGAGTTGTAGGAGTTTTAAATATATCGTTTTGTATTTATCTTTGCCATGTTAAATATGCACATGCGTTTAGTGCTATGTTTGTTAGATTTTCACGATCACAGGTTACAGATGAGGCAATTAGCAAACTTACTTTATTTTCAGTCTTTTTAGCCTGTCCCTCTTACTTAAAATAATTGTACCAACAGTATATGGTCAGGGTATATGTTAGTTCAATTTTGGTTTTTTAATGTTTATTTGTTTTTGAGAGAAAGACAGAGTATAAGCAGAAGGAGGGGTAAAGAGAGAGGGAGACACAGAATCGGAAGCAGGCTCTAGGCCCTGAGCTGTCAGCACAGAGCCCGATGTGGGGCTCAAACTCACGAACCGCAAGATATGACCTGAGCCGAAGTCGGACGCTTCACTGAGCCACTCAGACAACCCTGAATTTTGACTTTTGACTCCAATCTCCAATTTTCTGAAATAGTGGTTGCTCTAGGGTTTATCATATATAGCTTTCACATATACCATTACACATATATGGTGTAAGAGGGTCATAGGATACTTTCATTCCCCCTTCCCATCCTTGTGCTATTGTGGTCAGACATTTTACTTGTTGCAAAAGAGACTGAAAATAAGAACAAAAGTCTTTTACATTTACCCTTGTCCTTATCATTTCCAGCTATCTTCACTTACTTTTTTCTTTTAGTTTATTCATTTACTTCTTGAAAGAGATAGAAAGTGAGGGGGGAAGGGGCAGAGAGAGAGAGAGAGAGAGAGAGAGAGAGAGAGAGAGAGAATCCTAAGCAGGCTCGATGCTGTTAGCACAGAGCTCATTTTGGGGCTTGAACTCATGAACTGTAAGATCATGACCTGAGCTGAAACTGAGAGTTGGACGCTTAACCAACTGAGCCACCCAGGTGCCCCACTTATTTATTCAGATGTCAATTTCCATTTGATATCATATTCCTTCTATCTGCAAAACTTCCTTTAACGTCTTTTATAGTGTAGATCTGCTGGTAATGAATTCGCTCAGATTTGCTTGTCTCAAAGAGTCTCTATTTTGCCTTTGTTTTCAAAAGATATTTTCACTGGTATAAAACTATGAGTCAACAGTTTCTTTTACCCACCAAGTACCTTGAAGATGTTATACTAACTTCTGGTTTTGCAGAATTTGTGAAGAAAAGTCTGCTGTGATTCAAACCTTTTCCTCCCGTATATATCGTATTTCCCGCTTTGTTTGCCATCAATATTTTCTCTTTGAGTTTCAGCCCTTTGAGTTTTTGTCACTGTTGTTGTTCATTTTGTTTTGTTTTTAAATTTATCTTTATTGTGGGGGGGAGTTCTCTGAATTTCATGGAACTATAAACTATAGTTTGTTGCTTTTAATTAATTTTGGAAAATTCTCAGATATTATATACATTCAAATACTTCTTCTGCCCCATTTTCTCTCTTTGTGGATCATTGATCTCTCAGTTTTGGATCATTGATACGGACATTGCCCACAACTGTTGGATGCTTTCTGGATGTTGGAACATTTCTGGATGTTCCCATTATTTTGCCAATTTGTGTTTCAGTTTGGATAATATCTATTGATAGAACTACTTTAAGTTCACAGCTTCTTTCCTCTGGGGTGTATAGTGTGCTTATAAGCTATCAGAGGAGTGCTTTGTCTTTTTTAATTTTAATATTTATATTTAACTCTCTTTATACTTTATATGTTTCTGCTGAAATTCTCAATTTGTTCACTTATGTTTTCCACCTTTTTTTTTTTTTTACCAGATCCTTTTCCACAAAATAATCATAATTACTTTAAAGCCTCTGCTTGTTCCAACATTTGTGTAATCTTGGAGTCTGATTCTGTGAATTGTTTTATCTCTTGATAATATGCTGGTATTTTTTTCCTGTTTTTTGTTTATGTCTTATAATTGTGTTTTTGTGTTTATAATTTGTAAATGTATTCAAATATTGTATCTAGAATAACAGTAAGGACTTAGGTAAATAGAATTTATGACAGGAAGTGGGGAATCCCTCTTTTTTCTGTCAGGCTATTAGTGTGTGGTGTTGAACCAAATAGAATCATCAGCTGCGCTGAGTTTTAGTTTAATAATCATTATACTTCACCTCATTGCAACACAGACTTCACATCCCTCCAGTGGTGAAGTGGTGGTATCTTGCATTTAGTATGAGATCTGCATGCTGTAAACTTTTTCTCAGTGTTCCTACCAGCCAATAGTTCAGGTCCTGTGTGGCCTGAACCATAGAGGGAGCCTCTCTGTATTCTTCCCCAGCTATAGATTGTTACGGCTCAGTACTGGGTGTGAGGCTCACGTTGGAGCAGACGGGGTTCTCAGGTTTCTGATCTTGCCTTTGTCCTAGGCAGACTGTGTGCATTTGGCTTTCACTTTTCCTGCCTGTCACATTTGTGGAAACCAAACCCTGCCTGTACTTGTGGGACATCTTGGGCAGGGGAGGGCTTCCTGCCTTACCCCTTACCCCAACCGCGGTGATGGTAGACCTCTGCTTTGTATCAATGCAGGGTCCTGGAACTCAGTGGTCTCTTGGCACTCACCAGCAGTAGACAGGGAACAGAAAGGCCTCCAGTGTCAAATGGGTTTGTTTCTATTTTCTTCCAGAGGTAGTGGAGTTTTGCCTACGTATTTAGTTTCCTGCCCTTCCAGTGGCTTAAGGCTCTTTGCTTGTAAAAGAGTCCTGGATAGGAATGGGACTTTGTGCCCCTCCTCTAAGGCAAATTACCTGGGTTTCATGCTTATTGCTACCAATATAAGGTTTTTGCCTTCCCCCAATCTTTCTGAGAGCAACCAGTGGAGGGTCATGGAAAAGAACATGTGAGTACTTCAAGACTTAGCAAAATTAAATATGGATTAAAGACTCTACTTTTCAATGGTGTTGGAATAATCAGACATACTTATGCAGAAAACAAACTACAATCCATACCATACCCAAAAATTATCTCAAAATAGGTCACAGAACTAAATGTAAAACCTGAACCTGCAATGTTTCTAGAGGAAAAGAGAAGAGAATCTTCGTAAATTTGTGTTTGGTAAAGATTTTTTAGACTATGACACTAAAAGCACAGCCCATGAACAAAAGAATTGATACATTTGACTTCATCAAAATCAAATACTGTCAGAGACTCAAGAGGCAACCCAAAGATTGGGAGAAAATATTTGCAAAGCATAAATCTAATAAGGGACTTGTATACAGAATATGAAAAGAACTCTCAAAACCAGTGATAAGAAAACAAAGAACCTAATTAAAAATGGGCAAGAGACTTGGGCACTTCAACAAAGAAGACACATGGATGACCATTAAACACACCAGAAAGTGTTCAGCATCATAAGGCGCTGGGTAAATGCAAATTAAAACAACTACATTAAAATACAAATTAAAACCACTACACACGGGGGCGCCTGGGTGGCGCAGTCGGTTAAGCGTCCGACTTCAGCCAGGTCACGATCTCGCGGTCCGTGAGTTCGAGCCCCGCGTCAGGCTCTGGGCTGATGGCTCAGAGCCTGGAGCCTGTTTCCGATTCTGTGTCTCCCTCTCTCTCTGCCCCTCCCCCGTTCATGCTCTGTCTCTCTCTGTCTCAAAAAAAAATAAATAAACGTTGAAAAAAAAAAAAAACCACTACACAGAGAAACTACTGCATGTCTATTGAAATGGCTAAACTGTAAAAGACTGACCATACCAAGTTTTGGTGAAAATACAGAGAAACTGGAACACTAGTAGTAAAAATATAAGATAATACAACCACTCGGAGATCAGTTTTTTTAAATGTTTATCTATTTTTGAGAGAGAGTGCAAGTGGGGGTGGGGTAGAGAGTGGGGGGCAGAAGATCTGAAGTGGGCTTCATGCTAATGGCAGCAAGCCCAATATGGGGCTCTAACTCACAAACTGTGAGATCATGACCCGAGCCAAAGTCAGATGCTCAATCAACTGAGCCACGCAGGTGCCTCTTTAATCAGTTTGATAGTTTAAGATGTTAAGCCTATAGTTTCTATGTGATTCAACCCTTCCATGTTGAGGTGCTTTCCCAGAGAAATTACAACATACATCCCCAACAAAGACTTGTACAAAAATATGTACAGCAGTTTGTTTGTAATGAATGTCCATCAATAGGTGAATGGATAAACAAATTCCACACAATGGAATACTACTAAGCAATGAAAAGGAATTGACAGGAGTAAATCTCATGATAATTACATGGAATGAAAGAAGCTACACAATATAGAGTACATGATCTAGGACTACATTTACAAAAAGTTCTGGAAAGCACAAACTAATCTATAGTGATAATAACACAGAATAAATGTTTTCTTGAGGATGGGGATTAGGGAAGGCAGGAAGGAAAAATTACAAAGTAGAATGTGGAAACTCTGAGAATTACCAGGCTTCTGCCTTTGGAAATCTCTAGACCAGAGGTAGGCACTAGTATAGGGGGTGAGAGGAAACTGCCATGCACCCTCCTCTTTCCCATAGTAAGGGAGGGCCTACATCAGACAAGTGTTCCCAGAACATTCCCCAAGACTCCCCTTGTCATATGGCCCCAGCAGCAGACTCAGGAATGGCATCAGGTCTACAGCTCAGTGAACATCAGTCCAGCCTCGGAACAGGCCAACCTCCTCTCATTGACGCAGACACTCAAGTAACCAGGGGGTCTCTGACAATCCTCTCGCCAGGTTCCAGGGGAGGAGCCTCTCACCATGAGTTCCACCAGCCTGTGGAGGCCCTGGCCCCCCTGTCCTCCCCCAGGCCTCTTCTTGCACATTCTGGCACCACCAGCAGGTTGAGTGGGCAGAGCACTTGGTGTTTGGCGGGAGACAGTTCTCTTCCTGAGTCTGAGGGAGGGGTTGGTGCCCCTGCAGGTGGATTTCTGAACTGAGACCATGGGGCCCTTAATGCTTTCCACCCTCAGCTTCGGTCTTTGGCTGCAGTTCTGGGATGTGAGGAGAAATCCCACTTGGCATCCTGTTTCACCATCCAATATAGTGTCAGCTCATTCCCGTGCGTCTGACCTCGCACTTCCTGAGCTGTTATCTTTAGTGTTGATAGTGGGGTCAGCATCACACAGTGGAAAGGGCAGCCCAGGCTTCAGAGCCTGGCTCTGCCCCTTACATTAATGGATAGATAATAATCCGCCTCCATCCACTACAGATTTCGTGTGAGGACAAAATGAATTAATATTTGTAAGGAACTTAAAACAATGCCTGGCACAGAGTAAGCGAAATCTGAAAGTTTGCGATTATCTCTTATCATCCCGTTGAATAAGCCATCTCACTCCGAGTGGCAGTTTCTTGCCTGCAAAATAGGCTCTAACTCCACTCTAATAGGTGGAGTTTGAGGATTGGCTGAGATTGCTCATAAAAAGCACCTGGTGCAAACGCCTGCACATAGCAGGTGCTCGGTGAACGTGAATTCCCTTCCACTCCCCTCCGCTAGGGTCATTTTGGAAGCGCGCCCCTTGCAGCAACATCGTTTGTCGTAGGGGAGTGGGAGCCAGGTCCCGGGAAGGTGCTGTGCTGGGCAGGCTGGGCCAAGACATGGAACCAAAAGGCAAGAGCCATCTCTGCTTGCCTGAACCAACAGGAGAAAGAGTATTACTGCCTTCCTTCACGTGGGATGGGCCCTGGGCAGGGAGGCACAAGAGTTGGGCTCTGGCCTCAGCTCAGCCTGCGAACAATTTGTTGTGCAGGATGGGACAGGAGTCTGAGGCCTCTCTCGGCGGCTTCCCATGTGGAGAGGGGCGGGCCGGGGGATGTGCACCCCGGGGTTAATTCTGGCCAGTCATTCCCTGCAGACCTGTCCGGTGCCCATTCTCCTTCCCGTCCTCATTTTAGAGCTCTCTCTTGTCAACCTTCCACCTTGACGATAGTTTTTGCTACCAGATTTTGTCATTCTCTGGCACAGCTCAGCGTGCTCATTCCTCCTGGACGCACTTCTCTGCTCTGCCCGGAGGATGGCGAGGAAGTGACATCTCCATGGAAACAGGTGTTGATCCCACAGTTGCTTAGCGATGTGCTGGTGTGCTGCAGGATGATGTAAGCCATGCTCTGGTTTCCCTAGGGGCTTGGCGTCCTTTGATGTGTCTGTACTATTGGAGTTGGGATGATTCCTCGCTTCTACCCTTCTTCTGCAAAAGTAAAAGGCAAAAAGAACTGGGAACTGAGCTCCATGGGGAGGAACAGTGTTGTAAGAGGAGCAGTGTCAGGAGTCACAGGTGAGATAATGGTGACACTTTTGCTGGAGGCCGACAGGCTTGGGGAGCCTTGGACGCTGTGTGCAGGGGGGCAGCTGCCGGCCAAAGGCGAGTCCTTGGTGCTCCCCCACCATGCTGAGGGCGGCCACAGTGCATTTCCCCTCCGACAGCCCCTGTCCGCACCCAAACTGCCCTAGCCTTTGGGGCCAGGACGCAGACGGAGGCCTACACACCAGATCTCTGATACTTAAAATTGTAAACCAGGCCAGCAGATTGTTAAACAGAGTATATTCAATCCTCTGGCCTCGGCCACGTGGCAGGCAGAGTAGTGGCCCGCCGAAGACACCCACGTCCTAATCCCAGAAACTTGAGAACATGTCATGTTACATCAACATTGTAGGCAGAGTTGAGGCTGAGGAGTTGACTTTATGACACGGAGGTTTGTGGCAGATTATCTGTGTGAGCCCCGTGAAGCCCCAGGGTCCTCAGAAGCGGGAGAGAAGGGCAGAGTGGTGCCATGTGAGAAACCCTCGACCGGCCTCTGACGGCTTTGGAGATGGAAAAGGCAACAAGTCAAGGGATATCGGTGGCCTCTAGAGAAGCCTCTAGAAGCTGGAGAAGGCAGGAAGACAGATCGTTCCTTCAAGCCTCCAGAAAGGAACGCAGCCCTGTTGATACCCGGTGAGACTTCTGACCCACGAACTCTAAGATAGCAAATCTGGGTCAGTTTAAGCCCCTGGGGTTGCGGTGACTTGCTGTAACTGCAGAAATCAGTACAGCAGGCGTGGTCTGTGGGGATGGGCACAGCCACAGGAGACAAGAGTGGGTCTCGTGCTGGGCACGGCACAGAGAGGGGCCTTCTTGCCTGTGTAAGTGCAAAACTGGTCCTACCACTGAAGGAAAAAAATGCCATTTCCTTCCTTTGGTAACTTTCACAAAACAAAACAGGGGCACTTGGGTGGCTCAGTCGGTTAAGCGTCCGACTTCAGCTCAGGTCATGATCTCACCGTTTGTGGGTTCAAGCCCCACGTCAGGCTCCGTGCTGACAGCTTGGAGCCTGGAACTTACTGCAGATTCTGTATCTCCCTCTCTCTGTGCCCCTCCCCACTCTCTCTCTCAAATAAATATTAAAAAACAAAACAAAGAAAAAGCCCAAACAAACCAAACTAGCCCAAAGCTTCCCCATAAAGCCAAAGCAAATTCTCCACACAGCAGGAGAAAGTAACGCAGCTCTTCCGAGTGAGGAAAGACCGTGGAGCCTCCTGGACTGGCGTGCCCTTGCTCACTGGACTCCACCACTAACTGGCCGTGACCGTGTTGGACCTCAGAGTTCTCACCTGCGAGATGGAATTCAGCGAGTACTCTAGGCAATGAGGAATTCTCTTTTCCTTCCCTTGGTTATCCGGGCTAAAATGTTCCCCTCTCTCTATTCCGCGGACCTGCATCCTATAGGCCCAAGGCACAACGCACCTCCTCCAGAAAGCCCTCCCTGACCACGCTCGTCTGCAGCGCTTTCTGGCTGTAGCCCTCTTACAACCTTGCTTTCTTTGTGTATAGCGGCACGGTATGCAAACTTAGAATAAACTCATCCGTTCGATGACTGTTTCCTGCCCCCAGTCACTAACAGAAGCGCAATGCTGGCCACTGCAGGTCTCACCAAATCATTGTTGGGCAGCTGATCATCAGTTACAGTGTTCAGGGCCCGGGACAGCTGGGTCCATTCAAACGAAAGCTTAAAAGAACGTGTCAAGCTTAGGCTTACCTTCTCTGCAGACAGCTGTGGCCTGTTTGACCCCATGATCTTGGAGCCTCCCAGACTCCTCCTTCCCTGGGACCACTTTGTCAGCCGCATGTAGGCCCAGCCCTGCTGGGTCCCTGCGTAGATTCTTTCCTAAACCGGGGAGAGTTGAAAGGTCAGCGGCTGGTGGGGGGGGGGGGATTTGCCCTGGAGGCAGCCTGGCCAGGCTCCTTTGCTGGCCTGGAACTCAGGTCTACTAACAGGCTGTTTTCCTGGGACCAAGCCCCACCCCCAGCTCTTGTTCTAGTTGCCATCTGCGTGCTCTGGGCCTTCACAGCCCAGCCCAGTTCTGTCTCTTCTACAACTCACCCTGGCTGGGGTCTGCAGTCCTGCTCCTGAGACCCCGTGTCTTCTGTATGACCTTTATGTATCTCCTGCTCTCGGGACACCTATTGACCTGCCTGCCAGGACACTCACCCCCCACCCGTGGCTACCCTGCCCTGTCATAGCCTCCCTCCTGTCCCGTCTCCTCTGTATGCATCGTGGCTTCCCAATAGGATTGACTTTACCTTCCTGCCTGCTCTAGATCCGCCCCTCTCTACTTACCTTACCTGGTGCATGCACAGCTTCAGGTGCGGATGCCTCTCTGCTCAGCTCTGGCTTGTATCTCTTTTCATTCCTTAATTTATTTGTTCACTTAGCCAGTCTGCCATCCAGAAAATATATGCCTAAGGCCCGCTCAGTGGCAGGCAGCGTGCCAGAGGCTGGGCTCTGTGCTCCAAGCCCACGCAGGACTGACACCCGAGGCTTCCCCCTCTGTTCCTCCCTGAGCCCCCACGTGGATGGTGGATCTGATCGTGGCCACCTGGAGAGCTGTTTATACAATTACATTAACGGCACAAGGAAGAATAATAGATTCGATTAGCTTACAATGCTGATCTTGCTAGAATTCTTTGGTATAACAAGCACTGGTGATAATAAGTTAAGCCATAAGTGCTACACTTAATTTTTAGATATGTCATTTCAGATGTGCCTTGAATCTTTCAAGAAGTCCTGGCTGAGACTTTTTTACATCCGGGAGTTGGGACAGGAATTGTCTTCAGCCAGTTAGAGTTCAAGAAAAAGATCAGCTTGGCTGGCTGGCCGACGTGGCCACCAGGAGCAGCCCGTGCTGGCAGAGACCTCCGAAGCGAAGCGAGAGTGTCCGGCGAGGGTTGTAAATGTGTATCACGGTGTGAAGGTCAGCGTCACGTGGCTGCAGACAGCACTGCCGTGCCGTTGCTCCCGCGCTACGAAGTCAAGCTAGAAATCTGAACGCTAAACATGTTCACAACAAAAGCACAGCAATAGTTACACATTTTTAAAAAGCTGTATATTTATTATCGTATCCCACGGGGTATTTATACTGGCGACATTTGGCTCCAGCTCAGTGTTTAATACTTGACCATTCTGCATTTGGCCAAGATGAGTGTTCCGTGCACCTCGAAAAGGATCTAATTGAGACTTTTGTGTTTCTTTCCTTGACAGATATTTTGTCCCAGTTAAAAATAGTGCTTCGCACAGGAGCTGAAAACAGGCTTCTTCACTAAACGCTTCCTCAAGCTGGTTCTCAGCCTCCTCCTGAATCATTACCCTCGAGCCAGTTCGCTGAGATCTCAGGGAGATACACGCCAAGAAACGCCACGCTTCCTCCGGGGAAAGTGCCAGCGGGTGCCCACCCCACTGCGGTCGAACCGGCCCAAACCAGGTCTACGAAGTCAGGCAGGGCTGTCCATTCCAGGACCACCTCCTGGTCTTCCTCAGGCGAAGAGGAAGGACCGCCCCTTCTGACCTGGTTGAAGGAACCTGCAGTCACTCCCGGGTCTCTATTTTACCACAGCCTGTTAGCAGCCCAGAATAGCTCCCGAGCCTTCGATTCCGTGCTCCGGGCAGAGTCTTGAACCGTCAGGAAATGGTTTTTGCGGTGTGCCGAGGAGGCAGAGGGGGAGGCAGGGATGGAAAATCCAAACATCCCTCCCGAGTCACGGCGAAGAGGCAACCCATGTTTTCAAGTCAGTCTGGATCTCAAACATTGAGTGCCACTTGCGCGATGGGTTCCTGCCATTCTTCCCTCTGGGAATTAGAAGAAGTCGTGACAGCCTGTGGAACCCAGCTGGAGTAAGGGGAACAGGTCCCTGAGCTGGCGGGAACTGTTACTGAGGCCTCGCCCACACTGAAGATCATAATGCCATGAAGAAAGTTCTGGCAACTCTGGAAACCTAAGGGAAAGCATGCCTGTCTCCCCCACCCCTGCCAGTATTCAGTCACATATGTGCTCTTCGTCTTCTGTATAACTTCCATCTTGGCACGTTTGAGAGAGAAGTTTGCTGTGTTTGTCTGCCCAATGGGCTGCCTTCGTTATAGATTGTAAATAACTTCTTTCCAGAATTTCAAGACTTTCTTTTTTTCTTTAGGATGACATTTAATGTTTTCCATGCAGTTTGCCTTTCTGGGAGAATGTTCTCAGGGATGAGTAACTTTGGGTTGTCTTCCTTTCAACTGCTTTCCCTATTTTAAAGGTCTCATTCTTATATATATTTTTTCAAAGCGATACGTTTGATTTGAGGTTTTTAGGCTGAAACCCAGCTTTTTCGTACAAATTCCTGCCCATGTGCCATTGTTTTATCTTCTAAACGAGCTGACAGAATGAAGCCTGCTGGTTAGCTGAGACCATTTCGGGTGCTGCCTCTCGAAGTAAGGTCTGTGCGACACCCGTGTCCACAATCAGTGTGCTTCCTGGAAATGCAGTCTGCTGGGGCTAGTTGCAAATATATTGAATGAAAATTTCAGTGGGGCAGGAGGAGGCCTTGGAATCTGAATTTTTCACAAGGGCAGCAGGTCGTACCTGTCACTGTGGAGTCTGAGAACCACCATTCCAGCTGAAGGAGCAGGAGTGACCTTTACCGGATGTCCTCCCCGCCTGCTTTTCTCCACCCATCTCCTCAAGCTGGGCTTGGGTCTTCTTGCTGGCCCTGGTAGCTTTCAGTAACTTTCATAGGGTTTGGAATCTTGACGGCCAGGCCGCAGGCAAGCTGCACTATCAAAGCTGGGCCCCATGGAGATGAATTTGACCAGAGTACCTAACGTGGGGCTGGTTAGGCAGAAGGGGGCGCTTGGGAGGTGAATGCTTCCCCCAGTTTCCCCCATAGAGGCAACATTAAGAAAATGATGACATTTGAACCGCACATGGAGATTAACAAATGAGGTTTCCCAAGGCTGTAAAGTGCCAGTCTAGAGGCTCTGGCCCGCTGCCCCCACCCCCACCCCCCAGCCTGGTCTGGCACCTCAAGGGCTGAGGAGACATGCATTAGATGCCTGTGGCTCTCATCCAGATAAGAAATGAATGGTGGCCTGTAGAAATAGAGAGGAGGGAACCAAACAGCACATATTGAGGGTAGGAATTTAGACAATAACCGATTGCATGGGGTGCCTGGGTGGCTCGGTTAGTTAAGCGTCCGATTCTAGATTTCGGCTCAGGTTATGATCTTGCGGTTCGTGCGTTTGTGCCCCACATCAGGCTCCACACTAGTAGTGTGGAGCCTGCTTGGGGTTCTTTCTGTCTCTCTCTCTCTCTCTCTCTCTGCCCCTCCCCAGCTCACTCTCTCTTTCTCACTCAGAGTAAATAAGTAAACTTAAAATACCCCAATTGATTGGATGTGGGGAAAAAAAGAAGAGAAGGTGTCAAAGGGCTGTGGGTTCTGAGCCCAGATGGCATGTTGGGCCACGGACAGAAGTAATGACAGAGCCCAGCCTTGTTGCTGCGGGAGCTACTCCTTCACTCCTCACCTCTCCCCTGTGTCCTGCCTGAACCCACATGCTCTTCCCTGGTCATCTGTTCCAGGCACTACTCTAAGAGATCTGAGGCTGCAGAAGGTAGAGATGACTGCTTTCCCCTCCCAGCCCCTGGGCTCCTGCTAATAACGGTGCATTTCCCTATTTTATTTTTTAGTCGAGAGAGGCACACACAGGTTATATACCTTGTTCCATGACTTGCCAGGGGGATTTACCTCCGGCCTTTTCATCCTTAAATCAATGTTTTGTGTGTTTTCACAATCATCACCGACATTTCCACCTCAGCCCACTGACAGATAACAAATTTTACTCTTTCTAGCAGTCTTGCACTGTGGGCAGGTCAGGCTTCTCAAGTGCATTCTACGGGGGAGGGACTCCCAGGCTTAGAGCTGATGCGGCTGCACCAAGTCTCCTGGCCAGCAGGTGGCAGTACAGGGAACTACCGCCCTGAGGATGGCGCCCCCTTCTGCCCCAGCGAATCATCAAATCCCTCAGCCCAAAGTGCAATCGCTCTGTAACTTGCACCCCCAAGTCGGCTTGCCAGTCCTGAATGGCAGCAGGAGGGGGTCCACTTCCAGGCTGCGCAGAACCAGGGGACAACTTTGGGGTGGGTTAGGTATTGTGGAGCCTGAAATTTGTACATTTTGAAGAGTCTCTTTAGGAAAAAACGTGCACACATACACTATCGCAAATTTCACAGCAAACAGGGGACTGTGCAAGTGAGGGGTCCTGGAGACGATGCTTCATTGTCTCCCCAATAACCTGCCTCTGTGTAGCCTCTGCGTACGGGCTGAGCGCTGCTGAGGGCGCGCAAAGCCTTGGGTCACTTTTCCCTTCTGCGTGCAAAATTACAGTATCTTTGCATTTGAAAACAGCACTGTCATCCCAGAGCCCTCGGGGCCCATTCTACATGTCAGGCTAATTATTAGATGATGAAATAATGGTTACAGTGTGTGCCTTCTGGGTGAGCTCAGCAGCTGCTAAAACACCCTGAGAGGCCAAGTGACATGTTCGCAAAGAGGGGAAGAACTGAGGGTTTCGGTTCTGAATGGTGAAAATTCCGAGCTGAAGCTGCCTCCAAGGCAGAGGATGGGAGGGAGGCTGTGTCCCTGGCTGGAGGGGCCTGCGGCAGGTACAAGCCTTCCCCAGGGAAAGGGTAGCAGTGGGAATTTATGGAGCCAGTTTAGCTCTTTGCGTGCATTGTTTCCTTTCATTCCCCAAGCAACCTTTTAAAGTGGGAGCTATTATTACTGATTACTAGATGAAAACCACAGCCACACAGCTGGTAAGTATTGGAACCCAGATCGCCCTGGGCTAGGATCCCCAACCTCTCCTGCCTTTTTTTTTTTTTCCACGAACACCCAGAGGCCTCACCTTGCATTTATAAATGACATCCTCTGACTTCGCCTTTCCTGGGGACCTCCCTTGCGCAGGGCAGTATGGGAGGTATGCCACCAGCAAGACGACCCTTAGAGAGGGTTGCATTAGGTTGATGATTTGCAGATGTGCTCTGTTGAAACCTAGGAAGTCCACGGACCTTCTGGGAAGGGGGAAGGGAAAGGGAGGGGTGGGTGGGGAGGGGTGGATCGAGGGATAAGGCAGCTCAAGAAACCCCCCACCCGCCCCCGCCCCCAATTCAACCAGAGCAGGGAGCTCCACCTGCACACGCTGTGCTGGACTGGGCTTCCTGATACATTTTTGTTGGAACAGAGGGTTCTGTGCGCCCCCAAACATTTGCAGCTGCTCCATGTGGACCCTACTAGCCCTGCACCCCCCACACTGGCTGGTTGGGTGGGAGGATTATGCCAGGTTATCCAGGGAAAGTGAAGGAACTTCTTTCTTACAGCAATCCGGTGAAGTTTATGAAGCCCTCTTCAGAGCAAAATTTTTAAATGCGTTAAAGGAGAATACATCCGATTACAAAAGGCCTCCAATCAATCGCATGGAAATGCGGTTATCAAAATATTTTTAAAAACCTCAGATTTGTGATCCCGTATCGCCTGTGCTCTTTTGTGAACACATCAACAAGATCAGTGACAGGCCTGACAGGCACCGTAATTCTGAAGTCGTGATGAGCTTAAACAATAATTTAAGACTTCTGCAACAAGTGCGCTGTATCTGTGGATTCTACTGGTGACAAATCACAGACGCTGCTAAATTTGTCTGAGGTCCCTTGCATACATTCATCATAGCACTATGCAAAAGCTAGTGCTTTTAGAAAAGCTAAAGTTTGGCCAAGGTAGTGAAAAATAGAGATGTAAAAACCTTCCGTGGACTCCTTGAATTGTGCCCACAGGCCCTAATGTAAACCTATCAGCACAGGACAGGTGAGCTATTCAAATTCATACCCATGATTCTGGTGGTTGGCATTTTCTTCTGGGTCCACGGAGCCCTTCGTGCTTAACTCTGTGCTCTAAGTCCTGGTGGCCAGTGCGGAGGGACATTTGTCCACATTTTCACTGAATTATGATCCAAGTGCCTCTGGCCTGGAGACTGTCCCTTGATGTGTCCCTCCACCGGGGAAAGCTGCAGGAGGAAGCCTGTGGGGTTCGTCGTAGGTCTGCGGCATCTGATGCATTGCCCCAAGACCAGCACACTCACTCCTGCCCTAGCCCATGCTCAGGCACACACTACAGGCTCATTCCCCAGGAGAGAGACTCCAGAAAGACCCATCAGGTGGCCTTCTCGGCTCTTTCAAAATAACAGAACATCGCTGCTGCAAAGGCATGGGACTAGGCAGCCGGCAGAGCTTCAGAGAGCTATTTTGGGACAAGTGGCTTATTTTCTCTCCCTGTGATGATTTGTTTTCAGACTCATTCACAGAATGCCACGGAGGCCAGAGGAGCGGAGGAGGGGGCGGGGCTTCCTCCCCTGGGCCCCGTGGTGGGAGGAGGTAGGGGAACAGGGCTCAGTCTGCCTCTCCTGCTCCTGGGGAAGGAAACTGCCGGTGAGAGCAGTTTGTGAGAAACCCCACTGTGGTGGCCGATCACCTGTGGGGTGGCCCACCATTTGGCGGGCTATTGGCTCAGGCTGGAAGATGGAAAAGGGCTGAGCAGGGCTTGGAGAAGCCCAGGTAGCGTCAAGAATGTCAGAGCTGGAAGGAACTGCAGAGGGCGTGCAGCCCATCCCCCTCGTGGAGCAGATGAGAAGTCAGAATATGGGTCCCAGCGGGTCGGGGGCGGAGCCAACACTGCCGGCCTTCATCCCCTCTCCCCAGGGACCATGTTCCTTCAGACTCTGCACGTTCTTGCTGACCTGGGAGTAAAGCGTACATTTCTCTCAACTCCTCCCAGCCTCTGAAGTGAGGCTCAGTCTGATGCCCCAAGTCTGCTTCCGTCCACACCCTCCGACGGTGAGGCCTAAGCCCACTGAGGTCTGGGGCCCAAGGCAGATGGTCGGGTAGGCAAGTTCTCCGGGCCCAAGGCCACATGGTACGTTAGGGAGGATTGCTTGAGGCCCCTGGCTCCCTCTCTATGGGACTTTCCTCTATGCACAGCACCCAACCCCAACTAGATACTAGACCCCAGAGGTCTAGTATCTGCACACCTTCCTCCCCTGGCCTGTGAGGTTTGTTCCTATGAAAGCATTTTAGGCTCCTTGGCCCAAAGCAGACATGACCAGCTCAGCTCGGAGCTCTCCCTGCTCTGGGAGACTGCCCAGGGGTCTGAGGTAAACTGAAAGGACACAAACTCCCCACCTCAGGGAGCAGGGAAAGGGTTTGGAGCCACGGACCCACCAGAGGGTGGGGTGGGGGTCGGACCCACCAGAGGGTGGGGTGGGGGTCGCTGGCCCTGAAGCAGGCCTTCTTTGCGGGAGCCCCCTGCCGGAGCCATACAGAGCCCCTCGTTCACACCCAGGGGCCTGGTGGCATCACAGGGCAGTTAGTGGAGGCTTGGTGGGGGTTGTGGGCTAGCCTCCCGATGAAACTCGGACCTCTGGATTCTCTGGCTTTGGCCTGGCGCCACGCCTGCCTTTGCACCGGTGAGAATGGAAGGCTGAACTTCTTTCCTATGTGGTTCCAGATGCCTCCTCACCAGCCCTCTGGTCCCTTTCCTCTTGTGAAGATGCATGGCAGGACGGGCACTTCGAGTAGGCCCCCGGGCGGGAAGCCCAGAAACAGGACTGACCGCACACTCTTCCTACCTGGAAGCTTCTGGGCCTACCTCCTGCCACTCTGAAAGGGCAGGCCTACACCGGCCAACTCCATCTTGTTCTGTGTCCTTCACCTTGACCACGCCTCCTCCCCTTGAGTAACCTCCCGCTCACCTGCCTAACAGGACTCAGACCCTTCCCCAGCCAATCGGCTGGAGCCACAGCCATTACCTCACCAGCTGCCCCTAGGCCCCAATAAACCCTTTGTCCTTTTGAAACTCGCTCTCTCTCCCCGGTATCTCACCGCTGCGTCGGTGCAGGTAGGGGACTGAGCTCGAGCTAGCTCGAATAAAGGCTCTTTTGCTTTTACATCGGACTCGGCTCCCTAGTGGTCTTTGGGGATCACGAATTCTGGGCATAACAACTCCTGGTCTTCTCTCTCACCATGCCCTTGTGTTCCCTTGTGAGTTCCAGTCATAATTGCCCAGTGACAGCTTCCCAGATACGTCAGGGGGGCTCACACTTTGCACACACGCCTCCTCTGCTCGATGCTCTCCCTTCGCTCATCTGCCTCAAATGCCCAAGCCATCCCAAGCCTGGTTCAAACCCCAGCTGCTCTGTTGGGCTCCCTCCATGAAGGCGGGACCAGGTCCGGTGCTTTGAACCCCCTGGGCCTGGGGGCGCCTGGGTGGCTCAGTCAGTTGAGTGTCTGAGTTCGGCTCAGGTCGTGATCTTGCAGTCCGTGAGTTCAAGCCCTGCATCGGGCTCTGTGCTGACACCTCAGAGCCTGGAGCCTGTTTCAGATTCTGTATCTCCCTCTCTCTCTGCCCCCCACCCCCGACTCATGCTCTGTCTGTCTCTCTCTGTCAAAAATAAATAAACATTGAACCCCTGGGCCTGCCTCAAAGCTGGACTCAAAGTAGGTGTTCAGAAACTATTTATTGAATGACTTTATTATGCACCAGCTGTGGACTCTGCACTTTGCACTGTCTAAAGCATAACTGTCCTGTCTTTTGGCAACTCTAGAAGCCAGGTGGAGAAAAACAAGATACCAGCCCTGCCTGGCAGGACATGTGCTCGCTGAATCAGACATACGAATAACCAAGATTCAAGGAAAAAGAAGAACAACCAATGCCAAGTGTGGTTTCTGCTGCTGGTGGCCTCCGGGGGCGGTGTGTGTGTGTGTGTGTGTGTGTGTCCCCTGTTCACTTGTTCTACAATCGCAGGATCAAAATGTAGATTTCCTATTTGTGTGTATTTATAGCCTTTTACTTTACTCTGTTTACATTTCCTAAAGTTTTGATGTGCATAATACATTGGTACAGTAATGTGCACCATACATTTAGAAATAAATATGGATTTGTTGGAGGGCATGCGGAGAGATGTTTTGACTTTTTAAAAAGTGTTTATTTTTGAGAGAGAGAGAGAGAGAGAGCATGAGTAGGGGAGGCGCAGAGAGAGAGGGGGAGAGAATCCCAAGCAGGCCCTGTGCAGTCCACACAGAGCCTGACGCGGGGCTCAAACTCACGAACCGTGAGGTCATGTCCTGAGCTGAAATCAAGACTCAGATGTTTAACTGACTGAGCCCCTCAGGCGCCCCTGAAGGATGTTTTGCTGGTAAAGAGTATTGGATTAAAATGGGTTTAAACTGTTCTGAGTGGTAGCCTTCTGCCAGAGGGAACGCTAGGAGGGGTCCTGGGAATCTGGCCCCTCCCCCGCCTCACCCCTGCAATGAAGGACACAGCCCTTCCCCCTACCTTGCCCCTTCCCCCAGTCTCTGACTTCCTTCCCAGGAGATGGGGACTTCCAGAATCTGTGCTCCTCGACTGGTCACGTGCTCCAGCCCCTGGCAGCCAGATCTGTCACCCTCCCAGGCCTGGGCAGTGAGCAGGGAGGGGACACAGCATTCGGACTTCCGGCTGCGAGGAGAGCCTCACGCTGCCCCCAGGGAGAGATGCTCCGTGGCAGGATGGTCTCAACTGAGCCCACCCGGGATAGCAGTTGACATGGAAGCAGATGGAAATTTGCAGTTCAGCTTTCCCAACAAAAACCACTTGGAGTTTATGTCCGCGAACACACCGTTCCACGTCTCTGCCCAAATTCCTCCCACTGCTGCCCAGAAGCCTTTCCATTTGCAAACAGCCCTGCCCAGCACTCGGGAGGTCAGAGCCATCCATCACTACCAGGAGTTTATTTCAACCGAAATACTTTAAGTCCCCGCTGAGAGCCAGGCCTGGGGACAGGCCTGGGGACAGAAAGCCAACACAGACAGGGAGGAGGGCAGAGGCCACCCTTTCGTGACCTCATTTTCAACTTTGTACCAGGGACACAGCTGTCACTTCACAACATGATTCGTCCTCCAGCAGACTTGCGACGTACAGATTATCACCCCATTTTACACATGAGGAAACTGAGGTGTGGAAGGCTGAATAATATTCCCTCCCTGAAAAGATGTCCATGTCCGAATCCACGAACCTGTGAATAGTTTCCCATACTTAGCAAAAGGAGCTTTGCATATGTGATTGGGGATTTCAGGATGGGAGATTATCCTGGATTATACAGACGGACCCGTGGAATCACAAGCATCCTTAGAACAGGGCGGCAGTAGGGCCAGAGTCAGAGGAAGAGGCTCAGTGATGAACTCAGAGGTCCAAGTGATGCTGGGCCACCAGCCGAGGAACACGGGCGCCTCGAGAAGCTGGAGAAGACACCGAAAGGGATTGTCCCCTACAGCCTGAAGGAGCGCCGCCCTGCAGTCACCTTGATTTTAACCCAGTGAGATGGACTTTGACGCCTTTCCTCTAGAACTGTGAGAGGCTAGAACTCGTGTTGTTTAAGGCACCAAGTGTGTGGTATTTGTTTCAGTAACCCCAAAAAACTGATGCACAAGGCATTGCTCTCCCCAAGGCCACAGAGCTGGGAGTGGCAGAGGTGGCGTTTGAACCCGGGTCTGCCTGTCTCCAAGGGTTCGGAAGATGCTGAGATACTTTTCACCAGGGCTTGGAGCCCAGGAGGAGCTCTGGCTTGGCCAGGTAAGGGAGGCGGTCAGGCCCGCAGCAGAGGTGGAGGCACAGGTGCAGAGTCCCTTGGAGGGGGCTCCAGGAGGAGTCAGGAGCTGAGAAGGTGCTAGACCAGTGATGTCCACAACCGTGCAACGGCCCCAGGAGCCTCCTCCCAGAGGACTTGAAGCTCTGTGTTCCCACAGGGATCTGGACACAGCGGTGCCCCACTGTGAGCTCAGCTGGCTGAGCGGGCAGGGTGGCCTTTCCTTGGGCTCGCAGAGGAGCAGAGCCCAGCTCTGCATGACCAACCACGGGGCCTGGGAGAAATCACCCGGTGGCTCCTGTCCTCAGTTTCCCCATCGGAAAGATGGGGGCGGCTATAGCTACCTCATCAGGCTGCTGGAAGGGTCTGTTGTGTGTGGGTCTCAGGGGAGCCGAGTCTCAGCTGGCATGTAGTTCTTGGGCCCCGAGTCTCCCCTCCGTCTGGCTGGCAGGTGCTTCTGCTATACCGGTGGCCAAGTGATTTTGATGGCACCTTGGGTCTGGCCACAACATCTGGTAAATTCGCCTCTGTGGGGCTTCTTTCCTGTTCTGAGCTTCCATTTCCCCATAATAGAGAGAAGTAGCCTCTCGAGTTCTTTCCCATGGGGGAGACTTCTGGCAACCCTGCCCCTCTGGCCAGCAGCCCTTTAACAAAGGAGCACACCGCTCCTGCTTCTCCCCTTGGCCAGAATCCTGGGGGAGGCCGGGTACAGACGTCCCTCTGCGCTCGTCTTCCTGACTGTGCCCTGGGAGCACGGGGACGCGGGGGACAGGAGAGCAAGAGGGGAGAGCCAGCACCAGCAGTCTCTTCAAGTGACTCTTTCCGGATTTGTTGGGAAAGTTTCGTTTGGGGACACATCTACTCATGTGGCTATATTTATCTGTGAGAGAGGCAGGGTATTTTTGAACGGATGTAATTTCTGGCTCTTCCCTAGAAAAGAAACTTCTCATTCCTATTCGTCTCTCCCTGCCTCTGCGTCCGCTGCTCACACCCTTCTTCTGTACAAACACATACATGCACACACAGACACACACACATGCAGACCCACACACGTACACACATGTGGCAGAAATGCAGATTCTCGGTTCCACAATTACTATTCCGAGACTCTCTGTGGTTGACTCATGACTACCTCGTGTGATAGACAGAAAGGCTGGAGGGAATAGAAAAAGCACTGAAGAAATTGTGGCTTTGAGCATTTGTTTTCTTTCAATTTCACTGCACACTCACCGCGCCTGAGAGAATGAGGTGAGGGCGGGAGAGAAGGACCCTAGAGCCCCCCCCCACCCCACCCCCGCCAGGCTGGGGGCAGGCGGGACGCCTCAGGTTGCGATGAGCAATTTGTTCTCTGGCTCCAGTGAAGGCTGCTGGGCAGACGTACCCTGTTTGCGGCCCACTCCAAGCCGAGCACCGAGCACCGGGGTGAGGAATCTGCAGGAAGATCCCGGATGGCCAGGCAAGTTTGAGAGACACCGCGGTGACCTCCTGCAAGGATGACTCCTTCAGTTCTGCATTTAAATTAAAATAACAACTGGGAAGTCAATCAGGGAGGTGGGAGACTGGAAACGGGGCTCCAGGTGTCTGTAGTTACATCATGGACAGGTTGTCCCCGGATAGCGAAGTCACAAGGTTTTCTTAGAAGTTCCTCCTAGAAGGTTTATGATTTTCGGTTTTACATTTACGTCTCTTCCCAGTATGTAGCTTTACAGTAAGTTTAGTAAGTCTTGAAACCGGATAATGTGTGTTCTCCAACTTGGCTTTTCTTTTTTCAGAGTGGGTGTGGCCATTCAAGTTCCTTCCCCTTTCCATGGAAAATTAGCATCCGCTTGTCAATTTCCTTTCGACATTTTGCTGTGGGGTCTTTTTGACCCTGCACTAAATCTACAGATCGACTAGGGGTGAGCTGACTTCCTCACAAGCCCCCATTTTAGGGATTCCCTTTGTGCCTGTTTCTCAGAGAAATATTCTCTTCCTGCCCTTGATCCCCCTTTGTTATACGTTGCTGTTGGTTGTTAGCACTCCTTACCCTGGGGGTGAAGGTGGGGGTGGGCTGGGGTGGGGGGGACACTCTGCTGAGCTCAGCGTCAGTGTTAGGCAGGTGCGGTGTCCCTGTGTCTTTGTCGGAGGCTACTTCTGTCACCCTGTCCCTCCCCTTCCCTAGATTCCTGGTCTGTGTTTCCACCCCTCTGTGAGGGGTACAGGGTTTACTCTCCCTTTTCCTGGACACATCGGGTCCTCACCTGTGCCCTAAGAGTGACAGCATTTGCTGCCCTTTTCCCAGTGGCCTTAATTCTTTTTTCTAAGGGCTATAGGGAGTAGGATCTGTGCAGGCTTCGTCTTTTTCCTGAAGCACTATTTGCCCCAGACCGGATCCAAGACATTTGTTCGGGCCTCCCCACTCCTCCCTGCCCACTGTCCTTCTTGTGAGCACCTGGTGTGGTCCATGGTGAAGGGAGTACAGGTGGCTGGGTCTCTGCTTCCTGCCTGCACCTCCCGAGGGACCTGTGCCTTCACGCAGGCCCCACACTTGGCCTTTAGCAATGTTCAGAAGTTTGGTTGAGTTCTTGTTTCCAGCTTGTATGGTGTCCAACATTTGGAACAGGTAAGTGAGCACCTGAGTCTTGTCTCTCCTTGGAGGTGCTTGTTTTCCCTAAGACTTCAGCTATGTGTATGCCCTCTACCTCACTTCTTGAAGGGAAGAAGGGGTCATTTTAAGGAAAGGGGTCATTTGGTAGATTATTTGGCTTTTATTTTTGATAAGGGTAAGAGTGATGCTCTTTGCAGCAATCCTGAAGCCTTTGAGACTAAAAGTCTAGAAGCTTAATTTATTGAGCGGTGTTAGGCGATCTTTAAAAATGGAATTTACGGGGCACCTGGGTGGCTCAGTCGGTTAAGCATCTGACTTTGGTTCAAGTCATGATCTCATGGTTCGTCTCAACCGACTGGGCCACCCGGGCACCCCATTCTTGTATATAGTTTTAAATTGAAGTTCTGAATAAGCTATACAACCACATAGGTCTCTGTTCAGTAACATACAATAAAAAGTCTCCCTCCCTTCCCTATCAGTCCACCCCCCTCCCCCCCACTCTCTCCAGGAAGTCAGCGTCACAGCCCCTTTCTTACCGTTTCGGGAATATTTTACGCGATGACCAGAGCAGACGGCTATTCTTTCACTTACTGCGACACAAGTGATCGCACACTGCACACTGCCTCTGTGTTTTCCCTGGGCAACCTGTGATTTGGAGACAGTTTCCGACCAACACAAAGGGTTTTCTCACTGTCAGGAGCTGCTGTCCCTCAGGGGTCCCTGCCTCCAGAGGTAGCCACTGGGGGGTGGGGGTGGGCAGGTAGACACTCCAGGTTAACCGGAGCTAACTAGTTCTGACTGCCTGTGAAGCCGCAGGCTCTGCCTTAAGCCCATTAAACAAATGACCTTAGTAAGTGCTCACAAGCATCCCTAGGAGGCAGCTCGAGGATCTTCAGCCCCAAGTAAGAGAGGCGGAGCCCGAGGCTCCAACTTCAAACAAGAGCATCTCCCGGACAGTCTCTCAGGGTGGAGGGTGGGGCCCCACTGGTCAGCTGCCCTGTCCCCACACCACCAGGCGCAGGCTGTCAAATGAGACCCACAGGAGGGAGGACAGAAGGCAGACTCTGAGTGGGACAGGCTGGTGGTCCCAAGGCACGGTTTGGCACAGACCCACTGGCCACCATGTGCCTTCCCTGGGGACATCTGGGGATGAAGGGATTAGAGGCCACGGAGCACAAATGCAATTGCTAAAGGAGTTCAGGCAAAGGAGGATTAGCTGGGGATTTGGAGGAACTTTCCCACAAACCACTGCGGCTGCCAGTGGCAAAGATCCCTCCGGGATCCAAAGAGGTCCTGTTGGAGGAAGTAGAGACAAAAGGACACTGCTTTCCTGGGGTCCTTGGCATCTCTCGGAGGGCCTAGGCTGGGCCTCGGGGCAGCAGGGGCCTTGACCGACGGGAGCCTGGGCTCAGTGGGCAAGGGCACCCTTGGGGACTCGGGGCCCTGGCTCCTACTCGCTTCCCTCCTTGAGCCTCAGGTCCAGGTGTGACTCCTGAACCCCAGCGGGCCCCGAGTGTGGAGGGCACTTGCCGACAGCTGTGGGGGGTACTGAGTTTGCTCCCGGCTCGGCCCCACTGCAGACGCTCCCATCGGTGCCCACGGCAGACAACTGCGCCCTCCACACATCCGTATTGCTCCCCTGCGCCCAGCATGGTAAGAGCTCAATAGACAGCTTCCAAGGATCTCTGGAAGCGCACTCTGTGAGGGGACAGCCAGAGAAGGCTCCCGTTCCACGGCCCCATGCTGCCACCTGGCTGTCCCAGGGAAGGAAATGACAAAGACGAAGAGGGGATGAACGGATAAGGCTGATGCTGGGGATTGGACGTGGAGCTGTCCCCTGCACCTGTCCTCATGCTGTCCACCGAGCATCTCATCTGAGGACAGGATACCGAACATCGCATATCGACTCAGGTGCTATTGCCATTTGTGTGGCCGGAAACATCACTTGTGTTCTTTTACTTAATCCTTACCACAACCCTGTCGGGTAAAGATTTTAGTCTTTCCACCTAACAGAGGACAGCAAGGTTCAGAGATGTTGAGTGACTTCCCAAGGTCACACAGCCAGGACATGGCAGAGCTAGGATTGGCACCATGATCTGTTTGGAGCCAAGCTCATGCTTCTTTGGGCTCTACATGCTCTTCCCAGAGAACCTCCCAATCCTCTGATGGGCTCGGGGCCAGGGGAGGCGACCTGGCAGGGAGGACAGGTCCGACCATGAGAGAGACTCAAGGGGAATCAAGAGCTGCAGCCAGGAAGCATCTGCTTTTGTCCTCCATCCGCCCTAGACAGATAGGGGCACAAGGTCATAGCCCTGCAATCTTCGACGTTATCCAGCCATTTTCCAAACAAGCATCCCATTTACAAAAGGTGGGCTCAGAAATGTGGATTCTACGGCACAGCCCGGGAGGAATTGTATGTCTCTGGGAACCTTAAAACAAAATTTTCATGTTGATGCTTTGGGTCCGTGTGTGCGCGGTATTTCTCCCAGAGCATTTGAACTGTACTGTACAGAAAATACTGTCACAAGGAAAGACTTTACAAATTGTCTGGCCCAGAGTTGGCACTCGGTAGTGAATTCAGTGAAAGAAGGAAGGAAGGAATTCCAGATGGGGAAACTGAGGCACAGAGAGGGAGAGATATGTTCCCAAGGTCACAGAGCTACCCCAGAGTTGGGTTTAAGACTTGGGGCTCCTGGGGCTCCTGGGTGGCTCAGTCGGTTAAAGCATCCAACTTTGGCTCAGGTCATGGTCTCGCGGTTTGTGGGTTCGAGCCCCACGTCACGCTCTGTGCTGACAGCTCAGAGCCTGGAACCTGCTTCGGATTCTGTGTCTCCCTCTCTCTCTGCCCCTCCCCTACTCACGCGCTGTCTCTCTCAAAAATAAATAAACATTAAAAACATTTTTTAAGAAGACTTGGGTCACCTGGTACCCCTCTGCTCTCTTTCCACCCCCTGAATGGCACTCGGAGTGGCTACTGGATCCAGCAGCTGGAGGGAAGGTGTCTGTCCCAGGCGAAGGCACTGAGGAGCAAGTGAGGATTTTAGAGCAGGGGAGTTGCCTGCCAGCCAGAACTGTGCTTTTGCCAGATAGCCAAGTCCTTCCCTGTTCTTTCATTCGGCTCTGAACACTTTTTTCTGGGGAGAGGGAGGGACAAACTGATCTCACAAATCCTAGTCCTGGGCCTGTTATTATGCCCAACCCTGGGCTGCGTTTGTCGCCTGTCTCATGACGTTAACGAGGTTACTTGGCCCAGTTCTCAATTCACTCAGTACACCTGTCCCCACCCTCCAGAGGGCTCCCCTGGCAGCCGAGGCAGTGACGGAGGTGGTCATCAGGCTGCTCCCACCATCGGGGCCCTCCGGGGTCTGCAGGGGGCTTCAGATGAACCCCTCACTCAGTTACCACGGGCCTCACTGCGGGCCCCGCGGGGTCGGGGCCTTCGATGTCACTATCCTACTTAATTCTCCCTCAGCCTTAAGAGGCAGTACTTTTTCCCTTTTAAATAGACATTGGTGTTTTGAGCAGTTTTAGGTTCAGAGAAAAAAGGGAAGTTGAGAGAGTTCCCGGATACCCTGTCTCACACGTGCACATCCTCCCACCGTGAACATCTCCCACCAGAGCGGGACCCTTGTTAGGTCGCCAGCCTACACTGATGTATCATCGTCTCCCCGAGTCCACAGTTTACCCGAAGGCTCCATTTGGATGCTGTACATTCCCCGAGTTTGGACCAGAGGCGGTACTTTTAAGTGCCTGTTTCCAGAGGAAGGCAGCTGGGCCCGGAGGGTGAGGATTGTGCCACCCAGCCGAGAGGTGGCAGGATCTGGGCCTGGTCTGTCCCACTCCACACGGGGCCACACGGCTTCCTGCAGAAAGCGCCCTGTGTGGCAGAGGTGGCCTCTGGAGACAAGCCTGAGCGTGTGGAGCTGGCGGGGCCACAGACGCACGGAAGCCCACATCAGCCGATAGGGAGATGCCTTGCTTCTTGCGCTGGTTGGGCAATGTGGCATGGGGGGGCGGGGTTCAGTTGTTCTCACCCTTTTGTGGGATTAAACAATCTGCCACTAGAGACATGTCTGAATTTTCCCCCTTCCTGGAAGTGATTTGAGAGGTGGCCATTTCTCAGAAGGATTGATCAGCTATTGTAACGTCGGCGCCCTCCCCACTGGGGCGCTTCTGGGGCCTCCTGGGCTGTGCTGAACCACCCCTCCCAGGGCAGCAAACATTTGGCCCCTCTCAGGACCGGCCTGGCTCTGCCCTGGCAGGACCCCAAGCCTGGAGCTGCTTCCTCTCACAAGGCTACGTGGGCTCCCAGAAGGGACATGGGAGAGGTGTTGAACCCCAAACCCCAGCTTCTTTGCCCTACTTTGGCTTTGGAGTGACACCCCGGGCTTCTGAATTTCAGCTCTGCCTCTTATATCTGTGTGGCCTTGGGCAAGACCCTCAGCTTCCTCATCGGATAGTGGTGGTATTAGTCTCACGAGAAGGTTTAAGGATTCGCAATGAAGGCACAGAGCTCCTGGCACATGGAATTTTCTCCAAAAGGGGGGGCCTTATTCCTGAGCCAGATGGGATTACTTCTGGCAAGCTCTAGCTCGGAAATGCCTCCCATCTAGAAAAGATGCCTAAAGAGGCTGCAAGACAAAAGGGCCAAGGAGTCCCGGAGTCCAGCCTCCAATTATCCAGCTGACAAATAGGAATCAATTCTACCTCTGTTACAGTCATTACAACTTCATCACCCATGAAGCAGATCCACGAGCCCTATTTGATTTTCATTTCAGAAACCAGCTATCAGTAGTGACCTCTCCACGGGGTGCTGGGGCTGCAAGGAGCTTGTGAGCCTGAAGGCCCCCTCCCCCATCAAAGGCCAGGTGGCTCCTCACTTTCTACCTCTGGTCCAGCGGAGGTGATGCTCCTCTCTTGGAGTGCACCAGACCTTGGAGAATTTGTAGGATGTAGGGTCCAGCCTCCTCCCCCCGGGCTACTGAATTGGAAAGTGCAGATGTAAGCCCGGGAGCCTCCATTCTTACCAGGTCTCCCCATGTCTCTGGTTTGGGGATCTCTGCCTCAGAGCATCCACTGGGCACCTGCCTCCCTAGGGAGAGAGTGCAAGAAGCAATGCCGGAAGTTTATGTGAGTTCACGGAAGAGGAGAACAGGATCTTACTGTCCTTTATCCTTTACAGAAGGAGGCACTGTTAGCGTGGTGGAGAAACACAGACTCTGGAGTCACACACACATCAGTTTGAACACCATTTCTATCCCATATACTAGCTGCTTATCCTTCTCAGCTTACTCCTAGCTTTTCAGTGCCTTCTCAACATTAAAATGGGAATGCTAAAATCTATTTCAAAGAATTGTACGCGAGCTGTTATGAAATCCGTGAGGGACATGCACAACACAGGGCCTGGCACAGAGTAGGTGCTTAACTCCAAACCCAGCTTCTTTGCCCTACTTTGTAACACTGGACCCCGTAAAGGTGTCTCAGCTGGTGCAATGCCAGCCCTGGACAGCAGAGGGTGCGAGAGGGATACCGCAAGGCATACGGAACAAGAACTCCCCCTCCTGGCTCCAGGGGGCCTTTTTCTTCCTCCAAGGTGACTGCTGGTGGCATCTGGGTCCCCTCCCCCAGGGTGCTCTCTCCAAGGAGTTTTGCTGGCACCCAGAAGGGGGCCTCCTGCACTCCATTCCAGCCTGCTGGTGCCCCAGTGAACTTCCCCACCACCCAATGGGCTGTAGCCACACTCTGTCCAGCATGGTCTGAATCTCATCCAATTTCTTCGTTCCTTCTTTGGGTAACCTCCCTCAGCCCTAGAGGTGGCAGCTGCTTCCTGCATCTTCTACACCTGTCTTCCTTAGAATCCTCTATTGCCCCTTTTCGTAAACTACCTTTCACTAGCTAATAGTTCTCTGTATTAAATTTTCCCTATTCAAACAGCAGGTGTGATTTTTGTCTCCCGACTAGACCCTGACTCATAGTAGGTGTTGTACAATGACGATTCACCTGTTCTCCATCTCCAAAAATGTGTTTCCACCTGTACTATTTAACGACCAGGGAAGATTACCACTCACCACATCCCCAACCTGAACCGGTGACTTCCTTTTCCGAGGGATTCCAGAGTGCCACCTCGGTATACCTCCCGGGACGGTGCAGGGGGAACCGTGAGGAGTAAAGGGAAACAGACTCAGCGATGTCTAGCACTTTTGCAATTTGCATATTGGAAAAACCCAAGGTCTCTTGTGGAAATCACACACCACTCAAAGACTCTACTTTGGGAAAGATTAATAAGCCAAAGACCAAAAATTGGTGATATTGAACCATGGTTCAAGAGGTGGAGAGCCCAGCTCTTCCGGTATCAGAAATAAGGTGGGACTCAGGAAAGACCCAACCAAGCTCAACCTCTTTGTCCTCAGCTGTGCCAAAGTAGCGTGAACACCTGGGCCCGGTGGGGGGGGGGGTCCTGAAGCCTCTGCACCAAATCCGTTTCTTACTCTTTGTGGTTTGTGGAGTCAGTATATGGAGGAAAGTGTGTTCAAAAGAACCCATCTGCATTGTTCTTTAGGGATATATGAATCCTATGGACCCCACCAATGGGGCAAGATTCTGGCACCCCAAATGGACAAAACCAGGTGAACTGCCCTGACCCCAAAAGAAAGCTCAACAAGGCTTCTTTCTGGCTGGTTCTGTTACTTTTCCCCACCCCAGCAGCTGGCAGTCAGGATGGAGACGTCCTAGGCCTGAAACATTTGCGGTCAATGGACTGGCCGTGTGGTCCTGTCTCGTGGCCGTGTGGAGGTGGGTGTGCAGCAGGACTGGGCATGATCACGTGGGTGGAACCCCAGGGCTCCAGTGGAGAAATCTGGGCTGTGCCTTTCCAGTAGGTACATCGTGCCCATTGTGTGGGCCTAAGATCCTTGGCTATACGCCATAAGTCACGGGGGTCTCAGAGTCTCAGGGGACAAGGCAGCTGGAAGAAAGACATAAAGGTCAAACTCCTTGTTGGAAGAAACTAAGGGCAGATGGAGAGATAGTTGCAAGACTGAGACTATAACCCAGGGCCCTTTACTCACGCCGGGGGTTACTATTTAGCGGTGGGGAGTAGGGTGCTTGGCAAGCGCTGAGTGGCAGACCTGGGCTGTGACTAGTGGGGATGGCCACTAGGTGTCACTGTCCCACCAGCATCAGCGGCCCCACTGTGGCCCGATTCCACCTCCCAGGGGAATACCAATGCTAATGGCCAACCGTGGAGTAAAGGGGTTTTTGAATTTGGTCACAAACGTTGTTGAGGAGCAGTGACTCCCAGGCCGAGGGAAGAGAGCACTGTTCAATTTGTTTCTCCAGAGAGTGGGTCCCAGTAAGAGCTGTCGCTGCCACAGCCTCCTTTTTCCTGGCTAATAGCTGCCCCTTAATGATGATTATGGATTAGAATCATTAGGACCCGGCTCCTTTGAGTTTGTGATGTGGAAGGGACCTTAGAGAACTCCAACTTCAGCCTCTTCGTTTTAGAGAAGGAGGCCCAGAAAGAGAAGGCCTGAAACACACACAGGTGGCTGGAGGCAGAACCGGGACTTGAGCCTTACACTCCAGAGTCCTTGTCCAGTGCTCTGTCCGCTCCACCGTGCTCCCTTTCTTTGCATATTTTCACTCGTTTGTTCTCGTTAGCATGCAATGAGCATCTACTATATGCTGTTTTCTTTTTCTTGTGGCAGAACCAAATTGGATACTCTTAAAGATGTAAGATATCAGTGACCAAAGCAGGATGGCCCAGATGGGGATCGGTTTCTTTTCCCTTGGTCCAGAGTATTTGCCAACATCATCGACCCTTTATGCAAAACACGGCAGAAAGGAGACCAGAATCGGAGGCAGACAGGTGATGGGACAGTTCCACGGATGTCGCAGCTCAGATGGTGCATGCTCCGGGTGGGTGGGCTGGAGGTGCTCCTTGAGAGGGAAGGGGCCTTTGGAAGGTGGATGCTTCGAAGCTGCAACAACTGTGGCCGCCAGGGGGCAGTGTTTTATCACATCCTGCGTGGTCGCCGAGTGTTATTTTTCCCAGTGCTGAAGAAAGTAAATCTTTTAGGGGAATAGGGGGGTGTTTACAATAAGAGCCTAAGCGTGGAAAAGAGAAAGATATATCGTCTGGACTTGAAATGATCTCTCAAAGTCAGTGATTTCATCGTTCTGCCTGTCTCTGCTCTCACTCCAGCAGCTATATAATTGGCATAGCTGTAAAGCTGGAGAATTATGTCCTTGGGTCCAACCCCCTTTCCTTCAGCTCTTCTCCCGTGGTCCAGAGTTGTTCATAACCCTAGGAACTCTCTGGGGGCTTTGGGCGGTCTCAGAAAGAATGGTCTAGAATCTTGTTAGAGATGCCACAGCCTGTGGGGCCTCAAGCCAGTCCCCCTGCCTCTCCTCTGTCCTCCGCCAGGCTGCAAAGTCAGGCCCAATCACCCGTTCTGCATCTGCCTTCTCAGACACAGCCATCACCTGCTTTGCGGCAGCCCAGGGCTGCTGTACTCGCCATTGACCATTCCGCGGGGATATTAAGCACTTTTGGCTTGGCTTGGGGGATGGTTAATCAACAACCTTGTCAGAGTGATGGATTCTTCTAGGATTATTGCTTAATTAGCTTGTTTGAAGGGAAAAATAAAGCAGGACATCAGTCGTCTGGGGAGCTGGGAGAAGGGGGAGAAGGCAGCTGGGAGCGGGGAGGAAGGACTCCTGGAGATCCACCCGACAGCAGCGGAGTGTGGCTGGGGCAGTGCAGGTGGGAGGCGTTAAGCTGGGATTCGTGGGGCATCTCAGGGCCACCCCGGCTGCATCACTCAGTGGAGTCACAAAAGCAGTGACATCTGAAATGTCACCCAAGGACTACAGGCATCACTGGGGGAGCTTTAAGTAAAAGCAGATTTCCAGGCCTAGCCCTAGACTTTCTGAATCAGAATCTTGGAAGCTTTTTGTAATGTTATCCCCAGTGATTTTGATGAGCAATGATGTTTGAGAGTTATAGGCCCAATATCGGTGTCGGGCAAGTCAACATTTTTGCTGGTAGTGGGTCTCCGATGACAGGGAGCCATCACCCACACCCCCGTCCACACCCATGGTCCGTCTTCTTCTTTCCGTGATCTCCTGATCTGTCTTGTCCTCTGCCCCTCCCATCTTACTCGTCTGTCTCTATTGTTCCCTTCCCAGGCCTCGTTTGTCTGCCCCACTGGAATCTTCCCTCTTCTCCTGGCTCTCCATATCATCTGCTTGTCTTTCCTTCTCTCGCCCTGTTTCTCTCTTTTCTGCTGGCACCTGACACTCCTTACATCCCCTTCTATATCCTCTCCTGTCTGGAAGGGACTGAAAGCCTGAGAACAGCCTTGCCAGGAGAGTTCCGGCCACTTGTAATGGGGTGGCAACTTCTTCCCTGGGCCTCAAGGATCTCATCTATAGCAAGGAGAGCCTGGCCTCCCTGCTTCCCTCATGGAGTGGCTGCCGCTGTAGAGCTTCTGAGAGTCTGGGGGTCAGGGGGCAGGTGAGGCCTCGTCATTTGTTCCTTGAGGTCCCTCACCCCTCCCCACCCTCTGCCTGGCACCGGCTGTGTTCCTTGCCCTCTGCCTCACTCCCCCGGACAACATAGCCTGTTCCAGGAACCACAGGTGAAGGCTGCCAGAGTGTCTCCAGTCCTGCTTTGGGGGATTTTCTTGACCTTGGCTGAAGGGTGAGGGGAACCCTGGGAAGGTACAGCCTGGGATTAAGATGCCTAGTCTGTCCTGTGCCAGGGCTAAGGATCAAGGCCCTTCCCTCCTATGGGGACATGAGGACAAAGTCTCCCCCCACCCCCACCTTCCAAGCAGAGAAGCCAGGCGCACCCACAAGGCCCATGCAGAGCCTCCCTAGGCCCTCGGCCTCCAGCGCCTGTGTGGCTGTGAGAGTCAGCTTTTCAACTAATCAGCTGAGTAAACTCTGCGGTATATCCTGTTAGTTTAAAGAGAAAATGAGACTGGTTCTTGAACAAAGCCCTGTGAGGGAGAAAACTACTATTTTGTGGACACCCATCCAGTGGGGCAGAGGCAGCATGGCCACGCTGGGCTGCTCACCGCAACCCTAGGTTCCTTCTTGTCTCCCAGGGCCTCAGAAGACCCAGAAGAAGTCTGGGGCGACATGTAGTTGGGGCAGCAAAGTGCGCAGGTGTGTTGGTTTTCCACCTGGACGTTCAGGTGAAGTCCTGCAGGAGGTGGGCTCATTCATTCTTCTGGTCTCCAGCTCCCCACCCCCCCCCCACCCTTTTTTAAAGCAAAGTCTGTGTTGATCTGTTGGTACCAGTGTTTCACATGCAGAAAATCTTATGTAAGAGAGCAGTCTGACAGCCCAGGACTCTGAGTCTTTAGGCATTAGCTCTGTCTACCTCCTGAGTCCATGCTGATAACTGTGGCCAACTCTCCTGACTAAGCATAGGGCCCGGAGGCGAAATGACCCGGTCCGAGGTTAGCTACGTGGCTGTCTCTGCTGTACTACTGACATGATCATGAGCACTTTGCAACAGCCCCTGTAGGGTACAGCTTAGGTGGCTGTGCTTGTTCCTCATTCCAGGATGCATCCACTTCCAAATGCTGACTTTGTTCCTGAACATGGGCGTTTGCAATGGCGTATCCCTGCCTTGTTCCATCTGCCTTGGATGGTGTCTGTTCAGAAAGGTTACAACTCAGGAAGATCTCCACCCTCCTGTCCTCTTGAGTTCTATTTGTAAGGACTCTCCCACTGGGGCATGCTTCCAGGAGTGCGTTCTCAAACTACAAATTCTCCTGAGTGGGGTATGGCCTTGTCACTCTCTGGAAACTCTTCTATGTTGTAATGGGCCATGATGTTTGGGAGACACCTTCATGGATGAAGAGGGAGGTAGGTACCTGCCTTGGTGGCTGGATTTCTCTTTCCCCATTTTTTTTTTAATCCATAATTATGATTCTACTTCTCACAGAGTCCAAGACCTTTGTAGAAACTGTGTTTTGTTTTGCCATTTGGCTGTGAAACAATCGGGATTCAGACAGTGGAAGTATGGTCATTCTGCGACATCCAGCAGACTTCTCCCTTATCACCCTCTGGACCCGTGGGTGGGCAGACTGGCTCACTCTGGCTTTTCCTGGAAATGTATTGGACTGGAGGGAGGGGGCTGAGATGCCTCTTCCTCCCTTCTTTCCCACAGTGGAACGTCTCCTGCTTCATCTTTCAGAGCGTCCCAGGCTGGAGTCCCGAAGTACCCAGAGGACCTGCTCTGTGACCTTGGGCTTACTAGAACCTGACCCAGCCGAGGGCCTGGCCCAGGCTCCTCGAAGGCAGCTTTGACTACGTTTCAGGGAAGGGCAGGTTTCAATGTGTCACCACCACAGAGGCAGCGCCACTTCTTCCAATGAGAGCCAGGTTCTTGAGTGACTAATGGGAGCTTGTCCTAGAGAAAGACACAGACTCTCAAATGCAGAAGGCTAGGGGAGAGTAAAGAAGCTTTATCTTCCTTTGAGTGACCACAGATGCCTGGGCCTGTTCCCACAGATACTGTTTGGGACCACCCGACAATAGCAGAGAACCTGTACCACCTGCTGGTGAGGCTGGACCAGTTCCATTACACCCATGGCTCCCCAGTGGATGGGAATGTCTCCCCCTCATTCTCCTAAATTCCTCGGAGGCCCCCTACCCACTTACTCTGCCCTTAGTCCAAACTGCAGCCCACTGGGCACCTGAGTGCCTGTGGCAGAGTGGAGGGAAAGGTGGGGAGATACTCTTCTGACTCCCTGGACGGGTTGGAAGGGCTGAGACCAGAAGCAGCTAGAATAAAAACAGCTCTGTCCTCTGTTCCAGCAGGATGCTGGTCTGATGGCTGTGGATTCTGGTACAAGAGTGACTTTTCTCAAGTGCCCATCTCCTGGATGAAAGAGTTCTTGCATGGACATTTTTTTTTCCTACAGCTATAATCAGCTAACTTTCCTGGCCGTGTGGTAAAGAAGAAGCCTTGATTCTTCTTTTCTATCTCCTTCCTTTTCTCTTGAGTCTTAAATTCTTGTCTCTCAGTCTAGTTACTAGTTTGCTTATTTATTTTTTCATACAAGTCTAGCCTAATGTACACAGTTTAAAAATCCAAATAGTATAACAAGGCGTGAAGGAAAAACAGCAGTCCCCTGTCCCATTTGTGTCCTAAATTCCTCTCTGCAGACTCTTTCTTCTGATGCCTACCTCCATATTTCTAAGTGATATGCCTGCACAGTTATCCCTGGAATTGTCAATGTTAAATGCCACTGACTGCTTACGCTGGAAGATTGGGCTGGCATGCTTCTAACCTATTCCATACCTGCTTTTCTCCATTCGATTCCCAATATATTTATGTCACTTTTTGTTAAATCAATGTTCAATTTTTATTTTAATTATGGATGTACTGTTCACTGCTGACTGAAAAAAACTCTAGAATCACTTTTCCGTTTTTTTCTTATAATTCTTTGTTCTTCCAGGAGTTAATAATTACCTCATTAAAAAAAATCTGCTTAATCTATGTCATTATCCTAACAATTCTTCCAAAACTTTCCAGCAAAATTTAAAAATCCTTCTGAGCACAATTTTACCCATGATTAAGTAATCAGATAAACTGCTGATTCCATATTTCCCAAAGACCACTCTTTTGGCTCCTTGCTGGTCACTCCCTCTCCCTCTCTGTGGGACTTCCCCAGTCAGTGAAGGGTCATGTTCTGATTCATCTGTTTCCTGGATGCCAGCTCTTCCTCCTTCTTGCCTTATGTCATTGGAGTACCCAAGTCATTTTTCCCAGCTGGATACAGTTCTCTTTAAGAGCCAGGTGTGGAGGCACCTGAGTGGCTTGGTTGGTTAAGCATCCAATTCTTGATTTTGACTCAGATCATGATCTCACAGTTCGTCAGCTCAAGCCCTACACTGGGCTTTGTGCTGACAGCGTGGAGCCTGCTTGGGATTCTCTCTCTCTCTCTCTCTCTCTCTCTCTCTCTGCCCACTCATGGTCTCTCTTTCAAAATAAATAAAAAAACTAAAAAAAAAGGCCAGATCTGGAAGGCTGGATACCCCAGGTTCTATAGTCATCTCCAGGTGTATGTTGGCCAAAGCAGGTAAGGAGTTTCACCTTGCTACAGACAAATCCAGACTTCCACGTCTCAAAAAGAATGTCTTTGGTCTGCAGGATACAGGAGATGGATTTACTAGAATAGGAGAAAAATGTTGTTGGTAAATCAGCAGGATCGAGGCCACTGCCACTCACATTTCACTTTCATGCAGAGTGAGAGAACCTGGCCCCTTGCACAGGACAGTTTACTTCCATGTAGTGGTAAATTGTTACAAATAATAATCTCCTTAGATTAAAGCATTTCGCTACCATATTGAGGGTAAATAAACATGAATGTGGATGACATTAGCTAGACAAACTGTCAGCAGAGTGTGACTACATTAAAACTCTAGACTTGAAATCAATTACTATCAACATAGCCTTAATTCTCCAAGCACCATATACCAATGCATTGAGTTTTCGTATTTTTTTAAGTATGAATTTGATATTTTAAAACAATGTTAACACAAACATTGTCTGCAAGATGATAATGGGGGTACATGCTTTGTTCAAAAGAAATAGATATGACGTGAGGGGAGGAAGAGGAGTTGTCTGATTGCACATTTCTTTTTTTTTTTTGTTTGTTTTTTTTATATGTATGAAATTTATTGACAAATTGGTTTCCATACAACACCCAGTGCTCATCCCAAAAGGTGCCCTCCTCAATGATTGCACATTTCTATATCCTAATTCACTAAGTCAGAGCACAGCAGATGGGTTGAAGATGAGAGAGAGAGGGGGGAGGGTAACAGAAATGTCCCAATGGGAGTACATGCCAGCTTGCCTGGTGGGTCCAAAGAGACTGATGAGGGGGCTTTAGTAACCCTAATCCCTGGGGAGAAGCTCACTTAGCTCCTCTGACAAGGCCTACACTTGTTCCAGTGATAGCTTCATTGACCAGAGGGCCAAATGAACAAGGAGAGGGAATTTTCCTTGTGTTGGATGTTGGCCAACAGTTAGAGTCTCTTTGCTAACCTGGGAGTGATGGAAATCCTGGAGGAAAGTAACTTTGACCTCATGGTAACAAATGAAGGGAATGTTGGGCAGAATCGAAGTGTGCCCTGGACTCAGGAAAGCATATTTCAAATGGGTGAGAGGCTCAACAGGTCAGACAATAGCCTATTATAAACATATATATATATATAGGTCATGATGTACTGCAGATTATAACAAGATAATGTTAATTATCTACTTTCTAGTAGTCCTGATGAGCAAGAAACTAGACAGATAGCTGGGAGTAGGAAGAACTGGGTTGAAGACATTTACAAAAGTTGGGACAAGAACAAATAAAGGAAGACACGAACCTGAAAGGGCATTTCTTTCAGTCATTTGGGAAGTTGTTATTGAGTAGTTTCTGTATGCCAGACTTTTGCTATGTGCTAAGGAGATAGCAGAAAAAAGACATATCTAAGCTGATAGTCCAGCAGGGAATACAGATATCAAGCAGGTAATTAAAAGTGTGTTGAATAAGCAAACTACAAATAGAGGGGAACTTCCTCAGCTTGACAAATATTTAACATTATTCTTATCAACAAAAGACTAGGTATTTTATCACAAAATCAGGAACACCAAGCAGACAAGAGTGTCTGCTTTCTCCATCTTTAGTCAGGGTTGTACTAGAAATTCTAGCCAAGACAATTAGATAAGAAAAATGAAAATGGCATCCAGATTGGGATGGAAGAAATAAAACAACTTGCAGGATTGCAGATGACATGATTTTGTATATATAAAATCCTAAGGAATCCCTTAAAAGCAATTAGAATAAATGAGTTAAGCATGGTGGCAGAATATAAGATCAATATACAAAAATCAATTTTATTTCTATACACTAGCAATGAAAAATCTGAAAATGAAATAATTTGTAATAGCATCAAAAATACAATACTTAGGGGCACCTGGGTGGCTCAGTCGGTTAAGCATCCGACTTCGGCTCAGGTCATGATCTCGCAGTTCGTGAGTTCAAGCCCCGCATTGGGCTCTGTGCTGACTGCTCAGAGCCTGGAGCCTGTTTCGGATTCTGTGTCTCCCTCTCTCTCTGACCCTCCCCTGTTCATGCTCTGTCTCTCTCTGTCTCAAAAATAAATAAATGTTAAAAAAAAAAAACAATACTTAGGGGGCACCTGGGTGGCTCAGTCAGTTAAGTGTCCAATGTCAGCTCAGGTCATGACCTTGCCATTCATGAGCTCGAGCCCTATGTCAGGCTCTGTGCTGACAGCTCAGAACCTGGAGCCCGCTTTGGATTCTGTGTCTCCCTCTCTCTCTCTGCCCCTCCTCCACTTGCACTCTGTCTCTGTCTCTCTCAAAAATGAATAAACATTAAAAAAAATACAATACTTAGGAATAAATTTAACAAAAGAAGTACAGGACTTTTACAGTGAAAACAATAAAACATTGCTGAAAGAAATTAAATAAGATCTTAAAAAATGTTCATGGATCATGTTCCTGTTCATGGATCAAAAAGCTTTATATTGTGAAGTTGGCAATACTCCCCAAACCGATCTACAGATTTATTCAATTGCTATCAAAATCCCAGCTGCTTTTATTTTTTCTGACGAATTTGTCAGGCTGATGCTGAAATTCATATGTTAACACAAGGACCCCAGAATTACCGAAGCGATATTGAAAAAGAAAACAAAGTTAGAAGATGTAAGCTTTCTGATTTCAAAAGTTACTATAAAACTATAGTAATAACACAGTGTGGTACTGGCATAAGGACATATAGATCACTGGGACAGAATTGAAAGTTCAGAAATAGATCCTTACATTATGATAAATTGACTTTTGAAAAGAGTGCCAAGATAATAAAATGGGGCAAAAAGAATAGTCTCTTCAACAAGTGGTCCTGGGGCAATTGGATATACACTTGCAAAAGAATGAGCTTGGACTCCTACATCACCAAAATTATCTCAGAATGGATCGAAGACCTAAATGTAAAAGCTAAACTATACAACTTTTAGGAGAAAAATATAGGAGTAAATATTCATGGTCTTAGATGAGGCAATGATTTCTTGTATACAACACCAAAAGTTTAAGTGACACACACAAAAGGTAGGTAAGCTGGGCTTCACTGAAATTAAAAACTTGTGTTCTATAAATGATATAGCCAAGAAACTTAATAGACAACCTGTAGAATGGAAAGAAATGTTTGCAAATCACATATGTGATAAGGGACTTGTAGCTAAGATTATAAATTCTTACAAGGGGGCAACAAAGTTAAATAAACCAATTTAAAAACAAACAAAGGATCTAAACAGACATTTCTCCAAAGAGGGTATACAAATGGGCAGTGAGCACTGAAAAGATTCTCATCATGAGCAGTCAAGGAACTGCAAACCAAAACCACAATGAGTTTATCATTTCACACTCTCTAGGATGGCTCTAATAAATATGACAGACAATAGTAACAGTGTTGACAAGGAGGTGGAGAAGTCGGATCTCTCATTCCCTGCTGGTGGGAATGTAAATGGTGCAGTGGCTTTGGAAAACAGTCCCTGAAAATGCAACATATAGAGTGACCATGTGACCCAGCAATTCCACTCCTAGGTATGCACACAAGCGAAATGAAAACATACATCCGTGCAAAGACCTGCATACAAACATTCATAGCAGAATTATCCACAACAGCCAGGAAGTAGAAACAACCTAAATGTCCATCAACTAACGAATGGATGAATAAAATATGGTGTATTTACAAAATGAAATCTTATTTGGCACCAAAAAGGAATGAAGGCTTGATACATACTGTCACATGAATGAAAGAAATCATTACATGACCACAGTTGCATGACTCCAATTATGTGAACTGTCCAGAATAGGCAAACCTATAGATTCAGAAAGCAGATTAGTGGTTTCCCAGGACTGGAGGAGTGGGGCAAAAATAGCAAGTGACTGCTAATGGGCATGAGGTTTCCTTTTGGGGTGACAAAAATATGTTCTAAAATTATATTGTGGCGATGGTTGCATAGCTCTGTGACTATACTGAAAATCACTGGACTCTGTATCTTAAATAGATAAACTATATGGTGTGTAAGTTATATTTCAGTAAGGCCCTAATAAAAGTAAGGAGTGGGAAACAACAATAATAAAGGGTTTGTTATGATTAAGGAAGTGTGATAGTGAGTAATATGAGAATCCAATGGGGTTAAGACACAAAAGGATCAGGAGTTATGTAACCCCAGGGCCGAGTAGACATTAGGGGCAAAGGGTGTGAGGTTGACAAAAAAAATGAAATATTGGAGGAGACAAAGGTAATGCTGGTCTAATGGGAGGAGAATGAAGGAAGGAGGAGCGACAAAAGGTATGGTTAGATAGGTGGGCAGGGGTCAGATGATGCAGGCCATGTTCATGACTGTAGACTTTTCCTAAATAGCAATAGCAATCGGAAGACATTGAACTGTTTCAACCTGGAGAGTGCAATGATTGGATGCACATTTTATTTTTATTTAGTATTATTATATTCTTAGTTTTAAAGAGAGAAGGAGAACCAGCAGGAGAACCAGAGAGAGAGAGAGAAAACCCTAAGCAGGGTCCATGCACAGCATGAAGCCCAGTGTGGGACTCAATCCCACAACCCTGGGATCATGACCTGAGCCAAAATCAAGAGTCAGACACTTAACTGACTAAGCCACCCAAATGCCCGTGGATGTGCATTTTAAAAAGTGGGCCTAGACTGCAGGAAATTGAGTTGAGGGGAGTAGGTGGGTATAGGAAAATCAGAGGGAGCCGAGGCAAAAGTCAGGGCGAGAGATGATGTCTGAAAAATCCAAATGGAACAGTTTGAGGGGAAAGTGGGAGGTGAGGATGCGGAGACATCTTGTATGAAGTTTGGTTGTACAGGGAGGAGAGAAATGGAGTTGTAGCTGGAAGGGAATATGAGATGGAGAAAGTTTAAAAGATAAGCATGTTTCAGTGGGAATTGGAAGACTCCAGAAGAGAGAGTTAGTATTCAGAATATGGAGGAGAGAATTCATTCAATCAGGCCCTTGTGAAGGGGGAAGTTAATGAGATCCAGAACATCCTCAGAGGCATATGCCCTCTAGCATAACAGGAGGAAAGTGGGAGATGGTGACAGATGAAAGTGAGTTTGTGGATTTGGAGGCAGAACTTCTTCATCCTCCTACCTCCAATCCTGCACAGCAACCCAGGAGCCAAGAGTGAGTAGATATACTTTAAGAATATGACATCAGAGGGCAGTGATTAATGAGGAAAATGGGAACACTCTCAGGGATGATGATAAGTGTTAATGAAAGAGATTGAAACACACATAACCATGTATCTTATACTTCCTTCTTACATAATGTTCAGAACAGGAAGTGTAGAAAAAAGTTAAGAGGGAATTGGGATCCTGTACAGGAGAAAGGATAATGAGAACTGTCCAGTTATTTCAAAAGTTCAAGCGTTAGGTCCTGCAAGCTGAATTAGCTTAAAGACAATTGAAGAATCATTCCTGACGTTAGAAATCATGCAGATTGGAATAGGAATCAGGCAGATTGGAAATGGGAAATATTCAAATGTCCTATTTTTAAAAAGGAATGAAAGGGGAAGTCAAGAAAATGCAGGTGAATCTAATTAACTTTGATCTCTGCAATGTTTGTTAACTTGTACTCATTAAGCAGCACCAAGAGTTCATCAGGAAATATTTATGCTAAAATATTAAATATTATTTTTTTATGGAGACAGGATCTGCCTCTTGACTTTAAGGTGCACAATTGGGAGATTAAACAAAAGCTGTTTACAAAAATAATAGGGACCCTAAAGGTGCTGATCACAACACCTCTACATAGCAGAATTGTGTATTTCAAAGGGACACTGGCATTTAGAAAATGGTCACCGATAGGTATCAGATAAGAATCAACAGGGATGAGTAAGGAGAGACCTCAGGGAGGCAGCAGAGCTATCTTCAAGTATAAGAAGTTCTTGCGTGTTCAGTCTTTTTTCTATGGTGGTCCAGAATAGAACTTGAAGCATGGGTGGAAAGTTCCAGAGAAGTAGACTGTTGCCCCCTCAATAAAGAATATCTAAAACCTGGAGCTGTCCAACGATGGGGAGCACAAAATGCTGAGCACCCCAGTCCTGGAAGATTCTAGCAGACTGTTGGGGCTACAGTAGGGTGGGGTGTGGACTATGTGACTCTAGGGCCTGTTCCTTGAAAATAAACATGTAGAAGAAATGTGACATGGGCATTAATTTTTTAGCACACTCATGCTAGAAATATAGATGCTGATGCCTACAGATATCTGAATAGCTGCATAGCGAGGCAGTGGTAGATCACAGGCTGAACCCAACTCTTGACTCCCCAAGTCTGATCATTTCTATTGCTTCACACATTAGCCTTTCCTGTGATGAGTGATTGCCATTTCTCTTTGGAATTTCAAACGACGAATTCCAGAATGAAACTGGACCACTATTATACACCACATACAAAAGTCAACTAAAAATGGATTAAAGACTTGAATATAAGACCCGAAACCACAAAACTCCTGGAAGAAAACATCAGGGGTGAACTCCTTGACATGAATCTTGGCAATGGCTTTTTGGATTTGACACCAAAAGCAAAATCAACAAAAGCAAAAATAATCAGGTAACGCTACAGCATACCAGAAAGCTTCTGCACAGGCAAAGAAAACCATCAACAAAATGAAAAGGCAACCTGCCAAATGGGAGACAATATTTGCAAATCATATATCCAATAAGGGGTTAATATCCAAAATATTCAAAAAACTCATACAACCCAACAGACAAAAAAACAATAATCCAATTAGAAGTGAGCAGAGAGGATCTGAATAGACATTATTCCAAAGAAGACATAAAAATGGCTAACAGGTACTTGAACAGGTGTGGAACATCATTAGTCATCAGGGAAGTGCAAATCCAAACCACAATGAGAGATCACCTCACACCTGTTAGAATGGCTATTACAGAAAAGACAAGAGCTAACATGTGTTTGTGAGGATGTGGAGAAAATGAAACCCTTGTGCACTGTTGGTGGGAATGTAAATTGGTGCAGCCACTGTGGAAAACAGTATGGAGTTTTCCCCCCAAAATTTACAACAGAACTATCATGTCATCCAGCAACTGCTTTGGGGTATTTATCTGAAGGAAACAAAAACACTAACTCAAAAAGATATTTGCACCCCATGTTCACTGCAGCATTATTTGTAACAGCCAAGACATGGAAATAACCTAAGTGTCCAACAATAGATGGATGGATAAAGAAAAGGTGTTTTATATACAAAGGAATATTCATCATGGAAAAGAAGGAAATCCTGCCATCTGTGACAACATGGATGGACCTTGAGGGCATTATGCTAAGTGAAATAAGTCAGAGAAAGACAAATACTGTATGATCTTACTTATATGTGGAATCTAGAAACAAAAATCATGGGTACAGAGATTGATGGTTGCCAGAAGTGAGGGTGGGGGGCAAAAGGATGAAGTGATCCAAAGGTACAAAGTTCCAGTTATAAGACAAAGAAGTCCTGGGGATGTAATATACAGCATGTGACTACAGTTAACAACACTGTATTGCGTGTGTATTTGAAAGTTGCTAACAGCGTAAATTGTAAAAGTTTTCCTCACAAGGAAAAAGAGTTGTAACTATGTGTAGTGATGGATGTTAATTAAACCTATTGTGGTAATCACTTCATAATATATACATATATGAAATCATTATATTGCACACCTAAAACTAATACATTGTTAAATGTCAATTATATCTCAATAAAAAATAAATTAACAAATAAGAATTCTAAATCCCTCACTCATGACTTTCAGGCCACATGCTTTCATGAATGTCCACTGCTCGTTCCATGCATGGCTTGAGTGAAACCTGCAGCATTAGCCTTGAAATCCAGGGGTGCTGTGCAGTTGAGCCCTGACCCACACAAATAAGGGCTCTGTAATCTCTGGGGAGGTTGTTCCCAACCTGGGTACAGTTCCTACAGGAAAAGAGGAACTGTGCTCCTAGAAGGAAATGATTCTAAAGCTGCCACGTCTTACCTGGACTCTGGGGTCTGCTTTACTCCTTGCTTCAATTGTACATGACCAGGTTCATCCACTGAGAAATAAGCATCATTGTTATGACATACCTTTACATTTGTCAGCTTAATACAGAGCAGAGCAAATGGTACCCTTCCCTCTTGAAAGATCTCAGTCTAGTCTCATCAAACTTTTCCAGCTAATTTGAACCCCTTAAGAGACCTCAACCTGCCCATAACAGCATATATTTTGCTACTCTCTGAGTAGCTAAGCAGTGAGAGGGATAGCGGAGGTTGGCCAGCTGGCTGGGCCAGGAGGCTCTTTCTAAAGCTCAATGGGAGTGAGTTTAATGTACAGTGAGCTCAGCAGGTGTTCTTAAGATCCCTCTTGGATTTATGACTCCCACATAATCCTCTGCTTTATTAAGCTATTGGGAAAAAAATAAAATCTGTCTGCCAAGATCCTAAAGCAGCCTTGGCAGCCAGTAATATATAAAGGCAGTAATTGGAGGTGGGGGGTGGGTGGATGGCAGCTTGGCTGGCCTTGGACAGACTATCCAATATCCTCAGGGAGAAAAATGCCCCCTAGAATCAGGAAAGGGGGGGGGTGGCCTGGGGCTGTGCCCTGTGTCTGGGAGGGGAATGTACCTCACCTCCATTTTTGTCAGGTAGAGTCCTTTTCCATCATTGGAGAGGTTCTGGAAAGTCTCTAAAGAGGAGGAGAGGAATCAAGACACGCCAAGGGAGAGAAAAGCAAATATGGTGATTCCGCATACTCTTTTACTCTCCACAGTATGCCTGGCCTCCCTCCTGGTCTCTTCCCAGCAAACCTCACTCTGTGGGACAGCCCAGGGCTCATCTCTTCAGAAAAGCTCTCTGTCACTGCTTTGGCCCACATGTACCTCTCCCTCTTCTAGTGCCCTTGCACTTTGCACTCTTCTACACACGGCCAAGGGGATGTGTGGGCCCGTCTTATAAAGTACTCCACATGCAAAGTTTGGGGAATCTCCCTTGTCCAACTGAGAATTCTCTGGAGGCTTATGCCTCAGCCTTCTCTTCTGTACTCCCAGAGCTCTGTTCCCTCAGTCTTTATTAACCACCTAGCTCAGAGATGGGGGGTTTACAGAGGTGCTCATGCCAGGGATGGTGAGGATTAGGATGAGGCCAGACCCCATTTCTACCCCAACCACAAGTCTCGAGCTATAGTATGGCTTGGGATTTCACATAGGATTTCATTATAAAAAAGGAGTATGTTGCTAAAGTGTCCAAATATTTGACCCACATAGTCGAATTTCTACAGCCTTGGGAATGCCTTCCTGCCCCCACTTATCCACTTGTGTGTGAATTCCTTCAGCAGAGACCCCAGTCATTCATCGCAAGACTACAGAGTAGGTTTAAACCGTAAACACCACAGAGAAGAGACACAGTGATTAAATGAACTTCCCGAAAGAGGCACTAAATAGGGTGATGAAGAAATGAGAGACCTAAGACAGAGGAATGTACTGGACAGAATGGGTAAGGATGCAGGGTACCCAAGCTGATTACACCGTTCCACAGGCTAATGTTGTTTCTGTCTCTGGGAGCGAGGGCTCCTCACGCAAGATGCCAACCACCCCACTACGGAGGCCTTCCCTGGGCCTGGAGCAGGAGGGCATTCCTGGTCCTCTCCTGTGTTTTTTTGGTCATTGTGAAGGTCTTCAGGATGTCCCCCAGGTGACACTTACTTGCCATGGCTTCAAGTCGCAACAGGAAGCAGACCAGGCTGGGGAAGCTGACCCTGCCACTGTGATCACTGTACCGGAGGGTCATGAGATCCAGAAGCTCATTGCTGACGGAGGTCCCTGCAAGGAAGTCTGGGCCATGGGGTGGGGCTAGTGAGCGGGAGGAGGCTGGAGCAGGTCTGGTCTTCTGATGTGTAAAGTCTGAAAAGCCTGCTCAGAATGGTGGCCTTCTACCACTGTTTCCTACTCAGCCTGGCTCAGGGGTCAGTTCACTCCACTTTGTACTTTTTTTTAAAAAAAAATGTTTATTTATTTTTGAGAGTGAGAGACAAAGCATGAGTGAGGAGAAGCAGAGAGAGAGAGGGAGACACAGTATTTGAAGCAGGTTCTAGGCTCTGAGTTGTCAGCACAGAGCCCAACGTTGGGCTTGAACTCATGAACCATGAGATCATGACCTGAGCCAAAGTCAGACACTCAACCAACTGAGCCACCCAGAGGCCCCATTCCACTTTGTATTTTTATGGTTCTATGGTTGCTTCCTTCTTGGTGGTTGCCGGGCCCCAATGATATTTTTCTGGAGTTTGGCCAGTTACCAACTCAAGATACTCAAGACACTGACTGTGCTGGGGACAATCATCTGCTAATTCCCATGTGAAATGGGAGCTTCCAGGACACCCAGAGTTTGCTCCCAGCCCTGCCTCTGTCAGGTCTCTCTCTGTTGGTGACTTTATAAAACAACCTTGTTCCCCAACCCCATGACTATGTGTGGGTCTTACAGGTGGGTGCTGCTAGTGTGAGCAAATGTGGTTCCTGGAAGTGAGAGGTTCAGTCCTAAGTTGGATGACCAGGAAAGAGGCTGGTCCTCAGAGTGGAGACCATAGTCAGAAGGTGGCCACGAGCAGGCAAGGTAGAGGTGCCTTCCTGTCCTGCATGTCTGGTTATGAGCTCCAGGAGGCACCAACCACCTCTTGCACCAACCAAGAGCAGACTAGCAAATGGCCACGCCTGCAAGCTTTGGTAGGCCAGCAGAACCTCGCAAGCCAAACCATCCATCAAGGGGATGAGCCTGGTGGCCTGTGGGTCCCATGCACCAGAGACATTTGGTTTCTCTAGCAGAATTAATAAAATGTGAATTTGAATGCCTTTAGATAGGATATGTACTCTCCAACTTGCCACATTCAAAATCACCCTCTTTTCTTATGGTTAGCTCCAGTGCCCTTTCAGTTACCTGCTTGGTCCTTGAAGACTTTTTAATTGGATTCCAACTATTCTCTATCTTTCTCCCCTTTATTATTCTGGAGTCATTAGTGTGGTCTCCTATGGGATTTCATTTTTCTGTAGCTATTCAAGCGTTCTCAAAGCGTAACCCCCAGATCAAGAGCATCAGCCTCACCTAGGAACCTTCCAGAAAGACAAATTCTTCAGCCCCACCCAAGCTCTCCTGAATCAGAAACTTTGGGTGAGGGATAAGGCTCATCGATCTATGCTTTAACAAGCTTCCAAAGAGTTCCAGGTTTGAGAACCGCTGCTGTCTACTATGAAGAATTAAGAGAAGGACAGATGCTAAGGCATAAAGATGCTTCTTCCTGCTCTCCAGGCTGAGAGTCACCGGAGGAAGAACCACAGAGTCCCTCTTTCCCTGGCATTTACCTGGGGGAATCTGATCTTACGTTTTCCCAAGGAAGGTGGCAGTTTCTGGACTTAACCTTTTTGTGATCCATTTCCTCCACCGGTACAAGGCAGATAATGACTCCTGATCACAAAGTAGTTGGGACAATCAAATGTGATGACGTGAGTGCAGGTTCTCCCTGAACTCTGAAGCTCTTAGGCACCTATGGTATGCTTATCATCATCCAAGGGCTCAAAGCGCTTGCACTCTTGAAGCAGACAGGTGTCGTTTGATTTCATGTTGCTCCAAACCTTCTGTGAGGACAGTACATCCACCTGCTCATGGGTGTTTAACCCTGACAGCCAGATATTGACATGGAAGTGTCTCTAAGGCAACCTTGAGTTCTGGTAGGGTATCAATCACGCGGGGTTATTTCCCTACTGTAAGAGTTGTTCTGGGATACAAGACAGTTGGGAAAGTTGACTGGCACATGGGAACTCAATTTGGGGAGGATGGAGACTGAGTCCTGAGCCTGGAGGCCCACAGATGCCGGTGTAAACCAGGACAGAGAACCTGCTGCTCTGTTTTCTCCTGACTGTCGGCACTGGTCTTGCCTACAAGCAGGCTAATAGTGTGCATGCCTCTCTCTCTCTCTCTCTCTCTCTCTCTCTCTCTCCTTCCCTCCACCCACACACACATGCACACACACCCCACCATCACTGCTACCCCAATCATGACACCCCCAAGGGGCCCCTGCTTTACCTGCATCCTTTATAGCCCTCCACAAATCCTCACTCAGGAAAACTCCGGAACGTTTCTGGATGTTCTGGAAAACACTCTGATTTGGGAAAAGAAGCAAGAAGTCCATGTCAGTGCCCTTGCCCACCTTAAAGAGGATGTCCTGGGCAGAGACAGTTCTCAGAAATCCCTTTTGCATCCCTGGAGGCATAAACCTTGAGTGGATCCAGCTCAGAGGCAGCTCAGCCGAGGATGGGGGGAGAGGCAGGAATGGGCTCCACCCGGTGAAGCCGATCACACTGGCCGCCAGCTGCAGGGCCATGGGTTCCTCTCCCAGGCCTGCGCCTTCCTCTCTTCCGACCTCCTGTCTTTCCTTCCTCACCTCCTAGACTGGGCTCCTGACACATGGCAGCTTGCTGCACTCTGGAGGCACAGAGTTCACTAAAGACTTTGCATAGGGTGGTGGTGAAGATTTGGCAACTGAACCACTGGGTTTAAATCCTGGCTTGACTATTTACCAGCTGTGTAACCTTGGGCAAGTTAATCTTTCCAGGCCTCAGTTTCTGCCCCCTGCAGCACCATGCGAATTACATCACCTGCCTCATGGGGACTGTAGCTCAGGGTCAGTGAACAAATCTGTACGGAGCACTTAGGAGAGCGCCTTGCACAGCAGTGAGCGCTGTGTGGCGGGCAGGCGAGGACTGTAACTTGGGTCCTAGCGCAGCTGCAGGAGGTAGTGACTCTAAGCCTTCATCTCTGTGCAGGGCAGCTCTCCATGCACCCGGGACTTTGCTGCCTCTCCCTAACTCTCCCCGGAGCCCCGATCAGCATCGCACTTCCCAGGTGAGGAAACAGGCACCTGGGCAGGTGACTTCCAGGGAGTAAACACGCAAGTGCCACGCGACGGAACTTGGGCTCCTGGTCTGGGACCTGTGCTCAGCCATCCACAGGAGCTGTTCTGAGGAAAAATACCCCCAGCCCGTGTGCGAGTGACCGAGGCTGACTGGGGCAACAATCGCTGTGAAATAGCAGCCCGAGAACATTTTCGGGCCTTCTTTGACTTTTGGTGAGTATAGAGCAACTCTCAAATGGGATTCGCTTGCTCATTTGGTCATGAGTTTGGTCACTGGTTCAGCAGTTGCTGTGTACTAGACACTAAGAAAGGCATTGGAGGAAGCCGATGACTATGAAGGGGCCCCTGCCCTATGATCTAATGGGGGGACACATCAGCCATTCCAGTGTCCTCAGAAAAGCCAAATGACTCCAAGTCAGGGATTAGGCGACACATCCTGGTATAGCCACATGAGAATGCTTCATCGTATTATTGTAGATTCGGGTGTTAGGAGCTGAGGGGGAAGCACCCGGGCCTGGAGGAAGCAGGCAAGCCCTCAGGGGAAGCGACTCCTGCGGCTGGACAATCAGTGTCGTAGATACTGGCCAGGCTCTACGTCACACACCTGGGGTCTGAAAAGAGCGAGTGGGATGAGTACAAGGGCTTCTCCTGGACCCCAAAGTAGGGTCTCAGCTAAAGGGGCTTGCATACAGCTCTGATGAGTTCAGACCTCATCCTGAGAACAACGGTGAGGCCACAGGCCACATCTGTGATGTTGTCATATCTGGCACGTGGATGGGAGGGGAATGAGATGAACTAGTGCACCGGGGGAGTGTCTCGGGGGCCCGGGGAGGACTGAGGAGGGCAAAGTGGGCTGGTGGCTTTACTATAGTCCACGGTGACCCTTCTCTTCTCCAACCTCCTACAACATTCCTCACCCTGCCACTTGCTCGAGCATTGCCTTCTAGTAGTGCGTGTATGTCTCCCTGAAATGTGACCCTTCTTGAGGGCAGGCCTGGTGAGTTCCTCCTCTTTCATGCTCCTCAACCCTGTGGGGGTCAGGCACCCAGCAGATATTTGCTAAACTGGACAAAAAGAGAACATTGCCGGTACCTGGCACTGGACGAGACGGCTCCACAGCCTTGAAAACTCCTCTTGCTCAAGCCTCCCATTCGCTTTGAGCTGGTGGGGAGTTAAGAGTTAACCATGCAGCATGCAGGGAGCAGAGGCCCTGCCGACAGAGCCGGGAGCCATTCTATCCATCAACCAGTCCAGTGTCACCTGGACATGGCCCCACAGCAGCCGGCTCCCACTGTGTCTGAAAGGGACCTGGCTTAGCTTTAATTTACAAAGGAAAATGGACAATCAGAGGGAGAAAGAAGCCCTGAGGAAAGGAGGTCAATATCACTTGCATCCAGGGGAAGAGAAAGCCCTGAACACAGCCTGTACCGGGAGGGGTGGGGCCCCTGGCAGGGGGGAGTGGGAAGGAGCATGAGGGGTCATTGCAACGCCTGCAGCAGCACGAAAGGCAAGTGCGCATAGACACAAATGGCATTAGAGCCAGGCCCGGTCACCCCGTAAGATGGGTTTAATGAGAGCTAATGCGAGGAAAAGAATCCGACTCTGAGTTGCTGCAGGGGAGCGGGGGGTGGTGGGAGGAAGGGCAGAACAGACCTGTCTGTTTTGCAGGGGTTTGGCCGACCCAACCTCCCCCAGGGCCACCGGCCCCAGGCTGTGGGGTGCCGTGGGCCACTTTCATTAATCAGTGAGGGTTTGGGCAGTGTCTCCCAGTGATTCCAAACCACAGCCAGCAGAGACAGGGCCTGATTTATGACTTCATCAAGAGGCCCTCTTGTTCGACAATGGCCGGCCTCCCATTCCCAATCGGGCCTTGTTAACAGTGAAGAAGTGGGGGTCGGCCTCACTCCAGGGAGGCCATGTACACAGAGGGATGAGCCTCAGAGCAGCAGCTGGGGGGCATGCCCATGGGGGGCTAGTCTCTCCTGCCTGGATGGGGCAGCAGGGGAGAAATAGCTCATCGGAGGGAGAAGTCAGGACAGGAGTCAGGAGACCTGGGTTTAATTCCTAGTCTGGCCACTGGTGTCCCTGGAACCCAGGCACATCTCTGGAGTGCTCTAGCCCCAGCTTCCACAGCTTCAGCTGCAGTCTGGTAGCAATCAAGGGGTATGGCTGCTGTGTAGATCAAGGCATTTTCTCCAAGTTTCAGGGGTTGCTATCTTCACTTAATGGGGACTTGGTGAATAAGGAACTTAATGAAGACTTGACCAGTGGCAAGGGGAAGGGCGGAAGGAAAATAGCCCCCTTGGTGTTACAGGGAGGCAGTGTAGAATGATGTTAGGACACGGATTCCGGAGGCTGAAAACTCTTCAAACACAGGCACAAATTCTGACTGGCTGTGTGATTACTTAACAAATTACTTAACCTCTTTGAATTCCTTCTCTTTACTTCTTATATCATGGGGGCTTTTTGCAAGAACCACAAGGAAAAGTCCATATACCAGTACTGTTCTTGGTGTGCCATAGACACTTGATAGATGGTAACTACTGTCATGGTTGCTATGCTTGTTCTGGAGAGTCAGTGCATTGGTATAGAATCCACAGAAGCCCAGACTCTCTGGTGAGCCCTTAGAACCAAAGAAGAGAAAACACTGAAAGTAAAAAGGTTCCTAACATCTGAATTAGACCCCTGGGGAAGCCCGCAGAGCAGATGGGCTCTTAAAGTTGCAAGAGGAGCCGGGGTGTGGGGGGCTGCAAAGGATACATCCATCAGGGCCACGATGCTCCGGCACTCATCCAAAGAGAAGGTGTCCCCTGGAGTTCCTGGGGGGCAGAGAACAGGAAGGATGGAAACGTCGGGGGTGGGGAGTGACACCAGACTGGCTCAGCAGTGGGCATGAGGTTGGGGCCAGCAATCCTGTGGGTCTGACCTTACCTATCAGGAGCTCTTGGTTGAGAAGGCTCTGAAGCTGGGTTGCATCAATGTCCAGCCCCTGATCCAAACAAGAGAGGAATACAGGAGTCCCATCCATGCTCAGGAGCTGAGGGGCATTACCTGCCTTATTCTGGAAAAGCACTCAGATTTCTAAGCCCTTGCTTCCCACCCAGTGCCCACCTACCTCTGCCATGAAGCCTTTCTCGATCGCTCCAGGCCATGGTGATACCCCTCCCCTGAACATCTGTAGTGCTCATCACTCCTAACGTTGGGTACCATGTGTGGGTCACCTTGCATTTATCTCTTCATTTATTATGGGGCCGGACAGCAATGGTTCCTTCCTTTCTGCCTTACCTGGCACTTAGGAGCCCCTCAGGAGGGGTATTGTTGAATGAATCAACTCAGCCCTGAAGGTGTGTTTCCCCATCTGCCTCCAGGAAGGGATAGAGAGAAAATATGACTACCATGTGAGCATAAGCGTGAATGTGAGTGAGTGTGTGTGTGTGTGTGTGTGTGTGTGTGGTAAGAAGAGATGAAAGTGCCAGAAATCTAGGCTAAGACAAGCCGCTCTAATTGAGCACATTACTTAGCATTAGTTTTCCTAGCTACTGAAGCAAAAAGGAAGACATGGTTTTCCTTGGATTAAAAACGGGAAGCAGTGGAGGCTGAGGGGAGAGAAACTTTTCCCAGCCGGAACTTCTGAAGTTGTTAACTGCATTCGATTTTCTCCTAGGGACATTGAGCAGCTTTATGGGCGGTGTCTTCCATGATGATTCTATAGAGAAGCAGAGCCGTGCTGTGCATGGCTATTTCTTACGCGTAGGCTGGTAAAAGCTGAGGGGGTGATGTCACATCACATCAGCACCCTGGGAAAGCTTTACATGGGGGAGGGAGCCAGAGTGAGGTCCCTCAGCTGGTGGCTTTGCAGAGTGGTACTGGGTCAGGTGGAGGAAAGTGTCTCATTGGGTTCTTCTGAGAACCAGCACCCTGTAGATGACAGGCATGCTGTCCCCAGAGATGGCCTCACCACTCAACTGAAAGCAAAAGCAGTCCCACGGCCTGTCCTCATGGGAGAATCCCTCATAATGCCCCCAAGAAAAACACCCTAACAGTGTTTGAAACTGGCTCTCAGTCATCCCTCCAACATCTCATTGACTGGGTTATGTCAGCAAAGTCAGCATTGTGTACCCACTAGCAACAGAGTTCTTTCCTCAAAAGAATCATGGCATGCAACTTGCAGACCAGTTGGTAAGGAACACTTACCATTACATGGAATGTAAGTTACCAACTAGAATGTAAGTAGCTTTGGGACATGGATGATGTCTCCTTCCTACTGCACATCCCTCTATCCTAGGACAGCTTGTGATTTGGACCCTGCACCCAAGAACCACCAAAATGTTTGAGGAGATGAGGAATAGAGATGAAGGCTGCCTTAAGCAAATTCCAAAACAATTGCACATTTTCCTCCACCACTTCGATGTAGGATTCCTGAGGAGCTGATGCCAAAACTTTGTGTGGTGCTTAGAATGTCCTAGGTATTTTGTATATGTTTGCCAACTGAATAAATGGTGGATAGATGGACATGACCTAACTCAGAGGCTGAGAGGTCCTTACTTTCTGGCAGGCAGACTTGGGTTACAGTACCATCACCACTATCATGGTTGATGAAGGTAGATCATGGTAGTGGTAGCAGTGGTAGGAAGTCACTGTGTTCGCTTGAAACTAAACAGATAGAAAGAGATCAGGAGAGAGGACTCGGGGAGTGCATGGACAAACATTTTGCTTTCAACTTTCATTTGAGGCTACAGCCTCTGAGGATTGCTTACAGGCTGTGCAGAATGATGCTAGGCTGGCCCTGTTCAAGGGTGCCTAGCCAAGAGATGAAAAGGGGCTGTAGTCCAGTCTGTTTCACTTCTGAGCTATACACCTTGGCACAGAGCTGTGTGTGTCTTTTACTTTAATTCCTACAGAGGCCCCATATGGGCTACCAGTTATCCTCTATGAGGAGACATTTGGTTGTTATTTGGAAAAACCCTGATTAGGGAACCTGTACCATTTGTCATATGACAAATTATATTTTTTATTTCAGATGTGCAGGTGCATGAACCATGTTGAGGATTTTGCCATCTGCCCCTGAAAGAAGCTTGGTCTCAGGTCTCCTAATTAGGTCCTGTTTGTTGCCTTGGGGCAATAACCTTAGTTTGGACATCTGCTCTGGAGAAGCTAATCTGTCTTAATTCAATGTAGATTGACAGAGCACCTTCTCTGTGCCAGGGACAGTGATAGGTATTGGGGACAAAGAATGCATATGGTGCCATCCCTTCCTCTGGGAGCTCACAGACTGGGGATTATCATCTGGGAAGACTTTGTCTTGCATCAAGTGAAGTGCCTTCTAAATCAGCCAGATGTGGACCTGAATCCTGGGCCCATATTGATTTTAAGGAGTTCCATATTGAGCGGCTCCTCGTAACACTTTCCCCTCATGACAGCCACATTCTTCATTTCTCCTTGTTTTTCCCTCTGGGCCCAGGCTGCCTGAATAATTTCCCTCTCAGCAGCCTCCTAGTTACCCCATTAGCCCTCTGAATGCCTGGCATCCTTCCTGTCCTTGGCCTCTGCCTGGCCCAAGGCCGACATGGGACACATGATCATATCTATCCATCACTTTGCACTTCCCAAACCAACATGACTATTAATGGCAAAAGGCCCACTGTGCAGAGCCCTTGGCAGATGTTTTTATCCTGGCAAGTCAAGGAGTTCTTTATAACGGTTTATTAAACCATTAAGAAAAACCTCTGTGCACCTAGGTGGCTTGGCAGGAAAAATATCATTGGTGCCTTCAATGAAGCTGGCTAGCTCCTGTGAGGAATAATGTCAAGCTGGAGGGGGTGAAGATCAGGAGAAGGAAAGATTTCAGGGGGTATTGCCAATTGCTTGTTTAAAGATTTAACCTCACCCCATAATTAGCCCCATCCTTACCAAGCTGTACACCCCTCCCAGATGTCTCCTAGTTCTGGTTTGGTAGCCCTATTAGTTCTGGAGATATCCAGGGAGAGAGACTGATAAAATGACCAACTACATCACTTTTCTTCTCTGTATCCTGATAAGGGCCTGGGATAAGTTTCCTTTCCTCTAGTCCCACCATCACTCATCCCATGCTAAGGACTGTACCTGGTGAGCGTATTTGTGGAAGATGCTTCCTTGGGAGCCATTTTCCAGAAGACTTGCCTGGATCAAAGGGAAAATAGTCAACATCAAATTTCTGTGGAAGGAGACTACCTGTCTTGGATAGTGAAGGCACAAGAACCACTCCCCACACCTGGATCTGAGACAGAGGCTTCATCTAGCAATCGAATAAAATTTGTAGGGGAATGGAACACTGGAGTTTGTGGAAGAGGATTGGTTCCAGCCTGACACTGGAGGCTTGGTCTTTCCCCTCTGCTCTGCCCCTTTGAGCCATCATTGGCCCATGATGATGGTGTCTCTTCTCACTGGTCAGTGCTTTAAGGTAAGAAAGGAGACAGAAGTTCTTGGGCATGGGATGTGGTCAAGGAAGCTTGCCAATCAAACCTTTCCACATACCTACCTTTAGTGTTGTAAGGCTGAAATTGCTGCTTGGGTTCCTAGAAAACCAGGGAAACAGTGTGACAAAGGATGAAAAACTCACGATTTAAAGGAGGCTTGAATATGGAGGACACCTTAGGTGGCACTGGACATTTATACCAAGGATCTGAGTGGAGAGACTTCAGCACAGCAGGTCGTGAAGTGGGCAGCCATGACAGTCAGCAGACAGATAAACATCATAACCACGTATCTAGTCTTTTGATTGGACATCGTCTGGTCTTCAAATTATTTAGCAAATGGTTCCTTTTCACAACCAAGTACACATGCACAGTGACCCCCATTGCCAAGATGGCAGATAAGTTTTGTCTTATGTTCCAACTCTGGTGGCACAGTGGCTATCTGGCATACTGGACCGAGGCCTCATCCAAGCTCAATTGTAAAGAAGGCCATGATGAGAGTAATGTCTGCCTCAGGTCCAACAGGGGGTAAGATGCCCAGCAGGGATATGTATTTGCTGATCCCAGTCTTGACCACTGACTTAGCAATGAAGACTCTCCATGATTGGGCTCTGTCTTTCAGGCCCATATTTCACTGTCTCCCTGATGTACCCCACCTTCTGGTCACATTTCAGACAACTGCCAGCCATGCCATGTACCACCTTCCTGTGCATATGGCTGACATCACTTCTATTTCAATAGGCTCTATGCTCACCCACTTCCCTGATTCTGGTCATGCTGTTTTCTTCAACCTGCACTACCTTTTCCTTTAAACATTAGATTATGTTTTCCATCAAGGGATAGCTGAAATGCCATTTTCTCTAAGAAGCCTTCCTCAATCCCTCTTGCCAGATGTGGGTCCCCTTACTCTGTCTTCCCATGTGACTCTGCACTCCCACTGAGCAATGGCCACATCCTGCTCAATAGTCTACTTATTGGTAGAGATTGGTAGAGATTCTCTTGCCACCCTTTGTGGTGGGCTTCTTGCAAATGAGCCCCCCATGTCCCCTGATGCAGTACATGCTGCACAGGATGACACAATGTGTTCTTATAAATTTAAGTGAAATAAAACAGTTTGAAACCCAGAGTTTCTGTACCTGTCGCCATCTGGCATCTTCAGGAAGATCCGGAGCAAAAACTCAACTTCTCTGTATGTGGCGATGACCACCACGTAGGTCCCAGGGCTCAGACTGAAGTACTTTGTGAGGTTGCACTTGGTTTTAGAAACTATGCCCTTGACAGCATTTCTGAATTGAGAAAAGAAGGTGGGTGGCAACCTCTTCCAGAAGGGCTGGAACTGGAGGAAACATGAAGATGGTCAGAAAGCCCCTTGTGTGCATGCGCCCAGCCCCCAGGAGAGCCCGCCACCTTCCAGACCCCACATCATTCACCAAAACAGCATTACAGGCTCCGAAAAGGGTGACAGTGCTTACCTGGACTTTCAAAATGCCACAGAGTTCAGACCGTCATTTAATAGAAACACTGACACCACAACGAGTGTAAAAAAAAAGTACGGCACATAGTTTCACCTCATTAAATCCCACAGTAGCCTGGGTTTTGGGGTTTATGTCTCTGCTCATATATAAAGACTTTCATGGAAACTAGTGAAGTTGTTCCAACACTGAATGACTTTTGGAGCGCCAGAAGCCCCTTCCCTCCTGAACCTTCCCCAGGATGCTTTGGACTGTATATAGCACAGCAGAGTTGGACTCCTTTATTCCCTCCATTTCATCTTCCCAGCAGAGCCCTGGAATTTCTTCTCATTGGAGAATAATAGGTCCTGATCATTTTCCTTTTATTTCAATATTTTCTTAGAGATAAGACAATAAATATAATGCAGTTCCCATTACCAGATGTCACATACATACTACATAATAAAAACCCCTTACTAAATAAATTTTCCCCAATACAGTCGAGCATGGGGGTTCCATCTAAAATGGTTATGCAGCGTGAAATGATTATTTGTGAGCTCTGCCTTGGGGAAAAACAGGGAGAAAGGGAGAGTTTCTTTTCAGGGGGTGGAGACAGGGCTGAGCTAGGAGATGAGACGGGAGATAGGTCACTGTCCCGGGTGGGCAGAAAGGGCTGGGTGGAACCTCCAAAGTGACTTTGCTGATACTAACAGTGATCCCAGTAGGTTTGGAACCTCATTTGCTTGAGCCCTTGTGGCAAAAGCAATGATGAGAACCATTCTACTCCAAAAAGTCAGCACTGCCCTGTGGCTCTGGGTGTGTGTGTGCGTATGTGTGTGTGTGCACACATCCATGAGTGTGCACAGAAGTGTGTGTACCTCTTGCAGTCCAGAATTTCCCTGCTTCCCTGCTCACCTCCCTCCACTGGACTCTTGCAGCCTTTTCCAGGCTCCCTATCTTTCAGAGCAGACTCGCTCAGTGGCAGCAAGAAGCATGAGTAGATGGCATGGTGGTCTAGTGCTCAGAGGACCAGCATCGAATTAACACAGGCCTAGTTGCACAAAGACCTGACCCTGTAGTTCCAGGGATGGGTCTTGTACCTTTTCCTGGGCCGAGTCCCCACTCCTTTCTCCAGCTCTGGGAATTAAAACACTGATCTGTTCCTTGTACCCGAGTGCCTCCCTTTGAAACCCTTCAAGAAACTCCGCTTCCATGACCAGGGTGCCCAAAACCAAAATCAGATCCTAAATTCAACTCTGTGGCTAGGCCACTGGTATCAGGGGCCTCCTTGCTGCCTGCTTTCTGCCTGGGCTTCTGAGTATCCCCTGCTTGAAGATGCCCTGTCCTGACCTCTCTCTACCTATTTATTGGGGCACCCCTGGAAGGCCCGGAGGAGCTTCCCTGGACCCACCAGCATGCTACAGGGACTACCTGTTGGCTGTGACTTCATCTTGCTCCCTCCCTTCCATCCTTGGTCCCACACATGCCCTGGCAGCAACAGCCCCACAGACCCCACATCCATTTAAGGAGTCTGAGTGCCTGTAACTCCATCTGTCCTTCTCCATCCTTACTCTTCACTCATCCTGCACCAATGCGGGGCCTGCTTAGGAGAGGGAGCAAATTTGGTTGTAAGATAAGCTAGATATGCCCTGAAGGTGCATTTGCAGAGTGTGTATCCTGTTTGTGGTGGATCTAGGGGTGACGAAGAACATGAGGCTAAAGTCCCTCTAAGATGCCACTAGCTCTGCTTCTTTTCTTAAGTGGGAAAGAAAGGGCTCCATCAGTGTTATCTATTGGAGGCCAAATGCTTGAGGATAGTTTTGTGGTTCCCGACCCTCTTAGATGTCAAACCAGAGAGCAACTCAAGGGGTCCAACCCCCAGAACAGGACAGCAAACACACGTCCTGCACTGTTGACCTGTTCAGAGATTCTAAGCTTGCATCTGTCACAGGACATAACAAGAATAAATTTGCAGCCACGAAACAACAAGAGATGTGCCAAAGTTATGGTGTTGGAAGAGGCATAATGCTTTACCGATGCACAGCAACAGAGGCAGGAGAAGGGGCTGAACCGTACCTGAAGGTCGACCTGTGGGGAAGAGAAAGAAAGGCAGGTTCAGGGACCTAAACCAAAACCCAGGGGCAAGCAGATCCCAACAGCCCAGCTCCGGACCCTGCATTCCTTCTTCCTGGGCAGCCAGCCTGTTCCCTGCACCCCCCAGGGGACGAGACAATTACTCATCCCCTGTGCAGAGATATGAAAGAAAACCTGACCCACTGTAGGTTGTAGGGGGGTCAAGGGGGAAGGAAACTCAGCTCAGCCAGGTGTGGTTACTCTTCACAGCAATGATGATAAAAGAGAAGGGAAGAGAGAGATGTTAACAGGGTTGGAGGTAAGACAGAACCTAGATCAGATGTCAGTTTCTCAACATCAGGAGTTCCAACGTGAAGAAATTTCTTTTATTTCATCATACCACTGAAAGATATGGTGGGAATTTGTTCTAGGCCTCCGGTGTTTGTAAGGAATGTCTGTGTGCATCTGAATTGGGAAATACCTAGTTTTAATCTTGAACTGAATATTGCACTGAGGACACAGCCCTATTTTTAAGCCACTCTGCCATCTGCAAGATGCTTCTGTGTAATGTGTTGGATTGTCACGGTGACCCTGAAAGCAGATACTGAGACCCTGTTTTATGGATGTGGAAATAGTTCCAGCAGTCTAAGTGGCAGAGAAGGGAATAAAGCAAGCTGCTTTGCTTCCTTGGTCATTAAGACCCACCACCCGGCAGTGTCTTCTGCAGTTGGTGTGGGTTTCAGTTCTTTTCCTCTGCTGATCCTGCCTAACACCACCCACCCCAACACACACAACCATGTGTACAGACCACCTGATTTTCCCAGGCAGACTTTTCTGGAGCCCAAGAATGAGCTGGAAGCTCCCAGCCTGGGAGAGCAGCTTTGGGGTGAAGATGAAATGACTTGTCCACCCTTGTCCTTTTTCTCTTTCCTGTCTTCTGTTTGCATACCACCCATGTTTGTTCTGATGCAAGGCAGAGCAGTGCTTCCGTAGGAGTTGGGAGTCATGGGACCATGCCAGGGTGGGAGGGCCGTATACATTAGTCGTGCAAGCAGCACTGCCCGCAAACACCATCAGAGCCCTGCAGACTTCTGGAGGTCTACTTGCTGGCATGCACACAGCCTGTTTCTCAGCCAAACTGTGAAAGGAACCCAAGTGTCTCTTGAGCTGCCAAAGACTAGATGGTTCTCTGGTGTTCAGCTCAATCAGGATCCTGCAAGATCCATTGGGACCTCCTGGGAGCCTGAAGAGACCTCAGGTTTGAGTTCCTTTTTAGCAAAATGTACAGCTGAGAAATGCATCTCTGTATTTAATCTCAGTAGATATTTATCTCAGTAGATAAATGGGCTCAGCAGTGTTTAAAAACAGATAGGATTATGATCTTTCCAGGGCTCCCGAACTGTAAAGACTTTGGGCAAACTGGTTAACACAAGGCTGCTATGATGTCCAGCTCTGGGGCACCAGACTCACAGGTGGCAATGTGAACAGCATCCCCAGTTGTGCACTGGGGCAGCCCTCTTTCCCTCTGTGGGCTCCTGTCTCTTATCAGAAGAGGGGTGCAGTCCTGTTTGGTGCCCTGAACTATTAAACTATTAAATCCTGGCTGAGTAGACCAGATGCCTCCATTCCTTCCCAGCCCCTTTCCTTTGTTCTTCCCAGAAATAAGAGTTGGGGGTACTCTGAGGATGAGAATCCTCTCAGAAGGCACCTGAATCATTTGGGATTCTTGGCTGGAAGCAAGAGATACCAATCAGCGTGGGGTGAGCAGAAAGCCATTTATGGGAAGTCTAGAGGATGCAGCTGAGAAAGTGGGTGGGAAGGAGGGGAGACGGCTATGCAGCTGGACACCAGCCCAGGATCTGCCTACACTGCTGCTGTCGGGCCCCAGGATTTGCTGTACATAATCCCTCAGCTGGTTCTACCACTTTTAATGACTTCCTCAAGAGTCCAAACCCAGAGTGACCAAAACGGGGGGTGGGCAGGCATGAGAGGAGCATCTAATTGGACAAGTCTGGCTCACACACCTACCCCATTTGCAGCCAGGGGCTGGGGAGAGAGAGTATTTGGTCTCTTTGGTTGCCACAGTGGGGAATTAGGCCCTGCCTTCTACCAAGTGGAAGAAAGCGTTCAGGTGTCTGGTGGTGAGAAAGATGACAATTGTCCACTATTGCATCCTTAGATGTTCTTTTCCAGCCTCAACAGGTTTCAGGCACCTCAGAAGTACTGTGCCAAACCCCAACAATTTCTTTTCCATTGATTTCATGCAACTGGGAGCAGAAATGGGCTCAGAACAGAATCCAAAGGGCTCTCCTCCTTCTAGAGCCAGAATCATTGTTTTCCTTCGAGCTGGGAGCATCACCAGGAAAGCAAGTGCCTCCGCCTTGCTGAGAGACCCAGACCGGGGACCAGGAGCTCTGGTATCAAGTACCTTCCCTTCTAGCTGGACCTTGGGAAGGTCACTCTTGCTCTCTCAGCTTTGGCTTTCATATCTATAGAAGTAGTGTTTGAAGCGTAAGTGTGAACATGCTGAAGTACACTACCACCGTGAAGTCTTCTCATTGGAGTGAACTGCAGCCAGGACTCAGGACTGCTCCAGCATGAGCAGAGTACCCAGGAGCCCTGCCTGTCATACATGAGTTGACCCATGGTTCTGACTGTTGCCTTAGTCTCAGTGAACAGGAATGAAGATTATTCCTAGGGATGCTATAATCAGAGCCCCAGCCACAGGGGCTTGGAGGACATCTGGTGCCCAATCCCCAGCTCTGCCATTAACTCTAACCATATCACTTCACCTTGCTGGGCCTCATTTCCTTCAGCTCCACTATAAGGACAAGGGATCCTAGCATTTGATGGGTGCGGTACCATAGTTATCCAAGTCAGTCCATAGAGGGTGTGGAGCATATGATTTAAGAACCATACACTTTATCTTTGGGATGCGTTAATTTGGTGGGGCACCTGGGTGGTTCAGTCCGTTAAGCGACCGACTTCGGCTCAGGTCATGATCTCACAGTTTGTACATTTGGGCCCTACCTCAGGGTGTGCGCTGACAGCTCAGAACCTGTAATCTGCTTCGGATTCTGTGTCTCCCTCTCTCTGCCCCTCCCCTGCTTGTGCTCTCCTTCTCAAAAATAAATAAACATTAAAAATTAAAATTATTTGGTAAAGGAGGTGGGAGCAGAGGTATCAGATTTTCTTTAGTAACACTTTTAAGTAGTCTCAAAAAAAAAAAAAAAGAATTCTCCGATTAGCTCCTCCCAGTGGGATGGGTGCAGGCTGGTGGGTGGAAGGATGACCCCTCAGGAGCTGCAAAGCTGGTTGGGAGGGCCATGGGTGTGAGGAGGGGAGGTCAGGTAGAGAGAAAAACCTGGCTTTGGATGAGTGGCCAAGCACATATTTGCAAGCCAACCACCAAGACTGGATTTTGGTCTAAATACAAGAGAAAAACATACCTCCTGGTTTTACATCCAGGATTTATTTTTTCCTTTAAACTCCTCCCAAAGTTTAGCCAATGATTCTCAAACTTTCATGCACGTAAGCAGCACCCAGGGAGCTCGGTACAATGCAGACGTTCAGACTCCAGCTATAGAAGTTCAGATTCAGAAGGTGTTGGATGGTCCCAGGAATCTGCATTGTTAAACAGCTGGTCTTGGACCAGACTACTTTTTGGATAACAAACATTTGGGCTTGCAGCATACCAGGAAATGCTGACAAGTGACATGGTTAGGAGGTGTGTCCCTCTGTGAACTTGGTCAAACCTGATCTCCTCTCAGGTTTTCCTGTAAATTTAGAGTTGAACCAGGTGAACTCTATAGTCCTTTGGGTTTTATGTCTGAGGTAGTTCAGTGAAATCTCCCAGCCTAGTCAGCTTCTCTCTCTGCACAAGGAATACACAAATGTCCGAAAGGGCAAGCCCTGAAGCAGGCTGCCTTACCTTGAATACCTTGAAGGTGAGTGGAAATTTCTCATCTTTTGCCTTTAAATTTTGCGGCATGATGTTGAAGGACATGACGACATTGTTGTCTTCCATACTCTCTGGCACAGAGAAGATGAACTGCGTGTCCCTCAGAAGTTCTTCTGCATGAGAAAGAGCAGTCACTGGAGCTCAATTCAGCTCCTATGACTCCCAGATGGGGCCATGTTGGTTCAGAAAGCTCTGGTGGGTTGTATTGGACACTCTGGATTTGGAGACTAAGGGGCAGGCCCCAGGCCCCACGACTACTACTTATAGCACAAGCTTCTTTGTTTTGTGAGCCTCTGTCTCTTCCTCTTAAAAACAAGAAGGGGAAGAATATTCCCCACTGGGTGAAAATGTTTCTTAAAGTTGAGGGCTATTTTTAATCATAAGTGGAATTTCAGAATCCTCAGGTATGTATGAGCTTACACACTGGCGATAACCATCAGAGCCTGGAAATGATGTCAATCCCCAAGCACCAGGGGAGACAGAGGAAAACAGGCAGAGAGATGGTAATTCATAGCACTTCACTACCCAAGCATGCTCCTCGGAGCCAGGGCAGGAGACAGAAGGAAGGTGAGGACTGTTAGATTCAGATACATGAAAGAATGAAGATAAGTCAAGATAGAGCTGAAATCAATACACATCCTCAGGTTCGGGTCACAACTGGGGAGCTCTGAGAGGGGAATGCGGAGACACAGAGGCTTCCTGTGAGGGCTAGACTACATAATGCATTCAAGTGTACTTAGCAGTGCAGGGCAGGTGCTCACGCACTGGCTCCCTTCTCTCTTTCCCTTGCAAAGAATCACTAAGAACAGCCCCAAGGTACCATTTTGGTTAGTTCATTGATATGCACTATATCCAGGGAAGGGGACTTTGGCCCCACAGTCAGACAGATGAGGCTCTGGAAGGTGAATCAGTAAATTTGCTACCCAAGTATGACTCAGGAGTTTCTTAGAGTCCATCCATGACCACCAGAATTGTGAAGATCCTTGAGGTTGAAAACAGGGGCACCCTGGGGTCATTCAAGCAAACCATTCTCAACAGGCAGGTGCTGGGGAAAGGGAATGCTCATGTCTAGGTGCAAACACACCCACATTCACACTCACACATACGCAAACTTGTTTGTGTAGCTTCTCCTATGGACGATGTGTAAGCACGCTCAGGTTCACGTTCATAGGGAGCTATTTCACTCATCTGTGTCACAAATGGGGAGCAGGAGGTGCAGCGAGAATATGTGACCCTCCCAAGGTCACACTTAAGATTTACCTCAGGGGAGCCCAAAGACAGGTTCAGAGGTGCCCACCTCTGAGATCTCAGTATGCTGTTACAGGATGTACCAACCAGCATGGGACAGGAATATTCTCCCTTATGTCTGGATGGGGCAAAGTGATGGTTTAACCCAGGCCTCGACTTTTGTCCAGTGTTGTTTCCACAGCTCCCCACCACTGAAGAGCGGTCAGCCTGTCTTTCTGGGAGGCGGGTGGAAGTCAGTAGGACAGTGGGAGAGCATGACAGGGCAGGGGAGGCACACTTGAGATTCTCCCACCCAGCCCACCCAGCAACTGTTTCCCTTGGAGAAACACAGCTGTCCCTTTAGGCTGACAGATTCCTCTCCTTTCAAGTTCAGGCTGATGGTCCAGAATCAAAAGCCACTGAGACTTGAAGCCAGGACTGGGCTAGGGCTGGAAGCTTCCATCTGGCAGAATCATTACCAATGTCATCACTACCTGTGGTGTTTCCTGGAACTGCATGGTTCTTAAACATCATTTGGGACCATCTTTCAGGAGGCATGTTTCCATGGTTTAGACTGACTGGAAATTGGTTACATACGTATAGGCAGGAAAAGTTGTCTTGGAAATCTTGACATGACATCCTGTTATAAACAGATACACATCATTTCACTGGTTTTGTCCCTAGGGTGGGGGTTCCCATCTCCCCACTGTACCTTTGTCAATTCTAGTCTCCATGGACTTACCACTGTCCTAACCCAAGACAAGGGCCTCATTCTGGCTCATTCACTATCAAGTACCTTTCTGTTCCCTCCAGGGGTTGAGAGAATAGGACAGAATAAAATTTCTGGGTTCTGCATGTCTCTCTCATGGCCAGAAGGATGGCTCTTGTCTCTCTCCGCTCTGGGTCCTATACACTGTTAAGAAACGCCTTTCCCTTGGTTCCTTTGCCAAATTCATTGCTGAATCAGAATAAAATGGGTTCAATACCTAAAACCCCATCTTGTAGTGTGATTACAGTGGAGATATTGGAAATATTTTTCCTTTCTAATTGACATTTGTCTCTCTGCTTCTTAATAACTTAGACCCAGTCTCCTCTTCACACATGCTAAATTTTATTTAAATATGTTATTAAGTAAACCACAAACCTCTCAGGAAATGTCCATATTATCCTTTAAGATGTGAACACATGGCAGAGAATGGGTTTTTAAAACATCTAGTCCTGCATAGCTGCTGGACGAGGATACGGATGTCTCACTCAGAACTCTAGAGTCAGGACTGGGAGATTAATACTGAATTGCTCTTTTGGAAGACTCTGGAACCCCAGGGTGAGACTGTAGGTCCTAATGGGATGGCGTAGAAGATACAGGCATGATAACCAGGCATCCTGGTTTTCAGGAAACTGTTGATTTCAAAGGTTTGGTGTCAGTATTCCCTTTTGCCATTAACATTTCCTGGAAGTTCTGATATTTCAGACTGAAATACCTTTCACACAAAGAGAAAGCACACAAATAATTTCCCATCCAAAGCTTTCATGTCTTGGTGGAAAAAACAGTCTCCTTCTACATAGAGGTCTCTACAAAGCTAATCTCTAGTCTCACAAAAGTGTAGGGAAAGGAGGAGGGATTGAGGGTGTGGGCAATAGTTAAAGTTTTAAAATGCAACTTAAAAAAAAAATACCAAAACTCGCCATCGTCCTTATTCTCATACAGCAGTCTTCTCCATTGGTGGTGGGTTTCCTGCCATTCTGGCGACCTGGGCACACAGGGACAGACCACAGGGTGAGATCTCCCAAAGCATTTCACCTCGGCAAAACATGCCCCAGCAGAAGCCCTGTCCCTCATTCATTCTGGGGGTGCAGGTGGAGGGGGTCATTCTACCTAGTGACAGGATTCGGTCATTCTCTGTAGGCTGGTGGCTCCCAAATTGTCCCCAGCATGATCCTCTTTCCTGAGCGTTAGATGGATACATGCTAGGGGCCACGCCACATCTCCACCAGAGCCCATAGTGGTCTGGAAACCAACCTACCCCAAACCGCACCAGTCCTCTGTCTCCTCCCATTGCTCAAGTGAAAACTCAAGAAGCCACTCCCTCGTGCCCCCTGACATCCAAACAATCACCAGATAGCAAAGATGTAGGATTCCACCTCTGAAACCCCTCTCAAAACTATCCACTTACTTCCCTCCTTCCTGCTGCCCTCCTAGTTCAGGAAGCCTCATCTCCTTCTTGGACTTCCCACCTCCCTCTCCATTCTGCCATCAAAAAGAATCTTTCTAGAAGAGAAATCAGATTCTGCCATCTCCCTGCTTAAAATACCTTTTCTTCTCAGGATGAAGTTAAAGCTCCCACATCAGAACCTTGGCCTCTGCCTACCTCTCCAGCCCTACCTGAGCAGCTCCCTACTTCCCCATACAGCCCACACTTGAATTCTACCCTTAGATCACAATTGTCCTCATCTCCTTAGTAATACCTGTCCTGCCCCCACCCTGGCCTTCGCCATGAGGCTCCCTCTACCCAGGAGACTCTTCCTCCTTTCAGTCCTTTAACCCAATGTTATTCCTCTTTCCTCCTAAAAGGTACCTCTGCTGGGAAACCTTGACTGTTTCCCTGTGGTGTCCCCACTTCACCTCCAGAGTCAGTGTCCCTCCTTGGGACACACACGGCACCCTGTACCATTCCTGTCTCAGGACTTAGTGCCCTATGCTTCTAGTGCTTGTGGATTTCTCACTGTCCCTCACTAGACTCCGAATTCCAGGAGCTCAATGAGCATCTCTCACCATTACCTGATCACAGGGGCTGGCACAGGCCTTGGCAAACAGGCATGCAGCAGTTCTCTGCTTGCTTAATTTATATAGTTGTCCAGTTCATCGGGATCATGTTTTCCAGAAGCTAGTCCTAGGGTCTGTGAAGGAGGAGGCCCTCACAGGCAGAAGGGAGCAGCTGTCCAGCCCCCTCCTAGTGGCAGAGACATGCGCATAAGCAACAGGCCCCAGAGGCACAAACATGCAATGAATTTATCTCTAGGAGTGGCTTGTACTGAGGGCCTGGGTCAGCTCGGTGTGGAAAAGCAAGGCAGGGACCACCACTCAGACTTCGGGCTTTCAGGCCGAGCCAGTCAGATGTGTTATTGTAAAATGGCAATTTTATAATTAAGTGATAATTTCATTTTCTGCAGTGTGTAAGGAAAAATAAATGTAGTGTAAATCAATATGCTATCGATTCACGCAAGTTTGCCTTTAAGTGTGTGCGTCTGAAATTTCAATTATGGCGGAGATTGGACCATCCGGCTCCTTCTATCCATTTTCACTCCTTAAAAAGTAGGGGGGAAATCGACCACCTGCATGGAGACTTGGCCCCGTTTCTGGTGGGAGATGGTGAGCCTAAACGCAGCCGGTGTGTGATCCTTCAGAGTTAGTGTGGCCAGGTGTGCTCCCGTTCCCTGCTCTGTACACGACTCCCCTGTCGAAGGGCCTTCACAAATCCTATGCCCGTAGGGTGTAAATCCAAATTTATGAGGTGACATTGGGCTCTCTGGCCCCAGCCCCCAGCATTTCTTTTCCAGGTTCTGCTGCTGCAGGCCAGTTTGCTCGCCCCAAAGAACACACTGTAAGTGATCCCAGCTCAGCACAAGGTCTATACTTCCCCCCACCTTCCTGGTGACCTCTTCCCAGGTGAGTCATGCTTTTTTTTTTCTGCTTGAGTTCAAGTTCGACTCTGTGAAGCTTGCCCTGAACATACCAACCCATGGGAAGCTTCTCATCCTTAATCTCTGGTGCCCCTTGCTGCCTTCACTGCTCATGAGATATTTAGCATAGGGGATGTGGGCAAATTATCAACTCAGTTAAATCTGTTGCCTCTTCTCCTATGCAAGGCACATGTGTCATTGACGTGTGCCCTTCCTTCACTCCAACCCCAACAGCCAACCGGGAATCAGGGATTCTGCCAGTCACAACACCCCTGGGCCATATTGGCAACTTGGGGTAATGACTGAGAAGAACTGGCAAAGGCCAGAGGTTAAGATTTACCCTGGGGGAGGAGGGAGGCTACCCCAGGGAAAGAGGAATGAATAAAGGCAAGATAAAAGGAGAAAGGGGAGCAGAGGGTAAAATAAAAACACAACGCTCTCCAGTGGTTCCTCCTGTTGCAAGTTCATCCCCCTTCTGCTGAGGGGATTCAGCAGCCCTGTTCTCCAGGGGGCATCTGAGACCCACCAGGTTCCTTCTATGAATCCATGTTGCTTATTCCCTCCCTTCCGCCTGCCCCCCCCCCACCCCAATGGACATTGATCTTATGTTTGCCAAGTGCCCACGTGAGCTGGCACACGCCAGCTGTTGGGGCTCAAAGAGGATCAGAGTGGCCCTTGCCGCAGACCAGCCTGTGGCGTCATGCCAGGTTCTGGGCAGCCAATAAGCAGGACAGGGACACTGGCCAACTCTGTGTTTGCCTTCCAGAACGCACTTCTCACTGTATTGGTTTTTACTGCTCGTTGGGTCCTGTTCACCTGTTTGTCTGAATGCTTTGCATTTCCTTTCAAGTCTTCCTCTCTTTCCCACCACCTTCCCTCCCCTCGCCCCTTGCTGGCTGCCGGGGGAGCAGGTAACCTGTCACTGAGTGACCTATCACTGGCCATCTCATTCTTAATCGGCAAGGGTGTGGGGACCAGGGATCAGTCTTCTTGGCAGCTGAGAAATGCTAGCTTCGCTCCAGGGAACCACTGGCCACAGAGCTGGTCCCCACTGGCCAGCCAGGTCAAGAGAGTAGCTGCCTGCAACATAGCCAACGGGCATCTGACACTTACCTCCATTCACTTCTATGAGCAAGATTGAGTCCAGACATCAAGTGGGAGTCCAGATCAGTAGGAAGGATGGACAACCCAGGTGGCCAGATCTTTGGCTCAGCTCCCCAACTGCCCCCCAAAATGAAGTCTTTTCCTCATGGTGTCATCAGGATCAGAATCGCATGGGATCCTTTTATGGGATGAGGCTCCTCCTCTCCATCTCTCTCTGCTGATAGAACTTGGCTTCTTTCCTACTCCCTCCCCAATGCTCAAAAACAAACAAACAAACAAACAAACAAACAAACAAACCCTCATTCTGGGTATGTGGGTTCACGGTGCTGGACTGTAACCTTCTGGGGGATAGATACTGGGTCTTGTCGTCTGTACATATCCCACAGTACACAGTGCACTTAGTGCAGAGAGCACACACTCGGTGTCTAATAGATGCCTGGTGAATGGCATCATGGGAATATGAGTTGGGCCCACAGCCACACACCGGTGTGAACTGGACAGGCCTGCAGTGAGATCCACAACAGGGGAGACAGAGGCCACCCTCTGGGGGCAGGGTGTTCTCTGCATCCCAGGTCTTCAGGAAGGGTAGAGACAGGGTTTCAGAAGCCATACCTGTCTGCCCAGCGCCCTCTCCATTCCGTGTTGCCCCAGGGGTTCCACAGGCGGATAAGATCCTCCCAGCTCCCCCGGTACTGAATCTGCAAAGAACAGAAAAAGAAACTCTCGGGGCTCTCCAGCAAAAGTCAGCAGAAAGAGGGGATATGAATGCAGCTGCTTTTTACCTCCAAGGACTAATTTAACTTCTGACCTCATTTGGCTGCAGCCAGAAAAAAAAAAAAATTGAAAGGAAAAAAAAAATCAATGTGTCTCTGCTGCCTGCGTGAGGTGGGAATGAGGGAGGAGGAAACGGCCCCTCTCTCTGCTCAGCACCTCAAAGGGTGGGCACAGCTTCATCATCCCGTATTGGTGCCTCCTGGAATGTGGGCTGAGATGTCAGAGCAGATCAACAGCGTGTGGTGCTACAGAGGGGACAACCTGATGGGTCCCCAGCCTCCTGCAAGTCCCGTCCCCACCGGTCTCTCCATTCGACAGACAGGGCTGTTTCTCTGCCTGCGGCCCACAGGCAGCTGTGCCGGGGTCTCCATGGTGTGGTCCTGAGCGACGATGCGGAGGCGGCAGACCGAGCAGGAGCGGGATGGCCTGGGGGGCAGGAGAGCCCCTCATAGCTCTTCTCAACCTGCACCCTGGCACTGCCCCAGGCCCCCATCACCCGGCCTCTGCCGGCACCTCGACGGGCTGAACTTCTCTTCCTTCCCCAGGCACCTCATGGTCACCAGCTCCCAGATACGGAGGCCAGCACACGTGCTTCTTCGGGCCACGGAGGCCAGAGGGCAGGATCGTTGACAAGTTACAACGGAACAGTCGCAACCCTTTGAACCTACGTTCCCAGATCCAGAAGCCTTTGGCCTGGTGGGGGGAATTAAAGCATGGTGCTGTTGTAGGCATGACACTGATCTGTGCTAAGGTCGTCTGTGGAGGCCAAGGCCTGCAGGGCTGAGAGAAGGGCCTCACTTGCTCAGTGGTTCCAGGTCAGAGGCGGCGGACAAAGCCAGAGTGCAGGGTCACCATATGGAAAAGAAATCCGCGTGTGAAGCCGGGCTGGGAGCCAGGTGCCGGCTGAGAGCATTACATCCCTCACCCCTCATCCCCACCCCCCGCAGTGGATGTTTATAGAACCCTCGTCTTGCACAGGAAGAAACGGAACACCAGGGAGGTTAAGCAACTTTCCCCAGGCCTCAGAGTAAGTGGCAGAAGAATTCTCACTCCAGCCACTGTCAGTCTCCTAAGCCCAGGCTCCTGATTTGGAGATGGGAGCAGATAACGGCTTCAGCAATCCAGGGCCAGCTCACTCTCTGGTGGGGCCACAACCCTGACCTCTCATCTCACCCCTGGGTCACCTGGCCATGGCCCATGTCATCACCAACAGGGCAGTGCCATGAAGGAGCAACGCAGTGAGACAAGGGCCAAAGAACTTGGCTTGGAGAAGGTTCTTTTCCATCCACTTCTATCTGGCTGGCGCCGTAGGGGAAGGTGCTTTGGCTTTTAATGCCACATGGGAGAGGAGAGGCTCCTGGCACATGCTCGGGTTTCCCACCCCTCTCTGTCCCACCCCTAGGCACTCCAGGCTTTGCACACACAGTCGATTTATTAACTGGCAGTGCCTGATGGAGCAAGGGCATGAAAAATGGTTGCCCGGTGGCCCAGAAAGCTTAATGAGCCACCCTCAGTGCCTAACATAGTCGGGGCTCAGTTGGGCACAGGGGAGACGAACGGCCAGTGAGTGGAAGGAGCCGTAAGCAGGGCTAAATGAGGCATGCAGATAAACACTCACCCCCTTGCCCAGGGGAGGCAGTGCAGAGCTAGGTGCATAATAAAATATGCCAATCTCATTTATCTTCCTGTGTCCCGCCCGGAGGAGGATGAGCAGATTAAAAAACACACTGCATTTATGGGCTGGTTTAATCTTAGCACTCGTGGTCAGTTGTCACCTCCTCTTTCTGGAGGAGAAATCTTTAACCAAGTCAAGTTCCTGGGCCTTGGCAGGGAGGCTCGGGAGTCACACTCAAGGCCAAGGTCATGACTACCTCTGAGAATGAGCACTTGTTTCACTCTCCTGGCTACTTACTATACCCCTGGCCCTGGTCAGTTCCCTCAGAAAGGGTATCCCTGGGTGAGAGGTGACCCGTGTTATCTAGTGTAGGATAATATTGCCTCATGTGTATTCTATTAAATGCTAGTTCTGCAAGCTGTTAATAATTCTTCTGAGAAGTGGTTTCATGATTAATGGTAGATTAAGACCAAGCTGTCCCTGTATTGTCAGTACTGGCCTTCTTAGAGCCTTTAACATGCTAATATCCACTGTGAATCTCCAAGAAGGGGATATAGTGAGCAGCATTTCCCAAGGGTATTTGGAAAACTGCTTTCACAGAGGATCTCACCAGGCTGGAGTCCTTACAGCACATGCTAGGAGGTGTTAGCAGACCCTGAGTGGCAGGAGTGGCAGGAGTGGGAGGGGCAAGGGGGATGGACCATCCAGGACAAACAGTTTGATGGCCAACACTAAAGGGGAGGTGTCCTGTTTAGACCTCTCACTGTGTTATAAGAACAACTCCTAGTGTGTGCTGTGGGGGAGCCAACGTTCAGGCTATGAACAGAACCATCAGGAGCCCAAACCCTGATTCCCGTATTCACCTGTATGGGCTTAGCCCTAGGTGTTCACATGGTCACTCTATAACCTGGCAGTCACTTTTATCCCATGCCCAGCTCTGCGGGGACACACATTCCACGGCCATCTGGACCTCTTAATTCACAAGTCCCTTCTGCCCCGTGTTCAGAGGAGAAACAAAGACTGTCTCCATGTATAAATGGCCTTTTCCAGGAGTGGCAGAGACAGCATGCAGGTACCATGGCTCCTTCATTCCATGCCCAGCACCGATATCATTCTTCAATCACAGCTTTTCCACTAAATCTGGAAGCAGTGCCACAGTCTTGTTCACACATAATCCGAGCAGCACTGCCAATGGATCCAGGTTGGCACACGAGAAAAGCGATTTGCTACCCGTAGCCTAGACTTTACACACCTGGGACAGGGAGTCGTGGGAAGCAGAGTGTCTGTATGGCCTGGAGTGACGATGGTACTGGCTGTCCCCACTGAGAATTCTGAGACGGCCTTGGGAGAATTCAGGGGAGGAGAGTCTGGGGCTGCTGCGTCTAGGATCTCTTCTGGCCAGGGTTAATCAGGACAACCTCCTCTTTGCTTGTGGGAAGAAATGTATTTTGAGCTCCTCGTATACATTCTATGATGGAGGCGGAGGTTCAGTGACATCGTCTTGACAGGCCAAAGACAGATGCTATCATTCAGTCATGCAAGTGTACTCATCCATTAATCCAATGAGCATTTATTAGGTACCTACTGTCTCCCAGGTGCTGTGCAGAAGAAGCATTTTGTGATGGATCTCCTTAAGGAGAAGAGCGTAAGGCAGAAGATACTATCTTTGTTTTGTGGAACACTTGCCAAAACACAAAACGATGAATCAACTGACCTTAGGTCCCTGGACAGGAGGTGGACGGATACAGGGAGAAGGAAGGCAAATGTAAGAAAGCATGCCAGAAATAGAACCCGACACCGTATGTTTTATGGCTCATAAATACCTGTGAAAAATGTACCCTGGAGCTTGGAACACTGTCTCTCAGGGCCCAGAGGACATCATCAGACCCCATGAGTTGCGGGAAATAGAGAAGACTGGGGAACGTGTGTGGGAAATCACTGTGTGGGAAACCACACAGCTGTGTGATAAGCACAGAGGAACTGAGGAGACATGGTGTCTAGGCCCAGCCATTTCAAGTAGCTGTGTTAACCCTGACCTTCCCCTCGCAGGCCTCAGCTTCTCAATTATGGATGGAGGAGGCTGGACTTTAGCAGTGTTTTCCAGTCCAAATGATACTGCACACAGTAATCACATATACTTTCGTCCACCTAAAGTCAGTTTCTGCATCAATGGGAAGAACTGTCCTCCTCCTCTGCCTCCCCCTTTTCCATGGGAATAAAGTCTAGCTGGGCATATGGTGGCCTAGCTAGAGAGTATGTTTCCCAGACTCCCTTGGGCCTCAGTGTGGCACTTGGTTGATTTCAGACTAATGGGATCTGAGAGGAAATGGTGTGTGTGTGTGTGTGTGTGTGTATGTGTTCTGTGATGCGTGCTTCTCTATGGATGTATAACTGTCCCCTGGTCTCTTCCCTGGCTGGGAGAGGAGGGACTTGGAGCAGCTGCCCTGGGCTCACGGGTAGAGGCCCCATGTTGCAGATGACAGAGCCACCTGTCAGCTCTGGGTTTGCCCGCTTACCTCAGAGAGAAATGAACCTTGTTTGAGCCCCTGTATTTTGGAGTGTCTTTGTGGTAGCAGTTTAGTCGACACATAACAAATAAAACCCTTTCAGAGCAAAACTTGCCCCAGGCAATCGGGTGGCTCATTCTGTTTTCTTTTGGGGCTAATCCCACAGTCTAGCTAGACACTCAGCCTGCCTGAGATCAGGTCAAGAATGGCAAGATCGCTAGTAGGCATCTGGGGATAAAGATGCCGGGCACCAGAGTTTCTGGATGAATAGAAGGAATATTCGAGGCCGTCCACATTGAGCTTGCTGAAGGCATGTGATGCTGACCCCTGCTTAGAGGAGCAAGAAAACAGGGTTCAACCCCCGGAAGCCTTACCCGCTCGGCTCCGGTCACTGTGTAGGCATGCTGACTCACCAGGCCGTCTTCCATTCTCCTGGCCTCACCTGTTGGCTTTAAAGGACGAAAGCAGACCAAGCATTAAGCATTCACAGGCTCTTCAGAAAAATAGAAAAGCACAATTCAATCAGCAGCTAAGCTGTGGTGGGATGAAAAGCATCCCACTGACTCACACTGGAACGGCATATGTTCTTGGAACTCTTTTCTAGAGAGGCAGAGTTTGAAGGCTGCTGGGTGGTTGAGGCCCCAAGCATTTCGTACCTCAGGGGACTGCCCCATTACTAACAGAACCCCACTGAGTCCCGAGGCTGACCTGGACTGTGTGCTCCTCCAGTCACTGGTCACCAATGACACACAGCACAAAACACGTCGGTGGGGCATTCTGGGGGAGTCGGGAATACCCACCACCCCCGTGCCATGAGTAACTAACTGGGGTGCAAAATGCATATTAGTTTTCAGGTGGCATTTCAGATTGGGGGTGTGTGACTCAAAGCTCACGTGTTTACAGGGTGAAGGAAACATCCTCACGGATAGGGGGCTGGCTGTCTCAGAATAGACTCCGAAATAATTTGGAGGATCACCCAAGCTTTTCAAAATGGGACACACTGACCTTGGGATGCTGTCTTTGGAGCCAGTGAGAATCAAAGAGTGGCCCAGTCACTCCAGACCCCACTGCTCACATGAAAGCACTAGGTAAAGGCTTTGGAGTCAGGCAGCAGCATCTGAACCCTGATCAGCCACTTGCTGGCTGTGTGATGGTGAGTGTTTTACTTGGCTTCTCTGAGCCCATTTTCCTCTTCTGTAAGTGAATTCTGCAACCCCTCTCCCAGAGGGAAGGCTGCTGTGAGGATTCAATCAGGCGGCCTCAGTGAAGGATGGTCTCCATGCTCTGCGACGTCTGCTTGGCTATGCCCCTGACTACCTGAATGGGTTGGTGGCTGGACATTCCTGGGCGAGGAAGGGCTCCACCCAGTGTCGGGAGTCTACTCACCGAGGCCGGGGTGCCGCAGGTCACCAGGGAGCCTGCCTTGGCTGCTGTCTTCAGTATCATCACCAGGTCAGAAGGAAAGGAGTGCAGGTCGATGCCGGTGACCACCCCTCCTGTGAGGTCCACCAGGGCATCAGGAAGGAAGCCGTAGTGCAGGTTGAGATAGGACCCATGAAACCTGGGAGAGGGAAAGTCACAACCTCCCCTGTGGCGACTTTGGTGAGATGCGCCAGGCAGGGAGGTTGCCCACCTGACATCCGCATATTGCCCAGAGAAGGAATGCCTGATCTTCACCTGTACTAGGGCCACCTGCCTTCCATTCACGACGATGGCGTTTCCAGCAAAGCGCCACTGTCCTTCCCCTGCTCAGCTGGGGCTGGGCGACCTCACAAGCAGCAGTATTGTGCAGAGGTCAGAAGTTCAGGTGCTGGAGCCACAGGGCAGGGGCTGAATCCCAACCTCTCCTTATATTTAACCGCTTAACCTTGGATAAGTTATTTAACCTGGCATGTGGCAAGCCCTCAATAAACACTGGATATTCTGGTGATGAATGTCCACTGTTTCCTGTTCAGTTTAATGATAGTGGTAAGTACTCATGTGAGGGATACTGTGCTAGGCACAGGCTGTTCAAAGATGGGCAACCCCCTGTCCCTGCCCTCCAAGAGCTCAGCCAATGACCCTGATGCCTGCTGTGGCCACATGCAGCCTCTGTTCTCATGTAGTGTGAAGCATGGTCCAGAATTCTTACTCTCAGGACTAACCCACTCATCCCAGGATCATCAGGGATGTTAGTCAACTTGACTGAAGGTAACACAGGTGAGGACAAGTCCTACACAACATGACTTCAAAGCAAGCCACCTGGAACCCTCGTACATGTTCTGTAAAGCACTTCTTCCCACTCTTGTGTGGGGTTTCTGCCCCTGCCCAGGGTTATCACCTCATTTCACTTCCTCCCTATTATCCCCCAAACCTGAGTAGCCCCAATCACTCACTAGAGAGGCCGACAGATTCCAAATTCAAGAGCCAAACCACTCGGGTTCAACTCCTGGCTTCCCCTCTCATGAGCTCTCAATCCTGGGCAGGAAGCTGAGACTTTCTAAGGCTCCCCTTGCTCAGTTGGGGAGTGGGCATGTAACAGTCCCTGCCTCGATGGGCTACTGTGCCCCTTCTGCCAGTTCTTGCATGGATGACATGCAGAAAGTATCTGGCTTGCAGAGTGCATGCTTGTTACATCACTATCAGGCACAGCAAGGCCACCCTCGCTCAGCAAGGCCACCCTCACTCTGCTTCTACCTCCACAACTGTTACTTCTTTGCAACAGCCCTCTGCCATGGGGACATTTTCCTTAGAATGTCTACTTTCTGCCCTTGGGGTTCCGTTTGCTATGAGAGTGAGTAGATCATCTTGGAACAGAGAAGAAATGCCTGAGGGCCCAGGGAGAGCTTGGGGAAGAGCACACCTCTGAGTTTATCCAGGTAAGGACAGTGGGATGGGCATTCCAGGGAGGAAGAATCCCCGAGCCAAAAAAGCATGGTGGAAGGGAGCCAGGGATGGTGCTCCTGGAAGAGAGGCTAGATGGACCACTGAAGCAGGCCAGAAAAGGGCAGAATTGTTTTGAGAACTCAAGTTCCTGTCAATGGGGTCAACCAAAAAGGCTCCCAGGGAACCCTAAAATACAGGCAATGCAAACCCAAAAAAGGACATGGAGCTGAGGCCAGGCAGGGAGTGGGGAGAAGACCCTGCCTTCTGGTCTCAGAGCTGCCCAGTGGGAGACTTCCTCACCACTGCCCCTGTCACTCAGCCTTCTCACCAGAGACCTTCTCTTCTGTCCCTGGAGGGATAAGCCAAGGCCAAGACCCTCATAAGCTGGTGGCAATGTGGGCAATCTCTGACCATGGCTTTCTTTCTTGTCCTGTGAATCAGGGAGGGGGTCTGGGTCTGAGATCTTCCCTGCTGCCCCTCCAGGGGGCCTTCAGCCTTCCCTTCCTGGTCCTTCACTTGGAAACAGTAAGGTTGACTGGGTAGGCTTGTGGGGTCCTCCAGACCCTCTTATCTCACTATATCTCCACCTCTGCCACTGGGCGTCACTCAGAATTCACATAAGTTCGCTTCAGCAAATACATGTCAAGTAGCCAGTCAAAGCAGGACAATGTCCCAGGCACAAATGCCACGGAGGGCTTAAAAGAGTCTTTTTACAAAAGAAAGCTCTGGATACACCGAAGGGCCCTTCTACAGAAACTGCCATGTGACAGATTGATCTCAACTTGTTAAAACTGGTTCTTAATCTTATCTTCCTATCTCCCTAGACTCTTATCTCTGGGGTATTTACTTAGTCAAATTCAAAGTCTTATTCAATGACCTTATTCAATTCAAAGTCAAATTCAATGACCATTATCAAAGGGTCTTGCCTAGTTGGGGCTGAATGCCTGACTCTTGATTCCCCACATGTATTCTGGCTCTGGGTCCTAGATTAGGAGGGGCTTTGCTGAAGGTACTGGAAGTTCACAAAGATTGGGGTTCTGGAGCCCATTCTAGAACCCACCAGTGTGACCTCCCACACTGCAACAGCCCCATCTAGATGCCCTCAAGAGCCCTCTCTGGCTTTAAACAGGGCTGCATCAGAGCCATTCCAGAAAAGCAGCCCAGGCCCTGTCCTGATACATTGGCCCACTGCTTTGGTGTCTATGGGCCTCCTCTGATAACTTATGCTTACAACAACCTACAGTTGCCACAGAGATACTCAATGCATGGGGAGGCCAGCCGCCCCTCTCTCACTGTCTCTCCACAATGTCCACAAAGCCTGTCTCAGCAGAAGCTGGGTATTTTGACAAGGAGTTATCTCTCTGCTTCACAAACATGAGCTCACGAAGACTGCTGATGCTTCAGAAACATGGCAACTATTCTTAGCCCCCTTTGCTGACAGGAAACAGAAAGGGAAGAAAGATAGATCTGTGTTCACCACACCTGTCATTACACCTTGTCACCTGAGCCCAGGAATTCTGAGAGCGTCTTGTTCTCGTCTCTGTGCTTCAGCTTCATTTGGGGGAAATGTCTATCTGCCCAGCAATGCTAGGAAAGAGGGATGAATTTAGACATCTAAATCAGAACCAGAAAGGATGCTGAAATGCTGTGACTCTTAATTGCCAAGATTCCATACAGGATGATATGCAGCCTATCAGATCTTGTCCCGCAATCTCCTATTTTATGACTTCTGGGGACAAAACCTTGCCAACATAGATCTGACTCAACCGATTCGTTTCCAGACTCCCCAGTTGCAAGGAGAGTTGAAAGTTTAGAATGCATGTGTTCACTGGCCTACATTCTTGGCGGGGGAGGGAAGGAGGGTCATCTCCATCTGGACGAATGCGTTCTCCATGTTTGTGCTGTGGTAATTGTGTGCCAGACACTGAGTCCCAAAGAAGCAAAGAGACAAATCTTTTTCCTATAGAACTGACAGCCTCAAGGGATGATGGAAAAGCACACAACAAGGGGAACACTTGACCTTGGGCTGCTCATTTCAGTGTTCTGAGCCTCAGTTTCCTCATCTTTCAAAGAAGGAGGTAGGGCTTGAGACTGACAGAGGTCCCCTCCAGCTCGGATAGCTCAAATTCTATTGTGCTCACTCCTGCATTCTATGATTTCCTTCTTTGGTTGGAGGGGAAAGCTTTTAAACAGCTTACTAGTTTGAAACATTTTATCCTCACTAGATTTCTTTAGGCAGTAGAATGTGGATTCTGGGTCCACTTTCCCATTTTCTTTTCAAGCTGAATGATTGCTTTAGGTTGACTGTTAACAAAATGGGGTCAAAGTCATCATTTCATTCCACAAGGTTTCTAATTCTCCAAGTGAACTGGCATGCTCCCCTTTTCACATAAGGGAAAAGCAAAGCCCTGAAGTGGGGAGGGCTGAATCCACAGTGGAAAGAAATGGCAGTGTTTGCGTAAGTCACTTAGAAGCAAATTAACCTCCCCAAACATATGGATTGGTTCAACAACCTTGGCTGTTATCTCGGATTCATTCTCAAATGCTAATGAACAGCTCTTCTTGACACTGGAAATGAGCAACAGCTTTAGTTTTTCACAAGTAGGCTTGACAAAAAGAATGCAAAAAAAAAAAAAACAAAAAAAAAAACCTCTTGAGATGCATGGCTGTTCAAATTGTAACCTCCAGAAGGGTAGAGACTGGGGTGGTCTGTGGGGTTGTTGGCATCCTCATGGCATAGGACTGAACTCAGCAGGGTCTTCAGTCTTCCTAACTGATGTGCCTGGGTCAAATAACTGAAAACCCCAGCAGATTCCATCTAGTGACTACCATCACATCACTATTTGGAATTTTGGCTTCCCAATCTGTAAAACGCGGTGGGTCATGGTGATCTTTGGGGAACCTGATTCTATGACACTCCAGTAATTCATTTGCTCCTGAAAGTGATGGTCCTTTTGTCCCCCAGCATTGATTTCTAGCTCTGATGTGTCCCTCACCTGTGTAGGTCTCTATGACAGTGACATCTTCCACACAACATACAGTTTTGCTCACACCTATTGAAGCCAGTCTCAGAGTCTTTATCCTAGTTCCAAGCACAGTGCCTGGCCTATGGTTAAATGCCTAATAAACATTGTCTGAATAGATGCAACTCAAAGAGGCTAAATAAAATGTATGAATTGGGGTATTTATAAGTCATTGAGCTTGTTAACACTAGAAGGTAGTCTTTGAATCATGGTTCTTGGACATATAATAAACAGCAATTCCTGCCCTGTCCCCCCACACAGATACAATCTCATAGTGGCCATTCCAGGCCCCCAACTGCACCACCTCATTTTGAACTGTCCTGCCCCTTGGTCTTTGCTTAAATCCTTCCAATAGTTGGGAATAACTTCCAACATATCCCCTTTCTCCTTGCTGAAATTCTACCCATCCTTCAAGGCCTCACTCAATGCCATGTCCTCTATAAAGTCTAAGCCTGACTCTATGAGTCAGAAAGTCAAGATTGTTTTCTTTCTCTGTCCTCTGATCAGACTTTGACCTGATATTATATGTTATTTGGGCTCTTATCCCAGCCCTTGAAATAATAGTGTTGTTAGTACATATCTCTGTCCAGCCTAGCCCTGCCCACTCCTTGTTATGTGCCTCTGGGTTCCTCCCGTGGCTCCAACAGAGCCTTATGTACAGTGATTGTTTATGAAGGATGCCCAGCTAGGTGGCAAAGGCTCTGATGCTCCCAGGGAATCATGTGCATTCAGCAGAGCTGCCAAAAGTCCTGGGGCCAGCTGCTGTGGAGCATCCATCAGGACAAGCAGCTGGGCAGGTAAGGCCAGCATCGAGGCCCTGTGCTGAGGGGTGGGCCATCCTTACTTGGCATAAGCTTTCTCCAGCAGGCAGGGCCAAAACTCTTGGTTGTTGTTACGAGGATGCACAAAGAGATATTTCCTGTTGAGGATAGGCAGGCGATCATCAACCACCACTTCAACCCACTGGCCACACTGCCAAAACTAGAAGAGAGATGAATATATGCCTTAGTAGAGCTGCGGCAGAAGGGAGCTCCAGGACCCCTGACCCATGCCAAACAATAACCACTGTCACCACATAACCTCCCCAGTATAACAACAAACTCTATCCAGAACAAAATCCCAGCCGAGGTCAGTGGACAGGGGCCTGGCATGTCAACTTCACTGGACAGATGAGTCACAGGCCAAGTGAGTCAAAGAAAATACATGCTAAGAGGAAAGAGACTTGGGTTTCTGTTTGACTTTGCTACTAACTCTGGCCTCACTTTGGCGGGTGCTTTATGAGCTTCAGACACACAGGAGACTCTCCAAGTATATCTTGGGCACAAAAGGGCAACACAGGGAACAGTTGCTGAATAACAAGGAGAATGGTAGATACAGAGTACTGTAACGGGGGAAAGGAGAGCCTACCAGGGGCTAAAGGCTTGAGGGAGGCGGCAGGATTTAAGCAGGTGGCAAGGAGGTAGGAAAGGCATCCCAGATGGCAAGGACAGTGTGGGCAAAGGCCCAGAGGCCAAATGATGAAGATTGCTCTGGAGGACTGAGCAGTGAGAGCCTCGCTCTGGCCTTCCTCAACTCATGTGAAGATGTCCTGCCATCAGAGTAGCAGAAATCAAACTGGCTAGCACTGCTACTGCTAAGAGCACAAATGAACCAGATGTTTCTCTCCAAAACAGACTGCTTTAATCTTCAGTGTTCAACTCTTAATGGTTCACCCGGGGACATGACCAAATGAGGAAAATTCATAACAAAGCCAGCCTTTTGGAGTTTCTTGGCTGGTCTCCCCTGTGCTGGATAAGCAGCAGGGCTTCCAGCTTCAGGCTTGAGTCTTGATGAAGGCAAGCCTATGACAGGTGGGCTCAGAGTAAAGCTGGGTGGATGTGATCTATCATCTGCTTGGCAGTGACGGGAAGTCATCCACATGGCTTTTCCACATCTGGGTGTCCCAGATGTTGGGCTGTTTCATCCAGCTGAGGATGCACTTCACAGTAGAGGAGACTGAGACAGAGATGTCAGTGGAGACAAAGCAAAGAATATGTTTTCACGGTCATTAGTGAACTCAGTGCACTGAAGCTGGTTCCGGCACAGCTGTGGATTTGTGTCCCTACTGCAGTAAAATGTGTAGACAGGTGAGGTTAAAAGCCAACAGGGGTGTTATGAGGAGGAAGGTCATGAAATATGTTTGGCACACCAAGGAAAGCTAGAAGTGGGGTACTGGAAAAAGAGCCTGATCTGGTTTAACTGGATAGCAAATGTAGTAGACAGTGGCCAGTTAGTGGAACTGTGCTTGAATACTGGTTTTACCTTTAGTTACCTGAGCAATAGACGTTGGGTAAGACACTGAATTCTCTGGGTATCAGTTTCCTTATCTGTCAAGTGGTGGTAAAGTATGAACTTCCTCATAGGGCTGTGATTGGGATCTGATGATATTGTGAAAGTAAGATCAGTTTTGAAAGTAGTAACTATTTTTCAATAGCTTCTTTCAGGACCTTGGATAGTGCCTGGTGCAGCGTAGACTGGAATGAGTCCTGGCTTGAATGAGCTCCTCTGGTTGGTTCTCCCTTAGAATTCACCTTCACCCCAATATTCCCACATGAGTAATGCTGACCAAACTTGCTCTCCTTATACAAAGGGAACACCAGATAAGATCATTGTTCCCAGAAAGGATGCAAATGGTCAAGAATGAGGTCACCAATCTGCATTTCCTGGTTCACCTCTACTTGAGGAGGGCTGGCATCTGAATAGTGTCTGGACCCTCCGAGAAACATGCTGGTGCCATTTTGTCAACACCCAGGTGTCAGAGGGAAGACAGAAATATTTTGAGCAAAGTAGCCATGTTGCCTGGGCACTGGGCTCTTTCCAGAAAGCAGTGCCAAGTTCAGAGTGATAAGAAGAGAGGCACAGAAATCAATACCTCAGCTGTTTCTGGAGAATTGTGGAACTTTCTCACCATTCAGAAGGGCAACGAGTATCCTGCTTGTGCCTCAGTTTCTCCTAACTACCTGTTACTACCAACACTGGCAGTCTAAGGTGAGCTCAGACAGTAAACCTTGCATCTTCTAGCTTACTCCTTAGTCAGATCCTTGGACCACCAGGATGAGCATCACCTGGGAACTTGTTAGAAGACCTAGTATGCAATTAGTTGGACTTTAGGAAGAGAATACAAAGTAAAGGAGGACACCCAGAAAAAAATGAAGGGAAATTTAGCTGAGCAGAAAAAGGAGTAAAGTCTTCAGAATGAAAGGGCTCAATGAATTCCAGCCAAGATTAGTTTCAAAAAGGCACACATCTGGGCATACTTCAGAGAAATTTCTGAACACCAAGGAGAGAGAGAAAGTACCTCTTATAAACTTGAAAGAACATATTGCATACAAAGCCAAAAGCATAGATTGACATTGGATTTTTCTTCTGCAACATTGGAAGCTGTAAGACAAAGAAATAATGTTTACAGACTCTTGAGGAAAGGGAATGTGATCCAAGAATCTCAAACCCAACTGACATATCATTCTTAAGCAAGGGCAAGTGAAAATATTCATGTGATCAGAGGAAATTATTCAAGGAACTACTACCTAATGAGGATGAAATTAGAACAAGGGGAAATAAGATAAGGGGAAATGAAGGGTGAAAGAAACAATGGTGAGCAAGGAGTTTAAAATATACTTTTATAAAAGTATATTTATAGAAATATGGAAGTGAAATTGATAAGGAACAGATGAACAAAGAGAACAGAAAAATGTAAATAACAGGAAGCTGAATTAGCAATATGAGCATCAGATAGAGAAGAATTCAAAGCCCAACACATTAAACACAATAAAGAGTGATATTGTGTGAGCTTTATTCCAACAAGCAGATAGCAAGAACATAAAACTTTGGGCACCATAGAATAAAACAGGAAAAGGCTAAAGCTAAAACATCTGAAAACATAAGAAGGACGCTCCAAGGTATAACTTTGGGAAGAAATTCAATTCACCTCTTTTAGAATTTGACAAATCAAGCAGACAAAAGTTAAGTCAAGATAAAAAAAGTTAACTGCAGACACAACAATCTGCAAATCAGAAATCTTGACTCCATATGTAAAACCTCTGATCACTATATTCTTCTCATATGTCCATGAAGCATTTGCAAAAATTGTTGTAGATTTGGCCATGAATAAAATTTTAATAATTTCCCCAAATGTAGAGATTTTATGAATATTCTCTGATCATAGTTTAATAAATAGAATATAAACTGTAACCAAAGCTTAATCAAAACTAAAAGTACATTGCATTAAAATTAATAAAAGACATTTTATATCAAAACCTATAAATAGATAATATCTCATATAAAAATTTATGGTTTTAAAAGTTTTCATTATAAAAAAATGAAATATGGCCTTTTGTAGCAACGTGGATGGAACTGGAGAGTGTAATGCTAAGTGAAATAAGCCATACAGAGAAAGACAGATACCATATGGTTTCACTCTTATGTGGATCCTGAGAAACTTAACAGGAACCCATGGGGGAGGGGAAGGACAAAAAAAAAAAAAAAAAGAGGTTAGAGTGGGAGAGAGCCAAAGCATAAGAGACTGTTAAAAACTGAGAACAAACTGAGGGTTGATGGGGGGTGGGAGGGAGGGGAGGGTGGGTGATGGGTATTGAGGAGGGCACCTTTTGGGATGAGCACTGGGTGTTGTATGGAAACCAATTTGTCAATAAATTTCATATATATTAAAAAAAAAAGTTTTCATTATTAAACAAAAAAGACAGAAAAGTGTACAGTTTCAGAAAACAAACAAAAAACAATAAAATTAACAGAAAGTAAACAGTACTTAATAAAAATAAATTGAAATTAGTTATATAGAAAACAAAACTCCAAAAGAAAAACAGAATAATGAAAATCAAAGGTTGATTTGTTCAAAAACCAATAAACAGATTGCTTTGGTTAAGAAAACCTGTATTATGAAGAAAAGGAAAAACAAAAATATAGCACAGGGATTGATAAAGTGGATTTAATCATAGATTAGAAGAAATTAAGTGAATTTTCAGACAATCACATAAGCAAATTTTGGGCAATAAATTTGGTCTGAGAGAAGTAATAGTTGGTTTTCCTGGCAAAAAAAAATTTCAAGATTAACCCCAGAAGAAATAAGAGACACAAGCATTTTAATAGCTGTTGAACACATTGGAAGAATAAAAGAAATCATGTTGAAAAAGGAAGTGGTTCCAGATCTTTTAACTATTGTCTATTTTACTTTCAAAGATCAGATAATCCATGATTAACAACCATTGTTCAAATTATTTCAGATCAAGATAATGTAAAACTCAGTGGGTTCATTTTAAAAAGCCAACATAACTCAAACATGGTAAAAACAACAACTAAAAACCGATTCTACATGTGATATAGATGCAAAAATTCTAATAACATTTTTAGCAAATTGAATCCCACAGTGCATTAAAACAATGGCAAACCAGGAGAAAACATCACTAAAACCAGGAAAAGGCAGGACTTTATTCTTGTCACACCTTTTTTTTTTTTTTTTAACATTTATTCATTTTTGAGACAGAGAGAGACAGAGCATGAACGGGGGAAGGTCAGAGAGAGAGGGAGACACAGAATCCGAAACAGGCTCCAGGCTCTGAGCTGTCAGCACAGAGCCCGACGTGGGGCTCAACTCACAGACCGCAAGATCATGACCTGAGCCGAAGTCGGATGTCCAACCGACTGAGCTACCCAGGCGCCCCTATTCTTGTCACTCTTATTCAAAATTGCAAACTTCTAACTAATGGGACAAGGACAAAGGGCAAAGTAAGTTCTATAAATAATAAAAGTAGTGACAAAATTATCTTTATTTGCAGAGAATATTCATTAACTAAAAAATCCAGACTCTACTAAAGAAAAACAAAATTGGAACTAATTAAGGAATTTGGTAAGGTGGCTAGATACAATTTCGTATTTAGTAAGGAGTGGCTTTCCTCTTACCAGTAACATCTAGATAGAAATGAGGGGGGTGCCTGGGTGGCTTAGTCTATTGAGTGGGCTGACTGGCTTAGGTCATGATCTCACAGTTCAGGAGTTCGAGCCCCACATTGGGCTCTGTGCTGACAGCTCAGAGCCTGGAGCCTGCTTCAGATTCTGTGTGTCTCTCTCTCTCTGTCCCTCCCCTGTTCACACTCTGTCTCTGTCTCTCTCAAAAATGAATAAACATTAAAAAAAATGAAATGAGGGGGAAATGTCATTCACATTGGCTGCAAAATTGTAAAATATTTGAGAATACGTTTAACAAGAAGGGTGTGACACCAATGTGGAAGCATAGCTATAACATTTTATTGAAGGGCATAAAACTAGTTCTGAATGAATAGAAAGATATACCATGTTTCTGGAAAGGAATAATTAAAATAATAAAAGTGTAATGTTCCAAATAAATACATACATTTAATGCTACTCCACTCTGCATCACAGAGTGCCTTTTCTTTTTAATTAGACACAATGATTTTAAAATTCTCATCAAAGAATAAAAGCGCAGGAATTACCAAGATATTTTTGAGGAAAGAACAACGAATAAGGAAGGAAAACTTACTCTGCCAGATGTTGCAACTTACTCTACAGCTACTGTAATCAAAATAGCAAGATACAGCACAGGAATCAACACAGACAAAAGCTCTATGATGTGCAGGGTTCTTGATTAATGACTTTTTTTTTTTTGCTAAGTGTTTCTGCTATTTCTTTTTATTTGCTTACATGAAAACGTTTTAACTCCCAGCTCTCCCATGTGCTGCCAGACCTTGAGCTCAAATCCTTTCTTAGAGGTACGCAAAGTAACTAACACACAGGTGAGCCTTCCATTGTAGGCTAGCAGACCATGAGAATATTCAAGATACTCGCCTGCCTGTGCTCACAGAGAACCTAGGTGAGAAGTGTCCCAGTGGTGCACATACCCGGAAACGGAAGATCCCTGCGTAGTGGCATGAAAAGCTTTGGTCCATCAGGATCTTCTGCAGGTGCTGTGGATTTTGTGTCAAGGAGCCCAGTGCTGCCAGGAACCAGCAATCTCCTGTGAGGGGACGGAAGCCATGAGAGGTCTACTGAACACATCTGGAAGCCCCACTCCACACATTTCGTGGGTCTTTGTCACCAGAATCCATACACCTTCTTCTGAATAATACATTCCTTTTCTGCCTGAGAGAGGAGAACTGGGGAAGGGTTCACTGGGGCCAGTTCCAAGCAAGACAGAGAAGGAGCTGGTGATGATGTGGGGTAGGGGTGATGGGAGTTGGGGTGGCTATGAGGAAGGTAAAAAGGGATGGGGGGGATGGTGATGGTGAGGGAAGTCAAGAGAGCCCCATCCAGGAGTGCCTGGGTAGCTTACTCGGTTAAGTGACTGACTCTTGATTTCAGCCCAAGTCATGATCTCAGGGTTCATGGGTTCGAGCCCCACCTCAAGCTCTGCATGGACAGTGCAGGAGCCTGCTTGGGATTCTCTGTCTCCCGCTGTCTGCCCCTCTCCTGCTTACATGTGCACTCTCTCAAAATAAATAAATAAACTTAAAAAAAAAACTAAAAGTGAGCCCTAGCCAGGCCTCAGCAGGGTTGTTGGGACAACCTGCCTCTGATTCGCATCTTGCTAGAGCTGCCCAGAGCTGAAGTTACAGGAAATCTTGTTGCCAGTGTGAACAGTCCATCCACACAGCACCAAGGGTGCCGACCTTGCCTCCTCAGAAGCTGGGGTAGAAATCTGTGGGTCTGGGTGGGCACCTCCTTCTGTCCCTCCCTACCTGGAGGCTGACTTCAGGCTGTCTGCCCTGATCCAGGGCCAGGAGGAAAGACGTTGAGTCCTTACCGGCCTCTCCTTGTTGGATGTCAAATCTGCTTGCACCTTCCAGGATGAAGTGAGGTTCTGATTTACCCTCTAATATATCCTTAGGCAAGAGGGAGAAAAGCCATGAGCATCTTTCATTCCTCTGTGTCCCCAAGTGGTACCCACGACATCACTCACTTTGTCTTTGAGGGGTAGAGGTTAATTCTTAAACAGGTGCTTAAAATCCGAGTTAGAAAAGTTCCCCTCATTCTTCAGGTTTGATTGCTATCAGGAAGGCAGATGTCAAAGGGGCATATATGTAACTGACAAGACAGGCAATAAATGTACAAGCAAAATGCAGGAAAAGATAAACATAAATAAAGGCTCAGGATCCTTACATCAAATAGTCAGCCATCCTAGTCCCAACTAGCAGTGTTGTAGTAACAGGTTATAAACAAACAAACAAAAAGATACATTTGTTAGAGGACCCTTTTATAAACATAATAAAGCATTCATTGTGACATGTCCTCTCTCAGCACTAGGGCATTCTGGGCTCCAGGTTCGAGTCCAGCCACGCGCTCTACCGGATGCAAGATGTGTTACTCCGACCTTTGTCCACTCCCGGGCTAACTCACAAACTGATTCTAGAAGACCCCAGGTCCCTTGTCTTGGGTACTGTTACTTGGAGCCCAGTCGTGCCCCAACCTCTAACACACAGAGCGCGTGGCAGCCACAGAAAGGGGTTTGCGAGAGGATTCTGTAGTGCTGCAATATCTAGGGAGAATTTGGGGAACTCCCAGCAGACACAAGGATTGTGAGAGTTCCGGAAGGGGCTCCCATGGGTCAAGGAGCCCCAGGGAGCCCCCAGGTTTTCCCTACTGGAAGTCTGCAGGATTACCCTCAGCACCCTCTCTGTGCAGCTGTCCCCAGATTTCTACTGCATTTGCATACTTCGGTCATTGTTCCTGTATCATTTCTTTTCACATTGACGAATAAGTCCCCCCAGAGAACAGGCCCGCAAAGTGGAAGTGGATTTATTTGCTCAACAGCCATGAATGTACAGAGTCCTGTGCTTTGAGAGACCTGTCGGCCCTTCAGAAACTGCCAGTTTCCTGGTGGAGATGCCAAGAGGCAAACAAAGGCCTGCAGGTCTGCAAACACCTCAGCCCGGCTTGTGTGGGAGGGGTAATTGCCTCACTAAACCTGTTCCCACTACCTTCTCTACAAATAACTGGCCATCTCACATTCACCAGGAGAGGTGCACTCAGGCTCAGACCCTCCCCGGGTAGAGGCACCAAGCTGGCCTGCCCTTTCCCCACATCTGGGCTTCAAGCTGGGCAGCTAAGTACCCATATCTGGGGGGACGCAGGGACCTCTCCCAACACAAGCCAGCAGCACAGAACTCTTTGCAGGGCCAGGGAGGGAGTGAGTGTCCCGGTTCCAGGACAACTCCAGGCACTTCACCCAGCTGTCCCCAGCCCTTCTACTGTGGAAAGGAGGTAAAGATCTCACTAGCATTTGCTGTCACTGAGCAGATGCTTAAGATCTTCCACTCACAGGAATTAAAGAGACAGGAGGCCAGTGGGCTTGGATGGGGAACAAAGATAGCTTTGCTCAACTTTCCTGACCTGCCCGAAGCCCTAGCTCTCCTCTGCTGTTTGCTCTGGTTTTCCCTGCAGTGTGACTGCAGAAGGGGGGTGGGCGTGCTGAGAGTCATGGAGACAGACCCAGGGTGAAACCCTGCCCTGCCTTCTCCCTGGGTGACCTTGAACACTTCCTTGACTTATCTGAGCCTCAGTTTCCTCATGTGTGAAAGGGAGACTCCGGTGGCAAAGCCATTGAGGCACTGACTACCTTGCTGAGGTCCAGGGGCTTTATTCACCCATCGTCTCCCACTAGCCTTGCTAAGCAGGAGTTTTTCCACCTAACAGATGAGGAAGGATGTGGATCCTTGGGACATTGGACAAGGTACATGTTCAATAAATATTGATTCCCTTCTGTAATATTTGCAAAATTCAAAAGGCCATACTCACAGACAAACCCAGAGCCTCAAATGCATTCATTATTAAACATGATAGAAAAAAAACATGAATTAATCAACTCATAGATGTTAGAAAGACAAAAAGAGCCTCAAATAGAGGCAGAAAAGAATGATAAAAGACAATTAGTGAATTCTAAAATAGAAAAACAGCAAGACCAATAAAGCAAGTAACTCGCTCCATTTGGGGAAGAAGGTTTACATAGACCCAACCTTTAACAAATATGGTAGGGAAACCCAACTAAAATTAGAAACAAAAATGAGATTTTAGCAATATAAAAACATGACGTAAAATTCTATACTAATCAATTTAAAAATAGTGATGATTATCTGACTAAAATTAGCATGGCCAAAAATGATTCAAGTTAGTCAGTAAACTTTAAAAGATAACTGCAATAGTATTTTCAAATGATCAAAGAATATCTCCCTGACAGCTCTGTGAAGGCTTTCAAGTACACAGGATTTCCTGTGGAGTTCTCTCACACTTTCAGGGAATAGACCATTCTTGTATCACTTACAGTTTCAGCGAAAAGAAAGAAAGGGAAGGAAGGGAAGGAAGAAAAATCCTGCCACCATTTATTTTAAGAAGCCAGCATAGCCTGGGACAGTGAAAGCACAAGAACATACACACATTATAGATTGATTTCACTTATGAAATATACCAAAATAAAACACATGGCAAATGAATGAACAAGAAATTATTAAGACTAACCCACTATAATCAAGCAGGGTTTGCCCTAGAAATGAAGGACGCTGATTTTGTATCAGGATATATAATAATATAAAATAGCATTTACATGCACCAAAGGAAAACCAATTTATATCCTTCTAATGAATGCCACACAGGCATTTAATAAATGCACAACTTTCTCTGATTTACCAAAATGTTAAAAATTAAAATAAAAAAATTGTAGTTAATTAGGAACAGAAAACTATTTTCATGCTATGAAAATTAAATGGCAATTATTGCAAATCAATATTCAACATAAAGTTTACTGGCAAACACTGGAATTGTCTTCATCAATGTTGGGCACAAGACCAGCATCTATATCTCCTATCCTCTGAGCTGCCCATTCCTTCCCCACCCTGGGTTTTAGAGAGGTGCTCAATGATCTAAAAAGTGCAGAGGTAGGAAGAGATGGAAATTACACCCAGAAGCATTTTAGCCTGCTGGGCTGATTTGCTGAAAGAATAGGTAAAGATGAATGGATAAAGAAGATGTGATACACACACACACACACACACACACACACACACACACACACACATATACAATGGAATATTACTCGGCAATAAAAAAGAATGAAACCTTGCCATTTGCAATGACATCAACGTAGCTAGAGTATATTATGCTAAGCAAAATAAGTCAGAGAAAGAAAATACCATATGATTTCACTCATATGTGGAATTTAAAAAGCAAAACAAATGATCATAGGGAAAAAAAGAGAGGCAAACCAAGAAACAGAGGATTAAGGCGTGCACTTGTAATGAGCACCGGGTGTTGTAGGGAAGTGTTCAATCACTAAATTGTACACCTGAAGCTAATATTATGCTGTGCCAACTAACTGGAATTTAAATTAAAACTTAAAAAGAAAAAAGATGACTGGGAAGATGGCAATGTCCGCAGGCGTCACCAGGTGGGATGGGCACACCAGGACAGTGAAGTGTGACAAGACCGGCAAGTAGTAGTCTCCACCCTGAGTATGACTCAGAATCACCTGAGACCTTCGCTGCCCTGGAGGCTGCTGGCTGCTGCGTCTCACAGCCTGGATTTAGTAGGTTAACTGGAGGTAGTGTTCAGCATTTACACAGTAACACAGAAGATTCTGAAGCCCTGCCAGGGAAAGGGGGCAGGTTCAGGGAAGCTGAGCAATTTGATTACAGATCTGCAGGGAGAGGGCTGTGAACCAGGCAATGTGGCTCCATAGTGCTCAGATCTCTCCCCCGCCCCCAGACCACGCATGCAGATAGGAGCTTCTTGATGTCCGTGTTCTCTGATTCTGCGAGAGGGGCCCTCTGGAGGGTCTGAAACATCATTTGTACAGAAGAAAGGTGTGATGGTTAATTTTATGACTTGACTGTGTCAAGGGGTCCCCAGATATTTAGCTAAACATTAGTTCTAAGTATGTCTGTGTTTCCAGATGAGATTAACATTTATTTGAATTGAGTTCAATAAAGCAGATTTCTGATCCCTGTGTGAATAAGCACCATCCAATCCACTGAGGACCTGAATAAAACAAAAGGGAGAGGGAGAATTTGCTCTTTCTCTGCCTGATTGATATGGGTAATATCCTATAGAATATATAGATATATAATAGATACACACACACACACACACACACACACACACCCTATTGTTTCTGTTTTTTTGGAGAACCCTAATACAGAAGCCATCAGCAATAGTCATACTAAGTAATCTTCCCAACTTCTGCACTGTGAAGTCCTTTCTCGAGGCAAATTTTGGGACAATCTATGTTATCTTATGGATGCCAGAAGCACATATAATGCAAGAACCCCTGGAATCTTAATACCCTCTGTGAAGCGGTACCAAACCAGGCATTCTCCTGCAATCGCTTCGGGAGGGGTGTCTTCCAATGCAACATCACTTGCTATGTTTTGGAGTGATTCCTGCAATCATTTTGAAGGCTGCTGTTAGATGAGGGAGCATCAGGGTCAGCATCTTGGCATTCAGACACAGGCTAAATATATCATTCAGAGGGTGGGCAGAGTTCAGCCTGGGCCAGGTGACAGAGTCACTCCCTTTACTATTTTTGCTAGAGAGCTTTGTTTTATTGGCATCAAAGTTCTTTGGGTCGATGGCATTTGTTTGCTGGCAGGTTTACCTTGTCACCTTCTGTTACCTGTTGCCTTCATAACCTACACTCCTGTGTCTACTTTGTTAACACTTTCCTTTTCTGAAGAACTCATTTGGGACCTAAGGTAAATCATTTCTAGTGAACAACCCTTTCAGAAACTCCACTCTACTTAAAAGATCAAAGTTGTTACCTGGGTAGGTGATACTTCGTTTTGGGATGGCCACAGGCCAGGATCCACAACGGGGCTGGGTTCTGAGCTCTGAGCACCCATCAGACAGCATGTTTCATGCCCACAGCCATTCTTCAGTTGAGAAGCAAAATGATTCTCCCAAAGTATGGGGTCCAAGATGAAATTGCCATCTCTCAATCTGATACACATTGGTGACCCTGCTGTGAAGAATTGTATCTATATTTCTGTGCTGTCCAATATGGTAGCCACAAATCATATGTGGCTACCTTAAATGAGATTAAGGGGTGCCTGGGTGGCTCAGTTGGTTAAGTGTCCAACTCTTGGTTTCAGCTTGGGTCATGATCTTGTGGTTCGTGGGTTCGAGCCCCGCATCGTGCTCTGTGCTCACAGCATGGAGCCTGCTTGGGATTCTCTCTCTCCCTCTCTCTCTTCCCTTCCCCTGCTCGCTGGTGCTCTCTCTCTCTCTCTCTCTCTCAAAATAAATAAATAAGCTTTCAAAAACTTAAAAAAATAAATAAATAAGACTAAAATTTTGATCCCTCAGTTGCATTGACCACATTGGAAGTACCAATAGCCACTTATGACTAATGGCTGTTGTACTGAACGGTACCAAAGGAACCTTTCTATCATCACGGAAAGTTCTCCTGGACAATGCTCATCTACTGAACAAAGATAATAATATGATCTACTCACAGGGCTATTATGGTAATTAAATGAAATGTCATATGTAAAGTGCTTAGATTCATACTTATTGCATATACATATTTGATAAATGGGATTTAGCATTATTTATGGAATTAAAATTCTAAAAGGAAGTCACTCTAGCACCAACTTTCATTCAGGATATCAAATAGATACACCAAGTACAAGTCTAATTCTCAGCATTGTCTCTTGCTGACATGGGGTGGGGGTTGTAGGCAGTGCAGAGGCTCATGAGGAGTTGGGTCTCCTCAGTGCCATTTGGTCAGTGCAGGGTCACAGGCTGTTGCAGAACCTGACTGACTGCCACTAGGGTGGCGGGGGGGATGTGAGAAGTGGGGTGGAAATTTCTTAAACAAAGAGAAACTGAATGAAGCAAGATATGAAGGAGCTTCTACTTCAAAGTTCCAGCAGCAAAATGGATTAGGTTGATTATTAGAGGGAGAGCAAGAAGGAAGGAGGGAAGGAGAGAGAGGGATGGGAGAGGGGGAGAGAGGGGGAGGAGGGAGGGAGAGAGGGAGAGAGAAGACATTATGGGACATTAAACAACCTTTCTGTGCCAGGCATAGAAAGCTGAGTTCAGTTGTATGCCAACTCTTAGTCACTCTTAGTGAATCTACCAAGCCCAGGTGAGTATTCAAGGTAGAATAATATCCATGATGGTTTAGCACTTGCTTAGAATATGGAGCTTCGCCATTGTCCTTCCAAGCCTTGAATACGGAGATGGCCTCAGGAGACTTGGTGCCACCTCAGCCATTATACATGTGAACTTAATTTAAGGAGTGCCAGCCATACCTCTGGACAGTGACTGGGCAAGCTCTAGAGTGGGAGGCAACCTTCTGAAAGTGGTGACAGGCAGCGGAACGTGAGAAGAAATTCTCTCCACACTCCCTGTCAGCCTCCCCCTAGGACCTCAAATGGTTTCATCTGACCTACATTTCTCTCTAAATGTGTTTGCTGAAATTAGCTGAGGGCTGATGCTGGCTGGACTGTGAAAACCCATGGATCCAAAAGGACAGCCCCTGAGGCTGCTACCCTATGCCATCCCTCCCAAATTAATTATAGCAACAATAGCTAGTGTTTAGTAAGTGTTTGCAATGTGCTAGACTCTAAATATTGTCTTCATTTATTCCTTAAAATAATCATGTGACGTACAGGTACAACATTTCATTCTTACCTCATTCTTTTTCTCCTAAAAAATGGAAAGCAGGACACAACACAGAGATTGATTCCTGGTTACCTAGATGAACTAGGAGTCTATTGGTGCACAAAATATTATTTGTAGCAAATAGGAAATCAGAACACAACATGAGCTTACAATGAGGCCTTATGGAGACAATATAGTGTGATAGGAGTACAGGTCTTGGAGATAGACTCTAGGGTTCAAATTCCAGCTCTACCATTTTGGGCATGTTACTTAACTCTTTCTATTTCTCCTCTGTAAAGTGGGGTTAATAATAGTACCTCCTTATAACATTACTGTGAGGATTCAATGAGTCAAAGGACCTAAAGTTGGACCTACCATATGGTCAGCACTATGTAAGTGTTGGCCATTCCAACTAGGATTGAACTACACTGGCCATGGCTCCTTGTCCAAGGCTCTTCTCAGGCACAACTATAAGCTGTGGCACTTGAGGATGTCACCATGTGGAAGGGGTGAATTCAGTGGCTTTCTTGTCTACCATTCTATCTGTTAAACCAGTCAACCTACGGAATCTCAGCTGCACATATGGAGCTTGAAACCCATGTCAGGGGCCTGTAGATAAAGTCATTCCTTCATCCATTCACTCACTCGTTCATTCAAATCCTAACAGAGTCCTGTCGGGCACACAATCCCATGTGAAGGAAAGTGCAGCATATGGAGGCTGGACTGTCACCTTGTGCAAGTCACATCCCCTGTCTGAATCTGTTTTCTTCTCTATACAACTGGGAAAGAACAAAGGAGACAAAGTAGAACAGGACACATGGAAAACTCAGGAAAACACTATACAAATGTGGACACTGTGATGAGGGACACAAAGACATTTGTCTCAGCTTTTGGCTGAGGAGAAGAGTGGGAGTAGGACGTATCTTCCTCTATTTCAGGTTCCTGGAAGGATTCTGTGGAAGTCATCTCACTTCTGTTTGCCTCAGTTTCTCCTTGCCCCCAAAAGATAAAATTTGAGATGTTGCTGAAATCAGATAGTAAGAAACTCTGAACCCTTCCTAAATAGAAATGTTATAAATTCTCCAACACTATAAATATGGTCTTGTATCTATTGCTCAGCACCTTGTAAAAAAGAAAAAAAAAAGAACATTTCTAAAAGAATCTCAGCTTCTAAAAATAACAAGGGGAAAAAATATATAACCCTTCCAAACTTTAAATAGAGTTCTCTGTTCTGCTCCCCTTTGGAGGGGAAGGCCAAAAGAGGATAATTTCTGGGGACTTACTGCCTCTGGCTGGTGAGATGGATCCTAGAAGCCTGAAGCACCACCATCTGATCCTGAGCCCCACCTGCGCCCTGCTCACACTTCCCTCTCCAAAACTACAAATCTGCCCCCTTGACATCAGAGCAAGAGTCGGTACCTCCAGAGTTTAATGTCTTATTTTATGTTAGCAGAAAATATCCTTTTTGTATAGACTAAACTGGCTTTATTGAAAGTACTCAGGAGAGTGTTTGGCACTTAATCAGTGCTTGGTAACACTTGCTGATATCATAATCATTAGCTTACTAGACATTATCTTATTTTCTCTTGTTCTAGGTTCTGCTGGTTGCTTTTGGAAGCAAGAACAGGAGGATTGGCCTCAGGATCCTTAGAGTGGTCCTTACCTGGATCTTTTTCCCTAATGAGATTATGAGAATGGTCAGTGGGCTGAGAAATATTTCTTGGGAACAAATATAGTTTAGAAAAACCAACAGGGCTCATCTCGCCACAAGGTTGAGTTAGTGACCAACTACTGGCATAGGGATTTGAATGTTTCCCTGAAAGATCTTCCTAATTTGATGTCTAAAATTCTTTTATAAATGATCAACCCTTTACAAGACTGACAATACATATATAAATGAGAGGGGTGAGGCAACTATTTAAATTCATCCTATTTTATCAGTGACTGACATGATATCTTCCCTTTGACTAAATTCTAACAGGGGAAAAGAAAAAAATAAAGACAGTGGTAACTGAAGAGAATAAAGAGTGATGAAGACTGACAGATGGGCTCAATTGTGGAGATGGAACTGACCCTAGAGACCAACTACCACAATCTTCATACCCATGGTTTCCCATTTCTCAGATGAGAACACTGAAGCATGCAATCTAGTGATGTGCTCAGTGTGAGAACTGGGTTAGAACCCAGGGGTCCTGGTTGCTGGTACAGGGTCTTTACATCCTACTGACGATACAACACTATAGCTAAGGGACCAGATAAATTTCATTCTCCTTCCTATTTGGTTTGGGCCACCCTTGAAAACTAAGTCACGTGCCCATCCTTCTTTCAGTAGGAGGTACCATGACAGGCAGTTGAGAGGGCCCAGGAGCTGGGTGTGTTTCTGGGGGGCTCACTCACCTTTGGCCGTCTCCACATTAGTCTGGAGAGGTTTTTTCCCTGGAGCAGTTGCAGACCTATGGAGGAAGTCTCCGCAGGAAAGATCTCATCCTCAAACAGCAGACCTCTGCTTAGGCAATGATCCCGCAAGAAGTTGAAGTCTTGGCCCTTGAATTTGATGACAGGGGTCTTGGCTAGAGTCTCCTGGTTGTGTGCCATGACTCTCCTTAGAAGATGCCTAAGGCCTTTTCCTTCTGGTAAGAAAGAGAGATATTTTTAGGAATACGCTGTCAAGTCCTTTGCATCATTAGATGTAAGCCTTGGAAAGGCACTCAGATGTCCTCCCACTACTTTACAAGCGAGGGGACTGAGACCCCGAAATGTTCTGTCCCCAGTGACACATCTAGTTGGTGGGTGATCCCAGACTAGAATCCAAGCATCCTCTTCCCAGTCCAATTTTCAATCCACTCTACCGAAGAACTACTCAGTATGCTCTTATGTGCATGAGAGACTATGGGGGGTGTTTGTACATTAATGAACATTTATTGAGTGCTGACCTGGTGCCAGGCACTTTTCTGCATGCTGGCAATCCAAAGATAAATACGACATGATCTTTATCCCTTAGGGGCTCATTATCAAGTAGGAAAGACAGATAAGACATTTAAACAGCTAGCTATCATTCAACAGAAAGTGTCTAATTAAAAATGTGTACAAAATCCTGTGGATATAAAGAGGAGGGGCCATGAGCTCCCAGGAAAAGTCTAGGATGACTCTCCCACAGACAGTGACATTTGAGCAGGGCCTTGAAGGAAGCAGAATGTGCCAGATGGAGAATTGGTTATATATATATATATATATATATATATATATATATATATACACACACACACACACACACACACACACACACACACACATGCACGTATATATACACACACATATATATACATACACACACACACACACATATATACACACATATATATATACAAGTTATTATCTATATAATTTAGAGTATCAAGTGCACAGAGGCCCAGGAGTTGAATTGGAAAAGTCATGGGTGTTAGAGAAAATGGAGGGGTGGGCAGTCTGGAAGGGTCAGTGGGGGTAGGAGCTGGGGATAGGGAATGTTGGCAGAGAGGGCCAGGAAAGTAGGTTGAAAGCTGGATTGTGACATGTTTTATGCCCTCTGCAAGCACTGCAGGGACACTGAAAAGGTAGGTAGGTCACAATCAGATCTGTGTAAAGGATTGTGGAGTGAGTTAAAGGCCACATGGAGGGGATGGATAAGGACTGTGGCAAGGAGGAGGTTAGGAGGCTCCTCCACGTGTTCGTGGGAGGGACAATGTTAGAGCATTAGTAGTGAAAATGATGGAGAAACAGACCCCAGAGTCATTCTATAGGTAGAACCAATAGGATTTCATGATGAATCAAATACGGGGTTAGGGGAAGGGGATGTGTAGTGAGAAAAAGAAAAGGCAAAGTGGTGAACAATCAAATGGGCTTTAAAGTCTGCTTTCTGCTTTCATCACCAACCTACCAGTTCCAGAATTTGGAGTTAGTATTCAAGCCTGCAAACCTTTCTCCATCTGTACAGATAAATGATACCAACCTCATAGGGTTTGCTGTGGTATCAAATGAGGTTCAAACTAACATACCAAGCAGAGTGGCTGGCATACATAGGCACACAATAAATGTTGACCTCCCAATTTCCTTAAGGATATGTCAAGGAAATCTAGCAGTTCTTATTCAGGAAGCCATAGGGGTGTGACTGATGCCAATGACCAAAATGTGTATCACATCCTCCATCTGTGAGGGAAGCGGAGTTGCATCTGAATTCTGAATGCACACTTACTGGCTGTGGGACTTGAAAAGTCTCCTTAGCCACTGACGTAGTGCTTTTCAAACTTCTTTGAGCAGGACACAGAAGACCCAAGACCACAAGACCTATGGACCTATCCATTCCTCCTTAACAGCAGAAAAGGAATCAAGTGATGATAAAGAACTAAAGAGGGAAATAAATGAACAATTCATGAAGAATATGAGCTTACATTCAAGATCTTGGATCATACAAAAAAAAAAAACAGCACACAAACTCAAAATAACTTAGCAATGTTCTTATAGTTAACATATAATAATAATATGTTGTAAATTATTTAGATAATACAAATTCAGAGGCAGAATATCATCTATAACGTGTCACTGTACATGCATATGCAGAGGGAATTATGCATACAAATGTCTAGCAAACGAGGTAAAAATAATTTATATTTGAACTACTAGGTTGGACAAGAGGAAACTTCCATTTTTTTAGGTCAAAATTGCTCAGGGGTCCTGGGTGGTTCAGTCGGTTAAGTGTCCAACACTTGATCTCAGCTCAGGTCATGATCTCAAGGTTTGTGAGTTCATGAATTCAAGCCCCAGCCCCACATCGGGCTGTGTGCTGACAGTGTGGTGCTTGCTTGGGATTCTGTCTCTCCCTCTCTGACCCTCCCCCTGCTCTCATGCATGCACACATACTCTCTCTCACTCAAAATAAATAAACTTTTAAAAAGTTGTTAAATATAGTCCATTTCATATGGTTTCACCTAAGGTAAAAATTTTTTATTTGGTTTAGCCCAATATGTTACATACATTTCTCCAATCAAGTTCTTGGAAAATAACAGGTGAAAATACATCTATATACCTCACCACTCACTATAGGGTTAAGAGGAGAGCAACCACAGATTATATAAAAAGCTGAAATAACAGTAAGGTATCATTCAAGAACAAGAAAACAGTAATAGAGATTGATTGCCAATTCAGGACAAAGGCAATGACACCCGATAATGGAGAGTTGTGAAAATTATGGGTCTTTCAGTTCTGCACATGCTCAGTGACAGTGGAACCAAGACACCATTGCCAAGCCATGTACCTCTCAGTAAAATATTCAATGAGAGTGTATGATAAACTCCAGTATTGAGCTGATTTTAGTTTAAGAAACCCAAATGGTTGCTCTTAATAACACAATTATGGGACAGCCTTTAATTGCATGTAAAAGTGAGTTGGAAGAATTTGGCTTCACCTCTCCATCAGAGTCTTGCCAAGGCCTTATGTTTAGGGAGCAGTTCCCAGGCCATTTGTAGGGCCCCCACCACTCACTATTGCATGGTGGACTGGTTGACTTTAGGGATCCCTGTGTAAGCCTCACTTTCCTCATTTGTGAAATGATGACAATAATGTGCCTGTTACAGAATTGTTTTAAGACTCAGATGAATCTGGGCTTGTCAAGTACTTAGCACTGTGGCTGGTAAACAGAAAGTGGTCAATAAATAGTGGTTATTAGCATGATTATGATGATAATTTTGATTATGAAAGTACTGTGCAGAGAGCCCCACACCTTCAGAGATGAGAACTTGCTCTTATTAATGACATCTAATCTCAGAGGAGCTTGTAGGGGTGAGGCATCACACGCAAGTGCTTAGCTTTGCTACTTCTCTGCACCCACTGAGAGCCCAAGAAGGAAAAGAAAGACTCTGGGGGACAGGCGGCAGGCCTGGCTGTCTGCTGGCGGAGGAGGTGGTCCGCTGCTCTGGGAGAGAAGAGAACTTTGATGGGAAAAAGAGAAAGCAGGCAGGCAGGAGAGAGAGGCTCCCTCCTCCATGCACAGACCTCAGACCTATCAGGTTCACTGTGTTACCCCCTGGGTTGCTTATGGCTTTTCCAGGGAACAGCCTGCTCTCATTTTCTCAAGCAGGAAGGGTCTACAGAACTTGACATTTCACTTTTGTGTGCAGCAGAAAAAGCCAACCAACTCTCTCTCCTACCTGTCATTTTAGGGAGGGATTTTTTGGCTTATTTCTTTTATTTTTCCATCTTGCTTCACTGTGAAAGGTAAATAAAGGCAGAAGACTCAGCTGGCTTAATTTTAAAAAAAGAGAGAGGGAGGGATAGAAGTTCTACCTGCTAGTCAGGATAAAACTTTGTCTTACCTCTGGTTTATCTCTTGAGTCTAGCAAGAAAAGTGGCACAGGAGCTGGAAAAATGGCAAAAAGAGTTTATATAAGGTTCTTAATGAGAGAGACTGTGAACTAATGGATTAAGTTCAGAACTAGAGTGAGAAGCAGGCAAGAGATGCAGTTGGTGGCTATAAAACCTGGTCTGCTCCCCTCAGTGTCTATGAAGTAAGTTTCACTCAGTCCCTGTTGTGTCTTCTGCTGAATTGGGTGACTGTGTTAGTCTGTCGAGCACGCAACAAAATCCTGCAGAGTGGGAGCTTAAGCAATAGACATTTATTTCCTCACAATTTTGGAGGCTGAAAGTCTAAGACCACGATGCCAACACAGTCAGGTTCTGGTGAGGACTCTCTTTCTGCCTTATAGACAACCACCTTTTTGATGTGTCCTCACATGACAGAGAGAGAGTGTGCGCTCTCCCTCTTGTCTTATAAGGCCACAGTCCTATTGGAGTAGGGCCTTCTGCTTATGACTTCACTTAACCTTAATCATCTCCTTAAAGATTCTATCTCTAGAAATAGTCACAGTGGGGGGTTAGGGCTTCAATATATGAATTTGGGGGGAACACAATTCAGTCCATAGCTGTGACTAACCCCAGGCTGTCCCAACAACTCTCTGCCCCTGGGAGCACACTTGAGGCAGTGTGCAAGCAAAGAGGAAAGGGGGCATATCAGAGAATAGGTGAAGGATGCCGGTAAACACAAGTGAAAATGACCCAACAGCACCGAGTGTATAAACATTATTCAATTTCGTGGAAAGACAATAAGGGCTCCTGAATGGCAGAAATGTCTTAGATGATAGTATCTTTGGTCTGCCAGCACCTAGTGCCAGGTCTGGCACATAGTGGGTATTCTATAAAATTCTTGTAAGTGTTGGTGGAATGAATGCCACATATTAGCTATTTTTAAGTGTGTTTGGTGGAGCAGAAGCCTCCACAGAGAACAGATTCGGAGGTCATATGGTTTGGAAAATATTTCAAGTCCAGTAGTCCTCATGGAGATTCACAAAAGCTTCTTCAAAGAACTGTTCAATAAAAAACAATGACAAAAACACTTATTTAAGCTTGCCTTCAGGATTTTATACATACATAACCAGCAAGTCTTTTTAAAAAAAAGTTTTTACATTTATTCATTTTTGAGAGACAGAGAGAGACAAAGCACAAGCGGGGGAGGGGCAGAGAGAGAGGGAGACACAGAATCCGAAGCAGGCTCCAGGCTTTGAGCTGTCAGCCCAGAGCCTGACACAGGACTTGAACTCACAAACTGCGAGATCATGACCTAAACCGAAGTTGGATGCTTAACCAACTGAGCCACCAGGCACCCTGCAAGTCCTTTTGTTGGAAAATTCCTATTAATATATAGGAAAGATGCAAAAAGTTAAATGACTTCAGAAAAAAGAAAGAAGCCCCAAAGTTAAATGACTTCAGAAGATTCCAACTCAAGTCCTCATTCTGCCCCTTATTAGCCACAAGATGCTGAGAAAGTTTTCTAAGCACTTAGCACCTCATAGAAGGTGGTCTTGGATGCATAGTCTGAATTTAATTGGGTTGATTCCTGCTTTCTTTTTTAAATCCATGTTCTCCAGAAAATTATAATAGGACACAAAAGAATAAGAACAGAGCCTCAGATGGACATGTGATACAATACCAAAAGCTGTGACTTATGTGTAATTGGAGGCCCGGGAGGAGAGAATCAAGATAGTAGAGCAGAAAAAGTTTTTTGTAGAAATGGTCAAACTCTTCCCCAGTTTGGAGACAAACTTTTGAATCCAAGAAGCTTGAAAAGTCAAGAAAACCAGGACTAGACACATCATAATCAAGCTGTTGGAAACCAAAGATAAAAAATGTTTGAAAGAGCTAGAGAAAAATGACACATGAAATTGAAGGGAATAATGATGCAAAGGACTCCAGATTTGTCACAAGAAGCCATGGAGGATGGAAAACAGTGGAATAACTTTAAAGTTGCTGAAAGAAAGAGATGTTAGCACAGAATTCTGTGTCCAGTGAAAATACATATCAGGAATCATAGTGAAATAAAGAGATTTCAGATGAACAAAAACTAAGGGAATTAATCATCCAAAGACAATGCTCCAGAAGGAATGATGAAGGAAGTTCTTCAATTTAATAGGCAATAATAACAGAGAAAACTGAATTTTCAAGAATGGCATATGGTAAATATATGAGTAAATATGCAAGACTGTTTTTTTCCTCTTATTCTTTAAAATACATATATGTGTTTAAAGCAAAAATTAAAACATTGTCTGGAGATGCTTCAAAGTATTTGGATATCATTCATATGACTGTAACATAAGGAACAGTAGAAGGGAAGTAAAGCTAGCCACATGGCTGCAAGTGTTCTATTTTACATGAAGTGGTGCAATAGAATCATGAAGATTGAGTAAGTGTATTATAATCCCTATATAACCACTAAGAAAATAATAAAAAGAGATATAGCACCCCCCGCAAAAGACAATAGGTAAGATAAAATGTGATACTAAAACATGCATATTCAAGTAATCAAAAAAAATCAATAAAGAGGGAACAGTGGATAAACATACAAAAAATAGACATAAATCCAAGTATATCAATAATTACATGTTAACTTTAGTTAAAAGGCAGAGATTCACAAAGGAGATAAAAAAGCAAAACTCAGCTATATGCTGCCTGTGAGACACACTTTAAATAAAAAGACCAGATAATTTGACAGTAAATGGATGAAAAGAATTATGCCATAAAAACAGTAAGCATAAGAAGGCTGAGGTGCATATTAATAGATTTACCAAGCAGACTTCATAGTAAACAGTATTGCCAGGGATGAAGTGGGGCATTTAATATTGGCAAAAATTGATCAGGAAGAAATTAAATCATTAATGTGTAGGCACCTAATAATACAACCAGAAAATACATGAACCAAAACTTAACAGAATTAAAGTGAGAAATAAATAATTCCACAATGATAGTAGAATTTAGCACTCATAGTTTAGCAACTAATAGGACAACTAAACAAAAATTTTAAAAATCCGTGAAAACATAAAAGATATGGATGACACTGTTAATCGCTTTGATTTTATTGGCACATACACTGTACTACATCTAAAAATGCAGAGTATACATTCTTTTCAAATATATGAAATGTATTCCCCAAAACAGAAAATACACGGGGCCATAAAACCATGTATTTCCAAGGAGTGAATTACACAGAATATTCTCTAACCATGACACAATTAAAATTTTAAGTTAGTACCAATAAGATAGTTAGGAAACCCCCAAATACCTGGAATTAAACACACTTCTAAATAATTTATGAGTCCAAGATGATATCATGATGGCAATAAGAAAACCCACAGATGTAGAAGTAAATAATACAGACAAGAGTACAAATTCATAAAAGAGAAAAACAGTAGAGAAAACTAGCAAAGTGAAACTTTTCCTTTGAGAAGACCAACAAAATAAATAAATCCAGAATCAAACAAGTTGAGGACAAAAGAGTGGGAAGACAAGTCACCAATATCATCATTGATAAAGGGTTTATTATCATAAATCCAATAAATATTAAAGAGTTCATAAGAGGCCACTACTACGAAGAAACTAATGTGAAAAAATTTGCTGTCACATGAAATGGATGAATTTCTTGAAAATTACAAGGTATCAAAGTTGACCCAAGAAGAAAGAAAATTTGAATAACCCTATATCTAACCAAGAAATTGAATTTGTTTACAAAAGCTTCCCCCAGAGAAATTCCCAGACCCAGATGGTTTCACTGGTGAATTCTCTTACACTTTCCAGGTCAAAATAGCACCCATCTTGCACAAAGTTCTTCAGAAATTAGAGACGGGAAACACTGCTGAACTTACTTTATCAGGTCAACAGGAGACTAATAACAAAGCCTTGCCAAAGAATCCACACCCCCCAAAAAAATTATGGATCACTATCCCTCACGAACAGAGACGGCAAAGATCCTTCACAAAATTTCATCATATCAAATCCAACAATGTAAAAAAGAAAAGAGAAAGAATAGTACATCAAGGCTGAGCGAGATTTATTTCAGGAATGTAAGGTTGGTTTCATGCTAAAAAAAAAAATCATTGTAATTAACCATATTAAAAAGCTAAAAAGAAAACCAATAATTAAAATTATTTGACAAAATTCAACATATATTTATGATAAAAACTCTCAAAGGAGAGTTACCTAGAAAAAGTAAAAACATTCTCAGACTAATAAAGGGCATCTATAAAAACCTACAGCTAAAATCATAGTGACAGAAGAGTATTTTTCCCAATTATGATCACAGTTAAGGCAAGAATGCCATTGTCACGTTTTTTCTTTCTTTCTTTTAAAAATTTTAAAGTTTATTTATTTTGAGAGAGAAAGTGCAAGCAGGGGAGGGGCAACGAGAAAGAGAAGGAGAGAAAGAGAAAATCCTGAGCAGGCTCCTCACTGCTAGCACAGATCCCGAAGCGAGGCTCGAACCCCCTAACCATGAGATCATGACCTGAGCCAAAGCCAGAAGCCCAACCAACTGAGCCACCCAGGTGCCCCTGCCACCACTTTTTTTTTTTTAGCATTCATAATAACCATTTTTACTTAACACTGTATTGGAGGTCCTAGCCAGCCTGTTAAGAAAAGGCAAAAAAAAAAAAAAAAAAAAAAAATCAGGAGGAAAAATGGTCCTTATTTGATATTTTGATTGTAGAAAATTCTAGGAAATCTACAAAATAACTAACAGAATTAATGATTGAATTTAGCAAGATACAAGGTTAATATAAAAAAATTAGTTATTATATTCTAGCAGTAGGCAATAGGAAAACAATAGCATTCTATTAAAAATACTTGGAAAAATATCTAACTAAAGACATCCAAGCTGTCTGCATCAAAAACTATAAATCATTGCTGAGAAAAATTAAAGAAGACCTAAATAAATGGGGAGATGTATTAGGTTCATTAATTGGAAGCCTCAGTATTGCCAAGATGGCAATTCTCTCCAAATGTATCTACAGATTCAATACAATCCCAACTGAAATTGTAGAATGTTTTTTATTAAAGAAATGGATAAGCTTACTCTAAAATTTACACTTAGATTCAAAGGACCTAGAATAACCAAAGACTTTTTTTTAAACGAAATATTTTTTTTTTTAAAGTTAGCCAACCCACCTTCAGCTGGCAAAAAGATAGACAATTAGATAGACCAATGGTGCAGAGTGGAGAATCCAGAAACAGACCATAACATAAATCGTCAATTATTTTTTTGACAAAGTTTCCAATTTTCCAAAGTTTCCAAAGATTAAATGGACATAGAAACACCTTTAAAAAAAAAATGATGCTGGGTCAATTGGATATCCATATGGGAATCAAAGTAATCACAAACATAAAGATAAAACTTAAAATTATAACACTTTTGGTGTGCCTGGGTGGTGGAGTCAGTTAAGTGCTTGACTCTCCATCTCTGCTCAGGTCATGATCTCACTATTCATGATTTCGAACCGGGCCTTGGGCTCTGCTCTGCAGGTGCGGAGCCTGCTTGGGATTCTGTCTCCTTCTCTGTGCCCCTCCCCAGCGTGTGTGTGTGTGTGTGTGTGTGTGTTTGTGTGCGCGCACGCACACTCATGCTCTCTCTCTCAAAATGAATAAACAAAAAAAATTTTCAAATTGCATTAGAAGAAAACAGAATACTTGCATAGAGGAAGACACAGGAAAAATGTTTGCAAACTTAAGGTTTGGAAAATGTGTCAGTGACAGACCACGAAAAGATGAGCCTTACAAGAAAAAAAAAATGCATCAGTTAGACTTTTTCCAAAGCGTGAAAGACACCATTAAGAAAACAAAAATGCAAACCACAGGCTAAGAAAAATATGTGTGACATACGTATCAGGCAAATGACTCATAACCCAGAATACACAAAGAACTCTTTTAAATCAGTAAGAAGAAAAGAACCCTTTAAAAATGGTCAAAAATCCAAACATTTTCCCAAAAAACAAAAATAGGCAATTACCGACATGAAAAAATGCTTTACATGTTAAGTCATCAAAGATATGCAAATTATTACTACAACGAGATAGACACCACACACTCATTAGAAAGGCTAAAATTTCAAATGCTGACCATCCTATGTGTCCGTAGGGAGATCAAACAACGGAAACGTTCGCACGCTATTGGTTCGTATGTGACATGGTAGGACCACTGAGTGGAATTTATGGGTTTGTCTGTGCATATATTCAACCTCACTGAATATACCACATTATTTTCCAAGGTTGTACCAATTTATAATCTCACCAGCAATGTAAAAGAGTTCCCATCACTCAGTCTCCTCACTAGCACTCGTTTTTGGCAAATGTCTTATTTGTACCCATCTGATGGGAGTAAAATGCCAACTCCTTGCAGTCTTCATTTCTGTTTCCCTGCTTACTGGTGAGACTGAGCATCTTTCAATATGTTTATTCTTCATTCACATTCCCTCTTATGTGAAATGAATATTCATATCTTATGCCCATTTGTCGACTGCGTTGTCTTTTTCTTCGTGATTTGTAGGAATTCTTTATTTACTTTGGATAGTCATCTTTTCTTGGTCACATGTGTTGCAAATATCTTCTCCCAGTTGGTGGCTTATCTTTTTACTTTTTACTTGTGTCTTTTGATGAACACAGATACTCTTCACTTTATACAAATATAAATGTGTTACGACTATTTGCTTAGAAATTTAATTTGTATAAATTGAGCCAAATGTTAATACTTATGGGAACTTAATATAAGAAACTTTGGGAGAGAGTTTCTCTTTTAAAACAGGAAGTTTAGGGGTGCTTGGGTGGCTCAGTTGGTTGAGCAACTGACTTCGGTTTAGGTCATGATCTCAGGGTTTGTGAATTAGAGTCCTGCGTTGGGCTCTGTGCTGACAGCTCAGAGCCTGGAGCCTGCTTCATACTCTGTGTCTCCCCCTCTCTCTGCCCCTCCCATGCTGATACGCTGTTTCTTTCTCAATAATAAATGTTAAAAAAAATAAAACAGGAAGTTTATTTGCAATTAACACATTCATTCCCCTAAAGCATGGATTTAAATTAAAAAAAAATTTTTTTAATATTTTATTTATTCTTGAGAGAGAAACAGAGACAGAGAGACAGAGCACGAGCAAGGGAGAGGCAGAGAGAGGGAGACACAGAATACGAAGCAGGCTCCAGGCTCTGAGCTGTCAGCATAGAGCCCGAAGTGGGGCCCGAACGCACGAACTGGGAGATCACGACCTGAACTAAAGTCGGATGCTCAGCCGACTGAGCCACCCAGGCGCCCCTAATTTTTTTTGTATAATTCTATAATAATATGTTTAAAAAATACAATATTCACAGCAACATTCTGAAATGGACTTGCAAAGAAACACTTTGACTGCTTAGGAAATGATGCTCAGGTTTCTAGAAGCAAAGATCACCTTATCAAAACCAATTACATAACTTTCCCTCTTTTTCTTTTTTCCCTTCCAAAAATAAAGTTCCTTCTTTAGAGGAACAGAAGAATGCCACATACATGTGGTCATGTGAGTTGAGATATAGAGAGAACACACCTTGATTTTTTAAAAAGTATTTGATAAAATTTCTCTTTCTTCCCTGTATTTATATAAGGTGGCAAAAACAAACTCGACTGCAAGACTGGGTTGGTTGTATCCTGTAGTATTGTATGGTCCAGAAATACAGTGTAGTATAGCACAGGAGAGTATGCAGAAGTCACAATTTGAGCCAGAAATTATGGATGAATAATTCTGGATTATCTCAAAATCATTGTACTGTGATAATCACAGAACTCTGTCCCTTGTCCTGTTCTGTTTAACATTTGTATCTTAATCCTGGATGAAAATGTTGGCATGAGAATGAAGATACTTTTCAACTTTTCCATCATTTTAATGATATAAAGGAAGAACAATTATCCAAGCAGATGGCAGATTTAAAATTCTAAAGGACCTCCAAGCTGAGAACATGGAAGTTACCCAGGGAAACTGCAAATCTGTCTTCTCATTTAAAAGTTAACTGTGCAAGTAAATAGTGAGTGGGATTTGCCTTGGCTCAGTTTCATTTTGAAAAGATTTTGTACGGCTTACTTGGCTTCCTATTGTGAATGAGGCAATGTGGTGAAAGACGTGCCCGCCCTGAGCTGCTGCCACAGCAGGAAGGCACTGCTGTAGACACCATGGGAGCTTCTGGTCCTGTACAAAGTTGCTCTTGACCCGTGGTGGACATCCAGTCCACTCTGTTCAGTTCCGGGGGTGGGGGTTACATTTCAAGCAGCACAGCAATGGTGTACCCTTAATGGTAGCCAAAGCAGGGTGTTAGGGTAGCTAGCACAGGGCACCTGGCCAGAACAGAGCCCTTTGCTTGCAGGCAGGGGTTCCCAGTGCAGTTATACCTGCCTGGAAAAGACAGGGATTTTTTTTCTAATGGCACAAGAATGCCATCGCCTAAACACACAAGGAACCTAGAGATCACTTCCTGGGAAGTGGGAGATCTAGATGTGTTCACTGGGAGAAAGACAGACCGAGGGACTTACAGGGACTGTCAGACCCAGCCCAGAAGTTCTGTTCCCAGCCCTCCAGAATAATCCTGGTCTGAGAGAGCACAGATTGAGCCACCCCTGGTCCCACAAAAATCAAGCTCCCTGTTGCTGTTTGTTCGACCTCACCAGGGTTATGTTCCTATTCAGAAAACTGGGTTTTGCCTTGACCTTTTAAAAATTAAAAAAAAAAAAAAAAGACCCATGAGATGGTGGTCAAGAGCATGTGGAATCAGCTTGAAACTTGAAACTTTAGTTTGACTTCAGATATCGCTTAGTGACTGAGTGATCTTGATCAATGTTCTTACTTTCTGAGCCTCCTTTACTTACAAATAAAATGGGCTGGAGGTGGTAGTAATAAAACCAGCCTCAGAGCAAGAAGTAGGTATTAAATACCAACATTCTTTAAAAAAAATTTTTTTTAATGTTTATTTTTGAGAGAGAGAGACAGAGTGCGAGCAGGGGAGGGGCAGAAAGAGAGGAAGACACAGAATCTGAAGCAGACCCCAGGCTCTGAGCTGTCAGCACAGAGCCCAATGTAGGGCTGGAACTCACGAACTGTGAGATCATGCCCTGAGCCAAAGTTGGACACTCAAATGACTGAGCTACCCAGATGCCCCAAATACCATCATTCTTATTAAGGGCTCTGTGTGGGAAGTAAGAGCTGTGTGGTAGGTGTCCTGATGATCACGCTGTCAGGATCTCCTCAGGTGCCCACTACCCTATCCATGAACCTGAGCCCTGTAACAGGCGACGGGCAGGCCAGGCATTAGCCAGTTGCCTCCTGACGCCCAACAGTAGTTTTCTCCGGGTCCCCAGAGTGGTGCCCAATAGCCTAGCACATGTGGCTAATGAGCACTTGAAATACAGCAAGTGCAACTAAGGAACTGAATTTTAGATTTTATTTTATTTTAATTAACTTACATCTAAATTTAAAGATCTACACTTGCTAGTGGCTGCCTTGGCGAACAGTGACGAAGAAAAGATCTGCTAATGGCATGGATGACCATGTGCGCTCTCCAGTGGCGATAGTCAAGCTGAGATCGGATAAGCTTAAAAGCGGGGGTGGGGGTGGGGGTGGGGGTGGTGCAGAAGAATCCTTGCATTGGACAGATCCTTTCAAGAACTTTGACCTGCAGGGGTTCTCTCAACTGCTTTTCCTCAACATCCAAGTTTTGCCACCAAATCATCCAGTCACTTTCCGCCAGCAGCTCTGCAGGCTTCACAGTGATAGGTGCAGGGCTTGCCTCCAGGAGGAGCTTAGCATGTCCCAGCAACAAAGGGCGATTGGGTGATTCCGTGTGCGTTTTGTTTTCAATCAGCTAAGAAACGGGAAGCCCCGAGTTCAATTGTTCCCTGCCCGGGAGTGATGCACACAGCTCTCTCCTGGCTGGTGTTTTTCAGAACAATGGAAATAAATCTGATGTAATGTAGCGGAACACGACAAGGGATGGTTTTCCCCTTAACAAATACTCGTTTGAAATGGTGCCCAAACCCTGCACGAGGAGCGATCTATTTCCCACAACAGTGTTCCAGCAAAACCCATTACTAATTCCACAACTCAAATTAAAACTAACAGAGCTTGAAGGCTGGGGCTGACACTCTCTCTGCTGACAAGGAGCAAGAAGAAGGGTGGGGGAAGGGGCCCTGTGCACTCGCGTGTGTATGTGTTTAATTACACTGTTTAACACATTGAGAATAATTTAGCCACCCGAGTGGAGAAAATAAGGCACTTAACTGCTCTCTGGCGGAAAAAAGCCCCGTGCAAACCACTTTCAGCTCTATGACACCTAGGCACACTTCAGGGCTTTGGAGAGAGAGCAGGGTGAAAGGAGGGAGAGGTAGATAGACTATGCCGATGAAGGGGGAGAGAGAAGGGGGAGAAGGAGAGGGAGAGAAGAGGCAGGGAGAAACCGAGGGGAAGAGAAGGAGGGGGAGGGGAGGGGTAGAGAGAAAAGGAAAATTTTGTGCATATACAAATCAGCTGGGAGTAGGGAAGGCCCAGGACTATTTCTCAAGGAGACCTAGTAGGAGGTAGTATGAAGGTGAAAGTGAACATAAATTATAGGTTTTAAAAAGATACTTAACACCCACACCAGTGCTTCTGCTGGGTCACTCCCTGACTTCAGAATCATCTGAGTTTCCTTGTCTTTGTGGCCTGAAAGCCGGGAGTGGGGTGTGTGGCCCCTGGAAAGGCAGGCCCCAGAAGAAGACTATGTGGGCTCCCTATGCAGGAGAAACTGAGGCTTAAGACCAAGGAAGAGAAGTTTGGCCCGCATTGGGAGGAGATTCCTATCCAGCTGCCAGCTTCAAGGCTGGCAACCGGGCCCGCAAGCAGAGTATGTCACTGTCCCCACCAAGGGGCATCTTTTCTGTTTCATTAGGGCTGAGAGGGGTCTGAGGTCATTACCCACGAAGGGCCACAGGAGCCAGAGAAATGCAAGAAGGCTCTAGCATGGCTGTAGATTTAGAAAGCTCCCAGACCTGGAACAGTTACCAGAGAAGAAAGTGCTCGAACTCTCCATTGCCTTCCAGGAACTCTGGGTTCAGCATCAGGGCTGACTGACCGCCAAGGAGAGCACAGTCTGGCGAGGAAGAGGGGGAGAGAGGCAGCACCAAAACAGCTCTGTGGTCCATAGAGGTGTAGCCCCATCCTCTTTGCTCCCTGGTGCCCTCAACATGTAGACCCAGCCTCTTCTGACACCCAAGGTCTCACAGGCTCAGAGACCTCAGCTGCTGGGTCCCTCCCCCACCCCCACCCCCTCCCCCACCAGGAGCTTCTGTGGGGTAACAAAACTGACTGCTGGCCAGGCAGAAGGGAGTCTGTGCCGCTCTGCTGAGGCTGTGAGCCGTGGGCAAGCTGTCCCCTCCTCTTGCCTTTGGAACACTCAAAAGGCTGGACTTCCTTTTAGGTGCTTTTCAACTGTTATGTTGTGTGTTTCTGGAACAGAAAACGTGGGTTCCCTAAATGATATTGGTGGGCAGACAATGAAATCGGAACCCACTGAATATATTATCCCTTTCAGTTAAATTGGGTTTGTCATGTGTGAACATAAAAAAAGAAACTTGCTTTTGCATAAAAAGATACTCCTTCCCATCCCCCAAGTTCTCTGATATGTGTCATTTAATCACAAAACAAGCCTAGAAAATTCCCTAGCAGACTGGCCATTTATTCTGAGGACAAGGCAGAGCATTCCTTCTGGGTTCTATATGTGCCCCAGAAACACGATGTCATATTTGGTATGATCTTGGGAATTCTGGGTGTGGATTTTTTTTTTCCACCCATAAAGAGAAGATACTTTCTACTTAGATAATTCCAGCTCCTTCTTAAGCAAATTAGGGGGTGTTAGGACACTGGGGACTGTCATGTATCAAATTATAATCTGGGTCTTTAAGAGGTGCAATTTCTTCTTTTTTTTTTTTTAACGTTTTATTTATTTTTGAGACAGGGAGAGACAGAGCATGAACAGGGGAGGGTCAGAGAGAGGGAGACACAGAATCTGAAACAGGCTCCAGGCTGAGCTGTCAGCACAAAGCCCGACGCAGGGCTCGAACTCACAGACAGCGAGATCGTGACCTGAGCCGAAGTTGGCCTCTTAACCGACTGAGACACCCAGGCCCCCACCACCCCCCCGCCTTTTTTTTAAAGCATCTGAATTCGTTCTTCAACAGATTACAAACACAGTGGTTTGAAATCATACGCATTTGTTATCTCACAATTCTGTAGGTTCAGAAGCCTGGAATTATGTGCATGGGTTCTGTGCTCAGAATCTCACAAGCCTGAAATCCAGGCGTCAGCCTGCTGTGTTCTCATCTAATGTTCAGGCTTCTCTTCCAAGCTGACCACAGTTACTGGCAGAATTCATGTGCTGATGGTTGTAGGACTGAAGTCCCTGTTTCCTTGCTGGCTCTCAGAAACCATGAGGAGCTATTTCTGACCCATCCCCCCACCCAGGGAGCCCAGCCCCCACAGGGCTTACCTCCCAGAGGCATGAACCAGAGAGGGTGTGCCAAGGACTGCGCACACTGGGGTTAGGGTCTTTTCTCTTTTTTTAAGTTTCTTCGGAAATTGGTTCTACATTTAGATAATCAATGTATTCTTAAATGATTTCCTCTTGGCCTATCTTGCAGCAGAGGAGGACAAAGAGAAGGAAATGGATGGGAAGGAGACAAAGTGAGAAGAGAGGGGGGCAGGGATACAGAAAGACAGAGACAGCAGGTGGGTGGGGGTGGAGACCCTGAGGGAGAAGGGGAGTGCAAGGAAGGACATAACCTACTACTTAAAGTCCTTCTCACGCCAGCCCAGCATCCTGGGTTGCTGAAATGGAGCCCACGCATCCTGCCCATTTTTTTTTCCCCCTCAGATGCAAATAAAACAGATGCAGTAATGGAGACTCCCAAGGGAGTGCTCTGAAGTCCCCTCCTGCGACAACAGGCCCATAGAGCAAGTTCCGGGGCACTGCCTCTGGCCACCGCATAGGGATGCCAGCAGCTGGACCTCAGGTGTCCCAGTGCACGTCTGGCATTCCTGGGCATCTCAGGCCCATGGAGGCCACAGGAGCAATGGGCCAGAGCTCTGGACTGGGAGCCTACTGCTGGCTCCACCAGTGACCGCTCCCCACTGTGGTGGTGGTGGTGGGGGGGGGGTGGCAGGGGTGGGGAGATAGGGTCAGTAGCACCAGCAGCCAAGCACCCTAAGGGAGAGACTCCCTTTTCCAATCAGCTCCAGGACGTATGACAATGGTGTGTCCCAAGCTGCTTGCTCTGAGACTTTTCTGAAACCAGGGTTCCACCCAGGTGGATGGGGTCACACTTGTGGGGTTGGGGACAGGGCATGGACCAGTGGGAGAGGAAAAGTCTTTTGACTTGAGTGGCTTAGTCGTTAAGCACCCAACCCGATTTTGGCTCAGGTCATGATCTCACTGTTCGTGAAATCGAGCCCGATGCGGGACTCAGCACTGACAGCCCAGAGCCTGTTTGGGATTCTCTTTCTCTCTCTCTCTCTCAATAAATAAACATTAAAAAAAAAGGTTTTCAAAAAGAGCTCCTGAATAAGTATGTCAAAGAGCACCACAAAAGAAAATGAACTTAGAACTTGCGTGTGTATAAATGTGTGTGCAAAGGTGAGTGAAGCTGAGAAAAGCAGGTCGCAGGGAGTTCCCATACACCTTCCTTTATTCTTTCTCACCCTGCCCTTAAAAATTGCAAGAAGGCGGCCAGAGCATTGGAGGGGGGCTGGGGTAGGAAGGGGAGACAAGGAGGAAGAGGAGCAGAGGGTCGAGGCAGGCCTTTGAGGCCCTGAAGGGAGGGGAAAGGCAGGTGGGAGAGGGACTGTGCCTGCAGAGCCACAGCTTGGGTTGGGCGGTTGATGCCTGAGCAGGGTGGAGGTGGGGGGGGGGGCGGGTAGCAGATACTGCCTCAGGAAGCCTCAGCCTCCCTCCCGCTGCCTAAGCCCAGCAGGCAGCCGCGTGCCAGAACAGGCAAGGCCCCAAGGGAGCCATGGGGAGGCCTGTGCTCATCTGGAGAAAGTGACATGGTCACAGGAAGAAAGGAGGGTTTGCGGACAGTGTCAGAGGGAGACAGGGCGCTTGATCAGAACAGGCTGGGAATTGAAGGAATGTGCCCTCGGTGGGCAGTGGTGGGCTGTGGCTGGCAGACCAGCGTCCTAGAAGCCAGCCCACCCTGAATGCCTCTGAATTTCTCCCCCAGGCAACTTTAGTACCTGAAAGGAGGTTGGGGATCTTGGAGATGGGGCATAATGACATAGCTCAGCGGCTGGCAGTCACTTCTGGGTGAGGACTGGACTGGGGACAAGACTTGATGTTTGGCGAGGAGAACTGAGCAAACATTCCTAGGACCCCTCCTACCTCCAGCACTGATCCAGATGTGGGTCACTGGCCACATCTCCTAGAGGCAGATGTGTGGTCACTTCCAATGGAGACATAACCCTAGGGGCTGTGGTCCACGGGCCGTGATGGACTCTGGCTCCTTCTCTGAGCTGCGTGAGGTCCTGGTCAGGCCTGATCTACAGGTATGGGAGGCGGGCACAGCAGAGCTGATCAAGCCAGTGATCAGAGGCAGAGTACTGCCCGAGGGACCATCATTTCAGCATAAAATTAACCAAAGGTCCTGGCCAGTCTCAGTTTTAAAGGTCCCTTGTGGCTGTTTTGGCAGCGCGAGGATATTAACCCCAGAGTCCAGGGACTCCGAGGGAGCCCATCTGGGGTCACTACCTCAGGACAAGACACTTTTTGCATCTGCCATACCCAGCAGGGGGGAGGCAGTGGGATCAGCCTTCACTTCCTCACCCCTCCACCGGCTCTTAAAGACCGGCATTTGTTTATTAGCTAAATAGATGGTCTCTGAGCAGGAGGAGAGGATCTTCAGCTGCCTTTCGGCGGGGAGCATCACAGTTCAGGAGGGCCTGCCAGGCCCCTTAGGGATCACCTTGTTAACTATCTTAGTTATTAAAATAAGGAAATAGGGTTTGGCCAAGCTTTCCTGGTTGTTTATTGGGAGAACTAGCTTTGCAGACTGGCCAGCAGATGTGGCCTCCCGTGATATTACAGAATTTTTTATTCCAAACGGTTCCTGCAAAGCAAACAGCAGTGCATGCTGGTGAAGTAGTCCCCTGAGAATTCGGGGATGAAGACAGAAGCAAGACTCAACCCAGGGTGGCCTGGGCCCCAAGCAGTGCTTCCAACCAGGCTCTGGGTTTTGAAAGTGCAGGCTTACTCAGTTTAACCAGTTTCCCTGTTTTGTCCCCAGTCAGAGCCTTTTATATGCAAATCTGAATCAGGACTCTCCTGGGAAGGAGGGATCAGAGAGACACAAACAGATTATGTTTGTAGATTATGTTCCCATCACCCAATGTGCTAAGTATTGAGTCCTCCCACAGGTGTCATGCACAAAAACACGGTTTAGGTCCAGCTGGATACAGGTGGGGCAATGCGAGAGAATGTGCTCAATGACTATCCAGATGATGCCACCTGGGGGTCAGCCAAGTTCTGTTTCTTTCCCAGGACAAACAGGGCAGTTGGCAGGTCATAACCCAACTAGAACTCCAGAGGGAGAATGTCTGCGTTTACTCTGGTTAGCTTGGGTTCAAGCATAACAGCTAGAACTCAGTCTCCCTAAGAAGAGAAGCACATCTCAAAGATGACCCAACCTTAACAGCCACAGAGGCACAGGCAGGGACTGTGAAGCAGCTGTTGGGGTAGAAGGAACCACCTGAATCTCTGAAGTGATCAGTCTTGTGGTTAACCCAGATTTTTCAACTTCGTTCTTGTAATTATTAAGCTAGAGCATTTGAAAACAAAAGGCAAGTTCTGGGCCCCATTCCTTCCTTCTGCAAATATTAAACATGTGCTATGTGTCAGAAGTTGAACATGGGTGGAAAAGGTGATGGGATTCCTCCCATCAGAGTGTCCCTTAATGTCAACGTTGCCCTTGCGCACAAAAGCAAAGATCCTGTTATTGTAGGAAATATGCAAAGCTGAGATGATCTTCTCTTAGGGAGTCAACTCATCCCTTGCCCTAGTTTTCCTTAAAGCTTAACCTTGGACCATTTGCTCTGGTGGGAGGCTCTGAAAATTAAGCATCTGAAAATTAAGACGCTCTCTGGGGAAATTCATATGCTCACTCAGGTTTGGACCACCACCTTGGTCCAAAGCCCCGGGAGGTCACCAATCACACCCTACCTACCTGTTTCCTAGATGAGCGCATCTGATGTGAACAGTATTCCAGGTCAGGACTGGCTCAGCAGCAGCAGCTTTGTGGGATGGAGAGTGGCAGAGGAGGGTGGCAGGTGAGTCAGCCCTGTGGCAGAGTCCCAGAGTTCCGGGTTCTTCCCTCAGGCTCTTCCTTATATGCGCTCACCAGGTAGTGCCCCACCTTAGTTAAACAATGTCTCCTGGACCAAGCCTCAGGGCCTCCTGGAGGGAGGACAGTGAGTTTAACTGCAAAGTCTTCCAGACACTTCTTGGCCCAAGCTGACTGTCTCCTCCCAATCCTGGCTCACTTCCTGGAGCCCCCAGCTGAAGGTACAATTTCTTGGCTGCTGGATTGTGTTTCTCTCATTGTTTCCAGATATTTCAGTTTCCTTGTTTCACTACGGGAATCAAATGCGTGTTTCTACAGAAACCCCCTTGAAGCACAGAGGTAGTTCTAAGAATCTCCAGGAAGCAGCCCTCCTTGTGCCTCATTCTCACACAGGATGTGCGGTTGCCAGGTGTTGTACATCCAGAGGGCCCACTCAGAGTAAATCACATCACCTGGGCTTTCTGTTGGCGAGAACATCTTCTTTCCCCAGATAGGTCTCAGCACACAATAACGCTTGGGCGTGGGCAAGGTCTCTGCCTCATCACTGCCTCATGGATTGGGGAGAAAGGGTCAAGGTGCTTCCTGACTCCAGAACCCCGAGAGCCCAGCTCACCCTGTGTTGTAGGTGAGAATGGTAAAGTAGGGAAAGCAAGAAAAAATGTGGAAATCACCAGGAACCGATGTGACTGGATGCATCCCCAAACTGTCATGGCAGGCAACAGAGGGATTTAGAACCCGGAAGGAAGATTAGAGCACTGGAAAGTGTGGCTGAGTCCATGGCCCTGGGAAGTAGCCAGGTAGATGTGGAGGGGTCCCTCCGGTGACTGGAAACTCCACAATTCTTAGCTATCTGACTTGGGCAAGTCCTTTCCCTTCTGAGGCTTGGTTGACTAATCTGTGAAGTGAGGGTTATGACCCTTGCTTTGCTTCCCTCGTATTTATTTACAGGGACACCTGAACCCCAGGGAACACACTCTGCTAGAACTTTCACTATAAATACAGTCTGTAATAAACACACTATTTTATGAATATAATTAATGAATGAATAGACCTCAATCCGTGTGTGTGTGAGCAACATGATTTTACTAATAGGGTATGCAATCAAAAACATTTGAAAGCCATAGTTTCCAAAAATATGGTGTGAAAATGCTTTAGAAGGCCCTTCTCACATAAGCATATCTTGAGACAGAGCCTAAAGAAAAATAACTGGGAGTTTTCCTGCTTACTGATGATGATTTCATCTTCTCCCATTTCATCAAATAGTTGTCCCCCACCCCCTCAGAGCAGGCACTGTTGCCCCAGAGGCATTCTTTGGGAGTATTGAGTTACAAGGGGAACAGTTTTCCAAAGGAGAGTTCTCAGTACCAGGAGACAAGAGCTGTGGGTGATAGTTGTGCTGTGAGAACGGGCAAGTGGGGCTCTGGAAAGAACACTTGTATCAAATCCAAGGGACCGTTTTCTTCTGGGGCTTTGTTGGCTCTTTGGTGTTCTCTCTCCTCATTCACATGTGCTCTTTAGAAGCCAACCCTCGGGGATTTGTGTGTTTCAGAGAAATCCAGGGGATTTAAACTGGGTGACCCTGAGTCATAATTTTCTAGCTGGTCTTCCTCCAGGGCAGAAGGAAGTGTGTCATGCCCCTCAAATCCTTCCCACGAAAGACAGTTGGCATCAGCTCTGAGATGCAGTTCTTTGGTCCCCAAGTAGGCCCCAGCTCCTCTTGCACGGAGTCAGGATGGCCTACAGGACGTGAGATGGTCACTGCGTCACAAGGCCCAACCATGCCTCCACCATCACTGCCGAGTGCACAGACCCTGCTGTAGCTGCTCATGCCTGGGCCACCGGGGCTATGCCTCCAGTGCCCACTGGACGTAAGAAATGCAGCCATCAGCCCAGGGCTGTAGTCACCCGCCCTTCCTCTGCCAGTGTCATGGTGTCCTGGCCATCCCTGAGGCTGCTGCCCACACCCCTGTGGCTGACACCTCCAGCTCTCAGTGTCCTACAGAACTGGCAGAGAAATTGCTCTTTTTTGCAACCTCCTCTGAGCCAGGAGAAAATCTGAGACAAACTGGGCTCAGGGTCTCCTTCCATGCTTTGTGAACCCAGGCTACATAGTCCTTGAACTAGTCTTGCCCATGGAGAGTCTACTCTCCCTTGGAATGACTTGTTTCTCTGGAGAATCCTCATTCATTCACGTAGACACTTCGGAGTGCTCCCTCTGGCCAATGTCTAGAGACACCTCAAGATACCAGCTCCTGGGACACACAGTTCTTCTTGGCTCCCTCCCCTGCTGCTGCTTCCCCTTCTCTCTTTCTTCCCTCCACCTCTCTATTCTAGGTCTCTGGCTACTTCCCTCCCCACCATCATTCCAGGCACCATGCAAGGTCCAGGAGACACAGCAGCAAACCCAGTGCACATGGCAAGCCCTGGCTGCTTAGAGGCTAGTGAGAGAGACACACATGAAACCAGTAGCCACAAAATGAATTGGAGGATTTTTCTTGTGATCAGAGGGGTAGGGGGGTGTGCACATCTACAAGAACCTAAAGCAGGGAAACCTCATCTCCACTGAGGAGTCACGGGAGGCCCCCTATGGAGGGACAGATGGAAGAGGACCCCACCAAGAGAAGAGAGTGGTAGAGGTGGTCCAGGCAGGCGTCAGAGTGGTGAGAGAGTACAAATCCCAGAGGACAGCTTGATGAATGTTTCATGACATGAAACCCATGTTATCAGCACCCAGGTGAAGAGAAAGGGCATTACCAGGACCCCAAAGCCCCCTTTGTACCTTTACCCATCACAATCCTCCAGGATATCCCCAAGATAAACTGTCTGCAGTCCTGTTCATTTTGATAAGTTCCATCCTGTTGTTTTTTTTTAATAAGAAAACAAATACAGCATTGATTTAGGGGATTAAATCAAATGCCCCTGAAAAATATGCCAGGGGACTGTTGTGGCAAGCCAAACAGGTATTCAGAGTGTTTGCCACATAGTTAAAAGATCATCTGACAGATTTCATTATCTTTACATTCCTCTGTGGGTAGAAAAAATCAAGTCAACAAAGTGAGTTGATGTGTGTTAGTGCCAAAAAGTATGAAGTGGCCGGAGGCTCACCTAGCTTGAGTTTGCTGTGCAACGGACTGTGTTCTGGATGGATTATGAACTGCCCCAGTCATATTCTTAGGCTCAAATAGGTGAAAAATCCAGCATTATCTTCAAGAGAAGCATTATAAGCCCACAAGTTTTCAAATCATAGTGTCCTTGCCCTACCACTTACTGATTGTGGAATTTTAGAGAAGCTACTTAACTCTAAGCCTGCTTCCTCAACTCCAAAATGGCCTAGATAATAGAATCTAACTCAGCAGACATCATTGAGGATGAAAAAAGCAAAGACAGGTAAATTGCTTCATGCTAAGTCTGGTACACAGTAACTGTTCATTAAATGGGGGCCATGATTTAGTAAAAGCAGACATAGTTCTCTGCTGGTGGAAGTTTAGGAGAGCTAGTTTGGAAGAGAGTGGGGACTTCTCAGGTGGAAACCAGAGGCATGTAGAGGAAGGACCAGATGATAGCCCAGATCAGAAAAGGACAGCCTGATGCTGACAAAGGGAACATCCAGAGACCAGCGAGGGAAAAGGAACTCATTTTCACTTGTTTCTTAAAGCTCTGTTTCAATAACAAGTCAGTCAACACATGGTTAAGTATTGCCTGGAGAAACCAACAGAGACTGGCATGACACATTTGTTTCTGGTGTTGCCACATGTTGCTGAATTAAGAAAGACAGAAGCATTTGGCCAAGGAGAAATGAGCTTTGCTACTGATGTGGAAACCTTAGTAATGGGTGCGCTGAAAAAAAAAATGAACCCCTTCCCTGCCTTCTGATGTGGTGGCTGTGCTGGAGAGGGCCTAGAGAGGCCCAGGTCCCATTGTGCTGAAGAAGCAGGAAGACAACACTCTGCGAGACGTGTGTGCACATCAGGGCAGGGTTATTGGGTGATTGCTATGCCTCCTTCAGTGTTCCAGCATCCCTCAGGGTGAGCTCCTTTGGTGAGCACCCAGGTCCGTGAAAGTCCAAGGTGGGCACTGTCATTGCAGCTTGAGGAGGATGCACAGACCAGGACTGTTCTGGGACTATACATGGGTGAGGAGACGGGAGATAGGACTGCCTTTGCTACTTCCTTCTTTGACTGCATCTCCAGTAAACAAGTTCTCAGGAATTTGAGGCAAGAAGGCTTAGGTGAGCCAACACATGGGGGTGGGTTAGGGAGGGTTGGAGTAAGTTGTATTGCCTATTTTCATTCTTTAGCTAAGCCGGGGCCTTGTGGAAAACCTATCCTTTCTCCTGAAGGGAAGAAAATGGGGTGGAGTAGGGACAAGTAAAATAATAAGTGCACAAAGTTAGTGCAGAATGGCCTAAAGACAGAGGAAGGGCATTTGGTACACAGGTGGGGAAATGTCACACTTGCCAAGGAAGTTGGTGACCAGTCTCTGGGGTGAGCAAATGTTGGGGAGGAGCAGGGGGCGTGCCCAGAATAAAGGACCAACAAGCAGGTTCTCACAGGGACTAGGAATCCATCAGATCTGAATCACCAAATTCACATTGGGCTGTAGTGGGACCACTTAGTTTTCAGTCAGTTGCCTTGAAAAGAGGACCTCAGACCCACCCAATGGGAGAGACCCTTGGGACCCTCTAAGAAAATGATCCCGCAGAGTTAGGTTAAACAAGTGCAGCTTCCTCCTATGGATTTCTGGGCTTCTCCATCTGTCCTCCAACATAATAACAAGAAAACTAATTGAAAAGGATGTCTAAGGTCATTTGGGGGGTACCAATAGAAGAGGATGTCCTGAAGAGACTTGTCTCCATCTAACACAGTCTTGAATGTGACAAAAATACTGTAACAGGGCAGATAAATGAATCCCCAGAAGGAAAGAGGAAAATAGGCAGGAGCCTTAGAGAAGAAAGAAAGGGGAAACCCTGGGGCCTGAAGTAGCCGAGGATCCTCGTGAGATCCTTTACAGGGCTGTTAACTGTCCACTGACACACTATCTATGAAAGATAATCAAAATAATTTCATTAATATGGATCCTGGCACCATCACAAGGTAATGAAATGAGGAAGTTAAAACTGCCAAGTGTTACTGTGTACGAGGAATTCAGAGATGCTTCATAAAGATCAGACTGTAGCCAAGCTCAGATATGCCAGTGATGATTACAGAAAGCCAACAAGGGAGGTCAAAGAAATAGTTGTGCCTCCTTGATAAGAAGATGCTACTGGGAGGTTGCCTACAAACCTATTAATATCTATTTTTATCCATCCTAGAGCCATATTTGTATCTCGAGAGGACAATTGTTGGACAATGGGCTGAGCTAAAGATGAATACAGAGTGCTCCGTTGCAAATCCTAAGTCTGAACAATCAAGCTTTATTCATTTCTTGTTTGCTCATCATATTAACCTTTTATTATGCAAAGCTGTCAGTTCAACTGCACAATGCAAAAAAAAAAAAAAAAGAATATTGGGGACAACTCACAAGCGATGTTTACCGTAGCTGATGAAAGGAAAAAAGTTTCTAGCAGATTCTAGAAAGAATCTGCTGAAGAGGATTCTCCTGCTCATCCTTGGATCCTTGTTGGCAAGCTGATCTGCTCATCGGGGACCCTGAACTGACTCCTACTCTAGTGTGTGCTGGAAAGGGTTCCTTTCCTTTAGAGGAGGCAAAATTTTCACGCCAGTGAAGTCATGCATGAGAGAAAGCTCTCTCGGGCAGTGAGCTCTCAATGGTGGTTCTCAAACTTAGACACACAAAATTCACTGGGGGAGGGTGTTGTTACAAAATGTAGAGTTTTCTGTGGGGCCCAAGAATCCGCAGGTTAACCGGCATCCCAGGAGACTGCGTTGAGGATCAATCCCTGTAGTGACCCTGGTGGCCGCTGGTCTACTGCTTAGAAAAGGCCACCCCCTCCTCACATGCACACATGGACCCTGCCAGGACACTAGTGCTGTCAGAGGGTCATTGGGCCTTCACAGGGTCAGGAGGTAGGGCTGCCTCCTGTGAGCATGCCAGGGGCCCTGGAAGGGATCTTCAGTGGTAAGTCAGGACCTTCTGGTCACAGTAAACTTGTAGAGCAGATTTTAGGGGCAGTTGTTAGACTGCCCTGCCTGCTCACCACTGTTAGCCAAATGATTCTCAATCCTGACTGTGCGTTAGCATCACCTGCAAAGATTTTTTTTAAATTATTCTCCCCCAAATCAGTCAAGTCAGACACCTGGGGTTGAGTGAGGGTGCTCCTGGCAGTCATATATTTTAAAAGATCCTTGAATGATTCTAAAGTGCAGCCTGGATTGAGAACCATGGGTTTAGTCTTGCTCTTACCTCCTTGAGTCCTTCTCTCCTTCTCCCTCACGGGTAAGGGCATTTCCAATTGCTCAGTGCATGAACTACCCCCTCTGACTACTGAAAGGCCCCAACTCTGCCACCCCATCCAGCCTGCTATTTCTCAGAGCGCTCTATCCCCCCAACCCCAGGCCTCTCTGCAGAGAAGACCCTCTTCTCTCAGTGTGGTACTAGGGGAGGATGCTAGTCTTCAGGAGTCCTGGAAGGAAAATGTATATTTCTGTATCTCCTTCATTCATAGCATGCAAATGATTAATGGTCTCAGGTCTTAAGGCAAGTTCCCTGAGAAACAGACTCTGAGAAGGAGATTTATGTGCAGAAGGTTTACTGGGGAATGCTATTGGGGTCAGTGCCTGTGAGGCAATGAAGAAAGAAATACTGGGAAGAGGGAGGCACTGGGCAGAAGGGCTTGGATAGAGGTTGTTGCAATAAAGGTCGCAGAACACCCCATGGTGGTCTAGACTCTGGATGGACCTTAAGAAGGATTCCACTTTACATGAATAGACATTTTTCCAAAGAAGACATCCAGATGGCTAACAGACACATGAAAAGATGCTCAACATCACTCATCACCAGGGAAATAGAAATCAAAACCACAATGAGATACCACCTCACACTGGTCAGAATGGCTAAGAATAACAACACAGGAACAACAGGTTTTGACAAGAATGTGGAGAAAGGGGAACCCTCTTGCACTGTGGGTGGAAATGCAAACTGATGCAGCCACTCTGGAGAATAGGATGAAGGTTCCTCAAAAAGTGAAAAATAGAACTATCTTTGATGCGCCTAGGTGGCTCAGTCATTTAAGCATCTGACTTTTGCTCAGGTCATGATCTCAAGGTTTGTGGGTTTGAGCCCTGCATCGGGCTTTCTGCTGTCAGCACAGAGCCTTATTTAGATTCTCTCTCTGCCTCTCCCCTCTCCCCGCCCCACTCTCTCCCTCAAAAAAATAAATAAACATTAAAAAAAAATAGAGGGTCACCTGGATGGCTCAGTCAGTTAAGCATCTGATCCTTGATTTTGGCTCAGGTCATGCTCTCATAGGTTGTGAGGGCCCTGCATGGAATTCTCTCTCTCTCCCTCTCTCTGCCCCTACCTCTTTCATGCCCTCTCTCTAAAATAAATGAACATTCAAAAAAAAAAAAAAAAAAAAAAAGAACTGCCCATGATCCACCAATTGCATTACTAGGTATTTACCCAAAGGACACAAAAATACAGATTCGAAAGGATATATGAACCCTGATGATTATAGCAGCACTATCAACAATAGCCAAATTATGGAAAGAGCCTAAATGTCCACTGACTGATGAATGGATAAAGAAGATGTGGGGTACACACACACACACACACACACACACACACACACACACACGAATATTAGTCACCAAAAATAATGAAATCTTGCCATTTGCCACGACGTGGATGGAGCTAGAATGTATCATGCTAAGTGAAATAAGTCAGAGAAAGACAAATACCATATGATTTCACTCATATGTGGAATTAAGAAACAAAACATATGAACATATGGAGGGGAGAGGGAAACCAACAATAAGAAACTCTTAAAGATAGAGAACAAACTGAGGATTGATGGAGGGAGGTGGGGAGATGGGCTAGATGGGTGATAGGTATTAAGGAGGACATTTGTTGTGATGAGCTCTGGGTGTTGTAAGTGATGAATCACTGAATTATACTCCTGAAACCAATATTGCACTGTATGTTACTTAACTGGAATTTAAATAGAAATCTGAAAAGAAAAAAAAAAAGAATTGTTGCACTTTGAAGCATGAAGGCAAGCCTTTTATATCCCCCATATGGACCAGTAACTGGATGTAGGCTGCCTTTGGGGAGGCAATGTGACCTTGGAATGGGTGACTCTTCAGTCAAGGACAATTCAGGGCAATACCTGGAGTCTCCCTACTTGACTGAGAGCCACCAGCTGTCAACATGCAGCAGGTAAGGGAGTGACATGTGGGACTGAATGTCTCAGCCCCGAACCAGGATCTGTCATACCACTTCACCCACTGTACCAACCATACTCAAGGTCTTTATTTTTTGAGAGAAATTTTCAGTAGAAATGAATATCTTACTACTTTGCTTGAGGAAGAGAGGCTTCTCCGTGGCCTTGAGAGGCCACTTGAGTGTGATATAAAAATCTCTGGATTTGGATCAGAATCCCAGCTTGGACCCTTACTTATTTTAGGTAAGACATTAAAATCTCTAGGCCTCCATTAATTTGTCTTTGCGATGGGGTTGATCCATAAGTACCTTGCAGAGTTGCTGAGCATTAAATGCAGTGGGTGTGCAGTATCTGGGGCAGTGGAGTTTGTGTGAGCTGGGTTTTGCCCACCTGAGCTGCCTCTCTCTACAGGACACTTAGGGAAAGACTTGTCTCCAATTCATGCTGCGTGTCTTGGTAGCTGAGATGCTGAGAGAACCCTGGTGCTATCCCTGGGGAGACAGTTGCGCCCTGTTTGGTCCCAGACTTGCTCACTTCTCAGATCCTCACTCTTCTCACTGGAGTACCAACAAATGCCTTGTCCAATTTGTCTTTAATTGGTGGCCTGGCAGGAGGGCTTGCAATCTGAGTGGAGTGTTGTAATAGTAAACAGGACTCCCCCCTGGGTCTGAAGAAATCTCAAAGTCAAGGTGAAAGACAACCACCAGTGAGGACAAAGAACTGACTCAAATTGGATTTCTGCTTCATCAGTGGGGTTGCCAGTCTCCTAAATGATATTCATTATGAAGTTGACTAATAACCAACCTTAGCAAAAGGCTGTGAGAGTATAAAAAAAAATGAGACTCAAAATAATATATTCAATATGATTTCCACTACGTTTTACAATGGTTCAGGAAAATTCTGGAAGCAAAAATGTCAAGATGTCACGATAACTGCCTCTGCATGGTAAGACTGTGGCTGATTATATTCATGCCTTCTTTACATGTTTCTATAGTTTAATTTTTTTCCATGAGGAGAAGGGGGTGGAGAAAGAAAAGGAAAAAGAAAATGGGAAATGTGCTCCCACCAGTGGAAAGGCACATGCCAGTGTTTCCCACCAGCTTCTCTCACAGATGATGATGGGCCTGTGGGAGGAGGGGTGTGCAAACCTGGGTGTCTGTCTCACTTCCCCGGGGCTCAAAATGTCTGTGTGAGGAGATATTAGCAAAGCAGACACTTGTGCTAATAAGCACTTGGGAGCTTGGCTGCTGCATGTTTGGGGGGAGACTTGTTGTCAGCTGCTGGCTGCCTGTGTGGGTGTGTTTCCTGGCCCTCACTGGATAATTTTGTCACCAAGGACAACATTTGTTGTTCTACATGAGCAGCTCTCCCAGAGAGACAGAGGGAGGGCCACTGTTGGTCAGGTACCAGGGCTGAGGCAGAAGGGTAAGAAGGCTGGTATACCAGATGTGTGAGGAGATGGGAAGCTGTAAGTAGCACTAAGGGGCATGCAGAGTCCCAAGGTAGTGAGGACGGGACTTGGATGGGCCCTGGTAAGTCCCATCTGTCCTCAAAACATAGTCCAGTTCCTGGTGTTAGAGAAGGCAGTTCGTTAGGTTCTAACAGGATACCTGGAGGCCAGCAAAGAGGAAGACAGGGCCAGCTGTCAGGGAAGAGGCCGGTCCTGGAAGTACTCGAAAACAAAACCACAAGAAGCCAGATCAAACCAGACACGCCCAAGATGGTGGGTGACGTAGCAGGTAACCCCTAAACAAATAAGGAAAAAAAGCATGAAACTCTACTTCCAAGACATCCCACCCCAAGTCATGAATATTTGATCCTCTTGTTAACAACGGGCAGTATTTTTTTTTTTTTTAGAGAGACAGAGAGAGAGAGCAGGGGAGGGGCAGAGAGAGAGAGGAAGAGAGAATCCCAAGCAGGGTCCACACTGTCAGTATGGAGACCCAATGTGGGGCTCGAACTCACAAATGGTGAGATCATGACCTGAACTGAAACTAAGAGTCAGAGGCTTAACCAGATGAGCCATCCAGGTGCCGCAACAACTGACAATACTTGTAGAGAAATCTGATAGGAACTCGAACCCCTCCAGTGCATGAAGCTCTCGCTCTCACTCTCTCTCTCTCCCACTCTCACATCTCAAGAGTGTACTTCTGCTTTAATAAGCTTTCCTGCTTATATTTCTCACCTGCTGTGCTATGTCTATTTTTTAATTCTTTCCCATAATGAGACCAAGAGCCTGACACATTTGGGACAGGCTGGGTTGAGGCTTCAGGGCCCAGGGTCTCCCCAGCTCAACTGGCAACACTGTGAGCCTTGGGACCTTGGGGACAGATATTTTCACTGGTTTCAAGTGTTTTTCAAATATTTAACCCATTGAGAGAATCCTTAGCAGAGAGCCAGGCACGTGGGGAACAGACATCAAATGGGTAGGTGCTGATGAAGGGGAAGAGAGATTTTAGAGCTGGAAGACAGTCTTAAGATCACCTTGTCTTGCCCCTTTGTTTTACAGGGGAGAAGTTGAGCCCCAGAGATGTTAATAATGAACCTGGAGTGACCCCTATCTGAATCAAGACCAACATTCTGCAAGGGTAGACTGTTGGAATGTGTTGCGAGTTGAATTATCTGACCCGGAATAGGGTATGTTGGAATCCTATCCCCCAGTACCTCGGAATGTGACCTTTATTTGGAGAGATGGACTTCATAGAAGTGTGTAAGGCACACTTCTGTGTGTAAGGCAAAGCACAACTCTGAACCCACCTGAAGAGCCCTGGCCTGGAAATGGGAAGATGGAATAGATTAGTCATTCTGAATATAATTTTTCTTAAAAAAAAAAATCAGTGGAACTGTTTCTTCAAATTTTAATTGGAAGGCCAAATAAATAAAAATTAATAATTAAAAAAATGCGTTGCTCTGTTTAAAAGTAAGCAAAAGACTTGAACAGATATTTCTCCAAAGACGATATATTAATGGCTAATAAGCACAAGAAAAGATAATCAACATTATTAGTCATTAGGGAAATGCAAATCAAAACCACAATGAGATACCACTTCATACTCACACGAGTAGCTATTATACATAAAAAAAAGAAAATACCACATATTGACAAGGACTTGGAAAAACAGAAGCCTTGTACACTGCTGGTGGGAACGTAAAATAGTGTGGCCACTATAGAAAACAGTCCAGAAAACACTAAAGAAAGCAGCTGCTCAAAAAATTAGATACAGAATTATCATATGACACAGGAATTCTGCTTCTGGGTATATATCCAAAATAATTGAAACCAGGGACACAAACAGATATTTGTTCACGGCAACATTATTCACAATAGCCAAAGAAGGAAGTAACCCAAATGTCCAGTGATGAATAAATGGATTTTTTTTTAATTTTAATGTTTATTTTTGAGAGTGAGAGAGAGCGAGAGCATGCAAACAAGGGAGGGGCAGAGAGAGAGGGAGACACAGAATATGAGGCAGGCTCCAGTCTCTGAGTCGTCAGCACAGAGGCCGTCACAGGGCTCGAACCCACGAACCTTTAGATCATGACCTGAGCCGAAGTCAGAAGTCAGATGCTTAACGGACTGAGCCACCCAGGCACCCCTAGATTTTTAAAATGTGGTACATATACACAACATAATAGTATTTAGTCTTTTTTCTGAGAATGTTTATCATGAAGAGATGTTGAATTTTGTAAAAGCCTATTGCTCAACAGAGAATTTCATTTTTTTTTTTTTTTTAGTATTTGGTCTTAAAAAGAAAGACAATTCTGACACTTGCTACAACACAGATAAACCTTTAGACTTTATGCTAAATGAAATAAGCCAGTCATGAAATAACAAATACCATATGGTTTCACTTGTATGAGTACACAGAGTGGTCAATTTTACGACATGTATGTGTTAACACACACACACACACACACACACACACACACGAGCTGCTCTCATGGAATTGTTGAATTTATTTTTATGTGTTTGGGCTTCCAAATAAGTTTCACTCCTTGTACCCCACCCTAGAGGTGAAGTCCCTGAAGTGCCACAGAGAGATCTGAAGGAAATAGATCTAAGAAACCGTGGACTCCTAGATCCAGAAGCTTGTTCCACCTCTCACCTCACAGGAGTTCATGACCTCTGCCGACCTTTCCCTTCTAGGGGCATTTTACCTCTGCGATATGTCATCAAATACTGTAAACTGGAACTTCCTTTCTCCACCCTGTCCTCCCCTTCCTTCTTCTCTAGTTAATAAATACAGGGTTTCATTTTCCAAGCTACAAGTCCATTCAAAGAATTATAAAGAAAGAAAACGCCCTTTCTTAAGAAATTCACTATCAAAAGTGAAAATCCTTCACAAAACTTTTCTTTCTATGCAAACAAGATCATAAAAACAGATGCATCTTATTTCTAAGAAATACTTATGTCAACAGGAAATATGTATTTGTTTTTGAGTCTGGTTAACCATTTAGGTAAAAGATCCCACCTCAATTAACCAGATTGATCACAGCAGGACCTTCAAACAGTTTGATCTTGACCCTTCAGGGATTTGTGTAATTTAAAGGTATGCTTTTTCCTGGTTGATACTGGGATAAAATTGGCTGTGGACTGTGGGATGAAGGAATTTCTCTCGTTTTCAGAATTTTATGTGAGAATGAAGCTTCTAGAAGTTTTCATAGCAAGGATTTTTCTGTTAAAACAAAAGGAGTGAGGAAGTGAACCTAAGCATGATAACTCAGAGAGCTGTGATCTACTTATATAATTTTTTGAGACAAACTATGATTTTTAGTTTTTAATCATTTATTTTTTATTTTATTGTATTTGGTTTTATCTCATTTATTTTTTCAATAAGATTTGGTAAGATTTTGCTAGACTTAATTTGGGCACAGGTTGGAAACTTGCAGATTTCCCAATGTGCACTGGTCCATTTTTGCAACTTATTTTAAAAATGTATTATTTAGGGGCACCTGGGTGGTCAGTTGGTTAAGCGACTGACTTCAGCTCAGGTCATGATCTCAGGTTCATGAGTTCAAGCCCTGAATCAGGCTCTGTGTTGATAGCTCAGAACCTGGAGCCTGCCTCAGATTCTGTGTCTCCCTCTTTCTCTGTTCTTCTCTTGCTCACTCTCTGTTTTTCTCTCTCTCTGTCAAAAATAAATAAACATTAAAAATGTATTTTTTTAAGCTAGTTGGGTCCTTGGGAAACAAATATGCAGATAGTAAGAAACAGCACTGGTTAACATGCAGGCAATCTCTTTTTCACTGTTAGATTATCTTCTTTGTGATGATTCCAGGTGTTTGGGTTAGTCCATATGTGTATAATCCTTTAAATGGAGAGTCTGCTAAAGAGAACTTTGTTTTGGAGAACACTAATTGAAAGGGGTTATAAGGCATCATGGTAGAATAAGATGTCCCTCATTTTTGTTCCCCCTGCCAAAAAAAATAATTCAGCATCTATCCAGGGACAAAGGTGCCCTTGTGGAAGATATGGGATCCAGTACCATACACCAAGAAAATTGGGAGAAGCCTTGCCTACCTGTACACTAGGTAATATGCATACAGATCTTGGTCCTGGTTGTGGTACCTGTAGTGGCCCATGAATTGGCTCCAGTCCCTCTTAGCTGTCATCTGAAAATCCGTGAAAATTTGGAAAACTGTTGTAGACAATCACCCACTGACAAGACAGTCTTTGTGGAAGTCCAGGTTTCCAGAGTAGAAGCTCTGAGACACTATTGGAGAAAAAAAGGAAGGAAGGAAGGAAGGAAGGAAGGAAGGAAGGAAGGAAGGAGAAGCAAAGAAAGAAAGAAAGAAAGAAAGCAAAAGAGTTTGGACACATTGGAGAATGCTATTAGTAAAGACTGGAGGAAATGAAGTCTACTTCAAATATGAAGGCAGCAATGCAAAATTTTAAGGAACACGAAAACTCAAGGATACATGATACCACCAAAGGATCAAAATAATATTCCAGTAATCAAGCCCAAAGACATGGAGATCTGTGATTTATCTGGTAAAGAATCCAAAAGAGCTATTTTAAGGAAACTCAATGATCTACAAGAAAACATAGAAAGACAATTCAATAATGTTGGGAAAACAATAAACAAATGAGAATGAGAAGTTAACAAAGAGATAGAAATCACAGAAGAGGACCAAACAGAAATTCTGGAGCTAAAGAATACAATGAATGATGTGAACGTGCAATAGAGAGCACCAACAGAAGAATGGGTCAAGCATAAAAAGGAATCTGTGAGATAGAAGACAGAACTTTGAAATTATCCAGTCCAAGAGGGACAAAGGAAAAAGAATGAAAAAGAGTAAAGTAAGCCTACATGATCAGTAGGACAACTTCAGATGAACCAATTTGCAAATTATTGGAGTTCCAAAAAAAGAAGAGAGAGAAGAGGAGGCAGAAAGCTTATTTAAAGAAACGATGGCTGAGAACTTCCCAAATCCGGGGCAAGACTTGGATATCCAAGTTTACAAAGCTCATAGGTCACCAAACAAAATAAAATTAAAGGGATTCTCTCCAAGCCACTCTATCAATCAAAAGCAGAGAATCTTAAAAACAGCAAGAGAAAAATAAAAATAAAAAAGCTTGTAACTTACGAGGTAATCCCCATAAAGTTATTAGTGGATGTCTCAGTAGGAACCATACAGGGTAGGAAAGTGTGGGATAATATATTCAAAGTGCTGAAGGAAAAAATCCTGCCAACCAAAAAATTCCATCAAAGTTATCCTTAGAAATGAAGGACAGGTAAAGACTTTCCAAGACAAAAAAAAAAAAAAAAAAAAAGATGGAATTCATTCATCACCACTAAATCTGCCATAAGAAATGCTGAAAGGAGTTCTTCAAGCTGAAATGAAAGAACACTAATCAGTAACATGAAAACTTATGAAAATATACAATACACTGATAAAGGTAAGTAAATGGTCAAATTCAAAATACCCTAATACTATAATACAGTGCTGTATCAATCACTTAACTCTAGCATAAAAGTTAAAGGACGAGCATAATAAAAAATATCTATAGCTATAATAATTTGTTAGTGGATACACAGCATAAAAAGAGATAAGTTGTGACACCAAAAATGTAGTGTTTTTATATGTGATTGTTATTACATTGTTATCAGTGTAAAATAGACTGCTGTATCTATAAGATATTTTATACAAGCCTCATGGTAACTATGAAAAGAAAACCCATACAATATTCACAAAAGGTTAAGAGAAGAGAATCAAAGCATTACACTATGGAAAATCAACTCATAAAGGAAGGCAGCAAGAGAGAAAGAAAAGAACAAAAGAACTACAAAAAGCTAGAAAATAATTAATAAGATGGCAAAATAAATCCTGACCAATCAATAATTACTTTAAATATAAATGGATTAAATTACCCAATGAAAAGGCTGAATAAATTAAAAAACAAAAAGATCAAATTATATGCTGCTACAAGAGATTCACTTTAGCTTTAAGGACACACACAGGTTCAAAGTGAGGGGATGGAAAGAGATATTCCATTCAAATGGAAATCAAAAGAATGAGGGTAGCTAGCTATACTTTTATCAGACAAAATAGACATTAAGCTGAAAATGGTAACAGGAGATAAAGTCATTCTATAATGATAAAGGGGCCAATTCATCAACATGATATAACATAAAATAAACAACCTGACTTTACACCTCAAAGAACTATAACAAGAACAAACTAAGCTCAAAGTTAGCAGGAGGAAGAAAATCATAAAGACCAGAGTGGGGAAGAAAGAAAGAAAGAAAGAAAGAAAGAAAGAAAGAAAGAAAGAAAGAGCCAGAAAAAAAATAGAAAAGATCAACCAAACCAAGAGTTGTTTTTTTTAAATATAAACAAAACTGACCCAACTTTAACTAGACTATGAATAAAAGAGAAGCCTCAAATAAAGAAAATACAAAAATGAAAGAACAGATATTGTAACTGATACCACAAAAAATCCAAAGGATCATAAGAGATTAATATGAACAATTATATATCCATATATTGGATAACCTAGAAGAAATGGATTAATTCTTAGAAGCTCAAATAAAATAAAAAATGAAAGAAGAGACATTATAACTGACAACACAAAAATACAAAGGATCATGAGAGATTACTATGAGCAACGATATACCCATAAATTGGATAACCTAGAAGAAATTGATACATTCCTAGAAGCATACAATCTACCAAGAGTGAATCAAGAAGAAATAGAAAATCTGTACAGACCAATAATAGTCAAGGACAGCTAAACAGTAATAAAAAACTTCTCAACAAAGAAAAGCCAAGGACCAGATTATTTCACTGGTGATTTCTACCAAACATTTAAAGAAGAATTAATGCCAATCCTCTAATTCTTCAAAAAAATTGAAGGGGAACAAATACTTCAAACTAATTTCACAAGGCCAGCATCACCCTGGTACCAAAGCCAGGTAAGGACACTACAAAAACAACAAAAACAAAAACAAACACAAACAAACAAACACTACAAATATCCCTGATGAATATAATGCAACAATTCTCAACAAAATATTAGCAAACTGAATTCCACAACACATTAAAAGGGTCAGATATTATGATAAAGTAGAATTTATCTCCGAGATACAAGGATGGTTCAACATATATAAAATCAATAAATGTGATACACCACATTAATAGAATAAATGATAAAAATCATATGGAAATCTCCATAGATGCAGAAAAAGCATTTGACAACTACATTCTTTAATGTTAAAAACTCCCCACAAATTGAGTATAAAAGGAACATATCTCAAAACAATAAAGGTTATACATGATAACCCTGCAGCTAACACCATACTCTATGATGAAATGTTGAAAGCTTTTCATCTAAGATCAGGAATAAGACAAGGGTGCCCATTCTCACTATTCCTATTCAAAATAGCACTAAAATCCTAGGCAAAGAATGATGAAAGAAATTAAGGAAGAAACAAATAAATGGAAAGATATCCTGTATTTATGGTTTGGAAGAGTTAATATTGTTAAAGTTGTTCATACTATCCAAAGCTATAGATTCAATGCAATCCCTGCCAAAATTCCAGTGGCATTTTCCATACAAATAGAAAAAATAATCCTAAAATTTGTAGGGCACCACAAAGACACCTAATACCCAAAGAAATCCTAAGAAAGAATAACAAAGCAGGAGACACCACACTTCCTGGTTTCAAACCATACTACAAAGCTATAGAAATCAAATCAGTACAATACTGCTATAAAATTAGACACATTGACCGATAGAGCCCAGAGCCCAGAAATAAACCCATGCAAATATCATTAACTGACATTTGACAAGGGAGCCAAGAATGTTTAATGGGGGAAAGGCTCGTCTCTTTAATAAATGGTATTAGGAGAATTGAATGACTACATGCAGAATGAAATTGGTAACACCATTCACGAAAACTAACTTGAAATGGAATTAAAGACTTAAACATGAGACCTGATACTAAAAACTCCTAGCAGAAAACATAGGGGGAAAGATCCTTGACAATGGACTTAGCAATGATTTTTTGGATGTGACTATGACGCAAAAATTGCAGAGAACAAAAGCAAAAATTAATAAATGGAACTATATCAAACTAAAAGCTTCTATGAAGCAAAAGAAGCAATGAAATAAAAAGGCATACTACTGACCAGGAAAAAATATTTGCAAATCATATGTCTGATAAGGGTTAAAATCCAAAATACATAAAGAACTCCTACAACACAAAAGCAAAAAAAGAAAAAAAAAACAATCCAATTTAAAAGGGGGCAGAAGAACTGAATAGACATTTTTTCAAAGAAGACATCAAACAGGTACATAAAAAGATGCTCAACATCACTATCAACAGGGAAAGAAAACTCAAACCACAATGAGATATCCTCTCATACCTGTTATAATGACTATCATCAAAAACACAAGAGATAGGTGTTGGTGAGGTTGTGGAGAAATGTACCCCATTGGTGGGAATGAAAATTAGTTCATCCACTAAGGAAAACTGTGGAGATTCCTCAAAAAATTAAAAACAGAACTACCCTAAGATTCAGAGGTCCCACTTCTGGGTATAGATCCAAAGGAAATGAAATCAGGATATTGAAGAGTGATTTGCATTCCTGTGTTCATTGTAGCATTATTCACAACACCCAAGATATGGAAACATCCCAAATTCTTATTAATGCATAAATGGATAAAGATGATGTGATATATATATATATATATATATATATATATATATATATATAATGGAATATTATTACATCAAGGGAAAGAAGGAAATCTTGCCATTTGTGACAAAAATGGATGGAACTTGAGGCCATTGAAGTAAATGAAATAAGTCAAAGAAAGACAAATATATGGATTCATTTGTATGTGGAATCTAAAAAAGCTGAACTCATAGAAACAGAGAGTATAATGGTGGTTCCCAAGGGTTGGAGGCTGGAAGAAATGGGGAAATGTTGGTCAAAGAGTACAAACTGTCTTAGAGCAGAAATTAATGGTATCGAAACAACAACAACAAAGAAACAGTAGAAGAGATAAATGAAACCAGAAGCTGGTTCTTTGAAAGAATTAACAAAATTGATGAACCACTAGCCAGTTTTATCAAAAAGAAAAAGGAAAGTACCCAAATAAATAAAATCAGGAATGAAAGAGGAGAGATCACAACCAACACAACAGAAATAAAAACGATAATAAGAGAATATTATGAGAAATTTTATGCCAATAAAATGGGTAATCTGGAAGAAATGGACAAATTCCTAGAAACATATACACAACCAAAACTAAAACAGGAAGAAATAGAAAATTTGAACAGACCCATAACTAGTAAGGAAATCGAATTAGTAATCAAAAATTTGCCAAAAAACAAGAGTCCAGGGCCAGATGGCTTTCCAGGGGAATTCTACCAAACATTTAAGGAAGAGTTAACACTTATTCTCTTGAAGCTGTTCCAAAAAATAGAAATGGAAGGAAAACTTCCAAACTCTTTCTATGAAGCCAGCATTACCTTGATTCCAAAACCAGACAAAGACCCCACTGAAAAGAACTATAGACCAATTTCCCTAATGAACATGGATGCAAAAACCCTCAACAAGATATTAGCCAACCGGATCCAACAATACATTAAAAAAATTATTCACCACAACCAAGCAGGATTTATACCTGAGATGCAGGGCTGGTTCAATATCCACAAAACAATTAATGTGATTCATCACATCAATAAAAGAAAGGACAAGAACTATATGATCCTCCCAATAGATGCAGAGAAAGCATTTGACAAAATACAGCATCTTTTCTTGATAAAAACCCTCAAGAAAGTAGGGATAGAAGGAGCATACCTCAAGATCATAAAAGCCATATATGAACGACCCAACGCTAATATCATCCTTGATGGGGAAAAACTGAGAGCTTTCCCCTAAGGTCAGGAACAAGACAGGGATGTCCAGTGTCGCTACTGTTATTCAACATAGTTTTGGAAGTCTTAGCCTCTGCAATCAGACAACACAAAGAAATAAAAGGCATCCAAATCGGCCAGGAGGAGGTCAAACTTTCACTCTTCACAGATGACATGATACTCTATATGGAAAACCCAAAAGATTCCACCAAAAATCTGTTAGAACTGATTCATGAATTCAGCAAAGTTGCAGGTTATAAAATCAATGCCCAGAAATCGGTTGCATTCCTATACACCTACAATGAAGCGACAGAAAGAGAAATCAAGAATTCAATCCCATTTACAGTTGCACCAAAACCCATAAAATGGTCAGGAATAAATCTAATCAAAGAGGTGAAAAATCTATACAATGAAAACTGTAGAAAGCTTATGAAAGAAATTGAAGAAGACACAAAAAAATGGAAAAGGATTCCATGTTCCTGGTTACAAAGAACAAATATTGTTAAAATGCCAATACTACCCGAAGCAATCTACGTATTCAATGCAATCTCTATCAGAGTAACACCAGCATTCTTCACAGAGCTAGAACAATCCTAAAATTTGTATGGAACCAGAAAAGACCCTGAATAGCCAAAGCAATCTTGAAAAAGAAAACCAAAGCAGGAGGCATCACAATCCCAGACTTCAAGCTATACTACAAAGCTGTAATCATCAAGACAGTATGGTACTGGCACAAGAACAGACACTCAGATCAATGGAACAGAATAGAGAACCCAGAAATGGACCCACAAACGTATGGGCAACTAATCTTTGACAAAGCAGGAAAGAATATCCAATGGAATTAAGACAGTCTCTTCAGCAAGTGGTGCTGGGAAAACTGGACAGCGACATACAGAACAATGAACTTGGACCACTTTCTTACACCATACACAAAGATAAACTCAAAATGGATGAAAGACCTCAAAATAAGACAGGGAGCCATCAAATCATTGAGGAGAAAGCAGGCAAAAACCTCTTTGATCTTGGCTGCAGCAACTTCTTACTCAACACGTCTCCGGAGGCAAGGGACACAAAAGCAAAAATGAACTACTGGGACCTCATCAAAATAAAAAGCTTCTGCACAGTGAAGGAAACAATAAGCAAAACTAAAAGGCAACCGACAGAATGGGAGAAGATATTTGCAAATGACATATCAGATAAAGGGTTAGTATCCAAAATTTGTAAAGAACTTACCAAACTTAACACCCAAAAAACAAAGAATCCAGTGAAGAAATGGGCAAAAGACATGAATAGACACTTCTCCAAGGAAGACATCCAGTTGGCCAACCGACACAGGAAAAAATGCTCACCATCACTCATCATCAGGGAAATACAAATCAAAACCACAATGAGATACTACCTCACACCTGTCAGAATGGCTAACATTAACAACTCAGGCAACAAGAGATGTTGGTGAGGATTCAGAGAAAGAGGATCTCTTTTGCACTGCTGGTGGGAATGCAAACTGGTGCAGCCCCTCTGGAAAACAGTATGGAGGTTCCTCAAAAAACTAAAAATAGAACTACCCTACAACCCAGCAACTGCATTATTAGGCAGTTATCCATGGGATACAGGGGTGCTGTTTTGAAGGGACACATGCACCCCCATGTTTATAGCAGCACTATCAACAATAGCCAAAGTATGGAAAGAGCCAAAATGTCCATCGATGGATGAATGGATAAAGAAGATGTGGTATATATATACAATGGAGTATTACTCGGCAATCAAAAAGAAGGAAATCTTGCCATTTGCAACTATGTGGATGAAACTGGAGGGTATTATGCTAAGTGAAATTAGTCAGTCAGAGAAAGACAAAAATCATATGACTTCACTCATATGAGGACTTTAAGACACAAAACAGATGAACATAAGGGAAGGGAAACAAAAATAATATAAAAACAGGGAGGGGGACAAAACAGAAGAGACTCATAAATATGGACAACAAAAGGGGTTGTGGGAGGGGGGATGGGCTAAATGGGTAAGGGGCCTTAAGGAATCTACTCCTGAAATCTTTGTTCCACTATATGGTAACTAATTTGGATGTAAATTAAAAAAATAGAAAATAAAACTAAAAAAAAAAAGAAAAAAAAAGAATGTAAAATATGTCAGGGTATGAAAAACCTTGACTAAATGAGTGCTTTCAGGGTACCAGATCTTTCAGAGAACAGCTCAACCATAAAATTTTAATATCATCCAAATGAGTGACCTGAGTATAAACACATGATTATAGTATACACTGTATTTTTCAATAAAATGTTATTTTCTTGTTAAAAAAAAAAGAGTAACAAACTGTCAATTATAAAGTCCAATAAGTTTTGGGGATCTAATATACACAATGGTGATCATAGTTAACAATACTGTATTATATACTTGAATGTTGCTAAGAGAGAAGATCTTAAATAGTCTCACCACAAAATGAAATTATAATTATGGGAGTTGATGGAAGTGTTAACTAATGCTACTTTAGTGTTAATTGTTTCACAATATATAAGTGTATCATATCAAAACATTGTAAATCTTAAACTTCCACAACCTTATATGTCAATTATAACTTAATAAAGCTAAAAATTTTATATAAGAATAAATTTTAATAGATGCTTTTATTGATCTAATTTAGCTATGCTCTATGAATAATGGAACATTTATACAATGGAATACCGTATAGCCATTTACACACACACACACACACACACACACACACACACACACCATTTAACAACACCGGGAAATGCTCACAGTATAATGTGAAGCAAAAGAAAAGAAAAAAATCATAATCACATAGCACTATCTAAATAATTCTGTTTGAGAAACACAAATAAAATCAGGCTAAGCCCATAAGGGGAAAGTTATAGAGAACAAGGATTAGACAGAATTATTTCAAAATGTAAGTACTGCTTATCTCTGACCAGTGATATTATGGGTAACTTTTATTTTCTTCTACAGTCATTTCTGTACTTTCCAAAGTGTTCACAAAATATGTATATTACCCTTAAAATTAATGAAAGGATATTTTTAGAAAATATTTTTGGCCACTATGGAAAACAGTATGGCAGTTTCTCAGAAAATTAAATATAATCCATATGATCCAGTAATTCCATTCTGGGTTTATTCCCAAAAGAATTAAAAGCAGGGACTCAAACAGATATTTCTACACCCATGTTTATAGCAGCCCTGTTCACAATAGTCAACAAATGGAAGCAACCCAAGTGTCTATCAATGCATGAATGAGTAAAAATGTGGTATATACATACAATGAAATACTCTTCATCCTTACAAAGGAAGGGAATTCTGACACACAGTTACGTGAAGAAGCCTTGAAGACATTATGGTAAGTGAAATATGCCAGACACAAAAGGGCAGATACTGTACGATTCTACTGATAGGAGGTACTTGGAGTAGTCAAATTCATAGAGACAGAAAGTAGAATGGATGTGACCAGGGGCTGGGAGGAGGGAGCAATCAATGTTTGATGGGTACAGAGTTTCAGTTTTGCAAGATGAAGAGTTCTGGAAAGGATAGTGTTGGCAGTTGCACAACCATGTGAATGTACTTAATGTCACTGAACTGTACACTTACAAAATGATTAAAATGGCATATTTTATGTTATATATGTTTTACCACAATTTAAAAAATTACTTTTACAGGATTTGAATTAAAATCCAGGTAATACTAGGGTCTCAGCTAAAGTGATGAAGTTAACAAGTTGGAAGGCAGTGGGCCAAACTGTGGAAGGTCCTGACAGTCCTGCTGAGCTGTTAGGTTGGAGGAGGCATGGGGGAGAGAGGAGTGAACTGTGGGAGAGCCAGCATAGCAGTCATGCCTGGCATGGACCGAGCTGGAGTAGAAAGAGAAGGGAAGGAAGCCAAAAAGCCACCTATATCCTGGATGCTCTACTTATGCCTCCCTATTTACGTCTAAAGAGATAGAGCCAAGAGAAGGGACTTGCCCAGGGTCCCAGAGCTAGCAGGTGGCAGACCCTTGTCCTGAGTTCAGATATCTCGGACCCCACATCTCTGCTCCTTCCTTGAAACCACACTATCTTCATATATTCAAATGAAATAAAGGAAGGGCTGTGGGAGAGGAGAAGAAGACAGAGGGAACAGGAAGAATGTAGGGAAAGAGAAATGAAAGAGAATGTCAGGAGACCGGAAGATGAGATTCAAAGCTGCAAACAAGAACAAACTTTTAAATAAGGCCCTGAGTCTGCATTGAACTTTTGACAATTATGGTTTGTCAGCATGGTAACTGATTCATAATTATTTTATGGGAGTTTAGCAACTCTGTATGTAACTGGCTCAGAGCAGTTGCAGAGCTGTTAATCCTGAGTGTTTATTACCCACCATTCAATAAATAGCTTAATAAATCTAAAGAAGTCCAATTTATGGGGATGGTTATGGCATGCTATTCAAATTCCAAGCAATTACAATAAAACCATGTCTATTGAGGGTAATGTAGGTTTTTTTTTAATTTGATATTGGAGGATGCTGGTACTTGACACCCCTTTGAGCTATTCTTTGCTCTCTGTCTGGGCCATAGGGGGCCAGAGCAGGACAGAAGTCAGAGGCTGCCATTTTGCTGTCTGCCAGGGTGACAGCAGGGTGAAGGAGTGAGATTGCCAGGGTGATGGAGTGAGATTGGACATAGGCTTGTCATCTTCCATGCTGAATAAGGATCTAGGTTCCTGGCGACAGTGACATTACAAGGCTGTTGGATTTCTTGTCCAGGGCTCACCTCTGACCTTGGTGTGATGCAGCATGTCTCAGCCAATGAGCTTTGGGCATCTTCTAGAAGGTGAGTGATTTGGGAAGGGTCAGGAGTGATGACATCTTTCGTCACGGCTCCTGTCAAAATCAGGGACTTCTCTGCTCCCTTCTAGGAGTCTAATGAAAACACACAGAGGGCTGTGGGTAGATTAGAAAGCAGACAAGAAATGGGGTGCCTGGGTGGCTTAGTCGGTTAAGTGCTCGACTTCGGCTCAGGTCATGATCTCATGGTTTGTGGGTTTGAGCCCTGCGTTGGGCTCTGTGCTGAGAGGTCGGAGCCTGGAGCCTGCTTCAAGTTCTGTGTCTCCCTCTCTATCTCACCGCCCCTCACCCGCTCATGTGCTATCTCTCTCTGTCTCTCAAAAATAAATACACATTAAAAAAAATAAATAAAAAAGAAAGGAGACAAGGAACTACATCCACACAGAGACATACTTCATGTCATTACTTACACTTGGCCTGTGAATTTCCTCTCATTCCCTGACATTTTTGCCTTGTCCCCCATTAGGAAACAACTGGTTGGAAGTGATGCAAAGTGGAAGCGATGCAAAGAAAGTTACTAGCCTGAAAGAAAGCAGATCTGGTCCTGGCCTTGGCTCTTACCCTTACTGTGTGGACTTGGACAGGTCGCTTCAATGATGGGGCCTCAGTTTCCCCTTCCAGTTCTGACACTGTGGTTTGATGCTTCAGCGAAAGAGAATCGTAGGTGAACAAGAGAGACAGTCCGAAGAGGTACTCTGCAGAGGAGGATTCCTGTCCAAATTGGGAATGAGACTTTATGTCATCCAAAGGCAGAAGTCTCAGTCCACCTTCTTTCAGCTCAAACATTTATTCTGATTGAGTAATTTATTCAGTATGAAGTTCGGTGCTTGAAACTGCCCATGAATGAGACTCATTCCCCTCCCTGCTAAGAGTTCAGGTCTAGTGAAACAGGAGACACATACTTAAATAATTATAGTACAAGAGGTAAATGCTAAACTGGCATTTTGGAGAAAATGTTTTAGGAGCCCAGACAAGGAAAGTCACTCATTTTGAATTGGGGAAGGATGTGTTTAGGTCAGCCTTGATGGAGAAGTTGGTATTTGAGCTAGGCCTTGAAGATAGGGAAGAGACAGACACTCACCACTGAGAAGATGTGGGAAAGGGCAGGTAAAGGAAACAACAAAGGTGAAGAAGTGTGGAAGTGCATTCATTCACTTGCAACCTGCCTGAAATGGTTTGGGGGCACTGAGGATAAAACAGTAAATAAGACAGACTCTCTGATTTCATGGAGCTTGCAGACAAGTGGACAGGTATTAAACAGCCAAAAATATCAGTGAATAATATGGTCTTAAGAAATGGACAACCCTGTGTGCCTGAAGTGTGGGGTGCATAGTGAGGAAAAACTGGGCATAAACTTGATAAGATACAAACTTAAAAGATTGTACAGGGTCTTAAGTGTGGTCCTTAAGAGATTGCACTTTGTTCTTTGGGGTAGTAGGGAACGAACAAAGACTTTTTTTAGTGGAGAAACATTACCAGATTTATGTTTTAGAACTAAAACAAGAACTAAAACCAAGTAAAGAATACATTAGCGTGAAAGAGGCTGGCTGCTGAGAAAGCAATTAGAATGTTATTACTGTAGTCTAAGAAAAAGATGATGAGAATGGACGCAGGGCCATAGCTGCGGTAATGAAGACAAGGAGACAGATTTGAAAGGCATTTCAGAGGCACAAACAAGATCTGATGACATGAGCAGTGAACGAGAAAGAGGCAAAGATGTACCATTTACAGACTGAGTGACTTGAGAACTATTTACACCATTCTCAAAGACAGAGAATACAGAAGGAAAATCATGCAGTTGGATATTTGGTGCCTATGGGACCGCTAGTAAGTTCATAGTTAGCAGTGTCAGCTTCGATCTCTAAGATGAGTCCAGGCTGGGGCCAGTGGTTGGAGAATTGTCACCCCAGGTATATAAATTGAAGCCATGAGAATGCATGAGTCCAATCATAAAAAGAATGAAGAAGACTAAGTCACACTGATGAAAATCATGCAGAAGGAGACAAGTTAAGAAATTCAGAATGAATGCTCGGTGAGAATGATGTCCTAGAATTGAGGGAAGAAATAGGGATATGGGGTATAAAGGTGATGTAGCTTGGAGGAAGAAAAATTTGTTCCATCTGGTGGAGAAGTCAAAAAAACTTTCCACAGGGATGCCATAAAACTGGGTTTGAAAGACTAAAGATTTTTTCAGGTGGAAGAAGGTGGAACATTCATTTCAGACACAGAATCGTACATGCAATAAAATGAAGGCAAGAAAGAGAATGTAATGTATTTTGGGAACTACAAGCAATTTGGTATTGTTGGAGCATGAAGTGTGTTGGGGAGTGCCAACTGATGGGGCTAAATGGCAAATAGGGAACAAATCATAAATGACTTTAGGTGCCATGCTCTAGTCTAAGAAATTGGTCTTCACCCTGTAGGTAGAGATAGAAGATATAAGCAAGGAAGTCTTGGTATTTTGAAAGATCTCTTTGATTTTAACTTTTATCTTTATTCTTTTTTTCTTCTGATTGGTTTATTTCATGGTTCTTCTAGTTTAAGATGAGTACTTGGTTTCATTTTCTTTTTCAGTGTCCTTCAATAATTAAGTTCTGCTTGTATAGTGTCTTATATTGCATTGTTTTTGTATAGAGTGTTCCATTTTTCATCGGTATGTAGGTAGTAAGTAATTTCTTGTTTAATTTCCTCTTTGAAATCACCAAACTGGAAGTTTTAAAAATAGAAAGAATAAAGAAATCCAAAATCTGATTTTTTGAGAAAACCAATAAAACAGATATACTTCTTGCAAGCTTGCTAAGGGAGAAGAGAGTATAAAAATAGACAAGATTAAAAGTAAAAAAAGGAGACACGTGCTGCCATTGCCCATTACATGCTTGGATCGTATACTAACAAAATTTAAAGCTTAATTTTTAAAAATTTTTAAAAATTTAATTTTAGAGACAGCACAAGTCAGGGAGAGGGGCAGAGGGAGAGAGAGAGAGAATCTTAAGCAGGCTCCACATTCTGTGTAAAGACCAATGTGGGGCTTGATCTGACGACCCTAGGATCATGACCTGAGCTAAACAAGAGTCAGATGCTCAACCTACTGAGCCACCCAGGCACCACAAAATTTAAAACTTAGAGTAAATGTATTAATTCCATGGAAACATATCATGTTAAAATTGATTTAAAAGGAGATGGAAACCTTGACTTAATCAACTATTAGAGAAGAAATAGATAAACTGATTAGTGAGGGTTTTGTTTGTTTGTTTGTTTTGCTTTTTAGACAGAGAGAGAGGAAGAGAGAGCTAGGAAGAGAGGCAAAAAGAGAGAGAGAGAGAATTGCAAGCAGGCTCCACATTCAATGCAGAGCCTGACACAGGGCTCAATCCTCCAACCCTGGAACCATGACCTGAGCTGAAACCAAGAGCCAGACATGTAACCAACTGAGTCGCCCAGGTGCCCCTGATTAGTGAGTTTTCATTGAAAAAAGTCACCTGGCCTATAAGCTTGGATTTTATATAACATAAGAATAGGTAAATTCTTACTTAACTATTCCAGATGCTAGAAAGAAGCTTGACAAAGACAACAAAGAAGGAAAACCATATCCCAATATCACTTAATTCTTAATACCTTAATTAGGTGCAAAATTCCTAATACCTTAATTAGGTGCAGATTCTAAATGAAATAGCAAATAAAATTTGGCAGTGATCTAAAGAATAATTTATTATGATTAAGCATATTTTATAGTAAGGGTGGCTTAATATTAAAGAATCTATCAGGGTGCCTGGATGGCTCAGTCAGTTGAGCATCCAACTTCAACTCAGGTTATTATCTCACAGTTCATGAGTTTGAGCCCTGCATCAGGCTCACTGCTGTCAGTGCAGAGCCCGCTTCAGATCCTTTGTCCCGCCTCTGCCCCCCACCCCCCGCCCCCGGCCCTTCCTCTACTTGTGCTTTCTCAAAAAAAAATGAACATTAAAAAAAAAATCTATCAAAAAAACCCACTATATCATTATATATTATTATATCAACAAATTCAATATATGTGTATGTACATGTGTGTATATGCACAAATATATATATATGTATACACACACACATATATAATATATATGGTATTTATCTATATCTATAAATATTAACCTAGGAGTCTACAATGTAAGGTTGAAGAGACTCTACTAATGCAAGTGAACACCCTGAATTAAGAAAGTACAGCATAGACACATTTGATTATATACAAATTAAAGTAAGTCATTATATGAAAATACAAATTAAAAGTAACTTTACATGAAAAAAAGGCTACAATAGAAATATCAGTGAAAATGGTATAGAGTAAGACCCTCTAAAATTCTCTCCTAGATAAAGGCAATAATAACACTAGTAAATGTTCAGAATCAACTTTTTCAGAACTCTGAAAATTAACCAGAGGCATACAGAAATTCAGTGGGCATCTATATAAGAAAAATGGCTAAAATTTAGTAAGAACAGCAAACATTTAACTTGTCATATTCTCATCTCCCTCACCCCATGCAGCTCTCATGAAAACCAGCAGCCCACTGTCACAGTGGAACCCAATAGCCTGGCAGCCACCAGGGTAACTACTCTGAAAATAACTAGAAAATATATAGTGAAAGAAGTGACAAAGAAATGAAGGTATGCAAGGAGATATTTATTTAATACAAAAGGACATAGAAACGAAGGAACAGAGTAACAAAAAAGACATGTACAAAAAAAACAGCAGAGTGGCAAAAATAAATAATACTTTATTAGTAATTAATGCAAATGAATTAAATATTAAATGTAAATTATTAAACTCCAATCAAAAGGCAGAGATTGGCAGAATAGACAAAAAAAAAAAAACACCACTATATGCTGCCTCTAAGAGACATAATTTAGATTCAGAGATATACATGGGTTGAAAGTATAAGGATGGAAAAGTATAGCATGCAAACAGTAACCAAAAGAGCTGTAATGGCTATAGTAATACCAAAAATTAGACTTCAAGACAAAAATTGTTATTAGGACAAATATAAACACATATGCACCTAACAACAGACCCAAATACATGAAGCAAAATCCATGACAAATTGAAGGAAAAGTAGATAACAATAATAGTTGAGCCCTCAATATCTCACTTAAAATTTTTTTTTAACGTTTATTCAGTTTTGAGAGACAGGGAGAGACAGAGCATGAGTGGGGGAGGGGCAGAGAGAGAGGGAGACACAGAATCCGAAGCAGGCTCCAGGCTCTGAGCTGTCAGCACAGAGCCTGACATGGGGCTTGAACTCACAAACCATGAGATCATGACCTGAGCCCAAGTTGGGTTCCCAAGCCCCCCAATATCACTTTTAAAAATGGATAGAACAACTAGACAGAAGAGGAGTAAGGAAACAGAAGACTTCTATATAGAGAGCAACACCATGAGCCAATTAGATCTAACAGGCATCTATAGAACATTCCACCCAACAAAAGCAGAATAGACATTCTTGAATGCACTTGAAATATCCTCCAGGACAGGCCATATGTTATACTGTAAGACAAGCCTCAATAAGTTTAGAAGGATTGAAATCAACAAAGCATGTTCTCCATCCACAATGGAATAGGATTAGAAATCAAAAACAGGAGTCGATTTGAGAACTTCACAAATAGTGGGAATTACACAACATCCCTAAATAACTAATAAGTCAAGGGAGAGGTCATAAGGAAAATTAGATATTAGAAGCAGTTTGAGAAAAATGAAAATGAAGACATTATTTTCTAAAACTTATGGGCTACCGTAAACACAGTGTTTAAAGGAAAATTTGTAACTGTAAAGCACTATATTAAAAAAGAAGAAAGATTTCAAAACAAAAACCTAACCTTCGACTTTAATTAAGAAACTAGAAAAATAAGAGTAAATGAAATGCAAGGTGAAGAAAGGAAGGAAATAATAAAGATTAGAATGGAAATAAATGAAATAGAAAATAGGAAAACAATAAATAAATAATAAATAAATAAAGTTAAAGTTGGTTCTTTGAAAAAAATCAACAAAATTGATTAATCTTTAACCAGATTAATTAAAAAAAGAAGACTCAAATTATTAAAATTAGGAATACAAAAGGGAGCATTACTATCGACCTTATAATCAACAGGGTTATAACGTAATTCTGTGGGGGCGCCTGGGTGTCAGTTGGTTAAGAGTCCAACTTTGGCTCACGTCATGATCTCATGGTTCACGAGTTTGAGCCCTGCACCGGGCTCTGTGCTGACAGCTCAGAGCCTGAAGTCTGCTTCAGATTCTGTGTCTCTCTCTCTGCCCCTCTCCGACTTGTGCTCTTTCTCTCTCTCTCTCAAAAATAAATAAGCATTAAAAAATTTTTTAATGGAATTAAAATAAGGTAATTCTGTGAACAATTATAGGCTGAAAAACTGAATGATCCAAATAAAATGGACATATTTCTAGAAAAATTCATGCTGACTCAAGAAGAAATTAAAAATCTGAAGATACCTATAAAAAGCAAACAGTGAATTAGTAACAACAACAAAAAACCCTCCCTACAAAGGCAAGCCCAGGACCAAGTAGCTTCACTGGTGAGTTCTATCAAAGTTGCAGAGAAGGATTAGCACTAATCCCTTTACAAACTTTCAAAAAATTAGGATAGTGTGGGAATTAGAACACTCATACATTACTGGTGGGAATGCAAAATGATGCAGCTTCTTTCGAAAACAACTAGGGTGGCAGTTTCTCAGAAGTTAAATATAGAGTTAGCATATGACCCAGCAGTTACACTCCTAAGTATAGACCTAGGAGAAGTGAAAAACACACGTTTGTGCAAAAACTCGTATCTGATGTTCACAGCAGCGCTATTCACAATAGCTCACAGGTGGAAGTAACCTAAATGTCCATCAATTGATGAATGAGTAAGTAAAATACAATGGAATGTTGAGACGTAGAAAAGAAATGAACTTTTGACACGTGCTGTGTGAATGGACCCTGGAAACATTATGCTAAGTAAATGAAGCAGATGCAAAAGGCCACATATTGTAGGATCCCATTCATATAAAATATGAAGAATACGCAAATCCACAGAGAGAGCAAGCAGATTTAGGACTGTCAGGGTCTGGGGGGAAAGGGAAATGAGGAGTGGCTGCTAATGGATGCAGGGTTTCTTCAGGGTGATGAATTAGGTATTAATTAGGATTAGGTAGTGGTGAGGGGCGCACAACCTTGTGAATACGTTAAAACCAGTGAATTATGCCCTTAAAATGTATATGGTATACAAATGATAACTCAACAAAAAATCTAGGTTATGCGTTTTGACAAAAACAAAGTAATAAGACATGCAATGTTCAGAAATGTTTGCAATTCAGATGGTAGATATGGGGTGAATTCCTCTACTCTGCAGAGAGAAATTCTAAGTTGACAAAAAAAAATAAGTCACAATAAAGAGAAGAAATTGTAGCAAAATTACAATTCATAGAAGGGCATATGCAAATGGCACCAAATATACTCAATTCACTGATAGTCACAGAAGTCTAAATTATAATAACAATGAGGTATCTTTTTGCACCCATCAGACTGGCAAAAATTAAAAAGAACTATCATATCTATTGCTGGCAGGGATGTGGGGAACAGAGGGTTCTCATATATTGCTGGTTGGGATAGTGATAGAGCTATTTTGGAAGCTAGCAAGCAACAATTATTAAAATTCAAAGTACATATATTGACCTAGCAATCGTACTTTTGTTAATCTATCCTAGTAAATAAAAATAGTATTTTCTAAGGGCATAGACATAGAGATATAGATATAAATATGTATAGAATATAAAAAATACATACATAATATATATAATATATAATAAATATATTAAAATAATATATAAATAGAAATAAATATGAATATATTAATAAATTAATATATATTAAATATATAAGAATATAAATATAAATATATATAAAAATATATATATATTTGCTGAATTGGCTATTGATGTTTATAGTGGCCCCAAATTGAATAGGTTGTGGCACATTATATTGTGGAATATTATGTAATCACAAAAAAGTATAAATTGGAGAACCACCAGCAGACTTAGAGGGAATTCCCTGGATTTTATTGGATGAGAAAAGATACAGAAGGGTGTGTATAATATAATCAATCCCCTTTCAATAAAATAATTACAAAGAATAGTATATGTATATATTCATATATTGAATACATAAATCTATATATGATTATACTTTTTTTTAAGTTTATTTATTTTGAGGGAGAGCGCATGCACACACGAGCAGGGGAGGGGGCAGAGAGAAAGGGAAAGAGAGAGAACCCCAAGCAGGTTCTGTGCTGTCAGCTCAGAGCCGGATGCGGGCCTCAAACTCACGAACTGAGAGATCATGACCTGAGCCGAAATCAAGAGTAGGACACTTAACTGCCTGAGCCACCCAGGTGCCCTGATTGTACTTTTAATATACCTGTAAAAACAGAGCAAGGGAAAAAGATCACTCTGGTGACAGTGGTTGGGAAGATACTTAACAGGAAGCAAAAATGGGTGGTACAGAGACCAGTTGGCAGGCTCCTCCAGGAAAGGCATGATTAAGACCCTGGCTAAATCAACGTCACAGCCCAGGGAATCGAGCACCTCTCAGAAGTTCCACCAGGACATCCTTTCTGGGGCTTTCTTTTGGATGCCAGAGTCCCTGCTTGCCTCTACTCCTGCAGACGGGGTGACAGGCCTGATGGTTTCCTGTTCCACTGTCAACACCTATCCCTCCATCTCGGATTCTCTCTTTCCCACAAGGCCAGGACCAAATGAAACCATCTTCACAGTTTTACTATACCCGCAGGCTTGCCCCAATCATTGTCCTGAGTGTCCTCTTATATCCTTTGACATTCTCCATGAATTCGGATCATGGAATCCCCAAAAACAGACCGGCTCAATGAGACATCTGCAATGATATCTTCATGGCCTTTTCCTATATTTATTCCTCCTCTATATGGATAACAAGGACATCCAGCTGTGGCCTTCCTTTACCTCTGCATGTTTTCTGTCTTCATCCTTCTTCTGGGAGTCAACTCCACTCCTTTTACCACCATATGAACTTCCAAGTTCTCCCAGAACTCCATCTCAACCCAACTCTCTTTTTAGACCTAGACTAGCGATTCTCACATTGTGGGTGGGTTAGTATATCAGAATCCTTTGGGAAGAGATTTTCAAAATACATATGCCTGCCACTCTCCACCCTGCTCTCATCCCCAATGTGCCATGGGTTCTGGAAAAATGAGCTTTTCTTTTCTTTTCCAATGATAGCATTAAGATGTACCATATACTCTCTTCATTTTGCAGACTACGAAATTAAGGATCATTGAAATTAAGTGATATTGCTAGGAGTTTCTGACTCTAGAGCACATGCTATTTCTCCTGCATACCCAGCTTTTTAGGAGAACTTACCAAAGGCTCTGAGGAGGTGCTTTACTTAATTCTTTTTATGTTTTATTTTTAAGTTATTTTTGAGAAAGAGAGAAAGAGACAGAGTACGAGCAGGGGAGGGACAGAGAAAGGTAGGGGCAGATTTCAGAGACATCTGAAGCAGGCTCCAGGCTCTGAGCTGTCAACACAAAGCCTGATGTGGGGCTCAAACTCGTGTACCTGTGAAGTTGGATGCTTAACTGATTGAGCCACCCAGGTGCCCCTGTTTTACTTCTTAGAAGAACCCCTGGGGGTCTACTGCCTAATATCATGGTTTAGTTTTTACTTTTCTGCAAGTAAGCATTGAGCTTGTAATATATGCCAGGAATAATGGGGGTGAGGAAGATGAAGGATAGAAAGGAAATACAAAGATAAACAAAACTGGCCGTCTACTTTTTGATGAGCGCACAGCAAGTAAGAGTAGACCAGCAAAAAGAGGCAGTTCCAATCAGTGTGACTGGTACCTTTACAGGCTAGAGGAATCAGGGATTTATCTTTCCTGTGAAGTCTCCTGGGTGAGCAGGTGTTTAAGACACACATAATGTAAATGGGTCTATTTGGAATTACCTGTTTCTAGGGTCGCCTGGGTGGCTCAGTCAGTTAAGGGTCCAACTCTTCATTTCAGCGTAATATCACAGTTTGTGAGAGGGAGCACAGCGCTGGGCTCAGAGCTCAGCATGGTGCCTGCTTGGGATTCTCTCTCTCCCTCTCAAAAATAAGTAAATAAACATTTAAAAAAATAGAATTACCTGTTCCTAAAAGGGAGGAATCCTATCCTTCCCTCTGAACATATGAAGCCTACAGTCTTAGGGGCCATCATATTTCACCCTTAACCTGGGAGCAACTAAAAATAGAACAAAGTCTCCTATTTCCCTGTGATTTCTGAGACTCTGCATGAACCTGGCTGCCATAAAGCTTTAGCAGCAGGGCCTTCAGACACTTCCTAACCTCAGGCAGATAAAACACACGCATGAATGAACACACAAAGTGAGTAGGTCTTTAAAGTATTTAAAGAAGTGAGTGTGATCTTATAGGAAAGAATAGAGGTTCAGCAAATGAAAAAAAAAAAAGAAAAGCTCATTCAGAACAGATCGGGAAGTATAAGCAGAGGCAAAAGTTCAAAATGCTGCCTGAGTCGTAGATCATGGACTGTGGAGCTAGCCTGCCTGGGTTCGAAGCCCAGTGCTGCCACTCCCTACATGTGTGGTCTTGGGTCACTTGCCCAAAAAGAGCAGGGCATTTCTGATTCTGAAACAGAAGTTTGGGGAGGGAAGTGGGAGGCAGTGGTGATGCTCAAATTATAGCTTGGTCTAGGTTATAAAGGATCTTATATGAGTTTGGATGTTAGTTGGGGGAGATTGTTGTTAGGTGAGTGTTGCAAGGTCAAAAAGATTATTCTTGATCATTTCTCCACAACTCTCCGGTGGCTTCCCTGCCTGGCAGGGATCTCTGTGAAGCATCTGAAGAATGCCTCTGCCTCTGAATGGAATCAGCCACAGAGAGATAGCAATGTCCTGCATCGTGTATCTCTTCAAAGCCGAGTGGAATCCTGGGAAGGAGGGGGGTGTCCCAGCGTTGGGGGCAGGGATGGCTGTAGAGCCAAATGTTTCTGCAGCTTCTGCCTTTTGGGCCCAAGGACTTCTGAAACATCTGCTCTCCCTCTGTGCTTTCAAACTATAAAAACTGCCGCTTTGATCCAAAGAAAAAATGGATTCAGCCTCTGGGTTAATGCTGTTGGTTAAGGATTTCAGAGAGGCAGGACTGGAGCCTGAGCAGAGAACCAGGGATCAGAAGAAGCTGTGGAAATAAAGTCAATCCACTTAACCTGTATGAATCACAGGGTGCTCATTTATAAAGTGGGTGAGGTAACCCTGTTTCACATGCCATTCCAAGGAGGGGACACAGGAGGTCACACAAGGCAGGTCTCTTCATCAGATAGAGTGATGCTTAACCAAACCCTCAAAACCACAGTCGCATACAATGGTAAGCACTGACTTAGCTCCAAGTCTGTGGGGTCCAGCTGATCTGAGCTTAGCTGCTCCTGTCTGTACGTCCTCATGTGACTGTGGTTAGCTACAGGTCACCTAACTGGCTCTGCTGAGAGGGACTGGGCTCTCTCTTTCATATGACTGAGAGTCGGTCAGGTATTGCTGATCTAGGATGGCCTTGGGACAGTTGGGATCCTTGGCTCTGTTCCACAGGCATGTTCTTGTGGTGACGGCACAGGGAAGGATGAGTAGAAACCCACAGGTGCTTTTCAAACCTCTGCTTATGTCACGTCTTCTAACATCCCATTAGCTAAAGCAGATCACATGGTTAAATCTTGCATCCGGGTGGGAGGGAGCTGCAAAGGTACAATGGCATAAAGTGACAGTGGAGGGAACCGAAGTGCAGAGTTAGGGCTATTTTTGCCATCTACCATGGCCTCTATAAACTGTAAGCTATGCAAATAAATGTAAGGTGATATTACTATCCAAAGGCAATTTAATCCTTGTATGCTTGTTGAATTGATTTACATGGGCATTGGTCTGTCTCAGACCTGATTACTTTCACAAGTTTTTCCAATTGCCCCATGGTTGTTCATAGCTAAAATAAAACTCCATTTAAAAATGATCTATAAATTTTCCTCGGACAGCTGAAGCTTTCTTCTTTCTCTCCATCTGATATGAGAGTGTGTGTGTGTGTGGGGGGGGGGGTGGTGCGCTATTGGTGGTGATTTTCTGTTTCCATCTAGCTTAAGTCATCAGCGATAACTTTAACTTGGCAGTTTTCATCAGGGCTCTTTCTAAATGTGCTGACATTTCAATTAAATGTCAGTGGCATCATTCTGTTTACCAGCTGGAAGATTTGTAATGGAGAATATTGGTAGTGCCAGAGACTAGAGATTTCCATTTGGTGAAATGCCAGCGAACGCCTTTTGTCTCTACTACCCCCTGAGGGTTCCCTGCATGTGTGTTTTGACAGACTGACTGTCCCTTCAATATGTCCCTGGTGCTCTAGGTCAGGAATTTTCAAATTGTTCCCTGCATCCTAATGGGGGTGCTTCTGGGGTTAGGTTATTGATTTATTATTTGTTTAGGGCACAAATAGAACCCCTTCTGCCCTCCCAGTTTAATGAAAGAATAGCCTGAGTTTGAAGGGCAGGCAGTTAAAAGTTATCATTTGCAACTACATATTTAGATGTACAGCTGACCCTTGAACAACATGGGTTTGGACTGCACGAGTCCACTTATAACTGGATTTTTTTTTTCAATATAAGACAGTACTATAAAAGTATTTTCCTTCAGACTTTCTTTAAATTTTTTTTAATGTTTATTTAGTTTTGAGACACAGAGAGACAGAGCATGAGCAGAGGAGGGGAGAGAGAGAGAGACGGAGACACAGAATCCGAAGCAGGCTCCAGGCTCCAGGCTGCCAGCACAGAGCCCGACGCGGGGTTCGAACTCATGAGCTGTGAGATCACGGCCTGAGCTGAAGTCGGACGCCCAACCGACCGAGCCACCCAGGCGCCCCCCTTCAGACTTTCTTAATATTTTCTTTTCTCTAGCTTAGTTTATTGTAAGAATCCAGAATATAATACATATAACATACAAAATATGTGTTAATCGATAGCTGACATTGGTAAGGCTTCCAGTCAACAGTAGGCTATTAGCAATTAACTTCTTGGAGAGTCAAAAGTTATATGTGGATTTTCGAGTGTGCCGTGCCCTAAACCCCCTCCCTATTGTTCAAGGGTCAACTCTATTAGGCTTTTAATTGGGAGCCACAAGAAATAGTTAATCCAATCATGGACAATGGAGCAAGTCAACCTGGCCACACCTGGCCCAGCTCTGGCCACACCCCAGCTGTGTGATTTGGGGCTACTTTCTCCAGGTCTTTGGGCTTCCACTTCCTCATACAAGGATGAGAATATTATCTATTAGAGTTCTGAGGCTTAAGTGAGTTAAAATGTTTGAAGCACTCAGCAGTGCTGAATTGTTAGTTATTATGCATATTAATATGATACAAGCAAAATAAACTACAGATATAAATCAGATGCTGAAACTAATATAAAAAATGCAACTGTCATAACCTGGTTCATGATCTAATCTTATTTGTTAATCAAAACAACCTCGTTATTGTCACTGGTTGACTGTCAAAATAAATATTATTAATTAGAAATTATACAATAAACACATAAGTTTCAGATGAGATGTCATTTGAGGAAAAAAATGTTCTGCTGCTTAAAAAATTTAAAAGCCACTGTTCTTAGCTATCTCATATGATTCTGAATTAGGGGCTGAAAAGGCAAATCAGATAAGGGTCCAGCACCAAACCTACTTGGCCGGGGGGGAGAAGGTTCCAGGTTAAGTGTTTAAGCACAACAGTACAGAGATGAAATCATTCCCCAACATTTTCTACTAACACATCCTGTTGAACTCAACAACTTGTGAGAGCATTTGGTGATAGTAATCTTCCATGGAGTTAATAATTGCCTTGTGCATTGACCAGGGTCTGGGAACAGTCCTATGAATGGTTGCCAAAGCCCCCCGGGGTATGTGTGGCTATTGCCATCATTGCTCTTAGGCTCTGTTCTAATATTCTGGTCCAACAGAATCCACAAATGCTGCAGGGATCTAAGGGGAGCCATGACAGTTTCCTGCCTCTCCACTTCTACCACCCTGTGGACAGACTGCCGCAAATCAATTTGATTCAAGTTCTAGAAGAGCCTGATGGGCCAGCAAGTCCAAAGGGAGTGGTGGTTGGCCCCATCTTCTGCTGGGTTGCCACGGTGAAACTGCCCTCACCCTCCCTGTGCTTGGAGGAAGCACGGAATGGTGTTGCTTCTTCACCAAAGACCAGCAGGGGGAAATACTAGTGGGAGTGCCACCCGCTGCCAGTTTGTGCTCAACACAGTTGCCTGCAGTGGATAGAATCCTCCCCGTTTTACAGATGGTCACACTAAAGTCTCAGTGACCCTGCTGGGCCTTCAGCTAATGGTTTCTGACTCCAAGTCCACTGTGAGTTTTATTCTCCCAGCTAACCCCAGGGACTGCTTCAAGGAGGAGCTGGCAAGGGCTGGAAACTTGAACTTCTAAATTAATGCGAAGCTTGATTAACCCACATTATCTCTCTTGTTGTTATTCAGCCATTTCTGGTTTTGCTCAATGTCATATATGCCCAGGAGACCTCAGGGAGATATGATCTATTCTCCTTCAGCGGTTTCCATTGTGGGGAGGCAAATGCTCCCTCGTCATGGGCTCCTACTTCCATTTTAGTGGCTTCATATTAATCTACAGAATAGAATTACTCTATTCTTAACATTTCTGTTGTAGTTGACCATGTACATTGTTTTTATTTTGCACTTTTCACTGTAATGCATATTGCTGTAATAAACATCTTTGGGTTTTGGGTTTAATGCCAAAACATCTTTGTCAGTATACAGGTATGTAATTCGTATACACACACACACACACACACACACACACACACACACACACACATATATTTTATTGTGGCAAGAAAAAAAGCTCAATTCTGAAAGTGTTGAAGGAATGTAAACACCAGGCTTGCTGAGGCACCTCCCTTGACTGAGTGGGGCTGGGGGCTCGGGCAGGGGAGGTTGGTACCAAACTGTGGAGGGGCTTGAATGGCAAATGAATGTATTTTGACATTTTTTTTTTTTTTTGTAAAAGGGGTTTGCTAAAGAGAAATGTGATATGTGCAAGTTGAGTGTGGGGTTATACATCTGAAGTCGAAGGCTAGAACTGAATAGAGCAAAAAGATATGAGGTCAGGCCCTGACTGCTGTGTGATTACAGCTCTCTGGGTTTCTGTATCCTTATCCATAGAATGATTGGAAAGCTCAGAGCACAGAGGAAGAGTCCCAGTTTCAGAGCCAGCCAGACCTTGATCTAAATTCTAGGTCAGCTATTTACCTACCTGTAAAATGGGGGAGAATTTTACATACCCCAGAGAGTCATGGGGACGACTACGATTATGGTGTAGAGAACATGGTCCAACAGTTGCACAAGCTTGGATAAGCAGTAACTGTTTCATCCCCATTAATTTTACAGACTGGAGATTGTCTAAACTATCCTCCAGCTCACATGTGCCATGGTTCTATTATGTGACAAGATAACAATTTAGAAGAATGAGGGCCCAGAAATTAAATCAGTGGTTAATGGATTCATGGTTTAATCTATCTTGAAAAAAAAAAAAATCCTCTCCTGGAAAGAACCCAACAGAAAATAGTACTAAAGATCCGAACATTTCCCTGAGGAAGAGCGATGTTGCCCAGAGAGGTTTCCTTTAAAGTGTGTTTAATTCACATGACTGGTGTTGTCCAGGCCTTCCGGGTCAGCTTCTCCCAGCTCCCGGGTGAAGAATGGAATGACATGAAGAATACACCTTGAAATTCTTGGATGATAAAAAGGATTAAAAATCAATAGCCTTTCTGCTTCAACTCTCCCAATTTTGTTTTCATCTCCCTTCTGTAGATAGAAGCCTAGCTACTAAAGAATGACTTGGTGCATCTGGCGGGGAGGGGCTGCTGTGTTTTGCCAAGGGATGTGGGGAAGTTTCTCTGAGTGCCACTGCCAACTGCAAACTTGCACCGCATCAATGTCTGGCAGAGATTGTGGTGCTGGGCCTTGGGGAAGGGAAAATGTTAGAGCTGTGCCCTCCCACGTGGTAGTCACTAGACAGCTCCTCAGTGACACCAGCCACATTCCAAGTGTCCATAGCCACACGTGGCTACCCAATCCGCTCAGCTATACAGCGTTCCTGTCACTGCAGAAAGAGTTCTACTGCACAGCACTGGTCTAGAGAAGGATTTGTGGAGTCCCCAAATATTAGAGAGCACAGAGGGATGTTAGAGATTGTCTAGTCTTGCCCCCAACCAGACCAGGAGGCAGAAGGCCTAATTCCAGTCCCAGCTCTGCCCAAACTCCTATGTTGCCTTGGCCTATCAACTCACATGCCTTGATTTTCTCATCTATAAAATGGGTCTAATCATTCATTCAGTCTGTCAGCTCATTATTTTCTAATGCCTACTAAGGTTGGGTACTGTGCTACAGACTATGAACCTGAAGACAGGCTCTACTGAATTTCTGGCAGCATCCCTCAGAGCTGATTGAAACACACCAGCGTGTCACAGCCCTAGCGGCAAGAAACTCCCAGATAATGTGCACTGAGTGCCTTCCACTGGGCTTTACCAAATTCAGGAGGGGCTCAGTATGCTAACTGTGCTGAGAGAAGCCACTGGGGACAAAGAGCTCCTTCCAGAGAACTCCTTTCAGGTTTTCCTTTCACATTTTTCTGGTCTTTGGCACATTTTTTGCAAGATGAAAATGGCTTAGAGAAGAGACAGAGCAGGGATATAGAAGCTCTGTGTCTGGAAAAAGAGAGATTAAGGTACATTTTGTGCAGACACAGAACTTCTACACCCTGCTCTGTCTCTTCTCTAAGCCATTTTAATCTTGCAGTGAGGTTACAGGCTGCAGGAACCAGTGGAAAGAAGCAGCCAAAGGGGCTCCCACCCTACTCAGATGCCCCTGGCATATCCGCTCTGGAAGGAGAAGCTGGAGGGATTGCCTCCACAACACATCTTGGCCGTACAGCCTCTTAGCCATACCAGCACCTGCTATTTACAAGACATATAGGTGAGGAGGTGAATGGAGGACGTGAAGCCCAGACAAAATAGAAGACCAACCACACTCATGGCTGCTGGTACTCAGCCTCCTCCAGGAGCCAGCATGGGCCATGAAGACCACACTCCAAGTGCTGAGCCCCATGTGGTCCTTCCTGCCCACATCTGGGTGGGTCTGCTTTTGTCATGTGTATGACCAAATGAGGACCCCTCAGCCCCACAGCTGGTGCCTCCAGAGGAGTGTTCTGGGCTAGAGGAGGGGAGACCCAAGGTCCCATCTCAGCCCTACCAACAACTTAGCTGTGTGATCTGGAAACAAGGCAACCAACCTCTCAGGTGTGTGAATCAGTTGCACACACTGATTAAGCCCCAGGCAAAGATATTCATATTTTATGACCAGGAAGGATGCTCTAGAGAAAAACTGCCAATGCCTGGGGTAATATCCCATGTAAGGAATCCGAAGCTTCAGGACCATGGAGAAAAATATAAAAGCTAGGACAAGGCACTCAAATCCTTCCTCTGTTGCTAATCTGAAGCCTGCTCTAATGTCCCAGCTTCCTTCTCTGGCCATCTGTAGCCACCGAATCTCAGGGACAGTCGGGCCCCAAGCTTTACCTGTGATCAAATCCCTATGATAACATCTTTGCACACAGGTCACATAGCCTGTGCTTAAACACCACCAGGGATGAAGAGCTCACTATCTCCTATGCCTGCCAATGCCATCTTTGGGCTGGCCTAGCCAATAGAACAGTTTTTGAGATCTGTCCCTAATTTACCGTGACTGCCTGGACAACCAAGTTAAGGCAGATGCTGGGGCTGTCCAGGCTCAGTGGTAGATGATAGACTAATGAACTATGTTCGTCATTGGTACTGAAATGGGCAGCTGTATCTGCCCCCTCCCCCTCCCCAGTACTAGAAACTTTTCTTCTGAGACAACTGCTTAAAACCATTGGTCCTTGTTTTTCCCTTCAGCAGCTCCATGTTAGGACACAATCATCTAACCACTCAAAATAATCCCGTCTTTCCATACTACAACGATTAATTTAGAAATGAATGTGTGACCCAATTCCAGCCAGTGAGATGTGATCAGGGATGTTAGCTGCGAGCTTCTATGAGCTTTCCTCATTTTTCTTAGAGTTATAGGAGGCCAGTTCTTGCTTTCTTACTGGAAGTGAACAAGAGAGCAGGTAGCCCTTATTGCTACTAATGGCCATCACAGGCATGCTAGAGCAACCAATGAAGGATAAGGCTGACACAGTGGATAGCAGAGTGGAAAAATGAAAAGAATCTGAGACCTAGATTATATCACTGAGCCCCCGAATCAATCAGACCCAAAGCGCATCTACCTCTCATCCTCCAAGTTATGCCAACTAGTATATGTTCTAGTTATTTAAACCTATTAGGGTAGGATGTTCTGTTATCTGCACTAATTGGGTCATGTGGATGTAACAAGTCTAGTTCATGTTGGAATGTCTAGAGATAGCCACCCTCTGTTCTTGTGTCTTCTTACTCCAGGTTTCACTTTTTTGGTCGCTTCAACTATTCCTTATACAGATTGGCTGGGAGTAATTTAGTATTTTGCAAGCTCGCTTCTGAGTATACTCAAATTATTTTAAGTCACTCTATAACACCTGATAATAGTTTCTATTTTCCATCTAAGCATCTGGTGAGGTCTGTAGAAAAGTGAATACCAACTGTGTACTCTGCCACCCAGCCTCCTGACATTGTTCCTGGAATCCATATGCTGCTGATGGACACATGGGGTTTCTCTTTCCCCAGAATGGCCAAGGCAGCCAAGTTCTTTCTGGCTTCTGGGTAAATAACTCATGTTCTCGTCACTGCGTGTCACAGATAGAGAGTTTTCAGTGGGATTCAATGTAATTGCCACCATCTATCACTTTAATAGCCTAATGAAGGTGAGATGTAATTAGAAAGGGTGTCAGTGGAATATGGAGTTTGTTTTACAATTATCTATATAGCCGGGGGGACCATCAGCACAGAACATTGCCTTTTAAAAGCCCAAGAAACATGTGGCATAAATGTTCATCTTTGAATGACTTAAAGGGACCTGTGGTCAAATTCCACTGGGCTATTTAGTAGGTCCTTTAAATACTGATGCAGGTTGTTTGTGTTGGACACTAGGTGGGCTCTGAAGAAAGTCTCACAGATTCTTGTTTCCTATTGACTTCTGGTGATATTGCAGAGCTGTTTCTCTTCTCTTGTCACCACTTGAGTATCTTTGGCTGCCCCTTCCTTGATGAACAGTTAATGATTTCCAAACAAACATTATAATCGTCCTGGACTCGCTAGTGAACAACATACCTCTTCTTCAACTGAAGAATTTCTCCCTGAGGGCTTTGTTTTTATTGTAGTAAATATACATAACATAATATTTACCATTTTAACTAATTTAAGTGTATAGTTCAATGGCAAGTATATTCACAATGTTCTGTAACCATCACCACTATCCATTTCCAGAACTTTCTCACCATCCCAAAGAGAAACTCACTTCTTGTTAAACAATAACCCCCATGCCCCCCTCCCCTCATTCTGGGGAACCTCCGTTCTACTTTCTGTCTCTATGAATTTGATGACTGACTCTAGGTACTTCAAGTCAGTGGAATCATACAGTATTTATTCTTTTGTGTCTGGCTGCTTTCACTTAGCATAATGTTCTCAAGGTTCATCTACATATGGCACGTGTCCAAATTTCCTTCCTTTTTGAGGCTGAATAATATCCCATTGTAAGTATATACACATTTTGTTTATCCATTCATCCACTGATGGATACTTGGGTTGCTTCTTTTGGCTATTATGAATAATACTACTGTAAACATGGGTATATAAATGTATGTCTCAGTCCCCTTTTAATGCTTTGGGTTATATCCAGAAGTGGAGTTGCTGAATCATGTTGTAATTCTATGTTTAACTTCTTGAGAAACTGCTAGACTGTTTTCCACAGTGGCTGCACCATTTCGTATTCTAACCAGCAATGAACAAGAGTTCTAATTTCTTTTCACATTCTCACCTACACTTGTTATTTTACACTTAAAAAAAATAACTGTGCTAATGGGTGTGAAGTGGTATCTCATTGCAGTTTTGATTTGTACTTATCTTTGGGGTTTTAAATTTTTTTTTTTCAACGTTTATTTATTTTTGGGACAGAGAGAGACAGAGCATGAATGGGGGAGGGGCAGAGAGAGAGGGAGACAGAGAATCGGAAACAGGCTCCAGGCTCTGAGCCATCAGCCCAGAGCCCGACGCGGGGCTCGAACTCACGGACCGCGAGATCGTGACCTGGCTGAAGTCGGACGCTTAACCGACTGCGCCACCCAGGCGCCCCATATCTTTGGGGTTTTAATATCCAAATCCCTCAAGAGGAAAATACTTGTCCTACCACAATATGGTAGCAAGGCCTCCAGAGATGGGGCAGAATCCATAAGCAGGAGCTTCCCAGAGCCTCAACTGCCTGGAATGTGAGCCAGAGATTTTCATTTCTCCTTAGAAATGAGTCAGAACACCAGATTTTACTCTAGTTGAGGTGGGGGAGAGAATTCTGAGCTTGGGAATAAACAGATATGGCCTTCATCACTATCTTGCCATTGCGTTGTTCTTGGGTGGATCACTTGGCTCCTCCAAATTTCCATTTTCTTATCTGTAAAATGAGAGCACTCTGTACTCAGAATGGAGTGTTAAATAATATGATGATGTGGAAGCACCTGGCAAAGTTTAGTACATGTCAGGCCCTCAATAAATATGATCCAACTACAGAGATATTCATAATTGTACCTTGGCTTCTTATTGGGCTCACTTTGTCCAATAGAACCTTATAAATCCCATGAAGGCACACAGACTAAATCATATATTTCTCCCAACTCCTTGTAGCCTAGTACACCCTGGCTAGATAGGGCTCTATAGTAGCTGATGAACACATTGTTTGGACTGTAGTTTTCAGTCAAGATCATAAGAGGTAGAACAAGAGAAAGAAGGCTAGTCTCTAAATCAGGAGGACTCAGGGTGACATTACAAGGGCAAACCGCTTCAACAACATCAACAAATTCCCTAGACATGGACAAGACAAAGGTACCTTATATGTGGAGCATCCTATAGTCAGCATAGCATTTCTGATGTATTATTCTCTCTTCCAATTCCCACAACAGCCCTGTGAGCAAGGGATCATTCCCATTCTCATTAGATGGATGAGCAAATCAAGGCTCAGAAGTTTAGGTCCAGGGTCCAGGACCTAATTCAAGGTCCTGGTGGTGTCTGGACTTGAACCTAAATTTTCTGATACCAAGTCCATCAAAGCTTTGTGACTCAAACCCATTCTAGATCCTGGTTTGATGACAGGAAGAAAAGCAACAGAGATCAAAAGCCACAAGAGCCTTTTCTTTTCACCTTCTTCACACCCAGAACTTCATCATCCAGGTGACTTACTGGATGCTCTGTTACATGTTATCTATGATGGTTTGCTGAAATGGAAATAGGAATTCTCCTTAGTATTGATTTCCATCTTCTCCCAAACCTGTGTTCAACAAATATTTCTCTGAACCAAAGCTCAGGCCAGTTTCTTTGGCTCAACTGTGGAAGGACCACCTTCCCTGAGCGCCTTCTCTCTTCCCGCTCCCCTGCCCTTGTGCCCCCGCTGCCGTGGTTGGAATATGGTTTATTTCACAGGAAGAAATCAACAGCAGACAGACCGCTGGATGGCTGACCCTTATTTAGAAGATACTGTCAGTCGGAAGAACACTGCCACCAGATAACGATCACTTGCTGCTAGATAAATGCCAGGGCTTATCTCCTGATGGATGTTTTGCAAAGAAATAACAATTATTCACCGTAGTTTTGTTGGATTGCTGTGGTGTTCACCCTTGCCAAGGGGCACAGGCACACTTTTGGGAACTGAGCCACTGGGGACAAAGCACAACCTCAGTTTACCACCCAGTGTCTAGACCAGGAGGCAGGAGATGCTAAATGGACAAGGAAGAGGGAGATAGGATTCTCCATCTCCAACCTGCTGTGTGACTTTGGGGTACTTGATTTATCAATGCCTCAGTTTCTCTAGCCTAAACTATGGTTGTTACTTGCTACCCTGGGCTGTTTTAAGTGCTTGGGAAACACTTGAAACCAACATTAGGATGTCAAATGGCGTTTTCAGCACTGTTGAAGTGCCCACATTAGCTCCATTTTCACGGAAAGGGGAAAGGGGGCATGGCAGCAAGAGTTGGAAGGAGAGAGTATGGGGTGGGAGAGGGCCATGAAATGGGGCCGGGTGGCGGGGGAAGTTTGGAAGCTCCACAGCTGTGAGGACACTGGAAGTAAAGGAACTCTCACTATAACACTGAGCCCAGTTTTCCCTTCTGGTCAAAAGAGCACTGGATTTGGAATCAGATGGTTCTGGACTCAAATCCCAGTGCAGCCATTTATTAGACATGATTGTGAGCCAGACGTGAGCCTGCTGAGTTTTAATTTCCTCATTTTAAAATGGGAATATGACTCTGTCCAAACCTGAATTATTGTAATATCCTCCTGACCTCCTGCTTTTCCCATTACCTTTTATCAAAGCTTAAAATTATGATACTCCTATACTTCACCCCCTTCAATGATTTCCATTTCTTTCTTTCTCTTTCTTTCTTTCTTTCTTTCTTTCTTTCTTTCTTTCTTTCTTTAATTTATTTATTTATTTCACATAATGGCTTCCATTTCTCAGAGAAAGTCTGTCTTTATGATGGCCTAAATGGCCTCCCAAGACCAGATCCTTGTTCCTTCTCTGATCTCATCTCTACTCTACTTGTTTTCCTCAGCCTTCCTGGCCCCTCAGGACTGCAGCTCAGTCCCTTTGCACTGACTGCTCCCTCTGCTTGAAACACTCTTTGCCCAGATATTTGCCTGATTTACTCCCTCATCTCCCTCAAGTGTTTTTTTTTAATTTATTTTTATTCAAGTATTATTAACACACGGTGTTAAATTGTTTCACATGGACAGTATAATGATTCAACAATTCTGTGCATTTCTCAGTGTTCAAGGTAAGTCTACACTTAATCCCCTTTATCTATTTACCTGCCCCCACCTACCTCCCCTCCAACAATCACCCTTTTGTTCTCTGTATTTAAGTTTGTTTTTAGTTTGTCTCTTTTTCTCTTCCTTTGTTCACTTATTTTGTTTCTTATGTTCCACATGAGTGAAATCACATGGTATTTGTCTTTCTCTGACTGACTCATTTCACTTAGCATTATATCCTCTAGATCCATCTATGTTGTTGTGAATGGCAAGGTTTCATTCTTTTTTGTGGCTGAGTAATATTCCCTTGTATATATATACTGTATCTTCTTTATCCACTGATCTATCAGTGGACACTTGGGTTGCTTCCTTATCTTGGCTATTATAAATAACGCTGCAATAACCCTTCTTAAGGAAACCTACCCAAATCATCCTTTTGAAAATTGTAAGCTCAACTCCCTCTGATTTTCCCAATTTGCTTTATCTCGCTGTTTTTTTTTTCCCTCTAACATATACCACCTTTGACCATACTGGATTCTTACATTAACTACTTACTTATACTATAGGTATTTGTTATTTTTGTTGCCTGTCTCTCCTCATGAGAATGTTTGACTCCTGAAGGGCAGGGATTTTTGTCATTTTTATTCAGTGGTATATCCCTAGAACCTAGAAAAGTGGCTGGCACATAACAGAGGATCAATAAATATGTACTAAATAAAATACAAGTTGAGTTATGTCTGTCTGTTAGGGCTTTGTGGAGGATTAGAAATGATACATAGAAAACACCCAGCACAAGACTCTGTTCCTGGCAGGTGTTCAAGCATCATTAGTAGATGTGCCTGCAAGGGATGTGGTGTGTGCGAGGTTCCAAGTTCTGCTAGCTCCACTGATGGACACACAAGACTTTCTGGGACCCACACAGGAATATGTATATCAGCCCAGAGGGACTTACACATGCTTACAATTACTCTTTGCAGAATGTATTATTATCATAATTTTCATCGGAGATGAGGTGAAAGCCTCAGAAAAATTAGGTATCTTGCTCAAAGTCACACAGCTGGGCTTCTAATGGAACCACTCCCCCCTCCCAGTAAGAGGAATAATTGCACTCATTTTGCACAACTGGTGGCTCATATTTTAAAAAATGTTTCTTGCAGAAAAATTTGAAAATAAGAGCCTAAAGAAAATTAAAATCACCTATAATACCACCACCCAAAGCTAAGTACAATCAGAATTTTGGTATGTATCCTTTCAGGATTTTATTTTAAATATAAATTATAAAGAGCTTTATTTAATAAAAGCAGACTTGTACTATAAGTATCATATATCAACTTTTTTTTTAAAGAACTATATTATGGACATTTTTTCATGTCATTGCATTCAGATCAAATTCATTCTTTTGAATGGCTATATAGTATTGTATATAGCATGATGGAAAATTCTATTGCTAGAATATGATTTTTCTCCAGTTTTCCCCCCATTGCAGATACTGCTGCAGTAATCATCCTTGTACATGTTACTGTTTCTGTGAGCTAGAAACCTAGAAGTGGATGTTCTAGATTGAGGGCATGAGCATTTTAAGTTTTGGTTAAGTGATCTCATTGTCCATAGTAGTTTCTCAAAAAATGTTTCTGTCCAAACTCATTTCTATACTGTATCTCTCTCTTCAGTTTGAAGAAGAGGCAAACACTTCAGCTTGAGAACATGATTTTAGAACATTTCCTCCTGAAATCCTAAATAATCAATCGATGACTGCCCCATGGCCCACTAGGGTTCTACTGGAAATCTCCCTGCAGAAACAGTAGACTCTTTGCTTAGTGAGTATCCAATGTCTACCATTAAGTATAAGGTAAACCATAAAAAAATTGTGTATGTTTTTTATTCAGTGGAAGAATTTCCTTTTCCTCATTTGCTGAGTATTTTAATCAAGAATGGGTGTTGAAGCTTGTTAAATTCTTTTTCTGTATCTATTGAGATGATCAGATTATTTTTCTCTTTTATTCTGTTTAAGTGGTGAAATAAATACATTGCTTTTCAAAGGTTGAAACAACCTTACATTCTTGGGACAAAATGTACTCAGTCACGATGGGTTATCTTTTTTCTGGATTTGACTTGCTATGGTTTGCTTATGATTTCAATATCCATGTTCATGAGGGATATTCATCTGTAATTCTCTTTTCTGTAAAGGCTTTGTCAGATTTTTGTAGGAGGCTTATGGTGACCTCATACAATGTAGTGGGGCATGTTTCCTCATCCTTTACTTTCTGAAAGCAATTGCAAAAGATTGACATTTCATATTCCTTAATCTTGATAAACTTCAACAATGGAAACATCTGGACTTAGAGGCTTTTTGTGGGAAAGCTGGAGATAAATCCAAGGTCTTTAACAGATAGGGCTATTTAGATTTTCTATTTTGTTGTGTCAATTTTGGTAAATTTTGTTTTTCAAGGAATTTTTCCATTTCATCTAAATTATCAAATTTATCAGCATAAACTTGTTTATAATATGTGCTTATCACTATTTTAAAGTTTGTGTGATCTGAAGTGATAACAGATCCCCAGTATAGATTATTTGTGTTTTCCTGATATAGTAACTTGTGTTTTCTCTCTTTTTTTCTTGATCAGTATTGCTAGGGGTTTTATCAATTTTATTCATCTTTACAAAGAGCCAACTTTTGGTTTTGTTAGTTTTCTTCATTGTTTTATACTCCATTTCTTTCTGCTCAAATATTTATTAGTTTCTTTCTTCTATGTGCCTAGGGTTTAATTTGCTCATTTTTCTTATGGTAGAAACTGAGATCATTAATTTTAAACCTTTCTTCTTTTCTTTAATGTCTACTTATTTGAGAGAGAGTGGGGGAAGGGCAGAGAGAGAGAGGGAGAGAGAGAATTCCAAGCAGGCACAGAGCCTGATGCAGGGCTTGATCTCATAAACTGTGAGATCATGACCTGAGCTGAAATCAAAATAGGATTCTTAACCAAACTGAGCCACCCAGGTGCCCCTAAACCTTTTTTCTTCTCTAATAAAGACACTACAGTGGTAATTTCCCTCTAGTGCCTCTTTAGATGCATTACAAGTTTTGATATGTTGCATTTTCATTACTATTTAGTATGAAATATTTTCTTTTTTTAAGTTTATGTATTTATTTTGAGAGATAGGGAAAGTGACAGGGAGAGAGAGAGAGAGAGACAGAGACAGAACATGAGTGGGGGAGGGGCAGTGGCTTTTTGTTTGTCTGGAGTTTATAAATCTACCTGGAGAGTGGTTAGTCTAAGATGAGATACTCTACCATTACCAAAAACAAATACCAGTGGCACAAATTGCCTGTTTTACATCTTCCACCCTTTTGCTATTGAGATGTTTAGCTTTTCTTATTAATTTATAAACTCTTCCTCCTGAGCTCATTTCTGCATCTGCTCTGTTCATGACCTAGTTGAACTGGCTGGTAAAATGGCTCCTATTTCACATTTCTCAAAGAGATCATAAAGGATAGCTTAAGAAAACATTTACAAATGGATCAAGAACAAATAGAAATACGAAATTAGAAATCACTTCATGGTGGTATCTACCAACACACTGCTATATAATCCTCTGCATTTAGAATTAATAGTGCCCTCACTGCTGGCTACACATGACACAACTTTTCCTGTCCCCAGACCATTTCATTTAGGCTATTTTTCCCACTGTAATATTCTACACATGATTTTAAGGCAAACATACTTTACTCACTACAGTGTCTGTAGAACAAACATCACTGAGCATGGAGTCAAGAGACCTGGACATTAGTCATGGTCCTCACAGTCACATCTGTGTCACATCACATCACAGTCACTTTCCAAGAATCAATTTCTCCACCTTGCAAACAATCATAATGAAAGAGTATTGTGTTGTGGATAGAAGGAGGCAGGTGCAAATATCAGCAAGCTCAAGGTGTGGTGCTCAGGAAGAGCTCAATGGAAACTGAGTTCTTTCTCAAGTTCTGACCTGTCCAAAAATGGACAACAGAGGTGAAGCTTCTTGGCTATGGGTGCTGCAGATTATACCATGGGAAAGATGTGCATGTGGGTGGAGGTAGCAGCCGGGCACGGGTACAGAAGAGAGCAAAAGGGATGGGGAAATTGGGACCAGAAATCTCTAACCACTGGGGTTTGCACTTGCTCACTGGAACAGTGTCAAATAATTACTGTTCTAACCCATTACATTTCAGATGGTCTACCACGAAGAATTATTGTGGGAATAGCAAGCAAATATAGGTGACTTGAACACAGCTAGTAAGGTGAGCCTTGGGTTCAATTTCTGGCCTATCTTATCCACGATGCCAAGCGTTTTCACACACATGGATATTCCTGACAGTGTACCTGGTTTATAAGAGGCACTCCATAAATCCTAATATCTGAGTCTGAATCCAACCTGCTTTGCAAGTATCTTCCAATGAGCCACACAGAACTGAACCTGGGGACTCTGGACAATCTCAGCCACAAGGCTACCATGTTCCTCTGCACCTGCTGAGCTGAGTGCTGCCTTGGGTGGGTGCGGTACCTGGGTACTGGGAAAGAAATCCACTTAGGTGGGAGATTTAGAGCCAGCTCTCATCTCTACCTCTCCCAGCTGTCTGACCTCTAAGGTACTGGGGACAGTGTGGGATGGTGTCTCCAACTGCTTGAGCTGTCATAAAAGAACACTATAGACAGTGGCTTAAACAATAGAAAATTAGTTTCTCACAGTTCTGGAGACTGGAAGTCCAAGATCAAGGTGCCATCGGTGTTGGTTTCTGGCAAGTCTTGTCTTCCTGACTTACAGAGGGCTACATTTTCACTATGTCCTCACATGGCTTTTCTTCTCTGTGTGCACAGAGAGAGAGCGAGAGAGTAAGAGAGAACTCTGGGGTTTCTTTCTCTTCTTATAAGGCTACACTCTGATCAGATTAAGGCCCCACCTTTATGATCTCATTAAATCTTCATTACCTCCTATAGGCCCTACCTCCAAATACAGTCATTTAGAGGTTAGAGTTTTAACGTATAAGTTAGTGGGGACACAATGGGAAAGTCAGAGCCATGAAATGAAGAGGAGAGGGTCAGAGGTGGCCAAGGACAACAGAAAGAACACAGCAAACCACGGGCACGGTGAGCACAGCAGCCTGACACAGGCAGTTCTCCAAGCACTGGGCCAGTCAGTTCAGAAATAGGCATTTGGTTTGTTCCAAGATGCTGGCTATTTCTGTTGACTGAAGATCAAACCAGGCCTCTCCAGGGACCAGAGAGACCCCCTCTGTGGCCCCACAGATCTGGCTGAAAAGCCCCTTGCCCCACACAGGGCATAGCAATCTTAGAGGGAGGTTTTGCTTTCTGCCTAGAAGAGATAAGGAAACCAACAGAGTCTGGAGAAGGGCAGAGAAGAGTGAGACATTTTAATAAAGGGCCTTTGGTAACCTCTAGTCCCAGCAAGGTAGCATGCCTGTGTTTTCACAGGCAAGAAAAAAAAAAATACAGGGAGCTGAGATCATCTTACGGATCCCCCAAAATACACAAATGGGTTAATGACCAAGTTCTTCAGGGTCTAACAATCAACTGAGCAGGGCTGAGGATACCTGACATCTGAAAGCTTTGAAGAATGTGCACAGGCATATAGGACAAACCTGATCCAGCTTCCAGAAATCCAAAATTAAAAATGAAAGGATAACTAAGGGGGTGATTCTCTCTCTATAGTCAGACTCTCCATAGGGTTCCCTTAAGCAGTGAGCTCCCCTACTGCCATTAAAATATTATTCGATTTACAAAATGTTAATTATATCTAACTTTTTCCTAAACACATCTATTGTGAACCTAGCTGCCCTGGTTTGACATAGATTCATTTCCTCACGTTTATTCGAGCAATTTTTGTCAGGCACTGTGCTAGGCTCAAGCATGTGGGGTGAGTAAATCTCTTGCCTGGCCTCCAAGGGACCAGTGTTTACTAGTCAAGCTGCTGGGTGTGCGGCCAGCTGGAGCGCCATAATAAAAATGTCCACAAGTGCTCTGAGGACACAGAGAATGAGGCAGTGACTTCTGTAATGGCGATGGCGAGGACACATATCCTGGGAGCCTCAGCAGTGGAGGCAGTGCCTGAACTGGAATTTCCTCACTTGACCATTTGAGTCACAAATACTTGGTGAGCACCTACCGTGTGTCAGGCATTGTGTTCGGGTCTGCAGTACCACAGAGATGACAGGCAAGGTTCCTGCTTTCATGGAGCCTCCAGTCTAGCCACAGAGATAGTGAACAAAAAACAAGATAATTATAGATTGTGAAATGTGAATTAGAAGAAGAGGGTAGGTGGTTCCTATGTGGGGGAGGCTTACTTTAAATCCAGTGGGTGGGGAAGAGCTTGAGGAGAGGGCATTTGGACTGACAATTGAGGGATGATAGTAAGTCTCTTTCAAAAAAAGCTGGTAGAAGCTCTAGATACAAGAATTGGTAAGTGCAAAGGTCCTGGGGTAGGGAAGAGATCACATGTCCTGGGAACAGAAAGAGGTTGCTGTGGCTAGAGCGTGCTGGGCAAGGGCAGAGGCAGAGCTGCATGGTAAAGGGCTGTCTTGCTGCTTTGGGGAACAGGGTGGGGGGTTAATTGGGAGAAGGAAACTCAACTGGGTTTTATGGTTAGAAAGATGTGCATGTCCTGTGAACACCCTTACCTCTTCCCATCTAGTTTGGGGCAACTCTCACTATCTGACTGATCCTACTGATCCCATCTTTATTGACAATGTTCATTTTTTGCTCATCATGAAATTTTGCATGTGATATTCCTCTAATATTAATTAAAATATGATTTATCTTAATTACTGAGTTCTTGGCACCCCCCCCTTAAATGTTGCACCTGAGTACGCACCTCACTTTTCCCATCTCAGCCGCAGCACTGCCCCCCAAACCCCTTACCCTCTTCCTTCAATACTGAGATGTGGCTCAAAGGGTAGAGGGAGTTGGCGATGCCTCAGCTTTTCTTTTCCTGCCAAGAATTTCAACGCCCCTCTCGCACCCTGGGCACTTTTCTCAGTATGTCACCATGTGCGCACAAAGACATGGCTCTTCTCCATCATCTGATCTCTGTTGGGTACGGAGGAGACCGACGACCACAGTCATCCGGGGAAACCAGCAACCAAGGAAAGCTTCAGAGTAGACAGAGTGAGAATCCAGATTCTCAGATGCCTGGCAGCAGAGGCCCCCTCTGTGGCCCCACAGATCTGGCTGAAAAGCCCCTTGCCCCACACAGGGCAGAGCAGTCTTAGAGGGAGGTTTTGCTTTCTGCCCAGAAGAGATAAGGGAACCAACAGAGTCTGGAGAAGGGCAGAGAAGAGTGAGACATTTTAATAAAGGGCCTTTGGTAAGCTCTAGTCCCAGCAAGGTAGCATGGTAGGCAGGCATGGATTTTGATGTCTATGCCTGGCCTCCTCTGAAGCCTTGGCACACTTTCCAATAAGTACATAAGATGCCCAGGTGAATACAAGTTCTGCATGAGAGGCTGTGCGAGGGAGGAGCCTCTTGAAGGGGAGCTCCGGCTAGGTCAGGGGACTGGGGCTCAGTTCTGTCTCACCTACTCGGCCACACCATTGCACACCTCTGCGTCTCTGTGATAAAATCCCTATAGATGCTTCCTAATTCCCTACCAGACACTGGCTCCTTAATGGCTAGGATTTGTCTTAATACTCTTAAAAAATTTTTCAGCATGCGGTATATGCCTGTACATAGTATACCCTTAATCAATTTTGATTAAATGAAATGTGGAATGATGTGTAGGAAAAAACAAACCCAGCAATGGTGCAGTGAAGTCCTATACCAAGGATGGACGGGCTGAATGTACCCTGGGGCCCCTTTAAATTGTCCCTAACTCATCAATCCTTGTCTACTACTTTCTACCTTCTCAACTGGATTTCTTACTAATAAACTCCTTCATCCCATCAGAGGCTAAATTGGGAAATTCTTCTTTGTTCTTGAATAACTTTGAATAATGTCTCACATATATTTAATATACTGGAGGGAAGGTTGGATTTAGAAAAGAATATGGATTTCATGCACAACAGACCTAGACTTGGAAATTGCTATTATAGTTTTGAAGTATTATGTCACTTTTGAGTGCAAGGGATGTGTGTTCCTCTTACTCTTGCCATGGTCATGGTCAGTGGTGACCTCTTTGTGGGAAATTCAGCACACAGATTTTGTGCAAACTCTTGCGCGTTCCTCATTTTAGGAGTCTTCTCTGCAGGATGTGGCATCCTTACACTCTTTTTCTGCAATTCTCTCCTCTCCCAGCTTCCCCAATTAGAACTCTGATTCTCTTTCTTCCACTTGAAGTGGTTCTTTGATTTTCTCTCTTGGTCTGCTGTCTCTGTTCCCTCCTCCTGCCCCAGGAACACTGGCATTCCCTGAGATCCTCCCCCAGGGAGGCCTCACCTTCTTCCTGCCCTGGTCTGTCACTGATCTGCCCCTGACTTCCACACCTTTCCCTTCTGCTCTCGCTTCATCCTGGGGCTCCAGGTTCATATGCCCAACCTCCTTGGACAACTCCATGTGGATTCATATTGTGCCTAAAATTAAATTTGACTGAGAAAAAAAATTGTTTTTCCTCTCCACCTTCTAACCTTCTCCCAACCTAGATTTTTTTGTCTCAGTTGATGATTTTGCCACCAATTTAGGCATCCGGGAGCAGTCTCTGATGCTTCTTGCCTGCTCATCTCTTCCAGATGGGCTATGGCTTGTTCTTGAGAATATTTCTAATCCGTCTTCCTCCTCTCCATATCCATCAGCTCTGCTCTCTTTTTTCTCTCACAAAAACTTTGCAAATCCCCCAAATGAGTCTTCCTCCCCTAAGCTTCCTACATTTCCAATCTGTCCTCCACAGCCTGGGCCATTTCATTGCTGTTTTACCATTTAAAACCTGCTGCTAGGATCGCTGTCCTTCCCTGGACAAATGAATGGACCCATGCGGCCATGGGACCAGCAGGTGGCTGGGACAGTGCTGCCCCCGCACCCTTGTGCAACTCAGACTGAAGCTCCTTTACCCTTCCTGGGGAGGTGGGAGGAGGATGTAGCCTCCATCCTCCGCACTGCTAATGGCATGGCAGGAGCTGACAGTAAACCTTCCTTTATTTTGCTAATTCCCACCGTAAGCTCCCACTTGAGTGGAAGCAGAAAGCCAGCTCTTAGAACCAGTGTGAGAACTAGATCTGAAAATTTCAGACACGTATGGAAATAGAAAAGTATAATAAACCCCAACGAGCCATCACATAGCTTCAACAATTTTTAACTCATAGCTTCTCTTGTTTCTTCTCTACCCTGTGCAATCCCCCTCTCCCCACTCTGGGTTATTCTGAAGCAAACAAAACTGAAGACATTGGGTTTTCACAGAGCAAAACATCAGGGACGCAGACCCTTAGGTGATTCACAGCCTCAGTGCCCGTTTGTCCTCAGCACCTATCTGTGGGCTGGCTCTTGCGGGGAGGGCTCTGCAAGGGACTCTGGGGCTGGGCTGTGGCTAATCATAGCTCATGACCCTCTCTCTACTGTCATCTATGGGTGATACCACTCCCTCCCCGTGGGAGCTGAAGGGTAGTGGGGGCCACATGCCTGGTGTCTCCGCACTGTGGCCAGGTTCCCCACCCAAGCCCCACACCTGCCCTCTGCTGGAGGCATCTGGGGCAGCCGGCAAAGCACTACCCACCACCTCCCCAAACCAAGGTCTTATCAACAGGGTGCTCATCAGACTTTCCAGCCAAAGTTAGAATCCATCCTTGAGCTTAATGGGAGGCCGAGGGAGAAGAAGTAGCAGCACAATAAAGGGAAGGAACCCAGACTGTGAAGAGTTAAAGTAGAAAATATGGTATCTGGGTTTCTAAGGACCCCTCGGAGGGACCCAACAGTGTAGTCTGGGGCAGGAACAAGGGTGACCAAGCCACAGGTGGCATAGAGAGGGGATACTGCACTCAGGCAGCTGGAATGCAAGGGGGTTGGGCCAGAAACTGCAGTAGTTCATTTCCCTGGGGCCTCGGCACAGCCTTTTTTGTAATCAAAAACATTTGCAGGGCTCTGGGCTCAAGATACAAATTTGCATATTGCTTTACATAAGTCAGCATATGGAGTTCGCTCACCCCTAACACCAAGAAAGGGAAATTAAATTCAATTAGATTAATTAGTACAACTGATTGCAAATTGTTTTCAGACCTAATATTAAGGGTGCCGCATGCAGGAAATACAAAATAGATGTTTTAATTGCGAGAGGGGGGAGGAAAGGAGGGAGGCAGCTTGGGCAGCCCAGCCAGGTTCACCAGAGAGGAGTGAGAGAGAAACATGAGCTGGAAGGAGGGTGCCTGAACTTCTATGAGACATCTTAGCTCCCCACTTCTGCCCCCACCTATACAATTGCTACAGACTGGGAAGAGGCTGACGTCCCGGAGGATCAAGCTTAGGCTTGGCCGCTCTCTTGCTGTTATCACTTGCAAGGCTCAATACTGAATGCTGCAATTGTAATTTCTTAAGAGGGCTCACCCAATAGTATACAAGTCCTGAGATGTCCTGAGACGTCCTGAGAACTTACAACCGCTCCTGCCGTTCTTCCACCGTTCTCCCCTTCCTTCCTTTGCTGGTTTGCTTCTCTCCCTTGCTGCTTTGTTTCTTGAAATCCAGGGTAGGAGAAAGGGGCTCCAAGGAAAAAAGGTCGTGGGGGTGGGTGCTGCGGGCAATCCCTGCTTTTGCCAGCCCTCCAGATCTGCAGCCCCTGTGAGCATAAGCCTGGCCCTGTGAGAGCTGAACTAGTCCTAACTCCTAGCCAGCCAGCCAGCCAGCATCAGCTGCTAACTCTCCCAGGTCGGAAGTTAACCAGCCCACCCTTATCAGATGTCTGCCTGGGCTCAGGGCAGATCCTCTGCCTCCCACTGGCCTGCTGGGGTCACTCAGTTGATGAAGTCGATGAGCAGCTGCCTTGCGTCCTGTGCTGAGAGGACCCCCATCAAGAGTCCTGGCTCGCCCAGCTGGGGCCCCAATATCCTGCAAGCCATTCCCTTGCCCCATGGACTGCCAGCTCCCCCTGGCTTTCTCTTGCCCCCCCTCCCCAGACAGATGACAGGAAGTGTGATGGTGCTGTGACTGGTACTCCTGCTGCCTGCCCTCATCCCACCTGCTCCTGGTCCCCCTCCCCTTCCCCAATGGCTTATGTAACTGAAGTCCCAGCGCACCTAGGACTAAGGCAGCCTCAGTTTTAATAAAAAGAGACTCATCCACTCCATTTTTGCTTTCCAGTCCAGGCCCCTTTGATGAGTTAGCAGAAGGCCAGGGTACTCCCCAGAGAGCTAGAGGAGAGTAAAATGCTCTCAGTCAAATGCTATAGATGGGCTCTCTGCACCATGAGTCACAGCTGGGGCCAAAGGGATTCCTGCATGGGTCAGCAGCATCCCTGAAACTCTTTCACCTGACTCAGGTTGGAAGGATTCATTCACTTATATATTATATTCATTCATTCAATCACATATCATCTCTTGTGTGCTAAGCCCTGTGAGATAACTCTGAGGTGGACCCATACAGCCTACCTCAGGGTGGCTAGACAAGTCCAGAAATAACTAGAATGTGAGACAGAATAGGCTAAGTCTTCAAGAGAGGCATAAGCAGGTGCTAGGTTATTTAGAGGTAGGGAGAGCACTTCTGGGTGGGCAATCAAGAAAGACTTCAAAATGGTGACCATGTAAACTGGCTTTCCAGGTGGGGTAAGATGGCAGCAGGTGGGGATAGACAGGCCCACCATGGAGGGACCAGAGCAGTCCCAGGAAGAGGTGGGAGGAGTCTCACCACCCCCACCCCTTCAAAGGGCAGCATTCAATTTGGCTTTAGAGTTTGGGCAGAGAAGAAGTTGACAATTTTCGAGAGCTTTGTGGGCAAAAGGCGGCCGGAGGGTACACCAGAAGAAGGAGTGGCAGAGGAGGGAGCTGGGGAAGGAGGGAGCACAGTGTGGGGGGTGGGTAGAAGTGTCAAAGACCTATTGTTCCTTCTAGAAACTTCCTCCTCTTTCCTGCTACTCCCAGCTGATGGCCAAGAGGAAAGTTAGAGGGGTCCCACTCACTGCCCTCAAAAGCCAGGCTCCACTCAGTTGTGGCAACTTCTATGCATGTTTCGCGCTCCGCTGGGTCCTTGCCAGCAGCTAGGGTGCCGCAATCCGGCCTCACCCTTCGTGAACCCGCTGCCTTGAGCCTCCGCGGGAGAGCAGAGGCTCTCCATCCAGGCAGTGGCCTGTTCTGCGTAATGATAAGCACGCTCCTGACATTGCTAAACGGCGGTCTACTTCTAATAAACCCCATGCTGGTGGGTGCAGCGCGAGAGGTAATAATCGCTCTTCCTGGCTCACTCAAACGGTAGTCAGGATTATAAAGGCGCATGAATCAGAGATGGCAGCCTGTAACAAAAGCTTTACCTCCAGCTGTTTTGTTCATTTTCTAAACAACAACAGAACATTCCCTCCTTCACCACCCCTCCCGCTTGTTCCTTTGTGTCTGGGATCCATTATCAGCCAAATGCATTCATCTAAACCTCCAGGCTAATACAACTTGAGGGAGGGAGGCCAGAAATGCCCCGTGTCCCATGGTTACGCACTCTTGCTTTCCTTGCTGCTGGTAACCTCCCACCTGGAAAGGGATCCCAGGTTCCTCAGCTGGGCACAATTCATCTCCCCTGCTGGCTTTGTCCTTCACCTTCTTCCAAGGCTACACCTGCTCAGGAGCCCTGGCCCTATTCCTGAGGCTTAGCACCAGGCTCCCTGGGCCTCCGCCTTGTGGCCAAGACTTGGTCCCCCATCTTTTATACCCCTGTTCAAGTACCTGGGAACCTGTCTTGGTCCCTGCCTGGTGCCATGGTTGTTCTAAGGGCCTAACTACTACTACTACTTTCTTCATCTTCGTCTTCTTTTAAATTGAGGTGAAATTCACATAACATACAATTCACCATTTTAAAGTGAGCAATTCAGTAGCATTTAGTACATTCATAATGTTGCATAACCACTACTATCTTGTTCCAAAACAGTTTCATCGCTCCAAAAGGAAACTCCATGCCCATTAAAGCAGTTACTATCCATTTTCTTCTCCCCACAGTGCCTGGTGGCCACCAATCTGCTGTCTCTATGGATTTACCAATTCTAGATATATCCTATAAATGGAATCACACAACGTGAGAACTTTTGGGTCTGGCCCTTTGCACTTAGCATAATGTGTTCCAGGTTCATCCATACTGTAGCCTGTATTCCTTCTTCTGTCAGAATAACATCCCAATGTATACAGACAACACAATTTGCGCATCCATTCATCCGCTGGTGAACATTTGTATTCTTTCTACTCTTGGCTATAGTGAATAGTGCTGTTTATGATTATGCATATGTGTATATTTGTTTGAGTAGCTGTTTACGTTTCTTTGGGGTATATATCCAGGAGTGGAATGCCTGGGTCATATGATAAATTCTGTGCCTAACTTTTGAGGAATCACCAAACTGTTTTCCATGGCATCTGAACTTATACATTCTCACCAGCATTGTATGAGTGTTCCAACTTCTCCACATCCTTGTCCGAACTTGTTTTCTGTTTTTGTTTTTGTTTTTGTTTTTGTTTTGATCACAGCCAATCAGTGGGTGTGACGTGATTGCTCATGGCGGTTCTGATCTGTAGTTCCCTAGGGACTCATCATGTTGAGCATCTTTTCATGTGCTTGTTAGCCATTTGTATGCCTTCTTCAGAGAAAGGTCTATTTAATTCCTTCATATATTTTCTGATTGGATTGGTTGTCCTTTTGTTGATGGGTTGTAAGTGTTCTTTATATATTCTGAATACTAGGCTGTGAATACTATGATTCACAAATACTTTCTCCCATTCTATTGGTTGTCTTTTCACTTTTTTGGTGGTGTCCTTTGATGCACGAAGGCTTTGAATTCTGATGTAGTCCAATTTATCTATTTTTCCCTCATGTTGCCTGTGCTTTAGGTGTCATATCCAAGAAATCATTACCAAAATTGAGGTCATGAATATTTACCCTATGCTTTCTTCTAGGAGTTTTATGGTTTTAGCCCTTATGTCATTGATTCATTTTGAGTTAATTTTTGTATATGGTGTGAGGTAGAGATTCCTAACTTACTCTTAACTCTTGCTCTCAAGCCCATCTCAGCTCAGGATCCAACCTGGGTCCTGTAGCCTGCTGGTTGTTGTCCCTTGATGGCAGCATAGTTCAGTGTTTCTTGCTCTGGATTATGTGTTGGTCCAGGACACCCTTCTATTCTGTTCAGCCTCCATGCTGTGGGTTGCTCGTCTGCACTGTAACTTCTTCCCCAGGATTGGCCACCATGAGAGAGGACTTCTTCTTGGCTGACCAGTGAGGTCTGTTCCTCCAGCTTCAGTCTTGTTCTTGTTGTAGGTCTAACCCAGACCCTCCAATCTCTCCCCTGAGACTGAGCAATCCTGCTATTGTATCAGATTGCTCCAGCAGTCTCTTGTGACAAAATCAAGTTTCTCCAAAAAAGTGCAGTTGCTAAGGGTATGGACTGGAACTGTGACCATATCCCAGCCCAACCACTAACCACAAGGGTGACTACAGAGAACTATTTAACCTTTCTGTGCCTCAGTTCCTTCATCTGTATCCATTTACTTCACAGGGTTGATAGGGCCTTTATCTGAGTTCAAATATAAAAAGGGTTATGAAAAGTGGCCAGCCCTTGATAAAACCTCCATGAGTGTCAGCTCTCCTTAAGAATGTCTAAAAACACCACTGGTCCCTGGGCAGCACATTACAACTGACCAGAATGACATTTTAGCACGGATGAGCTCGTTGTCCTAGGTCCAAGGTCAGAAGGAGGTTACCTACCAGGCCAAGGAGGACAATAAACCTATCCATGTCAATAGCCACAGAGAACAGCCACACACAAGGAAGGAAGGAAGGAAAGGAGGAGGAACTGCAGGGCCCCAAACCAATTTGGCTGGTTGTGAAATTCTGTTGGTGCCTCCAGGTTAGATGAATCTACAACCAATTCAGATGCATCATACCTGTGATCTAATAAAAGCAACAGAAAGCAGGAACTGATTTTGCTGAGCTGTCCTGGGTTGTTCTGGTTTTTTTTTTTTCCCCCTGATTTGCCTGCTATTGAGTCCTGGGGGAATCTTGTTATCCCTGATGTAATCTAGTCGCAGGTTTGTATCCTGGGGCCAGAATCACAAAGGTCCCCTAGAGTCACCTGTAAGGAAGCCTGGGAGGAGGACCCTTCCCCATAACCACCCTCCTGGCTGTATCCTTTACAGAGTTGCAGATGACTCATCCCCGGGAGGGAGGTTAGCCACCCGGATTTATTGTCTGTCTGAACAGGCTCTGTGCTGCACGACCAAAATAAAAGGGGAAAAAAATAGAGGTGTCTCAGCAAAATCGGCTGAATCAGAGTTAACAAGAAAATCTTGTAACTAATGATCAGAAATTAAAATGTACTCAGGAGCTTTACTTTTAACTGAATCGCAGGGTGGCAGGGTGATACTGTGCAGAATAGCGCAACTCTTATATTTTGCCAGCAGCTAAGGGCAGACTGTTCACAGCTTGTCTAGGTGGGAGGCTGGTGCCCCATCAACCTGGGCTATCACTTCCGGACGAGAACTTCCCTCTCCCCTCATCCCAGCCCTCGACTCCTCTCAAGTACAATGTGCCTTACCTTTCCATAGCACCTCTGGGGTTACAGTCTGTATCTCATTTGATTCTCACGACAGCCTCATGGTATTGGTGAAACACCCTAATCCCACACCTCTCCATTTTACAGAGGTGAATGCTGAGGCACAGACAGGTTCTGCAAGTGTAGGGCCTGATGAAGGATTCGGGTTTTTGAACCTTTGGAATTCCTGTACAAAGGCATCCTTGGAAACAGTTAAATAATCTCCGGTAGTTTCACTTTCCCATAAACCTAGATTTTCATGTACTTCGCACTTAAAAGGCTATGCGCTGCAGCAAGCTGGCAGATATGGGAGTCTGAAGTGCAAACGCATGGTTATTTTCTATATTTTAAATGTTAACAATGGCTTTCATTAGAACCGAAGTCAAATATTTTCTTGCTTGCCTAACTCTAAAAGCACTTAATTTTTACAAAGTAATTCAGATCTGGGGCTGCAGCGAACCATGAATATTTTCAGTCTCTGAGCGAATGCCTCAGAAAGCTGTGGAGGAAGAAAAGAAAGGGTGTCAAGTGAAATGGGCTTGTAGGCTTGACACTTCGCCTTTCACACAACTCTCCTGGCCACCCAGTTATCAATATCACGATTAGCCACACTTCACCTACCCGGATAATGGACACCCGCAAGGGAGGAGCTTGCAGTCTACATGCCGGGGGAGACACAGAGTGATTTCATTTGAGTTTTATTTGCAGATGTCTCCCTGGGAAGGGGAGGGGGCGCTCCTCTCTGATTCTTCAATTACAAGGAAGCAGCAGGACCTCCTGCAAGGAGAAAAGACACCCGTCAGGAGACTGGGACTCCGATCCGCCCTTTAGCACTTACAAGGCTTGAGGTCTTGAGAGAACAATTCTCAGTGCCTCATTTCTCACATCTCTAAAATGGGGATAATCATCCCTCCCATTCAGGGTTGTTGAAAAATCTCAAGTTTGGATCAAATCAGGGGGAAAAACATGAATACCCATGCATATATGTACAGATGCAGGGCTTATCCTAGAGTCAGGATTCAATAACATAGGTGAATTTCAGTAGGAATAGGAATTACAGTTGTACCTGTATTGCAATAGCATAAGGCATTTGGTAAGTATTCTCTAGGTTTGACTTTGCTCTCCTCTGTGAATACACAAAAAGTCTGGCTGAAATCCTATTTTAGTGACACACCCCCTGCAATGCCAACCTGAAGCCACCTCTTCCTCCTCGGTGCTCATCGTCTGGATCTCTCATTAGACTGAACATTGTAACACCCAAAAGCATTCTTTCTGTTTATGGGATCTAGGGCTTGAGCAGGTCTGGATGTTCTGGAGTGGGGCAAGATACCAGGATGTGAGTGTATGGGTAGTGGTGGGTTGGTGGGCGAAGGGTGAGAGAGGACATGAGTTTTGGCAAAGGCAAGTAAGTCCATAGAGCCAGCCTGAGATCAGGAGGCCAGTGTGAGGGCAGAAAAGAGTCAGGATGGGAGGACCATAGTTGGGTGGTCATGCAAAGTTTAGGGCCTGACATTTAGGCCCTGTCAAACCAGGGCAGTGGATTGATAGAGGTTCAAGTGGCCAGGTAGTCTGCACCAGGGACAGGTGGCCTAGCACATCAGAACTCCATGCATGAGTCATGACAGGCAAGAGTATATAGATCCCTGTCAACACATAGGTCACCAGAGTCGCTTAGGGGATTTTCTCAAAATACAAGTTCCCGGGCCTCAGCCACTGAGATTCTGAGAGGAAGTCAGATGCACTGTTGAAAGAGCTCATGGGCTTTCCTGCTCCGCCAGGGCATGTGCTCACCAGGTGATGACCTTGAAACTTAACAGAAGGCTTAATGAAGGTTTACCAAGAGGCAGGAGGTCTGCAAGGCATACAAAACAGCTCAGAGCGTGTGATGAGCTCACAAACACTTTGTGAAGAAAAATTTTTAAAGAGAAGGAGAAATACCACCTTGAGGATCAAGAAACCAAAGTCAGATGACAAAAAAGAAAAAGGAAAGCAGTCATTTCCTTTAGAAAGATCCATGTGGGAAGGTTGTCACCAGACCCAGCCCAGATTCTCTCTTAACAATGTCCTGCACCTGAGTTTCCCCATCAGATCCACAAAGACTGGTCATGTCTGTGTGAGAAAACACAGTTGGTGTGAATCAGTAAGGATTCGAATCTTACCTCTTGCTGATTTGGTTAATTTCTAGCTAATTTCCTCTACACCATAATAAGAGTCCCAGGCTCTAAGCTAAGGTCCACTCTTAGTGGGGATGTGGGTAGGACCACTTTGAGAACAAGAGGATCATGGGGAGTTGGTTTATCACACGTATGTCTTTCTTTTCTTCCATAAAAATTGTTTACGGAAATGTGGTAGCCTCAGCTCTCTTCCCCTGTCTTATGTCCGGAAACCCAAGCCTGACATTAGATTGTCCTTTGGAGAAACTAGGGGAACCAAGAGAAAACACCTACTAATATTGACCATTGGGATCCCCCCACAATGAAACGGCAAGGTCACTTTTGATCACGCCATGATTCAGCTCACCAGGTGGCATACCCTATCCATGAACACAGAATGTCTCATTGTTTAATATGCCTGTACATCCACAGTTAATAGGAAATTTGAGGACATCTTCCAAACTGAAAGACAGAGAACAAAGCAGACAAATCGAAGGGAAACTAGGGAATTCCATAAGGGAGCTTGAGGGAGAAAGAAACCACTGAATAACCAAAGAAATAGTATAAGAAAACTCCCTAGAAATGTAGGATATAGAATCTCCAAATTGACACTAGGAAATAATCAGAAGACCAGGTATAAGGAAATGGCCCAAAGCCTTGCGGGGGGGGGGGGGGGGAGGGCAACAAATGAAAGAAAATGATTGCACTGGTATCAGTGGAAGCTCAGGAGTGTAGTGGAAGCTTGAAGGCAAGGAAGCAATTTTTGGCAGGTGATTTACCTTGTGTCTTTTGCATTTCTGGGTATCTTGTGAGAGCGGCACTGACGGCCCCTTGTTTGGGACTATCTTTTCATGCACATTTGTATAGTGAACAGTTTTTGAAGGCAGCAATAGTGTTTCCCTCCAGAGCAAAAATGCCCATTATAAAAGATTTAGTTTCCCGAAGCTCAGGGTTCATCTGTGGTAACACAACCCACTGTGTGTGGGTAGGTGTCACTGGGCCCTGTCTCTGCCACCTGTGAGAACTGGGGTTAGGAGAACCAGTGTCAAAAAAAAAATGTTGATATTCTGCCTTCTCCCATTACTGTGAGTAATAAACTCTCCTTTAGCTCTGACCCAGGGGTCTTGTGTCTTTTACCAGCTGGTGGGCCAACTTGTCAGCTTGCAAGTAGGGCAAAACCTCAGACTCTTCACAGTTCTTGAGAGCATTGCCTTCAGAATCCTGAAGCAAATGACTTTCACCTTAGAATTTTATACACAACCCAAGTAGAGAGCCAATGTGAAGTAGAATAAAGACATTTTTACCATTCAAGAATTTTACCTTTACAGATGCAAATTCAAAAAGCTTACCTCTCATTCTTAGGAAGGTACTCTAGGATGCTATCTAGAAAAAAAAGAAAGAAAGAAAGGAAATCAAGAAATAAGATCTATGATCCAAGAAATAAGTGAACCAAAATTAGAGATTGGAGAACAGAATCCCCAGGGTGTCTGTTATGCAGCCTGCAGAGAAAGCAACCAGTGACATTGGGGCATTTGAACAGAGAGCCTCTTGAGTGAATTCTTAAGGAAGGAAAAAAAAAGGGAATAAGGATCTGTTTGAGATCATGGCAAGTATGTCACATGGGAGAATTTGGAGAAAAGAGTGAGAGAGTCACAGAAAATCAGGGAAATGAAAAAGGTGAAGCAATTGTTAATTCAGGGAAAAACAAAAGATTGTATGAGAAAGGAGGTTGGTCGTAATTCACCATTTGGCTCAGTGTATAAGTGCTGATTATTGATTTTGCCAAAATTTATTTTATAAATATGTCACCAGGATAAAAGGAGAGAAATGTGGGCAGTGGTGTGGAAAAACTAAGTCCTTATCTCCCATGGCACAAAGTCAATAGATAATGTCTAAAATTGATATTTCAAGAAACAGCTGTATAATATTCAATTATCGAGGTAAATGCCAGGGGAAAGCCCTACAAGCGTGAAGGATGGTTACCTCTGGGGAAAGGGAGTATATTTGGAATAGGAGATTTCTGTATGTAAACATTACTTCAAACAAGTATTACTTTGATAAAAGTAATTAAATGCAAGTTTGAGTTTTTTAACAAGACAAAGATAACTGGTGTATAGCCCTTAGTGTCCTGGATCTCTTTTTTCTTGCAATCCGACTGGCATCGCCTTTATCAGTTCAAAAACCTCAGCTTTTTTCATTGTGAAAAGACAATTCTTAAAATGTGTTACATTTTGGGGCTCCTGGGTGGCTCAGTTGGTTAAGCGTCTGACTCTTGATTTTGGCTCAGGTCGTGATCTCACAGTTCATTGGATCAAGCCCCATGTCCGACTCTGCTCTGACAGTGCAGAGCCTGCTTAGGATTCTCTCTCTCTCCCTCTCTCTGACTCTTTGTTTCTCTCTCTCTCTCAAAATAAATAAATAAACAAAAAAATTTAAAAAATAAAATGTGTTACATTTTGAACTTCTTAGTTACACGACACATAACATTGTTCTCGTGTTTTTCTTGACTAGATTCTCAAAAGGTAAATTTTCTTGGGGAAAAAAGGGAAAAGAACAGGTAGGGGCCTGGGATCTGGAGCTGAAAAGAAGTGGGTTTCAGCCCTTCTGTGCTGGCCATCAGTGCTCACACTGTGCATCGTTGGACAAGTTACTGCACTGCTCTGAAACACGGTGTCCTGCCGTGTAGGTGAGGAAAACAACGCCTTCCTTGCAGGGCAGTTATGGGCAGTGTGTGGGTGTTTTAGTTCCCTGCAGCCTCAGTAGACCTGGCTACCTGCATGGAGGAAGCACCTGCTAAGTACTGATGTGAGCCCATTAAGAGCAATTTCTAAAGACATTTGGAAATGGAAGCAAGTGGCCGCTATGATTTAGGTAGAGGTTTGCCAAGAAGCTGGAGTTGGACTGAAAGCACTCTTTCAAAGTTCTGTTCATGCTCAGTAGTCTGGACTCTTCTTTCATCCTAGCCAAGATACACAGAATTCAGGCCATTTCAGCCGTACTGCCGCAATGAGAAAGGATGTATACAGAAGAACAGAGCTAAGCAAACCCGTTCTCCACGGAATGACTTTGTTTTATAACAAAGAGAATTCCCATCTGTCCACACTGGATTCCCATCAGATGCACGTACCTAGTCTTCAAGACGTGTTCCCACCCTGGAGCTTCTGGTTCTGGAGTGTGAACGATGTTCTGTGGTTTGAGTATCTTTGCTAGGGCTCACCTCGCCTTCTTATGGGTCCCCCTCCCTAGGCCCCACCCCACAGGTAGGCCGGTACCCTGAAGCCGACTTGGTCGGGAAGTCCCAAAGCCAATTTCAGCAGGCCAGGGCGGTCAGTGGTCATCCCTCTGGATGCTTAGCCCACAGCCCTGCCATTCGCAGGTGGGCCAGTCTGAATGCTCTTGGTTCCTGTTAAATTTGTGTTGTCGATTCCCCAGGGCAGCAGGACAGAAGCACCAAGTATCCCTCAACAGAGGCCAGGTTTGAGAGGTTTTCATGTGCTTCACGATCCAACAGAAAGAATTCTTGGTGGTTAGGATGAACTGTGGCCTATTCGTGCTGTCCAAGTTGCCAGGGCCTGTTCTGGACATAAAGGTGAATGTGATCCCGGCTGGCTGACTAGACACAGGAGCAAAGTGGCTTCATCTGGAAAATCTGGTTTGGTCTGCTCAGGGCAGTTCAGTTCAGCAAGCACCCTCTGAGAGCAGACCCTGGTAGATGCAGTGTGGGCCCCATCCTCGGAGGGGCTTACAAAGAAACAGAAGTGCAAGGGCAGACACGTAAACAGGAGGTACAGTTCATGCATGGAGTGCTAAGTCAGCTTTGCAGAGGGCACGGTGGGAACATGGGAGCACAGGCTGACAGAAGGTGTTCCATGAGGACACGAGGTTTCCATGGGGACACGAGGTTTCCATGGGGACACAGGTGTTCCCCCTTGTGCTGGGAAGGCTGGAAGGGGTTTCCTAGCAGATGACTCAGCCTTCCTTCAGCCCCATGTTCTTCCCCAACCTCAAAACAAATTGTCAGAAGTTCATAAAGTTAATGCACCATTTTTTATAGTCAGGGTTGAGCCAGGTACTAGAAGACAGTGTGGAGAAGCAAAAGTGGGTTTCTGGGGCTCAGACTACGCCCCCTTGCCTCTTGTCCTATCAGCCTTATGACTCAGCCACCCTGTCTTCTGGGAAGCTTTTCCATTCCCCCGCCCCCACCTTGGTGCCCCTTGTACGCCAGTGACCTCTGTTACGGCCAAGAGCACATCCTCCCCCTGTCCTCTCTCTAAAATAAAACCTGCTTCTCTCCACTTGTCCTCGAAGGCAAGGACTGGTGGCCAGCTCCTGAAATAGTTCCTGCCATGGAACAGGTGCCTAGCAAATATCTATACTTGGTGATCTCCATATACATTTGGGGGGCTGACTGCCATGTACTTTGCGAGGCAGCATGTTCACCGAGAAGAGGTAGGCAGCTCTACCACTTATATGTTGGGCAACCTTGGGCGCCTGGGTGGCTCAGTCAGTTAAGCGTCCGACTTCGGCTCAGGTCATGATCTTGTGGTTCGTGAGTTTGAGCCCCGCGTTGGGGTCTGTGGTGACAGCTCAGAGCCTAGAGCCTGCTTCAGATTCTGTGTCTCCCTCTCTCTCTCTGCTCCTCCCCTGTTTGTGCTCTGTTGTCTCTCTGTCTCTCAAAAATAAATAAACATTAAAAAAAATAGGTTGGGCAACATTGACCAGTTATTTAACTTTTCTGAGACTCAAGTGTCTCATCTGTGAAATCATGAGGACAACACCTGCCTCGGCAAACTGCTAATAGCATTCACTGTGAATGCAGAGCACATAGGCGTATATTTGACACACAGTAATAGCTCACTAAATGCTAATTCCTTTCTCCCTTCTTTACCTAACAAATGGTTGATGGGTGAATGAATCTGAGGTCAGTACGGCTAGCCAGGTGTTAAACAGGCAGAACCACTTAGCGTAAAACTCCACCCATGAGGGAGTTTGCAGGGGGGATTTCACTGTATCATTTTCTTTCTGGCAGGAACACAGTGTTTTTATTATTTTTAAAAATGTATTTATTTGTTTTGGGGGGGCAAGCAGGGGAGGGGCCGAGAGAAAGAGATGGAGAGAGAGAGAGAGAGAGAGAGAGAGAGACCCAAGCAGGCTCCTCGCTCAGCACAGACCCAACCAATATGGGGCTCTATCTCACAAACTGCGAGATCATGACCTGAGTCGAGGTCAAGAGACAGACGTGTAACTGACGGAGCCACCCGGGTGCCCCGTTAAATTTGTTATTTTATCCTTAATGTGAGGAGCAGCAGAACCTGGTGACTATGAACCCGGAGCTCTGGCCACGGACTTCTTGGACCTGAAGCTTACTTTTACTACCAGGTGAATGACTTTGGGTGAATCACTGAACCATCTTGGCCCCTAAGTTACTCATTCGTAAGACAGAGATCGTAGTACTGTTACCACATAGCTGTTACTTGCGCGAGGATTGACGAAGTTCAAATCTTGAAAGCTCTCAGAACAATGCTGAGCACAGAGTTAAGTGCTGTGTAACTGGTTGCTATGCTACTATTCTTTTGTGTGTCTAAAATGTTTTATGATTGACTAATTAAGCCTGGTTATCAGATACTCAAATGGAACAATTAAATAAATATGGGACGATGCAGGCATCTTCTCTGCAGGCAGAGCAAGATCCTCTCGGCATTAAGGCCATTCTCCCACCTTGTTCCACCTGCTCTTGTCACCTTCTCCTCTCCTCCTTGTCTGCCGCCACAATCGCTCAGGATCATCGTCTGTCTTCCACTCTGACTGACGGTGACATGGTTTAGGCCTCATAATCTCTCTTGGACTATTTCTGGAGTCTCTAATAGGCCCCTTGTCACAGAATCTCATCTTCGAAGCACCTTACTTCCTGCTACTTAATCCATCTCTCTCCTCTTACACATGGGTCAGTATCATTCACTTTCTCCAACACCTTCAGTGGCTCACAGATACCTCCCGTCGGTCCCCCTCTCTGACCCACACTCTTTCCATGTCTTCTATGCCACGCTCCACATTCCCTGAAAAAGGCCTGTCCTTTCCTGCTTCTGTGTCTCTGTTCAGGCTGCTGTTGCCTAGGACGTGTCCCCATCTCCAGCTTTTCGAAACTTCACTTATGCTTTAAGTTCATCTCACATGGGGTCTTTTCTTCCTTGGAACCTCCAGAATTCTCTTTTTGAACTTCCTTTCTGAACTCTGTCTGAACTGCTTTGGGTCCTTAACATCCTATCTCCTGGCTCAAGCCCGAGTGTCCTTTAAAACCACCAATCCATCAGTGGATCTAGAACTCCTGCCCTCCATTTGGTGAGAGACCGGCCCCCAGCCCCTGAGCAAGGGACCCCACCGGAAGGCAGGCAGAAGCCCAGGGCACGGGGTGCTGGACGCAGTGTTCTCACAGCATCCGGGGGTACCTCCAAACCTGAAAATCATGCAGGTGCCAGGCTGGTGAGTTGAAGAGAGGCAGGATTCAGGTATGAGAGCTGAGCATAGGAAGCAGAGCTGAGATACTTCCTGGGGTGTGGGGTGTGGTGGGACTGTCTCTGAGAGGGAGGGCGGAGCTTCTGGGGGTGCGGGCCAGGCCAGACTTGCTCTGCCAACCTCTGTTCCTCCTGTGCTTGTGCTCTGTTCTCCTGGACTGTGACACCGCTGACAGTGTGGCTTCCCCGCAGGGCTCAGCGCGGACCGTGGCACACCGGGGGTAGCACACAGGTGACAGACCCGATCTGTGTGCGGGTGGGGAATGAACACAAGGGCCGAGGAAACACCCAAGTGGGCGAAATGGCAATGAACTGCAGGCAAGGAGGGGCCAAGACTGGCGACAGGGACCTTCTTCCCCCTCCCGGGCTCGTCACCAATTCCCAACCGAAGAGCAGTGTTGCTGGGGATCAGCTTCTCCGTGACCCCAGGGGCCTCAGACCCAGCCTGACCTCTAAGTGACCTCTGGATCAGGGTCAGCCTTCAACACTCCAGAGCCCTGTCCTCTGCTCTGGACACTGATGTTCAATCCTCACAATAAAACTATAATGATGACAGACATTTTCGAAGACATAATATGTTCCTGGCTCTCTGCTGAGAACTCCACATTTCATTTAATCTCGCACCAACATTATGAGATAGCTGTGACTATCGCCCCATTGACAGAGTCAGAAATTGAGCTCAGAGAAGTTAGGTAATGTGTCCCTAGTCAGCCAGTTACTGGAGGATCTGAACCTACATTATCTGACCCGAGTCCACGGGACTAACTACTGTGCTTTAGAGGAGCACATTGGTCAAAGAAAAAGTGGAACGGGGCTCAAGGGAAGGCTTTTTTTCTAGAAGTCAGGGTAGGAGAAATTGAGATACTGTTCAGTTAATGGGGAAGGGTTGGGTGACGGGGCGGCATACCTGTAGGAGCAGGAAGGTTAGAGGAGGCCCAAGGCACAGGTGAGGCTTGGCCTCAAAGGAGGCTAAGAGGGAAGAGGCTCATTCCACGTGGCCTCAAACTCCTGCGTTCACAGAGGAGAAAAGTTATTTTCAGTAAAAGGCAGGGGAGGAACTGGGTTTGGGCGAAGGGTGGAGGGTGGAGGGATTCGGTCTCCCTGCTGTGGGGACAGGCCCCGGGGCATCTCCTCAAGTTGAAGGACAGGCCGGCAGAAAAGAATAAAAGGCCCAGTGGAGCTGGAGCCGGCTGCCTCCCTTGATCTCACACCGCAGGGCGATGAATGGGAACAGTTTGGAACAGAGCGTGTCCTCTCTGTTGTCTCCTATATAGCTTCTGGCTGTCAGCGCACCTTGTTACGCCCAGGGAGCACCCTGCAGAAATGGAAGGGGGCAGGGACTCGCATGCTCCGTCCTAGGGATCGGGGCACCCCTGCCGGGAAGCGGTCTTCTGGAGGGGAGGGAGGCACAGTGCATCCCCCCCCATCCCACCATCATGGATGGCACACCCTTCATCCCGGCACCGCGGCCGGCCCAGGGGGGATGTGCCCTCAGAGGCTGCAATTTCTCAGAAGGCCATGCGGTGAGCCTTCCGCAGGGGATGCACACAGCTCCTCGCTGTGCTGGACAGTGAGTTATTGCAGCCTGTTATCTTCAGCAGCAGGTGGAGGCATCCTGGGCCGCTCCTTTCTGCAGAGCAAAGCCAGATAATATTTACTGGCTCAAATGAATAACGTAACCAGCCCTGGTGCAGCACAGAGGATGTGTCTCTCACCCAAGGTTTTGGTTTTTTTTTTTTTCCCCTCCTTTCTTCCTTCATTATGTTTGTAATTCTGTTTTATTATTTCCCATTGGAAAGCTGTGAAATGAAAATGATGCAAATCTACTGCTGTGAAATAATGTCGTGCTCCAGTCCTTTTCCAATATGCCCTGAGGTTTGCACTGTGACGGCTTCATTAAATTAGTCGGCTCCATGGCAAATGGAAAAGCGCTCGGAGCTTCGGGGTGTGTTAATCCGAGTTAGGATGCCTGAGACCTTGGACCACCAGGGAGCCCGGGAGGTTGGCTCTGCGTGTTGGAGAGAAGAGGCTCCCATCATCACCTGTAATGTCCCAGAGGTCTCCACGTTCACACAGCTGCTCGACCTCTCACGTCACCCTCCAACCTGCACTCTCTCCTCTGTGAGCCAGATGTGCCCAGCTGTTGGCACAAGTCAAGGGAAGAGACAGGTTAGGGCACAGTCTCTTCAGAGGCACAGTGGGCAGCGGCTTAGTGCGTGGAGTTGGGGGGCAGGGAGGGGACTTCAATCTAGTATAGGTAAACCACAGAGACCACAGGTAAAACGTAAGCCTCCTCTCGAAGGCCAGCCAGGACTCACGTTGCCAGATGCCGGGGAGTATGCCTGAGATTCCTGCAGATGCAGTGCAAGTGTGGCCATGTCCTCTTCTGTCACCATCCCCCAGAGTTTATGAGAACAGATTCTCCTTGCTGGGCTCTATTGCAGTATTAAAGATTTCCATTACTGATAGTTCTTTCCAGTTAGCACTTTCAGTATTAAACTCTGTCATTATGAAGTAAAATATGCATGATCCCTAAATCTATGGGTATTATAACAAGATTTCATTGTTATAAATTTGTCTTCTTGGTCCTCCGTTTCTGTCTTTGCTGTCTTTTTAAAACTCTAATGTCTGATAGCTATAGCCAGGAGGTAATTAGAAAGTGGTACTAAAGAATCACAAGCTTATTCTCTCACTCATTCACAGAAATTTATTGAGTGTCTACACTAAGATATGGTCCCGCAGCCAGTGGGAAAGACAGCGGTGACAGCTAATCATAATACTAAGGAATTTTGGTCTGAGGTGATTTGGGAAGCCCCCTCTCCACCACACATGTAAATATTGTATGAAATAAAATAAAACAATTTGAAACCATAGCTGCACTTGAACGGAAGGGGGAAGCCTAGATTCCAAAAATGAGTGTGAACTCAAAGCTGGAGTGATGAGTGTGAGCTGATAGGGGAATTGAATCCAGATGGCTAGAGTTCGAACACCCAAGAGGCCGATGTGAAGACTGTGGACACCCGGGTGGCTGGGATCAGAAACAAGACCGTACATATAGTTGGTTCCTTAAAAGGGCTAAACAATCCCCACCCACCAGCTGGGTGAATGGTGATGGCATGGCAGCAGGCCAAGAATTTGCGCAGAGAAATGATAATTTGCAAAAGATGGAAAACCAAGCTTGTGCTAAGTGTAGATGCAGGGTCCAAATTCCCATCGCTTCCACAGAGTGGAAACCACAATCAGAGGAGAAATCAATGTACCAAATGGTTTAAAGTCAATGGGACCCAACAGAGGCAAACTTGAACCTTCCCCGAGGCATGCCTCCACAACCTGGGCACCTGGGGTGTGCAGAGAAAATGACTCCTGCTGAAGATGAGCTCACACAGAGGATTTACACAGCACATAAGGAAACAAACTGGCAAGAGAGAAAGGATCAGATTCAATATGGCACCTGACTTGGCCACCTATGCTGCTCCTAGAGTTACTCAAAACCTCCCATTTCTGCCCATTCACTCAATTTCATCAACCCTCCAACTCTAATCCATACACTTGGCAGTGCCTGGAGCCCCTGACTCTCTTCTTTCCACTTTATATATATATATAAAAGGATGTATAAATTCCTTTCCACTTAATTTGCACACCACACCCCTAAGATACTTAGGAATCCTTATTGTTTGTATCTGAGCCCACTAGTCAGATGTGATCCCAGGACAGGGGGCTTCTGACACCTCCTCACCTGGCCGTGTGGTGAGACTGCTCCAGGGTGGTGACTCCAAGCTTGGTTGGTGGTCTCAATCTTGTGAGCCCTTAAAATGTGAAGAGTGTAGGTCCTTTCCTTTTTCATAGGCTGATGTCATTTGACCCACTTTTACTTTCGCCAACGACTACTGATGGCCTTCGGAGTGAGCCCTTCCAGGATACTGAAATTTGGCACTTGGACTCAAAGATCAGAGTTGACTAAGGACTGTGACTCAGCATTCACTGAAAGACCTGACTGCCAGGCAAAACTTGGCCATACTCACTCTGCTGTGCAACTGCAGGTCGAGGCATCCCAGGGCAGGTCACTGTCCCATCAGGGCATCATCAGCTTTGTCCTCAGTTGGTGGAGGTGTGGAACTGTTGTTATCTCTTTTTTTTTTAATTTTTAAAAATGTTTATTTTGAGAGAGAGAGCATGCGTGAGCAAGCAAGGGAGGGGCAAAGAGAGAGGGAGAGAAAGAATCCCAAACAGGCTCTGTGCTGCCAGAGCAGAGCCCAATGCGGAGCTTGAACTCATGAAACATGAGATCATGACCTGAGCAGAAATCAAGAGTCAGACACTTAACTGACTGAGCCACCCAGGTGCCCCGGAACTCTTGTTATTTCTGCCTTCAAATCACAAATTACTCTTGCTTTGGCTTTATCACCATCAGCAAAAAACGTTTGTCCTCCTGGGGCAAAGGCCTCATTCTTGTTTCTCCGTTTCCTTGGGTGTTCAAGAGGGACTGAGAGCCACCTACACTCTGTGACTTTATGGGAGTAGTAAAATATGTTACTTTACCTTGGACAAGGAGGAGTTTTTCCAATCATCCATTTAGGAAAACACTCACTGAGAGCTTGCTGTGCCCAGCCCAGTGGTGGGGATAAGGCAAGAAAGAGACAGCTTTCCTGCCACCAGGGAACTCAAGGTCAGGTACAGATATATAGAGAGACCAACAATAGGTGAGGACGTTGGCTCCTTGAGTTATTTTAGTGCAGGGCCTGCTTCCCCTACTCAGGGGAGAGGGTACTGGCGAACCTATCTGATCTTTCTTTCTCTGCAAGGCTGGTTTAAATACTGCGGACACAGCTCGAGTATCTTCTTCAATAGGCGGCTTTATCTATCCCATGGCCTCCTCTCCTTTTCATAGTGGGGAATGAAAGTACCACAAAAGAGCCAAACCATAACTAAAGAAGGTAAGAGGGGCATTGTATGAATTGATACAACCCCCGGAAGAGATTCTGGGTATGTACACTCAGTCCTTGACTTCCTCTACCTGCAGTAGTCCTCAGCAATGATGAGCTTGAACCATGGCCCTCACTGAAGGTTTTCTGGATGAAGGGGAGACAGACACCTGTTTAGGGCACAGTTCCTGCGGCACCCAGAAGCGAAAATGGCCCCCAATGATCCCCCCTCCTGGCATCAGCTTTCTTGTGTAATTCCCTCCCCGTAAGTGTGGGCTGAAACTAGTGACTTGTTTCTATCACACAGAATGTGGCAAAAGTGACAGATGGTCACTCGTGAGATTAGGTTCTAGAGGACCTTGACTTCATCTTGCTGGCACCTTCGACTCGTGGGTCTGCTTAGTGAACTGGTATGTTGGAGAGGCAAGGACTGAGGCAAGGACTGTATGGCAAGGACTGAGGGCGGCTTATGGCCAATAGGCCTGGAGAACCAAATCCTGCCAACAGTCAGTGAGTGAGCCCTGGAACAGATCCTCCTGTTTGAACCCTGAGATGACCAGAGCCCTGGAAAACACCTTGACTGTAGCATTTCCAGTCACTCTGAAGCAGGGGACCCTGTGAAGCTGAGCCTAGATTCTTGATCCACAGAAACTGTTCGATAACAAATGTGCGTTGCTTTAAGCTGCCAGGTTTTGGGGGTAATTTGTCATTTAGCAATAGATAAATAAGACCATTACTAAACAGCTTGTGGTGGACTGACCTTGGCAGAAAATGTATGGGACTATTTTGGGAACTTCTTTTTTTTTTTTAAGTTTATTTTTGAGAGACAGAGCACGAGCAGTGGAGGGGCAGAGAGAGAGGGAGACACAGAATCTGAAGCAGGCTCCAGGCTCCGAGCTGTCGGTGCAGAGCCCGACGCGGGGCTCAAACCCACAAACTGTGATCATGACCTGAGCCAAAGCTGGACACTTAACCGACTGAGTCACCCAGGCACCCCTATTTTGGGAACTTTTAAACAATATGCATTGGTTCTTTTCTTAAACCCTAGTTAATAAGCATGAACAAAGGTGCACCTTGGTGGCTCAATCAGTTGAGCATCTGACTCTTGATTTGGGCTCAGGTCATGATCTCATAATTCATGGGTTTGGGGTCTGCACTGGGCTCTATGCTGACAGCATGGAGCCTCTTGAGCTTCTCTCTCTCTCTCTCTCTCTCTCTCTCTGTGCACCTCCCCTGCTTGTGCTCTCTCTCTCTGTGTCTCAAAATAAATAAATAAACATTAAAAAGATAAGCATGGACGAACATAGTACCCAATTCCTAGGGCACATTGGGGATTTATTAGAGTAAGAAAGTCATATGCTAGTGGCCATAGACTATAAAGCCAGGAGGGCCCAGAGCAACATCTAGGGCAGTGGTCCCAACCAGGGAGGAGAATCCAAATCACCTGAGGAGCCTGGACCCCACCTGGACCTCCCAAAGCAGGATCTCCACGGCTGGAATCTGAGCCCCTAAATAGACATGATTTGTCCGGATGAGAGAACATATCCCTGGGTAAGAACCACGGATCTGCTCCTGTTCCCCTCCTTGACATGTTGGGAAATGAAGAAGCAGAGCAGTTGTGTATATATGATTTTTTAATTAAAAAAAAATTTTTTAAGCTTGCTTATTTTGAAAGCGAGTGAGCAAGCAGGGGAGGGGCAGAGAGAGAGACAGAGAGAGAGACAGAGAGACTGTCAAGCAGACTCCACACTACCAGCACCCAGACCGAACCAGGGCTCAAACTCACGAACCGTGAGATCATCACCTGAGCCAAAACCAAGAGTTGGACGCTTAACTGACTGAGCCACCCAGGTGCCCCTGTGTGTCTTTCAAGGTCACACAGGCTGTTGGTGGCAGCCCAGGATAAGAGCATGGGTCTCTCACGGACCTGTTCTCTTTGTCTGCTCTGCCCAAAGACCCTGCAGCCTCCGCCCCGCCGCGTGTCCCCTCTGAATGAAGAACTTAGCTTAGCCCAGAGCTTACATAAGTAGAAACAAATAGATGCACAGAGAAAACATCTAAGGTTCCTTTATTTGTTTTGAAAACAACCTCCATTCTTCATCTCTCAATTTAGTCCTGGTCCAGTGACAAAAAAGGCTTTTCTCTCTGGCTTCCTTTGTAAGAAAGGGAACAACATAAACACTTCCCGTTACATCTTGGTCGCCAGATTCCAGCGAGGTGAAGACTGGGCCAGGACTGGAACTCAGCAGCACGAAGAGCACGTGAAATCTGTCTCTGAGCCCCATGTGGCTTACAATCCTTTCCTGCATCCTCCCTGAGACACCTGCTCCTGTCCAGGGGCTTTTCTCTACCTCCCCATGCAGGGCATCTACTACAGTAGTTGGGAGCTGCTGGTGGCCTGATTTCTGGTCTGCTTCTCATCTGGGAAACGTCACCCACGGCCCCGCTGGCTCAGGCACGGGGTCCTCAAGAGCTCACCAGGTCCCAGTGCTGGCTCATAAGTGATGACTCACATGGGTTGACAACGATTTCCCTGCCATTCTCGGAGCCATCACCAAACATGTCCGTGTCTAGGCAGAGGTGGGATGCTATGTGCTCGATGCGGGAACCAGTCTTGGTCCACTGCTGAGAAGACGGAGAGGAGAGAGAGTGAACCGGGATTCTCTGGCTAAGGCCCCAGGTCCTATCGACAACATCAGCAGCTCCAGAACAATCAGCCGTGTTTACACCGCACAGCTGGGGTCACCCAGAGACTTGACTTCATGGTCTCACGGAGGAATAAAACTGCAACTAATTGCTTTGCCAGGTACTGTTGGTTTTTCTGGTTTTGTTTGTTTGTTTGTTTGTTTTTTCCCCTCCAGATAAAAAAGTAAAAGCAAAATCAATATGTTTGCTAGGAAAACTCATTAGAAGGCAGTAACTTTCTAAGCCACAGGCCAGAAAACACGAAGCACGTTAGTCAGAGGAGCACCCAGAGAGATGATGTGCCCTCAGTGTCTGCACGGCAGGAAGATGTGGGAGTGAGCTGGGGGATGGGGTGCAGGAGGGCAGAGAGGCTTCTGGGCAGCACCTGATGCCACGAATCTGTGCTCCTCCAAAGCGCTCCAGCACATGAAGGGCCCAGGCAGAGAGGGGAGCTCATGCCTCTGCTCCCCAGACCTCCTCTTACCCAACAAGTGGGGGGGGATGGACACGTTTCGGGGAACCACCACTGAGCAGGCACCATGGACCACTTCAGTTCATCGCTCTAAACAGCTGCCCCATGGGGGGAGCATCATCAACTAACTTCACAGAGGAAGAAACCAAAGCTCAGAGAGGTCCAGTAACCTGCTGTGGGTCACACAGCCAATGAGTCATAAAAGGGCATTGGAATCTCTGTCTCTCTAATGCCAGTACCCAGTTGGCAGGAAACTGTGTGGGGTTAACAACTTGGGGTCAGCTGGGCACATGGCACATCCAGAGTGCTACGAATCTTGGTGGACATCTTGCCAGGGCACAAGGCTTCTGAAGGCAAAGTTAAAGCACTGCTCATCCCTGTGGCCCTGAAGGCTCTGCCCCAGTGCTCTCCGGCTCCGGGGTGCCAGGTGGGCATCAGAGCTACGCAGGAGGGTACAAGATGCACGTGCACACTGTGGTCTGCCGAAGTCCACAGGCATTCAGGGGCAATCCGACCACCTCTCCTAACCAGGAGGGTCTCTTTCTGATCAACCCCTCCTCTTCTACAGTTTCTCTCTTGTCTTGCACATGAGCCTCTGACCTTACTCAGGCAGTCCGGAAGCTGCAGGTGGCCACGCCCCTGTGTACCCACTGAGCACTTACCTGTCTGTCATCTCCATTCTTGCAGAGGACAAGAACCACCGGGGCTCCAGGGAAGATGGTGACGACGGACAGGCACAGCTCCTCCTGGAGGATCTGCTGGGTGTATGTGAAGGCCCATATCTGGAGGAGAAGAGGCCAGAAGGTTCACATCAGGATCCTCGGAAGCCTGGTGGGGCACTCCCGGGACTATGTGTGATAATTAGCGAAGCCTGGTGGTATAAAGCACTGGGGGTCCCAGCAGGAACAGATGGTCAACAAAGTCACCTCGAACAATGGGACTCAACAGCCAGAGGCTCGCAGGTCACAGCCCCACTGAACTCTCCATCCCCACACCTGTGAAGGGGACTGGCCTGGGCATGCAGGCCACCTCTGGGAGGCACGGAACAACTCTGGGCTTGAGGTGGCGAAGCCTGAACAGCACCGCAGCCCAGCTGTGTGGTCAGCAGTTTCTCTGTCAGATCCAGGCCTGTTCCCCACACTTGACACCGTGAGCAGACCTGGCAGGGAGGCCAAATCGGTGCCCTGAAAGCCTGAGTGTTCTGATAAGAGGCCCACGGCAGGACAAAGGGAACAGGGAGTGTGCCGAGGGAGGGAGCGGAAGGGCAGAGGGAAAGTCAGGAGACAGAACATCGTCACAGCAGGGGTGTGCACTCCAGCACTCCAGGAGGAGACGGCTTAGCGCAGAGCTCCTACAGGGAGGGGAGCTGAAAAGGCGAAAGGACTAGGAGGGTGGGGAGAGGAAAGGGGCATTCTGGGAGAGCCCTTACAAGGAACATGCCTCACTTATTCCATGCAATGCCAGAGATCAGAGAGCAGCTAAGTGCTGAAGAAGCCCAAGCCACTCCTGTTTCTTAGGTCAGGGAGATGAAAACGTGAAACTCCACAAGGTCCTTCCCAGGCTGCCAAGTGGGGGCCCAGCTGCCCTTTGCCCTCATCACGGAGCAAGGGTGACCGGTGAGTTGGATGCTTTGAGGGGAGCTGCTGAGAGAACCCATCAAGGACTGAACTCCTTCCCCGCTGCACCCCTGCAGTTGGCCCTCAGCCTCTGGACCAGGCCACTTGGCAGCCACTTCTCCTTGGCCCGAGAATGGAGAAAGGGTCCCTTAGCTGGCTGGCCTCCTGTTCTAGGTCCATATGCCCCATAAGCTGACCCGGTGCTCATCTGTTCCTTGTTCTGCACCTCCCCCAGCTGATGGCAGCCACTCCCCAGCCTTGGCGCCTCTCCTGACTTCTGCTAGCTAGTGACATCCTCAGTGTCTTTCCTGTGTTCTCCTCTTCGCTCCCAAGCTTGGGTCCTTCTGCTGCCCCATCAGACACTTGGATGCAGACCACTGCCTCTCCTGATCTGGAACCTTCCCTGTCCCTGATACCTGGATGGGGCCACCGGTTCAGTGGGAGCCACCGTCCTCTATGGTTGGGTTCTATGTGTGGATTCCCTTTTCATTAAAAAAAATTTTTTTTTAATGTTTACTTATTTTTGTGTGAGAGAGAGACAGAGTGTGAGCAGTGGAGGGGCAGACACAGAATCCGAAGCAGGCGCCAGACTCTGAGCTGTCAGCACACAGCCAGGTGTGGGGCTCGAACCCACCAACTGTGAGATCATGGCCTGAGCCCAAGTCGGATGCTTAACCGACCGAGACACCCAGGCGTCCCTCCTGCGTCCCTTTTCAAATTGCTGGTGTTGGGAGAAGATCTAGACCAGGGGAGTGTATGGAAATACAGATGAAAATAGACTGGCTGTGAATTGAGACTTCTTGGAGCCTGGGCAAGGGTCCAGGGGATCCTTTATACTCTTCCATCTATTTCTAGACCTATATATATATTTAATTTTTTAAATAATAAATGTTACGGAATGTACTCCTTGGAACACATCAATAATTCTCCACCGGCCTTGAACATCACCATACTACACACGCCATGTGCTTCCCTCCAGGGTAAACTGAAAGGGAAAGACGTCTGTATGCACAGAGGTGAAACAATAACCATGATGACATTGTTAGCGATGGCTAGCATTTGCTGAACACTTACTGTGTGCGAGACACTGTTCCGGGGGCTTTCCACAGATTAATTTAGTCTTCATAGGAATCCTACTAGATAAGTATTATTATTATTATCCTCATTTTACAGACGACGAAAGGCTCACAGAGGTTACCCAAAGTCACGAACTGGTCAGCGGTCCCGGACCATCTCCAGCTTGTTTATTGTCGCTGTTGCTGCCACAGTCACGGCTCCTTCCAGCGCCCTTCTATTCAAGTTTAATCACGGGCAGTGTCTGTCCCTGAGATCCCTCACAAATATAGAAAACTGTAGATCAGCTCCACCCTGACAGCACGGAGCTGGTCACTTCCCACTGGAAACAAGGGTCACACCCCATGTTGGGGACTGGGGAGGGGGGATCGAACCAGACAGTAGGCGCCTCCCTGACATTGATGGGAACTGGGGAAGTGCATGAATGGAGGCCCACGTTCCCCGGACTCCATGCCAGGGCAGGGGGGTGGGGTACACACAATGCGGCCTACCAGCCGGTGCCTGTTCCCCTTTTCTTCCCACCCCGGCTCTGTCCCCTGCTGTGAACTCCTGCACCTGCATATGCGTGCTCGGCTGGTCACCCCCTTGGACCTAGGTAGCGTGCTAGGGACACAGGGTACCCCCAGGAGATCCATGCAGGTCCTCAGTTCAGGCTTCGGCCATTTCGGTGGGGGATTCTGGGGCTCCAGACATCTGCAGTGTGATCTAGAAAGTGGAAGCAGATCTTGGGTGTGTGTCCAGAGAATTCTGTACGAGGAGGGGAGGGTGGGGAGAGAAAAGCCTGAAGCCCAGGCCCAGGCCCAAGGGCAGGAATGCCAGGGAACCACTGCCCAGGCCCACCATACAACTGGCCTCAGCTTTAGATTTCTGCCATTGTCGGGAAATGAGGCTAAACACAGTCAGTGATGTGGAAAGAAGATAAGTTCCATCCCCCTGACCCATTACCCACCCACACAGCTTGCTGTAAACCATGAATTAGCATTTTAAAAATAAATCCTGTAATTATCTTGATTACCACAATAGACTGACTTTGTCTTTGTGTGTGTGTGTGTTAAGAGCATTAACTAATTAAACATAAAAACTTGACATATACCACAATTTCTGAAAGCTTATCTTGGCATTTCTTCTTTTTTAGTATCCCGGGGGCTTCTAAACCTGGAAGTGCTAGGGAAGGCTTGAGGGTGGGAGGGGGGGTGGTGGTTTTTTTTCACATCGGAGACACCCCATCCACTAATGCCTTTCGGGAAGGAAGGCATATGGTGACCCCCATGGGGGCCGGGGCTGGGCTCAGAAGAGATCACCTCAAGACCCCCAAGGGGAGAACGCACATGCACAGACAGGGTATGGAAGTCTTTACACTGAGTGGACTTTCCATTAGCTGGTGTTTACCGGCACTGAAATAATTCAGCCTCATGATTTCTCGGAGGAGCCACATCTGCGAGGGAGGAGGGAGGGAAGCAGAACACGGGAGCAGGTGGGGCAGGAAGCGAGGAGAGGTTTTCCGATTCCCGTTCTGCAACCTGTCAGCCTTCCAGAATGGCCGGTGATGAATGGGTTTATTAAATGAACCTCAGAGTCAGAAACGGATTCAGGAAGGTAGCCGTGGTTGCTCAGGCTGGCCTGGCCTAGATCGGTGTGCGCTGAGCCGTCTCCTGACAGCTCCATTTGGGGGTCTGGCCCAGTCATAGACACCACCCCCCGTCCCTGCACCCCGGTGCACACAGACATGGCCACACCTACAGAAGGTGTGGGCAGCCTCGCCTCCTCAAAGATAGGCCACTGAGGGACTGAGGAGAGGGGGGTCCACTCCTGGCCCTCCAGCCCCTTTTCTCCTGCCCTGGAAGAGGGGAACTGATGATGGGGAGGGGTGGTCGAGGTTGGACCTTAAGGACTCTGTGCTTAGCGAGTCTCTGGAAGTCAGCCCCTGCATGAGGAGAAGCGAGCAGCCTGGCAGGTGGGAGCAGCAGACTTCTCTCTGGGTGATGCCCATCCGGCCGCAGCTGTCAGGGCTGGGACCACACGGGCCGCGACACCCAGCCCGGATTTCACGTCTTGTGTTGGATGGAACAGCAGAGGAAAGGGGCTCTTAAGAGGACATGTCTGGGGGCGCCTGGGAGGCTCAGTCCAGTTAAGCATCTGACTCTTGATTTCGGCCCAGGCCATGACCTCACTGTTGTGAGATCGAGTCCCGCATCAGGTTCTGTGCTGAGCATACAGCCTGTTTAGGATTCTCTCTCTCTCCCTCCCTCTGCCCCTGTCTCCGACTTGTGCTCTCGCTCTTTCTCAAAATAAATAGACATTTAAAAAGAAGAAGAAGACATGTCTTGAGGAGCCAAGGTCCAAAAGAGGCAGGCATGAGATGGGTCGGAGTCCAGGCCCAGGGCTGACCTTGGAATGGCCCAGGGCCACCTCCAGGAGGCAAGAAGGAACCAGCCTGGGGCAGCAGCTCTCGACTAGAGTGATCTCACCCCTATCTGTCTGCCCAGGGGACATACAGCAGTGTCTGGAGACATTTTTTGAGCACTAGGACTAATTGGAGGGTGTCACTGGCACCTAGCAGGTGGGGCCAGGGATGCTGGCAAAACCTACAGTGCACATGACAGTCCCCACAACAAAGAATTATCTGGTACTAATGCAAACAGTGCTGAAGATGAGACACCCCAGCCTAGTCTGAAGGGCTTGGTCCCTGGGGACAGCAGGCCCGGCATTACTCGTGTATGACCTAAGAGTACTGGTCAACCTCTCTAAGCCTCGCTTACCCCATCTGTGAAATGGGGGGATAACAGGACACGGTTCACAGGGTCGTGTGATGACCAACCCAGATGATGCCCGTGGAACACGCAGCCGGTGCCTGGCCCTGACGCGGTCTCTGTGAACAGTACTTTTGTGGCACGTGGGAGGAGCGATGGTTGGGTGAGGAGAGAAACATTCACACATGGAGAGAAGGCAGGGGCTGTGTTGTCATCAACGCAGAAGCCCGCGTCAGTTACTGATGGTGGTGAGCTCCCCGTTCAAAAACTCTTCAGCGTGGGGAACAGTAAACAACGAAGAAGAGACCCCACGTGCCAAGCAGCATTGCTGGTTCTGTTGTGGTTAGATGGGCAAATAGCTCATTTATAAGGACTCTGGCTCCAGGTGCTTTACATTCATAGTCTATTGATGCTCACAGTGGCCCTGGGAGGCAGGAATGGTTTTATGGAGGGGGACAGAGGTCAGTGGTTACTCTGGGCAATGCCAGGCGCAGACCGCAGGGTTGACTTTAAATGTGGGGCCTCTTTGGTGAGAGTGGATCTGAGCCAAGGGCATCCAGAACCACCAACTGGCCTTGAGTAGGCCACTCTGAAGGCCGCACACACACACCCTGAAGCCTTCTTCAGACAAGGTGTCTGGAATGAATGCATGGGCTCAAGTGACAGTTCAGTTCAGCCAACCTCTCGCTGCACCTAGGTCCCTGAAGGATCACCCAAGTGCACTGACTGGCCGTGTTGGGGACACCTTCTTCAGCTGCACAGACATAGACCTCAGCCTCTCCCTGGTGACCTGGGAGGCTCAGAGTTACAGTCCCTGCCTTCAATTAGGACCTTCACCAGACTCACTGTTAGGGTGTTTTCTTTATTCCCAGTCCATCCTGTCCCTTCGTCCTGAGTTGTAAGAACACACTTTATATACATGTGACTTAAAAACCCACAGCCAGTGCACCTGTTGTTGGGTCATGCTTTTGGGCCCGAGAGTGACTGCTGGCTCCTTGCTTGTTACTCCTGCGAATGTGGGCGACATACTGAACTCTGCAGCTCTGTCCCCTCTGTGGGGAATGAAGATAATGTGGGTCCCTGCCGTGGAGGGTCATTGTAGGGAACAGATGGGTTTCCATGTGTATGCGTTCAGAACGGGGCTGACCACAGAGCAAGCGCTTCATCTGTGGACTACGGTAATGGAGGAAGCCAACAGGAAAAGAGATGGGCCCAGAGAGCTTCCTTTAGAAAAGTGCCTTTGCTTCGCCTCCCAGGAGAGATGCCGGAAAGGCAGCCATGATGGGGCCGATCCCAAGGGTGTGTTCCCAAAGCGTGGGGAGGAATGGTGGGATCAGACAGGGAAGATGACATACTGGCCACCGTCCCGTGGGCAGACTCACTTTGGGAGCCAAGGGGAGTGCAGATGCGGGGGCAAGAGTTTCACCTTCTCTCACCCACCCGGGTGTCCAGCTGTCTACACGTGTCCTTCATAAGCCAGTAGCCCAAACTGCCAGGAACACAGGGAGATGGACACACTGAAGAGTTTTTAGGTTTGTTTCCCTTTTGAAAAATTGGGATAGTAAACGAGATTGGTGCATCTGTCTTCCTTCTATCTTTCACACAAATATTTTTCTAGAGAATCCAATAAAGTTAAGGGGGAAACTCGTTAACCTGGAGGGTTCTTGGGCTTCGCACGTCTGCAGACTGATGATGTATTTCTCGTGTACTTCACCCAAGGCATCAGCTTGCTGACATCTTCAATACACTCTCAGATTAAACATTTTGTTCCCAAGGTTGACGAGCCGGCCAAGAAAGAGAGGTGAGGCAGGGTGGACAGATGGGCTGGGGGTGGGGCAGGGACATGAGCCAGTGTCAGAGGCAGAGGACAACCATGGTCTGGTTGTCTCCTTTCAACAATGGGGACACCCATGTGCCTGGGAACCCACCCCTGGAGAGCGTGTGGCCAGCTGGAAGCAGAACTCCAAGCTCTTGTTACCACCCTCTGCTGTTCTTTTACTCCAGGAGTCTGGACCCTGGAATCATCTACCGCATGGCCTGAGCTTGGTTTCAGGACCTGTAGAGATCTCACCCCAGGTCTCTCCTCCCAAGGGTAGACTGAAGCCAGACTACACACAGCCAGGCCCAAAGGGAACCATTTAGAGGGGAGCGACCAAATGTGGATTTGCCAGCAGGGAGCTCATAGCGGGGGACAGAGCCAGGGCGGGCAGAAAAGGGGAATAGGCACAGGCTGGTAGCCTGTGCTAAGTGTACCCCACTCCCCTGCCCTGGCATGGAGTCCAGGGAACGTGGGCCTCCATTCATGTACTTTGCCAGTTCCCATCAATGTCGGGGAGGTGCCGACTGTCTGGTCTGCCCCCCCCCCAATCCCCGACATGGGGTGTGACCCTTGTTTCCAGTGGGAAGTGACCAGCTCTGTGCTGTCAGAGTGGAGCTGATCTACAGTTTTCTATATTTGTGAGGGATCTCAGGGACAGACATCTCACACGAATGAACTTGAATAAAAGGGTTCCAGAACCATCTATGACTCCGACAGCAGCAGCGATAGCAGAGCTATGGCATGGTGGCTAGATTTTCCAAATCCCGCCATCACCACTTCCTAGCCTATGACTTTGGATAATCTCTCCAGGCCCTGGTTTCATCTGCAAAATTAGGATAATAGTGATACCTCCTTAACAGGGCTTTTGTATCCCTTCCTTGCTACGGCTTCTCACAGGCAGAGAAGGCAGCAGCTGCAGAAAGGGCTGAATTGAGTCATGAGAAAGGGCCTGCGGGGCACATGGGACCCCCCTGGGGACAGGCCAAGAGGCAGCACAAGAAGAGAAATAAAATGTAGGAGGGGAGAAGAGGCGAAGCAGGGTCAGAGGAGACAAGCTCGGGATGTCATAGCACATTAGCAGAAAGGGCTGGTGGGCAGAAAGGCAGGACTATCTCTCCTACGTAGGAAGGACGGGAACATACTGAAAGGAAGAGAAAGGTAACCCAAGTCAGTCCTGCAAGCGTGTAGCTCCACATGTGTGCACGCATACACACAAAACTGGAGATTATTCTAGCTGAATTAGTTATGCGGATTTCTATCAGTCCAAAGTGGGTTTACACCTTCACAACACTTGGATGTGCAGCCCAGTCCTGCTATTGGCCGTGGGCCCCCTCTCAAAGGGGGCTGTGTCTGATGCAACCTGGCCCCACTCTGCATCCAGCATGCAGCCTGACGCCTGGCACACTGTGGTCACTCAGTGTTGTCCATGGAAGCAGACTGAATGTCTATCTTAGAGTCTTCTTCCATTTTCCTGAATTCACACTGCTGCTACACAAACTGTTCTCTCCAAAGTGGGGAGGAGTGATAGCTTGGCACTCTCTTCTAGAAAGAGTTCTTGGCTCACTCCAAGCCTGTTACTATGATCGCTCTTAGTTTCCCACAGATCACTGCTTTTCCTCCCCTTCTTGTGCCAATGGAAGGTCAGCTGGAATAGGTACTATTACCCTCCAGTGAAATCTTTCACTGGGGCTGGGCTAGTGAGGAACCCCTCCCCGAGACTGCAGAGATCCTGTGGCTCCCCTCCTCCCATGTCCTTATGGAGCCGAAGACATGAAAAGCCACTGCTTTGCTGAAGACAGATCAAGCCAACTCCTGTCCCTGGAAAAGGCGGATGGCAACATTCAGGCTGTTGGGAACCCCGCGGACAGGGCCTGCACACAGAGTCAGAAGAGAGGCAGGTGCCTCACCTATTTGCAACAGTTTACAAAACAGTCACTTAAGCAAATGGTGTCATTCTCAGCCAGGCTGCCATACCTAAGGCAAAACCAATACCCCTGCTTCCTTTCCCCTTTCCTGTCTAACTCAGGCAGCCCCTCCCATGTCCTGCTGGAGCAGAGAAATGGGTCTTGGAAAAGTCATTGCAAGCTGGAGGCCGGTGGTGAGATGCCTCAAACATAGGCATAGACTTTTGTGGCAGACGGTGTGGGGAGCCACTGAAGGCTGTATTGAGATGGGGAACAGAGGTGTGATGGTGACACGTCTGCTGGGGGATGAGGGGCAGAGACTGGAGACTGTGGCCGAAACCAAACACAATGGTTCCCAACCCAGGTGGTTTTATGCCCCAGGGGGGTTTGGTGTAGCTTGGAGAAAGTTCGATTGTCACGACTGGTGTGCGGGACATCTGGTGGGCAGAGGCTGCTGCTAGGCAGGCTGCAGAGCACAGGACAGCCCCCACTGGAAAGAACCATCCAGCCCCAAACGTCAACGGTGCTGAGGCTGAGGAAGGCTGAAGGAGTGAATGCAGGACGAAGAAGAAGAGCTAGGTATTCGAGGAGAGTCGGGAAGGGATCTGCGGGAATGGGGACGCGGGGAAAAGAGGAGCCAGGACAGATGGACAGGACTGGAGCCTGGAAGAGGGTAGTCACACAGAGAAGGTGTGGGACGGGGGTGTGGCCGTGGTGCCCAGCAGCCGCTCGTAGCTAGCTGTTGACTGGAATCACGGACACTGTGTCATCCAGCCACAGCCCAGGCCTTCACACATGCTTCCTGGGCTGCCCCTTCTCCCTCTCCTGACACGGCCTATTCCTACTCCTCTCTCAGGATGCAGCGCATTTTCAAGTCCTCTGGGAAGATGTCCCTGATCCTTATGCATATGGCAGATACCACCCTTGGTGACTGAGCTCCATCCAGGACAGGGTTTACAACAGAAGGGCTGCTTACTTGCCGCTTCCTGCATTAGATCCCTTGGGGGGGGCGTGGCCATAGAGACCAGCAACCTAGTCACTCCTCACCTTGAGAAGAGCCGGTTTGCTGGGTGAATAAATGAGTGAAATGCCCAGAGGGATGAAAACTAGAATTTGTGAATCAATGAAACAGGATGTCAAAGCTGGAAGCTTGCATAGAATCTCTAAGAAACCATTTACAGAGCAAAGGACAGTGACCTGAGAACCTGGGTGAATACTCACCATTAGCGTATGAAAGCGGAGGGTGGGAGCCGGCAAAGGAAAGAGGGAGAAAGAATCTGGATTGTGCAGCTCTGTGGGAGCCAGGAGGAAGCTTTGTGGCTAAAGCTGGATGTGCTTTACTGTATCCACCTGACCCAGCCCACATTTACTGCCAGCAGGTAGGACACCAGTGACGTACGTACTCATTAAATCCTGCTAATTTAATGGCAATTTCCTATAGGCACGACGTTGCCCGGTAAGAGGTCTTTCAGAGAAACTCTACACATTTGGAAAACTAGTGGAGTGAATTCAGTCCCAGAGTGAGGAGGAATCATACTTCTTCTCCTCTGTTGCTAAGCTCTGGGTATAACTGGACCCCTGGTGTCACAGAAAAGCAGATGACAGAGGCTAAGTCCCTGTACATGTTCTCATATCCCCAGCCTGTTGCTCACCTGGGATTTTGCATCCTCGCCTTTGATCTTGACACAGGGGCTTAGCCTGAGGTTGTAGATCTCGGTGTTTCTCTGCCTTTGAGACTCTAGGCACTTCTGCCTCTGTCGGATAGTGCCCTTCTGGATGGAGGAATCGTTGGGGACTCTGGAGGAAAGTCACAGGAATGAGGAGAACCAGCCGCTCTTTGGCTTAGTAACACTAGCAGCTGGAGAGGTCAAGGCAGGGTTTTGAGGATGACAGGGGCGTTTCATCCTGGGTGGTATTACCATGACCTGTGCTGGGGTGGGGGCTGCCACTAGGAACAATCCAGCAAGGAGAGACCCAGGAGCCACAAGGGTAAGGAGCCTGACATAGGACAGCGTCAACGAGCTCACGCCCTCCGATCAACTGGGACTCAAATGCCAGCCGTTGCGAGAGACCGCTGCTAGCTAACCTCAATCCCTCACGCTACTCATTAACTTAATTCCTCTCCTGGTTTCAGGAAGGAAGGGGAGCTGACTGGTCTTCTCAGAGCTCCACGCACTTCAAAGTCCTGATCCAGTTGGCCCCGGGATGTCCCTTCTCTGGACCAAGTCAGCTGAGGGCCTTGCCCTGCAGCCAGCAAGAGGTAGGGCGGATACCTGAGCTCTGGATAGACATTCTCCAGGTACCACTTGAAGCTCTGGCAGTGCAGATTCTTCCTCAGCTCCAATCTGCTCTCGACGCTGGGGGTGATGGGGGCAGGGGTAGACACAAAGACAAAACACAGCTGTGTCACAGACAGGTACCGAGGCCGAGGCACAAAACACAAGCTGTTGCCCACGCTGCACCCACCTCTCTCCGGAGGGTACTGGAGAAATTAACCGAGACAGATTTTGAGAGCTCCAGACACAGCTATGGAAACACTTAGCAATATCTCACAATGGCGTGGTAATGACACGTACAGAGGTTTTGTGCTTTTACTTGGAAATGGGATCTGGGGGTGTTTTTTACTTTTCATTAAAAACAAGGCTACAAGGACATTCAGGGTGTTGTTGCTAATTTACTGCTAGGCCTCTGAGTCTACTTATCCACAAATCCCTCTTTGGATTCTGTAGTCAAAATATCATTCCTGACCACCTCTCCCTCAAAGAATCATCTTCTTTGGCTGGTTCTGGTGCCTGGTCATGTCTTTATGCATCAGACATTTATTGAGCGCCTACTGTGTGCCAGGTGTTGTGCCCCATGTGGGAAATGATGGATGGCGAGCTTTTGAGCAATTGACAAAGGTAATGAAACAAGCAACCACAACCCTGTGGGGACGTGGGGCGGGCATGTAGGGACTGTGGGGGCCCCTCAGAGGCACACCCTTGCTTGTTGGGTCCACACTCCCCCAGGCGGTAATGGTGAAGGTGGTATCTGGAAGGAAAAGTGGACGCTATCGAGACAAACCAGAAAGTGGGTGAGGCAGGGGCCCCAGGTAGAGGCAGAGGAATAGCAAAGGGAGATTGGTCTGGTGGCAGGGGCAGCGTGCGCATGAATGTAAGCACGTGGGGGTGGCGGATTGGAAGTAAACGGGATAAGAGATGATGAAACGGATGGTAAAGGGTCTGGGGGCCACTGGGGAGGAGTCTGGACTTTGAGGCAATGGGAGACAACTGATGGGCTCTTAGCAGAGCATGACGCGGCAACGTCTGCACTTTCAGGGCATCTTACTGGTGGCGAACTGGTCTGACAGGGCAAAGCTGGAGACGGGGCGGGCAGGGGGAGGCGGCTGCAGAAGCCCAGGAGCTGCTCACGCTCTCAGGTAGGAAACTGGGGAGTGGAACGGAGAGAAGGGACAGGTCCAAGCCCCTCCATTTCTCCCCAGCTGCACTGCCATCACCCTCCTGGGTTCCATGGACACTTTGTTCTTCCTGGGTGACCACAGAGGACCGACCTTGACTGGGCCAGCCTCCCCTCCTTCCGGCCCTGACTAGACCAGGTGCTTTCACAGCCAGGACGTGTACTTAGCACTGAGCATATTTCCTCACCAGACCCAAAGTAGGGTGAGCAGAGGAATGACGTCACTTTTTTTTTTTAAAGCTGAATGTTGAGTGTTCAAGCAAAGACCCAGGCGCTCAGTTTGTGAAGGGCGCAGGATCACCGGGACTTGGTGATTGCAGGACATGGGAAGAGACGGGGAGGGAAGGGTCAAGGCTGACACCCAGATTTCTGACTTGGGCAGCAGGACACAAGGAGGAGTGTTCATGCAGATGGGGGATGCGGGATGAGGAACAAGCTTAAGAGTGAAGTAGACGAGTTCTCTTCAGGATTTGAGTTAGAGGAGCCTGGGAGGCGTCCAGGTGGAGATGTCCAGTTTGTACTTGGAGAAGGCGCAGTACGAAGACAGAGAGGACAGACCCTCGTGGAAGACCACATACAAAGTGGAAAAGAGGAAACTGAGGCTGCAGATGGGACCAAGAAGGGGGAGTGGGGGCAGCAGCACGAGACTGCAGGTGCAGAAACCGTGGCTGGAGATACGCTGGAGGGGCTGGGAGGGAGAAGACCGATGGGGTAACACAGAGGATGTACGGGGCCCAAGGGGGTCAGGGTGAGCCAGGTGGGGGCTCTCAGGAACAGGAGGTGGGGGTGGGGCTCAGATCACACTCAGGAGAGGAGCAGGGAACAGCCGCCCGCAACACTCGCAGGCAGGAGCTCATGACGCGTGGCCCTGAAGGAGCAGACAGGGCTGTAAGGGCATGAGTGATGCTGGATTGAGGAGACGTTTTTGTAGGTTTCTCCCCGCCTCCTTCTCTTCCTTTTTAAATGGTTTAAGTTTTAAGCTTTACGACACTGTCTCAGTTTAAATGCAGATGGGAACCATGCGGTAGGGAGGAAAGATCAGGGCTGAGGAAGAGTGGAGACCCGCGGAGGACAAAGTCCCCCAGAACAGTGGTTCCCACGCTGTCTGCACATTAGAGTCATGGAGGTGGGGGTGGGGTGGCTGCATCTTAAAAATTCTACAGCCCAGGCCATACCTCAGAGTAGGTCAACTCTCTGGGAGTGGCAGCAGTCATTTTTGAAGCTCCCCAGGTGACTGCAACATGCAAGCTAGGTTAGGAAGCATTGCCCTAGAACTTGGCTCTTCAAGGAGAGGTCCTCAGACAGGCAACACGGCACCACCCAGGTGGGAGCTTATTAGATATGCAACCACATTTTAACAAGATCTCCAGGAGACGTGTGTGCACATTAAAGTTTGAGAAGTCTTGAGCCAGGAGGCAGGAGAGAATGAATCCAGGTGGAGGGAGCTGGATAAATGTTGACTTATGAATGAATGCAGATGAAAGGTGGATCCCGAGTACAGGTGGAGGGCTGGCTAACACGGCAGGAGGCACACCTGTCTTTCGAGATGAACTAGAGAAGAATGGGGCAGATACAGCAAAGTTCACAGGTCATTTGTCTTGGGAAGTTGAGGCCATCTATTTCATCTATAAAACAGAAGGTGTCATCTGTTGTGAGTGACGGGTGAACTCAGGGGCCGGGGAGACAGGAGAGGTTTAAATGGAGATTGGGGAGAATGGTACCCAGGAAAGGCGGCAGGACTGACGGGTCTGCCAAGGGCCTCCCTGAGTCTGATGGCCACGGTGTGTTAGCAACACTGGCTGATACCTTCCAGAACCTTCAGCAGCCTGTGCGCAGGGGAGGGAAACTCACAAAGTCGGGTTCATCCAGGGTTGAGAAAACTTTGCCTGGGGTGTTGATAGATGCACAAGAGGGCAAAAGATCTGAGGACAATGTCTTTTAAACCTTCTCTTTAAGAAAGAGAGTGAACCCAAGCTGGGGAGGGCAGGAGGTAAGGAAGGGGGAGGTGCATGGCCACAGACAGTGGACCGGAAGTTTGAGGACTCAGGACAAATGTCCTGTGAGGTCCTGTGCAATTGCCCTGGAGGGACAGCATGGGTTTATAACCTCAGAGACGCGAGCCATTCTGGCTGGGTCCGATGTAATCCTCCTGAGGGGTGCAGGCAGCAAAACCCACCCACTCACCAGCCTTAGTCTGACTGAGGGACAGCAGTGTGAAAAAAAACAAAACAAAAAACAACAACAACAACAACAAAACTGGCTGCTCCTCAAAACAGTCAAATGACAAACATAAACAAACATAAACATCCCATTTTTCTTTTATTAGCTCTGGGCTGGAGAATTGCACCCTATAGTTTTGGGATCAGACAGGTGTGGTTTGAGCCTCATCCCCCAGGTGATTTGATTAGGGCAAGTCGCTTAACCTGCAGAAGCCTCGGTGCCCTGTCCCGTAAAATAGAGGCAATTAAATCCATTACTCAGAGTTTGGGGAGTGCTAACAGGATAGCCTTTAGGGCATCTGGCACAGAATTCCTTTCCTGTCCTTGTCCACTCCCAGGAAGCTAGAGCAGGGTGCTAGGGGACACCTGTCTGATACTGCTCCTCTGAGAAGAAGGGCAGTTTGCGTGTGGGTGACTCAGAATTCGGAGGAGGAGCTCTGACCTCTAGGGACTAAGGCCGTTGTGTCCCGCATCCTACTTCTCTGTAAAAAAGCTATAAATATCGCCCCATTGTGCGAAACACAGCTCACTCACTGGGGCGGTGGTCCAGGTTGTCAGTCATTCCATAAGAGCTACCGAGAGCCCTGCACACTCAGGACAGGGCAGGAGCAAGAAGGGACACAAAGGAGAGCAGCCACAGCCCGGGTCCTGGAATGGCTCAAAGCCTGGGTGACCAGCTAAGTGGACAGGCTGTCAGGAGCTGGGGATCGTCTCAATCCTCTGCACGAATCAGCCTGAAAGGACACTTACTTTCCAAAGGGCCTCTCCAGGGCGAATGGCCGGGCAGCATAATAGTACTGCTTGTATTCATCCATCCACACTTCAGCTGTCCTCTTGGTGTTCCTGGGGAGGTGGGGTGGGGGTCACATATCGGTTAAAATGCACATGTAAACAACATTACCCAGCTGGGGGCCCTAAGACCCAGGAATAGCATTCTTCCCTGGGCGCTGAGTCCAGCCAAGTCCCACCTGCTCTCCAAAGGGGCCTTTCCCCCAAGACCCAGGACATTAGTAGGAAGGACAAACTCCTCCCCAAAAGGAACACACCAGAAAAATTATGCCAGAAATAGAACTTATGTGGCTCAAAAATGAATGAATGAATGAATGAATGAATGAAGAGAAAAGAACCAGGAGAACCCACACATGCCAGTGACCAAGAGCAGAGAGGCAGGGCCTCCAGCTACCCTCAAGACCCCTGATCAAGGAGCTCCCACTTTCTGCAGGGAAAGTGGTAGGGTCCCAGCTTTTGGCGGGAAAGCCAATCGCACATGGCTTCCTGGAGCCCGTGTGCTCAGTGTGGCGCAGGCATAAAGAATCAAGGAATCAAGCCTTGATTGACATTTGGCCAGCACACTAGTCTTTTCCAAGAGTTTGCTCTGAGTCTGACCTCACAGGGCACAGAAAAAGCGAGAGAAACCGACATGGAGAATGTCACCATTCAGCAGACAGGGAGGCAGAGGTACGAGGAAGAGCCCGCAGAGCAAGAACCGAGGTCATCAGAAAACAGTCAGATGCCAGGTGCGGCGGAGAAGCAACTCCCGCCAAGGTCCACGGAAGTGAACTTGGGGTCTCACTACACGGGGATGCTCCTGCAGACTTCTGGTTCTGTCTGGAGCAGAGGCATTCCATATAGGGGTATGTTACGCTCTTCCAAGTTGGTGGACCCAGAATGAGTCACGCACCCGCAGTCCATTCTTGGTGCACTCAAGTTACCAGCGCTTTGCTGGCACGTTCCCCTGGGCCGGTCATCAGCCAACTGCACGCCGCTTAGGAAACACCTGTGCCACTTTTCTCTAACCACTGACTGACCCACTGGCCAGGGCTCAGACTCAAAGACAGTGCCTGTTCTGGAGGCTAGGGCTGCCCCCTCATTCCTAGGCTGGCCCCCTTCCACATCATAGCCCCCTGGCTTTCCTACACCAGGTGTCCCCCACTCACCTTTTCCTCCTGAAAACCCGAGGGCCCAAGGCAGCTCTCCCTTTGGTGCCCGCTGGGTTTCTCACCGCCCCACCCCTGTCCACCAAGTTCCTGCAAAAGGTGTTAACTCTTCCCCTGCTCAACCCCATGATGGCCCTGAGACCATCATGTCAGGACATGACCTGTACCTGCTCATACGTGTGAAAACTGAGGAAGGAAAAACACCGATGAGGAAAACGACGCCCCAGATGAAGAAAAGCACCAAGAGGCACTTAGCTGCCCCCTCTCCCAAATGGACTAAATGACAGAAAAGGAAAAAGGAGAATAAATGGAGAAGTGAGGCTGTCAGATGATAAGACACGAGAATAAGGGAAAAAGTGGGAAGACAGAGGAAAGATAAACACGGGGAGAGGGGTACATAGGAATTATTTCTAGAAGGAATCACAGGAGAAGTGTGTACAAAGGGACAGGGCAGGAATAGGTAAGTGCAGCACCGGGTCACTGAGGCCCCTGGATCTTCATCCTGCCCTACCCCTTCCCGCTGCAGGCGGTGCAAACACCCTCTGCAAGAAGCCCAGGGTCGCAGGGCTTCCCCAGCTTGGACCCTGTCTGGGTGCCGGCAGGGCCCTGGGGCAGGCACGTGAACTGTAGCCACTTGTGCGCCCCCAGTCTCAAATCCTTCCAAGGACCTTTCCCCTGGTGACCCAGCCTGAAAGTGGGAGCAGTGGATCTTCCAGAACTCAGAGGCAAAACGGCATCCTCTTCCCCCAGCCCAAATGCCCCCAAATACCTGGAGCCCTGCAGGACGGTGCTGCCCAAGGACATGTGGGCCTTGTTGAGCCCTGGGCAGTCAGCGGTGGGGAACAGCCCCAGGCCTAGTCCTCAAGCTGGGTGGGCAAGCCCGACCTTCCCTGCTTAGGCAGAATCCCAGGGAGAATGATGTGTGGCTCCAGAACATCCAGAACACTCGGGAAACTTACCAGAGAACATGGGACAGCCACAACCCATCACTGGGAAAGCCCTCGGCTTTCTGTTGCCCCCTTGAAGCCCCTGGGATGTGCACTTACTTTATATATGTGTTGGCATTTCCATCTGGGAAAACATACGGGTGCTTCTTCCGGAAGACGTGGCCCACCCGGCTGCAGGGGACGATCTCGAGGCTGCCCCCGCACATCCACACTCTGAAGGAGATTTCTGTAAGACAGCCGTGCCCCCTCATCACTGCGCTGTGTCCTCAGGAGGGGAGGGGACCCAGGATGACAGCCCTGAGGACCAAGGACATGGTCAGGGCCCACTGCATCTAGCCTAGGGCTTGGGGGTGAGGAGGTGGCTTCATAGTCAGACTGTGTGCTCTGCTGGCTGGGCAACCTCAGTTTCCCCATCTGCAAATGGGGACGACAATAACTCATAGCCGGGAGGATGACCAGAGTGAATGTGGAAATAGTGGCTGGCTTGGAGAGGCACACGTTTAATTAGCCCCTGTTCCCTCCCCTCATGGAGGACCACAGAGGGCTGGAATCAGGACCGAGGAGAAAGAATCTCCAGTCAAGAATACAGGAGAATTTCCCGACAGTCAAGGCCCAGATAGGAACGGCTGTAATGGAAGTAGTGAGTTCCACACTCTCACAGGCTAGCAAAATACAGGGGCAGGATTCCCAGGAAACCCCTGGACGAGGTGTCGGTCACCTCCCAATGGCCCGACTGCAATTCTATCATTCTGTAAGGGCGCCTGAATCGTAGCCCGGGAGGAGGAAGTCTGGCCAGTAGCTGAGAGCAGCTGTAGAGAATGCTGGAAGCCTCTATACTTGCTGGGGTTGCTCCCTAGGGCGGGGATTTTGCACACATACCCATTTCTTGCTGGTTGGCTGCCGGCTCTGAAGCTGCGGGTAGAGCAGAGTCTGCAGAGGCGGCTGGGATGAGGCCGGGGTGTGCATTTCTCCCCTGGGGCTGTGTCCTAGCCTGGTGTTCCCGCCCCGGAAGGAAGCAGGGGAACACCAAGGTGGGGGAGGGGAGTATCTCATCACCGCTAGTGTTTAGAATTGCTGAACAACCGGCAGGCAGTTTTGTGACTGCTTTTACCTTCTCTACGGACAGTGCACCTCCTTATTGCCTACACCCAGGGCAGGCTCCCCCGTGCACCCCACTGGCCAGGCCACTGGTGGGAAGTGCCAGCTTCCCATCTGGGAATTGCCGCCTGCTCCATGCTTCTGCAGTCAAGCTCAAGTGGGAGGAGGGCAGGCTGAATCGTATTCATGCCCAGGCCCATGGGTGGCTGCTCTTGGGGGCGGGGCACGTGGAAGCAGACTGCGGTCCAGGAGCAGGGAATGAGGATGTGAGTATTCTAGTGCCTTCCCACCACATACGTGCCCCACACCCTCCAGTACCTTGGGCCCTACCTCCCTGGGTTCTTTCACCCTGGGTCCTCTCTTTCTTATCTGCCGCCCCTCCACTTCCTGCTCTCTGTCTCCTCCCATTCCGGCTTTCCAAGCAGGTGCCTGGACACGATTTCTCCATTATGATCCTCACCTGCTCGGTCACTCACCTGTCCTCAGCCACCCTTTACCTGTCCCTACTGCCTCCTGCCCTGTGCCCTTGAATTGCAGGCAAGGCTCCCTAGATACCAAGCCCACTGCCACCACCTTCCCCACACCGGCCCTTCTGCTTGCCCAGGTTCTGGTCCCAGTGCGCTACAGCTCATTCCCAGGAAGCTCGGGGACAGGGTGGGGACAATGAGCGCACTCAGACGAAGAAAGGGCTTCTCAAGATTACTTCCAAATGGTGGCAAGAACATGGAGTGAGGGAGGAAGATGAGAAGAGCTCGGCTTTGGGTTCGGCAGCCCCGAGTCCACGGCAGTCCCCCAGCCGTGTCCCTGGGGGATCCCGCTTCATTCAGCTCACTGAGGCTGGGTTTCTTCACATGCCAAACCAAGATCAGAGAAGTACTCCACAGGATTGCCGTCCACATCAAATGAAACAGAGGTTTTGAGAATACAGCGAAACATCTTTAGTACGACAGGAAGATCAGCCATGGCTGTGATCAGACGCCCCTGAAGCCAGTCTCTGAAACACGGACCCCATTAGCACTGCCCTCCCGTACCCGCTTCCAGCTTCCTTCTTCTGCCACAGCAGCCACTTAAAATTTGTGGAACTAACACTTTGGGGTTTTGACTTTCCATCAAGGTCCTCGATACGCAGCAATCTGACGTGTGGCTGGAGCACAGTGGGATCACGTGCCCCAGCCTGGTGTTTGTGGGATGGGGGGACACGAGCAATGAGTGAGCTCAGCTGACTGCCAACACCCGCCTCCCCACCCTGCAGCGAGCGCACCGAGGGGCTGCAGGGGCCGGGCCCTGGAACTGTTAGCACACATGTGACTCTGGCCTCAGGACGTCTTCCTTAACAGTATGCTCCAAAAGTCTACTGTGCTCCCCTCATTTCCTCTCCAGCATCTCAAAATACGGTCTGCTCCAGTTCCCAAAAAGGAAAACCCTCTCATCTTGCAAAACTAGAGACGGAGATCTGGTTTACTAGATATAACCTACAAATTTTGTGCCAGCCCTCCTCCAAAAATACGCATACGTTTTGGCTGTGGTCTCTTCCTTTCCATGTATTCAAATAAGACATATGTCCCTCCTCATTTGCAAAGCGAATCCCTCCAAACTATGCCTCAGTTCCATCCCCCGCCCCCCCCCCCGGACCCCTGCAACCTGTTTCTGCCTCCGTGCTTCCCGTGCCCAGGATCTTACTTCTCTCTCCATCTTTGTCCCCCCCGTCGGCATGCACAGGCCCCCCACCTCGGAAAGCAGTCATCGGACCCTGGTCCTTCTCCACCTTCCTTCTGGTCTTCTGGCATTCTTCCCCCCTGAGGCTCTGTCTTTTCCGTGTCTTCCTGACACTGCTTCCTCAGCTGGCCTCATGGTTCACGTGATGCTGAGGACTCCCCTCCATCCCGCCAGCCCTAGCTTGCTCCGGCTCCTGTGCCAACTTCCAAGGCTGTCTGACCCTCTGCCAGGGAGTGCTGGACACCAGCAGATGCGTTTCATCTCCTACCCGGTCCTCGCCTTCCACAGCCTTCCACAGCCTGCCACAGCCTGTCTCCTCTCCTCCACCTGTTAAACCATCCCTCCTCCTCCTCCTCCTTTTCCTGTGGCTGCTGCTTTAGCCTAAAATCACCACGCATCTCAATTCTGCAAACGTGAGCCATGGGAGGAAAATGACCTCTTCATCTACCCCTGGGCTGTGCTTTGTTCTGTCCTCCCTCAGGTGGTAGCTTATTAGTCATCCTAACAACCCTGCTCCTGGTCACGGATGTCCTTATTTTATGATGCAGAAGCGGTTCTGACCTGACACCTGCCAGCGGGTTCCTGGGGACTGAAGCACATCTCCCCACTCCTGAACTCCGCTCTCGCCCTGCCTCCACCTGCCCTCAGCACTCAGCAGCACCCGTCGGCCAACGCAGGTGTGGGTGCAGACGCTGGCTTCAAGGCTTTTATCGACCAACAGGAGAGGCTCACCTATGACCAGCCACCACGCTGCATTTCCTCCACTCACTCATCCAATCGTGACAAATGCCCGTCTTTGCGCTCCTTTGGTCCGGCTGATGCTGCCCGTAGGTGCCAGAGGCCCAGGATGTGCTAACAGCTTCTCTGCTCTGGAATCTTGAGTGTTACAACTGGGGTGATGGGAGACACGGGGCCTGACCTGCACTGCGGTGCTGCCCCCAGAGTCGGGCAGCCTGGGGGGTGCAGATTGGTGTGATGTTTCACAGGTGTATTGTGTGGGATATTTAGCACCCAGGACATGGAGTCGCCCTGTCCTTGTCTACACCACTGACATCAGGATAACCGTCCACACAGATACGTGCTGACACCTGGGAAAGTCTCGGAACCCAGAGGCCCCACGCAGCAGGGGCTCGTGCGTCAGCAGTGCCGTGGACAGAGGCGTGGGGCAGCGGGCCCTCCAGGCACCACCTAGACCCTCTACTTTCCACGTCTGCGGCTCCTGCAGAGTCATCACTTTCTTAAGTGGGGAGGCCGAGCAAAGAGATGCTGTAGGGAATCTGTAGGGGGTTCTCGCTGAGTCAGCGCCGGCACCATCTCCACGGTGATGAATGTCACGCAGGCCCTAATATACTCTGAATTCCAGGCAGGGAGACGTGTCATTATTCCACCCTCATGGGGGGGTGGGGAGGGGACGGCGCTAGTATCTTATTTTCTTTAGGCATCAGACTCATGCTTGACGGAAAGCTGCCCTCCCCACCCTCCATTCTCACCTCTTTTCTTCTGTCTCATCAACCCACTTACCATCTCACCTCTTTTCTTCTGTCTCATCAACCCTCTTACCAGGTCCCCATGGCACCCCTGCCCTCCCCCAGACCCACCTCTGCCTGACAAGCCCATGACTGGCTGGATGGGAAAGGGGATGCTTTCTCCCCAGACAACAAACCACAGCCATCCGAACACCACTGCTCAGCCAGACCCATCAAGGCTCCAATTTCATTTCACAGTCGGGTTTCTAAACACAGGTGGAGGGCGCTTTAGACACGGGCTCCGCCGACTTCAATGATCCTGTTTTACGTGGAGCTGCACGTATCGTATACAGACACGCATTGTACATACGGCAGGAGGACCCATTCTGCCTTTGGCCAAGGGGAACCTACTCAGGACAAGGGGAGTGGAGTGAGCTGTGGTGGGCTACTGTTCTCCACAAGTCCACGCATACAAATGTGGCCATAGAGACCCGGCTCCTTTTAATGATCTTTAAGTTCTCAGGACCTTCTGGGCCTGGAAACTCTGTTATTAGTTTTTAATGAATGCATGGACTTGAGTAGAGATCATCTTCTGGTCTACAAAACCACACCTCATACCATCTGGGGCCATCTCGCTGCATCCAGGCCCCTAGCTTCTGAACAGGCACTAGCCACAGGCCCACCATGGTCACCCAGAGCCATAAGCCTGCAAATGCCAAGGTGGCACACTTATCTTTCCATAATCCCTATGAAAACAAGCCATGTGTGTCGTCTCTGCTGGGCCCAGGGTAGACGTGGGGAAGTCCAGGGGCAGTGGGAAAGGATGGTCCTGGGGGACTTCATTGGGGCATGGAGCTTCGGCCCAACGGCCCAGAGAAGGAACCAAGCTGTGGCCTGCTTTAGTTTAGTTCCCTGTCTGTGGGGAGAGGACTTTTCATCAGACGTGGATGCTCTTCTCAGATGAGGCCATCTCCGTCACCTTGAGCCATCCAGCATGAAGAGGGAGAGTCAGAAAGAGAAGGTTCCAGGGAGAAACTAGTCCAGCAGGTCATATACATGCTTCTTTAGCAGGTGCTGTCCACCCCCCACCCCTGAGTCTGAAGGGGTTGCAGGGGCATTCGCTTTATCTACTTACAGCAAGCTGCCCTGGGGCAGGGGAGGGTAATCGTCACCTTTGCTGCCGTAACAAAGGCCACACAAACCTGGTGTGTGGGTTTGGCTGGGCCCCCTGCTGAGGGCCTCCCAAGGCCCAAATCCAGGTGTCATGCTGGGGGCTCTGGAGAAGAATCCACTCGCCAGCGCCCAGTCCCTTGGTTTGGAACACGGGTAGCCAGCACTTTCCAGTGTTCTAGGCCTCTAGGACTAGAGGTTGGAGGCATATTCTCGCCTCATCCTGGGTTTAGCGGCAGGCAGGCAGCAGGCACAGGTGAATGAACGCAAATACAGAGAGGGCCCAGGCCTCGTAGAGAGGAGAACTGGGTGCAGAGGGGCCCAGAGTGAGTGGGGTGGGCGGGAGAGCGGGCGGGGAAGGTGTGCTAGTCCTGGGGGAGGCCGCCCCGGGAGCTGTGTTGTGCAGTGGAGTCCACACTCGGTGGAGGAGGGAGGCCAGGTGGTTGCAGAGGGCAGGGCATGTTGGGGCTGTGCCTCCGGACTGATGGCTGGAGAGGTGGGCACACACCAGGAGGGACTCAGCTGAGGGGTGTGGGCCTGGTCCTTAGGACAAGAAGCACCCACGGTGGCCGCCACGCCTGGGAAGTGGGAGAGACCTGCATTTCAGTGCTCTCTGGCCCAGTGGGAGGCTGGCTTTGAGGGGAACAGAATAGTCCTGGGGCTGGAGAGAAGGGTGGATGTGAACGATGATTCTTCGGGTGCGGATCCTGGCACTTGGTGAGCTGGGCTGCGGGAGGCCCCTCTGCCACACCCTGGAGCCAGAACTCCTTCCCTCAGCACCATCCCTGAAGCTTAGAGAGCTCCCCAACCCCACTAAACCCCCGATCGTCATCCCCATCCTGATGGGCTCTTCCAAATGCCCACTCGGGTGCCTACCTATGTTCGCATGCAGAGTTGGGGTGCTCCATGTGACATACGCACCGTTGGAGATGCCTTGCATCTTCTGGCATATAAAATGCTTAAAAAAATTTAAAAAAAATCCAGAAATGGCTTTCAAAGTGCTGAGAGCCGGCTATAACATAACGGGATGCTGGGATGGGAGAAAGCGGTGTTTCCTGGGATAGCTGTCTGTAGAGCTTTTTTGTGTTGGAATGTAAAATTAAAAAAAAAATTTGTGTTGGATCGGAAAATGCCTCTCCCACACCTCCGCAGAAGCCCCTCCCTACTTCCCCAGTGGAATCAGCACTTGTTAATGTCCCACGACCGGAAGCAACTAGCTGAGATTGCCACTTAATGTGGGCAGATGTGTGTCAACATTGCTATAAACAGAAGGTACTGGAAGGTTGGACCAGAATGTGCCATCATTAAAAATAACGTGCTGCCTGAATCCCAAAGCGACTGCCACGTGGAGGAAGGCTCACACTCACTTTGTAGGGTTCAAGGGGGCAGAACAAGTCCCAACAGACAGAGGCTAGAGGGAGATGGGTTACCACCAAGGAGAATTTTCTAACAGTTTAACACAAAAATTCACAACAAGAGCATGTGCCGAACTGTGAAGCAGTGAACGTGTTGTCATAAACAGCACCTGAGCAGCGACAGGATGTCTGTCAAAAGTGCTATAGAAAGGATTCATTTGATTGTAGCAGGAAAGGCCGGAGCACATGAGAGGATCATGAGAGACACCTTGAGTGGCACGATGCCCTGGGCTCTGGGCTGCCCAGAAAGACAGAAATCTCGTCCCCATTGGGATCGACAAGAGTCTACCCGGTTCTGAGCTCTTCTGGGCCCGTGCAGGCACAGCTGATCTCAAACCCATATCCGATTTATTTCCCCAGGCTGTTCCAGGGGACGGGTGCCAGGAAGGGGAGGCAGTTTGGTTCGTGGGATTGGGGTTTTCTGCTCGTTTGTTGAGCTTCCAATCTGGCCCCTGATGGCAAGAGATGTATACTTTTGATGGGTTTCTCTACACTGCCCAGTTTGGGAGAACAGATGCTGTGGGTCAGGCCAGCAGCCATAAATTCCTGGAAAATAACTCTTAGTGACTGAGGAAGAAAGCCATAAAACACTCTGGAGGCAGGGACAGGAAAAAACACTGGCAGAGGACAATGCATGAGATTACTGCTAAATGCCCAGCCGAGCCCCACGGGTCATTCTCAGGCCACGTCACTGCTCTGTGAGCCTGTGCCCAACGCTCCCCGGTGACACTGTGGCCCCTTCCTCTCTTTCTCCAGTGTCTCCCTCAACAAGTAGTTACCAAAGCCACCTTCAAGGTGGCCACTACCATAAGCACTAGAGACAGCTGGGAACAAAACAAAATCGAATCCCAGCCCATATTCTGGTCACTTCCTGAATCTTGTCAGCTGGGAGCAGGGAAAGGAAACCAACACAACACCTGCTGGCATTGTGTGCAGATGGCTCTGGGAGTTTTACAGACCCGACTCTGTGGAGTTTCACAATAACCGCAAGGAGCACCCTCGTTTCGCACTTCTACTACATGAGGCAGCTCTGGGATCACTCAGTGCTACGAGCTACACGAGCGGGTCCTGGACTGCTCTTTCTCCCATAGCTGCAGAATGCAGGCCCACACCACTGCAGCCAGACACGCTTGCACAGTTTTGCACCCCTTCCACCCACACCCCTTTCTCTCTCACTAAAAGACAAGGGCCAGATGCTCCTGGGCTTCTGTGGCGATGACCCCAGACCCTCTTCATTACCCTGGTGCTGAGTGCTGTGTGCACAGAGCAGCCAACAGATGTTACCCAAGTCACGGGGTCACTGTCAGCCCTCTCCATCCCTGGGCCCCTTCCAAGATCCCCAGTTCAGAGCTCCCAGCTCAAGCCTCCGGCTTGGTATTCCTCCTTAGTCTTCCTGGCTTTTGCATTTCAACTTGCCCCTAATGGTCTTCCCCGGGAAGGCTTTCCTGGTGCTCAGCGTCCGTGCGGCCCCACGGAGAAATGCCTTGTTACCTCCACCCTCCCGGCAACCACTCCTCCGGTGCCCCCACTGGCCTTGCCCCCAAGGAGTGACTTACCGGCCCCTCCCAGGCCCTCACCCCAGGTACACGTGGTTCCAGGACACAGAGATGCCACCCGGCCCCAGGACGCAGAGACAGCGACTCACCGAAGTTCTCTCCACCCCAGATGTCCATGTCTGTATCATATTTCCCCAGGTATTCGAACCAGGATTTGTCCATCACGAAGAGCCCTCCAGCGATGATCGGAGTCCTATGCATTTGGAAGGAAGGGAGGGAGTTACGGGAGAGAGACCACTGTCACATTCGTCTGCCCTGGCAGTGCAGAGCTCAATACAATTTTCTCCCCATTTCTCTTCCTCTTCACAGGGCCAATGCATTATTACCTAAAACAAGAACATGCTCTGGAGTTTTTTCTTTTGATTTTAAATCTCCCGGCCTCACAGACAGGCTAATTTACTCATCAGCATGCCTTCCGTTGGGGCAGCTGGGATTTGCTCAGAACACTGCTGCTCTGAGGGCCTGGGGATCCTTCACTGGCCTCTCCCACAGGCCCTGCCCAGCGTGGCTCTCTTGGGAGGTTCCATTACTGGGAGACCGGGCAGTGGGCCACTGACCAGGCAGGGAAGGAAGACTGAGGCAGCACCTGTTAACAGCACATCCTAGGGCGCCTGGGTGGCTCCGTCAGTTAAGTGTCTGACTCCGGCTCAGGTCACGATCTCCCAGTTTGTGAGTTCGAGCCCCGTGTCGGGCTCTGTGCTGACAGCTCAGAGCCTGGCACCTGCTTTGGATTCTGTGTCTTCCTCCTTTTCTCCGCCCCCCCCCCCCCCACCGCTTGCACTCTGTTTCTCAAAAATAAATATTTTTTAAAAATTGCACATCCAGGGGCGCCTGGGTGGCGCAGTCGGTTAAGCGTCCGACTTCAGCTCAGGTCACGATCTTGCAGTCCGTGAGTTTGAGCCCCACGTCAGGCTCTGGGCTGATGGCTCAGAGCCTGGAGCCTGCTTCCGATTCTGTGTCTCCTTCTCTCTCTGCCCCTCCCTCCTTCATGCTCTGTCTCTCTCTGTCTCAAAAATAAATAAACGTTAAAAAAAAAATTAAAAAAAATTGCACATCCATTTTTTGAGATTGTGTTCTCCTTTTCTTCCCTCTTTACCCCTCTATCAGGGGTTATGTCACCTATGTTGGGGTCCTAACCCCCAGTACCTCAGAATGTGACCTTATTTAAGGAGCGAGTCTCTATAGAAGTTAAAATGAGGACATTACGGTGAACCCTAAACCCATGTGACTAGTGTCCTTAAAAAAAGGAAACACAGAGCCAGAGAGACAGACGTGCCTAGAGAGCATATAATGTGAAGAGGCACGGAGAAGAGAGCCCCCTGAAAGCCAAGGAGAGAGGCCGGCATTGGCCTCAGAAGGAATTGACCCTGTCGACACTTTGATTTTCGACTTCAAGCCTCCAGACCTGCAAGACAATACATTTCTGTCGATAAGCCACTCCGTGTGTGGTGCTTTGCTGCAGGAACCCCAACAAACTAATACACCCTCATCTTTGTTTTTTCCCGTCGGATCCCACCCCACCTTCCCCTGCCTCTGGTGCCTGAGAGAGATGCCAGAGAAGCCACTTGGAAAGGAAAAGTTGCAGAGGAAGGCAGACAAGGATAGCAGAGTCCAACCAAATAATCCAGCAAGTTTAGGGACGTGTGTCTATAAGGATCGGTGGCTGGGAGAGGTGGGCAAGCCCTCAGGGACCTGGCCCCTCATCCAGCGCGTCCAGAGGGTGAAGGCCGTTTTCACCCACGTCAGTTAATTGATAGAGAGCAGGTCCAGAAACCAGGTCTCCCAAAGCCACGCCCCCCTGCTATTTCCTGCAAACTGACCTAATGCTGGGAAACACTCATTCAGGGAGCAGGGATATTCCCACAAGAAAAGAGCCCACCCTCAGAATGTCACCACTGGGACAGAGAAGGGTAACACCAGGAGGTGGCTGCACCACTGCCCCCTTCGTCCTTGATGTGGTCCACCACCATATCATGTGCTGCCACTGTTGGGTAGCTGAGAAGCTGATGTGTGCGGCATGGAGCTCTCAGTGTGGGAAGAAGGTTCTACTCTCCCTTTAGAAATAAAGGGCAGGGGGCACCGGGGTGGCTCAGTTGGTGAAGCGTCCGACTCTCGATCTCCACTCAGGTCACGATCTGATGGTTCAGGGGATCAAGCCCCTCACTGGCCTCTGCACTGACAGTGTGGAGCCTGCTTGGGATGGTCTCTCTCCCTCTCTCTCTGCCCCTCCCCAGCTCGCATGTGTACTCTCTCTCAAAATAAATAAATAAATAAACATTGAAGGAAGGAAGGAAGGAAGGAAGGAAGGAAGGAAGGAAGGAAGGAAGGAAGAAAAAAGAAAAGAAAGAAAGGAAGGAAGGAAGGAAGGAAGGAAGGAAGGAAGGAAGGAAGGAAGGAAGAAAGAAAGAGAAAGAAAGAAAAGGCATTAGCCAGCATGCCATCTGGCTCCAATCTCCCTCTTGGCATCACTCCAGATTATGACAGCTGGAGGAGGAGGGAGGAGAGGCCGGCAGGTAGGTGAGACAGAGGTCCCTGGTAGAGCTCTCCTGAACACACACGTCTCTCTGGAGTGTCCCCATTTGGCTCTTCGTAGCTCCTTGGTTCACAATCTGACTTAAGTTCTTAAGTTAATTCAGTGCAAGTGAGCAAACGTTTACTCTATGGCAGGTCCAGAGATACGGAGATGCCCATGAAGAATGTGGGCATCCCTAAGTTACCGGCCAGAGAAACTGCACCCTAGTGGTCTTGTCTGTATTTCTCCAAGCACTTTTATCCTCCTGACACCCCACCTGAAGCAGACAGCTGTCAGCTTGGAGATTCCCCAACAGGTCTGGGACACGTGCACCAGCCTTAGGTAGGAACACCCACACCATACGTTCTCAGTGCTCAGGACACAGGCTCCCCGCTGAGTGGACACCATGCTCTGTTCTACCCCCGGCCCCGTGACAGGTCCCGGGCCCCAGGCGGCCATCCTGCCACCATGTGCAGCGAATCGTAGCAGGGGCCTGAGGAGAGAACGCCCGCAAAAGAGCCTGGAGCTGATGCCACCATCTCATTCTCAGACAGGACACAGCAGATGTGTGTTTGTTTGTTTGTATATATTTTATTTTGAGGGAGAGAAAGAGTGCATGCACGCAAGTTGGGGAGGGGCAGAGAGTGAGGGAGACAAAGAATCAAAGCGGGTTCTGCACTGACAGCACACAGCCCGATGCGGGGCTAGAACTCATGAACTGTGAGATTGTGACCTGAGCCAGAGTCAGACGTCTAGCTGATTGAGCCACCCAGGCGCCCCAGACGTGTTTGTTAACAAGCAGCAGTGGCCAGGCCTCGAGATCAGCCTCTGCTTACAGCACTGCTGACCTGACCTTTCCCGGGCTGAATCCTGCCTGGTAGCTCAGCTCTGGCCCTAAGGAACCATCTTTTCCCCAGTCAGAGGCTCAAACAGGACCACCTGGTCCCAACTTCCCAACGTTTCGCGGGAAGTGTAAGTATGAGGCGCACGTGTGGGAAGGGTGACACCGGGCAGCTCCTCAGCACAGGCCTTACCAGACCCCTGTCCCCTCAGGAGACATCTCCTTGAAGACAGAAACTCCTGACGTAAGGGGAGAGGGGGGCTGGCCTGGCAAGGGTTCTCCTGGTCTCTGCCCAGTCCTGAGCGTCCAATGTGAAATGCCTCCTACACCCTGCGGCAGTGGGAAGGACCGAGTGGTGACAGATCTGCCCAGCCACCCCTGCCCTGACTTACCTGATGGGCTCGGTGGGGTCCAGGCGCCGAGCCTTCTGCTCTGGGGAGAGCTGCTCCCACTGGAAGTGGAGGCTCCAGTCAAACCCTGGAACACAGCACCGAGTCGCTTGATTTGGTCTCTCATGCAGAGCCTGCGCAACGCGTCCCTTTTCTGGAAGCTCATGAACGCATCCGGGGAAGCTGGTCCCAGGCTGGTCAGCAAGAAGGCCGCCAGATGTCCCTCCCACAGCTTCTCTTTCTCTACCTCCTACTGCTTCTCTGAGCCTTCTCTGCTGGGCAGTTAGAGGATAAAGGGCAGACGATAGAGTCACTTGTGACAGAGTCTAAGGGGGACAGGATGGGTAGTTACGGGCGTGGCCCTTGGCCAGGAGCATTGGGGAGGCGCCAGCAGGTTTTTGTAAGGGGCTGAGCTACCTCAGATCAGTTTTGGGGAACCAGCACTAGGCCCTGAGCAGAACCTTGGTGGGCCTCAGAGAGAGCGTAGCGACCAGTGCTGAGGTGACAGAACAAGTCAGGCCCTGCCTAGCTGGGGGGGGGGGGGTCCTTGCCTCCCTCCTGTTCTCAGGTCCCAGAGCGAGCCCATATCAGAGCCAGGGCTCTGGGGGCTGGAGGCATCATCCTACACACCCCCTGGCTGTTCCATTCGTGGCCTCAGTGGTAAGGCCACAATGGAGCCACCAGCATTATAGGACTCAGGGCTGGACGCTCCAGACAAACCACCAGCAGACGCTTCCCCCACTTTCCCCCTTGAATGCAACAACCAGGAGGAGCAGCGAGTCCTTGCTGGGGAGGGGTGCTGGCCCTACTCACCGCCCCTGAGCTCCGCGGCCGACTCGATGTAGTTGAAGTTGTCCAAGCTGATGATGTCAATCACGGGGCACACCACCCGCGTGTAGTCCTGGAAGACAGCAGACTCCGGGCTCAGCCTGTGGTGCCAAGGAGCCGGGCTGGGAATCAGTGAGCTTGGCAGAGCCTCGCCCTGGTAACGCCAGGCTGGTTTTGTGGCCTTGACTAAGCACTGCCAGCTCTGGATCTTAATTTTCTCATCTAGAAAATGGGGTACCGTGACCTCTCTGGTTCCATTGCCTAAAACGCCAGGAGCCCTTCTCTGACTCCTGGAGTCCTTCTCAGCCACAGTGGCCTTCGGAGCATGGTGGGGACATGGCAGGGGCCGGCTGGAGAGGGATGCACATGAAGAAGGGGGAAAGCAGGAAGAAGGGGGCTCTAAAAGTCCTTCACCATCAGTGAGGTCTCAGGAGGCAGAGGCCACAGCCAGCCCGGAAGGTGACTTCTACCTGCAGTCCCATGAAAAGAAGCCACACACCCACAGGAAAAGCACTTTGGAATTTCCAAATACCTTCATTCTATGCCTACGTTTACGAATAGCATCTCTAGACATTCCTAACTTCAGGTGTCACTTGTGATGGTCACAGATCGGTGCCTCCAGCCCTGACTCACCCCCTTCCTTCCAGACTCAGATCCAGTATGCCACTGGCCACCTCCGTGGATGCCCCATGGGCTTTCAGTGATGGCTTCATCATCTTGTCCCCAAACATGCTCCTTTCCCTCGGTTGCCTATTTCTGCTAACAGAACCATCGCGTATCCCTCCGTCTCCCCAGCACAAAGCAGAAAGCTTCGCCTCTGCCCATCACCCATTGAATCTAACTCTGAAACTGCTCGTCTGAGTGTGTCCTGCCTCCATTTTTCCCCCCTCACACCTGGCGTACCACAGTGGACTCCTACCTTATCCCACTCTCTTCCCTTCGGCGGCCGCCGAAATTGTCATTACGATGTGAAAATCTCACTGTGCGGCTCAACAGCTAAAAACCTGAACCGCCTGCAAGATAAGGTTCCAACTCCTTAGCCTGGCATTCAAGACCATCAAAACCAGGCCTGTATCTCCCTTTCCGGCTTCCTCGCTTGCTGTATCCCTCAGGCTCCCCTGTCTATAGGCATCAAAGTCATCCAGGAAACATTCTCAAAATATGCAAGACAGAGGCACCAGCTCCTGGGGGCTGTCAAGGTGCTGCATATATTTTTAAAGCCTTCCCTGCTCTGGGTGAACACCCTGTACCTGGCTTGCGGGAGGGGAAGCTGGGGGCAGGGTAAAGGAGATGTGAACATGGAGACTCCACAGCCAAATGGAAACCAAGCAGCCTGGGAGAGCCAGCAGGTCGGGGAAATCAGGCGGGACCACATCTCCAATCCTCCACACCTACCACCTGCCGGCACAGGCAGGAACCTCTGCTTCTCCTTGTCGCCATTTCATTTCCTAGTTCAATCTCTCTCCCAGATGAGGCTGTCTCCTTATTTTAAGCTCGGACTCACCAGGTGCCTGCTTTTATGTTCACAGACTTCATTTGGCCCTCAGCTTCCACGTGTGACTCATCCTGACAGTGACAAGGTACCTCGGAAGGCAAGGGGCCCATGTGGAAAGAAATGCTCATTTTCAATGCATTGCTTCTACCTCTGGGCCGCGCACAGATGTTCCTTCCACAGTCGACACAGCACCTGCCCAGCTGCCACTGCTCTCCAGGCACCACTCAGGCTCTGTCACTGTGCGTCTCTGAGTGTGCACACGCACCACGTGCCCACGCACGGCTATCCACACCAATACCTCCCCACGGACACAACCTCAAAGACATCCTTGTGACTTGAATTCTGACATGGTTGCGGAAGTTCGGAGACTGAACTTCTCCTGTGAGTCTGACAAAGTCCTCATTTTGCCTTGGCTTGTTGAGCGTTTGGGTCTTTACAGCTTCACTAAGTCCTTATGTCAATGCTTGTGCAGCAGAGAATTACTCTTGCCCAGAGATATGTTTGGCCCTTGCCCAGCTTCTGGGCAGTAACTCCTAAGCCCTCAGAATGCCCTGCCTAGAAGAGTGTCTCTGTTTACCTGGGAGATTTGAGATATACCAGTCTATGCTAATAGTGTGACTTATTATGATGAGGGCCTTGGGTCGTGTGGTACCAACTCAACCTGACCTTCGGAGGGGCATGGAGACCATGGGGGGGGGTGGTCAGCCACATCTAGGTGACTGACCCCCAACAAAAAGTGCAGACACCAAGGCTTGGGTGGGCTTCCTGTTCCGAAATGCTCTGTACATGTTGTTATACATCCCTGCTGGGAGAAGTAAGTGCCGTGTGTATAATCCCACTGAAAGAGGTCAACTAGAAGCTTGTGCCTGGAACTCTCTATGCACCTGTTCCCACTGCTGAGTTTAACCTGTATCCATTTGCCACACGAAACAGTAATCATGAATATAATAGCTTTGCTAAGTTCCAAGTCCTTCTAGTGAATTACTGAATCTGCGGGTGGTCTGGGGACCCCCACACCGCAATCCTGGTGTTTCAAATCTCTCCTCAATATTTGGAAATTGAAATGCAAAATAAAATGTTGGTTGCTTGCCTGGGAAAATGCTGGTTGCTTGCCTGGGCCACAGCCTTCCCCAGAAGCCACCCAGGGGCTCCGCCTCCAGGGTGCGTCGGCTCTGGTGCACCGTCCCTGTACGTTCCAAGGGCTTCTGCCCTTCTATTACTCCTATCACAGTTCATATGTGGTGTCTGCTTAGAGTCATGGAGACCAGGTGGGTAATGAGGGATGTTTGGGGCTCAGTGCTGTGTGAAGCCATGTCCTTAAAAAGAGGCTGCACGAGACTTTACACGTGACCCTTAAAGCCAGGACGCACATCTGAGTGACCCTGGGGGTAACTGCTCCACTTGTGCAGCACTCAGCCCCAGCCCACGGCCTGCTGGGCAGCAAGTGTTCATCAGCGTCGGCTCAAGAGGCTGGCTGTTAACTCGCTCTGAGGGTACTATGTCGATGGCTGGTAGCAAAGCGGATGGGTCAGTTACAGTTGAGAAAAATGGCCTCTCCTCCTACAGGCTCAGGGATGGAAGGACTTCCGGTAAAGATACCCAAAGCCACCACAGGTGCTGGCCCGTGAGCTCCAGTTGGCTGGTCTTCAAGGCTAGGCCCACAGGTCGGCTTAAGCAGGCAGCTGGAGGAGTCACTGGCAGGCCCATGGCCTGGACCCCGTCTCCCCCCCTCACCCCCCACAAGTCCATTGGCAGCAATGACAGAGGCTGAATGCACCAGCCAATGGCCATCGATCACCTGTGCGGTACACCTCTCCTTCCTCCACCCATTCATGTAACTAAAACTACACTGTGAATGGGCACTCAGAAAGCTAGAGAGATCAGCCACTCACTTGGTGAACCAGCTTTACTGAGCACCTCTTATGGTTTAGGAATTGTGGCAGGTGCAAAGATGGATACGGCCTCACAGTCTAGGGAAGACAGAGGACGGGCACTGGAGGGTGACGACGGAGCCTCTAAGGTAGGCTGGAGGGGTGGGGTGGGGGAGAAGGAAGGGGTCCTCGAGGAGGGGACAGAAGACCTGGGTTCTCGTTCTGACGCTGCTATCTAGAATTCACGTCACCTTAAGCAAACCAGCACACGCTGAGGAACTGTTTCTTCATCTATAAAGTGAAGACAAATTATTATTTGCCAAACCATCTTGCCTTCCTAACAGGGCTTTTGGGTGGAAGAAGAGAGGGAGGCGTGTGAGAGGCTTTGAAGCATATGTAAGCCATTATTTACATAAATTTACCAAATGCTAAAGGGATTGAAATTTCTTAAAATCTTTTTTCCTACTGAAGAGATATGTAGATAAGGAGCGGGGAGAAAGAGGCTTCTGTTAAAAGAATTAAAACCAACCTGGTGCTTGTTTCAAGTATCATCGTGTAGCTGAAGGGAGGAGACGGGACGCGAGAGAGTTCCTTGTGGAAAAGACCAGCTGAGGACGGTTTCTGACAGCCCAAACTCGGCCTCTCTCTTATCTCTTTCTATTTTTGAAAATCCCCAACTCCAATTACAGCTTAAAATTTCCACTTCTACTCACAAGATCAAATCACGTTTTACTCTGAGACGAGACACAATACAAAGACGTGTGGAAACACAGGCTGACACACGCCCACATCCCTGTCCTGGAAGGGATGTCTCAGTGGAATGTTCTAGCAACAAGAGCCAGGGTCTGGAGAAAACCTCTGCAGCCCACAGAGGCTGCTGTGGCGCTCCGCAAGGGGCAGAGCCAGACCACGGCCCCAGGGTTTGTCCGGCCAGTCCCCTGCTACCAAAGCTTTAGATCAGAAACCGGTGGGGATCCGGAGCTCAGCCCGGGAGGATGAGCTCTATTTGGGGCCAAGTGACTGCCACAGGAGGAGCACTGGGTGGCAAGGAGCACTCACACGCAGGAGGAAGAAACGATGAAGGCTTCTCTGCCCTGCAGGTGAGGCTGACCAGGGATGCAAAAATGAGAGCATTTTTCAGAGAGGGCTTCTGTGATGGCCTCATAGGCACTGGGGTGGAAAGGGTTCATTAAGGTTGTCTGAGGAAAGCAAGGCCCCCTAACATATCCTGCAGGGCCACATTAGCCTGGGTGGGGGGGTCCTATAGATCAAACACTGAATCGCCACATCATCCCACAATTCCACTCGTTGGTATCACCCCAAAGAATTAGAAGCAGGCACTCAAACTTGCATACTAATGTTCACAGCAGCACCATTCACAATAGTAAAATGATGGAAACAACCCAAATGTCCATTAGCAGAGCAACGAATAAACAAAATGTGGTACACAGGCAGTAATTTCTCTGACACTGGACATAGCAACTTTCTTCTTGATATGTCTCCCGAGGCAAGGAAAACAAAAGCAAAAATAAACTATTGGAACTACATCAAAATAAAAAGCTTCTGCACAGCAAAAGAAACAATCAACAGAACTCAAAGACAAGCTACTGAATGGGAGAAGATATTTGCAAACGACCTCCCTGATAAAGTGTTAGTATTCAAAATATATAAAGAACTTTAAAACTCAACACCAAAAAAAAAAAAAAGAAATAAACAAACAAAAAAACCCAATCAACTAAAAAACGGGCAGAGGACCTGAATAGACAGACATTCTTCCAAAGAAGACATATAGATGGCTCACAGACACATACAAAAATGTTCAACATCACTCTCACCAGGGAAATGCAAGTAAAAACCACAATGAGGTATCACCTCACACCTGTCAGAATGACTAAAATTAAAAATACAAAAAACAATTGTTGGTGAGGATGTGGAGAAACAAACGGGAGCCCTCATGCACTGTTGGTGGGAATGCAAACTGGTACAGCCACTCTGGAAAAGAGAATGGAGGTTCCTCAAAAGGTTAAAAATAGAACTGCCCTACGATCCAGTAATCACACTACTAGGTATTCAAAATACAAAATACAAAAACACCAATTCAAAGGGATACATGCACCCCAATGCTTACTGCAGCATTATTTACAATAGCCCAACTATGGAAACAGCCTGAATGTCCACTGATTGATGAATGGATAAAGAAGATATGCTGTATACATACAATGGAATATTACTCAGTCATAAAAAGAACGAAATTTTGCCATTGGCAACAACGTGGATGGATCTAGAGTATATTACGTTAAGCGAAATAAGTCAGTTGGAGAAAGACAAATACCATGTGCTTTCACTCAAATGTGGAATTTAAGACACAAAACAAAGGAGCAAAGGGAAAAAAGAGAGACAAACCAGGAAACAGAGTCTTAACTACAGGGTACACGCTACACTGATGGCTACCAGATGGGAGGTGGGTGGGGGGGATGGGGGAAATAGAAGAAGGAATTAAGAGCACACTTATGATGAGCCTTGAGTAATGCACAGAATTGCTGAATCGCTATATTGTACACCTGAAATTATATAACACTCTATGTTAACTATACCTGAATTAAAATGAAAAACTTAATTAAAAAATGTGGTACACTGTGATATTGTGATATAAGAAGAAATATAAACCTGGCTTTTGATCTTGGTTCACTGCACAAGAGCTTCTTTTTTTTTTTCTAATTTTTTTGATGTTTATTTATGTTTTCGAGAGAGAGAGAGAGAGAGAGAGAGAGAGCGCGCGCGCGCGCGCGGGGGAGGGGCAGAGAGAGAAGGAGACACAGAATCCGAAGCAGGCTCCAGGCTCTGAGCTGGGACCACAGAACCCTACATGGCTCAAACTCATGGACCATGAGATCATGACCTGACTGACTGAGCCACCCAGGCACCCCTATTTCACTAAGAGATTCTAAAACCCTTGGGATTTCCTGAGAGATGGGGGGACAGGGACATCTTTGTTATTCATAGTAATCCCCTTTCATGGAAACTGAGTTTACACTAATGAGATGACTGGTCAGCTGGGGAACCAACCACTTGATTAGAGCGTTGGTACTTTCAGCATCATCCCCGCCCCCCTCACCTCTGTGACCAGTAGGATCTGGAAGGGCCTCCAGGGCCAGGCAAAGCCCTGAAATTAAAGGGTCTGTTCATAACCTACTATTTCTCAATCCAGACCTCTTCAGCGGGATTTTGCCAGAAAAAAGGGGGAGAGAGCATTTTCTTAAACAGTGCTAAGTTCTGAGCTCTCCCAGTCTCAGGGAAGGCGGTCACAGGATGGGTATTAACCTCTGGGCCCACGTGTGAGAACTCTGCAAGGCCACCGAGGTGCTCTCGTCGGGACGAACGAAGCCGGGAAGGATTTCCCACTTTTCGGAGTGGTTCACATATCCCAATTCTTTCAGCCTCAACCCTGTCATTTTGCACAGGGAAGATGGTGTGGAGGCAACACGGAGGGCTCTGGTGCAGGTGGTGCTGGCCAGGGAATATCAGCCCAGGTCACATAATTCCCCCGACACTGTGTCCTCGTCTGTGAAATGGGTATGTGAAAAGTAACGGACCTCGTACTGCACAGAGCAGCCGTGGGAGTCAACTCAGGCAGAAAATGAAGGGCAGCAACGCTAAGCACTGATGCTGGTACCTACTGGTGACTTCTGTAGATCAGGATGGGGGTGGGTGGACTTTGGGGAATATAAAATACCAATGGGAACATTAAAGAAAGTTGTTTTTTTTTTCATACTTTCAAAAGGAGTAACCGAGACATAGAAGAAACATACAGAATTCCAGAGTAATCTAAAGGCAGACAGAGGCAAGGAATAAAGGTTTCTCAGCATCCTGCCCACCTGCCTTGGCCTGTGGGCAAGGGTGATGCACGGCTGGAGGAAAGACAGAAGCCTCAGGAATTGGGTGACAAGGCCCAGTGAAAGTCTGCTGCCTTCTTCTCACAAAAGGCACTCATCAGGGCTCCCTTTCTGGAACCTTCTACTGCCTGGGAGAAATAGTTCTGGGCAGTTTTCTTGCCCAGGAAACTGCACGCGTCATGTATCAGCTGCCGTTGGCAGCCCCATTTGCGGGGCCTGCTGTGGGTCACAGTGTGATACAAAGAACTGATCCCGGGCCTTGCCCTGCCGTGTGACCATGGGCAGGCCGCTCTACCTCAGCTTCTCCATCTCTAACGAGGGGACAGCAATCTGTCCCACCCCCCTCCCAGAGGGCCTGGGGGGCATATGTGAAGTACTGGCTTGAGAGAGCCAAGAGGTGGGGGCTGTGGAATCCTGGCCTCAGTCAGCCTCACTCACCTCTTTGACTCTGTGCAGCAGGGGCTGGAGCCAGTCTCTGTTCACTTCACAGTGGCTGTCAAGGAAAGTCAGAGTGGTGCCCTGGGCAACACTGGCGCCCCGGATCCGGGACCGGACCAGACCTGCAGTGGGGACAAACGGGCAAGTGGATGCCCCCGTCCTTCCATCTTCCGGCAAGCTTGCGGGGGGAGCCACACGACACCCCCTGCACACTGAACATACACCCAGACGCACACACACACCCCAATCCCCGACACTCACGCTCCAAGGTCCTGCCCAGCTGCATGGACCTACCTTGCCGCTCTGTGTTGCGGATGCATTTCACCTTGGGCAACTTGATGAGTTGACTGCAGTCATCAGCTGTGAAGACAGAAGGTGACGCGGGGTGAATGCCCTGGGGTGAAGGTGAACCCAAAGAGTAGGTAAGTAAGGCAGCCCTACCTACTGTCCCTGCCCCCAGCTGCAGAGCCCTGTCCTGCCCCCAGGGTGTTTGTGGGTTTTGGATGAGGCTGACTGATCGCTTCTATCAATATACAAACATGGCCCAGTCCATGCAAAGTGGCCTCAAGGGAGGCCTCTTTGGAGCAGGTCACATAGTAGTACCTGTATGCTTGCTGGCAAGCACTTCCAGATGGGAATTCTTGGGATGGCCACCTGGGGACTCTTCTCCATTTCTATAGACCATGAGAAGCATGAGACGAGACTCTTGCTCACTCTAGTGGGGTCTAGCAAAAGCTGCTGGGAGACCACACAATGGATGAGATGAATTGTGGCATTTCCTGTCTGATACTGGAGACCTTATCTGTCAAGTGATCTGTCCAGTGTATCCCATCACAGAACTGGCTTACCTCTCTCTCTACCATGCAGGGGAATGTGCCGGGATGGGCAGGAGACCCCGTCTTCAGCATCACCCCAGACCTGTCCTCTGGCTTGCCTGCCTGCCCCATTGCTTCCCTGACCCACCAAGTCTCTGAACTCCATATTGAGACCCCATGGTGTTGGTTTTGCTTCACTGTTTTACCACCCTTAGCCTCTCTTTGGCTCTGGACTCTATAGAGTGACAACAGAGACTCATAGAAGCTTCCTCTGGGCCAGGTACTGTTCCAAGCACTTTGAATGTGTGAACACATTTACTTGACTTTATTTTTTAATGTTTATTTATTTTTGAGAGAGAGAGAGAGGGAGAGAGCGAGCAGGGGAGGGGCAGAGAGAAAAGGGAGACACAGAATCAGAAGCAGGCTCCAGGCTCTGAGCTGTCAGCACAGAGCCGGATGCAGGGCTCAAATCCACGAACCGTGAGATCATGACCTGAGCTGAAGTCATGTGCTTAACCAACTGAGCCGCCCAGGCGCCCCGTGTTAACACATTTAAATCCTTACATAAACTGTATAATTATAATGATCTCCATTTACAGTCAAGGAGAGCAAGGCACGTGGAAGTTACTAATTTGCCTGAGGTACGTAGCCAGTGATTGAGTAAGTGATAGGTCTAGGATTTGAAGCTGGGCAGTCTGGCTCCGTCTGTGCTCTAACCACGAAGCTGCTCCGCTTCTGAGTGAACCCAGCAGCATACCCTCCTCCGGCTCCAGTGCCAGGTGACCTGGCAGGACGAGTTTCTCCCCACCTCCAACTGCTTCCTCACTAGGGAAGGGAGATCAGCTCACCAAGTTTAAGTACTGAGAGTCCGATCTTATTGTTCTGGACCCAGTGCACAACTCACGTATGCATTACTCCCAGGGTTCTGAGGCCGTGCGGTGGGTGTGGGTGATAGCCTTCCCACAGCAGACCCCAGGGTGGTAGTGGTTCCTAAGCCAGCTGCCAGCATGGGCACTCGGGGGGACAGATTCTACTCTCCTAGGACTTGGAGCTGTTCCCAGGGCCATTGCCTGCTTCCCCTGGTTTGTCACCGGAAAGAGGTGGATCTGCCTGGAACTGCACCCAGGATGCTGGGATGATGGCTCTCATAGGAGGCGGCCCTACCAACCCTCAAAGTCTGAGGATGCTTCCCCAACTGTCTTGCCCATCAAACTCAATATACACATGTCTGAGGACACCTGCATGCTCTTCTGGGGGCAAGAAGATATTGGGGGGGGGGTGACCCAGGTTCTTTGATAGGACAACTTGGAAACGGTGATGACCAATGGCTGGAGGGTCAGAGGGCAGCTGCTCACTGCGTCATGGCCAGGTGATGGGATGCCCCACACGGCACCCTGCAGAGCCCACCCTGCGCCCCCCACAGGAATGCAAGGAGAGGGTGCTGCAGCCTGTGCTCGGGCTAGCAGATTGTCACAGATACGAGTCAGGGACCCCAAGCGATGGAAACTGCTCTGGGTCCCAGGGTCAATTCTCTGAAGGTTTGTATGTCCAGGATAGGGGACAGTGACATATATGTGTGTGCACACCTCCATGTGCACACACGCACACACACACACACACACACACACACACCCCAACCCAATCAAGGATCGACTAAATATACTGTGTAGGTCCTCAAAGACCCACAGCAGAGGACCCAACAAATTGTTTTTAAATGTAAGGTTTATCTCCCTCCTGAGCCCCACATCAACACTTGAAGTCTTCTATACCTGCTACAAGCCTAGGCTTCCCTCTATCCCCAGAGAACTGTGGGCAGGGAATAGAAACCTGTGTCTCCAGAGCAAGGGAGCACTGATACTCACGGTCATTGCTGAAGTCATCCACCAGTATGATTTCCTGGATCAGATTCATAGGAGTGCGGTTCAGTACGCTGTGAGGCGGAAGGATGGGAGATAATTAGGACTTCTAGCAGCTAAACGTATGCACTAACCCGAGCTTTAAATAGACACTACTGCATTTGAGGAATGAAAACTGGGAGCAACCAAAGGGCTTGTGCAGTCATGCCGCTCCCCTGTGCGCCCCTGGGATACAGCCCTGCTTTCCCCTAGTGAATGCCACCGCACCCACCCAGCACCCAGACAGAAACCCAGGAGTCCTCCTCAGCGATATCCCGAGACCCCACACCGAGTCAGTGACCAAGACTTGCTGGTCCCTCTAGAAAAGGTCGCTCAAACCACTTCCACCTCTTCCACTTCTGTCCCGGTTCAACCTCTCTTGCCGGATTTTTTGCAGCAGCCATGACCTGCCCGGGCTGTCCTCTGGGGGCCTCCAGAGTGAGCTTTCTGAAGCCCGGAGCTGACGTCTCATTGTGCGACTTTCCTCACCAATGCAAACAAGTTAAGTTGACAAAACCTTCACTGTCTAGACCCAAATCCTCAGCACGCTCTTCACTGTCTGGAGACGGACCCCATTTCCAGCCTCCTCTCGCCTAGGGCCCTTATCGGGTGACATCCTGCTGGTTTGTAACCGAGAGCTGGGTCTGCCACACTGCCATGGCCTGATATGCCCCTTCTCTGTCGCAAGGACCAGTTCAACGTACTTCCTCCCCTAAGAGCTTTCCAGCTACTCAGTGAGAATGGATGGCGTCGGCTTCCTGAGGCTTCTATCATGCCTAACTCTGAGGGTTGGTTTTTGCTGGCCCCTCTGGGCAGAAAGGTCAAGTTTAGCCCAGGGGATCAGGGTCCTTGTCAGTACTGTGTTGCCAGAAGTCAGCTCAGAGCCATGGCCCGCCATTCCCTCCAGGGATGTGTACTGCACACCTACTATGTGCTCAGCATTGCATTGGGTATACGAGGAACAGAGGGAACGTCAGCTCTGCCTGCCAGATGCTCAGAGTCTAGGAGCTATTTACTACAAGCTGTGTGATCTTGGGCAAGTTACCTTACTGCTCTGTGCAGTAAGTGGCCCCATCTGTAAAATGGGGATAAGAACAGTAGTACCTTTTTCACAGGGCCGCTGGGAGAATTCAAGAGAAAATGTTTCTAGAGCATTTAGCACAAAGTCTGGCTCGGAATAGTTGTCTGGCACTATTTTTGTGCGGCAGGAACAATTCTGGGATTGACTTCATGTGCTGGTGTGTGCTGCCGATGTGCACTCACAGGGCAAGGCTGGATTTCTGGGTTCCCTCAGGGTGTCGGGCCGTATTCCACTTCTGAACACCCCAAACCACGCAGTTCCTCAGACACCCTTGGGGCCACACCACCCACTGGGGGGTGCCCATGGCCTGGTGCGTGTTGGGGAGGGGGTTCAGCTGGTGCTGGGGGGGGGGCACTGTGTGAGTCCCTCCTCTCAGGAGGGCCAATCTGAGCCCTGTTTCTGGTGAGCCGCCCTGTCTAAGCAGGATGCAGAGACTCTCCAGGAGGAGAACTTTGCCTGGAGCTACTTTTATTTATGTAGCCTTAATTCTCACCATGGCAACTGGTAGAAGGTGAGACAGCAACCCCGACTCCAAGCCCTGAGCTGGCTGTTGGGAGGTGGGGACATGGAGGGGCAGGAGGTGGTGGGAGGAGACCCTTACCACACAGGATCAATTGACAGTCCCAAAGAAAACACACGCCAACCCAACGACCAGTCTCCTGTTCAGACAGGGAAGGGGGGAGGGAGGCAGAAAGAGGGGGAAAACCTGCTTGAAGAATACCCTCTAATGAGGTTTGATTAAGGCTGCAGCTTCTTCACGTGATTCCCCCCAAATCCCTGCCGGCTCTTTGAAATTCAAGAGTTCTCTTCTGTGAACATCAAAAGGTAAATCGCATGCAGCTCTGGGCTGGTTGAACTGAGAGATGATTAGCGAATAAAAAATGTCCAGGGTTTAAAAAAGAAAAAAAAAAAAACCAGAAATCGTCAGCAGTAAGTGCTAATTAGACCATTTCCTGGTAACACCTGGCTTGTTTTTTGCTCCCCTAATCAGAGCAATTGGAGTGATAGCGGGGGCTCCGTGAACGTGGCCCTGGATTGGGAGAGCCTGAGGTGGCAGGTGCTCTGGGCTCCTGGGGTGGCTGGTGGAGAAAGGTCAAGTCTAGCCCAGGGGCTCGGCCTGGCCCAGCTGGTCCCCCAGGGGCCCGCTTTCTGAACGACCGCTGCCATTCCCACCACCCAGACCCTGCTTGCTCCATCCCTGGAGAGCTGTGCTCTCCCCAGTCCGTCCGCCAGGAGGCTTCACCAGCCCCTCTGCCACCAAGCCAACTGTCCCTTTCCTCCAGCTTAGGAAAAGCCCGTCCCCCACTACGGCGTTCCATGCCCTTTCCACACAGCCTCTGAATGGGAGTGAGTGCTCACCTCACTGGCAGGCCCAGATCACACCCTGCCTGGGAATTATTCTAGAACTGAGTCTCCTACACACGGCTCACTTCTCTGCCAGAGGGCAGCTAGGCAGAGAGCAACTACCTACACCTTCCACAATCTGCCTGCCGAGCCCTGACGGCGGGGGCCCCCACGGAGCACCCTGGGAGGCGGCGGGCACGGTGGTGTGAACGGCGTGGGAGGCCGGGCGGCCCCCAGCATTTCCTAGCTGTGCCATCCTGAACAAGACGCCAGGCCGCTCCCAGCCTTCGTTTTCATCTGTAATTACATTTTCCTTGTAAAGGCAGGCGATATTAATACTTGACCTACTTCACAGGCTCTTGTGCCTTATGAAATGAGGAAATGTATTTGAAATTGCTTTGTGAACTCTACGGTGCTGTATGCAGGCAGGGTTTCTCCAACGTTCCCTAAATGCCAGTGGGATGAAGACCTGAGGCGGGCTGACCGTTGAGTCTGGACCTTCTGGAGTCAGGCTGACTTGGGTTCAAGTACTAGAGCTACATATCCACCATTTGCTGGCTTGAGAGCTTCAGTAGGTACTGAGTCTCCAGCACCACAACTTCCTCGGCTGCCTGAAAGGTGCTCAGCATGGAGCGTGGCCCAGGGGCTGCTTTCAGAATCCAGGTTATTGATAATAATGATGATCCTGGTTCTCAAAGTGTGACCCCAGGGCAAGCAGCATCTGTGCTGCCTGGGCACTTATTAGAAATGCGAACGCTCGGGCCCCACGCCAGACGCACTGGGTTAGAATACCTGGGGATGGGACCCTCCAGGGGATTCTGATGCCTGCTCAAGTTTGAGAGCCCCTGCATAACAACACTGCTGCGTCCCCGGGCGGGAGAGCATCAGGACCCCTGCCACTGTCCATTGTACAGGACCGCTCTGTGCCAGGCCCTGCCTGAACCCACTCACTCTTCTCCACCATCGTGTGAGACAGTTATTACCGGTAGCTCTTGTTTTGTAGAAACGGAAACTGAGGCAGAGAGGTACAGGAGCTTGCCCAGGGCCACACAGTTGGTATGAGCAGAGCGGGCAAATCTGGCCCCGTGTCTCTTTTCTTATCCACCTTAACCTAAGAAGTTGTTCCCTCTAAATCCAGAGTTTTACCAAAAAAGAAAAAAAAAAGCAACAGTAAGGAGATTCAGGGTATAATCATGCATGCTCCAGAGCCCCCACAGTCAGTGTCGGGTTGAAGGACACTCCAAAAGGAAGGGGACAGCTCTGGGTCTCACATATACACAGGGACCCAGTGCAATACCAGATAAAGATAAACCATTCCTTGGGGCTTGCTTCTGTCTCCTTAAGAAAAGAAGTCCCCTCACTGATCTGGGTTGTGACTCTCCCTGCCCCCATCACCCGCCCCCATCATGCCTCTGCCTAGCTCTGAGTACCTTCATGTACACCCTCCCAGCCCCCAGCCCTCACCCAGCTAACTCAGGAACTCAGGGGGCCAGAGAGCGAGGGCAGGGATGGGCAGAGGGGAGAAGGTTTAGTCAAGTGCTGGGGGGAGGGAGGGGGAGGAGAGGGTACATTCAGTCCTCCCCTTGAGCGTCTTTCCCTTGTGAGAGCCTGGCAGCAGAACCATCAGAATTCTAGAACATTAAAGATGAAAGATACTTTAGAGAAGATCCTTTCACTGATGACAAAGCGAGATAGGAAGAGCTCCTCATTCAGTCCTGTCTCAGTGGCTGGTGATTTATTTGTGCATGAAGATAGGGAATGGAAGGAAGAGAATCCCAAGGCAAATAATACCTGGCCATGGAAACTTCTAGAAGTAATCTTCCTTGCTTCCCGCCTCCCCTAAAATTCACTTCCACCGTGCTTATGATATAAAAGCCTGTCTGTTCACACAGTTCTACCCTCATTCTGCTGTTTTCATATATCACACTTGGGTGTTATATCAGAAGTTCCTCAGAGGCAGGAAATAGGTCCATGGGCTCTCCTGGCAAAGTGCCCAGGAGTTTGGTGTGTGGTCTGGCACTTCATGGGTGTCTACTGAAAAGTATGGTGCTGATGCGCTGGTCCTAAGCCCTCTTGCAGAACACAGGGCACCAGGGCCTCGGGGGCAGTGCTCATCAGGCTGGTGGACAGAGGCACTGGGTTACACCCTTAGCTGCCTCCCAACCACCCCCCCCCCGAGCCAGAAACCTGAGTCTTGGCTCCTGTGCTTCCTAGCCCGGTGGCCTTGGGCCTCTGTTCACGTCAGGCACCCCTGACTTCAAAAGTTCCAGTTCTGGATGGGACTCCGACTGGACTGAGGCATAAGGTGTTCTGGAGACCATAAAGCCCAGCATACATTTAAAATACTAATGATATTGTTATAAAGTATCATTATTAATATTGTAAAAGAGCAGTGAGAAGAAAAGAAAAACTGTGTCTTAGAGCTGAAAGGGAGGAGTCTACAGGGAGCACCTCAAGTGACCTTGAGAATATAAACACGGTGTTAGGGAACGATGGGGAGCCTGGGAGCCCCACAGGATAACACCCCCAAATGTTCCAGGTAATGTCTTCTTGTGGGAAATGTGGTAGAACTGGAAACATGAGGGATATTTTCATCTCCATCCTTACAGATGTGGTCAGTGATCTGCCCAAGTCACACGGCCAGGAAGCAGTAGGGGAAGGACTTACTTGACCCCAGGTCTTGTGACCCCAGGTACCCGACAGCCTCTTTTGAGAGCTCGTTCACCGTGCAGATATGGAGATAGCTAATGCTGCTCAAGCACCGACTCTATGCCCGTCACAGTTCTCGGTCCCTTGTCTAACCCAAAGCAACACTATGCGGTAGCTATGGTTATTATTCCCATTTTCTTGATCAGGCAACTGAGCCACAGGGAGCTTTGGTAAGGGGTGAATAAGATGCAGTCTTGCCCTAAAGGAGTTCACTGAAGATTACACCTGGGAAAAATGCATTAAATGCTAGAGTAGGGATCTGTAGTAAGAAGTCCAGAGGAAGGCTCTAATGGTGTGTGTGCGTGCGTGTGCGTGTGCATATGTGCGTGTGTTAAGGGGTGGAGGTGTGTGGTGTCAGAGGACTCCTAGAAAGAAGAAGAGAGGCCAGCCTGGAAGGTGAGGACTCCTGCTGATCCCAGTGCCCTCGTGGAAACATCTGGCAGACATAGTTTGTTCCAGAAACCCTGCCTACCCTGCCCAAGCAGACCGTGATGGCCATGGGGCTGTGGTCTGGTGTTTTCAAAGTAGTCACCTTCGTTCCACCATGTCCCTGCTCAGCCCAGAGGCTGAGAAACAACATTTCTCCCTTCACCAGAAAAGACTCAGGTAAATCGGATCACCCCATACCCCTGTTCCCCCCCATATGCCCGCACTGGTTTACAAATCGGAAAGGTACTTTGTTAGTCTACTGCGAGACTCACAGTGACTCCTGACAGTGACTCAGGACACTTTCTGGTCAAGAGCTGAAGCCTTGCTGGGAAACCAAATGCAAACCTGGGGGCCTGGGGGGCGAATACAGAAGCCAGGGCAGAAAAGGCAAGCAGCTAGCCGAAGGAAGCAGCCAGGCGGTTGCCAAGGACATCTGGGCAGCAGACAGAGTTGCCCCTGTAGACAGGGGGAAACAACACATACTCGGGCAGTTCCCTCCTTGTATTTCTATGGGATGCACTGACCCTGCAAGGCAGACATTCATCGTAAGTGACAGGTGGCACCGAAGACTTGGTGCCCGCCATCAGGGCGAGCCTGTCGCTGACTCCCTCCCATCACCCGGAGCTTCCCTACCTGCCCACAGCCAGGCACAGGAAGGTGTGGCTTAGTGATGGAAATGACAAGAGATTTCACCTGTTTGGTCATCCTCTTCTTGGCCCTCCCTCTCTGTGGGATCAGGTGGCCATGCGATGCGCTGCCTTCCAGATAGGGATGGGCCATGTGTCCCAGGGGCATGGAGGTATCGCAGACACTTTATCCCAGGGCCGACCCTAACACCTCTATCAGGGATGCTGAACACCACCACCATCCACAGCCTTGCCTATAGAGGCTGCTAAGAACTGAAGTCAGAGTGCAAGGGTTTGAACCCTGCTTCACCACTGTTAGCTGAGCAACAGTGGGCTTTGATTCAGTACTTCCAAGTCTCAGTTTTCTCAGCTGCAGAGTGGGTACAGCAGTGGCCTCCCACCTCCCCAACGGACAGCATGAGCCGAGGCACGTCTGCACACAGGGGACCTCATGATCAATGGCTGCCATTACCACCTTCGAAGATGCCAATGCTGCTGGAGACTTGAAAGAGGAAGGGGGGCCGGATGGTGTTGGGGGGAGGGTGGGCATGGGGAGAGGACTCCAGAGTTATGGGAGGGACATGGCATGGGGAAGGGAGGCAAAACAACCAGGGCCAGGTCTCCAAGGCCCTGTCTGTGCTCTGAGGGCAGTTTGCTGGGAGCTGGCGCTGGGGCTTTTGCAGGTCACAGATTCATGCAGTCCACAGGCCAAGGTAAGGATGCACCTGTTACAGCAAGAGCGGACCCAGACTAGGAGCTGAGGGTGGGTGGAGAGGTGGAGTGGGATTGAGGCTGCAACAGGAGATACGCAGTGGGGAAAGCAAATATCAGCACTGCCTTCAAGCTGCTCTGCCGTGTGCTGCGGCTCCTGGCCACATGGAGGCCGTGGAGAGGCGTGGACTGGGACTTGCAGTGCCTGGCAGACCCAGGTTCTAATCCCAGCCCGATGCTGGGGTGGGGTATTTACTCAGCGTCACCCCTCGGCTCCCTTGTCAGCTGTGGAAGTTAGAGCTCATGTTCCAGAGACAGTCTAGCACGATGGTTAAGGGCGAGAGCTCCAGATCCTCTGTGGCTGCCACCGACCTCCAAGTTACTGACCACCTGGGGCCTCTGGCTATCCCCCTATAAAATGGGGTAAGAGCCGCCCTCACAGGAGGATGAAGAGCGACAGAATGGATGCATAACATGTATCAGACAGCACCTCCATGGAGTGGGACATGCCTGACATTCTTATCACAGGGCCAGCCTGCCAGTGAGCAGACCCCGTCTTCCCAAGGGCTGGGCCTCGAAGGGCTGATGGATGGATGGGGGAGGCTGTCTTACCTGCGGATGGTTCTGAGCAGGGTGGAGCGGGCCTCGTTGTGGAAGGTGATGATGATGCTGGTCGGGGGCAGGTCCGCACAGTACACCAGCAGGGTGCACCTGGGGAAGGAAAGACAGGAGCACAAGTAAGACCTTTGGGGGCAAAGGAGATCTAAAGGGCTGGCACCAAGGGGCCAGGTGACTGGCGGTCGCCGGTATAGACAGATGGCTGGCATCTGGGAGGACTGACCTGGTTGCACGGTGCAGATTAAGACCCCAGGGCAGGAAAGTTCCCAGAATGACTGAAGTTCAATTTCCTACCACCTCAGGGGAACTTGGGCTCGCATCCAAATTAAGTGAACGTGCAGAACAGAAATGTGGGATTTCTCGCGTGCCCGAATTCATGCATGGAGGTTCCTGGTAGCCACACAAAGTCACCCCAGGTCCTGGGCTCTGCTCCCCGGTCTGTGTCCATCCCGGACAGAGCCCCCACCGTGTCCTCGGCCGGCAGCTCCAGTTGACTGCACCAGGCTGACCCCTCACCTCCTGCCACACACAAACATGGAAATCTGGTGTGTTTAACAAGGCAGAGCCCTAAAACCCTGGCACAGAGACAATAAAACCCCATCTTAAAAAAGCATTCATTTCCACGTGTCCAGGATCATTTCGTATGACAATTACATCTGGGGTAATTTCAATTTAATACCTCGCTGCAAGTGAAAATTGTAGCCCGCAGCCCGAAAATTACTATAATAATGAAAATAAACCCACCAAGTGATGCCGGTGCCACCAGGGACTATCCCTGGGTAAGTGCTTCCTCCTGTTTGTCGCTCTTTCGGGGGCTGTCCAATTACGGGGAGTGGTATTAAATGAGGAAGTAAATAACAGACATTTGGTGAGTCAAACATGTCTTCATTTTCCAATTTCGTCCTAGGCTCAGGGCTTTGCATTTGGGGTCCAGAGATCCAAGGATGGACTCCCAGGGGACCGTGAACCCCCTGAAATTGTTTGCAAAGTCGGGTAGGCAAAGGTGCGGGTTGTAGCTTTCACTAGATTCTCAAAGAAGTCTGGCCGAAGACGCTTAATCTCGGTCCTAGGCCAGAGAGCCTGATGCCCCTGTGGCCTCCCTGATATGTGAACACGTTCCTCCAAGAGCAAACCCTAAACAGAACAGAGAAGGCTGGGCTCTTGTGCTCAGGGCCTGAGCAGATCTGGGTTTGGGTCACCCACCAGGAGCCAAGAATTGGGAAAGGAAGGCTCCAGGGGAAGAGACAGTGAAAAGGTAAGTCATGACCTTTAGGCCTTCTCCTGCGGCTTCCAGAGAGACAACCCCTTACCACATCACGTCAGCTGTACCTACTAAGAAAACCCCCTGGAATTCACCCCTTCTCTGTCATCCCTGTGGGCCCGGCTCTGAGAGTCCTGCACCTTCTGTCCCTGCCAGTCACGTCCTGTGTGCCACACAGCTCCGCCCATGCCTTCCTCTGGCTTGAAGCCCTCAGTGGCTCCTGTTGCAAAAAGTCCAAACTCCCGACACAGCCCTCAAGACCTTCCACATTTGCAGCTCCCTATGTTGGCAGAACTCTCCACCACCACTCGCACTAAGACTTCTGCATGGAGCAAAGTCCTTCCTCCCTTCTTCATCTAATGAGACCCTACTCATCCTTTGAGACCCTGAGCAATTTTCCCTTCTGCTGTGAAGGTGTTCCACACTCCCCCAGATAGGTAGTGACTTGTTCTTCGTGTACATGTCTCTCTTCTAGAGCTTCCTGATGGGACTGTCTCCCTCACTTGACTATGAGTTCCTCTAGGAAAGGACCCTTGTCTATCTCCATGGCCCTAGAACAAGAGTTAAGTATACTAGATGCCCATTCATGGGGAAAGGGAGAAAGAAATTCAGGAAATGCATTTCTAGGTCAACTGATGACTTAACCTTTGATGTATTTCAAAGGTGTGGCAGCCAGCCTCCCAGAAGGCTTCCAGGAACTCTCACCTACGGGTCCTCATGCCTTGTGTAGTTCTATCCCCCTCACTGAATCAGGGCTAGCTCCTATGACCAGCAGAATATGAGTGACAGTGGGTGACTTCCAAGGCTAAATCACCAAAGCACTGCCACCTGGAGGGAAGCCAGCTGCCGAGGACGTTCAGGCAGCTCGGCGGAGAGATGCCTGCGTGCAGAGGAACTGAGGCCTCTTGCCCACAGCCGGCACCAGCTTGCCAGCCATGTGAACGAGCACCCTGGAAGTGAATCCGCCAGCTCCGGTCAAGCCTATAGATGACAGAAGCTTCAGCAGCTCTAAGCCAGAACCGCCCAGCCAGGACGCTCCCGATTCCTGGCCCACAAAGACTATGAAGGTACGCCACACTTCCTACTGTTTTTAGGCTGCTAAGTTTGGGAGGGGGGTGGTTTATTTATGCATTTGTTAGCTATCATGAAAAGAGAAGGAAAACGCCGCGACTTGGTCCACCGATGAGAAGAGCCCTTGACGTGGCCTATGTTTGTATACAGAGCTGAGTTTAAATCGGGAGCAACAAGGAAGGAAGAGAGCAGGCGGCTGGTTGAGGTGGACATGGTGGGGGGCCCTCGGTTGCTGTACTGCAGGGTCCGTGAGGGCACAGAGAGGATGGAGATACCCAGGCAGAGGGGGAGGAGGCAGTGAGCATGGGCAGCACCGAAAGGAATGAGGTGGATGTCAGGGAGCAGAAGAATAACCATCTGTCTTCTGCAGGAAGCTAACAGAGCTGAGAGCTTCGCAGGACCTCCTTGTCTCCATCAGAGATGGGGAGAAAGAGAGAGACCGAACCAAGTGACTCAGAAGGCCACTACTGCCAGGGCTGTGCCAAGGGTCAGGTGCTAGGCACTGCCCTAGGGATGGCTTTCCCTCCCGCAGCCTGGGAGGCAAGGGGGCCCCAAACCCTAGCTTTCGTGATGTAAGTTATTTAAGGACAACTTGGTGCGGGAGGGTGGTAGTGGGAACAGCTGCTCAGAGAGCTTTTGGGGACAGAGACCCTTTCTCTTGCCTTGGCGACATCCAGCCCAGAGGCAGGCATGTTCATGTGCGACAGCCCAGCAGTATGGACACACACAATGCTTGGAGGGCAGAGAGGCAGGCATCACTCTCCCTGGCTGGTGAAGTCTTCATGGAGCTGGAGGATGAGGTAGGGACGGACCGAGGGACATGGAGTATGGTGTCCCAGTCCCAGCATGATTCTGGACCCACAGACTGAGTGCTGAGTGAGACAGGTCATAGAATACTGGCCTGGGGGTCATATGCTACTGACCAACTGTGGAACTGTGAGCAAACCCCTTCCTCCCCAGTCTGCTGTCTACTCATCTGTAAGACAGGTTGGACCCCAGGTCCTCCTGCTTAGGGTCCCCCCAGCATCAGTAATCAGAAGCTGTGATTGTCGCTGACAGTGAATAAAACACAGTTAATCTGAAAGACCGTCAAAAAGATCATTTTCAGCTTAGGCTCAGCTGTGTTGCTGGACATCGAATTTTCTTTTCTGAATTGTTTCCTTATCTGGAAAGTGGAGACAATGATTTTTTAACTTGTAGCGATCCCCCCCCCCAGATTATCACTATGTTGTTAGGTAACAGTCCATGCTTGACAAAACGGTAACTATCATTATTTTCAACGTCAAGTTCAAATGTGCGGACGGCTCCTCCCATGGGGTAGTTCTGTCCTGTCTGACAGAGGGAGAGGGGCGCTGGGAGGCAAGAGGGGGCGAGAGAACAAAGAATGTAGCATCAACGTTAGAGAGAGGAACCTGGGCTGTGATGTCAATGTGAATCCTGGATCTGCCGAAAACTGGCTGTGTGCCCTTGGGCACATCATTTGCCTTCTCAGAGCCCCAATTTGTCACCTATACAATGCAGACAAATACCTCCCTTGCAGGCTTGTCGTGAAGACCCCAGGCTGCACATGTTTAACAGATGCTGAGAAGATGGTAGCTAGAATTATCATGACTACAGTGGCTGAACCCACCTCATTGCACTGGTCCGCGCTTATGGACCAGAACCTTGAACTCATGGTTCAGAAAAGGAAGGGGCCTTGGAGACGAGCCAGTTCAACCTCTTAAACTGGGCAGAACTTGGTGGTGTGCCAGGCATTGGTGGGAGCCTGGGCTGTTGTGTTCCTGGACCTCACTCCCCTCCAGCCTCCTGTGCCTGCAGGATACAGGACAGGGGCTCCTCTCTAGGTGGGGCAGGAATCCCCTAAGCGCCCCAGCATGCACAACCCAGGGAGGGTAGACAGCAGGGCAGAGCCTCACAACATGATGGCACGGGCAGCCTAGCCTGGCTCAGGGGACTTCAAGGCATCTTCCTTCTGCCCCTGGTCGCAGCACATCCACTGTCTCATCTGACCCTCGCAACAGCATCTGAGAACCTCCACTCCACACAAGAGGAAAACTGGGGCTCAGGCTCTCCCTCAAGGCCACACACCTGGTGAGGGATTCAGAAGAGCTGAACCCGGGTCCCATGACTTTTAACTGCGATTTGTCTCTAGCGTCCTGCAGCCCCGCTTAGGGACAAGCACTAGGCACTGGCAGCAGCAAGGCAGAGAGGCTGAGAAAAATCCTTCAAACTGGACGCTGTGTGGAGAGTCAGCTCAGATGGCGGGCTCTCTGGGAGAGGGATCTAAAAGATTAATCAAACAGCAAGATCTATCAGGGACACCAGAGGAATGTCAAAAGCTGCAATGCTAAGATCTGGTACCCACAGACAGACAGGAAAGCTTGTTTATAATTTATTAAAGATTCAGGGGTTTCACTGGAGGGAAGAGCGAGTGAGCCGGAAAGATCGGGGCGGGGGTAGAGCCGGGAGGAAGGGCGGCCCGTGCTGTGTGGGGAGACTGACGCCAGCCCGCCCGCCCGGGCTGCTGTCCCCATGGCCCCAGCACCTCCTGAATAACGTATGCTCCACTGAGCTCATTTCCCATGTGTAGTTTATTCTCTCCTGTTCCTCTCTTTTCTTTCTTTCTGAAAAATTCACCTGAGATTCTTGATTTCCCCAAGTTCAGCTGTGTCTCCAAGTGCTTCCTGAACCATCAACTTCTTGAGTGTTCAGGGCACTTACAGGCTGAGGACGCCTCCATAGTGGTTCTGAGATGCCGGCCCCGGGACACAGGTAGGAACTTCTCCCTCTTCCATCCCTTTCCATCACCAATCGCTGCTCCCCTGCTCGCCCTCCCCTCCCCACCCCTGCACCCCAACAGGTGCCAATGCGGCTATGCCAGAAACGTACTAAGCAACGGTCAGTTACTCCAGAAATGTAATGTTGTACACATGCCTTCTATTTTATTGCACAAGCTCGTGACACTGGCACTTACAGCTGCCTGTAAGTGGTGTGAGGATATCAGCATCATCCCCATTTTATCAGTGGGCAAAAGAGGCTCCTGGTGGTCCTAAGTGTGCCTGCTATAAGGCTGGGGCCAGGTCCTCCTGAACATACACCTTCTCCTACAGCGTGCCATCCTTATGGAAGAAAAGACATGGTCATAAATGACAAACATTTGGGGTTTTATCCTGGAGTGTGGAAACAGGAGGGAGTGATGGAGAGGCAGATGCAGTAACTCTGAAGCAGAGACATAAGTATTTTTACCCAAATGTTGATGGAAAGGAAAAGCCACTGGACTCCCCTGCAACGGACATTGGCACCAAGTGTGAGAAGACAGACTCTTGAAGGCAGTCTGGTGTCCCAGAGGGGAGATTGAGGACAGTTAGAGAAAGAGGAAAGGTCACGCAAATATGTGGCTCGATGTAATGGAGATCAAACAAGCCTGTGGACGGGGGGGTGGGGGGTGGGGTGGGAGGAGTGGGGGTGGGGTGGACACCCAGGGTGTGTCATTTACTTGGGAGCTTGGAACTTCACTTCTCTAAGCCTTAGCTCCCAGTTTACAGGGATGACCTATCTACCTCAGGGAATGTTTTTAGACTACTACATAATGACCCCTACTGCCGGGCATATAGTGAGTACCCTGCATAGTTAACACTCACTAAAACCCTCTGAGGGGCCACTGCTTAACGGACTCACTGCTTAATGGCTGAGGCACAGGGGGGCTAAGTTGCTGCAGCCAGTGCAGACATTTGAACCCAGGCCTGCCAGACGTCCTTGTCACCAGGCCACTATCATCACCATGCCATAACATCTCCTGGCCAGTACTGTTCCAAGCACAAGGGTATCCATAAGCCTCCAGCGGCTGCTCAGGTCCCACCTGCGCCCTGTGCCCTGTGTGGACCCATGTGCCCCCAATTCAAGTCATCAACCCAAGAAGCAGTTGCTACTGAGCTGGGACCTAGCCATAGCAGTGGCCTGCCCAGAGGAGAGGGACAGGCTGCCGCTCCTGGGCCAACTATTGGTTGGGCCACCGCAGGGGAATCCCGACAGGGGCTCTCACTCACCGCCAAGGTGGAGCCCATGAAGGTGTGATTTCCATGAGGCTCTGGGAGGGGCAATTCGTGAATACGTGTTCCTAAACGGAAAGCTGCTCCCCTCCCTCTGATTCCTTCAGACCCACACACACTGCAGAGGTCAGACTGAGGCAGAGAAACGGAATGGGCTGTCTTCTCTGTATGTTCCATTTCCTGAACTCTATGGCCACAAAGGCCAAGGGAAACACAGCTGTAAGACATAAAGTGAGGGTGGCACCAGTTTCCTGGGGGAACACTGTCCCCGAGGGAGCGACAGTCTGTGGATTCCCAGGTGCAGGGGCCTGTGGCACATCCTCTATCCCTCCCCAACCTTTGTCTTGTCTCACCATGTCATGGTTCCAGCCCCGAAGAGGCCTCAGAGAGAATGCCATCTCTCCCCCTCATTCCCCCAGATGCCAACACGCACCCCAAAGCTGGTGCGTGTGAGGAAGAATGAGGAGGGCAAAGCTCTTAGCCAAGGGAGCTTTCCAGAATGTCAGCTGCCTAACGACAGCGACAGGGAACATGCCACCAGCGTTTACGATCACAGATTCCGTTTTCAGAGCTGAGACCATCCAATACATTCCTGGCTCAGTTCTACATAAGGAAGCCTGCTCCCAGGCATGAGGAGAAGGAAGATGGCCCAAAAGGTATAAAATGCCAAACCTCTGCCTGGCCTCTAGGTCCAAGCCCAAGTCTTTAGAAGAGAAAAATGCAAGCAGTATGAAAAGTATGACAACTGTAAAATCAGAAATTCCTTTTAATCTCATTTCATGGGCAACACTGATACACTGTAAGGCATGAAATTTTTATTTCATGTCAATTTCACTGGGATTTCACATGCAGATTAATTTGTTCATCCACATAAACATATACTGCTCCTAGGTCTTGCCTCAGCATCTGTCCTCACTTAGTATTACAGAAATCCTGCATCGCATTAAAGGCACTTAGAGTCACTGCGATCTGCTACTCCATTATGCTGCCACATTTTAATTGGTGAACACTTTATTAAGTTCCTGTATTCTGGCAAGGGGTTTCGTGAGCCCTCAGGGCAGGGAAGCGAGCTGCCTAGAAACGTGGCTGGGTGCTGTGGTGGGCAGCAGATGGCCTCCACCCCCCAAGTCCTTGTGTAGTGCCCTCCTCTGGGAAGTGGGCTGACCCTGGGGACTGGCTTCTCAGGAACAGAATACAGCTAAAGTAACAGGATACCGCTTCTGATTAGGTTAGGAAAGACTGGGCATCCATCTTTCTGGCCTGCATACTTTGGTGAAGGAAGCTGCCATGCTGGGGAGTCCCACGTGGCAAGGAATTGAGCGTGGCCTCTGGTCAATGGCCTGTGAGGGACTGAATCCTGCCTACAACCACACGAGGGAGCTTGGATGAGGGTTCAGCCCAGTTATGCCCAGTTATGCCAGCGGCTCTTGCTGACTCTTGATCACTGTTTGTGAGAGCCAACAGTCAAGGACCCACCTGGGCCATGCCTGAATGCCTGGCACGCAGAAAATGAGATTATAAACATCCTTTTAGGCCACTAAATTGTGGGTAATGTGTTATGCAGCAATAGGCAAGGAATACAAGTACCCTTAGCTACCTGGAAAAACAAGTTCAGCAGCTGTTTGTCAGTCCACTGGGTTCAAAGGCAAATTCTCTTGGGTAGTTGGTGGAAGAGTTAAGCCATTGCATCATGGTTCTCCCCACAAAGTGCTCCCAGAGCCCCCACACCTCCACTCCACTGGATGATCTAGGTGTGGGTGCCCAGTGGTACCTTTTGGGGTTCTTCCAATTTTTATAGATTCAGCTCCCTCAGCGGTTCTTAATATGAACCACACAATACATAGAAAATTGTTGACTCTCTTCTCACTTCTCCCATGGATGGTACATAATAGTAGCCTTCCAAATACACGGAAGAGAAGTTAATTCAGTTCATACAGTGGATGTCCTGGGGCTTTAAGGCTTAATTCTCTGGCAGAAAGGTTGACCTAGATGGTGTCGTGGACACCCCTCCATGAACATAAGGCCGTTTAACAGAGGACTTGATCTCGGGGTGAGCCTACTTAGGCCAACAAACGCTTTCCCTTGCACCAACATCACCATATTCCTGGTTGACTCTACCTGTCAGGCCAGCTCAGGGCCTGCAGTTCACTTCTGCCTCCTCAGAGTACCCTCCTTGATTTCTCGGCCACCTACTCCCAGCACAATCAGATTTCTAAGAAAACCTACATCTTGACCATTCTAGGGTACTTCCACCATCCGAGTCATTGCAGCCTGTAGATCAGAACAGTGTTCCCAGAAAACAGCACTGCAAGCCCATTTTCCTGGCAATGTAAGAGGGCCCCATTGGGTCTTTGCTGACAACTGGGAAGCTAACTGGGGAAGGAGAGCACTATGATGTAAGAGGCCAGGATATCTGGACTCCCCTAGAGTCTGGCTCAGTCTTGCTTCTACTTTATTTTGCAGCCCTCAGCAGCTGGAAGACCTTTCTCTCTCTCTCTCTTTTTTAATATGAAATTTATTGTCAAATTGGTTTCCATACAATACCCAGTGCTCATCCCAACAGGTGCCCTCCTCAATGCCCATCACCCACCCTCCCCTCCCTCCCACCCCCCATCAACCCTCAGTGTAGTCTCAGTTTTCAAGAGTCTCTTATGGTTTGGCTCCTTCCCTCTCTGACTTTTTTTTCCCCCTTCCCCTCCCCCATGGTCTTCTGTTAAGTTCCTCAGGATCCACATAAGAGTGAAAACATATGGTATCTTTCTCTGTATGACTTATTTCACTTAGCATCACACTCTCCAGTTCCATCCACGTTGCTACAAAAGGCCATATTTCATTCTTTCTCATTGCCAAGTAGTATTCCATTATGTATATAAACCACAATTTCTTTATCCATTTGTCAGTTGATGGACATTTAGGCTCTTTCCATAATTTGGCTATTGTTGAAAGTGCTGCTATAAACATTGGGGTACAAGTGCCCCTATGCTTTTTGGCTCCAGACAAACCCCTGAGTTCCTGCAACACTAGAGAGTACTTGCTTAGGCACTCCCTACACCACGAGCTGTTGGACAGTGTCTCCAGGAGAAGCCCATGCATGCTCTGTGAATAATGTGTACACATGTCAAATCAGTTGGGCAAATGAGAAATACTGGAAAAATACTAGATCACCTTATTCATGATCTATCGATGAACATGAACATGGTAAATGTTCTGAAACCTGTGCGAGCTTATTGTTTACCAAGATTTGACCTCAGAACCTGACCTCTCCCCACCCTTGCACCTCCCCCCCCCATCCTACAATCCCTTGCCTATAATGAGAACTCAGCTATTTACTGGGTATATGATGAGTAAAGCATAGCATTTAACATCCTACTAAAGAGAATTCTGTGGGACACAGGTTTAGAAAATGTTGGTTCTAGCTCCCTCTTTTTTCAGATGAGGACACGGAGCCCCAGAACAGTGCACTGACCTGCCCAAGGCCACCCTGCTAGTTAGTGGTCAAGCTAAGATCTTCTGGGCCTTACCACTGAACTTGCTGTTTCCTTAAGGCAACCAAGATTGGGGGCGGGGGGCTGTCAGATGATACAGAGAGGCCCAAGGCTCCAGTCCACATGGGGTCACTATCCACTTCTGCCTCTCAGTGTCCTTTAACCACCCTCTCCCTGCCAAATCCTACCACCAAGGTCCCTAGTACATCTCTACCTCTAATGGAAACTTTTTAGTCTTTGTCTTACTTGTTATCCCTGTAGCATCTGACACTGAGGGTCACACATTTTATTAAATACTTGGTTCTTTGCTCTTGGCTTTCGTGAAATCACCTTAGTGTGGCTATTCTCTTCTTAGGCTGTCTCTTCTGGGTTCTCCTTTTCTTTCTTTCCCTCATCTAAAATTCTAGTGTTCCCCCCCAAATTCTCTTAAACCATCTTCTCTTCAGGCTCTTCTTTGGATTACTCAACTTTTTTCTAAGGCTTCAATTTCCTATCTGTTTTCTAATGACCCCAACCTTATCCCTCATCCTGATGAGCACCTTCTCTTGGATGTCCCCATGAGGTGACCTCTTCACCCACCCTCTGCCTCCAGCACCTCGGCCAAGCCTGCTGAGCCCTTTGTGTTCCCCAGATCACCATCTACAGTGTGCCCAAACCCAAGAGATATTCTTGAATCCTGCTTCTCCCCCACCCCCCAACCTAATTAAAGGCCTAGTTCCACCAATCTTTACTTAACTCTCCACCTGGCTGTTTCTCTACATTCCCATCATGTCTTCTCTGGATTACTGCAGCAACTTCCAAGCTGGCTTTATCTCCTTCCAATCTATCCTGCATGCTGCAGCTAGAATGATCTTTCCATACTGCCAATTTTTAATACATTTCAATGCTGCCCTACTGCTCATGAAATAAAGTTGAAACTCCTAATCACGGCTTACCATCCCAGTGACCCAGCACCACTTCTGACTCCTCCCCTCCATGATCCTAGTTTCTGCCATGTTCTTCTGCCTGACCCCCCTCCTTCTCTCTCCGGACTTCTCTGCAGGCATGGCCTCCCTCCTGCATGTCTGAAATGTACTCTCCTCTCTTCCAAGGCCAGGCAGTCTTCTCTTCTTCTAATCTTGGCTTGGAAGTTACTTTCCCCAGAAAGCATTTCTTGATCTCCCAAGGCTTTTCCAGTGTATGGAAGTATACTTTCCCCCCCCAGGACACCTCTGTAATTTATTACCAAACACTGCGAACTTACTTTTCTGTCCCCTGTACTGTCAGCTGTAGCAAAAACAAGGACACATTTGTGGTTGTGACCTCAGAACGTAGCACGGTGATTAAGCACAGTAGATACACAACACGTGTCTGAAGAAATGAGTGGATGCGTGAGTGAGGGAGGAAGTAGGTGGGCTCCCACCGGGGCAAAGCCAGAGAGGACACTGTCCCTTGCCAAGTTATGAGTGACACCAGCTCAAGGGAACTGCTGGGCTATAAGATGAGCCAGGTGCCAAGGTCAGTCATACAGAGAAGAGATACCAGACAAGTCACCAAAACTGAAGCTGGAGTATGCAGCCACAGTGGCAAAAACTGGGAGCCTCGGGCGATGGCTGTCCTGGGACACAGCTGGGACAGTCATCTGGTGCCTGTGCAGAGCTCTGGCGTGTTCTGTGTAGCACAGGAAATACCCAGCTGTGTTTACAGGGCTGGAATGTTCCTCTTGGTTACCAAAGTCTCAGGGACGAGGAACAAGGCGTCCACAAGGGAGATGGGACAGACTGACTGCTACCTGACCGGGATGCCAGACATGGCCCAGACACCCTCTTCACCCGGACTCATGCTGTCCAATGTGGCGGACACTGGGCACTAGAGTGTGAAACACACACGAGACTTCAAAGACTTTGTATGAAAAAGAATGCAAAATAGTTCATCACACTCATGGCATGTCAAAATATTTGGGTATACTGAATTAAGTAAAACATATCATTAAAGTTAATTTCACTTGTTTCCTTTGCTTTTAAAATGGGACTACTAGAAAATTTTATAGTACCCATGTGGCTTACATCTATTTCCATTGGACATCACTGTCCTTGGTATTACTGAACCTTAGCTTGTAGGCAATCCAGTTTCAGATTTTAGTATTAGTGTCAGGCAATGGTTTCTAGATGATGGGTTCTTTTGTAGGAGTAAAATAAAACTCAAAAAATTATAAAGACCAGGATGCCTGGGTGGCTCAGTTTGTTAAGTGTCCAACTTCAGCTCAGGTCGTGATCTCACGGTTCGTGAGTCTGAGCCCTGCAACAGACTCTCTGCTGCCAGCACAGAGCCCTCTTTGGATCCTCTGTCCCCTTCCCTCCTCTCTCCCCGTTGGTGTGCTCTCTCTCAAAACTAATTAAACATTTAAAAAATTATAAAGATCGTTACTAGATTTGCAACATTTTATTTTGCAGGAGAGGATATCTGTTAAAGACCCCATCCTCTAATATCATTTCATAAAAGAAAGGGGGTTTGGGATGCCTGAGTGGCTCAGTCAGTTGAGCGTCCGACTTCGGCTCAGGTCATGATCTCGCGGTTTGTGAGTTCGAGCCCTGCGTCGGGCTCTGTGCTGACAGCTCAGAGCCTGGAGTCTGCTTCAGATTCTGTCTCTCTCTCTCTCTCTGCCCCTCCCTGCTCATGCTCTGTCTCTCTGTCTCTCAATAATAAAGAAACGTTAAAAAAATTTAAAAAAAAAATGAAGGGGTTTAAACACTAAGGCTGCTATTTAATTTAAAATTAAACACTATTTAATTTCATAATAATTAAAAACTCTTTAAATTGTAAAATTAAGCTTTAAGAAAATCTTTCTCATGGCCTCCTCTCTCCCCCAACACCGACAATCAGAGTTGCACTGATTCCCATGTGAAAGTACAGCTCAAAGATCCGTCCACTAATTTATATGAGGCTGTGTTTGACCACCCCCGCCATGGCATGGACACCAGACACTGAGGACAGGCCATCTCCACTCGGCTCTGGACCCAGCAGCCCCTGCTCCGTTCTTGGGGGGTGCTGATGCTAATATGTCAGTATGGTTTTTCCAATCTCCTATCCCAATTTTTTACTTCCTCCCACACTTTTGCTGCCCATACAACCTGGGCTCAGGATGTACCCCTGACTAGGAAATACAGCTGCCTGGGGCTGTATTTAGGCCTCGTAGAAATGGCCACTGCTCCACTCTGCACAGGACCCCTTTCCTTGTTTTTTCCAGACAACTGATTCGGCTGTGTTATGTTGACCAGCTCCTTCGAAATCACTGGGACCCTGCGTTTCGGGGGAAACCATGGGTAGACAGAAGTGCCTTCTCTTCAGGATGAGGAACTGCTCTCGGGAGGCAGCAAAGAGCCCTCTCTTGGGTTGCTGCCAGGATCTGTGTTAGCTGGTAGCGGGCACCACCCAGATGGCAGCTATGTGCGTGTGTGCGTGTGCCTGGGAGTGTGTGCATATGTGCGTGTGCACACACATAGGGGATAATGTGCTCAAAAGGCAAGTGCAGAGTGTAGCTGGGACCAGGAAGTGTGGAGGTGGGCCAAGGCCTATTTTCGAAATGTTTCTGGAAAAGATTCCTCGGTGTCTGGGACGAGGGCTCCTTCAAGTCTTATTTTAGCCCTGCTTGAATCACATTACACAATAGTAATAACAGACAACACCTACTAAACCCTGGCTCCGTCTCAGGTCTCCTTCCAAGAGCTTTAGATCTGCGCAATGATTCTCAGAGGTAGGTGCTGGGACTCCTCCTCTCTCATTCTGGGGGGGACTGTGAGGGCAGGTCAGAAAGCAGCAGAGCCTCCATCTAAAACCAGGTGGGCTGACTCCCGGCTCTGCGCTCTCACAGGCTCCACTACGGGACCCTTGGATGGTCATTTGACCTGCGGGCTCCCAGCCTTTATTTCACACTGGCCTTTCTCTCTGTCTTTGGTCTTGAAGGGCACATGCTGGAAGGTTCTGGAAAGAGGGAAAAATAACAAGTATCTCCCCTGCTAAAGAATGGCATCTCCCTTTGATGTTCCCTGAGCTATTATTTCCTGATATTTCTCAGACTTTCCAGCTAAAGGATCAGAGAATAGTCAGTCCTTCATTTTACCTTTTGCCTTCAGTCCTCAGACTGAAGTAGCTGAGATAAAACCTGTGGTCTAGTGACTCCAGGAATGTATCCAGGCCCAGCCCACCGAGCTCAGGAATGGTCTGGTTGAGGGCCAAGTGTCCCTTACCTCTTCTTCTCTGGTGGACTGACAACGGTGTGCCCCCTGGAAGGTCCGAGGTAGGGAGGTAAGCAGCAAAGCCTTCCCACACCGTCCCAAGCCCTCCTAGGCAGTCCATCCAACCATCCCCAAGTCAGCCCTGCCCCACATTCTGCCTCCACCCCACCTTTCATTCTCACTTCCATCTGCCCAAGCTGGGTCCACACCCTTCAGCTCCTAGACTATTCTTCCGCCTATAGAGTCTCCCCTTCATCTCCTTCCTCCCTGCTTTCCACACTAATGTCCCTAACACATGCTTCACACACCACTGTCCCTACCCTCACTCTGTTCCTTGAAGCCAAGCCCTGACCGCATCCCAAGGTCTCCCCATCGGGCTAACCTCCAGCCTTGCCCCACAGTTCCCCTGCCTGAACCTTCCAGCCCTGCTAACCTGGTTCACTCACTCACCTCCAGCACAATCTCCACATGCCTCCCCATCCCCAACCCCCACCCCCATCTTCCTGTCCAGGGCTGCCGAAATTATAGCTTTTGTGCCACCCACGTCAGCCCCTACCACCACCCTTCTCGTGGGAGTTACTCCGTTGTCTGCAAAGCTATACTGTCTTCTCCGTGGGCAGGGCCCACTTTTTTACTTCTTCTTGTCCTCAAGGCAAGTTAGTCAACCGACCAGAGTCAATGTCCTCATCTCTAAACCCGAATCACAGCAAGGTGGCTGGGAGGCTTAGCCGGGAGAACATATACAAGGTGCCTACCATGTGTCATGGGAATAGTTTGATCAATAAACATTGGCTGTTTGTGGTCCCGGATTTATGCGCTAACACAGAGAATCCTTTGTTGAGTGAAGGTGGTTTTAAATTTCCCGTGATTTGATTTCCTCCCTCTGTTCCGGAGGATTCTTTCCCGCACCTGCACTCCCAACCCTCATGTTTTCAGTAGACAGTTTGAGAGTGAATCCAGCGAGATGCCCTTTGAGTCCACAGTCCCTCAGCGGGTACCGATGAAAGGCTGAGTGCCGGGCACTCTGCTGGCATACCCGCCCCAAGTTGCTCTAGGTCACAGGGGGGAGAGGACGTGTGTCCCTCAGGGTAATGAGTGCTCAGAGGTGAGCATGGGAGTGAGAAGGAGCCTCTGAACTTAGCCCAAGAGGGTGAGATGTCTTCCTGGAGAGCACTCCCTGACCCCATAGAAGGATGCCCTGAGCAGACAGGGCAGCAAAGACGAACAGGAATGAAGCCTCGAGCACAGTCGGGCAGCCGCGAGCCCTGGCTGGCTGGGGAAGAAGTGAGCCGGCAACATTTGAAAGATCTCAGATGGGGAGCAAAGGGTCTGCATTTGGAAAGCTCTCCGTGGAAGAACAGGAGAGGATGGACGGGTGAGGAGTCAGCGCCATGCTGGAGGGCGGTAGGCAGCTGCTGCACTCACCCAGGTGAGAGGGGACAGCCACGGAGCGTGGCAGCAAGGCCAGCGCCCAAGGGCTGTCTGGGAGACAGAGTCAACAGAATGAGGGCAGACAAAGCCGGGCTCCAAAGGTTTGGGCGTGCGTCATAGGTAAACAGCGGGACCTATCCTGAGATGGGACAGGTGAGAGCAAAGCGGGTGCCTGCTGTCTAGAGAGATGGTGGCAGTGGGCTCAGCGAGGCTTGGGGTAAGGAATAAATGTGTCCATCTGACAAATCAAGGAGAAATGCAGAAGAGCAAAGAATCGGGAGAGCAGATACTGCTCTGGTTAGCATTAGAGTCATGGTGGGGGCAGAAGGTGACAGCTGTCTGGATACATGTGTTCCAGTCAAACATCAGGGTTCCTCCTGCTGCATCAGGGATACCAAGGATAACTACAGCGGCATTAGCCGATCCTGCCCTTGTTACTCCAACGGAACTCTGGCCGCTACATGACTCCGTGGGTCCCCCTTCTTCTGTCACATCGTGCATCCTTCAGCTGCTTTTCCAGCCCGCTGCTCGCGTCACTCCATCCCACTGTCTGTCACCCTGGCCAGCACCAGCTTTCCACAGCCGCCTGCCCACAGCTGTCACCTCCTCTGCTCTTTTCATCTCCCGTCAGACACGGTTCCACTTCCTGGCCCCCGGCCCTTACATCACTCCCTCTGCTGGCCTTGGCTTCCATCCCCACTATTTTAAAAGTACACATTTCACCAGACGGGGCATCGCGATTGCCTCATTGCTTATTTTGCACTCTGGTTTTTAAAGTAAGTTTGACATTCAGGCAAGCGAAGTGTTTTGGCGCCAGGAGCCAAGGCTGAGGCAGGAAGCTCTGTGCAGAACTTCTCTGCCCGCACCCTCTCCACCCCCGCACCACCTTGTTCTTGGAGCACACCCCAACTCAGAGGTGGAGGATGGGGCGCGGAGCCAGGACCTCTCCAAACTCATTCCCGCAGCTCCTTGCTCCCTCGGGGCTGGCACCCTCTCCCCACTGCCTCCCAGACCTGCTGCGGAGCCTGGAAAGATCACAAGGCCTGGGTGCTAATGCTGATCCTGGTATTAAGACCATTCTGGCAACTCATCACAGCTAACAGTCACGAGTGCTTACTAGGAGTTGAAGACCATGCTCAGCATTCGACGTGGATTATTTTGCCTCACCCTGACAGCATCCCTGGGTGTGGTTATTATTCCCATTTCACAGATGACAAACTGAGGCTTGGGGAGCTTGAGTAACCCACCCGAGGAGCAGCTAGCAACCAGCAGACATGCCGTACGTAGCTCAATGCTCACAGGGCAAGGAGACCTAGCCTTGCCACTCAGTCCACCAGTTACGGTGCCTGGGCTCTGTTTCCTCCCCTGTGAGGTGGCGGTGTCCCCTTCACCCAGACGCTATTAAGGTCATGTGACAGGGATGTGAGACCGCTCGGTGAAGTCTCCTAGAGAGACGAGGTGTGGCCACTCTTGTTCTGAGGACTCACCGAGGTTCCAATCTTACTTAGGAATGGTGCCAGCTGCCCGAGCCTCCCAGGATGTCCTCGAGCCCGTTCTGCTAGGCCCGTTTCTTCCTGGCATTAGAGGCACAATGGGGTACATCACACCAGACGATCGTTTTTTGAAGTGCTGGGAGGTAATGGTGACCGAACACAAGAGTGGCAATAAAGGACAGCTCTAAAGGTCCTGCAGGCCCTCTAGTCCCCTTAGGAAGGGAAGTGTGTGAGGGGAAGGATTTATCCCCAGGGGGAGGAGAGGTGCTGCTGAGCTGGAGGGAGCCGTGCTTCTGGAAATAGCCTCCAATCAGATTCAGTTCCTAAGTCAGTTTCTGCACATTCTTACCAGAAGTGTTTTCAACCAGCAAACAGGGCTGGAAGTGACCTTAATAAGCATCTCTGAGCTACTTCTCTCTTCTTTCCTGTGAGGAAGCAGATACCCTGATAGCTAAAGAGTTGGCCACTATCTTGGAAAGGACTCAGGGCTTCCCACGCTCAGTCCAGGGGTTCCCCTCCATTTTCTCACACTGCCACAATGTGCGAGAAAACGTCAGAAAACAATCAGAAGAGAAGCAGGTTATTGAGAATGAACTAAAAATCAGGCTTCGTGCTTGGCTCTTGGCCAAAGGGCCGAGAAAGGTGAAGAGAGCAGGTATGAAACACTTGACCGAGTAGTGGTGCGGCCCATGACCTTACGAAAGGTGGTCCACGTCACTGATCCATGAGGACAGGCAAACTGAAACCATGGTGAGATAGCACAACTCAACCTCTCAAGGCCTCAAGTGAGACCGACCGCCAATCACTAGTGCCTCACTGCAAAGACGCAGAGCAATTGGACCTCTCATGTGCTGCCGGTGGGGTGGAAACAGGTGTGACAGTTTCACTGGGGGTTTTGCAGCATGTACCAATGCTTCTCGGGACACGTCCACATGTTCACCAAAAGACAAGGACACGACTAACCAAAGGAGCATGGATCATACGAGCCCCACACTGGAAAAAGCCCAAAGGAGCATTCAAAGCAGAAGATATATACATTGCAACATACAAAGAAATACTATACAGCAATGAGAAAAAACACGCCGTGTCTCGCAAAATGTGGCTAGATTTCACGCATATAATTTTGAGGGAAGCCAGACACACAAGAGTACATACCGTGGAAGCCCATTTTTATATATAAAGTTCAAAAACAAGCAATGCTAGACAATGGCATTCGAAGTCTGGATCGTGTTACCTATGGTGCGGAGTAGGCGCGGGGACATATGGGTGGTTCTGGAAGGCTGAAACTCAGTCTTCTTTTTCTTTCTTTCTTTCTTTCTTTCTTTCTTTCTTTCTTTCTTTCTTTCTTTCTCTTTCTTTCTTTCTCTCTCTCTCTCTTTCTTTTTCTTTCTTTCTTTCTTTCTTTCTTTCTTTCTTTCTTTCTTTCTTTCTTTATTTGATTTTTAAGTAACCTGCATTCAACATGGGGCTTGAACTCACAACCCCGAGATCAAGAGTCCCACGCTCAACCGACTGAGCCAGCCAGGCACCCCAAGTGTCTTCTTTTCCTTGAGGGAGATGTTTGATGTGGGAATGTGGGCATGTTCTCTCTGGAAATTTCTTCAAGCGGTCCATGTATGAACTGTCAGCTTTGCTGTATATATGTGCTACTTTGATTCAAAGTTTACTTAAGAAAAGATGGAGAGAGGTTCTGGGTCTTGGTGTGTATTTTGGTCTTGCGGGGATATTTCAAAAGCTGCAGAAGTGAAAGAATTCAATACAGCCTATGACATAAGCAAGAGCCACAGCCAAGCTCAACAATGCCTTCTATTTCCCTCAGAACTCCAGCTGTCTGGGTGTCCATGACAGCACTAAAGAGAACACCCCAGAATGCAGAGTGCAAATCCAGGGTCTCCTCCTCAGCCTTCTGCCTTCTTAAAAGGGTACACCCCAAAAACAACCAGAAAAAAAATAATTTGGAGGAGAGAATGATGCCACCTTCCCCTTGGTGTTACTGGCCCCTGTGAGCACAGGTCGCTTGTTCTCAAGGCTAGCTTAAGGGAAAAGTCTTCCGGGGGGGAGGGGCCCACTGCTGAGAAGGTACTGGTGGCCTGTGGAGGGTACTAAGGAATGTCAACTTTTGTTCAGAACGACCCTTCCCAACCTCCTCCTTTCTTCTACAGAAGGATGCTCCTCCCTTAGCGTTCCAGACTTGCCTATGGTTCCCCATGGTTTGTATGTCCCAAATGGCAATGTCTCTGCTATTCCTGAATGAGCTCATTTGTTGCTGGATAACCTTTGCTGTTTAACTTTTAAGGCTGACACCTAATAACCTAAGACTCAATAATCTGTAGGATAAATTTTTCAGGGGCAGTATTTTCATTCCAAATCAGTTTCCCCTCCTGGGTCCTGAACACACTTCTCCGTCTCTTTCCACATCTCTTTCCATAACCTCCTTCCTCAGGCAGCATGCAATAAGGGAGGCGAACCCAGCGGGGAGTGAGGGAAATGTGGGCTCCAGAACCAAAGCCATTTAGTGCCTTTCAAAGGCACACAGGTCCTTCTTAGTCTTGGTGACAGAACACCAGAAGAAATTATTGACTCCGTTAACTACCTGAAATATGTTATATCTATGCCTCCAAGCAAAGCTAAAATAGAGACATCAAACTAATTGGGAATTGGGAAACAGAGTCCTCAAGCATCATCTCTTCTCCTTCTCCTTGTCCCACAAGCACCAGTAAACACACACACACACACACACACACACACACACACACACATACATATATGTGTGTGTATATATATATATATATATACACACACACCCCAAGCATCTTAAAATTTGAGTTTCAGCCAAGCATTGACTAGCTGTATGATCTTGGACATGTCCCTTAAGCCTTCTGAGCCTGGATCTCTTTAGCGAGGTATAGGCTTCATCTGGTAGTCTTGCTCTCCAGGACTGATGCTCAGTCCTAAACCCAGCAGTCAGATGGCGGTAAAGGACAGACTCTTTTTCCAAGTCCCCATCAACAACTTTTTCCTCTGGACCAGTTCTCACTTCTCGCCTCTCCCACCTCACCCCAGAGCAAACTCCCCACCCCAGGGGGATCCTCGCCCTGAGGATCCCACATCACACTCCACCCGCCTTGGATCAGCCCCAGTTCAGGCCAAGTTTGGTTTTGGACATTGCCTACCCTCCTCTGGGGCCGGGGGGCCGGGGGGGGGGGTGTGTGTGGCGGTGGTGGTCCCGTGCAACACTGCTGCCTGGCACAGTTCTGCTCAGTCCTACCTTGGTCCCCCTTCCTGTTGGCAGGAGCTCAGCTGACCCTGTACCAGCTAGGGCATCTCCGGGGGTTGCTGAGATGATGAGGAAGTGCTGAGACAAAAGTGAAGGCACCCCAATGTTGACTGGATTAACACTTTGCTACAATGCGGCCCCACACTTCCCTTTCAGAGTTATTCTCCCCTCCGTCATCCCCACTCCAAGGAAATTACGCTGACTCACACATAACACTGTGGCTCTTCCAACCAATCTCCTCCTCTTCACATATGCTGTTCCCTCAACCTGGGATGCCTGCTGCCCCCTACCTGTCACCCTCCATCCCAGCTTAAATACCATTTCCTCGGAAAAGCCTCCACCTCTCATCCACATGTAAATGCCTTCTCCTGGGTAGGCCAGCTTCATGCTGTTTTGACATTCTTACAGGAAAGCTCCTAAACTTGTATGGTTTGCTCCATGACCAAGACAGTAATAGCAACACCAAAACCAGAACAGGGTGGGAGATGGGCACGTGGCAATCAAGGACAGGAAGTCTGTGCATTAGCTCCAGAATCAAAAATATGGCCTCAGAGCAATCCACAGTTGAGTATCAGGAATCAGTCCCATGTGCATTTCCCCCATAGACCATGAGCTCCCTGGGAGTGGGGACCAACTTCTAGGGTAGAGCTTGGCATGTGGTTAGTGCTCAATGAATGGGTCAAATGGAAAAGAAAGGGAAAATGAATGGATGATTGAGACGCATAATGTCAAAGCTGGAATGAGCTTAAACAAGGTATGAGAACACATTAGCTAATCCGGTTTGTTCAGAGGAATTCTCATCACCAAGTTTTCTTGACTGGTCCCCTTTCAAAGGCTGAGATGCTGCCTCTTCAGGAAATCCACCTGAAACTCACAGAGCAGGCAATGATGGAGGGACAGGGGTAGCAGGCAAGGACCCAGGGGACCAGGAGTATAAGGAATCCTGGCCCAGAAGCACCTTCTATCTCTGCCTGTATGTCTTCTCTTCCACTCCTACCCTGGGGAGAACCCCTTCCTGTGCCCAGTATCTGGTACTCAAATTGCCACCCAGGGTAGCAGATACTGTTCTCCTGCAGAACCATTTCTAGGATATTCAGAAACTCCTCCTGCTACCACCCTCCAAGGCTCCCTGGGATTCCAGGATGCTCTGGAGTGAAGCGCACTCAGAGCTACTATCCACAGGCTCACCAACTCCTATATTGAAAAATGGTGCACAGGAGGGATCAGAACGTAGCAGATGGGGAGAGCATGTTTGCAAAAGCTAAGTGGCTGTGATGGGTTTCCTCTCTCCTCCTCTCTGCCTCGATGTAGAATCACCAACTCTGTGCTAAGCTAGTGGAAGAGGCTTGACTCTGAGGGAATATGAACATTTTTTATGCTTAGCTGTTCCAGCCGTAACGATTTTTATCCTATTACTGCTAAGTGACGAGTACAAGGAGAGAAATGATGATGATCTTTGGCAGCCATTCCAACCGAGTAAATACAAGGAGGCGAGAAAGGCGATCCCAGACTGGGCCACTGCCCCTTCATTTCCCAGGATGAAAAGGAGCAAAGGAAAAATGTCTTCCTGGTGAGATGTATCGAAGTGTGGAATTTTCTCTCCAGGCAAGCGATGGGTATCCCACTGTTTGAACCATTTAGCACTGCACTGGACAAAGGCTGGGAGAGTATGCTGAGGGGAACAATCAAACCAGCCGGCCAGGAGGAGGTGACCTAATGAGGCTTCCCAGCTGTAACGTCTTGCAGCTCACGGCTCATGGGCACAGTCCACCCTGCCACCTGCTCCCTTGCAATCAAAGCAAACCCATAATAAGTATTGCTAGGCAACAGCAAAAATACACGTTTGCTTTATCAAAATATTTCCTCCCTTCTTGAGGGGTGAGCCTCCGTTTAATGGCTTCTTGTCTGCCAGATGTTTTATGTGCTACTTGGATGATGGCAAATCCAGCTGTTACCACCAAAATGTGGTGACAGCGGTGGGGGGGGGGAACACCTGGAAAATGAGGACTATTTGTTGGACCAGTCAGTGCCTGATAAACAGGAGAGCTCCCCTGGGAAATCTTTTTAGGCTCACCCCAGCTAGCTGCTATCTCTTCCTTACACTGAAATAGTTACTCATGGCACACTACCCCCACCCCGATAAAGGCAGCCACGTCTTTATCCTCGTGACCCTGCAGGGCCTAGGAAGTGTCCTGGGAGTTAAGGCTCTTGTAGGCATTAACAAGATTGTGGGTCTCAGGGGGAAAATGTGGCAGTAGGTTGCTCCGATGCAAGCACAACTGTTGGGTTCCCACGGAGGCGGGTGGGAGAGGCGAGTGCATGTATGCGGATACATCTGGAAAGAGAAGACCAAGCATAGAAGAACGCACTTATGTACAACTGCAGCGACTTGTGCACTGATAAAGCTTTAAGGCCACCTCGTCTGAGTGCAATGAGAACACAAAGCCAAGAAAGGAGCAGGGATGTGCGAAAGGCCATTGCTGGTCACCTGGTCCCCACGCCTTTCACAGGCCCTGGACCAGGGATGGGGAAACTGAGCTATGGCCAAGACATGTCTAAAGGCCGATGACAGCATGTTTCAATCTCAAGACCGTGAAGACTGCATTAGGTTAAATGTGGGCGGGCATGGGAAGGTTAGGCTGTCAAACTCAAAGGGTGAATGAGCAAAGGATCCACTTGAAACCATAGTTACTCATTTTCTAAACTATCCTGGGTATGGACATCACTCACTGGCACCCCCACGAAGCCCGGGAATGGGGAGCTCCAAGCCTGCCTGCTGGCCTTGGTCATTCCACTCTCCAGGGCAACCCGGCCATCTCCACAAAATACCCTGGGCTCCCTGGCTCAGAGGACCAAGAGAACAAGGTGACTGTTCCATCCTGTATGGGGAAATGAAGCCCCCAGCCTCTCTGGGGCTGCCTTCCCACGCTGCCCCGCCACGACGTCCTGGTCAGGGGTTCCACGCTGTCAGCGCATTTGGCTTTTCCATAGGCCCAGCTGCCTGTTGGGTGAGAACTTCGGCAGCCTCGTCCTCCTCCCCCACCCCACCTGCTGCCTCCCTCAGTCTCACAGCATCTTTGGATACCTGAGTGATGCCCCCCAGTGCCCGCCTCTCAGCAATGCTTGCTCTAATGCTCAGCTAATAGTTCTGTCTCAGGCGCTGTCCGCACGCATCCTATAAATCAGAATCCAATTACTGTAGTAAGAAAATTGGAAGCAAATTTAATAAGCTCAGGCCACTCCCCCATGCTGTTTCTTCACTCTTCTCTTTCCAGTAATGAGGGAAAATGCCTTTTTCCTTTCACTGAGTCTGTTCTCCTGTCCCTTCATCTAAAGCCTCCGAGCATGGAGGGAGTGGACGAAGGGGGCTTCTTCTTGGCCCTCTTTCCCTCTTTGCACATGAGGCAGATGGGAGGAAATAGTCAAGTGTCTCTGTGGGCTTAACCCCCCTCTCATTTGTTCAACAAACGTTTCTGGAAATCTTAGCCCACACCAGGCTCTGTAATAGGTGCTAGCAAAGATGAGTCTCCCAGAAGGCCAAAGGCCTTGTCCTGTTGCTGGGGCTGCTGATGCATGTTGATGTTTCCCTCTTGAGAAGTCAGCTAACAAGTGGGGCTGGCTTAACAGCAATGGCTCTCACTGCAACTTTGCCCCTCAGGAGACATCTGGCGATACCTGGAGACATTCTGAGTTGTCACACGTGGAGGCTGCTCCTGGCATCTAGTGGGTGGAAGCCAGAGATGCTTCCCACCTCCTACAATGCACAAGACAGCCCCCACAGCAAAGTATGATCCAGCCCCAAATGCCAACCACTGATTGAATCCCTAGTCTGTAGGATACAGGCCACCAGAGGACACAACTGGTCAGAGCTGTGACAGGCAGGGCCCAAGAAGGACCCCAGGCACTGCATCCGGATGAAGTCAAGATACAGGGAGGCTGGACTCACAGGATTAAGGGACTTAGCTGGGGGTTTTAACCTCCTGGACACAGGCTCCATGGGAAGCAAGGGCTGGAAGTAGGAGATCCTGGAGATAGAAGGTCACCCCCCAGTGGGGCCCATCTGAGGGAAGAACACTGGGCTTTGCTGGTGGTTGCTGGAATTCTCATTAGCACAAGAGTGATGTGGTCACAGGGTCAGCCCCATACCAGACTTAGCCTGGAGATGGCCTCTCCTTGTGCTAGCCTGGGGCTGTGCACACAGTTGGAGCTCAACACCACTGCCATGGCGGCCGGGTCCCTTGTGCTGGCCTTCATTCCCAATCACTCATCCTCCCCCATCCCTGGCCCTCATTCCCAATCACCTGTCCTTCCCTCTTCCTGCTCTTTCAGATCAGGATCCACAAATCTGAAATTCTCTGCTCCCAGAACCCCAGCTCCCACAGGGCAAGGTTAGTGCCCTGAGGCAGACATATGGCTGATAGACTTTTCCCCTCTGTCTTCCCAAAGGGGGCCTGGATTTCATCTAAATCCTCTCTCCTCCTCTTGCTGCCATGCCAGCAGATCACACTCACTTAACAAATGCAACATGCTGCAGAGGGCCCTGAATAGGACCCGGTAAACGTGAGTCCTTGGCAATAGTCTCAGTTCTTCCCCCACAACCAACACATATGTCCAGCCTTGTAAACCGCTTTCATTTCTGCCTCTCAGATCGCAGACCAGGGTGAATGCAGAAATTCATCCTATTCAACGCATCCCCTCGAACCTGTCTGGTCAGTGAACCCCCACCGCCTGCCCTCCTTCTGCAGGTTGGGGTACAGCTCTCACACGGATGCACCTGCTCCTTTCCCGGCAGGAAGTATCCATTTGTCCTTCCGGAGGGTCTCGCCATCTGGACTCAGGACAAGGAGGGACCTGCCTGGGACCAGTGGGGCTTCTCAGCCTTCTGTGTTCTATTTGCTCTTCTCCTACGTGTAGTCTCTACTCAGGGAAATAAAATGATCTAATTTTTAAAGAAAATTTTAGCAGGTGCCAGGGAACACGATACGTGCTGGGGAATTTTAACAGCAATAATACAAGACTCTGACTTTAAGAAGCTTTCAGGACGGCAGCAGGGAGTGTTCGAGGCACAGCCGGTGCCCTGGATCTCTGTCTGTGGGGGTCTTCCTGCTGCTAAGGAAGAGTCTCGTGGGTACCATAAGAAGAGAGTTAAGTTTACAAACCCTCCAAGTTAGAAGAAGCCACAGATACCTTATAGCTCATCGCTCTGGCTTTTATTTATGTGGGGCAACCGGGACTCCAGCTCTGTTTACGAATGACAGTCACTGACAAGGCCTGGTTGAGCTGCTCCATGGGAAACATGCTACATAAGTCAAGGTTTCTGAGTTGTATGGCCTTGTTGGGGAAACTGAGTCTACCAGCCTTCACAGACTGCCAACTTAAGCACCACCAGACAGACCAGCCTCATAAGTCATGAAAATTCATACTGCCCCGGTCATAAACCCATGTCCACAAGTGGGTACCCGCAGACCCAAACAAAGGTAGAAAGCTAAGAAGCTCATGCCAGCCATATAGCTTCTCAATTTAACCATGCCTTCAAGGCCCTCTACCCCCCACAGGCCAGTCTGCCATTTGAAGCTGGTGCAAAGTGAAATTCCTGCAGGAGACACAAACTCGTACCCGTGGGCCATTGGTGCAGCTGGGTCTCCCAGTTGTGGGCTAGGAGGCCAGCACAGGGGAGCTGGGGTCGAGGCTGACCTACTGACTCAGGCCTCATCAGGAAGCAAAGGGCCGCTTCGACTCCAGGAAGGATTGGTAATGAGGCAACGTGCCGTCACAAAGGCTCTTCTTGTTTAGAAAGAACCTTCCTGCATCGTTCCAGGCCTGATCTCCGCAGCCCATCCGAAGGTGTGGCCTGACCAAGGACATGGCAGAGTGGAGGCCATGTGAACGGGCTGCTCTGAAGCAGACAGCAATGGCATGTAAAGAGGCCCCTCTGATTTTTCCATCTCACAGGACGAAGTGCGCCTGGGCTGTCAGAGGAAAGGACCTCCCCCAGCGACAGATGAGGCCACCAACCTGACTTCCCGGGGATCTGCCCATCCTGCCCTCCCTCTGTTTGAAAGCCAGGCCAGGCCGTGGGAATCTGCCAGGGACAACAGGCCCAGGCTACAGGGTCTTTAGTGCTCTGTGACTTTGCGGTGAGGGAGGCAAGGTGCAGGGGGCTCCCCCCATTCTCCCTGCAGGCCCTTGGGGATGCCTCGCAGCAGTGAGTAGCACAGAGAGGGTAAACTACCACATCACAACACTTCAGCATCCAGCCGGCCAGGGACGGTTTGCCCGCCCCCATTGTTGGCATGGGCACCGCGCAAATCAAGCCTGCTGTGGCTCTGTCATGACCTCAGGGAAGGGCAGAGAGTAATAAGGGGGAAAACAGGGAAGTACCTCAAATGGCGAGTGTCCGGGACGGCCCGATTGCTGGAGATCCGCTCGCTTTCCCGCTGGTTGAAAGCATACAGCTTATAGGGATCGTCACCAATGCGCCACTTTTTGGCGTTCAGATACCGCCGCTCATCAAACTGGTCCCACAGGTCTTCCCAGTCAGTGTCCAAATTCTGTGTAGCACAAACGGGCAGTCCGTGAGAATGGCTCCCAGCCCTCCATCAGCCCTCTCTGTCAGTGCCCAACTGCAGAGAACGGAGTTTTCCTGGCACAGTCCAGCCCAAAGATGGGGCCAGAGGTAGGACGTTAGTAACACCCCCAGCAGCAATAACAGAGAACAACACAATGAAGACAGCTACCATTTGCTGAGTGCTATGTAGCAGGTGTTGTACAAGAACCTTTACCCACTTCTTATAGTAGTTCTAAGAGGTGGACAGTTCTCACATTCCCATTACATGGACAAGAAAACGGCCTGAATAAACTAAGTACCTTGCTCAGGATCCCACAGTTCAGAAGTGGCAGGGCCGGGACTTGGGTCCTAGAAGCCTGACCCCACAGGCCAGCTCTCCAGGGTAATTTGAGAACACCTGGCTGAAAAGAGCCAACACAGCAGGTGCAAAATGAGTGTCATTCCCCCCTGTGCCACAGGAAGAGATGAGAAGTAGGCGCTCCATCTATAATGGTGTGCTACCCACCAGATGGACCCTGGCGTGTTCCTTTCTTCCTCCAACCCCGGACTCTGTGGTTATTTTTAAGAAGCATCAGTCCCTCACCGTACGTGGAGACAGCGCTTGAGAATGCAGAAGGTGGCTTCTGTACTCAGGATCTTGTTCCATCCTCCCTAAACGCTCTGTGCTGAGCTGGGAAGACGAGTTTTCACAAGGCTTACAGGCTCGTCTGCACAGGTAGACGGTGGCAGAGGCCCAAAGCGGAGCGCAGTCTCCTGGGCCCTCCGGGGCCTCCACACAGCAGAGGAGGCGAGGAGATTTACACGGGGAGGGGACGGCTCCTGCCCAGAGCCAGGCCGCCTCGTCTGCCCTGCCCGCACCACCTCCGCAGCCAAGCGGAGACTCTCCACCCAGCCAGCAAGGTGCGGGCTTCTAGAGCCTCCACAAGCTGGATGCTTCCCTCGATGGCCACTGCCCAGTGGGTGCTGACACCATCACCTCTAGAGGAGAGCCACTGAGCCCTTTCAGGTTCGCCAAAGCAAAAAGCATTCTGTGTCTCTGGAAAGAACCTATTGACCGGACTCTGCCCTGGAATGTGGGGGCTGGGGCTCTGGGGCTGGCATCATCACCAAGGATGAGATCCTCACTTATGTGTTTTGACCCTAGTCGCTGTGCAAGCGTATGAAAAGCTGCCTGGGTACTGTCCATCCCGTCACCGACCAGGATGCCCTCCTGTACGTGGGGAGCCTGACAGGAAGGCCCCGGGGCAGGCCCCACACATGCTAGGGCAGGCGCTCCACCCACAGAAGGCAGCTCAGAGGGGCGGCTCGCCAGGGCACACATTTATCTCAGATACCACTTGATTTTATCTAGTAATTGATCTTTCTCTCTCTCTCTCTCTCTCTCTTCCTGTTATCTCCTTTTGAAACAGCATTCTCCTGCTAATAGCACAGAATGAAGCTTAGGAAACCAGCGATTTTTATCCAATAATGGATCTTATTAATGTCTTGGGATACTGCTGCTATACAGGGGGTGGGGTGTGAGATCCCTGGCCTGTGCTGTGCAATGTCACAGCCTGACAGCTGTCACCCATGCTTGGGACATCACTACAGAGCGACCCTGACATCCTTCTCTGCAGAGAAGGGCCATGGGGCCCCACACCACCTCGCACTGGCTCATTCCCAGTTAGATTCTCTGCAGTTCTCTACATGGTAAGTTCCTACAGAGCTCTGTGCCACAGAGGGGAGATGCAGAGACAGAAGGCTGCAGAGGGGTTGCAAGGCCACAGAGAGACATGCACGAAGACACCCATGACACCTATGCCAAAGGGGTGAGGGAAATGGGGAGGGCTTCCTGGAAGAGGTAGCAAATGAATTAGTGCTTGAAAGAGGAGCGGACAGTTTGCTTTGCTTAAGAGGAAATGGGAGGGGAGATAACAGGCATACTGAAAACCCAGATATAAGGCAGGAAGACCCGGAGGAGGGGGAATCCGGTCAGGGAATGGCTAGCTCAGGGATGGGGAGGCCCAAAGCGGAAATTGCAAAGAGCACACGAGGGAAAGAAAGCTCTGAAACACAGCTGGGTCTGTATGAAGCGGGTCCAACGGAAAGGTCTCTGGCCACATGTGCAGGACGAAGTGGAGGGAAGAGACTGCCATAAGGAGCCCAGTTGGCAGGGGACCTCAGTAATCCAAGCTGGTGGGAAGGGAAGCCTGAACTGGGGCAGTGCTGGGGCATGGCTGGACAGCTCCATGAAGCAGTTGGAGGGGCAGACCCTGTGGAGAGGCACCGCGGCTGGAGAAAGGGCAGGTAAACACCCCTTGGCCTCATCCCCTACTCTCTATTCACACCAGACCAGGCCCAGGACCAAGAGGGCATAAGACCGGGTTGTTTGCTCCGCCTGGCGATCACCACCCTCCGGGCAGCAAAGCATCTCTGACGTCCCCACCAGGATCTGCCTCCTTGGGGTTGGTGCCATGGGAACTTGGCTGGGATTCTGGCCCCCAGAAAGCCTAGAGCCAGAGTAACAGCCTGGCTGGCGAGGGAAAGTGTCTGAAAAACCAGTCAGAGGCATCCTTGGAGGGGACTGCTCCTTCCCATGGTCATATGTACAGAGCCGGTTCACACTTTGCTGCCCTGGGATCCACTTTGGGGGTGGGGGGGATCTCTCTGCACCAGGAGCTTGGTTTTCCTATAATGATATCTGGATGTATTAAATAATAGCGAGCCTGTGTTTAAAATACTAACACTACCATCCGAATAGCAATTTCTATTTTACAAGGCAGCTTGCACATATTGGCCCAGAACGCATGCACACACAACCCCATCTGGACAGGGAGGGATGGGTATAGAGAGGCTAGCTGGCTGGCTTGCCCAAGCTTGATGGCAAAGGGACTGGTGACTGAATCCTTCCTAGAACCTCCCAACACCTCGGTCTGTTCTGTCTTACCACGGAAACAAGCCAGGGGTATCTCCTCTGCTGAGAGTGAGTGGGCAGAGAAACCACCCCCCCTTGAGGAGTGAGGTGGGGGGGGGGCAGACCCAAAGGAAGGGCCAGCCACTCTTTCCCTGCCTGCCCCCATATCAAAGTGGCTGTAGCCCTCCCAGGATTTTTGAAGGGTCCCAGACTCCACCAGATATTTCCGGAACTAATTTGGAGTTGGTTTCCAAGCTCTTCAATGCATGAGTCCCCCTGCTCAGTCTCTGCGAGTCCAGAGTGCACATGGTATCCAGGTTTTGGATTCCTTGCTTTCTGGCTCATGTGACCATCTGGGACAGTGCCTGAACACACACTTTAACCTCCGCAAACTTTCCTATTACAGGAAGAGATACTGCTCTCTTAAACAAGAACACACACCCACGAGCCCCTACGAGACCCCACTCCAGGACCGTGTCCCCTCCTGTGTGGCCCTCATCGCCATCCAGCCACCCCGCTGCCCCCTAGAAAGATCACACTTGACTTTCTGACCAGAATTTACTGAGTCTGGAGTGTGTGTGTGTTTCTAATGGTAAGCACGATGCCACACACAGAAAACAAAAGACAATCTTTTCTATAGAATATACCTGATTAAGTCAGCCAAACCCCAGCTTAAATAATTTGGCACCAAAGACAAAAGCTCAGAAGAACATCCAAGTGGCTTCATTTCTTTCCTCCCACCATACTTTCATGAGACACCCCCAACCCCCTTACCTCCATCCATCCGTGGCCTGCTCCTTCTGTTCTACTTTCACACTGATTATTTTGCATTAATACTATTAGAGCTGATTATGTGGCTCTCTATTATTTTCCACTAATGCTCTTGTCTCCTCTCCTTTCCCAAGCTACCAGTTCACTTGTTACCCTAAGTTTCTTCCTTTTCGCCATCAGAATGAGAACGTCTCTATCCCTTGATGAGGCCTCTGTCCCATTCTGAACTGTGCTGATTATTATAAAACTTCTCAAACTTACCCCATGACAAAAGGACTAACACTCTGGGGGGGGGGGGGCTATCACATGTCATTTACATCTAATCCCGACAATCACAGATGCCAATTTGACCATTCCCATTTTACACCTGGGAAAACCAAGGCAGAGAGAGATTCAGTGACTTGCCCAATGTCACATGGGTAGTATGTTCTAGAGCCAGGATTTGAACCCCTGTAGCCTGGCTCCAGCTCCTATGCTCCCAGCTGTTAGGTGACACTGCTTTATCACAGCCTCACTGCCATCTTCTTGGGTCATCTTCAAAGACTATGTGTGTGTTTCCCATCATTTTTCTCAGCCAACTTCTTTCTCTGCATGGGGATCTTCCTCCCTCAAAGGGTCTCTGTGCCCCCTTCACCATCACCCCACCCGTCTATCACTCTCCTTTCTGGGCACCTAGTCTCCGCCCAGCCATGGCAGGAAGGGTACAATTCTGCAGGCAGATTCCTGTGGGAAGGTTGGAATATGTTAGGCTAACACATGGGAGATTAGAATTGAAAATAATGATATAACTTATTATTTAAAGATGAGATCATTCATCTATCCATCCAATGTTTGAAACTCCAGCATAACATTCCATTGCCCAGTGGACGCCCCTCCTGGGTCCAGACAGGGACACAGAGGTCCCAAGTAGCTCACTCCAAGCTTCAAAGGACTCCAACTTCTAGAAGTTTCTTTCTAATATTGAACCAGAATCTGTCTCCTGGCATTATCTCCCTTCTGGGTCTGTTTTTTCCCCCAGGCTATTTGATACAACTCTAACCTTTCTCATACCTTTTGGACATTTAGCTATATCTACTGTGTCTTCTAGGGCTTAACCCCTGGTACCATCATCGTAGTGTCAAAAATGGACACAGAGGAGTGCAAAACATATAATAAAAGGTCCAGGAGAACAAGACCAACTAAAAAGTCTGATAGGGTTCATCGAAGAATTCAAACACTCTGGAAACCTTTCCATACATGTAGTAAGAGAAGAGGAAACACTGCTCACGACAGAGTAACTTTTCTTTTTTCAAAAAAAAATTTTTTTTTGTAACATTTATTCACTTTAGAGACAGAGAGAGACAGAGCATGAATGGGGGAAGGTCAGAGAGAGAGGAAGACACAGAATCTGAAACAGGCTCCAGGCTCTGAGCTGTCAGCCCAGAGCCCGACGCGGGGCTGGAACTCACGGACCGCGAGATCATGACCTGAGCCGAAGTTGGTCACCCAACCGACTGAGCCACCCAGGCGCCCCTAACTTTTCTATCCAGGTTTGCTACATGGGAGCTGTTCTGTGAAAATGCTGTACCTATGGTAATGTCTGCCATTTATCAGAAAACCAAAATTAATCCCACAGCCCCCCTGTCAGAACCTTAGAGGGAAGCAGTGAATGAGGGGTGCCCCAAATTATTTCTAATTCGCACAGACCTAACATACAATGACAACTGTATTCCCAATTTCCAAATAAGGAAATTGAGGCCCGGAGGATAAATGGTCTGCCCAAGTTCGCATAGCTGAGAGGTGTCTATGTCAAAGCCGGTAGACCCGGGCCGGGTTCTAAGCTCACTACGGACACTGAAGTTCCCACCTTCACATGTGGACAGCCTCGGTTTCCCAGCACCAAGGCGAGCGTCCCTGCATTCCGCCCCCGGAGGTTTCTGCTTCCCGCACCTCAGCAGACCAGACACTCACGGGGGCCTTCATACAACCAGATCCTGCATCAATGACAACAAACTGTGTTTTAAAAGTGTATTTCTGGGCTTTCTATAAGGAAAATCTTCCCTGTGAGAGGCGGGGTGAGGCCAGGGGAATATACAGGGTGTTGAAACTAGAGTTGGGAGTTGAATGGGAAGCAGACCAAATGTGACGCTGCCCTGAGGGTAAAGGTCATTGAGAAAGTAAACCTTGACCCCCAAAATGGAGAAACTGAAGCCACATCTTCCACAATTAAGGCCAGGAAGAAGGACTAAGTGGTCCCAGATCAGTTGTAGCCCCGGCTCCCAGCAGAAGCAAATGTAATCCTATTTAGAGAAAAGCATCTCCAATTTAGGTCCCCAGGATTCCCACAAAGCTCATCAAAAGGTGAAATCACAACAGAAGAGCAGACACACAGGGAAACAAGTCACTGTTAGTGAGAGTTAGTGGAAACTATAAACAACAGATTTAGATCTTCCAAAGACTTCAGATGTAAGAGTTGGGGATACAAAATAAAGCAGAACTGTAGATAAAATGGTTAAAAAATGGAATAAAAAAAATGAGCCACGAACAAAAGCTCATTGAAAAAGAACCGAGCATAACTTTTAGAAAGAAGAAAGTATAATAACGACTGAAGGGCAATATCAAACAGGCCAAAGAGAAACGTTTCTCATTAGCTGCAAAGCTTTTTTGCTGGAATGCTGCACCTCCCTTACCCCCGTGAAGCAGGCAGGCCAGTCGTGTTGTTCCCATTTCACAGATGAGAAAACAGGCTCAAAGAAACAAAGGAGCCTGCTTAAGACCACATGGATTGGGAGTTCACTACGAACACTCCAACCCAGGGCTGTTGGCTTCAAAGCTTGTGTTCCCACAACATCACCAGGACATGTTTTTCATCAATCCAGGACATGTTTTACCCCCTTGCTGGGCAGTCCTTAAAAATGGAGGAGTATCTGGTCACCCCAGCACTGTTCTAATGTCCACCCAGCTGGGGACTGACCTTATTTTTCCAGCAGCCAGTCCAGAGAGTGAAGAGGACAGAACAATCTCTAAGTCCTGCCTAGAGTGAATCGTCTGGGAAAGGAAGGACCCTGGGAACAGACTCCTCCCGGTGTGCAGGACAAACCCCAAGAAAGAAGGAAGGGCCAGCCGGCCCTCCACTCACTGGGGCTCATGGCAAGGGAAAGAGCTGGAAAATCCTTTTCCCTCATTTAGGGACAGCACATCAATTATGGATTATTAGATAAGATCTTCATTTTAATATTTCCACCATGTATTATCACCTCTTCCTCTCGCTGGAATTCTGTCTTGGGAGTTATTTAACTGATGTGCAGAAATCTAAATTTAATTTATTATGATCTAACTCACTTTAGAAGCCAAATTACCCTGCACTGGAGAAGGATCAAGTCAATATCCCACTTGGCTTTCTATTTATCTTCTGCAGGGTTTTCTCTCCTCTTCAGGATTCATTTTATCTCGGGTGCCAGTAATAAATTTAAATTTTCCTGTGAATTAGGCAATTGCTCCTTCAATGTTGGAGTTTAATGGTTAGTATTAATTACACGAAAGTCACTCCTTAAGGAATGTGATAGATGGAATGGACATATAATAGAGGGGGAAAGGGCTATTTCTCGGATCAAATGAGGTAGCATGTAATCAGCAGGAATGAGTTTACTCTTCTATTCTAGGTCTTTCCATTTCTTCCCCACTTTCCTTTCACAACTCACGCCCTCCCCCCCCCCCCCCACCATAGAGCCAGGTGATTAGAAAATGAATCTGCTGGGAGCTGCTTGCTGTGACTTCTCAGAGCCCCTGGAGGGCCTGCCAGCCTGGATGCCAAGCCTAGAACCCTCTCTAATGCTGGCTTCTTTCTCCATCTGCTTCCAATTACCCTCACCAAACCTCTGACAGCAAGAACCGCCACTACCCAGCTCTCTCCTCCCTGCCACTGTCCCAACATCCACACGCCACCTGTATCCCAACTGCACACCACATGCAAATATGACTTTGTAGCAGGCTTCGAGCTTTCTGGAAGCAGAGAAGTTCTGATAATTATTTTAATTGCCTGGAAACTCCAACTGAGAAATATAATATGATTAATGGAATGGACAGAAGCCTGGCTTTTGTTTCTGGAATAGAACAAAGGAAACGCACACAATTTGGACTGTATATGGAGATTAATTTGCTTACTAATTAGCACAAGAGGGAGGTACCAGGGAAGTGTAAGTTTGCGTGGCTGGGGAAGAAGGGCTGGCTTCCCCGCAGGTGCCTGGGTACGTGAGCATTCATGCTGATGTGTCTGCTTCCTTCCTACCCAGAGTCCTATAAATTCGAAACCCAGAGCCCCTTTACGTGGACAGGCATCCCAAATTGCTTATCGCTTGCTAAAAGAATACTCCCAATTGTTGGTGGGCATGAGGCCAGAGAGAGAGCCGGCCCTACTCACGTGCATTTCTGCGTCCTCTCCTGCGGGTTCAAAGACTGCAGCAGTAAGCCAGGACTGGAACACCAAAAGCCTCCCCCCTTCCAGGTCTGGAATCCAGAGAGCAAGAGATCGGGGAGGGGAGATAGCCAGGGACCCCCGCGGGGCTCAGGAGAAAGAGGATTTGGTGGACTGCACAATGGCACAGGCAGATGGATTTGTCCGCCACCAGGAGGCCGATGCTGGAGGACAGCATGCACGAAGAGATGGAACCGGTGCCCAGGGGAGACTAAGCAAAGCATCTGGACGTGGGACGAGAAGAGCTGGAAACGGGCTTAGGAAAGAAAGCCTCCGGCTGGACACAGCAGGACGCTGCAGCACACTGTCTCTGGTGTGGACCGCTAAGCCATCTTGGGTGCATGGTCACCTCATCAGACCGAGGGCGGGTCTGCAAGGGCGATGCTGTAGCCATCTTCCAACGTGGCCACAGGGGCCTCCGGCAGGACTGAGATGGGGCCTTGAGGTCAGAGCCTCACCCTATGGGAAGCAATTTCTAGAAGGAACTAATAAAGCACTAAAAACAAGATTCGGATTTCTCAGGGACAGAAGAAATCTCTTTCCCAAAGTCCGGCTCCTCTCCCCTCCTTTGCCTGAACAGGGCTGGGAAATATCTTCAGGCATCATCACGAGGCCCTTTTGCCTCAAGGAACACTTACGGAGCCAAGCAATTTTCAAGGGGCCCTACTGAACCTAAGCATCTAGCAGGGGTCACAAACGAACGTGCCTTCAGGGTCACTGAGAACAGAAATGCCAGTGGATACCTTGTAAGTACCTCACAACACCTGCCTACTCACACTCTTTAAACCTTCCCTTTGGGTGAGGCAAAATATGCCTATGGGCTGAATTTGGCCTGAAGGCCATCAAACTGTGACCCTGGGGCAGGAATGGAATAAAAGGAAAAGGGTAAAGATAAAGGAGGGAAGGATGACATAAAGGGAACAGCACTCACATTACCGGTTCTGTTCTTGTGACTTCTTTTCCCATTCCAGGGGCCCCTTGTACATCTCAGCCCAACTCCCCTGGTCAGATCTGCAGCTGCAAGAGTGTCCGTGTGTGGGAAGGTGGCACACACCTTGGGCAGAGAAGGGGTGCACCGCACCAGAGAGGATCCTGTAATCCTCCACGGTTCCTTCGATGTCATAAAGAGAACGCAAGTCAGGAAAGCTGGGTCCCGAGTCTGGCTCTGCTCCACACGACCTTTCAACTGCGTGTGGTCAGTTTCTCCCTCCGTCCTGAGAGCAGTACTAACCCTTACCCCGCACAACTTTACAGGCCCGGATTAGATCTTCAAAATGAGATACGGCCGGAAAAATTGCTTGGCAAAACATAATGCGTGTGTAACACATTATTATTGTCAACACTGCTGCAGTTACTATTATTTCTTTGGGGGACTGAATGCTAATGGAGAGAAAAGGCAATTTACAGCCAGCCACTTTATGTTTAGCTTCGTCCTTCTTTGTGGCGGAAACGGGGTCTCTGACAGCATCGACAGGCAACTGACCGTATGCATCACCTGACTGTCCAGCTGTGATGAAAGCAATAGGTCATTATCGATGCTGATGTGTCCTGGGACCTGGCAGGGCTGGTCTACCCAAAAGCTCCATCTCAAACGTGGTTTTGAGCTCAGAGCCACTCAAATGATGAGACAGAAAACAATTTTAAGAAGTAATAGTTAAGGTTATCTCCAGCTTGGCAGGCTAGAAGCTAGCATTATGGGACCTCTGAGCTAACCGCCTTTTAACAAGTGTGGAGGTGGGGGCTTGGGGCCAGCACAGAACCTGTGTGGGAGACTCTGGGGAGAGACCTAGGGAATCTTGGGGGAGAGGTCAGAAGCCTGAGCCTACTTGAGACCCCCAAGTCTCCATCAGACCAAGGAACCTGGACGTCAGGGCTCCTGCTCGACTGTGGGCCCCTCTCCTCTACAGGACACATCAGCTCTGGAGGGGTTCCTCTGGGCCTCCTGGGACTTGGCCTCAATGGCCAGTCCTACAGCCGGACTCACAAGGAATGTGTTTAGTGAGGTTTGCGGCTTCCCCACATCTCCCTCTGGGTTCTTCCCAGACAAAGGTGACCTTGGCAAAATCAAGATGGAGATAGCCTTGGGAAGCCAGGGAAAAGGACTGATGTGGAAAGGTGATCAATTCTCACACCGGACACCGCTCAGAACACCCACAGCTAGTAGTTTGTAACATGTACTGCGCCCCAGGATCTGTCCTGAAACAGTCACTTGCTGCATCCTCAGGACAAGCCTGAAGCAGATGCCATCGCGAACCCTATGTTACTGAAGGGGAAACTGAGGTTTGAGAGGCTAAAGGGACTTGGCCAAGTAAGCTGGGATTAAACCCGGGCAGGTGGGCCCTGTTGTTCCTTAAGCAGGACCTGCCATGGCAGGGGGTCGTGGGTGGAGGGCTCCTGACCCAGCGCCGGCCTGGAGAGGGACAGGGAAGAGGAGGGAGGAGACACTGCCGTTCTGCCAGGTAATCCTGGAAATACCTTTCCTAATCCGCACGCTAAACTCGACTCTGGCTGAAAAGGAGTTTCCGAGTCAGGTGTCCCGTAAGCCCTGTCATTCATTCCCCAAAGGTGACGTTAGCAAGAAGCCTCAAGCTGTCGGCTGAGAATTTGTTCCCTTCCCTCCTATGCCTCCGAGGTGCAGGCTAGATCTCCCCAGATACTGTGTGCAGCGAGGGCCCAGAGCTTAGTGCATTTTCTATCTGCTCTGTAAATAAGGTGACTTCCAGATACCCTCTAGCTCCCTCAAAACTAGGTCAGCTGCTGAATATGGAGGTGTGGGATTGGAGCGAATGACTTTGAAATGACTTTATCTGCAGGACCCCATGGGGGCCGCTGGCTGGCTTTTATGAAAGGGGCTCTTTTTATGTCCAAAGCAGACCCACAGTACCCAGACGACATGCCTGCTGAATCTGGGTGGGGGTGGGATGCTCGCCTCTGCCAAGGGCAAATTTAGTGCTGCAGGCGACACAGCAAGTGATAATGGCAGCGGGCTGAAAAACCAAGAGAGATCCTTCTGAGCCTGTCCTAAATACTGGCCATCTTTATGACACAGTGAGAACGTGAGTCACGCCCTGTCACAGAAACGATAAAAAAGAGGTTTATGATGCACCTGCTTGTAAAGAAGGCCCCCCATTTCCCTCACTTTAGGAAGCACCAATAATTGCTCCCCAAAGGACATGCTGGTCACCAACCATTCTTGTCCATTCATCAGAGTGCCTGGGGCATGATCCCTTCTGCAGGTGCATCCTGAACTGTGAGGGGGTGGAAAGCGCAGGAACACTATTTAAAGCCCCTTCTACACGCTAACTCAACTTTGTTTAATCCACAGTGGCCTTCCCTTCGCTGTTTCAGAATCAGGCATACTCTCCCTTTAATCACATCCGGGACTCTATGGGAATCCAGATTTGCAATTCAGATACATTGGGAAGAGATTAATCACTTGCCAGAGCTGTTTTGGTTTATGTTTTACTTTACAAGAGCACTCATTCGCTTTATTTTATAAGAGCACTCATATATAAAATTTCTTTAAGTAATCCATTTTCTTCATGCATTAAAATTAGATTCTGGTGACAAAGAAAATTCAGTATCTGAAATTTTCCAGAGCACTCTTCCGGGAAACGAAGTCAAAACTATCAAAGCTCTATTGCCCTGTGCCTCTCTGCCCAGCCCACCCACTTCTCATCCTGGACACACGGTGGCAGGGATCCAAAGCCCTCTGGTCCACAGTCCCGGAGCAGGACACTTTTCCTCCTGTGTTGTGTTATGCTTGTGAGTGTGACCACTATGTCTCTGGTTTCCGCTCTGCTTCCCAAGGGGGTGGTCAAAGCCCAAAGCTGCCTTTTCAGATTTTCAACACCACCTTTTTTCTTCAACTTCCCAAGGATCAGCTTCTCTCTGAGGGTCCTTCCATCAGGAACTTAGCTCTGCCTGGCGTGCCTTCCTCTTGTGTCACTCCCTAAGTGGCTCAGTGCTGGGCTCCCCTGGCCTGGCTGTCTTGCGCCCCGTCGAAGAGCTTCTCCCAGCACATTAGACATCGAGGATTTCCAGGCAGCAAAGACGACAGAACGTACCTTCTGGTGTGCCTCTGAAATCGAGGCTGGGGAAAGAGGCAGCCGAGTGGGGGTGGCAGGAGGGCGCGGTGTGTAGAGAAAGTAGGTCATTAGTGGTAAAGACTGCAATTTTCAAGTGGTTGTTAATGCTTTGTTTATATGGATTTCTCCAAATGTGACATTTTAATGGCATCATAATTGTGTGATTACAGTGCAGTCGACACTGCTCGGGGAGGAAAGGCGACAGGGGCTCCGGTGACCTGCTGGGGGAGGCGGCTCCCTGCACGGGCAGCCAAGGGGACTGGCTCAGTCCTGCTCAGGCCAGGATGCCTGACAAGCATGAGAAGGAGCTCCCCAGAGGGCCTTCTGCTAGACAGGGCCACGGGTTTCTAGGAAACTCGCACCCCGCCCAGTCCCTTGGACAGAATCAATGGCCAAGAAGGGAGGAGGGAGATGAGGGCAGTTACTCGTCCCCCCAGAGGCCCACCCACAACAGCTGCACCGCTTCCTTCACTCTGTGCATGTGTCATCCATTCATTTACTCATCTCTTCGGTTCTTACTGTCACTGGAGGTTAAGGGCCAAGAGATACTGAGAAATAAGAGACAAAATTAAGTAAGAAGGAGAGGGTGGCAATGAAAAGGAGCCACAATGACTGGGTGCCTACCACTCACCGTCCCTTGGCTTCCAGGAGCCCCGTCTTGGGCTCTCCCACAAGCTTTGGCAACTCCTCAATCTCCTTTGCCGGCTCCCTCTCCTCCCTGGCTTCTAAATGTTGGGATTCTCATGGATGTAATCCTGATTCCTCTTCTTTTCTTCTTACTTGCTTACCACAGGCGAGTTCTAGTCCTATGCCTCTAACACCTCCCACAGGTGGCAAATTTCCCACAGAGCCTTCCAGCCTGGGTCTCTTTGCTGAGCTCCACCTCTGCACCACCCAAAGGCCCACCTAACATGCCCACTGGGCTGTCTCACCCTGAGTCCGTTCCAAATGGAACGCTCCAACTTCCCATCCCAACCGGCACCACCTTCTGTCTTTCCCATGTGAGGAGATGGCACCAGTATGTGTGCAGTGGTTCAAACAGGAGTCTGACAGTCATCCTGATGCCTCTTTCTCTCTCACCTTCACCTTCAGCCTGGTCACTCGAACGCCCCCCATATATCTGACCCATCACCCATGCCCTAAAATGGGTCTCCATCCAACCACCTGCCCTCTCCTGTCTCTACAATCATGCCCAACCACCACTGACTGCCACAGGCCCCAACTCGGCATTTCTGCTCTTGGCCCCAACCATCCATTTTCCAGAGTCACCTTCTTAAAAGTACACCTGATCCTCTCTCTCCCATTCTAGCTCCAAACATCTCCAGGGGCTCCTGCTGCACTCAGAATACTGTCTCCACTCTACCATGGGCCCCCAGGCCCTGCAAATTCTCCAGCCTTGTCCCACTTCTCCCTTCCTCTTTGTTCATTATACTCCAGCCACACTGGCCTCTTCGGCTTTTTTTTTAAGGATATATATATATATATATATATATATATATATATCATATATATGTATATATATATGATATTTATATATGTATATATGTGTTATATTTTATTTATATTTATTTACATTTTATATTATATATTTTTATATATAATATATTTATATATTGTAAGGATATATATATTTATACATTATATATTAAGGATATATATATATTTAATTTTTAAAAATGTTTATTTATTTTTGAGAGAGAGAGAGAGTACGAGTGGGAGAGGGAGACACAGAACCTGAAGCAGACTCCAGGCTCGGAGCTGTCAGCACAGAGCCTGACACGGGGCTCAAACTCATAGACTGAGAGATCATGACCTGAGCTGAAGTCGGACACCCAACCGAATGAGCCACCCAGGCACCCCTTAAGGATATGTTTTTAAAGTTTATTTATTTAGAGAGGTGGGGGGGGGGGACAAGGGCAGAGAGAAAAAGAAAGAGTATCCCAAGCAGGTTCTGCACTATCAGTGCAGAACTTGAACTCATGAACCGCAAGATCATGACCTGAGCTGAAGTCAGTTGCTTAACCAACTGAGCTACCCAGGTGCCCCTGGCTTCTTCAGCTTCTAAAACACGACCAGCTTTTTCCCATCTGTTATGGGCTGAGTTGTCTCTCCCCAAGATTCATCTGTTGAGGTCTCCAGGGCCTCAGAATATAACCACATCTGGAAATAGTGCCTTTAAAGAAGTAATTAGGGCTAAATGAGGTCATGGGGGGGGGTGCTAATCCATGTGACTATTTGGAGATAAGGCCAATAGATACTTACAGAGATGATTGGGTTAAAATAGCCATCAAAGTGGAGCCCTAATGCCACATGACTAGTGTCTTTATAAAAAGAGGTAGAGGTACCAGGAATATCCTCACACAGAGGAAAGGCCAAGTGAGGACACAGGGAGAAGGTGGCCATCTGCAAGCCAAGGAGAGAGGCCTCAAGAGAAAACAACACTGCTAGAACTTTGATCTTGGACTACAGGCCTCCAGAACTTCAAGAAAATAAATTTCGGTTGTTTAAGCCCCTGGTGTATGGTATTTTACCTTTAGCGAACAGGCCTCCATGCCTGCTGGGCTCTCTCCCCAGAATATTCTCTATCTGACCAACTCCTACCCATCCATCAGCCTCAGACTAAGTGCTGCATCTTTAAAGGGGCCTTCCAGGAACTTTAGGTTGAATCAGTCTCTCCTTATACTTTCCTAGAACTTTGTACTTCTCCTTCAAGGAATCTGGAAGTCCCAGTCTGCACCACGTAACTTTGTCTAAGTATATATTTCCTGTCTTCCTCCCTGACCAAGCCATTGCATTCTTTTTCTTTTTAATTTTTTAGTGTTTATTTATTTTTGAGCGAGAGACACAGCATGAGTCGGGGAGGGGCAGAGAGAGAGAGGGAGACACAAAATCTAAAGCAGGCTCCAGGCTCCAAGCTGTCAGCACAGAGCCTGATGTGGGGCTTGAACCCACGAGCCATGAGATCATGACCTGAGCCGAAGCTGGATGCTCAAACAACAGAGCTACCAGGTGCCCCTAAGGCCATTGCATTCTTGACAGCAGAGACAGCCTTCTCCATACTCACCACCAACATCACTGGCACAGCTGTTGGCACGTGGTATATTCTCAAGTATTTGTTGAATAAGTGACTCAGCAGACAAGAATGATCTCATTAAGAGCCCCAGGATACGGATACCATGATTCTCATGTCATATACAAGCACAGGCTAGGAGGGGGAGAAGGAGATAGGCCCAAGGGCAGCCATCAAGGAAGGAGCAGGATTGGTGAAGAAACTGGGGCCATCTTCCTACAAGAACTTGTAATGGCCCCACCTGTCCAGAGAAGGGAAGGCCAGCAGGGGCTCAGCCTGTCACAATACTTCAGGAAGCATGCCAGTCTTGGTTTGGGTCTGTAGGGATGGGCCAGGCTGGCAGAAGCCTAATACAGAGGGAACAGGGGGGATGGGAAGAGTGGATGCCCAATGGGGCTGGGTTTGCCATCTCTCTCCTCCAGTTTCTATCTCTGTGACCTTGGCAAGTGATTTAACCTCACCTTGGCAGCTAAGAACACCACCACCACAATTGCCTATTCTGTGAAATCATGATGCTATTTTATGAAAGAACGGAATAAAGTAAGTAAAATATTGAGCACTGTGCCATGCATACACTAAGCACTCAATAAATAGCAGCTACATGTTTATTTGTTAGTAAAGAAGAAAACACCATGTGTCTGCAGGGCAGGAAGTGATCTCACTAATGAGGCAGCGAGAAGCGTCCTAGAGGGAGCCAGGGGATCTGGCTTTCAGGTCTGCCTCTGCCACTACACCTGGTCCATGGGCAAATAACTTCTGCTCTCCCTTCTGGGTCTCTGGTTAGTCTCCCCACCCATCACATGTAGGAGTAAGATAGAGAAGGCATTCTTAATTATTTGATGAGACATGGCCCCCTTTCCAATGTGATGGAAGCCATGGACTGATTCCCCAGAGAAATGTCCTTATTTACATAGATGCAAATTTCTGCTTACAGCATCAAGGATCCAGTGCTACCCTAGTCCCAGGAGGCACCTGGCTGTCAAGTCCAGCACAGAGGAGTGAGTGCCTTCCTGAAAAGATGAGTTCACATGGGCAAACCTGTCTGATAGGGAAGAAATCAATGATGTCCTCCTTCTTCCCTTCCCAGCTACCCTTTAGGGGGCGGAAGCCAGCTCCCCAGCTCTTCCAGGCTCTGCCCATTCCATGCTGAGCACAGTAATGAGGCATGCTGTTCAGAGGGACCCCATAATTAGTCCCTGCCCAGTGCTGTGCTGTAAAAGGCAAAAACCTTGAGATATATTATCCAGATGTACAGCCCCCAGCCCTGGCTGCCATCTGGGCAGCCTGAGAAAACATCTCCAGAGGTCCATGAGGAAACAGCCCTGGGAGAGAACGTGGGGTGGTTTTCAGCAGCTGCCCAGAAGCTGAGGGTGTTTAAAATGGGGCAGGGTTAAAAAGAGTGGGGATGTCAGCCAGTTTCAGGAACTTTTCTACTCCTTGGTGCCTCAGCTCCAAGTACAAAACATACTTCCTTGGCCTTTTCGCAGAGCTGACCAAAAGATAGGCCCTGGGGATTTAGTTTGGGATCTGCATTTAATTTTTCACACTGCTGCTGGAATGACTTTTCTAAAATACAGTTGGATCCCATCCCTTACCATGGGCTGCAAGTCCTTCTCTGGACTTCCTGTCTCATGCATAATCCTGGTCCCCACACACCGGTATCCTTACCGGTACCTTTTCTCTTAAACTTCCCCCGCCACTACTAGAAGAGAGTTGAGAAAATCTGACCCCAGCAGTCTAAAAATGTCCCCCCTCTTATTGCAACACTATAATTCCTTATTTATCGGGCCTTCCTGCCCCAAACTGCCTATGCCTTAGAGGTGGGAGTGTGGATTTTCTCTGGGGATTCTGGCATCTGGCAGAGGCTGGGTGTCCTCATGAAAACTGCCTGCAGCCCCTGCCTCCCCACCACGTTCAGGCTACAGAAGGCAGACACAGAGCTCCCGGCCCTCAGACTATGCCTTGTGGAAGAAGTGAGCCAGGCTCAGACATGCTAGGAAAGCGGTCAAGAATTGACCCGCCCTGAGTCAGGGTCAGGAGGTCAGGCAAGATGTAAACAAACCCCATGGCCATGATGCAAACATGTTGCTGGTGGGGGACGGTGGGGGACAAAAACAAAGAAATGGATCATAGCATGAAAAAAAAACAGGGGCACTGGGTGGCTCAGTTGGTTAAGCATCCAACTCTTGGTTTCGGCTCAGGTCACAATCTCACCCTTTGGAGTTCGAGCACCGTGTCGGGCTTTGCGCTGACAACATGGAACCTGCTTGGGATTCTTTCTCTCCCTCTCCCTCTCTCTGCCTGTCCTCTGCTTGCATGGGCTTTTTCTCTCTCAAAACAAATGAACAGACATTAAAAAAACAAACAAACACCAGATACACACACACACACACACACACACACACACACACACACACACACACCAGAAACCCCAGTGTGAAAGAAAACATGACCTAAGGAACAAAAGAAATCACCCAAACATGCTTCATGTTCTAGAACAACGTAAGAACATGAATTTACTAAGATAAGAGCTAAAAGATGAGATGATGAAGAAATGACTCGAAGGGCTATACAGTTGAGAACCACAAAACACTTTTGCAGAACCAATAAACAAATGCAGAAATCCCAAGAAGTGGAGCAGGTACAGCAGAGAATCTAGTTACTGATACCAATGAAAGGGTCACAGTTCTGGTCTGCCACCCGCTGGCAGTGGGCCCTCGGGCGGGTCACTGTGACTGTACAGGAGAAAGGCTCACATTATTAAAGCAACCGGAGGAGAGAAACCCATGTAGAAAGAGCAAAGGTGAACCAACATCAGAAAACCGGTCACCATGAAGCCAAAACACAGGTGGAACGCACAAAAGGTATTCACCTTTTTCTTAACAACAGCTCCCAAGGTGAACAAAGGATGGAAGGCGCACAACACAAGAGCATGCCATGTTCCACGAAAAAGCGATGCAGAACAATCAGCACAAAGACATTTCCTGGCTTAGGTACTGAACTTGGAAAATCAAGACAGAGATCACCAAGCGTCCAGGCAGAACTAACAAGTTACCTACAAAAGGGAGAACGTTGACCTCAGACTTGCTCATAGCAACATCCACCGGCAGAGGACAATGAGCAGACGCCATAGAGGCGGACTCTCCGCGAGACCCGAGAGCATCTTAACCTGTTAGGGTGTTGTTCCAGTGCGAAGGCAAGAGGCTAACATTCTCGCCATCAGAGAACCCAGGGATTACAGCACCTGTGAGCTTGCTTTGAAGAATGTGCCAGAGGGTAACATCTGGCCAGTGAAGAGACGGTTCAAAATGAAAAGCCCAGGAATGAAGTATAAGAATCAGCAGAGCACTGAATCTATTTAATTAGGAAACAAACCCAAACAGCTATGGGAACGGTGATCCAGAGCAAGCTACTTAATCTCTTTGAGCCTCAGTTTCCCTCACCTGGAAAATGGGAGAATCGTGTCCATCTCACAGGGTTTAAGGATTAAATGAAAACACCAGCTGCGAAAAGCAGTGACTTGCATGTAACAATTGACAAAGAGGCGAAGGTAACCGAAGATGAGGATGAAAACGAGAACGGAAGTGAGCACCCCAACTCCCCCCCACCAGAAAAAAGGCAAGAGGAGGACCCACTGTTCAGGTCTGGAGAGCTCATGGGGTGCTCTGGGCTCTCACAAAGATGCCTGCCCCAATGCTGCATGTCAAAGAAGGGAGAAGCCTTCCCCACAGAGGGGTATGGGGCCCCCAGTTCCCAATCAGGCAGACAGCAGCCCCTTTTCCTCAGGACAGAAGTCGAGAAGCTCAAGACCAAATGGGAAACATGACTTCACTTTACCATGACTACCTCCCATATGACAGGTAGCAGTGCCTCATGAGGGCCTAGAGGGAACTTCCATATGACCAGCCCTGAGGAATGGAGCACCATGGGGAACCTGGGACGCACAGGTCAGGAAGCCAAGTTCTAGACCTGGCACTGGTTCCTCCAGACCCATGTGCTCCTCTTCACGTCTTGGGGTCTATCCTCACTGGGGAAATAGGGGGCTGGGGTCACTGATCTCCAAAGTTCTCTGGGTCTACCATTTGCCTAGAGTGCAGAGTTCTGAGCTGGCTGCATCCCTAGCAACTAATTCAACAAGCAAACGAAGGGAAGAGGGAGAAAGGCAAGAGACATAAGAGGTTGAGTATAAATTAGCAGGTGAGGGGGTGAGAAATGGAAGCAGGATGTGAAAGTTCTGCAGGGCTATCAGGACACTCCCTGCCAGTGAAAACAGAGAGGTAGCTGCCTCCCCCTGCATGGGGCACCTCAAATTCCACTCCCAACAGAAGCGCTGAAGAAAGAAGTCAATACCACCTTCTGAAAGGGTCCATGGCATAAAAACTGCACCAGTCTATCTTAAAATCGGTGGGATAAAGTTTGAGAAGAAACAGGATTTTTGCATAGTTTCAAAGTACATTCCACCAAGACTTTTATTAACTACAAAGGAAAAAAATGGTAATTTTAAATAGAGGAACCTGGCAGGCATCACCTTGGCCACGCAATTGAGGTGAACACCACAGTAATAAGACATTGGTATCATGCATCCCCCGAAATGATGCACTCGGAAGGGCTCATAGCCTTCTTGCCAAAAGCACATCACCTCAACCTAATCAGGAGGAAACATCAGACAAACCCAATTGGGAGACATTCTGCAAAACAAACAAAGTATCAAGGTCATGAAAGACAAGGAAGACAGAGAAACTGTCACAGATGGAAAGAGACTAAGGAGACATCACAATTGAATGCACCATGGGATCTGGAATTAGATGCCAGAAAAGACAAAGGGTGTCAGCGGAAAAACTGGTGAAGTTTTAAGCTGTAGTTGCATTAATAGCCAGTCTGTAGCCTAAGGTTTTATAGTAAGCCTAAAGCAGCCATTTGAGGCTCAGAACTATACAGCAGGGTATACTGCTGGGCACTGGTAGAAACAGAAAATATTAAAACACAGACGCAGACACACACACACACACACACACACACACATCTCTAACCTTGGGATATCAAATAATGTGGGGCGCCTGGGTGGCTCAGTGGGTTAAGTGTCCCACTTTGGCTCAGGTCATGATCTCACGGTATGTGAGTCTGAGCTCCGTGTCGGGCTCTGTGCTGACAGCGCAGAGCCTGGAGCCTGCCTTTCCGTTCTGTGTCTCCCTCTCTTTCTGCCCCTCCCCTGCTCATGCTCTCTCTCTCTCTCTCTCAAAAAACAAATAAACATTAAAAAAAAAGAAAAAAGAAAAAAAGAAAAATCAAATCACGGGACATCAAGCAATGATATAGCCAGAACTACTCAAAACGAACTGGATAGTGTTAGACCTACCAAGCCATAAATTTGAGCAGGCCTGAGAGCAGGCCATCATCAAGCGGAACTAGAATGTTCAGAATCAGGCTTGGGCACATCCACAGAGCAAAAGAAGACTGTACAAACAGGTGGCTGAGACCTTTCCTCCACCTTGTCACATACAATCATTGTCTTGACACCTCTCAGCTCACAACTATGGCCTCACGAGGAGAGGCTTGGGGGCCCTCTACCGAGAAGGAAAACGTCTGAGCTTTGTTTGCAAGTTACTTGGGTCCACAGATGGGTGCAAACCACAAATGGACTGTTGTCGCTCTACAGCCATACTCGGATGTGGCCTTGAATTGGTGCTAAGGGAAAACCCCTCCAGTCGGTCGAGCTTCAGACAGTGCACCTTGTCACGCACGCACTTATATGGAGGAAGACGTGGCTCAATGTAGGGAAACACCCGGACTCATGAACAGTGGTAAATGGCTAAACTGGTCGTTCAGGGACCTGGAAGGAGCCAGATTAAAAGGCTGGAGACAAGGATGCCTGGGGTAGGACCTTCTGGGAGTTGCACCGTGTGTGAGGATCTATATCACATGTTAATGCCCACTGAAGAGCATCCGTGCCAGAACAGGCAGTGGCCATGATGACTCTTTAGAAGTCAGCCAGGCTCTGTCTTCAGCTACCCGAGTGCATACAACTGACTCATGAATCAAGCAGCCATGGGGGCAAAGATAGAGGCTATGCATGGGCCTAGTGGCATGGGCTCCTTGTCGCCAACTCTGATGCAGCCACAGCCAGGGCCACATGCCAACCTGCCCACAACAGAGACAAATCACGAGGCTAATATAGCACCATCCACTGAGACCAACCAGCCACCGGGTACAAGTGGATTACAGTGCACCCTCTCATAACGGGAAAGGCCATGATTCATCCTTCCTGATGAGCATGTATTTCAGCTATATGTTCACATTTCCTGTCAACAGAACCTCCGCTGGTACCACTATTTTGAGGGCTCACAGAAAGTCTGACCTGTTGGCAGGAATTCCCCGTAACGTTGTCTCGTACCAAAGGGCCCATTTTATGTCAAAGAGGGTAAGGCAGTAGGTACCAGACCACAGATCCACTGGTCCAGAAACATACTATGCCATCCAGAGTCTGCCAGAGTGTTGCTGAGGCACCAGCATGGAGATGATGCCCTGAGAAGACAGGACACCATCCTTCAGGGAGCTGCCATGCACTGACAGCCAGTATGTGATGTTCTGTAGTCGGCAGGTGACGTTCATGGGGTCTGGGTACCAATGAGTAAGAGTAGGAGTGGACGCATTCACCACTCCCACACTCAGGGAGTTTGTGCTTTTTTTTCCCCACAACTAAGGCTCTTGGAGTCTAGATCCCCTGGGTCCTAGAGAGGGGATACTTCTATCTCTCAGTCCCACCTAAGGGGACAGTGCCGCCTTAAACTTAAAGCTATTGTTGCCACCTCATTGGTTTTGATTCTTCTCACCAGTAGACCAGCAGGCCAAGAGAACAGTTATCTAATAGAGAAGGATGACTGAGGTGAGGGGGGGGGGCACTGTGTAACGGGGACGGAAGGCACACGCTTGGCATTCAGGTGACTCCCTGGAGCATCTCCCGGTTCGGCCATAACTGGATAACAGGCAGGTACTACAACCCCTAACTGCCAGAGACACAGTAACCAGGGCCTCGGGGATGAGAGTCTGGATCACCCCACCAGGCAAGCCAGCTAGACCAGCCCTCGGTGCAGGTGTAGGTGTGTGTGTGTGTGTGTTTGGGGGGGCGGGGGAGGGAGACACGAAGATCAGTTTCAGCCCCGGGAACAACTACAGCATCAGGAGCTGTAGTTGGTTATGCGAGCCCTTCCCTTGCTAGTTTCCCTAGAAGCTGCCTGACCCGAATCCCAGAGAGGCGTGGATGGTATATGGATTGTACTGGATGCAGTGGTGGACGGCAGGGGATGCCACTGGGGTCCCTCCCAGATCCCATTAACTGCACCTGTATTTCCTTCCCCCGGAGGCCGAAAGTGCTGGCCGCCAACTTCCTCAGACAACTGCCCTCCGCTGAGTGGGAGAGGCACACCATGTGCCAGGCCCTGTGCTAGGAGCACCACGCTCATTATTCACTGACATCCTCCTAGCGACCCTGCAACCTGAATATCTGGATGACCGTTTCATGCATGAGCAAAGGCCTCAAAGCTAACCACGGCTGAATGGCCCTTGGTCACCGTGCCAATGGCACTTCCGTCTCACGTATCAATTCTGCCTCCACATTTGCATCACGTTCCTAAGACTCTAACCCCTTCCATCCCCATGGCCGTCAGCAGAGATGCCCTGAGCCTGGTACCTTGACAGCTGGGGTTTACTCTCCTATGGCCCACAGGGCCTGCCAGGAATAAAAGTGGACCCTCCGCATCCCCCACCTCCCATCCCTGTCCGCCGCAAGCATTTCTGACGGGCCCAGCGATGTGAATTCTCTGGGCTCCATCACAGCCTTAAGGACTTCTGAAGTTACTACAAGTAATACACACAACACACTATCCATTTTTATAAATATTTGAGTTTCCTGCTGAGAAGACACAAGATTTTTTTATTGTTACCTGCAGGGGACCCAGGCTCTGGATGACACAAGTTTAAAGACTGGAATCTTCGGCCTCAGGAGTGGATCAGAGGTGAGTGTGAGGCAAGCAGATCAATAACCTGTTCAGTTCACGGCACCTGGAGTGGGGGCCCATTCTGCAGGAAGAGCATCCTGTTTAGGCTCCACCCCAGTGACCCTGCAGTCACAGAGACCCCCCCCCCAGGGTAGATGCAGGGGACCTGGTCCCCGTCACCTGGGAGTATGCCAGGGCCGCAGCACTGGGCGGGTGACAGAATGGTTGAGAAAGAGGGCACTTGGTGAAATTAAAAAGCAACCAATTTAAAAGAGATTAAGCAGGGAAAAAGGGATTTAATGATCAGCTTTTGCCACTGTGAACTAGCTGAACCCACTGGCATGGAGACTAATGGTTTAATATGTTGTTAAACAAGGGTGAGACTTCTGTGTGAGTAATAAGGGCATCTGTAGCCACAGCAATGACTAGGGGGACATTACCCTCACGGTGGGGAGGGGGGGTGCGGGGGAGGCCTGGGCCTCCGGGGCGGTGCTGTTCCGGGTCCTGACCCTGGACAGCGGCCTGGGGCACAGGGAGCCAGGCAGCTCCAGCGCAATCTCCGCCCATCTGAGGCACCACAGAGTGTCAGCTCCGGAGGAGTAACGGCCCACATACTGTTCACTCTTGCTGAAGAGTCTGCAGGGCTGGGAATCTGGCACAATAGACATCACACAAGAGGCAAGGCTACGGGGACGGGTGGACGGAGGGAAGGACAGGTGGAAGCTACCATGCCTCCCTTTAGCTGAAACTCTCCCCCAACATAAAACGGTGCAATCTTACTTTAAATGCAATCTTTTAAGTGATTTATTTATTTATTTATTTATTTTGAGAGAGACAGAGACTGCATGAGTGGGAGAGGGGAAGAGAGAGGGAGAGAGAGAGAGCCCAAGCAGGCTCCACACTGTTAGCTCAGAGCCCGATGCAGGGCTTGAACTCACGAAAGTGTGAGATCACGACCCGAGCAGAAACCAAGAGTTGGACGCTTAGTGGACTGAGCCACCCAGGCACCCCTGTGGTCTTACTTTAGAATGGGACTCAAGTTGAGAATTTGTTGACTCCAGAGCTTATTTTGAGTGGGTTTTGCTTTAAATTTTAATTTTTTTAATATTTATTTTCGAGAGAGAAAGAGACAGTGCAAGTGGGCAAGGGGCAGAGAGAGAGGGAGACCCAGAATCTGAAGCAGGTTCCAGGCTCTGAGCTGTCAGCACAGAACCCCAGGCAGGGCTCTAACTCACAGACCATGAGATCATGACCTGAGCTGAAGTGGGATGCTTAAACAACTGAGCCACTGAGGCTCCCCAAGTGGGTTTTGCTCTGATTTTCATTGGTAAAATCCCTTCCTTCAGGAACTACAGAGCCCGGATGTCTGACACCTGACACATGTCAGCAGCACCCGTTGTACCATCATTTGTGATGGCCCAGGGCCACTCATCATTCACTCATTTAATGACCACTCATGGAGAATCTGGCTGTGTCCACCAGGGCCTGGTTGAGGCAGGAAGCTGCCAGGTTCTCCACACAACCACACAGTCCAGTCCTGTCACGACAGTTATGACAGGCAGGTCCAAGGGATGCGAAGGTCTCTTGCTGAAGTTAGATGGCTACTGCTCCCTGTCCAGAGGCTGGTACCCTAGCCTGGAGCTCAGACCATCACGAGAACGGCAGCTTGGGACAGAGCAAAGAGTGCTGGAGTCTAGTCCCATCTATCCCTGCACCTGCTTCCTGTGTGACCCCAAATACTGAGCTTGGAGTCTCCATTCACCCCTCTGTAAAATGGAAAGCATAACACTTGACCCACCTAGGTAACAGGGTCACTGTGAGAATGAAGTAAAAGGATGCGTGTAAAAGTGCCTTGACAACCTAACTGCCTTCTACACATACAAGAGGCTATTACTGTGCCAGAACTATGGCACAGAGTTGTACTAGAGCTGACAGGTCAGGTGACCTGTCTACCAGGTCACCAGGTGACCAGGCAGTCTACCCTCTGTGACACAGACGAGTGGGAAATGGCCACAGATTTGGGAACATACATGCTAGAGAGATGTGTTTTGCTACTATAACACAGCAAAGCAATGTTGGATCATTACCCCGGACATGAAAATAGACTCAATCTATAGACCTGTATATTTTAATTGTGTTCATTAAAAGGGGATTGAACCTAAAGTAAAAGCTGATTTTTCTGTAACTGTTCTATCTAAAACCTGGCTACAGCTTTAATACCTTCATGTGGGTCAATAACACCCCAGGGAAAGAGAAGTTGAGAAAGAAGCAGGGGACCTCCAGCAGCCCCTGCTCTCCCTGCCTCGGAGTCAGATAGTCAGAACCCCGTCTCTGGGCAGCACAAACCTGGGGGTTGGACAGTTCCCCCCTGTGCCTAGAGTTCAAGGTGGCCTCGGCATCCCATAGGGATGGTCTCATCCACAGACCGAAGGCAGTGGCCACTGTCGAATTCCCCATGCTTCCACTGTCATGCTGGGTCCAGAACTGGCCTCCTGGGATGCACTTCTGCCCTTGTGAGTGGGGAAGTAGGTTGTTGGCAGGATAGGCCTCCGTACTTCTCTGTCTTGCCCTACTCTGCCTCTTGGCTCCCAAACATCATACAGCTTATAGTGATCATTGGGGACAAGACAGCCCCACCTGCTGACCCAGAATTCATCTGGCTCATCCCCACTCTGGGTGAGCCAGTCTCCGCTGCTCTAAGGAGTACATGGTGGGCTTGAGACACAGGCTTTCCAGCAGCCCGAGCATTTCTGAAAAGCCAATTACATGCTTATTACTCCTCTCCGGGAATGAAACCCACGTCCCACATGGCCAGCCCCTTCCCCAGCACACACTCGCTTATCTCAGCCACACGGTCCCTCCTGCCAGCCACTGCTGTCAGAAATGTATAGCTGGGCTCTTAATCACCTGCCAATGGGCCTGGAGGGGAAGGCAGGAGCATGAATTCCAAGAGATATTCAGCAAGAGCTGGAAAAACGTGCAGGCACGGCATGGATGAGCTGGTTTGCAGGCAAGGGAGGGACACTCTGGGAGTCATGTGAAGTGGTGGTCACAAAAGGGCAACAAGGTAAGAGGTAGCTTTGGGGGAGGTCCGAGGTCCTCTCTCGCAGACCTGTGGGCCAGATCCAGCCTGCCACCTGCTCTGATCAGTAAAGTTGTATGGAGACACAGCCACACCCACTTATTAACACGCTGTCCACGGCTTTCTCCTACAACAGCAGAGCTGAGACCATATGGCCTGCAAAGCCTAAAACATTTACTACTTGGCCCTTTCGATAAAAAGGCATAGTTGGAAGAGCCCTGGAGCCTGAGCCTAGAGGTGGGAGACTGGAGATAAAATGTGTACTCTGTCCCGCCCTTGGCTGTGTGCACCTGAGGAGGGGGTCTTCATTTCTCCACAGACCAGTGGATGATTTTCTCATCCATCAAATGGGGATATAATATCTACTTTCCAGGGTTGCTGCCATAATGAGTAAAATTTGGACAAGTGGTGTAGGCATTGAAGGCCTCAAAGGCAGGTGCATCAACAAGCAGAGAGGAAGAAGAAAGGTTATTCCTCTGGTTCTGAAATAAATCTTTGCATCCTATTCTTCGTGGCTGGAGTATCTTCAGAGACCATGCATGTGTTTTGCAAATATGTGTATAATTGGGAGGGGTGAGTCAGAAAGGGGAGGAAAAGGGGGATGAGGGGAGAGCCATTCTTTGTCACCATCTTGATGACCAAGAGAAATACTGATAAGACAGGAGAATCAAACCCTGCTTTCTTTTTTTTTAATGCAGATGCTGTCAGACCCAAAATATGGCCACAGAGCCCCCAGAGGTCCCCACAGTGGGAGATGGTGGGATGGTGGGATGCTGTGTCCCAGTCCTGTCACACTACCTGCTTGGGGTCAGTTTTCCCTTGGGTGGAGTATTATGGATCTTGACCCCATTCTCAGCCTTACAGTCTCCCCTCAACCCCAGTTCTCAAATAAGGTCACTTTTTTTTAATATTTTATTTAATTTTGAGAGAGAGAGAGACAGAGTATGAGCAGGGGAGGGCAGAGAGAAAGACACACACCGAAGCAGGTTCCAGGCTCTAAGCCATCAGCACAGAGCCCGATAACGGGGCTCAAACTTGTGAACCATGAGATCATGACCTGGGCCAAAGTCGGACATTTAACCAACTGAGCCACCCAGGCGCCCCAACAAATAAGGTCACTTTTCACCAGCACCCCACCTTCCTTAAAGTCAGAATACATGGGCCTTCAGTTGCCACATAACACTTCTATAAAACAGTGTCCTCACACTGAACCAATGTGGACTGAGAGGCTAAGAAAGTACCACAGGGGTCCCAAGACCAGTGGGATATGATGCCTGCTCAAGATGCTTATGGTCTCCTTGGGGTAGAATGGGGACAAGCAGGGCCAGGTAAGGAAGGATCTTTAGAATCTACACACAGAAAAAATTATGGTGCCCCTCCTCATATATAATTCTAAATAAAAAACATGCCACACTGACACACAAGCCTGAAGTTCTTTGTAGCTCTTCTAATGCCAGAGTTCTGGGTAGGTTCATGGAGCTGACCTCTTCCTCTTGCCCCACCACCTACCAGTGGCCCTTCTCTGCAGCTGTCCACTTAGTGGAGAAGTCAACACTAATGCTAAGTGCTCTAGAGAGCTCCAAGCAAAGGGCACCGATGGTCAAGAGGGACCACTTCTGGAAGCAGACCTGTGAGTGCTATGGCAGGGGCACATTTGGGTCAGGCCTTGAAGAACAGGAAAATTTCAACAGACTGAGATGTGGGAGACAGTTTTCTAGTTTTCTAAGGGTCTGGCCAAAGTACAGAGGGGGGGAAAAAGACACGTTTGAAGGAAGAGTAAAATTCTAAATTTTGCCTGGAAAAGGTTCTGGTGGATGAAAAATAATGCTAGTAAGGCAGAGTATGGAGGCCCTTAACTACCAATTGTCTTATTTGGATCTCATCGCCTCTTGCCCCCTCGAGGAATTCTTTCCTGTAATTCTCCTCTCTGTTTTACATCATCACATCCCTGCTCTCTGCTGGATCATTCCCATCAATCAGCACGCAAACCTAGAACACTGTTTCCCATCTTTCAAAAACCCTCCTTTGCCATCAACAAAACAAAAGGTAACTTACTGAATGGTAAAAGGCATTTGCAAATGATATATCTGATAAGGGGTTAATGTAGTATGTCATAAATTTCTATAGCCCAATACCAAAAAAAAGGGGGAGGGCAAATAATCTGATTTAAAAATGGGCAGAGGGCCTGAATAGACATTTTTCCAAAAAAGACATAGAAACGGCCAACAGACACGTGAAAAAAATGCTCAACATCACTCATTATCAGGGAAATGCAAAACCACAATGAGATATCGCCTCACACCTGTCAGAATGGCTAATATCAAAGAGACAAGAAATAACAAATGTTGGCGTGGATGTGAAGAAAGGAGGACCCTCATGCATTCTTGGTGGAAATGCAAATTGGTGCAAACACTGTGGAAAACAGTATGGAGGTTCCTCAAAAAATTAAAAATAGAACTACCATAGGATCTAGTAATTCCACTACTGGTATTTACCCAAAGAAAATGAAAACACTAATTTGAAAAGATACATGTACCCCTATATTCATTGTAGCATATTTACAATAGTCAAGATATGAAAGCAATCCAAGTGTCCATCAACACATGAATGGATAAAGAAGATGTGGTAAATACACATGATGGATTATTACTCAGCCATTAAAAAAATGAGATCTTGCCAACAACATGCATGAACCCAGAGGCTATTATTCTAAGTAAAGTAAGTCAGACATGGAAAGACAACTACCACATGTTTTCACTTATACTTGGAGGCTAAAACACAAAGCCAACAAATGAAAAAACAGAAAACGACTCATTAATAGACAACAAGCTGATGGTTGCCAGAGGGGAGTTGGGTGGGGGGATGGATGAAATAGGTGAAGGGGATCAAGAAGTTCCAATTCCCAGGTATAGATAAGTCACAGAGAGACGAAAAGTACAGCATAGGGAATATAGTCAATCATATTGTAATGTGTTGTATTGTGACAGATGGCAGCTACACTTACTGGGGGAAGCATTACATAACATAGAATTCGATATATGTTGAATCTCTATGTTGTACACCTAAAACTAACATAACATAATGTTGTATGTCAACTGCGCTGAGGTGATAAAATTATTTTTAAAAACCCTCCTCTGACCCCAGATCCCTCTTTCACCCTACAAACACCCCCTTTCTTGTACTGACTTTACAGAAAGAGTCCTGCCTTCACTGTCTCTTCCTCGTCTCTGTTGAATCCCAGCCCACCAGGCTTTCTCCTTATGTCTCCACTGAAATGGCCTTTATAGAGGTCATCCATGATTTATGAATGATCCTTGTGGAGGTCCTCCATGATTTATGAATGATCCCTATGGAGGTCATCCATGATTTATGAGTAGCCCTTAGGAAGGTCATCCATGACTTCCACTTGGTTAAAGTCAATCCACAATTCTGGGTTCTCTCATGCTTGACCCAGCAGCATCATTGCACAGTAGCTCCAGCCCTCCCACCAGGACACTATCCTCCTTTGCCTCTGGGCCACCTCTCTGTCCTGGGTTTCCTCCCACCTCTATGGCTGCCCCTTCTCAGTCTCCTCCCTGCTAAGCACTGAAGTGCCCTGCCATCTTCTCTGTATCTATACATTCTCCTTTCCTGATCTCATCTACTAACCAAGTATTTCAACATAAAGATGACTCCTAAATTTCTATCTTTACCTCCAACCTCTCTCCCTCTTCATGTCCAATGGCTCCCCCAGCATCTCCAGTGGAAGGTCCAAAATATTTACTGATATAAGCCCCCAACCTAGGTCTCAATTTCCCCTCAGAACCTGCTCTTCTAAGTCTTTTTCACTCAGTGAGAGGCGAATCCATCCATCCCACTTCTCCAGCCTTCGGTGTGCATGTCACACTAGCTTCCTCGCTGTCTCACTCTCTACATCCTTTCTGTTTGCAAACTTGCAACATACTTCACGCGACTCGGTGCCTCCACCACTACCCCTGTGCCTGTGCCCACTCCGCCCTCTCTTATCTAACCGGTCTTTCTGTTTCTTCTCTTTCTCCCTAGAGGTTATTCTCCACACAGCAGCCAACAAGAGTGATCCATTAAGCACATAAGTCAGATAACATCACACCTCTGTCTAAAACTTTCTACTGGCTACACATCTCATTCACAAAGTCCTTACAATGGCCCAAAGACCCCCATGTTCTCTCATCTCCCCTCACTCTACTCCAGTCATACCAGGCTCCTGGCTGTTCCTTCCTGGTGCCCATCAAGCTCCCACCTCAGGACCTTGGCACATGCTGCTTCTTCCAGCTCGAATGCCTTTCCCCCAGATATCTGCCTGGCTCATTCCCTCCTGCTCAGATCTTACCTTACCTCTTTAGAGGTCTCATCTGGACCACCCTTCCCCTTATTCTGTTCTGTTTGTCTACATATTCACTCATATAGATTATGTATCCATTTTCTTTCTACTTCTCTAACTAGAATGTGAACCCCATGAGGGCAGGAGCTCCGGCGGGTATCCCTGGCAACCAGTCCAGAGTCTGGTACATGGTCCTATGCGATAACAGTTGCTGACTAAGTGCCGGGCCCCAGAGTATAGGTTTTCTTTGGAGTAACAATGGGGAGCAACTGAAAACCACCGAGGAGAGTGATCCCACACAGCAGACTCTGGGACCATCTTCCCAGCGGAGATGGCAGGCTCACAGAGCAATACAGCAGTTCCTAGCCTTAAAATCAAAATACGTAACATGTGGATCAGCTGTATCACAGACACTGTGCATAGCAGGCCAGACACATCATCAATTTGGGGCAACTTTTTTTTTTTTAATTATGTGATAATAATGAAATGAGCTAAAAGTGATTCAAGTACTTAGGTTAAATACTTTACATTTAATCCTTCTTGTAACTATTATACCTATTTCAGAGAAGGAAAAACTGAGGCAGAAAGATGTATAGTAATGCTAAGAATGTATAATAATGCTAAGATGGGGACAAGCCTAGGTCCCCATACAGGAGGTCTGATTCCAAAGTTTGCACCCCTCCCCACCTCATTCCGCTAGCCTGTGAGAGGGGCTGGCATCAGGATCTGCAAGGAGTCCTCCCATCACTAACATTCTATAATACGGAGGGGGGGCGGGGGGTTGAGATTTTAAGGCATTGGCTCCAGCAACAGTTGCTGTTGCGGTCTTGAGTCAGAACACTGGAAACTCAGGCAGGGTTTCTATGTTCCCATCTTGAGGAGAATTCCTTCTTCAGTGAACCTCACTCTTTGCTCTTAAGGCCTTCAACTGATTGGATGAGGCCCACCCACATGGTAGAGAGTCATCTGCTTGACTCAAAGTCTACTGATTTATTTTTTTTTAATTTTTTTTAACGCTTATTTATTTTTGAGACAGAGAGAGACACACAGCATAAACAGGGGAGGGGCAGAGAGACACACACAGAATCCGAAACAGGCTCCAGGCTCTGAGCCATCAGCACAGAGCCCAAAGTGGGGCTCGAACTCACGGACCATGAGATCATGACCTGAGCCCAAGTCGGATGCTTAACTGACTGAGCCACCCAGGCGCCCCATAAAGTCTACTGATTTAAATGGTTATCACATGTTTACAATATCTTCTCAACATCTAGACTGGTGTTGAGCAAAGAACTGGGACCCACAGCACCCCCCCCATCCCCGCCACCAATGAGAGACTGCATTAACCATTGCCATGAGTTTGTCCTTAGATGTGCCCAGTGTGCAGGGCCGGCCAGAGACCCGAGTGGAATATCAGGCACTTTCAGGAGGACACTTCTCTCCAGCAAGGGGCTGGGCCAATGGCTTTTCTGCAGGAGGTTTGCAAAGGTCACAGTGTCCATCTTGATTTCCCTTCTCCTATTACTTTGCCAGGTCCCCGAGGCCTTGTAGAAGCGTTTTTGATTCTGGCTATTATGGCTGTTGTTATTATCCTTCTTAATCTTGGCACCAGGAAGCCTTGGCTGGCTTCCAAGAAGAGCTACTTTCTGTCTCCCTGACATCCTCCTGTTGCTTTTAACCGGATGCAGAGTATCTTGTCTTCTCTCCCCAGACAGACACTGGAGTGTGGCCTGTGACGGCTAAAGCGGCCGCTCTGTCCTGGCTCGGAGATGAATGAGGCCTCGAACGGGGTGACACTGGGTCATCCTGGCTGCCACGTGGAGACGTTTGCGTCTAAGGGGATTCCAGAGGTCCCTGTGCCTATCACTTATCAGAAAGGGGGGCTTCCCCAAGAAGCACAAGGGGCTCCCGTCCTGCCCCTGGACTGTGACCTGTCTTTCCCGATCTCCAGCCTTGAATTCCCACGAAGGCCTGGAGAACCTCCAGGGTGTCTTCCAGCTCTAGTTTTCCACCATGCCATCACGGCTGGTCATTTCTGCCATGCTCACGTACAAAGAAGGGGGTCCGGCCTGGGTCACGGTGTGCAAATAGGTGTGCAAGGACTTAAGGGCGCAGCTGGGAATCGAATCCAGGACCCTCCACTCTGAGTCCACAGCCCTTTCCTCTCCAGTCTTCCCCATGCTGCCCACTTTCCTGAAGGCAACCCGAAGTGAGAGATACATGCCACACTGAGACCAGGACACCTACACAGCACCCACACCTACAAGTACGAGAGAAAGGAACCTTTTGTGAAGGACACTCCCCCTTCCTGCTTGTATTGCTTTCTCATCGTGTCCTGCACCTTAATGATGTACCATAACCCATATTAAAAAAACACTCTGGTCCGCCTGATACCACCCAGGCACAGTGGAGAACCGGACCCCCACATACTCTCGCTGGGCCTTAAAGATGGACTCCGCTTTCAGTATTTTCTTACTCTGAGAAGTCATGGGGCCCAGTCCGAGATCAGGTATTCCATCTCGGGGTTCCTAGCACAAGGCACACAGATCCCAGACTAAAGGGGTAATTGAGTGAGAATGGCCAACCTTGGCAACTTTAGGAAGAAACCTGGTGCACGGATACCGGTGGGTTAATAGTATTTCCAAGCATCCCCTTTGGGACTGGGATACAGTACTAGATGCCCATTACCTGTGTTTCCATTCATCACCACAACTGCATGTACCCCACATGCCTCTACACCTCTGTAAACGACAGTCTTTGCTTCTGGGAGGCTTTAGGCACCGACTGCTGCCTGGGAGATATGACGTGCGAAGAGGGTCATGGCGTGTGTGTGCGCATGCGTGCACACACCACCCAGGGTGGCTGCATCGATGGCATCTTTCTCGGGTGAATAAGGCTTGCTGAGTCCGCTGCTCATAAGCATACGTAGTCAGGTGCACAATGCGTATGAATATGCTTGCAAACTTGAACCCCTTCTTTAATAGTAAATGTTCCTGTTCATGACCCTTGCCATTCCCGTCGTTGCTAGCATGAACTGTTTCCTCATCGTCCTTTGGTTCCTTGGGGCCAGAAGCCTGACCCCCGCATGCAGGAGGCTGCCCAGAGAGGCAGGTGTGAGGGTGCCTGGCCTCTGCTGAGGGGGCACATTACTAAGTGTCACTTACTAGCCACTTATCTTGCCGAGGCTTCCACTGTCCTACAGCCACTTCCCTCCTCCAAGATGATGGCCCTCTACTCCCAAGACAGAACAGGCTGAACCGGCCAACTGCCCCAGGTCTCCCCACTCCTCCTCACCTCGACTCAGAGCCAGATCAGAACTCAGTCCCTGCAGGGCCAGCTCCGGGCTGAACACCAGGGATTCACCCCTGCCGGGTAAGGACGCCCACATTCAGAGCTTCAGGGCCACTGCCTGCGCCCAGCCTGTTAACAGGCTGTCTCCATCCAGGTCAGAACCCAGAGCTGCCCGCCCTCCCCAGTGTCTCCCACATGTAACAATCTGTGTCAGAAATACTGCTCCTGTATTATAAATATGCAAAGCCGGAGAGGCAGCGGGCGACTGGGATAAAACACCCGGGATTATTTACGAGTCTCCGACTCACACACTGGGGCTTTATTTGCTTAATGAATGGCCGGGGCCAGCCATCAGCCCAGGGATTTATTTGTCACCGGGAGCAGAAGACACTAGGACGTGGAGATGTAAAAATGACAAATTCCCCGACTCAGCCAAGGTGGTATTTCATTGCCGCGATATCCAGCGGGGAAGGGAAGGTGAGCGGTGGGAAGGACGGCTCCCAGGCAGAGCAGCAAAGGCTGGGGGGGCCCCACAGTTGAGAGATTGGGCAGGTTAACACACAGACAAAACAAAAACAGAAGCACCGCTTTCCAGAACAAAGGCCAAGGGCCAGGAAGGAAGGCCATGTTAGCAATCCTCCCACAGAGCTCCCACTTCTCAAACTGCCCTGCCCGGAACAACGCTGACACGCGCCCTGGGAAGAGAGTGGGCCCAGACGTGCGCACACTCGGATCTGAGTTTCTCCACAGCAACTCACTGGGCAGAGTGACCTGAGCAAGTCACTTCAAGTCTCCAGAACTGTTTTATCATTTGTAAAACAAAGGCAGGGGCGTCTGGGTGAGCATCTGACTCTCGATTTCAGCTCATACCATGATCTCACGGATCGTGAATTCAAGCCCTGCATCAGGCTCTGCACAGACAGTCGAGAGCCTGCTCAGGATTCTCTCTCTCTCTATCTGTCTCTCTCATGTTGCCCCTTCTCCACTTGTGCTTGCTTTCTTTTTTCTTTTCTTTTCTTTCTCCCTCTAGTCTCACTAACGTGATGAATGCCACTTTGACCCAGTCTAACCTTTGCATGTGGCTCTGCAAATTCTTGGATTAGCCTCTCATCTACCAGTGCCGCCGCAACTCCCCCTACTTTGCTCACCCAAACTCACCGAGTTAAGGAAACCAAGTCCTCAAGCAGTTATAGCTTGTTGGCACACATTCATGACATTGGGATCCATCCAAAAACATTATATGGAGGAAAAGGAAGTCTTTAAATGCCCTGACTAAGCCTTGAAAAGAGCTGCCACCCTTAGACTCCCATAAGGAAATATGATTTGGGGTGCAGGATCTCGGCTATGGAATCCATTTTATAGGGAGAGATGGAGGTTTGTCCCATCCTCTCCACACCCTCCTGGGGAAGTAGAGCACGGACAGACACCCAGTAAGAGGGGACTGTGTTCTCTCTCCAGTAAGTGTCTCCCTGTTTAGGGCTCTGTGTCTGGCATTACTGAGCTGTGCCCTGCTCCCTCTGCCTATGTCTTTAGGAAGTCCTTATGGCTGCCGTTCTCATCTGCCAGGGACCTTCCTTCATTTGGAACAAGGTATCTTAGTCCTTTAAGAAGGTTGTGCTGAAACCAGGGTGGGATTTGGAGCAGAATGCCCAGGCATTCCTGGATACAGAGACGTGCTTGAGGACCACAGTGATGAGGCCAGCTCCCCACGGTGGGTGGCCAATCGGGGGCTCAGGTCCGAAGCCCTAACTTGTGTAAGAGTGGACTTTTCTCAGAAAGTTTTCTGTGCTCATGGTCCCTAGGGAAGTGGTGGGGATGGCTGATTGTGGATTCACCTACTCAAGATATCCCCAGCCACTGACATCCCAGAATGTTCATCCTCACCTGGGCCCAGGGCTGGGGATGAGAAAGTCAGAATGGGGTGCAGGAGAACAAGAGTGGGCACAGGCACAAGGACTGAAGCACTAGGCTCCAGAAGATCCTGAACAGCAACCAAAGGCAGGGCTATTTTCATTTCCAAGAAACAGATGAAGTCGGCCGTTCTGGGTAGCTGGGCTTGACTTTTGCTGCTTTTACTTTTCTGGTGCCTTCTGAGGTCAAGTGTATTAAGAAGCATCTTGGGACTGGGAAGTCACTGAAGCAGCCTGAGGTCTGTGCAAGCAAGTATATGACTTGATTCTGCAATCTTCCTGCCAGGGCAGCTCTTGAGAATATTCCCGCCCCCCTCGCCCCCCGCCACCATCTCAAGATTCTCTCTTTCCCAGGCCAGGAAGACCCTCCTTAGCACAGCTCAGCAGTACTGCTGAGCGATGAAGGTCATATCAGCCTCCCCGAGATCTGCTGTGAAGAACACTTGAAAGCCAAGAAGCCCTGCCCTGAGCTGCACTTAGCTCAAGCCTGGAAAAACAGCTAGGTTCTGTGGGAAAAGGTGCCAGGGAAGGCTGCATCCCATCCCTTAAGGGGACCACTGGATCAGTCAGCCCCCAAAGCAGTCCTGCACTGGCAGGGACCTGGAGTCACACCCCACCCCAAGTTCAGTGCCGCACTGTGATCAGTGAACATCCTTGGGTTGGGGAACATACTGGGCATAATCTAGCTGGTGCTGCATGTAAAGGGACAGATGGCAGTGAAAGAATCAGGTCTCAAAAAAAAGGGGGGGGTGCCTGGGTGGCTCAGTCGGTTAAGCATCCAAGTCTTGATTTCAGCTCAAGTCATGATCTCACGGTCATGGGATCGAGCCCTGTGTTGGGCTCCCAGCTGGGCACGGAGTGAGTCTGCTTAAGATTCTCTCTCTCCCTCCCCCACCCTGTCTGTCTGTCTGTCTCTCTCTCAAAAAAAAAAGAGAGAGAGAGAGAGAGAGAATCAGCTCTCTGAAATGAGCTCTGCTGGCTCGGGTGGGCTGCTCCTGCAGGTGCACAGGCTGAGTCACTGAATAGAGAATGAGCTCTTGAGGCTTTGGGATAGCTCTGATCTGCTGGGCATTTCCTTCTTGCTTCCATGGAGAGGGGTTCCCACCTATCTCTCATGCGTGGCACGGCTCGTACATGCAAAATGCAACGCACCAGAGCCAGGGGCAAGATGGGGTCCCCTGTCCTCCCTGGTGGCCTCCCTCGTGACCCTGACACTCCTAGCAGCACAACCACAACAGAGTTTCTATTTCAAACTAAGGAACCGTGAAATCTCAACACAAGACTCTGAAATTGCCCCAATTCTTTCTTTCAAAGCCAATCGTTTAGAATGAACAGGCTATCTTGCTGCCTCCCACTCCCGACCTGTGATTCTCCAGCTAAATTCTGATAATGCTGCTTTGCCTGCTTGATCTTCTAAGGAAACTCCTGTGTGGAGATCACAGACATCGCTCAGCCCAGACCTGCTACCTTCTCTCCTTCACACTTCAGGGGTAATGGCAGACCGCAGCGCCGGGAATCCTGTTCCGAGCTCCTGGTCCCTTCCCGCCCTGGCCTGCCTCTGTCCCTAAATGTCTGGATTGCTCCACAGGCTAAGTGCCTGTCCTGCCACCCCCAACCCACCCTCTCTCCACTCCTCTGCCTGAGAGAGGCAGGTGATGCCCAAATGTTCATTCTGGCACTAATTTCTCTGCAGAATTCCCTCCCGAGTTTCCAACCATCCGCACATTTCCACGGAGATGTCCTCATTGTTGAAAACGCACATCAGAACCTGAACTCATTATATGATAATAGCAAACAAACCCTCATACTTGTCAAGAGTTTGAGCATTCTCAAGTGGCTTTTACACCTATTTTATACCCATGATCCCATTTAAATCATACACAAAGTCCTGAAATGTAGGCCAGGGTAAGCATTGCTATTCTTATTTCATAGATGAAGGGACGAGGGCTCAGAACTGCCTAAGATCAAATGGCTAGTAAATTATGGAGCCAAGGCTACACTCATTCTCCTTCCTTACTTCTCAGATCAAAGATCCCAACAGCTATCAAATCCTATGAAGTCAGGGCACGTGGCTGGCTCAGTCAGAAGAGCATGCGACTCTTAGGCTCGGGGTTGTGAGTTTGACCCCCGTGTGGGGTGTTAGAGATTACTTAAAAATAAAATCTTAAAAAAAAAGGAAAAGAAAAAAAAATCCTATGAAGGCTACTTTCCTCCCCAACCCCTTCTATACTGAACGTGTCCTTCCACAGCGATGACTCTGCTCTAGGCTTTTGTCCGCAGCGGGCTGGATTCGTGCAGTGGCTGCCGGCTTCCCCTTTGCAGATCTCATTCCTCCGCCCTTCTAATGTACTGAACGCCGCCTCCAGATTATGAACACTGGCACCAAATAATCCTTTCCAACACTTACTTCATGTTGTTACTCTTCTAGGAGCAAGTTTCAAGGACGCTTACCAGCCTATACTTTAAAATACAGTGTTTGGTCCAGCACCGGAGCCCCGCAAAAGGGCCCCACTGTCCTTTACAGCTTTGCTGGAGAGTTCCCCCGAGCGCCTGGGGCTATTTCAGTCATTGACTTTTGATCTACGGGATTGTTTCTGTGTTCCCTATGTGATAGATTTCTGCTCTAATCTTTATTAATTTCCTACCTTCTGTTTGATCTGGGTTTTTTTTTCCCTAATGTCTTAAGGTAGAGGTTTCTGTTATTGACTTGAGATCTTTCTTCTTCTTAAATATAAGCATGTACAACCATAAATTCCCCGCTAAGCAATGGTGTAGCAGCACAAGTTTTGGTATATTGTGTTTTCTTTTATTTTTTAGGTGGGTTTATACATTCTTTTAAGTTTTTATTTAAATTCCAGCTAGGTAACATAGTGTAATATTAGTTTCAGGTGTACAGTATAGTGATTCAACATTTGCATGCAACGCCTAGTGCTCATCACAGCAAGTGCCCTCCTTAATCCCCACCACCTGTTTCACCCATCTACCCACCCACCTCCCCTCCCGTAACCATCAGTTTGTTCTCTATAGTTCAGAGTCTGTTTCCCGGTTTGCCTCTCTCTGTTTTATTTTTTTTCCCTTTGCTCATTTGCTTCTTAAATTCCACGTGAGTGAGGTCATATGGTATTCATCTTCCTCTCACTTATTTCACTTAGCATACTATTCTCTAGCTCCATCCACGTCATTGCGAATGGCAAGATTTCGTTCTTTTTCATGGCTGAATGATATTCCATTGTATATACACAGCACATCACCTTTACCCATTCATCAGTCAATGGACACTTCGGCTCTTTTCATAATTTGGCTATTGTAGATAATGCTGCTATAAGCACGTATCCCTTTGAATTAGTGTTTTTGGTACCCTTTGGGTAAATACCTAGTATTGCAATTGCTCCATCACAGAGTAGTCCTACTTTTAACTTTTGGAGTCACCTCCATACTGTTTTCCAGGGTGGCTGTACCAGATATGATGTGTTTTCATTTTCATGCTTCCTAAGGAATTTTCTACCTTCCCTGTGATTTCTTCTTTAATCCACTGGTTATGTAGGAGTATATGGTTTAATTTCCCAAATTCCCTTCTGTAATTGATTTCTAATTTCACTCCACTGTGGTTGGAGAAACTACTTTGTAGGCTTTCAATCCCTTTAAACGTACTGAGGTTGTTTTATGGCCTGGTATCTGGTCTATCCTGGAGAATGACTCATTCTCCATTTGAGAATGACCCATTCTGCATTTGAGAAGAACGTGTATTCTGCTTTTGTTGGGTGACGTATTCTACAAATGCTGTTAGATCCAGCTGGTTTATAGCACTCAAACCTTCTAGCTCCTTTTTGGTCACATGCTAACTTTCTCTATCCATTACTGAAAGTGGAATATTGAAGTCTCCAACTATTATTTTCAAATCATCTACTTCTTTTCAGTTCTGTTAGTTATTGCTCTGCTGTTAGGTGATTATATGCTTACATCTGTTATGTCTTCCTGATAAACTGACTCTTATTAGAAAACGTTCTTCTTGGTCTCTATTAAAAGTGCTGTTTTAGAGTCCATTATGTCTGATATTATTACAGCTCCTTTTGGTTATTGTTTACATGTTCTATTTTTAACCATCCTCTTACTTCCAACCTCTTTGTGTCTTTAAATCTAAAATGTGTCCCCTGTACATACCATAGAGTTGGATATATATATATATATATATATATATATATATATATACACACACACACACACACACACATACACACACACACACACGTGTGTGTGTATAAAATCCATCTTGCTGGGGGCACCTGGATAGCTCAGTTGTTCAGCATTCGACTCTTGGTTTCGGTTCAGGTTATGATTTCACGGTTCATGAGATCAAGCCCACATCAGGCTCTGCACTGACAGTGCGTTCTCTCTCCCCATCTCTCTCTGCCCCTCGCCCCCACATACATGCTCTCCCTCTCTCAAAACAAACATTTAAAAAATCCATTTTGCCATTCTCTGCCTTTTAACTGGAGTCCATTTAAGTTTAGTGTAATTAATAACAAGATAGGATTTATGACTGCCATTTTGCTGTTTTCTCTATGTCTTGTGTCTTTATTCCTCTATTTTTGCATTTCTGCCTTCTTTTGTGTTAAATGGATGTTTTCTAGTGTACTATTTTTATTTTGTTTTTGTTCCTTAGCGGGTTTCCCGGAGATTACGATTCACATCTTAATTTAGAACCATCCCATTCAGATTAATACGAACTTATTATTTTCAACAGTATATAAAATCTTTGCTCCAATACAGCTCCATTCTTTCCCTCCTATTTTATGCTAGTGTTGCTATACAAATTACATCTCTGTGCATTATAAGCCTATCAACACAGTTTTATAATTGTTGCTTTGTGTAGCTGTCTTTTCAAGGAAATAGGGAAAAAAGGATAACAAATAAAATGAATTTACACTGTAGTAGCTTTTACTACTCTATATTTTCATATGGATTTGAAATGCATCTAGTGTTCTTTCATTTCAGGCTGAGAGATTCTCTGTAATATTTCTTGTAGGGCGGGTCTTCTGCCTCTCAGTTTTTGTCTATCTGAGAATTTCTTAATTTCTCCTTCACTTGTGAAGGATAGTTTTTACTGAAAATTCTTGGTTGACAGTCTCTCTCCTTCAGCATTTTGAGTATTTCATTCCACTGATTTCTAACCTCTAAGATTTCTTATGAGGAGTCAGCTGTTAATCTTGCTAGGCTCCCTTGCATGTAACAAGTCTCCTCTCTCTTGCTGCCTTCATATGTTTGCTTCATCTTTGACTTCTGACAGTTCGATTATGGGGTGTCTGGGTGTGGATTTCTTTTTTTTTCTTTTTTTTTAAACATTTATTTATTTTTGAGAGACAGAGAGAGAGCATGAGCAGGGGAGGAACAGAGAGAGAGGGAGACACAGAATCCGAAGCAGGCTCCAGGCTCTGAGCTGTCAGCACAGAGCCCAACGCAGGGCTCGGACTCATGAACCACGAGATCATGACCTGAGCCGAAGTCGAGTTGGACACTTAACCGACTGAGCCACCCAGAAGCCCCGGGTGTGGATTTCTTTGAGTTTATTCTACTTGAATTTGTTGAGCTTCTTGGATGTGCAGATTAATGTTTTTCATAAATTCAGAGTTTCAGGACACCATTTCTTCAAATATTCTTTCTGCCACATTCTATTCTCTCCTTCTGGGATTCTTATAATCCACATATGGGTACATTTTATGATGTCCCACAGGTCTCTGATGTTTGTCCCTTCTTCTTTTTTCACCTTGTTCTTCAGACTGAATAGTCTCGATTGACTTACTTTTAAGTTTGCTGATTCTTTCTTCTGTGAATTCAAATCTATTGTCCACATAGCGATAATTCTTAGGAGATGGGGCCAGGAGGGGAGCTCCAACTCCATTCTGACCCCTCCAGAGCTGCTAGTCTGCTGATTTTCATACCTACTGTAGTTGCTAGGATGTTGGTCAAGAATATTGCAGAGCTAAAGCAAATGGGAACAGGGCAAGTTAAAATGTCACTGGTTCTTACTAAGATTCAGTCATTTTTCTTGAAAGAATGTTCCTCAAATTGTTGGAGGTCTTTAATTTCTAGAATTCTGGGAAAATTGATTTTGACAATTTTCGCCAGGATTCTGTTTTTATGGAAGGGCAGATTTTTGGAGGTAACTACTCTGCCATTTTGAAAGTGCTTCAATGGCTGACTTTTTTTTAGTTGCCACTTTAACCATGAGAAAGAGCATATAAAATTTATCATCTTAACCATTTTTAAGTGTACAGTTCAATCATGTTAAGAATTTTTACCTGTTGTGAAACAGATCTCCAGAACTTTTTCACCTTGCGGAACTGAAACTCTATTTCATATACCCGTTAAACAACTCCCCTTCCCCTCTACTCTCTATTTTGTTTGACTACTTTAGATACGTCATATAAGTGGTATCTTTTCCTACCTCTTCATGATGGATTAATTTATTTCAGTTAGCATAATCTCCTCAATGGTCAACCATATTGTAGCATGTGAAAGGATTTCTTTCCTTTTTAAGGCTACATAGTGTATGTGTGTGTGTGTGTGTGTGTGTGTGTTTGTGTGTGTATATATAGTGTATATATATATATATATATATATATATACACACACACATCATATATATATATATTCCATATATACACATTCCATACATATATACACATTCCATATATATATACGCATTCCATATATATATACACATACTCCATATATATATATACACTCCATATATATATATATATATATACACTCCATATATATATATATATACATATATATATATACTATATATGTATATATATATATATACATATATAGTATATATATTCCATTATATACATTTTGCTTTCCTATTCATCTGTTGAACATCTGGGTTGTTTCCAGCTCTTGGCTATTGTGAATAGTGCCTGCCATGAACATGGGTGCATAAGTATCTCTTTAAGAGCCTGCTTTCAATTCTTTTGGACATGTATCCAGAAGTGGGATTGCTGGATCATATTACCATATGATCTATTTTTAATTTTTTAGAAACTACCATACTGTTTTCCATAGCAACTCCACTATTTTACAATCCCACTAACAGTGCAAAAGGGTACCAACCTCTCCATCCTCAATCACATTTGTTATTTTCTGTCTTTGTACGAGTTTTTTTGTTTTTTCCTTGATGGTAGCTACCCCACTGGGTGTGAGGTGATAGCTCACTGTGGTTTTTATTTTAATTTCTTTGATGATTAGTGACTCTATCTGTTCACATGCTTGTGAGCCATTTGTATGTCATCTGGGGAACACTGTCTATCCAACTCTTTTGCCCATTTTTAAATAGGGTTATTTGATATTTTTGTTGTTAAGTAGTAATCATTCTTTGTATATTCTGGATACTAAATCTTTATGAGATAAAGGATTTGCAATATTTTCTCCCATTCTGTAGGTTTTCTGTTCACTCTGTTGTGTCCTTTGATGCACAAGTTTTTAAGACTAATGTAGTCTCATTTGTCTATTTGTGTTTTTGTTGCCTTTTTCATGTCATACCCAAGAACACATTGCCAAATCCATTCACGCCAAGTCATGAAGTTTTTCCCTGTTTTATCCTGAGGTTTTATAGTTTGGGATCTTATGCTTATGCCTTTAACCCATTTTGAGTTAACTTTTATCTATGGTGTAATAGTCCAAATTCATTCTTTTGCAGGTAAGTGTATATTTTTCCCAATACTATTTGTTGAAGACACTGTCCTTTCCACACTGACAGGCCTTGCCACCATGCTGAAGATCATGTGAACACATACAGAAGGGTTGATATCTGAACCCAGTATTCTATTCCATTCGCCTATATTTATCTTTCATGCCATATCATACTGTTTTGATTACTGTAGCCTTGTAATATATTTTGAAATCAAGAACCAGGAGTCATCCAATTGTGTTCTTTTTCAAATTGTTTTTGCTATTCAGGGTCTCTTGAGACTCCATATGAATTTTAGCATGGGTTTTTCTATTTCCACCAACAATGTCATTGGGATTTGGGTGGGAATTGTGTTGGATTTCATACAACAGATTCATAGATCACTTTGGGTAGTACTGACATCTTCCTTTATAGAACACAACCTCATGTTTTCTACCCAGCAGCCTACCAGTTTTCATTGTCCTGACAGAATAGGAGTTCCCTGAATCACTAATGCATCATTAAGCCTATTTCTCTAGTTCTGTCATGTATGAGGCAAAGAAAGGTCCAGCGTGGAGGAACTCTTTTTCTCATTTAGCTCCATATCACTTTTGAAACACAGGAGAGTAACTTAAAAGATCATGTTACAAATAAACAGAAAAACAAGCATATTAACTCAACAACGACTTATTTAACATCTGTGAAAAGCCAGGCACCATGCTTGGCATTGAGGATTCAATGATTCAATATAGAGTCCCGGCCCCTATGCTCAGAGATTTCAGCAGGAGAAAGAAATGGCCAAAGCCGTCAATAGACCAAGGAAACATCAGGAGCAAAACCTACTTGACCAAACCAAACATACTCTTCTATCACTTACATTATGATCTTTAGTAGATGTTTATTTCAGTCTTCGTTCTGCTTAAACTGTGGTGCATTTGTGATGTCAGGAATATCTGGCCATGTTTAGGTGTTTGAACAGGACATAAAGGTAGCAACAGTACAGATCAATGTATGTGGCCAATGCTCCTGTGTGCGGGCCCCGAGGCATACTTATCCTCACAAGTGATTATCGGGAGGTATAAGCAAGAAGAAACAGAGATCTGTATGCAATACCTTAGAAGGCTTTGTTTGATATCCTCTTTATAAAGCTTCATATGAGAAAATTTATTTTAGAATCAAGTAATAGAGAAAGCTTTGCTTCTCTTGAGAAACTGTCTCTCCCTTTCTGATAACAGAGTTATGACACCACATCTCCCTTTTCACTTTAGCAACTCGGAAGCTTAGAGTCAAATGTGAAGCTTAACTGTAGCAATTCTAGTTCCTGAAACTGAGTTCTTTCCCTGGTCCGAATTCTTTATTTCTATCTCTCTACGGTCATGAATTTATGATGTGCACAGAGCCAAAATCATTTATTAAGATATGTGACAGGAAAATCATTATATAATTAACTTTTTTGACCATACTGAAAGAGGCTAAAAGGAGTATTTTCCCCTCTCTCATCTGGAGGAAGTTGAGAATATCCTCCAAAGCCAAGATGGGGCTTGGTTTCTGTCAGTGCCATGAGTGGTGGAGATTGGGGCTTTCCTCTTTGCAGCATCCTGGGGATATAGCAGTGGGTCTCAGAAAAACAAAACAAAACAAAACAAAACTGATGCTGGGCCCGCAAGCTCTCTTAATACGGAAGCAGAGGAGACACTGGCCTGCAGGCCATGTGGGGTAGGATATGTCCGGTATGGATCCCCAACAAAAGAATCCTTCACCAGCTTTTCAGAACTGGTGAGACTCCTAATGCTTTTTTTATAATCCTCAGGGAGTGGTTGGGGGCGGTAGTCTCAAAAGACAGATTAGATTTCCTGCCGGCTCAGCAGGTGGAAGCTTGGCACCGATTAAATTTGACTTAGAGAAATAAAGAAATGTGACATGTCTTACACCCTACTGTTGTGGTCTGAAATGCATACCTGATACATGAGATATAAATAAACAAATGAATAAATAAACAAACCAGAGGCCAGAATGCCTGGAATGAATTCCTAATTTGCTGTGTTTCCATCATGAGGACCATGCAACCTTGAAACACAAGGGCTCATGAAGAATTTGGCATTTGGCACAATAAATGCCATCTGTGGGGACTGTATGGTAAGGGATGAAGATAAAAAAAATCCAAAGACAATTCCAGACTTCACAGAACTTACAATTTAATGTGGGCCTTCCATGTCAACAACATTAATAAGAAAAAGGACAGCCATAGTGTCACACTACATATTCTTATTATGCGCTCTCTACACATAAGGCATGAAAGAGAAAGGGGAAGATTCAGACAGCACCCAGAAGGCAGGAAGCACACATGTTGATGAAGAAAGTAGGGCAGGGAAAATGACAAAACAGAAGAGGGATATGTGTTATTAAAGTGATTTGCATAAAGTACTATGGAAGGAGGGGTTGTTTCTGCCTAAAAGGTGAGAAGGCTTCAAGGAGGAAAGGGTGTTTGGGCTGGTCTTTGAAAATGGAAAGGATCTGACCAGAACAAGGTGGCCAGAGGGGCACTGCAGACCAGGGGTGGTGAAGGTATGGGTCTCCACCTGCTCATCCTCAGGGCTGCAGGGGTAAAGAAAATGCCTCGCCATGGATGCCCATCGTGGTGCATGAGGATGGATGGATAAGTGGTGGTGGTAAGACCACAAGGGTGCATGCAGGTTGGCCACAGACAGGGTTTTGAACAACCTGCTCAGGTGTTTAGACTGTAGGTTACAGGCAAGTTGATGGGCAGGCTACTGATGTCTGGAAAGAGACATGGAAAGGGGAGGATTCAGACCTTGAGCAGGTTCAGACCCTGAAGGGGTTATGGGAAGAAGGATGCTTTGGGCAGCTGATTTGGATAGCTGAATGTGGGAGGATGTCTTAGAGAACATGGATAGAGCAGTTGCAGGGTGAAGTGTTAAGAAGTCCATTAGAAAGCCTTAGGCACTTGAACTATAAGAGGCAGAGGGTCATGGACAGAATGCACAAGATGCAAGAGAGTTCACAAAGGTGGAGCGGTGGTAAGCTGGGGGCAAGGGGAGAATGAAGAGAACAGATGTCAAGAGAGGGCTCTGGGGTTTGAGGCCTGCATGAAACCGGGAGTATGAGAGGAAGATGATTTAGGAGGAAAATGATGAGCTCAGGTGAGAGTGCCCTGAGCCTGAGGTCCCAAGAGACCCTCTGATGAGCTGCTTAGCAGGTACCTCATGTAGAGAGACATATTACACAAGTGTGTGCTCAGTTTTATACGTTTATACCCTGATCTTTCATAACGGATAAATTAGTGGAGATCCATAGTCATCTAACAAAAGGATTCTTCACCTTACAAAAGCATTAATAATAGGGTACTTTAAATAGTTAGCTCCCCTGGTGAATATAAAATAGGCCTTAATATTTTTTTGGAAAGGTGACATACACCTCTCTTTTCAAAAACTCATCTACTGTGTTAAGTAAAGCATATCTGTGTATGAATATGGAATGAACCGAGAGACTTCAGCCAGGTAAAATTAATCAAGGTAGATGTTGTGAAGGAGATGACGGATCTTAAAGGGATTACTGAAAGGGTGGTATTTGAATTGGTGAAGAAGACTGAGGGCTCAAAAAACAGGGGTGGACCGTAGTCTCACTGGCATGGACAGCTTCCTGTATTCTCCCCACTTCTCTCCCACCCCAGGCATGGAACCAGTGAAGCAGGCTGGGAGGTGGACAACTCCATCCATCTGTCCATTGAGGTGAAAACCCTTGGGGTACGCTTCACTCCTTTCCTCTTTCTTACATGCTGTATCCAACCCATCAGGAAACCCTGCTGGCTCTCCTTGAGAAGCACATCCAGTATCTGCTCTTCTCACCATGTCCACTGCTGCCGCCATCTTGAGCCAAACCACCACCACATTTGGCCCGGATTATTTTAATAGCCATCTAATAGATCTCACTGATTCTACCTTTCCCAGAATGGTCCTTTTTAAGTACAAGTCAGATCATCCCATTCCTTTATTCCAAATCTCCAGTGGCTCCTCACTTCCTCTGGATCAAAGCCAAAGTCTTTATTTGAGCTTATAAGGCCCTACTTTGACATGGTTCTGGTTACCTGTCTCATGTAATCCCCTCCTCTCCCTTCCATCACCTGGCCCATCCACTTCAGCTATGCCAGCCCTCTGCTGGTCTTCAAGTTCCCCTGCACACTCCTACATTGGAGCCACTGCTTTAGTTTTTTCCTCTGCCTGGGACACACATCCCCAGATATCAGCAAGACTGAATCCCTTAGCTCCTTCAAGTCTTTGTTCAAACCTCACTTTGTCACTCTCACCCCATAAATTCTGCCTCTCCTCAGTATTTCCAATCCCCCTCTTTGCTCTCCTGTTTCTTTTTTACACAGTGCCTATCTCCTTCTGATGTACCATATATTTTCCTCACTGAACATGATTATTTCCTGGCTATCTTCCCTTGCTAAAATAAAAGCTGTTAGTGTTCTTTATCTTGTTTTGTACCTAGTTCAATGTAGCTGTTTAAGAACTAACATAGGAACGAGTGAAGAAGAAAAGAAAAACCCACGTAGACAAACAAGAGGAGGAAAAAAACAACTTCAGCCCAAAACACTGCACTTGGAGACAGAAGGCAAAACATCCAATCCCTGCAGGGCCACAGACAAGGGATTAAAACTTTCTGGGGTCCTCCACCTTACCAGGAAGGGCTGGACCACGTGATTTTATTTTTAGGGCTTTGCCAAAATTATTTAACTCATGCAACAAATACACATTGAGGACCTACTACACGGGAGGTCCCATCACATAAAGATTAATGTAAGGGACCACATCAGTCCCTTCCCAGTGTCCAGAGAGACCAACCTGTGAACAATGAATGACAATATAATACAGCATCAGACGTCTACACAAGGTGCCGTGAAACCACAGACACAACAGTGATGAAATCAATGATGGGGTGGGCAAAGGGTGAAGGATAGCCAGGGAGTGGACCGGCCAGGCTGTAGGGTGCCTCCTTGCATCTTGGAAAGCGGTACCTGGAGGACCCACCCTCTATGAATGCTGTAAAGTTTCCTGATTGCCAGCTTCATATGCCGTCCTCTCTAACCAAAGAGCAGAGAACTAGCAACTTATTATAAGACTATTTAATCATTCCAAGATCAATTTTTTGCATGGAATTGTTTCTTCACGTTCCCATTAGTAAGCCCTATAAAGCCACCCAGTGTTATGAAAAGACAGGCCTTTTGTCCTCACACATCAGAGTTTCCAGAACTATCTGCCAGGACTCAGCACTAAGAGGACACAGTGCTCACTGCATGCAGCACCAGGGTTGTGCTTACAAACTCAACACGCTGTCCCCTTAAAATATGCACCCCTTGAAACTTGCAGAGAGCTTGCTTTCCCCTGAAAGCCCAAGGTTCACATTCAAATCAAGTAACGTTTTCTCTTGTGCATTCCCGATTATCATCATTTGCTGACAACACTACCATTTTCATCAGGACATTGATTTATTAAGTGTCCTTCTGTGCCTAGGATGTAATTCAGAACAAGATAAACAGATGTATGGTCTCTGTATTCTAGAAACTTTTTCCTTCAATATTCCATAGTTAACAGTGCACAAACCAGAAAGGAGTTTTCTGGAAAGGACATCCTGGCTACATTCTATCCCAAGTGCATTTGGGTAGTTAGAAGTATGGGATGTCGGATCCATCAAAGGCATTGGAAATGCAAACCAATATGCTCACAGAAAATCACCACCTAGAAAGCCTTCAGAAAGGGCTTCAAGATGGGAGGTGAGGAGGCGGACCTCAGGAGTTATGTGCATGCTGGGACGAGAAGAAGGACCAGGCTGAGGGTTAGGTATGGGTGCAAGCAAGGATGGGGCACCAAGATACGTGAGCAGCACCCACGATCTGGGGCATTATTTAACTGAGAAAACTGGGCCAAACCTTGAACTCTGAAGCCACAGCCACGAGGAGGCCATTTCTACGTCCCAGCATCCAGGGACACAGATGCCACCGTCATCTCTGTCCTGGACTGGCAGCTCGTCCAGCTGAGGTACAACAACACTCGAGGTGCCAAGCTGGGCTCAGACACGCCAATGAGGAAGCGCCAGTTAGCAAACTGCACACACCTGAGTTTTCCAGGTACATCCACAGCCCGATAATCAAGGACGAAAGATTTTTCTACCTCTTGAGCAAAGTACAAGCACGGATGCAGCAAGAACACTCATGATCCCTCCTCGGTTTTGTAATTGGCCATTTGTCCCCGTTCCCTGTGGTTACCTGGAGACTCCAAGTAAAAGGTCACACTTTCCAACAGGAAGCACGCAAGACCTCTGCGTGATCTCTGCTCTCAACTTCCTACTCTCCACCTCCATTGCTTATCCTGTATCCTCATGCTGTTCCTGCAGCATATGCCCCTCCGCAGAGAGTAACATCACAATACAACAGTAATTAATAATAATAATAATAATAATAATAATAATAATAAACATTTATTGAGGAGGTTAAGTTGCAAGCAGTCATTGGGTGAAGCTTTTCGTGGAGTAGCTCACTTAATGCTCAAGGGATTTGAGGAATCAGGTGCTAGGATCATCCACATTTTACATGGAAAAAAAGAACAAAAGCAGAGGTGGCGGAAATAATGTGCCCGAGCACTGGAGACAGGTTTGAATCCATGCCGGCTGGCCCCAGAGCCGTACACGCTCACAGCCACCCCCGCCATGCCGCCCCGGACAGGCATCAACTGTTTTGTGGGGCCTTGTTTGCATTAGGTCATGAATGTGACATGGAAATCCACGATGGCCACCTGGCTTCTGAATGACACTTAACAGCAGGAGTGAATGAAGGAGCCAAATTTGGTCCTTAAATGTGCATTACACGGAGCCTACAGTACCTATTTTTTCTAATCGAATCTAATTTTGCTCTGCAGTTCACTGCTCCCACCATTCTTCACCGCCCAGCCCACTTCTTTATGTCACGCATTTCAAGTTCACAGGCCCTGCTTTAGAATTTTCAAGATATGCTCCCATCTCTCAGCTCACTCGCGGTCTTTAAGATGCTTCTCTAAGGGAGGCAGGACAGCCAGCAAAATCCTTTTTTGCAAATGGAGAAAGGAAAGCTCAGGGCGGGGGAGCCCCTCCCCCAGGCTCAGGTGCTAGGAAGCCGCCCGGCTGGAAACGGGCTCCTCCCTCGTGCAGGGCTAATCTCACAGCATAGATCATCCTCCCGGCGGCGGAACCCCGAAGGACCACCCCTCCGGGAAAGGATGGGGCAGGGCCTGCCTGGCCAGAGGCTGAACTGTAGGTCCCAGGCGGGGCAGGAGCATGGAGGAGGCCTGCCTTGCCACCTTCCCTCCCCCCACCCCCCCAGTCAGACCGAGCAAGGCAAGGAGGGAGCGCAAGAGGCAAACATCTGACATGAAGTCAGCATGTGGACTGGTACAGGCTTTTCCGTAGCATGGCATCATTCCCTGGGGAAGGAGACAGAGGTGCCAGGGAAAGCCTAGGTCCACCCTAGGGCCCTGATCTTCCTTATGCTGCCCTCGACCTTACCACTTTAGTCTAAGTCAGAGAGTCCCAGTGGCTGGGCTGCCATTTGTAGCTGCTCACTGGGCTCTAAGTAGCTGTGGAATTGGCTCTTCCTGATGACCCTTACTCTGAGATCTGATGGGCACTACAGAGAACACGTCTCACTTCAGTATAACTAATAACAAGGGCCAGGAGCCCCAGGTATTCCCCCGTCTCCCTTCCATATCCAAATTCTCGAGAGCCTGGTCTAGGGACCTTTTGAAGGGCTCCTTTCTAGAGTGGAGGGTGGACCTAAGCAAGGGATCCCAAATCTGGTTGCAGGATAGGATCACCCAGGAGAGCTTTTCCAAACTGCAGATCCCAGGGCCACAGTGAATCATAAACTCAGCAAGCAGGCCCTGTAATCTGAACGTTGACCGTCTCCAGAGAGGAGTCCTACACCTTAGGGGGACAAAGTTGCGATGGGAGCTGCTCACTGGCCACGAATGGAAAGAGGACACATACAGCCAGAGCTCACCCACCCACATCACCTCCAGGCTCACCTCCAGTGCCAGGATCCGACCTACTCTGGGAATGCAGGCTTGCAGCCAAGCGCCAGTCCCTTGGGGCTCCAGCTGAGGGTCTATAACAGGTAGATTTAGAACGTTTTATCCAAAGTTGCTGAGCCTGGGGGATGCCTCCAAACACCCAAGAATCAGCTCCCCACCCTCTGGGGGAAACAGCCCAGACATGAGGACCTTGAGACACCTGCCCAGGGAGCAGAAGGGTATGCTCAGAGTCAGGGGTAACCTCACTGCCCCCAAGGAGGACTTGTAGGCGTATGTGCTGCCCCCACCAGGGGGTGGGGGGTCAAGGAACGCATAATGCTCTGTTTTTCTTGCTTTCTATTAGGAACCACAGGCCCTGCTGGCTCTGTGGCTTGTGGCTAGGGGACAGGGGAATGCCCAAATGTACCTCAATCCAGCCACTTTTCCCCTAGGAGGGCCCTGACGAGGGATTGTGGGGCTCTGCTTCTTTGTGAGCTGACAGCCCCTAAGGGGAACTGGCTTGCAAGACCTGGTCTGGAAGCCCAAGGCTGAGGGAGGACCCTGTCCTGCCCCCATTCACTTCCAACACCTGCTACTGACCAGCCTCTGGAAACTACAACAGTGAATGGTTGGATCTTCAGGAGGAGAAATAAGAGAGAGAGTCAGAGAGTGCCAGAGAGGACCAGGCTCTGGGACAGACTCCCCCTCCAGTTCCTGCCTCGTTCCCTTTCCCACACCATCTGCATCCTTCCGTGGAGTTCTGCCATCGCTCCCCCAGGCTGAAATGTCCACTATGAACCACGGTCTCATCCTCTCTCACTCGAGATACAAGAGCTTGGAGCTGACTCCTTCACTCTATGCTGCTACTATGACCCTCTTGACCTTGGGCCAGGCCAATGCCCTGCCCCAGACCCCAGAGAAGCCCCTCCTGCCCTCTCAGTCAGGACTGAACTCTACTCCTACCACTCATCAGAAGCCAAGTCCCTTCCCCTGACCTGCTCATTCCCACCATGGCCCCTTCACTAGACAAATGCTCCCTCCAGTCCACAGGCCCCTCTTCCTCCCTTTCCCTCCCTTCCCCTCCCCCTGCCCAGCCAGCCCTCCCTCAGAGAGAAGGGAGGAGCACGGCCATTAGAAATGTCCCATGCTGTCCTTGCAAACCCTGCACGTTCTCATAAAGTGTATGTTACCCAGCAAGCCCTCTGTGGTGGGACTCAGTCACTTGCTCACTTCCTTAACAGTCCTCATTTGCCCCGCTCCGGGTGTCTGTCATCTGCCGCAGACCCCCCCTTCTCAGGTTACGATCTAGGTGTTCAGGTCATTCTCAGGCATCACACACACGAAACTCACGAAATGTTCAAAGTGGGAATGATTATCATTCAAGACTGCCAAGAAAGAGGACCCAAGGTTCCTCAGAAATCCCCACAGTCCAGCGGAAGGCTCCTGAATGCTCCAGGCCAGGGTTGAGCTGGCTCCGGGCCCTGGAACCACATCAGCAGCTCACTCTTTGGCCCTCGGTCACGAAGGATCCCTGAACCGTGGTGTGTACGTGACAGGGGTTCCAGGGGGTGAGTGGGGGCACCGAGGGGGCGAGGGGGTGCAGGGCAGAGGAAGTCCGCAGGCTGGGGTGGGGGGCAGAGGAAGCAACAGGGTAAAGCAGGGAACACGAGGCACACGGAGCTCTCAGAGCGGTGTGCCAGGAGACCCGCCGCAGACCTGCGGGCCTGTGAAATCCACATCCCCTTCATCCGAGATTCTGCTCAGACCTCCTGCACGGATTCCCTTCCGACGTCCCATTAAACTTTACTACAACGCACAGCTTGTAAATGGCATCAAAACAATTTACCGCAGCCTTTATATGCCTAGGTTTAAATAACAAACATTTTTGTCTCACCCTTCTGGGAAATGAAACTCTTGGCGGGGGGGGGGGGGGCAGACTATGAAAAAGTAGAAGTGGGACCTAGAGTTGGGAAGGGCGGAGAAGGAGGAAATGCAACATGCAGTGATGCGGGGTCCGCCTCTCTAGCCACCACCAGCGGCCCGGTTTCTCTCTGTCTCTGGGCCACATGTGGAGCATCATGCCTCTCATTTCAGGCGAGAAGGCCAGGTCCTACGGGCGAGGGGCCATGTGGATGGGCACAGCTCACCAGGGCTCCAGCAGGGTACGGACATGACAGGTTCAGGATGTGGTCCACAGCCTCCCGAGATCTCCCCCACCCAAGGGACATGAGGCAAAGAGTCAAGCTGAGGAGGAAGAAGCCAAGGGGAGAACGACTTGGGAACGAGGTCTGCAGAGGGACATTAAGGGGACAGAGCTGAGCAGGAGCCCACAAGGTCCCTAGTAAGTCTGAGGCTGCAAGAGCCTGGCTGCCAATCCCAGCCCCTGGGGCTTGGGTGGCCAGGGCCGCGCAGCGAGAAGCAGCAGAAGCCAATCGCTTCTGGGATGTTCTGCTGCAGGCCGGCACTAAAACCCCTTAAGTGGAAATCATTCAGTCTCCCAGGCCTCTGCCTAAACCTGAAGAGTCAGCAACCAGTAGCTTGTTACTTTCTTTAACTAATGCCTTTCTATTTTCTGCAGAGTAAACAACTTGATTCCATTAGATGTTGTAAAATATTTACCAAGTGGCCAGGGTGGCTTCCTTCCTCCCAGCGTGCAAGAGGGAAGAGAGCTCCGGTCAGGCCTCTGAACAAAGATCAACAGAGATCACCACGAGCTTCCAGTCACTGACCACTCAACCAGACACATGCAGACTGGGGAGGGGAGGAGGGCAGAACCGGAGGGGTGGTCATGGTGAGAAGGAGCAAGTGGCAGACAGACAAAGCCTGCCCGAGCATTAAATGCAACGTGGCATCCTGGACTGGATCCTGGGACCGAAAAGCTAGCGAAAGCTGAATAAAGTCTAGAGTTGGGTTAACGGGAACGCACCCATGTTGTTTCTTAACTGTGACAAATGCTCCAATGAATGTAAGAGGATAGCATTCGGGGGAACAAGGTGAGGGGTATACAGGAACTCTGTATGATCTCTGCAACTTTTCTGTGAGTCTACGATTTTTCTAAGCTAAAAAGTTTAATTTTTAAAAAAGGGAATGCACAGCTCCTCTAGAGGTAAAGGGGATCTCCCTTTCATGGGTGGTGGAACCTGGGGGCAGCCCAGCTCTGACAGGGACCTTCCCTGTGCAGGACCTCACCCTGGAGAGAGCCTGCAAGTCACAGGCAGATTGTGACTAACGAGGGGAGGGGAAGAGAGGGAGGGAGTGGGCAAAGTCTCCCACAGAAATGGAAGAGCAGGAATCAAGCGGGAAGATGCTGATGAGAAACCACCTTCGTCCCAAGAAAAGGCCCCTGGATGGAGGGTGAAATGAACTGGGTAGAAAGCCTTGAGCCACGCGGAATACTCTGGGCTCACATCAGGCAGCCCATTGATGGAATCCTTCGGAACCTGCCTCCAGGGGGCTCATAGAAACCCTCAACCCAGCTGGGCATGTTTGGAATGCTCATCACCAGCCCACCAAGGAAGTGTAACATCCTTGACCAGGGTGGAGAAGGGTGGCAGTGATCCCCCCCTCAGCCTCTCCCACTCCTGCTGCCGAAAGGGGCTTTGGGCTTTTCCAACCTCTCCTATCTTATGCCAGCCTTTGCCGGGTAGGGGCAGTGGATCAGGTGACCACTGAGGTATGTAGCCTCCCCATGTCTTGAGCTCCTGGCCTGCTCCCACCACTCCAAATCCCTGCTCTGGACACGGATGGCCATACTCTTCTCATCCAAGGCAACAGGAGAGTCTCTCAACTGTTAGGATGAGGCAGAGGAAAAGTGTACAGTTAATTTTGTTTAAACTGGGCTAGGCTACAGGGCCCAGTTGGTCAAACACAAGTCCAGATGCTGCTGTGAAAGTACATTTTAGAGGTGATTAACATTTACAATCAATAGACTCTGTGTCAAGCAGATGACCCTCCGCAACATAGGCAGGCCTCATCTAATCAGTTGAGGGCCTTAAAAGGACAAAGGCTGAGCTCTCCCAAGCAAAAAAGAATGTGACATCATAATAAGAAAGAGAAGGGGAAATCAAGATGGACACTCTGACCTTTGCAAGCCTCCCGCAGAAAAGCCAGTGGCCCAGCCCCGTTACTAGACAGAGATGTCCTCCTCAAAGTGCCTGTGTTCCACCCGGGTCTCTGGCCGGCTCTGCACACTCAGCACATGTGGACAAGCTCGCCATGAGGTACAGGCTACGTGTCAGTGGGGCGAGGCTATGGTGCCCACTTCTTTGGTCAACACCAATCTAAATGTTGCTGAGAAGGTATTTTAAACCTATGATTAACATTGACATCAGTAGACTTTGAGTGAAGATTAACATTTAGCTCAACAGACTCGGAGTCGAGCAGATTACCGCCCCCCCCCCCAGAACATGGGTGGGCCTCACCCAACGAATTAAAGAACAAGGACCAAGCTTTTGAGGTTGCCCCACAGAAGAAGGAATTTTCCTTAAGACTGCAACTTAGAAACCCTGCCTAAGTTCCCATCCTACCTGGCCTGCCCTATGAATTTCGAACTCAAGACTGCAGCATAAGCTCTCTGACCTGAATCTCCAGCCCTGTAGATTTAGTCTCACCATTCCCACAATCACGTGAGCCAACGCCTTAAAATGAATCCCTCTCACAGAGATAGAGGTAGGTGTCGATATGTAGACACACACACGTATACCAGTTCTGGTTCTCTGGAAGACCCTGACTAATACAAGGGAAGCAGAGGGTCCAGAACATCACAGAGAGGATCAGAGGCGCCTGCTCCCTTCACTGTCCTGCTGACATTCATCTGTGGCTTTAGAGACCATGACACCCCATCATCGGTGCTCCCAGAGCTGCGTCGTTCAGTCACTGAAATAAAGAGTTCATATTGATTGTCCTAAAAGAATGTCTTTCCCCAGACTCAAAAGTGACAGTAAGTGACAAACATTTCAGAAATAGCTCAGTGGACATTCCCCCACTGCCTCTCATTTTCCACTCAAAAATAACCACACATCACTCACCTTCCTACTCCCCCCCCACCCCCCCGAGTCATGTGTGCCCGGGCTGACAGAATTTCCTCAGTGAGGAGAACAAACACGTCACCTGCCAAGGAGATACACTCATTGAGGTGTCGAGTTGCCCAACAGCTCACAACAGATGCACGGGGACGGGCTGCCGCTGGTCCTCCCAGGTCGTCGCGCCCATGATTCTCTCAGCGTGGAGGCTGCCCAGGGCCTGTGGGTGCGAAACAGACCCAGGAGTCCAGCCCTGGGCTGCACCCACAGAGCCCCACACAACACCGAGCCACTCACCTCCCCGTGCTCCCGCAAGCCTTGGGCCCACCGCTCTGTGAAGCAGAGAAACTTCACCTGACAGAAACCCTGACCCACACAGCTGGGTGCGGGACATCCTGGACGTCACACCGTAGTGTTACCAGAGGACACACTCAAGGTCAAACAGAATGGAAAGCTGAGCATTTTCACTCCACTCCCTTGGTCAAGGGCGGGTAACGGCAAGGAGCTGCCCTCTCTGTAGAAGCCTGGTACCCTGGGAGCCATCAGGACGCCTTTCCTCCGCTCGGCGAAGACACCCCTTTCCCTCCGCGAAAGCCCAAGCCACTGGGGCCCCTCCCCCAGTTCAACTGCTGCCCCGAGGAACACCTGTTCAGGAGGTGGTAGGGACACACCATCTTCATCAACCTCACCTGCAGAGGACGGCCAAGCAGCAGACACTTTAGAGAGCCGGGTCCCTCTGGAAGCTTCTGCCTTCCAATCATGGTTGCCAAATTTACCAAATCAAAGTACGGGATGCCCAATTCAGCTGTAGTTTCAGATCAACTGCAAATGCATTCATGCAGTATTTGGGAACATGTATAATTTTAATTGTTGTCAGAGAATCTAACTGGGCATCCTCTGGCTTATCTGGCCTTCCTACTTCCAATGGAGGAGAGCCCTCAGAGCTACAACATCAGGCCCTACTTGGCGCCAGCCCCTGGGCGTCTCCTTCCTGTTCCTCACAGCTGGGCCACTCCCCCGGCCCAGGCCCAACCCTAAGCTGAGGGACTGAGTTTGACACGCACGCCAAAGCAGAGACCCAGAGGTCCCAAACTGGGCTCCAAGGCTCTAGCCTCGCGTTCCACTCTTATACTTGCAGATCCCTGCTAGTGTTCTGCCCAGCACCTTTTGGGGACCCTTTGCCCATCCTCTGGTCCAATACAAACCCCAGCACAATGGGTGGAGGGCCCTGACTTCTGGGACTGTCAGCCACTTCATCTTGGGTACCACCAGCCTTCCGGGTGGATGTGCGACTGAAGACAACTACAGCCCCTGAACCCTGTGCCGGCTGCAGGTGTAAACTCAGCTACCAGCACCCACAGCTAGGGAAGGTGTCCACCAGGTGAGCGGGACTCTTCTCAGCCCATCTTTCCCCACCATCCTTGTCATGCCCTCCTGTCTGCCCAACTTCAACATCTCCTCCATGATGGCCATGGACCAGGTCTTAGCAGGTGTGGTTCCTGACCAGGACCACCTTCAAAATAAGACCCACAAAAATGCATCTAGGGACCATCCCACATCAGATATTTCATCACTTCCCCCTGGGGCATCTTGTTCCATTTGTGACAGGAATCCAAAAACGATGTTTCTGATTAGATTGGCTTCTCAGCTACCGTGCTTCCTTAACAAGAGACACAGCAGGGCATTGATGTACTAGTGATTATTCATGTTCTAGTGACTGCTCTTCCTGGAACATTTGATCGTATATCACTAGAACAGTCCTCTTTTTCTTCTTCAGGGCAGAAGACTATTCTAGTCTTCAGACCATAGTGCTGGGGCAACTAGCAAATCAGATCAACACTGGGAAAGCCTCTCTTACCTGTTCTGGCCCACGTTGGAGCTGCTGTTTCCCACTGAGTAAGAAGCCCCCCGCCCCCAGCGTAGTTATGTAAAGCCCAAGGAAAGTGAAAGTCAACACCATTCAGCCTTTATCCACCCACCGAATTTGCCACAGTCCTCCTCCGCGTCAGGCTGTGGAGAGCAAGTCGGTGTCCTGCCTTCAGGGAAATCATACATGATTTAGGGAGAGAGACAAGTAAACCGGGCACTTCAAGGAAGTGTGACACATGCTTTGAGCCCCTGCAGGGGAGCTGTCTACCTAACGGCTGTTCTGACTTTTTTTTTTAATGGTTTGAGGTAAGATTGAAGTTTCACTTGCCTATGTGTGGACTTCACACGGACTTGCCATTCCCTCAACCAAAAATATTCTTGGCGTGGCTGGCTCCTTCTTGCCATTCCTGGGTCAACTTAAAGGTCCCCTCCTTGGGGCGCCTGGGTGGCTCGGTCGGTTGAATGTCCGACTTCGGCCCAGGTCATGAGCTCACAGTCTGTGAGTTCGAGCCCCGCGTTGGGCTCTGTGCTGACAGCTCAGAGCCTGGAGCCTGTTTCGGATTCTGGGTCTCCCTCTCTGTCTGCCCCTATCCTGCTCACACCGTTTCTCTCCCTCAAAAAAAAAAAAAAAAAAAAAAAAGTCCCCTTCTCTGTGAGCCTCTCCCACCTGCCTGATATGAAGTGGCTCCCACCACTCTTCATCCCATCACCCCGTTTTATTGTCATTAGGGCATTTATCACTGCCTGGCCTCCCCTTACTTGTTCCCCCATCTCCACCTAGATCAGAGCCTGGTCTGTCTCATTCGGTGCTATAGCCCCAGCACCCTGCACAGTGCCCATTGCACAGAAGTTTCCTGCATAAATGAATAACCACATGAACAGAGAGAACAACAGCCCAGTGGTTCCCAACCTCCAGGGCTCCTCAGTGTAGTAACACGGCACTGTGAGCTATCTGCATAGATCCCAGAGCCTAACACACTTCATCTGGTCCACAAAGCTCCACAGGGGAAAGAAGAGGTCACATTTCTTTGCCTTTGACTAGAAGGAGATCAACTCAGCAGTACTGGCTCCCAGGTCAATCAGAAACTCTAAGTAGTAAATATATTTTGGTTAGTGAAAGCGGGGGGAAAAAGCATAGTATCAGAGCCGCTCATTTGGCAGAGAACGTCCTCCAAGACAGGAAACCACGCAGCAGAATTAAAAGCACCAAAGGGTCCTCAGGGTGGAGAGACTGGAAGATCTGCCTATTTGCGGGGTGGCACGTCTGAGGGTCGAGCCCAGGCAGAACCACAAGCAGGAAGCTGGAGCCAAACTATCCGGGCAAAGGAGGAGATTCGGCCATGAAAATACTGCCCATAAAAGAAATCATGCTCTGGAAAAGGAGTAATTTAAATGAAAGCTGAAATTATTATTCACAGCACAGAGACCATGTATCTTCGGGCTCACTGTTATTAAATGGATCATCCACAGAACACCTGCAATCTTCAGAAGGGCTAATCAAAATTTGGGAAGTGGACACCCATTAGCAAGGTGCCAGCATACTGCTTTTCACTTCTTCTAATATTTCAAAAAGCGTAAATGACACAGGCAGTTATGCCTTGAAAGCTGACCTTTGGATAGCACATTACACGCTAGGACAAAAGGTGCTGGATAAACCATAGCCTTGTCATTGCACTTGATCAACGCACTGGCCTTTGCAACGCAAAGCTTCAGGGTTGGAACAGAACAGACCAGGTCAGCTGTGACTCCAGCTGCTGGGGGCCAAAGGGGCCATTATGCCATTATCTGCTCGAGGAGCCCTGGCATGTCCCTGCCACCTGACTCTTTGTGTCACCTATATGCAGTGCACTGGGTCTTGGGGGAGGGGCTCCTCTTGTAACGAGAGGACTTTGAGCAGACTCCTTGCAGAGGGACAGGCTCCCCACTGGCTAGCCCCTGGCTACCAGTGGCCACCTCAAAGACTGAACAGTGGCTTGGCTACTTTTCCTGCCTTGCAGTAGGGCAAGAGACCCAGATAGTATAGTGACTAGTGGCTTTATTTCTCTGAATAAGAGTGGCCCAGCCAGAGAGGACAGCAAAGAGCCCCAGCCTGGTCTGATGAGAAGTCCTCTGGGGATACTGGACAGGAGCCAGGAGAGACCTGTACACCCAGTGGGAAAAGCCAGGATTCTCCTCACTTGCACGCTTTTATCTAGAGTATAGCTTGGTTGAAAGATCATATGTGGTTGTTTTTAATGTTTACTTTTGAGAGAGACAGAAAGACAGAGTGTGAGCAGGGGAGGGGCAGAGATGGAGGGAGACCCAGAATCCAAAGCAGGCTCCAGGCTCTGAACTGTCAGCACAGAGCCTGAGGTGGGGCTCAAACTCACAAACCGGGAGATCAGGATCTGAGCCGAAGTTGGATGCTTAACTGACTGAGCCACCCAGGCGCCCCAATGTGTTCTTGAAAATTCAATTATAATTCTGAACATCAGGTCAAATTAAAAGTGCCAGGGCACAAGCAATCTAAAGCAGTGGTTCTGGGGCTCAAACGGCAGTGTGCCCCCCAAATCACCCAAGAAACTTATAAAATGCAGATGACTAGACCCTGCTCCCCCAATTCTGAATCAGTAGGTCGGGGGTGGGTGGGTCTTGGGAAGTATTCATTGTAATTAGCACCCCAAGAGATTCTGGGGTGGGCAGGGGAGGAACAAAGAAATCCCATTTCGAGGAAACACCTATCTTAGAAGGTGTGGTTCTCAGAAAGGATCAGTACTGAAGCCATGAACACAGACAGAAAGTGCCAGAACTACCCCAAAGCTTGGCCCAGGGGTCTCGACCTTGGGACTTGGGCAGGCCCTAGGACTGACAGCTTCAAGCTACCACCAACCACAATCCAGTACCTCCATAGGCAGCAAGGTCTGTCAGGTCACAACCAGTCAGCCCGGGACTTCTGAACCTTTTATGTGTGTGCAGGCCATGGGAAGCCCTTCTCAAAATAATGCTTATAAACTCATAAGATAGGGGCGCCTGCGTGGCTCATTTCATTAAGTGTCTGACTCTTGGTTTCAGCTCAGGTCATGATCTCACAGTCATGAGATCAAGCCCCCCGTGCTGGGCTCTGTGGTGACAGTGTAGGGCCGGCTTGGGATTCTCTCTCTCCACCCCTCCCCCATTCAGGCACGTGAGCTCTCTCTCTCAAAATAAATTAACATTTAAAATAAATAAACAGATGCATAAAGTGCATGGAAGGACAAAGGAAACAAATTATATTCAAATGTGGTTTTTCAAAATGTTTCTTAAAACTTAATATAGTAATCCCTGTATTTCTTTATTAATGCTTTCAGCAAGATCCCACAGTACTCTAGAACTGCTATTATTTCGAGGTAGTAACAAGATGGAAAAAAGCATTTCGAAATACCTGTAGCAGTTGCATGTGTACCTGTAAAGCTGGGGCCAGCCAGGAGAGCCAGCTTAGCCAGAGAGGCATTGGGCCTGGCTCTAGAACCACAGGAGAAGCCACAGCCCTCTTTTTTTTTTAATTAATTCATAAATTTTATTTAAGTAAACTCTACCCTCAATGTGGGGCTCGAACTAGAGTCACACACTCCACCGACTGAGTCAGCCAGGCGTCCCACCACAGCCCTCTTTATAATGCCAGGAAGAACAATCACGAGGTGGTTCCCTCTTTTGTCATCACATGACAACTACCCCCCACCTGAGAACAGGTAATACTGGTCGGCTCAGTGAAACAGAAGGAGCCCCAATTTCGATGTCAGAGTCTGGGGTTCACATCCTGGTTTTTCTCCATCTGTGCCCCCAGATATATTGTCTCTGATCCTTTCCATCCTGCTCTGCGCTCCAGCCAGAGCGTTCCTCTGCCTGCTGCAGGAACATCACCCCTCCCTTGCCCCTCCAGCCCTCGGGGGTAACTGCTTCCTGCTGTTGCTGGCCCCTGAGGGGTTCTCTGTCCTCTGCTGGCACCCTTTCTCCTGCCCACAGATCTTTAAAAAATTTTTTTCAATGTTTATTTTTGAGAGAGAGAGACAGAGCATGTGCAAGGGAGGGACAGAGAGAGAGGGAGACACAGAATTAAAAGCAGGCTCTAGGCTCTGAGCTGTCAGCAGAAAGCCCAATCCCCTGCCCACAGCTCTTTAAAAAGCCCCTTCATTAAGGTCCCTTCAGCCATACACTGTGTGCACCAGCTATTTCGTGCCAGAGCCCTCCCCCAGCTACGTGACAGTGAGCAAGGCACCCCACCAGGTGAGCCTCCCAGTCCATGGAGGGGGAACCATGGCACCCGCATCATCACAGAGGGGCTGCGAGGGTTCAGTGGGACACTGTGTATAAAGGATGTAGCACGATGTCCAGCCTGTGGAAGCCAAGGGAATCACCTTCCATTTTAGAACTAGGGATGAACTCCAAGGACAGGTTACTCTGCAGCTTGCTCTTGGTGAACAGATCAAGAATAGCCTTTGTCTTGGCCAGAATGACCAGAACCACTCCAGGCCGGGGGGGGGGGGGTCTTTTTAGTGGCACGGAGGGCTCAGAGACCAAGCATCAGCAGCCAGGGGACCATTCCTCAAGGGACAAAGGAGGAGGTCAGGCTGACCCCAGGGGAGCCATTTGGTTGGGGCAGGCCCCCCCCCCCTTGTATGTCCTCTTCATCTCCCTCATCCTCTTTGCCCCTTGGCAATAAATCCCCACACCTGACAGAGCACAGAGCTTTCACAGAGGATGTCCCATCTGGTCTGTACAACATCATGAAGCAGATCTTACAATGCTACTTGTTTTGGGGATAAGACCGAGTTCAGAGATATTAAGAGACTTGTCCTAAGCCATTCATCTTCAAAGTACCAGAACCAGGCCTAGTCCTCAAGTTTTCTAAACGTCTCAATTTCTTTCCCAACAGAAAGACCTAAGAGGGCAGATATAAATGATTCAACAATCCCCACTCCCTGCAATCGTCTGGGCTGGAGAGACAGGCCCTTCACTAAAGAACAGATATGGCATGGAAGTCATCCGCCTACTTAGTCATTGAGCATTTCTGGTTTCATTGTGTAGTTTAGTGAAAATAACTCCAGGAAAAGCCGAAAGACCAAAGAAACACGTTTAAGTCAAAGGGCTGAAAAGCTTAACCTATTTCCCAGAAGACAACAGTCTCTTAACCTTTGTTTTAAAGGGGCAAGCAAACCAGCCCGGTGCCTTTGTCCAGCACCTGTCCTGCACCTGTCCAGCATCCAGGAGGAAAGTGTTAGTGAATTAAAAACAGAAATCATGGCCCACTTCTGCTCTGAACAGAAACAGCCCAACGCTTTAGGTACTTACCCTGGAATGTTACTTGTTCCGAATAAATACTATCCAAAATTCAATTTAATGTCTGGCTTGGTGGTTGCTGCAGACTAGGAGTCTGGAGTTCTCTCTTGTCCAGCAAGAGAGTGGACGCAGAATTGAATACGAGAGGGGCTAATATCCAGGAGGAGGCAAGAGCCCTGAACAGCCATTTCATCTCTGTATTTATTGAGTTCACAAGATGCTACCCACGTGGTGAACATGAATAAAACAAGATCTTACACACGTGGATGTGGAGAAAACACTCAGAGAGTAATAATTAACTTGTGTGCGTAAGAAGCAAAGGGTCTAGTGGGGCAAGTGGAGTTTGTCATCAAGAAACATTGGTGTCAGACGGAAAGTAACTTCCTGCAGGTACATACCAAGTTTCTCATAATCCCATAACAATATCTCGATAACTAACCTCGGGCACTTTCACCCCATGGTGGTGGCTTTCCGCCCAAATCTTTTCTCTAACCCATTTATGTAAGTAGAACCTACTTCCCCACAATTGGTCATGCCAAATTATACTTCCTCTCCCTATCAGTGGGAGTTCCTGACTCTCCTTGACTGCTTAGTGTGGACACCAACATGAGCCTTTCTTCTCCCAACCCTTGAAATGCTTCATGGCCATTAATTCCTACAATACACTTGAGAGGAAGACAGATGTTATTAGCTGCACCTCACAGATGAAGAGACCAGAGGCAGAAAGGTTAAATGGCTTGCCCAATAGTGACGAGGAAACCAGTATCACAGCCAGGGCTGGAACCAATGAGGTCCCAGGTCAGGGTTTTTTCTACTGGGCTCAGAAGACTCTATTATGACCATGAAGCTTTTCCAGATTGTCTTTCTCTGCCCACCATAAACCAGCCATTCAGGTCTCCACCCTCCACACAAGACCCCCATCCCTACCCCGCATACACACACCCACCACCGGTGGCTTCCTCTGTAACTTAAACAGGTCCCCCTCTGGCCAGAAAGAAGGCCCTTTGGTGGAGGGAGGATGCTGATTATACACTCTTGAGCTTTAATAGGGGAAAGCAAATCCATTCCGAATAAATTGAATCCGCCTTCACGGAGCACGAGGAACCTGTTCATAAAACATTTGCTAACCATTAACTACAGTCCTGCTATTAAATGCTGTTAATAGCTGCTCCTCAAAACTGTGCTTCACCAGACTAGCTGCACCTTTAATGGGCCAGAGGCTGTCAACGTGACACCCGGGCCCCGCCACGGCACAGTCGGGGTGACGCGTTTAAGTTAAACAGCTCTCTCGATTAGTTTCGGTGCTTTGGGCCCAGCAGGTCACCTCTCTTCAAGGGAAGCCAGTGTGGCCCAGAAGACAGCCAATGCTGCACAGTGGCCTGGCTCTGCTCGCATCTCAGTCTTGACTGTAATGTCACCCAGCCAGGACTTTCCCGGGGAAGCCCCAGGGCATCCAGGGAGATGGGCTGCTCCCTGAGAAACACGGGACACTATTCCTCCAGCTCTTCCTTCCGTGTTCTTCCTCATCCCCTTCTCCCTTTCAGTTTTAAGTGTTGGATGTTTCTCTTCCCACCCTTCAAGTGCTCCCTGACCGCTCACCTGCACCCAGTCAGCCTCCACCCCGAGGCCAAGGGTCCCAGACTCTGCCAGACCCCCTCCCGGGCACCCCACGAGGATGTCCCACACACCCTGCAAACTCAGGCCACCTCACGGCCACCCCCAACCCCCTACCCCCGCCCCCATGGCATACTTCTGCATCTGATTCCAATCAACACCACCTTCCTCCCTCCGCCCAGTTTCTCAGACCAAACGTTTGGCCTCTTTCTTAATTTGTCTTCTCAACCCTACATCCATTGATGGGCTTATTAACTCCACTTACAGATATCTCTGGCACCTATCCCCTTCCTAATGGAATATGGCCTTTTGTAGCAACGTGGATGGAAATGGAGAGTGTTATGCTAAATGAAGTAAGTCATACAGAGAAAGACAGATACCATATGTTTTCACTCTTATGTGGATCCTGAGAAACTTAACAGAAGACCACGGGGGAGGGGAAGGGAAAAAAAAAAGTTACAGAGAGGGAAGGAGGCAAACTATAAGAGACTCTTAAAAACTGAGAATAAACTGAGGGTTGATGGGGGGTGGGAGGGAGGGGAGAGTGAGTGATGGGTATTGAGGAGGGCACCTGCTGGGATGAGCACTGGGTGTTGTATGGAAACCAATTTGACAATCAATTTCATATTAAAAAAAACCCACTCCGACAAAAAAAAATCAAATGCAAGCATCCCTTCTCAGTCTGGACTCCCATCAACACGCCCAAGGACAACTGAGTCCCCCTTTCTCCTCACTCCAATATACCTCCTCTAAAATACCAGCATAATCTTCCTATAACAGCAATGACCATGAATTTCTCCTCCTGGAAACAAACTCTTCATCCGGGGTATATATGGCCTTTTCCACTTGGGACCCAAACTCTACTGGCCTCCAGTAACTCTCCCCAGCAGACCTGATATTCCAACTACCCCAGACCACCAAGCAACCCTAAGAAAACAGATGTCAAGGGTTTGCTCATGCTATTCCCCCTGCCTAGAATGTTCTTTCCCTTGCCCCTTTCACTTTAAGCATGGTTCCCTGGCCCTTTCTGAGCAAAGCCCTGCAACTTACTCTCCACCTGCCTCTTTTCTGAATACTGATCACCTCATCTTACACCACTGCCATCTGCCCCGAGGTACCTCCTGTCACCACCCACTCGGAACAGTCCTTGAGAACAGGAGCAAGGCTGAAGTTTATTCATACCTCTAGCATTTAATGCAGTGCCTGAACCAAATGGTTTCAATAAAATCTTGAGTATGAACTGAATCACTGCCTGGTAGTACTTAAGAATAATTTTGCCGGAATGGAAAAGATTTGAAAAGACAATTCTGCAGGAGGAAACATCCAGGATGAGGATTTTGTTCTTATTTTCTCCCTATCGGGCAGAGTTGGGAGCAAAAGGAATATGGCAAGGCTCAGGCCAGCTCCTCCAGAACTCACGAGGAAGTCACGCTGATGGGGAGTGGCTCTTTCTTTCGCCCAGATCCCCTGCTGCAAACACCTGATGTTCCTGAGAATAGAGACTGAAACTCAGCTGGGTGCAAATCTGCTCTTATGTTCCTACTGTGTGTGAGGACACCAGGCAAATGCAAGACAGTGTCTCTGCCTCTACAGCTTTCCCTGGATTCCCACAGTGTCTAGACACAGGCACAAACCCGAGAGGAGAAGAAGGTAAGATAGTCAATTTCTAGAACATTCGAGCTAGAAAATAACCTCCGGGGCAAACTCTCCCAGCACTTCCCTGACCTGTCTCAGAGCCCCAAGTCCTAAGGTGGTACAGAGAGGAGATCAGGGCAGTAGAGTCCACTGACACCCAAACCCTGGTCCCACAAAACCAGAGCTCCTCTATATCCAGCTCACATTAGCAGCCTGGCAAAGACTTCCACTGCACTAAAAGGATGCCCCCCGGGGGAAAGAGTTGGAAGTTAATGTCTATTCTAATTCTCCAGGTCATTCAACCAGCTTATGGAATAGCCGAGACTATATTGACACATCCAAATATATGATACAGAGGATACTGATTCCTGTTGGGATTGGTACACTTTAGACTGTCCTTTGGATCTTGCCAGACCCCCCACACCTTGAGACCTGACGCCAGAAGAACACCTATGTTTCCTTCCGTACCCACCAGGGGTTCCTCTGCCTCAAGAGGGCAGCCCTCTCCTGCTTCTGGCTCAGAAAGCAAACATTCCTGTCTAAAGGGAAGAGAGGAGCTCCTAGTGTTGGGTGCCCGTGCAACCTGGGTGTCCAGGTCCTGCCGTGGCCCAACCAAGGACCAGGCTGCAGCAGTCAGAGCTCCTAGTTCAACATCACTACCTGGTATCACTTTCCAGAAGCTCTAAATAAATGCAACGGGGGAAAGATGAGGGGGCTGGCTCTGCTCTAAATAAATGCAATGGGGGAAAGATGAGGGGGCTGGGAAAGGACTAAGGGTATTTTCTTAAACAACTACACAGCCAGGTCCTTCCAGAGAACAACTTTTCCTTTGTCTGTATCGATCTCCAGAATAAACAGGGACGAGAAGAGAGAGAGCCATGAAAAACTGTTAGCACGGCTAAAGAGATTCATCTCCTCCTCCATTGCCGGCAGATTAAGCGCTCACACTCCCAGGCTGGCTATGCTTCAACTCGAGGAATGAAAAGTGGGGGTGAGGAAGGAGGCTGGAAACAAGTCCGAAACCGACCTCTCCCTTCCAGATCAGTCCTGAAGACCTCCCTGCTCTGGACTCCCACAAAATCTGTAGTTTATGCATCTCTCCTGGCCCTTTATCACCCTCTCTTTTGTTTTATTATTTTAACATTATTACATGGATGCTCTACCTCCCCAGGGCCCTGAGGGCAGAGCGGAGGCCTGATGTTTTACACTCTGTCTTCAAGCCTCCTCCGTCGTCCTCTATCCTCCCTCCACAGAAGGCTAAGATATCACGGGGAAAGTGAGTCAGTCCAAAGCCCTCCCTCCTATTTAATAGCTGTGTGAACTTAGACAAGTATTTGACTCTCTCCGAGCTCCATTTGCTGCATCAGGAAAACAGGGAGAATACTTTGCAGGAAAGTGGTAAGAATTATATGAAAGGCAAAACAATCAGCTCAGTGTCTGGCAAATCCCAGGGGACAGGACGCGGGTGCCATTGGCAGAGTGCTGGCTGGGGTTAGGCAGGACCAGTCAGGGGCCAGGAGGAAGGCCCTGGATGAGTGAATGCTGCTGTACCTTCCAGCCCTATCAACTCGGTGACAGCCCCTCCCGGGTCTCAGATTTACAGATCCAGCTCACCACATCGGATTTTAAAAACTGTGTGAACTGAAGCATCGCGAAATGAATCACCCTCCAATTGCCCTGGGGAGCCTCCCGCTTTGAGAATGACTACAACAAACCCTCCTGCAAATCCTCCCCAGGTGCCCAACCAATCTTGGGCATCCAACAAGCCTTCTCTGCGTGCCCAGGGAAAGAACAGCAGGACCAAAGGCCAGAGGCCGACCTGGGTTTGAGCTCCAGCTTTGACACAGTTGTGCCTTGTAACTTAACTAAATATCCCCACAAACTGCCCCCCAAATGCAACCCAGTGGTAGTCAGTAGAGCACAATGACCAGAACACAGGAACGCCCAACTCAAGGTTCAAATCCCTGCCCCAGCATCTCCCTAGCTGTGTGACCTAGGGCAAGCGGCTCAACGTCTCGGAGACTTACTTAACCGTGTCTCGCTCCCACACTTGGTATGTGGGAGAGGAGCTCATTGGTGCCCGGTGCCGAAGCCGGGGGGGGGGGGTGGTGGGGGACAACGCACGGCAGGTGTCCCCTCCCTGTGACCCCATTTCCCTCTTTCATCAGTCTGGAGGTTTCATTCTGTGTGTGCCCCCTGTGTGTGCTTTTCACCCGCTCCCCAGCTAAGCTGTTTTTAGGCCACCCCAGGGGCCAGAGCAGCACTGGCAGAGGGAGACCAAGAAGAATTCATGGCACCCTCCCCTGCTATAAAGTACCCAGGAGCCTGTCAGAAGCCAGAGGAGCAAGGCTGTGGCTTGGACAGTGGCCATTACTCACCTGCTCTGCCCCGGGGACTCAGGGAGGGGGGCTGCCGGGGGCGGCCAGCCACCTTTAAGGGTCTCGGTTTGCTTGGGAAAGAGAAACAAGGGGTTTATTTATGTCACTCCGGCTGAGCAAGGAGGGAGGAGGCCGTGCGGGGAAGCCTTTAATTAGAGCTCTTCACCTCAGAAATGCTGACACGGGTTGGACAGCAGCTACATCTTGGCCAAAACATCGTCATCCCAACGATCCCGCTGGAAAGATAAAATTGGCCGCAAATATTGGTCTCTGCAAAGAGCCGAGTGTGGAGCGGCCTGCGGGCTTGGCTGCAGGTTGGGTCCTGCCGCTGCCTCAGACACCCGCGCTCGGGCCACCTGGCCCCCCACCGCACAACGCCGGCCCCCCAGGCTGGGCCAACTCTCCAGAAACAGATGAGAGAAATCAAGTCAGAGCGGGAAGCCCCAGGGCTATGGAAATCCAATTCCCAGGTCCAGTGAGACCGAGAATGGGGGAGGCTGGGAGGGGCACTGGCGGCCCCTCACCTCTCCCACATCCCTGCTGAGGGGCTGGGACACCAGTCCTCACCCGCTCGGGGCAGGGATGCCTGCCCCGGCAACACCAGTGACCCAGCATGACGGTGCAGGGTCCTGAAGGCCTGGGCTCTCTGCACCGCATCCAGAGCACAGACAGTGAAGCTTCTCCAGAGTCCTCCTTCCAGAGTCCTCCCTCCAGGGGCTTTGGTGAAGGGCAGACACCACATTCACTCAGAAGAGCAGGGTCTCCACAGGTCACTGGATCTGGTGTGAAACTGGGCAGGGTCTCCCGCTATCCCCAGTGGCTCTGAGACAGGCTGCTTTCCATGCCTCAGTTTACCAGCTTTCCCTTTTGCAAAGGGAGGGCTTAGGAGTCCGTGCCTACTCGTGCAATAACACTGACCTTCACGTTGACACCACTCTCTGCTTCCAGTGCTGGCAGCACCCTTAACTTTCATTAACATTTCACGAAGTGGGCACACCTCACCCCGTTTTTTAGACCAGGCCTGGGGCTCAGATGTCCCCCTGTGGCTGAGCCGAATCCAGGCAGTGTGGACGTGTGTGGTATTACTATTTGCACGAGCCACCATCCCGGGGAGAGGCAGGCACAAAGGCTGGGGATGCCCCACGCCTGCTCTTCCCTTCCGTGGGTGTCGCTTCTCCCCCATCGGCACCAGCCACAAAGCTCAGGAGTCCCCACTCCCCTCCTCGCCCCAGCTCTGCCCAGACAGGGACTCCAAGTCAGTCCCCAAACTAGAACCTCTGGTCATTACCATGGGGCCCCTCCCATAGGCACCCATATTACAGTTGCTTCTGGAGACATAGAAAAGGCTGCACCCCAAGCAAGGTCTGTAACTGATGGCAAACTTGCTTTAAACAGTAACAACAGAGGGGCACCTGGGTGGCTCAGTCCGTAAAGCGTCCGACTCTTGGTTTCAGCTCAGGTCATGATCTCACAGTTCGTGAGTTCAAGCCCCACATTGGGCTCTGTGCTGACAGTGCGGAGCCTGCTTGGGATTCTCTCTCTCCCTCTCTCTGTCCCTCCCCTGCTTATGCTCTCTCTTTCTCTGTCTCTCTCTCTCTCTCAAAATAAGTAAAAAAAATAGTAACAATAGGTGTAGAGTGACCCCTGCTCCGCTCTCAACCCCCAAGGATCAAAACTAGAAGAGGGGCCACATTAGCATACCACCAGCCCCTGGCAGCCCAGGACAGCAATGGGGCCCCTGGGGATTTAAGATGATGCCGGATTATTCATAATGAAATGGAAACAAGCCAAACATCCACCAGCTAATGGATGGGTGAACAAAATGAGGTACATCCATACAAGGAAATACTGTTTGTCAACTAAAAAGAATGAAGGACTGATTCAGGCTACAGCATGGATGGACCTTGAAAACACCATGCTAAGTGAAAGAAATCTGTCACAAAAGGTCACATGTTGTGTGATTCCATTTATATAGGATGTCCAGAAGCGGCAAATCCATAGCGACACGAAGTAGATTAGGGGCTGGGTGGGGGGCACGGGGAGTGAATGCTAATGAGAACAGGGCTTCCTCTCCAGGGAGGAAGATGCTCTAAAATTATATTATGGTGATGGTAGTACAACCCTGTGGATACACTAACACTACCAAGCTATGCCCTTTATATGGGAGGATCTTAGGGTATGTAAATTATATCTCAATAGAGCTATTTTTTAATTAAAAAAAATAAATAGATGTTAGAATAATTCCCCCTTTATCTTCCTCTTGGGAGAGCGGTAGGGGACGGTCAGTATCTCAGAAAGAGCATCAAACCTTCTCACTGTTATTTACCTGCCCCGAGGCCACATAAGGAAGGCAAAGAGGTCACTGTTCGTTAGGGGGTATTTGTCTAGGAACGGGCTGGGCCGCCCGAATCTGCCCGATTGTCACGCTCTTCACTGACTGCACCCTAGCTACGTCCTGAGCACTTTGCTGGCAGTCTGTCGCTCATTCTTCACGACAGCCCTGTGATGTAAACGCTTTTACTGTCCCCATTTTAGAAATGAGCAAATGGAGTCTCCGAGAGGTTAAGTGAGTATAATTCCTTGCCCAAGGACAGGTGGACCCCGAGCGCACGCAGTCTCCAGAGCCTTCCCTCTTCCCTCTGACCAGAGACTGCACTGGAGGCGATCCAGGGTCATGCCAACCGGCAGAGGCTCAGCCCGGGCTCCCTGGAGGCTGACCCCCAGCAGTAAAAACGGAACTCGCAATAGGAAGACGTCTTTTTCTTCCCAAGAGGCCTCAGGCAACAATGAGATGGATGTCCTTTTAAATGACTGTCCACCGTTGTGTGTGATGGCTCTTTGGTTTTATCTAATCCTCCTCAGTTCATATCACTGCTGTCATTTGTCTCCCCCGTCCCAATGGGGTGATGAACCGCCCTGACTGGTGAAAAGCAGGCGCTGTGTCAGGGAGGAGAGAGACCCATCAATGCCAGCCCAAACCTGGGTAAGGAAAGGGAGCCAATCAACAGCGAAGCCACAATCTTCCCTCCGTCCACCTACACCTCCCCTCCGGGCTCTGCAAAGCATCCTCCAGGAACCTCTGGGAGGAAAGGCACAAACCATAAGCCACAGCCCAAGTGAAGTCCCAGGGAGGACACACACTCTGACCCCACGTTCAAGGCCTTCTTCCCCAGGTTAACCAGGGGCGGCTCCACACATATGTTCATTCACCAAACACCTGCTATGAATTCGGTCTGGGCCCAGCACCTGTCCATGGTCATTAAAGGAGCCCATAAACAGACCTAGGAGTTTGGGTGTTAGGTCCCAACATTCCCCGATGACAGAAGGAACCTAGAAATGGCAACACCATGCAGGCCTTACCCATGCTGTCCTGTCCTCAAAAACAGGGATGCTTATATACCCCTGTGGGCCCCTATTTATTTTTTTAAATGTTTATTTATGTTTGAGAGAGCGAGCGAGCGAGCATGAACAGGGGAGGGGCAGAGAGAGAGGGAGACACAGGATCCGAAGCAGGCTCCAGGCTCCGAGCTGTCAGCACAGAGCCCGACGCGGGGCTCGAACCCACAAACCGCGAGATCATGATCCGAGCAGAAGACAGATGCTTACCAGACTGAGTGACCCAGGCGCCCGGGCCCCTGTTCAAAGGTCATCTTCTTCCACCTGCCCACTTTACAGTGACCTTAAACAAGCTTGCAGTTAGGCTCCAAAAGCCCTGTGATTCATCCATTCTCTGGCAACCCGAGAAAACGCTCAGCAGTGATTTATCAAGTGTGCTCCAGGGGAGGTGGCTGACAGCCATGAGCCCGTGCAGCCGAAACAAGCAGTGTGCTGTGAGCCACACTTCTCATTTTAATTTGAAATCCTACATCTTGCATTCTGATTTTTTTTTTTTCAGGTGCATCCAAATTCCAGTGTGTGGGCAAATGCCTAAATCACTGAGTTGGCAGGGCCATCCAGACTCCCCTGTCCCATGGCAAAAATGCCGATGTGAGAGACTGGGTGATTTAATGATTAAGGGATGGAGAACGGCAGGCCCTGCTCAGGGCTGAGCGCTGTGCCTGCAGGCATGGGAAGGGCTGTGTCTGTTAGCACAGAGATCCCATGACCTGCTTGGGCTTGGGAGAAAAGCAGAACCAGACTCAACCAAGGAGGACAATCATGAGTCTGCATTCTCCCTGCCCTTGACCTTCTGCAGCTATTTCTTGAACAAAGTCCAGAGGACACCAGAGCACAATGGAGAGCCAACAGCACTGAGGGCAGCCTCTCGGATCTGAAACTCACAGTGGACAGAGAACCTGGTGTTAAGTGACACCGTTTCCCTCATTGCACACATCCTAGCTTGTTTCCTTCCCCACCCACCCCGGGCAGGGAGTGGTCCACACAGGCGAACCCACAATGGCAACGTTGCCTCGGTGGTCGAGGCTCTGTAGGCTCCCAGTCTGTGTGCCCCTTGGCGGCCCTTCCTGCCCTACAGGATTTCCTGGTCCCAGGAACGTGCCCCCAGCTTCCCAGCTGCTCCCTGGCTGCCCTCTCCCCACCTGACCAGTTATGTCTGGGCCTCCCTTCCTCTTATCTCTGAATTCTGGGTATCTCTCTGTTCCTTCAGGCCCCGCCGTGGGTGTCTGGGCGTGGAGGCAGGGCTGGCTATGTAATTGGCAGGGCCTACTGCAAAATGAAAATGGGAGCTTCCCATTCAAGACTCATTATGAATGTCAAAAATGGCAACAGCAGAGCATGAAGCCAAGCAGGGCCCCCTGTGTACCCTCATGTCACATCCCGGAACGCCAGCTCTGGAGGCTGCCTGATGCAGGCGTCTGGACTGGAGGGGCCGATTAGCAACCCCAGAGGAGATATCAGCCAGGGACAGCGAGGGCTGCGGCGTGAGGACCACCTACCCACCCACGTGTGCAAGAAAGGAGAGAGCGAATCTGGAGGGGCCAGAAAGGGAGGTATGAGAGAGACAGGTGGAAGAACAAGCGAACCCAGGCAGAGGGCATTTTGGGATGGAGGGACTGAGACCTGGTCTTGAACCTGTGCTGTGCAGAGCATGGGGATGGTGGGGAGCGGCGGTGGTGGGCTCAGGCTGGAGGAAGCTTATTCCCCTCCTTCCTTCCAGGCTCCTTCCTCCTCCATGTTTCTCTCCCCCCCCCAATCTCTCTTTCTGTCTCCCCCTTCTCGCCCCCTCTCCTCCTTCTCTCTGCCCCCTACCTCTCTCTCCCTTCTCCCCCCCTCCCTCTTTTCCTCTCTCTCTCTCTTTCATACACACACACACACACACACACACACACACGGCAAATCCATATCTACTCCCCTGGCCCATCCCCTCTCTGTCCTCCTCCTGCCCTGCTTCTTGCCCTATCTCTTTTCCTTTCCATTTCACAGCCCCTTGGTCTCCCTGGGAAATTCTGCCTTCCTCTGCTTGTTCCTCACTGGACCGGCAGACACGGATTCTTAGAGCTGAAGGAGACCTAGGGAACACCTGGTCCCCCTACAAGCCCAACAGGTGTGTCCCTCCCATGGGAGCCCTCACCCCAGTGTACAGGAACAATCGGACTTGCCCCTGAGCACTCTAGATGGAGCAAGAAGGCAAGGGAAGCTTTGCACCCTAGGACACCACGCAGAGATGTGTGGGACAGGGTAACATGGGCCACCAGACTCTAGCCCGGTGTTCCTGCCACAACCACGTTTCCTGCGCTGGGCTTGCAAACCGTCTATGTGTCCTCTTTGAGCCCTATGTTTTCAACACACAATGATAAACTGGCTTTTGCACTGGAACAGCTAAGTGCCGGGTACATGGAAGATGTGGGTAAGGAAAACACCCACGTTCAGAGGAAGTACCAGGAACCGCAGGGCTCAGGCCACCTTTGCTGGGCAAACCCCTCCCCCAACTGCTTGCGTGATGGCAGCAAGTGGCCACCCAGTGATAGCGTCTGAGGGCTCCCGCGCTAACCAGCTGTAGGATCTTGGGCAAGCTGTTTAACCACGCTATGCTCCAGAGTCCTCGTCTGCCAAACGGGGATATTTATAGGACTCACTCCATGGGGATTTTATGAGGTCTGAATAATATAAATAACTTTGCCCTGTGCCTGGCATATTACATGCGCTCAAAACATGTTGATTATAAAGATGGGACTTAAAAAACACACGTGTTGCATGCTGGCCACGGGCTGATGTTGGTTTAGGCACAGGAGATACAGTGGTCGAGAAAACCAACAAAGACTCCACCCTTTTGGAGCCTGCATTCTAGGGAGAAGATAGGCAAATCATAGATAAGCTGTCTGTGCTACAACAAAAACAAAGCAAATTCGGAGACTCCAAAGGAAGGGAAAAGCAATATCTGGGATGGAACCTCTCTTTCCATTGCCACATGGGCCCCTCTGCCTTACCCTAGACTACTTGTCTTCCTGTGTGTTATATGAGCCCTGAGTTCTCTGCACATAACAATAATCAATTGGGGTTTACACTGCAAACAGATCTAATGGAGACTGGTCTAACGGGGGGTTTCTGCTCACAGTATGCTGAGCAGAGAACACACCAGAGCCAGCACTGGGTCCAAATGTCAGCTCGGTGACCTTGGAGAAGTCACTTGATCTCCCAAGTCTTAGCTTCCTCATCTGAGAAATGAACCTAACTAGGGACAGCTGCTGTGAGCACGATACCCAGGGTGGAAGTGACAGTATAACCAGGGCTTGGCACGAGATAGGACTCCACCATCCCCATACATCTTTCACATGCAAACGTGTCTCACGCATCTTTGAGCCTCTACCCCCCGCCCCCCGCTCCCCAGAAGCTGCTCCATCCATAAAGGTTTGTTGACTGATCTGGAAATGATCAGAAACAATCTCTGGGGCCTGGAGACATAGGTTTGAAAAGTGCTTCTTGACGGGTGCAGAATATGTGTCACGGTGGGGTACTACAGCTCCTCAGAAACAGAGACTCATGTCAGGGAGAGGTTAGGCCGGACCGGGCCCAACCCCGAGAGTGACAGCGTGTTTACAAGAGCTATTAGGGGCTGCGGCGCCTCACGTGCTTACGGGATGATTTCTTCTGCCGGGACTGGAGAGGAATGTTTGAATGTTTGAATCACAAACATCCCATTTGAATAACATGGTTTACTCCAAGTCAGGCAAGAAGTTCAAAACCTGTGGTAGAAGACTCCTCCCAGATGCTGGGTTCTGTGATTCCGGAAAGTTCTACCCATGCATGAGTTAGGGAAAGAAACCTTTCTAAAGCCTCCTACAAATAACTCCGACAGTCACAAGTTCTGCAAAACCAGGGACTCCATCGGGTAGAGGACCAGGGTGTTCCCCATGCCTCGGACAGTGCCCGCATGCACCTTCCATAAATACTTATTGAATGAATGCACTGACCCATCCACCCACCTGGTCAGAAACTGCCTGAACTTGAGTATCCTCAGGTCACCAAGGCCCTGGAAACCATGGTGTACAACGATCAGCTGGGAGAGCTGGAAAAAGGAGCCGAACGGGATAAGGCAGGGATGCGAGCTGCCCACGTACATTCAGAGCAGTGTCTTGCTCGAGGGTTCCCACCTGTTGGGCACCCAGTTAGGTGCCATGCAATGCCACCATTCTAACAAGCCTTCAAGGTCTATTTTGTCACTCACATTTTCTGTATGAACCAACAGAGACCCCAAGAAGCTCACTGACCACCCAGAAGCATGTAGCTTCTAAGTGGCCAGCGAGGATGCAAACCATGGTCTGTCCACGGCTCCACGCTTTAGATCCAGCTCTGCTCCTACGGACACCCTCCCTCCACCCCTCCTCTGAGCCCGCCATCCCCTGATGACCGCGTCTCTGTGAGAGGTGCACGGAGCCATGCAAGAGGGAGGGGATGGTCCTGAAGGATGATCCCTGAAGGAGGAGGTCACCACATGGCTCTGAGATGGGCCCCATTAGAAGCACTGATGCAGATACAAAAGAAGTACAAGAGGGATGTGTGTATGTGTGTGTGTGTGTGTGTGTGTGTGTGTGTGTGTGCATATTCACAGATTCACACATACACATATGCACAGTGGCCTCAAGAAACTCATAATCTCTTTGAAAAAACAGGAAACAATGAATAATGCAATAATACTGCCTTACTGATTTACATAGTAAGAACCACACGTGGAGTAACTAAATGACTTGTCATCCAACTGGAACACTTAAGGAAGAAAGGACGCACCGCAAATAATACGCTAGGACACCAGACATAAATGGGACCGGCCAAGTGACCCAGGACGTAAGATCACCTGAGCTAGCTAGATAGTCCTAAGCTCCAACAAACTTATGCAGAGCCAGCTTTCAAGGGTCCCATAGGAATGTGAATTCTGCACAATGGCACCCTATCCCTTGTGACAAGAGTACCAATGATTACTGTTATTTGTATTACTATAGTAACAGCCTTTATAACAAGTGCAGCTTCTACTGGCTCAATATGCCAGAGGCGGTGCTAAGCCGTTGCCAACTCCATCTCATTTGATTCTTGCGACCACGAGGGGTGGGCATTACTAGACCCATTTCATAGGTAGTAAAAGAGGGTACAAAGAGTTTGGGTTAAGTGACATGCCCATGGCCACAAAAGTGAGTGCCCAAGAAAGTCTCTGAATTTAAAGGGCCTCCTCTTAATCACGAGCTGTGGGTTTCTCCATTATTTATCTTCTCCTGCCTTCTTCAAGGAGGCTACGGAATCCAATATACACGCCTATCTCTCACCATCCACAGCTCAGCTCCCAGCATCTCGGATGGTTTCCTTGTCTCCATTTTAACATCTGCTTCCCTCCTTAACATCTGTCCCCTTTTTCCCTTCAATTATCTCAGCAAATACTTTTTCATTCTCTCTAAATATTTCCCCATTTCCATTCCTGTTACAAACCTCCAAAGACACCAGCTAATCTTGTCTGATGTCTAAGAGTTCCTTTATGAAGGTGAATGAAAGCCTCAGTTGTGAAAGAAACTTTAAAATAATCAACAGTTCTATCATCTGATAACAACATCACAAGTGCCCCGAAGTCCCCTTCCGTGATCCCCAGAAATCCTGCTTTACCTCCTTCTCTGTCTTTAATTAAACCAGCTTGTCCCTGAGTACTAGCAAACACACCACACTTCTCACTTGATCTCCTCACCTCTGGGTTTCATCCCGTGATCGGCAGGACAGCTGCACCATGGCCTACCGTCCACCACACGTGCCTTGCTGTTCAGTGACAGTCTAGGGTGAGAGGCCATGGTGCACTGGCCCAGGAGCCTGATCAGGACTGATCACGCTGGGTCCATGGGGGCCCTGGGTACGGGACAGACCGAGAGGCTGGGCAGCCCGGAAGGAGCCAGGGACATCGCTATGTCACAGCAGAAGTGACAAGAAGGGAGAAGTGAAGGGCCAGGGGGAATCGGGAGGAGCCTGGCTCCAATGGAGGTGGGGCTGGGTCTGAGATACAGAGGCTGGAAAAGGGCCAGGACCACTTATATGCAGCAGTCACCGAGGGCAGCAGCCGGAGCACTGGCAGGGAAAATTCAGGCTTGGGAGGAGAAAACGTCAACAGTAATGATCCTACTCGACAATTTGCCGAGGGGGAGCAAGGCTTTGAAAATAGTAATGAGGTTTGATAACATTAGTCGATCATAAGCTCACCGGGTCTGCTGCCCCAACTCAGGTCTCAGTCCGCCCTTCCCTCACCAAAGGAACATAGATGGATAAGAGACCCCATCGTTTTAAAAGTTACTCGAAAATTGTGTCTAGAGTTAAAGCCAACTAGACGACTTTAGGATAAAAGGTCCAAGTCTGAAGTTCTCATCAAAGCAATCCTGAAAGGGTCTGGCCTCCCTGGACCCCCCCATCGAATCAGTCCCATGCACCCTGCATCTGCCCCCAACTGATACAAGCTTCCTGGGCCCAGCCCTGCACGGTGCCTGAACCAGGAAGGGTCGGGCCCTGGATCCTGGGAGCCACGCTGCCCACTCAGGACAGGCTGTTCACTCACGACAAAGGTCCAGAAGCTGGACAGCATGGTGACACAGTAGGGAACAGCACTGCCACAGAAGACCAAGGCTGGGGACAAGATTCAGGCCTGAGAGAACTCATTGTGGAGACAGAACAGGGCAAAGTAGGGTTGCCTTGTAGACCAGAGGAGCAGAGGGCTGCAAACTCAGGCCCCTTTGGGGGCCCTGCTGCACAAGCCCATCTCGGGGCCTGGGAAGGGGAGCAGGGGAGCTACACCAGGGGTGCTGGGGTTGGCTTCTGAGTGAGATGGCTGGGCCCAGGCCTCAGGTGCAGAGCATTTTCAATTTGAGAAAACAGAGAAGAAATGAAATGCATGCCAGGATATATGGCTGAGGTGTCCACACCTTAGGGAGAACAGCTCAACTGGACCCAGAGCCATAATGGCCCGGGCCCCACCTCAGGAGGGAAGACAGATGGACAAGTGGTGCTCCTCCAATGAGAAAGCCATGCATCTAGTGATACTCAGCTTCCAGGTGAGCTTCCCACCAACTGACCAAGGGAATGTGTCCGCAGGAGCTCTCCACAGGCTTCTGCCATCACCGGGGTCTCGATTTCCTGTTCTGGGCTGAGTGAGGTTCGTGTCACTCAGCCCCCATCTCACCTGCTCCCTCTGCTGGTCACCCCAGCATAGAACCTCCTGGTGCTCCCAGGGAAGACCAGGCAGCGCGCTCAGGATACCACTCCAGCCTCTGGCAGTCCTGCATTTGGCCAGCCCCCTGCAACCTGGTGCCCCCACCCCCAGGGTGGTGTAGGCAGGGGATGAGCTCTGCAAGGATCACGATCCCCTCTCAAAGGGATGCAGTGGTGCACGTTCATGAAAATGGTGCCTGGGGTAAAACCAGAGCTGACCAAAATGATTTCTTTTTTTAATGAAACAACACAGAAGAGTAGAGTGTCCGGTGAAAATATAACTTGAGCACGTCTGGCCACCTGTAAGGTGGATTATGTGTGTTAGCTGGCACCGTACAAACATCATGGGAAACCAAATGAAACACATCACCCTGAATAACAGGGAGAATAGGATTACAAGATAGCATACAGGACGCCTAGTTATGTTTTTAGCATAAGTATGTCCCACGCGATATTTGGGACATACTTACCCTAAAAAAGTATTCATTGTGTAGCTGAAATTCAAATATAACGGGTGTCCTCTATTTCTACTTGCTAAATCTGGTGTCCCCACTAAGAAACCAGGTGGTGTCCATCCCACACTTAGACTCTTAAGTACAGTCCGATAAAGGACCACTGTAAGTGAATAAAAGTTAATGTTAGCATATGAAGAATAGTTTTAAAAACTCATTACTTTCCAGAAGAGGAAGACTAAAGTGAGAAATTACTCAAATCCAGGCATGATTTATTACAGGAAACACCCTATTCCAAGAGACTCAGAGGACACGGTTTCTCACCCCAGGCTTGTCACCTGTGTACGTCACTGAATTTTCACAATTAAAGACTTAGTTTGAGGATGGGACTAGGAAACCAGCCACTGTGTTCTTTCCAACTCTACCATGTTATGGTTCTATTCAACTAGAACTATATGAAAAGGGTAAACATAAATGCATTTATATTCCAAGTCCTAAAATAAATTAAATAAATAAATAAATAAATAAAACTAGAGAGCTTGGGAAATACAGATCCTTTTTTTTTCTTTTTTAAACATAATATACCATCACTTCACACAGTTGTCTTCCCCCACCCCCCCGCCCCTGCCCCACTCCTGCCGGTGAGAACAATTAGGATCCACCATCAGCAAATTCCAAGCATATAATAAGGCATTATTAAGTATGGTCATCATTCTATATATTAGGTCACCAGAATTTATGCAGTCTTCATAACCGGAACTTTGAATGCTTTGGCCAACATTTCCCCATTTCCCCTCCCCCAGTCCTTGGGAGCCACCATTCTGATCTCTGCTTCTAGGATTTTGACTTAGATTCCACCCATAAGATCGTGTAGATTTCTCTGTGTCTGGATTATTTCACTCAGCATAACGCCCTCCAGCTTCACTCCTACTGTCACAAATGACAGAAATCTCCTTTTTCATGGCTAAATAATATTCCATTGTCTATTTATACCATGTTGTCTTTACCTATTCATCTATCATCAGACACTTGATTTCCCAGCAGGTAGAAAATGCATATGGCGTGTTCTAAGAGATGACGCCATGAGTCGAAGCCAGAAACAGGCCCAGAAAAGACAGACATAAACTTGTAAACCCGAGTAAGCGATCTGGACCTCTAGAGCTCTATGTATCCCAAACATTCTGATGCGGATAGAAGGGAAGTAGCCCTTCCAGAAGACAAGCCTCTCTAAGACTGTGTCTGACTCCACCTTCTTAAAATAAAATCCACTGATCCCTATACAGAATGTGCCTCAGATAGGGTAAAGCCCGATTAATCACAAAAGATGTTGGTAAGTCCTTCTGAAGACCACGCCAATGGCTGGCCGAGTCTCAACAAGGATGAAGAGGAACATCAAGTTTGTGTGACCACAGCTATTTCTTCTCTACACATCCAAGAGAGTCTTCCAAAGAAGATGAATTCGATCCAAATTTTTTTTTTAATTTTTTTTTTCAACGTTTATTTATTTTTGGGACAGAGAGAGACAGAGCATGAACGGGGGAGGGGCAGAGAGAGAGGGAGACACAGAATCGGAAACAGGCTCCAGGCTCTGAGCCATCAGCCCAGAGCCCGACGCGGGGCTCGAACTCACGGACCGCGAGATCGTGACCTGGCTGAAGTCGGACGCTTAACCGACTGCGCCACCCAGGCGCCCCTCGATCCAAATTTAAAAATCATTTGGGAACAACAAAAGCACACCTTTCTCTTCTAACACGTAAATAAGCAGAAAGGAAAGGCAAAGATTGAGTTAACTCCAAAACACAATATGATAAGTGTTTGGGGTTGGGTCTGCCCCAAACAGTCCAATTCATCTCGGCAAAGACACATTTTTACATTTACAGCAAAAAACAGTTAAACATTCAAAAGTGCACATGCTTATTTTGTTGGGAAAATTATACACATTTGTTTGATTAGCTTTGGTAAATAAAATAACTAAGTCATCACTCAAGACTCAGAAGTGGCTGCAAAATTGATTCAACGAAATGTCAAAATAAATCATAGCTTAAAAATGCATGGTATGTAACTTCTAAAAATGAAAACCACATCTATCTCTGTCAGAGTTGTGAAGCCTGTGCATTAAAATTATATCAAAAACGAATGCAGTTTTGAAAGGAAAATATTGATTTAATCGACTCTTCCTGACTAGTGATTCAAATCATGATTTGAATCAATTTGCTTTTAATCGAGCCCACCCTATCCAAAAGTCATTTATACATGCCTCTGGAAGTGCATCATGTTATGTTCAGTGGGTACCGACCGGCCTACTTATAGGACGCTGAGACTGATAACGAAAAGGACTTGTTCCCCATGCCATGCAAACAGGACAAGGAGAGATAATCCCAGGAAGACCGGCCGAGCACCGACAGCACACAGTCCCCGATGTACAATGGTTTAACTTGCGCTTTTTTTTTTTAATTTTACCAATGTGCAAAGTGATTTGCATTCAGTAGAAACCACACTTTAAATTTAGAATTTTGATCTTTTCCAGGCTAGCAATATGCAGCGCGATACTCTGCGATGCTAGGCAGGAGCAATGAGTATAGCTGCCGGTCAGCTGTGTGACCACGAGGGTGAATGACCCCCAGACTTACAAACGCCCTATACCCAGGTGGCTCAGTCAGTTGAGCGTCCGACGTCAGCTCAGGTCATGATCTCACGGTCTGTGAGTTTGAGCCCCGCGTTGGACTCTGCGCTGCCAGCTCAGAGCCTGGAGCCTGCTTCGGATTCTGTGACAACCTCTCTCTCTGCCCCTCCCCCACTCATTCTCTCTCTCTCTCTCTCTCTCTCTCTCTCTCTCTCTCTCTGTCAAAAATAAACAAACATTAAATATACATATATATTTTTAAACAAAACCCCTATACCCAGACAACCACTGGGTATTCCATAAATTACATGAGATATCAACAATTTTTATACAATGGACTTCATGTTAGATTGTTTTGCCCAACTGTAGGCTAATGTAAGTGTTCTGAGCGCATTAAGTTAGGCTAAGCTATGACATTCAGTAGGTTGGGTGTAGTAGATACATTCTCTACCTATATGTGCAACTTACCATGGGCTTATGGGACATAAGCCCATCATAAGTTGAGGGACATCTGTATAAATACTAAGCAAGTGAGCAGGCACAGGTGAAGACAGCCATGTGGGGTCCAGAGTGCAGGTGTAAAGGCCAAGCCTGGGGACTCAAGTTCATGTGTGACACTCCGGGATCCTACAGATTTCTGGGATGGAGGTCAGGATCAAGGCTGACTTTAGGAACCATCACAGGGGACTGTAGTAGCACTCACGGGACCTCGGCCATAGGAGAGGCTGACAGCCACAGACCAGGACAAGGCAGAAGGTAAGAGGAAACCAGCTTTTAGAACAAGAGGATTAGATGGGGTCCACAGGAAGCTGACTAGATGTTCAACTCATGAGTTAGGGACTCAGGGAAATGCGACAATTAACCAGATAAATTAGCTGCAACGTAACTTCAGCTTCCTAAAGGGGAGTATCAACCTCCCAAAGATCTAGAACGGGTGGCACAGTCAGCTGGGTACGTGGGAAGCGCTCGGCATGAATTATTACCAAGGAGAAGGAAGATGAAATGTTCCCTGCTAGCATAACCCAACTGTCCGGCTTGCCCAGGATCGATGGGCTTCCCAAGACGTGGGGTATCCAGTGCAAAAGCCAGAAAGAGCCAGACAAACTGGGATGGTTGGTACTTCTCTCCCTGAGAAGGACCCAGATTGATCAGAGAGCCTGGGGGTGGGACACAAGCTGCAGGTGGCCCCGAGTGCCTTTAGCTGTGGGCATCAAAGGCCAGCCGAGTCAGGGAGCCAGGCACCATGTCTTCCTACGGGCAGAGCAGGGTTTTCTTGTTCGAGAACGATGCTCGGCTTATCCCTTCAAGGCACCTGGTGAAGGGAACGTAGTGAATCGATAACTGTTAATGAGCTGCCTAGTCTAATCATTTCCTCCTGACGGTTCCAGTTAAAGAAAACAGAGCAGGGGGTACAGGGGGTAGGAGGGGACTGTGAGGACACGGGGTCTGGATGTGCCTGGGATCACGGGGTTTCAAGTGGTCTCCCCCCCTCCCCTGAGTGGGAACCTCTACCCAGTGCCTCACTGCTGGTGGGCACTCAGCCGGCGCCCACTGCACAAGCGAGCTGGGTGGCGGGGCTGCGGTTCCCATCTGCCGCCTCCGTGGATGTGCCTCTGCAGAAAAGCCTAGGCTCTTAGCTGGGAATAACCTCAGGAAGCCACAGTTCTGCTCTCCCGTGTCAAGCAGCCGCGGCCCCATGTGTGACCATGACCCCAGGTCGCCAGACCCCATGTGTGACCCGAGGGAAGGGTCCTCACAGGGCCATGGGTCCCCACTCCCTCTCCCGCTGCTGGTGAATCTTCAAACAGCAGGAGAAAGGAGAGAGAATCCTGGTGACACACTGTTGCCAGGGAAGCTGCCAGGGACTCCTCGGTTCACTGAGGGACTTGGGGATGGATTTAGGAACACGATTTCTACAGGCTGCTGATCCGCAGTAGAGCCGAGGAGAACGCGCACTGGGTTCGCAGTGCAAACCTCCAGTTCAGCCTCAACTCACGCGAGCCAAGCCTGCACTGGTGCAGCCGCTGTGGGAGGCACGTCCTCAAACTTAATCCAAAATAAGCATTATTAGACCCCCCTCCTTTGTTTTTCTTTTCTTTTGTTTTGTTTTTGATGAGAAAACAGTCTCAGAGAAGTGGAATATGAGGCTAAGAGAAGAGGGCTGTTCAAGACAAGGAAGCTATTAGGTGGTTCTGTGAGTTGGCTGAGGCTCAAACAGTTGATTCTGGAACCCGGAAGATGAGGATCTGGATGGAGACTGGGAACGCGCACCAAACTAATGATGGCTGGTGCAAGAAAGTAGAAACCTCAGGGCCAGAAGGAGAGTTCTCTGTAGGCCAGCCATCCAGTGTGGCATTTGAAGCCCTGTGGAAGATGTGTCTAACTCCTCCATGTTTTTTTTTTCTTTTTTAAGTTTGTTTACTTGAGAGAGAAAGAGAGAGACAGAGAGAGAGAATCCCAAGCAGTCTCCACACTGTCAGAGCAGAGCCTGATGCAGGGCTCAAATTCATGAACCAGTGAGATCATGACCTGAGCGGAAACCAAGAGTCAGATGCTTAATGGACTGAGCCACCGAGGTGCCCCCAGCTCCTGCACATTCTGATGCTCAGCCTGCCTGGGTCATGGAGGTGGGAGAGGTGTCCTTCTCAGCAGCCCTGTCTAGGCAGGCCAGTAAGAGAGAAACATGGGAACGGACACCCCACACATCAGGACTGTTACAATGGCTTTGCTCCCTCATAATGTGGTAGCCTTAAGCAAGCCACTTAACCTCGCTGAACTTCAGTCTCTTCACTACAACCTGGCTCGCCCAGAGCTGGGCCGAGCATTAAAGATAACAGGTGTGTTATGCTTAGCACTGCACGGGGGACAGCACAGCCCTCCATACATGGCGAACATTACTTCAACCAGACATTTGCCAACCTGCCAGGGTACCTGACCCACAAGACAAAGAGAAGAGATCCCACTCCCTGATTGAGGGCATCAAACAAGACCAGACTGACTTACTGAATTAGAGGCCTGACTTGAAGTCTCCGTTCCTTGTTCCTCATCTTCTGGGCTTCCAGAAACACAGTCCAGGATCAGGACAAAGACTTCTAGGGGCGCCTGGGTGGCTCAGTCGGTTGAGCAGCATCCAACTCTTGATTTTGGCTCAGGTCATGATCTCACGGTTCATGAGATCGAGCCCCACGTGGGGCTCTATGCTGACAGCATGGAGCCTGCTTGGGATTCTCTCTCTCCCTCTCTCTGCCCCTTCCCCACTCCCTCTTGCTCTCTCTCTCTCTCTCTCTCTCTCTCTCTCAAAATAAATAAATCAACATTTTTTAAAAAAGACTCCTAGGGAAAGGATGGAGCCAGTACTCAAGCATGACCTTCAGAACTTTAAAAAGATGCTCCCAAGAACAGCCACAGAGGAGTTCATGTCTGAGCCAAAAGACAGCGAGGGAGCCTTAACCACAGGAAAGTCACAGGGATGGAGCAGGGGGCACAGCAGGCAAGGCAGGGAAGTCAGCCTCTGCAGCACCCTGGCCTGGGTGCTCACCAGGGAGCCCCAAGTCCCACACCAGACCCTGCCACCTCTGTCACACCTCCCCCTTCTCCAACGTTCCCTCTACGCCTTCCAGTGTGCTCACAGCAGTCACTTCGTTTCCTCTCTGTGCACTGCTGTGACCCCTCAGCTCTCTCATGCTTTTCTGATGCTGCTCTAACTGAAGTGCCCACATGTGACATTTGCTCTGATACCCTACCCCCTACCCGGGCCACCAGGCCTTCACTGCATCCCAACATCTCTGGACTCACCTATTCCAGGCTAACCCTTGGTTTTTAGGAACAAAGAGTCATCAGCTCTTCGCCCCTTACACCTGCTACTACCCTCCAAGGCACAGCCTTTCAACCACACAAACCGGCTCAGGCCCATGGGCATGGGACCACCCCGCTGAAGCAGGTACCCTCAGAGGATGTGCCTCACAGCCGTGCTCTTAATCACCAGGCTATACAGCTCCCCAGGCCCTTGACCTTTCCTTTCCACCCCCTCCAGGCCTTTCTACTGCTGAAGAATGTGACCTTGAGCAAGCACCTTCATCCTTCTGCAGCTGTGGTTACAGCTATAAAGATAGAAGTTATACAAATTATGTTCACAGGTGAGATAAAATAGCCCTATGAATTTAATAATCCCTTCAAATGAATTTGTACTTTATTCATTACAATACTATCATCTGAAAAACAGTAGTATACCTGTGAGTGAGATTTATTATTCGGTTGTCCAACAGCAAAGCAATGATTGGTGTACTACGGATCCTCGGACCCAGGGTAATAATTCCACAGTCCTCCAGGGGTCCACGGCCTACAGGCTGGCAAACAGTGAGCTAGACAATCTCAAAGGGCCTTTCGAATTCATTAATTCAACAAATATTTACTCAGAGCCTGCTAAGAAGTGTTCGTTCTACTCAGGGAGACAGAAAACCCCCAAGAGAACAAACAAAAGAATGACCAATTATGCTAACTGGTAGGAAACATTAAAAAATGAGGCAGCATGGAGAATGCGGCCTCATTCAGAATGAATGGTGAAGGAAGGCTTCTCCAGGGTAGTGACATTTGACTATGTGGCCAGGACGATGTCTTGTCAGACACCAGCCATGGGAAGGGGTGCAGGGGTCAGGAGAAGAAGGGCAAAAAACATTTCAAGCATAAGAAAGAGACTTTACAAAGAATCTGAGGCAGGTGCCAATGTGGTCTGTTTAGGACCTCTACAGTTGAGGCTGAGGACATTGAGGGGCAAATGATAGAGGGAAAAACAATTCCAATTGGATGTGTTGAGTTTGGGCATGATCATGGCATCCAAACAGCGATGTTAAGACAGCTAAAATAGTAGAGGAGGCTACGACTCAGGTCCCTGTGTTCAAGACATATATTCAGGAGTCACCACCATAGAGGTGGTATTCAAACTCTGTGAACAGCAATGGGGTTGAGAGTAAGCAAAGAGGAGTTCCAGACCACCTTATCAGAAATGCCACCACTAAGTGCGGGGCAGAGGAGGAGTCAGGGAGGGAGGAGGAAAACCAAGTGCTGCTGAAGGGGTAAAACCCAAAAGAAAGGAATTCCAGAAAGAGAGAGTGATCCCCTCAGCGGAGGAAGTAAGACAAGGGTGGAAACACATCCACTGGCTTTGACAGAACAGATGATGTCGGTGACCTTGACAAGATGGGGCTAGATGGAGTGATTGTGGCAGAGCCACTGGAGATGAAGAGAGCAAGAGACACGAGGAACTGGGACACCGTGTGTGGGCAACCCTTTTCTAAAAGTCTGGCTATCCAGAGAACCAGAACAAAGGCACCAAAGAGGAAAGAATATGGTATTTTAATCTTCAGCAAGCATTTGCTCCCTCTCTCAATCTTCATGCTGGGAGGGAGTGTTATTTCCCACCCCACTGACGTTGGGCTTGGATATCTGACATGATGTGGCCAGTAAGAAGTACAGCTGTGCCCTCAACAAGGGCTTGAATGTGCTTGCCTGGTTGGGCTTGCTGTCTTTGGCTCCTGTCTTCGTCCACAAGGAGAACATACTTTGGGCAGCCTCTGGATGATGGAGGATGAATAATATGTGGCACAGACTAAAGTGCAACCCACGACGTGGAACCCAGCCTGGATCTGTGGAACCCTAGCCAGCCCGCAGGCCAATGAGCAAGAACACAAATGCTTCTTGTATGCCCCTCGGATGCTGTGGTTATTTGTTCCGCAGCATCATCATGGATGTGGCTGACCAACACAAGGGGGAATGCTTAGTTGGACAGGGTTATTTTTAAGATAGGTGATACCAGACATGTTTGTACATTAATGGGAAAACCATCTATTGAAATGAAAGAGGATTTGGAGGGCTGAGAGAGGTGAGCTAGCTTTGGAAGGGCAGTATCTACAACAAGAGCAGGAGGGGATGAGATCCTGAGAACTAATAGAGGAGCTGGCCTTAGGTAGGCGGCGGGGGTGGGGTGGGGGCGTCCTTCATTGTTATAAGAAGGGAAAAGGTGGATGTAGATGCCAGAAGGTTTGAAAGCCTGGGAAAGGAAAGATGAATTCAGATTGAACAGGCTCAAACTTCTCAAGGCATGATGAGGCAAGGTCATGGGTGGGGAGCGTGGTTGGCAGAGGGGAGGGGTACCTTGTGGCCAGCTGTTTGCTCTTCCTTAAATATTTTTTAATTTTCTCCACTGATTTAAATTCTAGGAAGTCCCCCTTTCTATTTGAAAGCCTCTGCTAACGACTCTAGGCTACCATGACCCCTCTCTTTCCCTTCAGCTTCTGTGATCTCAACCCCAGCCCAATACTTGATTAGCCTTCTCATTGTCTGATGCAGGACTTACTGGTCCCTTCCCTCTGCCGGACTTGAGCTTGACGAGCCACAGGGGCCATGCCATCTGCTTCTTCTGAATCCCCCACAATACCAACTGGCACACTGATGTTCGTGTCAAAGAGGCTTAATTGCTTGCTAACTGGCTCAAGAAGAAAAAAGTATTTATAACTGTCTGCTAGAATAGTCAGCCTGGACCACAACAAATCAAGCAAGATCAGCTGTTAAGAGTTAGCCACCAGAACCATTGTTTTTGAAGACAGACACGTTCTTTGGTTCAGTTTTTTCTCCCTCCTCACTTCTTATGCCAACTTCCCTAAAGCCTGATCCATTTTCTTTTCTTGACTGCTTCTAAAATTCTTTCATCAATCCTGCCTTGGACGTACTGACATCTTCCCTGGGAAAGTAAAAGGGTTATTTTCCAGATGTTCTTTAATGCCATTGCTTAGAGGGCTTTCTGTTTTATTTTTAATGAAACAAAAACTGCCAGATCTGACAGGTGATGCTAGGGAGCCTGTATTTCATGCAAGGGGTCCCAGAAATAACAAGCAGCCAGCATGCTCCTTCCATCCCAACTATGCAGATCTTATTTATACCTGAAAGAGAACAGAGAGAGCTCACTCTCAAGGGCCTTCCCAGCCTGAGCCGGGGTGGGGGGGAGGGGCGAGCTGAATATACCTTGAAGTCTGTTCAAGGAACCTGACCATCTCAGGTCCTGCACTGCCCTCTTCAACACCCGCCAGTTATATGTGGAGAAAACAAGTCTGGTCTAGAGAACACCTGCTTGCCAACAGGGATGCCACGGGCAAACTCACGAGGCAGGTAGGGGTGCTCACCCTCCATCCCCTCAAGGCCTCCAACCCGTCTTCTCAAGTTGCCATCATTTCCAGATACCAAGATCTCGAGACTACCCACCCCTCCTCCTCTGTTGGAGCAAAGGCTTCCTCCTCATCTGTGAAGGTAGGTATTAAAATATCTACCTCACAGGTGTTGGGAGGACAGAATTAAATAATGCATGTTTTACAAACTGGCAAGTGTTTTACAAAGGGAAGTCATTAATACTAATTCATACTAAAGTTGCAAAGACTGTTATTACCTGTCCCAGAAGTATTTTTAAACAGATCCTCTGGCCTCCCTTCCCCTCTTCTGCAGAGGGCAATGTTTTCCTCCCTCAGCAGTGGTGGTATTTCAGGCTTGGGTAAAAGGAACTGTATTTGTTTTGACTGAGGGACTTTATTTACAGGACACAGACTAGAGGCCAGCAAAATGTGGCCCACCACCCAGACTTAACCTATCACCTGTTCCTATGTGACAGATAAGCTAAGAGCAGTTTTTACATTTTTAAATGGTTCGGGGAAAAAAAAGTCAAAAGAAAAGTATTTGGTGACACATGAAAATTACGTGAAATTCACATTAGAGCATCCATAGATAAAGATGTATGGAAACACAGCGACACTCACCTGTTTACATACTACCTGTGACTGTTTTCATGCTACACCAGAAAGCTACTTGAGTAGCTGCAACAAAGATCATATGGCCTGTAAAGCCAAATTATTTACTAATTGGTCCTTTAATGAAAAATTTGCCAAGTCTTCATATAGACCATCTTCCACCTGCCCCAAGGCTACTCCCAGAAAAAGATCTAGAATGAGTGGGGATTTGATACTAGGCTTGGAATTCCATTTTAAGAGAGATACAGACAAAACGGATCATATTCAGGAGGGCAACCAGGAACGTGCTGGGTTTCAGACATGTGTCAGAGGAAGAATGGTTAGAGAGTTAACTAACAGGGTGCCTCCAAAGACCCGTCATGAAGAAGAAAGATGAAGATCCTGCTGTGGCTACAAGGAGTAAACTTAGGGTTGGATGCCTATTTCAGCTCAGTATAAAGAAGCATCCTAGCTGTCTGAGCTGTCTCAAGCAATGAGTCTCCTATCACTACATATATTCAAAGGAGTGAATGTACAATGTCATGAATATAAAACGTAATGATCAGTCACCAGCATCTGGTCATCTTTTAGATGATTACTCATCTTGCAAAGACCTCCTTAACTACCCCACAAGTATGCACAGGGCAGGACGTTCTGGGATGTCATGTTTGTGCCACATGATTCAGCCATGGCTTAGGGGACTAGGAATGGCTCTTGTCTGGGGCTGGACCCACTGGGGTCTTTTACCTTAGAACTTAAGAGCAGGTCAGGGACAAGGGAGAGGACAAGGGAGCCCTGTACGGCTGGCAGTATAACTTTCCTGCCCACTATGTGAGCTGAGGAGCAGAGAAGGCTGATCTGCTAGGAAAGCAGAATAAAGCCAAATAAAGCAGAGAAGAAAAGGAGGAGATGGAGAAAGCACTGTTCCAGGGCTCCCAACTCTGCAGGAGGCCTGGGTTCCAGGACCACACTTCTGGAACCCTGCAAGAGTCTCATTTTGCAGGAGCTGGTTTGGGATGGCTTCTCTGACTTACAGCTCAAGCAACTGGAAAGGGAGACGCAACACCTGAGAGGCTCTTCCAGGACCAGGGACTTAAGATCCTATTAGCCAGCCTGGAGGAGAGGCCACACCACCTCTCCAAGCAGTGCCGAGGGAGTCCGGAACAGCACATCCCCAGCAGAGAGCAAAGATGTGATATGCCGATTCCCACACACCGTGCCTGTGTCTCTCCTCTTCAAGAGGAGGATAACGTGAGTCTATCACACCACGCTGCTGCAAAGAATAATGAATAGCACTGTTAACAAATGACAAGTGCTGTATCTCTTATTATTATCTATCATGTATACATCATTTTATTTCTGTAGCATTCAGCAGGTGTTGAATGTAAATGGCCTGAAAAACTTCTGCAGACTTGCAGCCTCTTATAAAGAAAAACATCCGTGAGCACAGAACAGTAAAGCTGCCAGGTTATTCCATGTCCAGGGCTCAACTACCCTAAGCAGGACTCGAGAAACCCCTCTCAAGCACGCTGATTGTCTAGAAACCCACTGAATGCAGGTAATTCACATCTGTTTTTGGAACAGTAAGATCTACCCGGCTGTGGGCTTTGACCTGGCCCCATTTGTAGGCCAAAGCTAATTGTGTGTTCAGAGAGCCATAGAACATATGCACATGGGCAACTTGTGGCCAGGTGCCCTCAATCACCCTCTCTACTCTGGCAAATAGGATGGCCTTGGGTCTCCCTTGATCCATTTTATTCCACATGCCAGACTTCACCATTCTCCAGGTGTCTCAGCTTCTTCTCTGCTCTACTGAGCATACAGAGAATAGAAATTCATGATTAAAAAAAATAAATTCATGATTAAGTAATTTTCCCAAAGAACACGTGGCTGGTTTTGAGACTGGTCCAGCAATGATGTTCCTACACAGACTTGCGGTAGGGGATGTGCTGGGTGGGGGCAAGGGCGGGACTGGGAGAAGGTAGGCTCTGGCCCCCTTGCTGCCCAGTGATATTCGGCCCCATGCAGGCTATTTATCCTTTCTAGCCTTAGTGGTTTGTCTTTCCGGTGAGTGGATTGGACCAGGTACAAGGTCAGAGCCAAGGAATAGCAAGATTAAAATGAGGAAGAGACCAAGAGCTGATAAAAAAAGAGCCACCAGGCAAATGTCAAGTCTCAGTGGAATCAATGAGTATATTCTAGCTGAGTCACTAAGAGTACAAATTACGTGCTGACTTAAAGCAGCATAAATAGTTGAGACAACACAGAGGTGACTTAATCTTGGTAGACATTTGTCCCCTTAATAGCTTAATGTCATCAACACAGATACAACCAGGAAGAGTGACCACTAGGGCCCCACCCAGCATTCAATGTCTATGAATTGCAACCTTGGTCCAGATACACTAACAAATACGTATCAGCCCCAAAAACAGAACAATTGCAAGCTGAGTATTTGACACAGCGTGGGTTCTGCATTAAGCTACTCCCTTCCTACCTAGAGCTAATTGGGCACAGGGGAAATCATCCTTAGAAAGGAAAGACAACAAAGTGTCCACTTCCATTTATGCAAAAAAAAAAAAAAAAAAAAAAAAAAAGGTTTCTGCCCTGACTTTATACTTTTTACTCTCCCACTAAAATGTTCTTTGGTCCTGAGGGGTCTGGGGGGGGGGGGGTAAAAAAAAAAAAGTCAACCTGCCTACTTATCAGGACAATAATGATTATACTAGGTCACTGAAAAATAATCAATTTTAAAACTCTTAACCCTCTGTGGGTAGAAAGCAGGCTAGCTAGAAGGAGGGGAAGGTGTCTTTCCAAGACCATCTATTTAATATCCTAATCTCCTCCAGACTATCTCCCATAGCAGTTATTGAATACACTCGACACACCAACTCCTTTCTCTAGAAAAAGTTCCCAAAGTAGCTGAGATTTTTGACTTAGAAAAAGTCTCTACCTTTCTCTGTCTCGTTTTCTCATTTGTAAAATAGGGGAAATGGTGCCTGTACTCAGGGCTGCTGGACAAATTACCACAAACTTAGTAACATGGAACAATGCAGGTTTATTTACCTACAGTTCTGTAGGTTAAAAGTCTAACACAAGTCTAGGTAAAGCTAAATATCAAGCTGTCGGCAAGGGCATGTTCCCCCTGGAGGCTCTAGGGAAGAGTCGGTCTCCTTCCCTTGCCCAGCTTCTAGAAGCTGCTTGTATTCCTTGGCTTCTTCCCTCCCTCTCCACCTTCCAACCTGCAGCGGAGGGTGGAGTCCTCACCCTGAATCACTCTGAGCCCCTTTTATGCCTCCTTGCTCCACTTGTGATTACACTGGACTCACCTGGGTAATCCAGGCTCCTCTCCTTATTTTAAGGTCAACTGATTAGGAACTTGACTCCCCTTTGTCATGTAAGGGCACATATTCAGTTTGTGGGAATTAGGAGAGGACATCTTTGGGAGGGGAGGGAGGGAAGGTCGAGGAGAGGGGGCATTAGTTTCCTTACCACAGTACCTGTCCCAGAGAGGCTGGGAAAGTTTTCTCTCAGTAGCTAAGCATAGGACCCTGACCAAACCTCTTGTCACTTTGGTTCCTTCTAAGTCTAAGAAGATCTTTAAGATCTACAACTTTATGGAACTAAAACAAGGTCATGAAAAGGTAGGCTTCTGTCTATGCTTTGTCTCGTAATGCTCACATCAATCCTGGGAGATACACAGGGAAGACGGTGCTATTACCTCGTAATCTGAGAGTAAGAAATTAAATGATTCGCCCAAGATCATCACACAACTAACCAAAGACAACTGTGCTTTCAAATTAGAGTCTGCAAATAACACATGCCCTGCATGAAAACCTGTCTGAAAACCATCCAAATGTACACACAGGGAAGATGGTAACCACCACCACCATTGGCCAAGGCACAACTTGACCTAAGTGGAGAGGTGTGGCAATGGTAGACCCTGGTCTCTGAAGATAATTCAGGATTCTGGATCTCCCACAGTGGATTCCTGTCCTATGTCTGTCTGTGTCCCATTGAGAGCATCTTCCTAAAACTGTATTCCTCCTTTCTTACTATGAGACCACACATAATCAGCATTATCCTCATTCTAAACCAAGAAGAAGCAGTCATGATCCTCTAGCTGGGGAAGGATTAGGGGAAAGTTTCCTCTGCTCTATACAGGGCTGGGTTGTCTCAGGGCCCTTCTGGTCATGTGAGACAGGATAACTAATCATAGTTACGGAAGCTTCTCCCTGCCTTCCTGAGTCAATCCAGTGGAAAGGAATACATGAACAGTGAAGATATCTTCTAGGAAACAAGAGAAGAAAGCTAAAGGTCTCTGAGGTGCAGTGGACTCCAGTTTTTATGGCCCCTAGCGTCCATTGCCACATCAGTGTCTTTTGGGAGACTCAGACCTTGTGCATACTCCCTGTTCCACCTTCCATCCCAAGGGCAGAGAATTACCTCCCACAAGTATTTACTGAACAGCTAAAATGTGCTCTAGGCATGGGAAATACAAGAGTAGACAAGCCAGAAGAGGATCCTGCTGCCATGGAGCTACCAAATAAATAAATCCAAGGAGACACCTTTGAAGAGTGTTATGGGCTATGAGAAAATAAAACAGGGTTTTTGTTACAGAGAGAAACCAAGGATGTTTACTGGAACTTTCAGCTTTGTCAGCTAATTCCTCCTTTGTGTAAGCCCATACGGGTCAGGTTTCCTGTTGGTCACATCCAAGCATACTAACACAAGTGGCACTCACCCCCCTACTATGAGACTCTCCAATACTGTGCTGTGCACACAGTAACAGTGCATTGACCGAGCCAAGACCTCTGTGATCATGGGAAACAGGCAGACGTGAAGAACCCAGAGCTGGCAGGTCCCAGGGGACAGCCTCAGGTTCTAGCTCCAGCTCACCACTGACCAGCCGAGTACCTTCTACCTGGGCTGGAGTGTTTCCTCACCAGTGAAATGGGGGAGTTTCACGAGTCAGTCTCTATGATCCATTCACTTCCACCATGTTATGTCCTATGCTCCGTATGTAGGAGCTGCTCAGACTTACGTCATAATAGCCAACTGAGTAATCTCAAGCTGGTATCAATCACCGTTCTACATCTCTATTACAAAGCTGCAAAACAAGCATCTAACACTCGATCCAGATCCATACCAAATTGTCAAGGGAGATGGAAACTGCACACTCAGCAAAGGCACTGCATTCTGCAAACAAACGCTCCAGTGCCTAATAAAAGTTAGTGATTCGAGATGATGCTGATTTTACCTAAAAAACTCGTAGTGGACTCTGAGGAGCTCTGCCTCTATCCTTCATGGCTTATTAAGGGAGGAAAGGATTTGAACAAATTACATTTGGCATTTGTACCCTTTTCTGTAGGTGGTGGACAAGGGGGCATGCATCATCTTGTGACATAAATATATCAGTAAATATGTCGGAATCCTGTCACTGTAATAATCCCCTTTTCAAAATGCATTTACATGTTTGTTTGTTTTTTTAAAAAAGGTATACAATGAAAAGTCTCCCTTCAACCCTAGTCCATCACCACCCCTAAAGGCAAACCATTGTTATTTTGCTGTATAGCCTTCCAGAACTCCTTATGCATATGGATGCAAAATTAAATACATTCTAATTCTGCCCCACTCCCACTCCATCATCTTTTAGTAACATATACACATTGTTCTATATCTTAGCTTTTTTTTTTTCATTTGGCAATCTGATAGATAAAATACGGTATTTGCATTCAGTTTTAATTTGACTGTTATGAGGTAAGACTGAGCATATCTCTTAACATACTTAGGACATGAACATTCATATTTCTTTTTCTATGAATTATCTGGTTATATCCTTTGCCTATTTTTTTTAACAGGCTGAAATGCTTTGAAGCTGAAATGACTGAAATGACTCTTCGGAGCTCTTTATCTACTAAGACGATTAGTCCTTTGTCATTTTTCTTCTCAGTTTATATAGATTTTTTTCTTCCTAGTCAGGGTGATTTTGTTGTTATTTTTTTCTTTCAATTCTTATCGAGTCATATAATACCAGATTTTTCTTTTATGGATTCTGGATTTACATTTGGTTAGAAAAGCCTCCTCTGTGCTACCTTCTGGTACTTTTATAGTTTTGTTTTTACATTTAGATCTTATTTTCATTTTGAATTTTATCCTAGTGTATATACAGTGTGAGGTATGGATCCAATTTTGTTTCTAACCCACAGAGCAACCAGTTATCCCAATAGTACATATTTAAACTTTCCCTCCAGTGATTTGAAATGCCATCTTTATAGAATACTAAATGATCATATGCATTTGGATCTATTTATATATTTTGTTGCTGTTAACTATTTGTGTATGTGCCTATAACTCTTTTTCAATAAATAAGGCACTATAATAAGTTCCAGTATCTAGTAGGACCAGTCTTCCCATATTGTTTTTCTTTTTCAGAATTTTTTTGACTGTTCTTTTTTTTTTTTTTTTTTCTTAGTATAATTTATTGTCAAGTTGGCTGACATACAGTGTATACAGCATGCTCTCGGTTTTGGGGGTAGATTCCCATGATTCATCGCTTACACACAACACCCAGTGCTCATCCCAGCAGGTCCCCTCCTCAGTGCCCATTATCCATTTTCCCCTCTCCCCCGCAACCCCCCCTCCCCCCCGCATCAACCCTCACTTTGTTCTCTGTATTTAAAAGTCTCTTACAGTTTGCCTCCCTCCCTCTCTATAAGTATTTTTATCCCCTTCCCTTCCCCCATGGTCTTCTGTTAAGTTTCTCAAATTCCACATATGAGTGAAATCATATGGTATCGGTCTTTCTCTGACTGACTTATTCTTATTTAATTTTTTATGTGAAATTTAAAATAAACATACCTGATTTTCTTTTTTAAAAGGACTTCTGGTACTTTTATTTAGATTGCATTCAATTTACGGGGGCGCCTGTAACTGAGTCAGTTAAACATCTGACTCTTGGTTTCAGCTTAGGGCACCATCTCACGGTTAGTGAGTTCGAGCTCTACGTCAGGTTCTCCGCTGACAGCACAAAGCCTGCTTGGAATTCTCTCTCTCCCTCTCTCTCTGCTGCTTCCCTGCTTGTGTACTTGCTCTCTCTCTCAAAATAAATAAATACGCATTTTTAAAAAAGAAAAAAAAATAGATTGCATTAAATTTACAAATTAAAGAGAATGACATCCATCCATTGTTTTTCTATCCACGAACATGATATATCGCTCCATTTGCTCACAGCTCCTATCCTTCCATAATGCTTTTAAATATTCTTACATGTCCTACTTACATGTTCTACCTATCTTTTTTTGCCAAATTCATCATTGTTTTATATTTTTTATGTTACAATAATATGTTATAATAACTGTTATGTTTTTATGTCTGTATATACAAAAGGTATTCATTTCTGTGTACTAATTTTTGCACTTTGTTGTTTTTGGGGATTCTTTTATTATCTGAAATAGTTTTCCAGTGATTTCTCTTATGTCCTCCAGCCATGCAACCTCAATACCTGCACATGTAGTGGCCCTCACCTCCTCTGCACTTCTCTCTCCGAACTGATTTCTCTTGTCTACTGTATTGGTAAGCATCACCAATGCAAGACAAATCCTGGTACTAACAGTACAGATTCCTGTTCTTTACTTCAATGAGAATTCTTTTGCTGTTTCCCCATTAAGCCTGATGCTGGCTTTTAGTCTGAGGTGGATGTATATTTAGCATGTTAAGAAAGTACCCAGCTGCCCTGTTTTCTTATGTGTATATTTTTTTTTTTACTAAAACATGATCCTTTAACTTTCTCAAAGTCCTTCTCAGAATCTATGAAGACAGCCATTATTATTTTTTCTAATGTTCACTGCTGTAGAACCATACCTGCAGTCTAGGAATAAAACCCTCTTGATTATGACATATGTATTCAAATGTATTGCTAAAGTTGTCTTGCTAAATTTTTTTTTTAATTTTGAATTGATATTCATAATGGTAATGATTAGTCTTTGGTTTTCTATTTGTGCCTTTTTTGTCAGACTTTGGTAACTGTTTCTTTATCTTTGCTTATGCTCTGAAACGTATTGGAATTGTCTGTTCCTTGCTAGGACTTTCCCTGTAAAACCATCTAGAACGGGGATTTCTTCTCTGGGGCAGGGTATACCTGTTTGAAAGTTCGGGGTTTTTTTTTTGTTTTTTATTTTTTAATTTCCACTTTGGAAATTTTGGATTCTTTACTGGGGTCAGTTGAGTAAAATATATTTTCTTGGAAAATAATCTAATTCATTTAGCTTTCAAATGTATTTGCATAGAGCTGAGTCAAGTAGTCTCTTACGATTCCTTTAATTTCCTATTTATGTCATTTCCCACATATCATTTATTTTATGTATCTGCATTTGTTCCCACATTCTCTTGATTAGATTAACTGGTTGTTTATCTATTTCATTGTTATTTTTCCCCAAAACCAGCTTTGAAATTTATTTCAACTGCCTTTGTTTTCTAACTCATTAATTCTTACTTTTATCTATTTCTTTCTTCTGCTTTCCCTCTGCTATAATCTGTTTTATTCCACTATAGCTCCTCAACTTAGATGATTAATTCATATTACCATTCTTTTGTGTAAATATTTAAGACCACCATTTTTCCTCTGAGTACTGCTTTAGCCATAGCACATCTGTTCTGACAGTGTTTTCGTTAATCATTGTCTTCCAGAAAATCTGCAATTTCACTTTTTATTTTCCTCTTTAAGCTATGCATTAAGTGTTTTGGTTTGTATTGTTTTGTTTTGATTTGATTTTACATTCAGCATAATGGTATTTTGCTTTTCTGATTTAGTATTAATTTCTAGCTTAATTGTATCAAAGAACACTGCTTGTATTTTTTTTTTTTCTGCCTGCTGGGATTTCCTGAAGTTTTCTTTGTCCCCTAATAGATGGTCAATATTTGCGAGTGTATCATGGGCCCTTGAAAGATGCATTCTCTTCATTTAGTGCACGGGATTTGCTATTTATCAAATGGATCTTCTTTATTATGTTAATTAGGTCTTCAATATTGATTTTTATTCTTTGTCTAGTTATCTGGAGATTGAAACATGTAAATGAAAGCGATCTGTTACAAGTGTGCTTTGGTCTATTTCTTCCATGCATCTCCTGAAATTTGTTCTTTCAATGTTGCTGCTTTTTTTTTTTCCATTGTGAAATGTACACATTAGCATTATGAAGTTCCTTTATGTCATTTAATGCATTTTAACCTGAATTCTCCTTTGTTTGAGGCAAGCTCCTAATTACTACTTTCTATTTCTGTATTTTCCTCACTTTCCTTCACTTATCCTTCCTGTATTTCCAACCTTCCTGCATCATTTTACTTGAGGGGCATCTCCATAAACAACACCGGATTGGGTTGTTGATTTGTGATCCAATCTGAAACCCTTTTTAAAAGGTGAGTTAAACTCATTTATATTTAGCACCACAACAAACAGGTTTGCTCCTAGTTCTCATTTTATCTTATGTTTCTGGTTTCTTGGCATTATTTTTAGTCCTTCTATGATTGTTTCTCCTGTGTGACTGCTTTGGGAGGGTTCATGTTTTTATTCTGGTGGTTGCATTCATAACTTACAACATTATATAATAATCTTAACCTATGTCTTTAGACATGATTTATTAATCCTGTACTGGAAGCAAAGATAAAATTGGTAGATTTTCTCTTCTTCCCCCTCACTTCTTTCTATAGAGGCAAAGAAAAGGCATGGTTGGGGTGGGGAGAGAGAGACACACACACATCCCTGGATGCCAATTTTGAAAGTGCATGGAAATGTTAACACAGTGGCAGCTGCACGCAGGGAGGGAGACGATGAACACGTTACATAAGCAAGCCCCTGGGCACCATTTACTCTGGCTATGCTGTGTCTCTTTTCTACCACCTGATTTTGGTCAATAATATTATCTTTCCTAATGTTTGCCATTTATTGTTAAATATAATTACGCTTATATTACTTCTTTTGTCAGCTCTAAATTATATCCTTTGAGTCCCTGTTATTATAGAATGAGGCATTCAGGGAATTTACTCTCCCCCCACCTCCCATATTTGTTAGTTGTGTCATTTTGTCATCATCAGAACATTTACATTCTCCTCTGTCGCTCTAACGCTTCTATTTATTTTAGTCTTAGTTTTAGTGTAGATTGACGGTTGGAAATACTCAGCATTCACCCTCAGTCTTCTCTTCGCTGGCTGAAGTTCATCCTCTACTAGTTTGCTCAGTAGGGGCTCATGGGAACAATATTCCCTGAGTTATCGCATGCTCAAAACTCTTTATACTTAAAAGACAGCAAGGATGGATATAAATTTTGGCTCACACTTTCTTTCCTTGCTTATCTTTCAGATGTTTCACTGTCTTTAGGGTATTAAATGTTGCTGCAGAGGAAACTGGGACCAGCCTGATATTTTTGTCCCCCTAAGTAACTTGATTTCTTTGCCTCTATTCCCAACAAATTTCTTTTTACTTACTATTCTTTTTTTTTTTTAATTTTATTTTAGAGAGAGAGAGAGAGAGAGAGAGCACAATCAGGGGAGGGAGCAGAGGGAAAGAGAGATAGAATTTCAAGCAGGTCCCATGCTCAGCGTGGAGCCTGATGTGGGGCTCGATCCCATGACACTGGGATCATGACCTGAGCCAAAATCAAGAGTCACTCAACTGACTGAACCACCCAGGCACCCCATCTTTTCATTTATTATTCTTTTTCATGATCTTTTTGTTAATTTTTGAAGCAATTCGAACCTAAAAAAAAAAAGTTGCAAGAACAATACAAATGTTTACACCCCCTCTATGCCAAGTCTTGAGATGATGACATTTAACTGTATTTTACCCATTTTTGGAAACAAGGATTTTTCTTTTGGCATGATGTCTATCATCTCTAAACACTCCAGTGTATGCCTCCCAAAGACAAGGACCCTTCTCCTATATGACCACTATACAGCTCTCCAAGTCAAAACATAAACACTGGTCTAGCACAGTCCCACACACAGACCCACTCAAATTTCCCCAACTGCTATAACAATGCCTCCTTTCTCTTCCTGGTCTGGGATCTTATCCACTAACACACATTCCATTTAGCTGTAATGTCTCATCAGTCTGCTCCAGTCCGGAATGGCTCCTCAGTCTTTCTCTGTGTCTCAAGTCCTTAAAGGTCTCAAACAAGTTATAGGCCTTCATTCTGTAGGGTCTGGGCCCCTCCTACATTTCCTCATGACCAGAAACAAGCCATGCATGCTAGGCAGAAATACAACAGAAACGATGCTGTGTTAGTGCATCACATCCAGGGCACCCTATATCAAACCATCCTACCACCAAATGATGTTAAGTTTGATCATCTGGTCAAAGTGGTTCCTGCCAGGTTTCACCACCAACAATTCACCATCTTTCCATTGTAGTTGATTACAGTTTTGTGGGAGGCTATTCCAATAGTGTACCAATATACTGCTGCTCATAAGAAACCTCCACCCCCATGACTTAGCATCCTTGGACAACTCCTGCCTGTTTCAACTACCGTTATGATAGATGCCAAGTGGTAAATATCTATTTCCACCATTCCGTCTACATTTATCATTGGCACTCTACTGTAAGGAAGAGACTTCTCCCCACTTATTTATTTACTAACTTATCTATTTATATAGTCATTCATTCATTCATTTGTAACAGTATGAACTCATGGATTCCTATTTTAGTCAATAGATTGTAATCCGATATTCATGCTCTTAATGTCCTCATTTTGGCCCATGGAAACTTCAAGCTGACTTCTGTGTCCTTGACATTTTCTTATCTTTTCCTGACTTTCTGGTAAAACAGAACATTTCAGGTTCATTTCTTACTCTCTCTGCCCCACCCCTTAAGTCAGCCATCTCTCTGAGGAGCCCCGGTAATTTTTAGTGGAGGACAGTATTTATAAACCTCAGTGGGCACTCAGGACTACCGTAGTCCCACTGCTTCTGGGCCATCTCACTGGAATGAGTTAGGAAGTGTATGTAAGTATATTCACACATATTGATGCTTCAAATTCCAGTCCAGCATCTCAGGTTCTTTCTAGCCTTCCTTCTTTACATGTTTATAAATCTCTTCTCAAACAGTGAAAAACATGGGTCCTACTACCCTCTCTATATTTATTTACTTGCTCAATAAATTAACCTATTTGTCCCCTGTAACTAGTCTCCAGGTCATTCTAGCCACTTTCTATGTGTGCCCCCTCCACATTCACCCTCTGCCCTGCTGGAAAGGGAAGGGAAGAGAAGGAAAGGGAGGGGAAGGGGAGGGGAGGGGAGGGGAGGGGGAAGGAAGGAAGGAAGGAAGGAAGGGAATTATTCCCTATCTTTAATGTATAAAACTTTGCAAGGCTATACCTTGGTGTTAACTTCCCTTAGTAACATTTAGATTTAAGTCTTCTTTTATATCCTGAAAGTTTTCCTAATTTATATTTTAAATATTTGTTCTATTCAATTATTTTGTGTTTTCCTTCGGGGACTAAATTTACACTTATGCTAAATTTCCATTTCTTGTCTTCTATATCTACCATTTTCTTTCTAATCTTTATGAATGCTTCCCTTATTTCCATTGCATTTATTCACCTTTCTTATTTCTATTGTCTGTGTTCCACACTGTATTTTCCGGTGTCTATTTTCCCTTGAGGTCCTTCCAACTTTATCTCCATTTCTGAGATACATTTGCCTTTTTTCTCCTCTTTCCTCCTTGAGTACTGACAGCTCACATTTCCCTACCTCTTACCATCCTGTCATCCCTTCCAGAATTCTTGTCTCTGCTTTGTAGTTTTTCTTCATAGAAATGACTGCTTCATTGAGTTCTTTAAATTCATTGTGAAATAACTTGATTGCAATTTTCATCTGCTCCCTGAGAATATTTTCCCGGGAATGTTCCCAATTTGGGGGTTCCTTAATTTTTGTGACTACTGCTGACACTTTTTGCTATAATATCTTTGCTTCTATTTTGCCAGCAGTCTCCATTTCTCTTTTGTTACTTATCATTGTGCTAGGTGGACTTTCTTGAACCAGTTTTTTGCAGGAAGTTCCTGTAGGATAGGAGGAAGGACCAGGACAGCTTTTCGTTGTTAAAAGAAAGTTCTCTTTGTAGGAGGGTAAGGACTGGGAGGAGGCACAGGGAGACTTCTGGGGTGCCTAAAACACTCCAGATCTCGATCTGGGTGGTGGTTACACAAAGGCACATGTGTACAAATCTTGGCAACCTAAAAAATATTTGTATACCTTACTGTATGTATGTTATACCTCAAGAAACATGTAATGGAAGGAAGGAAAGAAGGGAGGGAGGAATGACTTTTTTTCTACTACCACAGATATTACTTCCTACAAATATCCCTCCCTGGAGGATTCTTTTTATTAACCCACCTCCTCTGCTTCTTTGAAGCAAAAGGGACTTGGGAGGCACCTTTCTTCAGTTCTGCTCATGCCAATCCTTGCCCAGTATTTGCAAATAAGGGACATGGCTGGGGTTCATCAGGATGCCCCTACACCTCCAGGTCACGCACTTTGCTGGCACTCTCAGCCACCTGCTGCCCAGAGGCCCTCTTGCCACTCTTCTAAGCCTCTTCACACACACACACACACACACACACACACACACACACACACACTCCTTCAGTGGTCTCTCCCAAACCCAGCTGCTCCGGCAGCCAGCCCTTGCAGCACATACTTCAGATTCCACAGATTATTCTCTAATTCCACTGAAAATGACATTTTGAGATTAAAAAAAATGTTCTCCTTGTTGCTCTTGTATAATATCCAAGAGCAGAAAGCAAGAGAGGTTGTCTTGCACAAACTATATCATGCTGCAAATCCTGTTTGCCTGTTCTGCTAGCTGGCCACAACATTTCAAACCAGTCGCCCCTTAAGCTTCAGTCTCCCATTAGCAGAAGTGCCAGAAGAAACAGCTGTCCTTCTCCCAGCTCCTCTGAAGATTATCAACAGAGTATGGAAGGTACAAACAGGAGGCAAGTCTCCCTGCTGCTAGGACGGCTTCCCTAAACATGGTGCTTTCCATGGTGCTGATCATTTTACCTCTCCTCCTATTTCTCCTTTAGCATCTGGTCTTCCATAACCATTAACCAGGGAACAGCTGGTTCTTTAGGATAGAATCGTACCCCACGCCTCAGACTCTCACCGCCTCCACAACAACACCCACACTCACACCTAAAGACAGAGCAGATTCTTCAAAATACCAATTTGTTGGCTGCCCTGTCTCATTTCTCTTGCTGGCTGCAAAAGTAACAGTAGGAATGTGCCACTACTTGGCACCATCCGTCTGGCTGTGAGCAAACACAGGCTCTCTCAGCCAGGCGGTGTTTCAGGAAATACCAAACCCAGACTCCTGCCTCTGACCCCATGTGAACCCCAAAGTTTCAAGCTGCAGATGGGCAACATTAAATCACCAAGGCCTCAGGACTCCACCATCACCACATCAGTCACAAATATCACCCTTACTAATAGAAGTGGCAGATGGGAACGTAAATTCTTCAAAAGCAATTCGCTTGCCAAGGACTAAGGAACATATGAATGAAGTGTGAACAGTAAATTTTTCCAACTTTGGGAGGCTGGACACGTCACCCTCTCAACTATACCAACGGGCTCTAGAAGACCCAACCTAGTTTTCCATCTGGCTGAAAACATTTCAGGCTGACTTAAAGGCAAACACAAAAGTTTGTTCTCTCCTCCCTCTCCTAGGTGGTCAAAGAAAGCCCAGAGCTGTAAGAACAAAACTCAGGAAAGGCAACACTGGTAGGAACATTGGGCGTTCAGGTTTTCCAAACGAATGAGGGTAAGAACAATCTTTTGATAACATAATCCTTTGAAATCACATGCCCTCCTTCAGAAGGCTCTTTGGAATGGAAAGGGTTTCCCTGGGGAACAAGCGCTATACAAGTGTTAATCATTTGCAAGTTCTGGGATGGTTTTCACAGCTGGAGGGTCCAGCAGGCACCCAGCATCCCTGCTGGCAGCTCCCAGCTCCCTACTGAGTTTGTATTTTGCCACACAAAAGAAGCCAGTTTGGAACAGATAGAATGCAAGGAATTTGGATTAGGGGCCAAGAGGCCAGGTTCCAGATAAGCTCTGCCACTAACCAGCTAAGTACTCTTGAAAGGAACTTCCTCTCTCCAGGGTCAGCATCCTCAGACCTAGGGAGCAAGCAGGTCTGATAAACTCAAAGGCTCCCGGGGGCGCCTGGGTGGCGCAGTCGGTTAAGCGTCCGACTTCAGCCAGGTCACGATCTCGCGGTCCGTGAGTTCGAGCCCCGCGTCGGGCTCTGGGCTGATGGCTCAGAGCCTGGAGCCTGTTTCTGATTCTGTGTCTCCCTCTCTCTCTGCCCCTCCCCCATTCATGCTCTGTCTCTCTCTGTCCCAAAAATAAATAAACGTTGAAAAAAAATTTTTAAAAAAAAAAATTAAAAAAAAAAAAAACTCAAAGGCTCCCGCCTCAACAAATGAAGGCTCTGGTCTGTCCCCTGAGCCTGGCTGTGCTCTCCCTCCCAGATCCCAGACCCCCACCATAAGGGAAGGCCTTGTGCTTTGTAAATCAGGCTCCACTCCGCCCAGGCCTGGAATGCAGCTGTTACTGTGGCAAAACGCGGTGATTACTTCCAAACCAGCAGCAATGGTAAATGGCAGAGAAAATAAAATCCAGCAAACTCTAACTGCAAAACCAAACCAGCAGAGGAAAAAGTGGAGAAAGTGAATGCCTAAGTAACATTTCTCTAAATTGCCCACCTTTTGCCTCTCCACGAGAAATAGATAACAGAAAGAAACCACCCATTGAGTCGGAAAATGAATCATTCCTTGTTCACAGATGAATCCAGGCTGCTAATAGCACTGATGGGTTTAGAAAACCAAAGACAAGGAATCTGAGGCTTCAAAGGAGCCTGTCACAATGTGAAATGATGCCCTTTTTCCTTCCTTGAAAGTATAAACTGGTTTGGCTCAAATTATGTCTAATTAGGACTCAATGAAAATGAAATGCTCATAAACACACATACACAGAGACACTCACACACAGGAAGTGGCCCCTCTGTCCTACGGCAGTGCGGACAGATTGTAATGGACGCGATGCAGTACAATCATTAAACATCTCTCCAGCTTATCTGCGTGCGGTGTGTCTCAATAATGTGTTATGAGGTGTGTTTGTAATTGGCTACTGCTGATAGTGGTCCTTGAAAGGGAAATGGAGTGTGTCTAAATGCAGACAAAGCTACTTAGCGCGCCAGGACAAGATGAGATGCTCCTCACAAGGTCCAAATGGGATACTCAGGGCTTCTTCCACCCATGGCTTGGGAGAGAGAAAAAGGAATAATCTGTCTCAATTTTCTCAGCTCCAGAAACAATATTTATAAAATAGAAGGTGATTTCAGAGCTCATTTATTTTCCTGGTTCACAGTCCCCACTCTCTGCTGACATCATTTTCTAACCAATTTTATTTCCAACAATTGCAGGAACAGCCTCAATTCTACTTGAAATCGTTAAAAACAAATCCATTCTTTCCTTGTCTTTGAGTCCCATCTGTCAAAAAAAAAAAAAGGTTTAATTTCTGTATTGCCTTTCTTTGAAACAATATTCCAGGTCTCTGAATAGCCAGACGAGATCCTTCTTTCCTCCCTTCTTACCTCCTGAATCCCTGTATTCCCCATCAGTGCAGAAAGCACACCAGTTCTTCCTGGCTCTGTGTCTAGGCACTCCACTCACTGGCTCGTCAAGTGAAAGGCTGTCCCACTCCAGAGAGATTCTGAGGGACATGTCTCGCAAACACTAGGCATCTCAAAAATGGAACAGGCCAAGGATTTAAGAGTCACAAAAAGAAAGAACCCTGTTTCTTACCAAGAAGGCAATCTTTAACAAGCAAAATCAAAGCGTGACAGGAGATGCCAAGCATGTGCTGGCTTCCATGAAAACCGTGGACATATTCTGGCTCAGGACAGTTAGAACAGTCTCCCAGAGCACGAGATTGAGGAAGGGAGAGCGAGCGCCTGGGCCGGGTGCTGGCCCTATAGTGCTACGTCCTTCCGCTGACCTCCCATTGGGACTACCCCAGGAAAGAAAGCGTGCTTTGTTCGGTGGGGAGCCACGCTAGCCCTGGCAATCACCCCATTTTTTTTCTAAGTGCTCAGAAAACCATCTGTTCTCAAATGCAGGGGAATTAATGTCAAGCTGATTGTTCTTTTTCTCTGAGTGAGAAAAACTGAATCAGCGAGACTTATAGCAACTCTCACGTAGGCTCTAGATTCATAAAAAAAAAAAAAAATTCTGGTGCACCTGGGTGGCTCAGTTGGTTAAGCATTCAACTCTTGATTTCAGGTCAGGTCATGACGTCACTGTTGGTGAGTTCGAGCCCCACGTTGTGTTCTGCACTGTCAGTGTGGAGGCTGCTTGAGATTCTCTCTTTCTTTCTCTCTCTCTCTCTCTCTCTCTCTCTCTCTCTCTGCCCCTCCCCTGCTTGTGCTCTCTCTCTCTCAAAATAAATAAATAAGGTTAAAAAAAATTCTTGGGCAGATTTTCAAAAATAACACTCAACTTGACTCAGGTAGGTTAAGGGAAAAGGTGGGAGCCTGGACCAGACCTCCACATCCCTTACTGACTGGAAGGGATGTACCCCGTTTATAAGACAAGAGTTAGACAAACCATCCCTCATCCCAGTGGTCTTCCAACAAAGCCAGAGAATTTAAAACAGCAGGCACTCCAGAGCCTCAAAGACAGCAAACCAGAGTGAGGCAGAGAATAAAACGCTGCCTCTTGCTTCAGCTCTGAAGCCCCAGGGAACCTTCTGGATTGTGGGTGGGGAAATGCCACAGCTGAGCCACCCAGCAGGCAGGCCCAGTGATTCCACATTAGCAAGCCGCAAGGACACCATGACAAGGAGTCCAGGCTGGCTCCCCTGAATATGCCACAAATTTCCAGGGCAAAAGGCCAGCTTATACTTTTATTCCCACAGTGTGGAGTTCAGCAGTGGTCACATGGTAGATATTTGCAAAGCATGTGCTAAACTTAATTTGTTCACTGAATCTACAGCAGGAAAGCCAAAGGCAGGGGCAAGGAGGACCGTCTGCTTGTTCAACAGACTGATTTGTCTGGGACATCTTTTGTGGGAGTCCCACATGTGGCTTTCAGCAGGACTTCAAACTACAACCCATCAAACCAAAAGTAAACCATCACAATATACCACAGGCTGCAGAAAGCTCACCCGTGAGCCCAGCCCTCTGGAGAATGCTGGCTGTGTCACTGTGAATGCCCTTTGCCTCTTAAAATGAAGCAAGATGATACAGGTGAACAGGGACCTACTTACACTCTTGCTCCAAATGGAGGTCCTCACCTGACTTGACTCACATTTTCTAGGCACAGTGAGTTTCCACTCAATCCTTTCCTCCTCCTCCTCCTCCATCTATTTTGCTTCTTTCTTAGAGTTAATTTATCTTTCCCTTTGTTAAATAGGCCACCAGAAGCACTGTTACCAGCAGGAAAGTCCCACAGAAAGCTGTTGCCTTCAACCACAGGGCTCATGCCTCCTTTCCTTCAGGCTCAGTGTTATTTGTTTTGCTTCTTTTTCCTTCTACACATCCCTTCCTGTTCTACAGAGGACCTGAGCTCCCATTTCAGTTGCAAACTCCATAAAAAATTGCCCTTTAGAGAAGGCCAACAGTCATACTCCTGCCCATTCAGCATAAGTGTGCCCCGAAATGCTCCCCCCAAGAGCAATGAGCTGGCCCCTGGGCTCAGGAGAGCAAGCACAGGGCCCTTGCTCTCTTACACTGAGGACTGTTGGAGCAAATCCTGGACCAATACCTATGCTTTTCAACAACACTGTCACATCTGAGTCAGGCCTCCTGATCAGCTCATAAAGGCATGCCACAGGCATTTACCGACGCATGACCTTGAATAAGGCACCTTGAATGAGTCTCTGCCTCATTCTTCATGTAAACTGTGAAAATGTTGCCTCACTTAGAGTGTTGGATGGAGATCAAACGAGATGTATGGGACAGCACGAGGCACACAATTGTGTATGGAAGAGATGCTTAGTAAGTTTTGAAAAAGGTGAGGATCTCTTGAATTCTTCATGAGCTAATCTTTGTAATATGCCATAGTCTTCAAAGAAAAATGGCCAATATTCATGATCTGTTCATGACCATTCAAGTTCTCCTCACTTGAAAGGCCATCTGATAACATCTTGGCCAACTAATTCCCCAGCAATTCGGGCTCCACTTGGCATTCTGTCCACCCTATGGAACAAGGTCTGATACCATGCTCATCGGCCCGCAACGCCATTGAGTTTATCCCTGATGTTACTTTGAATCTTCTCATTCTTGCCATCCCCAGGTTCTTCACTTTGATGCCCATCTTATACCAAATCCTCCTTTCTCTGGTTATAGAATCTCATCACCATATCTTTCTTGATCTCTTATGTTGTGATGGATTAAGCCTGGAAGTCCCAAATGGCCTCATAAGGAAGCCATTTCAAGTAAAGATGAGTTAGGCCTATCCAGTGGTGTTATATGCAGCTGCTATAAAATCACAGTAACATTTCCCAATGAAAACTGAAGCATAACCCGTCTCCCAGAAGGTAGCAGAATATGAAAGGTAATGCAAAGACTCCACCTTCACATTTTCCTACCAGAACTTAATTAGGTTACAAAGAAACCTAAATCTTAAAACAGAATTTACTTGGAAATTTCTGAAAATTCACTATTGAAAATTCAGAAACTGATGAAGCAATTTGGGACAATGGTGTCTTGAACGTGCCCTTGTGGACATGTGGAGTCATCTCTCTCAACTCCAACCCAACTACAGGGTGCTCTCTTGAGCCTGGAAGACCCTGAGACAAACACAGGGGTATGGTCTGGAGTCAGTGAGAGGGACCACAGGTCCTGCAGAGATGGATGGAGGAAGCAGATGCAGGACTGAAAGACAGCATGGAGGACAAGAGCAGAGAGGTGCAGAGCAAGAGCAGAGCTCCCAAACCCCACAAACAACTTGGCCAAGAGTGAGACTGAGCCCTGGGAAGAAGGCAGCATTCCTGGCACGAGCACACTGAGGGGGCCTTCCATTTCCCTGGCTCAGAGGAAGGGCTGGAGGCTGAACAGACCCACCAAGTCCTCTCTGACCTGGTGCCAGAGCAATTTAGGTGGTTCCTCCTGGTGCCTCAGGGAACTGACACTAGCCAAGTGGAACCACTCCAAAGCACAGAAGTCAAGACTACACCACCATCACCACTCTCTGCTGATCTTACCTGATATGGTCAGACAGCTGGTCCTAAGCCTCATCCAGGAAACAAAGGGAACAAGCCACCCACAGAAGGGGCCAGAAGCCAGAGAGATGAACAAGCAAGACACTTAGAGAGGGAAGCTGTTGATGAAACAGAGCTGCTGGAGGAGCCAAAGGGCAACACAATCAAAAATAATAACAGCTCCTAATGATATTCATTCATAGCACACACATACAAAAAGACCTTCTGGAACAAAAATTATGATTTTCAGACTAAAAAGCTCATCAGATGAATTGACAAAGGGGATCACTGCTGTAGGGACCTGAATTAGTGGTTTGGAAGACCAAATGGAAAAAAAAATATATCACAACAAGAACAAAACCCAAAAGACCTAAAAATCAAAGGCAAAAAGAAATTTGGAGAACATATCTATCTGTGTGCAGAGCCCGACACAGGGCTCGAACCCACTAACCGTGTGATCATGACCTGAGCTGAAGTCGGACGCTTAACCGACTGAGCCACCCAGGCACCCCCAACCTATCCAAGAGGAACACATAAAGAATAGACAAGAATTAAATTAATAAAAGTGGAGCATTTCCCTTGAAGAAAGACCTGGAACTGAGCTCCTCATAGGAGTCATGGAAAAGGACATACTCCAAGGCATGTTCCTAAGTTCCAAGGATAAGGAGAAAATCTCACCAGTACCCAATAAGAAAGAAAAGGTAACTTACATGGGAAAAGTAATTTGTCTTCAAGTAAACCTACATCTGCAAAACTGGGATCAGGAAGACACTGTATCCACAGAATGGCCAGTAGCCAAGCCAGAAGTCACCCAATCTTTTTTTTTTTTAATTTTTTTAAATGTTTATTTTTGAGAGAGAGATAGAGAGAGAGACAGAGCACGAGCATGGGATAGTCAAAGAAAGAGGGAGACACAGAATCTGAAGCAGGCTCCAGGCTTTGAGCTGTCAGCACAGAACCAGATGTGGGACTCGAACCCATGAACCGTGAGATCATGACCTGAGCTGTAGTTGGATGCTTAGCCAACTGAGCCACCCAGGAGCCCCCCCAACCTGTCCAATCAGCAGAGTATTTGTGGATATGCAAGGGTTCACAGAAAAGATAACCTACACAACCCATCTGGGAAAAAAAGCTCAGATCAAAAACATGAATGAATTCAAACAGAAATCTCAAGATGGGTGAGATGAAGAGAACACAGTGATGAGTGTAAGCCTCATGATTTGTTACATCTAAATAGTAGGAAAGTGTTTGGAATGTGTAATGTAAGTCACAAAAAAGAGTACTTGAAAAAGAAGAGGCATTCTGCAAAAACAAAAACAAAAACAAAAAAACCCCTGACATTTCATTCTAGAAGTGTTAAATTATCTCAGTAAAACCTGAAAATTAGGGGTGGTAGAAGGTGAAGTGAGTAAAAGCCTTCGAAGTTCCACCTGCTTTCAGTATAAGCAAGTGTAAGTGTAAGGAAGTAAAAATGTCCCCATGAGGCTCAACTCATCAGGTTGATAATGAGTGGATGAGGAAAAAAATCTTGGCAAGGAAAACTCACTGATATCTTGTTTTCATAGAAATAGGTATTTAAATACCCTAAAAAGAATGGTAACAGTCAATGTTGATGGCACAGGAAGATGTCCAAATGGAAAAAGGACAGAGGAGTTGAAATGGTCACTGGCCAAACTAATAAAAGTAACATAAAGGATAAAGATAAAAATAAATAGTAAATATTCAATCTATCAATGATTCCATGAATTATGATATGCTGAATATTCCTATTAAAATACAAACATTATCAGATTGGATTGAAAAATAAAAATAGGTATGCAAGGTGGTCAAGGCCTACCACTGGATTAAAAAAAATCTTCCCAATTCACTTTATGAAAGCAGTCCCCACTTAAATGTAAACTCTGATAGAGTACCAAAAAAATTATACATGAATCTAATTCATGAATACAAATGTTAAAATTCCAAATAAACACCAACAAATAAAATCCAGCAGCAACAATGAAAATAAACCATTACTATATAGGGTTTATTCCAGGAATGCAAGGATGGTTTGAGGAAGGAAATCAAAATAATTAATTGCATCAAAAGGGAAACACATAATTCAATCAAAACATAAAAATTCAAAAATATTTCTAATTACAAAACCTTGAGGTAAAACAGGAAAAGGAAACTACTAAAATACAATGAATAATATTTCAGGGGCGCCTGGATGGCTCAGTCAGTTGAGAATCTGACTCTTGATTTTGGCTGAGGTCATGATTCCAGGGTCATGGGATCGAGTCCCACACCAGGCTCCATGCTAAGCATGGAGCCTGTTTAAGATTTTCTCTCTCTCTCTGTCTCTGCCCCCTCCCCCACTCACACTCTGTCTAAAATTTTTAAAAAAAATTGTTTTTAAGAATATTTCATAAAAGTGGACAGCAAATTAGCAAAACATTACAAACATTTGCATCAAAATCAAGAAAAAGTTAGCATGGTTTTTCATCTTAAAGTTCCCATGAATGTGACAAAACAAGATAGTGAAATAATCAAGAAATATTCAAACAGGAGAGATAAATTTAACTCATTTTGATAGTGATATGATTTTATATCTAGGAAATCCGCTGGATTATTCAAGTAACCCCTGGATTTACTAAGAAAATCCTAGTAAAAGTATGATATTGGCACAGTAGGAGATAAATAGGTCAGGGGAACAGAATGGAACTCCAGGAACTAAAACTCAGTATTCTGGGGAAACAAATATAAGACAAAGGTAGTATTTCAGTCAGTGGAGGAAATGATGGTTTAGTTGGTGATATTGACACAAATGACTACCCATTTAAAAGAAAACAGAGTTGAACCCCTACCTCAGATTATACGTAAAAATTAATTCCAGATGGACTTAAGATTTAAAAAATGTGTAACTCATGTAGAAGGGGAAATTTAGGCTGTTCTATATACAACCCAGATGTTAGGAAGATCTTTTTAATAAGACAGAACACTCATTAGCTATTATTAAAAAGACAGTTAAACTATGAGAAAACAAGCAAAAACACTATATGGCAATATATAAAAAACATAAACAAAATCAACAGTATAACAATTGATTAGAAAAAAAATCTGCAATGCCCACGACCAATAAAAATCTGTCTGTAACATACAAAGAGCTCTTATAATTGACAAGAAAAAGATAAACAGCCCACTGGAAAAACAGGCTGAGGATATGAATAGATACATCACAGAAGAGCAGATCCTTAAGGGCAGTAAGAACACATCCAACCTCTCTGAAGTCAGAAGAAGAACACATCCAACCTCTCTGAAGTCAGAAGAATGTAACATTACAATAGGATCCCGTTTTCTACCCTTCAGATAGGCAAAAGGAAAATGACAACATTTATGCTAAAGGAGATGCTGGGGAAAGAGTTCTCATACTATGCTGGTGGAAATGTGGATTTTTACACTGCTTCTAAAAGCAATATTACTATACCCATTCATATAAAAATCAGACTCCCTTGGATTCAGAATTCTCATTCCTCAAAATCTATCCCATAGAAGCAAAAGCCCCAATGTGTGAGAATACGTGTGCAATATTTACTGCCGCACTGGGTTTGATAACAAATGTTAAGAGACAAGGTGGAGTCCCACTAAATGGAAACAGGTGAATGAAATCATAGAATATTATGCAGTCATTAAAAACAAGCTGGCTGACCTGAGCATTTCTAGGATATGTGATTAGATGACAAGTAAGATACAAAGACATATATACAACATGATCAACCTCTCTCTCCTGTTTAACAAGGACCACAGCAGATCTGTAAATGTTTATCTTCGTTTCTATACTGATGACAGGTGCAGAGAGAAGACACGGAAGTTTATATACACAGGTTGCTACGTTGCTTATGTAAAAGCTGGGGAAGGGAGGAATGGAAGGAGCTAGGGAGCAGGGGAGCCTAAATCAATCAATCAATCAAATAATTAATTAATAAGCAGCAACGAGATAGCCTAGACAATATCCCATTTGGGCAAATCACCCATTTTGACGTTCTAAGATTTTTTTCCAATATACATCTTCTGTTAAACAAAATAAGGTCCTACTATGGACACAATTTTGAATCCTACTTTTTTTTTTTAACATGCTACATCATGAGCCTATGTGCATGTCCGCTGCGTTAGGTCCTTTCCTAATCTAGCTTCCCAAACGGGTAACCTGGAGAGAGTCTCCATGGATCAGCCACACATTGCAGGTAACACAAACAGGCCATCAGCCTTGGGCTACCTGGTATATGTAAGAAGGAGGGAAGCTTCTAGAACCTCATTGTGATCCATCCTCCCAGTCACAACAGCTGGGATGTTGCCACTTCATTCCTCCAACTAATGCATGTGGACTCAGGTCTTCAGGACTCAGGACCCCAAGCATACACCCTCAGTTCATGCCTTTTGTAGGTGACTTTTGGCCACAGCCCCGCCAAGGCTTCATCGAGGGGAATGTAGACAGGTGAGATGAATTTTCCAGAGGAGCATTTCTCTAGGAAGCAGCCACATGAATTAAAGATGAAAATAGGTGGTCAGGAAAAACCAGAATCAACCTCGGTGAGAAATGAAAAGCATACACTCTCATTTAGGCCAAAAGGGTAAAAGAAAGGGAACGTCAAATTCAAATTTCACTGAATTGCTACCTTAAGAGTAATTAGCATACTCTGAGCAGTTAAAACACTTAAACCCAAAACATGTACTAAACAAAGTCCCCAGTGAGTAGGGTATAATATCCCCAACCTGGGAGATCTGTTTACTTTCAGACATACTTGCGTTTTAGAACAAAAATAAGCAAATGACTTTATTTTCTTTTTTTTTTAATATATATATATGAAATTTATTGACAAATTGGTTTCCATACAACACCCAGTGCTCATCCCAAAAGGTTGAAACTAGACCACTTTCTCACACCATTTACAAAAATGACTTTATTTTCAAACTCTTCCACATCTGGCTTGCTCCTGGTTTCCACTGACCTCTGCTCACTCTTGCTGGAGGCCTAGCACCTCATAAGACCTCCCTTGCCCCTGCCACCCACACAATCTCCCTTTCTCTAAATTCCTACAGAAGTTACCCCTTGTTCTACAGGAAGACAGTCTACATTTGCTACTGCCCTAGATTACACTGGTTGTCCCATCAACTCCATCATAATATACTGCAGGTGTGGTAGGATCACATATTGAGATATTCATTATATTTCTTCATACTGCATTCTACCTGCTCACTCCCACCCCAAGCCGTACCCCAACCCCTAATCTCAACACACAACCAGGACTTGGTGCTCCCTTGCTTCCAGGAAGGTGGTATGCAAAAGCCCGTGTTGCTGAAACAATAAGTAGCACAGAGGGTGATGGAAAAACCGAATTCCTCTAACTTGGAAAAACAATGGAGGCAGCCAGTCCTAAGAGTGCTGGGTGCCCCAGGGTGTAGCAAGATCCAAGAGGGACGCCTCAGTGCTGCCCCTAGGTAGGCGGGACCCTGAGTGTGGAGACTCAGGGCATCAGAAGGAACCCAGCCCGGGGGTCAGCACAATGACGAGGGTTTGGTCAATCATGTTCCAGCTGAGACCACAACGCCTGGAAGATTCAAGGCCCCTCCCATGTTCCTGGGAGCACTGAGGAGGCCTCCTGGATCCTTCTGCAGCTCTAAGTAGAAGACTCCCCCCAGTCTAACTGGGTGAACGGGACTTTAGACTTGAATGATCCAATCCAACTGAATTCATTACAAATAGGGAAACGTGGCACCAACTCTAGACCTCAGTTTGTCCCATATAAGCTTTTTGTAAGAGTCAGTTGACACCTAATATGGCATTTCTCAAACTTTAATTGCATGGAAACCATGTGGGCATTTTGCTTCAGCGCGGATGTGAAATCGGTAGGTGTGACCTGAGGTTTGGCATGTCTAACAAACTTCCAGGTGAACAAATACCCCCACCCAGGAATCACACTATGAGAACCAAAGGTCTGGGGCAGGGATTAGCAAACTTTTTCTCTAAAGGGTCCCGTAAAATGTGAGCTTTGTAACCCAGCCAGTCTCCCTCACCATTCAGCTCTGCCAGGGCAGTGTGAAGGCCGCCACAGAGAACATCTAAAGGAGCCAGTGTGACTCTGTTCCCGTGAAACTTTATTGACGGACACTGATATTTGAATCTCCCACAGTTTTCATGTGCCACAAAATATTATTTTTGTTTTGAGTTTTTTCCCAAACATTAAAAAATGTAAAAAAACCAAAACCAAAACCATTCTTAGTTCCCAGGCTGTACATAAACAGCAGGAGAAAGGGACTGGATTTGGCCCATGTGCAGACCCAGCTCTTGGTGCCCAAATAAGTATAGAATCACAAGAGGCACCCCGGGCAATTCGACCCATGTGGCTTGCTCAGCCACCTTATTTTCTACCCTGAAGTTTCCCTATTTTCTAGTGCCTATTTTCTATCCTGAAGTTTCCTGTCTGCCTTCCACTAGGACTATGCTTTTCAAACAGCACACACTTTGGGGACAAGTAGATCCCGACAAATGCCCTTCTTCAAAAATCACCGAAATGCCTTTAAAAGACCTCCCTAAATGCTTTTTCTTCTAATAAGAGGCATAGTAGAATAACAGGTTCCTGTTTTAGTGAAACAGCTTTTCAGGATGAGACTGACCTTCAACTAGAACTTTCTGAGCTAACGGGGGAGTGACATGATCAGGGGAAGAAAGTCACCCTTGCAAAAATGACTAGTAAATTCAAAAGCAATCTTCTCAAGCCTTTATCCTGTGAACCCGAATTAAGATTCTCTCTATCCCCTTGGCCTCATGTTCCACTTTAAAAACTCAAAAGAGAGGAAAGACGCCTCTTCATCTTGCGGTACCTTTCACCATTAAAAAACCATCCTAGAGATACAGCTGTATCCTTCCAGTAATACACAACAAATGTAAAACCCAGGAGGGAGGTAGTTTTAGAGAAAAAGTGGCCAGGAGCCAGCAGACAGCCACAGCTCCACGCTCCGTTACTGCCCCCAATTTGCCCTGGACATGAGGGCAGGACCCCAGCTGGGACATCTCCTACATAGGGCTTCACATAGAGCAGTGCCCCATAGGGGCTTGTGGGATGAATTGATGGACTTGACCTAGTGGCAGGGGAATTTGCTTGCTCTGTCTCCCCATGCTGGCCAGCCACTCAAAAGGAGAAACTCCTTCGAGGAGCTCACTGCCCCTTGTGAACCATCCCGATGACACCCCAGCATGGGCTCCAGAATCACCCAGACCTGTCTTAGCTCTGCCACTTACTAGCTCTACTGATTTGGGCAAGTTATTGGAACTTCATGAACCTCAAGTTCCTCATTAGTAAAATAAGGCTATTCAATGCCATCCAGAGATAATATTTATAAGAGAACATTTTAACAACCTGTATGGCTCAGGCACTGTTTAATCAGAAGGGTGTCAGCCTTTTTTTTTTTAATTTAAAAAAAATTTTTCTTTAACGTTTATTTATTTTTGAGACAGAGAGAGACAGAGCATGAACAGGGGAGGAGCAGAGAGAGAGGGAGACACAGAATCTGAAACAGGCTCCAGGCCCTGAGCTGTCAGCACAGAGCCCGACGCGGGGCTCGAACTCACAGACCGTGAGATCATGACCTGAGCTGAAGTTGGACGCTCAACTGACCAAGCCACCCAGGCGCCCCAGAAGGGTGCCAGCCTTAACACCACCCAGCATGACCATACTGGCAAGCACCAACTAACTCTCAGTCTGCCAACCTCCCAGGCAGCCCAGGGAGCTCCCAAGGGCTCTTTCAGATGAAAGAGGACCCATGGGACTCCTAGCCACCCCAGGTGGCTAGGACTCTCACACTGCTAGGGGACATGCAGTCAGCCTACATGGCTGACCTGGTGGGGAGTAGTGGGGAGTGCCGGCACCTGAAACACCCAAATGTCCATCCCATTTACCTTGAATCCAGGGTAACAAAGACCAAATCTTAAAATGCCACACAAAAAGCAATGGGGTCATCTCTTTGACAATTAAGTCCAGCACTGATCTCACAAAGAAAACCCTGTGATCCCTAACCCCTTAAAAAGACACAGTGCCACAGTGCCATGGGAAAGATCCAGACGCTGCTCTAGAATAGCCCGCCTTCTTCCCATAAAAGACCTGACACACTTCACACTTCAGGGCCTGACATATGGCACTCAATACATATCAGCTCTCCCAACCCCACTTTGGGACCAGAAGGAAACAAGAAAATGACCAGATTACAGCTCAATAAACAAATATGCTTAGTACGACTAAGCATAGTCGTACTAAAATTAGAGAAATTGGAGGTCTTGGCCCTGAAAGAGAAAAAAAGGAAACTGCACATTATAAAAAGGAATATGCATTAAAAGTAGAAAATATCATAAATGCAGCTTATGTGTTGTATTAATAGCAGGTATTTGTTTTTCCTGCTAATAATCTAATTAGCAGTCAATCCGATGCATCCTTTATCATCAGCTGATCCATAATTACTGCTCCATGCTGAGTATTTTCCCAGCACACGATAGCTTTCAACTCCTCAGCACAAACAACCAAATAATTGGTGCTATTATACTAGGGAAGGAACTACTCTCCGAGGGAGGGATGATGTTGGGAGTGGGTAGCCATCCACTATAGCCTTCGCATTTTTGTATCTGTTGGTCAGTTCTCACTGTCCCCTCTCCAATCTGTCTTGAGGCACACCTAAAGCACCTTAACACTCGCAAGAATGGGATACCTTGAGGACTTCCTTTTTTAAAGTTTACCCTGGGACGAGAAACATTCCCAGTCATCTGCCAGAGAGAAGTGTTCGTAAGGATGTCAAATGGTCCAGAAACCACAATATATCTCCCTTTGAAAATGTTGTAAAGTTTTTTCTTTGATTACTGTTATAAAAGGACTCGTCCTAGAAGAGCCAGCTTCTGATATAAAACTACTTCATTCAATAGCTTCTGGTGTAAACAAGAGGTGTATAATTCCAGGAAGCAGAGCAAAGGCTGCTATAAAGGCTGGCTGCTAAGGTAAAGAAAGATCTATCCAAGTCATCACTTCCAAGACAGCACAGGGGGTGCAAGAGGGTGAGGGGACAGAAGGAAGCATGGGGTGAACAAGTGATAAGTGCAAAGAGGTAGACTCAAGGGCCAGACAGGTCCCTCTCGGAATCCAGCTCCTCTACCTGCGAGCCGCATGACTTTGGGAAAGTCACTGAACTTCCCTAAGCCTTGAGATTCCTCCTCTGAAAAGTGAAGCTAATAATACCGACTGTACAGGGTTGTTATGAATAGACGACTACACACACACAGCACCTGGCACTTACTAGGGGCTCAGATTGTTAGTTCTTTGCTTTCATCCTGGATACACCCACCAACAGCTGGTTTTCTGCAAGCCAATAGTTTGTGCCACGTAATTCCATTCTCTGGAATTAAACCTCCGCCGCTTACCTATAGGCATAAGCAGGTTTTAACCTGGATTCACCACGGGACAGCTACACCAGCCAAAGTCCTACACATGGTTCCCACTGTCCTGACGGCCCTCCCCCAGCACCCACTCTCCTAGAATCCTCCCCATCCTCCTGTGATCCAGCAACTAAGGGGTTAACACGCAGCACATACTTTGGTTCACTGGTACCCTTGGCACACCAGTTGTTAAAGGTCTCCCTGATTATTTATTATTATTATTATTATTATTATTATTATTAAAGGGAATAAGACTGGGGAAACTGGAAAGACAAATCAAGACCTTTCTCCAGAGACGGTCTCATCCAGGAAACAGGAATCAATAGCTATAAAAAGAATGAAAACTACATACTCTGACCCCAAGTGAGGTGCTGAAATCTGAGTCAGAAGCCACACACTCAGAAGTTTTTGTTTGTTTGTTTGTTTGTTTGTTTTTGAACTTTTTACTGAAGTGAAATACACAAACAGAAAAGAGTGTGTGTTCAGTGACTTTTCGCAAAGGGAACACATCCGAATAACCAGCACCCAGATCAAGAAACTGAACAGAACCAGTTCTCCCCAAGCACCCCTGTCCCCTTCTTGTCACTAACCCCATGAAACTGACTTCTAACACCATACATTTGTTTGGCCTGATTTCGTGCTTTATACAAATAGGATCCCACAGCCAAATCTGGCCTGCCTCCCACCTGTTTCAGCACACCCTGCAAACTAAGAATGCAGCTTACATGTATAAATATTTGAAAATACGCAATACTAAAAGAAGACTATTTCATGAGATGTGAAAAATACATGAAATGCAAATTTCAGTGTCCATAAATAAAGTTTTATTGGAACACAGCCATGTTCCACTTGCTTACATTATTGTAAACTCTATAACAGCACTGTTGAGTAGTTACAACAGGAACTGTATAACCTAAAAAAAAAAAAAACACACATACGGTCGGGCTCTTTCCAGAAAAAGTGTGCCAACTCCTATTCAGGTTACATGACATTCACCAGAATACAAATATATTTCTCTGGGGTTTCTAGCTAGGAGCAAAACTGCAGGGTCAAAGATATATACATATGTTCAGCTTTTGTAGACACTACCAAGAAGCTTTCCAAAATACATACTTCATTGTAAGAGAACAGCTAAAACCTGGAGCAGAAACCATAATGTCAGTTTTAAGAGAGGCAGGGAGAATTCCAGGGAGTTATGTGATCCAGAATTGGGCAAATATGATTAGAAAATCAGTAGGGCCTCCGAGTAGAGAGGGAAAATATCAGACTTATTAGGTTTACATTTCTTTTTGTTCTGACTCCATGCACACTTGTTAAAAATATAGTTCCCTTTAATGTTGCCATGCTCCATGAAAATAGACAAGAGTGAAAAAACCATGTTTCCGCTTGGGATCTTGGAGTAGACACTGACTTTGTCATTCAGACCACATAACAAAAGCACCACCATGAGCCCTTCAGTAGTTAATCTGAACTGCAGACAAAATATCCAAGAAGACATTAGCAGCTCCTGATTTTCTGCTTTCGTAAGTTGAAACGTACACACGGACAGCAAGTACGTTAGTAACACCCATCCTCCCAAGCAGCCGTGAAGAAGCCAAGCCCGGTACTGGGTGCAGCCGGCAGTCAGTCTGACTACAAGGCAGGACTGAGCAGTCATCAAGGGGTCTTCAGGGCTAAACAGCACCACACAGGCAGGGCGCCCTCTGCTTGGGGACAGAGGCACTTCCCTGGAGTCATCCACCACATATTTGCCTTGCATTTCAAACAGGACATATTAGGTTCTTTCAAGTGACATTTTTCCTCTTAGAGGGGAATTGCTTCTGATTGTCCAAGCACCACATTCATCAGGAAAGGGATTCAAATCAACGGTGTCTGTCTTAATTGCACAATCCCGTTGACTTTTGAGAGGAACAGCCTCGTGAATGACAGCAAAGTTTCATTTCCGGCTGTCAACCCCGCCAGCCTAGGAGGGACGTCCTCACCGACACGTGGACGGAGCCACTCTGGTCCAGCATCTTCCCACAGCAGAAGGTAGCATCCTGTGGAATGTTTCTCTAGGGCCTGGGGGTAAGTCAAACCTGGCCGTTCCTGGAAGAAAACCCAAAGTCTTCCTGGACCTGCAGTGGTCCTTCCGAGATGGGCTCTCTGGTGCCCCTAATTCACTCCTCAGTTCCCTTCCGCATGCAGAAAAGCAACACTGGTCTTCCATCAGAGGTCAGGAGTCATTGCTCAGCAAGAGCGCTAACCTTTTGTCCATATGAAAATATACATATAACATGTACCTACATAAAATAGATTTCAATGCTAAGCAGAAGCTGAGCATGACCATAATAGAAACAGCATGAGCTTTAGAGTCAAAAGAGTGAGTTCAAGACAACTTACTGGTTGGGGGTGCCTGCCAGAGTCGCCTCCCCCTTCTAACCTCGGCTTCATCATACTTCAGAAAGTGAGAGTGTTACTAACTTCCAGCTCATGTGGTTGCAGGAAAGATCAAAGGAGGCATTTGTGAATACAAACACCGTGTAAACTGTAAAACATCACAGGAAGCGGTGGAGGAAAGAAGCTCCCGCTTAACATCCTGTTCCTGATTCACCTTTAATTAATCAAGTCTTTGAGCCAGTTCCCCCACCGATGAAGACCCCAGCCCCGCCATAAGCACCTTAGTCAATTCCGCACCCATCTGGCAGCCATCAATTGGCCGTCTATTAACAGCCAATTATCTGGGCAGCTTAATTAATCTGTGCACCACGTGCTCTGATCTCCCTGAGATCCTAGAATACAATGAGCCTGAAATATGGGCGCCAGCTAATTTTTCAATGGCCATCAAGGAATTTGGCGTGCATTATTCCTGTGTGTTGCAGCTGCGAGTGATGGGCGCATAAATATTGATTGGACCAGTCTCTCTGTGGCTGGGGGGAGGTGGGGGGGGTGGTGCGGGTAATGAATGACTGAAGTGTTCTCAGAGGAACAAGAAAAGCTACATAAATCTCCAGTCCCGACCACAGGGAAGAAAATCCTAATTTCTAAACCATAGTGAGACAAGGAAAAGGGACAGTTAGCCTCTTTGGAGAGAGCTTGTCAAGATGGGGCAGTCATACCCATTCTCTAGATACTTCCCTCTCTCTCCTGGCCTGGAATGAGATGCAAATTGGGTTTAAACAACCAGGATCATTAGAAAGGAGGCAGCTGGGTGGCTGTTCCCTTCATCTGGGAATTCAAATCCAATGGCAGGAACATGTGAGCATACAGCTCTCCCCTGCATTTCCTTGAAAGATCTCTGTAGTGCTTACAGTTAAGAAGACAAGTGACATGAGGAGAATTTAATTATTTTTTTAAGTGCCTAATCTTGTCTCTGGGAATGGTATGCAGAAGAGACGTTGTACTTGGAAGCGGCGTTGTCCGGGACGCCGTGGGTCAGACGGCTCCTCAATTTCTGCGAGAAGGGCTCACGCTGTTCCCAGGGCATCCGAGCGAGCGGAATGGCCCGGGGTGGCCCAGGGCAAGGCAGTCACTTCCCTCCTTCATTAACAACTGCTTTTTCATCCAAGGCATCAGGGACACAGGCTGCTCCAGACCTTGGCTGGAGCCACAGGGAAGTCCCAGGCCCCTGTCTCCCCATCCCAAGACTTCTTCCTGGGGCTCCTGGCCGAGTGCCCTGGGGCTCTCTGCTCTAGACCCCACCAGCTTTCCAGGAGACACAAATAAGAGGAGGGAGAATGTGGTGGAGGGAAGAGGGGATGGTGTGAAAGAGAAGCAGGAGGAAAGAGGACCCCCAGCTAACACGGCAGAGACCTCTCCCCCTCTCTCCCCTCTCAGCTTCCGAGCATTCGTTCATTAGGTCCTGTGATGGCAGCAGCTGCTGCCAAATGCAAACACTGCTGCCCCAGAAGGTCACATCAGGCCATTTATTCTGAAATACCAAAATACCAGAGCCAGCAGATTTCAGGAGCTTCTGCAGAATTCCCCAGGGTACCCGAGTACGCGTGTGTGTTCTTCCATATCCCAAAGGGGTTCTTTCTTAATCAGCTCAACATCTGAGGACTCAGAGACTGATTTATTTTTTTGGTTAATCTAGCGTTTCTGGTAAAATAATTAAAAGATAAGTAATAGACACGGAGTATCTGTGGTGTAATTATTTATAGCCACGAGGTCTTACTTTCAGAGTCATTCCCAAATTACCCGAAACGACTGAGACCTGCTGGCGGGGCGAGGGCGAGACAGGCAGGGGGACCGTAGCCAGGCTGCCCCCATTTCACAGCTGGGGAGACTGGGTCCCAGGAGAAAGGACCGGAGTTCCCTCCAGCACGGCCAACGGACGGCCACACACACACAAGAAAAGCCAGAAGGTGAAACCACACATGATGATGTGACACGAGCTGCCAGGGGAGGGTCGGGCTCTCAGTCTCCTGACTGCAGTGAACAGTGCAAGTCTCTGAGGCTCCTGTGAGTGGGAAGGCTGACCACCCAGGGGCCCTGCGGCCAGCTGCGGCGGGCAGTGGGCACATTCACACTCATGTACCCCACAGATGGTGGGTCTCTAATGTTGCTCTCTGGGGTGGCATGTGCAAAAGCCATGGCAGGCTTCGCACACTGCCCCGGACGGAGGAGCGGGGGATCTGTCCCTGCTTTCTAATTCAGACACTCTTTCACAAAGTGCAATGGGGACTTTGAGATGCTCTCTGGAGGAGCGACAGAACTGGACACGTTAGACACTAAACAAGGGCACGGCAACACATATCTTCAAATGCACCTGACAATGGAGAAGACGGTTTTGGAAATGTGCGGTGGAAGGCTTCGGGAAAGGACGCAGGCAAACGAGGCAGACGAGCTATCCTGTGAACCAAGCCGGGTGGAAACCCTGGGCCTCAGGCATCAACCAAGGCAGCCTCATTCTGTCCCTGTTTAGTTTATAAATGACCTCTGATGAGTGGAAATTAACACTTTGAAATGAAGCAAACACACGAGCAACCTTGAAAAAGGGTAGTCTCTAGACAGGCTGAGGGAGGCTTATGACAGGAACATTAATTTCTCTTTCCCTCTTGGTTTTGGCCCTTTGTCTTCCCTGACTTGAGCAGGTATCATTCTATGCCTCCAGGAACATTTGAGACAGGGATTCCTGGTCTTTGTTTCCAAAAGCAGGAGGCCACTTCGGTGAACAAGGGTTTAGTGAGAGAAAGAGCTCCCCACACTGACTCAAAAAGAGTCCCTCAGAATGATCCGATCCATAGGTCCCTAGACAGGGCCTCCCACCTGGCCCTGAAGGGGAGTGCTTTCTTAGCCAGAAAGCAAGCTGGGATGTGGGTACAACCCAGTGTGGGCAGACTCCCACCAGCCTGATGGGCTTGAATTTGGCTGCAGGGGAGAGCTCAGGGTAAAAAAAAAAAAAAAAAAAAAAAGATAGCTTGTTGATATCTACAAAAACAGGCTATTTCTTGAATATCTGAGGTTCCAACCTGCTACTTTCATATTTCTCAGCCTTGTACAGCAGCCGCTGCTGGACCACGAAGCAACACTACCCTCCACCTGCTTTGGGAACCACAGCGGGAGGGGCAAAGAGCCCAGAGCCTGGCACCAGCACACACAGGAATGAAGGAAACAACGGACGCTCATCTGATGGTGGGCTACTTCTGGTCACGCCAGGGTCAAATTCCTTGGACAGAGTCCAGGATGCATGCTCCAAGTGTCAGCAGATTAACAGGGTCTCTCTCTCTCTCTCTAAAATTCATGATTTTTTTTAATGGGAGAAATGATCTACTAAATGGGGAATAAAATAACAGTGTCATATACTCAAGGCATTTGTGGCATGCAAATACTACCAAAAGACAAGCTCTTTTCTAATAGCGTTTGCTATATTTCTAGTAGAGCACAAATACATCTACATGGGCCCGAGGCACTTTATTCAAAGCCTTTACATTTCCAATACCTTCCTCAAAAAGTACCCTCAGGCCTCAAATTCTTTTGCTTTTACTAAGCCCTAAGCCCCTGGACTAAATTTAGTTTCTTGGAAGAGACAAATGTGCTGCTTTTTTTTTTTTTTTTTTAATTCTGTCGGTTATTGTATAATTCTCCAAATGGCAAACAAATGATACAGGAGAGAAGAAATGAAAACATTTTCCAGGTATTTTTACTGGTATAGTATTTATCACTAAAATACAGTTTGACTTAAGACATCAAACTTGTTACACGATTTTCAATTAGGAATTGGAGCTCAGCAGAATTTGGAGGGGGGAGGGACCCAGTAAAAGAATCAAATCAACATTAAGAAGTCAAACTTAAAGAAATCTTTACTTGAGCTATTAATAGAGCCAGCCCTTCTTGGAACTTAAAAAAAAAAAATCCAATTAATTTTCTTAAACCAGGAGTGCAGCGTGCCTTCTCTACATCAGTTGGATTGTGACAAGGCACAGGTTTTATTTTATTATCAGGTCCACTTTGGAGATCCCATCCCCAGGCCAATGAGGATGCTTTCCAACACTGGGAAAAAAATGTAAGGGCCTGGGAATTACAGCCTGTGGTGGACTCCAGGGAAGGCAGCTTGCCGTGGAAAGTCTACGTGGAGGGGTCCCTGGCCCAGGAGCCCCAGCCCCAGTCCTCTCCTCTCCAGTTTCTGGGGTGTGGGGGTGGGGGGAGGGCGGGAGGGGGAAGCTCAAGGTTAAAGAAAAAAAAAAGAGTGCTTGTTGATATTCTGACTTCTTTTTAGAGAAGTCCCCTGACTTCTCTAAATATTTTTTAAATTTTTTTAATGTTTCTTTGTTTTGAGAGAGAGAGAGATGGAGTGAGAGTGTGGGAGAGGCAGAGAGAGAGGAAGACACAGAATCCGAAGCAGGCTCCAGGCTCTGAGCTGTCAGCACAGAGCCCGACGCGGGGCTCGAACTCACAAACTGCGAGATCATGACCTGGGCCGAAGTCAGATGCACAAACAACTGAGTCACCCAGGGGCCCTTCTAAATATTTTTAAGTGAAGGGCACCCACTGCTTGTGCTTTGGGAAATAAACTGACCCCCCCTACCAAGTGGGAAGGAGTCCAGGAAGGACAAAAACTTCCCTAAGGCTTCCTTTCAATGTGTCCAAGTCAAGAGCTCTTCAAAGGACCATGAATGATCATTTCCTAGGAAAAGCTAGGATACTGAACTCACACAAAACTGAGTTTTTTGCCTACAATAGACAAACATCCCATCCAAATTCCTACTATTGAGGAAATAATCTCTGCCTTGGAAAGGATGCTGCAATCTTTGGCTGCAACCGGACCCTCCCCACCAGGGGGAGCTCTGTCCAGCCAAAGGAGCCTCCTCAGCCCCAGGTGGCCTCCCTCCAAGAGCAGATCAGGATTCCCCCCTGGGGAGGTTCCCCCACAAATTATACCAACACCTTCCCCCCTCCCTGGAGCTCTCCAAAGGCAAGTGTCTAGGCACAAACCATGGAAATGCTGGAAAGGAGGTTGGGAAGTACATGCTGTGAACACCCCTAGCCTCACCCCATTACCCACAAGTGCAGATCCGGGCAGTCCACACAGCAGAGCGGCATGGAAGGAGCCTGTGGGTGGGCGGTGCCGAAAACGATCCCATTCCATTCTTACCCCGGATGCTGCCACTTAATAATAGCCTTGTTGTCGTGGGCCAACTGTATAACTTCATTATTCAGGCTTATCTGCATAAACGTATTATCTGCCTTATGTGGTTGTTGTGGAGATTAAATGAGCGAATACGTGTGAAATAGAGCTTGTGAATTTGTAAGGCACCACACAAATGCTAGCTTTTGTTACTTCGCCTGAGTGCACATGCTCACACGAGCTTGGTCCTTGAGGAACTCAAGAAGAATGAAATCATTCGGCCATGTTTGCGTGGGGCCAAACTACAAAAAAAATCAACACACTTAATATTCTTCATCTAGCTCCAAATATTATACCCATCAATAGGCTGCTTCAGACTCACACGGAACACTTGCATAGACAGTGATTCTGGGACCTTCTCCCAAACCCACAGAATCACAGTCTCTGCAATAAGCCACAAAACTTGTATGTTAAACACTCTCCAGAGGATTCTGCCATGCCATCAGGTTTGGGAACCAACCGCACGCCTTTGTACAGGATGTGCAAATTTCCTAAACAGGTCAGTCATGGCAATAACATTGTTCTGGCGCTCAGAAGGACTCTGTCTCTCCGTCTCTTTCCTCGGATACACATATCCTAAGATACGGAGGGGTGTTCATCTACCAGACACAAATACACTCACGAAGAGACACAACACATATACGTGGGCACACGAGGTCACACATACAGGCAAAAAACAGAAAGGAGAAATATACTAAGAAGGGCGCCTAATAATAAAAGGTATCAAGATTTTAAAAGTCTATAGAATTTGTGCTTCTCAAGGACACAGAACATGGGAGGAAGAAGTAAGATATTAAGACCAAAAGCAAGTGGCCAAAACTAGAAGCCCACCTCTTCCATGACTGCACACCACTATGTCCAGAATTCCAATATTACACCACTCCCCCCACCCCACCCACCACTCACTTGTTTGTAATTCTGCCTCAACCAGGAACTTGTGAGAGCCTCCCTACCTCCCTGCAAAGGGCAGGGACATAGTATCTTCATCGCAGCAGCCTCCAAACCCAGCACAGAGCCTGGCATCTAGCTGGATTCAGTAAATGTGTGTCCAGCACATGCCAGGGCGAGAAGAGGCAGGTAAAGACGAAAGACAAAGTGCACAAAGAGGGATACGGATCTCTTGTCCCAGCTCCCTGGTGTAAACTAAGAATAAGTAAGCTTAAGGTAATGAGGTTCAATGCAAAACAGAGAGAGTTCACGTCCCTGCAGGCATCATTAACTGCATCACAAGGAGCAGAACCACCCTGGGGGAAAAAGAAGAAAAGCTCTCCAGATCTACAGGCAGGTCTGAGGTGAGAAAATTGATCCAAAGGCTGTTTGAAGTCACCAGTCAGATCTCTCACTCCCCTGCTTACTACCCCTCCAAGGGCCCCTAGCACCCCCAAGGTCCTACCCAATCCGACCCTTTCACACTTGCCCGCCCTTACTCCTGCCGTCAGCCACGTGGTTTACACTCAAATTATGCCAAATTCACACAACCCGCTGTGTCATGCCTCTGAGCCTGTTTGGTGCAGTTAACCTCTACCTTGAATGCCCTCCCTACCTCCTGGCAAACCTACTGTTCATCCTTCTCAACTCAGTTCTGTCACATCCTCCTCCCCCAGGAAGTCCCCAGGCTCCCATGACACCCAGTACACTGAGCCCTGTTGGCGCTCAGCACTCTGTATGATCCTGGCACATTCCTGAGCAAAGCCCCTACCCCTAGAAGGTGAGATCGACATATTTGTACCCATAACACCTAGCACACTGCCTGGCGCACAGCAGACCGTCAATAAACGCTTGTGGGACTCAACTCGGCATTAGCAAGATTCCAAACACAAGTGCCAGAAGACTTAGTTAAAAAGGGATCTGAAAGACACCTTGATTTAGTGGAAAGGTTCTGAATATCAGCGGTCTGAGTTCAAGTCAGAACGACCTAAGACAAGGCACAAAGACTGAACCTGTTTCTTAATCTATGAAATGAGGATACCACCCAACTTACACGATTACTTATGAAGAAGCACCTATTGTTTACCTGGCACAAACTGGGCCTCTGTATGGACTTACTGGGGAGACCCCCTTCTCTCCCCATTCCCCCCCCCCTCACTTTTTTAGCCTCCAGCTTCAGACCATACCCTCTTCCAAAGGCTTTTTCCAAGTCCCTGGAGGACTGCTCTGGACCCAGTTAGTAAATGTTGTCTGCCTGGTCAGGAACCCCCAGAGGCCTCCTTCTGTGTCCCACGACCAGGTCTGAGGAAGAGGAGACTCAGGAATGGGGACTCTGAATTAAAGGTAAATGTGTGAATGTAAATTAAAGGGAGAACCTTCTGGCTGGGCTTGGAGGAACCCACTGGGCAGGAGTTGGAAAAGCCACTTGGATTCTCATTTCCCCAACTCCCCACCAACATCCAGGCGTCTGGTTTTACAGGCTCCTCAGTGGTGTTCAGGGCACATTCAACTTCCCACGCAGCTAAAGAGATCGGGGACAATTAGAAAGCAGGGGTGGCGACAGGCCGGCGGGCCCGGGCAGCCAGCGTGCGGGAGGCTGCACGGCGCTCGCCCGCGATGCACACGCGCGCGCGGCGCACCCCGGGCCTCCGGCCTCCCCTGGTCGGGCCTGGCAGCTGTGGGAAGGAAGGAGGTCAGCGCCGCGGCCAGACTCCTCGCGGGCGCCAGCACCGGCCCGCCCTGCCACCCGACCCCACCGCCCGCGACTCTCCCGCGGTGTCCACGGACCGCCACCCCTGGGCGGCTCGTCTGCAGCGTCCCCTCCGCCCCGGGACCCCAGCGCGCTGCCCAAGTTCAGCTCCCCACTCTGCCCGCGAGCGCGCTCCCGCCACCCACACCCACTCCCACTGCACACTTCACGGGTCGGGAGATGCCTCGAGCCTTCCTAAATCCAGAAACATCACCCTGTGGCCGCATCCGGCGCCCCGTTACCTGCTCGCGGCACCCAGCAAACCCGCCCTGGCTTCCCGGGAGCCCGCAAACCCGGCGCGCGGGCTGCGCGCACTCCTGCAAATCAGTGCCCCGCGCCCACCACGCCGCCCAAGCCCGTACCTTGGGGGTCTGCACTTCAGGTCCCGGCGGCAGCTCGAACTTCTTCTTGGTTACCCAGAAGAACAGCAGCACGGTGATCCAGAGCACCCCGAAGATCGGCAGAGCCAAGCGGCGATTCAGGCGCCGCATGGTCCCGTTTGCCTCGTCTTCTCCGCGACGCTACGCCCCTGGGGCACCCCCTGGCGGTCAGGGTCGGCGGGGCAGGAGTCCTGGAGAGCGCCGACCTCCGGATCAGGGTGCTGGGGCGGCAGGAAGCTGCTGGGTGCTCCGCCCGCTTCGGAGAGAAGCGAGCTGGGGCGGGGGGCGCGGGGCGCAAAGGGGCCGGGAAGGACCGAAGGGCAGCCAAGCTGGACACACGTTCCCGCCGGAGAAGCGCAGTGGCAGCTGAGATGCTCCCTGCGCCGCCGCCGCCGCCGCCGCCGCCTCGCCCGCCGCCGCCGCCGCCGCGAGGGAAACGGACTCGAGCTGCGGGGAGGGAGGAATCCGAGGCTGTGCCCGGCACCCCGGGAAGAACAAGAGGGAGGAGGGAGGGGGGGAGCGAAGCGAGAGCGTGGGCCCGACAGACCGACTCCGAGGGAGCCCGGGCGGGAGCGAGCGGGGCTCTGCGAGGGGGGCGCTACCGCCGCCCGCCGACTGAGGCGCACGGTGCGGCTCCGGGGCCGCCGGCGCAGCCGAGCCCTGGCCGCGGCTCCGGGGCCGTCCGGGGCTGGGCCGGGGCGGGGCAGGAACGGTACCCCCGCAGGCCCGCCACCCCAGCCGCAAGGCGGGACCTAAGGGCCAAGCCCGGGCCGGGTTGAGCTGTGCCTGGGAGGACTTTCCCGCTCGGCGCGGGGGCTGCACGTGGCTCTCACGCCCGGAGCCGGTCCCCAGTGCACCCGCCTTCCGGGAGCCGGCGCCGGGACCGCGGGACGCGGGCGCTGGCGGGGCTGCCGCCTGGATCGCGGTTCACTCTCCTGGCCTTTCAGGGCCAAGGCCGAGTTCAGCCAACTCCCCCGGGGTGTTTCTATGCCTGCCTGCAGGTGCCTGGCAACTTTTTCTGCTTAATGGAACGCTGAGATGGTCTAAATTTAACTTTAAAGAAATCTTTTTAAAAATTAAGGCGCAATTATCTCCCTTAAGGGTTTTCTCTCCCTGTAAGCATCAGGGCTCTGCGCTTGCGAGCGGGGGGGGGGGGGGGGGGGGGGGGGGGGAGGGAGGGGAGGCGGTGTTCCAAATTTGCGCCAACCACATGAGGTACTTGGGAATGACCCTGGGAAAGCCCCCTTTCCCAAATGCCCTTGGAAAAAAATGCATTCTCCTCCTTTTTGCAGATGAAAACTACTTGGGTCTAGAAACAGCGCAAATAACGGATTGGATTCGCACGCAGGCCTCAGTTAGACTAGAATAATGGTGCTGTCAGGGGAGGAGGCGTTCCTGGCCTGGGTCAGCCATACTGGCCATGGGAATATTGGGCAAGTCCTTCAGCTTTCCCCAGCCCTAGATTCCTCATCTGCCAAATGGGGGTGGTAATACCTCCTTGGACAAGTGAGTGAATAATTGTGAAAGCTGAATGCAGGGTGCTGGTGTTATTCGAATCATTTGACCCTTCGAAGAGGGGTGTTAAAAACTGTCCTGCCTGGGGAACAGTGGCTGCAGGAACTGTGCCATTTGAATGTATGCGGTCTTAATTGGAGGGGTGCTTATCTCATTAAGTTGCTCGGGGAGGTAAGGATGAGGTACCTACCACCGTAGAGCCACCATCCTCTTGCCTGTCCCCACAGAGCTCAGCATAGGGGATAGCCCATACCCTATCTGAGGCGAGGCAGGTGTAAAGCAGAGCTGTGGAATTCATTCTCTAGTAAAATGGAGCCCCCAAGAAGTGGAGTCACATATGGAGTAATCTGCTGAAAGCCCCCTATACTTGGTGCCTTGTCGTTCAGCCACAGGGCAGTCCTGCCTCACAGCCCCAAAGAGTTCTTGGCCAGGCTGTAGGTAACAAGGTTTCGGTTGGGAGCAGAGGTGGAAATCAAACAGCCCAGAACAGCTGAGCTCTCTTGGCAGCCCATCTTAAGATTCAGCTGAGCTCTCAGACCGTCACACAGAACCCTGGGGGTGGGGGACTGGTGGTCCAGAATCTGCCTTTATTAGAACTCTATACGCTGAAAGGTTGGGGTAGGCTCCCCAGCCACCACTTTGGCGGGGCGAAAATCCAGGTAGATCACTGTAATGGGAGGGGTGAGGGGAGCAGAAAGGGAACCCATCTGTGCAGCATCGTGAGTGCCCTGGGCCTCTGCCAGGGGCCTCACCCTGGACCTGCAGCCTTGGGCTGGCGCCCTGTTCTGCGGCAGGCTCTGCAGGGGACCCCCAGGCAAGCCGCTGAGATGCTGTCGGCTCCAGGCAGGAGCTGCAACACCGTAGTCCATTGCTCAGCGCTTTGTGATGCAGCTTCCGAGTAACAGATGGCAGACGGTTACACAATCGCCAGGCTTTAGACATGGTGCAGCACCACACTGCCTGCCGCCGAGGGGCTGAGGGGCTTCGTTCTGTTTGGCATCTGGGGAAACTGAGGCCCTGGGTTTCCCGTGGCAGCTCCATGCAGAGCCTGCAAGGGAGAGCAGGGATTGCCTTCCAAGGATTGCCTTCCACGGGATTGCCTGCTTCTTGAATCGTTATTTTGCCCTCTACTCAAGTGGAGAAGATCCCCTGGTCCTCTGGAAGCTATCAAGGGAATCCAGTTTTGCCAAGGGTCGTTACCTGATCCAGCCCAAAGGTATAGTAGTCTGGGTTGTCACATCAGTAACGGTCATCAGGATTGAAATGCACTTCAGTTGGGACTTCAAGCGTCTGGAAACCAAGTGGATCCCCAGGCAGGACCCAGCCCTGTAGGTCTCTCCCAGGACCCGGCATGGGCCCCCTCACCCTCACCCCCACCCCCACCCCCACCCCGTGTGCTCTGGCAGATATTTAAAACTTTAATAACCAGCTTAAGTAATGCAGAGCACAGTTGATCCCAGTGGGGGATTAGCTATCACTGGCGATTAATCCAAGTTACTTTTTTCTCATCACAGCTTATATGGGGAGGAAAAGCTCCTAGCAAAAGATTTAACATGGCAGGAAATAAGATAAATTAAATAAGAACTCTCGTTAGGAATAAGGAATTAGGACTCTCCTGGTGCCCTAAAATGGATCTACCTCCCTGGTCTTGATATTCCCGAACAAGTTCCTCAGTTCTCTGGGTGGGTCTCCGTTTCCCCATCTGTAATGCCATGCCCTCTCAGAGGCCCTTCGAGCTCACACACACAAGGCCCTGACCTTCCTTGTCCCCGGCGTAGGACTCTTCCCGCCACTCCTATTGTTGGCAAGTTCTGTGCGAGCTGTTCTCTCCTCACAGCCGAAGACATTAGAGAGGAAATTGGGTATTGGAGCAGATGTGAGTCATTCGTGTTCGTATAAAAACTATGGAATAAAACCCATTATGGCCCCGGAAAGCTGTGTAAAGCAGCATATGGAGCAAATGTGAGCTGGAAACGGGGAAGCTATGGAGTCCAAGGCACATGCTCTCCAAAGGCCTTTGCTTTGGGTTTTCACCCTTGGCTTCCGGCTTCCTTTCGCTGTCCTCCTGTCACTGTCCGCGAGCTCTCTGCAGCCTTTTGCTGCTCTCGGATCCGAGTCCCTGTATCCGTCCTCTCTGCCCACTGCGTGACTTAAGTGACAGCGCGTGTGTGCCTGCGGTCTTCTATCTGCATGCTCATTAGTCCTGTCACCCCCAGCGAGACGCCCTGTGTGCCGACCTAATGAGATTTTACCCACAGAGGCCCGGACAGCTTGCTGTGGAGGGCTTTACCCCTTCTGGGCCGTAGGGAGGGCAAAGCGGTAGCCGGGCAGATCGTAGCACAGTGGAGAGACGAGACACGCACACGGCCCAGCACTGGCAGGGGGCCCTGGCAGCAGAAGGAGCAACGGAGAATTCAAAGATGTCTTGTCTTTATTCCACAGTCGTACAGACCCAGGTCTTCGGGCCGACCCCTGCCGTCTGCTCTGTTCAAGTTCTCCAACTGTAAATAATACATCAGCCCTCTTCCTCGGTGCTCCTCTCCCTTTCCCCTGCCACGGTGGCTTCTGTTACAACCACATGTCCCAAGTCTCCTGCAAGGTCTTTTGATAAAGTGAGTGATGAAATAGTTTAGGCTGTGTGGTAAATTCGAATGAGCTCTTACCAACCTCCTTACCTCCTCTGTCCGCCACACTGGTGTATCGTTGTCAGAAGAATAAGGCCAACTGGTTTTTCCTCTCATCTTTGGTGAGTAGATGGGTGGCTTTATCTCAGGGATCTGAGAGTCACCGTTCTGGACTGCTCTCTATCCATTAAGCAACTCCTTTCACTATCCCACTACCCCCCTCCTCCCCCACCTCTTGTTTTCCCTCAGTACCCCTCTATAATTTGCTTCCTAGAAAGGGATTTATAGCTTTGCATTTCAAAAGCCTGCTTCTCCCTTCATTACTTGTGCCCCCCAACTTTCTCTGCTCCTGCCCAAATAGCAAGTGGAAAACTTACTATGGCTGCCATGGTGTCTTTGTGGGTTGTAGAGAGTGATTTGATCTTGTGTGTTAATGTCCTGCAGCGACCTGAGCCATGAACCATCCATCCCCACCAGAAAATGCAGAGTTCTAGTTGCATGAAGGGGTGACCCGATTAGCTTAAAGAAAAGTAGAGGAAGATTATTTAATAAACAGAATTACCTAGGAGTGTCTCTGAAAGAGGAGAGCACACACAGAAGAAACCGAGGGACCCAAAGACAGGTGTCATTTGCTCGCCAGGTCCCAAATTTCCGATAGCCAGGTCTGACAGCCACCTGCATGATCTCCGACCATCAAACAGTCCTTGGTAGACTCAAGCTTAGAGGCATCAGTGCAGGTAGAAGGGAGCAAGAGAGCTGGGAGCCCAGAAGGAATACAACTGTGGTGGGTGCTTTCTCATCCGGCAGGAACATCAGCAGTGAGAGGAACCGACTATGCCAGGGGTGGAAATAGGACAACTCTCCTTCCCAGGACACCTTCCAGGGGCCATTGGCAGATTCTGTCATCAAGTCATTCGTGGATGTTGCATACTGAACAGGGGGAGCCACGTGCCCGGTTTGCTTGAGAAGGTCGGTTTATTCCTATTTTCCTGGCATGATGATGAATAGTGCCCTCTTCGACTTTTAAGAAATTCCTATATTAGACAATAAACTAGATGGCCACTCCAATGGACAGGACAACTTCCAATGATGTTGCTAAACAGAACATTGACTTTCTTAAGTGACTAAAAATGCGGGTCTTTGATGTTAAAATTTCTTGTGTGTTTGTGTGTGTGCGTGTGTGTGTGTGTGTGTGTGCGCGCGCACGCGCGCACTGGGCTCAGGATAAACTAAGTGTTCATGTGGGGTGCTTTTCTGAGTAAGTGACATTTAAGATATTTATTCAAAGATGAGACAGTATAGACAAATCGAGCCAACTTTAAATAGGAAATTATTATATTGCCCACACCAGTCAGTGTCTGACCCCACTTACCAGCTGAAGGCATTTTACCCACCTAGCAGCTCACACATCCCGGAAAGCAGTGGATTCCTGGCACAGATGTCCCTTCAAAGGGCAGGGGCTCTTGACATCAGACTCTATCCCTCCAACCATCTCGTCCTTTCGCCCACGTACCTGCACAGGCCATGAAAGGAACATGAATAGATAGGGTCAGGGAAACAACAGCACAAGCACAGTGGTCACGATGGAACTGACATTCAACCTTCGCTCTGAGGTCGCAGTGCTGGGGGTGCAGGCAAGACTCACAAGGAGCCAACTGATCATTGCCGGTGTCAAGGGGTGCCAGAGTTTCCCAACTTCTCAACAGAAACAGAAGTCCAGACTACCATGTGAAACCTCCTGGATTTTAACTATTAACTGATTTAATTCCCATCCTTCAAAAAAAGAGAAAGTTCAGGTGGGCTATAAACTAAACAGGTCTGCCATCTAGATCCAGCCTGCTGCCTGCCAGTTTACAACCCATACTTGAGCCATAAATGTCTTACTAAGCACTGATATGTCCTGTGTACCATCATTCTATTAACTTGAACAGATATACCCAGCCAAGGCAAAGGGGAAATAATGAATTGGACTATGTTAGGGTCAGAAGGGGCCTTGGAGAACATCTAGCTCAACGCTCCTTACTTTGTAATTAAGGAAAGTGGAGCCCAGAGAAGCTACATGATCTACTTACAGCAAGAAAATAAGTTCATTACTAAAGCTTGGGTTATCGTGTATCTATCCAGAGACACCCGTTGTCCAAGTGATGTCCCTCAAGTGAAACAGGGAGCTGTGACACTGGGTGGGGTGGGGGGGCGACTAAGCCCAGAGGTTTCCAGGTAATTGGCAAAGCAATAAAAAAAAATACATGGTGATTATAGATTCTGGGCAATTGGCTGTAAGGAATACAAATAAATATAAGGCCTGTTTCCGGTTCTTCAAGAAAGTGTAAGCTGGTCATTAGGACGCAGGCTTTAGTGTTCAAAGATCTGGTTCCTCCTCTCTGTTGAGTTTCCATGGAGTAATAATACGAGTCCCAGGTAGAGGCACTTCAGTCGACCTAAGAAATAGCTACAGTGCAACAGGAAAATTATTTTTGTAGCCATACTCTGCAACTCTCTTCAGTTCCTCTCTCTAAGTGCTGTACAAATATTAATTAAACATAGATTATTTGAAAAGTGCTTTTAGCATTTGAACTCGACTGGGCTGTATCAGAAGATGATATTAATATCATCCCCCTGTTGGCAAAATGCTATTTTTTAAAATAAAAACTCCTTCCCTTTTGCAGTTTCCCTCCACATAGACAATTTATTTTGCCCATCCTCCGGCTATTTCACCTTTTGTGTCATCATTTTCATGAGACAAGTGAAAATAATATTTCTCTTGTGCTCCAAAGAGCCAAATACCTTTCTCTAGCTTGATCCGAGGGAGGCGGGTTTGCACGGTAATGGAAAGAAGCCTGATGTACAGTCCAAGCACAAATCCCCGGGGAAAAATAATGCATCTCCTTGAAAAAAAAAAAATAGCTTCTACTTATGAGGAAGGAGATTTTCAATTTATAAAGGTTTCCTATTTCCGTCAATTGCCGGGATAACTGCGTTCCAGAAAGGTTAGGCTCCTCGTCTGTCCGTAAGGCAGACCTGCCTCTTGGATCTGGAATGTAGATTCTAAACTGATAAGTGGTGATGAACATCTCCTTTCCATCCCTGCACCACCATCCCCGGGGATTTGGAGGTGCTGAGGACCCAAGGGTTAAAGTCCATTACCCTGAGGGGTGGCAAAGTTCCTCTCAGTGATTTCTTCCCCCATCACGGCTCTCAGGCCTGACTTCCAAATTGATTTCCTTAATAACTATTAAAGATCTTTTTAATTAAACCAGGCATCCTCTTCCTTGGCAAACTTTTCTTGATGACATCTCTGGTTAATTAAAGGTTTAAGCTGCAAAGACGTAAGAACAAGGAAGCTGCTTTATGGAGTTTCTGCTGCAGAAGCCTGGGTTCGGCTGTTCCCCCATCTTCCTTTACGGCGGCCCAGAAAATGTTCATGATAAAGACGGTTGGCTGAGAGGGGAGTGGTTAATCATTCTGTTTCCCGAGGTTCAATTTCTCCTTTCAGGCTTGCTGGGTAACTCTTTATCAGGTACTTTTCATTAAAAGCATCACTCATTTTCATTATAATTCACTGATGCTGGCAAAACATTTTTACCTTTTCATCCAAAATTCCTGAGGCAGTTGATACACTTGATAATCCGAGAACAACAAATAAAGGCCTCTTTTCACCCATCTGTAAAATGCAGCCACCTCTACAACTGAATGGAGCAGGTTCTCAGAAGACAGAATTGGGGGTGGGGGTGGGGGTGGGTGGGAATAGTATATGTATATGCAATAGTAAATTGTTCTGATCCGCTTACCTTCTTTATCCTGGTTCTTTTTTTTTTTTTTTTTTTCATTTCTTCCACCAAAACCTTCATTTAAAAATGATGGGTGGGTGGCACCTGGGTGGTTCAGTAGGTTAAGTGTCCAACTCTGGCTCAGGTCATGATCTTGCGGTTGGTGAGTCGGAGCCCCATGTGGGGCTCTGTGCTGACAGTTCAGAGCTCGGAACCTGCTTCAGATTCTGTCTCCCTCTCTTTCTGCCCCTCCCCTGCTCACGCTCTGTCTCTTACAAATAAATAAACATTGAAAAAAAAAAATTTTAAGTGGCAGGATAGGGTAAGGTGTGCAGGATGTCATTAAGGAACAGAACTTTTCTTCATGCAAAGTTCAACAGCTCATAAGGTGGAAATCAAATCGGTGACCTTGGCTTTGTGGTCATCATGGTCTAAAATATGGGTCTCAAACCTAGATATACATTAGAATTACCTCTGATTGCTATTAAATCAGATAGTTGTGTCTTACCCTAAAGCATGCTGAAATTCTATGGGCAATGTTTCTAGGCACCCGAGTCCGGAAACTACTGGTCTAGTCAATATATTCCAGTGGAGCTTGTTACGTTTCTAGGCCTGCCTTGAAATGAGAAAAATGGCCTATTATATCAATATTTTGGCTTTGTCGATGACTCAGTCACAACAAAGCAAAAGGAAATAGAACCTTGAGTACTGCTGAGAAACAGTGGCTCTAAGTCTGATGAGATACCAAGGAGGGAATTCAAAAGACATTCCCACTCACAGACTGTCATTGGTCAGTGCAGCTCCATAATGGTTCTCAAACCATTAGAGAGAATTAGAGAGAATTCACCTGCAGAATTTGTTTTACTGGTCATTCTGTTATAAACATTCTCAAACACACAGAAAGATAGACTATAGTTGACTCACCTGCCACATATAATATACCTACCACCTGGATTCAAAAGTTGTTAACATTTTTCCATATGTGTGGGCACACACACGCATGCATCCACAATTGCCGAACCATTGAAAAATAAATCACAGACATCATGATACATAACACCTAAACAGTAACCTTAAATAAACCAGAAATACTTCAGCACACATATTTTTCTAAAATTAATGACCTCCTGGGGCATAACCACAAAACCATTATCATACCTAACTGAATTAAAAGTAATTTCCTAGGGGCACTTGGGTGGCTCAGTCAGATGAGCATCTGACTTCAGCTCAAGTCATGATCCCATGGTTCGTGGGTTCAAGCCCCACGTGGGGCTCTGTGCTGACAGCTTGGAGCCTGGAGCCTGCTTCAGATTCTGTGTCTCCCTCTCTCTCTGCCCCTCCCCTGCTCACACTCTGTCTCTCTCTCTGTCTCAAAAATAAATAAACATTTTTTAAAAATTAAAAAAAAATAATTTCCTAAGATCATAGAACACTCAGTCCCTAACCAAGTCACTAGATACACCAAAACAGAAGAGCAAAGCTTCCTGTCCAGGTTCCCAAAAATGTTTCTTCAGGTAGGTGACGATCATGCTCTGGGACATGCTGCTGTCGGTGACTAATTAGGAATGCTTGTCTTTCTAATAACTGAACTGCAGTTCACTTTCTGTACCTCGGCGATTTGTACGGCACTGAACAGTCATTTCATCTGCTGCTGTCTGCAATGCTGCTCTAAGGTGGATGGAAGCAATGGAGCTCCTGGGGCGAGGACTCGTCGTGACGGGCCAGGTCCTGTTGGTAGATCGCAGTGGCAGCTTGGATCCCGACTCCGGTGTGATGGACTGAGCGCCGAGCAGAGGGTCTGAGACCGGGAGTCCTGGTGCTCACTCTGTTTCTCACTCTGCCTATGGGACCTCGGGCATTGGACCCCACCTCTCTGGCGTCTTCACCTGTAAAGGGAAGAACTAAACAGATGGTCTCAATGATTCTTCCTGTTTCCATCTTTCTTCAATCCAATGCATTTCTGAGTCCTCTTTTAAAACCCTTGATGCATCTCCATTTAGTTCCACAGAAAATTTATACAGGGGTTTATTGAGTCCTCAGGAAACACCTACTAATAAAATATTGTGGAGAAAGAGATTGATTTAATGAAAATCTTCCCACTTGCTGTGGCCAAATATAGCCAGGTCCCTTAAATTCAAGGAGGGTGTGAGCCATTATTGAGAAACTCCTTCAGCAAGGTAGAGGGCACAAGGTGTGCCTGAGGAAGATTCTCTTTCTTCTGCCCAAGCTGGGAAGGTGAAGGCAGCCCCCTGGAGTACCAGCCTACAGGCCAGGATGCCCAGCATGTGCATCTGATGCTGGCTGCCCTAAGGTCACAGGTGTCAGAGAAAAGGGCACATCTCTGTGGAGGTACAGGTGTCCAAGCCCCCCCTTCCCCACTCCATTCAAAGAAAACTACAAAAATCTAAGAGTGCTGACAAAGTCAACAGCTTCTAAACAGAAAGGATATATTCAGCCTGAGACCCCCATTTCATTTTACAAGTGACCCCAGTGTCCTCACCCTTGCCTGTATAACAAGGGCTCTGGGTTTCCTTAAACCCCTGCCGGGCTTGCCCACACTCCCCAGAGCTGGTCCGTGGCAGAGCTGCGGGCTGACAGGTGAGGACCAGAGCTACTTAAAATTCTTCACTTGAGGGAGACTTTCATTTTATATGTATTGTGTGAATTTTTTACAAGTAGAACATATTCATGCATTGCTTGTGTAATTAAAAATAAATAATTAAAATCTCTGATGGCTGATGGGTTTTTCTTTTTAGACTCTCAAAGACAAAGCAATTTCCAGGGTGCAGCAATGGCTCTGAGGTTTTTACTGGTGGTATATGGGGTGGGGGAGGGGGAGGGTGCGCAGGGGTGTGTGTGTGCGTGTGTGTGTGTGTGTGTGTGGTATGTGCTGGTGGGGTATGATGCATGTGGTGTGGTGTGTGTGATGGGGAGGGTGTGGGGGTTGTGAAGGGGGTGTGGTGTGTATGTGGGGGTGCAGAGGGGTGTGGGGTGTGTATGAGGGTGTAGGGCAGTGTAGTGTGTGTGTGGTGTGTGGTATGGGGGTGTGTGTAGGTGATGTAATTGTGTGTGGGGGGTGTCAGGGAGTGGGGGACGTCGGGGGGTACAGGGTGGTATGGTGTGTGATGGTGTGGGAATGGATGTAGGGGGTGTGATGTGTGTGTGTAAGTCGGGGGTGGGGCTCCCCTTTACAGGAACTAAATGGAAATGGCCTCATAATGCTAACACGACGACAGTTCTAATGTTCATGCCCTTACACACAGACCACATTCATGCATGTTAGGGGCAGTAGGATCACTGCGGCTGGATAAGTATGGTGGGACGTGGACCAGCAGTGGAAGGCGGGAGACAAAGGTGTGGAACAAAGGAACAATTCCCCCGGTTCTCTGGGTCTCTGTCTCTGTCTCTCAGGTTCTCATGACCTCTTTCAGAATATCCTCTCCACTTACCCCCAGTGCTGCCAGACCCGTCCAGCTGGGAGCCGTGTCCTCATGTCCCTCTCAACACCCCCATAGGAGGGCTTCCACGTTTGTTCCTTCTTTGAAAGTCCTTTTCCCTCGTTAGAAGTTAACCACCACCTGCAGCCTATCCTCAGACTTTAGGGAAGGAACTTGCCAGTGTCAGGGTGACTGGCCTGAGATCAGAAAGTCCCACCGTCTCACAGAAGAGAGTTAAAATCTAGGGCTTCTGTCCCAAAGGAGTCACATACTCCAGGAATGAGCTCTCCTCATGGAGAGTCAGACAGGGAAGTGACCTTCAAGATCACCTTCAAGGCCGGTGCCCTGATTCTTTCTAGTCTGCCTTCAGAGGGGCTTAGGGTGGTCTGATTTAATGACACACCCTGTCCTGGAATCAGCTGAGGTGGTCACCATTCCTCAAAAAGATGGAACTGGAAGGGACAGGTTTTACAACCTCAAGACTGAATAAAAGGCATCCGGACCAATGAAGGCAAATGGGGGCAGAGCAGCCTACACGCACCTCGTAGTGAGCGTGGCTGGTGTGGAGTTAGTTTTGCTTAGTGGTTAAGCTTGTGGGCACCTGTGTTCTAATCCCAGCTCAGCCATCAGCTGTGGCCACTGATCCTTCTTTTCCCCAGAGTCCCCAGTTGGAGTTGGTCAGACAGAACCTCTCGTTCTCATCTAGGATCTGCTGCTTCTTAGCTGTGTGACCATCGGTGTCACTATCTAAAAAACAAAATGGCAGTAAGAACATCTCCTTGTGGGGTTATTGTCAGGATTCAGAGACAATGGATACAAAGCACCTGATACAGAAGGTAATTAATATGTTAGTCATCCATTCTTGCTGCTCATGACCATGTGATGACGGCTAGGTAAGCCCTCAGAGGGCATGGACCATGTCTTCTGCACCTTCGCACCCCTCGCCACTTGGTGACGTGATGAAAATGCTCAGCACCATGTTTGTTCAATAAATTTTTAAAAGTGAGCATCTCCTTCCACTCGATCGACAGCCCTACAAGAGGGAATGAGAAGTGATGTGTTCCGGAAATAGAGCACCAAATCCACCCCTCGCTGAATATGTCATATTGACAACGCTGGTGGGCACGTGACTCGTGTCTGGCTGCCTCCATCTGAATCACCTTCTAATTTAGAGGAATTCCTGCAACCCCATGAGGGGCTGAAACAGTCTGTCTGTCTTGGGAGTAGAAAAGACTAGCCATTTCCTTTCTAGCCTATCCTGCAGCCCACATTTATGCTCTCCCCAACAGAAACCACTTTGCCAAATTTTTACATGGGAGCTGATGAGACAAGAGAAAAGGGACAGGGCAGCAGTGGGAGCGGTGACAGCTGAAAGGTTGAATTTCAGGGGGTAAAAGAGTGTTGGTACAGGCTGCAGTCACAGAAGCCACTGATGCCTTAACAGAAATGCCAACTCTGGGGGCACCTGGGTGGCTCAGTCAGTTAAGCATCCGACTTCGGCTCAGGTCATGATCTCACAGTCCGTGGGTTCGAGCCCCGCGTCGGGCTCTGTGCTGACAGCTCAGAGCCTGGAGCCTGTTTCAGATTCTGTGTCTCCCTCTCTCTCTGACCCTCCCCTGTTCATGCTCTGTCTCTCTCTCTCTCAAAAATAAATAAAACATTTAAAAAAAAAAAAAAGAAATGCCAACTCTGGCATCTGGGTCTCTGTGAGGCTGGCAGTGGTTTGCTCACCAGGAAAATGGCTGCCTGGCATCGGTCTCTGTGACCTCCCCTGATTCCCCTAGCTCCAAGGTGCCACGCCAGGCATGCCTCTGGGGGTTTAGCCCTGGTTCTCTGTGAGCTGCCCAAATTCCTCTCAGTGGTCTATTTCTGCTTTATCCCACAGTCATCTCCTGTAGCTTACTGGACAGATACAGCAAGGTGCTTAATCTCTGCAGCTCAGTTTCCTCATCTTCAGAATGGGGTGAATTACTTAGGGACAGAAGGAGGTACTATATGCCAAGCGTCCAGCATCAGAGGACTCAATAAATATTATTTTCCTATGACATCAGTCTGGTGACAGTCATAGTCTCCAGCCACAACATTACCTTAGATTCCTTTCCTGACTTTGGAGTATTTGCGTGCCTTGGGGATCCACATGATTCTACCATCTCATTGGTTGGTTCTCTAGCTAGAGTGAGGTCAGGAGGCCAGGAATAAATCATACCCCACATGTATAGGTTGAAAGGCTCAGAGCCCTCAAGAGTGATCTGTAAGATGGGGTGCCTGGGTGGCTCAGTTGGTTAAGCATCCAACTTGGGCTCAGGTAGTGATCTTGCCTTCCGTGAGTTCCAGCCCCGTGATGGGCTCTGTGCTGATGGCTCAGCTCTTCCCCTGCTCCCACTCTGTCTCTCTCAAAAATAAACATTAAAAATTAAAAAAAAAAAGAGTGATCTGTAAAAAATGAACCCAGGATGGGGACTGTGGTCCTCATTTCAAAAAAAATAAACCACAGTTAATATATCTAAGTTTCCCCAAACCCTCCAGATGAAATGGAATGATCTTGGCACAAATACTCTTTCAAGGCTTTTGAGACTATAATTCCTTGCATTTTCAATATTTGCTGAACTGGAATAAGAAAGAGTTGCAGAGTTATTTTCCCTTGACATCTCTTTCACTCATGGACTGGTTGGTTTTTGCCCCTTTGTGAAGGCCCCTGCACTTTATGGATATCTTCAGGTGGTGATAAAAAGCCACATGCTCTGACCAGGGAGCCTTAACAGAAATTCTAGATACCTTATCACTGCTTTAGACTCACCTTGTGGATTTGTAGATGACTTTGAAATTTGTTAACTGCAAGAAAGGAAAACCACTCAAACTGGCTTAAGCAAAAAGGGATAATTCATTGGATGTATAGCCTAGTATCTAACAGAACCCAAGGACAGTAAGGACAGCCAGATCTCAAAAGAATTGCTCTCTCCATTTCTCTAGGACCACAGGAAGCCTTGTCACTAATCCTCTCAGTGGCCTGCTTCATTATTTCCTGCTAGATAGCCCCTTGGATTGTTCCCTTGTTTCACCTCCCCTGTCCTCCTTCTCAAAAATAGCAGCCTCGGAGCACCTGGGTGGCTCAGTCGGTTAAGCCTCCGACTTCAGCTCAGGTCGTGATCTCGTTGCTCGTGAGTTTGAGCCCTGCGTTGGGCTCAGTGCTGACAGCTCAGCCTGGAGCCTGCTTTGGCTTCCAAGTCTGCTTCTCTCTGCACTTCCCCTACTCTCTCTCTCTCTCTCTCAAAAATAAACATTAAAAAATTAAAAAAAAAAAAATAACAGCCTCACAGCCATCCATCTCTATGGCCTTAGGGGCTTCCTTTTCCTGCATCGCATGTATTATGGCCTGAGCATATAGTGTGCATGTATTTATTTTATATCTTTCCCTTGCCCCACTAGCATGTAGACTCTATGAAAGTCAAAGGACTTTGTTTTAGGCAATATTGCATCATCTGCATCTCAAAGAGAGCATGATGCCGAGAAGGTATTCACTGAATAGTTTAAAATGAATAAAGAATGAATGAGTGAGTGAATTCTCCTCTCTCCAGTCTTGTTCTCCACTTTTGGGTATTCATGGAGGAAAATGGCTGCCTAGCATGGGTCTCTGTGATCTCTCCTGATCCCCCATTCAAGCTCCTAATTATTGACTAATTTAGTTTCTTCGTGAAATCCTTTTTTTTTTTTTTAACGTTTATTTATTTTTGAGACAGAGAGAGACAGAGCATGAACGGGAGAGGGTCAGAGAGAGGGAGACACAGAATCTGAAAGAGGCTCCAGGCTCTGAGCTGTCAGCACAGAGCCCGACACGGGGCTCGAACTCACAGACGTGAGATCATGACCTGAGCTGAAGTCGGCCGCTTAACCGACTGAGCCACCCAGGCTCCCCATCTTCGTGAAATCCTTGAAGAGAGAAAGAATCTGATTGCCTCAGGTCGTCCTGCAAATGAGTTCCTTTGGAGTCTACTCTATGTCCCAAGACCTTTGGGTGCAGACTGGAGCCCAGAGCACAAAAAGGCATCCAGGACTGTCGGAAGAACTTGCATCTTTAAGTAAAAAGCCATCATGAACAAAGTCTTTGTTTTATTTAATTTTGTGTTCCCACTGAGGAGATTGGACAATCACTGGTTTTTGTTGTTATATATGCACACCTATGATATTACACCAAAAAAATACACAAAACACACATGTATGTGCCTTTCTTCATGAATTCCCAATTGTTTCTATGAAAGCCTTTTTAAAAGTTGTTTTAATTTTTATTTATTTTTGAGAGACAGAGAGAGAGACAGAGTATGAGTGGGGAGGGGCAGGGAGAGAGGGAGACACAGAATCTGAAGCAGGATCCAGGCTCTGAGCTGTCAGCACAGAGCCTGACTTGGGGCTTGAACTCATGAATCATAAGATCATGACCTGAGCCGAAGTCAGAACCTAACCAACTGAGCCACCCAGGTACCCCTCTATGAAATCCCTTTTCAGTGTATCTTCTCAGGAACGCTGATCAGAAGGCTTGGCTTTCCCGGAACCTGAACCCTAACTTGGCAATTAAGCTTCTCTCCTGATAGAGCTTCTCTCCTAAGAAAACCTTCAGCTATTTTTCTGCTGGTCATCCAGTTGGCTATGAGCTGAACTATTTTCATCCACTGTTCCCCACCACACACGTCAGTTCCTTCAGGTTCTTTCCCCAGTTAGCTTTAAAATGAGACATAAACCCTACTCTGCTGTAAAATTCCATGTTTCTCTTTCATCCATCCCTCACCAGGAAGAAAATCATCCCAACCAGCTTCCTCTTCTCTATAGCTAGAGTTGGGTGCAATCACTGTGGTATTAATTAATGAACAGACTCTTGGTCTGGTTGCCCTGGCAATGCTCATCAAAGCGTCAGAACCCTTCCAACAGAACAGCACATCCAGTAGTCGATTAACTGTTTTCTTCACACATGTAAGCCAAGTGCACAGAGCACCTGGTGCAGAGATGGGCACCCAGGGGATGTTCAGTAAACACTTGCTGATTAGCTGACAATACCTAGGCCAGTGAAGAGGGTGCTTAGTCCGCTGCCTTGAACATCTGAAGGCATCTAGAGCTGGTGGCTGAGACACCATCCAAAGGGAATAGTAACCAGTGTGATTCTACAAGAGCATCAGCATGGTGTTGTGACCTTAGAAATAATCTGGAAGAGCACGGAAGGGACTATAAGCCCTTTACTAGGGCAAGGCTGTGATTGGAGGGGAAGACGGGAAAACTAGAGCAATTCTTTCTGCCTGTCATTCCCACTACCATCTCCCAAGGCAACAAAGAAGACTCTCCACTTTGGACTTCAGTCTCAGGGGTTCCTACATAGCCAGCCATTAGCCCAACTCATGCTAGGTCAGACGTCCAGGCAGGAAAAATCTCCCTCACTCAAGTGTAACATAGAATGCCAACTGTATGCATAAACATAAGAACCAGCTTTCAGCTTAGTTACAAGCATGGATTTTCCAGCTTGTTTCTTCTGAGCCCATGTTTGGGGCTGTACTCTTTAGGAAAGTTGAGTCCTCCCAGGTACATCTCAAACCCAAGTGGAAACCGTTTACTCCATTACATGCTCAATCACTGATTGCTTCTCACATTTCTTTGGAAAATAAAGAACAGAGGGAGACCCGTTTATCCTAGCCCACTTAAAGGAGAGTTTATTGAAAAGATGAAGAACTGGCAGTCACCTGACCTATCCAGGCTTCTTGGAAAGAGGATCTAAGTAACTGAGAGGCGTGGGGCCCAAGCAGCTACCCTCTCTGGTTCTCTCAGACAAAAATAGTCGTGCATCTCAGCCTCTCTCCAACGTCTACTATCTTTTCCTCTCTGCTTCATCACTCATGGTTTCTGCTCTCATAATTTAAGCTTTGGCCCGCACTGGAGCTGACTCTGACCCCATCCCTATATGCACTTTGGGCCCACATGATGACAAATAACTCTCTCAGTCCCTCACTATTCCACTTCCAGATTTCAAGAGAGGGATCTGATTGACTCAGCTCTGCTCAGGAAACTGCTCTAGACCAAGTAATTATATGAGAAGTAAGGGGCAAGAGTGGGTTGTATGCTATAGTCATGACCACCTTGGTCAACCTTCCTGATCTGGGCTGGGAGCAACTGCCCAAGGAGGAAGCTTTGGGTGGGAGCATGAACCCCAAGCTATGTTGACTGCAGCTTCTGGAATGGGGATCTCCTGGGCCTTTTTATTTCCCGTAGTTTCTATATACTGCTGCCCATCATTTAATACTTCCTTTTGTTCTTCCACATTTTCTTTTTACCTTTTGAGCATCCTTTTCCTGACCATGGCCTTTGTGGTCTCATCACCTACCCTCAACTCTAGTTACTCCTGCATGATATTCCTAGATTCTTTTATGGATGAAAGGTATCGTATACAATATGGTGCATGATGGTATAGAATCTCCATGCAGACATTCCACATCTTCCACTCACGCTCACCTGCTTGTACTCCACTTATCTGAGCACACAGCCACCTTCCTACTCGCTGAAAAACATTTGTCTCCAAAACTCATGTTGACACGATACTCTATAGCCATCTGTCTACCCAAAGTCTGTTCCGTAAGTCATTTTGTCAGCAAAATCGACTTCCTTTGAGAATTTGAGGACTTAAGCTTAATGAAGATAGTCATAACACATCAATCAGCATGGTCCCTGAATCCAAGTTAAGCCATAAACCAGTTTTCACAAATTTTCAATTCAAACTTATTTTCTAGACTGCTTAATTCTGATTCCTAGAACTTAATGAGACCAGGTGCTTTTTGAGTTCAAAACAATAGCCCTCATTCAAAATAAAAGCTGCACATTATCTCCTTCATTTGCTCACCAACGATTCACCTGGTGTGTGTTAAGTCTTACCTTCTAAGGCGAAGGAGACACAGGTAAACAAAAACAGACAAGTCCCTGCTCTCCTGGAGACAAACATTAATCAAGTATCTGTATTACTGTTATGATTATAAAGTAAGATGAGGACAATGAGGGAAGGAACACAGTTTGAGATCATATAACAAAAGAATTTTATCTAGACTGGGGACAGGGCTGAATTGGAGGTTTCCTGAGGATGTGAGATTTGTATTCAGTGCTGAAAACAAAGTTACCTAGGCCAGCAGGCAAGGATGAGAAGACAACTCCAGGTGGAGGATGTTCATGTGCAAAGGCCATGTAGCCAAAGGCAGCAGGTTGCATTTAAGGAAGTGCAAGACATCCCAAGCAAAGGGATGATAATTCCCAATGAGACTAGAGAGGCAAGGGGACAACTAGACTCCACAGAACTTGTAAGGTCATGTTCAAATATTTGGGCTTTGTCCCAATAGCACAAGGAAGCAGTGCCATGGGAGGACTTTAAGTGTCAGGTGGGTGAGGAAGGGTTGCAGAGGGCTAATACTACCAGACTCCGGTGTTCAAAGACTCCCTTTGGCTATAAAGAGAAAAACAATTTGGAAGGGGGAGGAATGATGTGGACAGACCAAAGAAGCAATGTAGGAAATGTGAGCAAGACAATGGAGCTGGGACCAGACCAGTTGGGAGAAGGGTATGGATTTGAGAGATATTCGGGGGAAACCCATCAAGAGCTGTGCAATCTGCTGAGAGAGCTAATGTACATACATGAGTACATAACTGTAGGAGTTAACCTATTTTAAATGACAGAGAGAAACTGGTTGAAGCGGGGGAGGGTAGTGTTAGCTCTAACCACGAAAGGCATTATGGAGAGAGAACATAGTTCTGAACTGGGGCTTATTGAACATGATTAGATTTGGACATGCTGGAATGGGGGAGAATGGGGACCCCAGATGTTCCCGGGGAATATGTTTTGCAGTTCAGATGATGGGTTATTGTGCTAGTATACTTTACACATAGACTTCTCATTGCCCAGTGAGGAGTAAAACTTGAAAAAAAAAAAGTCAGATAATCTTGAAAGTGCACAGAGGTATTCACTGAACACGGGCCAATGTTTGTGGGATGTCTCCTCTGTGACAGGCACTGTGATTATACACAAATCAACACCACACAGTTGCTGCCCCTAATATGCTTATGGTCCAAGCCCACCATCTTCACAGCCCACGGAGCAGTCTCTACAAGTAGAGTCTGAAGACCGCTTGCGTCAATGTCACCTGGGCAGCTTGCTCAAAGTGCAGATTCCCAGGATTCTCCCCAGACCAACCAAATCTGACTCTCTGGAATGAGATCCCAGAATCTTTAGAGGCTGTATATGCATCTCAAGCCCAAAAATGGAGTGGGGAGGGGTGCGGAGGAGGAAACAAGTATTCTTCAAGTGACTGTGCTTTGTATGTGACAAGCATTTTACATATTAATTAATTTAATCCTCTCCCCCGATACTACCCATGTTTTTATTATCTCCATTTTATAGACAAGGAAACCCAGATGCAGAGAGGCTAAGGAAGTTACCTAATGATACAACACGTGTTGTAAAATGGAGGTTTCCAAAGGTGAGATGTTCTGTTCCACAAGACATTTTTTTTAAGTTCAGTCCAACAGTCAAAACTTGAGACAGACCACCACCTTTTAGCGCAGCAACAGAATGGCATTGGGCCATTTGATGAAAATGCCCCGTGAAGATCTGTGATCTTCCCAACAGAAACAGGTAGAACTCCTTTTGACATCTCTCAGGGGGATCAGTCATGGGGGAAAAGGAACAGAAGGAAAAGAGGGAGCCAAGGAAGAACAAAACTGATTCACAAGCTGGTAAATCGAGTCAGGTGGGCCAGAAAATCACTGGAAGGACCACCTGGGTAATTCACATGCTATCTCTTGACAAAGTCATTGGTTTGCAGATAAAATGGCCTCTTTGACACTTAGACTCCCTGCAGAGCCACTTCTATAGGGAGAAACAGCAAGCAAAAACATCAACACCTTTTCTTCCCCCTCCACTGCCATTTAAATATAACCTCCTGGGTCAGGCACTCGCTGGTCCCTCCCGGATTGCAGATCATACCCAGCAAAGCAAACACAAACCTAGAGGACCAGACCTGCAATTAAGCCACTGGGAGTTAGGAGGAGAGAATTGCCAGGTAGAATAAACAGGCACTGAGACTGCAGACAGACGAGGGTGGAGGTTTAATTCTGTCGAGCAGGGAAGATTGGTGAGCATGTCCCAACTGGAGCAGAGTTTTGCAGCAGAGGTGAAATATTTCATTGGATATTTTCAGAGGGAGATACATGCAGAGGAGCTGTTCCAAATATTTTTTTAAGTATCTTTGCAGTAACAAGCTAGGTAGGAGCATGTGAGTAATTGATGCATATGCATGAGAGCATAATTAAGAACTGTAAGACCTGGAAGATTTTCAAGCTCTATGGCAATTATAAACTATGAAAAAATGCCCTTCCTTGGGGTGTATGGCTATTATTCAAACATCTCTCCTCATTATGGTAGCTGGAACTTACGTGGCACCGCACAGAAATGTAATAAACAAGGGGTGAGCTGTCATAAACTAATAATGATTCCTGGCTTTGTGTTTTTCCCAGAGTCTTCCCATGCATTATTTTATTTGATCCCAGCATGTATTAGTTTCCTATTGCTGCTGTAACAAATTACTACAAATTGAGAGGCTTAAAATAACATAATTTTTTTTTTTTTGCTCTTACAGTTCTGCAAGTCAGAAGTCCAAAATGAGACTTACAGAGCTAAATCAATGTGTAAGCAGGGGTGGCTCCTTCTGAAGGCTCCAGGGGAGGGATCTGTCTCTTGCCCTTTCTCACTTGCAGTCCTTGGCATGTGGCCCCTTCCTCCACCTTCAGGACTGGCCACATAACACCTCCAAGTCTTTTTCTGCTTCTGTTACCACATCACCTTCTGTCCCGCTGACCTCCTGCCTGCCTCTTACAAGGACCCCACTGATTACATCAGACCCATCTGGATAATCCAGGAAAATCTCCCCATCTTAAAATCCTTAATTAGATCATATCTGTGAAGCCCCTTTTGCCTTATAAGGTAACATATTCACAGCTTCCAGGAATTAGGATATGAAAATCTTTGGGAGACATTACTCAGCCAACCACACTGCAGAAACCCTAGGTAGTAGATACCTAAATCCCATTTTGCAGATTAAAAAAAACTGAGATTAAGTCAGTTTCTTGACTTGTCTTTGTTGGGTAAGGTCACTCATGTGTCCCACCAATATTTATTGAGAGTCCTCTGTGTGGCAGACACTATTGTATGCACAGCAAAAGAAAGTCTACTTTAAAAAATATTTTTTACTTTAGAGGGAGAGTGGCAAGGTAGCAGGGTAGAGGGGCAGAGGGAAAGAGAGAGAGAGAGAGAGAGAGAGAGAATCTTAAGCAGGTTCCAACCTCAGTGCAGAACTGGATGCGGGGCTCAATCCCACGACCCTGGGATCACGACCTGAGCCAAAATCAAGAGTCAGGCACTCAATTGACTGAGCCACCCAAGCACCACGGTAAAGTCTACTTTGAGGAGGTTACATCTTGGTGGGACAAATAGATGAGTATTTAATAGATACAAATATATCTGTATTGTAAAGGAAAGGAATAGAGCAGTAGAAAAGAAAAATCAGAGTAATCATTATTTAGGTTGGGTGGGGGGTGTTACCCAGAGGAAGCGTCTTTGAGGCCAAGACTTAGAGGTGTATGGGAGCAGTCAAAATGAGAAGGAGCAGCATGTGATGCTGAGGGAACAGTAAATGAAGATGGCTTGGAGTGGGGAGGAACCTGTAACTCCAAGAAGACAGCGTGGCTGGAGCATAGTGAACAGATGTCGCCTCTGCCTGGAAGGCTTTCCTTAGTCTTGCACAGCCCCTTACATGCACCCCTCATCAGAGGACCATGCTGATTTTTATAAACCTGAAAATTTGGGTCTCTTTGACTAGAATATGAATCATGGAGAATGAGACTGGGTCTGTTCATCTCTGAACACCCAGCCTCACACAGCGCTGGACATGAAGAAGGTGCTCAGTAAACACTCATGGAATAAATGTATGAATGAGTAATGTACAAATCGCTTCTTCTATAAAACTCCCTGGGCCCATGTGATCGGGCCACAGAGTTACCCACATTGTAACTACGGTGCAAAAAAACTATTACTCTTTTATTTCTCCACAGCTGATCTGGTCTTTCTCACAAGCCTTCCGTTCTCTTCTCAATTACCTTCCATCTGCCAGATAGCGAGGTGGAAAATCCTATATTTCGTTTATCTGGTTCGATTTTTAAATGTATGTGTCAGCAGCCTTTCGTATCACCTGCACTCTCGAGGATACTCAGTCTTTCAGATTTCTTAAAAATTTTTTGATGTTTATTTCTTTTTGAGAGACAAAGCATGAGCGGGGGAAGGAGGAAGAGAGAGAGAGAAGGAGACACAGAATCCAAAGCAGGCTCCAGGCTCTCTGAGCTGTCAGCACAGAGCCTGACGTGGGGCTCGAACCCATGAACTGTGAGATTATGAACTGAGCCAAAGTCAGACGCTTAACCAACTGAGCCACCCAGGTGTCCCTCAGTCTTTCAGATTTCTGCTCTGTTTCCACCAAGATGGCAGCCAGGCAGACAAAGGGGGCTTTTCTGCATGTGAACCATTAACTCTTCTTCTACTAGCTCTGCTCAGTAGAAAATGAATTCATCCATGTTGGAATGGAAACTGTTTGAAGCAAAAGACTACACTCTATCAGGCACTCTGGACAGTACTGAAAGTATGGAGTGAATTTCTGATGATACCAGTATCATTACTGGTTATAACTAAGGTGACAGACCACATCCCAAGAGAGAGTCAACATTCTGTGACTAACTAGTAAAACAAGCTTAGGTGGTTGGTGACACACTTTTTCCTGGTCTCATTTTCCTTATCTGTGAAACTCGGAAAACAAAAATATGGATAACATTCTTTGAGTTTAATTTACAAAATCGAGGTGAAAAAGACATTTGGGGAAGGGAAGTTGAAAGATCCAGAAAAGAAATCAAGACCATTGTCCTCACTCCCTCGCCACCCCTCTAATCTGATCTGTCCTCCCAATGTTGTTTGTCATTTCACCAAACATCAAGATCCCATAGAGTCATGTTCCAGGTTGTCTCCTTGGGATTCTAGAACTTCCACTATCTTCTGATCCTGCCTCCTTTTCCAACCTTGTCTTTCCTGGTTTTGTGACCTCAGGCAATCTGTTTTAACTTCTCTCTGCTTCAGCTTCCCTGTCTGGAACTACTCCTTCCTGCCTTACCACAGTTAGTGGCTTACTAAGTCAACCTGACATGACCCAGGCCAGAGAGTAGTGACTCAGTATACATCAGTTCCTTCCAGGCTGGGAGGCCCACCCAGACAGCCCATGTTACATCAGATCCTTCCTCCAGCCTCTGCTCTGGGCTGGAATGCCTTCCCAGCTGAGGCCACTCCAGAAACCCTTCCTGTCCTCCAGAGTCCCTCCGAGAAGGGCAAGCTCCCCTCCAGGAAGCCACATGAGAATTCTTCACTACACCACTTTCTTCCTTGCTGAATACTGTAGAGCCATACATTTCAGGGCTTAAATCTCTTCCATTTGTTCCATGTGACTTCTTTCTTCTTCAACTGGCTGTAAAACTCTTGATGACCATGTCTTAGGCATCGTAGCACAGAGAAGCCAAAAGGAAGCCTAATGTCCTCACACTGGCTGAATTATCTAGATCCTCCTTGGCCCCAGGACAAGCGAACTCAGACGGGGGCTCACAGAGGCAGAGCTGGTCCACCCAGCCAGACACACAGGCTCCTGCAGCAGTTGGAGGTTTCTGGTAAGAGAAGGTGGTAAGAAAGCTGATTTGCCCATAAGTAACTGTTGTAATTATGGAACATTATTCTCAACAGACCAGCGGATGGAAACCAATTTGCATAACAGACGTGGTTATTCATGGAAATGTTTGTGATTTATCTACCAAAGCAGATGAAGACCCTAAAATTAATGTGTGAATGCCAGCTCCAGTAAGCCTAACACTCACTTCCTCACCCTCACCTCAACAAGGCGCACAACTTGCCAAACAGGTCAGCTTTGGTGTCTTCAGACGTCTTTTGTTGGGGAGCTCTGACAAATTGCAGGTCTGAGAGAGTGGCGCAGGAGCAAGGGTGAGGAAACGCACAAACCACCAGCATTTTCCATTAGGCCATGAGGTGAGAGTTGCTCGTCTGATGGGCAGGTGTCTGGTATGAGTCTGGTATGTCCTGGAAACTAGGACCAGAGGGAGAGGGATGGAACACGTGAACCCTGACAAAGAGAAGTTGGTAGGTTCTGAAACACTGGCCTTTGCGTATATCAGAAGCATTTAATGATTTTTTTTGTTTTTAAATATGAGCTTTTGTGAAAACCTGGATTTTCACACCTTGGCCCAGAATTTCAGATTTAAATGGTGAAATAAGGTGCCTCCCTGCATGCCCAGGGAAGCAGCCATTCTAAAATGCAACCAATACAGAATCATGTGAAGAATGTGACATGCCATGAAAGTGCCACGTGTTGAAATAAAGAAGGTGGTCAATGGGGCCCTAGAAGCTGTGTGTTTCAAGCCCCCCCAGGACATTCGGATTTAAGGCCCCACTGGTTGGACACACTAGGGAGGGGTCCAGGTACCCTACAAGGCGTAAAATACCCATGTCCTCAAGTTCAGGGCTTGAAACCAAGGGAGCAATGAAGGTAAAAGCCTCAGTTTTGAAGCAGACTCCTTTCCAGACCACTTTCCCTCTGGGGCTGTAATAGGGAAGAGATCTTAGAGCCAGTGAAGAGACCGAACTACAGGGAACAAATGGGCAATCCCCAAGTGAAACCTCATAAATCTGGGGCTCTAAGGAGGGAATTCACACTTGAAGATAAAGACCTGGGGCTTAAGGTATTTGTTTCTCCTAAAGACTTTTTTTTTATGAAATTTTTTAATGTTTTATTTATTTTTTTGAGACAGAGAGAGAGCATGAGCAGGGGAGGGGCAGAGAGAGAGGGAGACACAGAATCCGAAGCAGGCTCCAGGCTCTGAGCTGTCAGCACTGAGCCCGACGCAGGGCTTGAACCCACGAACCGTGAGATCATGACCTGAGCCGAAGTCGGACACTTAACCGACTGAGCCACCCAGGTGCCCCAAGACTAGCTTTTAAATGTCTATTAGCAACATTTGTTTGCCTACCTTTTTTTTTTTTTTAATTCTTTGCAAGGGAAAGAAAGCTTTCAGTTTGAAACTCCAAAACTTAAAATCAAAGGTTGGCTCTGCTTAAGGTCCCTGCACACTTTCAATTATTTTTGGCTCAGGGGATATTTATACAAGCTCCCATGGACTCCTAGCAACATTTAAGGTAGCAGCTATCAAATAAACCGACCCATGTGGTGCTTTAAGGGCAGTCTGCAGGGCGGGTCACAGAGAGTCCCTTTGCTTAAGCTTAAGGGGAGCCCACACTCCTGAGAGGGATCAGCTGAAGGGAACTGGGCTGTGGGAGTGACTCAGAGGACACCCATGGGTGACAGAGGGTCCGCCCACACACTCAGCGATGCAGATCAACACGAAATCATCTGTAGAGTTGGACGGCGTAGATGGCCGTGGAAGCTCCATGCATTCACATGAGGACAGTGATGTCACACAAGCACGAGCACAGATGACAGTAAGTGACAGCTGATGGCGCACAGCCAGGAAGCAGAGCTCACCGCTGTGAGGGGAGCCGTCAGGGGGACAGGGGAGTGCACAGCTGGCAGCACAAATATTTAATCACTAGGAAGGCCTTTGCTTCAGCGGCTCAGGCTCGTCTCACTGTTTAGCCATCTAATGATTTGTTTGCTTTTCCAGGTGCCCAGAGGTGGCCCTTCCCGGAGGGCAGGCATCCCCATCTTGTCACTCTAAAGGAGAATCCTCTATTGGCTGTTGATGGACTGAACTCTCAGGACACATTACGGATACGTGAGCACAATGGGTGGGGACCCAGGTTCCCAGAGACTTGTCGCTTCTGGGTGCCCTGACCTGGGGATTTCTGACCAGCTGAGCCTTGAGCTGGGAAGGTCCCACAGGCTGTTGTTGGAGGCTTAGCTAGAAACTAGCCTGCTTCTCTTCTCCAGCCTCCCACTGCCTCTCATTAAGGAGACTTCCAACATGCTTTCTCTCTCTCTAAAAAAAAAAAAAAAAAAAGACATCTGATTATTTTAATATATGATGTAGAAAGTTGAAAAAGGCATTAGGAGGGATGCTGGGCATAACCAAGAAATGATGAGAAATCCTGGGAACTGACTACATGGAGACTGTCCTCGGCTGGGTAGAATGAAGTTACAGATATGGGATGGAGGGAAGGCATCCCAATTGTGGAATGGGAGGGCTGTAGGTAGCTGAGAATTGTGTCCTAAGGCTGGGCTTCTTCCCTGTCTTAGGAAAGTCAAGACTTAGGAATAACTGACCACACTCAGCTCAGCTCTGCCCTCTACCTCCTGGGGGTGACCAGCCACAAACTGCCCGTGTCCTGCCCGGTCTCTCTGGGGCAATGCCCCCCACACCCACCCCACCTTCCACACACACATGGCCAGTGCTGCGTGGCTAGGTGGGCTTACCAGGATCAAGCCCCTCCGGTTGACAGACCAGGGGCTACGTCTTCCAACCTGGTCTCCACCAGTAATAAAAATGACACTTAGACTAGTTTTGTCCTATTTCTCAACTTATTGAGAATCTGGACAAGGAGGAGATATGTTATTTATTGGGACCTTCAAAGGCTTTGGTGGAAAGAGCACAGGGTTTCAAGCCAGGAGCCCAATGTCTGAATTTGGACCCTACTTCCTTTTTTTTTTTTTTTCAGTATATGAAGTTTATTGTCAAATTGGCTTCCATACAACACCCAGTGCTCATCCCAAAAGGTGCCCTCCTCAATACCCATCACCCACCCGCCCCTCCCTCCCACCCCCCATCAACCCTCAGTTTGTTCTCAGTTTTTAAGAGTCTCTTATGCTTTGGCTCTCTCCCACTCTAACCTCTTTTTTTTTTTTCCTTCCCCTCCCCCATGGGTTTCTGTTAAGTTTCTCAGGATCCACATAAGAGTGAAACCATATGGTATCTGTCTTTCTCTGTATGGCTTATTTCACTTAGCATCACACTCTCCAGTTCCATCCATGTTGCTACAAAGGGCCATATTTCATTCTTTCTCATTGCCACGTAGTACTCCATTGTGTATATAAACCACAATTTCTTTATCCATTCATCAGTTGATGGGCATTTAGGTTCTTTCCATAATTTGGCTATTGTTGAGAGTGCCGCTATAAACATTGGGGTACAAGTGCCCCTATGCATCAGTACTCCTGTATCCCTTGGGTAAATTCCTAGCAGTGCTACTGCTGGGTCATAAGGTAGGTCTATTTTTAATTTTTTGAGGAACCTCCACACTGCTTTCCAGAATGGCTGCACCACTTTGCATTCCCACCAATTATGCAAGAGGGTTCCCATTTCTCCACATCCTCACCAGCATCTATAGTCTCCTGATTTGTTCATTTTGGCCACTCTGACTGGCATGAGGTGATATCTGAGTGTGGTTTTGATTTGTATTTCCCTGATGAGGAGCGACGTTGAGCATCTTTTCATGTGCCTGTTGGCCATCCGGATGTCTTCTTTAGACAAGTGTCTATTCATGTTTTCTGCCCATTTCTTCACTGGGTTATTTGTTTTTCAGGTGTGGAGTTTGGTGAGCTCTTTATAGATTTTGGATACTAGCCCTTTGTCCGATATGTCATTTGCAAATATCTTTTCCCATTCCGTTGGTTGCCTTTTAGTTTTGTTGGTTGTTTCCTTTGCTGTGCAGAAGCTTTTTATCTTCATAAGGTCCCAGTAGTTCATTTTTGCTTTTAATTCCCTTGCTTTTGGGGATGTGTCAAGTAAGAAATTGCTGTGGCTGAGGTCGGAGAGGTCTTTTCCTGCTTTTTCCTCTAGGGTTTTGATGGTTTCCTGTCTCACATTCAGGTCCTTTATCCATTTTGAGTTTATTTTTGTGAATGGTGTGAGAAAGTGGTCCAGTTTCAATCTTCTGTATGTTGCTGTCCAGTTCTCCCAGCACAATTTGTTAAAGAGACTCTTTTTTCCATTGGATGTTCTTTCCTGCTTTGTCAAAGATTAGTTGGCCATACGTTTGTGGGTCTAGTTCTGGGGTTTCTATTCTATTCCATTGGTCTGTGTGTCTGTTTTTGTGCCAATACCATGCTGTCTTGATGATTACAGCTTTGTAGTAGAGGCTAAATTCTGGGATTGTGATGTCTCCTGCTTTGGTCTTCTTCCTCAAAATTACGTTGGCTATTCGGAGCCTTTTGTGGTTCCATATGAATTTTAGGATTGCTTGTTGTAGCTTCTAGAATAATGCTGGTGCAATTTTGATTGGGATTGCATTGAATGTGTAGATAGCTTTGGGTAGTATTGACATTTTGACAATATTTATTCTTCCAATCCATGAGCAGGGAATGTATTTCCATTTCTTTATATCTTCTTCAATTTCCTTCATAAGCTTTCTATAGTTTTCAGCATACATCTTTGGTTAGATTTATTCCTAGGTATTTTATGCTTCTTGGTGCAATTGTGAATGGGATCGGTTGCTTTATTTGTCTTTCTGTTGCTTCATTGTTAGTGTATAAGAATGCAACTGATTTCTGTACATTGATTTTGTATCCTGCAACTTTGCTAAATTCATGTATCAGTTCTAGCAGACTTCTGGTGGAGTCTATCAGATTTTCCATGTATAATATCATGTCATCTTCAAAAAGTGAAAGCTTAACTTCATCTTTGCCAATTTTGATGCCTTTGATTTCCTTTTGTTGTCTAAATGCTGATGCTAGAACTTCCAACACTATGTTAAACAACAGCGGTGAGAGTGGGCATCCCTGTCGTGTTCCTGATCTCAGGGAAAAAGCTCTCGGTTTTTCCCCATTGAGGATGATGTTAGCTGTGGGCTTTTCATCAATGGCTTTTATGATCTTTAAGTATGTTCCTTCTATCCCGACTTTCTCGAGGGTTTTTATTAAGAAACGTTGCTGAATTTTGTCAAATGCCTTTTCTGAATCGATTGACAGGATCATATGGTTCTTATCTTTTCTTTTATTAATGTGATGTATCACATTGATTGATTTGCGAATGTTAAACCAGCCCTACATCCCAGGGATGAATCCCACTTGATCATGGTGAATAATTCTTTTTATATGCTGTTGAATTCGATTTGCTAGTATCTTATTGAGAATTTTTGCATCCATATTCATCAGGGATATTGGCCTGTAGTTCTCTTTTTTTACTGGGTCTCTGTCTGGTTTAGGAATCAACGTAATACTGGCTTCATAGAGTGAGTCTGGAAGTTTTCCTTCCCTTTCTATTTTTTGGAATAGCTTGAGAAGGATAGGTATTATCTCTGCTTTAAACGTCTGGTAGAACTCCCCTGGGAAGCCATCTGGCCCTCAACTCTTATTTGTTGGGAGATTTTTGATGACTGATTCAATTTCTTCGCTGGTTATGGATCTGTTCAAGCTTTCTATTTCCTCCTGATTGAGTTTTGGAAGCGTGTGGGTGTTTAGGAATTTGTCCATTTCTTCCAGGTTGTCCAATTTGTTGGCATATAATTTTTCATAGTATTCCCTGATAATTGCTTGTATCTCTGAGGGATTGGTTGTAATAATTCCATTTTCATTCATGATGTTATCTATTTGGGTCATCTCCCTTTTCTTTTTGAGAAGCCTGGCTAGAGGTTTATCAATTTTGTTTATTTTTTCAAAAAACCAACTCGGTTTCATTGATCTGCTCTACAGGTTTTTTTTATTCTATATTGTTTATTTCTGCTCTGATCTTTATTATTTCTCTTCTTCTGCTGGATTTAGGCTGTCTTTGCTGTTTTGCTTCTATTTCCTTTAGGTGTGCTGTTAGATTTTGTATTTGGGATTTTTCTTGTTTCTTGAGATAGGCCTGGATTGCAATGTATTTTCCTCTCAGGACTGCCTTCGCTGCATCCCAAAGCGTTTGGATTGTTGTATTTTCATTTTCATTTATTTCCATATATTTTTTAATTTCTTCTCGAATTGCCTGGTTGACCCATTCATTCTTGAGTAGGGTGTTCTTTAACCTCCATGTTTTTGGAGGTTTTCCAGACTTTTTCCTGTGGTTGATTTCAAGCTTCATAGCACTGTGGTCTGAAAGTATGCATGGTATGATCTCAATTCTTGTATACTTATGAAGGCCTGTTTTGTGACCCAGTATGTGATCTATATGGAGAATGTTCCATGTGCACTCGAGAGAAAAGTATATTCTGTTGCTTTGGGATGCAGAGTTCTAAATATATCTGTCAAGTCCATCTGATCCAATGTATCATTCAGGGCCCTTGTTTCTTTACTGACTGTGTGTCTAGATGATCTATCCATTTCTGTAAGTGGAGTGTTAAAGCCCCTGCAGTTACCACATTCTTATCAATAAGGTTGCTTATGTTTGTGAGTAATTGTTTTATATATTTGGAGGCTCCTGTATTCGACGCATAGGCATTTCTAATTGTTAGCTCTTCCTGATGGATAGACCCTGTGATTATTATATAATGGCCTTCTTCATCTCTTGTTACAGACTTTAATTTAAAGTCTAGTTTGTCTGATATAAGTATGGCTACTCCAGCTTTCTTTTGACTTCCAGTGGCATGATAAATAGTTCTCCATCCCCTCACTCTCAGTTGGAAGGTGTCCTCAGGTCTAAAATGAGTCTCTTGTAGACAGCAAATAGATGGGTCTTGTTTTTTTATCCATTCTGATACCCTATGTCTTTTGGTTGGCGCATTGAGTCCATTTACATTCAGTGTTATAGAAAGATATGGGTTTAGAGTCATTGTGATGTCCGTAGGTTTCATGCTTGTAGCGATGTCTCTGGTACTTTGTCTCACAGGATCCCCCTTAGGATCTCTTGTAGGGCTGGTTTAGTGGTGACAAATTCCTTCAGTTTTTGTTTGTTTGGGAAGACCTTTATCTCTCCTTCTACTCTAAATGACAGACTTGCTGGACAAAGGATTCTCGGCTGCATATTTTTTCTGTTCATCACATGGAAGATCTCTTGCCATTCCTTTCTGGCCTGCCAAGTTTCAGTAGAGAGATCGGTCACGAGTCTTATAGGTCTCCCTTTATAAGTTAGAGCACGTTTATCCCTTGCTGCTTTCAGAATTTTCTCTTTATCCTTGTATTTTGCCAGTTTCACTATGATATGTTGTGCAGAAGATCGATTCAAGTTACGTCTGAAGGGAGTTCTCTGTGCCTCTTGGATTTCAATGCCTTTTTCCTTCCCCAGATCTGGGAAGTTCTCAGCTATTATTTCTTCAAGTACACCTTCAGCACCTTTCCCTCTCTCTTCCTCCTCTGGAATACCAATTATGCGTATATTATTTCTCTTTAGTGCATCACTTAGTTCTCTAATTTCCCCCTCATACTCCTGGATTTTTTTATCTCTCTTTTTCTCAGCTTCTTCTTTTTCCATAAGTTTATCTTCTAGTTCCCCTATTCTCTCCTCTGCCTCTTCAATCCGAGCCGTAGTTGTCTCCATTTTATTTTGCAGCTCATTGATAGCATTTTTTAGCTCCTCCTGGCTGTTCCCTAGTCCTTTGATCTCTGTAGCAAGAGATTCTGTGCTGTCCTTTATACTGTTTTCAAGCCCAGGGATTAATTTTATGACTATTCTAAATTCACTTTCTGTTATATTGTTTAAATCATTTTTGATCAGTTCGTTAGCTGTTATTTCCTGGATGTTTTTCTGAGGGGAATTCTTCTGTTTCATCATTTTGGATAGTCCCTGGAGTGGTGCGGGACTGTGGGGCACTTCCCCTGTGCTGTCTTGAATAACTTGCGTTGGTGGCAGGGCCGCAGTCAGACTTGATGTCTGTCCCCAGCCCACCACTGGGGCCACAGTCAGACTGGTGTGTGCCTTCTCTTCCCCTCTCCTAGGGGTGGGACTCACTGTGGGGTGGCGTGGCCCATCTGGGCTACTTGCACACTGCCAGGCTTGTGGTGCTGGGGATCTGGTGTATTAGCTGAGGTGGATCGGCAAGGTGCACAGGGGTGGGAGGGGCAGGCTCAGCTCGCTTTTCCTTCGGAGATCCGCTTTGGGAGGGGCCCTGTGGCAGCGGGAGGGAGTCAGACCCTCTGCAGGAGGGATGGATCTGCAGAAGCACAGCGTTGGGTGTTTGTGAGGTGCAAGCAAGTTCCCTGGCAGGAACTGGTTCCCTTTGGGATTTTGGCTGGGGGATGGGCGAGGGAGATGGCACTGGCAAGTACCTTTGTTCCCCGCCAAGCTGAGCTCTGTCGTCCGGGGCTGAACAACTCTCCCTCCTGTTGTCCTCCAGCCCTCCCATTCTCTGAGCAGAGCTGTTAACTTATGACCTCCCAGATGCTAAGTCGCGCTTGCTGTCGGAACACAGTCAGTCCGGCCCCTCCGCTTTTGCCAGCCAGACTCGGGGGCTCTGCTTGGCCGGCGGGCCGCCCCTCCACCCTGGCTCCCTCCTGCCAGTCCGTGCAGTGCGCACCGCCTCTCCGCCCTTCCTACCCTCTTCCGTGGGCCTCTCGTCTGCGCTTGGCACTGGAGACTCCATTCTGCTAGTCTTCTGGCAGTTTTCTGGGTTATTTAGGCAGGTGTAGGTGGAATCTAAGTGATCAGCAGGACGTGTGGTGAGCCCAGCGTCCTACTACACCGCCATCTTCCCAGGATTCCTGGACTCTACTTCCTAGCTGCAACTTGGGCAAGTCATTTAGCTCAGCAGTTCCCTAAGGAGAGTTTGTGGGTCCTTCCAGGGCCCAGATGAGTCAAACTGTATAAATAAAAGTGCCAAGCTGTTTTTGTCCTTGCAGGTTGTGTCGACCTTTACACCACTGGTGCAGAAGCAACGGCGGGTAAGCTGCAGACACCCTGACACGAATCTGCCTGGTTGTAACTGGACTGCACACTCTCATCATGTTCCTCCCCACCACACACTCACAGTTAAAAAAGGAGAAGAAAAAATGCCAATTTCATTTAAGGTCTTAGATGAAGCAGTAAAAATGACTCGTTTTATTAAATCTTAACTCTTGAACTCATGCCTTTTCAGTATTTTGGGTGAGGAAAGTGCACCTAAAGGGAGTTTAGCAGCAGAAACCCCTGGTGAGAACCTTCCCATGAACAGCTTTCCCTGGTGCCCCAGATGGCAGATTTCCAGCATGTTCCAGCAGTTCAGATTTCCATAGGTTTGGCCATATGGTACCACAGTGACTTCTCTGCCATTCATGAGCCACAGATGTGCCTTCTTCATTGAAGTGTGAATCAGCTCTGAGTTGGGGGAAAGGAGCTCTCCCTTGGCCACCCTATCGCAGTCCCAGGGAGGGCACATGACTCTGTCCCCGCTCATGGCACATTATTTCGCCCTCTCATTATGTTTTATCACCCAATCTCTCCTTACTCCAATCCCCTGTTAACGGTTACAAAGTCTTTACATGAAGCTTTCTTGATCACCTTCCTGTGTATTTCTCTCTCCCAATTGGGCCCTGATGGAGCCTCCTACAATAAGACAGTTTCCTCCAAAGGACCATCCCCTAGAAAGGAAGCCTTGTGGTCAACAGCCCCCCAGTGTCCAGTAAGATCCCATGGTAGTACAAAGGGGTTTTTAAAGCTCCTGCCCAGAAGCCCTGGTCTTACTGGTGTGAGTCTGGGTGGAGAATGCCTTGTCTTGTCCACTGAGTGCCCTGTTCACTTCTTGGACTGCATCTATTACACATCTCACAAGACAGATGGAACAGAAATTCCTTTCTGGCTGAGTCCTGAGAAGCACCTGTAAAGCCCCTATTAGCCCCCTTCCTTCCCTGCCTCCCTCAGTGCCCTCCTGATAGAGCATGGCCTGGGCAGGACAGCAAGGCTTGGGGCGGCCTCTTGTACAGCCTGTCCCAGGATGCCCTGTCCTCATCATACTTTCAACCTGGCCTTTGTCTGGGTCTCTGAGACGTGAGGTGGGACAGGGTGGCCTCCTCGCCCCACCTGCCTCCCTGGAGCAGCTCATCCTCTAGCCATGAGGGGTTGACAGCAGACCTGTCTGGAAAAGCACCTATCAGGGCCTTCTGGGGTTCCATGACTGGAGGAGAGAGAAGGCCCAGAAGGAGATAAATCATGAGAACCTACCACTTCCTGTGGACCTTGGGTAGGCCGCCTAATGTTCTCTGAACTTCCCATTTCTACCTCTGCCACTCTGTCCTCTGCTAAGCGACTAAAATGATCTCTCCAAAACACACTATATCCTGCCACAGCCACTGTTCCTCTCAGTCCTGTCCCTTGTTGTTCCTTCCACCTCTCTCCCCGGGTACCTCTTAGCATTCACACCCAGCACACGTCCTCCAGGAATGCTTCCAAGACTCCCAGGTTAATCTGAGTTCCCCAGTGTGCTCCTCATGCTCTGTGCTGGGCTGACTTTCTTGCATTTTCCTCCAACCACCCTTCAACAACCTCCTTAAGAACAGGAGCTCCATTTTCATCCCTGGGCACTGGGATCTAGCCTAGCCTATTTTTTCTCACAAAAACTATATAAATAATAAATTCAAGTACATATGGTAAAGTAAAATAAAATAAAGGCCTATCTGTCTTCTCTGTGCTTGGGGTTGTTGAATAAACATAAGCTGTTACTAGAGCCTGGTCTAACTAACAAAGTAACCAAGACAGAGTTTGACTAAGCTTAAATCCCACAGCTAATATGTGGTGGCAGCTGGACTCTAACCCTTTTCTTTCCTCTTCACTTAGGACAAGGGGAGGGAGCAGCAGAGTCGCTGGGAAATGGTCCAGGGCTGTGGTCTTCAGCATTGCTCAGTGCCCTGCATGGTAGCCGGTCTGTGTGCTGAGGGCTGGTGGAGAGGGGGCACTGAGGGGCCACCCACCACACATGTAGACATAGCACCCACATCTCAGTAGCCAAGCTAGATACTTGGAAGCTCCCAGTTCTGCCCCCAGCCCCCACTTCCCTGCTCTGGCCCCAGGTGTCCCGGGGGAAATGACACTGTTGCAGAGGTAGACGCCAACCCCACTACCAGTGAGCCAGTCCACTCACCAAACAGACGGGCTCACAACCAGAGCAAGAGGCTCAGATCACGTGGTCAACTGGATCAACTTAAAACACAGTGGAAAGCAAGAGGGGAGAGAGGGGGGTAGTTAACACACTTAAAATGCCATGGGAGAGGGTGAAAGGACTACCCTACTGAAACCTGGGTTGCACAATGCCCATGTGTCTGTACCTCTGCTACATCAGCCCTTTCCACTGATGGTGTGGTCACAGCACCAGAGTGGAGGCTTGAGCAAGGAGCCCAAAGGACAGAAGGGGCTGGAGCCCAGCTGCACAGGGGTTCCATCAGAGAGACAAGGGAGGGAGGGATGGCCAGCCACAACTGTAGCTCACCAGTTAGTCAGCTGGGAGGCGTGGCTCTCTACCTGCACCTCCGGGGCTGAGAATGGGACTGTATGGGTGGCACCGATGGGCAGCTGATTGGACATGGACAGCCTTGTATGTTGGGTCTGTTGTATGTTGGACTTTTCCTGAGTATTTGGTGCTTCCTATGCCTCATGTATATTCAGTGAGTCATGAATATTCTGTGTCTGCTCAGCTCCTTCCTCCCTTCCTGTGTTTACACACATGCTTCCCCTCATCTGCATCTAACCTGTCTCTCAAGCCGTCTGCTTCTACACTTGCTTTGATGTATCCTTATTAGTTGGTTTCTCTTATTTTCGAGAGCAGAATCAAATATTCTCAAATAATCCAGCAAAGGCACATAATGCCAAGTCTGTTCCTCGAACTGGGACCCCCAGCTGGGTGCAAAACCCCTACTTTACTGGGTGCAAAGCTCTCTCACACTGAAAATCTTATCTGATCTTTGCCACGGTCCTGTGAGGCAGGAGTTACCAATAAATCAGAAGATGAGCACACCAATATCTGGAAAGTGACATGACTTTCCCAAGACCACACAATCACACAGCCCGTAGGTGGCCAAGGGGATGTAAGCTCAAGACCTCTGGCTTCTGGTCAAGTATGTTTCCAATTTCACCAGCACCTCCCCCCACAAGATCAATCATTTCTACCCCCTGGAAGACCCCACCTTTCACAGCAGACCTCACAGAATTCAGACCCCTCTTCCCAACTCCCGAGCCTCACAGCCTGGCCCAGCCTGATCTGAAGCCACCATCATTCCTAGAAGCCTGAGTGGAGTGTGCGTGCGCACACACACACACACACACACACACGGAAAGGATAGGGAACAGTGCACAGGCCTGAGCAACAATCTCACAGGAGCACTTCCAGGTGATGCCTGCAAAGCTAACTGCATATTACAACCTCCTAGAGTCCACAGAAAGCCTGGCTGCAGCCCACTCCTTCCAGAAGTTCCTCCACTCATGAAGAAACGGTCGTAGTTTGAGGGAAGGAATGTCTGCACCCCAAGAACAGCATGGTTCTCTCAGCGCTAAACCTCAGGCCAAAGGCACTCTAACGATCTCTGATTTCTCCCTTCTCAAGGAAGCCGAAGACCAGGAAAAGAATGTTCTTCGTGAGTTAAACATCTGAGCTGCACCCAGGGAACCCCCAACCACGTTCAGTGGGAATGAGGGTTAGCACACAGGCCAGCCTTGCTGAGGGGCCTGAACCAGGCCCACGTCCCCCAGTGTGTGTGGTGCCAAGGGGTGGAAGGTCAGAGGAGGCAGCCTGGAGGTCCGTCCATTCAGCCTGAGCCCGTGCTGCTGCCAGCTGTGTGGCCTCCGCGGGGCTGCCTCCCACCGTTACTGTTGATGAACAAATTGGCCCGAGAGCTGTGGGAGTGTGAGCTTGGTGAAGCTCCCTGTTGGGGGAGCCTTGACGCGAGGCCAATGCAAAGCCAACACAAAGACAACAATCATTTCGATCCTTCGATTCAGCCAAAACGAAAACGAATCCGGGAACGGGATCTTTTGTACAAAAGCTTTCCAAGAGATGTTTTCCGAACAGAATCGCAGCTTGGGTCTCAGGCATCAAGGGCCTTGTGGCCTCTGGTTTGCTCTGGCTCAGAAACCATTTAGCTTCCCCTTAGCCGAGAGGGCACAGCACAGGCCTGGCTCTGTGCTAAGCAGTTCAAGTATGTGATCACATGTGATCCACGGAGCACCCTCTGGACTGTGGATATGAGCCCTGGTGAGTCATCAGGGTAACTTACACCAGTCAGTGGTGGAGCCCGACTCAAGTACGCATCCTTTTTGTTTTTTTTAAGGCCAGCCTGGGCTCTTGCAAATTTGCTAAATCCAGCCAGAGGCAGATTTAGAAATGATACAATACAATCTCCTCTAACTGCACACATGACTTAAAAAAAAAAAAAAAAAAGTTGAATTGAGAAATTAGGGAATTCATCTGCAGCCCAAGAATAGCTGGTCAGGGAAACAAAACAACACCCAGACTCCCTGATAAGGTGAGGCCTGAGCCTTCCGCCTGCACCCCCAGCCCCCCCGACCCCCCTGTGTTGGGCTGCACAACTTCTGGTCTCTTTCTCTGGCAAGCCAGAGAAGCTGAGCACACTGAGGACAGAGATGATGACTTACCAAGCTGGCCTCCCCTCGGGCTGGGTCTGACCCCAGGCCAGCCACCTCCTGCTCACAAAGCTTCCACCGTCACTTGTAACCTGAAAGCAAAAGGCTCTGGAACTTGACCCAGCTGGTTAATGCTTCTGGGAGGGTGAATTCTGAATTTGTAAAAGAAAATGATGTCCAAGTCCGCAGGATGTCAAAATAACGTCCCCAGGATGTCAAAATAAGAAGAATGTCTTTAGAAGAATGTCTCTTCAAAATAAGAGAAGTCCCCAGAATGTCAAAGCCTGATGAGACTTTCAACAGTTGTTTGAACTGCCCCTGGGACCAGGGCACGGCACAGGACATCAGAGTAAACTGTACCTTAAGCCATATCAGAGGGGCCCTTTTACAGGTAGAGGAAAATCGTGTTTCTTTAAGCAACACTTATATGCTACCATCTTTTGGTTAGCATCTCAAACACACCCTGACTTTTCAAGGACAGGATTCACCTGAATTACTTCAAAAATTGTTCATCCATTCAGTAAATCCCAAACATGAGCTAAGCATTAAGTGAGGTGCTAAGCTAGGTCCTGCGGTACCTGGGTGAGCGGCCTGGACGCGGTTCAATCTCCCAAGGAGCTGCGTTCACAATGGTTTAAAATGCTTTTGCTTTTTCAGAAACAAAAAAGCTATACATTATTTAGGGGACAGTATTTGTAAAACAAAGTACAGGGCATCCATGAAAAACTAAGCAGAAAAAAAACGGAAAGGAAAGTGAGTTCCATGGGACTGAAGCTGGTCTTTTGAACCGAGTCGTGCTGGCGGGGCACTGAAGCAGCCCAGTTTCCCAAGCTGGAGACTGAAGGTGTCACTTGCCCGCACCGCGAAGGAGCCCTTGCGTGGGGACAGAGCGCCATCTAGTGCTGGTGTGGCCTCAGCACATGCCACAAAGGGGGGAAGGAGGCGCCTGCCTCCAGGTAAATCAGGTGGAGCTCACAAGGGCACTGACAAATGCCAGAAGAGCTGGCATGTTACCTCTCGATACTGTGAGGTGAGTGTTGTCACCATTTTATCAGTGACGCTGCGGGGATTCAGAAAGATGAAGTCATTTCACCAAGGTCCCCTGAAGTAAGGCAGGGATTTGAACTCGGTTCTTCTGACTCCCAGGTCATTGTCTGCACCCTGTTGACTTTCTAGCTTTGCTGGGGGACAGGAAGGGCCTGAGTATCTCAGGATGAGGCTTGAAGTTCTTGAGTGATGCCTCAGCCCCGCAGGAGAGGACCTGGATGCCATGACAGAGCTTGCATGGGCCTGGCCACCGCCTGCCTATGCCACCTGGGCCCACGCTGCTCCCTCAAACAGAGCTGAGCCCTGGCTCCTCTGCCCCACTGGCTGCGTTCCTGACATTCCATTCCATTCCGCACTTTCCTCACTTCTGGGTCTTTTACCTCCCTGCCCCATGCAGTACATTCCATCAGGAACCTTGTCTTTCTGCCCTCAGTGTCTAATCTGGTGCTTCTTTACTAAGCATCATCTGCCAAGAAGCCTCGCCCCACCCGTCCCAGTGCCAGGCCACCTGTCAGTCATCTGCTGCCCCAGCAGACGGCCACCCTGGTCCCCGGTGCCTAGCACGGTGCCTGATCCACGGTAGGAGGCTGACCAGTGTCTTCCGACAGGTGGATGAATGTCTGGCTGGATGGCTGGATGGACAAATGGATGGGACGAGAGCTCACTACCCAACTGGCCTCACCACTCGCTGACCAGCCAAGTTAGCCAATGAGCCCGTCAGGACAGAGCATCACGGTGAGGACAGAAGTCTAAGGGCGACTGGCTTCATCCTGGACTGTGGACTCGCCACGCCTTCTCACGATTAGGTCGGTTCTAGATCACACCTGAATTGCCCAGCGGAGTGTCTGGAACAGGTGCTGGCAAGTATACGGTCTCATGGAAGACAATCCCAGAAGTTGCCTGGTCAGTGGTCCAGAAAACCCCCAGCTGGCAACCTGGGCTCTGATGCGGAAACTTCTCTGCTCCCAAGGTTGCAGGCGAGCAGAGGGCAGTGTCCTTGTCTGCTTGACTTCAGAGGAGCCTTAATAACAAGACGGTCACTTTCTCAGAGGTCCCTAGAGCTGAGTGCCTGACATTGGAGAGTGGGGCAGTCCTCCTGAGGCCACACTTCAAATGGCTTGAACAAACAAATGGCTTGAAATGTTCAGAGCGGGGACGTGGAGGGAGAAGAGGAAAGTGGAAATGGACTACGAAATCTTGGGTGTTTCCAAAAAGCTGTCACTACGAGGGAGACAATTGATTTATTGAGTGCCCATAGTACATTGGCACTATTTCATATTCATAATGGGCCAATGATGTAGACATTCCGGGCTCCATTTTACAAAGGGGTAAATTAAGGCCCAGCTAGAATGCTCCTTCCTAACCTCTCTTCACTTTCATTCCTGTTGGGTTTTGTACCCCTGAGTCCTCAGAGCCCTGGAAAAGAGACAGTACTCAGGACATGAGGTCAGCGGCCCCAGATGGTCGTCTTTCCAAAGCCCCCTGAGAGCCCGACACACAGCCTGCTTCTCCACTAAGCCCGGCACAGCTGGCCCACTTTGGCCTACCCCTGACCCGTGCAACTCATTTCCTCCTTTTTTCCCATTATAAACATAAATGCATATACTTCATTGGGGAAACATCAGATTGAGAATCCCAGAGGCTCAAATCATTTCTCTAACCCAGCGTGACGGTGGCAAGAAAGAAGTGCTATTTACAGTCAGCTCCCAACTGCCCTGCCCCAGGCTCCAACTGGAATCTAGAAGGTTCTCTTTGGTGGCTGAGTTTTTATACAAAACATGAGAGACGGAAAAGAGAAAAAACACGGATAAAGAAAGGGGTAGGTATTTTAAGTCCCCTCTTGTAAATGTCCTTTTCTTTCACCAGGTAGGGTCCTTTTCTTCTTTTTTTTCCTGGAGATTTTAAAAGCTTGCACAAGTGCTCATCCCAGTGTTTTCTGCCTGTTTATGCTGGATGGGTGGACAACCGCACCTTCTGGACTCCCTGACCTCACCTGTCTTGGCACCTGAGGACCGATTCCTTGTTCTTCCTTCATTGGGCTTCTGGTATGCATGCTTGCTGCTTATCTGGGTCATGATAAAACTTTTGGCTTTTGACTTCCGGGAAATAGAGATGTCCACCTGTCAGACCTTCAACCTGGCTTCATTCTGACCCTTGTGCAGTGTATCCTGTCCCAGATCTTTACTTACCCCACATGCCCTGGAGTAACAGAGGATGGGGAAGAGATATTTGGGGGGAGAAATGGCTCTGCTCCTGGTCTCCAGTACTCAGCTTTGGGGGACATTGGAAGGAATGGAGGAGGAGGTCAGCAGGGCATAAGGCATCTCTGAGTTGCCACAATGACAGCCTCAGGTGAGTGAGGATAACACATGAGTGACATAGGAGGGCAGTTCAGACCATCGAGAAGCTAGAAGGGAGATTCTATCAGGCTTAACTAACTTAGATAATAAATACCATCTGTACCACACCATCACACTGTAGCCCAAGTGTCATGAACGAGATGATAGTATCACGTTCCCAACCCCCAAAATCTTCCAAATTTCCTTCATGGGACCAAAGCAATAGCTGTTTAATTAAAACAAACATTCACAATAGCAGAATCTAAAGACAGAGATACTGACAAATAAATAAACATAAAAATCTTGGCTATAATACATGATCATCCCTTATAAAATTGGTAATATCTCATGTACCTGGAACTTTATGGAAAACCATTTCACGTTTCATCATTTGGAATCAATAAAGGTTTTTCTAAGTAAAATTCTTTTATACTTCCTAAGCCTGGCTTAGAAAGTGTTTGCTCCTGCTAAGGGTCCATTTATCTGACCGTCAAGCTTCCTTTTGTTCTGCCAATGGGCACCCTTTTATCCCATCATTCAGCTTCCTCCTTTAGTTTTTTATGGGCTTGGAAACCAGACGATCATGTTTATTAGACAGTTTGAAAATCGAGAATAAATAGGATTTTAATGAGTGGCTCTGTGTTGCTAACCTATGTGTAAAATGTATGGGCTTTGGTAAATGGCTATTATTCTGGTTTTCTTCCAGGTTCTGGGTTGGTTGGGATGTTGTTAAAGTGAGGCGGCATGGTAGTGCAAAAAATCGAGTATACCCACCAGCCACTGATTAACTCTATGATATAGCATGGATTTGTTGTTCTTCTTTAAAGTAGCACAGAGGGGTGCCTGGGTGGCTCAGTCAGTGAAGCATCTGCCTTCAGCTCAGTTCATGATCTCATGGCTTGTGAGTTCAAGTCCCACATGGGGCTCTCTGCTGTCCATGCAGAGCCCACTTCAGATTCTCTGTTCCCCTCTCTCTCTCTTTCTCTCTCTCTTCAAAATAAATAAAAACTTAAAAAAATAAAAATAAAGTAGGTACGGAGAGGGTATGGAGAATTATTTGAAATGGATAGTCCATAGGTCAAGTAAACAGATTGACACTTGTTACATGTGGGGAGCCCTTTGAGAATTCAGGTGTTTTAAATCCATTGGTTCCCACCTACCACCCCCCCCCCCCGCCGCCCTCCACCACCCAATTCAATCATCTGGAGATATGGTAGCAGAAGACCATCCAGTGACCTCAAATGCCAGAGCCAGCCCAACCCACCTGGACTCTGCCAAGCCTCTCATATTCTGTGTTCTTAAAAGCTCAATATAGCCCCACCCCACCTCCACACAATTGAAATTTAGCCTATGCCTCCACCAATTTATAGATGCTGGTACAGTTATTTAAGGACATATTAGTCCCTCTTCAGATCTTGAAACCTAGACTATTACTCCAAATGGGATATTTGGCTAAGGCTATTTAAAGTTAAGGCTATTTAAATTGGATAGCCATCATCTTCAAGCGACCAAAATGCGATCAACAACAACATAAACTGTAAAAAGGCTTATCATTGAATTAGCAGTAAGTCTAGAGATAGATGATTCCAGAGTTGGCTGAGTAGCTCAATAAAGTCATCAGTGGCTCAGGTTCTTTCCATCCATCTGCGTGCCAACTTCACGCATTGGATTTCATTCTCAGCCTTGTTGTAGCATAAGCCTTGAGAGCTGTTGTTATTTTCTCTCTTGTAATGCAAGGATCTGACTTAGGCTTTGGTTGACCAGGCATCTTGAATAAACACTTTACCAGCCATAGGACTAGATAGAGAGATCTTGGTTCATTTCTATAACTGACCATTTGAACCTCTTGTTTCTGTTTTTCCCCCTCTTCCCACTTTAAATTCCCACTCCTGTGTTAAAATTCACCAACAGAGAATGAACCCATGAAACCCTGCCCACAACCCCAATAAAAGGAGAACCCCAGGCATTCTCTCCCTCTCTCTCTGTCTTCCCCTCACAACAACCTCACTGTGCAGCCCTAGGGGTGCTATGTAATTTCCAGGTCTTATAAGTAATAAATATTTATTTTTTCAAAGTTAAAAAAATAATAAATTGGACAGCCATGGAGGCAGTATTGTTAAAGGTTGACATACCAACTCTGGAATCAGATTTCTTAGACCACGTCAGCTGACATCCCTGCTGTGACAAGGTTGTGGCTGGAGAATGACAATTGGTCTTTACAAGTCCAAGGCAATCTTTGCTAACTCCTTTCCCTTTTTGCACACTGCCTATCCAAGGGGAAGGTCTGCAGAAAAGAAATCTTCCCAGCTGAGAAGACGATGACTGGAGACACGGTCCTGAAGAACAGTAAATGGGCTGAATGTGGATTGGTTTCAGTCAAAGGCTACCTTTGAGCCACATGCAGAGTTCTCAGTGAAGGCAGACAGGGCTCCAGCCTTCTCAGGAGTACAGAGTCATCATCAGCCACTGAATATATTGGGGAAGCAAATTACGGTCAGTGCAGGCCCACCTATGACATTCAGCTAAGGGTGCTTCATTTCTCTGTCACCAGACCCAGGAGGCTGACACAAGACTTAGGACCTCCTCCCCCTCATTCCTGGGAAGCCACGGAGACAGGACATTAATGGATGGTTTAGCCAGAGGGACCACACCATCTGGTAGTAAGTATAAATCAACCTGAAATATAATCAACCTTGACTTCTCATGGTGCCGGTGAATGATGATAACCAAGATACAGGCTGATTCTGTATTCAGTTCTCAATGCAATTTCCCGCCATGAATTCAACTTGGCATGCTCATGACAGCGGTGTGCAGGTGTGTGGACCAACTGGGTAGCAGAAATCCATGAGAGTCTATTCTACATGTTTACATTTAAGGGCCCATTTGTCTGACAGCTTTATGTGGGTGTGATGAACAGCCCCTCTAACTCACACAGAGAGAACCTTTGGAGAAACCACTCCCCAAGCCAATTACATCAAAATGGTGATACTGATGATGGTGGCGATGAAGATGATAATGTGAAGTTACCAATGGCGTCAGAGAAAACCTGCGTGAAATTCTAACAAGTTGGCTGCCACTCCCTGTAGGCCTCCTTGGATGGCCCTAAGGATCTCTTTCTCATGGAGCCAGTGGTGGTTAGAGCTGAAGAGGGCCTTAGAGACCACCTAGCCCAACTCATTCATTTTACATGTGGGGAAGCTGAGGCCCAGATCTATTCAAGTTGATTTGCCTAGGGTCTCACAGCTAGTTATAGGAGTGCTGTGGGTTCTACCTGGGGCTCAGTCCAGTTCTCTTCCCGTGATGGCACATTGCATTGCTGGGGTCTGCTCAGGCTGTGGACTACCCTGTTTCATGATGTCCTGCTCTCCCAGCTCTGAGTCTGCACTATAGAAGCACTGCTTGGGATCTGGACATGAGCTTGGGGATTTGAGATGGAGATGGACCCAGAAGATTCTAACCATTGTCCCTCTAGCTGAATCTTACCTTCACACTCAGACGTGGCCAAGACTGAGGTGAGACACATGCTGAGGGTCCCAATATCTTGGGAAAATATTACATGAAATGGACATTTGAGGTCAAGGAAGAAACCTCAGCTTTTACTAGGACCTTTTTAAGCAGCCCAAATAGAAGATGTGTTTTTACAAAGAAAGGGCAGATGGTTTAATTCCAGATTCCAGTGTCTTTGCAGCAAACCCCACTTGGCACCACATCTGACACATAGCAGGTACACAGTAAATCCATGAGGTTTGAAGGATCGGGCAAGACAATCAGTATCAGGCACAGATTTGTCCTCTCGGTTTATCGCCTCTTTCACTCAACAAACATTCGTGAAGCTCCTATTACATGCAAAGCACACTGTATGAAGTTCAAGAAGAGGACATCCAGACAGATCAGAATCCCTACCTTTATGGGGAAGGCTAAGCCAGCTGTTGAGAAAGATCTGCCTGATCTTTCCAGAAATCTTAAGCCAATTTTGTCATTATTTATACACTAGCCAGGACTGCACACAATGTTCCCTCTAGAGGAGGGAGCCTTTCCTACTCTCCACTCTGCCTCCTTGGCTCCTTCTGATCTTTAAGGTTTCAACTTCGATGTCACCTCCTCCAGAAAGGCCTCTGTGAAATGCCCTATTCAGACCAGCTATCTTATTACTGTCTATGCTGGACTTCATTGCTGGCCTGGGTCTTCACCCCCCTCTGTGTCCGTGCCCTCTGCAAGTGACTTTGATGTTCCTCTCATGACAAGGAGAAGGCTCTTTCCCCAAGTGCTGGAAGTAGGCTTGGCCACATGACTTGCTTTGGACAACAGAATGAGTTGCAAGGCATGATGTACCTGATCTCAGACACCCTGCGTGTTTAAGCTCACTTCCCTGTGCTTCTGCCATTGTCCTAAGACCATGAGACTAGCCTGGCCAGAGCTTCCTCAATGAAGGTACCCCAGAAAAGCCCCCCGTTCACCCACTGATCATGAGCCAGCCAGCTGAGATCCACTGACTTCCAGCCACGTGGCTGGGGAGCTCCATGAGTGTTGCTGTCACTGCTAAAGTTAGGTGGATTTGTCACATGGCATTATTGTAATCATAGTTATTGGGTCCCCTGAGTCAGTCTCCTGGTCCCTGCATAGGTGCCCAGCACAGAGTGAGTGCTTCGTAAAGAGCTGGCAAATAGACAAATAGGTATAGTCAAGGCAGGGCTACATCCCAAACTCAGTAGAATGAAGGACCCAGAACCCTGGTCCTTCACATGGACATGCCGTGACCACCTCTCTCTAAGATGAGGTGTGTCAACCCCACAGAGAAGGGCTTACCTCTGGCTTCTGGAGGTAGATCCCTTTGCCATCTTGGGTTAAGTTCTGAAAGGCATCTGTGAACATGCACCAGAAAGGAACACAGATGTGTCTGGAGACATTACAGACTGGTTCCTCCATCCATCCCCTCACCTGCAAACCCAGTTTTAGCCTGTGTGCAGCCATGTGTGCACTTTACAAGTGTAAGTGAACTGCCTCAGACCTTTGCCTCTGGGACAGGCAGGGTATACATGAGTTTGGAGCAACATAGCTGGGTTTCTTGGGTGCAGAGCCAGCGTGCCCCATAGCTCCTGGCCTATTGTTTCCTCCCTGGTAGCTGTCTTCTCTCCTGCTTGGACTGGGGGCAGGTGGGCAATCCGTGAGGCACGCAGAGGAAGCACCGGCCCTGCCTCCTTCCCCCCAGCTCACCCTCCATGTACTCTGCACGCAGCATCAAGTGGACGAAGCTGACGAAGTCCATCTGGAGGTTGGGGCCGCCATAGCGGATAAGCATCAGCTGGCAGACGTCATTGCTGAGCATGATTCCTGCATTGAACACAGACTCCCCCCATGTGTGCTGGGGACCTCATATCCCCTCCGCTCCACCTGAGGCCCCTTGATTGAAATTGTCCCTCCCCTTCCAGGACCTGAATCCTGATAACACGGGGATCTTCTTTTATGGGGCTCATTAGTTTAATTATTAGCCAATTTTCTTTGTCTCATCTCAACTCCCCCTTCCTGCCCCCTTCGGCCACCAGCATGAGGATCTTTTTAGCGAGCGGGTTACCGGCCTTCAAGGCAGGAGGCAGTCTATGCAGCCGTGGTCAAGAGCATCCGCTTTTGAGCCTGATCATCCTGGACTCAAACTCCAGACAACTTACCTAACTTGCCTGAGCTCTAACTTCTCCCTCTGTAAAGTAGGGATTATCCCACGGTGTTGAAGATTACATGAGAGAGTGGATGTTCCAACCCCCCCCCCCAAATGTTAGCTATGACCATAGTGATAGCAATAATAAATCCTTCTGTTATTTGCAGATCCACATCTTTGGGCCTCTGGACTCAGGGAGCAACTGTGCACATTGGAATTACTTCAGAAGCCACGCACCCCTCCCCTCCCCGCTCCGCCCGCAACATCTGCTCGGCCTGCACCTACCTGCATCCCTCATGGCAGCCTGCAGCTGGGTCCTGTTCAGGTATCCTGAGTGACTGCTGTCATGCTTGTGGAAAACCTCCTGCAAAGAAGCCACACCAAAGGCTCGGGAACCAAGCGTTTCTGTGCACCACATGAGAGCCCCCCCCCCCCCGGCCATGCCCCAGCATCCATGCTGCTATTGGCCATCGTGAGGCTCTGCCAGCAGCACCTGCTGCCAGCACGAGAAGAGGCAGAGGGTCCGGGCTTCTGAGAAAGGGAGCGTTTTTTGCTTTTGTTTTTGTCACGGGGATGGACAGTCTGGGTATAGCAAAATGTACTTGATTGAGGCACGTCATCCTAAACCTTGAAGGGCTTCCAACTTTCTGACTCAGGAAGGTGAGAGGGACAGTTGTGAGTAATAACTGGAAAAATGGGAAGAAGCCACTTGATGCAGGACTTTAAATGCCGTGCTAAGGAGTTCAGACTTTATCGGAAGACCGTGGAGAGTCTCAAACAAAGCAACACGATCAGATGTGCACTTTAGAAATCCAGGAGACTATCGGGGAGCCTGGGTGGCTCAGTCAGTGAAACGTCTGACTTCGGCTCAGGTCATGATCTCACAGTTCGTGGGTTCGAGCCCCGCATCGGGCTCTGGGCTGACAGCTCAGAGCCTGGAGCCTGCTTCGGATTCTGGGTCTCCCTCTCTCTCTGCCCCTCCCCCTGCTTGTGCTCTGTCTCTCAAAAATAAATAAATGTTAAAAAATAAATAAAAAAAAAAAAGAAAAGAAATCCAGGAGACTATTGCAACAGGCTCTCTGAGTTTGGGAGAGAGGGAAGGCTGGCCCACCGGAGGGAGAGCAGAGCAGACTGGGTGAAGAGTGGGGTACACGGGGCTGAAGGGGTAGTGGTGCCGCACCCAGCTTTGCAGAGCTGCTGCCTCTGCCCCTCCCTCAGGGACGTGTTGTGAAGACACGCTCTTACCTGACACAGCATCAGCTGCTTCCACAGGTCCCTGAACTCCTGGATGCTCACGGTACCCGACGCATTAAGCTGATAGAAGGTTAAGGTCAAAGCCGCCAGGGGAGTTGCACCCACACCTCTGAGAGCGGCAGCTGGCCCTCCACACGACGGGGTGCGATTTGTGGACAGCCCTGTCCCGTGTCTGATCTCCCTACTTGGCCTCTGCTGGCTGGTCAGTCCAGCCCACGGCTCCCTCGCCCTTGCTAGGAAAGGACAGAATGAGCCAGAACACAGCCACACTGGGAGAAGTCTGATGATGGCGGTGATGATGGTGATGAAAACAGCTACCGTCTAGTGAGACAGGAGAGTTCGACCCAGCCAATTTGATGTGATTTAAATAAAAAACAGTAACTCTTTTTATGTTATTAATTGCTCAAACCAACTTCTGGAAGGGGTCAGTCACAGGGTGGCTCTTTTATTTAGTCATTTTAGAAAAGGTTAAAAGCTTAATGAGTGGCTTTGAGCCATGTCCAAACACCCCTGCCTCAGAGAGACTGGGTCAAAATATCATCACACACACCTCCATCTGGGTCCTTCGGGTGGCTCTAGGACTGAGTTACACACTTTAATTACATTACTTCATTTTCACCTCATAGGTGAGGTGGGTACTCACTCCCCTCTAGAGTGGATGATAAAAGGGGGGCTGATGAACTTCCTGCATCTGATGATGAGGTTGGGACCTCCTGCAATGCCTGCGCACCTGACTCCCGTCCCGTGATGTCCATGCTGTCTGCAAAGTTTCTATAAAGACTGCTTTTGTATTCACAACCCTCCCACCATGCATTCACACACCTCTCTGTAGTACAGATAATTAAACTGTGATTAAATGGTTCACGTAGAAAGAGGGTTTGCTAGAAACATCGGAACCAGGAAGGCAGAGTCTGTGGCATGCACTGAACTTACTGAGCTCTGATTTCCTGATCTGTCAAGGCGAGCAGCCACTGCCCTGTCACCACATGAAAACTTGGAACCCTGAGGCTCTTGTAACAGTTTCTTGTTACTTGGGGGATTGTTACTAACCACCACCCAGCAGCTGCCTCATCCTCCCTATCAGGAAATAAGATTATTTTTAGCAATAGCTAATAGTGAAAATGTAATCGATGACAGCACTTTGCCTGGGTTACCCCATTTGCATTCTCCCACTGATACTACAGAGGAGCTGTAGCATGTCTATGGTGCACACAAGGACCTGGAGGCACAAGGAGGCTACATGATGTGTCCGAGATCACACAAATAGTAAGTGCTTGGGCTGGGATTCAAACCCAGGCAGCCTGGCCCAGAGCGAGGCTCTCCACCAGCAGCGTGCGTCCTGCCACAAACCTGAAAAGATACATCCAGTAGGGCCAGGATCCCCTGGCAGGCGTCCAGGCTGAAGAAAGGCTGGGCACTCCCCAGACCTGCAGAGGGACAGAAAGAGTCTGCATGGGGCCCCGCCCTAGGACTGCACAGCCCTTTTCTTAACAGTAAGAGGCAGCACTATCTAGGCCACCTGTAGGTTCTAATGACTGTCATTCATGGGGAGTAGCGGGAAGCAGGAACAAGAGGGCAGGGAAAAGAGAGAAGGCTTAGTGGTGATTCCTACACCCAAAAAGCACCATAAAACCCTGCAGAGAACACCTGATTATAGCCTGGTCTTCTTCCACAGAGGGTCAGATGAATGGAGCCCTGTGTACCTGGGAGAGAGGTACCCTCACAGAGTCACGGGCTCCCAAGTCTGAAAGAGATCTGAGACATTAATTTGTTCAACTTCCACCTAAATGGGAGGTTTCTTTCCTCAGGTGGTTGGTGGATGGTCTGTCAGTTACGGGTGCTCACTTTTTCACATGGTCGGATAGCTCCAGTCAGGAGAAATTTATGTTAATTCCGAAAGAACCGCCTGCAAAATTCAATCCCTAGTCCAAGTTCTGCCTCCAGAAGAGCATGAACAGACATCCGTCTGCTCTTCGATGTTTCTCCTGCATTCTAAACATAGCTTCTAAACCCTCTCCACCTTCTTCTAGACCCTATGCTTTGCCACCTTCTCTCTAAAATGCAGAACCAAGACGGGAACGTACTCCTTCAGCTACAGTTTGATGAGCAGAGAACAATGGGGCTATGACTTCCCAAATTTTCAAGCTGCACTTCCCAAAAATTATGTTCCAAAGATGATGTTCTGCAGAGAAAGTGTTTTGAGTTCAAATACATTTGAAATATTTTGTATCTATAGACCCTTTTTCTCCATTCACCATGCATCTTAGCATATAATAGGTACTGAGGAGCCAACATGGAAATTTTGTTTTTGTTTAATGCAGAATTTCCCAAGCACAATTGACCACAGAATCTAACCCCTTTTATTTCATGGAACACTTCCTAAAACTTCTTAGTCTCTAATCTTTCTTGCAACACAATTTCAAAAATACAAATCTAAATGTTTTCATTAAATATAGCCTGAATTCAGATGAGCTGATTTAGCAGCAACTTGAAACTGTTAGCTTGTGTTAAGCTCCAGGTCAATGAAATTAACCAGATATCTTTCACATAAACCTCCACAAAAATGAGATCTCTTCTGTTAGGAACTTATGCAATTAATTTTTAAAAAAATAATGAAATGGCAGTTTTTCATTATCAACCCGACTCTGTTTCATCTTTTTGGTTTTGGGCACACTCTGTTGTGAGCATTTTCAATTCTGCTATCTGTTATGTTAATGATTCCTCCCAGCTTTGTGCCATCTGCAGATCTGAAAAGCCTATCTCCCATGTCTTCTTCTGAGTCATTGATAAAAGCTGGGGAGATGAAGGGCACCAAGGGTAGAAACCAGAGACCCTCGTCTATACTTAGAGACTCTCATCTATAACATAGAATTACCCCTCCGGTTTTATATTTATATAACTCTTGGGAATGGAACACATCTCATGTTGCTACTTTCCAACCCACGTGTCATAATTTATCATCAGATAGTTTACCAAGTATTTTGCCCAAATCCACAGTTCTCTGATCTGCCAATCCAGAAATTCTCTCAAAGGACTATAAGAAAGCAATTTGCCCATACACTCTTTGGAACGCCATTTTGCATGCTTGTGATCAAATAATCTAAAAAATTATAAATGTGCACAAGCTATCTCTTCTAGATAATTTCCCTAGATTTTCCCCCCCCCAAGATGTGGGGGAGCTCTCATAGTCTATAATTTCTAGAATCTCTCCTTCTGGCTCTTTTATGATACCTGAATTTGGCTTTGAGGAACCATCTGGAAATTATTCCAAGCCCTGAGCTATACAACACCCTGGACTACAATTTGTTTGGACTTGAAGTCTTGGTTTCACATAAAGGAGAAGTAATAACATATCTTAGGTGGCAAATACCCTTTAATTGTTTGGTTTACTTTTTTCATTTTGAAGTCCTTCTTCCTCCCCAGAGAAATCATGTTCTTCTCTCTTAAAATATACATATAAACATTTTTCCATGGACTTTAAGCTTTCCTAATAATTTTTCTCAAGCGTCATATGAAGGCATCCACACTAGCCATTTGCAGCCCCCTAAGGGAATGTGCTCCCCTCCTTCGATTTTTATAGGTTGGTCAATTTAAATACGAGTTCATTAGAACGTTCCCTGGTCAGCTCGTCAATACTTAAGATTTATGTACCAGCTTGGGTATGGTATTCCACACAGAATTTATATGCCAAGAAGTACTCGGATATTCTACTCAAATTCTCAAGCTAGCAACACTTCAGAAATATTTATTTTCACAGCCATGTATCTCTACACACCCCAACTAAGCAAGAAAACCTCCAAAACCAAAACACTATTTTCCAAGCTACATAAACTTCTCTACTGCTTTCTCAGACCACATGATCCCCTGATGTAAGACACAGCTGTCTGGGGGACCATTGTGCAGCAATTCATGTGCTCCACAGGGGAAAGAGAACAGACCCAGGGTTCAGCAACGTTGTGTCCCCGGAGTCCTACAGGATGACTCTGAAATACTCACTTGACCAGGTCATGTGGTTCAGGACCTTCTGCAGCTGCACTGCGTTTATTTCTGGACACTGAAGGGGAAGCAGAGTGGCAGGAGGAAACCATCATTACCGAAGGCTCATTAGATGCAGAGCGGCCGCCACAAAAGAGGGCTGGGAGTCCACTCCCACATCAGCTCAGCATGGTACACATGCCATTTCTGGGTGGAATAAGTGATGCTGGGGGTCAAGTCCCGAGGACCCCAGCAGGGCAGGGCTCTTAAGAAGCAGACTAATAATGGTGATTTTCAAATTGGGTTTTATCAAGATGCTTCAAAAGTTCAGCAAGCTATTTGGTTTGAATTTGATTTTATTTTTTAATGTTTTATTTTTGAGAGACAGAGAGACAGAACATGAGCAGGGGAGGGGCAGAGAGAGAGGGAGATACCAGAATCCGAAGCAGGCTCTGAGCTGTCAGCACAGAGCTCAATGTGGGGCTCGAACTCACGAACCGTGAGATCATGACCTGGTCCGAAGTCGGAAGTCAGATGCTTAACCGACTGAGCCAGCCAGGTGCCAGTGAATTTTATTCTTAATAAGGCATCTTCAGCCAAGGCTCCAAATTTTAATTTCAGAGTTTCTCAGAAGCAATCCTTTACATTAACATTTAACTTTAAAAAATATAAATGAAATACAAGCAACATACAGTTGAGCTTATGAAATAGATACATACTCACAATATACCTTTTTTTTAATCTGTTTTTTACATATTGGGGTTCTTGGTGAGATTCCATTAGATAAAAGGACTGCAACAGAAAATGTTTGGAAACCTCTGGTATGGAGGAAAACCTTTATAACAACTTATGTAAGAGTCTGACTATCCTCTCTGACTACACTATGCAAAATTCCAGGGGTGAATATAAGAGAACATAGGTGCAGGCACATAGTGAATTAAATCCAGTGTTATGAACACAAGGAGCTCATGGTCTTCTAGTTTTAATGACCTCACTAAGGTGTCAGACCCCATATTTCTAGAGTATTTCTTGCCATATTCCTCAATGGATTTAGTGCCCTAAAGGTTAGGGACAGAGGGGCCTCCAGAGCCTTGCACAAATACCACTGGCCTCCTGACCTGGGTCAACCCAAGGAAAGAACTCAAGGGAACCAGGTATGTAGCCCCAGGCCCTCCTCTTCCCTAATGCCCTCTTACCAGCCCTATCCCCTCTCTAGGTGACCACCCAAAGGATCTTTCTCCTTGGGCTCTCCCAGACTGCTAGGGCTTGTCATGACCATGCTCTGAGCCACTACCGACACTGACCCTTGGCTCTACTATAGTCCATTTTCTCAGGGATTAAAGATTAAAGCTGTTTCTCCTACAACTGATCAATGTTGCTTCCAAGAAGAGATATGCATTTTACAGGAGCCTTCTGGAGACAGTCCACTTTCCCCCAGTTGTCTAAAAACTTGAGGACTTAAATAGAAAGTGGCAGTCTGGCAAAGAGCAGCCTTACATCGTGCTTCGTACACAGGGTCAGTATACAGTCCCCAGCTTTGCCCACTGCTCGCCACCACACCTGGTCAACTTACCTTTTCAAAGAGTTTAGTGAAGAATTCATCCTGCCCTTCATTTTTGTCTACTATTTCCTATAGGAACAGACACACAAAAGACTTAGTCGTTCACCTGGATACATGGACGCTCATGGGCGCACTAACGTCTCATGACCCCCAGGCCCCAGAAATCCCTAAGTTTGACCTTGTGCACTGTCTTAAGTTTTCTACCACCATGTTCACACATTCTTTGTTTCTCCAATTCTCACTGCCTTTGGGGAAGTAGCAAACAGTGAAATGGGCAAAAGAAACATCAGGTAGAAAGAAGCAAAAGCAAGTAAATGTATCACTCGTGTACCTGGGGCTCTGGACCCTCAATGACAAGGATGTGACCAGAAGGATGTGACCAGAACAGCTCCTCTGGTGCAAAAACAGCAGAACCTGGGGGTGCCTGGGTGGCTCAGTCGGGTCTGACCCTTGATTTCAGCTCAGGTCATGCTCTCATGGTTCATGAGGTTGAGCCCACATCGAACTCTGCGCTGACAGCACAGGGCCTGCTGGGGATTCTCTCTCTCTTCCTCTCTCTCTGCCCTTCCCCCACTCATGCTCTCTTTCTACCTCCAAATAAATAAATAAATAAATAAATAAATAAATAAATAAAATTTTTAAAATTATAGAAAAACAGCAGAACCTGGGTGCCCTCAGGGCACAACAGGTAATGAACTATGGGTGCCATGGAGTAGGGTCTGCAGGATCTGCCGACTTTCCCCCACAGCTTGAATGTGAGGGGAGAAGCCCACCATCTTGGCTTTGGAAACAGTCCCGCATGTAAAATCCCACTTGCCTACGTACCTTAGAGAAGACAGCACTGGAATTGCATCCAATTTCACTGAGGGAAAACAGAAGGCAGAATTACTTCTTGGGATCATCTGGGGAGCACTTTGGCCAACATTCTCCCTCCCCTGGGAACATATCTTCCAAGTTCCTTAGCCGTGTGCCATGTGGGCTTTGCCCAGCTCTCGTGCCTTATTCTCACATCTCCTGCTTGAAGTCGACAGAGCAGCCATGTGGCCCAGCACACTACTTGTCCCTCCCAACATGCCTGGCACTGTTCCTCATCTCCCCACCTTTGCTCACACCAAGCCCCTTTCGTTGTCTCCACCCACATCGAACTACTCCTACTCATACGTATGACTCGGCACCGACAGGCAGTGAGGCTTGAGGTCAAGTCAGACTACCCAGGGCCAAACCATGGAGAAAAAAAGAAAGGGAACTGGATTCTAAGCATTGAAGGGCTGTCGTGTCAAAACAATCATAAGCAGAAGAATAAGTTGGACTGGAATGTGTTTGTATATTGATTCACCTACACACACTTATGGCATCTGAGCCTGCTCATTGATGGCGGCCTCTCCTCATCTGCCCAATCCCCTCTATGCATCTCCTAGAAACTAACACCTCCCTGAAGTCAGCCCTGTCTCACCCCAGGACCATGGAAGTTTGGCTCAGAGGCTCTTCCTTGGTGTTCTCCTAACACCCTGTGCAGATAAATGCTTGCACTGGATGCAGGATAGCATAAATAACTACTCATATGTCCCGTCCCTTCCAGGCCCTGAGCTTCCAGAGGGCAAGGGCCAAGCCTGTTGTAGCTCTTTCTCTTGAATGTCTAGCAGACTGTTCATTTGTTAGAAGGAGAGCGGGGAGGAAGAGGAGAAGGATGCTCTCCATGCAGGGAGCTCCCTGCTCTCCCTACCCCTCTTCTGTGTTGGCCACAGACCCCGTCCTCTGCCATTTCCACCTCACCTTCTGTATCTCCCCTAGCCCCAAAAGGCCCCCACCTCCAGGGAAGTCCCATGTCCTTACTGAAAGATGTGCTTCCTGGAGAATACTCTCAGGACAAACTCTGCTTCCTGGCCAGCCTTGGATGTGCAGGGCACAACGAGGTATGTCCCTGGCTCCAGCTGCAGTTCCTGACTCACTTCTTTCTCTGTGAGAAATGCTTCAGGCCATCTTATGGGGGCATTTTTCCAGAAAAACTCAGAGGGCAGTCTCCTCTGGTCACCATAGTGCTGTGGGTGGAGGACGGAAGAGTCCCAGTTAAGGTGATCCCCAGGGTGTGTAGCCTGGCCTGGGACCCTTGGCCAGGAGACAGGATAAGGTGGTCTCTGATTAGCCAAACCCTACTGCTCCAGGGGAGGGGTGAAGGGGTAAGGAGTGGAGATGAAAGAATAGACCATGACAGGAATGGATACCGTTGCTGGAACCCTGTGCGAGGCTGAGTAGACATGTCAATTCACTTGACTTTATGTTAAAAACAACATCATATACAAATGATGTGAGAAACGTCACCAGGCCTGTACTTCCCATTTACGTTTAAGGGTGTGAGGCTCAGACAAGTCAGGTCATATACCCAAGGTCACCTAGCTGGTAAGAGTCTCGGCCACGGTTGGAACTCAGGGCAGCTGAGCCTCCAATGTCCATGTCCTTTACACTTCCCATGGCAGCCCCCATGTATGCGATACAACTTCAAGGTTAATTATGACATGATTATGGTCACCCATACAGGTGGACCGCCAAACATCTCCCCACCTACATTATAACAGCTACGTACTGATAAATTGGACATTCTACATCATCTCAGTGGAGGGGAAAGAGAGTAGGACAAAAGTTCAGAGGACCTGAATCAGGGCTCCGGCTCTGACATTGCCTGGACATGTGTGGGTTTTTTGTTGTTGTTTTATCTCATACTCTCTTTCTCTTACTCTCTCTCTCACCCTCATTCTCTCTCTCTCTCTGTCCTTTCTTCCTCCTTTATTTCTCTATCTTTCTCTCTTGCTGCCTCTCCCCTTTGTTCTCACTCAGGGTTGTGGAGGGAGACAAGGACCATAAGTAGGATCCTCACTCTAGTTTATATACAGATAACAAAGACATGACCTACCCACATAAAAACATATTTCACAGATTCTACTCAAGGCCACAGAAATAAAATAAATCTCCTGATGATGCATGCTTTCTTTATCAGATGATAAGAACTAGGGAATCATCCTATTGCCATCTTTGCCTTGGCCTCTAGGAATCTCAGAACTAAATTTTATATTCAGCCATATTAACTGTCCTAGGTTTAGGGCTCCTGGTAGAATCAACTGCTTACTTTATCCATGTATGACTTTTTTCATGCCTTTAAAATTTTTTTAAACTGTATTTATTTTGTGAGAGAGAGAGTGGGGGGAGGGACAGAGAGAGAGGGAGAGAGAGAATCCCACACAGGCTCCACACTATCAGCACAGAGCCCAATGCAGGGCTTGAACTCACAAACCACAGGATCACGACCTGAACCAAAATCAAGAGTCGGATGCTAACCGACTAAGCTACCCAGGCGCCCCTTGTCTTTTAAATCTTGAACTGGCTTATAGTTTTGTTCTGTCTATAATTTATTTTATTTTATTTTATTTTTAATTTTTTTTTCAACATTTATTTATTTTTGGGATAGAGAGAGACAGAGCATGAACAGGGGAGGGGCAGAGAGAGAGGGAGACACAGAATCGGAAACAGGCTCTAGGCTCTGAGCCATCAGCCCAGAGCCTGACGCGGGGCTCAAACTCCCGGACCCCGAGATCGTGACCTGGCTGAAGTCGGACGCTTAACCGACTGCGCCACCCAGGCGCCCCTGTTCTGTCTATAATTTAATTGTAGGTTGACATATATATATATATATATATATATATATATATATATATATATATATATGGAGAGAGAGAGAGAGAGAGATGCATGATATAAATAACTATTTTTAAAATTTTATAGGCAACTTTGGGAGCCTTCATGTTCCCACAGGAGGGAAAAAACCAAAACTGATCCAAGATACCTAATGCAAAAATGGTTTCTGTTAAAAAAAAAATCAGTTTAATTCAGTTTAATCAGTTTAATGTCAAATAATTAAGTTTTCCACTCCTGTTTCTTTGGGAAACAAAACAATAGCTGCCACCCTTTTGGAGGCTGGGATACCTCAAACCTTAATTGATCCTTCTAGGCTGCCACTGCAGGTAAGGGACAGAGTGGTTCTTGCCCTCTGCCTGGGCTTCTGTCCCACTTTCCTGAGCCTTTGCCCCTTGTCTCCAAGGAGATGGGCTGCATGGTCTCCCAATGTCCCATATGTTATAGATCTGTTTTATTATGAGCTTCAAAACTCAGGCAAGGATGTGATTACCATTCTCCCTATGCTGTGACAGCCTCTAGCTATTTCTGTAGGGATTTAATAAATTCTAAAATTTATTGGTTCTGCACCAGGCTCGGAGACCTCCCTATAGATGCAGAAGGATTTCTCAGGGTCCTTGGCAAGCACTCATTTCTTCTACACACACGGGCAGCCAGCATTTTTGCCAGACATCCTCGTAGCTCCTTATGTAAGGCTGCTACGGTCAAGCTGAACCTCACGGGTGACATCACTCCAAACCAGGGCCAGCTGGTCAAGTGTGGAACTCACCTTGCTCAACTGAAACACACAAAAAAAGAGAGACCTCATTAGGCACGAATCCAACTCTTGCACAAGCCCTAAGTGACGGAGGCTGATGTATAGGGAGGCTCTAGCCAGAGGCCCCCTTCCCTCCCTTAAGACTTGCTGTTCTAGTCAGGGACATTTTAATCCATCATCAAGAATTCTGGAAAAGGGTGAGGGAAGGCAACCTTGGCTCCTTGGGAGAGGAAAAGAACACCAGCCACCAGTACTGATTATAGAAACTGCGTGCCGGGCACCACAATAAAGCCCTGGTGCGTGATGTTCTTTTACTCTACCCTTTGCATAAATATCATCGTCCTCACTTTACAGAGGAAGCTGACGCTCAGGGGCAAGGAGGTGACTTGTTCCAGATGACATATTCCTAAGGGATGGAGCCAAAGCCTGCACCCAGGTCTGTTTGTAGACAGAGGCAGATGGGGAGGAAGTCGGGAAATGGAAGAAAGGATGACCAGTGGTGGGAGACGCCCCGCGAGGCCACATGCCCCCGAGGCCCACCTACCCTAAAGAGGTAGAAGCCAATGGCCAGGTGAGGCTTCCAGTTGCGGTGCCTGTGCCTGGGCTTCTGCAGCAGGGACACCAGCACGCTGCAGGGCATAGGGAACCTCCTGCCCTCCTGAAGGCTCCAGACAGACAGCAGGAACTGCGGGTTCTTCCAGAATGTGTCTGCAGCAGAACACAGAGAGGTGGGTCAGGCCTCCCCACACCCCTAGCAACTGGCTCCCACAGACCCAGGGCACCTCCCCTGGGCTTGCCACCCAGAGGTCCATGTGGACAGAGTCGGGTTCTCAGCCTCCCCTCTATCCACCCTCCCACTCCACCTCCTCACCCCGTGTTCCGCCATAGACACGCAGACCGGAGTATTCTCGCTGCTGTAGCCCCTTCACCCAGCACACTCACTGCCCGATGAAGTGACTGCATTCATGAACGGAGGAGAACATGTCCATGACCTCAGGGAGGTTTGCATTTTAACACGGACCAAGCCTTAGCTGAAGGGCAGCTTGAGCGTTGGGGCGGACCTCTCTGGCAGGAGAGGGGAGCCGGAGCGAAGGGTGCCTGGCCGGCTGAGACCGTACCCCATGGGTCTTTCCTTCCAAAGAGATGGCTCAGCACTTCCATTATGGAGAAAGGGACACAGTCACCAAACCTCTCCACTTGGAGAGTTCAGACACGTTTGCCCCCTGTAACCGGTGAGCTAGGAATCCTTGATGTTATGTCACTACCAAAACCGTAGGCAAGGAGGGGCCGATACAGATGATAAAGTTACCATTTCACTCCTGCCTTTAAAGGGTGGTTATTTCGGGGCGCCTGGGTGGCTCAGTCGGTTAAGTGTCCGACTTCGGCTCGGGTCATGATCTCACAGTTCGTGAGTTCGAGCCCTGCGTCAGGCTCTGTGTTGACAGCCTGGAGCCTGCTTCAGATTCTGTATCTCCCTCTCTCTCTGTTCCTCCCTCGCTCACTCTCTCTCTCTCTCTTAAAAACAAATAAAGATTTAGAAAGAAAGAAAGGAAGAAAGAAAGAAAGAAAGGAAGAAAGAAAGAAAGGGTGGTTATTTCAGCATGGAAACAACCTTGTCCTAAAATCAAAGATTTAAGCCACCCTTTTACTGTGGCATGTGTGCCGAGGAGGACACAGCCCAGGGCCAGAGCACACAGCTCGGTCAGTGAAGTCCCTCCACGCCTCAGCCAGATGGCCCGTGCAGGGTGAGGGCCTCACCACCATCCCCAGCAGCTCTGCCCGCATCCCCACCCCTGCTGGCCAAGCTGCCACATTAGCCCCAAGGGCCCAGGCTCCTGTGCGCGTGCTTACCTCGGGGTGACTTCATCGGGCCACCGGCCGTGATCCCCTTTTCCCATCTTCCTTCCCGCATGGTGTATGTCCACTTCTGGCCTACATCCTGACTCAGCAGGCCCGGAGTCAGTTTGCAGATGACCAGAAGCATGAAATGTGTTTTAAAGTCCTTCAGTGTCATCCTGTGGAGAGGAAGAGGGAATAGCATGACGTCTCCTCATCAGGACCAGAGTGGGGGCTGGAACCAAGCTGCCCCACCAGCCCCAGCCCCACACCACACCCTGCTGAGTTGGCCTTGGACACAGGAGAGCACAGCTGGCTAGATCAGCGTGAGGGTGCATCGGGGGTGATGGACCACCCTCCTGCCCCCTACCCGTGGCTGCAAGCAGCCTCCCACAATGGGTGCCTGGCGGCAATGTTCCTGTTTCGCGGATTGCGGTGATAAAGCTGAACTGAGGCGCTCATAACTAGCCAATTAAGATACAAATGTTTGATAATATTTGCACAAGTCGGTTCTCAATTATAAATTGATAAAATTCTTAGCCCCTACTTGCCAACTTTGTGGCTCAAAGCATGCTAGCCGAACTGACTGATGCTCAGTTTACTTATCTGTAAAGTGGAAATAATAGTATTTTCAGGGTTTTGCAGTTCAGTGATGACTTCCAAAGAGAGAGGGTCGCAGCGGTCTAGAACGGGTGCAGAATGGGAGAAGGAGGCCCGTGGGAACAAGGGTGAAGTTAAGAGTAAGGGCAAAAAGCGAAGGGCAAAGGGAACAAATGGGGCTCATGTCAGACACCCAGAAACCATATTAGCTCAGGGTGTCTTGGTGGCTTTTCATAAAAAAGGGGTGAGTGGCTTTGGGGCGGTTGGGAGTCATGTCATGGCGCTCTGGGGGGTGCAAGTGAGATGGCTCAGAGTTTATAATCTCATCTTCCTTTCAGGCCAGGAAAGGCAAAACCTCAGGATTGAGTGCATTGAGACAGAGCGCAAGTCAGAGAGAAGGAGGTGGCCAGCCAGCCCTCTGCTCTGCTTTGAGGGTCCACTGAGCCCCACACCAGCGGTCACAGGTCTCACTGTAGAGACTGTGACCGTTTGCAGGGGCTGTTTGCCCGCTAGACTGTGGGCCCCTAGTGGGTCTTCTTGATCTCTACACAAGAGGTGCCTGGCATACACATGGCACCCGATAAATAGGCTGGGTACCCAAATGTAAGCTAGAGTGTTTGTCCCAAGTCCCCGAGTCAGATACCAGAATTCTCCATCATTGCTTTTCCTCAGGAGCAGAATCTTCTCCTTGGGGCTCAGTAGCTCCCACATACCCGAGCTGAAAATAGAAAAGGGATGTTTCCAGGGGGGGAAGAAAGGGTTGCAGAGGACGTGGCAGAGATGCTTTAGTAAATCCTCTGCCATGTCATTATTTACCTCATCTTAATGCTGCTTTGCAGACAACCACACCTCACGTCCTGCTTTATAAAAGTAACACGTAACCTTAACTCATCCCTCACTGTGCCCCAAGCTCTGGGCCAGGCTCTCGACATACTTTCTCTCATATAAGGTTGACAACAATTTTTATTGCCGTTCTACACATTCGGAAACAGAGGTTAAAAGAGATTAATTCACTTTCCAGAAGTCACAAAGTTATGAAATGTCTGAGAGTATTTGAGCCTACATTGGTACTCTGTATTTTCAAAGCCCATGGTTCTGAACTTCCATTGGTGACTGTGAAGGAGTTAAGGCTTCCCTGCGTCAATTCCCCACCATAAACAACTAAAAATGGGAAAAAACATTGAAACAAACAAAACAAACAAACAAAAAAACCTGTTCTCAGATGTTAGACTGCAGGCAGCATAGGGTTCTGACCCCGAAAGAAGGGGAACAATGTCACCTAAACCAGTTTCACCTAGACTCCGCCCAAAACTAAATACCTGGAGGGTGACACAGGGAATCACATTCCGATAATAGCGATAATAGCGGAAAGCCCAGAGGTCATGACCGGTCACCAGAAGGTTGAGGCCAATCCAGATCGTCTACCTCTGACTCAGCAGGCTCAAGAGCACACTGAACCAGGAAAAGAACACTGGGTTAGACTCCAAACACCTTGCTCGAGTCATGCTGAGAGACCTCGAGGAATTCCTTTGCTAACGCATCAACATCTTCATCCGTAAGATGGGGATAAAACGCCCTACCTTACAAGAGCATTGGTCAGAGGACTAGAGGTAATGAAAATTCAAAGTGCTTGATGGAAATATGCAAATAGGGGAGACCTCCGCACATGTGAAGTAAGTGCAATTTTTACTTCCAAATAAATACAAAAATAAACATGGGCAGGGAGAAAAAAAAATATTCAAAGCCGCTTAGCACAGGGCTGGCAAGCTCTCAATAAACATTAGTTCAATCATTATAATGAATGAGAACACAATCTATATATCATTAAGCATCTCATGAATGTGAGAGCTTGACCTTCACAATCTGAAAGCTCCCCTGTCAGGCTGGAGCCCAAGAGAACACTTGTGAATTTGTGTGCAGGCGGCCAGCTCCTTTGCCGGCTTGCCCCGCCCCCTCCTGGCCCCTGGCAGCCGGTGTCAGGCGCTCACCTGTCACTCCAGTCCCCTTTCCATTCCACTTTGCCCCAGGGGTTCCGCAGCTTGACTAGATATTCTGGTCCATGTCTGCAGGTCACCTGTGCAAAAGGAGTCGCAATTTAGGTGGCTGGGCTGAGTGCCAGATGCAAATGTTGCAGATATCTGGGTGGGACTTGTGCCTGACAGATGAGACCTTGAAAGGGAAGATTAAAGGCACTGAGGGTTAAGAGAAGAGAAGAAGGCTCTGCTGCTTCTTAGCTGCTGAGACCTATGGCAAGTTCCTTAACCTCTGTGTTCCCTCATCTGTAAAGTAAAGCTAATTGTCACATCTCGCTGCAATGGGTTGAATGGCGGCCTCCAAAAGTCCGGTCTACCCGAAATCTGTCAGGGTGATCCTATTTAGAAAAAGGCTCTTTGCAGATGTAATTAAATTAAGGATCTCGAGATAAAATCACCCTGGATGAGGGTGGATCCTAAACCTAGTGACAAGGGAAGGGAAGGAGAGGGGGAAAGACACAGAGGAGAAGGCCATGTGAAGATGGGAGAAAAGATTGGGTTCTGCATTCCAAGCTAAGGAAGCCGGGAGCCACCATCAGCTGGAAGAGGTGAGAAAAAATCTGCCCCCCAGAGCCTTCAGAGGCTCTCATGACCCCTTGATTTTCAGACTGCCGGCTTCAGAACTGGGAAAGAATACATTTCTGTTGTCTGAAGCCACAGGATTTGTGGTGATTCCTTATGGCAGCCCCACTTGGCTAATATGCCCACACCCAGGGTTGTTGTAAGGATTGAGTTAACATTTGTAAAGCAGTTAGGACACTAGTTAGAGCAGAGTAAGTGCTAAATTTTGTTACATATGTTAAATAAACATGAAACAAAACATAGGCATAAACATGTAACTGCTATACTGAAAAGCTGCAAAAATAATACAGTTTCTTTATTGACCTCACCCTGCCCTTCCCTACTGTTAACAGTTTGCATAAGCAGGGTGTAATTATCAACTAAAGAAACGGAACATCAATGAAATGTCAAGTCGACTACATCTCATTTGTTTAAATGGATTTTTTTTAATGTTTAGTATTTATTTTTGAGACAGAGAGAGACAGAGCGTGAGTGGGGGAGGGGCAGAGAGAGAGGGAGACACAGAATCTGACACAGGCTTCAGGCTCTGAGCTGTCAGCACAGAGCCCGACGCGGGGCTCGAACCCACGAACCGTGAGATCATGACCTGAGCCTAAGTCGGCTGCTTAACTGACTGAGCCACCCAGGCGCCCCTGTTTAAATGGATTTTAACAGGTAAAAATACATGGTTCAAAACAAAAATTATATGAAAAGCGCTGTATTAAGTAGTCTCTTGCCTACTTAGACCTCTCTATTTCCAGCCATGCTTCCTTCCAAACACTTTGAATGCTTCTGTATTCAAATATGAATATATATTATTATTGCCTTTTTTAAAAAAATTTAATGTTTATTTTTGAGAGAGAGACAGAGCATGAGTGGGGGAGGGGAAGAGAAAGACAGAGACCCAGAATCCAAAGCCCGAGGAGAGGCTCAAACTCATGAACCACATGATCATGACCTGAGCTGAAGTCAGCCACTTAACCAACTGAGCCACCCAGGCGCCCCTACTGCCCTTTCTTTCTTAAAGAAAAAGTAGCATACGATATAAATTCTCCTGTCCCTCACTTTTTCTACTCAACAGCTTTCTGGAGATTTTCTGAGGCACTGCATGAAGCACTTCTCATTCTTCTGCAACAGCACACTGACATAAAAATCTAAGTTTTGTTAAAGGACTATGAAAATAAGTGAAAAGCTCTTGGCATGCACACACACACACACACACACACACACACACACACACACACATATGACTGGTGCAGATCTGGGAGGAGGAAGAAGTCAGGTTGCAGTGGAGTTCAAGAAATTTAAAACAGTTTAAGGGAATCAGGGACTTGGGGACATCAGGCCCTCCAGGGGACATCAGAGGGTGTTTAAGACTGAACCAGTGGATTTCTTACCTGCATGCTTTTCCGTGTGGCCTCCTCCACCAGGAGTGCCCTCACCAGGCACCCTTCAGGGGCCAGCTCAATGTCACCTCCTCTACGAAGTCTTTTCTGACTTCCCCCAACCCAATCAGGAGAATGTCTTTTCTCCTCCCTCTGAACCTTGAAATCCTTTTGTCTATTCTATCGGCCCCCCAACTTTCGACTTTGCTTCCTTACCATTCTTGCATATGATGTATCTCCATACCTGACTATAAGCTCTGTGTAGGCAGGGACCCTGTCTAATTCATCTTTCCCTCAATGGGGGAAGAAAGATGAATAGCAATGAAAAGAACCTGAGAGATTGACGAAAAGGAACTTCTGAGAAAGAAGTAAGAATTTGGGTGGGAAGCCCCAGATATGAAGGTCATCAGTGGCAGCCCAGAGTGAAGGGGTCTCAAGGAAGGGTTGGAGTCCAGCAGGGCTGGATGGCTGATCAGCTGGGCTGCCACAGGGCAAGAGGGACCGGGATGGTGCCCCACAGGTGGCAAAGGCCAGACCCACCCCATCACTCCAGAACACAGATGCACAGGTGCAGGGCACCCACCACCTGCTTTAGCAGGCCTGGAAAACCCATCAGACAATTTGCCTCTCTAGACTGGGCACAAATAATAACACTCACCAGAGCCTTGGTAAGAAGCCTTGGGAGAGAAGGAGAGGGGCCTGAAGAGAAAGAAAGGGGCTGGTTCCACCCACCTTTCTGATTCCTGTGAGGGTATAGGCATGGCCGCCCACCAGCCCGTTCTCCAGCACCCTCTCTTTCTGTGGAGGCAAGAGAACTCCTGTCAGCCCACTGCTAATGGTTTATGTGGGGGTCATAGGGACCTGTGTGGTCAAAGCAAGGGCTTAAGGGGAGGGCTGGGAGAGACCCACGCTGTATCCTCACAGTGGTCAAAGCTCTTCGGCACCCACAGTCTCATTAGAGCCTCTAAATCAGGGTGCCATTCTGCAGCGAGCCCCATCCCATTGTACACAGGACAAACTCAGATTCAGAGCTGCTAAACCATCATGTGGGGTGGCATGGCAGTTGCTCCTGGAGGCAGGGCTGAACCCAGAACTCCCTACTCTAGTTAGAAGTTCTTGGTTGTTACTAAATCAGGCAGTAAAGACCAGTTGTGCTAGTAAAGCATCTTGCCCCTGGGTGATACTTAGTCACTGTCAGCACCCTTGTCTGCATGCCGTCTGCATACTACTGTGGCCTTGCCCACCCCGAGGGTTCTGCATGGCCGCTCTGGTTTGAACATCAGGACTCTAGGTGTAGGAGCTGGGTGGGAGTGTCAGGGCCCACACTGAGGTGAGGACAGAAGTTGGTGGATGAAGGGGATGGGAACAGGAGAGGACATTCTGCCAGCACACAACCCACTCGCACCCCTGAGTGTGTCTGGCAGCCAATGAGGGTTCTGCTGTAGGTGGCCCAGGTGAGGATGTCCCAGAGGTTGCCAGGGGCCTCTGCCGGCTTGATGGTCATTGTCACCCCTCCAGTGAAGTCCACAAGTGCTTCAGACACCTGTCCACGCTGCAAGTCTTCATAGGAGCCAGACAGCCTGCCCGGGGAAGGAGTAAACATGGGAGTAGAGGGGAAGGGGCATTTGTATTGTAGCCTAGGATGATCCAAGTGAGTCTAGTGAACCCCCTGTTTGGTTCTTCTCTGGGCATACACCTGTTACTCCTTCCTTCCATCCCCGGGGCAAAGGAAAATCTGCACTCTGACTTCCTGTCCTTGTTAAATAACTCCATCCATTAGGGAAAAGACAAAATTCCTAACTGCTTGTTCAGATGGGGAAAAGTCTACATAAGGGATTCTGGATACATCACTTCTATATTCAAGGAGCCATACCTCAGTGGCTCTTGTACCTCCTTCCTCTTGCACTCTCCCAGCATTGATGAGTTAGAAACAGAAAGAGAGAGTGGGGAAGGGAGGGGAGGGAAGGGAAGGGAAGGGAAAACATTTCTGGTGGTTGTCTTACTTAGCATAGGCCTTTTCCAGAAGAGCTCCCCAGAACACGTTTTTGTAAGTGGAAGAGACAAAGACCAGCTGGCCAGCTGTATTCACAGGAAGTCGGTCATCTATCACCACAGGAACCCACTTCCCAAAGTGCCAGAACTGGAAGGAGAAAGTGTCCACTGGTGAGTAAAGATTGCCATGGAAGGCAGTCAGCTCAGGAGGCAAAGACATGACTCTTCCAAGAACCTTCTTTCCTATGGCTTCCTCTGGGCTGGGGCACCAGGAGGATACTCACCCAGAACTGGAAAATGCCGGCATAGTTCTCAGTGAAATTCTGATTCAGGGGAACGACACGGCTCAGGATGTCCTGATGCAAAGTCAGAGCTTGCAAAGCAGCCAAGAACCAGCAGTCACCTAGGCCAGAGAGTACAGCGTCTGCATGGATGTACCACACATTCAGGCACATTCTACAAGTGTCTGCATGAATCTATTGAGGACTTATCACATGTAAGAAATGCCTAGTCCCAATTGCTATCCTCTCTGGACTTGTAGCCTAGTTTCACAGAAGGGAAAGATCCACTCAGAGGAAGACAGTTAGTGAGGAGGAGGTGGAGAGGGGCATTGGCTGGAATCTCAACTTGACACCAAGAATCGAGTCAGATTCCTGGACCAGCTTTTGGCTTTCTGAATGCCACATCCTCAGGAACTTGGACCCAAACACAACCAAACTTTTCTAAAGTCCTACCTCTGTAAGTGATTTAAGTTCTCCTGAGAAAGCCTCAGCTCTCTCTGGACTCCATTTTTCTGTCTGTGAAATGGGTGTCACTACATTTCCCTTCCCCAGTGGCCAAGGTTTTTTTTTTTTTTTTCTATTCCCCTAAAAGGAAAGTTGGGATGAGAATGGGTTTACTTGGACTCTATCTGGGGTATCTAGTGACTGGTGTGCTGAAAAGGACTCATTAAGGGGACTAGAGTAGAGAGAGCACATTCTCCCAAGACAAAACTTACACCTGTCAACTGGTAATGAGGGTTATTGTTAGGCAAGTTTGGGTGTTCCCATACATCCTCAGAGGACCAGCTGTTATCATTTTCCCAGCAAGGCCACAGCACTTCAAGGTGGAGTTCAGGGTGGCCATTTTCCCCCATTGGGATCTCTCACTTCTCCTCTTCCACACCCTCACTCTGGGCTGGGCCAGGCTCGCAGGTGCCAGGCCTATGTCTCCAGGGGCTGTGCAGACTTACCTACCACTCCCTGGCACAGGTCCAGCCTTTTGGTGTCAGCAGAATAGAACTGGGGATTGCTGTGCAGCTCCTGCAGTGACAGACAGAATCATCCTTCTGACCAAGAAGAAGTTCCTGGAGCTACAGCGACTGTAGTTTCCCATACCCCAGGACTGGACTTGTGGGGACATAGATATAGGATACATGTGAAAGCAGGGCTGGCCCAGACAATCTGGCATATGGATTCAGCCCACTGTACTTCTCACTCCTTCTTGCAGCCCACGTAAGCCGGAGTCCTGGAGAACTCTGTGTGGGCACTGAGGTACAGGGCTGGTACCCACAATGCCTTTTCTTAGAGCTTCTGTTTAAAATGGAAGTATGTCTTTTGGAAGGTGTTCTTATGTTTTCCTACAGATCTTCACATTCTCCTCACTGTCGTCCTACATCTTCCCAACCCACCCCCCAAAATAATGGTTTCTTTGCCTTTCTATGCTGAGACATGGGGCAAGGTGGTGGTGGGAGGTGGGAAGGGGTGGTCTGTGCTTCATGGGAAGCACCGAACCCCTGGGGTTCTGCACTGGCACAGCTCTCCTGAGGTCAGGTGTATGACAGAATCTATGTCAGCAGTTTCCAAACTTTCTGGGAAAAGTAGAATCTTGGCTGCTCTCTAGATTGGGAAGCCCACTTGGGAATCTTATGCACAGAAGGGACTTGGTCTGGAGCTGCAGACTTTGATGAGAAGTCTGGATGGGCACAGAAGAGTAGAGAATTTGTAGCACACACTGACTTTACTTTGTTATAGATGTGACTGGGAAATTGTTTGTGTAAATCAAGTTTGGCGGGGGCCAGACTGTCTTTGAACACATTAAGTCGCCTTTTAAAGGAACCATCAGAACACTTTATAAAGTGAAGAACATTGTTGTAAAGTGATTAATAGCTTCTTAATTTATGTGTTCCATGGGCCTGACTTTGGGGTTGGGAGTGAAGATATGTGAAAATGTGTCTCTTTGCAGATGGCCTCAGCAGAGACTCAGGGCGTCCTACCATCTTAGATGAGGTCAGACAGTACTTTGGCCACAGCTGCCCAGTGTATTTCCGGGGAGGAGCTGAGGGAGAGGCACACCTCAGACCCCTCTCAGCATCACCCCTGGTTTTCTCCATCTGGAAAATAGGAATGTGGGCACTCCCCCATTCCCCTCACATGGAAATCAATGACAGTGAGTAAGATGCTGCATCTGGAACACTCCACCATTCTTTGGTCTGGGTTGACTTGGGGTGTGTGTGTGTGTGTGTGTGTGTGTGTGTGTGTGTTGAGGGGATGCTTCCCCACAACTCCCCCCTTACCGGAGGCCTCCTCCACTGCAGGCCGGGCGGCAGCTTCCGCAATAGGGGCCCGCTGCCCACAGAGCACAGGCTGGCCGGGAAGCTGTCATCTTCAAAGAGGCGGCCTTCCATCAGGCACTTTTCCCTCAGAGCCTTGTAGTCCTGCTTGGGGAGCTGCGAGGAGCCCCCCAGTGAGTTCTTCTGCCCCATCTTCCATCTGCCTCGGAAAGACAGACACAGAGACATGGCAAGTGTGGATACGGACCCCCGGGGTCTTCTGGGATGGTCTCTGTTGCTCCTGGAATGGAGAGCCGATGTTCAGTTTACTTGCTGCATCCAGAGAAGAGAAGGATGGAGAGAAAGTGAGATGGGCTGGGGCACCTGGGCCAGTTCTCGTCCTAGAGAGTGAGGGTCCTTGAGTGCTTGCTCCAGTGCTGGGGCTCGAGTTGGGGGTCCAGGCTCCACTACCAAGGCCTGAGGGAAAAGAGGGGTGTCGCCAGCCTTAGGCTGGGTCCTGGGCCTGTGACCATGCCAATGTCAGTGGGACACTTCTGTTTAGCAGGGAGGTGGGGAGGAGGGCAGCAGGAAGCAGAAGCTCAGTCCATTGGGCTTGAGGGTCCTGGTGCCAGACAAGGAAGGAGTAGTGGCTGCACCTTCTGTCCTGCCCCACAGAGCCATCACCCCTACACTCGCACACATCCTTCCTCCTGCAACTTCCCTGTCTCTGGCTTTCCTCATTCTATATTCTCTTCAAAATTAAGTCCTTCCTTAAAGACATTTTTGGCAATGTAAAAAAAAAAAAACATTTATGTACATATCATGGCAAATACTGACAGTTGTCTCTACCTACCCATTCACTCCTTTGCCTTATTAATAGGATCTCAGTTTGGGTCACTCAATTATAAAACTTGATTTCCAAGACCTTCTTGTAGGACAAGTTGGCCACCAATACAGTGCTGGCCAATTAGATCAACATGGTAATCTATCAGGTGGGGCTTTTGGAAAAGCTGTGACTTTACCAGCTTTCCCAGTTGGCACCACTTTTGACCTCTGCCCTTTCCCCTTCCTAGAAAGCAGATGTAACACCTGGAGATAGAGTAGCTGTGCTGGGATCACTAGGAGAAAGCCACATGCCAGGAGTCTGGATCTTGATGATTTCCCTGAACACACGTACAGCCTTGGTGGCTTGCCTCTAGACTCATTACATGAGAAAGATAAGCCATTTGCTTATTTAAGCCATAGTGGTGGCCAGACTCTGCAGGGTTCTCTACGTCAACCACTGTTGTGTCTGTTACAGGCAACCACAGCACTCCTAAGTGACAGTCAATGGCATGCAAAATTTTACATACATTTTCGTGAGATCAATGGATCCTCCTTCTGAAGCTCGTCAACAAGCTTCATGTTAAGAGCTCTGCAAGCCAATGGGACCCCACCAACCCCAATATTCTAGTGCTTCCTTACATCTCCTACATCTATTTTTGTGCAGTGGTGATTCCATAAGTCAATGGTTTTATGGCCTCTATTATTTGCATTCTTGTCTACTTAGAATCTGAAAATGTCAGAAGCTAGAATAGGCTTTTGAAATCATCAAATCTAGTATTTCCCCAAAAATATTTTAGCTGTGGGGTTCCTTCTTCAAATGAAATCCTCTAGAAACTCAAGGGTAGAGGCAGGTTGGACCACAGTGCATCTTTGCAAGGTTTCTCATTTTATAGTTTGAAACCCACCAGTCTTATCTAGCCCCACTCATTTTTTAAGTATTAAAACCAAAACCCATTCATCCATTGGCTCATCAAAAATTTTACTGGGAATTTGTCATCTGGTGGGCTTGAGCTAGGTAGGCATCATTCCCCAGAGGCAGTCCCTGCCTTTATGGTTCTTCCAGCCTAGTGGGGATCAAATGATCTTCCCAGGGTTGCATGGGAAAATTTCACCAGAGCCCTATCCAGACCCAGGGCCCTGATCCCCATAACAGTTCTCAGCCCTCAATGTGAACAGCTCTCATTTGCACCAGTACAGTGCTTGGGACAGATTGTATATGCACTCAAAGCAGTCTGCCATCAAGTCTATGCCAAGTACAAGTACTCCCTCACAGCGGTAGGATGATCTGCAGGTCCTCATCATTTGTCAAGGTCTTACCCATCCTCCAAAGTCTAACTTTATCTCCTCCACCAGGAAGCCTTCCTTGACTTTCCGGTCTTCACTGAGTTCCCCTCACCTTGCCTGTCTACTGACCCACTGCCTACCTCCTAGGACACTGGTGCTTCTAACTGGTGCTTCTCAAATTATCACTAGCAAAGTACCTATATTCTTTTATCTTCAACTTGTCACACAAATTAATGAATATAAATTATTAGAAAAGTGAAATTTAAAAAAAGATATACAAAATACAAGCCTTCCTTTAAAAATTCTTTTCAGGGGCGCCTGGGTGGCGCAGTCGGTTAAGTGTCCGACTTCAGCCAGGTCACGATCTCGCGGTCCGTGAGTTCGAGCCCCACGTCAGGCTCTGGGCTGATGGCTCGGAGCCTGGAGCCTGTTTCCGATTCTGTGTCTCCCTCTCTCTCTGCCCCTCCCCCGTTCATGCTCTGTCTCTCTCTGTCCCAAAAATAAATAAAAAACGTTGAAAAAAAAATTTAAAAAAAAAATTCTTTTCAGATTCAACAGAAACACAATTATTTGGTCCATTGCTATAAAAGTTCCTGAACACTTACCCTTGGTTTTGTATTTAGCTCATCAAGCGCCGTGAGGGACCAGTTCACGAAACAGCCTTGTCCTTGGATTCCCCTGCGGGCTCTGCTCTGAGTGATTCACACACTGAAACCTCACCTGTCTAACACCCGTTTTCATCCCCCACAGGATTAACGCTGGTGGAATGCCGTTTGTCTCACACCCTTACCTCTCTCTGAGGTTAGTCTGACTCCCGGTTGTTCTATGTTGCAGGTATGCTTCCTGGGGGAAGACCCAGCCCCGTCCCAACCGGGGTTACAGGGATCCAAACACTGTTACTGGGGCCTTGTGTTTTCCCCGCGAGTTGCTTACTGATATGGACAATCAGGCGAAGCTTCCTGCACCACATTTACACTTATAAACAAACACAGAGCCACAGAGAGGCTAAATCTTGCTGTTTTTGTCCCTTCAAGCCTGAGCGGCAATCCTTCACAGCTTGTGACATGACAAATAATAACAGGTCCCTCAGCTTCAGAAGCTGACCCAGGCTCGTGCCCTCCTTCCCAAGGGCTGGGTCACACTCAGATCTCTCCCCATGTCCGAAAACATCCCATCACATAACGAGTCCTGGTGCCTCGTGGGGCTCAGAGGATAAAGTGCCCAACACAAGATCCTCTCACCCTCCAAATTTCAGAATGAAACCACACACACAAATATCTTGCCTTTAAATAAGTATTCCTAAGGCACTTGAAGGAGAGTCTACACCCACATGTGGGCAGTTGGTGATTCTTATATGTCCTCTGTATGTTACAAGCTGTGGGTGAAATCAGCTTGTTCTCAGATTGCCACAGCTCTCTGCAAAGGGCCAGATGCATCTTGGCTGTATTTGGAAATTAATTTTAACTATTGTAAGTAGACAGTGCTGCAGCAGGCCATTAGCATAAGACTATGCAAATGAATGTGGAAAAGCTGACCGGGGCACCTGATATGCAAGTGTGCAGCCTAGAGACACCCCCCCCATGCCTGAACGTCCTTTCCTTGCCTCCCCAGAGGGTGCTAGACTCCTCTGTCACGTTCTTCATGTCAGGGTTCACTCATACTCAGCAAATTAGTACTCAGAGCCTCCACCTTCACTTGTGAACATTGGTTGTCCTTGACTTCGCGATAGACGTTCGGGGCAAGAGGAACATTTATGATGGGGTGTCCCTCGTGCTCCTAATCCAGATGAGGCCTTTGGGTGCTAACTGGCTGGTGAACACTGAGGGGCATGGCCAGGTGAGACACCTGAGTGTTCCATGCCTTGAGTCCCTGCCCTGATGTTCAGTGAATTCAGATGTTTACTGAGCACCTACACTGTGCCAAACAGTGTACTCACGCTAGGCACATACACTTAGCCCTTAACTCACATAAGGGTAGAGACGGGGCTCTGGAAAAGAAACAAAAGAAGTAAGAACCACATTCTCATTCACAGGTGCTACGGACCTAAAGAATCCTCTTAGGGGATGACTGATTGCCAGAGAACTCTGGCATCCCGCCACAACCCACCAAGCTGTCAGAGGTAAAATTGGAAAAGAAACCTAGGCTTCTCACACCATGGTCTGTCTGCATGATAAAAAGCATCGTATTGGAAACATGATCAATCCCAGGCTCTTGGCAGCTGGAACAAAAGAACAAGACTACGTGTCGGCCCTGCCTGATTTATCTTGGGCAGGGACTATACTTCTTTTGTGTCACTGGCGAGGTACAGTGGTCATGGAGCACTAGATGTGGAATTAGAACACCCAGAACGTGGCTGGGTTTGTCCCTTCTTACCTGTGTGACCGTGGGCAGACCCCTTATCTTTTCTGAGTTGGTTTCCTTACCTGTAAAATGGAGCTCACATATACTGTGTCCCCTCTCAGAACTCAAAAGAGATAACTGTGTAAAGTAGTTTGAAAAAAACTTTAAAGCGGGAGTTGGCAAACTGTGGCCCATGGGCCAAATCTGGCCCACCACTGGTTTTTGTAAATAAATTTTACTGAAACACAGCTACACTTACCTGTTTTTGTACAAGGTAATAGTCTGTGGCTATTTCTGCAACATACTTTACAACAGCAGAGTTGAGTAGTTGCAACAGAGATCATATATTCAACAAGCCTAAAATATTTACTGGCTGGCCCTTTGTAGAGAAGTTTGCTTAAAGCACTGTGTAATTCACATAGACTGTTATTGCACAGGGGTAGGCTCCAAGTAGGAATTCAGAGAATAAAATGTGATTAACTGGGTCCATCATGAAGAATTTATCTTAATGCAACGGAATTTTATCTCTAATTGATTCATTACTTTTTTATAGACTCTTAGCATTTACAGTTACATTTGTGTCTCAAAAAGACTTGAAGATGTGGCCTGCCATTTCTCTGTGCTAAAGTCTTGTCTCTAATTAATTTTTTTAGATGTGATGACATCAGACATTCCTGGGCAGCTTTCACGTGGTTTTGCGGGTACTGATTATGAATAGGAAAACCCACATCTCTATAAACAGATCATGACCTGTTTGTAAAAGAGAAAATTATTTTGCAGTGTAGGGGAGCAAAATTTGCCACCCCAAACTGTCTCTTTGGCATGTGAACTATTTTATGCTGATTATTTTTAAGAAACGGAGGACTCAAGAAGTATTTCTTTTTTTGCCTCTCTCCTGACTGCCTAAGTAAGAGAGTTTAGATAGAGGACTTATTTCAGAAAAGGAGCTATTACCATAGATAACTACAGTACAGTATGAATTAGGTGTGGTAGACAGGGTAGGACCTAGAAAAGTCTGTTGGTTAAAATTCTTCTCTGTCTCCCATTGTTGCTATAGGCTCAGCAAACATTTGTTTACCAAACATTTACTCGTTTTCATCTTCCTGTGGATTGTCTCCCTTTCAAGTCCTCAACCCTACCTCCTTTTCATTAGCTTTGAATGGCATATAAGCCTCAATTGCCTGATTGCCATATTCTTTTGGACCCCCTTACATAATTAAATTTGATTTTCTCTTGTTAATCTGTTTCATGTCAATTTAATTCTTAGACCAGGCAAAAGAATCTGGGAGGGTAGAGGAAAGTTTTCCTCCCCAACAGCAAAATTAATGGTTTGAAAGGATCATGAAACTTTTTACTATTTAGATATGTCTAATTTAGATATAGTTTTTAACAGAAGACCCCAAGCATTCCTTTACTTATTGGATGAGACATTTGTCTTTGAGGAAACAATGAGGAATGTGGCCCAACTATGAGCTATTGAAGATAAGAATGGTATATATCTTTTTCTGGATTCAACAAAGCCAGGCAATATATCATGAATAAACAGATGTTTGATAAATGCTTGCTGACAAGCTGACTAAATGAACAAATGGATGGTTCTTCATTTGCAAAACGTAAAGAATGATAAAAGCCTGCCCTCCCTGCCCCTCCTGATGTGAAGCTTAAATGAGATATAAAATGTGAAATTTTTTTTCTGAGCCGTCAATCATTTGGCTGCTCTTCTGTTGTTCTGATCACATCCCTAAGGACTAATTTAGGTTGAGGTTTGCTTTCGGGGGCTTCATTAACAGCCCTCCCTTCTAGTCCATGCTGGCTTTGGGGTTACTTTCCAGAGGAATTATGCAGATTCTAAGGCAAAGCACCCTGGGGAACAAAGTAAAATTAAGGTCAGCCTTCAAGGAGAAAGGAGTCTCCAAAGGGAACATACACCTTGGGAATAGATTGGGAGGAGGAGAGGCAGAAAGCCTCCTGCTTAGCTAGTGTTCCTGAAGGTTCCTATGGGCTGACTGTATGCCTATTTGGAGATGTTAAACTTTTTTGGAGCTCTCTACCACTCCCAACTGCCCCATCTTCCATCTGATTCCATGGGACACTGCACAGCCACAAATGTGTGGCCTCGTAGAAATACAGACACCTTTGGGGAGATAGCTTTCCTTGGGCTTAGGAATATTGACTTAGCTGTGTGGAATGATGTCACTCATTGCATATGAACCAAGTATCAGGCTAGAAGGAATTTGGTGGTCACCCCATTCAGCATCTCTGTGTACACGTGAGACATCTGAGGAAGTTCAATGGGCCCTCAGCCTGTTTAGCCATATGGGGATGAGGCCCTCATCTAGAACCCAAGTGGGGTCACTCTGTTCCCTCAAGCCTGCTTCTGGTCTTAACAGCACCCACCCAGGGTCAGTCCCTGCCCATGTTTCTCCACCACCGTCCACACTTTTAATGGACCAACCCCTTTGATTTGTCTCCTTTCTGAACATTTCAAAACACATTTGAATAAGAATCAGTTTTAAAACAGATCTAAATTAGTTCCTCTTATTTTTTCCAGAGCATTTGCATCTTTAAAGCATCCAAGACTTAGTGCTACACTACCTGGTCAGACAGAGGTAGTTTTTCTTCCAACTGATCCTACATTTGCTTCTGAGTGGCCATTCCACACCACTCCCCTCAGATCCACACAGTCCATAGCCTCAAAGCAAATGGCTCACCTCTTGGTGTTTTGGCCCCCTTCTGTGTAAACAACCTGCAGCACACTCCTCTCCTCTATCTCAACTTATCTTTTTATGTGCACACAGACACAGGGTTTTTCTTGCTCTCTCTGGTTCCAATGTATCCATCCTTCAAAGTTCAGCCCAAGTTTCCCTTCCTCCCCAGAGTCCTCTCTGCCCCTCCAGCACACTTGATCTCCTCACAGGTGAGTCTCCTCTCTGATGTACCAACGTATTACCTTAGAAAAGGTATTCTGAGGGTCTCTGATCTTATGCAACAGAGACCATTGTAAAAGGAGCTGCCTGGAAAGGACAGTCCTGAATCTGTCATGACCTAGCGCTTACTTGACCATTGTTCAAGTGTGTGAACAGGGTAGGAGGATGCTGAGTAAGAGCATTCCCTGCCCCCACAAAGGCTCAGTCCCAGACTTGAGGAATGATAGCCCCACATCTTCAGTTATGATTTATACTACTCTAGAATATCATGCTGTGTAGTTAGAAACTAAGACAGAACTTTGGAAAAAGTAAGTCCATCAAAAACATCTTTTAGGAAAACTATTTGTCTATAAATACTAAAGCTAAACATATACACATCCTATGATACAACAATCCCTGGATGTAACCCAATAAAAATGCTTAAATTTATGCACAAAAATACATATACAACAGCATTCATAACAGCATTATTCAAACTAGGCCTGGACTGGATATGGACTACCCATATGCCCGTGAACATGGATGAATAGTATTGGGCTACATTCACACAACAGAATACCACACAGCATTGAGAATGAACAAACAAGAACTACTTGGTACAATATGGATAGAATTCACAAACACCAGTGCTGAGTGAAAAAATCCAGGCACAACGACCCTATGATGACATTTACGTAACTTTCAAAAAAAGGCACAACCAATCTCTGTGTTAGAAATCAGTTTACTGGTTACCCTTGGGGTGCACACATTTATCACAAAGCCAATTATGCCACTAATAGATGAGTCTATTCTATTCCTTTCTATTGATTGGTCAGTAGAGAGATTTACAGGGAGATTGAAAAGTGGTAGATTCAACTCATTTAAACAAGGCTTTATTGAGTGCCTCTACATGGGCCAGCATTGCTTTTGATGATAGGAGTACAGGATGAATTAGAGTTTCTGCCCACAAGGAAATCAAGATCAGTGGCCAGGCTCTCCCTCTGGGGAGGGCCTTCTTCTCTTCACTGCAAGGTGCTCACGCTGTATAATGGTCAGCACCCACCAAGTCCAAGAATCTTCATTCTAAAAGTCAAAGACACCCTCTCACCCTATCTTGTCAGGGAGATTCCCCAGATCAAAAAAGGTAGGTCCACTCCACTGGCTCAAGGCTAGGATCACTGTCCTAGCCTTGAGTTCCTGAAGACTACACCTGGCATTTCTGGAACAATGTTTAACCCATATCCAGGGTGCATCCCGCCCCAAACCACAAAAAAGGATGACAAACTGAGCTGAGAGCTGACTGCCTTCCTCTAGAATCATCCAGAGCTTCAGTTAGTGACTTCTAATGTCCGGAGGCCAGCAAATGGCTCCAACCACAGTGACTTCTAGATTTCTGGTCTAAATGAGTTCTAGCACCATACAGATAACTACTCTGTGAGAGATGTAGGGAAGGAAAAAGTTCTCCTCGACACTTTTAGGGTCCTGGCTGGGTCTGAAAATGAAACTGACAAAGACAGATTAACAGGAGAAAAGCACACAGATTTATTGACTCTTTACATGAACATAGGGGCCTTTATGTGGGAACACGGGAGAAAGACCCAAAGTGGCCAAAGCAGGAAGCTTTCATACCTTTTAGACAAAGAAATAATAAATCAGAATAATTGACCAGACAAAGGAGTTTGGGCTAGTGGTAGCCCAACTAAAACTAATTAGTCCTAAACCTCTTTAACTAAGACATGAACTTCCTTATCTAGGACAAGAACAAGGAAGATAAGGGTTAGTTTAAGTAGGTGTGTTTGTCTATTGCCTTCTCTGGGCCTGTAAGAGCATGTCTCCAATAAAAGGAGAATTCATTTCCTGACTGTAGGCAGAAAAGGGAGAACTTTTTCTGTGTTTACTACTGCTCAATTGCCTTCAGCTCAACATAATTTTTATAACAAAGAGGCACATTTTAGGGTGGCACATTCTGGTTTCCTTCAGGAACTATCTCCCTCTCACAGAATGTGAACAGCATCACTGTTGTAGTCTTCACATCTGATTTCACAGAAGTCAAACCAGCCTCCCTATTCGCACCCAGAGAAGAGCCTACCTCCCAGAACATCAGGATCTCACAAGGCTCCAGACAGGAACCAGTCACCTCCCGACCCCTTCCAAAATCAAGGAAGCTCTGAAGCCCCCTGGAATGCTCTGAGCCCTGGGAAATGTCAGCACCTAGAAGTATGAGTCACTCCACAAATAACCACGGATAGAAATCAAAGCTGGAGGAACCTCAGAGATCCCCTAGGCCTGAAGACCCCCTTCTTTTAATGATGAGATGGAGGCCAAAGGGCTGAAGTCTATTCCTTAAGGTCACACGGATTCGCAATGGCAAAGTTGAGAACAAAATGCAGGCCTCCAGACTCCACAGCTCTTTCCATATGCACTCTAACCTGCAAAGTTCAAGCCAGGAGAAGCAGCTACCTTTCCCTCATCTTCTGAAGCCAGAGTCTCTGGAGGTCCCTAGGGGCTCTGGGCTAAACTGGATCCACTCTTGGAGCTAAAGAAATTTACCTGCACTGAAGATCTTGCTTCTTTAAGCAAATGGACAGGCTCTAGTCTTGCTGCCCAAGACCAACCTTATATATGGGCCTTTTTAAGCGCATGTGCTTAGCTGTGAGTCTGAGTTCCTGGCTCCCAGAGCCTTGGCTCCTCCCTACTGTATGTTCTCTGGAAGGGAGGGGACATCCAGGCTTTGTGAAGGTATTATACAAATCCAATTATTTTCTTAGAAAACCATACAGACAGAACTTGTTCCAGTAATGCCTTGACAAGAGAAAATTAGTCATCTTCTCACTTCCAGATAAGGGAGGGCATTTGGAGGTTTGATTAGAACTTATTTCATTACAGGAAATAATACAGTGTTTATTTTTGTGTGTGTGGTCTTCGGAGTTTGATGCAGCCCTCAGGGCTGTTTCCTGCTGAAAAGGAGCACTGTGATTCCTCTGTGCTGTTGAGAGAGCTCCCTCTTCTTTCCCAACCCTACTTCCTGGGTCCCCCGTTTCTGTCCATTTTGTCTTCTTGTCTTTAGCCAGTCAGGGCTAGAAATTATCTCTATTGATGGTTTTCTTGCATTCCACCCTGGTTATTCTTCCCTCGAAGCATTTCGTGGCACTCCCATATTTGCCCTTCAATGAGGATTTCTTGGCTCTCGCAGGACCCTCATGCTCGTCTCCCAGCACAGCTCAGGCAGAGCTCAGCACAGAGAAGAAGTTGGCTCTCACTTGCCTGACTCCACACTTACACTCCTTGGGTCTCCAGGACATAGAAATGCCTAGTAAGTTCTCAATACCATCAGAGGAATTAAAGAGTCCCTCACTTCTAGAACTCCTTCCTCCTCTTCCTTCCGTGTCTCTGCAGCAGTCTTTGCTCTGACTCTAATGTTTCATACCTTGATCTTTTTGTGCAACTATCACCTCACTGATTTTATTAGTACTGAAAAGGAAAATATATAACACTGGTAATAATAGATGTGATGGACTGACTGTGTCTCCCCAGAAAATTGACACCTTGAAGCCCCAACCCTTTGGTGTAGCTGTATTTGGATTAAATGAAGAAACAAATCAGGTCATAGAAACATGCAAACCAATAGAAGAAACACCAGAGATACCTGATACCTCTCCCTCTCTCTCTCTCTCTCTCTCTCTCTCTGCATGTGTGCATACCATATGCAGGTACAGTGAGAAGGCAGCTGTCCATATGCCAGAAGGAAAGATCTCACCAGAAACGGACCCTGCCAGACCTTGATCTGGGACTATGAGAAAACAGAATTCTGCTTTTAAGCCACCTAGTCTATGATTTTTTGTTATGGCATTCTGAGCAGACTAAGACAATAGCCAGCGTTCCAACACTTATGGGACACTTGTGACATGCCAGGTACGATGCTAAGTACACCGCATGCAGAATCTCACTGAATCTGCACAACTTTTGAGATGGTACTATTGTCCCTATTTTACAAAAACGAAACTGAGGCACAGAGTGGTAACTTCTCCAAGAGACCCGCAGCTAGTAAACAGCAGAGAAGGAACTCAGTCCCAGGTGTATCACGGTCCACTAACTTTTCATCATATCGATCAAGAAACCATGTCTTTCTGTCACAGGTAAGTAAAACCCAAAGCTTTCCTCCTGAGTTCAGAGTTCTTTGAACCCTTGCCCCATCTGGTGTTTAAACAGCCAGCCCAGGGGCACCTGGGTGGCTCAGTCGGTTAAGCGTCCGACTTCAGCTCAGGTCATGATGTCACAGTCCATGAGTTCGAGCCCCGCGTCAAGCTCTGTGCTGACAGCTCAGAGCCAGGAGCCTGCTTCGGATTCTGTGTCTCCCTCTCTCTCTGCCCCTCCCCTGCTCATTCTCTCTCTCTGTCTCAAAAATAAATAAAAACATTAAAATTAAAAAAAATAATAATAAATAAACAGCCAGTCCATCCTTACACTATTTGGTCTGAAGGTGTTGTGTGGACAGCAGGGGTAGTGGGCTTAGGACTCATCAGACAGGGGATAAAATCCTGTTTGGTTAAGAAGACTTCAATGTTCTCTTCTGAAAAATCAGAATAATGATTCAACCCTATTAATGATACATCATGTCATGCTTGTGAAAATGTTTTATAAAAACTGCAGGGATCAATGTGCATGCAGAGGACTGTTGTTATTATTAGTCTCCAAGTTATGTCTCAGACATAATGTTTTCATTTTTAACTCCTCACCTTGGCACTGATCTTCCCTCACTTGTCGGTCATTGTTTCAGGAGCTTCTGGCTGGGGCTGTTTCTCAGCCTTGGGTACACTGCCCCATACCTAGTGCAGGGTTGGGGTCACTCTGCATCAGAGCTGTTTTTGTTAGGTTGTCACTGGGCTCGTCATAAACTGTGTGGAAGAGGGCAAGGCCCAGGGGCCATTTCCTCCTTTGACACTCCTGAGAATTTGACACACCTCTGTTCAAGGTGAAGGAAACAAATAGCATGATGGGCCTTCCTAGCACACCCAGAAATCACACAATCATGAAGCTATTGGCTATTCCTGCAAAGAAAAAACATCCAAAGACAGAAAATTTTTAAAAGGTCTACAATATGATTTGTTTTCATTTCTTTTCTGGCTCTAAGTCTGGTTCCCTAACAGATAAAAAAAAAATGTTGTCTAGACTTTTTTCTTTCAGTGTCTCATTGTAGACATGTTTTTCTCTGCTTCTATTCTTAGTTGTGTTCTTGGCATTATTAAACCTGTCCAAATCGATACACATCTATGGAATATATTTCTAACCATTCCTTTCCCTGCTCCTTACTTTGTTCCTGACATCATTTTCCCCTGAGTGTCTTATAATGTTACCTTTACTTATATATCTGTTTGGGTTGGTTTGTTTATTTTCCTTTTGACTTGTGACCTGGCCTATCTTTCTTGGCAGAAAGTTTGTTTGCCACTGTCATGGTCATGATAGGGAAAACTGACGGCTGGGGGAAACAACACAATTTCCACGTTTCCTTCCGAGAGGTGATGGCAAGGTTTCTGTTAGGAAAGAAGTCCTGATGGTGAATAAACCATGACTAATCTCAGGGATACAAATATGAGTAAGACAGGTGCCTAATGCCCAGAAGATCCCAGAAGGAAGGCAGGGAACATCCTGAAGTCTGCAGCATCCCAGATGGGTGATGACTCCAGCAGATCTGCCAGTATGGCGGCTCTAATTCCTGAGAGTTTTGTCGTGTGTATAACCATGTAAAGTAGTGTCTCTATCGTGGAGGCTGCAGGGTCTGCAATCGAAGGAATTCCTAACCTTAACAACTATGTCTGTTAGCCATCCTCACCCTCGCATTCTCTGAAATAAAAGGGTTTCTCTACACCCAGAAAACAACAGGCTTTTATGGAGTTGTGTGGGCGAAAGCCTTCAACGGGAACGTGGCAGGGATTTCTGTTGAAACAGGTTGTTCTCCCACAGTTTCGTGGAAGGGTTTGTGAGTGCCTTTCAAAACATAAAAGGCCAAACATCCCTTTAACTGAAAAGCATACTTCTGATAGGCTTCTGGAATGAGGCAGCAGCTGTTAAAACATCAGTCACCTAGAGGGCCCTCATGTCTGGGCCTCCCCAGTGCACGGTGCCTCCTACCTTGATCTGCCCTTTCTGGAACTGTGGTGTTTGTGTCCTAGAAAGAGCTTACCTTTGGAGCCAGAGAAACCTGGAGCTTGAACCCAACTACACCATTTACTGGTTGTGTCACTGTACCCAAGTTCATCTGCCTGATGCACAGAACAGACTATCACTGGGACCCTGAGGACACAGCAAGGAAAGGGATTATTTGAAAGGAAGCCAGAGGTGGAGACAAGAGGACAATGCCCCAAATCTACCTCCTCCAGGAAAGTCAGGCAACTTTAAAGGCAAATGGGAAAGGCCAGGGTGAAAAGTTGCAGCTGTGTTTATTGGTCTTATTAACCCTTTGGATACTGGTTTCAGGCAGATAGCTAGCCTTGAGACACTAACTTACCTCTGAGGGTCTCACTCAAATTCTCTGCAAGGTAGTAACCATACGTACTTGGTAAGATGAGCGGAAGAATTCAACATTCATTTTGTAATGAATACAAAGTATTTAGTTCAGTGGCTAGTACATAATAAGCACTCAACAAATTTTACTAAAATAATGATTATGATTATTCCATATGATTGGATTCAGTGCTTCCAGATGGGCCTTTGAGAAGCCCTCAACCCCCCAAGACTGAGGGTGCTGCCTACAGGACATCCAGGGCATGCCTGGGCTGCAGATATGATAGTTCATGATTAACCAGCATGAAGATAGATGGTAATTGAAATCTGCAAGCAAGTAATAGCTCAGGAGTAGGTTGATTGTTTGGGGCTTACTCTATATCCATAGCGTTTGCCCTTCATGTGATAGCCCTTCCAAAAAACTTTAAATTTTTTAGTGCTTTAAATTCCTCACAACACAATGGAGGGACTGGCTCCCTCACTGTTGAACGTGCCACATCAAGCTCTATCTTGGGTGTACTGCTTCAGTTCCAGGCCCTAGACTTCATCAAAACCGTGGCACGTCCCCTGCTCTGCCTCATTTTAGGTACTAATCTTCGGTTTCTCCCTTGACACTTCGAACTGGCCTCGAGAAAATGACATGAGTCATCTGTGTGAGCACACCTAGCATATGTATCAGGCTACTGGTGAGCACTGACAGTCATCGTTCCCTATGTTTGTCTTCATGCAGCTAGAACGTCCTGGTTATTTTTGGCAACCACATCTAAGTGTTGACTCACGCTGAGTTCTCCATAAGTTAAATCTCATGTCTCTTCAACATGTGAATTCTGGCCCGTCCTGTAAAGGAAGACCCTTTGAGGAGATCCTGGGACAATGCTTCAGTGTCCTGGTCACTATCGCTAGATAACTCCCCAAGCTCCTCCTGGGATCTCATTTCTATGAATGCATCACCAGCTACCCAGGCTTCTAAAAAAGAACACTTGGAGTACATATGTATACATGTAACTAGGTGTGTAGGATTCTATGGGCACACAAATACATGTGCCTGTTAAATTTGAGAGGATTTAACTACTAGGATGCTACATCCTAGATGTTCTGTTGTAGTAGAATATTTTTTATCTGACCAAAAAGAAAAGAGTGCTGTTAGAGATCACAACTCTCAAACCAGGGGAGCAAAGAAAGAAAAATCTAGACAGGCATCTAGAAACCAGGAACAAAACAAGAATGTCCCTTTTTAAATTTTCAACATGGTTCTGAAAATTCTGGCCAAAACATGAAATATAATTATAAACCAAAATAGTGTTAATAAAGAAGAAAAACACTAGCTGGATGATCTTCATATAACTAGAAATCCTAAAAATAAACTAGAAATTATTATATTAATGAGTATTAACTGAGATAACTATACTTAAGACAAATATTCGAAGAGTAACAACATCCCTGTATACAACAATAGGCAGTTAGCAGTTATCATAATAGAAATACCTTATCCAGAGTGACAATAAAAATAGAAAATAGCAGAATAATCTTAAAGGAAATGTTTTGACCCATTTGATGTAGACTACAAAAAGTGTACAGAGATGTAGAAAACATTTGAATAAATAGGAAGTCATACCATCTTGGATGGAAAAAGTAAATATTAAGAAGACGTTTATCCTCTTAAAATTAATTTATGGCTTTAATGAGATTTTGATTGTAAAAATCCCAAGGATTCCATCTGGCAGAGAGGTGAAGAAACAGAGAAGTTCATTGGCAAAACTTCTTTAAAATTGTTGTTGGTGAATAAACACATGACAGACTAATGTCCTTATTGTAAATAAGGAGTTCTTTTCAAAACAATGAGAAAAATGTTACATGTTTTTAGAAAAAGGGAGGATAAACAAAAATAAACAATCATGGAGGAAATATAAATGGTTACTAAACACACGAAAAATTTCCAAACTTTTTGTAATGATGTATATACTAATTTTTAAAAATGAGGTATCATTGCCCACTTCCCAAACTGGTGAATATTTTTAACTAATGATATACAGTGCTAAAGGGGTAAAAAGAAAAAAACCCTAGGAACTCTGATATCATTGTGATAGGGATATAAATTAATGTACCTCTTTTGGAAAGCAATTTGGTGGTAAGTACCAAAAGCACTGATAATGTTCTGAATAATTCCATTTTTTAAAGTGTATTTACTTATTTTAGAGAGACAGAGCAATCAGGGGAGGGGCAGAGAGAGAGGGAGAGAGAGAGAATCCCAAGCAGGCCCTGCACTGCCAGCATGGAACTTGACCCAAGGCTCGAACTCACCATGAGCTGTGAGATTATGACCTGAGCCGCAATCAAGAGTTGGTCACTTAACCGACTAAGCGCCTCCCAATAATTCCATTTATAAATATGTATTAAGTAAAAAAAACCATGGGTGAAGATATAGACACAAAAATACTCCTTTTTCATTGATGATCATTAAAACAGAATAGATAACTTTGAAACAGAGCTTTTATCGTTGTTGACGATAATTCTGCAAATGACTTATATGTCCATCATGGAGTATGGCTAATTCAATTAATGAAATTTCCATGTAGTTGAATATTAGCATCCATTCCAATTTAATGATTTGCATAATTTTCCAGGATATGTGAAATATTCAAGGTATGATGTTGACTGGGGAAAACAGCACAGCTACTTTTCACAATTACTTTTCAGTTAGAAGAAACAAAACATGGAGAAAGAAAGAAAGAAGGAGGAGGAAGACAGTGAGGACAAGAGGAAAGAGAATATCTAAGAAATTTCAAACCCACATAAGTAAGGGAGGGTGGATATTCATACAAGATATTAAAATGTATCATAAGATCATAGTGATTTCAATGGCATGTTACTAAAAACAGACAAATTTCTGTAAAACAGGTAATTCTGAATAAAAACAGGTAATTCTGAAACAGGCTTTATGTTTTTCAATCATTTGTACTAATTTATCTTTTTTTTTTTAGGTTTACTTAATTATTTTGAAAGAGAGTGAGTGAGCAAGGTAGGGACAGAGAGGGGTGTGGGGAAAGAGAGAATCCCTAAGCAGGCTCCACACTTGTCAGTGCAGAGCCTGACGTGGGGCTAGATCCCACGAACCCAGAGATCATGACCTGAGCCTAAATCAAGAATGGGACGCTTAACTAACTGAGCCACCCAGGTGCCCCTGTACCAATTTATTTTTAAGAAGACTTGCCACGTAAGAGAGAATGGAAAATTATTTAGCAAAGAACTGCTAAAGCATCTAGAACCATCCCATCACTTTATGCAACAACAACAAAAATAATGATGAATTTAAAAGTTACCTATAAAAATGTCAAACTACAGAACAATTTTGAGAAAAAAAATTGTTAGATTTCTGAGCAAAGGAATTCTAAGTTTAGTGCAGTAATAGAAGGAATCATAAATAATAAAATCAATAGTATCAATCATAAAACAATGGTAAACTTCAGTAAGTTAAAAAATATATAATCAAAATTAGAAAGCAAGGGGCACCTGGGTGGCTCAGTCGGTTCAGCATCCGACTTCAACTCAGGTCACGATCTCATGGTTCATGAGTTCAAGCCCCACATTGGGCTCTGTGCTGACAGCGCAGAGCCTGGAGCCTGCTTCAGATTCTGTGGTCTCTCTCTCTCTCTGCCCCTCCCCCATTCATGCTCTGTCTCTCTCCTTCTCTCTCAAAAGTAAACAAACATTAAAAAAAAATTTTAATAGAAAAAAAATTAGCAAAATGCAAACTAAATAAAATTAAAACACGTACAATTTTAAATAGTGAAAAAAACAAGACTTAGCTGCTGAGTAGCCGACTTTTAAAGACGTGAGCAGGCTATAACTTCCACTGTTGTCTGCTTTTTAAATGCGTGTTTTAAAATAATGACTGCTTATAACTTCTGCCTTTATCAGACTCCCTCTGCCCCTGCATCTTTTGTGATGGTGATGGCTCTACTGTCTTGTAATCACTGGCCAGCTGCAGGCAACTCATATTTCTAGTCTCTGCTCATCAAGAGCCACTGCCATCGTGAGTCAAGTTCGGGGGCCAGCGCTACCCCCGAGCTAGGGATTTTTTTTTCCTGTTTAAGTAATCTCTACACCCATCATGGGGCTCAAACTCACAACCCAGGATCAAACCTTGCGTGGTCTACCTACGGAGCCAGCCATGAGCGCCTGAGCTAGGTTTTAAGAGATGCAGGCCCAACCCTCCTCCTCCAAGAGCTTCCTCTAGCTCCCCCTAGTGGAAAGACGGACAAGACTTACTACCTGGGAAAGATGCTCCTGACTCAGGCTGGTACCAGGCTCCTTCAGCTCTGGATTCTTGTGTTTTTGGTGTTTCACTGCTTTGTCACTTTCTCACCCCAGGGAGGTTGTCTAGCAGAATGGTGCGGCCCAATGCTGCTAGTAGGGAAAGATCGATGTATCTGAGTGTGGACCAAGAACTTGCTTCCGTGTTTGCTTTGATCAAGGAGTTGGGAGGCACCCATGTTCCTCACTTCCAAGGAGCCCTGGGATGAACTCATCTTCCCCCAACATTCTCCCTGCACCACCCACCTACCTGCTCATTCTCCTTCTATCTACTGCCTCAAGGGTTAAATTAGTTTTTAGAATTCCAGCGATTTGGGTAAGCTGCCTCACACATTTTGTGGACTGAGGGGAAAGTAGATAGGATGATAGCGAGGTCCGTACAAGATGCTTGGGTGGGCAAAGCTTTCAAGCTCTCTGTGCCTGAGTGTCCCTCTCTGGGAAGCATCCCTATCTTCACTTCCAGGATTGCTGTGAGGACCAGATGCTGCAAGAGTAATGCCCCCTCCTGGCCCACTCCCCTTCCCCCACTCCAACCACAGGTGCTACACAAGCAGAGTCAGGCTGAAGGTAATGGTGGGGAGGTCTTCTAACTATAGCTCACACCTCGCAAGTTATATATGTCTTGCCTTTGGGAGATGAGGTTCTCAGAAAGAAAACTGAACCATGGGGGCTCATCAAGCAGGCATACACCACTGCTCTATGGTGTGGGCTTTCCTTTTGGGGTTTTTGGACCTTCCGGATTAGCTCTGCTCCTGATACACTGAAGGATGAAGCTATGCTCCTGCCCATGAGAGCTCCCATGTACGACAGACACGGGTCCCAGCAATTAAGTAGACGTGGTAGTAATGGCATGAATGAGGAAAGCAATTCCTGGACAACTGAACACCTGCACTCATCCTGATCCTATTTTTCAGCTCCTTTTCTTTTTATAAACTTCTGGAGCACGATTTGCTAATCTCTTTATTTTTATTCCAGACTTCCCTGTCCTTGTGTGTATTCAGGTGTCACTCATTCAAGGGGGGAAGTGAACTACTATTTACTGAGTGCTGTATATCTAGTCTAGAATTATATCTATAAATAGATAGAGAGATGTAAAAACACAAAACTATTAGGTCCCCGACTTACACTGTTTTATTCCATCCCCACAATAGCACTGTGTCATTCTTAGGTCTGGTGTCACAGATGATGATGTTATCATAAAGAGATTAAACAGCTTTGCCTAATTCTCAACAATTAGGAGCTGGCTGACTCAATGAATTTTCCCCTCCAATGGAGGCCAACAAAATGAACTATGGTTTACCCAGGGGCCAGCCTGAGAGGGGTCTGGGTTTTAGGGTTGTGGACACTGGGCGCTCACTTGAACTATCCTAACTCCTCCAGCCTCCCCGAGCCACTCAAACCTTTATTCCAAGTTGCCCTTACAATTTCCATCTCTCTCCCTCTCCTTCTGGCCAGACCTTGGTGATCTGGGTGAAAAAGGACAGAGAAAGGGGAAGAGAAGGGAAACTCCCTGATTTGATAGTATCGCTCCCAAGAACCTACAGTGAATGCCACAGATTCTGCTATTAGCAATTGTTTTCTTTTGAGTCAGTGAGCCATCCTCGGTCAAGATACAAAAGAACCAAAAGAACTACCCACTGGCTTATGGGCTTGCTTATTAAACAGGTCCAGAACACAGGGCAGCGCACACGCGGTGACTGAAAGTCATGGTGACCATCATGTGAAGAGCTAACAGTGTATGTTGAGCACTTTCAACGGACTGGGCACTGCCCTAAGCACTCCACATCCATTTTCTCCTCCAATCCTGAAAAATCCTATTACGCTCTCCATTTCAGAGACCAGGGAGCTGGGGCTTGGAGAGTGGAGCCACTTTCCCAAGATCACATGGCAAGGATGTTGGGGGACCAGGATTCTGTGTTGTCTGATTGGGAACTTCCGTGAGCCAGTGGGGTGACAGAGTACAGGAAATAGGTGTTGGGTTTGGGAGAGGCACTGGCAGGAGAGGGACACCCAGGAACCAGAGAGGGCTGCAAAGCAATCCTGCTGACATAATGGTGAGTAGGAAAAAACTGAGTTCCAGGAGACTGTGTGCAGTTGGTACGCTGTTTATCGAGTTCCAAAGCCCTGGGCATCAGCAATATGTTGTTTAGACTTACATATATATGTGCTAACATTAACATACAAAGCAAATAAATAGAACACACCAAATTCCGGGTGGGCTGGAAGCAGCATAGGGGAGGAACACATAGGTAGGTGTGAATTATCGCTTATTTTCCTAGTCCTTGGATTGGATGATGGGTTTACCGGGTGTTCATTATATTATTTTAAAATGGGTTAAGTAAAAGAAAGAAAAAATGCATTGGAAAAGCCAGATACAAAGAGTTTATCTGAAGGCACAGACTATGAAACAAATCGAATTTTGTGCATCCAACGACCAGATTTTTTTTTTCAAAACTAGGGGAATTATAAACGAACAGCCAATTATCCATTTCCAAACTTAAGAAATAAAACATTGTAAATACAGTTGGAGCCCCCCGTGTGCCTATCTCCAGGTCCATTTTCCCCTTCCTAGTCTCCAGAGGACACCCCTTTCCTGACTGTTTCATATTTCCTCACTTCACATTTCAAAAACCCCTACGCATCCATGAACAACTCACTGTGGTTTTTGTGAGATTTCAAACTTGAGAGAAGTGACATCAGGCTACACATAACAGCCCACCCCTTGCTCTGTTCACTCAGTGCTGTGTTTGCTCATCGGTGGCCCTTGTTCCCTCATTTTCCCTTTTGTGTCATATTTATTTTATTATACGAAATCTATTTTGTTTGTAAGAAATTTATTTTATGAAATGAACACGGCGAAATGTGTCTATCCACCTTCTTGGTCAGGGAAATTCTGTTGTTTATAATATTTTACTGCCACACACAGAGCTGCCATAAACAGCCTCCTACTGATCTTTCTGGGTGCGTGTGCAGAGTTTCTCCAGATCACGCCTAGGAGTGGAGTTGCAGAGTAGAGGATGCGCACATTACCAGCTTTGCGCAGATAATGCCAAATTGTTTCCCAAAGCATTTGTGCCAATCTACGCATCACACAATGTGCCACATCCTTGCTGCCGCTTGGTATCATCCAACTTTTTTTTATTTTTGGCCACTTTGGTGGGTGTAAAGTGTTATCTAATGGTGGCTTGGCGTTTCTCTAACTACTAATGAGGTTTTTCATTTTGTTTTGATTTAATTTATTTTTGAGATAGAGAGAAAGCACGAGCTGGGGAGGGGCAGAGAGAGAGGGAGTCAGGAACCAAAGGGAGCTCTGCGCTGACCATAAAGAGCCCAATGTGGGGCTCGAACTCACGAACCGTGAGATCATGACATGAGCCCAAGTCAGATGCTTAACTGACTGAGCCATCCAGGTGCCCCAAGGTTTTATGTGTTGTAAATATCTGTTCACAGTCTTTGTGTATTCAGTTGAATACTAGTGCTTATATTCACCAACGTCAAATTTATTAATCTTTTCCTTTGCAGTTTATACTTCTGCTGTTTTGCTGAAAACACTTCTCCTGACCTTGTAGCAATATACGTGTGGCCTCTATTGTAATTTCTCTGTATATCAGGTATCCACATTTGCTGGCTCATTGTTCTCTTGGTCTATCCCTGCACCCAAACCACACCATCTTCACCACTGCAACTTGATGATGACGTCCACTAGGGCAAGTTCCCTTCACCTAGTTGTTTTCTATTCATGGTACTGTCTTCTGCTCCTTCTGCTTCCTCCTCCTCCTCCTCCTCCACCTCCTCCTCCTCCTTCAGTTCTTTCCTCTTCCTTCTTCCTCAATACCTTAGCTATTCTTGGACTATTGTTAGAATCACCTTGTTATCTTCCAGGGAAACCCTTATTCAGATTTTAATTTAAATCCTATCAATTATTGAATCTAGCAATTATGCTGTAAAAAATTCACATCTTTGAGACCCGGAATCTTTTCATAATTAAATATGGTGCGGCTCTCCCATTTGCTTAGAACTTCTTTAAAGGTCTCTCCATTCGGTTTTATCATTTTCTTGCACATCTTTTGTTAGATTTATCCCTAAGCTTTTTTTTTTTTTCCTTTTTTTGGAAACTGTATCTTCTGAAAAGATTCTCCTTTGTAACTCTTGCTACTACATAGGAATGCTGCCCCACAGCTCGGTTCCTTCCCAAAGAACCATGCAGGATTGAGAGCTAGAGTTAGATGTGTCAACAGGCACTCAGGAAATTAGACACCCGGGGCTGACATTCAGTGGCACACAACAGTGTGGCTGTGCCGGTTACTAAAATATTGAAATATTTCCACAGTGGAATCCCCTGATTTCTTCCCCAGCACTCTGGCCATCCTGGACAGACCCAGACCTCCCCAAGCTCCAGATACTACTAATGAGGTTTAACATCTTTTCTTATGTTCTATAGGACATTCACATAAACACTTTTGTAGAAGGAATTTTTGTGTCTGCTGGCATTTTTTCCTAGTGGTTCTTCTATTTGGAATGTTTTCCTTTTTCTTATAGATGTACAGGCATTAACTATATAGATGCTGTTATGTTGGCTTTATGTACTGTGGTATCTTTTTGCTCTCTTTTGTGTCTCTACACCCAGCACAGCATGGGACCTTAGGCTAGGCTCTTCTGGGAAGGCAGGTGTCTCTGTTCTTTTTTTTTTTTTTTTTAATTTTTTTAAATGTTTTTATTTATTTTTGAGACAGAGCATGAGCAGGGGAGGGGCAGAGAGAGAGGGAGACACAGAACCTGAAGCAGGCTCCAGGCTCTGAGCTGTCAGCACAGAGCCCAACGCGGGGCTCGAACTCATGGACTGTGAGATCATGACCTGAGCTGAAGTCGGACGCTTAACCGACTGATCCACCCAGGCGCCCCAGGTGTCTCCATTCTGATGGCTCCATTCCCACGCCAGCCATGTGAGTTGTTATTTTGGACGTCGCCCCTATGCTCAGATGCCAGTGCTAACATCAACACCCAGGGCGAAACATTCACCTGAGTGGTTACTCCAACAGGGGTGCAAAGAAGCAATCGGCTCTGGGTTTCAAGGAGGGAGTCAGGAGATCTGAGCTGTACTCGGAGAGATTCTAGCCAGCACCCATCTCTGATAGCCCCACCCAAATCCCTACAGCTCCACCAGACTCTTCCACTCAGAGCTCCCATGGCTATTGCGACCACAACCTATTTCAGATTAAACACATCATCTTTATTTATTTTAATTTCTTGTTGTTGTTGAAGTACAGTTAGCATACGGGGGTATATTTGTTTCATGTATACAAGATCATGAGTCAACAATTCTATACACTGCTCACTGCTCGCCATGAAAAGTATAGTCACCTGAAAGGATGCTCAACATCACTGATCGTCAGGGAAATGCAAATCAAAAACCACAATGAGATACTACCTTATACCTGCCAGAATGGCTAGAATCAAAAAGACAAGAAATACCAGGTGTTGGTGAAGACGTGAAGAAAAAGAAACCCTCATGCACTCCTGGTGGGAATGCCAATTGGTGCAGCCACTGTGGAAAACAGTCGGGAGTTTCCTCAAAAAACTAAAAATAGAAATACCATATGATCCAGTCATTGAACACATCATCTTTAACTGCTAACTCTGCCCCCTTCCCGACTCCTCTGACTGGTGGGCCAGCATCTCCAACCGTCTCATCTCCTGCAGTAGAGAATTCAAAGCCATCCCAGACTCCGCCTTACCTTCATTTCCTCTATTGCCTACCAAGGTCTGTCAGTTCTATGCCATCACAAGTCTCTTGCATACGACCTTTTCCCCATCCTAATTGCCGCTGTCTTGTAAATTTTTTAAAAGTTTCCTAACCAGTCTCTTGGCCTCCCGCCTCCTTTGCTCCTCCGGCCCCTCCCTGACCGCTGCCTGCATCAGCAGTCCAGCCTGGACCATTAGCCTGCTGGGTCTTGATCTGTGGCAAGGCAGTGTATGGGAGCCATCCGCCCCGGCGGGGAGGAGTGGTTTATCCCTGGCACTGCTTAGACTGGAGCCAGTATAAAGCCGATGACGTCGAGTTGGTTTTATTATGGTGTTTAAATTCCGTACAGACACGTACTGAATTTTGCCTACACGTGGCCAAGTGTTCCCACCCCCATCCTCCTCAGTGTGACATTGGAAATAATACGTGCCGCATCACAGCTGCTGTGAAAGTTTAATGCAACACGCTCGCTGAGAACTGTTTTGTGAGCACACGGTGAGCACCTAGTTAACAAGTAAGAGTAACGGCAGTGCCATGGTTCCTCATCCCCTACATGATCTCTGCTCTGGCAAGCTGAGCCTTCTGCCCTGGCCTGGGTCACTCCCTTCCACCTTCCTGATCCCTAGACTCTCGCCCTTTACCCGGCGTGGGATGTCTTCCCTGCTTCTCTGATTCATCACTTGAGATCCGGCACACAGTCATGCCTTCCGGGAAGCCTTCCTCAGGTTATACAGACAAAAAGATTGTCCCTGCGCACCCTCTGCTCTTGCCTCCTCACGGAGCTCCCGGAAGGGAGAGTCCGTGCTGGTCTTTGTGATTGACTTCGGATCCACAGTCACCAGAACTGTGTCTTCCCCCATAACACCGGCTCCACGCTTGGGGCAGTTTTGCTCCTTTTGTTTTGTGTTATTGGAATGAATGAATGAATGAATGGGAATGGTTTTGACTTCACCCTAGATCCAGCAAAAAGTTTGGGTAGTGGCAGTTCTGGTCATTTTTGTGTAACCTGATATTGGCCTCTTTTGTTTCCATGCCCCAAGGAAAATGTTCCCCAATACTAGAGTACCTGCCGGTCTTCCTAAGGAATCGGCTTCTTGCAACTAAAGCAAGGGCTGTTTAAAAGCTGGGAGAGGCTGGAGCGGGCCAGCTCTGTCTTCGCAGCTGTCCCGGAGAGGGCGCTGTTCCCAAATCAAACCTCCAGAGGCCCGGACTGAAATGCCAGAGCGTTCCCACAGAACTCCGCATCCCTCCCTTCCCAGGCTGCGGTCGCCGGTCCCCAGCGGAGCGCCTGCCCACACACATGGCGGCGCCCTGCTCAGCTTCTCGGCACCGAGGCCGACGGGCCGGGCTGGCCTTGCCAGTACTCGGGGACTTCCTCCGCGAGCCCGCTTCCTGCACGGCTGGCATTTAAACCGGCGCCTGGGGCTGCGGGTTGCGGCTGCGGATGCTGAGCTGTCCCCGGGCGGGCCAGCGCTTCCTCCTCCTCCCCTGGGCCGGCCGGCCGCGCAGGAGCCGAGCCGAAGCATCCTCTCGCTGCACCAGGGCCCGGGCAGGGGAGGTCGGCAAGCGGTGTGGGGGGGAGATCGGGGACCCGGCATCGCACCCCGGCATCTTGCAGTTTAATTGCAGGTTTGACTTTCATTTCCGACATCGCAGCCCTTCTGCCCGGCGCAGATAATTTCTTCTCCACCCCCCTCCCACCCCCCCGCTCCTGGGTCGCCGCTTGAAGCGGGAGCTGGGCTGGGCCCCAGGAGCTTGGGCAGGGCGCGCTCCCGTCGCCCCGGGGACCCCCGCGCCGCGCTCCCGGCCATGGTGCGGCCGAGCCCCGCGCTCGGGTGACACGGCGGCGCGGCTCGCAGCGGCTGGTGGGTCCTGCGGGGCCCCTTCTCCCAGGAGCCGAGGGCGCCCGACGCGGGGCTGAGCGCGGGGGGCGAGCGGCGGCCGCGATGTTCAGCTGGCTGGGTTCCGACGACCGCCGGAGGAAGGACCCCGAGGTCTTCCAGACGGTGAGCGAGGGGCTCAAGAAACTCTACAAGAGCAAGCTGCTGCCCCTGGAAGAGCATTACCGCTTCCACGAGTTTCACTCGCCCGCCCTGGAGGATGCTGATTTCGACAACAAGCCCATGGTCCTGCTGGTGGGCCAGTACTCCACTGGGAAGACCACCTTCATCAGGTGAGCAGCCCCGCTTCTAGGTCCTCCCGGTGACCCCTCCTGCCTGGGGAAAAACCGGAAGCCTTCCGTTGTGAGGGCGCTGAAGAAATTCTGGTGTTTGTGTGTCCAAAGCTTTACCCCCACGATTTCATTGCTGCCCCCGCCCCTTCCCCTACCTAGTGCCTCCCTGCCCTTGGCTCAAGAGGTCGGTTTGATGTGTTAGAAGTTCAGAGTCTTCCCTATTCTCCCCATTTTATGGATGATGAACCTGAGGTCCAGGAGGCACAAGTGAGAAAGCTCCTAGTCACAAGAGCACCTTTTGCTGATGGCGGAGTCTCACACCCTCACTTTTTAGGGACATGTCCTTGGTGGCGAGGACCACCTCCCTTGCCTTTTAGAGGGCTCAGCCACTCCCCTGGGGGCTTTGTAGTTGCCACTGATGAGGTGGGCTGGGGACTCTGGAGCCCTTGCTGGGTAGTGCCACTTGTCCTTTTTACCAGTTTCCTTCTCTGAGCAGACCTACATCTGTCTCTCAGAGACTGGACAGAAGCAGTGTCAGAAGCAGAATGCCTTTTTCTTTTCCCTTGTTTGATCATAATGGCTTAGTAATAACATTAAAGTCTTTTAGAGGTGGAAGGGACACCGGTGATCGTCTCAGCCAGCCCCTTGATTCGGCAGGTGAAATGACCGAGGCAGAGAGGGCTTAATGACGGTCCCATGCTGTGTTAACTGGGTAGGAGGCCCACCTGGGAGGCTGGTCCTAGATGCATGGGAGGACACGCTTGGCTAAATGCCTGTGGCTTTGATGGTGAGTCATCTATTCCCTTGAGTTACAGAATCCTAGGGCCGGAGGGATCCTCGGAGAGTCAGCTTGTCCACCCTGCATTCAGAGAGCTCTGTGCATTGCCCACCGGAGTAATGACAGTCTTCCCCACCTTTACAGGACAGGCTCCTCCCCAGTCCTCAGTCCACACAATTCTCAAGGCCAGGAGGTTTTCTTTGGCCTCATTTACAGCCATTGCCAAACTGCTGCAGGTGCTCCTTGGCCCTCTGTGTTGAGTCAGAGCCCTCTAGCGAGGCAGTGGGTGCAGTGGCCTCCCCGAATCAGCGGTGCTCATCTCCTGCAGGTTTCAAGGCAGGGGTCCTGTTTCTATTCAAATCAAATCTTACTATAGTTGGGCCACCTGCAACATGCAAAGCACTGTGCTTTGCTTGGCAAGGAGAGCAGAAAAGTTAACAGTCAGCTTCCTAATTTTCTAGCTACCAATTTTCCCTAACAACGAAGCTTATACACAAGCCTGGGAGCAGGGCTTGCCCCGTGCTAACATGTCCTGTCGGAACAGAACACCAGATCGGGCGTGCCTTTCTTTGTAGGGTGGACAGCCTTGGGCTCCGTGGCTTTGAGGGGCTGAGTGATTTCTAAAGAAGTATGGGAGGTAGGGGGTGGGCAGCTACTGGCTTTTGGGTAGCTGACATTGTTAGAGCCCGAGGGCTCTTAGCAATGAATCTAATCCATTGCTTTCTCAACTTTTTAAAAGGTCAGGAGATCCTTTGAAATTCTGACAAAAGCTTTGGCCCTGTCTGTAGAAAAATGCACATACACAAATTTACATGTAATCTCAGGGCAAGAACCCTGATCTGATCCATTTTCCTTAGTTGCTGCCAAAGGCGCTTCAGAGCTACCTAGGTTCTGTACAAAGGTTTCCTTTGTAGCCTGCGTCCTCCCATTTACAGATGACTCCTGCCCTTGCACAGCCTTCCTTGGCCCTCTGGACATGCCTCGGTTATAACTCTTAGTACGTTATTATTATCTAGAGCTTCTCCTTCCGTAGCACCAGAACTTGCTGTTGTGCCTTCGCTCCCTGAGGCCTTGCCTGGGGTCTCAGCTATGGGAGGCTCCCAGTAGAGGTTCACGGAGTGGGAGGGAAGAGCGAGGGGGGAAAAGGCGAGTGTCCCTGGGGGCAGGATCCTGAAGCAGCCGACAGGTTTAAGTGCCTCTTGACTGAGACACTCCCCTGGCTTTGCCTGAGTCATGCTGGCTGTTAACTGGGCCTAAGAGAGGGGCTGAGTCGAGTTGCCCAAGGATTATTCCTTATCTAAGAGAGACAGGAAGGCCGGAGGGGGGTGGGGGGAGGCAGTTCCCTCGCTTTCTTATCCCCCAAGTACAAAAGTTCTCCCTCCTGGATCCTGTAGTAAATGAATTTAGCTCCTGCAGTCAAAGCCACCCGCCTTGAGGGCGAGCCCACCAGCAGAGTAGCAAGGCTTACAGCATAGGGAATCCCTCCAAAACCAAATTATATCTTTTCCTTCCTTTTCATTAAATCCACTGAACAGCTATTTTTCCCCCATTGGAAAATGGAGACAAGAATAAATTTGAGGAAGGAGAAAAAAAAATCACCCATAATCCCATGACTCGGGAGAGACCATTTTAAATATCATATGTATATATCTATCCTTCTAGTATTTTTAGCTATTTTATAACACCGTTGAGCTCATGCCATAATGTAATTCTATATGCTAATTTATTTCACTTGGAGAAGGAGCATTTTTTATGGAAATTCAAAAGTCTTTGTAAGCAATATTTTTAAGAGCCGCATGATATTTCACTATATGTATATGCAAATTATTCATTAGCCTGTCCGCTCCTTTTGCATGTTTTAGGTTGTCTCTAATTTTTTGCTATTGTCGACTCGCTCTACACGTAATATTTTTCCACACGTTGCGCTGTTTTCTCAGGGAGTCCCAGAAGTGAAATCACTAGGCCAAGGGTCGTGCAGTTTTGCTTTGTTTTTAATTTTTTTATGTTTAATTTTGGTGTTAAGAATCCTATTTCTGAGTTGCCTTCCAAGAGGGTAAGGTGAGACCACACCCCTTCCCCCAGAGCAAAGAAGGCTCCACTGGGAGTAGCTAGGCGGTGCTCCCTCCCCCTGCTTCTTGCCTGAAGCACCGTGATTCACAGGCTCCGGCCAGGCCTGAACCTGTGAGGGATGTTTCCCTCGGAAACAGACCTGCCTCTTCATTCCCTGGCCCTTGGCCTTTTGCCTCCTGAGTGTCCATCCACTTTCATTTATATGTACTTGCCACAGGGTCTATTTCTCATCTCAGGAAGAACGTGCAGAAAAGGACATTCTTCTAATAACTAATTAATGTGCTATGCTCTCTGCCTGAAATAACTTCCCTGGCCTAAGGCCCGGCAACCCCGACTCACAAAATAAACAATCAATTGGCCTAGCGGCTGCTCCCTCCACACAGGCTGCCTCTTTCGATACAGTAGCCCTGTGTCCCTCTGGCTCTGGCAGCCTTCCTCCTGCTTCTGCTGATCCCCTCCCTTCGCTCTTCCTCTGACTGGCCCTGGCAGCCTCCAACCCTTGCTCCCTTGCACACTTGGCCCCCCCAGTCCCGGAGCTGCATCTGGGGCCGCCCCGGGGGCTGAGGAAGACCCCGGTGCTCTGGTGGGCCAGAAGGGAGGCCTGGCTGGGCGGCCGCGGAGCTGAAGGAGAGGACTGTGGGATCAAGTGTGGGGCCTGAGGCTGGCAGAGCTAAGCTGCCTGGGTCTGCACAGGGAGGTCTGGGCTGGTCCTGAGGATCCCGCGGCCCTTCTACAACGAGACTCAGACTCTGAAGTATGAGCGCGTGGTGGGGCTGCAGGGGTGAGGTGGGGGGCTACTCAGTGGGCGCTTTGGACTCCCCCACTTCTTCAGGGGGCTCTCTGCATCCTTCCACAAAGGTGACTCAGCATCTGGCTGTGTTGCACCATCTCTCCTCACAGCCCTGGCATCCCCCCTGCCCAGGCCTCATCCCCAGCTTTATAGCATCACCACCACGAGAAAGATGATCCTCCAGAAAGCCAAACGACTAGAGACAGGGGCCACCATTCCACGGAGACCCAGTGACCTCTGCAAGATCTATCCTGCCAGCCACAGTGCCTGCCACACCTCACTCCTATCCTCCCGCTGAGGTCAGGGGACATCTTTTCCCATCAGGGCTCTGGTCTGCTGGTCCCTCAGTGGGGCAGAGTGGAAATCTGCCCACCTCTTTTAAGGCCTGAGTGTTACTCAAGGGAGTAGACAGCCCTAGGCCACCTGCCTCAGGTCTGGCTTAAGATCTGCCTTGAAAGTCAGGTGTCTGGAGGTCATCAAGAGAAGCTTTCACCGGCAGGAGAGGACCTCTGGAGAAACCTCCGTCCATTCCCATTGACAATGGAGTGAGGCCATGGAAAGAGCAGAGTCCGGCTCAGCAGAATCCAGGCTCCAACAGTCCTAGCTAAGAGGCCTTGTCAGCAAGGCCTAACCTGTCCAAACCTCAGTCTCCTCACCTCTAACATGTGAATAGCAACAAACACCTCATAGTACTACTCTCCAGTTAGGAAGGGAAAGAACCAATATAGTGCCAGTTATGTTCCAAGCATTGTGCTTAGGGCTTTCTCATTTGCTCTCCCCTTTCAAGCTGATTCTATAAGCAGAGGCCTAGCGATCGGCCCTCAGGATCGGGGGGGGGGGAAGCCCTTTTGGAGGCAAGGGTCTTGCCTCTACCTCCAAGGGCTGGAGGAGGGGTGGCAAGGGGATCCTGTGGGCAGTGCTGGGTTAGTCGTGGACTGGGTGGGTCAGCCTGTGGCAGGGTGGACAGAGGCAAGGGGAGGCTAATGGGAGGCTCAAAAGCCCAGCCACGAGTCTCCTCTGTTCTGGGGCCGCTTTGTCCCATGGCAGAGGCTGCTGTGTGGCGGGGACAGGGGTGGCTGCTCCGTGGAGCACAGAGCCGACTCAGCCCACAGCATGGCCATCGAGGGTCAACCATCCACTACCTCACTTTGTGATTATGGGGTGCCTTCCGGTGTCCCTAAAACCTCCTGAGGCCAGTATTACCCAACAGGGCAAGCATTACTGTTTTGACCCCGTTCAAAAGCTCAGACCCCGAGAGTGAGACCAAAGATACAGATGTACAACACAGATACCTAGAACACAGAGCAGAAAGTGACATGTGCCTTTCGAGCCTAAAGATCTGTAAAGTAAGAGCTGCAGCCTGAGGTCTGGCCCCCGCTGTTGCAGACATGGATACTCCAGAGGCAGACCGGGTTAAGATTCTTGGCCCCACGCCTTTACCCTGGGGGCTTAGGTCACCAGTAAAGCAGGCCACATACTTAGATTGCCAGCCAAGCGGGACACAAACAAATGAGGAAAGTGTTAGAAAATAATTTGCTTTAAAAAAAACATGAAGAAAACTCATCCTCCTGGGAAAAATCAGAATTTCCTGGGACTTCCTTACACCTATATTGTGGTTTAGTATTTATTCATTTTGCATGGGATGGCTGGGGGGGAGGAGGGCTACCCAAATCTTTTCAGCTCTTATAGGGCCTCTCAGTAGTGTTCTTTGGCCCCAAAGTTGAGCAACCTCTATCTCAATTTGCTCAACTGTGGAACTGAAATAATGCTGCCATCGCATGGTGCGTCTGGGACCAATTAAGTGGAGTCATTTGGGTAAAGGTCCCAGAACAACACCTACCCCACAGCGGGTACCCCGCCTGCCTGGCCCTCTTGATTCTTGTGTGTCCCCATCTCAGCCATTCCCACCCAGGCTTGAATTCACTTTTCTTTTCTTACACTACTGTGGGAACGTTTTTTGCCTGGCAACAGAGGCGATCTGTATCACTCCCCATAGAGAAGCAGTGATGAGCTCTCTCAATAGGTTTTCCTTTCTGGACACAGTGGTGGCTTTGTTAAGGGGGTGCTCGCTGCTGCAAGCCATACGCAGATGTCCCTGAGAATTTACCAAGCCCTGGGTTCTCTGCCTGGCCCGACTGTGTCCCTGGACTTGCTGGTGGCTTCGTGGGATTCTGTGTTTCTTCAGACCCGTGTGTGGTCAGCAAATTGGAGGTCATGTGGGTTTAGCCGAGACGCCAGGACAGCGGGCCCAGCCTCCAGGCCCTCACTTGGCTGCCTGAGGCTGCGGCTCTGGAACATCCTGGAAAGTGGCCTCTGTGATGCTGGGAAGCGTCACCCTTTGTTCATCTGCTGGTACACCACGTCTCTCTCGGGGCTGGAATCTGAGGTGCCTGTGTCAGGAAGATACTTCGTCACTGTATTTGGCCCTCTTCAGGCTGGGCATTCTTGAGGCTGCCTCAGAAATGTTTCTTTCCGTCCGTTTCTATTTCGGCTGTCCCTGAGGTCTTTGGTGACATCTGGCACCCTCCTCCAGCCTCAGAATTCACACTTGCCATACTCCCTGCGGGACCCAGACCCACACAGGTGCCCCCTTCCCAGCACAGGCAAGAATGGGTGGGGTTTCCCGGGCACAGCCTTGACTCTCATGAAGCAGCTTCAGGTTCCGAGAATGGCCTTGTAGAGCCAGTGGCCCTGGCCCTGCTCTGGTGCCCGATAGCAGCCACTTCTGTGTGCCACATCCCACTCATGGAGACTGGGCAGTGAACCCCAGAGGTGGGTGTTCAGGAGAAGAGTACGTTCCTGGGTTTGTGAGCACTGAAGCCTGGCCCCTGGCCAGCCTCCTGCCAGATCATTCCCCCTTGGGGTCCTCTTGTTCCACGCCTCCTTCTGGTCCCCTAGGGGGTTCAGCCCTTTTGCACTTCCTGGTCGAGGGACCTTAGGCAGGAACAGAGACAGTGAATGTAGTGGTTAGGAGCATGAATTCTTAAGCCCATGTGCCAGGTTCAAATCCCAGCTCTGCTGTTTACTGACTGCATATCCTGGGGCACATTGTGTGACTATGTCTCCTCCTTTTTACAATGAGTGGTAATCTTGGTGCCAGGTGCTTGTTTAAGTGCTTAGCGTCTGTATCTAATGCAACACTATGAGGTGGGCTTTCTTATTAGGCCCATTTGATGGTAAGGACGATGGTGCTCACATCAGAGATGGGAAGATGAAGTGGGATAAGGCACGGAAAGTCTAGAACATCTCCTAGCATATGGCAGGTGCTTCATAAACCAGAACTATAATCTCTCAGGTTATGGAGCGAGGTAATGAGGTTTGCAGAGGGTAAGTACCTTCTGAAGGGCATGTCCCTCACGGTTAGACAGACTGGGTTGCTGGCCCCGGGCTGCTGAGATGCCCTACCTCTCCTCTGAGGCCCCGAAGAAGGTGTGTTTGAGAAAGCCAGATGCACTGTCCAAGTGTGCAGCTGCTGTCATTTATTGTTAGCACAACCCAGGAGCCAGCTTTCAAAATGGTCCTCTGACGGGAGGGAATCCTGTCTTCACACCTGGATTATTGGGAGGGAGATGAGAGGCTTCCCAAGGTGGTGGAAAACCCTCCAGAGCAGGCGGGGGTGGCCTCCTGGGCAGCAGCCCGTTGCTGGCTCCTTGGGGAGGGAGCCCGTAGCAACCCGGCTCGAACCGCCCTGTGCCTCAGAGTAAACGAGTAGCTCAGAACACTTCCTGAAGGCACAAGGAGGATGTCGATGAGCCAGAGGAAATCCTCGGCTACCAGCCTGCTGGGCAGAGCAGGACCCATGCCCCAGGCCCGTTCTGGGGAGGTGTAAGGTGGGCAGAGAGCTCAGGCCCTGGAGTCGTGGCATCCGGTCCCAGCTCTGCCCCAAACTGTGGGGCCTTGATCAGCTTGCTGTCAGGGCAGAAGACGGCCGGAGAGCAAAGGATTTGGTGTTAGACTGATAGGGGTTTGGATTCCAACTGTACTACTGGCTGTTTAATTTGGAGAAAGCCACATAACCCTACGAAGCTTCGGCTTCCTCAGTACCTGCCCATAGGGCCTCCGTGAAGCCTGTCGAAGATGACGTCCTCCAAGTGATGAGCGCAGTATCTGGCAGGTGGAAATGCTATTGAGTGCCGGTGTCAGTGGTTTTATCAGTGAAATGGGAAGGTTGGTCTAGAGCAGGATGTCCCCCCGGGCTGCACGTTAGAATCCTCAAGGGAGTTCCTAGAACAGTCCGGTGGCCCGGGCCCCACCCCTGAGCCAGGGGGGACAGGACCTCCAGGCTGGGGCCTAGGCACCACCACTGGTTACAGCTACACAGTAGCTCAAACGCACCACCGGGGCTGAGGACCACTGGCCCAGGAGGCCTCCGTGTTCCTTCTCTTCATTCTCTGGCTTGCCGTGTGCCTTTGCTCTTGACTTCTAAAAGGGGCTGTGGAGAGGGGCAGTGGCCTTGGGCTCTCACTGCTTAGGCCTGAAGAAGAGCAAAGAGATGTACGTACAGGCCACAGCCTCATAGTGACACTAGACAGTGGGACCAGTGCTCGTAGACGGCACGGAGATGGGCCTGGCACAGTGTCCCTTCACACTGGTGATGCAGGAGCTGTCTTTATGTCTCATATTAAATGGCTGGCATATGGACCTACGGAAAGCCTGCACGGTCTGTGGATGGTCTCTTTCCTACCTAGCCTCACTGCCGGTATCTTAGCTGGCTGCCTCCACCTGTAAAATCCACTGCGCCCCCTGCAGGAATCCGTGTCAACCCACACCTTGTTTCTGAGCCAAATCTTGCATCTCCTTGCCCTCCAACTACTGATTCCGAGAGGATAACAGGTAAAGACCAGGGGGACAGATTAGATATTTTAAGTGCAGCTAAAATCCCACTTCCTCCACGAGAGGTCTTTGGATTCTCCGTCCGTGAAAACGCGTCCCTACCGCGGAATGTTGTCGCGGTCCCTCTGCCCCTCTGCCACGACTCACGTCCTCACCTGCCTGTGGCAGACGTACAGCTTGAACAGAGTCCCTACCCCTACCTTACGACCGTGCGTCTTTCTGCCAGGTACCTACTGGAACAGGATTTCCCAGGCATGCGGATTGGGCCCGAGCCGACTACCGACTCCTTCATTGCCGTGATGCACGGACAGGTGGAGGGGATCATCCCTGGGAACGCCCTGGTGGTGGACCCTAAGAAACCTTTCAGGAAGCTGAACGCTTTTGGCAATGCCTTCTTGAATAGGTGAGTGCTCAGGGAGCACGTGTCCTGGGTGTTCTCTATTTTTCTTCCTGGAGTATGGGAAGGAAGAGGAGGGGTTTGGGAGGCTCGGTGCCTTTTCCATACCCAGCGTCTCTTGGTTGTTCCTTTCTTGCTGGGAGTGTAACTGAGTTGGTCACTACGGATTAGGGATATAGGGCTAATTCCTGATCATGGAGCAGGGAAGGGGTACCGGAGTTAGATCACCTCCCCCCTAATCTAAACCTCCCTCCAATGAAAGTGGAGAGGGCTATTCTGGGTAGTTCCCAGCTTTTGTCTATACAGCTGACCCTTGACCACACAGGTTTGAACTGCATGGGTCCATTTATATGCGAGTTTTCCACCGAGCAGGGTGGGGGAAATGACACACCTAACACCCTCATTGTTCCAGGGTCAGCTGTACTAGGGAAGGGGTTTGCATCCAACTGGAAGGAGGTAGAGGAAGGTTCCTCTCTATTCCTGGACGTTGTTCTTACTGGGTGGAAGGAACCGTGGGCTGATGGTGGAAGTCCTGAGTTTGAGCACTGCCTCTTTACTAAACTCACTGCGAGACCTTGGACAGGTCACCTCCCCTCCCCTGGGACAAGGGTAAGCCTGCAGTCACCAGGGGTATTGTGTCAATGTGAGTGGCAAAAGCTGTAGGGAATGCTTGGCAGGCTGGCCCAACATTCCTGTTATTATTCTACGTAACCAGAATGCAGGCTGCCGCCCAGTCACGCTTGTCATATAGAGCCACGCCACAGTTTCGCATGTGCATTGTACTTAAACAATTTGAACTACTTTCTTTAATAGGAGGTATTTAGAGTAAAGGCAGAGATGATGGGCTGTGACATCAGATAATCTGGGCCCAAATCCTATCAAAACGGCACCATGGATCTTAGACAAATTTCCTAATTTCTCTATGCCTCGCCTTTCCCGTCTGTAAAATAGGCTAAGAGTAATATGCTTCTCCCAGGCAAGAGGACTGACGCGGCCTCTGAGGGAAAGTTAGCATTTGACATGGGTTGATCAATGATGAGTGAAATGGCCCTTTCCAGGGTCTGGGTGGGAAAAAAGGACATCTCAGGCAGGAGAAAACTGGGAGGGAAAAACCCCAGTGAGCAGAGAAGAATGGAAGAATATGGCTCGCTGCAGGAGCCCTAGGAGCAGAAGACCGAGCACTGTGAGGTTTGCACCTTCCTCCCAGAGCACTCAGGAGCTGAAAGGACGGGTGTTTAGACTGATGTTGGAGGGGGGTCTGCCAGCCATGTCCATTGGAAGGACACGAGGGAAGAAGGAAGCCCCCTTCCAGGCACCTCCAGTTCCCCGCAGCCACACCCAGGGAGGCTGCACCACAGACATCTGGCTCCCATCTTAGTGCTGCCCAGGGGTCGTGTTCCAAACATGCTCCAACCCCCGTAACCTCCTTCTCCCTCAGCAGATGGCCTTGCCTCCTCTTCTAGAGAAAGTGGAAGCCAGGATCCATGGAGTGTTCCCCTGCCTCTGTCCCCGCCCCCTTCCACCGGTCTGCAGAGAGCTGCGTCCTCTCTTCCGCTCCGCGTCTACCTCCTCTCCCCCCCACAGGTGCTTCCGGGCCAGCTCCTCAGGGACCATGCCATCAGGGATTCCCTCTTTCCAACGACACCACCCTCTCCCCCCCTCTCCCATGTAGAAATATCTCCTCTTGACAGCCCTGGAGCAGACCCTACCACCTTCAAGTTTCTTGACTAGACCTCCTCATTTCCTCCTTTCCCCCACCACCTGGGGAGCATGGCTTCCCCCATCACAGCTGCCCATGTGAAGGTCACCATGACCTCTCAGTGATGGTGAACAGCGGACACTTCCCACCATTACCTCACCCCGCCTCTCTTTGGTATGGGTCTCTCTCAGCCACTGTTCCCTCTCAGCTCCCTGGCCCTCCTGCGGCCTCCCTGTCAGTTCTGTCCCCTTTCTCTCTGGCTCCTGTGACCCAGTGTCCCCCTCATTGGGTCCACCCTCGGCCCCCTGCCCTTCTCACTCCAGGAGCTCAGCTTGGGTGAAGGTTCAGTCACAGCCCTCGCCCCCAACCAGCCCCCATGCACATGGCTACCTGGTCACCAAGTGACAGAAACCCGGCTCAGGCCAGCTTCAGCAAAATGTGGGGTTTCTTGTAGGATACTTGGGTGTGCCATAGAGCCTGAGGAGCCGTGGGCTTCGGTAGGGCAGGGGCCGTGCCATTTTCTCTTCCAGCCCATCATCTAGCCCAGCACCCGGCACGTAGCAAGCACTCCATACAGATCTGACGAACTGAACCGGATTTGCTGACAACCGTCGTATCTGACTGAGTCACTCTGTTGCATAAAATGTTGCTCAGTATAAATGGGTTTCTGTTGCCCTCAGTATAAAACCCAGACCTCTCAAGGCCCCCGTGATGTGAACCCTGCCTCCCTGTTCGGCCCCACTCTGGCCACTCTGGCCTCCTTTGTGAAGCCCTCCCTAATGCCCCCGTCTGCGTGTCCCAGCCTCCTCACCTACCCTGCCTCTCTGCCATCTCGCTGGACAGCAGAGGCCCGCTGAACCTGAGATAGTAAGACTCCTTTTTGGCTTCCGCCAAAAACGGTGTTTAAGAGAGGGGCCTTGAAGAAGGGCCTACGTTAGGTTTACCGGTTGGTGTTCTGAGACTTCAGGATGTAGCCCTAGAAATATTTCCTTTCACAAGGCTTGACTACTGTCTCGATAGCGGTGCATTTGGAAGCCCAAATAAATGTTCCCGGGTGGTGGGACTCCTTCATCAAGGCCAGCCCCCGAGCCGCGTCCTCCAAGAAGCCGTCCCTGGAAGCCATCTCTCCACCTTGGATTTCCCGAGCCCTTTACCTGACCCCCCCTCGACGTGCTGGTCCCATCCCACCTCATATTGTGGTGACCCATGCACGTGCCTCCTCTCCCCACCAGACTGTGCACCGTGGGGCCAGAGACTGAGGTTTGGACATCCTAGTGTCCCTGATAGCAGTGCTGCACGAATTCAGGACCACGGCTGCCTCAGGATCAGCCAGGGAGCTTCCTCAAAGTGCAGGTCCCGGGCCTGGTGCTAAGGCTGAGTCTGGATTGGAGCCTGGGGGTCGGCATCAGAAGGCAGCCAGGCTTCTGGACGTCCGCCCCCCAGGGCTGGGAAGGCTGGCGTGCGTCTGCACGTGTGAGGGTGTGCGGGAGCCGGTGAGAGGACAGCGCGGGTTTGCTTTCGCCCCGCGCAGGTTTGTGTGTGCCCAGCTGCCCAACCCGGTGCTGGAGAGCATCAGCGTCATCGACACCCCAGGGATCCTCTCCGGGGAGAAACAGAGGATCAGCCGAGGTAAGCGACGCACCTGCGAGGATGGACTCTGGCTCTGTGCTGTGTCCTTTCCGGTATGTTCTTTTGCTTCCGTACTATGAGCTAGACCCCGGGGCGCCTGGGTGGCTCAGTCGGTTAAGCGTCCGACTTCGGCTTAGGACGTGATCTCACAGTTCGTGGGTTCAAGCCCCGCATCAGGCTCTGTGCTGACAGTTCAGAGCCTTGAACCTGCTTCAGATTCTGGGTCTCCCTCTCTCTGCCCCTCCCCTGCGTGCGCTCTCTCTCTCTCTCTCTCTCTCTCAAAAATCAATAAACATTAAATATATATATACATATATATATGAGCTAGACCCCCAGGACCCTGCCCTACCTTGATGAGCTGGCACCACCTGGCGTGCTGTGGGGACAGTCCTAGGCAGGGGCCAGGGGACAGTTTGGGTCCACTGTGGCTCAGGCGACAGCCAGCCTCCGTCTCCTCCTCTGTAAAAGGACACAGCAATTATCTGCCTTATTTACCTCATCGGGTTGATACGTTCCCCAAGAGGCACTACCTGGTTTGCTTCTGAAGGTCTTGTGGTCCCTGGCCTGGGGAGATCTGCAGGGAAGGCATATGCCTGCAGAGAACTTCATCCAGTGACGTGGGGAGGCGAGCGTGCTCTGGGCTTAAGAGTGGGGAGCTGGTATGTAACAGCACTTTGAAAACTCCAGACAGATATGGGGTAACTGCTCACTAAGGGAGGTCCCCAGGCATGGCAGTTAGCGGATGGAACCTTGGTGCCCGACGGCCAGCGTGCCGAGCCTGCCTTGCCACATCCTAGCTGCGTGAGCTCGGGCAGGGTTCTTCAGTTACGCCTCGTAAGATAGGGGGAAATTGTTCTCTCTACTTATAGGCTTGTTTGAGGATTAAAAGAAATAATATAGGTACAAAAAACCCTCTGCCCGGCACGTAGCAAGTGCCCAGTAAACATGAATAAACATCATCATCATCATCACTGGTTTTTTTCTAGCTCTAAAATGCTAGACGATGCTGTACAAAACTAAAAGTCTGCCCCTGGCGCCCCACCCCAGCCTCTCCCACCACCTCCTGCTGTGTGTCCTGGGTAGCCCCCCTGCCCTTTCTGGGCTGTGTCTCTGGCGAGCCATGCCAAGCCACTCCCACCCCAGTACTGGAGCCAGGAGCTGGGCTGGAGCCAAGTCCGCACTCAGAAGTCAGCCTCCGGGAAGGAAAGTCTTGGGACTGGCAGAGAGGTTCTCTGGGCAGTGGCCTTAGGTGACTGTCTGCTCCCCTCCCGCATGTGCCTTGGCCCCTGTGCTCTGCAGCCCGCCAAGGTCTGTCCTGCAGCATGTCTGTGCCGCCGTGGTGGGGCCCAGAAACCCCCTCCTCCAAGGGCATGGCCTGCAGGCGCCGGCACCTGCTTAGCCCCAGGCCCCCCGGGAGGAGAGCCCACTGCCTCACTGGCAACAAGCCAGTGCCCCCAGGTCTGTACTAAGGGGGCCCAAGTGCCACTGGTGCTGGCCTGGGTACAGGCCCATAGTTTCAGAGCTGGGCCGCCCTGAGCATTCCTGCCAGCTGGCCTGGCTTCCTCTCTGCAGGGAGCAGGTCGCTCTCTGGGATGGCAGGACCCAGCTCAGCCCTGGGCGTTGGGAGGGGGGGTGTCCCCCATGGCCATGTGGGTGGGTACAGCCAGCCTGACAGAGGGTAGACAGGGAAGATGGCGGGAGAGACCCTCAGGTCAGCAGCCCGCTCCAGGGCCTCTGGACCCCGGTCTGTACTGCAGGAAAGACAGAGCCTGCTGTCAGGACCTCAGTCTGGAGTAGGTGGGAGCAGGGGTAGGTAGAGACCCCAGCAAAAATGCCCTGCGTCTCCCTCCCATTTCACTGAGGAGGTGACACCTGGGACAAGGGGCGAAGAAGAAAGGAGGGGCCTTGTGTGAACATGCCATGTAATCAGTGGGACGTCAGTGGGGGAGCCTGGGCTCCGGGTGGTGCTGGGGCTGAGGTGGAGCTGGTTTGGAGACATAGAGCCCATGGCCCTGGGAAGACAGGCTCACCTACCCTCTCCTCTGGACCTTCATGAGCACTGCGGTGCTCAGGTCCAACCCTTGTGGAGGGGAGGCTCTGGTGGCTCTCCGTGTGGCTTCTATTTGTTTCCCTAAATACTCCCCTCCCTCCTTACCAGCACCCCCCCTTTCCCCGCCCTGCCCCAGTTTCATCTGGGCCCATCCTGAGTTTAGGCCTAAAGGGGATTTGATTTTCACACTAGCCGCCTGGGTGTCCTTAAGGAAGGCTCAGGAGAGCCATGACTTTTCAATCTGAACTACCTGGGGGCTGGGGAGCGGGGAGGTGGCACATAGACTGTAAGGCAGTGCAGCCTGGCAGGTAGGCCCAGGGAGGACTTCAGCCTCTGGGATTTCCAAGGGCACTGGACTGGGAGGTCAAAGCCCCGGTTTTTAGAACCAGTATGGGTCTCAACAGGCCACATTTTTTCCCCTGAGCCTGTGTCCACTTCTGTAACAAGGGATAATGATACCTATCATAGGACCTTGTGAGGCCTACAGATGGTAATGGAAACCTAGACATCAGCTCTGGGCCTGGATGACAGTGAGCTCCCTTCTCTCCCCTTTATCTGCCAGCCAGGGTTGCCCATTATACAGTAATGAGTAATCTGTATGAATGGCCTCCCTTATGAATGCAGTGCACAGCCTGTGCAGCTGTATATGGCAGCCTACTTCTAGGGACTCCTGCCTTCCTCAGCTCCTGTCCCATTCCATTCGTTCCCTGTTCTTGTATTTTCCCGCCTGCTTTCATCTTTGGACCTCAGTGGCTGCCCTCAGCAAATTGGGTGCTTGGTTTCCTTACCTGCCTTCCTGTCCCCTCCCACCCCACACTGACCTCTAGAAGTGATGGCCCACGAATGGCTACACAAGCCAATCAGTCCTCTGCCTTCCCTGCAGCCTGTGATAAAAACCAGAGCTGGGAGCTGGGCACTGGCACTGTATCACCAGCCCGGGCAGTGCTGCCCTCAGCGCTCCAAGGAGACCAGGAATGAAAGGGCATCAGATACCCTCAGGTGTCAGGAAAGTTTCCAGTATGCAGAACCTCTCATCCTTTCTCCGCCATAGAACCTGGCAGTTCTGGTTTATACCTACACACATATACACCCCCACGTCTACACGCACCCACCACTCCCTCCATATACACTATCCCCCCCCCCCCGCCAGACAAACACACACACACACACACACACACACACACACACACACACACACACACCTGTGTGTGCACAGAACCAAATGTTCTGTGTGCGGCTTCTTGCCTGGGGCCCTCAGAGCTCTGGGTTTGGCCATACCACAGATCTGGTGTTTCTGTCCTTCCTCTAGCCAGCTCAGGACAGGACATGGCCCCGTGGGTCGTGCCCTGTACAAGTTCACCCGGCTGAGAGGCGCGTAGAGCCTACAATCCAGCCCACACTCCATTCACTGAGCTTCATGCCAGGCACAGTGCTGTGTCTCACCAGCCAAAAGCGGCACCATTATCAAACCTGCACAGAGCCGCCTCTCGCCCGGTGGCCCCAGGGTGCCCCATTCTCGAAAGTGAGCTGCTCCCAAGGGCTCCCCAGGCCTCAAGCTGCACGGGAGGGAGCACCCAGCCTTGGGCCAGAGCTGGAAGAAGCGTGGCCCTTGTTCAGGGTATGGCCCCTGCGCCCAGGCCTCGGGTGGGTGTCTGAGGGGGAGAGAGGAAGCAGGGGACGTCCGGGAATCTGAGCTCAGGAGGTCCTGGGCCAGCACTTGTCTCTGGATGAAGATGACCTGGGATGGGCAGCAGAGGAGGCAGTTCCTGGAAGTGACAGGATGTGCCCAGCCCCAGGCTCATTACTGGGAAGAAGCAAAATGCAGCAGAAGTGGGAGGGGCTCCGGAAGCCTGAGTGTCCTCACACTTGGGACCCTCATTTCCTGGCTACTTGTCAGCTAGAATTCCCACAGGCCCCGCCCTAGAAAAGCACCCCCTTGGGCCTGGGGCTCACATTCCTCCCTGTGGGGGTGAGCTCAGCAGGGCCACAGCAGGGAAAAGCCTGGGCTATAAAGCTGCAACGCAGGCTGGTCTCCTTAGACCCAGTCTAGTGGCTTTTGAGTGGTTTATCATCACCTGCCCTGGAAGAGCTTGGGGAGTAGAATGGGGCCGGCTCTCATCTCCGGTCCCCCCGGGGGCACCTTGGAGGGTCCAGGCTGGTCCTGGCAGCCTCACGTCCCTGGCCTGTCCCTGGACCCTCACTGGAGTGGGGCCCCAGACTCCATGCTGTACCTATGCTCCTGTGTGGGCACCACAAGCCAGGGCAGAGCGGCAGAGTCCTGAGGCATGTCACAAGGGCTTGCCGGCAGCCTTATGGTCATCGGAGGCCTGTGATGAGTCTCTCAGGCCACTTCCAAGGTTACTTCTTGGAGGCATGTAGTGTGGTGTTTGTTCCCCATTGGCATCTGAACTCTTCCCACGTTTTGAAAATTGATGCCCTTTTATTTCTCTTCTGCTAAAATGTCTTTAAATCTCAAAAGGGATTTTGGGAGGCAGGATAGGACCTTTTATGCACCCACCACAAGTGCCTGGTTTGAGGGCTCAGACCTCTGAGCTCCAGCCTCACACATGGCTATGCATAGGAAGAGAGTGTGGACCCGAGTCAAGGGTCTGGGGTCTAGTCCCGAGTTCGCCACAACCTGCCTGTGTGAGCTTGGCCAGCCCCTAACCTCTCTGTCCCCTCCCCTTCCTGTAAGATGTGTGTGCCCTGTGTAGCTCCTGGCATGGGGACAGTTATGAGGATCAAATGAGACGGTGTGGTTGAAAATACAAAGAAATGTGCTGCCTGTCAGCGTCCCTGCTTTGCTCTTCAGAATATGCGGGGAAGCCCGGTGGGTGATTAAGGAGTTGCCTTACTTATTGTGTTTGTCTCATTGATTTCCTCCTGCCTGGCATTACTTAGAAATGCTTTCTTTCCAGTCCTCTGGAGCCTGGAGGGTTGTGGGGAGAGCCCCAGGTCGCTGCAGGCTGCGCGGTCTCTGGGCCTGATGCCTGCAGACCAGATCTCCTGGAGCCAGACTTGCTGCACGTAATCCCAGGGTTTCCGGGAAGACCAGCTTTGCTGCTCAGTCTCTCGGGGCTTAAATCTCCCTCCACCTCCTAGTTTGTGTCTTATAAGCCCTTGAGCTGCTGCAGGTGCTCACGAGTCCCTGCTGGGGGTCTCAGAGCCATTCCCAAGACCAGCCAGGGAAGGGGACCTATGAGCCCAGACATTAGAGCAGAGCCTCCAGACTGATCCGGGCCCTCCCTGTGCTCTTGAATCCTATTGCCGTGGCTCTATCACTGACCCCTCATTGGTCAGGTGTTATCATCCCCGTTTGACAGCTGAGAAAACTGAGGTTCAGATTTGCTAAGGTCACACAGAAGATAAATGAGAGAGCTAGTCCCCTGCCTTTTGCTTAATGGGTCCATCTGTGCCTTTCAGATGCTCCCATTCCTGGATGTGCCTAAGAACTGTCCGCCCCCCACCCCCCATCCCAGAGACAATTACCTGTCCTGGAGGCTGCTAGGCTCTGAATAGCTGGGAGCAGGAGGCTGAGCTTCTGAGGAAGCCTACGCCCTCATCACCTGGTCCTCGGGTCCTCGTGGCCAAACCTCGGGAGAAAGCGCCTGGCATTACGGACTTTGCAGTTTGATAGCACTCGTCACAGCATGGAGAATTTGCAAAAGTGGGAAGATGAATAGGAAGCCTCTGTGCTTACGAAATCCCAGAAAAGGTTTCCAGAAGCCTATCCTCAAGCAAGAGCAGATTTCACACAGGCCCCCCAAGGTGTTTAAGACAGAGGCCCCCAGCCTCCTTTCTCCCTGTCTGGCAAGGACTTCCTCGTGTCTCCCCTTCATCCATCCTGCTCTCCACCCTCACGCCTCTGGTCTTAGAAGCAGGGAGAAGGGAAGCTCAGAGGTCTTCCTGTCCAGCTCCCTGCTTTGACAGGCAGAGAGACCGGGGACCAGCGATGGAAGGCTCTTTGCCAGTGCTTCCAGTGCTACTCAGGCGACCCCTTCGGAGCACATCCTACCTCAAGAACACTGGGCTGACGGGAATGGGCAGGGGCCCGTCATCTTCTGGCCACACTGAGCTACTACTGTCCCTCCCCACCCCGAAGTGGGGGCTGGTCAGCCTTGCCCTTACTTCCCCCCAAGCCTTTGCAGCGCCCCCCCCCCCCCACCACCTTGAATGGCTGGTGCCATCAGGGATTGGTGAGAGGTGGGAGAGGCGGGAGCCTCTTTTCTTTACAGCTTCTTCGGCCCCTTTGCTTTCCTGAGTCCATGGAGGGGTGACCAGAGAGCCTGATTTGGGGTGGGGAGACATGACCCTGCTTCCACCCCTCCCTTGGGGACCTTGTGCACTCTCCGAGTCTCTGCTTCCTTGTCGACTAAGTGCTGGGCTCTAGCTGCCCAGCTGACTGGGAGTGGCCGCTCTGGGATTTGTTTACAAGGGCTGCAGCATGCTCTCTGGGCTGCCCTGCCCGAGGCCTGCACGCCACAGCCACAGTTGGGAATGATCCCTGCTGCCCTCCCCAGCCACCAAGGGGGGCAGGCTTGCTGGTTCCGGGCTCCAGAGAGCAGGAGAGTGGGTGCAGGCTGCAGGCTCGCCTGGAGCAGGAATGCACAGGCCTCCTGGACTCTGTGGGAGCTACTGGGTGGGCCTGGGCCCTGGGGAGGGAAGGAGAAAGGGTGGAGAGGCAGGGAGGTGGCCACGTGCAAGACAGCTGCCCTCCGCATGTGCGGGGAGCCCAGGGCCCAGGTGGTGCGGTCCAGCCCTGGCCCCACCGTTTAGGGGCCGTTTGACTGTCACCTCATCTCTGAACCTCAGTTTCCTCCTCTGAAAAGCCGGGGTGAGTCTCCTTATCCTGCGTATCTCAAAGGATGCTGCGGGGGTGAAATGGGGCCATGAAGTGAACGTCTTGCCCGCCGGAGCAAGCGCTGAACTTGGGGTTGGAGAGCTGGGTTCCGTGCCCCAGCGGCTGCCTACCAGCAAGGTGGTCTTGGCTGAGTCACTGGTGCCCCCGTATTTCTGTGGCACTGACCATGCCCCTGCCTGGTTGCTGGGCAGAGCCCGCCCCCGAAGCACTTTCTTGAGCCCTGTCGCTGAATGGAAGGAGCCTCTTTTCCTGAACGAGAAGACTAAATGGGAATAATGATGTTACTAATAACTATGTGCTGGGCTCGGAGTGTATTTAGTCCTTATAATTCCATTAGTCAGGTGCTATTAGTATGTCCATCTATGGGTGAGAGAACAGTCAGGAACACTAACATGTTCAAGGCCAAAGAGTGGACATGTGGAGGTGGGGGGGGGGCGGGCTGGAACCCAGGTGTGACTTCCTAGACTCTGTGTCCGGCGCCTGGCCTCCTGTCCCCAGGCCCCTCCCTGTGCCACGGAGGCCCCCCCCCCCCTCCTGACCGCCCCTCTGCCGCAGGGTACGACTTCGCGGCCGTCCTCGAGTGGTTCGCCGAGCGGGTGGACCGCATCATCCTGCTCTTTGACGCCCACAAGCTGGACATCTCTGACGAGTTCTCAGAGGTCATCAAGGCCCTCAAGAACCACGAGGACAAGATGCGCGTGGTGCTGAACAAGGCGGACCAGATCGAGACGCAGCAGCTGATGCGGGTGTACGGGGCCCTCATGTGGTCCCTGGGGAAGATTGTGAACACCCCGGAGGTGATCCGGGTCTACATCGGCTCCTTTTGGTCCCACCCCCTTCTCATCCCCGACAACCGGAAGCTCTTCGAGGCGGAGGAACAGGACCTGTTCCGAGATATTCAGAGTCTGCCGCGAAATGCTGCCCTGCGCAAGCTCAACGACCTCATCAAGAGAGCCAGGCTGGCCAAGGTGAGGCTGTCCCCCGGAAGACAGGGAGGTTCGGGGTGGGTCAGTCAGGGGCTGCCGCCTGCAACCCTGAGCTATCGCCTGCTGGGGTGGTTGGTGTCCTCTAGCTCCTGCATCATGGGCACCAGCTGAGCCCCCCAGTAGCTGGGGGCAGGATAGTGTGGTGGTTCTGGTCACAGGCCCTGGCGTCAGATGGCCAGATTGGAGTTTATGAAATGTGATCCCAACCTGGCAAGGTCCTTAGTCTCCCTGTGCCTCTTTCCACGTCTGTAAAATGAAGGGGTGGGAGGTTGAAGTAAGGTAAGGAATGTAACAGCCCCGTCACAGTGCCTGGCATCGTTAGAGGTGCTCAGGAAACATTAGCTGTTGCTGGCTTCCTCGTCCTCAACATCATCACCAGTATTACCATCCCTATAACTGCCTTGACCTTAACCTCCCCCCATAGTCTCACCTTTCCCATGTGATCTAGGAAAACAGCTCAGCGCTGCAAGCGATGAGAGAGCAAGGGGGTGAGATAGAAATGATTGCAGAGGTAGCAGCAGGAGGACGGATTTATGGGAAGAGAGGGGGTCAGAGCCACCCTGAAGGGAAGAAATGGATCAAGGGTCTTGATCGGAAGATTGCTCTCTTCTCCTGGTTCTCAGGTTCATGCCTACATCATCAGCTCCCTGAAGAAGGAGATGCCGTCGGTATTCGGAAAGGATAATAAGAAGAAGGAGCTGGTGAACAACCTGGCTGAGATTTACGGCCGGATCGAGCGCGAGCACCAGATCTCACCTGGGGACTTTCCCAACCTGAAAAGGATGCAGGTAACTAGGGGTCTGGGGCTCCAGGACAAGGGACAGTCCGATTGCCCAGAATCAGAAGGCAAGGAGATGGCCCCAGGTCTGCCCTCCATGCTGGACCACCGCTGGCCCAGCAGGTGTCCTACCTTGGTCTGGGGAGAACACAGAGCCCCACTGCTCCCAGGGAGGCTGGGGTATCATGATGCTTGGGACCCGATACCTCCAGTTTAGACCTCGCCCAGCCACGGCCACCACAAGCTTGGAATCCCTGCCATGCCACGTGATATGGAATGTCACCTGACACAGGGTCTCCAGGCCCTCGAGTGCCTAAGTTTACCTCTGAGCTCCCACTTGGGAGCAGTTTGGGACACAAGCCATGAAGAAGCAGAAGTCTGCACTGAAGCCTGCTCTCTTTGGGGTACACCGTGGGTTCCTATCTTGGCCTAGCACCATCACATCTGGTTTCTCACGTTAGTCCCCAAAGGGGTCCTCTGACGGAGGCATTCTTCTTCCTCCTTTTACAGAGGAGCCAACTGAGGTCTACAAAGCTAACTGACCTGTGTAATTAATGGCTGGCAGTTTTCTGAGTGTGCTGTTCACACAGGCTGCTGGTAGAAAAGCCAGAATATCCCCACAGTCCAAGCGAGAAGCCACCACACCAATGCTAACTGGATCCTCTCTGAGACTCTGACTCTTCATCTGTAACCTCAGGCTCCGATGCACCCACCTTAGATGTACGCTATGAGCATCATCAGTGAGATAATATTTGCAAGGTGCTTAGCCCAGGGCCTGGCTCTTAAAACGCAGCCTCGAGTTAGGTAAGATGTCACCACTGAGGGAAGCTGAGTGGTGAACACGGGGACCTACTTCTCTGTACAATTTTTGCAGCATCTCATGGTTCTGTAATTATTTAAAAATAAAAGCTTTCTATGGGGCACCTGGGTGGCTCAGTCGGTTGAGCATCCGACTTCGGCTCCAGGTCATCATCTCGTGGCCTGTGAGTTTGAGCCCCGAGTCGGGCTCTATGCTGACAGCTCAGAGCCTGGAGCCTGCTTCGGATTCTGTGTCCCCCTCTCTCTCTGCCCCTTCCCCATTCATGCTCTGTCTCTGTCTCAGAAATAAATAAACATTAAAAAAATAAAAAAGGTTTCTGAGAATTAGGGAATTTTTTTAAGAATAGCAGCACATGTAGTTGTAATAACTGTTTTTGCTCTCGTTGCTGATTTTGATCTTTTGATCATTTCTCAGTTTAAGACTGGAGGTTCAGAACATCAGTACGGTCCCAAACAGGCATTTTTAGTTTCCTATGTGCTAAAAGGAAGAGAAAAAAATAGACATTCAAATAGTGCATGCGTTCATGTATCCATTCATTCCTGGAACCACCTACCACAAGCCAGTTACTAATTTCAGAATTACTTTAACATAACTCAGGTTTGTCACTCAGCTGTGGCTTGGAATACTTCAACGTTCAGCTTCTCTTTCTGTTAAGAAGGTAACGATCTGGGGGTGCCTGGGTGGCTCAGTCGGTTGAGCGTCCGACTCTTGATTTCGGCTCAGGCCATGATCCCAGGGTCGTGGGATCGAGCCCTGCATCGGGCTCCATGCTGGGGGCATGGAGCCTGCTTGAGATTGTCTCTCCCTCTGTCCCTCTCCCCTGCTCATGTGCGTGCGTGCACTCTCTCTCTCTAAAATAAACAAATTAAAATTAGAAAAGAATGTTGTGCCCTAGAAGCAAACATTTAGGAAGATAGCATTCGAAAGGGACCACACGACCCCATTTTTAATGTGAGGAATCCTTTTGCCGCATACAGATTTCACCTTCTCATCTGTTTGCCAGTCACACGTTAGGATCTGTTGTCCGGTGCCCTGAACCAACCATGTAAATGGCTGCCTGGCGGGCTATCGGTGTGGGGTGATGGGAGCAACCACTGTGCCCCCTGGAAGATATTAGGTTGCCCGTTTGGGCGCCCACCAAACACACCTCGACGTGGACAGGCTGAGAGAGATGCCAGGGACCTTGGGCTAGTCTGCTTCTGCCCTGCACACCCCCACCGGCCCCCACCTGCCTCCTAGGCTTGGCCCTGCCTTAGAGGGGAGGTGAGAAACGCACAAGCTGACACTCGCTCTTAAAATGTCGCCGTGGGTGTTTTCTGAATTTTTCTGCCGGGAACTCGATGTGCTTGTCCCTGAGATTTCTGTGCACTGGCCTCTGCCCAGTGTCCTGAGATTGTTGTGGTCAGAGCCAACGGCCGGAGGAGAAAGCTCTCACCTTGTCACTGAAAAGGCCAAGGAGCAGCCGGGTGTTCTCGACTCAGACGCCTCAAAATCGCAGAGATGCGCCAAGTGGAACATATTTCTTCCACCATGTGGTGTGGGTGTCACGGGAAGGCAGGCTTTTACAGAATCTGCCCGCCTGTGTCTACTGTGTCAGAACCCTCAGGGGAGACGCAGGTATCTGAAAACTCTCCAGCTAATTCCGATGAGCAGCATGAGTAAGAATCACTGGTTTGGAGATGAGCCTTGGCTTCTATTAGGATTTGTTTTCAGTTGCCTGTGCCTCCGTCTTTCCTTCCCTTAATGGGGATACAATGTGATTCCCCTCCCTCAGAAAGGCCCCGGAAGAGCGAATGAGATCACGCAGTGAGGCATTTGCAGTGTTCCCAGTATTACCACCGTGGTTAGAGCACAGAGACACATACGCCTCGGTCTCAGAGGACAAAGCATTCAGGAACCATCCTTCAATAGCCAAAACTAGCTGAAAGAGAAATGTAATTGCTTTCCAGCGTATTAAAGGGAATCCAGATAAATGGATCAAACCAACATTTGTTCCATTTCCTTTTCTTCCCTAGACCCTGCGACTGTCCTCTCCTGAAAACTTCCACCAAGAGCCAATGTGCCTTTTTTTCTTCTCCTCTCTCATATCTTTCAATATTTCATTATTTTGCGATCAGCTTAGCTTCCAGGGCTGTGAACATTCCAGCATTAGCAGAAGGCAGCATCCCCAACAAGGGGAAATAGCTCCTTCCCTTGCCTCCTACGCTCACCTTCTTTTCTCTTCCTCTTCCCAGGACCAGCTGCAGGCCCAGGACTTTAGCAAATTCCAGCCACTGAAAAGCAAGCTGCTGGAGGTGGTGGATGATATGTTGGCCCACGACATCGCCCAGCTCATGGTGCTGGTGCGGCAGGAGGAGACACAGCGGCCTGTGCAGATGGTGAAGGGCGGGGCGTTCGAGGGCACCCTGCACGGCCCCTTCGGGCATGGCTACGGGGAGGGGGCTGGGGAGGGCATCGATGATGCCGAGTGGGTGGTGGCCAGGGACAAGCCCATGTACGACGAGATCTTCTACACTCTGTCACCGGTGGACGGCAAGATCACAGGGGCCAATGCCAAGAAGGAAATGGTGCGTTCCAAGCTGCCCAACAGCGTGCTGGGCAAGATCTGGAAGCTGGCTGACATCGACAAGGACGGCATGCTGGATGACGAGGAGTTTGCACTGGCCAACCACCTGATCAAGGTCAAGCTGGAGGGGCACGAGCTGCCCAACGAGCTGCCCGCCCACCTGCTGCCTCCATCCAAGAGGAAAGTTGCTGAGTGATGGACGGAGGAGGAGGTTCAGGGCAGGCAGGTGTTAGAGGGGACGGGGGAGAATGAGATGTGTGCGTGTGCACGCGCACGCACACACACACACAGATACACACACATGTACACACACAGATCTTGAGAAGTACACTGCAGATGAGAGGGGACAGGGAGCCCCAGGCTTCCAGGCTGGTCTTTGGACACATCTCCAAGTTCTCAGCATTGGTAGAAGCACAGGAGTGCTCCCAGGGCCCCAGGTTCAAGACCAGGTCTCCATCCCTCTTTCCCTCTCATCTCCCACCACCCGCAGAGGCAGTTCACCTGTCAGCGGGTGGCCCATCCACCTCCAGATTCCCTGGGCTCAGAACAGATGGAAAATGCTTCTCAATAGGCGCTCACTGTTTTCAGTGCCGTCCCCCACTCTTCGGCTTCCCAGTGGGGAAAAATGGTCCAGGTCTGAGAGATGGGAGTTAGGGGCTGCTGTGGGGAGCAGGGGTTGGTGGGAGGGATGGCGGGGAAGGAAGAAGCATCCTCTACCTGGTCCCAGATGTGAAGAGACACGACCTTGAGCTGTGTGCTTTCCTAGGCTCGGGCTGTGTCTGCCTCGGCAGACCTGCCCTTGAACCCTACCCCTACTTCATTTCAAAGAATCCCAGACCTGGAGAGAGGAGAAAAAATTGGCAGGAAAGAAGGTAAAGAAATTGCCCTCAATCCTGAACCCTAAGCCAGTCAAGGTGGCTTTATTCCCCAGATTTTGTGAGGTTGGTGTTTTCTCACCCAGCCCTGATGTCTGGAAGCTCAGATCCATCTCCCATGTATCCAGCCCCTCCTGTGTGCCAGGAGCCAGCCGTGTTGGGCACCTTACATACAGCATCCCGCTCGGCCCTTGCCAGCCCCCAAGGAAGTAAGCATCAGTCCCCCCCACTTTGCAGATGAGGAACTTGAGACTCAGAGGAGTTCAGGTGACCTTCCCGAAGTCACAGAGGTCACATGTGGTAGAGAAAGGATTCAGAGCCAAGACCTCAGACCCTTCCTTCTGCTGTGGCGATATGTGCAGGATCCCAGCATCGCTAGTGGGCTATGAACCTTGGAGAACAGGCCAAGCACGCAGGGCACCTCGGCCACCCAGAGCCGGCTGGTGAGGGAGGAGGGCCAGCCAGCATGTGGTGGGCCATCAGTCTGGCCATCTGTCACATCACAGAAGCAAACCGTGCCGTCTGGCTCTGCGGCCCGTGTTCCTAAAATCACAGAAGTCCGATAGCGCCAGCGGGAGAGTGGGCTGGCCTGCTGGATGCTGTTTGCGCCCATCCCCGCTCCGCCGCCCACCCAGGGGCCTGAATCATCCCAGCTCAGATGCAGCCACCGGCTGTCGTCAAGTGGGACCTCGTGCTAACTCAGAAGGCTGACCTGAGAGGTCTGAGGTCCTGTTCCCTGCAGGAGCCCCCGCGACTCTGCAGCGTCCTTGGCACATCGCCACCATTCTCCGTGCCCTACGCCCTCCTTTCTGGTTTCTCCCTTGGCTTGCTTTGTGGCCACTGAACCAATCACTTTGTATGCTATCCTCCTACTGTGATGGAAAACAAAAACAAGTATAACTTATTTTCTATCTATGTTCAGACTAGAGAGACAATATTCCATGTATCTATGACGTGCTTACTACTGCAGTGCATTTGTCCGTCGTACTCATGTTAATATAGCACATTTATCCTTTGGTACCTGCTTGGCCACAGAGCATCATTCCGAAGGAGGCTGGGGGAGGTCGAGGGAGGGAGCATCCCATTGGCCTGAAGCCTCCAGGCCCAGGGACCGTCCAGGCTGACCGGAGGGAACCACTGCCCTCTGGAGTGCAGATGGCCCCCAGCTCTGCGTTCCCTTCTGCATGCACATTTCGCTTTCTCACGGAATGAAGGGCAAGGGAAGACCAAAGCCAAGAGGTCTAACCTCCTCTAAGTTGAGAGCTAAGCACAGCAGAGGGACCATTTCTCAGCTCTGTGCCTTTCTTTGAGACGAAGGAGGCAGCAAAAAGAGGTAAAGTTTGTGTTTTTTTATCGCGGAAGAAAGAAGGGTGTGTGTAGCCCCTCTGCCCCTTGCCACTTGGACCCATGGGCACCTTCCTGCCCCGCATATATCCGCCTCTCCTCCCCCCCTCTTCAAGATTCCGGCCTGGCCTCAAGGGACCTGTGAGGCAGGGGAGTGTGTGGGGGCGTGGTGCCGATCTCCTGAGAAGGAGGAAATGGTGCTTGAGGCTCCTCTCCACGGTGGAGGGAACATTCAAGAGGCACTTTCTCTGGGGCCGTCCCTCTGGCTCCTGCTGTCTCAGCCTACTGACCTCCTTCAGGCTTCGGGGCCTGAGGCTCGGGCCTCAGCCTGGAAACTATCTGAGGTAGAAAACAGGGGCACGGCAGTTTCACAGGCAGGAATCCCTAGAGACCCAATGTCCTGTCACTCCTTCCCCCACACTACTCGGCCGGGGCCACGGAAAACGTCAGGGAGAGCAATGCCCTATGCCCCCGCCCCAGTCTGTAGAGTGGAGAGAGGTTGCCCCGAGTCACCCCACTTCCACCTGTCCCCTCTGTTCCAAGAGTCTATATTTATGTATTAGCTGGTCAGAATCAGCAGAAGCATCTGGAGAGAACAGGCTTGCTTATTTTCCCTATGAGAGGTTAACTGGCCTCTATACATATTCAGTCCTTTATTCTTTCATTTGTCCCACCCATCCATCCATCCTTTCTTTGAGTCACAAGACACGGAGACTGTCCAGCAGAAAAAGCCCTAAGGTAGAGATTCATTCTCTGACCTATTCAAAAATACTTAGTAAACACCATCTGTGCTGCAGGGACAATTCTACATGGATCAAATCAAGTTCTGGCTCTCGAAGAGCTAGTGGGGGAAGTGAGGCATTTATACAAACGTTGATAATGCAGCAGGAGAATGTGCCAGGGGTGGGGGGTGGGGAGAGCACAGGCCAAGTAGGGACTCATGAGAGCAGATGGCTTCCAGCTGGGGAGAAGGTGGTCCGAGCAAGCCTGGCTGGGGGTGAGGCACTTGACCTGAACCTGAGAAACTTGCCCGGCTGCGTCTTTCATGCCAGTCACCTTCCCTCCCTAATTCAGGAAAGATAAGCAGAGTGTTTATGCAAAAGTAAACACGCAGCATTCCCAGCCCACAAAATCATGACCCACTGAGAACCACAGATGCATTTGAAGAAAAGCATGATGAGAATTTTGCCTCTGGGGATTGTGATGGTTTCTCACAGGCCATTTTCAAGAAAAAACTGTATCAATATCTTTAAAGCTGAACTTTTCAGTGCCTGGAGGAAAAAGAAACATGGTAATAGAGGAATGTTAAGTTGCCCCAGCTGGAGCCATGAGGAAACCAGGACAGTGGACAGGGCACGGCTCTCCTGTCCACCTCCCACCAGAGGTGATCGTGTTGTTCACTACACTTTGGTTCTCCATCCTTCCAGCACAAGGAAGATTGAAGCTCTACCCCCTTGACGCTGGGCAAACTGTGCGACTTGCTTGGGCTAGGGAAACACGAGTGTAAACAACATGTCCCTTCCTTGTAGAAGCGAGTGTGTAGTTGGCCACCTTCTATTTTTCCTGCCTCGCCAGGAATGCATGCAGGAGCGGGTGTGAAGAGGGAGCTGGGGTCAGCCCAAGGCCCTGGGGCACTCGGAAGTCCCTGACCAGTCTGCCCTGGATAGGTGGCATGACCATGATGGAAGCCCTGGTCCTGTTAATGCCAGAACACTGGTGGTCGTGGGCTATTTATCCCACCTCATAACCTAGACTATCATGACCAAGGTACCCGGTGAGTTCTTCCGGTAGTTTAGCTCACTGAATGGGTGTAAAGGAGAGAACTTCTGGGAGGCGGAGCTCCTGTCTTCTCAACGACCAAGGTCACCTGGAGCTGAAGACATGTGAGAATTGTTCCGTCTTTCATTGCCTGAGCCACATTCTGTAGCATCTCCCAACATCACTGCTGGCCCTTCAACATCACCATTTAGGCTAGGGAACTTGGCACCAATGGACTCAGACACTGAGGGGACCTGTCTTTTTCCTGCAATGATATAGATGCTGGGGACTGACAGGGCCTTTGTCTGCCTAGAGCTAGGCAGAGGGTGTGCAGGTTGGAAAGAGACAAACTATAATTCCCAGACCCCCTTGCAACCAGGTTCAGGATGTGACTTTGGCCCTGCCAACCAGATACACTCATGGGAGAGTTTGCCGAAGCGGACCACGCCAGAGGCAGACCCGGCAGCTAACACATCTTCCTGGCTTTGCAGCTGCCTTTCCACGCTCAAGAGGCTGGGAGTCTTGTTTGTGAGGACAGATGAAGCAGTGGTAATCGGCCATGTGCCACCTAGTGTTTGCCTACCTAACCATGGTGCCTGAGCACTGCTGCGATGGGCAGAGGGGACCCGGACTGCAGCAGGGGAGGCTTCCTGGAGGGTGTGTGTGTGTTTGTGTGTGTGTGTGTTGGAAAGATGCACTGCAGTGGTTCTTGCTGCATAAGTGAGGAGGAGAGGGTACCGCAGGGCTTTCCAGAGGGAACGATGGCTGGGGAACTTTCAAAGTAATAATCCTTTTCTAAGGATCCAGACGGTAGGAATGTGTGCACTTAGAACACTTGAGACCATAGAATAAGGAAATGTTTATTTATGTTATTATTTTTAATGTTTATTTTTGAGAGAGAGACAGAGTGTGAGTGGGGGAGGGGAACAGAGAGAGGGAGACACAGAATCTCAAGGAGGCTCCAGGCTCTGAGCCATCAGCACAGAGCCTGACACGGGGCTCAAACTTAATGAACGGTGAGATCATTACTTGAGCAGAAGTCAGATGCTTAACTGATTGAGCCACCCAGGTGCCCCGAAGAAATGTTTAAAAACAGCAGTTCTCTCTCCTCACTCAGAATTTCACTTTCACAGGGTGGTTTCACACCCCGACCCCAGGGGACGTACTGAAGCACTAAGGTGGAACCAGGGCCTGAGGCCAGGTTAGCAGGTGACTGACAGGGGACAACAGACGCCCGGATTCCAGCTCAGGACAAGCCGTGTGGCCTCTCTGCCTCCATCTACTTTCCCTTTACGTGGGGGTCATTTCAATGTTTCGGAGATATCGTGAGGAATGCTAAGAGAGGGACAGTTTCCCCAGAACACTAACGCATGTGTGAGTGCTGTTGATGTCGCTAGAAGAGGTTCGTTTCCAGAAGGGGTGAGAATCCCACGGACAGGAAGGAAAGCCCTGGAAAGGTGCAGAGAAGAAAGGGACTGTGGAGGATCGGGGAAGGGAAGAGTGCTTGCATATCTGAACGGTGGCCTGGGGCGGGGAGACTGATGGGGACCTGCAGGTCTGGCCCTCTGTGGCCCCTGCCTGGCCTCCTGGCCACCGTGAGCTCGTGCTGACAGCGGGCTGTGGATGCTCAAGAAGCACCCATCCGGGTGGGTTTTGGCAGGGGAGGGTGGCGACATGATGGACTCCCATGCAGGCCACCCAAGAATTTCACAGGTGACGGCTGACCCCGGGGCACACTGAATATACAACCCAGATGGCAAACCTCTTCCTCCACCAAGTTTCCGGATCACGCTGTTGTGTAAGGTGAAGGCTCCTTTTCTGCCAGCCAGTGTCTTTTCCTAGCATTTCTCAATCCTTGTTTAAGTAGCAAAGGTCAGCTCAGTGTAGAGAGATGACCCTCACTGCACCCCAGTCCCATCTTGGGGCAGGACCGGGGTTCGGTTCACCTTGGAGAAAATCTCACACGTATTGGCATAACGACGAAACTGGTAAAATGGGACTTCGGTCCAGGTTTTCCTTCTAGGCCACTGCCACCTTCTTCCCGGTTGCTCCTGCTCTCCTTCCCACCCCCATCCCAGGAGGCCAGAGCACCTCCCTTCTCCTGACCGGGCTTCTGTCCTGTGCAGGCCAGCGACGCCCCCACACGCGCACACATACACACGCACCGTTCGCAAGGGTCTGCTCTGGGTCTCTCTGCCAATCTGGGGAACCAAGGGTCTGCTCGTGTGACCGTGGGATCTGCTGCTGCTGGGACTCTGGTCACAGGTCAATCCCAGCTAGGAGTGAAGCAGGAGCCCAGTGAGAGAGGTTCCTGGCAATGTGGCAGCGCAGAAGGTGAGAGCGTCAGGGTCAGGCAGGTGTTGGGGCACGACCCCACGCCGGCACCTGCTCACATGCAGCCTTCCCCTCTGGATCTTATCTGCTTCCTAAATGCCTCCACAGCTCTCCCAGCAGGACACAGTAATTCCCCTCATTGCAGAAAATCCTACTCCTCAGGAACATGCCGCGGGACGAAACGACAGAATTCACTCCAGGGAGGTCAGCTGGCACTCTTGTCCCCGAGCAGAGTCGCTGCCTAGGCCCCAGAACAGATGCGGCTTGTCCTCTTGATACCCTGGCGTGTCCAGTGGCCACAGGAAGTGAGGCCTGAGATAACAGCAGCCCTGAACTCTTCAGCGACATTTCCTGGAACTTCTTGAGATAAAGAGAAAGCAAGCAAACCGCCTCTGAGCCGCAGCACTGGACCAGACGGCACTCCTCAGTCCCAGGGACGGACTTGACGTCTAGTTTGGGATTTGGGCCACATGTTACACAGTGGTCTGTGTAAACGAAGCCCCACTTCATGCACCAACCATTTCAATCAGGCTACCTGGACAGGGTAATGACAAAACTCGAGGCAGTATTTTCCAAGACTCAATTCAAATGCTGTCCCCAGGGGATGCCTGGGGGGCTCAATCGGTTGAGCCTCTGACTTCGGCTCAGGTCATGGTCTCACGGTCCATGAGTTTGAGCCCTGTGTCGGGCCCTGTGCGGACAGCTCGGAGCCTGGAGCCTGCTTCGGATTCTGTGTCTCCTTTCTCTCTCTGCCCCTCTCCCACTTGTGCTCCGTCTCGCTCTCTCTCAAAAATAAATACCCATTAAAAAAATTAAAAGACCAAATACTCTCCCCAAGCAGATGTGACCCATCTCCCTCCACCCTCTTCCCCTCCATCTGCCTGCCACCGCCTGCTAGCTTTGTCATTGGCATTACTGAACTCCGCCGTCCAGACAATAAGCTCCTTAAGGACACAGAGCGCCGAGCACGGTCCTGTGGCCTCCTCGCCGCACCCCCTAAGTCGTCCTGGAGTGCTTATTGCCCCCGCCACAGGCAGTCCTGCTAGCTGCCAGCCCTCAACTTCCGGCTGACCCCAGAAATTGCTCTCGGCTGCAGAAATCTGCTTCCGTGGGGGCCACACCCTCTTCCCGGGACAGCTGCATCCTTGAGTGGTCAGTGAGGAAATATCCCCCAACCTGGAATAGCTGTGCTGGGCCATCCGGGCTTCGGAACTCCCGGCGGGTTAGCTGAGCCCTCGTGACCACACGGCAGCAGGGTGACCTCCTCCGCCCACTCTGCCTCCTTCCCCTCCCCTTTCCCAGTGTTGAACCCAAGAGCATTCTCTAACAAACTTCCTGCATGCTAAACTCCATCTCAGAGTTGGCTCCCCCGGGGCACCCAACCTACAGCAGAGGGCCCAGCAAACAGGAGCTGCTCAATAAATGCCGGTTGGCATAATTGAACAGCCAATGCCTCCGTGGCAAATCCGATCGGGATGGCCTCACGGGGACTAGTAAGCTGACCATGTAAATAGGGGTAGCGGCCTTTCCAGGGAATGAGTGCCACGGGGCACCAGACCCCACTTGGCAGGCCGCTTTGAGTTATCGGGAGAAGCTGGAGCAATGGCACACACGGGAAAAGCCAGAGATGGCTTCGGAATTTCGGAATTACACCTCAGGTGGCTCCAGCCAGAAGGCTGTTTACGAGTGAGAGGCTGCAAGACTCTCACTCTGCGCAGAATGACACCATTTTGCAAGCCATCCTCAATCTGTAATTTCTGCCCTTCTTACCAAAAGCAAATCCCTCGCATTCTGGGACGCGCCACAGCTCTGAGAGAGACAGAGTTCAGTAGTCGGGGGAGACAGTATTCTTTCCTGGGCCGCAACTCCAGCCCCGGCTTCTCAAGAAGAAAGCATTAGAGGGAAGGACGCGTCCTGAGGAACAAAACGGGTTGGAGAGGCTGTCCTTAAGCGGGAGCTCAGACGACTGCATATAGATGCTTTAACGTTCCTACATTTGATATAAAAGCCCTGGTGATGGGAATCAGATTTAATACTGGAGCCATATTGCATATTATAGGAAGCTTATTATATAAACAATGATATGCTATACACAGTTAATAGTGTAATAAGCCATGCAGATCTTATTCCATACACTCGTTTTATCATCTTTGCAAAGTGTGGCAAGAAACAATCCTCTTAAGATACTATCAAACAGGGGCGCCTGGGTGGCTCAGTCAGTTAAGCGTCTGACTTCGGCTCAGGTCATGATCTCATGGTTCGTGGGTTTGAGTCCCACATTGGGCTCTGTGCTGACAGCTCAGAGCCTGGAGCCTGTTTCAGATTCTGAGTCTCCCTCTATGCCCCTACCCCACTCATGCTCTGTTTCTCTCTGTCTCAGAAATAAATACACATTAAAAAAAATTTTTTTAAAAGATACTATCAAACAAATAGAAGCCTGGACACCATGAATCCCAACTGATCATTATGATAAAGATTTGTTGGGCAGAGTGGGCAGAATGGGGGAGCAGCGCCCCCATGGAATACGGCTTCATAGGTCTGTTCCTGACTGTGGATGGCCAGGTTATAGAGCCGCAGAACCTGGAGCTGCATGGGCCCTTGGAAATCATCATGTCCACGCAGCCTCAGACACCCACCAATGGAGTTCTGTCACCTTATGACTGTCCCTGGCCACCCACATGTCAGGACCTATTTCTTCTGGATGCAATATCTTCCCGCAGTCACTATCTGGTTATTACAATACTGTGCCTTATCAACAGGCACATAGAACTGCATCAGAAAAGAAAGTAGGGTCAATACACACTTGTCAAAACCCATAAAATGTGGGACACCAGGAGCAAGCTAATGTCAACTGTGGGCTTTGCATGATGACGCTGCATCAGCATAGGCTCCTCCTATGTAACAATGGGCCGTGCTGTGTGGGGTGCTGAGAGAGGGGAGCAGGTGTCTGCGTGGGGACAGGCAGTATAATGGGAACTCTGTACTTTCTGCTCAGTTTTGCTGTGAACCTAAAACTTCTCTGAAAATAGTCTATTAATTTTAAGAAAGGAAGAAAGAAGTCAGGCCCTCCCTGTACATGTTGAGCTCAATACCTCTATGCAGTGTTGACACACTGTGGGCATGAACTTTGGGGTCAACCAGCTGGGTTCCCTGGCTCTTTCCTATCTCATGTAGGCAAAATAAAATGCATGATTGTTGGGTATTATGAGGGATTGAGTTTCGAGTTGGAGGAATTTGGGTCTAGAAAAGAGAGAAGATGTAAATAGATACTCATCTAATTAATTATCTGCAATGTCCTTATCTTTACAAGGGCAACTCATCTTGGGCACACAGGGTTTCCCTTGTCCCCCGACCCCCTTCTCAGCACCCCACTTTGGTTCTTTAATTGAGGTCACTTCTCTTTGGTGTGGGTCCCGTTTGGTCTGGGCATGGAAAAAAAATTACTCAAGATGACTTGTTGTTGAAAGAAAAGGAGATAAGTTGCGAGAAGGGAAAGAATTTTCCTTTACAGCTCAGGAAATGCAACTCTCTAGATAAGTCTAAAAAAAAGTCTTGAAATGTCTCCCAATGCAAAAATAAAATTTCCTTTGAAAACCAAATGTATCATTCATGTGTCTCAAACCATTGTCTTGGGTTTTTTTGCTTTTTTTTTTTTTGTTTTTTTTTTTTAATGAAAAAACAGCTTGGGTTAGAGAGGGTGATCAATTACAGACTGCTTCCTTTCTCTGTGAACATTAAACAAGCAAGAAAAGTAAGAGAATCCTTCTAATGCCCTTCCCCTGGCTTTTCCCACTGCCCGCAAGGCTGCAAGGGTTTCTTACAAAGTTATTTCAGTTATTGTAGTTTCTGGCCCTAATCCAACATTTTTGGCAAAGTATGTATTGGGAGTACTGCGGTGTCTACAGGGATTCAGCATCTGTGTGTGTGTGTGTGTGTGTGTGTGTGTGAGAGAGAGAGAGAGAGAGAGAGAGAGAGAGTCTGTGTTCATCTGTGTGTGTGCCTTGTGTGTGTTTATTTGTGCATGTGTGTGTTAACAGTTTTGTCCTGGTTCTCTAAGTGGTACCAAAGCTCTGGAGAGTCCTCAGGAACAACTTTGCAAAATGCCGTAACAGAACCTTCCAATCCTGCTTCTATTAAGCAATTCTGGCTTTGGAAAAGCAACTTTGAAAAGTGCCTCCAGCTGAGCAATTTGAAGATTCAGGATGATGTTTACATATTATGAAACAGTCCTCTCTCAAGGCCACCAAGCGCATTACCAGTGCCTCTGCGGCATATCATCTGGGCAGGTAATTGAACCCTTCTCTGAACCCCATCTGTAAACTACAGATAATTAACCCACTGTCACGGGGTTGTCCCGAGAATAAAACTGGAGGATGTCTGCAATGCAACTGCACAGAAGACGTGCTCAATAAATAGCAATCGCCTTCCTCCCCCTCCCCTCTTTGTAGCACTGGGGCCAAGGCATGGCTCTATACCCTTCCCTCCCGGCCCTGCCTGCTGGACACGCTTCCACACAAAATGGCCAGGGAATGAGCCCGCTCTGGCTGTCACCACTTTCCCCTCTTTTCAGCCCCGGTTCCAAGTCCCCAGTGGCTCTCCCTTTCCTGAACTTGATAGTGCCCACAAAGTCAGCATCTAATAACAAAAAGCTGAGCTGCTTATTAAGGGTCTCAAGTGTCTTTGTTTTGTCTGCCAACCAGACTATATGGTACCAGAAGGCAGGCTGGGGTTTCCTGTGCCTGTTGTTTCCTCCTAAACTGCCTGGACTAACCTGAGGCTGGGTGTTTGGTGCTGGACAAATTGGGACAATTGAGTCCCGGGAGGTCTGCCACCAGAGAAGTCTCCAGCACAGCAGGGCTGTGTGGGACACACAACAGTGCTGGGAAGCCTGAGGTTCTGGCCACTAGAGGAGAGTTCTCCAGTCCTCCCATACTCAAACCTCGTGCCTCTTCTATCCTCTGAAATTGAGGCAGGCAAAGGCGATAAGGACAGATCTTGGAAGGCAAGCTGGTGCCTGATGTCAGTGGCTTCCTTTCCCCACTGGAGACTCCAGATACCCAGAAACCTACATAACCTCAACTTCTATAACCATCACTTACTTTTGGACCAGTTGTGAAATTCACCTCCCCGAGCACAAAAGCCTTCTAGTTTACTTTCCAGAAGCTCTTGGTGTTATGGAGGCACTATTACCCTGCATGGGGAAGGTACTCATCCAGCTGTGCGTAACTACTGATTCTAGGGAGTCAGAGACCCAAGCTGGAAGCCCAAATCTACCATATATTAGCCCCGAGTAACTAAATATTAGTGTTCTTCACCTATAACATAAAGACAATGATGCTTTTACCCCCAGAACTTTTGTAAGAATTAAAGTTATTAATGATTGCTAACATTTGTTAAGTACTTACTGTATACCAGGCTATCTGGACCCCGGAACAGCCTCGTAATGTAAGCACTCTTATGACCCCTATTAGACAGGCAAGAAACTTAAGTCTCAGATGAGATGTCAGAGTTACTTGCTCAAAGTCGACGTCCATTAAGTGGCAAGTCTAGGAAAAGCAACCGGAAGTCTTTTCAAGAGTTGTTATTCTTATGTATGCCTTGTCTTTCCATCTGTAATTGGAGACTTTTAAGGATAAAAAGTATACCTTCTACCTGTTTTATATCCAACTATATAGCTTTTTTTTAAACACAAAAAAATGCTTAATAAAAGAACGAAGGAGGTTTTCTGTTTCATTTTGTTGTTTTTGTCTTTTTTTCAGGAGAAAAGGGCGTGAACTCAGAGAAATAGGAATTAGAATATAGAAAATCAGAGATTATTTTCATACAGCTCCACTAGAGACAAAAACAATAGACAAACTATTCTTCAAAGTCCTTTCTAGACTTTAACACTGGATACTAAAAATAGCTTAACCAATCAAGCTGTTGACCTTGTTCATGTCTGCAATTTGGTGTGATCTACCTGTTCATTAGTTTCCGACCATCATCACTCACTGGAGTGCCCCATTCTGCCCCTGAATTCCAACGGAAAAATGAATGAGCCTGCGATGAGTGAAAAGGCCTTTATCAACTAGGAGAATTGCTTTCCATGTGAACAGAGCTCCCAGGATTTGACCAGCTGGTTCTTACCTGTCCCCATCAGGGTCCTGACGGTACTGTGAGAGCCTTGTGATTAGGAACTTGATTACATGTCAGGGGTTGGGGGTGGGGAGGGTACAAAGGCAGGTGAAGAGAGAGCCTTCTCATGCCAACGTAAGGACAAAAACTCTTCTCCCAAGTCAAGGACAGGAGATTTCCAAGAACTCAGAGTTCTTGCCAAAGATATATCCAGATTTCCTTCTATGCTTTTGGGTGGAAATATTCTATTCCCAGGTTGGTTGATAAGGTCTCCTTCTCCTTACTTCATGCAATAGCCAAACTTCAAAAGTTGTGCACTGAAGGGGCGCCTTGGTGGCTCAGTGGGTTAAGCGTCTGACTTCAGCTCAGGTCATGATCTCACAGTTCGTGGGTTCAAGCCCCACGTCAGGCTCTGTGCTGACAGCTCAGAGCCTGGAGCCTGCTTCTGATTCTGTGTCTCTTCCTCTCTCTGCCCTTCCCTGCTCATGCTCTGTCTGGCTCGGTCTCTCAAAACTGAACAAACGTTAAAAAAAAAAAAAAAGTTGTGCACTCAAACCAAGGGTGGCCAATTCTCATGAAAACCTGCTAATGTGAAAACCTCTCTAGATGGAGCATGTAGTCTCCAGTTCTTCCTATCCTTACTCAGTCTGCCTAATAGATCACCTTACCTGCCTGCCCGACCTGTATAGGCATTTGTGCAGATCAGTGAGGGCACAGGTCCAAGACCTGAGCCTGTAGGGGTGTTGCAAATAGGCAGAGAGAGAGCAGAGGGAGCACTCATGCCCTAGACCTGAGACAGAGAAGCAGCAGCTTCAGAGCCAGAAGGAGAAACTGGCATCCCAGAACCCAGTGGTTATCAAGAATGAGGGCTGGTGAAGTTTGATAGGGAAGGTTCAGGAGTTGTCTGGAAAGTAAAGGGACATAGTGAGATTATGTATTCCATGTGGAAGAAGTCTAGCAATCCATAGGTGAAAGGGAGTGGAATAGGACATCAAGGGGAGGCAGAATTGTTTAAAGAAGAGGAGTCTTGGGCCTGTTCGCAGGTGAGGAAGAAGCCAGTGGAGGGAAAAATCTTTAGGGTGACCTACCATCCTGGTTTTCCCAGAACTGAGAAGTTTCCTGGGATGTGGGACTTTCAGTGCTAAAACTGGCAAAGACCCAGGCAAACCCAGATAAATAAGTCATCCTACAAAATGCAAATAGGACAGTATGGGGATGGAGAGAGAGATTTATAGGATCCTGGAAGAGGCAGAAAGGCTAACCGAAAAAGGACAATGAATTCTCTCTATACGCCCATTTTCATGCTACCGAGAAGCATCCTGGTGCACAAAGGACACGTGGGTGTATGAATTATAGAAACACATTCTCAGTTGCTCAATGAGTTTGGCGCAGGGTGAAGTCTGGGTGTCTATGCTAGTTCTCATTTCATGCTCTTGATTCGCTCACTGAATTATCTAGAGCCTTCTGGTCACTGACCTTCCAGCTCTCTGCTCTCCAACTCTTCAACTCTCTAACTCAGGCTTTCACTGTGAGTCCTCAGTTCCTGACAAATACAGCTCCTGGGAGCCGAGGCCCCAGGCCAGGCTTCTCTGAAATGCTGCAGGGGCAGGAAGCACCCGGGCCCACAGCATGCCCAAAGACGTTCTAGAATGTCCCCTCACCCTTCTTCCCCTCCCATCTGGTGACATCCCTATGGAGCCCACATCCTGAAATCTCCCTTTGACACTGTGTCATACCCAGCCTCTCCCATCTGGGACCCACTTTTTTCTACAGTGGCTTCCCAGGAGCACGGGTTAGGCACATAATTCCTGTGTAGTGAATCTTCTCTCAGAGTTTAGGAACTTCTCCAAAGCTGACAAACCTCTCCCCTTTATACCTGCAGGAGTTAGAAGAAAACAAGGTGTCTAGAAAATCAGGAACAGCCCTGGCTGTGCTGCTGTTAGCCATGTGCCTCTGGAGAAGTAATTCAAGATGTCTAAGCCTTCATTCCTATATCTGTAAAATGGGTGTAACACCTACTGCCCAGGGCTAGCCTAATCGAATGAGAAGGATAAACAAAATTCTTAGACACACTATAAAGAATTCTAAATTCTTGGGGCACCTGGGTGGCTCAGTCGGTGGAGTGTCTGACTTCAGTCCCAGTCACGACCTTACAGTTCGTGAGTTCAAGCCCCGCATAGGCTCTGCACTGACAGTGTGGATTCTTTCTCTCTCCCTCTCTCTCTGCCCCTCCCCTGCTTATGCTTTCTGTTTCTCTCTCTCAAAAAAAAATAAACAAAATGAAAACCTTAAAAAAAGGAATTGTAAATTCTTAGACATGCCATAAATAAGTTGGCAGCACAGGAGGAAATAATCAGTTAAAAAAGACATACTGGAAAGCCCAGCAATAAAGATCTGTTGAATGGATGACTAAATTAATGGACAAATGTGGAATCGCTAAGGTCAGTCAGACCTGTGCAGAGCCTATAACCCAGTCAATGCTAACCTAGGTATAAAAACAATGTGAGCAGAGACAAGTTCACGAAGACAGAAGTTTGAAGTAAGTCGGAGGTGTGAAGACAGACAAGATGGCAGCACACCAGGGGCAAAGCACTGGTCACAGAGAACGTGTCATGGTGGCAGACTGTGCTCTGGCCGTGAGAAGCCTGCCACCTATGAGGCCAAGCACATGGTATATGCTGTGTGCTAAACCATCCTAGAATCCCATAACAGAGGCTGTGGGAGCCAGATGTGGTGTAGACCTGAATGGAGACAAGTCAAGCACAGAGGTCTAAGACAATAGACCTACTGGCTCTTGGTGAGCTGGAGAATGTGTGTCCTTTAATAGGGAGATATTTAAAAATCAGTCAAAAGCAGGGCAGCTGGGTGGCTCACCCAAGCCTCCAACTCTTGGTTTCAGCTCAGGTCATGATCTCATGGTTTGTGGGCTTGAGCCCCACGTCGGGCTCTGTGCTGACAGTGCAGAACCTGCTTGAGATTCTCTCTCTCCCTCTCTTTCTGCCCCTCCCCCCTGCTTGAAGTCACATGCACAAGCTTGCCCCCTCTCTCTCAAAATAAATAAATATTTAAAAAAAATCAGTTAAAAACAAAACCTTTGCCAAGCAAACAAATAGGGATCTAGAAAGCTGCTGAGAGAGTAGAAGAGCTTGCCAGTTTATGGCAGGCCTGCTAAGGGAATGTAGATCTTCTGACCGCAAGCAACACTTTGTTCAGATGTCAGGGGAGAGCCAAGGGCCTGTGGACAAGGCAGGCGCGAACACGGATCTTCTGTGATCCTCAGCTCAAGATGAGCCTCAGACCGTTTTCAACACTGGCCTTGTCCTGATGCAAATTCTGAGATAAAAGTGCAATAAAAAGTGTTCAAGGAGCCAACAGAGGGACATAACGCCCAACAGGTAATGAGACACAGAAAGAGACTAGTGGTATGAGGCTGCTGGGGTGGCCGTAATGCAGTCCCACAGACTGGGTAGCCTGAGCAACAGAAATTCATATCCTCACAGTCCTAGAGACTGGCAGTCCAAGATCAAGGGGCAATGGTTTCTTCTGAGGCCTTTCTCTTTGGCTCATCTTCTCCATGTGTCTTCATATGGTCTTTCCTCTGTGTTCTCTATGTCCCAATGGCTTCTTTTTTATAAGAACACCAGTCACATTGAATTCGGACTCACACTAATGATCTCATTTAACCTTAATTACCTCCTGAAGACCGTATCTCCACATACAGTCATATTCTGAGGTACTGGGGGTGAGTCCATATATGAATTTTGGAAGGGACACAGTTCAGCCCGTAACACCAGGTGCCGTGGACACAGTGGATTCAGATAATTCAGAGTCTACCAAAAGCATCATTTCTTCTGGTTCTAAGCTTTACTACTTATGTGACTTAAACCAGATTACTTAATGTCAGTGAGCCTCAATTTTCACATCCATGAGATTGGGGATAATAACACCCAGAATTAGAGAAGACAATGCGACACGTGTATAAGGGTCACAGTACGTGGACCTCATGTGTCCTCAATAAATGTAAACCTTCCCCGCCTAAGTCATACTACCTCAGACTCCTCATAAATATATACTAAGGAACAAGTTTGAAATGGAACATCTTTATTTTGCCTGAATTTGGCATGTCCCATTCCAGGGGCAAGACGAAAACAGGACCATAACTTATGAGTGGAGACAATGAACGTGTTATCAACAGCAACGCACATTCCGAGATAGGGCAGGCTCTGCTTCCCAGGGTCCAGCTTATCCCTCCCTTGTCTACTGCAGTGGGCTGAGAAAGGACTGGCACCATCTTGAACCATAAATCATTTCCAAACAGTTCCTGGAGGGCACCAACCTCCAGAGCAGCACCTTCCATGCAGCTAAAGAATTTCCTGCCAAAACAGATAAGAATTTCCTGTTTTGCTTTTCATTATTACTTTAAATAATTATCCTCCGAGTCTCGGATCCTCACGAGCAGCAGGGGTTGAGAGGGTGTGTCAACATCTTTTCTAGATTAACTCAGGGCCATTGCTTTAGAAATGGCAAGTTGAGATCTGGACAAAATGCACAAAATGGCCAGTCGGGAGTGAGAAGGGATATCTGATGCACGGGGTTGCCCTTCGTTTGTCAAGGCACTTTGCCCATCCCTTTGACCATGACTCTAGACCGGGAAGAAGTATCCTTCCTGTCACTCAGCCTGATTCTCACCTTAGAGTTCAGGAGGGAGCCCCCCCAAGCCTTCGGAGTTACCCCTTTTCCCTCTCAGGAAAGCCACAGGGTGCCCTTCGGGGCATCTGCACATGCTCAGACAGCCCAGGCTGGACAGCTAGAGGATCCCCTATGGGGGTTCTGGGAAAACTGGCTTGAAATTTCACACCCAGGGGGACGGCTTCAGCCCACCTGCACATTCGACAATTGTCTAGGGCTCTCCACACACTCCCTTGCCTTCTGTCCTCCCTGGAGAAGAGAAGAGAACAGACCCCCCCGCCCCCCTTCTAGAGCTGAGGGCACCTCCCCACCTCCCTCACTCCAGACCAGCTCCCTATCCTGATTTCATTCATTCTGTAGATAATACCCCTTTCTTCTAGTCATATGAACTCAAAACCTCCTGCTTATATTTATTTCTCCCTCTTCTTCCTTATACACCGTCAACTATCAACCCCCCCTCCCCATCACCTCCTGCCCCGAGGATAGCAGTAGCCTCCTACCTGGTCTCCCCCACCCCTTCTCTGGCGCTGCTGGTGCCATCCCCACACTGCTTTACAAGTTCACAGACCTGCTCAGAACTTTCAGGGCCTAGAAGATAAGGCACACGCCCCTCCTACTGGCTCTCCAAGTCGCCCTCGTTTCCTGAGCCACCGAGATGGCAAAATCTAGTTTGTCCTGATGGCCGTAACTGGAGACCTAAGAGGCCACCTAGTCCCATCCTCTGCTTCACAGGTAAGGAAACTAAGGCTTGGGAGAAGTGCCCAAGGTCCCGTCATTAATAGAGACTCAGGTCTAGAACTAGGTTCCCCTAACCTCTGGTCCAATGCTTCTTTCCTGACACCATCCTGTAGATCCGTGAGACAAGGACCTAAAACAGGAGTCTGGGATCCCAACCCCTCCCCACCATGACGTAGCTATGTGATCCTAGGTAAGTCACTCCTGCTCACAGGCCTCAGTTTCTCCTCTTCTCGAATGAGAACATGGGACAAAAACCCCTCTGAGTCTGCCTTGCTATGTGCCCCTCTGTGTGCATGATCTTCCCCACAGCGTTCACTACGTGCCTTGCACAGAGGAGGCACTTACGATGTGATCCACAGTGGTCTTTGGCGTATCCCAGCTCTCCCGTGGGAACGACCAACACTGCTTTCTCCAGGTGGGGCAAAGGCCAGGCAGAGGCGCTGACCCACTCTCGAATCTCCCTTCCCACCTTCTAGGTCCCCACACAGTTGCCCACAGGCAGGAGCTTCTGCTGGTCTCATCTACCAGACCCCGCTGTTAGCTGTCCCTCCCGGAATGAACCTTCACAGACCTTAACTGATGCTACAAAAGTACCTGTTTCTTGGCAGTAGGTGTGCCCTACAAGGAGAGGTGCGGACTTGCTTCGTCCTGAGGGGGCTTCTTTTGTCTTTTCTTATCACACCCCCATTCTTGAGTATCCTAAGACTTTCAGCCTTTTAACTGGGTCATTGTGTTTCTGTCCAGGACTAGCTCTTAAGCCCTTTTCTTTTGTCGTTTGATCTCCTTTCTCTAGGTCGTCTCTGCGCAAAAAGAACCAATTCTTTGAAAGTTAAGACACTTATCATGGTTCTAACATGTGGCAGACTATCTCATACTCCTGAATACGGTGGCAAAGTTGGGGCTGCCCCTCAGCCATTAGCCACATGCCTCGCATTCTTAAGGGGGTGGCCAACCCCAGAGCAGGAAGGATCTCAGAGTACGGGTGACCTCTTCTTACTGGGGGCAGAGATCCCGTGAGCTAGTGCAGTGCCTGTCAGAGCAAACATTTTGCCACAGACACCGGTTCACAAGGACACTGGCGGCTGTGGACTTGCCCCTTTCCACTGTGAGCTAGCAACATGGAGGACATAGGACCAACAGCAGAGGAGGAACAGCCAGAGGCGGGGTCCCTGCCGCCTCAAGAGCCTTCAGTGAAGCTCCCCTTCCACCTGAGCCTGCACAAGTTAACTGACCAGACCACAGATAGAAAGGAACCCAGGAGGTGTAATTCGACCTGCCCGTGAGAACCACTCTCCTGATCACATATATATATTTCAAATGATCTAATAGCCACATTAGTAAAAACAAATAGGCAGGTAAAATTAATTTGAATAATACATTTTATTTAACCCATTACACCCAAACTAATATCATTTTGACAGGTAATCAATATAATTACTGTTGAGAAAGTTTACACTCTCTCGGGGGACGCTATCTTTGAAAGTCAGCGTGTGTTTTACATTTTACAGCACATCGCAGTTTAGATGAGTCACATTTAGGGTACTCACTTGTGACTCGTGGCCTCTGGATTGAGGGCACAGCTGTAACAGCCTCTTATTACTACAGATGGGGAAACTGAAGCCCCAAGATGAGAAGTGAATTCCATCAAGATCCCAGCCCCCGAGGCGCAGTTAAAGCCTAGGTGTTATGCAACATTCTTTTAGCTGTACCGCTAAAACCAAAACCAAACTGAACCAAAACAAAACCCAGAAGAGACCAAAAAGTGCCACTCGGCAAGCAAATAAGATGTTGGTTTATACAAATCCCAGACAAAAGGCTCAGCGTACATTAGCAGCGTTATAAGGAGTCACGTGACTTTCAGTCCAAGCAAGCTGCATGTTGAGAGAATTTCTTACCACCCTCTGCAAGAGGTGCTTATTTGTGCTACACTGAAAGCCAAGCAGAGGCAGCCTCCCTGCACAACAGACAGATGTCCCTTCCAAGAGAAAGGAGTCCTGCAGGGCTGCCCCTCCCCCAGCCAGCAGCGCCCCTACTAGTGGCCACTGGGTCCATTAGCTTGGCTTCTGAACTGCAGCAGGATGTTAAACAAGATATTGGTGGTGAAGAGAAAAGAGTGTGGGTTCTGGAATCGAGTTTACCCAGGTTCCAATGCCTGAGAATCCTCTCTGAGTCTCTGCTCGTTCCCCTGTAAAATGGGGAAGGTGCTGATGCGACTTGACGGCTGCTGGGAAGATCGAAAGGCCTGGCCCTGCCAGGTACATCCTCGGCACACAGTCAGGCCTCAGTAAATGTTGGTTTTCCTTCCCTGATCTTCCTGAGGCTGGTTTCTCACAGCAAACCAAGGCCGTTCTCCTAACTGTTTGGGGGAAGGGAGTGTTGGCGCTGAAGGGCTACTCTTGGCCAGGACCTCTGAGGTAGCTGTCTCAGCAGATTTGTGAGCGTCTCTGGCGTAGCTCCTCAGGCCTGACCATGGCCCGCATGGAGCACGGCCCTCCTGCGGCCACATGTGACCTTCATGGCAGCACTGCTGCCCCAGGTTAGAGGGAAAAAACAAGTCAGGATGTCACATCTCCTGCGTCACCGTGCCTGGGAGCAAACCCAGGACTGAGCGCTGGGAGTAACGATTTCGAAGGGGAGCGCCTCAGGGAGGGGATAAATTTAGTGCCCGCCTCGGATAGGAGAGTGCTTTCTCTCCCTTTGGTGTTTTTAATTCTAACATCAATAAAAATAGAATTTCCTGTTGACCTGATAAGAAATTCTTGTTTTCCCATGGAGCAGGGCACCCTGCTGGAGGGTGGGGGGGTTACCAACTACTTCCGGCATGGATAATTAAAGAAAGGAGGGGCCAGTGGGCCTCAGTTCACATTGATTTATTTTTAAAGTGTAAAGACAACTCCTGCCAAGAAGAATCACAGGGTGTGATTAATAGTTTCCTACATACATCGAGGACCTTGGCTGGCTTCGGAAGACCTCTTTCTGCTGGTTCCCCGGAGCCCAGGGTATTTTTAGTTGCCAGATGCCCTTTGGTCCGAACTTCTCGGGCAGAGCTGTCGGACCTCACGTGCAGAACGTGGCACAGAAGGGCAGCACCAGAGCCCCAGCTGGCTTCTGCACAAACCGTTCGAAGACTGTCTCTGGTGGACATTTGAGGTTCTGGGGCCTCCCAGCATTCACTTCCTCTTCCTTCTGGTACCAGCTCCCTTGTTTGCATTTGGAGAGCCACCTCCTCCCCCCCAGGGGGCAGGCCTGATGGAGCTTTCAGTCAGGAAGTCTTGCCCTCCCCTGGTCCAGTGAGTAGCCCATCATCCAGACCCTCTCCTGGGAGCGGGAACCTTGAGTGGAGCCACGCAAGGCAGAAAAATGACCCAGTTCTTGTGCGGTCCCTGCCCTTGTGAGCCCGATTACTCATTTCTCCAATTCTGCGGGCTACCCAGTCACCTTCTGAACATTTTCATTTTCTAATACTTGTAAATAACGCCTTGTGACTAACACACGAGTGTACAGAGGGTGACTAAGAAGTGTCAGCTTGCACATCATCTAACAGGGAAATAATAGAGCACAAATGCGTGATCCTTGACTGCTTGAGAAGCCCCTCCAGAAGACAGGTCCTTCAGCCTTTCAACACACTATGAGGAAGGCCAGCAGGGGTCACGGCACACCCTGAGAGACGTACAAGCTACTGCCCAGCCTGGGAGTGGCAGGGCCACCACTTAAACACTGGCCTGCTTTCTGACCCCAACCTAAGGTGCTTGCGACCAGACGGTGCTCTCTCTCTCTCCCAGGCTTCTTGAGCTGACTTGGAGCTGTTTCAACAGGATGGGGGATATTCAATATATAGCTTCTTCTGCATACTGATGCCGGTGTCCTGGCTCACCAGTGACTAAAATTGGGCCCCTAACCTCTGAAATACATGTCAGAGGTTCACAGCATCCAGGCAAAGTACACACAAAGACACAGTATTAAAGTCATCTTCCAAATGTCATCGGGAGGGGCAGGGGTGCCTGGATGCATAGTCAGTTAAGCGTCCAACTCTTGGTTTCAGCTCGGGTCATGATCTCATGGTTTGTGGTTTCAAGCCCTGCATTGGACTCTGAACTGACAGCGTGGAGCCTGCTTGGTATTCTCTCTCTTCCCCTCCCCTGCTCTCTCTGTCTCAAAATAAATAAATAGATAAATTTTTTTTAAATGTCATCAGGATTGTACACATATGTTCTTACTGACTGTCCACAATAGCCAAATTGTGGAACACCCCAAATGTCCACTAAAGATGAACGAGTAAACAAATCTGGTCTATCCACATAATGGAATACTATTCAGCCCTTAAAAGGAATGAAGTACTGATGTGTGCTACAATGTGGATGAAACTCGAAAACATGTTGAGTGAAAGATGCCAGAAACCAGAGGTCACATACTGTGTGATTCCATTGATGTGACATCCCACAGGGATAAATCCATAAAGAAAGAAGACTGCTGGTGGCTACCAGGGGCTGGAGGGAGAAGGCAATGGAGAGAAACTGTCTCATGGGTACAGGGTCTTACTTTGGAGTAACGGAGAAGTTTACAACTTGAGAAAGGTGGTGGTTGCACAACGTTATGACTATTCTAAGTGCAACTGAATTGTTCCCTCTACAATGGTTAATTGAATGTGAATTTCACCTCAGTAAATCATATAAAAACTTAAGTGGATAAAATAACATAAAACAAATTGGAACAAACAAACAAAAAATCACCAGGGACCATCCTTTCCTTTTTATTCCTACTAGTTTCCCTGACTTCTTTCCCTTCCTCATATAAACATTCACACTCACCTGTCATCACAGGGCTCTTTTCACACCATTTTTAGTCACCATGTTAGCTCTCTCAACAATGCCCAACGGCACCCCAGTGAATGCAGATGAAGTCTCAGTTCGGTGTTCAAAATCCCCCAATCTCTGCATCTAAACCACCAAGCATCCTGTCTACGTGAGCCAGACTGCTGTCCCCACTGTCACCGGTCACAGAGGCCCATGTACTCTTCCTGACCAGCCCCCGCAAGAGAAAGGATCCTCATGAACTTCATCCTTCATGAAGCTAGATGATGATGATAATGCTCCCAGACTCCTGCTGCTATACTATGAAAGCTTCCCTTCGGCCAAAGCCATCTCCATTCCAGCTCTCCAAAGTGTTGATATTGGGGTGCGGATGCTTCCCCTCAGAACTGAGACAGCCTTCCTGAGCTCCCTGCTTGGGTGGCTGGCTCTGGTGTTAACTCCTCCCTGGCGGCTATTTCTTCCCCTTTTCCTACTATATTAGATAAGGTTCAGCCTTCTCTCACCCTGCATTTCTACCAGGATAACCTCTGCTCTCCTTTGTTTTACATTTCCCCTTGACCTCTCCCCTAGTTGATATGTAGGATTTATATAGTTTGGGTATTTTTATGACCGATTGAAGCTGGACAGGGACATTGGAATCAAGATAGCAGGACAATTGGCATCTATGGGGAATATTCTCATGGGGTGGTGCTGTGTGTCAACAGGCCAAGAGGTCCTAAGAAGAAAATAAAATGAGATCTCCTGAGAGCAAATATCTCTGACTTGAGGGCAAAGTTCCACTGGCCAACCACCTCTCCCAGTCCACTGCGTGATGGAAGATGTGACTTCACTACAGCGATGGGAGGGGCTGAGTGCCAGAGAGCTGTCAAATGTTGCCGGGGGGGGGGGGGGGGGAGAGGCAGATCTGTTCGAGGTTTTGACCAATTGAATGGTTGTTTGGTTATTTGTTTCCTCCTGGCTGATATGTCTTTGCCATGGAACCAATGAGAGCTAAGATTCTGAAAGACAAAGGGCAAGGACAATGGCCACCAAAAGAAGAAGGGGTGTTCTGATAACCCTTTACATATAGTATTTTACCTAACATGTATAATAACTGTAGCTGGAGTGAGATCAACTATCTCTATCTCTACTGTAGAGGTGAGGAAGCTGAGGCTCAGAAAAGTTAGCCAGGTTGTCCAAACCACACAGCTGGGACTCAAGGGGTATAGACTGAGTTCCAAAGTCTCCGCTTTTCCTTCTGTTCCAATGTCAGTGCTGCTTCTTCTCTCCTTTATTCCCCCTTCCATGGGCTTTTCTAAGACTTAACTGGCCTTAGATTAGCCCCTCCACCCTGGGGGTCCCCTTCTGGACTCCTACATACAGTACTTACTAGTTCTGTTACTCACTTGAGCATTGATTTCTTAATCTTCTAATATATTCTGATCTAACCTAATCTTCTAACGTATTTCCCATCTGTTTCAAGAGTGCACACCTTTTATCCTCAGTAAGACCAGAGATTACTGGAGACAAGACAATTGTTCTGCTTTCCTTTCCCCAGCTCTGCCTAGCAAAACACCGAACAAGCAGAAAGTGACCACGGCACCCTGGGATCTGGGAACGGAAATGGGCTGAAAAGATAGTTCTCTTCCAGGACCAGATCCCTGTAGAAACTCTCCAATGATCACAAGAGCAAAGAAGCAAGAAATATATTGTTTCAACTGACGGCCTCACCCCTGGTCCTTTCTGCCCTTCATTACCAGTCTGTGACTTCTTCTAGGAGAAAAGAGTTAATTCCATTCCTTCTAGGATTTTGGCTCTCAGAGTTCCAGAGCTGACAGTCACTGCTACTGAAAGTCAGTCAGAGGACATACTGACTCTGCACTTCTAAGTAGTCCAGGTTCACAATCCCTTATCTGAAACCCTGGGAACCAGGTGTGTTTCAGAATTCAGAATGCTTCAGAGTTTAGACTGGGGAGGCATGTACATCATGTAACAGCCCCCGCGGGCTCCAGAGCACTCGCTCATTAGCGTTTCTAAATATAGCTGTGTGCCACTTCAAGATAGGCTTTGCTTCCAAATGAGTTTTGACACCAACCATACAATTTTCAGAGCTTTTTCTACTTTATAGTTGTAGATAACAGGCTGTGGACCTATAATAGGTAGTAATTGTTGAGTGCTTATTATGTGTCAACTCTGCTAAATGCCTACAGCAAGATACGGCACATAATTCAGCAACAGTAGCATGAGGTAGATTCTCATTTTACTTCCATTTCCCAGATGATGAGACTGAGGCTTTATGAACTTGCCTAAAGATCATGCAGAGAATGGACATTGGAGCAGGACTTCATGGGTAGTTTTGCCATCAACCCCCCCCTCCCCCCAGGGAGGGTCCCTTTTGGGGGCATCTATGATGGTGGACCTAGAAAACGCAAGTGATGCTTATGGGACCTGTGGGCTATAGGCCTGGGCAGGTTTCACCCAAGGGCAATGGAGAGGTGGAGCCTCAGGTCTTATAAGCAAGAAACAAAAAAATGTCAGCCACCTTCTTGAACTAATTGAATGACAGGTTCAAGGACAAAGTTTAGCCTTGACCGTGAATGAGACACGCATGACATGGGCATCACCTGTCCTGGAGGGTCTGCATACTGCAGTGACTGGGGCAGGAGATCTGAGGTCAGACCATGGAGATACTGGGCCAAACAATTCATACAAATGCAGCACCCGGCACGGAGTTGGCCCTCATTATTAGTTTCAAATGAAAGCACGTGAGACGAGAAATTGGGAGAGTAAATGGAGAATAACACAGAGAGAGGGAACCGGCCATCTGATCCTTTGGTGTTCAGGTGTCCTGTCTGAATCCTCTCCATGCTAACACCACCGCGTTGCATGGTTCTTCACTCTCAGCCATACCAGACTGAAGGCTTCAAGGGCAAGAGCAATGCCACGGGGGCCGAAGAATGGGATGTGTACTCAGAGCGGTCCGTGGGGAGATGGCGTGGCTGCTTCTCGCTGGCTTGGGTGGAAGGAGGGGTGGAGCGGGGCAGCCCCCAGAGCCCTGACAGAGGCCTTGCGTGGCGTCTCTGAACAGCCCCGATGCAAGCGGATGGGTCATAACATCCTACAGTTCAGTCTACATACATGCCCCGGGAAATGCGTCGGCTGCCTAGGAGTTTCCTCCCTGAGAAGATCTGAAATAACAGCCAGTCCTTACAGAGAAAAGTTTGCCCTTCCCCCACAAAACACATGCTGTGTGTGTTTGGCCATCTGGGCCAGAAAGAAGAAAGCGTAACTATGTGTGGTTGTGGACGTTAAACAGACATATTGTGATCATTTCTCACTTTCTCTCTCTCTCTCTCTCTCTGTCTTTCTCTCTCTATATATAGAATCATTATGTTGCACACCTGAAACTTATATAATGTTACATGTCAACTATCTCTAAATTAAAAAATTTTTAAATAAAGTTACACTAGCATCATAAAAAGAAAGAAAAAGCAAGGCCTTCAACTTGATCAAGAAAAAGAAAATAATCCCGATTTAGGAGAAAAAAAAAAAAAACTAAGTGGGATAAATGAGGCACTGACCTCTAGCTTGAACACAAATGAAATTACCCAACCACACACTCGCACATGCACAAAGTGGCCACCTGGGGGAGCATGAGCAGTGGCCACTGGACTGACTGGCCCCTCGGGCCCTGTAGGGCAGCCATGATTTGCCTGGGGAGTGGGATGCAAACAGGACCACACTCCTTCACTGGGGGTTTTGAGGGTCAACACTGAAGTCACCTCAGACCTGGGGCCAAATTCCACGTGATGCACAAGAACACTGGCTGGAGAGCCCTCCTTTGTTCCGTGAACTCACAGTCATGCACAAGCACCAGCTGAAGTGCACTGGAGAACAAAAAGTCTCACAAAAACAGGGTGTTTGACCATTCACCACCAGATTCACCATTCACGATCACATCCCCAGGAAAGGACCCCATTCATGATCACGTCCCCAGGGAAGGACAGCATTTGGCAAACGCTAGGTGCTTGATAAACGTTTGAGTGGATAAATGAAAAGAACATGCACATTTTGGACATCACAATAGAGTCTCGGCTTTCGCCGAGGGGCTGGCCCATCTCACTCTACCCATCCTGGCCACAGGCTCCTCCAGGCCAGTGTGGAGCTCAGCTGAGCACCACGCCTGATGCCTGAGGCCAAAAAGAAAGTGAGCGGAAGCCAGAGGAGTCTGCCCTGACTGGCTGGTCTGACATTGCTGTGAGCAGTGGCCTGTCAACCCCTTATTTAAAGCTCACAATGTCTGCTCTTGCTGCACAGACAGACCTGCCATTAGGAGCTTTCCAGACCAAACCTCGGCTGCTCTGCAGAGCAGTAATTAAATCAGCAGACCGTGATGCCTGCTTTCTGTTCTTTTCACACCCTTGGGGGCTGCCACGTGGCCTGGTGTAGCTATAGCTGGGGCTGGAATGAAAGCTCACATACAGAGTCAGCAATGGGCTATTGATATCAGCCAGGAATAAGTACCCACTTCCTGAGTATTTACTGGGTAGTCCTATGCACCAGGGGCCAGGCTGGCATCACCATCTCTCAGGTCCCTCCTTAAGTGACCCAGAGTTCAGCAATTTCCCCCGGGGCTGAGGAAAGCACAGCACACCCACAAGAGACATTCTGGAAATACCTGCAGACTTGGCAGGGGCAGAGGTGGGTGACAGCTCAGGTCCAAAGCCAGGCCCATGAGAGACTCTGCTGCTGGGTTCCCCTCTCTCCCTGGCACAGCTAGGGGAGCCCCTGGACAGAGTCCTGGGTTTGGAGCATCAGGAATAGAAAGGAGAAGCCTCTGAACTCCCAGGTACCCATCAGAATGGAGGCCAGTGTGTTACCTTCCTCTCTCAGGGTTCCTGTGGCCTTCTCTAAATACACACAACGCAGGGGCTCCTCGGTGGCTCAGTCAGTTAAGCGTCTGACTTCGGCTCAGGTCATGATCTCATGGTCCGTGAGTTTGAGCCCTGCATCAGGCTCTGTGCTGACAGCTCAGAGCCTGGAACCTGCTTCAGATTCTGTGTCTTCCTCTCTCTACCCTACCCTGCCACTTTCTCTCAAAAATAAATTAACCTTTAAAAAAATACACACAGCCTGGAATTTCTGCTCCACTGAGGGTCTAGGAATAAGAGAAAACCCACAGAGCTCCCCCTAAGCCCTTTCCCATTCCAGGTCACATGAACGTTCCATGACTGAAAATATCCAGAGCTCTTAAAGGGTCACCTTCCTCACCAGGGCCCTGACACAGAGCAGTCCCTAGAAGAGGAAGCGAGGCTGCAGCCACTGCCACAGGGCCTTCATGCCTTGCTCTGAGGGCCTTTGGTGAGGAGACTGCAAACAGAAGTGTTTCTGGGGCTTGGAAGGTCCTAGAAGACATGATACAGGAGGCCTGTTGATTCTTTTTTTTTTTTTTTTTAACGTTTATTTATTTTTGAGACAGAGAGAGACAGAGCATGAACGGGGGAGGGTCAGAGAGAGAGAGGGAGGCACAGAATCTGAAACAGGCTCCAGGCTTTGAGCTGTCAGCACAGAGCCCGACGCGGGGCTTGAACTCACAGACCGCGAGATCATGACCTGAGCCGAAGTCGGACGCTCAACTGATTGAGCCACCCAGGCGCCCCTGTTGATTCTTACTTAGAAAGAAACCCAACTAAGTTCTGTGTATTTCCCCGATAGCTGTAAAGTCCAATGAAGTAAAAACAGAAAAGCCTATGTGACCACCAAGTCGGGAAGTTGGTACGTTTGCTTCCCCGATGCCTCCTCCACGACTCCAGCTTCCAGGACCTTCCTTGCCTTTTCAGGATGAGGACAGCCCGGGTCTGTGTGTAGGGGAGAGCCAGCCCTGGAGAGGGGCTGAGGCAAAGGAAAGTTTCCACCCTGGAGGGAGCAGGCTGTGGTCCAAGCCTACACCCCACAGCTGGGGTGTGTGTGTGTGTGTGTGCATGTATGGAGGGGGCCAAAGTCTACACCCCACCTCTAGGATGTGTGTTTGTGGCCAGGTCGGGGGGCGGGAGGTCCAAGTCTATAGCCTAATGATGTGTGAGTGTGAATGTGTGAGAGAGAGAGTGTGTGCGTGCGTGCGTGTGTGTGTGTGTGTGTGTGTGTGTGTGTGAAGGGAAGAGAGGGAGAGAGAGAATAGGTGGGGATACACAGATACACAGAAAGGCAGCCATGGACTTGGTAAAGGGTGTCCTGGGGAGGGTGCTGGCTCAGCACTATAACGTCGTTTGGGTGGCACTTCTGGCCCTTCAGATGGGCGCGCTCCGGCCAGCCTGCTCCTCACAGCCCCCACCCCCTGATCTGCAAAACAGTCACTTCCTTCCTGAGCTGTAGAGATCAAACGAGATCTTCAATATTATATTTGGAAGTGCATTTGGAACTGCAAAGGTCTCTGCAAAAACTAAAGAATATCGTTCAGCAAATGGCTGGTGAACTGTGTTCCCTAACTGTACTCGTGGCTAATGCTGGATACGTATGCCCTAGTGTTGGATAAAACAGACATCTGTCTGATCACCCTAAATGCATCCACCATCCTCCTCACCTGCTTCTCCTTGAAACTCACATAAGATAATGAACATGTGAGTGCTCTGAACATCATGCTGGTACACACAGGTATGAAGCACTTTGTGTGCACGTGGGGGTGGGGGTGAGCTGCGCTGGAACCAAGAGAGAAGACCAGCTTCCATCCTTTCTCTGCCATTTACAACTCAGTGCCCTTGAGCAAATCACTTAACTTTACCTCTGTTAAACAAGAATGGTGACCCATGCTTTGCTTTCCTTACAGAGCCTTTGTTCTTTGGGGTGTGTGTGTGTGTGTGTGTGTGTGTGTGTGTGTGTGTGTGTGTGAACATACGTATTTGGAAGCATTTTGGGGTGATGCATTGAGGCCAAGAGACTTACAAAGTTCTTACCTCTGGTACGTGGAGAAGTTAGATTGAACCCAGGGCATGACTCCCAAGCCCAGCCCCTTTCCATGCTATGCCAAATAGTATTTAGGAATAAAAATAACAGTAATGCTGATTATGAACAGTGATCACCATTGCTCTTTAAACCACCTCAGGCCACCTGGCACTTCTGTGTTTATTAGAACACCTCTCTGGACTGAGGTGGCATGGCTCGGTCAAGACACGAAGGTCTCTATCTCAGACCCCACTCATCACTCCTTCCCCCACCATCCACCTTTGGACAGTGCACAACCTGCCTAACTCCACATTGGCAGCCTCAATGGTTATCACCTTAAGTTTTGAGTTCCTTTTCCACAGCAGGGTGGCTGTGCACTCAATATTTTACTGTCTCGCAGGTTGTCCCCCCACCGCCCCATAGAACAGTGAAATCATTGAGCTAGAGTGTAGATTTTGGCCAAGAAAGAGAGGTGCCAGCCTGACAGACATGGAATCCTACAGACATGGCCAGCAGCCTCCATCTTTCCTGAGTGAACAGGGAAGGGGGCATGACCTAGAAGCAAAGGGAAGAAAGACAAGGAGGAGGGGAAGACCAATGTAGTCAGGATTCATTTCAGGCACATTTCAGCCCACAGAGGAGGAGAAGGCATTGTCAAACTTCCCTCTAAAGAGGGGACACAGAAAGAAGGGAGTCCTGAACGTTCCCAGTGTTTCCAAAGAGCCTCTCCATCCCTGTTGCAAGTTTCCCCCCACAAAACCAGGAGGTCTGGCCAGCCCAGAATCACATTATCTTCACAGGAAAAACTGAGCCTTCTCTGGTGAGAAGTGAAGGGAGCCCAGTTACATCCCTGATCCCTTCTCTGCATTTATCACACACCCCTTTATTCAGGGTGTGGACCAGTGACAAAGCTGTTTTTTGTGCATCTTGCCTTGGTGGAGACATGACCCAAGTCCTGGACTCACAGGGCTCCATCCACTTTCAGCAGCTGATGGAATAACTCAACATGGGGCAATGTAGTACCTGGGAGGTGGAGGCAATCAGTCAAGACACTTCTTTGTGTTTCGAGGCCAACTGAGTTTCTAGATCAGAGGGTCAAAGTGTTATCTGATAAGAACAGAGTTTTGAATCCGCTGACATAGATTCAAGTTCCCACTCAGCTACTCCCCCATCAAGTTGGTGACTCAAGTGAGTTGGCTAGGCGCTCTGAGCCTACTTCCTTATCTGGAAAATGGAATTAATCGCCACATCATGGAATCACAGTGAAAAATAAAACTACTTGTGAGGTACAAAAGACTACAGTGAGGTGGGATAGCATGAAGGTGAAGGATATGGTACAGAACAACCTTGGTTTGTGAGCATAATTCATTCCAGAAGCATGCCTGTAATCCAAAGCATTTGTTTATCAAACCAAATTTCAAGAACCATCGATGCAGTTGTGATCATGTGACATTTGGCATCATGTACTACTCATATTACAAGACATCCCTCATTTATCAAGTTAAAATTTACTAGAAATGTTTGCTCATCTTACAGAACACTTGCAGAAGTTACTCACAATCCAAGGTTTTACTGTATTTGGAATTAAAGAGTCCAGCATTTGGGTCCCAGTCCCCTTGTTGACTAGTGCTATGATCTTGGACGGGTACTGAAACATTTTTTAATATGGACTTTATTTTTTAGAGCACTCTTAGGTTCACAGAAAACTTGAATGGAAATCACAGCATTCCATATACCTCAATCCCTGCAACAGCCTCCCCCTTCAGAACAGCATATCTGTTACAATCAATGAACCCTACACTGACAAATCGTCACCCAGAGCCAACAGCCTACATCAGGGTTCATTTTGGTATTGTACATTCTGTGGATTTGGACAAATAAAAAATGATACGTATCCACCATTATAGTGTCATAGGGAATGATTTCACTGTCCTGGAAATTCTGTGTCCCACCTATTCATCCATCCCTCCCCTGAACCCCTGGCAACCACTTGTCTTTTTATTGTCTCCATCGTTTTGCCTTTTCCACAATGGGATATAGTTGGAATCCTACAATATGTAGCCTTATCAGGTTGGCTTTTTTCACTTAGTAATATCTATTTAAGGTTTCCCCATGTCTTTTCATGAGTTGATAACTCATTTCTTGTTAGCACTGAATAATATTCCACTGTTTAGCTATACCACAGTTTATTTATCTCTCCACCTACTGAAGGACATCTTGGTTGCTTCCAAGTTTTGGCAATTATGAATAAAGCTGCTATAAACATCCATGTGCAGGTTTTTGTGTGGACATAAGTTTTCAGCTCATTTGAGTAAATACTGAAGAACGCTATTGCTGGATCATATGGTTGCTCTAACTTTTCTGAGCCTCACTTTCCTCACTGGTAAAGTGGAGATAACATAGTCCTACAGAGTATTGAGATGTTTATTTGAGCTAATGCACGAGAAGCATTCACCACAGTGTCCAGCACACAGCGCTCAGCTGATGGTTGTCCTGTTCAAACACTGATGACAACACTAATAGGAGAGATGTGAATCCAAGCGTTGACTGAAGGAGAGGACATATTACTGTGTCATAGTAATGGGTCGTCTGCCCATAGTCCAAGAAGGCAGAGAGTGGCAGGAAATGCTGAAAGGCCATCAGAACACACCTGCCTTCATCAAGGGGGAATACGGCGGTCTACTGTGAGCCGCGAACCTGAGTCCTGCAGTCCTGAGCAGCCTGAGCTGGGAGGGGAGATGGAGAGAAACCCATGCCACTGTCCACAGGGAAGCTGTCTCAGGTTCAGCAAGTCAAGGTCCTGGAGCATCACAGGCCCTTAGACATCTGCTGGCTTCCACTGTGTGTTCCTCAACTTCCCAAGCCCGCTCTCAGGCAGCCTCCCCCTCCCCTTCTACCACCTGACTTATCTGAAACTAAGCCCTGACCATAACCAAAAGCTCAGAGGTGACAAAAACAAGTTTTTTTTTTCTTTCTCTTTTTACCTACTTCCTGTGTACTCACTTCATTGTTCCCAGAATTACCAAGTCACCAGGAAGCTTTGCTAGCTCAGGTTTTTTTTTCCTTATTGTTTTTATTTTTGCTTCTCTGGAAACAAGACCTACTTGGGGTCTAGACTCATATGTAAAGTGTAAGCCGGTGGTAGTTCTTTGGAACCCACGTCTTTGGGATGTCTTTGGAGACACCAAGCGAGGGTATGGGGCTGAATGACAAAATGGGCCCCGCCGTGTGCAGTGTGGTCTCAGAAGGCCGTGAGTTCTTTTCTGCAGAAGGGATGGAAACCCTGGTCCCTGGGCCTCCAGCACCGGGCCATGCTAGCTAGAAACAATAATGGCGGTTGCATCTTGCTGTTTGTATCTCACTCTTCCTTCTCCAGGCTACTATGCAATGATTAAATGGTCTGAGTCAGAATCAGGCCTGAGACTTCCAGAGGGCTTTGCTTACTCAGCCACTGCCAGTAGCTCTTTACTTAACCTTCTGTCAATGGGGTCATCAGGCCATCCGCGTGCCCTTCTCCCCTGCTCCCATCCCCCTCCTCCGGACAAAACTTGGGGAAAAGCAAGAAGTGCTCTGTTCTTGTTCTTGAAGCAAGTCTTTTCCCTTGGGAAGCAAAACCCTTTGGGAAGCTGGTGTTTCTGCCAGTGATGCTTACAAAGCTTGTGAGTGGAGGAGGCTGCTGGCTGAGAACGTGGTGTATGTACCACTCTAGGGACATCAGCTGAGCGTCCTCTGGCCATCACCTCTAACATGAAGGTGTTTGACTTGATGACCTCTTTGATCTCTTCTAGATCCTATTGTAAATACTTTCCCAGGTGACCTCAGCACTATCCAGTAGAGGTTTCTGCGATGGTGGGAAAGGTCACTAAAGCTTCGCTGTCCCATAATGGCAGCCAGTGGGCCCATGTGGTCACTGAGCCCATGAAATGTGCCCAGTGCAGGCAAGCAACACCATTTATTTCATTTATTTTAATGAATTTAAATGTGAGTCGCCACAGGGGCTGGTGGCTACCATATTAGACAACACAGATCTAGGAAGCCAGATTCTGTGCCTTTCAAACCATGGGTTCCATCAGGTCTACCTGAAAACTAGACCACAAATCCACCCACTTGTCATCATTTCCAGTGAACCACCAGCATCTCTTCATCCTTGGTTTCTCTTCTCCCACTTTCACCTGCTATAATGCTTTTGCCACAGTGCAGAGTGAGAGACAGAGCATGAGAAGGGGAGGGGCAGAAGGAGAGGGAGACACAGAACTCAAAGCAGGCTCCAGGCTCCATGCTGTCAGGACAGAGCCTGATGCAGGGCCTAAACCCACGAGCTGTGAGATCACGACCTGAGCCAAAGTCAGATGCTCAATCCAACTGAGCCACCCAGGTGCCTGAGCAATTTTCTTAAAATATAAAACTGACCACAGTATTCCTCTTCTCAAAACCCTTCAACGTCCCCATAGCTATAAAACTGAAAACGCCATGAAGCCCACAGGTGCCTGCACTCTGAACACCATTCCCTCCAGGCCTTGCCTGCTCCTGCCTCCTGCCTCCCCCTTTTACCCAACATTCTAGAAGCCTTTTTGAACTCAAGTGCTTTGCACAAACTTTCACTTGGTTCTAGAGATGTGCTGCCCAATATAATGGCCACTAGACACATGTGACGCATTCTCATTCTCTCTCTCTCTCTCTCTCTCTCTCTCTATATATATATATATATTCAAATCAACTGAAATTAAATAAAATTAGAAATTCAGTTCCTTGGGGTGCCTGGGTGGCTCAGTTAGTTGAGCATCTGACTTCAGCTCAGGTCATGATCTCATGGCTCATGAGTTCAAGCCACGCATCAGGCTTGCTGCTGTCAGCACAGAGCCCACTTTGGATCCCCTGTCTCCCTCTCTCTCTGCCCCTCTCCCACTAGTTCACGCTCTTTCTCTCTCTCTCAGAAATCAAAATAAAGCATTAAAAAAAAAAAGACTTCAGTTCCTCGGTCACACTGACAGATTTCAAGTGCTCAATCATCACATGTGTCTTGTGGCTACCATGTTGGATTGCACAGATATGGAATATTTCTATCATCACAGAAAGTTCCTTTGGGAAGTATAGTTCTGGAACATTCTTCTTCACACTTGAGCTTGGCTAATTCCTACCCATCTTTCAAGTCTCAACTCAAATATCACATTCTTGCAGAGACTTTTCTGATTCCCCCAGTCTAAATTAAGAGCCCCTGCTGTCTTGCTTATGAAGCCTGCGATTTTCCTTTTTAGTTCTTGCAACTATTTGCAAAGTTAGAGTTACACGTAACTCAGTCTCAGAAAGTGTCTTTTTAATTTACCAATCAAACTCCTGCCCCTATCTCAGCACCTCACACTTAGTAGAAGCTCAATCATGCTGGGTGCATGAATAAAATACTGATAAAACATGGGCTGGAGTGGCTACAAATCATTTACTTGCTTTACGAAGCATTAGGTAAAGAGAAGAGCTCAGGAACTGTATGAGCCTGGAATGGAAACCTGACATCCATATTCATTTTAGCCAATTGGTTAACCTTGCCCAGCACCATCTCCCCACATGTAGGAGGGTATGCTAGTGCCCAGCTCAGAGCTGTGAATGATGTAGGTAATTGGTGCTGTGTGCATTACTTTTCCTTTGCTACTTCCCCTATGACTTTCCAGTCTTCTCCATGGTGCTCTCCCTCTCCCCCTCTCTCCTCAACTTCTAAGTCTCTCATCCCTCAGCCCCACCCTCAGTGAGAGGCCCTGAGTTCTCTCTAGGCTGCCACCACTCATTGACCAACCACAACATTCTTCCCAAATAGAGAGCCCACCGTGTTTGGGCCCTTCCTCACTGCCTTCCCTGCCTCTGGCTGTAGGAACCAGCCTAACCCCTGATCCACCCAAAACTCATAAAGAAACACACAGGCATGCTGGAGACATTCTCAGAATAGCAGGTGTGCACGGCACCTGGCCTAGAGTGACCCCCTCTTTTCCGGGCCATTCTCAATCATTTCCTACTTGTGGACCATTTAACATTAGCATCCCTTCAAGAGCTTGTTTAAAGTGCAGATTCCTAGATCCCACTTTTAACTCCTATAATCTCTGCAAGGGGGGGGGGTGGGGGGGCTAGAAGCTGCATTTTCAATAACCAGCTGAGGCAAGTCCATGGCTCAAGGCCAAGGCTTTGCAGTGTATAATATTTAGTCCCATGGAGTGCTGGGAGGGTTCTGGTAAATCACTCACCGACCCTCCCTTTCATTTGTATATAATTTCATTTTACATCAAAAGATTACTTAGCAAATACCTATCTAATGAGTTATTAAGTGAATTACTATTATTTGGGATTTGTAAACTCACGTTAAAAATTTACTAAGGTTTGGGGCACGTGGGTGGCTCAGTTGGTTCAGTGTCTCTTGATTTTGTCTCAGGTCATGATCCCAAGGGTTGTGGGATTGAGCCCTGAGTTGGGCTCCGTGCTGAGTGTGGAGATTCTCTGTCTCCTTCTGCCCCTCTCCCCCACTCATGCTTTCTCTCTCTCTCTCTCTCTCTAATAAAAAAAAAAAAATTAACTTACTAAGTTTTAGGGACACCTGGGTGGCTCAGTCGGTTCAGCATCCAACTTCGGCTCAGGTCGTGATCTCACCGGGTTTGTGGGTTCCAGCCCACATTGGGCTCTGTGCTGACCGCTCACAGCCTGGAGCCTGCATTGGATTCTGTCTCCCTCTCTCTCTGCCCCTCCCCGACTCATGCTCTATGTATCTCTCTCAAAAATAAATTTTTAAAAAAATTTTAATAAAATTTACTCAGTTTTACAGTGGACCCCAACTCACTGTTCTCCTCAGGAAGAGGGCAGCCATGCAGTACAAGGCCATCCTGTGGACTCTATGAGGCCTATGTCCAAAAAACTCACTGCAGGTCCCCAGTAGGTTTAGAAGGACTCACTATAATCAGAGGATCGCCCCTGTTGTCATGATTTTAAATTGCTGCTCTTCTAAGCCTTTGGTAATAACTTACGGTTGGTTCATCGTTGTTGATTTAACTTATTACAGGGTGCGTGGTGAGCCCTATAGTACGTCGTGGGTACAGATATCAACACGAGCGTAGCCTATACGTGCGTTCTCAGGAACTAGACTTTAACACGTGCAGCTAGCTGTTCAAGTATGAATAATATTAAAGCTAAAGCAGATGTGTATTTCTATAATCTCTCCAAAATTTACTTTAGATTAATACTTTATTGTTGTAACCGGGTTTATTTTACAGGCGGCAGAATAAAGGGTGGGGTTGGCTGGCCTCAAGAAGAGTCATGTGACCAGCACTGCCCCGCGGGGCTACGGGGCCCTTCCTTTTTGCTGGCTTTGCACCCCGTGCTACCTCCTTCGGTCAGAACTGCCAAGTCCTTGGGGCCCTGCCTCACCCCCTTAGAGTCTTTCCCCACTCGCCCCTTCCCCTAGTGCCCACCCTGCCAAGGCACAGGGTAGCAGTCCTGGATGGGGGTTTTCCTGGCACTCAGAAATACTTAGAAGCATCCCCAGGCCTAGCTTCTTTCCCCTCTTCCCAGGGGGCCCCTTGACTCTTCCCCATCCTGCGTAGGGAATCACAGAGCACAGCGGCAGCCTGATATCCCTGGCAAAGTTTTAGGAATGGTTCCCACATGTTCACTCCCTGTCCTTCGTCAGACCCGGTGCTCGGCTGTCTTATACAGGATCTTAAACCTGCACCACAGCACCCCCCTGCAAGGCGGGCTTTGTCTCCTTCGTGTAGATGAGGGCTGAGGGTCAGAGCCCACTACACTGAGCCTCTCACCAGGGATCCCCTCGCTTGGATACCGAGGAGGTCAGCCCCTCCTGGGCCTTCCTTCCTGTTTGTACTCCGCCTTAAACCATTTGTTCCCTTGCACAAAAATCGCAAGATCCTGCTGGTTTGCAAACGTAGAACCCTTAATTTTTTTGTTAAATATTGAGGATCATTTATATGCAGTGAAATACATAGCCCTTAAGTGCACCATTCCGTGAGTTTTAATAGATGCAAAACGCACACCCCATTTAACAGACAGAATGTTTCCATGGCCCCAGAAAGATCCCTGTGCGGTCTCCCACTCAGACCTTCCATTTTGCTCAGGCAGCTGGAGGCAGGGGAGGAGAAAACAGGGTAGCAGGAGTTGGAAGCAGCCAAGGAAGCACAAATATTGTCACTGTCCTAGTTACAGCCTGCAGCCACGGTTTGTTCATCCTCCCTACAGCCTGTTAAAGCAACATGCCTTTGCTGTTTTCTTCCCTTTCCTTCCAAGGGAAACAACTTCCAAGAGACCTCCTGGGAAGCTCGGCTGGTTCTCCCTAGAGGCCCCCTCTCACCAGGACTCAGGGCCTGCCCAGCCCCCCACACCTGCGTCAGATTCCCCCCGCACCTGAGCTCCCACTGCCCTCCGTAGCCCTCAGCCCCTGCTCCGCGCCCCTCCTCCTGCCACAGCTCCAGGGTCCCAGGCAGAACCCTCGGGTGCAGCTGGATCAAGTTAACAACAAACCACACACCTGGGCACAGCCGAGAGGCCTGGGTGAAGAAACTGGGTGAGGGGCCACACACCCTACAGCTGGGACCACACCCAGGCCCCCCTCTGCAGTCCCGCCGAGGGTCTGCTGACATCCTGGTCAACATGCCCGGTAAAAACAACTCTTGTCGTGTTCATCTCAGAGTTGTTTATGATAGTAAAGCAACTTGGGAGGGAGCCAAATGTCAACATGGGGGAACGCAGTAAACAAACTGTGGTGCCACCCATACAATAGAAAACCACATAGCCATTAAAAATAACATCGAGGGAGAATATTAATAGACATGGAAAGCTGAGTGCATGCATTACTAACTTTTAAAGGCATCTCACAAAGCATTAGCATTAGCATCTCACATAGCAACAGTTCTGAGAGTTTCGGGTGATGGGTGATTATTACGTTCTTCTGATTCGCCACTACTTTGTGCAACGGATATGTAATAATATGTAAAAGTTACTTACTGAAGGCGCCCAGCTTTTACACGGTTAAATCGCGAGGAAGGAAGTCTGCGCAGGAAGCGTAGAAGCGCTACCACAGCAATTTCACCCGCAGTGCTGATGCAATGGCACGTCACTCTCCAGGCCCTCGGGGGTCTGTGGCTGCCTTACTCTCGTTCAGAAGGTCTGACTCCACCCAAGAGCTTGCCCACGTATCTCATCATTTGGAGGAAGCTGGCCATTTTATACTCTAGAAAAGCCAGCTGTTCTCACTCTCCTTGCACGTGGTCTCCTGCCTCCACGGTTTGTCCTCTCCATTCCCTCTGCACGAGGAACCCTCTGACGTGGCCCAGCATGTGTAAATTCTAACCATCAGGGGTAGGCACCAGGTGATGGTGCTCCAAAGATGCCCACGGCCTAATTCCAGGATCCTGTAAACATGTTAGTTACCTTGCATGGCAAAGGGGACTCTGCAGGTGCAATGTAGGTTACAGACCTGAAAACAGGGAGAGTTGCCTAGACTCTCCAGGTGGAGATATGATCACGGGAGCCCTTAAGAGCAGAGAACTTTCTCCAGCTGGGGTCAGAAGAGATGTAGCAGAAGGAGAGATTAAAAGCCTGAGAGGGACTCACCTCCCACTGCTGAAGAGGGTGACATATAAAACACAGGGGGGAATGTGGTGGCCTCTAGGAGCAAAGACAGGCCCCCAGATGACAGCTGGCAGGGATGTGGGACCTCGGTCCTGTTGCCACAAGGAACTAAGCAACCTGAGTGAGATTCATCCCCAGGGGCTCCAGAACGGAACGCAGCCCTCCCAACACCTTGATTTTGACCTTGTGAAACTAAGCAAGGGACCCAGAGGAGCCTCACTGTACTCGCACTTCTGACCTACAGAACTTCAGGACAGTAACTCTCTTAGCAGCTTTCAAACAGGCTATGCAGTATTGTTCACTATAGCCCCATGCTGTACCTTACAAGGTGTTGTGTCCGTGCACTAAACTTGTGATAATTTGTTAGGCTAACAATGGAAAGCTAACACACCATCCTTGAGCACCAGTACAAACACCACTTCCATGAAGCCTTCTCTGGTTTCTCCATCTATAAATGAGTGTGTCCCCTCTGAATCCTCAAAGCATTCTGCTGCTCCTGAGTTTCTTCAGCCATTATCATGGTCCACCTATATAAAGGTTATTTACATACATGTCCTGTCTCTCCTACCAGACTGTGTGCTACTTGGGGCCGTATCTGAGGCTTCCTCATCTTTATTTTCCTTCCAGGGCATAGCACATACCTCATAGGTAAACACTGTTAAATTTTTGCTGGAAGGATGTCCCATGACCTCTATGGGTGGCTATTGTTTAATAAAATGAATTGCTGTGGTAATGGACCCCAGAAATATTTGCAGATATCCAGAGGAGTAGCTGACTGATGATGGAAACTGACAGCCTAAGAAAACCCAGAATGTGCAGAAATAGGATATGCTAATTTTTGGATGCTTGGAATCTGAGCGCTCTGGCAGTTGGCTCTGAGATGTAAATTCGTACACAAAATAAATAGGAAAGTTGGGATCTAAAATGTTTTAGAATATAACCTCTTAAAACATTCAACTTCTGGCAACGTGAAGTTTTAATTAAAGCAATGTTCTTCTGCTGCTTCAAATGGATATAAATGTAGAAAATGTAAAATCATTTAGCACCCAGCTGAGCTCAAAAGAGAGAAGGGGAAATCCCCAAGTTCTGGAAAAGAAAAGGGAACTCAAAGTCAGAATGTCGAGAGCAAGAGCTCCAAAAAGAGATTCCTAACCCAGTTGGTGCAACTACCAGAGGGGGGGGGGGGGGCTATGTTATCCTTGGACTCTGAGTGACTATGTAGAGTAGACCCCCACCAACATCCTTTGATGTTGACATGGGAATGAAGAAACTAAATCCCTAGCATAATAAATTAAAAGTTTCTCCATACCAGGACACCTGGGTGGCTCAGTGGGTTAAGCATCCAACTTTGGCTCAGGTCATTATCTCATGGTTTGTGAGTTCGAGTCCTGCATCAGACTCTGTGCTGACATCGGAGCCTGCTTGGGATTCTCTCTCTCCCTCTCTCTGTTCCCCACCCCCAAAATAAATATATATTTATAAAAAATAAATAAAATTTTCTCCCTACCTAGATAATGGAACACCCTAAAATAAAATATCTTAACAGAAGAAAAGCAGCTAGAATCAGAAAAATATGCAGACAAGAATTCTTTATCCAGCAAGGCTGTCATTCAAAATAGAAGGAGAGATAAAAAGTTTCCCAGATAAACAACAACAAAAATATATATATATACATATATATATATGGTGTGTATATATATATATATATATATATATATATATATACCAAAGCATACATATACATATATATATATGGTATATATGTATATATATACCAAAGCAACAAAAGATCAAAAAGGACCAGAGAACATGACCAGAAATTCCAACTCTACAAGCATCATAATGGCAATAAATTCATATCTTTCAGTACTCTAAATGTCAATGGACTCAATGCTCTAACCAAAAGACACAGGGTAACAAAATGGATAAGAAAACAAGAGCCATCTATATGCTATTTACAAGAGACCCACTTAGACCTAAAGACACCTTCAGATTGAAAGTAAGGGGATGGAGAACCATCTGTCATGCTAATGGCCAACAAAAGAAAGCCAGAGTAGCCATACTCATATCAGACAATCTAGACTTTAAAATAAAGACTGTATCGAGAGATGCAGAAGGGCATTATATCATAATCAAGGGGTCTATCCACCAAGAAGACCTAACAGTTGTAAACATTTATGGTCCAAAGGCAGAAGCAACCAAATACATAAACCAATTAATCACAAACATAAAGAAACTCATCAATAGTAATACCATAATGGTAGGAGACTTCAGCACCCCACTCACAACAATGGATAGATCAAGGAAACAATGGCTTTGAATGACACACTGGACCAGATGCACTTAACAGATATATTCAGAACATTTCATCCTAAAGCAGCAGAATATACATTCTTCTCTAGTGCACATGGAACGTTCTCCAGAATATACCATATACTGGGACACAAATCAGCCCTAAGTAAGTACAAAAAGATCGAGATCATACCGTGCATATTTTCAGACCACAATGCTATGACACTCGAAATCAACCACAAGAAAAAATTTGGAAAGGTAACAAATACTTTATCCAGCGGTATAAAGTATTGAGATGAGTATATCAGATGAGACTGAAGAACATCCTACTAAGGAATGAATGGGCTAACCAAGCAGTTAAAGAGGAAATTAAAAAGTATATGGAAGTCAAAGAAAATGATAACACCACAACCTAAAACCTCTGGGAGGCAGCAAACGTGGTCATAAGAGGAAAGTATATAGCAATCCAGGCCTTCCTAAAGAAGGAAGAAAGATCTCAGATGCACAACCTAACCTTATGCCTTAAGGAGCTGGAAAAAGAACAGCAAATAAAACCCAAAACCAGCAGAAGACAGGAAATAATAAAGATTAGAGAAGAAATTAATGCTATCAAAGCCCCGCCCCCCCCAAAAAAACAGTAGATCAATGAAACAAGAAACTGGTTCCTTGAAAGAATTAACAAAATTGATAAACCATAGCCAGTTTGATCAAGAAGAAAAAGGAAAGGACCCAAATAAATAAAATCAAGAATGAAAGAGGAGAGATCACAACCAACACAACAGAAATAAAAACAACAATAAGAGAATATTATGAGAAATTTTATGCCAATAAAATGGGCAATCTGGAAGAAATGGACAAATTCCTAGAAACATATACACTACCAAAACTGAAACAGGAAGAAATAGAATATTTGAACAGATCCATAACCAGTAAGGAAATAGAATTAGTAATCAAAAATCTACCAAAAAATAAGAGTGCAGGGCCTGATGGCTTTCCAGGGAAATTCTACGAAACATTTAAGAAGAGTTAATACCTATTCTCTTGAAACTGTTCCAAAAAATAGAAATGGAAGGAAAACTTCCAAACTCTTTCTATGAAGCCAGCATTACCTTGATTCCCAAACCAGACAGAGACCCCACTAAAAAGGAGAACTATAGACCAATTTCCCTGATGAACATGGATGCAAAAATCCTCAGCAAGGTATTAGCCAACCGGATCCAACAATACTTTAAAAAAATTATTCACCATGACCAAGCGGGATTCATACCTGGGATGCAGGGCTAGTTCAATATCCACAAAACAATCAATGTGATTCATCACATCAATAAAAGAAAGGACAAGAACTATATGATCCTCTCAATAGATGCACAGAAAGCATTTGACAAAATACAGCATCCTTTCTTAATAAAAACCCTCAAGAAACTAGGGATAGAAGGAGCATACCTCGAGATCAAAAAGCCATGTATGAACAACCCAACGCTAATATCATCCTTGATGGGGAAAAAGTGAGAGCTTTCGCCCTGAGGTCAGGAACAAGACAGGGATGTCCACTCTCGCCATTTTTACTCAACACAGTATTGGAAGTCTTAGCCTCTGCAATCAGACAACACAAAGAAATAAAATGCATCCATATCGGCCAGGAGGAGATCAAATTTCCACTCTTCACAGATGACATGATACTCTACATGGAAAACCCAAAAGATTCCACCAAAAAAAAAACTGTTAGAACTGATTCATGAATTCAGCAAAGTTGCAGGATATAAAATCAATGCACAGAAATCAGTTGCATTCCTATACACCAACAATGAAGCAACAGAAATAGAAATCAAGGAATCGATCCCATTTACAATTGCACCAAAAAGCATAAAATACCTAGGAATAAATCTAACCAAAGAGGTGAAAAATCTATACACCGAAAACTATCGAAAGCTTATGAAAGAAATTGAAGAAGACACAAAAAATGGAAAAAGATTCCATGCTCTTGGATAGGAAGAACAAATAGAGTTAAAATGTCAACACTACTCAAAGCAATCTACATATTCAATGCAATCCCTGGTGAAGAACACCAGCATTCTTCTCAGAGCTGGAACAAGCAATCCTAAAATTTGTATGGAACCAGAAAAGACCCCGAATAGCCAAAGCAATCTTGAAAAAGAAAACCAAAGCAGGAGGCATCACAATCCCGGACTTCAAGCTATACTACAAAGCTGTAATCATGAAGACAATATGGTACTGGCACAAGAACAGACACTCAGATCAATGGAACAGAATAGAGACCCAGACACAGACCCACAAATGTATGGCCAACTAATCTTTGACAAAGCAGGAAAGAATATCCAAAGGAATCAAGACAGTCTCTTCAGCAAGTGGTGCTGGGAAAACTGGACAGCGACATGCAGAAGAATGAACCTGGACCATACACCATACACAAAGACAAACTCAAAATGGATGAAAGACCTCAGTAAGACAGGAAGCCATCACAATCCTCGAGGAGAAAGCAGGCAAAAACCTCTTTGATCCGGGCCACAGCAACTTCTTACTCAACACATCTCCGGAGGCAAGGGAAACAAAAGCAAAAATGAGCTAGGGACCTCGTCAAAAACCTTCTGCACAACAAAGGAAACAATCAGCAAAACTAAAAGGCAACTGACAGAATGGGAGAAGATACTTGCAAATGACATATCAGATAAAGGGTTAGTATCCATAATCTATAAAGAATTTATCAAACTCAACACCCAAAAAACAAATAATCCAGTGAAGAAATGGGCAAAAGACATGAATAGACACTACTCCAAAGAAGACATCCAGATGGCCAACCGACACATGAAAACATACTCCACATCACTAATCATCAGGGAAACACAAATCAAAATCACAATGAGATACCACCTCACACCTGTCAGAATGGCTAACATTAACAACTCAGGCAACAACAGATGTTGGCAAGGATTCAGAGAAAGAGGATCTCTTTTGCACTGTTGGTGGGAATGCAAACTGGTGCAGCCACTCTGGAAAACAGTATGGAGGCTCCTCAAAGAACTAAAAATAGAACTACCCTAGAACCCAGCACTTGCACTACTAGGGATTTATCTAAGGGATACAGGTGTGCTGTTTCAGAGGGACACATGCACCCCCATGTTTATAGCAGTACTATTAACAATAGCCAAAGTATGGAAAGAGCCCAAATGTCCCTAGATGGATGAATGGATAAAGAAAATGTGGTATATATGTACAATGGAGTATTACTTGGCAATCAAAAAGAAGGAAATCTTGCCATTTGCAACTACATGAATGGAACTGGAGGGTATTACGCTAAGTGAAATTAGAGAAAGACAAAAATCATGACTTCACTCATATGAGGACTTTAAGACACAAAACAGATGAACATAAGGGAAGGGAAACAAAAATAATATAAAACAGGGAGGGGACAAAACAGAATAGACTCATAAATATGGAGAACAAACTGAGGGTTGCTGGAGGGGATGTGGGAGGGGGTGGGCTAAATGGGTAAGGGGCACTAAGGAATCTACTCCTGAAATCATTGTTGCACCATATGATACCTAATTTAGATGTAAATTTTAAAAAATAAAAAAAAATTTTTAAAAGGAATTATTCAAAAAAGCTAATAAAAAAAAAAAAGAGAAGAAAAGCAGTTAGTGACACAGATATTTTACCTGCCAAGGAATGACCCTTAGGTTGACATCAAAAAAACATGGTCCAAGATTGGGAGACACCACTGCCACCTGCAATGCAGTGCCCAGCGAAAGCATTATTTGAGAAGGAAGGAAAAAATAAAGACATTTTTACAAAAGACTGAGTTGACCATTTATAATGTCTGAAAAAACTGCTAACGGATGTGTTTCTGAAAGAAGGAAAGTGAACGCAGAAGGAAGGAGTGGGTTATGAAAGCTGGGATGAGAAAACCAAAGCTAAACATGAGTACAAGTATATATCGGACTCTTCAGGAATAACACCGCCATGACTGTTCCAAGCAGGGGAAACGGCGGCACTCAGTGATGACGGCGTGGTGGGAGACAAAGATCCCAGTGGATGCATTCAAGGTTCTTCTCTGTGTGCTGACAGCGTATGAATAGTAAATAAATGTTTCCTTTGCTAAAGACAGTGGGCAGGTTAAAAATGTCACAATTACCTGAGCGGCTGGGTGGCTCAGTCGGTTAAGCACCCGACTTTGGCTCAGGTCATGATCTCCCAGTCTTTTTCTAAATGGACACTCGAGAGGTATCACCAAGCATGAGGAATTACCCTCCTTGCAATATATACATGTATTATGAAGATGTCCACCTTTAATATTTGCTTCCAGTCCTATTATTTATTCTGTACTACAGTTTCTTAAAACATTTCTATATATTCACACAGTTATACCCAGGAGGGGAATGTCTGATCTATTAGCCAAGTTTCAAGTGGTGTATTTTATAACCAGATACACTGTGACTTTGTTTGCTTCCGTATGAAGGGTGTCGTTTTTCTTTTAAGACCTTTTTTCCTTAAATGAAAAAAATTAATTATAGTATAAATCAAACCTAAGTGACATGGAGAAAAATCAAAGACACACATATACTTCCCACCCAGTTCTAAAAATGTTTCTTTGCCGTGTTTAAAAATTAATGTTGTGAGTATCGCAAAGCCTTCTGTTGTATCTTCTACCCTCAGGCTTTCCTCTCAGCCTGGAGGTAGTCAGTGTCCTGAGGTCGGTGTCCATCCTTCCCATTCATGTTTGTATATTTTCTATGTGTATATCCAGATGCAATGCACAGTACTTGTGCATGAGTGTGTTGTAAAATCATATCCATCCACCACTAGAATAGCTAACATTTAACAGATGAAAAACTGGAAAACCCAAAAGACTCCACCAAAAGAATGCTAGAACTGATACATGAATTCAGCAAAGTTGCAGGATACAAAATTAATGTACAGAAATCAGTTGCATTCTTCTACACTAATGATGAAGCAACAGAAAGACACATAAAGAAACTGATCCCATTCACAGTTGCACCAAGAAGCATAAAATACCTAGGCATAAACCTAACCAAAGATATAAAAGATCTGTATGCTGAAAACTATAGAAAGCTTGTGAAGAAATTAAAGAAGATATAAAGAAATGGAAAAACATTCCGTGCTCATGGATTGGAAGAATATTGTTAAACTGTCAATACTACCCAACACAATCTACACATTCAATGCATCCCAATCAAAATTGCACCAGCATTCTTTTCGAAGCTGGAACAAGCAATCCTAAAATTTCTATGGAACCACAAAAGACCCCAAATAGCCAAAGTAATATTGAAGAAGACCAAAGTGGAAGGCACCACAATCCCAGACTTTAGCCTCTACCACAAAGCTCTAATCCTCAAGACAGTATGGTATTGGCACAAAAACAGACACATAGACCAATGGAATAGAAGAGAGACTCCAGAATTGGACCCACAAAAGTATGGCCAACTAATCTTTGACAAAGCAGGAAAGAATATCTAATGGAAAAAAAGACACTCTCTTTAACAAATGGTGCTGGGAGAACTAGACAGCAACATGCAGAAGAATGAAACTAGACAAATTTCTTACATCATTCACAAAAATAAACTCAAAATGCATAAAGGACCTGAATGTGAGACAGGAAACCATCAAAACCCTAGAAGTGAAAGCAGGAAAAAACCTCTCTGACCTCAGCCGCAGCAATTTCTTACTTGACACATCCCCAAAGGCAAGGGAATTAAAAGCAAAAATGAACTATTGGGACCTCATGAAGATAAAAAGCTTCTGCACTGCAAAGGAAACAATCAACAAAACAAAAAGGCAACTGACAGAATGGGAAAAGATATTTGCAAACGACGTATCAGACAAAGGGCTAGTATCCAAAATCTATAAAGAACTCACCAAACTCCACACCCAAGAAAACAAATAACCCAATGAAGAAATGGGCAGAAGGCATGAATAGATGCTTCTCTAAAGAAGACATCCATGTGGCCAACAGGCACATTACAGATGCTCAACATCACTCCTCACCAGGGAAATACAAATCAAAACCACCTGAGATAACCTCATGCCAGTCAGAGTGGCTAAAATGAACAAATCAGGAGACCATAGATGCTGGCGAGGATGTGGAGAAACGAGACCCCTCTTGCAATGTTGGGAACGCAAACTGCTGCAGCCTCTCTGGAAACAGTGTGGAGCTTCCTCAAAACATTAAAAAAAGATCTACCCTATGACCCAGCAATAGCACTGCTAGGAATTTACCCCAGGGATACAGGAGTGCTGATGCATAAGAGCACTTGTACCCTAATGTTTATAGCAGCACTCTCAACAATAGCCAAATTGTGGAAAGAGCCTAAATGTCCATCAACTGATGACTGGATACAGAAATTGTGGTTTATATACACAATGGAGTACTAGGTGGCAATGAGAAAGAATGAAATATGGCCTTTTGTAGCAACATGGATGGAACCGGACAGTGTCATGCTAAGTGAAATAAGTCATACAGAGAAAGATACCATATGTTTCCACTCTTATGTGGATCCTGAGAAACTTAACAGAAGACCATGGGGGAGGGAAAGGAAAAAAAAAAGTTACAGAGAGGGAGGGAGGCAAACCATAAGACTCTTAAAAACTGAGACTAAACTGAGGGTTGATGGGGGGTGAGAGGGAGGGGAAAGTGGGTGATGGGCATTGAGGAGGGCATCTGTTGGGATGAGCACTGGTTGTTGTATGGAAACCAATTTGACAATCAATTTCTTATTAAAATATAAATAATAAAAAAGGATTTCAAATTATTAAAAAATAAAAAAAATAAAAAATAAAAGTTGAGAAACTATTCGGTGGCTCAGTCGGTTAAGCGTCCCACTTCAGCTCAGGTCATGATCTCACAGTCCGTGAGTTTGAGCCCCGCATCAGGCTCTGTGCTGACAGCTCAGAACCTGGAACCTGCTTCCGATTCTGTGTGTCTCTCTCTTTCTCTGCCCCACCCCTACTCGGGCTCTCTCTCTCCTTCTCTCTCACTCTTTCTTATTCTCTCTCTCTCTCTCAAAAATTAAATGTAAAAAAAAAATTTAAAAGATGGAAAAGCCAAGTGTAAACAAGATGCAGAGTAACCTTCGACTTCCCCTGTGGTCACACCGGTACCCTTGCCTGGACACTGGAGAATGCGTGGCTCGCTCACACTCCCTTCCTGCTGCTTCTGGCTCATCCAACCACAGCTTCTCAAGGGACGGTCACGGTTTGGGTCCTTGAGTGGTCCACTGGAAACTCCCCCTCCAATGGCCTGGTTGGGGAGACCTTCCCCCTATAATACACACATACTCTCTCTCTCCCCCTCCCACCCCACCACTCTCTCTCCTCTTTGGCAGGGAGGATGTACAGCTTGCTATCTTCAGAGAAATCCTCTCTCTCCAATCTCTCAAATTCCATTTCAACCGTTTGTTTCCTGGAGGTAGGGGATGAGCTAAATGACTCTGTTTCCAGCCACCCCCAATACAAGTCTTGGGTAGGTGAGTGAGCATCTCACTCTGGAATGAGGGGGATGTTTTCCACTTACTGTTTTATTCCAATCCGTGGGGCTTAAGAAAGAATCCCATTTTAGCATCCTGCCCCCCTTGCCACAGTGTTTGTCTTGGGCCCCAAGCCTTCCATATCTTCTTCCCAACCAGCATAACTGGATTTCTATCTGACCCCCCAGAAATCTGACCCATTTGCATAAGAGAAGGCCCACTTGATGAGCAGAGGTCTGATTTAGAGAGTCTGGACCAGGAATCTGGCACCCTTGTCACAAGCCCGTGTCTCACGCTGAAGGGCTGTGGGACCCCAAACAAGTCAATTACCCTCTCTGGGCTTAGGTTTCTCAGGTCTGAAACAAAGAGCTTGACCTTGACGGTATCCACACTCCAGAGCGCTGAGTTGATCTGGGGGATGGTGCAAGACCAGGGCTGGGCCAGTTCAAGGGCAAAGCCTCATATTTCCCCTTCCATCCATGGGCTGCTGTGTTGCAGGTGACAAGATTGTCACAAGATCTGTCTCCTGCCTTGGGAACGCGTAATCTTCTAATTCAGGATAGAGACAAAACGAAAGGGCAGGCCTCCGGGCCCAGGGGCCTCAGGGTGATGTCAAGCTTCAGCACGTCCAGGAAGCTACATGTTCCAAATAGCCTTATCCCAGGATCTAAAATAGGCAGCAAATGGTTTCCAGGCTCCCCCTCGGCTAGAGATAAAAACAGCCAAGGCTCAGGGATGTTCCCAGTCCTAAACCGATAGGCTAGGCCCCTTTCTGTTCCCAGCCTTTGCCTGGGGTTCCTCCTGTGATCTCCATGCAGCCTGTCGTCTCCATCCTGGCCCTCCAGCCACCCCAGCTCTGGAGTAGGGCCACGTTCCTCAGCTGCCTTTGGACAACAGTTCAGCAGCTTGGCCACGCCAGCGTTACAACCCAACACCGCCTCCGGGGGAAGAGATAGCATCCAGGGGCCTCCGGCAGCCTCTGCCAGCCTGCTGAGCCCGAGTCCGCGAAGTCAGGCTCAACGACTCCCGGTCTACAGCAGGCTCGCCGAGGGCACCGCCTGTGGTGTTTCCCCAGCAGTAAACACCCCCGACTGGAAAGTCCTCTGTGGAGTTGCGGGTAGGGCTTCTCCTTCAGAGATTCAGTGAACACTTTCTTAAGGCCCCTGGGAGGGTTCAAGGAAACCCTGCAGGTAAAGCACGAAATGTGGCATCTGGCAAGTTGCAGATGCTCAGGGAAGAAGACTTGCCTTTCCCTTCCCCATACTAGCCCCGCATCAAAAGCTCACTGCCCCGGGCTCTTTGGCGGAGATTTTGCCTTTCTGAAGCCCTAAGTCGGCTTTAGGTCCAACTCCTGGAGGGGCCTTTGAAGACACTCGGTCCACTCCGAGATGCTCAGTCAGTTCCCTGGTAACTGATCCCAGAGGTGGTGCCCCTGGAGGCTTTGGTCTCGTGTCCGGTCGTCTTCCGCCCTCTGCAGGTCGCGGTGCGATACTGCAGGCGCTGTTGGCAGGAACACCAGGCACCCTGCCTCACAGACTCCAGAAGGTTTACAGGTTAGGACAGCAGGGCAAGGCCAGGTGTCTGAGAACACCACCTCGGCATAACAGTGATGTACAGCGCACAGAGCGCTCGCTTGTTTGATTTTCTTAACCACCCTGCCTTGCCTCTGTTGCTAAGCTCAGGAGAGAATTCACAGTCATTATCCAGTGCTTACAGCCTGGCTAATAACAGCTGACACATCTCCATCTTGGGCTACTGTCCAAATGTTCTAGAACATTCCAGATAGTCAATGAAACGGACCTGCATGGATCTCCATGGAACTATTAGTTCAACTTAAACTGTCCCTCACTTTTAAAGAATGAAATCTGGCCATTTGTAGCAATGTGGATGGAACCGGAGAGTGTTATGCTGAGTGAAATAAGTCAGGAAAGAAAGACAGATACCATATGTTTTCACTCATATGTGGATCCTGAGAAACTCCACAGAAGACCGGGGGGAGGAGAATGGGGGGGGGGAGTTACAGAGAGGGAAGGAGGCAAACTATAAGAGACTCTTAAATACTGAGAACAAACTGAGGGTTGATGGGGGGGTGGGGTGAGGGGAAAATGGGTGATGGGCATTGAGGAGGGTATCTGTTGGGATGAGCACTGATTGATGTATGGAAACCAATTTGACAATAAATTACATATAAAATAAAATAAAATAAAAAATAAAATAAAAAAAATAAAATAAAATAAAATAAAATAAAACAAAATAAAATGTTCCTCACTTTTAACTGTGCTGTAACATGGCTGGCATATCTAGACTATTCTGAGGAAAGGAATTTTGTAAGAAAGTGTGTGTGTGTAGTGTGTGGGCACGTGTGTGAGTGTTTTGTGTACCTGTGTTCTCTAGAAATGAAGACTGGCTAAGATATGGCAGATATTCACATTTGGTGAGATCATGATGGTTAATAAGCATTTCTCACATGCCAACCAGTTGACCGTTTCATTTCTTAGTGGCATCAAGCGCTGGGCTCAACTGTACGGTTTCCCCTCTTCTCCCTCCGTGGCCAGAGCCATGGCCCCATCTGGGACAAGGTTGGGTGTTTGGAGCAGTGAAGGCGCAGGATGATGTCACATCGTTCACCCAGCACCATACAGCGACAACATCATCTGTGGGAACAGCTAGAGGGATGCTTGCTCCTCTCCTGCGCTCTTTACCAACTTCAAGAACTTGGGAGAATCGAAGCAGAGTTCAATAAGCCCAGATGTCACATCACAGTAAGGGAGCCATGTCTCTGATAGCTGCAGATCCCTTATGTAACTGAAGTTTTCGGGTCGTATATTTATAGGCTTTCAGAGCCACGGAAGGCCTTCGAGATTAGTCCAGTCCAGTTCTTTCCGTCTAGAGTAAGGAAAAGCACAGAAAAGAGAAGTGACAGACTGAGGTCACACAGATAGAGACGCCGCTGGGATGAGAACCCAGGCTTCTTGACTGTGATTCTTCGGGCTGATCTTGATTTTGGTAGCGTGATTTCTAAATGGAAATTACTCTGGCAACGAATGAAGATTTATAATTTTTTATATAGTTTATTGGTTTCGAGAGACAGAGAGAACATGCACATGGGAGAGGCAGAGACAGAGGGAGAAAGAGAGAGAGAAGATCCCAATCAGGCTCTGTGCACTGTCAGCACAGAGCCCAGTGCTGGGCTCGATCTCACGAACCGTGACATCATGACCTGAGCCAAAATCAAGAATCAGACGTTTAACCAACTGAGCCACCCAGGAGCCCCTCAAGTGAAACATTTTAAACCTGATTTCTTTTACTGTACAAAGGGGAAGAGGAAGAAACCTAGCACATTGTAGGTGCTCAGTAAATGTGTTGGTCGGCTTTGGATGGTATAGAATAATTTCCTTGCTGCCACTTAACAAGGTTAGATTAACCTTGAATTCGTTTCAGTGTCTATTCTCTTCAATGATCAAAGGTGGTTAGGGATTTGAATCTCACCCCACTGTCCCATTGCAAAGTTGACTATGGGTCAGCGGTTATAATGTGATGTTCATTGGTTTGAAGGGAAGACTTTCTGGTTTAGGATGGAAGATTCCGGAGGCTGGGGGGGGCATCTTCTTTGAAGGACAGACACTGTCAGCATCTGAGGCTATACAGCCTTGCCTGTGAGCTGGGACAGAGCACGTACACCTATTTGACATACACGATTAAAGCAGACATACAAAGATTCTCATTGCATATTAGCCACATGGGCCTAAGAGTTCTGAATTTGCTTATCATTATGTTTGCAAACCATATTTTTGATCAAAATCTTCAGCGAAAACAAAACAAAATCTTCCAATGCATTCCGTGTGCTTCCACACATCATCCTGATGACTCACAGCACCGTCACCCCATGACATGTATAGATCATGTTCTGCAGGCATGTCTCAAGCTCCATGGAAACTCCCGCACATAATAAGCAGCCTCTGCTGGGGGCTTTGTCGTCAGACCCTCACAGACCAGGGCTTACAGCTTTCTGCAGTGCCAGTGACACACTAGGAAGGAATGATAGAAAACTCATCACCGGCGTCTTCCCATAGCACAGGACACGTTGCCCACTCGGATGCCCATGCCACCTCCCACCACTGCCGGCCACCATTCCAAGGCCAGCCATCCCTCTGCAGTCTCAGCTGTTGGGAGTGCCCCCAGGTCAGGGCCCCCTAACTGCCTAGTCATTCCTTTAGTTTCGCCAAGCACTTCCCATGTGGGAGGCACTCTAGTAGGCCCCGAAGCCACAGGAATGACCAAATACGGAAGTGGTCCCTTCACACATGCTACACACAGTCCCTGAAATCATGGTTGGGTCATAGAATCAGTTACTCATGCAAACCTGCTGCAGGGATTTAACTCACTGGTGTGTTATAACAGAGCAAAGGGGCTTGGGTCAGAATCTGTGCTTTAGGTCCGAGGACCTGGAGGGCCTCATTAAATCAATGAATTCTGCATCAGACTCTTTTCAAGGAGCTAACTTGGCCACCTGGGTAAGCTTATCCGGAGCCAGGCAGCACCTCGTCTCCCAGGGAAGGGTTTGGGAAACTGTCAGCATGTGGCCATGGTGAGAAGGCTCTGGGCTGTGGGAAGGTTGCTGCAGAGTTGTGGGCATCCTCGCTGCCTGGACACTCGACACGTGGTCTGGTGGTCATACCCCATAGCTAAAGCTATTGGCAGATGACAGTGGCCTACCTGGGGACCCCTCGGTCTCCCTCACCCTTGGTGCTGAGGCCTGAAAAGGCAGACTGGCCTGCTTTCAAGACTCTCCCGCAACCTCCCATGCCTGGAACCCTTTTGGTCCACGAGTACCCATTTCACCTCTAAACCAAAAAGGCCCAACAAATCTTCCACAAATACCCAGGAGGAAATCCAACTTGGGTTATCAGGAAGAATCTGGCTCTGCTAACTCAACAGAGGCTGCTGTTGCAACGGCAGTTGGAGGGTCCTGTGTGGGCGGAGCCCACTTCAGCACAACTCAGAGGCAACAGGGGAAGAACCTGTCCCTGCATGGTCCTCTGTGGCCAGGCGTTGTGCACTACAAGTATCATGGAAGCGCTTCCCATGGTCCAAAGACCATAGAATTCCTCCTACATGCTGCTATGTATACTAAGGTCATAACCAGCCACCGCAAAATACAATTAGCTGGTTTCCTAAAAGACCACAAAGTCTCTGTGGGCATCCGTGTGTGCCAGCATCGGTATGGCATGTAGTCATCGCAGAACGAACGTGCTGCATCTAATCAATTCCTTAACTCCGCTTTTTGTCTCTGTCTCCACAGCACTCACACGGTGGCTTTCGCAAAGAAGGGTTCCCAAAGTGCTAGTGATGGACGCTAAAGACTAGGCTCTTCTGGACGTTTACCCATCACCCTCATCTTCAAGGGAAAAAATTGAATCTGTGGTTGACAGCTGTGCACCAAAGAGCCCTCTTTCCTCTAAGGAAGCCCAGCTACAAGCTTCATTTCTTGCTCTTTTCCAGCAAGATCAAGGGGGCGCCTCAACGGCACAAGGAAGGCAGCGAGGACCCAAGGCTGCCCAGTGGACAGGGAGCCTGGCATCCCGCTCTCCTCTCTGCATGGGCCGCCTCTGCCCGGCCTCCCCCCAACGGAGTGGGTGCTCGAGGGGCCTCATACCAGCCTGGTGAACTGGTCCACGCAGGCGTTGCGGATCTTCTCCGGGGTGGCGGGGCTGTTTAGCTGGAAAAGCTTCTTCGTCTTACAATCCGGGTTCCCAGCTCGAGCTGCATGGATGGCATCCTTGATGGCGAAGAAGATGGAGGCTGCCAGGAAGAGGGGCGGTTCGCCGACAGCCTGGGCGGACAGAGCGCAGGACAGGGAGTCAGGCAACAGGACCCCAGCCTCTGCGCCAGGAGGGCTGGAGATGCCAGGAACCCCAGCCAGCCCCAGCGGGCCACGGCCAGCAAGACAGGAAGGCTGCTCATAATTCTTCAGGGCTGAGAACAATCAATCTGGTAAATGACTCAACCTCGATGGCGTTCTCAACTCTTACTGTGTCACTTTTCTCTGATGACACCATGCAAAGAAAATGTACCATTCAAAGCTGTTTTAAATAATTATATTTTATGGACAAAGTGTCTGACATGAATTTGGACCCTTCCTCGCAGTTATAAGGCTGGGGGAATCCTCTACCTGCAACTCTGACACCCACATTTACAGGCACCTTAATTATACTTGTAGGCACCCTAATTATACTTACAGCGTCGTCTGGAATCTAGGCATCACGACCAATAGGAATTGAACATTTTCTAGCAGAGTTGGTTTTGTTCCCCCAAAGCACTGACCAGAAATTCCATGTATCAAAAGCACTAGAGATGCTTATTAAAAATGCATGTTGCAGGGTCCTACTCCAGCCCTCCTGAATCAAATTTCTAGGGACAGGTCTCACCAAAATGTATTTTTTTCGTGAGCCTGCAGTGATCCCAAGGCATGCTAAAGCGTGAGAGTCGATGGTGAGATCACAAAGTGTCCCAGACCCAACCACGGTGAAGTAAATCATGAAAGAAACAAATGGGTATGTTTCACTGGTTACAAGTGATTACGTGTTTTCCTTCTTTGATTAGGACTGTATCAATCAGCTTATGGGATTTTCAACCATTTTTCATAATTACTGGGGACCGGGAGGAAATAAGGGATGATTCTAATCCTTGAGGCATGCAGATCGAGTTTCAAGTCAGGTGCCAGCCACTGAAGGAGGCACAAGAGTTTGCACAGAAGTATTGCCATCTGCAGTGAATGTGCTATTTTTAAGGGATAACAGGGAGGGGTGTGTACCTGTGGGGTCCACTTTAGGACCAAGCTCAAGATGCACACCTGAGACATAGATGTCAGTCAGGACTTGACCTACAGGACTGGATTAAAGGCATCTCTCCGAGTGCGCCCAAAGGAGCTGGCTTTCACCACACAGAGCTGGTGTCATCCCAGTTTTCTTTTTCCCAGGCAGGGACTGCCCATCGCTCCACCATCCTCGCCAAAACTCGTGTCAAGCACCCTGGTCTCTTCCAGACAAGGCCCCTGCAGACCCACGCGGTAGGTGGGTCTTACCCCCATGTCCTCCTACAGCGTAGACCCAGGGCAACAGTACCTTGGACGCATAGATGGCCTTCTTGTTGGGACAGTCACGGAGCAGCGATACCCTGAACTCACTGGGGATGCTGCCAAACGCAGGGATCTTGTAGGTGCTGGGGCCACGGGTGTGCAGGCTCCCCTCCGGGGAGTAGTGCAGCTCCTCCAGGGTGAACAGGCCAAGGCCCTGGACAAACGCCCCTTCTACCTGCAGGCCAGACAGAGACCGTGGCCACTCTGCCTACCCCTCCCCAAGGACGGATACCGCTTCCCACAATAGGCGCCAAGCCCCACGGGGAGTGGGTGTGGAAAGAAGCTGAAAACAGCCCTCTGCAGACAGCCTAGCTGGCTCCTGCCCGGCCTGGGATCAGCTATCTGGGCCTTCGCCAGGCAGTGGTGTAGGCAGAGCAAAGGCATTAGCACTGAAGGTTGGCCAAGTCCATGACCACCCTGGTCACCCATGTGCCTTACCTGTCCAATATCAATGGCAGGGTTCAGACTGGAGCCGACATCCATGACAATATCTGTGCGGAGGTTCTAAAGTGGATGGCAAAGTACAAATAGTGTGAGAAGAAAGGAATGTGCGGAATGATAGATGGGGCTCAGTGACCCTTAAATTATTGTGTCAACCCAGATAGGACTTTCAGAAGCAGCGTGCCCCGGGCATGCTCAGGCAGGGTGCTCCTATCCCTGTCAGTCTGCACTGGTATCGTGAATGCCGAGGTTTGAGTCTGTGACCACTAGGCAGGGGAAGGGAGTGGCCACACTCTTCAGGCGATCAGAAGGAACTGTGGACACACACACACACACACCCATGAGCAGGAAGGCTGGTTCCCAGGCTCCTGGGACTTGGAACCTGAGTCTGGACAGATAGTGTAAGGAAGGGGACAACAAACTGCATTCCACAGGCTGATTCCAGTCTGTGCCCTGTTTTTGTAGGCCCTGTGAGCTAATTATGGTGTTTACGTTTTCTTAAAATTTTTGGAATGTTTTGTTGATTTGTGAGAGAGAGAGAGAGACAGAGTACGAGCAGGGCAGGGATAGAGAGAGAGGGAGACACAGAGTCTGAAGCAGGCTCCAGGCTCTGAGCTATTAGCACAGAGCCGAATGTGGGGTCCAAATCCATCAACCGTGACATCATGACCTGAGCCCAAGCCGGACATTAGCCGACTGAGCCACCCAGGTGCCCCAGTGGTGTTTACGGTTTTAGATGACTGACAAAAATAAGAATATGTCGCGACATGTGAAAACTATGAGAAATTCACATTCAGTGTGCACAAATCACATCATACTGGAACACAGCCATGCCCATTTGTTTGCATACATCTATGGCTGATCTTGTGCTACAGTGATGGAATTGAGTAGTTGAGGCAGAGTCTTTGTGGCCCAGAAAGCCTCAAATATTTACTCTCTGGTCCTTCATCGGAAGTTTGCCAGGCTGTGACATCACACATTATTCTCCCAGCCAGAAAGTGGGTCTCTATTGGTTCTTGATGTTTGCAACTCACTTGTTTCTCTTCTCTTTCCCCTAACTTAGTACTAAGATTTTGCAAACCTCTTACTTTATGATCTCCTGTTAAGCAGTCGATTTCCACTTCAGAGCAAGCCACCCCATAGCTGAAGTAGTGGAAGGGATTCCCAGAGTTCGTCTCAAAGCTGTAGCCAAGGTTGGGTGTTCTGGAGGAGACAACAGAAAACACTGCATATGTATTAAGATTAACATGCCCCCCCCACCTACACACACGTGCACACACACACACACACACACACACACACACAGCTTGTCCCACAAAATCCTAAGACTCCACAGGTTTTATTTTTTCATTCAGCTGCCCTTCAAAAGAGTCCACGTGTTTTTAATATTTTGGACCTGTTAATGAAACCCAGGTATTCCAGAGTTTCTTGCCTCATGTCTGCTAGGATCTGCCAATGGCCCTTATGTGACTCCTTCTGTACAGCCCAGGGGTGTATAGTATCCGTGTGCCCGCCTCTATGTGGTAGAAGCAGGTGACACATTTGCCCAAGCTCACGAAGGACACGAAAACCACACCCAAAGGAAGTGTTGGATTAGAGTTCAAGCTCTCAGAACCAAAGCCCCTGCCTGTGCCACCTCCTGGGCTGCTCACCTTTCTCTAGGGGAGAGTTAAGGTCAGCATCTCATGTCAGCCTGGGTGTACCTTTAACCCCTTGCCTGCATTTCTCCTTGGCTACCGGCCCCTTCTCGCTGTCAACAAATGATTCGGGGAAAGTGCTATTCATAAAAGCAGATGCTCTCTTCTACGTTATTCTTCTTTGATCCTGAGTATCTTATACAATTCCAAGTTCACACGAGCTACACGTGTGTGCGTGCATATTCTCCCACCTGGAGTTCACAGTACTCTGCCTCTCTGTTTTTCTATGCATGACACAGAAATAACGTGAGCTGAAGGGATCGGAATCTGCATGAAAACAAAACCAACTCGGAGCTGTGGGAAAAGGCTTCTCCCAGGAGAACCCACCACCTCCTTTGACCTCTGAGGTCATCATCTTCACCTGGGTGTTCCTGTATCCTACCCAGTCTTACCAACTCTGACAACGGAACGAGAACGTCCGAGAACATCTGCTCTAATCTCTGCCTGTGCAGGTCAAATGTCACATAACCCAGGGAGCACTGGCAAAACGTGACTTTGCCTAACATGCATACTGAACTATTTTTCCAAACCCACTGATCTGTGAAAGAAAAGGTCCTAATTAAATTCTCCAGAGAAAACTAGAACATTATGGGAGATAGCAAATTGGATCGCATCTTCTTCCAGCCTTTACATCAGCTGGGCGGGGTCTCTAGCTCTTTGTACTGCTACTGGAGTTCAAAGTAGCAGAAGGCGTGTGCTCTTTTCCAAGTCCCACATCAAGTTCCCCTGAACTCTGCACTTTGTAACAAGACCACGTGTTCTAAATCTTCCTCTCTTTCTGTCCCAGGAAAGCCTCTGTAAACAAAGCCAACGCACACAGCAGAGTAACTAACACACAAGGGTAACGCCACATAGCAGACAGCCCTGGGTCTAGGGGAATGCCAAGGGAGGATGGTCCCACCATGTCGTAAATGAGGAAAAGGGTCAGAGAGAATCCCTCATTTCTCCAAATGGAATGGTACACTTTAAGACCAGAACTAGAACACAGGTCTTCTCTTAATGGCAGCTCATGCTTTTGCCTCGTTGGCACATAGGTTGGCAATGCCAGGTATTTCAGAGCATCTTTCAATTGAAATTGACACAAGTCCACTGAAGCGTCTCGGTGGGACTGCTCTCTCCTGACCAAAGGCTGAGAGCATTTGGTGCGGGAGGGGACTTCAGAGGCTAGGATGACAACAGTTTGTGAGGTGGGTGACAGCAGCATTGTCCTTACTTATAAAACCCGGTAGCAGACAAGCTCACTGCGTCCAGATAGGCAGCTGTGACCTGAGGAGAGGACAGAGACAACAGGAAGGGCTTAGCATGGGTGCCAGAATCCCTGACCCAGCACTAAGATTTCATGAGCTTCCCCTCCTCCTCCGGAAGCTGACCAACTATTTGTACCGGTCGTCCTCGCTTCCACACCCTGCCTCACATTCTCACTGCACTGGGTGACCGCACCGTGCTCTCACCTGCACTAGGTCCCCGCCATTGGAAGCCTGGGGGGCTACAGTAGCCTCTTAACTGGTCTTCCCCCATCACGTAGCCTCCCCACGCTGCCAGGTAGCCCAACCCAATCACAGTGAGCATCTTAACATACCATACTGCCTACATCACTCCCCTACTCTACAACTTTGGCTGACTCCCCATTGTCCATAGAGCAAATGCTTCACATTAAGGACCCCAATCCTCTCTCTGGCTTTATGTTGCCCACGCGTCATCGCCATGCCAGCCAAACTCATGTATTTTAGTCCCTCCATGTCCCCACACCTCTGCACCTCCATTCATGTGGTTCCTGCATTGTATCTGTCCTGATCCTTTTCTCCCCTCAACAACCAGCTCAAGTTTGCCTCTCCGGGTCTCCATGCTAAAAATCCAAACTACCAAAGTCAACCTACATTCATGGGGTATTTATGTGTGCGGTATCTGTGAGTGTAGGAAGGGAAGTAGAGGTCACGTGCGGCACAGTAAGGTGAGTGGGTCTGAGAAAAATAGCTTATTTTCTTTGAGTCTATGGAGGGAGACTAGTACAATCTGAGGTGGGTCAGGTGTGGGCTCAGTTTCTATGTTCCCACTGTGCTCACTTTCCCACCCCAACTCTACTCTGGGAGATGGTAAAGCAGGGCTGCCACTGAGATATCTGCTTGTTGGAAGAGATGAAGCCCCCCGCCTGCCCCCAGAGACAGACTTCCTTAACGCTTCCCTCTGAGGGTTCCCGACAAACAGGCACCAAACCAGAAACCAGAGAACTGGGCTCATTCTTGTGATGAGAAGAGTGGCTTGCCTGCCACTTGTAAAACCACAGGAAGGATATAAACTCTTGGGAAATGTCTTTTTCCCCACTCCTTCACAGATGGAGCCTCAGTGGACCCAGACTCCAGAGCTGAGGAAGGGGAAGTGCTGCGAAGCAGCCCTCTGAGAGCAGGTTTGAGGAAAACCAGACTCCTCAAGCCTCAGGACAAGCGGGGTACAGAACCAGGCCCGAGTCAGGCACCTTCAGCGGTCGCCCTACCTTCTCAGGCTCAGGGCAGCCAAACCCCCAGTCGCCATGGGGTTGTCAAAATCCTGGCTCAGAAGTTTTCCTCCAGTGCCTTCCCTCCACTATGAAAACCATGGAGAAAGGGGCCCAGCAAGGTGGAGCATTTACTTGTGCTGTGAAACCCTACGGACCACTCAGCTTCTCTGCCTCTGGGACTAGATCGTGACCTATTCCTGCTGCGGCAGGGACAGAGAACCTGCCTTTAATTTCTCTCCTCTTCAAAAGCACGTTGGATCAGCTCAGACTTACCCAGTCTTCCCAGGAGCCACTGGGATTCTTTTTCTTGAAGGGTTCCAGCCTTTTCAGAATGGTCTGACAAGCTTCCTAAGAACACATGCCCACACACCAGACATATCAGTCTTCCGTATTTCCTGGCCCAGGCCAAACCCCAAGGGCCTCAGCAAGGCTACCTCCAAGTAATGCTGTGCCCAAGGTGCCACTCAAATAGTCTTGCCACCGTCTTAAGAATGACTGGGTGGCTTCCACTCCAGGACCCTGCCACAGGAACTGGCATTGGCCCTTGCTGGGAGAACACCCGGTTCTTAGGCGACAGAAGATGAAATATTTGAGGGAACCCAAAGGAACTGACTTCTCCCATCAAACTCCTCTGTTAATTACAACCCCTATGTGGAAAGAGAAGTAGGTTGGTGGGACCCGGCCAGCTGCAAATACGAATTCCAATTTCAGTCCATGGTCTTGTGGCCAGTTCTAACACTGGGGAGTATGTCTTTCCAGAACACCCCCTGGGACCCTCCAAATCTCCTCCCCATCCTACACTCATCCTTCTTGACTTTGACAGAAGTGATTGTGGCTTTTAGGCCTCTCTTTCAACTTGGTATTGGGAGGAACAGCATTCTCTTGGATAAGACAGCCAAGGGCATGGCCACAGCCAAAGAGCCTATAAGGACCATTCCAGCTTCCACCCCAGGTAGCTCTGTGGGCCCAAAGCACTTGACTGGCCCTCAGCTCTGCTGGCTCCCCAGGCTCCTTACATAGACGGCCTGTCCGTTGAGGTCAGTGCTGACAGAGGCAGCTGTGGGAGAAGTGTTAGGCACGGTGTTCGTGCTTGTCTCGCTGATGTAAATCTTAGAGGTGGGGATTTTCAGTGTTCTGCTGGCCACCTGAGAAAAGGAGACAACATCACTTTCTCAGGGAAGGCTTGGCATGGGGCTTGGTTGCCTTCTCCCCAAGACCATTTCAGGTTCACCATTACAGGCAATAAAATAATTTTATAAGCTATAAGCCTATTGAGACTGGGATGTTCTTATATCTGTCTCAATTGGAAGCAAAACTTTATGGAGTGATTTTGCTGCAAAAAAAAAAATTTCATAAACCTAATGGTGACTAGCAGTGCTTTCTAAAGCTAACCTTGGCTTTTTAAAAAATCTACTCTGGCCAGTCCATGAGCTAAGCAGGTGTTCCAACTCTACTCCAGTTCCAATGTCCTAGCTACTCTGTGTGGGAGAAGCCTTTATACACACAACACAGCCTCTTACACAGTGTTAGGGAAGGTCACCAAAAATATGTGACCTACCGGGGGGCTCCCTGGGGGCTCAGTTGGTTAAGTGTCTTACTCTTGGTTTCATCTCAGGTCATGATCTCACAGTTCATGAGTTCAAGCCCCAAGTCAGGTTCCGCACACTGACAATGCAGAACTCTCTCTCCCTCTCTCTTTGTCCCTCCGTTGCTCATGCTCTCTTTCTCTCTCAAAATAAATAAATAAACATTTGTTTTAAATGTGACCACCAGTTGACCCATGAGCCAGACTCAAAGGATCAGAGGCTCCTCACCACTTCCCCTGTCCTTGGAATGTGGGTTCTGCTTGCCTTTCTGGCTCCCAGGGGCTGCTTCTATGACACAGCCTGGAGATGATGACGTGGGATTGAGAACACCTGCACAGTAACTTGGCTAAACCCAGTTGAGGCCTCTCTCCCTACAAACTTTTAAGATATGGTGGGCGGGGGTAGGGATCCATTTGTCTTGCTGCCACCCAAGGCAAGCCTCTCAGGTAAGTTCCCTTTGCATCTTAAAACTGTGACCTGCCAACCTGGGCCTCTTTTTTCTGTCTGCCTCTGCCCTCTGAGTACAGGGGCCAGTTTCAGATTACTCCCTAGAAGTTCCCGAGCAACTTGTAAACCAACACAACCCCACGGCCCTAGAATGTGGGTAACGGAAGTGACCTGAGTGGTCACCCAGCCAACCGCTTTGCACTGAGGAAGACACAGAGGCCGAGAGGGGAGAAGACTTGCCCGAGGTCACACGTAAATGGGCAGCAGAGCCGGGACCGACCACAGCTGAGGCCGGCTTCTGCTTCTAAGGTGTGCCACCACTCACTTGCTCATAGCGTCCTCCCTCACATGGATGCCATGATGTCGGAGAGGACACCCCCCCCCCCATGTGCAGGCTGCTCACCTGGACCATCTTGGTGTGAAGACCTTGGCCCATCTCAGTGCCTCCATGGGTCAGCAGCACAGAGCCATCTGTATACACGTGAACCAGGGCTCCTGCCTACAGGAAGAGAAGGATTCCAAACACAAAATTGGGTCAATCCTAACTCAGCCAGATGCTTGGGGCCAATATTTCTGGAGCCCAGGAGAAAGAAAACCGGAAGCAGCATTTTGGATTAAAGCCTCAGACTCGAATTAAAGCACCATGAATCTTGTGATTTAATCATGTAGCCCTTCAATAGTTCCCGAAAAATTTCCACTCTCTCTCTTTCTCTGTGTCTTCCACAGAAGGAAGGAGGTCAAATGTCTTTGTGCTCATTCTTAGATGAAGCCATAGGATCAGAAAGGCAGAGTAGCTGTCTGTAGCCCTTCAGTCAGGAAGAAGGAGACCTGAGAGTTGACCTCAGATCTCTGAGCCTCGTGCTGCCTTCACTGACCTGTGACATCCTGGACAAATAGGGATATGCAAGTTCAAGTCCATTTAAACAGCAGAGAGCCCCTCCACTCTGCACTGGTACCAGCCACAATGGCCTTTCCCATGTGATAGTGCAAACAGAGGGGGAAATGGGGCCCCAGCCCAGGGGAGAGGCACAAAATTATATAAGGCAATTACCTGATTTAAAAAAGGAATAGCGAAGCTTACTCCATACTTGGTAGGAATTATGGACAACCCTCTCTTCTTCCAACAATTCTCCCTGGAGAAAAAAGGAAGATTTTCATAGAACATTTTCTATCATGGTTGTGTCAGCTCAGATGTAGTTTCAGTCAACATCTTTGTAAAGTTGGAACAAGGCATCCTTGGAGAAGCCCACATGGTACTTATCATAATTGAGTTGTGCCCCAGTTGGGTAAACCAAATGAAAAAGGGGTGCGATTTGTGTTCTTCAGCTGCGCTGAAGGGGGACCCAAACCTGAGGGTCTGCACTTGAAAGTATCATCACTTCCTCCCAGAATGGAGCTCAGGCAGAGTCGGGGTGCCCTGGTGACCTTGGACTGTGACTGTACCAGGGAAGACAGTCACTTATGACACTCACTGATGATAGTGGTAACACCTTCTCTGTGCTTTCTGTTTGGTTTTCTGGGTACCTCAGTGAGGAAACAGGGCTGGTGTAATTACCCCCACTTTGCAGATGCTGAAACTGGGACCCAAGGAGATGGAGTAACTGTAAGGTCACAGTGATAGATTCATGTTAGAGGCCACTGTATAACTGTGGTATTCTTAGTCCTCTGCTGGTGTGCCCCAACAGCAGATGAGTGTAAAAGTGAACCATATTGATGGGCTATACTGAGTGCAGGCTGTATATGCCCATCTGCCCCCAGGCTGAACAAATCATTTGAGTATCTTTAAGAAATGGCTGGGAGTGGGTCAGCAAACTCAACACCCTCAAGCACCTTACTAGCTTGGTATTCTGAGTATGGCAAATGGGCTGTGGAATATGAAACCCGAAAGAATGCCAGAATATCAGACTCCTCCCCTCCCGGTGCTTACTCGTTGAACTTGTCAACCTCCCTCTTCCGGGCATGATACTGAGAGCTTGCTAGGCATTCATCCCAGCACCTGAACAAGTTGAACCCCTCAAGCTTCTGGTTGAAGTGGGTCAGGTCCCCTTCCTTATACATGTTTTTCCTTCGCACCTTTGCAAGGAGAGAGACACTGAGGCCTTGTTGGTGGCAAGAGATGAACGGATACAACCTAAAGTTAAGGATCCAACCCCTCTCCTCTGCCCCCATGGGAAATGCCCAAGACACAAATCACTGTCCCCTCAAAGTAGGTTAACCTGTGCCACCAAATTCCCAGCTTACCTCCTCTGCCGGCAGCCCACAGGTCACTGCGACTTCACTCATCCAATACTCGGCAATGAGCATTGCCTGGGGCCCCCCAAAGCCCCTGAAGGCCGTGTTGGAGGGCAGGTTGGTCTTGCATATCCGCCCAGTGCCCCGGATGTTGGGGACGTTATAACTGTTGTCCATGTGGAAGAGAGCTCGTTCCATTATCTGCAGCAGAGGAAACCAAAATGGGAGACAGCAGTGCACCGATTTCATTGGCTCCTCAAGAAAGGGATGTTGAGGGCTGCACCCATCCTTGCCTTTCCAGCCCCACTGGTCACTGCTCCTCCTCAGGCCCAAATTATTTCTTCTCTGGTACTGCAACAGACTCCTTACTGGGCTCCTGGCCTCTGTGTCTCTCCCTCCTCTAATCTCTGCCTCAAACTACAACATAAGGTCATTTCGTGTCAACCTCTTGCTTAAAAATGGCACTTAATCTCTTCGGAGTAAAGTTCATACATCTTTCAGCATGGAACTCAAGACTCTTTATGACTTTTCCCCAATATATTTTTTCCTCTCTTCTGACTACATGTTACTCTCACCTGACATGCCCGCCCTCCCCTGCACCTTTCCCATCTACTAACATCCTCATTCAGTTCCTCCCTGGGGAAGCCCTTCCCAGACTCCCCAGTTAGGACTGGTCAGTTGCCTCTATAAAAAAAGGAAGATAAGAAGAAAAGAAAAGAAAAGAAAAGAAAAGAAAAGAAAAGAAAAGAAAAGAAAAGAAAAGAAAAGAGGTGATTTTATGAATTATTTTTAATTTTTTTAATGTTTATTTATTTTCTTGAGTGATAGAGAGACAGAGCACAAGTGGGGGAAGCGCAGAGAGAGGGAGACAGAATCTGAAGCAGGCTCCAGGCTCAGAGCTGTCAGCACAGAGCCGATGCAGGGCTCAAACTCACAGACCACGAGATCATGTCCTGAGCCAAAGTCGGACGCTTAACCGACTGAGCCACCCAGGCACCCTTGAATTCTTTTTAAAGCAGTTTCTTTTCCCATTGAAGTTGTATGGCAAGTAGTATAAAGAGTCTAATACTTCATGGAGTACATTTTTGAAACTTGCATGTCTGAAATGTCTTTCTTCTACTCTTACCCTTAACTGATGATTTGGATATATATAGGATTCTTGGTTGGAATTAGGTTTTCCAGTTTCCCTCAACATTCTGAAGGCATTTTGGTAGTGCATTCGAGCTCTCCAGTAATGACAAATCCAATCGATGTCTTTCCAGTTCTTGGAAATAGTTGTGTTTTTCTCCTCCCTGCAAGTTGTAAAATCTTTATCTCCAGGTTTCTCCAAGTTCACAGTGATATAACTTAGCATAGTTCTATTTTCCCTCATTGTGCTTGTTACTGGATGGCCTCTTTTAATCTTAAAATGTATGCCCATTAGTTTGGGGAGATTTCTTGAGTAACTTCTTGATAGTTTCCTCCTCTCTCTTGTTTCCATTCTTTCTCTCTGAAACTTCTATCATTTGGGTCTCCTGGACTAGTCCTCGAATTTCATTGTATTTTCTTTCCAATTTTTCTGTATTTTTTTTCTTTTGTTTGGAGAGATTTGCTGAAGTGTCTTTCAACCCTTTTGCTTTCAGAGTTTTATCTCACCAGAGTTAGTTTTTATTCTCCAAATGCTTCATGTTTATGGCCTCCTATTCTTTCTGAAAGGTGTAATAACTCATCTTCCTGATGAGGTCAATGGCAGCTTTTATTTGTTCGTTTCATTTTGGGTTTGGTTTACTTCCCCATGTATATTCTCTCTCTCAGACAGGCTGCTTTTTGTGCCCTTGATTATTTTAGTCTTAGTCATCCTAGATGTTTTGAGTATGTCTCAATTAATTCCGTTTTTGCTTTCCCTTAGCACTCTAACTCGTACTTCTATTTCATTTTGTCTTTTATTATCTGTCTCCCCACCGTACCATGAACCTCCCGGGGTAGAAACAATGCCATCTATTCTTCTTTATGTTGCCACCCTAGGCGCTCAATAAATGTTCGCTGGATTGGATTTAAAAGCTTCTAAGATCTTTGGGGACAAGCACTGTATCTTTTTCAACCTGATTTTTCCAAAACACCAAGAGGCCCAGGTTGCAAATGGTGAGAAGACTAAATGTGTTGCTTTTTTTGAGCAGTTTTTACACTGCATCTGAAGTGTGAAGTTTTATAATGGAACCAGTTAGCCCCTAGCAAGGAGGAGTGGCATGGGGAGTGGGGGCTAACAGGAACTTCTGTTTGCCCTGAAATGTCTGACTGACTTTTATAAGAAAATTCTACACGTTTGTACCTAGTATGGTTATAAAATTCGTATTTAAAAAAATTATAAAAAGTAATACCACAAAGGTAACTGCTAATTTCAAAATTAACAAAATTAACACAAAGTTAACACAAATTAACACAATTTCATGTCTATACAAGACTAGTATGAGAATGTTCAATGTAGCCTTATCCATAAAAGCTGAAAACTAGAAACAACTCAAAAGTCTCTTCAGTGGTGAGTAGAAAACAAAAAATGTCCTATCCATATAATGAAATATTATCAAGACAAAAGAATGAAGGACTAAGGAATCTTAAAATATTATCCTGAGGGGCGCCTGGCTGGCTCAGTCAGAGGAACGTGCGACTCTTGATCTCCGGGTTGTGAGTTTGAGCCCCACATTGGGTGTAGAGATCACTTAAATAAATAAATAATAAATAAATAAATAAATAAATAAATAAAACTATAAATAAATAATTGAACCTGAGAAAAAAAGTCAAACACAAAAGATTACACAGTGTATGAGTCTGTTTATATGAATGGACTACAAGACGACAATCTATAAAGACAGAAAGTAGATTGGTGGATGTCTGGGCTGGGTAGCGGGTGAGAACGGGAGTGATGGAAACAGATCACGTTCGGGTAATGGAAGTGTTCGAAAACTACAGTATGATGATGGTTACATAATTCTTAATATTTACTAAAAACCCTTAAATTGTATATTTCACTGAAACTGTTACCAAATAAAAGAAGAAAGAAATTCATTACTTAAAATTCAAACACCACAAAAATGTGTTACACAGAAAATGATAGTGAGTGATCCCCCCACCTTCATCCCATCTAATCACTGTTTAGTGTATGTTCTTTTGGAATTTTCCATGCACATCATTATATATATAATACATATGTATATACATATATATGTGTATATATTATAACAGAGGTATATTTTCATTTTACAGACACATATACACAATGTCACCATAATCTGCATAAAGTTTTGTAAGTCATTTGGCTTGCTTGGCAAAATATCTGAAAAATAAGGAAGGATTTCCTTTTCTTTTTATTATTACTATGATTTTTTTTTTTTTGATGCAAGACTCGATCTCAGACCGTGAGATCATGACCTGAGGTGAAATCCGATGATTCTTAACTGACTGTGCCACCCAACACCCCAAAGGAAGAATTTCCAATCAGAAAAGTAATAGGATTATCTCTGTGCTTTAGAATTTAACCAGGGGTGGAGAGCCTGAAGGTGGAGACCAATGGGGAGGCTACTGCAATAGTCCCAGTCAGGAAGTGAGAAGGCCTGTACCTATGGGGCTGTGGGGCCCACCCATGACCTCCCAGTCACTCCCCCAGAGGCAGGTGCGCACCCTACTTACATACTGGGAGAGATCCAGGGTGTTCCCCGCATTGCTGTAATGCTCCACCTTCAGAGCCACAACCCTCCCAGTCTTCATGAAGCCAACCTGATGAAAATGAGAGTGAGTTCTCGATAGCCCCTTCCTCCACCTAACCCGAGTCATCCTCTCCCACTTATGCTACCTGGAGGAAGCAGAAAGAACAAGACATCATACCATGAAAACAAAGTCACCGGAGCTAACAGGTGAAGCAGAGAGGACCTGACATCTCTTCAGTGATGCTCCATGGGTCCTCAACCCTGGACACACCCTCTCCCCATGCTCCCCCTTTCTTCTACCTAGAACCTAGTACCACTGGCTCTGGTTCTACGAGAGGGAGTGAGGACGCAGAAAGGGGAGAGCCGGGAAGAGAAACAGAGAGATACTGGAGATATGCCTCACACATTTTGGCCAGCAAGCCACAGCAACCAGGAATGTGCACAACAAGCAGGAATATGCTTTCACATCCCTGACCTTAGGTAGCCACCAGAACAAATTTTATAGGCCGTTTCATAAGTAAGGACCTGGGACTTTCTTCAGGTCTGCAAGAATTTGGGAAGAAGGGAAATATAATCCCTTCGGGGGAGTTCAATCATGAAACAAAACGAGAAGAGGTCACAGGGGGATGTTCAAAACCACCTAATGGAGAGAAAGGGCTCCCAGACTGGGATCTGTCAGGTTGTACTAGTGTTTAGAGGGACAGGATGCTGGCCATCCACAGAGACTCAGCAAAGGGACCGCCACCCCTGGTCTGGTGGAGCAGGTGCCCACCCTAACAACCTGGAAGCTTTATTTCTCACTGTAAATTACAAAGTAGTCATTCTGATCTTTGCATCTGGCTATGAACACATTAGGTCATTCTGCAGGAGGGATTTATCCCAGGGTTGCTGAAAACTCATGCTTCCGACCCCGAGAGGAGAAAGACTAGGTATGGGGCAGAGAAAATTCACAAAAGGTGTAAACACCACGCTGTGACCTCACTAGGGAAGTGGCCGGCCAGCCTCACCTTTCTATTTGCTGTTGGCAGATTTAAATTTTTCTCATTGCTATTTCTTCTTTGAACTTCTACACGTATTCGTGAAAAACATAAGAGTACATCCCAGGATCCCTGGATCTTCACCTCCAGGTTTCTCAGTGAGATGGCATTCCCCTTCCGCCCCGACATAGCTCCCGACAACTAGAACCTTGTATCTGGCCAAGAAGGGATGTCTGCCACCAGTTATCAGCATGTCCTCGTCACGATCCAGCATGCAGCGCACGGGGCGGCCCGTCCTAAGGGAGGGATCAGAAGGTTAGAACCCTGGGAGCTTCTGCAACAGCCCAGTCTTTGGGTCTCAGGGAGGAAGCATGGGAGACTTCTTCTTCCACCTGGCGCACAAGCAGACTGGGGCTGGGTTGCTTCACTCTCTAGAAATAAAGCTGCTGGACACATGGGGAATGTAAGGATATGATGTGTGCCCTTGCCTTGAGGGCCCTCACAGCCAGGCAGGGGAGGCTAAACATGGATCAATGCATCGAACACAAAGAAACACATGGTGTTACCCTCACCCCAATGCCCAAGAGTTCTAAAAGCAGAAGGCTGTGAAAATTCAAAGCAAGGGAAATCTACTTCTAAAAGGGAGAAATCTAGAAAGCCTTCTTGGCAGAGGCAGCCTTATTTCCTTCTCTGAGCTGGCTAGGGGGACTCACTTGTATGCAGCCAGGGCCACTGCTGTAGACACCAGACTGCTCCGGGTGTCTTTCCCTCCAAAGCCTCCTCCCATTCTCTTCACCCGGACCAAAATCCGGTTTGCCGGAACCCCCAACATGTTTGCAACAAAGCTCTGTGGACAAAAGAAAAATTACTTGCACTGAACACATCATCTGGACTTACCTCACCCTGACCTAGAGCCGCCCGCCCTCCGCAAGCCTAATTAGTGCCGTCAATTCTGAAATTCCTTGATTCCTGAATCCCCCTCACCTCCCCAGGCAGCCCTTGATCTCGAGGTGCTGGAGTCTAACACTCATTAGTCACTGCAGACTGAATTCAGACACTTGTTTCTAGCAAGGGGGGTCAACGGCTGGCCACAGCAGACTTTCAGAGCCAAAGTTCATTTCATCCAGCCAAGAACTGGTGAGTTGTGGGGGTAGGACCAGCTGCCCAAAATGCTGGCCAGTACTGTCGCCTTACCAGCAATAGAGAAATGGGGAGCCGCCATATTTGAGCTGCCACAGATAATTTAGTGGTCTCTGTGGCGATCACTAAACCCATCACCCACGTTTCACAGATGAGGAGCCTGAGATCGGATATGATTTGACCAAGGCCATATCTCACTGGAAAAATGAAAGCCAACTCTTATTAGGTGCTACCCAAGTAGTAAACATCTAGTCATTACAACACCCTACCAGGCCCATTTTATGGAAGAGAAAACCAAGAAAGGTTATGTCACAACTCAGTGACACAAGTTTGTTGGTTGATAGGGTCTGGCTCCAGGACCACTACCCTCAGATCCCCTTCTGGACCAGCCCAGATCTCCCTTTTCCCATGTCCTACATCACCAACTCCTAGTTGGCCAGAAGCTCCCCAGTGCCATGCCCAGGCCCTGGAGCTGACCCACAGGACGGTACCTGGGTCTTCGTGGTGTTCTGTGTAGACACAAAGAGCTCCATCTCCCCTGCCTCGCCTTTGGGGACAGCGATGGTGCAGTGAGTCTCCAGGTAGAAGTGCTCTTGGCCACCAATGTACAACTCGCCTGGGGAGGCAATGTGACCCTCATGGTGATCCGGAGTTTGCTGAAGGAGAGTGCATTCCCCTACGGTTCTAGGCAGGAACCAGCTGCTCACACACAGGTACCTCTAGGTTCCCAGCAGGGGTGAAAAGGGTCTCAAAGCCTTAGCCACCTGTGGGAGCCAAATCCCCCACCCCAACAAAGAAACCAGAATGATACCAAAATGCATCAGGCATGAAGCTATCTTTCACTGCAGATTTTCAAATTACTTTGTAAAATTTAGGGAATGGTAAGGAAGGAATTAACAGATGTGACTGAAAAGCTAAATACGAGAGCATCTTCTGGAATGGAAGGTATCTGGCCAGTTGGAGAGATGACTCACCAGTGGCTTAGGAATACACTATGGACAATGTAGGAAACAATACCCAAAGGGATGTCACCAGCAGACGGGTGCCCCGCAGGCCACAGGGAGGGCCAGGACCTGTAGCCACTAATTCCCCGGACAACCTTCTAAATTTGACACACTCCCAGCTACCCAGAACCACATACACATATGTAACCTGGAGACAGGAGGTGGACATTAAGATGGCAGAGGGTCTAGGGGCACCTGGGTGGCTCAGTCAATGAAGCATTACTTCAGCTCAAGTCATGATATCCTGGTTGGTGAGTTAGAGCCCCTCGTAGGGCTCTGTGCAGACAGCTCAGAGCCTGGAGCCCACTTCCGAATCTGTCTCTTTCTCTCTCTCTCTCTCTCTCTCTCTCTCTCTCCCTCCCCAGCCTATGCTCTCTCTCTCTCTCTCTCTGTCTATCTCTCACAAAAATAAATAAACATTTAAATTTAAAAAAAATGAGAGAGGGTCTTTCCCTGCCAACTGTCCACTATTTTGCTACAAACGTCAGGAGGACTCTTCTGTTAAAAATTCACTCCCCTGCTCCAGGACTCAAGGTCCAGCTCTTGAATTTAATTCATAAACCAGGGCCAGCCCATACCCCAGGACTGTATGGCATGGCCATACCTGAAACGATGTTGTCTGCTTCCGAAAACCCCTTCGTGAGGTTTCCTTTCTCTATCTTCAGCTCAGGCTCATAAAAGGAGTCTTTTGCTATAGCATCCTGAGGACCACAAAGACAATTCAGTGACCAGACTTTCAGGAGAAGGAAGGTCATTCCCACCAGGGGGAAGAGAGGTTGTTGCAACCACCCTCCCTCTTCTCACACAGGCATCTGTACAAGGGTCCTACACAGACTTCAAGTAAGCTTGCATGTAGCCAGGGGCCATGTGCCTCCATTTCCTCAGAGATAGTTGGACACGCTTGGATCTTGAGGAAAAGTAGAGTCCCTCAAGGAACCAACAGGAGCTTGCTTTGGGAAGGAGGGACCTAGTCTGGCCTCTGGCAGACTGAGTCTGGGATCATGATGGGGAAGTTTTCCGAAGACCACACAATCCTGGGGCTGAAGGGTTTACCTCTTCCTGTCTAATCGAATCCCACCTGCTGCTGGAACCCCCTCTAAAGTATCCCAGTAAAGGTGCCTCCAGGGACAGGGGGCTCACCCCTCCCCATGCAGTCCTTTCTCAGTTACCTCTATTGTGATAATGGCTGGAAGATCTTCATAGGTGATTCTCACTGCTTGAGTGGCTCTCTGGGCATGTTCTCGGGTGTCAGTGACCACAGCACCAATGATGTGCCCAATGCAAGTCACCTGGGAACCGAGCCAAACTGTTAAAGCATATAATGCACTCCTCATGAAGCAAATGATTTTGGATTGCCCAAAAGGCGAAGGAAGTCCTTGCCCCCACAGTTTCCTAAGGGACATTCAGGAATGCCTCTGGGATCTTGGCATGTCTTTTCCTACTGTTTGGGATTATGTGCTTCTTCATTGAGGATTTAGAAGTAGTGGAACTGGACTAGGACTTGGAGGTCACGAGTATCAAGATGGCAAACTTGCTTTATCTCAGGGACCAATTTCATGATTTACCGCTGGCAGCTTGTTGAGAAGTTGCCCAGGATAGACAGTGGTGATTGATTAGTCATGACGCCATGAGCAGCAGAATGGGAGGTATGGAAACTTGATGTCTATTTGCTAACTCATATGCACTCCAACACCCTTGTTCTTCAGGTGAAGAGACGCAGACCCAGAAGGCAAGATCATGGTCTTGCCTTGGCTCGTTAATAGACCATGACTAAATCTCAGGCCCTGGCTTCCGGTTCCATATTCTTTCTAGCACCCCTCTCCCTTTGAATTTATGTTTCCAGATTTACACCAAAGCTTCTCAAAGGCAGCAATCATGTTTTACACTTCATCTAGATGCCCAGAAGCAGTACTTCCCAAATTCTGGTTCTCAGACTTGATAAATAAACCAGTTTTTTGTTAGATTTTCAGAACAATGATTGTCATTTTCTCACTACTTAATGATTCCACTCCTTCAGAGGCATTTTTCTTCCAAAAATCCCCAAACATGAACCAAAAAAAAATTGTCCAACTCATGACTTTGCAATATGAGGTTTCTGACAGTAGAAAGCCATACTGTCTCTGATAGTTATTTCTTAAGGACCCAGCTGAGTTGTTAACTTAATTGGTTTGTGCTCTGGTGGTTTATCCCAGCTAGTTCTCCCTAACCATTATGTTAGCAGTGGTCTTAGAGCTTCTCGAAATTTGCAAAAGCAATTTGTTCTTTTGTCAAATGGAGTCCTTGTGTCTCATAGTTGTAGTTTTTGATTCTCTCTTTCTCTTGTACATTAATAATAAAGTGAATATGCCCTTAGGCAACGCCAACTCATCTCCAATTTGCATTTGAACTGTATTGAAATTGTCATGTGCTTCCACCCTGAAAGTTTCGAAACGTGTGTGTGTGCCTGTGTGTGTCAAAACTCCATATATGCTTGACAGCAAAAGATGAATTTTCGTATAAGTGAATTTTCTTTTTTTTTTTTTTTTTAGATTTTTTTTTTCAACGTTTATTTATTTTTGGGACAGAGAGAGACAGAGCATGAACGGGGGAGGGGCAGAGAGAGAGGGAGACACAGAATCGGAAACAGACTCCAGGCTCTGAGCAGTCAGCACAGAGCCCGACGCGGGGCTCGAACTCACGGACCGCGAGATCGTGACCTGAGCTGAAGTCGGACGCTTAACCGACTGCGCCACCCAGGCGCCCCTCGTATAAGTGAATTTTCAATACACACAGTGACAATATTGTAATTTTTATTTTCTTTTCACAAAGGAGCTATTTATCCCCTGAAGAACCTAACTGGCAGTTTAAAAAATAATCACCAGTCTTGTTTTAATACCAGTTTGGCCTGGAGTCATCCTAACATGTGCAACAAGCCGCCAACAATGAAATAAACAAGTAAACACTAAGTGAAAGTTAAAAGTGCCACCAGACCGATTCCATCCCTGTACTGATCGCCCTGCACGATGAAGGCCACAGTATGTACCAATGTGTAATCTTTTGAAGATTAGGGATTTGGAGGAATGAGCACAAACTAAAACTCAAGTGCCCATTCCACTAACTTCATATCTAAAAACAAAATCCAACACATACCTTATCCTTTGCAAACACCATTTCATCATTACCAATTCCAGTTATATTACTCCCGGGAACATCATCAGCGGAGATAAAGCAGACAAACCCTGGCACCTTCTGAGCTTCTGAAGTATCTATGGACCTGCAAGAATGAGCACAGTGAGGGGCCCAGGCGGGAAACTGAAGCAGAAGACCCACCACCAACTGGATACCACGGTCCTCATGTTGATTTTTCCTCCACTCAAATTCCTTCCTTCTCCATCCACTAGTCTATGCTATCCTTTCCAGATTCTCTATTCTATCCTATCCTACATTCCATAGGCTATCCTACCCTATCCTATTCTGCAAATGCTCATGAAATACGTACCCTGTGAAGGCCACCATGCTGAGTGCTGCAGAGAACAGAAAATGAACAGGACAGGCCCACCCCCATGGACCTTCTACTACGGAACCACATCACAGTGAGTAGCATTTACTCTTGAGAGCTCCAGCTCACACCCACATCACAGCTAATACCCACACAGAATCAGCACTTTTGGGCCCTTGCTGCACCACTGATCGAATGTGCCTGAACATCGTCACAAAGCCAAATTTGTCTCCCCACCTTCATGAAGCTATCCCAGAAGAGCAGGGCAGCCCAGCCATCATCAGGCCCGAGAGGGAGAACACCTGGAGACTGTTTCACTAATAACAGTCTCAGCTATGTTCTGCTCACTCTGGCCCGGGCCCCCAAGGGGAGATAGAGCAGAGGCACCTCACAGAAAGATATGGAAACCACACTGAAGAGCCAAGCAACTTCCAACAGGCAAACCCACCAGAGCCCAGAACGTCATCATCATTATCCTCCTTCTACATTTGGGGCAACTCAAGCTCAGGGAAATTGAGCAGCTTTTCCAAAGTCACCCAGCCAGAGAGCAACGTAGGTGGGATTAGGACTGAGGTTAGGTTATGAAGAGCCAAAGCCAGGTCCTCGCTTCTTTCCAAGTGCACGCAGCCGGGAAAGCCCAGGTCATTGCCATTACTACAGAACCCCCCACCCTCCTCCATCCATTCACACATTGCTCAGATGGAACAAAGAGAGTAGACAATGTGGATCGTGGCCAGTGTGGTCAGTGTGGGCTCAAGACAAGGATAAAGCAAATGAATTTACCCTAGAGATGGCAACCACATCATCTGAAACAGTTTTTTTCAGAGAACTCGAAGACTTTGGGAAGATGGTGCATAAGAGGACGGACGCTGAGATCACCACACGTCCTGCTGATCACTTAGATTCCACCTACACCTGCCTCAATAACGCAGAACCTCCAGAAGACTAGCAGAACGGAGTCTCCGGAGCCAAGTGCAGACGAGAGGCCCACGGAAGAGGGTAGGAAGGGCGGAGAGGCGGTGCACACACCACGGACTGGCGGGAGGGAGCTGGGTCAGAGGGGCGGCCCGCCAGCCAAGCAGAGCCCCTGAGTCTGCCTTGCAAAAGTAGAGGGGCTGGACGGAGTGTGTTCAGACAGCAAGCAGGACTTGACATCTGTAAGATTATAAGCTAACAGCTCTGCTCAGAGAACGGGAGGGCTGGAGGACAACGGGAGGGAGAGTGGTTGAGCCACGGACGACAGAGCTCAGCTTGGCGGGGAACAAAGGCGCTCGCCAGCACCATCTCCCTCGCCCATCCCCCAGCCAAAATCCCAAAGGGAACCAGTTCCTGCCAGGGAACTAGCTTTCACCGCACAAACACCCAACTGTGTGCTTATGCAGATCCATCCCTCCGGTGGGTCTGACTCCCTCTCAGTACCGCAGGGCCCCTCCCGAAGCGGAACTCCAAGGAAAAGCGAGCCTGAGCCTGCCCCTCCCGCCCCTGTGCACCTTGCCGATCCACCCCAGCTAATACGCCAGATCCCCAGCACCACAAGCCTGGCAGTGTGCAAGTAGCCCAGATGGGCCACGCCACCCCAAGTGAATCCCGCCTGTAGGAGAGGGGAGGAGAAGGCACACACCAGTCTGACTGTGGCCCCAGCGGTGGGCTGGAGGTAGACATCAGATCTGCGGCCCCGCCCACCAACACAAGTTATTCAAGACAGCACAGGGGAAGTGCCCCGCAGTCCCGCACCACTCCAGGGACTATCCAAAATGACGAAACAGAAGAATTCCCCTCAGAAAAACGTCCAGGAAATAACAACAGCTAACGAACTGATCAAAAACGATTTAAACAATATAACAGAAAGTGAATTTAGAATAATAGTCATAAAATTAATCGCTGGGCTTGAAAACAGTATAAAGGACAGCAGATAATCTCTTGCTACAGAGATCGAGGGACTGAAGAACAGCCAGGAGGAGCTAAAAAATGCTATCAATGAGCTGCAAAATAAAATGGAGACAACTACGGCTCGGATTGAAGAGGCAGAGGAGAGAATAGGGGAACTAGAAGATAAAATTATGGAAAAAGAAGAAGCTGAGAAAAAGAGAGATAAAAAAATCCAGGAGTATGAGGGGGAAATTAGAGAACTAAGTGATGCACTAAAGAGAAATAATTTACACATAATTGGTATTCCAGAGGAGGAAGAGAGAGGGAAAGGTGCTGAAGGTGTACTTGAAGAAATAATAGCTGAGTACTTTCCAGATCTGGGGAAGGAAAAAAGCATTGAAATCCAAGAGGCACAGAGAACTCCCTTCAGACGTAACTTGAATCGATCTTCTGCACAACATATCATAGTGAAACTGGCAAAATACAAGGATAAAGAGAAAATTCTGAAAGCAGCCAAGGATAAACATGCTCTAACATATAAAGGGAGACCTATAAGACTCGTGACCGATCTCTCTACTGAAACTTGGCAGGCCAGAAAGGAATGGCAGGAGATCTTCCATGTGATGAACAGAAAAAATATGCAGCCGAAAATCCTTTGTCCAGCAAGTCTGTCATTTAGAGTAGAAGGAGAGATAAAGGTCTTCCCAAACAAACAAAAACTGAAGGAATTTGTCACCACTAAACCAGCCCTACAAGAGACCCTAAGGGGGATCCTGTGAGACAAAGTACCAGAGACATCGCTACAAGCATGAAACCTATGGACATCACAATGACTCTAAACCCATATCTTTCTATAATAACACTGAATGTAAATGGACTAAATGTGCCAACCAAAAGACATAGGGTATCAGAATGGATAAAAAAACAAGACCCATCTATTTGCTGTCTACAAGAGACTCATTCTAGACCTGAGGACACCTTCCGACTGAGAGTGAGGGGATGGAGAACTATTTATCATGCTACTGGAAGTCAAAAGAAAACTGGAGTAGCCATACTTATATCAGACAAACTAGACTTTAAATTAAAGGCCGTAACAAGAGATGAAGAAGGGTATTATATAAAAATCACAGGGTCTATCCGTCAGGAAGAGCTAACAATTATAAATGTTTATGCACCAAATACAGGGGCCCCCAAATACATAAAACAATTACTCACAAACATAAGCAACCTTATTCATAAGAATGTGGTAATTGCAAGGGACTTTAACACCCCACTTACAGAAATGGATAGATCATCTAGACACATGGTCAATAAAGAAACAAGGGCCCTGAATGATACATTAGATCAGATGGACTTGACAGATATATTTAGAACTCTGCATCCCAAAGCAACAGAATATACTTTTCTCTCGAGTGCACATGGAACATTCTCCATATAGATCACATACTGGGTCGCAAAACAGCCCTTCATAAGTATACAAGAATTGAGATCATACCATGCATACTTTCAGACCACAGTGCTATGAAGCTTGAAATCAACCACAGGAAAAAGTCTGGAAAACCTCCAAAAGCATGGAGGTTAAAGAACACCCTACTCAAGAATGAATGGGTCAACCAGGCAATTCGAGAAGAAATTAAAAAATATATGGAAATAAATGAAAATGAAAATACAACAATCCAAACGCTTTGGGATGCAGCGAAGGCAGTCCTGAGAAGAAAATACATTGCAATCCAGGCCTATCTCAAGAAACAAGAAAAATCCCAAATATAAAATCTAACAGCACACCTAATCGAAATAGAAGCAGAACAGCAAAGACAGCCTAAACCCAGCAGAAGAAGAGAAATAATAAAGATCAGAGCAGAAATAAACAATATAGAATCTAAAAACACTGTAGAGCAGATCAATGAAACCAAGGGTTGGTTTTTTGAAAAAATAAACAAAATTGATAAACCTCTAGCCATGCTTCTCAAAAAGAAAAGGGAGATGACCCATAGATAAAATCATGAATGAAAATGCAATTATTACAACCAATCCCTCAAATATACAAGCAATTATCAGGGAATACTATGAAAAATTATATGCCAACAAATTGGATAACCTGGAAGAAATGGACAAATTCCTAAACACCCACACGCTTCCAAAACTCAATCAGGAGGAAATAGAAAGCTTGAACAGACCCATAACCATAACCAGCGAAGAAATTGAATCAGTCATCAAAAATCTCCCAACAAATAAGAGTCGAGGGCCAGATGGCTTCCCAGGGGAGTTCTACCAGACGTTTAAAGCAGAGATAATACCTATCCTTCTCAAGCTATTCCAAAAAATAGAAAGGGAAGGAAAACTTCCAGACTCACTCTATGAAGCCAGTATTACTTTGATTCCTAAACCAGACAGAGACCCAGTAAAAAAAGAGAACTACAGGCCAATATCCCTGATGAATATGGATGCAAAAATTCTCAATAAGATACTAGCAAATCGAATTCAACAGCATATAAAAAGAATTATTCACCATGACCAAGTGCGATTCATTCCTGGGATGCAGGGCTGGTTCAACATTCGCAAATCAATCAACGTGATACATCACATTAATAAAAGAAAAGATAAGAACCATATGATCCTGTCAATCAATGCAGAAAAGGCCTTTGACAAAATTCAGCAACGTTTCTTAATAAAAACCCTCCAGAAAGTTGGGATAGAAGGAACATACTTAAAGATCATAAAAGCCATTTATGAAAAGCCCACAGCTAACATCATCCTCAATGGGGAAAAACTGAGAGCTTTTTCCCTGAGATCAGGAACACGACAGGGATGTCCACTCTCACTGCTGTTGTTTAACATAGTGTTGGAAGTTCTAGCATCAGGAATTAGACAAAAAAAGGAAATCACAGGCATCAAAATTGGCAAAGATCAAGTTAAGCTTTCACTTTTTGCAGATGACATATTATACATGGAAAATGTGATAGACTCCACCAGAAGTCTGCTAGAACTGATATATGAATTTAGCAAAGTTGCAGGATACATATTCAACGTACAGAAACCAGTTGCATTCTTATACACTAATAATGAAGCAACAGAAAGACAAAAAAACTGATCACATTCACAATTGCACCAACAAGCATAATACCTAGGAATAAATCTAACCAAAGATGTAAAAGATCTGTATGCTGAAAACTATAGAAAGCTTATGAAAGAAATTGAAGAAGATATAAAGAAATGGAAAAATATTCCGTGCTCACTGATTGGAAGAATAAATATTGTCAAAATGTCAATACTACCCAAAGCTATCTACACATTCAATGCAATCCCAATCAAAATTGCACCAGCACTCTTCTCAAAACTAGAACAAGCAATCCTAAAATTCATATGGAACCACAAAATGCCCCAAATAGCCAAAGTAATTTTGAAGAAGACCAAAGCAGCAGGCATCACAATCCCAGACTTTAGCCTCTACTACAAAGCTGTAATCATCAAGACAGCATGGTATTCGCACAAAAACAGACACATAGGCCAATGGAATAGAATAGAAACCCTAGAACTAGACGCACAAACGTATGGCCAACTAATCTTTGACAAAGCAGGAAAGAATATCCAATGGAAAAAAGACAGTCTCTTTAACAAATAGTGCTGGGAGAACTGGACAGCAACATGCAGAAGGTTGAAACTAGACCACTTTCTCACACCATTCACAAAAATAAACTCAAAATGGATAAAGGACCTGAATGTGAGACATGAAACCATCAAAACCCTAGAGGAGAACACAGAAAAAGACCTCTCTGACCTCAGCCACAGCAATTTCTTACTTGACACATCCCGAAAGGCAAGGGAATTAAAAGCAAAAATGAACTACTGGGACCTTACTAAGATAAAAAGCTTCTGCACAGCAAAGGAAACAACCAACAAACTAAAAGGCAACCAATGGAATGGGAGAAGATCTTTGCAAAGGACATATCGGACAAAGGTCTAGTATCCAAAATCTATAAAGAGCTCACCGAACTCCACACCCAAAAAACAAATAACCCAGTGAAGAAATGGGCAGAAGGCATGAATAGACACTTGTCTAAAGAAGACATCTGGATGGCCAACAGGCCCATCAAAAGATGCTCAACGTCACTCCTCATCAGGGAAATACAAATCAAAACCACACTCAGATATCACCTCATGCCAGTCAGAGTGGCCAAAATGAACAAATCAGCAGACTATAGATGCTGGAGAGGATGTGGAGAAACGGGAACTCTCTTGCACTGTTGGTGGGAATGCAAATTGTTGTAGCCACTCTGGAAAACAGTGTGGAGGTTCCTCAAAAAATTAAAAATACACCTACCCTATGACCCAGCAATAGCACTGCTAGGAATTTACCCAAGGGATACAGGAGTACTGATGCATAGGGGCACTTGTACCCCAATGTTTATAGCAGCACTCTCAACAATAGCCAAATTATGGAAAGAGCCTAAATGCCCATCAACTGATGAATGGATAAAGAAATTGTGGTTTATTTATTTATTTTTTTAAATTTTTAACGTTTTATTTATTTTTGAGACAGACAGAGACAGAACATGAATGGGGGAGGGGCAGAGAGAGAGGGAGACACAGAATGGGAAGCAGGCTCCAGGCTCTGAGCCATCAGCCCAGAGCCCGACGCGGGGCTTGAACTCACGGACCGCGAGATCATGACCTGAGCTGAAGTCGGACGCTTAACCGACTGAGCCACCCAGGCGCCCCAAGAAATTGTGGTTTATATACACAATGGAGTACTACGTGGCAATGAGAAAGAATGAAATATGGCCCTTTGTAGCAACATGGATGGAACTGGAGAGTGTTGTGCTAAGTGAAATAAGCCATACAGAGAAAGACAGATACCATATGGTTTCACTCTTATGTGCATCCTGAGAAACCTAACAGAAACCCATGGGGGAGGGGAAGGAAAAAAAAAAAAGAAGTTAGAGTGGAAGAGAGCCAAAGCATAAGAGACTCTTAAAAACTGAGAACAAACTGAGGGTTGATGGAGGGTGGGAGGGAGGGAGGGTGGATGACGGGTATTGAGGAGGGCACCTTTTGGGATGAGCACTGGGTGTTGTATGAAAAAAAATTGACAATAAACTTCATATATTGAAAAAAAAAGAACTGGAAGACTTTACTTACCTGTTAAGTTTTCTCGGTGTCCAGGTTACCATTCCTACAGCCTGTCTCCAGGCAGCTAGGAGCGGCAGAGGGAAAAACCAGTGATGGGGAGAAGGGATCCCTAATCCAAGCAGTGGCAGCACCCAAGGGAGGGTTTCTCCTAGCTGCTCTGTTCAACAGGATATGTGTCTGATGCCCACCAGGAGATCAATGCAGTCTCTGGCCTGAACATCAAGAGGCAGCACAGCTCAGCTGCTAATGCTGCCTGGCTTCAAACTCCCGCTTGGCTGCTTACCAACTCTGTGCCCTCGGGCACGTAACTTACCACCCTTGTGCCTCAGCTTCCTTATCTGGAACATGGGGATCATAACAGGACCTGCCTGTAGGGTTGTTTTGAGGAGTAGAGGTGCCAATGTATGTAAAACGCTTTAAAGGCCGCAGCAAATATTAAGTGCCACGTGAGTGTTGGGTATTAGTATTATTATAGAGGTGGCGATGCTTGTCATTTGGGCTTTCCAAATTCAACAGACAGGCACGGGTGGCTCTTCTCTGCTAGGTCCTTTGCAGACTCTGTCACTGATCATCATGAAAACACCCGGCTATGAATAGAGAAACTGCGAGCTTAGGCATCCCAGGCCAAGGTCACAGCTGGTAAACACTGGAACAGAGACTCAATCCCGGGTCGGTCTGACTCTAAGGCCACGCTCTTCCCCTTAGTGCTGACTCCAGTTCTCCTGAAATACTGCATTGAAGTTTAGCCCAATATCAAAGTGCAGAGCTGACCTGCTCCTGTTAAAAGCTCCTCGCTGCTTTTTGGCTCAAGTGCAATGTCCTGGTTCAGCATTCCGAGGCTCTCCTGTTCTGGCCCCTGCCTATGCCTCCAACAGCATCCCCTCACCCTGCCAGGCACCACTGAGTCCCTAACCTCTCCCGCTCCTCTCCAGGCTGGTTTTCAGGTGAGTTCCCAGTCCCTCTCTAGACTGGAAGGCCCTGGAGGAGCCTCCCAGCACCCTCCTCCCTCAGGATATTTACTCCACTCACTTGATCTTGGCGTGGGCCCGGGTGCTGGTGACCAACCGGAGGGACAGCTCATTCTCGTAGCGAGGGATGTCGTCACAGTACACGGCCTCCCCAGACGCTTGCATGGCCGCGGCCAGGTGGGGCAGGGGCCGACCCACCATGTCCTCCTCGCACTGACCCTTGGGCACCTCCTGGAACAACATGGTCATCAGTCAAGCTGAGCTGCATAAGACACTGTTTCCCTACAGGCCTGGGGAAACTGCAGGGAGCTTCAGGCCAAAGCAAACCTGAGTGAAGATGGAGGAGGCAGGAGGGACACAGGGCAAAGGAACAGAAAGGCAGAGCAGAGGTGGTCATAGTGTCCCCATATGGGGGGAGAAAGAAATAACTAAACAAGAACCTCAATGTGCACTCATGGGGGGTGGAGTAAAAAGCTGGTGCTCCGTGCATCCAATCAAACGGTATGCAACTATTAAGACATACTTTTGAAGACTTTAAATTAGAAGGCAAGAATGTTCACATTACATGTAAACACAGGACATAAAACATTGTGTGTGCGTATGACGATTTGAATTCTGTAGGGAAAATATGTATGTTATAAACATAGCATGTCAATGTCCATATATGCGTAGGAAAAAATGGAAAGAAGTCAACAAAAATATCATGATTTTCTCTTGGAGGTGGGATCTTGGGTCATTTTTGTTTTCTTCTTTATATCTTTCTGTACTTGCCAAAGTGTTCCAAAATGGATTTGTAACAAAATTCTGTTGCATGTGGTTTTTCAAAGACATAATAATAATGGCTAACATGTCACTGAGTATTTAATATATCCCAGGAGCTAATCTAAGCTATTTACTTTTACTAACACATTTAATCCTCAGAACCATCCTAGGAAACAGGTGCCATCATTAGGGACACTTGCAGGTGGGCACACTTAACTTGCCCAAAAGCCACACAGAGGAAGTGACTTGTCGAAGGTTACACAGTTACAAACTGGCAGAGTTTGAATTCAAGTCGTGGCAGTGGAGCCCAGAGTTCACACTCTGGACCACTAGCCTCTACTGCATGGTTCCACAAATCGTGGCCTGTGGGCCAAATCTGGCCCACTGCCTGCTTCTATAAATAAAGTTTTATTGGTACATACCACACACATTCATTTATGTATTACCTCTGGTTGCTTTTATGCTATAATGACAAAGTTGAGGAGTATCAACTGAAACTATAGGGTCCACAAAATCCAAAGTGTCTACAGAAAAAGTTGACCCTTTCCCTAGTGCTTCTCAAAAACTTGCCATTGAGGGGCGCCTGGGTGGCGCAGTCGGTTAAGCGTCCGACTTCAGCCAGGTCACGATCTCGCGGTCCGTGAGTTCGAGCCCCGCGTCGGGCTCTGGGCTGATGGCTCGGAGCCTGGAGCCTGTTTCCAATTCTGTGTCTCCCTCTCTCTCTGTCCCTCCCCCGTTCATGCTCTGTCTCTCTCTGTCCCAAAAATAAATAAACGTTGAAAAAAAAAATTTTTTTTAAAAAAAAACTTGCCATTGACAGAAAGTTGTTGTTTTGTTGTTATGGCCAGGAGAACTCCTGGCTTTGCACATCAGCCCCACAGAGGCACCAGAAAAGACAAAATCGGGACTTTTTTTTTTATTCTTTAAGGAGCAGGTGAAGATGAGAGTAATCCCAAGAGAGACAAAATTTAGGTAAGGAACGAGGAAAAGAGCTTCGTTGACATTAATATGATTCCCATTTTCTTCACCGGATATTTATGCAAAGCAGTAAGAGCTTTGAGCACCCACACACGACTAAAGCCAGTCATTCACCAAAGGTCAGCATCATCTGATGTGCCCTTGCAGGGCACTGCCCTGTGAGATCAGCCATACATCAGGTATACTCACTTGGAAGAGCTGGACGTTGGCTGGAGGGTCTTTCTGAAAGAGTAAGGTGGCACTGGCATGGGTGGGGTCCAGCTTGCCACACTTCTGTGGAGGTAAGTTAACAGTAGTGATCATGACCAGTTCTATCATTGATCCCACCCTTGGTTGTCCCCAAGTGGCAACACTAACAACTGTTCCCCTCACCTCCTCATTGTACACTCCTCGTGCCGGCTGGATCTATCTCAACGTCAGAACGTGGGCTCTGAGAGCCCAGCATTTTATAACAGCCTCGGGCCCCTTCCCACCCCTGCAGCCTGCATGGTGAATGGTTTGTGCTTCCTCCAACAAACCAAATGGTTTCCCTCCCTCCTGCATTTATTCACGCTGCTCTCTCTCTCTCCTTGCCTTGCTGGAAACCTTCTTCCTCCTAGTTTCTATGGGAAATATTTAATGATACGGAAAATGCGCACAATATAATCTCAACAGAATCAGGGGAAATGGAAAACTCTATATGCAGCATGACCCTAAATCTGTTTAGAAAATGATGTGTCCAGATCAAAAGATAGGAAGACGATAGGTATATAGAGAGAGGGATGGAAGGAGTGATAGAAAGAGGAAGAGAAAAGAGAGAATGACAGATGGACAAATGAATGTAGGAAAAAGATCAGAGGAAAAAGCAAGACAAGTAGCAGTGGTTTCCTCTAGAATCTGAGAGAAAAGCATATTTAATTAAAAAGAAAAGTAATAAAAAAGTATTTAATTTCTTATTTAAAAAGTTGAAATGTTTTTTAATTTTCTATTTTAATTTTTAATATATTTCTGTGTTTTTAAGTTTGCCACAGGAAATGTATTACTCTTATAATCAGAAAAAAACTCAAGGTGCCTTGGTGGCTCAGTCAATTAAGCATCTGACCCTTGCTTTCAGCTCAGGTCATGATCTCACAGTTCTGAGGTCAAGCCCCACGTTGGGCTCTGTGCTGTCAGTGCAGAGCCTACTTGGGATTCTCTCTCTGCCCCTGCCCGCTCACGTGCACACGTGGACTCTCTCTCTCTGTCTCTCAAAATAAATAAATAAATGCTTTTTAAAAAGAAAAAGAAGAAAGCTATTAGGGATGCTTTTTAAAGAGGGATTTCTGTCTGCGGTCCCCACATCTGTGGAAGCTTCTCTCCTTTGCACTCCCCATGCCATCTGCTCAGTTGTCACTCTAGGCTGGCCTTTAGTGATCACGTTCTCTCCCACACGAGGCTGCCCCCGGTGCCAAGTGCAATGTTATGCATAGACGGTGCAAAGTAAATGCTTACTGAACCAATATGGGGAGCTGGGCTTCCGCTCAGCCACACCCGTTCCAGAGCGCACACCTTCTCAGTGACCACCGTCTCCTGACTGTAGCAGCACCTGTTACATTCTCATTCCACCCTCTACCTTCTCATCTCACTCCACATTCCATTCTAACTACAAAACCACAGTTGAAACAGCTAGCCTGTCAAAAGGATCATCTGGTCTACCACCCAGATCAGCAGATTTCCCAACTGAGACTTAAAGAGAGTTGTGACCTATTCAAGTTTCAAGTGAGGTAACGATTCAGTCGGGACCAGAACCCTAGTCGTTGACGCCCAGTTCAGTGTTCTGCCTCTCAACCATCCTGTTGGTTCCCATCTGCATGTGGCTCCCTGGGCCGTGTGTCCTTGGAGCAAAGCCTCCTCTGTCCTTAGATGTCAGAAGGGAGAAGCCAATTTACCACCTGGTCCACTGTACCCCTCCCTCAGACTGGCTTCTTAAATTCCCAAACAAAAGTCCTGCAGAGAGTCTGTATCTTGCCCACACCCCACACTCACATCTTTTGAGTTCTGTATGCCCAGTTTCTGAAGCACTGTCAGGTAGAACTTGAAGAAGAAGCTGAGGGTGAGGGTACGCCGAAACTCCACCATGCCGCCAGGGGCGTCGGGGACCAGGGACAACTCCTCTGCCAGGCCCGCACACACGTTCTGCAGCAGCTCCTCGTTCCAGAAACTGCCAGAGAGCAGAAGGTGGGAGAGCGCTCCTACTCAGCCATCAGAATCACTTGTGTGGGGTGGTAGGCACAGGGCGTAGTCATATGAAACTTGGTTCAAAATTTGGCTTGGATACTTATACTTGTGTAACTTTAGGTAAGTTACTTGCTTGAGCCTTAGTTTCCTCATCTTTTTTAAAAAACCTTTTTTTAATGTTTTTTTTTTTTTCTTTTTGAGAAAGAAGTCAAGCAGGGGAGGGGCAGAGAGTGAGGGACACTAGGAATCTGAAGCAGGCTCCAGGCTCCGCGCTGTTGGCACAGACCCGACATGGGGCTCAAGCTCATGAACCCTGAGATCATGACCCTGAGATCAAGCCAAAGTCAGACACTTAACCGAGTGAGGCACCCGGGCACCCCTCAGTTTCCTAAAATTTAAAACTAGACACAATTTGGGTGCCTTGATGGCTCAGTCGGTTGAGCACCCAACTCTTCATTGCTGCTCAAGTCAGCCCCACTTCTTTTTTTTTTTTTTAACGTTTATTCATTTTTGAGACAGAGAGAGACAGAGCATGAACGGGGGAGGGTCAGAGAGAGGGACACACAGAATCTAAAACAGGCTCCAGGCTCTGAGCTGTCAGCATAGAGCCTGATGCAGGGCTCGAACTCGCGGACAGCAAGATCGTGACCTGAGCCGAAGTCGGCCGCTTAACCGACAGAGCCACCCAGGCGCCCCCAGCCCCACTTCTTAAGATTCTCTCTCTGTCTCTCTCTGTCTCTCCCTCTGTCCCTCTCCCCTGCTCTTGCTCTCTCTCTCTCTCTCTCGCTAAAATATAAAAATAAATATAAATAAATAAATAAATAAATAAATAAATAAATACAGAAATAATACAAATAAAAATAGACACAATTTTAAAACGACCACAAAATTATACTAATTAAATCTATTCAGTCCTTACAATGCCCTGAGCAATGTCCTCCGTGCTTTTTACGAAGGATCACTTTTCATTTCCATGTAAAAGTGTAGCATGGAAAATTTGTATACTCCTTTACCGATGAGGAAACTGAGGCACGGGAAGATTCGGTAACTTGACTTCTCTGAGCCGTCTGGGAAGTGTTGGAGCCAGGCATCGGAACCAAAGAGCCAAACGCCCAATGCCAAACGTAAGCCTTGTTTACCCATCTGCTTATTGGCAGCGTTACAGAGGCCAGCGCTGGGGAAGGGCTCGGGATAACTGCTGCCACACACTAGCCATAGTAGTAGGAGTAGCCACAGTCAGAGTGCAGCGGGAGTGGCAGCAGCAACCGTAGGAGGGATACTAGCAGTGGCCCAACAGTAGCAGCAGAAGTAACAGCCGTGGTAGAAGCGAAAGCAGAAGGCGTAGAAGTCGTGGAAAGAGGAACAGTGGTGAGAGCAGTAGCAGCAGCGCTGGCGACACTGTGACTAGTAGCGGGAGGAGCAGCAGAGGCGCGACCGTGAGTCGTGGCGAGAGTCACGGTGGGGACACACACAACAGTGGCAGCAACAGCATTAACACAGTGGCAGCAGGAACGCCGTGGGCAGTGCTCTCGGGAGGAGCCGCAGGAAGAGTAGAGCCGCAATACGAGCATCGGCGGTAGAGAGACCGCAGTGGTGGCGTCACTGGGAACAGCAGTGGAAGCCACAGCGGCAACACTAGTCCGAGGGGTGACGGTGGCAGAAACAGCAGCAGTGGCAACAGCGGGAAGAGGAGCGACAGAAGTAGCAGTACCAGTGTGAGTAGTGCCAGCCGCAGTAACTGGGGTAGAGGCCCAGCCGTGAGAGCGATGGCAACGGTGGCCGCCCGTGGCCGCAGCAACGGCGGGCCCAGCGGCACCAAGAGCAGCGGAGCCCTAGCAGGCAGGGTGGAACCGGCGCAGCCACAGCCATGCTACCAGGAATCGAGCTACGGGTAGCGGCAGTCAGGGTAGCAGCAGCGGTAACCCCGGTGAGGGCGGAAGTCATGGCTGTAGCGGCGGCAAGAGTAACGGCGCCGGCAGTCCCGGCAGCTAGCAGCACTGCGGGAGTCGGAGCGGCACTGGCCGTTTCACTCTGCCGGCAGCTCTCACTTTGATATCTGCTTCCGCGTGGTCTTGAGGGCTGAGACGGTTCTGTCGTGCATTCCGCCGTAGCAAAGGGCCAGCTCCTTCACCTGCGCGGTTCCCGGGTTGAACAGGACCCTCATGCCGCTGGTCACCTTGGCGATGTCATCTTCTCTCCGAGAGGCCTGCTTGAAGGCTGAGAAATACTCACCCTGCAAAACAAGAGAAAGGTTCCTGCTTCTCCCCTGCATTTGCTACAACTGCGGATGGTGAGGCTGAAGCACGGGGGAGAAAGGGCAGGTGAAGGGACAGGGCCATCGCAACCCCGCAAGGGGCTGCCGGTGGGACTCAAAGATGTGGGCGGCGCCGACTGTCCCCTGCTCAGCACGAGGCCCGGACAACACTCCCAGCATCCGGGAAAGGGGCGAGATTTCCCCTGTCGGTCAGGAACACCCAAAGTCAAGGAAAAGGAGAGCAGGGTTCTCTCAACCAACAGCTGGGAAGAGGAAAGACATGTTCACAAAGGCTGCTCAGGGTCCCCCAGCCCCCAGTCCTCCCATCCTGGTGCCCAGCTTCAGAGCCCACCCAGCCTCTCGGCTGTGCCCAAACCTCTGTTGGCTTAACTGCCTCTCCAGCAGATACAACGAGATGCCACCGGGAGTGTGAAACGCACCCTCACCCACGCCTGTGCACGTGCTCTCTCTAGCTTGTCTCTCCCACTGGTCTATTGTTCACGGTTAGAACCCTTGCCTCCTGAAAGAATGAACCACACTATGAAACACTAGCTGCCTTTGTGCTTTGAGCACACATTTCCCGCTGGGCTCCAGGCAGGCCCTGTCTGTCAGGATAGGAGGCCCGCGTGAGTCACTTTCCAGGTAAGAACGATCTCATATCAAGCCCTTTCTGGCCAGGTTCTGCTGGAGGTCTGAACCCACCTGGCACCGCAAATTCTGATTAACGTCAAAGGCAGAGGCTCAAGGGAAGCGTTGTTGAGAAAGCCCAACGAGGCTCACTGTGGACGCCCACACTGGCCACAAGCTTCTGTTCGAAGAAGTCATCGGGCTTCCTCCTGACCATGACGCTAGTCCGGATTCCCGATGTCAAGCATGGCCCCGGGACCGTGAGCCTGGAGTCTGCGCTTGGTTCTGGAACAGGACTGTGCCAGTCCACGGTGACGTGTCCACTGGGGTGCCACACCATGTCAGTGTCAGATTGGCAGCTGTCCTTTCTTGAGAAAGCCTCCCTACTTCTGGGTATTAAAATCTCCTTTCTGTCATGACATGTTTTTTGTTTTTAAAGATTTTCTTCAGTGTATTTATTTATTTTTGAGAGAGAGACAGAATGAGCAGAGGAGGGACAGAGACAGAGAGAGAGGGACAGAGGATCTGAAGCGGGCTCTGTGCCGACAGCAGAGAGCCCGATGTGGGGCTTGCACTCACGAACCGTGAGATCGTGACCTGAGCTGAAGTCGGAAGCTTAGCTGACTGAGCCACCCGGGTGCCCCTATGACATGTTTTTGGCTAATGTCCCTATCTGGCAAAATAAAAACCGGACTCTTGTATGCCTGTTCCCTCCTCCCTTCTCCAACTCATAATTAAAAAGAGGAAAATTTACTGATCTGTGAAATACAAAAACTCTGGGAATCACTGCTCAAAATGGTCTATAAGGACAAGCTAGAAAATCAGTTAAGAAACCACCTCAGGGACATCATGGCTCTAATTTAATTAGCATTCTCATTAAGGGGGCAAAATTAGCAAGGGCGAACATGCCTTGTAACGCGCGCTCAAGCGCTACCTGGGTAAAACTCCTAATACTCTCCATTACAGCTGCTTTCCCAGCCTCACACAGATCACTTTTCTACACGGCCCATTATGGAATGTGTAGCTGGTGAGGGAGGAGAGAAAGGCACCTGGTGACGACACCACGGGCCCCCAGGAACAACAGCGAGGCAGCCAGAAGTGCCCAGACTTGCCTCAACAGGACAGAAAAACCTCCCATGAGCAGAAATGCAACCACGCCAACTCAGAGCAAGGTCAGCAAATAAACACCTCATCAACATGTGTGGGCCTGACCCACGGGCAGCCCCTCCACTCAGCGTGCAAGCCCCAGTCTCCTCTGACCTGGGGCAGAAGTGCTCAGTGGCTGGATGTGCTCTTGAAATCATGTTGCTAGCTACCAGATGGAGATCCCCACTGGTTTCTGGACATCGGCCTGGAACCTTAGGCATACCTGATTTCAAGCCTCACAATGACCTCCCGGGTAGGTAACACTGTGTCCGTTTTACAGACGAGCAAGCCGAGGCTCAGAAATCTGAAACGATTTGCCCAGGATCATGTGCCATGAGTCCGTGGAATGCCCTCTTCCCTGCCCTGAAGCTCTTCATTGCCCAGAGAACACTATGGCTGGTGAAAGGCAGTGTTCAGAGACTTTGTTAAAGTTGAGAGATGCTGAGCTTGGTCCCCGAGGCAGACTCTGGTCTCTTGTCTGGAGCCTCGCTGCGGTAAGAGTGGTATGGGACGCTCCTGAGCAGCTCACCTCCCTGCTGTAGGGGATCTCGATGGAAAGCAGTATCTCCTCCGGAGCTAGCAGGGTCTTTCTGTACGCGGGGAAGAAGGTGTGATCCATCCGAACCGTTCTCCTGGTGCCTGTACACAGGCCGGATGCAGAGATGTGAGAAAGCAGAGAACGAGGCACTGGTAAATTCCCCATCCTGGTCTCTGGTACCCACAGTCAGAGGGCAGTGCTGGCACAATTAGGGCCAAGGTCCTCCATCTAAAATCCTTACGCAGGGATGTGCTGGTGAATGTTTAACAATGGACTATGTGTGGGCGGAGGGAGTCCTGATTTGCAGTACTTGCTAATTTCTACGGTATCAATACTCCCACCATAGCCAATTTCAGGCTCCCGGAGTGACATCAGTGACCATGAAGTTGGAAAGAGGGTAGCAAAGAGTTGACACGACACGCCTGCTGTCCTCTGAAAGGACTGCCTCCAAAGGTTGGCCATGGCTGTCTTCTGGGAACTTGGATTTCAGCAGATTCCCCGATAAGATGACTGACTGTGTCTACACAACTGTTCATACAAACAGCATGGTTTATGCTGAACATCTGCTTTCTGTCCGGGTGCCTGGGCTTTTGGTACCTGACAAGAAGGGCTACGCAACCAACCCCCCAAAAAGCCCTAGCTGTTCAGTCTCTGACGAGCTTCCCCGGCAGACAACACTTCACGTGCGTTATCACAATGCAGCTTGTGACTGAGGGAATGATGTGTGTCCTGTGTGACGCCACCGGGAGAAGTCTCTGGAAGCTTGTGCCTGGATTCCTCCAGACTATGCCCCATGTCCCTCTTCACTTTGCCAAGTTTACTTTGTGTCCTCCCACTTAATAAGTCATGGCCATGAGTATGACGATAGGCTGAGTCCTGGGAGTCCTCCCTGACTTCCCAGGAGTCATCAAAACTGGGGATGGTCTCGAGGACCCTCCAACAGGACGGTGCATAGCAGCATATCATTACTTAGCATTTCCACTCTACAGATATAACAGACGGGAATAACTCTAAGGGCATGGGCAATAGTAAAATAAACTCAAATATTAGGATGTGATGAATTTTGAGCACTTATTACCTTTATTTTTAATGTAATTTATTTTATTGTAAGTTTCTACAATTCAATTTTTCATAATGGCCATGTCTATCAAACACTCACAGACTCCCTGAAAATCCAGCTGTGGGCTGTGGCGAGCCAGTGCATTCTGGCTCCAGCACACTACTAGGTAGGGCTTCTAGGTGACAGATCCTGTTGGGAATTCTTAATAAGGAAATGGTCTGGCTCTCCTGGCCCCCAATCTGGGTATATCTCCCTTGCAGTTCCCAGGGATCCAAACCTTAGGACGGCTGGGTCATTGACTTGTGGGCCCTGTCTCTCCAAAAAGTCACCTATCTTGTGAGCCTTCTCCCCCGTGGGGCCCTCTTTCCTGACTTGCGCATGACGTAGCTCTCACCTGTGGACACGATGGTCAGCTTGGCCCCACTGGCCATGAACACAGGGTTGAGGTCAGAGATGGGGCTGGCGGTGATGATGTTCCCTCCGATGGACTAGAACAAGCAGAGAGTGTGCGTGAGAGCCCAGCCCACCCAGGAAAACCTTGCTCTCACAGCAGGCTGCAGAACTCAGGCCAGGTGGGGGACACCTGCTCGCTGAAAGCACAAGACCAGCGTAACTGAAGCATCCAGAACCACGTGCAAAACCTGAGATCCGAACACTTGGGATTGGATCTCAGCTCTAAAATTTACTCGTTGGTAATGTGGGTCAGCTCCTTGAAATCTGCTCAATTTCATCCAAACGTTTTCTGAAAGGGTTGAGGTGGTTTATCACATGATGCAAGCAAATACTTCCTGGAAGTAGATTCCCACCCAGCTGGAGAATTTAGGGGAGCTTTCTGAGCTTCTGTCCACTCAGCCACAATCAGAGGTGTCAGGTGCTTGGGGTAGGGTGAGGGAACAGGGTGGGGGCTGTTTCCTTTGGGTTTTGTTCTAATTGAAAACAACAAAATAGAATGGACGGGGTGGCTTTCCTTCCCCCCCCAACCCCCGCCAACCCTACACCGTCAGCTGTTGTGAGCCGGCCAATGGTCCTGGGTGTGTGAATGCCGCTAGCAAATGGGGAACCCGGGGGCTAGTCTGGAGTTTAGTTGTGAACAGTCAACAGCTGGACCCCTCCCTCCTCTCTGGGGGTGTCTGCCTCTGGCTCTGCCCCCAACGATGAAAGGTAGTCCAAGACTACATTTGGCTCAATCTCTCCTCCACTTGCTGATAGCTTCGGCCAAGTTCAGGAACAAGGTGGGCAGGAGGCTCCATCTTGCCAACCTCAGGGGTAAAGACTGAGGCACACAGCATGTGTTTCCAAGAGTGACCCGCAGGCCCCCTTCCCCAGAAGCACCTTTGGGGCTCCATCCCAGCCCTACTGAGTCGGAATCTCTGAGAGCAGTGCCCAGGAAACTGCATTTTTAACAAACACCCCACATAGCGCTAAGCACTAGAGTTTGGGGCGCACCGGATCTTCAGCAGAGGACAGACTAGCGCATCTGCCTCGTGACAAAAGGCCCCATGACCTCAGCCTTGAGGGCTCCTGAACAGGGACTCACCGCCACAGACTTGACCTGCTTTCCAGCAAACCAGCGCAGCTGCTCCAAAACACCTTTGAACACCTCTGTTTGGTGGGCAGGAAGGTTGGCGACTGCATCGAGCAGCGTCTTTTCCACAAAGCTCAAGGGACACGAGGCTCCGAAGGAGATACCTGGGAACACATGCACAGAAAAACAGCGATTCCCTTCACAGTTCAGAAAACACTTGGACACACAGCCCCTACCATGCTTTACTGGTACCTGAGTGACGCTGAACCAGCTCTCACATCCTTATAGGGATGAGGAAATTAACGCCCAGAGAGGTGAAGTGACTTGCCCCATGCCACCCAGCTAATACACCAGCCAGGACTCAACCACAGCCCTCTTGATCCTACAACCAGCATGCTCTCTTCTCTAAACCAGTGGTTCTCATCTCAATACAATCAGGTCTCTGAGGGAGAAGTCCTGTTTCTTTAACAAAGTACCCAAGACCTCCCACACTGACCCCCTTCCCCTATGAGCGATTCTAATGTGGACCCAGGATTGAGGATGCCTGTGGAGAATCTCACAGCCCCCCTTGCCCCCTGGCAGTCTGCCACAGATGCTCAGTGGAGGAAGGCAATGAAGGGCGTCCCTGCTCCCCACGCAAGGCAGCTCCAGGAGAAGCAGGTGGCAGCGCAGCCAAAGGAGAGGCTCTCCTGGCACCAGCCACCCCTCCCAAGGGACCCATCCCCAGCATCCCAGCCTTCCGTGGGCTCAGGGCAAACCCCTCCTTACCCTCAGGTCCATGCTCCACTGAATTCAGCTCAGGGATCCAGGCTGGGCAGACCATCTTAGGAAACAGCTTATTCTTAAATTTCATCTCAATGCCTCGAGAAAAACAAGAAACCCGAAGTTAACAGGCTACTACCAGGCGGGCCTCGGCATTGTTCCCACCACGCACACAGGACCTATGACATATTCATGATCGCATCATGCTCTGTGGGTGTCTTAGGACTGGCAGGTGCAGGAGATAAGATGTGGGGTTCAGTACGGTTTCCACAATATCAGCCGGCAAACTGTGTCTTTCTCTCCCTCCCCCCAAAAATCCTAGTGGAATTCAGATGAGATGAAATTCTTTTTTGCCTTTTGATTTCTTTTATCACCCAGAAAAGCTTCCTTTTTTTTAAATTTAGCTTTCTGACTCTGTGCTTGGACCTTCAACACCTTCAGATTTTCTGCTCTTCAGTAAGGAGAGCCTGCTTGATCCTGTCATACACACTTCGCACACATGGAACCACCATAGGCCCTTCTGACGTGTCTTTTAGTGTTAAATGAGACGAAATGGGAATTAACCTGTGTGTGTGAGGGTGTGTCTGTGTGTGGGCAGGGGTGGGGGATAGTAGATGAAGCCGCAGCATGCTAAAATATGTCAGGAACCCGTGTAAGCACTTTACATGTTTTAACACATTAAATCCTCACAATAGCCTTGGGAGATACTGTGATTTTCAGTTTATAGGAAGAGAAACTGAGGCACAGGAAGGTGAGGCTCTTGCCCACATTACACAGCTAAGAACAGACAATTCTTAGAGTTGGGGTATAATAGTCCTAATAACACGAAAGTCTAGCATTCAGACAAAAAGGAAAATCGTCTGAGAGAGAAAACATCAAATCTGCTACTGGTCCCCGACATCTGCCTGAGCAGGACTTTGCAGGACCACACGTCTCTACCGGCCTTCTGTCAAGTTAGAAAGGTCTGTGAGCAGACGCCCCTCTGTTCTGTTCCTGAGACCTGGTTAGCTCTGCACCTCCCAGCCCCTCCCACAGACCTACAGATGGGAAGGTTCAGAAAGAAATGTCTGCCCATCCTCCCCACCCTCTCGGGGGCTATTCAGAGTGTCTGATGGGTGGCCCAGGCTTTGCGGAGTCTGGCCTGTTTGAATACCGGTTCCCAGGATAAAGACTGCAGACAGAGGCCATCCATGGCCTGTCTTGACAAGGTTCTCTCTATGCCCAGCTTCCCCAGCACCCTACCCTGGCTGTCAGTGGTTACACTGCTGCATGTATGTATGAGGGAGAAGGGGTGAGGCAGAGGGAGTGTTCGTCAGAAATTCCCTCTCACTTGGAGCTCATGAAATTTTTATGGATTCCCTTCTATTAGAATCTAACTGGGTCCAGGATGTTAGGTGACCCATGACAAGGAACATGTCACATGTCAAAGGAGATCAAAGACTCTTCCAGACAGTCGTCCTCCACTTTAACTCGTGCTGCCCTGGACCCCAGGGCCACAGCTACGCAGACCCTCAGGACCACATCACCTGAGGCACATCTCACGTGTCCACGTTACTGCAGCTGGGGTCTCTGTACCACACCTGTGCTCACGGGGCCGGGGCCGCATCTGTACTCTGCTAGCTTAGAGCCAAGCCAGGCCCTCCTCTCTGTGTCCTCAGATCCAACAAAAACCCAGGACCCAGGGGACTCTTTCCAGAACAATAGCCAGGAGTCTCCCACAGGATGGTTGTGGCGGCTTAAAAGTACGTCAATTGCCCCGAAACCAGAGGTCCTCTAAGACCTTGGCTATGCCACGATCCTCTCCTTGGAGCCTCCCTGGGCTTGGGAGCCAGCAAAGGAGAAAAGGGCCAAGCCAGCTCCAGGAACGGATGGACATTAGCAGCGACCTGGGCACCTCTGCTTCCATCCCTTCGAGCACGGGGGAAGAGAGCTACACATCCCTCAGCCACCCTGGCCCATTCACGTATTGTGAGCTTCATGTCCCAGGTGGTGGCAGGAACAGGGCCGGTGGCCACAGTCGTGGGCAACACAGACACAGTCACATTGGCACATCTCTCCTTTGCCTTTACCACATCACCCCCCAGAAAAAGGGGGGGACGAGAGAATGTCATTTCTGGAACCCCTAGCATCTGTCACTGGCCTAGAACCTTACTTCCACTGCTCCCCCCTCACTTCCACTGGGAGGTACTCCAGAGAACGAACAAAGACACTGATCTGGGTAGCCCAGCTCCTCCCACAGTTCCCGGCACATAGCCGGCACCCGACGTGTTTCCGGAGAGCGGTCAGTAAAGATCTCATCCAACACTCAGAACAGCCCTTTGAGGAGGTGTTATTCCCCCCTATATACAATGGGAACCAGGGCCAGGGGAGGAAAAGCAAGTTTTCTGAGGACACACAGCCAGCGTGGGGTTGCCCAGGCAGACTGGCCCCTTGCAGGCTGCAGGCCGGCCCCGCTCTCACCGATCTCCGTGTTCCCCACCACCAGCTTGGCCTCGGGGTCCTGGGCTTTGAGGTCCAGCAGCTCCTGCAGGGTTGAGGCCTGGATCCAGGTCACTCGCTCGCCTTCAAAACGCAGCTGCTTCTGAGGAGTATCTTTCAGCCTCTGGAAAATGTAGTTTCTTGCCACACAGTCTCCTTCCTACGGCCATTCCCTGATGAATTTAGGTCCCCAAAGGGGTCTAGTCTTCTACTGATTCGTTCAATACTGAATTCAGAACGAGGATCCAGGTCCGGGGAGAAGGGAGGGGAACTTCCACGTACTGAGGCAGGGAGGATGTGGCACACACATGATCTCACTTAGGCTTTAGGAGACTTCCGGGGAGGAAGCATCGTTAGCCCCACCTTTCACAGGTGCAGGACGAACCTGAGGACCCAGGAGGTTATGGGACCTTCACCTGCCACCAGGTGACCTGGACTGTTCTGACCAAAAGCCCAGGTTCAGTGCAGTGCCCCCTGTCCCACCCCTGCTGTCCCCAGCAGGTGCAGTGGACAAGGTGTGGGGGGGATGAGGTAGCAAAGGAAGGGGCGTCAGGAGGGAACGCAGCAGAGGCTGGTTCTAGTGTGTGAGGGGTGACCTGGGGCTGGGCGAGAGAAACCCCAAATCAAACTGACAGTTTGCTCAAGGTTACACGATCCAGAGAAAGGTGTGCCGGTGGCCTGCCCCAAAGCCCTTCCTTCTGTCCCATTGGACTCAACAGGCTGTCTTCATGTGCTCAACACCCCCCAGGGAATCTGCACTCGGGAACTTAGAGACAGGCACGATTCTTTCTTTGCCATGAATGTGGGAGCGAAGAAGCAGAATCGTCACGGTGGGAGGGTGGGTGTGAGAGTGTCCTTAAACCAGAGCAGCAAGCCATGCGTTGTGCCCTCTGAGTACAGCTTTGCTTCTTTGTTGTTGGTTTGTAAAACAATGGACTGCTTGCAAGGAGGAGAATGGGTGCTAAGGGACTTACTTTTACATTCGACGTAGCCAGGTCAGCAGATGCTTCTGGAGCACCTGTTACTCTACACAGGGTCCTGGAGGGATCCACTCTCTGTGCTCAGAGTGACATGTGTGCGACAAGTGTGGGTCCCTTTGGGAGTATGTGACAGAGGGACTTGACCTCCAGTGTCAGAAGGAGAAAGGAAAACCCAAAGGACAAGGACACAAAGGTCCCCATTGGTATGAATAAAGTGGGTCTCCAGGGGCTCATGGCACACAGACTTAGCAGGGCCTCTCCGTGGGGCATCACCTACCAGCAACTCTGGGGGGAAGATGGGCTCCTGGGTGGGATCCAGGGGTGTGAACTCCTCCGGGTTGAATAGAGATGGCGAGAGAGTGATCTGCTGGGAAAGGGAACAGATGAGTGATACCTCATCTCCTCCTCTAAACGCCTGTATGATCTACCCAATCCTTTGTCCAAGCGAGCTTGTTTGCACCTCCCCACCCCCACCCCAGGAGGCTTGGCGGGGGGCCGTGCTGCTCCTGGGAAGCAGGAACAAGGAGGTCTCCCCAGAAGCCCCGGGGCTAATGTGCACATTCACCCCCCGCTCAGGGTGGGCATCAACGTTTCCTCTTCTGGCCGCACTGCTGAGGTTGTGAAGAGAGTCCGCTGCTCCTTGGATCTGAGATTGGCCCCCAGGCTTCCAGGGAAAGGAGGTCCCACTCACCTTGTGGTCTGTCTTCTGGTTCATGCAACAGTTCAGGTCGTTCCCACTTCCTCCGCAGCACCCACCATCCTAGAAAGATGACAGATATTCACACAGAAATATTTGCAAAGAGTTTTCACAGAAGCTAAAGACCCTGGATCGTGAATATTCAACGAAACTGAGGCCTGCTGCTGCGCCAGCATCGGTAGAAACAGCCGCCAGCCGCTCCCATTCCACTGACCTCTGCGCAGACGGAAGACCTCTGCTCTAACCACTCTCCCTTTCTTGGTTGATGGAGACTAAGTCACTCACGACTAGACAAGTAAGATCTCTCCTGGAAGCACCAGGAAATTTTGAGAAAATGTCTCTATTAAAGCTAAGTCCTACTCTACCAAAACATATCTTTAGGTCCATTTTCCCCCTTCATTCTCTGGGCCCCCAAGAGCCTCTACTTCTACATCAGTCAAGCTCTGAGGGGGCCCAGATGGGCTCTTTCCAGGCTGGGGTCTGGTGGAGCTCCTTCAAAGCATGTCTGGGACCAGTGTTGGGTTCAAAGAGGTGTCCAGCCAGTGTGCCAGATGACCTCACGAAAGCTAGACATACTTCCTTCCTCACTGTGATCCTATGCTTGAGGATGGGTACAGGTCTGATGACCCATCACCCTGGGGAAAGACTAGCTCAAGATCTTTCAGGGTGCCAGGGGCAGAGCACAGGGTAGAGCTCCCAGAACGAAGGAAATCAGGGTGGGGAAGGGGTGGGTCCACCTGAGTGATCCATCCTGAGAAGACGGGAGTCTCAGCTGAGGACCTGGGAGACACTCTGGAATCATGGAATCATGCTCAGAGGCAAAGGTGGGAGAAACTCCCAGACAATGCCCCGGGCACGCCTCCAAGGCAGCCAGTTCCTACAGCAGCAGGTCTGGGGTGGGCCTTCTGCACTTGAATCATGGGAAACACCATTCCGTGCTGCCAGTTCCCAAGGGATGAGTCACACCCCACTAGTGGGCCCAGGAAAGTCCCCAAAGGGCCACGGAGGCTGAAAGTATGGCCTTTAAGAAAGTGCTGTTAGACCTGTCACCAACAGAGAACCCTGCCCTGGCCTCAGACCCTGCACGTGCTGCCCCGTGCACAGCCGCCTTCTGCACAGCCTTGCCTTGGACGTCATAGTGCTGTCTCCTCTGGACCCTCCCACCACGGCCTTGCCTTTTCTTCTGGAAGAAATAAATGTCCCTGTAGTGTCTCTTCTCAGCTGTCTTCCTGGAGAGGGGTGATGCAGGAGAATCACCAGGCCCTAACCAAAGCGAGGGAACCTGCATACAGCAAGCCATCGGCCTCGCTCACCCGGTGCTTGGCGGGGGAAGGACATATTTCACCAAAGTACCCTTTCTGGATGAAGTGTCAGCTCATTCTTCCTGAAACTGTTCTTCTTGATAATCCATTGCCATGGCCATGACATAAATTACTGGGATATACAATAATGTGTCACTCCCTCAATGTCTAATGTCAATGAGGTTGGATAAGGCTGGGTTTTTCTCCCCTGGAGAGATATCTCCTTTTTTCAGCATACTAGACTACTAGGCTTGTGCTCGTTTTACTGTTCCTCCATTTCCTTCCTTGCTGCTAGATGGACAGTGCCATTTCTTGCTGTGAACAGTGTGCCTCCTTCCGGCAAATCCTCCTCACTTACCTAATGTGTGCTATGGGCATGAAAATGAGGTAGGCAGGTTTGTTAGAACTGTGGGTAAAGTCAGAGTTCAATGGCTCTGAATAAGACCTTGGGGACAGGGGTCTCCAATGACTGGTGTGCATGAGCTTCTGAGCACACCCTGTGTGCGAGTCATTTGGGGAGCTCAGGCCACTCAGCTCTACACCGTCTGGCAGCTGGTCGAGGACCATTTCAACGATGACAAAACTCCAACCCTGAGAAGGGACATAACCATCTACTACACTCAAAAGCCCTTCACTTTTTCAGAAAGTAGGAGGGCTGATAAGATTGTAGCTCTTTGAGAAGTCTCTTAAGAAATAATTACGTGGGCAAGATTAACAATCCTTGGCTCTCAGGGAAGCTTGAGCAATTTATGTGGATCAAATATTGCGTGATAGAAAAAATACTTAATATTTAAGATATGCCAGGCACTGTTTAAGGGCTTTACAAGAAGTACTTTCCACAAACACTATAAGAATCATTATAGGCATTATTATAATTTTGTAATATTATTATAATTATATATGTATTATTACAACGTTATAATATTGTATGTGCCATTATAATCCCCATTTGAGAAACAAGGAAATTGCCCAGGGTCATACATCGGGTAAGTGAAAGACTAGGATTTGAATGAACCCAGGTCTGCAGACTCCAAGACTGGAGGAGTCTTTGGATCTTTTTCATTTAAATCCGCACCTCCTTGTTCTTTGTCATCAAACGCCTTCAGCAGAGTGGGCTGCCCTCCCTCCCATAGGCTCTGTCTGTGTCTCCACTCTTTGTGGTCATCTGGATACAATATCCTTTTCCTAATGTAGCACCCCGAAAGGTCAGTGAAAGGCATCTGACTCTGCCCCCAACCCAAAATTAAATTGAGATGAGACGGTTTGATTGGGGTCAGAGTCAACTCGACCCTGTTGGGGGGTCAGGTAGAAGCTGCGGAGAGAAACCAAGAAGGGAGAGGCCAGCCCTCTGTCCCCCTCCCCTGGCAGATGGCAGGTGTGTGTCGTGTTTATGTAATCAGTGCCCGCACAACAGCCCCAGACTTCTCCCTCGGAGGTGTACGAACACTGCAGGGATTCACACTGTCTGGAGATCTCATTAGCAGGTTTATAGGCCCCGCAGAGTGCCAACCACGGAAAGCAGCTCGGAGAGGAAGGAGGAGAGGCGCAGCTGCGGAGTGGGCTGGGTTGTTACTTAACACCAGGGCTCAGCACCTGGGCCACAAGAGCACTGTCAGACCCAAATGCCCTGGAGGAAATTAGCCTTGGGCATCGGTGCCTCTTCCAGGAACAAGCCTTCCCTGGAAGGGAAGTCCTCGTGCTACTGACGTGGACGGAACAAAGACAACAGAGTCCAACGCAGGTAGATCCACCAGCTGGCCATCCCCCCTTTTCCTCTTCCTCCAGGGGCCCTTGGACCCTACCAACTGGGATTTTGGAGTGTCGCTGCTTGAGGAGCTGTCCCAGAGCCCCCACTTACCCTGGCGAAGGTCCGGAAGCCCTGGAGGATGGGTCTGTAGCCCGTGCAGCGACACAGGTTTCCTGTGGGCCAAGGGACAAAGCTGCATTGTCAGCACAGGCACCGGGGGCAGGTGAGGGGCTTGTGACTTTACTCCTGGCTCAGTTGAATACTCACTTTACATATTCTGTTGTCTCTGCCTGGAACACCCTGTCCTCCTCCTCGTATTTCTGACTTCAAAACATCTATCACTTCTTCCAGGAAGCCTTCCTACACTGCCCAGACCGAATCAGGTGTCTTCTGAGCACTCCCCTGGTGTCTGGTCATGGCCTTCTCAATGAGTTTATCAAACTACATTATAACCTCTCTTCCCATTCAGGCTGCAAACTCCGTGAGCGTAGAGACCATCTTTCATCCCCTGGGACATCCCTATGTCTCTTGTACCTTGTATAGTGCCTGACATATGATAGGACTCAATACAACTGATTGAGTCGATGATGAATTGAAATGGTGAAAGGATGCAAGTCTTCTCTGTTCAATTCAGAGGCACAGACACCATGCCCAGGGTCCTGGGCCCATTCACAAAAGGCCAAGTGGGAAGCCAGTTCCTGCCCAAGGCTCAGAATCACAGCCACCTTCCTCATTAAGTGGCCTTTGCAGGATCCTGTCTAATAAAACTGAGAAGAATGGAAGCCACGTGACTAGCCTCTGTGGAATTTTCCACATGATCTCCTCCTGTGCCAACCAGGCAGTGCCACCCCATCCGAACGCTGAAGGACACCTCGGGAAGATGAACACTAGGGTAGGAGACCCAGGAGGTCTCCAGACCATGGGAGTGTTCTTCAAACTCAGAGAGGGCTAAGCTCCCAGCAGACCGTAGCCACCACGCTGGGGTACCTGAGCCTTTCCTCCAAAAGACAGTGCCCCATCTCCCAACCCATTCCTGGCTGACACTCTGGCCCTTCCCTAACCTCCGCAAAGCCCCAGCTGCTATTCGACCCCTTAGGCTGTGCCTCCAGGCCCGTACCTTGGAAGGCATCCTCGATCTCCTCAATGGTGGGCTCAGGCTGGTTCCGGAGCAGCGTGTACATGCTCATGACGATGCCAGGCGTGCAGAACCCGCACTGGGAGCCATGGCTTTTGGCAATTCTCTCCTAAAAGGGACAGACCACATAGACATATGCATTGGCACAAACGCTCTCAGGCTCTCTAGATGACCCAGCTGAAGCCAGTCCATGTCGACAGGTGGCGTGGGGTAGCAGTCACTGCCCAAAGTCAGTCTTAGTGCCGACTGTGGCCTTGGCCAGGTTAGCAACCCTCTCGGGAGCCATAGGCCCCTCATCTGTATCATGACGACCACCCTAGTACTTATCTCTGGGGCTGTGGTGAGGAGTTAATGACATAATTCACATGACACCCTTGACATTATCATACTTGGCACATAACAGGTAGTCGACCAATGCTAGTTATTCACAGAAAAGCCTCTTCAAAGAAAACTGACCAGTAGAACCGGAAGGGCTTCTCACCCTCCATTCTCTGCACTGGACACAGGACGAAGCAGGCCCAGAGTTTTAAAAGATTTAGCCAAAATCGCACATGGTGAATGGAAGAGCTGTGTCATATTCTTTTAATGCACTAGCCTGCAATCCAACTCAATCAGCATTTTAAAAACATTTTTTATGTTTATTTACTTTTCAGAGACAGACAGAGACAGAGTGTGAGCGGGGGAGGGTCAGAGAGAGAGGGACACACAGAATCTGAAGCAGGCTCCAGGCTCTGAGCTGTCTGCACAGAGCCCGACACAGGCTTGGGATCTCAAACCCAAGAACTGTGAGATCATGACCCGAGCCGAGGTCAGAGGCTTAACCGACTGAGCCATCCCGGCACCCCTCAATCAGCGTTTATTAAGAACGAGATGAACGTGGGCGCCAACTTGGAAGTAGGAGGAATTCGAGCAAAGCGTAGTGTCATAGGAACCACAAGAAAAAAGCCAATGGAAAAGCAGAAGTGAAATCTGGCTCTACAACTTACTTGGGGCCAAAATAAGTGCATTGGGAATAAGAATCTGTACCATTGGAAATGAGGGTTTTGGCTGATTATTCAGACATGATCCCTGTGTTTAAACTGTTCTTTCATCTGCTTTCAAAGAAATTTAAGCTCAAAAATTTCATGCCTCCCCAAGAATGTAGCCAGCTTGCTCAGCCAGAGGCCCTGGCCCCACATTCACATAAAGTGCCCAAGAAAGGCACGATCTGAGCAACATGTCTCCTCAAATGGCCAGTGGGCCTGCCTCTGGTACCTTCTGTGATTGTAATGTCCAGAAGACCCCTGCATCAGTTTCCTCACACAAAGAGCTCTGGAAACAATGGCCTTCCCTTCCCACAGTGCTCTGCTGTCATTTCTTTCCACGTTGTCCCAAAGCATTGGATTCTCTCCACAAAACCTCTCAGATTACTGTCCACTCTTTGTACCTAATTTCCATCCACTGCCAGGTGGCCTGATACCATCAGGAAAAAAGCCTCGGTCAGACATTCAGATGCCTCTATTCTCTTCTTAAGCCCGTCCTAACCTCCATGTTAGTGAGGATAGAGGCATTGTAGCTCACATCTGTATTATCTGCAGGCAGGACATGAGAGGAGCCATGGGATTACCATTGGAGGGAGCAGGGAATAGGCAGGCTTCTTAATCAAGAGCACAGAGCTTTTGGAATCTTGAATATGAGATGACAGGGGTTCCCTAAGCACACTCGGGGGGCTGGGTGGGGAGATCCATCACCGCTCCCCCCTCCGGGTCTGGCATGACCCGACTGCCCTGGCCACCAGATCTGGTTGACCTCGTGGTTCCCTCGGGGTCATGCAATGTTCCCAGGAGGGAGCTTTAGGCCTGGGGCCTCGTCTTTCCACCTCATCACCTTCAGAGGAGATGGAGAGGTGGCCGGGCCACAGCGCCTCCCGGCCTGACAGTGACACTCAGCCTCACATTCCCAAGAAAGTCTGTAGCCCTGGCCTGAGCTTCTGTTTCCTCCAGTTACCTGCACAGGATGCAGCCTCGACTTGGTGCTTCCTATTCCTTCCACAGTCGTCACGGCAACATGATGCAAAGAGCAGATGGGGGCCAGGCAGGCATTGGCAGAAAAGTGTCTGGAGCCCCAGATTAAGGTCATTTCAGTGTCCACACAGGCCATCAGAGACTTTGAGACGCTTTGTGTCATTACTCCTCACTCTACGTTACATTCTGGCCTCTTCCACCGCTGTCCTCAAGTCTCCACCCAGGACTCTGGGCTAGCAACAAAGGAAGCCCCCCCCCCGACGCCCCAGGGAGACACGAGCCCCTGCAGGGTCCTATGGAGCATGCATCAGTGCATCCTAGGCCTCCGAGCTGGAACACGGGCGCCAGGGTCACCCGCAGTCACCTCTTAGCCCGACCCTGGAGGCTGAGTCAAGAGGAAGTTGCCAAAGGTTCCAGGCCCAGCTCATGCTCCTCTCTCTGTAGGGCCCTTCCAAAGCCTCTCCAGTTTCAGAAGCTCCAGTCCCTTTTGCTCCCAGGCTCTCAGCTACCTCCTTTCTCCCATCCTCTGTGGGGAACAGGGAGGGGCAGTCCCTGGGAAACATGAGACACCAGCCCCTTACACAGAGCTTCCTGATATCCATTTTTCTATGAACCCCTCATCCATTTACTCAACATCAGTTACTGAGGGCCAGTCACATGCCAGGCATTCTGCTGAGGGCTGAGGAAATGGAGGTGTGTACGATGCTCTTTAGAAGTCTGCGGTCAACTCAGGAAAACAGAAGCCAGCATAAAGTTGCAATCTAAAGAGTTTATAGTAAGCGTTTCAGGAGGGCTGAGCACAGGGCGCTGTGGGACCTGCACAGACAAGGGGTACCCAACCCAACCTTAGGAGGTCAAGGAAGGCTTCCCAGAGCAGGTAATATTTTACCCAGTCCGAAAGAGCTAGCAAGAGTTAGCCAAGTAGAGAAGGCCTAGAAAAAGGGCACTCTAAGACTTGGATAACAACTTATGCAAAGACCAGGAAATCAGCAGGAAGAGAGTGTTAGGAGTCCATAGTTGTCCTACAGATGGGATGCTGGTCCCACAAAAGGAGAAAGCTGGAGATGGTAAGGTGGGGCACACCTTCCTCTATGGGTCATGAGTGCTAAGCACAGTGATTGGACTTTATCCCGTAGGCAGTTGAGACCAAGTAAAGCATTTTGTGGGATGGGAAATTAATCTGGATCTAGAAAGGTCTCAGGAGAGTCTGGGTGGCTCAGTCGGTTAAGCCTCTGACTTTGGCTCAGGTTATGATCTTGCCGTTTGTTAGTACGAGCCCCGCCTCAGGCTCTGTGCTGACAGCTCAAGTCTGGAGCCTGCTTCGGATTCTGTGTCTCCCTCTCTCTCTGCCCCTCGCCCATCATGCTCTGTCTCTCTCTTTCTCAAAAATAAATAAACATCAAGAAAGGTCTCGTGTGCATGCACACACACACATGCACACACACACTCACAACCTGACCCCTGCATCACAGTCCTTGCATGGACAATCAGTCAGCCGGCAAAGGATACACGATCTTGTTCTGGAAACGATCATACTTGGAAAGCATCACCGTGCAAGCCCCACAGCCCCCTTCTCCACAGCCCAGCTTGGTCCCGCTCAGCCCCACTGGATGGTCGAGGGTTAAGGAACATGAGCTCACAGAAGTGTCTTTGCTGGACCGCTGGGAAGTGCATGTGCAGAGCCAGCCATCGCCCCACATAGGCTCAAGCCCCTCAACCCAAGGAGGTAGCAGACCCACACAGCCTCTGTCTCCAGAAAAGCCTACACTGCACCCCAGAAGGCAGAGAACGGGATCATCCCCACTGCACAGAAGAAAGGTATCAGCGTCCCATCAGACAGCACCCAAGTATTCCCTGGGACTGGGGTCCCACTGCTCTCCAATCCTGGAGATTTTTCTTGACTGCAGGGTCTTCCTGGCATGCTCTTCTAGGCTCCCAACCCTGTGGTCTCACTGGGCCGGTGAATCTGGCACCTCAAAGGCTGAGCATGTGGGGCAGCCCTCACATCATCCTGGCTGGGTATGCAATGAAGCCACTCTGGCCGGAAAGAGACTTTGATCTCTTCTGGGACGTACTGAGTGCCAACTCTTCACCTTGAACCTTTTGGGTTGATGAAGTCCAGGAACCAAAATTAGGGTTGGATGAGGGGCTTTTGAATATCCACCCATAGGCTATGTGAACATAAATTAAAAGGAAGATTCTTTGAGGTTGGGGACCGCTATTGGAGCCATCTCTTACATACACTGGCAGGAACTGATAACTTTGAGTTTGTTAACATGCCTAAGGAATAGGCCAGACTTGCCCTCTCCAGATGGAAAATCCAGGACAAAGTACACGAGAGCCAGACACCATCCGGTAAGAGGTGAGTGAACTAGAGGTAAGCCCATGGACTTCAGACTTTTTTCTGTGGGAACTGAAAAAATCCTTTGTTGTCCCAGGACATATCACCTGAATGAGCCACTGGACATCCCTGCCCCTGGGGTGAGAGGAGGTCAGGATGAGCATCATCCCGACAACCAACCCTGAATAGTTTCCAGTACGGGTGGGAGGTTAAGAGCCTGGCTCTGGGCTTTAGCCTGGGCTCTGTTAGCATTTGCCCAGAACAGGAGCAAGAAGCAGGACCTTCTCATGTGCCAGCCTCACTTCCTCCTCTGTCAAAGGAATGGCTATGGGGATCAGTGAGATCACGTATGAAAATCACCTTGAACTCCACCTACTTATAGTAAATGCTCTTTAAATGCCAGCTCCTATCATATTTTCTCTGTTGTTTCTGTTCTGGGGTCTCAGAGTACTTTCCTACCTTGAAAGACCACAAGGTATTAGATGTTACAGAACCCTGCCTTCGCTGAGGGAAGAGGAGCATCCCAAGGGCCCCTCAGGACTCCACTGTCCCTTGCCTCCTGGGGCCCACCATCTCCACAATGGATGGCACCTCTATACAGTTCCCCAGTTCAGGCATCCTTTCCCAAAGAACACCCCTTCCTCCGACCTTCCCTCCACTTTCACAGAGCTGGGAAGATTGCCAGGAAGCCCTCTATGGGTCAGCAGGGATCTCCTGAGGAAGGCCCCCTCCTCAAGGGGAATGGTGGCGAAGCTTAACCAGGGCTAATGAGGGCCATTCACAGCTCTTCATTTTACACGTCCTGGATTAAACCCTGGCATCACTTGAGTCTTACCTGGAAGAGATCTTAAGAAATATCAGGAAGAATCCTCTCAGTGAACAGCAGGTAATTTTACTCCTGGAAGGTTCAGATGACTTCCCAGAGTCACACAGCTACTGAGTGACAGAGCTACAAAGCAGGGGCCCAGAGCCAGATTCTAGGGCTCTGTCCTCCACACTTCACGGCCTCCCACCCGTCACTAGAAAGTGACATAAGGCCTAGAGAATGAGTCCCCATCGCCCCCTCCCCCTCCAAAGTCAGGATACATTTTCTTCTCAGGTAGGCCAAAAGGGTTGTTTCTGGGTCCGCATTCTTCTCCACCACCTATAAGAGTCAAAAAAGAAAGAAAATAAATCCTAGGTATACTTAGCCACTGTCTTGCCCAAGAATCTGTGGAGTTAATAAGGATGTGCTAAATATGTCATGAAAACCAAGGTCTTTTTCTTGATAATTCCACAAGAATGAACATACGAACTACAAGCCGTTCTGTGTACATGCGGATATTCTCCAATTCTAAAATTCTACCTTAGTGCTTTGCTCTGGACCTACCACGGAGGGCTTAGGTATTGCACCTGCCGTGTTGGGCTGGCCAGGCAGAGCCCCCTTAAAGTCAAACATCTCATTTCCAGCTGTTAGGTCACACCTGTGAATGCCAGGGACAGCTAAGAATGGCAGCATGCAGGTCTCTGGCTATGCCTCCCAGCATGTACATTCTCAGACGGTAGAGAGCCGGTCTGTTGGCCTGTGTTCACAGGGAGTATTGTGTGTGTTGGGCTAGCACAGTCAATAACATTAACACATGTGAGATGTGGAGGAGATCTCAACCCAAAGGCCCACAAATGATGTATTCAACAAGAGGAAAATGTGGTCTACAAAGTGAGGTACCAGTTTTCAATGCAAATAGTCAAAGGAAATCCATGACAACCTGTTTCACTACTCACATTCATCCTATGTTATCAAGGGTAATAGGGTTTGGGTGATTGGGATGATTAAAGAGAGAGAATTTGTGACAAGAATTTCTTTCCAGAGAATGGTGCTGTGAGACTTACATCTTCTTAAGCTTCAGGAGAGGAGGTATCTCACGCCTCAAACTTTGTGAGGGGGCTTCCATAGTCCTACATGTGAAGCTAACATACTGCCCTTGTAGAACAGGGGATATAGCGGTCTGCGTATCTAAAAGCTAGAGATAGGCTTACTGAAGAAGAAATGGCAGCATTGGAATTGGTGAGCACTCTCAGAGTTTGGGAAAGCAGAGGATGTGGAGGGTTGCCTGAGGACCTAGTGTAGTCCATGCAGAAGAGGGAAAGTTGGTGTGGAGTTGTTTAAATCATCCCCAGAACGCTGACTGCAGAGGGTGATGGGACCTCCAACAGAGTCTGTGTGGAGTAGTCCTCCCTAAACTGGAGACTGAGGAAGAGCAGCAGGCCAGAGGAAAACACATGCCTGATGTCGTGAGACTTGCAGTTGAATGCTCCCCGTGGTGGGAAGCCATCTTAACCAGCACTGATTAGATGAGAACTTTCTTGCTATCCTCACCTCTCTATCCTGAATTGAGACTGTGTATGGAAACATAGAAATGACCACAGCACTGCTTTATTGATTAGGAGCAACCCAACAAGTCATAAAACTGACAGAATTTGCCCCTTGAAGAAAGTTTAAAGGAAAATAGAAAAACAAATTAGCTTTCTTTTATTACACCCCACAGATCCAGTTTGTCCAAAGTCCTGGTTACAAGGTGCACACAAGGAGTTATTTCTTTTCTCTCAGAGAAGTCATAAACACACAAATAAAGATCCCTGCCTCCTTTCCTGCAGGAATAAGCCTCTTAGCTTACTACTTCCCCCCAAATTGTAGCTTCTGCTTATCGTCCAACTCAGCTTTCTTCACATCTGCCCCCTGTTCTGTGCCTTCTGTGCCTTCCCATGTGTTCAAGATAACATCCAAGTTCCTTAGACTGTCTTCCAAGGCCTTTTTCCATTATGTTACTAATCTTCATTTTCAGCCTTTTCTTCTTCTACTATCCTGACAATATAGTCTTTATACTATAGTGAAACCTCTCCAGCAAAGACTTTTTATATCACTCCAGGCACACTTGGTCCAACCTTCCTTGAATTCCTACAGAGAATGGCTGTGCCACCTCACAGCACGGCTACAGGGTTGCTCCGGTAAACTCCACAGAATCCTCTCTCAACAGGACGCCAGTGGGCATTCTGAAGGACAAACGCTTCGTGGGGATATGAGCTTAGGAAATGCTGGGTTCAGCAGATTGCTCTGATAAAATTTAAGCATCAAAACAAATAATAGCTCTAATGGATTATAAACCATTAAATAAAACTAAAATTACGAGTCCAAAGTGGTAACTGATAAATAAACAGACTGGAGAGAAAGAAAGTTCTTTCTGACAGAAGAGTTCCAACTAATGAATACAGTTAGCCTAATCTTGCAATCAGCACAATAACTGACCAAGTCAAGAAACATCAATGGGAGCTAAAACTAGTGGGTGAAAGGTTGATGATCAAGATAGTTTCACAGACTCAGAGGATCTTCTCATGAATTATGGATTTACTCATCCCTAAAGAAGAGTAGAATCTTGTCCTGTCACACACAAACTGATGGCATAACAAATAATAGAATCTTAGAGTAAGACACGGCCTTGGAAGTCACTGAATCCAGGTGCTCAGTCGCAAACATTGACTAGAAAAATTCCACAGAAGATGCTTTGTGCGGGTAGCCCTTCCAGAAAGCCAACTCTACTGTTTCTTGACACTCTCCAACGCAACCGCTGAGTGCAACAAAGTTGTTGGAAATGTCAGATGCCAAAGTCTCACAAGCGTCAACAGGGAAGTTTGCCCTGCCTCATGGCTAGCTGCCAGATGCCAGTCCTAAAAAGAAATCTACAGGGAGAGACACACCGAACCCGGAAGAACACGGCTGACCTCATCCTCAGTGCCTCCTGGTGGCACCCCTCAAACTAAATCCAACGGTCTTCAGAGCACGGATGTTGCCATGGCTCATGCAATTCCCTTGCTAGTCACGCAAACACATCCTGACAATTTAACCACTGCACGCCCTGTGAAGTACATTTTCGTTCTTGAAAATTACCTCAAACGTCACCCAATCTCTCAACTCAAAAGTGACAATAGAGCAAAACAGATAAAACTACCCTTGTTTGGAGGGGGTTGGGCACCTTGGACACATTTATCACTCACACCATCCACATGGCCATTTACAAGATAAAACTATGGCTGTCCTTTTACTGTCCCTCTCATTCCCTACTGGGTTTCCGGAGCAGGCCAGGCTACCCCAGCAGTGGTGGGGAGGAAGGGGATGGGATTAGGCACGTGCTTACACCCCCCCCCCCCCCTCACCTGCAGTGAAATTGGCAAACATTCATAGCCTTGCTGTGCCTGGAAGACTGGGACCCACATCATAAGGCCCCCTCTGCTCCACAACCCCTACCTTCTCCACATCCCTATGCACCAGTGGAGGTCACCCAAGGGGCTATTTTATCAAAGTAAGAGACTAGAAACATTTATTGCAATACTGGGGAGGGGGAGAGGGGGAGAGAAACATGCCCCTTACGGGGAGGAAAAAAAAAAAACAAAAAACTGTGGCTTGCCACAAGGTGTCAGTAAATGTCCTCACAAGTTAGCTGTCATATTTACCTATGTGAAATATCTGAATCAAAGGCTACGAACATCTTCTATCTCGGTATTAGCAAGAAAACAAGTTCCTGCTCCTTCTCTCAGTAAAGACAACAACGAAAGCCTCAGGATGTGTTGGAATAAACACAAAGACGGAGGCGTGGCGGGTGACCTCCAGTCCCATCCAGGACCCTGTGCCCTTTTCCGGCTTTGTGCCAGGGTCTCTGCTGCTGCAGAGTCGCTGGCAACTCAGACCGCTCTTCTCGCCTGCCTCCCCCCCCCCACTCCTTTGCCCCTGGAGTGTTTTGACTGTGTTCTAGCTCTGAGAAGGTTTTCTCTCCCCAGTGTTACCCCAAATGCAGCAAGGCTTTGGAGGGAGAGAGAGAAAGAGAATAGGAAAGAGAGAACAGGCCTCTTCCAAAGGACAAACTTCAATTCTGGGGAGCGGAGAAGCCAAACCAAAGGCCAGCTGGATCTTACCTTTTTGCCATTCACAAAGAAAACCAACTCATCCGCTGTCATTGTTACGGGATGGGGTGTGGGCCCCCTGCCTCCAGGTGCTTTGCTCCCAAGAGGCACCAGCAGTTATGGCCCCTTGACAACTTGGAAACTACACCTCCCAATAAAATGAAACCTGGCCAGCCAATGGGAAGAAACCAGCCTAGAGCCTCAGGGCACAGGGTGTTCTTGGCAAAAGCTACCGGTTTACATAATCAAGAAAAATGCAAACACTCCTACCTGGTAAATCGCCCTCCCCACACCTGTGTCAAAGAGCACAGTGGGAGGCCCGTGCAGAAACCCAGAAACCCGGAAGGGGAGGGCCTTGCCACCAAGTGACCTGCTGTCATTAGCACTGCCCTCATGGAACCTGCTTCTCCCCACTGCCGCAGCCACAGAAGGAAGAAGGGCCATGCGCAGAGCCACGGCAGTAGAAATGACCCACACCCTCCACGTCCACACTTGTCATTTTACCATTCAGGTTTACAGCAACCCAGACTCAGCACTTAGACAAAGGACTCATTCTCCCACAGCCTGGAGGACCACAGGGGTCACAAGCCACGGAGCCCAGTGATCCAGAAGCAAAACCTAGCATTGGACCTCAGCATTGTCGTCCTCAGAACTCAGCTGGTTTCATCCTGTAAATGGGTATATGCATGACCCCAAGAGCTGAGTGCCTGAGAGGCAAATGATACGTTTTAGCAGTACTTGGTAAGTTTGCCAAGAACCCAAATATTTCCAACTATTGCACCTGTATTCTCAACAGCACAACAAAAATCATCCTGATAACAAACCATTTTTGAAGTTTTTCTTTTGTTTATTTCTCTCAGGGAAAGGCCTCTCATTGGCTCCCAGAGTAACTCCTAAGAATATTTCAAAATATCAACAATAAACCAAAATCGATATCAATTAGTTAAAACAGCCACACCATAGAGGCACAGGCCAACTTAACACAGAGCTGAAAGCCTTCTCCCATCCAGTATGAATTTCTGGTGTGAACACACCTGAACGTCGCCCACCTGGGCAGCGCCATAGGCTCTCTGTGGTCAGCACCCACCTGTGCCTCCCAGCTCACACACGTGCACACACACGAGTGTTCCCGCCCATCTTCTTCAGTCCTCTAACAACGCACGTGGCCACTCAGCCAGCCTCTCTGAAGGAGGTCACTTCCCCTGAGCCCCTCGAAGGCTACCTGGAGGAAGAAAGGAGGATCAGGCAGAAGTAGTCGGTGTAGCAACAGCTCACTGAAACCGCAGACTGCCAGGACATTGTCAACACAATGCCCTCTTGCTCCACAGACTTTATTTAAGCAGGAGATAAAATCTCACTTGTAGGGTGACCAAGCGTCCCTGTTTGGTCCCCACTATCCTGCTTTAAACACTGATACTGGGACCAACCTCTCAGTCCAGGACAAAGTGGGATGACCGGTCACCATAAAACAATGGTTCTTAACTGGGGGGTTGGCGGGAGGAGATATTCCCATGTCCTTACCGTGACTGAGAGGTGCTACTGGCATCTAGTGGATAAGAAACTGGGGACTGGGGATGCTACTAAACACCCTGCAATGCAGAGGACAGCACCCCCCTCCCCGCCACACACACACACACACACACACACACACACACACACACACCAAAGAATTATCTGGTCTTTAAATGTCAATAGAGGCAAGATTGAGAAGTGCTCCAAAAGGAAGAAGAAGGAAGGAGGTGGGAGAGGTAGAAGGACTGAGTCTGGGTGGTATTTCATAATAGGGCAATATTCCCCTGACCACACTCACATCTCTGTGGTTGACAGGCTTTTCCTCCATCCACTGATCCAACCAGTTTTGCAAGGGTTCCACTTCCTCCTGGCTAGACTGCAGCCAAAGCCCCAGGAGACTCTCAAGGTGAAGGTGGGGGGCAGAGGAAAGAGCTCAGTGTTGAGGGTTGGGTAGTCAGGCTTAAATAATGGCTCTAGAACTGCTGTGTGACCTTTGGCAAAAATCACTCTCTTGGTCTCAATCTCATCTGTGAAATGGGGGTGACTGCCTACTTTGTAAGAATCCTGTCTAGTAAGAATTAAATGAGACCCAGGTTAGGCAGCTGACCTTCAGCCTCTTTCTCTAGTCTAGACGTGAAATTCCTTGGTTACTGTGAGCATTAAAAAAACAAAAGAGTAATAAATGTTTAATAACGGCCTTTGTTGTCATTCAGATTTTATTTCTGTACTAACTGTAGTAACTGTTTTATCTCCGGAATACTGAGATTTGGCAAAACTTTGACTTTGTACCCTTGCTCATTATCCAACAGAAAACAAGGACCATTTCCTTCTCTGTAAGTTTTCAACATGTCACAAATTAGAAGAAAACAGTCCAAAGTAAGCATTTCCTCCCCGCCCCCCACCTACCGCCCAGCTGAAGAATTTCTGTATATGCTTTCCAGGTTGGGATGAATTCTTAAATTTGGGCTGAATGAATGGGATCTCAGGGCTTGAGATAGGGCCACTATGGCTTACACTATGTGAACTTACCCTGTTTTCCCTAAGGAATGCCTTGGTTTATAATAGATACTGTGTGGGCACGTGAAGTCTCAAAGTCCACAGAAAAGCCAAATGAGTCCCGAGGCCCCCTGAACAGAAGCATCGTCCCTTCTGGAACAACACTTGTGGGAAATCACTAGAGTGAAGAATGAAAACACTGCCGAGAGAAGTCCTTATTTCTGGAACAGTGAGCTCCCTTGGGTCCAAGCACCCCCTGGAGGAAAAGCAACTCAGGAGAACTTTTGGAATATTCTCTGGAGGTCTGATCAGAGCCAGACAACAGCTGTCCAGCCTCTATTACTTTGGAGGGGTGCTCCGGCAGGCAGGCCACGCACACATCCGGACAGGTCCTGATGCCTGCAGAAGTCCTGCTCCCAGTCCTGAACCAGCCTGGGCTGCCTCACTCTGTTGGGGCTCCCTTCTTTGCTTCACACCTGAATTTGCATTTTGATCTGTACTTTAGGGCATTTTCTGTTTTTGTTTTTTTTTTTTTTCACTTTCGACAAACTTCACTTGAAAAGAAAAAACTGGGGTACCTGGGTGTCTCAGTCGGTTAAGCATCCAACTTCATCTCAGGTCATGATCTTGTGGTTGGTGGGTTCAAGCCCCATATCAGGCTCTCTGCTAACAGCACAGAACCTGGAGCCTGCTTCAGATTCTGTGTCTCCTCCTCTCTCTGCTCTTCCCATGCTCATGCTTTGTCTCTCTCTCTCATAGCAAATAAATGATAAGAAAAAAAAGAATCACTTTTCTTTCAAAATATTCCATTGCTCGGTTTTTTTTTTTTTTTTTTGGCGGGGGGTGGGTTTCTTTTATGAAGTTTGTTTTTGTTTTTTGTTTCTTTCCTAAGACTGGTCTCCCTCTTAGATATGCTCATGCTGGATTCAAGATTTTGCTATGTTCCCGGAACATCGCTGTGCAGGACCTGCCTTCCCGTGTGCTCCCAGACATCTAGATTGTTATCCAGCCCTAATCACATTCTTGACACCTGAATAGCGTATTATGATTTCATTTGATCTTTATAGCAGCCCTGCAAGATGAGCAGGGAAGTTATTATTATCTCCTCTTTCCAGACAAAGAAGATGAGGGGCAAAGAGGTTGACTTGCCAATAATGCCACAGCACGCTTGTCTGTTACCCACTCCCCAGCAGAGAAATCATCTCTTGGACGGTTCTCCCCTAACGTGGAGCATACACGCAGGACTGTCAGCGTGGCATTCTCAGTGCAGCTGGAATCCAGCCTGCTGGTGGCTGAAGTGTCTTCCATGCCTGGGTGGTGAGCCCTGGGTGGGGAGCAGAACTGCGTCACTGCTGTGTCGCCGGGGCCTAGTGTACTGCCAGGTGTGCAAGAAGGATCAATAAATGCTGTTGGATGAGCCCACAATGCAAGAATAGGGTGTATTTTCAGAAATGTCTAAGCCCCTGACTTTTTTCTTGATTCATTAGATTTTTTTTTAGTATAGTTGGCACAGATTACATTGGTTTCAACTGTATAACGTAGGTATTAAATGCCTCTGTATATTGTGCTGTGCTCACCACAGACGTAGCTCCCTTCTGTCACCATACGACACTATTACGATATCACTGACTACATTCCCTATGCTGTACTTGTCATCCGTATCACTTATTCGTTCCATAACTAGAAGCCCACACTTCCCACACCCCTTCACCCGTTTGCCCATCCCTCTACCGCCCTCCCCCTGGCAACCAGCAGGTCTCTGTATGGATAGATCCGATTCTGATTTGTGTTTGTTTGTTCACTTCTTTTGTTTCTTTAGATTCCCCATATAACTGAAGTCGTATGGTATTTGGCTTTCTCAATCTGACTTTTCTCACTTAGCATAATGCCCACTAGGTCCCCTGACTCTTATTGAATAACAGAACTTTCTTCCATGTTATTAGCAACATTCAGTTCCTTCCTAGCTCCTTTCCAACTAACCTTCTATTGTTGATATTAGGTAACCAGCTAGTATTCGTCAGCAACAAGTCATCCTTTATTACTTTGGAGGAAATCAACCCTTGATATTCTACACACATCTGGGAAGTAGATCCTTCTAGAATCAAGAAGTTGGTATTATTGAAAAAGGAACTGAGTCAAAACTAAAAGCTTCTGAATTTCACCCTAGGCCAGTTATTGCAGGCACACAAAAGCTCAAGGAATAGAAAAAGCCCAGAAGCAATTTAAACCCACTTTGTCTGCATCTGTTATGTTTTTTGATAACGTCTTTTGTACTCAATAAACTCTGTAACCCTGGGGGCATTTGTGGCGAGGACAATATGGGCTTGTCTGGACAGAATGTAAGGTCTCTCTTTCCAATCTGAGCGCTCCAGCACAACGCAGGAAGGAGAGTCCTTAGTTGTAGCTCATGCAAAGGATCAACTCACATTTGCTCTGTAGACAATATGGCCCAGTGAGTAGCCATGTAGGAAAATTATTTTCACAATTTGTTTGCACCTCCTATTCCTCTCACCTGACTTGTTTTCCTTATTATCATCTGAAATACTATACAATGTACCCACTTATGTGTTTATTGTCTGCACCCTGGTCTCTCTGCACCCAAGAGAATACAAGTATGGCAGACATGTCTACCTTTTCACCAAATATTCATGCCCTCCTTCTCTAATGAAGAGTTTCTGCTGAGAGATCACTCACCATTTCCCATCCCCTTATATGCGAGGCAGCCCTATGACTGGGTCCTCATGAATATAATATGGCCGAATGTGGTGTTCACAGTATCCTGGCTCCCACTCTCTCTCTCTCTCCCACTTTCTGATCACTAATGTCAATGCCCAGGGTGACCTTGGAAGTCACACACTGAAAATGGCAGAACTTCCAGTTAGCCCAAGTGCTTTAAAAAATCAATCTAGGAGGAGCCAAGATGGTGAAACAGCATGGAAGTTTTTTGTGTGTCTCGCGTCCATGATATACAGCCAGACCAACACTAAACCATCCTGCACACCTAGAAAACTGACCTGAGGATTAACACAACAATCTGCACACCCCGAACCACAGAATTCAGGAGGTATACGGCGCAGAGAGGTGAACTGGGGGAGAGAGAAACCTCTGAGGGAAGGATGTGTTTTTCTGTGTGGGGAGAGGACAGACAGGGGAGGGAGAATAGAAGAAAAGCACCTCCCCCCACCCCTGAAAGCAGCTGGAGAGAAAGCAGAAACTTGGGAACAGCCATAGGGACTGAACTAAAAAGGGAGAAAGGAGAAAGGAGAGGGATTAAATTCCATTAAGACTGTAAACAAGGGGAGCTCAGAGTGCAACTTTGCAGCTCGATACCTGGTGGTGCTCTGGTGGGAAGGGCAAATCCCCAGGAGCAGAGTGGGGTGTGGGAGGTTCTTGGGCCACAAGGGGAAGAGCAGTTCCATGGCTGGAAGGACATTTGGTAGCGGCTGTGAGACAACCTGGGCCCAGCAAGACCCCAGAGAACGGCCACATTCGCTGGTGCTGGAACAAGGTCATTAAGGGTGAAACCTGGTGCCAGATGTGCGTTGTGATTTTCCACAATCCTTGAAACGCTGCTGCTACACTATCTCGCGAACCTTTTCTGGGGTGGGTGGCCCCTGGCCACAGTCTCGGGACACCGGCAACAGCAGGGTCCAGCGAGCGTTCCTGGGTGCAGCCGGCATTGGGCCATTGCTCATTCGGCCATTGTTCAGTGAGACCCTCCCACAGGGGGGGAACAGGTCAAAGCCGCAGTCCTTCGGAAGTAAAGGGCCGGGGAAAACAGCCACCTCTGAGACAAAACTTGGGAGAGAGGTACTGCCTGGGGCCTGGTTACAGAGAGTGAAAAAGCGGGGAGTGACGAGAGCTGAAGACAGACGAAGGTGTGCGATTGCTGATCCGGGAGAACAGACTAGCTGGAGGGCGCCATTGTCGCTGTGCCCGCGCATGCACATACGCACCTATGAGCGCCGCAACAAATCACCCGGCAGGCTAGCAGTGCCATCTAGTGGAGAGCGGAGCTGTTACACCGAGCCCCGCCCACTGGGCCAACTTGGCTCTTCAAGAACACAATTCTCACCACTGGCTAATTTATGGAATATAAAGAGCTACATGGACTCACCTCTAGGGGAAATGAAACAATTTCAGTCCTACTTCAATCTGTTAGCAGGTTCATCTATTCAATTGTTTTTTCTTTTTCCATTCTCTCTTTTAAATTCTTTTCTTTTTCTTGAATGCAGGAAGAGAAAAACTTCATTTTTACTTTCAATCCTTTTTAAAAATATTTTTATTTAATTTTTCTTACTATATTTTTTGCTTTTATGTAATTTTTAAAATCGATCTTACTAATTTTATTTTGTCTACTCCAGTGTATTCACTTTTTCAAATTTTCAAATGATTTTTTTTCCTTTTTTCTTATCTTTTTTCTCTTTTTTGTTTCTTTTCTTTTTTCTTAAAAACAGACAATGAAAAAATTCATATTTCTTTTTAATTTTTATCAAAAATATTTTCCTTTATTTTTTTCTACTATATTCTTTACTTTTGTGTATATTTTTTCAAATTCTATTTTACCCCCATCATCTCATTTTAGTCTACTTCAGTGTATTCATTTTTTCAAATTCTCAAATGATTTCCTTTTTTCCCCCACCCCCCGTTTTTTTTCTTTTTTTTTCTCTAATCTGTCAAACCACTTTCAACACACAGACCAAAGCACACCTAGGATCTAGCATCATCTATTCCTTTTGGGTGTGTGTGTGTTTAATTTTTAATATTAATATTTTTTTAATTTTCATATTTTTCATTTCAATTTTTCTACCTCATTAATTCCTTTTCTCCCTTCAAAATGACGAAATTAAGGAATTCACCCCAAAAGAAAAAGCACAAAGAAAAGACAGCCAGGGATTTAACCAACACAGATACAAGCAAGATGTCTGAACCAGAATTTAGAATCACGATAATAAGAATACTAGCTGGAGTTGAAAATAGATTCAAATCCCTTCTGCAGGGATAAAAGAAGTAAAAAATAGCCAGAATGAAATTAAAAATGCTACAACTGACTTGCAATCACAGATTGCAAGCGGCAAGGATGGATGAGACAGAACAGAGAATCAGCGATAGAGAGGACAAACTTATAGAGAATAACAAAGCAGAAAAAAAGAGGGAGATTAAGGCAAAAGAGCACTATTTAAGAATTGGAGAAATCAGTGACTCATTAAAAAGGAACAACATCAGAATCATAGGGGTCCCAGAAGAGGAAGAGAGAGAAATAGAGGTAGAAGGGTTATGTGAGCAAATCATAGCGAAACACTTTCCTAACCTGGGGATAGACAGAGACATTGAAATCCAGGAAGCACAGAGGACCCCCATTAGATTCAACAAAAACTGACCATCCCCAAGGCATATCATAGTCAAATTCACAAAATACTCAGGCAAGGAGAGAATCATGAAAGCATCAAGGGAAAAAAAGCCCCTAACCTACAAGGGAAGACAGATCAGGCTTGCAGCAGTCCTATCCAAAGAAACTTGGCTGGCCAGAAAGGAGTAGCAGGATATATTCAGTGTGCTGAATCAGAAAAATATGCAGCCAAGAATTCTTTATCCAGCAAGGCTGTCATTCAAAATAGAAGGAGAGATAAAAAGTTTCCCACACAAACCAAACTTAAACGACCATGTGACCACCAAACCAGCCCTGCAAGAAATTTTAAGGGGGACTCTCTGAGGGGAGAAAAGATGAAAAAAAAAAATATATATATATATAGAGAGAGAGAGAGAGAGACAGAGAGAGAGAGAACAGATTCTCTGAAGCCAAGCGCAGATGAGAGGCCCACGGAAGAGGGTAGGAAGGGCGGAGAGGCGGTGCGCACTACACGGACTGGCGGGAGGGAGCCAGGGTGGAGGGGCAGCCTGCCGGCCAAGCAGAGCCCCTGAGTCTGGCTTGCTAATGCGGAGTGGCCAGATGGAGTGTGTTCTGACAGCAAGCAGGACTTAACATCTGGAAGGTTATAAGGTAACAGCTCTGCTCGGAGAGCAGGAAGGCTGGAGGACAAGGGGAGGGAGAGTTGCTGAGCCCCGGACGACAGAGCTCAGCTTGGTGGGGAACAAAGGCGCTCGCCAGCCAGCGCCACCTCCCTCGCCCATCCCCCAGCCAAAATCCCAAAGGGAACCAGTTCCTGTCAGGGAACTCGCTTGCACCACACAAACACCCAACGCTGTGCTTCTGCGGATCCATCCCTCCAGCTGCGGGTCTGACTCCCTCCAGTTGCTGCAGGGCCCCTCCCAAGGCGGATCACCTAAGGAGAAGCGAGCTGAGCCTGCCCCTTCCACTCCTGTGCACCTTGCTGATCCACCCCAGCTAATACACCAGATCCCAGCACCACAAGTCTGGCAGTGTGCAAGTAGCCCAGACGGGCCACGGCACCCCACAGTGAAACCTGCCCCTTGGAGAGGGGAAGAGAAGGTACACACCAGTCTGACTGTGACCCCAGCGGTGGGCTGGGGGCAGACATCAGGTCTGACTGCAGCCCCGCACACCAATGCAAGTTATTCAAGACAGCACAGGGGAACTATCCTGCAGTTCTGTCCAAAATGATGAAACGGAAGAATTCCCCTCAAAAGAATCTCCAGGAAATAACAACAGCTAACAAACTGATCAAAAACGATTTAAACAATATAACAGAAAGTGAATTTAGAATAATAGTCATAAAATTAATCGCTGGGCTTGAAAACAGTATAGAGGACAGCAGAGAATCTCTTGCTACAGAGATCAAGGGACTGAAGAACAGCCAGGAGGAGCTAAAAAATGCTATCAATGAGCTGCATAATAAAATGGAGACAACTACGGCTCGGATTGAAGAGGCAGAGGAGAGAATAGGGGAACTAGAAGATAAAGTTATGGAAAAGAGGAAGCTGAGAAAAAGAGAGATAAAAAAAAATCCAGGAGTATGAGGGGAAAATTAGAGAACTAAGTGATGCACTAAAGAGAAATAATTTACGCATAATTGGTATTCCAGAGGAGGAAGAGAGAGGGAAAGGTGCTGAAGGTGTACTTGAAGAAATAATAGCTGAGTACTTCCCAGATCTGGGGAAGGAAAAAAGCATTGAAATCCAAGAGGCACAGAGAACTCCCTTCAGACGTAACTTGAATCGATCTTCTGCACGACATATCATAGTGAAACTGGCAAAATACAAGGATAAAGAGAAAATTCTGAAAGCAGCCAGGGATAAACATGCTCTAACATATAAAGGGAGACCTATAAGACTCGTGACCAATCTCTCTACTGAAACTCAGCAGGCCAGAAAGGAATGGCAGGAGATCTTCCATGTGATGAACAGAAAAAATATGCAGCCGAGAATCCTTTATCCAGCAAGTCTGTCATTTAGAATAGAAGGAGAGATAAAGGTCTTCCCAAACAAACAAAAACTGAAGGAATTCGTCACCACTAAACCAGCCCTACAAGAGATCCTAAGGGGGATCCTGTGAGACAAAGTACCAGAGACATCGCTACAAGCATGAAACCTATGGACATCACAATGACTCTAAACCCATATCTTTCTATAATAACACTGAACATAAATGGACTAAATGTGCCAACCAAAAGACATAGGGTATCAGAATGGATAAAAAAACAAGACCCATCTATTTGCTGTCTACAAGAGACTCATTTTAGACCTGAGGACACCTTCAGATTAAAAGTGAGGGGATGGAGAACTATTTATCATGCTACTGGAAGTCAAAAGAAAGCTGGAGTAGCCATACTTATATCAGACAAACTAGACTTTAAATTAAAGGCTATAACAAGAGATCAAGAAGGACATTATATAATAATTACAGGGTCTATCCATCAAGAAGAACTAACAATTATAAATGTCTATGCGCAGAATACGGGAGCCCCCAAATATATAACACAATTACTCACAAACGTAAGCAACCTTTTTGATAAGAATGTGGTAATTGCAGGGGACTTTAACACTCCACTTACAGAAATGGATAGATCAGCTAGACACAAGGTCAATAAAGAAACAAGGGCCCTGAATGATACATTGGATCAGATGGACTTGACAGATATATTTAGAACTCTGCATCCCAAAGCAACAGAATACACTTTCTTCTTGAGTGCACATGGGACATTCTCCAAGATAGATCACATATTGGGACACAAAACAGCCCTTCATAAGTATACAAGAATTGAGATCATACCATGCATACTTTCAGACCACAGTGCCATGAAGCTTGAAATCAACCACAGAAAAAAGTCTGGAAAACCTCCAAAAGCATGGAGGTTAAAGAACACCCTACTCAAGAATGAGTGGGTCAACTAGGCAATTAGAGAAGACATTTAAAAATATATGGAAACAAACGAAAATGAAAATACAACAATCCAAACGCTTTGGGATGCAGTGAAGGCAGTCCTGAGAGGAAAATACATTGCAATCCAGGCCTATCTCAAGAAACAAGAAATATCCCAAATATAAAATCTAACAGCACACCTAATCGAAATAGAAGCAGAACAGCAAAGGCAGGCTAAACCCAGCAGAAGAAAAGAAATAATAAAGATCAGAGCAGAAATACACAATATAGAATCTAAAAACACTGTAGAGCAGATCAATGAAACCAAGGGTTGTTTTTTTTTTGAAAAAAATAAACAAAATTGACAAACCTCTAGCCAGGCTTCTCAAAAAGAAAAGGGAGATGACCCACATAGATAAAATCATGAATGAAAATGGAATTATTACAACCAATCCCTCAAATATACAAGCAATTATCAGGGAATACTATGAAAAATTATATGCCAACAAATTGGACAACCTGGAAGAAATGGACAAATTCCTAAACACCCACACGCTTCCAAAACTCAATCAGGAGGAAATAGAAAGCTTGAACAGACCCATAACCATAACCAGCGAAGAAATTGAATCAGTCATCAAAAATCTCCCAACAAATAAGAGTTGAGGGCCAGTTGGCTTCCCAGGGGAGTTCTACCAGACGTTTAAAGCAGAGATAATACCTATCCTTCTCAAGCTATTCCAAAAAATAGAAAGGGAAGGAAAACTTCCAGACTCACTCTATGAAGCCAGTATTACTTTGATTCCTAAACCAGACAGAGACCCAGTAAAAAAAGAGAACTACAGGCCAATATCCCTGATGAATATGGATGCAAAAATTCTCAATAAGATACTAGCAAATCGAATTCAACAGCATATAAAAAGAGTTATTCACCATGATCAAGTGGGATTCATCCCTGGGATGCAGGGCTGGTTCAACATTCGCAAATCAATCAACGTGAAACATCACATTAATAAAAGAAAAGATAAGAACCATATGATCTTGTCAATCGATGCAGAAAAGGCCTTTGACAAAATACAGCAACGTTTCTTAATAAAAACCCTCCAGAAAGTTGGGATAGAAGGAACGTACTTAAAGATCATAAAAGCCATTTATGAAAAGCCCACAGCTAACATCATCCTCAATGGGGAAAAACTGAGAGCTTTATCCCTGAGATCAGGAACACGACAGGGATGTCCACTCTCACCGCTGTTGTTTACCCTAGTGTTGGAATTTCTAGCATCAGCAATCAGACAACAAAAGGAACTCAAAGGCATCAAAATGGGCAAAGCTTTCACTTTTTGCAGATGACATGATATTATACATGGAAAATCCGATAGACTCCACCAAAAGTCTTCTAGAACTGATACATGAATTCAGCAAAGTCGTAGGATGCAAAATCAATGTACAGAAATCAGTTGCATTCTTATATACTAACAATGAAGCAACAGAAAGACAAATAAAGAAACTTGTCCCATTCACAATTGCACCAAGAAGCATAAAATACCTAGGCATAAATCTAACCAAAGATGTAAAAGAGCTGTATGCTGAAAACTATAGAAAGCTTATGAAGGAAATTGAAGAAGATATAAAGAAATGGAAAAACATTCCGTGCTCATGGATTGGAAGAACAAATCTTGTCAAAATGTCAATACTACATATACTACACATTCAATGCAATCCCAATCAAAATTGCACCAGCATTCTTCTAGAAGCTACAACAAGCAATCCTAAAATTCATAGGGAACCACAAAAGGCCCCGAATAGCCAAAGTAATTTTGAAGAAGAAGACCAAAGCGGGAGGCATCACAATCCCAGACTTTAGCCTCTACTACAAAGCTGTAATCATCAAGACAGCATGGTATTTGCACAAAAACAGACACACAGACCAATGGAATAGAATAGAAACCCCAGAACTAGACCCACAAATGTATGGCCAACTCATCTTTGACAAAGCAGGAAAGAACATCCAATGGAAAAGAGACAGTCTCTTTAACAAATGGTGCTGGGAGAACTGGACAGCAACATGCAGAAGGTTGAAACTAGACCACTTTCTCACACCATTCACAAAAATAAACTCAAAATGGATAAAGGACCTGAATGTGAGACAGGAAACCATCAAAACCCTAGAGGAGAAAGCAGGAAAAGACCTCTCTGACCTCAGTCGTAGCAATTTCTTGCTTGACACATCCCCAAAGGCAAGGGAATTAAAAGCAAAAATGAACTATTGGGACCTCATGAAGATAAAAAGCTTCTGCACAGCAAAGGAAACAACCAGCAAAACTGAAAGGCAACCACCGGAATGGGAAAAGATATTTGCAAATGACATATCGGACAAAGGGCTAGTATCCAAAATCTTAAAGAGCTCACCAAACTCCACACCCGAAAAACAAATAACCCAGTGAAGAATGGACAGAAAACATGAATAGACACTTCTCTAAAGAAGACATCCCGATGGCCAACAGGCACATGAAAAGATGCTCAACGTCGCTCCTCATCAGGGAAATACAAATCAAAACCACACTCAGATATCACCTCACGCCAGTCAGAGTGGCCAAAATGAACAAATCAGCAGACTATAGATGCTGGAGAGGATGTGGAGAAATGGGAACCCTCTTGCACTGTTGGTGGGAATGCAAATTGGTGCAGCCACTCTGGAAAACAGTGTGGAGGTTCCTCAAAAAATTAAAAAAGACCTACCCTATGACCCAGCAATATCACTGCTAGAAATTAACCCAAGGGATACAGGAGTACGGATGCATAGGGGCACTTGTACTCCAATGTTTATAGCAGCACTGTCAACAATAGCCCAATTATGGAAAGAGCCTAAATGTCCATCAACTGACGAATGGATAAAGAAATTGTGGTTTGTATACACAATGGAGTACTACGTGGCAATGAGAAAGAATGAAATATGGCCCTTTGTAGCAATGTGGTTGGAACTGGAGAGCGTTATGCTAAGTGAAATAAGCCATACAGAGAAAGACAGATACCATATGTTTTCACTCTTATGTGGATCCTGAGAAAGTTAACAGAAACCCATGGGGGAGAGGAAGGAAAAAAAAAAAAGAGGTTAGAGTGGGAGAGAGCCAAAGCATAAGAGACTCTTAAAAACTGAGACTAAACTGAGGGTTGGTGGGGGGTGGGAGGGAGGGGAAGGTGGGTGATGGGTATTCAGGAGGGCACATTTTGGGATGAGCACTGGGTGCTGTATGGAAACCAATTTGACAATAAATTTCATATATTGAATATATATATATTTGACAATAAATTTCATATATTGAATATATATATATGTATATACCAAAGGCAAGAAAAGATTAGAAAGGACCAGAGAACGCCACCAGAAACTCCAAATCTACAAGCGACATAATGGCAATAAATTCTTATCTTTCAGTACTCACTCTAAATGTCAATGGACTCAATGCTCCAATCAAAAGACATAGGGTAACAGAATGGATAAGAAAACAAGATCCATCTATATACTACTTAGAAGAGACCCACTTTAGACCTAAAGACACCTTCAGATTGAAAGTAAGGGGATGGAGAACCATCTATCATGCTAATGGTCAACAAAAGAAAGCCGGAGTAGCCATACTCATATCAGACAATCTAGACTTTAAAATAAAGACTGTATCAAGAGATGCAGAAGGGTATTATATCATAATCAAGGGGTCTATCCACCAAGAAGACCTAGCAATTGTAAACATCTATGCACCAAATGTGGAAGTACACCAATATAAAAATCAATTAATCACAAACATGAAGAAACTCATCAATAGTAATACCATAATAGTAGGAGACTTCAACACCCCACTCACCGAAATGGACAGATCATCTAATCAAAAAATCAACAAGGAAACAATGGCTTTGAATGACACACTGGACCAGATGGACTTAACAGATATATTCAGAACATTGCATCCTAAAGCAGCACAATATACATTCTTCTCCAGTGCACATGGAATGTTCTCCAGAATACACCATACAGTGGGACACAAATCAGCGCTAAGTAAGTACAAAAAGATTGAGATCATACTGTGCATATTTTCAGAACACAACACTATGAAACTCAAAATCAACCACAAGAAAAATTTGGAAAGGTAACAAATCCTTGGAGACTGAAGAACATCCTACTAAGGAATGAATGGGCTAACCAAGCAGTTAAAGAGAAATTAAAAAGTATATGGAAGTCAATGAAAATGATAACACCACAAGCCAAAACCTCTGGGAGGCAGCAAAGGTGGTCATAAGAGGAAAGTGTATAGGAATCCAGGCCTTCCAAAGAAGGAAGAAAGATCTCAGATATACAACCTAACCTTACGCCTTAAGGAGCTGGAAAAAGAACAGCAAACAAAACCCAAAACCAGCAGAAGACAGGAAGTAATAAAGATGAGAGCAGAAATTAATGCTATCAAATCCAAAAAAAAAAAAAAAAAACAGTAGAACAGATCAATGAAACCAGAAGCTGGTTCTTGGAAAGAATTAACAAAACTGATAAACCACTAACCAGCCTGATCATGAAGAAAAAGGAAAGGACCCAAATAAATGAAATCAAGAATGAAAGACGAGGGGCGCCTGGGTGGCGCAGTCGGTTAAGCGTCCGACTTCAGCCAGGTCACGATCTTGCGGTCCATGAGTTCGAGCCCCGCGTCGGGCTCTGGGCTGATGGCTCAGAGCCTGGAGCCTGTTTCCGATTCTGTGTGTGTCTCTCTCTCTCTGCCCCTCCCCCGTTCATGCTCTGTCTCTCTCTGTCCCAAAAAATAAATAAACGTTGAAAAAAAAAATTAAAAAAAAAAAAAGAATGAAAGACGAGAGATCACAACTAACACAACAGAAATACAAGCAATAATAAGAGAAAATTATGAGCAATTATATGCCAATAAAATGGGCAATATGGAAGAAATGGACAAATTCCTAGAAACATACACACGACCAAAACTGAAACAGGAAGAAATAGAAAATTTGAAAGACCTATAACCAGGAAGGAAATCGAATTAGTCATCAAAAATCTGCAAAACACAAGAGTCCAGGGCCAGATGGCTTTCCAGGGGAATTCTACCAAACATTGAAGGAAGAGTTCATACCTATTCTCTGGAAACTGTTCCAAAAAATAGAAACGGAAGGAAAATTTCCAAACTCTTTCTATGAAGCCAGCATTACCGTGATTCCAAAACCAGACACAGACCCCACTAAAGAGGAGAACTAGAGACCAATTTCCCTGATGAACATGGATGCAAAAATCCTCAACAAGATATTAGCCAACCGAATCTAACAATACTTTAAAAAAATTATTCACCACGACCAAGCGGGATTTAAACCTGGGATGCAGGGCTGGTTCAATATCCGCAAAACAATCAATGTGACTCATCACATCAATAAAAGAAAGGACAAGAACCATATGATCCTCTCAATAGATGCACAGAAAGCATTTGACAAAATACAGCCTCCTTTCTTGATAAAAACCCTCAAGAAAGTAGGCATAGAAGGATCATACTTCAAGATCATACAAGCCATATATGAATGTCCCAAAGCTAATAACATCCTTGATGCGGAAAAACTGAGAGCTTTCCCCCTGAGGTCAGGAGCAAGACAGGGATGTCCACTCTCGCCACTGTAATTCAACACAGTATTGGAAGTCTTAGCCTCTGCAATCAGACAACACAAAGAAATAAAAGGCATCCAAATCGGCTAGGAGGAGGTCAAACTTTCACTCTTCGCAGATGACATGATATCTACATGGAAAACCCAAAATATTCCACCAAAAATCTGTTAGAACTGATTCATGAATTCAGCAAAGTTGCAGGTTATAAAATCAATGCCCAGAAATCGGTTGCATTCCTATACACCTACAATGAAGCGACAGAAAGAGAAATCAAGAATTCAATCCCATTTACAGTTGCACCAAAACCCATAAAATGGGCAGGAATAAATCTAATCAAAGAGGTGAAAAATCTATACAATGAAAACTGTAGAAAGCTTATGAAATTGAAGAAGACACAAAAAAATGGAAAAAGATTCCATGCTCCTGGATAGGAAGAACAAATATTGTTAAAATGCTGATACTACCCAAAGCAATCTACATATTCAATGCAATCCCTGGTGAAGAACACCAGCATTCTTCTCAGAGCTGGAACAAACAATCCTAAAATTTGTATGGAACCAGAAAAGACCCCGAATAGAAAAAGCAATCTTGAAAAAGAAAACCAAAGCAGGAGGCATCACAATCCCAGACTTCAAGCTATACTACAAAGCTATAATCATCAAGACAGTTTGGTATTGGCACAAGAACAGACCCTCAGATCAATGGAACAGAATAGAGAACGCAGAAATGGACCCACAAACATATGGCCGACTAATCTTTGTCAAAGTAGGAAAGAATATCCAATGGAATAAAGACAGTCTCTTCAGCAAGTGGTGCCAGGAAAACTGGTCCATGAAATGAAGAAGAATGAACCTGGACCACTTTCTTACACCATACAGAAAAATAAACCCAAAATGGATGAAAGACCTCAATGTAAGACAGAAAGCCATCACAATCCCCGAGGAGAAAGCAAGCAAAAATCTCTTTGATCTTGCCTGCAGCAATTTCTTACTCAACACGTCTCGGGAGGCAAGGGAAACAAAAGCAAAAATGAACTACTGGGTCCCCATCAAAATAAAAAGCTTCTGCACATTGAAAGAAACAATCAGCAAAACTGAAAGGCAACCGACAGAATGGGGAAAATATTTGCAAACGACATATGAGATAAAGGGTGAGTATCGAAATCTATAAAGAACTTCTCAAACTCAACACCCAAGAAACAAATAATCCAGTGAAGAAGTGGGAAAAAGACATGAATAGACACTTCTCCAAAGAACATATCCAGATGGCCAACCGACACATGAAAAATGCTCAACATCACTCATCATCAGAGAAATACAAATCAAAACCACAATGAGATGCCACCTCACGCCTGTCAGAATGGCTAACATTAACAACTCAGACAACAACAGATGTTGGTGAGGATTCAGAGAAAGAGGATCTCTTTTGCACTGTTGGTGGGAATGCAAACTGGTGCAGCCACTCTGGAAAATGGTATGGAGGTTCCTCAAAAAATTAAAAATAGAACTACCCTACAACCCAGCAATTGCACTACTAGGTATTTATCCAAGGGATACAGGTATGCTGCTTCAAAGGAGCACATGCACCCCCATGTTTATAGCAGCACTATCAACAATAGCCAAAGTATGGAAAGAGCCCAAATGTCCATCGGTGGATGAATGGATAAAGAAGATGTAGTATATATATATATATATATATATATATATATATATACACATATACATATGTATATATATACACATATACATATGTATATATATACATATACATATATATACATATATATATATATATATATACACACACAATAGAGTATTGCTCAGCAATCAAAAAGAATGAAATCTTGCCATTTGCAACTACGTGGATGGAACTAGAGAGTATTATGCTAAGCGAAATTAGTCACTCAGAGAAAGACAAAAATCATATGACTTCACTCATATGAGGATGTTAAGACACAGAACAGATGAACATCAGGGAAGGGAAGCAAAAATTTTTAAAAAATTAAAAGAATACCAGAAATTGGATGGTTTATAAACAACAGAAAAAAAAATTCAACTTCTGACAATGTGAAGTTTTAATTAAATGAATGTTCTGCTGCTTCAAATGGATATAAATGTTGTAGAAAATGTAAAATCATTCAGCACCCAGCTGAGCTCAAAAGAGAGAAAGGGAAACCCCCAAGTTCTGTAAAGGAAGAGGGAACTCAAAGTCAGAATGTCGAGAGCAAGAGCTCCAAAAACAGATTCCTAACCCAGTTGGTGCAACTACCAGATGGGGGGGGGGGCTGTGTTATCCTTGGTCTCTGGGTGACTATGTAAAGTGGACCCCCATCAACATCCTTTGATATTGACATGGGAATGAAGAAACTAAATCCCAAGCATAATAAATTAAAAGTTTCTCCATACCAGGACACCTGGGTGGCTCAGTGGGTTAAGCATCTGACTTTGGCTCAGGTCATGATCTCACAGTTTGTGAGTTTGAGCCCTGCATCGGGCTCTGTGCTGACATCGGAGCCTGCTTGGGATTCTCTCTCTCACTCTCTCTCTCTGCCCTGCCCCCAAAATAAATAAACATTTTTTAAAAAATAAATAAAAAGTTTCTCCCTACACCTAGATAATGGAACACCCTAAAATAAAATATCTTAACAGAAGAAAAGCAGCTAGTGAGGGAGAAGATATTTTACCTGCCAAGGAAAGACCCTTAGGCTGCCATCAGAAAAACATGGTCCATAGATTGGGAGACACCACTGCCACCTGCAATGCAGTGCCCAGCGAAAGCATTATTTGAGAAGGAAGGAAAAAATAAAGACATTTTTACAAAAGACTGAGTTGACCATTTATAATGTCTGAAAAAACTGCTAAAGGATGTGTTTCTGAAAGAAGGAAAGTGAACGCAGAAGGAAGGAGTGGGTTATGAAAGCTGGGATGAGAAAACCAAAGCTAAACATGAGTGCAGATAAATATCGGACTCTTCAGGAATAACACCGCCATGACTGTTCCAAGCAGGGGAAACGGCGGCACTCAGTGATGACCGCGTGGTGGGAGACAAAGATCCCAGTGGATGCATTCAAGGTTCTTCTCTGTGTGCTGACAGCGTATGAATAGTAAATAAATGTTTCCTTTGCTAAAGACAGTGGGCAGGTTAAAAATGTCACAATTACCTGAGCGGCTGGGTGGCTCAGTCGGTTAAGCACCCGACTTTGGCTCAGGTCATGATCTCCCAGTCTTTTTCTAAATGGACACTCGAGAGGTATCACCAAGCATGAGGAATTACCCTCCTTGCAATATATACATGTATTATGAAGATGTCCACCTTTAATATTTGCTTCCAGTCCTATTATTTATTCTGTACTACAGTTTCTTAAAACATTTCTATATATTCACACAGTTATACCCAGGAGGGGAATGTCTGATCTATTAGCCAAGTTTCAAGTGGTGTATTTTATAACCAGATACACTGTGACTTTGTTTGCTTCCGTATGAAGGGTGTCGTTTTTCTTTTAAGACCTTTTTTCCTTAAATGAAAAAAATTAATTATAGTATAAATCAAACCTAAGTATCATGGAGAAAAATCAAAGACACACATACACTTCCCACCCAGTTCTAAAAATGTTTCTTTGCCGTGTTTAAAAATTAATGTTGTGAGTATCGCAAAGCCTTCTGTTGTATCTTCTACCCTCAGGCTTTCCTCTCAGCCTGGAGGTAGTCAGTGTCCTGAGGTCGGTGTCCATCCTTCCCATTCATGTTTGTATATTTTCTATGTGTATATCCAGATGCAATGCACAGTACTTGTGCATGAGTGTGTTGTAAAATCATATCCATCCACCACTAGAATAGCTAACATTTAACAGATGAAAAACTGGAAAACCCAAAAGACTCCACCAAAAGAATGCTAGAACTGATACATGAATTCAGCAAAGTCGCAGGATACAAAATTAATGTACAGAAATCAGTTGCATTCTTCTACACTAATGATGAAACAACAGAAAGACACATAAAGAAACTGATCCCATTCACAGTTCACCAAGAAGCATAAAATACCTAGGCATAAACCTAACCAAAGATATAAAAGATCTGTATGCTGAAAACTATAGAAAGCTTGTGAAGAAATTAAAGAAGATATAAAGAAATGGAAAAACATTCCGTGCTCACGGATTGGAAGAATATTGTTAAACTATCAATACTACCCAACGCAATCTACACATTCAATACAATCCCAATCAAAATTGCACCAGCATTCTTCTCGAAGCTAGAACAAGCAATCCTAAAATTTCTATGGAACCACAAAAGACCCCAAATAGCCAAAGTAATATTGAAGAAGACCAAAGCGGAAGGCACCACAATCCCAGACTTTAGCCTCTACCACAAAGCTCTAATCCTCAAGACAGTATGGTATTGGCACAAAAGCAGACACATAGACCAATGGAATAGAAGAGAGACTCCAGAATTGGACCCATAAAAGTATGGCCAACTAATCTTTGACAAAGCAGGCAAGAATATCCAATGGAAAAAAGACCGTCTCTTTAACAAATGGTGCTGGGAGAACTGGACAGCAACATGCAGAAGAATGAAACTAGACGACTTTCTTACACCATTCACAAAAATAAACTCAAAATGCATAAAGGACCTGAATGTGAGACAGGAAACCATCAAAACCCTAGAAGTGAAAGCAGGAAAAAACCTCTCTGACCTCAGCCGCAGCAATTTCTTACTTGACACATCCCCAAAGGCAAGGGAATTAAAAGCAAAAATGAACTATTGGGACCTCATGAAGATAAAAAGCTTCTGCACTGCAAAGGAAACAATCAACAAAACAAAAAGGCAACTGACAGAATGGGAAAAGATATTTGCAAACGACATATCAGACAAAGGGCTAGTATCCAAAATCTATAAAGAACTCACCAAACTCCACACCCAAGAAAACAAATAATCCAATGAAGAAATGGGCAGAAGGCATGAATAGACGCTTCTCTAAAGAAGACATCCATGTGGCCAACAGGCACATTACAGATGCTCAACATCACTCCTCACCAGGGAAACACAAATCAAAACCACACTGAGATAACCTCATGCCAGTCAGAGTGGCTAAAATGAACAAATCAGGAGACCATAGATGCTGGCGAGGATGTGGAGAAATGAGAACCCTCTTGCACTGTTGGGAGTGCAAACTGTTGCAGCCTCTCTGGAAAACAGTGTGGAGCTTCCTCAAAACATTAAAAAAAGATCTACCCTATGACCCAGCAATAGCACTGCTAGGAATTTACCCCAGGGATACAGGAGTGCTGATGCATAGGAGCACTTGTACCCTAATGTTTATAGCAGCACTCTCAACAATAGCCAAATTGTGGAAAGAGCCTAAATGTCCATCAACTGATGAATGGATACAGAAACTGTGGTTTATATACACAATGGAATACTACGTGGCAATGAGTAAGAATGAAATATGGCCTTTTGTAGCAACATGGATGGAACTGGACAGTGTCATGCTAAGTGAAATAAGTCATACAGAGAAAGATACCATAGGTTTCCACTCTTATGTGGATCCTGAGAAACTTAACAGAAGACCATGGGGGAGGGAAAGGAAAAAAAAAGTTACAGAGAGGGAGGGAGGCAAACCATAAGAGACTCTTAAAAACTGAGACTAAACTGAGGGTTGATGGGGGGTGGGAGGGAGGGGAAAGTGGGTGATGGGCATTGAGGAGGGCACCTGTTGGGATGAGCACTGGTTGTTGTATGGAAACCAATTTGACAATCAATTTCCTATGAAAAAAATAAATAATAAAAAAGGATTTCAAATTATTAAAAAATAAAAAAAATAAAAAATAAAAGTTGAGAAACTATTGGGGTGCCTGGGTGGCTCAGTCAGGTAAGTGTCCCACTTCAGCTCGGGTCATGATCTCACAGTCCGTGAGTTTGAACCCTGCATCAGGCTCTGTGCTGACAGCTCAGAGCCTGGAACCTGCTTCCGATTCTGTGTGTCTCTCTCTTTCTCTGCCCCACCCCTACTCGGGCTCTCTCTCTCCTTCTCTCTCACTCTTTCTTGTTCTCTCTCTCTCTCAAAAATTAAATGTAAAAAAAAAATTTAAAAGATGGAAAAGCCAAGTGTAAACAAGATGCAGAGTAACCTTCGACTTCCCCTGTGGTCACACCGGTACCCTTGCCTGGACACTGGAGAATGCGTGGCTCGCTCACACTCCCTTCCTGCTGCTTCTGGCTCATCCAACCACAGCTTCTCAAGGGACGGTCACGGTTTGGGTCCTTGAGTGGTCCACTGGAAACTCCCCCTCCAATGGCCTGGTTGGGGAGACCTTCCCCCTATAATACACACATACTCTCTCTCTCCCCCTCCCACCCCACCACTCTCTCTCCTCTTTGGCAGGGAGGATGTACAGCTTGCTATCTTCAGAGAAATCCTCTCTCTCCAATCTCTCAAATTCCATTTCAACCGTTTGTTTCCTGGAGGTAGGGGATGAGCTAAATGGCTCCGTTTCCAGCCACCCCCTCTACGAGTCTTGGGTAGGTGAGTGAGCATCTCACTCTGGAATGAGGGGGATGTTTTCCACTTACTGTTTTATTCCAATCCGTGGGGCTTAAGAAAGAATCCCATTTTAGCATCCTGCCCCCCTTGCCACAGTGTTTGTCTTGGGCCCCAAGCCTTCCATATCTTCTTCCCAACCAGCATAACTGGATTTCTATCTGACCCCCCAGAAATCTGACCCATTTGCATAAGAGAAGGCCCACTTGATGAGCAGAGGTCTGATTTAGAGAGTCTGGACCAGGAATCTGGCACCCTTGTCACAAGCCCGTGTCTCACGCTGAAGGGCTGTGGGACCCCAAACAAGTCAATTACCCTCTCTGGGCTTAGGTTTCTCAGGTCTGAAACAAAGAGCTTGACCTTGACGGTACCCACACTCCAGAGCGCTGAGTTGATCTGGGGGATGGTGCAAGACCAGGGCTGGGCCAGTTCAAGGGCAAAGCCTCATATTTCCCCTTCCATCCATGGGCTGCTGTGTTGCAGGTGACAAGATTGTCACAAGATCTGTCTCCTGCCTTGGGAACGCGTAATCTTCTAATTCAGGATAGAGACAAAACGAAAGGGCAGGCCTCCGGGCCCAGGGGCCGCAGGGTGATGTCAAGCTTCAGCACGTCCAGGAAGCTACATGTTCCAAATAGCCTTATCCCAGGATCTAAAATAGGCAGCAAATGGTTTCCAGGCTCCCCCTCGGCTAGAGATAAAAACAGCCAAGGCTCAGGGATGTTCCCAGTCCTAAACCGATAGGCTAGGCCCCTTTCTGTTCCCAGCCTTTGCCTGGGGTTCCTCCTGTGATCTCCATGCAGCCTGTCGTCTCCATCCTGGCCCTCCAGCCACCCCAGCTCTGGTTAGGGCCACGTTCCTCAGCTGCCTTTGGACAACAGTTCAGCAGCTTGGCCAAGCCAGCGTTACAACCCAACACCGCCTCCGGGGGAAGAGACAGCATCCAGGGGCCTCCGGCAGCCTCTGCCAGCCTGCTGAGCCCGAGTCCGCGCTGTCACGCTCAACGACTCCCGGTCTACAGCAGGCTCGCCGAGGGCACCGCCTGTGGTGTTTCCCCAGCAGTAAACACCCCCGACTGGAAAGTCCTCTGTGGAGTTGCGGGTAGGGCTTCTCCTTCAGAGATTGAGTGAACACTTTCTTAAGGCCCCTGGGAGGGTTCAAGGAAACCCTGCAGGTAAAGCACGAAATGTGGCATCTGGCAAGTTGCAGATGCTCAGGGAAGAAGACTTGCCTTTCCCTTCCCCATACTAGCCCCGCATCAAAAGCCCACTGCCCCGGGCTCTTTGGCGGAGATTTTGCCTTTCTGAAGCCCTAAGTCGGCTTTAGGTCCAACTCCTGGAGGGGCCTTTGAAGACACTCGGTGCACTCCGAGATGCTCAGTCAGTTCCCTGGTAACTGATCCCAGAGGTGGTGCCCCTGGAGGCTTTGGTCTCGTGTCCGGTCGTCTTCCGCCCTCTGCAGGTCGCGGTGCGATACTGCAGGCGCTGTTGGCAGGAACACCAGGCACCCTGCCTCACAGACTCCAGAAGGTTTACAGGTTAGGACAGCAGGGCAAGGCCAGGTGTCTGAGAACACCACCTCGGCATAACAGTGATGTACAGCGCACAGAGCGCTCGCTTGTTTGATTTTCTTAACCACCCTGCCTTGCCTCTGTTGCTAAGCTCAGGAGAGAATTCACAGTCATTATCCAGTGCTTACAGCCTGGCTAATAACAGCTGACACATCTCCATCTTGGGCTACTGTCCAAATGTTCTAGAACATTCCAGATAGTCAATGAAACGGACCTGCATGGATCTCCATGGAACTATTAGTTCAACTTAAACTGTCCCTCACTTTTAAAGAATGAAATCTGGCCATTTGTAGCAATGTGGATGGAACCGGAGAGTGTTATGCTGAGCGAAATAAGTCAGGAAAGAAAGACAGATGCCATATGTTTTCACTCATATGTGGATCCTGAGAAACTCCACAGAAGACCGGGGGGAGGAGAATGGTGGGGGGGGGGGACTTACAGAGAGGGAAGGAGGCAAACTATAAGAGACTCTTAAATACTGAGAACAAACTGAGGGTTGATGGGGGGGTGGGGTGAGGGGAAAATGGGTGATGGGCATTGAGGAGGGTATCTGTTGGGATGAGCACTGATTGTTGTATGGAAACCAATTTGACAATAAATTACATATAAAATAAAATAAAATAATAAAATAAAATAAGATAAAATAAAATAAAATGTTCCTCACTTTTAACTGTGCTGTAACATGGCTGGCATATCTAGACTATTCTGAGGAAAGGAATTTTGTAAGAAAGTGTGTGTGTGTAGTGTGTGGGCACGTGTGTGAGTGTTTTGTGTACCTGTGTTCTCTAGAAATGAAGACTGGCTAAGATATGGCAGATATTCACATTTGGTGAGATCATGATGGTTAATAAGCATTTCTCACATGCCAACCAGTTGACCGTTTCATTTCTTAGCGGCATCAAGCGCTGGGCTCAACTGCACAGTTTCCCCTCTTCTCCCTCCGTGGCCAGAGCCATGGCCCCATCTGGGACAAGGTTGGGTGTTTGGAGCAGTGAAAGCACAGGATGATGTCACATCGTTCACCCAGCACCATACAGCGACGAAATCATCTGTGGGAACAGCTAGAGGGATGCTTGCTCCTCTCCTGCGCTCTTTACCAACTTCAAGAACTTGGGAGAATCGAAGCAGAGTTCAATAAGCCCAGATGTCACATGACAGTAAGGGAGCCATGTCTCTGATAGCTGCAGATCCCTTATGTAACTGAAGTTTTCGGGTCGTATATTTATAGGCTTTCAGAGCCACGGAAGGCCTTCGAGATTAGTCCAGTCCAGTTCTTTCCGTCTAGAGTAAGGAAAAGCACAGAAAAGAGAAGTGACAGACTGAGGTCACACAGATAGAGACGCCGCTGGGATGAGAACCCAGGCTTCTTGACTGTGATTCTTCGGGCTGATCTTGATTTTGGTAGCGTGATTTCTAAATGGAAATTACTCTGGCAACGAATGAAGATTTATAATTTTTTATATAGTTTATTGGTTTCGAGAGACAGAGAGAACATGCACATGGGAGAGGCAGAGACAGAGGGAGAAAGAGAGAGAGAAGATCCCAATCAGGCTCTGTGCACTGTCAGCACAGAGCCCAGCGCTGGGCTCGATCTCACGAACCGTGACATCATGACCTGAGCCAAAATCAAGAATCAGACGTTTAACCAACTGAGCCACCCAGGAGCCCCTCAAGTGAAACATTTTAAACCTGATTTCTTTTACTGTACAAAGGGGAAGAGGAAGAAACCTAGCACATTGTAGGTGCTCAGTAAATGTGTTGGTCGGCTTTGGATGGTATAGAATAATTTCCTTGCTGCCACTTAACAAGGTTAGATTAACCTTGAATTCGTTTCAGTGTCTATTCTCTTCAATGATCAAAGGTGGTTAGGGATTTGAATCTCACCCCACTGTCCCATTGCAAAGTTGACTATGGGTCAGCGGTTATAATGTGATGTTCATTGGTTTGAAGGGAAGACTTTCTGGTTTAGGATGGAAGATTCCGGAGGCTGGGGGGGGCATCTTCTTTGAAGGACAGACACTGTCAGCATCTGAGGCTATACAGCCTTGCCTGTGAGCTGGGACAGAGCACGTACACCTATTTGACATACATGATTAAAGCAGACATACAAAGATTCTCATTGCATATTAGCCACATGGGCCTAAGAGTTCTGAATTTGCTTATCATTATGTTTGCAAACCATATTTTTGATCAAAATCTTCAGCGAAAACAAAACAAAATCTTCCAATGCATTCCGTGTGCTTCCACACATCATCCTGATGACTCACAGCACCGTCACCCCATGACATGTATAGATCATGTTCTGCGGGCATGTCTCAAGCTCCATGGAAACTCCCGCGCATAATAAGCAGCCTCTGCTGGGGGCTTTGTCGTCAGACCCTCACAGACCAGGGCTTACAGCTTTCTGCAGTGCCAGTGACACACTAGGAAGGAATGATAGAAAACTCATCACCGGCGTCTTCCCATAGCACAGGACACGTTGCCCACTCGGATGCCCATGCCACCTCCCACCACTACCGGCCACCATTCCAAGGCCAGCCATCCCTCTGCAGTCTCAGCTGTTGGGAGTGCCCCCAGGTCAGGGCCCCCTAACTGCCTAGTCGTTCCTTTAGTTTCGCCAAGCACTTCCCATGTGGGAGGCACTCTAGTAGGCCCCGAAGCCACAGGAATGACCAAATACGGAAGTGGTCCCTTCACACATGCTACACACAGTCCCTGAAATCATGGTTGGGTCATAGAATCAGTTACTCATGCAAACCTGCTGCAGGGATTTAACTCACTGGTGTGTTATAACAGAGCAAAGGGGCTTGGGTCAGAATCTGTGCTTTAGGTCCGAGGACCTGGAGGGCCTCATTAAATCAATGAATTCTGCATCAGACTCTTTTCAAGGAGCTAACTTGGCCACCTGGGTAAGCTTATCCGGAGCCAGGCAGCACCTCGTCTCCCAGGGAAGGGTTTGGGAAACTGTCAGCATGTGGCCATGGTGAGAAGGTTCTGGGCTGTGGGAAGGTTGCTGCAGAGTTGTGGGCATCCTTGCTGCCTGGAAACTCGACACGTGGTCTGGTGGTCATACCCCATAGCTAAAGCTATTGGCAGATGACAGTGGCCTACCTGGGGACCCCTCGGTCTCCCTCACCCTTGGTGCTGAGGCCTGAAAAGGCAGACTGGCCTGCTTTCAAGACTCTCCCGCAACCTCCCATGCCTGGAACTCTTTTGGTCCACGAGTACCCATTTCACCTCTAAACCAAAAAGGCCCAACAAATCTTCCACAAATACCCAGGAGGAAATCCAACTTGGGTTATCAGGAAGAATCTGGCTCTGCTAACTCAACAGAGGCTGCTGTTGCAACGGCAGTTGGAGGGTCCTGTGTGGGCGGAGCCCACTTCAGCACAACTCAGAGGCAACAGGGGAAGAACCTGTCCCTGCATGGTCCTCTGTGGCCAGGCGTTGTGCACTACAAGTATCATGGAAGCGCTTCCCATGGTCCAAAGACCATAGAATTCCTCCTACATGCTGCTATGTACACTAAGGTCATAACCAGCCACCGCAAAATACAATTAGCTGGTTTCCTAAAAGACCACAAAGTCTCTGTGGGCATCCGTGTGTGCCAGCATCGGTATGGCATGTAGTCATCGCAGAACGAACGTGCTGCATCTAATCAATTCCTTAACTCCGCTTTTTGTCTCTGTCTCCACAGCACTCACACGGTGGCTTTCGCAAAGAAGGGTCCCCAAAGTGCTAGTGATGGACGCTAAAGACTAGGCTCTTCTGGACGTTTACCCATCACCCTCATCTTCAAGGGAAAAAATTGAATCTGTGGTTGACAGCTGTGCACCAAAGAGCCCTCTTTCCTCTAAGGAAGCCCAGCTACAAGCTTCATTTCTTGCTCTTTTCCAGCAAGATCAAGGGGGCGCCTCAACGGCACAAGGAAGGCAGCGAGGACCCAAGGCTGCCCAGTGGACAGGGAGCCTGGCATCCCGCTCTCCTCTCTGCATGGGCCGCCTCTGCCCGGCCTCCCCCCAACGGAGTGGGTGCTCGAGGGGCCTCATACCAGCCTGGTGAACTGGTCCACGCAGGCGTTGCGGATCTTCTCCGGGGTGGCGGGGCTGTTTAGCTGGAAAAGCTTCTTCGTCTTACAATCCGGGTTCCCAGCTCGAGCTGCATGGATGGCATCCTTGATGGCGAAGAAGATGGAGGCTGCCAGGAAGAGGGGCGGTTCGCCGACAGCCTGGGCGGACAGAGCGCAGGACAGGGAGTCAGGCAACAGGACCCCAGCCTCTGCGCCAGGAGGGCTGGAGATGCCAGGAACCCCAGCCAGCCCCAGCGGGCCACGGCCAGCAAGACAGGAAGGCTGCTCATAATTCTTCAGGGCTGAGAACAATCAATCTGGTAAATGACTCAACCTCGATGGCATTCTCAACTCTTACTGTGTCACTTTTCTCTGATGACACCATGCAAAGAAAATGTACCATTCAAAGCTGTTTTAAATAATTATATTTTATGGACAAAGTGTCTGACATGAATTTGGACCCTTCCTCGCAGTTATAAGGCTGGGGGAATCCTCTACCTGCAACTCTGACACCCACATTTACAGGCACCTTAATTATACTTGTAGGCACCCTAATTATACTTACAGCGTCGTCTGGAATCTAGGCATCACGACCAATAGGAATTGAACATTTTCTAGCAGAGTTGGTTTTGTTCCCCCAAAGCACTGACCAGAAATTCCATGTATCAAAAGCACTAGAGATGCTTATTAAAAATGCATGTTGCAGGGTCCTACTCCAGCCCTCCTGAATCAAATTTCTAGGGACAGGTCTCACCAAAATGTATTTTTTTCGTGAGCCTGCAGTGATCCCAAGGCATGCTAAAGCGTGAGAGTCGATGGCGAGATCACAAAGTGTCCCAGACCCAACCACGGTGAAGTAAATCATGAAAGGAACAAATGGGTATGTTTCACTGGTTACAAGTGATTACGTGTTTTCCTTCTTTGATTAGGACTGTATCAATCAGCTTATGGGATTTTCAACCATTTTTCATAATTACTGGGGACCGGGAGGAAATAAGGGATGATTCTAATCCTTGAGACATGCAGATCGAGTTTCAAGTCAGGTGCCAGCCACTGAAGGAGGCACAAGAGTTTGCACAGAAGTATTGCCCCATCTGCAGTGAATGTGCTATTTTTAAGGGATAACAGGGAGGGGTGTGTACCTGTGGGGTCCACTTTAGGACGAAGCTCAAGATAGATGCACACCTGAGACATAGATGTCAGTCAGGACTTGACCTACAGGACTGGATTAAAGGCATCTCTCCGAGTGCGCCCAAAGGAGCTGGCTTTCACCACACAGAGCTGGTGTCATCCCAGTTTTCTTTTTCCCAGGCAGGGACTGCCCATCGCTCCACCATCCTCGCCAAAACTCGTGTCAAGCACCCTGGTCTCTTCCAGACAAGGCCCCTGCAGACCCACGCGGTAGGTGGGTCTTACCCCCATGTCCTCCTACAGCGTAGACCCAGGGCAACAGTACCTTGGACGCATAGATGGCCTTCTTGTTGGGACAGTCACGGAGCAGCGATACCCTGAACTCACTGGGGATGCTGCCAAACGCAGGGATCTTGTAGGTGCTGGGGCCACGGGTGTGCAGGCTCCCCTCCGGGGAGTAGTGCAGCTCCTCCAGGGTGAATAGGCCAAGGCCCTGGACAAACGCCCCTTCTACCTGCAGGCCAGACAGAGACCGTGGCCACTCTGCCTACCCCTCCCCAAGGACGGATACCGCTTCCCACAATAGGCGCCAAGCCCCACGGGGAGTGGGTGTGGAAAGAAGCTGAAAACAGCCCTCTGCAGACAGCCTAGCTGGCTCCTGCCCGGCCTGGGATCAGCTATCTGGGCCTTCGCCAGGCAGTGGTGTAGGCAGAGCAAAGGCATTAGCACTGAAGGTTGGCCAAGTCCATGACCACCCTGGTCACCCATGTGCCTTACCTGTCCAATATCAATGGCAGGGTTCAGACTGGAGCCGACATCCATGACAATATCTGTGCGGAGGTTCTAAAGTGGATGGCAAAGTACAAATAGTGTGAGAAGAAAGGAATGTGCGGAATGATAGATGGGGCTCAGTGACACTTAAATTATTGTGTCAACCCAGATAGGACTTTCAGAAGCAGCGTGCCCCGGGCATGCTCAGGCAGGGTGCTCCTATCCCTGTCAGTCTGCACTGGTATCGTGAATGCCGAGGTTTGAGTCTGTGACCACTAGGCAGGGGAAGGGAGTGGCCACACTCTTCAGGCGATCAGAAGGAACTGTGGACACACACACACACACCCATGAGCAGGAAGGCTGGTTCCCAGGCTCCTGGGACTTGGAACCTGAGTCTGGACAGATAGTGTAAGGAAGGGGACAACAAACTGCATTCCACAGGCTGATTCCAGTCTGTGCCCTGCTTTTGTAGGCCCTGTGAGCTAATTATGGTGTTTACGTTTTCTTAAAATTTTTGGAATGTTTTGTTGATTTGTGAGAGAGAGAGAGAGACAGAGTACGAGCAGGGCAGGGATAGAGAGAGAGGGAGACACAGAGTCTGAAGCAGGCTCCAGGCTCTGAGCTATTAGCACAGAGCCGAATGTGGGGTCCAAATCCATCAACCGTGACATCATGACCTGAGCCCAAGCCGGACATTAACCGACTGAGCCACCCAGGTGCCCCAGTGGTGTTTACGGTTTTAGATGACTGACAAAAATAAGAATATGTCGCGACATGTGAAAACTATGAGAAATTCACATTCAGTGTGCACAAATCACATCATACTGGAACACAGCCATGCCCATTTGTTTGCATACATCTATGGCTGATCTTGTGCTACAGTGATGGAATTGAGTAGTTGAGGCAGAGTCTTTGTGGCCCAGAAAGCCTCAAATATTTACTCTCTGGTCCTTCATCGGAAGTTTGCCAGGCTGTGACATCACACATTATTCTCCCAGCCAGAAAGTGGGTCTCTATTGGTTCTTGATGTTTGCAACTCACTTGTTTCTCTTCTCTTTCCCCTAACTTAGTACTAAGATTTTGCAAACCTCTTACTTTATGATCTCCTGTTAAGCAGTCGATTTCCACTTCAGAGCAAGCCACCCCATAGCTGAAGTAGTGGAAGGGATTCCCAGAGTTCGTCTCAAAGCTGTAGCCAAGGTTGGGTGTTCTGGAGGAGACAACAGAAAACACTGCATATGTATTAAGATTAACATGCCCCCCCCACCTACACACACACGCACACACACGCACACACACACACACACACAGCTTGTCCCACAAAATCCTAAGACTCCACAGATTTTATTTTTTCATTCAGCTGCCCTTCAAAAGAGTCCACGTGTTTTTAATATTTTGGACCTGTTAATGAAACCCAGGTATTCCAGAGTTTCTTGCCTCATGTCTGCTAGGATCTGCCAATGGCCCTTATGTGACTCCTTCTGTACAGCCCAGGGGTGTATAGTATCCGTGTGCCCACCTCTATGTGGTAGAAGCAGGTGACACATTTGCCCAAGCTCACGAAGGACACGAAAACCACACCCAAAGGAAGTGTTGGATTAGAGTTCAAGCTCTCAGAACCAAAGCCCCTGCCTGTGCCACCTCCTGGGCTGCTCACCTTTCTCCAGGGGAGAGTTAAGGTCAGCATCTCATGTCAGCCTGGGTGTACCTTTAACCCCTTGCCTGCATTTCTCCTTGGCTACTGGCCCCTTCTCGCTGTCAACAAATGATTCAGGGAAAGTGCTATTCATAAAAGCAGATGCTCTCTTCTACGTTATTCTTCTTTGATCCTGAGTATCTTATACAATTCCAAGTTCACACGAGCCACACGTGTGTGCGTGCATATTCTCCCACCTGGAGTTCACAGTACTCTGCCTCTCTTGTTTTTCTACGCATGACACAGAAATAACGTGAGCTGAAGGGATCGGAATCTGCATGAAAACAAAACCAACTCGGAGCTGAGGGAAAAGGCTTCTCCCAGGAGAACCCACCACCTCCTTTGACCTCTGAGGTCATCATCTTCACCTGGGTGTTCCTGTATCCCACCCAGTCTTACCAACTCTGACAATGGAACGAGAACGTCCGAGAACATCTGCTCTAATCTCTGCCTGTGCAGGTCAAATGTCACATAACCCAAGGAGCACTGGCAAAACGTGACTTTGCCTAACATGCATACTGAACTATTTTTCCAAACCCACTGATCTGTTAAAGAAAAGGTCCTAATTAAATTCTCCAGAGAAAACTAGAACATTATGGGAGATAGCAAATTGGATCGTATCTTCTTCCAGCCTTTACATCAGCTGGGCGGGGTCTCTAGCTCTTCGTACTGCTACTGGAGTTCAAATTAGCAGAAGGCGTGTGCTCTTTTCCAAGTCCCACATCAAGTTCCCCTGAACTCTGCACTTTGTAACAAGGCCACGTGTTCTAAATCTTCCTCTCTTTCTGTCCCAGGAAAGCCTCTGTAAACAAAGCCAACGCACACAGCAGAGTAACTAACACACAAGGGTAACGCCACATAGCAGACAGCCCTGGGTCTAGGGGAATGCCAAGGGAGGATGGTCCCACCATGTCGTAAATGAGGAAAAGGGTCAGAGAGAATCCCTCATTTCTCCAAATGGAATGGTACACTTTAAGACCAGAACTAGAACACAGGTCTTCTCTTAATGGCAGCTCATGCTTTTGCCTCGTTGGCACATAGGTTGGCAATGCCAGGTATTTCAGAGCATCTTTCAATTGAAATTGACACAAGTCCACTGAAGCGTCTCGGTGGGACTGCTCTCTCCTGACCAAAGGCTGAGAGCATTTGGTGCGGGAGGGGACTTCAGAGGCTAGGATGACAACAGTTTGTGAGGTGGGTGACAGCAGCATTGTCCTTACTTATAAAACCCGGTAGCAGACAAGCTCACTGCGTCCAGATAGGCAGCTGTGACCTGAGGAGAGGACAGAGACAACAGGAAGGGCTTAGCATGGGTGCCAGAATCCCTGACCCAGCACTAAGATTTCATGAGCTTCCCCTCCTCCTCCGGAAGCTGACCAACTATTTGTACCGGTCGTCCTCGCTTCCACACCCTGCCTCACATTCTCACTGCACTGGGTGACCGCACCGTGCTCTCACCTGCACTAGGTCCCCGCCATTGGAAGCCTGGGGGGCTACAGTAGCCTCTTAACTGGTCTTCCCCCATCACGTAGCCTCCCCACGCTGCCAGGTAGCCCAACCCAATCACAGTGAGCATCTTAACATACCATACTGCCTACATCACTCCCCTACTCTACAACTTTGGCTGACTCCCCATTGTCCATAGAGCAAATGCTTCACATTAAGGACCCCAATCCTCTCTCTGGCTTTATGTTGCCCACGCGTCATCGCCATGCCAGCCAAACTCATGTATTTTAGTCCCTCCATGTCCCCACACCTCTGCACCTCCATTCATGTGGTTCCTGCATTGTATCTGTCCTGATCCTTTTCTCCCCTCAACAACCAGCTCAAGTTTGCCTCTCCGGGTCTCCATGCTAAAAATCCAAACTACCAAAGTCAACCTACATTCATGGGGTATTTATGTGTGCGGTATCTGTGAGTGTAGGAAGGGAAGTAGAGGTCACGTGCGGCACAGTAAGGTGAGTGGGTCTGAGAAAAATAGCTTATTTTCTTTGAGTCTATGGAGGGAGACTAGTACAATCTGAGGTGGGTCAGGTGTGGGCTCAGTTTCTATGTTCCCACTGTGCTCACTTTCCCACCCCAACTCTACTCTGGGAGATGGTAAAGCAGGGCTGCCACTGAGATGTCTGCTTGTTGGAAGAGATGAAGCCCCCCGCCTGCCCCCAGAGACAGACTTCCTTAACGCTTCCCTCTGAGGGTTCCCGACACACAGGCACCAAACCAGAAACCAGAGAACTGGGCTCATTCTTGTGATGAGAAGAGTGGCTTGCCTGCCACTTGTAAAACCACAGGAAGGATATAAACTCTTGGGAAATGTCTTTTTCCCCACTCCTTCACAGATGGAGCCTCAGTGGACCCAGACTCCAGAGCTGAGGAAGGGGAAGTGCTGCGAAGCAGCCCTCTGAGAGCACGTTTGAGGAAAACCAGACTCCTCAAGCCTCAGGACAAGCGGGGTACAGAACCAGGCCCGAGTCAGGCACCTTCAGTGGTCGCCCTACCTTCTCAGGCTCAGGGCAGCCAAACCCCCAGTCGCCATGGGGTTGTCAAGATCCTGGCTCAGAAGTTTTCCTCCAGTGCCTTCCCTCCACTATGAAAACCATGGAGAAAGGGGCCCAGCAAGGTGGAGCATTTACTTGTGCTGTGAAACCCTACAGACCACTCAGCTTCTCTGCCTCTGGGACTAGATCGTGACCTATTCCTGCTGCGGCAGGGACAGAGAACCTGCCTTTAATTTCTCTCCTCTTCAAAAGCAAGTTGGATCAGCTCAGACTTACCCAGTCTTCCCAGGAGCCACTGGGATTCTTTTTCTTGAAGGGTTCCAGCCTTTTCAGAATGGTCTGACAAGCTTCCTAAGAACACATGCCCACACACCAGACATATCAGTCTTCCGTATTTCCTGGCCCAGGCCAAACCCCAAGGGCCTCAGCAAGGCTACCTCCAAGTAATGCTGTGCCCAAGGTGCCACTCAAATAGTCTTGCCACCGTCTTAAGAATGACTGGGTGGCTTCCACTCCAGGACCCTGCCACAGGAACTGGCATTGGCCCTTGCTGGGAGAACACCCGGTTCTTAGGCGACAGAAGATGAAATATTTGAGGGAACCCAAAGGAACTGACTTCTCCCATCAAACTCCTCTGTTAATTACAACCCCTATGTGGAAAGAGAAGTAAGTTGGTGGGACCCGGCCAGCTGCAAATACGAATTCCAATTTCAGTCCATGGTCTTGTGGCCAGTTCTAACACTGGGGAGTATGTCTTTCCAGAACACCCCCTGGGACCCTCCAAATCTCCTCCCCATCCTACACTCATCCTTCTTGACTTTGACAGAAGTGATTGTGGCTTTTAGGCCTCTCTTTCAACTTGGTATTGGGAGGAACAGCATTCTCTTGGATAAGACAGCCAAGGGCATGGCCACAGCCAAAGAGCCTATAAGGACCATTCCAGCTTCCACCCCAGGTAGCTCTGTGGGCCCAAAGCACTTGACTGGCCCTCAGCTCTGCTGGCTCCCCAGGCTCCTTACATAGACGGCCTGTCCGTTGAGGTCAGTGCTGACAGAGGCAGCTGTGGGAGAGGTGTTAGGCACGGTGTTCGTGCTTGTCTCGCTGATGTAAATCTTAGAGGTGGGGATTTTCAGTGTTCTGCTGGCCACCTGAGAAAAGAGACAACATCACTTTCTCAGGGAAGGCTTGGCGTGGGGCTTGGTTGCCTTCTCCCCAAGACCGTTTCAGGTTCACCATTACAGGCAATAAAATAATTTTATAAGCTATAAGCCTATTGAGACTGGGATGTTCTTATATCTGTCTCGATTTGAAGCAGAACATTTTGGAGTGATTTTGTTGCATAAAAAAATTCATAATCCTAATGGTGACTAGCAGTGCTTTTTAAAGCTAAGCTTGGCTTTTTAAAAAATCCACTCTGGTCAGTCCATGAACTAAGCAGGTGTTCCAACTCTACTCCAGTTCCAACGTCCTAGCTCCTCTGTGTGGGGGAAACCTTTATACACACAACACAGCCTCTTACACAGTGTTAGGGAAGGTCACCAAAAATATGTGACCTACCGGGGGGCTCCCTGGGGGCTCAGTTGGTTAAGTGTCTTACTCTTGGTTTCATCTCAGGTCATGATCTCACAGTTCATGAGTTCAAGCCCCAAGTCAGGTTCCGCACACTGACAGTGCAGAACTCTCTCTCCCTCTCTCTTTGTCCCTCCCCTGCTCATGCTCTATCTCTCTCGAAATAAATAAATAACCTTTTATTTGTTTTAAATGTGACCACCAGTTGACCCATGAGCCAGACTCAAAGGATCAGAGGCTCCTCACCACTTCCCCTGTCCTTGGAATGTGGGTTCTGCTTGCCTTTCTGGCTCCCAGGGGCTGCTTGTATGACACAGCCTGGAGATGATGACGTGGGATTGAGAACACCTGCACAGTAACTTGGCTAAACCCAGTTGAGGCCTCTCTCCCTACAAACTTTTAAGATATGGTGGGCGGGGGTAGGGATCCATTTGTCTTGCTGCCACCCAAGGCAAGCCTCTCAGGTAAGTTCCCTTTGCATCTTAAAACTGTGACCTGCCAACCTGGGCCTCTTTTTTCTGTCTGCCTCTGCCCTCTGAGTACAGGGGCCAGTTTTAGATTACTCCCAAGAAGTTCCCGAGCAACTTGTAAACCAACACAACCCCACGGCCCTAGAATGTGGGTAACGGAAGTGACCTGAGTGGTCACCCAGCCAACCGCTTTGCACTGAGGAAGACACAGAGGCCGAGAGGGGAGAAGACTTGCCCGAGGTCACACGTAAATGGGCAGCAGAGCCGGGACCGACCACAGCTGAGGCCGGCTTCTGCTTCTAAGGTGTGCCACCACTCACTTGCTCATAGCGTCCTCCCTCACGTGGACGCCATGATGTCGGAGAGCACCCCCCCATGTGCAGGCTGCTCACCTGGACCATCTTGGTGTGAAGACCTTGGCCCATCTCAGTGCCTCCATGGGTCAGCAGCACAGAGCCATCTGTATACACGTGAACCAGGGCTCCTGCCTACAGGAAGAGAAGGATTCCAAACACAAAATTGGGTCAATCCTAACTCAGCCAGATGCTTGGGGCCAATATTTCTGGAGCCCAGGAGAAAGAAAACTGGAAGCAGCATTTGGATTAAAGCCTCAGACTCCAATTAAAGCACCGTGAATCTTGTGATGTAATCATGTAGCCCTTCAACAGTTCCCGAAAAATTTCCACTCTCTCTCTTTCTGTGTGTCTTCCACAGAGGGAAGGAGGTCAAATATCTTTGCGCTCATTCTCAGATGAAGCCATAGGATCAGAAAGGCAGAGTAGCTGTCTGTAGCCCTTCAGTCAGGAAGAAGGAGACCTGAGAGTTGACCCCAGATCTCTGAGTCCCATGCTGCCCTCACTGACCTGTGACATCCTGGACAAATAGGGATATGCAAGTTCAAGTCCATTTAAACAGCAGAGAGCCCCTCCACTCTGCTCTGGCACCAGCCACAACGGCCTTTCCCATGTGATAGTGCAGACAGAGAGGGAAATGGGGCCCCAGCCGAGGGGAGAGGCACAAAATTATACAAGGCAATTACCTGATTCAGAAAAGGAACAGTGAAGCTTATTCCAAACTTGGTAGGAATTATGGACAACCCTCTCTTCTTCCAACAATTCTCCCTGGAGAAAAAAAGGAAGATTCGCATAGAATATTTTCTATCATGGTTGTGTCAGCTTAGATGTAGTTTCAGTCAACATCTTTGTAAAGTTGGAACAAGGCATCCTTGGAGCTGCCCACATGGTACTTATCATAACTGAGTTGTGCCCCAGTTGGGCAAACCAAATGAAAAAGGGGTGCGATTTGTGTTCTTCAGCTGCGCTGAAGGAGGACCCATCCCTGAGGGTCTGCACTTGAAAGTATCAAAACTTCCTCCCAGAGTGGAGCTCAAACAGAGTCAGGGTGCTGTGACTGTACCAGGGAAGACAGTCACTTATGACACTCACTGATGATAGTGGTAACACCTTCTCTGTGCTTTCTGTTTGGTTTTCTGGGTAACTTAGTGAGGAAAGAGGGCCAGTGTAATTACCCCCATTTTACAGATGTTGAAATTGGGGCCTAAGAAAATGGAGTGACTGTAAGGTCACAGTGATAGATTCATGCTAGAGGCCACTGCATCACTGTGGTGTTCTTAGTCCTTGGCTGGTGTGCTCCAACAGCAGATGAGTGTAAAGGTGAACCATATCGATGGGCTATGATACTGAGTGCAGCCTGTATATGCCCATCTGCCCCCAGGCTGAACAAATCATTTGAGTATCTTAAAGAGATGGCTGGGGGTGGGTCAGCAAACTCAGCACCCTCAAGCACCTTACTAGCTTGGTATTATGAGTATCGCAAATGTGCTGTAGAATATGAAAACCGAGAGAATGCCAGAATATCAGACTCCTCCCCTCCCGGTGCTTACTCGTTGAACTTGTCAACCTCCCTCTTCCGGGCATGATACTGAGAGCTTGCTAGGCATTCCTCCCAGCACCTGGACAAGGTGAACCCCTCAAGCTTCTGGTTGAAGTGGGTCAGGTCCCCTTCCTTATACATGTTTTTCCTTCGCACCTTTGCAAGGAGAGAGACACTGAGGCCTTGTTGGTGGCAAGAGATGAACGGATACAACCTAAAGTTAAGGTTCCAACCCCTCTCCTCTGCCCCCGTGGGAGATGCCCAAGACACAAAGCCAATGTCCCCTCAAAGTAGGTTAACCTGTGCCACCAAATTCCCAGCTTACCTCCTCTGCCGGCAGCCCACAGGTCACTGCGACTTCACTCATCCAATGCTCGGCAATGAACATTCCCTGGGGCCCCCCAAAGCCCCTGAAAGCCGTGTTGGAGGGCAGGTTGGTCTTGCACATCCGCCCAGTGCCCTGGATGTTGGGGATGTTATAACAGTTGTCCATGTGGAAGAGAGCTCGTTCCATTATCTGCAGCAGAGGAAACCAAAATGGGAGACAGCAGTGCACCGATTTCATTGGCTCCTCAAGAAAGGGATGTTGAGGGCTGCACCCATCCTTGCCTTTCCAGCCCCACTGGTCACTGCTCCTCCTCAGGCCCAAATTATTTCTTCTCTGGTACTGCAACAGACTCCTTACTGGGCTCCTGGCCTCTGTGTCTCTCCCTCCTCTAATCTCTGCCTCAAACTACAACATAAGGTCATTTCGTGTCAACCTCTTGCTTAAAAATGGCACTTAATCTCTTCGGAGTAAAGTTCATACATCTTTCAGCATGGAACTCAAGACTCTTTATGACTTTTCCCCAATATATTTTTTCCTCTCTTCTGACTACATGTTACTCTCACCTGACATGCCCGCCCTCCCCTGCACCTTTCCCATCTACTAACATCCTCATTCAGTTCCTCCCTGGGGAAGCCCTTCCCAGACTCCCCAGTTAGGACTGGTCAGTTGCCTCTATAAAAAAAGGAAGATAAGAAGAAAAGAAAAGAAAAGAAAAGAAAAGAGGTGATTTTATGAATTATTTTTAATTTTTTTAATGTTTATTTATTTTCTTGAATGATAGAGAGAGCACAAGTGGGGGAGGGGAAGAGAGAGGGAGACAGAATCTGAAGCAGGCTCCAGGCTCAGAGCTGTCAGCACAGAGCCTGATGCAGGGCTCAAACTCACAGACCACGAGATCATGTCCTGAGCCAAAGTCGGACGCTTAACCGACTGAGCCACCCAGGCACCCTTGAATTCTTTTTAAAGCAGTTTCTTTTCCCATTGAATTTGTATGGCAAGTAGTTTAAAGAGTCAAATACTTCATGGGGTACATTTTTGAAACTTGCATGTCTGAAATGTCTTTCTTCTCCTCTTACCCTTAACTAATGATTTGGATATATATAGGATTCTTGGTTGGAATTAGGTTTTCCAGTTTCCCTCAACATTCTGAAGGCATTTTGGTAGTGCATTCGAGCTCTCCAGTATTGACAAATCCAATCGATGTCTTTCCAGTTCTTGGAAATAGTTGTGTTTTTCTCCTCCCTGCAAGTTGTAAAATCTTTATCTCCAGGTTTCTCCAAGTCACAGTGATATAACTTAGCATAGTTCTATTTTCCTTCATTGTGCTTGTTACTGGATGGGCTCTTTTAATCTTAAAATGTATGCCCATTAGTTTGGGGAGATTTCTTTTTATTTTCAATATATGAAGTTTATTGTCAAATTGGTTTCCATACAACACCCAGTGCTCATCCCAAAAGGTGCCCTCCTCAATACCCATCACCCACCCTCCCTTCCCTCCCACCCTCCATTCCCTCCTACCCTCCATCAACCCTCAGTTTGTTCTCAGTTTTCAAGAGTCTCTTATGCTTTGGCTCTCTTCCACTCTAACCTCTCTTTTTTTTTTTTTTTCCTTCCCCTCCCCCATGGGTTTCTGTTAAGTTTCTCAGGATCCACATAAGAGTGAAACCATATGGTATCTGTCTTTGTCTGTATGGCTCATTTCATTTAGCATAACACTCTCTAGTTCCATAGTTTGGGGAGATTTCTTGAGTTACTTCTTGATAGTTGCCTCCTCTCTCTTGTTTCCATTCTTTCTCTCTGAAATTTCTATCGTTTGGGTCTCCTGGACTAGTCCTCGAATTTCGTTGTATTTTCTTTCCAATTTTTCTGTATTTTTTTTCTTTTGTTTGGAGAGATTTGCTGAAGTGTCTTTCAACCCTTTTGCTTTCAGAGTTTTATCTCACCAGAGTTAGTTTTTATTCTCCAAATGCTTCTTGTTTATGGCCTCCTATTCTTTCTTGAAGGTGTAATAACTCATCTTCCTGATGAGATCAATGGCAGCTTTTATTTGTTCATTTCATTTTGGGTTTGGTTTACTTCCCCATGTATATTCTCTCTCTCTCACAGGCTGTTTTTTGTGCCCTTGATTATTTTAGTCTTAGTCATCCTAGATGTTTTGAGTATGTCTCAATTAATTCAGTTTTTGCTTTCCCTTAGCACTCTGTCTAACTCGTACTTCTATTTCATTTGGTCTTTTTTTTTAAATTTTTTTTAACGTTTATTGATTTTTGAGACAGAGAGAGACAGAACATGAACAGGGGTGGGTCAGAGAGAGGGAGGGAGACACAGAATATGAAACAGGCTCCAGGCTCTGAGCTGTCAGCACAGAGCCTGATGCGGGGCTCGAACCCACAAACTGCGAGATCATGACCTGAGCCGAAGTCGGATGCTTAACCGACTGAGCCACCCAGGCACACCTCATTTTGTCTTTTGTTATCTGTCTCCCCCACCGTACTGTGAACTTCCTGGGGCAGAAACAATGCCATCTATTCTTTATGTTGCCACCCTAGGCGCTCAATAAATGTTCACTGGATTGGATTTAAAAGCTTCTAAGATCTTTGGGGACAAGCACTGTATCTTTTTCAACCTGATTTTTCCTACAACACGAAGAGGCCCAGGTTGCAAGTGGTGAGAAGACTAAATGTGTTGCTTTCTTTGAGCAGTTTTTACACTGCATCTGAAGTGTGAAGTTTTATAATGGAACCAGTTAGCCCCTAGCAAAGAGGAGTGGCATGGGGAGTGGGGGCTAACAGGAACTTCTGTTTGCCCTGAAATGTCTGACTGACTTTTATAAGAAAAATCTACGCGTTTGTACCTAGTATGGTTATAAAATTCGGATTTTAAAAAGTTATAAAAAGTAGTACCACAAAGGTAACTGGTAATTTCAAAATTAATAAAATTAACACAAAATTAACACAGATTAACAAAATTTCATGTCTACACAAGACTAGTATGAGAATGTTCAAAGTAGCCTTACCCGTAAAAGCTGAAAACAGGGAACAACTCAAAAGTATTTTAAGTGGTGAGTAGAAAACAAAAAATGGCCTATCCATATAATGAAATATTATCAAGAGAAAAGAATGAAGGACTAAGGAATCTTAAAACATTATCCTGAGGGGCACCTGGCTGGCTCAGTCAGAGAAGCGTGCAACTCTTGATCCCAGGCTTGTGAGTTTGAGCCCCATGTTGGGTGCAGAGATCACTTAAATAAATAAAACTATAAATAAATAATCAATCCTGAGAAAAAAAGCCGAACACAAAAGATTACACAGTGTAGAGTCTATTTATATGAATGGACTACAAGAGGAGAATCTATAAAGACAGAAAGTAGATTGGTGGATATCTGGGCTGGGTAGGGGGTGAGAACGGGAGTGACAGAAAGAGATCACGTTCAGTTGATGGAAGTGTTCGAAAACTACAGTATGATAATGGTTACATAATTCTTAATATTTACTAAAAACCCTTAAATTGTATATTTCAGTGAAACTGTTACCAAAAAAAAGAAGAAATTCATTACTTAAAATTCAAACATCACAAAAATATGTTACAAAGAAAATGACAGTGAGTAACCCTCCCTTCATCCCATCCAATCACTGTTTAGTATATGTCCTTTGGAATTTTCCAGGCACATCATTATATCTATACTAGAGGTATATTCATCTTACAGACACATACATACAATGTCACCATACTCTGCATAAAGTTTTGTAACTGACTTGGCTGGCTTGGCAAAATATCTGAAAAATAAGGAAGGATTTCCTTTTCTTTTTATTATTACTATGATTTTTTTTTTTTTTTTTTGATGCAGGACTCGATCTCAGATCGTGAGATCATGACCTGAGCTGAAATCCGATGATGCTTAACTGACTGAGCTACCCCGGCACCCCAAAGGAAGAATTTCCAATCAGAAAAGTAATAGGATTATCTCTGTGCTTTAGAGCTTAACCAGGGGTGGAGAGCCTCAAGATGGGGACCAACGGGGAGGCTACTGCAATAATCCCAGGCAGGAAGTGAGGAGGCCTATGCCTGTGGGGCTGTGGGGCCTGCCCGTGACCTCCCAGTCACCCCCCACCCAGAGGCATGGGTGCACCCTACTTACACTCTGGGAGAGATCCAGGGTGTTCCCCGCATTGCTGTAATGCTCCACCTTCAGAGCCACAACCCTCCCAGTCTTCATGAAGCCAACCTGATGAAAGGAGAGAGTTCTCGATAGTCCCTTTCCTCTGCCTAACCTGAGTCATCCCCTCCCACTCATGCTACCCGGAGGAAGCAGAAAGAATAAGACATCATGCCATGAAAATAAGGTCACCGGAGCTAACAGGTGAAGCAGAGAGGACCTGACATCTCTCCAGTGACGCTCCATGGGTCCTCAACCCTGGACACACCCTCTCCCCATGCTCCCCCTTCCTTCTACCTAGAACCTAGTACCACTGGCTCTGGTTCTACGAGAGGGAGTGAGGAAGCAGAAAGGGGAGAGCCGGGAAGAGAAACAGAGAGATACTGGAGATATGCCTCACACATTTTGGCCAGCAAGCCACAGCAACCAGGAATGTGCACAACAAGCAGGAATATGCTTTCACATCCCTGACCTTAGGTAGCCATCAGAACAAATTTTATAGGCCGTTTCATAAGTAAGGACCTGGGACTTTCTTCAGGTCTGCAAGAATTTGGGAAGAAGGGAAATATAATCCCGTCGGGGGAGTTCAATCATGAAACAAAACGAGAAGAGGTCACAGGGGGATGTTCAAAGCCACCTAATGGAGAGAAAGAGCTCCCAGACTGGGATCTGTCAGGTTGTACTAGTGTTTAGAGGGACAGGATGCTGGCCATCCACAGAGACTCAGCAAAGGGACCGCCACCCCTGGTCTGGTGGAGCAGGTGCCCACCCTAACAACCTGGAAGCTTTATTTCTCACTGTAAATTACAAAGTAATCATTCTGATCTTTACATCTGGCTATGAACACATTAGGTCATTCTGCAGGAGGGATTTATCCCAGGGCTGCTGAAAACTCATGCTTCCGAGCCTGAGAGGAGAAAGACTAGGTATGGGGCAGAGAAAATTCACAAAAGGTGTAAACACCACGCTGTGACCTCACTAGGGAAGTGGCCGGCCAGCCTCACCTTTCTATTTGCTGTTGGCAGATTTAAATTTTTCTCATTGCTATTTCTTCTTTGAACTTCTACAGGTATTCGTGAAAAACGTAAGAGTACATCCCAGGATCCCTGGACCTTCACCTCCAGGTTTCCCAGTGAAATGGCATTCCCCTTCCACCCCAACATAGCTCCCAACAACTAGAACCTTGTATCTGGCCAAGAAGGGATGTCTGCCACCAGTTATCAGCATGTCCTCGTCACGATCCAGCATGCAGCGCACGGGGCGGCCCGTCCTAAGGGAGGGATCAGAAGGTTAGAACCCTGGGAGCTTCTGCAACAGCCCAGTCTTTGGGTCTCAGGGAGGAAGCATGGGAGACTTCTTCTTCCACCTGGCGCACAAGCAGACTGGGGCTGGGTTGCTTCACTCTCTAGAAATAAAGCTGCTGGACACATGGGGAATGTAAGGATATGATGTGTGCCCTTGCCTTGAGGGCCCTCACAGCCAGGCAGGGGAGGCTAAACATGGATCAATGCATCGAACACAAAGAAACACATGGTGTTACCCTCACCCCAATGCCCAAGAGTTCTAAAAGCAGAAGGCTGTGAAAATTCAAAGCAAGGGAAATCTACTTCTAAAAGGGAGAAATCTAGAAAGCCTTCTTGGCAGAGGCAGCCTTATTTCCTTCTCTGAGCTGGCTAGGGGGACTCACTTGTATGCAGCCAGAGCCACTGCTGTGGATACCACAGTGCTCCGGGTCTCTTTCCCTCCAAAGCCTCCTCCCATTCTCTTCACCCGGACCAAAATCCGGTTTGCCGGAACCCCCAACATGTTTGCAACAAAGCTCTGTGGACAAAAGAAAAATTACTTGCACTGAACACATCATCTGGACTTACCTCACCCTGACCTAGAGCCGCCCGCCCTCCGCAAGCCTAATTAGTGCCGTCAATTCTGAAATTCCTTGATTCCTGAATCCCCCTCACCTCCCCAGGCAGCCCTTGATCTCGAGGTGCTGGAGTCTAACACTCATTAGTCACTGCAGACTGAATTCAGACACTTGTTTCTAGCAAGGGGGGTCAGCGGCTGGCCACAGCAGACTTTCAGAGCCAAAGTTCATTTCATCCAGCCAAGAACTGGTGAGTTGTGGGGGTAGGACCAGCTGCCCAAAATGCTGGCCAGTACTGTCGCCTTACCAGCAATAGAGAAATGGGGAGCCGCCATATTTGAGCTGCCACAGATAATTTAGTGGTCTCTGTGGCGATCACTAAACCCATCACCCACGTTTCACAGATGAGGAGCCTGAGATCGGATATGATTTGACCAAGGCCATATCTCACTGGAAAAATGAAAGCCAACTCTTATTAGGTGCTATCCAAGTAGTAAACATCTAGTCATTACAACACCCTACCAGGCCCATTTTATGGAAGAGAAAACCAAGAAAGGTTATGTCACAACTCAGTGACACAAGCTTGTTGGTTGATAGGGTCTGGCTCCAGGACCACTACCCTCAGATCCCCTTCTGGACCAGCCCAGATCTCCCTTTTCCCATGTCCTACATCACCAACTCCTAGTTGGCCAGAAGCTCCCCAGTGCCATGCCCAGGCCCTGGAGCTGACCCACAGGATGGTACCTGGGTCTTCGTGGTGTTCTGTGTAGACACAAAGAGTTCCATCTCCCCTGCCTCGCCTTTGGGGACAGCGATGGTGCAGTGAGTCTCCAGGTAGAAGTGCTCTTGGCCACCAATGTACAACTCGCCTGGGGAGGCAATGTGACCCCCACGGTGATCCAGAGTTTGCTGAAGGAGAGTGCACTTACCCAGGGCCCTGGGCAGCAACCAGCTGCTCACACACTGGTACCTCTAGGTTCCCAGCAGGGGTGAAAAGGGTCTCAAAGCCTTAGCCACCTGTGGGAGCCAAATCCCCCACCCCAACAAAGAAACCAGAATGATACCAAAATGCATCAGGCATGAAGCTTTCTTTCACTGCAGACCTTCAAACTCTTTCGTAAAATTTGGAGCATGGTAAAGAAGGAATTAACAGATGTGAGTGAAAAGCTAAAAATGAGAGCATCTTCTGGAATGGAAGCTATTAGGCCAGTTGCAGAGTTGACTCACCAGTGGCTTAGGAATACACTATGGACAATGTAGGAAACAATACCCAAAGGGATGTCACCAGCAGACGGGTGCCCCGCAGGCCCACAGGGAGGGCCAGGACCTGTAGCCACTAATTCCCCGGACAGCCTTCTAAATTTAACACACTCCCAGCTACCCAGAACCACATACACATATGTAACCTGGAGACAGGAGGTGGACATTAAGATGGCAGAGGGTCTAGGGGCACCTGGGTGGCTCAGTCAATGAAGCGTTCGACTTCGGCTCAGGTCATGATCCTGGTTGGTGAGTTTGAGCCGTTTGTAGGGCTCTGTGCAGACAGCTCAGAGCCTGGAGCCCACTTCCGAATCTGTGTCTCCCTCTCTCTCTACCCCTCCCCAGCCTATGCTCTGTCTCTCTCTCTCTCTCACACACACAGAAAAATAAATAAACATTTAAAAATTTAAAAAATGAGAGAGGGTCTTTCCCTGCCAACTGTCCACTATTTTGCTACAAACATCAGGAGGACTCTTCTGTTAAAAATTCACTCCCCTGCTCCAGGACTCAAGGTCCAGCTCTTGAATTTAATTCATAAACCAGGGCCAGCCCATACCCCAGGACTGTATGGCACGGCCGTACCTGAAACAATGTTGTCTGCTTCCGAAAACCCCTTCGTGAGGTTTCCTTTCTCTATCTTCAGCTCAGGCTCATAAAAGGAGTCTTTTGCTATAGCATCCTGAGGACCACAAAGACGATTCAGTGACCAGACTTGCAGGAGAAGAAAGGTTATTTCCCACCAGGGGGAAGAGACGCTGTTGGAACCACCCTCCCTCTTCTCACACAGGCATCTGTACAAGGGTCTTACACAGGCTTCAAGTAAGCTTGCATGTAGCCAGGGGCCATGTGCCTCCATTTCCTCAGAGATAGTTGGACACGCTTGGATCTTGAGGAAAAGTAGAGTCCCTCAAGGAACCAACGGGAGCTGGCATTGGAAGGAGGGACCTAGTCTGGCCTCTGGCAGACTGAGTCTGGGATCATGATGGGGAAGTTTTCTGAAGACCACACAATCCTGGGGCTGAAGGGTTTACCTCTTCCTGTCTAATCGAATCCCACCTGCTGCTGGAACCCCCTCTAAAGTATCCCAGTAAAGGTGCCTCCAGGGACAGGGGGCTCACCCCTCCCCATGCAGTCCTTTCTCAGTTACCTCTATTGTGATAATGGCTGGAAGATCTTCATAGGTGATTCTCACTGCTTGAGCGGCTCTCTGGGCATGTTCTCGGGTGTCAGTGACCACAGCACCAATGATGTGCCCAATGCAAGTCACCTGGGAACCGAGCCAAACTGTTAAAGCATATAATGCACTCCTCATGAAGCAAACGATTTTGGATTGCCCAAAAGGAAGTCCTTGCCCCCACAGTTTCCTTAAGGGACATCCAGGAATGCCTCTGGGATCTTGGCATGTCTTTGTCCTACTGTTTGGGATTATGTGCTTCTTCATTGAGGGTTTAGAAGTAGTGGAACTGGACTAGGACTTGGAGATCACGAGTATCAAGATGGCAAACTCGATTTATCTCAGGGACCAATTTCATGATTTACCGCTGGCAGCTTGTTGAGAAGTTGCCCAGGATAGACAGTGGTGATTGATTAGTCATGACGCCATGAGCAGCAGAATGGGAGGTATGGAAACCTGATGTCTATTTGCTAACTCATATGCACTCCAACACCCTTGTTCTTCAGGTGAAGAGACGCAGACCCAGAAGGCAAGATCATGGTCTTGCCTTGGCTCGTTAATAGACCATGACTAAATCTCAGGCCCTGGCTTCCGGTTCCATATTCTTTCTAGCACCCCTCTCCCTTTGAATTTCTGTTTCCAGATTTACACCAAAAGTTTCTCAAAGGCAGCAATCATGTCTTACACTTCATCTAGATGCCCAGAAGCAGTACTTCCCAAATTCTGGTTCTCAGACTTGATAAATAAACCAGTTTTTTGTTAGATTTTCAGAACAATGATTGTCATTTTCTCACCATTTAATGATTCCATTCCTTCAGAGGCATTTTTCTTCCAAAAATCCCCAAACATGAACCAAAAAAAAAATTGTCCAACTCATGACTTTGCAATATGAGGTTTCTGACAGTGGAAAGCTATACTGTCTCTGATAGTTATCTCTTGAGGACCCAGTTGAGTTGTTAACTTAATTGATTGGGCTGTGGTGGTTTATCCCAGCTAATTCTCACTAACCATCATGTTAGCAGTAGTCTTAGAGGTTCTCGAAATTTTCAAAAGCAATTTGTTCTCTTGTTAAATGGAGTCCTTGTGTCTCATAGTTGTAGTTTTTTATTCTCTCTTTCTCTTGTACATTAATAATAAAGTGAATATGCCGTTAGGCAACGCCAACTCATCTCCAATTTGCATTTGAACTGTATTAAAATTGTCAAGTGACTTCCACCCTGAAAGTTTCAAAATGTGTGTGTGTGTGCCTGTGTGTGTCAAAACTCCATATATGCTTGAGAGCAATAGATGAATTTTCGTATAAGTGAATTTTCAATACACATAGTGACAGTATTGTGATTTTTATTCTGGTAGTTTGTTTACCATATTTTCATTTTCTTTTCACAAAGGAGTTATTTATCCCCTGAAGAACCTAACTGGCAGTTTAAAAAATAATCACCAATCTTGTTTTAATACCAGTTTGGCCTGGAGTCATCCTAACATGTGCAACAAGCCACCAACAATGAAATAAACAAGTAAACACTAAGTGAAAGTTAAAAGTGCCACCAGACCGATTCCATCCCTGTACTGATCGCCCTGCATGATGAAGGCCACAGTATGTACCAATGTGTAATCTTTTGAAGATTAGGGATTTGGAGGAATGAGCACAAACTAAAACTCAAGTGCCCATTCCACTAACTTCATATCTAAAAACAAAATCCAACACATACCTTATCCTTTGCAAACACCATTTCATCATTACCAATTCCAGTTATATTACTCCCAGGAACATCATCAGCGGAGATAAAGCAGACAAACCCTGGCACCTTCTGAGCTTCTGAAGTATCTATGGACCTGCAAGAATGAGCACAGTGAGGGGCCCAGGCGGGAAACTGAAGCAGAAGACCCACCACCAACTGGATACCACGGTCCTCATGTTGATTTTTCCTCCACTCAAATTCCTTCCTTCTCCATCCACTAGTCTATGCTATCCTTTCCAGATTCTCTATTCTATCCTATCCTACATTCCATAGGCTATCCTACCCTATCCTATTCTGCAAATGCTCATGAAATACGTACCCTGTGAAGGCCACCATGCTGAGTGCTGCAGAGAACAGAAAATGAACAGGACAGGCCCACCCCCATGGACCTTCTACTACGGAACCACATCACAGTGAGTAGCATTTACTCTTGAGAGCTCCAGCTCACACCCACATCACAGCTAATACCCACACAGAATCAGCACTTTTGGGCCCTTGCTGCACCACTGATCGAATGTGCCTGAACATCGTCACACAGCCAAATTTGTCTCCCCACCTTCATGAAGCTATCCCAGAAGAGCAGGGCAGCCCAGCCATCATCAGGCCCGAGAGGGAGAACACCTGGAGACTGTTTCACTAATAACAGTCTCAGCTATGTTCTGCTCACTCTGTCCCGGGCCCCCAAGGGGAGATAGAGCAGAGGCACCTCACAGAAAGATATGGAAACCACACTGAAGAGCCAAGCAACTTCCAACAGGCAAACCCACCAGAGCCCAGAACGTCATCATCATTATCCTCCTTCTACATTTGGGGCAACTCAGGCTCAGGGAAATTGAGTAGCTTTTCCAAAGTCACCCAGCCAGAGAGCAACGTAGGTGGGATTAGGACTGAGGTTAGGTCATGAAGAGCCAAAGCCAGGTCCTCGCTTCTTTCCAAGTGCACGCAGCCGGGAAAGCCCAGGTCATTGCCATTACTACAGAACCCCCTACCCTCCTCCATCCATTCACACATTGCTCAGATGGAACAAAGAGAGTAGACAATGTGGATCGTGGCCAGTGTGGTCAGTGTGGGCTCAAGACAAGGATAAAGCAGATGAATTTACCCTAGAGATGGCAACCACATCATCTGAAACAGTTTTTTTCAGAGAACTGGAAGACTTTACTTACCTGTTAAGTTTTCTCAGTGTCTAGATTACCATTCGTGGAGCCTGTCTCCAGGCAGCTAGGAGCGGCAGAGGGAAAAACCAGTGATGGGGAGACGGGATCCCTAATCCAAGCAGTGGCAGCACCCAAGGGAGGGTTTCTCCTAGCTGCTCTGTTCAACAGGATATGTGTCTGATGCCCACCAGGAGATCAATGCAGTCTCTGGCCTGAACATCAAGAGGCAGCACAGCTCGGTGCTAATGCTGCCTGGCTTCAAACTCCCGCTTGGCTGCTTACCAACTCTGTGCCCTCAGGCACGTAACTTACCACCCTTGTGCCTCAGCTGCCTTATCTGAAACATGGGGATCATAACAGGACCTGCCTGTAGGGTTGTTTTGAGGAGTAGAGGTGCCAATGTATGTAAAACGCTTTAAAGGCCGCAGCAAATATTAAGTGCCACGTGAGTGTTGGGTATTAGTATTATTATAGAGGTGGCGATGCTTGTCATTTGGGCTTTCCAAATTCAACAGACAGGCACGGGTGGCACTTCTCTGCTAGGTCCTTTGCAGACTCTGTCACTGATCATCATGAAAACACCCGGCTATGAATAGAGAAACTGCGAGCTTAGGCATCCCAGGCCAAGGTCACAGCTGGTAAACACTGGAACAGAGACTCAATCCCGGGTCGGTCTGACTCTAAGGCCACGCTCTTCCCCTTAGTGCTGACTCCAGTTCTCCTGAAATACTGCATTGAAGTTTAGCCCAATATCAAAGTGCAGAGCTGACCTGCTCCTGTTAAAAGCTCCTCACTGCTTTTTGGCTCAAGTGCAATGTCCCGGTTCAGCATTCCGAGGCTCTCCTGTTCTGGCCCCTGCCTATGCCTCCAACAGCATCCCCTCACCCTGCCAGGCACCACTGAGTCCCTAACCTCTCCCGCTCCTCTCCAGGCTGGTTTTCAGGTGAGTTCCCAGTCCCTCTCTAGACTGGAAGGCCCTGGAGGAGCCTCCCAGCACCCTCCTCCCTCAGGATATTTACTCCACTCACTTGATCTTGGCGTGGGCCCGGGTGCTGGTGACCAACCGGAGGGACAGCTCATTCTCGTAGCGAGGGATGTCGTCACAGTACACGGCCTCCCCAGACGCTTGCATGGCCGCGGCCAGGTGGGGCAGGGGCCGACCCACCATGTCCTCCTCGCACTGACCCTTGGGCACCTCCTGGAACAACATGGTCATCAGTCAGTCAAGCTGAGCTGCATAAGACACTGTTTCCCTACAGGCCTGGGGAAACTGCAGGGAGCTTCAGGCCAAAGCAAACCTGAGTGAAGATGGAGGAGGCAGGAGGGACACAGGGCAAAGGAACAGAAAGGCAGAGCAGAGGTGGTCATAGTGTCCCCATATGGGGGGAGAAAGAAATAACTAAACAAGAACCTCAATGTGCACTCATGGGGGGTGGAGTAAAAAGCTGGTGCTCCGTGCATCCAATCAAACGGTATGCAACTATTAAGACATACTTTTGAAGACTTTAAATTAGAAGGCAAGAATGTTCACATTACATGTAAACACAGGACATAAAACATTGTGTGTGCGTATGACGATTTGAATTCTGTAGGGAAAATATGTATGTTATAAACATAGCATGTCAATGTCCATATATGCGTAGGAAAAAATGGAAAGAAGTCAACAAAAATATCATGATTTTCTCTTGGAGGTGGGATCTTGGGTCATTTTTGTTTTCTTCTTTATATCTTTCTGTACTTGCCAAAGTGTTCCAAAATGGATTTGTAACAAAATTCTGTTGCATGTGGTTTTTCAAAGACATAATAATAATGGCTAACATGTCACTGAGTATTTAATATATCCCAGGAGCTAACCTAAGCTATTTACTTTTACTAACACATTTAATCCTCAGAACCATCCTAGGAAACAGGTGCCATCATTAAGGACACTTGCAGGTGGGCATAATTAACTTGCCCAAAAGCCACACAGAGGAAGTGACTTGTCGAAGGTTACACAGTTACAAACTGGCAGAGTTTGAATTCAAGTCGTGGCAGTGGAGCCCAGAGTTCACACTCTGGACCACTAGCCTCTACTGCATGGTTCCACAATTTGTGGCCTGTGGGCCAAATCTGGCCCACTGCCTGCTTCTATAAATAAAGTTTGATTGGTACATACCACACACATTCATTTATGTATTACCTCCGGTTGCTTTTATGCTATAATGACAAAGTTGAGGAGTATCAACTGAAACTATAGGGCCCACAAAATCCAAAGTGTCTACAGAAAAAGTTGACCCTTTACCTAGTGCTTCTCAAAACATTGCCATTGACAGAAAGTTGTTGTTTTGTTGTTATGGCCAGAACTCCTGGCTTTGCACATCAGCCCCACAGAGGCACCAGAAAAGACAAAATCGGGACATTTTTTTTTATTTTTTAAGGAGCAGGTGAAGATGAGAGTAATCCCAAGAGAGACAAAATTTAGGTAAGGAACGAGGAAAAGAGCTTCATTGACATTAATACGATTCCCATTTTCTTCACCGGATATTTATGCAAAGCAGTAGGAGCTTTGAGCACCCACACACGACTAAAGCCAGTCATTCACCAAAGGTCAGCATCATCTGATGTGCCCTTGCAGGGCACTGCCCTGTGAGATCAGCCATACATCAGGTATACTCACTTGGAAGAGCTGGACGTTGGCTGGAGGGTCTTTCTGAAAGAGTAAGGTGGCACTGGCATGGGTGGGGTCCAGCTTGCCACACTTCTGTGGAGGTAAGTTAACAGTAGTGATCATGACCAGTTCTATCATTGATCCCACCCTTGGTTGTCCCCAAGTGGCAACACTAACAACTGTTCCCCTCACCTCCTCATTGTACACTCCTCGTGCCGGCTGGATCTATCTCAACGTCAGAACGTGGGCTCTGAGGGCCCAGCATTTTATAACAGCCTCGGGCCCCTTCCCACCCCTGCAGCCTGCATGGTGAATGGTTTGTGCTTCCTCCAACACACCAAATGGTTTCCCTCCCTCCTGCATTTATTCACGATGCTCTCTCTCTGTCCTTGCCTTGCTGGAAACCTTCTTCCTCCTCGTTTCTATGGGAAATATTTAATGATATGGAAAATGCGCACAATATAATCTCAACAGAATCAGGGGAAATGGAAAACTCTATATGCAGCATGACCCTAAATCTGTTTAGAAAATGATGTGTCCAGATCAAAAGATAGGAAGATGACAGGTATATAGAGAGAGGGATGGATGGAGAGCTACAAAGAGAAAGAGAAAAGAGAGAATGACAGAAGATGGACAAATGAATGTAGGAAAAAGATCAGAGGAAAAAGCATGACTAGTAGCAGTGTTTCCTCTAGAATCTGAGAGAAAAGCATATTTAATTAAAAAGAAACGTAATAAAAAAAGTATTTACTTTAATTTCTTATTTAAAAAGTTGAAATGTTTTTTAATTTTCTATTTTAATTTTTAATATATTTCTGTGTTTTCAAGTTTGCCACAGGAAATGTATTACTCTTATAATCAGAAAAAACTCAAGGTGCCTGGGTGGCTCAGTCAATTAAGCATCTGACCCTTGCTTTCAGCTCAGGTCATGATCTCACAGTTCTGAGGTCAAGCCCCACGTTGGGCTCTGTGCTGTCAGTGCAGAGCCTACTTGGGATTCTCTCTCTGCCCCTGCCCGCTCACGTGCACACGTGGACTCTCTCTCTCTGTCTCTCAAAATAAATAAATAAATGCTTTTTAAAAAGAAAAAGAAGAAAGCTATTAGGGATGCTTTTTAAAGAGGGATTTCTGTCTGCGGTCCCCACATCTGTGGAAGCTTCTCTCCTTTGCACTCCCCACGCCATCTGCTCAGTTGTCACTCTAGGCTGGCCTTTAGTGATCACGTTCTCTCCCACACGAGGCTGCCCCCGGTGCCAAGTGCAATGTTATGCATAGACGGTGCAAAGTAAATGCTTACTGAACCAATATGGGGAGCTGGGCTTCCGCTCAGCCACACCCGTTCCAGAACGCACACCTTCTCAGTGACCACCGTCTCCTGACTGTAGCAGCACCTGTTACATTCTCATTCCACCCTCTACCTTCTCATCTCACTCCACATTCCATTCTAACTACAAAACCACAGTTGAAACAGCTAGCCTGTCAAAAGGATCATCTGGTCTACCACCCAGATCAGCAGATTTCCCAACTGAGACTTAAAGAGAGTTGTGACCTATTCAAGTTTCAAGTGAGGTAACGATTCAGTCGGGACCAGAACCCTAGTCGTTGACGCCCAGTTCAGTGTTCTGCCTCTCAACCATCCTGTTGGTTCCCATCTGCATGTGGCTCCCTGGGCCGTGTGTCCTTGGAGCAAAGCCTCCTCTGTCCTTAGATGTCAGAAGGGAGAAGCCAATTTACCACCTGGTCCACTGTACCCCTCCCTCAGACTGGCTTCTTAAATTCCCAAACAAAAGTCCTGCAGAGAGTCTGTATCTTGCCCACACCCCACACTCACATCTTTTGAGTTCTGTATGCCCAGTTTCTGAAGCACTGTCAGGTAGAACTTGAAGAAGAAGCTGAGGGTGAGGGTACGCCGAAACTCCACCATGCCGCCAGGGGCGTCGGGGGCCAGGGACAACTCCTCCGCCAGGCCCGCACACACGTTCTGCAGCAGCTCCTCGTTCCAGAAACTGCCAGAGAGCAGAAGGTGGGAGAGCGCTCCTACTCAGCCATCAGAATCACTTGTGTGGGGTGGTAGGCACAGGGCGTAGTCATATGAAACTTGGTTCAAAATTTGGCTTGGATACTTATACTTGTGTAACTTTAGGTAAGTTACTTGCTTGAGCCTTAGTTTCCTCATCTTTTTTAAAAAACCTTTTTTTAATGTTTTTTTTTTTTTTTTTTTTTTTGAGAAAGAGAGATGGAAGTCAAGCAGGGGAGGGGCAGAGAGGGAGGGACACTAGGAATCTGAAGCAGGCTCCAGGCTCCGCGCTGTCGGCACAGACCCGACGTGGGGCTCAAACTCATGAACCCTGAGATCATGACCCTGAGATCAAGCCAAAGTCAGACACTTAACCGAGTGAGGCACCCCGGAACCCTTCGGTTTCCTAAAATTTAAAACTAGACACAATTTGGGTGCCTTGATGGCTCAGTCGGTTGAGCACCCAACTCTTCATTTCCACTCAGGTCAGCCCCACTTCTTTTTTTTTTTTTTTAACGTTTATTCATTTTTGAGACAGAGAGAGACAGAGCATGAACGGGGGAGGGTCAGAGAGAGGGACACACAGAATCTAAAACAGGCTCCAGGCTCTGAACTGTCAGCACAGAGCCTGATGAGGGGCTCGAACTCGCGGACAGCGAGTGGCCGAAGTCGGCCGCTCAACTGACAGAGCCACCCAGGTGCCCCCAGCCCCACTTCTTAAGATTCTCTCTCTGTCTCTCTCTGTCTCTCCCTCTGTCCCTCTCCCCTGCTCTTGCTCTCTCTCTCTCTCGCTAAAATATAAAAATAAATATAAATAAATAAATACAGAAATAAATAAATACAGAAATAATACAAATAAAAATAGACACAATTTTAAAACGACCACAAAATTATACTAATTAAATCTATTCAGTCCTTATAACGCCCTGAGCAATGTCCTCCGTGCTTTTTACGAAGGATCACTTTTCATTTCCATGTAAAAGTGTAGCATGGAAAATTTGTATACTCCTTTACCGATGAGGAAACTGAGGCACAGGAAGATTCGGTAACTTGACTTCTCTGAGCCGTCTGGGAAGTGTTGGAGCCAGGCATCGGAACCAAAGAGCCAAACGCCCAACGCCAAACGTAAGCCTTGTTTACCCATCTGCTTATTGGCAGCGTTACAGAGGCCAGCGCTGGGGAAGGGCTCGGGATAACTGCTGCCACACACTAGCCATAGTAGTAGGAGTAGCCACAGTCAGAGTGCAGCGGGAGTGGCAGCAGCAACCGTAGGAGGGATACTAGCAGTGGCCCAACAGTAGCAGCAGAAGTAACAGCCGTGGTAGAAGCGAAAGCAGAAGGCGTAGAAGTCGTGGAAAGAGGAACAGTGGTGAGAGCAGTAGCAGCAGCGCTGGCGACACTGTGACTAGTAGCGGGAGGAGCAGCAGAGGCGCGACCGTGAGTCGTGGCGAGAGTCACGGTGGGGACACACACAACAGTGGCAGCAACAGCATTAACACAGTGGCAGCAGGAACGCCGTGGGCAGTGCTCTCGGGAGGAGCCGCAGGAAGAGTAGAGCCGCAATACGAGCATCGGCGGTAGAGAGACCGCAGTGGTGGCATCGCTGGGAACAGCAGTGGAAGCCACAGCGGCAACACTAGTCCGAGGGGTGACGGTGGCAGAAACAGCAGCAGTGGCAGCAGCGGGAAGAGGAGCGACAGAAGTAGCAGTACCAGTGTGAGTAGTGCCAGCCGCAGTAACTGGGGTAGAGGCCCAGCCGTGAGAGCAATGGCAACGGTGGCCGCCCGTGGCCGCAGCAACGGCGGGCCCAGCGGCACCAAGAGCAGCGGAGCCCTAGCAGGCAGGGTGGAACCGGCGCAGCCACAGCCATGCTACCAGGAATCGAGCTACGGGTAGCGGCAGTCAGGGTAGCAGCAGCGGTAACCCCGGTGAGGGCGGAAGTCATGGCTGTAGCGGCGGCAAGAGTAACGGCGCCGGCAGTCCCGGCAGCTAGCAGCACTGCGGGAGTCGGAGCGGCACTGGCCGTTTCACTCTGCCGGCAGCTCTCACTTTGATATCTGCTTCCGCGTCGTCTTGAGGGCTGAGACGGTTCTGTCGTGCATTCCGCCGTAGCAAAGGGCCAGCTCCTTCACCTGCGCGGTTCCCGGGTTGAACAGGACCCTCATGCCGCTGGTCACCTTGGCGATGTCATCTTCTCTCCGAGAGGCCTGCTTGAAGGCTGAGAAATACTCACCCTGCAAAACAAGAGAAAGGTTCCTGCTTCTCCCCTGCATTTGCTACAACTGCGGATGGTGAGGCTGAAGCACGGGGGAGAAAGGGCAGGTGAAGGGACAGGGCCATCGCAACCCCGCAAGGGGCTGCCGGTGGGACTCAAAGATGTGGGCGGCGCCGACTGTCCCGTGCTCAGCACGAGGCCCGGACAACACTCCCAGCATCCGGGAAAGGGGCGAGATTTCCCCTGTCGGTCAGGAACACCCAAAGTCAAGGAAAAGGAGAGCAGGGTTCTCTCAACCAACAGCTGGGAAGAGGAAAGACATGTTCACAAAGGCTGCTCAGGGTCCCCCAGCCCCCAGTCCTCCCATCCTGGTGCCCAGCTTCAGAGCCCACCCAGCCTCTCGGCTGTGCCCAAACCTCTGTTGGCTTAACTGCCTCTCCAGCAGATACAACGAGATGCCACCGGGAGTGTGAAACGCACCCTCACCCACGCCTGTGCACGTGCTCTCTCTAGCTTGTCTCTCCCACTGGTCTATTGTTCACGGTTAGAACCCTTGCCTCCTGAAAGAATGAACCACACTATGAAACACTAGCTGCCTTTGTGCTTTGAGCACACATTTCCCGCTCCAGGCAGGGCTCCAGGCAGGCCCTGTCTGTCAGGATAGGAGGGCCGCGTGAGTCACTTTCCAGGTAAGAACGATCTCATATCAAGCCCTTTCTGGCCAGGTTCTGCTGGAGGTCTGAACCCACCTGGCACCGCAAATTCTGATTAACGTCAAAGGCAGAGGCTCAAGGGAAGCATTGTTGAGAAAGCCCAACGAGGCTCACTGTGGACGCCCACACTGGCCACAAGCTTCTGTTCGAAGAAGTCATCGGGCTTCCTCCTGACCATGACGCTAGTCCGGATTCCCGATGTCAAGCATGGCCCCGGGACCGTGAGCCTGGAGTCTGCGCTTGGTTCTGGAACAGGACTGTGCCAGTCCACGGTGACGTGTCCACTGGGGTGCCACACCATGTCAGTGTCAGATTGGCAGCTGTCCTTTCTTGAGAAAGCCTCCCTACTTCTGGGTATTAAAATCTCCTTTCTGTCATGACATGTTTTTTGTTTTTAAAGATTTTCTTCAGTGTATTTATTTATTTTTGAGAGAGAGACAGAATGAGCAGAGGAGGGACAGAGACAGAGAGAGAGGGACAGAGGATCTGAAGCGGGCTCTGTGCCGACAGCAGAGAGCCCGATGTGGGGCTTGCACTCACGAACCGTGAGATCGTGACCTGAGCTGAAATCGGAAGCTTAGCTGACTGAGCCACCCGGGCACCCCTATGACATGTTTTTGGCTAATGTCCCTATCTGGCAAAATAAAAACCGGACTCTTGTATGCCTGTTCCCTCCTCCCTTCTCCAACTCATAATTAAAAAGAGGAAAATTTACTGATCTGTGAAATACAAAAACTCTGGGAATCACTGCTCAAAATGGTCTATAAGGACAAGCTAGAAAATCAGTTAAGAAACCACCTCAGGGACATCATGGCTCTAATTTAATTAGCATTCTCATTAAGGGGGCAAAATTAGCAAGGGCGAACATGCCTTGTAACGCGCGCTCAAGCGCTACCTGGGTAAAACTCCTAATACTCTCCATTACAGCTGCTTTCCCAGCCTCACACAGATCACTTTTCTACACGGCCCATTATGGAATGTGTAGCTGGTGAGGGAGGAGAGAAAGGCACCTGGTGACGACACCACGGGCCCCCAGGAACAACAGCGAGGCAGCCAGAAGTGCCCAGACTTGCCTCAACAGGACAGAAAAACCTCCCATGAGCAGAAATGCAACCACGCCAACTCAGAGCAAGGTCAGCAAATAAACACCTCATCAACATGTGTGGGCCTGACCCACGGGCAGCCCCTCCACTCAGCGTGCAAGCCCCAGTCTCCTCTGACCTGGGGCGGAAGTGCTCAGTGGCTGGATGTGCTCTTGAAATCATGTTGCTAGCTACCAGATGGAGATCCCCACTGGTTTCTGGACATCGGCCTGGAACCTTAGGCATACCTGATTTCAAGCCTCACAATGACCTCCCGGGTAGGTAACACTGTGTCCGTTTTACAGACGAGCAAGCCGAGGCTCAGAAATCTGAAACGATTTGCCCAGGATCATGTGCCATGAGTCCGTGGAATGCCCTCTTCCCTGCCCTGAAGCTCTTCATTGCCCAGAGAACACTATGGCTGGTGAAAGGCAGTGTTCAGAGACTTTGTTAAAGTTGAAAGATGCTGAGCTTGGTCCCCGAGGCAGACTCTGGTCTCTTGTCTGGAGCCTCGCTGCGGTAAGAGTGGTATGGGACGCTCCTGAGCAGCTCACCTCCCTGCTGTAGGGGATCTCGATGGAAAGCAGTATCTCCTCCGGAGCTAGCAGGGTCTTTCTGTACGCGGGGAAGAAGGTGTGATCCATCCGAACCGTTCTCCTGGTGCCTGTACACAGGCCGGATGCAGAGATGTGAGAAAGCAGAGAACGAGGCACCGGTAAATTCCCCATCCTGGTCTCTGGTACCCACAGTCAGAGGGCAGTGCTGGCACAATTAGGGCCAAGGTCCTCCATCTAAAATCCTTACGCAGGGATGTGCTGGTGAATGTTTAACAATGGACTATGTGTGGGCGGAGGGAGTCCTGATTTGCAGTACTTGCTAATTTCTACGGTATCAATACTCCCACCATAGCCAATTTCAGGCTCCCGGAGTGACATCAGTGACCATGAAGTTGGAAAGAGGGTAGCAAAGAGTTGACACGACACGCCTGCTGTCCTCTGAAAGGACTGCCTCCAAAGGTTGGCCATGGCTGTCTTCTGGGAACTTGGATTTCAGCAGATTCCCCGATAAGATGACTGACTGTGTCTACACAACTGTTCATACAAACAGCATGGTTTATGCTGAACATCTGCTTTCTGTCCGGGTGCCTGGGCTTTTGGTACCTGCCAAGAAGGGCTATGCAACCAACCCCCCAAAAAGCCCTAGCTGTTCAGTCTCTGACGAGCTTCCCCGGCAGACAACACTTCACGTGCGTTATCACAATGCAGCTTGTGACTGAGGGAATGATGTGTGTCCTGTGTGACGCCACCGGGAGAAGTCTCTGGAAGCTTGTGCCTGGATTCCTCCAGACTGTGCCCCATGTCCCTCTTCACTTTGCCAAGTTTACTTTGTGTCCTCCCACTTAATAAGTCATGGCCATGAGTATGACGATAGGCTGAGTCCTGGGAGTCCTCCCTGACTTCCCAGGAGTCATCAAAACTGGGGATGGTCTCGAGGACCCTCCAACAGGACGGTGCATAGCAGCATATCATTACTTAGCATTTCCACTCTACAGTTATAACAGACGGGAATAACTCTAAGGGCATGGGCAATAGTAAAATAAACTCAAATATTAGGACGTGATGAATTTTGAGCACTTATTACCTTTATTTTTAATGTAATTTATTTTATTGTAAGTTTCTACAATTCAATTTTTCATAATGGCCATGTCTATCAAACACTCACAGACTCCCTGAAAATCCAGCTGTGGGCTGTGGGGAGCCAGTGCATTCTGGCTCTAGCACACTACTAGGTAAGGCTTCTAGGTGACAGATCCTGTTGGGAATTCTTAATAAGGAAATGGTCTGGCTCTCCTGGCCCCCAATCTGGGTATATCTCCCTTGCAGTTCCCAGGGATCCAAACCTTAGGACGGCTGGGTCATTGACTTGTGGGCCCTGTCTCTCCAAAAAGTCACCTATCTTGTGAGCCTTCTCCCCCATGGGGCCCTCTTTCCTGACTTGCGCATGACGTAGCTCTCACCTGTGGACACGATGGTCAGCTTGGCCCCACTGGCCATGAACACAGGGTTGAGGTCAGAGATGGGGCTGGCGGTGATGATGTTCCCTCCGATGGACTAGAACAAGCGGAGAGTGTGCGTGAGAGCCCAGCCCACCCAGGAAAACCTTGCTCTCACAGCAGGCTGCAGAACTCAGGCCAGGTGGGGGACACCTGCTCGCTGAAAGCACAAGACTGGCGTAACTGAAGCATCCAGAACCACGTGCAAAACCTGAGATCCGAACACTTGGGATTGGATCTCAGCTCTAAAATTTACTCGTCGGTAATGTGGGTCAGCTCCTTGAAATCTGCTCAATTTCATCCAAACGTTTTCTGAAAGGGTTGAGGTGGTTTATCACATGATGCAAGCAAATACTTCCTGGAAGTAGATTCCCACCCAGCTGGAGAATTTAGGGGAGCTTTCTGAGCTTCTGTCCACTCAGCCACAATCAGAGGTGTCAGGTCCTTGGGGTAGGGTGAGGGAACAGGGCGGGGGCTGTTTCCTTTGGGTTTTGTTCTAATTGAAAACAACAAAATAGAATGGACGGGGTGGCTTTCCTTCCCCCCCCAACCCCCGCCAACCCTACACCGTCAGCTGTTGTGAGCCGGCCAATGGTCCTGGGTGTGTGAATGCCGCTAGCAAATGGGGAACCTGGGGGCTAGTCTGGAGTTTAGTTGTAAACAGTCAACAGCTGGACCCCTCCCTCCTCTCTGGGGTTGTCTACCTCTGGCTCTGCCCCCAACGATGAAAGGTAGTCCAAGACTACATTTGGCTCAATCTCTCCTCCACTTGCTGATAGCTTCGGCCAAGTTCAGGAACAAGGTGGGCAGGAGGCTCCATCTTGCCAACCTCAGGGGTAAAGACTGAGGCACACAGCATGTGTTTCCAAGAGTGACCCGCAGGCCCCCTTCCCCAGAAGCACCTTTGGGGCTCCATCCCAGCCCTACTGAGTCGGAATCTCTGAGAGCAGTGCCCAGGAAACTGCATTTTTAACGAACACCCCACATAGCGCTAAGCACTAGAGTTTGGGGAGCACCGGATCTTCAGCAGAGGACAGACTAGCGCATCTGCCTCGTGACAAAAGGCCCCATGACCTCAGCCTTGAGGGCTCCTGAACAGGGACTCACCGCCACAGACTTGACCTGCTTTCCAGCAAACCAGCGCAGCTGCTCCAAAACACCTTTGAACACCTCTGTTTGGTGGGCAGGAAGCTTGGCGACTGCATCGAGCAGCGTCTTTTCCACAAAGCTCAAGGGACACGAGGCTCCGAAGGAGATACCTGGGAACACATGCACAGAAAAACAGCGATTCCCTTCACAGTTCAGAAAACACTTGGACACACAGCCCCTACCATGCTTTACTGGTACCTGAGTGACGATGAACCAGCTCTCACATCCTTATAGGGATGAGGAAATTAACGCCCAGAGAGGTGAAGTGACTTGCCCCATGCCACCCAGCTAATACACCAGCCAGGACTCAACCACAGCCCTCTTGATCCTACAACCAGCATGCTCTCTTCTCTAAACCAGTGGTTCTCATCTCAATACAATCAGGTCTCTGAGGGAGAAGTCCTGTTTCTTTAACAAAGTACCCAAGACCTCCCACACTGACCCCCTTCCCCTATGAGTGATTCTAATGTGGAGCCAGGATTGAGGATGACTGTGGAGAATCTCACAGCCCCCCTTGCCCCCTGGCAGTCTGCCACAGATGCTCAGTGGAGGAAGGCAATGAAGAGTGTCCCTGCTCCCCACGCAAGGCAGCTCCAGGAGAAGCAGGTGGCAGCGCAGCCAAAGGAGAGGCTCTCCTGGCACCAGCCACCCCTCCCAAGGGACCCATCCCCAGCATCCCAGCCTTCCGTGGGCTCAGGGCAAACCCCTCCTTACCCTCAGGTCCATGCTCCACTGAATTCAGCTCAGGGATCCAGGCTGGGCAGACCATCTTAGGAAACAGCTTATTCTTAAATTTCATCTCAATGCCTCGAGAAAAACAAGAAACCCGAAGTTAACAGGCTACTACCAGGCGGGCCTCGGCATTGTTCCCACCACGCACACAGGACCTATGACATATTCACGATCGCATCATGCTCTGTGGGTGTCTTAGGACTGGCAGGTGCAGGAGATAAGATGTGGGGTTCAGTACGGTTTCCACAATATCAGCCGGCAAACTGTGTCTTTCTCTCCCTCCCCCCAAAAATCCTAGTGGAATTCAGATGAGATGAAATTCTTTTTTGCCTTTTGATTTCTTTTATCACCCAGAAAAGCTTCCTTTTTTTTAAATTTAGCTTTCTGACTCTGTGCTTGGACCTTCAACACCTTCAGATTTTCTGCTCTTCAGTAAGGAGAGCCTGCTTGATCCTGTCATACACACTTCGCACACATGGAACCACCATAGGCCCTGCTGACGTGTCTTTTAGTGTTAAATGAGACGAAATGGGAATTAACCTGTGTGTGTGAGGGTGTGTCTGTGTGTGGGCAGGGGTGGGGGATAGTAGATGAAGCCGCAGCATGCTAAAATATGTCAGGAACCCGTGTAAGCACTTTACATGTTTTAACACATTAAATCCTCACAATAGCCTTGGGAGATACTGTGATTTTCAGTTTATAGGAAGAGAAACTGAGGCACAGGAAGGTGAGGCTCTTGCCCACATTACACAGCTAAGAACAGACAATTCTTAGAGTTGGGGTATAATAGTCCTAATAACACGAAAGTCTAGCATTCAGACAAAAAGGAAAATCGTCTGAGAGAGAAAACATCAAATCTGCCTCCTGGTCCCCGACATCTGCCTGAGCAGGACTTTGCGGGACCACACGTCTCTACCGGCCTTCTGTCAAGTTAGAAAGGTCTGTGAGCAGACGCCCCTCTGTTCTGTTCCTGAGACCTGGTTAGCTCTGCACCTCCCAGCCCCTCCCACAGACCTACAGATGGGAAGGTTCAGAAAGAAATGTCTGCCCATCCTCCCCACCCTCTCGGGGGCTATTCAGAGTGTCTGATGGGTGGCCCAGGCTTTGCGGAGTCTGGCCTGTTTGAATACCGGTTCCCAGGATAAAGACTGCAGACAGAGGCCATCCATGGCCTGTCTTGACAAGGTTCTCTCTATGCCCAGCTTCCCCAGCACCCTACCCTGGCCGTCAGTGGTTACACTGCTGCGTGTATGTATGAGGGAGAAGGGGTGAGGCAGAGGGAGTGGTCGTCAGAAATTCCCTCTCACTTGGAGCTCATGAAATTTTTATGGATTCCCTTCTATTAGAATCTAACTGGGTCCAGGATGTTAGGTGACCCATGACAAGGAACATGTCACATGTCAAAGGAGATCAAAGACTCTTCCAGACAGTCGTCCTCCACTTTAACTCGTGCTGCCCTGGACCCCAGGGCCACAGCTACGCAGACCCTCAGGACCACATCACCTGAGGCACATCTCACGTGTCCACGTTACTGCAGCTGGGGTCTCTGTACCACACCTGTGCTCACGGGGCCGGGGCCGCATCTGTACTCTGCTAGCTTAGAGCCAAGCCAGGCCCTCCTCTCTGTGTCCTCAGATCCAACAAAAACCCAGGACCCAGGGGACTCTTTCCAGAACAATAGCCAGGAGTCTCCCACAGGATGGTTGTGGCGGCTTAAAAGTATGTCGATTGCCCCGAAACCAGAGGTCCTCTAAGACCTTGGCTATGCCACGATCCTCTCCTTGGAGCCTCCCTGGGCTTGGGAGCCAGCAAAGGAGAAAAGGGCCAAGCCAGCTCCAGGAACGGATGGACATTAGCAGCGACCTGGGCACCTCTGCTTCCATCCCTTCGAGCACGGGGGAAGAGAGCTACACATCCCTCAGCCACCCTGGCCCATTCACGTATTGTGAGCTTCATGTCCCAGGTGGTGGCAGGAACAGGGCCGGTGGCCACAGTCGTGGGCAACACAGACACAGTCACATTGGCACATCTCTCCTTTGCCTTTACCACATCACCCCCCAGAAAAAGGGGGGGACGAGAGAATGTCATTTCTGGAACCCCTAGCATCTGTCACTGGCCTAGAACCTTACTTCCACTGCTCCCCCCTCACTTCCACTGGGAGGTACTCCAGAGAACGAACAAAGACACTGATCTGGGTAGCCCAGCTCCTCCCACAGTTCCCGGCACATAGCCGGCACCCGACGTGTTTCCGGAGAGCGGTCAGTAAAGATCTCATCCAACACTCAGAACAGCCCTTTGAGGAGGTGTTATTCCCCCCTATATACAATGGGAACCAGGGCCAGGGGAGAAAAAGCAAGTTTTCTGAGGACACACAGCCAGCGTGGGGTTGCCCAGGCAGACTGGCCCCTTGCAGGCTGCAGGCCGGCCCCGCTCTCACCGATCTCCGTGTTCCCCACCACCAGCTTGGCCTTGGGGTCCTGGGCTTTGAGGTCCAGCAGCTCCTGCAGGGTTGAGGCCTGGATCCAGGTCACTCGCTCGCCTTCAAAACGCAGCTGCTTCTGAGGAGTATCTTTCAGCCTCTGGAAAATGTAGTTTCTTGCCACACAGTCTCCTTCCTACGGCCATTCCCTGATGAATTTAGGTCCCCAAAGGGGTCTAGTCTTCTACTGATTCGTTCAATACTGAATTCAGAACGAGGATCCAGGTCCGGGGAGAAGGGAGGGGAACTTCCACGTACTGAGGCAGGGAGGATGTGGCACACACATGATCTCACTTAGGCTTTAGGAGACTTCCGGGGAGGAAGCATCGTTAGCCCCACCTTTCACAGGTGCAGGACGAACCTGAGGACCCAGGAGGTTATGGGACCTTCACCTGCCACCAGGTGACCTGGACTGTTCTGACCAAAAGCCCAGGTTCAGTGCACTGCCCCCTGCCCCACCCCCGCTGCCTCCAGCAGGTGCAGTGGACAAGGTGTGGGGGGGACGAGGTAGCAAAGGAAGGGGTGTCAGGAGGGAACGCAGCAGAGGCTGGTTCTAGTGTGTGAGGGGTGACCTGGGGCTGGGCGAGAGAAACCCCAAATCAAACTGACAGTTTGTTCAAGGTTACACGATCCAGAGAAAGGTGTGCCGGTGGCCTGCCCCAAAGCCCTTCCTTCTGTCCCATTGGACTCAACAGGCTGTCTTCATGTGCTCAACACCCCCCAGGGAATCTGCACTCGGGAACTTAGAGACAGGCACGATTCTTTCCTTGCCATGAATGTGGGAGCGAAGAAGCAGAATCGTCACGGTGGGAGGGTGGGTGTGAGAGTGTCCTTAAACCAGAGCAGCAAGCCATGCGTTGTGCCCTCTGAGTACAGCTTTGCTTCTTTGTTGTTGGTTTGTAAAACAATGGACTGCTTGCAAGGAGGAGAATGGGTGCTAAGGGACTTACTTTTACATTCGACATAGCCAGGTCAGCAGATGCTTCTGGAGCACCTGTTACTCTACACAGGGTCCTGGAGGGATCCACTCTCTGTGCTCAGAGTGACATGTGTGCGACAAGTGTGGGTCCCTTTGGGAGTATGTGACAGAGGGACTTGAACTCCAGTGTCAGAAGGAGAAAGGAAAACCCAAAGGACAAGGACACAAAGGTCCCCATTGGTATGAATAAAGTGGGTCTCCAGGGGCTCATGGCACACAGACTTAGCAGGACCTCTCCGCGGGGCATCACCTACCAGCAACTCTGGGGGGAAGATGGGCTCCTGGGTGGGATCCAGGGGCGTGAACTCCTCCGGGTTGAATAGAGATGGCGAGAGAGTGATCTGCTGGGAAAGGGAACAGATGAGTGATACCTCATCTCCTCCTCTAAACGCCTGTATGATCTACCCAATCCTTTGTCCAAGCGAGCTTGTTTGCACCTCCCCACCCCCACCCCAGGAGGCTTGGCAGGGGGCCGTGCTGCTCCTGGGAAGCAGGAACAAGGAGGTCTCCCCAGAAGCCCCGGGGCTAATGTGCACATTCACCCCCCGCTCAGGGTGGGCATCAACGTTTCCTCTTCTGGCCGCACTGCTGAGGTTGTGAAGAGAGTCCGCTGCTCCTTGGATCTGAGATTGGCCCCCAGGCTTCCAGGGAAAGGAGGTCCCACTCACCTTGTGGTCTGTCTTCTGGTTCATGCAACAGTTCAGGTTGTTCCCACTTCCTCCGCAGCACCCACCATCCTAGAAAGATGACAGATATTCACACAGAAATATTTGCAAAGAGTTTTCACAGAAGCTAAAGACCCTGGATCGTGAATATTCAACGAAACTGAGGCCTGCTGCTGCACCAGCATCGGTACAAACAGCCGCCAGCCGCTCCCATTCCACTGACCTCTGCGCAGACGGAAGACCTCTGCTCTAACCACTCTCCCTTTCTTGGTTGATGGAGACTAAGTCACTCACGACTAGACAAGTAAGATCTCTCCTGGAAGCACCAGGAAATTTTGAGAAAATGTCTCTATTAAAGCTAAGTCCTACTCTACCAAAACATATCTTTAGGTCCATTTTCCCCCTTCATTCTCTGGGCCCCCAAGAGCCTCTACTTCTACATCAGTCAAGCTCTGAGGGGGCCCAGATGGGCTCTTTCCAGGCTGGGGTCTGGTGGAGCTCCTTCAAAGCATGTCTGGGACCAGTGTTGGGTTCAAAGAGGTGTCCAGCCAGTGTGCCAGATGACCTCATGAAAGCTAGACATACTTCCTTCCTCACTGTGATCCTATGCTTGAGGATGGGTACAGGTCTGATGACCCATCACCCTGGGGAAAGACTAGCTCAAGATCTTTCAGGGTGCCAGGGGCAGAGCACAGGGTAGAGCTCCCAGAACGAAGGAAATGAGGGTGGGGAAGGGGTGGGTCCACCTGAGTGATCGTCCTGAGAAGACAGGAGTCTCAGCTCAGCACCTGGGAGACACTCTGGAATCATGGAATCATGCTCAGAGGCAAAGGTGGGAGAAACTCCCAGACAATGCCCCGGGCACGCCTCCAAAGCAGCCAGTTCCTACAGCAGCAGGTCTGGGGTGGGCCTTCTGCACTTGAATCATGGGAAACACCATTCCGTGCTGCCAGTTCCCAAGGGATGAGTCACACCCCACTAGTGGGCCCAGGAAAGTCCCCACAGGGCCACAGAGGCTGAAAGTATGGCCTTTAAGAAAGTGCTGTTAGACCTGTCACCAACAGAGAACCCTGCCCTGGCCTCAGCCCCTGCACGTGCTGCCCCGTGCACAGCCGCCTTCTGCCTTGGACGTCACAGTGCTGTCTCCTCTGGACCCTCCCACCACGGCCTTGCCTTTTCTTCTGGAAGAAATAAATGTCCCTGTAGTGTCTCTTCTCAGCTGTCTTCCTGGAGAGGGGTGATGCAGGAGAATCACCAGGCCCTAACCAAAGCGAGGGAACCTGCATACAGCAAGCCATCGGCCTCGCTCACCCGGTGCTTGGCGGGGGAAAGACATATTACACCAAAGTACCCTTTCCGGATGAAGTGTCAGCTCATTCTTCCTGAAACTGTTCTTCTTGATAATCCATTGCCATGGCCATGACATAAATTACTGGGATGTACAATAATGTGTCACTCCCTCAATGTCTAATGTCAATGAGGTTGGATAAGGCTGGGTTTTTCTCCCCTGGAGAGATTTCTCCTTTTCTCAGCATACTAGACTACTAGGCTTGTGCTCATTTTACTGTTCCTCCATTTCCTTCCCTGCTACTAGATGGACAGTGCCATTTCTGGCTGTGAACAGTGTGCCTCCTTCCGGCAAATCCTCCTCACTTACCTAATGTGTGCTATGGGCATGAAAATGAGGTAGGCAGGTTTGTTAGAACTGTGGGTAAAGTCAGAGTTCAAAGGCTCTGAATAAGACCTTGGGGACGGGGGTCTCCAACGAGTAGTGTGCATGAGCTTCTGAGCACACCCTGTGTGCTAGTCATTTGGGGAGCTCAGGCCACTCAGTTCTACACCGCCTGGCAGCTGGTCGAGGACCATTTCAACAATGATAAAACTCCAACCCTGAGAAGGGACATAACCATCCACTACACTCAAAAGCCCTTCACTTTTTCAGAAAGTAGGAGGGCTGATAAGATTGTAGCTCTTTGAGAAGCCTCTTAAGAAATAAATATGTGGGCGAGATTAACAATCCTTGGCTCTCAGGGAAGCTTGAGCAATTTATGTAGATCAAATATTGCGTGATAGAAGAAATACTTAGGGGCGCCTGGGTGGCGCAGTCGGTTAAGCGTCCGACTTCAGCCAGGTCACGATCTCGCGGTCCGTGAGTTCGAGCCCCGCGTCAGGCTCTGGGCTGATGGCTCAGAGCCTGGAGCCTGTTTCCGATTCTGTGTCTCCCTCTCTCTCTGCCCCTCCCCCGTTCATGCTCTGTCTCTCTCTGTCCCAAAAATAAATAAACGTTTAAAAAAAATTTATTATAAAAGAAGAAATACTTAATATTTAAGATGTGCCAGGCACTGTTTAAGGGCTTTACAAGAAGTACTTTCCACAAACACTATAAGAATTATTATAGGCTTTATTATAATTTTGTAATATTATTATAATTATATATGTATTATTATAATGTTATAATATTGTATGTGCCATTATAATCCCCATTTGAGAAACAAGGAAATTGCCCAGGGTTATACATCGGTTAAGTGAAAGACTAGGATTTGAACCCAGGTCTGCAGACTCCAAGACTGGAGGAGTCTTTGGATCTTTTTCATTTAAATCCGCACCTCCTTGTTCTTTGTCATCAAACGCCTTCAGCAGAGTGGGCTGCCCTCCCTCCCATAGGCTCTGTCTGTGTCTCCACTCTTTGTGGTCATCTGGATACAATATCCTTTTCCTAATGTAGCACCCCGAAAGGTCAGTGAAAGGCATCTGACTTTGCCCCCAACCCAAAATTAAATTGAGATGAGACGGTTTGATTGGGATCAGAGTCAACTCGACCCTGTTGGGGGGTCAGGTAGAAGCTGGGAGAGAAGCCAAGAAGGGAGAGGCCAGCCCTCTGTCCCCCTCCCCTGGCAGATGGCAGGTGTGTGTCGTGTTTATGTAATCAGTGCCCGCACAGCCAGCCCCAGACTTCTCCCTCGGAGGTGTACGAACACTGCAGGGATTCACACTGTCTGGAGATCTCATTAGCAGGTTTATAGGCCCCGCAGAGTGCCAACCACGGAAAGCAGCTCGGAGAGGAAGGAGGAGAGGCGCAGCTGCGGGGTGGGCTGGGTTGTTACTTAACACCAGGGCTCAGCGCCTGGCCACAAGAGCACTGTCAGACCCAAATGCCCTGGAGGAAATTAGCCTTGGGCATCGGTGCCTCTTCCAGGAAGAAGCCTTCCCTGGAAGGGAAGTCCTCGTGCTACTGACGTGGATGGAACAAAGACAACAGAGTCCAACGCAGGTAGATCCACCAGCTGGCCATCCCCCCTTTTCCTCTTCCTCCAGGGGCCCTTGGATCTCTCCCAACTGGGATTCTGGAGTGTCGCTGCTTGAGGAGCTGTCCCAGAGCCCCCACTTACCCTGGCGAAGGTCCGGAAGCCCTGGAGGATGGGTCTGTAGCCCGTGCAGCGACATAGATTTCCTGTGGGCCAAGGGACAAAGCTGCATTGTCAGCACAGGCACCGGGGGCAGGTGAGGGGCTTGTGACTTTACTCCTGGCTCAGTTGAATACTCACTTTACATATTCTGTTTTCTCTGCCTGGAACACCCTGTCCTCCTCCTCGTATTTCTGACTTCAAAACATCTATCACTTCTTCCAGGAAGCCTTCCTACACTGCCCAGACCGAATCAGGTGTCTTCTGAGCGCTCCCCTGGTGTCTGGTCATGGCCTTCTCAATGAGTTTATCAAACTACATTATAATCTCTCTTCCCATTCAGACTGCAAACTCCGTGAGCATAGAGACCATCTTTCATCCCCTGGGACGTCCCTGTGTCCCTTGTACCTTGTATAGTGCCTGACATATGATAGGACTCAATACAACTGATTGAGTCGATGATGAATTGAAATGGTGAAAGGATGCAAGTCTTCTCTGTTCAATTCAGAGGCACAGACACCATGCCCAGGGTCCTGGGCCCATTCACAAAAGGCCAAGTGGGAAGCCAGTTCCTGCCCAAGGCTCAGAATCACAGCCACCTTCCTCATTAAGTGGCCTTTGCAGGATCCTGTCTAATAAAAGCTGAGAAGAATGGAAGCCACGTGACTAGCCTCTGTGGAATTTTCCACATGATCTCCTCCTGTGCCAACCAGGCAGTGCCACCCCATCCGAACGCTGAAGGACACCTCGGGAAGATGAACACTAAGGCAGGAGACCCAGGAGGTCTCCAGACCATGGGAGTGTTCTTCAAACTCAGAGAGGGCTAAGCTCCCAGCAGACCGTAGCCACCACGCTGGGGTACCTGAGCCTTTCCTCCAAAAGGCAGTGCCCCATCTCCCAACCCATTCCTGGCTGACACTCTGGCCCTTCCCTAACCTCCGCAAAGCCCCAGCTGCTATTCGACCCCTTAGGCTGTGCCTCCAGGCCCGTACCTTGGAAGGCATCCTCGATCTCCTCAATGGTGGGCTCAGGCTGGTTCCGGAGCAGCGTGTACATGCTCATGACGATGCCAGGCGTGCAGAACCCGCACTGGGAGCCATGGCTTTTGGCAATTCTCTCCTAAAAGGGACAGACCACGTAGACATATGCATTGGCACAAACGCTCTCAGGCTCTCTAGATGACCCAGCTGAAGCCAGTCCATGTCGACATGTCGCGAGGGGTAGCAGTCACTGCCCAAAGTCAGTCTTAGTGCCGACTGTGGCCTTGGCCAGGTTAGCAACCCTCTCGGGAGCCATAGGCCCCTCATCTGTATCATGACGACCACCCTAGTACTTATCTCTGGGGCTGTGGTGAGGAGTTAATGACATAATTCACATGACACCCTTGACATTATCATACTTGGCACATAACAGGTAGTCGACCAATGCTAGTTATTCACAGAAAAGCCTCTTCAAAGAAAACTGACCAGTAGAACTGGAAGGGCTTCTCACCCTCCATTCTCTGCGCTGGACACAGGAAGAAGCAGGCCCAGAGTTTTAAAAGATTTAGCCAAAATCGCACATGGTGAATGGAAGAGCTGTGTCATATTCTTTTAATGCACTAGCCTGCAATCCAACTCAGTCAGCATTTTAAAAACATTTTTTATGTTTATTTACTTTTCAGAGACAGACAGAGACAGAGTGTGAGCGGGGGAGGGTCAGAGAGAGAGGGACACACAGAATCCGAAGCAGGCTCCAGGCTCTGAGCTGTCTGCACAGAGCCCGACACAGGCTTGGGATCTCAAACCCAAGAACTGTGAGATCATGACCCGAGCCGAGGTCAGAGGCTTAACCGACTGAGCCATCCCGACACCCCTCAATCAGCGTTTATTAAGAACGAGATGAACGTGGGCGCCAACTTGGAAGTAGGAGGAATTCGAGCAAAGCGTAGTGTCATAGGAACCACAAGAAAAAAGCCAATGGAAAAGCAGAAGTGAAATCTGGCTCTACAACTTACTTGGGGCCAAAATAAGTGCATTGGGAATAAGAATCTGTACCATTGGAAATTAGGGTTTTGGCTGATTATTCAGATATGATCCCTGTGGTTCAACTCTTCTGTCTTTCATCTGCTTGTTTCAAAGCAAATTACAAGCTCAAATTACCCCACTAACATCTCCTGCTGGTTGGAAAAGTTTAATGATTTCCCCCTACTGCTCCCTAAGAAAGGAAGCCATAGAGGTGAACCATTATCCCTGTGACCTCAGGTGACTGGTCAGGACACGCCTCCCCTAGAATACAGCCAGCTTGCTCAGCCAGAGCCCCTGGCCCCACATTCACGTAAAAGTGCCCAAGGAAGGCACGATCTGAGCAACATGTCTCCTCAAATGGCCAGTGGGCCTGCCTCTGGTACCTTCTATGACTATAATGTCCAGAAGACCCCTGCATCAGTTTCCCCACACAAAGAGCTCTGGAAACAATGGCCTTCCCTTCCCACAGTGCTCTGCTGTCATTTCTTTCCACATTGCCCCAAAGCATTGGATTCTCTCCACAAAACCTCTCAGATTACTGTCCACTCTTTGTACCTAATTTCCATCCACTGCCAGGTGGCCTGATACCATCAGGAAAAAAGCCTCGGTCAGACATTCAGATGCCTCTATTCCCTTCTTAAGCCCGTCCTAACCTCCATGTTAGTGAGGATAGAGGCATTGTAGCTCACATCTGTATTATCTGCAGGCAGGACATGAGAGGAGCCATGGGATTACCATTGGAGGGAGCAGGGAATAGGCAGGCTTCTTAATCAAGAGCACAGAGCTTTTGGAATCTTGAATATGAGATGACAGGGGTTCCCTAAGCACACTCGGGGGGCTGGGTGGGGAGACCATCACCGCTCCCCCCTCCGGGTCTGGCATGACCCGACTGCCCTGGCCACCAGATCTGGTTGACCTCGTGGTTCCCTCGGGGTCATGCAATGGTCCCAGGAGGGAGCTTTAGGCCTGGGGCCTCATCTTTCCACCTCATCACCCTCAGAGGAGATGGAGAGGTGGCCGGGCCACAGCGCCTCCCGGCCTGACAGTGACAGCCTCACATTCCCAAGAAAGTCTGTAGCCCTGGCCTGAGCTTCTGTTTCCTCCAGTTACCTGCACAGGATGCAGCCTCGACTTGGTGCTTCCTATTCCTTCCACAGTCGTCACGGCAACATGATGCAAAGAGCAGATGGGGGCCAGGCAGGCATTGGCAGAAAAGTGTCTGGAGCCCCAGATTAAGGTCATTTCATTGTCCACACAGGCCATCAGAGACTTTGAGACGCTTTGTGTCATTACTCCTCACTCTACGTTACATTCTGGCCTCTTCCACCGCTGTCCTCAAGTCTCCACCCAGGACTCTGGGCTAGCAACAAAGGAAGCCCCCCCCCCCCCCAACGCCCCAGGGAGACACGAGCCCCTGCAGGGTCCTATGGAGCATGCATCAGTGCATCCTAGGCCTCCGAGCTGGAACACGGGCGCCAGGGTCACCCGCAGTCACCTCTTAGCCCGACCCTGGAGGCTGAGTCAAGAGGAAGTTGCCAAAGGTTCCAGGCCCAGCTCATGCTCCTCTCTCTGTAGGGCCCTTCCAAAGCCTCTCCAGTTTCAGAAGCTCCAGTCCCTTTTGCTCCCAGGCTCTCAGCTACCTCCTTTCTCCCATCCTCTGTGGGGAACAGGGAGGGGCAGTCCCTGGGAAACATGAGACACCAGCCCCTTACACAGAGCTTCCTGATATCCATTTTTCTATGAACCCCTCATCCATTTACTCAACATCAGTTACTGAGGGCCAGTCACATGCCAGGCATTCTGCTGAGGGCTGAGGAAATGGAGGTGTGTACGATGCTCTTTAGAAGTCTGCGGTCAACTCAGGAAAACAGAAGCCAGCATAAAGTTGCAATCTAAAGAGTTTATAGTAAGCGTTTCAGGAGGGCTGAGCACAGGGCGCTGTGGGACCTGCACAGACAAGGGGTACCCAACCCAACCTTAGGAGGTCAAGGAAGGCTTCCCAGAGGAGGTAATATTTTACCCAGTCCGAAAGAGCTAGCAAGAGTTAGCCAAGTAGAGAAGGCCTAGAAAAAGGGCACTCTAAGACTTGGATAACAACTTATGCAAAGACCAGGAAATCAGCGGGAAGAGAATGTTAGGAGTCCACAGTTGTCCCAAGGGTGGGATGCTGGTCCCACGAAGGGAGAAAACTAGAGAGGCAAGGTGGGGCACACCTTCCTGTGTGGGCCATGAGTGCTAAGCACAGTGATTGGACTTTATCCCATATGCAGTTGAGACCAAGTAAAGGATTTCATAGGATGGGAAATTAATCTGGATCTTAGAAAGGTCTCAGGAGAGCCTGGGTGGCTCAGTCAGTTAAGCCTCTGACTTTGGCTCAGGTTATGATCTTGTAGTTTGTGAGTTTGAGTCCCACGTCAGGCTCTGTGCTGACAGCTCAAGTCTGGAGCCTGTTTCGGATTCTGTGTCTCCCTCTCTCTCTCTGCCCCTCGCCCATCATGCTCTGTCTCTCTCTGTCACAAAACTAAATAAACATCAAGAAAGGTCTCGTGTGCATGCACACACACACATGCACACACACACTCACAACCTGACCCCTGCATCACAGTCCTTGCATGGACAATCAGTCAGCCGGCAAAGGATACACGATCTTGTTCTGGAAACGATCATACTTGGAAAGCATCACCGTGCAAGCCCCACAGCCCCCTTCTCCACAGCCCAGCTTGGTCCCGCTCAGCCCCACTGGATGGTCGAGGGTTAAGGAACATGAACTCACAGAAGTGTCTTTGCTGGACCGCTGGGAAGTGCATGTGCAGAGCCAGTCATCGCCCCACATAGGCTCAAGCCCCTCAACCCAAGGAGGCAGCAGACCCACACAACCTCTGCCTCCAGAAAAGGCTGCACTGCACCCCAGAAGGCAGAGAACGGGATCATCCCCACTGCACAGAAGAAAGGTATCAGGGTCCCATCAGACAGCACCCAAGTATTCCCTGGGACTGGGGTCCCACTGCTCTCCAATCCTGGAGATTTTTCTTGACTGCAGGGTCTTCCTGGCATGCTCTTCTAGGCTCCCAACCCTGTGGTCTCACTGGGCCGGTGAATCTGGCACCTCAAAGGCTGAGCATGTGGGGCAGCCCTCACATCATCCTGGCTGGGTATGCAATGAAGCCACTCTGGCCGGAAAGAGACTTTGATCTCTTCTGGGACGTACTGAGTGCCAACTCTTCACCTTGAACCTTTTGGGTTGATGAAGTCCAGGAACCAAAATTAGGGTTGGATGAGGGGCTTTTGAATATCCACCCATAGGCTATGTGAACATAAATTAAAAGGAAGATTCTTTGAGGTTGGGGACCGCTATTGGAGCCATCTCTTACATACACTGGCAGGAATTGATAACTTTGAGTTTGTTAACATGCCTAAGGAATAGGCCAGACTTGCCCTCTCCAGATGGAAAATCCAGGACAAAGTACACGAGAGCCAGACACCATCCGGTAAGAGGTGAGTGAACTAGAGGTAAGCCCATGGACTTCAGACTTTTTTCTGTGGGAACTGAAAAAATCCTTTGTTGTCCCAGGACATATCACCTGAATGAGCCACTGGACATCCCTGCCCCTGGGGTGAGAGGAGGTCAGGATGAGCATCATCCCGACAACCAACCCTGAATAGTTTCCAGTACGGGTGGGAGGTTAAGAGCCTGGCTCTGGGCTTTAGCCTGGGCTCTGTTAGCATTTGCCCAGAACAGGAGCAAGAAGCAGGACCTTCTCATGTGCCAGCCTCACTTCCTCCTCTGTCAAAGGAATGGCTATGGGGATCAGTGAGATCACGTATGAAAATCACCTTGAACTCCACCTACTTATAGTAAATGCTCTTTAAATGCCAGCTCCTATCATATTTTCTCTGTTGTTTCTGTTCTGGGGTCTCAGAGTACTTTCCTACCTTGAAAGACCACAAGGTATTAGATGTTACAGAACCCTGCCTTCGCTGAGGGAAGAGGAGCATCCCAAGGGCCCCTCAGGACTCCACTGTCCCTTGCCTCCTGGGGCCCACCATCTCCACAATGGATGGCACCTCTATACAGTTCCCCAGTTCAGGCATCCTTTCCCAAAGAACACCCCTTCCTCCGACCTTCCCTCCGCCTTCACAGAGCTGGGAAGATTGCCAGAAAGCCCTCTATGGGTCAGCAGGGATCTCCTGAGGAAGGCCCCCTCCTCAAGGGGAATGGTGGCGAAGCTTAACCAGGGCTAATGAGGGCCATTCACAGCTCTTCATTTTACACGTCCTGGATTAAACCCTGGCATCACTTGAGTCTTACCTGGAAGAGATCTTAAGAAATATCAGGAAGAATCCTCTCAGTGGACAGCAGGTAATTTTACTCCTGGAAGGTTCAGATGACTTCCCAGAGTCACACAGCTACTGAGTGACAGAGCTACAAAGCAGGGGCCCAGAGCCAGACTCTAGGGCTCTGTCCACCACACTTCACGGCCTCCCACCCGTCACTAGAAAGTGACATAAGGCCTAGAGAATGAGTCCCCATCACCCCCTCCCCCTCCAAAGTCAGGATACATTTTCTTCTCAGGTAGGCCAAAAGGGTTGTTTCTGGGTCCGCATTCTTCTCCACCACCTATAAGAGTCAAAAAAGAAAGAAAATAAATCCTAGGTATACTTAGCCACTGTCTTGCCCAAGAATCTGTGGAGTTAATAGGGATATGCTAAATATATCATGAAAACCAAGGTCTTTTTCTTGATAATTCCACAAGAATGAACATACGAACTACAAGCCGTTCTGTGTACATGTGGATATTCTCCAATTCTAAAATTCTACCTTAGTGCTTTGCTCTGGACCTACCATGGAGGGCTTAGGTATTGCGCCTGCTCTGTTGGGCTGGCCAGGCAGAGCCCCCTTAAAGTCAAACATCTCATTTCCAGCTGTTAGGTCACACCTGTGAATGCCAGGGACAGCTAAGAATGGCAGCATGCAGGTCTCTGGCTATGCCTCCCAGCATGTACATTCTCAGACGGTAGAGAGCCGGTCTGTTGGCCTGTGTTCACAGGGAGTATTGTGTGTGTTGGGCTAGCACAGTCAATAACATCAACACATGTGAGATGTGGAGGAGATCTCAACCCAAAGGTCCACAAATGATATATTCAACAAGAGGAAAATGTGGTCTACAAAGTGAGGTACCAGTTTTCAATGCAAATAGTCTAAGGAAATCCATGACAACCTGTTTCACTACTCACATTCATCCTATGTTATCAAGGGTAATAGGGTTTGGGTGATTGGGATGATTAAAGAGAGAGAATTTGTGACAAGAATTTCTTTCCAGAGAATGGTGCTCTGAGACTTACATCTTCTTAAGCTTGAGGAGAGGAGGTATCTCACGCCTCAAATTTGTGAGGGGGCTTCCATAGTCCTACATGTGAAGCTAACATACTGCCCTTGTAGAACAGGGGATATAGTGGTCTGCATATCTAAAAGCTAGAGATAGGCTTACTGAAGAAGAAATGGCAGCATTGGAATTGGTGAGCACTCTCAGAGTTTGGGAAAGCAGAGGATGTGGAGAGTTGCCTGAGGACCTAGTGTAGTCCATGCAGAAGAGGGAAAGTTGGTGTGGAGTTGTTTAAATCATCCCCAGAACGCTGACTGCAGAGGGTGATGGGACCTCCAACAGAGTCTGTGTGGAGTAGTCCTCCCTAAACTGGAGACTGAGGAAGAGCTGCAAGCCAGAGGAAAACACATGCCCGATGTCGTGAGACTTGCAGTTGAATGCTCCCCATGGTGGGAAGCCATCTTAACCAGTACTGATTAGATGAGAACTTTCTTGCTATCCTCACCTCTCTATCCTGAATTGAGACTGTGTATGGAAACTTAGAAATGACCACAGCACTGCTTTATTGATTAGGAGCAACCCAACAAGTCATAAAACTGACAGAATTTGCCCCTTGAAGAAAGTTTAAAGGAAAGTAGAAAAACAAATTAGCTTTCTTTTATCACACCCCACAGATCCAGTTTGTCCAAAGTCCTAGTTACAAAGCGCACACAAGGAGTTATTTCTTTTCTCTCAGAGAAGTCATAAACACACAAATAAAGATTCCTACCTCCTTTCCTGCAGGAAGAAGCCTCTTAGCTTACTACTTCCCCCCAAATTGTAGCTTCTGCTTATCGTCCAACTCGGCTTTCATCACATCTGCCCCCTGTGCCGTGCCTTCTGTGCCTTCCCATATGTTCAAGATAACATCCAAGTTCCTTAGACTGTCTTCCAAGGCCTTTTTCCATTATGTTACTAATCTTCATTTTCAGCCTTTTCTTCTTCTACTTTCCTGACAATATAGTCTTTATACTATAGTGAAACCTCTCTGGCAAAGACTTTTTATACCACTCCAGGCACACTTGGTCCAACCTTCCTTGAATTCCTACAGAGAATGGCTGTGCCACCTCACAGCATGGCTACAGGGTTGCTCCGGCAAACACCACAGAATCCTCTCTTGACAGGGCCAGTGGGCATTCTGAAGGACAAACGCTTCGTGGGGATATGAGCTTAGGAAATGCTGGGTTCAGCAGATTGCTCTGATAAAATTTAAGCATCAAAACAAATAATAGCTCTAATGGATTATAAACCATTAAATAAAACTAAAATTTACGAGTCCAAAGTGGTAACTGATAAATAAACAGACTGGAGAGAAAGAAAGTTCTTTCTGACAGAAGAGTTCCAACTAATGAATACAGTTAGCCTAATCTTGCAATCAGCACAATAACTGACCAAGTCAAGAAACATCAATGGGAGCTAAAACTAGTGGGTGAAAGGTTGATGATCAAGATAGTTTCACAGACTCAGAGGATCTTCTCATAGATTACTGATTAACTCTAAAAGGTAAAAAAGTAATCTTAAAGAGGAGAAAACTGGTGGATGCCACCATAACCAAGTGATCAAAGTTTGCATCCCAAATAATAGAGGAGACTGACATCATGTGCCTCCTGATGCAACGCACTGAGAACCACTTATCACTTCTCTGGAATTCCTGCCCAAAATGCAGACTCTGAATCTAATCATAAGAAAGCATGACACAAACTCAAAATGAGAGACATTCTAAGAAATAGTGGTCTAGTCTGTTCATAAACATCAGTGTCACAAAAGACAAGGAAAGCTAAGGAGCCATTCCGGCTCGAGGGAAACTAACAGACATGGCAACAGACTGCCATAGTATGACCCTGGGTCCCGGGCTTGGGACCCTGCCGTGGTATGACCCAGGGACCCTAGGAGAAGTTAAAAATGACATTATTGGGGACATTGGAATATGCTGCAGAGGGGTGGCAGATTAGATAATAGTGTTATGTCAATATGACATTCCCTGATTTTTAGAGACACTGGCTCTATAAGAATATTCTTACGCTTGGTTTAAGAGGTAAAATGGCATATCAGAAATTTACCCTCAAATGGTTCAAGAAAAAAATTGTATACTCTATGTATTTATTTCTATTAATTACATACATAAATATATAAAATTAATTAGGTACTTATATACATCTATATATCTACATGCATATCTATAAATAGATACATAAAAATCTAATACGTGTGTGTACCATATAAACATCTCGACGTGTGTGTGTGCGTGTGTGTATGTGTGTGTACGTACAGAGAGAGAGAATGACAAATTTAATGATAAAGTAAAATATGACAAAATGTTAAGCTGGTGAATGTGAGTAGTCTATAATATCTCTTTGTATTCTTACAACGTTTTAGGCAAATTTAAGATAATTTCAAAGTGCAAAGTTTACAAACTAAATTTCTTCAGTAGAGGACTTCTAAGGGCTTTTAGTACTCATTCTGTCCTCATTAATTGGGCACCTACTATGTGCCAACACTGTGCTAAGTGGTTTAAGAAGGCGCGGCGGGAGGAGGGAAATGGGTGATGGGCATTGAGGAGGGCACTTGTTGGGATGAGCACTGGGTGTTGTATGTAAGTGATGAATCGTGGGAATCTACCCCCAAAACCAAGAGCACACTGTATACACTGTATGTTAGCTAACTTGACCATAAATTATATTAAAAAATAATAATAAAATAAAATTCTGGGCAGGCATAAAAAAAAATAAACAAATACACCCTCTTCCAAAACAGAAAAAGAATACCTGAAAAGAGGATCTCATGGGGAGAATTTTCTGTGAAACACATTTTGCAATATATTACTTTGCAGAATGAAAATCCTTCTCCTTAACTGGTTCACAAGCTCCTGAATGGCTGATGCCTGGTCTTAGAGATCATATTCCTCCAGTGTGTACATACCCAACAGGCTTAGTCCATGGAGGAGCTTGTAAATGGGGGTGAGTGAGTGAGTGGAAGCCACTGAGAGGCTCTCTGTAGCTGCCACCTGCTTCTTGTGGGGATCACTCGTGGACACCTTTGGCTGCGCCCCACGTGCCAAAGCTGCCAGATTCCTCCGGGTGCCACCATCTCCACGAAACAGTCACGGCCTCTGGAATCCCGCCCACCAAAATGACTCTCACTACGATAACACCAAAATCCTAGGCAGTTCTTTCTTTCCCTCCAACTCTGACTCTAGAACAGAGGATATGACACTGGTCATCAAGGCCCATCACTGCCACAGAAAACACTTGAGGTATTTGATCAGTGGCATCTTATACCCAGTCCAGAACCCGGGCTGGTGGAGACAGAGTCCTGGACAGTCTCACACAGGGAGAATAAGAGGCTTACATTTAAGAGTGAGTCACTAATTTCTGGGGTGCCTGAGTGGCTCAGTCGGTTAAGTGTCTGAATTTGCCTCAGGTCATGACCTTGCGGTTGGTGGGTTTGAGCCCCACATCGCGCTCTGTGCTCACAGCTCAGAGCCTGGAGTCTGCTTCAGATTCTGTGTGTGTGTGTGTCTCTCTCTCTGCCCTTCCCCGCTCATGCTCTGTCTGTCTCTCTCTCTCTCTCTCTCTCTCTCTCTCTCTCTTTATTTCAGGAATAAACATTAAAAATTTAAAAGAAAAAAAGAGTGAGTCACCAATTCCAGCAGCTTCTCTGGTAAGTTCTCTGCATAATATCCAACACCAAAAGAGTTAGATATAGAAAGGTCTTGGAAATAGAAATGGAAACAAACTTATTCACAGCTGCCTTGATCTGCCTGGGAATCCTTGCTTGGTCTTGTTTCCGAAGGACTGCTTTCACCTCATCACTTCTTATACTGCCTCTCCCCCTTTCTAGCAGATTCTCAAGAGGCCACAGGTTTATAACTTACAAACCCGAGTATGCATCACAGACACTGACAATAAGAAAAGCTTCCAGGGATAGGAGGGTTTGATGTGATGACACCATCTAGAAATTTGAAATTGCTCTTCTAAAGTGAAGCGGAAATACGCGGGACACAGCTTTGCCAAGCCAGTTGGACCCTGAAATGTCCTTTTCAGATCCAGTGGGTCACAGCACACCATCCCTAAAGAAGAGCAGAATCTTGTCCTGTCACACACAAACTGATGGCATAACAAATAATAGAATCTTAGAGTAAGACATGGCCTTGGAAGTCACTGAATCCAGGTGCTCAGTCGCAAACATTGACTAGAAAAATTCCACAGAAGATGCTTTGTGTGGGTAGCCCTTCCAGAAAGCCAACTCTACTGTTTCTTGACACTCTCCAACGCAACCGCTGAGTGCAACAAAGTTGTTGGAAATGTCAGATGCCAAAGTCTCACAAGCGTCAACAGGGAAGTTTGCCCTGCCTCATGGCTAGCTGCCAGATGCCAGTCCTAAAAAGAAATCTACAGGGAGAGACACACCGAACCCAGAAGAACACGGTTGACCTCATCCTCAGTGCCTCCCGGTGGCACCCCTCAAACTGAATGCAACGGTCTTCAGAGCACGGATGTTGCCATGGCTCATGCAATTCCCTTGCTAGTCACGCAAACACATCCTGACAATTTAACCACTACCCGCCCTGTGAAGTACATTTTCGTTCTTGAAAATTACCTCAAACGTCACCCAATCTCTCAACTCAAAAGTGCCAATAGAGCAAAACAGATAAAACTACCCTTGTTTGGAGGGGGTTGGGCACCTTGGACACATTCATCACTCACACCGTCCATATGGCCTTTTACAAGATAAAACTATGGCTGTCCTTTTACTGTCCCTCTCATTCCCTACTTGGTTTCTGGAGCAGACCAGGGTACCCCAGCAGTGGTGGGGGGGAAGGGGATGGGACTAGGCACGTGCTTACACCCCCCCACCCCTCACCTGCAGTGAAATTGGCAAAGATTCATAGCCTTGCTGTGCCTGGAAGACTGGGACCCACATCATAAGGCCCCCTCTGCTCCACAACCCCTACCTTCCCCACGTCCCTAGGCACCAATGGAGGTCATCCAGGGGGCAATTTTATCAAAGTAAGAGACTAGAAACATTTATTGCAATACTGGGGAGGGGGAGAGGGGGAGAGAAACATGCCCCGTACGGGGAGGAAAAAAAAAAAACCAAAAAACTGTGGCTTGCCACAAGATGTCAGTAAATGTCCTCACAAGTTAGCTGTCATATTTACCTATGTGAAATATCTGAATCAAAGGCTACGAACATCTTCTATCTCGGTATTAGCAAGAAAACAAGTTCCTGCTCCTTCTCTCAGTAAAGACAACAACGAAAGCCTCAGGATGTGTTGGAATAAACACAAAGACGGAGGCGTGGCGGGTGACCTCCAGTCTCACCCAGGACCCTGTGCCCTTTTCCGGCTTTGTGCCAGGGTCTCTGCTGCTGCAGAGTCGCCGGCAACTCAGACCGCTCTTCTCGCCTGCCTCACCCCCCCCCCCACTCCTTTGCCCCTGGAGTGTTTTGACTGTGTTCTAGCTCTGAGAAGGTTTTCTCTCCCCAGTGTTACCCCAAATGCAGCAAGGCTTTGGAGGGAGAGAGAGAAAGAGAATAGGAAAGAGAGAACAGGCCTCTTCCAAAGGACAAACTTCAATTCTGGGGAGCGGAGAAGCCAAACCAAAGGCCAGCTGGATCTTACCTTTTTGCCATTCACAAAGAAAACCAACTCATCCGCTGTCATTGTTACGGGATGGGGTGTGGGCCCCCTGCCTCCAGGTGCTTCACTCCCAAGAGGCACCAGCAGTTATGGCCCCTTGACAACTTGGAAACTACACCTCCCAATAAAATGAAACCTGGCCAGCCAATGGGAAGAAACCAGCCTAGAGCCTCAGGGCACAGGGTGTTCTTGGCAAAAGCTACCGGTTTACATAATCAAGAAAAATGCAAACACTCCTACCTGGTAAATCGCCCTCCCCACACCTGTGTCAAAGAGCACAGTGGGAGGCCCGTGCAGAAACCCAGAAACCCGGAAGGGGAGGGGGGAGGGCCTTGCCGCCAGGTGACCTGCTGTCATTAGCACTGCCCTCATGGAACCTGCTTCTCCCCACTGCCGCAGCCACAGAAGGAAGAAGGGCCATGCGCAGAGCCACGGCAGTAGAAATGACCCACACCCTCCACGTCCACACTTGTCATTTTACCATTCAGGTTCACAGCAACCCAGACTCAGCACTTAGACAAAGGACTCATTCTCCCACAGCCTGGAGGACCACAGGGGTCACAAGCCACGGAGCCCAGTGATCCAGAAGCAAAACCTAGCATTGGACCTCAGCATTGTCGTCCTCAGAACTCAGCTGGTTTCATCCTGTAAATGGGTATATGCATGACCCCAAGAGCTGAGTGCCTGAGAGGCAAATGATACGTTTTAGCAGTACTTGGTAAGTTTGCCAAGAACCCAAATATTTCCAACTATTGCACCTGTATTCTCAACAGCACAACAAAAATCATCCTGATAACAAACCATTTTTGAAGTTTTTCTTTTGTTTATTTCTCTCAGGGAAAGGCCTCTCATTGGCTCCCAGAGTAACTCCTAAGAATATTTCAAAATATCAACAATAAACCAAAATCGATATCAATTAGTTAAAACAGCCACACCATAGAGGCACAGGCCAACTTAACACAGAGCTGAAAGCCTTCTCCCATCCAGTATGAATTTCTGGTGTGAACACACCTGAACGTCGCCCACCTGGGCAGCGCCATAGGCTCTCTGTGGTCAGCACCCACCTGTGCCTCCCAGCTCACACACGTGCACACACACGAGTGTTCCCGCCCGTCTTCTTCAGTCCTCTAACAACGCACGTGGCCACTCAGCCAGCCTCTCTGAAGGAGGTCACTTCCCCTGAGCCCCTCGAAGGCTACCTGGAGGAAGAAAGGAGGATCAGGCAGAAGTAGTCGGTGTAGCAACAGCTCACTGAAACCGCAGACTGCCAGGACATTGTCAACACAATGCCCTCTTGCTCCACAGACTTTATTTAAGCAGGAGATAAAATCTCACTTGTAGGGTGACCAAGCGTCCCTGTTTGGTCCCCACTATCCTGCTTTAAACACTGATACTGGGACCAACCTCTCAGTCCAGGACAAAGTGGGATGACCGGTCACCATAAAACAATGGTTCTTAACTGGGGGGTTGGCGGGAGGAGATATTCCCATGTCCTTACCGTGACTGAGAGGTGCTACTGGCATCTAGTGGATAAGAAACTGGGGACTGGGGATGCTACTAAACACCCTGCAATGCAGAGGACAGCACCCCCCTCCCCGCCACACACACACACACACACACACACACACACACACACACACCAAAGAATTATCTGGTCTTTAAATGTCAATAGAGGCAAGATTGAGAAGTGCTCCAAAAGGAAGAAGAAGGAAGGAGGTGGGAGAGGTAGAAGGACTGAGTCTGGGTGGTATTTCATAATAGGGCAATACTCCCTGACCACACTCACATCTTCTGTGGTTGACAGGCTTTTCCTCTATCCACTGATCCAACCAGTTTTGCAAGCCCTTTACTTCCTCCTGGCTAGACTGCAGCCAAAGTCCTAGGAGACTCTCAATGTGAAGGTGGGGGGCAGGGGAAAGAGCTCAGTGTTGAGGGTTGGGTAATCAGGCTTAAATAATGGCTCTAGAACTGCTGTGTGACCTTTGGCAAAAATCACTCTCTTGGTCTCAATCTCATCTGTGAAATGGGGGTGACTGCCTACTTTGTAAGAATCCTGTCTAGTAAGAATTAAATGAGACCCAGGTTAGGCAGCCGACCTTCAGCCTCTTTCTCTATCTAGACGTGAAATTCCTCTGTTACTGTGAGCATTAAAAAAACAAAAGTGAAATAAATTTTTAATAAGGGCCTTTGTTGTCATTCAGGTTTTATTTCTGTACTAACTATAGTAACTGGTTTATCTCGGTAATACTGAGATTTGGCAAAACTTTGACTTTGTACCCTTGCTCATTATCCAACAGAAAACAAGGACCATTTCCTTCTCTGTAAGTTTTCAACATGTCACAAATTAGAAGAAAACAGTCCTAAGTAAGCATTTCCTCTCCCCACCTCCCCAAGCTGAAGATCTCCTGCATATGTTTTCAATGTTGGGATGAATTCTCAAATTTGGGCTGAATGAATGGGATCTCGGGGCTTGAAATAGGGCCACTATGGCTTACGCTATGTGAACTTACCCTGTTTTCCCTAAGGAATGCCTTGGTTTATAATAGATACTGTGTGGGCACGTGTAGACTCAAAGTCCACAGAAAAGCCAAATGAGTCCCGAGGCCCCCTGAACAGAAGCATCTTCTCTTCTGGAACAACACTTGTGGGAAATTACTAGAGTGAAGAATGAAAACACTGCCGAGAGAAGTCCTTATTTCTGGAACAGTGAGCTCCCTTGGGTCCAAGCACCCCCTGGAGGAAAAGCAATTCAGGAGAACTTCTGGAATATTCTCTGGAGGTCTGGTCAGGGCCAGACAACAGCTGTCCAGCCTCTATTACTTTGGAGGGGTTCTCGGGCAGGCAGGCCACACACATGTCCTGGCACGTCCAGATGCCTGCAGAAGTCCTCCTGCCAGTCCTGAACCAGCCTGGGCTGCCTCACTCCATGGGGGCTCCTTTCTTTGCTTCACACCTGAATTTGCATTTTGATCTGTACCTTAGGGCATTTTCTCTCTTTGTTTTGTTTTGTTTTTTTTTTTCACTTTTGACAAACTTCACTTGAAAAGAAAAAAACAGGGGTACCTGGGTGGCTCAGTGGGTTAAGTGTCCAACTTCATCTCAGGTCATGATCTTGTGGTTGGTGGGTTCGAGCCCCGTGTCAGGCTCCATGTAACAGCACAGAACCTGGAGCCTGCTTCAGATTCTGTGTCTCCTCCTCTCTCTGCTTTTCCCATGCTCATGCTTTGTCTCTCTCTGTCTCTCAATAGCAAATAAATGATAAGAAAAAAAGAATCACTTTTCTTTCAAAATATTCCATTACTCAGGTTTTTGTTGTTGTTGTTGTTGTTGTTGTTATTGTTGTTTTGCAGGGGTGAGGTGGGTTTCTTTTATGAAGTTTGTTTTTGTTTTTTGTTTCTTTCCTAAGACTGGTCTCCCACTTAGATATGCTCATGCTGGATTCAAGATTTTGCTATGTTCCCGGAACATCGCTGTGCAGGACCTGCCTTCCCGTGTGCTCCCAGACATCTAGATTGTTATCCAGCCCTAATCACATTCTTGACACCTGAATAGCGTATTATGATTTCATTTGATCTTTATAGCAGCCCTGCAAGATGAGCAGGGAAGTTATTATTATCTCCTCTTTCCAGACAAAGAAGATGAGGGGCAAAGAGGTTGACTTGCCAATAATGCCACAGCACGCTTGTCTGTTACCCACTCCCCAGCAGAGAAATCATCTCTTGGACGGTTCTCCCCTAACGTGGAGCATACACGCAGGACTGTCAGCGTGGCATTCTCAGTGCAGCTGGAATCCAGCCTGCTGGTGGCTGAAGTGTCTTCCATGCCTGGGTGGTGAGCCCTGGGTAGGGAGCAGAACTGCGTCACTGCTGTGTCGCCGGGGCCTAGTGTACTGCCAGGTGTGCAAGAAGGATCAATAAATGCTGTTGGATGAGCCCACAATGCAAGAATAGGGTGTATTTTCAGAAATGTCTAAGCCCCTGACTTTTTTCTTGATTCATTAGATTTTTTTTTAGTATAGTTGGCACAGATTACATTGGTTTCAACCGTATAACGTAGGTATTAAATGCCTCTGTATATTGTGCTGTGCTCACCACAGGCGTAGCTCCCTTCTGTCACCATACGACACTATTACGATATCACTGACTACATTCCCTATGCTGTACTTGTCATCCGCATCACTTATTCGTTCCATAACTAGAAGCCCGCACTTCCCACACCCCTTCACCCGTTTGCCCATCCCTCTACCGCCCTCCCCCTGGCAACCAGCAGGTCTCTGTATGGATAGATCCGATTCTGATTTGTGTTTGTTCACTTCTTTTGTTTCTTTAGATTCCCCATATAACTGAAGTAGTATGGTATTTGTCTTTCTCAATCTGACTTTTCTCACTTAGCATAATGCCCACTAGGTCCCCCTGACTCTTATTGAATAACAGAACTTTCTTCCATGTTATTAGCAACATTCAGTTCCTTCCTAGCTCCTTTCCAACTAACCTTCTATTGTTGATATTAGGTAACCAGCTAGTATTCGTCAGCAACAAGTCATCCTTTATTACTTTGGAGGAAATCAACCCTTGATATTCTACACACATCTGGGAAGTAGATCCTTCTAGAATCAAGAAGTTGGTATTATTGAAAAAGGAACTGAGTCAAAACTAAAAGCTTCTGAATTTCACCCTAGGCCAGTTATTGCAGGCACACAAAAGCTCAAGGAATAGAAAAAGCCCAGAAGCAATTTAAACCCACTTTATCTGTCTGCATCTGTTATGTTTTTTGATAACGTCTTTTGTACTCAATAAACTCTGTAACCCTGGGGGCATTTGTGGCGAGGACAATATGGGCTTGTCTGGACAGAATGTAAGGTCTCTCTTTCCAATCTGAGCGCTCCAGCACAACGCAGGAAGGAGAGTCCTTAGTTGTAGCTCATGCAAAGGATCAACTCACATTTGCTCTGTAGACAATATGGCCCAGTGAGTAGCCATGTAGGAAAATTATTTTCACAATTTGTTTGCACCTCCTATTCCTCTCACCTGACTTGTTTTCCTTATTATCATCTGAAATACTATACAATGTACCCACTTACGTGTTTATTGTCTGCACCCTGGTCTCTCTGCACCCAAGAGAATGTAAATATGGCAGACATGTCTACCTTTTCACCAAATATTCATGCCCTCCTTCTCTAATGAAGAGTTTCTGCTGGGAGATCACTCACCATTTCCCATCCCCTTATATGCGAGGCAGCCCTATGACTGGGTCCTCATGAATATAATATGGCCGAATGTGGTGTTCACAGTATCCTGGCTCCCACTCTCTCTCTCTCTCCCACTTTCTGATCACTAATGTCAATGCCCAGGGTGACCTTGGAAGCCACACACTGAAAATGGCAGAACTTCCAGTCAGTCAGCCTAAATGCTTTAAAAAGTATCGTAATCTGAGGTGCCTGGGTGGCTGAGTTGGTTAGGCATCCAACTCTTGCTATCGGCTCAGGTCATAATCTCATGGTTTGAGTCAGGCTCTGCGCTGATAGCATGAAGCCTACTTGGGATTCTCTCTCTCTCCCTCCCTCTCTCTACCTCTCCCACCACCCACCTCCTGCTTGTGCATACATGCTCGGTCTCTCTCTCTCTCTCTCTCTCTCTCTCAAAATAAACAAATAAACTTAAAAATAAATACAAAAATCTGAGTACTCCCTTCCACCACCCTTGTAGCTATTAGGAAGGAAGATTTTCCCCCTACTATTCAAGGTGATTCTAGACGGTCTAAGAATTAAATTGACAAGAGAGAGTTAAACAGGAGAAAAACAAGATTAATTACCTGCACACAGAGGACCAATAACAAAATTGAAACCCAAGTAAATGATCAAGCCTGGCAGTATGTCTATTTTTTAGACAAAGAAACAAATGTGTTAGGAAATGATAGGACAAAGAAAACTTATGTTCAAGAGCTTCAGTTGGTAAGGAATTTTAAACAGAATTTGGACTGGGTAGTAAATTAATAAAAGTAGCAAGGTTTATACAGTCTGCTTTGCCCTAAATTTCCTATCTATGGTGACAAAGACGTCTTGGTACAGAGAGGATACCTTTCACAGGGATAATTTATTTCCTGCTTTCTGGAGACAAAGGCTGGGGCTGGGGTGCAGTCAGGATGTTCTTCTTGTTCTGGTTATTTCTTAAATAACTTTAATTCAATAAAATTACTATGCCAAAATGGTAAATTTTGGGGGCAGCTTGCCCTTGGCTCCCACATCATCTAGGTGACTTTATAGGAACAAGAAATAAGTCTGTATTGTGCTTACCCACTGAGATTTCTGGGATTGTCTGTTACAGCACCTAGTATTACATCTACTAATATAATATGTTTGCCAAGGGCAGAGATGTTTATCTGTTTTCTTCAGTAGAAAACAGAGCCCCCTTGAGTGGAAAACACTACATGGACATGATAGACACAATATTTATTCAAAAAAATACTTGTTGAATAATGAATGAAGAACAAATGAATGAATAACAGCAAGGCCAGAACATGGTTTTAATTAAAGGCAAGTAAGCAGGGCTTGAATGTCTGACTTGGTCCACTTGCAAAGCTGCATGTGGAAGTAATGTCACCAAGGATCATGGGCTCCTGAACAGAAGACAACTTTGGTCTCATCCCCAGGTCCTTGGCCTTAAGTGTCCCCATCCCCACACTCTGTTTTAAGGATGGGCTCAGAGCAGCCCTTTACACCGGGCAATAGTCACACAACCATTTCATTTATCAGTTGTTTTGGGGGGGGGGGTCACAACCTAAAATTTTATTTTTTTATATCCAATTTATTGTCACATTGGTTTCCAAACAATACACAGTGCTCATCCCAACAGGTGCCCTCCTCAATACCCATCACCCACCCTCCCCTCCCTCCCACCCCCCATCAACCCTCAGTTCGTTCTCAGTTTTAAGAGTCTCTTATGCTTTGGCTCTCTCTCACTCTAGCCTCTTTTTTTTTCCCCCTCCCCCATGGTCTTCTGTTAAGTTTCTCAGGATCCACATAAGAGTGAAACCATATGGTATCTGTCTTTCTCTGTATGGCTTATTTCACTTAGCATCACACTCTCCAGTTCCATCCACGTTGCTACAAAGGGCCATATTTCGTTCTTTCTCCTTGCCACATAGTATTCCATTGTGTATATAAACCACAATTTCTGTATCCATTCATCAGTTGATGGACATTTAGGCTCTTCCAATAATTTGGCTATTGTTGAAAGTGCTGCTGTAACATTGGTATACAAGTGCCCTTACACATCAGCACTCCTGTATCCCTTGGGTAAATTCCTAGCAGTGCTATTGCTGGGTCATAGGGTAGGTCTATTTTTAATTTTCTGAGGAACCTCCACACTGTTTTCCAGAGCGGCTGCACCAGTTTGCATTCCCACCAGCAGTGCCAGAGGGTTCCCGTTTCTCCACATCCTCGCCAGCATCTATAGTCTCCTGATTTGTTCATTTTAACCACTCTGACTGGCGTTAGGTGGTATCTGAGTGTCGTTTTGATTTGTATTTCCCTGATGAGGAGTGACGTTGAGCATCTTTTCATGTGCCTATTGGCCATCCGGATGTCTTCTTTAGAGAAGTGTCTATTCATGTCTTCTGCCCGTTTCTTCACTGGATTATTTGTTTTTCAGGTGTGGAGTTTGGTGAGTTCTTTATAGATTTTGGATACTAGCCCTTTGTCCAATATGTCATTTGCAAATATCTTTTCCCGTTCCGGTGGTTGCCTTTTAGTTTTGTTGATTGTTTCCTTTGCTGTGCAGAAGCTTTTTATCTTCATGAGGTCCCAATAATTCATTTTTGCTTTTAATTCCCTTGCCTTTCGGGATGTGTCAAGTAAGAAATTGCTGCGGTTGGGGCACCTGGGTGGCTCAATTGGTTGAGCAACCGACTTCGGCTCAGGTCTTGATCTCACGGTTTGTGAGTTCGAGCCCTGTGTCAGGCTCTGTGCTGCCAGCTCAGAGCCTGGAACCTGTTTCGGATTCTGTGTCTCCCCCTCTCTCTGACCCTCCCCCACTCATGCTCTGTGTCTCTCTGCCTCAGAAATAAATAAACATTAAAAAAAATTTTAAAAGAAAGAAATTGCTGCGGCTGAGGTCAGAGAGGTCTTTTCCTGCTTTCTCCTCTAGGGTTTTGACGGTTTCCTATCTCACATTCAGGTCTTTCATCCATTTTGAGTTTATTTTTGTGAATGGTGTAAGAAAGTGGTCTAGTTTCATTCTTCTGCATGTTGCTGTCCAGTTCTCCCAGCACCATTTGTTAAAGAGACTGTCTTTTTTCCATTGGATATTCTTTCCTGCTTTGTCAAAGATTAGTTGGCCATATGTTTGTGGGTCTAGTTCTGGGGTTTCTATTCTATTCCATTGGTCTATGTGTCTGTCATTTATCAGTTTTAATGTTACTCTGCTGTATCCTAGACACTGTACTGCATATTGATCAACTATAGGGTCAGAGAGGCTTAAAGAGCACCTCATTGTACCTTACAGATAAGTCAGGATCCCTGAGCCAGCACTGTAGACCCAGAACTTACCTTCCTTCCTAAATATCAACACTCCCCAGTGCAGAGATGCAGAATTCAGTCTTATATACTGATATCCTCAAAGTATTTATCATATGAAAATTTGAGAGCTTCCTTCAGCCCTCCCCAACCCAGTTTTATTACAGTAGTCTGTCAGATGACAATTCAGGGTGCAGGCCTCTACAGGGAGATCACCTGTGCTGTTCCCATTCTAAATTTGTCATTGAACCAGAATGCTCCACAGGAACATAGTGGTGCTAATGCTGTTATTTGATTTTTCTTTTAAAAGGGAAGGAACTCCTTCTCTTCTGGAAAAAAAAAAAAAGTCCATTAAACCACTGTTAATATCCTAAAGCATACAACCCCAAAGTAGAACATAGTCCCCAAAGTAATCAGAGGCAGAAGGCGAGCTAGCCACCTCAGACTTGTTCTCTGGAAGGTTTCATTTTCCCAGTGTTCAGGGAGAAGATGTGGAAACTGGAGTCACCTGCATGGAGCCTTCCATCCTCACACATCCTTCACTGCGGTCTTGTCCCTGCCTGGACGATGCTGTCCGCTGCGGATGGCACCAGTGCCGCACTTTTGGAAGAGGTCTACCCCTTTCTCCAGAGCCATAAAAGCCAGCTGATCATTGCATCTGAGGGTTAATGTTTGAGATTTTAGCCATCCGTGAGTAATTCCCAAGTCTCAGGACATGATATCTGCTAGTTTTCTGAAGCATGGGTTTTAATCTCATGAGCTAGGCTGCCCCATCCATATCACAGCACACTGAGAAATTCTCACTGACAGATTTCAGGGGCTGCTTATACTGTTAGTTTTGTTTTAATACATTTCGTGACAACTGGAGAAATTAGGACGTCCACATCGCCTTACTGATTTAACAACTTGAAGCTCTTTTAGGCGAGTATATGGCTCTTGCTATAAAGGCTGCAGTGGGAGGCCTCCAGTTCTGAGGCCAGTCTACAGGCCAAAGCTAAATCACTTCCACAGTGGGAGACATTTTGAAGAGGACAAAGATTTACGAGGTCGCGAATATGTGCCAGGTCCTGGGCTGGTCATTCTATATGGATCTCATTTATTTTGTACAACATCCCTATGACCTAGATATAATTTCTTGTTTTCTATATAAGGAAGCTGTCTGGGATCAAAGGGGCTAAGTAACTCATGTCTGGTAAGGGGGAACCAGGATTTAAACCAAGTCCCTCTGAGACTAGAACCCTCAGACAGCAACAGAGAGCAGAGACTAGGCTTTCCCAGTTCGACGCCTCTCCTAGAATGGTCCTTTGACCCATTACAGGGGTTAGAGGCAGGGGAGAAACTGCTTCCTTGACAAAGTTCTCACTTAGCACTGAGGAAGAACCAGCACTGAGAAACGGCCAAGAGAGAGTCAGAGTGGGGGCAGCAGAGGAGGAAGCAGCAGGAGTCTAGGGTCTGTGGGGCTGAGGCAGGTACCAGCCCCGAGGCCTGTCTTCTGAAAAACCACACAGAGATGGTTTATAGCTATTTTTACTCTCATAATCCCTATAATGTGCTCTGAGGACCAAGAACACCCAGTAAACAGAAAACAGGTATCTGATTACGATCATATGGGAAATTCTACAATCCCAAAGAAATGTAGAATATAAAAAAGTTATAGGGAGAGAGAAGAACCAGACTGTGGGAAGGGAATCCAATCTTAGCTTTCACCCATCTGACATTTTGACTCCTTGGAGACCTAGAAAAGAGCCCAGGTCTCAGCCTCACTCTTCCAGAAGTAGAAGTAGATAAAATGCAACTTATGTAATACAGCCACCAGTCCCCCCAGAAGCCCAGACCCAGGGTGTGCAGAGAAGGTGGAGGCAGGATGGACTTGGCCCCTTTTCTGTCAGGAGAACCAGATGTATTGATAGACTTAAGAACCTGTGGGCCTGAGGTTTCCTGTATGGAGGCTAAAACATTTCCCCCCATGTTCCAAAAAGCTGCCTAGTCTAGAAGTCATAGACTTAAGACATAAGCAGATGTGAAGGAAGACAGAAGACCTAAAGGAAGGGAGAATAGGAGAGGATTCCAGGGATGGTGAACATAGAATGGCAACCACAGTTATTTCAGGGACACTTCATGGCCCCTTAGCAGATTTCCTATCCCTGTGATTCTTGGCTGCCCTTTCTCTCCAGTTGAGTAGCCAGACCAGAATACTTAATAGTCCTTAGTGACCTGGCATGTGTCATTTTTCAGTCTTGATCACTATCAGTGTCTTCCCTATATTGAATGTTCCCTATTCATTATTTCTATCTTATTATCACCATTATTCCAAGAATCTCACATGGAAGTAGGAACTGGAGTGACAAGAATCTTGTGAATGAATCATACAGCCCCAACAGCCCCATCTAGGGCGTCAATAAAGTGGCAACTCCAGGAAAGGCATGAAACACTTTGCCTGGAGCTAAATAGAAGTGCTTCCATGGTGGGTCTGTGAGCAGAGCTTGTGAATTTATCCCCCCACCCCACCAAAAGTACACACATGCGCGCACACACACACAAATATATACACATAAATATATAAAAAATGTAAATATAAATGTGTATATGTAAATATGTGTATATGTAAATATACACACACACACACACACACACACATTTTCCCAAGCTTCCCTATGCCTTTGTTATGAATAGACAGAGGCCCTACTCAACTGGTCTAGTGAATTTTGGCAACCAAGCATTGGGTTAGATGAAGCCATAGAAAAAGTCCCAGTGTAGGAGACAAGAGGCTCAGGTGACAGCCAAGGATCTGCTCTTCTCTCTGACATTTTTGGCAAGACCCCTTCCCATCTATAAAATTCCACAGGCACTTCGAGTTCTGACAGTGCTTGGGATAATGCTTGAATTCTTGGATTTTTTTTTTTTTTGTATCTTTCTTTCCAAAGACAAAGACTGCCCTAGTGTGCAATGGCTCTTTTTATTCATGTTCTCTGAGCCTTGCCCGGCTCTGAACAACTTGTACCTTGCTACAAGGACACTCCCATTTCTTGTCTAGCATTGGTGTAGCTAAGGAAAAGAAAATGATATCAGGTGATGGAAGTGCTCTAGTTTATTCCTTACTTATTTTCACATGTAACCGTGTGGACCAGTATTTCCTAATGTGGAGTATCCTCGAGTAGTCCTCTGAAAGTGGAGTATCCTCGAGTAGCAAGCTTCTGAAATGTTCCTGACAGTTTTGTAGAATTACAAAATATGTTGTCAGCCTGAGACTCTTGTCCACCAAAGCATAGAGCGGACTCCTTTAAAAGATCCATTGGTGGATGGAGGTGCCAAGAAGTTTCTTGCTGGCAAGGTCTGGGACTCCTACAAATTAAGCCCAGTAACTCTGAAAGCTGCACTCACCAACGATAGAAAATGGCTCACCATGGCCCTACCTTGAGGACAGGTGAGAGGTGGCCCTGCTCTGTCTTCCCTGTGCTCATGTCCCTCCCCACTAGGTAACAAGTTTTTTGGGCCTAAGGGAAGTAACCACTCATAGCCTATGTCACTCACCTTTTACAGCATGCCCCCACATACCCAGGTTTATGACAAACTGGCCCCCAACTCACACCCAAGACTCAGTCTAGCCATTTACCCTGGCCTGTCCCTCCAAAGGAGAGCCACGCTCCTTGTATGTGCCATCAAGACCCATCTGGGACCAGCTTATCTGCCAGCCTAATTTCTGGCCACCTCTCCCACAAAATCCATCTTTTGGCCGGTAGACTAGTCTCTGATTCCTGAACTCACCACCAAACTCCAATGCCTTTGCCCAGGTCATTCCTTCAGCCTAGAACTTCCTTTCCTCACTCCTTCCCCTACTGAATCCTCTAAAGCTCAGCTTAGATACAACCAGTTTCTCCAGGCCCATAGCCTCAGACTCACAGCAATATCCAGGACAATTCATTGGTCCCTCATCTGTTTCCATTATATTGTATTCCTACCTCTATTATGGCATGTAACACAGAGATCTGTTCTCGCTTATTTTTGTATCCCCAGTGACACATGGTAGTCATCTGTAAATATTTGCTCAGTGACCTCTACTCAGCTGAGGAAGGCAGAAGGAAAGGCATCCGTTCTTCTCACATGGTTTGCTTGAGTCTGCCTCCCTCCCATCCAGGAGAGAAAGTCATCATGATCTGACACTTATTTGTATCATTACTCTTCTCCTTTTTTCTTCCTTTCCACCATGATTGTCATCGTGTACTCTAATTTGTACAGTATTTTGATGCTTTTATTATATAGATCACTTTGTGGTATCCTCAGAAATTATAATATATGATATCATAAGCCTCATTTTCTTTTTTTTTCAATATATGAAGTTTATTGTCAAATTGGTTTCCATACAACACCCAGTGCTCATCCCAAAAGGTGCCCTCCTCAATACCCATCACCCACCTTCCCCTCCCTCCCACCTCCCATCAACCCTCAGTTTGTTCTCAGTTTTTAAGAGTCTCTTATGTTTTGGCTCTCTTCCACTCTAACCTCTTTTTTTTTTCCTTCCCCTCCCCCATGGGTTTCTGTTAAGTTTCTCGGGATCCACATAAGAGTGAAACCATATGGTATGTCTTTCTCTGTATGATAAGCCTCACTTTCAACTGAAGAAATTTCATTTTCAAATGAAGCCCCACTTTCATTTCACCTAAGAGTGAGCAGCAGTTTGAACTTGAACCCCACTTTTTTAATTCCAAAGTCAGTGCTCCTTCTACTCTTCTGGATCCCCAAGATTACAACTTGGGCACCCATGTTTCCCTCATGACCCAGAAGATCATGTAGACCCTGAGAACTGACCAGTACAGATATCTAGTTAACACTGGATTTGGACAAATAAGGAAAAGTTAGGGTACAAACCCTCACAAAATAGCAACAATGAAAATCTAGGGATTTGAATTAAGTAAACTCCAATCACCGAAATTCTGGTTTAAGTGAAGTAAAACTTTCCAGAAAACTGAAGGTCATATGAGAATCACTCATGGGTTGGAGCTCTGCCATAATCAATGATTGGTGCTTGCCCATGAGGAACATTTCAAAAGGGATTTGAAAGAATGTTTGCTAAAGGGATGGAAGCGGTTCAGAAATGGGTGAGTAAAGGGGCACCTGGGTGGCTCAGCCGGCTGAGCATCCGACTTCGGCTCAGGTCATGATCTCCCCGTCCGTGGGTTCGAGCCCTGCATCGAGCACTGTGCTGACAGCTCAGAGCCTGGAGCCTGCTTTGGATTCTGTGTCTCCCTCTTTCTCTGCCCCTGTACCGCTCACATTCTGTCTCTCTCAAAAATAAACATTAAAAAAAATTAAAAAAAAAAAAGAAATGGGTGAGTAAAGACTATAAGGGTGAGAAAGGGACATATAGGAGAACTGGTCTAGCAGAGGATGAAGAAGGACTCCAGGAAGTAGCTGAAAGAAAGCCAACCCTAGGCAGAGGCAGGGTGAGCTGGGCCCATCTGCCCACCTCTGTGGCCTCAGAGTGTTCAGAAGCATGATGCCAACTTAACTGCACCAAGTCAGGTGGGTCAGCTCTGGCAGGAAAGTGTCAGACCACGGACTTATCTGTCCCCACTCCAGAGAAAGCCCTGGAAAGCTAAGACAATCTTTTCTCACCTCTCTTACGGAAAGGAGTAGCTAGATACTGTGCTGGCTGCTCAAGTAGAACCTCCCTTTCTCTCCAGAAGGTTTCCCAGGGTCCCACTGTGCCCCCCTCAGAAAGCAAATGCCCCCAATCTCAAGTCCCTTTCTGCTTGGACATGAGTGGGGAAGCTCTTCCTCACTTTTATACTGTGTAGCAAGTGTCATGATGCTGTACTGGCCTTTGTAGAATGAGATAAGGAATAATATAGTGCCTGGCTCCTGCCGGTAAAGGCCAGTTTTCCAGGGTATAGGAATAGGGTATAAGAAGCAGATATCGGGGCACCTGGGTAGCTCAGTCAGTTAAGCGTCCGACTTCAACTCAGGTCATGATCTCACAGTCCGTGAGTTCGAGCCCCATGTCAGGCTCTGTGCTGACAGCTCAGAGCCTGGAGCCTGTTTCAGATTCTGTGTCTCTTTGTCTCTGCCCCTCCCCTGCTCATGCACTGTCTATCTCTGTCTCAAAAATAAATAAAAACATTTAAAAAAAATTTTTTTAATAAAAAAAAAAGAAGCAGATATCAACTCCAAGAAGCAGTAATTGGCATGACGTGAATTAAAGAGTCCAACTTTACACCCCTCTTCACATGCCTAGTGCCTGCCTTCTCCCTCATTAAAGACCTGGAGATCCAGCCCTTTCCTACCAAGCATCCATGGAAAGAAAGTAAAGCATGGGGAGGATGACTAGAAGCTTTGTTGCTGAACAAAGCTTAACATACATGTAGGTCATCCCAATTCCCACCAGGACATTTCTGGAGCCCCAAGTGACTGCAAGTCCTGAAACCCTTGGCAGAACTACTACCTGACGATTAGTCACCTCCAAGAGTTGCAGATCAACTTCAGGACAGACATGGCAGCAGCAAGTAGGAGCAGTGGGTGGCTCTGTCTGAGTGATAGTTGCCTGCAGCTGCCCCGGCATACCCCCTAATTACAGTGTGTTCTCCAACTTGAGAAGTCCACAGTTGGTGGGAGTTCTGGGAGGCATTCTGGGAGAGAGATCCCATGGCTGGCCTCCTCCTCTGGAGCATCTCACTGTGTTCACATGGACACTAGGTGATGCCTCAGGCATCTGAAGCATCTCTGAGAGGACTGTCTTGGACTGTCTTGGGCCACTGGCTCCAACTGGGAGCTCTATGAATCCCCGGTTTCCCACCTCAGCCCATCACAGCTGGAGCGAGAATAACCAACAGGAATCAGGAAAGGTCTTGCTATTTTGATTCTCAAAGCTTGCCCCCCTGGCCTCTTCCATTACACTCCTAAGAACTGATTTTTATCACACAAGAACTCTTTCCAGGAGACTGAAAATTTTCCTTTAACACCATGCCAGTAGGAAGAGCATTCAAGGAAAAAAATTCTAGGGATGAGATCTAGAGGAAGAAATACTAAGAGGATAGTGGTGGTGTATGCAGCGTCACTAACATATAGCGAGGGAGAGACAGAGACAGGGACAGAGCAAGAGACAGAAAGAGAAAGATTGAGAGAGAGAATAGAATTCAAATTTTTGTGTTCAAACCCAGGCTCTCCAGTCACACTCGCATTCTTGGGCAAGATCCCTACACTCTCTGAACTAATGTCACCATCTGTCTAATGGAGATATTATTTTCCTTACTTGGTGGTTATAAGGAAATAACTTCAATTGCCAGTAATAGAGCAGATATTCAGGAGATGTTTCTTGAAGCTGAATTTGGGGCTTGGCAGTATTTTATAAGGTATTTTAGTCACTTTCAAAAGAACCTCCTGGCCACATGCATCTGTCAATAAACCAGTGACGTCAATTAGGTACTTCTTGGAAAAAGACCCTGAGTCCCACACACCAGTGACAACCAGCAGATAGGGAGAAAGCATGGACTCCTAGCTTGCCTTGGGCCATACTGCCTCAGTAAGTACACAAAGTTCCTTGACTTCACTAGTGGTGAGCCACACAGAGATGGCATTTTGTGGTCTCTGACACCCAGGACTTCTTTGTAGGTCAGGTCCTATCCCAGCAAATGCAAAGGCAGCAGTAAGGATTTGGATCAGAGAGTCAAGGCACCTTTGTATCAGGTGCAGGAGATTTTCTTCCAGGCAATCTTATTTTCTCTCCCTTTATCAAGTCATAAATATCTACTCCTCTTTACATCTGTTGCTGTTTCATTCACCCCTCCACTGCATTTGGACCCGAAGTCATGACTTCTGAAGTCTAGAGAGACATGATCAAGCTAAACTCTCCCAGAAGTGATACAGATCACTTCTGCTCACATTTTGTTGGCCAAAGCAGTCACAATGGCCACACATAACTTCAAGGAAGTGCGTCTATCAGGCAGTTTAGTTTGGGTTAAACTGTGGCCACAATTAACCCCCAAAATGTCAATGGTTTAGAGGCAATTTATTTCTTGCTCATGTGACATGCTACCTAGAGGTCACCTAAAGCCTTGGGATCCAAGCTAAAGGAGCAGCTCCTACATGAGACATTGCCATTCTGACAACAGATGGGAAAGAGAGTTTGTGGATTGGTGCAGTGGCTGTAATGCTTCTTCTCAGAAGTGGCACACCTCCTTTCCCATAAGTCACGTGGCTATATCTGATATCAGAGAAATATAGTCCTTCAAATAGAGAAGTACCACAGGTCAGATGAGGAAGCCTGATGAGTAAGCCAAAGGGTCAGGAGGTGTAATAATCTTATCACAATGGAGGAGCAGAAGATATCAGGAATAATAACCTAACCTAACACAGTAGGAAAATATAATCTTACCTGTAACTCAAAGTGGGGGAGAATGGAATGTTAGGAATATCTACCATTAGTAGCATAGTAAATGTAAATACAGAAAGCTATAAACTACACTTTGTAGGAGCGATACATCCTGGATTAGGGATTAGGGGATTAGGAATAGTTGCAGAAAAACAGACAATTGATTCCATCCTGGGAAAATTATTATTTTTACCATATTAAACAATAAATTCATTCAACAAATACTTATTGAGCATCCACTACAGGCCAGGGACTGTAATTACTGATCTACAGGGGCAAACAAAACAGGCCTGGTCTCTATCTTCATGGGTATTAAACATCTTTAGAGAAAACTGACATTAAACAAATACACACACAAATAAACATATATTTACAAATTGGGTTGTTACAATAGAAAATACTGGACTGTCAAGACACAGAAAAACAGAGACCATACTGAGGAAGTGATGTTGGAACTGAGTGTATTGACTCAGAGGGAGCCAGGCAAAGAGTGGCAGAAAGAATGTCCCAGGCAGAGTGAACAGGTTGTACAAACTTCTTGAAAGGGAAGAGGTTGGTTACTCCAGGTACTAAGGTGAAGAGGGAAACCGATATAGTGAATGAGAGGAAAAGTGTTTCAAGGGGAGGTTGGTGAGGAAAACTACATCGTGTGCGTCCTTGAGACCATGTTAAGGGTTTTTAGGTTGTGTTTTAAGTGAAAAACTTCCTTGATAGTTTTCAATGCAGGGGGGTGGGGGGGACAGTTAAGGGTGAGTGGGAGATATTATCTTATACTCCTTTATTTAATCATTCTGGCTGCTACGTGGGAGTGGATTGAAGGGGGGCACGAGGTGAAATAGGAAGACCGATTGGAAGTTAGGCAGGAGTCAGACAAGAGGTGAGAATGGCTTGGGTTACATCTGTGCACAGGAATATGGACATGTCAATGATAATTTCAAGACATGTTTTAGAGATAAAATCCAGAGCAATTTGTGATGAATTAGAATATGTGTGTTGAGGGGAAGAGGACAAAAGAAGAAGGTAGCAGGAAAGATGGAGCTGGTTCTACTTTGGTGCAATGGACCCAAACATGGAAGAATAATGGAGGGGTGGAAATGGAGAAATCAATTATTTACTCTGGGACATGTTAATGTTGGGACTTCTGTGAGCCATCAAATTTAGAAATACTAAGTAAAAGTCATTGAATACAAGAGTCTGGGGACCAGAAGAAAGAGCTGGGCTACAGATAATCATTTAGGGGTCATAAGAGATAAAAATATAAATGCGTGGAATGAAGATTTAAGGGGAGAAGAAGAGGACCATGGACTGCTCCCTGAGGAACTCAAGTGTTAGAATTCAGGCAGGGGAGGAAGCAGAGGTGTCAGCAAAGGAGTCTGCGACCAGGAGTTAGGACAAAATCACGGGAGTTTGGTGCCATGGAAACCAAGAGAAGAAGCATAGCATTCCGAAGGTAGCAGTTAACAGACTAGAATGCCACAGAAAGTTCCAGTAAAAGAAGGACAGAGAAATCCTCACTGGCATGGCAGCGTGAAACCAACCACCTAACAAGATCAGTTTCTGTGGTGGGGAGGAGGCAGGAGCAAAACTGAATACACTGAAGAAAAAAGAACAAATAAGGATGTGACCTGGAAGCTCTTAGAAGAGCAGCTAAGTAGGAGATCAGGGCAATAGCTGGAGATTAGTGTGGCATACAGATGTTTGAATATTTATTGGATGGATCCAATAGAGAGCTAAGGGTTAAAGACAGTGAGAGCAGAAACCCTAACAAAGGAACAGTTGGATAAGGCAAATAGAGGGTGGGATCCAGTGCACCAATGGGTCCCTGACCTTGCAGAGGAGAGGAGGATACCACCTCCCAGACAAAGGAGAGAAGGAAAATTGGGTGGTAATGCCATGAGGTGTTTGGATTTGGTAGCAGGGAGAAATGGATAGACTCTCTTTATTATATGCTGTTTGGGGCTTTAAAAAAAATTAATACAAGTCAAAGTGATGAGCTAAGAGGAACACAGTATGGAATGAGTAAAGCTAGAATATTCCTTGAGGAGAGCAAAATAAGCTTGTCAGCAGGGGCAAAATAAGCTTGTCACGAGCTTAGAAGAAGGTTGGTCATCACAGAACTAGAGTCATGTCAGTCTACCCAGTTGTGGGATTTTTGCCCAGAAACACTCAGGTGCATGCAAGCAGGCACAGAACAAGCAGTGGCTTGCTTTATGCAGGGTTGAGCTGCAACTGGTAAATGGAATAGGAAGAAAAGAGGCAAAAGAGTTGAGGTTATCTACAAGGGAGCAATAATAATAATAATGGGCCGTGGACTCCATCCTGGTAGAGGGAAGTGAAGAAATGAGAGTGGTGGATAGAGAAAAATGGCAGGGCCGTCAAGGTGGAGAGACACGAGGTCAAGAAGAATGTAGTTCCAGTAGGATGTTTGAATTTGTGATTTAGGTAGGAATTAGTGGAATTTCTGGTGGTTACTATGTAAGAGAATTTTTTTCTTCCTTTTTAATTCACATACCATGCGGTGCACAGATCTTAGTTTCTATATCAGTAAGTTGTCACAAATGAATATACTTATTTCCCCCCATCATATCGATCATTCTAGAAAGTTTTTTAATGCTCTTTCCCAGTTAATCCCCACCCTCTATCCTCCAAAGTGGCAATGTCCTGATTTCTATCACAATAGATTACTTTTGTCTGCTTTAGAATTTTATACAATATGCACACTTTTGTATACATTGGTACATGATTTATTTCACTCAGCATGATGTTTTTGAGATTCACCCATGCTGTTGTGAGCTCTATTTGTTCATTCATTTTTACTGTTGAATTGTATTGCATTATAAGAATACACTACAATGCATTTATCCATTCTTCTATTGATAATATGTCTTTTTTCCAGTTTTGGGCTATCATGAATAAAACCACTCTGAACATTCATGTGCAAGTCTCAGTTGTGGACCCTGTTTTCTTTTTTCTTGGGTAAATAACCAGTGGCAAAAATTCTAGAGAGAATTCCCAAATAGGTGGCTGTTTAACTTCATAAGAAACTGCTAGTTTTTCTAGGTGGGTGTACCTTTTTACACTCCCACTGGCAACATACAAGAGTAATAGCTACTCCATGTCATGTCCAATATTTGCTGAGTCAGTCCCTTTCATTTTAACCATTTAAGTAGATATAAAGTGATGCCTTATTGTGGTTTTAATTTCCACTCTCTTGATAACTAATGATGTTGAGTATCTTTTCATATGCTTACTGAGCATTTGTAGTTCTTCTTTTGTGGAGTGTCTTTTAAATGGGGGTTTGGGGGACACCTGGGTGGCTCAGTTGGTTAAGCATCCAACTTGTGATTTCAGCTCAGGTCATGAGTTGTGGGATCTAGCCCTGTGTTGGGCTCCACACTGGGCATGCAGCCTGCTTAAGATTCAGTCTCTCTCGCTCTCTCTCTCTCTCCCTCCCTCTCTCTCAAAAAAAATCAAAAAAACAAAAACAAAAAACAAAAATAATAGTAATAATGGAGGGCTTTGTCTTTGTGTTGTTGAGCTGTGGAAATTCTGTATATATTCTGAATTTAAGTGTCTACTTGATGTAAACATACATCTCAATTACATATTCCCAGTCTGTAGCTTGCCTATTCATTTTCTTTTTTTAATGTTTATTTACTTTTGAGAGAAAGAGAGAGCGTGAGTGGGGGAGGGGCAGAGAGAGAGGGAGACACAGAATCCGAAGCAGGATCCAGGCTCTGAGTTGTCAGCACAGAGCCTGATGCGGGACCTGAACCCATGAACTGTGAGATCATGACCTGAGCCAAAGTCAGACACTTAACTGACTGAGCCACCCAGGCACCCCTTGCCTATTCGTTTTCTTAATGGTATCTTCAGATAAGAAGTTTTAAAATTTTGTTTCAGTGTAATTTATTGATTATTTATGGTTAATGGATTATGTTCTAATTAAGAAAATTTTGCCCACCTCAAGGTAACAAAACTATTATATGTTTTCTTATAGAAGTCTTATAGTTATAGTTTTTGTGTTTTTGTATATGATCTATATCAAATTAATTTTTGTACATGCTATGAGATAGGGCTAGGGTTCATAATTCCCATACAATAATCTGGTTGTTTCATCACCTTTGGTAAATTAACCTTCATATTCCATCAAATTCCTTTGGTAATTTATTGAAAATTGACTGACTGTAGTACATGTGTGGGCCTATTTCTGGACTTTATATTCTATTCCATTTGTCTATTTGTCTGTTCTTATGCCCCTGTCACATTGTCTTAATCACTACAGTTTATAATTCTTGTTTTTTAAGTTTATTTCTTTATTTTTGAGAAAGACAGAGACAGCATGAGCAGGGGAGGGGGAGAGAGGGAGGAGAGAGACAATCCTAAGCAGCCTCCACACTGTCAGCACAGAACCCTCTGTGGGGGTTGAACTCACAAAAGTGTGAGATCATGACCTGAGTCGAAACCAAGAGTTGGATGATTGACTGAGCCACCCAGGCACCCCTGTAGTTTTATAATTCTTAAAGTTAGGAAGCAAAAACTGTTATTTTTCAAGATTGTTTCAACTATTGTAAAGGTCTTTTCTATTTTTTGTAAGAGTTAAAAATCTGCTTATTGATTTCTACAAAAAATTCTAAGGGATTTTGTTTAGGGTTGTATTTCTACAGAGGAATTTAGAGAGAATTAACATTTTAACAACGTTGAGGGTTCTCATCATGAATATGGGCTATCTCCCCATGTACTTGGATCTTTAATTTCTCCCCACAATGCTGTGTAATTGTCAAGGTACAGGACTTGAACACCTCTAGTTAAATTTATTCGTAAGCATTTTATATTTTTTATGTTATTGTAAGTATGGTAATGCTTTTAAAATTTCATTTTCCAAGTTTCATTGCTAGTATATAGAAATATAATTGATTTTTGTATAATGACCTTGTATCCTATGACATTGGTAAATTCACTCCTTCTAGTAGTTTTTATTTGTCTGAGGATAAAGTGTTTTAATTATTCATCTCCAATATTTATGTCTTTCATTTATCTTTTTTAATTTTTACCTTATTATATTGATATTTTATCTCCAGAACAATGTGGAGTAGAAGTGGCAAGAGTAGACATCCCTGCCTTGCTTCTGTTCTCAGGAAGATAAGAGTTTTGTATCTGTCTTATTTCTCCCACTAAACAGTAAGATCCTCCAAAGTAGGAATCATGACCTATCCAGAGTTGTATTCTCCACCATGCTCAACATAGGAATGTTTCTGACATTTAAGAAGAGTTTAGTAAACACTTAATGATGTTGACATGAATGACAGTTGGTGGAAGTGCCTTGGGACCTCTGTTTTGAATACTGGCCTCATTTGGTGTTGATCTCTTAATGTTTATTTATTTGTTTTGAGAGAAGAGAGCACATGAGCAGGGGAGGAGCAGAGACGGAGAGAGAGAAAATTCCAAGCATGCTTCACAATGTCAGCGCAGAGCCTGTGGGGCTCAAACCCACCAACTGTGAGATCATGACCTGAGCCGAAATTAAGAGTCGGACGCTCAACCATCTGGAGCCACTCCGGTGCCCCTGGTGTTGATCTCTTAAAATGAAGTGGCAGCTCACAAACAGGCAGCCACTTATAAAATATTTTTTTTTTAAAAAAGAGTTAATAGTTTCTTATTCTGAGTTTTATGCAAATATCTTATTAGAATATCTAGGCATGTCCTGGGTAAAGTGACCATTTTGAACCAGGAGGCAAAGTAAGAAACATTTCACTGATGCAGGATCATCGAGCCCAATGGTCAAGAAAGAATTGTTGAGATGTTTTGCAGTGCAAAAATGTGTTTTTATCATAGCACGACCCATGGGCAGAAAGAGCTGCATTGTGATTGCAAGGAGTGGCTGATTATACAGGGTTTTCTATCCTATGTAGGTGAAGGTGACATTAGGGCTGTAGAAAATTGAGTCTATAGGTTCCTGGTGGGCTAACTGTTATTAAGATTGTGTTTTTCAAGGCGCCTGGGTAGCTCAGCCGGTTAAGCATCTGACTCTTGATTTCTGCTTAGGTCATGATGTCACAGTCACGGGGTAGAGTTCCATGCTCAGCAAGGAGCCTGCTTAAGATTCTTTCTCTCCCTCTCCCTCTGCCCCTCCCCCATGTGCATGAGTGCACACGCGCTCGTTCATGCTCTCTCTCTGTCTCAAAAAAAAAAAAAAGATTCTGATTTTCTTGTAAATAACTAAGACAGTTATAAACTATAGTGGAGTTTCATGGCCTACAGGACTGCGATCTTTATCAGTTGATCATTTGTTTTAGCTCTGCCTTTGTAGTCAGGCAGTGAGGAGTGCTGAGGAATGTTTTACATGTATATATCCCGCCTTAAGGCAGTGGAGATTTACCAGGTGTCAACACGTGTTTTGCCTTCAGCTTGCCTTTTGCCCTCCCACCCACATTACCCTGACTCTGAAACTCTAAGCACACAAAGAACTGTTGAAAATAGCCATAATGTTCAGGTTCACCAACTGTGAGCCCCAAGTATGCCAAACTCTAAAGTTGGCTAAAGAGGATAAAAACCGGAATACTAGGATTTGTGGGAGAATGGATTCATCTATCTTATACTCATCCACTAAGTACTGTTACCAGATTGTTATAAAAGCTTTATCACCAGGTTCAGCAGCAACTGTTGATGCTTTTTCCAAAATACCATGTAATAATAAGTAACTAGCAAGTATTGAGAGCTCAGGCCAAGCATGGTGCTAAGAGCTAAAATACTTTTTGTTGTGTCATCCACCTACACCTGGTGGCGGGCATTGCACCCATTTTATCAATCAATATTAAATTTCTGCCCCCAAACATATAGCTCCTGAGTGCTAGAGGCAAGACCCAAACAAGACTAGCTCCAAAATACGTGAACTATACCTCTAAATGCCATGCTGTGGTGAGGGCGTCCTGGCCACCCTTCTCCAGACTGCCCTGGGACCTGGGGTCTGAGTCATAACATCAGGGACCACACCTGGGTGTCACCACTGTCACCCAAAATCTAGACTGGTGGTTAAAACTAACAGGGACTCAGCCAAATATTGTAAGTGAAACAACATACTTTACCAGTGAATCCAAACCACAACTCTCATATTTGTTCGCTTATCTGCAATTCAAATTTTTTTCATCCAAATAGTCTACTCCGATGATGAATTCACCCATTTCTCCTGGGAATTCCAGGTATCTTACCAATTTTTGCTTTATGTGTTTGAAACTATGTTGAAAGCATCTTTCTGGTAATTTGTAAATACTATGCAGAGACCACTCTACTCCTGAAGATGCTTTTTGTCTTAAGGTCTGTTTTATTTGAAATGAATATCTTGTCTCCAGCTTCCTTTTGTTTAACATTTGTGTGTTTTATCTTTTTCTATCCTTTTCACTTTTAACCTTCCCATGTCTTTAAGTTTTGGGCATGTCTTTTGTAAAAGCACATGGCTGAATTTTGCGTTACTGTTTTCCAAAGAGACTTTCCAAAGTCTGTTTTAGGTAGTATATTTAAGTCATTAACATCTTATTAATTATTTCAATTTTGGGGCTTGTTCCTACCATTTTTTACTTTGTGCTCTGTGTGTGTGTCTGTGTGTGTGTGTGTGTGTGTGTATGATTTTTTTCTTTTTTTTTTTTTAATTTTGAGTTTCTGGCATGTTTGCCTTCTTATTCCATTTTTCTCTTCTCTGGTTTGGAACTTTTAGACTCCATTTCATTTCTTTTAATGGTTGTCCTTAAGTGTTGCCGCTTACAGGTGTTTTTAAAAGTTTGCTTTGTTTCACTTTTAAATGTTCTATTCTCTTTCAAAATAGCTGAGGGCTTAAAACTTCCACCTTTTCTAAGAACAATCTGTCAAAAGCCTAGCAATAAAGGTAACAGAAGAACAATAGAATTGATAAGAAAAGTGTTTTCTAAGTATGAAACACACTGTATGCAAATTGCAGATACTTATAAACAGGAAATATCCAGACTTTAAAAACTTCATAAAGACAGAAATGTTGACTTACCAAGAAAAAGGAAAATGACTCCTTTTATCAAAACAAAATGGTTTTTTTTTTAAACCAGAAGGAACTTTTGCAATCTAATCCAACCTCTTTAATTTAGAGCTAGGAAATACAAAATCCAGAAGGTGGAAATAATTTGCCCAAAATGTTGACTGGTGGACCTAAGATACACGGTGAGATAATTTCTTTTTCTGTAACTTTCCTGGATGGAGATGCAGGAGAAAATCCAAGCATTAAATAATAAGTATGAAAGCAAGACCTTTTCTTACATTAGTCTCTCTATCCAAGTAGGACCTATTGACCATTTGCATCAGTCATGGTAAAGGGAAGCATCTGGCAAATTAAAAAAAAGCCTGTCTAGGGACAGTTACTACCACCTGGCTGATTTTTATTTGCAAATTATGGTGATGAGGGAGAAAAAGGCAAGCTGAGGACAAAGCACAAGCTAGCACGCCACAACCCCCCACCAGGTGTGGTATGTGTGACATTCCTCAGGCACTCCCAGCTGACCAAAAGCAAATAGTTAACTGATAGAGATCACAGTCATGCAGGAGGGAGTCTCCATCAGTTTGCAACTGTCTTAATGATTTGCAAGCAAAAGGCAATCTCCAGAAACCTATAGACTCAATTTCCTAGAGCCCTAACATAACCCTCCCCTCCATAGGATAGAAAATCTTATATCATCAGTCACTCCTCACAACCCCAGTGCAGCCCTTTCTGCCCACGGGTCCTGTCCCAGTGCTGTAATAAACCACCTTTTTGCACCAAAGACACCTCAAGAATTCTATTTTTCATTGGCTCCAAACCCCAACACTTCAACCACATCAACAAGCCTGCAATCTCAATGGTAGCTGCTGTCAGGGTGACCGTGGTGGCATCCATTATCAGCAAAATCCAAATGACTAATTTTGAAGAAGGGAGGTCAGAAGACCTATCTACACCCTGAGAGCTTTTTATTTATGGTCTCCTTACTGAACTAACAAAGCATAACATATTAATCTCTAATTGCTAATTACAAAGGTCACTAGATATGTCTATAAAGAATTGAGTTTCCAAAGTCTATGAAGAAAACCACCCATTGCTTTCTAGACACATCTTCTATACAGATGGGAGGAAGATTTATATAGTGCTTTCCAAGCTGATATTTTGCAGAATGGGAGTGCTAACAGGTGTTTAAGGGGTCTCTGGGAAAAGGTGTTTTAGGATCAAATACACATGAAAAGCCTAATAACTTTCAATGCAGACCTTATCAGAGACTCTTCTGTACCTAATGTACAAAGGGTTTTCTAGCTTTGAACAACAGAATCTTTTTCTCATGAGAGCTTTCATGGAGCACATGTTGAAAACCATGCTTTAAAGAACTGCAAGCTTTTGTGCAAACAGCACATTATCTTTCTCACCAAGCTTTTCTTTTTTGTGGAAAAATACACACAACATAAAACTTACCATCTTAACCATTTTTAAGTGCACAATTAAATGGCATTAAGTACATTCATGTTGTGCAACCATTTCCACCATCCATCCACAGAACTCTTTTCAACTTGCAAAACTGAAATTGTGGAGCCATCGAATGGCTCCCATTCCCCTCTCCCCACCCTGGCAACCACCATTCTACTTTCTGTCTCTGTGAATTTGATCACTCTAAGTACCTCATATAAGTAGGATCATGCAGTAAGTTTCTGACTGGCTTATTTCACTGAGCATAATGTCTTCAAGCTTCATCCATATTGTAGCCTGTGTCAGAATTTCCTTCCTTTGTAAGGCCAAATAGTATTCTATTGTACGCATGTACCACATTTTGTTTATCCAGTCTTCTGTCAACGGACACCTGAAATGCTTCCACCTTTTGGCATTTGTCTGTGAATAATGCTGCCATGACTCATGACGCTTATTTACTATAAATTTTACTCTGATTCCATAAATAAAGTTGAAAAAACTTAGTCCAGGGGAAGCACCAAGATGTCGAAACAGCAGGGAAGCTTTTTGTGTGTCTCACATCCATGAAATACAGTCAGACCACACTAAACCACCCTACACACCTAGAAAGCTGATTGGAGGATTAACACAACAATCTACACAACCTGAACCACAGAATTCAGCGGGTACATGGCGCGGAGAGCTGAACTTGGGGAGTGAGAAGCCGTGAAATGTAGGGAACCCCTTTTGCGGGCAGAGAGAGGACAGAGACTGGGGGGGCGGAGAATGCGGGAAAAGCATCTCTCCCTGAAAGCAGCTGGAGAGAGAGTGGAAAATTGGAAACAGCCGCAGGGACTAAACTAAAAAAGGAAGAAAGGAGAAAGGAGAGGGTTTAAATTCCATTGAGACTGTAAACAAGGGGAGCGCAAAGGCTGCAACTCCGGAACTCGATACCTGGCGGTGCTCTGGTGGGAAGGGCGAATCCCCAGGAACAGAGTGGGGTCTGGGAGCTTCTCGGGCCACATGGGGAAAAGCAGTTCCACTGCTGGAAGGACATTTGGTAGAGACTGTTGAAGCCACCTGGTTCCAGCAGATCCCAGAAGGCTGGGGAGCTGGGGCAACGTCGTTAAGGGTGAAGCCTGGTGCCATATGTGTGTTGTGATTTTCCATAATCCCTGAAACACTGCTGCTACACTGTCTCGCAAACATTTTTTGGGGTGGGCTGGCACCCGGCCGCAGTCCTGGGGCACCAGCAACAGCAGGGCCCAGCGGGCGTTCCTGGGTGTAGCTAACATTCAACCATTGCTCATTCAGCCACTGTTTGGTGAGACCATCCCGCAGAGGGGTGGAACGGGTCAAAGCTACAGTCCTTTGGCACTAAGGGGCTGGGGAAAACAGCCGCATCTGAGACAAAACTTGGGAGAGAGGTACTGCCTGGGACCTGGTTACGGAGAGTGAAAAAGCGGGGAGTGGACAAGAGCTGAAGATAGAGGACAGGTGCGTGATTGCTGATCTGGGAGAACAGACTGTGTAGCTGGGTGGCGCCATTTTCATCACTCCCACACATGCGCATATGCACCTAGGAGCGCTGCAACAATCCACCCCAGCCTAGTGGAGAGCGGAGCTGTTACACTGAGCCCCACCCAACTGGGCCAACTTTGCTCTTCAAGAACACAAATCTCACTGCCGGCTTAATTTATGGACTTTAAAGAGCTACATAGACTGATTGCTAGCGGAAAATGAAGCAATTGCAGTCTACTTCAATCTGTTAGCAGATTCATCTATGCAATTTTCTTTATTTTTTTTCTTTTTCCATTTTCTCTTTTAAAATTCTTTTCTTGCTCTCTCCCCGGTATCTCACCGCTGCGTCAGTGCAGCTTGTGTAAAAACTGCATTCCATGCCAGGCCTGAAATGTTCCAAAGATCAGTTCGCTATCAGCATCCCAGGTGGTGCAATTAATAAAGAGCTAGTGTGGGGCCACTGGCACAAACAAGGCAGCTCCTTAGAACCTGAACTTCCTATTTGTTCCATTCCTTGGGTAGATAATGCCTGTTAATTACTCTGGAGGTTTTGTTAGAACATTCTATCTGGTCTCGCTGGATCAAGCTCTCCTCTCCAGATCGCCCTATATGGGGAACTGAAAATAATCCTCGTCTCAATGTATTTTCTTTTAGAAATTATTTTGGCGAGGAGAGAGGAAAGATGGCGGCGTAGGAGGACGCTGGGCTCACAGCGCGTCCTGCTGATCACTTAGATTCCACCTACACCTGCCTAAATAACCCAGAAAACCGCCAGAGGATTAGCAGAACGGAGTCTCTGGAGCCAAGCACAGACGAGAGCCCCATGGAAGAGGGTAGGAAGGATGGCGAGGCGGTGCGCGCTCCACGGACTGGCGGGAGGGAGCCGGGGCAGAGGGGCGGCTCGCCGGCCAAGCAGAGCCCCTGAGTCTGACTGGCAAAAGCGGAGGGGCCTGACGGGCTGTGTTCCGACAGCAAGCGCGACTTAACGTCTGGGAGGTCATAAGTGAACAGCTCTACTCGGAAAGCGGGAAGGCTGGAGGACAAAGGGAGGGAGAGCTGCTGAGCCCCCAGACGACAGAGCTCAGTTTGGTGGGGATCAAAGGTGGTCGCCAGCGCCATCTCCCCTGCCTATCCCCCAGCCAAAATCCCAAAGGGAACCAGTTCCTGCCAGTGAACTTGCTCGCTCCGCGCAAACACCCAACTCTGTGCTTCTGTGGAGCTAAACCTCCGGCAGCGGATCTGACTCCCTCCCGCTGCCACAGAGCCCCTCCTGAAGTGGATCACCTAAGGAGAAGCAAAGCCTGCCCCTCCTGCCCCTGTGCACCTTGCCTACCCACCCCAGCTAATACGCCACATCCCCAGCACCACAAGCCTGGCAGTGTGCAAGTAGCCCAGATGGGCCACGCCACCCCACAGTGAATCCCGCCCCTAGGAGAGGGGAAGAGAAGGCACACACCAGTCTGACTGTGGCCCCAGCGGTGGGCTGGGGGCAGACATCAGGTCGGACTGCGGCCCCACCCACCAACTTCAGTTATACACCACAGCACAGGGGAAGTGCCCTGCAGGTCCTCACCACTCCAGGGACTATCCAAAATGACCAAGCGGAAGAATTCCCCTCAGAAGAATCTCCAGGAAATAACTACAGCTAATGAACTGATCAAAAAGGATTTAAATAATATAACAGAAAGTGAATTTAGAATAATAGTCATAAAATTAATCGCTGGGCTTGAAAACAGTATAGAGGACAGCAGAGAATTTATTGCTACAGAGATCAAGGGACTAAGGAACAGTCACAAGGAGCTGAAAAGCGCTTTAAACGAAATGCAAAACAAAATGGAAACGACAACAGCTCGGATTGAAGAGGCAGAGGAGAGAATAGGTGAACTAGAAGATAAAGTTATGGAAAAAGAGGAAGCTGAGAAAAAGAGAGATTAAAAAAAATCCAGGAGTATGAGGGGAAAATTAGAGAACTAAGTGATACACTAAAAAGGAATAATATATGCATAATTGGTATCCCAGAGGAGGAAGAGAGAGGGAAAGGTGCTGAAGGGGTACTTGAAGAAATTATAGCTGAGAACTTCCCTGAACTAGGGAAGGAAAAAGGCATTGAAATCCAAGAGGCACAGAGAACTCCCTTCAGACGTAACTTGAATCGATCTTCTGCACGACATATCATAGTGAAACTGGCAAAATACAAGGATAAAGAGAAAATTCTGAAAGCAGCAAGGGATAAACGTGCCCTCACATATAAAGGTAGACCTATAAGACTCGTGACTGATCTCTCTTTTGAAACTTGGCAGGCCAGAAAGAATTGGCACGAGATCTTCAGTGTGCTAAACAGAAAAAATATGCAGCCGAGAATCCTTTATCCAGCAAGTCTGTCATTTAGAATAGAAGGAGAGGTAAAGGTCTTCCCAAACAAACAAAAACTGAAGGAATTTGTCACCACTAAACCAGCCCTACAAGAGATCCTAAGGGGGACCCTGTGAGACAAAGTACCAGAGACATCACTACAAGCATAAAACATACAGACATCACAATGACTCTAAACCCGTATCTTTCTATAATAACACTGAATGTAAATGGATTAAATGCACCAACCAAAAGACATAGGGTATCAGAATGGATAAAAAAACAAGACCCATCTATTTGCTGTCTACAAGAGACTCATTTTAGACCTGAGGACACCTTTACATTGAGAGTGAGGGGATGGAGAACTATTTATCATGCTACTGGAAGCCAGAAGAAAGCTGGAGTAGCCATACTTATATCAGACAAACTAGACTTTAAATTAAAGGCTGTAACAAGAGATGAAGAAGGGCATTATATAATAATTACAGGGTCTATCCATCAGGAAGAGCTAACAATTATAAATGTCTATGCACTGAATACCGGAGCCCCCAAATATATAAAACAATTACTCATAAACATAAGCAACCTTATTGAGAAGAATGTGGTAATTGCAGGGGATTTTAATACTCCACTTACAACAATGGATAGATCATCTAGACACACGGTCAATAAAGAAACAAGGGCCCTGAATGATACATTGGATCAGATGGACTTGACAGAGATATTTAGAACTCTGCATCCCAAAGCAACAGAATATACTTTCTTCTCGAGTGCACATAGAACATTCTCCAAGATAGATCATATACTGGGTCACAAAACAGCCCTTCATAAGTTTACAAGAATTGAAATTATACCATGTATACTTTCAGACCACAGTGCTATGAAGCTTGAAATCAACCACAGGAAAAAGTCTGGAAAACCTCCAAAAGCATGGAGGTTAAAGAACACCCTACTCAAGAATGAGTGGGTCAACCAGGCAATTAGAGAAGAAATTAAAAAATATATGGAAACAAACGAAAATGAAAATACAACAATCCAACGCTTTGGGATGCAGGGAAGGCAGTCCTGAGAGGAAAATACATTGCAATCCAGGCCTATCTCAAGAAACAAGAAAAATCCCAAATACAAAATCTAACAGCACACCTAAAGGAAATAGAAGCAGAACAGCAAAGGCAGCCTAAACCCAGCAGAAGAAGAGAAATAATAAAGATCAGAGCAGAAATAAACAATATAGAATCTAAAAACACTGTAGAGCAGATCAACGAAACCAAGAGTTGGTTTTTTGAAAAAATAAACAAAATTGACAAACCTCTAGCCAGGCTTCTCAAAAAGAAAAGGGAGATGACCCACATAGATAAAATCATGAATGAAAATGGAATTATTACAACCAATCCCTCAGAGATACAAACAATTATCAGGGAATACTATGAAAAATTATATGCCAACAAATTGGACAACCTGGAAGAAATGGACAAATTCCTAAACACCCACACTCTTCCAAAACTCAATCAGGAGGAAATAGAAAGCTTGAACAGACTCATAACCAGCGAAGAAATTGAACCAGTCATCAAAAATCTCCCAACAAATAAGAGTCCAGGACCAGATGGCTTACCAGGGGAGTTCTACCAGATGTTTAAAGCAGAGATAATACCTATCCTTCTCAAGCTATTCCAAGAAATAGAAAGGGAAGGAAAACTTCCAGACTCATTCTATGAAGCCAGTATTACTTTGATTCCTAAACCAGACAAAGACCCAGTAAAAAAAGAGAACTACAGGCCAATATCCCTGACGAATATGGATGCAAAAATTCTCAACAAGATACTAGCAAATCGAATTCAACAGCATATAAAAAGAATTATTCACCATGACCAAGTGGGATTCATTCCTGGGATGCAGGGCTGGTTTAACATTCGCAAATCAATCAACGTGATACATCACATTAACAAAAAAAAGGAGAAGAACCATATGATCCTGTCAATCGATGCAGAAAAGGCCTTTGACAAAATTCAGCAACGTTTCTTAATAAAAACCCTTGAGAAAGTCGGGATAGAAGGAACATACTTAAAGATCATAAAAGCCATTTATGAAAAGCCCAGAGCTAACATCATCTTCAACAGGAAAAAACTGAGAGCTTTATCCCTGAGATCAGGAACACGACAGGGATGCCCACTCTCACCGCTGTTGTTTAACATAGTGCTGGAAGTTCTAGCATCAGCAATCAGACAACAAAAGGAAATCAAAGGCATCAAAATTGGCAAAGATGAAGTCAAGCTTTTGCTTTTTGCAGATGACATGATATTATACATGGAAAATCCGATAGACTCCACCAAAAGTCTGCTAGAACTGATACATGAATTCAGCAAAGTTACAGGATACAAAATCAATGTACAGAAATCAGTTGCATTCTTATACACTAACAACGAAGCAACAGAAAGACAAATAAAGAAACTTGTCCCATTCACAATTGCACCAAGAAGCATAAAATACCTAGGAATAAATCTAACCAAAGATGTAAAAGATCTGTATGCTGAAAACTATAGAAAACTTATGAAGGTAATTGAAGAAGATTTAAAGAAATGGAAAGACATTCCCTGATCATGGATTGGAAGAATAAATATTGTCAAAATGTCAATACTACCCAAAGCTATCTACACATTCAATGCAATCCCAATCAAAATTGCACCAGCATTCTTCTCGAAACTAGAACAAGCAATCCTAAAATTCATATGGAACCACAAAAGGCCCCGAATAGCCAAAGTAATTTGAAGAAGAAGACCAAAGCGGGAGGCATCACAATCCCAGACTTTAGCCTCTACTATAAAGCTGTCATCATCAAGACAGCATGGTATTGGCACAAAAACAGACACATAGACCAATGGAATAGAATAGAAACCCCAGAACTAGACCCACAAACATATGGCCAACTCATCTTTGACAAAGCAGGAAAGAACATCCAATGGAAAAAAGACAGCCTCTTTAACAAATGGTGCTGGGAGAACTGGACAGCAACATGCAGAAGGTTGAAACTAGACCACTTTCTCACACCATTCACAAAAATAAACTCAAAATGGATAAAGGACCTGAATGTGAGACAGGAAACCATCAGAACCTTAGAGGAGAAAGCAGGAAAAGACCTCTCTGACCTCAGCCGTAGCAATCTCTTACTCAACACATCCCCAAAGGCAAGGGAATTAAAAGCAAAAGTGAATTACTGGGACCTTATGAAGATAAAAAGCTTCTGCACATCAAAGGAAACAACCAACGAAACTAAAAGGCAACCAACGGAATGGGAAAAGATATTTGCAAATGACATATCGGACAAAGGGCTAGTATCCAAAATCTATAAAGAGCTCACCAAACTCCACACCCGAAAAACAAATAACCCAGTGAAGAAATGGGCAGAAAACATGAATAGACACTTCTCTAAAAAAGACATCCGGATGGCCAACAGGCACATGAAAAGATGCTCAACGTCACTCCTCATCAGGGAAATACAAATCAAAACCACACTCAGATATCACCTCACGCCAGTCAGAGTGGCCAAAATGAACAAATCAGGAGACTATAGATGCTGGAGAGGATGTGGAGAAACGGGAACTCTCTTGCACTGTTGGTGGGAATGCAAATTGGTGCAGCCACTCTGGAAAGCAGTGTGGAGGTTCCTCAGAAAATTAAAAATAGACCTACCCTATGATCCAGCAATAGCACTGCTAGGAATTTATCCAAGGGATACAGGAGTACTGATGCATAGGGGCACTTGTACCTCAATGTTTATAGCAGCACTCTCAACAATAGCCAAATTATGGAAAGAGCCTAAATGTCCATCAACTGATGAATGGATAAAGAAATTGTGGTTTATATACACAATGGAATATTACGTGGCAATGAGAAAAAATGAAATATGGCCTTCTGTAGCAACGTGGATGGAACTGGAGAGTGTGATGCTAAGTGAAATAAGCCATACAGAGAAAGACAGATACCATATGGTTTCACTCTTATGTGGATCCTGAGAAACTTAACAGAAACCCATGGGGGAGGGGAAGAAAAAAAAAAAAAAGAGGTTAGAGTGGGAGAGAGCCAAGCATAAGAGACTGTTAAAAACTGAGAACAAACTGAGGGTTGATGGGGGGTGGGAGGGAGGGGAGGGTGGGTGATGGGTATTGAGGAGGGCACCTTTTGGGATGAGCACTGGGTGTTGTATGGGAACCAATTTGACAATAAATTTCATATATTAAAAATAAATAAATAAATAAATAAATAAATAAAATAAAATTATTTTCTTTTTCTTGAATACAGAAAGAGAAAAAATTCATTTTTATTTCCAATTTTTATTAAACATATTTTTCTTTAATTTTTATTACTATATTTTTTATTTTGTGTAAATTTTTTCAAATTCTACTTTACTTCCATCATTTTATTTTAGTCTACTTCAGTGTACACACCTTTCAAATTTCCAAACAATTTCCTTTTCTTTCTTTCTTTTTCTTTTTTTCCCTTTTTCATTTCTTTTCTTTTTCTTGAATGCAGAAACAGAAAAACTTCATTTTTACTTTAAGTGTCTATTAAAAATATTTTATTTAATTTTATTACTACATTTTTTGCTTTTATGTAAATTATTTCAAATTCTATTTTACTTACATCATTTTATATTAGTCTACTACAGTGTTCATTTTTTTCAAATTTTCAAACGTTTTCTTTTTTATGTTTTTTCTTTTTCATTTCTTTTCTTTTTTCTTAAATACATAAAATGAAAAAAATCCATATTTATTTTTAATTTTTATTAAAAGTATTTTTATTTAATTTTTTTCTGCTATATTCTTTAATTTTGTGTATATGTTTTCAAATTCTACTTTACCTCCATCATCTCATTTTAGTCTACTCCAGTGTATTCATTTTTTCAAATCCTCAAATGATTTCCTTTTCTTTCTTCTCCCCCCACATTTCTTTTCTCTAATCTTCAAACCACTTTCAACACCCAGACCAAAACACACCTGGGATCTAGCATCATCTATTTGATTTGCGTGTGTGTGTATGTGTTTAATTTTTAATTCTAATATTTTTTATTTTAATTTTTTTAATTTCAATTTTTCTACCTCATTAATTCCTTTTCTCCCTTCAAAATGACAAAATGAAGGAATTCACCCCAAAAGAAAGTGCATGAAGAAACGACAGCCAGGGATTTAACCAACACAGACACAAGCAAGATGTCTGAGCCAGAATTTAGAATCACAATAATAAGAATACTAGCTTGGGTCAAAAGTAGATTAGAATCCCTTTCTGCAGAGATAAATGAGGTAAAAAAAATAGCCAGAATGAAATAAAAAATGTTATAACTGAGCTGCAATCATGAATGGATGCAGCAGCAGCAAGGATGGATGAGGCAGAACAGAGAATCAGCAATATAGAAGACAAACTTATAGAGAATAACAAAGCAGAAAAAAGAGGGAGATTAAGGCAAATGAGCACAATTTAAGAATTAGAGAAATCAGTGACTCATTTAAAAAGGAACAACATCAGAATCATAGGGGTCCCAGAAGAGGAAGAGAGAGAAATAAGGGCAGAAGGGTTATGTGAGAAAATCATAGCGGAAAACTTTCCTAACCTGAGGAAAGACAGACAACAAAATCCAGGAATTACAGAGGACCCCCACTAGATTCAACAAAAACCGACCATCAACAAGGCATATCATAGTCAAATTCACAAAATACTCAGGCAAGGAGAGAATCATGAGAGCAGCAAGGGTAAAAAAAAGTCCTTAACTTACAAGGGAAGACAGATCAGGTTTGCAGCAGACCTATCCACAGAAATTTGGCAGGCCAGAAAGGAGTGGTGGGATATATTCAATGTGCTGAATCAGAAAAATATGCAGCCAAGAATTCTTTATCCGGCAAGGCTGTCATTCAAAATAGAAGGAGAGATAAAAAGTTTCCCAGACAAACAAAAATTAAAGGAGTTTGTGACCACTAGACCAGCCCTGCAAGGAATTTTAAGGGGGATTCTCTGAGGAGAGAAAAGATGTATATATATATATACATACCAAAAGCAACAAAAAATTAGAAAGGACCAGAGAATGCCACCAAAAATTCCAATTCTACAAGCAACATAATGGCAATAAATTCATATCTTTCAGTACTCACTCTAAACGTCAATGGACTCAATGCTCCAATCAAAGACATAGGGTAACAGAATGGATAAGAAAACAAGATCCATCTATAAGCTGTTTACAAGAGATCCACTTTAGACCTAAAGACACCTTCAGATTCAAAGTAAGGGGATGGAGAACCATCTATCATGCTAATGGTCAACAAAAGAAAGCCAGAGTAGCCATACTTACATCAGAAAATCTAGACTTTAAAGATTGTATCAAGAGATGCAGAAGGGCATTATATACTAATCAAAGGGTCTATCCACCAAGAAGACCTAGCAATTTGTAAACATTTATGCTCCAAAGGCAGAAGCAACCAAATATATAAATCAATTAATCACAAACATAAAGAAACTCATCGATAGTAATACCATAATGGTAGGAGACTTCAACACCCCACTCACAGCAATGGACAGATCATCTAACCAAAAAATCAACAAGGAAACAATGGCTTTGAATGACACATGGACCAGATGGACTTAACAGATATATTCAGAACATTGCATCCTAAAGCAGCACAATATACATTCTTCTCCAGTGCACATGGAACGTTCTCCAGAATAGACCACAAACAGGGACTCAAATTAGCCCTCAGCATGCACAAAAAGATCGAGAGCATACCGTGCATATTTTCAGACCACAATGCTATGAAACTCAAAATCAACCACAAGAAAAAAATTTGGAGAGGTAACAAGTACTTGGAGACTGAAGAACATCCTACTAAAGAATGTATGGGCTAACCAAGAAGTGATAGAGGAAATTAAAAAGTATATGGAAGCCAATGAAAATGATAACACTACAACCCAAAACCTCTGGGAGGCAGCAAAGGTGGTCATAAGAGGAAAGTATATAGCAATCCAGGCCTTCCTAAAGAAGGAAGAAATATCTCAGATACACAACCTAACCTTATGCCTTAAGGAGCTGGAAAAAGAACAGCAAATAAAAACCAAAACCAGCAGAAGACAGGAACTAATAAAAATGAGAGCAGAAATTAATGCTATCAAAACCAAAAAAAACCAGTAGAACAGAACAATGAAACCAAAAGATGGTTCTTTGAAAGAATTAACAAAATTGATAAACCACTAGCCAGTTTGATCAAGAAGAAAAAGGGAAGGACCCAAATAAATGAAATCAAGAATGAAAGATGAGAGATCACAACCAACACAACAGAAATAAAAACAATAACAAGAGAATATTATGAGCAATTATATGCCAATAAAATGGGCAATATGGAAGAAATGGACAAATTCCTAGAAACATATACATGACCAAAACTGAAACAGGAAGAAATAGAAACTTTGAACAGACCCATATCCAGTAAGGAAATTGAATTAGTCATCAAAAATCTGCCAAAAAACAAGAGTCCAGGGCCGGATGGCTTTCCTGGGGAATTCTACCAAACATTGAAGGAAGAGTTAACACCTATTCTCTTGAAACTGTTCCAAAAAATAGAAATAGAAGGAAACCTTCCAAACTCTTTCTATGAAGCTAGCATTACCTTGATCCCAAAACCAGACAGAGACCCCACTAAAAAGGAGAACTATAGATCTATTTCCCTGATGAACATGGATGCAAAAATCCTCAACAAGATATTAGCCAACCAGATCCAACAATACATTAAAAAAATTACTCGCCACGACCAAGTGGGATTTATACCTGGGATTCAGGGCTGGTTGATTATCTGCAAAACAATTAATGTGATTCATCACATCAATAAAAGAAAGGACAAGAACCATATGATCCTCTCAATAGATGCAGAGAAAGCATTTGACAAAATACAGCATCCTTTCTTGATAAAAACCCTCAAGAAATTAGGGATAAAAGGAGCATACCTTGAGATCATAAAAGCCATATATGAACGACCCAATGCTAATATCATCCTCAATGGGGAAAAACTGAGAGCTTTGCCCCTAAGGTTAGGAACAAGACAGGGATGTCCACTCTCACCACTGTTATTCAACACAGTATTGAAAGTCTTAGTCTCTGCAATCAGACAACACAAAGAAATAAAAGGCACCCAAATTGGCCAGGAGGAGGTCAAACTTTCACTCTTCCAAGATGACATGATACTCTACATGGAAAACCCAAAAGATTCCACCAAAAACTGCTAGAATTGATTCATGAATTCAGCAAAGTTGCAGGATATAAAATCAACCCACAGAAATCGGTTGCATTCCTATACACCAACAATGAAGCAAAAGAAACAGAAATCAAGGAATCGATCCCATTTACAGTTGCACCAAAAACCATAAAAAAAACCCAGGAATAAATCTAACAAAACAGGTGAAAAATCTATACACTGAAAACTATCGAAAGCTTATGAAAGAAATTGAAGAAGACACAAAAAAATAGAAAAAGATTCCATGATCCTGGATAGGAAGAACAAATATTGTTAAAATGTCAATACCACCCAAAGCAATCTACACATTCAATGCAATCCCTATCAAAGTAACACCAGCATTCTTCACAGAGCTAGAACAAATAATCCTAAAATTTGCATGGAACTAGAAAAGACCCCGAATAGCCAAAGCAATCTTGAAAAAGAAAACCAAAGCTGGAGGCATCACAATCCCGGACTTCAAGCTATACTACAAAGTTGTAATCATCAAGACAGTATGGTACTGGAACAAAAACAGACATTCAGATCAATGGAACAGAATAGAGAACCCAGAAATGGACCCACAAACATATGGCCAACTAATCTTTGACAAAGCAGGAAAGAATATCCAATGGAATCAAGACAGTCTCTTCAGCAAGTAGTGCTGGGAAAACTGGATAGCGACAGGCAGAATGAACCTGGACCACTTTCTTACACCATACACAAGAGTAAACTCAAAATGGATGAAAGACCTCAATGTAAGACAGGAAGCCATCAAAATCCTCGAGGAGAAAGCAGGAAAAAACCTCTTTGATCTTGGCCGTAGCAACTTCTTACTCAACACATCTCCAGAGGCAAGGGAAACAAAAGCAAAAATGAACTACTGGGACCTCATCAAAATAAAAAGCTTCTGCACAGCAAAGGAAACAATCAGCAAAACTAAAAGGCAACCGACAGAATGGGAGAAGATATTTGCAAATGACATATCAGATAAAGGGTTAGTATCCAAAATCTATAAAGAACTTATCAAACTCAACACCCAAAACACAAATAATCCAGTGAAGAAATGGGCAAAAGACATGAATAAACACTTCTGCAAGGAAGACATCCAGATGGTCAACTGACACATGAAAACATGCTCCACATCACTCATCATCAGGGAAATACAAATCAAAACCACAATGAGATGTCACCTGACACCTGTCAGAATGGCTAACATTAACAACTTAGGCAACAACAGATGTTGGCGAGGATGTGGAGAAAGAGGATCTCTTTTGCATTGTTGGTGGCAATGCAAGCTGGTGCAGCCACTCTGGAAAACAGTATGGAGGTTCCTCAGAAAACTAAAAATAGAACTACCCTACGACCCAGCAATGGCACTACTAGGCATTTATCCACGGGATACAGGTGTGCTGTTTTGAAGGGACACATGCACCCTCATGTTTATAGCAGCACTATCAACAATGGCCAAAGTATGGAAAGAGCCCAAATGCCCATCTATGGATGAATGGATAAAGAGAATGTGGTACATATATACAATGGAGCATTAATCGGCAATCAAAAAGAATGAAATCTTGCCCTTTGCAACTACGTGGATGGAACTGGAGGGTATTAGGTTAAGTGAAATTATTCAGTCAGAGAAAGACAAAAATCATATGACTTCACTCATATCAGGACTTTAAGAGACAAAACAGATGAAGATAAGGGAAGGGAAACAAAAATAATATAAAAACAGAGAAGGGGGACAAAACATAAGAGACTCATAAATATGGAGATGAAACAGAGGGTTACTGGAGAGTTTGTGGGAGGTGGGATGGGCTAAATGGGTAAGGGGCATTAAGGAATCTCCTCCTGAAATCATTGTTGCATGATATGCTAACTAATTTGGATGTAAATTTTAAAAAATAAAAATAAAATAAAAAAAAAAAACTTAGTCCAAACCTTTCCTTTCAACCACAAAATCCTTCCTGATGAATGAGGATTTGTGACTCTGACCAAGGCTCTTAAAACCTTTAGATAGCTGGCTGACAACATTTCTCATAGGCACTCTGTCCATCTTTCAGGGGAAGCCTTTGCCAGCCACATAGAACCTTCCAGAGAGCACATGTAGCTGTCTGACTATTCCTACTCCCCTGCTCCACTTTGTCCTCTTCCACAATAAAAAGTGGCTTGTTCTGCATGGCTTCAACCCCTTTCTGAGAGCCCTCAGAAACCTCATGTGGGTGCCAGGTGGCAAGCTGAGTGACTTCGCCTTGAGGATTCAGGCTTTTTTTTCTAGTTGGAAGAAGATAATCTCCCCTTTAGGGGAAAGAGCCTTTCATCAATATTTAAAACCCTGCAATAGCTTCTTTAGTGGGATGGAATTTTATTGCTCTCCATCAAAGACCTTTATACTGCTCTCCATCTTTTAAGACCTTAAAGAACAAAGAGGAGCTACCATGTGCTTTTTAAAGTCAGAGAAGCATGAACTGGCACGACCTCCTGTCGTGGGGGAAGAAAGCACGAGGCTGCTTTCAAGGCATGGCAGGAAACAACATTGGCCAGTCAGACAATACAGTGTGGGAAGGAAAGAGACTAAGAAACACTGGGGGGAAACAAAGATGTCCTTCTAGTTTCTGGAAAGTTAAATTAGCACTTTCCAAGAGAACAAAAGGCATATTAAGAAGTTGAAGTATCTGTTCCAAGTGCAGGATACAAGACTCTAATCAGTCGTCTTGTCCTTATTGTCCCTCTTTTTCTTTAAGCCAAACTTTGCAGCTCCAGATTGCCCTGATCCTGGGTGCCCCATGCTCTCCAGCCCATCCAGTTTGCCTGTCCTTTGAGATTTAAGTAAATGTAGGTTGAACTTGATCCTGCATAGAAGAGCCCTCGGCACTCTTCTTCCACCACTATTGCTGGGACTCCTCAGAGGCTTTATTTCTCCTGGTCTTCTCTTGATCTAGCTCCTTCCTTCACTGAAGTCTTGCTCTCTGTGACATCTTCCCTCCTGCAGCTTTTTTCTTCTCCACCTTGCAGCCACCCAAACCTGGAGCTCAGTCCCTTCCCTTGTTTCTCCCAAGCACCACCATACAGACAGTTGTGAAGAAGAAGATTTCATTGAAGATCTTGGGACATTAGCATGGAGCTGAGAGCCCCCACAAACTCCCCAAGATAAGACACACAGCTTTTCACCTGCTTCCCCTTCTCAACTTGTGTCCATCTTGCTAGGTCCTCTCCCCAACACACCTTCAGTCTTTTGTCTAGATTATTCCTTGTGTCTTTGGTAGAAGGAGGAGGATGGAGGAGATGGGGGCTGTCCTCACCTTGTCTTTTGTTAGGTTGTCCTTGGACACTCAAAATTCTGCTTTCATTATTTGTGCAGAATGGTTTAGTCTTCTTTGACTGATGCCAGCCAATCCAGTAAATTCTCCAAGGGCTATTCTTTCAAGTCAAAAAATTGCACATTGAGTTGTTTTGCTAAATATAGTCCTTTCGGTAAAAATCCTGATATAATAATTATTCATATTAAGCATACTTTTCCTGATAAGAACTGACCTTTGCTTAGATGTTGCACACTCTTCTAAAGATAGTGAGGGTTAGACAGAAATTAGGGTAAAGTCCTGGGTGAGTCTCCTGCTGGCAGATTGCCTAAGCAGTTGCAATCCATGTTCACATTGCAATTTCCCCCTTGCCTGCTATCATCTCCATGCCTTATCTCTGTGCCAACGTTTCCCAACCTGCTCTTGAAAGCCCAGTTACATTTTGCCATCAAACATGGACTTTTAAGAGCCACTGTTTGAGAGCCCTCACTCCTGTCCCTAAGGCAAGGTTAAGATGCCAGAAGAAGTGCTAATATTTACAACTTGATAACACACAGGATTGGCTTCAAAAAGAAGAGGTATGGTGCCAACAACCAAGTCCGGGAATTAGAAAGAGAAATTCTATTCTTTTTGGCTGTAGAATTGAAATCCCACAAGGTAGTTTCCAAGAGTTTTCTTATTGAGTCATTCGAGCTCCCCTCCCTGCTCCCTGTAGCTCTTCACCTGTTTATGGTAAACTTTCTACCTGATTGGCAGGCAGTATGTATAGAGCCAGAAAGAAAATAGCTTCTGCACCAGGAGGATTTCAGCTCTACTTGGTAGCAGTGACCTCTTGGTTTTCAGGTATGGCCAGGCCAGACAAACACTTAGGTCCTCAAGTCCTGAAAAACTGGCACAGCTGTCCCTGCCCTTCCTTGTCCTTTTCAAAGTGCTAAGTTTGTGCATGCTTGTTGAATCTTGAAAACATTTATTTCTATGAATGCTAGAGCTGCTGGTGAATGTGTGAAGAGGAGCAAGATATTTACATGGTCTCATGTAATTACTTACAAAGAATTTGTATGTACTCATGGCAGAGTAAATACTCAGTACAGGAGTACCCCCATTATCCGCCATTCTGCTGTCTGTGGTTTCAGTTACTTATGGTCAACTGCATGGTCTAGAGGCAGATCATCTTCCTCCTGACATACCGTGAGAAGGTCAAGAGTAACCTAAGTCTATGTCACGAGGTCTACATCATTCATCTCCTTCCATCTCATCACATAGGGATTTTATCATCTCACGTCATCACAAGAAGAAGGTGAATACGGTACAATAAGATGTTTTGAGAGAAAAAGGGACCACATTCACCTAACTTTTATTAGAGTATGTTATTATAATTGTTCTATTTTGTATTATTTTATTGTTATTACTCTACAATATTATTATAATCTCTTACTTGCCTAATTTGTAAATTAAGCTTTATCATAGGCATATATGTATAGGAAACAGCATAGCACATATAAGGTTCAGTACTATCCCCAATGTCAGTAATTATTTACTAATTACAAAGAAAAAAAAGGAACAACTTTACAACAGAGAAACCTGACAGACACCGCCGTAACCCCATGATCAAATCAAACATCAGTGATAACGGACAAACCAGCATCCTGTGCTTCCTGATGTGATGTACCAAGAAGGACACAGCATCATTTTGATGGTGTTCTCATCAGAAATGCATCATCTGACTATAACCATAAGGACACATCAGACAAACTCAAACTGAGAGATGTCCTTCGAAACAGCTGATCTGTATCTTTCAGTAATGCCAAGGTCATGAAAGACAAAGAAAGGCTAAAGGAATCTAAGGAGGCATGAGAACTACATGCAACCTTTGATCCTAGATTGTATCCTGGGTTGGGGGAAAAATAACCATAATTGACATTATCGGAGACAACTGGCACAAATGAATATAGACTGTGGATTAAATCAATGTTACATCTCCTGATTTGAATCATTGTACTGTGATAATGTAAGAGAAGAGAATGTCCTTGTTCTTAGGAATTTCACACTGAAGTATTTAAGAGTAGAAGCACATGATATGAACAACATACTCTCAAATGGTTCAGAAAAATAATAATGTATGTGGGGAGGGGAGAAAGCAAAGGGAACAAATGTTAAAAAGGAAAAGCTTATTGCAGTTGGGATCTTGTCTGCTTGGTTTCAGTTTTGGTTTTGGTGTGTCTATTTTGTGTGTTCCCTGAGCACATGTTTAATCAGCCTGTTCCAGTAATCCATCCAGGCATCGGCCAATAGTGCCAGATACACCTTCTGCCCTCTCCAACCCAGAACACGGTGTAGCATTGTCAGTGCCAGGATTGGGGTAAGGCAAATGGGGTTCTCCGCTTGCTCATGTTTAACAGGGTGCAAAAAACCCACTCAATAATTAACATAAAAACTATTGTAGTGCAATATCTTTTAAAATCAAAATTAATGTCAAATGATGAACAAAATATGAAAATTTTAAATAAAGACAGGATCCCAGAGTGCCATGTTGAGGCATAGTTTTAATGGTTAGTTTTTTCCAGAAGTAGATTTTGGAAAGACTATTGATGACTTTGCTTCCATCAAAGAAAGGAAAGTAAAACTATAACAAATTCTTTCAGGGGATATAAATAAAATATTTAAACTTAAAATAATGTGAGTTTTAATGAACTTGCTTATCAATTTTTCAATATTCCTTCAACTTCTTTAATGTTCTGGAAGAAAACATTAAAAGGTAGGTAAAAACATGTTTATAGGGGTATACATTTTTCTTTTGGCCCCTGGCACTGATATGGCTCAGTGTAGTGCTGGCTTCAGTTAATAGGAAGAATACAACTCAGCTTTGGCTCCCAGAATTCTGGGTTTGGCAGAGATAGAGAGAAACAGCTCAGAAGATGTCAGAAGCCATGGGTATGCTTCTTCACACAGCCCTGAGTGGAACCAGAGGAGGAGAGGAAGACAGAGTGAAAACCACAGAGTAACTGAATGGATAGGTAAGACACTGGCACAGGTTAAGCAGGTGCTTCCCAGGAGGCCAATGGTCCATGGTAGGAAAGTGAGAACAAGAGCTGGCAAGATTAGGTTTCACACAGATGGAACAATCACTTTCCCATGGAAGGACAGCAAGTAGAACAGGCCCACATCACCTAGTCTGGGTCTGGTTTCCTGACAGATGGAAGTGGTGTGTTACCTTTCAAACGAATCATTTTCCTCTTGAATGCCTGACTCTGCAGGTGGAAAAGGATCAGGATGGGTTAGTCTCAGGAGCTTGTTCTCCCTACCCTTTCTCCATCACTTTCCCTTCTTACACATTCCCACCACTCCCAGCTTCCTTCTCTCCTTTAATTGTAACCCTTGTCTGGCATCCATATCTACATCCTTCATTCTATCTGTGGGGAAAATGACAATAGAGTGGGGGCCAGTGTATGCTCCCATTGTGTGACCTTAATAAAAATGCTGGTAAGTTGGATCCTTACATTTACTTCTTTAAATCAAGACTTTCCATGCTGTAAGCTTGGAAAAGCATCTGCATAGAAATGGCAGGTGGAGACTGATGTGGAAATATAAAACCCTAGATTTGGAATTAAAAAAAAAAAAGACTTATTTGCAAAACCTTCTCTGCAGACAGGCAGATGGTTAAGAGCTTAAGGCATTGACTACCACACCCTCAACACATCAGTGTTTCTTTCCTTTATAAATAAAATCCAAAATCCTCTGAGAATTTCCTTGAAGTCATCAAGGGAAGAGGCCCTGGAAGGGGAGATCGGACCTCATGATACTCAGCACAATGGTGCGATTAGACTTTGCCTTCATAAAATTAGATACTTTCTAAATAGGCTATTTGAAACGGGTGTTGATAGCATATATACAAAAGAGGACATATTTCCCCAGTAAATATTAAAGATCTATAAGTGATCACAGCATTAGTCCAAGGGAGTAATATGTTATAACTCTATAAATGAGTCAAAGTCAAAAGTCAACATCCATAAAAGATAAAAACTCTTAACCAATTAGGCATAGATGGAACATATCTCAACATAATAAAGGCCATTTATGATAAGCCCATATTTAACATCATACTCGATGGTGAAAGGTTGAAAACTTTCTCTAAGACCAGGAAGGTGCCCACTCTCACCACTCCTATTCAACATAGTACTAAAAGTATAGCTGGAGTAATCATGCATTAAAAATAATTTCAAGTATCATAATTGGAAAGAGAGAAGCAAAATTGTCTCTATTTTAGATGACATGATTTATTTTTTACATAGAAAATCCTAAAGACAATAAAAAATACTGTTATATCTAATTAATGAACTCAGTAAGTTTTCAGGATACAAAATTAACATATAAAAATAAATAACAACAGGGGCGCCTGGGTGGCTCAGTCGGTTAAGCGGCCAACTTTGGCTCAGGTCATGATCTCACGGTCCATAAGTTCGAGCCCCGCGTTGGGCTTTGTGCTGACAGCTCAGAGCCTGGAGCCTGTTTCAGATTCTGTGTCTCCCTCTCTCTCTGCCCCTCCCCTGTTCAAGCTCTGTCTCTCTCTGTCTCAAAAATAAATAAATGTTAAAAAAAAAATTAAAAAAAAATAAGTAACAACATACTTTCTGAAAAAGAAATAAAGAAATCAATTCCATTTACAATAGCATCAAAATAATAAAATACTTAGGATTAAATTTAAAGAGATGAAAGATTTCTACTCTGAAAATTATAAGACATTGATAAATGGAAAGGTGTTCCATGTTCATGGATTAAAAGGACCAATATTGTTAGGGGCACTTAGGTGGCTCAGTTGGTTAAGCATCTGACTCTTGGTTTGGGCCCAGGTCATGATTTCGTGGTTCATGAGTTTGGGCCCTGCTTCTGGCTCTGGGCTCACAGGGCAGAGCCTGCTTGGGATTCTCTGCTCCCTCTCTCTGCCCCTCCCCTGCTTTCTCAATCTATCCCTATCACTCTCAAAAATAAATAAAAAATTTTTTAAACTTAAAAATAAAAGAATCAATATTGCTAAAATGCCAATACTACCAAAACCATCTCTGGATTCAATGTAATCCCTATCAAGATTCCAATGGCATTTCTACAGACGTAGAAAAAGACACTCCTAAAATTTATGTGAAATCATGAAAGAACCTGAGTAGCCAAGAAATCCTAAGAAAAAGAAAAATTCAGGAGGAATCACATTGCTTGATTTCAAGCTATATTATGAAGCTATAGTCAGCAAAAACAGCATAGTACTGGCATAAAAATAGACAAATAGACCAATGGAAGAGAATTGAGAGCCCAGAAAGAAACCCAAGCCTATGCAGTCAATTAATATTTGACAAGGGAGCCAAGAATACTCAATGGAGAAAAAGTTTCTTCAAGAAATAGTGCTGGTATAATTTAATATTCACATGTAAAGGAATGAAACTGGACTCATCTCTTATATCACTCACAAAAGTTAAGTCAAAATGGATTAAAGACTTAAATATAAGACCTGAAGCCATGAGAAACTCCTAGAAGAAAACATAGGAATAAAGCTCCTTGACATGGATCTTGGTAAGGATTTTTTGGATATGACACTTAAAGCACAAGCAACAAAACAAAAAAATAAACAAGAGAGACTTCATTGAACTAAAAATTTCTGTACAGCAAAAGAAACCATTGACAAAGTGAAAAGATAACCTATGGAATGAGAAAACATATTTGTAAATCATACATCTGATAAGGGGTTTATATCCAAAATATATAAAGAACTCTTCAACTCAATAGGAAAAAAATAATAACCCAATTTAAAAATGGGCCAAGAAAAGATATGAATGGCCAACAGGTACATGAAAGGATGCTCAACATCACTAATCATCAGGGAAATGCAAATTAAAACCACATGAGATGTTACTTCATGCCCGTTAGAATGGCCATCATCAAAGAGACAAGAGATAACAAATGCTGATGTGGATGTGAAGAAAGGGGAATCCTTGTGCACTTTTGCTGGAATTATAAATTGGTACAGCCACCATGGAAAACAGTATGGAGGATGTTCAGAAAATTAAAAAGTAGAACTATCATATGACCCCAGCAAATCTACTTCTGGAGATACATCCAAAGAAGTGAAAACATTAACTTCATTAACTTGAAAAGATATCTGAACCCCCACACCATGTTCACAGCAACATTATTTACAATAGCAAAGACACAGAAACAAACTAAGTGTCCATTGATGGATGGATAAAGAATTTGTGATATATATATATATATATATATATATATATATATATATATATAGTATATAAATACATATATATGATAGAATAGTATTCAGACATTTAAAAAATGAAGAAATCCTACCATTTGTGACAATATGGATGAACTAAGTGAAACAAGTCAGACAGAGAAAGACAAGTACAGTATGAACTCACTTAGGTGTGGAATAAAAAGACAAAAACAAAAACAAAAAAACCAAACTTATAGGAAAAGAGATTGGACTTCTGAGGTGGAGGGTGAGGGTAGGAGGAATTGGGGGAAGGTTGTTAAAAGGTACACACTTCTGGTAATAAGATGAATAAGCACTGGGGATGTGGACGCCGACACAATGACTACAGCTAACACTACTGTATGACATATAGGAAAAGTTGTTAAGAGAATAAATCCTGAGAGTTCTTATCACAAGGAGAAAATTGTTTTTCTTTTTTTCCTTTCTTTTATTTTTAGTGTATCTATATGAGAAGATGAATGTTAGCTGAACCCACTGTGGTAATCATTTCACGATAGGGTACTCGCCCCCTTATCTGCAGTTTTCACTCTTGTCTTCCAAAGAGCACCTCACCACTCAGCTCTATCAGCCTCTGTCTGTGAAACTTTTCCTGTGCCTTGCACCTGCCTCTGTGTCACTGAGCTTAGCACACACCTACATCAGTATATGTGTTGTTCTACACCGCAGTTGTCTGTGTCTGTTTCTTCCACTAACCCATACCCTTGGACGAGAGAAGCTATGACTTATTTATGTCCTCAGCAGCTGACAGAGTAAATACTCAGTAAAGAATCTCTCCTTATCCACAGTTCTGCTGTCTGTGGTTTCAGTGACTCATGGTCAACTGCGTGGTCTAGAGGCAGATCATTCTCCTCCTGACATACCGTGAGAAGGTCAATAGTAACCTAAATTTATGTCACAAGGCCTATGTTATTCATCTCCTTTCATCTCATCACATAGGCATTTTGTCATCTCACGTTATCACAAGAAGGTGAGTACAGTACAATAAGATGTTTTGAGAGAGAAAGGGACCACATTCACCTGACTTTTACTAGAGTATTATTATAATTGTTCTATTTTTATAATTTTATTTTTATTACCCTACAATAATATTATTATAATCTCTTACTTGCCTAATTTGTAAATTAAGCTTTATCATAGGCATATATGTATAGGAAATAGCATAGCCCACATAGAGTTCGGTACTCTCCCCAATTTCAAGTATCCACTGGAGGTCTCGGAACATATCCTCCATGGATAAGGGGGACCACTATTCATGTAAATCAAACCATCATGCTGGACACCTTAAACTTCTACAATGATGTATGTCAGTTATTTCTCAATAAAACTAGAAGAAGAAAAAAAAGAGTCAAAGTATTTTTCCAAGAGAATAAAGTGGTGGAGATTTATATAAGAGTGAAAGTGGCTGTCCAGGAGAATAAAACATTAAGGACTCAGTGTTGGTTGAGATTTTATCTTTAAAACCAACTGGGACTGGCCTGGGCAAATTGAAATGTAAGATCATGCTACACACATACCACACTGAGGTGCGTCAATTACTCTGACTCATTTACTGACAAACCCATGGGATTGCCAGACTTGAATTAGGCCGAGAGCAAGAAAAGCCTCTGCAATTAGTCCAATTAGTGAAAGCTGCCCAGCCACCTGGGCCTTAGAACCCAGAAGATCCCATGACGCTCACAGTGTCTGTAGTAGATAAAGATACTGCGTGGTCTCTCTGGCAAACCCCAGGAGCAATAAAGACGCCTCAGGTTTGGGAGCAAGGCCATGTCCTCCTCTTCAAATGTCTACTCTCCTTTGAGAAACAGCTTCTGGCTTACCCCTGAGCCCTGACTGAGACTGAATGCCTGGCCATGGAGCCCAAGGCACAATTTAATCACCATTGCTCATTACGAGCTAGGTACCGCAGCATGCCAAATTGAGTAGAAATGGTTCTGAAACATAAATAAGTTTTATGAGCAGGTGGCTCAGTCTCCCATGGCACCTACTCCGGCTGTATTGCTGCTGCAATTGGAACCACATCCATTAAGTGTGCAAAAACGCACAGTCATTCTCCATGACCCTGCTGCCTTCCAGCCAGGCCAACGGGCCAGGTAAGTGAGAATGTAGAAGGAATCACTGTTCCTGCATCCTTCAAGTCTCTGGTAGTAGTACTAACTACTGCAGTTCACTCAGGCCTTGGTAGGGAGAGGAAGTCCCAGCGGCTTCTGTTTGGATCTTCCTATCTTAACAGCCCTCAGTCTATAAGTCGGGAAGCCAATGTGGTGATTTTGCCAGTTCCCAGTGGGTCTATTCCAATCATGCATTCAGGAACTTGGGAAATAACTCGAGGGAAATTCAGACTTACAAGGCCTGCTGTAAGATGGGTTTAGACCCATAGTCCGTTTATCACCCAACTTCCATGAGCCCCAAATCTCATAGACTATGGATGCATTTCAGGTCCCCAGGAATTAATATGAATTCTGATTTGCTGACTACAGCTCCTAAAGATATTGTTATTTCTTTTTACTCAATTCACTATCATCTTGATACATGGATGCAGGTCCTTTGGGGGAAACTGTGGAGGAATATTTACACTATGTAATTGTGGTATTGTCACAGCTCCTTCTTCAAAGAGACTCAGTCTCTCCTTCATTCAAGAGGCTCCAAGTCAATGAATTGGCCTGAGTGGGTTCAGGGTGAGAGGACACAGTGCCACTGGGGCTACACAAGCTCAGTGCCTATTGTCCAGATAGCAAATGTTTCTGACCATCTTTATGACTTTAGTTGGCTGCCCATTTACCAGTCACAAAGACACTGATCAAATAGCCACAATGAGTCACCACATTCAGATTGCTCTTCCACCCCTACTGACCATTTCAGGAGCTGGGCCCATGTTGTCTCAGGCACTTAAGTGCTGCTGCTTGGTCTCAGCCGCTCTGAGGGTGCATGGTAATGGCGGCCTCTATCATCTTCATCCCCAGTTAGCAAGAGACAGACTGTACAGAGCATGACAAAATTAGTGTGTTTCACTCCTCGGTGCATTTTTTTCAGTGCTTTGGGTCCTCTTAGTGGAATGGGGAGAGTCATACCCGAAAAATTTACCCTGACCTTTGTCTCCCTAAGTCTTTGGGTTCCTTCTTTTCCACTACACCAAGGAAGTCATGGCACCTCAGATTCATTGAATTAGGCCACTGGTGAGTCCAGGCTTCAGTCAACTAAACAAGTGAACTGAAAGTAACCACACCAGCTGCTTAAGATACCATAGAAATTTCAAAATCACTGGCATTTGCACCTGTATCAATAAATGCAGTTTGATGTGCCGTTATCATCCCGAGAGTGATGTGCCATTATCATCCTTGGTAGCAAATATTGTATCGGTCAGGATTTACTCAGAAAAACAGAAATCACCTTAGGTATTTTCAGCACAAAGGGATTTAATACAGGAGATACTATTTAAAAGTGTTAAAAGGACTATACTACTGAAGTGGGGAGAGGGAAGAGAAGGACTGTTACCCAGAGATCAGGTACTGCAAGAAGTCACTACCGTCTGTGTTAGTCAGCCTAGGCTGCCACAAAGAAGGAAGACGAGGACTGTCACCATCAAGGGAGTGTTCACGGCAGCTGGGATGGGGATGATAACTATGGGCATGGTTAGAAGAGGGATTTGCTTGCTACATTGGATGTGGGGTATAAGAGAGAGCTGTAGATGGCCCCAAGATGGCCTTGTGGTGACTCTTAAAACAAAGGCCAGAGTGGCCCTTGATCCATGGACGTCTTCTCTTCTCTCTCCACGCTCACTACCATAGAGATCTCGCCCAATCTCATGGACTTAATTGCTATACATTTCTGGGGTGCCTGGGTGGCTCAGTTGGTTGAGAATCCGACTCTTGATTTCAGCTCAGGTCGTGACCCCAGGATTATGGGATCGAGCTTCACATCGAGCTCCATGCCAAGTGTGGAGCCTGCTTAAGACTCTCTCCATCTTTCTCTGCCCCTCCCCTGCTTGTGCTTTCTCTCTCTAAAATAAATAAAAAATAAATAAAATAAAATAAAATAAAATAAAATAAAATAATGAATTTTAAATAATATTATAATACCAATATAATATAATACCAGAAAAATAAAATAAAATAGAATAAAATAAAATAAAATAAAATAAAATAAAAATAGAAAGTAAATGTTATATACTTCTATGTAGGCCACCAGCCCTAATATCTAACTCCTATATAGTATCTTCAGACTTGTACATCCAACTGTTGTCCCAAAATTTTCCCTTAAATGACCAACAGATATATCAAAGTTATTATATACCACACTGGAGTTAATTCTCTTGTTAGCTTTTCAAAAATGCTTCTGATATTTATATTGATGTCTTCCCATCACAGTTTCACTCAATTTCCAGGACCACATAAACACCTTGTCATTATCCTTGACTTTGTATCTTTGTCTCACACCTTATATCCAACCCATTAGCCAGATATGAGCTCTACTTTAAAAGATGATATAAATCCAACCACTCCTCACTCTCTCCACCCTAACACTCTGGTTCTTGCCACCACCCTACCTTACCTGGACCCCTGCCCTAACCCCTTGCTGTTGGCTTAGTTCTATATTTGAGCCCTTATTGTCTGTTGTCCACAAAGCAAGCAGAGTCATTCTCTTAACACATAAGTCAGATCATGTCTGGCACCTGTCCACTTCCTTCTCCTCAATGGATAAAATGTACTGCCTTCTCTGTCACTCACTAAATCACCAGGCTAAATCCATCACCAGGCTAAATCAAGGAACCATGAAAGCCTTCCAAACACTCCCAAACCATCAAGACATAAGCCTAGGCCTTTAGGAACTTTGCCAGACCTCTTTGGAACTTGTATTTGATTCTCAGCCTTTTAAAATAACATCTCAGCCTGTCATCCTCAACCCAAATTCCTCAAGCCCTACACATCCCTTGCACCAATTTCCCAACAAATCCCCACAGTGAATGGGTCAAAATCCTTCCAACATGTTTATTCTCACTTTTTCTTATTCTTCAGGTAGTGATGGAAAGAACACGGGTTTGGGAGTTAGCCCACCAATCTCTCAAAGTCTCATATCTTTCATTCATGGTGTGGACACAATACCCACTTATCAGGGTTTTATGACATTAAATAGGGTAAAATACACAAAATGCCTGGTCATAGGCAGTTCTGAATAAATGTTTCCTTTCCCTCTCCCTTACCCCAATATCTAGTTACTTTCCCTTTCTGCTTTTTCTGCTTCTTTTATCCCACTTTTTTTCTGAATCAAGAGTCACCTTTGTCCTTATTCAGCAAAAGGAGATCCTGCCAAAGTAAAATGGAAATTGAAGCAAATGGCCAAGTTGTTTTGACACTCTCGAACCCTACTTTTAATGATGTGCAGTAACATTGAGGTTAAGGCAGCGAGTTGTGCCATTTGGGGCTAACTTAATTATTTGGCTTCAGTTGACTTGAAGAGACCAGGTTTTACTCCTCTCCCTGCCCAGAGTGAAATCCTGCAAGACTGATGAGTTTCTTCTGTTTCCAGAAGTAATAAGACCTCAGAAACATGGTGGCTCCGAGAAGGGAATTCAATGTGGAACTGAATTCATTCGATAGGATACTTAAATTTCATGGCTTCCAGAGAAACTCCATTGTGTTGAAATATGAATGTGTTTGCCTCACACCATGTTTTTATTTATATAATATAGCTTAGTATAGTGAAAAAGAAAAAAAATTATACGCAGACCTTTGAAAAGTAACCTAGTTTTAAAATGTGCCCCCCATTTTATGAAAGAAAAGTGGGAAACAGTAAACTTGTGTAAGGAAATGAAAACCCCTGAAAAAAATAGGTTCCTAGGGATCTTTATATGTGGAAATACATGGTGGTAAATCCATCTAGCAAACTGCTGGCAGACAAGGTAATTTGTGGCCTAACTTTAGCAGAGCAGAACCCTGATTACACCTGAAAAATGTTATCAAGGAACTGAAAAAGACTGAACAAACCATCTATCATTTCAGAGCGGTTTTTCTTGTTTATAATTGTCCTTACATGTTATTCATCTCCGATTTTAAAATATAGTAAATTTTTGTGTGGTGTTTTCAAAAACATAATTTTCTGTTTCATTTATAAAGAAGCAGTTTTTCAGGCTCATGTGTAGGCCCTTGGGATCCTGGTTACATGGAACTAAGGTGACTAAACCCTGTGTTTGCAAAGCTTGGTACCATCCCTTACCTCGAGGCAGCTCAGGAAGGAGCTGAATCTGCAAGAAAGGTGGGTGATAACCGAGCTTCCCAGGGACTCGACTCCACCCGACTGGAATAATTCTGTGGTGTAGAAAAGTGACACCTACCTCCTATCAAAACTGATGACCTGGAGAGATTTAAGCAGAAATAACCCATCCGACTGCAATAAATGTGTCTGGCTGAGAGAGCAAAAATCACCAAGCTAACTTAAGTGACTTGATCATTGAGGTCAGGTTGGTCTTTCCATAACCCTTGGACCAAAAACGCTCTAAATTCTCTTTCTAAATGCTGTATACATACAAGCAAATCAGGCAGCTTATTTGCCATGTTTATAATAAACAACAGCAAAGGCAAAAAGGAGCTACCACAGATACTAAAAGGAACCAGTCTTCACTTATAGGGAATTTGACTTCATTTCCTTTATTTAGAGGTTGAGGTGGAGAATGTAAAGCCCACATTTCCTATACTATTGCGATAGTATCTATATTTTTGCAGAAGGCAATGAATAATTTTGCAACTTTTTTTAAAAAGAAATACCAGCATGTTTCCAGAAAAATCTATAACACACTTCACTACAAGGTCTGTGCAGGTAATAAAAAAAATAATAAAATGTAAAAAGCACAGCCATCCAGGGACCTTCTTAGAGATCAGTAGGCAGCAGTGGGGACCATGGCAAACTTCACAGCAGATTGGATGGTACATGCTTAGAATAAGTGGGGTAGCTGCCACTCGGCTTCCACTTCATGTTGCTATGTAAAAATTCAGGTTTCAAGAGTAGATGAAAACCTGGGTTTTTTTTAGTTTTTTCATTTTTTGTAGACACAATTTAGTTTAAACAAACAAAATATTCCTGGGGCTCCATAGTTTGCAAACTCCAATTAAGCCAATCATTCTGACATTGCTGAGACCCTTGATGTTGGGGAGCACGTGAGGTTCAAGAACAGTCACTGACAAGGTGACCACAGGATGACAAGGTGTGGAAAGGGGAAAATGAGTTCAGCTTGGAGCCACCAATTTTGGCAAAGGGCAATCAGGGACCTGAGGGCATTCTCCTCGGGAGTATACCCATACTTCGGAGGCAAACTGAAGGGAAGAGTGGAGACTAGGGATTAGCAGACCAAGAAGTAGGAGGAAAACCAAGAGGGAAGAAATCATAAACACCTAGAGAAAAGAGGAAGTTAAGGAGGGAGGGGTCAGGTGGAGTGAAGTGTTACACCAAAGCCAAACCTTTTACTTGGTATCTTAGTCAATTTGGGCTGCTGTAACAAAACTACCATAGTCAGGTGATTTAAACAACAGAAATGTATTTCTCACAGTTCTGAAGACTAGGAAGTCCTAAGATTAAGGTCAGCCAATTCAGTTCCTGGTAAGGACCCTCTTCCTGGTTATGTCTTCATGTGCTGGAGGGAGAGGGAGAGAGGAAGTAAGTTCTCTCAGGTCTCTTCTTATCCCATCATAAGGGTTCCACCTTCATGACCTAATCACCTCACAAAGGACCCACCTCTTAATACCATCACTGTGGGCATTAGGGCTTCAACACATGAAATGGGAGGGATGGACACAAACATGCAGCCCGTAACACCTGGCAAGGACAGAAAAGTGTCTGCTGGATTTGGCCATTAGGAGGTCCTCAGTGGTGACCTTAGTGAGCATGGTGGATAGCCTGAAAGATCAACCCCACTGACCCAGCCCTATGCAGTCCCTCTCACATCATGCCAGGGTTGGTTTGTTTGACAGATAACATGTGGAGGAGATGGTGTATCACTTCTAAGTTTGGGTTATAGAGGACTGTGGCACCTTCCTAAGTGCATTCCCTCTTTGTCTCTCTCTGGTCTCTTGCTCTAGGAGAAGCAAGCTTCCATGTTGTCAGAACCCCCATGGAGAATACTTACATGATGAAAACTGAAGCCTCTGAACAGCAGCCAGTAAGAACCAAGGGCTGCCAACAACCATGTGAGGGAATGTGGAAGTCTCCTCCAGTCTCAGTTGAACCCTGGTTGATTGTAGCTCTCCTGGAAGCTTTATCGCAACCTTGTGAGAAATCCTGAGCCAGAACCACCCAGCTAAGCCACTTTCTAATTCCTGGTTCCTGTAAGATGGCAAATATTTGTTGTTATAAACTGCTACATATTGAAATTATTTGTCACGCAGAAACAGATAATGAACACTATGAGAGCCATTTCAGGGGAAGGAGGGGATGGAACCCAAGACACAGCAGGCTCAATAGTGATTTGCACAAGAGGAAATGGAAAAGACCGATGTAGATGCACTATTTCAAGAACTTGACTATAAAGAATGGATGGGTGAGTGACAAAAATAGCAAGGATTTAGCATCAAGAAAGAGTTTGATGGTTTTTATACTTTAAGGGGAGAGGTCTGATCATGTTTTTATTTGGGGAAGGAAAAACCAATAGAGAAAAAGAGTCTGATGATAAAGATCATGGGGGATGCTGATTCATCAATGTCTTTGTGGTGACAGAGGAAAGGGGACACATTCTCCCAGTGACTGGAGGACAGTGAGGGAACAGATGATGGAAGCTGTGAGAGAGAAGTGACATCCTAATGGCTCTGTCATGTTTGACTCTACGTCTTGCTTGCTCTAAAAATGGCTATAAATATGCCATCTCCAAGTTGGCTAGTCTCTCCAGGCTCCGAGAACTTTTATGTGCTCCCAAGTCTCCACCCAAGGAGAAAAAGTAGGGGCTCTAATATCAAACTGTAAGAAAGGAATAAATTCACAACATGAACAGTTTTAGCTCTGTTCTAGGCATGTTATTTCATATGATCAAAGCTAGAAGTGTCTACGTGTAGGAGACCCACTGTTTGGGGTTGATTGGATACTGAAGATAGAAGGATCCTCTCTGGACCACAATGAAGTCATTCCATAAAAGGGATGAGCACATGAGTCCAATACCATCAGTTCAGATTTTATAATCCTTTCCCTCTTTCATGCTTTTATTCACCATCTTCCTCCATCTGGTATGTTCTTCACCCCATCCTGTGCACAGGTTTGTGTGATCACTCCTAACCAGTTCAAAGGCTCCCTTTTTGTTTCCCAACCCCTGTCTGACATGTCTTCCTCTGATTCCTGTAGCATTTTCTTTGAGCATTGTATTTTTGTGTGTTGTGACTTGTATTAGTTATTTGTGTACTTATAATATTGCCCCAGTTACCCTAGCACACTTCTGGTTCAGAAATAAGCCATATTCATCTTAATACATTTAAGTATAGCACCTAGCACATAATAATCTAGTTACATGGAATACTGTATACAAAATATTTCTGACATACTCCTTGACACATAGGAGGTTCTCTTTTATGGTTTGCTTTCCCATTTGACTGGACAGAAGGGTCAATGTCCAGGTGGATAAATGTTTGGGTGGACTGACCAACAAAGGAAGAAAGGAACTCTGGTATTTTTATCTGTCCTTGGAGCACCCCAATAAACAGAATTCTGTACACCTTAGGAATATCTTACCTCATTTTTCCATATCTGTGGGGAACACTTGAGACAACCATACTGAAGATCATTTTCAATTCTGACAGCTACCTGTTGTTCGTTGGCAAATGGTTTAAGATCATTCTGATAACAAATATCCAGTATCTCTGCAGTTCCAGCTCTTGGTTTCAGAGGCCCCTGTGGCGATGTGTTTTGCACGTCAAACCGGCCAAAGTGAGGAAAAGTCCCCCGTCCTGACTACCACAGAAGAAGCAAGAACCCACTAGAGTTCAGAGAAGGCTTTCTTTCTCATCACAGAATTAGTGTTCATAGCTTCTCAGTGAGATCAGTTGGGCAAGTGTTAGTGCCGTTATACAGTAAAGTTTCAATTCAGTTTCATTCTGCTGGAATATATATATTGATTGTGTCAGGAGCTATTTGCTTTTCTCAGGGACACAGTCAGGTGTGCTTGTGGTTTTATTCTCATTTAAGCAGATACTCCTCTTTCCTTGGCTTTGAAGTAAGGACAAAAGCAGAAGGTACACAGAAGGTCTGAGGTATAAAGGAAGAGAAGGAAAATCTGCACTAATGTACATAAGCCTGCAGTTTATAGAATGTCAGCTGTGCCAACCACTTGAAAGTTGTCACTTTGACCTTTAGAAGAACGCCATAAGACAAATACAGTGATCCTTATTTCACAGACATGAAAACAAAAATTTAATGACATCACTCGAGCTAACAAGCAACCAAGTTAGGATTTTATCCCCCTCCAAAGCTTTATCATTTACCACTATACCAGGTTGTCTTTCCAGCTCATGGAGGAAATAGAACCTTCCCTGTACTTTTGCTCAATTGCAACAGCTGTAGCAAGTCTATGAAACTTAGTCTTTTTAAAAACTGTCTCAAAAAAAAACCTGTCTCACACAATGTATTTTTCTCATTTACTTGTTGTGGTGATCTATTTTTAACACAGAGAAAACTATGGGGAATAATAACACAAGATAAATCTATGTGCCCACTGGCAGAAAACAAATTCTAGCAAGTCGCCATTTTGCTCCCAATCTTTCATTTAAAACAAATTAATCATACAGTTAAAGTCTCTAATATAACTTTTCCTAATCTCATTTCCCTCCTTCCATTCCCAGAGACAACAGTTATTCTGAGATTGGTTTGTATCACACCTGTGTTTTTATACTTTTACTGCATATGTACATCATAAACAACATTTGTTATTTTTCTGTGGAGTTTTTAGAACATTCAATGATTGGTACCACACTTTATATAATATTCTACAACCTGTATTTTTGCTTAAGATACTCTGAATGTATTGAAGCTTTCTCCTTACTTATGTATGTAGCACAAATTAATTTATCTTAACTCTGTATAAACGAGAATTTTATTGCATGGAGACAAGCTATTGATTATCTTGTTGATAAACATAGAGGTTATTTCTAAATTTGCGATGGCAAACAACGCAACCACAAGAATTCTTGTACATGTCCTCTTGAGTAGAGAGATGTGTGATTTTCTCTAGACCAGCATTGTCTACTAGATATGTGGTTACACTGGCACACCAGAGGGAGGCAAGTGAGGCATAGGAGGCATTGTCTCTAGGGCAAAATCTAAGGAGTCATCAAAAAACTCAGTAAGGGCCTTATATCCCTGTATCCATCTGAATACATATGGATGCATTATAGAAGAGAGTAGTTGGAATGAGCCTTAAGACGTGGGTGGGATTTCGAGAGTTAGAGGTGATAAGAACAGAGGGAGCCAAGAGGCAGAACAGCATGGAAGTTTTTTATGTGTCTCGTGTCCATGAAATACAGCCAGACCAACACTAAACCATCCTGCACACCCAGAACACTGATCTGAGGATTAACACAACAATCTGCACAACCTGAACCACAGATTTCAGCAGATACATGGCACGTAGAGCTGAACTTGGGAAGAGAGAAGCCATGGAGGGCACAGAGTATGCTTTTGCAGGCAGAGAGAGGATGGAGGCAGGGAAGGGGGGAGAATATGGGAAAAGCACCCCTCCCCAAAAGTAGATGGAGAGAAAGAGGAAAATTGGAAACAGCTGCAGGGACTGAACTAAAAGGGGAGAAAGGAGAAAGGAGAAAGGAGAAAGGAGAGGGTTTAAATTCCATTTAGACTGTAAACAGGGGGAGCTCAGAGTCTGCAACTATGCAGCTCCATACCTGGCAGTGCTCTGAAGGGAAGGGCGAATCCCCAGGAGCAGAGTGGGGTCTGGGAGGTTCTCGGGTCACATGGGGAAAAGCAGTTCCACTGCTGGAAGGACATTTGGTAGAGACTGTTGAGGCCACCTGGGCCCAGCAGACCCCAGAGAATGGCCACATTCGCTGGTGCTGGAAGAAGGTCATTAAGGGTGAAGCCTGGTGCCAGATGTGTGTTATGATTTTCCATAATCCCTGAAACGCTGCTGCTACACTATCGTGCGAAATTTTTCAGTGCAGGCTGGCACCCAGCCGCAATCACTGGGCACCAACAGCAGCACGGTCTCGCGAACTTTCCTGGGTGCAGTCGGCATTCAGCCATTGCTTGCTGAGACCCTCCTCAGAGGGGCAGAGCTGGTCAAAGCCGCAGTCCCTCAGAAGTGGGGGGCCAGGAAAAACAGCCACATCTGAGACAAAACTTGGGAGAGAGGTACTATCTGGGGCCTGGTCACGGAGAGTGAAAAAGTGGGGAGTGGATGAAAGCTGAAGAAAAAGGACAGGTGCACGATTGCTGATTGGGGAGAACAGAGTTCTGATACTAGAGACTGGGGAGCTGGGTGATGCCATTTTCACCACTCCCACGCATGTGCATACATACCTATGAGCACCACAACAATCCACTCCAGTAGGCTAGCAGCGCCATCTAGTGGAGAAGGGAACCGTTACACTAGGCCCTGACCAACTGGGCCAACCTCACTCTTCAAGAACACAAGTCTCACCGCCTCCTTAGTCTGACTTCAAGGGGAAGACGGACTAATTTTAGCCATATTTCAATCTGTTAGCAGGTCCGTCTATTCAATTTTCTATCTTTTTTTTTCTCTTTTTCACTTGTTTTCTTTTCCTTGAATACAGAAAGAGAAAAAATTCACATTTATTTTCAATTTTTATTGAAAATATTTTTCCTTAATTTTTTACTACATCTTTTACTTTTCTGTAAATTTTTTCAAATTCTATTTTACTTCCATAACTTTATTTTAGTCTACTTCAATGTATTCACCTTTTCAAATTTTCAAACAATTTCATTTTTCTTTTTCTTTTTTCTCTTTTCCATTTCTTTCCTTTTTCTTGAATTCAGAAAAAATTCATTTTTACTTTCAATTCTTTAAAAAATATTTTTATTTTTTAACTGTATTTTTTACTTTTATGTAAATTTTTCAAATTCAATATTACTTCCATCATTTATTTTAGTCTACTACAGTGTATCCACTTTTTCAAATTTTCAAACAATTTCCTTTTTTCCTTTTTTCTCCTTTTCATTTCTTTTCTTTTTCTTGAATACAGAAAGAGAAAAAAATTCATTTTTATTTTTAATTTTTATCAAAACTATTTTTCTTTAATATTTTCTACTATATTCTCTACTTTTGTCTAAATTTTTTCAAATTCTACTTTACTTCCATCATTTCATTTTAGTCTACTTCAGTGTACTCATTTCTTCAAATTTTCAAACGATTTCCTTTTCCACCCCACCCCCTTTGTTCTCCAATCTGTCAAGTCACTTTCAACACCCAGACCAAAACACACATATGATCTAGCATCATCTATTTGATTTTTGTGTGTGTGTTTAATTTTTTAATTTTAATATTTTTTATTTTAATTTTTTTATTTTAATTTTTTTCTACCTCATTAATTCTTTTTCTCCCTTCAAAATGATGAAACAAAGGAATTCATGCCAAAAGAAAGAGCATGAAGAAATGACAGCCAGGGATTTAACCAACACAGACACAAGTGAGATGTCTGAGCCAGAATTTAGAATCACAATAATAAGAATACTAGCTGGAGTCAAAAATAGATTAGAATCCCTTTCTGTGGAGATAAAATAAGTAAAAACTAGTCAGGATGAAATAAAAAATGCTATAACTGAGCTATAGTCACGGATGGCTGCCAAGGCAGCAAGGATGAATGAGGCAGAATACAGAATCAGTGATATAGAGGACAAACTTATGGAGAATAATGAAGTAGAAAAAAAGAGGGAGATTAAGGCAAAAGAGCATGATTTAAGAATTAGAGAAATCATTAAAAACGAACAACATCAGAATCATAGGGGTCCCAGAAGAGGAAGAGAGAGAAATAGGGGTTGAAGGATTATGTGAGCAAATCATAACAGAAAAACTTTCCTAACCTGGGGAAAGACACAGACATCAAAATCCAGGAAGCACAGAGGTCCCCCATTAGATTCAACAAAAACCGACCATCAACAAGGCATATCATAGTGAAATACACAAAATACTCAGGCTAGGAGAGAATCATGAAAGCAGCAAGGGTAAAAAAAGTCCCTAACCTACAAGGGAAGACAGATCAGGTTTGCAGCAGACCTATCCACAGAAACTTGGCAGGCCAGAAAGGAGTGGCGGGATATATTCAATGTGCTGAATCAGAAAAATATGCAGCCAAGAATTCTTTATCCGGCAAGGCTGTCATTCAAAATAGAAGGAGAGATAAACAGTTTCCCAGACAAACAAAAATTAAAGGAGTTTGTGACCACTAGACCAGCCCTGCAAGGAATTTTAAGGGGGACTCTCTGAGGAGAGAAAAGATGAAAATATAAATAAAAAATAAGTAAATAAATAAATAAAGACCAAAGCAACAAAGATTAGAAAGGACCAGAGAACACCACCAGCAACTCCAACTATACAAGCAACATGATGGCAATAAATTCATATCTTTCAGTACTTACTCTAAACGTCAACGGACTCAATGCTCCAATCAAAAGACATAGGGTAACAAAATGGATAAGAAAACAAGATCCATCTATAAGCTGTTTACAAGAGACCCACTTTAGACCTAATGACACCTTCAGATTGAAGATAAGGGGATAGAAAACCATCTATCATGCTAATGGTCAACAAAAGAAAGCCAGAGTAGCCATACTCATATCAGACAATCTAGACTCTAAAACAAAGACTGCATCAAGAGATGCAGAAGGGCATTATATAATAATCAAGGGGTCTATCAACCAAGAAGAACTAGCAATTGTAAACATTTATGGTCCAAAGGCAAAAGCAACCAAATATATAAATCAATTAATCACAAACATCAAGAAACTCATCAATAGTAATACCATAATAGTAGCAAACTTCAACACCCCACTCACAGCAATGGACAGATCATCTAATCAAAAAATCAACAAGGAAACAATGGCTTTGAATGACACACTGGACCAGATAGACTTAACAGATATATTCAGAACATTGCATCTTAAAGCAGCACAATATATATTCTTCTCCAGTGCACATGGAATGTTCTCCAGAATAGACCACATACGGGGACACAAATTAGCCCTCAGCAAGTACAAAAAGATCGAGATCATACCGTGCATATTTTCAGACCACAATGCTATGAAACTCGAAATCAACCACAAGAAAAAATTTGGAGAGGTAACAAGTACTTGGAGACTGAAGAACATCCTACTAAAGAATGAATGGGCTAACCAAGAAGTGAAAGAGGAAATTAAAAAGTATATGGAAGCCAATGAAAATGATAACACCACAACCCAAAACCTCTGGGACGCAGCAAAGGCGGTCATAAGAGGAAAGTATATAGCAATCCGGGCCTTCCTAAAGAAGGAAGAAAGATATCAGACACACAATCTAACCTTACACCTTAAAGAACTGGAAAAAGAACAGCAAATAAAACCCAAAACCAGCGAAGACAGGGACTAATAAAAATGAGAGCAGAAATTAATGCTATCGAACCAAGAAAAAACCCAAAAACCAAAACATAACAGTAGAACAGATCAATGAAACCAGAAGCTGGTTCTTTGAAAGAATTAACAAAATTGATAAACCACTAGCCAGTTTGATCAAGAAGAAAAAGGAAAGGACCCAAATAAATAAAATCAAGAATGAAAGAGGGGAGATCACAACCAACACAACAGAAATACAAACAATAATAAGAGAATATTATGAGCAATTATATGCCAATAAAATGGGCAATATGGAAAAAATAGACAAATTCCCAGAAACATTCCTAGAAACACTACCAAAACGGAAACAGGAAGAAATAGAAACTTTGAACAGACCCATATCCAGTAAGGAAATCGAATTAGTCATCAAAAATCTGCCAAAAAACAAGAGTCCAGGGCCAGATGGCTTTCCCGGGGAATTCTACCAAACTTTGAAGGAAGAGTTAACACCTATTCTCTTGAAACTGTTCCAAAAAATAGAAATGGAAGGAAAACTTCCAAACTCTTTCTATAAAGCCAGCAATACTTTGATTCCAAAACCAGACAGAGACCCCACTAAAAATAAGAACCATAGATCTATTTCCCTGATGAACATGGATGCAAAAATCAACAAGATATTAGCCAACCAACAATACATTTAAAAAATTATTCACAATGACCAAGTGGTATTTATACCTGGGATTCAGGGCTGGTTCAATATCTGCAAAACAATCAATGTGATTCATCACATCAATAAAAGAAAGGACAAGAACCATATGATCCTCTTAATAGATGTAGAGAAAGCATTTGACAAAATACAGCATCTTTCTTGATAAAAACCCTCAAGAAAATAGGGATAGAAGGATCATACTTCAAGATCATAAAAGCCATATATTAATGACCCAATGCTAATATCATCCTCAATGGGGAAAAACTGAGAGCTTTGCCCCTAAGGTCAGGAACAAGACAGGGATGTCCATTCTCACCACTGTTATTCAACATAGTATTGGAAGTCTTAGCCTCTGTGATTAGACAACACAAAGATAAAAGACATCCAAATTGGCCAGGAGGAGGTCAAACTTTCACTCTTCTCAGACGACATAATACTCTACATGGAAAACCCAAAAGATTCCACCAAAAATTTGTTAGAACTAATTCATGAATTCAGCAAAGTTGCAGGATATAAAATCAACCCACAGAAATCGGTTGCATTCCTATACACCAACAATGAAGTGACAGAAAGAGAAATCAAGGAATCGATCCCATTTACAATTGCATCAAAAACTATAAAATACCCAAGAATAAATCTAATGAAAGAGGTGAAAAATCTATAGACTGAAAACTATAGAAAGCTTATGAAAGAAATTGAAGAAGACACAAAAAAATGGGAAAAGATTCCATGTTCCTTAATAGGAAGAACAAATACTGTTAAAATGTCAATACCACCCAAAGCAATCTACACATTCAATGCAATCCCTATCAAAATAACACCAGCATTCTTCACAGAGCTAGAACAAATAATCCCAAAATTTGTATGGAACCAGTAAAGACCCCGAATAGCCAAAGCAATCTTGAAAAAGAAAACCAAAGCAGGAGGCATCACAATCCCAGACTTCAAGCTACACTACAAAGCTATAATCATCAAGACAGTATGGTACTGGCACAAGAACAGACATTCCGATCAATGGAGCAGAATAGAGAACCCAGAAATAGACCCACAAACGTATGGCCAACTAATCTTTGACAAAGCAGGAAAGAATATCCAATGGAATAAAAACAGTCTCTTTAGTAAGTGGTACTGGGAAAACTGGACAGTGACATGCAGAAGAATGAACCTGGACCACTTTCTTACACCATACACAAAAATAAACCCAAAATGGATGAAAGACCTCAATGTAAGACAGGAAGCCATCAAAATCCTCGAGGAGAAAGCAGGAAAAAACCTCTTTGATCTTGGCCGCAGCAACTTCTTACTCAACATGTCTCCAGAGGCAAGGGAAACAAAAGCAAAAATGAACTACTGGGACCTCAAAATAAAAAGCTTCTGCACAGTGAAGGAAACAATCAGCAAAACTAAAAGGCAACTGACAGAATGGGAGAAGATATTTGCAAATGACATATCAGATAAAGGGTTAGTATCCAAAAATCTATAAAGAACTTATCAAACTCAACACCCAAAACACAAATAATCCAGTGAAGAAATGGGCAAAAGACATGAATAGACACGTCTCCAAATAAGACATCCAGATGGCCAACCAACACATGAAAAAATGCTCAACTTCACTCATCATAAGGGAAATACAAATCAAAACCACAATGAGATGTCACCTGACACCTGTCAGATGGCTAACATTAACAACTCAGGCAACAACAGATGTTGGCGAGGATGTGGAGAAAGAGGATCTCTTTTGCATTGTTGGTGGCAATGTAAGCTGGTGCAGCCACTCTGGAAAACAGTATGGAGGTTCCTCAAAAAACTAAAAATAGAACTACCCTATGACCCAGCAATTGAACTACTAGGTATTTAACCACGGGATACAGGTGTGCAGTTTCTTTTTTTTTTTTTAATTTTTTTTTTCAACGTTTATTTATTTTTGGGACAGAGAGAGACAGAGCATGAACGGGGGAGGGGCAGAGAGAGAGGGAGACACAGAATCGGAAACAGGCTCCAGGCTCTGAGCCATCAGCCCAGAGCCTGACGCGGGGCTCGAACTCACGGACCGCGAGATCGTGACCTGGCTGAAGTTGGACGCTTAACCAACTGCGCCACCCAGGCGCCCCAGGTGTGCAGTTTCAAAGGGAACATGCACTCCAATGTTTATAGCAGCACTATCAACAATAGCTAAAGTATGGAAAGAGCCCAAATGTCCATCTATGGATGAATGGATAAAGAAGATGTGTTATATATGTACAATGGAGTATTATTTGACAATCAAAAAGAATGAAATTTTGCCCTTTGCAACTACGTGGATGGAACTGGAAGGTATTATGCTAAGCGAAATTAGTCAGAGAAAGACAAAAATCATATGACTTCACTCCTATGAGGACTTTAAGAGACAAAACAGATGAACATAAGGGAAGGGAAACAAAAATAATATACCAATAGGAAGGGGGACAAAAGAGACTCATAAATATGGAGATGAAACAGAGGGTTACTGGAGGGTTTGTGGGAGGTGGGATGGGCTAAATGGGTAAGTGGCACTAAGGAATCTACTCCTGACATCATTGTTGCACTATATGCTAACTAATTTGGATGTAAACTTAAAAAAATTTTTTTAATTAAAAATTTTTTTAAAAACTCAGTAATCAAGATAAATAATATTTTATTGCAACATTTAAAAGACAAATTAATGGGGAAAAACTCCATGAAGAACAAAATATCAAGGATGAATAACAGTTGCCCGCTGAGGCATCTTAAAGCCTTAGACAAAAGCTAAAATAAATAATATTGGGGCGCCTGGGTGACTCAGTTTGTTGAGCATCTGCCTCTTGATGTTGGCTCAGGTCCTGACCCCAGGGTTGTGGGATGGAGCCCTACATCGGGCTCCACACTGAGCATGGAGCCTGCTTAAGATTCTTTCTCTTTCTCTCTCTCCTACATCTCCTCTTCCCCACTCAAATTCACTCTCTCTCTCTTAAAAAAAAAAAAAGTAAAAAAAAATTAAAAAAAAAAAAATTGGGCGCCTGGGTGGCGCAGTCGGTTAAGCGTCCGACTTCAGCCAGGTCACGATCTCGCGGTCCGGGAGTTCGAGCCCCGCGTCAGGCTCTGGGCTGATGGCTCAGAGCCTGGAGCCTGTTTCCGATTCTGTGTCTCCCTCTCTCTCTGCCCCTCCCCCGTTCATGCTCTGTCTCTCTCTGTCCCAAAAATAAATAAACGTTGAAAAAAAATTAAAAAAAAAAAAAGTAATAATGATCTTGTCCTCTTTTCAGAAACTTCTACCATATTAGCACATCAAAAGCTTTGACGAATATTGCAGAAAAGAACCCTATTCAACTTTGTTTAATCCTACAATCCCAAATATATTTAACCATACAACCTTTTTGTAAGCAACACCATATATAACAATAGAGTATTTTTCAGGACAAATTTAATATAGGTTAGCTTTTTTTAACCTTTTTTTTTTTTGACTGATAAAGAAACCAAGGCATTGGAAATTCAGAAAGATCTCTCTAGTTAACTAGGAGTAAATCAATAAAAATATTGTAAATGTATGAGTTCTTTTCTTCATTAATAAGTGTAGTATAATGAGCAGTTTTTAATCTCTATTTTTGCAGACTTTAGGTCGTTATGATTATTATTAATTCATTGAGGACTGTGAATATAATTGTATAAATTGTAAGGGATTGAGTTAAATCTGTGCTGATGCAGAGTAAAATGATACCCTTCATTTCTGCTTACTGCATGAGGAAATGAAGCCGAAGAACCTGATCTTGCTGAAAATAAGAGTTAGAAAATCTGGGGGCACCTGAGTGGCTCAGGCAGTTGAGCGACTGACTCTTGATTTAGGCTCAGGTCATGATTCCAGGGTCATGGGTTCAAACCCCACATCTGGCTCTGTGCTGGGCATGGAGCCTGCTTAAGTTCCCCCACTTCCTTTGCTCCTCCACCCCTCTCTCTCTAAAATAAAAAAAAAGAGAGAGTTAGAAAATTAGAAAATCTGGACAAAATGTAAAGCAACTACCCTACACTCTGGAGACCAAACAAAAGCAGGCAATACTTGGAGGAAAGTTGAAATCTGCACAAGGAACATAAGGGAACATGGTAAGTTTCCACTTTTTGTGGCTTTTCTCTGAAGGCAGTAACTTGAAGATGGATCAACAGAAAGTCTATGATCTGAACAGGAAGAAAAACAGAGCCTCACAGATATATGGAACAATTTCAAAGAGTCTAACATGTGTAAATATAGTTAAAGGGGAGAGAAAGAGAAAAGGACAGGGAAAAAGTATCTCAAGAAATAATGGCCAGAAACTTCCAATTGGTTAAAAGTGTTAATTTAAAGATTCCATAGTTTCATGAACCTCAAACAGAATAAATTTGGAGAAAATCATACTTAGGCCGTCATGCTGAAATACTCAAAAATCAAAGATAAATGGAAAATCACGGAATCATTATTTCTACGAAAATGGCACATTGTATTTAACAACTGTTTATTTTAAAATCAAGTTTGTCTGATATAAGTATGGCTACTCCCGCTTTCTCTTGACATCCAGCAGCATGATAGATGGTTCTCCATCCCCTCACTTTCAATCTGTAGGTGTCCTTAGGTCTAAAATGAGTCTCGTGTAGGTAGCATATAGGTGGATCTTTTTTTATCCATTCTGCCATCCTATGTCTTTTTATTGGAACATTTAGTCCATTTACATTCAGAGTGATTATTGAAAGATATGAACTCAGTGCCCTTGGGTTACCTGTAGAGTTGGTGTTTCCGGTGATGTTCTCTGGTCCTTTGAAGTCTTTGTTGCTTTGGGTTTTTTTGGGTTTTTTTCCTCCACTCAGAGAGTCCCCGTTAAAATTTCTTGGAGGGCTGCTTTAGTGGTCACGAATTCATTTAGTTTTTGTTAGTCTGGAAAAGTCTTTATCTCTCCTATTCTGAATCACAGCCTTGCTGGATAAAGGATTCTTGACTGCATATTTTTCTTATTCAACATTGAATATTTCCTGCCACTCCCTTCTGGCCTGCCAAGTTTCAGCACACAGGTCTGCTACTAACCTTATGTGTCTACCCTTGTAGGTTAAAGACCTTTTATCCCCAGCTGCTTTTGGAATTCTCTCTTTATCTTTGGATTTTGCCAGTTTCACTATAAGTCATGGTGTTGACCTGTTTTTGATGATTTTTAAGGGGATTTCTCTGTGCCTCTTGAATTTGGATGCCTGTTTCCTTTCCCAGATTATATTATTATTATATTACATTACATTATATTATATTATATTATATTATATTATATTATATATATTATACCAGTTCTCAGGTATAATTTGTTTGAATAAACCTTCTACCCTTTTTTCTCACTGTTCTTCTTCTGGGACTCCTATGATATGGATATTGTTTCATTTCATGGAATCGCTTTGTTCTCTAAGTCTCCCCTCATGCTCTAGTAATTTCCTTTCCCTCTTTTTTTCAGAGTCATTATTTTCCATAATTGTTTCTTCTGTTTCTTCTGTTCCCTCTTCTGCTTCTTCTGTCCTCACTGTCACTGTATCCATTGTCACTTGCATCTCAGTTACAGGATTTTTTAATTCATCCTGACAGTTCTTAGGTCTTTGATCACTGTAGCAAGAATTTCTCTTGTGTCTTCTATGCTTTTTTCAAGCCCAGCTAATAGTCTTATGATTGTTTTTCTAAATGCTTGTTCAGATATATTGTTTGTATCTGTTTTGAGCAAGTCTCTGGCTGTGATTTCTTCTTGGACATTTCTTGTGAGGAGAATTCCTCCATCTTGTCATTTTGGCTAAGTTTCTGTCTTTCACGTGTTTTTAAAGCTTGTTATGTTTCTTGTCGACAACTGTTTGAATGATTACAACTTCTCATCAGAAACCAAGGAAGCCAGCTTACAGTGAAATATCTTTAAAGCACTGACAGGGGAATAAAAACCATTAACTAAGAATTTTGTATCCCCCAAAATATCTTCCATGAATGAAAGTAAAAGAAAGATATTTTCAAACAGTGGAAAACTAAGGGTATTCATTGCCACCACACTTGCACTGCAAGAAATGTTACCACAAGTTCTTTAGGCTGAAGGGAAATAGTACCACAGGGAAATTCAGAAAAGAGTAAGTACAGAGATTTATATACAAGACTATTCTTTGTTTTTTTTTTTTGAGCCAGTATATTTATTTTGTGCTATTCTTTTAAATGGCAAATATTCTAGGAAGTTATGATGTTCTATCATATTTCCATGGATTTGCACATGTTGTTCTTTCTGCCTGGAATACTCGTGCCCAGTCTATCCATCTAGAAAACTTCTCTACAACCTTTCAATTTTATATCAAAATGTATATCATTAATAACGCCTTCTGTAATGCAGTCAGCGAAACTAAGTGTCCTTCATATGCTCATACTGCATATGAAATGTGACCCCCAATGGAGCAATTAAATTATTGGTTCACAGTTTTTTCTTTGCTTGCCCTTTCCCAACTAGACTGTATGCCCTTAAAGGAAAGAGAATTGTGCATAAGTACTAGATTCCTACTCAGGGAATGAATGAACATAGCAAACACCTAAGCCTATCATTTAAGGCAAACAAAGTGTTCATTGATTTTTTCTCTTCCTTTTATTAAAAAAAAATACATATACTAAATAGTGTGTCTGTGCGTGTGTATATAAATATATATATATGGTGTATATCTGTGGTTAAAATTATATATACATAATTATATATGCTATATAAGTATATAATCATAATTTTAAAATTATTTTCAAAGTATTTATACATGCAGTATTTAAAATTTTACTTTATGATTACCACATGCTATGATTAAAATTTTGAGGGATGAAAAGATTCATTAAAGGTGCAGAAATACAATAAGATCCAAATATTATATTTTTTAATCATTTTAACATTTTTCTTTTTTTTTTCAATATATGAAATTTATTGTCAAATTGGTTTCCATACAACACCCAGTGCTCATCCCAAAAGGTGCCCTCCTCAATACCCATCACCCACCCTCCCCTTCCTCCCACCCCCCCCATCAACCTTCAGTTTGTTCTCAGTTTTCAAGAGTCTCTTATGCTTTGGCTCTCTCCCACTCCAACCTCTTTTTTTTTTTTCCTTCCCCTTCCCCATGGGTTTCTGTTAAGTTTCTCAGGATCCACATAAGAGTGAAACCATATGGTATCTGTCTTTCTCTGTATGGCTTATTTCACTTAGCATCACACTCTCCAGTTCCATCCACGTTGCTACAAAGGGCCATATTTTGTTCTTTCTTGTTGCCCTGTAGTACTCCATTGTGTATATAAACCACAATTTCTTTATCCATTCATCAGTTGATGGACATTTAGGCTCTTTCCATAATTTGGCTATTGTTGAGAGTGCCGCTATAAACATTGGGGTACAAGTGCCCCTATGCATCAGCACTCCTGTATCCCTTGGGTAAATTCCTGGCAGTGCTATTGCTGGGTCATAGGGTAGGTCTATTTTTAATTTTCTGAGGAACCTCCACACTGTTTTCCAGAGTGGCTGCACCAATTTGCATTCCCACCACAAATGCAAGAGGGTTCCCATTTCTCCACATCCTCTCCAGCATCTATAGTCTCCTGATTTGTTCATTTTGGCCACTCTGACTGGCGTGAGGTGATATCTGAGTGTGGTTTTGATTTGTATTTCCCTGATGAGGAGCGACGTTGAGCATCTTTTCATGTGCCTGTTGGCCATCCAGATGTCTTCTTTAGAGAAGTGTCTATTCATGTTTTCTGCCCATTTCTTCACTGGGTTATTTGGTTTTCGGGTGTGGAGTTTGGTGAGCTCTTTAAGATTTTGGATACTAGCCCTTTGTCCGATATGTCATTTGCAAATATCTTTTCCCATTCCGTTGGTTGCCTTTTAGCTTTGTTGGTTGTTTCCTTTGCTGTGCAGAAGCTTTTTATCTTCATAAGGTCCCAGTAATTCATTTTTGCTTTTAATTCCCTTGCCTTTGGGATGTGTCGAGTAAGAGATTGCTACGGCTGAGGTCAGAGAGGTCTTTTCCTGCTTTCTCCTCTAGGGTTTTGATGGTTTCCTGTCTCACATTCAGGTCCTTTATCCATTTTGAGTTTATTTTTGTGAATGGTGTGAGAAAGTGGTTTAGTTTCAACCTTCTGCATGTTGCTGTCCAGTTCTCCCAGCACCATTTGTTAAAGAGACTGTCTTTTTTCCATTGGATGTTCTTTCCTGCTTTGTCAAAAGTGTACTCTTTAATAAGACCCTTTCTTCTCTTAATTTCTTCTAATGCTATTTAAAGACAAACTTTTAACATTGTCTTATAGCGTTGATTAGTATGTAGATGTAATACATATGATAACTGCAATATAAAGCATGGTGGGGGCATATATGGATGGACCTATACAGTTACAAGGATTATATATATGTGAAGGAGTATAAGATTGACTCTAAGTTATTAACTCTAAGTTTAACTGTAAGACTCTGAAAAACTAAGGATGCATATTATAATCCTTAAAACTAAAAATATAACAGAAAGAAGTATCACTTAAAACCTAATAGATAACATTAAAATGGAATTCTAAAATGTATATAAATAATGAGAAGGTAGAATAAAAGACAATAAAGGAATAGTGAACAGAGGGAACAAAGCAAATAATAAATTACTAGGCCTAAATCTAATCATTTTAACGATATTGAATTCTAATGGACTAAATAGGCCAAAATTATCAGAATAGATTTTTTAAAAAGCCAAGATTAAACTCATATTGTCTACAAGAGATATTTTTTGGAATAAAATGTAGCTTTATTTATCATAGAGACATTTTAACTATAAAGATGCAGAAAGATTGAAATTAAATACATGGAAAAATATACATCATGTAAGTAGCCAGCATAAAAAGGCTGGGATGGATATGTTAATATCAGATAAAACAGATTTCAGATAAAGAGTAGAATTTTGTGAAAAGGTAAAAGAGGTATTTCAAAATATTAATGTTATCTATTGGCTTTTTAGATAAATTAATTATATATATATACCTAGGAGCCTCAAAATAGAAGTGGAAATTGATAGAATTAAAAACAGAAATTGACATAATGCATAATCCTATTACATAATCATAGTAGGATAATTTAACACCTTCTCAGAAATTGATGGAACAACTAGATCAAAAAAAGGTGGGAAATAGACAATCTGCCTCATTTAATTACTGTTTGTAAGTCACTATAGCCGACAATGGCAGAATATGTGTTCTTTTCAAGTGCGCATGAATCATTTACAAGAAAAGACCACATGTTAGGTTGTAACAACAGTTTCAATCAATTTAAAAGGGTTCAATTCATACAAAGTATGTTCTTTTACCACAATGGAATCAATTTAGAAATCAATAACAGAAAGATATCTGGAAATTTTCTAAACATTTGGGAAATAAATAAAACATTTCTAAGCAATCCAAGGCCAAAGAAGAAAACGTAAAGGAAATAAAATGTTTGAACTGAAAGATACAGAATGTACGACATATCAAAGTTTATAGGATACAGGTAAAGCAATGCTTAGAGGGAAATTTAGTACTTATAAAAGCAGAAAGTAAGTAATCAAATTTAGTACTTATAAAAGCAGAAAGTAAGTAATCCCATAAGTAATCAAAGGCTTTACTTTTAAAAAAAATTTTAAGTAAAATAGAGTTCAAATAGTTCAAAATGTATAAAAACAGTACCATTTATAATAACATCCCAAAATGGAATACTTAAGAATAAATACTACAAAATATGTACCAGAATCTGTACGCAGAAAGCTATAATACACTGATAAAGAAAGCCAGTAAGACCTAAAAAAATGGAGAGACATACAATATTCATGGATTGGAAGATTAAAACTTGTTAAGATGTCAATTCTCTCCAGAAGAAGCCATAGTTATAATGCAATGCAAATCAAAATCTCAAAAATTAATTTTGTAGATGCTAATAAGCTCATTCTAAAATTGATATGGAAAGGCAAAGAAATTACAATAGCCAAAACAATTTTGAAAAAGGAAAATAAGGAGTATACACATACTTGATATCAAAACTTATAAATCTAAAGTTATCAAGGCAGTGTGGTATTGGTAAAAAGACACACAGATTAGTGAATCAGAATAGACAAGGCAGAAACAGACCACACCAATATGGTTAGCAAATTTTTGGCAAATGTGCAAAGGCAAATCAATGAAGGAGAGAGTGTCTTTTTAACAAATGGTGCTGGAACAATTGGATATTCATATACAAAAAGTTAACTTCAACTCATTCCTCACATCTTGCCCCCCCAAAAAAAATTAACTCAAAGTGGATTATAGACCTAAATGAAAAAAACATAAAGCTATAAAATATCTAGAAGAAGACAGAAGGGAAAAAAAATCTTTGTAAACTTGGTTTAAGCAAAGAGTTCTTAGATACGATACCAGAAATATGATCCAGAAAAGAAAAAATAAATTAGACTCCATCAACGCTAAATTTCTTTCTGTTAAAGGCACTTTAAAAAGAATAAAAAAGGGGCCCCTGGGTGGCTCAGTCAGTTAAGTGTCCAACTCTTAATTTTGGCTCAGGTCATGATCCCAGGGTCATGGGATTGCACCTGTGTTGGGCTCTGACCTGAGAATGGAGCCTCTCTCTCCCTCAGCCCCTTGCCTCATTCACACACACTCTCTCTCTCTTTAAAATAAAATTAATAAAAGAATAAAAAGCCAAGGCAGAAAATGCGAGAAGGTATTTTCAATACATACATTTGGCAAAGCATTTGTATTCTAAATATGTAACTCTCAAAATACAACAATGAGAACACAATTTTTTTAATGCAAAACATTCAAACAGTTTACCAATAAAGAAAATAGATGACAAACAAGCACATGAGAAGATACTCACCATTATTAGGCATTAAGAAAATGCAGATATAAAACGTTTTAAAAATCATTACTCTATACCTACTTAGAATTATCTTTTTTTTTTAATTGACAGTATCAAGTGCTGGTAAAGATGCAGAACTGGAACTCTAATATGTTGTTGTCAGGGATGCATAATGACGGGGCCGCTTTGGAAAACCAGTTTGGCAGTTTCTTATAAACATTTGTGTAGTATATTCCAGGATCCCATTCTTAAGTATTTACCCAAGAGAAATGAAACTTATGTTCACACACAAATCTGTACACAAATGTTCATAACTGTTTTATTTAGAATTGCTCAAAACTAGAAACATCCTAAATATCCTTCAATATGTGAAATAGAAAATAAAACGTGGTATCCTTTGGCAAATTTAATGCAATTATTTGGCAATTGTAAGGAATGGACTGATCACATAGATGAATCCCAGCACTGTCATGCTGAGTGATGGAAACCAAATACAGGACAGTACATACGGTATGATTCCATTCAGATAAAATTTCAAACTAACCTACAGTAAACAAACAAACAAAAACCTATCAGTGATCGTCTGTGACCAGGAGTGGAGGGAAGAATGCACTGCAAAGAAGTATAAGGAATCTTTTGAGAATGAGGAAATACTCTGTATCCTGATCGGAGGGGTAGTTTACAGGTGTATATACTTGTCAAACCCATGGTATTTACACTTGAAACAGATACAGTTTATTGTAAATAAATATAAATAAATAATATCTTAATCAAGTTGATATGAAAAAGGCATCTCTAATCATTTTGCTTTCTAATAACATTTTTCTTTCTCCTAAAAATGAATAAAACATAAAATTTTCTGTCTAATAAAGTGATCTGCCTAATAAACTCACAATGTAGCATCTTTCTAGAGTCTCTTCTCATCTATCACAGTTTCTCCATCTTTTTTCCTTCACCAGCTCCTTTGAGTGCAAGTAGCATAAGCATTCTGGAACACTAACTCTACTTCTTTAGATAGAAGCTAACTTCCGTTGCCCAGATTGACTTGAACTAAACCTCTTGAATTCTGCATTTTTTCATCCACTCATATCCAGGAGTTACTGGCTCCATCTCAGAGATCAATGCAACTGAACTATTGATGCTTGGGGAGATTGTATTCAGATTCCCATTAACTGCCTGGAACTATAGGCCAGAGTGCCCCAGGAAAACTTGTCAACCAGGAATATTGTCTTCATTGCCTAGCACTCAGAGTCTCAAACTCAGAGTGGGGCTTAGACAACACTAGTCTAGTCACTGGCTTCCATTCAACCTGATCCCTCACCACCAAGATATCTTCCAGCCTCTTCTTGAACACTCCAGTGATGAGGAGCTCACAGCCAGGTTTGTTGTCTTCCTTATGATTAATCAAATCTCTCCCTTGAAGTTGACTCCTTGTTTCCTTTCTGGACTCTCTCTCCACTGTCTGGGGTGCCCAGGGTTATCTCAACTTCCAATTGCCCATGGCCCTTTCTGAACATCTAGGCAGTTCCCACCAGAGGGCACTCCAAGCACTGCTCAGTCTCTCTTCTGCAGATATGTCCTCTGCTTCGATTTCTTCATCTTGCTCTCTGCCTTGTGACAAGGTGTCAACCAAACTGCCAAGAGATACTTCACTGTCATTTCAGATCACTTAGTGCTTTAAACCCAAATAAAGGTAGATAGATACCTAGGAGTAGAATTGCTGGATTATATAGTAACCCTACATAACATTTTCTTTCTTTTTTTTTTTTTTCAATATATGAAGTTTATTGTCAAATTGGTTTCCATACAACACCCGGTGCTCATCCCAAAAGGTGCCCTCCTCAATACCCATCACCCACCCTCCCCTCCCTCTCACCCCCCATCAACCCTCAGTTTGTTCTCAGTTTTTTATCCTACATAACATTTTCAGGAACCGCCAAACTGTTTTCCAAAGATTGCACCATTTTATATTCGCACTAGCAATGTATGAGGGTTCTTTCTGATTTCTTCACATTCCCCTCAACCCTTATTATTGTCTGTCTTTTTTAGTTATAGGTATTCTGGTAAGCATGAAATCGTACCTCATTGTGGTTTTGATTTGCATTTCCCTAGTGATTAATGATGTTGAGCATATTTTATGTCCTTATTGGACATTTCTATATCTTCTGTGAAGAAAGGTCTATTTGAATTTTTGTCCATTTTTAATTGGGTTATTTTACTATTATTGAGTTGTAGAAGTTCTTTATATTCTGGATATAAATCCCTTATGAGATATATGATTTGCAAATATTTCTTCTCAGTCTGTTGGTTGCTATTTTACTTTATTGGTGGTATCCTTCGAAGTATGAAAGTTTTTAATTTGGATAAAATCCATCTTGCCAATCTTCTCTTTTATTGCTTGTGCTTTTGGTGTCATATCTAAGAGATCATTGCCTAACCCAACATCACAAAGATTTATTCCTATGTTTGCTTCTACACATTTTTATATTTTAGCTCTTACATTCCTTTACCTTTATAATTCATTTTGAGTTAATTTTTGCTTATTGTGTGAGATATGGGTTCAAATCCATTCTCCTGCATGTGGATATCCAGTTGTTTCAATATAGATTTGCTAAACGGATAATGAAAAGTTTGACATGATTTGTCTTCAGAGATCACCAAGCATCTAGATTTTTCCTATGGTTCTTACAGGCTAAAGGAAAATGATGAACCTATTAAACTGGTACCAGACAGAAAAAAATCTACCTCACATATTTCCAAGGCTTTAGAATGAAGAAGAGAATGCATTAGAACTGTTGACAAAGTGTGATGGCATTTCAGCCACATTAGTCTCTGCAAATAATTCTGCTAGTAGCCAAGGGGGTATGCTGTGAAGGGTTAGAGTATTCATAGCACCTCTAAATTTGGGAAGAAGAATGCCTCATTTTTAAAAGAAGAGTAGACCTCAGCTGAATTTAGAAGACCAGATAAAGATTACACAGAGCCCCTAGAGTCCAAACGAATAGTGTACATAAGACAACAGGCCTTATTTTCATCTTTAAAATGTTCTATCCCAAATTTTCAATTAAGTATATTGGAAGTTTTGCCCACTTTAAAATTCATCTCTGGTTCCATACTGGCCATAAAGAGAGCCTACTTTATGTGCTGCCTCCGTGAACCCTTCCCAACCTGCCCTAGCTACCTCTGCCCTCAGAATTCCAGCTACCCTGGCTTTCCCAAATCCTCAACTCTGTCTTATCAGCTCGGGGAGATCACCAGCCTGTTTGGGCTTCCCTTCCCTGTGCTGTGGCTTGGAAACTTTCTTTAATCAATTAGCTGAGGAAATCATGGGCTCATCTCCTTTTGATCATTTCCTTTTGCTCAGGAAACACTCATGAATTGTAGTTCAACACTTGGACGTTGTTTCATATATTTTTCTACTATTTTAGTTATAAATACAGTCCCGATTTTTACATAATAACCATTTGTGGATGTCCCATGACACAAATTTTGCTATGTCATGTTTTTCATTTTCATTTTGATTCAAAAATTTTTTAAAGATTTTGTTTATCTATTTATTTATTTTCCATTTTCTAAAATTTATTTGAGGGAGAGAGTGCATGAGCATGAGTGCATTTGAAGAGGGGCAGAGGAAGAGGCAGAGACAGACAGAGACCCCAAGAGGCAGAGACAGAGACCCCAAGCTGGCTCCATGCTCAGCACAGAGCCTGATGCAGGGCTTGATCCCACAACCCTGTGATCATGACCTGAGCTGAGATCAAGAGTTAGGTTCTTAACCGACTGAGCCACCCAGGCGCCCCTAAGATTATATTTTTTAAATAATTCTACACCTAACATGGGGCTCACAACCCTAAAATCAAGAGTCACATGCTGTACCAACTGAGCCAGCTAGGCACCCTTGATTCAAAATATTCTAATTTATCGTTTGATTCTCCTTTGACATACAGGTTATTTGAAAGTGCACAGATAATGTGCACAGAGAGGAGCATTGAAATTTGACTACAATTATGGATTCATTTCTCCCTCCAGTTATAGAAGTTTTGCCTATAGATTTTGAAGCTCTGTTATTTGATGTGTACAAATTTAGGTTTGCTTTCTTGATAAATTGGCTTATCATGATGTAATGTCTTTCTTTATCACTTATAATATTTTCTGCTCTACAGTCCAAATGTTCATCAACAGATGAATGGATAAAGAACATGTGGTGGTGCATATATGGAATTTTACTCAGCCACGAAAAAGAAGAAATCTCTCCATTTGCAATAACATAGATGGATCTAGAGGGTATAATGCTAAGTGAAATAAGTCAGTCAGAGAATTGACTCATGTGATTTCATGTGATTTCACTCATATGTGGAATTTAAGAAGCAAAACAAACAAATAAAAAAAGAGACAAAGCAAAAAACAGACCCTTAACTATAGGGAACAAACTGATGGTTACTAGAGGGGAGGTAGGTGTGGGGGATGGGTGAAATGGGTTAAGGGTATTAATATCACGATGAACACTAAGTTATGGATAGAACTGTTGAATCACTGTATTGAACACCTGAAACTAATATAACATTGTATGTTAACTATACTAGAACTAAAATTTTTTTAAAATATATTCCTTGCTCTAAAATCTACTTGGTCTGGGGGCGCCTGGGTGGCGCAGTCGGTTAAGCGTCCGACTTCAGCCAGGTCACGATCTCGCGGTCCGTGAGTTCGAGCCCCACGTCAGGCTCTGGGCTGATGGCTCAGAGCCCGGAGCCTGTTTCCGATTCTGTGTCTCCCTCTCTCTCTGCCCCTCCCCCGTTCATGCTCTGTCTCTCTCTGTCCCAAAAATAAATAAACGTTGAAAAAAAAAATTAATTAAAAAAAAAATAAAATCTACTTGGTCTGATATTAACATAACCTCTCCAGATTTATTTTAACTAATGTTTTCATAGTATATATTTTCCATCCACTAACTTTGTAATTTTAGCAGGTTTCTTGAATATAGCATATAGTTGGATCTTGCTTTTTTATTTAGTCTGGAAATTCTGCCTTTTAATTGGAATGCTTATACCACTTCCATTTCATCTAATTACTGATATGGTTGGATTTAAATTTGCCATCTCATGGGGCGCCTGGGTGGCGCAGTTGGTTAAGTGTCCGACTTCAGCCAGGTCACGATCTCGCGGTCCGTGAGTTCGAGCCCCGTGTCAGGCTCTGGGCTGATGGCTCAGAGCCTGGAGCCTGTTTCTGATTCTGTGTCTCCCTCCCTCTCTGCCCCTCCCCCCGTTCATGCTCTGTCTCTCTCTGTCTCAAAAATAAATAAACGTTAAAAAAAAATTTTTTTTAATTTACCATCTCACTATTTTCTATTTTCCCCATCAGTTTTTTATTCAATTCTTCTGCTTTCCCTACATTATTTTGGGATTGAGTTGTTTTTTATTATTCCTTTTCGTTTCCACTATTAATTTATTACCTATATCTCTTTTTTTTTAGTTGTCACTCTAGAGTTTATGCAGTATTCATCTTTAACTTAACACAGCTCACATTCAGATTTATACCTCTCTCTATAGATTTAGCATAAGAATCTTACATTAATGAATTAACTAATTAAATGCATTAAATGCAACTAATTAATGAATTAATTAAAGAAATGTAATTGATTTTATGGCATTTGCTTTCTAATCAATGCTGAAAAAAATGCATCCCTGTAGGGAAGGATCCTTTCCTTTGGGGCCTCTGGAGTAAAGGAAAAGAAAGACCATGAAAAAGGCACACCCTGTGGATGCTTACTCCTCTGGAGGCTCCCATCCCCCCACTGGCCTCACCAAACTTGGATGCTACCGTGCACTTCTCAGCACAACTCTATCTCTTTCTCACAAGTGTCACTGCTGTACAGACTTAAAACCATCTTTATGAGGTGAGTGAACAGAAACATAATTAAATGATTGTGAGGTACAACCATATGGCTTGTGTTTAAAGAAATTAAACATCTTCCCTTATGAAAAAGGAGCTCTAAGAAGAGCTTATTCTCTCTCCCAGAAGGATTCTTTCCCTGGGAGGATAAGGAAGGGATCAGACTTATGCGAACTGAAGACAAGAGAAAGGAAAGAATCCCACCCTGTCGGAAGAGGCTCCCTCTCCCAAGGCCCTTTCCCTGACTTCATCGCCCACCTTCCCCTGCCCCTACCCCTGCTCCTCCTACATAACTGCCCACCTCCTCCACTTTCTGTGTTCTCCTCCTGCTCTCAGCCAGCCTGCCATGTGGGAGAGGGTACTGGACATCCCTTACCTAGCCTCTGACTTCACTGAGCAAAGCCAAACCCTGAACTTAACAAAGATTAAGACAAAAGGAACTAAACACAGGTTAGTACATATTTAACCTTCCTCAACAGTGCATTTCATTCACCCACATCCCAAGCTATGGCTGGTGGGAAGAAATGGGACATGATACAAATAACATAGAACCTTTTAAGATCACAGCTTAATGGACGTACAGAGAAAATGAGTAAATCTCTTACTTAAAAATAAATCCACTCAGTGGCTATTAAATCATCCAAGCACCCACATCACCATCTGGTACCATTCCTCTTTCTTTTATCATGGGATAGTGGAGATGCTATAAAACAATCAGCAGCCTTTTCTAGAAGGTTTTGCTTAGCATTTATTGTTACCCTAGCTTATTTGCCATGCCTGGACCTCGGCCCACAGCCTATTAGAGAATCAAAAGGCCAGGCAAGAAAGGAAATGACTCTTCATGAGTTCATTCCTTCATGTGCCAAGAGCTTTATCTCTTGATTCATGGTGAGATTACCATAAGGTTACCACAAAAAGTCAAGACAGCTATTAAAAAACTGCAAGGCAGTAAAATCATAGGCTTATTTATTTGTTCCTGAAAGGGTTAGACCACCTAAATCACTATTTAATTGCAAATTTCTCATTAGAGTTCTTTTTTTCTCCCCCTTTTGAATACAGTAAAGCCAGTGCTGCTCCTTCTGGAGGTAAGCATTGGGGGTAAGGGCAATTTGGGACTGGAAACCCTTCCCAGAACACAAATGCCATCTCTACTCACCATGATCTCTACCACACCTTCATTTTATGAAACAGGTTCATGATAATGCATAGCCTGATCCTCTCCACAGAGTGCGGGTAACAGATTCCACAAAATAGATGTGACAATTGGTAGATTCTGAACTGTAGCACCACACTGAAGCTCTGGCTGTTTTTCTCCTGCATGAGTTCCTCAGAAATCTAAATGGTAGCCCCTAAAGGACAAGAATCATGTCTAACTCAACAATATCCTCCCACCCCTTACCATTTTTTTGTATTTTAAATACTTAATAAATGATTGCAGATTATGTTCAGGCCTTAAATTCTATGTAGAGCCTATCTATGTGGGCTCTCCTGGGTCTCTCTTACAAAAGCCTGCTATGCCCTAAGAAGAAAGACAAACTTTTGTTTTTAAGTTTATTTATTTTGAGAGAGACAGAGGTAGCACGAGTGGGGGAAGGACAGAGAGAGAGGGAGAGAGAACCCCAAGTAGGCTCTGAGATGCCAGCCCAGAGCCCGACCCAGGGCTCGAACTCAAAACCGTGAGATCGAGACCTGAGCCAAAACCAAGAGTCCAGACGTTTAACCAACTGAGCCACCCACGTGCCCAAAGAAAGACAAACTTCTGATTCTTAAAGGGGCAAGACAGGATGGCTGCTCTGACCAGCTACGTGACCTTGGAAGGCATTTTAACACTGCAGGTCTCAGTGTCTCCATCTATTATGTGAATGGGGCAGAACTAGCTGATGTCTTAAATGTGCTTTGGCTCTTTCATTCTGAAAACAAACAGAACACTACAACATCTCCCACAAGGTCAGGAGGAAAACGTTCCCTCCATGAAAGTTTCAGCAAGAGCAAGACAGAATATTTCGTTAGCTAAGCCACAGGCATATTTTAACCTCTTGTTTCAAAAACCACTCCATAGAATCCTACACTAACCATATTTTTGTTGCACTCTAGTTTTAGGAGAAAAGGGAATACATTTAAGGATGAACATACCCTCCCTTCAGACTTTTATTGTACTCCATCTGCATACATATTCTAGCCCTACACAGAGAAAACGAGTTGAAAACAATGGCCCTAGAACACTGAGAGCACTTCAGTTTTAAAACTAGAGTTAAGATTACGTGAAGTTTAATCCACATTATATTTAAATTAAGAAAGTCCACATTAGGGACACCTGGCTGGGGCTGATATGATAGATTGTAGGACTCTTGATCTCGTGGTCTTAGGTTTAAGCCCCACGTTGGGTGTAAAGATTACTAACAAATAAACTAAAAAAAGAAAAGTCGACGATCACGTTAACTTGAAATGACAATAGGGTATTTAAAATTTCCAAATATGTAAGTTACCTTATTAAATCAGGGTTGGCCTAAAAATTCTAGAGAGCACCCTCTTGTGGCAAAAAATGCAATTGCTGAATGACAGTTTTATCCAGAGATGGACCTACCAGGCAAAGAGCAGCTGCCATTCATCAAGCACTTATTGCAGTTCAAGGACCAGCCCAGATATTTTATATGGCAATAAAATAAAAGTTTTAATAAAGGCAGTTTTCAATGTCATGGAGAGAACTGGAAGTCTTTTGTTTCACGGAGCCCAAGCTACACCTTAAGGTTTACTTCACTGAGAATGTCTCCCCCACCTGTATATTCTTGAACATGAGGGGTATCATCTAGCCTTAGCACATTCTCCAGCACCTTTTCTGCACCTTCTTGGAGTACTGAGCTGTGCCTGAGACACACTGTTAAGTTATATTTCTCTTTTGTTTTCAACTCAGAGACCCTTATTTCAAGTTGACAAAATGAAGACAGAAGAGCAAAAAGGAAGCAATACTTTAAAAAAAAAAAAAAAAAGGAAGAAAACAAAAGCAAACAACAACAACAACAAAAAACCCCACAGGTCAACACCTTATAAAAATCTTTATGAGCCCAGGGATCTTTCAATTCAAACAAAATTACTTAGCATCCGTGATTTGAGAGGCATTTAATAAACAGAAAAACACTTATATGATTACAATTTATATTCTTCAGTAATATATATCATTCTTAGATCTTCTGAGCATCCTATGTTTCTTATATAGCGAATTTCTGTACTTAGTACCTCGTGTGATAAACCTAGTGTTCATTTTTCAAAAGGGCTTGCTAAATATTACCAACACTTGCCACAAACCTGGACCTGAGGGGACAAATATTTTTGTACATTCTGATTATGAATGTTCAGCCCCTCCCTAGAGAGCCCGATGTCAAGTTCCCATGCTAGGTGACCCCTCCACCGAGGTTGCAAATTCTAATGCCTACTAGCTGATCAGTCCCCATTCTTAGTGGGCTTCATGATCTCAGATCCTCCAACTTTTTAAAGGCAATTGAAATGTACAGACCTAACTTTGAAATTTTGGAAACTTCAAATGTTGAAAAAAAGGAAGTCAAACTATGTGTGAAGCCCTGTCTGAGCCAAACAAAACAGGCTTTCTGCCCAGTTGCGTCCCTCTGGTTCAGAGGCAGAGGTTCAGCATCTGCCCTCAGGGGTCCTGAGGACTGCTGTTCAGTCTGCCCCCAGGAAATGCCTTCCTGATCAGATCCCGAGGATTGCAGTGAAGAAATCCCAGAAGAGGAGAGCTGCTGAGTGCTTCTGATATGCTTCAGTGTCACTGCAATTGTCTTCAGGCAAGCCATGTATGATCTTATCCAGTCAATTCCCTTCTTTAACATTCTCTCATTACTTGGATATTTCCACAGGTTTCAGAGAATACCAGAGTTGACAATGTCTACTATAAAACACTTTTTTTTAATTCTCTCAGGAGCCAACCAGAGTCATGTCTTTCTCTTTGTGGTCATGAAAAGCCGTCCTTCAATAAAACCCACACCAGTTTTGGGGATATCTCCAACAGGGATCATGGAATCCTTCAGAAGATAGGGGCACTGAGATAATATACAAATTTGAAATGGGGTCAGTGCATCGTTGCATCTTTAGCAAGATGAAGAGAGCCTCCTCTATTAAAAGTCCATCTCACATCTTTCATAATTAACTAAGGAAAAGGAAAGTGTGACTGAGTTTCCATTTGGGAGTAGATTTGCTCAGGATCCATGCAGCTTCAGATTTTCAATATCTGCTAATTTGTATGGGTATAGAATATGCACCTTTAATAAAGTCTATAAGCAATGCCCTCAACTGGGAACCTCTCTGACTACAGAGATGTCTTACATTGATGTAGAGTAGGTATTCAGCCACACATACTCAGATCACCCAAAGAAAAAAATATAGGGAAGTTCTATACTTTCTAGGAGGAATAGCTAAGAAGCAGATAGATGCCTCTGTGTGGAAAAGAGCCTTGTCGAAGCTTCAAAAGGAGATCAGGAAAGAGACGCTCTGGGACAGTGGAGTACACACTAAGTACCCACCTCACAGGATCTCCAGGACAGCTGTTGGAACGCAAGAAGCCTACTCTTATGTATATGCACAGTGCAGCTTTAAAAGTTACAGGTTCAGCAGCCTGATGGTACTCGACAGTCATGTGGGAGCTCTGTTCCTTTTTATTTGGTTTCTTTAAAAGATGAATGGAATGAGGGCTTTCCGAGATTTGGGGTAGTCCTCAAACATCTTGAGGTAGAACCTAAAAGACAAGAAAGGATAATTATAATAAGCAGTGGTCAACAGTGGAGGTTCGCTGGGTCTGAAATCCTTATGACTAATCAACCTACAGTTATTCAGGGCCTGACTCTTCCACACGGCCATTTGTCCATCTTCTTTCTCCCTCCTGCACCCTCTTCTGTACATGTTGAAGCTTCTTGTGTTGGGAAATAAAAAGTAACAGCCAGAGGACAGTGGTGATGGTTGCACAACATTATGGATGTACTTTAAGACGACTGAATGGTACATTTAAAATGGCTAAAATGGTAAATTTTATGTTATGTGTATTTTGCCACAATAAAAAAAAAAAGTATAAGCCAGAAAGAATTGCTCAATGGATTCAACCGGGAAATAAGGAACCAAAGACCCCAAAGACAATGGGCAAGGTTACTCCTTGAGACCTGGTAATGTTCCCAAGCGAATATCCCCTCATGAGGCCTGGGAATGCCAAGAAAATGTTATCTTGTGTTATGGGTTGAACTGTGTCCCCCAGAATAGATGCTTGAAGCCTTAACCCCCTACCGGGAAATAGGGCCATTGCAGATATAATTTATTAAGGTAAGATGAGATCATACTGGAGTAGGGAAGGCCCTTAATCCAGTATGACTGAAGGGGAGAAGAGACACCACGACAGAGACAGGCAGGGAAGGAGGCCATGTGGGGACAGAGGCAGAGGTTAGGAATGGAGCTGTGTAAACCATGGGACACCTCGGACGGCAGGTGCAACCAGAAGCCGGAAAGAGGCAGGGAGGGATTCTCTCTTAGAGCCTTCAGAGAGAATATGACCCTACATCCACTTTGATTTCAGACTTCTGCCTCCAGAACCACAAGGAAATAAATATCTATTGTTTTAAGACACTCAGTTTGCGGCCATCTGTTTCGGCAACCCTGAAAGATTAACAGAAGTTGTGAAATGGCTTTCTCCTTCAGTGACCAGTCTGTCCTCCTAGCTAACTGAAGCTGGTAGTTCTCAGGTTATAGTCAAGATGATGCACTCTGTTAAAGTGCCTTAATTTGAACTGGGGGACACCCAGTAATAATATCCGACGAGAGGTGGCAGGTTTCCGGTGCTATGACTATGCCCTCTGGGCCTCCCTCTGGAGCAGTCTGACCTAACAGGACAGGGCCACACTTAGGAATTTGTTGGGGCACCAGCTGGAAACCTCTGGTGGAAATGCTGTCCTTCCCCTGACCAGCTCCACTGAGACCACTTCTCAGGGCTCCTCGAACTGCTGGCTGATGCCCTCTCTGCCCTCTCCCTCTCCACCTCTGGTGGTGAGCAGACTCTGCCTCAAGAGAGGAAGGGTGCTCTGCAGCCTGTCCCCACCAAGTCTAGGAGGTGGCTGGCACGGGTCATGAGGACAGCTACTGTTTTATTCATTTCTGACAGGTCTGCGTAAATTCCACTCCAAGGAAAAGAACCCATTCTTGGTTTAACCTTCTAAACTATGAAATTAATCATTAGCCCAACTAAAACACCTATGCAGGAGCCTAAGGGTCCCCCAGATCCTGGTTCCAAGGCTATTCTCCCCTTGGCTATCGCTCGCTCTCTCTCTCTCTTTCTCTCTCTCTGTCTCCAGCCACAAATGTCGTTTTATTTTTTTTAATTAAAAAAAAAATTTTATGTTAATTTATTTTTGACAGAGAGAGAGACAGAGCATGTGCGGGGGAGGGGCAGAGAGAGCAGGAGACACAGAATCCGAAACAGGCTCCAGGTTCTGAGCTGTCAGCACAGAGCCCGACATGGGGCACGAACTTACAGACCACGAGATCATGACCTGAGACGAAGTCGGACGCTCAACCGACTGACCCACCCAGGTGCCCCTATTTTTTTTAATTTTTAAATTTTATTTAAATCCAAGTTAGTTAACATATAGTATAATAATGATTTCGGCAGAATTTAGTGATTCATCACTTACATATGACACCCAGTGCTCATTCCAACAAATGCCCTTCTTAACAAATGCCATTTTAGAGAAAGGATCTGAAATTCAAGTTCAAAGCCTGGTAACAACTTAGCATGTTGCCTTCCTTCCCCCTGCAGTGAGTCATTTAGTCAATGCTTTGGTCCCCGCCCCATCCGAGGTGCAGGGTTTGGGAGGGAGGTGGAAGTTAGTAAAGCTTAAGGCTAGCCCTACAGAGAAAAGTTTCCAAACCCATACAATTCCCCAGGTGAGGGGACAGTCCTGAAATCATACCACATAAGCACTAACTTACCCTGCCTTCCCAGGAAGCCAGCAATGACCTTGGCTATGACTTATGGAGGGAGGAGGTAGAGGGAAAGGGAAGTACCCATACCCAAGTAAGCCCAAATATTGCACAGATTCCAAGAAAATAATCCTGGAGTTTCCAAGGCTCTTTGATTACCTGGACTGTTAGCACCAAGCCTAGAATTAAAGAAAGTAGCCCCACAAGACCTGGGGCCAGGCTGTCCCTTGGTGGGACTGTATCCTGGCTGTCCCTCAGAATTACCTGTGAGGCTGCGGAAAGTTCCGCCCACAGAACACACTTAGAAATGTGGCAGAAGTGAAGTGAACTGAAGCAGAGAAACGGAAGTGAGTTGAACTGAAGCACTCCTTGTGCCTCTTGACCCTTCCCTATAGCCCACTGCCACCCAGTATCCAACCACCAGCAGGTGAGCCTGCTAGGAGGGCACAGAGCCGCCTAACATATGAGGACACAAGGTGCTTCTCCCTGGGAAGCCTTCTTCATCAAGGCGTTAGGTGGCTCCCCAAGTCACTCCCCAATGGGTTTAGTTTTCCTCATAGAAAAAAAAATTTTTTTTTTACAATACTGTCATCTGGCTAAATTCCAAGTTCAGTGAAAGCCCAGGAAGTCAGAATTTACCAGTCCAGAAAACTGTATCAATTTTACCTTATACAAACACATGTCTTAGTTTCTACATCTATCTGACTCCCAGGGCTGAAAGCCTGTTTAGAGAAGTAAGCTACTTGGATGCTGCCACCCTGAGTGCAAAGTTTACCTATGGTGGTGAAAAGCTCGCAGCCCAAGGAAACAAAGTGAGAAAAAGGCAAATGCAAGCGCTGGGAGTGACCACGTGGCCAGGGCATAGCCGATCCATTCAATGATCTCACCAAGGAAATTGGCTCCAGAAACGTAGGTAAACAAGCCACCTGCATGCAGAAGAAAGAAAGAATCATCGGAACTGGATCATTGCCACATTAAAACCGCTCCTCCTATGTAGAAATATAAAAGGGGAGCTACGATGGACAAGGGGCTGAGGACTTCCGTATGGTCACTGCAGTCTAGGGCAGTTTTCTTGGGGACAAGGGAAAACAAAGTGACGCAGCCTGTTGTTCTCGGAACATCCCAGAATCATGAGGAGTGGCAGCAACTTCTTGACAGGCTCCAGCCAGTCTCTAGCAACGGCTGCACCCCTGGCTCCCAGACAGGACGCAGAAGAGGGGCAGGAGGTGTGGGGTTTGTTTCGTTCTATTAAGTAATGTTTCCAGGCCACCTCTCACCTTCTCCCTTCTCCCGCGGACACCCACACTGCTGCCAGCATATTTCACGCTGGCACTCAGACAAAATGCAACAACACACAGTGTGACAAGAACAAAAACCTGAGCTGATGCCAGAAGTAGATTTGGGGACCGCGCCCCCAGCCCCCCGCCGCCGCGAGGTGTGCTTCTGCTGATTTTCAAGGTTTACTTTTCTATCCAACCATGTATGTCTGATATCAAAACTATAAATAGAAACCAACACATTTCCAATGACAGTAAATATATCCACTTTCTGCCCCACACTAAACTGGGAAACTCACCAAAAACTAGTCGTTTTCTTTCCACAATTCTATAAAGAATATTTTGTTGTTTTCTTTTTTTTTTTTTAAGTTTATTTATTTTGAGAAAGAGGGAGAGAGAGCACACATGTCTGTGTGGGAGGGGCAGAGAGATAGGGAGAGAGAGAATCTCAAGCAGGCTCCCCACTGTCAGCCTGTAGCCTGATGCCAGGCTGGAACTCACCAACCCAGGATCATGACCTGAGCCAAACTTAAGAGTCTGATGCTTAACCAGCTGAGCCACCCAGACGCCCCAAGAATATTTTGTTTTCAAATCATTCTCACCCCAAGAATATTTTGTTTTCAAATCATTCTCTAACATACCTTGAAGTTGGAAACTAACTTCGACAATGGAGCTTTTAAGAGCATTCTTTGCTCTTCGTTTGGTTAGTGAGTGAATATTTAAAATCCCACAGCCCCTTAAATTTATCTTCCTTAAAGATGACACTGCCTCAGCAGTTCCAGACCTGTGATTTTCCAGACCCTGGGAGGAACCACTGTCCTACTGCAAAGGGTCTATAAATTGCCTGTGAATGCAGCAAATGGTATTTATCAATGTATGGCATTATTTTTGTTTTATGTAGATACCATTAGGATGTCAGCAACATTTAAATTTTTAAAAATGAATATTAATACCATATTGTAACTTAGGAAAATTTAGGTTCCATTTACATCAAAAAGGATGGGAGCCATCCTTTTTAGGTTAAAGGAGGTTAAACCTATATAAGTACCACCTAAAATATCCAAGGATTACTTGGACTGGTTCACTCTCAGCTGCTTATGTTTGTCAACCTCACACCCTGATTTCTTGGGAACAGTTAGGGTTTCAAATATCCTGTGACTTTATATCTGAGAATGCATTTGTAGTTGCAAGACCTCCCATCCTAATTTGTGATTAATTATGGCTCTCCACACCTTTAAGAAAATACAAGTGGTAGGAAATATACCCCTGACTACTCACTAGACAAATCTAGGTCAACTGGAAAAGACAAGTCATACAGTATTCATCTTTATCTGCTGACTCAGGAAGGACCAACACTCTGTGTACACATGATGCTTAACTTTTTGCGTTAACCTGACTGGGCCATAAGGTGCCTAGATATTTGGTTAAACACTATTTCTGGGTATGTCCATGAGAGCGTTCCTGGAAGAGATTAATGTTTGGATCTATACACTGACTGAAGCAGATTTCCCTCCCTGATGAGGGTGGGCCTCACCAAATCCACTGAAGGCCTGAATGGAACAAAAAGGCCGAGTAAGGGAAAATTCACTCTCTCTGCCTGACTGTCTTTAAGCTGGGATGTTAGTCTTTTCCTGCACTTAGATTGGAATTTACACCACCAGCTTTCCTGGGTCTCCAACATGCACGTAACAGATCATAGGACTTCTCAGCTTCCATAATCAATTCCATAATCAATTCCTCAGAATAAATTTCTCTCTCTCTCTCTCTCTCTCTTTCTATATATATATATATATAGATAGATAGATAGATAGATAGATAGATATAGATATATATCTGTATCCGTATCTGTATCCTAGTGGTTCTGTGTCTCTAGAGAAGCCTAACCCAGCACATGTAATCGTACCTATTGTAACTAGGTGGTAGCCTATTTCCACCTTGCCCCCAGCCTTGCACTACCCCACCTTTAGGGTGTTATGATCTCACACCTTCCTGAGGATGCCTCTGCCTTTCTTGAACTTCCAGGTTTAGATAAAAAACACAAATGTGTTGTGGGGTGGGAGGGGATGTCAGAGGCAAATGGAGATATAGTGTGTCATTTGTGCCGTCACTTCCCCCCCCCCCACTCCATTTGCCGTTCATAGCATAATCCCTGGGAAAGGCTCCCAAGGAAGAGTAGAAATCTGGAGGGCAGGAAAGACATTACCTTGTGGAATCCTATAGATGACTTCTCCAGGCTTCCTGAGCTGGTGCAGTATACAGTCGCTATGAATGTTGATCCCCATTCCCAAAATAAATAAGAAGATACCTTAGCAAAGAAGACAGAAGGAAGAAGTTAAAAATGTATCCTGATTTTGGTGTTTTTCTCACAAGCTAAGTTTTTTTTCTTCCTAAAAATGGAGACAAGGGCATTCAATTTCAAATTCTGAGGATGCTACAAAGAATGTCAAAGGGTGGCCAATTAGTCATGGTCCCAAATTTAGTGGAGAGGCCACATTGTTTCATAGAACTGTGTCATATGATAGAGGCAGGTGGCAGAGAAGAAAAAGGGAGGCAACACCATCGGCCAATACTTGAATGAATGAATGAATGAATGAATAGCAAGCTTTTGACTCATTCACAAATAATTAAATTGTGATTGGCAAACTCAACAAGTAATTCCAAATCCCCTTCCTTTGCCTTCCCACACTATAGAGGCTGGAAGTCTGAAAAGTGGTCATGTGACCTATTTCTGCCACAAGGATGTAAAGGGAAGTGAATGTTCTGGGTGTTTCCTTGGAAATGTTTTGCTTTTCTGATAAAAGTGCAGATGGAACAGCACCTCTTCTGTCACCCTCCTCATTCATTGCCAGATGTGATGCCTCGAGTTATAACAACTGTCTTGCAGTCATGGAGTGAATATCATGAGGACCACATACAAACATGTTAAGAACAGTGGAAAAGAAAGTATAGAAAGTTCCTGGGATCTTAATGACATCTGTAAGCAATTGAAGGGATGCAGAAGTCACCTGCCTTTGAACATTCTTGCTATGTAAGAAATATAAATTCTTAATTATTTAAGTCATTATGAACTGGTTTTCTGTGACTCAATGCTCAGAGCATTCCTCATTGATACATCCATTCGCATGAAAGTAACATGAGCTGGACTGGGGAGACTGGCACCTAGTAAACTGGTTTCCACCACTGTCAGTCACACACACACACACACACACACACACACACTTGTTCCCCATACATTGGTTCAGAAAGAGCCCTGGTCTGAGGTGAGGAGAGCCAGGATCAGGGATGCTAGGTCTTACACCCCAATGGGCACCATTACAACCCAGAAACACTCTATTTTTCCACCCAGATGCCCAACCTCACCTCTCAACAATGCGTATTTGTACCGATCAAAACACATGAGGCAAAAAGCAAGAACACTTGAATTCAAAACAGTCAGATCTACTCTCACCTCATTTAGTGTGATATGAAATACGATATGATATGATTTTCAGTCTTGTCTAGTCGAAAGATCATTGGCCGTGGTATGGCATCAAATGGTAACTACACTTATCTTGGTGATCTCTGAATAATGTATAGAATTGCTGAAGCACCATGTTGTGCATCTGAAACTAATATAACATTGTATGTCAACTATACTCCGATAATAATTTTTTTTTTAGTTATTGGCCTGGAAGAAAAGGAAACTGGGGAGAGACACCAATGGCAAGACGTTGAGAGAAGGAGGGGAGATAGCATGCACAGCAGTGGACAAAGCAGGAACCTTGGACTCAGAGTCTGTGCTGTGTGTCCTTGGGCAAGTCACTGACCTTCTCTCAGCCTCCATTTTGTCATCTGTAAAATGGAGATTCTAACAGTACCTATTTCACAAGGATGGTACAAGACTCACTTATGTGTTCATTCATTCATCTATTCATTCACTTATTCATTCAACTACTATTTACTGTTACTATGTACCAAGCACTGTCCTAAACATCAGGGATACAGTAGTGAGAAAACAGTCGAGGTGTCTGTTCTCATGGAGCTTACATTTTAGTGGAAGGAAACAAATGAATTCAAATAATTAAAATTGTTTTAATTATATAATGTCACACCAAAGCAGAAGATCATAGGATCATGAGATAGAGAATGAGCTGGGGAGGGGAAGTGGTGTCTCTACTTTAGATGAGGCGGAAAATCTTTTCTGAAGATTTGGTATTTGTCCTGTGATTTGAATAATGAGAACACACAGAACTGAGGGACAGCAATCTAGTATAGGGATTAGGTGCAAAGGCCCTGAGGCTAGAATAGGTTTACCGTGACTAAGAAGTAGAAACTTTGCAGTTGAAATTTTAAGATAGAGGGAAAAGTGAGAAAATGTGGACTGGATGATAATTAAAAAAAACACAGTAAGCATTATATACGTTGGTGAGGAGTTTGGATTTTTAAGTGCAAGAGAAAGCCAGTGTCAGGTTTTAAGAGGGAAAAATAGGAACGTATTTCTGTTTATTAATATTACAAAAGAAATAAATATGTGGAATACTACATGTGAATTTGTAAAAATAAGAAAATCAAGACACCTTATTCCCACCACCCAGAAATTACCACCGTTAAACACTTTAGTGCGTATCCTTCCAGATTTTCATCTTGTGTAGTATCTAGGCCAGATTTCAATTTCCCCAGGAAGAAGCAAAATGCTCCTTATAGCTGGGTTGAGCAAACCAAAGTCCAACATAGGACCATATCTTGTAGTTGGTCATTATCTCTTTTAAGACCATTTTGACCTCTACCTTTTTAAAACATTTTTTCAGGGCACTGACTTCTTGAAAAGACTGGACTCTTGTACCTCAGAATGCTCCCCTTTCTAGATAAGACTGGCTCATTTTCTCATGGTGCCATTCAGCTTACTTCTTCATTTGCCTTATTTCCTGTAAACTGGCGTAAGTCATTTTCCTGTGTGGTTATGTTACCAGCTTGATGTATAGTTAGGTACATTTATTTGTTTGTTCCCAATTTTAGGGAACTTTTTCCATTTAGATTTTTTTAAGTTTTCTTTAAATTTATTTTTTAAAATTCAAGTTAGTTAATATACAGTGTGGTATTGGTTTCAGGAGTAGAACCCAATGATTCATTACTTCCATGTAACACCCAATGCTCATCCCAACAAGTGACCTCCTTGATACGTATCATAGATTTTTTTTAAGTTTTATTTAAGTAATCTCTACACCCCACATGGGGCTCAAACCCACAACCCCGAGATCAAGAGTTACTTGCTCCCTGGACCGAACCAGTCAGGTGCCCCCACTTAGATTTTTTTTTTTTACCTAAGTTATGAAGTTTTGTGATTCAAAGGACACAACCATATCAAAAGAGAAGCTCTGCCCACCATCGCATTCTCTTTCCCTGAAAATCTATGTGTCACCTTTTTAGTTTTTATCAATCTGATACTCCCTTTTCCAGTTTTATACACACACACACACACACACTTCCCTCCCACCATTTTTACATGACAAGTAGCATACTATATATACTGTTCACACTTGATTTTTATATAACCACATGTTCTGGAGACATCTTACAGGAGCACACAAAGACCTTCCTTGTTTTTGTTTTATTTTGTTTGTTTGTGTCTGTGGCTCCAGAACACTCCATTGTGTGTGTGTATCGGCATTCATATAACTAATCCTCCAGTCATTTGTGTTTTCTTTTTACTTCTCTTTCTTTTTTTTTTTTTTAAGAGAGAGAGAGAGAGAGAGAGTGCACAGAGCAGAGGAAAAGGGCAAAGGGAGACAGAGACAGAGACGCTTAAAGTAGGCTCCATGCTCAGTGCAGAGCCTGATGCAAGGCTCAATCCCGTGACCCTGGGATCATGACCTGACCCTAAATCAAGAGTCAGACACTCAACCAACTGAGGCACCCAGGTGCTCCCGGTCATTTGTGGTTTCAAATGTTGACTCTGACTGCTGTGTGCTAAAGGGGCTATTGAAGGCTAGTACCAGTGGTAGGAAGCTTAGTTTGAAGTTCACTGTCGTGGTCCTGGCAAGAGGTCATCGCTGCTCAGATTAGGACAAAGTTGGAGCAGTGAGGGAGAAGTGAGCCCCGTTGGCACAGTTATGGAACTAAATGCAGCTGTACTAGGCTGATGGATAGAACTGGATGTGTGATGTAAAGAGAAAAATTAAGGATAATCCCTGCATTTTGGTTTGAGTCAAAGTAATGCACAATTGAACCTTCCCAACTTGAGTTCCTCTTGCAGATAATGAAAAAAAAAATTCAACAGTTAGTGTCTTCTACTATTTTAGATAAATGGTCAGGAAAAGTCTCTTTGAGGAGGCACAACTTGATAGAGACCTAAGTAAAGTGAGGGACCAATCTCCATGAATATATGTGGACAGAACATTCTAGACAGAGGGAATGGTCTGTTTGAAAGTTTTGGGGCCAGACCAGCTTGGCCATTTCAGGCCCAGCAGGAAGTTCCCTGAGGCTACAGCACAGTAAATGGATGGAGGCAGGAAATAGGGTTGGGAAATTGTGCAGGACAAACAATATTTGGGTGTCAGAAGCAGAGGCAGTGGTAAGGAATTTGTATTTCATCCTGAGAGTAATAGAATTCTGGAGGATTCTCGGGGCGGGGGGCTGGAATGATGTTTTTCAAAGTGCTCTCCTACTGCTTTATAGAGGAAAGACTGGTAGCAGGGAGAGAAGAGGAGAAGGGAGTCACTAAGGGTTATTGCAGTAGGGTGGGGAGAGGTGATGGTGATTCAGGCTGTTGGAAGGGATATTCACTGGGGTGTGGATGGGAGATCGTCAGGTGTACTCACCCAGGCTAAACCGTATGTCTGTGTACCAATCAGCAGGGTATTCAGCACAGTAAATCAGATAATAGCCTTGGAGAAGTCCATTTCCCATGCAGAAAACAAAGCCTTTGACGAGGAGCACAACTGGAAAAGGCCTCCCTCTAGTACGCAATGAGTAAACAAATGTCCTGGGGTATATGGGAAAGAAAGGACAGAATACACTGTTTAAAAAAAAATCAAATAAGATGAAACAATAAACAATTATATCAAGCCCATTCTTTAATTAATTAATTAATTATTTTGAGAGAGAGAGAGAGAGAGAGAGAGAGTGAGAGGAGGGCAAAGAGAGAGAGAGGGAGGGAAGGTAAGAGAGTGTGGAGCCCAGAGCGGGGCTCAAGTACACCTGGAGCAGGACTCAAATGCACAAACTATGAGGTCATGACCCGAGCCAAAGTCAGATGCTAAATTGAGACACCCAGGTGCCCCACATCAAACCCATTTTATAAAATCATTTTCCGGTGAACTTATGCAAAGAAGAATATTATTATTCAATTCTACAGCAATCATTTATGCTATTATTTATCTCACTTCATTAAAATCCATAGTAGTCACCATTTATTACCTCATTTTATTCTCAGACCAGCCTTGAAAGTTACATTTCCTCTCCATCCAGTAGTTAATAAATTCAATCCTATGAGCCCAGAATTGGAGATCAGCTTTATATCAATCTACAAGTAAAATCCATACCATCCTGAAGAAAGGGAAAGCCTGGCCTGCCCCATGCAGCAGTGCAATGACATTTTTATAGCAGCCACTCAACGATGCATTTTTCTATGTCTCTCTGATAGACTTAATTACTGATACTGTAGCATTTCTAGAAAGTGGACTGAAAAATCTCATGAGAAAAGAAAGAGAGTCCTCTAAATGTTATGGAATCTAGAGTAATCTAGGAAGATCGAACTAAAAAAAATAGAAATAGCCTCAAAATAAAAATTTGCCAAGGTATAATTGAATGCTAGACATCAACTATATCTTCTTTGTAACTTTCCTTCTTTTATCGTTCAATATAACAATCATACAGGTAAGTTCATAAACCTATGTGAACAGGTCTTTAAGATTTTTAAAAATATTTTTATTTATTTTTGAGAGAATGAAAGAGAGACAGAGTGTGAGCAGGGGAGGAGCAGAGAGAGAAGGAGACACAGAATCCACAGCAGGCTACAGGCTCTGAGCTGTCAGCACACAGCCCGACATGGGGCACAAACTCACAGACCGTGAGGTCATGACCTGAGCCAAAGCCCAACCAACTGAGCCACCCAGGCGCCCCGTGCATGAACAGTTTAATGCATAACTATTAAATAAACACCCATATAATCACTAAGCAAGTCAAGAAATAGAACATGCCCATCACTCCCAGAAGCCTCCCATGGGTCCCTCCCTATTCATGGTACCACCATCACCCCAGACATAACCACCATCCTGATTTCTGTGATAATTTCTTTTTGCTTCTTTACAATTTTACCACATTTGGATGCATCTATAAAAATATGGTTTATTTCTGTTCATTTTTAATTCCATACGAATGGACTCATATTCTATGATTATTAGAGTATCATTAATGTCATGTCTTTAACTCATATTGTTAATATAAGCATGTTGTTGCATATAAGCTATATAGTTCAAGCATGTTGTTGTATATAAGCTATATAGTTCATATACTTTCATGGCTGTATATTACTGTTATGTATGAATATGTCACATGTGTTTATCTATTTTACTTTGATGGATATTTGGGTTGCTTCCAAAGTCTTATAACCACTCATTATTTAATGATTTTACATTTTACTTTTAAACCTTTGATACATTTGGAATTTCTTTTGTTGTAAGAAGTTAGATAAGAATCCGACTTAAATCTTTTTCCTAATGGTAGTAAATTTACTTAATTCTTTTTTTCACTGACATGCACTACCATTGGTATTATTAAATTGCCATAAAAATTGATTCTTCTTCTAGACTCTCGATTCTTTTCCATTGATCTACTGATTGCCAGTATTACACTGTTTTAATAATTGTACTTTTAATATATATCTCAATACTAGGTGGGGCTATTTTTTAAGTAAACTCTACTCCTATTGTGGGGCTCAAACTCACAACCCTAAGATCAAGAGTTGTAAGCTCTAGTGACTGAGTCAGCCAGTTGTAGGTGGGACTATTCTTAAATCATTACTCTTTTTGAGGCTTTTCAACTTATTCTATATTATGTATTTCTTCATCTGAACTTTAAAACCAACTCATGGAACACTCACCCCGCTAATTTTAGAAATACTCCTAGATGTAAAAATTAATTAAGGGAGGGAAATCGCAGAAGGGGGACCTCTAAGAGTTTGTAAAAAAGCATAAAAGCAAAGAAAAAACTGGCAAAAAAATAAAAGTCAAAATCAACTTTGTCAAAACTTTGGGTATTAGCCCAGACTTGCAGTAACATGGGGAGCATTTAGGCAAGAAAATAGCTGAATCTCAGGAAGGGCCACAAACACCGTGCATTTTAACTTACTCATCTTAGTCCCATTTCCCACGTTCCAGCTCAGCACAGCCTCAAAAGTAACAGCCCGCATTCCCAGGATTGGAGGGAGGAAAACAGGGCTGGAGCCTTAGTCCCAAAGAGAAGTCATCATGTTATCTGTCTGGTGGTTCCCCTCAAAAGGCTTGTCTTTTGACCACCTCAATCAACCTTACCCAGGGCTAAATGTTTCTGGGGAAGGGGGATGTTTTTGAATGTTTTACTAGGACAGTGGCCTGAGGCAACGGATAACAGGTGGGGCAGATGAAAAACTCATCCAAAAGCTTTAAAGGAAAGATGGAGGAATGAGATGTCCATAAGGGGTTTTGAAAATCTCAGGTATGTTTCTGGGAATCTACACAGCCATGAACATGCATAGGACCATGCACATGTTCAAAAACAGACCTGAAAATGTCCTACACTCTCACCTCTGATTGACCTTAAGGTTTGCACAAGTAGCTAACAAGGCTAAAAGCAGAGCTGTAAACTACATGGGTGATTACTGAACAAGTCCCTTAAAAGACACCCAGAGGTCCTTGGCAAAGACAAGGGAGACTTAATTGGTTTCAGGTGTATAGGGAAAGCTCTGTGCCATCATTAACTGATCATTGAGCTAACAAGCAGTGACTTCAATGGCCACAACAATAAAGATGAAGACTTCAGAGAATGAGTTCAGAAAAGTCACTAAGCAAACAAATGACTATGACAATAGACAGCAACAACAACAAGCCCCTGGAAGGCAGGGAGAATCTGATTCCCAGAGCTGCCACAAAGTATCATCAGAAATGCTTCATTTTCAACAATCAACCGTGGGACATACAAAGAAACAGAAAGGTATGACCCATACACAGGGGAGAAAAGCAACCAAAAGACGGTGATGCTGTCCCTGAGAAGCCCTATCACTGAGCTTACCAGACAAAAACTATAAATTAACTATTTTAAATATATGAAAACATACATTAATACAAGAACTTGTCCACAAATATTTATAGCAGCATTATTTATAGTAACCAAAATGAAACAACCCAAACGGGAATGGATGATGAATGGATAAACAAAATGTTGTACATCCATACAATGACATGTTATTAAACCATAAGAAGGAATAAAGTAGTGGTACATATGCTACATGAATGGACCTTAAAAACAATATCCTACATGAAAGAGGCCAGTCACAAAAGGCCACATATTCTATGACTCCATCCATATGAAATGTCCACAACAGACAAATCCTTAGAGACAGGCGGTTGCCAGGGGCTGGGGGATGAAGGAATGGGGACTGACTGCTACCAGGTACAAGATTTCTTTTGGGGATGATGAAAATATTCCAGAATTAGACCACGGTGAAGGTTGCACAATTTTTTCGACATACTAAAAACCATTTAATTGTACACTTTAGTATGATGAATTTTATGGTATGTGAATTATATCTCAATTTTTAAGTTAACCAAGAGAAAATTCAAGCAGTGGTGCACAGGGGTTAAATTGCAAGGCTTCTTGGGGTGCCTTGGTGTCTCAGTCTGTTGAACGCCCGACTCTGGGTTTTGGCTCAGGTCATGATCTCACAGTCTGTGGGTTCGAGCCCTATGTCAGGCTCCATGCTGATGGTGCAGACCCTGACTGGGATTCTCTCTCCCTCTCTCTCTGCCACTCCCCTGCACTCTCTCTCTCTCTCTCTCTCTCTCTCTCTCTCAGTAAATGAATATATTTTTTTTAATTGTAGGGCTTCTTCCATTTACTAGCTCTATGACCCTGTCACCTAACTTCATTTGTTGTGTCTGTCTCTTCATCCACCCCCCATTTCATAGGGTTGGGGATTAAGTGAGTCAGTATATGCAAGGTGCTTAGACCGGAACAAAGAAGAGATCAGTAAACGTGTTGTTTTTGGTAATGTGTTTATTAGGTTGTTGTTGACATTACCCTTTTATTCAGGTACAGGTGGTTCCTTTGCACTAACTCAGGTCTTTTTTGTGTGTTCCCCAGTACATTTTTAAGTTTCTTCACATAGATTTTGCACATTTTTTGTTATGTTTAATCCCACGCTTTTTAAAATCTTATTTTGTGTGACTGTCCATGGGATTTTCCATTGACCTCTATTAACTGATTGTTTTACATATAGAAGGCCTTTGATTTTTCTATTATTAATATATTAATTTTGTTCCCAACCACATCCTGAATTCCTTATTATTTATAATAGCTTTCCAGTATATTTTCCAGGATTTCCTGTAAATAATGTTATACTTAGTCTTAGAAGATTCTGGAAGGCTTCATTCTTTGACCGTGCTCTGGAATGACATATAGCACTAGAATTACACAGTCTTTAAAAATTTGGCAGAAGCTTTTTGTGAAATCTGTCTAGGACTACACTGCTGGGAGGAGGGTTTGTTGTTACTATTGATAATATCTCTATTTCTCTCAGAATAATTGGTTTCTTTGTCTTATCTATGCCTTCTGGGGCACTCTAGTAAGTCCTGAAAAACACATGTTTTTTATACAAAATCATGCTTATCACTCAAGTTTTTAAATGTATTTGCATAAGGCTGAGAAGATCATACTTTATGATACTTTTAAACTCTCAGTACATTTTCTTATTACTCCTTCACCACAAGGGTCTTTCTTACTATCCTTTTATAGCCACATCCTCTCCCCATTCCTGGTAACCACTAACCTGTTTTCATTTTCCACAGTTTTGTCATTTCAAGATTATGTTAAGTGGATCGAACATATGTAGTTTTTAAAGTGTTTTTTGTCACTCAGCATGATTCCTTCAAGATTCATCCAAGTTCCGAGATTTATTTGTAAGTGAAAAAAAGGAAGCTGATAAAGAGTATATTACAAAAAGCTTGCCATCGTTTTGTAATCAAGAAAAGGAGGGGCGCCCGGGTGTCTTGGTTGGTTAAACATCTGACTTCACGAGCCCCCCGTCTGGTTCTGCGCTAACAGCTCAGAGCCTGGAACCTGCTTTGGATTCTGTGTGTCTCTCTCTCTGCCCCTCCCCTGCTTATGCTCTGTCTCGCTCTGTGTCTCAAAAAATAAAATAAAATGTTTAAAAAAATATTTTAAGGAAATAATATATACATTTATTTTTTATAAAAGCATTATTGAGATAAAATTCACATATACAAAATTCACCCTTTGAAGTGCACAATTCAGTGGTTTTTAGTATAGTCACAAAGTTGTGCAGTCATCACCATTATCTAATTCCAGGATATTTTCATCACCCCAAAAAGAAATCCCGTAACTGGTGGCAGTCAATTCCAATTTTCCACACCCCCAACACCACCAGCTTCTGTCAACAACCAATCTACTCTGTCTGTAAGGATTTGCTTCTTCTGAACATTTCTTACCAATGTAATCACACACGATGTGGTCTTCTGTGACTGAGTCCTTTCACTTAGCATAATGCTTTCCAGGTTCATCCACGTTGTACTGTGTATCAGAACCTCCCTCCCTCTTGGGGCGCCTGGGTGTCTCAGTCGGTTAAGCACCGACTTCGGCTCAGGTCATGATCTCGCGGTCGGTGAGTTTGAGCCCCGCGTCGGGCTCTGTGCTGACAGCTCAGAACCTGGAGCCTGTTTCAGATTCTGTGTCTCCCTCTCTCTGACCCTCCCCCGTTCATGCTCTGTCTCTCTCTGTCTCAAAAATAAATAAAAACATTAAAAAATTTTAAAAAAAGAACCCCCTTCCCTGTTAAAGCTGAATAATATTCAATTATATGGATATACCACAATTTGTTTACCCATTTGTCAACTGATAGAAATATGGGGGTTTTTTTTCCACTTTTTAGCTACTAGGAGTAATGCTGCCATGAGCATTCATGTCTAAATTTTATGTGAATGTATATTTTCCATTCTCTTGGGTAGATACCTAGAAGTGGAATTTGTGGGCCTTATGGTTATATTAACATTTTAAGGAACTGACAAACTGTTTATCAAAGTGGTCACATTTGCTTACTTTTGCAAAACAAAACAAACCCTAAAGGGTAAATGAGAAACTAATTTTAAAAGATACTTAGCTATAGAGGGCAGAAGGAAGGGAAAGGATAAAGAGTATAAGGGATTGAGGTGGAAATGAAACGTCACTGAATTTACCTTTTTTTTAAAAAAAATTTTTTTTAACATTTATTTATTTTTGAGAGATAGAGTGAGACAGAGCATGGGTGGGGGAGGGGCAGAGAGAGGGAGGGACGCAGAATCCAATGCAGGCACCAGGCTCTGAGCTGTTAGCACAGAGCCCGACGCAGGGCTTGAACTCACAGACCACAAGATCATGACCTGAGCTGAAGTTGAATGCTTAACCAACTGGGCCACCTAGGCACCCCATTTACCTTTTTATATAGCTTTGAAATATGGCCCATGTGAATGCCTTTATGTTTAAAAAGTTGCAAAAAGAGCAAACTGTAAAAGTGAAAACAAAGAGAAACATAAATCCAGTTGTATATAAAGTTGGTAACACAAGCACATACACAAAAAGAATCCTTTCAAGTGACTTTTGAACATGGTATTATGACTGTATATCCTTAGTGGGACAGAAAGAATGGCACAGAAATAACAACTGATTTTTTTATTTTTATCAGTAATAATGGTATTGTAATATAAATTATTTTATTAATATTGTCAGAGAAAGCCAACAAGTATACATGCTATTGTGATTAAGAACTAAGATTTTCAGGGGCTCCTGGGTGCCCTAGTCAGTTGGGTGTCCAACTCTTGATTTTGGCTCAGGTCATCATCCCAGCGTTGTGGAATTGAGCCCCAGGTCGGGTTCAACACTGAGCACTGAGCGTGGAGCCTGCTTAGGATTCTCTCTTTCTCTCTTGCGCTCTCTCTCTCTCTCTCTCACCCCCTCTGCCTTTCTCCCCTGCTCACATGCTCTTTCTCTCTCTCTCTAAAATAAAAATAAAGGTAAAAAAGAAACTAAGATTTTTGGTGTAAAAGAAAAGGATATGAATATAAAGTCAAAGGAAATGTAATGTTGAATTTGAATTGGAGGTATCATATAAATTCATGACTTGTAATTCTGACCCACTCAAAGACCTAGGAGTAATGACACGCCCGTAGCAATAAGCACCAGGTCTTCATTTGTGAATGCTATTCTCTAAAAGAAGCAGGCCACCATGGAGAAACAGCTCATTCCAGATCAAAGGCAGAAAAAGTATAAGGTGAGACAGAAGTGTTTTGGTTGTGTTGGAAAGTAAGGAAACAATCCAAGATCAAAAGGGAGATGACGGGGACTCTCAAAATTACATTCGTGCCAACCGGAAAGGAGTTCCACTGGCTAAATTTGTAACAAACTGCATATCAAAAAGAATAATGCCTATAGTTGATGGTTAATATCTGTAAACTGAGGCTAATCTTTACTACCTCATTGGATTCCTGTAAAAATTAAATGTTTATGCAAGGAAAAATGCCTGACACAGGATAGTTGCTGAAGATTTTGTTTCTCTTCCCCTTCATACCCCATGAAGCCTTGAGAGCCTAAAGGTAGCTTAAGTTCTCAAAGGGAAAGGGTCCTGGAAGGCTACAGAAAACTTATTTGAAAAATTTTTTAAATAGTTGCTTGCCTCCCAGAGTGGCCCTGTCAGTGCCAACAATGCCCCCAAACTGGTGCTCGCATGTGAGCCATGCTTCCAGATCAAATCACATATCTGCCTCACCCCTAACCTCTAGACCTTTTAAATCTGAATGCAAAGCCAAAACTCATCATATCTCATCCAAAGGAGTGTGTTATAATCAGAACAGGCTCATGGCTATAATAAAGAACTCTAAAGTATCAGAGTTTCCACATAACAAAAGTTCATTTCTTGCTCATGCCACAGCATAATGTTCAGCGGTGGTGCTCTGCTCCACAATCATTCAGGATCCAGACTCTTCCAGGCCATCTTCCTCCTCTGATGGGCAAACAGAGAGAGCATAGAGGATGGTGTATACGTTTTCCCAAGGGCCAGGCCGTAGGCTGGAAGTGGCCTCACTGGGAAATGTAGCCTCACTGGATTTCCCAGCAGGAAAAAGGAAAAGAGGGTTGGTGAAACCCATCAAAAGGAACAGGCTCTCGAAAGTCAGGAGCCCCAGAAGGGCAAATAATCCTTCTGATCTGAATGATTTTGCTGCTGGAAAGCTGGAAGCAGTTCAAAATAAATGTTTCAATGTAGAAAGCAATAAAAACAATGAAGATAAAGGAAAAGAGAGTCAAGTAGCCCAAGAGGTTGACAATTAGTGCTAAGGAGGGTGCAGGTGAGTTTCACATTCAGATCCCACATATGCTCTGAGACTCAGTTTTCCTGATCTGGGACCACTTTGCTTTAATTCCCTCCTACACTGCTAATGACATTTTCATTCTCTTGTGTTTGTTCTGATACAGAGACTGATAAGTACTCTGTAAATATAAAGTTTTCTATCACTGCTAAGTAAATATTCATTTTGGGGGACTCTTATTGGAAAGGGTTAACTGAAATTCCAAATTCAAATTAAATTAAAGAAACAACCTTTAAAATTACACATCTTCCATAGACCAACTCATATTTAACTAAGTCTTCTTCAAATATAAATGCTATTGCTAAGATTATCAAGCCTATTGAAGACTTTTCACTATATGAAATTTTAGATTTCATTGTCAATCAAAATAAATTCAAATTCTATATGTAAATACAAGGTTTCCATGTATATATTTACTTGTTATGTGTAGTAATAATTCCTTCCTCAATTCATGTCTCCCTTCACCGCCACCCCATTGTTTTGCTTTCCTTTACAGCAAAACTCCTTCAAAGAGTTGTCTATACTTGCCATCTCTCTGTCTCTCCTCCTCTTCTTTCTTCCTTCCCCAGCCACAGAAACTGATCTTGGCAAGACCACCAGAGACCTTCATATTTCCAGATCCAAGAGTCCATTTTCAGCTCTCTTCTTATTTGACAAGTTAACCTCTCCATCCTTCTGGAAACACTTTCTTCACTCAGCTTCCAGCACACCACTTTCTCTTGGTTCTTCTTCTTTACTGATTTCTCCTCATTTTCTTTTGCTGCTTTCTCTTTATTTCCTTGACCTGTAAATATTGGAGTACTCCAGGTCTCAGGACTCTTTTCTTTATTTATAGCCTCTATAGATGAGACCATGTCTAGTCTCATATCTTTAAATATCATACACAGAGTGACAACTCCCAAATTTATGTCACCAGACAGGATGTCTGCAGTCCTTGAACTCAGATTCATACAGCCAGTGTTCCACTAGACTTCCAGTTTAAAGGATATCTCAAAGTTAATACATCCAAACCCAAAACCCTGATTCCCCACCCTTCCCCAAACCTGCACTTCCCTAAGTCTGCCTCATCTCAGTAAATGGCAAGTTCATTCTTCCAATTGCTGATTGTGGACCTTGAACCACTGTTGACTCCTCTCTCTCTCTCTCTCTCACTCTCTCTCTGCCTCTCTCTCTCATATACCACATTAAATCTATTAACAAATCATTTCAGCTCTACATTCAAAATATTTCCAGAACCTGACTGCCTCTCACCAACTCTATCAAATAGAAAAATATCAAGAAGTTCTCCAAAAGTTGGAAACTTAACAGAATACTTCCAAATAATTTATGGCTCAAAGAGTAAGCTTCAAAGGATATCAAAAACTATATTGAACTCAATGAAAATTAAAATTACAATGTATCAGAATTCATGGGACACAGCTAAATCAGTGCTGAGACGGAAATTTGTTGCACTAAATGCATACAATTAGAAAAGACGAAAGGTCTCAAAGCTCCCACCTTAAGAATCCAGGGAAAAAAAGATCATAATAAATTCAAAAGAGGCAGAAGAAAGGCAATAATAAAGATAAAAGCAGAAATCAAGGAAATTAAACATTAAAACGATAAGTGAGAGAGGAGAGGGAAGAGAGAGTTACTGCTGAGCCAGGGAAGAATCTGAAGCTCACAGATGTGGTAATTTTCCTAGGACCACATGAGATGAGATTCAAATTAGGGTCCTCTGCTTCACAATAACTCACTCATTTCCAGTTGGAAAGAGAAATTGTGATCAACATATACAACTGGGGGAAAAAATCCCACATACCCTTCAAAAGAACCCAGGTTTGGTTTTCAGACATTTTAGTTCAAAGATCTATTACATCTATTGGAGTCATCTGTTGTATTTGCCACCCAATATTCATTCTTCCTTCTTAGAGTAACTACCTTGGTTCTCCTTCCCATCCTAGCCCACAAGAGGGTTCATCCTCTTCAGGCTCCTCAGCCAATCAAAACAGGGATAGCCTTATCACTCTGGTTATTTCAGAAATTGGCATGTGACCCAACAAATCCCAATAAGGTTTTGCTTACATTTTTTTGAGAACTGTTCTTTTCCACATGTCCTGGATCAGAGAGGATATAAGCTGTTAGATCCTACAGGTGTCTTGCCACCACTAAAGGACAGCCTTTCAGAGAACAGAACCAGAAAAGGTAGAGCCAATAGCTGGAGAGAGAAACTGAGTCTTGATGGTATCTTTAGAACCACGCATCAATCTGGACCTGAAGTCAGAGTTTTTCAGTCATGAGAGTTAACAAATTCAGGTTTTATGTAAGTCCATTTGAATTGATTTTTCTGTTACTTGGAACTGAAAGAGTCCTTATTAAAGCACCATCACACTGTTCTTCTTTGAAATAAATCAAACTTTTCCAAAGATAAAGCCAGGAATGGTGAGGGTTTTCAGTTGTATTTAATCATAAAATAGAGTTGCCCCCCAATTTTTCCCTTTGGACCAGAACCCACCAAGAGGTTCTTCTGTATGCCAAAGGGCATTGGGCCAACTAATCCTCTGAGCCCTTGGTTCACTTCCCTGAGTCCTTCCAATGAAATAATAAACACTGACAATGAATAGTCACTTGTCTGTATATACACAGGTGATACCTGTTATTGTAAATAATGGTTTTGGATATATTAGAGAGCGGGGTATGTAGGCCAAATGCAAGGGTGACTAGACACAGAATGAGTCAGTGATGCATCCCATCCAAGCTTACATTTTTTATGGACCTTGAGTCAAATGGTGGCCCCCTAGAAAAGATGTGTCCATCCCTAATCCCCAGAACTTGTGAATATCACTTTATAGCAAAAGAGTGAAGACTGTGTTATATGGCAAAAGATGTGATTAAATTAAGGATCCTGAGAAGAGAGTATCCTGGATAGTCTGGGTGTACCCTGACTGCAATCACATGTAGCCTCATACAAGAAAGGGGCAGAAAAAGAGAAGAAAGACACACAGACAAAAGGCAATGTGAAGACAGAGAACAGAGATGTGACCACAAGCCAAGGAATGTTGATAGCCACCAGAAGACGGAAGAGGTAAGAAATGGGTTTTCCAGAGGGACCACAGCGCTGCTGACACCTTGATTTCAGACTTGTGGCCTCCAGAATGGCGAGAGAAAAAAATTTCTGTTCTTTCAAGCCACTCAGTTTGTGGTGATTTGTTATAGCAGCTACAGGGAAATAATAAGTCTTGTTAGAGTAATATTAGGCCATTGAGATTAATTTCAGCTCAGACATTTGGTAGGAAACACCAGCAAAGGACACCAGACAGCTAATGTTTGTATAGTGCTTCCTAAGTTCCAAGTAATATTCTAGGTACTATGCACATATTAACCCACTTAGTTATTAAAGTTACCTAGAGGGCACCTGGGTGGTTCAGTTGGTTAAGCGTCTGACTTCAGTTCAAGTCATGATCTCATGGTTTGTGGGTTTGAACCCCATGTCAGGCTCTGTGCTGCCAGCTCAGAGCCTGGAGTCTGCTTCGGATTCTGTGTCTCCCTCTCCCTTTAACCTTCGCCTGCTCACACCCTGTCTTCCCCCCTCCCTCCCTCTCTCTCTCTCAAAAATAAGAAAGAAAGAAAGAAAGAAAGAAAGAAAGAAAGAAAGAAAGAAAGAAGAAAGTTACCCTAGGAGATAGGTATTACTATATTATTCCATTTTACAGATAAGGAAACTGAGGCACAATGAGAACTGGTATTTAGGTACAGGTAGAGCTAGTTCCAGAGTGTATGCTCTTGATCACATCACTCTCTAGCAGTTACTATGTGGAAAAGGAATCAATCAGGCACATGGGGATTAGTCTACATCAGAGGTTCTCACTTCTGGTTGTACTTTCAAATCACCTTTAGGCTTTAGGAACCCTAAAGGGGAAGAGTCACACTGAAGACAAATTATTCAGAATCTTCAGCATAGAATCTTGAACATCAGTAGTGCTTAAGATTTCCATCAGATGATTCTAATGTGAAGCCAAGGTTAAAAAACACTGACATAATAACCTCCAATTTGCACATTTAACTAATTTTTTCAAGTTGGCTTTGACCAGATGTTTGGCTTCTCCAAAGGCTATGCCTACACAGAGAAATTAGATTGCCAAACCTAGTAAAAGGTCTAATTCAGCAAAACCACGTTGTTTTTTCCTGAAGTGGAATAGCTGACCATTTACTATTAAGGGCTGGACCATGGGAAAAATTCAATGTGAGGTGTCCCCAAAGCAAGGATCCTGAGACTTCTTGTCATCTTGCTTTGACACCCTACAAGTGAAGATAGTTAGGTTCCGTTATCCACCCCTAGTAGATATCTTCTGGTTTGAATCATCTAGTGGTCATGATCCAGTAGATCTATTTTAATTGTGAAAAACATTGAAATGATTAGCTCATGAAGACTTAAAATAAATGAAGCCATTTTGAAGTTTTCTGTTTATGTTTTTTTATATCTTCATATTTGTGTCCTGGTAGTGCTGGGGGCTCACTCACTCACTTCTCCCTCTTCCTGCCTCTACCTCAACAGAGAAGTTCAATCTGAACATGTAATGAACTACCAAAGTTTTAAGGAACTTGGAGGGTTCCTCTGAGTGATAGAAAGATAATCATCATACAAGAGACATACTACTATTGATCACTATTTATACCCCCAAAGATCAAAATCTGAGTATACAAATAGAATCAGATCAACCTCTTGGCCTGAGTAACTAATCAATTAATTCGAATAACTAGTTAAACTTTTTTTAAAAAAAATTTTTAAGTGTTTATTCATGTTTGAGAGAGAGAGAGAGAGAGGTGAGAGTGGGCAAGAGAGAGTGGGCAGAGAGAGAGGGAGACAGAGAAACCGAAGCAGGCTCCAGGCTCTGAGCTATTAGCACAGAGTCCAATGCAGGGCCCAAACCCATGAACTGTGAGATCATGACTTGAGCCAAAGTCAAAAGCTTAACCAACAGAGTCACCCAGGTGCCCCTAACTTATCTTTTCAAGTTGACTGTTTGAGGTGGGTTTTGGCACTGTGTAGGAACACCTGCTCAGCCATTCACTCCAACTGCTCTTGACAAAATAAGTAAATTGTAGATAGCAACATGGGGTGATTTTCAGCTTGAAGCACAAAATCCAGTAAGCTTTGCAGGCTCAGGGCAAAGTATGTAGACTGTTGGACACAAATACATCATCTCTCTAGGCTACAACTTTGTCCCCTTTATTTTTCATTGTTTGCAAAAAGAAATTTATGGTTTTCTAATTCCAGCTCTTTGGCTTTATACTGCAGCCCAGCTTTATTTTTTCTTTTTGTTTTTGTTTGTCTTGCCAGTTTTTAAATATAATTTATTGTCAAGTTAGCTAACATACAATGTATACAGTGTGTTCTTATCTTCAGGAGTAGATTCCCATGATTCATCGCTTACATACGACACCCAGTGTTCATCCCAACAAGTGCCCTCCTCAATGCCCATCACCCATTTTCTTCTCTCCCCCATCACCCCCCCACCAACCCTCAGTTCGTTCTCTGTATTTAAGAGTATCTTATGGTTTGCCTCCCTCCATTTGAAACTATTTTTCCCCTTCCCTTCCCCCATGGTCTTCTATTAAGTTTCTCAAATGCCACATATGAGTGAAAACGTATGATATCTGTCTTTCTCTGACTGACTTATTTCACTTATGTAGCCCAGCCTTATAGGGCTTCTCATGCTGTTCGGAAACTGTTCTATATAGCCATGTAGCAATGAGGCCTATATAGTGCCATCATTCTGAGAACTTCTGAGAAATTTCTACCTTGATTTAAATATTGTCCTGGCACTCAGTAGCCCCAATCAATGAGTACCATTTTTTTAAATTTTATTTAAATCCAAGTTAGTTAATATACAGTGTAATAATGATTTCAAGATTGGAATTTAAAGATTCATCACTTACACATAATACCCAGTGCTTATCCCAACACCCATTTATAAAGGAAACCACTTTCAAGGGCAAAATGGGTGATGGACATTGAGGAGGGCACTTGTTGAGATGAGAACTGGGTGTCGTATGTAAGCAATGAATCATGGGAATTTACCCCCCAAACCAAGAGCACACTGTACATGCAGTACATTAGCCAACTTGACAATAAATTATATTTGGGGCGCCTGGGTGGCGCAGTCAGTTAAGCGTCCGACTTCAGCCAGGTCACGATCTCGCGGTCCGTGAGTTCGAGCCCCGCGTCGGGCTCTGGGCTGATGGCTCAGAGCCTGGAGCCTGTTTCCGATTCTGTGTCTCCCTCTCTCTCTGCCCCTCCCCCGTTCATGCTCTGTCTCTCTCTGTCCCAAAAATAAATAAACGTTGAAAAAAAAATTAAAAAAAAAAAAAAGAAAGGACACCACTTTCAAAAATGGATCTGCCTCAGTGCATCTCCCTCCTACATCTCCATTCCATTGTTCATGCTGATGAAAAAAGGAAAAGCCTTTTCTGAGGTCTCTGTGGCAGAATTTACCATGCGAAAGTTTCAGTCCTGACATTCATAAGCATCTGCTGCTATCTCCCACACTCTATCCCCCAACTTATAGTCATGGAGCCACGGGACTCATGAAAAGTAACCCCCCATTCTCCTATCATGCTTAGCTCTCCACAGGTTTAGAAACTTGTACCATGGGACCCAAAGTCCATTGCACATTAAACCTGAGAACAGAAAAAGTAATAGTTACAATGAAACAAAGGAAACTATTACAGACAGAATGTTTATGTCCCCCCAAAATTCATAGATTGAAATCTAATCCACAATGTGATGGTATTTGGAGATGGTGCCTTTGGAGGTAATTAAGTCATGAAGGTTGAGCCTTCGTGAATGGGATTAGTGCCCTTATAAAAAGAGGCAAGAGAGCTCACTCACCCTATTCCCACTATGTGAGGATACAACAGAAAGTCAGCCACCTGGAAGCCAGAAAATGGCCATCAACCAAACTGAACCTTGCTAGCACCATGATCTTAGACTTCCAGCCTCCGGAACTGTGAAAAATAAATTTCTGTTGTTGATAATCCACTCAGCTTATGGTGTTGTATTATATGAACCTGCACTAAGATCAAAACACTCAGAACAAATTGGTGGAAAGTTTAGAAACACAAACCAATGAGCTTAGCATAGTAAAACTGAGTACAAGTAGAGGCCACCAAAATCAACAAGTAAACAAGTCCTGCAAAATGTTCAAATTTTCAAAGATAAATGCTAAAACCCATTGGAGGGACTTTAGCTTCCAGTCAACATGGAGTCAACAAGGACTAGATTTATCATCCAGGCTGAACAAAAATACAAACAAGACAAATTATACAAAACAATGATTTATAAAACATTGAACATCAGGCAATGAAAGACAAAGATCCCTGAGAGACACACACACACACAAATGATGTGAGCTTATAACTCATCTAGTTTACTTCGAGAGAGAGTTTTCCTTCCCAGGAAAGATGCCCTTCTCTCAGACAGAAGTTTGCAGATTGGCTGCATTGAAGAAAGAGAACTGAGATTCCAGATCAAGATATCTAGAAGTCTCAGGAGAGAGTACTGAAGATGAGAGATATACAAAGAGACCTGCGTCTCAATTATTCAGCGGAATCTTAATTAATGCACTTATGTAAGGAAAGGATCACTCAAAAGGATTAAAGGCAATAGTGCCTAGTGCTTACACATGGCCAGGCATAGAGCCCCTTCCTACCAGCTAGACAGAGAAATATGGTACATTGGGTAGAGTATTCATAAAGTGCTTACCTCAGAGGAGAGGATTAATTATCCCTGTCACCAGCACTCTTCTAGAACCACTTAAAAACTCAGATCAAGTCCTGAAAGGATCAAAGTATTTCCAAGTAATTCAACTGCATCCCAGAAAAAAGTCAAGAATATTTATAGAAATACAAACATATTTAACATTCAAATAGCTACCTATGACCATCCAATCAAAAATTTCCAGCCATACAAAGAAATGGGAAACATCCCCCTTCATGAGAGGAAAAATCAATCAAAACTGACACAGAAATGACACAGATGTTAGAATTAGCAGACAATGACATTAAAGAAGTTATTATAACTGTTCCAGTTATGGAATGAATAAGTCATGGGGATAAAAGATACATCATAGGGAATATAGTCAGTGGTATTATATAAGCATTATAGGGTGACAGACAGTAGCTTCACTTGTGGTAAGCATAGCATAATGTATACTGCTCAAATTGCTGTTGTACACCTAAGACTAATATAACATTGTGTGTCAATTATACCTCAATTTTTAAAAAACCACCTATTATAACTGCAATCCATGTTCATAAAGTTAAGTAGCAATGTGGAGGATAGCAAAAAGACCAAAATCCCACTTCTAGTGATTGAAACTATAATGTCTAAGTTGAAAATATCCCAGATGGAATTGAAAACATAAGACACTGCAGAAGACTATGAATTGAAGACACAGCAATAGAAACTACTTCAAATGAAGTACACACAAAAAAAATAATCCAAAAAGGAAGGAAGGAAGGAAGGAAGGAAGGAAGGAAGGAAGGAAGGAAGGAAAGAAAGGAGAGAGGGAGAGAGAGAGAGTGAAGGAAAGAAAAAGAAAAGAAGAAAGAAAGAAAGGAAGAAAGAAAGAAAGAAGAGAGAAAAAGAAAGAAAGAAAGAAAGAAAGAAAGAAAGAAAGAAAGAAAGAAGAGAAAGAAAGAAAGAAAGAAAGAAAGAAGCATCAGTGAGCTGTGGGATGGTTTTACACATGCATGGGCCTCACAAATATGTAATTGCAGTTTCTGAACAATAGGAGAATGAAGCAGGGAGATGAAGAATAATGTACAAAAATTAACCAAATTTAATGAAAACCTTAAATCCGCAGACCTAAGGACTTTAAAAAACCCCAGCATTAAAGTCATGATGAAAACTACACCAAAGAATATGATAGATTACTCAAAACCAGTGATAAGAAGAAAACACTAATAGCAGTCAGAGGTTAAAAGACACATGTACCGAGGAACAAAGATATGAAGGACAACAGACTTCTTTTTATAAACAATTCAAGCAAGATGACAATGGAGCAGCACGTGTCAATTACTCAAAGAGAACAGCTGTCATTCCAGAAAGCCATATCCTGGAAATGTATATCTCCAAAAACAAAGGAGACACAAAGACATTTTCAGATAGTCAAAATCTAAGAGAAATAAAGTTCTTGAGGCAAAATAAAAAATAATACCAGATATAAATAGGGATCAATCTCCAAAAGTGAAGAACATCAGAAATGGCAACTATATGGGTAAATATGTAAGTTTTTATGATTTAAATCTCCTTAAAAGATAACTGACTGTTTAAAAAGATAATAGCAATATGGTGGAGCTTTTTATAGCATGTATATATGTAAAACAAATAATGACAATAGCATAAATTTCAAGAGATGACATGGAAGTATTTATTCTTATTCTTACACTGTACATGAAGGGGTATACTATTACTTGAAGGGAGACTGTGATAAATTTAAGATACGTGCAATAAATCTTTAAGCAAACTAACAAAAGAGTTATAGCTAATAAACCAAAAAAGATATAAAGTGAAAAAAGTTAACAATCCAAAAGATGGAAGCTGGAGGAAATGGGAACACATAACAGAGGGAAAAATAGAAACAAACAGCAATATTCCATAATGGAATTAAATTATAAATTAGTAACATAAAATATCTGAAAAATCCCTAAACATTTGGAAACTAAAAAGCGCCCTTCCAAAGAATCTATGAATCAGAGAAGGAATAAAAAATATAAGACATTTGAAAATGAATTAACATGAAAACAACATATAAGAATTTGTGAGGTGCCATAAGCAGTTTATTTGTGTGAAATTCATAACAATACGTGCCTATACTACAAAAGGGAGAAGGTCTCAATCTATAACCTTAGCTTCTGCCTTAAGAAAGTAGAAAAAGGAGAGCAAATTAAAGCCAAAGCAGGAGGAAGATAGATATAAGTATCAAAGCAGAAAACAAATAAATAGGAAACAGAAAAACCAATAGAGAAACTAAATAAACCCAAAATACAATTCCTTGAGAAGATTAATAAAATTGATAAAGTTCTAACTAGACATATTGGGGCAGAGTGAGAAGACATAAATTACCATTATTTAGAATGACAGAGGTGACATTCCCACAGATTCTACAGGTATTAAAAGGATATTTATCAAGTAACATGATTATATTTTAAGGGATCTTTAACATCCTAACTCAAAGTATCCATATGGAAAGTGACAATTTCAGGAGTTAGTGACATCATAGCAGCTTAGTAGAAGAAATCTTACACATGAATGGTGATTCTTCCTTCAAAGCAAATCCCTCAAAGCAGTGCCTACTTGTAGGAGTGTCTTGATCTCTGTGGCATTTAATCGCATGGTCAGTTTGCAAAGTACTTCTTGAAATCTTGTTAATATCAGTGTTATTTCTTCTATTAGGTTTAGTAAGAGTTAAACCATATTACAAGAAACATATAACATATTACAAGAAAAAAACAGAAGCCTAAAGTATCAGCTATTTATATCACTTTATATTCCCACCCTTATCAATGTTAATTCATACATGTTGATGTGAATTTTTCAGAGCGTACTCTTTATGGGCTACTTTTTTTTACTAAATGACTTTATACGCTTATTTTCATCATATAATCCAAAAAACTAATATTTTTCAGTAAACATGATATTCAATCATATTGATTATAATCAGAACTCAATTATAGGGCATCTAAGTAACTTCCAGTATTTCACAGTTGTAAATAATAACATAACTTTGTATAAATTGATTTATTTTAGATTATTTCCCTTGAGTAGTTCCCCTAAATGAAATTTCTGGGCCAAAAAAAAAAAAAGTGAACAATTGTTCAGCTATTGGTAAACATTGCCAGATTAGATTCATAGAAACTTAGAACAATTCTCAGTGACACAGGGCCACACATACATATAATTTTCTCACTGGCCTACCTGCAGTTTTTTTCATCCTTATTGAGGTATAATTAAGAATCAAGGGCACATATTTAAAGTATGTAATTAAGTATGTAATTTGATAAATTACTATCGTGATATCAAATAATGAACATATTCATCACCAACAAATTTTGCTCATACCCTTCATAATCCCACCTTCTATCCCTCTTTTTCCCTAGGAAACCACTGATACTTTTTTTTTTAATCTTTATTTATTTTCGAGAGAGAGAGAGAGAAAGAAAGAGAGAGAGACAGAGCATGAGTGGGGGAGGAATAGAGAGACAGAGGGAGACACAGAACCTGAAGCAGGCTCCAGGCTCTGAGCTGTCAGCAGAGAGCCTGACCAAACTCACGAACCACAAGATCATGACCTGGACCAAAGTTGGATGCCCAATGGACTAAGTCATCCAGGTGCCCTAAGAAACCACTGATACTTTAAATACCACAGATTGGTTTCAATTTCATATAAATGGAATCATAACGCATGTATTCTTTTTTGCCTGGTTTCTTTTATCCAGAATAATTATTTTTTAGTTTCATCCCATGTTGTACCATGTATCAATAGTTAATTCTTTTTTTTTTAAGTTTATATATTTTGAGAGAGAGCATGAGGAGGGGAGAGGCAGAGAGAGAGAGAGGGTGAGAGCGAATCCTAAGCAGGCTCTGGGCTCAGCACAGAACCCAGAGTGGGGCTCAATCCCACAAACCATAAATCATGACCTGAGGCAAAATCGAGAGCCCAACTGTCTGAACTCCCCAGGCACCCCAAAAATTAATTCATTTTTTAAAATTTTCTTTTAATGTTTATTTATTTTTGACAGAGAGAGAGAGAGAGAGAGAGAGAGAGAGAGAGAGCGCATGAGTGGGGGAGGGGCAGAGAGAGAGAATCCAAAGCAGGCTCCAGGCTCTGAGCTGTCAGCACAGAGCCTGATGTGGGGCCCGAACTCACAGACTGCGAGATCATGACCTGAGCCGAAGTCAGAGGCTCAACTGACTGAGCCACCCAGGCGCCCCCAAAATTAATTCATTTTTATTGATGAGTACGATTCTATTATATGATTACACCTCAGTTTGTGTGCTTACTCACCTATTTATGGACGTTTGGGTTGTTTCCAGGTTTTGGCTATCAAAACTAAAACTGCCATGAGCATCTTCATACACATCTATGTATGAATATGTGCTTTTATTTCTATCAGGAAAAGAGCTAGCAAAAGGAATGGCTAGGTCATATGGTATGTTTCTGTTTAACTTTTTAAGAGACTGTCAAAGTGTTACCCAAAGTGATTGCCATTTACATTCCCATAAACAATGTATACAAATTAGTATGGTCAGTCTTTAATTTTAGCCATTCTAGTGGATGCATAGTGGTATCCCACGGGGTGCTTCAATTTACATTTCCCTAATGACTAATGATGTTGAGCATCTATTCATGTTTTTATTTTCCTTTATTTCTCTTTAGCAAAGTATCTGTTCATATCATGAGACGCAAGAGCAATTCATTAGAGAAAGAAAAGTATTTTCAGGAATGATACTAAAACAAATGGATATCCATACCAAAAAAAGAACTTTGATTCACACTTCTAAGCCTATATAAACGTTAACCCAAGATGGATCATATGCATAAATGTAATACCCTAAACTCTAAATCTTTTATTTATTTATTTATTTATTTATTTATTTATTTATTTTTCCTTAATCTTTTAAGGAAACAAAAGAGAAAATCCTTGTGACCGTAGCTTACACAAAGATTTCTTAGAGATGACACCAAAAGCACAAAAACAAATAGAAAAATTGGGTGGCATTAAAATTTTAAGCTTCTGATTTTTCAAAAGACATGGCCAGGAGAATGAAAAATACAAGCCACACAGACTGGGAGAAAATATTTGCAAAGCATGTATCTGGGAAAGTATTTGTACCCAGAATATATAAAGAACTTGCAAAACTCAATAATAAGAAAACAAAGGACCCAGTACTCTAATATTTAGATTTGTTTACCAGATATATGACTTTGGACAAGTAAACAACATTTATGGAGAGACTGAAGTGAGAACTCGTACTGCTGTTCAAAGAGAGCAAATAGGGGCAGGAGAGAGACAGACACTGCACACAGAAAAGGATCTTGGGATGTTTCATGGTCAGCTATGTCAAAAGCATATTGCCTATTTTCTTCACAGTAACTTCTAGGGTCAGCCTTGACAACATAGAATTTTGAAAAGAGCTTGGAGCCTGATTAAGGTTTGGGTAGTAGGATTGGATATTATGGCATACATTTGAAGGATATTTGGTATTAAAAAGAGGAGAAGCATTCCAAGTCAATGTACATAAAGCACTGGACAATTTTAAGTCATAAGCCATCAGGCCCCTTTTCCTGACCGAACATCACATGCCCACCCACAAATTTGGGAATAGACCATTCTTTGAGGGCCAGACCAAGTGCCCGCCCATTACTCCCACTCAGTCCCACCAATCACTGCACTCAGATGGAGCGCTGTCATTTGTGAAATAGTATTAATAACAGCAATTGCCTCAAGGACAAAATGAGATAACCAAAGTAAATGTTGTGACATCATTCCTGGAATCCCCAGAGCTCAATAAATGTTGGGTTCTCCTTTCCTTTGTCCCCTTCCCCAACCAAATAGAAGGCAAATCACATTGCTGGCCCCACTTCAGAAAGTTCTTTAATTTAGAGCTCCTACGCTGAGCTCTTATTAAAGGATTCTGGGTTGAGCACAGTGACTTTTGAAACAACCTGAGTCCAGATTTGGATGGCCCCTTTGCCATATGTGGCAGGGAGTCAAAAAGCAGAGGGGGAGGTGCTCCACGCTCCAGAACCAAGTTGCCAGGCTCTGGAAAAAATCAATAGGTAGACAACTTTTCTATATATGTAGAAAAGAAAACACTTATGTCCTCCCTCCTGCTTGCTGAGAGCCCATCATCAGAGTATCACTCTTGGTCCTTCCACTGTTCCTCACTCATTCCTCCTCAGCGAAGAAGTGAATTGCCTGATTGGTAAACGTACAAACTTACAGCACCTCTCAGGAGGTGTACACAGCTCAGCCCTTCTCTCCCTCTGCTGCCTTTTGAAAATAGGCTCCACAGAGAAAGACCTACGGTTGTTCAGCTATGGGTGTTGCTGAGTATTTTTGAGGTATAGTGTTAGGAAGCTCACATGATCTAAAATGTAAGCCACGTTCCCCCAAATCAACTTTAATTAACTCTACTAACAGTAGTGATTGTTGCCTAAGTCTTAGGTTTATCTCTCAGTTGGTTCTGAACTTGGGTAGGAGGAGGGAGTGTCCTCTATTTAATGCACACTCAGGCACAGACAAGACATTCAGTGACAGGACTGTGTCCTCCCCAATTAGGTCTGTATCTTCCTCAATTTGCATTTTCCCACCTGCCCTAGACCTCTCAGACTGACATTGCCACCACCCAACTTTCACACCAGAAAGAATGATAGACACATAATGATGATTCTTTCTTGCCTTCCTCCTGGAGAGCAAGCACCGGGAGGTGCTTCTCTGTGTCTCCTATGGGACCTAGCATGCTTCTGAGCATGTGGAACACTGACAAAGAATCAGAAGGCCGAGTTTAAGCCCCATGCTGCCCCTTCCTGGCCATGTGATGTCATACACATCACTTCACCAGTTTGGATCATTGTTTCCTTATCTTATTTGTTCATTTTAAGCAGCATTACGTGAGATTTAAAATGAGCAAGAAGTTCGTCCTTTCTTCAATGTGGCAAAAATGAAATGGTCAAGATCTCTTAAAGCTTGTTTACATTTTTGGCAAACAGAGCTCTATATTTTTCAGATGTGCTTATGATGTCATCCCATTTAGATGTAAACTCCAAGACTCCTCCTATTTCCCACAGGGTTCAGATAAAGGACTTGGAACCTAGGAATTCTCAGTAAATGATGTCACTACCAAATTCATGTTTAAATGCACCAGAAATTTTCTAGAATCTGCCCATTGCTTTGCTACAGGATTTAACAAAATTTTATTATGGTATTACCTGAAATACAATTTACTGATTGTAAAGCTATGCCATTCATGGTTTTCTTAAGGAGAGGCCGGCAAAAATTAATGGTCCACAGGCCAGAGAAGGAACACAACCACATTCATTTGTGCACATATTACCTGTGGCTGCTTTCACGCTATAACTGCAGAGTAGAGTAGTTGCAGCAGAGACTATATGCCTGCCAAGCCCAAAAGAGTTACTATCTGGCGTTAACCCTGATTCTAAAGAACCCTTTAGTTACTCTTACTTGATCAAATTATGCTTCGTGAATGTCCTTAACTTCTGATCAAGTGACAACAAAAATGTAGCTCATCCTGCTTTTCTTCTCAATCTGCAAGAGAAGAAGCTTGTCTAGATGGTTTCCAACATAGGCATCACTCAACACTGATTCTTAGCCAATGAGTCGTTTCCTTCATAAGGATTTTAGAGGGTTTTTTTTTTTGAGTTTTTATTGTTTTATTTTACATGTAAGGACACATTTTTCTTTTTTTTTAATTGAAATAGATTTATACACAGCGTTACATTAGTTTCAGGTGTACAACATAGTGATTTGACAAATTTATATATTATTCTATGTTCACCACAAGAATAGCCACCATCTGTCACGATACAATGTGATTATACTAACATTGACTGTATTCCCTGTGGTGTACCTTTCATCCCGGTGACTTATTCATTCCATTACTGAAAGCCTCTATTTTCCATTCCCCTTCACCCATTTTGCCCATTCTCCTCATCCCCTCCCCTCTGGCAACCATCAGTGTGTTTCCTGCATGAGGTTGGATTACTTCTGAATATTTGAGACATCAGCACTGCTTGTGAGATTGGAGAAGCACTGGCAAGGCACATCCGGAGATTCGAGTCCCAGCCCCCTCTTTGCCCCTAATTCTTGGTGCTTTATTTCTGTAAAATGAGGATGCTGGATGAAGTTTCCTTAGAGAAGATAATCATGATCCAGTGTGTAAAGTGTCTCACAGAAGGCCACACTGGCTGCTATGAAAGCCCAAGGAATGGTATCACCCCTGGATTTACAGAGAAGGGACTCAGAGAAAGCTTCTTGAAGGAAGTGATCCCTGATCTGAGTTTTGAAGAATAAGGGAGAATTCATGCTTCTGGAGAATGAACTGACCCATTGAAGCAAAAATGCATCTTATGGAAGCCATCATTTTATTTGGCTAATTGGGAAATGTCATCTGTTTCAACATCTAAACCCCAGGAAAGATCTAAATTTAAACAGACTCTAAAGTGCACACTATGCTGTGCTTCTGGATGGATACATGTCAGGAAAAGTCACACTGCAAGCAACTTTTCACAACATAGTCACCTTTTTTGTGAAAAGAGCCTTCTTTTCCTTTTTCAGCTAAATACCAAAGTCACATCCAAGTCTTGAAAAAGACATCAACTACCACAGGCATAGGTGGCATAATGATCATTGCACAGGACACAAAGTCTTCTCTGGAAACATGAGGATTAAACAGAGTGTGAGCAAAGGATCATTCCAGGGCTGTAGGCAAGGTCAACAGAGATAAGTCTGACTTCAAAATAACTTTGGCAGTGGAATTAGGCAACATGCTTACACAGCAATCTTTTCCTGTGGCTAGACCATCTAAACATCCACAACAATAGATTCCAAAGGGAGGAGAGCTGTCTCATTTGACTGAGCCATGCAATCTCAGCAGTAATTTCTAAGTATTCACTTGCTCTCCTACAATCCTGACTGCCTGTACTAATGTCAGAGGTAGAATCCATTCACACATTCAACAGATTTAGTGAGTACCAACTATCTACTGGCACTTTTCTATACACTGGGGACACAGTCATGAACAAATAAGACAAAAATCCTTGCCCCTGTGGAACTTACATTCTAGCATATCCCCTTTGTAAGGAGAAAAGTGAAGAGTTTTAACTTCTATTCAATTGGACATATTGCTGTTCTGAATAGTCCTGAAGGGACAGTTTGCAAAAGATTCTAAGCCACACTTGAGCCAGCATTCCTCCTGAGCCCCTGTCCCTTCATCCTAGTTTCCATGTCACAGCAATTTACAGAACAGAGTAAAGTCAAGGAAGCCTGATGCTTTCTCCTGAATGTACCCTTATTATCAAGCTACATAACTCCTAAAGCCTCAGCACAAAAATGTTCATAGCCTTTGAACCACCTCTGGGAATCCTGACTGACAAAACACTCCTACGTTCTGAAAAGAAGGTAGGTTGCAAAGACATGATTCATAGATTTAACCCCTGCAAAAAAAGGAGGGGGGCAAATTGAATGTCCAACTATAAATTAACAGATAGGTAAATTATTGTTTTACATGAGATGAAATCACAAGCAGCCATTAAGATTATATTTACAAAGATTCTATGATAATGTGGGAAAACACTTATTATAAAATGTTAGGTTATCAAGCAGAACAAAACCTATTTATATTCAATATAGCAAGCCTGTGTAAAAATCTACTAATAAAAGTAAAAGCCTTGCTAGAAATGTTCCAAAATATTAACCACTGATATACTTAGGTGTGGAAATTATGGGTGTTTTTCTACTTTTTGTATTTTCTGTTTTTTCCTTAGTGAACATTTATTATTTTCAGAATAAAAAAATATTAATTGTAAGTCTAAGTAGGTCTTTAAAAGGTAAAGACAAGGCAGCAAGAACAAGCATAGAAGAGTTTATCATGGTAGCAAAGAACCTGACATCTGAATTCAAACTCTCTGGGTCTGAGCCATGGCTTCCCATGTTACTGTGTGGCCTTGGGCAAATGATTTAACCTTTTCTTCCCCCAGTTTCTCACTTGCAAAATGGGGGTGAAAATAGTGCTGATCTACATACGTTGGATGAGGATTAGTAGATAATCCACAAAGAGTGTTCAGCAGAGTATAACACCTCATACACACTCAAAATGACAGCAGATCCAGTACTCCAGTGGCCTCGAAGAAAGAGCTCACACAAGGGGAAGGTGAGCAAATATCACATCTTCATGCCTCAAGAACAACTAACTCAGAGCTGTGCTTTCAGTGGGCAATTTTCCCTCCATCAGAATCCATCTCCAAATCCTTTACTTTTATTTTAAAATTTTCCCCTGAGATACAGGAGTGCTGATGCATAGGGCCACATGTACCCCAATGTTTATAGCAGCACTTTCAACAAGAGCCAAATTATGGAAAGCCTAAATGTCCATCAACTGACAAATGGATAAAGAAGATGTGGTTTATATACACAATGGAATACTACTTGGCAATGGGAAAGAATGAAAACTGACTATTTGCAGCAACATGGATGGAACTAGAGGTATTATGCTAAATAAGTCAGTCAGAGAAAGACAGATACCATATGTTTTCACTCATATGTGGATCCTGAGAAACTCAACAGAAGACCAGGGGGGAGGGGGAGGGAGAAAAAGTTACAGAGAGGGAAGGAGGCAAACCATAAGAGACACTTAAATACTGTGAAACAAACTGAGGGTTGAATGGGGGTGGGAGAGAGGGTAAAGTGGGTGATGGGCATTGAGGAGGGCACCTGTTGGGATGAGCACTGAGTGTTGTATGGAAATCAATTTGACAATAAATTATATTAAAAATGAATAAAATAAAATAAAATAAAATAAAATAAAATAAAATAAAATAAAAAAGATTTCCCGTGAAAAAGATGGACAGTACATCGATACTCATTTTATGGGTAATTACTTCCTTGTTTTTTTTTTCTTTTTTAATGTACTGGTCATCATTTATTGTGCAAAGTGACTTTTAATTTTAAAAACAAGTCTAAAAATTATGTCAATAGGACTGTTAGAGAACACCAATCATTACTTTAAGATGAAATGACCTCAAAAAAATACTGTCTATGGTGCTAACAGACAGTTGTTAATTTGAAGATAAAAGTCATTGTTGTAGAAGCATACTTTTTGGTCAAATGTCAATTCCAAAAACAGTGAAATCAAAAGATCGTCTCTTATCCGTTTGTTGTTGTTGTTGTTTTTTTCCAGTACACATGAAATCATTTAAATCTGGGCAAAATGACATGGTTGTTTATTAAACCTGCACCTTGACCACAACAGACTTTTTGTAAATATTTGCACAAGGGACACCCATTTCTGAAATTTTAAATCTTAGTTCTTGTTGCTTGCCAATCCTCATCTTTTTAAAAGAATGAGAATTCACTTTCAATTGTATAAATATTAAATCTTGACCAATGATAAAAGATCCAAAGGATAAGATAGGTTAACATTTGTCTGTCTACAAACTCCTGCTCCAAAAAATGAGGCGTCCTTATGGAAAAGGATTGTGCCTTTCAGTTTCCAGAGGCATTCTTTATCCTAAATTCTAATCTAAACTTCCTTCATCTTTTGACTCCAGAAATGATCTACTCAAAATTAGTCTGTGCTTGTGTTCAACTTCTTGATTTGGTTTGGCAACTTTTCTCTGCCATGGACTCTGTTTTCATCTTGCATGGACTTTGTGCCTGCTTAACGTGGTGAAAATATCTTGAACGGTGGAGTTTCACTGACTTAAGAGTTTCATTGAAACGGTGGAATTGCATTGACTTAGATTTGAATCTGGCCAGGCATTAGCTGCATCGTCTTCCTGGAGTCCCTTAACCTTTACTCAGCATCGGCTTCTTTGTCTGCATAGTGACATAATTAATTACAGATCTCGCCAGGTTACAATGGGGCTGGAAGAGACACCAGATGCTAAATGACAGGACGCGACAGGCAACTTACTCAGGTGCTCCTTCCCTCCCCAGGGAGTCTTTTTTGAGGGTCTGCAGTCAGTGTCCGAATCCCCGAAGCCTCTGGTTTCGGTCCCATCTTTCCTTAGACCGGAAGGCAAAGTTGTCCCGAATTTGGGATTCTTAATTTAGAAGAACATTTGAGCTCTAAATTAACTTCGACTCATTCACGCTTATGTCCCAGGGTAACTGACCAGGTAGATGAGTTGGTGGCGAGCGCAGCCCCTTATGGCTGAGAAGCGGGGTTCCCGCTCGGGCCAGGGGGTTCCCACACGTTCTCTCTCCCATAGTGGAAGTCCGGGTCAGGCTCTGCCCACCTCCCTCCTCAGACCCACAAAGGTGAAGTTATGGGTCCCTCCGAGCACGGCCTCCTCCGGGAGATGCCAATACGTAGACTCACTCACGATCCCAGGACCAGCCCGCCCCCCACCCTGCAAAGGAAAAGTGAAGGGGGACTGAAACGGAGTGGGGGGGGGGGTGCGGTGAGCCGCCACAGGTGACCGAGCGCGCGCGGAGGGAACGGTGGGTGCCCGCAACTCTGCCCAGCCTGAGCTTGCCAGCCCACCTCCCTCCCGCCGGACCTGCCTCCCCGCGGCAGCCGGAGGGCCCCAAGCCAGCCCGAGGGGCTCGCGGGGCCGGGGCAGTGTCCCGCGACGGCTCCTCGCCTGGCCCGCGCCCCGCCGGGTGCTCCCCTCGAGCCGGGCTCCGCGCTCCCTCGGCGCTCGCTCCTGGACGCCGCGCCCGCAGCGAGCAAACGCTACCTGTAGAAGTAATGTCCGCAGAAGAGGCCCAGAAGCACGGTGGCCGGAGGGCCGAAGAGAGCACCCGGCTGCCGGGCGAGGATCCCCGCAGGCACGGCGAAGGATGGCAACTCCTGCAGGAACCAGGCTGCGCGGGCTGGCAGGCGAGCAGCGGCGGGCATTGCGCGCTCCGAGTACTTCCCGTAGCTGGAGGGCTCCGCCAGGTACAGGACAAATGCCCCCAGGGCGGCCAGGGCGGCGCTGCCCGCCAGCACCGGGCTCTGCTGGCAGGGAACCCGCATCGCACCGCGTTCCCCGCCGGTGGCCTCAGCCCACGCAGAAGAGAGCGAGGTCTCACCGCCCCTTTATGGGGCGCGAGACGCCACCCTGCGTCCGCCCCTTCGGCTTTGGCCCCCGCCCCTCCATCCTGCTTTCTTCTTGGCGCGGCCAGCCCTGGCTCGGCTCAGCATCCATGCCCTTTTCGCACGGCTGGCGCTTGGGGAGGCAGCCGGGGAGCAGGCGAGGACGAAGGGATCCCCCACCGGACACCGCCTGGGAGTAGCCCTCGTCCGCGCCTCCGCCCGTGCGCCCACCCTCCCCACCATCTGCCACTGGCCTCCCCTTTAGATTGCTCTTCGAAGACCTGTTCCTTACCCATCACCCTCTGATGCTGCCGCTCCTAACACCAGGAAATCAGAAGAGAAAACCACAGGGAGGATTTAGCCGGGGTCGTGCTCCCGTCCCAACACACTTCTGTTCCGCAGCCACGCATCACCTCCATCCTCAGACCATCCCAGGATCTCTCGAACCCCTGCACTTCCCTACGTGCCTACACTTCCCTACGTGCCTACATTCCCTACGTCCCACCCAACCCTGCACCCATCTTCCGACCCCGGGCTGATTTCCAGGCACTTCCCGAGCCCGTGAGCCCTTCTGCGCCGGGGCTCGGCGCTCCTTCGCTACTCTCAGCGTCAGAGTCCCCTCTGCCCGCACCACGCCCCCAGGGCCTTCATTCCTTCGCGGTTTCTCTCTGCTTTGCTGGGTGCACCCCTCGGTCAACGAGGCGCACGTCCACTGAGCACCGACGCATAAGCAAGGATTGCGGCCGGGAGTAATGATCCACTTGGTCCGCCCTAGCTTCTCCGCCACTCCGGGACCCCTGGAGTCTGCCCGGACTCCAGTTAAAGTCTAGGGCTTCTGCGATGGGACGCCCTCTCCCCACTCCTGGAGTGGATGAGTCAGGCTCCATATGGTGGTGCCACTGGAGATGCTACTGTGCTCTGAACATCCAGACGTGGTTCTTTCTCCCTTCTGTTTTCCACCCTCCTCTCATCCTTCACCCCACTTCGTTCATTATCTATTTCTTCTACCTGCTCAGATTTAGTATCTGGAACCTCTTTGGCTGCCCTCCTTCTATGTTTTGTGCCCCCCTTTTAATGTCTTCTGTCTTTCTTTGACTTGGCTTCCTCCAGGTTGGCCTTCTCCTCCCAAGTGCTGTTGACCTCATGCCTCCATTTTCTTGTCCCACCCCAATAGGGATTACTCTATCCCTATTAATTTTCCCCTCTGGTCCCTGTGTCAGGCTCTACCCCAGTCTTCCCCCCCACCCCAATCTTCCCCCACACATACACACACACTCCCCTTTCCTTGGCTCTTTCTTCATCCTTCTCTCTTCATTCTTCACCCTTCACTGCTTCTCAGGAGCCCCAGTCAGTATTCCCCCATCCATTCCTTCCCTGTTCTACTGTCTGTTCCATGAAAGGTACACAGTCCCATCTGCCCAATTTAAAGGGTGTTTCCTGACACCTGGGACACTTTCCAAATTTGATGAGAATCCCATCTTACAGATCTAAGAACCTTGATAAACTCTAAGCAAGAAGAACACATACCTCCAACTCACAGACAGCAATCAAATTGCTGGCAACCAGTGATAAAGAGTAAAATCTTTAAACCAGCCAGGAAAAAAAAAAAAGACCTAGAGGGACAAAGGTAATAAGTACAACAGATTTCTCAGATACTATGCAAGCCAGAAGAAAATGGGATAATACAATTAACGTCCTGAAAAAGAATTTTTATCAACCAAGAATTTCACATCTAATTAAAATAGCCTTCAAAAATGGAAGTGAGATTGGTTTCCAGACATGAAAGACTAAGATTCTTCTAGACAGACGCACACACACACACACACACACACACACACACACACACGCACACAGCAGAAAGTGATGATAAAACCTGGGAGAAAAGAAATCTGCTTGAAGTTACTACAGAGTGAACAGCAGCAAACATGCTCAAGGGGAAATCACCTTCACATGGAGGAGGGACATGGACAGCTATGGCCATAAGTTCCTATTTTTTGACACTTTTAGCCTGGGCTAAATGCAGTCTGAATAATGCACACAGCAGCAACAAAGACACATGTGAAAAAAACCTACCAGAGTCCTAAAACAGGAAGAGCCAAAGAGGGCAATCCCCCAATTCTGTCTACCCATATCGCTGGATGACTCCTTAACAGCACATTATAGAAGAGACTCAAAGCAACTCTGCTCAGACAAAAGTTCTGAACAACACAAGAAGTTCAATCCCAGCCAAGGAAATCACCAGCTAAAAAAATGAAATATTCATAAGAGAAAAAGAATATAACCCATCATCTCTACTATTTAATATGCATAATGTCCAAAATTACCTGACATAGGAAGAATCAATTCAATGAAACACATTCTCGAGAGAAATAAAAATCAATCAAATCCAATATTACAATGAACCAACCTTAGAATTAGTAGACAAGTATTTTAAAGTAGCTATTATAATTGTAATAGTTTGTTAGGGCTGCTATGCCAAGTATCATGGTGGCTTAAACAACAGAAGTGTATTGCCTCACAGTTCTGGAGGCTGGAAGTCTAAGATCAAGGTGTCAGCAAGGTTAGTTCCTCTGAGGGCAGTGAGGGATAATCTGTTACATGCCTCTTTTCTAGTTTCTGGTGATTCACTGGAAATCTTTGGCATTCCTTGGCATGTAGAAACTTCATTCCAATCTCTGCCTGACTCTTCACATAGGCTGCACCCTGTGTGTTTTTATCTGTGTCCAAATTTCTCCTTTTTATAAGGATACCAGTCATATTGGATTAAAGGCCCACCCTACTCCAGTATGATCTTATCTTAACTAATTATATCTTCCATGATCCTATTTCCAAATATGATCATATTGTTATGTACTTGGGTTAGAGTTCAACATAGAAGTTTTGAAGGAGACACAATTCAACCAACAGCAGTAATTAACCTGAGTAAAGTATAAAACAAAACATATCTTCAATGCATGAAATCACAGTGTAGAAATGGGAAATAGTGAGATATTGAAATGATTTTTTAAGGATGGAAATTCTAGAACCAAAATTACAATTTATGAAAGAAAAAATTATGGGATAGACATAACAGCTGAACAAAGATGGAAGGAAGAATAAGCAAACTCAAAGATAGATTAATTGATAAAAGGCAGAAGTTTACAGATTCAGATTATTCAGTAAGCAATAAGCAGAAAAACACAAAAGCCCATGCTGAATCAAATCATATTTAAGTTATTGAAGATCAAAGATAAAGATGACATCTTAAAAGCAGCAATAGAAAAACATCATACTATATATAGGAGGACAACAATCTGATTAATAGCTAACTTCTTATCAGAAAACTTGTGAATCATAAGTGAGTGGAACATCTTTTTTTTTCAATATATGAAATTTATTGTCAAATTGGTTTCCATACAACACCCAGTGCCCATCCCAAAAGGTGCCCTCCTCAATACCCATCACTCACCCTCTCCTCCCTCCCACCCCCCATCAACCCTCAGTTAAGTGGAACATCTTTAAAAGCTGAAAGAAAATCTCTGCCCATAATTCTACCTATATCCAACAAAAGTATTATTCAGTAATGAAGGTGAAATATGGATATTTTCAGAACAAAAGCTATGCACATTCAAAACTTCAATACAATAAATGGTAAAGCTCTTGCAGCTGAAAGGAAGAGACAACTGATAAAAACATAAAGGATGGTGAAATATGAGTTTATAAGTTTGCAAGATTTCTTATTTTTTTAAGTGAAGCAGTACATTACAACTATAACTATACCATGATAGTTATGAATGCATGTTGAAATCCATAGGGAAACCCTATAAAAAATTTAATAAAGAATAACTACTGTGTATAAGGTTGAATGTTAACTAGACTTACTGTGGTAATCATTTCACAATACATACAAATATCGAATCATTATGTTGTACACCTGGAATTCACATAATGTTACATGCCAACTATACCTCAATTAAAAAAAAAAGAATAACTATTAATTCAACAGTAAAATCAAATAAAAATCTTTAAAAAAATAACCAAATAACCCAAATGGAGGTGATGGGAAGAGAATAACAGAAACAAAACACAGAAGAGTTAAATTGTTGGAACAGCTTGGAAAGGAAAAAGTGAAACTACATCTATTCATAAATGACATGATCTTGTACATAAAACACTAAGAAATCTACCAAAAAACTATTAGAACAAATAAGCAAGTACAGCAAGGTTACAAGATACAGGATCAATATAAAAATATCAATTGAAACTAGCAATGAGAATCTGAAATGAAATACAAAAACAATCCATTTATAACAGCACCAAAACCCCCCAAATACTTAGTAAGTTTAACAAAAGTTTAACAAAAAAAAAAGTAAGACTTATGCACTGAAAAATATAAAACATTGTTGAAAGAAATTAGAGAACACTTAAATAAATGGAAAGATATCCCATGTTCATGGGGTGGAAGACTTTATATTGTTAAGATGTCATACTCCCTGCTATAGACTGGATTGTGTGCCCCTAAAATTCATATGTTGAAACCCTAGCCCCCAATGTGGCTGTATCTGTTTCTGAAAATAGGGTCTTTAGGAGGTAATTTTTAAAAATATTTATTCATTTATTTTGAGAGAGAGAGAGAGAGAGAGAGAGGAAGCAGGGGAGGGACAGAGAGAGAGGGAGAGAGAGAATCCAAAGTGGACTCCACACACTGTCAGCACAGAGCCCGACGCAGGACAGACTCAGTCTCATGAACCATGAGATCATGACCTGAGCCATAGTCAAGAGTCTGATGCTTAACTGACTCTAATCTATTATGACCCATCATAATGATGGGACTCTAATCAGATAAAGGACTGTGACCTTATGAGAAGATCTCTTTCCCTCTCTCTCTCTCTCTCTCTCTCTCTTTCTCTCTCTCTGTCTCCCATGTGAAGAAATAGTGAGAAGTCAGCCATCTATGGCTCAAAGAGCTCTCACCAGACACCAACCTTGCTAGTACTTTGACCTTGGACTTTTAGTCTCCATAATTGTGAGGATAAATTTAAGTTTAAGCCACCCAGTCTATGGTATTTTGTTATGGCAGCCTGAGCAGAGTAGGACACTCCAAAAAGGTCTTCATATTCAATTAAATTCCTATCAAAATCCCAGCTGACTTTTCAGAAATGGAAAAGTTGATCCTAAAGTTCATATGCAAATGCAAGGGGCCTGGAATAGACAATGCAATCTTTAAAAAGAAGGAAAAATTGAAGGACTTATACATCCTGATTTCCAAACTTATTACAAAGGAACAGTAATCAAGACAGTGTGGTACCAGCATAAGAATAGATATATACATCAATGTAATAGCATTTAGAGTTCAGATATAAATTCATACATCTATGATAAACTGATTTTCAACAAGACTGCCAAGATCATTCAATGGGGAAAGAATAGCCTTTTAAAAAAATGGTGCTGGTACAAATAAATAGCCCCCTGGAAAAGAATAAAGGATGGCCCTGTGGTTGGCAGAGGGGAAGCCCTGAGTTGTCTTAGTTCCTCCACCTTATTTTGCATAAACCAATTCAATTCAAGATAAAAATGCTAGGAAGTATAATTGGAGCTATATGTCAAAGCTGTGTTCTCCAAGGCAACCTTACAAAACTTTATAAAACTGATATTTTGATGTTTGTTGTTATTGTTTTTGTTTTGCATGAAAGCAATTTTTAAAGGTTGATTCCAAAAATAAATAAATATTCCACTAATAGATGAATGGAATAAATATCTAAATTTTTAGATTCAAAGGTTCTCATTTATATAACCAAAAAATGCATTTTATCTGCTTGGAAAACTCCTAATCATTCTTCAAAACCCAGCTCATATTTATCTCTCCTATGAAGCTTTTCCAGGAAGAATTAATCATGCCCTATTCCATTTCCATGGTACTTTCTGCATGTCTTACTGTATCATTTTCCACAGTTTTCACAAGTTTCTCTTTTTTTTTTTACTTGAAAGGTTTATTTTTTTTTCTCCATATTTTTATTTAAATTCCAGTTAGCTAACATACAGTGTAATATTAGTTTTAGGTACAGAATTTAGAGATTTGTCATATACATATAACACCCAGTGCTCATCACAACACATTTCCTCCTAAATTCCCATCACCCGTTTAGCCCATCCCTCCTACCTACCTCTGTACCCATGAATTTTCTCTAGTTAAGAGTCTGTTTCCTGGTTTGCCTCTCTTTTTTCCCCTCCTATGTTCATCTGTTTTATTTCTTAAATTCCACATATGTCATATGGTATTTGTTTTTTTCTGACTTACTTGACTTAGCATAATACTCTCTACCTCCATCCACATCATTGCTAATGGCAGTGCTAATGGCACATCATGCTTGGATGCTCAGTCTGAGACCATGGAGTTGGTAGAAATCAGTGATTTTTCAGAACATTGGAAGGTTCACACAGTTGGCAATAGTGTATTTTTTGTCCGTTCAAAGCACCTATGGACAGTCCTTCGCTTTTCCATACAAGAGTAAACTTAGGAATGCTTAGCTTCATTCTAGGTCAGGCTGCTTGCAGATACAGACCCTTTACTCTGGAGCCTTACTGTCAGTTACATTAAATACAGTCTATGACAAGAGTTTCTTCATACTGTACTACAGTCAACATCTGTTAGTGATAGTGAAAATTGTCCTACGCAATAACCCTCCTCTCTCTTGTCTCCCTTACACCAGCCATGAAGGTTTTCAAAGTTAAGTGCAGGTTAATTTGTTTATTTTTCTTTATATTTTGTATTTTGTTTATTATTTTGTATTATATTACAATTTTGGTATCATTTTTATATGAATATTTTTGGGTTGTGGAATAAATCATCTGAGTTTCTTTTTTTATGGGGAAATTTGCCTTGACATACAAGTGTTTTGGATTACAAGCATGTTTCCAGAACAAATTATGCTCACAAACCAAGGTTTTATCAAAACTTCTTTATCCATTCATCAGTTGATGGACATTTGGGCTTTTTCCATATTTTGGCTATTGTTGGTAATGCTGCTATAAACATCGGGGTGCATGTATCCCTTTGATCAGTATTCTTGTATCCTTTGGGTAAATACCTAGTAGGGCAATTGCTGGATCATAGGGTAGTTCTAGTTTTAATTTTGTGAGACACCTCCATACTGTTCTCCAGAGTGGCTGCACCAGTTTACATTCCCACCAATAGTGTAAGAGGATTCCTCTATGCATCCTCACCAACACCTGTTGTTTCCTGTTGTTAATTTTAGCCATTCTGACAGGCATGAGGTGATATCTCATTGTAGGTTTGACTTGTATTTCCCTGATGATGAGTGAAGTTGAGCATCTTTTCATGTCTCTGTTAGTCTCTGGATGCTTTCTTTGGAAAAATGTCTATTCACTTCTTCTGCCCATTTTTTAACTGGGTTATTTGTATTTTGGGTGTTGAGTTTGATAAGTTCTTTATAGATTTTGGATACTAACCTTTTATCAGATATGTCATTGCAAATATCTTCTCCCATTCCATAGGCTGCCTTTAATTTTGTTGATTGTTTCCTTTGCTGTCCAGAAGCTTTTTATACTGATACAGTTCCAATAGTTTAAATTTTTGCTTTTGTTTCCCTTACCTCAGGAGATATATCTAGTAAGAAGGTGCTATAGGATATCAAAAAAGTTACTGCCTGTGTTCTCTTCTAGGATTTTGATGGTTTCCTATCTCACATTTAGGTCTTTCATCCATTTTGAATGTATTTTTGTGTATAGTGTAAGAAAGTGATCCAGTTTTTTTTTTCAAAGCAATCTACACATCTAATGCAATCCTTATCAAAATACCACCAGCATTTTTCACAGAGCTAGAACAAACTATCCTAAAATTTGTATGGAACCACAAAAGACCCCAAATAGCCAGAGCAATCTTGAAAACGAAAAGCAAAGCAGAAGACATTACAGTTCCAGACTTCAAGTTATAGTACAAAGCCATAGAGATCAAAACAATACGGTGAAGGCACAAAAACATCCATAGATCAACAGAATAGAATAGAAAACCCAGAAATGAACCCACAACTATATGGTCAACTAATCTTCAACAAAGCAGGAAAGAATATCCAGTGGGAAAAAAGGCAGTCTCTTCAACAAATGGTGTTGGAAAAACTGGACAGCAACATGCAAAAGAGTTTTTACAAGTTTCTGTTTACATGGTAGTATCCCCTGAAGAACATAAGCTCCTTGGGGCTCCTGGGTGGCTCAGTCAGTTAAGCGTCTGACTTCAGCTCAGGTCATGATCTCGCAGTCCATGAGTTTGAGCCCCACGTCAGGCTCTGTGCTGACAGCTCAGAGCCTGGAGCCTGTTTCAGATTCCGTGTCTCCCTCTTTCTCTCTCCTCCCCTGATCATGCTCTCTCTCTTCTCAAAAATAAATAAACATTTAAAAAAATTGAAAAAAAAGAATGTAAGCTCCTTGAGGGCTTACATAACATTTAAGATAATAAGGCTTGAAGTCCAAATGTTGGCTCTTTTCTCTACTGTTAATAGTTGTATAACCTTGAGCATCAGATTAAACTCTCTGACACTGATTTTCTACATCAGTAAAATGGGTACAATAATACTATCATGAGCAATAGTTTTTAAGATATAAAATGACAGAGGGGTGCCTAGGTGGCTCAGTTGGTTGAGCATCTAACTCTTGGTTTCAGCTCAGGTCATGATCCCAGTGGGATCAAGCCCCACATCGGGCTTCATGCCAAGCATGGAGCTTGCTTAAGATTTTCTCTTTCTCCCTCTGCCCCTCTCCCCATCATGCTCACACTCTCACTCTTTCTCTATCTCAAAAAAATAAAAATTTTAAAAAGGCATATGGCAGAAACCTAACTCAAATGATCTTAACCCAAACAAAACAAAACAAAACTTTGTGTGCATGTATTCATAAGTAGAGAATTCAAGAAGTGGCTACAAGGCAAGACTGGATCCAGGGGTCCAAACTTTGTCACTAGACCCTCCTACTCATCATCAATTAACTCTGATTTCTTCTGCTTCATTTTCAGGAAGGGTATTCTAGCAGCTCCAGATTCAGTCAGGCCTTAGTTCTTACAATCTAAGTAGATTCCTCTTGAAGAAATCATTCCCTTTAGAGAATTCTATCTCTGCTTATGTCATATGCCTGGAGAGGAACTGGCTACTTTGAATGGGGTAATTTTGTGCCCATCCTATGGCCCGGAGGCATCCAATGATAATCCCATTAAACCTAAAATTCACATGGTTATGTGAATGTGTGTGCACACATACACAGGGCTGGGAGTTAGTCACAATTTAGTGCGAAAACTAATAGTACTCAAACTACTTCAAGCAGAAAGGCCCACCTTGCAGAAAATTACAGAATTGTTGGAAGGGGCTGCAGTAGCTAAAGTCAAGACACTGCTGGGCTTCAAATTCACCTCACCATTGACTTCATACAAGTGACACACAGAGGTCAACATCTTAGTGTGGCCCATGAAGTTGAACACACACTGGAAAGTGGGTTCTGGCAGCTGTAAAGACTCATTTCTGCACAACACCCCCAAAACGATCACCAGGACAAGTAGGCTTGCCTTCACCTCCCTTTGACATTCTAAGCCTGGTTGGAGTACATCTCATTAGCAGGAGCTAAATCACATCTAGAAACCTAATTGCCAGGGAGTGTTAGACTACTCCTTATAATACAAGCAGATTTTAGGGGGGAGGGACATGGATACTGACTACCAATAAACAACACTGAACACTAACAACCAAAAGTAATAGATAACTGGTTTTCAATATCTATTTTAATGTATACTTCACAGTTTTACACTTGAGCAACTGACACATATGAACTATAATTGCTCATTTTTCCCATGTGCAATACTAAATTCTTACTGTACTTTCAGTGTAGGGGAAGAGTTCACATCTTAGTTCCCATTATTATTGTTATATAGTAGCTAAAAATTGTTATAAACAAAATATCAGAACCTCTGTCACTTAACAACTTTAATTCATTCCTGAAAAATGTGCTAAGTTAAGCGATTTGACATGGGTAAGAATTCCATTAATCTTAATGAGAAAAGTCAAGATGAACTCCAAGCCAAGATTCACACAAAAAAGTCAACTGAACATTAAAGTAACTTCATATACATAATACATAGAAATTTTTAAATGAATAAGTAAAGTTCGGATGTAAACTGTAATTTAGACAAGTTTACTGTACTCGCTAAAGAAGGCAAAGAAAACCTGATAAGAAGTGGTAATTGATGTAGAAGGCTACAACAGAGTAATTCTCTAGCAGGCACATTTTTCATTCTGTACCATTTTGTTTGTATTTCAACCTTTTGTCGCTTTGTGGTTATCTTACATTCAAAATGTGCTCAATGGAAAGAAAAACACAAATTGAACAAAATAAAGCTAAGTAAAAGAACATCTTGAAATACATGGAATCATGTGCACATATATGAGACGGAAAAACCGCACTGCTTCTTCACCCTGCTTGCTTAGCATATACATAAAACACACACTGTCTGGGGCTCATCCAAAGATGTTGAGCAATTCAAATCTCTTCCACTACTTCCTGATTAGAAATTGTTCTGTCGGGTAAACTGATGAGTCTTTGCCTAAAATCATAATGTTGAAATATTACTTCTTAGCATTTATTTAGCGTGCTTCATCATGAAAATATATACAAAAAATCATCTAAAACGTGGTCTATGTTTTCAATAGCATGTTCCAAGGGCCTTAATTGAACAGTTGTTGTGTAAGCTAAGTCTGTCCTTGAAAAATTCAAAGCAAATAATTTCGAGTAAATTCACTTGCAGTTAGAGAATTACCTTATGCTTAAAATATCACTTTAATAATTAAATGAATTAATGTACGTAAAGTACTGGGAACTGGGTTTGACACACAGCAAAGATTTATTAATATTTGATAATATTAGTCTCAAATTATACTTTATATTTTAAACTCATACAGTTATTAATTGTGTGATGTCACTTGCTCAATTTCAAATCAATTTAAAAACCTTACTGGTGAAACTTATATACACTAGACTGGTTTTGGGGCAGGACAACAGAAAACAACAGTGGCCCAACACCAATCTAATAAGCAATAGCAGTCTACCAATGGGGAAAAGGCAGGAGTGTATAAAGAGTTACCCTCTGTGGTGTAGGCATATACAGGAAAGGCTAAAAGCTGAGACTGGACCAGAAACATTGGTATAAACTTCCTCACATCCTAGCCTTCACCCAACACAGAGGATAACACAGAGGGATTTGAAACAGTAATGCACTAAAGACAGCCATAGCAGCAATAATGGTCAAACCTCATTTTCTGAATAGACTGACTCCACTCACAAACATGAACAGCCAAGCAGAAGAAAATATTCTTCTCATTTTCAGGCATAAATATTATTTACCTCAGTTCTAGTGTTCTACTACAATGTCAAACATTCAACCAAAATGTATGAGATGCAAAAAAACAACAAATAAACAACCCATGACAAGAGATAGTGCAATAAACAGAGACAGATTCCGAGATGACTCAGATATTGGACCTACCAGGCAGAAAATTTAATATAACTAATTAACATGCCAAAGTGTATAGTGGAAAAGGTGAACAATGTGAATCAATAGGAAATTTTTAGAAGAGTGATGGGAAGTACAAGAAGTTAAATGGAATGCTACAAATAAAACACATGAAAACAGAAATGAAGAATTGTTTCAATAGGCTTATTACTAGACCGGATTCTAAGAAAAAAAATTATTGAGCTTGGATACAGGCTTACATAAACATCTTACAGATATAACAGTATATTTTAGGCTGATAACATTTTTTCTTCAATCACATACAAAAACTCTATGCTGTTACTTCTCCTCCTCCCACACTTGATGCTATTGATGTCACACTTTATATCTTTTTATATTGTGCATCCATTCACAAGTTATTGTAGCTACAGTTACTTTTCATACTATAATATAGTATATATAAAAAAACAAATATATTAGAGGGACATGGATACTGTCCATTGGATACTGTCATTCTTTTTAAATGAATACATAAAGTTCGGATGTATAAACAACCAAAATGGTTGTTGTTTATATATTCTAATATATATTATGTTTATATATTCTAATATGTTGTTGTTTATATATTCTAATATAAAAACAAATATATTAGAAATAAAAGAGATTCACACACCATTACAGTAGTAGGGTATTCTGAATTTGACTACATATTTACATTTATCAGTGCGTTTTACATTTTCATATGTTTCATGTTGTTAATGACTGTCCTTTTGTTCAACTTGAAGAACTCCTTTTATCATTCCTTATAAAGCAGGTCTAGTGGCAATGGACTACCTTAGCTTTTGTTTCTTGGGAAATATCTTTATTCCTCTGTCATTTGTGAAGGACAGTTTTACCAGGTATAGTATTCTTGACTGGCAGGGTTTTTTTTTACTTTCAGCACTCTGAATATATCATCCCATTCCCTCATGGTCTGCAAGGTTTCTGCAGAGAAATCCACAGAGAGCCTTATAGGGGTACCCTTGTATGTGAGGAGTCATTTTCCTCTTGATTTTTTAAAATTCTCTTTGACTTTTAACATTTTTATTATCATGTGTCTCAGAGTAATCATCTTTGGGTTGTTCTTGCTCAGGTTCCTTTGAACTTCCTGTACCTGGATAGCTCTTCTAAGGTTTATGATTTATCTTCTACTGAGATTCTCATGATGCAAATGTTAATTTGCTTGATAATGTCCCATAATTAACATAGGCTTTCTTCATTCTTTTTCATTCCTTTTTCTTTTTGTTCCTCTAAGTGGCTACTTCCAAATGATCTGCCTTTGAGCTTGCTGATTCTTTCTTCTGCATGATTACATCTGTTGTTGAAGCACTCCATTAAATTTTTCAGTTCTATCATTGTATTCCTCAGCTCCAGGATTTCCATTTGGTTCTTTCTTATGGTTTCTACTTCTTCTTCAACTCTCTAATTTTGTCCATGCGTTGTTTTCCTGATTTCATTTAGTTGTCTATCTTCTCTCTTGCATTTCACTGAGTTTCTCTAAGATTTTTATTTTTAACTATTTGTTAGGCAAACCATAGATCTCCACTTCTTTGGGGTCAGTTATTGGAGTTTCATTCATTTCTTTTGGTGGTGTCATATTTGTCTGATTCTTCATGATCATGAGCAAACATTTCCATGAGCAAACATCTCAAATTTCATGATCATGAGCAAACATCTCTTCCAGTTTTTACAGACTGGTTTCAACAGGTATTGACTCTCTCCTTTCTATTCCCTAGGCTGATAAGATTACCTCCAGAATCACAGTCATGCTGGGATGGAGCAAGTTTTGAGGTTGTCACTGAATCTGCATGGGTGATGGGATCATTACCAGGGCATTGGGGATGCATGGATCCTGTATGTCGCTGGGTGGATGATACTGTTTCCAGTACCTTGTTCAGTAGGCTGGTGCTGGGACAAAGGTCCACAGTTGGATCTGGAGACAGTGGGCCTATTATCAGCTGTGTAGACAAGTGTGGTTCCAACCAGGTCCCTAGAAGAGCTCCTGCCTTGTCAATGGAAGGGCCCCTGGGTGAGAAGGAGTGGCCCTGAACCATGGCTGAGAGGGGTTGTAATAAAGTCCTACAGATGTTTCAGATTTCATAGTTAAGACTGAGGTCTTCAGACCTGGCTCTGGATAGATGTGTCTCCCACTAGGTCCCTGGGAAGGCTGGACTGCTCCTTCATCATGGCTGAAGTGGTTGAAGTGGTTGGAGCCATGTATAGAGATGTTTCAGGATCTCATGAGGTACAGACTCAAGTTTACCACCAGGTCCCCATGCCACCAGGACTCCTCATGGACTGTGGCTAGGAGGGCCTATAGTCAAGTATAGGGCCCTTTCAGAATCTACAGTCTGACCAAGTTTGGCAGGTTTATATTTCCAATGTTTCCTAGACCATGGCCAACAGGGACTGGAGCTGGTTCATATGCCACTTCAGAGTCCACAGCTGGGACCAATGCCTGTATATGTATTATCTATGCACAGGTGGGCATGACTCCTCCCAGGTCCCTAGGTGCATGGTGCTGGGGACAGGACCAAAGCCAAATGTGGCTGAAGCTGAGCTCTCAGGGGTATACAGCTGTTTTCAATCTGTAGCCAGGACCACGGCAGCCAAATCAGCCACCTGGATGTGAGCCTACCTTCTCAAAATGGCTCTCCTCAGCCTTAGACCACCCTGGGGTTTTTCAATCTCTGCACTGGATCCCAAAGCTCCCACAAAGGCACTCCTGTCCATGGATGGATGCCAAATTATCACTGTTAAGGGAAAATGCTACTAAGGGATGTCTCACTTGGCCATCTTGCTGATGTCACTCCAGAATTACTTCATTCTTTCTCACAAATGCTAAGAGTTTATTCTATGGATGTGCCTAACTTTTTACGTACATGAAGACTTTGTGCCATTTTGCTATTACAAATAACATGGGGTATTCATGTGTGCACATTACCTTACACAAGTATAAGTGTGTTTGTAGGATGAATTCCTAGAAGTAGAATTGGGCCAAAATGTGTATGCCTTTTTTATTTTGCTAATGGTATCAAATTGCCCTCCTTACAGGTTTTTAACAATCTACACCCCCTCCTCAGCAATATATGAGGATTATTCATTGGGAAGCTGATATGTGAGGATGGTTGAATTGCCCATAATGTAAATTTAGCACATGTCAAATGCACCAGCATAGTAAAGGCATTAAAAAATGAGTAAAAAGGAGATCCAACATGGTGGAGAAGTAGGGGGACCTGAACTTTCCTCATCCCTCAAACACAACAGTGTTGAGGCCAAAGAACTTTCTGTTCCAAGAGTCCAGGCTTCAGAGTGATGGAGACATCTCCAGTGACCCATGGGGACAACCTGGTGGGCCATAGGTATGTGATGGTGAAATGGGAGAGAGAAAATGGGTGACAGAGGAATGGAGAGCAGGGATCCCATTCTGCAGAGAGACAAAGAGAAGAGAGAGAGAGGCTGCGGAAACATAGGACTATATCTGGACAAGAGAAAAACCACAGACTGGGAGAGAGAGAGAGAGAAAGATCCAAACTCTAACTACGGGGCTTCCTCCAGACTGGGACTGGCTGCCCAGTTCATTCACCTGGGGAGGATGGGAGCCAGCCCTGGGCTCAGGAACTAGTTCAGAGGCACAGTCCACAGAGGGAGAAAGCAATCCCCTCCCTTGAGTGCTGTGGAAAGATGGTATATAAGCATTCGAAGAACAAAGGACCCTGCCTGCACCCACCAGCCAGAGACCATTTATCAGTGGCACAGAGCGGCACTTCCCTGGAACCAGGGCGCACGGAGTGGGACTCTTTAAGACATCAGGTTTAAATCCCAGCCGAGTGCCAGGGAGACAGGGGAGTCAGCAGAAAGGGACAAACATCCTCATTTGCACCCACGCAGCACTGGGAGGAGGTCTTCCATAGGTGGGGTGAAGTGGCACGTCCCTGGAACCCCGGGTGCGCAGAGTGGGACTCTTTGGGACATCTGGGTTTAAATCCCAGACAGGCCCCAGGGAGGCATGGGATACTGTGGAGCAAAAAACAAAAACAGCCTGCTGGAGCCTGCACAGCACTGTGAGAACTGCCTGAACAGAGTGGTTTGGGACACCCAGTCCAGGGAGGAGAGACTGGGGTGTCACCATTTTTCTCCCCATCACCAGCAAGGTGGGGCTTCAGGGAAGGGACAGTGGGCCCACAGTGGAGGTGGGACCTGCCTACACCAAACTACACCCCTTCGTGCCTGGTAACTACATATCTACGGGAGTGGGATTGATGCTGACAAACCAGATAGCCGAGCCTCCAGACCAGTGCTGCTACCAGTCCCAAGGCACCCAGCAGCTTCGCATCTTCTGATTTAAGTCTTGGACAATTCTTACTACATATATATTGTCTTTTCTTCTTTTTCTCCTTCTTATTTCTTCCCTCCTTTAGTCTGGTTTTTCTGGTTGTTGGTTTGTTTAAGCAGACATATCTAATCTATTCTCTTTATACCTGTACTATAACTCCTTCTTTATTTTTCTCTCTCTCTCTGGATTAAACCATATAGTTTCTCTGGTCAATTTTCTTTTCTTTTTCCCCACCCCTGTCATTTATCTCTTTATATGGAATAAGGCCTTTTCCACCAACACCACCCCCACCCAGTTTTTTTTGTTGTTGTTTTTGCTGTTGTTTTTGGTTTCTTGTTTGTTTGGTTGGTTGGTTTTTCTTAATTTTTCTTTGTTTTTTTTTTGTTTGTTTGTTTTTCCAGGGCTACTTTGACAAACAAATCAAAGTACACCTGGTGGAGGGTCCAGAACATCGCTACAAGTAGGGAGATAATGTAACCAAAGTCACAAAAACAGAGAGTAAATAAGACACTCCAAAAAACACCTCTTGAAGGGCAAGGCCCTAGACAGTGTATAACCCCTCTTTAATATAGTAGTTCTCACAGATGCAGGACATATAACAAACTTTTAAATCACATAAGGGACAGAAAACTAGCCAAAATGATGAAACAGAAGAATTATCCTCAAAAGAAATTCCAGGAAGAAATGACAGCTAAAGAATTGATCAAAACAGATATAAACAATAGAAATGAGCAACGATTTAGAATAATGGTCATAAGATTAACAGCTGAGCTTGATAAAGGCACAGAAGAGAGCAGAGAATATATTGCTGAAGAGATCAAGGAACTAAAAAACAGTCATGATAAATTAAAAATGCTGTAAATGAGGTGAAAAATAAGCTAGAGGTGGTGACAGCAAAGATTGAAGGGGCAGAGAGGAGAATGAGTGAAATAGAAGATTAAATTATGGGAAAAGATGAAGCTGAGAAAAAGAGATAAAAAAAATTCTAGACCACAAGGGGAGAATTAGAGAACTAAGTGATTCAATGAAACATAATAATATTCGTATCATAGGAGTTCCAGAAGAAAGGGGGGTGGGGCTGAAAGGAAAGGAAACAGACATTGAAATCCAGGAGGCACAGAGAACTCCCTTCAGATGGAACAGGAATCAATCTTCTGCATGACATATAATAGTAAAACTGGCAAAATACAAAGATAAAGAGAGAGTTCTGAAAGCAGCTAGCGACAAACAGGCTTTAATCTACAAGGGTAGACACATAAGGGTAGTAGCAGACCTATCTACTGAAACTTGGCAGGCCAGAAAGGAATGGCAGGAAATCTTCAATGTGATGAACAGAAAAAATATGCAGCCGAGAATCCTTTATCCTGCAAGCCTGTCATTCAGAATAGAAGGAGAGATAAAGGTTTTCCCAAACAAACAAAAACTGAAGGAATTCATCACCACGAAACCAGTCCTACAAGAGATCCTAAGGGGGACTCTGTGAGTGGAATGTTGCAAAGACCACAAAAGACCAAAGACATCACTAGAAGCATGAAAACTACAAATAACACAATGACAATAAATCCATACCTTTCAATAATAACACTGAATGTAAATGGACTAAATGCTCCAATCAAAAGACATATGGTATCAGAATGGATAAAAAAAAAAAAATAAGACCCATCTATTTGCTGTCTATAAGAGACCCATTTTAGACCTAAGGACACCTTCAGATTGAAAGTGAGGGGATGGAGAACCATCTATCATGCTACTGGAAGTGAAAAGAAAGCTGAAGTACCCATACTTACATCAGACAAACTAGATTTCAAACTAAAGGCTGTAAGAAAGATGAAGAAGGGCATTATATCATAATTATGGGGTCTATCCATCAAGAAGAGCTACCAATTATAAATATTTATGCACCCAATTCAGAGGCACCCAAATATATAAAATAATTAATCACAAACATAAGCAATCTTATTGATAAGAATGTGGTAATTGCAGGGGACTTTAATGCTCCACTTAACAGCAATGGACAGATCATCCAGGCAGAAAATCAGTAAAGAAACAATGGCTCTGAATGATACACTGGACCAGATGGACTTGACAGATACATTCAGAACTTTTCATCCAAAAGCAGCAGAATACACATTCTTGTAGAGTACACATGGAACATTCTCCAAGATAGATCACATACTGGGTCACAAAGCAGCACTCAATAAACGCAAAAGAATTGAGATCATACCATGCACATTTTCAGATCACAATGCTGTGAAACTTGAAATTGACCACAGGAAAAAGTCTGGAAAACCTCCAAATGCATGGAGGTTAAAGAATATCCTACTCAAGAATGAATGGGTCAACCAGGCAATTAAAGAAGAAATTTAAAAATATATGGAAACACATGCAAATGAAAACATGACAGTCCAAACCCTTTGGGATGCAGCAAAGGCAGTCCTATGAGGAAAATACAATGCAATCCAGGCCTATCTCAAGAAACAAGAAAAATCTCAAATACAAAATCTAACAGCACACCTAAGGGAACTAGCAACAGAACAGAAAAGAAACTGCAAGGCCAGCAGGAGAAGAGAAATAATAAAGATCAGAGAGAAATAAACAATATAGAATCCAAAACAAAAACAAAAACAAAAATAAAAACAGTATAACAGATCAATGAAACTAAGAGCTTGTTTTTTGAAAAAATAAACAAAATTGATAAATCCCTAGCCAGGCTTCTCAAAAAGAAAAGAGGGAGGACCCAAATAGATAAAACCATGAATGAAAATGGACTTATCACAACTAACCCCTCAGAAATACAAACAATTATAAGAAAATACTATGAAAAATTATATGCCAACAAACTGAACAACTTGGAAGAAATGGATAAATTCCTAGACACCCACACACTTCCAAAACTCAAACATGAAGAAATAGAAAATTTGAACAGACCCCTAACTACTGAAGAAATGGAGTCAGTTATCAAAATTATCCCAACAAATAAGAGTCTTGGACTACGTGGCTTCCCTGGGGAATTCTACCAGACATTTAAAGCAGAGATAATACCTATCCTTCTCAAGCTGTTTCAAAAAATATAAATGGAAGGAAAACTTCCAGACTCATTCTATGAAGCCATCATTACTTTGATTCCCAAACCCACAAAAAAAGGAGAATTACAGGCCAAGATCCCTGATGAATATGGATGCAAAAATTCTCAACAAGATACTAGCAAATCAAATTCAACAGCATATAAAAAGAATTATTCACCATGACCAAGTGGGATTCATTCCTGGGCTGCAGGGATGGTTCAATATTTGCAAATCAATCAATGTAATACATCACATTAATAAAAGAAAGGATGAGAGCCAAATGATCCTGTCAATAGATGCAGAAAAAGCATTTGACAAAATACAGCATCCTTTCTTAATAAAAACCCTCCAGAAAGTTGGGATAGAAGGAACATACCTAAGCATCATAAAAGCCATATATGAAAAGCCCATAATTAATATCATCCTCATTGGGGAAAAACTGAGAGCTTTCCCCCTGAGATCAAGAACACAACAGGGATGCCCACTGTCACCACTGTTGTTTAACATAGTGTTGGAAGTGCTAGCTTCAGCAATCAGACAACAAAGGAAATAAAAGCCATCAAAACTGGCAAAGATGAAGTCAAACTTTCACTTTTTGCAGACAACATGATACTCTACATGGAAAACCTGAAAGACTCCACCAAAAGACTGATAGAACTGATACATGAATTCAGCAAAGTGGCAGGATACAAAATCAATGTACAGAAATCGGTTGCATTTCTATATACAAATAATGAAGCAACAGAAAGAGAAATCAAGAAATCAATCCCATTTACAATTGCACCAAGAAGCATAAAATACCTAGGAATAAGCCTAACCTAACCAAAGACATAAAAGATCTGTATGCTGAAAACTATAGAAAAGTTATGAAAGAAATTTAAGACACAAAGAAATGGAAAAACATTCCATGCTCATGGATTGGAAGAATAAATATTGTTAAGATGTCAATACTACCCAAAGTAATCTACACATTCAATGTAATCCCAATCAAAATTGCACTGGAATTCTTCTCAAAGCTAGAACAAACAATCCTAAAATTTGTATGGAACCACAAAAGACCCCAAATAGCCAAAGTAATGTTGAAGAAGAAAACCAAAGTAGGAGGCACCACAATCCCAGACTTTAGCTTCTACTACAAAGCTGTAATCATCAAGACAGTATGGTATTGGTACAAAAACAGACACGTAGACCAATGGAATGGAATAGAATAGAGAGCCCAGAATTGGACGCACAAATGTATGGCCAACTAATCTTTGACAAAGTAGGAAAGAATATCCAACAGAAAAAAGACAGTCTCTTTAGCTGGGAGAACTGGACAGCAACATGCAGAAGAGTGAAACTAGACCACTTTCTTACACCATATACAAAAATAAATTCAAATGGATGAAAGACCTAAATGTGAGACAGGAAACCATCAAAACCCTACATGGGAAAACAGGCAACAATCTCTTTGACCTCAGCCACAGCAATTTCTTGCTCAACACATCACCAAAGCTAAGGGAATTAAAAGCAAAAATGAACTATTGGGACCTCATGAATATAAAAACCTTCTGCACTGCAAAGGAAACAATCAACAAAACTAAAAGGCAACCAACGGAACGGAAAAAGATATTTGCAAATGTTATATCAGATAAAGGGTTAGTATCCAAAATATATAAAGAACTTATCAAATTCAACACCCAAAAACCAAATAATCCAGTGAAGAAATGGGCAGAAGACATGAAGAGACACTTTTCCAAAGAAGACATCCAGATGGCCAAAAGACACATGAAAAGATGCTCAACGTCACTCATCATCAAGGAAATACAAATCAAAACCACACTGAGATAACACCTCACATCAGTCAGAGTGCTAAAATTAACAACTCATGAAACAACAGACGCTGGCACGGATGTGGAGAAACGGGAACCCTCTTGCGCTGTTGGTGGGAATGCATATTGGTACAGCCATCTGGAAAACAGTGTGGAGGTTCCTCAAAAAATTAAAAATAGAACTACCCTATGACCCAGCGATTGCACTACCAGGTATTTATCCAAGGGATACAGGTGTGCTGCTTCGAAGGGGCACATGCACCCCAATGTTTATAGCAACACTGTTGACAATAGCCAAAGTATGGAAAGAGCCCAAATGTCTATCGATAGATGAATGGATAAAGAAGATGTGGTATATGTATATACACAATGGAGTATTACTAGGCAATCAAAAAGAATGAAATCTTGCCATTTGCAACCATGTGGATGGAACTAGAAGATATTATGCTAAGGGAAATTAGTCAGAGAAAGACAAACATCCTATGACTTCACTCATATGAGGACGTTAAGATAAAAAAAAAACAGATGAACATAAGGGAAGGAAAACAAAAATAATATAAAAACAGGGAGAGGGACAAAACATAAGAGACTCTTAAATACAGAGAACAAACAGAAGGTTGCTGGAGGAGTTGTGGGAGGGGGGATGGGCTAATTTGGTAAGGGGCATTAAGGAATCTACTCCTGAATCATTGTTGCACTATATGTTAACTTGGATGTAAACAAAAATTTTAATTAATTAATTAATTAATTAATTTTTAAAAGAAAAAAATGTGATAATAATAGCCCCTATAATTAAAGATAAATGCAATGATGAAACGAATAAATGTGTGTAAAGTGCTAGAACAAGGTCAAGTATATAAAAAGTACTACAGAAGTGTTAGCTGATTTTATTAAGGTTTTACTCTACCTGAATTTGATTTTGTATAGGATATGAAGTAGAGATCCCATTTCATTTTTTCCCATTTAAGGAGCTAATTATTCCAACAATATATAGTTAATGGTCTATCCTGTTCCCACTAGCATCACTCTAACATATTAAGTTTCCATAAAGGTCTACTTCTGTGCCTGTGTGTATATATATATATATATTTAAAATGCCCATACCACACAAAGCAATCTACAGATTCAGTGTAATCCCTGTCAAAATTCCAATGGCTTCTATAAACATCAGGGTGCATGTATCCCTTCAAATTATTATTTTTATACCCTCTGGGTAAATACCTAGTAGTGCAATTGCTGGATCATAGAGTAGTTCTATTTTTAACTTTTTAAAGTTTATTTATTTATTTTGAGAGAGTGTGCACAAGCAGGGGAGGGACAGAGAGAGAGGGAGAATCCCAAGCAGGTTCTGCCCTGCCAGCACAGAGCCAAATGCAGGGCTCAAACTCATGAACCGCAAGATCATGCCCTGAGCCAAAATCAACAGTCAGATACTCAACTGATTAAGCCACCCAGGCACCCCTATTTAACTTTTGAGGAACCTCACATACTGTTTCCAGAGTGGCTGCACCAGTTTGCATTCCAGTCAGCAGTGTAAGAGGGTTCCCCTTTCTCTGCATCCTCACCAACACCTATCATTTCCTGTGTTATTGATTTTATCCATTCTGGCTACATGAGGTAATATCTGTGTGTGTGTGTGTGTGTGTGTGTGTGTGTGTGTGTGTGTGTGTAGATGAGTATTATGCTAAGTGAAATAAGTCAGTCAGAGAAAGACAAATACCATATGATTTCAGTCACATGTGGAATTTAAGAAACAAAACAAATGAACATAGGGGGAAGAAAAAGAGAAGAAAACCAAGAAATAGACCCCTAACTATAGAGAACAAATTGATGGTTACTTAGAGAGGATAAGTTAAACAGATGATGGGGATTAAGGAGGGCACTTGTGATGAGCAACAGGTGTTCTAAGTGCTGAATCGCTAAATTCTACACCTGAAACAGATACTACACTGTATATTAGTTAAATAAAAACTTGGGAAAAAAAGAAAAATTCCAATGGCATTTTTTTACAGAACCAGAACAAACAATCCTAAAATTTATATGGCACCACAAAAGACCCCAAACTGTTATGGAAATTTTGAGAAAGAAGAATAAAGCTAGAGGCATTACACTTCCTGATTTAAAACTATATTACAAAGCTACAGTAATCAAAACAGTATAGCATTGGCATAAAAACAGACATATAGATCAGTGAAACAGAATACAGAATCCAGAAATAAACCCACATATATGCAATCAATAAATTTATGACAAAGGACCCAAGCATATAGTGTGGAAAAAGGACAGTCTCTTCAATAGTGTTGGAAAAACCAGACAGACACATGCAAAAGAATGAAACTGGACCATTCTCTTACATCATAAACAAAAATTAATTCAAAATGGATTAAAGACTTGAACATAAGACCTGAAACCCCAAAACCGCTAGAAGAAAACACAGGCAGCAAGCTCCTTGACATTGGTCTTGGTGATGATTTTTCAGTTTTGAAATAAAAATTAAAGGCAACAATAGCAAAAATAAACAAGCTACATCAAACTAAAAAGCCTCTACACAGCAAAGAAAGTATCAACAGAATGAGAAGACAACCTACTAAGTGGGAAAAAATATTTGTAAATCATGTATCTGATAAGGAGCTAATATCCAAAATATATAAAGAAATCATGCAACTCAATAGTAAAAAACATACAATCAGATACACACACAAATAATCCAGTCAAAAAATGAGCAGAGGATCTGAATAGACATTTTTCCAAAGAAGACATACAGTTGGCTACAGGCTCGTCACGCAGCATTAGGGAAATAGAAATCAAAAGCACAATGAGGAACTAGAGGGTATTATGCTAAGTGAAGTTAGAGAAAGACAAGTATCATATGACTTCACTCACATCAGGACTTTAAGACACAGAACAGATGAACATAAGGGAAGGGAAATAAAAATAATAAAAACAGGGACGGGGAAAAAACCTAAGAGACTCTTAAATATGGAGAACAGAGGGTTACTGGAGGGGTTGTGGGAGGGGGGATGGGCTAAATGGGTAAGGGGCATTAAGGAATCTACTCCTCAATCATTGTTGCACTATATGCTAACTAACTTCATGTAAATTAAAAAAATAAAAAATAAATTTTAAAAAACCACAATGAGATATCACCTCACGTCTGTTAGAATGGCTCTTATAAAGAAATAACAAATGTTGACAAGGATGTGGAGAAAAGGCAACACTTGGGCTCTGTTGCTGAGAATGTAAATTGATGTAGCCACTATAGAAAACCATATAGAGGCTCCTCAAGAAATTAAAAATACAACTACTATACGATCTAGCAATCCCACTTCTTAGTATTTATCTGAAGGAAACAAAACACTTGAAAAGACATATATACCTTCATGTCTATTGCAGTATTATTTACAATGGCCAAAATATGGATGCAACCTAACAAAATGTGGTAATTTTATTTATATATGTATAGGAATATTATTCAGCCATAAAAAAGAAGGAAAACTTGCAATTTGTGACAACATGGATGGACCTTGAGGGTATTATGGCTAAGTGAAATAAGCCAGATAAAAGAGAGGCAAATATTGTATGGTCTCACTTATATGCGTAGTATTTTTTTTAATTTTTTTTAATGTCTATTTAGTTTTGAGACAGAGAGAGACAGAGCATGAATGGGGGAGAGTCAGAGAGAGGGAGACACAGAATCTGAAATAGGCTCCAGGTTCTGAGCTGTCAGCACAGAGCCTGACGCAGGGCTTGAACTCACGGACCGCGAGATCACGACCTGAGCCGAAGTCAGACGCTTAACCGACTGAGCCACCCAGGCGCCTCATGTAGCAGTATATATATATTTTTTTAAATGAACTCATGGATACAGAGAAAAGTTTGGACTGGAGGTAGGGGTGGGAAAAAGATAAGTAACTTCCAATTATGAAGTATATAACACTAAGGATGTAAAGTACAGCATGGTAACTATAGTTAATACTACTGTATTATATATTAAGTAGTATTAAGATATATTAATAAAATACATCTTAAGAGTTCTCATCACAAGAAAAAAATGTTGTTACTATATGTGGAGATGGAAATTAATTAAATTTTCTTGTGATGATTATCCTACAATATATATAACTATCAAATCATTATGTTATGTACTTGAAACAAACATAATGTTATATGTCAATTATATCTTGATTTTTTTTAAGAAGTGGGGCACCTGGGTGGCCCAGTTGGTTAAGCATCTGACTTGGGCTCAGGTCATGATGTCACAGTCCATGAGTTTGAGCCCAGCACTGGGCTTTGCGCTTCCAGCTTCAGATCCTGTCTCCCTGTCTCTCTGCCCCTCTCCCACTCTCATTCTCTCTCTGTCTCTCTCTCTCTCTCTCTCTCTCTCTGTCTCTCTCTCTCTCAAAAATAAACAAACATTAAAAAAAAAAGGCAGTGTTGCCTTGTTTGACCTCAGTTGGGAACATGCATATTGGGCAACTCATATTTTTCATTACTCTGTGCATGTGGTGAGTGACCACAAAAAGTGCTACAAATACTGATTTAGGGCTTACAAATAAATTTCAGAGGGAGGCAAATTTGAAAATACAAAATTTACAAGTTATGAGAATTAACTATATGTTTGCCAAATTAGAAGGCAGAACATAATTTATTTGATAGTTCATTGGCTTGATTTATAACTTTTAAATATTTACACATATGGAATTGGGACTTCAATTTGACTCTTCCCCAGATGCTAGGGAAAAGGCCTGTTCTTCATCCTAAGGGCCAACCCTGGTCAGAATTGTGAAGCAGGCAAAATTTGTGGCTAATCCCTCTAATCCATACATTTTGGGGCCTGTAATACATTCTTTTAATTCCTGTCCTCTTATTCATAAATCATCATTACCTCCCTATGCTTAGGGACACACGGACAAACATACACACTCACATACGCATCATTGCTTTCTTCAGAAACTGACTCTACACAGAATGGAAACTTAAGCTAGTTAGAAAAGAAAACTGACATTAGTCTCTAATGTTTTGTCCCCCTCCCTGTTTTTATATTATTTTTGCTTCCCTTCCCTTATGTTCATCTGTTCTGTATCTTAAATTCCTCATATAAGTGAAGTCATGGGATACTTGTCTTTCTCTGACTGACTAATTTCGCTTAGCATAATACCTCTAGTTCCATTCACATAGTTGCAAATGACAAGATTTCATTCTTTTTGATTGCCGAGTAATACTCCATTGTATATATGTACCACATCTTCTTTATCCATTCATCCATCAATGGACATTTGGGCTTTTTCCATACTTTGGCTATTGTTAATAGTGTTGCTATAAACATTGGGGTGCATGTGCCCCTTCGAAACAGCACACCTGTATCCCTTGGATAAATACCTAGTAGTGCAAATGCTGGGTCATAGGGTAGTTCATTTTCAATTTTTTGAGGAACCTCTGTACTGTTTTCTACAGTGGCTGCACCATTTTGCATTCCCACCAGCAGTGCAATCAAATGAATTCTTTTATGATAATGGACTACTCAGCTCTATTAAACTATGCTAATAAGCTACTGCTCCCAGGGGATATCAAGTTTCAACTGGATTTAATTTTTTTTCTGGAAAACCCCTGAAGAATGACTCAGGATTTAAACATAATAGCGTATCTTTCTGGAAGATACTTGAGGGTTACACAGAGCTTTCAAATCATATCACCAAATTAGAATCTGTTCCATGGGACATTTTATGTATTAATGTGATCCTTTCCCCTAGTAGTCAGCCAAAAATATCATTAGAAAGAACAGGAGACATCCCTTCTGTGTCCTGAAGGGGAATGGAGAGTCCATTAGTCAGGCAGAAGGGCAAACATCAAAGGATATAAGCTATGGGGTTGGACACACACCACAGCTCTGCTGAGCCAAGTTCACTGTGTTCTTGGAGAAGCAGGTCCACATAAGGAGGAAACTGTGTCAAGAGTAAGGGCAGATGAGGTCTAATAAAGGAATTGTGCATGTAGGGAGTAGGAGCTGAATGAATCTAGAAGCAAGGAGCTCTAAACCCACCTCTTCTTAAAAACACTCACTTCAAGTCCCCTGCCTCTGGGAAACCAATTTTTCCTTGGAATACCAAAAAAACAGTGGTTCTTACACTTTGAAATTTCACAGACTATGCTTATTTCTTTTAATTGGGATACATGAATAGCCAACTTTTTACTTTGTTAATTGAATACATTTTTTTAAAAACCTAACATTTGTCATTATAATAATTTCATTTAAGAAAGTAATATTTTCACATCAAAAAAGTAGAACAATACAATTACAGAATAAAAGAGAGTCTTTTCCATTCTAGAAATAACAGCTGATGGCCTGACACTGACATTTTGTGGCACTCCAGTGGAAATGTCACCGCAGACTGGCACAGTCCTGGAGATGAGCAGCTGAAATCTCTTTTCCAGAACCAAGCTCAAATTCCAGGCTCACTGTCCCAGGGCCATGTTTGACATTGGGAATCTAGACTAGCTTTATGGTCAGGAGGAGTCCCTATGACTTCTTCGAACAGAAGCTTGTGGCCAGTGTGGACGTCCACAGTGAGCTTCATTGTGCTTTCTCCAATAAGCCTTCCCTTAAACCTCTGCCTTTGACGCTAATCAGAATTTGGGGTGCCAGGGTGGGTTCAGACCTCAAGCAGAACCTGGCCAGAAAGGGCTTGATATCAGATGGTTCTTACCTCGAAAGTCACTCACGCTGCCCTCCTATCCTGAAAGACAGGGCCTGCCTGGAGCCCAGCGGGAAATGTGTGCTCAAAGCACAATGGCAGTTAGTGTTTCATAGTGTGGTTCATTCTTTCAGGAAGCAAGGTTTTTTGCCGCAGCCAGTAGACCAGTGGGAGAGACAAGCTAGAGAGAGCATGTGCACAGGTGCCAGGGGAGGGTGTGTTTCAAACACCCTTTTGGCATCTCATTGTATCTGACTGAGAGGCAGTTAGGCCAACAAAGGTTTCAGCACAGCCCAAGAGGCCAGGTGGGCTCTGACGATGGGCATCTGGATGGGAGGACGTGCATGAGCCATTGTTGACCCATAGTCAAGGTGTTTTCCTGCCTCCTGAAGTATTATTTAGTTGAGATCACATAGGTCTGCTTTGGCACTCAACTTTGGTTTCCTGATTCTGGATTAACCATAAGACACCTTGACCTATTTCTAGCTTCTGGAAATTTAATTTGGGGCTGAAAACATACTGGCATATGTTTCAAAGTTCTAGTATCAACTATTGATCTGATATTATATTTGAGTATCATCACCTCACGCCATCTCACCTCACATCACATCCATGTGTCTCAAGCTTGCTGTCTGTGAGGTCAGAGCAATAACTCTAGAAGCCACTTGTGGTATAGCCATTGTTCCAAATATATGTACCATTCTATATGCCTTTTTATGGATAGGTTTATCCTACATGGGCACCTAGAGAGAAGACAACTTTGCCAAGGTGATGGGTAACATGAGAGTCCTATTCAAAATGGTCCTTCAGAGATGGAGGCACTGGTAAAAACCATGGAAAAATGACTGACAGAGCCAACACAGCTTTAAGCAGAGCTTCCTAAATGACTTCTGACCAGGGAAAACTTTCTCTCAGTCATAGCCCCACTGGGATTCCCTGTCTGGGAACCACTGGCCAAGATCACTCCCCATTTGCTCAGCGTCTGGCTGGTAGCTACAGAACAATGCCCCTGGGACTGTGAACTAAATTACCATCTAGAAGTTGAACTAGAAACAGTCTCATAATATCTTTACCTAAAGGGACATGATAATTGCTTGGTCAAAGCAGGAAGAATGACCTAGGAATCAAATCAAGGTATGAATAAACTTGAAGGAAAAAAATTATCTAATCAACCATACTAACGTACGTGAACACATGAAACCAAAGAGCAAGTTTTAGTAAATGTTATTTGCCTCCCCCCCAACCCCAGTCCAAAGGAGGTATAATGAAGACACTGAACTGGATGAGTTGATGGTCTGATCACATTAACATACTCTACCCTCCCAATCTACCCAACATCCTTTGCTCTGGTTCAAAATTCACCAGGCAAAAGGCTGGTAATGGTTTTGATTCTTTGTCTCCTGAGGAGAGGATGCTCTGAACACGGGCACAAATATTTGAGGCCTGTGGACAGGCATGTCCTCCTATTGAAAACCCAATAAATAAATAAGTAAATAAATAAATAAATAAATACATAAATACATAAATAAATAAATAAATAAATAAATAAATAAAAGGCATTCTGGTTTACACAGAAATCTCTTGTGAATTTTGCTTGGGTGGATTGGGCCTGGATGGTCTTGTGGTCTCTGGAATTACAGACAAAACCGTTTATTTGCCCTACAAGATTGACTACAATTTGAGGATCCCACTGAGACACCACCTGAAGGCTCAGCTAGCCTCCCTCTATGCCTTTTTGCCAGCAGCAGCCTCTGACATCTGCACTCACTACTCATTTGTCTCTTCCGTAGGTTGCCCTATGTTGTAGGTGCCATGACACCCCCAATTTTTCAAGTAAAACACAATCTGGTCCTTTAAATGTTTATCCAAGTAGTTTGCAAGGTGCATGAGAACAGAAACATCTAAAAACCTCTTATATCCCCAGGGAAGGACCTGAATAGAGGCAAGGAATTTGGAATGACTCAGTAGGAAGTAGGGTAGGTTGGAAAGAGCTTGAACTCAGAATGATGACAGTTGGGGCCCAGCTCTACCACTAATGAATTCCTTACTTTTTCTGCATCTCAAGATCTTCAGCTGTAAAGGGAAGGATCACCTGAATTTTCACTCTATACTACAGTGGATCTGTATATAATCTGCTGAGGTTAAAAATTAGAATGTCAACTATTTAAATACCAAAGTGTCCATTTCCCCCCAAATCTGGGGTTTCTGGGGAAAGATACAGTTCTATGGAGCTTCAGGCTTTCTTCAAGCCCCAAGTTTCTATTGGGCTAGAGATACAAGTATGTGAGGATAAATGACTGTCAGAGTTAAAGGTAACAAATAATTGATCCCAGCTGAGCCTCCCTAAAGGGGTCTAGGGAAGGCCACAAGCTGTAAAAGTCCATCTGAATGATGGCTCCGTTGCTTAAGGGACTTCATCCAGGACAGTTTGAACCCAGTGACACAGAACTCAAAGCCTAAAACAGGAACTAAGAAAGAAATCCTCAGAAAGACAGTCACACCCTGTGATCTATGTCCTGGCCAGTTGTCCTGCTGGCCACTTTCCAACCTTGTGATTAAAAGACCTTGAAGCTCACGGCCAGTGAAGGAACAATGTTATTATTCTAGCCAATAACTTCCAGTTCCCTCTCCACCAATCTCAAAGACAAACCAGAAACACGTTCAGGCAACAAGACATTTCAGTTGTCAGACATCTTTAGCTATAAAATGTTTTTTAAATTTTTATTATTGCAACCTTCAAACATATAGGAGAGAAAATGGTATTATGAACACTCATATACCCATCACCTAGATTTTAAAATTGTTAATATTTTGCAATATTTGTTTCTTTTAATTTTCTTCTGCTAAAGTATTTCAAATACCAGATATTTTATCTCACCCCTGTATATCAGTATGCATCTCTGAAAACTGAGGACCTGTTTACATAATTACAATAGCATTTTTCACACATAACAAAATTCATAATAATCTCCTAATATCAACTAATACCTAGTCTATATTCAAATTTTCCAGTTACCTGCACCCCCCAAAATACCTTTTATAATTGATTTATCTGAATGAATGTCCAATCAAGTACCATACACACATTTGGTAGATGTGTCTCTGAGGTCCCTTTTAAACGAGAACAGCCACCCCCTCCTTTTTCCTTCTTCTGTTACTGAAGAGGCCAAAGTAATTGTCTTGTAGAACAGGCACATTCTGGATTTGTCTATTTGTTTCCTTGTTGTTGTTGTTGTTGTTGTTTTTCTGTACCCTCTGCATTTCTTATCAACTGTAGTTAGGTCTAAAGGCCCTAAATGAGATTTTGTTTAAACATTTTTGGCAAGAATACGTCATAGATGACACTGTGTGTGTCACCGTGCAACACAGCTGGAGATAGCCCACGGCATCTGGTTATCCCTCCATTGAATGTTGATTTGATCATTGGGGTGAGGTAGTGATTACCACATCCCTCCACTGCAAATTCTGATTTTTGCCCTTGGGACTAGTAGTGGCTCTGGGCAGTGACACTTTGTGGCCAACTAGTTCCTCAGCTCTTTTTATTTTTTAGCAGACATTCTTCAGTTCTTCCATACTGAACAATACAGTTGTCCTGATATAAATTCCTACTCTGTGCTTAATTCTTTCCCCTTAATTACTGTATCCAGAATAAAAACTTTCTGTAGTAGTCACCCCCGATGATTAGTAAGCAAGGTTTTCTTTGTTTGGGATTTTTCTCAGTACAAGTAGACATTTACTGACTTTGTGTATGTTCAATATGTTTTCATCATTTATAGTCATTGGGGTTTTGAGGGGTTTTGGTTTTGGGGTGTTTTTTTGGATCCTCAAATTGTCCCACTTTGGCCATTGGGAACCCTCCAGACTGGCTCCTGTGTCTTTTTGACATGATTCCATTACACTTGAGTGCTGACTTGTTTTCTGCAAAACAAGTTATTCCAGGCTTATATTCTACATTCTCTGTCCCAGACCTGAAACCAGCCATCTCTCCCAAGCTGCCTGCCCTGCTCCTTTTTGTGGAAAAAAAACAAAATCTGGCTGCTGGGAGTACTCTGCTCCTGTGGTGTCACTGAATAATATATTTAGCACTTAGCTTAGCGTGTTTAACATTATGTTGGCTTCTACTATTGGATGTGACAGTTTACATCATATACTTCAATTCCCACCTGTGTGGCAATCACTTCACTTATCTTATTTTCTTCCCCCTTTCCTCTTTCTCTCATATTTTTATAGTTTGGATGTTTTATACTATAGCTTACACATGACATTTAGATACTGCTCTTCCAATCTTATTTCCTCCTTTTATTTAATCTTAGGTCTATAGTTAACTGTATCTAGTGTCCACCATCCATTCTTGGGCCTAAGTTTCTCCAATCATCTCTTGGGCTGAAGCCTATCCTCCAGCAGATTACACAGGATAAGTCAACAAGTACTTGCATGTTCAAAATAGCTTTTATGTGTCCTTGACATTTGAAAAATAAGTTGGTTGGGGCGCCTGGGTGGCTTAGTCAGTTAAGCGTCTAACTCTTGGTTTTGGCTCAGGTCATGATCTCACGGTTCGTCGGTTCAAGCCCCACATCAGGAAAGCCTGCTCAGGATTCTCTCTCTCTCTCTTTCTCTCTCTCTCTCTGTCCCTCGCCCACTTCTACTCTCTCTCTCAAAATAAATTTTTTAAAATTTAAAAAGAAAAACAAGTTGGTTGGATATGAAATCATTAGTTCATACATATTTCCTTTTGTATCCTACAGAAGTTCTTTAACAACTTTCTGCATTGAATGTCTGCATTATATGTCTGATAAAGCCCTAACATTCTTCCTTCTGTAAGTGATTTGGGTTTTCACCTGGAGGCTCAGATTTTTTTCCTTTATCTTCAAGATATAATCATTTTGTTAGGACATGTCTAGAATTACTGTAACAGGAAAATTTTCCCAAAATCATGGTGTGTACTTTTCAACATGTAAATGCGGGTTTTATTTCATCAGACTTTTAAAAAAAATTTTTTTTAATGTTTATTTTTGAGAGAGAGACAGAGCATGAGTAGGGGAGGGGCAGAGAGAGAGGGAGACACAGAAACAGAAACAGGCTCCAGGCTCTGAGCTGTCAGCACAGAGCCCGACCCAGAGCTCGAACCCATGAACCGTGAGATCATGACCTGAGCTGAAGCCTGGCGCTTAACTGACTGAACCACCCAGGCGCCCCTGATTTTTTTTTCTTGAATTATGATTTTTATATATTCTGCTTGTTTCATTTTTGTTTTTCATGGTCTTCAATTATATAAAGGGTGGATCTTCCTTGCCTGTCTTACAAATATTTCATTGACTCTCTTTCTCTCTCTCTCTCTCTCTCTCTCTCTCTCTCTCTCAACCACACACTGCCCTTCCAGAGCACCCCCAGTCTCTTGCTTCTCTCTGCACATGTTGCTTCTCCAGGACTGTTGCACAGCTATCATTTGACAATTGTCCATTAATGCTATTCTAAACTCGATCCTCTCTTTCTTGGATCCTGTATCTTCTTCTTTCTTTTATTTATTTATTTGTTTCACATTTATTCATTTTTGAGAGACAGAGCATGAGTAGGGGAGGGGCAGAGAGAGAGGGAGACACAGAATCCAAAGCCAGCTACAGGCTCTGAGCTGTCAGCATAGAGCCCGATGTGGGGCTTGAACTCATGGACTGTGAGATCATGACCTAAGCTGAAGTCGGAGGCTTAACTGACTGAGCCACCCAGGCGCCCCTTCTTTCTTGTTTTTTTCACTTATTTAGTGGAACACATTCTCTGATAAATTCCTGATAAAATGTATGTGGTAGGTAAAGTTTTTGAGATCTTGCATGTCAAAAAAAAAAAATGTTCATCTAACTTCACACTTCACTCAAATATAAAATTCTAGGTGAAGAAACATTTTCACTCAGGGGCACCTGGGAGGCTCAGTTCGTTGAGCGTCCGACTTCGGCTCAGGTCATGATCTTGTGGTTCCTGGGTTCGAGCCCTGCGTCAGGATCTGTGCTGACAGGTCGGAGTCTGGAACCTGCTTCGGATTCTGTGTCTTCCTCTCTCTCTGCCCCTCCCCCGCTCACACTCTGTCTCTCTCTCTCTCTCTCTCTCTCTCTCTCAAAAATATTAAAAAAAATTTTTTTTAACTTCATTCAGAATTGCCTTTTCCCACTGTCATCTAGCTGTCAAATGTTGAGGTTAAGAAATTAGATGCTATTCTTATTTGTTATCTTTTGCATGTGACTCTTCTCTCCAAACATTTTTAGAACCATCACCTAGAGTAATATCCCAAATAATGATATTTCTTGTGTTCTGTCATTTCTCATTTCTTGTGGGACACTCAATCACTTAAACCTGGAGAGTTATTTTCTTCAGTTATGGAAACATTCCTCATTTTTTAAATATAATTTCTTCTCTCTCAACTTAACTTGGAGGTTCATTCTCTGCAATTCCTATGAATCACATACTGGGTCTCATAAATTTAGTTCTCTAATTTCTTTAGACTTTATGTCTTATTTTCCTTCTCTTTACCTCTGTTCTATCTCTGTGATTATTTCTTCAATTTCTTCTTCCAAACCTTTCACTGACTCTTTTATTTTAGCTGTCCTATTTTTTTTTATCTTCCAGGAGTTCTTTCTTGATCTCCAGTTACTCTCTTATGAAGCATCTTGTTCTTGCCTGTTATTACAACATGGTGTTATCTCTTTTAAAATATTTATTATAGTTTATTTGGTTGACCTTTTTCCTTGCATCATCTCTTTTCCTCTAGCTCTTTTTACTGTTCATCATTTTTGTTGTTGTACTCTTATTTGGGTCCCCTTCATATTAAGGTCTCTTTAAAAACTGTCTGATGATCCTTGGGTTTCTACTTTTATGTGAGAGGGGCACACTAAAAAATTTAAGAGTTCTATGTGCATGAGCAGGACATGACTGCTGGATGGCTTCTCTAAAAAGTGATCATGTAGTTAGTCCACTTTTCACTGGAGACTCAAATGTCAGTATTGCTAGATATTTACTCTGAAGAGATTAGTATTTCCAGAAAAGTGTTTCAAAACTAGTGCCTCGGGGATGCTTTCCAGGGGCCAAATAAACAAAGAGGAATGTTTGTCTCACTGCTTAAAAATATTCCTTATCCTTTAAGCTTGAAATCTCTACTTTGCCTCATGTCCAGAGACTCTCCGATTCAATTTTTTGAGAGATCATAGCTCTTCCCTTTTGTGGAGGGGTAGATTAGCTCAATACTGAAAGAAAAATTTGGGGACGTAGTATCTAAATGTTACTTTTGTAAACTAACAAAAAATGACCTTGAGAATTTGGGGCTAGGTATTCAAGTGGGCCAAGAACAAAATGGGGGCCCTGGTCCTCCAATCCCTAACACTGTGGGTGACCAGTAAGAAGCAGTGCAAAGAAGCACTCAAAACACTGCACTGCTAACATTGGATTTCTGTCCCAGCAACTGCTAACTCTGGTAAGTGCTTTGTTTTAAAATTGTTATTCCAGTTTTCAGGACAATAAAGGTACACCCAAACCAGGGAAATTTAGAAATCATTTCCTAAATTATAGTTGTCAAATTAGAATTTCTGGAGCTAAAGTGTACAGTTAAAGTCTAAAATGTATGCAGATAGGATAAGTTTTCAGGAGTGAACTAAAAAGAACCAACTTACCACTGAGTTTGCCAATGTCAGTTTAGGTAAAGCTGGGGAAAGGTGCATTTCAGTGTCAAGAAACTAGCATTTCCTTACTAACTAAGATTTGAATTTGAGAGGTTTAAAATATAGAGAGAAGTAAAGTAGTGACAACAACAATGCAAAGGCAGGAAGGGTTTATATATAGTTTAATTATTCCAAGGCTCTATTTTTATCAACAGAATGGTAGAATTATTTATACTAAAGTGTATAAGTCAAGGATGTGTGTTGTAATCTCTGTGATAATTACTAAAAGAATAGTAAAGGAGGTGTGCTTGGGTGGCTCAGTCAGTTGGGTGTCTGACTTTGGCTTACATCATGATCTCATGGTTTGTGGGTTCGAGCCCCGCATCAGGCTCTGTGCTGACAGCTCAAAGCCTGAAGCCTACTTTGGATTCTGTGCCTCTGTCTTTCTCTGTCCCTCTCTCACTCATGCTCTCTCTCTCTAAAATAAATAAACATTAAAGAAAATTTAAAAAGAGTAGTTAAAAAATAGAAATAACAAATTAATACAGAGGATAGGAGTAAGATAATAAAAAATTATTCTGGTTAATACAAAAGAAGACAAGAAAGGAAAGAAAGAATAACATAAAACAGGTAGGTCAAATAGAAAACAAACAATAAGATGGTAGATAATCCAAATTTATCCATAACTCCACTACTTATAAATTGGCTAAATCTCTAATCAAAAGGAAAAATCAAACTGAATTTTTAAAAAGCTAGATGCTACCTATGTTTAAAAATGTTTTCATTTAAGTTCAAGTTAGTTACCATACAGTGCAGTATTAGTTTCAGGAGTAGAACCCAGAGATTCATCACTTACATATAACACCCAGGGCTCATCCTGCAAAGTGCCTTCCTTAATGCCCATCACCAATTTAGGCCATCTCCCAGTCCACCACCCCTCCAGCAACCCTCGGTTTGTTCTCTGTATTTAAAGTCTCTTATGGTTGCCCTCCTCTCTGTTTTTATCTTATCGTTCCTTTCCTTCCCCTATATTCATCTGTTGTGTTTCTTAAATTCCACATATGAGTGAAATCATGTGATACTTGTCTTTCTCTGACTAACTTAGCATAATACACTCTACTTCCATCCATTGTTGCAAATGGCAAGAATTCATTCTTTTTGATTGCCAAGTCGTATTCCATTGTATATATACACCATATCTTCTTTATCGTTCATTAGTCAAAGGGTATTTGGGCTCTTTCTCTAATTTGGTTATTGTTGACAGTGCTGCTATAAACGTTGGGGTGCATGTACCCCTTCAAATCCACATTTTTGTATCCTTTGGATTAATACCTAGTAGTGCAACTGCTGCGTCGTAAGGTAGTTCTATTTGTAATTTTTTTGAGGAACCTCCATACTGTTTTCTAGAGTGACTGTACCAGTTTGCATTCCCACCAACAGTGCAAAAGTGTTACCCTTTCTCCTTGCCAACATCTGTTGTTTCTTGAGTTGTTAATTTTAGCCATTCTGACAGGTGTGAGGTGGTATCTCATTGTGGTTTTGATTTGTATTTTCCTGATGATGAGTGATGTGGAGCAGCTTTTCATGTGTTTGTTGGCCATCTGGATGTCTTCTTTGGAAAAGCATCTATTGGTGGCTCAGTCAGTTGAGTGTCTGACTTTGGCTAAGGTCAAGATCACACGGTTGGTGAAAATGAGCCCCACATTGGGCTGTCTGCTGTCAGCACAGAGCACACTTTGGATCCCCTGTCTTCATCTCTCTCTGCCCCTCCCCCACTTGTGCTTTCTCTCTCTCAAGAAAATAAAAATAAAAATTTGATGGCGATTAGGGAAGATGGCAGCAGGGGAGGATGCTGGGCTCACCTCATCCTGCTGATCACTTAGATTCCACCCAAATCTGCCTAAATAACCCAGAAAACCACCAGAAGACTAGCAAAATGGGCTCTCTGGAGCCAAGCGTAGACAAGAGGCCCACGGAAGAGGGTAGGAAGAGCGGAGAGGCGGTACGTGCTTACACGGACTGGTGGGAGGGAGCCAGGTGGTGGAGGGGCAGCCCGCCGGGCAAGGCAGAACCCCCAAATTCTGGCTTGCAAAAGCTGAGGGGCCGGGCTGCATGAGTTCCGACAGCCAGCAGGACATAACATCTGAAATGTTAGAAGTCAACAGCTCTGCTCTGGAAGAGTGGGGAGGGCGAGAGGACACTGTGATGGAGAGGTGTGAGTCCCGGAAGGACAGAGCTTGGTGGGGGAACCAAGGGTCTGGAAAGCGCCATTTCCCTGGCAGAAAATCTTCAATGCGATGAACAGAAAAAAAATGCAGCCAAGAATCCTTTATCCAGCAAGTCTGTCATTCAGAATAGAAGGAGAGATAAAGGTTTTCCCAAACAAACAAAAACTGAAGGAATTTGTCACCACTAAACCAGCCCTACAAGAGATCCTAAGGGGGACTCTATGAATGAAATATTGCAAGGACCACAAACTACCAGAGACGCCACTATAAGCATGAAACCTACACACATCACAATGACTCTAAACTCATATCTTTCAATAATAACACTGAATGTAAAATGGACTAAATGCTCCAACCAGAAGACATAGGGTATCAACATGGATAAAAAAACAAGACCCATCTATTTGCTGTCTACAAGAGACCCATTTTAGACCTGAGGACACCTTCAGATTGAAAGTGAGGGGATGGAGATCCATCTATCATGCTACAGGAAGTCAAAAGAAAGCTAGAGTAGCCATACTTGTATCAGACAAACTAGACTTTAAATTAAGGCTGTAACAAGAGATGAAGAAGGGCATTATATAATAATTACAGGGTCTATCCATCAGGAAGAGCTAACAATTAGAAATGTCTATGCGCTGAATATCGGAGCCCACAAATATATAAAATAATTAATCACAAACATAAGCAACCTTATTGATAAGAATGTGGTAATTGCAGGGGACTTTAATACTCCACTTACAACAATGGACAGATCATCTAGACACAGAATCAATAAAGAAACAAGGGCCCTGAATGATACATTGGATCAGATGGATTTGACAGATATATTTAGAACTCTGCATCCCAAAGCAACAGAATATACTTTCTTCTCAAGTGCACATGGAACATTCTCCAAGATAGATCACATACTGGGTCACAAATCAGCCCTTAATAAGTATAAAAGAATTGAGATATACCATGCATACTTTCAGACCACAATGCTATGAAACTTGAAATCAACCATAGGAAAAAGTCTGCAAAACCTCCAAATGCATGGAGGTTAAAGAACACTGACTAAAGAATGAATGGGTCAACCAGGCAATTCGAGAAGAAATTTAAAAATATCTGGAAACAAATAAGAATGAAAATACAACAATCCAAATGCTTTGGGATGCAGCAAAGGCAGTCCTGAGAGGAAAATGCATTGCATTCCAGGCCTATCTCAAGAAACAAGAAAAATCCCAAATACAAAATCTAACAGCACACCTAATCGAAATAGAAGCAGAACAGCAAAGACATCCCAAACCCAGCAGAAGAAGAGAAATAATAAAGATAAGAGCAGAAATAAACAATATGGAATCTAAAAAACAGCAGAGCAGATCAATGAAACCAAGAGTTGGTTTTTTTAATTAAACAAAATTGATAAACCTGTAGCCAGGCTTCTCCAAAATAAAAGGAAGAGGACCCAAACAGATAAAATCACGAATGAAAATGGAATTATTACAACCAATCCCTCAGAAATACAAGCAATTATCAGGGAATACTATGAGAAATTATATGCCAACAAACTGGATAACCTGGAAGAAATGGACAAATTCCTAAGCACCCACACACTTCTAAAACTCAAACAGGAAGAAATAGAAAACTTGAACAGACCCATAAGTAGTGAAGAAATTGAATCAGTTATCAACAATCTCCCAGCAAATAAGAGTCCAGGACCAGATGGCTTCCCTGGGGAATTCTACCAGACATTTAAAGCAGAGATAATACCTATCCTTCTCAAGCTGTTCCAAAAAATAGAAAGGGAAGGAAAACTTCCAAACTCATTCTATGAAGCCAGCATGACTTTGATTCCCAAACTAGACAGGGACCCAGAAAAAAAAAAAAGAACTACAGGCCAATATCCCTGATGAATATGGATGCAAAATTCTCAACAAGATACTAGCAAATCAAATTCAACAGCGTATAAAAAGAATTATTCACCATGATCAAATGGGATTCATTCCTGGGCTGCAGAGCTGGTTCACTATTCACAAATCAATCAATGTGATATATCACATTAAAAAAAGAAAAGAAAAGAATCATATGATCCTGTCAAACGATGCAGAAAAAGCATTTGACAAAATTCAGCATCTATTTTTTTTTTAATTTTTTTTCAACGTTTATTTATTTTTGGGACAGAGAGAGACAGAGCATGAACGGGGGAGGGGCAGAGAGAGAGGGAGACACAGAATCGGAAGTAGGCTCCAGGCTCTGAGCCATCAGCCCAGAGCCTGACGCGGGGCTCGAACCCACGGACCGCGAGATCGTGACCTGGCTGAAGTCGGACGCTTAACCGACTGCGCCGCCCAGGCGCCCCTCAGCATCTATTCTTAATAAAAACCCTCGAGAAAGTTGGGATAGAAGGAACATACTTAAACATCATAAAGCCATTTATGAAAAGTCCACAGCTAATATCATCCTCAATGGGGAAAAACTGAGAGCTTTCTCCCTGAGATCAGGAGCACGACAGGGAAGTACACTCACCGCTGTTGTTCTATATAGTGTTGGAAGTTCTAGCATCAGCAATCAGACAACAAAAGGAAATCAAAGGCACCAAAATTGGCAAAAATGAAGTCAAGCTTTCACTTTTCACAGACGACATGATACTCTACACAGAAAACCCAAAAGACTCCACCAAAAGTCTGCTAGAACTGATACATGAATTCAGCAAAGTCGCAGGATACAAAATTAATGTACAGAAATCAGTTGCATTCTTATACATTAATAATGAAGCAACAGAAAGACACTGATCCCATTCACATTGCACCAAGAAGCATAAAATACCTAGGAATAAACCTAACTAAAGACATAAAAGATCTGTATGCTGAAAACTATAGAAAGCTGATGAAGGAAATTGAAGAAGATACAAAGAAATGGAAAAGCATTCCATGCTCATGGATTGGAAGAATAAATATTGTCAAAATGTCAATACCACCCAACATAATCTACACATTCAATGAAATCCCAATCAAAATTGCACCAGCATTCTTCTCAAAGCTACCACAAGCAATCCTAAAATTTGTATGGAACCACAAAAGACCCTGCATAGCCAAAGTAATTTTGAAGAAGACGACCAAAGCAGGAAGCATCAAAATCCCAGACTTTAGACTCTACTACAAAGCTATAATCATCAAGACAGCATGGTATTGGCACAAAAACAGACACATAGACTAATGGAATAGAAGAGAGATCCCAGTATTGGACCCACAAATGTATGGCCAACTAACCTTTGAAAAGCAGGAAAGAATATCCAGTGGAAAAAAGACAGTCTCTTTAACAAATGGTGCTGGGAGAACTGGACAGCAACATGCAGAAGGATGAAACTAGACCACTTTCTTACACCATTCACAAAAATAAACTGAAAATGGATGAAGGACCCGAATGTGAGACAGGAAACCATCAAATCCCTAGAGGAGAAAGCAGGAAAAAAACCTCTCTGACCTCAGCTGCAGCAATTTCTTACTCAACACATCTCCAAAGGCAAGGGAAATAAAGGCAAAAATGAATTATTGGGACCTCATCAAGATAAAAACCTTCTGCACTGCAAAGGAAACAATCAACAAAACTAAAAGGCAACTGACAGAATGGAAAAAGATATTTGCAAATGACATATCAGACAAAGAGCTAGTATCCAAAATCTATAAAGAACTCACCAAACTCCACACCCAAAAAACAAATAACCCAGTGAAGAAATGGGCAGAAAACATGAATAGACACTTCTCTAAAGAAGACATCCAGATGGCCAACAGGCACATGAAAAGATGCTCAACGTCGCTCCTCATCAGGGAAATACAAATCCAGACCACACTCAGATATCACCTCATGCCAGTCAGAGTGGCCAAAATGAACAAATCAGGAGACTATAGATGCTGGAGAGGATGTGGAGAAATGGGAAACCTCTTGCATTTGTAGTGGGAATGCAAATTGGTGTAGCCACTCTGGAAAACAGTGTGGAGGGTCCTCAAAAAATTAAAAATAGATCTACCCTATGACCCAGCAATAGCACTGCTAGGAATTTACCCAAGGGATACAGGAGTGCTGATGCATAGGGGCACTTGTACCCCAATGTTTATAGCAGCACTTTCAACAATAGCCAAATTATGGAAAGAGTCTAAATGTCCATCAACTGATGAATGGATAAAGATGTTGTGGTTTATATATACAATGGAATACTACTTGGCAATGAGAAAGAACGGAATATGGCCTTTTGTAGCAACGTGGATGGAACTGGAGAGTGTTATGTTAAGTGAAATAAGTCATACAGAGAAAGACAGATACCATATGTTTTCACTTTTATGTGGATCCTGAGAAACTTAACAGAAAACCATGTGGGAGGGGGAGGGGGAAAAAAGTTATAGAGAGGGAAGGAGGCAAACCATAAGAGACTCTTAAAAACTGAGAATAACCTGAGGGTTGATGGGAGGGTGGGAGGGAGGGAAAGTGGGTGATGGGCATTGAGGTGGGCACCTGTGGGGATGAGCACTGGGTGTTGTACGGAAACCAATTTGAAAATGAATTTCATTTTAATAAATAAATAAAACTTTTATAATATGGGAAAAATAAAAATAATAAAAATAAAAATAAAAAATTTAAAAATAAATATTTTTTAAAGTGTCTATTACTGTCTTCTGTCCATTTCTTCACTAGATTGTTTGTTTTTTGGGGTATATAGTTGGATAAATTATTTATAGATTTTTGGATACTAACCCTTTTTCTGATATGCAAATATCTTTGGATACTAACCCCATTATCCAGTTTGCAAATATCTTTGCCCATTCCATCGGTTGCCTTTTAGTTTTGTTGATTGTTTCATTTACTGTGCAGAAGCTTTTTACCTAGCTAGATGCTACTTACAAGAGACAAATCTTCAGTATAGGATCACAGAAAGATTGAAAATGAAAGGTTGGGAAAAGATATACAATGCACTCACCCCAAAAATGTTGGTATAACTACAGTAATATCAGACAAATACTGAAGAACAAAAAATATTACTAGAGAAAAAAAGGAATAATTTCATAATGATAAAGATACCAGTTTACCAAGAACATATGACAATCTTAAATATATATGTATCTAAGAACACAGCATGAAACAAAAATTTAAACACTTAAAACAGAAGCAGGCAGACCCAAAATCATTAAGACAGATTTTAACATACCTCTTCTGATAGCTGACAGAACAAGCATCCAAGAAATCAGTAAGGCTCTAGAAAACCTATAGAACACAATAAACAAATTTAACCTCATTAATATACAAGTATAGAATAATGCACCCAACAATGGCACAAAAAACAGTCTTTTCAAATACCCATGGAACATTTGGCAAACTAAACATTTGCTGAATTGTGAAGCAAGTGTATTAATTTCCTATTGCTGCCATAACAAAGTACCACAAACTGGGTGGCTTAAACAACAAAAATTTATTGTCTCACAGTTGTATAGGCTAGAAATCTGAGATTAAGGTGTCAGCAGAGTGACTCCGTCTGTAGTCTGCAAGGAAGAATTTGTTCCGTGACTCTCTCCCAGCTTCTGGGGGTTTGTTGGCAGTCTTTGGTGTTCCTTACTTGTAGACACATCACCCCCAATCTCTACCTCCATCTTTACATAGTGTTCTCCTGGTATGTTTTAGTCTCTGTATCCAAATTTGCCCTTTTAATAAACACACAGTCATACTGGATTAGGGCCACCCAAAGACCTCATCTTAATTTGGTAATCTGCAAACACTCTATTTCCAAATAATATCACACTGACAGGTACTGAGGGTGAAGACTTCTACAGCTTTTGAGAGGTACGGTTGAACACAGTGACTCATAATAGCAAGCCTCAACAAATTTGAAAGCATAGAAATTACTCAGCACACTAACCATAGTAAAATTAAACTATAAATCAATATGACAATAATCTCCAAGTGCTTGGAAATTAAGCCGTAATACTTCTTTATTTTTAATTATTTTTAATTTTTTTAATGTTCATTTTGAAAGAGAGAGAGTGCGAGCAGAGGAGGGGCAGAGAAAGAAGTAGACACAGAATCCAAAGCAGGCTCTAGGCTCTGAGCCATCAGCACAGAGCCCAACGTGGGACTCAAACTCACAAGCCATGAGATCATGACCTGAGCCGAAGTTGGCCGCTCCACGGACTGAGCCAACCAGGAGCTCCTAAGCAGTAATACTTCTAATAACCCAAAGGTCAAAGCATAAATTGCAAATAAAATTAGAAAGTATTTTGAGGAAAGAATGCACAAATAAAAACATGACATCGGAACTTGCAAATACAACTAAGAAGTACTTAAAGAAGACTCTACACAACATTAAATGTACATATTCAATAAGAAGAAAAACTGCAAATCAATAACTAAAGTATCAGATTCAATAGATTAGAAAAACAGAGCAAATTAAACCTAAAAGAATAAAAAGAGATTTCTAAAGAGTAGACATTAATAAAATAGAAAACAATCTTACAAAGGAAAACAAAGCCAAAAATCCATTTTTTGAAAAATTCAGTAAAATTGATAGACCTCTAGTAACACATAAAAAAAGAGAAGGCACATATAACCAAATTCATGAATATAAAAGATATCATAGTATCTATGAAAGAAATTGAACTGTTATCTATGAAGAAATTGAAAGAAACTGAACTGTTAATTCTATCCTCCCACAAAGAAATCTCTGGGACAAGAAAGCTTCACTTGTAAATTATTCCAGATATTTAAGAAATTGTACCAACAGACACACAGATCAATGGAACAGGATACAGAGCCCAGAAGTAAACCCACAATTATATGGTCAATTAATCTTCAACAAAGGAGGCAAGGATATACAATAGGGAAAGGATGGTCTCTTTAACAAATAGTGTTGGGAAAACTTGACAGTCACATGCAAAAGAATGAAACTGGACCACTTTCTTACACCATACACAAAAATAAACTCAAAATGGATTAAAGACCTAAATGTAAGACCTGAAGCTATAAAACCCCTTAAAGAAAACATAGGCAGTAATCAGCCTCAGCAACATTTTTCTACATAGGTCTCCTAAAGCAAGGGAAAGAAAAGCAAAAGGAACCTATTGGGACTACACCAAAATAAAACGTTTTGCACAGTGAAGGAATCCATCAACAAAACAAAAAGGTAGACTATTGAATTGGAGAAGATATTTGCAAATGAGCTATCTGATAAGGAGTTAATATGCAAAATATATAATGAACCTATGCAACTCAACACCAAAAACAAATAATCCAATTTTAAAAATGGGCAGAGGACAGCAAAGGAAACAACCAACAAAACTAAAAGGCAACCAACAGAATGGGAAAAGATATTTGCAGATGACATATCGGACAAAGGGCTAGTATCCAAAATCTATAAAGAGCTCACCAAACCCCACACCCAAAAACAAATAACCCAGTGAAGAAATGGGCAGAAAACATGAATAGACACTTCTCTAAAGAAGGCATCCGGATGGCCAACAGGCACATGAAAAGATGCTCAACGTCGCTCCTCATCAGGGAAATACAAATCAAAACCACACTCAGATATCACCTCACGCCAGTCAGAGTGGCCAAAATGAACAAATCAGGAGACTATAGATGCTGGAGAGGATGTGGAGAAACGGGAACCCTCTTGCACTGTTGGTGGGAATGCAAATTGGTGCAGCCACTCTGGAAAACAGTGTGGAGGGTCCTCAGAAAATTAAAAATAGACCTACCCTATGACCCAGCAATAGCACTGCTAGGAATTTACCCAAGAGATACAGGAGTACTGATGCATAGGGGCACTTGTACCTCAATGTTTATAGCAGCACTCTCAACAATAGCCAAATTATGGAAAGAGCCTAAATGTCCATCAACTGATGAATGGATAAAGAAATTGTGGTTTATATACACAATGGAGTACTACATGGCAATGAGAAAGAATGAGATATGGCCCTTTGTAGCAACGTGGATGGAACTGGAGAGTGTGATGCTAAGTGAAATAAGCCATACAGAGAAAGACAGATACCATATGGTTTCACTCTTATGTGGATCCTGAGAAACTTAACAGAAACCCATGGGGGAGGGGAAGAAAAAAAAAGAGGTTAGAGTGGGAGAGAGCCAAAGCATAAGAGACTGTTAAAAACTGAGAACAAACTGAGGGTTGATGGGGGGTGGGAGGGAGGGGAGGGTGGGTGATGGGTATTGAGGAGGGCACCTTTTGGGATGAGCACTGGGTGTTGTATGGAAACCAATACAACAATAAACTTCATATATTGAAAAAAAAGATTTAAAAACAGTAAAAAAAAAAAAGAAAAGAATGGAGAACCACTATTTGTTGGGGGCAGAGTTCTCATATCCATTAAATTAAACAAGTTAAATATTATTATTCAAAAAAAAAAGGGCAGAGGACTTGAATAGACATTTTTCCAAAGAAAACAGATGGCCAACAGACCCATGAAAAGATGCTCAATGCCATTCATCATCAGGGAAATGCAAATTGAAACCACAATAAGATATCACCTCATATCTGTGAGAACGGCTAAACTAAAAAACAAAAGAAATAACAAGTGTTGGTAAGGATATGGAGAAAAAGAACCCTGCTACATGATTGGCAGGAATGTAAATTGGTGTATCTACTCTGGAAAACAGTGTGAAGGTTCCTCAAAAAATTAAAAATAGAACTACCATACAACCCGGCAATAGCACTACTAGGAATCTATCCAAGGGATATAGGAGTGCTGATTCGTAGGGGCACATGTACCCCAATGTTTATAGCAGCACTTTCAACAATACCTAAATTATGGAAAGAGCCTAAATGTCCATCAACTGATGAATGGATAAAAAAGATGTGGTTTATATATACAATGGAATACTACTTGGCAATGAGAAAGAATGAAATAATGCCCTTTACAGCAACATGGATGGAACTGGGAGGTATTATGCTGAGTGAAATAAGTCAGTCAGAGAAGGACAGATATCATATGTTTTCACTTATGTGTGGATCTTGAGAAACTTAACAGAAGACCATGGGGGAAGGGAAGGGGACAAAAATAGTTACAGAGAGGGAAGGAGGCAAACTATAAGAGACTCTTAAATAAAGAGAACAAACTGAGGGTGGGAGGGGTGGGGAGAGGGGGAAATGGGTGATGGGCATTGAGGAGGGCACTTGTTGGGATGAGCAGTGGGTGTTGTATGTAAGTGATGAATCATGGGAATCTACTCCCGAAGCCAAGAGCACACTGTATACACTGTATGTTAGCTAACTTGACAATAAATTATATTTTAAAAAAGTAAAATAAAGAGGTGGGAGGAGATTGCTGGCAATCTCCTGCTTTAGACCAGGTGAGCCTCCTAAGGGAAGAGAAGGGGTCCTTCAGTAGATTACTTCCTAGTATTGACAAGGAAACTCCAGTTTGGCTGGTTAAAGATTACATTCCCAGGGGAGGGGGTGAAACTGAAACTGGGTTAGGTATTAAGTCTTTGTATACTGATGTGATGCCTCAACATTAGTGACTCTGTTGGGGACCTGTGGTTTTCTTTTTCACAAGGGTTATCACCTTACATGGTGTTTTCCTTTTCCAGGTCCCCTTCCAGTCCAAAGCTGTGAATGTTCTCTTAGCCCTCTTAGCCTCTTAGATAGTCAAGCCTCTTCTGCCTGGATCCCTGTGACTCTGAATGAAGCTGAATGGTTGCATCACTCTCCCCTCTGAGAATTAGCAAATCTCTGAGTATGCAGCTTCGGGCTTCAGCTCCCCTGAACTGTCCCTCCTGGTTTCGGCTTCCTCATCCTTGTCTGCCCCGAGATTTCTCTTAAATTCCTTTTGAGGAGCACTTGGCCCTCCTCCCAGAGACCCTCCCTTTCTAGTCTTTCTCTTGTCTTTGCCTCCTCTTCAAGCTGGCCAGTTCCACAGCTTCCAGCAGAGAAATACAGTTAGCCCAGTGAAAACCAAGTCCCTTAACATAAGTGACTCCATTTGTCCTTGGTCAACAGAGGACAGGAGTTACTTTTCCAGGATTCCAAATGGACCCTGACCAAGAAAGAAACAGGATTTCCTTTTGTGCCAACACTCCACCATATGTTCTAAAATGACCACTCGATGAAAGGGTTCTCCCCCGAGCAGAACTGCATAAAGAAGGGAAGAAGTTGAGGACGGTGGGAGAGTAACTATAAGGTTCTTCACATGAAAGGCACTGAGAAATTAGGTCGTGGAAGGCCACCCAAGGGTTTTCAGTACAGGCCTCATGTCAAAGACCCAGTTGTCAGATTCAGTACGGTGTCCCCTGCTGCTGCAGCTAAGACAGAAAGTGACGGCAGCACAAAGCAGGGCAACATTTAGTGGAACAGCATAAGAGACACCAAGCACTGGGAAGTCTGACAGGGGAGAGCAGTTATCATGTGAGGTATATATATATATATATATATATATATATATATATATATATAAAGTGTTCATGAAAGAGGCAGCACTTGCACTTGGTTTTAGAACAGCAGAATAGGAATTGAGGAGAAAATCAGGGAGGGCATCCCTGGCAGAGGGGACTTCATGAAAGAAGGTGTGGAAAGAAGAAAGCTCAGAACATATTCCCAGAACACTGTGAGGTTGTGGAATGGGGGTGAGGAGGAAGAATTTGCAGGTCCATGGTCCCCACGGCGTCCCCAGTCTGCTGGGCACAACCCGTGACCCCGAGGGAGTTTGCCAGGTCAAAGAACACAGCCTGCTGACCACTGAGTTGTTTACTTCTCCACATTCTCTGCCTCCACCTGGCAACCTTCCTCTTTTACTTTATAAATGAGAATAAGTTTTCGTAGACAACCATTAAAACAAAAAGCCTGACTTCTATTTCAAGAGAAACTTTTGTTAAAACCTCATCTAAAAGAGCTGACTCATAAAATGTCTGCTTCGAGGTGCAGTTGATCCTTGGACAACTCAGGGATTAGGGGCACTGACCCCCGCACAGTCAAAAACCTGCATATAACTTTTGATTCCTCAAATACTTAGCTACTAATAGCCTACTGTTGACCGGAAGCCTTGCCAAGAATGTAAACAATTAACACCTGTTTCGTATTTTGTATGTATTACATATTGTGTTCTTACAATAAAGTAAGCTAGAGAAGAGATAATGTTATGAAGAAAATCATAAGAAAAAGACATTTACAGTACTGTACAGCGTCTATCCAAAGAAATCCACATAGAAGTGGACCCTTGCAGTTCAAACCTGTGTTGTTCAAGGGTCAAGTACTTTTCCTATTCTCATGTATGGGAAATAGCAAATGAGAGACAGATAATATAAAGGTCTGAGATCTTGGCAGTGAGACACAGGCTTGAGTTTGGCCAGTGGAGCTAACCGAGAAGGGCAGAACATGGTCCAGAGTACAAACTCCACGGGAGGGACTTCCACCAGGAAGAACTCTATGCAGGAGACGTCAGTGGGGCTCACAGGATCCTGGGTTCCTGTCACAGTCAGGCACCTACACGGCTGGACAAAAAGAACCCCAGAACGGAACCTAGGAGTCCTGAGACCCACCGCAAACCTACTATAATTCCCCGTGTGACTTTCAGCAAGGCACTTCATACCTCAGGGCTTTTGTTTCCTCCTCCCAAGATGAAGTGCCTTGCTGATCTCAAAAGCGATGTAGCCCTTCTTTGAGAAAAGAAAGGTTGAGGGCTTTAATGTCCACCAAAGGGTGTTCAAATAAGTCTTAGCAGAGCTAAGATTTGAGCTGAGTTAACTTAACCTATGTGAACCTGATTTTCCTACTGTGTAAAAGGAAATAATATTATTTACCTGTGGTGGCTCTGACAAATAAATGAGATAATGTGTATAAAATGTCAGGCATGGTACCTAGAAAATAGCTGGCACTTGTCCCCTTCCCTGACTTTTGAAATGGTCCTTTGAGTTACATGCAACATTCTATATATCTATCACAGTAAGGTGCCCACAGGTTACAACAAAGTCTGCAATCATACCATGGATGGAAATCACCAGGCACAAATCAAAAGACACATTTTCAGCAGAGGGCCAATGGAAGAGTAGATCAGCAGGCCGAATCCCCAGATTTAGGATGCACTTTCCTCTGTGCCTCTGTCTCCTAAACAGGACCATTAAAAAAGACCCTAGAGTCATCATCTCAAGATTAGAAAGCAGCGTGCATGGAAGAGAGACCTGGGAATCCAAATACTTAACTAGCATCAACACCCTCAACGCCCCTCCTCCTGATGTGTCGTGAAGCCAGCGGCCACAGCAGGCCCAAAGAAGGCAGAAGCAGGAAGTCGTGATTTCAGGAGGAATCACAGGAAGTGTTGTTTTTCTGATTTACCTCTTTGGGATAACCGCTCCCCTCTCCCTGCCCACTGCCTGCCACTAGCACCCCTGTGCTGTCTGGAATTTGTCCAGTTCCCACACCAGTTCTGCTGTCCCTCAGCCAGCTCTGTATATTTGGGCATTGCCAGAGCAGCACCTGCATTACACAGGGCGTGGCTACTCCTTCCTCCCCATCTAGAGATTTTTGGCTGTGTGTATCTTTGTGAAGCCTGAGTCAGGGAGGAGGCTTAGCGCATTGGTTTTCCCATTTGCAGCAGTTAGGACTGAAGATGGATTTGAAAAGGAGACTGGGATTAACAGCTACAGAAAGCAGTTGGTGCACAAATGTCCTCGCTTTTCATTATCAGGGACTTTCAACATCTGTCCGGGCCCTTCAAGCCTCTCCAGCTCACAGTACTGCTCAAGGGCTGACTGAACCAATCATGGAACTTTGGAAAATGTCCACATGCCTGTCATGCCCATCAAAACACACACCTCAGCTGACAACTGTCACAGAGTAGCACATACCCCAATTAAGCCTGCCCAGTGCCCCCTACCGGGCCCCCCCACGAATACAGCACATGGTCGTCTTGTGGTCTCCCACAAGGTTCACAGCCTCGTACCTAACCAGCAGCCACCCCTCCCCACTCCTGTAGTGACCCCTCTGCTCCTGGGCCCCTCTTTCCCTCCCTCCACCAACCCCATTCTCATTCTACCTTAGCCTCTGATTCTACTTTTTCTCCTACTCAGAATAGCCAAGGAGCCCTGTCTTCATGCTGCAAGGCCAATGATGCGCCTGAACCAACCTGGCCGGTAACTGTGTCCATTTTCTCCCAGATGTTGTCCAGTTCCCCAGGGACCAGGGATCAACTCTGTTTCTGTCTTTAGGGATACAAGTCTTGGGCTCATCCCTGAGAGGGAGGGTGCTATTTGTCATACCCCCCACCTCAGCCATCTTCCACCTGCCCAGACACTTCCATACTGCCTGGTATGCTCTGATCCTCTGCCTCTCTACCTGGACACTGGTGCACCAGGGTCTGCTCCAGCACCCCCAGAGATGGAGCCAGACCTGCCTGGGCTTCTTGCCACTCCTGCTGCTGGTTCCTCCTCCAGCACCAGCCTCTAGGCTCCAGGTCTCTGACAAAGGGCTGAAGGATGACTTTGAGTCCCAGATACACAGGGAAATGTAATAAAGCCCCTAGGATATCACATCTCCACCTAAGTCATGAAGATGTGTATGCCCCACACTGAAGCATCTCAGCAACCTAAATTCCAGAAGGGACATCTTGATCCTATTTATGTTGTTCCCATGGGTCTCTGTGCTACCAAAGAGGGAGTGTGTTAGTTAATTAATTACTAATTAATTAACTAAGGTTTGCCAAGAAGCAGACAGCAAGATGGGATTCAAAATGGAAGAGTGATATGTAGGGAGCATGAGAAGGCGAGAAAGCAGGTCTGGCACTTATGGAAGGAGAGAGGCAAGAGAAAAGGGCTGGCTTGCAAGAGTTTCAGATTTCCAAGAAGTTCCAAAAAAGATTCAGCCAAGTCAGTGGGGAATCCTTGTACCAGAGTCACTGGTAGCAGACAGCTACATCTCCCCTGAATGGCCCAGCCTTAGGAAGCCCACCATCAACCGGTCACTGATGAGGAGGAGCCTGCAGGAAACATGAGCTGCAGTAGTGTTGCAAGCTGAAGGGGCAGTCGTTGGGGACTTCTCTCAGTTATGCTCCAGACCATAGATGTGAGCATGCCATTTTCATGGCAGCCATCTGGGCCTCCATGGAGCATCTGGAAGTGGGAGGTCAACCCCACCTATCCACATCTCAATTTAAAATAGAAAGCAGAGCGTTTCAGAAGGAAATCAGGGGCTACAGACCAGGATCCAGCTCCAGAAGAAGGCTGAAGGATTTCAAGATCCTCTGTTTCCCCACTTCTAGAATTTAGGTTCTCTCCTGCCTGTTTGCTTGGAGTGATTAAAAGAGAAAAAGCTAAAATAAAAGGGAACTTGGTGGTTACTTTTGAAGAAGTTGAAGAAACCCATCCCGTTTCATAGTCAGTCTTCAGCGCAGGGAACATTAAGGACTAGAGGAGGTGATGCTGTGTAAGAGAAGAAAGCAGACTGGACTCTCAGGTCCACAGGAAGGAAGACCAAGGGCCTCTGAGCAGGCAGCCATGATCCAAAAAGTAGCCCTGGGGCCAAAAATGGCCTTGAAGTTTCCTGGGAGGCAGTGGGCACAACAGGGAGATAGAGACCAAGTAAGGGCACATAAGTTACATCAGCCTTGACCCAGTCTGTCAACTGGAACCAGTGGCCCCAGTCACTTGTCCCAAGGCTTACATGGCCTCACCTCTGGCAACCAACGACAGATCACAAAGGTCAATGCAAATACTGTAGAACTCTGACTCAGAAGCAAATTCCTCCTCCCACTCATTCCTTCTGATCTCCCTGAAGCTATCCCCACACAGAAGCAGGAATTTCCTAATTAAGATTTCCAAACTGATAATCATCACCAAGTTCATGGAGGACTTGCCTCTCTCTGGTTTTTCAATGACTATGTTTTGTAAGATCTGATAAGATACAAAAGTGTAGATGTATGTGTATAATGTGTATGCATATAAAACACATACTCAAGAGCCCACTCTCCAACCTAAGAACTGAAACGTTAAATGCTGACACATCTTCTGCTGTATTATAAAGCAATTTTTAAATTGTTCTTATTAAATATCGAGCACATGTAATAGAGTAACTATAAAGAAAAATGGTACAACTAACATTTCTGTGCCTGTCATCCACTGTCAGAAAAAGAGCATTATTAGTATCTTTGAGGTCTCTCATGTACCTCTCCCTAATTCTGTTCATGACTGTATGCTACCATTCGAGAGGTAGTTCTCAGAACATGTCCCAGGTGACAGCATTCAGGATTTAGAACATTTAGAACATTCTTATTACCTTATATTTCATAGCATAAAATCTAAAGTTGGACATATTTATTAAATTCAGTCCTCCTTGTTTTCCAATTAAAACAAGTTACCACTTTGGGCAAAGAGGAGAAAGTGGAAGAGAGAGGTAAAACAACTTTCCTTGAGTCAATATTTTGTGGAAGTCAGGGACCACCTGTTATTTTTCAGAGAGTGTCTCTAGGACACTAGACTCTCCATACACATTTGCTCCTCTTCCTCAGGAGCTTATTATCTCTGTATCGTCTCTTGCTTCCACTCCCCAAACTTTTCATTTCTTCAGATTCTTTCACATCTGCATTTAAACGTCCTCAAATCTCTCCCAACTTTAAGCAAAACAAAATAAACTCCCTGAGGTATCTTGAGTTCATGTCCTTCTGGTTCTCTCCTTCCCTTTCCTACCAACACTCTTGTGAGTTGTCTAAACTACTTCTATCCTTACCTCCCACCCATTCTACAGCCCATAGTAATCCGGCTTCTGTTCCCCTCCTTACCCTCATCCCAACCCTGCAAAAGCGTTTTCAGCAAGGTCACAAATAACCTCCTTCTTGCTAAGCCCAGAAGACATTTGTGAGTCCTTACTGCTCCTCTCAACAGCATCTGCACTGTTAATTAACCACCCCATCCCAGAGCCCTTTCTTCCCTTAGCTCCAAATCTCTGCCCTGCCAATTGTCTCTCCAACTCTTTGCTACTGCTTTTTCAGTGTCTTCTATGGGATTCACTGCCTCTGTTGATCTCTTAGAGGTTGATGTTCTTAGAGACACTCTTCTCTCTGGATTCTCTTCTCATTTTATCTATTCCCACTAGTGAGCTCATCAATGTCCTGCTCTATTAGTGGATGTTTGGCTTTTTCTGTAAGGAACTGAACTTGACTTTGCAACAGCTGAGTTTCCGGGAACAACTAGGGCAGCTGCAGAATCCAGAGTCCAGTTGCCAGCACTGCTGGTGCAAATGTGTTGCAAAATGTTCTGAAATGGTGGTTTCAGAATTTAATTGAGTTACACCCATTCTGTGGGATTGTTATTAATAATAGAAGATTAAGAAGATCTAATATTTATTGGGTGATTATTACATAACAGGCATCATGCTAAGTGCTTTGCATGTATCATTATCTCATTTAACTTCCTCAGCAACCATATGGGGCAGGTGTTTTTATTCCCAGAAGAGGAAATGGAAGCTTAGAGAATCAGAGGAATGCACATGAGATGCCATTCAGAGGAGCTGAGATTGTATCTAGGAGTTTGACCACAGAGCCTGCACTCTTTCCACCACACTGTTGACTCAGTTTCTATTTCGGTTTTGAGTTCTTATTTCTCTTTACCAGTGTTATCCACTAAAATATTAGTTGTTCAAGAGCAAAGCTATTTATTTGTTTTGTTTACTTATCACCCTATGCTGGGCTCAGAACAGAGACACTCAAAAATGAATGTTCAACTTCATTCAACCTCTCTATCAAAAATACTCACATCTTTTGTCTGCCTTTCTGTTGGGTTAATTTTTTTTCACTGATTTTTAGAAGTTGTTTGTTTGGTTTTTTGTTGCATTTCACATTTCTTAACTTTTATTTGTGTTATATGTATGGAAATAAATTCTTCCAGTTTATGTTATGCCTCTTCATTTTATGATTTTTTATGTATACAGATTCATAAAATTAATATAGTAATATTTCAGTCCTTTATCGTTATTAAGGATTTTGTATCTTTTGTTTTTTTGAGAGAGACAGCATGCACTTGAGTGAGGAAGGGGCAGAGGGGGAGAGAATCTTAAGCAGGCTCGGTGCCCAGCACAGAGCCCACTGAGCGACTCGATCTCATGACCATAATATCTCAGCTGAAATCAAGAGTCAGACACTTAACCATTTGAGCCACCCAGGCATCCCTTCCAACTAAAGTTTAGAAGTAACTTTCTAAGTTTTATGAAAAGTCCCAATGAAATTTTCATAATCTAATTTGATGTGTTTTTTCTATAATTTTGGGGAAAACTTCAAACATACAGAAAAAATAGTGCAATGATCACCTGTATAATCACAAGCTAGATTCACTAATTTTTAATATATCCCAAATTTGCTTTATACATACATGAATATATTTATAAAGATTATTTTCATTTCTACACATTTGAAAATAATAAGCATTATGGCACTTCACTCTTAAGTATTTCAGTGTTAATTTACTAAGAGTATCCTCCTCCAAAACTAGAATGCAATTATCAAACCTAAGAAAATTAGCAATTCCCTATATTCATCTCATATTTAGCCCATATTTAAATTTCCCCAATTATCCAAAAATGTCTTTAAAAACTAGTAATTTTTTGTACCCAGATCCAATCAAGGCACATATATCATCATATCATATTTGATTATTATGACTGTTAAGTTTCTTGTATTCTAGAATAGTCCCCTTGCCATTTTTTTTCATAACATTGACTTTTAGCTATCAAGTTAGTTGTCCTACAGATTGATCCACGTTCTGGATTTGTCTGATAATTTCTAGATAGTGTTATTTAATTTTTTCCTCTATATCCTATATTCCCTGTAAGTGGGAAATTGTTCTTAAAAGTGTGGTTAAGTTCATATTAAATACTTTGGACACAAATACATTATAGTTATCACTGAGTTCTTTTTTTTTTAATCAGATTAATCATTTTTATTTATTTTTTTTCAATATATGAAATTTATTGTCAAATTGGTTTCCATACAACACCCAGTGCTCATCCCAAAAGGTGCCCTCCTCAATACCCATCACCCACCCTCCTCTCCCTCCCACCCCCCATCAACCCTCAGTTTGTTCTCAGTTTTTAACAGTCTCTTATGCTTTGGCTCTCTCCCACTCTAACCTCTTTTTTTTTTGTTTTCCTTCCCCTCCGCCATGGGTTTTTGTTAAGTTTCTCAAGATCCACATAAGAGTGAAACCATATGGTATCTGTCTTTCTCTGTATGGCTTATTTCACTTAGCATCACACTCTCCAGTTCCATCCACGTTGCTACAAAGGGCCATATTTCATTTTTTCTCATTGCCACGTAGTATTCCATTGTGTATATAAACCACAATTTCTTTATCCATTCATCAGTTGATGGACATTTAGACTCTTTCCACAATTTGGCTATTGTTGAGAGTGCTGCTATAAACATTGGGGTACAAGTGCCCCTATGCATCAGTACTCCTGTATCTCTTGGGGAAATTCCTAGCAGTGCTATTGCTGGGTCATAGGGTAGGTCTATTTTTAATTTTCTGAGGAACCTCCAAACTGTTTTCCAGAGTGGCTGCACCAATTTGCATTCCTACCAACAGTGCAAGAGGGTTCCCGTTTCTCCACATCCTCTCCAGCATCTATAGTCTCCTGATTTGTTCATTTTGGCCACTGACTGGTGTGAGGTGATATCTGAGTGAGGTTTTGATTTGTATTTCCCTGATAAGGAGCGACGTTGAACATCTTTTCATGTGCCTCTTGGCCATCTGGATGTCTTCTTTAGAGAAGTGTCTATTCATGTTTTCTGCCCATTTCTTCACTGGGTTATTTGTTTTTCGGGTGTGGAGTTTGGTGAGCTCTTTATAGATTTTGGATACTAGCCCTTTGTCCAATATGTCATTTGCAAATATCTTTTCCCATTCCGTAGGTTGCCTTTTAGTTTTGTTGGTTGTTTCCTTTGCTGTGCAGAAGCTTTTTATCTTCATAAGGTCCCAGTAATTCACTTTTGCTTTTAATTCCCTTGCCTTTGGGGATGTGTCGAGTAAGAGATTGCTACAGCTGAGGTCAGAGAGGTCTTTTCCTGCTTTCTCCTCTAGGGTTTTGATGGTTTCCTGTCTCACATTCAGGTCCTTTATCCATTTTGAATTTATTTTTGTGAATGGTGTGAGAAAGTGGTCTAGTTTCAACCTTCTGCATGTTGCTGTCCAGTTCTCCCAGCACCATTTGTTAAAGAGACTGTCTCTTTTCCATTGGATGTTCTTTCCTGCTTTGTCAAAGATTAGTTGGCCGTACATTTGTGGGTCTAGTTCTAGGGTTTCTATTCTATTCCATTGATCTATGTGTCTGTTTTTGTGCCAATACCATGCTGTCTTGATGATGACAGCTTTGTAGTAGAGGCTAAAGTCTGGGATTGTGATGCCTCCTGCTTTGGTCTTCTTCTTCAAAATTACTTTGGCTATTCGGGGCCTTTTGTGGTTCCATATGAATTTTAGGATTGCTTGTTCTAGTTTCGAGAAGAATGCTGGTGCAATTTTGATTGGGATTGCATTGAATGTGTAGATAGCTTTGGGTAGTATTGACATTTTGACAATATTTATTCTTCCAATCCATGAGCAGGGAATGTTTTTCCATTTCTTTATATCTTCTTCAATTTCCTTCATAAGCTTTCTATAGTTTTCAGCATACAGATCTTTTACATCTTTGGTTAGATTTATTCCTAGGTATTTTATGCTTCTTGGTGCAATTGTGAATGGGATCAGTTTCTTTATTTGTCTTTCTGTTGCTTCATTGTTAGTGTATAAGAATGCAACTGATTTCTATACATTGATTTTGTATCCTGCAACTTTGCTGAATTCATGTATCAGTTCTAGCAGACTTTTGGTGGAGTCTATCGGATTTTCCATGTATAATATCATGTCATCTGCAAAAAGCGAAAGCTTGACTTCATCTTTGCCAATTTTGATGCCTTTGATTTCCTTTTGTTGTCTGATTGCTGATGCTAGAACTTCCAGCACTATGTTAAACAACAGCGGTGAGAGTGGGCATCCCTGTCGTGTTCCTGATCTCAGGGAAAAAGCTCTCAGTTTTTCCCCATTGAGGATGATGTTAGCTGTGGGCTTTTCATAAATGGCTTTTATGATCTTTAAGTATGTTCCTTCTATCCCGACTTTCTCAAGGGTTTTTATTAAGAAAGGGTGCTGAATTTTGTCAAAGGCCTTTTCTGCATCGATTGACAGGATCATATGGTTCTTCTCTCTTTTTTATTAATGTGATGTATCACGTTGATTGATTTGCAGATGTTGAACCAGCCCTGCATCCTAGGAATGAATCCCACTTTATCATGGTGAATAATTCTTTTTATATGCTGTTGAATTCAATTTGCTAGTATCTTATTGAGAATTTTTGCATCCATATTCATCAGGGATATTGGCCTGTAGTTCTCTTTTTTTTTTTTTTAATTTTTTTTTCAACGTTTATTTATTTTTGGGACAGAGAGAGACAGAGCATGAACGGGGGAGGGGCAGAGAGAGAGGGAGACACAGAATTGGAAACAGGCTCCAGGCTCCGAGCCATCAGCCCAGAGCCTGACGCGGGGCTCGAACTCACGGACCGCGAGATCGTGACCTGGCTGAAGTCGGACGCTTAACCGACTGCGCCACCCAGGCGCCCCAGTAGTTCTCTTTTTTTACTGGGTCTCTGTCTGGTTTAGGAATCAAAGTAATACTGGCTTCATAGAATGAGTCTGGAAGTTTTCCTTCCCTTTCTATTTCTTGGAATAGCTTGAGAAGGATAGGTATTATCTCTGCTTTACACGTCTGGTAGAACTCCCCTGGGAAGCCATCTGGTCCTGGACTCTTATTTGTTGGGAGATTTTTGATAACCGATTCAATTTCTTTGCTGGTTATGGGTCTATTCAAGCTTTCTCTTTCCTCCTGATTGAGTTTTGGAAGAGTGTGGGTGTTTAGGAATGTATCCATTTCTTCCAGGTTGTCCAATTTGTTGGCATATAATTTTTCATAGTATTCCCTGATAATTGTTTGTATCTCTGAGGGATTGGTTGTAATAATTCCATTTTCATTTATGATTTTATCTATTTGGGTCATCTTCCTTTTCTTTTTGAGAAGCCTGGCTAGAGGTTTGTCAATTTTGTTTATTTTTTCAAAAAACCAACTCTTGGTTTCATTGATCTGCTCTACAGTGTTTTTAGATTCTATATTGTTTATTTCTGCTCTGATCTTTATTATTTCTCTTCTTCTGCTGGGTTTAGGCTGCCTTTGCTGTTCTGCTTCTATTTCCTTTAGGTGTGCTGTTAGATTTTGTATTTGGGATTTTTCTTGTTTCTTGACATAGGCCTGGATTGCAATGTATTTTCCTCTCAGAACTGCCTTCCCTGCATCCCAAAGCGTTTGGATTGTTGTATTTTCATTTTCGTTTGTTTCCATATATTTTTAAATGTCTTCTCTAATTGTCTGGTTGACCCATTCATTCTTGAGTAGGGTGTTCTTTAACCTCCATGCTTTTGGAGGTTTTGCAGACTTTTTCCTGTGGTTGATTTCAAGCTTCATAGCATTGTGGTCTGAAAGTATGCAAGGTATGATCTCAATTCTTTTATACTTATTAAGGGCTGTTTTGTGACCCAGTATGTGATCTATCTTGGAGAATGTTCCATGTGCACTCAAGAAGAAAGTGTATTCTGTTGCTTTGGGATTCAGAGTTCTAAATATATGTGAAGTCCATCTGATCCTATGTCTCATTCAGGGCCCTTGTTTCTGTGTCTAGATGATCTATCCATTTCTGTAAGTGGAGTGTTAAAGTCCCCTGCAATTACCACATTCTTATCAATAAGGTTGCTTATGTTTATGAGTAATTGTTTTATATATTTGGGGGCTCCGGTATTCGGCGCATAGACATTTATAATTGTTAGTTCTTCCTGGTGGATAGACCCTGTAACTATTATATAATGGCCATCTTCATCTCTTATTACAGCCTTTAATTTAAAGTCCAGTTTGTCTGATATAAGTATGGCTACTCCAGCTTTCTTTTGACTTCCAGTAGCATGATAAATAGTTCTCCATCCCCTCACTCTCAATGTAAAGGTGTCCTCAGATCTAAAATGAGTCTCTTGTAGACAGCAAATAGATGGGTCTTGTTTTTTTATCCATTCTGATACCCTATGTCTTTTGGTTGGCGCATTTAATCCATTTACATTCAGTGTTATTATAGAAAGATACGGGTTTAGAGTCATTGTGATGTCTGTATGTTTTATGCTTGTAGTGATGTCTCTGGTACTTTGTCTCACAGGATCCCCCTTAGGATCTCTTGTAGGGCTGGTTTAGTGGTGACAAATTCCTTCAGTTTTTGTTTGTTTGGGAAGACCTTTATCTCTCCTTCTATTCTAAATGACAGGCTTGCTGGATAAAGGATTCTCGGCTGCATAGTTTTTCTGTTTAGCACACTGAAAATCTCGTGCCAATCCTTTCTGGCCTGCCAAGTTTCAAAAGAGAGATCAGTCATGAGTCTTATAGGTCTACCTTTATATGTGAGGGCACGTTTATCCCTTGCTGCTTTCAGAATTTTCTCTTTATCCTTGTATTTTGCCAGTTTCACTATGATATGTCGTGCAGAAGATCGATTCAAGTTACGTCTGAAGGGAGTTCTCTGTGCCTCTTGGATTTCAATGCCTTTTTCCTTCCCCAGTTCAGGGAAGTTCTCAGCTATAATTTCTTCAAGTACCCCTTCAGCACCTTTCCCTCTCTCTTCCTCCTCTGGGATACCAATTATGCGTATATTATTCCTTTTTAGTGTATCACTTAGTTCTCTAATTTTCCCCTCATACTCCTGGATTTTTTTATCTTTTTCTCAGCTTCCTCTTTTTCCATAACTTTATCTTCTAGTTCACCTATTCTCTCCTCTGCCTCTTCAATCCGAGCCGTCGTGGTTTCCATTTTGTTTTGCATTTCGTTTAAAGCGTTTTTCAGCTCCTCGTGACTGTTCCTTAGTCCCTTGATCTCTGTAGCAAGAGATTCTCTGCTGTCCTCTATACTGTTTTCAAGCCCAGTGATTAATATTATGACTATTATTCTAAATTCACTTTCTGTTATATTATTTAAATCCTTTTTGATCAGCTCATTAGCTGTTGTTATTTCCTGGAGATTCTTCTGAGGGGAATTTTCCGTTGGTCATTTTGGATAGTCCCTGGAGTGGTGAGGACCTGCAGGGCACTTCCCCTGTGCTGTGGTGTATAACTGGAGTTGGTGGGGGGGGGCCACAGTCAGTCCTGATGTCTGCCCCCAGCCCACCGCTGGGGCCACATTCAGACTGGTGTGTGCCTTCTCTTCCCCTCTCCTAGGGGCGGGAATCACTGTAGGGTGGCATGGGCCGTCTGGGCTACTTGCACACTGCCAGGCTTGTGGTGCTGGGGATGTGGCGTATTAGCTGGGGTGGGTAGGCAAGGTGCACGGGGGCAGGAGGGGCAGGCTTAGCTCGCTTCTCCTTAGGTGATCCACTTCAGGAGGGGCCCTGTGGCAGCGGGAGGGAGTCAGATCTGCTGCCGGAGGTTTGGCTCCGCAGAAGCACAGAGTTGGGTGTTTGTGCGGAGTGAACAAGTTCCCTGGCAGGAACGGTTCCCTTTGGGATTTTGGCTGGGGGATGGGCGAGGGAGATGGCGCTGGCGATCTCCTTTGTTCCCCACCAAACTGAGCTCTGTCGTCTGGGGGCTCAGCAGCTCTCCCTCCCTTTGTCCTCCAGCCTTCCCGCTTTCTGAGCAGAGCTGTTAACTTATGACCTCCCAGACGCTAAGTCGCACTTGCTGTCGGAACACAGTCCATCCGGCCCCTCCGCTTTTGCCAGCCAGACTCGGGGGCTCTGCTTGGCCGGCATGCTGCCCCTCCGCCCCGGCTCCCTCCCGCCAGTCCGAGCGCGCACCGCCTCGCCGCCCTTCCTACCCTCTTCCATGGGCCTCTCGTCTGCGCTTGGCTCCGGAGACTCCGTTCTGCTAATCCTCTGGCGGTTTTCTGGGTTATTTAGGCAGGTGTAGGTGGAATCTAAGTGATCAGCAGGACGAGCTGTGAGCCCAGCGTCCTCCTATGCCGCCATCTTCCGACCCCATCCAGATTCACTGGGTTCTTTATACTGCATCACATCATGAGTCACAACATAATGGATTGTCCCACCATTATTTTCTTTAAATTTTTTTTTAATGTGTACTCGTTTTTGAGAGACAGAGCGTGAGCAGAGGAGAGGGCAGACACAGAATCAGAAGCAGGCTCCAGGCTCTGAGCTGTCAGCACAGAGCCCAATGTAGGACTTGAACTCAGGAACGGTGAGATCAGACCTGAGCCTAATTTGGACGCTTAACTGACTGAGCTACCCAGGTGCCCCTGTCCTACCATTATTGATACTTGGTTTGTTTCCTGGTAAAAGAGAGACTGACAGAACTCTCCATTGTAAAAGTTCATTTCCCTTTGCAATTAGCAAACAAACTGTGGCATACCTTGGCATTGTGTAAATACCCTTCCCCAAACAACTTTCACCTAATGGCACTATATCTATTGAGAATCTTTTGAGTAAATCAATTATCCCATAGGGATGCAAAAACTATTTCAATCAAATAAAATATGATTAACAAGCTTGCTGAGTTTTTGTTTGTTTGAGAAATGAACTGAATCTAAGAATCAACTCAAGGAAAAGTGACATGTTTGCAACATGGAATCTCCTTATGCATAAATATGGCATATGTCTCCATTTATTTTAATCCTTTAAAAATATTTTCACTATATTTTATCATTTTAATTGTAGCACCATCTATAATAGCAAACTTGAAAATAAACGAATGACCAAATATTAAAACAAAAAAATTGCTCCTAGTGATTCTATCACTTAGGAAATTATGTACAAGGGTTTTTGGAGCTTTATGCCTAAATTCTGGAATGGGGGGACATAGACCAACATATATATTTTCTGTTATTTCATAAAGGCTAAAATTTGAAATTTAACAATATCAAATGTTGGTAAAGTTGTGTGCAAATGGGGTTTCATAGATGTCTAGTGAGAGATTAAATTTGTTCTACTATCTTTGAAGATGTTTATCATTATTTATTCAAATTGAAGATATGCCCAACCTATGACTGAGCAATTATACTCTTGATTATATACCCTACAGAAGTACACATGTGAGACATGTGCCTCGTAGCCATGTTTTATGTAATATCCAACAATGAGACATAAACCAAATGTCCATCAACAATTGTATATACTAAGTTTACTATAGAGCGAAAATTTACTCACCTTATTCTCAGGTTCTTCCAATATTCTATTTCTTGACCCAAATTTCTATTTTTTAAAGAGTTTTTAAAAACTAATATGGGTGCTTTAGGGCCCCTCCTGCAGGGGACCAATGACAACAAAGCGAGCTAAGCCTTCCCCTCCCACCCCTGTGCAGCTTATGGATCCACCCCATCTAATATGCCCTTGCCCAGATCCCATTGAAGCAGCACCACAAGCATGGCAGTGTGCATGTAGACCGGACAGGGGCCACACCACTCCACAGTGAGTCCTGCTCCTGGAAGAGGGGAAGATAAGGTACACACCAGTCTGACTGTGGCCCAGTGGTGGGCTGGGGCAGACACTGGGTCTGACTACGGCCGCACCCAACAATACAAGTTACTCCGGACAGCACAGGGGAAGTGCCCTGCAGTTTGGAGCTACCTCAGACACTACCCAAAATGACAAAACTGAAGAATTCTCCTCAATAGAAACTCCAGGAAGTAGTGACAGGTAAAGAATTGATCCAAACCAATTGAAGCAATATAACGGAACAAGAATTTAGAATAATAGTCATAAAGTTAATCGCTGGGCTTGAAAAAAGCATAGAGGACAGCAGAGAATCTACTGCTACAGAGATCAAGAAATTAAGAAATAGGCATGAGGAACTTAAAAAAATGCTATAAATGAGGTGCAAATTAAAATGGAGGCGGCCATAACACAGATTGAAGAGGCAGAGGAGATAACAAGTGAATTAGAAGATAAAATTATGGAAAAAGAGGAAGCTGAAAAAGAGATTAAAAAAAATCCAGTATGAGGGGAGAATTAGAGAACTAAGTGATGCAATGAAATCCAACAATATCCATATCATAGGAATTCCAGAAGAAGAAGAGAGAAAGAAAGGGGCTGAAGGTGTACTTGAACAAATCATAGCTGACAACTTCCATGAACTGGAGAAGAAAAAAGGCACTGAAATCCAAGAGGCACAGAGAACTCCCTTCAGACATAATTTGAATTGATCTTCTGCAAGACATATCATAGTGAAACTGACAAAATACAAGGATAAAGAGAAAATTCTGAAAGCAGCTAGGGATAAACAGGCTCTAACTTACAAAGGTAGACCTATAAGAGAAGTGGCAGACCTATCTACTGAAACTTGGCAGGCCAGAAACGAATGGCAGGAAATTTCCAATGTGATGAACATAAAAAATATGCAGCCAAGAATCCTTTATCCAGCAAGTCTGTCATTCAGAATAGAAGGAGAGATAAAGGTTTTCCCAAACAAACAAAAACTGAAGGAATTCGTCACCACTAAACCATCCCTTTATAAGAGATCCTAAGGGGGACTCTGTGAGTGAAACGTTGCAAGGACCACAAACTACCAGAGACGCCACTATAAGCATGAAACCTACACATATCACAATGACTCTAAAGCCACATCTTTCAATGATAACACTGAATACAAAATGGACTAAATGCTCCAACCAAAAGACATAGGGTATCAGGATGGATAAAAAAAACAAGACCCATCTATTTGCTGTCTACAAGAGACTCATTTTAGACCTGAGGACACCTTCAGATTGAAAGTGAGGGGATGGAGAACTAGCTATCATGCTACAGGAAGTCAAAAAAAAGCTGGAGTAGCCATACTTATATCAGACAAACTAGACTTTAAATTAAAGGCTGTAACAAGAGATGAAGAAGGCCATTATATAATTACAGGGTCTATTCATCAGGAAGAGCTAACAATTAGAAATGTCTATGCACCAAATATGAGAGCCCCCAAATATATAAAATAATTTATCACAAACATAAGCAACCTTATTGATAAGAATGTGGTAATTGCAGGGGATTTTAATACTCCACTTACAACAATGGATAGATCATCTAGACAGAATCAACAAAGAAACAAGGGCCCTGAATGATACATTGGATCAGATGGACTTCACATATATTTAGAACTCTGAATCCCAAAGCAACAGAATATACTTTCTTCTCGAGTGCACATGGAACATTCTCCAAGATAGATCATATACTGGGTCACAAAACAGCCCTTCATAAGTATACAAGAATTGAGATCATACCATGCATACTTTCAGACCACAATGCTATGAAGCTTGAAATCAACCACAGGAAAAAGTCTGCAAAACCTCCCAATGGATGGAGGTTAAAGAACACCCTACTCAAGAATGAATAGATCAACCAGGCATTTAGAGAAGAAATTGAAAGTTATATGGAAACAAATGAAAATGAAAATACAACAATCTAAATCTTTGGGATGCAGCAAAGGCAGTCCTGAGAGGAAAATGCATTGCAATCCAGGTCTATCTCAAGAAACAAGAAAAATCCCAAATACAAAATCTAACAGCACACCTAATCGAAATAGAAGCAGAACAGCAAAGATACCCCAAACTCAGCAGAAGAAGAGAAATAATAAAGATAAGAGCAGAAATAAACAATATAGAATCTAAAAAAAACTGTAGAGCAGATCAATGAAACCAAGAGTTGGTTTTTGAAAAAATAAAACTGATAAACCTGTAGCCAGGCTTCTCAAAAAGAAAAGGGAGATGACCCAAATAGATAAAATCACAAATGAAAATGGAATTATTACAACCAATCCCTCAGAAATACAAGCAATTATCAGGGAATACTATGAAAAACTATATGCTAACAAACTAGACAACCTGGAAGAAATGGACAAATTCCTAAACACCCACACTCTTCCAAAACTCAAACAGGAAGAAATAGAAAACTTGAACAGACCCATAACTAGTGAAGAAATTGAATCAGTTATCAAAAATGTACCAACAAATAAGAGTCCAGGACCAGATGGCTTCCCAGAGGAATTCTACCAGACATTTAAAGCAGAGATAATACCTATCCTTCTCAAGCTGTTCCAAAAAAATAGAAAGGGAAGAAAAACTTCCAGACTCATTCTATGAAGCCAGCATGACTTTGATTCCCAAACCAGACAGAGACCCAGCAAAAAAAGAGAACTACAGGCCAATATCCCTGATGAATATGGATGCAAAATTCTCAACAAGACACTAGCAAATCAAATTCAACAGCGTATAAAAAGAATTATTCACCATGATCAAATGGGATTCATTCCTGGGCTGCAGGGCTGGTTCACTATTCACAAATTAATCAATGTGATACGTCACACTAATAGAAGAAAAGAAAAGAATCATATGATCCTGTCAATCAATGCAGAAAAAGCATTTGACAAAATTCAGCATCTTTCTTAATAAAAACCCTCAAGAAAGTTGGGATAGAAGGAACATACTTAAACATCATAAAGCCATTTATGAAAAGTCCACAGCTAATATCATCCTCAATGGGGAAAAACTGAGAGCTTTCCCCCTCAGATCAGGAACACGACAGGGATGTCCACTCTCACCACTGTTGTTTCACATAGTGTTAGAATTCTAGCATCAGCAATCAGACAACAAAAGGAAATCAAAGGCACCAAAATTGGCAAAAATGAAGTCAAGCTTTCACTTTTCACAGATGGCATGATACTCTACACAGAAAACCTAAAAGACTCCACCAAAAGTCTGCTAGAACTGATACATGAATTCAGCAAAGTTGCAAAGGATACAAAATTAATGTACAGAAATCAGTTGCATTCTTATACACTAATAATGAAGCAACAGAAAGACAAATAAAGAAACTGATCCCATTCACAATTGCACCAAGAAGCATAAAATACCTAGGAACAGATGTACAAGATCTGTATGCTGAAAACTATAGAAAGCTGATGAAGGAAATTGAAGAAGGTACAAAGAAATGGAAAAACATTCCATGCTCATGGATTGGAAGAATAAATGCTGTTAAAATGTCAATACTACCCAACGTAATCTACACATTCAATGCAATCCCAATCAAAATTGCACCAGCATTCTTCTCAAAGCTACAACAAGCAATCCTAAAATTTGTATGGAACCACAAAAGACCCTGAATAGCCAAAGTAATTTTGAAGAAGACGACCAAAGCAGGAAGCATCACAATCCCAGACTTTAGACTCTACTACAAAGCTATAATCATCAAGACAGCATGATATTGGCACAAAAACAGACACATAGACTAATGGAATAGAATAGAGACCCTAGAATTGAACCCACAAAAGTATGGCCCACTAATCTTTGAAAAGCAGGAAAGAATATCCAGTGGAAAAAAAAAACGGTCTCTTTAACAAATGGTGCTGGGAGAACTGGACAGCAACATGCAGAAGGGTGAAACTAGACCACTTTCTTATACCATTCACAAAAATAAACTCAAAATGGATGAAGGACCTGAATGTGAGACAGGAAACCATCAAATCCCTAGAGGAGAAAGCAGGAAAAGACCTCTCTGACCTCAGCCGCAGCAATGTCTTACTCGACACATCCCCAAAGGCAAGGGAATTAAAAGCAAAAATGAACTACTGGGACCGTATGAAGATAAAAAGCTTCTGCACAGCAAAGGAAACAACCAACAAAACTAAAAGGCAACCAACGGAATGGGAACAGATATTTGCAAATGACATATAGGACAAAGAGCTAGTATCCAAAATCTATAAAGAGCTCACCAAACTCCACACCCGAAAAACAAATAACCCAGTGAAGAAATGGGCAGAAAACATGAATAGACACTTCTCTAAAGAAGACATCCAGATGGCCAAGAGGCACATGAAAAGATGCTCAACGTCACTCCTCATCAGGGAAATGCACATCAAAACCACACTCAGATATCACCTCACGCCAGTCAGAGTGGCCAAAATGAACAAATCAGGAGACTATAGATGCTGGAGAGGATGCGGAGAAATGGGAACCCTCTTGCACTGTTGGTGGGAATGCAAATTGGTGCAGCCACTCTGGAAAACAGTGTGGAGGTTCCTCAGAAAATTAAAAATAGACCTACCCTATGACCCAGCAATAGCACTGCTAGGAATTTACCCAAGGGATACAGGAGTGCTGATGCATAGGGGCACTTGTACTCCAATGTTTATAGCTGTACTTTCAACAATAGCCAAATTATGGAAGGAGCCTAAATGTCCATCAACTGATGAATGGATAAAGAAATTGTGGTTTATATATACTATGGAATACTACTTGGCAATGAGAAAGAATGAAATATGTCCTTTTGTAGCAATGTGAATGGAACTGGAGAGTATTATGAAAAGTGAAATAAGTCATACAGAGAAAGATGGATACCATATGTTTCCACTCTTATGTGTGTCCTGAGAAACTTAACAGAAGACCATTGGGGAGGGAAAAGGGAAAAAAAAGTTACAGAGAGGGAAGGAGGCAAACCATAAGAGACTCTTAAAAACTGAGAATAAACTGAGGTTTGATGGGGGGTGGGAGGGAGGGGGAAAATAATAAAAAAATAAATAAAAAACTAACATGATTAGTTAAAATCTACAATCACATTCACTTTTGATGATAGAGACAGGGACATGGACAAGTGGGAAAAAGACAGGGGAAACTTCAGTGTATTAGTAATGTTCTAGGTCTTAAACTGAATGATGGGTTCATGGCTGTTCACTTTGTTATTATGCTTTGTAACTTACATACAAATTACAAAGATTTTTCAATGTATCAAACATTTTATATAAAAATAAACATCATTGGGGGCGCCTGGGTGGCTCAGTTGGCTAAGCTTCCGACTTCAGCTCAGGTCATGATCTCACGGTCCGGGAGTTTGAGCCCTGCGTCGGGCTCTGTGCTGACAGCTCAGAGCCTGGAGCCTGTTTCGGATTCTGTGTCTCCCTCTCTGTCTGCCCCTCCCCTGTTCATGCTCTGCCTCTCTCTGTCTCAAAAATAAATGAACGTTAAAAAAATTTTTTTAATAAAATTAAAAAAATAAACATCATTATAGATTGTTTTATTTTATTTTAGATTATTTTAAGTGTTTAAAAAGAAACATACACAGATTCAGCTTATCTTATGTGGTTTCATTTGCATTCAGATCTTATCTCTTCTTTCTCTGTAGAAGTTGGGCAAGTTATATTTTTATTATGCTCACAGACTGCTGGTTATGTCTGGTACTTTCAACAAAGGAGAACTTATTGTGTACTACCAGAGAGTTTGGCTCATTTCAAGTAGAGTAAGAAACAGACATTTCCAAAGCTCTTTAAGACATCAAACATTTGGGAAAGTTCATTGTCACTGTTAACTACTCTTTCATTAATTTCTGTCCTAGACTAAACCAGACCATCAGGAAAAAATACAAAACTCATATTTTCTCAGTCCCTCTGAGAATTGATCTTGTGTAGTTACGATTAACCCACGGCCTTTCCTTTATTGAGGATTAACACAGGATTTCCCCACTAGAGCAAGAAAAAACGCATGTCCCCCATACTAATTGTTCAACTAGTGGTAGTATATCCTAATACTACTGTTCCCACTCACATACCACCTTCACACAATGTGTAGTCCCTGATCCTGAGAAAAACACATTTCCTACTTTATCATGGCCACTTATTGATGTTAGAACCTCTCTCCAAATAATATAGTTATAATGTATAAGTTTCTTAGAGAGAGATTATGTAGCCTACCTGTTTTGTATCCCCCACAGCAAACAATATATAAACAGCGATCGATTGCTTGATTTTGTGCCATTGTCAGAGACGCTAAAGGTAAGGGGCAAAGAAAGTATTAGGGAAAGTTGTCCACGACAGGAAAAAGTGAGAAAACTCAGGTAAAGTTAGAGAGAACGGGACTCCACAGGACTAAACACATGGCAATGTGAAAGAAAGAAACCAACTTCAGGCATTAAAAAAAAAAGAATATTAATGACAAAGAAGTTATCCTAGACACTTCCAGAGTAAGAGGAAAAAGAAAATAAGACAGATCATCAAAAGGGAACAAAAATTCAAATGATATTAGGTCATCACATCAGAAACACTAAATTCCAACAGGCAACAAAGCAGTGGATATAAAGCTCTGAGGGAAAATGATTTCTATTCTTGAATTCTAAAACCAAGCAAATATGAAGTGAGCAACTCTACTTAATGGAAGAAGATATAAAAAGGTTAATATGTAACTGATAAAGAAGCTTTCAAAAAAGAGTGATATAAATATTTGAAATGGGAAATGAAATATAAATTCTCAATTATTATAACAGAAAACTCATGGAAAATGTCTATCTTTAACAACTAATAAATAGAGGTTGAATCATTTAGAGATACAGAAGTATCCACCAGAAGAAATAGCTAAAAGAATCGGTGGCCTTCTGGGGGCCTGTGGATGAGAAAAATTTAGGCATGGAGACTGTCATTTGCAACCGTATGTACATATTACTCTAATGACATTTGAATTTTTTCTGTGAGAATTCTATTCTCACAAGAAAAAAATGCAATTAAATTAAAGCAATAATAAAATACTATTTTGGGGGGTGTCTGGGTGGCTCAGTGAGTTAAGCGTATGGCTTCGGCTCAGGTCATAATCTCATGGTTCTTCAGTTGGAGCGCACAGGTCGGGCCCTTTGCTGAGAGCTCAGAGTCTGTAGCCTGATTCGAATTGTGTGTCTCCCTGTCTCTCTGTCCCTCCCCCGCTCACATCTGTCTCTCTCTTTCTCTCTCTCAAAAAATAATAAATATTTTTAATATGTAAATAAATAAAATACTATTTCTTACTTATCAAATAATACTCAACACTGGCAAAGATGTGAAATAGAGGACATTTTTCATAGATAGCCAGGAGGATACAAGCTTACTAAGGGGGCAGTTGATAAAATCTGTCAAAAACTATCTAAAATATACAAAAGCTTGAGCACCAGTTCCCCTTCTAATAATTGATTTTGTTAAAAATCAAAAATGTATTTTTAGAAGGATATTCACTAAAGGTCTGTACTTGGTAAAAAAATACTAGAAGCAACAATACAGCCTGTCCAAATAAATAATGATGCATTCATATGATGAAATACTATATAGCCATTAAAAATTAAGTTAACAGGGAAGGGAGCCAAGATGGCAGAACAGCATGGAACTTTTTATGTGTCTCCCATCCATGATATATAGCCAGACCAACACTAAACCATCCTGCACACCTAGAAAACTGATCTGAGGATTAACACAACAATCTGCACAACCTGAACCACAGATTTCAGCAGGTACATGGTGCGTAGAGCTGAACTTGGGGAGAGAGAAGCCGTGGAGGGCACAGAGCTGCTTTTGCAGGCAGAGAGAGGATGGAGGTGGAGGGCGGGGCAACGGGGAGAATACGGGAAAAGCATCCCTCCCAAAAAGTAGCTGGAGAGAAAGTAGAAAATTGGAAACAGCTGCAGGGACTGAGTTAAAAATGGAGAAAGGAGAGGGTTTAAATTCCATTAAGACTGTAAACAGAGGGAGCTCAGAGTCTGCAACTATGCAGCTCCATAACTGGCAGTGCTCTGGTGGAAAGGGCGAATCCCTAGGAGCAGAGTGGGGTCCGGGAGGTTCTCAGGCTACATAGGGAAAAGCGGTTCCACTGCTGGAAGGACATTTGGTAGAGACTGTTGAAGCCACCTGTACCCAGCAGACCCCAGAGAACCACCATATTCACTGGTGCTGGAACAAGGTCATTAAGGGTGAAGCCTGGTGCCAGATGTGTGTTGTGATTTTCCATAATCCCTGAAATGCTGCTGCTACACTAAGTCGCAAACTTTTTCTGGGGTGGGCTGGCACCCAGCCGCAGTCTCTGGACATCAGCAGCAGCACAGTCCCACGAACTTTCCTGGGTGCAGCTGTCATTTAGCCACTGCTTGGTGAGACCCTCCTGTAGAGGGGCAGAACAAGTCAAAGCCGCAGTCCCTCAGAAGTAAGGGGCTGGGAAAAATAGCCGCATCTGAGACAAAACGCAGGAGAGAGGTACTACCTGGGGCTTGGTCACAGACAGTGTAAAAACAGGGAGTGGACAAAAGCTGAAGACAAAGGATGGGTGCGCGATTGCTGATCAGGGAGAACAGAGTTCTGATACTAGAGACTGGGGAGCTGGGTGACGCCATTTTCACCACTCCCGCGCATGTGCATACATACCTATGAGCACCACAACAATCCACTCCAGTAGGCTAGCAGTGACACCTAGTGGAGAACGGAACCATTACACTAAGCCCCACCCATCTGGGCCAACCTCGCTCTTCAAGAACACAAGCCTCACCACCGCTGGCTTAGTTTATGGAGTATAAAGCGCTTCATAGTCTGACTTCTAGGGGAAAAAGAAGTAATTTCAGTCGTATTTCAGTCTGTTAGCAGTTCCACCTATTCAGTTTTCTTTCTTTTTTTTCTCTTTTTCATTTCTTTTTCTTTTTTTTTTTTTATTTTTTTTTCAACGTTTATTTATTTTTGGGACAGAGAGAGACAGAGCATGAACGGGGGAGGGGCAGAGAGAGAGGGAGACACAGAATCGGAAACAGGCACCAGGCTCTGAGCCATCAGGCCAGAGCCTGACGCGGGGCTCGAACTCACGGACCGCGAGATCGTGACCTGGCTGAAGTCGGACACTTAACCGACTGCGCCACCCAGGCGCCCCTCATTTCTTTTTCTTGAATACAGAAAGAGAAAAAATTCATTTTTATTTTCAATTTTTATTAAAAATATTTTTCTTTACTATTTTTTTACTATATGTTTTACTTTTGTGTAAATTTTTTCAAATTCTATTTTACTTCCATCATTTTATTTTAGTCTAATGTAGTGTATTTACTTTTTCAAATTTTCAAATGATATCCTTTTTTTTGCTGTTTTCTCTTTTTCTTTTCTTTTTCTGAATACACAAAGAGAAAATTTTCATTTTTATTTTTAATTTTTATTAAAATATTTTTCTTTAATTTTTTTCTACTATATTCTTTACTTTTGTGTAAATTTTTTCAAATTCTATTTTACTTTCATCATTTCATTTTAGTCTACTTCAGTGTATTCAATTTTCCAAATTTTCAAACAATATCCTTTGTTTTTCTTTTTTCTTTTCTTTTTTTCTTCCTTTTTTCTCTAATCTATCAAGCCACTTTCAACACCCAGACCAAAACACACCTAGGATCTAGCATCATTTATTCGATTTTGTGTGTGTGTGTGTTTAATTTTTTAATTTTAATATTTTTTTAATTTTCATTTTTTCTACCTCATTACTTCATTTTCTCCCTTCAAAATGATGAAACTAATGAATTCACCCCAGAAGAAAGAGCACAAAGACACGACAGCCAGGGACTTAACCAACACAGATACAAGCAAGATGTCTGAACCAGAATTTAAAATCACGATAAAAAGAATACTAGCTGGAGCCAAAAATAGATTAGAATCCCTTTCTGCAGAGATAAAGAAGTAAAAACTAGTCAGGATGAGATAAAAAGTGCTAAAACTTAGCTACAATCACGGATGCATGCCATGGCAGTAAGGATGGATGAGGCAGAACAGAGAATCAGTGATATAGAGGACTAACTTATGAAGAATAATGAAGCAGAAAAACAGAGGGAGATTAAGGCCAAAGAGCACGATATAAGAATTAGAGAAATCAGTGACTCATTAAAAGAGCAACATCAGAATCACAGGAGTCCCAGAAGAGGAAGAGAGAGAAATAGGGGTAGAAGGGTTATGTGAGCAAATCATAGCAGAAAACTTTCCTAACCTGGGGAAAGACAAAGACATCAAAATTCAGGAGCACAGACGACTCCCATTATGTTCAACAAAAACCACCCATCAACAAGGCATATCATAGTCAAATTCACAAAATATTCAGGCAAGGAGAGAATCATGAAAGAAGCAAGGGGTAAAAAGTCTTTAACCTACAAGGGAAGACAGATCAGGTTTGCAGCAGACCAATCCACAGAAAATTGGCAGGTCAGAAAGGAGTGGCAGGATATATTCAATGTGCTGAATCAGAAAAATATGCAGCCAAGAATTCTTATCCAGAGAGGTTATCATTCAAAATAGAAAGAGAGATAAAAAGTTTCCCAGACAAACAAAAATTAAAGGAGATTGTGATCACTAAACCAGCCCTGCAAGATATTTTAAGAGGGACTCTCTGAGGAGAGAAAAGATGAAAATATAAATACATACATATATACATACATACATACATACATACCAAAAGCAACAAGGATTAGAAAGGATCAGAGATCACCAGCAGAAACTCCAACTCTACAAGCAACATAATGGCAGTAAATTTATATCTTTCAGTACTCACTCTAAATTTCAATGGACTCAATGCTCCAATCAAAAGAAAAAGGGTAACAGAATGGATAAGAAAACTAGATCCATCTATATGCTGTTTACAAGAGACTGACTTTAGACCTAAAGACACCTTCAGATTCAAAGTAAGGGGATGGAGAACCATCTATCATGCCAATCATCAACAATAGAAAGCCAGAGTAGCCATACTCATATCAGACAATCTAGACTCTAAAATAAAGACTATATCAAGAGATACAAAAGGGCATTATATTATAATTAAGGGGTCTATCCACCAAGAAGACCTAACAATTGTAAACATTTATGCTCCAAAGGCAGAAACACCCAAATATATAAATCAATTAATCAGAAACAAAGAAACTCATTGACAGTAATACTATAATAGTAGGAGACTTCAACACCCCACTCACAGCAATGGACAGATCATCTAACCAAAAAATCAACAAGGAAACAATGGCTTTGAATGACACACTGGACCAGATGCACTTAACAGATATATTCAAAACATTTCATCCTAAAGCAGCACAATATACATTCTTGTCCAGTGCACATGGAACGTTCTCCAGAATAGACCACAAATGGGACTCAAATTAGCCCTCAGCAAATACAAAAAGATCGAGAGCATACCGTACATATTTTCAGACTACAATGCTATGAAACTCAAAATCAACCACAAGAAAAAATTTGGAAAAGTAACAAATACTTGGAGACTGAAGAACATCCTACTAAAGAATGAATGGGCTAACCAAGAAGTGAAAGAGGAAATTAAAAAGTATATGGAAGCCAATGAAAATGACAACACCACAACCCAAAACCTCTGGGACACAGCAAAGGCAGTCATAAGAGGGAAGTATATAGCCTCCAGGCCTTCCTAAAGAAGGAAGGATCTCAGATATACAACCTAACCTTACACCTTAAAGAGCTGGAAAAAGAACAGCAAATAAAACCCAAAACCAGCAGAAGACAGGAAGTAATAAGGATTAGAGCAGAAATTAATACTATTGAAACAAAACAAAACAAAACAAAAACAGTAGAACAGATCAATAAAACCAGAAGCTGGTTCTTTGAAAGAATTAACAAAATCGATAAACCACTAGCCAGTTTGATCAAGAAGAAAAAGGGAAGGGGGGCGCCTGGGTGGCGCAGTCGGTTAAGCGTCCGACTTCAGCCAGGTCACGATCTCGCGGTCCGTGAGTTCGAGCCCCGCGTCGGTCTCTGGGCTGATGGCTCAGAGCCTGGAGCCTGTTTCCGATTCTGTGTCTCCCTCTCTCTCTGCCCCTCCCCCGTTCATACTCTGTCTCTCTCTGTCCCAAAAATAAATAAACGTTGAAAAAAAAAATTAAAAAAAAAAAAGAAAAAGGGAAGGACCCAAATAAATAAAATCAAGAATGAAAGAGGAGAGATCACAACCAACACTGCAGAAATACAAACAATAATAAAAGAATATTATGAGCAATTATATGCCAATAAAATGGGCAATCTGGAAGAAATGGGCAAATTCCTAGAAACATATACACTACCAAAACTGAAACAGGAAGAAATAGAATATTTGAGCAGACCCATAACCAATAAAGAAATAGAAGTAGTAATCAAAAGTCTCCCAAAAAACAAGAGTCCAGGGCCGGATGGCTTTCCAGGGGAATTCTACCAAACATTTAAGGAAGAGTTAACATCTATTCTCTTGAAACTGTTCCAGAAAATAGAAATGGAAGGAAAACTTCCAAACTCTTTCTATGAAGCCAGCAATACTTTGATTCCAAAACCAAACATGGACCCCACTAAAAAGGAGAGCTATAGACCAATTTCCGTGATGCACATGGATGCAAAAATCCTCAACAAGGTATTAGCCAGCCAGATCCAACAATACATTAAAAAAAAGTATCCACCATGACCAAGTGGGATTTATACCTGGGATTCAGGGCTGGTTCATTATCTGCAAAACAATTAATGTGATTCATCACATCAATAAAAGAAAGGACAAGAACCATATGATCCTCTCAATAGATGCACAGAAAGCATTTGACAAAATACAGCATCCTTTCTTGATAAAAACCCTCAAGAAAGTAGGGATAGAAGGAGCATACCTCAAGATAATAAAAGCCATATATGATGATCCAACGCTAATATCATCCTCAATGGGAAAAACTGAGAGCTTTGCCCCTAAGGTCAGGAACAAGACAGGGATGTCCACTCTCGCCACGTTATTCAACATAGTATTGGAAGTCTTACCCTCTGCAATCAGACAACACAAAGAAATAAAATGCATCCAAATCAGCCAGAAGCAGGTCAAACTTTCATTCTCCCCAGATGACATGATGCTCTACATGGAATATCTGAAAGATTCCAGCAAAAAAACTGCTAGAACTGATTCATGAATTCAGCAAAGTTGCAGAATATAAAACCAACCCACAGAAAACGGTTGCATTCCTATACACCAACAATGAAGCAACAGAAAGAGAAATCAAAGAATCGATCCCATTTACAATTGCACCGAAAACCATAAAATGCCTAAGAATAAATCTAATCAATGAGGTGAAAAATCTATACACTGAAAACTATAGAAAGCTTATGAAAGAAATTGAAGAAGACACACAAAAAAATGGAAAAAGATCCATGCTTCTGGATAGGAAGAACAAATATTGTTAAAATGTTGATACCACTCAAAGCAATCTACGTATTCAATGCAATCCCTATCAAAATAACACCAGCATTCTTCACAGAGCTAGAACAAATAATCCCAAAATTTGCACGGAACCAGAAAAGACCCCGAATAGCCAAAGCAATCTTGAAAAAGAAAACCAAAGCAGGAGGCATCACAATCCCGGACTTCAAGCTATACTACAAAGCTGAAATCATCAGGACAGTATGGTACTGGCACAATAACAGACACTCAGATCAAAGGAACAGAAAAGAGAACCCAGAAATGGACCCACAAACGTATGGCCAACTAATCTTTGACAAAGCAGGAAAGAATATCCAATGGAATCAAGACAATCTCTTTAGCAAGTGGTGCCGGGAAAACTGGACAGCCACATGAAGAAGAATGAACCTGGACCACTTTCTTACACCATACACAAAAATAAACCCAAAATGGATGAAAGACCTCAATGTAAGACAGGAAGCCATCAAAATCCTCAAGGAGAAAGCAGGCAAAAACCTCTTTAATCTTGGCTGTAGCAACTTCTTACTCAACACATCTCCAAAGGCAAGGGAAACAAAAGCAAAAATGAACTACTGGGACCTCATCAAAATAAAAAGCTTCTGCACAGCGAAGGAAACAATCAGCAAAACTAAAAGGCAACCCACAGAATGGAAGAAGATATTTGCAAATGACATATCAGATAAATGGTTAATATCCAAAATCTATAAAGAACTTATCAAACTCAAAACCCAAAACACAAATAATCCAGTGAAGAAATGGTCAAAAGACATGAAGAGACACTTCTCCAAAGAAGACATCCAGATGGCCAACTGACACATGAAAAAATGCTCAACATCACTCATCATCAGGGAAATACAAATCAAAACCACAATGAGATACCACCTCACACCTGTCAGAATGGCTAACATTAACAACTCAGGCAACAACAGATGTTGGCAAGGATGTGGAGAAAGAGGATCTCTTTTGCATTATTGGTGGCAATGTAAGCTGGTGTAGCCACTCTGAAAAACAGTATGGAGGTTCCTCAAAAAAAACTAAAAATAGAACTACCCTACAACCCAGCAATTAAACGACTAGGTATTTACCCAAAGGATACAGGTGTGCTGTTTTGAAGGGACACGTGCACCCCCATGTTTACAGCAGCACTATCAGCAATAGCTTAAGTATGGAAAGAGCCCAAATGTCCATCGATGGATGAATGGATAAAGAAGATGTGGTATGTATGTACAATGGAGTATTACTCGGCAATCAAAAAGAATGAAATCTTGCCTTTTGCAGCTATGTGGGTAGAACTGGAGGGTATTATGCTAAGTGAAATTAGTCAGAGAAAGACAAATACATGACTTCACTCCTATGAGGACTTTAAGACACAAAACAGATGAACATAAGGAAAGGGAAACAAAAATCATATAAAAACAGGCAGGAAGACAAAACAGAAGAGACTCATAAATATGGAGGAATATACAGAGGGTTGCTGGAGAGGTTGTGGGAGGGGGGATGGGCTAAATGGGTAAGGGGCAATGAGTAATCTACTCCTGAAATCATTGTTGCACTATATGCTAACTAATTTAGATGTAAATTTAAAAAAATTTTTTTAAATTAAGTAATAGGAAAATAGTTACTGACATGAAAAAATATTCATAATATATTAACTGAAACAATAACTATGTATAAAATGATATATCTTGGATTTGCTTCAACAGTGATTTAAGAGAGAGAAACGTGGAGGAGGATTTAGATAAAACAAGATGGACTATGGGTTGATAACAGAAGTAAAGTAACTGGGAAATTGAGGTCATTATACTATTCAGGGTGCTTTTGCATATGCCCAAAGTTCTCCACAATAAAGCTCTTTTTTAACTATGTACAATGCATTTAAATATGGAAATGAAAAATGGAAAAAATAAATCATACACACTAAAAAGTTAAGAGTGGTTATATCTGGTGACTTTTACTATCATTTGTTTGCTTCTCTTTTTTAAACAATATGCTTTAAGTGCAAATTACTTTTACAGTAAGAACTTCCAAAATTCTAGTATAAACTATGGTCTACTTCTGAGTTCTCTAAGTCTCTACTACTTCTCCATATTTCCTTTATGTCATGCCATGTTCACCATTTTACTTTATAGTAGCATTCTACTTTTTTGTCATAAGCAGAAACTATATATGAAGCATCAAAATTATTTTTTGTTAAAGTTTGAAAAAATTCATCCACAAACTCAATTATGGGTCCTGCTTTAGAATACAATAATAAATTTATTACTAATTTCTCAGAATATCCATCTTTTAGTTCAGTGGTTCTCAACCCTTGGCTATATTTAGAATCACCTGGAAGTTTTTTTAAAAGACAATATTGCCCAGACTCTATTCCTCAAAAGTTGTGATTTAATTGGTCTAAGACAGAGCTCAAGCACTGTGCTTTTTTTTTTAAGCTCCCCAGTTGATTCTAATGTGCAGACGTGACTGTAAGCCACTGCCTTAGTCCTTACTTTGGACAGTGACTCTCAACTTTGGCTGCACGTTTAAGTCATTGAAGGAGTTGAAAAAAACACTGATGTCTGGAACCCACCCTCCAAGATTCTCACTTAATTGGTCTGGGCTGTGGCCTGGGCTTTGGAATTTTTACCTCTACCCACACCTCCCCACTTAATATAAACATCCCTCACCTGCTCACTGATGTCTGCGATTTACTTCTTTGCTAAGAATTTGCTTCTGTGAAAATATTAACATCTCATTAAGAAAATATGCATTAAGATTTGTAACTCTTAAACAGTTTAGCAAGAATAAAAATGTGTTTAATCTGTCTTTTGCATGAACATTCTGAAAAGTTTCATATGTGCGGAAAGAGAAATATATACATATTAGAGATATAACCACCAAAGAAATAGCCATATCTGACTAAGCATATGTATATGATATAATATATATCATATAAGCTATTAAACACATCATATAATCTATTATGCCTTTCTGTCTATCTATAGAAAGAGAGAGAGGAAGAAAGAGAAAGTGGGGGGGGGGGAGCACAAGAGAGAAAAACTAGGGTATAAGACAAATTTTCCCTGCTTTAAGAGTGGAAGATGACACAGAGACAAATACTACATAATTCCATTTATAAGAGGTACTTAGAGTAGTCAAAATCATAGAAACAGAAAGTAGAATGGTGGTTACCAGGGGCTGGGAGGAGGAAGATAGAGGAGTTATATATTTTTTTTTTAATTTTTTTTTTCAACGTTTATTTATTTTTTGGGACAGAGAGAGACAGAGCATGAACGGGGGAGGGGCAGAGAGAGAGAGACACACACACAGAATCGGAAACAGGCTCCAGGCTCTGAGCCATCAGCCCAGAGCCCGACACGGGGCTCGAACTCACGGACCGCGAGATCGTGACCTGGCTGAAGTCGGACGCTTAACCGACTGCGCCACCCAGGCGCCCCAGGAGTTATATTTTTTAATGGGTCCAGAGTTTCAGTTTTCAGTTCAGTTTTGCAAGATGAAGCGTTGTGGAGATGGAAGGTGGTGATGGTTGTACAACAATGTGAATGTACTCAATAACACTGAACTACACACTTAAAATTGGCTCAGATAGTAAATTCTGTTATGTATATTTTACTGCCAAAAAAATTTTTTTGAAATGATCTTTGGAAACCTTGAGTCCAATCTACACCACTAGCTGATCTTAACTGAGCCAACCCAAGTATCCTCAGAAGATCCAAAGTCAAGTTTCCTCATGAAATCAACTCTCCATTCTGAGCTTGGAGAGGAGCTTCTGTGAGGTAGAACCTCACTTCACCTTACTTTTGTTCTCAAGATCAATTTAACAATACCTCTGTGGGAAGAGGAGCTAAGATGGCAGAGTAGTAGGACCCTAGGCTTGCCTCCTCCCTCCAACACAGCTAGATCAATAAGAAATCATTCTCAATACCCAAGAAATTGATCTGAGGACTAACAGAACAAACCACACAACTAGAGGGAGAGAAGAGGCCACATAAGTGAAAGGTAGGAGGTGCAGAGATGTGGTTTGAGGGAGAAATGGATCATGGGTGCTGTGGAGGGGAGGAACCCCTGGTGCTGCAAAGAGAAGAGAAGAGAGGAGAGACATAGAGAGAGGGAGAAGAGCACATAGGGGAGTTGCACAAGGAACTCCCCAAATCCACTGACTGGGAAAATGACAGGGGCTCAATTTCATGAGTTTTTATAACCAGCGAGGCTCAAAGACTGGAGTCGGCAATCTGAGGATCCCCTGGTGGGGTGCCTGGGTGGCTCAGTTGGTTAAGTGCCGGACTTCAGCTCAAGTCATGATCTCACAGTTCGTGGGGTAGAGCCCTGTGTCAGACTCCGTGCTGACAGCTGAGAGCCTGGAGCCTGCTTCAGATTCAGTGTCTCTCTATCTGTCTGCCCCTTCCCCCACTCACACTCTGTCTCTCTCTCTCTCTCAAAAAAAAAAATAAACATTAAAAAAAATTTTTTTAATCTGAGGATCCCCTGGGATGCACTGGGAAAGACACTTCCCTCTTCTGGGAGCTCATCTAGGAGAGGTGGCATTGCCTCTCTGGGGACAAAAGAAGCCAGCAGGTGCCATTACCCTCCCTCACCCCTCAGCAGAGGTACAGAGACATGTTCTGAGAGCGGCTAACTTGGAGACTGGCTCTTTGCTGCACTTCACTCCAACCTCTACACCCCTGCACTTTGGTGTGACTGTCTTCCTGGAACAAATTTCCATCAGTCCCAGTGCACTGAGACTCTTCCCCAGAGGACCAGTGAGGGTCCCTACCACACCAGGTCCTTAGTTTAAAAACTCAGCGGAGTTTAAAAACTCAGCCAGCCTTCCTGGGATAGAACGCAGGTGCACTGCACTGCCAGGTGGGCAGAAGGTCCAGCCACAGACAGAGTGAAGGCAGGGATCTAAGGGATGCCTGGGACACACAAGGGGAGACTGTTTGCTCTTCTGGGAGGACTTCCCAGACAGCACGGGGTGCAAACCCCCCGCTCTGGAGATGAGGGAGCTGGTTGATGCCATTTCTCTCCCCTGCTCCTCAACATAAACTTCAGTAAGCAGCACTGCACCAACAGTGGCAGCCTAAATGTCTCAACACCAAGCCCCGCCTCCCTGCACTCTGCAGGTGCTGCTTTTCTTGGGCAAGTGTGCCTGAGAAGCAATGAAGCAGGCCTCTTCCCCAGAAGACCAGCAAACCCCCACATGCACCATGTCTACCAACCATAGACAAAACTTCATAGCTGCAAAACGTCAGCTCTAGTGGAAATAGCATCAGGTCTCTTTTAACAAATAGACCAGAGCACACCTAGTTAAAATTTGACACACTCTGGCCAAGGTCAAAACACTCTCCACTGCAGGCAAGGAGAAACTCTGCAGAGGACTGACCTGAGGGAAAGAGCAGCCAAAACACAGTAGTAGAGTACACACAGCATTCACCAGAGACACTTCCTGAAGCATCAGACTCTGGACAGTATATGACCTCTTCTTCATAAAGCCATTACTCTCAGGAGCAGGAAATATAACAGGCTCCCCCAACACACAGAAGACAGAGACCTTGGCAAAATGCCAAGATGCAGGAATTCATCCCAAAGGAAAGAACATGAAAAGGTCAAGCCAGAGATCTAATCAAAACAGGTATGAGTAATATGCCTGATCCAGAATTTACCATAAGGATACTAGATGAGCTTGAAGAAGCATAGAAGGCACCAGGGAGTCCCTTACTGCAGAGATAAAATACCTAAAAACTAGTCAGGCTACAATGAAAAATGCAATAGCCATGATACAAGAATTCAGTGAAGTCACAGGATACAAAATCAATGTACAGAAATCTGTTGCATTTCTATACGCTAATAATGAAACAGCAGAAAGAGAAATCAAGGAATTGATCCCATTTACAACTGCACCAAAAATCATAACATACCTAGAAATAAACCTAACTAAAGAGGTAAAATATCTTTACTCTGAAAATTTTAGAACACTTACGAAAGAAATTCAAGAGGACACAAAGAAATGGAAAAACATTCCATGCTCATGAATTGGAAGAAGAAGTATTGTTAAAATGTCTATACTACCCACAGCAATCTAAACATTTAATGCAATCCCTATCAGAATATCACCAGCATTTTTCACAGAGCTTTTTCATAGGATTTTTTGTTCTAGCTCTGTGAAAAATGCTGGTGGTATTTTTGTATATAACCACAAAAGACCCCAATAGCCAAAGAATTCTTGAAAAAGAAAAACAAAGCTGGAGGCATCACAATTCCAGACTTCAAGCTGTATTTCAAATCTGTAGTGATCAAGACACTATGGCACAAAAACAGACACATAGATCAATGTATCAGAAGAGAAAACCCAGAAATTAACCCACAACTATACGGTCAACTAATCTTTGACAAAGCAGGAAAGAATATCCAATGGAAAAAACACAGTCTCGTCAACAAATTGTGCTGGGAAAACCGAACAACGACATGCAAAAGAATAAAACTGGACCACTTTCCTATACCATACCAAAAAATAAGTTCAAAAGGGATAAAAGACCTACATGTGAGAAAGGAAACCATCAAAATTCTAGAGGAGAACACAGGCAGCAACCTCTTTGACATCAGCCATAGCAAATTCTTACTAGATCTGTCTCTGGGGCAAGGGAAACAAAAGCAAAAATAAACTATTGGGACTTCATTATAATACAAAAGTTCTGCACAGCAAAGGAAACAAGCAGCAAAATTAAAAGGCAACCTTTGGAATGGAAGAAGATATTTGCAAATCACATATCTATTAAAGGGTTAGTATCCAAAATATATAAAGAACATATCAAACTCAACACCCAAAATACAAATAACCCAGTCAAAAAAATGGGCAGAGGACATGAACATTTTTCCAAAAAAGACATCCAGAGGGCTAACAGACACATGAAAAGATTCTCAACATCACTCATCATCATAGAAATACAAATAAAAACTGCAATGAGATATCACCTCACACCTGTCAGAATAGCTAAAATTAACAACACAGGAAACAACAGATGTTGGCAAGGATGTGGAGAAAGGGGAACCCTCCGACACTGGTGGGAATGCAAACTGATGCAGCCACTTTGGAAAACAGTATGGAGTTTCCTCAAGAAGTTAAAAAATAGAACTACCCTATAATCCAGCAATTGCACTACTAGGTATTTACCCAAAGGATACAAAAATACTGATTCAAAGGGATACATGCACCCTGATGTTTATAGCAGCATTATCAATAACAGCCAAATTATGGAAAGGGCCCAATGTCCATTGACTGATGAATGGATAAAGAAGATTTCTTAACTATAGAGAACAAACTGAGGGTTGCTGGAGGGGAGGTGGGTGGAGGGATGGGCTATATGGGTGATGGGTATTAAGGAGGGAACTTGTTGTGATGAGCGCTGGGTGTTGTTATGTAAGTGATGAATCACTAAATTCTACACCTGAAACTGATATTACACTATATGTTAACTAAATGGAATTTAAATAAAAACCTGAAACTAAAAATAAATAAACAAAATAAATAAAAACATTCTGTGGCTCCTAGCATGATGAAATTGGCCACTCCATTAATCAAGATTTCCAACTTTGCAAAGCATTCCTGGAAACATTTTTCTGGTATTTAACACTGGTGTTTAAGGTTTAATGCTGATTTTCAAAGTCTACAACTAAAATCAAAGTTTACCCAGGCTTCAATAATTTCATAATACAACATGTGGATAGGCATTTAATGTTTCATTTGCTAATGGAACTGACTTTTTTTTTTCAGGTATCTTGTTCCAATTTTTTGTTGCCACTTTTTCTCATCTCCACAGTTTTCCTGTTGTCTTCTGAACTGGAAGCCATAAGACAAAATACTGTGAATTTTGCTTGTAAACCATTAAATGAACATTCGGTAAAATGGAAAATTTCTTCAAGCAATGAGTGAAACAATTACAGATGACTGGGGAAACCTCTCTGACGTCTCCTTGACGTTTTCATCAGCGTTTCCTAAACTTGGCTAATTGATACAGATCATTTTCAGGTGCTTATAAAAAAATGCAGACTCCCCAAAACCCTCCCCTGGAGATTCTAATTCAGTAAGTCGAGGGTGGGATCCAAGACTGTAACTAACTGCCTGTCTGTCTCAGGTGATTCTGCATGAGGCTAAATAGCCTGTAGATATGACAGAGGCAAACAGCAGACACAGCTCTTTCCAACTCTCCCACTCCTCATTTCCTCTTGCAACCATTCCAGGATTTCCCTGCATTCTCCCTTGGACTTTGATGCCTGCTCTCAGTCTTATATTCAAATTGTGCTCCTCACACCAGCAGCAGCGGCTTCATCTGGGAGCTTGTTAGAAGGGCAGAATTGCAGGCTCCATGTTGGACCTTCAGAATCTGCACTCTCACAAGATCCCCAGGTGATGTATGTATCCACTGAAGAGTAAGGCCTGAGAAGTGTTTCCCAAACATTTTGGTAAATACCGAAATCATGTGGGGCCTTCTTAAACCTACAGCTGCTAGGTTCCACCCCAGACCATAGGGTGATTCTGATGCATGCAAAATTTAAGAAACACTACATCTGAAATTAATATTACACTGTATGTTAACTAACTGGAATTTAAATTAAAACTTTAAATTTTTCATTAAAAAAAGAAACACTGCCCAAATGGCTTCTTACAATTTTAACTTTGGCTGAGACCAGACTGTAATGTTTTTATTTGCTAAGGAAAAGGGAAATTTTAAATATCTTCCTAAATGCTAAAGAAGTTATTGAACATAGTCACTTCATCCTAAAGTAACAGAAACCTGGCTGAAACTTGGCACGGCTGGCACAACGTCCTGGGCTCCGAGGTCTCCATCACCCAAATCCCAGGCTCCACTGCGAGGTCTGGAGAGATCCTCGACACCTCCTTTCTCTCTTTGTTGGGTCTCCCCATACACCTCCAGGTTAGGCAGGTGTACCACTTGGCTTCTCTGTCTCTGTTCCTTTTGTGGGAGTCCCTGGCCCCTGCTTCCTCCAGATAGGCATTTCCTCCCTGTTCCAAGCACCCTTTCCTAAACTTCTGCACTAGCAGCTGAGGAGATGCTTCCTCTGATCTTCCTGAAAGTCCCTCCACCTTTACAGTCCTATCTTCTTCCCCAGATACATCCGCATCTCTCTCCCTGTCCCTGTCCCATCATATGGCTTTCAGGTAGCTAACACCTATATAGCACTTTTTGTATGCCAAGCACTGCTCTTTTCCCTTCACTTACATTAGCTCATTTGTCTTAACAACCCTACAAAGTAGGTATAATTAGTATCTTTCAACAGCAGATAAGCACACTGAGACACAATTCACTAATTTGCCCATATTAAGTTTCCACACTTGGTACGTCAGACAGCCAGATTCAAAACTAACCTGCTTGACTCCAGAGTCCACTCTTCAGCCCCCACACTCTAGTGCTCCCAAGGACCTCTCCATCTTCCCTGGGATCTCTGCCTCACATCACTGACTAACCTCCAACGTCAGAACAAGAACACATTTCCCCGTTTTCCTGACTTAAGAAATATCTATTAAGTTCCTCATTTTCTCCTTTTTTTTTTTTTTTTACCATCTCTCCTCTGGTAACCATCAGTTTTTTCTCTACAGTTAAGAGTCTGTTGTCCCAGCACGGCCCCCCCCCGCGCCCACACGCAGGCCGCCCTTGCCCTAGCACCTGTCATGCCGCGTCTTCCTGAGGGAGCTCTCTCAGCCCGAGGATTGTCACCTGCTCCCCAGTGCCCTGCGATTTTCGCGTGGGCTTAGAGGCAGAGGGACAACAAAAAATGGCGGAGCAGAGTCAGAGGCACCTGAGGCAGAGGGGGCCAACATGGCCGACAAGTAGTGGGAACCATACTTCCCACGTCTCTCAAACAAAGAAGTGCAGAAGCCAAAGGATTTTGAACAACAGAGCCTGGGAGGAAAAGAGACTGAATCTACCAGGAAGAAAATGGGAAAGCTGGAAAAAAGATGGGTGGGTGATTGCGAACTGGGGGAGATAAAAAAAAAAAGCCGCATGGGCACGGAGAGGAGGGACCCCCCCCCCCCCGCCCCCGCCCCCGCCCTCGCCCTTCTGCGGAGAGACAAAGGGAAGAGAAAGAGCGTCTAGGCAAGTGTAGGACCTTACTTGGACAGGAGAAAGACCTCCGACTGAGACTGAGAGGGATCCGATCTCTAACTGCGGGGCTTTCTTCGGACTGGGCGGGCTCCCTGTTCGCGCAGGGGCAAGGGAGGGCGGGCAGGGGATGGGGGTAGCCATCCCTGGGTGTGGTGGTATGTCAGGGACTCAGTCCGAAGTTGGAGAAAGTAGTTCCCTCCTGGAGAGCTGTGCGATAGTACAAAGCCTGCCTGCGTCCGCCTCCCCCAGTGGCAGTGGCTGGACTGAGGGCGCAGTCTGCAGGAAGAAAAGGCGGCCGTCTCCCTGGGGTGCCGTGGAAAAAGACAGAGCCAGCCTGCGACCACCACCCCGGGGGCTCACGGCGACAAGGGCAGTGGCTCAGTCCACAGTAGGAGAAGGCTGTCCTCCATGAAGTGCAGTGGCACAGACAAAGCCAGCTGGGACCACAAATCGGGCCACACTGAGAGGCGCTTTCCCAGCGCCAGAGCGCATGGAGCAGGACTTTGAAACCTAGCCAAGCGCAGGGTCAGGGGAGTTGGCGGAGAGAGAAGGACCGCCCCGCCTGCGCCCATGGTACAGTGAGGAAGACTCAAACGGAGCCCACCTGATCCGGCTCTGTGGAGAAGAGACTGAGGGATCACCATCTCCTCCCCCCTCCACACCACCAAGGCGGAGCCTCAGGCATCACTCCCGGGACCCATAGTGGAGGTGGGTCCAGACTACACCAAACCGCGCCCCCTCACACTGGGTAACTGCGTATCCACAGAGCAACACAGACCGTGCAGAAAGCTCCTCCCGGCCAGCACTGCAGCATTGCCTGGATTAACTCTAGGTCAATTCTGGATATAAAGATATATTCTTCACCCCACCCCTTTTCTCCTCCTTATCTCTTCCCTCCCCTAGGCTGGTTACAATGGTTATTGGTTTGTCTAAACAGACATATTTAACCCATTGTTTTGATACATGTTCTACACCTCCTTCTTTACACTCCTTTCTCTCTCTCTGGAATAATCAAGTCATATAGATTCTCTGTCTGGGGAACTTTATCTTTATTTCGTTTTCCCTTCCTCCTTCTTTATTTTCCTTTCTCTCTCTCTCTCTCTCTGGATTAAGCCTTTTAGTCTCCCTGCAAAGTCAATGTTTATTTTTTCTCCCCCTGCTGCCCATTCCTGTCATTTCTGTCTTTGTATGTGCTCTTCCATCAGCACCGCCTCCACCCTCTTCTTTACATGTAGTCAGTGTTTGGGGGTTGTTTTTAGTCTTTAGTTTTTTGTTATTGTTTATTTGTTTGTGTTATTTGTTTGGGTGTTTGCGTGTTTTTGTCTCCTGTTTGTCTGTTTTCCTTTCCTTTCCTTTACTCCAAGGAATAAATCAAAGAACACCTTGTGGAGGGTCCAAAATACCACTATGTGTAGAGTAATAAAATAACCAAAGTCACAATAACAGAGAGCAAGTAACAATCTCCCAAAAAACACCTCCTGAAGGGCCAGACCCTGGAAAGTGTATGACCTTCCTTTAATATAGCAGTGCTCACAGGTGCAGAGTACACAAGCTCTTAAAATGCATAAGGGACAGAAAACTAGCCAAAATGATGAAATGGAAGAATTCACCTCAAAAGAAATTCCAGGAAGTAGCAACAGCTAACGAATTGATCCAAACTGACCTAAGCAATATAACTGAACATGAATTTAGAGTAATAGTCATAAAATTAATTGCTGGGCTTGAAAAAAAGCATAGAGGACAGCAGAGAATCTATTGCTACAGAGATCAAGGGAATAAAAAAGTCATGATGAATTTAATAAAATGCTATAAATGAGGTGCAAAATAAAATGGAGGTGGCCATAGCACGGATTGAAGAGGCAGAGGAGAGAATAGGTGAATTAGAACATAAAATTATGGTAAAAAGAGGAAGCTGAGAAAAAGAGAGATAAAAAGAATCCAAGAGTATGAGGGGAGAATTGGAAAACTAAGTGATGCAATGAAACGCAACGATACCTGTATCATAGGAATTCCAGAAGAAGAGAGAGAGAAAGGGGCTGAAGGTATACTTGAACAAATCATAGCTGAGAACTTCCCTGATCTGGGGAAGGAAAAAGGCATTGAAATCCAAGAGGCACAGAGAACTCCCTCCATAGGTAACTTGAATCGATCTTCTGCACGACATATCATAGTTAAACTGGCAAAATACAAGGATAAAGAGAAAATTCTGAAAGCAGCTAGGGATAAACAGGCCCTAACTTAAAAAGGTAGACTCTTAAGAGTAGTAGCAGACCTACCTACTGAAACTTGGCAGGCCAGAAAGGAATGGCAGGAAATCTTCAATGTGATGAACAGGAAAAATATGCAGCCAAGAATCCTTTATCCAGCAAGTCTGTCATTCAGAATAGAAGGAGAGATATAGGTTTTCCCAAACAAACAAAAACTGAAGGAATTCATCACCACTAAACCAGCCCTACAAGAGATCCTAAGGGGGACTCTGTGAGTGAAATGTTGCAAGGACCACAAAGTACCAGAGACATCACTACAAGCATGAAATCTACAGATATCACAATGAGTCTAACCACATATCTTTCAATAACAACACTGAATGTGGGGCGCCTTGGTGGCTCAGTCTGTTAAGCATCGAACTTTGGCTCAGGTCATGATCTCACGGTTCATGAGTTCAAGACCTGCATCGGGCTCTGTGCTGACAGCTCAGAGCCTGGAGCCTGCTTCGTATTCTGTGTCTCCCTCTTTCTCTGCTCCTCCCCCGCTCATGCTCTGTCTCTCTCCTTCAAAAATAAATAAAAACAATAAAAATATTTATAAAAAAATAACACTGAATGTAAATGGACTAAATGCTTCAATCAAAAGACATAGGGTATCAGAATGGATAAAAAAAACAAGACTCATCTATTTGCTATCCACAAGAGACTCATTTTAGACCTGAGGACACCTTCAGATTGAAAGTGAGGGGATGGATAACTATCTATCATGCTACTGGAAGTCAAAGAAAGCTGGAGTAGCCATACTTATATCAGACAAACTAGACTTTAAATTAAAGGCTGTAACAAGAGACGAAGAAGGACATTATATAATAATTACAAGGTCTATCCATCAGGAAGAGCTAACAATTATAAATGTCTATGCACTGAATACTGGGGAGCCCCCAAATATATAAAACAATCACAAACATAACCTTATTGATAAGACTGTGGTAATTGCAGGGGGCTTTTTTTTTAATGTTTATTTACTTTTGACAGAGAGAGACAGAGCATGAGCAGGGAGGGGCAGAGAAAGAGGGAGACATGGAATCCGAAATAGGCTCCAAGCTCTGAGCTGTCCGCAAAGAGCCCAACACGGGGCTCAAACCCACAGACCGCAAGATCATGACCTGAGCCAAAGTCGGATGCTCAACAGACTGAGCCACTGAAGCGCCCTGCAGGGGACTTAAATACTCCACTACAACAATGGATAGTTCATCTAGACAGAGAATCAATAAAGAAACAAGGGCCCTCAATGATACATTGGATCAGATGGACTTGACATATATTTAGAATTCTGCATCCCAAAGCAACAGAATATACTTTCTTCTGCTCATGGAGTGCACATGGAACATTCTCCAAGATAGATCACATACTGGGTCACAAAATAGCCCTTAATAAGTATAAAAGAATTGAGATCTTACCATGCACACTTTCAGACCACAATGCTATGAAACTTGAAATCAACCACAGGAAAAAGTCTAGAAAACCTCCAAAAGCATGGAGGTTAAAGAACACCCTACTAAGGAATGAATGGGTCAACCAGGCAATTAGAGAAGAAATTAAAATTTATATGGAAACAAATGAAAATGAAAATACAACAATCCAAATGCTTTGGGATACAGAGAAGGCAGTCCTGAGAGGAAAATACATTGCATTCCAGGCCTATCTCAAGAAACAAGAAAAATCCCAAATACAAAATCTAACAGCACACCTAAAGGAAATAGAAGCAGAACAGCAAAGACACCCCAACCCAGCAGAAGAAGAGAAATAATAAAGATCAGAGCAGAAATAAACAATATAGAATCTAAAAAAAAAAACTGTAGAGCAGATCAATGAAACCAAGAGTTGGTTTTTGAAAAAATAAACAAAATTGATAAACCTCTAGCCATTCTTCTCAAAAAGAAAAGGGAGATGACCCAAATAGATAAAATCATGAATTAAAATGGAATTATTACAACCAATCCCTCAGAAATACAAGAAATTATCAGGGAATACTATGAAAAATTATATGCCAACAAACTGGACAACCTGGAAGAAATGGAAAAATCCCTAAACACCTACACACTTTCAAAACTCAAACGGGAAGAAACAGGAAATTTGAATCAAATAGAAAATTTGATTTCAAGTTTCATAGCATTGTGGTCTGAAGGTGTGCATGGTATGATCTCAGTTCTTTAATACTTATTAAGGGCTGTTTTGTGACCCAGTATGTCATCTATCTTGGAGAATGTTCCATGTGCAGACTGTTGTCTGCAGACAACAGACTAGTGAAGAAATTGAATCAGTTATCAAAAATCTCCCAGCAAATAAGAGTCCAGGACCAATGGCTTCCCTGGGGAATTCTACCAGACATTTAAAGCAGAGATAATACCTATCCTTCTCAAGCTGTTCCAAAAAATAGGAAGGGAAGGAAAACTTCCAGACTCATTCTATGAAGCCAGCATGACTTTGATTCCCAAACCAGACAGAGACCCAGCAATAAAAGAGAACTACAGGCCAATATCCCTGATGAATATGGATGTAAAAATTGTCACCAAGATACTAGCAAATCAAATTCAACGGCGTATAAAAAGAATTATTCACCATGATCAAATGGGATTCATTCCTGGGCTGCAGGGCTGGTTCACTATTCTCAAATCAATCAATGTGATATATCACATTAATAAAGAAAAGAATCATATGATCCTGTCAATCAATGCAGAAAAGCATTTGACAAAATTTAGCATCCTTTCTTAATAAAAGCCCTCAAGAAAGTTGGGATAGAAGAAACACACTTAAACATCATAAAAGCCATTTATGAAAGCCCGCAGCTAATATCATCCTCAATGGGGAAAAACTGAGAGCTTTCCTCCTCAGATCAGGAACACGACAGGGATGTCCACTCTCACCGCTGTTGTTTAACATAGTGTTGGAAGCTCTAGCATCAGCAATCAGACAACTGCATGAAATAAAAGACATCAAAATTGGCAAAGATGAAGTCAAGCTTTCACTTTTTGCAGATGACATGGAAAACCCAACAGATTCCACAAAAAGTCTGCTAGAACTGATACATGAATTCAGCAAAGTCACAGGATACAAAATTAAAGTACAGAAATCAGTTGCATTTTTATACACCAATAATGAAGCAACAGAAAGACACATAAAGAAACTGATCCCATTCACAATTGCACCAATAATCACAAAATACCTAGAAATAAACCTAACCAAGGATGTAAAAGATCTGTATGCTGAAAACTATAGAAAGCTGATGAAGGAAATTGAAGAAGGTACAAAGAAATAGAAAAACATTCCATGCTCATGGATTGGAAGAATAAATATTGTCAAAATGTCAATACTACCCAATGCAATCTACACGTTCAATGCAATCCCAATCAAAATTGCACCAGCATTCTTCTCAAAGCTACAACAAGCAATCCTAAAATTTGTATGGAACCACAAAAGACCCTGAATAGCCAAAGTAATATTGAAGAAGAAAACCAAAGCGGGAGGCATCAAAATCCCAGACTTTAGCCTCTACTACAAAGCTGCAATCATCAAGACAGCATGGTATTGGCACAAAAACAGACACATAGACCAATGGAATAGAAGAGAGATCCCAGTATTGGACCCACAAATGTATGGCCAACTAACCTTTGAAAAGCAGGAAAGAATATCCAGCGGAAAAAAGACAGTCTCTTTAACAAATGGTGCTGGGAGAACTGGATAGCAACATGCAGAAGAATGAAAGTAGACCACTTTCTTACACCATTCATAAAAATAAACTCAAAACGGATCAAGGACCTGAATGTGAGACAGGAAACCATCAAAACCCAGAGGAGAAAGCAAGAAAAACCTCTCTGACCTCAGCCGCAGCAATTTCTTACTCGACACATCTCCAAAGGCAAGGGAATTAAAAGCAAAAATGAACTATTGGGACCTCATCAAGATAAAAAGCTTCTGCACTGCAAGGGAAACAATCAACAAAACTAAAAGGCAACTGGCAGAATGGGAAAAGATATTTGCAAATGATGTATCAGACAAAGGGCTACTATCCAAAATCTATAAAGAACTCACCAAACTCCACACATGAAAAACAAATAATGCAGTGAAGAAATGGGCAAAAGACATGAACAGACACTTTTCCAAAGAAGACATCCAGATGGCCAATAGGCTCATGAAAAGATGCTCAACGTCACTCTTCATCATAGAAATACAAATCAAAACCACATTGAGATATGACCTCACACCGGTCAGAGTGGCTAAAATGAACAAATCAGGAGACTATAGATGCTGGAGAGGATGTGGAGAAACAGGAACCCTCTTGCACTGTTGGTGGGAATGCAAACTGGTGCAGCTGCTCTGTAAAACAGTGTGGAGGGTCCTCACTATGACCCAGCAATAGCACTGCTAGGAATTTACCCAAGGAATACAGGAGTGCTGATGCATAGGGGCACATGTAACCCAACGTTTATAGCAGCACTTTCAACAATAGCCAAATTATGTAAAAAGCCTAAGTATCCATCAACTGATGAATGGCTAAAGAAGATGTGGTTTATATATACAATGGAATACTACTTGGCAATGAGAAAGAATGAAATCTGGCCATTTATAGCAACATGGATGGAACTGGAGAGTATTATGCTAAGTGAAATAATTCTATGCCTGTGTTTCAGGCATAGAAACACAGATACCATATGTTTTCACTCATATGTGGATCCTGAGAAACTTAACAGAAGACCATGGGGGAGGTGAAGGAGGGAAAAAAGTTACAGAGAGGGAAGGAAGCAAACCATAAGAGATTCTTAAATACTGAGAACAAACTGAGGGTTGATGGGGGTGGGGGAGATGGGAAAGTGGGTGATGGACATTGAGGAGGGCACCTGTGTGGATGAGCACTGGGTGTTGTATGGAAGCCAATCTGACAATAAATTGTGTTTAATATATAAAAAAATAAAACAATGTACTATTGTATAAGAATGTATGACCAATTGGAAAAAAAAGTCTGTTTTATGGTTTGTCTCTCTCTCTTTCTTCCCTTTGCTCATTTGCTTTGTTTCTTAAATTCCATATATGAGTGTAATCACATGGTTTTTGCCTTTCTCTGACTTATTTTGCTTAGCACAATCATCTCTAGCTCTAGCCATGTTTTGCAAATGGCAAGATTTCATTCTTTTTATGGCTGAGTAATATTCCATTGTGTGTATTATATGTCATATTAATATATATTATATATTATCTTAATATATATTATATGTTATATATTATATTAATAGTATATCATATTCCATATTATTATAATATACACACACATCTTTATCCATTCATCCGTCATCAATGGACTGATATGTGAATATATGTGTGTGTGTGTGTGTGTGTGTGTGTATACACACATGTTTCTTGTTTATGAACACATCAATTGATGGACTGATATGCAAATTCAATAATCCCAGGATATAAAATCAATGTACAGAAATATGTTGCATTTTTATAAACTAATAATGAAGCAGCATAAAGAAATTAAGGAATCAATTCCATTTACAATTGCACCAAAAACAATAAGATACCTAGGAATAAACCTAATCAAAAAGATGAAAGACCTGTACTCTGAAAACTATAAAACACTGATGAAAGAAACTGAAGATGATTCAAAGAAATGGAAAGACATTTCATGCTTATGGATTGGAAGAACAAATAGTTAAAATGTCTCTACTATCCCAAGCAGTCTACACATTTACTATAATTCCTATCAAAATAACATCAGTATTTTTCACAGAGCTAGAACAAACAATCTTAAAATTTGTATGGAACCACAAAAGACTCTGAATAGCCAAAGTATTCTTGAAAAAGAAAAGCAAAGCTGGAGGCATCACAATTATGGATTTCAGGTTATATTACAAAGCTCTAATGATCAACACAGTATGGTACTGGCATGAAAAAAGACACATAGATCATTGGATCAGAATAGAAAACACAGAAAATGAACCCATATCTATATGGTCAATTAATCTTCAACAAAGCAGGAAAGAATATCCAATGGGAAAAAGTCAGTCTCTTCAACAAATGGTATTAAGTTCCTCTCTCATGGTCAAAGGAGATGATGGCTAGAACATGAGCCTTGATGTGGCCTCATCAGCCTTCTCTCTTGCCTACTGTCCTTGGATGCCTTTCAAGGGAGTAGTCAGGATTTTAATTTTACAAAATTTAATTTATTTAATTTTATTTCATTTTAATTTAATTAATTGTTTTTAATTAAATTTGTTATTTAATTTTACAGAATTTTAATGGTTATGTATCACAATATGAAAGTGAAGCACTCACACTCACAGTAACGGTTATTATAAAGTACGAGTACAGCTGTTCTCCCATACATGACCTAAGAATTGAGGAGCTCACCTCAGGAAGAAATGGGCAGGGAAGACTTCTGAGAGGAAGTGTCCCAAAGCAGCTCTTCCAGGGCAGGACATAGGCTTGGTGACACGAGTTAAAGCAGTTGGAATGCAAATGCCCCAGTTGGGACACAGAGCACTGTACTAGCAAGGGGTCTGTGTTATTTTCACTTCTTGGGGTTGACAAGAGGAAAAGAGAAGCTTCACCCTCAGAGGAAACACAGGGAGCAGAAAGCCCATCTCAGGAAGAGAATTAAGAACTGTGCACCAGGCACAACAACACAAACAAAGTAAGTTTCATCAAACTGCACAATGTGCCATGCTTGCATTACAAATGGTACTGAAACCATTCACAGGGCTGTGTGGCTGCCTTTAGGACAATGAGGAAACTGGATCCCATGCTCCACTTGGCATGAAGGGAACAGAATCCCTCCAGTTAGAGAAGCTCTAAGAAGATAAGTAGCTAAGCACTGCCTCCTACTACAGGAAAGAAAAGAAGAACCCAGAAAACTAGTCCAGGGCTGAAAAGTGGGCTGAAAGCCTGTGGGAGGAAGGACCTTTGTGGGCTTCCTGGTAGCTTCTCTGAGGAAGGAGGATGTGATCGACCAGTCTTTAGAGGTTGTATGAGGATACATTTGTCCTTCACTAGGTGGGAAGACCAAATAAACCACAATGGGCCAAGATGCAGGCATGAGGAGGTACACAGACCTGCCCACCTGGAGCCAGGGTTCCTGCAGGAGAGCAGGAAGTAAAGTTAGAGAGTAGATTGAAGCAGAGGGGGCAACACGCCTCCTCACGAGTTAAGGACAGGAAGGAGATGAGGACTTGGTGGCAGGGAGGCTGTGCCAACCCAACCAACTATGCCTGGACAGTCTTGTGATGTAGGGATAAAGAAATTCTTCTCTGAAACACAATTTCCTTTCATTTATTAGGAAAGTTCATCTTTAAAAAATCCACTTTGTCTTAGTCAAAGTAAGAAAATGAAGGATAAATTCCTAGGGTGTAGCATAGTGACTAAGAACATGCTTTCCGTATTAGATTACCTGGATTCAAATCCTGACTCCATAAATGACTATGTGACCTGGAACAAATGATTTATTTTCCCTGTGCCTCGGGTTTGGCTTCTGCAAAAATTCTGGAGGTGATAACTCTCACCTTGATAAACAGTGTTAACATTAAATAAGACAGATAAGCTCTTAGAATGATGCTTGGTATATAATAAGCATGCATTAAATGTTAACTTTTATTATCATGTAAAAAGGAAAAGTCCCTGCAGAAGTGGGCCTCAACTTTAATGTGTAAGAACCTTCTCTAAATACAGATGTCAAGGGAGTCCAGATTCGATATAAGGAAACCTGCATTTTTAGTGCCACTTTGGGTGATACAGATGCAGCTGGTCTGAGAGTACTCTGTTAGGAACTCTACCCTCCAGGGCTACATGTAGTGGTGGCAACTCCCTAGCCCAAATGAAAACCCACAGGCAATTTGTAAGGGCAAACTCCAAAAAGAAGGAGCTGAAGGACCAACCCCAAAGGGAAGGAGCTGGAGACGGCAGTAGTGCTGCTCTTGTAGCCCAGAACATTTCCTTTACACTTGTGTGAGACCAGTTCTCCCAGTAGCTAGCAGAACATGGCCTTGCACAGAGCATCAGGAGTTTGACAAGGGCACCTCAGTACCATTACTACCCAGCATATCCCGTTATGAAAGAGGTTTTTGGTGAGGACTTCCCCTGATTTTACAGTTTTTCTGTTCCTCCACTCTGAATGCTCTGCTTTTTAAAAGGGCTCAAAGATTTATGCTGTCCCACTTTGGAACTGACCCTCCATTCACAGGCTTGGGAAATTTTTGTGCAGCACATTATGAAGATGAAATGACAGAGTTTTCTTGAGCAGCAAGGCAACCCTCCAGATGTACCCTCCAGCTCCTCCAGAACACCAGGAACAGCCATGGATTCCAAACAATAGTAGGCTGAGACCCAAAAATGCTCTTTGTGGTCTTGGATCCTGCTGAGTCCCATCCCAGATTGAAGAAAATTCAGAATTGTGCCTAATAGTCTCCCTTGAAGCCATCCCACAATGTCCTAAGTAAGCATTTAGCCTCCCACTCATGTAGCATGACACAGCACTTGAGAATTGAAAGGGCATGAAGTACACATGGATTTGTTTCTTCGTGGGCTCAATGCTGGAATTACTTCCCTGAGAACCACATGCACAAAAAATGGTTTGCTGGGGGGAGGAGGTAGAGGCAGTGCACTAGCCCTTCATGCTAAAAGCCCCCTCAGCTAGAGTCACTTTCCATGTGTTCTTTCTATGCTCCTGGCCACAGGGCTTGAAATTATGGCAAATTTATCCTACTTAATTTTATTTTGTTTTTCCAGGTAAATGAAATGCTACATGAACCATTTTCCTTATACCACCATTTCCTTATGTCAAGCGTTGAGCTATCTTCTTTTAAGTTGCATTCCTGTCTTGCCTTCTTTGGAGTATAATTGAAGAAACATGGGCTTTGAAGTCTGACAGATCTAGTTTGAGCTTGGCCCTGCCATGTGACATCTGTGTGGATTAGGCAAGTTACTTAACTTGCAAGTTTCCTTGGTTTCCTTATCTGTAAAATTAAACTGATATGGAAGGAATTTTGGAGGTGTTTCAGAAGAAAATATGCACAACTATTACAATCCTTATTTCTACAACTGGTCCATCGTAGATATCTATAACTTCTTCCATTATCCATTCCACTGTCCCCATTGCCCTCAGCCAGTTCTTCAGCTAGAAATGTTTTTTTGATCTAATAAGATAATTCAAAGTTTCATTCCCAAAGACTCTGAGCTTTGGGAATTCTGGGCTGCTCTATTCTATTATTAACTTTAACGATTGGGCATAGAGATGCCCTAGAGAATCTAAGATTCCTGATACACTCCTTCTTACTCACATTGGATAGCAACAATCCTATTTCCCCTTAAAAATCAGAATCAACAACTCCTTTGCCTGTTGTTTCAGTGACATGATGAATACAAAGTAACCAAGTGGCATTTTCAACTTCTAGCTTAATCAAACAATTTTTTGCCCAGTGGTGGAAATAAAACTGCATTAGAAACTAAACTTTTAAGACTTCTAAATCAACAGAGCCCAAAGTTGCAGAAATGGGAAGCAAAACATATGTTACTACGTACAATAGAGAGAGGAGCCAGGCCACTTCCTCCCCTTGATGGACTATCGGATAATGGGAGAAAATGGAAGAAATAGCACCTGCTGTAACTTACTGGTTTAAAGCATATACTATATATTATACGATAGCGCCCCAATCTACCAGATGTTGTCTTCCAGTGGGCAAATAAATGAATAAACAATAGACCATTCTTTCTTTCCAGTCTTTCCAGTATACCCATGAGTGGGACTAGATTGATGTAGCTGCTACCAGCATCAGATGGAATATTCTTTAAGCCAGTTTTTGCTCCTTCATTACTTGGTCAAAAGGAACTCCCCAGGAGTCTGAGCTATTTGTTTGCACAATTTATTCCTACCTTTAGTACCTGTTCAAGCCTGATTTTAATATATGTAATAAAATAAAATGAAATCAAGCCTGATTTTATACATATATATATAATAAATTATAAATATATATAATATGTATATAAAAAATAGTTTTCCATAAGTGCTATATGTATTATAACATATAGCATTACATATTATAATGCAGCATAATATTTAACACTACATAATATAGCATAATGTATATATGTGTGTGCACACATATGTGTGTACATACCAAAGTCCCTACCAGATACTTTGGGTATTATTGGACCATCTGGATCATAGGATCCAAGTAGAAAAGCAGCATATGCTTATGGATCATTTAATAAATAAGTTAGAGCAGCAAACTCAAATAAGAGATATGTTGCCCAGAATTCAAATATCCCATTGAGTGCCATGCCTCATTCTTAGTAATAGGACTCAAGATGCAGCAATGTGTCTTTCACTTTGAAGGACATGATCTCTATAAACCCCAGACCACAGAATTCCTAGAAACTTCACCAGGGCAGTAAGTTTATCTTCCATCCTCTAGCATGTATATGTCTAGCAAAAACATCTAGGATATTTGCTAGCTGATGGTGGTCCATCAACACCATATTATCAGCATAGTGGAGAGTATGATATTCTGTAGAAAACTGACATGTTCAAGATCTCTGTAGACTCAATTTTGACAGTTGACATGACACTTGAGTAAAACACTAAAGGTAGGGGTGCCTAGGTGGCTCAGTCAGTTGAGTGTCCAACTCTTGATTTTGGCTCAGGTCACGATCCCAGGGCCATGGGATCAAGCTCCACATCAGTCGCTATGCTGAGCATGGAGTCTGCTTGGAATTCTCTCTCTATCTCTCTCTTTCCCTCTGCCCCTCTCTCCTACTTTCTCTCTCTCTCTCTCAAATAAAAAAAAATTTTTTTTAAACAGTAAAGTTATACTGTTGTCCCAAAACATAAAAAAAACACAAAATAATTACCTACTTCTTGTGTTCTTTTCTGTTGATTTAAAGAATAAAGGGTAGCCCAGATTAAAAGTTGTATACCAAGAACTGATACATGAATTCAGCAAAGCCACAGGATATAAAATCAATGTACAGAAATCTGTTGCATTGCTTTTTTAAAAAATTGTTTTATTTATTTTTGAGAGAGAGAGGGAGAGAGAGACAGAGTGAGAGGTGGGGAGGGACAGAGAGAGAGAAAATACACACAGAATCTGAAGCAGACTCCAGGCTCTGAGTTGTCAGCACAGAGCCCGATGTGGGGCTTGAACCCACGAACCATGAGATCATCGTGAGAACCACGAGCCAAAGTCAGAGGCTTAACCAACTGAGACACCCAGTCAGTTTCTATATTTCTATACACCAATATATATTCTATATTTCTAAACACCAATGATGAAGCAGCAAAAAGAGAACTCAAGGAATCAATCCCATTTGTAATTGCACCCAAACCCATAAGATACCTAGGAATAAACCTAACAAAAGAGCTAAAAAATCTATACATTGAACACTATAGAAAGCTTATAAAAGAAATTGAAATTGAAGAGGACACAAAGAAATGGGAAAACATTCCATGCTCATGCACTGGAAGAACAAATATTGTTAAAATGTCAATACCCAAAGCAATCTACATAGTCAATGCAATCCCTATCAAAATAACACCAGCATTATTCACAGAACTAGAACAAACAATCCTAAAATTTGCATTGAACCAGAAAAGACCCTGAATAGCCAAAGTATTGTTGAAAAAGAGAACCAAAGCTGGAGGCATCATAATTCAGGACTTGAAGCTATATTACAAAGCTGTGATCATCAAGGCAGTATGGTAGTAGCACTAAAACAGACACATAAATCAATGGAACAGAATAGAAAACCTGGAAATGGATCCAAAAATGTATGGCCAACTAATCTTTGACAGAGCAGGAAAGAATATCCAATGGGAAAAAGACAATCTCTTCAGCAAATGGTGCTGGGAATACTGGACAGCAACATGCAGAAGAATGAACCTGGACCACTTTCTTACACCATACACAAAAATAAACTCAAAATAGATGAAAGACTTAAATGTAAGACTGGAAACCATCAAAATCCTAGAGGAGAAAACAGGCAAAAACCTCTTTGACCTGAGCCTCAGCAACTTCTTACTAGACACATCTCTGGATGCAAGGGAAACAAAAGCAAAAGTGAACTATTGGGACCTCATCAAGATAGAAAGCTTCTGCACAGTGAAGGAAACAATCAACAAAACTGAAATGCAACCAACAGAATGGGTGAAGATACTTACAAGTGACATATTGGATAAAGGGCTAGTATGCAAAAACTATAAAGAAGTTACTAAACTCAACACCCAAAAAACAAATAATCCAGTGAAGACATGGGCAGAAGACATGAATAGACACTTTTCTAAAGAAGATATGCAGATGGCTAACATACGCAAAAAAAGATACTCAACATCACTCATCATCAAGGAAATACAAATCAAAAAGACAGTGAAATAGCACCTCACATGTCAGAATGGATAAACAACTCAGGAAACAACAGATGTTGGTGAGCACATGGAAAAAGGGGAACTCTTTTGCACATTGGTGGGAATGCAAACTGGTGTAGCCACTCTGGAAAACAATTTTTGAGGTACCTGAAAAAATTAAAAATAGAACTACCTTATAACCCAGCGATTGCACTACTAGGTATTTATGCAAAGGATACAAAAGTCCTAATTTAAAGGGGCACATGCATGCACCCTAATTTTTATACCAGCACTATCAACAATAGCCAAAGTATGGAAAGAGCCCAAATGCCCATCGACTGATGAATGGATAAGGAAGATATGGTGTATATATACAACGGAGTATTACTCGGCAATCAAAACGAATGAAATCTTGCCATTTGCAACAATGGCTGGAACTAGAGTTTATTATGCTAAGCAAAATAAGTCAGTCAGAGAAAGACAAATGTCATATGATTTCACTCACATGTGGAATTTAAGAAACAAAAGATGAACATAGGGGAAGGGAAGGAAAAATAAGATAAAAACAGAGAGGGAGGCAAGCCATAAGAGACTCTTAAATACAGAAAACAAACTGAGGTTTGCTGGAGGGGAGGGGGGAGGTAATGGGCTAAATGGGTGATGAGCATTAAGGAGGGCACTTATTGGGATGAGCACTGTGTGTTATATGTAAACAATGAATCACTGGGTTCTACTCCTGAAACTAATACTACACTATATGTTAAGTAACTTGAATTTAAATAAATAAATTTTTAAAAATAAATATGGTAAAATTTCAAAAAGTAATAAAAATAAAAGCTCTATACCTGGTACCAGAGACTGAGGTTGGCACTATTTTCTATCATATCCCCAAAGACTTCTAACTGACCTTTCCTATGATAATAGAATTCTTGCACAAGTCAGATACCCATTGTTGGGATTCTTCCAGTAGCCAAGAATATCTATTCCAACTATAAAATAGAATGTAATTGCTGAGTGGATACATAGATCCACTTGGCCCAGTATTGTAGGCAGAATTTCAAAAATGGTCCCCCAAAGATGTCCCACTCTAATCCCCAGAACCTGTGGATTTGAGGAGTTCTCATCTTCATGGTTATGTTAGTTATATGGCAGAGCTGGTTTTAAAACAAGAATATTATCTGGCTGAGCCTAATCTAATCACATGAGCCCTTAAAAGGCAGAGCACTTTGTCCAGCTGGCAGCATAAGGAAAAGTCAGAGATTCAACGTGTGAAAAGAAGTCGATATGTCATTTCTGGCTTTGAAAATAGAAAGGGATGGTCACATGCAAAGGAATGCAGGCAACCTCTAGGATCAGAGGAGAACCTCTCTGGTCAACAGCCAGCAAGGAAACTGGAATCTCAGTCCTACAAGAATAAGTAACTGAATTGTGCCAACAATCTGATGAACTTTGCAGGGGGTTTATCCATAGAGCCTTCAAATAAGAGTCTAGCCCACATGATACCTTTGACCTTGGAAAACCCTAAACTGAGATCCCAGCCAAGCTTACACAGTTGATCTATAGAATTGTGAGCTAATAAATGGGTGTTGTTTTAAGCCACTAAGTTTGTGGTTATTTGTTACACAGCATAGAAAACTAATACACTAATACCCACTCTGATAAGACTCAGGTGAAAACTATTATTTATCATCTGACATCTATAAACTTTACTCTGACAGAACACAGTAACCTTTCTGGTCATCAGGGATTAGTGTCACTTCAGAGTCACTGTACAAAAAACCCTGAAAAGATTAGGTATTCCCATTTTCCAGTTCATAAACTCTTTACAGAAAAGCTAGGAGAAGTACTTAAAGTACATACTTGTGGGTGCGTTCAGGATCCTTCCTCAAAAGGACATGTTCTTCACTTCATTCAAGGGGCCCTCTCTGAGAGTTGGCTTAGATCTTGGAATTAAATGATATGTTGTGACTATTCAAATTATTTCTCTGTTCACCAGAACTACAATTGTTTTGATGATACATATTAAAAAGAAACCTTAGGGGGAGCCTGGGTGGCTCAGTCGGTTAGGCGTCTGACTTCAGCTCAGGCCATGATCTCTCAAACTCAGGTTTGTGGGTTCAAGCCCCACATCGGGCTCTGTGCTGACAGCTCAGAGCCTGGAGCCTGCTTCAGATTCTGTGTCTCCCTCTCTCTCTGCCCCTCCTCTGCATGCTCTCTCTCTCTCTCTCTCTCAAAAATAAACATTGAAAAAAAATTTTTTTAATATTTGAGTAGGTCATTGTATTCATTTCCTACCACTGCTGTAAAAATTACCACAAACTTAATGGCTTAACACAAATTTGTTATATTACACTTCTGGGGGTCAGAAGTCTTAAAATGTGTTTTTGCAATGCTATCTATATAATCAAGTTTCAGCAAGGCTGCATTCCTTCTATAGGCAGAAATAAATTGGTAAAATCTTATAATTCTCCTGCAATGTCAGACATTTTTACCTATCCCCTGAAATCTTTGGTGATCTATTTCTTGTTATGGGTCTGGAGTAATAAAAGATGTTAGGAGTCTTGAGATGAATAAGCATCCCTGTGAAATAACTATAACCGAGGTCCTTACAGAGACCTCAAGCAATGGAGGTTATGACAAGAAACCAGATCACTAAACTCCGCATAGATGTCTCTATCTCAGTTATTAGAATTCCATTCTTTCCAATCAATGCCCCAACTTTTAAAAAAGATCTGGTGAGCCCTGAATCCAAATTTGCTTTAACTCTGCAATCTACAGTATCAAATTCTGAATCTTATGTTTTTGATACATTAATGATGGCTATGACTAACAAAAGACAAAAGGTTCTTTTAAGGCAGTCATAAAAGCTCTCTGGTTTTCTGACAATGCTTTGAGCCAAGAAATTTAAGTTTTGAGGTTTTTTTTCTTTTTCTTTTTAAATGTTCTCCAATGCAGTCAGAAGTAGTTATTCCATGCCATAGTCCTCGTGGTCTTCATATCCATTATAGTACTCTATTGAAGCAAGCACTTGGCCCCCCTAAAGCTTTGCCGTCAACAGGCACTTTATAATAGACAACTACACCTGATAATTAGCTGTTTTGCCACTATATGCCAATATCTGTGTTTCTCCAGTAGATGAAGTCATTACTGCTTCAAACATAACCAGGTCTGATCACCATATGTGAGGGTGTGTTTCTTACCATCATACACTTTTTCAGTCAGAAAAGCCACTGTAGATATTTCAAGCAAGAAGGGATACATCTCAGAGATAGAGGCTACATTCAAAAATGTAGAAATGTCCAGGGTACTGACCATATAGGAATCCCAGGAAGCTATCACCAGCAAGCTCAGGTGTCTAGGGCATCAAGTGAGTGATTGTCAGCAGGCCACAAGAACGTACCACTGTTCACCAAAGCCCACCTTCTGCTCACCAGACATAGGCACAGTAACTGCTTTTGTTTTTCTTTTGCCTTCCAAATCACATGTGAATGTGTCCTTGAAAGAATATAACCAAGAATCCCACTGTCAGGGACTCTGAAAAATGTGGTTTCGTCCTTAAGCATAGAAAAAAAAAAAAAGTGGTGCTGAGTTTTCCACGGGTGATTTTGTACCTAATGGTTAAAAAATGATTTCTTTAAGGAAAAGATGGTGAATTATTAGAGGACAGGATGGTGTGTGTGTGTGTATATACGTGTGTTTAATGTTCTTACCAGACAAAATAAAAAGTTAACATCTGTGGTGGATATCAGGGCTGCCTAATTCTTTTTCTTTCAGGCCTTTTGGAGAATTGATTTTCCTTGAGTTCCTTGAGGTTAGGTGTGGCTTACTCTAGTCAAAAAAATTAAAAGTCACATATTTTAATTCACATGGAAGCTTTTAATTGCTGAGGTTCAACAATCCACCCTGTTGTTCTACTGTTGGGAATAATCAGAGAAGCAAATGTTGATATGGAGGTAAATGCTAAACCATCATATGGAAGACACATGTCTTGGAGAGGTTCCCAACCCACAGTGAACTTTGCTAGAGCAAGAAATGAATCTTCAATTTAAGCCACAGAGACTAGGGATTGTTTGTTACAGTAACATAATCTATTATGACTGATACAGACATTGATAACTGAAGTGGTAACGGATATTGCTAACCAATAATCTAAATCTATAGCCTTGGCTAAAAGAAATCATGCAATGGGAAGTGAGAAAATGGATACTGGAGGCTGGAGAGATGGAAATTCAAGTTATCTGGTGGCAAACCATTTGGTAAAACTGTAGCCAACAGTAAGTTAGGAGGCAATCATGTACTCAGTGAACTTGCATACAGAATTTGAAAAAAGGACAAGAATTGTGTGTGTTTATTGCTACATTTGGCAAGGAAATTAGCTCATAAAAGATTTGACACTTGTTTGTTTGCAAACTGTAGCAGATTGGAAGAGGCAACTGCTTCCCAACTCCAACAGTAAAGAAACATTTGAGATACAAAACTTGATTAAAATTGGGCTTAAAGAAAGAGTCAAATCAAGAGCCATTGTATGGAGGGGTGCCTGGGTGGCTCAGGCAATTAAGTGTCCGCCTTCAACTCAGGTCATGATCTCGTGGTTTGTGAGTTCGAGCCCCGCATTGGGCTCTGTGCTGACAGCTCAGAGCTTGGAGCCTGCTTCAGATTCTGTCTCCTCCTCTCTGCCCCTCCTGTGCTCATGCTCTGTCTCTCTGTCTGTCTGTCTGTCTGTCTGTCTCTCTCTCTCTCTCAATAATAAATAAACGTTAAAAAATTTTTTAATAACAAATAAAAAAAGAGCCATTATATGGAGAGTTAACACCTGTGAGTGAATTCAGTCATCTCAAACAATATCAACAAAATCCTATTAAAGTGTTCCACCAAGGAGATTCTCTCAATTAGACACAATAACTCAGGAAAAAGGTGCTAAAACTGTGGTTTCCCACTGAAGTCCAATAAAATCAAGGCATGTGCAATTGCAGATCTCCAGAGAGAGATCAGGATGACAAAGCAAATACAGAAATTTAAGAACTGTGTCTGAAAAAGAACTGTGGATGTGCCTATTTGGCACATGCAACCGATTTTAATTATACTGATAGAGAGACTACTAAGATTTTGAAATAACTGAAGAAGCATGGGCTAGGACTAAAAGAGTCTTTGTTGAAAATTTTAAACAACCCTTGGACACCAAATATCTACAGACTACAAGGAGTTCAATAAGGCTATTCACACCCTATCCCAATGCTCATTTCTCGTGTGGCCAATGGGACTAATGTCAAGGAAAGAATCTTCTCTGAGGGAGAAGCCAAGGGCTACAGTAACTGGACTCTATAGCCCTCTCAGAGAGCCTACCTGGGGCCTAATCTAGGAATAGTCCACTTAAAATAATTTCACAGGACTGATCTCCAAGATCTTCCCAAGTTTCTTATTGAGAATTAACCATCCTCCTTGATGTTATGAAAACACTATTTTTTTTTGTTTACTTAGTTATTTTGAGAGAGAAACAGCAAGAGTGGGGAAGGGACAGAGAGAGAGAGGGAGAGAGAGAGAGAATCCCAAGAAGGCTCCGCGCCATCAGTGCAGACCCCCAATGCAGGGCTCAAACCCATGAACCACGAGATCATAACCTGAGCTGAAATCAAGAGTCAGAGGCTTAATTGACTGAGCCACGCAGGTGCCCTGTGAAAACATTGTTTTTGAACCTCTCTTGCATTACAGCCATTTATATACATGTATGTCCCCAATCTAAACTGAGTTCTTTGAGGGCAAGTGCAAACTCTCATTTATCTACATGTCTTTAGGTAAAGGGCTCTCAAAAATATCTACATAGGTGAATTTCGGAATTGTCTAGATCAGTATCTACTGCTTCCATTTTTTTCCTTTCAGAATGGAAATGTTTATTCAGCTTATCCAGTACCTGTTTCACCAGCGGTTGAGTTTTAAGGCTGAGTTTTTAGTTCATAAATCTCATAATCAAGAGCCACTATGTAGAGACTCTAGTCTTCACTCCGAGTTCCTTGGTTTGGGGGCATCTCCCTTGTGGAGGGGATGGAGGCATTCTGTGTGGGGAGGAGCGTGAACCAACTCTTTAGCGTCCAGAAAATGGGCTACAATGGGTATTAGTTTATTCACTTATATTTCTAGTTCTTCTCCTTCAATATATAAGACAGGACTGACCATGTGACTGGTTCCGGACAATAACTTGGGAGCATATGTAATATAGGGCACTGATTTGGGGGTGGAACGTTTAATTTCTTGCCAGTGTAAGACACTATAGAACTCCCTTCCCTGCTTCAGCAACTGGCAACATTCCAAATGATAGAGCCCCTATAGCTTGGATTCCTGAATGGGGACAATATAAGACAGAGCCCCTTGTCCACCTGAAATGGATATGTAGTATGAGCAAGAAATAAACCTGTTTTGTGGTGTTTTTGTTACCATGGCATCATATGGCATATCAAAACTGATATAGTATTCCTATGTGAGTTATCCAAGTTATTTTGAAATCTTCTTGGTTTGTGTGATTCATAAATCTTTGGAATGTGTCTCCCCTAAACTCCTATAAAAGACGGAAATCCTCTGTGCCCCAGTTCCAGCAGACAACCATCCTGTCCTTCCTATCCATTCTCACTGGTGGGCATGCACTGTCTTGAGAGGAAGTATGGTGAAGTGCTTTACTTACGTGCAGCAAATCTGCTTCCCTATTATTTCTACCCCTTACTTTTTTTCTTTTTTTTAGAGAACCTTAATTCTAGTGTAAACATACAGTGTTATAGGAGTTTCAGGGGTACAATATAGTGATTCAAAATTCTATACATTACTCAGTGCTCCTCAAGATCAGAGTACTCTTAATCCCCTTCACCTATTTCACCCATCCCCCCACCCACCTCTGGTAACCATCTGATCATTCTCTATAGCTAAGAGTCTGTTTTTCAGTTTGTCTCTCTTTTTTTCCCTTTGTTTTCCTTCTTAAATTCCACATATGAGTGAAATCATATATTTGTCTTTCTCTGACTGACTTATTTCACTCAGCCTTATATTCTCTAGCTCCATTCACATCATAGCAAACGGCAAGATTTCATTCTTTTTTATAGCCGAATAATATTCCATTGTGTGTATGTGTATGCGTGTGTGTGTGTGTGTATATATATATACACACATATATATGTATACATATATGTGTACACACACACACACACAATATCTTCTTTATCCATTTACCTATCGATGACACTGGGTTGCTTCCATAATTTTGTTATTGTAAATAATGTTGAATACATCCCTGGGAAGTTTCATTAGTGAATATCTATTGATAAGTTCTCAGATTTTATGTGCCTGAAAATTTTTCTTGTTCACCTTTAATTTTGAAAGACTATTTTCCTGGATATAAAATTCAAAGTGGACACTTACTTGTTTGCAGCACTTTACAGATATCATTCTATCACATCTGGTGTCCATTATTGTCAGGTTAAAGTCTGTTATTCTTTTGTATGTGATCTATCTTTTATGTCTGGCTGTGGTTTTTCTCATTTATGTATGTATGTGTGTATTTTTTTAAATTCCAGTATAATTAACATACAGTGTTATGTTAGTTCCAGGTGTAAAATACGGTGATTCAACAATTCTACAATTACTCAGTGCTCATCATGATAAATGCTCTCTTAATCCCCTTCACCTATTTCACTCATCCCACCATTCACCTCCTCTCTGGTAATTGTTTTTCTCTGACTGACTTATTTCACTTAGCATTATACCCACTAGATCCATCCATATTGTTACAAATGGCAAGATTTCATTCCTTTTTATGGCAGAGTAACATTCCATTGTATATACACACCATGTCTTCTTTATCCATTTATCTATCGATGGGCATTTTGGTTGCTTCTATATGTTGACTACTGTAAGCAATGCTGCAAAAACATAGGAGTGCATATATCTTTTCAAATTAGTGTCTTTGTATTCTTACAGTAAATGCTCAGTAGTGAAATTACTGGGTCATGTGGTAAACCTATTTTTAATTTTTTGAGGAACCTTCATACTGTTTTCCATACTGGCTGCACCAGTTTGCATGCCCACCAACAGTGCACGAGGGCTCCTTGCTGTTTCTTGTGTTGTTGATTTTAAACAATCTGACAAGTGTGAGGTGGTATCTCACTGTGATTTTGATTTCCATTTCCCTGATGATGATTATGAGTGATGAGTGATGTTGGCCATCTGTATGCCTTCTTTGGAGAAATGTCTGTTCATGTCTTCTGCCCATGTTTAATGGGATTATTTGTGGTTTTTTTGGAATTGAATTGCACAAGTTTATATATTTTGGATACTAACCTTTTATCAGATATATCATTTGCAAATATCTTCTCCCATTCAGTGGCCTGTCTCTTAGTTTTGTCGGTTGCTTCCTTTGCTATGCAGAAGCTTATTTTGATGTAGTCTCAATAGTTTATTTTTGCTTTAGTTTCCCTTGTCTCAGGAGACATATCTAGAAAAATGTTGTTATGGGTGATGCCAGAGGAATTACTGTACTCTCTTCTAGGATTTCAGCTCTCATATTTAAGTTCTTAATCCATTTTGAGTTTATTTTTGTTTATGGGATAAGAAAGTGGTCCAGTTTCATTCTTTTCATGTATCTGACCAGTTTTTCCAACACCATTTGTTGAAGAGACTGTCTTTTTACCATTTCATATTCTTTCCTGCTGTGCTGAAGATTAATTGACCATATAGTTGTAGGTTCATTTCGGGTTTTCCATTCTGATACATTGATCTATGTGTCTATCTTGTGCCAGTACCATCCTGTTTTGATTACTACAGCTTTGTAACACAACTTTAAATCTGGAATTTAAGTTGCCTCTACTTCTGTCTTTCATTGTGAAGAATGCTCTGGCTCTTCTGTGGTTCCATATAAATTTTAGGATTATTTGTTCTGGTTCTGTGAAAAATGCTGGTGGTATTTTGATAGGGATTGCATTAAATATGTAGATTATGGGGCGCCTGGGTGGCGCAGTCGGTTAAGCGTCCGACTTCAGCCAGGTCACGATCTCGCGGTCCGGGAGTTTGAACCCCGCGTCAGGCTCTGGGCTGATGGCTCACAGCCTGGAGCCTGTTTCTGATTCTGTGTCTCCCTCTCTCTCTGCCCCTCCCCCATTCATGCTCTGTCTCTCTCTGTCCCAAAAATAAATAAAAAACGTTGAAAAAAATTTAAATATGTAGATTGCTTTTGGTTGTAGAGACATTTTAACAATATTTCTTCCAGTCCATGAGTATGGAGTATCTTTCCATTTCCTTGCATTATCTTCAATTTCCTCCATCAATGTTCTATGGTTTTCAGAATACAGATCTTTCGCCTTCTAGGTTTATTCCTAGGTATATTATTATTATTGGTGCAATTGTAAATGGGATTGTTTTCTTAATTTCTCTCTCTGCTGCTTTTTTTAAATCTGTGTATAGAAATGCAGCAGATTTCTGCACACTGATTTTGTGTCCTGTGACCTTACTGAATTCATTTATCAGTTCTCATAGAACTAGAAAACTTTAGGGCCTTTTCTATAGAGTAACATGTCCTCTGAACATAATGAAAGTTTATTTCTTTCTTAAAAATTTGGATGCCTTTTATTTCTTTTTGTTGTCTGACTGCTGTGGCTAGGACTTCCAGGACTATGTTGAATAAAAGGGGTAAGAATGGACATCCTTGTCCTGTTCCTCACCTTACATCTACCCTTTACTCTTAGTTCTTCTCTTCTATGCAAGGGAAACTAAGGACACTTCTTCTTCTATCAATATCCTCTAAAAAGTTCTTGTCTGTAAGATATTTAACTGTTTCTTGGGTAGCAGTTTTCAGACTCCTCTCTATCCTCATCACCCTTCTCTGTATTGCAGTGCTAATGTTCCACTTAAAATATTCTCATTAAGACAGATCTCCAGGGCTTTCTCAGTTTCTCACTGAGAATTAGCCATTCCTCTTTGATACTGTGAAAACCCTATTTGTAAACCTCTCTGGCACTACAGTCACTTTATATATCACTTTATATGCATATATTTCTCTCCATCTAAACTGAGTTTCTTGAGGGCAAACTCACATTGATCTATATGTCTTTAGGGATTATCACAGCACTGCACACATTATAGAAAGGACAAAGGAAGATTCATAAGTGTAGTAGGTTGAATATTGGCCCCAAAGATATCCAGGTCTTAATCCCTTGAATTTATGAATGTTACCTTAGATGGTAAGAGAGACTTTGCAAATGTGATGAAGAATCTTGAGATGAGATTATCCTGGATTATCCATGTGGGCTCTAAACATAACCACATGTATCCTACAGAAGAGAGAAGGCAATGTGTGACATCAGCAGAGGGAGAAGGAGACAGAGAGAAACAGAAAGACAGACCGAGAGAGATTTGAGGATGCTATACTGTGGGCTTTGAAGATAGAATTAATGCAAGCAAGGAATGCAGTGAGCCAAGGAATGCAAGCAATGCCACTCTAGAAGCTGGAAAAGTTAAGGAAACTGATTCCATGAGCCTCTGCAGAGAGTACTCCTGCCAACACCTTGGTTTGGGGCCAGTGAAACTGGTTTCAGACTTCATCTGGAAGACAGAAATGTGAGAAAATAAACGTGTGTTGTTTTAAGCCACAACATTTGTGATAATTTATGATAGTGGCAATATAAAAATAGTACAGTGATCAAGGGATTCCATGTGTCTGACCTTCTGGTAGTCTGAACAACACTCCAAGCATCTGGAACAAACCAGCACCACACTTGACGCCTACCAGACAGTCTATGCTATTTACAACTGGTGGGAGCCACCATATCTTCCAAGGGAAGGAAAGGCATTTTTTTTTGCCTTTATTTTAGACACACAAGCAATAATTTCCATTCTGTTTTTTTTAATTTTTAAAAAATATTTATTGATTTTTGAGAGTGGGAGAGAGAGAGAGAGAGAGACCATGAGGAGGGGAGGGGCAGAGAAAAGGGAGACAGAGAATCTGAAGCAGGCTCTGTGCTGACAGTAGAGAGCCTGGTGCAGGGCTTGAACCCACAAACCGTGAGATCATGACCTGAGCCGAGGCCAGATGCTTAACCAACTGAGTCACCCAGGCACCCCACAGTAATTTCAGTCTTACAGGAATAAGTCATAAATTAAAATTGGGTTACCTTAAATTCACATCACATCCCTGGCTTTTTCATAGCACTGGAAAAATTTCCAATATTGACCAGCTATCAACATTCATTTTACTCAAACCACACATAATTTATTAAATTAAAAATTATCACAATTTTAATATCATTGTCAGGATATAGTTTTATGAAATCAAAGGAACTATAGCATTCTGGAGAATGGGGACATATTAGAAAAGGTACACTATCCTTCATGGAGATTCAATGGGAAAATAAAAAAATGGTTTTCTTGGAACGTATTAACACTAAATGAGCTCTTCATAAGGTGGTATCACCATTGATCTCACCCACTTTTGGTTCCTTGTTGTGTGGTGCCGTGAAATGTAATTAGCCAAAAAGAAAGATGCACTTTGCTACTTCCCTACTCCTCACTCATTCCTCTGAGCATGCCTTGACTTCAGTATCTTTTCCTGGAACATGCACACAGCTGAAGTCATTCTTTTTTAGAAAGCCCCTCCAATTGGTCAGGTTCCAGGACTGATATTTATTAGCTATATGATTTGGGGCACATTATTTAAACTCTCTGAGTAGATAGAGAAAATAGCACTTACCTTTCAGGTAGACTGGGAGGTTTAGGTAGATAGATACACCTTGTTTAGCTCAATGTGTGGCACCCAGTGAGTACTCTGGTAAATAGAACCTGGGATGAGAGATGGGAGACAAAGGGAATATATCTTCTATGTCCCTGGGTGTCTTTGGTATCCACTACCTCTATTAGGGCTGTGCAAATGCTGATTTGCTCCTGCCTCCCATTTGGAGGCTGCCTGGGACCCTTGATGACAATCCCCCACAGTGCACCTGTGCTCTTCCCTGCCGTTCCCTCAACTCTTTTGTGCATGTGAATACTTGAATGCATGATTCATCTTCCCAATTTGATTGAAAACTTCCTGAAAGGTAGAGAACACACTTTACATATCTGTGCTGTCTACACATTTAGAACAATGCAGGATGCACATTGTATATTTGATTTTTCATTATTGGCTAAATGAATAAAAAAATATTCTTCAATGGGAAAAGTGGGAGAAAGGGGAACAAAAGCTTGTTTTTGAAATGGTATGGGTTGTTTGTTTGTTTTTCTTGGTTGGGGAGGCAGTGCATTGCCAGCTCGGTGCCAGGTTAAAATCACTAGACTAAAACCAGATCTTGACATTATGGACCATCTACAGCAGTAAACACAATCTCTACCAGCCAGTAGGACCTCTAAGTCCTTCATTTGGAAATTTATTTGGGTTAAATTAGCAATTATCTGAATCACTGTGCTTGTTTTGATATGAGAGGACAGGTGGCTTTCTATGGTACTCACTCCAGCAACAGTGACTATGGGCCCCAGAACCCCCCTTGGGCCTTAGAACTTCTGTTCCCTGGTGAGGGTGAGGATTAGTCTCTGGAGGAACAAAACATAACATTCAACCTGACTCTGATTTCAGTTGGTGAGGTGTTCTGTATTCTGAAATGAGCACGAGCATTCAGTGCCTTTGAAGACATTGTCAAGTTCTGGCCAGAGTGGGGCCCGGGGCTTCAGGCCTGTATTGTGCTGCACAACAGAAGCTTAGAGAACATAAAGAAGCCCCCTTGCTAATCTACATGTCATCCTAGGTGACACACTCGTACATCCTGCTTGGTAAACAATTTTTTAAAAGATAAGACCAAAGAAATGATCACACTTTTCATTTCAGAAAAGTGTATTTGATGTGGAAATTTTCACCTGAACCTCCCCATATTCCCGTTACAGGCAACAGCACCAGCTGCTGATTTCTTGCTTAACAGAGTAGCAAGAATTAGCAGGCCTGTTGCCTTGGTGTCATTTCTTTGCTGTATCCTTTTTCATTAATTTTGGTGTACTAGGCAGGGAAGGAACAAAAATGTACGAATGGCAATTCTGATGTCAAGATGAGGCATCCATAAAATTTAGATTGCTGAGCAATAAAATGTAGAAGCTACAGGGAAGTCATATTTGAGTGCTTGGCTCTCCAAAGTTAATGACAATCATTGATTTTTTTTAACTGAATTTCAGAGATTAAAGTCATTAGGATTTAGATCTTTGCCATTTTTGATGACTAGATCTTTGGAACACTTTGTCCACATCTGTAATATTAATGCTATAAAATGAATCTTCACTTAAAAATGAGCATCATTATGTACTTCAGTGAGGCCAGCGAGATCCCATTTTTAATGATTTTCCATTCTCTCTTAAAACTTAGCCATGACCTACGTCCTCTGCCTCTTAGGAAGTGTTTGTGTTCTTTCCTTACTCTAGGACATCTCACTTAATGATTCTGAGACCTATTTCTCTATGTTTGTTTAGATACATTCATGGTGGGCATGTCAATAAACAGAAAGTTTGGTTGCTTAATAAGAAGACAATTCTGAATAACTGCATCAAAGATATGAAGACGAAAATGCTGCCTTTAAATGCAACAAACTCTCAGCTGTTGAAATGACTAGATTACCTACATAAGACAAGATCCATTTCTCAAAGTGCACCTGCAAAGCACAGCAGGCAATATTGAGTCAGTGTCTGAAGGACTCTGAAGTCCAGTGCAGGAAACCACACAACAAGGCAAACATGACTGGATGTACACTGCTAACAAGGATCATATGTCGATTTGAAGAGTTTGTAAATGAAATTTAATGTGCACTGACTTCTTTTTTTTTTTATTTTTTTTATAAACAATTTTTTAAATTTTTTTTTTTCAGCGTTTATTTTTATTTTTGGGACAGAGAGAGACAGAGCATGAACGGGGGAGGGGCAGAGAGAGAGGGAGACACAGAATCGGAAACAGGCTCCAGGCTCTGAGCCATCAGCCCAGAGCCCGACGCGGGGCTCGAACTCACGGACCGCGAGATCGTGACCTGGCTGAAGTCGGACGCTTAACCGACTGCGCCACCCAGGCGCCCCACTGACTTCTTTTTTATGAGGAAAAAAGTTGCTAAGTTTTAGATTAACTTCTTAAGGAAAGGCTTATTAAGTCACTTAACCAAACTAATGGGAAAGCCTCTACCTTACTACATGGGTCAGGGGTGGATTCTCCAATCATTTCGCCAGTAGCTAAGTTTCACCCAGAGTAACTTCTTCCAGAACATAAAAGAGCCTAATGGAAACTGACCTGACCCTTTGCACCCTCAGCCACATCACACCTCCCTCCATCAGTCTGAAGGTTACAATGAAAAAGAAATTGACCTTTCTCTCTTCCCTTATTCCAATTATTCCCAACAAAAGCCACAAACGTGGCCTGGCTTCTACAGTTCCAAGTCTTTGTTAACCGAGGCGCTATATACAAGCCAACTCTTCCTGACTTTTCCATTTCTCCTCTCATTTTTATTTTATAAGCAGAGAAGCACTGTGAGTTTACAAACATTACTCTCTGGAAGAATCTGTTATCTTCAGTGAATGGCTCATAGGCAGCCTTTTGAGCAATAGCAAACAACCTGCTGTTTTCTTTACTTTCCCTTGTAACCACTCACCAGTGTAATTGCAGCCACGAACAACAGCTGGAAATCGAAACTGCTTTCTCAAAAAAGACATTAAAGACTTGTGAACAATCAACAACTATGGTTTGTAAGAAAAGGAGCCTCGCTTTCCTTCAGTTCCTATTTCAGCTGCTGGGCACCAGTTTTTAATATTAAGTTCTGTTCTTTGTGATTCATTCCAAAATTATTTTTATTCATCATGTCCTTATTTCTCTCATATGCTCAGCAGGCAAGACAAACAACAACCACGATGAGGGGAAAAGTGAGGCAGAGCCCAGACCTGCCCTCCCTCTCATGGGCTGGTTCTCACACCCACACAGCCTTCTCCTTTCCTGCCCCTTCACTGTCTCCCTAGATGGAGGAGTAGCGCTCCAAGAGGCCATCATGCCAAGAATTCTTTACCTAAAAATCCAACTTTATCTTGCTGCCCCATATCTTGCCTCTTTTTTGGACCTCATCTTCTTGTTATCTCATCATTTCCCCTTCTGCATCCAGGTCCTAACATTCTTCCTGACCCAGATTGGAGCCTCACAATCCATTCTTCACACTGCAATCAGATTAAGTCTTCTACGCAGCATGGATGTCCCCTCCTGAAAGTCCTCCAGTGGATGGATCCTGCTGCCTCCAGGATCAAGTCCAAATTCCTTACCATGACTTATGTGGCCCTTTGAGACCAACCCCCCTCCTACCTTCCCTCACCACTCAGACTCTCCCTGTTTCCCTTTGCATTCTTTGTCCCAATAAAGGATTTGCCTCCCAAACCCCCATCTCTGTTTCTACCCCCTTCTTTTCCATCACAATGCCATAGTGTTGAGGAAGACAATGAGCTTAAGATGTGTCTAAAGTTTCTAGCTAGCTTGACTCATAGAGTGGACAGTGCCATTCATGGAAACATGGAAGAGAAAGTCCAGATTTATGGGGATATGAGGAGTTATATTTAAGACATTTTAGTTTCTAGGTGCCGAAGGGACAAATCACAGGAGATAGCGAGCATATAGTTGGGAAGAATTATGTGAAGCTTAGGAGAGAGGTCAGGATGGATGATAAACATCTAGGATTCATCAGCAACTGGAAATAGAAGCCATGGAGGTCACCAGAAAAAGTTGGAAATATGAAGAAATAATGCTAACAGCAGAACACTTAGGATGTGGGTGGAAAAACAAGAACCAGAAAATTGAGAAAAATCATTCAAGAGACAGGAACATGACGGGAACATATAAAAGATAAAAGAGGCCATGGTGAGTATAAGCCTGCCAAATGCAGAAAGGTATTATATGATGAGAAATAAGGAAAAGCTATTAAATGTGAGACTTAGGAAGTTACTAGTGGTTATCTACCTGTTTAGTAACTTGTATTATCTCTCATAGTCAACTCAACAACCCCAGAAGACATCCAGAATGCTGCCCAAAGACACATAACTAGTACTCGAGGTTAGAACTCAATCTTTTGACTCCTAGATCAGTACTTTCTTCTACTACAGCACACTGGGTCTTCAAGACACGTTAGCAACGTGGGCATTTTTTTAAAATAAGAAGCAGTCAGACTAGTGAAGAAAACAGACATGAAGAGATCACGTTAAAGGGCGAGTGCTACAAGAGGGATGCCAAGGGGCCCCAGACATAAGCTGTCAAATCCAGCCTGGACTCCTGGCAGAGCTGAGCCTGAGTGCAGTTGGGAATGATGGGATGAGTCAGCCAGGGTGGAAGAAAGAGCCAGCAAGGGGCCTAGGAGGGCCCTGGGGCAAAATGTCAACAGAAACAAAGCAGGGTGTTGGTCAGTGAGTGTGGAGGGCTACAAGAAATGTGAAGCCGGGAAAGAAAGCACGAAGTGGGCTGTGGGAGGAAAAAGTCAGCCTATCTCATCAGTAGTGATGCAGGGCCTCTACAACCTTATCTCAGGAAGAATGCTCCACACCTCCCATGTTTTGGCCACACTGAAGTCCATACAATTTCTAGGATTGTCCCCAGTTCTCCTACCTATGCACGCATGCCCTTATTATTGCCATTTCTTCACCCTCCCTCCTCAAAACTCCATGTCTACTCTTAAAGTCTTATTCATCAGCCAAAGTCCAGCTCCATGGCCTCTCTGCTCTGGGCCTCTCCAGATGATCCCAGTCAAGATTAATCTCTCCTCACGGCACCTGGGTGGCTCAGTAGGTTGTGTCCAACTCTTGATATCGGCCCAGGTCATGATCTCACAGTTCGTGGGATCAAAGAATCAAAGAATCAAAGCCTCTCAGTTGTTCACCTTTGCACTCCTCACAGGGCCTATCACAGATCTGGACACATGGCAGTCTCAAGAATATTTGGTAAACTGAAAGGCATCACAATCAATACAAAGAAAAAGACAGACACACAGAAATCGACAAACTAGAGACTATTATTGCTGGAAGGAAACTTAAAAGTCGTCTCCTCTGATGACTTTTTCTTTATTTCATAGGAAAGGGCCTTGGGTTAGATATGTGGAAATGCAAGAATGTAACCTATGTCAAGGACTATATAAATAATTGGTGTCATGTCAGCATGGAGGAGGCCAAGCATTACTTGAGAAGGTAGAACATAACCAGATCTCTCATGGAAGAGCATGGATAGGGTATTCCAAGGAGAAAAGAGGGAATCAGCAAAAGTGTGGCAATCTGGGAAAAAATATAAAGTGGTGAGGAAAACAATAACAGAGTCAGTATGGAGGGTCCAGAGGTTTTTTTTAAGGGAAATAGTAAGAGATGAGGCTAGAAGGGTAGATTGGGGTCAAAATCTGGAGCCCCTTAAAGACCAGAGAATTCAGACTTTATCCTGAGACACTAAGATTCTCTTCAAAGTGCTTTAACATTGGGATTACTTGAACAAGATAATAACTTTGAAAGATGGGCCATGAAAGTGAGGGCCCTGCACTGGAATGAGATTGACTTGTTAGAAGTGGGAAATGAAGTATGGACCAGAAAACTACAAAAGACACCAAAAAGGGGAAACAGACTGATTCACCATTAAAACTTGGAAAGGATAAGATGAGAAAGAGAAACATTAAGAATGCTTTAAGGTTTCCAGCTTACATGACTGGAAGGGTGAAGATCTGAGGGAAAAAGGGGAAGGCAAAGAAAATAAACTGTTAGATCCAGAGAATTCTTTACAGATGATCTTGTCCAAGTAGTCCTCACAGATGAGGACTCTAGGCAAACGGTGGTACTGGAGAAAACAAGAGGACTTTGCTTTTAGCCAGCATTCTTAGAACACTTCTCTCTCATCATGTTAAAGTCCAGGAATGGAAACATCCACAGATGGAGAACAGCACCAGCCTGAGGCAGAATCACATCTGGCCCCTGGGTGGGGATCATCCTGCTTCTCCTTCTCCCTCTATGCTGCCCAGGGTCTGCCTTGGGCACGGGATCATCTTCAGCTGGATCTCCATGCCTTCCTGGTTACCCTACCTGGAGTCACCTCTTAGGTAACTAAGTCTAGGCCTTTTACTCTGGCCCCAGATTCATCGCCCCTATGTAGACCACCCTGAGAAGATACAGGCTAGCTCCACAATCCCTCTTTCTCTTTTCTCCCTTATCCACTCTTTTACATTCATTCCTTCAACATTTTTACAAATGCTGTAAATGCAATGGCAAGCAAGACATGGTTACTGCCCTCACAGGGCTTATATTCGATAATTGAAGACAACTCATCCCTTTAAAATAGGACTAAGATGAAAAATAATGGGGACTTATAATCTTTGTGGAGAATCAGGGTAGCCAGAGAAGGTGCTTTTGGTAGGTGTCACCTCAGCTGAGACCTGCAGGATGAGGAGGAGACCTTATTCCAGCCGTATGCAAAGGCCCTGAGACTTTATGCATTCAAGCAACTGAAAGGAGGCCAAAGAGACTGAAGCACAGTGAGTGAGGGGAAGACTGACACAAGCAGGAAACCAGGTGGTAAGGAGAACTCTTTAACAACAACAACAAAAAAAAAAAAAAAAAAACAACATGTTTAATAGGGAATTAGGCACAAAACTAAGTTTGTTTAGAATGAGAAAACAAATCACACAAATTACAAATTTGTAAAGTTTACAAGAACTGAAACCTCAAAATTATTCAATCTTTCTAGTGATTTGAACCTTCTATCATTATGAAGTGACCCATGTGATAATGCTCTCTGTCTTAAAGTCTACTTGCCTGATAATAACTACATCAGTTTTCTTTTAGTTTTCCTAATGGTATCTCTGTTCGTTCTTTTACTTTCAACCTTTTTTTTTTATGTTTTATTTATTCTTGAGAGAGAATGCGCACAAGAGCAGGGAAGAGGCAGAGAGAAAGAGGGAGACAAAGAATCCCAAGAAGGCTCTGTTCTGTCAGCATAAAGCCCAGTGTGGGGCTGGTACCCACAAACCGTGAGATCATGACCTAAGCCGAAATCAAGAGTTGGACGCGTAACCGACTGAGCCACCCAGGCGACCTAAGCCGAAATCAAGAGTTGGACGCGTAACCGACTGAGCCACCCAGGCACCCCTTACTTTCAACCTTTTTAAAACCTTATCTTTTTAATCTTTTTCTTATAAACAGCCTATCGTGTATATTTCTTAAATTCTATCTAAAAAAATCTCTTTTAACTGGAACCCTTGGTCCATCTAGGCCCTAGCCACAGCCTTGATATAGTTGGATTTAAACCTCTCATTACATCCTTCCATTTAAGCCACCTGTTTTGTGTTCTTTCATGTCTTCCTTGGAATTTTTTTTATCATTCTATGTTTTCCATCTATTAGTGTGAAAGTTACACACACTCTTTTCACTCTCTTAATGTTTACCCTAGTGCAGGCCTCACATATCGAGGTCTGATGCTAATCTTTCCTTTAACCTCCCCTTGAAAAATGCAAGGACCTTGGAGTACCTCAGATCATAGACCTTTAACTGCCTCCTCGTCCCCAAGTTATATGTAACTCAGTCAAGTATTTTGACTGTATGTAGTTCCAAAACCCCACAAGATATTGTTATTATTGCTTTATAGAGTTAATGGTCATTTAGATTCACTTACATGTTTACCATTTTCTTTGCTTTCCTTTTCTGCTACAACCCAGAACTTCCAAATGGCATATTTCTCCTTCTTACTGAACAATATCCTTTCCATTTTTCTTCAGCTGTGGGTCTGTTGGAAATACTTGGACATTTCCATTTGCAGTTTATGAGCGTTCTATTTCTTCACATCCTTGCCAACACTTAATGTCCATTTTTTTTATTATAACCATACTAGTGGGTGTAAAGTAGAATCTCACTGTGCTTTTGATTTGTATTCTCTAATGACTAATGATGATGAGCATGTTTTCATGTGTTTATTGATAATTTGTATATCTTCTTTAGAGAAATGACTACTCTTAAGTTGGATTATTTGTCTTTTTATTATTGAGTTGTAAGTGTTCTTTATATTTTCTGGATACCAATCCCTGATCAGATATATAAAGTGCAAATATATTCTCCTGTTCTGTGGCTTGTTTTTCACTTTTGTAATGGGATTGTTCTTAGCACAAGAATTTTAAATTTTGGTGAGGTCCAATTTGTCTATTTTTTTACATTACTTGTGCATGTTGTGTCATATTTAAGAAACTATTGCCTAATCCAAGACCATGAAGATTTACTCCTATTATTTCTATGAGTTTTGTAGTTTTCCCTCTAACATTTAATTTCATGATCCACTTTGAGTTAATTTTTGTGTATGGTGTGGATTGAGAGTATAAATTCATTCTTTTGCATGTGGACATCCAATTGTCCCAGTAACATGTTTTGAAAAGATTACTGAATTATTTTGACACGCTTGTCAGAAATCAGTTTACCAGAATGTAAGCTATTATTTCTGTATTTGCAATTCTATTCCATTGATCTGTGTGTCTATCCTCATTACTCAAGCTTTGTAGTAATTTTTGAAATCAGAAAGTATGAGTCCTACAACTTTGTTCTTTTTCAAGATTGTTTTGGCTATTCTGAGTCCCTTGCACTCCCATATTAATTGTTTTTCCAGTTTTTTTTAATTCCAGTGTAGTTAACATACAGTGTTATATTTGTTTCAAGTGTATGATACAGTAGTTCAACAATTTCATATAAGTGTACTCCACCAGGATAAATGCACTCTTAATAATTCCCATATGGATTTTCAGACCAACTCATCCATTTCTGGAAAAATGTCAGCTGGGATTTTGATAGAGATTGTGTTGAATTTGTAGATAAACTTAAGGAATAATGCCATCTTAACAATTAAGTATTCCAATCTATGAAAGTGGAATCTCTTTCCACTCATTTAGATTTTCTTTCATTTCTTTAGCCAGTGTTCTGTAGTTTTCAGTGTATGAATTTTACACTTCTTTTATTAACTTTGTATCTACGAATTTTATTTAGTATTTACTTTGATGCAATTTTAACTTGAATTGTTTTCTCAATTTTGTTTTCAGAATATTCATTGTTAGCATATATTTTATGTATTGATCTTGTATCCTGCAACCTTGCTGAATTTGTTTAATCCTAATAGTTTTTTAGTGGATTCCTTAGGATTTTCTATACACAAGATCACATCATCTATGAATACACAGACTTTCACTTCTTCCTTTCTAATCTAGATACTATTTATTTATTTACTTATTTATCCTAATTGCCCTTACTAGAACCTCCAGTACCACGATAAATAGAAGTGATGAGAACAAATATCCTTTTCCTTTTTTAAAAAATATTTTTAATGTTTATTTATTTTTAAGAAAGAGAAACAGAGTGCGAGCGGGGAAGGGGCAGAGAGAGAGGGAGACACACAATCCAAAGCAGACTCCAGTCTCTGAGCTGTCAGCACAGAGCCCGACACGGGGCTCAAACTCACAAACAGCAGGATCATGACCTGAGCCAAAGTCGGCCACTTAACCAAATGAGCTACCCAGGCACCCCCTACAGTGGATTAGAGGATACTTCTCTTCATAATTACAGCCCATCTAACTAATGAAAAAGGAAGGGCAAACTTGAATATCATTGTTTTATAACTCCTAATGAAGCAGTGAATCTGAGTATTGAATTAGTATCTGCTAATATGACAAAAAGAGGGACAACTAGACATCTCAAGTCAACTAATGGAAAAACACAATGCCACTATGAAGTAATTGTCTCTAAAAAAATCAAACCTGAATCTATTCAAGCCTCTATATCTATCTACCAAGCTATAAGAAATACTAAAGACAAAGGGACAGGTTTAAATAAAACATAAAGATGCAATAAGAAAAATCCAGACTGTGAGACATTCATGAGAAACAACATGATTTCTTTAACAAATAAATTACAAGGGGGAAACAGAGGAAAGGGAATCTACAAATTAAAACAGATTTATGAGGAGCGCCTGGGTGGCTCAGTCAGTTGAGCGCCTGACTTCGGCTCAGGTCATGATCTCACAGTTTGTGAGTTCGAGCCCCATGTCAGGCTCTGTGCTGACAGCTCAGAGCTTGGAGCCTGCTTCAGATTCTGTGTCTTCCTCTCTCTCTGCTCCTCCCCCACTCACATTCTGTCTCTCTCTCTCTAAAAAATAAATAAACATTAAAAAAATTTTTAAATAAATTTATGAGACACATCAAAGAATCACAATGCATAGGTCTTATTTGGATCCTGATGTTTTAAACACTCTTAAAACTATGAAATTAATGATATACTTGAGAATTTGAATAGTGATTCAAAAGTAATTAATGATATTTTTAAGAATTATTACATTTGTGAGTAAATAATACTACTGTGGTTATATTTACCAAAAAGGAATGTGTGTACATATGCACATATATATACTGTACTATACACACATGTGCATATATGTACATATATCTACAATGGTTATGGATGAAAATTAAGGTATCTGAGATTTGCTTAAAACTAACACAGGAAGGTGAGAAGTGGATGGGGTGTGGATACAAAATAATATATTGTGTGAAGAATAGGTTGGTGGGAATAAAAATATAGACAAGGAGATCATTCAGGAGCCTCTTTATCCAAATGAGAGGGGTGACTCAGACTAAAATAATGAAGTAAAGTTTTCTCAGTTTCCAGTTTGAATAACTGAGTAGATGCGGTGTCACAGAGATAGAGAAAACCTGAGGGTGGATGTCAGGAAGGGCAGGTGGGCGGGAATCTACTTCTATTGATATTTTTTACATTTTGACTTTGAAATTTCTATTAGAAATTCAGGTAAGTATCAAGTAGATAACTGCCAAGGAGACACCATTTAATTTGGGATGAAATTTCATCAATGAGAAGATGACTTTTATTTATTTTTATTTTTTTTAATCTTTATTTTTGAGAGAGAGACAGAGAGAGACAGAGTGTGAGCAGGGGAGGAACAGAGAGAGAGAGAGGGAGACACAGAATTCAAAGCAGGCTCCAGGCTTCAAGCTGTCAGCACAGAGCCCAACGGGGGGCTTGAGCCCCAGACCATGAGATCTGGACCTGAGCCGAAGTCGGATGCCTAACCGACTGAGCCACCCAGGCACCCCGAAAAGATTATTTTTAAATCTAGAGGAGTTAATCAGCCTAGTCAGGTAGAGAATATAAAGACAAACATTTATTGAAGTCCAATATATCAGGCAGTCAATAGATTTATAGTGTAGATGGAAAGATAAGTCAATGGTAAATGTTATGATAAAATATGGGCAAAGTTGTATTGAGTGGGGGTGAGAGACAGCATCCCTTTCCATCCTAACTCCCACCCAGTCAAATAGGATGGATTGTAAATATAAGTCAACAAATGTAAACTGAATGATGTATGAAATACTATCATAATCTGAACTTTTCAACTTCCTCCAAAGGAAGCCTCCATTTTTACTGATAGCATCATTCTTCCAGCCTGGTCTTCTCACAGACTAAACTTAAAGGTCTTTAGGCACTGGGTGAAATGTCATGCCCAGCATTTTGGATGTCCTCAGTATCAGGAACAGATGGATCCTAAAGCTGCTGGTCAGAGTAGCCACAAGCAAACTAGGCGCCAGTTTTACTTGGTAGAGGGCAATGGAACAGCCAGACAGGCTCAGGGCAGAAGCCAAGCCCAGAGTACACTCTTGCTGGCTCACCAGGCCTGATTATGCAACTCCCACGCCCTTCAGTCTTCTCCCACCCTGAATGCACAGGCTGTGAATGAGTGCTAGCTTACAGGCACGGCTGATTCCAATCTCTTACTTGCCATGTCCTAATGTTTTATGATGTGTTGAGAAGACCCCTGGCAAAAAGCCTCTGTTTAAATGCCTTTTATTATTTTCTTGTTTGTGATGTATCAGACCAGAGGATGTGTGTAACCTGATCAACCTAGTAAAAATTTTAATCCCTTCCATTTTTATGGCCTTCCAGGAAAAATTCCATTTAGGGGGAAAGTAATGACTTTCAGAACTAATTCTCAAACATTCTATCAGCATGTTACCAAAAGTGGGGTCCAGCCCTGTCAGGGGCTTCAACTCCTCTAAAATTTTCCCAATAGTTTTTATGGGAACTTTATTTTATGCTCGAATAGTATGTTCGAGCACTTGGAAAGCAGAGGCTTGGGCAGTGGAAGGGTGGAGGGGCCCCTGAGAGTGTGTGGGTCAATAGATACGAGGCATGGAGGAAAAGACTTTGAGTTAAGGGCATCCCAACATGCTCTCAGGATGCCATTTTTCCAGAGCCGTTAGCTCACTAAAACTAAGGTCGTGCTTGCTACTGGATTTTCAAAAGAGCAATCACAGCTAGAGTCACAATGTCCTTTGGTTCTCACAACAAGCCTGTGAAGCAAGTATACCACCAGTTACCCCTGCTTTACAGATAGGGGAACTAAATCTGGAGAAAGCTAAGGGACTTGCTCAGAGCCACACAGCTTAGTGGGTAGCAGCTTCGACCTGGTTGCTTCTGACCCCTGCGTCTACTTTGGTTCCCGCCTTGTGCATGTGCAAACTACCTTCTGCACAGAGGTTTGCTCCTGGATACAGACATCCCCCACCTCTATTAGAGAGCCTGGGAACCAACAGAGAGGAGATTTGAGAACACATGCTGCAGATTTGAGAGATTTGGGTTGCAATGTCCTTCTGTGTATAGTACCTTCAGTTCAGTGGTTTCTACCTGGTTTCCACTTCAGTTCCATGATAGTCATTGTACACCTGGGATCACTTCATCTGGAACTCCAGTCCTTCAAAAGAACACCCATCTGTAACTCCAGTCTTTTCTCTCTAACTTATGGGAAGCATAGCAGAATCCAGGTTAAAAGTAATGTTAAGAGTGATGTTAAAATTAATATTAAGAGTGATATTAAAATCTGCTCTAATTTATGTTCATATAAGTCATTCACAAACATTTAATTATTAGTGATAACAAACTACTGGTAACATAAATTACTTGCAATATCGTTTCAAACTGTCACCAGAAGTGATACCAGGAATGTTGCCCCATTGTATTCTCTTTCGTATCTACTACTTGGTCCTTTCTACAACCACCCATATTGATCTTCATCTACCAACCTCTCAGCATCTTATGGGGGTTAAGAGCATGGGATCTGGAGTCAGACATACTTGGGTTTGCATCCTGATTCCAACACTTGCTAACTGTGATCTTGTCAAGTTACTAAGTTTCTCTATGACACAATTATCTCATATGTAAAAGAGAAATGATAAGAGTATCTGTCTCATGAGCTACTATGAAAATTAAGTGGAGATGGTAGATAGACATAAATATAGATAGATATAGACAGATGGACAAGAGATGATGATTGATAGATGATAGATAGATAGATAGATAGATAGATAGATAGATAGATAGATGATAGATTTTAGATCGATAGATATTGCGTATGCAAGTTTTCACAATGTCTGGCACACATTAACCACTGAATAAATTTTAATTATGTTTCTGTTACTTCATACCATATCTATCTAATCCACTTTCTCCACTCTCCTTTTCTGTCAAATGTTCATGGGCCTGTGTTTATTATGGAGAGAAGCTTCTGCTCTGAACTCTCCAATAAAGAAAACAATTAGATATTATAAACACAATTAGAATGAGAGCCTAATCAAATTAAGCAACATTTGTAGAATTTCTTCTGCAACCCAGCCATCCTAACTTAGCTAGACTTACCTTATCAAGAGATATATTAGTAAGAGGAATGGACTGTGATTTCAGTCATCAGTCTCCATTTCATACATTGTTGAAGAAATAGCTTCCCTTTGCATTTCAAAGATTTATCCACTGGGCCAACCACTGGGTTAGTTTCCTACACTTTGGTAAGAACTGCCTAAAAGCAAAGGCTACCCTACATGCTGATTCCAGTATCAGGCTTCTCTAGTCACCAGTATCAGGCTTCAGGTCTGATCCCAAACAGTTGCCGAGATACTGCCCAAGCAGAAAGAAGCTGCCCCAGATATCAAGATTGCTTCAGGAACACTAATGGAGATCAGACATCGTGTCTGCCTTCAGATCATCCCAAGAGAAAAAAAAAGACCCACCCCCATGGAGAAGGCTACACAAAGATGTGCATCAGAGGAAACAACAGAGTATAACTCACAAACTGTGAATCCCAACATTGTACGTGCAGGTGTGTCAACAAGTGATAAAGCAGCAATGGACAAAGCAAAAGCCCAGTGAAAAGTGAGATCATCTCAGGATGACACATTCATGAGATTCTACCAGAGGAGTTAGCTATTGTCCTTCTATCAGCTGCCAGATCCATTTTTAAAATCTTAAATCTGATATTGATCTTCACTGTCCACTCAAAATCTATAATGGCACCATGTTGTTTTCCAAGAGATTCCCATCCAGTGTTCTTCATATCACACATAAAGATACTCTATCCAGCAACAGCTAGGCCCCCAGAGCAGCTCTTCTGCCCCTTCACTCCCTTCCTCAGTTGACTCTCCAGCCCAGCTGTAGTCTTCACTCCAGACTTTTCTCACTCTCTTTAAGCCCTCAAATAGAAACACACACCACATTCTCCTACACACCTAACTCCAAATACACACATGACCTAAAGATTACACAACCTAGGGAGAGGAAATCTTTAAGGAAAAGAATGCAAAACTATGAATACAACATTTTCTGTTAATAACAGCACAAACATTTTATTTTTTTTTTTTATTTTTAAAATTTTTTTTTTCAACGTTTTATTTATTTTTGGGACAGAGAGAGACAGAGCATGAACGGGGGAGGGGCAGAGAGAGAGGGAGACACAGAATCGGAAACAGGCTCCAGGCTCTGAGCCATCAGCCCAGAGCCCGACGCGGGGCTCGAACTCACGGACCGCGAGATCGTGACCTGGCTGAAGTCGGACGCTTAACCGACTGCGCCACCCAGGCGCCCCAGCACAAACATTTTAAAGGTGGAAAATACCACAGTGTCATAATATACAGAAAAATTACACAATGTTTTTAGTAACAAACTGCTTGACGCACCTCTATTATATTTTTTGCCTACATACTCTTTGATTATCTCTTCATATGATAATGTCTCTATAATATCATTTTCTACAGAGAGAGAGCAGAAAGGTAATTCAGTCTTTTCCTTAGCATGGTTGATCAAAATTTGTGGAAGTTTTTAATTAATATTTTTAAAAGTTTCTTTCAATTTCCAAATTCTGTCATTGGTGATGTCACATAAAGTTTTAGGATCATTGGCAAATTTAGGGAAAACCTCTATTAATTTTCTTTCATATATAACCTATAAGATATGATCCCACAGATCAGCTTTTGACTCCATATTTTTCAAAATTTGTTTCTGGTCCACTATCCACATAATTCTGATAGCAAGCATTTAGAAAATGTTCATGTCAGGCCATGCACCTAGATGGCTGTCTACCTATACATTATGATGCCAGATTAAGTCAGTTCAGTGGTCAATACAGTATTCCAGAAGCCATTCCTATACCAAGATTGTTAGAAATTGCTTAACTATACACAGAAGTAACTGAGAATAAAACAAGTATATCCCACTAAACCTGAATTAAATATATCCTCAACTCAACTTCCCATTAGCCACATCCCAAAAATTACTTTGCCACTCCATTGCTAATCCACATGAAGGCAAGGCGTGACAAAGAAGAAGCTGAAGTGGAAAGAGACAGCAATCTTAACCAACAGCACTTTAAATATCATCGCTTTGTAAATTTTATAAAAAGCATGTGAACACATTGCTAGAAAAGGGAGAGGCCTGTGAAAATAAGGGCACCAGAGCTTTAAATGTCATTAAGTTCATGGTAAATCCACCTCTGTCTCTTCTTCCTCTAAGGAATTTGGAGTCATCCTATGTGAACTTCTTCAGTTTCTCTCGCTTCTATTTCAAAATGTTTCCATATCCTTAGCTATCCTCTTATCTTTCCCTTTTGCTTTTTTTTTTAATTTTTGAGAGAGACAGACAGACAGAGACAGAGTGCAACTGGAAGAGGGACAGAGAGAGAGGGAGACACAGAATCTGAAACAGGCTCCAGGCTCCGAGCTATCAGCACAGAGCCTGACACGGGCTCAAACCCAGGAACTGCAAGATCATGACCTGAACTGAAGTCAGAGGCTTAACCAGCTGAGCTACCCAGGTGCCCCAGACCTTTCCTTTTTGCTTCTAAAGAAATATTGTATCAAAACATCAGCAAAACCAATTTTTCATTTAATTCCATTTCTGCTGACCTCTTGCTCCAACAATTTGTTTTTTATCTCACCTTTTTCTGCTCTGTTAACTTCTTTGTCTAAGCCTGGAAACATGCCAATGTCCCAACACACTTTAAGGGGTTTAGACCGCACTCATCATCTTGCCCCCCACATCTGCTCTTCCTTTGTATTCTACATTTTCATTATGACTCCCATCATCATCCCAGACCCACAGGCTAGAAGACATCGACGTCTTTTCCTCCCATATTAGTTCTTTTGCCAAGTTTGGTCAAGTTCTACATCTGCAATATCTCTTTTATCAGACTCTCCACTTTTAGACGGCCCATGATAGTAAACAAATTAGGTTCCCAATCATTAGCCTTTCTACTCTCTTACCCAGCCAAATACTGACAGAGTGGACAGTTGTTTTAATCTGCCCAGCATCTTCCTTCCTTATTGTCAATAACAATGTACCATTTTTTTGTTGGAGAACCACTCCTCCCCAATTCTCAGTCCGTGTGTGGGCACAGACCCAACTCATGAACAATCGAAGAATTCCATTTTCCTAGCCATAGTGATCAGTTGAAATATGGGCATATATGACTTCAAGCAGACCAGTGAAGACCCCATTCTGAGTTTTGAGGGGTATTTTTTGTTCCTTACTGGGAAGAAGGAACTGGTTGTAATAGCTTACTGGTTTCCTCATTAATAAGTGGGTTTAATAAAGTCTTGACACATGTTCATTTTACATTTGTATTGGAGTCATGATTTTATCTTTCTTTTTAATTCTCTTTCTGGAAGTCTTCCACCAAGATGCCCAATGAATTTACCCAACAGAGCCAAGTGTATCACTAGGAAAATGTACCCGGTAGGTGGATTAATCCCAGGCACATATTGTCTTTGCTCCCAGAGGTGAATGCCAAGCAACAATAAAACTTGAACTTTGTTGACCCCATTTCTCCAGTTTTTTTTTTCCTTTCTACTAATTGTGTGTATAAGTGTGTATGATGCAGTTGTAGCTAAGAAAGTATTCTCTCTTGGTGTCAGCAAAAAACAGTAACTTCATTTGAATGTATGACCATTTAGTGATCTCCAAAATTGGATTAATAGATTCTATTAACAAATATTAATTTTTCACTGAGTGAGAGAAGACATAGAATTTGGTTAGTTTTTTATTTATTTTGTTTTCCTGCTCACTGGAAAGGAGAACAGCTCTTTGATATGTAGACCACAATATTTTGGTGTTTCTCTTGACATGTGGCTGAAATTATAGGATTGGAGTTTCAAGCTTTCTGTATGTCTATATGTCTGCAATTCAGAAAGAGTTTACCTCTCTCTATGAATGTATAATGTTTTTCTATCTCCCAAGAGTATTAAAAAATTAAATATTGAAGTTTCTTAAATTAAAGGAATTCTGTTCTAATTTTCAAAAGGCATAAATGAGGCCAAGAGACAGACTATTTGGGGGACCTCAAAAAAAAGAGGAATTCACTCAAATTTATAGATATTGCAAGTAAAATCTGGTAGAAATTGTTGGCTTCGGTTTCCTAGCTTCAAGATCCGAAATAAATCAACAAAATAAAAAGACAACCTATTGAATGGGAGAAAATGTTTGCAAATCATATATCTGATAAGGGGCTAATTTCCAAAAAATATAAAGAATGCATACAACTCAATAGCAAAAGGAAAGAAAGAAAGAAAGAAAGAAAGAAAGAAAGAAAGAAAGAAAGAAAGAAAGTCTGATTTAAAAATGGACAGGGGATCTGAAAAGACATTTTACCAAAGAAGACATCCAGATGGCCAATAGACACATGAAAAGATGCTCAACACCACTCATCATCAGAGAAATGAATATCAAAACCACAGTGAGATACCACCTCACACCTGTCAGAATGGCTAAAATCAATAACACAAGAAAAACAAGTGCTGGTGAAGATGTGGAGAAAAAGGAATCCTCTTGGACTGGTGAGAATGTAAACTGGCGGCCACTGTGGAAGACAGTACAGAAGTTCCTCAAAACATTTAAAATAGCACTACTAGGTATTTACTCAAAGAGCACAAAAACACTAATTTGAAGGGATACATGCACCCCTATGTTTATTGCAGCATTATTTACAATAGTCAAACTATAGAAGCAGCCCAAGTGTCCATTAATAGATGAATGGATAAAGAAGATGTGGGGGCACCTGGGTGGCTCAGTCTGTTGAGCTTCTGACTTTGGCTCAGGTCATGATCTCACGGTCTGTGAGTATGAGCTCCACGTCGGGCTCTGTGCTGACAGCTCCGAGCCTGGAGCCTGCTTCGGATTCTGTGTCTCCCTCTCTTTCTGCCCCTCCCCCACTCATGCTCTGTCTCTCTGTCTCTCTCTCTGTCAAAAACAAACAAACATTAAGAAATTTTTTTTTAAAAGATGTGGTGTATACACACACACACAATGGAATATTATCCATCTATAAAAAAAGAATGAAATCTTGCCATTTGCAACAATATGGATTGGGCTAGAGAGTATAATACTAAGTGAAATAAGTTAGAGAAAGACAAATACCATATGATCTCACTCATATGTGGAATTTAAGAAACAAAACAAACAAGCGAAGAAAAAAAGAGAGAGAGAGATAAACCAAACAGACTTTTAACTACAGAGAGCAAACTGATGGTTACCAGAGGAGGTTGGGGAGGGGGGAGGGGATGGGTGAAATGAGTGATGGGGATTCATGAGTATACTTATCATGATGAAAAAATAATAAAACAAAAATTTTAAAAAGTGTTCAAAAAGGAAAGAATGATAGAAGAATAATAATAAGCTATGTGAAGTGAGTTTAAAAGTTTAAGGAGAATTCTGAACTTGAAACTTAATAAAATGATACTTTTAAAAGATAGGGGTACCTGGGTGGTTCAGTCAGCTAAGTGTCAAATTCTTGATTTCGGCTCGGCTCAGGTCATGATCTCACAGTCATGAGATTGAGCCCCACAACAGGCTCCGTGCTGACAGCATGGAGTCTGTTTGAAATTCTCCCTCTTTCTCTCTTGCTGCCCATCCCCAACCCACGTGTGTTCACATGCATATTCTCTCACAAAATAAATAAACTTAAAAAAATACAGAAATAAAAAATTTAAAAGTCCATCAACTGATGAATACATAAAGAAGATGTGGGACATTTATATACAATGGAATATTACTCCACGATCAAAATGAATGAAATCTTCCCATTTGCAACAACGTGGATGGAACTAGACTGCATTATACTAAGTGAAATAAGTCAGTCAGAGAAAGATAAATATATGATTTCACTCATATGTGGAATTTAAGAAACAAAACAGATGAACATAGGGGAAAAGAAAGAAAAATGAGATAAAAACAGAGAAGGAGGCAAACCATAAGAAACTCTTAAATACAGAGAACTGAGGGTTGCTGGAGGGGTGTTGGGTGGGGGGGATGGGCATTAAGGAGGGCACTTGTTGGGATGAGAATTGGGTGTTATCCGTAAGTGATAAGTCACTAAATTCTGCTCCTGAAATCATTATTACACAATATGTTAACTAACTTGGATTTTAATTAATTAATTAATTAAAACAAAGGGCCTTTCCTGCCACTCTTCTGGAATTCCCAAACCTCCTCATGCAACAAACAGAGCAATATTTGGAACAGTAGATGACCCTCAGGATCCTACTCCTATACTGGTCAGTGTCCATTTTGATTGGTGGGTGTCATGACTTACTGGTTCTTAAATAACATTTTTAATAACACCTCCACTTCTACTTCCTCTCACTTTATATCCACCCCGTTCTCTTTTTCCACCACTAAATTTTAGTAGATTATATTATTTGCTTGTTTCTTCTAGAATTTACTTTCATACTATGGTAGATTGATTGAATTAATGGCACCATTTGTTCACCTCCTTCTGCAGCCATTGCCTTTGCCCTGGGACTTTGAAGTCTCTTCTATATAATAGGTAGAGTCTATTTCTAATCCTCTTGAATCTGAGCATGGCCATGTGACTTCCTTTAGACAAAAGAATATTAGCAGCATGGGAAATACTTGTGTGTTCCTGCAGTCTCTCTTGTTTCTATTTATTTCCCACAGGAATATGTTGAGGTTAGCTTGCCAGATGACTATGACAGGTACATGAAGGTCAGATGAAACATCCCAGCCAAAGCCACTGTAGACCAGCCAACCTCCAATAACCCAGCTAACTGACCAGAGATACATGAGGAACCTTGCCCAGATCAGCAGAACAACCCAATCAGTGCACAGATTCATGAGAAATAACAAATGGTTTCTTTAAATCTCTAAGTTGTATGAGAATATATTACCTGGAATAACAGCAGGTAACAGCAATAGTTGCCTGATACATATGCCTTTATAACTACTGGACTTTTATTAAATTTTAAGATATCTTTGACCTCTAGCTATAAAAGCTAAGAAAACATTATAGTACCTCCTACCTTCTCTTCCTCATCTTTTTGTTATCAGTTCTAGTATTGTGCAAGTTCTACATCATCTTCCCTAAAGACTTGTATTTTCTTTGAGCATTGTTAATGCTTGAAAGAGTTCTTTAAAATCCTGGTGATATGTATAGTCACTATTTTTATCTGGTTAGTGTCAACATTTTCCTTGGGAGGGTCTTCACTTTTCATCAGTTTTTCTTGTTCTTTTCCTCATTTTTTACTGGCAATATAGTTTGTATACTTGTTCCTTTTTATGATTATTAAATTTGAATGAAATGAGTTTTTCCTGGACCAACAGCAACTTTCAGGAAGTTTTAGTTGGAAAGGCTCAAGGTAGTTCTGAGATAGGTATACTGAATCTCAGTATAGCTTCCTATATAAACTGTGTGTGTGTGTGTGTGTGTGTGTGTGTGTGTGTGTGTGTGTGTGAAAGAGAGAGAGAGAGAGAGAGCTGTATTAGCTTTAACTTCTTAGACAGCACAGTCAAGCAGATAAAGGGCTATTGGCAAGACAGAATCTCTTCTCCATCTTGACTCAGTAATAGGAAAATAATAATAATGTTTCCCACAAGGATGCACTGTCTATATATTTCCTATTCAGTCCCATCTCCTCTTCCCTCCTTCCCCTCAAGGCTTACACATTCACACTGTGGTGCCAATAAGATCCTGAAAGGTAACTTTCTGCAATTGAGTCACCCTATTTCCATTGTATCAAAGGATGGTTGGCTTTGCCTTTCATATAGTTCAGTTACTTTGGAAAACAGCTGTTATCTAAGATCTGCAGCTGGAAACATCATATTTGGAAGCCTTTCTGGACATCTACTGATACTTTAACGAAACGTACCTCTATTTAAATTTGTTGTGAATCCTAATGTGTTTGAAACTCATCAGTATTTTATATTGCATTTCTCTTTGTTCCACTTTCTCTGTGTTTCTTTTGTTTGAGGGGAATTTGTTTCCTCATTTCACTTTTTCCCTCTACAGGTTTTGAAATTATATTCTATTTCTCTTCTGTAGTAATTACGTTTAAAATTTTTGTATGAATACTTAACCAACATCTCTACCCTCTTTCTGGATAATAACAAGACATTGGAATACTTTAATTCCAATCATGCCTTCCAGTCTAATTGCTATTATAGTCTGGCATTTTCATTACTACATTTCTTTAACTCCAAAAATTAAATGGTTTTATTGTTTCATATAATTACTCTCCATATAGAACTACCTATATGATTGTCTTGGCTCATTGCTCTTCCTTGAAGTTCAGACCTTCTTTTTCAGATTATTTTCTTTCTTCCTGAATACATCCCTGGGAAGTTTCATTAGTGAATATCTATTGATAAGTTCTCAGATTTTGTGCACCTGAAAATTTTTCTTGTTCACCTTTAATTTTGAAAGACTATTTTCCTGGATATAAAATTCAAAGTGGACACTTACTTGTTTGCAGCACCTTACAGATATCATTCTATCACGTCTGGTGTCCATTATTGTCAGGTTAAAGTCTGTTATTCTTTTGTATGTGATCTATCTTTTATGTCTGGCTGTGGTTTTTTTCATTTATGTATGTATGTGTGTATTTTTTAAATTCCAGTATAATTAACATACAGTGTTATGTTAGTTCCAGGTGTGAAATACGGTGATTCAACAATTCTACAATTACTCAGTGCTCATCATGATAAATGCTCTCTTAATCCCCTTCACCTATTTCACTCATCCCACCATTCACCTCCTCTCTGGTAATTGTTTTTCTCTGACTGACTTACTTCACTTAGCATTATACCCATTAGATCCATCCATATTGTTACAAATGGCAAGATTTCATTCCTTTTTATGGTGGAGTAATATTCCATTGCATATACACACCATGTCTTCTTTATCCATTTATCTATCGATGGACATTTAGGTTGCTTCTATATGTTGACTACTGTAAATAATGCTGCAAAAACATAGGAGTGCATATATCTTTTCAAATTAGTGTCTTTGTATTCTTACAGTAAATGCTCAGTAGTGAAATTACTGGGTCATGTGGTAAACCTATTTTTAATTTTTTGAGGAACCTTCATACTGTTTTCCATACTGGCTGCACCAGTTTGCATTCCCACCAACAGTGCACAAGGGTTTCTTGTTTTTTCTTGTGTTGTTGATTTTAAACAATCTGACAAGTGTGAGGTGGTATCTCACTGTGGTTTTGATTTCCATTTCCTGGATGCTGAGTAATGCTGAGCATCTTTTCATACATCCGTTGGCCATCTATATGTCTTCTTTGGAGAAATGTCTGGTCATGTCTTCTGCCCATTCTTAATGGGATTATTTGATTGTTTGGTGTTGAGTTGCATACATTCTTTATATTTTGGACACTAACCCTTTCTCAGATATGTCATTTGCAAATATCTTCTCCCATTCAGTAAGTTGTCTTTTAGTCTTGTTGATTGTTTTCTTTGCTATGCAGAAGTTTTTCAGTTTGAGGTAGTCCCAGGAGTTTATTTTTGCTTTTGTTTCCCTTGCCTCAGGAGACATATCTAGAAAAATGTTATGGGTGATGTCAGAGAAATTACTGCCCATGTTTTCTTCTAGGATTTTTATGGTTTCAGGTCTCAGTTTTAGGTCTTTCATACATCCTGAGTTTATTTTTGTGTATAGTGTGAGAGAGTGGTCCAGTTTCATTCTTTTGCATATCGTCCAGTTTTCCCAACACCATCTGTTGAAGAGACTATCTTTTCCTCCATTGCATATTCTTGTCTCTTCTGTCAAATATTAATTGACCTTATAGGTATAGATTTATTTCTGGGCTCTCTGTTCTGCTCCATTGATCTATATGTCTGTTTTTGTGCCAGGACCATACAGTTTTGATCACTACAGCTAGCTAGTGTATCTTGAAATCTGGGATTGTAATAACCTTTAGTTTTGTTCTTCTTTTTCAATATTGCTTTGGCTATCCAGGGTCTTTCATGGTTCCATATAAATTTTAGGATTATTTGTTCTAGTTCTGTGAAAAATGATGATATGTTGATAGAGATTGCATTAAAACTGTAGATAGGTTTGGGTAGTATGGATATCTCAGCAATATTTGTTCTTCCAATCCATGAGTATGGAATATATTTTTCATTTGTTTTATCTTCAATTACTTTCATCAGTGTTTTATAGTTTTCAGAATACAGGTCTTTCACCTCCTAAGTTTATTAATAGGTATGTTATTATTTTTGGTGCAGTTGTAAATGGGATTGTTTTCTTAATTTCTCTTTCTTCTGCTTTGTTATCTGTGTATCAAAATGCAACATATTTCTGCATATTGATTTTTTATCCTGTGACATTATTAATTTCATCTATTAGTTCTAATAGTTTTTGGTGGGTTCTTTAGGGTTGTCTATATATAGTATCATGTCATCTGCAAATAGTGAAAGTTTTACTTCTTCCTTACCAGTTTGGATGCTTTAATTTCTTTTGTTGTCTTATTGCTGTGGCTAGCACTTCTAGTACTATGCTGAATAAAAGTGGTGAGAGTGGACATCCTTGTCTTGCTCTTGATCTTTGAAGAAAAGCTCTCAGTTTTTGACCATTAAGTATGTTAGCTTTGTGTTTTTCACATATGTCCTTTATTATATTGAAGTATGTTCCCTCTAAACCTATTTTGTTGAGGGTTTTTTTTTTATCATGAATGGATATTATATTAGGTCAAATGCTTTTTCTGTATCTATGGAAATTATCATATTCAAAGGATGTTTTCATTCCTTCTCTATTTTTTTTAAAAATTTTTAATGTTTATTTATTTTTGAGAGAGAGACAGAGTGAGAGCAGGGGAAGGGCAGAGAGAGAGGGAGACAAAGAGTCTGAAGCAGGCTCCAGAGCTGCCAGCACAGACCCCAACACAGGGCTTGAATTTGTGAACCACAGACCATGACCTGAGCTGAAGTCGGACACTTAACCAACTGAGCCACCCAGATGCTCCCATCCTTTCTCTTATTGATGTGATGTATCATATTGATTGATTTGAGAATATTGAATCACTCTTGCATCCCAGAATAAATCCACTTGATTGTGATCAATGATTTTTTAATGGATTATTAGATTCTGAATGCCAATGTTTTGTTGAGGATTTTTGCATTTATGTTCATCAGAGCTGGATTTTTTTTTCCTTTTTTCTTCTTTTTTTTGTAGTATCTGTATCTGGTTTTAGTATTACAGTAATGCTGGCCTTATAGAATGAATTTGAAAGGTTTGCTTCCTCTTCTATCTCTTAGAATAGCGTGAGAAGAAGATGTATTAACTCTTTTTTAAATGTTTGGTAGAATTCCCCTGTGAAGCCATCTGATTCTGAATTTTTGTTTGTTGGGAGTTTTCTGATTACTGTTTTGACTTCATTGCTGTTAATCAATCTGTTGAAATTTTCTATTTCTTCCTGATACAGATTTGGGGGTTTTATGTATCTAGGAATTTATCCATTTTTTTCTAGGTTGTCCAATTTTTGGCATATAATTTTTCATAATATTCCCTCATAATCCTTTGTAATTCTCAGGTGTTGGGCATTAATCTCTTTCATTTTTTATTCTGTTTATTTGCACCCTCTGTTTTTGTTTTTGTTTGTTTTTGTTTTTGATTAGTCTGACTAAAGATTTATCAATTTTGTTGATCTTTTCTAAAAATCACTTCTGGGTTACAATGATCTGTTCTTTTTTTTTTTTTTAAAGCTACTACTTTGTTTATTTCTGCTTTAATCTTTATTATTTCCTTCCTTCTCTTGGTTTTGGGTTTTATTTGTTCTTTTTCTAGCTCCTTGAAGTGTAAGATTAGGTTTTTATTTTAGATTTTTCTTGCTTCTTGAGGAAGACCTGAGTTGCTGTAAATTTCTCTCTTAGGAAAGCTTTTGCTGCATTCCAAAGATTGTGGACCATTATGTTTTAATTTTCATTTGTCTCCATGTATTTTTTTATTTCCTCTTTGATTTCCTGGTTGACTGATTCATTGTTTAGTATCATGTTATTTAACCTCCAACTATTTGTGTTCTTCTCAGGTTTTTTTCTTGTGGTTGATTTCTAGTTTCAAAGCATTGTGGTCATATGCATAGTATGAATTCAATCGTTTTGAATTTGTTGAGACTTGTTTCATGGCCTAACATGTGAGTTATTCTGGAGAATGTTCCATGCACAGTTAAAAAGAATGTTTATTCTTCTGTTTTAGGATGGAATATTCTGAATATATGTTAGATTGATCTGGTCCAATATGTTACTCAAAGCCACTGTTTCCTTGTTGATTTTCTGTTTGGATGATACATTCATTGATGTAAGTGGGGTGTTAAAGTCTCCTGCTATTATTGTATTACTATTGATAACTTCTTTTATGTATGTTGATGCAAAAATATTTACAATTGTTATATATTCTTGTTGGATTATTCCCGATAAAATTATGTAGTGTCCTTGGTCTTGTTATAGTCTTTGTTTAACGTCTATTTTGTTCAATATAAGTGTCGCTACCCCAGCTTTTTTTTTCCACTTTCATTGCATTATAAATGCTTTTCAACCCTTTCACTTTCATTCTGCATGAGTCTTTAGGTCTGAAATGAGTCTCTTGTAGGCAGCATACATATGGGTCTTGTTTTTATAATCATTCCATCACCTTGTATTCTTTTGATTGAAGACTTTAGTCTATTTAGATTCAAGGTAATTATTGATAGGTAAGAACCGTTTGCCATTTTTGTTTCATGGTTGTTTCTATAGTTCTTCTCTGTTCCTTTCTTCTCTTGCTCTCTTCTCTTGTGATTTGATGGCTCTCTTTATCTCTATTTTTTGTATATCTACTACTGGTTTTTGATTTGTGGCTACCATTAGGTTTGTATATATTATGTTCTGCATATAGTAGTCTATATTACATTGATGGTCATGTACATTTGAACTCATTCTAAAAGCACTACATTTTTACTTCCCTCCCCACCATGTTTTAGGTATATGGAGTAATACTTTACACCATTTTGTTTTGTGAATCCCTTGACTGATTTTTATAGATATACTTAATTTTACTGATTTTGTTCTTCCTCCTCTTCATGTATTAGTTCTAGCAGTTTTTTTGTTTGATTCTTTTGGGTTTTCCACACAGTATCATGTCACCTGCAAACAGTGAAAGTTTGACCTCCTCCTTCTCAGTTTGGATGTCTTTTATTTCTTTGTGTTGTCTGATTGCTGAGGCTAGGAATTCCAAAACTATGTTAAATAACAGTGGTGAGAGTGGCCATCCCTATCATGTTCCTGACCTTAGAGGGAAATCTCTCAGTTTTTCCCCACTGAGGATGATATTTACAGCAGGTCTTTCATATGTGGCTTTTATGATCTTGAGGAATCATCCTTCTATCCCTACTTTCTTGAGAGTTTTTATCAAGAAAAGATGCTGTATTTTGTCAAATGGTTTCTCTGCATTTATTGAGAGGATCATGTGGTTCTTATGCTTTCTTTTATTAATGTGATGTATCACATTGATTGATTGGTGGATATTGAACCAGCCCTGCATCCCAGGAAAAATTCCACTTGATCTTGGTGAATAATTATTTTAAGGTATTGTTGGAACTGGATGGCTAGTATCTTGTTGAGAATTTTTGCATCCATGTTCATCAGGGAAATTGGTTTACAATTGCCCTTATTAGTGAGATTTTTGTCTGGTTTTGGAATTAAGGTAATGCTGGCCTCGTAGAATGAGTTTGGAAGTTTTCCTTCCACTTCTATCTTTTGAAACAGCTTCAAAAGAATAAGTATTAACTCTTATTTAAGTGTTTGGAAGAATTCCCCCTAGAAAGCCATCCAGCCCTGGACTCTTGTGTTTTGGGAGATTTTTTATTAGTGATTCAATTTCTTTACTGGTTTTGGGTCTGTTCAAATTTTCTATTTCTTTCTGTTTCACTTTTGGTAGTTTACATGTTTCTAGGAATTTGTCCATTTCTTCCAGATTGCCAATTTGTTGGCATATAATCACTCATAATATTCTCTTATTATTATTTGTATTTCTGTAGTGTTGGTTGTAATCTCTCCTCTTTCATTTGTGATTTTATTTATTTGGGTCCTTTCCTTTTTCCTTTTACTCAATCAGGCTAAGAGTTTATCAATTTTGTTAATTCTTTCAAAGGACCAGTTCCTGGTTTCGTTGATCTCTTCTACTGTTTTGTTTTGTTTTGTTTTTTAATTTCGATACCATTGATTTCTGCCTTAAACTTTATTTTTTCCCTTCTTCTGCTGGTTTTGGGCTTTATTTGCTTTTATTTTTCTAGCTCCTTTAGGCATAAGATTATGTTGTATATCTGAGACCTCCTTCCTTGTTTAGGAATGCCTGGATTGCTATATACTTCCCTCTTAGGACTGCCTTTGCTGCATCCCAGATGTTTTGGACTGTCATGTTTTAATCTTCACTGGCTTCCATATACTTTTTAATTCCCTCTTTAATTTCTTGGCTCACCCATTCATTCTTTAGTAGGATGTTCTCCAGAATAGATCACATACTGGGCCACAAATCAGCCCTCAACAAGTACAAAAATATCAAGATCATATCATGCATATTTTCAGACCACAACACTATGAAACTGGAAATACTAACAGAGACCCAAAACCTAAAAAGAAACCAAAAAAACAATTCTGGAGCTATATAATACAGGTGAATTCAAAGATTCACTAGAGGGATTCAAAGACAGATTTGATCAGACCAAAAAAAAGGAAAAAAGGAGAAGAACCTATGAACTTAAAGATAGGACAATGGAAATTATTTAGTCTGTTGAAGAGAAAGAAAAAACTGAAGGAAAGTGAACAAGCCTAAAGGACCTGGGGGGCACCATCATGCAGAATAACATTTGCATCCTGGGAGTTACAGAGAAAAAGGGAGAAAGGGACAGAGAGAATATTTGAAAAGCCATGAGCTGAAAACTTCCCACATCTGATGAAGGACATGAATATAGACATCTAAGAAGCTCAACAAACTTCAACTAAGATAAACTCAAAGAGACCCATACTGAGACATATAAACAAATTTTCAATAAGCAAAGACAAACACATTCTTGAAAGCAGCAAGAGAGAAGAAACTTGCCACATAACAAAAAGGATCCTCAATAAGATTATCAGCAGGGGAAGATGGCGTAAGAGGACCCTAAGCTGATAATAACACAGAAAACCCAAAGACTGGCAGAACAATCTCTTTACAGGTCAATGTAGGAAAGACGCCACATCGAAGACAGTAGGAAGGAAAGAGACACACTCTGGAGCTAAATGGATTCATGGGACTCTCTGGGGGAAGGAGGGACTCTGGATGTGGAAAGAGGATAGGCCAGACTCACACCAAGCACCCCAGGCACAGAAACATGCATGAAAACCAGAGGGGCATAATTTTGCAAGTTTTTACAATCAGCAGGGCTTAACACCTGGGACTTTCAAAATCAGTAGGGTTGGCTCTGGGAGAATCAAGGGTAAGAAGAAACTAAGTCCCCACCCTTAAAGAGACATAACAACCAATATCCCCACATGAGATACAACATAGAAGCAGCTGTTTGAAAAATACAATGGGGGAGATTTACTTACTAATCTCAGAGCCTATATTGGAGGAAGAGGAATCATTGGGAGACTTCTCCAGGAATTAAAGAGTTGGCTGGCACTACTTCCTTCCCAAGACTCCTAACCTAGACACACAGACACGTGAGGGAATCAGCTCAGCCCCAACCCTAGCTACCTGACTTGCTAACAGCACTATCTGCCCACACATTCTCATGCACACACACCTCCTCAAGCCACGCCTCAGCTCCAGGTTCCTTCCCACAGCTGACCTGCACAAACATTGTTGACACAACACACTCCGTCTCCACATTCTCTTATGAACACGCACCCTCCAAAATGCCTTGGCCAGAGTTCATTCAAAGTGATGCCACAAGCCTGGCAGGGTGAAAGTAGCATCACCCCAAAGTGACTCCTACCTGGGAGAGGGAAAGATAACCACACACAGCAGTGCACTGGAGGCAGACATCTGATCTAACTTCAGGTCCCACCCAATGAAATATTCCCAAGGGACAATGTAGGGAAAGTCCCCAGCATTCAGTGCTACCTTGTCTCTAGCAAATGCCTGGTCTTACTCAATCCAAGCACCAGCTATCCCAGAATGGCCCATTAACAACACAACAACCAAACCCTGCCCACAACAGGCAAAGAGAACCATTGCAGATAACTGGACTGAAGGCAAAAGTGGCTCAGCCACAACAGGTGGACACATACAACACACATAAGAGACACCCCTGAAATGCCAGGTTCTGGTGAACATGGGATATTGCACTACAGGGCACCACAGAACCTCTTCTTCATGAGGCCACTACTTTCAAGAACAGGAGAAGTACCCGACTTTACTAACAGAAAGAAACAGACACAGAGAGACAAAATGAGAGGACTTTAATACTCCACTTACAACAATGGATAGATCATCTACAGAGAATAAATAAAGAAACAAGGGCCCTGAATGGTATTTTGGATCATGGACTTGACAGATATATTTAGAATTCTGCATCCCAAAGCAACAGAATATACTTTCTTCTGCTCATGGAGTGCACATGGAACATTCTCCAAGATAGATCACATACTAGGTCACAAAACAGCCCTTAATAAGTATAAAAGAAATGAGATCATACCATGCACACTTTCAGACCACAATGCTATGAAACCTGAAATCAACCACAGGAAAAAGTCTGCAAAACCTCCAAAAGCATGGAGGTTAAAGTACACCATACTAAAGAATGAATGGGACAACCAGACAATTAGCGAAGAAATTAAAAATTATATGGAAACAAATGAAAATGAAAATACAACCATCCAAATGCTTTGGGATGCAGCAAAGGCAGTCCTGAGAGGAAAATACATTGCAATCCAGGCCTATCTCAAAAAACCAGAAAAATTCCAAATACAAAATCTAACAGCAGACCTAAAGAAACTAGAAGCAGAACAGCAAAGACACCCCAACCCAGCAGAAGAAGAGAAATAATAAAGATCAGAGCAGAAATAAACAATATAGAATCTAAAAAAGAGTAGAGCAGACCAATGAAACCAAGAGTTGGTTTTTTTTGAAAAAAAAAAAACAAAATTGATAAATATCTAGCCAGCCTTCTCAAAAAGAAAAGGGAGGGGCGCCTGGGTGGCTCAGTCGGTTAAGTGTCCAACTTCAGTTCAGGTCACGATCTCGCGGTCTGTGAGTTCGAGCCCCGCGTCGGGCTCTGGGCTGATGGCTCAGAGCCTGGAGCCTGCTTCCGATTCTGTGTCTCCCTCTCTCTCTGTCCCTCCCCCGTTCATGCTCTGTCTCTCTCTGTCTCAAAAATAAATAAACGTTAGAAAAAAAAAAAAAAGAAAAGGGAGAGGACCCAAATAGTTAAATCATGAATTAAAATGGAATTATTACAACCAGTCCCTCAGAAATACAAGCAATTATCAGGGAATACTATGAGAAATTATATGCCAACAAACTGGACAACCTAGAAGAAATGGATACATTCCTAAACACCCACACACTTCCAAAATTCAAATGGGAAGAAATAGTAACTTTGAACAGACCCATAACTAGTGGAGAAATTGAATCAGTTATCAAAAATCTCCCAACAAATAAGAGTCCGGGACCAGATGGCTTCCCAGGGGAATTCTACCAGACATTTAAAGCAGAGATAATACCTATCCTTCTCAAGCTGTTCCAAAAAATAGAAAGGGAAGGAAAACTTCCAGACTCATTCTATGAAGCCAGCACGACTTTGATTCCTAAACCAGACAGAGACCCAGCAAAAAAAAAAAAAAAAAAAAAAAAAGAACTACACGCCAATATCCCTGATGAATATGGGTGTAAAAATTCTGAACAAGATACTAGCAAATCGAATTAAACAGCATATAAAAAGAATTATTCACCACGATCAACTGGGATTCATTCCTGGGCTGCAGGAATTGTATCACAATTCAATCAATGTGATACATCACATTAATGAAAGAAAAGATAACAACCATATGATCCTGTCAATCAATGCAGAAAAAGCATTTGACAAAATACAGTATCCTTTCTTAATAAAGACCCTCGAGAATGTCAGGATAGAAGGAACATACATAAACATCATAAAAGCCATTTATGAAAGCCCACAGCTAATATTACCCTCAATGGGGAAAAACTCAGAGCTTTCTCCCTGAGATCAGGAACACAGCAGGGATGTCCACTCTCACCGTTGTTGTTTAACATAGTGTTGGAAGTTCTAGCATCAGCAATCAGACAATAAAAGGAACTCAAAGGCATCAAAATTGGTAAAAATGAAGTCAAGTTTTCACTTTGTGCAGATGACATGGTACTATAAATGGAAAACCCGATAGACTAGACCAAAAGTCTGCTAGAACTGATATATGAATTCAGCAAAGTTGCAGGATACAAAATTAATGTACAGAAATCAGTTGCATTCTTATACACTAATAATGAACAACAGAAAGACACATAAAGAAACTGATCCCATTCACAATTTTACCAAGAATCATAAAATACCTAGGAATAAACCTAACTAAAGACATAAAAGATCTGTATGCGGAAAACTATAGAAAGCTGATGAAGGAAATTGAAGAAGGTACAAAGAAATGGAAAAATATTCCGTGCTCACGGACTGGAAGAATAAATATTGTTAAAATGTCAATACTACCCAATGCAATCTACACATTCAATACAATCCCAATCAAAATTGTACCAGCATTCTTCTAGAAGCTACAACAAGCAATCCTAAAATTTGTATGGAACCACAAAAGACCCCGAATAGCCCAAGTAATATTGAAGAAGAAGACCAAAGCAGGAGGCGTCACAATCCCAGACTTTAGCCTTTACTACAAAGCTATAATCATCAAGACAGTATGGTATTGGCACAAAAACAGACACATAGACCAATGGAATAGAAGAGAGACCCCATAATTGGACCCACAAAAGTATGGCCAACTAATCTTTGAAAAGCAGGAAAGAATATCCAGTGGAAAAAAGACAGTGTCGTTAACAAGTGGTGCTGGGAGAACTGGACGGCAACATGCAGAAGAATGAAACTAGACCACTTTCTTACACCATTCACAAAAATAAACTCAAATGGATGAAGGACCTGAATGCAAGACAGGAAACCATCAAAACCCAGAGGAGAAAGCAGGAAATACCTCTCTGGCCTCAGCTGCAGCAATTTCTTACTCGACACATTTCCAAAGGCAAGGGAATTAAAAGCACAAATGCACTATTGGGACCTCATCAAGATAAAAAGCTTCTGCACTGCAAAGGAAACAATCAACAAAACTAAAAGGCAACCAACAGAATGGGAAAAGGTATTTGCAGATGACATATCGGACAAAGGGTGAGTATCCAAAATCTATAAAGAACTCACCAAACTCCACACCTGAAAAACAAATAATCCAGTGAAGAAATGGGCAGAAGACATGAACAGACACTTTTCCAAATAAGACATACAGATGGCCAACAGGCACATGAAAAGAATCTCAATGTCACTCCTCATCAGAGAAATACAAATCAAAACCAAACTAAGATACCACCTCATGCCAGTCAGAGTGGCCAAAATGAACAAATCAGGAGACTATAGATTCTGGTGAGGATGTGGAGAAACATCCTCTTGCGCTATTGGTAGGAATGCAAACTGGTGCAGCCACTCTGGAAAACAGTGTGGAGGTTCCTCAAAAAATTAAAAATAGATCAACCCTATGACCCAGCAACAGCACTGCTAGGAATTTACCCAAGGGATACAGGAGTACTGATGCATAGGGGCACTTGTACCCCAATGTTCATCGCAGCACTTTCAACAATAGCCAAATTATGGAAAGAGCATAATGTCCATCAACTGACGAATGGATAAAGAAGATGTGGTTTATATGTACACGGAATACTACTTGGCAATGAGAAAGAATGAAATCTGGTTAATTGCAGCAATGTGGATGGAACTGGACATTATTATGCTAAGTGAAATAAATCAGGCATAGAAAGACAGATACCATATGTTTTCACTCATATGTGCATCTTGAGAAACTTAACAGAAGACCAGGGGGAAGGGAACGGGGGGAAAGTTAACAGCGGGGAGGAGTTACAGATAGGGAAGGACCAAACCATAAGAGACTCTTAAATACTAAGAAAAAATGGAGGGTTGATGGAGGGTGGGGGAGAGGGGAACATGGGTGATGGGCATTGAGGAAGGCATCTGTTGGGATGAGCACGGGGTTTTGTATGGAAACCAATTTGACAATAAATTTTATATATATATATATATGAAAAATTATATATATATATATATATATATATATATATATATATATATATGACTCAAATATAGAGAAAAAACAGGGTTGCTGGAGGGGTTGTGGGAGGGAAGATGGTCTAAATGGGTAAGGGGCATTAAGGAATCTACTCCTGAAAACACTGTTGCACCATATGCTAACTAGCTTGAATGTCAATTAAACAATAAATAAATTAGAAGAAAAAAGAGAAAAAGAAAAGAATTACCCAAACACACACACACACACACACACACACACACACACACACACATAAAAGAGGGAATCAATAGTAGACTACAGGAACCAGAATGGATCAGCATCCTGGAGAAGAGAGTAATGAAAAGTAATCAAGGTGAACAGAAGACAGAAAAAATAATAATAAATGAAAACTGAGTAAGAGAATTCAGCAACACCATCAAGCATAACATTTGCCTTATAGGTATCCCAGGGGAAGAGAGAGGAGAGAGGAAAGGAGGCAGAAAATGCATTTGAAAAAATAATGGCTGAAAACTTCTTGAATCTGGGGAAGGAAAGAGAAATACAGATCCAGGATGCACAGAGAGCCCCTAACTAAATCAACCCAAGGAGGTCCACACCAAGACACATAGTAACTAAAATGGCAAATAGTGGGGCACCTGGGTGGCTCAGTTGGTTGAGCATCTGACTCTTGATTTCAGCTCAGGTCATGATCCCAGGGTTGTGGGATCAAGCCCCTGCATCAGACTCCACGCTGAGATTGTGGTTTGCTTAAGATTTTCTCTCTCCCTCTGTCCCTCTCCCCTCACTCACACTCTATCTATATAAACAAAAGTAAAAATAAAAGAAAATAATACAATTTAAAAAACTTTCAGTGGTGAATACTGGTGATAAAGAGAAAATTTTAAAAGCATGAGGAGAAAGAAAATAGTTACATACAGGGGAAATCCATTAAGCTATCAGCTGATTTTTCAGCAGAATCTTTGCAGGCCAGAAGGGAATGGAATGATATATTTCAAGTGATGAAAGAAAGAAAAAAAAAACCTGCCACCATGAATACTCTATCCAGCAAGACTATCATTCAGAATAAGAGAGATAAAGAGTTTATCTTATCAAACAAAAGGTAAAGGAACTCATTGCCCCTAAATCAACCTCAAAAAACATGTTAAAGGGGATGGTTTGAGTGGAAAGGAAAGACCATAAGCAGGAGTAAAAAAAGTAGGAAGCAAACAATCAGTAAAATTAAGTATATCTATAAAAATTAGTCAAGGGATTCACAAGACATAATGATATAAAGTATGACATCAGATACCCAAAACATGGTGGGGAGGGGAGTAAAAATGTAGTGCTTTTGAAATGAGTTCAAACATGGGAATGCAAACTGGTGCAGCCGCTCTGGAAAACAGTGTGGATGTTCCTCAAAAATTAAAAATAGATCTACCCTATGATCCAGCAATAGCACTGCTAGGAATTTACCCAAGGGATACAGTAGTGATGATGCATAGGGGCACTTGCACCCCAATGTTTATAGCAGCACTTTCAACAATAGCCAAATTATGGAAAGAGCTTAAATGCCCATCAAGTGATGAATGGATAAAGAAGTTGCGGTTTATATATACATGGAATACTACTTGGCAATGAGAAAGAATGAAATATGGCCTTTTGTAACAACATGGATGGAACTGGAGAGTGATATGCTAAGTGAAATAAGTCATATAGAGAAAGACAGATACCATAAGTTTTCACTCTTATGTGGATCCTGAGAAACTTAACAGAAGATGACAGGGGACGGAAAGGGGGGGGAAATAGTTACAGAGAGGGAAGGAGGCAAACCATAAGAGACTCTTAAAAACTGAGACTAAACTGAGGGTTGATGGGGGGTGGGAGGGAGGGTAAAGTGTGTGATGGGCATTGAGGAGGGCAGCTGTTGGGATGAGCACTGGGTGTTGTATGGAAACCAATTTGATAATAAACTTCATATTTAAAAAAAGAGTGAATTCAAACATAAGTCACCATTAATTTAATATAGACTACCATATGCATAACATAATGTATACAAACCTACTGGTAACTACAAATCAAAATCCAGTAATAGAAATACAAAAAATAAAAAGAAAGAATCCAAGTATATCACAAAGACAGCCACCAAATCATATGAGAACAGAGCAAGAGAAGAAAGGGACAAAGAAGAACTAAAAAAAAAAATTGTAAAAAAATGACAGTAAGGGGCGCCTGGGTGGCGCAGTCGGTTGGGCGTCCGACTTCAGCCAGGTCACGATCTCGCGGTCCGTGAGTTTGAGCCCCGCGTCAGGCTCTGGGCTGATGGCTCAGAGCCTGGAGCCTGTTTCCGATGCTGTGTCTCCCTCTCTCTCTGCCCCTCCCCCGTTCATGCTCTGTCTCTCTGTGTCCCCAAAAAATAAATAAACGTTGAAAAAAAAAATGACAGTAAGTACATACCTATCAATAATTACCTTGAATTTAAACAAACTCTTCAATCAAAATAAATAAGGTGACAAAATGGATATAAAACCAAGCCCCATCTGTATGCTAACTAGAAGAGACTCACTTCAGACCTTAAAACACATACAGAATGAAAGTGAAGAAACGGAGGGGCACCTGGGTGGCTCAATCGGTTAAGTGTCCAACTTCGACTCAGGCCATGATCTCATGGTTCATGAGTTCAAGCTCCACATCAGGCTCTGTGTTAACAATTCAGAGCCTGGAGCCTGCTTCAGATTCTGTGTCTCCCTCTTTCTGCCTCTCCCCTGCTTGTGCTTTCGCTCACTCTCTCACTCTCTCTCAAAGAATAAACATTTAAAAAATAATAAAAATAAAAAATTTTTAAAAAGTGAAGGGATGGAAAAGCATTTATCATGCAAATGGAAGTGAAAAGAACGCCGGGGTAGCAACTCTTATAATGGACAAAATAGACTTTAAATTTTTTTTAATGCTTATTAGTATTGAGAGACAGAGACACAGAGTGAGCAGGGGAGGGGCAGAGAGAGAGGGAGACACAGAATCTGAAGCAGGCTCCAGGCTCTGAGCTGTCAGCACAGAGCCCCATTCAGGGCTCGAACTCACAAACCACGAGATCGTGACCTGAGCCAAAGTCGGACGCTTAACCGACTGAGCCACCCAGGCGCCCCTGGACCAAATAGACTTTAAAACAAAGGTAAGAGGAAACAAAAAAGGACTCTATATAATCATAAATGGAGCAATCTAACAAGAAGATATGAAAATTGTAAATACTTATGCACCCTACATGAAAGCACCCAAATACATAAAGCAGGCAATAAGAAACACAAAGGAAGTAATTCATAATAATCTAACAATAGTAGGGGAATTTAGCACCCACTTATATCAATGCATAGATCAGCAAAACAGAAAATCAACAAGGAAACAGTGCCTTTGAATAACACAATGGACCAGATGGAACTAACAGATTGATTCAGAATATTGCATCCTAAAAGAGCAGAATACATATTTTTTAACGTTTCAAGTTTTTATTTAAATTTTAGTTTGTTAACATATAGTGTAATATTAGTTTCAGGAGTAGAATTTAGTGATTCTTCACTTACATATAACACCCAGTGCTCATCCCAACAAGTGTCCTCTTGAATACCCATCACCCATTTAGCCCATTCCCCTCACCCACCTCCCCTCCAGCAGCCATCAGTTTTTTCTCTATAGTTAAGAGTCCGTTTGATGGTTTGCCTCCCTCTCTTTTTGTTTTCCTTTCCCTTATGTTCGTATCTTTTGTTTCTTAAATTCCACATATGAGTGAAAATCATATGGTATTTATCTTTCTCTGACATACTGCTTAGCATAGCAGATTCTAGCTCTATCCATGTTGTTGCAAATGGGAAGATTTCATTCTTTTTATGGCTGAGTAATATTCCATTGTGTGTATATAAAGATATATATACCATATCTCTATCCACTCATCAATCAATGGACTTTTGGGCTCTTTCCATAATTTGGCTATTGGGGATAATGCTGCCATAAACATTGGAGTGCATGTGCCCCTTTGATCAGATCTTTGTATCTTTGGGGGAAATACCTAGTAATGTAATTGCTGGATCACGGGGTAGTTTTATTTTTAACTTTTTGAGGAACTTCAAAAACTGTTTTCCAGAGTTGCTGCACCAGTTTGCATTCCCACCAACAGTGTAAGAGATTTCCCCTTTCTCTGCATCCTTACCAACATCTGTTCTTTCCTGTGTTGTTAATTTTAGCTGTTCTGACAGGTGTGAGGTGATAGCTCACTGTACTTTTGATTTGCATTTCCATGATGATGAGTGATGTTGAGCATCTTTCCATGTGTCTGTTAGCCATCTGTAGGTTTTCTTGGAAAAATGTCTATTCAAGTTTGCCCATTTCTTTTTTTTTAATTTTTTTTAACATTTATTCTCTTTTTTTAGAGTGAGAGAGACAAAGCATGGGTGGGAGAGGGGCAGGGATTGAGGGAGACACAGAATCTGAAGCAGGCTCCAGGCTCTGAGCTGTCAGCACAGAGCCCCATGCGGGGCTCGAACTCACAAACTGTGAGATCATGCATGACCTGAGCTGAAGTTGGCTGCTTAACCGACTGAGCCACCCAGGCTCCCCGTCTTCTGCCCATTTCTTAACTGGATTACATTCTTTTCAAGTGCATATGGAACATTCTCCAAAAGAAATCACATTAGGACACAAAGCAGGTCTCACCAAATTCAAAAAGACTGAAGTCATACCATGCATCTTTTCTGACCACAACACTATGAAACTAGAAATCAACCAAAAAAATCTGGAAAGAACACAAATACATGGAGATTAAATAACATGTTACTAACAATGTATTGGTTACTATAATATAATATAATAACATGTTACTAACAATGAAACCAAGAACTCAAAGAAGAAATCAAAAATATATGGGACCAGATGGCTTCACAGGTGAATTCTACCAAACATTTAAAAAAGAGTTAATATCAATTCTTCTCAAACTATTCCAAGAAATATCAGAGAAAGGAAGGCTTACAAATTCATTCTATGAGATCAGCATTACCCGATAACAAACCAGATAAAGACACACACACAAAAAAAGTGAACTTCAGGACAACATCTCTGATGAACTTAGATGCAAAATTCCTCAACAAAACATCAGCAAACTGAAAGCAACAATACATTTTTTAAAAGTCACCACTATCAAGTGAGATTTATTCTAAGATGCAAGGGTGGTTCATTATTTGCAAATCTATCAACTTGATACATCACATCAACAAGAGAAAGGATTAAAAATGATATGGTCATTTCTTTTTTTTTTTTTTTAATTCAACGTTTATTTATTTTTGGGACAGAGAGAGACAGAGCATGAACGGGGGAGGGGCAGAGAGAGAGGGAGACACAGAATCGGAAACAGGCTCCAGGCTCTGAGCCATCAGCCCAGAGCCCGACACGGGGCTCAAACTCACGGACCGCGAGATCGTGACCTGGCTGAAGTCGGACGCTTAACTGACTGCGCCACCCAGGCGCCCCGATATGGTCATTTCAACATGATGCAGAAAAAGCATTTGAGGGGCGCCTGGGTGGCTCAGTTGGTTAAGCGGCCGACTTCAGCTCAGGTCATGATCTCGCGGTCCGTGGGTTCGAGCCCCGCGTCGGGCTCTGTGCTGATGGCTCGGAGCCTGGAGCCTGTTTCAGATTCTGTGTCTCCCTCTCTCTGACCCTCCCCCATTCATGCTCTGTCTCTCTCTGTCTCAAAAATAAATAAACGTTAAAAAAAAATTAAAAAAAAAAAAAGAAAAAGCATTTGACAAGGTACAATATCCACTCATGCTGGCTATTTGAAAATAATGAAATAAATAATAATGATAATGATGAAAATTAAAATCTTCAACACAGTAGGTTCAGAGGGAACACACCTCAACATAACAAAGACCTTATATGAACAACCTACAGCCAACATCATACTCAATGGTGAAAACCTGAGAGCTTTTCTTTTAAGTTCAGGAATAAGACAAGGATGTTCATGCTCATCACTTTTATTCAACACAGTACTGGAATTCTAGCCACAGCAATCAGACAACCAAAAGAAACAAACGGCTTACAAATGGGTAAAGAAGAAGTAAAACTTTCACTATTTGCAGATGACATGATACTCTACATAGAAAATCCTAAAGACTACACAAACTAGTAGAACTAATAAATTAATTCAGTAAGGTCACAGAAAACAAAATCTGTGTATAGAAATCCATTGCATCTTGAAAAAGAAGAACAAAACTGGAGGTATCACAACCCCAGGTTTCAAGATACACTACAAAGCTGTAGTAATCAAAACTGTATGGTACTGGCATAAAAATAGGCACATAGATCAATGGAACAGAATAGAAAGTCCAGAAATAAACCCATGTTTATATGGTCAACTAATCTTTGACAGAGGAGGAAAGAATATGCAATGGAGGAAGACAGTCTCTTCAATAAATGGTGTTGGGAAAACTGGACAGCAATGTGCAAAAGAATGGAACCAGACCACTTTCTCACACTATACACAAAAATAAACTCAAAATGGATGAAAGACCTAAAAGTGAGACCAGAAAACATAAAAATCCTAGAAAAGAACACAGGCAGTAATTTCTCTGACATCACCCATAACATTTTTCTAGATATGTCTCCGGAGGCAAAGGAAACAAAAGCAAAAATAAAGTATGGGGACTACATCAAAATGAAAAACTTACGCAAAGCAAAGGAAGCAATCAACAAAACTAAAAGGCAACTTACTGAATGGAGAAGATATTTGCAAACAACACATCTGAGAAAGGGTTAGTATCCAAAATATAAAGAATGTATACACCTCAACACCAAAAAATCAAATAATCCCATTAAAAATGGGCAGAAGACATGAACAGACATTTCTCCAAAGAAGATATACAGATAGCTAACAGACACCTGAAAAGATGCTCAACATCACTCATCACAAGGGAAATGCAAATCAAAACTACAATGAGATATCACTTCACACCTGACAGAATGGCTAAAATAAAAAACACAATAAACAAGTGTTGGTGAGAATGTGGAGAAAAAGGAATCCTCATGCACTATTGGTGGGAGTGCAAACTCGTGCAGTCACTGTGGAAAACAGTATGGAGGTTCCTCAAAATATTAAAAGTAAAATTACCATAGGATCCAGTAATTTCACTATCAGGCATTTGCCCAAAGAATACAAAAACACTATCTCAAAAAGGTATATGCACCCCTGTTTTTGGCAGCATTATTTTCAATATCCAAATAATGGAAGCAGCTCACGTGTCCATCGATAGATGAATAGATAAAGATGCGGTGAGTGTGTGTGTGTGTATGTGCGTGTACATCTGTGTATGTTACAAAGCCATAAAAAAGAATGAAGTCTTGCCATTTGCAACAACATTACTGGATCTAAAGAGTATAATGCTAAGTGAAATAAGCCAGTTAGAGAAAGACAAATGCCATATGATTCCACTCATATGTGAAATTTAAGAAACAAAGAAAACAAGGAAAAAAAGAGATAAACCAAAAAAACAAGATTCTTAATTATAGGAACAAACATATGATTACCAGAAGGGAGGTGGGAGGGGAGATGGGTAAAATAGGTGAAGGGGATGAAGAGAGCATTTATCATGATGAGCACTGAGTGAATAGAATTGTTGAATCGCTTTTCCCTTTTTCAGAAGATGGCGGCATAGGAGGGCGCTGGGCTCACAGCGTGTCCTGCTGATCACTTAGATTCCACCTACACCTGCCTAAATAACCCAGAAAACCGCCAGAGGATTAGCAGAATGGAGTCTCCGTAGCCAAGCGCAGACGAGAGGCCCACGGAAGAGGGTAGGAAGGGCGGCGAGACGGTGCGCGCTCCACGAACTGGTGGGAGGGAGCCAGGGGGGGAGGGGCGGCCCACCGGCCAAGCAGAGCCCCTGAGTCTGACCTGCAAAAGCGGAGGGGCCAGACGGAGTGTGTTCTGACAGCAAGCAGGACTTAGCATCTGGGAGGTCATAAGTGAACAGCTCTGCTCGGAAAGCGGGAAGGCTGGAGGACAAAGGGAGGGAGAGTTGCCGAGCCCGGGGACAACAGAGCTCAGTTTGGCAGGGAACAAAGGCGCTAGCCAGCGCCATCTCCCTCGCCCATCCCCCAGCCAAAATCCCAAAGGGAACCAGTTCCTGCTAGGGAAATTTCTTGCTCCACACAAACACCCAACGCTGTGCTTCTGCAGAGCCACCCCTCCAGCAGTGGGTCTGACTCCCTCCCGCTGCCACAGGGCCCCTCCTGAAGTGGATCACCTAAGGAGAAGCGAGCTAAGCCTGCCCCTCCTGCCCCCGTGCACCTTGCCTACCCACCTTGCCTACCCCAGCTAATACCACAGATCCCCAGCACCACAAGCCTGGCAGTGTGCAAGTAGCCCAGACGGCCCATGCCACCCTACAGTGATTCCCGCCCCTAGGAGAGGGGAAGAGAAGGCACACACCAGTCTGAATGTGGCCCCAGCGGTGGGCTGGGGGCAGACATCAGGTCGGACTGCGTCCCCGCCCACCAACTCCAGTTATACACCCCAGCACAGGGGAAGTGCCCTGCAGGTCCTCACCACTCCAGGGACTATCCAAAATGACCAAACGGAAGAATTCCCCTCAAAAGAATCTCCAGGAAATAACAACAGCTAATGAACTGATCAAAAAGGATTTAAATAATATAACAGAAAGTGAATTTAGAATAATGGTCATAAAATTAATCGCTGGGCTTGAAAACAGTATAGAGGACAGCAGAGAATCTCTTGCTACAGAGATCAAGGGACTAAGGAACAGTCAGGAGGAGCTGAAAAACGCTTTAAACGAGATGCAAAATAAAATGGAAACGACCACGGCTCAGATTGAAGAGGCAGAGGAGAGAATAGGTGAACTAGAAGATAAAATTATGGAAAAAGAGGAAGCTGAGAAAAAGAGAGATAAAAAAATCCAGGAGTATGAGGGGAAAATTAGAGAACTAAGTGATACACTAAAAAGAAATAATATATGCATAATTGGTATCCCAGAGGAGGAAGAGAGAGGGAAAGGTGCTGAAGGGGTACTTGAAGAAATAATAGCTGAGAACTTCCCTGAACTGGGGAAGGAAAAAGGCATTGAAATCCAAGAGGCACAGAGAACTCCCTTCAGACGTAACTTGAATCGATCTTCTGCACGACATATCATAGTGAAACTGGCAAAATACAAGGATAAAGAGAAAATTCTGAAAGCAGCAAGGGGTAAACGTGCCCTCACATATAAAGGGACACCTATAAGACTCGTGACTGATCTCTGTTTTGAAACTTGGCAGGCCAGAAAGAATTGGCACGAGATTTTCAGTGTGCTAGACAGCAAAAATATGCAGCCGAGAATCCTTTATCCAGCAAGTCTGTCATTTAGAATAGAAGGAGAGATAAAGGTCTTCCCAAACAAAAACTGAAGGAATTTGTCACCACTAAACCAGCCCTACAAGAGATCCTAAGGGGGATCCTGTGAGACAAAGTACCAGAGACATCGCTACAAGCATGAAACATACAGACATCACAATGACTCTAAACCCATATCTTTCTATAATAACACTGAATGTAAATGGACTACATGCGCCAACCAAAAGACATAGGGTATCAGAATGGATAAAAAAACAAGACCCATCTATTTGCTGTCTACAAGAGACTCATTTTAGACCTGAGGACACCTTTAGATTGAGAGTGAGGGGATGGAGAACTATTTATCATGCTACTGGAAGCCAAAAGAAAGGTGGAGTAGCCATACTTATATCAGACAAACTAGACTTTAAATTAAAGGCTGTAACAAGAGATGAAGAAGGCCATTATATAATAATTACAGGGTCTACCCATCAGGAAGAGCTAACAGTTATAAATGTTTATGCGCCGAATACGGGAGCCCCCAAATATATAAAACAATTACTCATAAACAGAAGCAACCTTATTGATAAGAATGTGGTAATTGCAGGGGACTTTAACACTCCACTTACAGAAATGGATAGATCATCTAGACACACGGTCAATAAAGAAACAAGGGCCCTGAATGATACATTGGATCAGACGGACTTGACAGAGATATTTAGAACTCTGCATCCCAAAGCAACAAAATATACTTTCTTCTCGAGTGCACATGGAACATTCTCCAAGATAGATCATATACTGGGTCACAAAACAGCCCTTCATAAGTATACAAGAATTGAAATCATACCATGCATACTTTCAGACCACAATGCTATGAAGCTTGAAATCAACCACAGGAAAAAGTCTGCAAAACCTCCAAAAGCATGGAGGTTAAAGAAAACCCTACTCAAGAATGAATGGGTGAACCAGGCAATTAGAGAATACATTTAAAAATATATGGAAACAAACGAAAATGAAAATACAACAATCCAAACGCTTTGGGATGCAGGGAAGGCAGTCCTGAGAGGAAAATACATTGCAATCCAGGCCTATCTCAAGAAACAAGAAAAATCCCAAATACAAAATCTAACAGCACACCTAAAGGAAATAGAAGCAGAACAGCAAAGGCAGCCTAAACCCAGCAGAAGAAGAGAAATAATAAAGATCAGAGCAGAAATAAACAATATAGAATCTAAAAAAACTATAGAGCAGATCAACGAATCCAAGAGTTGGTTTTTTGAAAAAATAAACAAAATTGACAAACCTCTAGCCAGGCTTCTCAAAAAGAAAAGGGAGATGACCCAAATAGATAAAATCATGAATGAAAATGCAATTATTACAACCAATCCCTCAGAGATACAAATAATTATCAGGGAATACTATGAAAAATTATATGCCAACAAATTGGACAACCTGGAAGAAATGGATACATTCTTAAACACCCACACTCTTCCAAAACTCAATCAGGAGGAAAGAGAAAGCTTGAACAGACCCATAACCAGCAAAGAAATTGAATCTGTTATCAAAAATCTCCCAACAAATAAGAGTCCAGGACCAGATGGCTTCCCAGGGGAGTTCTACCAGACATTTAAAGCAGAGATAATACCTATCCTTCTCAAGCTATTCCAAGAAATAGAAAGGGAAGGAAAACTTCCAGACCCATTCTATGAAGCCAGTATTACTTTGATTCCTAAACCAGACAGAGACCCAGTAAAAAAAGAGAACTACAGGCCAATATCCCTGATGAATACGGATGCAAAAATTCTCAATAAGATACTAGCAAATCGAATTCAACAGCGTATAAAAAGAATTATTCACCATGATCAAGTGGGATTCATTCCTGGGATGCAGGGCTGGTTCAACATTCGCAAATCAGTCAACGTGATACATCACATTAATAAAAGAAAAGATAGGAACCATATGATCCTGTCAATCGATGCAGAAAAGGCCTTTGACAAAATTCAGCACCTTTCCTAATAAAAACCCTTGAGAAAGTCGGGATAGAAAGAACATACTTAAAGATCATAAAAGCCATTTATGAAAAGCCCACAGCTAACATCATCCTCAATGGGGAAAAACTGAGAGCTTTTTCCCTGAGATCAGGAACACGACAGGGATGCCCACTCTCACCGCTGTTGTTTAACATAGTGTTGCAAGTTCTAGCATCAGCAATCAGACAACAAAAGGAAATCAAAGGCATCAAAATTGGCAAAGATGAAGTCAAGCTTTCGCTTTCTGCAGATGACATGATACTACACATGGAAAATCTGATAGACTCCACCAAAAGTCTGCTAGAACTGATACATGAATTTAGCAAAGTTGCAGAATACAAAATCAATGTACAGAAATCAGTTGCATTCTTATACACTAACAATGAAGCAACAGAAAGACAAATAAAGAAACTGATCCCATTCACAATTGCACCAAGAAGCATAAAATACCCAGGAATAAATCTAACCAAAGATGTAAAAGATCTGTATGCTGAAAACTATAGAAAGCTTATGAAGGTAATTGAAGAAGATATAAAGAAATGGAAAAACATTCCCTGCTCATGGATTGGAAGAATAAATATTGTCAAAATGTCAATACTACCCAAAGCTATCTACACATTCAATGCAATCCCAATCAAAATTGCACCAGCATTCTTCTCGAAACTAGAACAAGCAATCCTAAAATTCATAGGGAACCACAAAAGGCCCCGAATAGCCAAAGTAATTTTGAAGAAGAAGACCAAAGCAGGAGGCATCACAATCCCAGACTTTAGCCTCTACTACAAAGCTGTCATCATCAAGACAGCATGGTATTGGCACAAAAACAGACACATAGACCAATGGAATAGAATAGAAACCCCAGAACTAGACCCACAAACGTATGGCCAACTCATCTTTGACAAAGCAGGAAAGAACATCCAATGGAAAAGAGACAGTCTCTTTAACAAATGGTGCTGGGAGAACTGGACAGCAACATGCAGAAGGTTGAAACTAGACCACTTTCTCACACCATTCACAAAAATAAACTCAAAATGGATAAAGGACCTGAATGTGAGACAGGAAACCATCAAAACCCTAGAGGAGAAAGCAGGAAAAGACCTCTCTGACCTCAGCCGTAGCAATCTCTTACTCGACACATCCCCAAAGGCAAGGGAATTAAAAGCAAAAATGAATTACTGGGACCTTATGAAGATAAAAAGCTTCTGCACAGCAAAGGAAACAACCAACAAAACTAAAAGGCAACCAACGGAATGGGAAAAGATATTTGCAAATGACATATCAGACAAAGGGCTAGTATCCAAAATCTATAAAGAGCTCACCAAACTCCACACCCGAAAACCAAATAACCCAGTGAAGAAGTGGGCAGAAAACATGAATAGACACTTCTCTAAAGAAGACATCCGGATGGCCAACAGGCACATGAAAAGATGTTCAACGTCGCTCCTTATCAGGGAAATACAAATCAAAACCACATTCAGATATCACGTCACGCCAATCAGGGTGGCCAAAATGAACAAATCAGGAGACTATAGATGCTGGAGAGGTTGTGGAGAAACGGGAACCCTCTTGCACTGTTGGTGGGAATGCAAATTGGTGCAGCCACTCTGGAAAACAGTGTGGAGTTTCCTCAGAAAATTAAAAATAGACCTACCCTATGACCCAGCAATTTATCCCTTGGGTAAATAGGAATTTACCCAAGGGATACAGGAGTACTGATACATAGGGGCACTTGTACCCCAATGTTTATAGCAGCACTCTCAACAATAGCCCAATTATGGAAAGAGCCTAAATGTCCATCAACTGATGAATGGATAAAGAAATTGTGGTTTATATACACAATGGAGTACTACGTGGCAATGAGAAAGAACGAAATATGGCCCTTTGTAGCAACGTGGATGGAACTGGAGAGTGTGATGCTAAGTGAAATAAGCCATACAGAGAAAGACAGATACCATATGTTTTCACTCTTATGTGGATCCTGAGAAACTTAACAGAAACCCATGGGGGAGGGGAAGGAAAAAAAAAAAAAGAGGTTAGAGTGGGAGAGAGCCAAAGCAGAAGAGACTGTTAAAAACTGAGAACAAACTGAGGGTTGATGGGGGGTGGGAGGGAGGGGAGGGTGGGTGATGGGTATTGAGGAGGGCACCTTTTGGGATGAGCACTGGGTGTTGTATGGAAGCCAATTTGACAATAAATTTCATATATTGGAAAAAAAAAGAATTGTTGAATCACTATATTGTACTTCTGAAAGTAATATAACCATGTATGTCAACTACACTGGAATTAAAAGAGGAAAAAAAATTTAATTAATAAGATTATAAGCATGTTTCTCATCAGAAACTTTGGAGGCTAGGAAACGGTAAGCTGACACAATCAAAGGTCTAAAAGCAAAATCTCTGAACCAAGAATCCTACATGGACAAAACTGTCCTTTAGAAGTGGGTGGGTGAAAATCAAGACATTTCTGGATAAACAAAAACTTAGGAAGTTTGTCACTACTAAACTTCCCTGCAAGAAATACTCAGGAGAGTCCTGTAAGATACAGGATAAGTCCTGTAAGGAAAGGACACTAGACAGTAACTGGACGTTACATGAAGAAATAAAGATCTCAATGAAAGTAAACAAGTGGAAGGCACCTGGGTGGCTTAATCAGCTAAGCATCCAATTTAGGCTTAGGTCATGATCTCACAATTTGTGAGTTTGAGCCCCACATCAGGCTCTGTGATGACGGCTCAGAGCCTGGAGCAACGTTCACGCTCTGTCTCTCTCAAAAAAAGAAATTGTTTTTTAACTAAAAATATTTTTAAAAATTTAAAAAAGGTAAACGTGGACAATAATGAAAGCTAGTATTATTGTAACAGCAGTTTATAACTCCACTTTTTACTTTCTATATGATTTAAGAAACTAATATATAAACAGTCTGAAATCTAGTATTACTGTAACTTTGGTTTGTAATTTCATATTTTCTTTTCTACATAATTTAAGAGACTATTGTATTAGTAGAATTATTAGTATTTTGGGGCACACAAGGTAGAAAAATGTAATTTGGTAAGATCAACATCAAAAAGGGGTGATGACAGACTTATAAAGGAGCTAGTTTTTGTATGTTTTTGAAGTTAAGCTGGTATAAAATCAAATTAGAATGATATAACTTTTGGATGTTAAATGTAATCCCCATGGTAACCACCTAGAAAATAACTACAGAATATCAACAAAAGGAAATGAGAAATAATTTAAATTTTTCACTATAAGAAAACTAAACACAAAAGAAGACAATGCAGGAAATGAGGGACAGAAGCTATAAATTACATAGAAAATAAACAGCAAAATGACAGAAGTAAGTCATTCTTTCTCAGTAATTACTGTAAATGTAAATGGATTAAGCTCTTAAATCAAAAGGCAGAATGGTTTTTGAAAAATACGATGCAACTATATGTTGTCTATAAAAGACTCACTTTAGATCCAAAGCCACAAACAGTTTGAAATTGAAACAAGAGAAAAGGATATTCCATACACACACACGCATGCACACAGAGACAGACAGAGAGAGAGAGTGCAGTAAGTGGCTATACTAATATCAAGCAAGACAACAAGACAAACTTTAAATCCAAAAAGTTTACAAGAGACAAAGAAGACACTATACATTACTAAAAAGTTCAATAAATCAAAAAGATAGAATTATAAACATTTATGTACCTAATAACAGACCATCACAATATATGAAGCAAAAACTGCCAGAATTGAAGAAAGAAATAAATAGCCCTATAGTACTACTTGGAGACTTCAATACCTCACTCACAATAATGGATAGAACAACCAGTAAGGAAACAGAAAAACAACACAATAAACCAACTAGATCTAACACACATACAGAACACTTTACTCCACAACAACAGCATAAAAATTCTTCTCAAGTGCACAGGATACATTTTACAGGCTAGAGTATACATTAGGCCACAAATTAAGACTCAATTGATTTTTGTTCAATAGATTAAAAAAAATTTTTTTAATGTTTATTTATTTTTGAGACAGAGAGAGACAGAGCATGAGTGGGGGAGGGGCAGAGAGAGAGGGAGACACAGAACCCGAGGCAGTCTCCAGGCTCCGAGCCATCAGCACAGAGCTCTACACAGGGCTTGAACTCATCAACTGTGAGATGACCTGAGCCAAAGTGAGACACTCAACCGACTGACCTACCCAGGCACCCCTGTTCAATAGATTTTTAAAGATAGCTATCATATGATGTATCTTGTCTGACCACAATGGGATAAGGTTTGAAATCATTAACTAAAGAAAAACTGGAAAAAAATCCCAAAATTGTGGAAACTGAACAACATATTCTTAAACAATCAATTGATCAAAAAGGACATCACAAGGGAAATGAAAACATAATTAGAAATGAGTGAAAACAAAAACACAATATGCCAAAACTATGGGACGCATAAAAAGTGCAACTAAGGGGGGAATTTATAGATATAAATGCTTACATTAAACAACAATCAATCTCAAATCAACAACCTACCTTTACAACTTAATGTTGTAAACTAGAAACAAGAGAACAAGGTAAACCCAAAGCTATTGGAAAGAAGAAAATAGTAAAGACTAGAGCACACATAAATGAAATACAGAACCAAAAAAGCAGTAGAGAAAATCAATGAAAACTATAAAAACTCTTAGAGAAAACATAGGGCAAAGGCTTCACAACACTGGATATGGCAATGATTTCTTCAATATGACACCAAAGACACATGAAAAAAAAGCAAAAATACACAAATTGGACTTCATGAAAAATTTTTTCCCAAACTTTAAAGCAAAGTTGACCCACAGTGTTACCTTAGTTTCAGGTGTACAACTTAGTGATTTAACAAGTTTATGTATCCTACTACGTTAACCACAAATGTAGCTACCATCTGTCCCCATACATTGTTATTATAATATCATTGACTATACTGCTTATGCTGTGCCTTTTATTCCTTTGACTTATTCATTCCATATCTGGAAGACTGTATCTCCCTTCAACCATTTTGCTCTACCTTCCATGCCCAGCCCCCATCTCTGGCAACCATCAGTTTGTGCTCTGCATTTATAGATCTGATTCTGCTTTTTGTTTATTCATTTGTGGGTTTCTTCTATAGATTCCATAGGTGAATGAAATTATATGGTATGGAAATTTTTAAATTTTGTGCATCAAAGACACTATCAACAGAGTAAAAATGCAATCCACAGAATGGGAGAAAACATTTGCAAATTATAATCATGAAAAAAGAATCATATATCTGAATATTCTGATAATGTGCAGAAGATATAGAGAATTCCTATAATTCAAAAACAAAAATACAAACAACCCAGTTCACAAATAAGCAAAGGATGTGAACAGACATTTCTCCAAAGAAGATATACAAATGGCTAATAGATACAAGAAAAGATGGTCAACAACACTAATCATTAGGGAAACGCAAATCAAATTACAATGAGATACAACTTCACTCTCAGTACAATGGCTGCTATGAAAGAAAGAAAGAAAGAAAGAAAGAAAGAAAGAAAGAAAGAAAGAAAGAAAGAGACAGAGAGAGAGAGAAAGAAAGAAAGAAAGAAAGAAAGAAAGAAAGAAAGAAAGAAGAAGAGAGGAAGGAAGGAAGGAAGGAAGGAAGGAAGGAAGGAAGGAAGGAAGGGAAGAATAAGTGTGAGCGAGGATGTGGAGAAATCAGTAACCTTGTGCACTTTGTGGGAATGTATAATGGTACTGCCGCCATGGAAAACAGAATGGAGTTTCCTCAAACAATTAAAAATAAAATTATATGATCCAGCAATTCCATTGCTTTTTTTTAATTTTTTAATGTTTTTTATTTATTTATTTTTTGAGAGGGGGAGGGAGGGGCAGAGAGAGGGAGACACAGAATCCGAAGCAGCTCCAGGTTCTGAGCTGTCAGCACAGAGCCTGACTCGGGGCTCGAACTCACAGACTGCAAGATCATGACCTGAGCTGAAGTCGGAAGTTTAACCAACTGAGTCACCCAGGTGCCCCCCCACCCCCACAATTCCATTTCTGGGCATATACCCAAAGGAATTGAAAACAGGGTCTCAGAAATATTTGTATAGCCATGTTCAGAGTAGCATTATCCATAATAGCTAAAATGTGGAAGCAAGCCAACTGTCTGATGACAGATGAATAGATAAGCAAAATGTGATATATACATAAAAGGGAATATAATTCAGCCTTTAAAAAGAAGGAAATTCTGTGGGGTGCCTGGGTGGCTCAGTCGGTTGAGTGTCCGACTTCGGTTCAGGTCATGATCTCGCGGTCCATGAGTTCAAGCCCCACGTCGGGCTCTGTGCTGACAGCTCAGAGCCTGGAGCCTGCTTCAGATTCTGTGTCTCCCTCTCCCTCTGCCCCTCCCCCACTTGTGTTCTGTCTCTCTGTGTGTCAAAAATAAATAAACATTAAAAAAAAAGAAGAAGAAGAAGAAGAAGGAAATTCTGGTATATGCTACTATATGGATGAGCCTTGAGGACATTATTTTAGGTAAAATAAGCCAGTCACAAAAAGACAAATACTGTATGATTCTACTTACATGAGGAACTTAGAGTAGTCAAAATCACAGAGACAGAAAGTAGAATGGTGGTTGCCAGGGGCTGGGAAGAGAAAAGATGGGGAATTACTGTTTAATGGGTATGATATGGGAAACAAAAGCAGAAGGAAATGGAAGATCAAATTAAATTTCCTTATAACCTGCAGCCCACTGACAAATACTTAAGGCAGGCAGAGTAACTCCCCGCTGCCCCCCACCCCACTGTCTTAATGCCAATGCTTTCCTAGAGGTAAAAAAACAACCTTAGTTTGACAACAGCTAGGCCTCCAGTACCCTGTGAGTCTTTAGCATATGAAAATCTCTTGGGAAACTTCCTCTTGACTTTACCTCCCCCAACTCCCAAGTATATAATCAGTCTCTCCTCAGGGTCCTGGAGCAGCTCTTTCTGCCCACGGGTCCTGTCCCTGTGGTTTACAGAATTGCCTTTAGGCACCAAAGATGTCTCAACAATTCTTTCTTGGCCATCGGCTTCAGACCCGCCCCCCCCCCACCATCATCCCCAAAACCCCACCAAGTATACAGTTTCAGTGTTACTGAAAAAAATTATAGACAGAGATAAAAAGAATTATAGATGGAGATGGAGGGTAGGGATTCTTTTTCAATCTTTTTGTGGTGACAGCCACAATATCTGGGGTGCAGATGTGTGTATAAGCTTCTTCCAAAAAGATACTGGTGACTAGTGACTTGGAATGAGCTAGAGGGAGAAGGTGAGAGAGGAGCTCTGGCTTCCCAAGTCCCTAATGCCTGCTAAGTTAGAAACCTGGCCCTTTGGGGTCAGCTTTTAAATTATGCAGACAAACCTGTTTCAGGGAAAGTAGAGGAGAGGCAATTGTGCCAGCTCCCTCTGCACTGAGCCCTAAGGGGATAGTCACAGCAAGCGCTGTGTGCTCATGAAGAATTGCTTCTTTACTTGCTGTAGTTTTGGAGTCTTACGGACACAACCCTTGTTGCTTTCCAATATGGGTGTTTCAGGAGTCTGTTCCTTCAGTGGGAGTATTAAAAGTTGGGATGCTATATGTGGGCTTCCATCCCAATTGTGTGGCACTGTGTTGGGGTGGGGCTTATAGCAAGACAGTGTCTTGGCCTTTCCTATTCATTTAGATGTGGGTATTTTCTCGTTTGTTAGATGTGTAAGAGCTGTTCAGCTAGTTTCCAGATCTCTGTCACAGGGAATTGCACCACGTGCAATTGTATCTGTACATTTGTTGTGCGTGTGGAAGAAAAAAGCTCAGGGGCTTCCTATGTTTCCATCTTGGTCAGCACTTCAGAATCTGCTGACATACTATTCTTGTCATCGGTCCTCTCTCACCTCCTTACCTTCATCTACTTCCACTCCCTTTCACTAAATCTGCTCCAGCCACAGTAGCTTTGCCCATACAGAGCATTTAGAATGAAAAGAGCTACTAGGCTATGAAAGAAACTCTGAGAAAGATTTACATGTAAGGACATGTGCCCCAGGAAGTCAGTCTGCCAACCTTGGCTCTGTCTGTAGATATTGAAGCAGCCCTATGATCGAATTCCTGTCCTACTCAACTACAATCCAGGAGCAGTCCTGCCAGCCTAGGTACCCAGCAGGAGGTATGCCCATCTGTGACCGTAGACCTCAGTCACAGCTGTGGCCCCCAAAGCAGCCCTGTGACCCAGTCCCAGAGCCTCTCAGCTGCAGTTCAGACCAGACCTACTCCCTACCCAGAGACATGCCCAGTGACATGCCAGGAGGCTCCCAAGCACCCAAAGGGAGCCATGCACTAGGTTTCTAGTCATAATCAAAAAGGCATTCTCCACTCCAAAGTTGTAATTTCCTCATGTTTTATTTGTGTTTATTTGGCTTTATTTTTAACATTTATATCTTTGATTCACTTGGAACTTACCCTCCTATACTATTAAGTATAATAATATTAATCCAACTTTGCATTCTTCTAGATGGTTTTAGTTGTCCCAACACTATCTGAATAGTATCTTCCCCCCCCCCATTGATATCATCTTATCATCTACTAAATTCCTGTATGTTTATGGGTTTATTTATGCTTTTTTGTTGTTGGTCCATCTGCTTATTTCAAACGCCATTATTATACCTTTAAAATTGTTGTTGCTTTATGCTTTAATATCTGATAGACATAACCCTTCCTCATTGCTCTTCTCTGTCAGAATTTCCTGGCTGTTCTCATTTGTCTCATTTGTCATATGAACTTTTGAATACACTTCACCACTTCAGGAATCATGGGAATTATTGGGATCATGTTAAATGTACAATTTACCCTGGGGAAAACTGTCAACTTTATGGAAGTGTTTTCTAAGACCATGTCGACTTTATGGAAGTGTTTTCTAAGGTTTGCATTTGTTCAAATCTTCTTTCGTATTTTTCATTGACTTCTAAAGTTTTCTTCATCTGTGTCTTGCTGAATCCATAGGTATTTCATCTTTTTGACTGCTACTCCAAGTGAGATCTTATCTTCTAACAGGTTGATATATACAGATAATGGTACAGATAGAGAGATTGCCACTGATTTCCCTATAGTGACTTTGTATGTAACTATCTTTGAATTCCCTTATTGCTTGACAAAGCTTTTCAATTGATTCTCTCACAATTTCAAAGTATAACATCACTATCATCCCTATATATGATAGTTTTATCTCCTTTGCAGAAAGACTAAAATGCATGATGCTAATATTTGAGCTTAGTTTATTATAGCAATAAAATTTCCACTATTCCAATAATATTCCAAAATCATACTTTTGCATGTGGATATCTAATGTATGCAATACCATTTGTTGAAAGACTATTATTTTCCTCCATCAAATCATCTTCGCCCTTTATTCAAAAGCCAATGGACTATAAAAGTTAGGGTTTACTTCTGGACTCTAAATTTCAATCCTTTGATCTTTATGGAAGTACCATACTGTCATCACTTTGTAACCTCACAGTACAAACTGCAAAGTACATAGCTTTGAAACTGCAAGTGAGTCCTATAATTGTGTTGTTCTTCTCAAGAATGTGTTGGCTGTTCTAGACCCTTTGCATTTCCACATGAATTTTAGGATCAGCTTACCAATTTCTGGGATTTTGCCAGAGACTGCATTGAATTGGCAGATCAAAGTTAGGGAGTACCACCATCTTAACTTGCTGTATTGTCTTCCAGTCTATGAACATAGGATGTCTCTCTGCTTATTTAGATCTTTCATTTCTTTCAACGTTTTGTGGTTTTCAGTATACAAGTCTTACCCACTTCTATTTAAATTATTCTTATTTTATTCTTTTTCATGCTATTATAAAAGAAATTATTTTTGAATTTCATTTTCAGATTGTTTTTTGCTAATGTATTGAAATGCAATTGATTTTTTAATATTGCTCTTATATCCTACAACCTTGCTGAAGTTGTTTATTATCTCTAATAGGTCTTCAGTGGGTTCTTTCAGTTTTTCTATACACAAGATCATGACATTTGCAAATATAGTTTTACTTCTTCCTTTCTAGTCTGGATGTCTTTTATTTCTTTTTCTTGCCTAATTGCTTGCTATAGGGTGAATATTTGCATCACTCAAAAATTCATATGTTGAAGTCCTAACATCCAAGGTCATGGTAGTAGGTGGAAACTTTGGGAGGTAAATAGGTCATGAGGATGGAGGAGTTAGATTAGTGCCTCTATAAAAGAGGCCTAGGATAGGTCCTTGACCCTTCTGCCATGTGAGAACACAGGGAAAACAAACTGTCTACCAGGAAGCGACCCCTTCCCAGACACCAGACTGCTGGCATCTTGATCTTGCATTTAGCCTCCTTACCAGCAGGAAATAAATTTGTTGTTTACAAGCCACCCGTCTATGGTATTCTGTAATTGTAGCCTGAATGGACGAAGACATTGCCCCTAGCAAGAATCTCAAGTAGACTACTGAACTGAGGTGGTGAGAATGACATCTTTGTCTTGTCCCTTATCTTATGAGGGAAAACACTCAACCTTCACCATTAAGTATATTAGCTGTAAGTTCCCATAGATGCTCTTTATCAGCTTGAGAGACTACCCTCGTATTTATAGTTTAAGTATTTTTATCCTGAGCAGAACCTGACTTGATCAAATGCTTTTCTCCACCTATTGAAACGATCATGTAATTTTAAAATATGGCATATCACACAAATTAATTTTGAAATGTTAAACCATCCTTGCATTCATGGGATAATGGTATCTGGTATGTAAAACTCTTTGATAGGTTGATTAAATTTGCTAGTATTTTGTTGAAAATGATTTTTGCAGCTACATTCGTAAGAGATTGGCCTATAGTTTTTATTCTCCTGATGTGTTTGGTTTTGGTATCAGGGTAAAACTGGCCTCAGATGATGAGTTGAGAAGTATTCCCTCCTCTTGTACTTTATGGAACTGTATGAGTTGAATTCTAGCTCACTCGATATTAAGATTAGAACCCTCTTTGCTTATATTTGAGTTTCCTGGTATATTTTTGCCCATTTTTTCATTTCCAACCATTTTCAAACATTGTTTTAGAAGTGTGTCTTCCAAAAATATAATTGAGTATTGTTTTGTGATCCCAAATAATCATGTTTTGCTAATGGTTAAGCAAAGTTTTACAGCTATTTTGAACAAGTTGCTTTGCAATTCAATTTTGAGCATTTGCATTGGGCATAAGATTTTCCATGTAATGTTGAATGGCACATAATTTGGGGAAAGAGGACGGGGTGGGTTCTTAATTATTTACACATGTCTTTCTGCGATGAACTTAATTCTATGACATAAATATGAAAGTAAACCCACTAAAAACTGCAGCTAAGGAAACAGAGTTGAACAGAGTTCCTGCCTGCTGAGCTAGGTAGGAACAAACGGGAAAAGTAGGAGTGGGACATTTATATTTGTGGTAATCTTCCTACGTGTCAGATGCTTCACCTCACTGACTCATTTAATGTTCCTAACAATTTTCTCAAGTAGTTATTTTCATCCCCCCCCCTTTTTTTCCAGGTGAGAAAACTAAGGTTCAAATAGTTTTCGACATTCAAAGTGTGACTGTCAACATCTTCACCATCTGGGAGCTCATTAGAAATGCAGAACTTCAGGCTTCACACTAGACCTACAGAAGCAGAATCTGCCTTTGAACAGAAACCTCAGGTGATTTACAGGCATATTCAATTTTAAGACTCACTAGTGATTCTCCCAAAGCCAAATTGTATAAATAGCAGAACCTACTCCAAAGCCTGAGCTCCTTGCAATAGAGTCAAGTCAGCTATAGCTGGATGTAGGGGTTCATGTTGTAATATCAGACATCAATTTTGTCATCTATTAAAGAGTTAATTACCACCCTAAAAACTGATTCTGTACCTCAGAATAAATAAGATGCTTTGAACACCTAGAACGACAAATAAATTCAACTGCAATAAAAGTTGGTCATATTGAACACTGTTTGAGGTTGAAATGCCACCTTAAGCCCCAAATCCTTTGTTATGCAAGATGTATATGGGTTGCAATGGGACTGGAGCTTATTTCTGAGTGATGCTAACAGCTCTGTACACACTGCAGGTCCATACATCTTCTATATCCATTCAGACTGGAAAAATAATCCTAGTGCACCAATCACATAAACTAAATGTGGGTAACAAAGGAAAGTCTTTCATGGAATGCTACAATAACTCTTCTAGACCTGGGCCTAGGCCTTTAAATGTGAATGACAGTTAAATAAATTCAATTCACACCAGGTACTGAATCAAATTCTTTCAAAAATCCAAAACTGTCCTTCTTTTTATCCTGTTTCTCCTTGTTGACTTTGTTTTTCAGTTTTAGAGGAAATACTGTTCATGTTTGGTTTTGTTTTGCTAGGAAAAAAATGCCGATGCACTTTGGATCTAGCTCTGGTGCTCTGAGATACGCCAGCTTGTTCTGCTCTGAGGGCTTCACAGAGCCTTTTAAAGAGTAAAATCATAATACAGTTCAGGATCCTGACTGTCCCCAGTGAGACCTTCTAAAACTTGAGAAGACTGGATCATCCTCCTCAGAGAACATTGCATACTGTACCTTACTTGCTTCCTTTGGAATTTGAGAGCAGAGAACCACTTCAGAATCATCTTTATGGATAATTAATACAGCCCCACTTGTGGCATTGTAAAAACTAGCCTCAATTTGTGGTTAATTCTCTCAGTAAAATGTAGCCGTTTTTAGAGCACCAGTTTTATGAGAACACACTGTAGTCACTGATGCTATGGGGTCGTTCATATCTTTTCCCAGCTGGCAAACTCTCTCTAATGATATCCTAGGGATGAGACAGAGAAAGAGATCACATCTCAGGATTTACATGGCAAATAAATCCTTTAAGCTAGTAACTTGCCCCAGGCCAGGGTGGTGGTACAGTGAGTGGGGTGAAAACACAGGTAAATAGGACTGAGAGACAAACTGCTTCACAGCTCCAAAATAAAACATGTCCGGGGATTAATATTACAGTCACCAGCTATGTTGCTTTGCACAAGTCCTCATATCTGTTTGAGCCTCAATATTCTCATCCATAAAATGGAACCAACCACATGTATCTTGCAGGATTGTTGTAAGAATTACGTGAGTTAATGGATATAAAGCATGTGGCATGTAACAAATAGGAATTATTACTGTAATCCAATTTAAATCTCTCCTGGAAAAGAGAACCTGAAGTTTAAAGACAAAATAAAACTAGGGAGTAGAACAGAAGTATTCCTCTTTGGAATAGGATTTCTTTCCTTCAGTGCCAAAAACATTCATCACCCCTCCCCCTGAGAGAGTGTAGGACTCTGGAAGGGTAAAGAAGAAACCTGGCTGTTGTGGAGAGGAAGGCTGCCTGAACCAAGGCTGTGCTCTCTGTGGGGCAGATCAGAAGAATTTGGGAATACCAGCTCTGAGCTCCCCACACAGTTTGCCACCTCACCTCCTTTTCTCTCAGCTTTGATGACTCTGGATTGACCAGAGCACTGAGGCCACAGCCTGGTGGAAACATGGCCAAAGATATAAGCCAGCAGGAAAAAAGCCAGACATGTCACTTTCCTAGCTAACCTAACCCAAGCCTGTACATCAAAAGAAGAGGACCCTCCTCATTCACACTCCAAGAAGGTACAGAAACACCAAAGAAGGGGAGACTGGAATTGGTTTACACACTGCAGCAAACTATCTGCCTGCACCCCAAACTGTCAGCTTCAGTTAATCCCTGAGAAAAAGGAGAAGGAACTAAATGATCATTTTAAGACAATCTGGGCCAGGCACTCTCTCATAAATCCCCTGTCTCACGCCCCACCACATCTCTGTTGGTGAGGTAGGTATTATGGCCCCTTTTAAGGAAGAGCAGAAGCTCAGAGAGACTGGCAATCTGTCCAAGGTCACACAGCTCAACAGTCAGAACAGAGATCTGTCTGACATCTAACAAACCGGTCAGCAATGCATGTTGTTATCTGGTATATAGAATGTCTTTATTTTTGTGAATTTGGGTTTGTTTGTTTGGTCATTTGGTTAATTTCTCTTTGGTTCTTCTTTTCCCCTGAACACTGTTAACTTAAGCCACAGGTAAGAAATCCAATCCACTTCTTTCTAAAGGCTTTGAAAAAGATACTTCAGTTCTTCAGTTGAAATGAATATTAAATCATCCCTGGCAAATCTTTAGATTTCATAATCATTTATTATTGTAGGAAATCTAAAGAATATAAGAAAGTAGAAATCCTAACCCTGATGGGTTCTTTTCCACAGTGGCTGTTATTTCCCTGAAATAACGGATTAATTTCTTGTTGGCGCATTCATATAATACGAATACGTCATATAATATGGAGCAGTCTTTATAGAAATTATTATCAGGACTTCTCAGGCAGGAGCAGCACAAAAGGCTGAAAAGCATCTCAAAAGGACTGCAGCCAGGACACCCATTTAAAGACCTCATATATGTTTTTATATAATTTACTTTTTTTTCTTTGTTCTATGACATTAAAAATGTTTCACCCACTTTATGCCAAACAGGAGGGTATAAATTACTATACCTCTTTGAAGGCACTCAGCATTTTCATGTGGTCTTTTAAAAACAAAATGCATGGGGCACCTGACTGCCTCAGTACAGCATGTAACTCTAGATCTCAGGGTCATAAGTGTGAGCCCCATGTTGGGTACAGAGATTTTTTTTTTAATGTTTATTTGTTTTGAGAGAGAGAGAGAGAGAGAGAGCATGCGAGCACAAGCAGGGGAGGAACGGAGAGAGAGAGAATCCCAAGCAGGCTACCCACTGTCAGCACAGAGTTCAGGGCGGGGCTCAAACTCACAAACTGCAAGATCATGACCTCAGCCAAAGAGTCTGATGCTTAACTGACTGAGCCACCCAGGCACCCTGGGTATAGAGTTCTTACTCATAAAATAAAATAAAATAAAATAAAATAAAATAAAATAAAATAAAATAAAATAAAATAAATAAAATAAAACCAGAAGATGTTGGGGCCATGCAAATATTTGTTGAGCTAGCTAAAGGATTATATGTGAAATGACTCCCATCTCCTAAGAATACTGGTTTTATTGAGGTTTCGTTTTGTGGGGTTTTTAAAAATATTTTTTTAATGTTTCTTCATTTTTGAGAGACAGAGTGCAAGCAGAGGTGGGGCAGAGAGAGACTGAGACACAGAATCCGAAGCCTGCTCCAGGCTCTGAGCTGTCAGCACAGAGACGGATGTGGGGCTCGAACTCATGAACCAGGAGATCATGACCTAAATGGAAATTGGCCAGCTAATTGACTGAGCAACCCAGGAGCCTTGTGTTTTTTTTTAAAACAACATACTACTCCATTAGAAACAATAGGGTATTAACCAGCATAGCCCTGTGATTGTTTGGTTTGTTCTTTATCCCATTGGAGATGTTCCTGAGCCCTAAAAAGACAGACCAACATCCACAGAAATAGACAGTACTAAGCAAAAAGGAAGTAGTTCATCCATTCCCTTTTACTAATTATTTTCCTACATGCCCACCACTCTTCTGATCATACTAGTTTCTTTTATTCTTCAGTGTCCCTTTCAAACATGCCTCAGTGTTTCTCACATTTCTTTCCTCAATAACCCATTCCTTTATGCAACCAGCCTTTCCCATATCTTCAACTATCAACTCCACATAAATAATATTTAACCATCTTAGATCTTTATGGAGGACAGATAAAGGAGGGAGAGAAGAAAGAGGATAAGGGAGGGAGGGACAATTTATTCCTAAAATCTTTTCCCCCACCTTCCCCCAGAGTTACACATCCCTTTTTCCAACCCTAAGCTGGACATGCCTACCTGAATTACCCACACACAACCTCAAATAAATGCATGTTAGAAACATCTTTTTAAAAAACAGTTTTGAGATATAACTGAGATAAAATAAGCTGCACATATTTTAAGTGTGTAATTTGTTGAATTTTGACATATGGTTATAGTTGTGAAACCATCACTGCAATCAAGATAGTAAACAATGGATTATGGCCCCAAATTTCTTCAGGTCCCTTTGGAATCCCTTCCTTTCCCACTTTTCTGTGCTCCTCCACCCTACACACCTCCCCAAACAAACTGATCTGCTGTTATTGTTCACTATATCCACAATTCATTCCTTTTTATTGTTGCTACAATGGCATTGTATAAATATGCTACCATGTGTTTATCCATTTACCCATTGATGGAAATTTGGGTTGCTTATCACTTAGGGGCTACAAAGCTGTTATAAACATTTCTGTGCAAATCTTTACAAGGACATAATTCCTTTTTTTTTTAATTTTTTTTAAGTTTATTTATTTGAGAGAGAGAAAGAGAGAATCCAAGTCTCATGAACCCTGAGATCATGACCTGAGCTGAAATTAAGAGTCAGATGCTCAACCAACTGAGCCACTCAGTTGCTCATCCTTTTCTCTTGGGTAAATAAAAATCTTGGAGTGGAATGGTTGGGTCATGTAGTAGATGTATACTTAACTTCGCTGTTGTTGTTGTTGTTGTTGTGGGTTGGTGAATAAGCTTATTATTGTCTTTATCCAAAAAATCTTCATAGAAAATTGTGGTTTGGTTTATTAGCTCTCAGCAGCCCACTCCTGAGCTCTAAGGAAGTTTGCCTTCTTCTGAGCTACCTGATCTTTCTTCTGGGCAAGAGACATTTGGGGACAATTCCACCTCTTCTTTTTAACTTCTTTCTTAGGCTCCTTCTCATAGACTGGATTCTCTCATATAGCAGCAGGAGCTTTCTTATAAGCATCTGATTCTTGTAAACATCTCATCTTCTTCCCTTAGGTACTGCATATAATCTGTAACGTTTTGACCCATGATGCGCTTCCGATGTCCTTCTGCATTGAATTCCTTGCTTTCTGAATCATAACCAGGAAATCATTTGGTACTGTGAGGAATAGACAAGCCTCCATCCACAGCTCCCTTGAGGACCCCCAAAATTTTATATCTCCAGTAGTATTTCTGGCAAGCCCTGCATCCAAATAGCAGGTGAAGGCACCAGGTTGATCATCAATACTTTCCACACTGCAGTCATCTCTAGTCACTTCTACTTGGCCTTCACAGATCTTATCCACACCAAACCTATGGAGAAGCCTGCAGGCCAGCAGCAGGCCAGTACAATATGCTGCAGCATAACTTGTCAGGCCAACCTTCACACCATACTTTGGGAGTTCATGAGCATAAGCTGCACAAACTATCATGTCTCCTTCCATACTGGCATAAACAATCTGACAAATTATGTCTCTGTTGCTTACACGAAATATCCTGTATTTAGGTGTGTTGTACTTATTTTTATCCTGAATTACCAAGCATTTCCAGGCATAGTAATCAGTTTTAACTTCTTGTCTTCTTCTAAATTTCACTTGGTATCTCTTGAAGTAAGCCTTATTCTTGATAACTTTAACAAACGCCATCCTGCACAACAGAGACCAGCATCAGCAGCTTGCCAAAGACCAGCAGGCTCAGCCATATTTTTAACATTTTTAAGTAACTGCCCAACTGTTTTCCAAAGTGTTCATACATTTTACATTCCTACCAGTAGTATGTGAGAGATCTAGTTTCTCCACATCCTCTCCAACACTTGGTGGGGTCAATCTTTTTAATTTTAGTCATTCTGACAGCTATGTAGTGATATCTCATAGTTTCTAATTTGCACTTCTCCAGTAAGTCATTTGGGGAAATCTCAGGGGTCAGCACATCTGGAATGCAAGGGATGAGCCTCACCCTGAGAGAACTACCTTTGTGATCATGGTGTCTCCCCTGCCAGGTAAGTTTTCTATTAGCCATATTTTCATGTAATTTCTTGCCATCTATAGATCTTCTTTGGTGAAGTCTATTCAAATCTTTTGTCCATTTTTATTGGGTTTTCTTATTATTGACTTTTGAGTGTTCTTTATATATTCTGGAATCAAGTCCGTTAGTAAATATATGCTTCCCAAAGATTTCCTCCCAGTCTGTGGCTTGTCTTTTCATTCTCTCCTAACTGTGTCATCTGAAGAACAGAAATTTTAGATTTTGAAGAAGTCTAATGTACCAATTTATCCTCTTATTCAGTGATTTTGGTATTTTTTTCTAAGAAGTATTGTCTGATTCAAGTTCACAAAGATTTTCTACCATGTTTTCTTCTAGAATTTTTATAGTGTTAGGTTTTACATTTAGGCATATGATCCATTTTGAATTCGTTTTTATAAATGGTGCACAGTATGGATCCAAGTTTCTTGTTTGTTTGTTTGTTTGTTTAATATAAATATCCATGGGTGCCTGGCTGGCTCAGTTTGTGGAGCACGTCACTCTTGGTCTCAGGGTTGTGGGTTCAAGCCCCATATTGGATGTAGAAGTTAGTTAAAAATAAAATCTTTAAAAAAATAAAATAACAGACATCCAATTATGCCCACACTATTTGGTTGAAAAGGCTATCCTTTACCCATCGCATTGCCTTTGCTCTGATATAAAAAAAAAAAAAAATCAATTGTTTGTAATGTATGGGTCTATTTCAGAACTCTCTATTCTGTTCCTTTGATGTAACTGTCCATTTCCATGCCAATACCACATTGTGTTGGTGACAACAGCTTAATAATAATGTTTAAAATCAAGTAGTGTACCCCTCCAACTTTCTTCTTACTATTTTAAGGTTGCTTTAATTATTTTAAGTCCTCGGCATTCCCATATGAATGTTACAATCAGCTTACCAATTTCGAACCAGAACAGTCTGCTGAGATTTTTATTGGTATTGCATTGAATGTATAAATCAGTTTGTAGAGTACTGATACCTTAACAATATTGAGCCTTCCAGGCCATTTACAAGGTATAGCTCTCCACTTCTTGAAATTTTCTTTACTTCTGTCAGCAATATTTAGTAATTTCCAGTGTACAGGTCTTTCACATATTTGGTCAGATTTACCCCTAAATGATTGATAATTTTTTATGCTATTATAAATGGTACTTTAATTTCAAACTCCAATTGTTTATTGCTTGGTATATGGAAATACAATTTCCTGTTACTAAGATTCAATGTATCTTAAATAACCAATATACATTAAAATTATAAAAAGTCTGGGGCGCTTGGGTGGCTCAGTCGGTTAAGCGGCCGAGTTCAGCTCAGGTCATGATCTCGCGGTCCGTGAGTTCAAGCCCCGCGTCGGGCTCTGTGCTGGCAGCTCAGAGCCTGAAGCCTGTTTCAGATTCTGTGTCTCCCTCTCTCTGACCCTCCCCCGTTCGTGCTCTGTCTCTCTCTGTCTCAAAAATAAATAAACGTTAAAAAAAATTATAAAAAGTCTGGCATGTAACAAGGGATATATGTGTTTTACAAGCATCAGCAAGATCTGATAATGAATTAATTCTATTGTATGTGTATGGCAGATGTGAAGAAGAGCTAATGGTCAAAAATAAAAGATATTTGAGAGTTCTGAGATGACATGTGGTGGTAATCTTACTAACCAAAATGGTGACAATAGGGTAAATTCACTTCATACAGAAATTTCTGGACATTGTGTGGCAATGTCTTTTTTGAAATCAAGATAGAAAAATCTAGCAAGTAATTGGAAACTAGACTGTGTTCCTTTGGTGCTTTTGGGCTCCAAGGAAGGCAACTACATAATCTTGAACCTTCACTGCTCAACTTCCCAGAGTTATAACATGCTGATGTAAACTGCAGATCTTTAAGGTGAGTGGAGTGGGAAGTGCCCATCACTTCCCAAATTTATTTCCTCATGAAACTCTTATTGGTGAGGAGAAACAAAGCTAGTGCTCAGAGATACTCTTTGGAAAACAACACTCTAAATGACAGAGAATTACGGTATTATATCATGTATCAGCTGCTTGAAAGCCTCCAACTCTTGCACTTGCTCAACTCATCCTGTCTTCCAATATTTAAGCAATTGGCTCAAACCTTCATTCCACATATATTGGGAAAACTGGTATCCTTTCTAATATGTCTGGCTGCCTGGTGGGGGCTACACATTTCTTTCCTTTTTTTTTTTTTAATGTTTATTTTTGAGATAGAGAAAGAGGGAGGGGAAGGGAGAGAGAGAGAACAAGTCAGGGAGTGGCAGAGAGAGAAGGAGACACAGAATCTGAAGCAGGCTCCAAGCTCTGAGCTGTCAGTACAGGGCCCGATGTGGGGCTTGAACCCACAGATCACGAGATCATGACCTGAGCCGAAGTCAGAAGCTCAACTGACTGTGCCACCCAGGTGTGGGGGCTACATTTCAACTGAGTTCCTGCTTCCACTAAATTCTTGATATCTATTCTGAATTTCACTTTCTTCCTTATATCAAGCTGATGGGCCCTCCTTAATCCCCTTTCTTTCTGGAACACTACTGACTCAATGATGAGGGTATGAATGGTACAATAGAGAGGAGTTGAACCCTGTGTGACACAGTCAACAAAAAATTGAGAATTAGAAATCCCCATTAATTTAAAATGCTCTTAACTATCCCTGCTTCCAGGAAAGTTACACTGGTTGTCTCTTATACTTAAACTCTTCTTTCTCATATTCCTAGGCCCCTTTGTCTCATCTCCTCTCCTGGCTCACCCCAACCCCAAGTAACTCTCTATTTCACTTATAACCCACCTAGGGAAGGTCCTTAGGGGCAGATTTTCCACAACCATACAAGCTGGTCAGAGGCAGTTTGAGATGGTTCTCTCCCCTCCACAGAATTCCACCACCAGTATTGATTCTATAGGTCATTTTTCCTCCTACCACAATTTGTAGGGCACTACAACACCGCTCTGATCCTCCCCCATTGTGATGTCTCTCTAGACATCCCTAATGTTGCCTGTCTTCCCACATTCAACTTCCCCTCAAAGGAAAGAGTTGGTGAGTTGGTCACTATCTTGTGTCAAGAGTCCCTATTGCATGTCTTTTTCCTAAGGTACCTAATCCTCATTCAATCATCCTGGCCAAGGTCAAAACTCATAATGCTACAATCCATAAAGAACTTCTCATTTTGCTCAGAAGTAAGATGGAAGAAAGGGAAGAGGCAGAAAGAATAAAAGCATAGAGTTATAGTGTTTGTTGGCCCATTTAAGATAATTGAGAGTCCATTCATCTTTAAGAGAAAGACAATGACAAAGAAGTCAAATGATACATTCCAGGTAACATGAGGATTGACAGAGAATTGACTTGGACCAGAGTCTCCTCACTCCAAATCCACTCACAATACCCTTCCACCTGATGAACAAGTAACTTTAAAACTTTTTTGGTCACAACTCACAGTAAGAAACATATTTTACATCAGGACAAGCACACACACACATTATTGATAACCTTTTACACAGCTCTTACTATGTGCATATGTGTGTTATGTGTGTAGATATATAGATCTGTGTGTATATCTGTGTGTGTCAATAGATAGGTAAACAGAGAGAAAGGGATTTATAAATTCTAAGCTCTTTACATATGTTAACTCACTTAATTCTCACAATTCTGTGAGGTAGGTACTTTTATTACCTTAATTTTACAGATGAGTAAACTGAGGCACATAGAAACTTGTACAAGACAAAGAGCCAAGCCAGGATTTTAATACACACAACATGGCTCCAGAGTCTATGCCCTTAATCATTACACATACTATCTTTCATGTGTGTTACACATGTAGGAATATATTTATGTATACACATATATGTGTGTGATATTTCATAAAACAATACTTATCTTACTCCCTGTGATGCACTTTCATTAAAAAAAATTTTTTTAATTGACTGAAACCCACTAAATTGATTTACAACCCACATTTTTAAAACATTTGAAAAAACACTGCTAAACTAACCAGGCTAGGTTTCCTTTCTAGATCTTCCTTTTAGAAAAGAAGGGAGACAAGTATAAAGACAAATATAAAATGATCACTAAGTAAAAGAGGGAAACCTCCAAGTTTCTGCCTCATGGGAAGACAGTTTTAATATCTGTCACTTAGGAGAGAAAAGAAGAGATGGAGAAATGGGTATTAGTGAGTAAATATGCCTGCAAGTCAGACATGGAGAAACAATTCCCTAAACCTTGAGCTCATCATAACAGCACAGCTTTCATATTAGTACACACCTGACCTATTTTTAAATCAACCAATCCTATCTGCAAAAGATTAATTAACTTCAACAAATATTTTTTATGTTAATAAAAGTAGTACAACACCACTTTAGTTCTTACTACGTGTCAGGATCATTTTAAGCACCTTACATGTTAATTAACTAACTTATTAAGTCTGACTATTCTATATGGTGGGTGCTATTATTAAACCAGTTTATAGATGAGGACATTTAAGACTTGTCTGTGATCACACAGCTACTAAGTGCGAAGATGGGTTTTACCTTAGCTTAAATCTAACAGCTGTGTTCTCCCAACCACTACTCTAGGCTGTCTTCCACTCAGTGTTTAAGCCGTTTGTGCTGGGTACTACATGGCAATCTCTGAAGTAAAATAATTTATGATTTCTTATTTAAATTTTTTAAGATTTTATTTTTAAGTAATTTGTACAATGAATGTGGGCTCAAACTCCCACCCCCGAGATCAAGAGTCACACACTCCACCAACTGAGCCAGCCAGGTGCCCGATTTCCTATTTAAATTGATTAAGTAACACGTGGTCTTCTAGAAGTATGCTAAGACAGAATTAACTCAATGTTCAATCTGAACAAGTATTAATTCATCATTTAATAGGTAATATTTGCATGCTGTAATGGTTTACATATTATTATGGTATTGTATTATTATTAAAAATTTATATTTAAAATTCACACTGGTCTATAACCCATGTTTATAGTATGGACTCATTGAGTAGATTCTATTGAAATTGACATCGTGTGATGTTATCATCTTTAAAAAAATTTTTTTAATTTATTTATTTTGAGAGAGAGAGAGCAAGCATGAGTGGGGTAGGGTCAGCAGGAGGGGGAGAGGGAGAGGGAGAGGGAGAGGGAGAGGGAGAGGGAGAGGGGGAGGGGGAGGGGGAGGGGGAGGGGGAGGGGAGAGAGAGAGAGAGAGAGAGAGAGAGAGAGAGAGAATCTCAAGCAGGCTCCACACTGTCAGTGCAGAGACTGGCACAAGGCTCACACTCACAAACCACAAGATCATGACCTAAGCCAAAAATGAAGAAACGGATGCTTAACTGACTGAGCCACCCAGGCACCCCTGATGTTATCACCTTTATCATAATTTATATCTACTTCTACCACTAACATTAGCAATAAAAGTTTCCCATGGGAGGAATGCAAACTGGTGCAGCCATTGTGGAAAATAGTATGGAGTTTCCTCAAAAAATTAAAAGTAGAATTAACATATAATCCAGTAATTCCACAACTGAGTACTTACCCAAAGAATAGGAAAACACTAATTTGAAAAGATATACATACCCGTTTCCTGCAGCATAAATAGCCAAATTGTGGACGCAATCCAAACATCCATCGAGAGATGAATGGATAAAGAAGATGTGGTAACATACACACACATACTGGAATATTACAGTGATAAAAAAAATGAAATTCATTCTTGCCATTTGAATGGATGCAACATGGATAGATCTAGAGAGTATAATGCTAAGTGAAATAAGTCAGAGAAAGACAAATACCATATGATTTCACTTATATATGGAATTTAAGGAAAAAAATAAGTGAACAAATTGAAAAAGACACAAAATACAGACTCTTAACTACAGAGAACAAACTAATGGTTACCAGAGGGGAGGTGGGGGGAGATGGGTGAAATAGGTGATGAGGATTAAGAGTAGACCTATTGTGATGAACACTGAGTAATGTATAGAATTAATGAATGTAATGTGCAGAACTGTACACTTGAAACTAATACTGTACATTAATTATACTAGAATTAAAAATTTTTTAATTAATAATCAAAAATAAAAATAATGTTTAAATGTTTCCCATGGAAGGGTTTATATATGTGCATATATGTATATGTAAGAATATATGTTTCTGTTTATATTTATACATGCACTTCACACACAGTCCAATGATCTCATGCAATTTCTTTCAAGTTGTTAATATTTACTCTATTTCCCATTTCCTCTGCTGTTAGAACTTGCTTCGATATTCAAAATTAAGGACAGCTGGGGCATCTGGGTGGCTCAGCTGGTTAAGCGTCCAACTCTGGATTTCAGCTCAGGTCAAGATCTCATGGTTGATGGGATGGAGCCCTGTGTCAGCCTCCACGCTGACAGCACGGAACCTGCTTGCGATTCTCTCTCTCCCTCTCTCTCTCTGCCCCTCCCCCACTCATGTGTGTGTGCTCTCTCTCTCTCTCTCTCTCTCTCACAAAATAAATAAACTTTAAAAAAAGAGTTAAGGACAGCTGAATGAAATATTTCAAGGGGGGAATTTTAAACCACAAGAGAAGTAGTGGGAAGTAGTCTTAGTTGCCTATTTAGTTGAGCAGTAGAGTCTAGTCTTGTCCTTGGCCAAGAAGATTTTCATAAATGCCACCACATGATAGCAGCCCAAAAAGAGATCATGCAGATTAATATTATCCTTCTTTTTTTTTTAATGTTTATTTATTTTTGGGAGAGAGAGAGAGACAGAGCATGAGTGGGGGAGGGACAGAGAGAGAGGGAGACACAGAATCCAAAGCAGGCTCCAGGCTTCTGAGCTGTTTGCACAGAGCCCAACACGGGGCTGGAACTCATGAACCATGAGATCATGACCTGAGCCACCCAGGCGTCCCTAATATTATCTTTCTGACACTGCTTTTCAGTTCCCTAGATGCACTGAATCCGCCGAAGAAGCATTAATAGAGCAGCTACTACTAAGCAGAGACTGGTTATGTCTCTGAAGTAACACAGTATATAAGCACAGGATCTGGAGTCAGGGGACCTGGGTTTGAACTCAATTCTGTCACTTATTGAATAATCAAGAGTAACTCAGTTAATCTTACAGCCTTTTTACGAATTTCATCTGACTTTGTCTTTGACCATTCTTCTTTTGTTCACTTCCCTCTAGTCCCATCTCTCCTACGATTCTTTCTATTCAATTCTTGAACACATCAAGAAGCATTCCCTTCTTCAGGCCTTTCTATGTCCTGTTTCCTCTGCCTGGAATATTCTTCCTCTGGAATCCCAAATGTCACATCATCAGAGAAGTTTTTCCTGATCATTCTAAATAGAGCAGCATTCATGGACATCTTCCATGTTCCCTGTCCTTTGTACCCTACTCAACTTTTCTGTAAGGGAATGACATACACCTATGTTTGTTTGTTGTCTGCCTCTCCCCACTAGTACAGAAACTCCACATTCACTATGTATCACCAATGTCTGTCAGAGTAGAGCATTCCTCAATACTTGTTGTTTCTTGGTTTGCCTCCTTCTTTTCCCTTTGCTCAATTGTTTCTTAAATCCCGTATGAGTGAGATCATATGGTATTTGTCTTTCTCTGACTTATTTCCCTTAGCATAATACTCCAGCTCCATCCATGTCATTGCAAATGGCAAGGGTTCATTCTTTTTATGGCTAAGTAATATTCCATTGTATGTATATAAAATATATATACCACATCTTCTTTATCCATTCATCAGTCGATGGACACTTGGGCTGTTTCCATATTTTGGCTATTGTTGATAATGCTGCTATCAATCTCGGGGTTCATGTATCCCCTTGAATTGGAGTTTTTGTTTTCTTTGGGTAACCAGTAGTACAAATGCTAGGTTGTAGGGTAATTCTATTTTTAACTTTTTGAGAAACCTTCATACTGTTTTCCACAGTGGCTATACCAGATTACATTCCCATCAATGGTGCCAAGAGGGTTCCCCTTTGTCTACATCCTTGCCAACACTTTTGTTTCTTGTGTTGTTGATTTTAGGCATTCTGACAGGTGTGAGGTCACATCTCATTGTACTTTTGATTTGCATTTCCCTGATGATCACTGACCCTGAGCATCTTTTCATGTGTCTGTTCACTATCTGTATGTCTTCTGCCCATTTCTTCACTGGATTATTTGCTTTTTGGGGTGTTGAGTCTTGTAAGTTCTTTACATATTTTGGATACTAACCCCTTATCGGGTACATCATTTGCAAATATCTTCTCCCATTCCATGAGTTGCCTTTAAGTTTTGTTGATGGTTTCCTTTGCTATGCAGAAGCTTTCTATTCTGATGAAGTCCCAATAGTTTATTTTTGCTTTTGTTTCCCTTGCCTCAGGAGTTATATCTAGAAAGAAGTTGCCATGGCCAATGTCAAAGAAGTTTCTGCTTGTGCTCTCCTCTAGGATTTTTATGGTTTCAGATCTCACATTGGGTCTTAATTATAGAAAACAAACTGACGTGGATTATGGAGCACACTTGTTGTGATGATCCCTGGGTGTTATATGGAAGTATTGTATCACCACCTTGTACACTTAAAACTAAGTAAATACTTATTGAATTAACTTTGTTTTGGTGTATGACAATATAGTTCCCATCTAGTTCACATAGATGTAAAAAGTCAAATGATTATGTGAAAGCACTTTGTAGAGTGCTACATAAATGATGGGGCTTCTGGGTGGTTCAGTCGGTTAAGCATCCGACTTCAGCTCAGGTCATGATCTCACAGTCTGTGAGCTCGAGCCCTGCGTCAGGCTCTGTGCTGACAGCTCAGAGCCTGGAGCCTACTTCAGATTCTGTGTTTCCCTCGATTTCTGCCCCTCCCCTGCTCATTCTCTCTGTCTCAAAAATAAATAAAAACATTTAAAAATTTTTTTGTTTTAAAAAGAGAGCTACATAAATGAGATGCTTTTCCTACAGTGAGATTATTAAATGACACTTACATGGCTGTAGATTGTTTACAAAATGCCAAAGAATGCTAACTCAAAAGATCAGGAAGAAATTAGCCATATCACTCATATTTAAGCCCTAATATAGAAGCAACGACTAGGAAATGTAAAAGCCACTCATATTTGACTATTTTGAGAACTTTTTTTTTTATTTGCCATATCAAGAACTTGTTAGTTAACTAATTTTTAGGTCTTCAGAAAGTTAAATGTTTCAAAATTATGTTTCCTTCTCCAGAGCAATCACAAATCAAAATAACATCTTAAGTCAGTTACAAATCAAAATATTAAGAACAAAGTTGTTTAAATTTTTTTTTCAACGTTTATTTATTTTTGGGACAGAGAGAGAGCATGAACGGGCGAGGGGCAGAGAGAGAGGGAGACAAAGAATCAGAAACAGGCTCCAGGCTCTGAGCCATCAGCCCAGAGCCCGACGCAGGGCTCGAACTCACGGGACGCGAGATCGTGACCTGGCTGAAGTCGGACGCTCAACCGACTGCGCCACCCAGGTGCCCCAAGAACAAAGTTGTTTAATCACTAGATTCGAAGAGCCAGAGCTCAGGCCAGTCTAATTTCTTATATTATTGTGTAATCTCTGCCACTTCTACTCTTACTTTAAAAGATTTACAGAAGGAGTGAAAGTTATGAACAAAATAATTTTCAATTAGGGGGGTAACAACTTTAAACCTTACATCTTGATTTATTTCAGCTACTTACTGATTCCAGTCTTGTGCCATGTAATTGGATGATCTAAGGATACCTTGCCTTTTTGAGAGTAAGAACTGTTTTTCATTTCCTCTGGAGCTCTGAGATCACTGGCTAGGAAAGGAAGAGGATTAATGATGAGAAAGAAGTCCTTCCCATTTCCTCTGCTGCCAGAAACTTACCTCATTATTAAAGGTTACAGATGGCTGAATGAAGAGCTTTCTTCCTTCCTTTCTTTCTAATAGACCACCCCATTTCAATTCCAAACAGTCTTCTCTAAACACATTACAATGAAACTGTCAAAAACCAAAATCAGAGAGAGAATTCTAAAAGCAGCAAGAGAAAAATAGATATTAAGCTATAGGAACCTCGATTAGACTATCAGCAAATTTCACAGCTGAAACTGTACAGGCCAAGAGAGAGTGGAATAATAATCAGAGTGCTTAAAGAAAAAAAACAGTCAACCAAGAATACTCTATCCTCTAAAATTATTTTTCAGAAACGAAAGAGAAATAGACTTTCCTAAATGCAACTTAACTATGGCATAAAGATTAAAGGAGGGGCACCTGGGTGGCTCAGTCATTTAAGCTCTGACTTCAGCTCAGGTCACGATCTCAAAGTCCATGAGTTCGAGCCCCGCGTCGGACTCTGTGCTGACAGTTTGGAACCTGGAGTCTGTTTCAAATTCTTTGTCTCCCTCTCTCTCTGCCCCTCCCACACCCTCTCTCAATAAAGGAATAAACATTAAAAAAAATCTTTAAAAAAAAAAGATTAAAGGAAAACATCAGTAAAAATAACTATGGCTACTATAGCTTGTTAATAAATGTATAATACAAAAATAAGTAAACTGTGACTTCAAAAACATAAAAGTAGGGGAGTAGAAGGGTCAAGTTTGAGTATGAGATTGAAGTTAAGTTGCCATTGGCATAAAATGAACTGTTTTATGTTTTATGTAAACCTCATGGTAACCAAAAAGTAAAAACCTGTAATAGATTCACAAAAGATAAAGACAAGGGAGTTAGAGCATACCACCATGGAAAATCACTAATTCACAAAGATAGTCAGCAAAAGAGGAAAACAAAGGAACAATGAGCTACAAAACAGCCATTAATTAATAAGCAATTAATAAGCAATTATTAAGATGGAATTAGTAAGTACTTACATATCAATTACAATAGATGTAAATGGATTGAATTATCCAATCAAAAGGCAAAGGCTGGAGCACCTGGGTGGCTCAGTCAGTTAAGCATCCCACTTCAGCTCAGGTCATGATCTCATGGTTTGTGAGTTCAAGCCCCACATCAGGCTCTTTGCTGTCAGCAGAAAGCCCACTTCTAATCCTGTGTCTGCCTCTCTCTCTGCTCCTCCCTAACTCACGTGTGCACATAGACGCACTCTCTTCCTCTCTCCAAAATAAACAAACATTTTTTAAAAAAGCAAAGGCTGGTGGGCTGAATAAAAAAAAAAAGAAAGAAAAGAAAAGAAAAACAAGACCCAACTATATGCTGTTTACAAGAGACTCACTTCAGCTTTAAGGACACACATAGGTTCAAAGGGATGGGAAAAGATATTCCATGCAAGTGGAAACCAAAAGAAAGCAGAGATAGATGTATTTATATCTGACAAAATAGACTTTAAGTCAAAAATGGTAACAAGAGACAAATAAGGTATGATAAAAGGATGAACTCATCTAGAATATGTAACAATTGTACATATATGCACCTAATGTCAGAACACTTAAATATATTAAGCAAACACTAAGAGATGTGAAGGGAGAAAAAGAAAACAATAATAATACAAGACTTCAATACTCCACTTTCAGCAATGTATAGGTCATCCAGACAGGAAAATCAACAAGGAAATGGACATGAGCCATACTTTAGACCAAATGAACCTGACAGGCATAAACAGATATTCCATCCAACAGCAACGGAATACCTATTCTTCCTCACTGCACATAGAATATTCTCCAGAATAGATTATATGATAGGCCACAAAGCAAATCTAAGCAAATTTAAGATTAAAATCATATCAAGCATCTATTCCAACCACATTGCTTTGAAACTACAAATCAACAACAAGAGGAAAGCTAGAAAATTTACAAACATACAGAAAGTAAACAACACACTCGGGTCAAAGAAGAAATCAAAAAGTAAATCAAAATATCTTCAAACAAATGAAAATGGAACTACAACATAAGAAAAACTATGGAATGCTGCAAAAGCATTTCTTACAGGGAAATTTATAGTGACAAATGCATATATTAAGAAAAACAAATATTCCAAATAAACAATCAAACTTCTTACTTCAAGGGACTAGAACTAAAAATAAGCCCAAAGTTAGCAGAAGTAAATAATAAAGATCAAACCAGAAATAAATAAAATAGAGATGAGAGAAACAGTAGAAAAGATCAACTAAAAACTGCTTTTTTAAAAAAATATAAACAAAATTGACAACTGATACCACAGAAATACATAGGATAGTAGAGGACTACTATGAACAATTATATGCCAACAAATGGGATAACCTAGAAGAAATGGATAAATTCCTAGAAATATACAACCTACCAAGACTGAATCATGAAGAAATAGAAAATCCACACAGACCACAATGAGCAAGGAAGATCAACTGGTAACAAAAAACTTCCCATCAGAGAAAAGCCCAAAAGCTGATGATTTCACTGGTGAATCTACCAAACAGTTAAGGAAGAATTAATGTCAATTCTCCCCAAACACTTAAAAAAAAAAAAACTGAAACAGAGGGCAGTCCCAAATTCATTTTATGAGGCCAGCATTACCCTTACATTAAAGCCAGAAGAAGACACTGTAAGAAAACCACAGGCCAATAAGCCTGATCAACACAGGCGGAAAAAATACTGAACAAAATACTAGGAAACTAAATTCCACAGCACTCTAAGCCATACTGTATAATCAAGCTTCTATATTGCAAAAGAAATAATAAAATGAAAAAAGCAACCTACGGAATGAGAGAAAAGTTCTACAAACCATGTATCAGATAAGAGTTTAACATCCAGAACTTATATAACTCAGTAACACAAAACAATCCAATTAAAAAATGGGCAGAGGAACTGAATAGACATTCTCCAAAAAAAAACATACAAATGGCCAACAGATATATGAAAAGATGCTCAGCATCGCTAATCACTAGGGAAATGCACATCAGAACTACAATGAGCTATCACCTCACATCTGTTAGAATGGATATCACCAAAAAGACAAGAAATAACAAGTGTTGGCGAGGATGTGGAGAGGAGAGAACATTTGTGTACTGTTGATGGGAATATTAACTGATGCAATCACTACAGAAACAGTACAGAGGTTCCTTAGGAAATTAAAAAACAGAACTGCCGTTATGACTCAGCCATCCCACTTCTGGGTATATATCAAAAGGGGGTAAAAAACTGGATATTGAAAAGATATCTGCACACCCATGTTCACTGTAGCATTATTCAAAATATCCAAGATATAGAAACAACTTAAGGTCCATTCATGGATGAATGGATTTTTTTAATGTGATTATACACACACACACACACACACACACACACACACACCATTCACATAAAAAGGAAGGAAATGCTGTCATTTGCTACAACATGGATGGACCTTGAGTGCATTAAGCTAAATGAGGTAAGTCAAACAGAGAAAGGCAAATACTATAAGGTATCACTTACATGTGAAATGTAAAGAAATCCCAAACTTGCAGAAACAGAATAGACTGGTAGTTGACAGTGGCTGTGGAGTAGGGGAATTGGGGATATGTTGGTCAAAGGATACAAATTGGCAGTTAGAAGAGGATTAAGTTCTGGAGATCGAAAGCATAGCATTGTGATTATAGTCAACAATACCGTACTATATTCTTCAAAGTTGCTAAGAGACTACGGCTTGAAGTCCAGAATTGTGATGCCTCCAGCTTTGGTTTTCTTTTTCAACATTACTTTGGCTATTCAGGGTCTTTTCTGGTTCCATACAAATTTTAGGGTTGTTTGTTGTAGCTCTGTGAAAAACGTTGGTGTCATTTTGATAGGGATTGCATTGAATGCATAGATTCCTTTGGGTAGCATTGACATTTTAACAATATTTGTTCTTCCAACGCATGAGCATGGAATGTTTTTCCATTTTTTTGTGTGTCTCTTCAAATTCTTTCATTAGTTTTCTACAGTTTTCAGCAAACAGATATTTTACCAAAGCTGTATAATCAAGACAGTATGGTACTGGCACAAAAACAGACATAGATCAATGGAATAGAATAGAGAACCCAGAAATGGACTCACAAATACATGGCCAACTAATCTTTAACAAATCAGGAAAGAGTATCCAGTGAAAAAAGACAGTCTTTTCAACAAATGGTGCTGGGAGAACTGGAGAGCGACATACAGAAGAATGAACCTGGACCACTTTCCTACACCATACACAAAAATAAATTCAAAATGGATGAAAGACCTAAATGTGAGAGAGGGGAAACCATCAAAATCCTACAGGAGAAAATGGGCAAAAACCTCTTTGACCTAGGCTGCAGCCACTTCTTACTTGACATATCTCTGAAGGCAAAGAAAATAAAAGCAAAAATGAACTGCTGGGATCTCATCAAGATAAAAAGCTTCTGCACAGTGAAAGAAACAATCAACAAAACTAAATGGCGGTCGATGGAGAAGATACTTGCAAATGACATATCAGAAAAAAGGTTAGTATCCAAAATCTATAAAGAAATTATCACACTCTGGGAATGCAAGCTGGTGCAGCCACTCTGGAAAACAGTATGGAGGTTCCTCAAAAAGATAAAAATAGAACCACCCTACGACCCAGCAATTGCACTACTAGGCATTTATCCAAGGGCTACAGGTGTGCTGTTTCGAAGGGACATATGCACCCTCATGTTTATAGCAGCACTATCAACAATAGCCAAAGTATGGAAAGAGCCCAAATGTCCATCAATGGATGAATGGATAAAGAAAATGTAGTATATATACACAATGGAGTATTACTCAGCAATCAAAAAGAATGAAATCTTGCCCTTTGCAACTATGTGGATGGAACTGGAGGGTATTATGCTAAGCAAAATTAGTCAGTCAAAGAAAGACAAACATCATATGACTTCACTCATATGAGGACTTTAAGAGACAAAACAGAGGAACATAAGGGAAGGGAAACAAAAATTATATAAAAACAGGGAGGGGGACAAAATACAGGAGACTCTTAAATATGGAGAACAAACAGAGGGTTCCTGGAGGGGTTGTGGGAGGGAGGATGGGCTAAATGGTAAGAGGCACTAAGGAGTCTACTCCTGAAACTATTGTTGCGCTATATGCTAACTAATTTGGATGTAAATTAAAAAAAGATTTTTTTAATTAAAAAATAAAAATAAATTTTAAAAAAAGAACTTAATCACACCCAACACCCAAAAAACAAATAATCCAGTGAAGAAATGGGTAAAAGACAGGAACAGACACTTTTCCAAAGAAAATATCCAGATGGCTAACACACACATGAGAAAAAGCTCACCATCACTCATCATCAGGGAAATGCAAATCAAAACCACAATGAGATACTACCCCAAACCTGTCAGAATGGCTAAAATTAACATCAGGAAACAACAGGTGTTGGTGAGGGTCGAGAGAAAGGGGAGCCCTCTTGCACTACTGATGGGAATGCAAACTGGTGCAGCCACTCTGGAAAACAGTATGGAGGTTCCTCAAAAAAAATTAAAAATAGAACTACCCTGCAACCCAGCAATTGCACTCCTAAATATTTGTGTAAGGGATACAGGTATGCTGTTTCGAAGGGGCACATGCACCCCAATGTTCATAGCACTATCAATAGCCAGATTAAGGAAAGAGCTCATATGTTCCTTGACTGATGAATGAATAAAGATGTGATACACACACACACACACACACACACACACACACACACACACACACATATAATGGAAACTAGTTGGTGATGAAAAAGAATGAAATCTTGCCATCTGCAACTAAGTGGATGGAACTAGAGGTTATTATGCTAAGCGAAATAAGTCAGTCAGAGAAAGACATCATATGATTTCACTCATATGTGGAATTTGAAAAACATAATAGATGAACATAGGGGAAGGGAAGGAAAAATAAGATAAAAACACAGAGAGAGGCAAACCATAAGAGATTCTTAAATACAGAGAACAAACTAAGGGTTTCTGGAAGGGTGGTGGGTGGGGGGAATGGGTTAAATGGGTGATGGGCATTAAGGAAGGCACCTTTTGAGATGAGCACTAGGTGTCATATGTTACGAGATGAATCACTGGGTTCTACTCCTGAAGCCAAGACCACACTGTATGTTAACTAACTTGAATTTAAATTAAAAAAAAAAAGTTGCTAAGAGACTAGATCTTAAATGTTCTCATCACAAAAAGAAAGCAAAAGCAAAAGCAAGAAAAAGAAAAAGAAAAAGAGAGAAAGAAAGAAAGAAAGAAAGAAAGAAAGAAAGAAAGAAAGAAAAGAGGGAGGGAGGGAGGAAGGAAAGGAAAGGAAGGAAGGAATTATACTTATGTGACATGCTGGAGATGTTAGCTAAGGCCATGGTGGTAATCATATTGCAGTATATAAATGTATCAAATTATCACATTGTACACCTTAAACTTACACAATGTTGTATGTCAATTACTATATCTCAATTAAAAAAAAACAATTCTCGGTCAATTCTTCCCCCATCTCTACTTTTGTTTCTTACTGTTGCTAAATACATAGAATTATAATTAGGGCTTACATTTCAGTAAGTCTATTTTATTTTATTTTATTTTATTTTAATTTTTTTTTTTATTTTTGGGACAGAGAGAGACAGAGCATGAACGGGGGAGGGGCAGAGAGAGAGGGAGACACAGAATCGGAAACAGGCTCCAGGCTCCGAGCCATCAGCCCAGAGCCTGAAGCGGGGCTCAAACTCACGGACCCCGAGATCGTGACCTGGCTGAAGTCGGACGCTTAACCGACTGCGCCACCCAGGCGCCCCGCAGTAAGTCTATTTTAAATACATTTATTTTTCAGGTATCATTCTGATGTCCCTGTGTAGTAACTAAAACAGTTATCATTATCCATATGGCTAAGAAGTAGTAAAGGTATGATTCAATCACAAGTTCCTTGAGGATGTCAAGACTTAAAGCCTAAGATGATAAAAATGCTAGCATAATAGACAAAGAAGAGCTTGTTATTAATTTCTGATACACTGAGTTTATGGAGATAGCAGGAGTCCAATGAGATGGGCAGCTCTTATTTTCAACGGCTTGCCAGTTTGAAAAATAATTGATGCATAGTGGCCTAGGCCAGAACATTGTTATATCCCTCTTCTGCAGTTTTAGGATTCTGAATTTCCCAGATCTGCTTAAGTACCTTTCTATTCCAAGCCAGTTCAACCTGGACACCCTGTAAATAAAATCAGAATAGGCATTTTGTGTACATGACTATTTGCAGCACAATGCTGACACCTAGTGTACTGACTGATTTTCTTTCATTCTTCCTATTTTCCTTTCTTTTGTCCCTTCTTTCCTCCTTCCCTCCTTTTCTCCTTCCAGGCCTCCCTCTTTCCTTCTTTCCTTCCTTCCCTTTAAGAATGGCTGTTGGGATGTAGTTTAATAATAGCAAACATTTACTGAGAAATTACTATGCATTAAGCGTTGCACAAGCAGTTTCAACATATTTCTCTTCATGAACTATGAACAACTTTTTTTTATCATCATTCCTATTTCACACAAAAAGGGGAAAGAAGCTTAAATAGTTAAACCAAATTTTATTCCTGCGTAAATTAGGATTCAAATGCAGGTCTGTCAGACTCTGGAGCTGCAGCACCCAATCACAGTTTTTAAAGGAATCAGTTAGGATTGTTTTATTAGATGGCTAAGTTAGATTCTATGTATTCACTTGAAGTACATGTTTACACAGACTTTATTCAATACCATTCATGAGTTACCATAGAAAACACAACAAAATCTGAGGCCCACGCCTTTGAGCCAGCCCTCCTCTTGAAGTAATGTCTCTTTCTACGGCCGGATGTCAGCCCTAGAGTTATCCTGGTCCTCTACCTTCTCATTCTCCCTCTGAGGGCAGAGAAGACTCTCGTGGAGCCTTCTGGGCAGCTTCCAGCTACCTCTGAGTGTTTCAAGGACAACTCTTCTCCTGTGAGCAATATACATTACAGTGTAATTTTTTGGGAGGTGAGCCTATCTTTCCTTAAATTATCTTGTTGCTTTCTAGGCTAACTGCTCCAAGAAGCAAGAGAGAGCATGTGCCTTTCACATTTATTGAAAGCAAAAAACTTAGCACATAGGGACTACTCAATAATACGCAAATACATTAATGAAAGGCTAAGAATCTGTTATTTCTTTTCTAATGTTATTTTCTTTACACCTTTAATTAAGAATATGCAGGTATTTGAGTTCCATTGCTTAGCAGCTGGTGCTTAGACTATGGTTGTGAGTACAGTCCCCAAGTGAACTGTTCAGCCTCTCTCTTTGAGAAAACATGGTCCCCAGGTCTTGACAGTGTCTCACTGCTGCTGCTCCATTGTCTCTGTCCAATTGGCAGAAGTTTTATTTCCCTTTCTCTTCTCCTTCCTTCACAGCTACACTGTCCCAAATCTGATATGAAGATGCTGTTTTAACCCAGTGGGAATAAAATTGTTATGGAGGTGAGTAACAAGCTCAATGTCATGCTTTTCAATTAGTTTGATCAAGCATAACTTGGCTGCTCCCAGGGCTTCCCTTTTAACTTTCTTAGAGCAGCCTGTAATTTAACCTTTCCAACTGAACCTAATTAAACCTGTACAGAACCAGTCAAATTACTTTTAAACCAGTCTGCTAGACTGGTTTTTACTCCCACTTCCAGTGTCGAGTAAATCACAAATTCTCAATGAGAATGTCTATTAGAGGAAATAACTAACACTGATCAAATACTCAGCATATGCAAATTGGTTGCTTAACACAGCATGTGATCCCATTTCACAATAAAAGAAAACTGTTTCCATTTTACAAACTATGAAACAGGCACAGAGAAAATAAGTAATTGATCCAAGAAGCAAGTGTCTTTCCTAAGTATCAGTTTGAAACTGTTCTGTAGAAAACATCTAAATGAAACTGGCAGTCTTACCCTTCTAGACTCTACTCAAAAGTATCCTCTATTCTGAATGCAGTATCCTGCAGCCCCTTTTCTGGGAAGCTATGTAATAAATTAAAATTAAAATCTATATGACTAATCCTTGCTGTTTTCTGCCTCCTTTGACAGAAAATCAGATTTAATCGCATCAGTAACTTACACTGTTATAAGAAAGTAATTTCTTTTGTCTGAAAACAGCTGATATTAAAGATTTCTAATATCTGACAGAGTGACATTAATTTTACCACTCTCCCAACTGTATAGATTTTATTAACACTTCAGTAGTACTCAAACTTCAATGTACAAATCCATGTGGAAAGAGGGCTAAGAGTTGAGATTCCTGGGCCATCCTCAAGGGAATTCTAATTCAGTGGCTTTGGTATGAAGCCTAGGAACATACAGTTTTAATAAAAACCCAAGGTAATTCTGATCTAGGTGGTCCTTGAACCACATTTTATAAATTTCACTTTGAAGTAAAAAAAAAATCAAGTGAATGAAAAATATTCTGTCCTGGTAAGTGGCATTCAGCAATTATGATGTGCCTTGTAGCTTCTCCATGCTTAATCTTTGTTCATTTTGTTTCTTGTACCTGTGCATTTCCAGTTTTTAAGAAACTTGGAAAATTTTTGAATATTATTTCTTCGAACACTTTTTCTGTCCCTTTCCCCTCCCACCCCCCACCCCCTTTTTCTGAGACTCAAATTACACCTATGTTAAACTGCTTATTATTATCCCATGGATCACTGATGCTATTTATTCCCTTTACACGCCTCTTCTGTTTTTGTTTCATTCTGGATGGTAGTCTTCAATTTAATCTCCTGTTAATCCCATTTAGTGATTTCTTATTCCAGATACTTTTTCATTTCAAAAAGTTCCAGTTTGGTCCTTTTTTAATCCTCCACTTCACTCATTGTGCTGTTTTCTTATGCCTTCTTGACCACATGGAGCATGGATTATTAATGTCCCGCTACTCCTATCACTGCTGGCATTTCTGGGTCTCTTATTGATTCCACCCCACACCCCCTAAGTTGTGGGTCATGTTCTTCTGCCTTTTGTGTACCTGATTTCTTTCTACTGGATGCTGGACATTCTGAATCTTGCATGCTGCATACTGGATTTTTGTTAAATTCCTTTAAATGTGGCTGGATTTTATTCTGGCAATGGTTATTCGGGGTCAGCTGGATTCTTTGAGTCTTGCTCTCAAGCTTTTTATTAAGGACAGGTACAGAGCAGAACCCTAGTCTAGGGCTAATTTAATCCTTTCTGAGGATTCCTCCCATACATTGGTGATGGGAGCAAACTACTCCTAGTCATCTCAGCTCTGGAAACCATTATGCCTACTCTTTTGCAGTCCTTCATTTCCTGGCCTCAGATCATTTTCTCTCAAACATGCGCAAATTAGTACTCACCCAAGACTGAATGGGACCCCTCCGCAGGTCTCTAGAGCCCTTCCTCTGTAGAGCAAACCTCCTCTGTTACTTGACTCAACAAATTCAAGTCATCTTGGCTTCCCCAAGATCTGACCTGCTTCCTAAACTCTGTCCACCCTTTGTGCTATTTGGGTTCCCTGCACTAACACTACCTCCAGGTGGTAATCTGGTGCAGTCATATGGTTGAACTTGTTTGTTTCCCTTCACTCATGAATCCCAGTCTTGCACTGTCCAATATTTTATCCAGCTTCCTAGGTGTGGGCAAACAGGGACTTGTATAAGACTTATTTATTAAACACTTAGCTGTCATTCAAGTCACTTTTGTACTCCGATACTGCATAGGAAGCAAAAATAAAAGGAAAAACCTCTGAATCAAGAAAGCAAATTTTCTTGGATTGAGAAAGCTTAGAATTGACAATATAATTTTTTTATCATAAGCTAACATCAAAAACCCTAGATAAAAACTAAATGTTATAAAAATGGTTATATTTCTGTATGACTTGTGACATGGTATCCTCCTTATATAATCAATGGAATATTATGCAGCCACGAACACATTTTGGAACAATTTTAATACACTGGACCATTTTTCCATGATGTTTAATGAGAAAAAAAAAGCAAATAGACTATATATGGTGGGATTCCACTTTTAAAAAAATATATAAAAGACAGAAATGCACACTCAAACATGTATGTGCAAAAAATATTAACAGTGACCATCTCTGGAGCATGATACTATTGATTTCTTTTTTCTATCCTTTTATTTACATGCTTACTCTTAAAAATAGATACGTGTGATTGGATTTTTCCCTACAGAAGATTTTTCTTTTTTTTTTAATTTATGGGTCAGGTATGTCTAGGGTATAGATAAGGGGAACTTACAGGCTTGCAGGACCAGCTAACATTTGCCTCGTTGGTGGGGAAGGAAGCAGTTTCTTACTGTCTTGGAACTCTTGCTGACATTAATATACAGAATTGAATGGCCAGATGTTTACATTCCCAAAGAGAAAAGAAGTATGGGGGCTTGCATGAGTCACCATTTCAAACTATCCAGTATCAGATCACACAAAAGTTGGCCAAAATCTTCCAGAATAAGTCACACTGGGATCATTTTTGTGCTGAGTCCATGCCCTGGGGAAAAGCATAGAATCACTGATTCTACTACACTGAATGCAAGGCAAGGAACCGTGAGAAGTGATAGAAGCATTAAACATCCCATGCTCAGGAAATCTGTAATAGAGCTGAGAAAACTAACACATGAAAAGAAAGTAATCAAGTGCTAAAACTGCATGAGAAACAGGCTACAGGAATTCACAGGGAGGAACATCAAGAAGAAAGGAGAGAGAGTAACAGGGCAACTGGTTGGGAAATAAACAATACACTCCAGGAAAGGTAAAACAGTAGAGATGGAAAGTGAGGAGGGAAATGTGAGGTCTTCCTGGATAGAAATTATTGAGGAAATTTATACCAGACTCAAAAAAGAACAAATTCCAAAAAGTTCTGAGGAAAACAGGTATAATATAAAAGAGCATTGGCTTTGGAGTAAGACAGGCCTGGGATTGGGGCCCTGGGTGGCTTAGTCGGTTAAGTGTCCAGCTCTTGATTTCAGCTCAGGTCATGATCTCACAGTTCATGAGACGGAGTCCCACATCAGGCTCTGCAGTGACAGCATGCAGCCTGCTAGGGATTCCCTCTCCCTCTTTCTATGCCCTTCCACCACTATTCTCTATCTCAAAATAAATAAATAAACTTAAAAACAAACAAACAACAACAACAAAGACAGGCCTGGGATCGAATCCAAGTCTGTTCCCTATACACGAGTGGCCTTGAATAAGCTTACTCCTCCTGAAACTGTTTTCTAACCTAGGAAAACACCTACTTTAAGATGGGGTTCATTGTGAAAATTGACTAAAACAAGGTATAATGTTGAATAACACAAAATTACAATTTTAGTAATGTAAAAATATGGTTAAATAGCAGGAATTTCATATGGTTGGAAAAGAACCTTTGTATCTATCATGCAGTAGGTACTCACTACATGTGCTGAACCACAATGCCTTATTTCTGAAGAAAACAAACAGTTTAAATAGAAGAATCTAACCAGAGGGCAATGTATTTTCTGCACAATATTTACAGGTCTGAACTCATGTCATAGCTCAGCTACATACTATCTGAGTGGGTTCAAATTAGATACCTTTTTAAGTTGCATAAAATGAGGATACCTATCTACTTTTTATGATTATTTTAAGGATAAAACATTCTGGTACAAAGTAGGTTATCAGTAGATTGCAGCTAGTATTAAGATTTGTAAGGGATATATGGCACAAACCAATGACAGGAGAATCAGAAAGGTGAAACCCATTCCTAAACCAAAACCTCAGACAAAAAGACTGGTCATGTTTTTACCCTCCTGAAACTCAGACAATGTGCATGCTCTAATGGCACTTACATGGGGCTAATGTGCACTTGCTCTGTACTTCTTTTTAATAAAACTATGCGCTCCTGGGTGGCTCAGTCAGTTAAGCCTCCGACTTCAGCTCACGTCATGATCTCACAGTTTGTGAGTTCAAGCCCAGAGTCAGGCTCTGTGCTCACAGCTCAGAGCCTGAAGCCTGCTTTATATTCTGTGTCTCCCTCTCTCTCTGTCCCTTCCACACTAGCGCTCTCTCTCTTTCTCAAAAATAAACACTAAAAAAAAAAAACCAATTCTTTTAAATAAATAAATACAACCAAGGGGCGCCTGGGTGGCGCGGTCGGTTAAGCGTCCGACTTCAGCCAGGTCACGATCTCGCGGTCCGGGAGTTCGAGCCCCGCGTCAGGCTCTGAGCTGATGGCTCAGAGCCTGGAGCCTGTTTCCGATTCTGTGTCTCCCTCTCTCTCTGCCCCTCCCCCGTTCATGCTCTGTCTCTCTCTGTCCCAAAAATAAATAAACGTTGAAAAAAATAAATAAATAAATAAATAAATAAATAAATAAATAAATACAACCAAATGTCCAACTGGAGAAAAGATTCATGAACAGATTACTCAAATAAATGCAGTTGACAAAAGTAAAAAGAATATATAAAAGTAAAAATAGATAAAACCTGAGAAAAATGCAGAAGTCAACAAAAGAGGTTCTCATAACTATGATCACAGGAAGAAAGAAAACAAAAGACATAGACCTTAAATTTAAAAGAAATGGCTTATATTTCATATACATAATGTAATGCTGTATATTTACTATATATATTTAGGTATATTGCTATATGTGTACTAGAGTCGATGTAATACACCACACACATCCACACACACATTGATCGAATGCTGTTCAAACTAAAGAGAATACCAAACATTACAGGAAAAGCACTGAAAAAAAAAAATTAGGATGTAACAAGAAAACATCCTGATGCTTTAGTGTGCATAGGTAGTGATGAAAAGAAAAACAACATGTTATGAACCTTGGCCTTGGAATACCATTCATCCTCTGGCATGCCTTTTGAGCCAAGATTAACAAGATCAGGAACATGAAGACAGGTGTCGAGCAGGTGTTCTAGGCATCGTGAACAGCAAATGTAAAATCACCAAAGTGCTAAGCATAATTTTGTAGGATTAGAGAAGAAAATGGAGGAGGTCAGAGGTGAGGCTAAATAAGAAACTCTTAAGCTCTTGTAAAGGAATTTAGATTTTATCCCAATGATAATGAAACAGCATTAAAGAATTTAAACAGCGGGGAAGCACAATCAAATTCTGCTATCAGACAACTCTGGTGCTGGTGTGAATAAGAGACTGAAGATAGAAAGAGACTCAAAGCAGGCAGACTAGTGAAAAGCCTACTACAGAAGTCATATCTATAAAATGTGGACAATGACACCTGCCTTGCTTGTGTCACTTAGCGTACTGTCAGATGACCAAATGAGAGTCTATGTGAAAGTGTTTGAAAACACTTAACAAATGGTTATTACATACAGAAGGTGAACCAAATGTGCGTAAGATGTGAGAGTTGCTATTACTTCTAAAAAATAATGGAAAGCACAAGAGGGGACAAAAGACCAGAAATTGGTAAATACTATTCAATTTTTTTAAAGTAGAAAAGGGTGCATTTCCAGAAATTTTAGACTGTTAAGCCTGAACTGGAGCCCCATTCTAGAATCATCTCTACATTTTTAACACATGCAGGGCCAACACATGGAATGGTCTAGGCTCCCCTAGCCCACTGTGAATAATCTTAGTCTATTTAGGGATTATAAAAAGATGTCCTTTAAATGTCATGTGGTAGGCATCCTCTAAGATAACCCCCAATGATCTCTGCTTCTTGTTAGTTGTGATGTTATACAGTCCCTTCCCCTCAAGTAACTTGCTTCTAACCAACATTGAGAAGGCATCACTTCCATGGTTAGACTACAAAAAAAATCTAACTTCTGCGTTGCTTAGCAGGCTCTATCCCTTGCTGGCTTTGACCAAACTGCTGTACTGGGAAGCTGAAATGGCTAGGAAGTGAAGGCAGCTTCCAGGCAGCAGCCAGCCAGAGACCTGACGCCTTAGTCCAACAACCCAAAAAAGAACTCAGTTAAGCCAACAACCACATAAGTGAGCTTGGAAACAGAGCCTTCTCCAGACAAGCTTTCAGATAAGACTTGAGCCCTGGTTGACACTTTGAAACCATAGGAGATGTCCATGAGGTAGATGACCAGCTAAGCTGCGTCTGGATTCCTAACTCAGAGAAACTGTGAGATAATAAATGTGTGGGTTTTAACCATTACTTTTTGTTACGGTTTGTTACAGAGCAATAGGTAACTAGTACATACTAGCAGGAGTACCTTGCACAAACACAATGGCTATGGAACATTCAATTTCCTAATAAACAGGAACTGACAATACGCCAGGACACTCTAGTATTCTTGTGAGAAGAAAGTGCTATTCTACTGTCAGGGCAACTTGATAAAGTGATCTTACTTTAGGAGGTGGAAGGCAGAAGATGAAAAAGCATCCTGGTCCAGGACTTCACTATAACACCATGCTCCTATTACCAAAGAGTGATAAAGAAATAGCACAGAAAAGAGCATTAAAGATGCTTAAATGGAAGTATACACTAAAAAAAGATTCAAGGGGCACCTCAGTGACTCAGTCAGTTGAGCGTCTGACTTCAGCTCACGTCATGATCTCACGGTTCATGAGTTCGAGTCGCGCAACAGGCTCTGTGCTGACAGCTCAGAGCCTGGACCCTGCTTCAGATTCTGTGTCTCCTTCTCTCTTTGCCCCTCCCCTGCCTGTGTTCTCTCTCTCAAAAATAAATTAATAAACATTAAAGAAAAGATTCAAGACCAGGAATGAATTAGACCAGGGAAAAGTAGTCTGGGATTGTGGAGGTAATGAAGTCAGAAATGTTTTCAAGTACGTAAGGGGAAAATAAACACATGGAAGTCATTTGGTAAAATTATGAGGTTTCCCCTGGAGCTCTTAAAGAAAGACAGCAGGCTCGAGATCATTTCTGTTTTAAAGCCAACCAACAAGCAAGTTGACCTCCCGAAGTCTAGATTCTATACTTAGAAATGTTGTAGTGGTCACAAGAGAATCCCCTGACCATTCTGAAGACTGTACACAATTCGGCAGACCTCAGCAATCTATATTTATAGAACAATTTATTCATCACCACTTGAGAGGTATTGACAATTACATTCCCTTCTGCAATAAGGAAATCTTTGAAACACATACATATTTACTCTCCAATACTTTTGCAATAGTAAGTGATGCTATGGGATCAAAAGATGTCCTAAAAAAAGGGGGGGAATAATAAGGAATATTGAAACTCCATGAATTTCTCTTTTTATTTTAATTTGTGTTTACTTATTTGAGAAAGAAAGATAGAGAGCAGGGTAGGAGCAGAGAGAGGGAGGGAGACAAAGAATCCCAAGCAGGCTCTGCACTGTCAGCACAGAGCCCGTTGCAGGGCTCGAACTCATGAAATGTGAGACCATGACCTGAGCCAAAATCAAGAGTCGAAAGCTTAACCAACTGAACCACCCAGGCACCCCAAGTTCCATGTATTTCTTAAAATTTAGAATTGAGATAACAATACACCTTTAAAGATATTACCATCAAAATAGCAAGAAAATGATCAGACCATGGCACTCTTTTCCCTCACATATTAGGACATGGCTGGAGTACTTCTGAATCTTATTCTCCAAATTCTAGTTAAGTTCTGTGCTTCCAGAATCTATAGATCATTTCAAAATTCCACAAAACAATGACATTACAAGTTTGAACCCTCTAACTTGGCAAAAATATGGGAAGCAGTAGCAGAAGTACAGCCACAGGTCCTGCTGCTAAGGTAGACAGAAATTATGGATAGCAAATACAGTCATGCCTGTCTACAGGAGTAGTAACTATTATTTTTATTACTGCTGCTATAATTTTGGTTACACAGATCTACAAGTATCTTAGGAAACTCCACAAATACTATATATAGATTCAATATGAACTTAAATATCAAAATAGATTTTTATTTTCACTCTCAAGTTAAACTCTGCCAGAAAGGTACTGAGGGAAACTTGTAAATAAATGGTCGCCATTCAACCCTTTATCACTTCTAAGTGATAATGAAATATCTTGTGCTAGGGTACCAACAGATACCTTACCACATAACTGCATTAAATCATCCCAGGTAGCTTTAAAAGACTGAGCTTTTCTCAAATCAAACCATTTCAACGAGAGTTTGCAGAACCGCAACTTGTTCTACTTTTTCAGCAGGAGAAGGAGAGGCCTTAAGAATAGGGAAATGGGGGGTGGAGGGGTACCTGGGTGGCTACTGGTTAAGCATCTGGACCTTGATTTTTGCTCAGGTCATGATCTCACAGTTTGTGAGATCGAACCCTGTGTTAAGGCTCTGCGCTGACAGTCCAGAGCCTGCTTGGGATTCTCTCTCTCGGTCTCGCTCTCTGCCCCTCCCCCAATCATACTCTCTTTCTCTCAAATAAACATTTAACAACCACAACAACAAAAAAGAATAGGAAGAGGATTCTGGGAAGATGGCGGCGTAGGAGGACGCTGGGCTCACCGCGCGTCCTGCTGATCACTTAGATTCCACCTACACCTGCCTAAATAACCCAGAAAACCGCCAGAGGATTAGCAGAACAGAGTCACCGGACCCAAGTGCAGACGAGAGGCCCACGGAAGAGGGTAGGAAGGGCGGCGAGGCGGTGCGCGCTCCACGGACTGGCGGGAGGGAGCCGGGGCGGAGGGGCGGCTCGCCGGCCAAGCAGAGCCCCCGAGTCCGGCTTGCAAAAGCGGAGGGGCCTGACGGACTGTGTTCCGACAGCAAGCGCGACTTAGCGTCTGGGAGGTCATAAGTTAACAGCTCTGCTCCGAAAGCGGGAAGGCTGGAGGACAAAGGGAGGGTGAGCTGCGGAGCCCCCCGACGACAGAGCTCAGTTTGGCGGGGAACAAAGGCGCTCGCCAGCGCCATCTCCCCCGCCCATCCCCCAGCCAAAATCCCAAAGGGAACCGGCTCCGGCCAGGGAAATTGCTCGCTCCGCGCAAACACCCAACTCTGTGCTTCTGCGGAGCCAAACCTCCAGCAGCGATCTGACTCCCTCCGGCTGCCACAGGGCCCCTCCTGAAGTGGATCACCTAAGGAGAAGCGAGCTAAGCCTGCCCCCCCTGCCGCCGTGCACCTTGCCTTCCCACCCCAGCTAATACGCCAGATCCCCAGCATCACAAGCCTGGCAGTGTGCAAGTAGCCCAGACGGGCCACGCCACCCCACAGTGAATCCCGCCCCTAGGAGAGGGGAAGAGAAGGCACACACCAGTCTGACTGTGGCCCCAGCGGTGGGCTGGGGGCAGACATCAGGTCGGACTGCGGCCCCGCCCACCAACTCCAGTTATACACCACAGCACAGGGGAAGTGCCCTGCAGGCCCTCACCACACCAGGGACTATCCAAAATGACCAAGCGGAAGAATTCCCCTCAGAAGAATCTCCAGGAAATAACAACAGCTAATGAGCTGATCAAAAAGGATTTAAATAATATAACAGAAAGTGAATTTAGAATAATAGTCATAAAATTAATCGCCGGGCTGGAAAACAGCATACAGGACAGCAGAGAATCTCTTGCTACAGACATCAGGGGACTAAGGAACAGTCACGAGGAGCTGAAAAACACTTTAAAGGAAATGGAAAACAGAATGCAAACCACCACGGGTCGGATGGAAGAGGCAGAGGAGAGAATAGGTGAACTAGAAGATAAAGTTATGGAAAAAGAGGAAGCTGAGAAAAAGAGAGATAAAAAAATCCAGGAGTATGAGGGGAAAATTAGAGAACTAAGTGATACACTAAAAAGAAATAATATACGCATAATTGGTATCCCAGAGGAGGAAGAGAGAGGGAAAGGTGCTGAAGGGGTACTTGAAGAAATAATAGCTGAGAACTTCCCTGAACTGGGGAAGGAAAAAGGCATTGAAATCCAAGAGGCACAGAGAACTCCCTTCAGACGTAACTTGAATCGATCTTCTGCACGACATATCATAGTGAAACTGGCAAAATACAAGGATAAAGAGAAAATTCTGAAAGCAGCAAGGGGTAAACGTGCCCTCACATATAAAGGGAGACCTATAAGACTCGTGACTGATCTCTCTTTTGAAACTTGGCAGGCCAGAAAGAATTGGCACGAGATTTTCAGGGTGCTAGACAGCAAAAATATGCAGCCGAGAATCCTTTATCCAGCAAGTCTGTCATTTAGAATAGAAGGAGAGATAAAGGTCTTCCCAAACAAACAAAAACTGAAGGAATTTGTCACCACTAAACCAGCCCTACAAGAGATCCTAAGGGGGACCCTGTGAGACAAAGTACCAGAGACATCACTACAAGCATAAAACATACAGACATCACAATGACTCTAAACCCGTATCTTTCTATAATAACACTGAATGTAAATGGATTAAATGCGCCAACCAAAAGACATAGGGTATCAGAATGGATAAAAAAACAAGACCCATCTATTTGCTGTCTACAAGAGACTCATTTTAGACCTGAGGACACCTTTAGATTCAGAGTGAGGGGATGGAGAACTATTTATCATGCTACTGGAAGCCAGAAGAAAGCTGGAGTAGCCATACTTATATCAGACAAACTAGACTTTAAATTAAAGGCTGTAACAAGAGATGAAGAAGGACATTATATAATAGTTACAGGGTCTATCCATCAGGAAGAGCTAACAATTATAAATGTCTATGCGCCGAATACCGGAGCCCCCAAATATATAAAACAATTACTCATAAACAGAAGCAACCTTATTGATAAGAATGTGGTAATTGCTGGGGACTTTAACACCCCACTTACAGAAATGGATAGATCATCTAGACACACGGTCAATAAAGAAACAAGGGCCCTGAATGAGACACTGGATCAGATGGACTTGACAGATCTATTTAGAACTCTGCATCCCAAAGCAACAGAATATACTTTCTTCTCGAGTGCACATGGGACATTCTCCAAGATAGATCATATACTGGGTCACAAAACAGCCCTTCATAAGTTTACAAGAATTGAAATTATACCATGCATACTTTCAGACCACAATGCTATGAAGCTTGAAATCAACCACAGGAAAAAGTCTGGAAAACCTCCAAAAGCATGGAGGTTAAAGAACACCCTACTAATGAATGAGTGGGTCAACCAGGCAATTAGAGAAGAAATCAAAAAATATATGGAAACAAACAAAAATGAAAATACAACAATCCAAACGCTTTGGGACGCAGTGAAGGCAGTCCTGAGAGGAAAAGACATTGCAATCCAGGCCTATCTCAAGAAACAAGAAAAATCCCAAATACAAAATCTAACAGCACACCTAAAGGAAATAGAAGCAGAACAGCAAAGGCAGCCTAAACCCAGCAGAAGAAGAGAAATAATAAAGATCAGAGCAGAAATAAACAATATAGAATCTAAAAAAACTGTAGAGCAGATCAACGAAACCAAGAGTTGGTTTTTTGAAAAAATAAACAAAATTGACAAACCGCTAGCCAGGCTTCTCAAAAAGAAAAGGGAGATGACCCAAATAGATAAAATCATGAATGAAAATGGAATTATTACAACCAATCCCTCAGAGATACAAACAATTGTCAGGGAATACTATGAAAAATTATATGCCAACAAATTGGACAACCTGGAAGAAATGGACAAATTCCTGAACACCCACACTCTTCCAAAACTCAATCAGGAGGAAAGAGAAAGCTTGAACAGACCCATAACCAGCGAAGAAATTGAATCGGTTATCAAAAATCTCCCAACAAATAAGAGTCCAGGACCAGATGGCTTCCCAGGGGAGTTCTACCAGACATTTAAAGCAGAGATAATACCTATCCTTCTCAAGCTATTCCAAGAAATAGAAAGGGAAGGAAAACTTCCAGACTCATTCTATGAAGCCAGTATTACTTTGATTCCTAAACCAGACAGAGACCCAGTAAAAAAAGAGAACTACAGGCCAATATCCCTGATGAATATGGATGCCAAAATTCTCAATAAGATACTAGCAAATCGAATTCAACAGCATATAAAAAGAATTATTCACCATGATCAAGTGGGATTCATTCCTGGGATGCAGGGCTGGTTCAACATTCGCAAATCAATCAACGTGATACATCACATTAACAAAAAAAAAGAGAAGAACCATATGATCCTGTCAATCGATGCAGAAAAGGCCTTTGACAAAATCCAGCACCCTTTCTTAATAAAAACCCTTGAGAAAGTCGGGATAGAAGGAACATACTTAAAGATCATAAAAGCCATTTATGAAAAGCCCACAGCTAACATCATCCTCAACGGGGAAAAACTGAGAGCTTTTTCCCTGAGATCAGGAACACGACAGGGATGCCCACTCTCACCGTTGTTGTTTAACATAGTGCTGGAAGTTCTAGCATCAGCAATCAGACAACAAAAGGAAATCAAAGGCATCAAAATTGGCAAAGATGAAGTCAAGCTTTCGCTTTTTGCAGATGACATGATATTATACATGGAAAATCCGATAGACTCCACCAAAAGTCTGCTAGAACTGATACATGAATTCAGCAAAGTTGCAGGATACAAAATCAATGTACAGAAATCAGTTGCATTCTTATACACTAACAATGAAGCAACAGAAAGACAAATAAAGAAACTGATCCCATTCACAATTGCACCAAGAAGCATAAAATACCCAGGAATAAATCTAACCAAAGATGTAAAAGATCTGTATGCTGAAAACTACAGAAAGCTTATGAAGGTAATTGAAGAAGATTTAAAGAAATGGAAAGACATTCCCTGCTCATGGATTGGAAAAATAAATATTGTCAAAATGTCAATACTACCCAAAGCTATCTACACATTCAATGCAATCCCAATCAAAATTGCACCAGCATTCTTCTTGAAACTAGAACAAGCAATCCTAAAATTCATATGGAACCACAAAAGGCCCCGAATAGCCAAAGGAATTTTGAAGAAGAAGACCAAAGCAGGAGGCATCACAATCCCAGACTTCAGCCTCTACTACAAAGCTGTCATCATCAAGACAGCATGGTATTGGCACAAAAACAGACACACAGACCAATGGAATAGAATAGAAACCCCAGAACTAGACCCACAAACATATGGCCAACTCATCTTTGACAAAGCAGGAAAGAACATCCAATGGAAAAAAGACAGCCTCTTTAACAAATGGTGCTGGGAGAACTGGACAGCAACATGCAGAAGGTTGAAACTAGACCACTTTCTCACACCATTTACAAAAATAAACTCAAAATGGATAAAGGACCTAAATGTGAGACAGGAAACCATCAGAACCTTAGAGGAGAAAGCAGGAAAAGACCTCTCTGACCTCAGCCGTAGCAATCTCTTACTCGACACATCCCCAAAGGCAAGGGAATTAAAAGCAAAAGTGAATTACTGGGACCTTATGAAGATAAAAAGCTTCTGCACAGCAAAGGAAACAACCAACAAAACTAAAAGGCAACCAACGGAATGGGAAAAGATATTTGCAAATGACATATCGGACAAAGGGCTAGTATCTAAAATCTATAAAGAGCTCACCAAACTCCACACCCGAAAAACAAATAACCCAGTGAAGAAATGGGCAGAAAACATGAATAGACACTTCTCTAAAGAAGACATCTGGATGGCCAACAGGCACATGAAAAGATGTTCAGCGTCGCTCCTTATCAGGGAAATACAAATCAAAACCACACTCAGGTATCACCTCACGCCAGTCAGAGTGGCCAAAATGAACAAATCAGGAGACTATAGATGCTGGAGAGGATGTGGAGAAACGGGAACCCTCTTGCACTGTTGGTGGGAATGCAAATTGGTGCAGCCGCTCTGGAAAGCAGTGTGGAGGTTCCTCAGAAAATTAAAAATAGACCTACCCTATGACCCAGCAATAGCACTGCTAGGAATCTACCCAAGGGATACAGGAGTACTGATGCATAGGGGCACTTGTACCCCAATGTTCATAGCAGCACTCTCAACAATAGCCAAATTATGGAAAGAGCCTAAATGTCCCATCAACTGATGAATGGATAAAGAAATTGTGGTTTATATACACAATGGAATACTACGTGGCAATGAGAAAAAATGAAATATGGCCTTTTGTAGCAACATGGATGGAACTGGAGAGTGTGATGCTAAGTGAAATAAGCCATACAGAGAAAGACAGATACCATATGGTTTCACTCTTATGTGGATCCTGAGAAACTTAACAGGAACCCATGGGGGAGGGGAAGGTAAAAAAAAAAAAAAAAGGACGTTAGAGTGGGAGAGAGCCAAAGCATAAGAGACTGTTAAAAACTGAGAACAAACTGAGGGTTGATGGGGGGTGGGAGGGAGGGGCGGGTGGGTGATGGGTATTGAGGAGGGCACCTTTTGGGATGAGCACTGGGTGTTGTATGGAAACCAATTTGTCAATAAACTTCATATAAAAAAAAAAATAAAAAAAATAAAAATTAAAAAAAAAAAAAAGAATAGGAAAAGGGGATATGAAAACAAATACTGTAGTAAAATTGGGTTCTTTTTTTAGTTTGTCTCCAGGTTACCAGTTGCATTCTAGATATGTCTCACACAAAGGACTTTAACTCTTCAGAGTTCTGAGTAAATAAAGAAAATAACTTTTCATGGTCATTCAAATCTTTTTGTTGTTGTTGTTCCCCTGGCCAGTTATTCCTTTGGTAGGGGTCATGACATAAAAGGAGAGTAGGGTCACTAAGATGACAGAATAGAAAACCCTGGACCCTCCTTCCCCAAAAGTCAATACCAACTCAACAATTCATGGATAAATTCCATTTGTGAAAAACCCAGAAACTAATTAAGAGGCTAAAATCCAAAAAACTGACAACACCAAAAGCTGAGGAGGATATGGAGTAATAGGAACTCTCATTGCATTGCTAAAAATGCAAAATAGTACAGACACTTCCACAGACAATACACAATTTATTAAAACTAAACACATTCTTCTTTTTTAATGTTTTTATTTATTTTTGAGAGAGACAGAACGTGAGTGAGGGAGGGGCAGAGAGAGAGGGAGACACAGAATCCAAAGCAAGGTCCAGGCTCTGAGGTGTCAGCACACAGCCAATGCAGGGCTCCAACCCATGAACTGTGAGATCATGACCTGAACCAAAGTTGTACACACTTAACCAACTGAGCCACCCAGGCGCCCGTGAAACTAAACATATTCTTAATGTGACCTAGTAATCGCACTACGTGGTAGTTACATAGAGCTGAAAACTTATGTCCACAAAAAAACCTGCTAAAAGATGCTTACAGAAGCTTTATTCAAAACTGCTAAAACTTGGGAAAAAAACAAAATGTCCTTCAACAGGTGAATGGATAAATGTGTGGTATACCCAGAGAATGGAATACCAGTGCTAAAAACAAAAGAGCTATCAAATGAAAATGACATGAAGGAATTTTTTTTTTTTTTGAGAGAGAGAGAGAGCCTGAGCAGGGGAGAGGGGAAGGGAAGGTGGGGGGGGGGGAAGGAAGGGAATGGACAGAGACAGAGACAGAGACAAAGAGAAAGAGAGAAAGAGAGAGACAGACAGAGAGACAGAGAGAGACTGAATCTTAATCAGGTTCCATTGACCCCAAAAACCATGAGATCAGGCCCTGAGCTGAAACCAAAAGTCAGACATTTAACCCACTGAGCCACCCAGGTGCCCCTATGCAGATTTTATATTAAACAGTACTTCCTATAATAAGAATTGACCTGTGTTATAGCCTACAAATTGACTGAAAATTACAATGTTCTGTATCATTTTCAATTACTAGGTAAATAATATACTCAAAATATTCATTATATGCAAAATTTTACAAAAACAACAACAAACTTTTAAATGCCATATGACCTTTAAAAGAAATTATGAGTACGGCCAAAAACTGTTTTAAGTATACTGCTATTTTTAAAAGCACAACTAACAGTTTTTAAGTGGCATTATTGCTGTAAGAATCAGAGCTGCAGATGTCTTCATTTCTGTGCCAGATTAAAAAAAAACACATCAGTTCATCACCAAAACAGTAAAACTGAAGGATGTCACTTCAAACATCTTTTAAATTTTAATGAAGTAAAAGTTAAGATTTTTCCTATATCAAAATCACTAGTTCAGATCTCACCAAATGTCAGAGCGATTCTAAGGAATTTAGTTGTTAACAACAAATTTTGAGCTTTTGCATTTTCAAGAGCTGTACTTTGACATCACTTATCAATTTCCACTGAAGTGTCCAGGAGTTTCAACTACATAATCTATAAGTCTTCAAATCATTTGTACTGTTACATGGTCTAATGGCCATCCACCAAGTTAAAATCTTGACCATCCTGCTTGTAGATTGGAATTTAAGATAAAGCAATGATTCTGAAATTTTTGAGGTATATTCTTTCTTGCTTCCCTCTCTGAATCTCACATGCACACATACATCACACAAAACGGCCCATGGTGTCACTTTTAATAATGAATTCTACAATCTCACCTTGGACTGAAAACCATCTTTGAAGCACTTCCAGGGCAGCATCTCACCTAAACCATTACTGATGAAGTTATTTCCCCTTTTCTTCACCAAACTTTCCCATGACTGAGTGCTGTTATGCTCCTGGAGCTGCACGAGTACAGGTTCCCCAGAGTCCAGTCTCATTTATGACTGTTTAAAACTGATTATTGACTAAAATAAAAAGGAAGTCCTCATCATCACCCAAGCCATGTTCCTTCCCATACCTAAAGATACAGTCAACCCTGATCTCTCCACTTTACTCGTCAAACATTTTTAAATTGTTCATCCAAATCCTGTTTCCTCAAATCATCATTCATGTGTGCCACTTACCTCTGAGTTTTTTCTCCTCTTTCCATGTGTGGAGTCCAAAATTAAGCACAAAATTCTTATGTTTGTAAGGACTCTGCAAAGCACTGTTAGGACAGCCATTTCTTTCCAATGTACATTAGATGCCATATTGAGTGGATTGCAATAAGCAAAATTTCTATTTCCAAAAAAGTTATTTTTTTCTCTTTTTGAAACTCATTGGTTTTCATGAATGACAGTATATCACAAAGACGTCCGACCAATAATTAGTTTTTCAATGGTTTAGTAAATGCTGTTGATCAACCAGTCGAGAGGCCTAATTTATTCAAAAACAATATTTAGAAATCAATGAGAAATGTTTCAAGATGGTGACACAGAAAGATCCTGAACTCACCTTCTCCTAGAGACACGCTGAATCCATAGCTACATATGGAACAATTTCCACTGAAAAAGAGCTGAAAACTAGCTGAGCAAATCCTTCACATCGAGCAAACAAACAAGGCCACACTGAAGCAGGGAGCAGAGCTGACACACCATCTCACCATAAAACTCAACCCCAGCTCAGTGACTCAAAATCGAGAGGGCACTTGCAAACCTGAAGCTTCTCCCTGAGGAGTGAAGGGTTCATACCCTACAATGGACACCCCAACTGTTAGGACCTACACCTGAGAGATGAGCCCCCAAAACATCTGGCCTTGAAAACCAATGGGACTCCTATCCAAAAGATCCACAGAGCTGTAGCCAACCGAGAAGCAGCTCTTGGAGAGCTCACACATGGATCACTCACACAAGGGCCCAGGGGCCCACAGCGTCATTTGAAAAATGCTCAGAATTTATGTGTAAAAGATCCACTTGCTAATCTGAAAGCATCAGCCCGAGGGGAGGGGCGTGCTGAGATACTCTCTAAGACAGAGGCTGGTGAGAGCCATCTCTGCACTCTCCTTCTGTCTTGCAAAAGCCAGTGGCACCTTTTTTCTCCTGTCTCGATGGGCACCATCTCCACACTCTCCCTCTGCCAAGCTCCAGGGCACCAGTATCTCCCAGAGGTAAGCTTTTACACGCACCTGGTGCCCCAGTTTTTATGGGTGCCATCCAGAGGATGCCCCTTGATCACCTGGCTCCGGTGGAGAAGGAGACGTGCATTTCTGGGTCCCAAAGACCATCACAACTGGCACAGCCCCAGAGACTGCCAGCCCCAGAGCACCACAAAGACAGCAGACATGCCCCCAGTCTTTCTGAGGAAAAGCCTATATGCTTGTCCTGGAGTTTTGGACCAAGGGGCAGACTTCAGATTTGGTACACATCTAGAGGCCCAGAAAACTGATCTTGGGGAATATAGGCCAGGAGATGCCATCTTTACACTGTCCCTCTGTCTTGCTACAGCTCACCAGTTATCTCCCAGAAAGGAGCTTATACATTCAGCTAGAGCCCCAATTTTTGTGACTATCACCCAGGGATACCTCCAGATCAGCCAGCTCTGGTGGCCAATAAGGTTTATGCTTATGGTCTACCAGAACTGTATATATTTGCATCATTTAAAAGCTGCTGAATGAGATTCTGGCTACCAATCAGCCTGAATCTATGTGTTGACTGCAACAGTCCCCTTTAGAACACTGACAGGTCTCTGCACACCGTCAGCTACTGAGATCTATTAAAAATAATATAGGAGCGCCTGGGTGGGTCAGTCAGTTGAGTGTCCAACTTTGGCTCAAGTCATGATCTCACAGCTCCTGAGTTCGAGCCCCCCCATCAGGCTCTGTGCTGACAGCTTGGAGCCTGGAGCCTGCTTCAGATTCTGTGCCTCCCTCTCTCTCTCCCCCAACCCACTCACATTCTGTGTCTCTCTCTCAAAAATAAATAAACATTAAAAAAAATAACAATAAATAAAGTAAAATAAAATAAAATAGGCTACTTGGACAACCATGAAGGTTACAGAGACAACCAAGAACTACAGCGGGGTTGAACTAAGGTTCATCTCCCTAAACAAGGCTACTCCTTCAAGGCTAGGAGAGGTGGATGTTTCATTTCATGCATATAAACCAACACAGACATGAAACTGGATCACTATCTTACATCACACACAAAATTAACTCAAAATGAATTAAAGACTTGAATGTAAGACCTGAAGCCATAAAACTTCTAGAAGAAAATATACACGGGTAAGCATTCTGACACAGCAACTTCTGAAAAGGACTCCAAAAGCAAAGGCAACTGAAGCAAAAATAAACAAGCAGGACTACTAAGCTTTTGCATAGCAAAGGAAATCAACAACAAAATGAAAAGAAAACCTACTGAACGAAAGAAATTATTGTAAATCACATATCTGGTAGGGAATTAATATCCAAAATATATAAAGAACTCACACAACAACAGTAAAAGAACGAACAATCCGATTTTAAAAATGGGCAGAAGATGTGCATAGACATTTTCCTAAAGATGTACAGATGCCCAAAAGGTACATGAAAAGATGCTCAACATCACGTATCATCTGTGACATGCAAATCAAATCCACAATGAGACATCACTTGCTACCTGTTAGAACAGCTATTAACAAAAAGAAAAGAAATAACAAGTATGGGTGAGGATGTGGAGAAAAAGGAACCCTCGTGCACTACTGGTAGGGATGTAAATTGGTATAGCCACTATGAAAAACAGTATAGGCATTCCTCAAGAAATTAAAAACAGAACTACCATATGATCCAGCAATTCCACCTGTGGCTATTTACCTGAAGAAAATGAAAACACTAACTCAAAAAAATAATGCACCCTCATGTTCACTGCACCATGATTTACAACTAGACATGGAAACCACCTAAGTACCCATCAACAGATGAATGAATAAAGTAAATGTGGTGTTCATGCGTGTGTACACACATACAGAGACACACACACACACTGGAACATTATTCAGCCATAAAATATAAGATGAAATCTTGCCATTTGTGACAACAAATGTGACAACCTTGAGAGCATTATTCCAAGTCAGACAGAGAAAGACAAATACCAAATGATCTTACTTATATACGTGGAACCTAAAATAGTGGTAAGCTCATAGACACAGAGAACAGAATGGTGGTTGCCAGAGGTGGTGGCAGTGGATGGGCAAAATGGGTGATGGTACAAACTTCCAGGTATGAAATAAGTCATGGTGATGTAATGTACAGCATGGTGGATATAATTAAGAATACTGTATTGCATATTTAAAAATTGCTATAATAGTAAATCTTAAATTTCTTATCACAAAAAAATTGATAACTATGTATGGTAATAGATGTTAACTAGATTTACTGTGGTGATCATTTTACAATATATACAAATATTCTATCATTATGTTGTACACCTGAAATTAATGTTATGTGTCAATTACACTTCAATTTAAAAAATGTCAATGATACTCTTTCTTAAATAAAGGGGGTAAATACTGTTTGAAAATTAAAGCATAAAAAGCTATATCCCTTCTGATGTGATGTGGTGTAAAAAAGTCAGATTGCAGTGTGGCTTTAGACTTGCACAATTTGCCCTACTATACACAAAGGAACCCCATTCAAGAAGAAACTAAAAATCCATTTTTATTAATAATTTTTTGGAGGGAAAGAAAAACGACATATTTACATACATGTTTACAAACACTTGCATAAAATAACTTTTCCTTTCCTTTGAAAATTTTTTTTTCATTTGGCAAAAGATTAAAACATTATTTACCATAAGCAGTGAAAGCCAATACCTTTATAAATGGTCATGTCTCCGATAGGCTTAAAAGCTATGTAAATTTGACACCAACATTTAGAAGGACAATGAACGAGTAGGATTACTGATAGGACTGCTCTATTAGGAGATAATACTGAAGTGATGAGTGATAATTAAGAATATGAAATACAGTAATTACATGCTTATAGGGTCTTATTCTCCCTGTTGTGTTTCAGTGAAGGAGGGAGAAAAAGAGTAGGAAAGAGTCAGAGGGAGAAAGAGCAATAAGGAGGCTGGTTTTGGGAGGCCAGAGTTGTTAACGGGGGGAAGGGGAGATCAACCATCTGAGAACACCACTACAAAGGGAGAATGTGCCCAAAATCATGTGCCCAAGCAAACGTGGCGCTGCTGTGAGGGTATCGTATCTCCTAAGCTCCACTCTCCGTTAAAAAAAAAGTTAAGGCTAAAAATACCACAGAATGGACAGATTACCTATGACAAGGAGCTACAGGTTTAAAACTACCTTGAAAACATTTCTCTACGGTAACAGCAGCCTTTTCAGAACTTTAAAAGCAAGCTTATTTTATTACTGTTGTTTTTTATATACAGAGAAAAAAATACAACAAAGAGGAAGGGAGGATGGACACATATCAGTATCTTTTCTCATTTACCTTAGGGAAATGTCTGTTTAAATGTTAGAAAATAATAAGCATTATAGAATTAAGCCAGTAATATTAGCGAAGTACCTGTTCCAATTACCTAAAAAGGAGGAGAGAAACAGATGAATCCTGGCATTTACTGCTCTAAAGGCCACATACATATAAGATAATTTAAACATACAGTATCTTTTTCTTGGGAATAACCTATTTAATTTTTCAATATAGTTTATATCTTTAAAAATAGTTTTAACTATTCATATTTTTGCACTATATTCTCCATTTGTAAGCCTCATTATCTTCATTGAAAGAACATTTTTCTTCACTGGACATGACAAAATCCCCACGCTCAAAAATCTCAGTATCTCTATTTTACTACACAAGCCATCTGCTTCTTTCTTGAGGGTGTTCCTAGGCTGATCTGCAAATGAGTGTAACATTTGGTAAAGGTTTATTCATTAAGAATATTAAGTGCCATAAGCTGTTATAAAAGAAGGAAGTAAAGTACATCTCCTTATCACAGTACTGCTCATCTTGAACAGAAAAACTAAAACTCAGTGAAAATGACTCCTTTTTCAAATATCTAGTTTCCTAAAATTGTAGAGAAGATACCAACAATGTAGACATTAAAAAGGGAGAGGAGAAGGAAGAATAATAGGGTAGAAACTAGCAAGAAAAGCTAAAGATCCTAATCAGAAAGCTTTTCATTACCATGTAGTAATGAAATTACTATAAAATTTCTGCTAAAAAATACCATTCTAAGCCATTGTATAGTAACAGTAATTTCACTCATATGAGTTGGGCACAGACACCTGAGGCTATTATGGACAGACATCTCTTCAGGTAAAGAGGTAAAATTTCAAGGAAAAAATAAAGGAAATGTGTTATACCATATCAAAAGCTATTATGATGCACAGAACCAAAGTTCCTTTCAAGTAATAAAGGGGTAATAATTTAAATACAACATATTTACCTACATTTCTATTAAATGAATCTGGAAATTAAAAAACATTGTTGATGCACAATCTCTACATTAACATTTAAAATGTAAATTACAATCAAGTAATTCTGAATCTAATGTTAACTCTGAAGTAAATACCTGAGTAGAAACTGATATCCTTTAGATATTCAATCCAAACTCCATTCAAAACGCCAGACCTAAATTTCAGCCTGTTTTAGTACTAATAATTGGTTTAACCTTTCCCCATTCAATAATGTAAACATTTATTTCAAGATTAGTTTTGTTAAGAGAAATTAATGTGAAGATTTTTTAAAACAGCAGAAAAAAAAATGCAAACCAGGTACTATAAGGTACAATATTTTCCTAACACACAAATAATTCTGAGAACAAAAATTATAAAGTTATCTGTGGCAGTTATAGAGATTTGATTTTAAACAGAAATTTTACAAATTTTTAACTGTTAAAACATGCATCATTGTTTCATCCAAGTTAATCTTCTCTGACAATTGTACGAAGCAGAACTTTCAGGAAAAGACTTACCCTGCAAGATTCATCAAATTAATAAACATCCAGAAACACAACATTTTCAAATCAACACAAGTACTTAACATTAGTGGAGGGCAGGGAGCACTTTTGAACCTTAAAAAGGCCAGGTTGTATTTAAATCCTTAATACAGAAGTACTGTATAAGTGGCCTACTGGTGATAGAAAATATGTTAACTTTTGAAAAGAGACAATTTTTTAAGCTTATTTTATTGATCAGGTTATCATGAGATTGTTCACATTGTAGAAGTCAACTTTCAGTAAAGACTTTATAAAAAGATATCCCCCATTTTTAATCACTTCGATATTTAGTGCTCAGGAAATGGGCCAGCTTTCTTACACATTTTAAAAATCATCTCTGGTTCTTATACCAGATTTCAAGCTATCATATTGAGATATCTGAAATGCCAAAGCCTTGTCTGGATTTAGGCAGCTGCTTGGATGTAACATGTCTAAAAAGTAACAAGATTAATTTTTTGAAGTAACAAAAATTATTTTTACAAATAGTTACTTTAACAGACTACAAGCTTATTCCAATATGCCACTATCGAAATTGTGGAGAGTCTCCACTTTAGGGCAGTTTAATGTATCCCAGGAGAAAGGCAGACTTATTCTTTTACCACTAACATTTTTCCCTCTAAACCATATTGTCCAATCTCATCACCCCGCTGACTTTTGACCATTTCTAACAGACAAATATAACCCCAAAGGTCAAATGTCCTGTCACGTACTCAAAAACACAGTAGAATCTTGAAGGCACCACAAGGCAGTTACACTGAGGGGAAAACACTATGTATATACTCTCTGGAATTTTTCTTAAAAAAATACAGAGATGTTTTAGGATGGTATTTTGTAAACAGAATAACTAATTAAAATATATTCTTCCAATATTTTGTTTTTCCTTTGGGAAAATATTTGTGCATGCTAATCTTAGAATGGCCCTAAAAAACAGAAATATAAACCTGTTTAAATTCATCTATATTCCATTTCACAAACCAAATCAATACAGCATAAATTTCACACACATATCACAATTTTTACATGATAAAAGAAAGAAGACTGACAATTAACATGTGTCTAAAATGAATGCTTCCCACATTGTTTTTTAAAAACATGTAAAACCCAGTATTCCTAATTCAAAAAAAGATATCAAAGAGCTATAAAAGATAAACTTACAATGCACTAAATTTAATGTACAGTTTATTCAAATTATAAACTCCATATTCCTTAATCCTTAATAAGATCACAAAAAAGTTTGGACTTAATGAGAATCATAGAAAAATCTCTGGGAAAATGATCCAGAAACTAAATTTATCCTTACAATCAGCGTTAGTCAAGGTTAATCCTGGTCCCTGACTATGAATAAGCAGGCCCTGGTAAGAAACGAGAAAGTAGGATCCAAGTAGGAAATAATCTATAATTTTAGTTGAACCAAACCCTTTTTAATTTCTACCAAAACAGGTAACTCACTGTGTCCTTCTTAAGATTTCCACCTAAGATATTTAGCTTGTATTACTACCTAAGAGTTTTTACTTTGAGTTTTTCCTTCGCTATGAAATGAAGCTAAGGAAATTAAATTAAACATGGATATAATTTTGAGACAAGCTAAAATAGAACACTAAAATACTTGTTTTAGATCTGGTTCAAAATAATTGTCTTTTTTTAAAGAAATCTTTCATATCTAACAAGAATACTAGTAATGACTTACTTCCCAGGTGAAAAGTGTTTTCAAGAAAAAGTGTTTTAGATGGTCCCAGACACTGACTCTGAGACAAGAATTCAAAAAACAAGAAGCTCATTTGGGAGGTAATCCCAGGGAACACTGGATAAAGGCATGGAAGTGAGACAGTGAAGAGGAGGAAGAAAATAAAGAATACATATTTAACAGTTTCCTGCTGTGGGCAATGAAGTCCAGTCCCACTGGAAACTCTTTAGAGGCAATGTGAAATACGCCTCAGAGTATCACCAGAAGGGCAAGTTAGCTAGAATAATTATCCTCCAACTCCCGTCCATCACTGGCTGAGGGCTGCTCCCAAGGCATTATCTTCCTAGCATTTCCAATCTGCCCTGTGTACAGATGAGACAATCCAAGGCAGAGTCACGGGTGCTTGCAGGACACTCTATGCATGGACTGGAAGGGTGAGAGCCAAGCGTTTGCTGCAAAGTCTCACCATCAGTAATTCACATACCAAATAACCTAAATTTCACTTTTGTCAGTGTCCCATTACAAACCAGCGGTGCATTTTAACGATGGCAAGCAACAGAATAGAATTTTTAGGTCTTAAACTTCCGAGAAAAGAAAATAGAAGTCTTCAGAGTTAGTAAAAGTATGGAGTACTTTAATCTACCAAAAGAAGTCTATTTTTGCCTAAATTAATCAAAGTAGACATGTACATGAATGATTCCCATTTTTATTAAAGTTGCAAAATCCCATTACTATTTGAATTTAACATATCTCAAACAGCCAGCACCAAAAACAAAACATAGAGTAGTAATAGTAAGGTATAGCATTTCTAACACATAGGACTGAAAATTAGAGGAACTGAGTTCTTGTCCTTGCTCTGATTACTAACCAGCCATGCAAATTCATGTAAGTCATATTATTTGTATGGGCCTGCATCAGGTTCTCTATCAATAATAAAGTAATAATGTCTCGCCTACTTATTGTAGAGACTAAGAGGAAAGAAAAAGTTGTGAAACGTTTTAAAAATTAAAAGTACAATATATTTAATAATAAGGTATTATTATTGTCATAAAAAGTCAAAGGTGGAAAGGGGTCATATCATTCAATTCTAACTCACATTAATAAAGAAAGAAACTCTGCTCTAGCAAAGAGCAGTGACTTGTTTCAGCAAATCCGTAGCAACTCATCAGCAAAGCTGAAAATGAATTCCAGTGAAAAAGAAGCTATAGTATCTTACTAGTTGAGAGTTGGCTCAACATGTCATTGGGCAAGCAGCTCAAGCACATTTTAATTACTGTTTTTAAAACTTTGTAACACTTCTAAATACCAGTAAACACCAAAAGATACTGTAAAATATGAACTAAGGACCTTGGGCCAGTGGTTTCAAATTTACCAGATCACTTACACTATCATTCATTTCATTTGGCACTACAAAGAGCCTGGGAATATTAAATTCTACCATCTTTTAAAATCAGTAAGGAAGCTGGTTTCCACAATTAAAAACTGAAAATGGAAAAATCCAATTAAAAAATGCTTCCAATTAAAAGGATTATACTTTCCTGTCCTTCAGAAAACACTTCATATGAAAACTCTCTTTTGTTCTCCTTGCTTTAAAATTCATCAAAATCGAACAAATTTTGTCTATTATATTAGATTCAAGTGGATAAATTTTAATAGAAAAGAAAACTTAGAAAAAATTCCATTTATGAAACTGTTAAGCTAAAAATACTTTTGTTAAATCTATCTACTTCAACAGTCTAAGTATTTAATTTAAAAACTCACAAAACTCTGTCATTCATATGTCATTTATATATCATTCTAGTGTTTGTGTTGGGTTTTTTTTGAGTTTTCAACATGTTCTAGTATTTCTTACTTAAATGTATATAACACCACGTTCAGTAAGTAATTTAGAGAATACGGTGGTCAGAAAAATTAAAATATTTTCGAAAAGTTGCACTGGCCGATTTAAAGACCAGAAGTCAGGTCTTGCACACAGCCAAATACACTTGGTCTTCAATAGCTTAATAATGGTATTTATATGCTCTTTGGTTTCACTACTAGGATGACAGGAAAAAAATAGGACTACAGCTAGTAAAGTTAAAACCTCACTGTACAGTATGAAATACACATTTAAACATTTTATAATGAAAAACCAATTGTATTAAATTATGGCTTTCAAAATCAGAAGAATTGGGTTTAAAAGTTTTTTCTATTCTTTTATAGGGTGTTGGCAAAAACCTTGTATTAGAGTTAAACTTACACACATAAGCAATAAATGTGACACATCTTGGGCACAAACCACTCTGAAATCCCCCAGAGAACCTTTAAATAAACAGCAAACCTAAAACTCTAAATTTCACATAGTACCCCCAAAAGCAGCATTTATCAATGAACTCATGATAGGCAAACAAATTCCATCCACAACAGTGACTTTAAAAAGACAGAAGTCCCAGTTACCAGCATCACTTGAAGTACTTTTACCAAATACAGCACAGTCAATAATAGTGTGACCTGTCACTCAGTCGTACTTAAGAGTAAAAGAGAAAGAAGGCAGAGGAAATTTATCTGCCAGCTGCTCTTGGCTCCCTTCCTAATATTCGGACATTCACATGTATAAAAAGAGCAAGCTCCCTCAACACCCTCTTCTGCTATGGTTATGGCTGTTTTAATGTTGAAGAAGCACCTGTTTAACAAAGTTAAGTCAATGATTTAAAGAACAACTTAAATTTATTTTAGTAAATAGAAACTTCTAGCTTATATTTAAATGTTTTAACTAAAACAAAAGTATATTAATTATTCTAAGGGTCCAGTGTTCTTCCACTAACATGTAACAATCAATTCATAATCTATGTTGAAAGTTAGTGTTAAATGATCAAAATCAATTTTTATTTAAAAATTACTGCCCTTGATAATTTTATACACATGAAGTAAGTTCCATTTTATTTGTACTAATTCCATTAGCTTTTTTTCAGCTTGGTGTTCCATCATTTTAGATCTACACCAATAATATACCCAGGATGATGGTGATGCTGAAAGTAAAGGATGCTACTCTGAGAACCACTGATCTAGCTTTTGAGTACTTCCAATGCTTTTATGAGGACACAGCTGATTTGCATTTAAAAATTCTCACACAGAACATTAAATGTGGAACCAGAAACTTCCATTTCTTAATTTTTCCACCAAGAACAACAAAGAACAACTCTATTCCTTCCTACACATGGTAATCAAGTATTTGGGGGGGGGGGAACTCCCTCTCTTTAAACTTATCTTCTCCAAAATAAATATTATCAATTTCTTTAACTACATCCACTCTCTATAGCACTCACGACTTTCATCATTCCAGATGCTTCCCTATGAACACTATAGTTCATAATGTCCCCCTTAATATGTAGCACTTACCATTCAACATAATATACACGTTTTAGACTGAATGTCAGGCTGCATGTGGTTTATTACACCTCCTAATCAGTAATAGTTCTACAACCACACTAGGTCTTTCAAGCAACCATACCCCAGCACTACCCAACTGCCAGTCTATGGACTAATACTAATCTTTGATGAAGTTTTCAGTGATCCAGAGTAAATGAGACCAAAACAGTGTAGTAATTTTCCCATCAACTAAATATTGGGCAGGGTGGGAGTGGGGGGTTAAATATTAAGGGATGGTGATGAAAGATGGTAGTCACAAAATAGAGTCACATTTTACCATATCTCTTAAATTATTGGTCTATGCCTAGAATACTCAGGTAAAAGGTTCATCTCATCCATCTTCTAATACCATCTACATAGCCAAGGGCTTAAAATAATTTCTATAATTTGCAACAACCAGTCACAACCTCCACTCATCACTCTTTTAATTTTTGGTAGCAAAGCAAAACTCTCAATGGACTTCAGCAAATGAAAGGGCTTCAAAGTGCTTTAACACTAGCTCCTAAGACCTCCCAGTTTCCTTTACCCACTTCCTTACTTATCTTTGTAATTCTACATAACACTCAAACCCAGCCATGTAGACTACATCAAATTAAGAGAGATATGGGATAATATAAACTTACAATCATTTGTTGCAGTTTAAATTACTGACCAATATTTGAACTACAAGTAAACTACAATATTTAGGACAGGGGATAGCAAACTATGGCCCATGGACCAAATCCAGCTGTATTTTTGTGTAAATAAAGTTTGAGTGAAACAGAGCCACATCCATTCACATACATATTGCCTATGGCTGCTTTTGTGCTACAAGTGGCAAAGGTGAATAGTTGGGACAGAGACTATATGGCCTGCAAACCCCCAAAATTTAGTATCTAGCCCTTTACACAAAACATTTGCCAACGTCTAATCTAGAGCAATAAACTATTTACTGGCAAAGAAAAATGTGTGACCTGCAACAATAATCAATGACTAACTCTGGACATACCACCCACACTGGAGTATCTAAATATAAACACTGGGATATCTGAATAGTCCTTTATCCTACTCTGTATGAAGATTTGTTGCCCACCCAAGACAAAGCATTTACTTACCTGCTCACTGAGCTAATCTTTAACATACATTTCCCAACGCCTCACTAGTAGAATAGTGAAGAATCCATGAATATACTGCTCTGTGCAATCTACGGTTAAAAAAAAAGTTGCTGCAAATAACTCACAAGTACATAATAAAGAAGAAACTGTACAGAACTACATAATAATTTCCTTTACATTTTAGATTTCAAATACAAAACACTTTTAAGGCACTTAAAGTAGAAAAGCTTATTATTTAGGTAATAGTAACTGTATTGAATTATGCAAATTAATTTCCCTTTTGTGTTAAGACTTTCATTTTTATGTATGCAGAGTTGAAATTAGATAAAACTTCTAATCTAATTTAATCATGTAGCTTTTTAACATTTAAGTGACACCAGAATCTCTAAAGAATAGTCCCAACACTAAAATACTTTGATACAAAAATGTCCTTAAAAGATCACTTCCACATTTTACAGATGAGAATGTCTCAATAGAACACAAAATATTTATGGTAAGAGAACTCAACAGTGGCACAGACTGAACTAGAATCCAGTACTCAACTACCAGTTTGGAACTCTTTCTACTTCATAATTGAGTATGAAAGATATGCTCATATTCTAGGAAAGGGTAGAGTGATGGTGAAATATTCCAGAGTTTCAAATGCACAGTAAACATATTCACAGGGGTGTCACCCACTCAAGCTAAGCAATCCTCTCATGTTTTCTATTAATCAATCAACTACAAAATCACAGAAGGAAAAAAAAATGTATTCACGGTAAAGCCACTCTTACTAGAATGATCAAAAGTACAACCAATTATTTGCTTAACAAATTGTCAAAAATTTAGAAAATAATAATCAATAGTGGAGAAGGGGAAGTATGATGGGTAGTCATGTATTGCTAATTTGGTACAAACTTTCTGAAGGGTAATTTGGCCATATTTAAAGTGCCTAAAAAGTTCTCACCATCTAAACCAATTATCCCACTCCCATGAATATATCCTTAAGAACTAGTCTAATATACAGTTCAAATTTCACATACAAAGATGTTCATCCCACTATTATTTATAATTGTGAAATACTAGAAACAATCTGATATCCCAAGAGAGAACTGGTTCGATTATGGTATATATTCATACAATAAAATATTAGGCAGCCATTTTTTAAAAATCACACTTTCCAAGATATGGGGGAGTACTTAGGAAGTTATAAAAAGTAGGATATACAACTATATGGTCAATATAATCTCAATTTTGTTATTATGCACACACACAAACACATATACACACTCATACATATAAATAGCATAGACAAAGACTGAGAGGAAATACAAAAAATATTAACAGCGTTATCTCTGGATAGTGAAGTTGCAGACAATTTTTTCTCTTCTTTATCCTTTTCAGTATTTTCTAAATTTTCTATAATAATCATGTATCCATTTTATACTCAGAAAATAATAAAAATGCACTCTGTAGTCAAGTTTAAAATGTTTATAGTCTGTATAATAAATAAGGAATAAATATTTATGGTACTCAAAAGTATACCTAAGTGATGGGAAATAAATCATTAACGTGTACAAGTATAATTTCCATACACATATAGGTGGGTAATTTTGAATCCAAAACATTATTTTTTCTCAATTCTTGAGTATAGAAAGTTGATATTTAGTAACTAAGAAATGCAAATCTTTAAATAAAATTGGTGCAAGGCATCTAAAAATTGTGCTATTCCGGCATAAGACTGAAGATACAAATGCTCTCCAGTGTGATGTAGATACCCAGTGTTATACTGAAACAGGTATAATCTAATACATGCATGGTGGCCAATAATTAACTAATCAAATTATATATATTTATATATCTTTTCCCCCCGAAGTGACTAGGAATGGTCTATGCTAAAAAAAGAAATACAACACCATACCATTATTTTAGTTGGAAGAGCCGCACCAAAAATCATGACAAAAAAATTTGTAGAACTGTAAGAAAATCCAGTGGCTTTTTTTGTTTTTGTTATTGTTAATGATTTCTTGCTATAAATTCAAATAGAGAGTCAAACTGCTTAAAAGCACTACAAAGGCATAGCAGTAGTGTTTGGTCTGCAATGATTTGAAAATCACTAAGAATACTCTCCAACATTTCCTCATTTGCAGACTAGTGCCTATCAAACACAATCTTTGAAGGAAAGGACTACATCTACATTCTTTTACCAATCTTGAATTTATATCGTTACAATATAGTAATGACACAAAGTGATGTCACACACAAAAAGGCAAACTATATGTAATTTTAAAAGCTAACTTTAAAATATGATTCTATCTGTGATAAAAAAAATCACATAAATATGTAAAAAATAAAATACATCCTAACATATCTCTACATGAGCTGAAGTTACCACTTTTAACATAAAAATTCTGAGATGGAATTAATAAAAAAACAATTTTTTTATGTACCACAGAGCAATAAGTTTAAATCAGACTATTTTGAGTTGTGTAGCCCTTTATTAGCAACTAAAATAGAAGGTATCTGTTGTACAACACGGGTAGTAATTGACTATAACTGGAGATTTATTATATTCTAATACAGATCATTTATAAATGCAATTTCTTTATTAAAAAGCTTCCACCCTTTTTTGTTTGTTTGTGTACAATTTGCAAAACTATTCTGAAAGCGGAATATATGTGCACAAGTCTGCAAAGAGTGCAAATTTAGGATATGGTAAATGCTTTACAAGTTACTCTCAAAAAAACTGTCTCCCACAACTGGGCCTTTACATTGCCATCTTTTTTGATCAAAATATTTTGATGCCAGCCTTCCTTCCACTGCCCTAAACTATAAAGCATTTTTTAATGAGTTGAAATTAAGGAAGGACTACACCTACTAGAAAAGAAGAGAAGAAAGTTCTATTAGTTTGAGGTTTCAGAATCCCCCCAAACCAGGACCAGTATCTTGGTAAGGGCTAGGCTGGGACCCCGGACAGAGAATGAGTATGTGCAGGTGGCATCCCTGAGGATTCAGAGCTTCAGTGGACCGTGAGTGCTCCCGCTGCATAACTCACTGAACTGTCTTGCCAGTTTCTACACTGGCTTGACTGGGCATAATTCAAAAAGGAAAAGCTCATATTCATTCCATTCTTCTGGAGCTCTGTGATAGCCTGGGGGGGGGAAAGAAAAATTAGTTACAACAGACCTCATAATAAAAAAGTAAGTACTCTTTGAATGTGTTGGTGGCTTAACTTTGTCCGCTTCACAGCTGAAGCCTAGATTCTTTTCTCTTGATTTGTTTCTTGAATATCTTGTTACATATTAAATAGGTAAAACAGAGGACTCCTTATTTCATTCTCTCAAAGAACTTCTACTAACCTAGCTTCTTGATAAGTATCAGTCATCTTTCACCCTACCTTTATTATATTTAATAAGGCCACTTTCAAGAAAAATATACCTCTCTTTTCTCTAAACCAAATCGGAGCCACTTCTGTCATGAAATACTGGGGTCTCTTCTTTGTCTAAGTTTGACGAAATGTGAAATATATATATAAATTAAGTTCTAAATCTAAGAGGTAAACCAGGATTTTTACTTTAATTGTGGATTAGTTCATCATTTACTTCATTAAAATTTTATTTGCTCCAATTCAGACTTTAGGAAATTAGTGCAGCTTACCTAGTTTAAATTTCAAGAATTAGTTTAAAGCCCTGAACAGGCTCTTCTTCCAGCCAATACTGCTTAAGAGAAAACCATTCCTAAAAATCCACAATGTACTAAATCAAATCACACTAAACGAACACTGGACTTCAAGGTCCTACCCTACCCTGTTCTAGACTAACATTACCTTCTCCATGATTTCTCTGCCTCTCCAAACAATGAACACATTATTGCTTCCTCCTCTCATTCCTGAGTATATACACTTTCTTCTTTCTTAAAAAGTCTCACATTTTCTTTCAGGAATGCCATACTGTTTTATTTATTAGAGGAAAAATTATTGTTATTATCTCTTTCAAAAATCCAACTACCTGAAACTTCTGCCTCTTACTACTCTTTACATGAAATATTATTGTTATAAAGAGAAAAATATATACATGCCATCTGTCTTGTGTTACTAAATTATGAATATCTGAAGTTCAAGAACAGAATCTTCTGTTTATTTTTTATGGAGTCTACAACATTAAATAAAACCAAAAAATTAATAAGGTTACTTATTACCAAAGGTTACTTTTGCTTCTATTTGTAAAGAACATAATGGCTGTGAGTCAAGAGAAAAACTAGGCTTCTATTCTAAATTATTTTTCTATATTTAAAAGAAAGCACTGGCCTGTCTTCCAGTAAAAACTTTATTCATGTAACCAAAATAATGGAAATCCAAATTATCTTAAGTGTACTAAAAAGACTATTTACTATATATACCTAAAAACAATGCTAATAAGGTAGCACAGATGATAATAATTAAGATATTTTGAAACATCACAGGATCAAATGTTAAAAATCAAGGCTTCCTAAGGATACTCACATTTAATAACACCCCAATGGGATGTCTTCCACATATAGTATTATGGTATTTCTTCAAGTAATTGCTAAAAGATACGGGGTCTAATTGTTCTATAATACTCATACCCTAAAAAAGGAAGAGAAAAAGAAGATGAAAGACAAAGAAAAAGGTACATAATTTATTATTTTCTCATGACATTTTAAAACTGTTACTTAGAGCTAAAAACCATAATTTTTTAGTTAAAGAGAAGTAAAGAAAATACATTAAGTAATCCTTGTGAAATATCCAACTCATTCATCAAAGGTAATCTCATTATAGTCAACTCTAAACAATATGTATACTTTAGTAACAGAACACTTCCAATCCTCAGTTTTAGTTTTTTCTGACCTCCTGGTATGTTTCTACAGCACCATCACCAGTTACCACTTGGGTCACAATCCTCAAACATTTCACAATTTTACATTTTTCTTATATAAATATATTTACGAAAGTAAATCTGCTGTGAAAATGTTCATATAAAATCTAAAATTAAATTTGACATATGGCTGGGTTTTCCCCATAACCACCATATTTCTCCTGCCACTGGCATAAATAATTAAAAGTTTATTATAATTTAGCTAATTCCATAACATACACTTAAACATAACATGCAAGGCATTCTGAATTATCAGTATGTGATAAAAAGATAGCACAAACTAAGAAAAAGCTACCATATTTTAATTAATTTAAAGCTCATAAAAGATAAATGCTTAAGCAAAATAGTCCTTCTTTGAATAGTTTTTAAAAATCTTTTTCTCTCTTTATACTTTCAACTATAATGCATTATTTTTAAGATTTTAATTCAGAATCAAAAATCTTATTAATATTATTAAAACAACCACTATGACTTGGACACTTATTCACACTAAATTCCATACTCTGCAAATGCATTTAAATAATGTGTTCATAGTACAATAATAGAGAGCACCTTTAATAAAGCAAATAAATCACTGATTCTCATTCATTCACCAATTACCTTACCTTGTTTTCTAATTCAGGTAAAATATTTTACATTTGTGTCCAACAGACTGGACTAACATACTCTGAGAGGAATGTAAATTGTGGTTTAACCAAGGAATCAACTGCTATATTTTGTGTGGTTTTTAAATCATATTTCAACAAGTTTTAAAACAACAGCAGTGGAAAAGCACCTAGAGTAATCAGATGAACACTCATCTGAAAAATGACAGTAATCAGTAGATCAGTAGGTTGCATACAAGTACTGCAGTGGCAGCATGAAAATTTAATTTTATAAAGAACCTGTTTTCAGAGTATTCAAGTCATTCATAAACATCATCACACTTTCCTGCAAATACATCTGAAACATAGTTGTGTGTATGTAATCAACTTTCAATTGATTGCACATCAATTAGCCACTCTCAGATCTGTCCACAACCAGTGTTTAATGTGCTAAGTTGTTTTCCCTTACAGACCAGGAGGCTTCCAGGTCAACAGTCTCCAGTGACATATGGTGCAAGTTCAGAGAAATATGAACAAAAACTTAAACCTAAGATAAACAATTAGTATCATGATTCTGGTACAAAGAAAATGACACAATATATTTCCAAACCAAGTAGTAATGCAGAGATGGAGTTACAAATCTCTTCCATACATATGGATAATCAAGATATAACTTCCTACAAGATGAAGAAACTGAGGCATTAAAAAAAAAAAAACAGTTAAAAGCTTGCCTCTAAATTTCTAATCTGAGGCTCTTTCTCACTGACTTACTCTTTACTGACAATTCTTTAAATACTCTCACATAGTTGTAACTGGTACACACATTTTGAGAGAACTTTTATTGTTTCTGGATGAAGTTGGGACAGCTTACCTTAAATAGAATTCTAGTCATTAGCAAATTAGGCAACACTGAGGTTCTGTTATATGTTTTAATATTAAAATCTTAATGTACATTTTGAACAAACTTATCACATTTATATATTGACATGAAGAATTCAAAGAGAAGAAAACTTAATGCTCAAATTTGTTAAAGACAAAGAATTCAAAATGGCTGGCCAAGAAGCTTCATAGAGAAAGATATAAAGTTATACATGTAGAGAAGACACTACTAAATAACGTGTTCAAAATGGTTAAATTACAGAAGGGAAAAGAAAAAATTGAGATGATGAAAACTAAGGGATTAAAATTAAATTTTTAATTCCCTGAAGTGTGTTATATACCTACTAGGACAAGAATGAATTCCATTACAATCAATTCTCTGACAAATAAAGATAGTGAAAGGGTATGCACTTTTATAAAGGGATACAGAGAAAAAATAAGGCTTTTCTCATGAGTGAAAGTCTCCAATTGGAAAATTCATAAAGTATTGCAAACAACAGCAATAATGATAATGAGAAAGAGGATATCCATTAAGTAATACAGAACATTGGCATATATTCTTTTGTATATATTTATATTTTGATGCTAACAATTTTTAAATTACTGTTACCAAAATTCCAAGGAGATGAAAATGCTAATTTAATACTACTGTCAAAATTCGCAGAAGATGAAGAAACTAAGTGCTTCTCAAATATGCTTAATCTTCTATTCCCTAAAATACTAGAAGATATGATCAAAGAATCTGAAGTCCAGGTGATGAAAATCTTGCCTAGGGCCTAGCACATTGAGAATCTGTTGGCATGAACTTAAATCTATATGAAGCAGTGAGGATCTAAGATACAAAACAAACATCATGAACTCCAAAAGCCTATATCCACCACGATGTGGGTTTCTGAGAAATTTAGCAACTTCAGCAAGAAATCCTCAGACTGAAAGCTAACTCTCTATCTTGAGGGGGGACAAGGGCAGAGGGAATCTATCATTATGCTGACTCTCCAAGTAATGAGTAAAAAAGCCTGTAATGTCAAATCCCAAGTGGCAATCCTAAACTGAATACACAGTTTTAACTGACAAAGCTGAAAATTCAGGACTCTGATTAAGACAACAAAAATCTTCCCTTTTAAAAAAAGTTTATCTATATATGATATTTAATTTAAATTAAAAATTTTCAATGTTTATTTATCTTTGAGAGAGGGAGGGGGGAGAGAGAGAGTGGGGGAGGGAGGAGAAGGAGCGGGGGAGGCGCAGAGAGAGAGGGAGACACAGAATCGGAAGCAGGCTCCAGGCTCTGGGCTGTCAGCACAGAACCCCATGCAGGACTCAAACACATGCACTGGGAGACCATGACCTGAGCTGAAGTCAGATGTGTAACTGATTGAGCCACCCAGGTGTCCCAAATTTAATTTAGTTTTAAATATTATCACCCAGAAGCAATCTCCCTCTAAAGTAACAAGCACAAAAAAGGAGCAAACGTTTTTAGAGGACTTTAAGACATAAGAACTAAAACCATGTCTTTTTATTACTACAAACACACAATTAATCCCATATTATCATTGAGGCCTCATTTTCTAAAGTAAGGATATATATATATATATATATATATATATATATATATATATATATTAGAGAGATGAGTATACATTTAGGGAGGCAAGGTAAGAAAAGGAAATATTCTGCTTTCTGTAAGAAACGACAAGATAAAATCTTAGAGTGAAAGAAGTTTTATGGGGGAAAAAATCACCCTAAAGACAGTAGTGCTAAGAAGCAACATACTAATAAATAGCTCTCTTAAAAGAAGATATTATAAAACCTTGGCCTAAGTTCAAGAAAGAATAGGAGTAGACAAATATGAACAATTTCACTTACAAAAGAATAGGAAGAAAAGTAGCTCAAGTTCAAATTAAATGAAAGGACTACTAATAAATTTGGAAGGAAAATACATTACAAAGATGGCTACAATGACACTTTCAGATCCTCTTTGCCGAATCGTAAATAAGCTAGCAATGTCCATAATGACACATTGGTCTACATCAATAGTGGTACAGAAAAAAATTACGTTATGTGACATATATAAGATATGTATGTATGTACTTATGTATCTTTAATGTTTCTAGTAAATAATCTCCAAAGTACACAAAAATCAATGTCTTAAAGTATGTTCTGCTTTGGTCACTATGATTACTGAAATTGCAAAGTACTAATTACCAAAAACATAATCAGGAGCCAATACTATTGTAACACTTCCAGAATCTATATCTCCTGTAACTAGTTACTTTTTTTTTCCCCAATTACAACATCTGGAAGATCCAGTTTATTTTCCTATATATTTTTCTTTACATATCTTTTTCACATAATTCAATTCCAAGATATTCAAATTTTAGAGATATAATTATTTTGCAATAAGAGGAAAAGCTGTTTTTCTTCTGCTTTTGGAACCTAGAAACCCTTTTACTTACTTTAGTAACTATATGTAATAAGATTTTCCTGATAACAAAAAAAGAGCCAAAACTTTATTACACACTAATTTTGAACAGATTGTACCTAAAATTTTATAAATAGTTTTTCATTTTATCAAACTTCAAAAGGCATAATAATTACAATTCAGAATTGCTAACATTTGCTAATACATCTAGAGAACCATCCAATTATATTTGCTCTCAAAAGATTGCACACATAAACTAAAATATGGTTCTCGAATGAAATAATTTATAACATAAAATGGCACTTTGGAAAAGGAATATACAGAGGGATATTCACCATTTGGTTAGATAAATCAGTTAAAAATCAGGTTATATAAGAGTCTAACAGTGAGTGTACATATATACATATATGCATAAAGACATACATACGTGATTATATGTATGGAACTAGCCATTCTGATTATTTCAACCCATTTACTCCAATCCCCCAGAATTGACTTACAACTTGAATTTAGAGCACGCTAATAAAGGAACGGAACACTTATGAGCCATTTAAAAATTCTATAAATAGAAAGGGACCACAAAAATCAGACTCCAAGTCAACTATCAAATCAAATATCAAATTCAAACATATTAATAAGAAGCAAATACTCAATATTCAGTAATTGTATCCCAGTCTATTTAAATAAAAATTTAAAAATTATGCCCTGGTGATTTTGGACATCTAAAGTATGGTAAATCGGATGCAGACTTAGAAGCCAATCTTAAGCTTACTGGTTCTACATATACTTTTGAACAAAAGTTCTAATTTCAAAGACTTAGAAGCTACCAGAAAAGGCAACAATTTCAGGAGAATTATGAGAATGATGCCAACAGATAAATGTTACTCTTTTTGCTCTGCCTCAAAGTAAGAAACCAAGGTCTATCTGCCTAACTGATAATATACATCAAGAAAGATAAACAAAGCTACTTCTCTTAATAATAGCTAACAATCAATATAGAATTAGAAGACTAAAAGAATTGGGGCGCCTGGGTGGCTCTGCCAGTTAAGCGTCCGACTTCAGCTCAGGTCACAATCTCACAGTCCATGAGTTCAAGCCCCACATCAGGCTCTGTGCTGACAGCTCAGAGCCTGGAGCCTGCTTCAGATTCTGTGTCTCCCTCTCTCTCTGACCCTCCCTCGTTCATGCTCTGTCTCTCTCTGTCTCAAAAAATAAAATTAAAACATTTAAAAAAATTAAAAAAAAAAAGAAGACTAAAAGAATTAAGTACGGATATTTATATATAAATATATATACATATATATATACACACACATAGAATAATAAATAATATTAAAGTTTTTAAATGTGACCACAGTTCTAGAGAGTTCCAAAGAATGGCACTATGTTTGGTGACTTCAGAGCACTGGGTAAACTAATATTTTGGGGAGAACATCTCTCTGTGCTAAAAGCATCAATTCATGGATTCACAAATTCTTACCTGTGCAAAATTAAATGTTGCTTAATTAAAGTTGACTAATGATTTAAAGAGCTGAATAGAAAACAAGGGAAGACAGATAAATAGGAAATTTTGTTCTACTTAAACAGATTAGGGGCTATAGTAAGACAGTTTAAATTCACCTAACAAAGCAAATTTAGGAGTAAAAAGATGTTAGGACTCTTTCCATACTACCAAAAGGTGATCTCCTGGGGCAGGTACGGGCAAGTCTATTTTGAAAAAGTTCCATGGATGATTTAGGTTATAAAGATAAGGTTAAGGATTACTATAGTAGACAATCTTACCTCTGGTCTGGCTCTGATTACCATCTCCCTGTTAGAACTCTCAAACTTACTCCAGGCCTATTCTCTGGGCTTCAAGCCAATATAGTTAATTCCTTAGCAAAGCTCTGTTTAATACTTCTGAAAGAGATCTCAAATCTACCAACTTCCTTCCATATCCACTTATACCACCCTAGTCCAAGTTACTATCATCTCTCCCCTCAACTACTGCCCATGTCCATCATTACTACTCTTGAACCTTATGTAGAATCCATCCTCTACACAACCACCAGAATAACCTTTAAAAGTATGTGATTACATCATTTTCACTTCCCCTTGTACTTACATACATTTCTTACCCTAGAATATAAAGTCCTCCATTATCTGCTCTCTGTCTGTCCCTCCTGCCACAGCTTGTACCATTCTTAGCCTTACCTACTGCACTCCTGCGACACTGTCCTTTTTTTCCTTTTCTTCACACACCAGCCTCTTTCCCATCTTTGCACGGGCAGTTCCCTCTGTCAAGAATGCTCACTCCTCAGATCTGAATTTGGTTTGCTCCTTCTTACCATCACTGTCTCAGCTTAATGTCTCTCCTCAGGGAAGTATTTCTACAATCCCTCAGTCACCAATCACTCAAATCATTTACCATTTCAAAACCCTTTCTATATTTTCTGTATAGCACATATCACTATTGGAAACTAACTTATACATACCCTTACCTTTATTTTATATATATATATATATATATATATATATATATATATATATATATATATCCTCCTGTTAGAAAAAAAGTTCTGTGAGAGCAAGTGTGTTTACTGCCATATCTCCAACAGTGCCTAGGACTGTAAGTGCACTCAAAAATAACTAGCAAAATGAAAATCCAAATGCCTACCTGACTGACATGTCCACTTGGATATCTTAAAGGCAACAGCAAATATAACACATCCTTAATGGGATTTATGATTTCCCTACTTCCTAAAACATCAGTCCTATCTTCTTGTGCTTTAAACCTAAGTGAATAGTACCAACACCCAACCAGCAGCATAAGTCAGAAATTTAGAAGCTATCCTTGATACTTCCTTCCTCAGCAAGTTCAAGCAATCTCCAAGTCCTATCATCAATCTATCTCTTAAATACACTGAATATATCCACTCTGTCCCTCTCTTCCACCATCACCACCCTATCCACTGTCTAAATTACCATCTGTCACCTGGATTACCAAACTGGTCTACTGATTTCTCTTCTGACCTCCCACCAGCCTACTTGCTACACAGCAGCTATGTGATCTATTCAAATACAATCTGATTTTATCACTTTCCTATTTAATACCCCTTAAACAGCCTGCTCCAGATTCTCTAGCTTCATTTCTCACCGCTACCCTGTCCACTCTTCCATTGATTCACTCAATACCTATATATATTTAGTACCCAGTGAAAGGCTGAAAAAAAAAAAAAAATGGACAAAGATCCTGATCTCATAAAGCTTATAACCTAATAGGGAAGGGTATCACCAAACAAATCAACAAATAACAAGTCACACAGTAATTAATATTGAGAAGAAAACTTAAGTAGGGTAGGGTCATAGAAGGACAGTTTACCATAGGGGCGTAATGGAAAGTTGTGGGCATATTTTTGCGAAGTCCCAATAATTAGAAGACGCTACTGGGGAACTTAGTGAGTGGGGTCCAAGGATACTGATTGTCCTCTAACACAGAACTGTCCTCCACACAAATAACTGTTCTCATCCCAAAGCACTCTGACATGTCCACATAGATGAAACAATCATGTATAATTCTTTATACCCTTAACCCTATTTTACATATAAATACTAAGAAGTTTTGCCTGGTTTTAATATACAGAAGATTCGCCAGGAATTTCCATATCACGTAAACTGAGGGAAGGCTATATTTTGTTTAGGTTACAACTGTACTAAGAATTATTCACCATTTTGGGAAATTGAGTCACCCTGCAACACAGCTTAGTAATGTGAGTCACAAATACAAAATAACTGTTTAGGTCTGGATTGGTAGCTCTTATATTAATGATACAGTGTGGAAGCATTTAACTACTTCATAATGTCTCCTAATATAGTTGGCATCTGGGTGCTTACACTATTAAAAAATATACTAGTTTATCATAAATTACTTTCCTTTTATTTCTTTTTCATATTACAGTTAGGGTATTTGCTTAATTTAATTATGTATGGAGGAAGATTATATTCACTAATTCATTCACTTGAAAAATATTTATTGAGCACCTACTAATGTTCTACTCATGACTCTAAGCACTTTGGATACGTCAGAGAACAAAATAAATTTCCTAACAAAACTGTGATAAGTACAATATTTAGTTTGTTGAAAGAAAAACTGCAGCAGGGTTAAGTGGATTGGGAATGCTAAATGGGTATGATGCAAAATTAAACAGGGCAGCCAGTACCATTGGGAAGGTGAAGCAGAGCAAAGCCACAGAGTAAGTGAGACAGTCGAGTGTAGAAAGGGCAAAAGTCCTAAGCTAGGCACACGTATGTCATTTTCATGGAACAATAAGGAGAGTGTGTGTCCTAAATATCTCTTACATCTCTACACCATAATAGCTTCTAAGTCTGTTCAATGACTACACTGTAAGTTCCATGAAGTGGGAGACAATGTTTTCTCTTCTTAACATCTGCAATACTTCACACAGTACCAGACACGCATTAGACACCCATTAACCACTTGCTACATGAGAAAAATAAATGACAACAGAACCAGAAAAGTTTTCTGAGGCAAGTGAGCACTAAGCCTCAGAAGAATAAGATCAGAAGGAGAAGCCAGAAAAGAATTAACTGAAACAACAACATCATAAAGGCAAAAAAAAGTCAGTAGATTAAAATCCAAACAAAATTCCAAAGCAAAAGTGTTCAGACATAATTGGATCTACAAGATCCAAGTAACAAGATAAATTTAAATATGATAAAATCTCCTAAGTAACTAAATTTGCATTCATTCCATTTTGCCTTTAATAAAATATACAAGATAATAGCCCAGCTATAGTTTTAGATCCAGATTCTTTACTAAAATGTTTTATCTACTTTAGACTAAATATTCTTGTACTAAAACATATGCATAAGGCTTTTCAAACAGGGGTAAAGTTGATTTTAACAGATCACAGGCTTAAAGTCTGATGGAGTTTAAAGACAATTTAGAGACCACCTACTCCAAGTCTCTTATCTTAGAGATGACAAATTGAGGACTAGGGAACTAAAATGATGTCAAAAGCCAGAGCAAATTAGTGATTTATCTGCTATATTTAATATTCTGTTCAAATTAGAGATTCATCTATATTTAGTATTCTGTTCAAATTAATGATGTATCTGCTATATTTAATATTCTGTTCCAATCAGTGAGATATCTGCTATATTTAATATTCTATTTTAGGTAAAAAAAAAAAAAACAACAAAATTATTTGTATGACTTTTTAAATATGAAAACAAGTACTATGACTACTGTACTACTTCAAGGAAAATGACAGCAAGATCAATGTCTACTGTAGTCCTGGGCCATGTAAGAATACAATCATATTTTTAAATTCTATATATAAAACAACAAAATGAAACACCATTTCAGAAAATCCAAATGGCCAAAAGATACAATTAAATAATAAAATAAACTAAGAATTTGCTGTGGTTGTTTCTGCTTAAAAATAAGTAATGGCATTAGTATCCTGTCTTCCCTAAACCTGAGACACTCCCCCAAATAGCATCTAAAATCCAAATCTAATTATTCTTAGTCTCATTAATCAGAAAAAGATAAAGGAAATTTGAACTAATAGAAAAGGGATTATTTTTATAATCAATATTCATATGATGATAAACTATATTTTGCACATTTAGTTAGGTAGGTAGGGAAAGAATTATTAGTCCACTGTATAATTCAACATATTAAGTCTTGAATCACTAAACTGAAATGAAAGAAAACACCTTAGAGCATTAAAACCCACACCTGAAAGACTTACCATTTTATCTAGATGTTCAATGGATCTATAAATCTCCCCCTGGGATTCATCATAGTAACTGTAACGGAACCTTTGACCTTGAAACAAATATCATGTACAAAATAAAATAGGGAAAAATTAGAAGCTAAAAAGAAAGCAAGCGCTTACCAAATAATTTCAGTTCTCATGGAGGGCAAAGCACAGCTTAAGCCTCTGAGAAAATCATTCCCAAGAGCCCTTGTACATAAAAATAAAAGGCATATTTGGGAAGGTGATAAAGAAATGATATATCAACAGTGTTTTATGATGTTAAAAACTATTTCAAACTGTAGAACCTTAAAGTGACGAGCAATACAAAAGACTAAGGAAACAAAACAGCTTAAAAGTTAGAAGCAATGTTAAACATATTGTATCAGTCTGTAACGGAAGGTAAACCCAAAGAATACGATTCAAGGAAATTTGGTTTAAGAAAACTATCTCAATGTAACAAATCAATGGAAGCTTAGCTTTTGCTGGATAAGTACAAAGATTTGATCTCTATTACAGAAAAAAAAATTGCAGGTCAGAGAAACACATGGCTTATGTGATTTTTATGACCTCAATAAAAAAATTTATCTCATTTTTGAAAAACTCTCTACTTGAAAAAGCAATACAGGTGCCTTAAAATAGGAGGCACAAAAGAATAAATATAATAAATAGTCCTACTCTGACAAAATCTCAGTAAGAGTACAAGCACAGAACATTCAACGTTTAGCTCTTCTCCAAGAAAGAGAGGGTAAAATGGAAGAAGCTTGAAAAGAAGACAGAAAACAAAAGGCTCAGGTAATACATTTTGCTTCCTACTATAGTTACATAAAAACCAAAAGTTAAATATATTCATAACTAATTGTGGTTATCTTATTCCACTGATTATGTTGTATTTCAGATACACCTACACTTGTATTTATTTCTGTGATGCCTATGTAGGAACTCATTACTTTTGTATTTAGTCATTTTTAAGGATCCATCAATGCACTTAAAAAGTATTAGAGTATACCAGTCATGTATGCACACACTATGTGTCTTGTAGCTTCATTTTTACAGCAAAGTTCACATATACAATTATTATCTTCACACCCGAGAAGATGGGTTTCTCCAGCTGGATAATTATGATTTCTAAGTTTTCTGTTTAATCTTACTATAAATGATGAGCAACGGAAAATAAAAAAACTTCTTTGATGCTCTTTTTTGGAAAAAAAAAACCACACATCATAGTTCTCAACACTTCCTTTACATGTTGATGTTGATCATATTTGATGGTCATCTTTCTATAATATACTGTATTTCCTTAACTTTTATATTTTAGCTTTTCACATACATTACTATGTACAATTACTCAATGTAGCAGTTCTTACTTTCCCTCAAGAGCTTCTATTAAATCAGTATTGCATCTTATAATTCATGATATCCTAGAATCAGCAATAGGATTCTAAGATGATTATCTGCTTTCTGGATACAACAACTTTTTTTGTAAACAGTGAAGATTACTAAATGTTGCCATAACTGTGAGATCCATTACAGTCCTTGCACTGAAAAAATTCTTACATAGTGACAATTCATCACTCAAGGCCCCTATGTTAAATAACTCATCATACATTTCTTTCAAAATTTAGAGTTAGGCTTAGTTTTGTTTTTCTTTACAGAATGTACGTACTTACTCCTACCTAATAATGAGAACTCTATAACCCTATTTTTCCTATTTTCCAGGTGGCTATTGGAAGGCTCAAAGACAAATCTAAAGCCTGTCCCAATAACTCATTGATTCAATTCATTAGTACGAAATTTCTACTTCTATTTCAAAGTTGTTTTGATAGAGTTATGCCAAATCATTTGTGAAATGAATGAACAATTAAATGAATAATCTTAGACAAGAAAATTCTGACTCACTGTCAACTATAGTAAGAGTAATATCCTTGGAAGCAATCACAGTGAATATTCTTCGAACTTGAACTGCTTCAGGTTTATACTAATGTATTCTTTTTCTTGCTTCAGGAAATAGCTATTAGTTTTAGCTGTCAATAAACCCTGTGACTGGGACACAATTATCTAATCTGAAAACTGCTACTCTTCAGGTGCAGAGTAAAATGCATGGACTTTGTGATAACCATTTGCTACTGAAAAGTCTTTTCTGCGTATTTCCAAGTTCGGAGCTGCCATTTCAAATGAATGAAGTTGGTCAAACCTGCCTTAATCATAAGTGAAAAGGGTAACTACTTGAAAATGCTGCCTTGTTCGTATGGACAGTTTTCAATGTAACATTCACTTAAAAGCTACTTCTGAAGAGAAAAATACAGAAAATGTTTCAAATGTTTTAAAATATTAAATCAGCATGTGATTTAAAAAGAAGGACAAAATACACAGAAGATTGATGAGCAAATGTTTCTAACATTTTGCTATCTACCTCTTGCTACTCTTTAGGTAGCTACCTTGCATTTTGTAGCTGAAGAATTGAGTAGAAATACTTATGAGCTCTAAATAATATACTGACTAAGTAGCTAAATCCACACTACATATAGCTACTACACTGAAAAAATACCTTACTTAAACAGCTCAAACTGTCTTTACAATAATTTTTGAAAATTGTACAAGCATTTAAAAATTACTTGAGTAATTCATTCTGGTCACTACACACACAGAAAACATCTAATCTGAAGTAAATAGTTTACATCACGCTAGCCTACATGTAGTGTTGGTTGTGAAGTAAATAGTTTACATCATCCTAGCCTACATGTAGTGTTGGTTGTGTAGGTGTGGGTTGGTGTGCACGCGCTCATGCATGCACACACTTTAGCTACACACCTCTTGGAATTTGAATGCAAAAAAAAAAAACACTTTTGTATCTAATTATTAAAAAGAAGTTTATCCAGATTTTATTTAGTGAGAAATAAGAGACATGACAACACTAGCACAATACACTGTTTATCAAATGCACCTTTAATCAAATATTTATTGATTTAAAATATATTATGATTTCATATAACTCATGATCAGACATTTGTTTTATAATACTTCTAACATTCAGTAAAGCTTATGCATCTAAACTGAGTAAATACAGTTGCCTATGTACCTGGAGAACTGGACTTGCATATTTTTATAAGTATGAATAAAGCATATCACATAGTAAGAGAAAATTACTTACCTGAAACTTATCCTTTCAGAAGGTACACTGGGAAAATGGATTCTTTGAGCCCCTGTTTCAACTCCAAGTATGAGCTTTCTAGCTTTAAGAGCCATTGACACTGCCCCTAGGGGCAGCACAAGCTTTGGAACTCCCCTAGTGAGTATGTCAGTAGTTTCTTCAGGTGCCTTCCCTCAGTTCTTTTCAAATTCAAAAGATGAGAGGAAAAATAACCCAAGAAAAAAAATCCTGTAAAGCAGAAACCTTACTCTTTGAGGGAAGGAGGGTAGCTCATTTGTGAATCCATTCCAGAGCACGCTTTCTGAGAAAAAGAAATACAGGTAAGTAATTTTCCCATCTCCAAAGGTGACTGGTGATTAATGAGTGGATTCACAGAGTGTGGAGAGTAAGCTCCAGGGATGTCTGTTTAACACACAACAATCAACTAATGAGGACAAACATAACAATGAATGGTACAAGAACCAACACTACTTTTTAAGTACCTCAAAACAAAAAGTAAAAAAATATCAAATACCTCAACATTAAGCTATACACTGGATTGTAGAAATAAACAATGAGCTTGGAAAGTTGATCAATAAACCTCCCAAAAGATTAGTCAACAAGACAGACTTTCAGACATATGTCCAGTAAAAACTGTACTATTATACATTCACTTAGTCACTTTATGTTTATATATTAAAATATTTTCAATTATTTGAGTTAACCTCACAACAACTTGTGAGATAGACTATGAGGCCATTCATTCTATACTAAGGGCCTAAACTGGGGACATTCATAATTGAAATCATAAAAAACTATAGTCCTTACATTCTGAAGTCTTAGTTATAATGTAAAAATAAAGTCTTCTCTCATACTTGCAAAAAATCAAAAACTTAAATATGTCAAATTAGTATGTATGAAATTCGAGAAGACGAATATGAAAGCTACGATAAGATGTATTTCAGAAATTAGCTAACTTATACTCAAACCAATTTCAATATTTAGAAAATAGTAATACCCTAGTATACTCCTAAGAGACTGACAACAGAAAGGAAAAAGAGCATGCATGAATAATCACTTGTTAATATATATTAAAGTAGAAATCTGAACTAAGATATAAAATCATAAATATTTAAGGGAATGCCACTTTTAATAGATGACACATACTTATAAAAGAGAAATTATGTAAACTTAGACAAATAAAAGTTTATATGTAAAAATCCAAAATTGCTGAAGTGACTGTAGTAAACTTTATTCATATTTTAATAATTTATCATTAACATTTACCAAGTAAATTTACTGAAGTTGATTTGTACTTAAAACCACCATAAAAGAAAAATTACATAGAAGAATGAATCAACTTTAAAAATTTCAATTTCTGTTAGATCCAGTTTCATTTAGAAACATCTTACAAGTTAAAAATGTTAATGAAAGCTATCAATAATCTAAATTTGAAAATATGAATTTCAGAGCAATCAGAAAAGTTCAAACATTGTGTGTGTGTGTGTGCGTGTGCGTGTGCGTGTGCGTGTGCGTGTGTGGAGAGAGAGAGAGAGAGAGAGAGAGAGAGAGAGAGAGAAGAAAAGAGCAAAACTGAAAGTTAGGAAAACAGAATGAAAATTCTACCAATTAGAAAAACTAAAATAGGGCCAGTCAAAATTCTCTTATATGGAGCCATCTTATAGGACAAGAAACTTGATCAGAAAAAGTATAGGGTTCACATTACCTAACCAGAGTAAAAATCAATTACTAGCAGCAAATGTCCTTCACTTATGCCACAATCCCTGGTAGCAGCAAGAAGGGTGAAATGAGGTAGGATTATGAAAAGAGTTACTAGGAAACATCACTCTATTGGGCTGACTAATGAATTTCCATGTGGATTAGACTTACGATAAAATAAAAGGCGAGAATTGAAATGCTGAGGGGGGGGGAGGCAGGGTGCGGATTCAAATGAAGGGACAGAAAGAAGGGGCATAATGTAATCCAGGTTCCCACTCTCCCTTAGTTTTTCCCACCCAAAAAAAAAAAACTTGAGAATATTTTAGTCTTTCTGCTTTTTCTCTCTCTAATGCCATTTTCAAGTCCACATAAAATTTAAATGGGATCTGAGAGATGGAACATCTTTAAAACAAAGTACAATTGAAAAAAAAAAAAAGTCATTCTTGTAATGGACACTGGCTAACAAATAAAATCAACCAGGCAAAACCCTGCCAATTACATACAGGTTTCCCACTGTCTCTGTCACCAAATTCCCTGCTTTGTTTTTAACAGAAGCTGGACATAATATAAACAATGACTAGAAATGAAATTTGTTGTCTCTGCCAGGACTCTAATCCACTATTCAACAAAAACAAAATTCCACTGTATATATCTGAGTAATTTGTCAACTGTACCATAATCAATTTTTTTTCAAAAATCAGCTATTTAGAAATATACAGTGTGTTGACAGCTTAAGTCAATGATACTTTGAAAATCTCTGAGTATTTGAGGAAGTGAATCCTTCCTATGAAATGATTTACAATTCAGTGTTACCATTAATATGATATAGTAAAAGCAATCTATATAGTATCTTTACAAAAAAAGAAAAAAAGACAGAAGAAGAAACCATTAAGAAATATCTTCACAAGAAAAAGCTAGTTTTTTGAAGCGGGAGTATAGCATCCATTAATATAGAAAAGATGACCAATGCCACCAGAGCATGAATTTGAGAAACATGAAAATTTCTGAGACATTTTAACCCATAACTAGCCCATGATTCATATTACTTCAATTAGGCACATAAAATAGAAAATAAATCTTACTTTATAAAAATGACAGTTACTATTACAATTATAGAGGGAAACACCAATTTTGAAATAGTATCCATGCAATACCTTCCACTTATCACCAGACCTTCATCAACTTTCCCAATAAGAATTAGTACAGTGCTTTTTTCATAAGTACAAAGTAAGCACTTAATGGGTATTATTAGTGATAGTCATACTAAAAAAACAAACACTTGGAAAAGTTCTATTACTTAACCACCAAATGTAAATATAAATGTTTTAGTTTCTGGATAATTCTCATAACATCTACCAATCTTTGGAAACTTGGGGTTCTTTTTTGTAATTATCACCAGGAAATCTTATCTTATAATTTAAATACCAAAATTTTCTAGAACACAGATCAAATGGCCTAAATAATTTTCTAAAAACCTAGGTAGGGTATAAAACAAAATTCATCTCTCTCTCTCTCAATATCGTACTTAAATATAGTAGTGAACTAGGGCTTGTTTGCTTTAGAATTCATTATTGAGGCGAAAAGGATGATTTTACAGAGAAGAGCACTATTATAGCATTATACTGATTTTTATGTGGATTTATGCTGTGAGTGCACATGGTACCAACCTAGAGGGAGAACTTCAATTCTGAAGAACAGTATCAGGGGAACTAACTACTTAAATCTTAAAAGTAAAGTGATTCATAGAGGTCTTAAAAGTGAAGAGGGACGGGTCACATGTTTTAAGAATTTTTAATTTCTGGGGCACCTGGGTGGCTCAGTAGGTTAAGTGTCTGACTTCAGTTCAGGTCATGATCTCACAGTTCATGGGTTCGAGCCCCACATCAGGTTCTGTGCTGACAGCTCAGAGCCTGGAGCCTGCTTTGGAGTCTGTGACTCTCTCTGTCTCTCTCTCTCTCTCTCTCTCTCTGCCCCTTCCCTCCTCAAGCTCTGTCTCTCAAAATATAAATAATAAAAAAATTTTTTTTAAGAATTTTTAATTTCTAAAACATATGGACATGCTTTACTACCAATGTAAATTCAGAATACTAAGAAAAAGAGCCCTTTTTCAATAATGATATACCTTAGTTTTTAAGATCAACTATGACTAAACTTCAGAATTTCTAAGAAAAGAACTCTTTTTAAGCAAATACCTAGCCCTCAGATCTAAGTAATATACTTATAATCCATAAAAAAAAACTTCTGCCAAAGGTAGCAAACTAGCCAATAGAACTGATTACTAAACACCCCTGAGAACCTCTTAGGGAGTTTGGCAAGGTAGTACAGCTACCTGCATACCTTAAACCTGGGCTTCACCACCTCAGTTCTACTGACATTTTGGGCAGGATAATTCTTTGATGTGGAAGGCTGTCCTGTGTACTGTAGGATGTTTATGAAGCAGCTTCTCTGGACTCTACTCAGCAGATGCCTAAAGCATCCCCGCTTCCCACCTCCACCCCATTGTGATGACCAAAAATGTCTCCAGACATTTCCAAATCCCCCTCAGAGGACAATCAGCCCCAGACGAGAAATCAGTGACTTAAACCCCAATACTTATCTATACCATTAGGGAGGATGGTTCTCTTAAAATGAAATCTCAAAACCACTCACAGAGCAAGGTAAGAGAAAATATCAGCCTAACCAGGCCAGATAAATATTGTCAACTCTAGGAATCAATGCTTAAGACATATAAAAGCCAGGCCTCCCTGTATCTCATTGAGGATGTTTTTCTGGCCATTCTAGTACTATATCTTAAAATTTATAGTCTTGTGCCTTCTGTTTTCTCTATAATCAAAGAAATAACTGAAGGATGAATAGATATTGGCATTCTTAAGCCAATGAGAGATGTCCTAAAAGGAACAGGATTCAGAAATAATCCAGAATAGCAATGGATAAAGGAGAGCAAATTGTATCCAAAGAAATCAAAAATCAAAATTTACTAAAAGAAGCATCCACAAATGTCTCACTTTCTTCATGATCTATTCACTGTTAAGTTTCCTTACTCTTTTTATTCACAATAATAACAAAAATCACTTCAGAATCCTTACCCTTATAAACCATTACCAATGAAGACCACAGTGCTAATAGCCAACCTGTTACAATCTTTGTAGGGTAGCTCTAAGCTAATAGCAGAAATTAAGCACCAAAAGAAAAATAGAAAGAAAAAATACACTAATTACAAAAAAAGAAATGTGGTAAAGGACTGGCATAGCACAAAGCGCTCTCCTACCTTCTAAAGAAGAACACTTGTTTTATCTACCAAAAAACTAACTTCAGAGAATCTACCACACAACTCTACCTGGAAATAGGGTTAAAAGATCTTTACTCCCACTATCGTAAGTAGCTAAGCAAGGATGCCCTCACAGTGTGAATCCAATTATACCAGTCGCCTTTGGAAATGTATCCATGACCCACTATCATAATCTGATCCTTTTTAAATGACCAAAAGACTTTTTTATTCACTTTGAAGTATTGTGGCTAAAAGTAAAACTCTCCAAAGAAAGTGATAAGGAACAGAAAATCAGAGCTTACAGTGAAAAGATACCATTAAGCACAAGTATATAATATCTACCATGATATGTTAACATCTAGAACTTACCCCAATGGCAGAAATCAGAAGAAACCACAAAGAGATTACTAGGATCCGCTAGATATTTACTGAAGAGTTTTCCGAATTCCTGTTCTTTTGACTCACTCAGAGCTCCAACCAGTACAGGAATAATGGTAAACTCATCCTTATGGCTTAAAGAAAACAGAAGAAGAAGAAAAAAAAAAGTCATTTAAGAAGTATAAGAATAAAAATAGTTTTCCAGTGTGTTGGCACTAAAAGTGGAACATTATTAATTGTGGTAAGGATAATATACATATTATTGAATTTTTTAATCTGCAAATAAAATGTTTAAAGAAGACCATTTACAAGTAAGAGAGAGACACAATACTAAAAATATCTATTTAAATTACAGAAATATACAATACTCTTTAGGTAAACAAAGCTATTTTACTACTAGGTATAATAATATCCTCAAAAATAAAAATAAGCCCATCAGACCATCACCAAGTCAAGTCTTTTCAACTACCAAGCAAAGTTACAATCATCTGCCCAATCCTTCCACAATTTTAAAAGAGCATTAAACTCTTCCTCAATATTTTAATCCTATCCTGTTACAAATACCACGACTTCTGGCACTTCTATGACCTTGCCAAGTGAGACCTACAGAACTTAACCCTTGGCTCCCATAAGATACACCAACTGCACCTTATACCTATACTAACTAATAAACAGATACAGGACAGTCTGACAATACAACTCAAAATTCACTGGTCTCTAGGGTGGACACAGAATTCAAGGAAGTAGTTATTAATTTCTAGCAGCAAGAAAAAGACACCACAACCACCCACAATGTTTATGACATCCACAAGTCCCTTTTTCACTCTACAGATTGACAGATTTATAGAAAAGGAACAGAGCAGATTAATAAAGAATAACTATGATGGGCTATAGAAACAGACGTTTACCCCAAACCTTTTAAAATTTTCATTGTTGTGAAATTTTACTTACATATATTCAATATTATTTATATTCTAAATGATCCCAGATTGGAATTTTAGAAGCGTGAATCATGTTTGTCTGACTTGTTCTGAACAGGACTTAAAAAAAAAAAAATCACCATTATAATAAATGCTTTTTAATATGATAATCTGACACTTAACTGATGTAGGACAAACAATTCATAAAAGGGTTTTTAAAAATACGAAATTTTAGTTTATTCCCAAAATAAGTGTTAGCCCAGCTTCATAAAGCTAAATTCAGGGCACCCAAGCACCTCCCCCATAAAGGCCCCCTTACCCTTGTCAATTGCGAAATAAACAGATCATACAGATCTCCAGTCCCTCTGCAATGCAGGGGCTTCTTGGGCAGAATCTGCATCTATGGAGTAAGAAAAAAAGAGGAAGCTGGCAGAGGAAGCTGCCATGGAATATCTCTTTCTCTGACTCTTTCACCAGTTTGCTTTACAACTCCAGGAAGGAATAGGGGCTCTTCAGTAAGCTAAGAGTGATTATCATTTGAAAGAAAAGAATTTGAGCTCTAGTAAAAATTCAAGAAGACTGTTATGAATTGTTCTAACTTCAAGTACTACCTACATAAATTAAAAAAAAACTAAGATCATCAAAGAGTGTAAGTAATTATGACATGGTAGGGATGCAGTTATATAAGAGTATTAAAAAACAAGAAGTCAGAAGAAACAGGTTCAAGTACCATCTCCATCATGTAATAAAAGTTGAGAGGGTGGGTAAATCACTAACCTAAAAATGTATTTTACCTTATCTGTCAAATGATCATAATCACAATATCTATTTTCTGAAACTGTTATGAAGTGAGCAACGCTATAGGAAAAGTAGTTTATCAACAGTAGTTGGCTCACTCTGAAGAAATAATATATGTCTACTATTCCATACAGCCACCAAACCATTCAATTAACCTCGGTCTCATCTTGCAAGTCGATACGAAGGTAAAAGGCTCAAACTACTCAGAAATCTAAGCTTTGAATCAAGATCCATCTATCTACTTCTTCGTCATTTCTCTTTAAAAAATTACTTGTTCTATCTTCTCACAAAGCATGAATTAGAAAAATGAGTATTTGGCTTTGAAATATAATATTCCTAGGCTCTAGAATACAAGTTGTCAAGTTGGTTTTTCCCAGTGAAGGAGTACAAAATCTTGCCCTCAGAAAACAATGATAAAATTGTCAAAAATAACCATTTTGTGGCTCTAGAAATTCAACAAGGCAAAAAACACAACGAGAAGAGTTTATCAGCGTAAAATAAGTGAACATCTTGGGAAGAACAGTGGAAGTCTGGCATCTTACCAGGAGCTGCCTCCATCCCCCTGCCCCAATCCACCAACATGGCAGAGGCTGCCTATGAAAATCAGCAGCTTCACTGCTAAAGGGGGCTCACTTTGACTTGGAGTACAGAGCAGAATACTCACACCCAGCAGGAAACAGAAAAGTCCACAGCTCTTGTAGCCTGAGGTTATGGAACCACTTGAGGCAACCCACACACCTAGAAATTTAACATGGAGACTCTGGAGACAGCCACGCAGGGACCAGATAAATTCATTTATTCTGAGGAAAGGATTGATGCCCTCCACAACACCCCATGTGACTAGAAGGCAGCAAGCACAAATGTACAGGGGAGACCCCTAAGGTCCCTAGCTCCCCCCAGCATGCCAGCTAATTAGGAGGTTAAGAGCATATCCAAGGCAAATTAGAGACCTGAGAAAAACCAACATCTCCCACATCCTAGGCTGCCTGGAAATCTGCATGTATACACAGGGAGACCAGAGAAGACCCAATAGAAAGTAAAGGAGGCAAGCTAGAAAATGGCCCAAATTTTGAACATACTCCCCAAAATATACACAATCCGCCAGCAGAGGACAAAAGTCTTACTGGCTCAAGGTGTTCAATTACAACTTCCAACCAATCATTTACTAAGCACTAAGCAATGCAGACACAGAGATGAACTCTAGAAAGCCAAAGTTCATAAGAATTTTTAAAAAGTTGAGGAGATAAATCCATAGCCACACATTTTGGGAGAGAGAAATTCTGTAGATAAAGCCAATCAAGTTACTTAAACAAACAAACAAACAAACAAATGAAAAGTGAATGAATGAATGAATGAATGAATGAAACAACTACCACCACTACTACCACCTGCAGAAAATTTTAATAAAACCAGAATCAAGGGGTGACTGGGTGGCTCAGTCAGTTAAGCGTCCAATTTCAGCTCAGGCCATGATCTCACAGTTCATGAGTTAAAGCCCTACGTTGGGCTCTGTGATGAAAGCTCAGAGCCTGGAGCCCGCTTCAGATTCTGTGTCTCCCTCTCTCTGCCCTTTCCCTGCTCGTGCTCACTCTCGTTATCTCTCTCAAACATAAATAAACATTAAAAAAATTAAATTAAAACTGGAATCAAGTTGCTATAAGATAAAAAGTCCAGTTGTAAGAAAAAATTATGAGCCACAGAAACAGGACAATGTGACACATTATCAGGGGGGAAAAAAAGTAACCAATAGATAGAAGCTGTACCCACGTGAGACCAGATTTAGCAAAGACTTCAAAACAATTCCTATAAATACATTCAAAACATCAAGGAAACCATGCTTTAAAAAGTTAAAATATGGCAATGACTAAATAATTAATGAATACAACAAAGAAATGCAAGCTATTTAAAAGAATTAAATAGAGGGGAGCCTGAGTGGCTCAGTCAGTTAAGTGTCCGACTTCAGCTCCAGTCATGATCGTGGTTCATGGGTTCAAGCCCTACGCTGGGCTCTGTGCTGACAGCTTGGAGCCTGCTTCCGACTTCATGTCTCCCTCTCTCTCTCTCTGCCCCTCCCCTACTTATGCGCTCTCTCACGCGCGCGCGCTCTCTCCTCTCTCTCTCTCTCAAGAATAAACATTAAAAAGGAGGGGGGGCACCTGGGTGGCTCAGTAGGTTAAGCAGTTAAGCATCCAACTTCGGCTCAGGTCATGATCTCCTGGTTTGTGGGTTCAAGCCCCACATCTGGCTTTGTGCTGACAGCTCAGAGCCCAGAGCCTGCTTTAGATTCTGTCTCTCTCTCTCTCTCTCTCTCTCTCCCTGCCCCTCCCCTGCTCGTGCTCTGTCTCTCTCACTCTCTTAAAAATAAATAAACATTAAAAATTTTTAAATAAAAAATAAAAGAATCAAATGGAAATTTTAGAGTTGAAAAGTACAACAAATGAAATTAAAATTTACTAGATGGTCTGAAAAGCAGATTCAATATTACATAAAAAATCAGTGAAATTAAAGATAAAACAAATAATAGAACATGTAGAGAAAAAAAAAAAGATTGAAGGGAAATGACCAGAGCATTGGAGACTTGTAGACAACATCAAACACACTAGATGCATACAATGAGAGTCCCAAAAAAGGTACAGTAAAAGACTTAAAAGAAATAATGGCTGAAAACTTTCCAAATTTCATGAAAAACATTGATCGACAGTTCCAAGAGACTCAACAACCCAAAATATGATAAGCACAAAGAGATCCCCATCTAGATACACTGTAATGAAACTGACCAAAGACAAGGACCACTGTAATGAAACTGACCAAAGACAAGGAGAAAATCTTAAAAGCAGCAAACGGAAGATGACTCATTACTTAACAGGATAGTGTTTTCAACAAACAGTACTGGAACCACTGCATATCCATATGAAAAAAAAGTGAACTTAGACCTTTACCTCATACTATATACAAAAATTAACTCAAACTGGGTAATAAACATAACTATTAAGAGCTAAACTAAGAAAACTTCTGGAACAGGGGTCAGCAACAATCTTTTCAAAGGAGCCGTAAAGTAAATATTTTATATTTTCTGGGCCATACAATCTCTGTAGCTGCCAAAGTGTCACTGTAAACAGAAAGCAGCCACATATGTAAATGAGTGGGTATGGATGGCTATCTTCCAATAAAACATTTACAATAACAAGTTGTGGGCCAGATGTGGTCTGCAGGCTATAGTTTGCTGATTCCTGTTCAAGAAGAGAAAAATCTCTGTGACCCTGAATTAGACAAAGATTTCTTTTTTTTTTTTTAGATAGGGAGAGAGAAGAAATGGGGGAATGGGGGAGAAGGGGGGGAGGGGGAGGGAGAGGGAGAGGGAGAGGGAGAGGGAGAGGGAGAGGGAGAGGGAGAGGGAGAGGGAGAGGAAGGAGAGAGAGAATCCCAAGCAGCCTCCATGCTCAGAACAAAGCCCAACTCAGGACTCAATTCCCGAACACTGGGATCATACCCTGAGCTGAAATCAAGTCAGATGCTCAACTGACTGAGCCACCCAGGTGCCCCTAGACAAAGATTTCTTAAATATGATACCAAAAGCAAAATCCACACGAGAAAAAAAATGATAAAATGATTTCATCAAAAACTTCTGCTCTTCAACAGAGTGAAATAATCTGTATCTAGAATATGTAAAATCTCTCACAACTCAGTAAGAAGGCAAATTATCAAATTAAAACTAGAGCAAAATATATGAACAGACATTTCACAAAAGACGACATAAAAATGACTAATAACCACACTGAAGAGTTGCTCAATATCATGAGTCACTGGAAATATGCAAATTAACACCAAGTCAGGTTATATATATCTATTAGAATGGTTGTAATCAAAAATGTTATTGTACTCTGACAATAACAGATACTGGCCAGTATGGGGAGAAACTAGAGACCTCGTGTTCCTGCTGGCATATAAAATGGTGCTGCTACTCTGCAAAATAGTTTGGCAGTTTCTGAAAGAGTTAAAACATAGATTTATATGACCCAGCTATATCATTCCTAAGTACTTATTCAAGAGAAACGAAAACATATGTTCACATAAAAACTTGTATGATATGTTATTTATAACATTATTCCTAATAGCCAAAAATGGAATTGATCTAAGTGTCCATCAACTAGTGAATGGATAAAGAAAATATCACAGATTCATATAATGTAATAACTATTTGGCAATAAAAAGGAATGAACTAGTGATACATGCTAAAAGATTGGTGAACCTCAAAAACAGTATGCTAAGTGTAAAAGGATAGCTACGGAAGACATCTTGTAGGATTCCATTTACATGAAATTTCTAGAAAATGCAAAATTCTGGGGCGCCTGGGTGGCTCAGTCAGTTAAGCGTCCGACTTCAGCCCAGGTCATGATCTCACGGTTTGTGAGTTCGAGCCCTGCATCGGGCTCTGTGCTGACAGCTCAGAGCCTGGAAGCTGCTTCAGATTCTGTGTCTCCTTCTCTCTCTGCCCCTCCCCTGCTCATGGTCTGTCTCAAAAATAAATTTAAAAAATAAAAAAATAAAACATTAAAAAAAAAAAAGAAAATGCAAAATTCTATAGAGACAAAGCAGATAAATGGTTGCATAAGGTTGAGAGTTGGAGCCAGAACTGCCCTCAAAGGGACACAAGGTTTCTTTTTTGTGTAGTGCAAATATTCTAAAACTAGATTGTGAGAATGACTGCCCAACTCTGTAAATTTACTGAAAATCATTGAGTTGTACTCTTAAATGAGTGAATTTTATAGGATGTAAATCATCTTTCAATAAATCTGTTAAAAGAAGAAAAAAGAAAACCCATCTTTGCCACTTGTAAGCTGTGCTACCTGCAGTAGGTTACCTAAAACTATCCTAAGCCTCAATTTTGTCATCAGTAAAACAGACTTAATAATATATAAGCTCACAGGGCTCTTGTGAGCACTTAAGTAATGTAGAGTTAAGGTTTATCCCTTCTTTTTCTGTCCTATATCTTAAACCATGCTGCAGAAAATTAATACATCCAAGATGTGTAACAAACTAAAAGAAACTGAAATCCCAGAACCAAGAGAGGAGCACTCTCTTTAAAAACAAACAATATTGGGGTGCCTGGGTGGCGCAGTCGGTTAAGCGTCCGACTTCAGCCAGGTCACGATCTCGCGCTCCGTGAGTTCGAGCCCCGCGTCAGGCTCTGGGCTGATGGCTCAGAGCCTGGAGCCTGCTTCCGATTCTGTGTCTCCCTCTCTCTCTGCCCCTCCCCCGTTCATGCTCTGTCTCTCTCTGTCCCAAAAATAAATAAACGTTGAAAAAAAAAATTAAAAAAAAAAAAACAATATTACTATACCACCAATATTCTTAATGGCACAGAGCACTAAAAATCTATATTGGAATATTTGAGGACCTTGACTGGGGCCACAGTCAGAAAGAAAAGTAAAATTTTAAGATCTAATACAAACCTAAGCTATAAGGAGGGTTAGAATTTCATTTAAAATAATGAGTCAGAAACTTATGGCAGGCTGGAACTGGGAAAAGAGGAATAGGACTTTTGTAGGAGAGTTAATAGACCTAGTAGGTCTGTTGCTCCAATTTTTAGAAGGGGCTGCTTGTAAAGACTGGCCCTTGGCTTTTACAATGTTCCCTATGGTGATTAAGCCTGCTTTACCACTTGGGACACTGTACCAGCTTGCCTGGATTGTAAACAAAATGATAATGGCAAACACCTACTTTCCTTCTGAGAGCAGAGAATCTCAGTAGCTGGAGCTAGTTATGCAAGCAGGGGGTCCCTACATGACCAGTCCCCAAACAAAATCCTGGAGTTTGAATCTTAGAGCAGGCTTTTCTGGCCAGAAACACTGCACATGTCTTAAACTGATGGAGGAAACACGTTCTATTTAGCCCACCCTGTGAGAAGGAGAATGATGGAAGCATACACCTGGATTCCTCCAGATTCTGCCTGATGTGTCTTTTCCTTCTGCTGGTCCTGTTGTGTATCATACCTCTTTCAATAAACCATAACCATGAATAAACTGTGAGTCCTTCTAGTGAGTCTTCAAATGTGAGACTGGTGGTGGAACTCTTGAAACTGCGTTAAAGGCAAAGTGGCATAAAGGAACCATAACTGCAGAGGTTTAGGGAGTCTTCTAAAAAAAATAATTTCTCTCATCTTTTCTTCCTGATCAAATTCACCTTCAGACCACAGAGACATACATATAGACTTTGTAAAGAATACTATGACTCGGGGTGCCTGGGTGGCGCAGTCGGTTAAGCGTCCGACTTCAGCCAGGTCACGATCTTGCGGTCCGTGAGTTCGAGCCCCGCGTCGGGCTCTGGGCTGATGGCTCAGAGCCTGGAGCATGTTTCCGATTCTGTGTCTCCCTCTCTCTCTGCCCCTCCCCTGTTCATGCTCTGTCTCTCTCTGTCCCAAAAATAAATAAACGTTGAAAAAAAAAAAATTAAAAAAAAAAAAAAAAAAAAAGAATACTATGACTCACTCAAAGGAAGAACAAACTAAAAAGATCCAGAAAACATCAAGCAGAACCGAAGAACCGAGGAAGGAGGAGAAAGGAAAAGGAGGAAGTAAGCTAGCTGTCAATGACAACTAAAAGTAACATTTAAGTCATTATAAATCTTTGCTGTATCATCAGGTAAGTAAATCTAATCAGATTATCAAAATAAATTTCAAAGGTTATATAGGCCTTTCTTAATTTCCATTTGAATAAGAATACTAAGAAAAAAGGTTTTTTTTACATGGGCAGAAATATCTCAGGTACTACTCAACCATCTGAAGCAAAATAATCCTATCCTAAATTGGCCAAGCTTGCAATCCAAATTATAGAGAAATTTCAGTATTTTATTAGGAACAAGTCAACATTTCTATTCCCTATATTCCCTTAAACTGATACCTATTTCTAACTTTACCATCTCTGATAATGATATACAATTAGGCATTTCACTTTTGCACTCTTAAAATCACATTACTGCTCCAGACAGAAACATTTACCAAGTTCTATGATTCTAATCTTCAAATGTCTCCTATTATCTGCTCAGTTTGCTACCCCATCCACCAATGCCTTAGTTCAAAGTCCCATGACTTCTTTACTAAACTATTTCTTTCAATCTTTTCCAACTCTAATCCATCCTTCACCATCACACCATCAAGGAGTAGTATTCGGGGTTCCTGGCTGGCTCAGTTGGTACAGCATGCGACTCTTGATCTCAGGGTCGAGAGTTCAAGCCCCATGCTGGACATGGAGCTTACTTTAAAAAAAAGGAGTAATATTCTTATGATTCCAAGTTCCAACCATGTCCTTCCTTTGCTAAGCAACTTTTACTAGCTCTATACCAATCAGGGGATAAAATACAAATATCTTAAAATGACATTCAATGACCTCTATAATATGGTCCCAACCCACTGTTCCAACTAGCTAATCTTGCCCCTCTTACTGTATGTCTTTACAGGTCACTTACCCAAATGCCTCCAGCTCCAGGCTGGCATTATATACATGTTAAAAGGTGGATAAGGTATAAGATAACAGGAAATGGCAGGACTAAGAGCCAACCAAAAACATTCATATATATAAGAAAATGTTTTCTAAATTTGCAGGCCACACAAAAAAATCTATAGACATACCTCAGTTACTAGGCAAGCCTTCTGCAACTACATTAGGCCAAGGCAGGTAGCTCTCTATTCTTAAGCCCTGGGTTTTCCTACTCCTGTACTTTGTATTTACAGAAGTCCCTTTCCCACAGAAACCTTCTGCCCCATTCTGAGAAAACTTCAGCCATCTTCAAAGTCCGCTCAAATGCTCTCTCTGCCATGAAGCAACCTGTGTGCTCTCCTAACTTCATCTCTCTGTTCCCACATCCCCTTTTTCTGATCCCACAAACTCAACTGCACTTAATATATGTTGAATTATATTACATTTATTTATATACATTTTTTAACTTTCTTACCAGGCTATATGCTGAGAAAAATATACCATGTTTGCTTGTCTATTTCCCAGTATTCTTTCCACAGAGATTAGTACAGCTAGGTAGCTCTATAACATTTGAAATGTTAACATATTAAATGTTAATATAACCAAATGTTTTAAATCTTGACAGGAGAAATGTCTTAAACCATTTTAAAACCAATCAAATTTTTATACATATTAACTAGAAAAACTTAAGGGAGGAGAATCACCACTTGGGAGCCAAAATGAGTTTTGTTTACTAGCCTACAAAATTACTCCCCATATATAAAATACATTATTCTTAATTTGTGATTTAAACAAACATCATAAAAGGAGTTTCTCGTGTATTCCTGAGGTGGTGATAAAGAATTCCTTCTTTCAACCCAAAATAGCAAGTACTAAAGAATACAATCAGAGGTATCAACTGTTAAAAAGTTCTTCAGAAAAAGGGAAAATGATCTAGGTCAGAAACTCAGATCTACATCAAGAAAGAAAGCAATAAAGCAACATCTTTAGTTTATTTCAGTTTATTTTTCTTATTTTTCTTAAGTTTATTTACTTATTTTTGAGAGAGAGAGACAGACAGACAGACAGACAGAAAGCACAGATGAGCAGGGAAGGGGCAGAGAGAGAGAGAGAGAGGAAGAGAGAGAATCCTAAGTAGTCTCCACACTGTCAGAGCAGAGCCCTACACAGGGCTCAATCTCACCATTGTGAGATCATGACCTGAGCTGAAACCAAGAGTCTGATGTTTAACCAACTGAGACACCCAGGCACCCGTATTTTTCTTATTCTTAATTGATCCAAGAGATAACAATTCCTTCAAAACTTAATAGTAGCAACATGCCGTAATTATAACTTACAAATGACTGCAGTATTACAAGAGACAGGAAGGACAAATAGGAAATACTGTTATAAGATACTTGTACTACCTATGAAACAGTACAGTGTTGTTTTAAAGTGCACTTGGATTCACTGCAAATGTATGTTGCAAACTTTAGAGCACCCACCAAAGCTTTAAAAAAAAGTACTATAACTGGTATGCTTAGAGGGGAAAAAAATGGAATCATAAAATGCTCACTTAAAACCACAGAAGGCAGAAACATTAACAGAAAGCAAAAAAGTAATAAAAAACAAGGGCAATAAGTAGATAGCAGTAACACATGTGAGAGATATTAATCCAAGTATACCAGTAATCCTTTAAGAGGTGAATGGATAAACTGTGATACATCCATAGAACACAATATTCTCAGCAATAAAAAGAAATAAGCTACCAAGCCAAAAAAAGACATGGAGGAATCTTGAAAGTATATTATTAAATCAAAGAAGCCAACTTGGGCTGCATATAGTACGGTTCCATTATATGACATTCCAAAAACAATATGACTATATACTATGGATACAGTAAAAGGGTAAATGGTTACCAGGGTATGGTTGGGGGGAGTGGAGGGGGAGAGGATGAACAGGCAGAGTACAGGGGATTTTTAGGACAATGAAATGATTCTGTATGGTACTATAATGGTAGATAACATGACATTAGGTATTTGGTAAAACCCATAAACTATGTAACACCAAAAGGGAACCCTAATTAAGCTATGGACTTAGGTATTAATAATGTATCAATATTTCTTCATCAACTGTAACAAATGTACACTAATGCAAGACATTAAGAACAGAGAAAATTGTTCAGTTAATAGTGTTTAATACCAAACCAAGCCATCGGATAGTGTTCTCACTCGAGGAACTCAAACATATAATCAATATGGACAAACGTAAGAATTACAAGACTTCAGCTTAAATATCTGGGTAAACTACACAAAATCAAGTTGCTGGTTTTTTTTATAATAGTCTAAGCACTTCAAGAGTTATCAAATCCTAACCACACTGAATTTATAAGATTGACTAGAACCTAAAGCAGAAGATGGGACAGATTTAAGTACATTGTACTGTACTTTCAAGTTGTCTATGTTCCAAAATATTGGCAGTAACAAAAAGTAGTAAATGGCTAAGATAATAATGATGACTATTTTTATAATGAACATGAATGGTTTTAGAGTGCCATATTTCTCAATGGAACACTTTCAAAGTTACTAAAGCATTCTATTTACTCTGCACATTTCTCTGAACAAAAAATTGTGCAACTGAGGCAGAGGAATTGTTTTATATCTGGACTGTGGTGGATATATACAACTCTGCATTTGTCAATACTCACAGAATTCTGTGCCTTAAAGAGTACATTTTACTGTATATAAATTGCCAAAAAAATCAATTAAAATTTTAAACTGCAAACAAACAGTACATGGGTATGACACAGAAAGAATGTGGGGGGGGGGAGACATTAAATGTAACTGAACAAGTAAAATAAAATGGAAAAAAAAGAAGAGCTGAGATCCAGTGCTGTTAATTTTCAGAGTTAACTCAATTTTTTCAAAATGGATCATTTCTACATATCCTAACTGTCTGGATACAATTATTAGCAATATAAAAATTATTATGAATTTCAATAGTAAAGATAATACATGGAAAAAAGGATCAAAATAAAGTACCTAAGATATTATCTCATTTGCAGGTTTTATTCACACAAATAAATATGTATGTAAATCTTATATATATAATATATATATACACAAACATATGCATACATATATTGTTAGCATATGCATAACAATTTCTACTACTAATCAACATTGGTTGAGGAGAAGCAGGGAGGCTTTAACTGTTAATTTTATTCTTTTTGATGCTATTTACATTTTGAAGCCATGTACGGCACTGTACAAGTATTTTTTTAATGTCAACAGGATCAAACCAAGCAAGGAGATTATGGGTCATATCATGTTTTCTTCTTTACACTACTCATTATTATTTTAAAAGTTGAAATGAGTATTGTTTTTTAAATCTGTTTAAGACAATACACAGAATTATAAGTAACACCTTAGGTATTTAATTTTTAAAAATCTGTAATGATTATAGTGAAAAAAATGAAAGAAAAGTTAGGAAATTAAATGGTCAATTGATTAAACTATTACATAAACATATACTACAAAGTCTATGTATACTCAATCAAAAAGAGTAAAAATGACATGGAAATATGGTCATGATATGAAAAGCAGCTAATAAAAAAGAACATCTGACCTCATTTTGGGAAAACTATTTAATGAAAGTATTGCAAATGGGAAGATCATTATTAATTCACTTAACAATTAATTACAGAAATCCTTTTGTGTACCAGGTACCGAGCTGGGCACGGAAGGTGAAGACAAGCTGCCCTCAGGCACAGAGAAGATTGGGGAATTACCAGGGATAGGTGACAAACAGGTAATCACCAAAAGAGCTATTTAACTGCAGTGGTACTATGGTAGGCTGCCTTTAGGTAACATCCCTGAAAATTCCTCCCACTTCTGAATGCTCATGCCACTCCTCCCATGAAAAGTAGAGTCTCTTTCTCCCTCCCCTTGAACCTAGCCTTGAAACTTGCTTCAACGAGTAGAATATGGCCTGACACTGTGCCAGTTCCAAGCCTAGATATTACAAGGCCTGAACACTTCTAGCCTGCTTTCTTGCTGCCCTGAACTGCCATGAACTTCATAATAGTCCAAGGCTATCCTGCAAGAGGACACCATGGGAAGAGAGAGGCCCTGAAGGGCAAGTGACAACAGGTGGAGATGGGAGATGGGAGATCACGAAGACGAGAACCAAGCTGCCTCAGCAGACAACCAGCATCACAGCCCCAGACAACAAGTGAAGGCATCTTAGAGCCTTCAGCCTACATCAGCCTGCTTCAACTGGCAGCAGATGAAACAGAGACGAGCTGTAAGCACTCACCCCTGACAAAATGTCTAGTTCAGGGTCATAAGCAAAAAAAAAAAAGGCACTTTGAGGTGATTTGTTATGCTATATACAGTAGGTAAGTGAGACGAACAATGGTGCTTAAAAAGGTTACTACTGGAACAGAAAACCTAAAACATTGGCTTTGAGGACACAGAGGCAGGCAGAATCGAAAGGGCAAGAAGAAGACAGTAAACTGGAAGAGCAGTAAGGAAACTGCTATGCAAGACCAGGAGAAAAGGGGCCCGTATTGTTTACTGTCACAACAGTTAGCATAATTACACACAATTCCAAGTAGTAACTTAGAACATTAAAAATATACCTAGTGAACACGTAGATCTAGCTAAGAAGATTTCCAGGCAAAATATTCAAAGTGTCACTGGCTTCTCTATAGCCAAGTGTGAGAAGGTAAAAGAAGAATAACATGAGCTAAAGAGTTACATGCAGAATTTAAACGAAAGATTTCTAAGCAGGAGTTGCCTAGTTGGAAAATAGCTGTTTCTCATCACTAGCCTCTACAGATAGCAAGAGACTGTCAAAGAAACAACATAAAGACAAAGATCAAATTCGGAGTGCTGCCAATAAATCATGGGCTCACAATCATCAAATCAAAAATTCATCTGTAAAACCTTTTATTAAGACCACAAAAAGACTTTTTTTAAGTTTACTTATTTTGAGAAAGAGTGAGAGTAAGCAGCAGAGGGGCAGAGAGTGAAGGAGAAAGAGAGAATCCCAAACAGGCTCCACACTCTCAGCACAGTGTCCAATGCAGGCCTAGATCTCACAAACTGTGAGATCAGAACCTGAGCTGAGATCAAGAGTTGGACAGTTAACTGAATGAGCCCCCAAAACAGAAAGACTTAGTAAGGTAAGGCTTAAATACTCTCTTAGATAGGCAAAAGGGCTTCTAAGAACCTTACAGGATCCTAACTTGGGATCCAAAGTAGAGAGAGTCCTGTCACTGAAAGAACTGTGGATGCAATTTTTGTCTAATGGAATGCACTTATAAACTGATAAATAGAAAACCCACAGTATTTAATGGAGTTCTATCCGTTTGGACTAAAACAACCACTGTTCCAAATGAAAAGAGAGAGGCCTTTAGGTTTTCAAACTGTCACATACATGAAGCCAACTGAAATGGCTACTTAGGTGTAAACAAGGCCCATTTCTTATGGAGAAATAAAAATGAGTCAGTGAGTAGAGCCAAGAGCCCAAAGGAGCAAGCTAAGAGCTGAGAAAAATAAGGAATTATGAAGCTGCAACCAGAAGCCAGAAACAAGCCATAATCAAAGAACATTCTCTGTTCCCTGATCAGATTCCAGAAATGCTTTGGGTCAGAGGCTGCCATTCTTTCACTCTCCACTAGGAGGCTCTATTGTGATTAAGTGTTCCTGTCTCAAAATTGTATACTGAGTGTATGGCAGGGTGGGAATGGAGTAAAACTTGTCTTCTTAGTTCACAGGTATCCAAATCAAGAGGAGCTGTACCCAGAAAGCCTCATCCACATCTTAACCTCATGCAGATCATAAGGCAACAGACTTTGAACCTGAGGGTATAAATGAATGAGATTTCTGGGCATCTTAAGAGGGCTGAATACTGCATGTTGGAGAAACACTGAATTGCCCACCAGAAGAACTGTGGTAATCCATCTGCAAAGATGGCTGCCAACAATTCTTCCTATTCCTGTATACACGTGCTATTTCTCTCATCAAGAAAAGTATTGATCATCTATTTCTAATCCTGAAACCAATATTATACTATATGTTAACTAACTAGAATTTAAAAAAAAAAAAAAAAGAGGCGGACTCTATTTATTTCTCCTTCCTTTAAATCTTGGCTGACATTGTGTTCTACTTTAAAAAAGAGACTGTGATAAAAATAATGCCATGTAGTTTCAGACCTAGCCCTTAACAGGCTGAGAAACTTTTGTTTTTGTTCTCTTGTTACCAAAATCACCATGTAAACAAATCCAGGCTATCCTTCTAGACAGAAGCCAAGAAGAGAGAAAAGCCCTGGTTGATGAATGAACCAGCTACCTAGAGAACAAATGAGGTCAACTAACAACTAAAAACCAGCACTAAGGCCATCTTGGATCCTCTAACCCCATTCAGGTTACCTCAGTCAACTCTTCAAGGACCAGAGCAAGGTGTCCCCTGCCTAAACTCTTGACCTAAAAATTTTGAGCAATAAAATAGTTGTGATTTTCAGCCTCTAAGTTTTGGAGCAATATCTTGTGCAGTAACACATAACTAATATACACAGTGAGTGCACCAAAGGCTATAAAGGAAAAGCACTAGGTACCTTCTAGGTACTAGTCAGTATCAGAGATGCAAATGTAATCTGGGAGAGAGGGAAGGTCTCTTGAGAAGTGATATAATTTAATAGTGGTTATTTAACACCATTTAATAGAAGGGGAATTATTAAAAAGAATTTTTGTTGATTTTAAGTTTCTATTTTCCTAAATTTTCAATATTACACATTTTATTTTTGAAATAACAAAAAATGTTATTTTGTTAAAACTTCCTTAAGGATATTATTGGCTTTAATTGTACTGGTTCTAGTGTGTTGAAATTTACCAGGTCTAAAATATATTTTTTCATAACAAAATATGCAAACATTTCAGGAAATAATAAAAGTTTTCTCTTATTCTATGTAACTGAAGAATGGAGTGTTCTGATTATACTAGCATTCCGAGAAATAAACAGCATACATTGGTTTAACAATTTCTGAAGAATTAGAATGTAGTAAAACACAATTAACCTAAAATTATATTCTTTATAATTTATTATCACACTGATTTTTGGAAACTTCTTCAGGCATATACAATTCATCATAGTTATCACTGTGTATAGATGTGGATAACATAAGACTGAGAGAAGTTAAATAATACTTTGATAACAGAATTAAGAGTGGAAATGATCCAAAAAGACTACCATAATAGACTAAAACCAACAAGAAAAAATTAAACAGTAGTAACTGAGGGTTGAAAGGAAACCCCAAAAGTACAAGAGAGAAAATAATTCAATTTAACTGTATGAAAAAGACTTGGTTTTAGCTGACCACAAGTGTATTAGCCAATAGTATGTAAGCCATATCAGCATGAATAATGTTAATGTGATCTCGGGCTACATTGATCATTTAATCAAAAAACATTTACTGAAAACCTATATGATATACCCCGTATTTTACTAAGAGAATATAGGGACAAGATCCAGAAGGAATAATCTCACCACATTTAGAACTAGTGAAACTATGCACGGAATATTAAGTCCATATAAAGGAAACAGTTGAAAAATTAGAGAAATGTGACCTACAAAAGGAAGACTTTCTAATTTGAATACTGCCCTAAAAGAAGAAAGAAAGCTCTTTAAAAAATTTTTCTTTTTACAAAATACATTAATGACTATGTAATGGGCATTGCACTATGCACTGGGATACAAGTGAAGAATAAAATAGATACTGTCCTTGTCCTCATTCTACTTAGTAGTTTTGTGTACATCCTATCACTGGAAGACCTTTAGGAGTCCCAAATAATAATCTGTCACACATATTTTAAAAGATATTCATGTACTTTGCATAAGACTGAAATAAATGACCTTCTATGTAATTTCCAAATCTAAAATTGTGTGATTACTTACTTACAGCATAAAAGAATGTAACTGTTATTCTGAGATAAATGTCTAATGAATAAAATAACAGGCAGATCAACACACACACACACACACACATACACACATACACACACACACACACACACACACACACACACACACACAGGTTTTTAAAATATTATCACCCAATAAAACAACCATTATCAATTCATATGGTCAGCCTTTATAGGCAAACTAGTCAAAACCAACTCAATCCACAATAGGAAAATCTATCGCAAATTTTTATATCATTTCAAAGAACAAAAAAAACTTTTTTAGGACTTTTTATTTTTAAGTAATCTCTACACCCAGTGTGGGGCTCAGACTCACAACTCCAAGATCAAGAGGCACATGCTCTACCAACTGAGCCAGCCAGGCGCCCATCAAACAACAAAAAAATTTTTTTATATCTCCTTATCCTAAATATTTTACCCAGTGAAAATAATTCCAAAGAAATTAATATTTATGATTTCTCTGGGATTTCTTATATTAATCAGTATACCTTTCCATGGCTTTAGCTGTATAAGGCAAATGCATTTCAATACTGTGTTCGTCTTCATCTGTCTGCAGAGACATGCGTTCAAACATTCCTGTCTTCCATAGTTCTCCGTAAACTAAAGAGATTTCAAAATATAGTAAAACAAATATATTAATGTATATCCTTATTCTGTGAGACTCCACTCAGTAACAAAAAACTACACGCTTTGGCAAGAGACAGAAGTACCACATAATAATTTCCCTCATTTTTATCTTAAAAAAAGAAGAAAAAAGTAGCTTTTTATATACCAGACAAAGCAATAACACATGTAATGACTACTTAACACTTTCATATATTACACAGTTATATTAAAATAGTAATTCAAAATTTTCATCAGTTCTTTTCATTACATCTAAAATCACCTCTGGGTCTAAGCTTTTCCTTGACTTTAATCAGCACATGCCAACAAGAACATAGTTGATTAGAACTCCTAGTAAAATATGGCAAAGCCACTGATCTACCTACTTGTGAGGTTAATAATACAGTTTTTATGTTTTGTTTTCTTTTATAATAAAATCTATGGGATTATTATTTCCCACCTCAGATGCCTGCCACACTGGGAACAGAAAATTCCTAGGAAGCATGCTATATTCCTCAAAATTAAAAATTAGGCCTCTGGGGCAGCCCAGAACATAAATTCACCAGAGTACCATGCCATAAATAATCTTAAAATGATCTAGTAATTCAGACCCTTCTGATAAATCAAACTTAAAACTGGATATTGTATCAAAAAAAAGATGAAATTTAATATGTAAAATGAGTAAGAATAGTTTTATCATAGAAGAGAACCAACATTTTTATAAATGGGTTTACCAATATCAGAGAAAGACACAAATGACAGTATAACTCTTTTTTTTGTTTTTTGTTTTTTGTTTTTTTTTGCAAAACTATACCTTATCAAAAATCATCCATTCCCTCATTAGGATGCTATCTAAAACCAAAATTTTCTGAATGCCCCAAGGTATTAAAAATAAAGTGTGTCCCCTAAGAGCATCACAGAGAGTAGTAAGGCTAGTTATACTCCAGCTTCATTAGTAAAAATTATTCTAACAACAAATTACTAATACTCCATGGTAATGAAAACCCCAAACTATGAAAAATTAGGCCTAAAAATAGGAAAACGAGCTGATTATCTATTTTGCAAATGGCTTCTTTCATTCTACAGAAGAATGTGTTCCAAAATTTCTAGAAACAATAAGCACACAACATACTTAAAATGTAATTTGATGCCCTGGAAGAATACACAGCAAGTTATAAAGATGGTCTTTGGGAAAGTAAACGGAATTCAGATAAGGGAAAAATTCTGAGTCAACTGTGGATGGTAAGTACAAGAATATTTGTTACACTATTCTCTGTACAGTTCTATATTTTTAAAATTATGCTCCCCCCTCGTCCAAAAATACTATTATAAAGTCAAAGGTTTTAATTTATACATTCAATGGATAAAGTGAGATACAACTAAATAAAGATGTGATTTCTAAAATCCTATGGAAAAAATATATCAAAGTAACAGGCATGTTTTAAAAATAAAATACACTTGAGATTTATTTCAGCTTTTGTTTCAGAGTTTCACAAGTACCATCTTATTTCTTTCCCCCCATAAAGATTATTTGAGAGGAAATAAAGGCATTATCACCATAATCTATTTACAATGAGGCAAGTAATAACACAGAGGCAGACTAACATGTCCAGGATCTTTCATCAAGTTACGGTGCATACTAACTTCTTGTCTCGTGGTATAGTGAGTACATGGTACTTCCCTCAATACAGATGTAACCACTAACAGTCTGGAGACTAGTGGACCTGACAGAGATTTTTGTGGCTGGCAAAAAAAGTCTAGTCATCTTTTAGGCATACAGAAGATATCCTTTCTTTGTTTTTGCTGTTTGCAGATAAGTTGCAATCAATTTTATCTTTAAAACTGAGAGAATACTTACAATATTCACATTTTCAATTTTTTAAATTAACTTACAATTCTTATTTTAAAAACTCTTTAGCTGTTTAAAAGCTATAAGATTTCTATATACTTACTCTTTTGGTCAATACGAAGGTCATACAGAGGTGTCCTATATATATCCACACTGGAAAGTGCACATCGAGAGAGGGGCACATGATGAGAAGGCCCAAGGATGAAAATTCTCCGGCTAGGAGATACACAACAAAAAGCACAGAACAATTGCACTTCTACACAAACCTTATTAAACGAAAGGGAAAAAAACAAGTAATTTTTAAAAATCACATGTGGTACCATTTTCCTTCTTGACTGATTTCATTACCTACTGTTATGAGCTAAATTATGCACCCCTAAAATTTATGGTGAAGTTCCATCCCAGTACCTCAGAACATAACCATATTAGGAGCTAAGGTATTTAACACATCATTAAGTTACAATGAGGCTGTTCATGTAAGGACTGAATCCAGTGACTGGTATCCTTATAAGAAGGGGAAGAGATGCCAGGGGTGCACATGCACAGAGAGGCGACCATGTGAAGAGGCATCAAGAAGACAGCCGTCTGCAGGCCAACGAGACAGGCTTCAGGAGAAACCAACTCTACCAGCACCTTCATCTTAGACTTCCAGCCTCCGAACTGTGAGAAAATAAATTTCTGTTGTTTTCAGCCACCTACTTCATGGTATTTTATTACGGCATCCCTAGCAAACTAATATGCCCACTAATGATTTGCTTCTCAGTTAATTAAATTCAATTCCTTATCTTTGTCTTTTTGTTGGAAGGCCTTTAAAGGAACCATTTTCAACACCTAGGCATACTAGTTATTGATTTACTGATCTACAGTAAAGCAACTGATATGCTTAAAATCATTTCTGTATTCACAATGCCTAAGATACAGAAGGTTGTCAGTAGCTATATTAACTGAATTTAAACATTTCAGCTATTAAATAAAATCTTAAAATACTAACACATTCTAACCTTGCCTCCGAAGATCCGCCACAATTTTAATAGAAATACATAATAGCATAATTTATAAAACTCCATACAAAATATCACTACAAAGAACCATTCTGATAAAGTTATTTCCACATTTCTACCATAGCAGAGAAAAAAGGAATCTTGTTGAGAAAAATTCTGTATAATAAGCTTTCTCTGTTCCCATTCAAGTAGAAGTCATTCTCAAAAACAAAGAAATTTGATTATGTGTTATTTGCACTATAGCTAAAGAAAAGAACTGGGTTAAACTATAGCTTAAATCTTTGTAATCCCTTTATCTTGACATCAAGAGTAAAATTAACTTCCCCTCATTTTACCTCAAACATCCCTACAATCTAAATTCTAAAACTATCCATTTTCTCTGTTTTCCCAGATTCATATGAACGAAACTTCCCCCCACCACACATACACACAAACTTTTAGACTCGAGAAACCAAACCTATGAGAAAGAAGGGGTTATATGATAAGCTATGTACCTAGAAAAAATTAATTACTACTCATTGCTCAATTAATGGACAAAGACTGAGACATGACCTAGTTTTTTCATATCAAAAATTTGCAAGTAGGGGCACCTGGGTGGCTCAGATGGTTAAGCGTCTGACTTTGGCTCAGGTCATGATCTGGCAGTTCATGAGTTAGACCCCCACATGGGGCTGTGTGCTGACAACTCAGAGCCTGAAGCCTGCTTCGGATTCTTTGTCTCCCTCTCTCTCTGCCCCTCCCCCGCTCATTCATTCTCTCTCTCTCTCTCTCTCTCTTAAAAATAAAACATCAAAAAAAAACCTAAAAAAAAAAAAAAGAATGGAAAAAAACTTGCAAGTCAAGGAATGTACTTAGGCAATATACTTATTTTCATAAAATTCAATTACAGCTAAGACAACCTATTGTCTGCTATATGTTACATGCTATGGCTGCGGGAGGGGACGGTAAGAATGCTGTGGATAAGGAAACAGCAATTCTCAGTTTAGAGTCCCAAAACTTCCTCAAGATGTCATATACAGAAAACCATAAGACCTGAACCACAGGCCATTTCTAGTTAAAATCATAATCTCCTTTCCTCCCCCTCTTCTTACACTACTAATACTCACTTCTTGTCATCACCTCTATGAGCAAATCAACAACCATTTACACACACATACACACACACACACCAAAGATCAAATCAAATTACAATCCTAAATGAACAAAAGAGCTACCAGTACTCTTAACAGTACATAAATATCACCACAGTTTTTAAAATTAAAGTCTAATGTGGGAAACAGACAATGGTAACTCTGAGTGCTCAGGTGACTTGCCTAAGGATGGCTATTACATGAACCAAGAATCAAGTATGAAAAAGAAGGCATTTTTATGACTGAGGAATGCATTTCTATGAAAAGACAGAAGAATAGAATATTTAAAATCAGAACACTTCTAGGAAATCCATCATATATAATTAAAATATGAGATGACTTTTAAAACACCAATTTAAACTCAAGACATAGATACGTTTCTAGGTAAGTGTAGCAAGGTTCTAACAGTGACCAAAATAGGAGCACTACTCCAGAAATAAACATCAGAGGTCAGCATGTAAAGTCTAATTGCCTCCTCTGGTACCTGACTATTTATTTACCTTGTTCACCTTTTTTGCCAGACCCAACCTGGATGAAATGGTAACACCTACAGGGAAGAGTTCCCACTCATCTGAATTCGCCAGTTGTGTACCCAACAGACTCCTTCTAGTTTGGCAGAAACTCACTCATATGCAACACAGAAAAAAAGTTTAGGTCACATCAATATAAAACCCTTATAAGTGATGAACCCCAAAATTAAAAAAGGCTACATGACAATGAAAAGAAGGAAAAAAAAGTGCATAATCTCAAAATGGGTCTCTTTGTTGGCTACATGCCAACCAAATTAATAATGTAAATAAAAAACACTATTTTCTTTCTTTCTGCTAGATTGCTAGATCCATAAACACCAAGGCCACAGGAATATTTTGAAGAGAAGTAAGTAATACAGGCATTGGAAGCAACGTCACTTTCCCTTCCTTCAATTAATTTCAAAATTCTTGCAATTAAACACACTCTTGGTTTCAGCTCAGGTCATGATCTCACGGTTCATGTTATTGAGCCTTGCATCAGGCTCTGTACTGACGGTGAGGGTCCTTCTTGGGATTCTCTCTCTCTTTATCTCTCTCTGCCCCTCCCCTGCTTGCACTCTCTCCCTTTCAAAATAAATAAATAAAACTTAAAAAGAAAGAAAGGAATGTAGTTCATATATAATACCTCCAGAGAATTCACATTTGTGGAATTACTTACTACAAGAATTATAGTCTATGCATCAAATATGTAAGTTACCTTAGTATCTGCCCTTATAAATATTCAACAATTTAATCTAAATAATGGAATACAAGTAATTCTCTAAAGATGTTTCCTGGCAAGTGGAGATATTTTAACTGAAGAACTAAATGACATGTGGCCACAAAGAAGATTCCTTTGGCTCTCTTTTCCTAACTGAAAGGCTTTCTGAAAGATATAAATCAAAATCAAATTACTATCTAAGTACATCCTGAATTCCAGGTTTTTAATTAAAGTTTTAGTAATAGGAAAAGACTCAGCAATGATAATTATGGGAAAGAACTTACTTAAATGCATCATTTTTTAAATTCCTTTACTCCTTTTGAAACATAAATCAGATCCTATCACTCCCTTGCTGAAAAAGTCTTGGGGCACCTGTGTGGCTCAGTCAGTTAAGTGTCCGACTTCAGCTCAGGTCATGATCTCACAGTCCGTGAGTTCAAGCCCTGCATCAGGCTCTGCATGACAGCTCAGAGCCTAGAGCCTGCTTCAGATTCTGTGTCTCCCTCTCTCTCTGCCCCTGCCCTGCTCTCTCTCTCTCTCTCTCTCTCCCTCCCTCTCTCTCTGCCCTTCCCCCACTTGTTCTCTCTCTCTCTCTCTCTCAAAAATAAATAAATGCTAAAAAATTTTTTTAAAGTCTTTCAGTGATTTTTCATATAATTGGAGGATAAGATCTAAAATCCTTAAAATGGGGGGCGCCTGGGTGGCGCAGTCGGTTAAGCGTCCGACTTCAGCCAGGTCACGATCTCGCGGTCCGTGAGTTCGAGCCCCGCGTCGGGCTCTGGGCTGATGGCTCAGAGCCTGGAGCCTGTTTCCCATTCTGTGTCTCCCTCTCTCTCTGGCCCTCCCCCGTTCATGCTCTGTCTCTCTCTCTGTCCCAAAAATAAATAAACGTTGAAAAAAAAATTTTTTTTTTAAATCCTTAAAATGGGTTCTAAAGTCTCAGTGAACTAGCCCCGTCTTGCATTACTTTCCCCACCCCCACCCCTTGATCACAATAGTCTATGATACTGGTCTTGCGGTTCTTTGATGACTGGAACAACTACATCTAGGCGAAAGCCTTCACACATGCTACTGTTCCTTCTGCTTGGCTTCAAAATCATTTCCTTCCCCAAAATCAAATGCCTTCCCCAACACCTTTCCCATAATCTAAATCCAATCATCCTGGTATCACCGCATTTCTTGAATTGTGGACTGTAGATGCCTCAAGACCCTTCCAAGAAGTCCACAAAATCAATACTGTTTTAGTAATAATGAGGAACCTGCCTTTCCCACTATGTTGCCATCTGCATTTATGGTACAAAAATGCAGCTGGGTAAATTAAACCATTAGCACATCAGAACTGTGATCAAGATAATGGAATCAGAACGCACTACTAGTCATACATCCGTTACCTCCACCCACACCAAGGTTTTTTGCTTGTTTTTTTAAGGCCAGTATCACTTACTTCCAATAAATCTTGAACTCTGAGTAAAATTTTATAAAAATATTTTGTATGACAAATGTTTAAATTTGTAGTGATTGAAATGCATAAAGCACTTTTGATATATATAGAATTATGTCTCAGGGAAAACATTTGTGTGATTTTTGAGTGTAATCCAAACCTAGACCTTTTTTTCATGGAACACAATTTTTACTTCAAAAAATGACTGTAGTCAAATTATGGCTATTCCAATTTAGGTACTTAGCAGAAATTTCCTAGAAAATGAACAAAATTGGCCTGCCACTTCAAAGAAAACATTACCCAAGATATACCTGAAGTTTTCCAGTGAAAATTAGACTTCTGCAAAACTTCTACGACTATGAAATTAACAGCTTCCCAATAATTAAAGATATTTCTGATGAAATTTGTGGTAATATCAACAAATGTGTTTTTTTGGCACTTTCTAATGAAATGTCAACATTCAAAAGATTGGCATAACTCAATTAACAAATATCTTCTAGGGGTGCCTGGGTGATTCAGTCCGTTAAGCAACCGAATTCGGCTTGTCAGGACCTCACAGTTTGTGACTTCAAGCCCCATGTTGGGCTCTGGGCTGACAGCTCAGAGCCTGAAGCCTGCTTCGGATTCTGTGTCCCTCTCTCTCTGCCCCTCCCCCATTCGCATTCCCTCCCTATCTGTCTCTCTCTCTCTCTCTTTCTTTCTCAAAAATAAACATTAAAAAAAACAAATATCATCTAAATGTTCTATGTAAGATGCTAATGAAATGATGCAAAGGTAAAAGATCCATTCAAAGTACAAGATAGTACAAAAGATGATCGTGGTTGACATGTAGGGAATGAATTAGTATGGAAGGTAAGAATGGAAGCTAGTGGTATAGAATTTAATCTCTCTTGGACTGTTATTTCTTCTCTATACTTTTCATAGTTCCCAGGAGGATGTTCTTTCTCTATTTTCTCAAAGAACTTTGTAACACTGCCAATCTCAAGGACAGCCACCTTCAAGAGAATACAGCTATGACTGTGAATTATTTTTAATATTAGGACCTTTAGATGTATTCAAAATTCAATTATTATATACTAATTACAAAAATAGGCTGATCACATCATCATGCATCATTTGCCTCTCTTTACTCACTCACTTTATCATCATCATCTTAGTCCTTGGCTTTCTTCCTTTTTCTCTTTTTCTTCCCATTCTCACTTTCTATCCACTTATTGAATACATGCTTTCTGCTTCTACCAATATAGATTCTATATCTCTCTACATAACATTATCAAATAGAAAAAGGTTTGGGAGGGGCGCTTGGGTGGCTCAGTTGGTTAAGCGTCCAACATTGGCTCAGGTCTCCAATGTCGGCTCAGGTCATGATCTCACAGTTCCTGAGTTAGAGCCCCACATCGGGCTCTGTACTCATAGCTCAGAGCCTGGAGCCTACTTCAAATTCTTGTCTCCCTCTCTGTGCCCCATCCCCACTCATGCTCTGTCTCTCTCTGTCTTAAAAGTAAATAAAAAACATTAAATATATATAGAAAGAAAGAAAGGAAGGAAGGAAGGAAGGAAGGAAGGAAGGAAGGAAGGAAGGAAGGAAGAAAGAAAGAAAGAAAGAAAGAAAGAAAGAAAGAAAAAGGTTTGGGAAAGGCTATCATATAAACTACGTTTGATTATCACTGATTTACAGACCCAGGATCAAATGAAGGAAGCTTCTGAAAATCTTTCCAATCTATTTTTGCTCTTACATATGAAATACATTAGTTAAAATTGTACATTAAATAGGTATTAAATACTTGCTAAAACACTCCTCAAAACACAAATGAAGGCTAACCAAAACTTCATCAATTTGGCAACATTATTTTATTTATTATGAAAAACTTACTAAAAATAATTTCCAACAGAGGTATGATACAATGCGCAGAGCACACTACATAAGAACAAAAAAGAGCATCTCTTTTGAACAAATTGCTCAAAGGCAAAGGAGTAGGCTGTGGGGTGAGGCTTCCTTTTTAAACTCATGGCTGCTGTGAGTTACTTCCTTGGAATGATTACATCCACCGCCACTAGCACAACTCGAACCTAGCAATCAACATTTGACACAGGGAAGATAACTGACTTTACCTATGTGTAGAGTGTCTGTAAAACTAGCATACAGACTGGAGCCTGATACTGGTTCACATTTGTGAATTAACTATTTAAATAAACTGCTAGTCAGTAAATTAAGTAATTTGGGTGACTATTTCTAGCAGAAGCTTTTCCAACTTCACAAATTTCTTATTTTAGAGAATAGTGTATCACTTTATAAGTCTCAATTTGCCAGAAAAAAATTTTAAAGCTAATTTCAGAGCTCCCACCAAATTACTAAGAGCTAACATGCTTCAAACGCCATATTAAGTTCACTATCAGATTCTAAAATAATTCAGCTACTTCATCTTGTCAATGAAATATTATTTTCTTTCATTAACCACAAGTACAATAAAGAATTTTTAATTACAAAATGATTAACACAGAACAAAGTCCTCTGCATTCTTCTTAAAGATGTTCATCTCCTGGGTTTTGAAAGAAAACTTTAAAAACCAAAATATTTAACCTTCTAACAGTTCCACAACTAAACATTTACCAACAAAAGGAAAAGTCAAGACTAAATGTTCAGAAATGAAAAACAATACAAAAGCTTCTCATAATCTATAGAAGGTATTAAATAAAAAGTCAAATTCCTAATGAAATCGAGTATATGACAATAAGCACGCAAAAGCAAATTACTTCATGACAGAGCAGTTATGACATAATTCCCAACCTTTTCCCATTTAAACAAAACCATGTATTACTTACGTAATGGATGGATCCACTTGTTTGTAAGCATGAGCAGCACAAGACCCACAGTACGTATATCCTGCATGGCTAAAAAACAAAATGTTTTTAAATTTAATCATCAGATTCAAAATCAAGATGTTCTGAAACAAAAAAACCTTTTGAAAGAAATAAAACTATGGTAAACATAACAGAAGTGAGTGTAAAAATAAAAGCAATATAGCTAATGATGCAAACTCTAGAAGACAACAGAAAACACATAATTGCTTTATGTTCCAATTTAAAATTTTAAAAAGTCTTTTGTAACATTTTTGGTCTACAGGACAATTAAATTTAGATATTCAAGGCTTACTTGAAGTTGCTAATGTAATACTAATAGAATTTATACATTCCTCTTCAATACCATTAGCAGACTATTACATAGTAGTAAGACCAAGAGCAAGTCAAATCTAAATAAATCAAATATCCTATAAAATAACTCATCTTGGGGTGCCTGGGTGGCGCAGTCGGTTAAGTGTCCGACTTCAGCCAGGTCACGATCTCGCAGTCCGTGAGTTCGAGCCCCGCGTCGGGCTCTGGGCTGATGGCTCGGAGCCTGTTTCTGATTCTGTGTCTCCCTCTCTCTCTGCCCCTCCCCCGTTCATACTCTGTCTCTCTCTGTCCCAAAAATAAATAAACGTTGAAAAAAAAATTAAAAAAAAAATAAAATAACTCATCTTTTTAAAATTTCTTTTTATTTTTTAAACTTTTTTCTCAAATGTTTATGAAATTCTAGTAATTAACATATAGTGTAATATTGGTTTCAGGAGTACAATTCAGTGATTCATCACTTACATACAACACCCAGTGCTCATCACAAGTGCCCTCCTTAACAACCATCACCCATTTACCCCAGCCCCCACCCACCACCCCTCCAGCAACCTGTTATTCTCTATAGTTAAGAGTCTCCTTGGGAACGCAAGCTGGTGCAGCCACTCTGGAAAACAGTATGGAGGTTCCTCAAAAAACTAAAAATAGAACCACCCTACGACCCAGCAATTGCACTACTAGGCATTTATCCAAGGGATACAGGGGTGCTGTTTCAAAGGGACACGTGCACCCCCCATGTTTAGAGCAGCACTATCAACTATAGCCAAAGTATGGAAAGAGCCCAAATGTCTATTGATGGATGAATGGATAAAGAAGATGTGGTATATATATACAATGGAGCATTACTTGGCAATCAAAAAGAAGGAAATCTTGCCATTTGCAACTACATGGATGGAACTGGAGGGTATTATGCTAAGTGAAATTAGTCAGAGAAAGACAAAAATCCTATGACTTCACTCATATGAGGACTTTAAGAGACAAAACAGATGAACATAAGGGAAGGGAAACAAAAATCATATAAAAACAGGGAGGGGGACAAAACAGAAGAGACTCATAAATATGGAGAACAAACTGAGGGTTACTGGAGGGGTGGTGGGAGAGGGGATGGGCTAAATGGGTAAGAGGCACTAAGGAATCTACTCCTGAAATCATTGTTGCACTATATGCTAACTAATTTGGGTGTGAATCTTAAAAATAAAAAGTAAAATTAAAAAAAAAAGTCTCCTAAAAAAAAAAAAGAGTCTCCTATGGTTTCTTATAACATAACATACAGGGATATATTAATTTCAGGTATATAAGATATGATTCAACAATTCTATTCATTTCTCTGTGTTCATCAAGAAGTATATACTCTTAACCCTTTTTACCTATTTCACCCATCAACCTCACAGACCTCCCCTCTGGCCACTACTAGTTTGTTCTCTGTATTTAATAGGTTGGTTTTTGTTTGTCTCTTTATTCCTTTGTTCGTTTTATTTTTTAAATTTTACATTGGAGTGAAATACTGTATTTGTCTTTCTCTGACTTACTTCACTTGATACCCTCTAAATCAATCTATGCTGTTGCAAATGGCAAGCTCTCATTCTTTTTTATGGCTGAGTAATATTCCTCTGTGTGTGTGTGTGTGTGTGTGTGTGTGTGTGTGTGTGTATCTCACATCTTCTTTATCCATTCATCTATTGATGGACTGAATTCTTATGTCCATAGCTAAGCAATGGCTGCAACTGACAACTGTGGAACAATGAAAACACATGCCTGACATGAATGACTTCTCTGCTGATTAGATAAGTCTTCAAATATTAGGAAGAATATTTCCTTCCATACTTTCATACACTTTTTTTTTAAATGTTTATTTTTGAGAGAGAGGGAGAGAGAGTAGGGGAGGGGCAAAGAGAGAGGGAAATAAAGAATCTCAAGCAGGCTCTGCAGTGTCTGCGCAGAGCCCAATTCAGGGCTCGAACTCCAACCAAGAGATTGTGACCCTGACACAAAAAACAGACACTCAGATCAATGGAACAGAACAGAAAACCCAGAAATGGACCACAAATGTGTGGTCAACTAATCTTTGACAAAGCAGGAAAGAATATCCAATGGAATCAAGACAATCTCTTCAGCAAATGGTGCTGGGAAAACTGGACAGCAACACACAGAAAAATGAACCTGGACTACTTTTATACACCATACACAAAAATAAACTCAATGTGGATGAAAGACCCCAATGTAAGACAGGAAGCCATCAACATCCTCAAGGAGAAAGCAGGCAAAAACCTCTTTGATCTTGGCCACAGCAACTTCTTACTCAACATGTCTCCAGAGGCAAGGGAAACAAAAGCAAAAATGAACTATTGGGACCTCATCAAAATAAAAAGCTTCCGCACAGTGAAGGAAACAATCAGCAAATCTCAAAGGCAACTGACAGAATGGGAGAAGATATTTGCAAATGACGTATCAGATAAAGGATTAGTATCCAAAATCTATAAAGAGCTTATCAAACTCAACACCCAAAAAACAAATAATCCAGTGAAGAAATGGGCAAAAGACATGAATACACACTACTCAAAGGAAGACATCCAGATGGCCAACCGACACATGAAAAAATGCTCCACATCACTCATCACCAGGGAAACACAAATCAAAACCACAATGAGATATCACCTGACACCTGTCAGAATGGCTAACATTAACAACTCAGTCAACAACAGATGTTGGCGAGGATGCGGAGAAAGAGGATCTCTTTTGCATTGTTGGTGGCAATGCAAGCTGGTGAAGCCACTCTGGAAAACAGTATGGAGATTCCTCAAAAAAATTAACAACAGAGCTACCCTATGATCCAGCAATTGCACTACTAGGTATTTATACAAGGGATACAGGTGTGCTGTTTCGAAGAGACACATCCATAGCCAAAGTACGGAAAGGCCCAAATGTCCATTGATGGATGAATGGATCCGTCATTGTATATAGAATCTAGTGAATATACCAGGATGGCAAATAAGCAGACAAAAGAATGCTCAACGTCATTCAGTCACTATGGAAAGGCAAATTAAAACTACAAAAAGCTACCACTAAACAGCCAGTAGAATAACTGAAACCAAAAAACATGACCATATCAAGTATGTTAAGGATGCAGAAGTGAAATTCGAGCTATACTCAAAATGTAAAGTGGAAATGTATACTGGAAATGTAAAATGTTACAACCACTTTCGAAAACAGTTTGGCAATTTCTTAAAAAGTTAAATATACTCCTACCATATGACCCAGCTTTCCACTCCCAAGAAAAATGAAAGCATTATTACCACAAAGATTTGTGCACAAATGCTCATCCCAGCTTTATTTGCAACAGTAAAAAACTGGAAACCTAATTCCTCAAAAGATGAATGGATAAACAAATGGAAGTATAGAGGTGCCTGGGTGGCTCAGTCGGTTAAGCGTCCAACTTTGGCTCAGGTCATGATCTCGCGGTTTTTGAGTTTGAGCCCCATGTTGGGCTCTGTGCTAACAGTTCAGAGCCTGGAGCCTGCTTCAGATTCTGTGTCTCCTTCTCTTTCTGTCCCTACCCTGCTCTCATTCTCTCTCTCTCTCAAAAATAAATAAACATTAAAAACAAAAACACAAAAAAATGGAGATACAGTCATATAATGGAAAACTCTCCAGCAACAGAAAGGAACTACTGATACACCCAGAAATAATTATACTTAAAAAGATGGTTAAAAAAAAAAATAGAGAATGCAACAAAGAGTTCATACTGTATCATTACACTAAAAAATAAAAACTAATCTGTAGCAACAAAGAATAAGTCAATGGATGTGACTGGAAAGGAGAGGCAGAGAGGTACAGAAGGGATGAATCACAAAAGGGCACAAGGAAACTTGAGGATGATGAATATGTTCATTATCTTCACTGTGATGGTTTCATAGGTGTATACATATTTCAAATGTATCCAATTGTACACTTTAAATATATGCAGCTGCAGGTTAACCTACCACAATAGAGCTGTTTTAAAAAGGGCCATCATCTGATCTAGCTTAAGATATGAATAGAGAAAAAGAGATTCACATAAGTCAATCACAGCAATACAGGATAGTAGTGTGCTTAATCAGGAGTTAAGTAATATGGTACCTACACTAAGCACACTAAAATCACTAAAGGTTTTATTGGTTGGGTTAATGGTAGTCACTCTATCTGTATACTTCTGGCAAGAGAGCCTATCAAGTTGCTTTAGTATAGCAATATTCTCCACAACCCGGTTCTAATCTTAGCCAGAAGAAATGTAAGTTGTTCTATGGCTCAGCACATTCGGTTTTGCTGATCTTGATATTCTAGCCTAACCAGGGGCTCAATTGTTTCCAATTCGGTCCCCAATCCTCCAGTGCCAAACACCCCAGTACAAACTACTTCAGATTCCTGACAGCTGTTCCTGAACATTACTGGCTCCCCCTTGTCAATTCAGAAATATGTTAGCTTCCCTAGTCAGGTGGACCTTAAAAACCATTTGATCCACCAGCATCTGTCCTGGTCTGTATCAAACCAGAATAATATCTCAAATTTTCAATACTGCATTGCTCTCAGTTGTCACTCATATCCTATCCATCCATGTCCCAACCCTTATTCTTTAAATTGATACATCTTAGATCAGCTTTTCAGACTTTAATTCCTATTTGCCATTCTTCAATTTAAAGGCCCTGACCTTCATTCCATACTCCGATTTCTCAGTCTGTCTTTCCAGTGTGAATCTCTCCCAGTTTCATCAATCCTGTTCCTACTCAACCACAGTTCTTAAAAGCCAGAAAGTTGTCGTAGAAATGTGGGATTCTTGAAGTACAGATACGATAGAAATAATAGTAAGAGTAGAGAAGTAAAGGCACAAAGGAAGAGCATCAAAGTTGAAGGAAGAACATGTGCAAATGCCCCAAGTGTATGACGTAGGTGAGAAAATAGGAGACTGGCCTGAGTGGAACAAGAAGTAGTTTGAAGGCAGAGACAGACAAAGGAGTCTGGGCTTGATAAAACAAGTTACTGAAAAATTGCTGTACACTCTGGAGCAGTGTAGTGACAATACGAAACTGTTACTAGTCTAGAACTGAAAAATATAAGATCAGAGACAGGAAGTGTTAAATGGCTCTCTCTCAAAAATTTGGCCTGTGGTAGTAATGTCATGGTCTAGAAAGGTCTCAATGCCAGTGGGAAATGAGATATGAACGACCTACACTGTAAAAAGAAAAAGTGACATAGCTTAGTAACCAAGGAGGTATCGGGGAATGAGGAAGAGGAGAAGGAAGAGGGTAACTACGATAATGATAATAAACTAACATTTACTCAAAGCTTACTATGTGTCACTCATCCACGTAAGGCAAGACAGCAATTCACTGAATCCTCACACCAACCGTATGAGGTAGGAATTACTATTTTTCTTTTACAGATGAAGAAATTAAAGCAGAAAGGTTAAGATAGTTACTCTAAGTCACACAAATAGTAAGTGGCCACATCAGGACTTAAAAGGTAGGCAGTAGAGTTCCAGAACCCATTCTTAACCTCCGTAAGAGACCTTTACATATTTTAAGGAAGAAGGGAATGTTTTTATGGTGTAGGAAAATCAACGACCCTAAGAACTGGAAGAATACCATATATCCTATAAGACTGTAGGGAAGGTGGGTGGTTCTGAAAACATGATTAACTGACATAAGTATGCTTTATAGTATATTCAGTATATATATTATATATAAAGCATATAATATATATATAAAGTATAAAGTATACTTTATAGTAGAACTCAGACTTCATAATTTCAGATTTTCAAGTTGAGGGCTTAAAAGTCTGCTAGAAGACAAAACAGTTGTAAAAAGAGAGGAAGAATCTTATTAACTTGAATAGAGAATACACTGCGGAGTGTTTAAAAAAAATCATTAAGTGTACCATCCCTCTTAACCCATATCCTGAGAAACTCTACTTCATAAAAGGACCAAGATCATAGCCAAAGAAAAGAATTTCTAGTACTTTCCTTTATCCTGGCCCAGACACATGGTAAGTAAGAGAGCCATGGTAACAATCATCAAATCTCATTAATGATCCTCTACTCCTACACCCTTCTCCTGCTAATAGAATCTATGATTACACATACATGTGGAAGCAAGGTTTCATTAAGGGATCATTCACAATAAAAGAGGCTTCACTAAGGGAACAACTAAGGTGTTTTTCATTTGTGCCTATAGTCAGAAGAGCAATGAAAATGTGAGCTCTACAGGGGTGCCTGGGTGGCTGAGTCGGTTAAGTGGCTGACTTTGGCTCAGATCATGGTCTCACATGGGTTCAAGCCCAGTGTCAGGCTCTGTACTGGCAGCCTGGAGCCCACTTCGGATTCTGTCTCCCTCCCTCTCTGCCCCTCCCCTGCTTGTGCTCTCAAAAATTAATAAACATTCAAAATTTAAAAAAAGAAAATGTGAGCTCCACAGATATTTGAATATACATCATAGGGGCGCCTGGGTGGCGCAGTCGGTTAAGCATCCGACTTCAGCCAGGTCACGATCTCGCGGTCCGTGAGTTCGAGCCCCGCATCGGGCTCTGGGCTGATGGCTCAGAGCCTGGAGCCTGTTTCCGATTCTGTGTCTCCCTCTCTCTCTCTGCCCCTCCCCCGTTCATGCTCTGTCTCTCTCTGTCCCAAAAATAAATAAACGTTGAATATACATCATAAAAGTATGTTCCAATCAGTCTTTCAAGGCTCTTAAAACCTTAATGCAAAGTCATCCCTGTTCGCTTTTCCAGATCACTCTGGTTCCCAATGTAACCTCATGAAGACAAACACAAATTTATACTGTAACACCTATCATTTCTCATTAGACTAAAAACATGTCTCTAAAAACTGATCCTTCTTATAACACAGGGTACTTCTGCTTCTGTCCTTGTTCCTACACACCAGTTCACCTCCTAACCTTCTAGAATTTCTGTATCCCCCACAGAGCTGCAACAAATGAGGATGCAAGGGTACTCTCCATGGTCATTCAGTTTCGCACACAGCCAGCCTTGCAGTGTGGGTATAATTAAAATTCCTATGTGAGGAAAATTGCCAATTACTACATGACATGGACTTTCACTTATTCATTCTGAGACCTTCAAAGGTTATAGGTGAATAGCATAAAGTGTGAATGCCAAGAGCCTACCACATATTCTATGAGAGGCTTTTCATCAAAGAGGATATGGAGAACAATAAAAAAACACTTGGACTCAACAAAATCAGGTTCTCATAGCCTAGTTCTATTTAATAGCAGCAAAAATACAAAATAAAAAGATTGCCCTAGATGGAATGAGAAGATTGGACCAGATAAAATAATCTCCTGCAGCAATAAGAAAAGTCAATAAGATCTACTAAAGCTATGATCTAGAAAGCCAGAAACTAAATTTAAAAACACTTGGGAGCATATGGGATTAACATGAACAACTGGCTCTAAACAGTTCCCAGGGGCGCCTGGGTGGCGCAGTCGGTTAAGCGTCCGACTTCAGCCAGGTCACGATCTCGCGCTCCGTGAGTTCGAGCCCCGCGTCAGGCTCTGGGCTGATGGCTCAGAGCCTGGAGCCTGTTTCCGATTCTGTGTCTCCCTCTCTCTCTGCCCCTCGCCCGTTCATGCTCTGTCTCTCTCTCTGTCCCAAAAATAAATAAACGTTGAAAAAAAAAAATTTTTTTTTGAAAAAAAAAAAAAAAATAAACAGTTCCCAGAAGCAGCGGCCTCACATTGCGACTCTCCATTTTACTTTGCTGCACCTCGTCTTTTATTCTTTTACTCTCACAGGCATTGCTCAAAGGTCCCCAAGATTCCTGCTTCATAAAAAAATATTAGATGAGGGGCACCTGGGCAGCTAGGTCAATTAAGCGGATTTCAGCTCAGGTCATGATCTCACAGATCATGAGTTTGAGTCCTGTTTGGGATTCTCTCTCTCTCTCTCGCTCTCTCCCACTTGTGCATGAACGTGCTCTTTCTCTGTCTCAAAAAGAAATAAACATCAAAAAAAAATTTTTTTTATTTAAATGATTATATCTCAAAAAACGTCCAGGTTCAAAAGTCATTATTCAGAATATTTTATTTTTAAAAATGGAATCTTACAAGTATTAAGTAAACAATACTATGAACTAATAAAAGGTATTAAAATTATCCAAGTCAAATAAGAACAAACTGACCACAATGTTCCACATCTAGATTGTCTGACCGCTAAAGTATACAGGACCTGAGATACTGCCATAAATAACCTACCACTTAAAATAAACAAGGACTAGAAATAAACAATTTATACATCTCCAGTAACTTAAACGAACTACATGATTTGTGAAGATTCATTGTCTCATGATACACTGGTGGAGCTCAACAGGTATGCCTCACAGTATGTAAACTGGTCTTCTATATAAATGTTCCTCAGCTTTTTAAAATTATTAAACTCACTTTTGTGTTAAAAGTAATACATGCAGGGGCGCCTGGGTGGCGCAGTCGGTTAGGCGTCCGACTTCAGCCAGGTCACGATCTCGCGGTCCGTGAGTTCGAGCCCCGCGTCGGGCTCTGGGCTGATGGCTCGGAGCCTGGGGCCTGCTTCCGATTCTGTGTCTCCCCCTCTCTCTGCCCCTCCCCCGTTCATGCTCTGTCTCTCTCTGTCTTAAAAATAAATAAACGTTGGAAAAAAAATTAAAAAAAAAAAAAAGTAATACATGCACACAGTGTAAAAAAGTCAAACAATAAAAAAGGGGCACAATGAAAAGTGAAAGTATCCTTTACTCCATACTACTCCTACTAGGTTAACTAGTAACAAATCAAACTCTAGTTTAAATACATGAAGAGTGCTTCAATATCCACAGTATCTGCTTAATCGTGTAAGTAAGCCCCTTTACTTGTGTAAGTAACCTCTCCAATTATCTGATTATATTTTTCTATCCAACATGAGGTTTATTTATTTTTTTTTTTACGTTTTTATTTATTTTTGATAGAGACAGAGCACATATGGGGGAGGGGCAGAGAGAGAAGGAGAAACAGAATCCGAAGCAGGCTCCAGGCTCCAACCTGTCCGCACAGAGCCTGACGCAGGGCTCGAACGCACAAAACCGCAAAATCATGACCTGAGCTGAAGTTGGAAGCTTAACCGACTGAGCCACCCAGGTGCTCCTCCAATATGAGGTTTCTTAAGTGATGCATAACTGTACAGCTCCATTCTAAGGGTTCCTGAGATATTCCTGCGTACTGCAAGATAAACAACAATTTTGGCATCAAGGTGTCTTGCAGTCATGGTAGGAAGGCTTTTGGAACTCCTAGTCCATGAGATCATTTCAGTATATATCTCTGGGCAACACACTGTTTCCTGCACCTCAAGATACGTAAGGCGATCCTAAATTCAATCAAAGGATATTTTTAAATCAAATTAAATTCTTCTGAATCTTCCAACTGTGCCTGCCTATATGTCATATAGATTAAAATCATTAAGATTGATCAACAGTTGGTTTATGGGTCGATATTTATTCTTTAACAACATCATTCTATTTAATCTACATCAATATACAAATGAGCAATCTGTTAAAACTCAGGTTCTGAGTTGGGTTTTGTTTGTTTTTAAGGCTCCCCTTACAGAATTTATGCCTATGAAGGTAAAATCTAAGAAAAGCTGGCCCCAGAGAGCTAAATTTTATAAAAGTTAAATAACTTTTTTTAGGGACACCTGGCTGGCTCAGTCAGTAGAGCATGCAACTCTTAATCTCAGGGTTGTAAGTTCTAGCCCCATTTTGGGTGTAGAGAATACTTAAAAATAAACCTTAAGAAAAAAAAAAAAGAATTTTTTTTAATAGACTTAAAAGTAGAGATCTAAAAATTTTAAGTTTTCTAATTACTAGATAAGCATGTTCTTAACAAAGATGATTTTGTGTCTCTACATAAACAACAAAATATTTGTTGCTGCTTTTCTACCTCAAAAAAAAAAAAAACTACTTTGGGTGTCTGGGTGATGCAGTTAGTTAAGCATCCAACTCTTGATTTCAGCTCAGGTCATGATCTCACGGTTCATGAGATCGAGTCTCTCACTGGGCTCTGCACTGGCCATGAGGAGTCTGCTTGGGATTCTCTCTCTCCTGCTCTTTGCCCCTCTCCCACTTGCACTCTTTATCTCTCTCTCTCTCTCAAAAATGAACAAATAAACTTAAAAAAAGACACTTCTGGAAAGGAAAAGCATTACTTCTGGAAGCCATATAATAAGATAAACTTGAATATATTTAAAGTTTTCATATTAACAAAATGGAAATTACATTATATATGCATAAAAATAACTACAAAGTCACTATATAACAGAAACATTCACACCAAAGCCAAAACTATTTTCAAATATCCATTTTAAAACCTAAGGTAACCTGGGAATCTTTTCCAAATCAATGTATTTGTAACTTAGACTCAAAAATTTCATTTCCCAGTCTATTGCCAATTTCAACTTAAAGCTAATAATAAAAAGGAAACAAGTCTAGCTACACTTTCATGAATAACTAGCCTCAACTTAATTGTATGTTCATTTAGCACAGCTCCCACATTTAGAACAAGTTTTAACTAGGAAGGTAGCATAAAATACTTAAATACCAGCAAAGTAATTAGAATGACAATAGAACCTATGTCTTGAGGTACTATAAAGACATGATTATTAATCCATTCTTACCCAATCGAGAATTATGCAAACTTCCCCCCCTCATCCCTGCATCAATTTTTCTTTCTCTACTGGATCATTTCATCTATATCATAAACACTTTAATATCTCCCATCTTAAATAAAAATTCTCACCTGACAACATACTCCCATTCCCTCATTTCCTTGATTTATAGAAAAGCCTGTTAAAAACAAAGCAAAAAAAACCATCCTCACTCATTTCCCTCTCCAATTCTTTCTTGAACCCAGTGCGATCGTGCTTTCATCCCTACCACTTCCACAGAAATCGTATGTATCAAGGCCACCAGTGATCTCCATATTGCCAAATCCAATTATCAATTCTTAGCCCTCATCTTATTTGACCTATTGGCACAGAATTTGACACTGCTGATCATTTTCTCCTCCCAGACACATTTTTCATCCTTTTTTGCCTGCTACAGACACCACTCGCCCCTGGTTTTCCTCCTTCCCCACTGGTCTTCCTTCAGTATCTCCTTTGCAAATGCTCACCTTCATCCAGATCTCTAAATGAAATTAGTTTGTCTAAGGGCTTAAGTCTTTGAACCTCTTCTCTGTATTTTACTTGCTACACAACCACAGGCTGTTTAGACTTTAAGTGTGATATATATATCAACACAGCCTTGGCCCTTCTTCTCTGTACTCCAGATTCATATATTTAGCTGCCCATTGGAGATCCCCACTTACAGACACCTAACAGGCGTCTCAAAACATTAACATGGTCAAAATACAATCCTAGATTCTACAAAACACTTTATTTATTTTTTTAATATATGAAATTTATTGTCAAATTGGTTTCCATACAACACCCAGTGCTCATCCCAAAAGATGCCCTCTTCAATGACCATCACCTACCCTACCCTCCCTCCCACCTCCCATCAACCCTCAGTTTGTTCTCAGTTTTTAAGAGTCTCTTATGCTTTGGCTCCCCTCTAACCTCTTTTTTTTTTCCTTCCCCTCCCCCATGGACTTCTGTTAAGTTTCTCAGGATCCACATAAGAGTGAAAACATACGTATGGTATCTGTCTTTCTCTGAATGGCTTATTTCACTTAGCATAACACTCTCCAGTTCCATCCACATTGCTACAAAGGGCCATATTTCATTCTTTCTCATTGCCACGTAGTATTCCATTGTGTATGTAAACCACAATTTCTTTATCCATTCATCAGTTGATGGGACATTTAGGCTTTTTCTACAATTTGGCTATTGTTGAGAGTGCTGCTATAAACATTGGGGTACAAGTGCCCCTATGCATCAGTACTCCTGTATCCCTTGGGTAAATTCCTAGCAGTGCTATTGCTGGGTCATAGGGTAGGTCTATTTTTAATTTTTTGTGGAACCTCCACACTGTTTTCCAGAGTGGCTGTACCAGTTTGCATGCCCACCAACAGTGCAAGAGAGTTCCTGTTTCTTCACATCCTCTCCAGCATCTATAGTCTCCTGATTTGTTCATGTTAGCCACTCTGACTGGCGTGAGGTGATATCTGAGTGTGGTTTTGATTTGTATTTCCCTGATGAGGAGCAATGTTGAGCATCTTTTCATGTGCCTGTTGGCCATCCGGATGTCTTCTTTAGAGAAGTGTCTATTCATGTTTTCTGCCCATTTCTTCACTGGATTATTTGGTTTTTGGGTGTGGAGTTTGGTGAGCTCTTTATAGATTTTGGATACTAGCCCTTTGTCTGATATGTCCTTTGCAAATATCTTTTCCCATTCCATTGGTTGCCTTTTAGTTTTGTTGATTGTTTCCTTTCCAGCGCAGAAGCTTTTTATCTTCATGAGGTCCCAATAGTTCATTTTTGCTTTTAATTCCCTTGCCTTTGGGGATGTGTCAAGTAAGAAATTGCTGTGGCTGAAGTCAGAGAGGTTTTTTCCTGCTTTCTCCTCTAGGGTTTTGATGGTTTCCTGTCTCACATTCAGGTCCTTTATCCATTTTGAGTTTATTTTTGTGAATGGTGTAAGAAAGTGGTCTAGTTTCATTCTTCTGCATGTTGCTGTCCAGTTCTCCCAGCACCATTTGTTAAAGAGACTGTCTTTTTTCCATTGGATATTCTTTCCTGCTTTGTCAAAGATTAGTTGGTCACACTTTTGTGGGTCTAGTTCTGGGGTTTCTATTCTATTCCATTGATCTATGTGTCTGTTTTCGTGCCATCTACAAAACACTTTAAAATCTACTTCCCACCTCTACCTCTGTTTGTCCCTTACAGTATAAAATCAATTCTATGTTTGCAGTTTCACAGGCCAAAACTTAAGAGTCATCCTTGACTCTTCTTCTACTCTGCTGGTCCTACCTTCAAAATATATCTGGAAGACACTGCTTCTTGCCACATCCACCACTAGCCCCCTGTCAAAGCCACTATGTCATCTCTTTCTTGTGCTATTATAATAAGCCTCCGAAACTGGACTCCCTGTTTCCACAAAACTAAACATCCATACAATAGCAAGAGTAATCCTTTTCAAATCTAAGTCAGGTCATGTCATTTCTCAAAATTTTTCACGACTTGCCGTATCACTTAGAATAAAACATAAAGTTTTCATAACAGCCTACAAAGCCTCCTTACAATGTAGCCCCTGGTGCCTGTCTCATCCACCACTGTTCCCCTTGTACATGCCACTCCAACTACACCTTCCTCCATGCTTTTCCTCAAAATATACTAAGCATATCCTGCTCCAGAGCCTTTGTACTCACTGTTCCTCAACCGGAAAACCCTTTCCCTGGATATCTGCATAACTTCTCTCTCGCATTATTTAGGCTCAAGTGTTAGTTACCTTATTGGGGAGCCCTTTTCTTACTATTCTATATAAACTAGCACCCCCATACTCATATTGTCACACTCTTGATCCTCTGATCAGCTTTATTATTCTTAGCACCCATTAGCATCTGATACAGAATATACAGGCATTTTATTGTGCTTTGCTGTATTGAGCTTCACAGATACTGCTTTTTTTTTTTTAATTTTTTTTTTAACGTTTATTCATTTTTGAGACAGAGAGAGAGCATGAACAGGGGAGGAGCAGAGAGAGAGGGAGACACAGAATCTGAAACCGGCTCCAGGCTCTGAGCTGTCAGCACAGAGCCTGACGCGGGGCTCGAACTCACGGACTGTGAGATCATGACCTGAGCCGAAGTCGGACGCTTAACCGACCAAGCCACCCAGGCGCCCCAATACTGCTTTTTTTTTTAAGCAAACTATAAAGTCTGTGGCAACCCTGCATCAAGCAAGCTGATCGGCACCATTTTTGCAACAACATTTGCTCACTTCATGACTCTGTGTCACATTTTGGTAATTCTTGCAATCCAAGCTTTTTTATTGTTATTACATGGTTATCTGTGATCAGTGATTATAACTCACTGAATGGTAAACATTTTTTAGTAGTATTTTTTTCTTTTTTTTTTTAAAGTTTATTTATTTATTTTGAGAGAGAGGTGGGGGGGGGCACGGAGGGAGGGCAGAGAGAGAGAAAGGCAGAATCCCAAGCAGGCTCCGCACTGCAAGCATAGAGCCCAATGTGGGGCTCAAACTCACAAACCATGAGATCATGACCTGAGCCAAAATCAAGAGTCGGATGCTTAACTGACTGAGCCACCCAGGCGCCCCTAGAATGTTTTCTAATTAAGGTATGTACACTGTTTTCTTAGACATAATGCTATTGTACACTCAAAAGAATACAGTGTAAACATAACTTTTATATGCACCGGGAAACAAACAAATTCATTGGTCTCATTTTATTGTGATATTCGTTTAATTGCAGTGGTCTGGAACCAAACCCACAATATCTCTGATGTATGCATGTAATTATTTATTGTCTGCTTTTCCCAAGTACTCAAAGGTAAGCACCATGAAAGTAGTAATGTGAGTTTATTCATAATGCAACTCTAGGGGGGTAGTCAAAAATGGCAGCACAGGAAGATCCTGAACTCACTTCCCACGGACACACCAAATCTACAGCTACATATGGAACAATTCCCTCTGAAAAAGATCTGAAAACTAACTGAATAGTTCCTTCACAACAAATGGTAAAAGAGCCACATTAAGATGGGGAGGAGAGACAGGACAGTCTCATCAAAACCCGACCCCTAGCATGGGGACCCACAATCAGGAGGACTCTCACAAATCCAGAGTTTCTCCCTGAGAACTGAAGGGTTTGTGCCCCACATTAGGTACCCCAATCCTTGGGAAGTGTAACAGTGAGACAAATCCCAAAAACATCAGGCTTTGAAAAACAACAGGGCTCATATCCAGGAGACCCTGAAGGGCTGTAGAAACTGAGATACTTCTCTTATGGGCTCACATGCAGACTCAGTAGCTCTGGAAATTGGCACAGAAACAGCAGTTTGCAAAGTGCCTAGACTGTAGTGAAGAAGATTCACTGGCTAATCTTAAAGCGTCTACCAGAGGGGCAGGAGTCTGTTGGAACTCTCTCCAAGAACAGAGGCACAAGGCCATTTTTGTGCTCTCTCTCTGCCTTGATAGCACCAGCAGGGGTTGACCCAGCATCGTGCTTTCCTATGGCCCTGTAAAAAGCTGATGTGTACACATCAGCCATGCACTCTCCCGTGGCCTTGCTAAAGCCGGCAGGCACATGCAGTCTACACAGGGGACACTCCTTGATCGATCACCTGCTTCTTGTGGCCAAGGCGGCTTGCGTTTCTGGGTCCATTGGGCTATAACAATTGGAAAGACAGTTCTGGACAGGCTACCTCCAGGGCACCACGCAGACAACAGTCTGAAACATATCCTAGTCTTTCTGTGAAACAAGCCTATTTACTTGTCCCAGAGCTTCAGCCTGAGGGGTAGCATTCACGTTGGCCACACAACCAGAGGCTACGGAGGTGCTTTCAAGGAAAGTACGCCAGCGGACACCATCTTCACACTCTCCTTAAGCCTCACTACAGTTCCCCAGTACCTCCCAGAAAGGAGCGTGTACACTCATCTGAAGCCCTGATTTTTGCCACTGTCACCCAGGGAACACCTTTAGGTCACCTGGTCTGGAGGCCAACAGGGTTTACAGTCTCCAGGACTATGTATGCATACTTTAAAAGCTGCTGCCTGAGGGTCTGGCTTCTAATCAGACTGAAACTAAGGGCTGAGTGAGATCTTTCAGAACACTGACAAGTCGTGGCACACTCTCAACAACTGGGACTTATCAAGAATAAATCAGGCTGCTTGGACATTCACAAAAGTTTCAGAGACAGCCAAGAGCTAGGGTAAGGTTGAAAGATAAGGTTCATCTCTTACACAAGGCCACTCTTTCAAGACTGGGAGAGAGGCGTACTGCACCTCATACATAGAAACAAACACAGAGAGTCAAGCAAACCAAGGAAACAGAGGAATATGCCCCAAACAAAAGATTAAGATAAAACCCCTCCAAAAATCTTAACGAAACAAAAAACAGCACTAAGAACACCTGGCATTTAGCCAGGTACATATTTGTTTAAGTTATTAGTTTAAGTTATGCTAAAAGTTTATAAAGATTAACTGATTTAATCATCAAAAACCCTATGGAGGTACTATTAATATTTCAATTTTACCAATGAGACAAAGGCACAAGAGATTTAGTAACTTGTATGTCACATTCCTTGTAAGTGGTACAGTCAGCCTCCTATATCTATTAAATGAGATCAAGTTAGATCATACAAATGGAGCATTTAACGAAATGTTTGGCACATTAAATACCTAGTATTTATGGAGTACTTATTACATGTGCCAGACATTAATGTAGACTCTTTATGTGTATTTACTGATTTCTCATATTGTTTAATAAGTAGATGCTATATTATTATTTTCACTATTTTTTATTTATCGGGGCACCAAACCTAATGCAACAGAAGTTATAGAAAAGACACTGCTGTGAAAGAAATGGGACAAACACTAACCTTCACTCTTCTCAGGAAACAGTTAACATGTGCTTAAAAAAATGTGTTTTGAAAGTTACACTGGAAACCAAATCAAAATGAACTGAATTCCTATCACATACAGATACTCTGTTAACTGTTTATTTGTTAGCTTGTAGTTCTAAAAAGCCTTCTGAGACTCAAAGACAAAATAGTCACAGATTTTCTTCAATAAAAAAAAAAAAAACCCTCCCGCAGGTTTGTTTGCTACTCCATACTGCATGATATTCTGTTTAACGCACCTTTTTTAATATAAGGAAAAAGTTGGCTGAATGAAAGTAGATCTTTTTAATATTTAAAACCGAGATTACTCATTTACATCAATCTGAAATCACCAAGTTTATGTACTGCAAATAACCCTCAGCTTTAAGTCAGTTTTATTACCAAAAATAAACTCTAAAATTACTGCACCTGAGAAAATAGCTAATTCCTTTATCCTTGAGTTAAAGTGGAAGCCAAAGGAATCATGAAAATGACTAAATATAATTTCTTCAGCTCAACATAGCATTTAGTTTTTAATTTTTTAAAAATTTAGTTCAATTTGTAGTTACTCATTCTATATTAATAATTAACATATGAAACATGTAAAGATGTCTTTAAGGTAAAGAACCTTAAAACTTACGGTGCAATAATGGCTCTAGCAGGTCTTTTTGTAGACTGTACTTGTGAGAGCCAACCTTCTAGCTGTGCGTTCAGCTGCGGTCCTATAAAAAGAGAAAGAGGGAAACTGGAGTCAGCAGAGAAATGTACTATATATAACTATATGTGACACAAAGCCCTCACTGAACCTATTTAGGACTAAAATAGCTTAATGGGCAGTGGGATCATTAGCTTGGATGATAATGTTTGAAAGTTAACCAACTACTAAGCAAGCCATAGATAAGATCATGTACTGATTAAACAATATTTGCTTTTATCCATTTACTTATTTATATCCGTCTTCATTCCAGAACTATTCAATCTACAATTTGAGGCACTGTTCAAACAAAACAAGAAACAAAAGACTGTTGGCAAATGAAAAGAAAATACCCAAGTGATTGTTTTCAGAGTGCCAAAACTTGCTTAAGTCACTAAAATCACATCCATGGAGTGATCACTTCCACACCTAATACCTTTCCCTCCTATCCATTCCAGCCCCTACTCCGCTGACCACATTAATAACCAATGACTATGCCATGTCAAAAATCTCAATTTCAGTTGCCTGGGTGACTCAGTTGATTGAGCATCCAACTCTTGATTTCAGCTCAGGTCATGATCTCATGGTTTGTAAGTTCAAGCCCCATGGCAGGCTCTGCACTGTCAGTGAGAAGCCTGCATGGGACTCTCTCTCTCCCCCTGTCTCTCTGCCCCTCCCCCATCTGTACTCATGCTCGCTCTCTCCCTCTCTCTCTCTCTCAAAAATAAGCATTTAAAAAAAATTTTAAGTAAAAAACAAAATAAAATACGTTTTTTAAAAATCTCAATTTCAGGGTGCCTGGGTGGTTCAGTTGGTTAAGCGTCCAACTTTGGCTCAGGTCATGATCTCGTGGTTCATGAGTTCGAGCCCCGCATGCGGCTCTGTGCTGACAACTCAGAGCCTGGAGCCTGCTTCAGCTTCTGTGTCTCCCTTCCTCCCTCTCTCTCTCTCTCTCTCTCTCTCTCCCCCCCCCCGTCTGCCCCTCCCCCGCTCATACTCTGTGTATGTCTCTCTCTCAAAAATTAAAAAAAAATGTTTTTATTAAAAAATCTCAATTTCAAACATCCCACTCTCCTCACATCCTATCTTTCCAGTTCACTTCTAGAAATCTGTTCGTTCCCAACAGATATGGAGTTACTTTTCCCACTATCCTTCCTCTCCTTTCTTCTTCACCTCTTAACCCAGCCTGAGACTTGATGATCCATCACTACAATCATTTCCTTGCCTTTGCCCTCAGTCTTGTACCTCTCTTCCTCCATCACAGTAAAGTCATAGTTAAAACCATCTTTCCACTTGACACAGTACCTTCACCTATATAGCTGAATGAGATAACAAAGAAATACAACTTTGAAATTATGCCCATAAGCTTCGGCAGACCCTTAGGAAAGCTCAGAAAACATATTACATTAACTTAGAGAATTTGCTCTCTCAGCCTTAAGACAATCACTTCATAGAGCTTTCCATTTTATCTTGAACTCTCATCCCCCTCTCACTCCCAGATGATCATGCTTTTCAATTTGTCAAAGAAAATCAGAAGATGGCCAACCATCCTGGTTTACCCAGGACTTTCCCAGTTTTAGCAATGCAAGTTCTGCATCTTGGGAAACCTCTTAGTCTCAGGCAAACTTGGACATTAGTCACCTAAATTCAGAAAAGAACTCCTTCCCCTTTCGACCACTTATTCTGCTTTCTCTCCTGTGTCAACAAATGGTCCTTACTCCTATCAAAAGCCAACAAATTACTTCTGCACTGGGTACCATTGTTTTTCTTCTCAAGGACGCTGCTCTTTTGTAACTATCCCAGTCTTCCTACACTAACTTGGTCCCTTTTTACTAGATCATTACCATTAACATGCAAATATATAAAATAAGCGGACTGATTTCCCCCCAACTACCACTCATTTCTCTGGCCCCCTTTTTCTCTTTTTTTTAAGCTTTTGATCATAACATATTTAAACATTACAAGAGAATCTAGATAATAATAAAACAAACAACCATGTAACCACTGTCCAAATATAACATTCTTATTTGCTTAAGATCTTCCTTTATTAAAAAATAAAATATTACAGACACAGTAGAAAAAATTGCTGAGCCTATTATATATTTCCCTCCTTAGAGGTAACCACTTCCTGATTTTGGTGTTTTTCATTGCATTACAGTTTAACTAATATATATACCTATAAAACTATGCATTTCTCTGCACAGCTATTGTTCTACATGTTTTAAAATATTAAATAAATATATTGTGCATATTCTTTTATAATTTGAGTTAGTCACTCAACATTGTAAGTTATTCATGTTGAGTTTGTAGCTCTAATTCACTCACTCTCAATACTGTTAGTATTGTGTGAACATACCAAAATTTACCTATTCATTCTCTTCACAGACATTTGGTTGTTTCCACAGCTTCACTGTTAATACTCAATGTTACAAGTCTCTTATAAACATGTATTAAGAGTTTCTCTGGGATTTAACTAGAAACAAAAGTACTGGATCATAGAGTAGGCACATCTTCAACTCTACCAGAACACTGCAAACTAAATTGCCCACTAAAGTGGCCAGATCAATTTACCCATCAGTGTAAGGGCATAAAAAATGAGAGCTTTACCTCTCCCTGTTAAAACTAAGGGAAGAGAGGGACACCTGGCTGGCTCAGTCAGTGGAACATGTGACTTTTGATCTCGGGGTCGTGAGTTGGAGCCCCACGTTAGGTGTGGAGCCTGCTTATAATATAATATAATATAATATAATATAATATAATATAATATAATACAATATAATACAATATGGGTCATCTGGTTAAGCATCCAACTCTTGCTTTCTGTTCAGGTTATGATATCACAGTGTATAAGTTAGAACCCCACATCAGGCTCCACACTGTTAGTGTGGACCCTGCTTGGAATTCTCTCTCTTCCCTCTCTCTGCCCCTTCCCCACATTTGCATGCTCTCTCTCAAAACAAATAAATAAGCTTTAAAAATAAATTAACTACATAAAATCAAACAGGGAAGAGATACCCCACACATTTTTTTAGAGCACTTTCTCTAGAAAGCTTGTAATTGTAAATTCTTTCTTTATCCCTTTGAAATATACGTATATGTAAATCATTTTAAAAGCTAAATAAGCTTCTATCCCCTCCACCCACCCCAGCTGGGGCTCAGTCAGTAGATCATGAGACTTTTGATCTCAGGGTCATGAGTTCAAGCCCCATGTTGGATGTAGAACTTACTTTTTAAAAAATTAAATAAGTAAATAACTATGTAAATGAAAAAACAAACAAATAAATAAATAAGCAAGATTCTAACCAGCACCCCAGGACTATCTGAAGGACCTAATAACCACTTCTTTGAAATGTTATTTGCACCAAAGGAGAGAGCACTCTCTTTCCGCCAGTTTCTGTTGGAAGACATGAGCACTAAGTAGCCAGCCACCTACCTCCAAGTTGCAAAAGATTCAAGTTTATTTTTAGCCAATTAACAAATACATATGGTCACCCCAATCACCAAGAGATTTAGGATAAGCCACATGTGAGAAATGCTGCTATCAAGTTCTCTTACACGAGCACTACTTACAATTTATCTTGACAACATGTATGTAATGAGTTGTATCTGCTTGGCTATAGAAAAGCGTGAGCTCTCCTTATATCTTTGCAATCTTTTAGCAGATTGCCCGTAATGTGCTTCACATTCTGGCTCAATGCTTACTCAAGAAAAAAAAAATTTCTTTCTCTTCTACCTTTGAAGAGAGGTTTTTCTGAAATAGAGGCTTTGGCTTAAATTATATTTCTCCAACATCAGCAAGGCTCAACAATTTGCATTTCTCTTCATCCTTACAAATATAGGATACTGTCAAATCTTTTAACTTTTTGGCAAATTATGGGTATGTAATAGTATCCCTTTATTAAATCTTATTTGTATTTCCCTGATATCCACTCAGATTAAACATCTACTGATTTGGATATCCCTCTGTATATATATTAAGGACTACACACATAAAAAAGTTTATAATGAACAGCCCCATTAGTAAAATACCAAAGTACAAAAAAGTTCTGATTTCAGCAAATATTGTGGTTTGTTTTAAAATTTTAACTTTTTTAAAGTTTATTTATTTATTTTGAGAGAGTGAGAGCAAGTGGGGAAGAGACAGAGACAGGGGGAGAGAAAGAGAATCCCAAGCAGGCTCTGCACTGTCAGTGCAGAGCCCAAAGCAGGACTTGAACTCACAAACCATGAGATCATGACCCGAGCCAAAGACACATGCTTAACCGACTGAGCCTCCCAGGCACCCCTAAAAACTTAAATTTAAGGACAATTACCCCCCAAAAATTATATTACATAATCTCATTAACTGAAGGAAAAATAGTTCAGATTTTCAAAGTAAATTTTTAGCTGCCTAACAAATTTCATACTAACTTAAAAAATATTGCTCTAAATATTTCCACATTATAGAAAGTTTATAAAACAGAAAATGAATAATGGATAAAAGCAAAGAACATATTATCTCCCAATTTAGGCACTCTACTGCCATCAACTTCAGTGATTTTAAGCTCTAAATCAAGCTCTCTTAGCAGTCTTTTTATTAAAAGACCAATTTCCTCAGAAGGATCCTAAGGTAAAAGCTAAACTCCCAAGTTTCTTAACTATCTTTGAATAAGATAACTGAGCATATCTATTTATTACATATGGTTGCTTAATTGTTGATCTACAAAGTGTCAAGTAAAAAAATGAATTCTTCCAGAGAGGCTAACTGATACTTGGCCATAAGGTATCCTTACTTAATACAAGATGATGATGAACTATTGCTTTATTTTTCAAATACCACTGGATCTGGATGAGTAGGAAAATCAAAAGTACTATTAAATCCTAGTAAAACTATTTAATGGCTGTGTGATCTTGCCCTGAAAGGGATAAATGGGTATTTACTTCTTAGGATAAGATACTAAAAGTAGGTTCCCAAAGTATCAATGCTCAGGTATTTCCTTAGGAAACAGACAATAAATAATGGGCTGTATTTACTACAATGTAACTTATTAACACTTCTGTTTTTATCCTTCTTGAGTTAAACAAGTTCACAAGCAAGTTTATTCTCATGGTGACAAAACTAAAGAGATACTACACACACACACACACACACACACACACACACACACACACACAACCAATTCTGCTCTTCCTATGCAACTGACACAATTCTAAGATATGTAATTGAGTAAGCCAAATTGGTTTTCTACACTTTTCTGTTTGGCCTGCTGAAGAATAAGATATTTTTCTTTGCAAATGAAAACTTTCAGTGGTCTCCTCACTCTGAACAAAACTCATGTGTTCTGTAAGCTCTTCTCTTTTTCTACTGAATAAATTAACACATCAGAGGGTTCGTTATGACCAATAATGTTCTAACGTCACAAATAACTTTGCCGTCATTTATTAATTGAATAAATATTTACGGAACACCTATTTATGTGCCAAGAAGTGAAATGGATGATGCAGTTACAGCACTAAAAGGACAGATGCGATGCCTGCCTCCATGGAGCCTCTGTCGGTGTCTTAAATCCAAAGAATGGCTCAAAGACAAAAACTTCAGACACCAGGACAATCTAGTAAAGGAGACATTTTTGGTTAAAAGAAGAGACTTCTAGAGTTGCTCAAAGTATCTCATATATATCAAGAATGACCAACTGCCACAATTTTTTTACCATTAATTTTTAAGTGGTACCTGCCCATTGACACAGTAAACTTAATTCCACAGGATTGGTTAAGGCAAAGTAACACGAGACAAAGCAGAAGCAAAAAACACAAACCCAAACACAAGTATGCTGTCAGATTTTGTTAACAATCATTCTGTGAAACCTCTTCAAAGTAAAAAACTAATCTGTGATCAAAAATCTACAAATAATAAGAATTTATGCTAGACTTTTTATAACAGTGGCTGCTGGATCTCTGAGTTTCATAGGCCAATAAAATTTCAAAAAAAAATGGGGGTAACCAACACACTAATTTTTATTTTAGCAAGAAAGGACACTTAAAACATATCAGCCATTTATCTACGATCACCATGACTTCATAAAATAAATAACACCAAAAAGTAAGATGAGTACAAAGTAAGATAATCCCAGTCCTTTAAACTGAATAAATTAACCACATTTCGTTGAATGTGTTAAAGAAAGAGAATCCCAATGTTAAAGTGCATCATTTAAAATAGAGACTTTGGCTTAAATTATATTTCTCCAACATCAGCAAGGCTCAACAATTTGCATTTCTCTTCATCCTTACAAATATATGATACTGTCAAAATTTTTAACTTTTTAACTTAACCCAGTGTTAAAGTGCATCAGTGTTAAAGTGCACCATTATGTACCACTAAGAAAGACAAAAATACTCCCAATTAAACTACGACACATGACGTCTTATCACTTAGAATTTATTTACTAAGAAAGCTTTTTAAAACTTACCAAGATATGAATTATCAGAAACATTCACGTTTGTATTTTAAAAAGCAAAATAGGAGCACCTGGTGGCTCAGTCAGCTGGACATCAGACTCTTGATTTTGGCCTCCATGCAGTCAGTACAGAGCCCGAAGGGGGGGTCTAGATCTCACAAACCCATGAGATAATGACTTGAGCCAAAATCAAGAGTTGGTCACTCAACCCACTGAGCCACCCAAGCACCCCTCAAAATATTCTTAATGTCTTCAAATTCACAATCTGATATCTAAATTGCTTTTTAACTCACAGTCACTGGTAATCTTTGTTTTTCCATAAAATCATCCTCTGTACCATTTATGGAATTAGTGATGCAATATTTATTTTTTTATCTTTTTTTTTTTTTTTTAAGAGAGAGCAAGCATGAACAGGGGAAAGAAGCAGGGAGAGAGAGGGAGGGGGGAGGGAAGGAGGGGAAGAGAGAGAGGGAGAGAGAGAATGAATCTCAAGAAGGCTCCATGCTCAGCTCTGAGCCCGACATGGGGCTCGATCCCACAGCCCTTGAATCATGACCTGAGCCAAAATCAAGAGTCCAAAGCTCAACCAACTGAGCCACCCAGGTGCCTTAAAATATTTCTTGTAAAAGTGTTCTTCTATTGTCTCTGGGACTCGTGTCCAAAAAACTGACACAAAACTGTCCAAGTTCCCATGCCATACATTTCTTGATCTTATGAAAAGTGTCACCAGAAAATGTAACTAACAAAAGGTTTCAGAAGACAACCCAGGAATGGTAATCTCTTCCACAAATGGTCCTTAAATGCTATGTTAACTAAAACATCAAGGGGTCACAGGTGTCCAGTCATAGAAGCAGAATGAATTCTTGAGTTCACATATATGTAGACAGTGGCAACTATTTCACAACCAACAATAATGTCAAGGTGCCATTGATTATAAAACATATCAATTTCAGAAATGTTAAAATGTGGGAATATATACATCTTAAAATTGATGAAATACAGTAGGCACTATAAAAACTACACTCACTACAATGTTCTGATTTTTTCCTTTTATATCAGTGCAGAACAGCAAAAATTATATTCATCAAAGACCAACATTTGGGACCACTGCTTCTCACTACAATGAAAAGTGTTTTGAGAAGCCTTACCAACTATAATAATCTCATTTAATTTTAAGTAAACTTTCAGCAGTTCTCCCTAAATCCTTTCTCTCATTATTGATGCTGTATTGTAACCACATACCTAAAATTTATTGTTATGCTATTTATAAAACTTAGTATCTTATTTTTAGATACATCTAAAGAGATACTATTTGTTTTTATGTATCTATGATAGGACTAATCACATAGAAAATAATATGCTCTTGGGACCACAGGCATTGCCACACTGAATCTAACCTAAAACTATCCAGAGCATTACTATAGCAACCCAAAAGAAACCTTTGCTGCGAAGAACAATGATTATTCTCTTTAATAAAAACCTTAAAGTTTAGGCCAAATCCAAATATCTTGGATTCCTTATTATCCACCAATTTATTTAAACATTTTAAGAATTTACTTACATTTTTAAAACTCTGTAATTCAGAATACAATTGCATTAGAGCAATTAATCATTCAAATAAATGTTTAGTGTGTACCAACCAACTCTTATATTTGGCCAACTGGAAATTACGTCCCACTCTTCTACCCACTCATATACACTTTCTCACAATTTTCACAGTTAATACCAATTCCATTGGCATTTCATATCTAAAAAGGTTGCAAATTTGGAAGATAACAGTGTATTTCTCCCTCCAAGTTACACAGAAAACTGTCATCTGAATATAGGTTTAGCAGTAATCTCTTTAACAGTCTATGAATTTGCATTGTCTATTCCTACTCCCATTCTCCATTTATAAACAAATTCCCTATCCCTAACAAATGAGGGCACTTAGGTGGCACAGTCAGTTGTGTATCCAACTCTTGATTTCAGCTCAAGTCATGATCTCACAGTTCATGGTATCAAAACCCACAGCGGGACCAGCGCTGACAGCACAGAGCCTGCTTGAGATTCTCTCGCTCCCTCTCTCTACCCCTCCCACGCTCACACAGATGCTCTCACTCTTGCTCTCTCTCTCAAAATAAACTTAAAACAAAATGTGACCCAAAATTGCATCCGTTCATAATTATGTATGACAATGCCTATTTCACCAAAACCTCACCATTCCCTTCAAAGTAATATTTTGAAAGATAAAGTAATTTAATTCATGCCCCCATTTGATAAAAATTAAAATCTAATGCCCTTATATTTGGCATTTCAAATTAAATTAAATATTCTATTTCTTTAACCAAAGAAATGTTAGTTAACTTCTAAGAAAAATGTATTTGGACTTCTAAGATACTTATTTCTACTTGGATGGTAGAACAGCAACGTGATTCTTGCCAGTCACAAGTTTCCCATTACCAATGTTCGGCAAACAACTACTATCTATAGGCCTTTACAGAAGACAAGTTCAATTCAAAATCAAGCGTATTATGCTGCATCATGCTGCTGTTTTAAATTACAATCCTGAAGATTTTGACATGCTCCTACCGTTAAATTTTCTAACTAATGGGGTTTCTCCTTCAAGAGTCAAAAAGTGGTCTACAGACCAGAATCATCTGATGTGTTTACCTAAGAAAGAGATCTCTAGGTCTTACCACAGAGCATCACAAAGCCATTATCATTGCAATCTCAGGGGATGAAGACATTTTTTTAAACAAGATTTTAACAAGCTCTCCAGGGAACTCCTATACACATTAAAATGTTAGGCCCACTGCCATACATGAGTTTATTTGCCCATGCTATATGAATGAATGTGGCCAAACAGGCTCTTGGAAGGTTTACAACTGAGATTTTTTCATTACCATAAAAAAAAAAAATCACATAATCTTTAAATTAGCAAAATATAAATGGATGAACTTTTACCTCCAAACTACTTTAAAGCCCTAACTTTCATTGTTTCTTAAAATTTACAATAGTTTATTTTTAATGGTGTTTCTAGCCTCCCATTAGGATCAATGCCTCTCCAGCTTTTGCTCTCAAATAACCTTGATGACAAAGTCAACTCAGATTCTTAGAAACTAGGTGATACACAAATTCAAATTCCCTCTTAAATCTTCTGTTTTAGTCCAAAAATTCATGACATTTATATTTGTATTACCATAGTAATAGGAATAACTATTTGTAATCTCAAAACTCCCATACTCCTATTTGCAATTTAAATGGAGGCTTCAAGAAGATATACCATGTTTATCCTCTAACACAGAGTCAGGTATTCTACTGAGGAAATATGAACCTGAATCATAAAAGGCAACCACCTAAAATGATAGAAATGCTTAAAATTGGGTCCATAATACTTAATGGGTATCTAACCAAGAATCATTTTCTTCCAATTGCAACTAGTGTGTTTTTCTTCCTTTTTCTAATGTTTCTTTGGGTTATAACCAGTCAGTTGATTGATACTAGTGAATCTGGATACTTTGATAGCAAATCCAAAAACATAATCTGTAGAAAAATAAAACAAGGCTGCCTTATTGGACAGAATCAGGACTAAGGTAACACTTCCCACACAAGGTAACACTTCCTTCACCAAAAACAAAAAAAAAAAAAAAAAAAAAGAAAGAAAGAAAAAAGAAAAAGGAAAAAGTTTAAAAGGAAAAGTCAGAATTTTCACTTTTCACATATTTCCACCCCAAAACCGATTTACAGACATTACCACATTCTCACCTTATTCTGTGTAATACAGATCTTCTTCTCTAAGAGCTTTCACTTACAGACTTTAACCAGAAAAAGGAGATCAGGCCCAGGGGACTACATCAAATGAAACGTGTAATATGACTGCCTATTTGTGAACTGATAGAACGATAGATCTGAAACAATCTAAGTGTCCACCAAAAAAACCCAACCAAACAAACAAAAGAAATGCCTGATTAAATAAATTATAGTAAATCCATGAAGTAGAAGACTAAACAAATGTTAACCAGTGATGCAAATTTTTATGAACCCCTATGGGAGATGTCTTAATTCAGAAGAAAAAGAAAAGCACTGTACAGAACAGAAGGTATAATATGTTGTCATTTTGTATGTGCACATATGTGATTATGTAAAATATTTCTGGACGAACATGAAATAAATGGATAAAAGTAACTGCATCCTGACTAAGAGTAGAGCAAAATTATACTTCTCACGGGGTACTTTTTTTTGTATCTTTCACATTTTGTACTATGTACATGTACCACCTATCCAAAAACTGAGTACAAAAAAAGATGGTGCATTCATATAACATAATAACATGAAGTTATAAACAATGATGCTGCACCAAGATACAGAAGCAACCTAAGTTCCATGAATTACTGAATAGATAAAGAAGATGTGGTATGTATACACAATGGAATAATGCTCCATTAAAAAAAAAAAAAAAAAAGAATGAAATCTTGCCATTCATGACAACACGATAGACCTACAGGGTATTATGGGAAGTGAAATACTCCAGAGAAAGACAAACACCTTTATCATTTCCCTTATATCCAGAATCTAAAAAACAAAGCAAATGAATGAACAGGCAGCGACAACAAAAGAGAAAACAGACTGGGTGGCTAGAAACAGACCGAGCACCTGGGTGGCTCAGTCAGTTAAGCATCCAACTTTTGATTTAGGCTCAGGTCATGATCTCACGGTTCATGAGACTGAGCCCTGCAATGGGCTCCATGTGCTTGAGATTCTCTCTCCCCTTCCTTCTCTCTCTGCCCCTCTTCCACTCACTTGCATGCATTCTCTCTCTCTTAAATAAATAAACTTCTTAAAAAAAGAAAGAAAGGGGCGTCTGGGTGGCTGAGTCAGTTAAGCGTCCAACTTCAGCTCAGGTGATGATCTCACTGTTTGTGAGTTCGAGCCCTGTATCGGGCTCTGTGCTGACAGCTCAGAGCCTGGAGCCTGCTTTGGATTCTCTGTCTCCCTCTCTCTCTGCTCCTGCCCTGATCACACTCTGTCTCTGTCTCTCGAAAAGTGAATAAACGCTAAAAAAATAAAAATAAAAAAGAAAGAGAAGAAAGAGAGAAATAGACTCATAAATATTGGGAACAAACTGGTGTTGCCAAAGGGGAGAGGGGTGGAGGGATAGGTGGAATGGGTGAAAGGTATTAGAGGTACAAACTTCCAGTTATAAATAAATAAGTCTCAAGGATGAAAAATGCAGCATAGGGAATATAGTCAACATTACTATAATACACTTATCGTGGTGAACATTTTGTAAAGTATATAATTGTTGAATCAGTATATTCTATACCTGAAGCTAATATTTTATGTCAACCACATGTCAATTAAATAATAATTTTTTAGGGGCACTTGTGTGGCTCAGTCAGTTAAGCATCCAACTTCAACTCAGATCACGATCACCCCGTTCATGGGTTCGAGCTCCACATCGGGCTCTGTGCTGACAGCTCAGAGCTGCTTTGGAGTCTGTGCCTCCCTCTCTTCCTACCTCTCTCCCACTCAAATTCTGTGTGTGTCTCTCTCTCTTAAAAAAAAAAATAATAATACTTTTTAAATACTTTTTTTTTAATGTTTATTTATTTTTGAGAGAGAGAGACAGAGAGACAGAGTGCAAGCAGGGGAGGGGCAGAGACAGAGGGAGGCACAGAATCTGAAGCAGGCTCCAGGCTCCAAGCTGTCAGTACAGAGCCCGACGCCGGGCTTGAACTCATGAACTGCGAGATCATGACCTAAGCCAAAGTCAGACACTTAACTGGCTGAGCCACACAGTGCCCCTCTTTTTTTTTTAATGTTTATTTATTTTGAGAGAGGGAAAGAAAGCATGAGCAGGAGAAGGGAAGAGAGATAGGGAGACAGGGAATCCCAAGCAGGCTCCACCTATCAGCACAGAGCCCAACGTGGGGCTCAAACTCATGAACCATGAGATCATGACCTGAGCTGAAATCAAGAGTTAGACGCTTAACTGACTGAGCCACCCAGGAACTCCTCAATTAAAAATAATTTTTGTAAAATGATGCTGCATGGGACGCCTGGCTGGGTCAGTCAGTGGAGCATGCAATTCTTTGTCTCAAGATAATAGGTTGGAGCCAGGCATTAAAAAAGAAAAAAAAAAAAAAATGATGCTGCAGACATCTGTTTATTGATATGGGGAAAAAAGCCTCTAAACGCTAAACCCAACTAACAAACCATTATTAGACCTAAGACAATACCTATATATTAATAATCTAAGTTAAATAAAACACACTGCTAAAAATTGCCATTGACCAAGAAAAGATACATTAAAGTATTAGGATACATACACATGGACCAATTTGACAAGATTTCTCCCACTAGCAAAAGGGGATTTCCCATTCTTATTTCACTTCCCTACCCTATTTCTGAAAGGTATAAACAGAGAGCAAGAAAACATTCTAGGAGGACCTGGGTGGCTCAGTCGGTTAGGAGTCCAACTCTTGGTTTCTGCTCAGGTCATGATCTCATGTTCATGAGTTCGCGCCCTGCATCAGGTTCTGCGCTGGCAGTGTAGAGCTTGCTTGGGATTCTCTCTCTCTCTCTCTCCCTCTCTCTCTCTCTGCCCTTCCCCTGCTCGTGTTCTCGCTCTCTCTCAAAATAAATAAACTTTAAAAATTTTTTTGAAAACATTCCAGACAAGAAAAGAGGTCATTAAACACCTTATTAGTATCTTCCTTCATGTAATATATAAAACATAATAGTTTCAGGTTGGTTGGTTGTTTTTCTCACTTGTCCTGCAAGGGATTTGAGTTATTCTCCACTCTAACTCTTTCAGCCATCATTTACCAGACAATGTAGAGAAGCCAAGTTGCTTTTTGAAGTAATTAACTATAATCTAATGCAATTTTTGTTTTTGTGCTTTTGTTGTGGCATGTTTGAGGCCTGTTTTTTCACTAAGCATTGGTAGTGCATGTGCCAGCTCATCCGTCTAGAATTATGTTTCTGATTTTGCAACCATAAGATGTAAACAAAAAGAATCTCAGCAAGTTCTTCCTTGCTAACTAGCCAAGCAAACACACCTAATGTGCACTAAGAGATGGGCATGTCAGGTATCAGATACACACGAAAAGGAAAGGTAGTCAGGCATAATGGCCACAAAGATAAAAGGCTTTCCAAGGAGTTCACAGATGGGTAATTTAGGAGGAAAACTAACTTTGAAAACTAAGGGCTGTGGTTAAACATGGAAAGTGAGCTGTACGTGTGCATCCACTCTACCAAACCTTTCCATATCCCTTTGGATTGTTTTCACTGAACTATCACTAAAGCAAATGTATTAAGGTAAAATCTTCCCAGATTGGAGAATATTTGGGTTTAAATGCAGGTGCGTCCTCTCCCCATTCCCAGAAGATCATACCATAAAAGTTTTGAAAGCCTCAGCCATGCTCAAGAACTCGTACCTTTAAGAGGTCTTAGACAATATCACTGGCACCTTCTTTTAAACCACAGCCACCAGAAAAATTCAACTAAAGAAATAAAAACTCCTTCCCAAACCCCCTCTGCACTTAGGCCAATTAGATAGATAGATAGACAGACAGACAGACAAACAAACAACCACTCAACCAACCTTAGCTCTATAAGCCAGCATTTCCCAAAATCAGAATTGGTAGACCTCTGTATCAAAATAAATTGGAGGGGGTGAGTGAGTCAATGATGACTATGTTGGGGACAGGAAAAACAAGAGTACCAATACCAATGACAATTAAGGAAGACCACGAAGTCTTTTCTAAGATGAAGACTTTGATTTGGACACACTGAAAGTTTTAGGAGGCAGAAAGACAACTAGGTAAGATGTCTAGCTGGTAAAGAGTAAGAGCCTTAAGTGTAAAAAAAAGCATGAATGACAGAAACGTATATTTCAGAGCCATTTAATTAGTGGTGAAAGATGAGAATGGCTGAGCAATCTTAATATGCACAAACTACTGATGACAGCACAACTGCTAAAAACATAAGTCTTTGGATATAGACACTTGAGCATGCAAGTAAGAAGTTGAGCCAGGGAGAAAGAAAAATGAGGTGCAGCTCAAGAGACAGAGGGAAAATACAGTACAGTGAAAGCAAAGAGTTAAAATTTTCGATGTAAACAGAATTCGATGCACTGCAATGAATGAGCACAATGAGAACAGAGAAAATGCTAGTCAATGTACTTGGTGAGTATGAGAAATCAGTAACCCTAGGGCAATTAGTTTTCAGTATTTGGGGGTAAACATTAAATTACAAGTAGTGAAAGACCAGAGAAGTTACAAGAAAATGGAGACGGCAAATGAAAACCACTCCAAGAAGAGTTGAAAGCAGCTATCATTGCCTTTTTTTGATTTAAAAAAAAAAAAAAATGTCTCTATGTCTCCCAATCTGAAATCTCCAACACCTCAAATACATCAATTCACTCACTTTATGAAATAGAACCTTATGCATTAGCAATCATATGTTTAAACCTCCCAACAAAGTAAGTTATCTTTGCTGTCATGGGAAAGTCAACATTTTTTAAGCATGCTTTTGGAAGAGATGGCAACCAACATGAATATGAGAGGGCATTTTTTGGAAGATAGTTTCTAAGATTTTTCTCTACACATTCAAATTAAACATGTATTAGACATTAACAATCCTGTACATGGTTCTATAGAACTCAAGCCAATAGTTCATACTAGTTTTTTAAGATTTTTTTTAATGTTTATTTTTGACAGAAAGAGATAACAAACGGGGGAGGGGTAGAGAGAGAGGGAGACAAAGAATCCCAAGCAAGCTCCAGGCTGCCAGCACAAAGCCCTACATAGAGCTTGAACTCATGAACCATGAGATCATGACCTCAAAATCAAGATTCACATACTTAACCAATTGAGCCACCCAGGCATCCCTTAAAGATTTTATTTGTAAGTAATCTCTACACCAACGTGGGGCTGGAACTCACAACCCCAAGATCAAGAGTCACATGCTCCACTGACCCAGCCAGCCCGGCGCCCCATCAATAGTTCACGTTAAAAAGGAGAGTGATAATTTAAAATACTAGCATTTGGTAATGGTAGCAAAGCTTTCATCTAAGGACATCAAAGCAACTCTTAAACACCTATTAATTATAGTCATTCTGAACTGTCCTGTTTGCTGCAGCAGAATACAAGCATGAACATGATCACATTCTACCTGAATGACACAAAGTATTATTTAAAACATTTGTGCTTAATATTCAATAATTATGATAAATGGGGGTATAACAACAAAAGTTGTTTTGGATAAGTACTTCAAAATGAAAAGTAAAATCTTCTCAACATGAACTTCAGTAACTGTCATCCAGAAAAATTCAGAAGGCCAGAATAAACTTTTTTTATTCTACTAAAGAAAAAAATCTATTAAACAAACTACAAACACTGTAAAAAAAAAAAATACAACAAAAACACTGTTTTCAGCTACTTTAGATATACTTGATGTTTAATTCAAAAAGGAGGTAATAAGGCAGAAAGAACTACAAAATGGGAGTAGAGGAACAGCCAGAATTTAGTGTACCTACAATGTGACAGGCACAGTACTGGGTTCCTTAAAATGTTATTCTTGGTTAACTGTCATAGCAATCCTATGACACAGTCACTATTATTTTTAGCTTACAAACAAACAAGAACACCAGAGTTTCCTCAAGTTCATATAGCCAGTAAAGGGCAATGCCAAGATTCTTGGCCACGCTGGTCTGTCTCTGAGCTGTGAAGCTGTCCTACTCAGCACAGTACCTACTCTAAGAAGCAAGTGATCCAGGTTAAAGTACTAACATTTCCACAGATCTAGGTTTCAGTTTCCTTTTCTATAAAATGAAGAGGGTAAACTCAATTATGTCTATAATTCTAGGTTATTATAATATACTAAGAGGTAGAATTATTTAGATTCATGCTTAAAGATACTTACCAATCACTTGTATACATTTTACTAGGTATAGCTCTAGGTTATCAGCTTTCATTCTATGCTTTTCTTGAGTGTTCTATCAGAAACTTAAAAAAGATCAACATAGGGGGTACCTGTCTGGCTCAGTCAGCAGAGAATGCAACTCTTGATCTCGGGGTCATGAGTTTAAGCCCTACATTGGGTGTATAGCTCACAAAAAAAAAAAAAAAAAAAAAAAGAGAGAGAGAGAGAGAGAGAGAGAAAGAAAAAAAGAAAGAAAAAGATCAACATAGGAGAGACAGAGCAGATACCAAGACCTCTTTCCCAAAAGTAAGAAAAGAAATACACAAAAAGAAATATATAAGACAATTTAATGATGCTACAGAAATTACAACTTTTTTTTAATGTTTATTTATTTATTTTGTGAGAGAGAATGAGCATGAGCAGGGAAGAGGGACAGAGGGAGAGGGACAGAAAATCCCAAGCAGGTTCCAAGCTCAGTGTGGAGCCAGACACAGGGCTTGATCCCACAACCCTGGGATCATGACATGAGATGAAATCAAGTCAGACACCCAACAGATTGAGCCACCCAGGTGCCCAAAAAAAATTACACCTTGATAAAAATCCTACAACAAAGCCTTTTAACATAAAGCTTTTAAATTTATGAATCTTAATGTGTTTTCATCATCAAAAGAATCACCAGAGTTCATTTATTAATTGCCAGCATTATTTATAAGACTTTGACACTTTGACTTTAAGACAGTAAAGACTGAGGTTCTTTGGAAAAATGGCAGATTCTACATCTGGGGCAGGAAATGTAAAATGAGCCTGGAACATCTTATCCCAGATATGATGGTTAATTTTATATGACTCCTTGACTGCCAGGATGCCCAGACATTTGTTCAAACACTATTCTGGGTTTGTCTGTCAGGATGTTTCTGAATGAGATTAACATTTGAAATTGTAGACTAAGTAAAGCAAATTGCCCTCCCTGATGTGGGGAGCCCTATCCAATCATCTGAAGGCCAGAATGAACAAAAAAGCTGACACCCTCACAAGTAAGATGGAATTCGTCCTGCCTGACAGACTTCAGGCTGGTACACTGGTTTTCTTCCTTCCTTCAGACTAAAACCAAAACAACACTGGCTCTTCCTGAGTCTTGAGCTGGACCGGAACTATATACACCACTAGCTCTCCTGGGCCTCCAGATGCTAAACACAGATCTTGAAACTTGTGAGCCTCTAAAGTTCATAAGCGAATTTATTATAATAAATCTCTTTCTATATATATGCATATATCCTTTTGGTTATGTTTTTCTAGATAATACAGACTAATACACCACAATGCAAGAAAGTTATCACAGACTATTAGGGCCATGTCTAGAGGACTCAAGAGTCAGCTTAAAGAGACTCCAACTGACTAAAGATGGGACAAATTGAGTATCTTTTAAGTCTATGAGTTCACAATGACACTTGAAAAATTTTTTTTTGCTCGTCACCTGTATCCAAAGGTACCTTTTATCCTAATGCTAAGGAACCAATTCATTATTTTGATAACTGGTAAATAAAGGAAAAGGATCAAGCATTACTTATCCCACTTTTTCTAAATGAACCGTTCCTTCAAGTAACTAGATTAATTGAGGACAGGAAATATCCTCTTAGAGAAATATTATAGATAATAAATGAGGGTAGAGTGATTAAAAACTGTCACCACTTCACAAGTCCTAATAAATTATTAGATCTAAACAGTGATCACGAATGGCTACCGGTATCACCAAAGAGAGACAATCAGGCAATTCCCTACTGTCTGACAAAAACAAAAACAAAAACCCTAAATCTGATCTAGTCCCTAAATCTGTGTTGTTCACTACAGGAGTCACTAGCCCCATGTGGCTACTAGGCACTTGCAATTGTAGCAAATTCTAATTGAGATGTGATAGGTGTAAAATATACACCAGATTTCTAAGATTTAGTACAAAAAATGTAAAATACATCAATAGTTATGCTGGCTTCATGTTGAAATAATATTTTGGATATAGTAAGTGGAATAAAATATATTAAAACCAATTTCTCGGGGCGCCTGGCTGGCTCAGTCAGTTAAGCGTCTGACTTCAGCTCGGGTCATGATCTCATAATCTGTGAGTTCGAGCCTCGCGTCGGGCTCTGTGCTGACAGCTGAAAACCTGGCACCTACTTTGGATTCTGTGTCTCCCTCTCTCTCTGCCCCTCCCCACTCACACTGTCTCTCTCTGTCTCAAAAATATATAAAAACATTAAAATAAATAAATAAACAAACAAACAAATAAATAAATGACCAATTTCTCCTGTTTTATGTTTTTAAAGTGGATACCAGAAAGAATTCAAATTACCAATATGTGGCTCAAATTTATGGCTTTCTTTTTATTTATACTAGACAATGCTGCTCTAGATCTAATTAACAATTTTTATAAAATAAATGTGACAGAAGAACATGTTGAACACCATCCCAGAGATGGAGTTACAAAGATCCAGGCTGCAAGAATCTCTAAAAAAGAAAAGACCCAGTTTCTTCAACAACAAAACAAAATTGCAAGGAAAAAAAAAAAAAGAAAAAACAGAGTGAGATGGAAAGGGAATGTGTAGATTTAAAAAGACATAATATCAGGAAGGAGGCAAAAAGGTCTCCTCATCACAGCTTTTCTTTCTTTTTTTTTTTTTAACATTTATTTATTTTTGAGAGAGAGAGTCCAAGCATGGGAGGGGCAGAGAGGGAAGGAGACAGAAAATTGGAAGCAGACTCCACACTATCAGCACAGAATTTAACGTGGGACTCGAAGTCATGAACTATAAGATCATGCATGACCTAAGCCAAAGTTCAACGCTCAACCAATTGAGCCACCCAGGTATCCCAGCTCTTTGACATTAAACTGGAAAAGACAAGAAAAGAAAAGGTATACAGATCGGGGGAAAAAAAGAATAAAAACTGTCCATCTAAGCAAATGACATGATCATCTATGTAAAAAAATCGACAAGAATCAGTAACAACTCCTGAAATAAATGAGCAAGTATAGCAAGGTTGCAGAACACAGGTTAAAATACAAAAGTCAACTGCTTTTCTATATACCAGCAATGAAGAAGTGGAATTTGAAATGAAAACACAGTAACATTTATATTAATACCAAAAAAAAAAAAAAAGATGAAATACTTGGGTATGAAACAAAATTGTATAAAACCTACATGAAATAAACTACAAATTCTGATAAATGAAACCATAGAACTAAATAAATGAATGGAAACATATTCCATGTTCATGGATAGGAAGACTCAACATTACCAAGATGTCAGTTCTTCCCAATTTAATCTACAGATTCAATGCATCCCAATCAAAAGCCCAGCAAGTTACTTTGTGGGTATCAACAAACTCATTCGGAATATTTATTTCATGGAGAGGCAAAAGACCAAGAAAAGCCAACATAATATTGAAGGAGAACAAAGTTGGAGGACAACTGCTGCTACCCAACATTAAGACTTACTATAAAGCTACAGTAGTCAAGACAAAATGATATTGGCTAAAAAACAAATACAGCAATGGATCAGAATAGAGAGCCCAAAAATAGACACCTGGAAATATAGTCATCTGATCTTTGACAAAAGAAAGGAGTCAAGGGGCGCCTGGGTGGCGCAGTCGGTTAAGCGTCCGACTTCAGCCAGGTCACGATCTCGCGGTCCGTGAGTTCGAGCCCCGCATCGGGCTCTGGGCTGATGGCTCAGAGCCTGGAGTCTGTTTCCGATTCTGTGTCTCCCTCTCTCTCTGCCCCTCCACCGTTCATGCTCTGCCTCTCTCTGTCCCAAAAATAAATAAACGTTGAAAAAAAAAATTTAAAAAAATAAAAAAAAAAAAAAGAAAGGAGTCAATAAAATTAAGAAGAGTCTTTTCAACAAATGGTGGCTGAACAAACAGACATCAAATATGGTAAATCTCTACCTCTTCTATTCAATTTTGCTGTGATCCTAAAACTGCTCTAAAGAAATATTTTTTTAATAGTAATATTTTTTAAGTACTTATGAGACATATTAACCACTTGCAACATATGAGCCTTATTTGAATTGCAACTTAAAAACAGTTTAAAAAAAAATTGTGACTGGGCGCCTGGGTGGCTCAGTCAGTCAAGTGTCCAACTCTTGATTTTGGCTCAGGTCATGATGTCATTAGTTTGTGGGGTTGAGCCCACATCAGGCTCCACACTGACAGCACAGAGCCTGCTTGCGATTCTCTCTCCCTCTTAGCCCCTCCCCCTTCTCTTAAAATAAATAAACTTTAAAATCATAATAATATGGAGGTAAAAATAATATGGGAGGGCAGATGCAAGGGGATACAGGTGAAACAAACTGGCAATGGGCTAATAATTTTGTAGTCCTGGGACAGGTAAATGGGAATTCATTACACTATCCTCCCCAGTTGTGTAAAACCACAGAATTTGAGTTAAAAAGAACTTTGGAGGGGTGCCTGGGTGGCTCAGTCAGTTAAGCGTCTGACCTCAGCTCAGGTCATGATCTCACAGTTCATGAGTTCGGGCCCAGCGTCAGGCTCTGTGCTGACAGCTCGGAGCCTGGAGCCTGCTTTGGATTCTGTGTCTCCCTCTCTCTCTGCCCCTCCCCTGCTCAAGCTCTGTGTCTCTGCCTCTCAAAAATAAATAAATATTTTTTAAAAAAGAAGAAGAACTTTGGAAATCAGAGAATGGTAAACGTGAGCGAAAGAAATGGAAACAAAGCCAAAAATATCTGAGTTTGTGACCTGGATAAAAAACTTTGAGTTTCAGTTTTTTCATCTATAAAAATAAGTATAAAACACTAAGTACCGGGGCGCCTGGGTGGCGCAGTCGGTTAAGCGTCCGACTTCAGCCAGGTCACGATCTCGCGGTCCGTGAGTTCGAGCCCCGCATCGGGCTCTGGGCTGATGGCTCAGAGCCTGGAGCCTGTTTCCGATTCTGTGTCTCCCTCTCTCTCTGCCCCTCCCCCGTTCATGCTCTGTCTCTCTCTGTCCCAAAAATAAATAAAAACGTTGAAAAAAAAAAAAATTAAAAAAAAAAAAACAAAACACTAAGTACCTTACACAGGGTGGCTTAGCATTAAGTGGAATAACACATACAAAAACATGTATTTCCTTAAAAAGCCAACTGTTTCCTAAAGTACTAAACAAACACAAACTCGACTGGCCTAATCTCTTTTTGAAAGTGAGAAAATTTTTTAAAACCTCATAAGTCTACATGCAATTTGCTCCTCCTTCCTAAAACCATCCCTTTATCCCCAGTAACCATCACTTTATCCCCAGAATATACTGTACACAGTGTATCCCAGTTTTATACAGAAGACACTCTACATATTCCCCATGCTTAAATGGTGACTTATTTTAAGATGAAAAGAATTTTACAAACTTACCACTCACCAGCTAGTGTTAGTTACTACTACCAGTTATTTGGTGATTTTTAGAGTTCCAAATAGACACACTTCTTCTGGCTAACAGGTGGTACTTATTACTTTTGCCATTAAGAAATAGTTTAATGAGGGGTGCCTGGGTGGCTCAGTCAGTTGAGCGACTGACTTCAGCTCAGGTCATGATCTCACAGTCCGTGAGTTCTAGCCCCGCATCAGGCTCTGTGCTGACAACTCAGAGCCTGGAGCCTGCTTCGGATTCTGTGTCTCCCTCTCTCTCTGCCCTCCCCCGCTCATGCTCTGCCTCTGTCTGTCTCAGAAATAAACATTAAAAATTAAAAAAAAAAAAAAAAAAAGAAATAGTTTAATGAGCTTCCTTTCCAACCCAGGCCCAGCAGAATGGCTCCCGCAAAGAAGGGTGGAGAGAAGAAGAGTCATTCTCCATCAACGAGGTAGCGACCAGAGAATACACCATCAACATTCACAAGCTCATCCATGGAGTGGGTTTCAAGAAGCATGCTCCTCAGGCACTCAAAGAGATCCGGAAATTTGCTGTGAAGGAGATGGGAACCCCAGATGTGCGCATTGACACCAGGCTCAACAAAGCTGTTTGGGCCAAAGGAATAAGGAATATTCCATACCATATCCGTGTGCAGTTGTCCAGAAAACATAACGAGGATGAAGATACACCAAACAGGCTCTATACACTGGTTACCTATGTACCTGTCACCACTTTCAAAAATCTACAGACTGTTAATGTGGATGAGAACTAACTGCTGATTGTCAAATAAAGGTGTAAAACTATAAAAAGAAATTGTTTAATGAGTGTTTGCCGTTAAAACTAGCCCTGATATTCACGTCCCAGAGAAAGCTAAATCACTTGATGCCAGTTCTTTTTTTTTTTTTTTTAATTTTTTTTTTTTCAACGTTTATTTATTTTTGGGACAGAGAGAGACAGAGCATGAACGGGCGAGGGGCAGAGAGAGAGGGAGACACAGAATCGGAAACAGGCTCCAGGCTCCGAGCCATCAGCCCAGAGCCTGACGCGGGGCTCGAACTCCCGGACCGCGAGATCGTGACCTGGCTGAAGTCGGACGCTTAACCGACTGCGCCACCCAGGCGCCCCTTGATGCCAGTTCTTTACGGATTTCAAGGATCTCACACATATTTTAGTTAAAATTTATTAAAAATTTCTTTCCTCAGGGTGCCTGGGTGGCTCAGTCAGTTAAGCATCTGACTTTGGCTCAGGTCATGATCTCATAGTTTGTGGGTTCGAGCCCCACGTTGAGCCCCATGTTGAGCTCCACGCTGGCAGTGTAGAGCCTACTTGGGATTCTCTCTCTCTCCTCGCCTCTCTCTCTCTACCCCTCCCCCACTTGTGTGTACATGTGCTCACTCTCTCAAAATAAATGAATAAACTTTAAGTAAAAAAAAAAAATTTCTTTTCTCAATTTTTTTAAGTTAAATACCTTAGGAAAGAATAACATATTTAGGCAAAAACAACCTAATAGATGCTGCAACATTTGTACAATGGTATAAATCATTTCTGTCAATGGTTATTTTGGGGTGTCAAATTTTAGATACTTACTTTGGTCACCTCTATATAGTCTAAAGTTTTCTATATAATGAAGCATTTTTATGATGGAAAAAAAGCTTTGTATAAATATAGAATAATAGAGGACTTCATTCTATAAAGGAACATGGAAACAATAATGAATACTAAATTGTTTTGTAGTTACTGATATAACTTCATTAAATGAAAATTGCTATGTAAAAGAAGTTAATAGGTCTCAATCAGTTGGTCATCAATTAATAGTAACTATTTTTAATAGAAATATAATCTTCTAATAAAATTTTATAAATTTTTAATGTTAGTGTCCAATGGAAAATTTTTAAATTTTGAGGTGACATTTATGTAATTGAAGAGTTCTGAAAATAGTTACAATGACATTACTGTTCTGACCTCTGTTCTCATATATTATCTTGGAGAGCCATCTGAGGCCTCAGAAGAATGAGGGAATGACCAGGAAGCTCAGACAACAGGAATCAAAATTTACAAGTCCCAACCAAGAGTCAGGAGTCCTGCCTATGTAACTCAATCTGTGGTTCAAGAACCACATTCAAGAAATCAGCTGGTGTGCTTAATAAAAAAATCAGACTCCCCCAAAGCCTAACCCAAAAAGACTGAATCAGAATATATATGAAAGTATCAAGCCACATAACAGAACTTCACTAAAGATTATTTTATTTTCTTCCTATAAACCTTAAATAGCTTCCCCCAGCCCATGAAACCATCTCACATCATTTAAATAATTCCAAATATCTCATCTTGCAAAGTGATCCTAGTACCTGGTTCTGCCTCTCTTGGCAACAGGATGCATCCGCAGACCTGAGATCCTTCTGGCTTCAGTTAACACCAAGGGACCCAGGGCTGCCTACACCTAAGTGGGGCGGACTACAAAGAGCTTCTACCCTGGGATTAACAACTCTGCTCAGGAGCTTTCACGTTCATCTTCTAACCTGGAAGTCTCTGAATTTTGCACTGCCTACAACTCCTAATAGTATTAGCAGATTTCCTTCTCCTGGTAGCAAACCTAGTTATTTGTTCTGTCAGTGATTCAACTGCAGAGTGTTCTGTCAGTGACCAAATTGTACAGTGATAAATCTTCGAAGAAGTGCCTCAGATTAATTACAAAGGAGGCCTCCTTCTCTTACTTTTTATCTCCTTGATAACGAAACTACCTTCCACACTTCATATCCCTGAATTTCAACTCCATACTCTCCCCCAAATTCCTGACATATAAACTGTTTTATTTCACAATCAACATCTGTGTTTTTTGTTTTTATCTTAATTTTATTGTCAATGTTGTCCGTTATAGATAGAATTTTAGATATAAATACATCTTCTCTCTAACGAGGACATTTCCATTCTTTGTTTTTAACCTATTCTCAAAAGCTAGAAAACACTACAGTACTGTTTCAGGTTACAGCGTATTATTTATGAAAGAAAATTTTTTAAAAATTTTTAACGTTTATTTATTTTTGAGAGAGAGAGAGACAGAGCATGAACAGGGGAGGGGCAGACAGCTAGGCAGACACAGAATCCGAAGCAGGCTTCAGGCTCTGAGCTGTCAGCATGGAGCCCGATGTGGGGCTCAAACTCATAAACCTTGAGATCATGACCTGAACTGAAATCAAGAGTCAGACACTTAACCAACTGAGCCACCCAGGCACCCCTATAAAACAAAACTTTAAAAGGGTGGAGATACATAGTTGATTAAACTACTAAAAAATTTAAAATACCAAACATTTTGGGGCGCCTGGGTGGCGCAGTCGGTTAAGCGTCCGACTTCAGCCAGGTCACGATCTCGCGCTCCGTGAGTTCGAGCCCCGCGTCAGGCTCTGGGCTGATGGCTCAGAGCCTGGAGCCTGTTTCCGATTCTGTGTCTCCCTCTCTCTCTGCCCCTCCCCCGTTCATGCTCTGTCTCTCTCTGTCCCAAAAATAAATAAAAACGTTGAAAAAAAAAAAATTTAAAAATACCAAACATTTTGATTTGATCATATGTACATACTATGTTTTTATTAATATTCATTAATAATGTTTATTTTAGGGTCACTTGGGTGGCTCAGACAATTAAGCCTCTGACTCTTGATTCTGGCTCAGGTCATGATCTTCATGGTTCATCAATTCAAACCCTGTGTCAGGTTCTGCATCAGCAGTAGAGAAACTACTTGGGATTCTCTCTCTCTCTCTCTCTCTCTCTCTCTCTCTCTTTGCCCCTTTCTCTCTCTCTTAAAATAAATACATTTTAAAAAATAAGAATAATAATGTTTATTTTAGGCAAGTGTTATAAACAATTCAATATTATTATACAGAAAAGGCTAGTTACTACATCCAGTTAGTCATTTAAGACTGTATTAATCACACAGGAAACTTTCTGGCGGGATTCCTAATCTCCAATATTTTAACAGAAAGTTACATATGGTGAACTTCCAGTTAAGTGAATATATCAGGTTACAAAGCCATATATATATGTGAAATGAAGTTATTTTAGGATAAGAGATGATTTATTTCAATTTTACATTTACTTATATTTTCTAAATTTTCTTTAAGGTATCTGAACTACTTCTGTAATAAGAATAACACAAGCTTTTCTTTTTCATAATTTTCAATAGCCATCTCTCCAAACAGAGGAACAATTCTGTTCCTGGGCACTCACAACACTTTTACTCACTACACTTCAAAATGTGGCTAGTTTAAAAGAGCTAATGTTGGTTTAATTGATCTCAGCCTCTGTCCTATTTCAGACAACTACTCAAGCAGTTTTATAGTTACATTTGTTTCGTTGATTCATCCACTTAATCAAACATTTTAATAAATACCCATTCAATGCTAGGCACTGTCACCTCCTGGCTTCCTAATGAGTCTTAGGGTCACTGTCTGTTGACATCTTTCTTTTATTTTATTTTATTTTTGAGACAGAGAGAGACAGAGCATGAGCGGGGGAGGGGCAGAGAGAGGAGACCTAGAATCTGAAGCAGGCTCCAGGCTCTGAGCTGTCAGCACAGAGCCCGACACGGGGCTAGAACTCACGGACCGTGAGATCATGACCTGAGCTGAAGTTGGACACTGAAACCACTGAGCCACCCAAGCGCCCCTGTTGACATCTTTCTTGACGAAACAGCATACATAGTTCTCATTCACACTCAGGATGCACTATAATTCCATAGAGATTGAGTAAAAAAATACTGTAGCTACATGAGCAAAACACCGTTTATTGCCACCATTAATACCTTGTCCAATCTGAAGCAATGTTTCAGGTTGAAAGTTATTTCATACAGTCACCCACTAACTAGCCAGGAAAAGTTTACCTCTCTCCAAAACCCACCTAAAAATTTTGCCTTTTTTACATTTTCAGATTAACTTACACATTGATACATTCACATGGATGCTAATAACAGCCTGCAAATTATGAGATATTCTGTTAAATTATAAAGATTGTAGACCCTTCTTTCTTGGGTATAAACATAAGACAGGCATATTTATGCAGAAAAATGTTTAAAAGAATAAACTTTCTGTTTTGAAATGCCACTAAAACCAAGCATGAGGAAGATTCAATAATATAAAATTGAATCAAAAAAGTCTTACCACCAGATTCAGAAAAACACAAACTAGTAATAGCACCATACAAAACTAGGATTGGTGTGTGGTACATTTTTTTGTTAATAATCTTTCACTCAAATGTTTCTCTAACTGGTATACCTGGGATGTGGTCTGGGAGTATAATGAACCTAACTCTAACTCTCCTTGAACTGATGTACAGTAATGCCAGTACACAGCTACTTTTGGAGGTGATATTTGTCATCTGTTTCCTATTCCTCCATCTTTTAATGTGTGTGAAACAAACTGAACTGCGTTAGAGAAACATACCAAATCACGAAATAATCTAACAAGACAAAAATGAAAGCTTTATTTAAAAACTAATTTAAAGAAGACAACACTAATGACCTTACAGAAATAAAAAAGGTTATAAGGAAACACTATGAACAACTGCACACCAACAAATGAGACAACCTAGATGAAATGGATAAATTCCTAGAAACACACAAACTATCCAAACTGACTAAAGAATAGAAAATTTCAACATATGTATAACAAGTAAAGAGACTGAGTCAGCAACCTCCCAACAAAGAAAAGTCCAGGACCAGAAGGCTTTACTGCTGAATCCTACCAAACATATAGAATAGAATTAATGCAATCCTTCTCAAAGTCCTCCAAAAAACAGAAGAGCAGGGACCACTTCCTAACTCACTCTACTGCGCCACCCTGATAACAAAGCCAGACAAAGACATCACAAGAAAACTACAAACCAATATTCTTTATGAATACAGATGGAGAAACCCTCCGTGAAATACCAGCAAATGAAATCCAGCAACACAGTAAAAGGATTATACTCAACCAGTAGAATTTATCTCAGGAGTGCAAGGGCAGTTCAATATATGTAACTAAACAATGCAATAGACCACATTATTAAACGAAAGGAAACACAGCACATGATCATTTCAATTGACACAGAGAAAGCATTTCACGAAATCCAACACCCTTTTGTGAAAAATACAGACTTGAATAAAAGGAAACTTCCTTAAACTAAGAAAGGGACATTTGTGAGAAAACCCACAGCTAATATCATACTCAACAGCAAAAAGTGAAAGCTTTCCCCCTAAAATTAAGAATAAGACAGGAATGCCCACTTTTGCCACTTCTATCCAATATTGTAGTGGAAGTTCTACCCAAAGTAATTAGGCACGAAAAAGAAATAAAAGGCATCCAAATTGGAAAGGAAGATACAAACTCTCCCTATTCAGAGATGACTTACATTAAAAAGTTCTAAAGAAAAAAAAAATTCTAAAAAACCCACATTAAAACTATTAGAGCTAATAAAGGAATTTAGCTGTGTTGTAATAAGATCAAACAAAACTCAACTGTATTTCTATGCATTAGTGAGGACCAACCCAAAAAAGAAACTAAGAAAACAAGTCTATGTATGATAGAATCAAAAAGAATACTTAGCTATAAATTTAACCAAGTGTATGAAAGACATATACACAAAAAACTATAAATATTACTGAAATAAAGATCTAATAAATGAAAAAAAAATCCCGTGTTTATGAGTTGAAAGACTTAATACTGTTAAAACGGCAATACTCCCCAAAGTGATCAAAGGATCCAATGAAATCTCTATTAAAATCTCAACTCTCTTTTTTGCAGAAATGGAAAAGCTGATCCTCAAATTCATTTGGAATTTCCAAGGGCCCTGAATAGCCAAAATAATCTTGAAAAAGAACAAAGGCAGAAGACTCACAATTCCCAATTTCAAACCTTACTACAAAACTAAAGTGATCAAGATAGCGTGGTACTGGCATAAGGACAGACCAATGGAATAGAACTCAAAGTCCAGAAATATGTCCAAACATCTATAGAATAGAAAAGAAAATCCAGCAATAAACCCAAACATGTATAGCCAATTCAATGGCAAAAGAAGAAACTCTTCAACAAACGGTGCTGAGACAACTGGACATCCACATGCAAAAGAATATGGGAATGCAAGCTGGTGCAGCCACTCTGGAAAACAGTATGGAGGTTCCTCAAAAAACTAAAAACAGAACCACCCTACGACCCAGCAATTGCACTACTAGGGATTTACCCAAGGGATACAGGTGTGCTGTTTTGAAGGGACACATGCACCCCAATGTTTATAGCAGCACTATCAACAACAGCCAAAGTATGGAAAGAGCCCAATGTCCATCGATGGATGAATGGATAAAGAAGATGTGGTATATATACGCAATGGAGTATTACTCGGCAATCAAAAAGAAGGAAATCTTGCCATCTGCAACTACCTGGATGGAACTGGATGGTATTATGCTAAGTGAAATTAGTCAGTCAGAGAAACACAAAAATCACATGACTTCACTCCTACAAGGACTTTGTAAGAGACAAAACAGATGAACATAAGGGAAGGGAAACAAAAATAATATAAAAACAGGGAGGGGGACAAAACAGAAGAGACTCATAAATATGGAGAACAAACTGAAGGTTACGGGAGGGGTTGTGGGGGGGGGGGATGGGCTAAATGGGTACGGGGCACTAAGGAATCCATTCCTGAATTCATTGTTTCACTATCTGCTAACTAATTTGGGTGTAAATTTTTAAAAATAAAATTTTAAAAACAAAAAAAATAAAGTATAAAAAAGATGTGGCATACATACAATAGAATATTACCCATCCGTAAAAAAGAATGAAATCTTGCCTTTTGCTAAAACATGGATGGATCTAGAGGGTATAATGCTAAGTGAAATAAGTCAGTCATAGAAAGACAATACCATATGATTTCACTCATAAGTGGAATTTAAGAAACAAAACAAATGAACAAGAGATACACACACACCAAAAAAAGAAAAAACAAACAAACAACAACAACAACAACAAAAACCTCTTTTAAATATAGAGAACAAACTGGCAGTTACCAGAGGGGATATGGGTGAAAGAGGTAAAGGGGATCAAGAGCACACTTACTGTGATGATCAGTGGGTAATGTACAGAACTGTGCAATCATTATATTGCACACCTGAAATTAAATATAGCGCTGCATGTTATTACACTTGAATGTAAAAGAATAAATTAATTTTTAGAAAAGAAAAAAAAAGAATAAAGCTGGAACCCTACCCTCACCCTATATACAAAATTTATCTCAAAATGAACCAATAACCTAAATGTAACAGCTAAAACTATAACACTCTCAGAATAAAAACAGGGGCAAATCATCACGACCTTGCATTTGCTAACAATTTGGGTGGGTTTTTTTTAACGTTTATTTTTATTTTTGAGAGACAGAGAGAGACACATCATGAGCCAGAGATAGAGGGAAACACAGAATCCAAAGCAGGCTCCAGGATCTGAGCTATCAGCACAGAGCCCACCCAACATGGGGCTCGAACCCATGAACCGTGAGTTCATGACCTGAGCCGAAGTTGGACACTTGATTGACTGAGCCACCCAGGCGCCCCAGCTAAGTGTTTCTTATTAGACATACTATCAAAAGTACAAGCAAACAGGGGTGACTGGGTGGCTGAGTTGGTTAAGTGTCCAACTCTTGATTTTGGCTCAAGTCACAATCCCAGAGTTGTGGGATCGAGCCCTGCACAGGGTCCATGCTGAATGTGGAGCTTGTTTAAGATTCTCTCTCTCCCTCAATCCCTCTCCCCGACACATGCATGCATTCTTCCTCTCTCTCTCAAATGGAATGAAATGAAATGAAATGAAAAATAAACAAAATGACTTTAAAAAGCATGAGCAAACAAAAGAAAAAATAGGTAAAAGTGGACTTCATCAAAATAAAAAAGTTCTACACATGAAACGATACTGTCAAGAAGTTGAAAAGACAACCGTAAAGGAGAAAATACTTGCAACTCATATATCTGATAGAGAATTAATACCTAGAATATATACAGAACTCTTACAACTCAACAACAAAAGGACAAGCAACCCAGTTTAAAAATGTGCAAAAGACCTGAATAAACATTCCTCCAAATAAGGTATACACATGGCCAATACACACATGAAAAGATGTTCAATATCATTAGTGATTATGAAATGCTAATCAATCTACACTGGCATATCATTTCACGCTAGTTAGGCTGGCTATGAAAGAAGGAAAGGAAAGGAAAAGGAAAACAAAAAGGAAAAGGAGAAGGAAAAGGCACCTGGGGCCTGGTTTCATCAATAGAATATGCAACCCTTAATCTCAGGATCATAAATTTAAGCCTCATGTTGGGCACAGAGCTTACTTTAAAAAAAGAAAAAGGGGCGCACCTGGGTGGTTCAGTCGGTTAAGCCTCCGACCTTGGCTCAGGTCATGATCTCGTAATTCATGAGTTAGACCCCCACATTCAACTCTGTGCTGACAGTTCCGAGCATGGAGCCTGCCTCAGATCTTGTGTCTCCCTCTCTCTCTGCCCCTCCCCTGTTTGTGTGCTCATGCTCGCTCTCTCTCTCTCTCTCTCTCTCTCAAAAATAAACATTAAAAATTTTTTTCTATGGCACAAAAACAGACACACAGACCAATGGAATAGAATAGAAACCCCAGAACTAGACCCACAAACGTATGGCCAACTCATCTTTGACAAAGCAGGAAAGAACATCCAATGGAAAAAAGACAGCCTCTTTAACAAATGGTGCTGGGAGAACTGGACAGCAACATGCAGAAGGTTGAAACTAGACCACTTTCTCACACCATTTACAAAAATAAACTCAAAATGGATAAAGGACCTAAATGTGAGACAGGAAACCAGCAAAACCTTAGAGGAGAAAGCAGGAAAAGACCTCTCTGACCTCAGCTGCAGCAATCTCTTACTCGACACATCCCCAAAGGCAAGGGAATTAAAAGCAAAAGTGAATTACTGGGACCTTATGAAGATAAAAAGCTTCTGCACAGCAAAGGAAACAACCAACGAAACTAAAAGGCAACCAACGGAATGGGAAAAGATATTTGCAAATGACATATCAGACAAAGGGCTAGTATCTAAAATCTATAAAGAGCTCACCAAACTCCACACCCGAAAAACAAATAACCCAGTGGAGAAATGGGCAGAAAACATGAATAGACACTTCTCTAAAGAAGACATCCAGATGGCCAACAGGCACATGAAAAGATGTTCAGCATTGCTCCTTATCAGGGAAATACAAATCAAAACCACACTCAGGTATCACCTCACGCCAGTCAGAGTGGCCAAAATGAACAAATCAGGAGACTACAGATGCTGGAGAGGATGTGGAGAAACGGGAACCCTCTTGCACTGTTGGTGGGAATGCAAATTGGTGCAGCCGCTCTGGAAAGCAGTGTGGAGGTTCCTCAGAAAATTAAAAATAGACCTACCCTATGACCCAGCAATAGCACTGCTAGGAATTTATCCAAGGGATACAGGAGTACTGATGCATAGGGGCACTTGTACCCCAATGTTCATAGCAGCACTCTCAACAATAGCCAAATTATGGAAAGAGCCTAAATGTCCATCAACTGATGAATGGATAAAGAAATTGTGGTATATATACACAATGGAATACCACGTGGCAATGAGAAAAAATGAAATATGGCCTTTTGTAGCAACGTGGATGGAACTGGAGAGTGTGATGCTAAGTGAAATAAGCCATACAGAGAAAGACAGATACCATATGGTTTCACTCTTATGTGGATCCTGAGAAACTTAACAGGAACCCATGGGGGAGGGGAAGGAAAAAAAAAAAAAAAGAGGTTAGAGTGGGAGAGAGCCAAAGCATAAGAGACTGTTAAAAACTGAGAACAAACTGAGGGTTGATGGGGGGTGGGAGGGAGGGGAGGGTGGGTGATGGGTATTGAGGAGGGCACCTTTTGGGATGAGCACTGGGTGTTGTATGGAAACCAATTTGTCAATAAATTTCATATATATAAAAAAAAAATTTTTTTTTCTAAAGAAAATAACAAGTGATTGGCAGGATGTAGAGAAATTAGAATGTTCGTATGTTGCTGGTGGGACTATTACATGGTACAGCCAGTGTGGCAAATAGTTTGGCAGTTCCTAAGTAATTCCTATAGAATTAGCATATGATCCAGCAATTCCAACAACATCCAAAAGAAATAAAAACAGATATTCCAACAAATATTTGTACACAAATCTCCATAACAGCACTAGTGACAAACACCAAAAGATGAAAACAATTCAAAAGCCTACCCACCAATAACTGGATTAACAAAATGTGGTATGTGCATACAAAAAAATATTATTCAATCATAAAAAAGGAATGAAGTACCAATATATACTACAATTTGGATAAACCTTGAAAACATTATACTAAGTAAAAGAAGCCAGACACAAAAGGTCACAAACTGTATGATTCCATTTATATGAAATGCCCTAAATAGGTAAATCCACAGAGACAGAAAGCAGATAGGTGACTGACAGCAGCTATAGGTAGGCAAGAATGGGGTGCAACTTAATAGCCTTAATAGGTTAACTGCTTAATAGATTTCTTCTGGGGTTATAAGAATGTTTTGAAACTCAATACAGCTGGTAGCTGCACAATATTGTGAATATAATAAATGCCGATGAAATGTACACTTTAGGAGTGCCTGGGTGGCTCAGTAGATTAGTCCGACTCTTGATTTCAGCTCAGGTCACAATCTCATGGTTTGTAAAATCAATCCCCATGTCAGGCTCTGCACTGACAGTGTGGAGCCTGCTTGGGATTCTCCCTCCCTCTCTCTCTGCTCCTCCTCCGCTCACATTTTATCTCTCTTTCAAAATAAATTAAAAGAAAAAAGAAGTGTACACTTTAAAATGGCTAACTTTACATTATGTGGATTTCACCCTGGTAAAAAGAAAAAACAGACAATTTACACAAATCTCCAGTTTACAGAAGTTCATAAGCATGATAAAAATGAAAAATCATTATATCAGAAACTGTGAAACTTTCTCTCTTTCCCTCTGTCTCTAATCTTCTGTACCTGGTTTAACACCAAGGACATCCATAAAACATATTAACTTACTCTGTATTACTAAAATAGGGGCACTTTATTTACTTACTACATTTTTGCCTGATAATCAATGAAAGAGGTAGGTTAAAAAAAAAAAAAGAAGAAGAAAAAAAGAAGCTAGGTCAGTTTATCACATCATTTGCAGTCAACAGTTGAAATAAATGAAAATTAGGGGCACCTGGGTTACTCAGTCAGTTGAGCGTCTGACTCTTGATTCTGGCCCAGGTCATGATCTCAGTTCAGGAGCTCAAGCCCACCATCAGGCTCCCTGCTAACAGTGCGGAGCCTGCTTGGGAGTCTCTCTCTCCCTCTCTCTCTGCCCTTCTCTTGTACTCTCTCTCAAAATAAATAAACTAAATAAGAAAATATATGAAAATTATTTTCAATTAACATAATATTGGTTGGAATCATATTTTGTTTTTATATTCGAAACATGATTGTTTTAAAAAAACCATGTTATATATACCCAACAAGATGACTTAGTAAAGGATACTTTAGGTGTTACACACATTTCTTGGGACTCAAACTGACTCCTAAGTAAAAATTAAAGGGGCCCCTAGCTGGCTCAATCAGGGGAGCATGCAACTCTTGATCTCAGGGTCATGAGTTCAGGCCCCACGTTGGGTGTACAGATTAGTTAAAAACAAAATCTTTTTTAAAAAATTTAAAACATGCACATGCATACAGTTTGTTTTCTCAGGGCTTCAACATCTTTGGAATATAGCACTTCAAACTGCAAAACGAAATAAACTTAGAAAACATCTATGGACGGACATAGAGTACCAAAATCTAAATCAACTCAAATTTGCATTTATAATGCTACACCAAACAATAAAACAATGGTCATGTGTAATAAAATAGGTAGTGAAACCATAAAAGTTCTCAGTGGTATATTGAATTTTTAAATATTAAATAAATTAATACCAGTTTGGCAAGTAGAAGGACACCTAAATTATGCATTCTCCTGGGATAAAGCTCCTTTAACTAGACAAAGCTGGGATTTAGGGAAAATTCTCATCTCTAGATCTGTGTGACAGACAGAGGAGTCAGCAGGCAACATACATAGAATAGGGTCTTACTGGCCCCGGTTAAGTGGAAGCCTACACTTGTCCTAAACCCATGCCCTGCCACCTAGACTCATGGAAGATGCCACCGAGATCTCGAGAGTACTTGGTCAACGCATTGTTTAGTGGGCATCTAGAAAAAGGTAGTCTGTTCTAGTTTCTTTTCTTCCCCACTGCCCCCCACATGGGGGCAGAGTACTAGAAAACAAAGTATCTTTGCCTGGAAACAGTCTCTAGACAGACTGAAAGGAAGAGAAGGAAGCAAATGTACACCAATGGTGAGCTTAGAAAGGAGTCTAGACTCTAAACATATTTAAATATGGCAAAAATTAAAACTGCTGAAAATACTTAAATCCTCCTCAAACATTTCCCAAAAAATATAATAGGAGAGAAAAAAAATCTCTAATGTATTAATCCTTGTTTTTAATGTATTAAAAATGTGGGCAGTATCTAATACTAAATGTTTTTTTGTCATAGGAGAAACATTCATTCATGGCCCGCAATCAATACCATTTTATCCATGTGAATTTCCAAAGGTTGTGGAGAATGTCAATCCAGTAGCATAACAGACTACCTGTCTCAGAGAAAAAAAGTCTTGTGAACAGAGCCCTAGAACGAAAACATTGATTAGCTGCTCACCACAGGGCTGTGCTAGTAGCTAGCTGCATGGTCATGTAATCTTGTGAAAATAATAATAATGATAATAATAATAATAATAATAATAATTTTAAGGCTGAAAATAATGTGAAAATATATACATTATAAAGATGTAGTATCAGTGGTGACTAGCCATGTTTCTAAAATGTACTAAAAAATATGTGCCCCAACATTAAAAATATAAAGAGATAATTTAAAAAGAGCCCACAATGCCCAGAAAATTGTGTGGACTGCACCTACAAACTGCTTTCTTTTGACGTGGCCCATAAAATGTGAACAAGGTAAACTTAAGTTCCATCTAGACTCTTAATATAGCTAATTTCAATTGCTTTCAATAAATGTTTCTCCTGAAATCAGTGCTCCTCAACTAAACACTGAAGAGTAGAAAGATAAAGTGGCAAATGAGGAAGTAAATCCTCACAGAAAGTTTAAAATTTTTAAATAGAGTTGAAAGTAAAAAAACACTAATGAAGAACATAAACAAGCTGAATTTAAAAGCTTTCTCTATGTACATTCCAAATTTAGAAAGAAATGTAAACCAAATTTATAAAGAATATTTTCAAATCAATATAAAGTATTCAGGAAAATTGTTTTGGGGGTACAGATAACTAAATATATCAAGTGTCAAAGGCAATATCCATTTCTAAAGACTGAAAATACTGGGGCACCTGGCTGGCTTAGTCAGTGAAGCGTGCAACCCTTGATCTCAGGGTCATGAGTTCAAGCCTCATGTTGGGTGTGGAGCCTACTAAAAACAGAAAAAGAAAGAAGAGAAAAGAAAAAAAACTAAAAATATTAATTATTATGATCATATTCTTGCTATTTATACAGACTGACACATAACATACCTTTTTTTCTCTTTTAGAGCTCCAACCTTTCATTTCTTCATGAAATTAAACTCTAAAATCTTCCACAAGAATATAAATTTTTAGATTTTAAACTTAAGATTTATAATGAGATAAGATGAACAAAATGAAATGTTTATTTTAAAACATTATTGAGGCACCTGGGTGGCTCACTTAAGCGTTTGACTCTTGATTTCAGCTCAGGTTGTGAGGCCAGGGTCGTGGGATCGAGCCCCACACTGCACTCCACACTCAGCATGGATCTTTAGATATTCTCTCTCCCCTTCTGCCTCTCTCTCGGTCTGACACACACACACACACACACACACACACACACACTAAGATAAATAACAATAAAAATATTACTCACATTGCATATATGGCTTTTTACCATCTTTTCACTAGCAAGCAGTTATTGAGCTCTTTGTATGTATAAAACACAACCTACAAAAAGGTATCAATGACAGCCATTTCCATCAAGAGGTTTACCTAGCTGAGGAAATAGATAAATAAAACAAGGTAAGGTATATATACAGTGCCTAATGAGAGATTTAAGAGTTCAGATGAAGGAAAAATGCTGGGAAGAAAAATAAATTAACTTAGGTCTTAAAAGCTGAACCAGAAAAGCAGAAGATGGCAGAGTATTTCCAAACAGAAGGAAGCTATGCACAAAAGCGCAAACGTGGAAATGACCTTTCAGTTGCATGAAATAAAAGCTTGCATAGTTGAGAAAGGAAGAGCTAGAATAAGTAACCCCTTAAGCTGACATTAAGGAGTTTGCTTGGAGGGGCGCCTGGGTGGCTAGTTGGTTAAGCATGAGACTCTTTCTTGATCTCAGCTCAGTTTATGATCTCACAGTTCGTGGGTTAGAGCCCTGTGTCGGGCTACACACTGTCAGTGCAGAGCCCGCTTGGGGTTCTCTCTGTCGCTCTCTCTCTCTCTCTCTCTCTCTCTCTCTCAAAATAAATAAATAAACTTAAAAAAAAAAAAAAAAGGGAAGCTACTTGGAGACCCCTAGGACAGAGGAGCCAGCTAAGCCACACGTGGATTCTTGCCCCACAGACACTGTGAGATATAAAAAAAAAAGTTTACTTGTATTCCATATAGACAATGGGTAACCAATGAAAGTTCTTATGCTTGAAAATGTGTTTTAATTACAAGACAGAATATTGAAACATGTGCACTATATAGTTTACACAACATGCAGGGATAAAAACTTTACATATTTGAGAATTTTTTTATTATTATCTTGCTTTTGTCGATTTACACAATGAAGCTCCACAAAATAAAATGTTTTATAAGTTAAATGATTCCCTAACTTCTTATTTTCAAATAAACATATATGTTTAATAGTCTAAGATATAAATTTATTAAAAGCCTTGTATGGGAATATGGAATGGTAGTTAAGAGCTCTGAGTGTGGATCAAGCTGGTGGGAACCCTAGCACAACGCTGTGACCTTGAATAACTGAAGCCTCAGCTTTTTCACTGGCTGTGATATTAAAAGAGAAATGCAAGTGCAGATGCCTGACACACAGTATAGACTTTCCATACAGTACAGACTCAATAAATGTCGGCCATAATCATTAAATAGAACCCAGCAGCCCCACCACATGGCTCATCTGAACTTGTGTCAGGGTTGTACTGATCTTCTACTTCCTAAAATTCTTAAACACCACCGCATAGTTAGTAAACACTTCCTGACCAACTGATATGTACAAACTAACCATTTATTACCATGTCAGATGGACAAACGGGTAAATAGACTGCATAGAAGTCTATAAAATACAAATTGTCTTAAGTCAGTTATTTAAAAATAACTTTTAAATTTAGGAAGAATTAAAAAATGATGATTAGAATACGTTAATGTTAAAATTCATATTAGCAATGGAATTTTAAAATATTCTAAGATTTTTTTTATTTTTAAACCACTACTCTTCATTCAATGTTTATCATAAACATTTTAATGCCCAATCAGACTTTTTTCTGAGTTCTCCCGGCCACTTCAATTTCCCATTCTAATTAGAATAAAACCCATTTAACCAGACCTACAAGAATCTATATGATGTAGTCCTAATCTCCTTCTCCAACATTCTTCACTATAATTCAGCCACTTATTCCCTCTTACTGGAAATCTCTCTCCCTGAGAGTTTCATACCATTTGGGATTTCAATTTAATTTTTACTTCCACAGAAAGACTTCTTCTAATCTCTATCTATGGTAACTTCTCCCTTAGTCACTCAGTATTACCTCTTCACCGCAATCAAACGTAAAGACAAGTAGTACTAAGTACAGTAATAATACCTCATGACCCTTCCAACCTGGTCACAACTGACTGCTAAATCAGGAATGGGAGTCTGAACCCAAGAAGAGCCAACTGACAGGTTAGGCAACAGCCCATATGGTAACCTCAGAAATTGAAGAATTATATACAAAGCAGAAACGGAGACTAGATAAACTAATCTGTGTCCTACTGAACAGCTCCCTCCCTTCTATTCTCACAGTTTATGTTGGTCAGCCTCACCAACTGAGGAGTAAACCCTGAGTCACCTGTAAAGCACTAGAGCAAAAAGGTATTCATCAGAATCACCTGGAAAGCTTTCAAAAAAAACCACACCAGAATCGACATTCCTAGGAGAGTCTTAAGTGACTCAACAGATCAATTTGACATGTATCCATGAACAAAAAGTTCCTTAGTGGGAGCTGTGGGAATCAGCACCACATGCCAACAGACCCATGAGGAGTCTTGCCCACCCAGGCATTGAGGAACAGGCCTACAGATCTCAGTTCTGGCTCCGGATCCTGCAGTGGTCCACAAACTTGCTCCGGTCCCTCTTGGCCACAGTACTAGAGCCCCTGGAGAAGATGGTCTTATGCAATCACCCACAGATGACAGAGCCTTTGTGGAAGTCTAGGAGCCCAGCAGCAAAATTCCAGCATACCACTGAAGCAAAAAAATAAATAAATAAAAATTAAAAAGTCTAGGCACACTAGAGAGCGTAAGAGGAAGTCTGACTTTTCCCATGGCACTTGTAGCCCAAGGCAGCACAGCTCAGTACCAAAAGACCCTCTTCAGGGGCACAGGATTGGCTCAGTTAGTAGAGGATATGACTCTTAATCTCAGGGCCATGAGTTCAAGCCGCACAATGGGTGTGGAGCCCACTTAAAATTAAAGAAGTGGGGCACCTGGGTGGCTCAGTCGGTTAGGCATCCAACTCCTGGTTTCAGCCCAGGTCATGATCTCACAGTTCATGGAATGGAGCCCCACGCTGGGCTCTGCGTTGACAACACTGTGCCTGCTTGGGATTCTCTCTCTTCCTCTCTGTTATTTCTCTGTGCATGCGCTAGCACACACTCTTTCCCATCCCCCCACTCCAAATAAATAAATAAACTTTAAAAGAAGAGTGGGGCACCGCACCTGAGTGGCTCAGTAGGTTAAGCATCTGTCTTCGGCTCAGGTCACGATCAAAAACCTGACAGTTTGTGAGTTCAAGCCCCTGTCAGCACAGAGCCCAATTCAAAGCCTTTGTCTCTCTCTCTCTCTCTCTGTTCTTCCCCCACTCATTCTCTCTCTCAACAATAAAAATTTTTTTTAATTTTTTAAAGAAGAGTGCTGTAAAATTTTTAAGGTAAAGAAAAAAAAAAAAGCAAGAGAAACCTCCTCTGCTCATGATTTCTCCCACAAGGGAAAATGAAAGGATGTGAACGATCCAGCTGTGCAGGATGCTGCCAGAGCTCCATTTCTCCACTGAGCATTATTCATAATAGCCAAGACATGGAAAAAGCCTTAAGTGTCCATCAAAGATGAATGGATAAAGAAAATGCAGTTATGTATACAATGGAATATTATTGAGCTATTAAAAAAGATGAAATCCTGCCATTTGTGTCAACATGGAGAAAATATGAGGTCACTATGCTAAATGAAACAAGTCAGAGAGAGAAACAAATACTGTATGATCTCACTTATATGTGGAATCCAAAAACATCAAACTCATAGAGAGGAAAATAATGATTGCCAGGAGCTGGAAGGTGGTAGAAACAGGGAGAGGTTAGTCAAAAAGTACAAACTTCCAGTTATATGATGACTAGGTGCTGGGGATCTAATGCACAGCATGGTGACCACAGTTAACAACACTGTAATGTCTATTTGAAAGTTGCTAAGAGACTAAATCTTAAATGTTCTCACCACAAAAAGGAAATGGTGATTATGTGAGTTGACAGAGGTGTGAACTAACCCTTCTTTGGTAATATATCATGGAATCAAATCATCACATATACACCTTAAACTTACACAATGTTATATGTCAGTTACACCTCAATAAAGTTAAAAAAAAGAATGTGTTTCTGAAAATTGAAAATATTGCATATATTTCCAAATCCCTAAAATAAAAGCTGTAACACTGAAAGTGGTAACTGATCTAAAATAAATGACTCCTTGGATGGTTATAAACAGCAAAGGTTTTATCTTATTCATTTACATATTTCCCACCAGAAATTATTGTTATTCCCTCTTATAAATCAGAAGCCCGAATCTGTATGTAACATTTCACGTAATCTAGTAGAACAAACTTATTCACATAAAGTCCTTAATTATTAATAAATATAGACATTATCTTTTCTATTAAGTTTAAGATATTTATTGAATAACCAGGGGCACCTGGGTGGCTCAGCTGGTTAAGCATCTGACTTCAGCTCAGGTCATGATCGCATGGTTTGTGGGTTCAAGCCCCATGTCAGGCTCTGACACAGATTCTGTGTCTCCTTCTCTCTCTGCCCCTCCCTGACTCATGCTCTGTTTCTGTCTCTCAAAATAAATAAAAATGTTAAAAAGATATATAGAGTAACCAAAATAATTTTCTTTCATATATTCTCTTCACCTATTCATTAATTTATTTATTTAATAAAGTTTACAAAATTCCTATTTCATGTCAAGACTGTTTCTGACACTGAGGAGACAACAATAAGGAAAGGCAGGCAGGTCTATGTTCTCATGGAACATGTATTCTAGAGAAAGGAGGCAGTCAGTAAATAGGTAAACAACAAAATAACTTTGAATTGTGATCAATGCTATGACACAAAAACAGAACCATTATTTCATAGCCACTCTATGTCCAGTAGAGAAGACAGTTTAAAAAAAGAGGGGGCAGGAAAGGCACCTTAAGTAGCTACCAACTGAATTGAGACGTAAAGAATATGAAGAGCCAAGGAAATACTTGGGGGCAGAAATTTCTAGAAAGAGAAAACAGCAAGCACAATGGCCCTGAGTAAAGACCTTACCATGTTAAAAGAATCCGGACGGAAAAAGTACCAGTTTCATGAATCCTAGCGAACAAGGGGGAGAATGACAAAAGATAATGTAGGATAGTCAGGCATAGGCCAAATCATGCAGGCTATCCATAATCAGAAGCTTAAATACAAAAGAAAATCACTGAAGCAGTACAGTCACATTTGATTTACACGGCTTTTAAGTTCTAAAACATACTCTTGTAAAGTAAGCACACTACGAAATATAATTAAACACATAAATTAAAGCTAACTTTGTCATCCTATATTTGGCAAGTTAGTATCAGACAAGTAACAGAACAAGGTAGTCAGATTAATCATCTAATCATTCATAAAGCATTTAGGGAGCTCCTGTTATGTGCCAGATGCTACTTTGGGTGCTAGAAATGCAAAGATGATAGTGGTGATGTCACCTTTCACTCTGACCAGTAAATACAAAACTGAAAATGGTGATATCATCTACTCCGAGCAACCCAGTTTTCTTCCTAAAGTCTCAAAGCAGTGGTTCTCTATGCTCTGTATTAGAACCATCTTTAGTGTATGTAAAAATGCAGATATCTGGGCCCCACTTATCAGCAATCCTAATTCAACAGGTTTCCAATAATCCCTCACACTTTAAGAAACAGAGGTGAAGGAAGAAGTGTATCAAAATCACCTACAATTTATAAATTACATCTCCCCATTATCCTACTCAGAATCAGGCAAAAATGAGCCACTATAATTATTGGAAGGAGTATATTATAGTACAGGGTATGTTAGGGGTGGGGGGGGGGAGACAGGAAGAAAAGACAGTAAGATTGACAGTCACTACAATAGAGAAATCTTGAGGGCTTGTTTGTTTGTTTTTGGTGAGGGCTTAATACAATTGCAAAGGAAGAAATGAGGATTTCTACAGACCAGCAGTTCTCAGAGTAATATTTCCAGATTCCTGGGGATCCCCAAGACCCTTTCAGAAGGTCCACTAAATTAAAATTATTTTCATAATAATACTAAAAGACTGTTTCTTTCACTGTATTGGTATTTACTTTGATGGTTGAAAAATAACTAGGTCAAACTGCTGGGATCTTATTAGCAATAGCACTAAACAATATTAGCAGTTATTACAGTCTTCACCACCACACACTAACCAAACTTTAAAAAAAGAAAAAGCCAGTTTCTTTTAAGAATGTCTTTGATGTAGCTATAGCTGTAAATATTACACATTTTATTAAATTTCAAGCCTTGAATATGCACTTTTCAATATTCTGTGCGCTGACATGGGAAGTATGACAGTTGTCTCAAGGGAAAGCACTTACATGACTGAGCTGCAAGCTGACCTAGCCACTTTTTTATGGAACACCGTTTTTCTTGAAACAATGACTGACAAATACTGGTTACTTAATCTTGAGTATTTAGCAGATATTTCCTTGAAAATCAACAGTGAGCCTATCACATCAAAAAACATACCTGTCAATGTATATTGCTGAGTATAAAATCCAAGCTTTGAGAAAACTGAAATTTTGCAAAACTTGTTTCTACCATTAAGGGCTTAAAACCTTCCAAAGTCAAACAGGATTTTCTGACAATAATGGTGATATTAACAAATGTGATTCTTAAACAATGACTGATAAAATGTGTAAACATTTGGAAGATCTATATAACCCAAGGAACAAATATTTTCCACATGACTAATACATGGTGTTACAAGAATTCTGCAAGGATGAAAGATCCACTTCAAGTGGAGGATAGACTGATATTAATGAAAACAGTATGAAAACTTCATTGCTAAGATTTCAAATTCCAGATTGGACTTAATCTTTCTTCTTCTTCTTTTTTTTTTAATGTGTATTTATTTATTTTGAGAGTGAGAGAACATGCGTGCAAGCAGGAAAGGGGCACAGAAAGAGGGAGAGAGAATCTGCTGACATCACAGAGCCTGACGGGGGGGCTCGAACTCATGAACTGGGTGAGATCACGACCTGAGTCTAAATCAAGTCAGATGCTTAACCAACTAAGCCACCCAGGCAACCCTGGAATTAATTTTTCTAAAAGTCCTTTTAGAAGTAGACCATCTTGATGCTGTTGTTGACAGTCTCACAGGTATATTACATTTGTGTCATTCATCATATGTCAACTATATTTCAATAAAACAATTTTTAAAAAACTACAACTTTAGGGGCACCTGGGTCAGTTAAACATCCAACTTCAGCTCAGGTCATGATCTCCTGGTTCATGAGTTCGAGCCCTGTGTTGGCTCAGTGCTGACAGCTCACTCGGAGCCTGGAGCCCACTTCCAATTCTATGTTTTCCTCTCTCTCTGCACCATCCCCCCCCCCATGCTCCGTCTCTCAAAAATAAACAAACATTAAAAAAAAAATTTAGTTTTAGTACAGCATCAGAGTAGGATATCCACAATCATCTGAATAGTTCACTAAAATATTCTGCCCTTTTTCCAATTTCATATTTGTATGAGGCCAGATTTTCTTGATATGCTTCAGATAAAACAAGTCACAACAAAATGAATGCAGTAACAGATATGAGAAGCCAGTTGTTTTCCATTAAACTAGACATTGAAAATATGTTCAAAAATGTAACAAATGCTAATTTCTCATATTTTCCTTGTTTTGGAAAATAAAGTTATTTTCATTAAAAATGCTATTCATATTAACATGCAATGGGTTTTATTATTTTTTAAATAAATTACATGTAAGTATTTTAAGTTTCTCAGTTTTAGTTTCTAATGACATATATTGATAGATTAACTCACATGCAAAAAAAGAAGTGCTTTGGCGTTATCAATCATTTTAAGGAGTATAAAGGGACTCTGAGACTGAAAAGTTTCAAAATAACTGCTAGAGATCTAATGATACTTTATGTAGCTATTCAACTCTGTATCACCTTACTGAATGCATCATAACTATCTTCCTTTGAAGAACCAGAATAAGCAATAACCAAAAAAGGGAATGTGATAGGTAGAATAATGACTATTGGTGTTATAACACAGAAAGACCTTCAAATACTGAATTTGTTAAGTACAAAAGTATAAAAGAATTATACAATACAGTATACTACCATTTGCTGAAAAGGTGTAGGAAATGATGACATAGGGGCGCCTGGGTGGCGCAGTCGGTTAAGCGTCCGACTTCAGCCAGGTCACGATCTCGCGGTCCGTGGGTTCGAGCCCCGCATCAGGCTCTGGGCTGATGGCTCGGAGCCTGGAGCCTGTTTCCGATTCTGTGTCTCCCTCTCTCTCTGCCCCTCCCCCGTTCATGCTCTGTCTCTCTCTGTCCCAAAAAAATAAATAAACGTTGAAAAAAAATTAAAAAAAAAAAAAAAAAAAAAAAAGAAATGATGACATATTCACATGTGCTTGTATATGCGTAACAAAACAATGGACAGACATGCAAGGAATTGATAAAAGCACACACCTACAAGGAAGGGGGAATATGAAATTTACAAAGGTGGTATAGGAATGAGCTTCTCAATCCTTTAATTTTTAAAACATATGAATGTATTCACAGTATTTTTAAATGTATAACTTAATTTAATTTGAAAGAAAATAATACTGGGGGTGCCTGGGTGGCTCAGTCGGTTAAGCTTTCGACTTTCACTCAAGTCGTAATCTCAAGGTTCATGGGTTGGAGCACTGTGTCGGGCTCTGTGCTGTCAGCCCAGAGCCTGGAGCCTACTCTTGATTCTAGGTCTCCCTCTCTTTCTGCCTCTTCCCTGCTCATGCTCTGTCTCTCTGTCTCAAAAATAAATAACCATTGGGGCGCCTGGGTGGCGCAGTCGGTTAAGCGTCCGACTTCAGCCAGGTCACGATCTCGCGGTCCGTGAGTTCGAGCCCCGCGTCAGGCTCTGGGCTGACGGCTCAGAGCCTGGAGCCTGTTTCCGATTCTGTGTCTCCCTCTCTCTCTGCCCCTCCCCCGTTCACGCTCTGTCTCTCTCTGTCCCAAAAATAAATAAAATAAATAAATAAATAAATAAATAAATAACCATTAAAAAAATTAATTTAAAAGAAAATAACTCTAAACCAATATTAAGTATAATTCACATGTTTTTTCAATTTCTAGGTTGCCCTGATATCAGGAAAAAAATAAAAAATAAAAAGTTACTTTTTTTTTAATTTTTTTAATGTTTTTATATTGGGCTCAATGCTATCAGCACAGGGCCTGCTTCAGATCCTCTGTCCCAGTCTCTCTGCCCCTCCCCCCATTCTCACGCACACATGTACCCACTCTCTCTCAAAAATAAATTTTAGAGGCGCCTGGGTGGCTCAGTCGGTTGAGCATCCCACTTCAGCTCAGGTCATGATCTCGCAGTCTGTGAGTTCGATCCCCGTGTCGGGTTCTGTGCTGACAGCTCAGAGCCCAGGGCCTGTTTCAGATTCTGTGTCTTCCTCTCTCTCTGCCCCTCCCCCGCTCATGCTCTGTTTGTCTGTCTCTCTCTCTCTCTGTCAAAAATAAATAAACATTAAAAAAAAATGTTTAGTTAAAAAATAAATTAATTTTAAAAAAATTTTTAAGAAAATATTCAGATGAGGGGAACGTGGGTGGCTCAGAATCAGTCAGTTAAGACTCCAGCTCACAATCTTGGCTTAGGTCATGATCTCTTTGTGAGATTGAGCCCCAGGTTAGGCTCTGCGCTGACAGCACACAGCTTGCTTGGGATTCTGTCTCCCTGTCTCTCTCTCTCAAACTCAAAACAAATAAACTTAAAAAAGAAAAGGTAATATTCAGGTGAAATTAGCAGTTATTTCATTAACTTTTTTGTACTTAAAAGATGTCACTGATGGAATTGAAAGCAAATTTAGATATTGCACAAGACAAAAAAAAAAAAAAAATCAGTGAACTTAAAAGAAATTACCCAAAAGGAAGCACAGAGAGAAAGAAGAAAACAATTCTGAATTAACTATAGGGCAATACCAAGCTATTTAGCATACTTTTAATTGGAGTCCAGAAAACAAAGGGGGTAAAAAGAAAAAATATTTGCGGTAATAATGATTATGACAAGTATTTTTCTAAATCTGCTGCTAACTATAACCCACAGATCCAAGAAACTTAGTGAATCCCAAAAAAGGATAAACTCAGATCACTCAAAGGCACATGATGATAAAATAGCAGGAAAATGGTAATAAGTTTAAAAAAAAAAAAAAGCTTAACACAACCATAGGAAAAGAAAAAAAAAACAACACTGTATTGAGAGAAACTAATACTTTTTTAAAAAATCACAGAATTCTCAAGCGCCGTGCAAGCCGAAATTCAATAAAACATTTATAAAGTGCTAAAAGAAGTAATGTCAACACACCTACTGAATTCAATTTTTACCAAACCACCTATCAAAAATGGGGTAAAAAAGCTACAGTAATCAAAACAGTGCGGTAATGGAATAGGAAAGATAGACATAGAGACCAATGGACTAGAACTGAGTCCAGAAATAAACCCAAACATCTATAATCAATTGATTTGAACATTCAACAGAGAAAGAATAGTCTCTTCAACAAATGGTGCTGAGACAACTGGACATCCACATGCAAAAGAATAAAGTTGAACCCAAACCCACCCCATATACAAAACTTAACTCAAAATGAATCAACAACCTAAATGTAAAAGCTAAAACTATAAACTATATAAAACTATATAAACTTATTTCTCAGAAGAAACTGCAGAAGCAAATCTTCATGATCTTAGGTTTGTCAATGGTTGCTTATACATCACCAAAGCACAAGTAACAAAAGAAAAATAAATAAATGAATAAATAAATAAATCTGAATTTCATCAGAATTAAAGTTTCTGTGCATGAAAAGATACTATCATGAAAGGAAAAGACCATCTATAGAATGGAAGAAAATACTTATAACTCATATGTCTGATAAAGGATTAATTTCCAGAATATCCAATGAATTCTTTTAACTTCATAAAAAGAAACAAACCAATTTAAAAATAGGAGAAAGACCTGAGTAGACATTTCTCCAAAGATAATCTACAAATGGCCAATGATCACATGAAAACATGTTCTATATCATTACTCATTAGGATGGCTATTATCAAAGAAAAAAAGGGGGGGAAGAACAAGTGTTGGCAAGGATGTGAAGGAAGTAGAACCCGTGTACATTGCTAGCAGGCATGTAGAATAGTGTGGCTGCTGTGGATATCAGTTTGCTAATTCCTCAAAGAGTTAAATATGGAATTACCCTATGACCCAGCAATTCTACTCCTAGACAGATACCCAAAACAACTGAAAGCAGGGACTCAAGCAGATAACATTCACAGGACTATTTATTCACATAGCCAAAAGGTACAAACAACCCAACTGTGCATCAACAGATGAATGAATACAATATGGTTTATACATACAATGGATATTATTCAGCCTTGAAATGAAATGAAATTCTGATACATACTAATTTGGATACGGATGAACCTTGAAAACATATTAAGTAAAGTAAGTCACACAAAAAAGGACAAATATTTTATGAGTCCACTTAACCTAGACACCTAGGATAGGCAAATTCATAGATAAAGAAAGTAAAATGGTGGTTGCCAGGAGATGAGAAGAGGAATCAATAGGAAGTTAGTATTTAAGGAGTACAGACTTTCAGTTGGGGAAACCATTGGTGATGGCTGCAAATTATATTAATATACTTAAATGCCACAGAAGTGTACACTTAGAAATTGGTAAAATAGCAAATTTCATGCTATGTATATTTTACCACAATAAAAAAAAAAGGGTCTTCGTATACCTAGGGCCTTGCTAGTTTATGCTAACAATATGATTTGTCATAAATTCCTGTTTTTGTTTTCCTGATACCATGGGCCACACTGTATCACTATGAGCTCTGCAAAAGACAGGAGAGCTGGAGACTGATTAGTTAAGGTCAGTCACAAGAGTGCTCTATGCCTATAAGACTGACACCCCCAATAAAATAAAAACCTGTGATACCACGGCCCAAATGGGCTTCCCTGGCTGTCAAGACTTCATACTTGTTGTCAAATCATTGATGACAGAATTTAACACTGTCAGAGCAACTGCACTGAGAGAGGACACACTGATACCTGATTTGTCCTGTACTCCACTATATGCACCTTTCCCTTTCTGTGATTTTCATCTGTATCCTTTCTCTGTAATAAACTGTACCTGTAAGTATAACAGCTTTTCTGAGTTCTAGGAGTCCTTCTAAGGGCTCATCAAACCTGAAGGTAGTCTCAGTGACCCCTGACACCGATGAAAAAGCATGTACCATACAAATATTACCTATGAGAAAGCTGGACTGGCTTTATTAATATAAAACAAGGAACACTTCAGAACAAAAAATATTACCAGATATAAAGAGGAACATACATAATAATAGTTAATTCAAGAAAACATAATCCCAAACATGTACATTAAATAAGATATTTAAAATACATGAATCAACAAATCAACAAAGTAAAAGAAACAATACACAAACCCAGAATTATAGTTGCGAATTTCAATACTGCTCTCAGGAACTAACATAAATAATAAAATAAGGAAAATCAATAGGAATGTAGAAGACTTAAATACAATAACCCAACTTAACCTAATTAACATTTAGAAAGCATTCCACCCCACAACTACAGAAAACATACATTATTTTCAAATGAACACAGAACATTCACCAAGACAGACCATGTAATGAGCCATAAAACAAGTCTATTGTTAGTTATCTGGGCCCAAGGGAGAAAAACAGATGCAACATTTCCTAAACTTACTTGACCATAAAGCCTTTCTGCAAAGGCATCTCCAGGGACTACTGTTTCTCATCACACTTTGAGAAAAGCTATCCCACCCATTTTCACCCCTTCCTATTTCTACTCCTAGTTGTGACTAGCAAAATAAGGGTATTAGTAAAAATATCCTTTCCTTGGCTACTCTGCCCGAACTAGCCAATCTTGGGAAGTACCTGCAAAAGTCCTAAGGCAGGAATAAGCTTGACATATTTGGGAAACAGTAAGAGGGCCAGAATGGTTGGAACAGCATAAAGAATAAGTGGTAGGAGATGAAATCAGAAAGTTGAGCAGAGGTCAGAGCATGTAAGACCTTCTAAGCCTCAGTAAGAATTTTGAATGTGATTTTAAGTATGAGGGGAGGGTTCTGAAAAATGACTATTATCTCATTCACATATTTAGAAGATATCTCTCTCTCTCTCTCTCTCTCTCTCACTCGCTCTGTCTCTCTCTCTCTCCCTCTCTCTCTGTTGCGTAAAGAACAGAATGGAAAGTAGGCAACGAGTTGAGAAGCTCTGGCAATAGCATAAACGATGTCGAAGAGCAGAGCAGCCTAGACCAGACTGAAATGTGTATGTCAAAGAAAAAACTCCAAGGCAAATCTATATTAACTGCACTGAGATGTCTTCAAGCATTTTCTTTACTTGGCTCCTAGGCTATCTCATTCTCTACCTAATGAGATGCTCAGTTGGTCTTCCTTACATGATCTCCCTCACCTACCCAAGCTCTTCAGGTTGGAAACGTTTTAAGGCTTAGTCATGAACCTCTTTGGCCTTGCTATTCCCTTTCTTGTGATTTCACCGGACACTTGGCTTTAAATACCATCTATATAATGATAATTCCCAATTTTACATCTCCAGTCTAGGCCTCTCCCCTAAAGTCTAAGCTCATGTACCCACGTGACTTACAGTAAGTACCTCAAAATTTAACAAACCAAAATAGAGCTCCTAACCTTCCTCTACCATTTTTTTTATTTTCTCATAAGTCTTCCCTACCTCAGGTGGTAGCAACTCCATTACTGCAATTTCTAACAGATAAACCTTAAGAAATATCCATGACTGGAGCGCCTGGGTGGCTCAGCCGGTTAAGTGGCCGACTTTGGCTCAGGCCATGATCTCATGGTTTGTGAGTTTGAGCCCTGCATCGGGCTCTGTGCTGACAGCTCAGAGTCTGGAGCCTGCTTCAGATTCTCTGTCTCCCTCTCTCTCTGCCCCTCCCCCACTCACACTCTGTATCTCTGTCTCTCAAAAAAAAAAAATGAATAAACATTTAAAAAATTAAAAAAAAAAAGAAAGAAAGAAATACCTGTGACTTATTTCTCTCATACCCCACTTCCAAGTATGGCAGCAAATCCCATCAGCTCTACCTTCAAAATATATCCAGTAACCAATCACTCTGACCTGCCTCCACTGCTATTATTACTCAATGCCAGCCTTTATCATCTCTTACTTGGATTAGTGCTTTCCTCATAACTGGTCTCTCTGGTTCTGCCCTTGCCACCGGCTTCACCACTCCCTGACACTCACTACAGCAGTCAAGTGATTCTAGTAAATCTAAATGGAGCATGTCATCAACTGCTCAAAACCTTCCAACAGCTGTCTCACTCAAGAAAAGTCCTTACAATGGTCTTCAAGACCTGTCTGACCAAAGCACCTCTGTGCCTCTGCTCCAGCCATTTACTTTTAACCTCATATCACACTACTCTATCCATGTCACTTCATACCAGTTGCAATGGCCTCCTTGCTGTTTCTCCAATACTCCAAGCCAGCCTTAGCTTCAGGACCTCTGAACTTGACGTACCTTCAGCCTAAAATTATCTTGGTCTCTAGGGGCGCCCGGGTGGCTCAGTCAGTTAAGAGTCTCATGCTTTCAGCTCAGGTCATGTGAGTTTTGTGAGTTTGAGCCCCATGTCAGGCTCTGCACTGTGTGGAGCCTGCCTGGGATTCTCTCTTTCTCCATCTCTCTCTGCCTCTCCCCAACTCATGATGTCTTTGTCTCTCAAAAATAAATAAACTTAAAAAATTATCTTGGCCTCTAAAATTACCTACAATGCAAGGCTTGCTCTCTCTCCTCTACTTCCAGTCTTCACTCAAAGTCATTCAAATGAAGTCTTCCCTTCCAATGTTATTTAAAATTGCAAACTTCCCTCCGATTCTTAAACATTTTTATGCATCAGCAGCTCTGATTTGCTTTATAATTCTCCATAGCACTTTCCCGTATCTAATATACTATATATTTTACTTACTTACCTTATTTATTGTCTATCTCCTCCAAACAGAATATACACTCTAGGGATTTTTGTTTGTTTCATCTCCTGCTACACTACTAGTCCCTAGAGCAGTACCCTTCACACAGAGCTCAATTTATTCAATACTGAATCACTGAATGTTAAACAAAGCCTCTCCAGAAGTATCAAGTTTTGTTCGGCCTGATTCAAATTCTGGGACCAGCCTAATTAAAATAAACCAATTCCTTTACCAGTATTTATTTTCTATGAATAATATTCAATATTCATAAGTGTTTCTAGTCACATTTTTATTATTTTATAATCTAAAACATTTATTTAACAATTATAGAGATGCTTACTGACTCCAAATAATTCCACTTCTCTCTTACTCCAGCAGCACTACAAACAAAAAACAGTAGCCTTCAGCCAGAAGTCCTGTGTTCAAATCCTAGCTCGCCGTTTACCAGTAGTATGACTCAGGCAATTTAGCCTCCGCCAAGTCTTAGTTTCTCATCAATAAGAGAGCAAGGAGGGGGTGGATTAAAGCCTGCCTGCCTTACCTATCCTATACCTAATCACAGGATTATTGTGAAAATCAAAAATGTATGAGAAAATGCCTTATAAACCATGAGATATACACAAGTGTGAGTTAAATGTCAATAGTTTAGAAAAAACCTGAAGAGCAGAAAACTTCAACGTTTGGAGCAGCATATCTCACCATATCTCCTTGCAGTCAGACTGGCTGCCTGCAATCAGACTCCTCCACTTAAATATACCTTAAACAAGTTATTCAACCTCTCTGAGTCATTATTTCCACATCCATAAATGGAGACAATACCAACCTTGTAGTGTCCTTGAGGATTACAGATTATATACAAATATAGGAAACGTACCCATGGAATATGTTTAATGAAGGACATTTTTGCTATCATCCTGGTCTTTCAAATGGACAAAAATCCAAAAGGAGATAACTACAAACTGTACCATGGAGGTAAGAAAGATGACTTTGACTTGGAAAATACATCAGAAAAAACAAGAAGGAAAGTGAGAAAGAGCCAGTGGTAATCAAACAAAACTTTAACAGTTTGCCTATTAAATTTGTTCTTTCCTTCTTGCCTTTTTCCAAGTAAAACAGCAGGATGAAATGCAAAGAAAAATCAGCATACAGAACACTGTATCTAGTAACCTAAAAAGTTAATTTTAAGACTAAATATTATACATATAATCTCTTTACTTCAAAGGAGAATATCTTTATTAGACAGTTTTTCAATTTCTCACACACCGAGATGTATTTTGACACTCTAAACTCAAGGCACATGTCAAAAAAATAAAACAATTGCAGTTTTCCAACCACAGCACCCTGACAAAATTTTATTAAAAGTTTAGAAATATGGCAAAATGAATAAAACAACTCAAAAAGTAAAACTGCAATTAAGACATATATCATACAGGGGTGCCCAGGTGGCTCAGTCAGTTAAGTGTCCAACTTGAGCTCAGGTCATGATCTCACAGTTCATGGGTTTGAGTCCCATGTCAGGTTCTGTGCTGACAGCACGGAGCCTGGAGCCTGCTTCAGATTCTCTCTCTCTCTCTCTCTCTCTCTCTCTCTCTCTCTCTCTTCTCTCTCTCTGTGCCCTTCCCCCATACTCACACACATGCTCTCTTTCTCTCTCTCAAAAATAAGCATTAAAAAAAAATTTTTTTTAAGATATATATCATACAAACACTTCAAGAATGCTTTTTGAAATCATCAGACTTTGCTATATTTCCTTGATTCCAGGACACCAGTAATTATGAGACGTACCACCAATATAACAATCATTTTTGGGGACAGGGTAGGGGGGAAAGGCCCCACATTAAATATACACTTAGACATACCAATTTCAAAAAACATTTAAACAGGGCACCTGGGTGGTTCAGTCGGTTAAGCATCCAACTTCAGCTCAGGTCATGATCTCACAGTCCATGAGTTCGAGCCCCGTGTGGGACTCTGTGCTGACAGCTCAGAGCCTGGAGCCTGCTTCAGATTCTGTGTCTCCCTCTCTCTGCCCCTCCCCTGCTCATGCTCTGTCTCTGTCTGTCTCAAAAATAAATAAAAACATTAAAAAAAATTTTTTTTTAAACATTAAAACATAATGTATCCTTCTGGAATGCTGACAACATTCTATTTCTTGATATAACAGGCTGGTTACATAGAGTATGTTAAATCTGAATATTCATCAAAGTGTACACTTGAATACTTTTTCTGTATCTACATTTAGTTCAACAAAAAAAATTTATGTAATATACCTACTTCATACACATACAGCTATCAACCAGATGAATTATTGATATAAATATGAAAGGTAAAAAGATAAAGCTTTTAGGGGTGCCAGTGTGGCTCAGTCAGTCTGTTGGGTGGCTAACGTCAGCTCAGGTCATGATCTCACCATTGGTGAGTTCAAGCCCCGCATCAGGCTCTGTGCCGACAGCTCAGAGCCTGGAGCCTGCTTTGGATTCTCTCTCTCTCTCTCTCTCTCTCTCTGCCCCTCAGCCCTGCTCATGCTCTGTCTCTCTCCCTCTCAAAAATAAATAAACATTAAAAAAAATTAAAAAAAAAAAAAGATAAAGCTTTTGAAAGAAAACATGGGGGGTGGGGGACAGTGCCTGGGTGGCTCAGTTGATTATGAATCTGATTTTTTATTTCAACTCTTGATTCCAGCTCAGGTCATGATCTCATGACCTCCTCTGTGCTATCAGCCAGGAGCCTGCTTGGGATATTCTCTCTCCCCCTCTCTCTGCTCCTCCCCTGCTCATTCTCTCTCTCTCTCTCTCTCTCTCTCTCTCTCTCTCTCTCTCTCCCCTCTCCCTCTCTCTCTCTCAAAATAAATAAATATTTAAAAATAAAAATTAAGAATTAAACATAGGATGGGGCGTCTGGGTGGCGCAGTCGGTTAAGCGTCCGACTTCAGCCAGGTCACGATCTCGTGGTCCGTGAGTTCGAGCCCCGCGTCAGGCTCTGGGCTGATGGCTCGGAGCCTGGAGCCTGTTTCCGATTCTGTGTCTCCCTCTCTCTCTGCCCCTCCCCTGTTCATGCTCTGTCTCTCTCTGTCCCAAAAATAAATTAAAAAAATGTTGAAAAAAAAATTTTTTTAAATAATAAACATAGGAAAGTAGTTTCATAACATTGACATAGGCAGAGATTTCACAAATGGAAATTAAAAAGCACTAACCAATTGACAGACTAGACTTCTTTAAAATTAAGCACTTTGATTCACCAGGACAAAATTAAGCACTTTGATTCACCAGGACACCAAGATCCTGGAAGGGCTAGCTACAGAGTAAAAAATACCTGCAATATATAAATCTAACAAGACTATAACCACAATATGTAAAGAACTACAAATCAATATGAAAAAAGTAAACAACCTAATAGAAAAAGACCCAAAGACTTTGTAACAGATACTTCACAAAAGCAGAAATCCAAATGGCCAATATCATAGGGTCCCTAATATAAAAAGGTGTTCAACTTTATTAGTCATCAGGAAAATAAAATTAAAACTACAATGCAATACCACTACCTACCAATCCAGAATAAGTAAAAATAAAAAGACTGACAATAATAAGTGTTGACAAAGATACAGAACAACTAGAACTCATACACTGGTGGTGGGAGCATAAATTCGTAAAACCACTTTCCAAAACTTTAGCAGAATCTACTAAAAATGAGCATACCATAATCATGACTTAACAATTCCACTGTAGGGGTGCCTGGGTGGATCAATCGGTTAAGCAGCCAACTCTTAATTTCAGATCAGGTCATGATCTCATGGTTTGTGGGATCGAGCCCTGAATCAGACCCCTCGTTGAGAGTGGAGTCAGCTTGGGATTCTCTCTCTTTGCCCCTTTCCAACTTGCCAGGTAATGCGCGCGCTCGCTTGCTCTCTCTCTCTCTCTCAAAATAAATTAAAAAAAAAAAACTTTTTTTTACCAGAAAAAAAAAGTACAGCTATGTTCATTGCACCAAATAATCCAATGTCCACCAACAGGAGAATGAATAAACTGTGGTATACTCACATAACAGAATAAAGCAACAAGAAAAAACAAATTACAACACAACAGGGGTTAATCTCATAAATATAATATTTTGAGCAAAAGAAGCTCAAATAAGATATACTTTATGATCCTACTTTATATAGAGTTCAAAAACATGCAAAACTTTTCTAGTGTTAGAATACAAAGAACACAGCAGGGGTTGGGGATTCCAACACTGATACGTTTCTTTAGCTGGGTACTGATTACACGAATGTGCTTATGATGTGAAAATTCATCTAGTCATACGCTTTTCTAAAGGCATGTTACACTTCTTTAAAAGTCTTGTATAAAATGAGGTCCCCGACTGGTGAAAGGATTTCTAATCCTTTCCCACCACCGACATTCTTCATTGGTACTACACTCAGAGATTTAACTAGCAATGATCTTATATCACGCTGCTGTTCTTCAGGATTTAAACAATCAAGATCTTTGTCCATATTTACTATATGTGAAGCACTTTAACATTCATTCATTCAAATACTTACTAAATACCTACTAAGTATAAAATCTGTTCTGAGTACTCAGGGTACAAAAAATGAGTAAGATATTGCTCCTAGCTTCAAGCAATTCCTAGCGTTACAGAAGACCACACATGAGAGTACAAAGGAACATCAGAAACAGCCAGGAAGAGGCAAGGCAACAGGATAGGCTTCTTGGAGGTACGAACACCTGAGTCTTTAAAAGAAGAGTAGGAATTATCTTGGCAAAGTGCATTCCATCAGACAAACAGCTTGAGTAAAAAAGCACAATGTATTTAAAGAAACAATTAGAGCTGCTACATGTTGCTTTAAGGGGTGGTAAAAGCAAGGACTGGGATGGGGTAGAAGGGAGTGGCCAAAAAGGAGGATGCCAAGTTATGAAGAAACAGACCTTTTCCAACAAGCAAGATGGTCAGTGAGATTTATGTAAAGGAATTATGTGGTCAGAAGATTATTCAGGGAGCTACATGGAGGATGGACTTAAGGAGGATAAGACGGGCAGAAAGGCGGCCAGTTAGGAGGCAGTTATAACTGTCTTGATATAAGATAGTAAGAGCCTGAAATAATGAAATAAAAGCTATAAGAGAAAATACAGAGTACAGATACATTATGCTGCTGGTCTAGAGATGACACTTTGAGAACCACTAACCTACACTAGAAGCTGGCATATTTTTCTGTAAAGGGCCTAAATATTTTAGGTTTTACAGGCCACACAGACAGTTTCTACTGCACTTTTTGGTTTATGCTTGTTTTTTAAACCCTTTGAAAATGAAAAACCATTCTTAGTTAGTGGACTTTACAAAAAAAAAAAAAAAAAAAAAGACCGCAGGCTGGATCTGGGCTGTGGGCATAGTTTGCTGATCCCTGCTATACACAGGTGAAGAACTGAGGGTTAACCTTCCTATGAGATTAGTTTTCCTAAAATGCTACTCACATATTAGCTCCCCACTCAGAAACTTCTCCCTTGGTTCTGACTGCCTACTGAATAAGTCAAATCACTATTACGCATAGCATTCACAGGCATCAATACTGTAGCACCAACCTACTTACTATTCCAGGCTCAAGAACTATACCCAAGTGTGAACCTTCCATTCTTATTAAATTGATCTATTCACATTATTTGTCTCTGTATTTTGTGGTGTTCCCCAATGTTCTTTTCTCCTCTCCAAACCCACCTAAATACCATTCCTTCAAAGCACAATTCAAATCCTACCTTAAAGTGATTCCACAATCCTCAGAACTCCTATAAAAGCACTCCTAATTTATCCAAAATGTATTTGCTGTCTTATTACTTACTTTAAATAAACTGTAAATTCCTCGAGGGCAGGGAATAATTTAGACTTCTATTAGTGGATCTAGCATATAACAAGAAGTAAATAAAAACAAAGATATATATATGTATATACATGTAACATATATAAGTACACACACTTTTTTTTTTTTTCTGAACTGAAGCAAATGTGATTTCACCCATAACCAAATACTTTAATTCTATGGACATGATCTGAATGACGTAGGAAGAACAGAATGACAATCCACAATGACATCTGTCTCTCTCCTATTACTCAAGTTTTTAAGAGTAGTTCACCAGGGAAAACAATAATAACACAAGTAAAACTTTTCCAATGGTCAAAGTTATCAATATAGGTACACTGGGTAATGTTAAACAAGTTACCAAACCAAGTTGAAGTTTACTTATTTTTACTTCACTTATTTTTCAAATACAAAATAAGCTTTTACAACTACACTGCTTTAAATTCATCCTTAATAATTACTTAAGTTTAGGGGCGCCTGGGTGGCTCAGTCGGTTGTCTGACTTTGGCTCAGGTCATGGTCTATGGTGGGTTCAAGCCCAGCGTCGGGCTCTGTGCTGACAGCTCAGAGCCTGGAGCCTACTTTGGATTCTGTGTCTCCCTCTCTCTGCCCCGCCGGGCTCGCACTCTGTCTCTCTCTCTCAAAAATAAATACACATTAAAATTTTTTTTTTAAAAATAATCACTTAAGTTTAAAGTCACACACACACATATATATACATACACACAAGACACTCATGCTCTGAATTTTTTTAACAATGAAGTTGTCTATAACTATTCACATTATCAAAATGGCATTATCGATTTCTTTGAAAGTTTAGGGAAATAAGATTGTATTTCAAATTTTTTAAGAAAACAGTCCATTACAGGAATTGTTGAATCACTATACTGTACACCTGAACCTAACACTGAAAAAAATAAAATTATGCTTACACACACACACACACACACACACACACACACAAAGAAAGAAAGAAAGAAATTACTTCATTTTCATTCCCTAATGATAGCTATACTTAGAGAATGTTTTGAGCCGGATAAAAGAATTCCCATATTTGAGATTATTGAAGAAGTCTCTTCAAGTCCAAAGTGTCAACTCTGCCTTATTTTATTACCCAAAGAATGTTCAAGAATCTATAAAAATTCCTCCAGAATCCTTTGTTGAAATTTCAATGCAAGCTACAAAAAAAAAAAAAAGTTTAAAACACTTAACACTTATAGAAAGGCATAGAAAACAAAACCAAAAGAAATAAATCAAAAGAAGGTCATGAAAAGTGAAAACTGAGACTTTTTAACCTTCAAAATACACTGAAGAAGCTTAGTGACTTACAACCCTGAAAAGACTATAATTGATAAGCTGGATGTTAGCAATACACTAAATTGGAGGGCAAACCCAGGAGCTAGGGACTCCCCCATTTCTCAGTTCCTGTTCTGCCTAGTACACAGTCTTGGGCACAGCCCCATATGTTGAACAAGAAAAGCTTAACTGACACTCTCAGGTTGTGAGAAATGATTAAATGTTTATGAAGTACTTTAGGACCATGAAGGTAAGTCAAATGTCATTTGCTTAGTACAAAACTACAGCTACCTGTTAGGCTTGCAAATTATGATTCTTTTGTGTCTTCCTAAGGCAGCGAATCTTCAGTGAGTCAGTAAAGTGCATGTATTTATGAGCTCGTTTAGCAACTTCAGAAAAATGAATTTTCCTCCAAATCTTTGCTGTCTCACAAACCATGTCGCTAGCCAATCCAACTATTTGCAAAAGGAAACATGATGCGATCCACGTTAAAGTTAGGTCTAGTTATTGATAAGCCAATACCAAATGACTGAAAACTATTAGGAATCACAGGGGAACTTTTCTTTGTTAACTTACCAGAAATGTGACTCCTGAAAGTAATCCCAGAAAACAGTCGCTCTAACAAAACGTTTATTAAAGGGAAAGTCCCTAGGCTTTCTTAAAGAGCTCTAAAATGTTTTTAGGCAGTGTGGACAGAAGCCTCCGTTCGCTCAGACCCTAGTCTAATTCCTTAGGTACTTCAGCACCTGCGTGGTGCTGAGCGACTAGAGAGTGGCGAGGCTGCTGAGCAAAAGTGCTGATGCCAAATCCCAGCTGCCCCCTTCGTGAATGACAGTAACAATGAAAACACTGACAAAAGGGCTGGGAGGCCACCCCAAGCCACCGCCTGGCAATACTTCTACTCTACCCCCAACACACAAGAGCTGCAAATCCCAGAAAAGACCCCGCTCCCGCAGACCTCACGGGCGGAGCCGTGGGCTCCGGTCCGGCAACGTGAAAAAGTACTACCCCGCGCACTCCTCTCCAGACAGCTGAGCACCTTAAAGGTGAGAGCGGAGCGCTGCCTCCTGCCAAACTGCCAGCGGAGGAGGGAGAGGACTTCCTCGCGGGAGAGGGGAGAGCGGACGCGGCCGTGCACGCCGCCAGACGGAGGACTGCCCCGGTGGCGGGCGCCGCTCGGACCGCCGGCGGGGAGCAACCGCGAGCACAGGAACGCGCGTCCCTCCCTCGGCGCCGGGTGGGGGAAGCGGGGCTCGGGCGCCGGGCAGACCGTCCTCTCGGGGGGGGTGGCAGCGGCCGGCCGGCCGGCCGCCCGCCCGCCCGCCTCCCGGGAGCCGGAGGCGGCGACCAGCAGACTCGGGTCCGGGAGCTCCGGGAGCGCATTCCCTCCTCCAGCCGGGTCCCGAGGGAGGGCGCAGGCTGCCGAGGCGGCCACTCTCCCTCTCGCCCAACTCCGGGCTGAGCGAGAAGGGCGGCCGGCCCCGGGCTGCCCGGCGGGCTGCCCAACCCGGGTGGGGGAGGCGGCGAGGCCGGCCTCCGGGCCGCTCCCTCCCCACGCGGTCCGCGGCGGGCGGCCGTCCGCGCCCTCGTCCCTCCCGCCGCCGCGCGGGGCCGGGCCGCCGACCTCGGGCGGCCGCGGGCGCGGGGCCAGGCGGCGGCGGCGGGCTGACGGGCCGGCCGGCCTGGGGCCCTACCTGAGGCTGTGTACCAGCTCCCGGCGTGACTGGCTTCCCGGCAGACCACTCGGTTGGACATCTTGGTGCCTGTGCCGCCTATGGTGCACGAGGATGAATGAGGAGGCGGCGGCGGCGGCGGCAGGAGCGGCTCCGCGAGGGGACGAGACACCGCGGGCCCAGCCCAGGAGGAGGCGGCGGCGGGGAGGGGATCGGCCCGGCCCAGGAGGAGGAGGAAGAGGAGGAGGCGGCGGCCCAGGAGGAGGAGATGGCAGCCGGGGCGGTGGCGGAGGCAGCAACAATCACCACAAACTCCGGCGACCGCCGGAAGATGGGGCCCGCGGCGGCTTCAGCGAAGCCCGGAACGCCCTGGCCCCGGCCCCCGGCCTCGCCGCTGCTCCCCAGCCGCGGCCGGTTCCGCCGAGCCGCCCCCACGGCCCCCTCCCCTCCCAGCTGGCCTCCCCGAGCCACCGCCGGTGACCCCACCCCCGTGACTCCGCGCCCGCCCCCTCCCCCCACCCCCCGCGGGACTCCCCGCACCCACCCCCACCCCCGGCAGGGCCCTCCTGCCCGCCCGGCCGCCGGCCCGCGGGCCCCGCCCCGCCCCGCTCCTCCTCCAGCCGCGCGGCGAGGTTAACGGCGGAAACCGGACAGGCCGGCCGGCATCTGGGGTCGGGCGGCCCCGCGAGGAGGCAGCGGCGGCTGCAGCTCCGCGCACACAAAAGCCCAGGGCCGGGGCCTGAACCGGGGAAGGCAGACCCAGAGAGGAGCCAACGCTTCCTTACTCGCCACTCTAACGGGTCCTGCCCACTGAGCATGCCCAGCAGCCGCTGCCAGGCCCGCCGAGGAATCTCAACGTGCACGCTCCGCTCTCCGGGGTTTAGCGGCAGCAGAGGCTTTGGGGGGGGGGAGGGTGCGGGGAGCAGGACGCAGCCGCAGGGCAAGCCCCCTCCCCCAGCCAACTTCCTTAAATGTAGAGCTCCGAGGGCACGCCGATGCGGTTTTCCACGAGGACCGTCCAGTTTGCCCTTCCCCCCCCATCCCCATCATGCACACGAATTTTTAGTGAATTCACACCCCCAAGGTTTCACTCCCAGGGATGCGAGCTCGTGGCCACGTTGGGAAGTTCATTTGCAGAAACAGGCACATGGTGGTGTGCCTGTGGTCCCACAAATTCTAGTTTTTGCTTCACTGGGCCACCCTGACCACCTAATCCTGGCTTTGACTACTATAAACGTTATCTTGTTTCATTTTATATGGATGGAGGTGCCTGTCTTAACTCCCTAATTGAGATTCAAGTGTGATATACCTAGCATCAGTTATTCTCTATGAAAAGGGAATAATTTATTCAAGGAGTGTCCCTAGAATTACAAGAGTTAATAAATGTAAAGAGCCTGACATAGGAAGCATACATTTCCTCCTCTTATAAATCCAACTTTTCCACAGAAGTGCCAGGAACAAAGAATTCCTTTAAAATTATAGAGGAATCACAGTAAAGTAGGATATCTTGGACCTCTGAGGAAGTGTTAAATTTCTGTCCTATTCCCATCCCTCCTCCCACCTTTTCAGCTTTAAGGCCCAAGGATCTTGTGTGAGATCCCAGGCCTAAAAACCTGGTCAAATACTGGACCATTTCTGACTTTCACACCTTCTTCTACACAGTTATTAGACCAAAAAAAAAAAAAATCTATTTTTATTTTAGACTGACCTGTATTTCTTTACTCAATTTTTAACCCTCTCACTTTACCACTAACCTGCCCAAATATAAACATATTTTACAGCCAAAAGAAAAAAAAAATGTGCCAAGTAGTCAATTTAAAGATAACAAAAAGACGGGCTGGAGCTCTAATTCCATGGTACTCTTCTTGGAATACCAAAACTCAGTGGCAAATGATGACATGGTAAATTGGTAAACTTTTCATCATAAATTTCAAGAAAACTGTTGATACGGTTAATATGGCATTGATAAGCAGTGGTAGTTCCTCAAGTTAATTACTCCTAATTGTGTTTCTATGGCCCCAAAAAAGACAGGGAAGGGACACTGGATACAATGAACTAAGAAAGCTTCATATTTCAGGCTGGTCAAATTAGAAAATCAGATTTGAGTCCTGGCTGTCACTGATCAGCTATGTGATCATGGGCATCTAGTGATTTAACCTTTTCAAGCCTCAGCTTTCCTATCTGTCAACATGCAAAAAATAATATCTAACTCACAGGCTTGCTGTGAGATTAAGTGAAAATAATCTGAAAACAATTTATAAGCTGTTCTTGGTTTATTCTTATCATTATCCTCTACTCCTAGCAACAACTCTAGGTCTCGTTCCAAACTAGTAATTTAATTTAAATTTAAGCTTCCTCCCTATGGAAATGCTCTGTTGAAGGCTTCTTTCCCCCAAAGGAGTTTTCTTCCTGGTCAAACTCAGCAAAGACCACAATGCCAACAGAAGTGAAAGGTTAAAAGATCTACTATTATCTCTAGAATGCTCTCAAAATATCCCATCATTATTCCTCCTGTCCATCTTTTATTCAAGAACAGACTCTTGAAAGAAATATGTTGAAACTATTCACTTACCTCCCTTTAAATTAATGGAGATCCATATAATGCAAAATATTCATTTCATATCCTAGGAGAAGCCTGTGTGGCAATACTGTGCAATTCCTGTGTTATATCCTGTATTATATACAATTTCCATTATATCCACCAGGGGTTTGGATTTGACACTCCATAAACATCAGTCACAGCAAAGGGCAAGGAAGAATTCCTCACTAATACAGTCCTTATGAAGCACAGACTTTAATAAATAAGGCACCACTAGTCCCAGAACCCAACATTCATAGCCCAACATATTTTCTGAAACAGCATGTCATATATTCACTGCATCAGTCTGTACTAGCAAACAACTAACACAACCACAATACCCATCAATATGAGTCTTGTTAAAGTAGGATATATCCACACATATGCACCCGTTAAAAAGAATAGGTGGTGCTATATACTGGTATGGAAAGCTTTAAAAAAAATTTTTTTAAAGCAAACTGGAAAACAATGTTTAAAGTATCCTATGATTAATGTAAAAATGAATACTTGTAAGTATTCTCATACACTTGCATATATACAGATTACCTCCAGAAGGAAACACAATAATTTGTAAAGGTACTTGTTTAGGTGGCCAAAGCATAAGGATGGACAAAAGATTAAACTTGTGCCATCTACATATATACCTACACACACACACACACACACACACACACACACACACACACACACACACTACTTACATCTTTAGACTTCATGTTTGGAATCTACATGACAATATTAAATTGACCATTTTTATAATTTATTTAAACATGGTTGGCAGCTTGAGGAGCAGCCTACTACTTACTAAAACCCCCATATCTGAAAAATATTCTAGAATAGAACTACAGAGTTTTGGACAAATCAACATTGAGAGAAGACTTTAACATAAAGATGCTCTTTTGATTTCAATTAAAACTGGTACTCTTAAGGGGCACCTGGGTGGCTCAGTTGGTTGAGCGTCTTACTCTTGATTTCAGCTCAGGTCATGATCTCATGGTTCATGGGTTCAAGCCCCACATGGGGCTCTGTGCTGACAGCAGGAAGCCTGCTTGGGATTCTGTCTCCCTCCCTCTCCGCCCCTTCCCCACTCATGCTTGTTCTCGCTCTCAAAAATAAATAAAAATAAATTTTTAAAAATGGTACTCTAAGAAAGACAAATACCATTATGATTTCACTTATAGGCAGAATCTAAAAAACAAATGAATAAACAAAAAACCAGAAACAGACACATAAATACAGAGAACAAACTGATGGTTGCCAGAGGGGAGAGGGTTGGGGGAATGAGCAAAAACTGGTAGAGTGGGAGGTGCAGGCTTCCAGTGATGGAATAAGTCACAGGGTGGAAAGGAACAACACAGGGAATATATATAGCCAATGATACTGTAATAGTGTTGTGTGGTGAAAGAAAGTAGCTATACTGTGAGCACAGCAAAACTTAGAGTTGCGAATCACTATGTTGTAAACCTGAAACTAATGTAACATTGTGTGTCAATTATACTTCAGTTAAAAAAAAAATTTAACTAGTACTCTAATTGTCAGTCAACTTTGCCCTTCCATTAGAAGTCAAATTTCATAAGTAATATCTATTAAACACTTAACTATGTACCTGACACTAAGCTAACTACAGATTTAGTGATTCCTATTGAGATGAAAATTTGTTCACTTCTAATTTTTCGGAAAAAATTTTTCAAAACTTTTGTCAAATGTATTGTTAATATTATTTAGAATTCCCAGAAATGAAACAACTGAGTCAAAAGATTTAGGGTTTTTTGTTTGTTTTTTTTTTTAAGTCTGACAAGAGGGTTTTTTTGAAAGAAAACTCATGTTCATTACTTCCTGGCCCTTTTATCTCTGGTGACCTATTTTCCACTATTATATTACTTTCCTAATTTAAACTTAGAGATTTTTAAACAAATAGATTCTCAGTGATAGCCATTTACAGCTTTCATCTTCGTCCTTCATTTCTACAGGTTGATGACAGGTATCGGGCATCCAATTTGTTAATGCCTTTTTGGAATCCAGTCCAGAAAAATATCTGGCTACAATATTTTATGCTATCCCTACAACCATTCTATCAGGAAGCAGAAAGTTATCAATCCTAAAATCTCACTATACCTTCTCCTAAATGAGATTTAAGCAAAGGTTCAATATTCTTTCTATAGGATTGTCAGAATTAAGTAGACAATATCATTCTATCCAAGCCATTTTTCTCTTTTTTTCGATTCAAGGTCTCCATTTACTCTATGAATCTATGCCTAATTTGCTCTCCTCATCTTCCCACTAAGCTATCTACCAACATAATTCACAAATTCTCTGTAACACGTAGCACTTCTTACTCTATTTCTATAGTTGTTTACTAAACAATAACCTACCCAAATAAGTGTTCAAAGGGTAGGAATGGCTTCTATAATGTAATTGCCAGCTACACATAAAATACCTCATCAAAGTGTAGTAGAAACTCTCTTAACTGGTTTCTACTTCACTAACGTACTGGAGTAAGTGATGCTCTCCATTCCCATAGTCAAATATAAGTTGAACTCTTGAAGGTTATAGACTACACTCTTTAGGAAAGTCTCACACTATTACAATCTCCTCCCAGGTTTATGTACATAACTTACAAGAGTCCATTGTGTTCTCCAGTTGACTTATACCAGTTGTACTAGGTACAACCACTACACAATTTAATCAAATATTACATAAACTAATGAAATGCAAACACATAATGCAAAAGAGCTACAAAAATTAGGTGGAATACTCTGGAAAGACTAAGTAAAAACTGCCAAATTAGAGGCAGATAAGATGACTGAAGCCTGGAGAAAAAAAATCATTAAAAAATTATAGGATTCTACAAATTACTTCTTAAATGTCTAAAATAATCCTCTACTTTCAGAAAAAACCTAAAACTGGAATTTTCAGACCATACATTACAGAAGTGGTTTGAGAAAGAAAAACGAAACAGAATTCTAAGCAGAGAACCCATACCCAAGAAAAGATTGAAAAAAAATATTATCAGGTTAAAAAGATTTATATTTTCTTAAGTTTAAAAAAAATTGTTCAGTGTCATTGAGGCTTCCCTACCATGACTTGCTTTTCCGTCTACCAACTAGATAAAAGGCCTCCTACTGTACACACACAAGGGCAAACTGATTTTCCCCCAAAGAAAAATTGTAAGCACCCCTGAGAACATTAAAGCAGAGGGTAACATAGCATTAAGGGAAGGTAATATAGCATTAATCTGGGTTTGAATCCCTGCCCCAAACTTATTTCCCCTTGAGCAAGTTAAAAAAATCTCTCTCTTCTCATCTAAAAGTGAGTTATTTAAAATTAAATCTACCTCACAGGGTTTGAAGATTCTATCACAATTCATGTATTTAGCATGGGTGCCTGGTACATGATAAGCATTCAGTAAGAAGCATGTGTACTACCAGCAAAAAATATGCCTATTCTCAGCTGTAACTTTTAAAAGGATCAATTTCAAGATTGAGTAATTTAAACCCCATCTCAAAGAGAATTCAGTAGAACACCAGAAATAATGTAGCACTAGGCAGAGTACTGCATTACTTCAAAGTGGTCATTAACCAGATGTGTATATCAGAATGGCTTAAAGAGCTTTTGTCAAAGTCAGAAGCCCAGGCTTGATCACAATTGAATCAGGCTCTCCAGGACTATTTATATATGAAACAAATATGAAAAGTTCCCTAAGTGGCTCTGATGTGAGTCACAGGTGAAGAACTGCTGTCAAGATGATAAAATTATTGGTGCTTTAATAAAAATTACCCAGTTACTACTTAATCAAATGTTAAAAACGTCACTAAAAAGACTCAGGCAGATTAATGTAGGAGCTAGCCAAATAACCAAAATGAATCGGATAGTATTAATATTTGTGGAAACTATAAGCAAGAGATCCCAATCTTTACAGGTTTTTCCTATTCAAATATATAGATATGCAATTTTAAATCAAAACCATGTCACCTCCCCACAAGCTATTGAAATAAGCTTTTGCTGCATTAAAGTGAACTATAAGACAGGAGTGCCAGGGTGGCTCAGTCGGTTAAGCATCTAACTTTGACTCAGGTCATGATTTTGCAGTCTGTGAATTTGAGCCCCACATTGGGCTCTGTGCTCAGAGCCTGGAGCCTGCTTTGAATTCTGTTTCCCTCTCTCTGCCCCTCCCCCACTCACATTCTGTCTCTCTCTCTCAAAAATAAACATTTTAAAAAATAAAAAAAAATTTAAAAAGTGAACTTTAAGACATACGTCATTAGCATTAAATTCCTAACTTGGCCCTCACATGATTAGTTTTAATACACTTCCAAAGCAAGCTTTTTCTTTTTTTTTTTAAGTAAACTCTATGCCCAATGTGGGGCTCAAACTCATGACCCTGAGATTAAGAGTTGCATGCTCTACCAACTGATCCAGCCATGTGCCCCTAAACCAGGGCTTCCCAACCTTAGCACTGGTTGATATTTTGAGCTGGATAATTCTTGGGGACAGGTGGGGCACACAGGTTGTCCTATGTATTATAAGATATTTAGCAGCATTTCTGGCCTTTATCCACCAGATGCCAGTAAAACTCCATATTACTTCAGTTGTGAGACCCAAATTGTTTCTAAACATTAGCAAATGTCCTCTGGGGTGAGAGAGCAAAGTCACTCCCCACTGAGAATCACTTCCCCTAATGAATATTTCTCCTGCCTGGCTTTCTTCAATTTTTTTTTTTTTTTCCTGAGCTAATGAGTTAATTTCTTCATATAGGACAAAGTGAGCAGACCCCCAGAAAGGACTGGCTGGTGTTTTCTATTGCAAAAAGCAGCAATGCTGTTAACTTGCACAAGTACTTCTCACTTAGCTATCAACAACACATTGGCAGAACTGGGTTTGAACGCCATTCAAGCACTTACCAGCAGTGTGGTCTTGAGCAAGTCACTTAACCTCTCCAAAGGTTTCATCTGCAAAATGGGAATAACAATATCTACTTTGTAGAGTTGCTAATGTTAAAGATAATTTAAGTAAAATAGTACTTATGCCTGACACACAGAATTGCAACAAACGACAGCTGTTATTGTATTACCATAAAGGTTTAGAGCAATGAAGGATTTGTACACCCTCCACAATGCCTCTATCAGTACTCCAACTTCATTGTGCATTAGAATCACCTGTGATGTTAAAAACTGAAGATGCCCAGATCCCACCCTCCAGGAGGTCCAGGGACAACAAAGAGAAAAACTGGCTGAGATTGTTATGTTAAACTTGACTCTGTTGTATTTTCATGCTGTTGTAAAATTTTGCAGCATTCTAAGACCCAAGAAAGAAGCAATTCATGAAAATAACTGAACCATATAAAATATTTGTCATAGAGAACAAAAACTACTTTCAAATAATGACGTTTTAACAGTTTATTTTGAAGGTCATTTTAAAAACAAAGTTAAAGACAATCTGAGAAAAAAATTGCACAGAATACACTCATTAAATAAGTATTGTGATTAAATCAAAATAAGGGAAATGTTTTCTTCTGCAATTCCGGAAATAAGTTCTGTTGTCCTGAAGGTTCTTATACTTCCAAAAGGGGGGAAAATCTTGGCAATTAAAGCTGCCTCTTAATCATGTAAATCTACAGTAGAAACAAAATTTTTTCTGTTCTTCCCAATAAGTCAGTTTCGATCTTCAAACTGTGCCTTGTTTTTTAAAAGATATGATGCTAGAAATTCAATGGGATTTGGTGGTCTGGAAGGGAAAAGAAATCCAAAATTTAGAAATTTATATTCTAGGTGTATTAATTTAAATGTATTATTCCATTAACAAAAACACATCTTTTTAAATTTAATTTTCATTTTACACTCAAAGGCCATTTGTAGTAAATATGGTAAATGAAACAGACAAGCAAGTTAGTCAACAATATGGTTTAAAGAGGCTGAGATTTTTGTATGACTTAAATCTGGTTATAAACTCAATTCTAAAACACAAAGTTTCAAAAATGTAATGTTTGACAGTGGGATGACGATTACCCAGGATATTGAAATAAGGACTTAAAGGGGTCACCAGGGAGAACTCTGGGGTGCTGACAGTACTCAGTTTCTTGATCTGACTGCAAGTTTTGTGGGTATGTTTGGACTCTGAAAATTCATCGAAGTGTACACCTATGACATGCACAATTTTCTCCACAAGTATCATCCTTCAGTAAGAGTACAAAACCAATATAGGAAAATGGCTGTAGCATCACTGAGACGAGTGGATGAACTCCCAAAAAACGAATCAAAGGGATCAACATTCATTTGGACAAGTAAGTTCTATTATATTTTAAGTCACCTGTATTTTACTTCAAATATTTAAATCAATAATAATTCTAATACTGCTACCCTACAGCACACCTGAGAAGTTAAAACATATTTTTTAGAATTAAGAGGTGGGAGAATGGGGAACTGGAGAAAGGTGGTCAAAAGGCACACACTTCCAGTTACAAGATGAATAAGCACCAGGGGTGTGATATCTGACACGATGACCTCGGCTAACACTGCTGTGTGAGAGACAGCAAAGTTGTTGAGAGTAGAATCTTAGAGTTCTCATCACAAGGAGAATTTCTTTTCATTTGTTTTTTCCCTTTTTATTGCATCTATGTGAGATGAAGGATGTTAACTAAATGCACTGTGGTAATCATATCACAATATATGTAAATCAAACCACCGTGGTATATACCTTAGGCTTATACAGCGATATATGCCAATTATTTCTCAATAAAACTAGGAAAAAATGTTAACAGAAGATGTCATTTCCTATTTATCACTTTTCCATAGATTATGCTTGCTGAAAAAAGAAGATGAAAGATGAAAAATTGGGGGAATCAGGTATTTAAAATCCTACTATGAAAAGGCGTATTTAGAATTCATTTACAGTGATCTCAAAACATTCCTTTACCATTTTAAATAACCTTTTGAACTGCCTAGACATAAGCAACATTTTTCACATAATATTTATGGTTAATTTCATGAACAATTTTGCCAGAATCCCTTCCTTAAAAATGGTTTTTAATAATAGCATGTTACTTAAAAACTTCTTCAAATTTTTCCTTCTAGCATTTAAAGTAATACTTATAATTTCTAATATATTGGATTTCTGTAAAGAACAAGAAAATATAAAAGGTGCCCATATTTTAATTGACAGAATTAGAGCCGAGACATAACTTGCAGTCATAAATAAATCCTCTTTTATACGTATAACTAATATATAAAAACATTTTCCCTATTGGATTTGCTTATACAAAAAGAATTTAGGTAGAATTACTAGGAAAAAACATGTACAGAAAAAACTGTAATGTTGCTAGTAAATATAAATCAAAATACCTTGACAAGAAAAGTTAACAGTCACGCTGTTAAGACTATGATAATGGAAGAAACTTAAGGATAAGTTTTTGGATGGAAAAATGGTATTATGTGTCAAACACTATAAAAAGAGTCATGTTCCTCAAACTTGCAAATCAACTCTTGGAAATTTATCATAAGAAAGTAATGAAACAAAAGCAAAAGAGGCATGAAAACATATAACACAGGTCGCCTGCTAACCTATAATAACAAAGGAAATTGGACCTAAGAGCTCAACAATAAGAAAATGGCTAACTGCAATATTGTTATAATTTAAATTATAATCACAAAGCCTATGCAGATATATGGAAAAAGTTTTAGTTTATAATATTAAGTAAAAAGGAGATAAAATTACATGTACACAATTGCAAATCTTTACAAATATGCATATGATCTAAGATCAGTAGAGATAAATGAAAGTGTCTTAATTGATGAAATTAGGGCTGACTTATATTTTATTTTATTAACTCTTTATATTGCAAGAAATAATTAAACATAACTAATGATAACTAATGAGATTTCACTTAGGGAAGCCTTTATTTTGCTTTCTCCAGGAACTCCATTTGCAGACACTATCTTACCTTTCTTTTGCAAGCACAGCCAGTCCCTGTAATAATATAGGCACAACTGTCTGATCCAGGTAGGCACGAGTTGGCAAAGACTGAAGATCCACTTTCTGTTTTGATGACTTTTCTGCATTAATCTTCTCATTGTCTACTATCCTCTAGTGGATTCAAAAAACACACATGTATATTACAAATAACTAGATTGAGTGCTAAACAAAAAATAATGGAAATATGACATGAGTAGAAAAGGCGAATCAATGACCAGAGAGTTGGTATGGTAGGGCAAATCTCTCTGCCAAAATAAAATCAGACCCATCTCTAAATTTCATTTAAGCCTTTCTTCTCTGAAGGCACCATAGTATCTATTCTTTTAATGTCTTATCTCTAGATTCTACTCTTTCTCTCTCTCCTTCTGCCTGTTTAGGAATAAATACAAGTGCTTTTTCTTTCTTTCATAAGAATACTTTCCTACAGTATGCTTCAAAAAATATGGACATGAAAAAAAAAAAATAAAATAAAAAAATAAAAAAAAAAAAAAAAAAAAAAAAATATGGACATGACACTAAGTAGCACTGAATCACAGTGAGAAAGCTAGTCCTGTTTCAATTCTTTCATCACAGGCAGTTATCAAGGATAAGTCTCACTTCCGTAGTAATAGGTGTGTAACACTTTAGCAACACTTGCTAAACTCTTAACAGAGAGAGCAGGCTTCAGGCTCAGAGCTTTCCAATAGCAATAGAATATAGCTAAAACTTACCCCACCATTTCACATTCACTATTTTCTTGTTTATGGTTATCCTCTATCAAATGAGAATGTTTTTCCATTGGTTTCTTTTTTAAAGAAATACATTCATGATTTTTAAAAGTGAACAGAATGAAGAAAAAATACTAAGTAAATGATAGTCAAAAAATGAGGATCATATGGAAAAGATCATTAATATGATATTTAAATGATGTTTAAGTAACGACTTATACTATTACTCCTAGAAACCCCCAAATTTAGGTCTTTCACATAGATTCATCTGACATCTTTACTGAAAAACTTTGCATTCTTTTACAAATCGACCATTTTAGAAATTTAGAAATAAGTGGCTATCTACAAGACAAACCACTATTAAGAACACTTTCATTTAAATAAACTTTTGGGGCACATGGAGGACTTAGTTACTGGAGCATGCAACTCTTAATCTCAGGGTTGTGGGTTCAAGCCCCACGTTGGGGGTATAAATTACTTAAAATCTTTTTAAAAAAATGAACTTTTGGGGCACCTGGGTGGCTCAGTCGGTTGAGCATCCGACTTCGGCTCAGGTCATGATCTCACAGTCTGTGGGTTCAAGCCCCACGTCGGGCTCTGTGCTGACAGCTCAGAGCCTGGAGCCTGCTTGTGATCCTGTGTCTCCCCTCTGCCCCTCCCCCACTCTCACTTTGTCTCACTCTGTCTCTCAAAAATAAATAAATGTAAAAAAAATTTTAAAAAAATGAACTTTTGCTTCAATCATACTCAAACTGGATATAAATGAGTCAATGACAACAAAGAAACATTTTCTAGACTTAGCTTTTTTAGACAATTTTATTTTGTAAAAAGTGGTAAAAAACAAAAAAACTTTAATCATATACCTACAATATATATGTACCATGATTTCCAAAGACACTTCCCACAACTATGTCAGGCAACTACTCTAATCAGGCTCATGATTTTTCCATCTTATTTTGAGACTTAGTAAGATGATAATGTTCTGTACTTAATTAACATATAAAATATCTATTTACTTGCTCATGGATTAAGAAACTTACTGTTCCTCAGTAAATTTCAACAGATAATGCCCATATACGACAAAAACTAGTCAGTTACATGACATTCCAATACCTTCAATAAGGAGGCAATTAATTGCTTCAATTAAGCAATACCTGATTAACTCCTATATATCTTATAATAAAACCCCTTGACCAAATCCTCTCATCTTTCATTCAAATATTTAATGAATATGCACTAGGGGCGCCTGGGTGGTGCAGTCGGTTAAGTGTCCGACTTCAACTCAGGTCATGATCTCTCAGTCCGTTGAGTTCGAGCCCCGCGTCGGGCTCTGGGCTGATGGCTCGGAGCCTGGAGCCTGTTTCCGATTCTGTGTCTCCCTCTCTCTCTGCCCCTCCCCCGTTCATGCTCTGTCTCTCTCTGTCCCAAAAATAAATAAACGTTGGAAAAAAAAAAAAAAAGAATATGCACTATGTGTCAACTGCTAATGCTTAATTTTAGTTAAGCCAAAATCCTGAATTAATCTATTTATATATACACACACACACACACACACACACACACACACAAATCCACCCCCCTCCAAAAAAAGGTGTAAGATGTTAGTGGTGTAGAACAATGATCACAAAAACAGGGGGGAAAAAAAGGTGACTCCTATGATTGTCGTAGGCTACTGCTTCCTGCTAGAAACATATAGGATGCAATGCAGAAAGAACCAAAGCAGAGCCCAGCAATCTCCCCAAGCTGAGAAGACAGACTTGAAACTTCAGGAAGATCAAGACAACTAGAATATACAGGACAGTGTACGAAGAGTACATGGAAAGGAGAGAAATGTGCAGAAAGACACTAAAGAGACTGCTTTACAGTCTTCAGGTGAGTACTTATCAGTGCATGGATGTAGGGCAACTACCCAAGGCTAAGGGAAAAAAACACCCAGAATAAGCAGGAGACAGAATTCCCCGGAGCTCACACAAGACCAGGAATAGTTCATGTTCCTGTGACACAAAACTGGAAAACCACATAATATACGGAGCCTTGGGAGAGATGCAAGAGGAGGATATTAGGCCTCAATTAAAGGTCGGTCTGGTCTCACCTGGAAAAGCTTAAAGCAAACCTCAAAGGGATCAAATTGTTTCTCAGTAACTTAACTGTGTCCTAGACCAAAGCTCAAGAATATTTGAAGGAATACAAAAATAACCAGTACCCAACAAGATAAAATGCATAATGCCCAGCCTCCAGTAAGAAATCACCAGGCAAGCAAAGAAGCAGGAAACTACTACACATAATGAGGAAAACAATTCAGTCCACAGAAAGAGACCCAGAAATGATACAGATGATAGAATAGGCAATGCCATCAACCAGCTATTATAATATATTCCACATCTCCAAGAAGGGAAAGGAAAACGTAAATAAATTAAGCTAACAGTATTTAAAAATATTTGAAGAAATAATGGCCGAAATTTTTCCAAATTTCATGAAAACTCTAAACCCACAGATCCAAGAAACTCAATGAATCCTAAGCACAAGACGCATAAAAATAATTTAAAAAAAAAAACACACCAAGACATATCATAATCAAATTATTTAAAACCTGTAATAAAATTAAAAACACCAAGAGAAGACACATTAAGTATGGAGAAGAAAAGACAGAAATGATTGCAGATTTTCTGCCAGAAATAATGTTAGCCAAAGACAATAGAACAAATCTATACCCAGCAAAAATATCTCAAGACAAAAAAATAAATTAAAAAAATAAACATAAAGACAAAATAATGCTTTTTTAAAGACACTCAGAAGCTCGAAGACTTCCTTACCAGTAGACCTACACTATAAGAAATGTTAACAGAAGCCCTTAAGGCAGAAGGAAAATGATGCCGGATGGAAATCTCCATCTACACAAAAGAATGAAGAGTCAAGATGGTAAATACGGTAAATAAGTGAGTAAATGTAAAATATTCCTTTTTCTTATTGTTTAAACCTCTTTAAAGACAACTTTTTAAAGAAAATAAAAATAATGAGGGGCACCTGGGGGCACAGTCAGTTAAGGGAGCAGCAACACTTGATTTTGATTCCAGTCATGATCTCATGGTTCAAGAGTTTGAGCCCTGGATCCAGCTCTACACAGTGGGCCTGCTTGGGTTTTTCTCTCATTCTCTCTCTCTCCCCACCCCCCCCCCCCCCGCTTGCACTCTCTCTTTCTTTCAAAAACAAATAAATAAACTTTAAAAAATAAAAAAAAATAAAAATAATGGGGGCGCCTGGGTGACGCAGTCAGTTGAGTGACCGACTTTGGCTCAGGTCTTGATCTCATGGTTAGTGAGTTCAGCCCTGCATCGGGCTCTGTGCTGACAGCTTGGAGCCCGGAGGCTGTCTTTGGATTCTGTGTCTCCCTCTCTCTCTGTCCCTCCCCGACACGCACTCTGTCTCTCTCTGCCTCTCAAAAATAAAGAAAACTAATAAAAAAAAATTTTTTAATAAATTTAAAAAAAATAAAAATAAAAATAATGAGTTATGGTATTTATAAAATATGTAGAAGGTATATAACAATGGCACAAAGGCCAGTTGAAAGACAATGGGAGAACACTGTCGTTAAGGTTGTTACACTGCACACTAAAAGAAATAATACCACTTGAAGGTAAATTGTTAAGCTAGACTTGCATGCTATAAACCATAAAGCAAGCCCCCAAAAAGAAATTAGGAAACAAAATGGAGAAAGACAGAAAGTAGCAGCAGCTGTAGTGGTTTCCAGACTTTCAGATCTCACAAACAACAAATTCAAAATTACACAATTAACAAAGGGACCAACATAGGGAAATGAACTCTATTTTCCAAAGTAAAAACTTACAAATAAATAAATATATTATTTTACTACCACCATTAATTCATAAGAGAATGGGCATTTTTTTAAAACATTTTTTAACGTTTATTTATTTTTGAGAGAGAGAAGGGAGGGGTGGGGAGACAGAGAATCCGAAGCAGGCTCCTGGCTCTGAGCTGTCAGCACAGAGCCCGACGTGGGGCTCAAACTCAGGAATTGCGAGATGGTGACCTGAGCCACCCAGGTGCCCCAAGAGAATGGGCATTTTTAAATTATAAAAGCAGGAAGACCAATCACCAAACAATGTATCATTATCAAATACTCCCTCCGCTCATTTTTTCCTCACTTTTCCGTGGAAATTGGTCTGAGGACTTGAGAGAAACACTCTGGGAAACACTGCTGTACCGTATCACGGCTCTGCCTTCGTACACAAGCACCATCACAGAAAGATTGTGCTGATGCCTTAAAAGAAGTTTCTTAAAGGAATAGAACACAAACTGGTGTAATTACTTTACACAAAGTTTTCTTTTGTGTAAATAGTAGCTGCTACTATTATTACTTCGCTTGGAAATACTCCTGCACTCATTTATCCAAACTTAATCACTGGCAAGGTCTTTCCCTATTTTTTTTTTCTCCCCCAATATAATACACATCTCCTGGAAGCCTCTATTTTCCTAACCAATCCCACCCAGCCTTGGCTAATTCATTTGCTCTAGCATTTACTCACTCATTTACAAAATAACTTCTACTTCTTTTAATTTTTGTTGTTGTTTATTTATTCTTGAGTGAGACAGTGCATGAGCGAGGGAGAGGCAGAGAGAGAGGGAAACACACAATTTGAAGCAGGCTCCAGACTCAGAGTTGTCAGCACAGAGCCCCCACATGGGACTCGAACCGAGAGCGGTGGGATCATGACCTGAGCTAAAGTCGGATGCTTAACCCACTGACCCACCCAGGCACCCGTAACTTCAACTTTTAAACAACCTCCTAGCACTTAAATGCAAAAGCTCTGGGAAAGTATATCCACTTGTGTATGTTTTTTGTGTGTACTCTTTGAATTCAGACTTCAATGTGTAAGACAAAAACAATGTCTATTATGTGTGTTACAGCTTCCAAAGGCATCTACTACTGAACGCAAAAAGAACACAACACTTATTCATTCCACCAGCACACTATTCTGCTACAAAGACAATGCGCAATAATTTTAATGCGCAATTTTTCCAAAGAATATCCCAACAGATTCATCAATAGCCACCAAGCAAAAACGATTCTAACAGTCTCCATTGGTGACGCATGTTTGTTTCTTTATATCACTTTCAGAAGTTCAAACTCTTGACTCAAAAGTAATCTGGACTTCTGTATACCACGAAGCATCGGTACCACTAATAAAACAAGCTACCCATAACTTGATACTGTTTGGTTCATGCTGAGATAAAAGTTTTCCCTTGTGCAAAGCAACCTGGTAAAAATGGATCCTAAGTTTTCTCCAGCACATAAGAGACGCTCAGAAACGGCAAAAGAACTGGGCGAATTACCTCGACATTGTCTGTAAGACCGTACTCAGAGTGAGGGTTTTCTGCAACCTAGAAAACAAAACACAGGTCACTGAGACACGAGCCGCCCCTTCTCGCTGCACACCGCCACCCTGAAGCCAGGGCCTCCTGGTACCTGCGTCTGTCCCTCCAGCATCTGCTCTGGCTCCATGGCGGACCCTGCAAGTCACAATCCCCGGAAACCAGTCTTGGAAAACAAGAAGAACGGCGAGTTACCCGGGAGATTTCAACACGAAGATGCCAGGATGGAGTCCAGCCCAGCCCAGCCCCCGACCCCGCCCCTCACCCCCACCTGGGCGCGGGAGCACCCGGAGCAGTAGAGGAGCAAGGTGGGACAGTCCAAGACAGGGCGCCCGCATCAGGTCCGGAAGCTCCGCGGTAGTCCCAAGAACCTAGAAGAAGTGGGAAAAGGGGGAAAGGGAGCTGATTACCCGCGCCCAAGCCGCTCGTTCTTATGAGCCCTGCACCGCGCCACCAACTCCCAGCACAAACCGCTTCAGCCGTAAGTGACGGATGTCGCACGACTGCCGCGCCTGCGCAGAACTCCCCAGCCGACCTGGGGCGGGGTGGTAACTTGGTCCTGTCCTGAGTTTACGTTGCACTGTGCGGTCTGCAGTGTCCTGGTCAAAATGTGGCCCAGGAGGTCGCGAGAGACTCGTCCTTCAACTTGCCCACTCAAGGCCAGAGCCAGCCCAGCTGCAGACCCAGTGACCACCGCAACTGGCAGGAGTTCAGCCCCGCCATGCCGCGGTGCTGCCTGAAAGCTTCTGCCGAAGCCCTTCCGCGCGGAAGCAAAATCACCCACCCGCTGGGTGGTTTTTATTTAAAAAATCAGACCTAAGCTAAGCAGTCTACGAAAGAATGTCAGTGTTTTACTCTAAACAGATGGGGGAAGAAGCAGTGTTTAGGGGTTTCGTGATAAGCTCTGGTCAAGTCCTTAAATCTGTGAATATGCGATGTTAAAGCTATTTTACACTTGTATCAAAATTAGCAAAAAGCAACCTGCTTTCCAAAGTGTGATACTATTGATACTATTGTATTTGTAAAAAACACAAAGGATAATATGCCTCCTACATACAATTTTTAAATAGCAAACAAGATTGTTTTAATTTCAATAAATTCCATTTATTTTAATGTAAATAAAAGTGATACACTGAAGTTCCTACCTTTGATTCAACAATCCCATTTGTAGCTGCACTTGTAATATGAAAATTTGGAAACTTCATATGGAATATTTGGAGACTATGTCATTTCAACATAAAGGAATGTAAGCTATTAAAAGTCATTACTCTAGAAATACAGAAATATTTATGATTATAATATTACATTTTGAAAAAGATAGAATACAACTTTATTTTGCTACTCTGAAAAAACTGAATTGATAAAGATCCGAAATAAATTTGTTTAGTAACTAGACTTGTGGGTACATTTTTAAAGTTTAATTTTGTAAAGTATACTTGATTAGTATTGTAATTGGTGGTAGTTACCATGTGGCACTTTGAGGATTTTTCATGTAGGACTGATGCAAAGATGTGGATGCATAAGTGTAGGAAATAGAAATTGACAACTACATATATTAAGATTAAATACTTTTCAGGCATGGGAAATAACAGCAAATAAGTCTAGAGAATAGTTGGGAAACTTAATAGTTAATGTGCATTACTATATCAGCATATATCCATACATTTCCCAAAACACAATAGGTGCATAATAAATATTTCCAAATTCCAGAAAGTAACTGAGAGCTGCTAATTTATATTTTCTAAATACCAACAGTTTTAGTAAAATGGGAAGCTAGACTGAGCTCCTTCAAGGCAGGAACCTTGTCCTATATAACTTAGTACTTCATAAGGTTCACAACATATATGGAGTTGATTCATAGTCAAAGCTGAGTATGAATATATATGCTGAAACTACTAAAGACTATATATATCTTTGTATATATGCGTGTGTTTGTGTGCTCTCCCTGTCTATATATATACACACACGTATATACATATGTGCTGCTCCTTTTGGTAAATACACGCGCACACACGCGCGCGCGCGCACACACACACACACGCACACACACACACACACACACACACACAATTAACTATCAGCCAGGTTTCTCTCAATCTAGAAGAGACTTCTAAGTATGGTTTACAAAAAGCTTCACTAAAATTTTTACATTTACAACTTTTTGAAAAATTCGGAGAAAAAGACATAGCCATATGACAGAAATTTGCAATAATGTGTACTCTCTAGAGAGGGATAAATGAAAAGAATTAGAAAAACATTGAACTGTTATTTGAACTTGGAGTACCAAACTTGGTTCAGCACTCTCTCATCTGCTTCTGTTATGTCCTTCCATTACAGCGCTTACCTCATTCTGCCTTATATATTGTTTGCAGTCAAACACAATTAGATTCTTTAGTTCTTCAAAGGGAAAAATCTTATTATATTCATCTTTGTATTTGTTTCTTATATTCAATAAGGTTTTTTTTCCAAAGAAGTGAATTTATAAGGAAAGCAAGCACTTGCGCCAAAGCACTACTCTAGACTTTGTCTTTCTTGCGGTTTTAGGGAGACAGTAGTTTAGAGATTCTAGAACTAGAATTCTAGAATCTAGAATAATAAAGACAAATTACTGTGCTTGAACCTTTTTATAGACTTGATGCAAATCCCATTTATAAAATATTAACCTGTTAGATGATACCTATTTGGAATAATGCAATATGTGTAGTAGAGAACGCTTGATTTGGGATTAGATGAATATCAGAACCTGGTTCCTTCACTTGTTTGTCACATGGAAATAAGCAAATACTTGAACTCTTCTGAGCTTCATGTCTTTTCACATGTAGATTAGGATAACAATTCTTCATGTTGAGGATAAAATGAGATAAAACAGAAGAAAATGCATTGTGTGAAGGTATATAAGTGAAACATTCTATTGTATCTACATTTACTACTTCTTTATAAGAATATGTTCTACCTTTTTTGTTGTTTCTAGTCTTTTTTCTTTTGATTTGTGAGAAAGTGCTCAAATAAAGAGCATGATTCAGCACACACTCATACACACACACAAACACAAATGTCTTTGCAGAGGAATACATAGAATTTATTGAATGTAAATAGACCCTCCTGAGAATAGTCTGTGCACAGGGACACCAACCACCTCTGAAGACCTAGAAATGTATATTTCAGATGTGCTTAATAGCTTTCCAAGGAAGTGTCTTTTGGTGGCTAATATTAGAAGACAACTACTCTACCCATAACTCCCTTGTCTCCATTACCAAACCCCATGCCCAAGCACCCTTACCACCATCCTCATCTCAGAAATGTTGATATACCATGGAACATGTCAAATGGGCTGTTAAAAGACATGAATAGAGTGTATTCAGATTTTTATGATACAGCCATGATCTTAGCAATGAGAGTACTAAAAATAAAAAAGCTAAACTTCCTATAATTCCCAGTCCCTAAATTGTCAATTATTTCCATTTCACATAAGAGGTTGGTTATATTTAGATTTTCCCCCAAAATTTCCTAAGAGATTTTCAGTTTTTTTAAAGTGTTGGTTTTTAGGGGCACCAGGCTAACTCAAATGGAAAGGCATGTGACTCTTAATCTCAGCGTTGCGAGTTCAAGCCCCACATTGGGTGTAGAAATTACTTAAAAACAAAATCTTAAAAAAAAGTGTTGATTTTATGTTTTATGTTTTCCTTTTACAATCCAAATAACTTAAATGTATGTTTATAAATAGGTCATGAGTTATTAAGTAATAAGTACAATATATAAGTATGATATGTTTTAATTTTAAGACACCCAGAGCCATTCCATATTAATACATGTTGAAATCATTTCTCTCTTTCCCTTTTCTTTCTTTTTTTTTTTTTATGTTCTACACCCAACATGAGGCTAGAACTCACCATTCCAAGATCAAGAGTTGCATGCTCTGACCAAGCTAACCAGATGCCCCAAACCTTTTCTTCTCTTAAAGACAAACTTGGCCAGTAAAATAGAAATTGGTAGTTATGCCACCTAATTTACTAGACAATAATACCAGATTATTGTGTAAAGTGTTTCTCTATAGTATCATTATCAGAATGCATTACTGATGTATTCATGTATAAGAGAATGCAGAAAAAAATTGAATTAGAAGTCCAACTAGGGTGAAAAAAAAAAACATCCAACTGGATTCAGGCACCCTGTGAAATGATTTACATATTGTACCACATAATATTCTAATCCCTTATAAAGTAAATACAATTATCCCCATAAAATAATAAAATTGATTCAGAAAATGTCATATAAAGTTACATAACTTACATGGCTAGTTGAAATTTTAACCCAGATCTACATAATTCCAAAAGTGGTGCTCCTAGCTATGCATAAATAGAGGACAAATGTATTAGTATACTTTGTATTAGTAACAAATCCCAACTCCAGTTTGTTAAACAACAGGCAAGACTTTTTGAGTAACAACTGAAAATTCCAGTGGTAATAAGGTGGGTAGCTAACACACTCTATTCATGGCTTGTAAATTTTTTTATGTTTATTTTTTTATTTTTGAGAGAGAGACAGAGTGCAAGCTGGGGAGGGGCAGAGAGAGAGGGAGACACAGAATCTGAAGCAGGCTCCAAGCTCAAGCTGTCAGCACAGAGGCCCACATAGGGCTCAAACTCACAAACCCCACGAGATTATGACCTGAGCCTAAATCAGACTGCTTAACCAGCTGAGCCATCCAGGCACCCTCGTCATAGCTTTTAAGTATTTTGTTTAAGAAATCTCCACTCCCAAGATGGGGCTCTCCTAATGACTCTGAGATCAAGAGTCGCACGCTCCTACAACTGAACCAGCCAGGTGCCTCCAGGCTTAGATTTTATACTGTTTATCTACAAGTTTCTCACCTTCATCTCTTCTATATATCACCTTCATTCTCAGGCTGATTTCTCATGGTCAAGATATCGTTGCTACAAGTACTCAGGACAGCTTGCTTTCTTTTTCATATTCAAAGACAGAAAGCATCACTTCTCTTAGGTTTACCCATGTACCAAAAACCTGAACTTTCCTTTAATCTATCCATCTTGAACCAGTTATTTTGACAATGTGGATGTGATGTGCTAACCTGAATTAATGCCCATTCCTGGTAGTAGTTGATCCCACCAGAATTGTATGAACATGGTACAATGGAAGAGGGTTGGTTCTACAAGAGAAAATCTTAGAATGGGTAGGAAGGGAAAAGAAAGGGATTGGATGCTGGCTAGTCAGTCAAAAAACATTCACTACTGCATATTATGTAAAGAGTTCAACTTCAACATGAGCTTACCATAAAAGGGATAAACTAAAACAGAATTTTCACTATAACACAGGATTTCTCTGTGAAGGACTTTATCTCATATGAATACAAAAATGCACAAATAGAAAGATATTTATTGTACCATAGTTTTTAGCAGGAAAAGATTGGGAGTAGGTTAAATTAAGATATCTCAATACAATGGGCTACTGTGTACCCATTGAAAAGATTGAGACAGATCTACAGATACTGGCATAAAAAAACATTTGTTACATAATTTTATGTGAAAAACAATGTATGTTGTAGGAAAATGTATAGTTAAGAATCTGTTTTTGCATGTATATATTTGTGCAAAGCAGAAAGCCTGGTATCTGAGAATTTGAATGATAAACAGTTCCCCACACAAATACAAAACTTTCCCTAAATGATTAGAGTGACTTAAATTGTTTGTGCAAACACTATAGTTTCTTTTAAGCACTAGCTTTCCTTCTAGGAGTCTGGAATTTTGGTACACCTTGGTCAGTGGGTGCCTAGTAAAACCCAAGCACTGAGTTTCCGATGACTGTCATGGTGAACAATATTGTTGTCAGAACTCATTGCTGGAGGAATTGTGTCTTGTGTGACTCTACTGAGAGAAGACTCTTGGAAGCTGGCACCTGGTTTTCTCCAGACTTTGCCCCACCTGCCCTTTTCCCTTTGCTGATTTTGCTGTGTATCCTTATGCTTTAATAAATCACAGCTGTAGGGGCGCTTGGGTGGCTCAGTTGGTTAAGGGTCTGACTTCGGCTCAGGTCATGATCTCGCAGTTCATGGGTTTGAGCCCCACATTGGGCTCTGTGCTGACAGCTCAGGGCCTGGGGTCTGCTTTGGATTCTGTGTCTCCCTCTCTCTCTCTGCTCCTTCCCAGCTCACACCCTGTCTCTCTCTCTTGCTCTCTCTCTCTCAAAAATAAATAAACATTAAAAAACTTCTCAAAAGTAAATCATAGCTGTAAGTATGACTATATTCTGAGTTCTATGAGTCCTTCTAACAAATCAGGAGGTGATATTGGGGATCTCAAACTCTCAGGGAATTTAAGATAAATATAAATTGCAGTGCCTGCCCTCATAAATTTGTATTCTAGTTAATTTGTATTAGATATATATACATATACATGATACATTTAAATGACAATATAAGATAATAACTGACTAAAGGTTAAGATAAATGATATAGAAAATGAATTCTGAAGAAGTTCAGATGAAGTTGAGATATATGTCTTTGGAGCAGTATTAACAAAGAATCGGTGTTTAAGCAAAGCTGGGAGGAGCAGGAAGACAGAAAACAGACTGAAACAGTAATGAGGAGAGTAAATGGAGAAACTTAGGTATCTTTACCAGAATATAGGATATGAGTTAACCTGACAAAGTGGAGAGGAAGATCTCAAGGATAAAGAAGGCTTCCTGAACCCACGGCGGTTGGTTTGAAAACAGACAATTCCATTGGCGTGCCCCAACACTCACCTGGTGCTAACAGTTCCCATTACCCTGCTTTTCATGTGCACTAAACATGCCCTGCCCACCATAAATACAGAAATGTAAGAGTGTATTACTATAACCAAGTACTCCAAGTGATGATTGAATGTACTCTCTCATAATCTAGATGAACATTTCAGGGCATTCATTTCAAATTCTGTATTAGCTACCTCTGCTGATGGTTCCACAGCATCACAGTTTGAAAACTCACGTTGAGCAGGTTAGGTAACAATTTGTACTCTTACACCTACTACTATTTCAAAACCATGAGCTCATTCACGCTTTCACTAAGAACAAATCCTCTGTGAAACAGAGAATCTCAAACTGGTGTCTCAGTTTTGTTTTGGTTTGTTTGTTTTTCAATTTTGAGCCCGTATCTCCTCAGCTATAGATTTCACATAAAAATTGAGAATTCTCATTTCTCTTGAGATGTTTTAAAAACCTGGCAACAGTACACCAATATTCTTTTTTTTAGTTTTTTTAAATGTGTATTTATTTTTGAGAGAGAAAGAGAGACAGAGTATGAGTAAAGGAGGGGCAGAGAGAGAGAAGACACAGAACCTGAAGCAGGCTCCAGGTTCCAAGCTGTCAGCACAGAGCCCTACTCAAAGCTCGAACTCATGAACCAGGAGATCATGACCTGAGCTGAAGTTGGACGCTTAACCGACTGAGCCACCCAGGTGCCCCAGTACAGCACATATTCTCGAAAAGCAAAAATCAGCTGGGGCTGATTAACAGCAGCCCTGTTTCATAAGGGGATGCTACTCTGATTTCTCGTAAATTTCATCGTTCATACCATACATACATTTTTGAATACCACAACCACACCTGGAACTCCTGTATATGTCTCATCACTGTTGCTAGTTGCTACTTGAGTTTTTTAGTTACTGTATCAGACAATAAATCTGATTTTACCCCCTCCTATAATCTTGGTACCTTACTCATTGCCTGGCATGCTGTCAGTGCTTAATATCTATTTGTTGAACAAGTAAATGAATAAAATGCAACACAATGTGGACTCAATACAGAGAAATGATTAATTGCCCACAATTAGGTTTTTGCTTAACACAGCTATTGGATAATAATCCCCCAACTGTTACTGTTACTGTTTTGTTTCTCTCTTAACTTTTCTGAAAAGTGGTCCTTAATATCTGTCATTGGACCCTACTTCTGATAATCCAGTGTCTCTCAAGCTGAAGGTTTGAGGAGTTCCTTAGAAGAGAAGTAGAGCTAAAATAGCCAAAAAAAAAAAAAAAAACCCAAAAAACAAACAAAAAAAACTATCTGGTGATAATCACTTTGTAAATAAGTTAATGGGTTAAAGTGATAAAATGACCAAATGTCCTGGATTAGTTAGCACAGTACTCAGCTCCTCCTTTTTGTCCTGGTGAAACTGGCCCAGATTCCATTTAAGATTAAGTGTCCTGCAAGTCCTTACCATCTGCAAACTGGGAGGCTGTCCCACTGTAGGTTAAATGAAAAGGTTAGGATCTTCAGTCCAGGCAGACTATAAGGCCAGGATAACAACCAGGCACTGTTCTTCTTGAAACAAATATAGGAAGATGTCAATTCAGAAAATGGATTTGACTGGGGTATAATTCCAAGAGGCAGAAGATGTGTATTGAGTTTTCTAAAAATTGAGATCCCAGGAAAGTCTGATTTCTGGAACAGCACTGGAGGTGTAAAAGACAGAAAATTTATTGATACCTCTTATATCGTAGATATTATGCTGAAGGCTTTAAGTGAATTCTTTCATTTTGTAATTTCATTCTTATTCCACTCATTTTACAGAGGAACTACTTAAAGAACATGTTCCACATTGCACAGCTAATGACTGCCAGAACCAGAACACCAAACCTGTCTTTCTGACTCTCAATCCCATATTTTTACCATACAAAAAATTGGCAAAGGTATATTGACACAGTCTATATTAAGCACAAGTGAATAGCAGAGACCTAGCAAGTGGGAGGCCAGAGGCCAGAGACTTAACACCTGGACGCCAAGGGAAAAAAAAAAGATCACTCCTGCTCTAGGGGCCAAAGATATATTTATTTCATAATTAATAATATATAAACAGACTATGTAAAAACATTTTCCTTAACTCCCTGAAGTAGTATGTATCTTTAATATGTGATGTTTGGGCAAGTAACAGACTTTTAGAGCTTCAGGTTCCTTATTTTTATTTGATTTATTTTTTTTTTAATTTTTTAACGTTTATTTATTTTTGAGACAGAGAGAGACAGAGCATGAACGGGGGAGGGTCAGAGAGAGGGAGACACAGAATCTGAAACAGGCTTCAGGCTCCGAGCTGTCAGCACAGAGCCCGACGCGGGGCTTGAACTCACGGACCGTGAGATCATGACCTGAGCCGAAGTCGGCTGCTCAACCGACTGAGCCACCCAGGCACCCCTGGGTTCCTTATTTTTAAAGATGTAGACAGCAATGCTTAACTCAAATAGTGATGGTTGAATGAGACAGTATAAGGTAACCTGCTTAGCCCAGAATATGGAGTCAATAAATATTAGTAGTACTAGTCATCATCTTATTGTTCCTGTTACCCTAAAATTGTGTTAATTTACCTCACGATTAAAACTAAGAAGGTTTTTGTGATTCAGCAAAATGGTTGGGAAATGCTTTCTTAGATGAGTAATCCATCTACAGTTTAAGCTGAAATTTTAACTTGAGATAAAAGGAAATTTTACACATAATCACTAGGGTAGATTATTTGCAAAGATGGCCACAATAATTCCATATAGAAATTCCCCCTTAGCAGTGTGAATTTGTCACTCCTCCATCAAGTGTAGAATTTATTCTCCCATTTCTGGGTTTGGAGTTGGACTTGCAATTTGCTTTGATGACAGAATGCAGCAGAAATGACAATGTGCAGCTGTGGGGTTTAGGCTTTAAGAGAACTTGCACTTCCACTCATACTCTCTTTAAAAATTTTTTTTTTAATTTTTTAAACATTTATTTATTTTCAAGAGAGAAAGAGAGCACACGCAGGGGAGGGGCAGAGAGAGAGGGAGACACAGAATCCGAAGCAGGCTCTAGGCCCTGAGCTGTCAACACAGAGCCCGATGCTGCTGGGCACTAACCCACAAGCCGTGGGATCACGACCTGAGCTTAGGACGCTTAACCGACTGAGTCACCCAGGCGCCCCTCCACACATGCTCTCTTGAAGTCAGATGCTATGTAAACAAGTCTGGAATATACTGCTGGAGACACATACCCGAGCCAACAGCTACCACTGCCATTTGGGCACATGAGTGAGGATAGTTAGGCCACCCAGGCTCAATCAAGCCATCAGATGACCAACATCTACATGAATGACCTCAGGCAAGGCAAGGCCAAAAGAAGAATTGCCTGCTAAATTCAGCCCAAATTGCTCATCCACAAAATCATGAGTAAATAAATGGCTGTAATCTTAAGCCAGTAAATTTTTGGAGTGGTTTATTACACAGCAACAGATATTTACAACAATTACCTGTTTGAATTGTTTTTCGAATTATTGACTTTTTTTAATTTTTAAAAAATGTTTATTGAGAGACAGAGAGAGTGTGCACAAGCAGGGGAGAGAGACAGAGAGAGAGCAGAAGACACAGAATTGGAAGCAGGCTCCAGGCTCCGAGCTGTCAGTGCAGAGCCTGATGTGGGGCTCAAACCCACGAACCGTGAGATCATGACCTGAGCTGAAGTCTGACTGAGCCACGCAGGTGCCCCTCAAATTGTTGGTATTTATTAAGTGAGTACTATAAGCAAGGCATCAGGCTAGGTGCAGAAAGTAAGCCAAAATGGGTCAGGTTTGGCCACTGCCTTGAAATAAGTTTATCATCTATACCAGGAGGTGACAAAGCATTTAAATAACTGTCACACAAGGCAATATATTAGAAGAGTCATAGAGTAACACAACCAAATTGTCATAAGAATTAAAAAATAGAGGGGCGCCTGGGTGGCGCAGTCGGTTAAGCGTCCGACTTCAGCCAGGTCACGATCTCGCGGTCCGTGAGTTCGAGCCCCGCGTCAGGCTCTGGGCTGATGGCTCAGAGCCTGGAGCCTGTTTCCGATTCTGTGTCTCCCTCTCTCTCTGCCCCTCCCCCGTTCATGCTCTGTCTCTCTCTGTCCGAAAAATAAATAAACATTGAAAAAAAAATTAAAAAAAAATAGAATCATTTCTGCTGCAGGTGATAAGGGAAGGATTTATTGACAAGATAACATTACAGGGGTGCCTGGGTGGCGCAGTCGGTTAAGCATTTGACTCTTGGTTTCAGCTCAGGTCATGATCTCATGGTTTGTGGGATCAAGTCCCAAGTGGGGCTCCGTGCTGATAGCATGGAACCTGCTTGGGACTCAGTCTCTCCCTCTCTCTCTTCCCCTCCCTCCTCAAAATAAATAAATATTTAAGAAAAGAAGATAACATTATGGTTAAGCCATGAGAGATTTTGACAGTGGAAGTAGGAGGAGAAGCAATTCTAAGGGAAAGAAAAATGACACAAGGATAACTGTGGTCCTAGGAAAGGGCAATGAATGTTTGGAAAGTTGCTAGTAATTCATTTTAGTGGATTATAGTATATGTGTAGATGTGAGAGAACCATTCTTCATTCAACAACTTATCAAGCAGCAACTTCATTCCAGGCACTAATCTGTTATTATGTAATAGATGTGAAAGCTGAGTCACTCACCAGTCCAAGATCATAGAAAGTGGTGGGGCAGGGATTTAAATGCAACCAATCTGACTCCAGATCCACTCTACTATATGCCATGTCTTGGCAAGTTAAAAAGTTGTTTAAGGAAAAACAAAAACAAAACTGTCACCATCAACAGTTGAATGGTAAAATAAATTGTTGTAAATTCATATAGTGGAAAACCACATAGCAGTGAAAATAAATGTACTATACCTATACAAATCAACAAGGAGTTATCATAAACACTTAACTATTGAGCAGAAAACTGCTAATTAAGAATACATGTGGTATGGTTGCATTTGTATAAGGTCAAAACCAGGCAAAACTATACAATATATGGTATAGAAATACATACAGACATTGCAAAACTAAAATGAAAGGCAAAGGAACAATGAGTACAAAATTTTGGACAGCAGCTTCCTCGAAAGGGGGAGATTGAGATTAGGGAGGGGCTCACAAAGTGCTTCAAGGAACAGGTCACATTAGTTTTTCTTAAACTGGATGCTGTTTGTTTCATTATTTTTCTTTGTACATATAAGTTACACATATCTTCTTTGCATGATATATGTATAAATATAAGGGATTTCACATTACAACAAAAGTACTATGGTGTTCAAAAGAGAAACGTCAGGAATGGAAATTAATCAAATATGAAGGAAAGGACATTTCAGAATGAGGAATTGGCAGAAGCACAGAGGCAGGCAAAGGGGTGGGGAGCAGTTGGAGCGAAACAGGGGGTAAGTCATTTTTGCAATAACCTATGTTTGTAGGGAGGTAGTAGTGGGAAAAAATTAGACAAAATTTTGGCCAGAATACGGAGATTCTTGGAAGCTGGCATGAAGCATTTATAAACCTCACTCTGTCAACAATGGGGACTTTATCAGTTAGGATTCCTTAATTTTAGGCAACAAGAAACAACTATGGCTAACCCAAGTAAAAAGAAAAAGAGAGGAAACAAAAGAGGGATAGATGGAGAAAGGGAGAGAGAGAAACAGAGAAATAGAGATACAGGCTGAATAGTTTATTGGATAGATTACACTATCAAGTGACCAGTCCAGGAGACTGGCAGCTCTGGGGATCTCAATGAGATGAACTGATAGACTAGCTCTTTAGAGGAACTCAGTTCCTACTATCTTTTATCCCAGTGTGTCCATCCAAGATTCCAGTTTCTAGGAGAGTATATTAACCTCATGTTTCCACTTCTGTGATCTTGGAGGTTGGGTTCAGTGCTTGCAGCTCATTGGAATACAGGCAGCAGAAGTGGGTAGGTAGTTCCCCAAAGGAAGGGACATCCAGTAGATTAAAAAAAAAAAAAAAAAAAGGCCCAGTCTGGACTCTTTAGTAAGCTGTGGGGTGATTACTGTGCAAAACCTAGGAATGTCTCTATTCAAACGAATTAATTCTTCAAAATAGACATCTAAACACATACTAATTAAACCTCTAGAATCGTTCACTTTATTCCAGTGAGCTAACATTTTTGTTTTCGGTGACCTTGAGTTTATACGTCTCTACAATTGCTTCTTTCTCTGATAATAATTCCCAGATTGGTACCCTTACTTTTTTTTTTCTTTTTAATACAAAATAGGATCATACCACACCGATCGGTAATTTCCTATTTTCACTTAACAATATATCCTGGACACCTTTCTTTAGCAGTACATATAGGTCCACCTCATTCTTTTTAAATGGTCCACGGAATTACATATAGGTATTCCAAAATTCATTTAATCATTTTCCTATAGATGGACACTGAGAGTGTTTTCATGGTACCCATTACTTTTGAGATGGAACACAGGTGAACCATCCCTTGCGGAAGACTGGCAGAAAATGCTGAAAGAAATATAAGAAAACGATGACAGTGCGAGACAGGAGCCCTGCGAACTAGCAGAACGACCCCAAGCCGCAGCTGTACCCGCTGCGTTGAGGAGTTGATGACCAAGGTTCCCTGCTAAGCAGTTGCCGGGGACAGCGTTGTCAGTAGAGCGACTAGTCCCTGAGGACAACGTAGCCGAACTGTACCTTGGGAACAGTAGTCCCGCTGGGAAGGGCCCAAAGGGCGGGAACTGCACACGCGCAGTAGGAGCTCGGGTCAACAAAGACGGCGGCGTGCGCGCGCGCGCCGGAGAAAGATATGGGTGTGCGTGCGCGTGCGCGGTCACCGCTCGGAGCTACCAGGAGGCTGAGAGGACACCGAGAGGGAGGGGCAGGAGCTACCGACCGCTGGAGGAGGAAAGGGGTTGTGCTCTTGGCCGAGCGCGGAGAAAGGGGCGGAGCCTGCGAGCAGCGCGTGGAGGTGCCGAGCTCCTGGGACCGGCGGGCGCGCGGGCGTCTGTGGCCCTCGCCGTCCCAGTGGCCGCCGCCGTCGCTTGGTCGCCGTCGGTCTGCGGGAGGCGGGTTATGGCGGCGGCGGCAGTGGGAGCTGTGAATGAATTCTCCGGGTGGACGAGGGAAGAAGAAAGGCTCCGGCGGCGGCAGCAGCCCGGTGCCTCCCAGGCCTCCGCCCCCCTGCCTGACCCCCGCCCGTCCCGCCCCCAGGCCGGCCCCCCCGCCCGAGTCGCAGCATAAGCGGAACCTGTACTACTTCTCCTACCCGCTGTTCATAGGCTTCGCGCTGCTGCGGTTCGTCGCCTTCCACCTGGGGCTCCTCTTCGTGTGGCTCTGCCAGCGCTTCTCCCGCGCCCTCATGGCTGCCAAGAGGAGCTCCCGGGCCGCGCCGGCGCCGGCCTCGGCCTCGCCCCCGGCACCAGTGCCGGGCGGGGAGGCCGAGCGCGTCCGAGCCTTCCACAAACAGGCCTTCGAGTACATCTCCGTTGCCCTGCGCATCGATGAGGACGAGAAAGGTAACTAGGGGGCTGAGGGGAGGGGGGAGGCGGCGCCAGGAAGAAAGCGGTGGGGTTGCCGAGGGATGGCAACACCTGCGTCCCTTTGCTCTGGGAGTGGGCAGTGCACCCTCGGAATTGATCCACCCCACCAGACGGCTTCACCGCGGTCAGACCCTCGTCCTGTTCTCAGTTAAACCTCCCCCCGTTCAGCCACCCTAGCTGTCGACTTTGTTTCAGACACCAGCCTTCCCCTTCACTTCGACATGACCCAAGTCCCTGAGACAGCCGGACGTGCTAGTGACAGTTGTCCTAGAGTGACCACACGGATCCTTTCTAGCACTGTAAACAGTGTGTGGCTTCCTCTGAGCCAGGTTTCCAAAAGGTTTTGGTATCGGAGAAGCTGTGCCTTGTTAGAAGCTTTTAATGAAAGCAAGGTACTGTAGTGTCAGAAAAAAAAAGAACAAATGGTGACTTAATTTTGAAAGGAACAGCTGCATCGGATTATAGCTAAATTGGCATTTTGTTTGAAGTTACAGGACAGGCATTTTATCAATAGAATGACTCCCAAGTGCTTTTCTGTCAAGTTCTAGTTTAACGTGAAATTTGTGCCTTGTTTGATTTTATGTAAATCAGTATAACAAGGTTGCCTCTAAGTTTCTAAATTGAAATGTTAAATAAATGAACAGGAAAAACTTACATAGCTCGTTTTATAATAAAACTTGAAGCAAAGATGTATATCTTTTTTTTCATCTCCCTCTTTCCCACTTTGAATGAAAGCGAAATCTATATCCTTTAGATTTTTTTAAACGTTTTTAAGTGGTTCTGTGCACCAAGCACTGTACTATTAGGTTTGTGTGTATTACCTATTTAATCCTCACAATTACCCTGTGAGTTAAAAGTACTGTTAGTATCAGCATTTTACAGATGAACAAACTGAGTCCCAAAGGATTAAAGCATTTCAAACCTATGCTGATTGCTTATGAAAAAAAATTTTTTATGGAAGATGAGAGCTGAAGTTAGAAGACGTCTTAAAACATTTTGAAAATCCCTCCTTTCATCTCTCCCTCTGGTACGCTGAGATCTTCTTTTTCCTGTAACTACCAAAGAACATTTTTCTATCCCACCTCAATTAGGTGTTCACTTACATTGTCAGTTAGAAAGGAAAAAAAAAATCTGTTCATTTGCAATATTTCACCACTGTCAACTGCAGAAACTGTTCTAGAATTTCAGTTTTGTTGAAACCTATTTCCTTTGGATTTAAGGAAAGGGACAGGCATTCATGGTTTTTGATTGTTAGGACAGTGGAGGTTAAGAGAGTTCTAGGAAAGGACACCTTGCTGGCTCAGTTGGTGGAACACACAGCTCTTGATCTCAGGGTTCTGAGTTTGAGCCCCCCGTTGGGTGTAGAGATTGCTTTAAAAAAAATCTTTATTTAAAAAAAAAAAGAGTTATAGGAAGGAGTCTGTTTAAGAACAAAAATACCATGTGTTTGTGGAAGGAAGTTTTTTGTTAACTGCTTTATGCTGTACCACCACTTAGGAACATCCAAGGATCCTTGGTGAGGATGAAGAGTACCATCGTCTCTTCCTAGAGAAGCACTGTTTTATTGAACTATCTGGTTACAGTAGGGTCTTCAGAAGTTTACCAGTCTAGGTCAAAAGATGGTTTAGAATAGAGGGAAGATCTTTAAAGGTAGGTTCATTGTAGTATTTAGGAAAAGAATGCCAGAAAATATAAGGATATTTTATTTAACACTGAGTGATGGGAGTTAGGAGGGAGGTAGGATAAGAGGAGAGGGCAAGGAAAACCTAGATATGAGAAAAAAAAAAAAAAGATCTGAGGCTATTAGATTTAAAGAGAAATCAGTTTCATGTGAGGGATAAGTGACAGAAGTAGAATTTAGACTTTGTGTTTCATACTTATAATTTATCTTAGAGTATCACATGTATGCCTGCATCTATTATAGTTAAATCCTCCTAAAATATTTTTTAAGTATAAATATTTCAGCAATCCATGGACCACATCACCCTCATTCTACCAATAATGTTTCTATTCAAAGTTTTTTGCTTTATTTGAGTTTCTAAAAGATGTCGGAATGGGCTTTGGTAACTCTTCACTTTGAGTTCTGCAACTGATGCCTTATATGCCAAAACTAATTCAAACTGAAACAAATTATTCATTTTCCTTTAAAAATGAGTTAAAGCTAAGTTTATATTGTCATGGTTCCCTTCTATCTCCTATTTTTTCTTTAGAATATTGAAACTTTTTGTACTTGAGCCTTAATCCAGTAGTTGCAAGAGTTCACATTTGAAGCCTATTTATCTCTCAGCTGTCTTTGACAATATAGAAGAATACGAGAATTTCATTCTCCCTCTTTCCCACTGTGTCAAAATACTGTATATATGAACAAATAGAACCCTTTGAGGCTGCTGGGTGTCTCCATCGGTTAAGTGTCCGACTCTTGATCTTGGCTCAGGTCTTGGTCTTGGGGTCGTGAGTTCAAGCCCCACACTGGGCTCTGTGCTGGGCATGAGGCCTACTTAAAAAAAAAAAAAAAAGAAAAAGCAAGAAATGAATTGTCTTTAAATCAGTCATCAAAGGTTTCCTAACTCTGGTAAACCATCAAGGGGCTAGTAATGTGATGCAGTGCTATTCCCTTAGCAACTTGATTTAGCTTCTAAATGTGCTGAAAGCCACTTTGTTTCTGCAGGTGAAGTGCGCTATTTCAGACTGTAGTGGTGTTAATTAATTGAAACATTTGATGCTTTGAAGTAATAAAGGCCAAATTAAATCTTATTTTAATAAAGTAGTGTATACGTGTGGATTATATAGTGACTGCTTATTTTGTATTTTATTCTTTTGGCATACTCAGCTTTGATACTGAATTTTCATAAATGGCTAAGTTTGTATGAAGCCACACTATTTTAAACAGAGAAGAATAACACAGCAAATTCTGTTTACCTAATGTAAGGATAGTTGAGTTCTATTCATTAAAGCAAGAATTTATTGGATACTAATTCATTTGCATAGCTCTGCATTCTCGATGCTACTTAAGAAAAACTCACTTCCTCTCCAGTGAGATAAGACGGCATTTGCTATGTGATTAATAAAAGATGTGTGTGTTTTCATGCATTTTATATATTTCTCATTTTTGTCAAGGAGTTAAATAATTTGTGGATATATTTTTAATTGTTGAACATCTTTGGAAAACTGATAACCTTTTATATTCATCATGTGTATGGAGAAACTGAAATTTAAAGAGTGAACTCACATTAGCAGAACCAGGAACGGAGTTTAGGTGAACTTAAGAATATTGTACTTTCTGCTTTATACTAGGCAGGTTCTCTATTTTGTAATGCTTGCACTAGACCCTTTGGAATACTTGGGGGAAAGGAGGAGGTTGTCATAGTGGGTCTTTGGATTAACCGGAACATGACCAAACATGTTTGGCATGACTCCTGCAAGTAGTGGTGCAGGTTTTGTAGGTGTGGTTTGATTGCCTGGAGTATGTAGAACTTGACAGTAAGGGCCCAGTATGTTGTATGAAAGAGAGAGAGTTGGTTTCTCAGGATATTGTAGCGCTGAAGAACCTGGCATCAAGGACAGAAATTGTCTAATAGAATCTTTTTATATTTATTCCCAGTTTATATTTAAAGCAGAATTTTGAAAAATTGTATAATTGTATAATTCCCTATAATGCATCCTTACACTGTTTAAAACACGCACAAAATACTTGCCTATCTGTATTTTCAGAAGGTAAAGATAGAGAATAGAGAAAATAAATGTCAGATTTGGTATGCTTTCTTTTACCCTTAAAACCTGCTAGTCACCATGTTGAAAAGACTGATTTCAGACAATTTTCTTGGGCCTGATGATTATGCTCTGAAGTTTCTATGATTAGAACAAGGAAATAATTATTCTGATGGATGGACATTCACATAATATCACCCTTTTCCAAAAGAATAACATCATCTTTTATTAAATACACAATAAACATTTCACATTTCTCTTCAAGACTAGTTAGTGGCATTTGCACTAAAAAGACAAAAAGGCAGCCACTGTTCGGAACTGTATCCCTTGCTGTGTTTTTAGATCTTTTTTATTGCAGTTTATATTTTTCCTAATGTAGAATGTAGTTAAACCCTATAAAACTCACCTGGTAACTAGATTCCTAAGAATCTATCCAGATGAGTTATCTAGATGATAGTTGAGGAATAGTCAGTAAATGGATATTAAATTATTAAATTATTAAAATTATTAAATTATTGACAAAGGATCTTCCCTAACCTTTCCTACCTCTTTTTTCTACTATCATATTCCCCGTGCTCCATCCAATCCAGTAGTTGGCCTTTTGACTTCTAGCAAAGTATGGATTCTCTATTTTTCTAATGGTTTCCTCTTTTTTTGACTTACAATTCTCCTTGACCTATATAATACCCGTGAAATTATTAATGTGCTAATGTAGCCTATTTTTTCTCTTTGTGGATTAACTGCTCACGCTAGATATCCTATAGAATAAAACTTTGAGCAGACTCACATGTCAGCAGTTGTTCTTTCTGGTCAATGAAGAAAGAAAAATAGCAAAATCTATGATTATCTTGGAGACTTGTTTTACAGCTAACTAGGTAGAGCATAGACATTCTAAACTTATTCATGTATCTTTCCAGCTCTTCTACAGATACTTTATGCTACAATAGAGAGGAAGAGAAGTAACTGTTGTTTTTAAGTGGGTTTTGTCAATGTCTTTCAGTCAACCATCGCTAGGAACACACACCTGTAATTGAACAGGTGTGATTTATCGTTGAAGCAGGGAGAACGTGCACTGTGGAAACCATGGCATCCTAGGGAAGGGGTGTTGGAAATAACTTACTCTAGGATTTGGGCTTGTATTGGGTGATTTTGAGGAGGATTTAAGGAAGTAGAGTTTTACTCTGGATGATATGAGGAGGTGGAGATATTCTATGATTAAATGTGATTAAATGTGATTTAGGAAGAGGGAAGAACAGAATAAGGCTAAAGCTGTTACTGGTTGAGAAGCACTCATTAGGCTGAAAAGGGGGGTGTTTGGTATTTCATGGCTTGGACAGTGTTCATGTTTTGTCTGTGTCTTGTGTTTGTCTTGATCCATCACCATCATAGAGTAGCCTTATCTGATGCTAATGTTGTATGAAATTGTTTATGTTCAAAAGAACACCAGACCTAGGTGTAATGCCAGATCAACTCTTAGTTACACCAGACCCTAGCTGATACTGATAGTACTAGGCCAGCTCCTGGGTGTTAGGGACTGCTTTCCTCTTCCTTAGCTTTGAGGGTCTAATTTTATCCTTTTTTTAATTGCAGCGCCTAATATCCAAAATGGCATTTGAATTCTGACTATTTAAGATCTTGGGCAAGTTACTTACTATACTGAGACCATGTTTGGAAAATACTTAGTGCTTGCACCTAGTAGGTCCTCAGAAAATGGAACTACTGTTTTTAATTTCAACAATCCTCTTAAATTATAACTTCTAGAGGTTATGTTAGAACATTGTTTTAAGCCTTCATACCTAGTTTCTGTTACCATTTTTAGGACACAAGTGCAGTGTAAATTACATTTGGGAAAGACAGAGAATTATCTAAAGAGTGATATAAAAATCTTTTTGCTAATTGTGACCCTTAGTTCAGAAAAAAAGTTGGAAGTCTCTGCCTAAGCTCACTTAGTGTCTTAGCTTCTTATTATAAAAGAGATAAAATTAATGTTTTTGTACTTTCTTTAAAATTTTGGTAAAGTTTATTTTGAGAGAGAGCAAGAGCATGCGCACATGCACGTGAGCAGAGACAGGGCAGAGAGAGAGGGAGAGAGAGACAATCCCAAGCACGCAATCAGGCTCCACACTGTTAGTGTAGAGCCCGATTCAGGGCTCAAACTCATGAACCATGAGAACATGACCTGAGCTGAAGTCAAGAGTCAGACACTTAACAGACTGAGCCACCCCGGCGCCCCAATCTTTCTGTATTCATATATGAATGTAATGCAAGCTTTTTGTGGAGAATTTGGAAAATAGAGAAAATGCACCGAAAAAAATTAAACTTACCCACTACCCATAGTAAATACAAAAGACTTTTAAAAAGATAAATTAATTGGCATTCTTAAGGTTTAAAGAAAATGTCCAAAACCGAAATGATTTCTTTACAAGGGATTCAAAACTTTTTAATTCAAAACATGGGAATTAAATGGGAAAATAAGTTAAAAAATATTTTTTTAATGTTTATTTTATTTTTGAGGGAGAGAAAGACAGAACATGAGTCAGGGAGGGACAGAAAGAGAGGGGGACACAAAGTCTGAAGGAGGCTTCAGGTTCTGAGTTGTCAGCACAGAGCCCGATCGGGGGCTCAAACCCACAAGCAATGAGATCATGACCTGAGCCGAAGTTGGACCCTCAACCGACTGAGCTACCCAGGCGCCCTGGAAAATAAGTTTTTACTTTAGAAATAAACCTTGAAGTTAGAAAGTGAATGCAAGTGTGACTTTCTTGCTGAATTAAAACACAGTAGAAAGTGTCCTTTTCAGGGGCGCCTGGGTGGCTCAGTTGGTTGAGCGTCCAGCTTCAACTCAGGTCATGATCTTGTGGCTCATGAGTTTGAGCCCCACATTGGGCTCTGTGCTGACGGCTTAGAGCCTGGAGCCCGATTCGAATTCTGTGTCTCCCTCTCTCTCCACTCCTCCCCTACTCGTGCGTATGCACGTGCTCTCTCTCTCTTTCAAAAAATGAATAGACATTAAAAAAAAATTTTTTTAATTAAGTGTCCTTTCCAGTGATAGTGACCTATGAGAGAATTAATCTGGGGGCTATTTGCTGATGCTTCATGGTCCCTGTGGTTTCTTAGTATTTAGCACACAATAAAATCTATTGTAGGATTTTTAAAGATACTTGTTACTCTGTCAATTGTGACACTTGCAAGTTGCTAGCAGAAAATTGTGTAGGAAAATGAATATATTTGTTCCCTGGAATTTTTTGTAGGCATATACTAAGGACTAAATAAGTAAAAGCAGTGGCTTTATATAACTTAAATGAGGAAAACTCAAGAACGTACAACTGTGCATGCAGTTTAGAAGTAGAAGGATTTAAATTAGTCAACCAACAAATGTACTAAGTAATAAAAATAGTAAAAGTAATGTTTACATGCTTCTTTATTATTTAAAGTATTGTCTGTCACATATCCTATTTCATTTGATTTTTGACATAACTCGGTTAGGTAAAAAAATGTCATCTTGCTTTTAGGTCAGGAGACTAAAGCTCAGAGAGATTGACTGACTTTCCCAAAGTCATACAGCTATTAAATGATGACCAATGGGGTGCCTGAGTGGCTCAGTCAGTTGAGCGTCCGACTTCGGCTCAGGTCACGATCTCACGGCTCGTGAGTTCGAGCCCCGCGTTGGGCTCTACGCTGACAGCTCAGAGTATGGAGCCTGCTTTGGATCCTGTGTCTCCCTCTCTCTCTACCCCTTCCCCATTCATGCTGTCTCTCTTTCTCTCAAAAATAAATAAACATGTAAAAAAAATTTTGTAAATGATGAGCGAGGACTTATGTCCCCATCTTCTTACTTACTACAAACACATACCCTCTCTCTCTACCTCAAACTACTCTTGTTTTGACCCTCCCTCTGGCAGTGTGGGTACTACTACTGTATGAATGAAAAAGATGAAGTAGATAATTCATAACTTAGTCCACTATATTTAGCTCTATTTATTTATATTTTTTAAATTAAAATTGTTTATTTTGAAAGAGCGAGCGCAAGTGGGGAAGAGTCAGAGAGAGAATCCCAAGGAGGCTCCATGCCATTATGCAGAGCCCAGCATGGGGCTCGATCTCACCGATCATGAGATTGTGACCTGAGCAGAAATCAAGAGTCAGCCCCTTAACTGATTGAGCCACCCAGGTACCCCTAGACTTACCTCAAATTTAAAGACGGATGTTGTTAGTATTTCTGTTGCTTGTACAGTAGCACATACTCAAAAATTAAAATAATGAACAAATATAGGGAGTAAAAATCCTCTGTAATCTTAGCCTTGGGAAGATGATTGCTAATAAGTTATCTGATTTTGTTTACTTATATAAATGTAAGTATTCATTAGAGGAAACAAATGTTATAATAAACTGATCTGTACCTTTTCAATGTATTGGGACTCTCTTTGCATATCAATATATCTGATCTCCTGTTCTTTAGTTTTTAAGTAAACTTTGATTAACTTATATATAAAGTGCACAATTACTTTATTGCTTAATGAATTTTCAAAGTGAACATAGCAGTCTGAAACCCCACCAGGTTAAGAAATGGAATATTACTGGTGCACCTGGGCAGCTCAGTCAGTTGAGTGTCTGACTTCAGTGCAGGTCATGATCTCGTGATTCATGGGTTCAAGCCCCATGTGGGGCTCTGTGCTGACAGCTCAGAGCCTGGAGCCTGCTTCGGATTCTGTGTCTTCTCTCTCTCTCTCTCTCTCTCTCTCTCTCTCTCTCTCTTTTTCTCTCTTTCTCTCTGCCTCTCTTTCTCTCTGCCCCTCTTCCACTTGCTCTCTCTCTCAAAAATAAATAAAAACATTAAAAAAATAGAATATTACTTCAAAAAGCCTGCCTTTGTCATGCTTTCTTCCATCTTCCACGTGCTCCTTTTCCCCATCTTTTGTGAAGGTATCTACAAATCCTAACTCTAACACTATAGATCAGTTTTTCCTCATCTTGAGCTTTACAATGAAATCAATAAATGCTTGTCAATTATTCTGTGATGTTGCACATGGCAGCAGTTTTGTTCATTTTCATTGCTGTATACCAAGGGATAGCAAATTGCTTATAATGGGCCATTTAGTAATTTTTTTTAAGTTTATTCATTTTGAGAGAATGTGCACGTGCAGGGGGTGGGGTGGGGGGAGAGGCAGAGAGAGAGGGTGAGAGAGAATCCTAAGCAAGCTCTGTGCTAATGCTGGGCTCAATCTAATGAACCATGAGATCATGACCTGAGCTGAAATCAGGAGTCAGACACTTAACCAACTGAGGCACCCAGGTGCCCCAGTAATTTTTTTATTGTCGTAAAGCATAGATAACATAAAATTTGCTGTTTTAATCATTTTAAGTATACAATTCAGTGGCATTTAATACATTCCCAGTGTTGTGCAACCATCACTACTATCCATTTCTAGAACTTTTTATCAATCCAGACAGAAACTCTGTACCTATTAAATAATAACTCTCCACCTATATTCCCTTCTCCATTCTCCCCTTTCCTCTGTCCCTGGTAATTTCTGTTCTACTTTCTGTTTGTATGAATTTCCCTATTCCAGGTACCTTATGTAAATGGAATCATATGGTATTTTTTGTGTGTCTGACTTGCCTCACTTAACATAATGTTTTCAGGGTTCATTAGCCATGTTGTAGTATGTATCAGATTTCATTCCTTTTTTTAAATTAATTTATTTATTTTAGAGAGCAAGATCAAGCAGGGCAGGGGCAGAGAGAGAGCGAGAGCACGAGAGAGAGAGAGAGAGAGAGAGAGAGAGAGAGAGAGAGAATCCCAAGCAGGCTCCCCATTGCCAGTGCAGAACCCGAAGTGGGGCTCAAACCCATGAACCATTACATCATGACATGAGCTGAAATCAAGAGTCGGACTCTTATCCGACTGAGCCACCCGGGCGTCCCAGATTTCATTCCTTTTAAAGGCTGCCTAATATTCCATTTTATATATATATATATACATATATATATATATACACACACACACACACACACACACACCACATTTTGTTTAACTATTTGTCTTTTGATGGACATTTGGGTTGTTTCCATCTATTGTGAATAATGCTACTATGGACATGAATATACAGGTATCTGTTTGCTTCCCTGCTTTCAGTATTTTTGAGTATCTGCATAGGAGTAGAATTGCTGGATCATATGGTAATTCTGTGTTTAATTTTTTGAGGGACTTTTCCACATCAGTTGTACCATTTGTATGTTGCTACTACCAGTGGGCAAGGGTTTCTAATTTCTCCACATTGGTTAGTTTCAGGGTTTTTTAAATAATAGCCTTCCTAATGGATGTGAAACAATGCCTCATCATGGTTTTGATTTGCATTCCCTAATTTCTGATGTTGAGCATTTTTTCATTTGCTTATTGGTTATTTCTATATCTACTTTGAAAATGTCTTTTTATGTCCTTTGTCAGTTTTTATGTTGGGTTTGATTTTTTGTTGTTGAATTTAGTAAATATTTAGTAAATATTTTAAGTTGTCACAGCTACTCAAAATTCTCATATAGTAGGTGTGATCCAGTAAAGTTTTATGTACTAAAACAGGTAGTTGACAATATTTGACCTTTGGGTCCCTGCCATAGATTATGTAGTTTGCTTGTAGTTAAAATTATTAGCTAATAATTTCAACTACAACAGTGAATGTAAGTTTCTGCCGCCCCACTCTTCTCTTGACTTGGTCCAGTTTGGTTGGTTGAGTTTGAGTATTACTTGGGTTTATAGAGTTAAGAACAATGTATAAAGGAAACTAAGAACTGTATTGAGGGCCTTTTCTGTGCTGGAGACCATTGGAAGCTTTGGTTTTTCTGCCACAGTTTGGTCAAAAGGGTGATCAGTGGACGGTAGGGGCTGTAGTTTCCCTTACTTTCAGGGTAAAGGTAGTGAAGTGATTTAAGTATGGTTTCTAGCCATTGTGCAGGCTGGTCTAGTTCTTAACTCTTCAGTAATGCAGGGTCCCAACCAAAATCTTGGAAGCTTTGCCACTATTTTTTCTGGACACGTCCTGGAATTTGCATTTTGTCAATTTAGTTCTATGAGTCTGCTGAAAGCTCTGCTTAGTTTCTTGGCCACTTTTGCTTTCAGAATTGGCAGTTGCTTCAGGTAGAAAAGTGCTCCAAATGCTAGACCCACCTCTGTTGGCTTTTTTCCTTTCTATATTTTAGTAATTTTTGTAATTTTAGTAATTCATCCTAATGAATATGAAATGGTACCTTTACAAATTTTGGTACTTTTCACTGTTTTGAAAACTCTTTTATCCCTTTAAACAGATGTTTTAAAAATATTTTTCTAATTTTTGTATTTTAATCTTGTAATGAAGATTGTAGTTCAGGTGTAATATTCTAAGCCACAACGAATATACTTCTACATAAATGTTGAGAGTATTGCACTTTTTAAGAGTCAGATTTATTGAGGTATAATTTACATACAGTAAAATTGAACCCTTTTAAGAGTGTGTAGTTAAGTGAGTATTTACAAAGAGTTGGGTAACCATAACAACAACATATACTGAATGTTTTATCATTCCAAAAGCTACTTTGTGCCCCTTTGTAATCAGTCCCCTTGCCTTTCGATTAGCCCCTGGTAGTCACGGATCTGATCTGTCCCTATAGTTTTGTCTTCACTGAGTGTCATTTAAATGGATTCATACAGTCTGTAGCCTTTTGTGTCTAGCTTCTTTCGTTTAGCATGTTTTTCAGATTCATGCACATTCCTACATTTACCAGTAGTTTGTTCCTTTTTACTGCTGGATAATATTCTACATATGGATGTACCACATTTTGTTAATCCATTCACTAAATGATGGACATCTAGATTGTTTCCAGTTTTTAGCTCTTATGAATAAAGCTGTTGTTATAAGCATTCATGTACTGGTCTTTAATGTTTTCATTTCATTTCTTTGGGTAAATACAAAGAAGAAGGGATTGCTGGGTCATGTGGTAAACATGTGTATGTTAATATCATAAGCTATCAGACTTTCTCCCAAAGTGGCTGTACTTTGTATTCACCCTTCCAAGTATATGTGAGGTCCATTTTTATTTTGTCTTATAATTTTAAGTGCTTTAAAAAATTTTGGGGGGGGTATAGTCGATGTATTGGAATTGTTTTCCATTCTAAATTAGGTACTTAGTGGGATCTTGTGATTTTAATTTGTAGTTACCTAAAAGCTAATAATGTTGAACATCTTTTCTTGTGCTTCTTTGCGAGTTACGTCTGTCTTTGATAAAGTATACATTATTTGATCTTTTGCCTACTATATTTTAATGAGGATAATTTTTTTTATCATTGTAAGAGTTCTTTATGTATTCTGGTTACATGTCTTTTTTTAGACATAGTGGTTTGCAAATATTTTCTCCCATTCAATTTGGGGCTTGTGTTTTCATTATCTAACTCTGTCTTTTAAGGAGCAGGAGCTTTTAATTTTTTTTTTTTTTTTAAAGTAGGCTTCGTGCTCCACACAGAGTCCAGCATAGGACTTGAACTCACAACCGTGAGATCAAGGCCTGAGCTGAGATAAAGAGTTGGACGCTTAACTGACTGAGCCACCCTGGTGCCCCAGCTTTTAATTTTAATGCAATCTAGTTTATCAGGTTTTTTTCTCTTAAGGTTTGTGATTTTTATCTTCTAAATCTCTGCCTAAGCCACAATCACAAAGAATTTTGTCTGTTTTCTTCTATCAATTAAGTAGTTTTAGGTTTTACATTTAGGTCTGTGATCCATTTCAAGTTAATTTTTTCTATGTTGTATGAAGGTTTCTTTTTTATATGGAGGGCTGTTATTCTAGCATCATTTTTTGAATAGGCTGTTCTTTCTTCATTGACTTACCTTGTCATCTTTGTCAAAGTCAATCCATGTTATGTGTGTGGGTCTATTTCTGGACTTTCTCTTCTGTTCTATTGACCTATATATCTATCCTTTCTCCAGTAGTCTTGTACTTATAAGTCTTGTAATAATTATTTATGCATTTTCTACTATCATACTGACTTAGAGATTCAATTAATATAGCAAATCAACTACCTCGTATCAAAAAATGTTAGGTAATTGAGTATTGAGCACGTGAGTTTATCTGTAATCAGTCATTTCATTTGCAGATAGTAATATACTCAGCCTCCTTAAAACATTTATTTGGATGTTGCCAGTGGTAAGTGTCATACACTGCTATTAGGAGTGGAAATTGGTGCAGGCACTCTCGAAAAGTAGTTTGTTGATTCTGGTGGATGGAAATGAACTGAACTATGACTCATTAATTCTACCCCTTAAACATACCCTAGAGAAATTGGCACATATACATACAAGGACAGGTACAAGCATGTTTATTGCAGCATTATTTGAAATACTGAGACACTGGAAATAAACTAAATATATTTTAATAGAAAAATAGTCAAATAAATTATAGGATGATAAAGGATACTATATAGAGAGGCACCTGGGTGGCTCAGTCGGTTGAGCATCTGACTTCAGCTCAGGTCATGATCTCACAGCTTGTGAGTTTGAGCCCCACTTCGGGCTCTGTGCTGACAGCTCAGAGCCTGGAGCCTGCTTCGGATTTTGTGTCCCTCTCTCACTCTCACCCTCCCCCCGCTTATGCTCTGTCTCTGTCTCTCTCTCTCAAGAATAAATAAACATTAAAAAAAATTTTTTTAAAGAATACTATATAGAAGTCAAAATGAATGAAGTAGATCTCTATATGGCAACATAGAACTCAAAAGCGATGTAAAATTTTTAAATGGTAGAAATAAAATAGGTACAATAGAAAAACATGTACTAGAAAGATACTCACTGAATATATTATAGTGGTTTCTAGAAAGGAAAGGAGCTTGGAAATGGGAAGAGGCACAAAAAAGGAACTTCTTTTGTATCTATTATTGTAATTTATGAAAAAAAATGTTTAAGCAAATGTGACATTGTTATCATTTCCCACCACTCAGAATGCAAATGCTATTTTACTGTTTTCTATATTTCCCTCCCTTTTTTTCAAATTAAAAAACCAAAAGTACATGTAAATAGGTTTTTTTATTAAAAAAATAGGAAGGTCAGCATCCAAATAATTTGAATTGGATGGTAAGAAATTTGAATTGAATTGGTATGTAAGAAATTATTTTTTTTAAGTTATTTTGAGAGTGAGTGGGGACGGGCACAGAGAGAGGGAGAAAGAGAGAATTCCAAGCAGTTCCACGTTGTCAGCATGGAGACCCATGTGGGGCTCGAACTTATGAACGATGAGATCATGACCTTAGCCTAAACCAAGAGTTGGATGCTTAACCGACTGAGCCACCCACCCTTATAACAAATGCTTAATAATTTCTTCATGTGTCATTATTCTGGCCTAGAAGCTGTGTGAAATACTAGTGGCACTACAATTAGTAAGAAATTACTCCATCCCAGGGGCTGAATCTAGTTAGTGATTTATTTGGGGGATGATGGAAGGAGTAGGTGGTACACATTCATAAGGGGACAGCATTACTTAGTTGTGTGTGGTGCTTCTGGTAAGACTACTTCATCTTTGTTAATCAAGGGAGTCATGATATTTTCCTGGCTTTGAAATTTCAGATAATATTAAGGAATGACATGGGAACTGTTGTTTGATTAAATGGGGATATAAGTTGGGAAAAAAAGAAAAACTTAGTTCTGATAGATGATTTCCACCTTTACTGTATCTCTGTGCCACTTTTCAGATTCTAAAGACTAAGAAATTAATTTTCAAAAACAATGAGATTTGCATGTGGTTGTTACCACTTTACATACATACACTTTATAGAAATATTCTACATACGTATTGATACATATTGATTATGCTGAATTTTTAGGTCTTTTTTAGGCTTAACTTGGATCAAGAATTAATGTTGTAAACCAGTCATTTGTTTGAAAGAAAATAGACATTTACTAAATGCCACACTTGTAATCTCATGTATCAGTTCTCATGATGCAATCATTTTTAAAATAAAAGCTAACTCCAAAAAGGAGGCACCCAACAATGAACAAATTACATCCGATTTGAATACAATTGGGTTGGTTAAATAGTGCTTTTTTCCCCCATTATTGAAATCAGGTTTATGTTTTCTAACTGTATGTATTTTCAATACCATTATTTAAAATAAATTCTCCCTAATTAAAATTTCTTTCCATAGTACAGCATTTCAGTGGTTATAAGCATCAATACCATGAGATGATAAACAAAGGACTCAACCCTAAAATTTTGAGAAATATTGATGTCTATACCTCCCCTTTGGGAAATGTATACACATTAGGATGCTAAAGGTACCAAGAAGTTATATAGTAATACTCCTCAGATTTATTTGATCACAGTCCTCTTTTTCATATATCATCTAATAACAGCATGATTTGGGAAATGTTTAGTATATTCTAGTATGTAATGCCTCGTATATATACAAATAATTATTTCTGTTTTAAAGCAGGACAAAAGGAGCAAGCTGTGGAATGGTATAAGAAAGGTATTGAAGAACTAGAAAAAGGAATAGCTGTCATAGTTACAGGACAAGGTAAGATTTTATTTACATTTGTTTGGTAGCCATCCCAAATAATATTCATGTGATTGCCCTGATTTCAGATCCAGCTACTTCCTGAAAGTATTTGACAGATTTTTAAGAGTTATTATTAATGTGTATAGACTTACAGTTAATGCTTTATTACCTGTGTTCAAACTTGATTACCTATAGCATTCTGACAAAAAACCAGGATATTACTTGTGTCCTCCTTGGACCCACTGTTGGAGATGTTTTAGCCTCATTTTTAGCTCTGTTTTGAAACTGGTCCTTCCCTCATTGTCAAGGCAGGAAGGAGTGGTTTAATCAGACTCCCTTTTGTGTTTAAGGGTAATGCTTGACTGCATGTTAGAATATGAGCTGTAAATGTCTTACTTTGATGTACACTTGGCATTTTAAAACCAAAGCAGTTATTTTTCATCTTTACTTTCCTATCACCTAAAATTAAAAATTATAGTCTAATATAATCTTTATATAGGCAGCATTTATTTTACACTGTGCTGTGTGCCCAAGCATCAGTGTGTGTGCTTCATGTGTGTTCTCTCTTAATTTTCACCACAACCCCACACTCTGAGGCTGCTGCTATTATCCTTACTTTTTACGTAAATAACCTTAAGTACCAAGAAGTTTAGTAACTTGCCTAAGGTCTCATAGCTAGCAAGTGGTAGGTAGAGTCAAGATTTGAACTCAGGCAATCTGACTTCAGAGCCTGAATTCTAAAATACTATGCTGTGACTATTGTGCAGTATGTGGGCATCACTATTAAATAAGTAAAATATTTTAGTTATCATAGATAAAATAAATTCAGAAGGAAAAATTATATAGGATGAGAATCTTAGCCTTATGGATCAGTCCACCCAGGGATATTTGTTCTCTGGTTGGCTGATATCTACTACTTACATCATGTCATCCCCAGTAATTGCAACATGTCTAATGTCTGCCAGGTTTTTTTTCTTTGCCCTTTTGGACTACTTCTCTAGCTACTGGTGTCCTATAGAAAAGAGAGCAGAATAGAACAAGTATATATGGGAGGTTAGGCCTTTGAGACTTTTCATGAGTTTATGAGCATGACTTTATGAATTATGTACAGAATGTATTTGCTCTTCCTTGTCAATTGTGTAGAAGAGCTAGAAGAAAATAAATTATAAGAAAAATGGTACTTCACTGAATCGAAAATGCCTTTGATTATACCACTAATAGAAAAAACAGTGTCAGTTAAAATATGACACATTCTCTTCTTATCATCACTTTGAATTTGACTTTTACCTTATTGAATGTACTGTCTTCATCCTATTTAGACAAAGCTATAACAGCAATATTAACATCAATGACCAAATTTGTTCACGCATAGGCAATGACAAACTGTGGTATGACTGCAGCCTGGCTGATAGCTTTAGTAAGTTGGTACTGGTTGTAAAACCCATCTCAGTTTGAAAGATTTTTAAATGTAGGGGAAAAGATATGCTTCAAAATCCATGAAATAACACAGGAAATCCATGAAATACAACAGTAGATCTGAAACCATCAAAAGGAATGTAACTGATTTTTTAAAGATACTCTTTTCATTATAAAGACTATGACTCCCCATGAGATTAGTTGGGATAATATGTTATCTTCTTTTTTTTTTTCAAGTTTATTTACATATTTTGAGAGAGAGAGTGAGCAAGAGCAGGGGAGAGGCAGAGAGAGAGAGAGTGAGAATGAGAGTGTGAGAGAGTCCCAAGCAGGCTCCGTGGTGTGGAGCCCGATGTGGGGCTCGAACCCATGAACTGTGAGATCATGATCTGAGCTGAAACCAAGAGTCAGACACTTAACCGACTGAGCCACTCAGGTGCCCCGATAATATTTTATCTTGAAGTAATATTAGTAGGGAAATGTAGATGTTTTCACTTTTTTTCCTCTTTGTTCTTTCAGGTGAACAGTGTGAAAGAGCTAGACGCCTTCAAGCTAAAATGATGACTAATTTGGTTATGGCCAAGGACCGTTTACAACTTCTAGGTATCACTTAATGAATTGTATAACTGGAATGAGATGTATTTGAAATGTGTGTTCAGTGAAACTTTAAAATTAGATGGAAATAGATCAATCTTAAAAATGTGTTCTAGGCTTTTTTTATAACTTACAGAAAATTTCTAACATATAAAAAATAGAAGAGTATAATGAATTAATTATCCATCATTCAGCTCTAATAGTTATCAACTCCTAGTCAGTCTTGATGTATCTATATTCAAGGGCTGGCAAATTACAGCCCATGGGCTAAACCCAGTTCACTACCTATTTTTATAAGATGGCACACAGCTACTCATTCCTGTAGATACTGTCTGGATGCTTTTATGCTACAGTGACAGTGGAGTAGTTGATACAGAGATCATAAAGCTCTCAAAGCCTTTTGATATATAGCTTTTTAAAATATTTTAATATTTACTATCTGGCTTCTTACAGAAAAAGTTTGCCAACTCCAGTGTGTGTGTATGTGTATATATACATGTACATATGTGTGTGTGTATATATATATATATATATATATATATATGTACAGAATTTGTTTCAACATAATATGAAGGGGGAAGTGGGTAGCATATATACCCACTTTCCCCCCTTCATATTATGTTGAAACAAATTCTTGACATTTTTTTAACTCATTTATAAATATTTCCTATTGTATTTCTAAAAATGCCTTAAAAATAAAATTATCAAATGCCATTATCACATCTAAAAAATAACCAATATTTCTTTTAATATTAACAAAAAAATCATAGCCAAATAAATGATTAGTGTCCAAATAGAATTTATACATAATATATAATATAATATAATATAATATAATATAATATAATATAATGCATAATATAATGTTTAGTTAGTATCTCATAATTGAATAACTTAGTATTTTTCTGGTCATTTTTTGAATCAGGATCTCCAGAAGATTCATACGATATGCCTCTTTTAATATCCAAGTTCATCTGATAGGTGGTTTGTCAGTACTTCTGGCATTTTGTGATAGTAGTAGCAATTGATGACTGATGCTTAGTGATATAATTCTGTCATTCTTTCTGCATTTATCAGTTTGAATAGGTCTATAAAGAGAAACTTTTCATCTTCTCTTTGAAGGTATAGATTTTAAACTTATTTTTTTAAGGTAAATCTACCCCTAAAACAAAGTGGAACTAAAATCCATCCTTCTTGGGTGATTCTGTACCATAACTTGTTTTGATAGAAGTATATATTTGGTAAACAGATAGACCTTATATATTTATTACTCTGTGATTTATGGTAAGTTATTTAGCATGTTTGAGCCTTTTTTCATCTCATTTGTAATATGCTAATAGATAATACTTATCTCACTATATTTGTGACAGTCACAGAGACCATAGTAAGTACTCAAAAATGCTGGTTTTTATTCACCTCCTTATCTATCTGTAATCACCACCTTGCTTTTGTGGAAAAATGTGTTTACACATGCATATGTAAATATTTCATTCATTCATTCATTCATTCTTATATGACCCATTGTGTTGGTAAATTTTTTGCCCCACAGTGATGAAAAAGAAGCCTTTAATGTTTTCAGGTAATTAACAAGGCAATGTTCGCCTAGTGTCTATGGCTGACAGAGTTTGTCTTCTTACTTCCTATGTGAAGATCACTAGTGTATCAAGTAAAATTAAATATAATATCAAAGGTTATTGTAGTAAAATAATTAATTGTTCTAGTTGGTATTTTCTATGTTTTAGCTATAATGCCTTTCACTATATGTACAAATTATCATATCTATAATGCAGATTAAGTTTAATTATGGCACATTTAGTAGCATGTTTCTAATTGAGTAATTAGGAGTTGGTTGATTTATCTTTTGAAGATGTGATATGATGAATTATTGGAAGCATCTCATCTATTATAGACTTGTCTTTTAATGTGGCTTTGTAATTTCTTATTTGTGCTAGGATGAAAAGAGAATCTATAACAAGCTAGGCATTAAAAGAATTAATGTTTTGGATGTCATTGTCTGTTGTCATCCTCAAAAGTGCTCTTTGCCCGTTCATGCAAGAGGTTCCTTTAAAAAAGAAGAGGTGGAATAGAGGCCTCAACATATTCCTGTCTTCTGAGATCTCAAAGTCTAGGACCGTATCTACCAAAGACAGTAAAAAAGAGTTGTGCACACGTGCATAGTAGAGCATATTTATATACTACGTATTGATTGAGAAATGGAACTTTTCAGAGGTGGAATGCCCAGTAGTTACCTAGTTAGGATGGAGAATCATACTAAGAGTTCTGCCTTACAGATTGGTTAGAGAGGATGCAGACTCTCTGATAAAATGGGAAGAGTTCATATATATTAGATTCAAGTTAGTAAGCCTTCGAGCAAAGCTTAACCATAAATAAATAATTTTGGCATACCTGGAGGTTACCCTTTTGTAAAAAAATAAATAGCTTCATTCAACATCCACTTATTAAATCTTTACTCTGTACCAGATACAGTGCCAATAATATTAACTGAATTTATTTAGTAATTCAGCAAAATTTTTTTAATGTTTATTTATTTTTGTGAGAGAGAGAGAGACAGACAGACAGAGTGTGAGCAGGGGAGGGGCAGAGAGAGAGGGAGACATAGAATCCAAACTAGGCTCCAGGCTCTGAGCTGTCAGCACAGAGCCCAATGTGGGGCTTAAACTCACGAGTCATGAGATCATGACCTGAGCCAAAGTCGGACACTTAACCAACTGAGCCACCCAGGTACCCCTCGAATGTTTGTTTTTTTTAAGTTTATTTATTTTGAGGGAGAGAGTGCATAAGCGGGGGAGGACAGAGAGAGAGAGAGAGAATCCCAAGCAGGCTCTGCAGTGTCAGCGTGGAGCCACACATGGGACTCGATTCACAAATCCCGAGATCATGACCTGAGCTGAAGTCAGACGCTTAACCAACTGAGCCACCTAGGTGCCCCTCATCAAATAGTTTTTGGGTCATTACCATGTTCTACATATAAATGTTAGGGTATAGACAAGGATCCATCCTTCATAGAGTTTTTATTCCAGCAGGGGGAAGACTGACAGTAGGGAATAAACATAAAAAAGAATTAAGTTATACAGTATGTTGGAAGATGATAAATATATGGAAAAAAAAGAAAAAAATAAAACATAGTAATGGGGATTAGGAGTGGATGGGAGGTGGTTTGAGCTTTTAGTTTTAAATAGGATGGTTAGATACACCTCTTTGAAAAGATGACAGGAGTTAGCCATGCAGGTCTCTGGGAGAAGAATGGTCCAGAGAGAAGAGCTGATGTAAAACCTTAAGAAAACATACCTGGTGTGTCTGATAAGAAGCAAAGAGGCCAGTGTGCCCCAGCCAGGAGAGTATGGTAGAGAGGAGGTAAGAGAACTGATGGGGCAGGGAGGTTCATCCTAACAAGCAGGGCCTTATAGGCCACCATAAAGATTTGAACTTTTGCCATCTCTGAAAAAAGGAGCAGTTACAGGATTTTTAGGAAAGGAATGACATAATCTGACTTATATTTTTTTAAATGTTTATTTTTGAGAGAGAAAGAGAGACAGAGTGTGAGCAGGGGAGGGGCAGAGAGAGAGGGAGACCCAGAATCTAAGCAGGCTCCAGGCCCTGAGCTTTCAGCACAGAGCCCAGTACAGGGCTTGAACCCACAAACCATGAGATCATGACCTGAGCTGAAGTCAGATGCTTAACTGACTGAGCCACCCAGTCACCTCTCTGACTTAAATTTTGAAAAGATCACCTTGCTAATAGGCTCCAAGGGTAGAGCCAGGGAGAACAAGTTGGATCACTATTGAATTGTAGTAAGCTAGGAGAAAAATGGACCAGCATAATATGAGGAGAAATTGTAACAAGTGGTAGGATTGTAATTATATATGAAGGTTGACCAGATAGATATACTGACATATTGGATATAATGTTCCTCTCCCTAAGGCTCTCATGATATATTGGCTGAGGCAGATACATAAATAGATGAATCGTCATTACTGCTGGACGAGGTGTACAAATATTTTATAGGGGTGGAAAAATAGGTGTCTGAGAAATATTCCTGGAAGAAGTGAAACCTAAAGGGGAGATTAAAAAAGATAAAGCTTTCTTTTTTAAATTACTTTTATTTCTTTTTTAAGTTTGTTTATTTTGAGAGAAAGAGTACGAGCAGGGGAGAGGGAGAGGGAGACGGAGGGAGAGAGAGAGAGGGAGAGGGAGGGAGAGAGAATCCCAAGCAGGCTCTGCACTGTCAGCACAGAGCCTGAGAGCCTGATGCGGGGCTCAAACTCACGAACTGTGAGATCATGACCTGAGCCAAAACCAAGGGTCAGACACTTAACTAACTGGGCCACCTAAGTGCCCCAAAAAAGACAAAGCTGTAAAGAATGTTTGGAAGAAAAGACATTTCAGGAAGAAGTAACAGTATGAACAGAGGTTCTCGGTAAGAAATAGCATGGCAAGTAGGGAAGGGTGCTGGAGAAGAAGTGAACATAGGATTACTCCAGTATGAGAGATGCAGGCAGATCATGGAGGGCCTTAATGTTATATAGCAAGAGGTTTGAGCTCTGGTCTGTGGGCAGTGGGAAGCTGCTGAAGGGTTTTAAACAGAAAAGTTACGTGGTAATATTTTCCTTTTAATAAAGTAGATGACTCGGATGGTTGTGTGGGAGCCAAGAAGCAAGGTGATGGTTTTATTTTAAATCATTAATGAATCTATACAACCTTAGTGATTCTAAACAGAAACATTAAACTAAGTTTACTTTCTTTAACAAAAATGAATTGGAGCAAGCTCATATTAGCAGTATAGTAGTATTGTGTATATGTGTGTTTCCACACCTATAAATCTAAACCCTACACACCAAAACAACTTCTCTGGCTTTTTATTCCTAGTTATTAGTTATCAAAACCAAGGAGTTAGTTACTTTATGTTTAGTATGTAATGAATGTATACGTGATCTTCTTGTTACATTTCAGTGAAGGGAGTGTTAATTGATAAAGAAGATATTTACAGGTTTTTTTCTAAGTTATGTCTATTACCAACATAAATGGTTTCTTTCTCAGTGATTTGAAAAGTATTATCATTGAGAAAAATCAGATGACCTATCTGTTAACTAACAACAACAACAAAAAGCTCCAAGGTATATTGTATCAGCCAGTTCTAGGATACAAAAACAGTTCAGTACTTTGTGCTTTGTGCAGAAAGGGTAGCTGCTATTTAACCTGTCCCAAAGGCATGTGTGGTTGTACCATAAACCAAGCATGGCGCCTGCTTGTCTGACCTTAGAAATGAAAGTTTAGGAGAGTTAGTATATATGTGCTACATTTTTTCGTATATTCATTGAGCTCCTAGTACAGAAGAAAAGAATCAGTATGACAGTTGGGAGTACTGCAACAAAATAATTATGGTAAGAATTGGGCCCCTGTGATGAATAGGGGCACACAGCAGGTTCTTCCTGTATATTATTTTGTTTAATCTTTGAGACCCTCAGAAAACTGAGGCTAAAGCAAGTTCATGCTGGTAAGTGGTGAAGCAGGGTAAACAGGGTCAACTAGTAGTATGGATGACTTGAATGGGGAAATGGTAGTGCATCAGTGATAGGGGCAAGATAGCACAAAATGGTACCCTCCTGGGCTTGAGGTGCTAGACATAGCGACCTGGGTCTTGAGAGGATTTGTCGTTACTTGAAATTGAGAGTAGGGTTGAAACAATCTTTTTTTTTTCTTTTTAAAAATGTATTTATTTTTGAGAGAGAGAGAGAGAGTGCAAGCGAGAAGGGGAGAGACAGAGAGAGAGGAAGAGAGAGGATCCCAAGCTTGAACCCATGAACCATGAGATCATGACCTGAGCTGAAATCAAGAGTTGTATGCTTAATCGGCTGAGCCACCCCAGGTGCTCCTATACAATCTTTTTTTTTTTTAATATATTTGTGTTGTAAAAAAAATAAAAAAATAAAATAAAAAATTGTGTTGTAAGTTGCCAGCCATGTTAAAGAAGTATCTGGATGATAAAAACAATATTCATTTTTTTGTCTCCAGGCTATTCCCCTACATAATGATGCGGGTATATTAGATGCTCAGAAAATATTTGCTGGTGATAGTGGTAATATGAAACCTGCTTCAGGTTACAACACCTATATAAAGCATATTTTGAAAATAACCAGTTGTGAACTTCTGTTGCTATTTTAATGTCTGAGTTTTTACTAATTATATTTTTAAGATAATTTTATATAAATGCCAAAATCCTTCATCTTCTAACACCTTGAATTACTTTTTATTTTCACATGTACATCTTATTTTTTCATTATGTGTTTTTGCTTTTTATTTATTTTGTTCTTTTTTTTACCTGCCTCTGTTGCATAGAGAAGCTGCAACCAGTTTTGCAATTTTCCAAGTCCCAAACGGATGTCTATAATGACAGTACTAACTTGACATGCCGCAATGGACATCTCCAGTCAGGTGGGTTTAGGTTAACTAACATGGAAGATAATAAAGCTTGCATGCAGAGTAGAGTCCTATATAACCTGATAATGTTGATTTGATTTTATAATGGTTTATTTCATTGGCTTTTGTTTTCACAGGGCTGTGTTGAAAATACAGTATCCCTGTCATTCATGGTATATAAATATGTAGCAAATAGGATATAACCATTCTCAACATGCTTTATTTGCTTATTTTGCAACCACCCATTTTTTGAGATTATAAAATATGAAGGTTCATTTTCCTAAGCTATTAAAATATTCTTTTGTTGCTGTTGCATTTTCAGCATTTGTGGTTTTTTTCATGCATACCTGTACCAAGTTTTCATGAAGTGGTGTTTTTTAAGTCAGAAATTTTAATTTCTCTTTGTTAAATATCAATATTAATTGCACATATTTAATTACAATTTTAATTACTATGCATGAACGTTTTAACATAGTACCTTAGGAAAAATTTGAAGCTGAGTTCACATAGTAAGGGGAAACATTAGAATACTATTATTAACTATGGGTTAAATTTGTTTTCCACGAACTTTGGGGTATCAACTCCTACAGAAGCTTACAGCAGATCTTCATTTCCTAAGTTCTCTGACATCTTGGCTAGTTTTATTGGTGACTTTTTCAGCATTAGTTTCATGTACAGGGCTTAAATTTTATGAAAGTAAACATTGCTTTGTTCAATTTGTAGCAGAAAAACCTTAGTTTAGACTATAAGACAACTGTCTTCTTTATTCATACATAATACAAACCTTCAAGACTTGAATTAAGAAGAATTAAGGTAAGTGGACTGGAGACAATAGGTCATCAGATCTTTCCCTTCTGGCTTTACTTCTCTCTTACGGAGTTCTCATTTTGGTTTGGTCTTCTAGTACAGAGCCCCTTGTGACTGGCTGTATTCCTTTTCCTCCCTGTACATGATTTAAAAAAATAATATTTAAGGTTTATTTATTTTTGAGAGAGAGAGGCATAGTGCAAGCAGGGGAGGGGCAGAGAGAGAGGGAGACACAGAAGCTGAAGCAGGCTCCAGGCTCCGAGCTGTCAGCACAGATCCCAATGCAGGGCTTAAACTCACGAACCGCAAGATCATGACCGAGCCGAAGTCAGACGCTTAATCAACTGAGCCACCCAGGTGCCCCCTTCCTGTACATGATTTAAAACACCATTTCTAGGGGCGCCTGGGTGGCTCAGTTGGTTAAGCAGCCGACTTCGGCTCCGGTCACGATCTCGCGGTCCGTGAGTTCGAGCCCCTCGTCGGGCTCTGTGCTGACAGCTCAGAGCCTGGAGCCTGTTTCCGATTCTGTGTCTCCCTCTCTCTGACCCTCCCCTGTTCATGCTCTGTCTCTCTCTGTCTCAAAAATAAATAAACGTTAAATAAATAAATAAATAAATAAATAAATAACACCATTTCTAATATAGAAATAAATATTTTGCCTGTTTCTCTCAGCCCGGCTATGAAGAGCTGACGTTTTCATAAGGAACTTTTTTAAAAACCAAGAAATGTAAGAATTTACCACATATAAATAATTAAGTTTCTAAGATATAAATTTGAGATCCTAATAATCCTCCAATGTAAACAGCAAAATTTTCTAGCCCTGAAGAGCTGGTATGCCTTTCCCTTGTTTTCTTGCTTCTCTTCTACTTCATTTCACATGTGAGATCCCATTGTATTTTTCTGCCATGCAAGAAACCCAAAACAAAACAAAAAAGCAACTTTCTCTTCCTGATACCTATGTTAAAAAATCAAACCATCTTATTTCAAATCCCCTGTGATCAGTTTTTATATTTATTTATTTATTTATTTTTATTTTTTAAGATTTACATCCAAATTCGTTAGCATATAGTGCAACAATGATTTCAGCAGTAGATTCCTTAGTGCCCCCTACCCATTTAGCCCATCCCCCCTCCCATAGTGATCTGTTTCATCCTGTTTTCTTGATGGGGGTATTTACCAAGTGCACAGCTAATTAATGCAGCACTGGTATTTGATACCCATTGAGTCCTAGTCAATGAACTTGCTTACTCAGGCCTATTTTACGAGTGTCACACACTCCTGGAATATTCTGTGATGTTTCACATGGATGAGTTATTTCATCTCTCTTAGGAAATAGTTATGCGTTATCTATAGTGTCCAGTTTTCAACTCAGAATTTCCAGACATACAAAGAAATAAGAAAGTGTGACCGTTACTTAAGAAAAGAATCAGGGGCGCCTGGGTGGCTCAGTCAGTTGAGCAGCTGACTTCGGCTCAGGTCATGATCTCGCAGTTCTTGAGTTTGAGCCCCACATCAGGCTGCGCTGTTCTGACAGCGCAGAGCCTGGAGCCTGCTTTGGATTCTGTGTCTCCCTCTCTCTCTGACCCTCCCCTGCTTGTGCTCTGTCTCTCCCTCAAAATAAACAAACATTAAAAAATTAAAAAAAAAAAAAAAGAAAAGAATCAGTCACGGGTGCCTGGGTGGCTCAGTCGGTTAAGTGTCCGTCTTCAACTCAGGTCATGATCTCACAGTTTGTGAGTTTGAGCCCCACGTTGGGCTCTGTGCTGACAGCTCAGAGCCTGGAGTCTGCTTCAGATTCTGGGCCTCCCTCTCTCTGCCTCTCCCCTGCTCACACTCTCTCTCTCTCTCTCTCTCTCCAAAATAAATAAACATTAAAAAAAATTTTTTGTAAGGAAAGAATCAGTCAATAGAAATTGACTCTTGAATGGGCCCAGTTGTTGATGTAGCAAAGACTTACGAGCAGCTATTATTAAATGTGTTCAAAGAGTTAAAATACGGCATCAGGGGGCACCTGGGTGGCTCAGTTGGCTAAGTGTCCGACTTCAGCTCAGGTCACGATCTCGCAGTTTGTGGGTTCGAGCCCCGCATCGGGCTCTGTGCTGACAGCTCACAGCCTGGAGCCGGTTTCAGATTCTGTGTCTCCCTCTCTCTCTGACCCTCCCCCGTTCATGCTCTCTCTCTCTGTCTCAAAAATAAATAAACGTTAAACAAAAAATTTTTTTTAATAAAAAAAAATACGGCATCAGTTAGCAAACCTGTGATCTTAGCACATAACATACTATACAATAAAGATAATGGAAATTCTAAAGTTGAAAAGTATACTTGCTAAAATAAAAAAAAAATTACTAGATAACCTCAACAACATATTGGAGATGTCATATGAGAGATTCAATGATCTTGATCCTAGATCAATAGAAACTACTAAATCAGGTGACCCCCAACATTGTCAGAAAGCATATGAGTGTTTGTGTAGGGCCAGGGGCAATAAGGGATGCAGTGCAAATGAGTACAAAGAAACTTTTGGGTAGGATGGAAACATTTTGTATCTTGATTTTAGTGGCTATTTCATCTTTTTTTTTTTTTTAACATTTATTTTGAGAGGGAAAGTGTGAGAGGGGGAAGAGCAGAGATAAAGGTAGAGAGAGAATCCCAAACAGCCTCCACAGCCAGCACAGAGCCTGAGGCAGGGGTCAGTCCCACCACCCATGAGCTCATGACCTGAGCAAAAATCAAGAGTTGGATGCTTAACCTACTGAGCCACCCAGGCATCCTGTCATCTTTATATCTTTATAAACTCAATCAAATTATACATTTTAAATGGATGCAATTTATTACTCATAGATTATACCTCAAAAGGTTGACTAGAAAAGAAATACTGAAAGGCTTGTAAAGAAAGATAGTAATCCTGGGATGCCTGGGTGGCTCAGTTGGTTAAGTGTCCGACTTCGGCTCAGGTCATGATCTCACGGCTAGTGAGTTTGACCCCTGCATTGGGGTCTGGGTGACAGCTCAGAGTCTGGAGCCTGCTTTGGATTCTGTGTCTCCCTCTTTGTCTGCTCCTCCCCTGCTCGTACTGTCTCTCTCTCTCTCAAAAATAAACTTAAAATTTTTTTTTAAATGATAATAGGTTAACACTTTTTTCTTGCTACCGTGTTTTGAACCTACCTACTCTGTTGCCTACTAAACTTTTGCTATTTTTTATGAAAAGTCTGCTGTCTGTTCTCTTAGTTCCTTGTGGAAATTTCTATTCACTTACAATCTTAGGACTGTATGTTTACTGTCTGAAGAAATTCTTCTCCACTCTTTTTTTTTTTTTAATGTGTATTTATTTTGAGAGAGAGAGAAAGAACTTGAGCAGGGGAGGGGCAGAGAGACACGGAGAGAGAGAATGTCAAGCAGGCTCTGCACTTTTAGCGCAGAGCCTGACACAAGGCTCAAACTCACAGACTGAGAGATCATGACCTGAGCCAAAATCAAGAGTCAGACGCTTAACTGAATGAGCCACTCAGACACCCCTCCCTCTCCTTTTTTCCCTCTGAAATGAATCTTTATCTTATCTCACATGCTTTTTTATTTTGGGGTGGGGGACAGATACTCATTTCCTAAGTTCTGTGACATCTTGGCTAGTTTTATTGGTGACTTTTTCAGTATTAGTTTCATGTCCAGGACTTAAATTTTATGAAAGCAAACATTGCTTTGTTCAGTTTGTGACAATAAGAGCAGATTTTGCTCTTTTTTCACACCTTTGCTTTCCTTATTATTTTCCCCTTTTCTAGATTGCTTTCCTGCTTTGTCCTTTAGGGTCACTATCCACTAGTTCTTTGAACATATGGTTCAGAACTTTACATTTATTTACTGGAAGAACCTCTTGATCACCTTTCTCTACTCTAACGTTCTCTTCCTTTGAGTTTCCTTAAAACACTTAGAGGGATTTGATGAAAAACACAAAAATAAGGTTTTTGTCTTTTCTTTAGGCTGTTCTAATTTGCTGACTGATTTAACATTTGTCTTTACTGTAAACATTGTTGCTAATAAACTGATGTTTGTTAGGGAGTATATAAAAATATTAGAAGTAGTAAGATTTGAACATTTGAAAGCCTGTAATGTATGTAGAAGTGCAATATAGGTAGGTCAGGTAACCTTTTAAGCTTAATTGAAAATGTTTTATATGTGTTTATTTACATATATACAGCACATAGAATACTCAGCATATAAAACCACATCTTTGTACCCTTTAAATTAAAAATTGATTGATATTAAATTAATTGATTATTTCCTTTGGTGGGCACAGACTGTGGACTTTCATACTATTTTATAGTCTTGAAAGTTTGGAACAAGGTAATGCAGTGTCCCCCCCCCCCCCCCCCTTCTTCTACAACATAACTTTTTTTTTTTTTCTATTTTTTTTTTTTTCTAAATTTTTTTTTCAACGTTTTTTATTTATTTATTTTTGGGACAGAGAGAAACAGAGCATGAACGGGGGAGGGGCAGAGAGAGAGGGAGACACAGCATCGGAAACAGGCTCCAGGCTCCGAGCCATCAGCCCTACAACATAACTTTAATGCCTTTATTGCATTTTGTTTTTTAAATATTCAGCAACTTTGGGTAATCTTCTTATGTCCTCCTCCTGTCCCCACAAATAAATGTGGTTCTTCTTATTACAAATAAATATTCCTTATAAGACTATTATAATATACATCAGGAAAAGGAAAAACCTAAATACCCATAATCTTGTCCACCAAGTGATAACTCCATGACCACCCTAGTAGATAGTCTAATTGAAATCTTATTTTGAAATATTGCTAATGTAAAAAAAAATAGTATTTAGCTTAGTTTTGCAAATTTGTACCCATCTTTATTTTATAATGTTTAGCCACAGTTTTCTATCCATGATGATTGTACTTTTTCTTTGATAGAAAGTGGAGCTGTTCCGAAAAGAAAAGATCCCTTGACACACACTAGTAATTCACTGCCTCGTTCAAAAACAGTTATGAAAACTGGATCCACAGGTCTTTCAGGCCACCACAGAGCACCTAGTTGTAGTGGTTTATCCATGGTTTCTGGAGTGAGACAGGGACCTGGTCCTGCAGCTGGAACTCATAAGGTATTTGGAGATAGTAACTTTAATTGCTTGCTTAAGATAATAACAAATACTTTATAATATCTTAAAGCATTGATAAGTTTATACAAAGTGGAATGTAATTTTTTTTTTAATCTACAAGAAAAAAATCTATAAGGACAACTTGCTATTAAAAAGTAAATCTTACTTTAACTCCCTTTGGACCTAATTCGGTATTGTTTAGTAAACTGCTTATCCAGTCTGTTTTATATAATGCTATGGAGTTCATTTTAAATTTGTTACTCAGTTGTTTAAGTATATGTACATGTTTTATAACATTAACCACAGAGTTTTGTTAGAATTCTAACAATAATCAAAATTATCATAGTGTCTTTTTATTTTATGGTATCTAAATCTTTCTGGATTAAATCCTCTCGTAAGCCCACTTCATGCCAAATGTAGTTGTGTAGTTAATACCATTTTGCCTTGGAGTAAATACACAGTTTTGGGTTTTTTATATCCTTTTTCCTATTGTTAAGCTTTTAATTCTGTGAACTTGGAGGTTAATTTACTTGTGAAAACTGTTGTTTGTATTTTTACATTATAATTTTGTGTCCTTTAAGAGTACACCAAAAACAAACAGAACAAATAAACCTTCTACCCCTACAACTGCTGTTCGCAAAAAGAAAGACTTGAAGAATTTTAGGAATGTGGACAGCAACCTTGCTAACCTTATAATGAACGAAATTGTGGACAAGTAAGTTTTGCCATCTAAAGTGTTTCATTTAATGGTTTTAGTTTTGAATTTATTTATTTAATATAAGTAAAATAGATAACAAATATCTTGTCAAGGAGCACCTGGAAGCCTTGGTCTGTTAAGCGACCGACTCTTGATTTCATCCCGGGTTATGATCTCACAGTTTGTAAGTTCGAGCCCCACATTGGGCTCCATGCTGACAGCACAGAGTCTGCTTGGGATTCTCTCTCTCCGTGTGTGTGTGTGTGTCTGTCTGTCTCTCAAATAAACTTAAAAAAATAAAGTATCTTGTCTAATATACTTATTTAATTTTTATGTTTTCAGTTACAGTAAATGCAGAAAACCATTGTTTTACTGATTTAATTATACTTTCACAGTTAACATAAAAATAACTGTATTTCAAAAAAAACTTTATTTCATATGGTAGTAACTGAAGCATATTTTGTTGTGGAGCTAACTGTAATTCTCTTTCTTAGTGGAACAGCTGTTAAATTTGATGATATAGCTGGACAAGAGTTGGCAAAACAAGCCTTGCAAGAAATTGTTATTCTTCCTTCTCTAAGGCCTGAGGTAAGCACTTTATATTATCATTTTCCTGTAGCATCATTCATTACTGAATCCATACTAGCAGTAAAGAAATGTGTGAGCTATGCTAGACTGATTAATTCATATAATTCATTTGATGTTTTTAAAAAAGAAAAAAACAGGGGCGCCTGGGTGGCTCAGTCGGTTAAGCGGCCGACTTCGGCTGAGGTCATGATCTCGCGGTCCGTGAGTTCGAGCCCCGTGTCGGGGCTCTGTGCTGAAGGCTCAGAGCCTGGAGCCGGTTTCAGATTCTGTGTCTCTCTTCTCTGACCCTCCCCCGTTGATGCTCTGTCTCTCTGTCTCAAAAATAAATAAACGTTAAAAAAAAAAATTAAAAAAAAAAAACAAAAACATTAGCAATTGATGTTGACTGGTTATTAGAGGAGAATGACTATAATGGTTCCTAATAACCAATCTATTTTTAACATTCAGAGGGAAAAGTAGGTAACAAAATAATTTTTATATCGAGGGAAGAGGAATTTAAAATTAAGAGACAAATCATACTGCAGACAAGGGAAGTTAAGATAAAATTATGAAGTTTGAAGAGAACTATTTTCTGTCAAAGTAGAGTTGAGATACCATGTTATTTCAGTTTCAGGTGTACAACATTGACAACTCTGTACATTAAGTCGTGCTCACTATGATAAATATGGTTATCATCTGTCACCATACGATGTTACTACAGTAGAACTGTCTATAGTCCCCATGCTGTGTTTTCATCCCTGTGACTTACTTATTTTAAAACTGGAAGCTTGTACCTCTTAATTCCCTTCACCAGTTTTGCTCACCCCTCAACTCCTTCCCCTCTGGCAACCACCTGTTTGTTCTCTGTATTTATGATTATGTATCTGTTTGTTGGTTCTCATTGTAACAACAACCAAAAAATGATAATTGTGTGAAGTGAAGGATGTGTTAACTAACCTTATTTTGGTAAATATTGTTCAATATATGTATGTATCAAATCATACCGTACACGTTTAACTTAGCGTTATGTCTGTTATATCAAAGTAAAACCAGAAAATGTTAAAAACAAAAAAAAAATGCCACAGTAATCAAGATAGTGTGTCTTTGGCAAAAGAATAGACAAATAGATCAGTAGAACAGACTAGAGAGCCCAGAAACACAAGAGACACAAATATCATCAGTTGACAAAGGCACAAAAGTAATTTGATGGAGAAACTATGGTGTTTTCCACAAATGGTGCTGGAACAAATAGGCATCCATGTGAAAAATAATTCTAGAACTGTACTTTCCCACCTTTCATAAAAATTAATTCAAATTGGTTATAGACCTAAATGTGAAAAGGCAAACCTAACTGTAAAACTCCTAGAAGATAATATAGGAAAAAAATCTAGGTCATCTTTTGGTTTGAGGATAGCTTATTAGATATAACACCAAAAGCACGATCCTTAAAAGAAAAATTGGTAAGTTGAACTTAATTAAAATTAAAAACTTTTCTGTGAAAGATGTTAAGAGAATGAGAAGACAAGCCACAGACCAGGAGAAAATCTTTGCAAAATATATTACATGATAAAGGACTGGTATCCAAATATATACAAAGAACTTTTAAAACTGCACAGTAAGAAAACAAATGACCCAGTTAAAATGTGGGCATAACCGTAAAATACCTAGGAATAAATATAACCAAAAAGGTGAAAAACCTATACACTGAAAACATTAGAAAGCTAATGAAAGAAATTGAAGAAGACAAAAAAAAAAAATGGAAAAATATTCCATGCTCCTGGGTAAGAAGAACAAATATTGTTAAAATGTCAATACTCCCCAAAGCAATCTACATATTCAATGCAATACCTATCAAAATAACACCAACATTCTTCACAGAGCTAGAACAAACAATCCTAAAATTTGTATGGAACCAGAAAAGACCCAAATAGCCAAAGCAATCTTGAAAAAGAAAACTAAAGCTGGAGGCATCACAATCCTGGACATCAAGTAGAATTACAAAGCTGTAATCATCGGGGCGCCTGGGTAGCTCAGTCAGTTGAGCATCCGACTTCCGCTCAGGTCATGATCTCGCGATTTGTGAGGTCGGGCTCTCTGCTGACAGCTCAGAGCCTGCAGCCTGCTTCGAATTCTGTGTCTCCCTCTCTCTCAGCCCCTCCCCTGCTCATACTCTGTCTCTCTCTGTCTCTCAAAATTAAATAAATGTTAAAAAGAAAATTAAAGGAAAAAAGCTGTAATCATCAAGACAGTATGGTATTGACATGAAAACAGACACTCAGATCAGTGGAACAGAATAGAAAACCCAGAAATGGACTCACAGACATATGGCCAACTAACCTTTGACAAAGCAGGAAAGAATATCCAATGGAATCAAGACAGTCTCTTCAGCAAATGGTGTTGGGAAAACTGGACAGCGACATGCAGAAAAATGAACCTGGATCACTTTCTTACACCATACACAAAAATAAACTCAAAATAGATGAAAGACCTAAATGGAAGACAGGAAGCCATCAATATCCTTGAGGAGAAAGCAGGCAAAACCTCTTAGATCTTAGCTGCAGCAACTTCTTACTAAACACGTTTCCTGAGGCAAGGGAAACAAAACAAAAATGAACTATTGGGACCTCATCAAAATAAAGAGCTTCTGCACAGCAAAGGAAACAATCAGCAAAACCAAAAGGCAACCGACAGAATGGGAGAAGATATTTGCAAATTACATATCAGATAAAGGGTTAGTATCCAAAATCTATAAAGAGCTTCTTAAACTCAACACCCAAAAACCAATCCAGTGAAGAAATGGGCAAAAGATGTGAATAGACACTTCTCCAAAGAAGACATCCAGATGGCCAACGAACACATGAAAAAATGCTTAACATCACTTGTCATCAGGGAAATACAAATCAACACCACAATGAGATACCACCTCAAACCTGTCAGAATGGTTAACATTAACAACTGAGGCAACAACAGATGTTGGCAAGGATGCGGAGAAAGAGGATCTCTTTTACACTGCTGGTGGGAATGCAAACGGGTGCAGCCGCTCTGGAAAACAGTATGGAGGTTCCTCAAAAAATTAAAAATAGAACTACCTTGCGACCCAGCAGTTGCACGACTAGGTATTTATCCAGGGTATACAGGTGTGCTGTTTCGAAGAGGCACATGCACCCCCATGTTTATAGCAGCACTATCAACAATAGCCAAAATATGGAAAGAACCCAAATGTCCATTGATGGATAAAGATGTGGTGTGTGTGTGTGTGTGTGTGTGTGTGTGTATACATACAATGGAGTATTACTCGGCAATCAAAAAGAATGAAATCTTGCCATTTGCAACTACATGGATTGTAGTATTGTAATCATTTTTTTTAATACTTATTTTTTTTTTATTAAAATTTTTTTTTTTAACATTTATTTATTTTTGAGAGAGAGAGAGACAGAGCATGAACGGGGGAGGGGCAGAGAGAGAGGGAGACACAGAACCGGAAACAGGCTCCAGGCTCTGAGCCATCAGCCCAGAGCCTGACGCGGGGCTCGAACTCCCGGACCGCGAGATCGTGACCTGGCTGAAGTCGGACGCTTAACCGACTGCGCCACCCAGGCGCCCCTTAATACTTATTTTTGAGAGAGAGCATGAGCAGGGGAGGGGCAGAGAGAGAGGGAGACACAGAATCTGAAGCAGGCTCCAGGCTCTGAGCTGTCAGCACAGAGTCCGAAGTGGGGCTCAAACTCATGAACCACAAGATCATGAACTGAACCGAAGTCAGACGCTCAACCGACTGAGCCACCCAGGTGCCCCCAAAATAAAGTTTTTTTGAAAGTTGAATATCTGCCAGATCCTTTGTCCCCTTCTCTCTCTGCCCCTCCATGACTCGTGCTCTCTCTCTCTCTCTCTCTCTCTCTCTCAAAAATATATAAACAATAAAAAAAAATTTTGTTAAGTATTAGCCATTTCATATAGTTCAACTTAAAAATACATACTCTTTCACTATTAAGCAAAGTGATATCAGTCTCGTGCTTCACACTTGACTCTTTGCCATGCCTGGTGTCTTTGAGTCTGGAGACTCAGGTTTAATATCTCTAAAGAACAAGATTTTTGCCTCCTTTGTTTGTGAAAGAGGAGTACTTGGATCTTGGTGATCTTGGTGGGGGGGGGGGGGTGGGCACCTCAGTTTAGTTGTTCCTCATACAAACTTTCAAGCAGTTCCTCTGTGGCTGTCCGCCTTCCTCCTGCTTTCTCTGATACATCATACTTCCACGTCCTGACGTTTTCCAGGGTTTTTGTTCACTTCCACTCACTGCTGGTATCTAGGTATCCCTTTACAATCAGGCACTTAGGTTTTAGCTCCATCACCTCTGCAAAATAATTTACCACACTTTGTCCGTTCTCTCTCTACAAAAATTTTTGTGTCTTCTGTTTTTTCCTTTTGTGTTCTCTTTATTTTGAAGATTTATATCTTCTTTTTTCATCTACTATTTTTTTGGTGAGATTTCCAAAGGAAGTAGAGAAGCATATGTGTTCATTATGTCTTGTTTAACCAATTTGCTTTAATTTTCAATGAGATTCTTAAAAACTTTGTTTTCTTCTGTTTTTAATAATTACACCAATTTATTGATTGTATGTGTTCTCCTTAGAGCTCTGAGGAGTTCTGTTTAGGAGGATGCTACGGAAAAATGCTTTTTTTTTTTTTATTTTTAACAATTATTTTTTAGAGAGAGAGACAGAGTGCAAGTGGGGGAGGGGCAGAGAGAGAGAAAGACAAAGACAGAATCTGAAGCAGGCTCCAGGCTCTGAGCTGTTCACAGATCCCTATGCAGGGCTCGAACCCACGAACCATGCGATCATGACCTGAGCCAAAGTCAGATGCTCAACCAACTGCACCCCCAAACGTCCCCAAAATGATGCTTTTCAGATGACAGACTTAAAATGTTTGGGAAAAAAAGTGTCTCCAGAATCATAGTTGTGAACTAAAGTATATGATTTTAGTTGTTCACAGGGCTTAGAGCTCCTGCCAGAGGATTGTTACTCTTTGGTCCACCTGGAAATGGAAAAACAATGCTGGTAAGAATTCTTTTAGAATTTGAATGTTCTGTTTAGATAATTAGAGATAATGTTATGAAAAAAAGTTTATATTGCCTCTGAGTTATTTTTTAGTATATGTGCTGCCGAAGCGTGCACAACCCGAGTTATTTTTATGATTTGCTTTTGGTTATAATATACTTCTCCTAAGTTTTTTTTTTTTTAAAGTTCTTTTTTTTAACGTTTATTTATTTTTGAGACAGAGAGAGACAGAGCATGAACGGGGGAGGGTCAGAGAGAGAGGGAGACACAGAATCGGAAACAGGCTCCAGGCTCTGAGCGGTCAGCACAGAGCCTGACGCGGGGCTCGAACTCATGGACCGTGAGATCATGACCTGAGCCGAAGTCGGACGCTTAACCAACTGAGCCACCCAGGCGCCCCTTCTCCTAAGTTTTTAAACATGTTTTCAATGAAGAAGTAGATGGAAAAACACATTATGTTCTCTTCAGTAGTATGTTTTGGAGTGGTTAAATTTAAGTGTAGTTTTCATTATTTTCCCAAGTTAAATAATAACATTTTTACCTCAGAAAAGCTTGCCTTACTATATTCTGTATCTTCCTAGCCCTTGATTTTTTTTTTCTTCCTATCTTAACAGCTTTATTTAAATATTCAGCAGAGCGGGTGCCCAGGTGGCTCAGTCTGTTAAGCGTCTGACTGTTGATTTTGGCTCAGGTCGTGGTCTCAACGGTTAGTGAGTTTGAGCCCCATGTCAGGCTCCCAGCTGGCTGTGTGGAGTCTGCTTGGGATTCCCCCTCTCTCCTCTCTCTCTCTCTGCCCCTACCCCCCCCCCCTCTCAAAATAAATAAAATAAATAAATAATCAGGATAACACACTTTTTCTTTTTTTATTGAAGTATAATTTACATACAACATTTTTTTTTCCAGTATCCTTTTGCCCAAGGTTTTACTGGGATCTGGATACCTCTTTCTCCTGTATAGCTCTTTTAGAGGGGAAAAGTAAAGAGGAAAAGAGTTTAGCTGTTTCTCTTTCCCCAACCAGTTATCTTTCTATAACTTAGAAGGGAATTAACACCCTTTTTTTTTAACCACTCCTTATCCATCTCCCTTAGAAAAAATAGGGAGAATGGAAAGAAGCATAGCTCTTCCTAGACTTTTTCTTCATTGCTGAGAAGAAACACACTGATTGCCACATATCAGGAATCATGTAATATTTTATATTTTTGGAAAGTCTTTTTTAGTGTTTAAGTTGATCAAATGTTCTTTTATTTAAAAAAAAATTTTTAATGTTCATTTGAGAGAGAGACAGACAACACGAGTCGGGGAGGGGCAGAGAGAGACGGAGAGAGAGAATCCAAAGAGGCTCCAAGCTGTCAGCATAGAGTCTGACGTGGGGCTCAAACCCACAAGCCATGAGATCATGACCTGAGCTGAAGTTGGATGCTTAACTAACTGAGCCACCCAGGCGCCCCTCAAATGTGGTTCTTTGTAATGTTTTGCCCTTGTGATTTTTAAGGCTAAAGCAGTAGCTGCAGAATCCAATGCAACCTTCTTCAATATAAGTGCTGCAAGTTTAACTTCAAAATATGTGAGTGTTCTTTTTCCAGTATTGTCATATTTTATGTTGCTGTCTAGATGTTACTAAGTATAAATGGTAATAACATTACACAAAAAATATTTTTGAGTTTTATATCTATTATTTAGCTCTGATGGACATTAATCACTCTTCAAAAGACAAAGTTAGGCTTTTTTGAAGTTAGGATTGTGCTCTCAAATACTGTTTTAATTTGCTGGGGCTGTGTAACAAAGTACCATAAACACAACAGAAATTTATTGTCCTATAGTTTTGAAGACTAGAAATCCAAGATCAGATATTCGCTGAGTTCTCATTTTTATAAAATAATTAAAAGTAACTGTAAAATGATATCTCTTTTCTTAGTTATATTTTACTTTCTATGTGAAATTTTATAAGTGAAATTGTTATTAAAGTAGATGTACCCAACATGATACACATAGTATAATGGAAAACACTGTCTTGGAAGTTAGGAGATAGGGATTCCAACTTAACTGTTGGGTACTGAGCTGGTGTTAAGAAAAGAAAACTTTTAGGCCTTATTTATAAAGTGTTGATGTTGTCAGCAGGTGATCTCTCACGGGGGTCCTTCAGAATATTTGCTTTGTGATTCTAAATCTGAGGCCATTCTTTTTTTTAAAGAAATTTTCAATTAAAAAAATAGATGCCACCTAGAGGACAGAAGAGTTTTTACAGTGGATTACCCCAAACCTCATGAACCTTTCATGAGTTGATTTTAATGCATAGAATTGTTTTATTATAGCATTTCATCCCCTGGAATGTCGCAAGGGGTGTTCATAGATCTCCTTGGCTATCTAGAAATACTTTTATACTTATTGACAGTGATATTGTGAGAGTTAATTTAAGTAAGTTTAGTTTAGTAGAGCACTTTGCAACTTACCTAGTTGTATGAATATACCCTACAACCAAGGGCTTAAGAAATATGTACAGTGTCTGTTTCTCTCTCCTAATATTCCATCTTCTCACTAGTTATACCCCTAATAGCTATTCCATTCTCAAGTCTTAAGAATGTAGGGTCAAGCAAAGCAGAGATGTATTTCATTTTTTAAAGTACTTACCGGACCAGTCTAGGGGTCAGCACCAAAAAAACCCCAAAAAAACCCAAAAAACTTATCAGACTGTATTAAATAATAGTCTTTTTTTTTTTTTTTTTTTTTTTTTTTTAATAAGCGATGGTTCAGTAACCTTCCTCCCACGATTCCTTAAACCAAATCTTTGGTTGTTGCAAAGAAAGGAAATTCCTAGATGTAAGACTTTTAATCGGGAAATTTAAACAGCTGGAATAATGTTGCATTTTATGTGTATTACAGTGTATAATGCCTTGTTTTTAGGTGGGAGAAGGAGAGAAATTGGTGAGAGCTCTTTTTGCTGTGGCTCGAGAACTTCAGCCTTCTATAATTTTTATAGGTAAGAAAATGTTTTCTAACTAAGTTAGTTGAATATTTATGAAATTCCCTTCTCCAAGTTTGAGAGATATAATGAAAGAGAGTATTCAGAAGGAACACATTTTAAAGAAGTGCAAAGTTAAAGACTAATGAATTGTGCAGGACCTACAATATTAATAACTTAAGTAGTAAACTAGATTAATCTCAGATGACTGGTGTTGTGTGGCTTTAAGTTAAAGTCTTACCCTTTTGTTTCCTTTAGATGAAGTTGATAGCCTTTTGTGTGAAAGAAGAGAAGGAGAACATGATGCTAGTAGACGTCTAAAAACTGAATTTCTAATAGAATTTGATGGTGTAAGTATTGATTATGGTATTTTTAAGGTGGTAGCATCTTAGTGTAGATATTTTCAAATTAAATGACTCAAATTAGAAATACAGATTTTATTGTATTTTTGTTATTACTTTACCTAAAAGTACTGAAAAATTTTTTTGTCTTACAGGTACAATCTGCTGGAGATGACAGAGTGCTTGTAATGGGTGCAACTAACAGGCCACAAGAGCTTGATGAGGCTGTTCTCAGGTAGGGGGATTTATGTAGAAACACACATCGATTACAGGTGTATTTGCTCCTGTGTTCATCTCACATATGTCTTATTTCCTTCACTCTCAATTTGAAGACAAATTATTTCCCTCCTGGTATTCATCCTTTGGCCTCTTGTTACCTACTAAAGATTTTGAAGGCAGAGCCAACATGATACCACGAAAACTAGTTTTCACTTTGGTTGCAGGCAAATTGTTTATTTCTTCTGATTAGGATTAAATTATCTTAAAACACCAGAATTGATTCTTACTTTTCTTTTAGTTGGCTTCATGAAAAGCCAATAAAAGCAGGATTCATGGAAATTATGTTCTGTGTTCTTGTATGATTGAACAAATTTATTCCCTTCCCACTAGAAGGATGGTTTGACTCAGCATAAAATTCTTGGGCCTCCCTTTCTTGGCCTGACGAATTTATTACATTGCTCCATTGTTTCTAGGATTAAATGTTGCAGTGTAGAAGTCTGAAGCCAGCCTGCTTTTTATTCACATTTATGGATTAACTTGATTTTTTTCTCTTTATTGGATATAATTTTTAACTATTGAAATCTAGTTATTTGAAAAAGATGTCGATCTGTGTTTATTTTTTCTGGGATTTGGTGTTTGTTTAAATTGAGAGTTAGGAATCTCTTTTGTTTTAGGAAAGTTATTTTGAATACTACCTTTAATTGTTTTTCCTGATTCATTATTCTGGTTTTTTTTTTCTTTCACACAATTTATGCATTATGTTGCCTCTTTTTGTCTTCCTTATCTTTAATTTCCTTTCTAGTCCTTTTTAACTCTAATGTCTTTTTTTGTTTGTTTGTCTTCTTGTTTGTTGTCCTTATTTCCTACTTAGTTTGTGTCTGAACTTCTTTGTGCTACCATTGTAACCTCTGTGTCTTTGGTGGTTTTCTTCTTCGCTTTCGTTGCTTTCTGGATCTCTGCAATCCCATTTTTCATCTTCTATTGTCTTATTTCCTTGAGCTTTTGTGTGTCATTGCCTTGAGACACTTATATCTCATTGAGCTCTTGTTTTGTAAAAAACTTTTTTTTTTCATTAAATAATTTTATTTCACAGAAAGTTACTTGGTCACAAATTTAATTTGCTCTATGGCAAAATCTTTTTGTGTATGTTCTCTATATTTATTGTAACCTTTTCCCTCTTTTTTTTTTTAGCACTTAAAAGAATAGCCATGTGCTTTTGCCTGTTTGGTTACTATTTTTATTTGAATAAAGGGGAGTTTTCTTGGCAAACCTAGTTTTGGAGTGATACTCTAGGAGAAGAGCTACCGAGCAAGTATCTTGAGTTGTCGTATGAGTAGACTGGACCATCAGGCAGTCTCCCTGAGTCACAATCAAACCGTACCTGATGAAGATTAGTCCACGCAAGACAGTTTGTGATCTTGCCAGGCTGATTGATGTTTTCTTACAAAGATGATGTGTCTTTGAGTTTCTTCGTTCAGCCCCACCTGCCTTGCAGTTCCCCTGCTTCTGCCTGACTAGGTTTCACATGATATGCAGAGCCGTTCTTCACATGCTTGTTTAAATATGGGGAGGTTGGCTTTATTCCTCCTGAGTGTGCTCTGTTTCCTTTGGAAAACTCTGTGCTCTGATAGCCGTGTCTGGAACCTCCAGCAACAGATGCTATGTGTACCCTCCTTCATCGGTATAATTTTCACTGCCCTAGGCAGCCCTTCTTCATACACTCTAGTTGTGTAAATGTTACCTGAGTTTGTTGATAGTGAAGTTTGCATATCTGTTTCTGTGGTCCTTGTTGATTTTAATTGTTTTCCCTTTCAAGAAGACAGTGGAGATCTCTATTCTCCTCATATCAGATTTTTTGTTTTAATAGCTCTCATATGTTTGTATTAAAAACATATGAGAACTTGACAATAGTGAATTAAGGAATTTTAAACATTATCTAGAGAGTTGTAAAGAGTAACTCAAGGGGCACCTGGCTGGCTTAGTCGTGTGCCTCTTTATCTTGGGGTTATGAGTTCAAGCCCCACGTTGGGTGTAGAGATTATGTAAAAATAAAGTCTTAAAAAAAAAAGTAACTCAAAATAACTCTTCATTTTAATGACTACTAAAATGCATTCAGATACCTTGAGTATAACACTTAAAACTTTTTTTATTGTTGGGGCGCCTGGGTGGCTCAGTTGGTTGAGTGTCTGACTTCGGCTCGGGTCATGATCTCACAGCTCATGAGTTTAGCGTCGGGTTCTGTACTGACAGCTCAGAGCCTGGAGCCTGCTTCAGATTCTGTGCCTCCCTGCCTCGCTGCCCCTCCCCCAGTCGCATTCTGTCTCTGTCTCAAAAATAAATAAACATTAAAAAAAAAAAACTTTTTTATTGTCATTTGCTGCTTGAGTGGAGTTACCTGTAAATTCAAATCTATGTTTCTGAAGTTGTTTGAATCCTTTTTTTTAGGCGTTTCATCAAACGGGTATATGTGTCTTTGCCAAACGAGGAGGTATGTATCTATGTCTGAATTTTTTTTTTTAACATTTTTTATTTATTTTTGAGACAGAGAGAGACAGAGCATGAATGGGGGAGGGGCAGAGAGAGAGAGGGAGACACAGAATCGGAAGCAGGCTCCAGGCTCTGAGCCATCAGCCCAGAGCCCGACATGGGGCTCGAACTCACGGACTGCGAGATCATGACCTGAGCTGAAGTCGGCCGCTTAACCGACTGAGCCACCCAGGCGCCCCCTGAATTTTTTTTTTTAACATGGAAACAAGGACTACCATCTTGACAATATTGATCTTCCAATTATTGGTACAGCCAGATTGGAAATCAGTTTGGCAATTTCTTAAAAAGATAAATGTAAACTTACCATAAGACCCTATAATTCCATGAAAACATGTCTACACAAAGACACATATAAGAATTTTTATAGCAGCATTATAAATAATAGCCAAAAACTGTAAGGAGTGTAAAATTTTCATCAATTAGACAATGGATAAACAAATATGGTATATGCATTTAATGGAATACTGTTTAGCAATGAAAGGATTGAGATACTTAACACATGCTGTAATATGGAAAAACCTCAAAAACATACTAAGTGAAAGATACCAGATGTAAAAGATAACCTATCATATGATTCCATTTATATGAAATATCCAAAAAAGGCAAATTTCTAGAAACAAAGGAAACCGTGGTTTGCAGAGGCTGTGGGTGGGAATGGGAACTAAGTGTAAATAGGCGTGATTGAACTTTTTGGGGTGTTAGAAATGTTCTAAAAGTGGAGTATGGTATGGTTGCAAAACTATATATTTATTAAAAGTCACTGAATGTTACACTTAAAATGGTGAGATTAGTGTTATATGAATTCATACCTCGAGAAAAGTGTTTTTTTAAAAATTGTGGTTGTCTAGCTCAGACCTTAACATCCTTGATAGTAGCAGCAGCTAATTCCTTAGTGCTTTATTTGGATTATCTTTAAGTCTCTTAAGAGCTCTCAAAAAATGGTCGTTTTAACTCCAATTAACAGACATGAGCGAGGCTCTAAGAACTAGAGTGATTTGTGTGTGATCATTCAGCTCGTAAATGAGGGTCAGGATTTGAATCTAGTTTTTGGATATTTCATTAAGCTAATTCTTGAGACTGATAATTCTTTAATATTTCTTTTTAGACACGACTACTTTTACTTAAAAATCTATTATGTAAACAAGGAAGCCCATTGACCCAAAAAGAACTAGCACAACTTGCTAGGTGAGTAATTTGATTTGGTCTATCTTAAAGTTTTTTCTTTTATAAAGAAGTCTTTTTCTTTTTTGTTTAAAGTAAACTCAAGTGTGAAATGAGTAATTTATTTTTCAGAAAACTGCTCGTCTCATCCTCTGCTTCCTTTGTTTTTTCTTATCTCTCATTGTTAGATATGGTATCTAAATTTAAATTTCTAGATCCTCTACAAGACATGACCTAAATATCTGATAGTAGTACATGCTTTTTATAAATTTATTAAAACTTATAAGTGGTATTAAAATAGTTTAAAAATTTTTAAGACACTTACCTCTGCCCACACCAGCACAAATATTCTCATATAAATTTGTTCTTTATATTACACATAATTTTTTTAACTTTCACATCTTCTAAGTGGTGTACTTAAGTAGAAACTGAATATGGGAGGTGCACTTGTTGAATTTTAGTCTCTGAAAAATCTCACAAAGTAATTTAAATATTCAAGAAGTATGTGAATAGCTGGTAATTTTAGTAAATACTCTGAGTCCCAGATAACCTATGAAGAAAGAATAAATTCAATACTTGGAAATAGTGAAGTTCTTCTTTGTTGTTCCAGTAAAGAATTCAGCTAATAATGTTTGATCTCTATAGTTATTTAACATAGTACATGATAAGTAAATGCTTTCTTTTCGTGTTTTATTTTCTTCTTCCCCTTTGCCCTCCTAGTTCTTAGTTCCCTTTGATAATCTCTTGGCTGCCCAGGACTCTCCACTGTGGCATCCCATTCAGGTGTGCCTCTTTTTGCCAATGTCTTCTACCCCAGACCCGTCCTTTACCTTGTCTGTCCTATATTTAAAGAAATGTACCTTGGACACCTGGCTGGCTCAGTCAGTAGAGCATGCAACTTTTTATCTCAGGGATGTGAGTTCAGGCCCCATGTTAGGTGCAGAGCTTACTTGAAAAATTAAAAAATATATATTCTTAGTTAAAAAAAAGAAAAGGAATCTACCTTGACTGGCAGTGTTCTTTGTCAAGGTAAAGAAACATTCATTTCATTAACTTACTTACAGAGCAATAATTAATGGTTATGTATCAGTTGGCCAGCAATGGCTTATGGCTGTTACCTTTCCAGGGGATGTATTTATAATCTAATGGAGCTTCCTGGACATATAATATGCCTTAATGTAAAGAAATGATTCTTATGATGAAAATTTGAGACATTCATTCTAAGGAGCCTTGCCTGCCATAGATGGTTTTCTTTGTTTTCAGCAAGTGGGCCTTTCTGTGCCCTTAAAATCAAAGTGTGTAGCTGTCTGCTTGATGACAGAGGCAAACTAGATTTTACACTCTTTCTACATGGAGGATTTTAAATCTGCCAAGATGAGAATCATTTGCTCTTTCTTCCTTCCCATTCTCAGAATGACCGATGGATATTCAGGAAGTGATCTAACAGCTTTGGCAAAAGATGCAGCACTGGGTCCTATCCGAGGTATGTGTACAGAGCTTGAGACATTTAGACCTATTTATTAGACCACTTTCGAAGTTTAGGAAGCCCTATTGAGAGGTGTTTTTTAAGTAGTAGTAGGAAAGCATTGAAGCTGCTGGAAAACTTGATATGAAGTAGTTTCTTTTTCTTGTTTGTTCTTTTTAATTTTTTTTTAATGTTTATTCTTGAGAGAGAGAGCGAGAGAGAGGGAGACAGCACAAGGCGGGGGAGGGGCAGAGAGAGAGAGGGAGATACAGAATCCAGAGCAGGCTCTGAGCGCTGAGCTGTCAGCCCAGAGCTCAATGTAGGACTTGAACTCATGAACTGGGAGATCGTGACCCAAGCCGAAGTCAAGACACTTAACCACTGAGCCACCTTGGTGCCCCAGTATGAAGTAGTTTCTAGACTGAGTGTCCACAAACTTTTCAGTGAAGGGCCTGATAAATATTTTAGGCTTGTGGGACCACATAGGCTCTCCATTGCATATTCTTTTTGTTTTTTGTTTGTTTTTATAAAAAAACAAAAATGTGAAACCATTCACAGCTCACAGACCATACAAAGACAGTCCATGGGTCAGTAGACCATGACCCCTATTATAAACAACAGGTTTCAGTTGTTTTTTTTTTTTAATTAAAAAATTTTTTATTGAAATATAGTTAATATACAAGATTATATTCGTTTCAGGTGTACAACATAGTGATTAGACAGCTCTGTACGTTAAGGAGTGCTCACCATGATAAATTACCATCTGTCATATGTTTCACTTCTTGATAGTAGGTAGCCAGCAGAAAACCCAAAGGAAAAGAAAACATTTTTAAGCAAGCAAAAAAAAAATAAAGGGAAAATGTTCTTTTCTGGTTTTGGGCTTTTTTCAACTTGAGTAATCTGATTATCACTTGAAATTAAAGTGTGTAAGAGAAGTTTTTACTTGTATTATTATTTGTTATCTTTTGAGGAATTGCTTTGTGTTGATTCCTATTTGTTGTTTCTGAAATACCGTTCTGATACCACTTTAGACTAGATATTCTCAGCTGCTTTTCCACAGGCGGCATCGGCAGTGGATGGGTGATGCTCTTAACTATGCACTCAGATTGCTGGCTGTGGTAATAAAATAGAACATGGAACATGCAGCTTCTAGAACACATCTCCTGCAGTGAGACAGTGTACTGACTCGGAATTGCTGCTTTGGAGCAAAATAAGTATAACCTTGAGAATATATTTTGAGATTCTGGCAAAGCATTCTAGTCAAACTCTTACTGCCAGAGGTACAAAATCTTGTTCAAATAGTGGACTCAAAACAGTAGCTAATATAAAAACCATTTGTATTTTTTCCAGAATGTTTTAGCTATTAATTCGGAAGCAGACAAAAGCTGTTGGCTTAAAAAAAAAATAACCTAAAGCCTTTGTAAAGAACAAGTTGAATCTTTTAAGTTCAATCTCAAATTGGTAAAATTTATGACTCCTAGGCAATATGCAAAGAAATTGAATGCCTCCCAGTTACTCCTAAGAAGGAATGTTATTCTAAGCATTTATAAATTGTGCTTAATATTTTGTGTCTTCCTTTTAATACAAATAATTTATATCAAACATGTACTTTTAGATCATTTTACTTGGTTTTGCTTTTCAGCAATTTAAACTTACAGACCTTTTTTTAAAAGTGGCTGTCTTATATTTTACAGAACTGAAACCAGAACAAGTAAAGAATATGTCTGCCAGTGAGGTATACTGTTCTATAATTTTCTTTGCTCTGGTTCTCTATATTGTAAGACTTCTCTTTTGTCTGGATTTTTGTCTGTGATTTGGTTAGAAGCTAGAAAAAGTTCTTTGTTTCATTTCAAAATCTAGAGGCATATCAAATTACAGTCTCTTACAATGTTCTTTGGTAATGGACAAAAAATATTGTACATAGTCATTAGGTCATTTTCTATCAAATCATGTTATGTAACTACTAAACAGAAGAAAATCATAGAAAACTTGAGGATTTTACTCTTTGTAACAAGTTAATCCCTTCATATTCTATTAGTTTTTCAGTGTTTGTTTTCCTCCTTATAAAAACAATACCAATGTAATGTGATTCATTACAGTTTCTTAGTGTGATAGGCCCTCTTATGAGATGCTAACGCATTTCTTTTTTTTTTTTTTTTTTTAATGTTTATTTCTGAGAGAGAGAGAGACACAGAGTGCTAGTGGGGAGGGTCAGAGAGGGAGGGAGACCCAGAATCCGAAACAGGCTCCAGACTCTGAGCTGTCAGCACAGATCCCATCGTGGGGCTCGAACCCACCTGAGCCGAAGTCTGACGCTTAACCAACTGACCCACCCAGGCACCCCCATACTACATTGTTTTTTATTAGTACTGGTGTTGAATTAGACTATTCCAATGGCAAGAGCCTGAAAATACACGTATTTTTAAAATACCATGAATTCGTTCTGATGGAGTACATTTATTCCAGTATTACAGCATAATATCTACTTGAATTTTAATCCCATACTTAAAAATATAACTTTATCCACTATTTTAAAAATATATATGAACCTTATGTAAAAATCTTTTTAATGTTTATTCATTTTTGAGAGAGAGAGAGACACAGAGTGCGAGTGGGGGAGGGTCAGAGAGAGAGGGAGACGCAGAATCTGAAGCAGGCTCCGGGCTCTGAGCTGTCAGCCCAGAATCCAAGGCAGGGCTCGAACCCACCAATGGTGAGATCACACCTGAGCCAAAGTTGGACACCTAACCGACTGAGCCACCCAGGCGCTCCATGTGAACCTTATTTTAAACTAAATGTTAGGAACACTAAAATTAAATATGAAGCTACTGAATGAATTACAAGAAATAACATTACGGTACCTTTTGTGACCTTGTTATAAGTTTTGGTTCTGTATGTTTTATCCAGTTTATTTTTAATCTGATGGTTTTAGTATTAATTATTTGGTAGACTTTTAGCTGTTAGTTCCAAACTTATGAGTAAATATATATAGCATGCTTAAAGCAGACTGGCACTTACATAGTATCCTAGTATTCACAGTATCCATACGGAGACTTAGTTGTGTGTAATGTGTGGATACTGTGTATCCATATGTAAGTGTCCATAGACTTAAAAATACATAAATATTTAATAATGGCATTTTGATATAGAAATTAAGGAAATCTATTTTATCAGTCACATTTATGAGATGAGAGGAAAACAAGTAATTTGGTTTTTAAAATTGTATACTAGAATTTTGTAATTTTTTAAGTTTTATTTTTTTAAAGTTTACTCATTTATTTTGAGAGAGAGAGGGCACACATGTGAGTGAACATGAGTGGGGAGGGTCAGAGAGAGAGGGGGGGAGAGAGAATCCCAACCAGGCTTTGCACTGTCAGTGTAGAGCCCCACACGGGGCTTGATTTCACAAACTGGGAGATCGTGACCTGAGCCAAAATCAAGAGTCGGACACTTAACCGACTGAGCCACCCAGGTGCCCTAAGTATACTAGAATTTTATTTAGTACTACTTTAATAACTAACTGTATTGTCAGGTACTGGTTTGTATACACACGTTTAGGTGAGATGAACTCCATTTGACTTTTCTAGTTTATCAGAATAGAAACAAATAATTGTATTGGAATTCTGTGTTTTTAAAAGTTAATGCTAAAAATTTGGGGTTATAAATTCAGGGTATAATATACTTTGTTTTTAAAGCGCACAGTTTGTATCCAGCTTAACTTTATTATTTCATTATTTTGTTAAGACATCTTTGCTATTTATTTTTCTCTTTCTCAAATTAGCTACCATTTGCTTTTTCCTGTTGTATACATTTGTCTCTTACTAACTTCAAAATATCATATATAAATTCCATATGTATATGTACACCATACTTTACAGTTCAATTAGAATTTCGTCAAAACCTTTAAAACCTTAATTTCTATAATAAATTTTATTCAGGAATATCATAGGTAATACATTTATCATCCTTCCACACTTTGGCCTTTAGGAAGAGCCAGTGTGTGTTTTATAGCTAAATAAGAAAACATGTAGGGCTCATATAGTGATTATGTGGTAACAATATATCCTTTTACTTTTTGACTAAGATTAGGCTACAAGTTACAAATGTGGGTGATTTTCTCAATCTGTGCACATCAAGATATCAGAGCGTGCGTGAAGTATTTAGGTTGGGTTTTATAAGAGTCATAAAAAGAATATATATAAATATCCAGTTGACATTTTATCTCAGATTCTCCTTTAACTTCTTTTTGGGCAAAATACACATGTATATACTACTGACAATTTTTAAAAATGGGTCGTTTCGTGCCAAGCTCCTTTTGGGTTTTAAAAATCTCTCAGTAGATACAGATACATGTTAACTCAGCATTGTTTTGGTCTACATTCTCATAGCCCATTAAAAAGGTCAGAAAATGAGACAAGAAATGTAAAAAGCAATATTTCCTTAAAGTCTCATGTGCTTCTTGTAAACCCTCTTTCCCTTTTTGATAAACATAGCATGAATTTAGCTAGTGAGTGAAACTTGAGAATTCTGAAGGGTGGGATTGTGATTCTTTTTTCTGCCTGTCTATATTTTGTCACATTTTGTATCATGAGTGTTTTCTGTTTTTAAAATGGGAAGATACTATGATTTAAAATGTTAATGCCTAAGGAGCTAAACACATATGTTAGTATAGCATTTTTGTAAGATTTCTTACATAGCAAACTTGCGTACCCTATAATAGGTAAAATAAGATGATTGGCGTGATTTTCTACGAATATATTTATATAGATTTATAACATTAATAAGCAATAGCATCATTACTTCAGTCCATCTTTGGGTTAACTACTGTGTACGTATTCATCATTTGTATCGTCGTGTGTTTTTTTAAAATCTAGATGAGAAATATTCGATTATCTGACTTCACTGAATCCTTGAAAAAGATAAAACGCAGCGTGAGCCCTCAAACCTTAGAAGCATACATACGTTGGAACAAGGACTTTGGCGATACCACTGTTTAAGGAAAGACCTTCATAAGCCTGCAGAACGTTTTTGCTTTCGAAGAGAGTAACACACCATCTTCGTCGAATAGTTATCAGCTACAGAAATTCAGCCTAAGTTTACAGGACTTTTCAGAGTCTTACAATTACTTGTGCACCCCAGCAGATGAACCATACAACAAAGTTAAATAAAATATACAATGCAAATGGAGTATTTTGTTGAAGGCCTTCTTGCCTATGTTGCTAGTTATCCCAATGGGCACTGTAAGTTAGAGCACAACAAAAACTGATTCTGGTCTTCTTTACCAATATAATCATAATGTAAATAATAATTTGTATATTGTGTTGCAGATGAAAGTATTCCAGAGACAGTGAATGGTAGAAGACACAAGCGCCTTTGGTTGTTTGTCTTCTGATGTCTTTTCCTAAAATAGTAATTTTTCTATTTTCCTTTCCTACTGTTGTCTTTACTACAGATTAGAATACCAAACACTCTAAGTTACTTTTTTTTTCTTCCCTCTTTACAAATCCAGTGTGCCAAATGAAACTTCTTCCTATGTAACGGTAAAAGGAAAAAGTGTTTTGAAGATTTTGTTTGTTTTTTTTTCCATCAATCTACAGTCAGGATACAATTCCATTTTCACCTTTCTGTTACCTTGCTGCCAATTTAGAAAGCCATTTGTTGATAGCAACAAAGCAAATCTAGTAAAATAGAAAAGGAGAAGGTTAGAAGGTTTGAGTCACTCTGTCATACAACGTGTAGATCAGTCCTCGTGTGACCTGCAGTATTTTTTTCTAATATATTTGTCAGAAATCTATTGTAGACTGTTAATTTATTCCTAATGGAGTTTATTTTCTGCTAGATTTATTCTAATATTTAAGAAGGCCAATTTTAACTGCCGTAAAAGTGGTTCCTGTGTGAGAGAAGGGAAGTACTGAGAGCTAAGACGTTTCTAATTTATTGCTCATTGCTTTCTTACTGTTTACAGGATAATTATAAGCCAGTGGATCTACCATCTTTTATTCCTAATAATGATTAATCCCTTCAATGAAACTTTAAAAATTACTGAATTTTTATACATTGCGTACATTTTATAGGTTTCTTGTGCTCACTTTGTTAACTGAAAAGTTAGTCTGTTAATCTGCCTTTTGTTCCCCCAAAAATGTACAGTAATTCCGTTTCTTGTTTGTATAAGTATGCCTGGATTTTATTATAAAACTGTCATTGTAGGAAGTAGTGACTCATATCATGGCTTTTTAAATACTGTAATAAAGGCAAATGGATATTTGCCCTTAGTTTACTGGTTAAAAGTTTGTTTACAGAAATTTTCTTTGGTGCTTTTATGTAAGATGTCATGGGTGGAAAGAATAATTTTATAGTAGTAACAAAGATTTTTTCATTTAGGAGAAACACCTTTGGTTTTGAAAGAATACATTAAAAACTTGCCCTGGCTAGATAAGAATTTTATAATGAAAACATACATTCTTCTTAAATTTCCTCTTCTTCCTGTCAAGGATTTATGTAAATATAGAAGATGTATCATTTCTTAAGATAATATGCTATTTGTAGCTGTAATTTAAATGTTTCTTCTAATCATGACCTTAGAACTCCCTAGGTAACAGAAGTGAGGCTTGGGATAAATAGAAAAAAAATTTTTTTTTAAGCCAGAACCATGCCTATTTTCAGTCGTATGTTCTATCTTTTTAAGGTCTCAAACATTAAAGCATCAATTATAAAATCTTGGTAATAAAAGATGATGCAATATACATACCTGATGACAAGAATTGGGAATATCCAAAGTTAAGACATTTTCAATAAAGCTCATAAAATTTCACTTTGTATTTTCATTTAAATAAAGGATTAGCATTATTCATATGTGAATAACTGTTCAGTCATATTAAAGATCTGTGTGCTTCAAGCCCAGCTTTTAAAATATAATCTTTAAAATTATCATGATTCTACCTGCAGTAATTTAATGTAGCTCACTATTTTTATTGGAATAGTTTTTATGTAACAAAGATTTCAAATATTAAAAGGTAGACAAGTTAATATTGTCATAAACACTAAGAATTATATTATTGTATGAATAACCATACAGTATAGAAATTATTTTACTTCCCTGACTAAAGTCTGAAGTTGAGCTTAGAGCTAGAGACCTACTTTCTATGACTTACTATGACCAAGTTTTATTTTAAGCGTTTTTTGTTTTTTTTTTCATAGAAGGATCATGAAAATAAGATAATGATTTAATAGTAGGTGTAAGGAATCGGTCTGGTCATTTTCGATAAAGATAGAAGTTGTCGAGGCTTTCTGAATTAATATTAGATTGTGACCTTTTGGGTTCTGCATTGAGCTCTGTGTCATATTAACGTCATGAAAGGTAATGCTTTAAAACATTCAGCTTTGGTGTGCTCAGGTTAACATGGCAGAGTTTTATAAACTACATTAAAACTTACTGATGTACAGGACTTTGAGCTAGGGGAAAAAGCAGTACTGTCTTTCCAGATAACTTAAGGGTAAAAGCTTATTCTTTTTTATTTTTTGTTAATGTTTTTATTTATTTTTGAGAGACAGAGTGCAAGTGGGGGAGGGGCAGAGAGCAAGGGAGACCCAGAATCTGAAACAGGCTCTAGGCTCTGGGCTGTCAGCACAGAGCCCAATGCAGGGCTCAAACCCACAAACTGTAAGATCATGATCTGAGCTGAGCCAAAGTCGGACGCCCAACTGACTGAGCCAGCCAGGCAACCCAGGTAAAAGCGTATTCTAAGTCAGTCTACCCACTGAGGTTATTAGATTTCTGACTGCTTTGTGCTTGGGAAGAAGTGGAGGAAAAGCAGCTACTAGCTTTCCAATGTAAGTAAATATGCAGCAGTCTTTGTTTATAGGCTAGAATTCTTTATATTTTGTACAAAAATGAATTCTTAAAAAAAATTTTTTTTAACGTTTATTTTTGAGACAGAGAGAGACAGAGCATGAATGGGGGAGGGTCAGAGAGAGGGAGACACAGAATCTGAAACAGGCTCCAGGCTCTGAGCTGTCAGCACAGAGCCTGACGCGGGGCTCGAACTCACGGACCATGAGATCATGACCTGAGCCGAAGTTGGCCGCTTAACCGACTGAGCCACCCAGGTGCCCCCAAAAATGAATTCTTTTGGTAGAATGAGCCTTTTACAGGTTGGTTTTTGACCCTTAAGTCAAAGGATTTTCCTTGAAATGCTTCAAATTTTAATTTGGTCTTTTGTACTTTTCTTCAGAAAAAAAAAATGAATTAGGTTCAGCTGCATAAAGTGGGTTTTTATCCTAATGGAGTGGAAATAAATGATAAATTTTATTTTGCCTTTAACTTGTTTATTTGAAATGTGAGGTTTCAGAGGTTGCAGTCTAGCAGTAGCTTGTATTGGACTAACTCTTGCCAATAATTATAAACTGAATATAAAAAGCAATAATTAGAAGACTCTAGAGAGCAAGCAGAAATAGGCAGAAATTGGACAAAATCATGTACTAGAAGAGATCCACGTTAACTAGCTTTTGCCCCAAGGGCAATTTCCAGTTTGTGCACTGTGCTTAGAAATAGACTTCAAGTAGAATGTAATAGTCTTTCTGGGCTGAGGGGACATTTGGGGCTTGTAGAACAGCTGGAAATTAGGAGAGAAATCTTGAAGAGAATTTCAGAACTATAAGCCCTAGAATATGCCTACAAATTTCTTTCAAATCCTTAGTGAACTCCAAAATTGTACCTGTGCGGTATAATAGTGAAACCTAGCAGAAAGCAATAGTTGAAGTCTAACGAACTGTAGAGAAGAAGTAGCTGCCAGGGGAATACAAAGTTCGAAATTTCCACTAAGAGACGTTTAGTCAGTATTTTGGGTTTCCCATTGAAATCCAAAAAGGACCATAATAAGGAGAAAGCACAGCATCCTAGACCTAAGGACCATACTTTTGTTAGGACTATGGGCAAAAGGATAAACTCACTGTAACAAAGTTTAAAATAAAGCTTTCACAGCATCAAGATTATCCATTGGTAATTTAACAGCTAGCCAGAAGAAAACACATTTTAGAAGAAAATAAAATCCAGAGTCCTCACAACATATCCACAAAGTCCAGTACACAATAAAAAATTAATCATACAAAGAAAAAAATCCATAATCAATATAAAATATGTAGAAGCAAATGCAGAGATGACCCACAGGTTGGAATTAACACAGTTATTTTAAAACAGTTTTAATACTTCTTAAAGAATAGGGAAAAAAGATGGATGAACAGATTAGGATTTTCGAGAAATAGAAGTTAAAAACCAAATGGAAAGTCTAGTAATGAAAAGTAAAAATCTGAAATGAAATCTATAGTATCTGAAATAAATTTCACTGGATGGGCTTCAGAGTAAACTGGACACAGCAGAAGGAAGACCCCCAGAAGACAAGCCAATATAATTACAAATTCAAGCACAGAGGAAGAAAAAAAAAATAGCAAAGGTTTGATACCTGTGGGACAATATCAATCTTTTTGCTTTACTTTATTTTTAATTCGTGTGTCATTTTTGTTTTACATATTTTTATTTAAATTCTAGTTATTTAACATATAGTGTAATATTGGTTTCAGGAGTAGGGGAAAATATCAGTCTAATTTACCTCTGGTTTGAGGACCGAAAAGTAGAGGAGAGGAAGAGAATGGGGCAAAAGAAACATTTGAAGCAGTCATACCTAAAGTTGCCCTCGATTTGTTGAAAGACATCAACTTACAGATACCAAAAGTTCAGTGAACCCCAAGAAGAATAAATACAACAAATATCATATCTGGATACATCAGATTGCAAAAAATAAAAAAAGCAAAAATATTTTATAAGCAGCCAAGGAGAGGAAATGATATTACATTCAAACCATCATTGACCCCAGAATATAGACTAACCAAAATGATACATGGACAAGACAGGGAATGTCCTCACGGAAGCCCAGGATAACCAAGGCACAATTTGACAAGTCACTTTTTCAACAATTGATTGCCAGTCTAATGGAACTTCCAATTGTTAGGTCTTAGAACTGGCTAGGATTGAATTGAAGGTTTAGCAGGTTTATACTCCACATCTGTTTCCTTTGGAACAGTCCCTTATACATTAAATAATATGTGAACAAAACACATGCAATGAGACTTTATACTACAGATAATAGCAAAAGAGCTGGAAGGAGAATAAGGTTAACAGCAAAAATATTTTCAAAATAAAAAGCCTGATGACATTTTATACAAAGATCTAGGTCTAATTACAAAATAGTATGCCTCCAAACTAAAAGGACTAATTACTCAAATAACCCGTTTCTGTGTTTCCTACTTTGTTGAGTGTTTTTCCAAGTAGGGGTGTTGGATTTGTCAAATGCTTTTTCTGCATCTATTGAGATGACCATGTGATTATCTGTCCTTTATTATTATGGCATATCACACTGATTTTCATATGTTGAACCAACTTTTCATTCCTGTGATAATTCCCACTCATTCCTGTTATATGATTCATTTTATATGTTGGTGGATTCATTTTGCTATTTTGTTGAGGTTTTCTGCATCCATATTCACACAGAATGTTGGTCTGTAGTTTTCTTGTCTTTGTCTAGTTCTGGTATCAAGGGTAACTCTGGCTTTGTAGAAGGAACTGGAGAGTGTTCCCTCTTATTTTGGGGGAAGAGTTTGTGAATGGTTGGTGCTAATTCTTTAAATATTTGGTAGAATTCACCAGTAAAACCATCTTTGCCTGAGCTTTTCTTTGTGTAAAGTTTTTTTTCTTTTTTTCTTTTTTAATTTTTTTTTAAATTTTTTTTTCAACGTTTTTTATTTATTTTTGGGACAGAGAGAAACAGAGCATGAACGGGGGAGGGGCAGAGAGAGAGGGAGACACAGAATCAGAAACAGGCTCCAGGCTCTGAGCCATCAGCCCAGAGCCCGACGCGGGGCTCGAACTCACGGACCGCGAGATCGTGACCTGGCTGAAGTCGGACGCTTAACCGACTGCGCCACCCAGGCGCCCCTCTTTTTTAATTTTTTTAACATTTATTTATTTTTTTTAATTTTTTTTTTTAACGTTTATTTATTTTGGGGACAGAGAGAGACAGAGCATGAACGGGGGAGGGGCAGAGAGAGAGGGAGACACAGAATCGGAAACAGGCTCCAGGCTCTGAGCCATCAGCCCAGAGCCTGACGCGGGGCTCGAACTCACGGACCGCGAGATCGTGACCTGGCTGAAGCCGGACGCTTAACCGACTGCGCCACCCAGGCGCCCCAACATTTATTTATTTTTGAGACAGAGAGAGACAGAGCATGAACGGGGGAGGGTCAGAGAGAGAGGGAGACACAGAATCTGAAACAGGCTCCAGGCTCTGAGCTGTCAGCACAGAGCCCGACGCAGGGCTCAAACTCACGAACCGCGAGATCGTGACCTGGCTGAAGTCGGACGCTTAACCGACTGCGCCACCCAGGCGCCCCTAAAATATAGGCATTTATAGCTATAAATTTCCACCTACAGCTTTTGCTATATCCAGTACATTTTGTATGTTGAATTTTCATTTTCATTCAGGTCAGTGTGTTTTCAAAGTTCTCTTGAGATTTTTTCCTTGACCTACTGACTTAAAGACTATGTTTTTTAAATTTCCACAAGATGTGAAAATCCCAAATTTCCTGTAGTTTTGGATTTTTAATTTCATTCCAGTATGTCTGGAGAACATATTTTTGATTTTAATCCTTTTAAATTTTTTGAAAAATGTTTTATGACCTAACATATGTACTATCCTGGAAAATGCTTCAGATGCACCTGAGAAGAATGTGTATTCTGCTGTTACTGGATGGTGTATTCTAGAGATATATTAGGTCTAATAGGTATATAGTATTGCTCAAGTCTTCCGTTTCATTGTTGATCTCCTGTATAGTTCTTTCCTATGATTTTATACCCAATTCCCTGTAGTATATCTTCTTTTTTAAAATAGCTTGAGAGATTTCTTTATGCTACATTTACACCCTGTTATACTCATCACTGAGGAATTATGTACGTTAAGGCACATGCCTATGATTGAATTTTTTAAGGCCAGTAATACAAAATTCTGGAAAAATTAAGATACAAGAGAAAGAAAAGTCAGAATACATCCTTACACAAAACAGTACAATATGTACTGTTTGATTCCAATTTTGTTTTTAAAAAGACTGTAAAGAAACTTCAAAAATCAATGATTTGCTCTGTGTAAATGAAGCAATAACATCCTAACCTGTCTTCCTGCTTCTAATCTTGTCCAGGAGTAGTTAGCACAGAGAAACAGGTAAGGCTTAGAACTAAGTTGTATCCTACAGAATTCCAGCTTTGTTAGTAAGTGTGTGACCTTGGCACACAATTTTCCAAGCAGGGATTAAAATAGTATCTGTATCAAATGGCTGTTATGAGGATTAAATGAGCTAATACATGTTAAACGCTTAGAATGGTGCCTACCACATAAGTGCTTAGTAAATGTTTGCTCTTATCATCCACCTCCAGTCCAGTCTCCATATCACAGTGTAAAGGTCACTCCCTTGTTAAAACCCTCCACCAGCTTCCTGTTTAAGCAAAAAACAACAATCCCCTTACCCCTAAGTTAGAAATTCCTGCTTCATCTGACCCATTTACCATTTAGATCTCTTCATTTCTTCCCCTCAAGCACAAAGCTCCAGACATACTGTCTTCTTTCAGTTCTTGAAACACTCCTGCTTGTTTTTGACTTAGGCACACGGCTTCTTTATCCTGCCTTGAATAATCTTCGCAGAAAGACTTTTGTCTTTCAGAAGTCAAATTTTATTTCCTTTCTCTGACTAGTATAAATGAGCTACTCAATCACACTTTGTAGCATGACTCTATTAATTTCCTTGTTTCAAGCCAGCTCAACCAGGGCTGAACCCATGACCTGGAGATCAAGGCCTGAGATGAGATCAAGAGTCAGATACCCAACCAATTGTAGGACTCAGGCTCTACCCCACCTCACCTCATAACTCTATTTTTACATGACACTATCAATATATTAAACATTGTTTTCTCCCTACTTGTTTTGTGTCTTCTTACTAGTATATAATTTTCATAAGACTATTTCCTGATACTTATGTGCTGGGTACTCAATCGTTATCAAACTATTTTATTTCCTGTATTCTATAATATTACTTCCGTAATAAAATTAATTGTATGTCAATTTAGTGTTTTAGGAAATAGAACACGATATTCTGTAATTAGTCTGAGTTCAAATTCAACTACTACAGAGACCCAGATGTACGCCTCTGGGCAAGCTTCTTGCTCTTCCGGCTTCCTCAAATGGGAATACTATTTATTTCACAAGGTATTGCAAAAAAATTAAATCACGTAACATAAAAATGTTCAGCACTAAGTGAAAATTTGCCAGCATTAGAAATAAATGCCAAAGTCTCCTTGACTTTAGCGCTCTACTCCACCTAAGCCTCGGTAGGGTCGCTCTAGCCTCTACCTTCACCTCTATAGAACTCAGGGGCAACCCAGGAGGGGGCGGGAACAAGAGGTCCATGCACGCACTTCCGCCCCCGCGTCTCTCTCAGCCAATCGGCCTCTGATACCCCACCCCTTCCGCTCTAGGGAAAAACTAGCTCCCAGGTCGTCTTCCGGCGGGAGCTGTGCTGCTCCTTATCATGGTGAGTTGGCTGGGGGTGTGAGGGCTTCTGTCGTAGGTGATTCCTCTTATCTTTTCTCAACCTGAAGCGGCCTTGACATGCCTCAGCTGCCCAGAGGAGGGGGTCCTCGAAGTTGTCCTCCGGCGTCCGGGGAGAAGCGGCTGACGTCCGAAGCATTCCCCCTAGAGTTCTGATCCCCCTTCGCTCCCTCACCCCGTTCCTTAGACGCTCGGGATCCCAGCCCTGCTCGAGGCCGAGTTTCCAATTCTTAGCAAGTTTGACTTTCCCCTGCCGAGATTTACTTGCTATAGAAATAAGTCTCCACTGGCGTCAGCGACTACCCCAGCAAAAGATATGAAAACAAGTCCCCAGCAACAGCGACCCTATTTAGTGAGGCTTATATCAGTGACAATTGTTATTGGCCTTAATATGAATAGGGTACTGAGACTGACGCCCCACTGTGCAACTTGGCTTTATGGAGTGCCTGATGCAGCTTTCAAAAGGCCAGTGACTGGAGAAAGTCCAGGTGTTGGTAAAACGTCTTTGGTGCACTTTTCCCCGGCGTTTGTAGATTCCAGTATACCTTATGGTTTGGGGGATGTGATGTTTAATCTAAAGGGGTTTTGTAAGAGAAATTAGTCTCGTTATGCCTTTAGAAATCAAGTGTATGGCTCTCCGAATTTTATCAAAAGATATATTGATTGTAACTTTAGCGTCAAAAGAGGTATGCACCATTTTATCTAAAAAATTCATGGATTTCTTACTGATAGACTACGGAGGAGAAAAGGACCACGTTTCAGTGTGCCTAAGCCATTGTTACTCTAAGTCTTTTTCCTTGAGTGGGTATGGTCGATAAAATGTTTTATTTGTACTTATTTTTTTTCTGCAAATTTTCTGTAATCCCTCTTTTACACACAGAAAGTGGGTAAAAGTTTACTTTTGGGGATCTAACCAAATAGCCTTCGAGCTCCTTTCTTCAGAATACTCACCACTGTGTAGCCAGAATTAAGTTTATAAAATTTGACCATGCTACTCCCTTGCTCACTTGATTAAAATCCTTCCATTCACCACGCCGCATAATCCTCAAGATAAAGTCCTGTTTGCCACGGCATACCAACCTGTTGTCAAGCTTCTTTATAGCCTCTTTTTGCATATACTTATATTCATTTTCCGGTCACAGTGAACAGCTTGCAGATCATGCTCTAAGGATTAGGCCTTTGCACCTAACTTGTGCATGCTCTTCTGCCGAAATCATTGATCTCTCACTACTCATTATTATCAGTGTAATCCTTACATGTCCTTTAGTCTCTCATGAGCCTTTCTGCCATGTCTCCAGATTCTGTTAGGCACCTCCTTCATGGTCCCATGATAACTTGGTGCTAATTACCAATAACATCTGGCCCTTAACAGACTGTTAAAATTGTGTATTCAGGTGTGTTTCTCACTTCCTAGACTGTAAGCTCTTTGAGAGCAGGACCTCTGTATTCACTCTGGTATTCCCAGAGCCTTGTAACAGTGCCTGGCCCAGAAGAGGTTTTTCAATATAAACCTGTTTTATAAAACACCAAATAAATATCTATGGCACTAAATTTTTATGCTTGAAACATTAGTAATACAGGAAAATAGTAGCATTTAAGGTATTATATGCAAAGCACAGTGCTAGCTTAGAAAATGTAAAGGAAATAATAGCCCTTGTCATTAGTGAAGTTACCAAAAAATTAACTTCAGTGCAAGATGACAAGATGAAAGCTATCCTCTGGTTCATTACAAAGCAAGTGGCATAAAAAACAGTATCGTTTGGAATAATCTAGGAAGGCTTCATATAGAAAGTCACCCATGAAACGGTGCTTTGTGCCTTACTCCATCACTCTGAATCTACTTTTCATTACTCTCCTTTGAATGAGGAAACAGAGGTCAAGTAACTTGCCAGGTATTACAGGGCTGTTAGAGCTTGGGTTAGACAAGTCTGGCCTTTTCATTCTAGAGTGTTAACCATCATGAGACAGGGGTACACCAGTTTAGTTTGAGTTGATTTCCTACCTGAAGCAAGAGGTAAAGCTGGAAAGAAACTGAGGCTAGGTCATTGAAAGCATTGAATTTCAGATTGTAAAATTAGGAGTTTATCTTGATAGCAGTGGACAGCCAATGTAATTTTGGAAAAAGTGACATGAATTTAGGATTTTCGTGGGTTCTTACCTCTTTTAGCTAATATCAGAATGGCATCAGAAATGGCCCTCTGCCTTTTAAAAACCTTATTGTCTCAAGCTAAAACTTAAGTTAAAGTAACTTAAATAATTTAAAGTGGGATGAAGGTAGAAGATAACAGTATTAAGCAGAATTTATCTTTGGGACAAAATAACTGACATATAACTCATTAAGAATAGGGTATATTCATTAACATTAACATTCATTAGCATTTCAAATGAAAGTAGCATATTGTTCCTTTTCACCTGAAGTAGCTTAGCAAAGCCTTAGAGTTACACACACACTGGTCTTTATTCGGATAGCAAAATCAGTAACACTTTGTTCTAATGCTTTATTTTTATATTTTAAAGTCTGTTTCACTTAAAAATTTTTTTATTATGGAAATTTTCAAACATAGGAAGTAAAGTATAATGGGCCCCCGTGTAGCCATCACTTGGCCTCAACGATTATCAACATTCTGTTTTTTTATGCCAGATTTCTAGTGGCTCAACCTTATTTTTTGCCTCTTCTGAGTCTCAACCTAATGTAACTAATGACATGTCTGAGTTTTGAAGGATGGGATATATCTTTTTTTTATATAACTACTGAGATGTTCCCAGATGCTAACTGTGGGAAAATCATACCTGTGCTTGAGTTGAATCTGAGTTTTCCTCACTTTAAATCTGTTAACATTCAGTTCCACTGCTTTCTGTGGAGTTTAAGTGTTTAAGTCAAAGCAGCCAGTGGTAATGAGGTAGAAATGTAGTATGGTTGTTAATGGTGATCATGGCCTTACCATCTAGGAAAGCATTTTGCTAAAATTAAAATCCAAATAAATATTTAAGTACATGGCACTTAGCAATCAAATTATTGTACATGACCCACTGAAAATTGTGAAAGACTTTTTTTTTATCCCTAGAAACAATACTCTGCTTTTGGAATAATAATTAAAAATTATTTTTTCCACAGTTTGTCTTTCCTCCCAGAGTTGTCTTTGTTTTTATTTTTCATAGGGTATTATATTCCCAAGATAGTGATGAAATTATACATCCATAAATTTCTTCAAGTACGCGATAGTTTTGTGTTTTAACGTGAACAGAATAAAAAATCAAAGTAAGAAATATAGTAAGGATCCAACTTAATTTTTCCAAGAAACCATGTATTGAGTAGCTTTTATTTTCTCCTGCTGATGTTGGATACTGCTTTAGTCATAAAACAGTTTCCCATATGTGCTTAAACTCTCCTTTATGCTAAGGTTTCCTATACTTGAGTGACAAATTCTAGTCTCCAGTTAACATTTCTTCTCTTGCTAACCCCACCATCATGCCTTTTCTCTACTGGACCCATACTGTGAACTAACAAGGACTACAGAGGCTAGCCAGGATGCTAGATACTTTGCCTAAGACAGAACCTCTTGATTAGGTAAATGTAATATTTTATTTGCAGCAGAGCTGTTTGGCAAATGGTTTGCTTTTCTGGTTCAAAATTACCTAATCCACTTAAAAATAAAAGAGTATAGTCTGGTACTAAAATGCCTGGGTTTGAATTCCTGCTCAATCAGTTGTTAGCAATGTCCCCTTGGACAATTTACTAAAAATTGTTTCCAGCTCATAGATGATTGTGAGAGTTAAATAGATACTTATAAAGTGGTTAGAATAATTGCCACATACTGAGTGTTCAGCAAATGTTGTTACCATTATATCGCATCACAGGATATGAAAAAGATTACATGCTTAAATGCTGATTTGTTTATTTTTGTTTATTTTAAAGGGGACAATTCATCTCTTTAGAAAACCACAGAGATCTTTTTTTGGCAAGTTACTACAGGAATTTAGACTTGTAGCAGCTGACCGAAGGGTAAGTTATTTATTAACTCTATTTTTAATCATTGCACAGACAACATAATGACATTGAAAAAGATCATTTTTCAGGTACAAAGAAATTACTCTTGATCCCACCACACTGGTTTTGTTTTTAAGTAAACTCTACACCCAATGTGGGATTTGAACTCAACAACCCTGAGATCAAGAGTCACATGCTCTACTGACTGAGTCAGCCAGGCGCCCCACCACACTGTTTTCATTTTTTTATGTTGGATAAGCAATTTTTTTTTAAGTAATCTCTGTGCCCAGTGTGGGGCTCTAACGCACAACCCCAAGATCAAGAGTTGCGTGCTCTACCAACTGAGTGAGCCAGGCACCCCTGAATAAGCACATTTTTAATGTAAAAGTATAGTATTTTCATACACAGTTGTTTGCTTGGGAGGAAGCTAGGCTTCAGTTAAGGTTCTTATTCTAATTCTAATGAGTGTTAAAGATAAATTATTTTGTGATTGCCTTTTATTTATTTTTTTCAGCATCTCAACTTTATTTTTTACCTTTTTTTTTTTTTTTTTTTTTACAAATCTAATAGGTGTAGTTTGAAGCCATGTTTACGTATTTTTATTGTATGGAAAGAAAAATAATTTATGCTTTGATACTGTAAGTAAAAAGATAATTGGTTTGATCTCAGGGTTGTGAATTCAAGCCCCATATTGGTCACCAATATAGACCTAGTTTTGTTTTCATTGTTCTTGTTATTGTGTAAATTATACTATAAGCTCCCTGAAGACAGTGACTGTATCTTATTTTGTCCACTTTTTAATAAAAGTACAAAATAAGCAATAAATATGTGAAGAATTTCAAATACACCTAGCTTCACTGGAACATAAGTAAACCAGTGATATTGGCCATGTATTGTGATACTCGACTAGAGACTCTGTTCTTTGTTTGTTATCACTGTATCTTCTGTTTGCTAAAACCTTGGAATATAGGCAGAACTCAATAATTCTAATATTTGCAAACAGTATACTGCTGTGGTTGTTAAACTTAAAGAGCCAAAGGTAGGAAATTCATCTGCTACTTGTGTGTCTAGTCCATTTAGGATGATCTTTTGAAACAGATAAGTAGAACTTTATAATGTTCTGTGGAAAGCAACCACATTACAGAAGTAAACAGGAAACTCCTGAACCATATACAGTACACCACGGAATTGGTAGTAGGAACAAAACTGATCTAGGAACACCTACATTGTGCAGATAACTCTATCATAACTTAAATCTTACAAGATGTACCCTAGCTCGTCTCTTTTTACTACTACTCCTATCTTAGTTCTTGGTAATTTCTTATAAAGAAGATCCTTACCTCTCAGTTCCTTACTTCCTTACCACAAATAATCTTGTCATACATCCCTTCCAACTATCCACTTCTGTGATCATACTACAGACATTATCATTTATAATAGCTAAAACTGCCTGTTGTCTCATTTTCAAGCATTTCACTCATAGTTACCATCTGTCTTTCCAGTTCACTCCTTGTATTACCCCAATTCCAGTAATTTTTCAGTCTTACTAGGATCTCTAATCCATTGACTGCCATCCTTTCACTATTTTTTACTTCTCTTATCCTCATTTGCTTACTTATCCAGTTTAGATTCTTTGGTTCATCATTACCAATTTCATGCATATGTCTTAAACTCCTTTGTGCCCTCCTTCCATCTGTCTCTCATCCTCTGATACTTTCTGCAAATCCTTAACATCATTAAGTTTGCTTTCCTCCTACTCTGTGGCTGCACCCAATTGAATGTAGCCTAAGAGAAACATGGTGACTGGTCTGATTTTAAATTCATGGTCAAGTATGCCATTAGAGCTGCCCATTCTATATTTTTTAGTTCATTCACTTTTCCATTTTTCTAGATGGTTATTTCAACCCATTTTCTTTCACTTCTGTCCTCAAACTTCCAAAACCTTATTCATCCTCACTCTGACCTATTGGTCTTGCTTCCTGTTTCACTAAAGGAAAAGAAGTAATCAGAAAATGCTTCCACATCCTGTCATCCACCAACACTATCTTTGAGCCTGTCTCTATAAACGAACTCTGTTCTTTGTAAGGCCAGTGCCTCTACTTGTTGCTTACTCAAAGACAACTTTCCTACGATTGTTCCTTCTGTCTCTTGCATCATTGTTCCTTCTTGCATCATTATTACATGCCATGTCTTCCACTGTCAGCTACTCCCTCATTTCTCTGCTTCCTTTTATAGAACAAGTACTTAAAAGAATTGTCTTTACTCTGTTCACTTTCTCTTCTCCCTGGCTCTACTTCCCACCAATCCACTCTAACAGCTTTAACAAATAACCTCTGTGTTGCCAAAATCAATGTTCATTCTCATTTCCCATGTTACTTAACCTTCAATAGCATTTGACAAAAATTGGTCACTTTCTTAAAGCCCTTTTTTCATTTGGACTGAAACATCACTCTTGGTTTTCCTTCTACTTACTTGGCTGTTGTTCATCACTTTCCTGTCATCTTTCTGATCTTTAAGTTTTAGAGCATCCCACCTCTTAGAGCTTTAGCCTCTGTTGCTTATGTTTGTTACATCTAGGTGACACTGACTTCATATGCTGATGACCCCATATATATATCTCAATCTCTAACTTCTCCCCTACTTCTAGATTCCTATGTATAATGGCCCTTTCAGCATTTCTTTTTTTTTAATTTTTTTTCAACGTTTTTTTTTTTTTATTTATTTTTGGGACAGAGAGAGACAGAGCATGAACGGGGGAGGGGCAGAGAGAGAGGGAGACACAGCATCGGAAACAGGCTCCAGGCTCCGAGCCATCAGCCCAGAGCCTGACGCGGGGCTCGAACTCCCGGACCGCGAGATCGTGACCTGGCTGAAGTCGGACGCTTAACTGACTGCGCCACCCAGGCGCCCCCCTTTCAGCATTTCTACTTGGATATCTAACAGGCATCTCAAATTTAATATGGTCAAACCTGAACTTTGATTTTCTGTCCCTTCCTCACTAAATGGCCACTCTTTTCTTGCGGTGCACAGGCCAGAAACCCTGGAGTTGTTCTTACCTCTCTTTCTCTCGTTCCTCATCCATTTTATGAGTAAATCTTGCTAGCTCCATCTTTAATATAGTACTCAGAATCTGACTCTTTTAACACTTTCTTACCAACTTCAAAGCCACCATTTCTCACATGGATTATTGCAGTCATGTTCCAAATGGTCTTCCCACTTCTCTCTTTGCCCTTATGCAGTACATTCAAAATAGAGAAGCTAGATGATCTTTTATGAAAGCTAAGTCACTTTCCATCTCATTTGAAATAAACCCCAGGTCTTTTGCTAGCATACAAGATACTACTCGATGGAGCCCCAGATTCCCTCTCACCTCTCTTGCCTAGCCTTCCTAGGCCAGGTACTCTTCTATCTTAGGGCATTTGCACCGTGGTACCCATTTTCTTTCCCAGATATCTGCATGCTTAGCACCTTTGCCTCTGTAAAATCTCAGGTCACATGTTACCTCACCAAAGGGGTCTTTTCTGACTACCCTGTCTACTGTCTAGTAGAGCAACCTTTCCATGACACCCATTACTGAGTTCTTACACACTTTATTTTTCCTTTGTAGCGCTTACCACCACCTGATGTTATATATTTGTTTGTTGTCTGTCATCCCAGCTAGATTATAAGGTCCATATTTTGTTCATTGCTGTATCTCCAGTGCCTAGAAAAGTGTCTGTTACAAAATAGGTACTCAAATATTTGTTGATGAATAGCTTGATTCATCAGTAGAGCTTCAGAGAAGGTCATTTTCAAATTACATGCTTTTATCCTCTTTTTCTGACTATTCTTCAATCCCTGTCCTGACTAGAGCTCATGTCCAGTCATTTCATTAATGTCCTCACTTTTAGAGTCCCTTGTCCCATTAACCTATCCTATCAGCTCTCAGTCTCTGACATCCCTACCTCACCTATTTCTCTGGTTTTGCTCCTAGGGGTAGGGGAACCTGCAGAATGCTGTCTACCATAAATTCATGCTGGTAATTCTTTTCTCTTTTTTGACAGTTCTGTAGTATTCTCACTATAATAGCTATTCTGCAAACTCTCCTCTTGATTTAAGTCCTACTTTACCATATCCCTTAATTTTCGAAAAACACGTTGTTCTTTTCTGGAGATTTATAAGGTATTAGCTCTGTGCGATTTCGCTGTCACTTCTTTCTGCCTCACAGTTTCTGTCCCTTCAGTCACCTTCTTATCCTTCTCACCTTTCTGAAAAGAGTTGTTCTTCATTCTAAACCTGCATTTTCCATCTGTGTTCTAAAGCCATCCTATCCCACACTTGACTTTTGCAATTATATCTGTTTAATCTTAATGCCTACATACAATTCCCTTTTCACTAATTTCTTTCACTTCTACATTCACACAATTATAGATCTCCCTTCTTTGTACGGAGTAGAGTGGAAACAGAATTAAAAAAAAAAAACGCTTGATCTCTTGTTTTTAGAATTCCCTTTCTCCTTCTGATGAAATCTTCTGATGAAATCCTAGCTACTCTCAGGGTGTATCTCAGGTCTGTGAACTTCTAAACCATGGTAGTCTTTCCCTCTTTTGTAGTCCTATTTCATATGACTTATTTGGTGAATAAGTAAGTGCTGCCCTTTATCAGGGGAGGGAAGGAATAACTTTATTTTGATATAATTTCAAGTTTACAGAAAAGTCACAAGATTAGTGTGAGGAACTCCCTTAAGCCCTTTACTCAGGTTCGCCATTTGCTTTATATTTTGCCCCATTTGTTATCATTGTCTCTATGTACATATTTATAGAGACAACATGGTGTTAAAGTAAATGCCTATTTTTCAACTGTTTGAGAGTTTTTATGGCAGGATTTTTTTTCTTTTGAAGAATTCCCCTTCTATTGTTTTAGATTTACATATATTATAATAATAAATTGGTTGATGATAATTTTGGTAGCTATAGAAAATGTGACACTGACTTTTTGAAGGAAGTTGGGTTTATTCCTTTGTGGAGTATGAATTGCAGCAACTTGAATAAACCCAGTGAAGTTTATTAGCACTATGCAAATAAGAGTGATTTTCTTTTTCACAGTCCTGGAAGATACTGCTCTTTGGTGTAATAAATTTAACATGTACTGGCTTCCTGCTTATGTGGTGCAGTTCTACGAACAGTATAGGTATGTCACCATTCTTATTTTTGTGCAATTAATTATTAGTTTCACATTTATTGTTCTGATCTTAAAAAAAGGTATGTCTTTCTTTACATGGGGTATATTATTCTGAAATATAACTCAAAAGATTTAATTGTGAGAATCTATTTGAAAAGTATCTTGTAAACGGTACAGTATGGTTTAATTATTAGGTATTATCATTTTTTTTAATGTTTGTTTATTTTTGAGAGAGAGAGACAGAGCGTGAGTGGGGAGGGGCAGAGAGAGAGAGGGAGACACAGAATCTGAAATAGACTACAGTCTCTGAGCTATCAGCACAGAGCTCAACACAGCTCAAACTTGGGAATGGCGAGATCATGACCTAGGCCGAATCGGACATTTAAGTGAGTGAACCAGCCAGGTGCCCCTAGGCGTTCTCATTTTAAATCACCTCTTTTTTTTTTAAGTTTTAAATCCTTTAAAAAAATTTTTTTTTGTTGTTTATTTATTTTTGAGAGAAACAGAATATGGGTGAGGGAGGGGCAGAGAGAGAGGGAGACAGGCTCCAGGCTCCGAGCTGTCAGCACAGAGCTCAAAGCGGGGCTCGAACTCATGAACCCTGAAATCATGACTTGAGCCAAAGTCAGATGCTTAACTGACTAAGCCACCCAGGTACCCCTGTAAGTTTTAAATCTATTTGAAAAACTTAGATGCCTATTTAACGTGATAGACTGTCCCTTCAGTTTATACGGTTTCTCCGTAAGATTTTGACATTTATGTTTATTGGATTTTCCTTGTAAAGGGAAATCTGTAATATTTTGTTTCTTGACCTCGTATATTTAAAAAAAAATTTTTTTTTAATGTTTATTTCTGAGACAGAGAGGGACAGAGCATGAGTGGGGGAGGGGCAGAGAGGGAGGAAGACACAGAATCAGAAGCAGGCTCCAGGCTCTGAGCTATCAGCACAGACCCCAACGCGGGGGTCGAACTCACGAACCACGAGATCATGACCCGAGCCGAAGTCGGACACTAAACCGACTGAGCCACCCAGGCGCCCCTTGACCTCGTATATTTTTATGTATCCTTATTTTCATCCCGCTATTTAAAGAAGATATTTAAAATAGTATTCAGATGACAGAAAACGGCAAAAAACCAAAAACGATTACAGCACTTTTGGGTATATGCTGCTTCATTTTTCCTGATGGAGAAATCAGGTTCTGAAAGTAAACTATTAAATTTACCTTCTTTGTTTTTTGTTTTTTAAACTTTTTTTCTTCTTTAAATTAAGTAGTCCCATGCCCAGCATGAGACTTGAACTCGTGACCCTGAGATCAAGAGTCACATCCTCTAGCCATTCAGGTGCCGCTGTACTTATCAACTTTAGCTACATATATATTAGTCTAAGTAACTGCCAACATATGAGGTTAATTAGTGACTCCATTTTTTTTTTTTTTTTGTAATGGATACTTCTGGTGTGAACAATCCTGATGATGAGCTATATTTCCTAACAGCAACATTTTAATCATTTGTTTTGTTGTTGTTTTGCAGCTTTAACTGCCTATACTTACTTGACCATATTTGACCTTTTTAGGTAAGTTTTAGAAGATCTCTTCAGTGTTTTGAAACTAATAAGGAATTTTTGCACTGAATTTATGAAGCTTTCTCTGCTTAAAGCAATGTGTGTAACAAGTAAAATTCTCAACAATATATATACAAACAATAACAATTAGGAGATATATTGGAAGAAATTATCTCATTTATAGAGGAACAGAAAAGGTAATACTAAGGCATTAGACCAGGTGCTTGAGGTGCCTACCTGTAGTTGAGTCAGCTGTGTCCAGGGAGCAGGGTCAAGTAAGAACATACCAGTTTCTTCTGTAACCATGTAGATGGGCATTAATAACTAAAGTGAGTAATTGTGAGCTAGGGAGACACCTTTTTTGGCTCCCTGCTTTGTAAGACCTTTCATATTACTGTGTAAGGGTTGTAAAATACTTGATGTTTTCAAGAGCGATGCCTTAGGAGTATTACAATGTCTTTTCATCAGTCATCTAACTAAATCTACTTGACTGGTCTAAAACAGATAGTTACCACCTGAATTTCACACTGTAGTAATCTCCACTGTACTTGGAAAATGAACATCCAGAACATTCAGAATGTTGTTAAGGTGTTACTAATATTTAGTTTAACTTTTAACAAAGATTAAAGTTAATCAGAGTCAAGATTTATTGTCTGTGGCTAAAATAAAATATATTATTTATTTTTTATTATTACCTTATTATTACTGTCTCATTTTTGCATGCTCAGTTATGGAAGCCATTTAGCATGGATAACTTACTGAGTAGAGAAAGAATGGATTTAGGTTCTATTTATTGACTTGATGTATCCTAATTTTTTTCAGTTTCTTCACATGTTAAAGCTGAGGTATTAGGATTTTGTGATTAGATTTGGGATTATTTGAATAATTTATTTAGTCTTCAAACACTGATAACTTTCACCAAACTTAGGAATTCTGGAAACTTAATTTATTTCTGTGTGTTCTCGCTCTAGTTCTAAAGCAAAATTTATTTTCCTTTTTACTTAGTTTAATAACATGTTTGATAAGTTACTGGGTAATGATGAGGAAACCTAGCCCTGTCTATTCATTTGGGTAAGTTCACGTCCTTTTATTTTCTGGTAACTTATTGCTATTAAAATGGTAGGTGTATCAGGAAGTAAAGAGCTAGTTAGAATATTTGTAGAGAATAAATGCTGCCTGCTTAGTGGAATGGGGATCCCAAATAGTGAAATAGATTTAAAAAAGTATCTTCCAAGAGGATTTTAGATAAGAAACATGAATATTTACATTTAAATAGTATTAAAATAAAATGTTCACATTAAGTTTTTTTTTTTCTATTTTATAAAACAAATATTAACATGAAATGTTCACATTAAGTTCTTGAGTATTTTGGTAATCTCTTAAATTTTAGTTAAAGGGAGTACAAAGGATCTTCCTATGTATGTGTTAGAAAAATGTGATATACTTTAACATTAATGCAGTGATAGAGATATATTTTTATCTTAAAATTGGATTTGTGATAGCTATGGGCTAATAGAATTTGAGATTCTGTTTCTGTAGTTTCAGAAATTACTCAAAGTTGAAAGTTGGAAGATAATCTTTTGAATTAGAAGTTTTTGTTAATATATTAGAAAAAATGAGTTTCTTTCAGATTTTAGGAAACAATGTGAAATTCAGTTTAGGGGGGATAGAATTAAGATGGTGGAGTGGTATGGGGACCCTGCGCTTGTCTCATCCCTGAAACCCAGCTAGTTCAGCATCAAGCCATCTTGAACACCTAGGAAATTGATCTGAGGATTAACACAACAGTCTGCATAATTTGAGCTACAGAAGTTGGCAGGTACGCAGTGTGGAGAGGTGAATTGGAGAAGAAAAAGGCTGCAGAGAGTACGGAGTCATTTTTGCGGAGAGAGGACAAAGAGAGAGGGAGAGAGTGCAGCACATCAAGATCACACAAGAACAGCACTCCCCTTCCCTCAAAAGTAGATGGAGGAAAAGAGAGAGAGTGAGAGAAAGAGAAAGAGAGAAAGAGAAAAGACACTCTCAGGGGACTGGGCAAGAAGTCTGTTCCCCAAGACCATGGGCAGGGAGAAAAGGGAGGGTTTCAGTGTCCCCAGGATTCTATAAGCAGTGGAGCAGACTCTATTTTTTTTTTTTTTTTGGGACAGAGAGAGACAGAGCATGAACGGGGGAGGGGCAGAGAGAGAGGGAGACACAGAATCGGAAACAGGCTCCAGGCTCTGAGCCATCAGCCCAGAGCCTGACGCGGGGCTCGAACTCACGGACCGCGAGATCGTGACCTGGCTGAAGTCGGACACTTAACCGACTGCGCCACCCAGGCGCCCCCAGTGGAGCAGACTCTAAAGTTTCAGAGCTCACTGCCTGGCGCTGCTCCAGTGAGGAAGTAGGGATTTATTCCTGGGCTGCAGGGATTCAATATCCACACATCAATTGTGGTTCAGTATCCACACATCAATCAACATGATACATCACATTAATAAAAGAAAGGATAAGAACCACATGATCCTTTCAATAGATGCAGAAAAGCATTTGACAAAGTACAGCGTCCTTTCTTGATGAAAACCCTCAAGAAAGTAGGGATGGAAAGAACATACCTCAACATCATAAAGGCCATATACAAAAGACCCACAATTAATATCATCCTCAATGGGGAGAAACTGAGAGCTTTCCCCGTAAGATCAGGAACATGTTGTTCAGCATAGTACCGGAAGTCCTAGCCTCAGCAGTCAGACAACAGAAAGAAACAAAAGGCATCCAAATCAGCGGGGAAGAAGTCAGACTTTCACTCTTCACAGACGACATGATACTCTACCTGGAAAACCCAAAAGACTCCACAAAAAACTACTAGAACTGGTACATAAATTCAGCAAAGTCACAGGATATAAAATCAATATACAAAAATCGGTTGCATTTCTATACACCAATAATGAAGCAGCAGAAAGAGAAATCAAAGAATCAATCCCATTTACAATTGCACCAAAAAACCATAAAATACTTAGGAATAAACCTAACCTAATAAAAGATCTGTATGCTGAAAACTAGAAAGCTTATGAAAGAAATTGAAGAAGACACAAAAAAATGTAAAAAGATTCCATGCTGCTGGATAGGAAGAACAAATATTGTTAAAATGTCGATATTACCCAAAGTAATCTACATATTCAATGCAATCCCTGTCAAAGTAACACCAGCATTCTTCACAGAGCTAGAACAAATAATCCTAAAATTTGTATGGAACCGGAAAAGACTCCAAATAGCCAAAGCAATCTTGAAAAAGAAAACCAAAGCAGGAGGCATCACAATCCCAGACTTCAAGCTATACTACAAAGCTGTAATCATCAAGACGGTATGGTACTGGCACAAGAACAGACACTCAGATCAATGGAATAGAATAGAGAACCCAGAAATGGACCCACAGACGTATGGCCAACTAATCTTTGACAAAGCAGGAAAGAATATCCAATGGGAAAAAGACAGTCTCTTCATTTTTTTTTAAATATATGAAATTTATTGTCAAATTGGTTTCCATACAACACCCAGTGTTCATCCCAAAAGATGCCCTCTTCAATACCCATCACCCACCCTCCCCTCTCTCCCACCCCCCCATCAGCCCTCAGTTTGTTCTCATTTTTTTTTTATTTTTTTTTAAACTTTTTTTTTTCAACATTTATTTATTTTTGGGACAGAGAGAGACAGATCATGAGCGGGGGAGGGGCAGAGAGAGAGGGAGACACAGAATCGGAAACAGGCTCCAGGCTCCGAGCCATCAGCCCAGAGCCCGATGCGGGGCTCGAACTCACGGACCGTGAGATCGTGACCTGGCTGAAGTCGGACGCTTAACCGACTGCGCCACCCAGGCGCCCCTGTTCTCATTTTTTAAGAGCCTCTTATGCTTTGGCTCTCTCCCACTCTAACCTGTCTCTCTTTTTTTTTTTCCTTCCCCTCCCCCATGGGTTCCTGTTAAGTTTCTCAGGATCCACATAAGAGTGAAACCATATGGTATCTGTCTTTCTCTGTATGGCTTATTTCACTTAGCATCACACTCTCCAGTTCCATCCATGTTGCTACAAAGGGCCATGTTTCATTCTTTCTCGTTGCCACATAGTACTCCATTGTGTATATAAACCACAATTTCTTTATCCATTCTTCTGTTGATGGATATTTAGGCTCTTTCCATAATTTGGCTATTGTTGAGAGTGCTGCTATAAACATTGGGGTACAAGTGCCCCTATGCATCAGTACTCCTGTATCCCTTGGATAAATTCCTAGCAGTGCTACTGCTGGGTCATATGGTCGGTCTATTTTTAACTTTTTGTGGAACCTCCACACTGTTTTCCAGAGTGGCTGCACCAATTTGCATTCCCACCAACAGTGCAAGAGGGTTCCTGTTTCTCCACATCCTCCCCAGGATCCATAGTCTCCTGATTTGTTCATTTTGGCCACTCTGACTGGCGTGAGGTGATATCTGAGTGTGGTTTTGATTTGTATTTCCCTGATGAGGAGCGACGTTGAGCATCTTTTCATGTGCCTGTTGGCCATCCGGATGTCTTCTTTAGAGAAGTGTCTATTATTCATGTTTTCTGCCCATTTCTTCACTGGATTATTTGTTTTTCGGGTGTGGAGTTTGGTGAGCTCTTTATAGATTTTGGATACTAGCCCTTTGTCCGATATGTCATTTGCAAATATCTTTTCCCATTCCATTGGTTGCCTTTTAGTTTTGTTGATTGTTTCCTTTGCTGTGAAGGAGCTTTTTATCTTCACAAGGTCCCAGTAGTTCATTTTTGCTTTTAATTCCCCTGCCTTTGGGGATGTATCAAGTAAGAAATTGCTACGGCTGAGATCAGAGAGGTCTTTTCCTGTTTTCTCCTCTAGTGTTTTGATGGTTTCCTGTCTCACATTCAGGTCCTTTATCCATTTTGAGTTTATTTTTGTGAATGGTGTGAGAAAGTGGTCTAGTTTCAACCTTCTGCATGTTGCTATCCAGTTCTCCCAGCACCATTTGTTAAAGAGACTAAGACAGTCTCTTCAGCAAATGGTGTTAGGAATGCAGGACAGCAACATGCAGAAGAATGAACCTGGACCAGTTTCTTATACCATACATAAAAATAAACTCAAAATGGATGAAAGACCTAAATGTAAGATGGGAAACCATCAAACTCCTAGAGGAGAAAACAGGCAAAAGCCTCTGACCTCGGCCACAGCAACTTCTTACTAGACATGTTTCCAGAGACAAGGGAAAACAACAGCAAAAGTGAACTATTGGGACCTCATCAAGATAGAAAGCTTCTGCACAGCGAAGGAAACAATCAACAACACTAAAAGACAACCAACGGAATGGGAGAATATATTTGCAAATGACATATTGGACATATCCAAAATCTATTAAAAAGTTAACAAATTCAACACTCAAAAAACAAATAATCCAGTGAAGAAATAGGCAGAAGACATGAATAGACACTTTTTCAAAGAAGACATCCAGGGGCACCTGTGCTGACCTCTCAGAGCCTGGAGCCTGCTTCAGATTCTGTGTTTCCCTCTCTCTCTGTTCCTCCCCTACTTGAGCTGTGTCTCTCTCTCAAAAATAAATAAACATTAAAAAAAAAAGACATCCAGAGGGGAAACAGACACATGAAAAGATGCTCAACATCACTCATCATCAGGGAAATACAAATCAAAACCATGAGATACCACCTCATTACCTGTGAAATAACTAAAATTAACAACTTGGGAAACAACAGATGTTGGCGAGGACACAGAAAAAGGGGAACCTTTTGCATGTTGGTGGGAATGCAAACTGGCGCAACCACTCTGGCAAACGATTTTTGAGGTTCCTCAAAAAAATTAAAAATAGAACTACCTTACAACCCAGCATTTGCACTACTAGCTATTTATCCAAAGGCTACAAAAATACTGATTCAAAGAGGCACATGCATCCCAGTGTTTATAGCAGCACCATCAACAATAGCCAAATTATGGAAAGAGCCCAAATGTCTGTTGACTGATGAATGAATAAAGAAGAATAAAGAATACATATATGTGTATATATATATACACATATGTATGTATATGTATATAATATGTATATATGTATATGTATATATACATATAATGGAATATTACTCAGCAATCAAAAAGAATGAAATCTTGCCATTTGCAGCAACATGAATGGAACTAGAGTGTATTATGCTAGGTGAAATAAGTCAGAGAAAGACAAATCTATGATTTCATTCATATGTGGAGTTTAAGAAACACAGTAGATGAACATAAAGGAAGGGAAGGAAAACTAAGACAAAAACAGAAAGGGAGGGACGCCTGGGTGGCTCAGTTGGTTAAGGATCTGACTCTTGACTTCAGCTCAGGTCATGGTCTCATGGTTTGTGAGTTTGAGCCCCATGTCAGGCTCTGCACTGACAGTGTGGAGCCTGCTTGGACTTCTTTCTCTGCCCCTACTCTGCTTGCTCTCTTTTTCAAAAAAAATAAGTAAACTTAAAAAAAACAGAAAGGGAGGTAAACCATAAGAGACTCTTAAATACAAAGAACAAGCAAGTTGCTGGAGGAGTGTTGGGTGGGGGGATGGGCTAAATGGGTGATGGGTGTTAAGGAAGACACTTGGGATGAGCACTGGGTGTTTTATGTAAGTGATGAATCACTAAATTCTACTCCTGAAACCATTATTACACTATATGTTAACTAACTGGGATTTAAATAAATTTTTTTTTTAAAAGTTTGGGTGGCGGGGTTATTGTGATAAAATGTGCATAGCATAAAAGTTACCATTTTAATCATTTTCAGGTGTACAATTCAGTGGCAGTACCTTCACGGTGTTGTATGAGCAATGCCATTATTTCCAAAAATATTTCCTCTTCCCAAACAAAAACTCGTATCCACTTAACAGTAACTCCCTATTCCCCTATCTCTCAGCCCCTGGCAACCACCATTCTACTTCCTGTGTTTATGAATTTGCCTGTTCTAGGCACCTCACATAAATGGAATCAAACAATATTTGTCCTTTTGAATATGGCTTATTTCACTTAATGTTTTCAAATTTCATCTGTGTTATAGCATAGATCAGAATTTCATGATTTCCTTAAGTTGGATAATATTCTATTGTATGTATATATCACATTTTGTTTATTCTGTTGATGGACATTTGGGCTGTATCCACCTTTGGGCCATTGTGAGTCATGCTTTTATAACAATTGGTGTACAAGTATCTGTTTGAATCCCTGCTTTCAGCTCTTTTGGGTATATACTCATTCCTGGATCATATTCTGTGATTCCATGTTTAATTTTTTGAGGAACCACCATATAATTTTCCACAGAAGCAGCACCATTTTATATTCCCACCAGCATCCTCACCAACACTTGTCATTTTTCTTTTTCTTTTTAAGTTTTTAAAATTCTAATGTAATTAGCATACAGCATTATATTAGCTTGAGGTGTACAGTATAGTGATTCATAATTCTGTATGTTACCAACTGCTCATCACAGTAGTATACTCTGGAGTGCCTGGGAGCTCAGTTGACTCACTGTCTCAATCTTGATTTTGGCTCAGGTCATGATCTCACAGTTCATGAGATCAAGCCCTGTGTCGGGTTCTGTGCTGACAGTGCAGAGCCTGCTTGGGATTCTCTCTCTGTCTGTCTGTCTCTCTCTCTCTCTCTCTCTCTATTATTTGCAAATATCTTCTCCCATTGAAAGAAGAATTTAACTTTCTGGCCCTCCCCTGTGCATGCTCTCTCTCTCTGTCTCAAAATAAAAAATAAACATTAAAAAAAAAACAATAAGTATACTTTTAATTCCCTTCACCTATTACACCCGTGCCCACCCCCCCTTGCCCTCTGGTAACCATGTTTATTCTTTGTATTTAAGAGTCTATGTTTTGTTTTGTCTCTTTTTCTTTGTTTAGTTTCTTAAATTCTACATATGCTACTTATTTCATTTAGCATTTTACCCTCTAAATCCATCTATGTTGTTGCAAATGGCAAGATTTTATTCTTTTTTACGGCTGAGTAATAATCCATTGTGTGTGTATACACACACATACAATACCTGTTCTTTATGCATTCATCTATTAATAGATCCTTGGGGTGCTTCCATATTTTGACTCTTAAGTAATGCTGCAATAATCATAGGGGTACATGTACCTTTTTAAATTCGTGTTTTTGTAGTCTTTGGGTAAATGTCATATAGTAATTTTATTTTTAATTTTTTGAGGAACCTCCGTACTGTTTTTCACAGTGGCTGCACCAGTTTGCATTCCCACCAACAGTGCACAAGGGTTCCTTTTTCTCCACATCCTCAACAATACTGGTTGTTTCTTGTGTTTTTGATTTAAGCCATTCTGACAGGTGTGAGGTGATTGTGGATTTGATTTGCATTTCCCTGATGATGAGTGATGTTGAGCATCTTTTCATGTATCTGTTGGCCATCTGTGTATCTTCTTTGGAGAAATGTCTGTTCATGTCTTCTGCCCATTTTTAATAGGAAAAACATTTTTTTGATGTTGTATAAGTTCTTTATATATTTTGGATACTAATCTCTTATTGGGTGTATTATTTGCAAATATCTTCTCCCATTGAAAGAAGAATTTAACTTGGCAAAGAAACTTGGACCAAACTTACCCATCTTCTCTACCATACCATTCATTGGGAATATTCTTTTGAACAAAATCAAGTTTTGTTTACTTCAACAATGGGGCAAAGTAAACATGAAATTTTCATGCAAGATGAAGATACTCATAAGTGTCACTAAAATTTGATAGCGTTGGACTGTTGCTATGATATTTGGTTTTAAGGTACATATAGATATCTCTATATGGAAATCTGTGACTCTGAGTTAAGGCTTTTGGTTGTAAGTGACAAAAATCCAATTCAAACTAGTATCGAGGGAAAATGGGAACTTTTGTAATTTATGTAACCAGAATGTGGAAAGACTGAGGTAACTGGCATAGGGACTAGCACAGTCAGGACCCTTGTCTTTCTCTTACCTCTCAGGCCCACTTTTCTCTGCATGTCAGGTTTAGTTTCTCATACCATGTTTCCCCACCATACTAGAATAACTCCTAGCAAGACCTTAACTTGAAATTTCTTAACTACATCCTAGATAAGGAAAGATGCTTCCCCAGTGCTAGTAAAGAAAATCATGGGAAAGAACTATTGATTGGTCCAGCTTGGAACAGATATTAGTCTCTAGATCAGTTACTGTGACCAGGAGACCAGGTTAAGCAAGGACATGATAGCTCCCACTTACTTAGACTGAACAAGAAAGGAGGGAGCAATTAAACAATAAAATTAACATCCAAGTATAATTGTCAGTCACATAGCTTGAACTGTCATCTATATATATATTTTTTAATGTTTTTATTTTTGACAGAGAGAGAGAGAGAGAGACAGAGCATGAGTGGGGGAGGGGCAGAGAGAGAGGGAGACACAGAATCTGAAGCAGGCTCCAGGCTCTGAGCTGTCCTCACAGAGCCCGACGCAGGGCTTGAACTCACAGACCACGAGATCATGACCTGAGCCGAAGTCGGACGCTCAACCAACTGAGCCACCCAGGCGTCCCTACTATCTATATTTAATAATTCCAAACTCCATTTCTCTAGCCCTAAGATCTGTCTTGTTTCAGACTACCTTCTTGACAGCATCACATGGATATCTATTTGGTGCCTTAAACTTTGGCTAGAATTCTTGTTTTCTTCCCTAAAAACCTGTTCCTCTGCAGTTTTTCCCATCTTAGTTAATACCACCACTCATTTGCTCAAGCAAAATTTTTAGTCTTCTCCCATTCCCCACATTTATCCATCAGCAGGTTTTTACGGGGTAACCTACAGACACATCCAGAATCTGCCCTGACCCGCATTTCTATCTCAACAACTACCATCGTAACTAAGCTACCTTCATTTCTTATCTTTATCAATGTCCAGTCTCCTAATTGGTCCCCATGCCTCTCCTCTTACCCCCCTGTAGACCATTATCCATATAGCAGCCAGAGTGTTTTCCATTTTATTTTTTATTTTAGTTTAGCTTAGTTATGTTTATTTTATTTATTTATGTTTAAGTAAGCTTCACATCCAGCATGGAGCCCAACTCAGGGCTTGAACTCACAACCCTGAGATTAAGACCTGAGCTAAGATCAAGAGTTGGATGCTTAACCAACTGAGCCATGCAGACACCCCATAGTGTTTTCCTTTTTAAACTTAAATCATGCTATCACTTTCCTTATAACCACCCAGTTATTTGCTGTCATACTTACAATAAAATCCTGACTCTTTTCTCTAGTTTACAAAATTCTTAGATGAGCTAGTCTCTGCCTACTTCTCTTCAAGTTTCTACTTTCATGCCCTATATACCACACAGTCTTTCTTTCTGTAATTTGTGTACAGCGCATATATTCCTGCTTAGGTCTTTTGTACAAGCTATTGTCTCTCCTTGAAATTCTCTTCACTTCATCTTTGCAGGATGTGCTCCATCTTGTTACTCGAATCCTAATATCACTAAATGCCAAATGTCATTAAGTAACTGGGCCCAATCTGAAATAGATTCTAAAATAGATCACCTGGTTAGCCTCTTTCCATGTCAGACTACTATTATTCTCTGTATAGCATTTACCAGAAGTTATAAATTGTTACTCTGTCTCCCTCCTTAAAATGTAAATTTTGGGGCACCTGGATGGCTCAGTCAGTTAAGTGTCTGATTTCGGCTCAGGTCATGATCTCACAATTTGTGAGTTTGAGCCCTATATCAGGCTCTCTGCTGTCAGCCCTGAGCCTGCTTCAGATCCTCTGTCTCCCTCTATCTGCCCCTCTGCTCTTGTACGCTCGCTCTCTCTGCACCCCCCCCCCAAATAAATTAAAAATACTAATAAAATGCAAATTTCATGGTAGCAGGGGCCAAATCTTGTTCTTATATCCTTGTACAGTTTGGTGAATTTTAATAAATGAATATACCTGTATAACTACTACCTAGATCATGATATAAAACTTTACAAATCCCCCCAAAAAGCCCCCCCCCTTTTTTTTGAGTCAGAGTCCAACCCAACAGAAGTAATCAGTGTTCTGACCGCGTTCTTTGCACATTATTGTTGCCTGTCTGGAGGCACATTAATGGGATTACAGTATATACTCTCCTATAATAGTGGTTCATTCTGGTCCATTGCTCTCATATCCCATTATATGAATATACCACAATTTCTTTTTATGTTCAACTATTGAAAGGCATTTAGGTGATTTTCAGCTTTTAGCTATTATAAATAAAGCTATTTGTGAATATTCTTGTACATGTCTTTTGGTATACATGTGTATCCCTTTATGTTGGATATGTATCTTTGAGTGAAGTTACTCAGTCATAGGAATTGTATATGTTCATTGTTGGAAGATAAGGTAATACCAGTTTTCTAGAGTGGTTTTACCAGTTTATTCTTTCACTGGCAATATTTGAGAGTTCTGGTTGCTTCATGCCTATACCAACAGTTGGTATTGTCTTTTTATTTTTTAAGCCATTCTAGGGTATGTAGTTGTGTCTTTTGGTTTTAAATTATTATCCTGATGACTAAATGAACACTTTTTCATATTATTGACTTTTTCATATATTTCTTAGTCATTCAGATTACCTTTTTTGTCAGGTGCATATTAAAATGTTTTACCCATTTTTAAATTGGGTTACCTTTTTTTTCATATTGGTCTGTAGAGTTCTTCATATATAAATAACTTTTCTCATGAATGAAAAGTTTTTTTATTTCAATAAGTTCAATTTATCAGTTTTTCATGGGTTGTACTTTTTGTGTACTTGTCAAGAAATCTTAGCCAGCTCCGAGGTCATAAAGATACTCTACTATTAGCTAGAAATCTTGTCGTTTGACCTTTCACATTTAACACCTACAGTCAAACTGGAATTCATTTTTGTATATGGGTTGAGGTAGAGGTCAGGGCGTATTTGTTTTTATATAGCTGTTCAACTGATGAAACATTTATTGGAGGAAAAGTTAATCCTTTTTCTCCTGCGTTTATGTGCTACCTTTTTCATAAACTAGGTGACTATGAATGTGTGATTCTATTTCTGGATTTTCTTGTCTGTTCAATGTCAATATTTGTCTATTCTTGCATTAGTACTTTGCTATATTAACTACAGTAGTTTTGAATAGTTTTGAAATACATCTTGACATCTAGTGGTGTAAATCTTCCAGCTTTGTTCTTCTTTGGATTGTCTTTGCTTTCTTTCACCTTTTGTGTTTCCATATATGCACTTTAATATCAGTTTATTAGTTTCCATAGATAACATTTACATACTGCATTTACATACTGTTTTTTATACTCTTTTATAACCCACTCTTTTCATTTATATCTTTCCATGTCAATAAATACATTTCTGTTATATTTTTAATAATACGTTGTTGTTGATTCCAGCATTTTTCCCCTTTAAAAACAGCAATGTGATCAGGATTCTTAATTATTTTATTGTCTTTACTGAAGATATCTAATTCCTTGAGAAATTATAAGCATTTATACTTATCACAAATATGGAATGCCATTAAACTGTTGTGGGAAAAACTAAGATGAATATGATTACAGGCCTTGGCCTTGAGCTTACATTTTAGGGATTATAAGGCACACACATAATCAACTGCAATTATTTGCTTCAGTGAGAGCCCATATAATAAGTGGTTAAAATCATGAACTGTGGAACTAGAGTGCCTGAGTTTGGAAACCTCACTCCTCCACTTGCTAGCTGTATGACTCTAATAAGTTACTTTTCCTTTTTGTATTTCAAGTTCCTTATCTCTTTTTCTTTTTTTTTAAAGTGGATAGAGTAACCTTCATAAGGTGTTGGGTAGTTTAAAAAAATTTTTTTTCAACGTTTATTTATTTTTGGGACAGAGAGAGACAGAGCATGAACGGGGGAGGGGCAGAGAGAGAGGGAGGCACAGAATCGGAAACAGGCTCCAGGCTCTGAGCCATCAGCCCAGAGCCTGACGCAGGGCTCGAACTCCCGGACCGCGAGATTGTGACCTGGCTGAAGTCGGACGCCCAACCGACTGCGCCACCCAGGCACCCCAGGTGTTGGGTAGTTTAGAAGAAATTGTATGTTAAGCACTTTGACCAGTGGTCTAACATAAGATGGGTCAATCAAGTGTTACCTGTTATTGTGATAATAATTATTTCTAGAAAAATAACATCCATAAGTGGGCCTAGGAATAGGTGTTGTACATATAGGCACTTTTTTTTAATCTGTGATAATCATTGTTTATCTTCATTCTAGAAAATCTGTAGTCTGTTCTAACAGTGTTTGGCTTAGGGCGCCTGGGTGGCTCAGTCGGTTGAACGTCTGACTTCGGCTCAGATCATGATCTTGCAGTCTGTGAGTTCGAGCCCCACATCGGGCTCTGTGCTGACAGCTCAGAGCCTGGAGCCTGCTTCGGATTCTGTGTCTCCCTCTCTCTCTGCCCCTCCCCTGCTCATGCTCTGTCTCTCTGTGTCTGAAAAATAAATTTAAAAACATTAAAAAAAATTAACAGTGTTTGGCTTATAGTAGACACACACAAAAAATTGAATGTGTGAATAAATGAATGAAAATGTGTTCTGGAGATACTGGTGTATGAATTGTGCTGATCTAATTAATTTTCTTGTTTCAGATTTGAAAGATTAGAAGTCTTGGCTGTATTTGCCTCCACAGTCTTGGCACAATTGGGAGCTCTCTTTATATTAAAAGAAAGGTACATTTGTTTTATATGTCACTTCGTTGTAAATTCCACCTTTGGCAACATGAAAGAATCCAGTGAGACACATTTGGTTTAAAGGGTATACAAATTAAGATGAGCAGTGCTGGAGTTTTGATAGGATGTCCTCTTCATTTTTCAGACTTTTCTCCCTTCTTTTCACCCTCCTTTTATTACCTAATTTGATGCTACTAAATCCTGGGCAGGTATGAAGGAAAGGGGTTCAGTCAGACATGTTTTAATGCTTGGTATAAACCCATTGGAAAAAGTTTGGTGGGGAAGATTGATACTACATATGGAGGATAATTTGTAAGTCTTGTCTGATCACTACTAATAATCAACAGTTGGTTATCATATTAAAAGATTTTGTTCAGGGCTCCTGGCTGGCTCAGTTGGAAGAGCATGTGACTCTTGATCTTGGGGTCATGAGTTTGAGCCCCATGTTAAGTGTAGAGATTACTTACACAAATAAACTAATTTAAAAAAAAAGATTTTGTTCACTTATTAGATTAATTCTATATTTAATAAAGCTTTTTACTTTCATAATTTTTAGAACTAATTTAATACATTTTTTCTTTCTTTTAGTGCAGAACGCTTTCTGGAGCAGCCCGAGATACACACGTGAGATTTTGCTTTTGACATAACATAATTTACTATTATGTTTGATCCCCAGTTATTGAGAGGTACATTAAGAATAATGGTTACTTTGGCCAGTCATAGGTCAGAGTGTGGCAATATACATTTCACTGATAATTCACAAACAAAATCCCCCAATTCCAAGACTCCTTCTCAGCCTTAACTGTTCCCAAGTCCTTATGTTTTTATATTGCACAGGAAGGCCTTTGTACTCTGGCTTTAGGTCCCTCGTTATTTTCAGGCCTAAATCAACACATAAACTAGCCATGTTGGTCTTCTATGATTTAAAATTTGATGCCCAAAATCTTTTAGTAGCACCTTTAGAAAAGATAAAATTGAGCCGGGCTGGCTCAGTCAGTTAGATGTCTGACTGATGATTTCAGCTTGGGTCATGATCTCACAGTTCTTGAGACTGAGCTCTGCGTCAGGTTCTGCAGAAAGCATTGAACCTGCTTGGGATTCTCCCTCACCCTCTCTCCCTCTGCCCCTCCCCTGCTCACTCTCTCTCTGAAAATAAAAAAATAAACATTAAAGAAGTTAAAAAAAAAAAGATAAAAGTGTAATTGTCTACTACAGAGTTGCCAAATACATGGACTTTTTCTGTTTTGACCAGTTTAATTCAGGATACTCTGACCTGCCTAGTATCTTGTAAACCATATACCATTGCATTTATATAAATTTATAACAGCAGTTACCTGTAGGAAGATACTGTTCATGCTGAGAGTCCGTTTTTGTCCTGTGTAAGATGGAACTCGAAAGCCAGTTCAGAGCCTGGCTCCACAAATCCCAAACCACTGCAGCAGACGACTGTCCCTTCCCATCTCCTAGTCTGTCTGCATGCTGAAATTACGTGTTGCTATAACCAAGAAAAAATAATGGTAAATGTTATTGTTCTTTTTAGGGGAAGATTATTAGTTGGTACTTTTGTGGCTCTTTCCTTCAACTTGTTCACAATGCTTTCTATTCGGAATAAGCCTTTTGCTTATGTCTCTGAAGGTATGATTTTTATTTACCATTAATAAAAAATCCAATTCATCTCTCATAAAAACAAGTCCTGTGTTTGTTTTATTAACTCACATCACCTAGAAAGGTTATCCTGAAGAGAAGAGAGAACTATCCTAGAGGTTCTCAGGTCTTTTCTGAGTAGAGAATTACAAAACAAAATCTTATTAGTTCAAGCTTTAAAAGAATGTATTACTTTAAAATGAGCAGAACTGACATATATTAAATTATATGTGATGAAAAATTACATTTGCCAAATAACATGAGTGGGATTTTAGATGTGTTACCTACTTAGAAAAAGTCTATTGCACACATTTTGGAAACATCAGTATATTTCAGATGGTTGATGTGCTCTTTGCAAATAATTGTATTCTGTTAAGTAAGTTCCCAGGAACTTCTCTGTGTCAATGGTGGATGGGCATATATTATAAAGTAGCATATATATTTTGAAATATTCTTTTATTTTCAAGTCTTTAAAAATTTAGAGTGTTATTTCTCTTCAGTAGTTAAAATTATTGTCATTTTTTGGTAATTTCCATGTTCTGGATTCCCACTAACCCACAAAGGGTTAAACACTGATTGGTGGAGAAGTGAGGTAAAAATAAAAGTGGGCTGTGTGCACAGACCCACACTTTGAAGCAAAGATAGGAGAGGATCTTTTTAGGTCCACTGACTTGAACACTAAGACAATCAAGAGAAGAAAGTTTTCTGAATTTCCCATTCAAATTTAAACACCTTCGTGAATATTATGAAGCGTCAGTTGTATTTGTATGAATTAAAGTTTTAGAATTACTGCATGAACTAGAAAATACGGTATTTGTGATGTCCAGAATTATTTTGAAAAGAAAAGCATAAGTTATTAAAATAGTATAATGTTCACTCTAGAGATTTTAAGAAGGTACAAAGATTTAGAAATTATCTCTCCATAAAGATGAGGAAGATCCAAGTTTTCCTTTTATAAATAATGCTACAATCTGCTCTCTGATATCACATTTCTTTTATGCATCTGTGAGTCTTCTTCAGGATGAATTCCCAGAGAAATTATAAATGGGTTAGAAATATAATATCTTTCAAGTCATTGATATATATTGTGCCAGACTTATTTCTGGAAAGGCTATCTAGTTTATATTTTCATTAGCTGGATATTAAAGTTCCCAGAAACATTAATATTTGTGACATTAGTTGAAATTTGAGTGAAAGATAATACTGAGCACTTTCTGTCTACCAGACACAATGCTAAACTCTTTATGTAGATCAGCCCATTTAATTCTCCCTATAACCACATGAGGTAAATAATTTTATTATTTTTATATTACACTGAGGCACTGAGAGATTAAATCACTTGCCCAAAGTCAAATATCTAGCTAAGAGCTGGGTTTTAAGTCAGATATTCTGGCAATAGAGTCTGCTCTCAACTGCTCTACAATATGGCTTTTGTATAACCTTGCCAGTCTTTTTTACATCATGTTACACATGAAAAAGTGAGTATTTCTATAATCCTGAGATAACTGTAAAAGGATGTTTGAGCCTGGGGGCTACTTGTTCAGGAACAGTAACTGGCAGGTTTCTGCATGTAGCCAGATCCCCTACCTGGCCTTTCTGAGAGCTGGGGGAATTAAGAATTGGTATACCTATAACCCATTCTCAGCACACTGGTTAGCAAGTTCTGCTTTACATTTAAAGAGCCTTTAAAGTTAATAGTACACTGACATATGTAATTCCTCCAGGTCAGTGATATAAATAGTTGAAACTGCTTTTGCTTTATTATCTTGAAGGTATAAAAGAGGGAAAAAGTCTAGATTTAAGTAGCATGTCCTTTTGTAAAATGTTATACAGTCATTACAAAACTTATCTTTTAAATTAAGGAAATCAAGTATTTGTGGTCGTGGTTTATTTTTCTGTATAGGTAATTTACGTGTTTTCTTCTTAAAGCTGCTAGTACGAGTTGGCTTCAAGAGCATGTTGCAGATCTTAGTCGAAGGTAAGATGTTATGTGGGGTTTCATGATACACATAATTTCAAAGGGATGTACAAGAAATGCATCTGTCATGGGAACTTACATTATTCATTGCTGAGGTTGCTACATGAATCTCACAGATCAAACTTATGCGCCTTTTACTTATTGATGACATAAGATACCTTTACGAGTGAGAGAACTTTGTTCCCACATCCTCTTTGCTTTCTATAAGACCTATGGTACTAAAATACAAGTTGTCTTTCACAAGATTTCCATCAGTATTACATTGAGGTCTGCTAACGAATACTCTTTGTTTGTTTCTTCATAGCCTGTGTGGAATTATTCCAGGACTTAGCAGCATCTTCCTTCCCCGAATGAATCCATTTGTTTTGATTGATCTTGCTGGAGCATTTGCTCTTTGTATTACATATATGCTAATTGAAATTAAGTAAGTAGTTTTTATTGCTGTCAAGTGGTTCCATTTTGGGGGCCTGACTTTTAAAGGCATCTGTGGGGTAGGTAAGGATTATGCTTACAGCATGTTTGCTTATGGCCTGTGTAGCTTTGGTCAAGTCTTGTCCTTAAGTATCTTCATCTGAAAAATTAAGGGGTAGGATTCAATAAGTATTTTTCACCACAGTCTATAATTCAGACTGGAAAACTACTTAAAGTCCCTACTGCTGACTTGGTGAGTGAAACAGAGAAGATGACCGTGACAGAAGAGGACAGAAGGTGACAGATAAGCCATGGCTACTATTTGTGAGAGAAGGAAGGGGAAGTAGGTATGAAAAAAAATTTTTTTAAGTCAAGCCTTAAAAAAAAAAATAAGAAAAAGGAAAAAAATAAATAAAAGGCAAAACTTTTAGGAAGTATACTTTATAGCTGCTTTAACCTTCCCTAGCATCTTATGACATGTGATTCTTCAACTACCTACCCTTTAAATATTAGGGTTTACTAGAATTGGTCCTTAATTATTCTTTTTCCTATTTTGCATACTCTTCTGGAAGATTACATTCAATTACTCGTTTTTATTTACCACCTCTGTGAGTTTCCCAAACCATTATTTCTAGTCCAGATGTCTATTGAATCCCAAAAGGCATATCTTACATCTATTCATGTCTACATCAGCTGAACCTATTTTCCCCATCCCCAAAGTGGTTTTTTCTTATATTTTCGACCTCAGTGAATAATACCACTACCATCTATTCTGTTGCATTGTTTTTTTTCAATGTATATTAAAACTTGAACCATTTTTAATCATACAGTTCAGTCGCATGAAGTACCTCACATCATTGTGTAACTGTCACCATTGTCCATCTTCAGAACTTTTACATCTTCTCCACCTGTAACTCAGTACCCATTAAAGAGTAGCTCCTCTTCCTCTCTTCCCAAAGCCCCTGCTAACCACTATTCTATTTCCTGTCTCTACGAATTTGACAAAGTACTTCATGTGAATGAAATCATACAATATTTGTCTTTTTGCATCTGGCTTATTTCACTTAGCATAATGTTTTCAAGATTCATCCATGTTATAATATGTATCAGAATTTTCTCCTTTTTTAAGATTGAATAATATTCCATTGTACATACAGAACACATTTTGTTTGTTGAATTATCCACTGATAGATATTTGGATTGTTCCCACCTTTTGGCTATTGTGAATAGTGCTCTATGAACATGGGTATACAAATACCTGTTTGAGTCCCTGCTTTCTATTCTTGTGGGCATATACCCAAAAGTAGAATTGCTGGATTATAGGATAATTCAGCGTTTAATTTTTTGACGAATTCCACTGCACTCTTTTTTTTTTAATTTTTTTTTAATGTTTATTTTTGAGAGAGACAGATACAAAAGCTTGAGTGGGAAAGGGGCAGAGAGAGAAGGAGACACAGAATCTGAAGCAGGTTCCAGGCTCTGAGCTGTCAGCACAGAGCCCAATGCAGGGCTCAAACTCACGGACCGTGAGATCATGACCTGAGCCGAAGTCCGACACCCAACCGACTGAGCCACCCAGGCGCTCCCCCCCCCCGCTTTTTTTTAATGTTTAACTCCAGTGCACTCTTAAATATCATACTTCTCCCCTCTCACCTCTCCCAAAGCTGGTTCTAATTGGTCACCTGGTCTTGAATTTGTTTTTTTTTGTATTTTAAAGTTGTAGTCATCATGCTGTACAGTACATCCCCAGAACTTGTGTCTCATAACTGCAACTCAATACCTTTTGACCACCTTCACCCATTTCTCCCCCACCCCCAACCCCCTGCGTTTGACAGCCACCAAACTCTTCTGTGTTTCACAGGAGTTTGGATCTTTAGATTGCACCTGTAAGGGAGATCATAACAGTATTTGTCTCTCTCTACCATGTTGTTGTAAATGGCATGATTCCCTCCCTTTTTTGGCTGAATAATTCTCAAGCCAGTGTGTGTGTCTGTGTGTGTTTATAGGTGTGTGTATCTTACATTTTTTATCCCTTCATCTGTTGGTGGATACTTTGCTTGTTTCCATGTCTTGGCTATTGTAAATAATACTCTTATCAGCCAGTCTGATTGGACCTTCTTTTTTAATATTTATTTGTCCTCTCTTTCCCGTTTTTATTGCTGCTTCCCAAATTGAGGCCTTATTATTTCCTTGGTCTAATTACAATAGTCTTCTGGTCTTCTGTCATTGTCATACAGCTCTAGTTATTTTCCATTTTGCTACTAACGTCATCATTCAAAATTGCACCTCTGGCCATAATATTTTCCTGTTTCAAAATCTTCCTCTTTGCCTGTTAAAAAAAATAAAAGCTTGGGAATGCAAGCTGGTGCAGCCACTCTGGAAAACAGTATGGAGGTTCCTCAAAAAACTAAAAATAGAACTACCCTATGACCCACCAATTGCACTACTGAGCATTTATCCAAGGGATACATGTGTGCTGTTTCGAAGGGACGCATGCACCCCAATGTTTACAGCAGCACTCTCAACAATAGCCAAAGTATGGAAAGAACCCAAATGTCCATCGATGGATGAATGGATAAAGAGGATGTGGTGTATATATACAATGGAGTATTCCTCGGCAATCAAAAAGAATGAAATCTTGCCATTTGCAACTACCTGGATGGAACTGGAGGGTATTATGCTAAGTGAAATTAGAGAAAGACAAAAATCATATGACTTCACTCATAAGAGGACTTTAAGAGACAAATCAGATGAATATAAGGGAAGGGAAACAAAAATAATATAAAAACAGGGAGGGGGACAAAACAGAAGAGACTCATAAATATGGAGAACAAACTGAAGGTTACTGGAGTGGTTGTGGGAGGGGGATGAGCTAAATGGGTAAGGGGCACTAAGGAATCTACTCCTGAAATCATTGTTGCATTATATGCTAACTAATTTTTTTTAATATGAAATTTATTGTCAAATTGGTTTCCATACAACACCCAGTGCTCATCCCAACAGGTGCCCTCCTCAATACCCATCGCCCACCCTCCCCTCCCTCCCACTCCCCATCAACCCTCTTTACGAGTCTCTTATGTTTTGGCTCCCTCGGTCTCTAACCTTTTTTTTCTCCTTCCCCTCCCCCATGGTCTTCTGTTAAGTTTCTCAGGATCCACATAAGAGTGAAAACATGGTATATGTCTTTCTCTGTATGACTTATTTCACTTAGCATAACACTGCAGTTCCATCCGCATTGCTACAGAAGGCCATATTTCATTCTTTCTCATTGCCACGTAGTATCCCATTGTGTATATAAACCACAATTTCTTTATCCATTCATCAGTTGATGGCCATTTCGGCTCTTTTCATAATTTGGCTTTTGTTGAAAGTGCTGCTGTAACCATTGAGGTACAAGTGCCCCTGTGCATCAGCACTCGTGTATCCCTTGGGTATATTCCTAACAGTGCTATTGCTGGGTCATAGGGTAGGTCTATTTTTAATTTTTTGAGGAACTTCCACACTGTTTTCCAGAGCAGCTGCACCAATTTGCATTTCCACCACCAGTGCAAGAGGGTTCCTGTTTGTCCACATCCTCGCCAGAATCTATAGTCTTCTGATTTGTTCATTTTAACCACTCTGACTGGCATTAGGTGGTATCTGAGTGTGGTTTTGATTTGCATTTCCCTGATGAGGAGTGATGTTGAGCATCTTTGCATGTGCCTGTTGGCCATCTGGATGTCTTCTTTAGAGAAGTGTCTATTCATGTTTTCTGCCCATTTCTTCACTGGATTAGTTGTTTTTCGGGTGTGGAGTTTGGTGAATTCTTTATAGATTTTGGATACTAGCCCTTTGTCTGATACGTCATTTGCAAATATCTTTTCTCATTCCGTTGGTTGCCTTTTAGTTTTGTTGATTGTTTCCTTTGCAGTGCAGAAGGTTTTTATCTTGATGAGGTCCCAATAGTTCATTTTTGCTTTTAATCCCCCTGCCTTTGGGGATGCGTCAAGTAAGAAATTGCTGCGGCTGAGGTCAGAGAGGTTTTTTCCTGCTTTCTCCTCTAGTGTTTTGATGGTTTCCTGTTTCACATTCAGGTCCTTTATCCATTTTGAGGTTTTTTTTTGTGAATGGTGTAAGAAAGTGGTCTAGTTTCATTCTTCTGCATGTTGCTGTCCAGCTCTCCCACCATTTGTTAAAAAGACTGTCTTTTTTCCATTGGATATTCTTTCCTGCTTTGTCAGAGATTAGTTGGCCATACTTTTGTGGGTCTAATTCTGGGGTTTCTATTCTATTCCGTTGGTCTATGTGTCTGTTTTTGTGCCATATGCTAACTAATTTGGATGTAAATTTAAAAAATAAAAAGTAAAACTAAAAAAGAAATAAAATAAAATAAAAAATAAATAAAAGCTGTTAGCATGGTAAGGCCCCTACTGACCTCACTGGCCATCCGTCTGTCTATATTTGCCTGTTCCTACTTCTGATGCTGTGTCAGGACTTTCACACCCTTGCACATGCTGCTTTCACTGTCTGTGATATCTTCCTCCCATCATTTCACTCGTCTTTGAAGGGTCAACTCATATGTCTCTTTTTCTATTTTATAATCCTTTCTGGATTATCCCTACCTCGGGAGGCTTGCCACTCACTCTTTTGTGCATCCCTGATACCCTGATTGCTTTATTTTCTTTACATGGTTATCTCCTGCTATTTCAAAGGTAGGGGCTAGGTCTTACCTCATGTTTCTATTGCCAGCCTCTGGGAAAAAGTAAAAAACAACACAAATAAAACAAAAACAAAACATGATCAGCTTGTAATCATTGGCATTGGCATTTTGGTCTGTCTTATTAACAGAACAGTCTGAACTACTGATGAGTGTTGCACTTCAGTGACGATGTTCCTCTAACAAATTCCCATAGAATCTCACCTTGTGTAATTCCTGAGGAATTTCAAAAATTCTTGGTAATAATTGGAAAATTATTATTTATAGGAAAATTGTTGGATGAGATACATTAGCCTTCTCTGTATCAGAAATTGTAAGTTAAAGGTTTTTGTTTGTCACAACAAATGAATATATATGAAACCTTTCTCGTTGACAAGTAGATTGAAAATACATAATGAGGAAATGGTCACATTTTTTTTCTTCACCATCTCTTCATGCTGCTTAACATAATTATTATTTTCCACCAAACTTGGCAAGAAAGGATTCTGAAAACTTATTATTTATTTATTTTGAGACACTCTCTTTGCCAGTGGTGGCCACTTGTGATCAAAGTCCTGTTGCATTAGACAATGTTTTGGAAGATTGAATTGTAAGAAGCCCAGTGACGCATATATTTGAGATTTAGAATTGTTTTTTCCTTTTAGTAATTATTTTGCTGTGGACACTGCTTCTGCCATAGCCATTGCTCTGATGACATTTGGCACTATGTATCCCATGAGCGTGTACAGTGGCAAAGTATTACTGCAGGTAAGGGTCCTTTTTCAATGCACATGCTTAATATTAGCCAGGTTTTTCTACCAGAGAATAAAATTATATGTTCTCTTCTACCAGATTATAAAATTTTTAGCTATTAGAAGGCCCTGTTAGAAATGAACTCAAACAGTGATATCTGAAATCTATACAGTAAGAAGCAGAGGAAATTCTCTTGGCCCATAAAATATGCACAGATCTTCCTTTATTTATAAGACAAAATCAGAAGCTAAAAATATTTTGCCCTTAATAATGTTTCAAGTAAAAACAGTGTTACTTAGAAATATTTTTTACCTATTTATTTTCCCCCAATAAATATGCTTTGGCTATTATATAGTTTGGTTGTGATTGTTTTCTTATTTCCTGTCATTGAATCAGTGAGACTTCTAAATTTCAAACTTAAAATCGAAAATGACAAATTAGTCCTTATTTAAACAATAGAAACACCTGTAGACAAGGCCCTGAATGCAAAGGTAGTTTCCCAGGGATGGATGTGTATGTAAGCACTGCTTACCTTGTGTCTTACCCTCATGCCCTTTCTAAAACTTAGGGGCAGTAGTTTTATCTCCAGAAACTGTAGTAACAATAAGATAGTAGTTGTGTCATGCTGTGCCATACAAAAGATTTTTACTTGGTTGGCTGATTCTTCAAGAGTTGTTTGGGTGTAGAGATAAAAAAATAAGCATGGGCTGGGGCGCATGGGTGGCGCAGTCGGTTAAGCGTCCGACTTCAGCCAGGTCACGATCTCGCGGTCCGTGAGTTCGAGCCCCGCGTCGGGCTCTGGGCTGATGGCTCAGAGCCTGGAGCCTGCTTCCGATTCTGTGTCTCCCTCTCTCTCTGCCCCTCCCCCATTCATGCTCTGTCTCTCTCTGTCCCAAAAATAAATAAACGTTGGAAAAAAAAAAAAAATTAAAAAAAAAAAAATAAGCATGGGCTGATGGTTGATGTTGTCCCACTAGTGGAGCCAACTGAAACCTCTCTTCCCTAAATCATGATAGGCTGTCAAACAAAGCAAAGGCTGGTATAAAATCCAACTTTTTATTTTCAGGACCACTGTGCAAAAATTCTTTTATCTCCTAAGTTATTCATATCTTATTTTATTTTTTCTCCAGACAACGCCACCCCATGTTATTGGTCAGTTGGACAAACTTATCAGAGAGGTAAGGTAGAATAGAAAATAAAATCCTTTTAAATTATAATTAGAGAATGGAAAGAATGGGTACAAATGATACTTTACTCAGCCCTATCTCTATTTTATTTTAGGGGAGTTTGTGTTCTTTATACTAAATAACACAGTAGTAGATATAAAATAGTGACAGAAGTATAAAAATTTGAGGAATTGCTCAGTCTGGAAACTTGAAGTAAATGTGGAAGGGAAGGTAATGGTCTAGAGACCACACTACTAGCTGTGTTAATGCTATGGTTTTTATGCGTCTATATTCAAATCTAGGATTTTGATAGAAGTCAAAAACTACTTTTACATGTTGATTGCTTCATCACTTAACATTGATTTGTGAGTTTAGATTTTGTATTGTATAAATACCCACCTGCTTACTAATTGAAGGAATAAGATAATGTAATTATTTGGATTTTGAGAATATTTCAAACTATTGATTGTTGGTATCACAAAGGCCACTATTTATCAGTATAGCTGGCTGTTTGTCTCAGCCTGTGTTATACCAATGGGACATACACTACATATCTGGTCTTGGAATTTCCTCTTGGTCCACATTCACATAACATCCTGTGTTGTGCAGAAATTTGCTAAAAGAAAGAAATGATAGAGAAGAGTCCCCAAAAGGGGGAAAAAATCTAATACCACCAGTGCTGGATATAAATATGTGACATACTCACAAAATGAAAAGAACCATCCGCTGTCGAACAAGGTGGTGGTGAGGGTAGGTGGTAAACACCTGATTCTAAAAGGATTGGGCCAGACAAGAAACGGAACACAAGGCCTTGGCTCACTACTGAACAAGTAAAATGATACCTTAAGTGGTCTAGGACTTCTCTTGGATAATGAGTGTCTTCATGCAGGATTTGGCCAGGTCATTTCTAGGCTTAGGTCAAGTCCATATTGTGACTGAACTGTGTTGGATATGTCAAATATAAACAGCCCAGTTTCTTTGTTTTTGATTAGGTATCTACCTTGGATGGAGTTTTAGAAGTTCGAAATGAGCATTTTTGGACCCTAGGTTTTGGCTCACTGGTATGTTTTCCATATTAATATAGTTGTAATTTAAAACATAGTTTATATTAACTAACTTGGATGTAAATTAAACAATAAAAAATTAAATAAGTGAAACATAGTTTATAATTTTTAAAACTAAAGAAAGTACTTCTTCAAATTAAAAAAAATGTTTTAATGTTTATTTTTTGAGAGAGAGAGACAGACAGACAGAGCATGAGAGGGGGAGAAGCAGAGAGAGAGGGAGACACAGAATCTGAAGCAGGCTCCAGAATCCAGGCTGTCAGCACAGAGCCTGATGTGGGGCGTGAACTCCCAAACTGCGAGATCATGACCTGAGCCGAAGTCAGATGCTTAACCAACTAAGCCACCCAAGAGCCCCAACTTCTTTAAATTTTTATAGAGCCTTTGATTACCATTTCTGTTTAATAGAGTCTAAAATGTAGATGGATTCAGTAACCTAATTGATATTAGTTGAGGGATATTTTTCTTTTATTTTTCCTTTCAAACTACTGTTAATGGTCTTTTTTTTTAAAGGTTTTTTTTTTTTTATGTTTATTTTTGAGAGACAGGGAGAGCGTGCATGCGTGGGGAGGTGGGGGCACAGAGAGGGAGACACAGAAATCCAAAGCAGGCTCCAGGCTCTGAGGTGTCAGCACAGACCCCCATGTGGGACATGCACTCACAAACCATGAGATCATGACCTGAGCCAAAGTCAAGATGCTTAACCAACTGAGCCACCCCGGCTCCCCCCCATGTTTTTGATATTAACCTTAAAAATAAGACCACTTATTTTACTAGCAAAAATGAGTTTATTTCGGAATAGCAGAGAATTGCAATTCGGGATAAGCAAGCTACAACAAAACAATAGGCAAGTCTGAAGAACAAAACAGAGGAACAGTCTGCTATAGAGGAAAGGGGGAAGTTGAAAGCACTGTTACAAATGAAAAATCCAGTGAAGTAAACCAGGAGTTCAAGTGTAGTGGCTTTCACTGCCTGAGTTGTATTAGTCTCTCATTGGCTGGGCTTTTGTCAGAGAAGGAGGAAGAAAACCTCTTTCCTCCTGTTGATGTTATAAAGAAGTAGCTAAAGTAGAATGGACTTTACCTCTCTTCCTGTTGAGTCTACAATTGACTCGGGGTAGTAGGGGTTGAGAGACCCTCCCTTTTGGCCTCCCATCTCCCATTTTAATAAGGTTTTCCTTTTATTAATTTTTGCGAATCCAGTTTGGACCTATTACCAGAGAGACAGTTATGGCATGGTTCCATTCCTGTGTCAGGGATGATGAGGAAAATACAGAAAAGTACTCTGGAAAAAAATTTAATCACCACAATCCCATCATATAGAGATGCCTGCCAGGATGTTTTCTTATTTATACTTACCTATTTTCTCTCCTTAGAAAACGAAACTATGTGGGGCCTCTGGGTGGCTCAATCGGTTAAGCGCCAACTTCAGCTCAGGTCATGATCCCCCAGTTTGTGGGTTCCAGCCCTGTGTTGGGCTCTGTGCTGACACCTCGGAGCCTGGAGCCTGGAGCCTGCTTTGGATTCTGTGTCTCTCTCTCTCTGCCCCTCCCCTGCTCATGCTCTATCTCTCTCTCTCTCTCAAAAACAAATTAACATTAAAAAAAAATGAAACCATGCAGTTTTTATTTTGCTCTTTTCACTTAATATATCGTTTACAGTTTTCTATGTCATCAAATAATTACTTTTTTGGTCAAATATTTTTTTCTCTCTTTTTTAAAATTTTTGAATGCTTATTTGTTTCTGAGAGGGAGAGAGAGAGACAGAGTGCAAGCGGGGAAGGGTCAGAGAGAGGAGACACAGAATCTGAAACAGGCTCCAGGCTCTGAGCTGTCAGTACAGAGCCTAACGTGGAGCTTGAACTCACAGACTGCAAGATCATGACCCAAGCCGAAGTTGGACACTTAACCGACTGAGCCATCCAGGGGCCCTAATTTTTTTTCTCTTGAGTGTGACTTGATCTTTGCCTAGATACTCCAAGACTTTTTTTTTTTTTTTTTTTTTTTTTTTAAGTCCAGTAAGTTCACTAGCCTATGTCTTGGTGTTGGTCATTTTGGGTCGGTTACTCCAGGTTTGCATTATAGCCTTGTAGTAATGTTACTGCAAAAAACTTGTTTTATCTTTCAGGAAAGTTTTCTTTAATTGTAATTATTAATACTTATTTTGTTCTCTTGCTTTTAGTATCTTCTTTGGGATCTACTATTGTAAGCACATTGGGTCTTTTATATTTATTTTCTTTCAGTTCCTTATTATATCTTCAGTTCCTTTGATTTTTGAAACTAGCCTTCTCATCGCCTTTTATTCTCTCACAGTAGACCTGTATATTTATTTCCTTTTGTATTCGTTCTAGTCTAGTCTTCATTTCTTTTTCCTTTTTTTTTTAAGTTTATTTATTTTGAGAGAGAGCAAGTGAGCGATGAGCAAGTGAGAGAGCAAGTGAGTCTTCATTTCTTTTTCCTTTTTTTTTTAAGTTTATTTATTTTGAGAGAGAGCAAGTGAGCAATGAGTGTTTTCTCATTTTTGAGGTATTTTTTTTTTAATGTTTAGTTTTGAGAGAGAGAGAGAGAGAGAGAGAGAGAGAGAGAGATAGTGCGAGCAGGGGAGGAGCAGAGAGAGAAGACACAGAACCTGAAGCAGGCTTCAGGCTCTGAGCTGTCAGCACAGAGCTCAACATGGGGCTTGAACTCAGGAGCTGTGTGATCATGACCTGAGCTGAAGTTGGACGTTTAACCAACTGAGCCACCTAGGGCCCCTCATTTTTGAGGTTTTTGAATGCTGATTGATACTGTTTTATGTGTTTCATGTCTTTCAGCTTCCTTTGAAAAAGTAGGTCATAGTTCTCATGTGTTTTATAGGTGACTCTTTTGGGCAATCCTTTATAATCTATTTTTTTCTTACAATAGCTTTGTGTGCGATTTGGAATCAGTCCTTTTCTGTTTCTCCTTTTTATGCAAAATTGTTTTCCTGAATTTTAAAATAAGGAGTGGTTAGGGTAGTGTGTTTGAATTTATGGTTCTAAAGCTCCCTCTTCTGATTGAGTGTGTGAAGTGAAAGTTTTTTCTTTCTCCTGGGTCTTTTCCTGCCATTTGTATCTGCTCTTTGTTATCTCTTGTTTCTGCTGTGTTGCTCAATTTGGATTCTGTTCCCAGTTGTTTTTTCTTAATGTGGGGCTTTCTACTGGCAGGGAGCTTGCTTGCTTACTTTGGAGAGCTCACAGGGCTTAGGCTGCTCCAGCTCTTCAGATCTTACAGCCAACTCAGTGTACTCACCCACTATTGAAATGTGCAAATCCCCTCCCAGTTTCCCAGCTGCCTTTCTCAAATTTGCTGCCCTAGATTTCCATTGAGTACAGGTTAGCTGCTTTGAGGTTTTTAGGTCCATCAGGTATCCTGTTGCTTCCTCCTTCACAGGTGCTGATACCTTGCAGGTCTCACACCTTAGGATTAGGGTGATTAGGATTTCTTGGGAAAACCATGTTATCTAGTTTCTTAATAGATGTTGCCCATAGGTTTTTGGGGTTGATGTCTTAATTTCGGTTTTTCTGGGCATATTTGGGGGAGTTTCCAAAAAGTGCCACCATTACTGCTGTCTTTGAAGAATCCCAACATAATTTTTAATGGCTGCAGTTTTACATTATTTTAATATGCCATCATTTACTTAATCACTCCCTTAATGGCATTCCATTTTTCCCTTATAAACAGAGCTAGGATGAACATTTTTGTGGAATCATCTTTGCACATACTTGTGATTATTCCTTAAGATTAATTTTTAGAAGTGGTTTTGTGAGTCAAAGGATATTCACACTGGGGTGCCTAGCTGGCTCAGTCAGTATTGCATGTGACTCTTGAACTTGGGGTTGTGAGTTCGAGCCCCACATTGGGTGTAGAGATTAGTTAAAAATAAATTTTTTTTTAAAAAAAGGATATCTACATTTTCATGGCTTTTGATGCAGCCAATTACTTTCCAAAAATGGCTATACCAATTTACATTCCTTTAGGAACACAGTTTGTCTTTAATCATTCTTTTAATTTTACCGATCTTAATAACATAGAAGGTAAGTGTTTATTTAGCTGGGTGGCTTATCCACACAAAGAATTAGGTCACCCAGCTGTTCAGAACATGGCCATCTAACCACTACCCCCAGGTAGTACCTAATTAAGACTAAGGAAAAATAAAACAAGCTTTTGAGCTCCAAGAGTAGTTGTCACAAAAGCCATAAATTAATGCAAACACCATAGTCACAGCAGACTCTGTTCAAGCTCCTGCTCAGAAATGATTTTCATTTATTTTAATTGCTTTAATTTCCGTAGCAGACTGGAAGAGGTTACGGTGTCTTTTATAGTTTTGTCTAGTGATAACTGTGAGATGGTAGTGGCCAAGAAAAGGAAGAAATCAAAGGTGACTGCATTTCTAAGCATGCCTTGTCTTTCATAATAAACTAGAAGTCAAATTCAAGCATTATAGATATTTTCTCCATCTTATGATTGACAGTCACTACTGTTAAAGTCATAGATTCAGACACATTGTAAATAAAACAACTACTTGTATTTGACTAATTTATGTGAAACTCATTCTTCGTTATAGTTTTTTATCTTGAAAATTGAGTTTATCTAGAAATCAGCATTGAGTCTGCTGGACATTTTGTTTCATTTTACTTACTATTTATTTTTACTTAAGTTTCATTATGCAAATGGTACCTGATTCTTAGAAAAATTGTAACTAAGTCAAAGAGAAGCGAACAAAAAACCTTTAATAATTATACTATCTAGAGATAAGTGTTGTCACTCTTGGCTATTTTTCTCTCTGTGTATGTTTTAAACAAAATAGAATCATTTAAAAACATAACGTATGATAAATATCTTTTCAGTAAACAGACTTCTAGCCATCATTGTAATTGTAAAGCCTGGGGTTCTCTATCCTCATAGTAACACAGGCTAGAAACCTTGAGATCATCTTTGATGAGTCAGTCCATCTCCCTCATCCACTACATCCAATTGGGTATCAAGTCCCCCCACATCTAACCCAGGGAAACTCATGAATCCATCTGTCCCTTTCTGATCCCATTATATTTGTCCTGTTCTGCCCTCTTCATTTCTAACCTAGAGTGTTGCAGTCATTTTTTACCTAATTACCAATCATTCATACCTACACTTTTTCTGAACTGTATTTCTGATTGGTTGCTACTATTAAACTCCATATCATGATTTTTAGAGTTCTCTGCTAGCCTTTCTTTTAACCTTACTACCTGTTTTTCTTTCTTTTTTCCATCCTTCTTTCTTTTCTTTTCTCTCTTTCATTATTTTTCTGCCCCCTGAAATATTTGTACTTCTTTATATATTAGTAATATTGCTTATTCTGTCCGAACATGCCATGCATTTTAATTGCTGTTCTCTCAGCTTAGAATATCTGTCTCCACTTTTGAAAATTACATTTCACCATCAACCCTGGATCAAATGCCACCTTCTTTACAAATCTTCCTTAATTTGAATTAGCAGCTCTCTTTTCTGCTCTTCCATTGCATTTTCTATATACGTTATATTCTGCATTAGGCTATAACATGCCTGTCTTCCTCCCACATATATATTTTTTTCATATATTTTAAAAAGACACATTTTATTTAGTCACATAATTTTATCAACTCTTCACATCGACAGTCACTGCTGAGTAGTCTTCAAGGAATATCAAGACATGATACTTTCTCTTGTTTAAAAGAAAACACCAAGTACAGTTACAGCCAAATCATAAATAAAATATTTATTTCTAGGGGAATTTTCAATGGTATAATTTTAAGTATCTCTTTCTTATGATGTTTCCCCTTTTAGGCCGGATCAGTGCATGTAAGAATTCGACGGGATGCAAATGAACAAATGGTTCTTGCTCATGTGACCAACAGGCTGTACACTCTAGTGTCTACTTTGACCGTTCAAATTTTCAAGGATGATTGGATTAGACCTGCCTTACTGTCTGGGCCTGTTGCAGCCAATGTCCTAAACTTTTCAGATCATCACATAATTCCAATGCCTCCTTTAAAGGGTACTGATGATTCAAACCCTGTTACGTCGACTCCAGCTAAACCTAGTAGTCCACCTCCAGAATTTTCATTTAACACCCCTGGAAAAAACGTGAGCCCAGTCATTCTGCTCAACACCCAAACAAGACCTTCTGGTTTGGGTCTTAATCATGGACACACACCTTACAGTAGTAGCTTGCTTAATCAAGGACTTGGAGTTCCAGGAATTGGAGTAACCCAAGGATTCAGGACTGGTTTTACAAATATGCCAAGTAGATACGGAGCTAACAATAGAACTGGACAACCAAGACCATGATGTACTGCAATCTAACTTATTTTTATGAGGAACATTGACTCCTTGATTCCATTTTATTTACTAATCCAGCTGTGCACCGACTGTTCAATCGTTTACTCTAAATGATAGAGAATAGTAGGTTTGTTCACATTACATGAAACTGATGAAAGTACCTTTTTGTAAATGTATTTGGGGCTGTGAGAACCTTCTAAATGTTATAGGGTTTGAAATTTAGGCTTCCTTTAGAAAGCGTGTTTCTCTGAATTTAAATTTTGTTATTTGCTTTTGTAGTTGATTGCAGTGTGATAGACATTATAAGAGAACCACTTGATGGAGCAAATCTGTCACATTATTAAAAGTATAATATTTTCTTCAATGAAATTTATAAACATGCTTCTTGAATAATGACATACATTTTAAGAATGGAAAAAAACATCCATTCTGAAAGTAAAAGTCTCTTTTATAGTTTTCCAAACTTAATTGCTACATTTTTTTTGAGGTCCTCCTGATTTATGTCTTGCAAAAGAAAGAAAAAGTTTTTATCAAAAATTTTAAAGCATATTCTGTCTAGCATAATTTGAAATTTTTAATTATCAAAATTTTTTTAGTTTTTTCATTAAAATATTTCAGTACACTTATAAATAGTCTGTGGTTCTCAAGGTGTTTTATTTTGGTTAAATGAATACCAAATCCCGTGCAGTGAAGGAATCCAGTTTTCTATATAACATACAATCAAATTGATATAATGAAACAAAAACAAACCCCCAAAATACTGACATAATGATGGAATTTATCTTTTTTGTCACCTTTCCATTGGTTGACTTTACTCTCTCACTTTATTAACAAAATATATCAGATATATTACCAAAATATATAGAATTCCATGCATAATGTGGGATTTGATATCTTTTCAAAGTTGCATAAACAATTTGAGTTAACATTATATAATTTTACCAAAACATAATAGATCCTACGTTATAGAGTACAGTATTGTTATATCTGTAACAGGCAATTTCCAACTTATTTTGTTTTGCTTTGTCAAAATCATAAATTGTTAACTGTGATGAAGTGTGAGAATCGTGTGGATTATCTTGTTTTTTGATTATTTTCCAAATGCGAATGTTAAGGACTTGCCAACATGGTCAGTATTACTTACAAAAAGTATCACAAGCAGCAGTCACAAATTACCTGAGGTAATTTTTTAAATTTAATCATGAGTTTTGTAATTAGAGTTTTAAAAAGGTATTTTGAGAGTGGATTCAACTTTTCTGGAATCTAGTACTCCTGGAGATTTATGATTTTTCCAGCCATCAGCCAGCTATGTAGAGAAGATTTTTGTTTTTGTAGAATTTGCAAGTTGCTTCAATCAGCTCATCCTCTTTTAAATATGAGCAGCACTTCCAAATCTGATTTCACAGTGGAATAACATCCAAGAAGCCATCTTTGTCAAGCAGAGTTATAGTCATCCTGTAATAAGTGGCCATGTCCCAACTTTTGCTTGGTGAGGAGTTTGTCATTGTCTTTAACATCCGCAACCCTGTTCAGGCATTTGACCTGCTGAAGAAATAGAGCCCACACTACCTTGACTTCTGGGAAAAATGAAATTTTGTAAATGTAATAAGGCAATCTGTTCCTTGTCCTTTGTCTTATGTTCTCCAACTATTAGTATACCTATTATTGGTCTACTATTACAGGGTGATTTTTCCTCCATTGACCTCATCTAAGTGGGTCACGCATGAAATCTGAAGAACTGCCATGTACTGAGTGATGATTAAGAGGTATGTGCTGCCCCCCCCCACCGCCGCATGTCTTCTCCATTCTCATGAGATTTTTAAAGTGTACAGAACACAATTCTGCATGAAGTTAAATGCCTGTTTCCTCATCACCCATTCAGAGGCAACACCTGTGTAGTTGTCCCACCAAAGGTGCTTTGATACCCACCTGCACTGTTTAAGAAGTTTGCTGTGGGTTTTGGAGGAATTGGCTCTACTTCCTGAAATTCACTGATGCCAACTGCTATAGGTGACATTGGTCATTCATGATTATATAAAGAAGTCTTATTTGCCAAGCTCTGGCCAGATTCTGGATATGAAAACAAGAAACTTGGCCAACCTAGGACTATGGGCAATAGCCTTGCTGGTAAATCTTGCCACAGAGTCACTTGAAGCCAAACAAGGAAGTTTGAATTGAATATTTGGCCCATTGTTTGTGATTAAGAGCAAGTTCTATGGAGTGTAATTAACCCCGTCTCAGAAAACGCCATACTGTAATGGAAAAACACTGGACTAGAAGTCAGGAGATTTGGATTCTGATCCTGACGCTGCCATTATGTAAGTATTTTGTTACTGTGGGCAAGTCATTTAACTTCTCTCTGCTTTATCATCTATAAAGTTGGGATGGGAATGGATTAGTTAATCTGTAAACTGTCAGCTCTAAATTTCCTTCCAGTGACTACCTCAGCATACAGGCCAAGTGTTACCTACACCAACACCCAAGCCATTAATTTGAGGTGCCATGAGTATAGAAGGTGAACTGCAGGTTAAACACCATTTAGGTTTTTGTTTATTTCACACTGGACTTAAATCTGTTAAGATTAAACAGATTTTTCTTGGACTTCTTTCTTTGTGGGGAAGGATTATTTTGGGTGGTATTGGCAAAAAGTTTAGGACAGGGTACCTTTAGCTTCCTCGGGTACAAAAGAATGGGGTACATTTTTCTTTCTTCCTTAATCTATAAAGATAACAGTTGGAAATACATACATGTATAAGCAAATGGGGAGGTCCTGAATATCAAGCCTCTGATTAAGCTGCTTGTGAACTGCCAGTTTTTTGCTTGACTAAAGACTGCTGATCTCTTTGGGAGTCTAATCTGCTTATATGAGAAAATGCTTTTTACATCCCAAATTGTTGGAATCACACTGTTTGAATAAAGAACGTACATAGAGTTTTCTCTCTGATCTTAAATAATTTTGGCTTGTTTTTTATTCAATAGCAATTTATTGGTAATTTAATTTAGTTCAGCAAATACTTGTTGCGTATCCAGTATGTGCCAGGCACTGTACTAAGTAAATATGCATACAGTATATCAATTTTTGTGACCTATTCCCAAGACCAACGGGAATACAAGGATAAACGATATCACTTCAACTACATGGTAATCCTACTTGTGATGAGACACAGAATAGCTCATGTTGTCCAACTGCCCCCCACTTGCTCCTCTTCTTTGCCTCATTTTCTTGGCATTCTCCTTTTATCCTCTTGCTTTTTTTTTTCTTTTCTTTTTTTTTTTTTTAATTTTTTTTTTTCAACGTTTATTTATTTTTGGGACAGAGAGAGACAGAGCATGAACGGGGGAGGGGCAGAGAGAGAGGGAGACACAGAATCGGAAACAGGCTCCAGGCTCTGAGCCATCAGCCCAGAGCCCGACGCGGGGCTCGAACTCACGGACGGCGAGATCGTGACCTGGCTGAAGTCGGACGCTTAACCGACTGCGCCACCCAGGCGCCCCTCTTTTTTTTTTTTTTTTGAATAATGAAACTAAGGAAGCAAATTTCCATGGACGAGGCCAGCTACAGAGGTCATGATGTCACACATTATCCTGATACCAGGAGAGGAAGACAAAGTTTGGAAAGAGCAAGTTAGGCAGACACTGTTGAGAAGGATAATTTTTGTTTTAATGTTTATTTTGAGAGAGAGAGAAAGTGGTAGCAGGGAGGGGCAGAGAGAGAGGGAGAGAATCCCAAGCAGGCTGCACATTCAGCACTGAGGCCAATGCAGGGCTTGATTTCACGAACCATGAAATCATGACCTGAGCCAAAATCAAGAGTCAGACACTTAACCGACTAAGCCACCTAGGCCCCCCAAGAAGAATAATTTTTAGGCTATATAATGGGTTGTCATATACATTCAGACTCTTGCACTGGATGAGCAAAGATTTTTAGGTCACCAGGCTAAAAGTAATGGGGTCCCCAGAGCATTCATGGGCTTAAGGTGACTTTTATTTAAGTTACTAGTTTAAAAGCACCTTTAATAACACTAATATCATCATCATCAAACTGCCACCCAACAAGCCTACCTTCTTGCAAAAAAGTTAACTTAGATAACACATGGCCAAGTTTTCTGACTAATGCTGCATCAGGTAAAAATCTTGTAGTACTGAAGTCAAAAAAAACTAATTGCTTAAGATTCTGAAATACGTTCATGAAGCCAAGCCATCCATCACTGCTCACACAATTTCCTGCCAAATCCAGCTGCTGGAAGTTTTTCAGAGGTTTCTTTTCAAAGAATGCACCTGGGTGAAAAAATAGAAGTAAGTATGTTAGAAGTGAAATAATTTTTTTAAGAGAAATGGCTGTTTGAACCAGTCCTTTGCTTCAGAAAGAAATTAGAATTCTCTATAGATAGGGCAGTTATTATGAATCTGTTCCATTATGTTTACAAGTTATATTTGTCCTAAAGTGTAAGGGAATCTGATAGATAGTAATTAGTAGCAATATAGCAAACCAATATAAATGAATTACATATTTTTTTACTTTTCCTGATTCTTCCAGGAAATGGAAAATTGCTTTAAAATTAAAGTGTGAGGGTCACCTGGGTGGTTCAGTCAGTTAAGCATCCGACTCTTGACTTCAGCTGAAGTCGTGATCCCAGGGTCATGGGATTAAGCCCTGCATTGGGCTCCACCCTGAGCATGGAGCCTGCTTTTAAGATTCTCTCTTTCCCTCCCTCTGCCCCTCTCCCACACTTGTGTTCTCTTTCTCTCAAATTAAAAAAAAAAAAATGAGGTATGAGAGATGCTATTAAATATTTGTCACTGGTTTCAAAACTAGAGTCAGACTTCAATCTTAAGTCATTTCCTCTTCTTGAGAAGCAAATACTAACTGTTGTTTCTTTGAGTATGGAATGTTCCTAATCGTAAGATTAAGTGAGACCCTTTCAGTATCTCAAGATTTGGATCTTTGGGATTGCCTTTTTTTTTTTTAATGCACCTTAGGCTCTTCAGGAACTTCTTCCATTCCTTACAGAATAGGGCACTCCTACAAAGAGAAGGTGGACATCCTAGCCATGAAGTCAAAGTCAAACTCTAAGGAGTAGAGGGGTCAAAAAAAGTAGGTTTCTGGGTCTGAAAGATTGCACAAAACAACACCCACCTGCCTAGACTTCTCGCTTTGGGACTATTAACAGAAGAGGGAAATAAAATTCTGTGTTCTGTAAGCCATGGTGTAGGTGGGTCTCTTGTTATACCAGCTTAAGCCTATGCCCAGCCTAACTCCTACATAGGGCCTCACTTTCTCCTCTATTCCTCCTTCCCCTAAGGAGCCCTTCTTTATTCCTTATAAGCAGCTTTCTCCCTGCTGTCTTGAACTTCATATTCATATCCATTCAGGCTCCTCCCCTTTTTTCATGTGCTTCCCAGCATAGCATGCACTCAGCCAAAATACTGGTTGCCACTTGTGTCTCTGTATAAGGCTCCTTCCCTAAAGAGTAGCTTTTCTCCTTCTCTACTAGCAGGAGAACAGATCTTACCAACTCACAGGAACTTAACAGAGTAATTTAAAGCCAGAATGTTTTCCTAAGTGGATGGGAAGAAGGATTTCATCATGGCTTTGATTTGCATTTCCATGATGGCTGATGATTTTGAGCATCCTTTCTGGCTCATTGACGGTTTATATATCTTCTTTGGAGAAACGTCTATTCAGATCTTTTGCCTGTTTTAAAAATTGAGTTACTTGGGGCGCCTGGGTGGCTCAGTCAGTTAAGCATCTGACTCTTGATTTTGGCTCAGGTCATGATCTCATGGTTTGTGCATTCAAGCCCCACATCAGACTCTGCCCTGATGGCACAGAGCCTGCTTGGGATTCTCTCTCTCCCTCTTTGCCCCTCCCCTGCTTGTGCTCTGTCTCTCTAAATAAACAAACAAACAAACAAACATTTTAAAAATTGAGTTGTCTTTTTATCAATGAGTTGTAAGAATTCTTTATATATTTTACACAATAATATAGAAAATAATGATTTGCAAAGTTTTTCTGCCATTCTGTGGGTTCTTTTTTCACTTTCTAGATGATGCCCTTTAAAGCACAATAGTTTGTGATCTTGATGAAGTCCAGTTTATTTATTTTTTTCTTACTTGTGTTTGGATGTCCTATCTAAAGACTTTGCCTAACCTGAAGTCATGACAATTTACTCCTAGATTTTCTTCAGAATTTTTTATAGTTTCAGCTCTTACCTTTAGATCTTTGATGCATTTTGAGTTAATTTTTTTGTATGGTATGAGGTAGGGGTCCAAAATCATTCTCTTGCCTGTGGTTATTCAGTGGATATATCTATCCTTATTCCAGTACCACACAGTCTTAATTACTGTAGCTTTGTAGTAAGTTTTAAAATTGGGAATAGTATGTATTTGAGTTTTGTTCTACTTTTCAAGATTGTTTTGGCTATTCTGGGTTCCTTGAGTATTCATATGAATTTTAAGATTAATTTGTCACTTTCTGGGAAAGAAGCCAGCCGAGATTTTGATAGGGATCACACTGAACCTGTATATCAATTTGGGGAGTATTGCCATCTTGGTAGTATAATGTCTTCTACTCCAGGACCATGGGATGTCTTTCAGTCTATCTCTTGTTTAAAGTGGGGTGTGCCAGGCTTTCTATTGTAAATTTGTAATTTTCCCCTTTTTAATTGATAAATATCATAGGTGAGATACTAATAACCTTTTTCTCCTCGAAGTTTTGCCCACTGATTTTAGCTTCCGCCAGTTGATCTTTCCTGTAACAGTTACTACTTTGAGGATTCTCTAATAGTGAAACTAGCCAAAAAATGCCTCTCAGGTTAGTTTTTCTCTTTATGGAAAAAAGTTTAATTATATCTTCCATTTATATTATATCTATGGATTATTTAGATTTTCTCCTGATTCTTGAAACAGTTTGGTAAATTATATTTTTCTAAAACATGTCTTCTTTGTCTAAGCTTTCAAATTTGTTTGTGTCATAGTTGATGGGTTTCCATATCTTTTAAACCTCTGAGTTATCTATAATTATGACTCCTTTTTTGCCTTTGTGTGTGTGTGTATGTGTATAACACAAGCAGGGGAGGGGCAGAGAGAGGAGGACAGAGGATCTGAAGTGAGCTCTGCACTGACAGGCTGACAGCAGCCTGTCTCACAAACTCACAAACTATGAGATCATGACCTGAGGTAAAGTCAGACACTCAACCAACTGAGCCACCCAGGTGCCCCAATGCCTTTGATTTTTTAAACAAACTTTACTTTTTTAGAACAGTTTTAGATTTATAGAAAAATTGCAAGCCGTACACAGAATTCCCATACACTCCACACTCAGCTTCTCCTATTTTTTAAATTTTCTGTTATCTTAGCATATCTGTTATAATCAATAAGCCAGTATTGATACTTATGTCGATAGTGTATTGAGATTTCTTTAGTTTTTACCAGTGTCTTTTTTTCTGTTCCAAGATCCCATCCAGGATTTCTCATTACCTTTAATCATCATGTCTCCTTAGGTTCTTCATAGAACTTCTTGTCTTGTGACAATTTCTCAGACCCTCGTTTTTTATTACCTTGACAGTTTTGAGGACTTTTGGTATTTTGTAGGAGTTGTCTGATGTTTTTCTCATGATTAGATTGGGGTTATGCATTTGGGGAGGAAGATCACAGAAGCATAGAGTACCATTTTTATTATAGCATGCTCAGGGTGCATGCTGTCAGCATGATTTGTCACTGCTAAGATTCACCTTGATCATCTGGGTAAGGTGGTGGTCAGTTTATCCTCTGTAAAGCTACTCTTCTTCTCCCCATTGTATACTATCACTGAGGAAGTCCCTATGTGCAGTCTGCACTTAAGCAGTGGGAGTTATACTCCACTTTCTTGTGGGCAAAGTTATCTACATAATTACTTGCAGTTCTGCATGAGAGATTTATCTCCTCCCCCATTTATTTATTTATTCAGTAATTTATTTATGTCACTATGGACTCATGGATATTTTATGCTTTGGGATATCATCCAATTCTTTATTTTATTGTTTCAGTTCCAGCTTTAACTACTATGAGCACTTTTAGTTGGTTTCTGTGTCACTTTGACTTCCTCCTGTTACTGTGGGTGGTTTTTGTTGTTTGTTTTTTGTTTCTATGTTTTGAGCACTTCCATATTTTTCTCACACTACAGGATGCTCTAGGCTTATACATTTCCTGCCCTAGTCCTAGAATCAGCCATTTTGTCAAAGTGCCCTGGTTCCTTTTATTAGAGAATGGTATTAGATTTCAAGATCTGGGTACAAGGAGTGCTTATGGCTTCTGAGGTATCATTGCTTCTAGGCCCTCTCAGCTGACAGAGCAAAGAATATGTGTATGTATATGTGTAACAAAAACTCAATTCATTCTACCTCCAGTTTCCTTCCTGTGTGTCTCCTTTACTGTGCATACAGAATACTTCAGACATTTCTGGTCGTCAAATGTGTGGAGGCTTTTCCCCCCACCAGGAAATTCTGTGCAACACCAGGTGGGTGTCCTACAAGTTAACTCAATTCTAGCACTGTCTACCTGGAAGGAGTGTCAGGTCCCACAGGTTAAGGGCTCAGTCCCACAAGACTGCTTCCATCCCACTTCAGATGCCAATCACAAGTAGTAGGTCCCCAGGTTATCCACAGTTTCTGTCTGCTTAAGCTACAAATTGGAGGTTCCCATATGCTCCTCCTCATGTTTGATTAATTTAGTGTTACAGGAAACTCTAGAACTCCAGGAAACACTTATATTTACCAGTTTATTAAAGAATATGCAAAAGATACAGATGAACAGCCAGATGAAGAGATACATAGGGCAAGGTCTGGGAGGATCCTGAGCACAAGAACTTCTGTCCCCATGGAGTCTGAGGTGCATCACCCTCCCAGTGTGGCTTTGTTTGCCAACCTGGAAGCTCCCTTAATCCTGTACTGTTGGGACTTTATGTTCAGTTTATCATCTGTAAAGCTACTCTTCTCCCTTTGCTAACTATCACTGAGAAAGTCACTATCTACAGGCATGATAAATTGTTAACTCGGTTTCTAGCCCCTCTCTATTCTTTGGAGGATGACGGGTGGACATGAAAATTGCAAGCTTCTAATCATGGCTTGGTCTTTCTGGTGACCCATCCTGGAGCCATCCAGGAGCCCACCCAGAGTGTTCTCACTTAGGAAGTTACAGAGGTTTCAGGCATTGTACCAGGAACTGGGGGCAGAGACCAATATTTATTTTCTATTATTTCACAGTATGCTATATATATTTTTTCTAGATGTAACCATATATATTAATGTAAACATGAAACGAGTCCATACTGATGTCTCCAATTCTAATCCATACCCACATGGATTATTCTAGCCTTCTTCTTTTGCTGTAGATTCCTACCACAGCAATGAAAACCCTGGGTCCCACCATCTGCCATCCATTTACTTAATTATTCCAGTGTAAATGTATATAGCAGTATCAAAATAATCTATACTCCAACTGAATATAACTTTATAAGTTAGAGTACAGTGTTTATGTGCAGTTTATTTTGCCTTTAGTTTTACAGACCACTCATTTCCTAAGTTATTTATGGCAGCATCTTTGTCCTTTATCCCCTAGTGAGGTTGATTCACATTTTGTAATACAGTTAGAGTGTTTTGGATTCCTCATTCCATCATCAGGTTTCTCAGACCTACTAAGTGATTGTTTTTAATTTGATTTTTGTTTTGTTTTTTTTTTTTTTAGTAATCTCTATACCCAGCGTGGGGCTCGAACTCATGGCCCTGAGATCAAGAGTCACATATTCTTCTGACTAAGCCAGCCAGGAGCCCCCTAAGTGATTTTCTGGTTCTTCTTTCCTTTCATCTGAGCTTCTAGAAACCCCTGAACTTTGTTTTAAACTTGAAGTATAGCTGACATATAATATTATGTTAGTTTCAGGTGTACAACACAGTGATTTGACAATTACATACATTATGCAATGCTCATCATGATAAAAGTGGTTCCCATTGGTCAGTTATTATTGACTATATTCCCTGTGCTCGCTAGGTTATACTTTTCATCCCCACGACTTTGAGTTATACAATGCAAATTCTTGACAGGCAGCATGCTCTAATTTTGAAGCTTTTCTTCTCCATATTTCTTTTAAATAAATTATTAACATTCTGACTTCAGAATTTGCATTGTATAACTGGAAGTTTGTACTTCTAAGTCCCCTTCACCTATTTCACCCATCCTGCCACCCTTCTCCCTCTGGTAACCACCAGTTCTCTGTATCTATGACTGTTTCTATTGTTGTTTGTTTATTTGTTTTATTTGTTAGATTTTAGATCATAGGGTATTTGCCTTTCTCTGACTTATTTCAGTTAGCATAATACCCTCTAGGTCCATCCATATTGTTGTGAATGATAAGATTTCATTCTTTTTTATGTCTGGGTAATATTCCACTGTCTATACATACCACATCTTTACCTATTCACCTTTCAGTGGACTTTTAGGTGTCTTCCATATCTTGGCTATTATAAATAATGCTACAATAAACACAGAGGTGTATATATCTTTACAAATCAGTCTTTTCATTTTCTTTGGGTGAACACCCACAGTCACTGAACTTTTTGCTGTGCTTGTCCAAAATGTCATGCAGTTGGTTTCATATGTTATGTAGCCTCTTCAGACTCGTTTCTCTTACTTAGCCCTATGTATTTAAGTTTCTTCTGTGGCTTTTCATGGCTTCTTGCTCATATCTTCTTACCACTGAATAATACACTATTGTGTGGCTGGACCACAGTTTGTTTATCTATTCACCATTGAAGGACATCTCAGTTGCTTCCAGTTTTTGGTGATAATGAATAAAGCTACTACTACATGTGCCTGTCTCTATTTTAATTAATGAAATTATTTATGTCACTCAATCTTCTCTTTATCAGTCTTGCTTGACTTTTTTTTTTTAAGTAAGCTCTATATGGGGCTTGACCTCACAACCCCGAGGTCAAGAGTCTCCTGCTCTGGGGCACCTGGGTGGCTCAGTTGGTTAAGTGTCTGACTTCAGCTCAGGTCATGATCTCATGGTTCGTGGGTTTGAGCCCCACATCGGGCTCTGTGCTGACAGCTCAGAGCCTGGAGCCTGCTTCAGATCCTGTGTATCCCTCTCTCTCTGCCCCTCCCCCACTCACGCTCTGTCTCTCTCTCTCTCTCTCTCTCTCTCAAAAATAAATAAACATTGAAAACAAAAAAAAGAGTCTCCTGCTCTACTGACTGAGCCAGCGGGTGTCCCAGTCTTGCTTGACTTTTATTTATTTTGTTACTCTTATTAAAGAACCAACTTCAAGCTTTATTAATCTTGCTTAGTGTATTTTTATTTTCTGTTTCATTGACTTATATTTATGATCTTGGGTTTACTCTGATGTTTTTCTGGCTTCTTAAATTAGAAACTTACTAATTTTGGTCTTCTCTCATATAAAGAGTTAAGGTTATGAGAATTTTATTCAAGCCCTGCTTTTGCTGCATGCCACAAGTTTTGGTGGTGTTTTCTTGCCATTCACTTCTAAATGTTTTTGATGAAATTGTAGCATACCTATCTGCCAAATTGTGTGATATTCCCCAATATCCTGAGTATGTGTACAGAAAAAGTTGAAATATAGGGACAACCCAGGCTTAGAATTTTTCCAGGAAAGTACATTCCAACTACTGTATCTAATTTCATACCTCACATCCACATCTCATTTTCTCCCTCCGTCTCATTAGATCGTCTTTCTTCAGTTAGAGACTCTCTCTCTCATTGCACATTCTTCATTTCACTATTGCATCTGTCACACGTACCCATCATTAAATGTTAATGCCTAAATTGACTGATAATACTGGGGACTATGAGAGATGGAGATGGGAGAGGGCAAGGCAATTGAGTGGCAATTGGAACCTGAATTGACAGAATTGGTTAAATATCTCTGAGAGTATGGAAGCACCAATATTACATTTAACATAATCTGCTGCTAAGAACTATCACAATTACCCACAAGCGCTCAGTATATTTGCTATATCTGTGATTATCCTGGGCCCTTCTTATAGAAAATGACAAGTGACTGTTCTCCCTGTCCAAGTCTCTTGGAAAAGAGGGAAAGGAACCTCTGCAGAAGACTAGGTGACACAGATCCAGAGACACATGGGAGTAGAGACAGCCAAAGTGATATGGAAACAGAAGCCCTGGATCTAGGCTGACATCCTGGGCAGGATATGTATTAGGGCAGTGTTTTTTGTAAGCTTCAGGGTGTCCCCTCCTTTAGAGGAGTGTGAAATAAATTTAATGGGTTGCAATCAGCATCTATTTTAAGTGAAACAGAACAGAAAGAATAGAAAATAACAGCTTGTGTCACACATGGCATAAGATAATCACTTTCTGTGAAACTTTTTTAATGTGTATGTATGTGTATGTTAGATCATAAGATAAAATGTATTTTTTAACTGTGGGTCATAATCAAAAACAGTTTAAAAGACTCTGGGCAAGAGGCTTAAAGCAGACATCCAAGTTACATATGGCAGAAGAGAGAGCATAGGAAGAGTATGTGACCAAGGAGGAGATATTTCAGTTACGTCTTACAGGGACTGTTAGAGAAGGGAAAGGATGTTCTGGAGAAAGTGCGTGTACAAAGAAACTTTTGGGGAACAACAGAAGTCCGTGAGGATGGAACCTCATGTAAGTAGGGAGGCATGGCAGAAGATGAAGGTGAAGAGGAAGATAAGTTGAGGTTCCATTGTGAATGGTCTTATACATGAAGCAAACAGGGTTTGTTTTGATAAATTTTATTTGTTTTTCAGGCTGAGGAAGCTTTTTTTAAAAAAGGAAGATAAGCCTAGTATCTTGAAGTCCACCGAGGAAAATGATCACGGTACCGTTTATTGAACATAGACAATGGGTCAATGTTGAACTTCTTACTTTATATACATTAGTTTTATAACTGACTGGCACAGTAACTGCTAATATGGTTAGTATTACAGTGACTCTCGCTTGACAGATGAGCAGACCGAGGCTCAGAGACTTTTAGTTGCTACAGGCCATCCATCTATCAAGTGGAAAGGGTGGGCAAATCTGACCCCAAAAGCAGGGCACTCACCATTTCACAAAGATGGAGCCTCTAGATAGCAGCCTCATCACCTGGGAGAGACCAAAGGCAGAGAATACTTGGTTTTCACTCCAGCTTATGGCTCAAGCACAAGCAGACTGCTTTTCCTACTTGTGGGAGGTGAAAGAAATGTCTGGAGGGGACTAGGGTAGGGACCAGCAGCCACACTGTCTCCCCACATCTTCAATTCTTGCTCTTCTGTCTGCAACCCTTTCTTTCCCTGCTTTAGTATGACTACCTTATGTCTCTGCCTTTTTATAAAACAGGGATAATGTTATCTGTTATTAGGGATGTAATGATAATTCCACAAGTTCTTCTTTAAAACACTTTGAGAATAAAGTAGTTACTGCTATTGAGTTGTTCATTTTATACTTTTTTTTTTTTACTTGCATTTGAGGGTACATTGTTACAGCTCAATTTCCAAAAGCCAGCTGCCTTTTGTTACTCTTATTTTTCTCATTTACATGTGGAGGCTATAAGGCCCTGGGCAACTAAAGTCAAGTGGCAAATTACTGCCTAGCTCAGTTCTTACTTAATTAAATGTACAGTCTCTTTCTCTGGTCTCACTGGCCAGCCTGAGAAGTGGGCAAATCAGGCAGCTAACTACTTAAATATGTGAAAGATGCTAAAAGGCCTCTACCTAAAAATGCCTCCCAAACAAATGATTCTAATTCTACACACTTTCCAGTGGCCTGAAACAGACACATCCCTTGTGGAGAAAGGGGAACCCTCTTACACTATTGGTGGGAATGCAAACTGGTGCGGCCACTCTGGAGAACAGTAAGGAGATTCTTCAAAAAGTTAAAAATAGAACTACCCTATGACCCAGCAATTGCACTACTAGGTATTTATCCAAAGGGTACAAAAATATTGATTCAAAGGGGTATATGCACCCAATGTTTATAGCAGTGCTGTCAACAATAGCCAAATATCTATCTCTCTATCTATCTCTCTATCTATATCTATACCTATCACGGAATATTACTTGGCATTCAGAAAGAATGAAATCTTGCCATTTGCCATGATGTGTATGGCACTAAAGTATATTATGCTAAGCAAAATAAGTTAGTCAGAGAAAGGCAAATACTATATGATTCTACTTATGTGGAATTTAAGAAACAAAATATGAACATAGAGGAAAGGAAGGAAAAATAGAGAGGGAGACAAACCATAAGAAACTCTTCATATAGAGAACAAACTGAGGGCTGCTGGAGGGGAAATGGGTGGAGGGATGAGCTAAGTGGGTGATGGGCATTAAGGACACTTGTGATGAGCACTGGGTGTTATATGTAAGCAACAAATCCCTAAATTCTACTCCTGACCCAAATGCTACACTATGTATGAGCTCATTTGAATTTCAATAAAAATTTGGAAGAAAAAAACACATATCCTTTCCAACTTGTTTAAGGTATGAAGTTACCTGACAGGGATAATTTATTAGCTAACTAATTAGCCTGTCACAGAAGCCACCTGCCTCCAAAATCACCCAGAATAGAGAAGGGATCTGTAAGAATGACACCCAGAATTACATGATTTGATGGGTTAAGGGAGTGAGTAAAGTTAGAGTTAGGAATTAAGGGAAGAAAAAAATCCAGCATTTGAAGCACCATTAGGGAAGGCTAAAACCCTGGAGCAGCCTAAGCACTTAGAGACATAAGCATCTCTAGGAGAAAAGGTTTTAAATACAGGAGTAGGTGGGGAGTTAGTTTTGTAATGGGTACAGAGGTTTAGTCAAGGAAGATGAAAAAGTTCTAGAGATGGATGTGACGGTGGTGGCTCAAAAATGTGAATGTCCTTAATACCACAGAACTGCACACTTAAAATGGCTAAAAGCATAAGTTTCATAATTTTGTACACTACAAATATATTCTAGACAATCTGTGACAGAAATAAAGTCAAGGTTGCTTTCACCAATGTTGCCTTAGATGGTATTGTAGTCAGCAGTTAAGATGGGGCCAGTGATCCTCACATCCTAGTATATTCTCCCCAGTGTTGTCCCATCCCACAGTGGATAGGGCTGACCCAAGTAACCAACAGCATATAGCAGAAATGACCTTCCAAGGCCAGCTCATAAAAGACATTGCAGCTTCTAAATGGTTTTCTCTTACATCTCTTGCTCTGAGGGAAGTGAGCCGCCACACTGTGAAAACACTCATGCAGCCTATGGAGAGGTCCAGGGATGAGAAACTGAGGCCTCTGGGCAACCTGCCAACCCACTGGGGAGCCACCCAGAAAGCAGATCCTCCGGCAGCCCCATCCAACATCTGGACTGCAACCTCGTGACAGAGCCTAAGCCAGAACCACACGGTTACCACTTTCCTCACCCACAGAAATTGTGAGATAACATTTATAGTTATTTTAAGACACTGTTTTGGGGGGTAATCTGTTACATAGAAATTAGTAACACACAGGTAGAATGAAGACCTTTCATCAACTGCCTGAGGTTAATGGAATCTTCAGTCATTTCTATGTCTCTATTTGTTCCTGGATTATATCACAATTGCTTAAAGATATTCAGTGATCCCATTTAGATAAAGTTGCATTTACCTTTATATTTTTTTTAAGCTTATTTACTTTGAGAGAGAGACAGCACGAGCACATGGGTGCATGGGAGAGGGTCAGAGCGAGAGGCAGAGAGAGAATCTCAAGCACGGGTTTGATCCCACGAACCGATAGATGGCGACCTGAGCAGAAATCCAGAGTCAGACGCCCAACCACTGAGCCATGCAGGTGCCTCTACCTTTACATGTTTTAAATACCCAACAGGTAACTTAAAAATATTTCCCCAAACTGGAGGAGCATTGCTGAATTTCAGACAGTTAAGGGTAGGAAGAGCAATTCCTAAACATAATATACCTTCTCAGGTAATGGGAATGTTTTTCCTTTAATACTTTTTAATGCTTAAAAACCTGAAGGCAGGCCAGTGTTTTAAACCATTTTACTCCTTAGGGCTCCTGGTAGCTCAGTCGGTTAAGCACCTGACTCTTGATGTCAGCTCAGGTCATGATCTCATGGTTCTCTGACAGCACAGAGCCTGCTTGGATTCTCTCTGTCTCCCTCACTCTCTGCCTCTCTCTGTCTCTCTCTCTCTCTCATAATAAATGTTTAAAAATGTTTAAATCATTTTACTTCTTAATCTCTTGATTAATTAATACTCCTTGAATGCTCTTTAAATATACTTGTACAAAAAGAGGAGGTGGGGCCCCTGGATGGCTCTGTTGGTAGAGAATGTGTCTCTTGATCTAAGGGTTGTGAGCTCAAGCCCCACACTGGGTGTAGACATTACTTAAAAATAAAATCTTGGAGCACCTGGGTGGCTCAGTCAGTTACACATCTGACACTTGATTTCAGCTCAGATTCTGATTTCATGGTTCATGGGAGCAAGCCTTGCGTCTGGCTCTGCACTCACAGCATGGAGCCTAGGATTCTCTCTCTCCTCCCTCTCTCTCTGCCCCTGCCCCAACTTACGCACACACACTCTCTCTCTCTCTCTCAAAATAAATACATAAACATTAAAAAATAAAATCTTAACAAAAAGAGAAGGTAAATAAATAAATACAATTAATTAATTTTTAAAACCAACTTAAGAGCTTTGTTAGAGCTCACTTCTTTTCTCTTGGCTCTGTATGTATGTACCTACCTAGAATTCTAATCTCTGCATCTGTGAGTCTCCAGTTTTTCAGCCCAAGCTTGATGAGCCGCAGGGCCCCCTCCAGTTGCTCCAACAGCCTGGTCAGACTAACTCGTACATCACTCCACCAGGGCAACATGAGCACAGTCAGCTGTTCCAGGATGTACAGCCTGTCAACTTCAAGAACCAGAGAGCAATGCAGGAATTGAATCATCTCAATGGATTCTTCTTGATAAAGAATGAAGGGATGTGGGAGAAGGAATAGTCTTTATCTCTGCAGCCTACTCATTGTGCAATGATGCGATGAGAATCTACTTGAATTTTGGTTAATATTTTTGTGGAAAGCACTCAAGAGTATACAAATATTATGCAGAATAGTATAATGAAACTATATGTACTAATAAGCCAACCTTCAACAAACATCAGTTTATGGACAAGCTTCCTTCATCCTCACTTAATTCTTTTTCTCCTGAATTATTTTAAAGCAAATCTCAGACAGTAAATACAGTTCTTTTTTTAATTTAATTTAATTAATTTTTTTTTTATTTTTTTAATGTTTATTGTTGAGAGACAGAGTGTGAGCGGGGGAGGGGCAGAGAGAAAGGGAGACAGAATCTGAAGCAGGCTCCAGGCTCTGCAGAGCCCAATGCAGGGCTCAGACTCACGAACCTTGAGATCATGACCTGAGCTGAAGTGGACACTTAACCGACTGAGCCACTCAAGTGCCCCATATAGTTCTTAAAAAAAAAAAAAGAAAAAAATGTAATCACAATATCACTATCACACTTTAAAAATCTTATCATTGGGGTGCCTGGGTGACTCAGTCAGTTAGGTGTTTGACTTTGGGTCAGGTCAGGATCTTTCAAACTCAGGTTTGTGAGTTTGAGCCCCACATCAGGCTCTGTGCTGACAGCTCAGAGCCTGGAGCCTGCTTCAGATTCTGTGACTCCCTCTCTTTCTGCTCCTCCCCTGCTTCCACTCTGTCTCTTTCTCCAAAATAAATAAACATTAAGAAAAGAAAAGAAAAGAAAAATCTTATCATTAACTCCTTAAACAAATTCGTTTTGAATATCAATTAGTCTCAGACACTGGCCCCCTAGAATGAAGCAAGCAGTTGGGAGCCTCAGCGTGTGTGATGAGCATGTGAAAACTGGTAGCTCAAAGTCATTGGTCTGTGTCCCTTGAGGGACGTATAGTAAGGCACACATGGACCAAAAAACATCAGGGCCCAGATACGTGTTTCTGACTATCTAGTACATATACTCAACTATGTGATTTTGGCTAAATTGTTATTCTTACTCAGTTCATGTAGAGCTTCATTTCCATCCTTTTCCAGGTGATTTTCAGATAAATCAAGAATGCTCAGTTTGGCCAAATTGTGAAGATTCTGAGCTGGGAAAAAATTTCAATCCAAAATTAAAAGGCTTTTACAGAACTATATATATATGCATTTAAAAAATATCCTTAGGAGAATCCTAAGTCCTTGTCTTCTTTGTTGATAGCATACACATCATTATTTGACCTGATTAGTTAAATTATTTAATTATTCCCAAAGGTATCTGGCTAGATTTAACCCTGAACTTTCATGGCTATGACTAAATGGACAGATAGATATTTCCAGTCCTAAGCTCTGACTAATAAACTTCATGTAAAGCCTAATGCAGCATAAAATATACTTGTTACATAACTATAGGAAGGTCACTCCATTTCTCCAAGCTTCCACTGAAGCTTCATCTTTAGAATGAGGAAGTTGAGGGGCGCCTGGGTGGCTCAGTCAGTTGAGTGTCTGACTCACAGTTCCTGAGTTTGAGCCCTGATTCAGGCTCTGTGCTGGTGGGGTGGAGCCTCCTCAGAATTCTCCCTCTCCCTCTCTCTCTGCCCCTTCCCTGTACACACTTTCTCTCCCTCTCAAAAATAAACTTAAAAAAAAACACACAAAAACTTAAAAACAAAGAACAAGGAAGTTGAACTAGATAAAATGTAAGATTGCTTCCAATTCTAACATGTCCTTATGCAGGAGAAACAAAGGAACAACAACAACAACAAAAACAGATGAAATGAGCAGTTCTTTGTTTATCTTCATTTAAATGATTTTGGTAATGTCATAGATGTGATGTTAATAATAAAAACTTAGGAAGTAAAAAAAAAAAAGACAGGTGAGAAAAATAGAAAACAAATAGCAAAATGGCAGATGAAAATCTATCCACATCAATAATTACATTAAATGTAAATGGACTAAGCACTAATTAAAAGGCAGAAATAAGACTGGACTTTTTTTTTTTTCCCCAAAAAGCAAGACTCAATTCCATGCTATCTGCAAAAGATATAATTATGTTGAGGTAAAAAATATGGAAAATTATTTTACACACAAACATTAATCATAGAATACCATCACTCTAGCTAAAAACTGCTTAGTTCTTTTCTTTACATTAGGTATTTATCATGGTTGTTTAATCTAATTGAAGTTTCTCCTATCAAGACTAATAAGAAATATCTCTAATTAAAAGAGGTTTTTCATGATATATACTCTTATTAAACTATTAGCTATTATTATTATTATTATTATTATTAGCTGTTTTTAAAATTATTTTTTTAGGTAAGCTCTACACCCAACCTGGGGCTTGAACTCATGACCCCCAGATGAAGAATCACATGCTGTACTGACTGAGCCAGCCAGTTGCCCCACTTTTACTCAATTGTAGAGTAAAATAACCTCTGGGGTTTGGTGCTCTAACATAAAAAACCCATGGAACTCCTCTCAAAAAGGGTACAGCTGCTATTTATAGTTCTAAGTCTGTCTGTTTTCAGGATCAGGTAGAGAAGTAGGACCTACTTATCCTTGTTTTCCTAGTGTTTATCTAGCCTCTTCTAATCATGGGTTTCTCTAGCTTTTGGTTTATAGTAGCATACAAATGATTTCATTTTACAGATTCCGAGCAGTTTTTTTTAAGTTTATTTTTTTAAGTTAAAAAAAATTTTTTTTGGTTTATTTGTTTTGAGATAGAGCACAAGTGGAGGAGAGGCAGAAAGAGAATCTCAAGCAGGCTCTGTACTGTCAGTGTGGAGCTCAACATGGGGCTTGATCTTACAAACCATGAGATCATGACCTGAGCCAAAATCAAGAGTCGGACACTAACTGACGGAGCCACCCAGGCACCCCAAGACTCAACTCTTATATTAATGTATGTTAGCTGCATTTTAAAAGAGCAGTGGGAAAGAATTGGATGGCCTGAGAACATTTAAGAAAATCCTTCTCTCTCTGCTTCTCAATCATTTATTTATCCATCATCTAAATATTTATTAGGCAGTTATTATATAACAGAGCACGTGCCAAGTTTCAAGCACCTATTTCTTCTTTTCTTTTTGTTCACCATATCATAAAATTATAATATCTTCCATTATTCTGAAATGTTCTCCTAATTCTCCATTTTCATTCCAGTCATGGAGAAGATCATTAAAAACAGGCTAGATATTACCTGGAAGTCTTTATTATCTTTTCCAGTTTCTCTAAAAATTAAATTTCCTTTTGAGAGACTTAACATGCATCAGTATGAAAGTATCACATGTTCTCTCACACTGTTCTCATTCACTTAATGCAGGCAACAGTTACCTAGGGTTTTCATAGCATTGGCAGACAGGCAGCAGGAGACTAATTGGATTTCTTCAAGGTCACAGGGTTCAGCTGACAGAGACTTTACTATGTAATCCATTCCCTTCCCAATGTCAGACAAGTGGGTCATATGAAGTAAACACAACTTCTTCAGGTTTGTCAGACCTTCAGCTGCAAAAAGTAGGAAAGGAAATACATTAGGACACCAAGTTAATTTGATTTAAACATAGACTAATGGACTGAAAAGAAGGCAAAGAACAATTGCACACAGATCTTGCCACACTCTATCTCTAGAGACCTTGAGTTATAAAAGCTGAAGAGAGTTGTTCTTCTTTCAACCATTACTCTCCAATCTCCTGGACCATACCAAGGTCACCTATGTGGAGGTCATTCTCTCAGTAACATGAGAAAAACTATAGTAAATGGGCAGTATTTTAATGCATATCAATGTGTGCCTTTTACCATATTTTTGGTAGGATGAGGATGAAATATTCTGAATGAGCACTTTCTCTTAATCTCCCCCCAAATTTTAGGAGGGGTGGAGTCTGAATTCAGAGGGGTAGCATGGGGACTTCAGTTCCTTGGTGTGCTTCTAGTGTAACTGTTTATAGTCAACTATATAGTTTAGGGGTTGTGAAAATGAGCTTTGCAGTCAGTTTGATTCCTGGATCCCATACTTTAATTGTGTAACCTTGGACAGGTTATTCAACATTTTGGCTGTGGATTTAGAGATAATTATACCTATGTCCTGGGACTATTATGAGGATCCAATGAGAAGAAGTATGTAAAAGTACCTAGTGTAGTGTCTAACCTATGCATAGTAACCCTTTAATAAACAATAAACTTAGATTTGTCTATTTAAGCTCAGACTGGTTCCTTTTTTTGTTTTTAAAGTAGGCTTCATACCCAGAACAGAACCCAATGTGGGGCTTGAACTCGGAACCCTGAAATCAAGACGTGAGCTGAGATTAAGAGTCAGATGTTTAACTAACTGAGCCACCCAGGCGCCCCCTACCCCAGACTGGTTCCTGGGGACCAGATCATCTGAGATAGGTATTTTTGAACCCTTTGTACCAATTAGTGAGACCTTGCACAAGTCAATAAACTGTTCTAGGTTTCAGTGGCAGTAAAATGAGAGAGTTGAACTAGATGCTCTGAGGCTCCTTCCAGCTCTAATACTCTGAGTAATTTATAGGCATGCAACAGATGTTTATTGAACACTGAATTAATCTGATTATTCTTATATAGGCCATGTAATGAAAAAAAGGGCAGCCATTTTTCAATTGTAGGATAAGGTTGTCTTTAGGCAGGAAGCAGAATAAAAAAGAATAAAGCTGAGGAACATTTAACTGAGGGCTCAAACAGTGGGGGGAAAAAGAGGCATGGGGGAGGGGGCAGAAAGCAGGGACACTGGAGGAAAACAGCTTCAATGGGAATTCTCCCTGTCCTGGAGAGGCTGGCTGCCTGTGACAAACCACACATTTTGCTCGTACTGTTTAGGTTTTCTTGGTCCACATTCCTTCTCGTGTTCCATTCCATTTACAAAGCTTTATTTAATTATGAAACCACAGTATAAACTTTTTTATACTGTTTCTATGCTTCAAATATAAACATTGTCAATCAGCCAGGAAGATAAAAACATATCATGGCTTCTGTCCCCCAAAGCATTACAGTCTACGTGTGTGCAATTTACATAAAATGGTGCTGAAGGATTGGAATGGCCATGGAGAAAAACGTCTAGAAAATCAATGTAACACAAGTAGATAAAGGCATCCTTGCCTTATACTGACACAACCAGTGTCTAGGAGTCTTAAGTTAACTGTTCTTATTATCAAACTTACATTAATAAAAATAACAAAGAAAATAAAAATCTGACCTAATTTTATAGCATCTTCCTCATTCATCTTAATGTTGTACAGTATGAGCTTCATAAGATTCTTCAAATTACCCAAGCTGTCAGTCAGACCACCTGGAAAAAGAAAAAAGAATTGACTATGTTCATTTGTCATTTACTAGATTTTTGTTACCAATCAAAAAATTTTAGCTCCTCCATGGGCAAGAAATGCTCCTGAAATTGACACAAGAGTGTTTTGCTTTTGTTTTTTTTGGTCAGAGATGGGCATCTTCTTTAGCTAAAAGCATGTTCTCTGAATATAATGGAGTTAGACTAGAAAATAGTAACAGAAAGATAACAAGGAAATTTCCAAATACTTGGAAATTTAATAATAAGACTTGTAAGGTTTTCATGATGCTACCATTAAATGATATAAATCCCAGACCAAGAGAATAAAACAAAAGAAAACTTAAGACGAGTATCATTCATGAACATAGAAGCAAAATCCTCAATAAAATATTACTAAAGAACTCAACCATATATAAAAAGAATATTATACAACCACCAAGTGGGCTTTATACAGAGAATGCAGAGCTGTTTCGATATTTGGATATCAATGTATGTAATTCAGTGTATTAATCTAAAGAAGAAAAACTACATGATCAAGTATGTTGATGCAGAAAAAAATATTTGACATTATCTGACATACATCCATAATAATTCTCAGCAACCTAGGAATAGAAGGAAATTTCTTCAACCTGATAAAAGTCATCTACAAAAAAACTACAGTTGATATCATACTTACTGGTGAAAGTCTGAATGCTTTGTTGCTAACATCAGGAACAAGGGAGGATGTTCACTCTCACCCCTCCTATTCAACATTGCACTGCAAGTCATAATCAGTGCAATAAGGCAAGAGAATAAAATAAAAACAAATTGGAAAGGAAGAAATAAACCTGTTCTTTTTGGAAGTGACATGAAGTGAGTGTAGCAAATGTGTAGATTATAAGATTGATACACAAAAATCTATTGCATTTCTATATAGTAGCAATAAATATTTGGCAACCAATTTTTTTAAAATTCCATTTATAGTAACTCCAAAAGAATCAAAAAGTTAAGTGTAAATCTGATAAAACATATGCAGGATGAACATGATGAAAACTATAAATTATGATAAAAGAAATAAAAGAAAATCTAAATAAATGGAAAGAGAAACCATGCTCATGGATTGAAAGATTCAACAAAATAAAGTTATCAATGCTCCCTAAAATGGCCTATAGATTTAATATAATTCCAACCAATATCCAGGAAGTTTTTGATTATATAAACAATGTGAAAGCCAAAGGAACCAGAATATAAAAAACAATTCTGAAAAAGAATAAAGTTGTAGAAACAACACTATTCAATTTTATGACTTCCTATAAAGCTACAGTTACTAAGACAAGATGAAATTATCAAGGAATAGACAAGGGTACTGGCAATTAATGGATCAATAGGCGAATAGAGTCCAGAAACACAGCCAACATAATCACAGCCAAATGGTTTTGGACAAAAGTACAAAGGCAATTCAAACATGAAAGAATAGTCATTTCAGTGAATAGAACAACTGGATATCCATATGCAAGAAAAATGAACCTTGATCTAAGCATCATATTTTATATAAACATTAACCCAAATGGATCATAAATGTCAATGTAAACTTTAAGAAAAAAAGATAGGAGAAAATCTTCATGACCTGGGGTTAGGCAAAAAGTTTTTAGACATGACACCAAAAGCTTGATTTGTACAAGAAAAAAATGACTGCAACTAAATCTAAAATTTTTGTTCTATGAAAGATGCCATTAAGAGAATGAAAAGACTAGGGGCACCTGGGTGGCTCAGTCGGTTAAACGTCCAGCTTCAGCTCAGGTCATGATCCCATTGTCCATGGGTTCGAGCCCTGCGTCCGTCTCTGTGCTGACAGCTCAAGAGCCTGGAGCCTGCTTCAGATCCAGTGTCTCCCTCTCTCTCTGCCCCTCCCCGACTCATGCTCTGTCTCTGTCTCTCTCAAAAATAAATAAATATTAAAAATTAAAAAAAAAATGAAAAGACTAGCTACAGATTGGGAGAAAATGTTTTCAAATCACAGATCTGACAAAGGACTGGTATTCTTCATACATATTTGAGCATATAAAGAACACTCAAAACTCAACATTAAGAAGATAAATTACCTAATCAACAGATGGATGAAAACTTAAGATACTTGGCCAAAGAGGTATATAGTTGGCAAACAAACCTATAAAGAGTTTTCTATTTTATCAGATAAGTATGATGAAAGAACACTACAACCAGAGTTCCAGTTGCTCTACATCCTCGTCAGCACTTGGTGTTGTCAATTTTTTTTTCTTATTTTAAGGCAATTGTAGAATGACAAAAATCAAACACACACACACACACACACACACACACACAGGATGGTAAGTGCTAGTGAGAATGCAGAGCAGCTAAACCCCTCATATATCGCTATTGGAAATGTCAATGGTACAAACTGGAAAATAGCGTGGAAGTTTCTTAAAAAGTTAAACAAGCACGAGGGGCACGTGGGTGGTTCAGTCAGTTGAACGTCTGACTCCGGCTCAGGTAGTGACCATGAGTTTGAGCCTCACATCAGGCTCGCTGCTGTCAGCACAGAGCCCGCTTCAGATCTTCTGTCCCCACCCGCCTCTCCCCTGCTTGCGTTCTCTCAAAAATAAATTAACATTTAAAAAAAAGTTGGGAGTGTCTGGGTGGCTCCGTGGGTTAAGAATCTGACTCTTGATTTCTGCTCAGGTCAAGATTTCTTGGTTGTGAGTTCAAGATCCACATCAGGCTCTGTGCTGACAGTGCCGAGCCTGCGTGGGATTCTCTCTCCCTACTCTCTCTGCCCCTCCCCAACTTGTGCTTGCTCTCTTTCTCTCTGAAAATAAATAAACTTAAAAAAAAAATTTAAACAAACACTTGTCATATGGCTTAGCAATCCCACTCCTAGGTATTTACCTGAGTGATTTGAAAACTTGTGTTTCACACAAAAACCTGCATACAAACATTTATAGTATCTCTGTTTATAATTGCCCAAACTGGAAATAACCTACGTGTCTTTCAGAGGTGATGAGATAAACTGTGGCATGTCCATATAATGTAATACTATTCAGCAAAGAAACAGATGAACTAGGAATATTCTGAAGAGATGTGGAGGGCAAAAATAGAAATCAACCTTGGGTAGAAATGTCAGGGAACTGAATTTTTAGCTATAAGAAAGAGTGAGCACTGATTATAAACTCAAATGTCAACAAGGTCCAGGGAGATAATGTCATTCCAAGAAGTAGAACAGGTGGGCACTGTGCCCACGTGGATATTATGTATCTTGTCCAAAGGGCACAGGAGAAGTTCATGAAGCTCTACCAATTATTACCAAGTGAAGATGCAGGCCCACAGTTGCTGGACCTACAATTGTCAAGAGAAATGAGTAACCTGTGTTTTCACACTGCAATCTCCCAATGTCAAAATGCTGACAACTCCGGCAGAAGGGTCATGGCTGGGGGATGTGAAAGGGAAGGAGGTTTCACTGTAGATTGTTTTATAATTTGAATCATGTGAATATATTACTTAAAAAATAAATTTTAAAAATTAAGAACAAAATATTGGCAAACATTCAAAAGAAAACTCTACATAATATGTAGGCTAAATTCAGCACAGAGGTGACAGTTTGCAAGATCAGCAGAAAGGAATAGCCATCAAGAGGAGATAGTGAGCTTCCCTACACAGAAGGTAATCTAAATGAAGTCTTGGTGACTATGCCGAACCTATGGAAGGGATTCCTGCATTAAGTAGAAGGTTGCAAAGATTATCTGTGCAAGAGATTCTAGATTTTTCAAAATATTTACTTATCGAGGTGGGGGAGGGGCAGAGAGAGAAGGAGAGAGAGAATCCCAAGCAGACTCCATACTGTTAGCTCAGAGCCCCACCAAGGGCTCAATTCCATGAACCAGTAGTGGAAATCAAGAGTCAGACACTTAACCAACTGAGCTACCCAGGCGCCCCAGATTCTAGATTTAAAAACAAAATTTTTTAAAAATTTTTTTTTTCAACGTTTATTTTTATTTTTGGGACAGAGAGAGACAGAGCATGAATGGGGGAGGGGCAGAGAGAGAGGGAGACACAGAACCGGAAGCAGGCTCCAGGCTCCGAGCCATCAGCCCAGAGCCTGATGCAGGGCTCGAACTCACAGACCGCGAGATCGTAACCTGAGCTGAAGTCGGACGCTTAACTGACTGAGCCACCCAGGCGCCCCCAGATTCTAGCTTTTTAAAGTGATGTGAAATTTCCTTTACAGGGTGACAGATGAGGTAGAGCTTGATGAGAAATCTATTGCAAATGAAAAGTAATCTTGGATTACAGTCAAGTAGAGCAAGGCTCCTGCCAGCCTGTAGGTGCACACCACAAAGTAGCCCCTGTTCGAGTCACCAGGCTGGTCTACACAGGTAAAGCTGGTCTATACAGGTAAGGCAAACATTCACCTTTAATAGTATTTTGCATTTGGGGAAAATTTGCCTTTATTCAGAAAGATTGGCTCAACTTGTATGTGTCTGAGATCTGAAATTTCTTCATGTTAGACAAAATCTGTCCCCACAATCTTTTTTCAAAATGAAATATAGTTGGCGTTGGGGGTGGGGGGGGGTGGGTATGCTCTGCAATCTCCTGGATGAGAATCCAGCAACACAATTAGCTACCAGCTCCTGCAAGTGATGAGTTTACAGGCTGGATTTCCTCCCAGAATTGAAGTGGGGAGGGGTGCCATTTGGCAGGGAAGCAGTGGGTAATGGATAGAGATGGAGAAGGGGGACAGGTCAGTGAAGATGAGCTTAACCTACCTCACATGGACGCACGCACGCGCGCACACACACACACACACACTACCATATAAACTATATTGCCATTCAGTCAGACCGTATAGCTTCAGCTCTGGGAATTCTCCCTAGGGCCTCCCCGTATGACAGTCTACCCCCTTATGGACCTCTCTTGCTCAGTCCTCCTACCTCTCTTCCAAGTCCTGACATCTGGTTGAAACTTTTAGAAAATTCAGGGACCCGTGGGTGGCTCAGTCGGCTAAACATCTGACTTTGGCTCAGGTCACGATCTCGTGCTTCATGAGTTCGAGCCCCAGGTTGGGCTCTGCGCTGACAACTCAGAGCCTGGAGCCTGCTTTGGATTCTGTCTCTCTCTTTCTCTCTCTCTGTGCCCCTCCCTTGTTCATGCTCTGTCTCTCTCTTTCTCTCTCTCAAAAATAAACATTAAAATTTTTTAAAAATAAAAAAGAAACTATTAGAAAATTTAAAGCAAAACTGTATGATATCTAATATTTCCATGGCACCCAAACAGGCTTGATTATAGCTTAAACTGCTGATGTTTGTAATACCTGGCAGCCGTGGAGTCTGTAGGTCCTGAATACTCAAGGTTTTTAGGTTTGTCACGGATGTGATATGCTGCTCATCTTCTATGGTGAGCGGACTGGCTTCCAGGATGAGAGAATAAATGTTCTTACAGGTGCGGAGGACCAAACTAAAGCTTCCGGCCACACCAGCACATCTCTTAATGCACAATCTGAGGTTTTTAGCAGAACTGAATATCTTTCCCAGATATTTGATATCTTGTTTATTCAACTTGCTGAAGTCCCGGAGTGTGACCTCCAGAGTCTTGAATTCCTGCTTCCAGTTGAAGAACAAAGACACAGCCCTGCTGGGAATGTAGGTTTCTGAGGACCCTTCCTGAGTCCTGCTTGTGTCTTCTGTGGTCATGTCCCTCAAAGCCATAGCTTCTCCGTAGAAGTCCAGTTTAATGAAGTCCAGAGCACTTGCACAATTAGGCAAGTGTTCAAAGAAGTCAAATAAGTAATCGGGGATGTTCTCTGAGTTGATATATAAGCTTTTGCCACAAAAGAAAGCTTCAAATTCTTTACTCAGATCTGATTTGGATATACTCTCATGGAATAGATTAATGCCACACTCTGTAAAGGAACTGATGTTTATGGCTTTCAGAGTTTCTTGCACGGTGGTGTTTTTCACATTTTGTATAGACTCCTGCCTCCAGAGAGGCTTCTGGGTGACGGAGAGCCCAAGGAGGCTGCCATGTTGATACACTGCTGCAAGGTGTTCCAGAACAGTCCTGGTGGCTTCAGGAGATGATCCACATGTGTACAGGAGCAGGTTGCTATACTTGGATGTAATGTCTGAAATGAAAACCATTTTCTGCAAATAACCTTTCCCCTTGGTCACTTCCTCTGGCTCTTGAGACTTCAGCAAACTGCTGAGTCTGCGTCCTGCTATGTACTCCTGGAAGGAGTTATGAAAGAATTTATACTTTGGCTTGAACTGTTGAGCTGTGTATTTACAGAGGAGTCCAGTTGTCAGTAGGACATCCTCGTTCACACTGGACATGTCCTCCGGTTGGAAATCAAACCTGTGGGAGAACACACCCTCCAGAGCTAGGTCTCCACAGTGGTTCAGGCTCTGAGCAAAGTCACCTGCAGCCAGCCCCTTAAGTTTGTACTTGTTCTTCTGTATCAGCAGGTCATAGAAGGTGCGGAACAGTGTTGTTTGTGTGTAGGAGTGGAACTCGCTTTCCCCCATCTGGATTACACAAGTGATGACCACGAAGAGAGGGGTCTTCATCAGGTTCCTCAAGCATCTGGATTTCCTAATTTGGAGCAACAAGCCTTCAGCATGCTCCTTCATCAGCACTTCTCGGATGAGAGTCTGGGCACTGTCCTCTGTCATGTCCCCTACCTCGGCAATCAGGGCACCAAACTGCCTGATGTGTCTCAGGCACTCAGTGGTGGTGGTGACAATGACCGTATTCTTGAAGCGGTGGTTCTCCTTTATGAGGGCTTCAATCTCTGGGCAGTTCTGGGCCTTGAATTCATTGTAGCCATCAAGAAGAAACAGAACTCTCTGCCGTAGCTTCAGCAGCATGGCCATGAAAGTCTGCTTCCTGATGGTGTCAGGTATATCCAGGAGTTGATCACACAGAGTTTCAAGGAGCCCACCCTGGGCCCTGCTCAGACGGACAAAGAAGACTAATTTGAACTTGGTGAGAGCCCCACACGTTCCGGAAGCCCAGAGCATGGCGATTTGCTGCAGCAGAGTGGACTTCCCTTTGCCTGATTCCCCCTCAATGATGCAGGGACTTTGAAGAGTGTCTAGCAGCCCATCCAGGGTCAGCTGCTCCAATCGGTGATGGTGATGGTCCTTCTTCCATAGAACAGGTTCTGTGAAGGTGCTTTTCAAATTAAAAATAATGTCGAAGTCTTCACCCAGAGGATAGAAGTTCAGGAAAGATGGAGTATTGTATAAATACTTTAGACTCTGAGCCAAATCATCTAAGACTTCTTCTGACATCTGCTTAGAAAGACCTGTTAGAGAAGAGGTAAGGTTAGAGGACCCAATTCTGTGTTTCCCCAGAACTTAAGTTTTCAGGAGGATGAAGAGGGATTTATGTTGGGAATACTCCATTGGTGACTTTACTTTCCTTCTCCAGTTCTGAGCTGGCACAAAGGGTTCCAAATATTTACTCTTCCCCTTTTGTCTTGTTTCCTTCTTTCCACCACATGGTCTTTGCAGCAGTCAATTGGAAATAGGAGTCTGTGTTTGGGTTAAGTTCGAAAGTGTGTGAGAATAGTGGGGTGGTGTGGGGTGGTGTGGGCCGTGAGGGGTGGTTAGGGGTAACTTTCCCCAGATCAAGCCTTAACCTTGATTAAAATCTATCATAAAACAAAATACAAGTTATTATTTAATGATAATATTATTAAAAACGATTCCGCATTGGCCTAAGGAATGTCAAGAACCATGACTGCATTAATTTAAGTGCCTTCATTATCCAGTTTGATTTTGAAATGAGTCTTTACTAAATCATTAATCCCTGACCCTGGCATTACTTATTTGGCTCCACCAACAAGGGATATAATGGGAGTTTTTTCTGAGAGTGTCTGACTTTTTCCTTTGCAGAACCAAAACCCACTACCCAGTGATGTAAGGAGGGAGGAGGGCAGAGGCTCTCTCGTGGGGATTATGAATCTTCTTCATGGTTTATTCTGTTTGTAGAACAGATACAAGAAAACTGATACTTACTTTGTCCATTCAAGTCCTGAAACAGGGGATAGTTCCATTTTTCAAGGGATTTGAGAAAGAGGTTACAGGATTCCGAACCCTTCTTCAGAATCATGTGAATGATCCCTCTTGCAGCATCCTGCTCAACCTTCTCACAGCAAATGACACTTACTTCTTCGTAATTCAGAACATTCCACACAAATAGCTCGTCCACAATTTGCTTTATAACAGTCATTCCCATCCTTTGAATGAGCACTTGACTATTCTCCTTTATGAAATTCACTGAGGAGATGGGGGAAAACACGCACATCGATTTATTTACGTAAAATGTACATCTCAGCATCCTGTTGACAGAGCAGTAGGGTCATGCAGTTTTCCCCCTCTGGACCCACCTTGAGCTATGGAAATGTCAAATGTTTGAATTCCAGGCCCTCAAGAAAAGCTCTGCAAAACCCTCACCCTCAATCCCAGAGTTTTTATTGAGCAACATGGTGTTTCTTTGGTCATGAAGTAAGGGGACCAGTCTTGTGCCCCAATATAAAAGGGTCTCTAGGGAGGTCATAGTGGTAAGACTGTGGGCTTTAGAATAATGAAACTGGCTTAGGATCTGCTAGTTGCTACCATCGGTGTAACCTCAGCAAGTTGCTAAATCTCTCTGAGCCTATTTCAGTGCTGTGCTGCTAAATATTGAACACACTTGGGACGCCTGGGGGGCTCAGTCGGTTAAGCATCTGACTTTGGCTCAGGTCATGACTTCGCAGTTTGTGGGTTCAGCCCCGTGTCGGGCTCTGTGCTGACAGTTCAGAGCCTGGAGCCTGCTTTGGATTCTGTGTCTCCCTCTCTCTCTGCCCCTCCCCCACTCACACTCTGTCTCTCTCTCTCTCTCTCTCTCTCTCTCAAAAATAAATAAACATTAAAGAGTCTATTTCATATATATATATGTATATATATATATATGTATATGTGTGTGTGTGTATATATATATATATATATATATATAAACACCCTTTCTCTCTGGGGGTAAAGGCCCTAATTTGTAGCATGTCACCAATCTCCATGGTAGAAATATTTTTGCCATGGCTGATTTCAAGCTAATAACATGTCAGCTGGCTAAGAAAAATCATGAAAATTCAACAGGTCTCACTAAACAGTAAGAACCAGCTCCACTCCAGCCCTGGTTGCTTACCTGTCACACTGGAGCTGGGAACACTATTGAACTTATGAAGTTACGAGAATTCCTGTATAATATCTCATACAAAAGAATAGCTCAATACGTTACTTACTGTTTTTAGCCAACGATTCTGCTGTCACCACTCAAAGGAGTAGCACATTTTACCTCCCATAGAATTTGGTCTTTTCTGTAGAGTATGTGTGCAAAACAGTCGTCTGTACCAGGGGTGAGCTCTGGCACCTCTCCAAGTTCCCGGAGAAGCTGTACACTTCTGGTTCCAGCTCCCTGAGATCTAACTCTCAGATGCAGACCACACTGCACCTAAGCAGCCCTTCACAGCTTGGAGAAATGTCTCCCTGGTTTTTCACTCTTGGGCACTGTCTGCACTAGTTTTCTTCCTGTATTAGGCTGCTCCTGCTTTTCAGATCTTAAGCTCATCTCATATAAATGATGTGCTCCTCCTGAAGACCCCAAGGCCTCTCTGGTCTGAAAGGCACCATCTGGCACTCATTCCGATCCCCAGGATTTCACCCAGCTTCCCTTTCTGTCCGTCTCAGTTTCTACCACTAACCTCAGTTGGAATGGTACCAGATGACAGTGCACATGACCTGTCAGCGAGTCTTACCTCTCCCCTCCAGGGTCTCATCTGTCCTCTTGGCTTCTGCAGCATCCCTACAGAGACGACCCTTGAGTCTGAGTCTAGCCAGGCTCTTCATTGGATAGCCAAAGAAATGTCACCTCAGAGAGGCCTAGAGACTATGAAAGGTCACAAGGCTAGCCTTTTTAAATTTCTATTTAATATTTATTTTGAGAGACAGAGTACAAGTGGGGGAAGGGCAGAGAGAGAGGGAGACAGACTCTGAAGCAGGCTCCAGGCTCTGAGCTGTCAACAAAGAGCCCAACATAGGGCTCGATTCCACAAACCGTGAGATCATGATGAGATCATAACCTGAAGTCAGACGCTTAACTGACTGAGCCACCCAGGCACCCAATGCTAGCCTGTTTGAGACTAACATTTCTTCAGCTATAAAATTAAGACATTGATACTTTCTCTGTTTGGAAGACTGATGAGAAAGATTGAATAAAATTGCATAAGTCACATACATAAAAATGTTTTAAAATTTGAAAAGTGCACTGCTGTGTAACTGTAAGGTATTCTTATTGTTAACCGTGGTGTACCTCCCCCTGTCTGGACTACCATACTCCTCTCTTATCAAGTAATTAGGTGAAAACACTGCTGCTTATTCATTCATTCATTCATTCATTCGTTCAGTATTCATTCTTATCAGATTCTATCTAGGTCAGTGCTAATACAGTACAATATTCTGAGATGATGGGCATGTCCTCAGTTTGCACTGTCCAGTAGAGTAACCACAAGCCACGGTGGCTCTTGAGCACTTGAAATGTGGCTTGCCCAACTGTGCAACTGAATTTTAAATTTTACTTAATTTTTATTTATTTAAATTCACATTTAAATAGATACATGTGGCTAGTGGTTACCATATTGGATAGCACGGGTCTCACTCCAGTCATCAAAGTGGAAAGCATTACATTTTGGTTGCCACTTGGATCCACACCATGTTTCTTCATAATGATCTTGACAGGTGTAGCTCTTTGCTGTCTGGCTGGGAGGATGCGGCTGAATAGGGAATGGCAGGGGACCAACATTTTAAAACATACCCCTGGTTACTCTTTGTGCGTAAATCCTGTTCTATGTGGGGTTGTGCCGGTTATCATGGGTTGCCATGTTTGTAACTGAATTCTCAAAACCACAGAATATTTATGGGGAATTCCACAAATAACTGTTGGGGAGAAGACACAGATTGATTTCCCATTCAATATCATCCATATTTGGTGGCACACTATACAACCAAGCAGATTTAATTTCTAGTATACTTACTTGTTCTGAAAAAAAGATTTTCACTTTTCTATATCTCAATAGATGATATTTCCAAATGCACAGGTCAAAGATGATACTAATAGTGTTCCCTTCTTTTTGTACAACTGCTCCTCATTCTGTAAAACTAACAAAACAGAACCAAAAGCTATCAGGCAGCAACCATTGTCACTTTTGTACTTATTTTTTTCCACACCAAATAGGGACACACTGTATATACTGTTTGACATTCGTTTGTTTGTTTTTTTAATTTACTATATGTTTTCAGACCTTTCTATAGCAGTTAAGTTTTAAACTAATTCATTTTATTTAGTTATGTTTGTTTGTTTTAGTTATCTCTACACCCAATGTGGGGCTTGAACTCACAACCCTGAGATCAAGCGTCACATACTCTTCTTACTGAGCTAGCCAGGTGCCCCTTAAACTGTTTCATTTAAAAATTCAACCTCGGGGCGCCTGGGTGGCGCAGTCGGTTAAGCGTCCGACTTCAGCCAGGTCACGATCTCGCGGTCCGTGAGTTCGAGCCCCGCGTCAGGCTCTGGGCTGATGGCTCAGAGCCTGGGGCCTGTTTCCGATTCTGTGTCTCCCTCTCTCTCTGCCCCTCCCCCGTTCATGCGCTGTCTCTCTCTGTCCCAAAAATAAATAAACGTTAAAAAAAAAAATTAAAAATTCAACCTCATTGGGGAGCCTGGGTGGCTCAGTTGGTTTGGCATCTGACTTTGTCCCAGGTCATGATCTCTTGGTTGACAAATTTGAGCCCCACGTTGGGCTCTGACAGCTCAGAGCCCGGAGACTGCTTAGGGTTCTGCGTCTCTCCCTCTCTCTGCCCCTCCCCTGCTCGTACTCTGTCTCCCTCTCAAAAATAAATAAACATTAAAAAAAATTTTTTTAATAAAAAAAAAATCAACCTCGTTAGGGCTCCTGGGTGACTCAGTTGGCTGAGTGTCCAACTCTTGATTTGGGCTCAGGTCATGATCCCAGGCTTAATTCTCCTCTCTCTCTCCCTCCCTGTGCCTCTCTCCCCTGCTTTCACACACACTCTCTCTCTCTCAAAACAAAACAAAACAACAACAACAACACACAAACAAAAATATCAACCTCATTAAGGTATAATTATATACAAGACATACATATATATGGTATATTTGTATGCAGGTATTATATTATGTATTTGATGTATACATGTTTATTATATATAATAAATGTTAATGATTATAATAATTATATATTATATAACACATTTGTATGTATATATTATTATATTATATTAAAATATAATTATATATGATACAAAAACTACAGACAGTAAAATGCAAGGAGCTTTGACAAATGTACACACCAAAGTCAATAATACCCCAGTCTATATTTAGACTATTTCTATCACTGCAGAAAGTTTCCTTGTATAATCCATCCCTCCTATTCCTCACCAAAGCAACCACTGATCAATTTCTTTAACTGTAAATTAGTTTCACCTGTTCTAGAGAGTCATATAAATGGAAAAATGTAGTATGTTCTCTTGTGTCTGGCTCCTTTCATTTACCATCATGTTTTTGAGATTTGCCTTGTTTGCATTTATTGGTAGTTAAGTCCTTTTTTGATTGAGCAGTATTCCATTGTATAAACAGATCAGTTTATTTATCAATTTGATTGATTGGCATTTGATTTGTTTCCAGTTTGTGGCTATAATGAGTGAAACTGCTATGAACATTCATATATTACTATCTTTATTGACATGTATTTTCATTTCTCTTGGATAAATACCTAGAAGTAGAATTTCTGAGTCATACGGTAAGTGTATGTTAATTTTTTTAATGTTTATTTTTTGAGAGAGAGAAAGAGTGCGTGAGAGAGTGGGGAGAGGGGCAGGGAGAGGGAGACAGAGGATCTGAAGCAGGCTCTGGTATGACAGCAGAGAACCTGATATGCGGCTCAAATTCACAAACCGTAAGATCATGACCTGAGCCAAAGTCCGGTGTTTAACTGAGCCACCCACGTGCCCCAAGTGTATGTTAATTTTGTAGAAGGTGCCAAACCATTTTTCAAAGTGGTTATTACCATTTTACATGCCTACCACCATGTAAAACTAACAGTTCCAACTGTTCTAAATTCTCACCAACACTTGGCATTATCTATCTTTTTTATTTTAGTGGTATCTCATTATGTATTTTTAATTTTCATTTAATGATGTTGAACATCTTTTCATGTACTTTATCATTCTTTCATAAATCTTCTGTGAAGTATCTGTACAGATCTTTTGCCCATTTTACAAATTAAGTTGTCTTCTAATTACTGACTTTCAAGAGTTCTTCATAGATTCTGGATATAAATTGTTTGTTGGTTATATGTACTGTGAGTGTTTTCTCCTAATCTGTGGTTGCTTTGATTGTATCCAGGAATTAATTTATAGAGATAATGGAGTGACCAAATGGAGAGATCAATACCAATAAAAGAAGTTTTATTACTTACAACTCCCAGTAGAAAGAGGGGACGCCACATCACACAGGGCTGCCCGAGCAGCACCGGAATTGATCAGGAGACAGGAGAAAAAGAGAAAGCTTAGCCCACAGCCTGCATTATAGTTTTCACAGGAAGAAATGGGTAAGGCAGGGCAGGCAAGTTTGAACAAGTTTAGGATTAGACAGTTTGAATAATTTTGGCAAACTCTGGGATATAATGGTGACTCTGGAGTGATTTAAGGCAAGGGAATAATGGCTTGGTGCCTGTTAGTAAAGTTGGTGGTTGGGGATGTCTTTGGATTAGTTGTTTTGCGTAAGAAAGGCACACATAGAGACAAGTGTTTCGCTGTTCCTAGGAATTAGTTAGCCCTGGTAGGCACAGGCTCTCCCAGCTAGCAAAACCCCCGAGCAAGCCAAGCATCATAAAATATAAAATATTAAAAACATGGTTAATACAAAGGTTTTATTAATACAACGGCCTTGTATCTTTTGGAAAACAAAACATTTTCCTTTTTATAAATTCTACCTTGGTGTGTTTTTTTTGTTTTTTTGGGGGGGGGCTTTGTTTGTTTTTTGAGAGAGAGATAGTGGGACTGAGAGAGAGAAAGAAAGAGAGAGAGAGAGAGAGAGAGCTAGAGTGAGCATGTGCACACACTCCTGAGCTCGCAGAGGGAGAGGGAGAGGGGCAGAGGGAGAGGGAGAGAGAGAATCCCAAGCAGCCTCCACACCCAGCCCAGTGTGGAGCTGGACAAGGGGCTCAATTGCACAACCATGAGATCATGACCTGAGCTGAAATCAAGAGTCGGACGTTCAACAGCCTGAGTGACCCAGGAGCCCCTGAATTCCACCTTATTAATTTTTTCTTCTTTGGTTCATGCTATTTGTGTCCTATCTACAAAATCATTGTTATCCCAAGCCACAAAGATTTTCACCTAAGTTTTCTTGTAGAGGTTTTATAATTTTAGCTTTTACATTTAGGTCATTGATCCATTTGGGGATAGTTTTTGTTTATGAAGATGATGAGTTGAAGTTTGTTTTTTTTCCCCATAGAGATGTCCAATTTTTCCAGCATGATTGGTTGAAAAAAATATCCTTTACCCATTGAATTTGTGAATCTGCTTCTGGATTCTATTCTGTTCCATTGATTTATATGTCTGTTCTTATGCCATTATCACACTGTCTTGATTATTGCATCCTTATAATAAGTCTTGAAATCAGGTAAACTCTTCAATTTTTTTTTTTAAGAACTGTTTGCATTTCCATATAAATTTAAAGTTTTACTGATTTCTCTTGGGGCGCCTGAGTGGCTCAGTCGGTTAAGTGTCTGACTTCAGCTCAGGTCATGATCTCAAGGTTCATGAGTTTGAGACCCGCATTGGGCTCTGTGCTGACAGCTCAGAGACTGGAGCCTGCTTCAGATTCTGTGTCTCTTTCTCTCTCTGCTCCTACCCTGCTCACACTCTGTTTCTCTGTGTCTCTCAAAAATAAATAGATGTTAAAAAAATTATTGATTTCTATTTTTTTAATGTTTTATTTATTTTGAGAGAGAGAGTGTGTGAGCAAGGGAGAGGCAGAGAGAGAGGGAGAGAGAGAGTCCCAAGAAGGCCCCATGCTCAGCGCGGAGCCTGATGCAAGGCTCAACCTCACAAACCATGAGATCATGACCTGAGCCGAAAGCAAGAGTTGGACGCTTAACTAAGACACCCAAGCACCCTATTGCTTTCTATTTTTAAAGGAAGCCTTTTTGATTTCTGTTTTCTGGTCTGGCTTATAGAGAAGTCATTACTCCATCCGCATACCAAGTAAAAAGTAACTGCCTAAACTGAAAATCAACACCTCTTTTTAGATCTGTCAGAGAATTGGGGCAAACAGGTGCTCCCCCAGGCTGGAGAGAAAGACAGGAAGATACAGCAAGTCCTACTTCCTGGAGTAGAAACCCAGAAGGAGTAGAAACTGATAATCAGAAACCTCTCAGGAACCAGTATCAGAAAAGAACTGGACCCCAACACATTTATATGTAGAGCTGGAGGATCTGAGGCTTTCAGAGATGAGAGAAACAAGAAAAGTTGTCAAAACGAGAAAGAGTATCTTCGTGAGCAGCTTTTCAAATCGGCCAACTCATTAGCAGGTCATGATAGTAACTTAAGTGGGTTACAATTAGTATATATATTTTTAGTTTTTTAATTTTTTTAAGTTTATTTCTGTTTTTATTTTAAGTAATGTCTACACCCAATGTGGGGTTCAAATACACAACCCCAAGATTAAGAGTCGCATGCTCCTCTGATTGAGCCAGGCAGGTGCCTTAGGATATATATTTTTAATGACATAGAATTAAAACTATCAGAACACATGAACGTTTTATTTCAATTATTTATGTACCCTGGCACTGGGTAGTGATAGAAGATGTATTTCTTTAAAAAAAATTTTTTTAATGTTTATTTTTGACAGAGAGAGAGACAGAGCATGAGCAGGGGAGGGGCAGAGAGAGAGGGAGACACAGAATCCAAACCAGGCTCCAGGCTCTGAGCTGTCAGCACAGAGCCCGACGTGGGGCTCAAACTCACAGACCACGAGATCATGACCTGAGCTGAAGAAGGACGCTCAACCGACTGAGCCACCCAGGCGCCCTTAGAAGAGGTATTTCTTATCGCGAGTGGCAGTCAATGCAGTTTTGAAGGTCAGTGTTCTAGAGCAACCCCTGTGGAGGGATATTTAATTCTGCCTGGAAGAGGTGACTTTTGAGTTGTTTTGAAGGAAACCAAAGTTCACCAGGCAGTAAAGGCAGAAGGGTATTTCTAGGCAGAGGGGCAGCATAGAGAAGGAGCCATGGGAGGTTACAGCCTGGAAGCAAGGATGAGGATAGCACGTGAGTGTGAGCAAGGGCCTATTTTGGTGTCAGGACTGAGTGCAAATTCCAGCTCTACCACTGTTAAGCTGGGAGGCCTTAGTACACAGAAAAGACTCAGTAAACAGGAGCTACTATAGTTTCTTCCCTCCCTTTCTACCCCCACAAAAAAGGTATGGGTCTTGGAGGTATCAGACCTCCACTGACTAAGCAGAGTTCAGTGAGAACAGACAAGAGGGAGAAGATAGAGGAAGGAGCCAAGAAGATCCTTGTATTCACATGTAAACACAATAAGCTAGTCCCTGAGTTGGCCATCAGTCACTTTGTCTGCTAAAATAATGAATTAAAATTAAAATTGCTAAGGCATCTCAGCTGATTCTGAAGTTGCCAAAAATTCATATTCAGTTTGGATACTAGAAAATATTATTCTTACTATTAGTGTTGTAGCTGAATTATGTTCCCCAAAATCCATATGTTGAAGCTCTAACCCCCAGTACTCACTCTATGGCTATTTGGAAATATGGCCTGTAAAGAGGTAATTAAGTTAAAATGAGGGTGGGCCCTAATCCAATCTGACTGGGGTCCTATAAGAAGGTAAGATTTGTACACGCAAAGAGAGACCCCAGGGATTCTTGCCCAGTGGAGACCATGTGAGGACACAGTGAGAAGGCAGCCGTCCGAAAACCAAGGTTTCAGGTGACACCTGGGTGGCTCAGTTGGTTAAGCATCTGACTTTGGCTCAGGTTATGATCTTGCCGTCTGTGGGTTCGAGCCCCGCGAGGAGCTCCGAGCTGACAGCTCAGAGCCTGGGGCCTGCTTTGGATTCTGTGTCTCCCTTTCTCTCTGCCCCTCTCCCACTCATGCTCTGTCTCTCTCTCAAAAATAAATATTAAAAAAAATTTTTTTTGAAAACGAAGGTTTCAGGAGAAACCAAAACTTCTGACACTTTAATCTTGAACTGTAGCCTCAAGAACTGTGAGAAAAATGCTTTCTGTTTCTGTGGTATTCTGTGATGGTGGCCTGAACAGACTATAAGACAGCAGAGAAGTTTGCCCAACTTTTAAGAGAGTGACAGGAGACGTGGTTCTATCTTTTTTTTAAAAAGGTTATTTATGGGGCGCCTGGGTGGCGCAGTCGGTTAAGCGTCTGACTTCAGCCAGGTCACGATCTCGCGGTCCGTGAGTTCGAGCCCCGCGTCGGGCTCTGGGCTGATGGCTCAGAGCCTGGAGCCTGTTTCCGATTCTGTGTCTCCCTCTCTCTCTGGCCCTCCCCCGTTCATGCTCTGTCTCTCTCTGTCCCAAAAATAATAAATAAAGGTTGAAAAAAAAATTTAAAAAGGTTATTTATTTTAAGAGAGAGAGAGAATTCTAAGCAGCCTGATGCAGGGCTCAAACCCACGAACAGTGAGATCATGACCTGAGCCAAAATCAAGAGTAGGTCACTTAACCAACTGAGCCAACCAGGCACCCCGAAGCAGTCATTTAAACTCTCTGCCAGTTTCCACCTCTCTAAACTAGGGTTGTAAGGATTAACTGAGAGAAAGTATGTAGAGACCCTGTCAGTACTGTCAATAATAGATGTCCTGTGAACAGCAGTTTCCTTCACTTCTCTCTCCAGATATCAGCTTTCTTGTCAGGAATTCAGAGGCTGAAGGGACTACATAGCTCCCCCACCCCCAGGCCTTTTCAGTTCTGACCTATGACTCTAACAACACTTTTAGGAAAAAGAGTAGGTTTCCTTTCTATAAGTCCAACAAGTATTTTTCAAAGTCCTTTCCTTCACTTTGTCTCATAGAAAAACACACCTCTCTGACTTAATGTGCATTTAACATCAATTCCAAGTAATCTCATGACACCCCAGCAGACCAGGCTAACACCCCTAAAAGTTTCCCAGCAGTCAAATCCAGCCATGCAAAAGCACATTCTTCAGTGGTAAGCCTTTTATATCCCCACACCCAAGCTTTAATTGAATGTAAACCCACAGTTTAGTATTTGATTCTGAAACCCACCTAAAACCCCCTTGTCTCTCCCCACATTACCTGGCTGAGCAATCCAGTTGCCCTCTTCTTGGTGTATCAAAAGAGGCTTTCAAAATAAAGTTTCTTCTTATTAGCTTCCCGTTTCACGTAAAGTGTTGTGTGGGTTGAATGTCTCCCTGCCCCTGTGGTAGGGGATTGTAAGAGAAGGGCCAACATAAGTTCCTTTTTTTTTTCTTTCCAAAGTGTAGTAAGAATGGTTTGGATACCAAAACTACCGGTTCAGAAAGGGAAGATGAGAGGAAGTAGAAGTAGCAAGGGAAAGAAGCTGACCGTGAACCTTAAAGGCACAATAGCTAGAAATTCGCATCAGGAAAGGAATTACTCATGAGACACTATACTCATTATTCACAACACATCAGTCTTACTTCTGTTGGTTTATTTATTCTATAGCTAAAATGAAGCAAAGTGTTTTTGAACATTTAATACATACTAATTTTTATGATTAAATGAGTGAGAGAGAAATTAAATGAGCCAGTTGGGTTGGCTAAAGCATATTGCTATTGCAGTCATAGCCACCCGTGCCATGGATCCCAGCAGACTTCTAGCACATGTATATTCTCGGTCATCAGGGTCCTGGGCAACATTAGCACAGAGCAAATGGATGCATGGGACATTCTCCTGAATGTGAAGAGCCACAGGTTCCAGTGACACACACACGTTCAAACCTTGTGATCACAGACTCCAGGAAGCCAGTTGACATTCAGCTCTGGAAATGGAGAAATCTCCCGGAAGTTCTCTTGAAAAGGACACTCTTGTGTAATCTTTCCTCTATCTTTGCACAAACTACCATGAACTTTTTATGTTCCTTAACTGCCTAGTTCAAAAAGAGCACTCTGACGTTCACCTGACAGAGGGGGATATCTAAGTTGTCCCCTAAATCATTTTCTGCATATTGGGTTTTCTATGGGAGTAACAGCAGTCTTTTCCAGCTTGTGAGCTGGGTTTCTCTGATGTGAGATCAAGGGCTGCGCTACTGGCTGGGTTTTAAATTTTTTGTGTGTGTATATTTATTTTTGAGAGAGAGAGAGAGGGAGAGAGTGCAGGCTAGGGGCAGAGAAAGGGGGACAGAGGATCTGAAGCAGGCTGTATGCTGACAGCAGAGACTTGGGTGCAGAGCTTGAACTCAAGAACCACGAGATCATGACCTGAGCCAAAGTCGGATGCTTAACCAACTGAGCCACCCAGGCACCCCCTAAATTTTAATGTAAATGTATGTTCATGGAGAAAGAACTATATAAATAATCTGGGGGGAGGTAGGATTATGGTAATTAACATTTTTCTTCTTTGCTTGCTTGTCTGTATATTCTAATTTTCTGTAATAAACTCATATTGCTTTTTAATAACAAATTATATAATACAGGATAAAAAGGGGAAATGTAGAAATGTGGTCATAGTGGGCCACCCAAATGTATCAGGTCTTAACCCCTGGAGATCGTAAATGTTGTATTTTTGTAGATGTGGATCTTGAGATGGGGACCTAATCCTGGATTATCTGGATGAGTTCTAAATGTGATCACAAATGTCCTTATAAAGGAGGGGCAGGGGAACCTGGGTGGCTCAGTCGGTTAAGTCTCCGATTTTAGTTTGGGTCATGATCTCACGGTTTGTGAGTTCATGCCCCATGTTGGACTGTGTGCTGACAGCTCAGAGCCTGGAGCCCACTTGGGATGCTGTGTCTCCCTTTCTATCTGCCCCTCCCCAGCTCTCTCTCTCTCTCTCTGTCTGTCTCAAAAATAAATGAACATTAAAAAAAATTTTTAAAAACTGCCAAACAGTTGTCCTTATGTGTTAAGAGTTCCAGTTGGTCCACAACCTCTCCAATGCTTAGTATTATCAGTCCTGTTAAATGTAGCTATTCTAATGAGTCTGCAGTGGTTTCTCATTGTGGTGATAATTTCCATTTCCATTGTGACTAATGATGTTGGGCGCCCTTAATGTGCTTATTGGCCAAATGAATATCTTCTTTCATGAAATATATCTGTGAATTTTTCTTCCATGTTTTAATGACAATGATTTATAAAAATTATCTAAGTATTCTAAAGACAAATCATTTGTCAGATATATGGATAGTGAATATTTCCTCCCAGTCTGTGGTTTGTCTTTTCATTGACTTAATGTCTTCAGCAGTTTTTAAATTTTGTGAAGTTCGGGGTGCCTGGGTGGCGCAGTCGGTTAAGCGTCCGACTTCAGCCAGGTCACGATCTCCCGGTCCGTGAGTTCGAGCCCCGCGTCAGGCTCTGGGCTGATGGCTCAGAGCCTGGAGCCTGTTTCCGATTCTGTGTCTCCCTCTTTCTCTGCCCCTCCCCCGTTCATGCTCTGTCTCTCTCTGTCCCAAAAAAAAATAAATAAACGTTGAAAAAAAAATTTAAAAAAAAATAAATAAATTTTGTGAAGTTCAAGTCACCATTTCTTTTATGATTTGTGCTTTTCATATCACATTATGATTTGTGCTTTTCATAACACACTTTGTTAACACTAGTAGCAAAGATTCCATCTGCAGTCTTAATTATCCTTTGCCATGTAACATAACATAGTCAGAGGTTCTGGGTATTAGGATTGGACATCTTTGGGGGTCATTATTCTGTCTACCACATATGTCCATCATCAGAATGAGGAACTGCTCTTCTGTTGCAATTGTTGAGTGTTTTTTTTTCCTTCCTTGTAGACATTTTTATTTATTTTTTTAATTTTTTTAACATTTGTTTATTTTTGAGAGACAGAGAATGAGCAGGGGAGGAACAGAGAGAGAGGGAGACACAGAATCCGAAGCAGGCTCCAGACTCTTAGCTGTCAGCACAGAGCCCGACCCGGGGCTTGAACCTGTAAACCACGAGATCATGACCTGAGCGAAAGTTGGAGGCTTAACCTACTGAGTGCAATGGCTACTGCTTCATTTCTACCTTACAAATCTTGTGTAAACTCTTCTTTTGAGAAACTCTAGCCTAAAGGCATATGGGAAAATGGATTATAGGAATCATAGTTCCAACTTAACTGAGTGGACCCAGTACAAATGATCACATCCTTCAAATCCTTGCTCAAATGAGACTTTCCCAATTTTGCCTATCCTGACCATCCTATTTTAAACTGCAACTCATCTCACCTCCTTTGTAACCCAATGCCCTCCTAGATTGCCTTTAAATATTGGTGTTCCGGAGAGTATCACTCTTGGCACTCTTCTCTCACTCACTACACTCTTACTGGGAAATCTCTTCTGTATTCATAGATGCAATTACCAACCATACATTGATAACTACAATGCTACACTGTGCACGGGGTCCTTATTACCAAAGAATAACTAGACAGCTCAACCTGCATGTTCTAGTGCAGGTTGTTCAAAACTTTCCCTTCTCCCCAAACCAGGTCCTCTTTTATTTACTCACTTAATAAATAACACTTCCAACCACCTAAGCAAGAAACATGAAGTCACGCTAGGCTCTTTCCTTTTCTTCATTCCACATCTCTTCTCCTTGATCACGAAGTCCTGTGGATTCCTAAACTTAATATGTCTCATTTGGGCTTCCTCTTTTCCATCCCCAATGTTGCAACCCTCATCCACAATTTACTTATATTTCTGCAAAAGTCTCATAGAAGTCTCTGATCTCCAGGTGTGCCTAGGTGGCTTAGTTAAGTGTCTGACTCTTGGTTTTGGTTCAGGTCATGATCTCATGGTTTGTAGGTTTGAGCCCTGCATTGGGCTCTGAGCTGACAGTGCAGAGCCTGCCTGGGATTCTCTCTCTCCCTCTCTCTCTGCCCCTCCCCCACTCTCTCTCACTTGCAGAAATGAATAAACTAAAAAAAAAAACAAGTCTCTGCTCTTCAAGTCAAAATACCTACTACTGTGGATATTTTAAGTAATAATTCTAACAAGGATATCTGATATGTTATTCCTTTGCTCTAACTCCTTTAATGGTTCCTCCAATACTTCCATGAAGAAAAGCTAATCCTTTGAATAGCAGGTAAGATTATTCATGATTTCTTCTTTACCTATTCATGCAATCTCATCTGTACCCATTCTCTCCTATGAAATGTAAGCTCCAAGTAAACTAAATGACTTCCAGTTTCCCAAGTCCATTAAATGGTCTCTGGAATGTTCTGACCCAAGCTGACAGCACACTCCCCCCCCCCCGCCCCGCCCCACAACCCATCCTCTTTGCCAGCAAGTTTTTGCTCATCCTTTAAGTACCAACTTGTTACCTCCTATGCAAAAAGTATCAATATTCCTTTTTACACATTAATGGCCATGCCTTCCCATTGCTCTACTGCTTATGCATCATGCATCTCTGCAAGTCTGTCTCATGATATATCCTCAAACCCTCTCCTTCCAAATTGGAAGCCATGGTTATGTAGCTTGGACATTAAATTTAAGTATATGTATTTAAAGATTTAAGAACCTCAGTGGGTGGGGCACCTGGGTGGCTCAGTCCCTTGAGTGTGGGACTCTTGATTTTCACTCAGGTCATGATCTCACAATTCCTGAAATCGAGCCCCACATCACCCTCTGTGAATAGAGTCTGCTTGGGATTCTCTCTCTCTTTCTCTCTCTCTCTAACCCCCTCGCCCCTGTCCCTCCTACCCTCCCACTCTCTCTAAAATAAAACAAACCAAACAAAAAACCTAGATGAGTTTGTAAACTTTGATAAGTGTATCAACAGACAGGGCCTTGTAGCGAACAGAGCCCTGAACTAGAAGTCAGGAGATTTGAGTACCCTCCATTAGGGTACTTATCTTTTCTGGCCTCAGTTGTCTCTCTCATAAATACACAAGTGTGTCTAGATGACAGCCCTAGTTTCTAGGTAGCAATTTACAACTTATCTTCTTTTTTATTATCCAGTCCAGCCCCCTTCCTTTCACACATGACTCTCAGGGATGATATATAATTCAGTCAAAACGTTATTACAATTACTTAATGACTAAAGACAACGCAATCTGGGGATCCTAGACCTCCAGAAATGTTCCTAGCTCTAAAATTTTTTTAGAATTTGTCCAGTTAACAAAAACGGACGAAAGAAATAAAGAAAAGCCACCAGAGAAGACACGTCAAGTAAAAAATAGCAGCCAAGAAGGCTGGGGAAACCTAGAGGTCCCACCAATTAGAAGTGAACTTCCTGTCCTTGGGTCAACTTCCGGAATCAACAATGGGGAGACCCAATCGGAACCTTCCTCCAGGAGCCAATGGGAGAGCACATTACAAAGAGCCAATCCAAGGGGCGCTGTCACTGTTATGGTCCTGTCAGGGCGCCGGCGTCGTGGTGTTTGGGCGGCCGCCACCTAAGAGACTTTGGTGGGGCAGACTCCGGGGCAGCTCGTCTCCGGCCTCGCTCCCAGCTTGCACCTCCCGGCTCGCGGGCCTCACCGTAGGGCGCGCGTGCGGGCCGGTGTCGCGGCCGCCTTGGGGCCTGGGCCCAGCCGCAGCCTCCTCCACCGCCGCCGGCTCGGAGGGGCCGCGAGATGCAGCCGCCGGGCCCACCCCCGGCGTATTCCCCCTCGAACGGGGACTTCACCTTTGTCTCTTCGGCAGACGCGGAAGGTGAGCCTGAGCCCCAGGTGGACGCGGGGTGCGACGCGGTGGGCTCTTTGTGGTGCCGAGGCGGTTGCGGCCGGGTGGGGACCGGCAGGGAGCCGCCTGGGGACTCGAGCCCTCTGCGCCTGCCCGGCCTTCCGAGGGGGCCTGAGTGGACGGAGGGCTTTGGGAAGGCGTCCCAAATTACTCACTTGGCTTCTGGCTCTCCCCACACCTCAGCGGGGCCCACGGAACCGTAAGATTTTATTTCTGCAATGACTTGCTGTTAATCAAAAAAGGAGTGGTCCAGTTGGCGAGGGTGGGTGTGAAAGAATGAAAACGAGGTAGGAGAGCTGTGTTCCTCTCTTATTTACCGAGAGAGAACTTTATGCCGATGTTAGATTCGGCACTGCGAATACAAACTTCTTAGAGGAGTTCGTGTTTTGTATGGACACCGATATCCTGCCTACGTCCCAGTTTTCCTCCTGTTGTGTAGTGTTTGACCTCAATATTCAGAGAAGCGGGCCCAAGTGTGTTTGGAAGTTCTTGTAATACAGTTAGGTGTCCCCAAGGGCATCTACGTATTTCCTTGTGCTGTTGTGAGGAAGCCGTTGTGCCGGAGAGATTTTTCTTTTTCTACATCGTAGGAAAGTTTTTCCTCCTTTTCTCTGTTCCTTACCAGACTCTTTCTGACCTCTTTCTCTGCTAGTCGGTTTCGAATTTTAATTTTGTTAGACTGTATACACCAATTATTTGCCAACGACTAGACTTACTGCCCTATATGAAAAAAAAAAGTATGCATAAAGCTGTAGAAATTTCAATCTAGAGAGCCTAACGTTTGCTCAGAAATCTGATTTCAGAGTGCATCAGTTAGTATAGCTTATTTTCCTTTGTTTTGTTTTCCTTGTTTTGATTTCTCAGTGGCGTTGTTTAAAAAATAATATTGTAGTTTTGGTCGTAACTTAAAATGGAAAATAAAATTTTTATTTATCGTGGAGAACATAGCTGATACATTTATCTTAAAGCTAATATGAATAGGGGCACCTGGGTGGCTCAGTCGGTTGAGCATCTGACTTCAGCTCAGGTCATGATCTCACAGCTTGTGAGTTGGAGCCCCACATCCGGCTCTGTGCTGACAGCTCAGAGCCTGGAGCCTGCTTCAGCTTCTGTGTCTCCCTCTCTCTCTCTCTCTCTGCCCCTAACCCACTCGCATTCTGTCTCTGTCTCTCTCAAAAATAAATAAACATTAAAAATTTTTTTCTAAATAAATAAATAAAATAAATAAATAAATAAATAAAGCTAATATGAATATTTGGTGAAATACAGCAACCCAAAAGATTTCGATTTGTTTAATCTATACTTGGTAGCATAGTGCTTCGGGAGGAATATCAAATTTAATTTTCCAGACTTTAAAAACATGGCCTTTTGAATTGTTCAAAAATTTTGAATTCTTGTTCAGACTCGTGTATTTATGTATATATGTTTCCTATCCTCCCCTGCCCCCAGGAATAACCTCTCTCTCTCTCTTTTTTTTTTTAACATTTATTTTTGAGACTGAGAGAGAGAGAGAGAGAGAGCATGAACAGGGGAGGGTCAGAGGAAGAGGGAGACATAGAATCCGAAACATGCTCCAGGCTCTGAGCTGTCAGCACAGAGCCCGAAGCGGGGCTCGAACCCACAGACCGCGAGATCATGACCGGAGCCGAACGCTCAACCGACTGAGCCACCCGGGCACCCCTGGAATAACCTCTCTTAAATACACCTAAGAAATCTAACAATGATATAACAAGCAAACCCTCTGACTCTGTACACGAAACCAAGAAGCCTGAAATAAGTAAACCTAACGGATATAAGGTTTATTCGAACTTCTCCATTTAGCCTTTTAAGGATACCTATGCTTCCTGTATACCGAGGATGTATAGACAAGGATAGATATATGTCTAATAATACCCTCAGGCGTATAACATTGTACAGTTTAAATTTATAGAGTATTTTAAGCAAATAACTTGTTTGATCTTTATAAGAATTCTGCTGAGCTTCATTATTCTTTTTTTTTTTTTTTTTTTTTTTTTAATTTTTTTTTTTTTTTTTTCAACGTTTATTTATCTTTGGGACAGAGAGAGACAGGGCATGAACGGGGGAGGGGCAGAGAGAGAGGGAGACACAGAATCGGAAACAGGCTCCAGGCTCCGAGCCATCAGCCCAGAGCCCGACGCGGGGCTCGAACTCCCGGACCGCGAGATCGTGACCTGGCTGAAGTCGGACGCTTAACCGACTGCGCCACCCAGGCGCCCCATATTCTTGTATTTTGTCATGAAAATGAGGCTTAGAGAAGTTCAGTAACCTCTACATGAAAGATCTGAATTAAGAGCTAGTGAAATTGTGATGCTGCTTTCTTAAATATTTTTATAAATTGAATAGTGTATCTGAAGAATAGTGTTAAGAGTCCTGGGTTTGCATCCTGGTTTTGCCAGTTACTGTCTATATGATATTGCCCAAGTCATTTAGCCTCTCTTAGTTTCAACTTTCTCATATACAAAATGGGAATTAATACACAGTGCTCAAATATTTTGCAAATGCACAGCACTTAGTACCGTATCTGGTGGAGTTAAGAGCTTGGTACATGTTAGCAATGCTGCTGCTGCTTACTTTTCACTATTAACTGGCCCCACACTTAGTTTTTATTGTTCTCTAACATGAAAATTTGACTCTGTAACTCCAGGTCTTTTCCCTGGTTCTTAAGCATATTATGTAATTTCTTTCTTCTCCCTTTTCCTGCCTTTTCTCTAACCATGAGTATTTTCAGTGTACCTTCCTTCTAGATTCTGTCCAGGTCTTTCTTAATGATACCTATCTATACTATTTATGCACACATATCCTTTGTTCTAAAATGTGCCTCACTCAGTGTTTGTCTCCACACCTATACATATCCTAGTCCCCAGGCTTCGAATGCCTTTCTGCTCCTTACCTGAAGTTGAGAATTAACACTGAACTGGCATGCTCATTCCTTGGGGAAACCTTGCTTAACTGTCCATCAGAAACAGACTTCCCTGATTGTTTCTGTGTCCCAGCACCTGCCACAGAATCCAGACTATAAACATCAGAAAATAATTGTTGAAGGGATAAATGATTCTTCCTTTCTTTTATCTCCTATGACATTGATACTTGGGACTATAAAACTTAGCACATTTTGTATAGTGTAACTAAAAAACTGCTGGATTTAGAGCCAGCAGACTTCAGTTAAAGTCCTGAGCCTTATAGTAGTGATGTGATATCGGGCGAGTTACAGAGTTTCTATAAACTTCCATATTGTCTTCTATAAAATGAAAAGCAGGGACGCTGGCTGGCTGAATCATAGAGCATGCTACTCTAGACCTCGGGGTTGTGAGTTTGAGCCCCATGTTGGGTGCAGAGATTACTTATTTAAAAAAATTTTTTTTAATGAAAAATTTTTAATGAATAGCATACATAATGTGAGTTATTTAAAATAATGTGTATAAAAGCAAGTTCCATAAGTACAAGTTAAAAACGCATGAGCTATGTGTGAATCAGCCAATAAATGAGTAGTGAAACCCAGGCTGAATCATTCAAGTCTATGGTATAAAACTATATCCAAAAGCAGTACTGAAATGCATGTGTATAAATGCAACAGTGTAATGATACCATTATGTATATGTAAAGTGTAGTATAGAAGCTTTTAGAGATCCTTTGACTTTATTTCGTATCAGATAAATAAGTAATTCTTTGCCTGGTTTATATCCTGAGCACTTAGTAACAGAGTCTGCCTTAATCATAATTTGCATTTTAATAAGATCCTGCTGTGATTCATATGCACATTAAAGCTTGAGAAGCACTGATTTAGAATGTTATGAACGATTATGTCTCAAAAATAAATAAATGTTTAAAAAAATTTTTTTTAAAAGAATGTTATGGATGATTAGAAGACGAGGAAATTTTTTCTAGCTGTAAGATCACGGACAGTTTAATGGAGATGATAATTTGCCTAACTTTGAAGGATAGATAATGTTTTATATATATAGGATGGAATAAGTGCCTCCATGTGTAAGGGTCTGCATATGAGGAAGTCCCTGGCACCAAGAAATGGTCTAATAAGAGATAAATTTCATTGTACATAATAAATGCTATGGGAAATGCTATGAAAGTATTGTTCAAAGGAGGAAGTGGTTAACTGCAGGAAAGGATCAAGGAAGTATTCGGGGACAGATCAGGTATATTTTGGAGGATAAGTAGGCGTTCTTCCAGTTGAAAGGGGAAAGAGCATTCACTTAAGAACTGTGCCAGTACAATACATGCTGGAGGCTGTCCATGTCTTATAGTTATTAATCTTCACAGACCTAAAACAATGCTGATTTAGACCATGAGCTTCTCAGGGTTAGAAGCTGTGCTTTTCTCATACCCACTGCCTAGCACTGAGCCCAGCATATAGCAGGAATTCAGTCAATGATGAATGAATGACCATGTGATACTTTTTGATTAAGATAAAGGTGTTGTGCTTCTAAAACTGAAGCCAGTACTAATTCAACAGAATTAAACAAGTAGTTGGAAAGTCATGAACACAGACAACTAAGCAAGAAAGATGATGTAAGCCACCGGATAGACATTTTCTCATCTTCATATTTTTGTACCTCTAAGTATCTTTGTATCTATATGGAAACATTCATCTTCCCTGCAAATCTTAAAGAAAAGGTTTCTTTCCTCTTTTCTAAAAGGATAACCCTCTACTAGTGCTTTTATGCCCATATCTTCTTGCCTTTTGTGGAACTTTTCTTTCTCTTCACTTTTTCTCTCTAGCATTTTCTCTGTCTTCTCTGTTTGTTACATCTCTACCATCACAGGCCCCCTCCTAAATTACAGGATTTTAAATTAAATTTTTAAGTAAAATTTTCACAGCCATACTATCTCTGTTATTTCCTGTTTCCTCAGCATCCAGAATCCCTACTCTTTGGCATTTTGCTTGCTTCCTTCCATCTTCAGCAGTGTTGCCCAGGGGGGAAGGTTCCCTGACAACATAAATTTGACACATGACAAATGATGTGTTAACCTAAGGTAAACGAGTTTCCTTAATGTAGAACTCCCAGAGCCTTTGGGGCACCTAAGTAGCTCAGTCAGTTAAGCATTCAACTCGTGATTTTGGCTTAGATCATGATCTCACGGTTTGTGAGATCGACCATGTGATGGCCTCTGCACTGACAGTGTGGCGCCTGCTTTGGATTTTCTCTCTCCTTCTCTCTCTGTCCCTCCCTGCTTGCTCTCTCTCTCTCTCGAAAAATAAATTTAAAAAAATTTTTTAAACTCAAGTGGGGGTTGTAGTATACAGGATTTTCCAAACTCAGTGAACACCAAAAGCCTTTTGTGAAGAGCGTGTCACAGGATCCAGATTCTGCAGAATATGCATAAAGAAACACTTAACTTCTAAAGACAAGTTTGATTTTTACTTGATATTTTATACTCTTAACAATTTGTCCCCACTCTATCTTCTGCAGCTTTTGGAGATAAACTCTGCCTAACAGAAGCCTGCAGCTTCTATGCCTTTCTCCCTGCCATTTCTTTTCGTTGGAATGATTTCTCTTCTCATTCCCTCACTGCTGATCCCATTATCCCTCATAGCCAAATTCAGGTTCTACCTCTACATAGTCTTCCTGACCACCTCTCTAGTAACTTAGGCCTATTTACTCCTTTGGCACCTGTGATCACTTGGCAATTTGCATTGTCATTTACCTACAGAAGAGCGTGTTTTACAGTACTAATAGGGTTTTATGTTACATGCTATCTAAATTAGATTTTTAAGTTGAGATATAATTTATATACCATAAACTTCACCCTTTGAAAGCATACAATTCAGTGGTTTTTAGTTTATTTATAAAGTTGTGCATCCACCACCACTGTCTAACCCTAGAACATTTCATCACTTCAAAAAAGCAAACCTATACCTATTTTTAGTTATTCTCCATTGTCTCCCAGCCTCTGGCAACCACTAATTTACTTTCTGTCCCTATAGGTTTGCCTATTCTGGACATTCATGTAAGTGGGATAACATGTGACTTTTTTTGTCTGGTGTCTTTTACTCAGTACTCAAAGTAATGTTTTTAAGTTTCATCCATGTTGCAGCTTATATTAGTAACTGTTCCCTTTTCTGGATGAATAATGTTCCATTGTTTGGATATATAGTACTATCAATTAGATTGTAAACTCCTCAAAGTAAAAACAAACAAACAAACAAACAAAAACTCCTCAAAGTATCTCACTTTTTTTATATCACTGTCAGGGCATTAAAGAAATAAGCTAAGTAATTCATAAATATTTATTGATAGATTAATTGATTAATATTGAAAACAGGGAAGGTACTAAAGTGAAAGTGACTTAATGTTTGTGATATAGTTCCTCTTGCCAAAGGGCAGAAACTTGTCTCTAGTCTCTTCTTTCACTTTTTCAATATTGAGTTGGTCATCAACTATTTCAGACTAGCTCCAGAATAACTGTATAATGAATCTATTCTTCCTCCTCTACTGACACTGCCTTAGTTTGAGCTCTTACCATTTCTCATCTATACCGTAGCCTCCTGACCATACTCCCCTGTGCAAATCTCTCCCCTGTTAAATCAGTCTTCCATTGTGCGACCAAGATTATGTTTCCAAAATACAAGTCCAATTTTGTATGTTTGCTTTATTAAAAGCTTTTAATGTCATTTATTGATTTAAACTCTATGGAGCTATTTTCCCTTCCATTCATTAATTAACTCAACATTTGTTGAACTACATATTTGTTAGTTGCCTACCATATAGGTCAGGCATTGTTATAAGTATTGGGGAGATACATTCAAAACAAAACTACAACAAAAACACTTAGTTCTTGCCATCATGGAACTTACAGACATTAATCAAATAATCACACAAATATATTATTATAAACGCTGTGAAGGAAAAGTCCAGAGGACTATGAAAGGAATCTAGTCTGAGAGATGAAGGAAAATTTCCTGAAGCAAGTATATGAGAACTGAAGAATGGGTGGCATTTAATTATGTGATGTTGGAGAAAACAGCTTGGTACAAAGTTTCTGAGATAAAGGGGATCCTGGTTCATTCAAAGAACTGAGAGGCTTAGTGTGGCCAGAGCACAGATGGGGAAGGGCAGAAAATTGTTCTGGGGAAGTAGGCAGGGTGCATAGAGATTTTTGGACATGAGCTAAAAAAAGCCATGGAAGGCCACTGAAGGATTTTAACCAGGAGAGTGAAGGAATTGCATTTTACAAAGAATCTTCTGGCAGGGCGCCTGGGTGGCTCAGTCAGTTAAGCGTCTGACTTCGGCTCAGGTCATGATCTCGCGGTCCGTGAGTTCGAGCCCTGCATCTGGCTCCATGCTGACAGCTCAGAGCCTGGAGCCTGCTTTGGATTCTGTGTCTCCCTCTCTCTCTGCCCCTCCCCCACTTGCTCTCTGTCTCTCTCGCAAAAATAAATAAACATTAAAAATTATTTTTTAAAAAAATCTTCTGGCTACAATTCAGAGAATGGATTGGAAGAAGACAAAGACACGAGTGACTAGGGAGAAAGCAGTTAGTAGACCATTATAGTCATGCAGGCAGGAGTCACAGTTTTCTATAGCTTGTGCTGGGAGTAGAAATGGAGAACAGTGGGCAGGTTCAAAAATATTTAGAGGTGAAAGTAACAATTTAATGGTGGATTGGATGGAGCAGGGAGCATGTGAATGAAGGAAATTGTTGAGGATAATTGAACTTCCAGTTTATCCAGCTGGATGGATAATGGTATCATTTACTGAAAGAAGAAACTAGAGGAAGACCTTAGATATCAAGAATGTAGTTTTGGAATATTGAATTTTAGGTGCTTTTGACATAGTTAAAAAGAAACATTAAGCTGATAGTTGATTATATAAGTTGATATAGGAAAACTGGGTTCAATTTTTGCTTTTTGAGCTCAGCCTTCTTCAGTCTTCTTACCCCCAGTTACGGTCTGAATGTTTGGGTCTCCCTAAAATTCATTATATTGAAATGCCCATATAATTCATTATATTAGGAAATGCCCAATGTAATAGTATTAGGTGGGGATTTGGGGAAGGTACTTAGGTTATAAGGGTGGAACCCTGATAAATGGGAATAGTGCTCTTAATAAAAGATTCCACAGAGCTCCCTATTACTCCCCACTCCTGTATGTGGGTACAAGGAAAAGTCTGTAAGGCAGAAGAGAGCCCTTACTTGATTCTGTTGGCACCCGGATCTTAGACTTCCAGCCTCTAGAATTGTGAGAAATCCATTTCTATTGTTTATAAGGCACCCAGACTATGGTCTTTTTGTTATGGTAGCCTGAACAGGCTAAGACACTCCTATATAGGAATCATACTATCTACAACTTATAGTACATTATTGTAATCACTAAGTTGTAGACATAATAATCCAATAATTATTATCAGTGTTCTTTTGAGTAAATGATAATTCTTTTAGTTTATTTATATATTTATTTGAGAGAGACAGAGGCAGCGTGAGCAGGGGAGGGGCAGAGAGGTGGGGAGAGAGAATCCCAAGCAGGCTCCTCGCTGTCAGCATAGACCTCGACGTGGGGCTTAAGCTCACATACTGTGAGATCATGACCCGAGTTGAAACCAAGAGTCGGACACTTAACCAACTAGCCACCCAGGAGCCCATGAGTAAATGATAATTTTTTGTCAAGGTGGCCAAACGTTTAGCCTACTCTTTGTGTGAAGATCCCCCTCCCCAGAAAGGATATTACGTTTGATACAAGTTAGTAGTGTAGACAAAGGAATTGTTAGTTTCTTTTTTCTAAAAACTTTCTACTTTAACAAAAAAATCATATCCATGTAGATATTATCACAAGTATACAATAGGCTAATGAAGTGTAATACATGGCATATAATGGGTGTGCAAGAATAGCTTCTCTTCCCTGTTTGAAAGTTGAGGGTCACCTGGGTGGCTCAGTTGGTTAAGCGGCCGACTTTGGCTCAGGTCATGATCTCACAGTTTGTGACTTCGAGCCCCGTGTTGGACTCTGTGCTGACAGCTCAGAGCCTGGAGCCTGCTTTGGATTCTGTGTCTCCTTCTCTCTGCCCCTCCACTGCTCATGTTCTGTCTCTCTTTCTCTCTCTGTGTCAGAAATAAGGTAAACATTAAAATATTAAGAAAGTTGAAACTGACTTTTTAAAAATTTTTTAAATTTATTTTATTGAAAACATTTTTAAACATTTATTTATTTTTGAGACCTAGAGAATGAGTCGGGGGGGGGGGGCAGAGACGGAGAGAGGGAGACACAGAATCCGAAACAGGCTTCAGACTCTGAGCTGTTAGCACAGAGCCCAACGCGGGGCTTGAACCCACAAACTGTGAGATCATGACTTAAGCTGAAGTCAAATCCTTAAATGAATGAGCCACCCAGGTGCTCTGAAAATGACTTTTTAGCCAGCCATTCATGGGGAGAAAAAAGGTGGTCAAGCAAAGTTTACCATTTAAAATAATTAAACTATTTATTTTCATATATTTTAAATTCATAAGGTATTATATACATCTATAAAGGTGATAAAATTGCACAGAACTATATACAATACACGAATATGTGCATATAAAACTGGTAAAACCTGAATAAGGTCTGCAGACTATACCAATGTCAGTGTCCTGGTTTTGATAGTTCTATGACATGGTACCATTAGAGGAAGCTTGATGAAGGGTACATGTAACCTTTCTGTATTATTTTTGCAACTTCCTGTGAATCTACAATTATTTCAGAATAAAAGATTCAGTTAAAAGACTCATAAGGCAAACAAAAGAAATTTCTGTTAAATGATGTTTATGCCAAAATGAGATTTAATTTTTCCAAAGGTAGGTTCAGGAGATTTAATTGATTTTTTTTAAGTTTATTTTTTTGAGTAATCCCTGCACCCATTGTGGGGTTCAAACTCATGACCCTGAGATCAAGAATTACATGCTTTTCCAACTGAGGCAGTCAGTAGCCCTGATTTAATTGATTTTGATTAATATGTACAATATAAAAAATTTACAATATCGAATAGTAAGGCTATTAAAACCATAAATCAAAATACTATGAATAAGAATATAACCTAAGATACAGTTATATAAGAGGCTTTAAAATTTTTTCTTATGGAATAACATCAAACTGTAATGTGAATCTAGCAATCATTATGTACTTGCATTGGTTTCTTGATCTCTTTCTTTGATCTATGCAAGCATTAAAATGTTTTCTTAAGTAAATTTTAAAAGTTTTTAAATTTATATTTATTGAGAGAGAGAGAGAGCACGAGCAGGGGACAGGCAGAGATGGGGGGAGAGAGAGAGAATCCCAAGAAGGCTCTGCACCATCAGCTCAGAGCCCATTGTGGGGCTGGAACCCATGAAGTGTGAGATCATGACCTGAGTGGAAACTAAGAGCCAGATGCTAACTGACTGAGCCACCAAAGCACCCAAAATGTTTTTATAACTAAGATGGAAGAATGGACTTTATCCTTTCAGTGTGAAATGTGCTTGTTTTTTTAATTTATTTTTATTTATTTTAATGTTTGTTTATTTTTGAGAGAGAGACAGAGTGTGAGTGGGGAAGGGGTAGAGAGAGAGAGGGACACAGAATCTGAAGCAGAGCTGGATATGGGGCTCAAACTCAGAAACCACGAGACCATGACCTAAGCCAAAGTCTGACGCTTAACCCACTGATCCACCCAGGCACCCCAAACATGTGATTGTTTTGTTGTGCTGCACAAATATACAATTCTGTTTTAGATTTAAGCACACATGGATTTCATTTTCCAATGAAATGCGGTGGTTTTTATCCTCATTCTTGTTGCTTGTTAAATAAGAAAAAGCTTCTTTACACATATAAGCAGCAGAACAGTAAATCTCATCCTGAGTATACTATCTTACAGCACTGAGTTCTTACTCATCTTTCCGAGTGAAGTTGTTAGACTGAGAAGATTCAGAGAAAAGATCCCTCACCTAGTGATACACTTGAGTTTATTATTTTTTTTTCTAAGTTTGTTTATTTTGAGAGAGAAAGCACAAGCAGGGGAAGGGCAGAGAGAAGGGAGGATAGAGGATCCTAAGCGGGCTCTGTGCTGACAGCAGAGGACCCGATGTGGGCTCAAACTCACAAACTGTGAGATCATAACTTGAGTCAAAGTTGAATGCTTAACCAACTGAGCCACCCAGATGCCCCTACAGTAGCTTGGCGTTTAAAGGAAGGGAGAATTACTAGTAAATCTTGTCCTGTAGTTTTTCCAGGTGGCTTTCTGTTAAACTTGAAATTTACTGATCTTCCTCACTCTCAGGCAAATAGAAGTGGAAACATTTTTAAGATTTTCTTTTGCAGTAGATTTTATTCAAAGATTATTTTCTTTTAAATCCACTTATTCTCTTTACATGTTTTTATTTAGCAAATGACAAGAATATTATAAAATATATAGTAAGAAATAATTTAAAATTAATATTTTATAATACCTATCCTAGAGTTGACAACCAAGCTAGCTGGTTCTCACTCTGGTTTAACTTAAGATACCGGTGCTCCTGGAGTAGTTGGGAATCTTGTTATTTTCTGACATTCTTGTTAACTTGCTAACATGTTAGGCTAACTACCAGTTTTTTGGACATTTCTTGTTGCTTTTTGTACCTACACCTAATTATATTTTGGGGGCACTAAGGGACGTGTGAAACTGCTATTGCTGGCATTCTTGCATATGTTCGTCATCTTTTCTTGCTTTATGAAAATGGAATGAAAAATACTACAAAATCTTAAGCTAAAGGTGTCTTTTTGAGGTTCAGGCATCCATGCTATGACAGACTGCTAACCATATGACTCTTTTTTTTTTTTTTTTTTAATTTTTTTTTTTCAACGTTTATTTATTTTTGGGACAGAGAGAGACAGAGCATGAACGGGGGAGGGGCAGAGAGAGAGGGAGACACAGAATCGGAAACAGGCTCCAGGCTCCGAGCCATCAGCCCAGAGCCCGACGCGGGGCTCGAACTCCCGGACCGCGAGATCGTGACCTGGCTGAAGTCGGACGCTTAACCGACTGCGCCACCCAGGCGCCCCATATGACTCTTTATCAGAGTATTTCTTTGCACCATAATTTATATATCTTTTGTTTGTTTAGATTAAGAATTTTAAGTGCAGTCCTTTCTGGAGGCCAGGAAACAGTTGTCAAGGTCCTTTCCTGCCTCATACTCTAAAACCTTTAATGACGCTGCCATACTAATGACTTCCTGATCAAAATCTTCCTCTTGTTAAATCAAGAAAAGCATTCTTTGTACCTAGTGAAATGTAATTATAGTTAAATTATACCTCTTTTGAGTTGTTTTTTTTTTTTTTTACTTAGATTAAAACAAGCAGAAAGTAATTTCAGAGAATATTTTAATCACAAGAATCTATGATAGCATTTACAGGGACTATTTGTAAACTAAGTAGGGAAGGACAGTGAATACAAAAGGCCTTGCATTTTATTTATAGCTGAGTAAACTCCCTTATAAAAACTTTAGAATCATATACTGTTAAACCTGGAAAGAATTTATTTATTTATTTATTTATTTATTTTAGAGAAAGGGCGAACAAGCAGGAGAGAGGGGCAGAGGGAGAGAGAGAATCTTAAGATCTTTTTTTTTTTTAATTTTTTAAATGTTTTTTTAATTTATTTTTGAGACAGAGAGACAGAGCATGAGCAGGGGAGAGGCAGACACAGAATCCGAAGCAGGCTCCAGGCTCTGAGCTGTCAGCACAGAGCTTGACGTGGGGCTCGAACTCACAGACTGTGAGATCATGACCTGAGCTGAAGTCAGATGCTCAACCGACTGAGCCACCCAGGCACCCCAAGATTATTTTCTAAAGTACCACTCCAGTCATGTGGCTTCTGGTTAACAGCATTGATGGTTGTTTAATAGTGCATATTGTCTGTGCCTACAGATTTTTTTTTTCTTAATTCCTGTATGACCTCAAGTCCTTTACTATTCTCATTTTTTCCCAACCAGAAAATGGGGCGTTTGTACAAGTGTGATTATCTGTAATCTCTAAGGCACAGTTGAAACTATGAATGGAATTTATTTTGTAAGGTCCATAACTGAATCTCTTCACTCCTTTTATTTTTTTAAAAATGATTTTTAAAATTTGTATTTATTTACTTAGAGCAGGCACGTACAGGTAGGGAAGAGAGAGAATCTCAAGCAGACTCCATGCTGTCATTGCAAAGCCTGATGTAGGTTCAAACTTGTGAACTGTGAAATCATGGCCTGAGCTGAAATTAAGAGTTGGACTTACAACCGACTAAGCCACCCAGGCACCCCTCTTCACTCCTTTTTAGAGCTGACCTAAAAACAAAACAAAACCAAAAAAACCCCAAAACACATTTATTGTTGCCCAAACTAAAGATGAATAACGTGAATATATAAAGAAAAGAATTAGCTGAAATAGTGGGGATCTCTTACTAGTCAGATTTATCCAGAACCAAGCACTTAACATAGCTATTTGGTGATTTAAATGAGAGGATGTATGAATAATACATAAAAATGTAGAGAAAAATCTGTAGTTTTCTTTAGCAAATTTTGTGTAAGGTTTTCTGTATATGTGTAATGCCTTTAGAAAGAATTTATATAATCACTTTGTTCTGAAGAACATAGTATATGTAATAATGAAGGGAATCGGAAATGATATCACATATTTTGTATATATCTTCCATATAAAGTTGTTACAATCCTAGATTTTTTTTTACCAGTCTAGCTAATTATTTAAAATCTTTTATGTTTTCACTTCTCTCATGTTTCATTTTCTTGTTGTAAAATAAAAGATGGTTTTTAGATTTTTATCAGCTATAAAATATGAGGATCGTATGTAATAGCAGATGTTCGTAGTTAGAGATCTTCATATGATAGTTATTTTAGGGGTGACTGGGTGGTTCAGTGGGTTAGGCATCCAACTTGGTTTCAACTCAGCTCATGATCTCACAGTTTAGGAGTTTAAGCCCTGCATTGGGCTCTGCACTGACAGTGTGGAGCCTGTTTGGGATTCTCTCTCCCAATCTCTCTGCCTTTCTCTCTCTCTCAAAAATAAAACAAATTTAAAACATTTTTTAAAAAATGATAAGTATTTTACTTGAATATGATGCTCATGTTGGTTAAGATTCACACATTTTTACCTTGATTTATAATTTTGTCCTCTCTTCTCCTAAGATCTTAGTGGTTCGATAGCATCCCCAGATGTCAAATTAAACCTTGGTGGAGATTTTATTAAAGAATCTACAGCTACTACATTTCTGAGACAAAGAGGATATGGCTGGCTTTTGGAAGTGGAAGATGATGATCCTGAAGATAACAAGCCACTCTTGTATGTAGAAATAGTAATATGTATTTTTTTACTTTTAGAACTAGTCTGTGGGATTATTGTATTCTTTCATGTTATTTAAAGACAAATATGGAAAATCTTAACCTTTTTGATGTAAGGCTCTAGCTGTTTTTCAATTTTACTAATAATTGGAAATATTGAAATAATGGGAGGATATTTTTAACCTAATGAATGGCTAAAATTGAATGAATTATGGTTCTGTCTCTCTCACACACACACAAACACACGCATGTATACTCCAAATGTTAGGGCTTACTTGGGCCTATAACTATCTCAAGTAAACATGCAGTTTAAGTAAAAAAGCAGGGTGCTTGCTGTGGAAATTCAGTTTAAGGCAAATTAAAACTTCCAAAAAGGTTATCACTCTAAAATCTTTCCCATATAGAAATTCTAGAGCTACCACTAGAAGGACTACAGAGAGTCTTTCACTTTCTTCATGGTACTTGAAATTTTTTAAGTGATTATCATTTGCAAAAAAAGTAAAGAATTTAACAACTTGAGAAGGAACCTGTAGCTCTGTAAAATTGAGGCATTATCAAGTTAATCTCTGTAATTACTAGTAGATTAAGTGCCGAAACATTCTGTTTCTTAATATACCACATTTCATCAAATTTAAGACAATAGATTTTAAGATGCAGTTATTTTATGTTTATCAATAAGAAGGAAAAATTATGTAAGACAGTATAAAGCTAAGATATCCAAGGGCTGTCTTCTTAGTGTAAGAATAGATGAGAAAAAACCCACCACACATAAAGAGGCAGCAAGGATGTTTGCTTATCTCAAGTTGGCAATGGGTGGGGTGTTGGAAGAAAAATTTTCCCTGAGAATGGAAACCCCACACCACATCATATAGGATTGCAGACTGAATTATTAATATAGTCAAGAAGGGCTCAAGCAGAAGATTTTAAAGTTGTCCCAAAGTAGTAGTTCCTCCAGTAGACTGGCAAATGGAAAGGAGGATCTTGGAAGCTCTTCGCTTCCCTCCAGGCTAAGGGAAGACACCAGCAATTGTGATAAGCATCCCAATTTTAGAGATGTTGAAATGTTGAAAATGTACTATCTTGGGAATGCAAGCTGGTGCAGCCACTCTGGAAAACAGTATGGAGGTTCCTCAAAAAACTAAAAATAGAACTACCCTGTGACCCAGCAATTGCACTACTTAGCATTTATCCAAGGGATACAGTTGTGTTGTCTCGAAGGGACACATGCATCCCCATGTTTATAGCAGCACCATCAACAATAGCCAAAGTATGGAAAGAGCCCAAATGTCCATCGATGGATGAATGGATAAAGAAGGTGTGGTATATATATGTACAATGGAGTATTACTCAGCCATCAAAAAGAATGAAATCTTGCCATTTGCCACTATGTGGATGGAACTGGAGGGTGTTATGCTAAATGAAATTAGTCAGAGAAAGACAAAAATCATATGACTTCACTCATATGAGGACTTTAAGAGACAAAACAGGGGCACCTGGGTGGCTCAGTCGGTTAAGCGGCCGACATCGGCTCAGGTCATGATCTCGCAGTCCGTGAGTTTGAGCCCCGCGTCGGGCTCTGTGCTGACAGCTCAGAGCCTGGAGCCTGTTTCAGATTCTGTGTCTTCCTCTCTCTGACCCTCCCCTGTTCATGCTCTGTCTCTCCCTGTCTCAAAAATAAATAAAATGTTAAAAAAAAAATTAAAAAAAAAAAAGAGACAAAACAGATGAACATAAGGGAAGGGAAACAAAAATAATATAAAAATAGGGAGGGGGACAAAACAGAAGAGACTCATAAATATGGAGAACAAACTGAGGGTTCCTGGAGGGGTGGGGTGGGGGATGGGCTAAATGGGTAAGAGGCAGTAAGGAATCTACTCCTGAAATCATTGTTGCACTATATGCTAACTAATTTGGATGTAAAATTTAAAAAAGAAAAAAGAAAAAAGAAAATGTAATATCTGTGGAATCTGTGAAATACAGTACTTCAGATGTAATGCTTTGTTGACCTATGGAGACAACACCGTCATATTTAAACTTTTCTTAAATTATGTTGCAGCTGAGTATTTAGAAGTGTGTGTCTTTTAAGAACTTTTATTTTATATTATAGGGAGGAATTGGATATTGATCTAAAGGATATTTACTACAAAATCCGGTGTGTTCTGATGCCAATGCCATCACTTGGTTTTAATAGACAAGTGGTGAGAGACAATCCTGACTTTTGGGGCCCTCTGGCTGTTGTTCTTTTCTTTTCCATGATATCATTATATGGACAGTTTAGGGTAAGTATATCTTACTTTATACAAAATGAAATATTTTAAGAGGTTTGAAAGTAAAAATAGCCAAATGTTAAGGGTAATGCTACGTTATGTTTGAGAAATGCTTTACTTATACCCATTATTTCTGTATTCATCTCTAGAACTCTTCTTAATTAAATAAGCAGGGAATACCTTAGATTAATGCTTTCCATACTTTTACATCATCATTCACATAGAAAGTATTAGTATTTGGCAACTGGGGTTAATAGATGGGACTACTCTCAGCTGAGCAGAAGTGAATAGTGACTAGAAGTGACCAAAGAGCTGCCCTTGCCTTTTATGATTTTCCCCGCGGGATGAAGGGTTTAAAACACAATACTCATAATGTGTTCTTACCTTTTATTCATTTTTTTAAATAAATATTTTAGGGGTACCTTGCTGGCTTTGTTGGTGGAACATGTGACTCTTGATCTTGGGGTCATAAGTTTGAGCCCCACATTGCCTAGAGTTTACTTGAAAAATTATTTTAATAAATAATGACGAGGATTCCAACAGTATTTGTTTTTATATAATACTTTGTTCTACTCTCGGGGGCTTTATCTTTATTATCAAAATACACATACACACATCACTCCTTAATTCCTAGTTTAAGGCGTTAGAGGAATAAAAAATAACTTCATCACAAAATGATTCAGAAATGAATTCACTTCTCGTTGCTTCTATAACAAATTTCCACAAGTTTTGTGGTTTAAAACAGTGAAAATTTATGCTTTTATAGTTCTGGAAGTCAGAAATCCAAAATAAGTTCGAAGGAGCTAAGATTAAAATGTCAGCAGGGCTGGTCCTGTCTAGACTCCAGGGCACATTCTTTTGATTGCCTCTTCCCACTCCAGAGGCTGTCAATGTTCCTTGATTTCTGACAGCATTACTACAATCTCTGTTATCATGGTCACATTAACTTCTTCTCTACAGTAGTCAAAACTCCCTCTGCCTCCTTTTATTAAGGACAGTTGTGATTACATTTAGTTCTCATCTGGATAATCCAGAATAATCTCCCAATAGCAAGATCCTTACTAATATTTACCTTAGATCAGTAGTTTATATCATGTATTCTGTTGGAAGTGTAAGGTGAATTGAAGAAGTTGAGTGGGGACGCTGGTCTACTACCTACCACTAATCATTCATCTAGAGCATCTCTAATTTTATCTATTTTGTATAATCTTTGATTTGAACAAAGGGTTTTTTTTTTTTTAAACGTTTATTTTATTTTTGAGACAGAGAGAGACAGAGCATGAACAGGGGAGGGTCAGAGAGAGAGGGAGACACAGAATCGGAAGCAGGCTCCAGGCTCTGAGCTGTCAGCACAGAGCCCGACGCAGGGCTCGAACTCACGGACCGCGAGATCATGACCTGAGCCGAAGTCGGCCACTTAACCAACTGAGCCACCCAGGCGCCCCTGAGCAAAGGGTTTTAAAGCTTAAAACAGATTACTACCTCCATATAATGTTGGTCAATTTGGTTTTGCTTGATATTTTCTCATGACTAGATTGGGGTCATAAATTTTTAGCAAGAATACTACTTTGTGCCCACCTCAGTATACTATCAAGGAGTATGTGATATGAGTATCTTTTTTTTTCAAGTTTATGTATTTGGAGAGAGAGAGAGCATGTGAACAGGGGAGGAGCAGAGAGAGAGAGGCTAAGAGAGAATCTCAAGCAGACTTCATGCTTTCAGTGCAGAGCCTGACGTGGGGTTCAATCCCGTGAACCATGAAGTCATGACTTGAGCTGAGATCAAAAGTCAGATGCTGAAACAACTGAGCCACTCAGGCACCCCTTGATATATCTTATTACTGGTGCTGTTAACATTGGTCACTTGGTTAGGTGATGAGGTGGTGTGTGCCTAAATCCTCCACTGTAAAGTTGCTGTTTTCCCTTTTTTAAAAAAATAATTTTTTAAATGTTTTATTCATTTTTGAGAGAGAGAGTCCAGAGCATGAGCGGGGGAGGGGCAGAGGCAGAGGGAGACATAGAATCCGAAGCAGGCTCCAGGCTCCGAGCTGTCAGCACAGAGCCCAACATGGGGCCTGAACTCACGAACTGTGAGATTATAATCTCAGCCAAAGTCAGATGCTCAATTGACTGAGCCACCCAGGCGTCCCTACTTTTTTCAATTAATAAATATCTTGTAGACATACTTGATGACTATGCAGACATCGTGTTTCTCATCAAACGTTAGCCCACTAATTTTAGTATCTACAGATGGATCTTGCATGCAGCAATTATTACTATTGTTTACTGAATGGTAGTTTTCTGTTTTCCTCATTCCTTCCACATGTGTTAATTGGTATTCTGTATGGAGCAGCTATCCCTTCTTTACCATTGCTTAATCATTGATTGATTGATTTATGTCAGTATGGAACCATGAATATTTATTTTATTTTCTGGATTATCATCCAGTGCTATTGTCACTTATTTTATTGCTGAGGTTATCCCTGCTTTAGCCAATGAGAGCTTCTTTAGGTTAGCTTCTGTGTCCTTTAGACATATTCCCATCCTTTTTTTGAACATTTCCTTTCCTTCTAATTCTACAGAGTGTTCTGGGCTCATCTTTTATCTTCCGTGCTCCATCCCTAGAATCAATTACTTATCAAAAGAATCCTCGTCCTTTTATCAGGGAATGATATTTAGAAACCAGGATCTGGGCAATAATTGTGCTTATTTTGCTTTTGGGGCTTCATTATCTCTAGAACCTCGAAGCAGATGAAACTTAGAAGTGGAGGCATGTATCATTATTATATTGTCTCAGGAGTTAAAATTGTCTGAAAGTCTTCCACATTCCATCACTTAGATACATATGTAATTAATGTAAATTTTAAAGACCTCCCAAGAAGATCTATAACTTCTTTTGGTGATGAATCTTCCTTGCAAGATGCTGTAAACCAGAGGTTTACAAAGTAAACACTTTGTTCTTTTTTTGCATTAATATTTTATAATAGATCTTGAAATACTGAGATTTCCTTAGGCAATTGAACATTGCTAAATTTTCAGTTTGGATGTAAAATTGTATTAACACATTGCATTCTTACTAGGTTTTGGAAAGATAACTGGGAATTCAAACTCTATAACCTGAAATTGGAAACACCAAGCTGTCTTGTATTAGAAGAGAATTGACTTCCTGGGAAATTAATCAATTTTTTGGTACAAAGTTATTAATTGCATGAATTTTTTTTCCCTTAAGGTGGTCTCATGGATTATAACTATTTGGATATTTGGTTCCCTAACAATTTTCTTACTGGCCAGAGTTCTTGGTGGAGAAGTAAGTGGTTAATTTTGAAAATAGCCTTTGTTTTTTATCATAAGCTTTATTTTTGGTATTGTAGATATCATCAGTAGCTATATATTCATCATAACTATTTCTTGTCGTGGAATTGCTTTTAAGTTATGCTACTTCCTTTAAGATGATCAGCATGTTAGTATTGTGCATGCTCAATAAATGTTACAAGAAAGGAAGATGAAAGAAAAGATCCCATACCACTCATAAGTAATTTACAGCTTTTCAGGGAAGCATATAATTTATTCTCTAGTACAGCAGTTCTCCAACTTTTTGGTCTCAGGTCCCAAAGAGATGTCTTTATGTGGGTTATATTTATCAATACTTACCATGTTAGAAATTAAAATAAAAATTTTAAATATATATTTTTGTTCATTTAAAAGTAAATGAAATACATTTTAACATAAATAACATGTTTTGTAGCAAAAAATCTTTTTCAAAACAAAAAAGTGATGAGTGGCATTATTTTACATTTGTGTAAGTAGCTTTAATATCTGGCTTAGTGGAGGCTGGATTCTCCTATCTGCTTTCTGCATTCAGTCTGTTCTGATAACATTGTTTTGGTTAAAGTATATGAAAAAAATAAGGCCTTAAACAGATATTTAATTGGAAACGGAAGAGTTTTATTTTATGTATTTATTTTTAATAAATGTTTATTTTTGAGAGAGAGGGAAAGATGGTGAGTGGGGGAGATGCAGAGAAAGAGGGCGACACGGAATCCCAAGCAGGATCCACCCTGTCAGTGCAGAGCCTGATGTGGGGCTCGAACTCACAAACCGTGCGATCATGACCTGAGTCAAGATCCAGAGTCAGACGCTGGCGCCCAGAAAAGAAAGAGTATTTTAGTAGCTTTTTCAGATGATTGTGGCTATTCTTCTCTGATCCTACACCTACGTTCAACAAGTAGTAGTTTCTTAAAGGTTTGTTGCAATAAGGAATCTCAAACCCTTTTAATGAACTTTTTATATTCTGTCTCATTAAAAGTCACTTTGGGTGAATCTTTTTACCCATGCATGATCATTTGGAAAATACTGGTTCACTGGGTTTTGCTGATCTTCTAAATGTTGACACATCTTTCTGTACACTAACAGAAAATCACATTCTTTAATATCACCTCCTATCTCATCAGAAATGTGTGTTAGAAAACTGTTAACCTTACAGTGGTAGACACAACTTTTCCAAAATTCTAATTTTTGCTTAAGGATAGAATTTTATCGGGGCGCCTGTGTGGCTCAGTCAGTTAGGCATCTGACTCAGTTTTGGCTCAAGTCATGATCTCATAGTTCATGGGATCAAGCCCCGCATCAGGCTCTGCACTAACAGTGCAGAGCCTGCTTAGGATTCTCTTTCTCCCTCTCTTTGCCCCTCTCCTGCTCACGCTCTCTCTCTCTCTCTCAAAATAAATAAATAAACATTAACAGGGAGGGAAAGAAGGGAAGGGAAGAAGGAAAGGAAAGAAGGGAAGGGAAGAAAAGAATAAAAAAGAAAAGAAATGAAATTGTTTTGACCTTCCATTCTTCTGGAAGAGTTGCTGGGACCCTCAGGAGCCCATTAGCCACACCTTTAGAATTGCTACCCCATTAAATAAGACTTTGTGAATTACTTTAAACCTAGGAATTCTGACAGTTTATTCTTTTTTTTTTTTTTCCTAGTAGTTTATTCTGTGGAGAGAGTAAAGCAGAGGGGATGCCAGGCAGAGAAGTGATTCAGTGTACTAAATGAGAATTGATTGCTAAATGTAGAGATCTTGAGCTCTTTTGTCACATTTGGTAGAAAGATCTGCCATGTTACTTAGCTCTTGTTTATCTGCTTTCCAGCTTCCAAAATTATGTTGCTGTTGTCCCACCTTCTGTTCTTCTGTTTAAGCCTCTTTTTTGAAGAAAATTCTATTATTAATGAAATAAAACATTGTATTTTGTGATATAGAATATATAGCTATCTATACACCATGCAGGCCACAAAGAATATGAAAATACCATCATTCATAAAGTGTCACAACTGACAATTACTATAAAGATGAGGAAATAACTTTCATCAAACTTTATTTTCTCCAAAACTATACAGTTATCTTATACAAAATAATACTTTGATTCTTGTAAATGGCTTTTTTGTCATTACACTTATTCTCTTTATTTCATGTGTCTGATCTAAACTTAAAGAGTTTAGGATCAGACTTTTGTTGCTGGTTCTTTTGATAGTGTTATTTTTTTTTCCTGTTTTATTCATGATTTCATATATACATTGGGGCTTACATTACTGACAATAGTGTAAGGTATGTGAGTAATGAGAATGAACTTGATCTGCATTATCTGTATTCTGAGAATGCTCAGGGGTTTCATCCAGAGCTCACTGAGCCTTTAGTTATCACTTCTTGTGGTGAGTGCTGAGGTGTGCCTTCATATTTATACGTTTTTAATGTGTCACTTAGGGATCAGTTCTCCTTTCCCTAGTGAGCAACCTATATGGCCTCTATGTATTTTTCTGCTACCTAGTTTCTCCCAGGCATGTGCAGTGTTCTCAAAATGCATGATCATTTTGTGATTTAGTTTCCATTTTTTATGCCTCTTTTAAAAAAAAGTTTTTCCCCTTTTAGTATAGTTTCAAGAGGGAATGATACTAGATATATGTGCTCAATCCATTATCTTAACCTAAAACCCTTAAATAAATTTAGAATAACATTTATCTGTGAAACTTTTTCACTCTGCATATGGAAATATAAAATAATTCTAATGGAGATTTAAAATTATATTTGTTCACATATTATTTGTTATGTTTTAACACAATGCCATGTAATATTTATATGAAAAAAGATATCACTAAATGCCTTGGTAATTTGGAACTGTTGATGTAGGAGTTAAGAGACCTGGATCTTAATTTGAACTCTTTTCTCCTACCAACTTTGCTTTCCTGAACAAAGCACTTTGTCTCTCTAAAAATCAGTTTCTTCATAATGGAGGCAGTAATATCTACTTAAAGGATTGTTGCTGCATTTGATCTGTCTTGATCTATCACAGAGCTTGACACACAGTAGCCACTAAAAAATATTTTTTCCTTCAGTCTCTTCTTCCTGCCCTCCCTTCCCTTTTAGTCTGCAATTACCACATGTAGCTTTCTAGACCTTGAATTTTTTGCTTGAATTAAGATGGTTGTGATCCCTTTAAGTAATCCTTCTGGGGTGCCTGGGTGAGTTAAACCTCCAACTCTTGATTTTGGCTTAGGTCATGATCTCATGGTTTGTGGGTCCCAGCCCCACATTGGGCTGCTGTACAGACAGCAGAACCTGCTTGGGATTCTCTGTCTCCCTCTCTCTATGCCTTTCCCTGCTTGTGCTCTCTCTCTCTCTCAAAATAAATGAATAAAAAAATTTAAAATAAAAGTAATCCTTCTACAACTTTAAGGAAAGTAGTGACAAAGTATACTGTAGTTGTAGTGAAGGTAATTGGATATATAAGTCTCAAAAGAGAGAAGGCTGGAAATGTAGATTTGGGTATCAGAAAATTGATGATAATTGAAACAGTAGTAGATTGATAAGACTGTAGGAACATAGCGGGTTATATGATAATTTGAAATATAAGGCATATGATACTTCATGATTTCTTTTTTTTTTTTAAGATTTATCTTTTTAGAGAGAGAGCACGAGCTGGGGAGGAAAGGGTTGGGGGCAGGGAGAGAGAGAGAGAGAGAAGAGAGAAGAATGAGAGAGAGAGAGAGAGAGAGAGAGAGAGAGAGAGAGAGAGAGATTCCTAAGCAGCCTCCACATTCAGCGCAGAGCCCAGTGTAGGGAGTGATCCCATGACTCTGGGATTATGACCTGAGCGGAAATCAAGAGTCAGGTGCTCAACCGACTGAACCACCCAGATGCCCTGATACTTGTTGATTTCTTCTTAAATCTCACATTTATGAAAGTACAATAATAAATATGTGATGTTCAATAGTAATTAAAATAATTTACCTTGATTTCTATGATATTTATTTAAAATTTTGAAAATTCACAGGTTGCATATGGCCAAGTTCTTGGAGTTATAGGATATTCACTACTTCCTCTCATTGTTATAGCCCCTATACTTTTGGTGGTTGGATCATTTGAAGTGGTATCTACACTTATAAAAGTAAGTAGTGTATATCATAAAAATTAACTATTTTCCAATAACAAAAGTATACTAGTTCTCTGCCTCAGAATATTGTAGTCTGTACCTATCAAACATTTGTAAGTGTTTGGAACAGTGATCTTAGTCATTGATTGTGTTTCTTTTATTTTCTCATTTTAATCACCAGAAATTATAATGTATGTCTAGAGAGGAGTAAAGAACAAAGAGCAAATCAGGGTACAGGATATTACACTCAGATAAATTTTTTATTTAAAAAAAAATTTTTTTTTAACGTTTATTTATTTTTGAGACAGAGAGAGACAGAGCATGAACAGGGGAGGGGCAGAGAGAGAGGGAGACACAGAATCTGAAACAGACTCCAGGCTCTGAGCTGTCAGCACAGAGCCCGATGCGGGGCTCGAACTCACGGACCGTGAGATCATAACCTGAGCTGAAGTCAGACGCTTAACCGACCAAGCCACCCAGGCACCCCTCAGATAAATTTTTTAATGTTGAATTTTTCTTCTCTGTGTTTGTTTGTTTGTTTGTTTGTTTGTTTGTTTGTTTTTGGTCTTTTCTATAACATTTATTTTTATTTATTTTTAATTTATTTATTGTTTAATTTACATCCAAGTTAGTTAGCATATGGTGCAACAATGATTTCAGGAGTAGATTCCTTAATGCCCCTTACCAATTTAGACCATCCTCTCTCCTGCAATCCCTCCAGCAACCCTCTGTTCTCTGTATTTGAGTCTTTTATGTTTTGTGTCCCTCCCTGTTTTTATATTATTTTTGCTTCCCTTCCCTTATGCTCATCTGTTTTGTATCTTAAATTCCTCATATGAGTGAGGTCATACGATATTTGTGTTTCTCTGACTAATTTTACTTCGCATAATACCCTCTAGTTCCATCCCCGTAGCTGCAAATGGCTCTTCTCTGTGTTTATAATACAACTTCATAGGACTTAGATTTTGTGGCTGACTTATATTTAAGATTTTACCAGACATTTATTTAATAACTGGTACTCCTATTTGAATAATAACTCCCTTATCAAATATGAAAGACATGGTTGTAATAAATTGGCTTTTCTATGTTGCAGAGATCAGCACTTCTTTATGCTGTGTTAACTTTACATTAACATAAATGCATCTTAAACATTTACTGATAATATTAAGTATTAATAAGTAGTAAGATAACCTAAATTTTGAATAACTTGGGGAAATAAATGCTTAGCACATGGATTTATATTACACAATGAATGTAATTTTATTTCTTTATGAGAAAATATAGAACTTTTTTCTTTTTTTTTAATGTTTATTTTTGAGAGAATGTGAGCAGGGGCGGAGGAGGGGCAGAGAGCCACTTGAAGTGGGCTCCAGTCTCCTTGCTGTCAGCACAGAGCCTGTTGCGGGGCTTGAATTCAATGAACCGTGAGATCGTGACCTGAGCCGAAGTCAGACACTTAACTGACTGAGCCACCCAGGTGCCCCAAAAATACAGCACTTCTTAAGACTACCACTTTCAGAACTGCCATTATGTAGCCTTCACATTAAAGTATTTGTTTTTAAGTACAGCCAATTAATTTTTATGACATTTGGTTTTATTTAAAGTCCCTTACTAATTCTAATATATGGGAGAAAAGATTCCTTTTAGAATTGGTTAACTACAGGGTAATAATGAGATATAAGTATTAGGTATTGAGAAGAGTAGAGATTTTGGAACCAATTAGTTCTAAATTCGAATTCTGGTTCTTCCACTTATTTGCTACCCGCTTGGGGCGATACCTTTTCTTATCCTCCTCTGCAAATTGGGAATGTTGACAACTGTTTTTTAGGGTTCATTATCAAAATGGTAAAGTATTTATGCTTGGCACAGAGAAGACACTCAATTAGTAGTTGTTATTACAAATATTATAAAAGAATATTTTGAGAACATCTTTGTATATTAGAACTACTTGATCACTTTAGAGACCAAGTACCAGATCATTCTTCTCTCTGCCTTCTAATCCTGAAATCTTTTTTTTTTAATTGGCATTATCAGCACTTAATTTAAAAGTCTTACAGTACAGAAGCTAGCCCCATTGCTGACATGTAATTATCTAGCTTTAGTGAACGTACCACTTTACTGAATCATTCAGGATCTTTCTTGTTTGTGTGTTGTTTTAACTTGGGTTAAAGCCTGTTTGAATACTTCTAAGACTACTCCCAAAATTGCTAAAACTGTGTGTCTTCTGGTCACTTTTAGTAATCAAGTTCAATTGAAAGTTGGTGTTTAGCATTCTTTATGCAATTTATGAATGTATTATTATGAACCAGAAAGTCTTTTGTCATTAATATTTTAGGATACAATTGTTTTAAACTTCAGATTTTTCTTTCCCCAGTTTTTTTTCCTAATTGTTTAATCTTCTGTTTGTAGTGAGCCATTGTATGTTTGTTTCCAAGTCCAAGATTTATGGAGAAATATGTTGCAAAACTCTTATCATTTAAAGCTCATTAGAATACAGTTTAATCTACAAGCATTATTTTTTTAACATTAAATCTCTGTAATTCTTAGCAATCTTTAACTATTTACTTATAACAAAAAAAAATGTATGACATACAAATGCAATTTGATCATAATCTTATTTCATATATTTCCCTATACTTTTCTGAAAGTCTAAAATATTTTGTAGCTTTTTGTTTTAGTTTAAAAAGAACAGTAGAAAACCGGACCATCTCAAATACATTTTCAGGCTGTCGGTATTTATTTTTGACCTCTCTACCAGTGGTTCTCAAGGACGATTTTGCCTCCCAAGGACATTTGGCAATGTCTGGAGACATATGGGGTGTCACAAACGATGTTGGGAGTGGAATCTTACTAGTATGTCATGGGTCGAGGGCAGGGATTCTGCTAAAAATCCTGTCATGCACAGGACAGCTTCCCATAACAATTATCCAGCTCCAAAATGTCAGTAGTACAAGGTTGAGATATCCTGCCCTGTGCCAAGTCCTTTTCTGTCATAGTTTCTCTGATTTCTACCCTTGAAGTTCTTCCTTTAATTTTATTCTATAAAATGCCGTTTGCAACTACATCAGTAAGTGTTCTGTAAGTTTCCAGTGGAAATAACTTAAAATTTGGTACACGTATAATCTGAAAACCACAGTACATTGTATTAAACTCTTGACCAAACTGTTACTTTTTTTCTCCTTTTTATTTAACCCCATACTTTTACCTATTTCTGGGAAAATGCTGTTCTATTTCATAAACATTGTGTAAAATTTTCGCTTAGTCTGTTTTACTACTTCTTAGAAGAAAAAACAGGAAAAAGTTTACTTTATAATGAAATTAATTTTCTTTCAGCACGTTTCTTTCAGTTGGCCAAATTTTTTTCAGTTAGCCAAAACTTGCCTTATCTTAAATCACCAGGGACACTGTTAAAAAGACTAATTAACAAAACCCTTCCCTGACGAGATTTTGATTTAGCAAGCTAGAGTGAATCCCCGGATTCTCTTTTTAATAGGCACTCCGAGTCATTCCTAGGATTAGACAAGTGTGATAACAAAAGACTTCATTTGCATACGTCAAGGAACAAAGCAAGGATAAACATTCTTAATAATAATCTTAAACATTAAGTTTTACTGTTTACCACAATTGGTTGTCAGGGTTGTTTTAAGAAACTATTGTGAATGTTATTTTACTGTCTGATACCCAGAATGTTAATTGACTTGCTAATATGCTGCCTTTTGTCTTTTTTGTTTGTTTTTTTAAAGCTGTTTGGTGTGTTTTGGGCTGCCTACAGTGCTGCTTCATTGTTAGTGGGTGAAGAATTCAAGACCAAAAAGCCTCTCCTGATTTATCCAATCTTTTTACTATACATTTATTTTTTGTCCTTATATACTGGGGTGTGATCTAAGTCATATATGAGTAGAAAAAGACATGTTACATTTGTGTGTGTAGGCTGGGAACTCTTGCTAAGGGGATTGAAGAAATCCTGTTGCTGGTAAAATTTTACATGTTCCACATGTAAAGGCAGGTTGAAAGTCTTTTTAAAACAACATTTTTTTGTATTTAATTATTTGCAGTTATCTGGATTTTTTTTGGTCAGAATTCCGAATTCTGTTTGATTCTTCATATTCCAGTGAATAAAATTTAAAAGCATTGTGTTTTTAAGATTGTGTCAATATTCACCTAAAAACTTGTGCCAAAAGCACCTGGAATGGTAATTATATTTCATTCAAAGGGTAAATATGGCAGCATCCTAATAATCTAAAAGCGCAATTTTTTCTTTAAAGGGTTTTCTCCTGCATTGCAGATCCTGTAGATATATATTTATATTTATACGTATATATTTATGAAATTATTCTTTTTATTCACAAAATATATTTCTGAATAGCCTAAAAATTGAGATATTTTCAATCTGATGCTTAACCTTTCTTTAATTTGGCCATTAATCTTTTATTTATAAATTCAGATTTGTTTTTTAAATTGTGTATAATTTTAAAAATCTCATACATGCTTCAGTATGTCCTTGTTAAGAGTCGTAATAACAACTAAAACTAATTTTTTAACAGTTGCTGCTGTAGATTTGGTTTGCTTGGGTATGCTTTGAAAAACTATTTTTGAATGCCTAAATATCTGATTTCAGTTTATGTTTATCTTTCTGACCAAAGGAGCAGGAGGTATAATGGATATGGCATTATTAAAATTGTCAATATGTAGAGAAATAGTAATATTTATAGCATCAGAAATATTTTTAAGTGGTACTCCTAAGTCATAAAAGTTGCTGGAAAGAGACCTTTAAAATCTTGTGGTCTTGAATAATGTTATATGAAGTAGAAAAAAATAAAATGCTTCCCAGCTGTGTGTTTTGTTTTATAACACCTTGTCCTGTATTACTAAACAAGCATCAGGTACTCTAACAAATGTACAGTATTTGCTAAGGGAAATATTAAGAAATTTTAGTGAAATTTTTGTTGCAAATTATTTCATATACCCTGGTGTATACTTTAGTTAATATAACTTTGTAAAGTAGATTAAATATTTTATTTATGTCCATAAAACAGCAAATGCCTGGTAACTATCAGCAAATTATATTATCCTTTCTGGTCTCAGCTGGAAGAGTTAACTGCTGTCCTCAATATGATACCATTCCTTTAACAACTTTATGCATCAGGAAATATCTAGCAACTCTGAAGTCTTCAAAGTACCAAACCCATCTCTCCTCCTTTCACTAAAAAAGAAAGGGAAAAAAAAAAAAGGAAAAATTTATTTTAAGCTACAGGAAAAGGGTGGAGCTATCTTTGAGCCAGAATAATGTGAAGATTACATATGCTAATTTTTAAAAACAAGCTTAGGACAATAGATTGAAGCACCAGAGGGACAGAATTTCTGGAACCTAAAATAATACGAAGTTGTGAGGAAGGATCAATAGCTACAGAAGTAGCAACTGTAAAATAAACATTTGTCACACATAAGAAATTCCTGAGGTCACTACTTTGTTACAGTCAATTATTATATTTGATATTCATAGTGTTGACCCTGAATCTTCCCCCAAGAAGTTTGGGGGTTGGTCCCAGGGGGTAGAATTTTACTAAGCAGTACATTAAACCATTTTGGGACCCATTCTATCAAAAACTGGTTTAATTTTTTTAACCTATCAGTTCTTTAAGATGTGAATGAAAAGTTTACATATTGTATTGTGTTTATTCCCTAATGATGAAGATAAAATGAGGTATTGATGTTCTAAAAAGGTGTTTAAAAATAACAACATTTAATCATGAGAACTTCCGCTCTTTAGGGTATATGTAGGTACTATTTATCATGTTTCAAGGTCAACCAACATACTCATGGGCTAATGAGCAAAGTAGTTAAAACAGATTGTCAGTTTGGAAATGTAATTTGTAAATTTGTACAAGAGACATTACTGCTAACAATGATAAGCTGACCGTGATAATGTCCTTTCCTTGAATTTTTATATAATATTTTCTAAGTCATACTGATTTTAAATCATGATTCCAACTTAATTATTAGTTCATTAGTATTTTTAAAACAGAACTCGCCAGATAGTCTCTTCTAGTTGTGTGTGTGCACGCGTGTGTGTTTTCAGTTGTAGCAATTGTGATGAATGTTAAGAGGAGAATTATGAGTAAATTATATTTACTTATATTTCAAATTGATTGTAAAATAATTGAAATTTGGATTAAAAATCAAAATCTCTTTATAATTTTCATTGTATTAGAAAACAGTTTAGGAAGATTTGTAAAGTTTTATGAACCATTATTAAACTTGCTTATTTCCAAGGTCTATAAGACAGTTTTATATAATGGTGTGTGTTTCCAAAAAATTCCCCAAATATTAAAATGCTAATATAGAGTTCTAAATTAGTGAAAATTCGCATTGACTGAAAATAATGAGGTAGATATTTTTGTTTATTGTTTAAAATTCAGTCAATTTATTTTTTAAAATTACATTGTACTTAAACATTGAATAAAATAATGCTTCTACAACCTAATAAAAACAGAGTATTTTTCATATTGAGTAAAACTAATTGAATATTTTAAGATGATTGTTATTTATTTATCTTTTACATTTTTATGCATATTTTAGCCAGTTTTAGGCTTTAGGAAATTGTGACACATTTTTAAGTTTTGTTATAATGTCTTCCATGCAATTCTTTTTTTTTTTTCTTCTTTTTTTATAGTGAACAAGTTGGGTTTGTTGTTTTGTTCTTTGCAGCAAAGGATGACAATACACGTCATAGGCTTGTATTAATATAATTCTTTCTGGTTGCATGGCATGGCAGTCTGAAATAAGTCTTGATAGAACTAAAAATCACCCTCAGCGATTCTCTGCTCTGATAACATAAAATAATAGTGTTATTTTATTTTATTTATTTATTTTTTTGAGACAGAGCATGAGCAGGGGAGGGGCAGAGAGAGAGGGAGACACAGAATCTGAAGCAGGCTCCGGGCTCTGAGCCTTCAGCACAGAGACTGACACGGGGCTCGAACTCACAGACTGTGAGATCATGACCTGAGCTGAAGTGAGACACTTAACCGACTGAGCTACCCAGGCGCCCCAAAATAATAGTGTTTTGTCACCACCTTTCATAAATGGTTCTTGAAGGGAACCCTTGTGTTAACATCTTCCCTTTCACTACATTTTAATTTCCCTTTAGAAACTCAATTACAGATGCTTTATTTCTCATTTGTGTACTTTCCTAACAGTAGTCTGTATGTTTGAGAATCTGTTGCCACTTTGTAAATAAATCCCAAAATAAGATTTTGACCTTAATAATGTTAGACAGTCTTCTATCTCTGAACTTCAAATCATGATATCTTCTGAAGAAAGTTCCACTTGTGATTATATTTTCTTTGTAACAAACTGGTATACATTTTAGACCCTACCTTTTCTCTATGGAGTGTAGTGGTCTGAAATTCAGAAATGAGAATATTCCCTGTTGAAGGCATATTATTAAGCATGAAGCTTAAGGTTAGATTTCTCATTTGAAATTCTTTTGATATGCTGAGGTTGCATCTTGGAGGTTAATTAAAGGAAAGAATGTCAGGATGATTAAGATGGCATCAGTAAAATAATACCCAATTTTTCATTTTTGTGTTGGTAGTAACCGTAGTTTCAGCTTTTCTTGTTTTATGCAAAATATCCATGCGTTTTTACTTTGAAGATATGTGTAGTTTGCAAGTGCTTGAAAAAAATTCCTTAAACATCCCGTGTAGCTAGTTCAGTGGTATATTTGTGCTATCACTGAGATTTTTTAAAAGTTAGATATTGGTATGAAAAAATATTTTTATAAAGTATTTTGAACTTGTAATTAGAGCATGTGAAGGTTATTAGTATAGTAGAGAAGTAAACTTTGCTATTTGTAATAATTTTCTTAACACTCGGAATATAAGTAAATTAGGTTTATCGAGAACAGATACCTTGGTTTTTCTATAATAGTTGCCACTGAGCAATTTTTATCAAATACAAGTGGATTGCTGCTATTCACATAATAAGTCCTCGTTGTTGAAGGTAAATGATTGAAATTATGTATTTTTGCTTGATTTTATAATGACCCTACTCACTTTTGTGGTATTAATCAGTTGCTATGTGAAGTATTACTTAAATAGGATGCACCATTTGATAAGGAAAGACTCCATATGTTTTGTAATCCTTATACAGAATTATTTTCTCTTACTCTTATTCATGATGATGGGCCTAGGTGCTAAGTCCCTCATATTCAATCTTCTTTGCCCCATGGGACTTAGGAAAATCTTTTGCCTAATAAAAATTTATTTTCAAAGGATGGTACTGGTGGTGGTCCCAAGAATGAAACATTCAAAAGAAATGGCATTTGAATTGGGTACCCTGAATATGAAGAGATAATAGATATCAATCAGGTATTTATTGCCCCCTCTGTATGTGCTGGGTACTGTGGTAGGTACAAGGATACAGTGGTATGCAAAAACCACACATGCACACCCTAACTTTAATGAGCCAGTATTTTTGGAGAGAGAGTTTCACAAATTGTAAAACAATTGCAACAAATAGAGAAATAAGAACTGTAGGTCTGTGGTAGCAAGAGAATGTATAATAGAAGAATTAGATGAGAAAAGCCTTCCCTTAGGCAGTGATGCTTAAGGTATAATCTTAGGAGTAAGTAAAAGTTAACTAGGCAGAGGTGGGAGGGAAGACTATCCAGACAGAGGAAATAGTGGGTGTGTAGAAGGATATGAAAACCCATTTGGCTGAAGTTTAGTAGGTTATGAAATTGAACAGGTTAAGTTGGCATTAGTCCGTACCTGACATTCCAAGCCATGTTTTCTTTGTCAGGGCTCTTGTTTAGAAGTACAGTACCAGAAACATGCTTTTAATACGAAAAGCCAAGATATGCAATTCTATTTTTGATTTTCCCCAGCAGAAATGCATGTTCATATGCCACAAGAGACATGTGCATGGTACGCAGTAGCCAAAAATTGGAATCAGCATGTCCATCAACACAGAATGGGTAAATAGGTATAACACAGTGGAGTGTTATCCAATGAAAATGAATGACTGGAGCCACGTGTAAGAACATGGAGAATTACACAAGTATTATGAGTGAACAAAGCAGACACCAAAGAACTTATACTGTGTTGCTCCCTTTGTGTGAAGTTCAAACACAGGCAAAATTAAGTGATGGTGTTTAGAGATACATATTGAGGTGCAAAGTTTTTTTTTAAACAGCTTTAATGATGTATATTACATGCCACACAGTTCATCCATCATTGGTATACAGTTTGATAATTTTTATTAAGTTTGTCTAGTTTTACAACCACTACCACAATCCAATTGACAAAGTCATGTTTATAAAAAACAAGAAAGTGACCACCATAAAAGGTTAGTGGTTGGGGCGCCTGGGTGGCTCAGTCAGTTAAGAGTCCGACTTCGGCTCAGGTCATGACCTCACAGTTTGTGAGTTTGAGCCCCACGTCAGGCTCTGTGCTGACAGCTCAGAGCCTGGAACCTGCTTCAGATTCTGTGTCTCCCTGTCTCTCTGACCCTCTCCCACTCACACTCTGTCTCTGTCTATCTCTTTCGAGAATATATAAACGTTAAAAAAAAGGTTAGTGGTTACCCTTAATGGGAAGGGAGAAGGGTTGTATTTGGAAAGAGTCATAAGAAGGACTTTCATGGATGTTTGGTTTTTATTAAGTCATTAAGCTGTATGTTTTATGTTTTTTTCTATATGTGTGTTATAATGTAGTCTTAATTTTTTTTTTTAAGTAGACTCCACACCCAGGCTGGAGCCCATTGCAGAGCTTGAACTCATGACCCTGAGATCAAGACCTGAGCTGAGATCAAGAGTTGGATGCTTAACTAACTGAGCCAGTCAGGCTCCCCTTAAAATCTTTTTTTAATTGTTCTAAACAGGTTATGTATCTAACATAGGTAAATTATCATTTTTCATCTTTTTTATTACTGTTATTCCTCCACTATAATGCAAGCTCCCTTGGGACAAGGACATTTTCTGACATGTTCATCAGTGTATCCCAGTTTTTTTGAATGAATACATGAACCTGGTCATTGAGTCCTGAATTCAAATCCAAAGCCAGTGAATTTCAAAACCAGCAGCCTTAGCATTAGTCTTTCAGAGTGTTGAAGTTTAGTTGAAGTTAGGCAAGACCTTAGAGATGATCTAATGAGTATAATCATTTCTCATACAGATGAGGAAATTAGGCCTAAGAAAGGATTGTCTAAAATAACCCTGTTGTGGGTGCTTGGGCGGCTCAGTCAATTAAACATCCACCTCTTGATTTTGGCTCAGGGCATGATCTCACAGTTCATAGGTTTGAACCCCGCAAACCTATGGGGCTCTATGCTGACATCGTAGAGCCTGCTCAAGATTCATTCTCTCTCTCTCTCTCTCTCTCTCTCTCTCTCTCTCTCTCTCTCTCTCTCTCTCTCCTTCTCTCTCTGCCCTTCCCTCACTCGAGCTTGCGCCCTCTCAAAATATAAATAAATAAACTTAAAAAGATTTAATAATAAAATAACACTGTTCACCCACACAGTTAAGAGTTTAAGTCTCCAGGGGCACCTGGTGGCTCAGTCAGTTGAGTGTCCAACTCTGGCTCAGGTCATGATCTCCCAGTTCCTGATTTCGAGCCCTGCATCAGGCTCGCTGCTGTCGCCTGTTAGCACAGAGCCAGCTTCAGATCCTCTGTACCCCTCTCTCTGCCCCTCCCCTGCTTGCACTCTCCAAAAAAATAAATAAATATTAAAAGAAAAGAAAAGTGGGGCACCTGGGTGGCTCAGTCGGTTAAGCATTCGACTTCGGCTCAGGTCATGATCTCACGGTCCGTGAGTTCGAGCCCCGCATCGGGCTCTGTGCTGACAGCTCAGAGCCTGGAGCCTGCTTCCGATTCTGTGTCTCCCTCTCCAACTCTCCCCCATTCATGCTCTATCTCAGAAATAAATAAACATTAAAAAAAAATTTTTTTTAAGTCTCCAAACTTCAAACTAGTGTTCTTTTCATTATGATCTGGAATATCAGTGTTGCCACTCAACAACTTAGGTATAGTTGTCTTTTTTTTTATCATAGTCCATTGTATAAATAATGGAAACATCTTTCCTTTGCTTTCCCTTTTAATTCTTCCTATTCCACTTTTTATTTTTTTTATTTTTTTTTTTATATTTATTTATTTCTGAGACAGAGACAGAACATGAGCAGGGGAGGGACAGAGAGAGAGGGAGACACAGAATCAGAAGCAAGCTCCAGGCTCCGAGCTGTTAGCACCGAGCCCGACGTGGGGCTCGAACCCGCAAACCATGAGATCATGACCTGAGCCAAAGTTGGTCACTCAACCAACTGAACCACCCAGGCGCCCCTCCGCTTTTTAAAGTCAATGTTAGTTTTAGGCTTTCAAGTATTGCACATTAATATTAAATAATAAAGGCTCAAAGGGCTGTTGTCCTTTGGATTGTCCTCGTACTTGGTACACATTAGCTAATATATTAGCTATTGATAATACTGAAGTCATTTAGATCAATGAAAAAGGAGAGTTTCCAGAAATATACCCAATTATATATGAGATTAGTACATGATAAAGGTGGCATGTTAAATTGATTAAAAAAAAGATGAATTATTGGGGCACCTGGTTGACTCATTTGGAAGAGCATATGACTCAATCTTGGAGTTGTGAGTTCAAGCCCCATGTTGGGTGTATAGATAACTAACAAAAATCAAAACAACAACAACAATAAAAAAAGAAACACTTAAAGATGAATTACTAAATAAGAGGTGATACTGCATCAGATAAAAAACATTTGGTTACAAGAAGCAACCCTATGATCAATGACTTCACTAAATATGAGTTTATATTTCTCACATGATAAGAAATCCAAGGGTATATAATCCAGGACAAATATGGCAACTTAATGTCATTGAGGACTCAGAGACTCCTTTTATCTTTTTACTCTGCCCTTTTAAGTGTGTGGCTTTCATTTCATTGCTAGATTCCTAGCAGAAAGAAAGGTGAAAGTCAAGAGGCCAAAAGGAACATGTCAAGTCAAAGTTGCCTTTTTTTTAAAGTTGCATTCTGTGACTTCACCACCTTGTATCTTGGGACAGAACTGAATCACTTGGTCATCCCTTGCTGCAAGAGTTTAGGAAAGTGTATTAACCTGGATATGTCTCTGCCTTAAACAAAGTAACAGTTCTGTTAGTAAGGGAGAATGGATACCAGGTGGGTAACGAGCAGTGTCTTACAAAGACATGTCAGGCCACTTGGAAAAATATAAAGCTGAATCTGCATCTCACTTTTTATACCAAAGTAAATTACAGATATATCAAATATTTTAAAAACAAAAGCCAGAAAAAAAGCAGGAATTAATTTTTCATATATTCCTTGAGAAGTTGGGGCTTTCAAAGTATGGCATAAGACGCAAGCCAAAAAGGAAGAAATTAAGAATGTTGACTACTTACCATTTAAAATGATTCTATAGGAAAAGATAAACTATGAATTAAGAAATATATGTAAGACTTATATAGGCAGAGGACTAATTTCCTTAATATAAAAAGAACATTTATAAATTAGTAATTTAAAATGGGCAAAGGATATACATGGTCAATCGTGTTATGTAATATATAATAGTAAAAGAATATAAATTGATATTTAAAATGGGCAAGGGATATAAGGGAGAGATGATTTTTTTTTAAAAGGCCAATGAATATATGTATAAATGCACAAATTGATTTGTGATTAAATGCAGTTTAAACAACAACATTGGCCCCTCAGATTGCCAAACCTTAAAAAGGTTGGTAATATCTGGTGTTGATTGAGACTATGAGCAGATCTGATTTAACTGATAGACAGGAACATGGCTGTCTGAATTGTTAAAATATTGAAATGCAACTGGTAAATAGTAATACTGTAACTGCATTAGCAATGAAGTTAATTATGTAAATTCTGATAAGATTTTTTCTGTTGTGACATTCATTGGTAATGAACCTTTTGTTGTAATTACATATGAGAAACATTTCCAACATCTGTTAGCTTATCCTGTGTCATGGTAAATAATGTGGCTGCGTTGTGCATTACCTATGAAACATTCCATGTCCTAACAGTTGCTACTTCTAAATAGTTTTTTTTGTTGTTGTTTTATTTTTAGTACATTGCAATTCTTGGGTGAAAAGTAATAATAGTGTTTTAGTATTTTAAAATAGGAGAATTTATAACAAAATATTAAAAATGGATATACCCCAAAGCTGTTTGACCCTATCTGTTATCTGTCAATGCAGAACATGTGCATGCCCTACGACCCAGCAATTCTATATGCTCACACACACATAAATTCAGTACTGTGCAATGAAACTTTCTGCAGTGATGGAAGGAGTCTAATATTCTGTGTTGTCCCTGCAGTAGCTACTAGCTATGTGGCTTTTGAGTAGTTGGAATGTGATTAATGCAACTGAGAAAGTGATGGGTTTTTTTAGTAAGCTCTATGCCCAACATAGGGCTTGAACTCAAAACCCCTAGATTAAGTGTTGCATGCTCTACCAACTGAACCAGCCAGGCTCCCCTGATTTTCAACTTAATTTTATTTAAACTTAAAGAGTCACCTGTGGTTATTAGCTACTGTGTTGGTCAGAACAGTGAATATTCATAGCAGCACCATTAATAGTGTTCCAAACTGTAAACAACCCAAACAGACCAATTAAGGCAGTCTCACACAGTTGAATATAATTAGATTGAAAGATCTGTAACTACATGTAAAAGTATGGATGATCTCAAAAACTGAATGAGCAAAAGAAGCAGACACAAAGTAATACATACTTCATGGTTCTATTTATGTAAAGTACAAAAAACGGGATGTTTGTTACTCTTGAGTGGGAAGGAAGTAACTGAAAGAGGGTTTGGGATTGGGGCATCTAGGATGCTGTTACCTTCTCTTTCTTTTTTTTTTTTTTTTAATTTTTTTTTTCAACGTTTTTATTTATTTTTGGGACAGAGAGAGACAGAGCATGAACGGGGGAGGGGCAGAGAGAGAGGGAGACACAGAATCGGAAACAGGCTCCAGGCTCCGAGCCATCAGCCCAGAGCCCGACGCGGGGCTCGAACTCACGGACCGCGAGATCGTGACCTGGCTGAAGTCAGACGCTTAACCGACTGCGCCACCCAGGCGCCCCACCTTCTCTTTCTTAATGTGGGTGCTAATTTTATGGGCGTGTTCAGTTTGTGAAAATGTATCAAGCTGTATACTTGATACACCTTGCTATAAGGATATTGTATTTTAATTAAACCTTGTAAATTGGAGAGAAAAAAACCCCACCCAGAATGAAGTGTCAGCAAAATGTTGGTAAGCTTCTTAACATTCCTTTTAAATGTCATAAATGTTCATGTTCTAAAACTGTGGAAGAATATGATAATGAACTCTAGCTTGGAACATTTCTTGAAACATCCTGAAATGTATTTTGATACTGTGCAAAAATTAATATAAAATAAAACATGTGATTTTCACTTCTGAAATGAAAACATGACTTATTACAGCAGATGTGAATGTTGAATGCAAACAGGGATCAAAAATGTAGTGTTGAAAGTTGAAAGTGCTAAACTCATATTTCATCCAGGAAGCAGTCATATTCACTTAAAGCTCATAACTCAAAGCTTTGCAATCATCATTGAGGAGGTTAAAAGATCTATCATTTTCACCCAAAAAAAAACTCTAAAAATTTCACCTGAGAGGTTTTTTTTTTTTAATGTTTATTTTTGAGAGAGAGAGAGAGAGAGATGAAGTATGAGTGGGGGAGGAGCAGAGAGAGTGGGAGACACAGAATCCGATGCAGGCTCCAGGCTCTGAGCTGTCAGCACAGAGCCCGACGTGGGGCTCGAACCCACGAACCTTAAGATCATGACCTGAGCTGACATTGGACACTTAGCCGACTGAGCCACCCAAGTGCCCCTCACCTGAGAGTTTCAATTGATCAAAGAAAAGTTATTTTTTTATGTTTGTTTATTTTTGAGAGAGAGAGTGAGTGGGGGAGGGTCAAAAAGAGTGGGAGACAGAGGATCTGGTCTGTGCTGGCAGCACAAAGCCCAATGTGGGGCTCGAGCTCACAAACTGCAAGATCGTGACCAGAGCCGAAGTCAGATGCTTATCCAACTGAGCCACCTAGGAACCCCAAGAAAAACTGTTTTGAAAAGACCATTCATATTGTTAACACCAAATACTCTGGTGTTAAATACAAAGAAGGATTTTTAGGCATGAAATATTTAGTAAACCTTTTATACAGAGTTTGCAATTTAGATTTATGGTCTCACTTGTAACACATCTGAAAAAAGAATAAGTTTTCATTCATTACCACAGAGCTTGAATTGGTACATATGAGTGTCTTAGCAATTTACTTAAAAGGTAAAATATCACAATTTTAAAAATAGTTTAATGGCTTGCATTGATGCTGTGGAGCTGAAGGTAACATCCAGGGGAAAATACCAAACATCATTATAGGCGTTCCAAGGAAAATGATCCCAGTAAGAACTATGTGGAAAAACTTCATTGCATTTTTTTTTATTTTTTTTTTTAACGTTTATTGGTTTTTGAGATGGAGAGAGACAGAGCATAAACGGGGGAGGGTCAGAGAGAGGGAGACACAGAATCTGAAACAGGCTCCAGGCTCTGAGCTGTCAGCACAGAGCCCGACGCGGGGCTTGAACTCCCGGACCGCGAGATCATGACCTGAGCTGAAGTCGGCCGCTTAACCAATTGAGCCACCCAGGCGCCCCAAAACTTCATTGCATTTTTAACAGACAATACTATGAAATGCTAGGGAAGAAATCTGGAATTTTAGCCAAAGTTCAGAAAGATGTCCAGATGTTTTAATTTGGCACAAAGTCACTACACTTGAATATCTCCAAATGGTGCAATAAAGACATAAATACATGAATCACTTTAACGTATTTTCCCAATAAACTGTATATTTATTATCATAAATTTATGATAGCAAACAAAAGTAAAATTTTCTGAGAAAGTTAAATAGTATCTGAAGAGCTCAGAATTGTGATGATACTTGGATTTTCGTTTTGGCTTCGATGGAAGGCTATAGTTTTAGAACTGCAAGGGTAATTTGAGAATCATACCAACCAACCCTTGTATATTTTCTTCATTAGAAATTTTGAAGTCAGAGCAAACATTCAGAATATGAAAATATTTTTAGAAATTTGGCCTTACTCAAAGATATTTGATCAAACATTATTTGGGTTTTTTTCTATGAGAATGTTTTTGGATGAGATTAATATTTAAATAAGTAGACCAAGTAAAACAGATTGCCTTTCCTAAGGTGGGTGGACAGCATCCTGAAGGCCTGAACAAAACAAAAAGGCTGACCCTCCTTCCTCCCATCCCACTCCAACCCTCCCACCTTCACCCTCCACCCTCCCAAGAGAGAATTCCTCCTGGTTGACCACCTTCTAGCTGGGAGAGCTGGGGCGTCTGTTGTTTCCTGCCTTTGGACTCTTCCTGGGTTTCAACTCTTCTGGGTTTCAAGCCTGCCAGCCTTTGGACTGGGACTAAGCCATTGGCCCTCTTGGGTCTCCAGCTTGCCTACTTACCCTGCATATCTTTGGACTTGTCAGCCTCTATAATCATGTGTGCTAATTTCTTATAATAAATTTCTTAGCATATATATTTATACATTTATATATTTCTTATTGGTTCTGTTTCTCTGGAGAGCCCAATACACTTTTTTTTCCTATAGTCTTAAAACATGGACATTTTATATAACCAACTATTGTATGTTCTTATTCTTAAATTTTTTTTTAATATTTATTATTTTTGAGATACAGACTGCAAAGGGGGCAGGGGCAGAGAGAGAGGGAGACACAGAATCTGAAGCAAGCTCCAGGCTCTGAGCCGTCAGCACAAAGCCTGATGCAGGGCTCGAACTCATGAGCTGTGAGATCGTCACCTGAGCCGAAGTCAGATGCTTAACCGACTGAGCCACCCAGGCGCCCCTTGTATAATCTTATTCTAAGTATACTTTAGTGCTCGTTGATTTTTAGAAACCTACATGAGAGAAAATAGAGTTCTATAATATTTACCTTTTTAAAACACAGGGAATGCAAGGTTTTCTGTAAGTGTGTCGTCATACTTGTGAACAGCTCGTCACAGAATATGTTTACCTGAAAGCTCAACTTTGCTCACTTCTGAGTACTTTTTGGCTCGTCACTGTACCTCAAACCTGGATGTGATCTAACTGGCACCCAGTGGGATTTCTCTCACTCTGGTCATCTGACTCTATGAGTTTGCCATTGCATTTGGCTATAGGGTTTATTTTCTTGGAAGCTGAATCATAGTGATGGCCTAGCTTATGCGTTCATCTAACACTCCTGTTGTACAAGGTTTCTTATTTAGGAACTTAAGTTTTCTTGTTTCACTATTGGTCCAGCTCAATGGTTTGGAAGTTATTTTCCTCCCTTGAGAAGATAGGAAAAAGAGACTTCTAGCTCTCTTTACTTCCCATTATGTACTAACTGCACTGTCTTCTCTGGATTTGGATCCATTCTTAAGAGTCTCTAGCCTTTGCTTTTTCTGCGTGGTTGCTTTCTGAAGTTAATTTAATGTGTAGAAGCACCTGGGTGGCTCAGTTGTTAAGCATCCGACTCTTAGATTTCGACTCAGGTCATGATCACACTGCCTGTGAGACCAAACCCCGAGTTGAGCTCCGCGCTGGGTATGGAGCCTGTTTAAGATGCTCTGTCTCCCTCTCCCTCTGCCCCTCCCCCATTTGCACATTCTCTCTGTATCTCTCTGTCAAAAAAATTAATGTGTATCATTCAGGCACAAGAGACATCATATTTCTGTTTTGCTAAATTAAATCTATTATATAAACCATATTTAATCCTCCTGTTAATTATTTTTGTTTATGGTGTGAAATACGACCGAATTTTATTATTTTCCATATAGATAACCAATTGTCCAAGCAACATTTAGGAAATAATTCAACATATCCATACTGACCTACAGGATATGAAGTTTCCAGGTATGTATGAGTTTACACAGAGATCATTCATAGCCTGGCTGCCCTACCACACTATCCTTAGAGTTTGTCTTACTTTTATTTTTTAAAAAATTTTTAATGTTTACTTATTTTTGAGAGAGAGACAGAGCACGAGCGGGCGAGGGGCAGAAAGAGAGGGAGACACAGAATCCGAAACAGGCTCCAGGCTCTGAGCTGTCAGCACGGGGCCCGATGTGGGGCTTGAACCCATGAACTGCGAGATCATGACCTGAACTGATGTCAGATGCTTAACCGACTGAGGCACCCAAGCGCCTCTAGTTGTCTTACATTTTTTAAAATTCATTCTTGATCTTTTGGGTTTGTCTGAGCTTATCTGACAGCTCCATTCACGGTACATTGGCTGCTTTGAACACCTCCCCTTCTTGCTCAATTGAATTGCTTGCACTTCTCTTGTTAGAATATAATTTTTAAAGCTTCCCTATCCCTTTGTATTTCCTTTAAAAATCCTTGGCCTTGGTATCACATGAATTAAAAAAAAAAAATTCCTGTTATCGCTCTCAAAACTAAGAGTATGTGTCTAATGTATGTTCAACATTATTCTTTTTGCTATTACAATATCTTCCAAGGATAAATTCAAGCTAGTGTCATGACATAAGTCTAGCTTTCTGGTCAGAATTAAATTTGTAAGTCATTTATTTATAAGTCATTCCTAATATTTTTGCTCCCTTTAGAGCAACATAATCATGAGCAAGGCAAATGTTCTCTGGATAGGTATTAAAAACTTTCCCATGGGGCGCCTGGGTGGCTCAGTTGATTGAGCGTCCAACTTCGGTTCAGGTCATGATCTCGCAGTTTGTGAGTTCGAGCCCCGCATCAGGCTCTGTGCTGACAGCTTGGAGCCTGGAGCCTGCTTCGATTCTGTGTCCCCCTCTCTCTCTGCCCCTCCCCAACTCATGCTCTGTCTCTCTCTGTCTCTCAAAACTAAATAAACATTAAAAAAAAATTAAAGAAAACTTTCCTATATCCCACCCTGAAACATTTCCTAATTAATTTTAAAGTAATAAACTTCCTTTCACCTTATCTAAAAATCCACAATCCTCTTCATCCTCCACTTTAAAAAAGACACTAATTTTCCTGGTTTTCCTGAATACTTTGAAGAGTGAATAAGCAGCAGGAGATGGAGCCTCAGCTTAGCCGGAGATGAAGTCTGAGCACGTCTACAGGATTGGTGAGCGGGCTGACCAGAAGCCTATTTCCATGAGGGCCTGAAAAATCCTTGAAGGACTGAACTCTTCCTTGGGGAAGAGAGAACCAGGCATAGTGAGTTTGGTACAGTTGCAAGCCTTTACTTTTCTGAGGGAGGAAGAAATTCTGTGTCAGGTCTGATACTTGGATTTGATTGCTTGGTCAGCAGTACATTCCCTACTTCCTTCTTCCCCATATAGAAAACATATATGAGGGGCGCCTGGGTGGCGCAGTCGGTTAAGCGTCCGACTTCAGCCAGGTCACGATCTCGCGGTCCGTGAGTTCGAGCCCCGCGTCAGGCTCTGGGCTGATGGCTCAGAGCCTGGAGCCTGTTTCCGATTCTGTGTCTCCCTCTCTCTCTGCCCCTCCCCCGTTCATGCTCTGTCTCTCTCTGTCCCAAAAATAAATAAACGTTGAAAAAAAAAATTAAAAAAAAAAAAAAAGAAAACATATATGACATTAAAGCTGAAGAACTCAATAGGAATTTTAGATCATACAGGATAACCTTTCTTCTCAATTCTGGGAATACTTTTATCTTTATTTATGCTAAAAGGGTAAGCCTGCACCCAGACCACCCAGGTTCCAATCTCAGCCTTATCACTTAACTGGGAAACCTTTGGCAAGTTATTTAATTTCTGTGCCTCAGTTTCTTGAACTATAAAATGAAAATAATAAAAGTAGTAACTATATCATAGGGTTATAATGATTAAATGTTAGTATGTGTATATGTATGCTTATGTATATATAAATATGTTTATTTCCCATTTGTCTGCTCTTAGAGCCCAGTAGCTTTGCACACACATAGCATCTGGATTTTGGCTCCTAAATCCCATTCCCTATTAAAAAGAAACCAAGAGTCCTGGAAGAAATGGTTGATTCCAGGTCTGAGGCAGGGAAAGTACAAGATGAACCTGGAGCATCTTTTTGTGCTATGTCAAAAGTCACAGGAACCTGTTTGAAGGAGCTCTCATTGACCAAATGTGTAACAATTTGAACAACAAAATAAAATAAAAACCAAAGGGATATAACCTGTTGAGTAAAGAACAGGGCTGCAATGATAGAGATGATAGATAGATAGATAGATAGCTAAAAAGAAAGTTCATTTTTAAAGTAGAAAGCCATAAAGAAGAAATGAGAGAATTGGAAAATCACAGTAATAATTACGGATGCTAAAACTAGTGGATGAAAGTTTGAGAAATATTTATATTTATATATAACAATATTTACATAGTCTCAGTATCTTTCCACAAGATACCTATTAAGTGCCGAGTACACTAATAACTTGGCAGTGGAGAAATCTGGTTGATCCCATCTTAACCAATGTTAAAGATAATATCACTAATAATGGGACAAATATCATATGCCTTCTGAAGCATTGACAAGAACTCAGTATCACAAAAACAAAAACAAAAACAAACAACTGAGCATCACTTCTCTGGTATTCTTGCCAAATTGCATAGTCTGAATCTAAAATGAATCAGACTAAACAAATCCAAACTGAGAGACTCTACAACACAACTGGCCTGTGCTCTTTAAAAATGTCAATGTCATTTACTACCAGGAAAGACTGAGAAACTGTGCCAGATTAAAGGATGCTAAAGGGGCATGACAATTGAATGTACACATAGTCTTGGATTTTCTTCAGATTTAGATGGAGACATTTTTAAGACAAATGGTGAAATCTGAATGCAGATTAGGTAATGGTATTACATTAATTACAATTTCCATGATTTTAGGAAAAACTCACTAGTGAGATAGAGATAAAATGATAATGTAACTTACTCTTAAATGGTTCACAAAAAAAATTACACATTATAGACACACTTATGGAGGGCGTAGAGAGAAGCAAATACAGTAAAATGTTAACAATTGGTGAATCTGGGTGAATGGTTTCGAGGAGCTCTTTGTATATTTTTGCAACTTTTCTGTCTAAAATTCTGATTTATTACCTTGATTATGGTAATGGTTTCATGGGCATATGTGTATGTGCAAACTCATCAAATTGTATACATTAAATATGTGCAGTTTCTTGTGTATCAATTATACATCAATAAAGTGGAAAAATGTTTAGCTTTAACATATGTAAAAGAGCTTATAACGGTGTCTGGCACGTAATAAGTATATTTGTGTTTGCTGTCATTATAAGGCTAGTTTAGAAGCCTAGGTGAGGCTAGAGAACATGAACATTCTTTTCCTTAGAGTGTCACAAGTCCCAGGAATCCCAGGACTTGTGATAGTTTATTTTAGTGTCTAACATAGCCTATATATTTTTTCATTTGGAAAGAATTGAAAACCATATGATACTAAAGTGGAAAGTAAAAAATAGCTTTTTATTTGAAAAGAATGGAAAGATTTTGTAGGCAGATCATAAACACACCATCTGGTTAACTCAAGAGAAATCCTAAGAGCTTAGATTCCACATTTTTATGAGCCATGTATGGTTTAAGATAGACCCCCATACGCTAAAAATATCTAATCATATTTGTTCTGCTATTCATAAGTTAGTTGAAAATGCCATCAATTTCAGTGCTAACGATTTTGTTTATCCTACCTAAGAATCAGAGTCCATTGTGGTTTGTATTTTTCAAGTTTGGATGTTCAACTGTGTGCAAGACAAATTTCATCATGTAAGTAGTAGCCAAGGTTGGCACAGTGATCTCTAAAATTAAATAAATTTTCGGTTTTTTAAAAATACAGTCACACTCAGTGATCCTCAATCAGGTATAATTTTGCCTTCACGGGATACACTGCAAAGTCTATACACATTTTTGGTTGTCACTACCAGGTGGGAGGAGGGTGAGGAGAGGAAACAATGTTACTGGCATCTAGCGTTAGAAATCAGGGATGCTACTAAATAATCTACAATGTATAGGACAGCCTCCTACAACAAAGACTTACCTCACCCAAAATGTCAATAGTGCCATAAGTGAGAAATCCTGCACAAAATGAATACATTTTCTAAAATGTCAAGCAGTTAAAGTGCTACTAGGGATAGAATAATGCTTCCAGTCCTATCTTGATATAGAATTTTATCAGCTAGCTTTCTGCTTAGTACATAATAAGTATTCAATATGTATTTGTTTTAATCAATCAAGAATGTGTGCTACTCTTATTCTGTGAGTATTTTTTATGGTTTTCCCTTCATTTATCTGTGCACTAAAACTGAACCACATTACCAGCTACCTTGTAAGTATCCCGCCCTTGTCTCAAAATATAGCAAGGGAGAGATCTTTATACAAGATTATAGATAAACTATAATCTTTTTTCCACAGGAAAGTGGAGAAAAGCCAATATCCATAGGAGATTGAATATAAAAGAACATTTGTGTGGCTTCTATTATAACGAAAGGATTTTCAAAGACATTTTAAAGTCATTTATTAGGAAATCTCATTAAAAACAATGCAGGGAGGGGCGCCTGGGTGGCTCAGTAAGTTAAGCGTCCGACTTCAGCTCAGGTCACGATATCAGGTCCGTGAGTTCGAGCCCCGCGTCAGGCTCTGGGCTGATGGCTCAGAGCCTGGAGCCTGCTTCTGATTCTGTGTCTCCCTCTCTCTCTGCCCCTCCCCTGTTCATGCTCTGTGTCTCTCTGTCTCAAAAATAAATAAACGTTAAAAAAAATTAAAAAAAAACGAATGCAAGGATAAGAATCCTACCCTGTAAGGGTTCACATACTGTGCAAATTTTTAAAGCTGCTCAGGCCACAACTGCTTGTCCCGACAAATGGGGGAGGGTAAATCTCTCCCCATCCACCTTTGCGTATTTCGTGCTTGAGGAAAATGATGTAGTAGGAAGTTACTTATCACTGCTGTGCTCCTAAGAAGCATAAGCTTGAAGGTACCTCCATTAAAATGAAGAAACTACAAAGTGCTGAGAGTTCCTTTATACCACATTTGGTTTTATTTCTCATGAGGAAAGGAATTGTCCACAAAACTTTATCAATCTGTGGCAAAACCTCAGGTCATCTGACTGTTTTGGGAATGATGTTTAATGTCTTGTAGTCAATGACTACTTCACATGTCTAGAAATCTTTGAAGTAAATAAGTGATAATTACTTAAGGAATACAGTGGTTACAAAGGAAAAATAAATGATAATTAAGGAATACAGTGGTTACAAAGGAAAAACAAGTATTAATGTTCTTTAGAAACTGTTATCAAATTTCTTATTTGACTGCATTTATTTATGATTTTTAATTGTTTACTATTTTCTAAAATATTCTAGATCTATTACCAGTTCTCCCCACATTTGATATGTTGAGAACAAAATTATTATGCCTGTTTTCAATCCACTGCACTTTTATTTTTATTAACTGTTTTTAAGGAATTAACATTTAGTGAAACAAAACCAAAACCAAAAAACAAAACACCTCTGGACTGCCAGAGGACTTACAATTCAATGCCACAGCCCCTAATCCTCTTTCCCTGCTCATTTCCTGTGCTGCTGCTCTGGGACAACTCCTTTATTTTTGTTTTTCATGTTGTCATCTTTATAGCTAAATAGTATTCCTATGTTGATATTTCTTGTATCGGTTGTAGACATTTACTCCTACTTTTGAAAGGTAAAGATTTGGGGCGCCTGGGTGGCTCAGTCGGTTGTGTCTTACTCTTGGTTTCCACTCAGGGCATGATCTTGCAGCTTGTGGGTTGGAGCCCCGCATAGGGCTCTGCATTAATAGTGTGGAGCCCGTTTGGAATTATCGCTCTCTGCCCCTCCCCTGCTCTTTCTTTCTCAAAAAGAAGTAAACAAACAAACAAAAGGTAAAGATTTAACTACTTAATCTATTCTCTCTCCTCTCAGTGTTAGTATGTTTATTATATTGATTGAAAGTCTTTATAACTTAAGCTGCTGTTTCTTGTTCATCAGCTTTTTTTTGTTTATAGTAGCTCTTGTCTCTCTTGTATGTAATATGAAGCCATTATCACAGCTTCCTTTCCTTTTCTCCTTCCAACCAACTTCTGTCAGCTTCACTTTTGCTTTCTCTTTTAATTTTATGACATCAAGGCTAATGACAACTACATTCTGTACTGTAGCTGTAAACAAATATTCAATGTTTTGTCCATACTGATTCTAAACGTTGAATGTCAGTAAGCAACATTTGCTCTATTGTCACAAGGTAAACATTACTCAGTGGAGAAACATGTGATATGCCAGGACAGCCTTTCCTCTTTCATGGGTCCACTATTTGACCCCACCCTCTGCTACTTAAGAGAGAATGTCCCTCTCAAATTCCATCAGTTCTTCAAAATCAAGCCACTTTTTACTTTGCTTTATATCTGGATGGTGACTTTCTTGATATTTTGTTTTATTTGTTTTTCCTGGAAATCCCAATTGCCTTTCTTTTTCCCTATGGAAGAGAAGACATATGTGGCCTCTTTTATTCATCTACAGCAGGAAATGCTTCTGTTGGAATACATGCTCCTTGGAGCCCACTGAGTTATGTCCTCTGGAGACAGATTGCTTCCAGATCCACCACATCACTGGACTTTTGGTTAGTTGCTGTGTTTGAGAGAGAGAGCAAGAGAGAGAGAGAGTGCGTGCATAAGCAGGGGAGAGGGACAGAGGGAGAAAAAGAGAATCTTAAGCAGGCTCCATGCTCAGCACAGAGTCTGCCTCAGGGTTCGATCTCATGACCCTGGGATCATGACCTGAGCCAAAATCAAGAGTCGGATGCTCAACCAACTGAGCCACCCAGGAGTTCCAGTTGCTGTGTTCTTGTATCCCATGTCTTCTTTTTTTGATTTTTCTCTTGTTTTGCTGGCATAGATCAATACATCTCACACGGATTTCTTGTTTTCTAATTTAGAACATGTTCTTGATTTTCATTTCTGCAAAAAATTTAAGTGATATGCACCCTATCTTCTACTTTAAATGCTCTTACCCTTGTGAACTTAACTTACAACCTCCTTCTTAGATTCCTTACTCAATAAGCACCAATATTCTTTAAAAGGTAGGTGTACTATGAATTCTGTAATTTCGAGCCACCATTGGTTCTCTGTGTGGTCGAATAATGATCCAGATAATATGGAAAAACCTAGTACATGTTTTGCATCCTAAAAGTTGCCAGATTTATACAAATTGATTGTGAATTTGACCAATTTTGTCAAATTGTCTTGATTTGAACAGTGTTTTCCAATGACAGATTAATGCAATTTAAGGTATACAATTTAATCTTTGTAGCTTTGTAAAGAGAAGACCTAAATTATAGCCAGAAATTTTATTTTATTTTTTTCAAGTTTATTTATTTATTTAGAGAGAGCACGACGGAGGGAGGGGAGTGACAGAGGGAGAGAGAGAATGCCTGTCAGTGCAGAGCCCAATGTGGGGCTCGAACTCATGAACCATGAGATCATGACATGAGCCGAAGTTGGATGCTTAACTGATGGAGTTAGCCAGGCGCCCCCAGAAATTTTATTTTTTAGTAATGGACACGAGATAACTTTATTTAGTCTCAGGAAATTAAGCATATTTTAATGTTTAAAATGTTTTTAAGATACTCTTTTTTCATATTAATTATTTCTTATAAATATAGCTTAGAATAGGGTTGATTCAGACGCCTGGGACTAAAGGCAGGTAAAAATTGAGACTTTTAAAAGGTGTCCATAATCCCAGGAATCTTTTCTGCAATAATGAGTAAGGTTGATCAAACCTAAGAGATTTGTCAGAAAGATATAAATAATATAGAAATCCTGGACATCAGTAGAAACTGGAATCTAAAACCAAGAATTGGATAATAGCAGTCCCTAGAGCTGAACAGTCAGGATTCATTGAATAAATAGAAAGTAAGTATCCCAGTTGCCAAGAAATAACAGAGGTAAAGAGGATTACCCACTCAGCAAAGATACTATAGGCTTGTATACAGAGATGCTCTTCAAAATATTTGACAACCAATTGGGAACAGTCCAAGACTAATCAGAGTTGAGACTGACCATGGCTCTGGAACCAGCGCCTAGAGGACCCTGCTGGACAGAGCATTAAGTCTTTAGTGGATGCATTGGTCCAGGTGGGAGGGGAAGTGTGAGGGAACACTGAGGTGTCCCAGATAGTAGCTGTTTCAGTATTTTAACCACATGTATAGCCATGCTGGTAGTCCTAGCCCCCTGAGTTGGTTTCCAACCTGGACCACTTGTAGTGGTCAGAGATCCAGATACTTTTCTAATCATCTCTGTAGGAACTCAGTTTCCAAGGTATTAAGTAAATATCCAGTTCTTCAGAAACTGAGTCACAAGTGTAGAGACTCAGCTGCAGAGGGAAGGTTATGCCACATGCTGGAAAACTTGGAACAAAGGTTAGGTCAGAATAAGCAGCAAAGCCAGACGACTATACTGAATTTGGGCTCTGCATATCTTATTAGTCTGGGGTCAGGGTGGAATCACAGTGAAGGGCAGGCCAGGACCATGGTGGTGGTGGTGGGGAGGCAGTAATAAGAATAACCTGGATTAGAACATGAAGGTCCAGGCACAATATTTCCATGTATTGTTCTCTGAGATCTTACTTATTGTACCAGCTGGGATTTAGTGCAGGAAACAGAAACAAATGGAGGTATTTCAAGCATGAAGGGATGTATTATACAGACTTATGTGCTTAGAAAATCTTTGAAAGGACTCAAAGAGCAGGTTCTAGGCTGGGACGTCAGGAATGACTTCTAGAGCAATACAGAACTGACTCACCAGGAACTGCCCTTGGAGGCCACTACTTGGAAAGACTGAGTTCAAGACACAATACCATGGATACAAATTCCTGGATTCAGCGTTCAGGAATCCAACATGGCTCCTGTTGCCATAGTAACTGCACTCCACCCCCTGAAAGCGGTAGAAAGAACACTGAAGGTGCTGCTGTAAAATAATAAAATCTCACATTTCCATGACATCACCTGCAGCAGAAAAGTAAACAAGAGGAACAGAAAAATAGCTTTTACCTCATTTCTGCCTTCCAAATCTCACTTGAATGTGTCTAATGGACAGAAGTTAAGTCACATCCAGAGTTGTACCTGCAAAGGAGCCAAGACTGCAGGTTTTAGTGTTCTAGCCTCACCTGTCATATAGGCAAGCACCCTAGAGAAGGGTAGAATGCACATTGAGCCAGCCAATCCACATTTATCCACTAAAATGACACACCCATTTTACACTGAGTGGGAACAGAAAAGACCACTCTAGGTGAGGGCCAGATGCTGTGCAGGGGCACCAATTCAAGATCAAACATTTTTCTGTGGTGTTTACAATCACTATGGCCTTGATTTGCTTTTAACAATTAGTACTTAATTGGTCAATCTTTCCCCTTTCAGGAAACTTAATTGACAATTTTATTTTATTTTGCAAGTGGGTAATGTATCCATATTGTTCAAAATTTGAATGTTTCGCAAAGCTTTGTAGAACTGCCCCTCAGTTACTCAGTTATTCTCCTTAGAAATAAACAATCATATTTAAAATATTATCCTTGTACAATCTTCTCTGGATTTTTAAATTTTATTTTTTATATTTTTATTTTAATTTTTTTCATGTTGGCTCCATACCCAACATGGGGCTTGAACTCATGACCCTGAGATCAAGAGTCTCATGCTGTACTGACTGAATCAGCCAAGCACCCCAACAATTGTATCTTTTTTGTGTGTATTTTTCCAGAGCTATTTTATTCATTCATATGCAGGTATATATGTGTATCATAGTCTCCCTCCCCTTTTACACAATGATGACCTTTATGTGCATTACTGTGCACTGTATTTTTTTTAATCATTTCCAGTAGATCTTGGAGATTATGCTATATCACCACAAAAAGAACCTATACATTCTTATTTATAGATGCCTAGTCTTCCATTGTGTGATTCTATACCATAATTTATTTAACCAGCCCCCTATTGGTGGATGTTTAGATTGCTTTTTTCACTACTACAAATCGTGTTTGGAGAAATAATCTTGTACCCCTGCCATTTCACAAGTCTGCAGGCACAGTCATGAGATATTTCTAGATGTGGAAGGTCATCCTAATGTGCTTAGGTTGGGGTCACCACGTGGTGAATCCACTAGGACTTTCTTTAGGACCTGTGATTTCACTTGACTGCTTTCCCCTTAATCCTCCAATGTATCATGATCAACTTGTTCTTAAGTAAATAAAATTCTCCTTTGTATGACAATTTACCATTATCTGTAAAAACAAATTATACATGTACACTTCACCCAGCAATTCCACTAGAACCACCATGATATCTAGCGATAGTGTCTGTTTTAAAAAAAACATTATGGGGGGCACCTGGATAGCTCAGTCAGTTAAGTGTCTGACTTTGGCTCAGGTCATGATCTCATGGTTCTTCAGTTCAAGCCTCATATTGGGCTCTCTGCCATCAGCATGGAGCCCACTTAGGATCCTCTGTACCCCTCTCTGCCCCTCCCCTGCTTGTGTGCTCTCTCTCTCTCTCTAAAATAAAATAAAACATTAAAAAATAAAAAAAAAATTATGGTACAGAGTCAGTTGGTGTACTGTTAGTCATATAAAAGAATGATGAAACTGTTCATAATCTGATGTGAAAAGATCTACTAGAAACATCATTAAGCAAAAGAAGCAAGGTGGAGATAACTATGTAGAGTATGCTAGTTGTGTAATAACAAACAGAGGGACAATATGTAGTCACATTTGATTGTAAATGAATGTTTAAAATTTCTAGAATGGTGCTTACAAAACCAACAACAGTGATTAACATTTGTGGGAGGGAAGGGAGTGCCATGCAAATAGAAGACAGAAGGAGTGAGGGGAGAGGAGGGAAGAAGGAGAAGGAACAATTTTTTTTAAGGACAAAGTATAAAATAAACTTTGAGTAAAATAGTCTAGAAAGCATGGGAAAACTCATATTCCTTTGAAAATTCTGGCAATTCCTATGGTACCCACATACTTCCTAGTTCCTTCTGTCTTCCAGTTCTGCTGACCTTTTTTTCTGTGCTGTTTTACTTCCCATGCAATGTTGTCCCTCTGCCATCCTGTGTCACAGCTGTACATCATCCTGATTCATTTAGTCCCCAAAGCACCCGCACAAGGCTACTTGTAGAACATTATAGTCCAACAAACAAATCCAACTTGGATCCTGTTCTTTTTTTTTTTTTAATTTTTTTAATGTTTATTTATTTATTTTTTTTTTTTTTGAGAGAGAGAGAGAGACAGAGAACAAGCAGAGGAGGGGCAGAGAGAGAGGGAGACACAGAATCCAAAGCAGGATCCAGGCTCTGAGCTGTCAGCACAGAGCCCGATGTGGGGCTTGAACTCACGAGCTATGAGAGCACGACCCGAGCCAAAGTCAGCCGCTCAACCGACTGAGCCACCCAGTCTTAAAATTCCCTCAATCACTCCCTCTTCATGACTATTTCTCCACAGAACCTTGGACCTGGGTACTTGTCTCCTTTTTGGTCTTCTCTCCTGTCCTCTAGTTTTTTCTCCCAAAATTTCCATGAGTTTCTTGGGCAAAGCAATTTGGCTCTCTCTTTGCCTCTCAGTCCAATCTAGAAGGATTCCACCAGCCAAACCAAAGCAGCCTTTAAGATATGTGTAGTGTGTGGTGTGTGTATGTGTTAAATTTTTATTTTGAAATAATTTTAGATTTAACATAGAAGTTGCAAAAGTAATACAGAAAGTTTCTGAATATCTGTCACCCTCATGTCCTTAGTGTTAACATCTTGCATAACTGTACATTTATCAAAGCTGGGAATTAACATGAGTGCAATATTGTTAAATTAATGATAGTCTTTATTTGGATTTCATCAGATTTTCCATTAATGTCCTCTTTCTGTTCCAGGATCCAATTCCAGATCCCACATTGTATTTAGTTATCACGTCTCCTTAAGTCTTCTCTGGCACTTTCCCAGTCTTTCCTTGTCCTCAAAATGTTGAAACTTTTGAAGAGTACTGAAACTTAGAAGAGTGCAGTCCTTTTGTAGCATGTCCTTTAGCTCATACCTGATGATATTTTACTGATTATTGAGGCTATGCATTTTTTAGCTAAAAAACTTCCCTTGGAGGGTATATAATGTCAATGTGTAAAGTAGTTTCGGAATTGCTAACCCATAAACTTATGAGAAACAAGTTTACTAATCAGGGTACAGTACCTGGTGCAATTTTTTCTTTAACCTTACAGTAGACAGTCAAAATACTGGCTTCCAAAGTTACTCTTAGGTTAGTTCTTTTCTGCTCCATGCCCTGCAGTGTTCTTGTATTATTGACTCATAATACACTTAGGTTCACTTTTTTAAGTTTATTTATTTATTTTGAGAGGTGGGGGTAGGGACAGACAGAGAGAATTTGTGCTGTTAGCGCAGACCCTGATGTGGGTCTTGAACTCACAACCTGAGATCATGACCTGAGATGAAATTAAGAGTCGGTCGCTTAATCAACTGAGCCACCAAGGTACTCCCCTCTTTTTTTAAGTTTATTTTACTTAGGTTCATTTTTTAATAATATGTATTCCATTTTGGGCTTCCTTCATAGTCTGGTCAAAAAATTTTTTTTTTAATTTACACTAAGATGTGTTTTTAAACAAAGTATATTCTGTTTGGGAGAAAGATTCTATAGGTAGCTCACTTACAGCAGAGAGCAAACTAGGTTAGGTCCAAGGATGTAATTTGTCCACACAGAGGTTTTTGTTGTTGTTGCTGTTGTTTTAACAATTGTAAACTCCTTGCCAATATTGAAAAATTGGAAATTTCATACAGAAAGTCCAAACTGACAGCTTTGTTTAAAAAAATCATATCTATCTACACTGATCCTGCCTTCCTATACATCAACATTTCCAACTCATAGGTCTGTTGTGGGACAAGGAGGCTCCCCTAGAGGACTTTAGGGGCTCCTGCAATTGAGAAAAGGTGCTCAGGAAGATGGAGTGAGGGACACCAGGAAAAGGCAAGATTACAACCCACGTCCACCGACCTGAGCATTCCTCTCAGTACACCACATTCCCTCTGAGCACTGATATCAAATTAATAAAGTTATACCCTTTCAGGGGGAAGTTTAGTAGGTATAGTGGCTGAAAATAGAGGCTGTGAAGTTTGATGGTAGTTCAAAGTTCAAACCCTGACCCTCTACTTAACTAATGTATGATTTTCCTGGTCTCTCTAGCTCCTTAGGACTTCAGTGGCATTATCCGTAAGACAGTAATAACACTTTGCACCTTAGGATTGTTGTAAGGTATATCTAAGCTAATATCCCTCCTTTAGTCTTCTCAAACTGTATAACTGCCCAAATGTTGACTTATGTGTTGAAGAGTTCACTGCAGTTGCTACCTTACAGAGAAGACTGCTCTTCAGAAGGACAGTTTGTTATCAAGATCAGGAAACAACCAGAACATTGACAATTCTGACACAACAGAGCAGGTTCGAAATGAGGAAAAAGATACTCAAAGGGCTAAGTAGTGAGTGTGATGTGATGGGTTACTCTCCATTTAGACAGGAGAGATCATACCCACAGAAAAATGTTAGGCATCCAAGACAGAGCATGCTAGCCTAGAGAAAGATCCTGAGAGGAACAGCACATCTCTTCCTTACATATCAGATGGCCAGACTCTCCTCATCTTATTTTTTATTCAGGAAAACTGGAGTGGATCTCTTAGAGATATTGATCCCCTTTAATTCAGTGAGGCTATGGGCATTTGAGCTGGGAGTTGTGCAGTGTCAAAGTATTGATTCTGGGGCAAGTGGTCAGTAGCTATTTTGATGTAATTATTCCTCTGATTCATAAATTCTGCTGGACTAAAGCATCATGACAGTCAAAGCATTTATTGTCACACTTTGCCTTCATTCAACCAACTGTGAGTTAGGAAATGGGGAGTCTTTTGACATGTCTCTCTCACTCTAGGATTGTTGAACCAATTACTAATTCTACTTTTAAAACCTCTCACATCAGCCACTGCTGTGAATTTCTTTGCCACCATGCCAGTTTAGGTTACTATTCACTCTTCTGAATCCTGTTTCAGCCTACTTTAACATTTCCTCTTCCTGGGACCCTTTTCCTTTGGTTCTCACCATTCAGATTTTAGTCCTACTGGCCTCCCCTGGCCACATTATTGTAAGTAGCCTCCTCCTGGTCACCAGATCAGATTTTCTCTTTTACGTCCTTAATTGCACTCAAAAATACCCCAAATCATCTTGTTTTTTCATTGTTTATATTACACTAGAATATACCCTCCGTGAGAGTACAGAGACTGTAATTGTCTTTTCCACCCTGTACCCCCACAACGTAGAAGTGTCTGGTATTGTTGAATGAATGAATAGATGAATGACCTCCTAGTTGGTCTTCATATTCTGCCCTTGTAGAGTGAGGCAAGTGAGGCAGTGGTCTTAGGTACAAAATTTTAAGGGATGCCCAAAACCTCAGTAATCAAGATAAATCATATTTTAATGAACTAATTTTAAAAAATCAGAATAGGGGTCGCCTGGGTGGCTCAGTCTGTTAAGTGCCCGACTTTCGATTTTGGCTCAGGTCATGATCTCACAGTTTGTGAGTTTGAGCCCCATATCGGGCTCTGCACTGACAGCATGGAGCCTGCTTGGGATTCTCTGTATGTCTGTCTCTCTTTCTCTCAAAATAAACATTAAAACATTTTTTTTAAAGATCAGAATAAATGCAAAATCGGTGTAAAAAACATCAAAATTTTAACTAAGGGCAGCATCTGTACTCCCACAATCCTGTTGTACTTTTCTCAAGCTCATCCCAGTCCTGGTTCCAGTAAAACTTTGTTCACAAAAACAGGCAGCTGGACTGTAGGCCACTATTTGTAGATTTGATTTTTCCAAGTCTTGCTTTAAAATATGACTTATCTTGGGGTGCCTGGGTGGCTCAGTTGGTTAAGCGACCGACATCGGCTTGGGTCATGATCTTGCAGTTTGTGAGTTCGAGCCCCGTGTTGGGCTCTGTGCTGACAGCTCAGAGCCTGGAGCCTACTTCAGATTCTGTGTCTCCCTCTCTTTCTGCCCCTCCCCCGTTCATGCTGTGTCTCCCTCTGTCTCAAAAATAAATAAACTGTGTTTCCCCTTCTCTCTACCCCTTCCCTGCTTACGCTCTGTGTCTCTGTGTCTCTCAATAATAAAAAAAATTAAAAAAAAATTTTTAAATAAAAAATAAAATAAAATATGACTTATCTGAAAAAAAGTGAAGTATCATTTATCCGGCTTACTGAGTGTTTTGGCAGGTCTTTAAATTTTGCATCCTAGGGATGCCTGGGTGGCTCAGTTGATTGAGGGTCCGACTTTGACTCAGGTCATGATCTCACGGTTCGTGAGTTCAAGCCCCACGTCAGACTCTGTGCTCACAGCTCAGAGCCAGGAGTCTGCTTTGGATTCTGTGTCTCCCTCGGTTCCTGCCCCTTCCCCATTTGTTCTCTCTGTCTCTCAAAAATAAATAAATGTAAAAAAAAATTAAATTTTGCATCCTAGGTGAGCACCTTAGCGTTTCTCTCTAGTTGGGTCCTGCTTGTGGCTTTTAAATTATCTGTTCACAAAGAGCCAGAGTGGTCTCTTTACAGGCAAATCAGATCATATCACTCCATTGCTAATGGCTTTCCTTTGCACTTAATATATTTTCCAACTCTTTTTTTTATTAAGTTTTATTTATTTTGAGAGAGAGAGAGAGAGAGAGAGAGCGCGCGTGCGCACAAGCGGGGGAGGGGCGGAGAGAGAGAGAGAGAGAGAGAGAGAGAATCCCAAGCAGGCTCAGCACAGTCAGTCCTCGAACCTACGAACTGTGAGATCATGACCTGAGCTGTGATCAAGAGTCTAATGCTCAACTGAGCTACCCAGGCACCCCCCTTTGCACTTATCATAAAGTCCAAAATTCTTCGTGTGGCCTACACTTACAGTTCCTACAAATGCTGGCCCCTGCCTTGCTCTTGAACCTCACTCCCATTGCCTACTGAACTGCAGGGGCACCAGTTAGAACAAGCCAAATGCCCCACAGCCTTCCTATAGAATATTCTCTGCCTAGAATATTCTCTTTTCCAAGATACACCTAAATACTGATACTTCCCTTTTCAGTTTCACATGTCAGCTGGACTTTAACATCTGTGGAAAGCCTGGCCTGACTGTCCAGCTTCCCCTGTCACTTTTTCATAGCGCCACGGTTTTTCCTTCATACACTTATCACATTTGCAATCGTGTTTAGTGTGATGATGATTTGGTTAATGTCTGTCTGCTTACTTGATTGTAAACTGCAAGGAGCAGAGATTATGACAGTCTCTTTATTCAGTTGTTTCTGTCATCTGTACTCTATCACATGCCTTGTACGTATGTAGTAAGTGCTTAATAAACACCCAACTCAGTGACCCGGGGCATAATAAATTTTCAACAAATGTTTGCAAAAGTATTATTAGAAAGGTAACTCAGCGTGTGAAAGCAAGAAGAAAAGCAAATGAACTTTCCATGCACTTTAATGAACTTCCAATTAGTTCCCACTGTTTTGTTTGCTTTTTACGCTGTGACTTCTTTGATCTCAGGCTGCAATCCTATGCTTATCTTTATCATATCTGTAGCTTCCAAAGTGTCTATCCTTACTGCACAGCACCCTGATGATTTTATTTATTTATTTATTTATTTAAACGTTTATTTATTTTTGAGACAGAGAGAGACACAGCATGAACGGGGGAGGGGCAGAGTGAGGGAGACACAGAATCTGAAACAGGCTCCAGGCTCTGAGCTGTCAGCACAGAGTCCTGACACGGGGCTTGAACTCACGGACTGTGAGATCATGACCTGAGCCGATGTCGGCCGCTTAACCGACTGAGCCACCCAGGCACCCCTCACCCTGATGATTTTATGATGTTCAACAAGTGTCAAAGATAAGTGGATCAAGTATCCTTTCAATTAATGCCATACTGAGCTTTTCTCCATAAATAATGGCTGCTCACACTGAAAAGGCAGTTTGATTTTCTATAACTATTTCCCTATGATTATTCTATATCAAATTCAGAAAATGGAAGATGTTCAACATATTTCATTTCCCGTGAATGTGGTTTGCCCAAGAAGGAAGAACTGAACCCATGAAAGGGTAGTGGGTTTTCGATTCCATGAGATTCTTTTTTTTTTTTTTTTAATGTTTATTTATTTTTGAGACAGAGAGAGACAGAGCATGAACAGGGGAGGGGCAGAGAGAGAGGGAGACACAGAATCTGAAGCAGGCTCCAGGCTCTGAGCTGTCAGCACAGAGCCCGATGCGGGCTCAAACTCACAGATTGTGAGATCATGACCTGAGCCAAAGTCGGAAGCTCAACCGACTGAGCCACCCAGGCACCCCTAGATTCCATGAGATTCTAATCGTATGGTCTAGCCCTCTGTAGATGGGGCTCCATAAATGACTCTGATGCTAACCACACATAAAATGACATTTGGAAACTGCTGATTTTGTTCAGTTTTATTTTTAAAAAAATTTTTAAATGTTTATTTGGAGAGAGAGAGGGGAGAGAGAGAAAGAGAGAACAAGTGGGAGAGGGGCAGAGAGAGAGGGAGAGACAGAATCGCAAGCAGGCTCTTTTCTGCCAGCACAGAGCCCAACATGGGGCTCAGTTTCACGAACTGTGAGGTCTTGACCTGAGCCGATATCAAGAGTCACCAAGGCGCCCTGCTGATTTTGTTCAGTTTTATAATTTAACACAGTACTGAGCTGGGAAGCTTTAGCAGCTTACATATGGTTACTAGATAGTGACAAATTTGCACTGGAAAAGAATTATTTTGGAGGGGGGAAGAAGGAGACTATCAGTGTTTTATTTTTTCATTGTGGTATGTATTTTTTAAACATTTTACTACGAAAAATTTCAAACACACAAAAGTTGAGAGACTTTTCATAGTAAACATCTGTACACTGACCACTTAGATTTTACCATTAGCATTTTACTATTTTTGGTTTATTACTCATCTATTTTGATCCATCCATCCATCCATGTATCTTTTTTGATGCATTTCAGAGTAAACTGCACACATCAGTACATTCTCCCAAACACTGCATCATTCATATGAAATAATTTGTTTGACTTGTTTTTACACTGTATCACTCCCTTTCCTTAGGAAAGGAAGTGGCAAGAAAACCATGAGGGTAGCAGAAGAAAAATGGTAAAAACATGTAAAAGAGGAAAGCAAGAAACACTGACACATTTAGAGATGATCAACTCCAATTTCTGAAGTGAAAAAAAAAACTAGTAAATTTATGCAGGTTACTCTAGAGATTAATTTTTTAAAAACAGTACCTCCTAGTGGTGTCTGGGTGGCTCCGTTGGTTGAGTGTCCAACTTCTGCTCAGGTCATGACCTCCAGTTAGTGGGTTCCAGCCCTGCATCCGGCTCTGTGCTGACAGCTCAGAGCCTGGAGCCTGCTTTGGATTCTGTGTCTCCCTCTCTCTCTGCCCCTCCCCTGCTTATGCTCTCTCTCTGTCTCTCAAAAAATAAAATAATAAATGTTAAAACAAAACAAAACAAAAAGACAGTACTTCCTAGGTAGGTATTCACTTCATGGGGTCTGATCTCTGGCACTGGAAGCAATATTTAGACAGTGTTTCCCCACATAAGTCATCATATTCACATCTCATATATACACATCTCTAACAGTCCTACCTCTGGCCTTTTTCCAGGACACTAGGGTACCAGTGATGTGAAACAAAACTATCTGGAAAAATTGGGGGGGGACTCTACTCTCTTCTCAGTAATGAGAAACAAATGTGGACTATGCTGTTTTCTCCTTACAGTGAATATTTTTTATCTTTAAAAAGTTGTAATAAAATGCACATAAAACTCACCATTTTAATAATTTAAAACACTTTCATTTTTACAACAGTTTTAGATTTACATAAAAATTGAGCAGATGGTACAGAGAATCCTCATACACCTTCTCCCCTGCATTGTTTCTCCTCAGGTTACCATTTTGCATTAGTATGGCATATTTGTTATAGTAAATGAAACAATACTGATAGATTGTTATTAACTAAAGTCCGTGGTGTACATTAATGTTCCCTCCTTGTGTTGTACAGTTCTACTATAGATTTTGACAAATGCATAATGTCATTTATCCATCATTACAGTATCACACAAAATAGTTTCATAACCCGAAAAATCCCATCCTCTACCTATTCATCATTCCTTCCTCTCCACCAATCACTGGCAACCACTGATCTTTGTACTCTCTCCATGGTTTTACTTTTCTAGAATGTCATATAGTTGGATCAGACAGTATGTAGTCTTTTCATTTTGGCTTCTTCCACGTAGCAATATTCATTTAAGTTTCCTCCGCATCTCTCATAGCTTGGTAGTATACTTCTTTTTAGCACTGAATAATAATCCATTGTATGGATGTACCACAGTTTGTTTATCTAGTCACTTATTGAAGGACATGTTAGTTGCTTCTAGGTTTGGGTGATTATGAATAAAGCTGCAGTAAATATTCTTGTATAAGCTTTGTGTAGACAAAAGTTTTCAACTCAATTGGGTAAATACCTAGGGTGTGATTGCTTCATCATAGGGTAAAACTGTGTTTAGCTTTGTGAGAAACTGCCAAACTGTCTTCCAAAGGGGTTTTGCCATTTTGAATTCTTACCAGCAATGAATGAGCGTTCCTGTTGTTTCACATCCTTACCAGCATTTGGTATTGTCAGCTTTTTGGAGTTTAGCCATTCTAATAGGTATGTAGTAGTATCATCTTAACCACTTTTTAATAAAATTTTGAATATTGATTTCTATTTAAAAAAAATTTTTTTGAGAGAGTGAGTACATATGTACACACATGCAAGTGGTGGAGGGGCAGAAGGGGAGGGAGGGAGAGACTCTTAATTAAATCTCTCAGCTTAGAGCCTGACACAGGGCTTGATCTCATGACTGTGACATCATGACCTCAGATGAAGTCAAGAGCTGGTCGCTTAATGGACTGAGCTACCCAGGCACCCCCATCTTAACCCTTTTTAAGTGCATAATTCAGTGGCATTAAGTACATTCATAGTGTTGTGGAATCATCACCACCGTCCATTCTCAGAACTCTTGTCATCTAGCAAAAGTGAAACTTTTATACCTATTAAGATAATTCCCCATTCTTCCCTGTCCCCAGCCTCTGGTTTTCTCTCCCTATGAATTCTACTTTCTGTTTTTACAAGTTTGTCCACTCTAAATACCTCATGTAAATGGAATCATATACAGTATTTGTCTTTTTGTGACTGGCTTATTTCACTTAGCATAATGTCCTCAAGGTTCATCCATATTTTACCATAAGTCATTCCTTTCTTTTTAAGGCTGAATAATATTCCATTATTATTTATCCATTCATCCATTACTGATGGACACTTGGGTTCCCACCATACTTTAACTATTGAATAACACTGCTATGAACATGGGTGTACAAATACATAAGAATTGCTGGATTATATGATGATTATATTTTAACTTTTTGAGGATCCTCCATATTGTTTTGCACAGTGGCTGTACCATTTCACATTTCTACAAGAGTGTACAATGGTTCCAATTTTCTTTTTCCTTTCTTTTCCTTCCTTCCTTCCTTCCTTCCTTCCTTCCTTCCTTCCTTCCTCCCCTGTCTCCCTGCCTCCCTTCCTTTCGAATGTGTGATGGTACAATCTTAGGGCAGCAAGAGTTAGGGGAAAAGGAACGTGAGGCAGGGAAGAAGAGAAAGCAAATACAAGCTGTTGTATTAGCAGTCTGGCCAGTTTCACAATGAAACATGGATGACTGCTCATTCACATAGGATATATTTCTAACAGGCTCTTTGGAACTAGAGTGTTTTCAAACAGTCTATCAAGGAGAGAAATTATCAAGCAACTCCTTTCCATCTCCTACGCCTCAGTGGTCAAAGTTTGCCACATGGTACATTAACTTCCCTGTACTTGTTGGTTGTGCAGCCCAGCTTGTCCAGGTAGCTGCTGCAGAAACTAGATACTACACCTTACATTAAGACACCTCATTAAAAGGTTCCAATTTCTTCACGTCCTTATCAATACTTATTTTCTGGGTTTTATTTTTTTTCCTTTTCATAGTGGCCATCCTAATGAATGTGAAGTTGCATCTCGTTGTTTTGTCCTGAGAGTGAATTTTAATGATACACATACTGGCTGTCAATATCAGGCCAGATAGAAGTAATTTATAGGAGATCCGCCTTTCCATTAGAAATCATTAGAACTTGATCATCTTCTATTTTGGGATAAAGCAAATCTGTCCATAAACTTCTGTAGGGAAGTTAATTTGGGCATTAGGCTGATAATTTATTTATTTATTTTATCTTAGAGATTCTTTTATTGTTGTCCAACTTTCTTTCCCTTTAAATTTTGTTTCCTTTATTACATCAGGCATTTGTTTTATGCAACGTTTGTATATGGCTCAATTGTGTGTGTGTGTGTGTGTGTGTGTGTGCGTGTGTGTGTATCGGTTCCAGGTTTTACTGGAGTGTGTTATAAATGTGCTCAAATTCTAGCTCCCATGGCATAACCTCAACCACCCATTCAGAGTCCCCCTATTTACCAGGGAATCTTTAGGGAGAGCGTTTGCTTTGTCAGCTCTAGAATCAGTTTTGCCTCTGTCTCTGCTCTTGTGTAGCTGCAGGCACAGGCTTCTATCCAGCCAGAGCCCCTGCTCATTCTGCCAATCATCACCTGCAGTCCTGGGCCACTGGCCCTTTGCCATCTTAGCTTCTACCGGTTTCCTAAAGACTGGCCCCCACCACCAGTGGCTGCATAAGGGAAAGAGGGGTGAGTCTGAGAAAGTGCTCTCTTTCTATGCTTATTTCTTATTCTTTCCTTGTTGCAATGACTTCCATTAAGTTCCAGAACTTCCAGTACTGTGTTGAAAAGGAGTAGTGAGAGTAGGTGTCCTTGATTACTGCCTGATTTTAGAGGGAAAAGATTCAGTCTTTTACTGTTAAGTATGCTGTTAGCAGTAGGTTTTTGTTTTTGTTTTTATAGATACTTTTTACCAAGTTGAGGAAATTTCCCTCTATCTTTGGTTGGCTGAGAGTTGTTGTTTTCTTTTTTTTTAATTTTATTTTTGGGGCGCCTGGGTGGCTCAGTCGGTTAAGCGTCTGACTTGGACTCAGGTCACGGTCTCGCGGTCCGTGAGTTCGAGCCCCGCGTCGGGCTCTGGGCTGATGGCTCAGAGCCTGGAGCCTGCTTCCGATTCTGTGTCTCCCTCTCTCTCTGCCCCTCCCCCGTTCATGCTCTGTCTCTCTCTGTCTCAAAATAAATACACTTTAAAAAAAATTAAAAAAAATTTTTTTTTTATTTTTTAAAATTTACATCCAAATTAGTTAGCATATAGTGCAACAATGATTTCAGGAGTAGATTCCTTAGTGTCCCTTACCCATTTAGCCCATCCCCCCTCCCACAACCCCTCCAGTAACCCTCTTGTTTGTTCTCCATATTTATGAGTCCCTTCTGTTTTGTCCCCCTCCATGTTTTTATATTCTTTTTTTCCCTTCCCTTATGTTCATCTGTTTTGTCTCTTAAAGTCCTCATATAAGTGAAGTCATATGATTTTTGTCTTTAACTGACTAATTTCACTTAGCACAGTACCCTCCAGTTCCATCCATGTAGCTGCAAATGGTAAGATTTCCTTCTTTTTGATTGCCGAGTAATACTCCATTGTATATATATACCACATCTTCTTTATCCATTCATCCATCGATGGACATTTGGGCTCTTTCCATATTTTGGCTATTGTTAATAGTGCTGCTATAAACATGGGGGTGCATGTGTCCCTTCGAAACAGCACACCTGTATCCCATGGATAAATGCCTAGTAGTGCAATTGCTGGGTGGTAGGGTAGTTCTATTTTTAGTTTTTTGAGGAAACTCCATACTGTTTTCCAGAGTGGCTGCACCAGCTTGCATTCCCACGTTGCTTTTTTTTTTTTCTTTGAATGGATGTTGTGTTTGGTCAAATGCTTTTTCTGTGTTAGGCCCCCTTTCTGAGTCCACATTTCTGATTCCAGCAAATTCCTCTTTCCAAAGTGATTGTCATTGGGAATTTCTACTTTCTTCTTCTTCTTTTTTTAATCTTTATTTATTTTTGAGAGAAAGAGAGTGCATGATCTGGGGAGATGCAGAGAAGGCGGGAGTGGGGGACGGACAGAGGATCCAAAGCGGCTACATGCTGACAGCAGATAGCCCAATGTGGGGCTTGAACCAGGAACCATGAGATTATGATCTGAGCTAAAGTCAAATGCTCAACTGACTGAGCCACGCAGGTGCCCCAAGGAATTTCTACTTTCTTTAGGCAATCACCACCTGTGCCCGAAATGGCTTGGCTGGAGGCCCTCAAAAGTCCATCACTTCAAAATAGACTAGCCTTGAAAATCAGTGTATTTTCAAAGTTAGAAGTATTTGTTTTTGGAGTGCGTGGCTGGCTCAGTTGGTAAGGCATGCAACTCTAGACCTCAAGGTAGTGAGTTCAAGCCCCACTTTGGGTGTGGAGCCTACTTAAAAAAAAAAAGAAAAAGTCTTGGTTCTTAACTCCACCTGCAGAACAAAATCAACACAGTTGATGCTAAACTTCATCCAGTCTTGGCCAGTTTCATTTTTATGATCACTTCAATTTAAGGAAACTTAAGCTGGGTCCTGAAACACTTGACTGCAGTCTTTGAGACCTCAGCAAGCGCTCAAACAAAAGTACATATTCACAAAAACAAGCAATAAGTTACACTGAAGAGTGCTTGTGAAACACTTGTTTTGCAGGATTCTGTTGATAGGAGTTTGTGAAATGCTGGTTAAAGAAGGTTAAATAGGATTGTTGATCACAGGAGGTCTCAGAGCTTTTGGTATGCTAATGTGTATTATAAATCTTCCAAGAGGAGAAATATAGGGGGACTTGGTTCCTAAATTTCTTTGATTATGGAAGTGTTTTATTTTACAACATCTTCTGGGTAAATAGCTTTGGAAAATTCTGGTTTATAGGTAAAAGCAGTCTAAATTCATAGAGAGAAAAGAATGATTTTTTTCCTAATCAAAAAAATGTAACACAGGCTAACAGATAACAACTGTGTCTCAATTTTTTCATTATAGTACAACACTGAAGTACACCAAGTTTAAATTTAGTGTTCAGGTTGTTTGTTTTCCCTATCAATAAGATGAGGAGCTTGATTTGCATTCAAGGCCTATTCAGGTACCCTTTCAGATTAATGGAAAAGTGTGGCCCAAATGAATCTTGACAGAAAATAACTTTGTTTTTATTTATTCTATTTTATTTCATTGTTTATTTATTTTTGAGAGAAACAGAGACAGAGTGTGAGTGGGGGAGGGGCAGAGAACAAGGGAGACACAATCCAAAGCAGGATCCAGGCTCTGAGCTGTCAGCACAGAGCTGATGTGGGGCTCCAACTCACGGACTGGACTGGGGGATCATGACCTGAGCCAAAATCAGACACTTAGCCAACTGAGCCACCCAGGCGCCCAAGCAGAAAACAACTTTGAAATGGCAGTTTTTAGTTTCTGCTTGTGTCCTGAGATAACAAAACACTTTTATAATGACACCCCAGTTACATTTAGATTTGATTATTTGCATTACTGTATTTACCTCAAGACACTGAAGTTCTGAGCAGGAGTCTGGGTTCTGGAGTCAAACTGCCTGAGTTCAAAGTCTAGCTTGCTGTTATTCCCTCCTCATAAGTTATGAGACCTGGATCAAGCCACTGAACTCCTTTGTTTCCATTTTTACAGTTTACAAGTACTTTCATAAGTTTTACAATTTACAAGTCTTGTAACAAACCTAAGTAGGGCAAATAATTTTATCATTGCCAATTGACACTGGTGGAAATTTCTCAGAATGTATCATAGAGCTGATAAATGAGGCCACAGTGACTCAAAATCAGGTATTCATTTAGACTTTAATATTTGGGGGTATTTTTTCACTTTATTATATATTGTCTCCCAACAATAGATTAAAATGGCATATTTGCCACCTGGGTGGCTCAGTCTGTTGAGTGTCTGACTTGGGCTCAGGTCATGATCTCAAGGTTTGTGAGTTCCAGCCCCGCATCAGGCTTGCTACTGTTGGCACAGAGCCCACTTTGGATCCTCTGTCCCCCTCTCTCTGCCCCTTCCCTGATCATATTCTCTCTGTAAAAAATGAATGTACATTTAAAGAAATGGCATATTTGCCACATTCCACAATGGAATGAATACATTATATGAGTACAATTTTGGGGGCACTGGGGAGGCTCAGTTGCTTAAGCGCCTGGCTCTTGATTTCCCTTCAGGTCATGATTTCATGGTTTGTGGGACTGACCCCCCAAATGGGCTCTGCACTGACAGCACAAAGCCTGCTTGGGGTTCTCTCTCCCTGCTTCTAGGTCTCCAGCCCCCCTGTGCATATTCTCTCTCAAAACAAACAAAATAAACCACCAAAACTTTGCGTACAAATAAACAGGTTTAAGATATAGTTGGGATAGTTTATGAAGATTCCTTAATGAAGTGTGCAGGAATGTGGGAAGACAACTTTCATAACTTTTATTGATCACCTACTATATGTCAGATGCTATTCTACACGATGCTATTTTACATGATTCTTAATTCTCACAACAGCACTTTAGGTTTTAAGAATTTAGGCTTTCCAAGATAACTGAATGATCCCAAGACACACAGAACATAAGTTCTCTATCCTCATTGTGGTGCAGGAATCTACACGTGATAAAATGTGTGATAGAATTATATACACAACATATAAATGTCAAGTCCCTGCTTTTGACAGTGTACTAAACTTATGTAACATGTAACTGTTGGGGGAAACTGAGTAAACTGGACCTGCCCTACCTTTGAGGAGTATTGGTCAGGTATTTTACAGGAGTCCCTCAATTTGAGTTTGTCCATTTTTTTTTTTTTTTTTGACAGATAAGGCTTATGGATAGGTTTTGGGGAAGCAGACCACAGAGGTCTGTACTGTATTTGCAACTGTGAATCTAATAATTATTTTTAAATAAAAAGATTAAAAATGCATTGCTAGTAGGTATGCTTAATAAATTTACTTGACTATAGTCTTTTCTGGTCTCACAACACCCTACACACCTATTAACACTTCACGTAACTTGACTTGTTTGGGATGGGGATAAGACACTAATTTATATGCTTCCAGCATAGAACTCTTTGGTAGCACTTCTGTTCAACAAAAAGATCTGGGAATGGCGGCGTGCAATAGACATCGGGTCCAAAGGTCGTTTGGTTTCTCCCAGTCCAGACCAGAGGTTTTTCAGACTGCTTACTTGTAGACTAGAGCCGTGGCTCAAACCCTGGGTCTCCTTACGGCCACCGCCAAACAGCTGCACCACTCCTGCAGGGAACCGTCCAGATGCAGCTGGAAACGCCGCAAAGGGCCTCGGCGCGTCTCACACTAGTCCCACGGGCCGGGGTCCCCGCCTAGCGGAAACACAGGGAGCCCAACCCCCACCGCCAGGAGCAAGGGAGCGGGGCGGGGCTCAGGCATCCGCCACTCCCCACACTCAGGGAAAAAAAAAAAAAGGGACATTGCGGACGCGACGCTGGCGGGAGCCAGGGCGCGTGGCAAGCGCGAGCCCTCCCGCGCATGCTCCAGCCGCTCGCCGCCCGCCCCCTCTCCGGGTCCCGCCTCTTTCGTTCGCTGTCCCCCTCCCCCGCCAACCTCCCTCTGAGCTTGGTCCCTCCGGGCGCGCGGCCGACGTCCCGCGTGCGTGCCGGCGCCTGACTTCACTTCCGGCTAACGCGCTCCGCTTGCCCCCTGGCCCCGGATGGTGACTGGCGGTGGTGCTGCACCTCCCGGGACTGTCACTGAGCCGCTTCCCAGTGTGATTGTGCTGAGCGCAGGCCGGAAGATGGCGGCTGCGGCTGCGGCGGCCTCGGGCTCGGGCTGCTCCTCGGCGGCGGGGGCGGGAGCGGCCGGGGTCTCGGAGTGGCTGGTGCTGCGGGACGGCTGCATGCGCTGCGACGCCGAAGGGCTGCACAGCCTCTCCTACCACCCGGCGCTCAACGCCATCCTGGCCGTCACCAGTCGCGGGACCATCAAAGTCATCGACGGCACCTCGGGGGCCACTCTGCAGGCCTCAGCGCTCAGCGGTGAGTGTGCGGCACGCCGGGCGGGGGCCGGGCCCGCCGCGGGAGGAGCGGGGCCCGCGGGATGCCGGAGAAGGAAGCCGCCCAGCCCCGGGGCTCGGCCTTGGGAGGAGGGGAAGCGGCGTGACGGGAATGGGGTAGCGCTGGGCAGGGCTGGGGGGCTCAGGCCTGGCTGTGACCCGAGGCCCGGAAGCTGATGGAGGAGGACCGTAGGACTTGGCTTTTTCAGCGGCTGCAGCTGGGAAGAAAAGACTGGCGAGTCGGGGAGTGGTGGGAGTTGCCTTCGGGCCTTGAGCGTCCGGTGTAGGTTGGTCCTCTGGGAGGGGTGAGGAGGCCTCGGAGCTCTGCACCTGAGAAGGCCAGACGCCCGGTCAGTCCTGGAGAAGGTGTCGGTGATGCCTTCTGCCAGATCAGAGAGCCAGCGGGTCGCAGGGTTGGGCCCGACGTGAGAGCCTGGTGGCCAGAGGCGAGCGTCGGAGCCAGCATGTAAGCCCTCCCCTCTGGTAGAGAGAAGTGAATACTCGACTGTTCGTAGGATCCGCAGGTGCAGGGATGTACGGCGGGCTTCGCACCGGGGGTGGGGGTGGGGTGCGCCTGGAGTGGGGGTGGGGAGGCAAGTAGGCGGGCCAGCTGCCTGAACGGTTCCGTCGAAGACTTTAGGACGGACGCCATGGAAGACTAGACCTTGTTCCCTAGTTCGGGGCTTCCAACTTCTGTTCCCCAGTGATGAGCAGCTCAGGACCTGCGGTGTATGAAATACAGATTCCTTTGGCTTCGTAATGAGGTGAAACTTAAGGTCCTCTCTACTTGTTTTACCACAGCAGGCCGAAAGTTGGGATTTGGAGGTATGTCTGGATCTCACCAGTGGAGGAGAACTGTTCTGGGTGATGTAAACGTTGTTCCAGGGACGAGACTCCATGCATTATTAGGTGAACGCTCAGTGGACTGGAGTGGAGTTGTTTGGAATTGCCCTGGCCAAGTTAGTTATGTTTGGCTGAGATGACATTTCATTTGCGGTGAAGTGATGTGTGGCTTAATTTAGATGTTATAAATTGAGATTGAAAAGTTAGTGTATGAGTGAGTTAGACTTCTGCATACAGATAAAATGTATATGACTGTGTGCATTTAGCCAACGAAATGAGTTATGTGGTATATAAATTCACTTGTAACATGCTCAAATATGGACAGGTCATTATTCTAGTTTACTGTGTAGTAAGGCACGTAAGAGTTAATGGCAATGTAGGGATAGAAAGATAAAATAAGAGATTTAACTTCTGTGGATGTGAGAGATGTGAAAGAAATGGATTGTATACAGCTACAGAATATAAACCCGGATCCTATCTAAGATATGTCTAAGAGAAAGTTTGGGTTGTAGGCTTGTAATTTTTCTTTTCTTGGCTTAGGTAAAGGACAGGAGGGGTGTCCCAGATGTAGCAATTCACAGTAACTGCAATATGGAGGTAACAACTTGTCACTATGTAGAGAGGGAGATACTAGTAATTGGATATCTTTCTTCTCATGTAAAATATTTCAAACACAAAAAGGTATAAAGAATAATTAAAATGAACAATCATGTATCCCTGATTCTGTTTTTTTAGTATATGCTTGTCTCTTTAAACATTATCTAATGCTGTCTTTCATGATTTTAAGCTTTGACTAATTGCTATCATAGGATATGTATTTGGATTTTTTTTTATAAAAAGTAGTATTAACAGAAGTTTTAAAATGTTTTTGTTAGAAAGGAATTTAATAGGGTGTTTTTATATTTGGAGGCTATGTTTGAGAAAAACAGTGTATGTCAGAGTTTGTTATAAGTAGTTGGGGAAATTGGACATATGTGAATGTGTGTCATGAAAGGGAAGAAAATAGTCACTCTAGTGGTAGATTACTAAAGGGGAGGGGCTTAGAGTTGTAATACAAGTTTAAAGGTACAGCACTGATTGGGGATAACTTAGCTGAGATAAGTTGGGGCATTTGTTGATTAGAAAAGTATGGGATTGAATACAATTGCAGATGCCCATGCATAGAAGATTGAATATGTAATTTATAATATGTAGAAGAGTTTATGGCAAACAAAAGGATTACAGAAAAGGTTTGAAATTAACAATGGACAAAATTTGAAATGTTTTCATTTATGAGAATTGCAGTTATTAAAAATAATTACCAGAGGTTTATAGTCTTGTGTATGTATAGTCTTGTGTATGTCATCTGTTCAGGTGATTGGGGAGGGAATGCTGCATTTTTTGTCTTGCCTGGAATATGTATAGACTTTACATAGAGGTTTGCTATGTAGGTTTGCTTTATGGGTAGGTTTGCTTTTGATGATTAATAGAGGGTGACAGTTCTATAAATAGAATAAGGAGGAGGTGTCAGCAGTGACCATGGTCCTAACATGACCCCTCTTTAAGGGGCAAGGAGCCACTTCTTTCATACCCCCAGAGGAAAGACATCTTTGTATCAGGGGAAGAAGAGTGTTCTTGGGTGACAGAGTAGTATGTCTTCTGAATGGGTTCAGGTTATAGGGTTATAGGTAGCCTATTAGTGTAGATGGGAAATTGAAGGATGGAAGCATGACTTGTGTGTATATTTCAGTTGGGTGACAAAGGTGGTGAATTTTTGACTGTGTCTACTAGTATATGTCTTCAGTGTATCTGTATCTCACATGAAATGTTTATAAATACACTTTTCATTATGTTAACAGCTATCAGTATAACACGTTAGGCAAGTATTCGATCCATTTTAGTGTTTAAGAGTTAAGATTTCTCAGTGTCTAGGCCAGTTCCTTAGTTTGGCATTCTTTGACTTCCATGATTTAGCCTCTTCTAGTCTCTCTCTGGTCTTATCTCCCTATTTAGTTTTTTGAACTGGTTCATTTAATTTTCTTTCCTAACTCAGTAGTTTTGCTCTTTCTTGGAATGCACCAATTCCCTCCAGACATATTTTAGCCATTTTTCAAGACCTGGAGCAGATCTTAACTTCCTGATTCTTTTAGCCTGAAGTGATCCACTGAACCCCTAAGCACATATTGTCCTCTTAATGTCTATTTTAGTAATTTGGCAACTTACTGTTTGTGGTGTGTTTTTTGTCTTGAACTATTTAAATCCCATTTTATTTAGCTTTTTGTGAATATACGATGTCCATTTAACTATATTTAAAACTCCTCAAGGGAAGGAACCTGTCCTCTTGTTTATATCCCCTCCTCAGAATGCCTAGTACAAAATATTAATGAATATTTTAAATTTATGTATATATGCTAATGAGTGTTAAATGTATGCTGTCTTACATACTAACTGCTAAAATAAACACCTTCTTTGGCTTTTTTTTCTTTCTTTTTTTAAGTTTATTTATTTTTGAGAGAGAGTGCGAGCGCACAAGTGAGGGAAGGGCACAAGGAAGGAGAGAGAGAATCCCAAGCAGGCTCCACACCATCAGCACAGATCCCCATGTGGGGCTTGAAGATCATGACCTGAGCCAAGATCCGGAGTCAGACGTTAACCAACTGCACCACCCAGGCGCCTGCCCCTCATTCTTTTCTTAAACAGATTTTTTAAGAATAGCTTTAGGTTCATAGTAAAAATTGAGCAGAAGAGTACAGTGCTCCTATATACCTCCTGCCCCTGTGCACACACAACCTTCCTTCACTGTTTGTTACAATCAGTGAACCTGCATTAACACATCATTATCATGCAAGTCTCTAGTTGATGTTAGTGCTCACTTTTGGTGTTATACATTCTCTGGGTTCTGACAAATGGATATGTCATACCAAACAGTTTCACTTTCATAAAAATCCTCTGTGCTCTGCCTGTTCACGCATCCCTCTCTCCTACCCCCTGCCACTTTGTGATCTTTTGACTGTCTGTGGTTTTGCCTTTTCTGGAATGTCATATAGTTGGAATTATACAGGATGTAGCCTTTTCAGTTTGGCTTCTTTCACTTAGGAATATCCATTTTTAAGGAGTGCCTGGCTGGCTCAGTCAGTGGAGCATGTGACTCTTGATCTTGGGGTTGTGGGTTTGAGCCCCACATTGGGTGTAGAGATTACTTAAAAATAAAATCTAAAAAGTAAAAACATTTAAAAAAAAGGAATATGCATTTAATTCTTCCATGTCTTTTGATGGCTTGCTAACTCACTGCTTTTAAACGTTGAGTAATATTCCATTGTCTGGATGTACCACAGTTTATTTACCCATTCATCTATTGAAGGACATCTTGGTTGCCTCTAGGTTGCAGCAGTTATGAATAATAAAGCTGCTACAAATATTTGTGTGCAGGCTTTTGTGTGGACATACGTTTTTAGTTCATTTGGGAAATGCCAAGGAACGTGAATGCCAGATCATGTGTTAGGAGTATGTTTAGTTTTGTAAGAAACTGTCAAACGGTCTTCCAAAGCAGCTGTACTATTTTGTTTTCCCAGTGGTAGTGAATGAGAGTTCCTGTTGCTCCAAATCCCTCTTAGCACTCTGATTTTTGTTTGGATTGTGGCCATTCAGATAGGTGTGTAGTGGGACCTCATTGTTTTAATTTGCAATTCCCTAATGAAAATTTGTGCAGTTTGGATTTTAAAAATCAAAATAGCTCTACATATACCACTTGACCATATTGTTTATATTGCTAGATATGTTCTCTTTAGCTTTTGTTTGTTCATGCAGTTTAGCATAACAGTTAAGGGAGGAGCTTGGTTTTGGAGACAGTTGGCTCTGGTTAAGATCCCAATTTCTGCTTTCCCCCACCTCCCAATTTAACTGTGTAACCTTGACTAAATTACTTAACATTTCTGTTGCAGTTTCCCCATTTGCAAAATGGGGATGATAATTGTACTAATCGTGAGAATTAACTGTTAATACACAGAAAGTTTTTAGAACAGTGTGTTTACTGTTCAAAAATATTTCTTCTATTAATTGTACATCTTTGTAAATACTCCTTTTTTACTTAAACCTTTTTGGTATTCTCTGTTAAATCTTTTGAACTTAACTCGAAAGTTTAACTTTATTTTTCATATTTACCACTTATTACCATTCAGCAGAATCCATCTAATTTTTGCTTTGAGTAAGGTATTGTTCAGGTTTTTTTTTTTTTCTTTTTTATGGAATCAACATTCTTTATTAAATCTACCAGGTACCAGGGGTTGGTCCTAAGCCCTTTGTTCAGTATTTTCTTGTATTATTTAACTACTAGTGGTAATGTATCCTCTTGCTTTCTGAAATAGTACCCCTCCCCCCAATGTAGTACGTTTTATATTGTTTGTTTTTTTAATACACTTTTTTGAGGGCATGCGGAAAGGGAATGGGTATTCTGAATTTTGAATTTTATTAAAAAAATTTTTTTTAACGTTTATTTATTTTTGAGACAGAGAATGAATGGGGGAGGGTCAGAGAGAGAGAGGGAGACACAGAATCTGAAACAGGCCCCAGGCTCTGCGCTGGGGCTCGAACTCACAGACCGTGAGATCACGACCTGAGCCAAAGTCAGACGCTCAACCGACTGAGCCACCCAGGCGCCCCTGAATTTTGAATTTTAGCTCACTAACTCACTCTCTAAAATTCCTGAATTTCAACTTCCTCATTTGTAAATTAAGATTAACCTTTAATAGGGTGGTTGTGTAGATTAAGTGGTAAACATATTTAAAGTGCCTAACACTGCTTAGCATTTGTATACAGTGAATGTTAATTCTCTTAAGCCTCGTGGATGCTTAGTATTGCCATGTTCCTCACTATTACTTTAGAAAAAATGTTCACTGCTTTAGTGTTATGTACAGAGGATAGATACTGTTGAGTTGTAGTTGGAAATGTAAATGTTGGTGACAAATATTACCTCTGGATAAATGTCTTGCAGTGTATTGGTGTGGCTGAATGTCAAAATGAAGTTAAGACTGTTCTACTAGTTCTGTGTATATATGAATTGTTCATGTAGTATATCTACATAAGTAACAGAAGATATATGGATATTAATCAGTAGGTGTTGTAGCATATGTGTAAAAGGAAATTATGTCTCTTCTGTTTCTGAAGTAGGTTCCAGATTTTTGTCATGGTGAGGAAACTCCAAAGCTGCTTAGTGTTTTTAGACCAACGCTCTAGTTTCACATTTCTTTATGAATATTTCCCTTTTTCCTTTTCCTGTATAGACGTTGATTTTGATTTGAGAAATTACCACGATGGTCATAAATGAGAAAAAGGTTACTGTACTCCAGGTGCAGTGAAGTTCAGATTGGCTGAATTTTTACTTCTTTATTTACTTTTCGTTTGATATGAACTTGCTGTTCAGACTCAAAGCCCAGAGCTGCCTGCATCAAGAAGTCTTGGAGTATAGAAAACTAGTTAGGTTACCTGCATATTTCTCAAGATCTAATTTTTGGGATACAACTCTTAGTTACTATCACTTTGTTAGAAGTGGTAATATTTTTCTCACTACTGCTGAATTAGGCATGCGTTAATTTGGATAAAATGCAAAATCATCCTGTAGGTCTGTTTTAGAAATTGTACATGATTCAGACCACTTCCTATTTCCTGACTTTGGTTCATGTAGCCTTCCTAGTCTCAATTATTCTTTTATGAAAGATAATATAAGACAGTATAGAATTGGAATTTTAGTAGCCTTAGAAAATATTTGTTTTCTGGATACACCTGAGTTCTTTATAAAAACTTAATTGGTCAGATCTCTTTGTGGGCTGAGTACAAACTTGATGTTGCAATTGACTGATTTTAGTAATGAAACGTGATGACCTATCTTATGTCAAAGATTTGTTTTATTTATTTAAGATTTTATTAAAAATTTTTTTTTAATGTTTTTATTTATTTTTGAGACAGAGAGAGACAGAGCATGAGCAAGGGAGGGGCAGAGAGAGGAGGAGACACAGAATCTGAAGCAGGCTCCAGGCTCTGAGCTGTTAGCACAGAGCCCAACGCGGGGCTTGAACTCACGGAGTGTGAGATCGTGACCTGAGATTTTATTTTTAAGTAATTTCTATACTGAATGTGGGGCTTGAACTTAGATCTCTGAAATCAAGAGTCACATGCTGTACCAGCTGATCCAGCCAGGTGCCCCAATTTACTATTTTATTAACAAAACATTTTGCCACAATTAGAGTAAATTTATATTAAGACTAAAAATTTATATTAAGATTTTTTAAAAATATATATTTATTTTTGAAGGGGGGTGGGGCAGAGAGAGAGGGAGACATAGTATCTGATGCAGGCTCCAGGCTCTGAGCTGCCAGCACAGAGCCCAACATGGGGCTCAAACCTATGAACGGTGGGTGGGATCATGACCTGAGCTGAAGTCGGATACTAAACTGACTGAGCCCCCCAGGTGCCCCTATATGAAGATTGTTTTTAAGATCCTTGAAGTTTATACGGTTTTTTTTAACTTTTATCTCCCAAGTTTTCCTATTACCTGTTCAAAGATGGTTTTGCTCTAGTGAGAATTTATCTTGGTCTTTTAGTAGTTTTAGGCTTATTGAGAGTCACTATAAGAGATCAAATTCTGGAGCCGAACATTTTGATCTTAAGTCTTGGTTCTATTTAATTTTGAAGTTCATCTACAAAAGGAAGATAATAATAGTGCCTATCCCATAAAGTGGTTGTGTAACGTATGTACTCTATAAGTGTTTTTTTATTATGTTTTTATTCTTTGGTAGTAGGGGCTATTTAAGTGTAGTAGACATTTTTGCTACAGATATTCTGTTGAAATAGCAGTATTCTTCCAGCTTTCCATGCATGTGGAAATGTGACTGGGTGAAATCTAATGGGCATAATTATAAAATAATAACTTCTGTATTACAGGAGAAATATAAACTATGTAAGTGAATTGATTTTGGAGTTGAAATTGTTAAAAGAGCAACATTATGCTAGCACAGGAACACAAAATAATTAAGACAACATTTTGGCCTTTGAATGTATGCTTGGTGATGTGTTTAGGTAAACCATTTTAGCATAATGTCATAAGTAGTGTGATATAGATATGCACAATGCTGTGTGAGTACACAGGAGGAAGTTTCTTCAACCCGAGGGAAAAAAAGAAGGCTTCTCAAAGGAGGTTGTTTTTATGATCCATTTTGAAAGATGAGGTAGTGGGAGGGAATGTTATAGGGATCATCATCTTAAGCTAGGGTACTTGCTTGTGGGGAGAGCTGTTGGTCTTTCAAAACATGGTGAATTCAAGTAACAAAGATTTTCAAGGAAAGACATTGGGGGTTAAGGTGTGTGAGGGGATGGTTAGAGCTGAAGCTGAGGGATAGGCAAACACAAGATCATAATCTGTTTTGCTAAGAAATTTGACTTGATGTCAGTGGTAGGGAGCCACTGTAGGTTATCACATGATCAAATTTGTTTTTAGAGAGGTTTGAAGCTAATGCTCTGGTGTGAGAAGTGATGAGAGCTTTCTGTAAGTTAGTTTGAAAGGTAGGAACAGTGTAATTTGGTGAATGTGGGGATGAGAGAGATGGACAAGGTGAAAAGCACTCATGCGTTGGCTCCTACTTTAGGTAACTGGGTAAATGGTGTGTATTAACCCAAATAAGCAGTACAAGAAGGTGTGAAGAGTGGTTTTTGTTGGAGAAGATTGGGGAGCAAGAGGGAGATAGTGATTTAAGTTACATTAATTTTGAGGTTCTTGAAGGACATCCAAGTAGAGATGTCCAGGAGGTATTGGGAATTCAGAGTTGAAGCTTGAGGATTTGGGGACACAGGTTAGGAAGACTGAGCCTAGTGGTTAAGGATATTGGTTCTGGAGCCAGAATGCCTTCAGTCAGTGATTTACCACTTACTATCTGTGCCCTTAGGCAACATTCTTAACCTCACTCTGGCACCCTTAACTTGTTGGGTTATTGGAAAGATTAAATTTTTTTTAAGTAGGCTCCACACCCAATGTGGAGCTTGAACTGAGGGCCCTGAGATCAAGAGTCAGATGCTTGACTGACTAAGCCAGCTAGGCACCCCTGGAAAGATTAAATAACCTGACACATGTAGTTACTGCTTAACCTACCATAAGCACTCAATAAGTGTTACTTTTGGGTTGGGGTTTTTAATTATATAGCTTAATTCAACAAATGTTTGCCTGCCATATTGGGATAAAGATGAATTTGAATTCTCCCCTGCCTCCCAATTTGGAAACCTTTCTAGACAAGTTGATAGAGTTAGGTAGCATAAGCAAGAGTAGAGGCATGAAGCAGGCAGTATTTGTTATTAAGCCCTTTGGTATCAGAGTGTAAAGCACAAGGCTGGGAGTGATAGATGGCCTGAGGATCTTGGATTTCTATGGCTCCCATATTTTTCAGTGTAAGGACTTCTAGTTTAAGGTAAAAAATTTAGGGACCTATTTTTATAGGAGTTATGTTTTTAGTATCAGTTAGTTGATAGAATATAAACAGTAACAGATTTCTCTACAATAGTATGTAAGAGCAGTGGGGAGAGTGTTGGGAGGGAGGTACCTCTGATATGTGCATTGCATTGCTGATGGCCTCATGCCTTTGGCAAGATAACTTCTCAGAGTTACTATCTTTGAAAGGGGCTGGTAATTCTTTTTTTAAACTATTTATTTTTATTTTTTATTATACAATTTTTTTTTTTTTTTTTTTTGTGAAGTAGGCTCCACGCCCAGTGTGGGGCTTGATCCTGAGATCAAGAGTCGCATTCTCTACTGACTGAATCAGCCAGGCGCCCCTGGTCTGATAATTTTTGCTTAGACTACTTTATTATCTGATAATGAATATAGAAATGTCTTTGTAGACTGTAGCACTTCAGATGTGAAGGAAACAAAAAAGTTAAGACAAACTCTTTGGGTATAAAAGAGGGGTAATAGATGTACAAATAACAAAAAAGAATAAAGTAATTGCTATATAAAATAGTTTGTGAGAAGGGTAGTGCCCCTAAAAGGAAGTAATAGTGGTCTCATTTGTGTATATTATATCAGGGATGTATTTTAGGGGAGATAAATATTATGCTTACTTTTTAGGGGAAATGATAGAAATGTTAGAAGGGGCAGATAGGATTGAGACTTATTGTGGGTGCCAGGAATTTAAATCTTCATGATTTGTTTCTGTACTTTTACTTTGATTTATGAAGTAGGAGAGAAGATTGGGGAGATGGCATAGGGCAGTGGTTCTCAGCCTTGGTTGTTCATTAGAATCATCAGGGGAAATTAAAAAAAAAATTCTGCTTGGGGTCCCATTATTCTGACTCAAGTTGTCTGGAGTGGAAGCCAGGCTTTTTTTTTTTTTTTTTTTTTTTAACAGCATACCAGGTGATTCTATATAAATTTTCTTTTTAATGTTTATTTATTTTTGAGAGAGAGCGAGAGAGGGAGCAGGGGAAGGGCAGAGAGAGAAGGAGACATGGAATCCAAAGGAGGCTCCAAGCTCTGAGCTGTCAGCACAGAACCCGATGTGGGGCTCAAACCCACGAACTGTGAGATCATGACCTGAGCTGAAGTCGGACGCTTAACCGACTGAGCCACCCAGGCGCCCGAACAGGATACCAGGTGATTCTAATGTGCAGATAGGTTTAGAGGTTCCAACTTCATGATAAGTCTGGGATAAATGAGAGACAAGTTTCACTTGAATAGTATCTTGAACTGAATATTGTTCTATTTAGCCTTAATTTTTGGGGTAAGAAAAACCTCCCAAGTTAGTCTGCTAATAAAACCTACCCCATTGTGTTTTAAATTGTATTTAGTGAATATATAATGCAATATGCTTGTAAGCAACAGAGATATGTCAAGAACCAAATTTATGCTGCTGCGTTTTCTTTTTTCAAAAATTTTTTTAATGTTGATTTATTTTTGAGAGAGAGACAGCATGAGCAGGGGAGGGGCAGAGAGAACGGGAGTCACAGAATCTGAAGGAAGCAGGCTTTAGGCTCTGAGCTGTCAGCAGAGTCAGATGCAGGGCTTGAACTCACGAACCATGAGATCATGACCTGAGCCAAAGTCAGACACCTACCTGAGCCACCCAGGCCCCATTCTTCTGCTTTCTGTTTTGTCCTTTTCAGTATAATTCAGTTTTGGTTGTTTTTTGAACCAGCCAAGTGCTCTGATACTTGTTCACCAAAATGTCACTAGAGCCAAGGACAGTGACCTCCTCATACTGGCAGCCCAGGAGTAAGATAGGGGAAAATAGGCCCACAGTTATTTTCATGCCTGAACTGTCTTTGTTTCATGTTGTGTTAACAAACCAAAACAAAGGCTGTGAGACTATTGTATTTTGCTACATTATCATTTAGTTTTAATCTATTAAAAAGCTCTTTGAAACTATAGAAAATGATTCATTTATTCAAAGACATTTATTGTGTGTCAAGCACTGGCGATACACTAGTTAACAAAGTCCTTGATTTCCTAGAGCCAGTGGTTTAGTGGGAAGAGGTATATTACACACACACACACACACACACACACACACACACACACGCACACGCACTATCAAGTGGTGATAAATGCTGTAAGAAATTAGAGCTGGTATGAGATGATGATGGGTAAATTTGTGCTATGCTTTGGTCTGGTAGGGTCTATGAAGCAGCCCTTGAGCAAAGTTCCCAGTGATGTTAGAAAACAGGGCAGGTAATCCAGGGAAGTTTCTTTTGCCCTATTATTGCCCTTTTTTTGCATACTGTATATGCAAAAACAGCTAGATGGATTTTCATCATATTTGGATGGAATTTGACTTGGACTGACTTAAAATGTAGGCTATGTGAGGAATGATGAAAGGTCTGTGTGACCTCTAGATACATGTACCATTTGTGTTCTACAGAGAACAGTACTTTCAAATATGAGTTCCAAATAGAAATTCACAGGGTACATGTTCTGCATTACCTAATTGTATTGATTTGTAGCTGAGTTCCTTATCATATGGGCAACTTTGTGTTGCAACAGGAATTTGTATACAGATGGTTAGAGTTATCTTGAGCAACATCAGTAGGGAAGGTAGCTCTCAAATTTTACTTAATGATAGCCAGTTCAAAATCATGAAGGAAGAATGTAACTTTTGTGTCCCAAGGTGGTTTGAAAGATTTTTAACTGTGACAAATTGAATAACATATGTGAAATAGGCCCCAGAATTTCTTGCATGGGGTAGGTCCTTAAAGATTGAGTCCCATCCACGGAAACTTCAGTGGCGATTATTTATGTTCTTAAAACTTTGTCAGAAAAAATAAATAAATAAATAAAATAAATAAAACTTTGTCAGTTGATGTCAGATACTTAAGATTGTTGTAAAATAAGTGGTTTGGTGGAACTTTTGGATAAAGTGAATAGAGAGCTTGGAACTTTTTTTTTTTTTTTAAGATTTAATTTTAATTTTTTAAAAAAATTTTTTTTCAACGTTTAATTATTTTTTGGGGACACAGAGAGACAGAGCATGAACGGGGGAGGGGCAGAGAGAGAGGGAGACACAGAATCGGAAACAGGCTCCAGGCTCTGAGCCATCAGCCCAGAGCCTGACGCGGGGCTTGAACTCACGGACCGCGAGATCGTGACCTGGCTGAAGTCGGACGCCCAACCGACTGCGCCACCCAGGCGCCCCTAGATTTAATTTTTAAGTAAGCTACACCCAGTGTGGGTCCAGACTCAGGACGCCAAGATCAAGAGCTGCATGCTGCACCAACTGAGCCAGCCGGGCACTCTGGAACTTGGAACTCTTAATTCCAATGAGTCTGTCTCTTTTGGAGACCCTCTTTCGTGCTCAGGCAGATGTTGGTTCTTTTGCCTGGAATAATACTATGCCTGCATTGCATTTTATCCATTTGTTACCCTTTTTCATGGTCTACACACTGAACTTTACCAAATTGGCTTTGCTTTGCACCAAGTTTTGTTTTACAGGAATACTCACTTTGGCTTTGAATAATATAGTGTACTAACAACTTTTGTTAAGTGATTTTATTTTTGGTTACTTTAATTATATTTTAAAAGTCTTGTTAGAACGCTGATTTTGTACCCTTTTGATTGACTTTGAATGATGTTTTTCTATACTATGTTAGAGTATTTTAAGCACTGAACTCTGATGTTATCTCTGTGGAAATGGAATTTTACAGTGTGTCCTGTCAGTTTGCAAAGATCATGTATTTTTGATAATATTTTTGCAAGTTTTGCAGGAATGCAAATGGATAGTGCATTGATAAAGAATTGACTGTTTCTTGAAGTAGGTATTAGAATTAACTGATTAAAAAAAATTTTTTTTTTATGTTTATTCCTGAGACAGAGACAGAGCATGAGTGGGGAGGGGCAGAGAGAGAGGGAGACACAGAATCCGAAGCAGCTCCAGGCTCTGAGCTGTCACTGACGCGGGGCTGGAACCCACAACCGTGAGATCGTGACCTGAGCTGAAGTCGGTCGCTCAATCGACTGAGCCACCCAAGCGCCCCAGAATTAACTGATTTTAAAAAACAGTTTTGGGGCACCTCAGTCATTTGAGTTTCTGACTCTTGATTGTGGCTCAGGACATGATCTCACAGTTGTGAGATTGAGTCCCTTGTCAAGCTCTGTGTTGGGCATGGAGCCTGTTTGAGATTCTCTCTCCTTCTCCCTCTGCCCCTCTCCCCTGCTCTCACGGTCTCTCTCTCAAAAACAAAACAAAATAAACAAACAAAAACACCAAAACCCCCACAGTTTCACACATTTGAAAAAAATTTTTTTTAAAGTTTTTTATTTATTTTTGAGAGAGAGAGCAAGCGGGTTGAGGGGGGAGAGAGATAGAGGGGAGAGAGAGAATCCCAAGCAGCCTCCACGCTGTCAGTACAGAGCCCTGATGTGGGTCTCGAACACACGAACCATGACCTGAGCCGAAATCAAGAGCCAGACACTTAACCAACTGAGCCATCCAGGTGCTCCTGAAAATTCTCATTTTAAAAGTGATTTACCTTATTATAGGATATCAAATAGACTAAGGAAGAGAGTAGTCACCTATGATTTTGTTAGCTAGAGATGGCCATTGTTAGCATTCTGGTGTGTAATAATTTCTTTTTGCTTTTTTCTATTTAATGTATTTTTACAGAATTTGGATTGCAGTGATATGTTATAAACTATTTCCCTATTTACTTAGTTAATAGTGTATTATGAATATTTTCCTATGTCTTTATTATTTTATAACATTTATTTATTTTTGAGAGAGAGAGATAGAGCACAAGCAGGGGAGGAGCAGAGAGAGAGGAAGACCACAGTATCCAAAGCAGACTCCAGGCTCCGAGCTGTCAGCACAGAGCCTGATGTGGGGCTCGAACTCACAGACCATGAGATTGTGACCTGAGCCAAAGTTGGCCACTCAACTGAGCCACCCAGGCACCCCTGTTTTTATTATTTTATAACATTTTAAAATAAATTTTATTTAATACTGCACAATAAAATAGTACACATTTTTTGTGTACTGGCAGTATATGCATTAACTACTGCTACAATTAGGATACAGAACAGTTTCAATACCCGTGCCATCTCCTTTACAGCTTACCCTGCTCCCTTCCCCTCCAATCTTTGGCAATCACGTTTTCCATACTTTTAGTTTTGTCTTTTCTAGAATGTCCTAGAAATGGAATCCTACGGTACACATTTTTTATTTGAAGCATTTACAGTTTTTTTTATTTTTTAAAGAGAGAGTGCAATTGGGGGGGGCAGCAGGAGAGAGAATCCCAGTGAGGCTCCAGGTGTACCTGTGTAACGTTTTGATACTGACTTTTTGCACTTAGAGTTGTTTTAGGTGTCAGTAGTTCATTTCTTTCTTTTTAAAATTTTTTTAATGTTTGTTTGTTTTTGAGAGAGAGAGAGTGAGAGCCGGGGAGGGGCAGAGAGAGTCAGACTGAATCTGCAGATCTGAAGCAGGCTCCAGGCTCTGAGCTGTCAGTGCAGAACCTGATGCGGGGCTTGAACCCGTGAACCATGAGATCATGACCTAGGCCTAAGTTGGACACTTAAATGACTGAGCCACCTACATGCCCCGTATAGTTCATTTCTTTTTTTTTTTTTTTTTAATTTTTTTTTTTTTTCAACGTTTATTTATTTTTGGGACAGAGAGAGACAGAGCATGAACGGGGGAGGGGCAGAGAGAGAGGGAAACACAGAATCGGAAACAGGCTCCAGGCTCTGAGCCATCAGCCCAGAGCCCGACGCGGGGCTCGAACTCACGGACCGCGAGATCGTGACCTGGCTGAAGTCGGACGCTTAACCGACTGCGCCACCCAGGCGCCCCTAGTTCATTTCTTTTTATAACTGAACAGTATTTCATTGTATAAATGTGTCACCATTTGTTTAGTCAATCACTCATTGAAGGGTACTTGGATGTTTTCAGCTTTTGGTGATTAATGATAGAGCTATTATAAACATTTGAGTACAGGTTTTTACGTGAATGTAAGATTTTATGTCTGTAGGGTAAATACATAGAAGTGGGATTCCGGGGCCATTTGGTAAGTGTATGTTTAATCTTATAAGAAATAGTCAAACCAGTGTGGCTGTGCCATTATGCATTTCCATTAAAAATGAGTTCCACTATTCTGAATCTTATAAGCACTTGGTTTTGTCTGTATATTGTTAAAAAGTCAATACTACCCAAAGTGATTTACAGATTCATTGCAATTTCTATCAAAATCTCCAAGATATCAAAATCTCCAGAAATAGAAAAACCCATCTTAAAATTCATGTGAAATCTCAAGGGACTCCCAGATAGCTAAAGCATTCTTGAAAAAGAACAAAGTTGAGGACTCACTGATTTCAGAATTTACTACAGTGTTACAGTAGTCGAAACAATGTGGTACTGGCATAGACAGACATAAGGACTGGTGGAATAGAGAGCCCAGAAGTAAGCCCTCACATATGTGGTAACTGATTTTCAACAAGAAGGCCAGCACCATTCAGTGGGGGAAAGGACAATCTCTTCAGGAAATTGTGCTGAGAAAACTTGGATATCCACATGCAAAAGAATGAAGTCGGACCCTTAAAAGTAACAGTGACAACTGTAAAGCTCTTAGAACAATGCAAAGAGGGAAGCTTCATGAATCTAGATTTGGCAGTGATTTTGGGGATATAACATCAAAGGCACAGGCAACCAAAGAAAAAATAGACGTTAGACTTCGTGAAAATGAAAATTTTTTGTGCATGAAGGACCCTATCAAGAAAAATTTTTGTGCATAAAGGGCCCTATCAAACCGCAGAATATGAGAAAGTATTTGCAAGTCACATATCCAGGTATATATAGAGAATTAATATCTAGAATATAGAAAACTTTGACATCTCAACAACAAAAAACAACCTGATTAAAGAGTGAGCAAAATGCTTGAAGATATTTCTCTAGGGAAGAAATACAGTGGGCCAACAAGCACACACAGATATTCAACATCACTAATGTTTGGGAAATATAAATTAAAACTATGAGGCAATAGCACTTCCCACCCATTAAAATGGCTGTTATAAAAAATAATAATGTGTTGGTGAGAATGTGGAGAATTGGAACCCTTGTATTGTACGCTCTTGGTGGGAATATAAAATAGTGCAGCTGTTAGGAAAAACAGTATGGTGGTTCCTCAAACAATTGAAAATAAAATTATGATATCACAATTTCACATCCAAAAGAATTGAAAGGGTCTTGAAGAAATATTTGTACATCATGTTCATAGCAGCATTATTCCCAGTAGTCAAAAAGCAGAAGCTACCCAAGTGTCCATTGATGGATGTATGAATAAACAAAGTATGGTGTGTATATACAATGGAATATTAGCCTTAGAAAGGAAGGAAATTTTGACATATACTGCAACATGGATGAACTGAAGACATTATGCTTATTGAAATAAGCCAGTCACAAAAGGACAGATACCATGTGACTCCACTTATATGTGGTACTTAGAGCAGTCAATTTCATAGAAACAGAAAGTAGAATAGTGATTGATTGCTGAGCACTGGGAGTATGGAAGTGGGAAGGAGGAGTTAGTGTCTAATGGTTATGGAGCTTAAGTTTTGCAAGATGAGAAGAGCTCTGTGGGTGGATGGTGATGATGGTTGCACAACAGTGTGAATGTACTTAATGCCACTCAACTGTATACGTAAAAATGGTTAAAATGATGGGGCGCCTGGGTGGCTCAGTCGGTTAAGCATCTGACTTCAGCTTAGGTCATGATCTCACGGTTTGTGAGTTCAAGCCCTGCATCAGGCTCTGTGCTGAGCGCTCAGAGCTGAAGCCTGTTCAGATTCTGGGTCTCCCTCTCTCTGCCTCTCCCCTGCTCTCACTATGTCTGTCTGTCTCTCTCTCTCAAAAATAAACACAAGTACATAAGTAAACATAAATAAACAAAAAGTTAAAATGCTAGATTTTATGTTAATTTACCACAATTAAAAATAATTAAAAAAATCAAATGGCCATGTTTCTGTGGGTCTGTCTTTGGATTCTCTCCTGTTCCATAGATTCTATCCATTAGCCACCACCACACTTTCTTGTGATACTGTATTTTGTTTGCTTGTTTATTTTGAGAGAGAGAGAGTGAAATCAAGAGTCGGATGCTTAACTGACTTAGCCACCCAGGTGCCCCTATTTTATGATTTTAAAGCTGTCATAAACTGTTACTGTTTTCTATAAATTTCAGCTTCTGATTGATCATTGCTAGTATATGGAAATACAATTGATTGGTTTTTGTGTATTGATTTTGTTTACTGTAACCTTGCTAAACTCATTAGCTCTAGGAGTTTTTTTTATTTTTTATTTTATTTTTTAATTTAATTTTATTTCTTTAACGTTTTTATTTTTGAGAGACAGAGACACAGTGTGAGTAGGGGAGGGACAGAGAGAGGGGGAGACGCAGAATCTGAAGCAGGCTCCAGGCTCTAGGCTGTCAGCGCAGAGCCCAACACAGGGCTCAAACCCACCAACCGTGAGATCATGACCTGAACTGAAGTTGGACGCTTAACTGACTGTAGCTCTAGAAGTTTCAAATTAATTAATTAATTAATTAGTTAATTTTTTAATATGATTTATTGTCAGATTGGCTCACACACAGTGTGTAAAGTGTCCTCTTGGTTTTTGGGTAGATTCCCGTGGTTTATCACTTACATACGATACCCAGTGCTCATCTCAACAAGTGCCCTTATGAGTGCCTATCACCCATTTTCCCCTCTTCCCCACCTCCCCCCATTTATTTATTTTAGAGAGACAGAGAACATGAAAGTGAGGGAGAGGGACAGAGGGAGAGAGAGAGTCCTAAGCAGGCTCCATGCTCAGTGCAGAGCCTGACTTGGGGTTCGATCTCAGGACTGAGAGATCACGACCTGAGCCAAAATCAAGAGTCGGACTCCTAACTGAATCACCCAAGCACCCCTAGGAGTTTTGCTTTTGTTTTTTGATTTCCTGGATAGGTTAATCATGTTGTCTGTGAGTAGGGACAGTGTCATTCGTTCCTTTTTAATCTCTGTGGCTTTTTTTATTAATTTTTTTTTAACGTTTATTTATTTTTGAGACAGAGAGAGACAGATCATGAACGGAGGAGGGTCAGAGAGAGAGGGGGACACAGAATCTGAAACAGGCTCCAGGCTCTTAGCTGTCAGCACAGAGCCTGACGTGGGGCTCGAACTCACGGACCGCAAGATCATGACCTGAGCCGAAGTCGGACGCCCAACCGACTGAGCCACACAGGCGCCCCTGTGGGGCTTTTAAATCTAAGCATTTCTTATTGCAGTGGCTAGATCTTGCAATATGATACTGAGTAGGAGTGGTGTGAGTTTGCATCCTTGCCATGCTCCTGATCTTAGGGGGAGAGTATTCAGTGTTTTACCATTAAGTATGTTGATAGTGGTAGGATTTTTGTAGCTGTCCTTCATCAGGTTGAGCAAATTCCCTTTCATTTCTAATTTCCTGAGGTTTTGTTTTTTTTTTTTAAATCATGAAAGGATGTTGTATTTTGCCAAATGCACCTACTGACTTGATGCAGTTTTTCTTCTTTAAGCTATTAATATGGTAGCTTAAATTGGTTGGTTTTGAATATTGAGGCAGTTTTGTATTCCTTGGATAGCTCTACTTGGTCCTGGCATGTTATTATATTTTTATATTTGTCAAATTCCATTTGCTTTTCTTTTGTGGATGATTTTTGCATTGATATACATGACGGATAATGGTAATGTAGTTTTCGTGCTTTTTCTAGATTTGGCATCAGGTTAATGCTGGTCTCGTAAAATGAATTTGGAAGTATTCCTTCTTTTTCTTAGAGGAGGATTGTGTAGAATTGGTATTACTTCTTACATGTTTAATAAAATTCTGCAGTGAAGTCAGGTAGGCCTGGAGATTTGTCTGGAAGATTTGTAACTATGAATTCAATTTCCTTAATTTAGATTATTTCATTTGAGATGTTTTGATAGTTGGTGGTTTCAAGGAATTGGTATATTTCATCTGTACTTTCAAATTTATATGTGTAGCTCTGTCTTTATTATTCCCCAGTTACCTTTTTAAATTTGTAGTATCAAGTTTATTTATTTTGACAGTCTGACTTCAGATTTATTTGACAACCTAAGTTGTGAAATTTATGTGCATAGTGTTCATAGTATTCTCTTATTATTTTTTAATGGTTGCAAGATCTATAGTGTATTAGTTCTCTTTCATTCTTGATATTATTGGTAATTTGTGTCTTTTTTTTTCTTTGCCAACTTTGCCTAGAGATTTACCAATTTTATCGATCTTTTCAAAGAATACTTTGCGTTGATTTTCTCTATTTTTGTATTTTCACTTTTATTGATTTCTGCTCCTATCATTACTATTTTTTTGTTGTTGTTTATTTTGTGCTTATCTTTTCTTTTTCTAGTTTTTTTTTTTTTTTTTTTTTTTTAATTTTTTTTGGAGGGAGGAAGAGGGAGAGACTCACTCTCTCTGACTGAGCCAGCCAGGTACCCCTGGTCATTTGATACTTTTAATTATTTTGTTTTAACTTATGTGTTGTTTTTTGTTTGTTTGTTTTGTTTTTACTGTAATTATTTATATATATTTTGTAGTTACTTGAAGTATTACAATATATATGCTTTTTACAATCTATTTAGAATCAGTACTTTACCACTTTAAGCAGAATGTAGCAACCTTTTTACCATATTGTGCTCTCCCTCTTTTAGTTTTTATTAAAAAAGTTTTTTTTTAACGTTTATTTATTTTTGAGAGAGAGCATGAGCAGGGGAGGGGCAGAGAGAATCTGAAGCAGGCTCCAGATTTTGAGCTGTCACTGCAGAGCCTGATGTGGGGCTTGAACTCACAAACTGAGAGATCATGACCTGAGCTGAAGTCAGACGCTTAACTGACTGAGCCGCCCAGGCGCCCCTGTGTATGTTTGACATATACATATATGTGTGTGTGTATATGTGTGTGTGTGTGTATATTTAATTTTTTACTATTTATATTATTTAATGTAATTATTAAATAATTAAATATATGTGTGTGTATATACTTAATGTTTATTTTTGAGAGCAAGAAAGACAGCATGAGTTGGGGAGGGGCAGAGAGAGAGGGAGACACAGAATCCGAAGTAGGCTCCAGGCTCTGAGCTGTCAGCATGGAGCCCGATATGGGGCTCGAACCCACGAACTGTGAGATCATGACCTGAGCTGAAGTTGGACACTCAACTGACTGAGCCACCTAGGTGTGCTCCAACTGTCAAAAATATTTTAGGGACGCCTGGGTGGCTCAGTTGGTTAGCGTCTGACTTCAGCTCAGGTCATGATCTCATGGTTTGTGGGTTTGAGCCCTGTATCATGCTCTGTGCTGACAGCTCGGAGCCTGGATCCTGCATCGGATTCTGTGTCTTCTGTCTCTGCTCCTCCCCTGCTTGCACTCTTTGTGTGTGTCTCTCAAAAATAAATAAACGTTAAAAATATTTAAAAAATATTTTAAAGAACTGAGACAAAAAACCACTGGTTATATTTACCCAGATACTTACCATTTCTTTTTTTCTCTTAAGTGTATTTTGAGAGAGAGAGAGAGAGAGACCTGGCGTGAGTGGAGGAGGGGCATAGAGAGAGGGAGAGATAGTATCTCTGTGCTATGAGCACAGAGCCTAACATGGGGCTTGATCTCATGAATTGTGAGATCATGACCTGAGCCAAAATCGTGAGTCAGATGCTTCACTGACTGAGCCACCTTGGTGTCCTGATAGTTACCATTTCTGTTGGTATTCCCTCATTTCTGATACTCTTAAGTTTTCTTCTGAAATGATTTTTCTTTTATTTGATTAACTTCTTTTACAGTTCTTTTTGAGTAGCTTTGCTGGCAAAGTTTCTCTTCAGTATTCCTTCATTGAAGAATGCATTTCACCTTTTTTTTTTTTTTTTTAACTTTTATTCTTGGTGGATATTTTTGTTGATATGGAATTTCTTTTTCCCTAGTACTTAAAAAATGGTCCACTTCCTAATGAACCCTGTGGTTTTTAATGGTAAATATATTACTTCCATGCAAATAATGTGTCCTTTTTCTCTGGTTGCTTTCAAGATTTTTCTTTGTTAGTTTTCAGCAGTTTATTGTGTTTGACTGTGAATTTTTTTTTTTTTTTCCAACGTTTATTTATTTTTGGGACAGAGAGAGACAGAGCATGAACGGGGGAGGGGCAGAGAGAGGGAGACACAGAATCGGAAACAGGCTCCAGGCTCTGAGCCATCAGCCCAGAGCCTGATGCGGGGCTCGAACTCACGGACCGCGAGATCGTGACCTGGCTGAAGTCGGACGCTTAACCGACTGCGCCACCCAGGCGCCCCTCGACTGTGAATTTTAACTTGTTTTTTTGTGAAGTTTCCCCTGCCCAAAAAGAATATCTGCACTAATGCAAGGCATTGGAGTCAATTTTAGAGGTCTGCAAACCCTTATAGCTCTTGGGCTGTCTCCTAATTTTGTAAATAAAGCGTTACTGGAACACATCTACACCCATTTATTTACATGTTGGCTATGGCTGCTTTTGCACTAAGGGGCAGAGGTGAGTAATTGTGAGAGAGACCCTGTGTCTTGTGAACCCTAAAATATTTACTAATCTGACCCTTTTCACAAGAAGTTTACTGATCTCTGGTGTAGATGGAGGAATTTGAGTTTTTCCTGTATTAAAATTTCCTACCTGAATTTTTTTTTAACTTAGGCTTAAAAGTCATTTTACAAGTAGCTTCTATACAGAATTCTAAAAAGATGCAGTATGTGGTATGGGGTATGTGTCAGTGTTTTTTCCTTCTTTTTAAAAACCAGAAATGGGGTTGCCTATGTGGCTCAGTCACTTGAGCATCCAACTTTTGATTTTGGCCCAGGTCATGATCCCACCATTCTGAGATTGAGCCCAGTGTTGGGCTCCGTGTTGAGTGTGTACCTTGCTTAAGATTCTCTCTCTCTCCCTCTGCCCCTCTTCCCTGCTGTTTCTCTCTCAAATAAAAAATAAATAAAAACCAACAATGACTTTCTAGCCAGTTTTTTTGAAAACATAACAACCATTAGTTAAGCAATTTGAGTAATTTATTTGAGTAATTTATTTTCACATATTTTAAACTCATAGGGTAAATGAAATAAATGGTTTATGCCAAAATGGGATTTAAGGTTTTTTTTTTTAATGTTTATTTTTTTATTTTGAGAGAGAGAGAGAGAGAGAGAGAGAGACAGAGGATCCCAAGTGGGTTCTGCGCTTAGCAGCAGAGAGCCCGATATGGGGCTCGAACTCATGAACCGTGGGATCATGACTTGAGCTGATGTTAGATGCTTAACCCACTGAGCCACCCAGGTGCCCTGGGATTTTTTTAAAGGTAGTCTTGGGAGATACAATTTACAAATAGTTGTAAGTTTATCAGTGTTATTGGTAACATTAAAATATATTGAGTGTTGAATAGTAGTGCTGGTAAAATCATTAACTGGAGCAACATGAATAAAAGTATAACTCAAGACATGATACTCGACAGGACTTTGAAAACATATTTTCTCACTGAATGACACAGTCAAGCTCAGGTATAGGTTTCTTGGTTTCTTGGTCTCTTATGGACCTTCCTGTGCTTAAAATTGTTATAACCAAAAATAAATGTTGAATTTACCTTGTTGTGAAACCTGTCCTCATTTTTGTTGTTGTTGTACAAATGCTCAGTTTTGGGTCAGACTTAAATTTACATGGATTTCATTTTTAACTGAAACTAGAGAATTTCTGTCCTTTGTCTTGTTGCTTGCTCAATAAAAGACTTGTTCAAACATGTAAGAAGTTGAAAAGTTCCACAAAGTATTCTTTTGTCCATTGCAAGATATTTTTCTTTCACAGAAATCTAGGACTTTAAAAAAAAAAAGATTTTGGGGCGCCTGGGTGGCGCAGTCGGTTAAGCGTCCGACTTCAGCCAGGTCACGATCTCGCGGTCCGGGAGTTCGAGCCCCGCGTCGGGCTCTGGGCTGATGGCTCAGAGCCTGGAGCCTGTTTCCGATTCTGTGTCTCCCTCTCTCTCTGCCCCTCCCCCGTTCGTGCTCTGTCTCTCTCTGTCCCAAAAATAAATAAACGTTAAAAAAAAAAAAAAAGATTTTATTTTTGGGGGGGCACCTGGGTGACTCAGTCGGTTAAGTGTCCGACTTTGGCTCAGGTCATGATCTCACCGTTCGTGAGTTTGAGCCCCGTTTCGCACTCTGTGCTGACAGCTCAGAGCCTGGAGCCTGTTTCAGATTCTGTGTCTCCCTCTCTCTCTGCCCCTTTCCTCCCCTGCTCTCTCTATCTCCTTCAAAAATAAATAAACATTAGAAATTTAAAAAAGTAAATAAAAGATTTTATTTTTAAAAATTTTTAAATGTTTATTTTTGAGAGAACACAAGTCAAGGAGGGGCAGAGAGAGGGGGACAGGAGATCTGAAGCAGGCTCCATGCTGATGGCAGCCAGCTTGATGTGGGACTTGAGCTCACAACCCCAAGATCAAGAGTTGCATGCTCTACTGACTGACCACCAGTGCACCCCATCTAAGACTTTTCTAGGGGGAGATCAGTAAATCTCATCTTGAGCATGCTGTCAGACTACATTAACAAAGCTCTTCCTCTCAAAAGTAAAGTCTTCAGGTTGAGTAAAAGATTGAGAGAAAGGGTCTTTAGTGGGTTCAGTAATCTTCCCTCAAAATTCATGTCTACATGAATCCTTAGACTGTGATTGTATTTGGATATAGGACCTTTACAGATGTAATTAAGATGAGGTCTATAAGCTAGGAGATCCTTCAATGGAGTATGGCTGATAATACCCTCTACTTTCTTCCCTCTGTGCAGTAGAGCCTTCACTGCTTACGTATGGCTTTCCCTAGCTAAGGTCAGAAACTGGCGATGAACTCATCTGAATGAACATAGTCCTGTTCCATGCTGCTATACTGGCCTGAAGAAATTGTCAGCAAGACTGCTTAGTAACTGTGCATGACTGAGTGCTAGTATTGGATAATACAAGAAGTTCAAAAAACAGTGCTGACTTTTTTTTAGCCAAGATCTGGTGAGGAATCTCCATTGACATTCTATTGTATTCTCTAGGGTTGTGTGGAAGCCCATTTGGAAACTCTGGTATAGAGTCTTACTCACATTTTATACCTCTCTGGAGAAATTTTAACAAAATTATAATTTTTATGAATTGTCACTTAAGTGCACATCTCTAAAACAGTAAAGCAGAATTTGCAGTTTGTTTTACAAAATTTTATAGTTCTGTGTGGGGGCAGGGCACATATGGGAAATATAAGTACCTTCCTTTGCTAGAAACCTAAAATTGCTTTAAAAAAAAGAATAGTTTTAAAAAATATGGTTAGGATGCCTGGGTGGCTCAGTTGGTTAAGCATTGACTTCGGCTCAGGTCATGATCTCGTGGTTTGTGGGTTCGAGCCCTGCGTCGGGCTTTGTGCTGACAGCTCAGAGCCTGGAACCTGTTTCAGATTCTGTGTCTCCCTCTCTCTTTCTGCATCTCCCCTGCTCACACACTCTCTCTCTCTCTCTCAAAAATAAATAAACATTATTTATTTATTTATAAAAATATTATTGTTAATGAGTTTTGGAGATTTGAAATGCTCTTTGCAAGTTCTTACCCAATTTTACTCTGAGTTTCTATAATTTGTGTTTCTTTCCATTTTACCTAGATACCAGAATCGCTAGGTACATATTCCTATTTTATTGTATTACAGAGATTATTATCCTGTATGCTAACATGTATTTCAAACCTCTGTTTCTGAGACTGAACTATAGAAATTTTTGTCTTGTTTTATGTAGGTAATGAGTTAGTTCCTAATCAGTTTTGTAATACCTCCAAGCTGTCTGTTAGAGTCCAAAAGAGCTGTAACAATCTGGGATTAAGAATGTCAACCCAATATTCATTGATCATGACATGCTTTATAGTTGTTCTGGAGATTGAGGACTAGGACCCTGATTTATTTCCATTTTTCTGCTTTTGTATCATTAGGCAGTAGCAGTGCTAGTTTCTGGGATGTTCTGTAGAGTTGTGGTGGGAGTTTAGGATGAGATACACTGGCAGGATTACTTGCCCACAGGGAAATATCTTCTGTTGGAATAAAAATTTCACAATTGATCATTCTTCAAAGTCTTTTTTACAGAAACTCTATTTGTAGCAGAAACACTTAATATTAATCTAATAAGTCTATGAATTTAAGTGTAGAAACTGATGTTATCTTCAAAAAAATTTATTTAGTATTATATTCAAAGCTTCATGCCCATCTGTCCTGGCTTTTGTAAGTCTTCTTGAAATTCCACTCTAGGGGCGCCTGGGTGGCTCAGTCGGTTAAGCGGCCGACTTCAGCTCAGGTCACGATCTCGCGGTCCGTGAGTTCGAGCCCCGCGTCGGGCTCTGGGCTGATGGCTCACAGCCTGGTGTCTGCTTCCGATTCTGTGTCTCCCTCTCTCTCTGCCCCTCCCCCGTTCATGCTCTGTCTCTCTCTGTCTCAAAAATAAATAAAAAAAAGTTAAAAAAAATTAAAAAAAAAAAAGAAATTCCACTGTAACTTATTCTGAGAAGTTTTATGGTTCGTTTATTTACTGACTTTCTCCATTAAAATACCCTTCTGATACTGATTCAGCAGAAACTTCAGAAAACATTGATCTTCAATGGTAGTTGATGGTGTTTTCTCGGTGAGGATTGAACTAGAGGCTTTACTAGTTCTGTTAACCTGGGTTATAGTTTTCCATAATTTTATCTCATCTATAAAAGACCTCAAAAACTTTTGTGGTAATTACCTAGAAACTGTCCATGCTGACTTTATGCTTATTGAGTTTTGCACAAAATGACAAATATTGAATTTTTAAAAATTTTGTTCTGAACACTTTATGAAATAGTATAGTACAAAGAACTTCCCTGTACATTTCACCCTGTTCTACCAATTTTAATTTTAAATACTTCACCACATTTGCTTGTCATTTCCGCACATATATACATACTTTTGCTCTGTTGAGAATACGTTGTGTATATCATGCCCCTTTACCCTTTACTATTTCTAGGTTTATTTGCTTTTTTTTTTTAAGTTTTATTTACTTAATTAATCTCTGTACCCAGCGTGGGGCTTGAACTCATGACCCTGAGATCATGAGTCTCCTGCTCTTCCAACTGAGCCAGCCAGGAGCCCCTGTTTATTTCTAAGAACAATTATATTCTCCATAGTTGTCAAGTTCTGATAATTTCATATTGATACTTGTATCTAAGCTATAGTACATATTGCAAGTTTATCAGTTGTTCTAATAATGTCCTTTAGAGCAATCTTTTTCCATTCCAGGATTAAATACTGTATTTAGCTTCCATTTAAACATGTATTTTTAATGGACTATTGGCCTTTAAACCTAAGTGTTGAATTTTTGTTTTTTTGACAGCTAAACCAGGTGGACAGGTGAAATGTCAGTATATATCTGCGGTGGATAAAGTTATATTTGTGGATGATTATGCAGTAGGGTGTAGGAAGGACCTTAATGGAATCTTGTTGTTAGACACTGCTCTGCAAACTCCAGTTTCAAAGCAGGATGATGTGGTTCAGCTTGAATTACCTGTTACAGAGGTAAGTTGAAATAAGTATCAGTGTACTTTTCTACTTAATATAATTTCAGACCTGTTACTTGTTAAATGGAATTAGGTTGTCCTTTGACAACATTATATATGTACCCCTTCTTGTACATATAGAATAAAGAATTGACTTCTAGATCACAAGTTTGTTTAATTCCTCTGTGTAATTAATTGACATTTATTGAAGTGGTATTTAAGTGTAAACCGTACAGGTTAAATTGTGATAGAGATCCCAAAATACAGTGACTTAAGCAATACTTTTTTTTTTTTTTTTTTTTCAGTAACAGTGCAGGGCTAAGGGTAGGGGTAACTTTACTTCCCTCAACAGTTAGCTTCCATCTCCTGAGTCCAAGACAGCTGTTCCCAGTCTCATTAGTATTTCCCAGTCATAGCGAAAGGAAGGGCAAAAGGCCAGGGGAGCACTCAGGGAAGGGATGTGACCCCTCCCTCCTTCTCTCCCTTTGTTTCTACTTTTTCTCCCCTCCTTCCCTTCCATTTTCCCTCTCTCCTTCATTCCTTCTTGATCTCTTTCATAACCTCTCTCATATACATCCTTTTCATGCTCATCTCCTTGGCCAGAATTTAGTCACATGGTCACATCAAGCTGAGAAGACTGAGAAAGAAGAGGTAGTTCTTTATTTTTTTAAAAATATAAAAGAAAGGAGTTATCTTTGCTATGTATCATGTCTCTTAACAATCCCAGTTTAAAATTTTAGCTCTATGTATTTTTCTGTAGTGTTACATATTCATTACTTAATTTGTAAGTCCACCTTAATTTAAATTTTGTGTGTGCATTGATGTTCATGTAATTTAAAAGTACATTTTTAAAAGTTACTGGATTAAATCATCTTAAGTAGAATATAAAAGATTATAATGCTGTGTTCCGTAATAAAGTAGGGTACCATTTTTGTCTTCATACCAATTTGTTAATTATGAAGTGTTTTGCATTTGGTGGATTGATATGATTAGTTGATAAAACGAGTTTATAAAAATAGCATATTTTCCATTTTTAGGACATGAAAAGTATCAGTGTGTAAAAATAAAGTGCAGTATGAATGTTTTTATTCTCTTTTTGGAAGGCTATTAAAAAAAGATACCTATATATATATATCAACTTAGATTTCATATTTAGTGTTATATCACAGTTATCAGTTATATGTTAATATTGAAAGAATGTTGCTGGAAGTCTGAATTCTAAAAAGAGAGTAGTCCTCTTTTTGTCATCAGAATATCTGGATCTGGGGTCTTGTCTAAAATTTTTGGACAGATGGGGCACTTGGATAAGCCAACTGTGGCTCAGTTGGATAAGCATCCAACCTGGTTTCACCTTGGCTCATGATCTCACCGTTTGTGAGTTTGAGTCCCACATGGGGCTCTGCGTTGAAAGTGTGGAGCCTGCTTGGGATTGTCTCTCTCTCTCTCTGCCTCTTCCCCACTTGGTCTCTCTCTCTCTCTCTCTCTCTCTCTCTGTGCCAAACTTAAAAAATAAATAAATACAGTTTTTGGACAGAGAATTAGTTTTAGTTGTATTGAACATTTTTTCATTTTAATTTGAGGAATTTATACTAGATGATGACTTAAGGTTGATATCTTAATAAAGGATATAATACAATGAAAGATGGTATCAAACTGTTCAGGTTTTAAAAAGAACTATAGAATTACAATAAAATATTGGAATATTTATAATGAAATAGATCCTTACGTCAGTATTTTTCATTCTCTACTGACTGAAATGTTAGGTATTTACCTGACTTTTACCACCTTCTTCCCCTTGTTGACCTTTAACATCCACTTGCTGATTTCTCTCTACCTAAATAATTACAACTGTGTTGTTCACATAATATTGTTTGTAGACCTTCCACCATCCCAGGCATCCTTTACTGTACCACATTAGTTTGTCACTGTCTTCACTGAAGTATGGGGTCCTGGGTTTGGTTAGATCAGTGTGGATGTATTCTTTTCCATATGTTGACCACACATTTCTGTTAAGATAGTTCATTTTGAATATGTGGGTAACAATACAGAGGGCTCTTTTATATTACCTGATGACTTAGTGAATGCCCCTCTTATGGTTTTGCTTACTTTGAGTATTTAAAACTCATTGAAAGATTTTACATTTATCTCTTTAAATTTTTATCTTTCATTTTATTTTTAAATGTTTATTTTTGAGAGAGAGAGAGAGAGAGAGAGACAGAGGCAGGCAGAGAGAGAGGGAGACAGAAGATCCGAAGTGGGCTTGGCATGAACAGCACAGAGCCTGTTGCAGGGCTCAAACTCACGAACTGAGATCATGACCTGAGCTGAAGTTGGTGCTTAACTGACAGAACCATTCATTCAGGCGCCCCTACCTTTCATTTTTGAGCATGGTGTCAGTTTGTCCAGTTTTTTTTTTTTTTTATCTTGCTCTGGTTTATAATAGCTCCCATGTATTGAAGCTTTATTCTGTGATACTACACTGAATACATTGCTTTATCTCATTTAATTTTTAACAGCCCTTCAAATCAATATATGATTAAGTTTGTTTAAAAAAGTAAAAGCAGTATGGTAATTGTTAGAATCATTACAAATTAAATATTTGAATAAGGATCTGAGTGTAACATTTTTTGTTGTGTTTAATTTTCTGTGTTCATCTTTTTTTTTTTTTTTTTAATTTAGGCACAGCAGCTCTTATCAGCATGTTTAGAAAAGATAGATATTTCTAGTACGGAGGGTTATGATTTGTTCATCACACAGCTCAAAGATGGTTTAAAAAATACATCCCATGAGACTGCAGCAAACCATAAAGTTGCTAAGGTAAGAGGTTAAAACAAAATTACCTTGTTTGGGATTATTTCACACCTCCATACTTTTGCCTTTCTCTGTCTTTCCCATACTCTCCATCTCCCCTTGAAACTATTCCAGTTCTAGATTTTTCCTCTCCTTTAGGGAAAAAATGTGTTTATAAGTCACCTCAAGTTGAAACTGTTTTTACTGAGGTTTAACTTCAGGTTATGGGAACTGTTTTGCTTAACTTTGTTCCTAAAGCTTCTGTGCTTGGTGGCTCTATGTTGGTTGAGAGGCTTAAAGAGAGCTACTTGTCAGGTGATGAGCTTCAGTGAGAAATGGAATATGTATTTGAAAATGGGGGCCATTTGGGTTTTTGTTGAAATAATCTTGGGGTGATGTGACTAGTATGTCTGTGCCAGATGATGCATTGAATTAAATCCTTGGGTATATTTTACTGATTTTTCTTTTTTGTCTAAGTTATAAATGCGATACATATAAAATTTCTGTACCAAAGGATGTAAGGTAGAAAGTAAAAACCGTTTTCCTAAAAATAATTTTTGTGCTTATAAATACCTTTTTTCTCAAGTACAGTTGTAACTGTACAAAAATGTCGTGATGTACTGTCATCTGTTGGGGCTGCGTAACAATACCACTAGCTGGGTAGCATATATACAACAAATTTATTGCCCACAGTTCTGAAGGCAGGGAAGTGCAAGATCAAGGTGGCAGCATGGTTGCCTTCTGATGAAGTTCTTCTTGGTTCATACTTGGCTCCTTCTCACTGTGTCCTGACATGCTGGAAAGATCAGGGGATCCTTCTGGAGCCTCTTTTATAAAGGCATTAATCCCATTCATGAGGGCTCTAGTCTCATGACTTAAGTACCTCCCAAAGGCCTTACCAGTACTGATACCATCCACCACCTTTGGGGGGTTAGGATTTCAACAGATGAATTTTGCTGAGGGAAACACACTTTCAGACTGTAGCATGTATCTTGCTTTTTTTTTATTTATTTTTTTTTAACATTTATTTATTTTTGAGACAGAGAGAGGCAGAGCATGAACGGGGGAGGGGCAGAGAGAGAGGGAGACACAGAATCTGAAGCAGGCTCCAGGCTCTGAGCCATCAGCCCAGAGCCCGACGCAGGGCTCAAACTCACTGACTGCGAGATTGTGACCTGAGTTGAAGTCGGACGCTTAACCGACTGAGCCACCCAGGCGCCCCTGTATCTTGCTTTTTTTTTTTTTTTTTTTTTTAATTTTTTTTTCAACGTTTATTTATTTTTGGGACAGAGAGAGATAGAGCATGAACGGGGGAGGGACAGAGAGAGGGAGACACAGAATCGGAAACAGGCTCCAGGCTCTGAGCCATCACCCCAGAGCCCGACGCGGGGCTCGAACTCACGGACCGCGAGATCGTGACCTGGCTGAAGTCGGACGCTTAACCGACTGCGCCACCCAGGCGCCCCTGTATCTTGCTTTTTAAATTTAAGAATGTATCTTGAGTATCTTTGCTATTAATCGTCAAATCAGCTGTATCCTTCCTGATACTGAGTTTTTAATATAGATTTACAATGATACATTAACTTTTATTCCATTGATGAGACATTTAGTAAAATACAAACCATACTATGCATTTCAACAGAGAGAATTTATCATAAAGAATTGATTTTAACCTTGTTTGGGAATTGAAAAAGTGAAATGGAAACCGTGAGTAAACACACAGATAGTAACTACAGGAAGCAGCTCTCACCTTGGTCTGGAGGAACAAGAAATGAGGGCTGTCAGCACATACAGGCTTAGAGAGTAGGCCCTATGGGTCTGGGACTCAGACTTCTCAGGAGGAGCTGCTGCCCAGCTGGTACCTCAGGAGTTTGGGGATTGGAGCTTGTGGAGCTGAGACACAGATCTCTGAAGAGAGGTACAGCTTGGCTGGTGTTACTGCTTCTGAGGAGCTCTGTGAGACTGGTTCTGGGAATGCTGAATAAACAAAACAAAATGCTGAAGACTGTAAGAATCAACTGCTGCCACCAGGTCCTGTGCTGAAACAGCGTTGACAGTAGTGACAAGGAATAGCAAGGGGAAGTCGTCCGCCCCCCCGCCCCCCCCCCCCCATCGTGCTTTCCAGTTTCCATCCTGTGTTCCTTGTGTCAGAACCTGACAGACAGGAAACTGGCTGGCAAAGAAGAAATGCAGTTTGCAGAGTCCTAGCCCTAGCATGATAGGGAAGAGAAATAAAGGGTCCATTTGGAGCTGAGAGATTGTAGTTTGATAATTGGCACAGTGTACCCTTTGACTGTTCACCATCTCCATACACACTTTGTGTACATACCTGAACCTTTAATACTGATACAACAAGAATACGATGCTTTTACTTTTTATAAATGAAGATTCCCTCTCCCTGTCCCCAGAAATGAGAGACACAAAGTTCCAAAAATATTTTATGTATCCCTAGGTGATAGTAACTACTAAAATTTAGTTATGTTTAGGTCTCAACCGTATAGTGACACTAATACAATGTGTATAATTTGTCGGTTTCCTCAGGAGTAGATGTTTTTTGATGAGCATTTGTGTATTTGATAAATATTTTCACATTCTGTGTTTATGAGAGGTCTGTACATAGACCTTTACCCTTGGCTACCATCCTGATGTTTCCAAATGCCTGACCATCCAGCCAAAACATTAGCTACTGTCCATTAATCAGTGAGGATCTTTACTTATGGGCAGTATTCAATCCAGACAAAGAGAACAGCCAATATACTGGTTGAAGTCCTGCCCACTGAGAAGATTTACCTTCACTACTATCCTGATTGAGGTTGTGATGTTGTAGCCATCACTTTAGGGTGGTACAGATGTGCAGAACCATCTGTAAATCAGAGCCAAAGTTTTTCTTCCACATTTACCTTCTATGTAGTTCTCTGTGAAGCCATCAATGCTGAATGAGAAGGCGGGATTATAACAAGAGTAGGTATTGAAGAAGTCTGAGTTACTTGCTTTATTCACCTTGTCCAAAACTGGCCTTTTGGACTTTCTCAAGACTGATTTATAAATCACCTAATGAAGGAAACTTGTATTTTGTGCCCAGTATTATGGTTTGGTGTATAACATCTATATAACATATAACATCTAGTTTGTGTTGGGCAGCTCTGATTGCACAGACACATATTTCATGGATTGGTATTAATTTCTGTCAGGACTGGGAAGCCAGAAACTGTTCTCAAAAGAACAGTTATTTAGAGAAGAGGGCATGGCTTTACCCTAACGTTTGTGCTGGTAGTTGTTCCAGTGTAGCTTGTCAGATAGGCCTTTCAGGATCTTCACTTGCCACACACACTTCTCATGTCATTGAATATGCTCACTGGTACAGATGGCAGAATATCTCGTGATTCAGCCAGGACCTGCTACAGAGCTTCTTGTTCTGTGTCTCATGAATTCTTTGAAAATTGATAGAGTTGCACACTCACATATACTGAATATTGGGTCCAGAATCCAGTTAGGCCTCCCAAGCATTGTGCCTCTTTTTCAGTATTTGCTTCTGTCAGTTGAAGCAACTTGTCTTTCACCTTGGAAGGACTATCCTGACATGCTCAGTCCACTGTACCTCCAGAAACTTCACAGAAGCTGTAGGACTCTGAGTTTTTCTGGATATTATTGATCCTCTCTGGCTTGCGTGTGTCTTACTAAGGCATGTAAGTTCCTTGCTACTTTCTCCTCATGCAGACCAATCACCGTCATGCTATAGTGTGTTACAGCATGATGTAGTAGACCAGTGTGGTGGTCTGCAGGATGTTAAGTTCATCAAGATTTCTGCAGATTAGATACGCTAAAGAGCATGAGATACAGTCCCAGGGTAAGACTGAAGCTTGGGTGTTACTGCCATATAAAAGCAGTTTACTTTTGGATGGTCCTTAAAAATTGGTATAAAGAAAGAGTATTTCACAAAACTGTAACTGCCTACCAGATACCAAGGGATTTGTTGACTTCTGCAGTAAAGAAACGTCATCTGGAACAGCAGCTGCAGTTGAAGTCACCTGATAGTTTATAATCCACAGTTTTTCTTTCATATCCGTTTACATTTTGCATTGGCCAAACAGGCCAATTAATGAAGGTGAGATAAATGAAAATGAAGTTAAATGAAGGTGAGATAGTTTGACTTCCCCTGTATCTATCAGGTCTCTTATAGTGGCATTAATCTCAGAGATTTCCTCAAGAATGTGGTATTGTTCTGGTTTAGTAGCTTTCTAGAGAATGGAAGTTCTAGGTGCTTCCGCTTGGCCTTTGTTCCTTTACTACTTTTTAGAGAGGACCAGAGAAACAATGTGGAAGTTTTTCTAGTTGTCTGTTTTATATCTCTTCCTATTGCATTTGGTAATGGGACAAATAACTACAACACAGGTACGGGGATCCACAGAGCTCACTGAGACAACTTTGGGAAAAAACTCCATTAATCACTTGACCACCACAAATCCCCACTTTCACTAGTGGACCACAGTGATGTTTTAAATTAGTTCAGTGCCACTGCTTTGTAGTGCCTGAAAGATCATCATATTTTCTATTTCCTCATGGACAGTGACTGTAGTGAATGTCGTCTACAGGTGCTTTTGGGGAAGGCTTGAAGTATGATTTACAGTGAAGTGGGACAATATTGTAGTATCCTTTCTCAAGGGGATTCAAGCAAGAGGCTCTGGACCTATGAATGGGTTAGTTCTAGAAACAAAGTAAGAGGCTTTCAATTTCTTTCTGTCTCTCTTTTTAGCAATTTAAGTCGTGTCTGTGTCCACAAGTTTTTCTAGTTAGATAAGTAATAATTTAGTAGGCTGCCTAGAATGTACTAGATGCAGTGGAAACCATAGGTGAGCAAGGATAGGATATAAAAATGAAATGGTTTTATAGACTTATTTCTCTGGAAGGATAATACTGAGCATCTTCGCTTTCTAACTTTTAAAATAATTTTTATGTTAAATAATTATAGTTAATATTTGTTGAATGCTTACTGTATTAAAGATTGTACCAGTTCTCACTTGAATTTTCTTAAGAACATTATGTGAGTAGGTATTTGTTTTTCCCCATATCACAGAAGCAGGAGAATGAAGTTAATTTGATCAGGGTCACATAGTTGATGATGAAGATGGTCTTGGAATCCAAGTCTGTGTAACTATAACATCTGTGCTTTTAGTTGCTTCGCTGAATTAACTGACAACAAATACATAAGAGTCTGCTAAACTGAAGTAAATCCTCATATGCCAAGTAGTGATACACTGTACGAGTATATAAATATATATATATATATATATATATATATATACACACACACAGACACACACACACATACATATACATACACACAAGTATTATATATACAAGTATGTTCACAAGTATATACACAAGTATGTTCTTATGAGTGGAGATGTTTGAGTGCCTAGTTTGTGCTTAACATTGTAAATGTGCTGGAGGAATATGAAAAACAACAGATGATTTTCGTTATCCTCAATTGTTGATGCATACGTAAGAAGATGTGCTACCATCAGGTTCTAAACTTTTTCTAATTGAGGTTTCATTTTTTTCTATAATTGCAAGTTTCTGCTTTAAATGTTGAGTTAATAGAGTAAACTGACCTGAAACTGATAAATAGTTCTTTATTTTGTAATGTATAAGTTATAGTTTTGGTTTAAATTGTTGAATACATTTTTCTTTGCTTTCATTCCCAATTTATTTCAGTGGGCCACAGTTACATTTCATCTTCCTCATCATGTGTTGAAGTCCATTGCCAGTGCCATTGTGAATGAACTCAAGAAAATAAATCAAAATGTTGCTGCCTTACCTGTGGCGTCCTCAGTGATGGACAGATTGTCTTACCTCTTACCTAGTGCTCGTCCAGAACTTGGAGTGGGGCCAGGCCGTTCTGTGGACAGGTATAACCTTGCTTATGAAGAGATGTGACAGTGAAATTGAACCGATTAGGTTTTGATTAACCAAGAATAACAAAAATTTAATTATGATTGAAAATGTATTTCAAAATAATTTTGAAAACCATTCAGATTCTTATATCAAAATACTGAAGTGAATTAGTATTTGAATTGCGATTAAGTAATTTCTTTTGGTGCCTGGGAGGTATTTAAAGAGGCCATAAAACTGTACTTTGAAAATTCCAGCTCTGTACATAGTAAATATTTGAGTCCACTTAAAAATATAATTATTCAGTAGAGAAGAAGAATTTTGCCTGGTTGAAATTTTGTGACCTTTGAGATAAATTTTCATAAGTTGAAAAGCCATGCCAGAATCCATGTAGAAGAGCTATATATTATTTCCTACTTAGAAAATGAGAAGAGTTGAAAAATCAGGGTGATATTGAATTACAGTTTCTGTGCCTCCTCCCCTGGATTTAAGCAGTTCACAAAAATCTTGGTTTGGCCAGTATTTTCTTCAGTAGAGATTCATTGAGTTCCTACTCTGTGTAATACTAATTAAAAAGTCAGTAATATGTTCATTTAAATGTTAAATTTGAAATAACATATATCAGGTTCTTACTAAAAGTACTGAAGTTTAGAAATGCTATAAGGAAATATTAAATCTAGCAATTTTGATGAGTTCACCTTTGCCTTCCCATGTATGGGGAAGATTTTACATTTTCACATTTTCACTGGATGTGAATTATAACTTCCTATGCTTTTTTTCTGAAGTACATTTATAAATAGTACATGCTGATGTTAACAAAGGCACTACCAAATAAATTAGCTTTAACTTCTATTAAGTGTGGCTCTTACATTAGTTTGCAATATTTATTAGCTTATGTCTTGGTAATCTTGAGACTTTTGCTTAATCAGTTGCCTGTTTTTTTGTTGAGTGATTCTATTATATAAATAACTTCTTTTGGTTAACATTTGGGAAAGATTTTTATATTCTGTAGCAGTATTGCAATCTGTGTCTTTTGGGTAAAATGTAGAAACTATCATTTATAATCTGAATAGCTTTTAGGTAATAGGTAGTATGGCTGTCATTAAAATATTCCTTAGACTATGTCTGGAGAGGGGGGTGGAAATATGTACCTGGAGTAAGTATTTCTTTTCCTAGAGCTGTGCCTATCTTGAGATTATAAAACAGCCCTTCAGAGCTATTTTCTTTGCAAACAGTAGCTAGGTTTCTAAAGAAATCCATGCAAGCTGTGGTAAATGTCTTATTTTAGGAAATGCGTTCAGTGGATAGGATATTCAGTGTTTCTGGAGGTGTTTAAATGTCTCAAAATACTAATTTTGATGTAGTCTGTGCTGTTTTTTTCAGTAAAAATGCATCTAGGAACCTCATAAGGACATTCATGAACTTAGGTCTGTTGGAGGTTTGAGTCAGGGTCTGTTAGATGCTATTGTTCTTTTGTTTGGTAATATAAGTAAGTGGACAGTTTTCTGTCTGACACAAATCCTGAAGACATTTACAGCCTGTGAATGATAAGGCTTTTCTAACCCAACAACTTTGGTTTTTTCCCTTTTCTTTTCTAATTTAAAGTGAGTGAGAGCCAGCGAGCAGTGAAGAGGGGTAGAGGAGGAGAGAGAGAGAGGGAGAGAGAACCTTAATCAGGTTCCACACAATGTGGGGCTCAATCCCATCTGGGATCATGACCTGAGCTGAATTCAAGAGCCAAATGTTTAACCAGCTGAGGCACCCAGGCACCCCTGTTTTTTGTTTTGTTTTTCTTTTAAACCAGAACACAACTATGAGTTAAACCTAAATTCCCTGGCAATATTGTAAGAAATTATGTGCTAATTTAGGGAAGAATTTAGAGAAAAGTATTTTTCTGGTCTCACTGTGATGACCTTTATACCACTTTCTCTCTTTTTCCCCCTTCCTCTTATCATCTGGACTTTTGTATTTGGAGGAATAACCTTTGCTTACCAGTTCTTTCTTTCTTGAAGCCATTTAGACTTTTTCTAAATTGGGTATCATTCTTTAAAAAAATAGTCTAGGTTGGGGTGCCTGGCTGGCTTGGTTGGTAGATCATGTGACTCTTGATTTTGAGGTTGTGAGTTTGAGCCCCCTGTTGGGCGTAGAGCTTAATTTAAAAAGTAAATTAAAAAAAACTCACTTAAAAACATAGCCTAGGTTATAGGTTTAGTCACAGCAAGCTATATATTTTAATATGAAAACATATATGAAGATTTCCTTTTTTGATGATTCCCTGAAGGGTATAGCTTTCCTGGAAAAGGAATTCTCTGGAGAAAGAACAGAAGGAAAACTGCTTTCTACTTAAATTTTTTTTAAACCAGAAAATACTTTTTCAACAAGGTTGAGATAAAACCACTGTTCCTTTGGTTGTGGTTTTATCCATTTATGTAAAACTTGGCACATGATGAAAGCATATGGTTCTCTATCTTTACGTTTCTAGATTTTCTGTTCTCTGCTTGGTAATTCTGCAACATTCGTTAATTTAATCTATCTCTGGAATTATCAGTTGTAGCCATCAATCTTTTCTTTTTGCCTACACTGTTTAAGGGAAATTGCTAAAAGTAATCATTTTTAGTTTAAAATACATATTGGAACTTCGTCATTAGTCCATTCCCAGTTTTTGTTGATAATTTAGTAAAATTTTTCTTCATTGTTAAATAGGAGTGTCACTATAATTTGATGCCTACCTTCGATTACATAAAGTATGTTTACTTTTAGATCATTGATGTATAGTGAAGCTAACAGACGGGAGACATTTACCTCATGGCCTCATGTAGGCTATAGATGGGCACAACCAGATCCCATGGCTCAAGCTGGATTTTATCATCAGGTGAAAAAGACTCAGAAAACATGTTTTTCAGTATGCTTTTGTAGTCTTCAGTAAAATCATCAACATTTTAATACTCTTTCAAAAACTTACTTTATGCAACCTTGCTGTGTGCTTTTGTTTTTGCATTTGTGTGAGTTGTTTCATTCTTGGACATTTGATCATAATACTGACTGGCTATCTCCTATATCCTGAATTGTGTACAAAAAGGAAAAAATATTTGTTACAAGTAACTAACAGCTGAGTTAATGCTTCATAACTATTTTCTTTCAGAAACCAGATAATATATATTTTAACTATATAGTAAATTTACCAAATCTGTAGTCATAGTAGGTGCTAAGTAGAGTAAGTGCTCAAAAATATTAACGTTTGTTTTCAGACGTATATGTTCAGATTTTGATACATTTTATATATATGGCATTTTGTCTCATGTGTCTTGAAGAATATGACACAAATTAGGTTCACTAGTTAGCTTTCCTTTTTTACTTGGCTTTCTTGTGTTGTATGATATTCAGTTTTTAACAATAAAATCCATTACAGTCTGTTTCCTTATATATTTAGCTGTATTTCAAATACTTTAATAATACAATTAGAAGATGCTAGATCAGAGATTGAGTATGTGTGTGCCTCCATGTTTGATTTAGTGCTCATTTTTTGATGAAACACGATTTTTCAAATAAAGCGAATGTTTAAGCATTAGGGCACTCACTGTCTTTCTGGGACCAGTGTATAGGTTGTCTTTTCCTCAGTATGGTATTTTACCTAAAATTATGAACTTTTTAAGAAGTGTTTTTATTAAAAGGTTATTTAATATTAAGCTTTTTGTCTTCTTTATAAACTTGCAGCCTGCCTCATCTGGAGATGATAGAGCCATGTGTTTTACTTGTAGCGTGTGTCTCGTTTGTTGGGAACCTACTGATGAACCTTGGTGAGTTTTGATTTTTCTGGATGTGATAGGCTAAGTTAGTCCTATAAGTAGGCTTTTAAACTTTCCTTATTTCGTCTAGATACAGTAATATTTTTGCCTTTTTGCCATCTGTATTTTTGCCTTAGTCCTAAGAGAATGAGAGTGTTATGCTCTGTCACATCGGTTGGCATATAGTAGCTAAGGTCTTTGACTTCCTAAAATCTACATGGGAGAAGTGCCAAAGGAATAGAATTAGGCTCTGAAACCAGAAGGCTTTGACAGAGTAAGTTGATACAGCATGATAAACGTCAGCAGTTTAATCTTGGTCTGTTGAGGGCAGCCTATCAGTAGGGAATCCATAGAGGATGGCCTTATGATTTACATTTTTTTAAAGTTTTTTTTTTTTTAATGTTTATTTATTTTTGAGAGAGAGAGAGAGAGAGAGAGAGAGAGAGCGAGCTTGAGTGGGGAAGGGCCAGAGAGAGAGGGGGACAGAGGATTTGAAGTGGGCCCTATTCTGACAGCAGAGAGCCTGATGTGGGGCTCAGGCTCACCAACCATGAGATCATGACCTGAGCAAAGTCGGACGCTTTAACTGACTGAGCCACCCAGGCACCCTACGGTTTACGTTTTTAACTTTGAAGTAATTTTGGGGAGTCTGTGGTAATTTGAATTCTAGTGGATGAAACTTTAGTACTTGGTTAAGTATTTGGGGCACCTGGGTGGCTCAGTTGGTGAAACACCCGACTCTTAGTTTTGGCTCAGGTCATGATCTCACAGTTTGTGGGTTTGAGTTCTGCCACGGTCTTTGCCCTGACAGTGTGGAGCCTGCTTGGAACTCTCTCTGCCCCTCCCCTGCTCACACTGTCTCTCTCAAAATAAATACATAAATTTAAAAAAGAATAAGGGAAGAACTTGGTTAAACATTAGAGAGCATGTATCAAAACCTGATTTTTATGAATAACTGAGGTCCTATTAATAGAAATAGTAATTATAATAACAAGTATTTATATAATGCCACTTACCACATACCATCCTATGCACTTTATATATTTTTAACTTGTTTAATTCTCACATTAGCCCTATGAAGTAGATATTATTATCGTCATTTTATAGGAGAAAATGCAGAATAGTCCCAACTTAATCCTTATAGTCACTCAGTGAGATAGGAATTATCCCAATGTAAATACAGAAAATAAAATTTGTCAAAGGGGATATGGCTAATAAGTGACGGAGCCAAGATTTGATTTGGTTTTAAGATACATCATTTCTTTTGTAGTAAAATTAGTTTGAGGTTTCTGAATGTTAATCAGCTGATGTGAATGGGGTGAACTAGCTAAAGTCTATTGGAATGTGTGCATGGATTCCAGCTTGCAGTGGGGTATACTGCATGAAACATCTGTGGACTGCGAGTCAAACACATGCAGTTTCCAGTTTAGGTTAAAGTTCTATTTGGAACTCAGTCTTTTCCCCTAGAAACCATTTATATATGTATAGAAACAATTTTTTTTTTTTTTTTTTAAATTTGAGAGAGAGAGAATGTGAGTGGGTCAGGGGCAGAGAGGGCAGGGGAGAGAGAATCTTAAGCAGATTGCACTAAACACAGGGCTCGATCTCATGACATGATCTGAGTTAAAATCAAGAGTCAGACGCTTAACTGAGCCACCTGGGCACCCCAAGATATAGAAACAATTTTATTTTATTATTTTTTAAAATGTTCATTTTTGAGGGGGTGGGGGAGAGAAAGAATCCCAAGCAGGCTTTGCACAATCAGCGCAGAGCCTGATGCAGGGCTTGAACCCATTAACCATGAGATCAAGACCTGAGCCAAAATCAGGAATCAGACACTTAACTGACTTAGCCACCAAGGTGCCCCTAAAAACCATTTTATTTATTTATTTGTTTGTTTTAAAGTTTATTTATTTATTTTGAGAGCAAGAGCAAGAACGAGGGAGGGGCAGAGAGAGAGGGAGAGGGAACCTGAAGCAGGGCCACACTCTTAGGACAGAACCCAAGGTGGGGCTGGCGCACACAAACCATGAGATCATGACCTGAACCAAAATCTAGAGTTGGATGCTTAACCGACTGAGCCACCTAGTCACCCTTAGAAACATTTTATTTATTTGTTTAGTTAGTTAATTTGTTGCAAGAGTGGGAGAGGGGTGGAGAGAGACCGAGAGAGACAGAGACAGAGAGAGAATCCCAAGCAGGTTTCATACTGTTAGCACAAAACCTGACGTGGGGCTTGAACACAAGAACTGTGAGATCATGACCTGAGTTGAAATCAAGAGTCGGATGCTTAACTGAGCCACCCACGCACCCCTAGAAACCATTTTAATGTGTCCTTTTAGTTTCTCAGGCTGATCCTCAGTTATTTAACCCACCTGAAAAATTATGTCATGATTTTATAGAATATAAGTTTATTCAAAAATATTTTGATTGTGGGGAATTGGTTCAGATTTTCAGCTTGGTCACAGAATCAAAGATTCTACCCCTTCTTTGTCCAAGGAAGGATTCAGGATTCTTCAAATTTGAGCAATTGATAGTATTTTTGATGGCCTGAGGACAGTGTTCTAAATGGGTAGGAGGAAATAAGATTGAGCACAGCTGGGGAGCTGAGCCTAGGTACCTTCTGAATCTGTAAGGGGGAAAAGAAGGAAGACTTACAAGTGGAGAATGGGACTCTCATATTTTGATGGTGGGAGTCAGTAGAACTACTTTGGAGGGAGATTGAAGTTTTTAAAAAATAAATTGAGCACACCCTGTTATCTGTTAATTCTACTTGTACTTATTTACCCCAGAGAACTAATTCCTCTTGTATGCAAAGAGGCATAAAAATGGTTGGAAGCTGCAGTTGTAAACATGGAATCATCTTAAATACCTGTCAGGATGGAATAGCCAAACAAAATATGGTATACTCAGAAAATCTATTATCCAACAAGTAAAAATAAAAGGAATCAATAGTTTGCTCTCTATTAATCACCTTCAGTAACTTTTAGGTATGCTATTTTATCAAAAGATCTGTTGTAGAATGATTCATATAATAGTACTTTTTCTTTAAAATGAAAAAACCCTATATTATATGTATAAAAAATATTTTAGAAATATACCACTTAAACTCATAAAAGTGGTCATTTGGAGGTGGGAAAAGAGATTACTGGGATTGGATATTATAATTGAGTGATATTTAGCTTTATAATCATGTGTTACTTGTGTAAATAACATTTTAATTAAAAAGTTAAAACTTAGGAAAGAGAAAAATATATTAGGATTTAGCTGGAGGGAATCCAGTTGAAATATATGCTTGGGGGATGCCATGTAAAAGCAATTGTGTAAGACATCTGTGTATTACAGATTATCTAGGATTTACATATGGATATAGGTAAGTTGTAGGTACCTTGTATAAAGAAATATGTACACCCCAAGGAATAGCGTATTTTGTAAGTATAGTTTTTATTTCTTTGCCATGGAAATGAAAAAAAAAAAAAAAAGACTTTTTTTGGTAGAAACATCCTGGCATTTCAAGGGGCGCCTGGGTGGCGCAGTCGGTTAAGCGTCCGACTTCAGCCAGGTCACAAATCTCGCGGTCCGTGAGTTCGAGCCCCGCATCGGGCTCTGGGCTGATGGCTCAGAGCCTGGAGCCTGTTTCCGATTCTGTGTCTCCCTCTCTCTCTGCCCCTCGCCCGTTCATGCTCTGTCTCTCTCTGTCCCAAAAATAAATAAACGTTGAAAAAAAAATTAAAAAAAAAAAAAAAAAAAAAAAGAAACATCCTGGCATTTCAAATAATGCTGTGTAATTACAGCTAGTGAAAGTAAAAAAAGAATAACCAGAAAGAAACAAAGTAGTCACAAAGTTGGAGAGGTAATTTTTTCAGTGTAAAAGTTGATCCTGCTTTCAATATTTGAGAAAATTATTATTTTTTTTTTTTAATTTTTTTTTTCCAACGTTTATTTATTTTTAAGACAGAGAGAGACAGAGCATGAACGGGGGAGGGGCAGAGAGAGAGGGAGACACAGAATCAGAAGCAGCCTCCAGGCTCTGAGCCATCAGCCCAGAGCCGGACGCGGGGCTCGAACTCACGGACCGCGAGATCGTGACCTGGCTGAAGTCAGACGCTTAACCGACTGCGCCACCCAGGCGCCCCAGAAAATTATTTTTTTAAGCTTTTTCTTTTAGTGTTCATTTGTTTTTGAGAGAAGGGGAAGAGACAGCATACGAGCCAGGGAGGGGCAGGGAGAGGGGAGACACAGAATCTGAAGCAGGCTCCAGGTTCTGAGATGTCAGCACAGAGCCCAGGCAGGGCTCGAACTCGTGTAGCATGAGATCATGACCTGAGTGGAAGACCCACGCTCAACTGACTGAGTCACTCAGGTGCCCCCCAAAATAAATTTTGTTTAGAGGTTATTTATCTGGTCTGGTCTTGTAGTTAATGTATAAGATGTATTTGCGCATCTTTTTTTGTTTGTTTGTTTTTTAAGTTTATTTTTGAGAGAGGGAGTGAGCAGAGGGAGGGGCGAGAGAAGAAGAGAGAGAATCCCAAGCAGGCTATGTGCTCTCAGCCCAGAGCCCAGTGCGGGGCTCGATTCCAGAAATCATGAGATCATGAGCCGAAATCAAGAGTCATGTGCTTAACAGACTGAGCCACCTATTCACCTATGTGTGTTCTTAATCTAGGTCACTTTATCCATACTCTGTAGATCTTTTTGCTTTCAGATCTTTACTAAAAGATTTTTTGTGTTACGAATGGCATTTGTTGAGTTTTTACTCTATATCGTTTATATTGTGGCCACTGATAAATATAAGTATGCATATAATTTTATATAATTTAAAAATTGCTTTATTGAGATATCTTTGACATGTAAAAATTACATATATTTAAGGTGTATAACTTGATGTTTTGGTACATGTACACTCTGAAAAGACCACCACAATCAAGCTAATTAATATATCTATCACCTCTGCTTAGTTGCCATTCTGTGTGTGTACATGTGTTAAGATCTAATTTAAGATATATTTGTTTCTCAAATTTCAAATATATAATACATTATTATTACCTGTTGTACCTTTATGGAGAATTTTAAACTGAAACAGAGTAGTTATTTATTTACAGTTGTAGGAAACTATGAGGAATTATTAGAACTTTAAACAATTTTACCAGTATGTTAATAGAGTATAAATTATACTGTAGTGTTCTGTGTCATTTGAGACTGACCTTCTATGTAATCCATTCAAGTGAAGAGTAACTGCTACCAAAGTGAGTGGTAGAATGTTAGTGATCTTGATCAGATGGAGTGATTTGGTATTTGAGTCTTTTTAATAAAGTCTAATTAATTGTTTTTTTTTAAAAAAGGAAAGATCCTGGAGTTCTCTTTTAATCTACAGATTTAACAGCTAAATGTTGTTCAGTAAACTTTTCCTTCCTTAATCTGTGTAAAGGTCTGAACACGAGAGACATTCCCCAAACTGCCCATTTGTGAAAGGTGAGCACACACAGAATGTGCCGTTGTCAGTCACTCTCGCAACAAGTCCTGCACAGTTTCCTTGTACGGATGGAACTGACCGAATATCTTGCTTTGGGTCGGGGAGCTGCCCTCATTTTCTAGCTGCTGCAACAAAACGAGGAAAGATCTGCATATGGGATGTTTCCAAACTTATGAAGGTATGTTTCAATTTTGAAGTGATAGATTAGTAGCTGAGGAAAAAAATCAGTTTTAAACTTAGGCTTTTCATTTGTTTAGGTGCACTTAAAGTTTGAAATTAATGCCTATGATCCAGCAATTGTACAACAGCTTATTCTGTCGGGAGAGCCAAGCTCAGCAGTTGAATCCAGGAGACCAACTTTGGCATGGCTGGAAGACTCCTCCAGTTGCTCAGATATACCCAAATTAGAAGGAGATAGGTATGTGAGGTTTTTTTTTTTAGTGGCATTTATAAAAGTTAGGTGTTTTCCTAAATTTTATATTCTCTTAATTCTAAAGAGGCAGAAAAAAATATTAGGTCAAGAGAATGGAGAATAAATGTTCAGTTGTTAGATCTGAAAGAGCTCTGTGATTCTTGAGAAAAGTTTTCATTCAGAAATGCTATAGTCTGTAAAACATACTTTTATATTCTGTCTCAATCTGTGCCAACTGGAAATAATTGCTACACTGAAAAATAAAGTCTAAATAATGAAATGAAATCCTCGGATTATACTTGAAGTTTTATCTTGTTGTATATTTTTTCCTAGAGCAGTTGAACCAAATGATTTTGGTTTCCACTTTTTTTCATTAACACCTTAAATTGTATCAGTACCGTTGGATAGTGAAAAAAACTTCTGGCTAGGCAAGATGACCCAATTATGTAAAATAGTTTATCAGTAGTCAGCAGTGAGTTGAGGCATGATTGCTAAAGAGACATTCTGGTAAAAATGCTGTGTTGGATTCTTTTCCATTCAGCTTTTCTGACAGTCTTGATTTCTGTAGCTGTATTTGATCTGCGTGGGGGTAAGAGAGTCAAAGTATAATCTCACTTCACCCACTCGTCTCCCAAGACACTGCAGTTGTAGCTCTGAACTCGGCTAGAACTATAGAGGAATGTCTGCAGTGTAGTCAGGTGGACCGAATAAAGGGTTCCACAAAGCACCCAACTTGTGGTAGGCAGTAGAAGCTACTCCCTTTTAAGATTCTGAGAGTAGCAATGTGAAATGGAGCCTATTTAACTATGGTCAGATGCCCTGATGCTGAGGAGGTCTATCATTTTTCACTTGCAGGGGCTTCTTATGTTACTGATGTGTGATCGATGTTATATGCCATAGTTCGTGGTTTAACAGTATTTTGCTTCATAGTCCCTTTGATGGCGTGTGTTTTCATTAAGAACTCATGTAAAATTTTATTAGTACGAATTATTTTATTAAGGGAATTAATGGAAAATTCATGATATATTAGTTGGGAAGGTTAGCTCTGTCTAGTCTGTCTTGGTAATGATAATGTATAAATTCTGGGTAGGTAAATGAATGTGGCCTGAGCTCTGGAACAGACTGAATTAAAGCTTCATGGTTGTTTTTAGTTATTATAAATCCCTGTGAGAACTTGATGGGAAAGCATCTGACCTATTATTTGAGTTTTGAGCACATTTGTCACTAGGACTAGAAAGTAAGTGTGCTTGAGGTCTGTGATTTTCTTAGAAGTTAGTGGAAAATTTATATAAGATGATGAAATTAGTATGTGCTTTTAAACACTTATTTACTTATTTTTTTATTATTTAAAAAAATTTTTTTAAACATTCATTTGTGAGAGACAGCATGAGTGGGGGAGGGGCAGAGAGAGAGGGAGACACAGAATCCAAAGTAGGCTCCAGGCTCTGAGCTGCCAGCACAGAGCCTGATGCGGGGCTTGAACCCATGAACCACGGGATCATGACCTGAGCTGAAGTCGGACGCCCAACCAACTAAGCCACCCAGGTGCCCCTGAACACTGATTTTAATTAGAACTTTTGTCTTGGGGTTTTGTAATTTGGGGATTAAAAATTGAATTCAAGACATACTCTTTAAGATTACACTCTTTAAGATTACGCGCGCACACACACACACACACACACACACACACAGACACACAGACACACATACACACTCACTTAGGTAAAATGTACATTTTTGGTAAACGTGTATCCAGTATTTCAGGTGGGCAGGTACTGTGTGGGGTAGTGTGCTGGAGTTGGGATATAAATCTCTCTGCCTACTTTTAAGAGGCAGTCTTTCTAGGATAGAAGAACACTTTTCTCCTGAGAAAGTGAAGCGAATCATACAGAAAGAGTACTCTTAAGTTGGGGTGGCAGGAGGAAGCCGAAGAGGTGGAACTTCATATCTAACCTCAGTCTCCCTCTCTGGCCTTCCCCTCCCCCAGAGGCAGCAGGATTTCTGTTGCACTGGTAGTAAATATAATGAACTAAACTACTACTGATTTTGTGCTACAAGATACAATATATTTGGTTTTAAAATATACTCTGTGAGTTTCATTAGCTTGAAGAATTAATATTTAATTGAACAGATTAAAGCTTAGCCAAGATGCTTAAAGTAGTTAGTAGTATAGTTTGCCCACGAATTGTTTATAACCCTTTCTACTTAAAAGGCAACATTTTTCTTTGTTCTGAATTCATTCAGAGAATTTTTATTTGGGAAGGAAGAATACTTATTTGGGGACACACTTAATTTTAATGAATTAACATTTTTGTCTCATTTGTGTATTATGTTTTTCAAATGGGTAGAAATTTCCTGCATTTAATTTTGAAGTTGTTTATAGTATTGACGTATCAAAACTAAGGTATCCCTGTAATCTTCAGTTTTCAAAAACAGATAATCCCAACTAGCCATTTAAAACTTACTTATAATATCTGGTTTATTTTGCACGTTTATTACTCTGCAAAAGACTTTGTGTGTGTACAAGGGTTCAGGAAATGTAGTGTGTATTATATACCTAATGCATGCTTAAAGTAGAAAAATTAGACAATACAGAGAATAACTTGAAGAAACGTAGAGTACCCATACTCACATCATTCGGTTATGTTAATATATATATATGTTAAATTTTTTTAAATATGTATTTATGTTTTATAACCCATATTTAAAAGTTTTATTGAGGTATAATTACATATCACAAAATTCACCCTTTTAGTGTACAATTCAATCATTTTACTCATGATTTTATTATGTAATGGTATGAGAATTTTTCTGTCATAAACTATTTTGAAAAAACTGTATTTTGAGAAACTTTAGAAAGAACTTTTTTTTTTTTTTTGGTCAAGGTGATTATCTGGCAACCCTTTGGAACATTATTTGTAATATTGTAAGTTATTTGTAAAGCCTATCAAGGTGCCTTGAATTTCTTCCTTAAAAATATACAATTACTTCATTTAACCTTTTTTTCATTATAGGTGGGTAATACTTGGTTATTTTCCTTAATGTAAAAACCTTTCGATACTTGAAGCTTGTTGTATCTTGGTTTGGAGTTCTTCATTATGGGTAATTCCCAATCATTAATATTTACTCTTGGGATTTAATTTTCCCGGTATCTTTATTACTTCTCTGAAACCAGCCAGTTAGTATTTAAATAGTTTGAGGCTAATCAGCAACTGATCTTGAACTTCTGCACATTTTTCTTTGTTGTTGTTTTAAATTATAGCACAAAATTGTTTTATGGACAGTTACTTCTACTTGAAAAATTTAAAACACAGGAATTTGTCAAGTGTCTGAGTCCTCCCTCTCCCCTATATTTCAAACTTTTTTAAAACGGAAATTACTAACTTATATTTCATTTAAAGCAAATACCTGGTTATTTCAGTTGTAAGTGAAATACATTGTTTCAAAAAGGGAGAATTAATATTTACTTTCCTCCAAAATGAATCTTTTTATTTTTGTAATTGAGGTCATCAGAATTTTAGCACTGCTGTAGAAGTGCTGATTGTTAGAGTACATACACAGCCTAATATTGTGCCAGAGTGATTTTTTGTTACGTTTTTTTCTTGTCGGTGAACAATAGAGAGTGAGGATAAAGATAATGCCAAGAGGGAGGCTGGCAATTTCTTGACACAGTGAAGAGTAAAGGAGGAACTATTGTCTCTTCTTAACCCCTGACTTCTGAGTTGTAATAGTTTCCCTGCTTGTCACAGAGTTCTTATCACCCCTTCCAAAACCAATCAAATACAAAACAAAAGTGAAATACATGCATGTGTGTGAGTACGTGTACATACACACCTATTTATGTAGCTCTTTTATTTTGTTCTAGGACAGCTTTCCGGAATTCCGTAACACAGTGTTATTAAAATTTTGCTACTAGAAGTTTGTACTTGATATTATTAGCTGCTTCTCTCTTTTATCCTTTTATTTACCTAGACTATTTTCTGTCATACCTTAACAGTCTTCATATCCCTACAAATTTTATTATAGATTCTTAGAGGTTTCCACACCCTTTTCCAGGCAGATGCTTGTTTCATGATTTTAAGGTAATCCATTACCAACATTATTAGTCACTTATGATCTCAGACTACTTATGTGTCATTTAAGCTAGTTTTAATAGTTTTGTATGATACTTCTATTTGAGATACAAGGCAGTGGTCGTTGTACTTTTTTCGTTGTCTCATATTATGTATACTTTTTTATGGAAATTTAAATTATTTTTTGCTTTGTCTTTAAGTGACGATTTACTGGAGGATTCAGACAGTGAAGAGCATTCCAGATCAGATTCTGTGACAGGTATGTAAAAAAATGTTAGTCTGTTTTTTTAAATCTTTGCAGTTGTTCATTTGTAGGTAAAGCTAAATATTACTTAATTCTAAATTTCTCAGTTAATGCAAACTCTGAATTTTCACTAATATACACAGAAAACTCAAATTTGCACATTAGAGGTCTTGAATTAGTATATATGGAGTCCCATACTTATATTTTAAATGGTACATATTCAAGCCAAACAGATTGAAGTGATTTTTATTTTTAATGTTTGTTTATTTTGAGAGAGAGAGAGCGCAGGCGTGCGAGCAAGCATGAGTGGGGGAGGGGCAGAGGCTCTGAGCTGTCAGCACAGAGCCCCATGCAGGGTTTGAACTCACAAACTGTGAGGTCATGACCTGAGCTAAGTCAGACGCCCAACCGACTGAACCACCAGGCACTCCTGAAGTGATAGTTCCACTGAAGTTTTGTCATAGATGTCAAGGAATTGACATTAAGACAGAATGTGTTCAGTTTATTTGCATAATTTATTCTGTGGTTATATAAAAGTAATACTGAAATTAAGATTCTTTATTCCCAAAATAAAACAGGTGAATAGAGAATAAATTTTAAAATATATTTTAAAATATAAAATCATAGACATTAAGGCAATCGAGTAAGTGCTGCCTTTCTCATTATCTTATGACATATTAGGGTGAAAGACTGTACTTTGCATTTTAATGTAGTTTTTTATATAATAGGCAAGGCTAATAGTACATCTTAAAATAATTTTTCTATATCAGAATTCAAATTCTAACTCTGTTATTTATTATAGGCTGAATGCATTTCCTAATACATAATAATACATAAAAGAATTATGTTAACATCTGTTTAGAGTTTTGGGGACTGATTAAGATAAATATATATAAAGCATAGAACCTGGGAAGCACCCAGTATTTTTAAAAAGTGACTTATTAAATTGTGGCTGTTTTGTAATGTCAAATCTTATGAACTAAGGATATGTGTAAGTTGTGTGGAAGAGACACAGCTTTGTATAGAACAGTTGTCAAAAATTCGAGTAATTATAGAATGGCGAGTGCTTTCTAAATTCTAAATTGTCATGAAAATTTTTTAAAGCCCCCAAACAATGCTACACCTTGGGGTGGATTTGGGGTTAAACCTAACTTGTCTTTTGAGGTAGTTCGTAGCAATGAAAAAAATGTTTAAAGTAGGGAAATGTCCTGAATAATATACAATTGTATCATTAGCTCTTGAAAAATAAAGAATAGATTCATCAAAAAAAAATTTGGTTTGATGAAGATAGTGCTGTTTTCCCATTTTGTTGTCCTTTTGTAAAAACAGAAAAGAGCTACAATTGCATTTTCTTAATCTGATAAAAATAATAAATTGGTCACAGGTCACCTGGAGACCTGTTTAGAACTTGAACCCTTCTACTAACTCTTGTGTCTTGTCAAGTCAAACTCTCTGGGCCTTAGTTTTTCCTTTGTTTTTTGTTTTTTTTTAAATTTTTTTTTTTTCAACGTTTATTTATTTTTGGGACAGAGAGAGACAGAGCATGAACGGGGGAGGGGCAGAGAGAGAGGGAGACACAGAATCGGAAACAGGCTCCAGGCTCTGAGCCATCAGCCCAGAGCCCGACGCGGGGCTCGAACTCACGGACCGCGAGATCGTGACCTGGCTGAAGTCGGACGCTTAACCGACTGCGCCACCCAGGCGCCCCCTTAGTTTTTCCTTTGAAAAGTGAAGTGTTTGAACTAAATTTTCCTTTTTCTGCTCTCAAAGTTTTTGATTCTAACCATAACCTTTCCTTTGTATGCTGTAGCTTTGTTCTTTTCTCTGAGTCTAAGGATCTCAGTAGGTATTTTTGTAATTATAATGTCTCTTTGGTCTGTTTCCTTTTCCCTTTTCTGCTTTTATCTGTTTCATCTATGCCTAGTTGCTCTTTCACACTTCTTTTAGATACTATAGTCCTGTTTACCTCACTTTCCAGTATCTAAGAAAGTCACCATGTATTTTTGTTGACTTTCTCTATGATACCTCATTTAGGGTTGGGATTGTTGTCCATATGTAGTATTAAAAGGTAGCTATGGTAAGAGAAAAAAATCCTAATGGTTCAAAATTTTTAATTCCCTCCTTGTAGGATTTATAACTAGTTAATTCATTTGTAGGAAAATATGTACAGTAGTCCCCTCCCTCCTACTTGTGGTTTCGCTTTCCATGGTTTCAGTTACCTGTGGTCCATCCTGAAGCAGACGACCTTCCTTCTGACGTGGTCAGAAGGTCAGTAGTACCATAATGCTACGAGACAGTGCCTATGTCATTCACCTCACTTCATCTCCTCCCATAGGCATTTTATCATCTCCTCATGTAGGCATTTTATCTCACATCATCACAAGAAGAGTGAGTACAGTATAGTAAGATATTTTGAGGGGGACCACATTGACATAACTTTTATTACAGGATATTATTATAATTGTTCTATTTTATTATTAGCTGTTGCTGTTAATCTCTTAGTGTGCCTCTTTTGTAAATTACACTTTATCATATGTATGTATATGAATAAAATGTAGTATATATAGGGTTCGATAGTATCCACAGTTTCAGGTGTGCACTGGGGATCTTGGAACATATCCCCCGCCTATGAAGGGGGGGATTACTGTATCTTCTAAGTTAATTTTATTATATTGAAAGATTATTGGTGAGTTTATGGAAGCTTGTGATATGAACAGAAGATGTGTTCTTTTCCTGAGGTATCTAAAATAAGTCATAGATGCTATTTCAAAACTTAACATTTACCAACTTTAGATGATTCCCATCAAAGTGAATGATGTGGTCTGAAGAATTGTGAAATGTATTTCTTAATTTCAAAAATGTGATGGAGACTAAGAGACTTTTACCTGTTTTCATGTGAAGGTTATGACTTTTGAAGTTATGTAGATGATGTCAGAGAGAAAAGTTTGGCCTTTGGGCAATATTACCGAGGATATAGGTAATAGTAGTAAGGATATATTGCTTCTTGTAAAGAGTGGGAAGAGTTTGTGACAGAAGATTGAAGAGAAGTTCAAACTGAAATTTGATAGTTTTAGAAAAATACTTAGGTAAAACCTCATTGCTACCCTCAGGAGGTTTGGCATATAGAACTGTTGGTTTCCCAAAATGATTATCAGGACAATATTGTATTGCAGTCTGTTTGTAGGTGTATAGTATAAACACTTGTTTGGTAGTCCAGTAGGTTTGAGAATTTATGAGATGAGATAACAGATTTTCTTACTGTACTAACAGTTGTTACTGTGTTTTGTCATCTTCTGAAATAGAATGCTTAAGTAGTTGGGAAGAAGCAGAGTAATAATGCCACTTCTTGTATTGCCTTTCTTTATTAATAGTCCCACCTTCTATTTTTTTTAGTGTTTTTATTTTTGAGAGAGAGCGAGCGAGCGAGCATGGGTGAGGGAGGGGCAGAGAAAGAGGGAGACACAGAATGCAAAGCAAGCTCCAGGCTCTGAGCCGTCAGCACAGAACCTGACGCGGGGCTGGAACTCACGAACCGTGAGATCATGATCTGAGCTGAAGTCGGACACTTAACTGACTGAGCCACCCAGGTGCCTCCCACCTTCTATTTCTTAAATGTGTGTTAATGTATGTAAATTATGGTTATTTTGTTTTTATGTCTCTGTAGATAGACAAACTAAAATAGATTTCTGACCATAACTTAAAATAAATAATTTAAAAAGTTTCAGTTTAGTTCAGTTAATAGTTGAGCATCCTCAAGATTCAGCATCCTCAAGATTCTGATAACTACATGTTATCAGAATCTTACTGTCAACTTTTAATTTCAAATCTAAATTCACATCTAAATTAGACTTAATACATGGCAATATGGACAGACTGCATATGACTGTAGCCAAATGAGTGGTTAAATAAATGAACAGTTCCATTAGGACAATTAAATTGCTGAGTGTATAATCAAAATTTTCTTCTGTTTAACTAGAAATGGTTTCATTTTTAGGTCATAAAAGTGACATTATTTGAAGTGAGAAGATTATCCTCAGAAAATGGGAAATAATAGATAAAGCTGTCACTGAGCATTTTGAAGAAGTAGTAGATGATTTAGTAACAGAAATGGTGTGAACAGAACTTTCAGTGTTAAGTGTATGATGTTCCATGAATCTCACTTGCATGTTCTTTTACTTGGGCAGCTTTCAAACTTTCATGCAAGTTTCCTTGATTATTTTATATTTATTTCCTTTACTCTTTTGTATTCTTATCTAAATTTATAAAGCCAGTTCCACTTTTTTTTTCTTTGTCATAAATACTGAGCTGTTATTGTTGCTAATAATGTTGTCGCCTGACTGATAGTATTTTTTGCAAGTGAGAAAAAAGCAGATTGGTTCAGACTTTCAGTTCAGTATCAAGAGATTATATCTGGTTTAGGGGTTGAGTGACCTCTCTTACAGGGTTGTGTGTAGAGAGACATGGCATGTTTGGAGTGTTGAGACTGAGAAATGACTTTTGTGCTCTTTATAAGGGGGCAGCTTGAAGAGCACACAGTACACAAAAGGTCATTCATTAAGGGGTAATGTAGTTGACTCTAAACATAGTATAAATTAGCAGATAACACAGAAGACATTTATGCTTCTCTTTAAAATGACATATTTTTGGAACTTTTCCTTCGTAGTTATAATTTTTTTCTAAGCTGAGCTTAGAGTTACATTGTGTACTATGATAATCGACTGATAATTAGCATGGTAGGGTGGGAGAGAGTAGAGGATGCTATGACTCCTTTCAAATGGTAAAGGAGAAGGAACTGACCCTATAATAACACTTCGTGGATATTCTATAAAGTGATTAAGTGACAGTTATAATGGTATGCAGTGTTTTTTGGTTTAGAATTGAAGGGCAGAACTCGTATTATTTTGATGCCAATAATGTCTCCATTCTTTAACCATTCTCCTAAATTAAAAAGGGAAGAAGGTTTGCTTACATTGTCAGGAGACTGTATTCTGACTTGAAAATGATTTTGACTCTCTTAAATGGCCTCAGTGGTTTTCCTCAGTAAATTTATATCGGATTTGGTTAACTTCCCTTTAAATACTTAAAATTCTTCCACTTATGTAATTATAATGCACTGATTAGATGTGTAAAAAAAGAAAATTAATGAAAGCATTATAGTAAAGATTTTTTTTAAGTTTATTTATTTTGAGAGAGAGAGAGAGTGAGTGAGCAGGGGAGGGGCACAGAGAGAGGGAGGAAGAGAATCCCAAGCAGGCTCAGCACTGTCCGTGCTTAGCCCGACATGGGGCTGTATGTAACTCACGAACCGTGAGATCATGATCTGAGTTGAAACCAAGAGTTGAACACTTAACCAACTAAGTCACCTAGGTGCCCCATATACTAAAGATTTTTTCTTTTTTTTTAATATTTATTTATGTTTGAGAGAGAAAGCGAGTTTGAGGCAGGGGAGGGACAGAGAGAGGGAGACAGTGGATCAGAAGCAGGGTCTGTGCTGACAGCAGAGAGCCCGATGTGGGGCTCGAACCCATGAACCACGAGATGGTGTCCTGAGCTGATGTCAAACGCTTAACCAGCTGAACCACCCAGGTGCCCCTACTAAAGATTTTTGATTTGCATTCTCAAGGCCAATTCTAATGAATATTGTTCCTTTTCAAAGGGCACACATCACAGAAGGAAGCCATGGAAGTGAGCCTTGATATAACAGCACTCAGCATTCTCCAGCAGCCTGAAAAACTCCAGTGGGAGATTGTTGCAAATGTGCTTGAAGATACTGTTAAGGATCTTGAAGAACTTGGGGCAAATCCTTGTTTAACAAACTCTAAGAGTGAAAAGACAAAGGAAAAGCACCAGGAACAACACAACATTCCCTTTCCTTGTTTATTAGCTGGAGGTTTATTAACATATAAATCTCCTGCTACCTCACCCATTAGTAGTAATTCTCACAGGTCACTGGATGGTTTAAGCAGAACTCAGGGTGAAAGTATATCAGAACAAGGGTCAACTGACAATGAGTCCTGTACTAATTCAGAATTAAATTCTCCTCTGGTAAGGAGGACTTTACCCATTTTGCTTCTTTATAGTATCAAGGAATCTGATGAGAAAGCAGGAAAAATATTTTCACAGATGAACAATATAATGAGTAAAAGTTTGCACGATGATGGTTTTACAGTTCCACAGATTATTGAAATGGAGCTGGATAGTCAGGAGCAGTTGTTGTTGCAGGATCCTCCGGTGACTTATATTCAGCAATTTGCAGATGCAGCAGCCAACCTTACCTCTCCAGATTCTGAGAAGTGGAACTCTGTGTTTCCCAAGCCTGGGACTTTGGTTCAGTGCTTGAGGCTGCCAAAGTTTGCAGAGGAGGAGAATCTTTGTATAGACTCCATAACTCCTTGTGCTGATGGAATTCATTTGTTGGTAGGACTACGGACATGCCCTGTTGAATCCTTGAGTGCAATAAATCAAGTAGAGGCCTTGAATAATTTAAATAAATTAAACTCTGCACTATGTAATAGACGGAAAGGCGAGCTGGAATCAAATCTTGCTGTAGTGAATGGTGCAAATATTAGTGTAATCCAACATGAATCACCAGCAGACGTACAGACTCCTTTGATAATTCAGCCTGAGCAGAGGAACGTTAGTGGTGGATATTTAATACTTTATAAAATGAATTATGCCACTCGGATAGTGACTTTAGAAGAGGAGCCAATAAAAATCCAACATATCAAAGACCCCCAGGACACAATTACCTCGCTCATTTTGCTTCCACCAGATATATTGGATAATCGAGAAGACGACTGTGAGGAGCCTGTTGAGGAAATGCAGTTAACCTCAAAGAATGGCATTGAAAGAGAAAAAAAGGCTGATATTTCTACTCTTGGACACCTGGTAATAACCACTCAGGGAGGATATGTAAAAATATTAGATCTTTCAAATTTTGAAATTTTGGCCAAAGTGGAACCTCCCAAAAAGGAGGGCACTGAAGAACAGGACACATTTGTTTCTGTCATTTACTGCTCGGGTACAGACAGGCTGTGTGCATGCACCAAAGGTAAGCAGATGGGTTTGTTTGGTTCTTCTACAAATCTTATAAAATCTGTGTATGTGGCATTCACTTATGTGCATACCTAGTATGAATTTTAGATCCATATAGATGCAGTGAAGTATGTTTTTTTTTTAGAATGAAGTGGTAAATCTTTCTACTGTTTTAACATTTTAAAACTTTTTTCTACTGCCCTAGGTAAGGATTCTAATTGTAAATAAGTTAATAAGTCTCTCAGAAAGTATCTTCTCTGCTTTAACCTCAAGAAAATAACCTGCTGTTGTTTCTGTGAGTCCTGACTGTGCATCTGCTCAAATTTGTGGCCTTGGGCAAGTTACTTTGAACTCAGTAAACCTTTGTGTATTTATAAATGAGGATCAGAAGGCCTGTTTTTAGGCTTCTTAGAATTAAATGAGATAATGTATGTACAGTTTTTGGCATAGAGCATATACTGGTCATTATTTCCTCCTGAAATAAAAATATTTAACAAATTACTAGTTTTGCCAAATAAACTTTCCTTGTCTGATTTACTCCCAACCTTTGGCTGATAGTTAAATCAGTTTTGCAACATCTGAGGCCCCATACAGAGTAACAAACAGTGTGCATTTTCACTTCTCCTTTCTTATTTTATATATTTTAAGTTGGAAAGATAAAGCCGTTTTTGAAAAGGATTGCTGATCATAATAGGCACAATGAATAGTCTTATTGATAGTGTAGTAGGAGTTTAGGGCCAGGAGATGTTTGAAACCCAGGTAACTGTAACCGGTGCTTCAGAGAGGAACTGGGTGTCAGGAAGTTATCCATCTCACTTGTGGTTCTTGGGAGGAAGTAACCTGAGTTTTTCCTCACTTTCATAAAGATTCCAAGAGTTTGGCCAAGAAGGGTAGTGGTGAATATAGTGGTTCATTCAGATTGCCTTGTTTGGAATACATCTAGTGAAATAAGGGGAAGAAAAATCTTGATATAACATCAAAATCCAAATAGATTAATTTAAAAAATGAGCAATGCAGAATAACTTCAATAAAACTTTGAATTAGAGTTAATAAAGTTTAGAAAAATCATTAAAATACTATGTGTTATGAAGGATAACTTGAATTCATTGATTACGTATGTGCCTGTTCACTGTTGTGAGAACTTTACTTCTGTTAATTTTTAGTCATCGTGCCAACTTTATGAGGTATATACAATTACTGTCTCCATTTTACAGATAAGGAAACTGAAGGAAAGAGAGGTTAAGTAACTTGCCTAAGTCACAGAGCTAATAAATGACAGAGTCAGCATTCATACCTGGGGTATCTGTTGTCCGGGTGCTTAAACTACATTATATTGCCAGAATGTAACAAAAGCCAAAGTCTTGTACATTGAGGCTTTTGGAATCTTTGAATGTGAAAGATTTTAAAAATGAAAAACAATTTTACTTTGCCATAGGCCATCCAGAGTGGATTTGAAACCTGAGTGACCCTGCCCCAGGGCACATCTGTGTAAGATACTAATATTTTCCAGAAATGCAGCCAGGGTTTAATGATTTTAATTATTTGATGAGATATGCTTTTGGTGAGTCAGAGGAGAAGTAGTGTTTAAACAGGTTAATGTGTTCTTGGAGTTTGGATAATGAAAAGTTCTAGGAATTGATCTCATGTGAGAGAGAACTTATCCAGATGAATCGAAGGACAAGAAAAAGCCTGCGAAATTAATCACTTTGAAAATTATCCCCTAGTTCTTCAAGGATTAACTGATGAAGATGCATTTGAAAATATTAGTAACAAAAAAGAGGAAAGAAAAGTTGATGTGTTAAAATGTATAGGACAGTCCATAAAGCAGTTGTAAAATTTTTAAAAACGTTTGCAGACTGAATCAGATGGACATGACACTGTCCTAAGACTATATTCAGATAACATAAAACTCGTTGTCTTGTGGAGAATTATTGAACCTTTTGATTAAAATCTATAACTAATGTTGTAAGTTAATTTCAAATAGTAATAATGTACTTAAAGGTAGATTTGATGCGGCTGTGTTTGATTAAAGTTCACAAATAGAATATACATACACATACATATACCTGTATGTGAAACAAGGAAATAAGGTCACTACTGGCCACCCTGCCACCAGCCAGCCACTCCAGAAGTGTGGGCCACTTTCCCCATGGCTGGCACAGGGCTGAGGAATGGGGGGTGGCAGTGGGTTCTACTTTCAGGGAAGATCAGCAGCCTTTCCTTTTATGAAGCATCCTCTGATTGCTGTTTCTGGTTGGGTTCCAGAGTTCGGAAATAGTTGATTTCTCAGTCACCCTTTCTAGTTCAGTAGCTGACCTCTAGAGCTCCCTACCTAGAACTTCCCACTCAGCTGTTTGGTGTGACGTTACTGCTGCCTTTGTTTATATATTGTTTTTTAAATACTTTTTTTGGAGTTCTGTTCTTAGTGATTTAATTTGTCACAGTCTACTTTAGAATAATGCTAATTACTTAATTCTAGTAAAATATACTTTGATCTTTTTTTCTCTTGTCCTCTTGTGCCACTATGGTTTTATATATTTTACATTTAGATAAGTTATAAACCCAACCAAAAAGTTGTTTTCTACCATCTTTGTCTTTGGAAAAAGTTTTCAAAGAAATGAGAAAAAATATACATTGTGTTTGCCACCTTATCATTTCTGGTACCTGTGTGTGTGTGTGTGTGTGTGTGTGTGTGTGTGTGTGTGTGTAAATTTGGTATTGTTTTCTTTAATCGTTGAGGGTAGTACTGAATGTAGAGTTATTGGTTGACTATTTCTGGACTTGTTTCATTTTGCATCGTAGTTATTCCACCTGATGAGTCATATTTAACTTGTTGCATTTAAGATTTTCTCATTGAGTAACTTGGAGCAGTTTGACTATAACATAGGTATCTGTGAATCTCTTTGTATTTCTCCTACTTGAAGTTCATTGAATTGGTTGGATTTGCAGTGTAATGTTTTTCTTCAAATTTGGGAGTTTTTTCCCAGTATTTCATCAGTTTCCCCCTTGCCTTGTTCTCTTCTCTTTTTTCTGGAATTCCCATTACATGTACCCTCTTATACTCGATCTGTCCCTATGTATCTGAGATGATTTTCACTTAAAAAAAATCTTTTTCTTTTATTCAGATTGGCTAATTAGTTATACTCAGTTTTTATTTTATGATTCCTTCTGCCATCTCAAATCTGCTTTGAGTCTCTCTGGTGAACTTTTCATTTTAGGAATTTTATGTTTCAACTCCAGAATTTCCCTTTTGTTCTTTAAAATAATTTTTTGTTGTTGAGATTCTTCACTTGTTGAGTCATTTCCACCATTTGTTCCTGTAATTCTCCATACCTGATTTCCTGTTTTTCTGTAAAAATATTCACAGTGGCTTCTTTGAAGTCCTTGTCTGCCAAATCTAAATCTTGGGAACTCAGAGATATTTCTCAGTGATTTTGTTTTCCTTAGGCATGGGTCACTCTTTATTCACATGTCTTACAATTCTTAATTTAATACTGAACGTTTTAAACAACATTGTAGAATTCTGGATTCTGATTCCCCCCACTTTGGAGGTTGTTGTTGCTTTGTTTGTTTGCTAACCCACCAGGACTATATTTCTGTAATTTGTTTCTTTTCAGTCTTGCAGTCATGTCTCTCGTCATTTTACCCCCCTGGTTTTAATTTTTAAATTATTCGTTTGTTGCCTCTGTGTCCACGTGGCTTAGTGGTCAGCCAAAGATTTTGATAAGTGATTGTGCTTAAGCAACCTCACCAGTAAGTCTGTATCCAGGTGTGCCTTGGCTTTTGTTTTCTTTGTTTTTATTTTATGTTATGCCCTCTCACATCTTTTCTGCATATGCATGGGACTTAGTTGACTGAGAATATATGGATAGCTTGTGCTGGGTCTGGTTTTGCTACACATGTGTACAACCTCTGATCCTTGTGTAGTATGTGGAGAGTTTACCAAGCCCCCTATGTTTCTTTTCACTTCTTACAACTTTCTATTAAGTGCTTTGCTTGCTCCAGACAGGGTCTTGACTTCAGGTAGCAGAGCTGATACACCTCATTTTTGTTGCGACTGAGCCCTTTAAACTGACAGCTGTCCTCTCTGCAGTAGCAGTCCTTCTTTCTGGTTTTCATGGCTTGCCCCACCCACCCTGGTTGAAGGACAGTTTTGTCTAGCTTTGTAGTTGGTTTTCAGGAAGTGGATTTATCATCTTCCTCATTCTCTGTTCTGTCATGGTGGAAGTGAATCTCTAAATACTTTTGTTAGGATATACTTTTATCCATTGATTTTTGTCTTAAATATTTGCTAAGTTTGCTTTCAGTTTTTTTATGTGAGAGATATAAAAAATAGAAATTGAATTTATTTCATTATGAATACTTCAAAAAATTAAGACTCTATTTTCGTTACTTCTGAGATACAGAGCTGGTGCATCAGTTTCCTTATCTGTAAAGTGGTCACAGTAATAGTCCTTATCTCAAGGGTTTTTGTGAAGATTAAATGAATTTTTAAGCATTTAAGGTAGTGTTTTACATGTAGTTAGTACTAGGTAAATAACTGTTTTCATATATGTTTATGTGTTTGCCATTTTCTGTATTAAATTTTCATTTTGAAGTGCCTTGTCAACTTAATTTCTAAACTCTGGGAGATATGTCACTTTGGCAGCCCCCTTTATCTGCCTGTTGAATGATACTAAATTAAGTTTCTTACCTATGTAGTGTACACTTGTATGTTTACCCATACTCTGTGTGCCTTTGTTGATAAAATTTTACTACACTGTAGGCGGTGAGCTTCATTTTCTCCAAATTGGAGGAGCTTGTGACGATATTGATGAAGCTGATATACTAGTGGATGGAGCTCTTTCTAAAGGAATAGAACCATCTTCAGAAGGTTCCAAACCTTTATCAAATCCTTCAAGTCCTGGCATTTCAGGTATGATACTGAGTTTTTAAATGACTCTTAAAACAGAAATTCTTGTGATGTTCAAAGGTTTCTGATTCTTAAATAATCTTAAACATTCTTTCAGTTTTTACAGTCAACTGTTGGTTACTTAGTTGAGGGAATTCATTTCCTGGTTGTCATTCTTTTACTAGGCTTGATTTTGTTTATTATATATCACTATTATTTTCTGTAGTTAGAAATTGTTGTAAACATTAAAATAAAAAATGCTTTTTCACCTGTGGTAGGTTGGCCAATATTGGCCATGTCACCTAAGAGGCAAAAACACAATTTTGGCCATTAAGGAGCTTTTGGTGTAGTTAGGGAGGGAAGTAGCATGAAATAGAGGAGTTCATTAAGTGAGTATAAAATCAATGGAGTGGCTAATATTACTGATATCACTACTGGAATTGAAAAGCTAAAAAAATACTCTCTCCCTGGGGCACGATATTCAGATTTTTGTTGCCCCATTGTGCATCATTACACAGGTTTGTTTTTGTTTGTTGTTCGTATGTCTTCTCCTATCTATGTTCTTTCTATACTGCCCTCCAGAGCTGCTTTTTCAGAAAAAGTAATGCTAACATGTTACTCCTGTTGAAATTCTAATTTGCTTTGTGGACTTCTTTGAAGTAACTCTATAATTTTATTCTCTGTGTTTAGTTACAATAAATTTTTCATGATTTCTTAAGTATATGATTCCATTTCATGCTGTTTACATGTTACCCTGAACTCTTCTTTGTGCTTCCACAGTTAATGCTGTTAGTGCTGTTAATGTTTTACCCTTAGCTCTTAACACATTTTATTCCCTAAGCTTTTAGCTTGTAAGTATTTATTTGCCATCAGTATAGCTTTGCCTTTTTAAAATTACTTTTTTATAAAGTAAAAAAGGGCAGATGTTATGTACTTACTGATGCTTAGCATTTTGTTTTGTAAATAACAAAGTCTAAAAGTTATTTATTGGTTTGATACAGATTTGGCTTGCCTTTCAGCACTACTTTTGTTGCCCTTATTAACTTAGGGCTGGTTAGAGCTCAGGACTATTTTTTCTCTTTATTTTTATTTTTATTTTTATTTTTGAGAGAACACACAAGCAGGGGAGAAGGCTAGAAGGGGGAAGCGAGAGAGAGAGAGAGAGAGAGAGAGAGAGAGAGAGAGAGAATATCTTAAGCAGACTCTATGCTCAGCACAGAGCGCAACTCATGGCTCGATCCCACAACCCTGGGGTCATGACTTGAGCTGATATCAAGAGTTGGATGCTCAACCGACTGAGCCGCCCAGGCACCCCAGTCAAGGCTCTTCTAACAGGTTGAGTTTGGGTTTGTCCAGTAAGAGGTACCCTGTCTGTAATCTAAAATATTCAAGTGGATTTTCATTGTGGCCATTATGTAGTCAGTGCTAGTTTCTTCATTTGCCTGTAGATCTCTTAGCTCTCATTAATAACTCTCAAGAGAGGCACCTGGGTGGCTCATTTGGTTAAGTGTCCAACTCTTGGTTTTGGCTCAAATCCTGATCTCACAGTTTCGTGAGTTTGAGCCCCATGTCTGGCTCTTTGCTGGCAGCGCAGACCCTGCTTGGGATTTTCTCTCTTCCTCTCTCTCTCTCTCTCTACCCCTCCTCTATTTGACCTGTCTCTGTCTTTCTGAAAAATTAAAAAAAAAAAAAAAAAATATATATATATATATACACACACACACACACACACACACACATATATGTATATATATAACACCTTTCAGGATATTTTGCAGTTGTTGTAATTGATTAGACAGAAAACACAGATTAAAACTACTTTGTTTTAAAAACCTATTTCAAATTCAATATTTACTGTTGTTAAGGAGTTGATTTATTGGTGGACCAGCCATTCACCCTTGACATCCTGACATCTCTAGTGGAGCTAACCCGCTTTGAGACTTTGACCCCACGGTTTTCAGCCACTGTTCCTCCATGCTGGGTAGAAGTTCAGCAAGAACAGCAGCAAAGGAGGCATCCTCAACATTTACATCAGCAACACCACGGAGATGCTGCTCAGCATACTAGAACTTGGAAACTACAGACTGACAGGTAAAACATTGTTTCAGGGTATTAAATTTTAAGTCTACATTATATATTTGTTAGAGGCAACATAAAATTCTTAAATATATTGTTTCTCTTAACTTTTTCTATTAATAACTTTTTTCTTTTCATTTGTCACCTTAATTTTGGAAATTTCTATATTCTTAGTTGTAGGATAAAATAGTGAGAGTAATCCACCATTGCAATTAGTTTGGTCACTCAGTTCACAAGTTGATTTACTAGATAGATAAATGGTTGCTTTGTGCAGTCACTCCTGTAGACACTAGTAATATGGTTGTCGCTGGAATTTCTATCCTAGTGGGGATAGAAAGACAGTAAGCTGTCAGCGCAGAGCGTGGTGTGGGGCTCGATCCCACAGACCGTGAGATCATGACCTAAGCCAAGGGCAAGAGTCAGACACTTAACTGAGCCACCCACACGCCCCAAGAAGTTCTTGTTTTAAAATGCAGATTCCTGGGACCCCACTCATAGATTTTGGGTGGGGCCCAGGAATCTGCAGACAATTCTGATGCATAATGCTCCATAGTGTAAGAAACAGGGTTTATTGTAATGTTCAGTTCACAGGGTAGGTGTCACTTTCTAAGGTAAGATCAATTATTGCGCTAAGATTAACCTCTCTTTTGGGAGCTGCTTGTCTTCTCTCTTGATCCCATTGAGAGGCACTGAGTTTTGTTGGAGGCTGCAAATCCAAGAATATGAAAAGTGTTAATGACAATGTGGTTTTGGTCAGCGAAAGATTTTTGCTGTATTTAGCATTTTCCCCCTTATTTGACAGCAATAGCTGGGATGAACATGTGTTTGAATTGGTTCTACCTAAAGCCTGTATGGTTGGACATGTGGACTTCAAATTTGTTTTGAACTCAAACATCACCAATATTCCGCAGATACAAGTGACACTGCTGAAAAATAAAGCTCCGGGCTTAGGGAAAGTCAATGGTAAGAATGAATCAGAATTTATATTTGAAGATTTTGCAGTTTATTTCTTTAAAAAACAAACAAACTGATTTTCAACTTGACTGTCTAGGTTTCATATCCCTCCCCTGCCTCCTCTCTGCTCTCTCCCCTACCCCCATATTTGTTTTCTGCTCTGCTCCTGGTCGTTTTATTTTAGAAAAAGTTACTTCTAGAACATTTTAGAGGTTTTTGGTAGTTCAGTATTGTATGGAAATGCATAAACTGGAATAATGTAATTATGCTATTTGGGAAATTCAGTTAGTTCCTTTCTAAATTAGTTTCACTTTCATCACTACTAGACTTACATGTTTTTCTTCCTAACGTGGAGACCCAATTGGGAAAAGAACTTTGTTAATGAAGTCATATACTCTTTTTTTTTTTTTTCAACGTTTATTTATTTTTGGGACAGAGAGAGACAGAGCATGAACGGGGGAGGGGCAGAGAGAGAGGGAGACACAGAATCGGAAACAGGCTCCAGGCTCCGAGCCATCAGCCCAGAGCCTGACGCGGGGCTCGAACTCACGGACCGCGAGATCGTGACCTGGCTGAAGTCGGACGCTTAACCGACTGCGCCACCCAGGCGCCCCTGAAGTCATATACTCTTAAGACTATTGGTGAAACTCAGCCTTTCACAGAATGCCAAAATACACCCAACTTTATTTGCCTTTTTTTTTTTTTTTTTACAAGTTCAGACTTTGGTGTTTTGAGTTCGTTGAATAGATTGTACACATGTAACATGTTGGGAACTAGACGTTACTGTCTGGTGTTTACTGCTTAATCGGTTAATTTAAAAGGCAGGAGATAATTTCATATTACCATATCACATGGCTGCTTTACACCAGGGGTAGAAACAATGAAACACGAAAAATTCCTTATTTTCAAAAATACATATGTACGTGTGTGTGTGTGTGTGTGTGTGTGTGTGTGTGTGTGTGTGTGTGGTGCATTTTTTTGAATCGTGACAGATTCTATTTTAATTGGGTCTAGGATTTAGGCACTGGTGTTTTGAAAACTTTGCAGGTGTTTGTACTCTGCAGCCTAGGGTATGAACTTTTAGTTTAGTTGCCAGCACATTATTTCTCAGGTGAATATTGAATTCCATTAAAAGAGAGAATAGTGTATGAAACAATGGGACCTAATTTTTTTCTTCTTCTGACAACCATTTTGTAGCATCTGTGATAAAAATCACAGTAGTTCCCAATATAACAAGGTTTTAGAATTTCAGGCACATAAATTATTGATATTAAGCAAAATTAAGTTTACTAATATTTTTATCCTCTAGAAACAGCAGTAGATAGGCAGATCACCTTTCCTTTGTCTCCAGCTCTTAACATTGAAGTGGAACAAAATGGGAAACCGTCCCTGGTTGATTTGAATGAAGAAATGCAGCACATGGATGTAGAGGAATCACAGTGTGAGTGAAATTACAGAGCTGTTGTCCATGACAGTAAAAGGAATAGTGATCCAAAATGCATCATGTTGGGCAAAGATTTCCTTATGGCTTGCAAAAACATGGTTTTAAAAATACAATTAAAAAATAACCTGTAATTCTGCTTTGGCAATATGCTTTAACTTTCAGCTCATCTTTGTGAACACAGCTGCGCTAATACTTGCATTCTTGTTTTTTAATATCCCAAGATTTAAAATCATGTCATGGTTTTGTAATATTTTTGGAAAATCAAGGTGAATGTAAATAATATGGGAATGGAAAGCAACATATGTCAGATATGTGAAAATATATCAGATCTTTGACTATATTTCCTTAGCATGATAGTGAATTCTTACTTGAACACATTCGAATTATGGTATATTGTGTGGTGGTATCATAAATGGGATAGATATTTGCTTATTACTTATTTTTAAATTCTAAGCTAATTTAAAAGAAAATGATGTTTTTTTTCTTTTTAGGTCTTAGATTGTGTCCATTTTTAGAAGATCACAAAGAAGACATTCTGTGTGGACCAGTATGGCTTGCTAGTGGCCTTGATCTCTCAGGGCATGCTGGGATGTTGACATTAACAAGCCCCAAACTTGTTAAAGGTGAAGTAACATATTTTACGAAAGCAGGATAGATAATGCCACAAATGTGAAATAGATTTTTTTAAACTGGTCTCACAAAACTAAGATACTTTTTTGTTTGGGATTTGCATTAATAGTTGCACCAGTTTCCTGATAACTGAGGTCCCTTCTTCTCAGAAGTGACTCTGATACTACTTTCTGTGTTTTGGAGGTTTCAGTACTTTTTGAGAAAGTATAAAAAAATGAATATTTGCACACTTAGTGTGATATAGCAGAGCTTTTTTGAGTAACCAGGTGACATGTTCTGGCATGGTTGCCTTTCCCGTCAACTTAGAGTTCTCTGTCTTGATTTGTTGTATTTTATTTATTTATTTTTATTGTTGTAATATTTCCTCTTGAGGGTTTTTATAGAAGAGTTTTGATAACATCAGATGTAATTATTGAGTTTCTCACATATACACATTTTAATTAATGTGTATTTAAAAGTAATTGGCTCTTATGTAGATGGTAGATATTACAGTAGTAGGATGTTTATATATCAGCCTTCATTTCCCAGTAAATTAAAAAAGCCAACAAAGTACCTACCTTGATTATTAAAGTAAGTTTGGATGTGGGATGGGATGTGGTGATCCTTCCTCAAGCCAGAAAGTACCTCACCACCTAAATAACAACGATTTTCATTTGTGTACATTCCCTTCGTAATAGCTGTCCACATTTACACATTTACCGTTAGATGCATAGTATGTGTTGTATACGAGTTTTAATGTGCTCTCTTGACTACAGCTCATTCATTCATTAAGTTTATGACATCCTGTGGTGTGTTATGCTACGTGCTGGGGTACAGCAGTGAGCAAGACTAATAAGATCTCTTGTATTGCTGAGAGTATAACTTAACTTTTGTTGAATGAGACTGTGAAACGTAAATTTGTATATGAATATAAAGATGTTGGCTTTGACAAAATGGAGGGTGGAATTATATGACATGTATTTCAAAGGACTAAATTTAAAAGTGTTAACTTTCCTAGAATTTACTGAAGATGGTTTTTTTTTTCCTTTCCAAATTCTCCAGAAATCTTTGGTACTGGAGAAAATGATTGCTAAATTTTTAGAGTAAAAGGAAGATCTGGGTCAAAGAGGTTTGGAAAAAGAAAACAGAGAGGGAGGGTCTTGTCAGACACTAAAACAAAGAGTAATAACACAACAATAAGATTATAACAGTGTAATGTTAGCACAGTAGGCAGGTGGATCAGTGGAAAACAACAAAGGTAGCTTTTGTAATTACAGAAGGATTTAATACCTGTGAGATAACAATAGGCTGATGGTTTACTGGTGAGTGTATTAATTTGAGGTTATTTTTGCAGTATATTTTACATATGGATTGTGTGGTATGATCTCAGTTTAGTTAAAAGGAAGCAAAATGTACTGGTGATAGTAACGACCAGTATTTATTGAGTGCTCTCTTTGTGCCATGCACAATTGTGTTTTAGGTACTTTTGAGGTAGGTACCCTTATTCCCATTTTACATTTGAAGGAACTGAACCACAGGAGATTATCGGGCACATGTCTAATAAATAACTGAGCCATTATTCAGACCCAGGTCGTGACGCCAAAGCCTGTGCTTTTTGTGCTTGTGTATATGTGCGTATGTCTGTGTGCGTGTGTGTGTAAGAGGACCGGATGCATTCACAGAATGGTACCTTCCATTATCGATCAGTGGTGCTCACTGAAAGGTAGTTTTATCTTTGTGTTTTTCCCATAGTTGACAAAATGTTATTAAAATGTATCATTTCGCCAGGGAAAGATATGCAAAATGTTTGTAACATTTAGTCAGAATTTTCTGTCTTGTGTTGTTGGTATAGCCCCTGTGCTTTTTGTTATTTTGCTACCAACATATGAAGGTTATTCAGTGATTAGACTCAATAATTTGAAAATTTGTGGAATTAATTACATAACTTGCTCTGTTAAGGTGAAAAACAATTTGTTCTTTTGGTGATTTGGTTATTTTTCCCATTCTGTGTTGGCTCCTCTAGGTATGGCAGGAGGAAAATACCGTTCCTTTTTAATCCACGTCAAGGCAGTAAATGAAAGAGGAACCGATGAGATCTGTAATGGTGGTATACGCCCGGTAGTAAGACTTCCATCCTTAAAACACCAGAGTAACAAGGGTTATTCACTTGCTTCACTCTTGGCAAAAGTTGCAGCAGGCAAGGTATGAAGCTGTGCCATTTTGAACTACAGCAGTGCTATTATAGACATGGTGGACAAGATCTGACACACTCTTGAAGTAGTATGACCCTTTATTGATTTTTCAATAGGCACTTTGTTTATAATTTTTCCTTGCAGTGACTGACTTTAAATATACAATTAAGAAGAATCTATTTTGAATTAACTGTAAGCAAGTGTTTATAAAGTATGCTCAGCAGACTAATTGTTAGCAGATATTTCCCTTTATAATTGTTTTAGACCATAATACCTCTTTATTTAGGTTTTAGAGTTTGTTTCTATGTCCTTTACTGGTAACTCACCACTTTTTTTTGGGTAAACATTTGGGAGGATGCAGGAAGAGAAGTTGGGGAGTAATGTTAGAGATAAATCCTAATTTCAAGGTTGATTTTCTACAACTAGCTGTGTACCATGCAGTCTCTTCATAATTGTCTAATCTTGGATTTTCCTGAACTCTGGAGATTTTTGTTTCTCTATCATCATTATTCATAAGCAACAATAGCAATATCAGTAACACCAATCATCTTATATTTGTATAGGTCTTCCAATTTTTCAAGGACTTCTGTGTACTTTATCTGATTTAATCCTCAAAATAACTCTGAGGTAGGCAGAGCAGGTGCTATTATTATCTCCATTTTTCATATTGAAAGTGAGTGAACCTTGGAGATGGGGAGCTGTCATATTTCATATCGCTTCTAAGTGCTGTGGCTGGGACTTGGACTCAGGACTTTGGCTTTCTAATCTATAATCATTGGGTTATTGCCTTTAAAACAGCCACTTTGTTTTTTCCCCGTTATAAATACTGGGGGAAATTAGTCATTTACTGAATATGAGGGTAAAAGCTTTCATTTTAATTTGATATTTTTTTGATAGTCATAATACAGTTATTTTCCTTTTTAAAAAAACTTTATTTAAATGGTAAATGCTTTTTTAGTTTCATTTGTTTGTTCATTGAGTTATTTGTTTTTGTATGTTTAGGAAAAATCATCTAATGTTAAGAATGAAAATTCAGGTAGCGCCCGCAAATCTGAGAACCTCCGGGGCTGTGACTTACTGCAAGAGGTCTCAGTCACCATTCGAAGATTTAAGAAAACTTCAATTTCTAAGGAAAGGTAACCTCATTTCCTTCTTCTGCTATTCTCCTGGTAATAAATGTACAAAGGATGAATTCTAATAAACATTAACACACACATGTAAAATGGAAAAAAAAAATTATTTTGTTTATTTATGTGAGAGACAAAGTGTGAGCGGGGGACGGGCAGGGCGGGGGCAGAGAGACAGGGAGTCACGGAACCTGAAGCAGGCTCCAGGCTCTGAGCTGTTAGCACAGAGCCCGACATGGGGCTTGAACTCAGTAACCTCGAGTTCATGACTGAGCCAAAGTTGGACGCTTAACAAACTGAACCACCCAGGCACCCCACACATAAAATTTTTAAATCTTTTACTTGAAAATTTTTGTTTGGTCTCCATTTCACTTAAGTATTTGTAATCTCAGTGAGGGTATGAATTATCTTTCTACTTCATTGGTTTATCCCAGGTATCTGTACAGTGCTTGGTATATACCAGGAATATGATATTTGTAGAACGAGGAAAGACAAATATAATTTGAAGTTTTATTCACTCTTTGTCAGAATATAGTACATTATTGTAAACTTCATTTCTTTTAAAACTTTCTATAAACGAAGTATTGCTTATATGCTGTTTTGACCTTTTAATACCATAACCTTAAATTAATAGGTCAACATTCCATTGTTAATATTTAATTTTCAAAAACGTATTTTAAATTGTGATATTCATGATTTCAAATAACCAACCAGGTTGTGGTAGGTTTAGTCATAACTGTTCTATTTTGGTTGTTAATGTGTTTATATCTTCTGTTTTTTAGAGTGCAACGATGTGCTATGTTACAGTTTTCAGAATTTCACGAGAAGCTTCTTAACACTCTTTGTAGAAAAGCAGATGATGGCCAAATCACAGAACATGCCCAGAGCCTTGTGTTGGATACCCTTTGTTGGTTAGCTGGAGTACATTCGAATGGACCTGGAAGGTTAATAATTAAGATTCTACTAACAACTGATGATAGCTATTTGGAGATTATGAGTAGAAGTTCAAGATGAGTCTAAACATCTGCTATTGTTTTGCAGCTCCAAAGAAGGAAATGAGAGCCTGCTTTCAAAAACACGAAAATGTCTTTCAGACATTGTGCGTGTATGCTTCTTTGAGGCGGGACGCAGCATAGCCCATAAGTGTGCCCGATTTCTAGCCTTGTGCATTAGGTTAGTGGTTTTTTAAGTTGAAAGTACACTTTGTAGGTGCAGCTATAGTTTGATAGGTGATGCTGTGTCTGTAGTGTAATTTGATACTTGGTGAATGAATGTATAACAGAAGAATTTTCATAAGTTAAAAAAATCTCGAAAGTTGATGAGGGTTACTCAGTCTTTTTTTTTTTTTTTAAATATTTATTTATTTTTGAGAGTGAGAGCGTGCCAGATGGCCTTATGTGAGGCTCAAACTCATGAACCAGAAGATCGTGACCTGAGGCAAAGTCAGATGCTTAACCAACTGAGCTACCTGGGCGCCCAAGACTCTTGGGTTTTTTTGTTGTTGTTGTTTGTTGTTTTTTTTTTTAAGTTTATTTACTTATTTTCAGAGAGAGAAAAAACACGAACAGGGGAAGGGTAGGGGAGGGGCAGGGGAGGGGAGAGAATTCCAAGGTCAACGTGAGGCCCAATGTGTCGCTTGAACTCTGGAACAAACTCTGATATCATGATATGAGCTGAAATCAAGAGTTGGATGCTAAACCGACTGAACCACTCAGGTGCCCTGAGGATTATTGAGATTCTAAGAAAGAATTTTAGGTTTTTAGGGGGAAAATGTCAACTTGCATAAGTCTTTTAATAAAAGAAGTCTACCAGGCTTCTTTACCTATTGGTAGCATTTTGGGAAGTTTTGTAAGGGGAACCCTTCCCCCACTTTTTATCTTCCCTGATTGTCGTTTGATTCTTCACCTGAGGCATTATTCCCGTTTACGTGACATTCTTACCAGGTTTATTTGTAACATTGTGTAGACCTTTCTTTTAGACCCTGAGACTTAAACCATCTAGGAAATGTTTAAAAACTGATAGTCAGTAATGCCTATGCCTGCTTGTTAATCCTTTTTGGTGAAGAGAATGGTTTAATGCAAAGGAAAACCGTGACAAAGACCTTCAGTATAATCAGTCCTTGTGTTCTTTCTGCATGTATATGGGGCTTTAAGGCAGATTTTTCTTGTAATCTGTATGAATACATTTTAAAATTTAGTTTTAGGTACTACAGCATGTTTAGGATTGAATTTAGACATTGGGTGATACATTTAAGTTTTTTTCTTCTAAATTTTTTCAGTAATGGCAAATGTGACCCGTGTCAACCAGGATTTGGATCTGTTCTGTTGAAGGCCTTACTTGAGAATATGTCATTTTTACCTGCAGCAGCAACTGGTGGTATGTGAAATTAGTTTACTCACAAATAACAGTAGTCATAGGAAATATCTCACAATATATTTGAGATTATGTAGTCAACATTTTCCCCTCAGTTAGCCCCTCTTTTTTCTCTAGCTTCTCTAAGGGTTGGCAGATTGTGAGAAGGTGGGCAGATACTCTGTTCAGTAATACTGGTTGGAAAAGTGGGAGAGTTAAGTAAATAGCAAGTCGTCTCAATTCATACATTTTCTATACCTCATTCAAATTGTTGAGTTGTTTGGTTGTTCACAGACTATAGATCACATCTTCCCAAATTTGCTAAAATGCCAGCAGGTGCAGAGAGATGACCTAAGGAAAATGGTCCGTGCGTGTATTGTGTGTGGTTGCTGGGACTTTGGCAAACTAGAAAAGGGGCCAGTAGGTTTTTAAAGCACCTGAAGACTATAAACATGCCATTCAAGAATGAATGTAGAAAAAGAAAAGAATGAATGTAGTTATCAAGTAGCACTTTATAAAGCAGTCCCCCTAAAATAGCACATATATAAAGCAATAAAAATTTTACAAGTATTTTCAATGTTTTGTGCCATTTTAGTTGCTATAAAGAGCTACTAATTTGCCCTTCTAAACCTAACATTATCTTTTTGTAGACATTTTTTACAGTCTTTTGTTTAATAATCAATTCACTCAACAAGTTGTCTCAATGAGATAAATATATTTCACAAGGATTTGATCTTTGTGGTATTATAGAAAAAAACTGTTCAAAGTTAGTTGATAAGTGGTTATATTATCATTAATTTGGGTAAAGAATCTATTTATATTTTACTTGAACATATTTTGGGTAAAACGGTTAACTTTATGTTCTACAGAGTAGGATGTTTTGGACTTGGTTGCTCACTTTAATAGTCTTTGCAGTTTAAAATTGTTTTTTTTTGAGGATGGTCTTCAAGATAGGATGCTTAAATTCTGGGGTGTACTTAGATATCTCAAATTTTACAGAAGAGCCTTAGAATACACCATGATGATCATCTTTTGAGCTGTGTTGGTCTGTGTCTAACTGGCGGTATAGCATAACTATATTTACTTGCTAGGAGCTCATTGCCATCCATTGTTTTTGAAAATTTTAGTATAAACCAAACAGTATTTCAGGGAGGATCGTTTGGAAGACTTTTCTGTACTTTTCCAGCTAGTCTAAAATGTCCCTCAGAGTCATCTCAAGTTAGTGAAAACCTGAATGACTAGGTTGACTTGATAAACCTCTTAAAAAATGGGAGATTCCCTGTCACTATCCTCCTAGAGTCCTCCAAAGAGGTGGTCCTTCTTTGTAAGTTGTTTCGTAAGGGGACTTACTGATAAATATGTAATATGATGTTCTCTTTGTTAGAGAAAAATGAGGAAAAGAAACATTGATTTGCTTTTATTGTTTTCAGGTTCTGTCTATTGGTATTTTGTCTTACTGAATTATGTTAAAGATGAAGATTTGGCTGGGTGCAGTACAGCTTGTGCATCTTTGCTTACTGCTGTGTCCAAACAGTTACAGGACAGGCTAACGCCAATGGAAGCTTTACTTCAGACAAGGTATTTTAATATACGTAGTGACTAATAATGGATCTTTCAGGATATGATACCAGCTTTGCACAGAATTGCTAAAATATATATTTGCCTGCAAAAATTTAATAAATGCTTTTCCTTTTTCCAAATATTAGTCTAAGGTTTTCTTTTCCTCTATTTTCTCTGAAATAATTCCTTTTAACAATTTTGAAAGTCCTGAAGATGAGTATTCAGAGGACCAATTGTATTAAAATACTTAAAAGTGGTGTTTCTTGTTAATTGAAGAAGCATAAGATAATTTCTTTACTGTTCAAACTTTGTGGTTGAAGTTATATAAATCGCTTATAGGCCTTAACTATTATTCTTCATCTGCTGGTTGATTTTTCTAAAAACTTCCAATATAATGAAACAAATAGCTAATGGTTAGATTTGAGTTCTTGCCTGATCTTCAGTATTTGAAGTATTTTTATTTAACATGATGATTTTTTAATCTTTTTAGAGGAGAAATCTTGATTTTGATCAGATTTTACTCAAAGCCTTTGTACTTTCTGCTGAGTCAATGTAATTAATGATGGAGTTGAGGGAAGGGTGCCTGATATGTCTTCCTTGCCTCAGTCTGCAGATGAAGATTCAATCTTGGTTCATTAGCTACCAGTTTATTGGAATCACATTTGTTGAGTCTCTGGCACCACATCTTCTGGAGTATAGGTTTCCAGGGAACATAACTGAGATTCACTGAATTTAGTGGGTTAAATTTGGTTAGTGTTTCCTTTTGCCCTGTGTCAAACTGCTTTCAAATGGAAGTAAATAGGTAATTTGTTAATTAGATGGCCAACAGGAAAATTGTTAGGACATTATTTTATTTTTCAGATATGGATTATATAGCTCACCATTTGATCCAGTCCTCTTTGATTTGGAAATGAGCGGCTCTTCTTGTAAAAATGTGTACAACAGCAGCATTGGTGTCCAGTCAGATGAAATTGATTTATCAGATGTCCTTTCAGGTAGTAACATAAAGGAATTTCTGAATTTTATTTCTTCTATTTAAGCTATCATTGACTTAATAGATTGTAGTTACGACATTCTGTTTTTAAAAACTAAAATTCTTCAGAACTTAACATCTGTGAACCATGAAAATGCCTTTGTTTCTTAACTCCCCCCTCAGAAAAATTACTGAAGTTATTTTTGCAAGGGTTGTTTTGTTTGTTTTTTTGTGTTTCCTTGCATGTCAGTATGACTTTAATGCTCATAAGAGACTGTTTAAAATTTGATTATTTGTTGTAGCCTTTCAGTTTTATTTGGTATGCCTTTGATGTCCCCAAAATTAAAGAATAGTTTCATATATCAAAAATAAAAATTAATGTATATTTATTATAATAAGTAAAGATGCAGAAAGAAAAATAATTTTCTGTATCTACTGGCATACTCAGATAAACTTTGTACAGTGTTACATGTATTCTTGTTTACATTTCTGAAAGAATGCTTTTAGGATTGAGTGTATAACACTGTATAACCTTTCCAAGTGCTATAATTTGGTGTTTATCTAGTTTTGTTAAATAAGGCAATGACTATTTTATTTTTTGTTTTCTTCCATTTGAACTTACTACAAGTGTTGCTAATAAACCACAATGTTAGAATTTTTGGTAAATATATTAAGATAATTACCACATTAAATAGAAGTAAATTTTGGGGTTAATTTCAGTTTCTTTTACTTTAAAAGATGAATTGCGAGAAAAAGCAAATGAGAAAAATCAAATACAGAAATGTAAATAATATGTGAAGTGCCTTAATTCCAACCTTTCCACCGTCTTAGATTACCTTTGTTAACAGGATGCTTAGCTGTGTAGTCTTGTTTGCTACACGTGTTCATGAACATTTTTAATGAAAGAGATCATACTTACTGGTCTGTTACTTGCTTTTTAATGGCTTATGTTGCTGTGGATGTATGTGTCTTCCTCTGTTTGATGACTTAGGCTCTATTTTATGCTGCTGTATCTCTGTCCAAGTGACACATTAGTTTATGAGTGGAATTCAGAGGAACGGCTAGAACTAGATGTATAGGTGTCTTTCTGTATACCAGATTCAGAATGGAGAGAGTGTAAGGAGAAGACCATAAAGCTCAGGTCAAGCCAGGGAACAAATTCGCTAGAGTAGCACATTCTGTAAAGAAGACCCAGGAGAAGGGACTTAGAAATCATGACCTAAGTCTCCATATCATTGTCTCGTTATTTTATTCCTCGGTATTGGTCCATGTGCAGTATTTGTTTTCTCAGTTAATGGCATCACTGGCACAAATCAGAAATCTGAATGTCATCCTTGATACCTCTTTCTCAGCCTCCACAGTGAGGCTGTCAACAGTGAGGCTGTCTCTTTTTACACCATCATATATTTCAAATCTATTCTCTTACCCCCCGTGATCACATGATTACAGGAAAGCCAGTCATCTTGAATATGGACTACAATAATAGTGTTCTGACTGGTCTTTCTGCATTGCTCTTGTCTAACCATCTCCCACGCACCTCCCGTCTGGCAACTGTCAGTTTGTTCTCTGTAGTTCAAAGTCTGTTTCTTGGTTTGCCTCTCTATTTTATTCCCTATGATCGTTTCCTTTGTTTCTTTCTTAAATTCTACATATGAGTGGAAGTCATATGGTATTTGTCTTTCTGTAACTTACTTCGCTTAACATAATACTTTCTAGCTCCATTCATGTTGTTGCAGATAGCAAGATCTCATTCTTTTTTATGGCTGAGTAATATTCGTGTGTGTGTGTGTGTGTGTGTGTGTGTGTGTGTGTGTGTACATATGTATGTACATACCCCACATCTTCTTCCATTAATCAGTCGATGGACATTTGGCTCTTGTAGATCATCTGTTGTAAACATCGGGGTGCTGCATGTATCTCTCTGAATTAGTATTTTTGTATTCTTTGGGTAAATACCTACTACTGCAAATGCTGGGTTGTGGGGTAAGCACTTTTTTTTTTTAATTGTATGATTAGTTGTTTAATGCCTACTAACCTATTAACACCAAATATGTGTTTCATGAGACTGAGGCCTGTCTTTTTTTTAAATGCATTTCCTATGTCTTGTATTAAGTAAGCGTTCAATAAATACTTTTTTTTTTTTTTTAAATACATGTAAGGTCCTATGGTGTGCACCAGTGAAATGTTAGAGAACATGGTCATGACAATTCAGTCTTACATTTAATCCTTCAGATGTTATTAGCTTTTGTATCTCCCCATTCTTTCCATCTTTGGTTTCTGTTTAATTTTATCTGTTCAGGAATTCTGTTTAAAGCAGTACTAATTCCAGAAAATTTGGACAATACCAAAAATAACTCTTTTCCTCCATAACACATACACTGTTAATTCTTTTGTGTTCTTCCGTCTGGCCTTCTTGCTGTGGTTTTACTGTTCATAGTTGTGATCATGTGAATTCATTTAATTTAATTTAATTTTTCAACTACATGTGCTAACTTAAACTACAGTTAACCCTTCAGCAACATGAGTTTGAAGTGTGTGGGTCCTCTTAATGCAGAACTGTTTTCAATAAATATAGTACTGTATAATACTGTAAATGTATTTTCACTTGTGATTTTCTCATTAACACTTTGTTTTCTCTAGTGTACTTCGGTGTAAGAATACAGTATATATTACATAAGACATGAAAAGTATATGTTAATCATCTCTTTATATTACCTATAAGGCTTCTGGTCAACAGTAGGCTCTAAGTCATCAAGTTTTGGAGGAGTCAGAAGTTACATGTGGATTTCTGACTGTGCGCTGGGTTGGCACCCCCAACATTGTTCACCCTCAGCATTGTTCAGGGGTTTTTCTATGGTTATAAAGTAGTAGTCCTCATTCTAGAAAATTGATAATATATATGAAACATAAAGATTTATTTATAGATAAATTTGGATAATATTTTAGAATGTTTCTTTAGTTTTTATTTAGTGTCATATTTATACAGTTGACATCACAGAATGTATTCTGATTTTATGCATACTCAACAGATTGTGTAATAGCTAATATTAGTAGCTGTTTTATTATATTTTATTCATTTAAAATCTTGATCACTTGTTGCTGTTTCATATTAATTGAATGGCCCTGTATGAGGATTGTGTGTTTATACATCTTGTCTAATTAAAATTGTAGTAGCAGGTATAATTTTTCATAGGACTGTTGCCTTTTTAAAATTTATTTACATATCATAAAACTTGTCTCTTTTCTGCAATAGGAAATGGAAAGGTCAGTAGTTGCACAGCTGCCGAAGGTAGTTTCACATCTCTCACTGGACTTCTAGAAGTTGAGCCCCTGCACTTTACTTGTGTGTCAACTAGTGATGGCACCAGAATAGAAAGGGATGATGCAAGTACGTTTACTGGTATATACCTTCTTTTATTATACACTCTTTTTATTATGCATTTTATGCTGACATAAATACAAAGTGATATGGAAGTAATTAAATATCAGTTTATGTTATTTATAAGTTCCTTTGGTGTCATGTTAATAGAAACTTATTAATAGGAGGGAAAATTCTTAAGTATTTTTGTGTTCTTTTCTAAGTCAATTCATAGCACTTTTTTTCCTACCTTCTAGAACACGGTCTTAAATCCTTTTGTTTTTAGATGTGTGCAATTTTAGAAGCCTTTTAATTTGGAAAATATCAAACATAACAAAATTAAAGGGAAAATTAAAAGGGACTGCATTTCCTTTACCCAGCCTCAATACTCCTCAACTATTGACCAGTGTTATGTACAGTTTTGGCATTGTAATGCTATTTCTTGCATTTAAAGTTCACAGTATGTTTGGTAATATCGTTGAGAAGGTTGAGAAGAGTGAAGAAGGAATACTGTTTTTCCAGCTAGTTTAAAGCACCTTCAGACATATGAACCAATATTTTAGTGTGTTGAATATGTGGTATTATTGATGTTTGTAATGAATAATCAGTGGGAGCTCTGGTTTTTTTTTTTATAAACCTTCTTTTCTGTGCTTTTTTTCTCACATTAGAAGTAAGATAAGTGTTTATTTACAATTCTGTGTTGGCACAAATAAGTGAAATTTTTATAATTAAAAATATTAGGGTTTTATCTTTATATTACAGTTACAGAAGAGCTTGAATATTGTCTTGAATGAATTCTGTTGGTGGTTTTGTGTTTGTGGTTTTCTTTAATAGATTAACAGAAAGGAAAAACAGTTTGAGAAGTCACAAAACCTTTTAAGAAGGGTTTTTAGAAGAAATTTATCAGGGCACCTAGGTGGCTTAGTCAGTTGAGTTTCTGACTTGGGCTTGGTTCATGATCCTGGGATTGTGGGCTTGAGCCCTGCATCGCACTCTGCACTGAGCATGGAGCTTGCCTGGGGTTCTTTCTCTTTCTCCCTCTGCCCCTCTCTCCAGCTTGCGCGCTCTCTCTCTCTCAAAAAAATAAGTGTTTATGTGTGTATGTATATATATGTATATAAATTATCAATTCTTTGAGTACCTTTTTATTCAGAATCATTTTATATCTTCCGATTGTGGAAGTAATTACTAAGTGAAATCCTTTGCCTACGTAATTTACCTCAGAGTTTTTAATTAAAATCTTACATGGGATGCTAGAAGGATCAATTTTGTGTTTGCTTTCTTGGATTGTTATAGTCATTTTGTAGAGACATGCATTTACATTGGAATAGAAAAATGCTGTGACAAGAAATTGCACTTTCAGAGAACTCTTTTGTTATAAATCAGACTCTTTTGGAACCGTCTTGAAATTAAGGATCTAAAATGCATGTGTTTGAGTAAGTAATGCTTTCAGAAGGTATAAAATTTTTTAATAGATCACAGATTAGGTTTGAAGAAGAGAAGTATTCCTCACACTCCCTTTCATCTCCTACAAAGCAAGCAATGGAACCAGCTTTTTGTATTTTCAGAGATAGTATGAATCATATATGTATTTCACCCAGACTGAAACCATCACCAGCAAAGGGGTTTTTATTAAATGTTAGGGCAAAGTCTTTTTTTTTTTTTTTTTAATTTTGTTTATTTATTTATTTATTTAGAGAGAGAGAGAGAGAGAGAGAGAGAGAGAGAGAGAGAGAGAATCCCAAGCAGGCTCCACTCTGTTAGGGCACACCCCAACTCAGGACTCAGCCCACGAACCACGAGATCATGACCTGAGCTGAGAGCGTCAGATGCTTAACCAACTGAGCCACCCAGGTGCAGTGCAAAGTCAACTGTGATCATAAGGTGCTAGAAGGTGACTATAGTCTCTCAACTTCCTGTTTACTTTTTTCAAAACATACTAGCTATGAAATATAATGCTGTTATGAAAAAGTGCAGAAAACAATTGTATAACCCAACAATTTATGACAAAACAAACTGTCCCTGTGATCACCAAATCAAGAAATAATTTTCTGAGTTCCCTGGGTGGCTCAGTCAGTTAAGTGTCTGACTTTGGCTCAGGTCATAATCTCACAGCCCATGAGTTCGAGCCCCACGTCAGGCTTTGTGCCGACAGCTCAGAGCTGAATCCTGCTTCAGATTCTGTGTGTCTCTCTCGCTGTGCCCCTCCCCTGCTCCCTCTCTCTCTCTCTCTCTCTCTCTCTCTCTCTCTCTCTCAGAAATAAAAACATACAAAAAATTTAAAAAAATTTTTTTCCAACACTCTGAAAAGTGTCTTCATGTTCCCTTCCACTTATTTCTCCCTTACTCTCTAAAAGGGAAACATTGTTCTAACTTTTAGAGTAATCTTTTCTTGGTGTTTCTTTCATTGTATAAACACTTAGTTATACATTTCTGAATGCTTGTTGGATAGGGTCTACATTTATAATATAAAATTACATTTATGTGTTTTTTGGTCTGCCTTTGGTTCAATGTTACGATTGTTAAATTTATCTATATCAGTGCATTGTAGATACTTGCTTGTTTTTTATTGCTGTTTGAGATTCTGTTGTCTAAATAAAAAAAAATTATGTGCCCACTGTTGATAAGTGTACTATTGATTGATATTTGGGTTGTTCAATTATGGTGCTTTTAGTACTACTGAATATACTGTTTTCTTGGAAATGAATGTAGTAGTTGATTTATTGCTTCATGGGTTTTGCATATATTCAACTTTAGTAAGTAACATTAAAGAAATGAACTTCTTAATGTCCAAATATATGAGGATTTTCTAGTTATCTTGTTATTGATTTCTGTTTAAATTGCTATATGGTCAAAAATTACTCTGTCAGTCTTGCAGTCTGTGTTGGGAATTGTAGAGGATCAATTTTTATAACTATTCCATAAATATGTGAAAATAATATTTACACTTGTTGGTAAATTGTGCTATGTCCATTCAGGTGGATTTGCTAAATGTGTTATTTGAATTGTGTCTTTATTGATTAATTCCTTGGTTTCTTTTAGTTCATAAGATCAATATGTTAAATTCTTGTCACTGTGCCTGTGGATATTTAATTTTGAGTTTCACCAATTTTTATTTTGTGTATTTTGAAGTTACCATACAAATTTAGAATGATTGTAATCTTTCTTGTGAATTGAATCTTTCATTATTAGGAATTATCTCTTTATCCCCGATAGCTATTTTTTCTAAAATTACTTTGTTTGAAATTTATATGCTTTGTATCAGCTTTCTTTTGGTTACTATTAATAGGATAGATATTTTTCCTTCCTTTTACTTTGAACTTTATTTTTCATAGGCAGCTTATAGTTGCTTTTTTTATTTTTTAAAAAAATTTCTTTTTTGGGGCGCCTGGGTGGCGCAGTCGGTTAAGCGTCCGACTTCAGCCAGGTCACGATCTCGCGGTCCGTGAGTTCGAGCCCCGCGTCAGGCTCTGGGCTGATGGCTCGGAGCCTGGAGCCTGTTTCCGATTCTGTGTCTCCCTCTCTCTCTGCCCCTCCCCCGTTCATGCTCTGTCTCTCTCTGTCCCCAAAAAAAATAAACGTTGAAAAAAAAATTAAAAAAAAAATTCTTTTTTTAACATTTATTTATTTTTTAGACAGAGAGAGAGCATGAACAGGGGAGGGTCAGAGAAAGAGGGAGACACAGAATCCGAAACAGGCTCCAGGCTCTAAGCTGTCAGCACAGAGCCCAATGCGGGGCTCGAACCCACAGACCACGAGATCATGACCTGAGCCGAAGTCGGACGCTTAACCGACTGAGCCACCCAGGGGCCCCTATAGTTGCTTTTTTTTTTTTTTTTTTAATTTTTTTTAACGTTTATTTATTTTTGGGACAGAGAGAGACAGAGCATGAACGGGGGAGGGGCAGAGAGAGAGGGAGACACAGAATCGGAAGCAGCCTCCAGGCTCTGAGCGATCAGCCCATAGCCCGACGCGGGGCTCGAACTCACGGACCGCGAGATCGTGACCTGAGCTGAAGTCGGACGCCCAACCGACCGAGCCACCCGGCGCCCCCTATAGTTGCTTTTTTTAAATTGAGTCTGATACTTTGTCTTTCAGTTGGAATATTTATTTGCATTTAATGTAATTACTGATGTATTTGTTTTTAAATCTTTTTTTTTTTTTTAATGTTTATTTATTTTTGAGAGAGCAGGGGAGGGACAGAGAGAGAGGGAGACACAGAATCCTGTATCTGTGGCACAGAGCCTGACCCGGGGCTTGAAGTCACAACCTGCAGGATCATGACCTGAGCCAAAGTTGGATGCTTAACTGACTGAGCTGCCCCGGCACCCCTAAATCTGCTGTTTTTAATGTACGGGTATTCTACTAGGTTTTCTCTTTTGCCAGTTAGATGTTTTCTCTTTCCTTTCCTCTTATTCTGGGTGATTATATTTTGGGGGGCTATTTTTCTACTCTTTACTCTTTTTAGCAGTTATCCCAGTGGTCATAATATACATATACCCTTTATACATTCAGAAGTCCAATTACTGTTTGTACTATACAGTGCAAATATCTAGAACGTTTACCACCTTTCTGACTTGTATGAAGTTGTGCTTTTATACCTTAATTTTATGTGTATTTTAATTCCCAAATGAATTATTATGGTTTTTTTATTCAGTATTCATTTGGATTTATCTCATTCCATTTTAATCCCTTTTTTTTTTCCTTTTTGTCATTTGAGCTGCAATCAAGTATGATTTTCTTTGTTTGAAAAGTATTCTGTAACGTCTGTTTTTATTCTTGTCCGCCCGTGGTGAATAAACTTAGTTTTGAAGGAGGAAATTTTAAAATTTTTAAAAATATTTAGGTAAATAAACCGCATAGCCATTATCCACGTTCCAGTATTATTAATGGTTTTCACATTTCCTTTATCTCTGCTATTTTTTCTTTGCTGAAGTACTTCAAAACAAATCCTAGACACTATATCATTATTCCTTTCATATATATATATATATATATATATGAAAAGTACCTTAAATAGCTTAAACAGTGTGCAAATGCTGTGTAATGACTGATGCAACATATCCATTTTTATCATAATCATAGAAACTATAATTTGTCCTGATCAATTTTTATCATAACCAACTAAATTAACATAATCACTTTCATGGTACAGTTTGTTTCCTATACTTAATTAAATTTGTCTGAATATTTGAATAATAAATTTTACATTTGGTTGATTAGATCCAGAGATGTTCTCTTCATTCTTGAAGTATATTTTGACATGTTACAGAATTCTAAGTTTTTATTTCTGTTAGTGATTTAAAGATAATTTCTTGTCATTTCCACTGTGTCAGTCTTATTATTCCTTTTTTAAGGTCGCTGTCAGCTCTCAAGCTATTTTTAAGATTCATCCATATTCTTTCCCTGTCCACCGCCCCCCCTCCCCCCCGAGCATTTTTCTTTGATGGTCCTATAGATGGTTTCATTTGTACTTACCCTGATTAGGATTCATAGGCATTCCTGAATCCTTACTTGATAACTTCCATCAGCTTTAGAAAGATCTCAGCCATTAACTGTACACACAGTGCTTCTGCCTTGTTTTCTGTATTCTCTTTTTGTGTTTCCAGTTTCATGTGTTAGACCTTACCAGTATAAATGATGTAATTCTCAGTTTTTTAAATCTCTCCTTTTACTGTGGCTATTTGCTTCTAATTCATCTTAGTTTACTAATTCTCATTCTCTATTATTAATGGGAAAAATCTACCCTTCCTCCACTCTGCTGTGGTGTTGTGTCTGTTAAAAATCATGTCTGCTGTGGTGTAGGTCTGTTTTTGTCCACTGGTCAATTTTTCTAGCCTTATGCCAGTACCTAATTGTCTTAATTATTGTAACTTTATATTAAGTCTTGAAATCTGGTAGTATACACTCATCACTTTTGTTTTTCTTTCTTTTTTGGTAGATTTAAAAAATTGGTATAAAGTTTGTTGTGCAGTCATCATCGCTTTTTAATTCCAGAATATTTCCATTACTCCACAAAGAGGTTCTGTAGTCATGAGCAGTCACTCCTCATCGCCTTTCCCCTCCATTGCCTGGCAGTCAGTAATCTATGTTGTGTCTCTATGGATTTGCCCACCCCATACATTTCTTATAAATGTAGAATCATATAGTTTGTGGCCCTTTTGTCTGGCTTCTTTCACTTAGCATAATATTTTCATGTTTCACCCACTTAGCATGTCTCCGTACACCATTCCTTTTTATGACTGAATAGTATTCCAGTGTATGGATATGCTACTTTTAAAACAATTTGGGGGGCGCCTGGGTGGTGCAGTCGGTTAAGCGTCCGACTTTAGCCAGGTCACGATCTCGCGGTCCGTGAGTTCGAGCCCTGCGTCAGGCTCTGGGCTGATGGCTCAGAGCCTGGAGCCTGTTTCCGATTCTGTGTCTCCCTCTCTCTCTGCCCTTCCCCCGTTCATGCTCTCTCTCTCTCTGTCCCAAAAATAAATAAACGTTGAAAAAAAAAATTTAAAACAATTTGGATATACCTCATTTTGCTTATCTACTCAGAAGGTAATGGACGTTTGAGTTGTTACTTCTTTTTTGGCTGTTAAGAAAAATGCTGCTATGCAGCATATTTGTGTACATTTTTATGTTTTCAGTTCTCTTGAGTATATACTTAGTGAAATTTTCCATTTTTCTTCTTAAACATATGTTTAACATAAAAGTTAAAAATAATTTTTTTAATGTTTTTGGATTTATTTTTGAGAGAGAGAGAGTGTGCGCGCAAGTGCACATGCCTACAAGCAGGGGAGGGGCAGACGGAACGAGAGGGAGACAAAGAATACTAAGCAGTCTCCAAGCTGTCAGTGCACAGCCCAACGCAGGTTTCGTACTCAAAAAACCAAACCGTGAGTTCATGACCTGTACCGAAGCTGGATGCTTAACCGACTGATCCACCCAGGCGCCCCTAAAGATAGGTTTTCTTAAAGATTCTTGGTCTTTGTTTCTATTTCCCCCCCAGCTTTATTGAAATATAACTGACATAACAACACTCAGCAAGTTTAAGGTGTATAATGTATTGATTTGATACATTTATATATTGTAGAATGATTACCACTATAGCATTAGCTAATATGTCTGTCCCGTCACTTAATTACCATTTCTTTTTCTGTGGTGGGAACATGTAAGATCTACTCTTAGCAACTTTCAACTACCCATAGTAAAAGGAAAGATTAAAAAACCGAATTCTGTCATTTATACTGATGAGGTGTAACACATGAAATTGTAAATGCAGAATTGAAAACTATACAGCATTATTATTATATTATTAATTACAGCATTATTATCATCATGCTGTATTTATTTCCATTTAAATTTTAGAATGAGCTTTTCAGATTATACACCGAAGAGCTTATTATTTTTTTTATTTGGAATTTGAATATAAATCAGTTTGGGAGAATTGACATCTTAATATTAAGCCTTTTACTTCATTAACATGATATATCTAGTGTATTTAGGTCTTCAGTTGCTCTGGGAGATATTTTTAGTTTTCAGTGTTGACGTTTAGCACATCTTTTTCAGATTTATCCTTAGCTGTTTGATTTTTTTACGCTAGTATAAGTGATATTTTTCTTAATTTTATTTCCCTTTTTTTGGTTGCTAGTGCATAAAAATATAATTGATTTTTGTATATTAATCTCATGTGACACTGCTATATTAGCTTATTAATTCTTATAGTTTGTAGATTCTTAAAGACTTTTTATGTACACAATCATGTCATCCAGTTTTTTGGGTTTTTTTTTGGTTTTTTTTTTTTTTTTTTTTGGTGCAAAAAGGTGATTTTATTAAAGCATGGAGACAGGACCTGTGGGCAGAAAGAGCTGCCTCATGTCATCTGTTAATAAGAATTTTACTTTGTTGTTTTTCTAATAATTTTATCTTTTACTTCTTTTTCTTGCTCTTTTGTGCTTTCTAGAACTTCCTGCGTGATACTGAATAGAAATGGTGGTGATAGTCATTTTTATTTTCTTTTGATCTCTACTTATATATGGTTTTTGAGGCCCTTTGTATAAAAATAGAAAAGGATATTGCTCAATCAAAAAATCAAAAGATTTAAAAAATTTGTAGTTGCAGGATGACTTATTTCTTTTGGATTGCTGATGTGTCTCTTGTGTTTCTGGTTACTTAATTCATTTTCCCACAAGTAGTATTTGAGCATTGGATTTTAAAGTCAGTAAAGGGCTCAACTCCACGTGGTTAATATTGACTGTAATTACCCAAAAAGTACAAGTACAATAGCAGTGCTTCAGTAAGTCCAATAATTTTCCTCCAGAGTTGGAATTAATAGCTGTTTCTTTGGTGGAACATTAGATGAAGCAAATGGATTTCATTTTGGGGCACATAGCTTATATGAGTTTTGATTGCTCTTTCTTTGACCAGGCTTGTAGAGTTGGATTCTTGGAAGTTAAATGAAGTATAGTATGGCTATTCTGTAATAAGTGTGTGTGTGTGTGTGTGTGTGTGTGTGTGTGTGTGTGTGTGTGTGTTTAAGTTGAAGACACTTTTAATTGTGAAAGGCTATGCACAGTTTGTTATTACTATCTCGTGGATTACAGCTAATTTTTTTAAATAGTTTTTTTTTTTTTTTTTTAATCCTAGCACAGTGTAGCATTGTTAGATGTTAAGATAGCCTGTCACATACCTGGGTTCTCCCCTACCCTTTCAGGTATTAGCAAATTACTTCCCTCAACTTTAGATTCATAACCTGTAAAATGGGTAAGAGTCGTACCTACCAATGTGTCATTGCAAAGACAGAATGAGTTGATGTAAGTAAGCTCCGTGCTTGGCACTGTGGTTCCCCATTGGCTTTGTTTTCACACAGTCCTTGGTTCCAACCCTAGTTTTACCACTATCAGCTCTGCAGGTCACACTTCTCTGTCATCAGTTAAAAAACAGAGTTCTAGTGTCTGCTTCTCAGAGTTGTTTACCTGTTGAATACAGTAATTGATTAAAACAGTGTCACATGGTAACGCACACTAAAATTTGCTACTGTTGTAGTGGTTATCTTTCCCTAATGTAACTATATTTTGTGCTGACCTATTTCATTATGTTGTGAAATTAAGCTTTTATCTTAGCTTTTCCTAAAATGTTTTCCACAAATATTGTTAAATATTTAATGAGGAGTTATTTTTTTATAATGTATACTTGAGTAACATTGAAAAGGAAAGTCAGAGAAATTGTTCAACTTACGGGATTTCGTAGAGCCATTAATGATAATCTTCATGTGTAAGCCGGTGTGCCAAACTTGCTTGACATAAGTCGAATCAGAGATGTTTCTCTCCATATTAGTGTTCTGGGGAGAATATGGTAGGAAACATTGCTTTTACATATTCTATGTGGGCCAGCTGTCTAGGCTATGCTTTAAAATGAAGAAATAAGTATCATCAGATTTTTAAAATGATGTAATTAAAGGTTTTTTTGAACTTTTTGCAGGAGGAAGGAGGTACTGCTACAGGAAAACTTAGTAAAGCAAATTTTAGTTTATTCGTTAAGCTCAAATTGTATAATAGAATTACTCTCATTTTGTGTTTTTATTTTAGCCATATTAAATGAAATTTCTTACATGCTGAAAATATTTTTAAGTTCAAAGGTATACCAAGTTGTTTTTTGTTTTTTGTTTGTTTGTTTTGTTTTGTTTTTGATTTGGAAATAGGTCCTGGATCCCTTAAACTCAAATACTGTTATTATCAATGAGTATGCTTTTATGATTAAGACTTTGATCATTAAGACTTCTTTTTTATACTCTATAGCTTACTGTCTTTTAAAGTGAAACTCTAGTTTTAATGTCAAAATAGTATACTTGGAACATGTTTCTGCATGAACCTTTTCCTCATCCCTGTTCTCTCCCCCTTGTCTTACACCAGTGAGTTCCTTCGGGGTTACTCCTGCAGTAGGTGGACTGTCATCGGGGACAGTTGGGGAAGCTTCGACAGCCCTGAGTTCAGCAGCCCAGGTAGCTTTGCAGTCTCTCTCTCATGCAATGGCTTCAGCCGAGCAACAGCTGCAGGTGCTGCAAGAGAAACAGCAGCAGCTTTTGAAGCTTCAGCAACAGGTTGGAGACTCTTTGGCTCTTTGTTCATGCTGTCTCTAAACTTCAAAAGCTGAAAAAAGTACTGTAAAAATGCCCATTATTTTCATAAAGGAAAGTAGGTTGACCAATCTGAGCTAATCATTTTCTGCAAAAATTGAGGTAATGTCTTTGTGATATATCTAAGTGTTTAAAAATTATATAAGTAAATTTCGTTTGACAAATATCTGATGGAATATAATTGATATGGGGGGGCAGGCTTTTAGTAAAATTCGTTGTAACTCTGTTTAAACACTCTTGGTCAAACGTTATGGTTACCAGTTACTATTTTTACAGATTGACTAACCTAAAATATTTTAAAGATGATTTGCAGTCATGTGGATTAAAATTTAGTAATAATGACAGTTGCTTGGGAGTTTTTATTGTTCTCTAAATGCATCCCATGTGGTTCCAGGTGACAAATTGTATCACATTAGGCAACACGAGAGTCCGCCTCCTCCTGTTAATATTTCGTTCTGAGTAGAACTGTGTTTCCTTATTTACATGCACTTGTTCTTCTTTCTTTCCACCTTTGCTTTGTGGAAGTCCAAGTTTCCGAAACACAAGGAAGTTTACATCAAATATTTAATGAAGTTCGTATAGTGAAGAAATGCTCAATTCATGTGGAGTCCATTTTTATTTAATTTCATTTTTATTTAACTAGCATCTAGTTAGTCATGTTTATCTTCATAAAATATTCCTGTGTAGTGTTCCCTACAGTTCAGGTAGGCAGGATCAGTCTACATTTGTTGCCTTTACTTCTTTTACAGAAAGCAAAGCTGGAAGCCAAGTTACATCAGACAACAGCTGCAGCGGCTGCCGCAGCATCAGCAGCATCAGCAGTAGGTCCTGTTCACAACTCTGTGCCTTCCAACCCGGTGGCAGCCCCCGGATTCTTCATCCATCCATCTGATGTTATTCCACCCACTCCAAAAACAACACCACTTTTTATGACTCCACCACTCACCCCACCCAATGAAGCAGTTTCCGTTGTGATTAATGCCGAACTTGCACAGCTTTTCCCAGGCTCAGTTATTGATCCCCCAACAGTCAATCTTGCTGCACATAACAAAAATTCCAACAAGTCCAGAATGGTAAATTCTTATATTTTAAATAGGTGTTCGCTTAGACATTTAAAAATATTATGATGTATACGCTAGCTTGAGAAGGCAAAATTTTATTATGCCAACTTGATACATCAAACTAGGTTGTTTTCTAAAATATTACAGAATATACATCAGGAGATGAGACTTTTTAATTTGATATACAGTTACTAGTTTGTATAGAGCAAGAGTAATATCAATATAGAGTTATACTTTTTTCTCTTCTAGAATCCACTTGGTTCTGGTCTAGCTCTTGCAATTTCTCATGCTTCACATTTTCTTCAACCTCCACCTCACCAGTCCATTATTATAGAACGAATGCATTCAGGTAATCTTTGACTTTCTTAAGATATTTTTGTTGCCTATTCTGCTAGCCCTTTGAATCTTAATATTCTGTAGTTTGATTTTCCTTTGCAAGTAAATCACATCTGTTCCCAGGTAAGTACATTTTACCAGGAGTAGGCACTACATAAGGCTCCAGCTGTGCATTCACCACGTTGGGTGGCAGAGTGCTACTGGGTAGGTTGACTAGTTCTGTCCAGACTGTGGATTTCACCTGCACATGGGTCTTGCCTGTTGAACTCTGATGGACATGACCATCTACCTCCATTGTAGCTGCTCGATTATCATTACACTGGAAGTTACGCTTAAATATTCTTAAGACCAGCATCCTGATGTTGGAATCATTTCTAGAAAATAGCAGATAGATGTACTGCTGATTTTAGTAACTAAGTAAAATTAATAACACTTCATGGTCTCTTGATAATTCAAATTCTGCCTAAGTTTGTGACATACTTACATGCTAGCAACCCATGACTGGGATAGATGCTTTCAACTAGAATATGTTTACTAATAAACCACAGGTGATTTTAACCTTATCATCCTACCAAACTACTAGTTCTGGGCTTGTGCTGCAGCAGAATTCAGTAGAAACCCACAGTGTGTTTTATAGTAGAAAGTAGTATGTGTATAATGCATACTGTGGCACTTTCTATCATATGAATAGTTTGCTTTATTGCATTGCGATGTTTCTTCTTTGGAAGAGAGAGTTTTTTAAAAAATGTAAAGTAAAATTCTTTTTTTTTTGTTTTTAAATAATTTTCAAGTTTATTTCTTTGTTATTGAGAGAGAGAGCGAGAGAGAACACAAGCTGGGGTGGGGCAGAGAGAGAGGGAGATACAGAACCCAACGCAGGGGTCGAACTCAGCAGCTGTGAGATCATGACTTGAGCTAAAGTCCAACACTTAACTGACTGAGCCACCAGGCGCCCCTAAGGTAAAATTCTTAATGGTGTTTTTTGCTCAACTAATCCTTCATTGGTATCAACATTAGCATTTGTAACATTTAGAGTGTGATTTGTTGTGGAGTCTTATGGATTGTGAGCAGTTTTTTACACAGCAGTTTGGTTTTTTTTTCTTTTTTTATCATTGGAATTGACTGTAGGACATAGAAGAATTATGTTCTTTGTCATTTAATAGTTTTTCTGTCTAGGGAAGTATTGGTAACTACCTTGTTTGCTTTTAAACTAGCTCCATTGAAAACTAGTTCTAGAAGTTCAGTTGATTCCTTCACTGTAACATGTAGCTGGTAAGGTTATTAGGTGCTCCTCACCCCAACCTGGTAAAGAAGAAAAAGAACTATATGATTAACAATGCTGTCTACTGTTTCACTAATTGGGCTTATTCTGAAATGTATATGAGCTGAGATATGCAAATCTGTTCTTCTTCCATTCCTCTGTGATCATTTTTGCCTTTCATTAATGTGTACATCTCAACTGTGCTGCATGCGATTCTAGTGTTTACACGAAGAGGCATCCTGCCTGTTTAGTGTGGTCCTTGAGAATAAGCCATATGCTTTGCCTGGAACTGAGCTGAAGAGACAGTGATGTGCCACTACCTGGGCAAAAAACAGTGTTTGAGATAAGCTGTATTTGTCTTCTTTGGAGGACCTTCCTAAGGGATTTTTTATAGTGGCGGTGCTGACTGCATGTGATTTCTGCATTGTACTTTTACTTTACATTGTAACCACAATGTAGGATCTACCTCCATAAGAAGTTAAACAAGGCTTGAGAAAACTAAAGTAATAACAATTTGGTATCATTAATGAGTCTAGGTGGGAAAGTTTTAAAAAGTGACCAAATGATTGAAAAAAGAGCAGATAGATAACGTTTAAGAGTTCATCTATCTACTGTTTTTGATGATACAGTTTTTCTACTCTGATGTTTCAAATTAAGCTTCGGGGCACCTATGTGGCTCAGTCGGTAAGGCATCCGACTTTGGCTGAGGTCATGATCTTGCGGTTTTTGGGTTCACCTCCTGCTTTGGGCTCTGTGCTGACAGCACGTAGCCTGGAACCTGCTTCAGATTCTGTGTCTCCCTCTCTTTCTGCCCCTCCCCCGCTTGCACTCTGTCTGTCTCTCTCAAAAATAAATAAACATTAAAAAATTTTAAATTAAGCTTATATGCACAGTTGATTGTCACAGTAACAAACTTACTCTTGTGTATTTTTTACTTCAGTCTTACCTAGCATGGATTGAAGTTTCAGAAAATTTTCAAAGGCTACTTCCTCTTTCTACTTATTTGTTTGTAGTTTAATAAGTTGATTTCGGATTTTAAGATGAGTGTTCCCAACTGTTTTTGAATGTATCTTTTGGTTAATTGAAACAATGGTATTTTTTGTCACCTGTTGCTCTCTCTGATAGGAGCAAGGAGATTTGTGACCTTGGATTTTGGCAGACCAATACTATTGACAGATGTATTGATTCCCACTTGTGGAGACTTGGCCTCCTTGTCAATTGACATTTGGACTTTAGGAGAAGAGGTGGATGGGAGGCGACTGGTAGTGGCAACTGACATAAGCACCCATTCATTAATTCTGCATGACTTGATACCACCTCCTGTGTGCAGATTCATGAAGGTAAAAGGCTTCAAGACAGTGAATTGATAGGCTTTCCATGTTTCTGACAGGTTATGAAAGATACTTAGACATATAGTTAAAAAGTATAACTATCTTTTTAAATCCATTGCTCAGAATTTTATTTTTTTGCAGATGGAGTGTATGTATACTTATGTTTTGATTTGTTTTGTTTTTTATTTCATTTCAGATCACTGTCATTGGACGTTATGGAAGTACAAATGCCAGAGCCAAAATCCCATTAGGATTTTACTATGGTCATACGTATATCTTGCCTTGGGAGAGTGAACTGAAGTTAATGCATGATCCTTTAAGGGGAGAGGGTGAATCTGCAAACCAACCGGAAATTGACCAGCATTTAGCAATGATGGTTGCTCTACAGGAAGATATACAGTGCAGGTTATTAGAAAATTGCAGTCTATTTTAATCTTATTGAAACCTTTTATATTTTATGTCTTGCATATATTTTTCAACAAATGTCTTTTCCTAGATGTATGGAAAAGAACAATAGGACAGGGCACCTGGCTTAAGTCAGAAGAGCATGCAACTCTTGATCTTGGGGTTGTGAGTTCAAACCCCACTTTAGGTACAGAGATTACTAAAAAAAAAATGTGAACTTAAAAAAAAACAAAAAAAAGAACAAAAGGAAGTAGGAAACGAATGTTACAGTAATATTTGATAAATTAAAATATTGTGATTAAATAACTGGCTTTATTTAGTACTTAACGACTGATGAATTCTTTTTAATGGTTGTAGAGATTTAATTTTCAGTGTACATTTATACATATATACCAGAGAGAACATTGCAGGAATTATTTTGTACATTTTTTTTTTTTTATTTACAGGTATAACTTAGCTTGTCATCGACTGGAAACTCTTTTGCAAAGTATCGATCTTCCTCCTCTCAACAGTGCTAACAATGCACAGTACTTTCTGCGAAAACCAGACAAGGCAGTTGAGGAAGACAGTAGAGTTTTTTCTGCCTATCAAGATTGTATTCAGCTACAGCTTCAGCTGAATTTGGCTCATAATGCAGTGCAGAGGCTCAAAGTAGCTCTAGGTACAAGTCGGAAAGTGTTAAGTGAAACATCAGATCCAAAAGATTTGATTCAGACGTCTTCCACAGAGCAGTTACGTACCATCATCAGATATTTATTGGACACTTTGCTCAGTCTTCTTCACTCTTCCAATGGTTTGTATTTGGCTTAGGTTCTTTAAATGTTAGAAATGTGTTTGATGTGATTTTGTTGCATGTTTTGTTGTTGTGTTAATATTTCCTGAGTGTGGCTCATTTTGATGTCCTTTCTAAAGTGACTATGAAATGTGTTTAGGTTAACTCGTTTTTTCCTCCATATTTTTACTTGTTTTTGTTTTAAACGGATTTTCGATAATTTTCTTGAGGTTTTGCTGTTGATGTGGCACATCATTTTGTTATTGGCAAAACATTAAATATTGTTATTGTGAAAACTGTTACTAAATTGCTACCCTAATATACTGTCATTTTCTAATAACAGGAGCTATTTTTGATCATTACACGTGCACTCAAAAACACACGTACTCAGCTAACTGATACACCCAACTCCACACATAAGAAATACAGTTGATTGAACTGCTAGATTTTCTCCTCCCCAAGTGTTTAACAATTAAATTCTTCATATGAAGAATAAAGAAATGAATAGCAAAATAAATAAAATACAATTGTGTACTGAATCCTGGTAAAGAAGAAAGTGTATTTAGGTATGCTGATACTGATACTACAGCATACACTTAAATAGGAAATTTTATTGTTTTCTGTTTTGTAATAGGACACTCTGTTCCTGCAGTTTTGCAGAGCACATTTCATGCCCAGGCCTGTGAAGAGCTTTTTAAACACTTGTGCATCAGTGGAACACCAAAGATACGATTGCATACTGGTCTTCTACTTGTTCAGCTCTGTGGTGGTGAAAGATGGTGGGGTCAGTTTCTTTCTAATGTTCTTCAGGAACTGTACAATTCAGAGCAGCTTCTCATCTTCCCACAAGATAGGTAGGTCAGAAGATACTGGAGTTGTTCGTTATTAGTAATTTCTAATTCTCACAGTCATTGCTCAGATTTTGAAATCCTACGTATGTGGATCCTGAATGGGGAAATGAAACATTTCTTTCCAGGGTTTGGGGAATGCCTAGCAAAACGCATATTGAAAATTACACATGATATAACCAGACTACCTTCTGTAGTTTTGTAATTGAATCTGTGGAGTTTATAGGTCTCTGTTTACAAGTATTTCCTAACAGATTATGTTACTTTATGTGTTAAACGCATTTTCTGGGGACTTTGATAAAGTTCTCTTCTTGATTTCTTATTTAGTTAAAAAATACAACCTGTAGTTTGAAAAGAGCCAATTTTAACATCATAGCTCGAGATATAAATCATGCTGAGAACTACATATCCTATTGTTTGTTAAATTTCAATGTAAATTATTTTTTTAATGAGCAAATTGATTCATACTTAGTATATCTTTTTTTTAGGGTATTCATGTTGCTCTCCTGCATTGGTCAAAGATCACTTAGCAATAGTGGAGTATTAGAAAGCTTACTTAATCTGTTGGATAATTTATTGTCACCTCTTCAGCCGCAGTTACCCATGCATAGGAGGACAGAAGGTATTATTTCAAGTGGTCATCTTTTGTAAAAACATAAGATTCCTGTTACTACTGCTTTCATAAAATGGCTACTGTGAAGTACCTATTTTAATATTCGTCATGGCACATTTTGTTAATATTTCTATGATGTATTTTTATGAAGGCAAAATTGAGAGATTTTTTTAATTTAGTTATCTGTAAGTCTTAGACTAGGACCTTACACCTTATTTCCTAATTTATAAATTATTATCTGTTGGATTCAACCTATAACTAAGAATCTCTTCTCATACCATAAAGCATTTGTCTTCCATTACATTCAGTATGTTCCTCAATTTGGCCATAAGTTCCAATTTTGAGGCTTATTATAAGTAAATGTTAATGTTAGCAATGATACAGTATATTTTAAATTTATAAAATGTCTTATTGCATAATTGTCCTCTCAGACTTCATTAGAACTCTTAGAGTCACTTGATTGTTTTTTCCCCTGTCATCTCTTCTTAGGAGTACTGGATATTCCCATGATCAGTTGGGTTGTTATGCTGGTGTCCAGGTTGTTGGATTATGTGGCAACTGTTGAAGATGAAGCAGCAGCTGCAAAGAAACCTTTGAATGGTAAAGACAGGGAAAGGTTTCTGACAGGTATCAGAAGTTTATAATAATCTGTTGGTGGGGATTTTGAGTGAGTACACAGTTGTTCCAGAACTGGCTATTGGCCTGGAGATTACAGCTGTACGTAATTTACTAAAGTAAGAATTAAATATACCAGGAATCTGTTTTAAGGGTAGAATTTACTTTTGAAGGGCTTTCTGGACAAACCCCTTATCTGAGCATGACTTTTAATGTCTAAATACAACTGTGTCTTTCATGAGGTATTTCCAGGCTCATTTAAACACTTTCTAATACCATACATATCAGTGAATTTATGAATAGGAAATCTTTGTTATTTTAGTATAGTGTGTCATTCTATTTACCATTATGGTGTATAGTTCTAATTGACTATAAGGAGCTTTTATGCTTAGATATGGAAATTACCAGATTTATTTATTTTTTGTTTTTGTTTTTTATTTTTTTGAGTTTCAGTCTTTCTCCATAAACTTTTGGGGCATAGAAAAATTTAAAAGTTAAAGGAAATCAAGCTGTAAGACAAATTATTTTCTTCCTTTCTTCCAACTTAATGACACTTTTCCTAAAGGTTTTGGAATAGCTGCATCTTATATCTAAGTGCCATAAAATTTGAATTTTATACATTGTCAGGACCATAGTATTAAAAAAGATCACTGAGTGTTTTCTAGATAAATCAATTGATTATCATTTGATAAGTCAAATGGGGCCCATTACTTTTGGTAAAAGGGTGGGGTATTTTATTCATGTAGAGAAAATATGTTTTAAATATTTAGAGTCTTTGGCTCAATTTACTGATTTATGGGATATAGAGGTATCTACAATTATATACAACTGTCATATAAAGTTGGAATATTACAGTATTGAAGGTCTTAGTTTTTATTTGTATCATTCAGATAATATGGAAATGCATTGGTGGAAGACATTTTTTGTAGGTTTTGAAGAATTTGAATTGACTAATGGATATTAGAGAATAGGGAAGATATCTTTAGGTTAAGCAAGCATGAACAAGTAATTGGAGATTACTTCAGGGGTGGTTCAGGGGTGGTATTGAGCCTGAATTGAAAAGAAGAATGATACTTAAAGTAATGGTCTGGACACGTTTTAAAAAATGAGAGTAAGTCGAGCTACACAGCATAATTTTTGAACCGTTTAACCTTATTTTTACATTTGTAAAGTCAGATTATTGAACGCCCTCTTTTTGGGTCCTTGCATTAACGTATGGATTTGACATAGGCACTAGTGAGCATTTGTTGTTTGAATTGAGTTACATCAGTGCTGTGTTGTACAAAGATTAATCTTAAGCAACTATGGAGAAAGATGACTGTTTTCTTAAAGGGAAGATTGGAGACAGAGAAAACTCTGATCTTAAAGTCATTTAGGATCTGGATTAGCCTTTCTAGGGTTATATCTTACTACCAGTTTCCTTAAAACTGCTTTGTTGTGATTGACATGTTTATAAATTTGTGTTTTCTAGGTGTGGAAAATACTTTAAAACCACATTTAACAGAATTATTAATAAAATGTTTTCTTGCTCTTATAGGTAACCAGTGGAGTTTTATTAACAATAATCTGCACACTCAGAGCATAAATAGGTCTTCCAAAGGCAGCAGTAGCCTTGATAGATTATATTCCAGAAAAATCAGAAAGCAGCTAGTTCATCATAAACAGGTAATTTTCAATATACTTTTAAAATTTTAATGTTTGAGAACATTGCTTTTGACATTGCATGAGATAGACTTACTGTCAGATCTCAGGTATGATATTTAATGAGGTACTTAGGGAAATTATTTAACAGTTGTGAGATAGAGCTTCCTTATTCGTAAGATGGCAACAGTTTGTAGTTTACAGATTTTTGGTGAGGTCCTTTAAAGTGTCTACCTCTTTACATCTCTGTTTCTGCCATTCTAAGTGAGAGGCTGTCATTTTCTTTTGTCTAGTTAAAAGGCCTCTCACCCTTTTTGTTCTCAGTCATACGTTATCATATCATTTCCTTCTCCAATTCTCAGTAGCTTTCAGTTGACCTGTGCGTGCAGTTCAAAGTCCTTGATGGTGTCTATCATCTGCTTCCTCTTTGTGCCTGTCAGGTTTGAATTTTAGTCTAGCCCTACTGAATTTGAGTTCATGAACCACCAGTTTTCTCATCCAGGATTTTAGTATGCGGTGAGTTTCCTCCCTTACCACGTAGGATAACCTAACTTACTAGGCATTAGTTCAGGCATTCTTTTATTTTTTCTTAAGTTTATTTATTTGTTTTGAGGGGGTGAGAACGAGCGAGCATGAGCAGGGGAGGGACAGAGAGAGAGGATCCCAAGCAGGCTCCATGCTGTCAATGGAGGGCCCATGTGGGGCTCGAACTCAGGAACCGAGACCGGACCTGAGCCAAAATCAGGAAATGAGGAGTCGGGTGCTTAACCAACCGAGCTTCCCAGGTGCCCTCAGGCATTAGTTTATATTCACTTCCTCAAAGAGGTCTTCTCTGGTTTCTAAATTAGGATAGTACCCCATACAATGTGTTTCCCCTGTGTCTCGTATTTTTCCTTTCATTATATTCATCATAAATTTTGGTAGTGTCTTTTGTTTTGTTAATATGAGATTTGTGTGTTTCGCTGTGAGTGAATGATTTCTTGAAGTCTTGTTAGGAGTCATGCAGAGTGCTCTTTTTTACCTGCCTTTTTTTCCCCTCAAAATGGTATTTTTGAGATTCATCCATATTGAGTATATCATTGATTCTTTTTATTCTTGAGTACTCTTCCATGAGTGTTCCAGAATCTGTTTACCTATTTTCCTATTGATGAACACTTTAGTGTTTTTTTTTTGAAATACAAATATGCATGTATGTTTCTCTGATTAACATGCAAATGTTTGCATGTACACACATTCAGTCTTTCTTTCACAGAAAGAAGGTCATGTATTAGAATGTGGTTTTTGTTATAGGACATCTGTGCATATATCTGGATTTTTTCTTACGTGGTTCCATGATCTCTCTTAAAATTGCACATAAAATTTGGTCCCTGTGCATTGTACTGTGTAGAAGTGAATTTATAGCCGACATCAGATTCTTGTGAGCCATTGCTTTATTATTATCATTTTTTTAAAGGGGTCTTTCTCTTTTCTCTTACAGTATATGCCAGGTTATATACTATATCCTTGATACCTAGAATGGAGCCTAGTGTCTTACCAATAATTATTTGCATAATTGATTTAAACTGTAATGAGAGTTTATATGAAAATCCTTAGGATCTGGCAAGTTTGTGAAAGCTTTGGGCTTTTTTAAAAAAAAAAGGACTTAGCACTAAATTTTAGGTTTCACTTGTTTTTTTTGACTAAGCTGTTTGATCTCTTGCAAGAAAAATGATGTGAAGCTTTTCTCTCAGCTTTTTTTTTATTCTTAACTAATTGTGTGGTAATAATTTGCATCCTTTTGAATTCAGCTAAATTTTATTGAACACTTAATGTTTATGTTTGCTGTGTTTAATTTAGAATATGAAGATGGAAAGCAAAGCTAGAATATAACCCAGTGGGTTTTCCTTAGTAAAATATTACTATTTTATTCTTTACTGTGAAGGACATTATTGGGACAGTTGGTAAAACTTAGAATGGGGTGTGAGGCATAGTTGGTAGTAGTATATTAGTAGTATTCTCTGATTTTGATGGTTTTATTATGGTTTGCAGAAAGATTTTATTTCTAGGAAGTACATACAAAAGTATTCAGAGGTGATTGGCCATCAGGTTGCCAACTTATTCTCAAATAGTTGAGAAAAAAATGTCTTTTTTGCAGTAATTAAAATTGCTGATTAAGATTGTGATTGTTTTGAAACACATTAAAATTATGTATTTTTTATTGTAATTGTTGTATTTATTGTAGAGGTTTTAGAATAGTTTTCTGAAAATACTGATTTATGGTAGTTCTCACACACATGTTGATCATCTAATACATGTGCATACTGGTTTTAATTTATGATATGTTTTTCTTCATATATGGAGATTATAGCTAAGTGAATATTTCTTTATAGTGTATTAATTTTTCACCCTGATAACAAAAATCTATCAAAAGTAGAAATTTTGGAGATGTTCTTTGAAGAAGTAGGTTTAAGTTTTTAACAAAATATTCATTTATAATCATGACTATTACCTTCTAGTGACTTTGTATTTAGAATAATATTCTGCATATATGGCTATATGGGGATGTGGTGAAGTCATTCAGTGGATTTTTAAGGCCTTCCTGTGCAGAATTTTTTTCTTCTTTGTTTTGGTCTGTTTGTTCATTGGTACTGACTGGTGGTTGCAAGGGGTTGGAATTTGAGCAGATGGGATAGGAGGGATGTGGGGTGGGCAACATAAAAGAACAACATGAGGGAACCTGGTGGTGATGGAACTGTAGTGGGTTCATGTGTCTATACATATGTAGAATTCTATACAAATAAGATAGACAAACACAGACATACACTTTTAAAAGAGTAGAAGTGAAAGTAGAGAAATCTTAATAAAATTGGTGTATTTTAACAATGTCCACGCTCTGATGTGGTAATATAGTATAGTTTTACAAAATGTTATCATTGGAGGAAAATGGGTAAAGTCTTCAAAAGGTCCCTGTTATTTCTCACAACTACGTATCTACAGTTATCTCAATAAAATTTTCAATTAATAAAAATTATAGATATTCCAAAATTACACTACTTTTGAGGGAGATGGCCATAGAAACAAAGCTGAGAATATTATACAATAAAAATATTTCCCCGCATATTTAAAAATACTTTTTGCCCTCCAAAAAAATACCTATCAGTCAATCTCATTAGGGGCTTACATAAGAAAGTCTTCCATTTATTTTCCTTTTCCCAGGGGTAAGGAATTGGTTAAGTCTAGTTAGAACATGGACATAACAGTCAGGATTTGGAAATGACTTATCAGCAATGCAGTTAAAACTAGAACTTGAAGGGAGTTTTTTATTCCATTATTTGAATGTATTAAATCTTTGAGGTATATATTAATTTACTTTGTTGTTTTTAACACTGTTAGCTTAATATAGATTAAAAAGATTAACCTTTTTTTTCCTTTCTTTAAGCAACTTAACCTATTAAAAGCTAAACAGAAAGCTTTGGTGGAACAGATGGAAAAAGAAAAAATACAAAGTAACAAAGGATCATCATATAAACTTCTGGTAGAGCAAGCAAAACTAAAGCAGGCTACTTCAAAGGTATGATCTATGCTTTTTAATGTAATTATTTTGGAAAAGTCACTTTTTCTTTTAATATTTTTAATTGAGTAAAGTATCTTTAATAATAATTAAGAAACTTAAATATATATTATTCAATTTATCAACAGAAAGATCTATTATACCCCCCCCTTTTTGAGGGAAGGTAGCTTTTAACTCAAGGAAATATATGATAAGTGTGGATTTACAGTATGTTTCCAGTGTGCTTACATTTATTTATTTATTTATTTATTTATTTATTTATTTAATTTATTTAATGTCTTTATTTTGAGAGACAGAGAGTGCGAGTATGGGAAGGGGGCAGAGGGAGAGAGGGAGACACAGAATCTGAAGGAGGCTCCAGACTCTGAGCTGTCAGCACAGAGCCTGACTCAGGGCTCAAACCCACAAACCATGAGATCATGATCTGAGCTAAAGTCCTACATTTAACCTGCTGAGCCATCCAGGCGCCCCCTGGTGTGCTTACTTTAAAGTGGATTGTGTGCCAGTAAATTGAAGATAAAAGATTCAAGGAAGTGTATAGTTTAGTTAATGTGTTCTTTCTCTTATTTTTTATTTTTATTTTTTTTTAAGATGTATTTATTTTTGAGAAGAGAGAGATATAGAGCATGAGCGGGGGAGGAGAGAGAAAGAGGGAGATACAGAATCTGAAATAGGCTCCAGGCTCTGAACTGTCAGCACAGAGCCCAACGTGGGGCTTGAACTCACAGACCATGAGATCATGACCTGAGCCGAAGTTAGACACCCAACCAACCGACTGAGCCACCCAGGCGCCCCTTAATGTGTTTTTTCTAAGTGAAAATCAATCCTGTGATTTGTAAATAAAAATTTTAAATATAACTTAATTTTTTTTTTTTATTAAAAACTTTATTTTTGAGAGAGAAAGAGGCAAGGCGACTATGGTGGAGAGGCAGAGAGAGAGGGAGACATGGAATCCAAAGCAGGCTCCAGGCTCTGAGCTGTCAGCACAGAGCCTGAGGTAGGGCTTGACCCCGTGCACTGCAAGTTCATGACCTGAGCGAAATCAGACAGTTAACTGACTGAGCTACCCAGGTGCCCCAGTTAATATTTATTTTTTAATTTGGGGGCGGATAACACATATAGCAGCCAATTTTGTTTATTGTGTTTCTTTAAATATGAAGTTATCATTATTCCATCAGATTTTGAAATAACTTGAGTTAATACTCTGTAGTTGACGTTATGTTAATAGGTTTATCATCCACCTTTTCTGAATTATGTTTGGGTGTTTTGGTAATTTTTATTCAAGATGTTGGATTTGACCCAATGTAGCCTTAATGTAGAATTTCACTTTTTGGAAATGAAAATGAAAGTCTTCCATTTATTTCCCTTTTCCCGTGGGTGAGGAATTAAGTCTAGTTATAACATGGAGATAACAGTCACGATTTGGAAAGGATTTATCAGCAACATAGTTAAAACTAGATTTTGGGGCTCAGTCGGTAAGCGTCTGACTTCAGCTCAGGTCATGATCTCAGGTTCATGAGTTCGAGCCCCATATCGGGCTCTGTGCTGACAGCTCAGAGCCTGGAGCCTAAGACAATTAAAAAAATTTTTTTTTAATTAAAAGAAAAAAACAACTAGATTTTGCAGGGAGTTATTTATTCCATTGGTTGGATGTATGAAATCAGAAAATAATAATTACTTTTGAAGCTTACAGTTTATCTAAAATTTTGTTCTTTAAAAGTTGTAAGTTTTCTGAAGTGGCTATTTTCATCTATAAATAAATTTATAGTGAAAGAATGTTTACTCAGTAAACAATGATTTAGGGGCACGTGGGTGGCTCAGTTGGTTAAGCCTCCGACTTCGGCTCAGGTCATAATCTCGTGATCCATGAGTTCTAGCCCTGCGTGGGACTCTGTGCTGACAGCTCAGAGCCTAGAGCGTGTTTCAGATTCTGCGTCTCCCCCTTTCTCTGCCCCTCCCCCGCTCATTTGCGCATGTGCACATGTTCTCAAATATAAATAAACATTAATAAACACTGATTTAAATATTGTAAATTTCTCTGTGCAGCACTTCAAGGATTTAATTCGGTTACGTCGGACAGCAGAATGGTCCCGTTCTAATTTAGATACAGAAGTTACAACAACAAAAGAAAGTCCAGAGATAGAACCACTTCCATTTACCCTGGCCCATGAACGTTGTATTTCAGTAGTGCAGAAACTTACTCTGTTTCTTCTCTCCATGGATTTTACATGTCATGCGGATCTTTTACTTTTTGTTTGTAAGGTAAGTAAACTGATAGGCGTAATTTATAATTACAGACTTAGAGGGTAAGAAAAAGAAAGACTGCAGTCTTTGATTGATTTTTGATTAAGAGAAATAATAGTGCTTTTATTGGTTTGCTTTATGTAATTCAGGTTTTTATAATTGTGCCTTGAAAGATTGAAAAAGTAGATTTCTTAGTAGATGTGATTTCTATTTTTAACCTAGTTAAAACTCTAATGTCGATCTGAAATGCCTATAAGGTAGGTATGTCTATCCTCAACCTACCTTTTTCTATTAATTAAAACAGTAAGTACACAAATAAGTGTCAAATTATCGTAATGAGGGGTTTTCATGCCCTGAAGGTTTTCTTGTAGCATATTCATTGTTTATAAAAATTATTTTTAGCCATTCCACCAGGATTTTTAATGAGATTTTAATATTTGATCCATGAAAATACAGTTCTTTGCATTTTATCTCAAGCAATTATTTTGACAATGAAAGCATATGTCATTAATGACAACTATTATTCCAGCTGTTTGTTTTTGGAAAAAACACATGTAATTGATGTTTAAATGTATGGCTTTATAAAATGTTGGCTTTATAAAATGTATGGCTTTATAAAATATTGCAGGTTCTGGCACGCATTGCAAATGCCACGAGGCCAACTATACATCTGTGTGAGATTGTGAATGAACCCCAGCTGGAAAGACTGCTATTACTTTTGGTTGGAACTGACTTCAATAGAGGAGATATATCTTGGGGTGGTGCTTGGGCTCAGTATTCCTTAACTTGTATGCTACAGGATATATTAGCAGGTTTGTCTGGATTTATTTTTCATAAGGTATGTCCAAATTAGCTGGTCATGGCTTGAATAAGTAACATTTAAAAGAAACTGTAACCCAAAGTGTGAAAGTCTATTTAATGTATCAGTAGCAACCATTTGGAATGACTTTTGTATTTAATTATGTTGGCAGTTGTGATAAATGGTCAAGTCTTTATGGAGGAGTTATGTTGTTAACAGGAACATTAGAGATAGTCTGTTTCATTATTATTATCCGCAATGGGCTGCTGTTCTTTATGTGACCTTGAGGACTCTGTGTGCCTCATTCCTTTCATCCATAAAATAAGGATAATAAGAGTACCTTCCTTATAAAGTTGTTTTGATGAATAAGTGAGTTAATATAGGTAAAGGGACTATCATAACTTCTGGTCATATTATACAGTTTGTGTTTTCTACTCGTTACTTGTCCTTAACACTTGAGGTTAGAGTGGTGGGTCCTAGCATTTGCACAGGTAGGTGGAGAATCTTTTGCCTCAGTCTTTCATAGGTGGTCGAGCATACACGCTGTCATTCTCTAAACTGGAGGAAAATATGCTTTCATATGATTTGGATATTGGCTAACAAATTATTAAAGCGGTTATGGCTCTTTTCTTTCATACAGGAGAGCTGCTGGCTCCGGTAGCGGCAGAAGCCATGGAGGAAGGAGCAGTGAGTGATGACGTAGCTGCAGCAGCTGGTGACTCTGATGACTCCCTGCAGCAGTCTTCAGTTCAGCTGCTGGAGACTATAGATGAGCCTTTGACACACGATATAACGGGTACCTGCACCTTCTTTAAGTTTTGTTTATTGAAGGTAGCCTTTGCTCTCTTTCTCTCTCTCTTTTTTAATGTTTTATTTATTTTTGAGAGAGAGACAGAGTATGAGCAGGAGAGGGGCAGGGAGAGAGAGAGAAAGAGGGAGACACAGAATCTGAAGCAGGCTCCAGGCTCCGAGCTGTCAGCACAGAGGCTGACATGGGACTTGAACCCATGAACTGTGAGATAGTGATTTGAGCCGAAGTCAGACGCTTAGCCAACTGAGTCACCCAAGCACCCTTGAAAATATATTTCAAAATGCAGAATTTTAGTGCAGCAGAAAATTTATTTATTTATTTATTTATACATACATACATACATACATGCATACATACACACATACATTTATTTATTTTTGAGAGACAGAGAAACTGAACATACATAGGGAGGGGCAGAGAGAGAAGGAGACAGAATCCAAAGCAGGCTCCAGGCTCCAAGCTGTCAGTACAGAGCCTGATGTGGGGCTCGAACTCACAAACTGTGGGATCACAACCTGAGCTGAAGTCGGACACTTAACCAACTGAGCCACCCAGGCTCCCCTAATTTTTATATTTTTGTATTAGGGTTTTGGCCTTAAATATGATACATTAGTTAAATATGATAAATATGTTTTGATTATCTGAATGAATGCTTATTATAATAAAATGCTATCCTTTCATAATACCCTAGTTATTTTGAGATGGTCTGATTTAGCTGTGTTGAAGAAAATATAATCTAGAAAACAATTAAAGATCATGTATTAGTAAAGATGGTAAAGTTAAAGACTACTACTCTTTAAGATCCAGCCTTATTCTTTTTCTTCTTTCTTTGTTTTCTGCTGCTTTAAAAACTGTATGTGTATCTTAGTTTGTACAATTCTTTGCTCCTTCTTTTTTTTTTTAAGTTTATTATTGTTTTGAAAGAGAGAGAGCATGCACGCAAGTGGGGTAGGTTCAGAGAGTGAGGGAGAGAGAATCCCAAGCGGGCTCTGTGCTGTCAGGCATGCGGCTTGATCGCATGAACCATGAGATCATGTCCTGTGAGCCCAAATCAAGAGTCAGACACTTAACCGACTGAGCCACCCAGGCATCCCTGCTCCTTACTTCTTAAGAGTCTAGTTATTGTCCTGTATGCTACAGGTGCTGTGGTCATTTCAGCCGTTTGTTATTCTTCAGTCTTAGGTGTTGTAATAATTTTATCCTTTTTACCTGATAATCCTTGTGTCTGGAATAGACTTCCTCCTGTTTTTTCAGGATGGACTCTTGATCTAAGATTCACAGAAACCTTGTCCTCCTCTGAGAAGCTTTTTCCAGCAGCAGCGGCAGCAGCAGCAGCGTTGGGGATTCTGTCTTTGCTGCTGCTTTCCACTCTAGATGGTCTCTGGTAGCACTCATCATGCTGTAGTTGATGAAATTTCTGCAGTGTGTCCTCACTTTCGAACTTCGATTGATGTATTGGAGAGCAGATATCTGTCTTCACATACTTAAACCCTAGAACAGGCTGGCATGTGCTAGGCATTCTTTAAATAAATGTTGAGGGGCGCCTGGGTGGCTCAGTCGGTTGGGCGGCCGACTTCGGCTCAGGTCATGATCTCGCGGTCTGTGAGTTCGAGCCCCGCATCGGGCTCTGTGCTGACAGCTCGGAGCCTGGTGCCTGTTTCGGATTCTGTGTCTTCCTCTCTCTGACCCTCCCCCATTCATGCTCTGTCTCTCTCTCTCTCTCTGTCTCAAAAATAAATAAACGTTAAAAAAAAAAAAATTAAAAAAAAAATAAATGTTGAATAAGAGTGTGAGAAGGATGGGAAAGTAAGGTTTATTGTAAGGCATAGCAGGCTAGTTAGGAATTTTGAGACATCTAAGAGCCTAATAATTTCTGATTCAAAGTAGAAAAGTAAGGTGAATAGCAGCTTTTCCTGTAGGAGCTGCTGGATTGAGAGGAGCATGGCCCTCTCCTCTCCCTGTGATGGTGTGAACTTGTCCACTGTTCCAGTATACAAAAATGTTACTTTGCCTGCTGTGTTCAGGGCTTTCATTTGACCTGATACCATGAACTTTGTTCGCACCAGCTTTTGCAGAAACAACATATAGCCCTAAGCTGTTGGTGATTTAGCAGGTCGTCACCACCCGTCCTGAGTTTTGGGGTACTGGCAGAGCCGTGGCTCAAATTCCCAGAGTTCGAGATGGTGGGACTCACTGTTCTGGCCAGGGTGCTTATGGAAATGTGTGTCTTGCATATTTGGCCTGCATGTTTGTACCAAACAAAATGTGGCACCCTTGGTGCAGAGTGAACATAGCACAGAAGTGACAGGCCATCTGCTCTGCCCTGGCTGCCTCAGGCCTACCAGCGCTGGTCATGTCTATACATCATCGTATTGAGGAAGTCCCCGAACTTCCTTTGGTGGTTGAAGATAAAGTTCAAGGCTACAAGACGACCAGAGAGGCTGTTTCGCTTCTTAAAATACTTAAAGCCTAGAATGATATCAGAAAGGTTATGCCTCTCAGCAAATGAGAGCTGGGAAGAACACAATGAGAAATTGTCATTGTATCCAGTGTAGGGGACCCTGCATTATCTGTAATGAGGACAGTGGTATCATAAAGGCCTTCAGAAATGCCCCTGGAATTACTTTACTTAATGTAAGCAAACTGAACATCTTGAAACTTGCCCCTGGTGGGCATGCAGGACATTTCTGCATATTTGGACTGACAGCGTCTTCTGCAAGTTACATGAGCTGTATGGCACTTGGCATAAGGCTGCCTCCCTCAAGAGCAACTACAACCTTCCCATGCACAAGATGCTTAATACACATCTTAGCAGAATCTTGAAGAGCCCCAGAGATCCACAGAGGCTGCCAAGTACCACACAACAGGAGTCATTGCAGAGTCCTGAAGAAGAATCCACTGCAAAACCTGAGAATCGTGTTGAAGGTAAACCCGTATACACAGACCATGTGCCGGGACACCATTCTTTGCCAGGCCAAGAATCACAAACTTCGAATGAATAAGGCAGCAGCAGCTTTGGAAGCCAAATCAGATGAGAAGGGGGTTCCAGGCAAGAGGCCTCTGGGAGAGAAGAAAGGAAAAAAGGGCTATTGGTGTGAAGAAGCAGAAGAAACCTTTGGCAGGAAAACCGGCTGCAGCTACCAAGAAATCCGCTGCCGAGAAGCAGCCTGCAGAGGAGAAATCCACCACAGAAGAAAAGACACCTGCTACATAAAAACTTAAATTTTCTTATTCCATAGATGTCAAATCATTTTGGATAGCTAATTTTGAATAAAGATCAAAGGCAAAAAAAAAAGTGAAAGTAGTCTTACAACTTAAATCTTTGCTTTTCACTTTAATACTGGGCATCATTTCCTAAAATAGTGGATGTAACATAATGAATTATCTACTGGAGGTAATAAAATGGGTAATATTCATTCTAGAAATGGTTAATGATTGTTTTCAGTAACAAAGTTTTGTCCAGCATGATTCAATACGGGCTAATTGCTAGGAAGTCAAATATTACCACCTTGTGTTTTGGGGTTTTTGTTGTTGTTTTGGGGTTGTTTTTTGTTTTTTGTTTTTTGTTTTTTTTTTTTTTTTGAGAGACGGACAGAGAAAGTGCAAGCAGGGGAGAGGGAAAGACAGTCTTAAGCAGGCTCCAGACCCAGCACGGAGCCTGACACAGGGCTCGATCTCACAACTGTGAGATCATGACCTGAGCCAAAATCAAAAGTGGGACTCTTGACTGAGCCACCCAGGCACCCCTGCATCATGTTTTTAATTGTATGTTTATAGATGGATACATTTTTCATAATTAATAGTGTTTAATTGTCAAGTATAAAAATTTAGAGATGTTTATGTCAGTGGAAACATGTTACATACAAGTGAAGTAATTTTTTCTGAAATTAAAATCAACATATTAGTTAAATTTTATGTTACATACATCATCAGCATAATCGTTTTCAATTGTTTGAAGGTGCACCTCCTCTTTCTTCTTTGGAAAAAGATAAAGAAATTGATCTTGAGTTACTTCAAGATCTAATGGAAGTTGACATTGATCCTTTAGATATTGATTTGGAAAAAGATCCTCTTGCAGCCAAAGTTTTTAAGGTATGATATACTATTCTTCGCAATTTAAATATTTCATTTTATACTTTTGGCTTATTAATCACTTAAAACAGGAAAGTATACTGTTTATCACTAAATGTAATTCATTATTCATTGTTCTCAAAATTCATTAACTTGCAATAGATCTTATAGTAGTTTTTTTTATAATATAGATGGAGTAGTATAAGGAACACATACCCTTTTATTAATATAGCCACTATTATTGTTGTATGTATTAGTAAGAGCCACTAATAGGCTTGGGGAAGTTTAGTTATGGATTACTCAATTTTAGGCAAGGCCAGTGTATTGCAAGTTCTACTTCTGTATTAGCCTCAAGTTTTTCTAAAGGAGATATACCTCTAATACTTTATATTGCTTCTTTTTATGTATAAGAGAATTTTTTTTTTTTTAAGTTTTAGTTATTTTGAGGTAGAGTATGAGTCAGGAAGGGGCAGAGAGAGTGGGTGAGAGAGAGAATCCTAAGCAGGCTCCACACTGTCAGGAGCCTGATGCGGGGCTCTAACTCATGAACCATGAGATCATGACCTGAGCTGAAGTCAGATGCTTAACTGACTGAGCCACCCAGGTTCCCCAAGATTTTTAAGGATGCTAAGTATCTCTCAGATTCTAATACATTTTTTTTAAGTTTATTTATTTTGTGTGTGTGAGAGAGAGAGAGAGAGAGAGTAAGCACAAGTGGGGTACGGATAGAGAGAAAGAGAATTCCAGGCAGGCTCTGCACTGTCAGCACAGAGCTCCATATGGGGCTCAATCTCAAGAACTGTGAGATCCTCACATGAGCTGAGATCAAGAGTCAGATGCTTAACCTACTGAGCCATCCAGGTACCCCTCTCTCAGATGCTAAATAAATAAGGTACTTCTAGATTTTGGTATCAAATCAAGAGAAAATTATTGAACTGTTCCTATAGATCATTAAAATTAGAAGTATGTTTTGGTGATTTAAAGGGGGGGGAGTATGTTTATTTTGTAACCCTGTTTGAATTTAGATAGTATAAATAATGTCACTCTTAGTGAAGAGGTAAAAATAAACCACAGTTTTATTTTTCCCACTCTTTTAAGCCAATAAGCAGTACATGGTATGACTACTGGGGTGCTGATTATGGCACCTACAATTACAACCCTTACATTGGAGGTCTTGGGATTCCTGTAGCAAAGCCACCTGCAAGCACAGAGAAGAATGGATCACAGACAGTTAGTGTTTCAGTATCTCAGGGTAAGTGGGTATTATATTCTAAGTCATGTGCTATTCTTAAAACAAGTCCTGATTTCATGTATGCTTTGGCATATGAGAAAACGAGGCTGAGTGTGTGCTCTGAGGGTTTGGTTTCCCACATGTGCCATCAGAGTGACATGGATGTGTGTTTCCGTGTCAGTCCGTTTGGAGGAGCTTCTGTTTATGGGGCATTTTGTTTCTCAGAATAACACCTCACAAAATATATTTGTGAGTTGTGTGGGATTGACAGGGACTTTAAATTGATTGTGCTTTAATGTATTTATTTTTTACTCACAATAAACTCGTATTTTGTTTGTAAACAGATGAAACCACACTGAATATTATTTTTGCACTTTTCTAGTCATGTAGAATATATCAGAGTTTTTGTTTTTAATAAAATCTTTGGTTAAATTTTGAAACAACCATATGTTTGCTGAAACGTTGAAGTTTGATACAAAGAATATTTGCTATCCTGAACCATTTGGGAGTAAGTTGCTAGGCTTAAATATTTTTATTTTATTTGTTTTACAAATCAGGGCATTTTTCTACAAGAGCAATCAGGAAGCACATTTCATCAAAATTAGGAAACTAACATTAGTACTAACATTCATATCCCATTCCAGTTCAGCATTTGTGTTTAAATAACATCCTTTATGCTAAAGAATCCAAAGCAAAAAGATGCCTTGTATTTAGTTTTCATACCTCTTCAGTCTCATTCAGCCTGCCATAGCTCTTTTTTTTTTACATTTATTTATTTATTTATCTATTTATTTATTTAATTTTGAGAGAGAGAGAGAGCGCGAGCAGTGGAGAGGCAGAGAGAGAGGGAAAGAGACAATCTTAAGTAGGCTCTGCAGTGTCAGCATAGAGCCAGACGTGAGATTTGATCTCACAGCTGCAAGATCAGACCTGAGCTGAAACCAAGAGTCAGATCCTTATCTGACTGAGCCACCCAAGCGCCCCATAGCCTGCCACAGTTCATCAGAGTTCACTTCCATGACCTTAATGCTTTTGAAGATTACAAGCCGGTTATTTTGTAAAATGTTCTTCAAAACTTGGGTGTGTGTGTTATTTCCTCATGATTAGATTATGGTCATGCATCGTTGCCAGAAGTATCACTGGTATAATGCATAGATTTTCTTATGTATTCTGTTAGTTGGCTTATGATTTTAATTAGTTCCATGACTGGTGATTTGAAGTTTAATTACTTGATTTAAGGAGGTTATTTGACAGTCTTCTCCCTTATAAAGTTGTTCTTTGTCCCTTGCCAAATAAATTTTTGTGGGTGTGGGAGAGTGGTGCTTCAAAACTATTCCTTTAAAAAAATTAGTTTTAAGTAGATTTATGGTTTTCTGTTTTATTCAGTGGGTCATAATTATTATTTGTATATTTGTTGCTTAGTTTTTATTAAGGCAAAATGTGAATAACATAAAACTTACCATTTTAAACCGTTTTTAAAAACTTTTTTTAATGTTTATTTTTGAGAGCGAAACAGAGCATGAGTGGGAGAGGGGCAGGGAGAGAGGCAGACACAGAATCCCAAGCAGGCTCCAGGCTCTGAGCTGTCAGCATAGAGTCCATGCGGGGCTCAAACCCATGGGCCAGGAGATTATGACCTGAGCCGAAGTCAAACACTTAACCGACTGAGCCACCCAGGCACCCCCCATTTTACCCATTTTTAAGTATACAGTTTTGTGGCACTAAGTATATTCACGGTGTCTTCATTATTTATTTTGATGTTCACATTGTCCCAGATTTGACCAGTGGGATCTTTCTTAAGCTTATCTGTCTTTTTGATACTTTCTCATCTTTCTGTGGGTTTCCTTGTTTTCTGGCACAAGGTGCCCCAGGCTTATCATTTCCTTTTTCTTCCCTAGACTGGGGATTAACTACTTGAGCAAAAAGGGTATTTCAAAACATTTTAGTGGAAGAATGTGATTAGGACACCAAGATTTGGGTGCTAGATATACTTAACTACAATTTCGGTGACTGTTTGTGTGTCCTCTTGGTGGACGGTGTGTGTGTGTGTGTGTTTACACACATTTGTGTCTATATTTCTAATATACATATCTGGCTGTAGTATTTTTAAAAATACTATTTTTTTAATAAATTTAAAAAATTTAAATAAGTTAAAAAAATTTAATTTAAGTTCGTTAATGTACAGTGTAATATTCCACAGGCTTCATTTTAACTTCCTCCCTTCCATTTTTGTATCTGTATTCTCTGACAATGAGGAACCTGGTTCTTATTATCCTTACCTTACTTGTTTCCATTATCATCACTTAATTTATTTGATCCACTTCTCTTTATATAACCAGTCTCCCATCTCTGGCCTCCTTTGCACAGATTTTGTTACCTGCATATTCCCTGACATACCTGATACTCCTGACAGGTTGTTCTCCATGAGGACACATTCTTCACCCTATTCTGCATTTGGATGTCAACATTTTAGTGTAGAAAGTAGGACATGAGTAATAATTATCAAATAGCCTTTTTTTTCTTTTAACTGCTCTTCGTAGCCCTAGATGCTCGCCTAGAAGTTGGACTTGAACAACAAGCAGAACTTATGTTGAAAATGATGTCTACCCTGGAAGCAGATTCCATTTTACAGGCATTAACAAATACATCACCTACATGTAAGTGAAAATCATCATTCTTAGAATATTGCAGTGAATGATTTATTTCTTGGTTGATTTTTTAAGTGCATTCAGTGAAGACAAATTTTTAAATTCCACGTGTGGTGTGAATCTGAGTAGGCTAAGTATATAGCACCTCTCCCTCACTAAGTTAGTAGCAAGTTGAGAAAAAAGACAAAGGATTAATAAATTGGGAAAGCAGAGGGGAAACAAAATGCCTCCATGTAGTACTACACTTACATTCAGTCCAAAAATCTGAGTGATGTTTGTTATTGTGGCATTGTGAAGTTAATGAAATTCCTAGAGTTGTTTGCTTAGCTAGCTGCCTGGGAGTTCCTTCCATTATATCCGCATTTATTATAAAGTGGGTTTTTGAATACAATAATTCCCCCCCCTTTTCCAAGAGACATACAAGACCCCCAGTGGATGCCTGACACCACAGCTAGTACTGAACCCTATATATACCATGTTTTTTCCATACAAACCTGTGATAAAGTTTGATTTATAAATTTGGCACAGTAAGAGATTAACAATAATAATAAAATAGAACAATTATATACTGTAATAAAGGTATGAATGTGGTCTCTCAAAATATGTTATGTATTCACTCTCGTGGTGGTGATTTTTGATGATAAAATGCCTGCATGGTGTAATGCAGTAGGGTGAATGACGTAGGTGTAGTGATGGAGTGTCAGGCTACTGTTGACCTTCTAACTGTATGTCAGTCAGACAGAGGATCACCTGCCTCCTGCCTGTAGTTGACTGCTGTTCATATGATGATAACAGTTGACTGCTATTAAAAGAAACCGGAAACCGTGGAAAACAAAACTATTGATAAGGGGGCACTACTGCAGTGGCATCTTTGTCACCCTTAAAGACTAGGATGGATGTACTCTGGTTTCTCTTCAAATCGTGTAAATCTTTCGCCTTTTACTAAAGACTAGGATGGAAGAGATATATAGGGGCCTAATTGAACTGCTAAATTGAAGATTTACTGCCTGATTATCTGCATCAAAAGAGAGCAAACTTTTTATATCAAGGACCAGATAGTAAATGTTTTAGGCTTTCTGAGCTGTACAGTGTGTGTGGTAACTACACAACTGTGACTTTGTAGTAAGTAGCCATAGACAACGTCCAAACAAATGGGCATGGCTGATTTAGAAACTGTTACACAGTCAGGTGCCTGCCAGTTTTGATCATCCGGCTGTAGTTTGCTGAAGTAGAGTGCTAGACTTGGGTGGATTGCCTCCTGTCAGGTGAGCACAGTTAAGATAGCAGCTTGTCTCTCAAAGACTTAAGATTGAGGAGCTGTGCTGAGGAGATGGTGATTCTTATTTTCCTTCACCTCCAGTAAATTACTTCACCTTCTCTGGAGCATGGTGAGTAAAGGGGTAGATATACTAGTTAGAACCTAGGAAGAACATCATGTTCTCCTTCCCCTGTGAAGGAGAGTTCACAATGCATTAGAAAAATTGGGTTTTTCAACATTTCTATGTCAAAATGAATTCTTTCACTTTGCTATTTTCATTTATTTCTCACCTTAGGGGGTATAGAAAAAAGGTGAAAGACTGAAGAAATGGTCTAGTGTTCTGTGATCTTGGTATTGGTACAATAGTGTTATTGTACCTTACATGTAATGGAGGGATCTCTTTTGTTGGGTCAGCCTCTCCGTGACGACAGACAGCTCAGTACTGACCTAAGTAGCCCTTTCTCTGTTAAATATTTCTGATTTAAAACATTTTGTTAAAAGATGCTTTTGTAATTTGTATCTGTTCCTCTTAATATTTTATCTTTTGATTTTTATCCTGTTCAGAACTTTTCCCCCTTTTAATAACTTTGTAAATAAACTTTTCATGGAAAACCTCTCTTAGAGTTCATATGTTTGTCTACTTCCCATGAATGTATGCTCATTTATTAGTTTGGTGTGTGACCTGGGCATCAGAATTTTTTGATGCTTCCCAGGTAATTTTAATGTGTAATCAAGGTTAAGAATCAATGGATTAGAGTCTAAATTATTCTAAAATTACTTTCTTAAGAATTAGTCAAGATTCTTCTTTTTCTTCCTTTTCCTCTTTTATTAATTAGGAAAAAATTGAAAATAGAAATTGCTAGAGAGTAATAAGGTTTTGTTCCTTTGATGGACAAGTGCTGTGAATTGGGGAGCTTCTCTCTTTGGTGATTGTCTTTTTGACCTTCAGGTAATGTTGTAAAAACAAATTTTCAAATAATATAATGATGAACCATTCTTAGGAATGCAATTAAAAAAAATTTTTTTAAAGAGCTTCACTTATCTGTACATACTAATAGCTAGTGAACATTTCTCCTGCTACTTTGTATATAAAAATCATAATTGTGTTTAATTTTCAGTATCACAGTCTCCCACTGGAACAGATGATTCCCTTCTAGGGGGTTTACAAGCAGCGAGCCAGTCCAGCCAGCTTATTATACAGTTATCATCTGTCCCAATGTTAAATGTTTGTTTCAACAAACTTTTTTCCATGCTTCAAGTCCATCATGTCCAGGTATGACTTCAGGAGAAATGGTGTATTTTTACAAGTATTGCTAGCCTAGTAAAAGGTGAAAATAACTGGGGAGATCTTTCTCAACCTGAAAGGGTGTTTTATTAATTATCTCAGATGGAAAAGTATTGGAGATCCTTTGATAACCACAGCTCCTCAGTGATAGGGTTATTTATAAGTTTTATGATTTTTAAGCTTTGTTACTTTAGTTCCAATTATATGTTGCACATAAAACTATATTTAAAGACTTGAATCATCCATTTTGATTTAGAAAACTATAGGTATTAGGTACGAAATTTTAATTTAAATTTTGTTTCATCAAGAATTGTGAGATGTGTTTGCTTGCCAACTGAATTGAAGTAGCCAGAGGAAATAATAAAAAAATTAATTACTCACAAGGAGTCATTCATAAGGTTTTTATTTAAACAGTATTTCGTTATATAATAGGTACTTTTTTTTTCCTCCTGTCAATTTTCACTCTTTTTCAGTTGGAATCACTTCTCCAGTTGTGGCTCACATTGAGCCTGAATTCTAGTTCATCTGGAAACAAAGAAAATGGAGCAGACATTTTTTTATATAATGCCAATCGAATACCTGTCATCTCATTAAATCAGGGTAAGATTTATTAGAAGGATGGTTATTAACATACTATAAATAAACTAAAAAGGCAATGATTAGGGTAATGTTTACCTAATCTTTGTCATTAGGATTATAATGGTTTACTGGAAAAAAGCCTTTTTTTAATAAACTGACATTACTTAGCAGTGAAGAAAACAAAAAACTTACTCTGTGATTTGTGTTATCTTATGCCCATGTGCAACTAAAACTTGCATTGTTAATCTTTATTTCCTAAAATATTTGTCTTATTCTTCAGCTGTTCTGTTACCACTGGTATGTCTTTTTTTGTTTGTTTGTTTTTAATGATTATTTTTGAGAGACAGAGACAGAGTGTGAGCGGGGGCGGGCAGAGAGAGAGGGAGACACAGAATCCAAAGCAGGCTCCAGGCTCCAGGCTCCAAGCTGTCAGCACAGAGCCCAATGCGGGGCTCGAACTCACAAACCCTGAGATCATGACCTGAGCCAAAGCCAGAAGCTTAACTGACTGAGCCACCCAGGTGCCCTTGGTATTTCTTAAAAAGGTGAATCAGCCTCATAGGAATTGGTAAATTGGAGTTGGTTGTCGATTTCGTGTAGATGTTGTATTAGTAGGCAAACCATAAGAGACTCTTAAATACAGAGAACAAACTGAGGGTGGGGGAAAGGGGAAAATGGGTAATGGGCATTGAGGAGGGCACTTGTTGGGATGAGCCCTGGGTGTTGTATATAAGCAATGAACCACAGGAATCTACCCCAAAAACCAAGAGCACACTTTACACACTGTATGTTAGTCAATTTGACAATAAATTATATTTAAAAAAAGAAGAAAAGTTGTGTTAGTTAGGGATGCCTGGGTTGCTCAGTCAGTTAAACGTCCGACTTCGGCTCAGGTCATAATCTCATGGTTTGTGAGTTCAAGCCTTGTGTTGGGCTGTGTGCTGACAGCTCAGAGCCTTGTGTCTCCCACTTTGTCTGCCTCTACCCCACTCACGCTCTGTCTCTCTCTCTCTCTCCCTCAAAAATAAACATTAAAAAAATTTTTTAAGAGTTGTATTAGTTAACTTTTGGGTGTGTGTGTGTGTGTGTGTGTGTGTGTGTTTTGGACAAATGCAAGAGTGTGGATATAATGGGGTAAAATAATACCCTTCTATAGAAATAGAATTAGTCTTTGGCTCTGGCTGCAGGAATCTATTTAGTTTTATTTTAAGAAAAGTGTAAATGGTCATCTATTTCTGGTGCTTTCTTCCTAGGGGGGTGCATTTTCTATTCACATGGCTATCAGGTTGGTCTTTAGTCCCACTGGCTGAACGGTTCTACTTAGATCTGCGTTGTCTTGGCAAGAGCCAACCTGCTTTAATTAAGAGGTTTTCATCTCTTCCACTGTACTAATAATTATTATAAGTTGTGCTCTTTTTTATTGTGAAAACCCTTACACATAAACAAAGTTGATGAGTAAAAAAGTAAATAACTGTTCATTATTATCATCAGATATCTGGTTAGTATTCAAATTTCTAGTTGTCTCAACTGTTCCAAATTTTTAAAACTTGAAATAGACTCCATATAAGGTCCACATGTTTTAATTATATTTCTTTAATCCTTAAGCTGTATCGGTTCTCTCCAGATCTTTTTTTTTATCCCCTTAATAAAGTCATTTGTCAAAGAAGTTTGGTTGTTTTTCATGATTCCCAGGTTCCTGATTTTTCGTGATTGTATCTCCATGCTGTCCTCTCTATTTCCTATAAATGGTAGTTAGACCTGGAGCTTAGTATTTTTTTAAAAGGCAATTTCAAAGGTAGCCTCTATTTTTACATTATTAACACACTGATGCTGAATGCCATTAATAATTCATTAGAGGTTTCAAAATGAGGATAGTCTATTTCTGTCACTTTTTCATTTTAGTTGAAATACTTACATAAAGAGAAATTTTCTTTCATAGGCTATTCTCTCACCTTCTGTTGGTACAGTTTGTATAATAGAGGCAAGGAAAATGCCAGAACTTCCTTAATTTTTAAAATGACTATTTAGTTTCTTTAATAAATATCTGTGTAAGTTCAGGGATTTAAAAATATTTTTCTATTAAAATTGTTAATGGATATTGATGCTAAAATTTTGCCATTTGTGGCCAGTTCAGTGCTCCTTTCTTTTGTTTTAAATACATGACTCGGTTTTTGTTAGCTTTTAAAGTGTGGTAAATATTTCAGTCTGTTTATATTTTGGCCTGAAATCTGGAATCAGCCATTTTTCAAGGGTGTTTTAAGAGCACAGTGTGGGCACTGAATTATGTATGTGCATTTGAATAATTTCTTTGGCTTCTCCAGCTGCCGTTAAGTGCTTCCCACTTAACTTTGCAAGTGACCTAATTTTTGTTGTGGTTTCTGCTTTTGTTGTGAAGTTGTATTGGTTTTCAGAGGTTTTACCCCATCCCTGTTTTCCAGTGTCCCCTGTTATTTTCAGCTTTAGGTCTTATAGAATGTGAAGAGTTTTAGTAAAGCTGTGTTGCAGTAGAAGTGCCTTTAGTTTGAGAAGGACAGCATGTTTATAGTGATAACATGTTATTTTATGGATTGTGGGCAGAGCTTTAAACTTAGCCTTAAAACATTATTTTATTTCTTAATTCTTTAGTGATATTTAACGGGGAACTCTTCATTTGTATGTTTTGAGGCCACTAGGTAGTGAATTGATGTAAAGAAATAGTGTCGTATTTTAAATTTATCTGTTTCATTTTTAATTCTTAATAAACATGTGGTTATCGTTAATTAAAAATGTCCTCCCCTTCTCTTTTCTGTATAGCGTCCATAACTAGCTTTCTCACCGTGTTAGCTTGGTATCCCAACACTCTTCTCCGGACATGGTGCCTTGTGCTTCATAGTCTAACTCTCATGACAAATATGCAGCTGAATCGTAAGTTTAGAGATTTATTCCTTTAAATCTCTCACACATACTTTTTTATCCTTACTATCAGATTCTCAAGATTTTTGTAAGAAGTGATAGAGTTGTGAAGATTATGTTCCTTCTTTGTGCCTCTTCTGAATTTATTCTTAAATATCTTAGGCTTTGTGCCTCTTTACTTTGACAATTTACTCTCATTTGCGATCACAAGTTCAAATCATAGTTTTACTTTCTAAAACCTTACTACTTATTAAAACAAAACTGCTTTTAGAGTACAAATATTTACTGTTTTATGTTTGTTATTCTTTTTAAAGGATCTTTGCGCTTAAAAGTGATTTATTTATTATTATAATCCTGAGCATATATGATTAGATTGCTAGGTTTTTGTTTCCACATCTAGATCCCTTCTATGTTATCTTCTGTAGTGCATATTGCTTTTACTTTTCACATTTAAGTCTGGATTTAATCTGACATTCTGGAGATTGTTGTTGAGATAGGGATGAAAGTTCAGACTAGAAACAAGGACTCACCATTTGTGAATTGAAATCCTCATTCTCTCTAGATTATGACAAGAGGTGGGTAAATTTCATCCCCATTCTTTGTGGGGTTAATTTCACTAAATAGAAAGCTCTGTCACATTGATAAATATATCAGTTTAAATCATTGTTTCGCATCAAAGTGCTATTCCTTTTTTTTGTTTCAAATATACTTTCCAAATATGGCATCAAAAGTATCACTGTCTCATATTGAAGATATTAGCTCAAAGGATGTTTTAGTCAATTCAGAAAACTGGTGTGTTACCTGTATACCTTTGAACATTATACAACCTTTGTGGTACTGACTTGCAAAAATGAATAGTGTTTGCATAGATTTATCTGAGATTTATCCGAAAAGTAGGTCCCTATTTCTGAAAGAGGGAAATAATTACCAAGAATAGGCTCACCAAAAGGTCAGTAAGCATTTATTTATTTCTTTTCCAATTTCTTTTCCACTTGACTATATACTAAATAAGATGCACTTTAAACCAGCTATTTTTTATAGTCAGATTAGGAGAGAGGCCAGAGGAGATCCATGATAGATGAAAATACAGAATGAGCCCAACACAGTCAATGCAGTAGAGTTTCAGACCCTTTTAATAGACTAACTCCCAGGAATATGTGAGTTTTCCTTGAAACTAAAAGACATTTGAGATACCGCATTTCCATTCTTTCAGGGTCCATTTGTTAAGAGCATTTTTAAAAAATGTTTTACAGCTGGTTCAAGCAATGCCATTGGAACTCAGGAGAGTACTGCTCATCTGCTGGTTTCAGATCCAAACCTGATTCATGTATTAGTGAAATTTCTTTCTGGCACCAGTCCACATGGAACAAATCAACACAGTCCGCAGGTACGATGTCTTTTCAAAACCAGTGATAGACCCAGACAGTTCAATAAATATATTATATTTGTAAAGAAAAACTTAATGTAACTAATAAAATTTTCATTGCTTAGGTATTAAATGATATTGTCTTATATTTCAATGTAATAAAATGTTTTGAATGGTATATAATAGTAGTTATACTGAAACTGAAGCACAGCAGGTAGTAAATTTTCACTTGAATTTTTACTGGATTTATAAGCAGATGTGTATTTTTGGCATTAATTTTGGGCTAATTTAAGAAACATCCTGAAAAAATACTTACCTGAAAGTCATGGAAACATTTAAGAAATCTTGGAATTAAAAAAGTTTTGTTTTGTTTTTGTTTTTGAGTGAGAGACAGCACAACTGAAGGACGGTTATAGAGAGAGGGGGAGAGAGAGAGAGAGAGAGAGAATCCCACAAGGGGCAGAGAGAGAGAGAACTGGAAGCTCATGAACCATGAGATCATGACCTGAGCCGAAGTCAGATGCTTAACTAACTGAGGCACCGCAGGAATTTAAAAAGTTGTTTAAAACTAATGTACCATGTTTAATGATCTCAACTACTAATATTGATAATCCACCTAACAACCTTTTTATAATATTAAATGTTATTTAAAAAAATAGCAAGTTGTATTGCTCAGGGCTTATAAACAATTCTAGTCTCATTATAAACTTCCTTTATATCAGTTTAATTTCTTATTATAATATATTGCTTTTTAAAATATTCCTACATCATTATACTTCTTTTTTTTTTTTTTTTTTTTTTAAAGAGAGAGAGAAAGAGAGCATGAGCAGGGGCGTGGCAGAGACACTCTCAAGCAGGCTCCATGCTCAGTGCAGAGCCCGATGTGGGGCTCGATCTCAATGACCGTGAGATCATGACCTGAGCCAAAACCAAAAATTGGACACTTAACTGAGACCCCCAGTCGCCCCTATTATATTTCTTTTTATATAAGATATAAATTTAGTTTTCATAGCATCTTTTTAGTGGAGGCTATGCAACATTATCATCTTTTAAATTTATAAATTTTTCTCTGGATTTGCCATTAGACAAAATCTCATTTAGTTGTGTAATCTGTAATAATATCCTTTCTAGTGTTTCATTTATTCAGTAAGTTTTTAAAAATGTTTATTTATTTTTTAGAGAGATAGCATGAGTGGGGTAGAGGCAGAGAGAGAGGGAAGGAGAGAATCCTAGGCAGGCTCCATACTGTCAGCACAGAGCCTGATGTGGGGCTTGAACTCACAAGCTGTGAGATGATGACCTGAGCTGAAATCAAGAGTCAGGCTCTTAACCAACAGAGCCACCCAGGTGCCCCTGTTCAGTAAGTTTTTACGAGGCTTCAATGTGCTAGGTCCAGGTATTGTTCTCTAGGTACTAGGGATTATAAGTAGTTACCAAGACCAAGTTCTCTGCCTTCTTGGATTTTAAATTCTGTTGGGTACATTTAGTCAGTACTCTCGTACTGTACATACTTAAGTTTTGTAGAACACAGTGAAACAAGCAAGACAAGTATGAAAACAAGGGAGAAAAAACTATTATATTTAGATTGGGCCAGAGTTTTGGTGGGAGCAGAGGCATATTATCAAGTGATTATTGTACATAGAGATTTATGAATTGGGAATGTGAAGATTCCTGGGATCATTGATTCTAACTTCATTATTTTACATATATGAAGAAATGCAGTATCTGCATTGCCCACAATTACAGAACTTGTTGGTGGTAGAGCGAGGTATTGGAGGGCATACCATTGTATTAAATAGGGGTTTTTCTTCCTGTTTTTTTTTTTTTTTAAAGGCAAAATAAGTTATTAAAGATCAAGCTTTCCTCAAAGATCTTAGTTTTGGTTAAGAATGCTGTGACTTAGGTGCTTAGTATTAGAAATTAAGTTTATCTAACTTTAAAACAGTTTGAAGCATTACATTGCATTTTGTTTTACCAAAACTCCTCAAGGTTTTTGTGATCATAACAAATTGAGATTGAATAAGATTGTATGGAGAAGTATTAAAAAACATTCCAAAACATACCTCAGGTTACTTAGTATGTTTTTCATTATCATTTCTTTCATTGACAAGATACAATGTTTGGGAAAGCATTTTTTTATTAATTGGTACAGGTTTGTACCTTTGGAGTCTTTGTGATTTTGGTTTTTTCATCCACTTTCGTATTTGCTCTGCTAGTCATTAGAAGCATGACCAGTTGTGGATCACTTAACCTCTTGGAGTGCTTCTGTGAAATAGGTATTTAGTAAGGTGGTTGGTGAAAATCAGTGCAAAAGTTCTTTGTACTTTTGTGAATCATTGTGGGTATATTTCTTTAAATTTTTTTTTCAACGTTTATTTATTTTTGGGAGAGAGAGAGCATGAACGGGGGAGGGGCAGAGAGAGAGGGAGACACAGAATCGGAAACAGGCTCCAGGCTCTGAGCCATCAGCCCAGAGCCTGACGCGGGGCTCGAACTCCCGGACCGCGAGATCGTGACCTGGCTGAAGTCGGACGCTTAACCGACTGCGCCACCCAGGCGCCCCATGGGTATATTTCTTGTGTAATTCAGATGAATTTTTTTCTGTCTTGAGTTACATAAACCTACTGTAAGTTCTAAACCATAATGCTAAAATTATTGATACTAGAATTTATGGTTTTGGGGGCACCTGGGTGGCTCAGTCAGTCGAGAGTCCAACTTTGGTTTAGGTCATGGTCTCATGGTTCGTGAGCTCGAGCCTTGCGTCAGGCTTGCTGCTGTGTGTGCAGATCCCACTTCAGATCCTTTGTCCCCCCTCTCTCCCACTCATGCATGTGTGGTCTCTGTCTTTCTATCTCAAAAACAAACGTTAAAAAAAAGGATTTATAATTTTAAGTTTAAAATAAATATATCAAAATCTAAGAAAGTTGGTTTCTTGCTATCACTGTTAATATTTCGTTCTTCATATGAAAAGTTCAAAGGGTATAGTGCTTGACTTAATGCTTGATGCTTTTTAAATGAATAATTCTATAAATGGTATCAGTAAAAAGTTTTCAATGGCATTAATTTCTCTTCAGGTTGGTCCAACTGCTACACAAGCTATGCAAGAATTTCTTACCCGATTACAAGTGCATCTTTCTTCAACATGTCCTCAGATATTCAGTGAATTTTTGCTCAAGCTAATTCATATACTTTCTACAGAAAGGTAAATTTCAATGTATGCATGTATTCTTGATGTAGAAGTAATAAGTAATCCTCTAAATAAACTTTGCTTTACCATTTGTTGGGGTTTATGTGGGAACAGATCAACAGTAGAGTGGGGATTAAGGGGGAAGGATTTATCCATTTCTCTCCTGACTTTTCATTCCATTCCATTCTGGCTGTCTAGATTCTTGAACTCTATGAAAGAAACACAGTGTGTTAAATCTCTGCTTGCTTTTAATGTTTTCATAGATAAGTGAAATTTATTTGAAGCTGTTAAAATTTTTCTAGAATACAGATAGAATATTAAAGCTACCAAAGATTTTATTTCAAACCAATATGTAAGAAAACCTGAGAAAGATAGCTTACAAAAGAAAATTACACACCAGTCTCCTTGAGAAATCCTAAATAAATTTATTATCGATATTGGGCAATACGTTAAAAGAGTAAATTGTGACCATGGTGGGTTTATTCTTTTTTTTTTTTTTTACTTTTGGCTTAAAACAATAGAAATTTATTACCTCTCAGTTTTTGAGGCTAAAAGAATGCAATCAATGTGTTTGCAGGCCATACTCTCCTCTGGAGGCTCTAGGGGAGAATTCTTCTTTGCCTTTTCCTAGCTTCCATTGGTTGCCAGAAATTCTCAGTGGTCCTAGACTTGTAGACGCATCATTCCAATCTCTGCCTCCACCTTCATGTGGCACTTCTTCTCCTATGTCTTTGTGTCCAAATTTCCCTTTTCTTTCTTTCTTCTTTTTTTAAATTTTATTTTTAATTTTTTAAAATTTACATCCAAATTAGTTAGCATATAGTGCAACAGTGATTTCAGGAGTAGATTCCTTAGTGCCTCTTACCCATTTAGCCCATCCCCCCTCCCACCATCCCTCCAGTAACCTTCAGTTTGTTCTCCATATTTATGAGTCTCTTCTGTTTTGTCCCCCTCCCTGTTTTTATATTATTTTTGTTTCCCTTCCCTTATGTTCATCTGTTTTGTCTCTTGAAGTCCTCATATGAGTGAAGTCATATGATTTTTGTCTTTCTCTGACTGACTAATTTCACTTAGCGTAACACCCTCCAGTTCCATCCACGTCGTGGCAAATGGCAAGATTTCCTTCTTTTTGATTGCTGAGTAATAACTCCATTGTGTATATATACCACATCTTCTTTATCCATTCATCCATCGATGGACATTTGGGCTCTTTCCATACTTTGGCTGTTGTTGATAGTGCTGCTATAAACATGGGGGTGCACCTGTCCCTTCGAAACAGCACACCTGTATCTCGTGGATAAATGCCTAGTAGTGCAATTGCTGGGTCGTAGGATAGTTCTATTTTTAGTTTTTTGAGGAACCTCCATAATGTTTTCCAGAGTGGCTGCACTAGCTTGCATTCCCATGAGTTTATTCTTAAAATGCATGAATGGTTAAATATCCTAATATATATCATATGAATGTATCATTTTCTTCATACTGTAAGACATTTCAAAAATCCAACATTACTTTCTGGGGCACCTGGGTGGCTTAGTCAGTTAAGTGTCTGACACTTAATCTCGGCTCAGGTCATAATCTCATACTTCATGAGATCAAGCCCCATGTTGGGCTCTTCACTGGGTTGGAGCCTGCTTGGGATTCTCTCTGTCCCTCTCTCTGCCCCTCTCCTGCTCGTTCTCTGTCTCTCTCTCTCTCTCAAAATAAACAAACATTTAAAAAAATAATAAAAACTAATAATATGTGTAGTTTTAATTATTTGTTGTATATACACAGTGAAAGATAAAGGTAAGGAGTAGATTCACGAAACTAAGGACATGATGTTACGATACGAATACATGTACAATATTTGGAAAACATGGGCATGATAGTTTTGTGTGATGTAAATAAAAGCAGTTGACAAGCAAAAATCAGTCACCATATATTTACTTTTGTTTTTTTAACTAGGCTTTTTTTTAAAATTGTGTATGAGACCTCCAAACATTCAGTAGACATATGCTTTAGTATACTACTGTTCATATAAAGTTGTACTGCAGTAAAGGTTTTCCTATGAGACTGTAATATATTTGCTCTTACGTTTCCTACAGAAACATTCATCTTGATTTTAGTTTAGTTACATACTGTTTTTTTTTCAAAGTGGAGATATTTGCATGCCTCCAAAACTGATCAACAATTTCTTTTTTTCAGCTTCTCTTCTTTTTTCAGCCAACCCCTTATGCTCTACACACACCCTGTGAATTTTCTAGTGTAATTTTCTTTAATCCAATGCATAAAGTTCTGGGCCAAGAATGTCTTGGTTTATGTTTTGTTTGCTTTCTGTGTTTTTAAGAAAGTGTCTAGTATCCTGATAAGTTAGCTGGGAGCTCTTAGGTAAATTAATTTTATGACCAGGAAGAAATACAGAGTCTTAATATAAAGAAGGCATTCAATTTTATTGGGTGTTTTTGCAGATTACTTTCTATTGGCCTGTGGATGATATTTTCATTTTCTTAACAGTATCCTTTAGAAAATAAGTTTTCTATTTTCATGAAGTCTTGTCAAGTTTTTCCTTTATATATTATTTTTATGTCCTAAAAAAAAGAAAAAATCCTTGCCTAAACCATGGGTCCTACACATGATCTGCTATGTTTTCTTCTAGAAATTTAGTTTTTACATTTATGTTGCATCTGGGTCACAGTTTTTTTGTTTTTTGTTTTTGTTTGTTTTTGCCTGTGGATGTCCATTTGTTCCTCTGTCATTTGTTGTACAGGCTCTGCTTTTTTCATTGAATTTTCTTTGCTTTTCAAAATCCATTGACTGTACATGTTTTGCACTATCTGGACTCTCTTCTGTAGAATTGACGTTTGCATCTATACTTTTCTAATACTGTATTGCCTTGGTCCCTCCACAGTTTCTTGAAATCTGGTAGTGCTGGTTTTCCAACTTTGTTCTTTTTTCAGAATTGTTTTGGCTATTCTGGTTCCTTTGCTTTTCCACATAAATTTTAGAATAAGTTTATTGATTCTCGTCTATACTACCTGAAATAAAACAAAACCCTGCTGGATTTTGATTGAGAATGCATTGGTCTACGGATCAATTTAGGAAGAGTTACATAGCCTCTTTGGATTTTTTTTTTTGTACCCAGTCATGTAGTCACTGAGCAAAAACAGCCTTATTTCCTTCCTTTCCAGTGTGTATGTCTTAATCCGCAGCCCCTGCCCTGCCCTTCCCTTTCCCCTCTCCCAATGCCCTGGTTAAGTACCTTCAGTATGATCAGTTGAAATGATGAAATTGGCCATCTTTGTTTTTTTCTTACTGTTATTGGTAGTCTTTCACAAGTAGAAATGTTACTAGCTATAGCTTCCTTTGTAGATGTCTGATAGCAATTTGAGGTTTTTTGTGTTCTTAATTTGCTAAGACTTAAAAAAATCATGTGTTACCCTTGGATTTTGTGGAATGCTTTCTCTATATCTTTTGAAATTATCATGTTGTTTCCTGTGTAGTCTGTAAATAAGGTGAATTACATTGATTTTTTTTAAAAAAGTGTTGATCACTGTGTGTTCCCAGCATAGACTCACTGCTCACTTGGTCATGATATATTATCCTTTTCATGTCTTGCTTAAATTAAATTAGTTAACATTTTGTTGATTTTTGAATCTATCTTTATGAGGAATGTTTGCATTTTTCTTACAATGTCTGGTTTTTATGAAAAGTGCCTGTTTTTTATACAAGTTAATGCTGGACTCATAAAACAAACGATCCCTTTTCTGTTTTTGAAAGGAGTTGTGTAAAATTGATTAAAGATTCGACAGTACTCACCACTGAGGCATGCTGAGTCTGGAGTTTTCTTGGAGAAAACGTTTTCAATTTATTTTATAGTGAAAGATGATTCAGGTTTTCTGTTTCTTCTTGAGTGAGATTTGGCAGTTTGCATCTTGACAGAATTTGTTCATTTCATCTATGTTGTCGAATTATTTGTATTATTTCCTTATTATCCTCTTAATGTTGATGGGCTCTAGTTCGATTCCTGTTTTCGTTTCTGATATTGGTAATTGTTATTTATTTATGTCATTCTGGCTAGAAGTTTATCATTATTTTTGGTATTTTCAGAAAACTGACATGAAGCTTTGTCCTACACCTCAATCCTATTCTAACACTATCCAAAGTTAGTGTCAGACTCACAGGTTTAGCTACTCAGTACCATAACATTGCCCTCACTTCAGAGCGCGCAGTTGCAAGTTGCCGCACTTCTGTCAGATTTGGGTGCAAATTCAGGGGTTCTCACAGCACACTCCTCAGTTTTGGTAGTTTGTAAAAATGATACATAGAACCCAGGTAAAACGCTTAAAATTTACTGATTTATTATAATGTATATAACTCAGGAACAGCTAAATGGAATAGATACATGGGCAAAGTGTGCTGTAGGGGGTTTGTAAGGTTGGGTGTCTGTGAATGGGTTTGAACGTCAAGAGTTCTGTGTTATCACCGTTGCATACACCAGAATTTAGCCGTTTGTTAAATATATTAGCTGAATTCTTACTCATTTGTATGTTGCCAGTGTCTGTTCTCAAGTTCTGCCATAGGAAAGTCAAGCTCTTATTCTGTCTCGTTGGAGGTGCCTATCTTTCCTGGATTTCCAGCTCTGTAATGGGTTTATGTGACTTTATAGTTAGTTTTACTTTTTCTCATAAATTTGAGGGCAGTATTTTCTCCAGATTTTTATATCTTAGGCATAAGCAGAACTTGAGAGCATTTAACTTTGATGTGTAAGAATTAGTTGACTGAATTTCAAGTTTTGAAAATCATAATTAGTAGAAAATGTTTAAAATAGCACCATTTGAAGATATGAAAAACCAGAGCTTATTCCATGTGATACTCAAATATTTTAGTCCATAGCTTCAAAACCACCTGTTTGATTACTTGTCCTTTAGTTTTCTATTGGAAGGGAAGTCATTTTTGATTTTGTGTCAAATGGAAGACAGTTAGAATGACTCAGGAAGAATGGAAACCATTTGCTACAAAATGAAACAGTGAAAACCAAGAGTTTAATTACTGTGTTAGCTCTCTTGTATTGTGGTGGTTACTTTTTTAAAAATTTAAGATGGATTAATTTTTAATCATCTCTCTTTTTCTGCAGGGGTGCTTTCCAGACAGGCCAAGGTCCTCTTGATGCCCAAGTAAAGCTCTTAGAATTTACCCTGGAGCAGAATTTTGAAGTTGTTTCAGTTAGTACTATTTCTGCTGTAATAGAGTCTGTCACCTTTTTAGTGCACCACTATATCACTTGCTCAGACAAAGTGATGTCTCGAAGTGGATCAGATAGCTCGGTGGGTGCTCGAGCATGCTTTGGGGGACTCTTTGCCAACCTTATTCGTCCAGGCGATGCAAAAGCAGTTTGTGGCGAAATGACAAGAGATCAACTCATGTTTGATTTGTTAAAACTGGTTAACATTCTAGTACAGCTGCCTCTTTCGGGCAATAGAGAATACAGTGCAAGAGTTTCTGTGACCACCAATACTACAGACAGTGTTTCAGATGAGGAAAAAGTCTCCGGAGGCAAAGATGGTAATGGAAGCAGTAGTAGTGTTCAAGGATCACCTGCATATGTTGCTGACTTAGTGTTAGCCAACCAACAGATTATGAGCCAGATTTTGTCTGCTCTGGGCCTGTGTAATAGCAGTGCCATGGCGATGATAATTGGTACGTATTGAGAATGTTTAATCTTATGCTTGTTTTTGGTATTGTATCTCTTTGTTTTAGCAACATATAAATTGATTTTTTATTACTTTATAGTGTAAGGCTACTTCATTGCAAACTTCTTAGCAAGCTGTAAGTGGAAACTTCTAGAGAGTGGCTTCCTTCTATCAATAAGTGAAATAGAAATGATGAAGAATTTTAAGTGTGAATTTTTAAATACCATAATATGCTAATCAAATAACTTGTAATTTGTTATATTAAGAAAAAAATCAGTCTCACTGGTCAGGCACCATACTTTATAATCACACATCTCTGATGTGTTAAAGATGAAGAATTTCACATCAAATTTTATATTAGGGAACCTTATTGATTCCCACTTTTTAAAAAATGTGAGGTGTAAAATTGTATCCAAAGTGGAACAGTTTCTATGACACATACATCAGTGTAAAATTTCTGTATTGTTGCTTAACTTTTCTACCTGTTTGAAAGCTGATATATTGTACTTCTGTAAACTGTGACAACATTAATCCCATTGATTCCATTCTGTTTTTTCTTTCTTTGTGTATGGGAAACAACCATCCTATCTTTTTTTTTAATTCGATGTCTTGAAGCATAGTTATGTAACAATACCACATATTTTTCTCTCCATTTCCTTTCTTCTTGGTATATGGCTGATATGTAAGATGATATTCCTCAGTCATATAACAGAGCAACTTCTTTTTATTGTTACCAACAATAGAGGTATCTCATGTAAGAAGATGGCCAAAAACATGCTTTACTGAATGCTATGATGAATATCCCAATCTCTCGTATATGTATACACACATGTGTTTATGTACACATACACATATACATATATGTAGCTGTTATGTACCCATCCTTCAGTGGTTTCAGGACAAATGACTTTTCTATTTTAATTATTACTGGTTTTTAAGTATATACTGTATTTTAAAAATGTGTAATCTTTTTATTTAAACTAGGGGCAAGTGGATTGCATCTTACCAAACATGAGAACTTTCATGGTGGGTTAGATGCTATATCAGTTGGGGATGGATTGTTTACCATACTGACAACCCTCAGTAAAAAAGCTTCTACGGTCCACATGATGCTGCAGCCAATTTTAACTTACATGGCCTGTGGATATATGGGCAGACAAGTAAGTTCAGTCTGGCAACTATTTCAGTAATTTAAATAGTTTCTGGCAATGGGGACAGAGAAGTATTTATAGGACAAAGACAGAGGATTCATATATTGGAAAAAGAGCAGCAGCATCAAGTAAAGACCTATAGACTATTAAATAAAGTTTGAATGTAGTTTTTTGAGTCCATGTTGTGAAAAATCACCACAGTGATCTAAGAATAAAACATTAAACATAATCTTAACTTTTAGGTTGTTTTCCTGTTATCTCAAGAAGTTTTCTTTTCCCTAGAAATAGCATAGTGGAATACCAAAATGCTCTCTGTAGATGTTACATACAAAAGTTTAATGCGACTGTTTTTTCAAGCTATGATGCATGTTTGTTTAGTTTTCTTTCAGCCAAGAAGGATTTGGGTAATTTTAAAAGAAAAATCGTTTCGAATATTACTGCTTTTTGATTTTCCTTCTTATAAAATGAAATTGTAGGAACCAGTGTGATGCTTTTAACTTCTAGTCCATTTACTGCATTTTTTCAAATGCAGGTTTTAAAATGTACTTTCTTAAGGAGTATTTTGTATGTCAGTGTGAATCACCATTTTCTTAAATTGTCATTGCATATATATATGCACATATTTCTCCATTAATGGAAAGATATTTGAGAAGAATCAGTTTTTAAATGAAATTAGTGTCTAATGGAAAACAAAATCAATGCACATTAACGTCGAAAATGATAATACTAGATAAAGACAGATGCTTAATTTAAAAAATACTCTCAGTTCAGAAAAAAAGCTATACTTCCTTGTTGATTCAGTAAGATTTCTTAGGTCTTTTGGCAGATATGTTGAATTTGTGATTTCGATTAAGGCTATAATTTTAGAATACTTAACTATAAAAGAATATTACAGTTAATATGTTAATTGTCCTAATTACAGGAAGTTAATAATCACTGTTACAAAGTCACAGTACACATGTGGTTTTCTTTAGGGCTCTCTCGCTACTTGCCAGTTATCTGAACCATTACTGTGGTTTATTTTGAGAGTATTGGATACCAGTGACGCCTTGAAAGCATTCCATGATATGGGTAAGATAAATTCTACAAATTGTCATTTAAGTGTACGCATTTGACAATGTATGTTGTCATTTTTGTAGTCTTCTGTGAAAGGTGACTGAATGTCACACTGTCTTATTTTCATTTGGTGTTCTTTGTAAATTAGGTGGAGTTCAGCTCATTTGCAACAATATGGTTACTAGTACAAGGGCTATTGTAAACACTGCAAGAAGTATGGTATCAACTATTATGAAGTTTCTTGATTCTGGTCCCAATAAAGCTGTTGACAGCACTTTGAAAACAAGAATACTAGCTTCTGAGCCTGATAATGCAGAAGGGATCCATAACTTTGCACCCCTGGGTAAGAAAAGAATTACTAAATCTTATTGATATGAACTTACATATTTTATTAGCTGGTATGAAGCAGAAATAGTTCTTGAAGTAAGTTGATCATGTGATAATATCACCAAACAAGTGATTTTAAAGGTAGTGGTTTTTGAAACAGTCTGTTGGTTAGAAGGAAGTTTTTTTTTTTTTTTTAATTTTTTTTTTCAACGTTTATTTATTTTTGGGACAGAGAGAGACAGAGCATGAACGGGGGAGGGGCAGAGAGACAGGGAGACACAGAATCAGAAACAGGCTCCAGGCTCAGCCATCAGCCCAGAGCCTGACGCGGGGCTCGAACTCACGCACCGCGAGATCGTGACCTGGCTGAAGTCGGACGCTTAACCGACTGCGCCACCCAGGCGCCCCTAGAAGGAAGTTTTTAATAGCTCCCATTTTAATGATCTCATTTGTTTGTATTTCCGAGTTAAATAATAACACCTTTTGTGAAACGAAATAGCAGATTTTTGTGTCTGTTTTCACCATAAATGTTAATCAGTTTAAAGAACTTGTTCCATCTTATTTTGAGTTATTTTAAGAAGCTTCCGTTTTAAGTGGGTACTCCTTTTCCCAGTTTATTGTGCTAGATTTGTTATTACCTTAGTTTTCATTTGACGTGTGAATATAAAGAAATTAGGCAACAACTAATAATGAACTTATCACCTTGCAGGTTGACTGGGTGTCTTGATATTTTGTAAATACTGTGACAAATCGTGTTAAACACACACTAATAAATATGTTTGTAGCATCAGATGTTTATGATTTTAGCTAATTTTTCTGGTTCAGTGATTAGATAGTTCTTGATGGTTTATTTGGTTTCTTTTACAGAATTTTTATGATTTTTATAATATCTTCTGTAGGTACAATTACATCTAGCAGTCCAACTGCCCAACCAGCTGAGGTGCTTTTACAGGCCACGCCTCCTCACAGGAGGGCTCGCTCTGCCGCGTGGTCCTACATCTTCCTACCAGAGGAGGCTTGGTGCGACCTCACTATTCACCTTCCTGCAGCAGTGCTTCTTAAAGAGATACATATCCAGCCTCACCTTGCATCTCTTGCGAGTGAGTAGTATTTTTTGTAAAGAAACATGTATGAAAATAAACTGTAATGTAGGAACACTTAAAAATGAGAGAAAATATTTAGTAAACAGTGATACATTTGGGTATGACTCCCAGATTGCTTAATTTTGAAGTTTTTTGTGTAATATTCAACATTACCACCAAATCATTTCCCATGAAATGAATTGACATAGCTATTCCCCTTAAACAAATGGAATGTTTCATGAAATCCAAACCAACCTATTTCAGTTATATATAATTTTTCCTTGCCTTTCTCCCCAAATTTATTAAGCTATAGCATTAACTTGAAATGAGTTAGTTTACACACCTGTAGATAGCAGGCATACTTTCTCTAGCCCCATCCTCAGTGCCAGTCCTGCAGTGGGAAATTAGCTTGGATTTATGTGTTGTTCCCCCCCCCCCCATTGTAAGATAATTACATGTACACAATTTTTTATTTTAATAACTTGACTGTAATATTTAATATTTTTAATATTTGAGTGTGATTTTTTAAATTTGTACTATATTGAGTATCATTCATTTGGTGCTTTTTCATTGAATATATTTTGTTTTCACTTTGCAAGGTGTAAATAATTGAGAAGAGTTTTTAGGAAACAAGTTTTACATTAAGAGGAAAAAGAACTCTTCCAAGTATTCATAAAGGAATCTGAAATACTATTTTGCATTTTTGATCCCAGATTCTTTCAGTATAAGCATAGTGATTTTGGGGCGCCCGGGTGGCTCAGTTGGTTGAGTAACCAACTCTTGATTTTGGATCGGGTCGTGATCCCAGTGTCCTGGGATTGAGCCCCACATTGGGCTCTGTGCCAAGGATAGAGCCTGCTTGGGATTCTCTCCCTCTGCCCCTCTCCCCATTCACATGCTCTTGCTCTAATAATAAAAAAAAAAAAATGGTGATTTTTAAATGTTTGTTTATTTTTAGAGAGAGAGAGAGAGAGAGAGAGAGAGAGAGAGTATGAGCGGGGGAGGGTCAGAGAGGGAAGGAGACACAGAATCGGAAGCAGGCTCCAGGCTCTGAGCTGTCAACACAGAGCCTCATCTGGGGCTTGAACACACGAACCGTGAGATCATGACCTGAGATGAAGTCTTAAACTTAACCAACTGAGCTACCCAGGTGCCCCAAAGCACTTTGTTTTTGGTATATTATTCTTTTCCAAATTACTTACAACCCTAAGCTGTTAACGTATTAATCAAATGTCCCACATTGTGGGTGATAATTCTGAGTAATAGAAATAATAGAGTAATTGCCAATTTGGCAGTTTTTTTCTTGCAGAGACTCAAGTTATGTAAATGTGGATTACATATCTTCAGTTATTTTTATTTAGGGGAGTGTTACAATTTTTAAAATACTATTTTTGTTATATTGTAGATCTCATATCTTATGTTGGAAAATAGCTCCAAAATCAGTCCTGGTGGAAGTCAGTGACAAAGTATGATGTGGCATATAAATTATCTGTTTGCAAGTTCATAATATAACTGAAAGCTGCTCTTTTACTGGGATTTCTGCTAAACCATGAAGTCCAGTTCACATTTTCTTTAATAAGTTTTCACTCTTCTCTTCCTCCAGCCTGCCCGTCCTCTGTGTCCGTTGAAGTGAGTGCAGATGGGGTAAACATGCTCCCTTTGTCCACTCCTGTCGTCACCAGCGGCCTCACCTACATAAAAATTCAGCTGGTAAAAGCTGAAGTAGCTTCTGCTGTCTGCCTTAGACTTCATCGCCCCCGAGATGCCAGCACATTAGGCCTGTCACAAATTAAATTACTGGGCCTCACTGCTTTTGGTACCACTTCTTCGGCAACAGTTAATAATCCCTTTCTTCCATCTGAAGATCAGGTATCCAAAACAAGGTATGTTTTATTTCTCATTCTTTTTTTTTTAATGATTTATTTATTTATTTACTTATTTTTACTTTTTAATATTATTTTTTATTTTTTTAAATTTACATCCAAATTAGTTAGCATATAGTGCAACAGTGGTTTCAAGAGTAGATTCCTTAGTATCCCTTACCCATTTAGCCCATCCCCCCTCCCACAACCCCTCCAGTAACCCTCAGTTTATTCTCCATATTTATGAGTCTCTTCTGTTTTGTCCCCCTCCCTGTTCTTATATTATTTTTGTTTCCCTTCCCTTATGTTCATCTGTTTTGTCTCTTACAAAGTCCTCATAGGAGTGAAGTCATGTGATTTTTGTCTTTCTCTAATTTCACTTAGCATAATACCCTCCAGTTCCATCCATGTAGTTGCAAATGGCAAGATTTCACTCATTTTGATTGCCAAGTAATACTCCATTGTATATATATACACCACACCTTTATCCATTCATAGATCGATGGACATTTCGGCTCCTTCCATACTTTGGCTATTGTTGATAGTGCTGCTATAAATGTTGGGGTGCATGTGTCATTTTGAAACAGCACACCTGTATCCCTTGGATAAATGCTTAGTAGTGCAATTGCTGGGTCGTAGGGTAGTTCTATTTTTAGTTTTTTGAGGAACCTCCATACTGTTTTCCAGAGTGGCTGCACCAGCTTGCATTCCCAATGTTTTATTTATTTTTGAGAGAGAGTGCGAGCGTGTGTGAGCAGTGAAGGGGCAGAGAGAGATGGGGACAGAGGATCTGAAGCAGACTCCGCAGTGACAGCAGGGAGCTCATGTGGGGCTTGAGTCCATGAACCGTGAGATCATGACCTAAGCTAAAGTCAGATACTCAACCAGCTGAGCCACCCAGGCACCCCTTATGTCTGATTCTTAAAAAAAGCTTTCTGAACTTTTTATGAAATTATTTATTCTATGGTTTCTGTTTTAGGGCTTAGGAAGTCCTTTGTTCCATAGGTAGTTTATACAGCGCTGTAATTTTATTAGATGTAATAGAGACAATGATTCTTTAGAACCAGAACTTGGAGGCTGGTTAAAATTGAAATTTGTGTGTGTTTAATTCTTGAGGTATGTACAATGTGTAGTATCTGTGGGTATGGATTTCTGTTCTTTGGATCAGAGTCTAATATATGAATTTCCACATGCCTGTCACCAGGATACATCTGAGCCATACAAATTGACCATATAGACAGAGACCTAGTCTTGTATGATAATTCCTAAATGGCAGTTAGTGGAAAGGTTAGATTTGAGCCATACAAATTGACCAAATAAACAAGGACCTGAATATGTCCTTTAATTCACATTTATCTGGTAAAATTTGTTAGTTGAAAATGTTATACACTGGTTCTATTGAAAGTTTTGCCTGATAAGAAAATTTGGGTTTTTTTATTCTCAAGCTGCCAAGACTTTATAGTTTCACAAGGCTATAATCCTATGCATTTTATATTTAAACATATATGTGTATATATAAAAAAACATTTTCTGACTGGGCACCTGGCTGGTTCAGTCAGGAGAGCATGTGATCCTTGATCTTAGGGTCATGAATTCAAGCTCCACATTGCACGTGGAACCTATTTTAAAAAAATACAAAAACGTTTTTTGACTGGTTGAACAAAAGGCAAGTAGTTCCTAAATGCTGTTAGTGGTTAAGTATTTTTATTTGTTACACTATGGAGGAAACTTAACTGTGTTTAAGTCCTTCTTCATGTTCTAGCATTTTTTAAATGAAGATTTGTGTTATTTATGAGACACAACATGCTGATTTTTCAGTTTTGTTTTACCCCAGAAATAATCTGAGCCACTTGAATTTACCACGTAAGCTGCTTTGTGTTGTCTTTTTCAGTATCGGCTGGTTACGGTTATTGCATCATTGCCTTACTCACATAAGTGATCTGGAAGGAATGATGGCAAGTGCAGCTGCACCTACTGCTAATCTGCTGCAGACTTGTGCTGCCTTACTGATGTCCCCGTACTGTGGGATGCACTCACCCAACATTGAGGTTGTGCTTGTAAAGATAGGACTGCAGTCCACGAGAATTGGCCTGAAGCTCATAGACATTCTCCTGAGAAACTGTGCAGCATCAGGCAGTGATCCTACAGGTGACCACCGTTAACTTTGATATTTTAATTTTTACCTATCTGCAAAACAGTGACAGTTACTTAATCACTTTGTGATGAAATCTCTTTCTGAAATTAATTTCCATTATGGCTTCAATGTCCTTGGAGTTTTTTTTTTTGTTGTTGCTGTAATTTATGGAAGCGTGATTTTTAATTAACAATTTAAAATTAAATTGAGCAAATGTTCCTATACCATTTGCTTATTTAGCAAACTTTCTTTTGGTTCTTTATTGCAAGATCTAAACAGCCCTTTACTTTTTGGAAGACTGAATGGACTCTCTTCCGATTCTACGATAGATATTCTTTACCAGCTTGGAACAACTCAGGATCCTGGAACAAAAGACAGGTATATGTTGATCCTGTTTTTTTGTTTTGTTCTGTTTCTTTTTTTCCTTTTTTAAAATTAATTAATTTTTTAATATTTATTTATTTTGAGAGAGAGAGAGAGCGGGGGTGAGACAGAGAGACAGGGAGACAGAGAATCCCAAGCAGGCTCCATGCTGTCAGCACAGAGCCCAATGCAGGGCTTGAACTCACGGACAGTGAGATCACTGTTTATTATTTAAGGACACACTTACACACAGTTATGTGATAGTGAACGTTACTTCTAATACTTTCTCCTTAGGTTGTTTCGTAAAAGTCAAGACCGTTGATTATATTGGACATATACCTGTATGCTTTACATGATATAACTTCTAGAAACTTTGTGAACATTAAACATCAATTTTTATGTATTTGGACATATCTTAAGCAAATTTGAATGGAAATAGAATTATAATCAGTATTACTTTGGACAAACGGAATGGAATAAAATATTACAGTGTTTGAAATGTTTATTTACTTCAAGAGAGAGCACAAGTGAGGAAGGGGCAGAGAGAGAGGGAGAGAGAGAATCCTAAGCAGGTTCCACGCTGTCAACACAGAGCCCAATGCCGGGCTCAGTTGCACAAACGATGAGATCATGACATGAATCGAAATCAAGAGCCAGACGTTTAAGTGACTGAGCCACTCAGGCGCCCCAAAATATTACATGTTTTTATGTGAACCATGTTGTTAGGAGATCTTTGTTAAGTTGTGGTGCTGTCAAATCATATAATCTTAGGTAGCATTTACTACTGTGTATGAATATTAGAATATTGTGTCCATATTAGGCACCTAGACTATTTTGACAAAAGTAATGTTTTTTTTGATTACTTATTATTTGTAATATTCATTGACAGCTTTTCATTAGCTCTCTACCTTCTATCTCCTTCCTACTGCAAGGTGAAATGTTGTCATACAAAGTAAATAATATTTGAATATCTCACCTAAATATTTAGTGATGGTTTACGTATAGGTAATTTTGGATGGGTTTTACTAATGTACCTTTTCTTTGATGTCTTCTACCTCTACATTGAGAAGAACTTCCCAAGTATTTTTGAGACACGTTTTTGTTGACAAATTTTGGGTGATGATTTGTCATTCTCATGTTTTATATATATCATATGTCAATACCAGAATACCATTTATAGAATGTGTGACTCCATAAACAATTAATCTTTACTATTTTCTGAGTTAATGCTATCCTTTAATATTTTGGTTAATATTCAAGAAAATCATTTGATATTTTGTTAGTTTGTTTATAAGTTATTAACAAATCATTAATTTTGCGGGTACTTACTCATTTTATTGCTTTTTACTGAATAGTTGCTGTGTGCGTGGCACTGTGCTAGATACTAGAGTGTCCAAGTTCATTGAATCCAGCTTTTTGCCTTGTATTGGGGAGACAGAATACTGTCACTCACAAGGGACAATTTACATAGGTCAGACTTGGGGATTTGGGGTAGTGTCAGGCGTGGCAGGTGCCTAGTAAATTTTGATACTTTAATCACTGATAATGTAATAAGCTGTAACTTATTTTAGGTTAGTTGCTTTCATACTCTCCGATGAAGAATGTTCAAATGGCATTTAATGAAGTAAATTTATTTCCAGCATGGTAACTTCAAGATATTAAATAAGCTGAATTCTTTTCTATAAAGCTTTTTGCTTCACATAAGTAATATGATTATTATATTTAAAAATAGATTGGAATTTTTTGGAATTTTTTTTTAATGTTTCTTTTTGAGAGAGAGACAAAGTGTTAGTGGGGGAGAGGCACAGAGAGAGGGAGACACAATCGGAAGCAGCCTCCAGGCTCTGAGCTGTCAGCACAGAGCCTGACGTGGGGCTCGAACCCACATACTGTGAGATCATGACCTGAGCTGAAGTTGGATGCTAAACTCACTGAGCCACTTAGGCACCCCTGGAATATTTTTTGATAGAATAAATTGTGCCAAATTCAAATTATAATGGCTAATGAGGTAAAAAAGAATTAAAAAATTAATTTTATTTTTTTAATGCTTATTTATTTTGAGAGAGAGACAGAGAGCGAGCAGGGGAAAGGCAGAGAGAGAGAGAGGGAGACACAATCTGAAGCAGGCTCCAGACTCTGAGCTATTAGCATAGAGCCCGACGTAGGGCTTGAACCCACGAACTGTGAGACCATCACCTGAGCTGAAATCGGACGCCTAACGCACTTAGCCACCCAGGCCGCCCCATAAAAAATTACTTTTAAATATTTTTCTAGAACAACTTTCTTAAGATAGCTTACAATTATTTAATTCTTTAATAGTTCTTTGTTTTTGTTTTTTTTTTTTTTTTTTGTCGTAGGAAAATTACCCTAAATAAAATTGTTCTCACTGCATAATACTTTTTAAATTTTTTTTTTTTCAACGTTTATTTATTTTTGGGACAGAGAGAGAGCATGAACGGGGGAGGGGCAGAGAGAGAGGGAGACACAGAATCGGAAACAGGCTCCAAGCTCTGAGCCATCAGCCCAGAGCCTGACGCGGGGCTCGAACTCCCGGACCGCGAGATCGTGACCTGGCTGAAGTCGGACGCTTAACCGACTGCGCCACCCAGGCGCCCCATACATAATACTTTTTAAAACATAAATGTTTTAGAACTGACATAATAACAAAATTACTGGCTTCTGCACACTGAGAAAATCTTACTCTTTCCCAATTACCTCATCTGCTTTCTCTTTTTCTGACTTATATTTATTTCCTATCATATGAAATTTAAAGGGTCTTGTCTGGGGGCAACTGGGTGGTTCAGTTGGTTAAGCATCTGACTCTTGGTTTCGTCTCAGGTCATGATCTCATGGTTCGTGAGTTTGAGCTCCACGTCGCTTTGTGCCCACAGTGCGGGACCTGCCCTTCCCTCCCTCTCTCCCTCTCTCTGCCCTTCCCTCCCTCTCTCCCTCTCTCTCTCTCTCTCTCAAAATAAATAAATAAAAACTTTAAAAATATATATTAAAAAAACAGTAAAATAAGGGGTCTTGTTCAGAGCAGAGAAGGGGTTTAAGTAGCATTATATACCTTACTACCTCCATTTCTTGTAACCTGAAGCAAAGAATCTTATAAACTCCAAAGCCATATTGCTTTAAAAGATGTTATTCTATGGGGAGCCTGGGTGGCTCAGTTGTTTGAGCGTCCGACTTCGGCTCAGGTCACCATCTCGTGGTTCGTGAGTTCGAGCCCTGCGTCGGGCTCTGGGCTGATGGCTCAGAGCCTGGAGCCTGCTTCCGATTCTGTGTCTCCCCCTCTCTCTGCCCCTCCCCCGTTCATGCTCTGTCTCAAAAATAATAAACGTTTAAAAAAAAAATTAAAAAAAAAAAAAGATGTTATTCTCTGGGCGCCTGGGTGGCTCAGTCAGTTAAGTGTCTGACTCTTGATTTCAGCTCAGGTCACGATCTCACAGTTTCATGAGTTCAGACCCCTGCAGTGACTCTGTAGAGCCTCCTCCAGATTCTCTCTCTCTGTCTCTCTCTGTCTCTGTCTCTCTCTGCCTCTCTGTCTCTCTCTCTCTCTCTTTTCTTCTCCCCTGCTCATGCTCTCTCTCAAAATAAATAATAAACTTAAAAAAAATTTTTTTTTAAATGTTGTTCTCAGTATTCCCCCAACTCCAGGGTATTAAGGGTAGGGTGACACTTGAGAAAAAGTACTTACGTTGGGGCTATATTCTGTTGTCAGAGTGCAGGGGCGTGGGTGACTGCTAGTAGTATTTAATGGTTGGGGGCCAGGGGAGTAAGACATGCTGTGTTGCACGATAAGGAGTTAGCCCCAGATTACTATTCTGGGTTATGTGGATTTGTTATAAGATGAAAGAAAATTTACAGGAGACCATGAATTTGTTAAGTTTTGTATCCTGTAAGTCCAGATATTTATAGGGTTTTTTTGGTAAGTGAGTTAAGAAATTACCCAATGTTTATTTGCAGAATTATATGTTATCATATGTTATTTCAAACATTTTCATCAGTTAAGATTAGTAAGGTTATTGGAGAAGTAGAACTACTATGCCAGTTTTGCTTACATAAGTTCCTTTTCCTTCCTAGTTTAGATTAAAAGTACCAAGAACATTAGTATGTGATTCTCATAAATGCAGTGCTTACTTGAAATGGTGGTATTTATCCATATTAAATGTCAGTTGTGGTATAATTGGTTATTTGAATTCATTTTCTTTTAAGAATTCAGGCCTTGTTAAAATGGGTCAGTGATTCTGCAAGAGTGGCTGCTATGAGGAGAAGTGGCAGGATGAGCTACATGTGCCCTAACTCTTCGACAGTAGAGTATGGTCTTCTCATGCCATCTCCTTCTCATTTGCACTGTGTAGCAGCAATTCTGTGGCACAGTTATGAACTGCTTGTAGAGTACGATTTACCAGCGCTCCTGGACCGAGACCTCTTTGAGTAAGTACGATTTTTGAAATCCTTTTTTTTCCGTTAGCAGATTGTTACAGGTTTTCACTTGATGAAATGGTATTTTATATGCTTGTTTGGATAATAATAATACTTTGAAAGTAGTAGTTACATAGAATCATGTATAATTTTGAAATTAGGTGCTTACAAATTTAATTAGATTTATCTCCACTAAGAAGAAATATTAGTGTCATTGCTTGCTTTCTCCCACCTAAAATTGGAGTGTTTAATGTATGTGTTCCTACAGGTCATAGTATTTATTCTTTTTTGCAAATTTACCCACCAGACTTTTTTATTGGGCTTGTGCACATGCCAACGGGGGAGGGACAAGGAAGAGAGCAAATCTCAAGCAGGTTCCATCCCCAGCATGGAGCCCAACACGGGGCCCAGTCCCACAACTGTGAGATCATGACCTGAGCCGAAATCAAGAGTGGGACGCTTAACCGACTGAGTCACCCAGGCACCCCCAGATTGTTTTTTTTATCCTTAATGTACAGCTATTTAAGGAGTAAAAGTATAATTGGAAATTTTGAAAGACTTACTGCTTTAGAGAGTTTTTATGGTTAGTTGTTTTTACTACTTTCTAGTTATCTGATAGGATTGTTCTTTTGGCAGTTTCCGCTTACCCACATTTCTGTATCATACTTAGGGCTTTGCTGAACTTAGCGCCTGTAATTGCTAAGTCTATAACAGAATATCATATTTATTTCTGAGGAGTTCCATGACCTAATAAAAGACTGGCCTTTTGTCCTTTTTAGTCCGTCATTTTCATATTTGGTCTTCTCAATTGGCATAACCCACGACTTATTAATGAAACTTACTAATAGTTTTTGATTTGCAAACGTGAATTTTAAGCCATCAATCATGTCAAATTCAATCTGAACATCTCTTTTGTGTAATTTTTCAATGTTTCTTTCTTTCTTTAAGTTTATTTATTTATTTTGAGAGACTGCGCAAATGTGGAGGGGCAGAGGGAGAGAGAGAATCCCAAGCAGGTTCCACCTTGTCAATGCAGAGCCTGATGCTGGGCTGAAACTCAGGAACCATGAGATCATGGCCTGAGCTGAAATCAAGAGTTGGACACTTAACTGACTGAGCCACCCAGGCACAACTCTAGTGTTTCTTTATGTAACTTTTTTGAGGTCACACATAGAGCGGTAGATACATTTAAATACAGATCTCTTGATTTTCTGTACTGGTTTTACAAGTCTAATCTACCTTCATCTACCTAAATACCTAAATAATGTATATCAAAGCAGTCATCATGAAATCTTATAGTATTCTATGTCAAATAAAACATATACTTTTATAGATGTCATGATTTTATACAGTGTACATTGATTTCTAATATTACTATTGGAAAAATGAGGTCTTTCTAAAGATACATATATAATATTAACTTGGTGTCTTTTATTCCCCTAGGTTACTTTTTAATTGGTCCATGTCTCTTCCCTGCAATATGGTTTTGAAGAAAGCTGTTGACAGTCTACTTTGCTCAATGTGTCATATACACCCAAATTATTTTTCTTTGCTCATGGGCTGGATGGGAATTACCCCTCCTCCAGTGCAGTGTCACCACAGACTGTCCATGACTGATGATAGCAAAAAGCAAGATCTTACTTCATCCTTAACAGATGACTCTAAAAATGCACAAGCGCCTCTTGCACTAACTGAATCACATTTGGCAACCCTTGCATCCTCTTCTCAATCTCCAGAAGCTATCAAACAATTATTGGACTCAGGTTTGCCATCTCTTCTTGTGAGGAGTCTGGCTAGTTTCTGCTTCAGTCACATTTCTTACTCAGAAAGCATTGCTCAGTCAATAGATACTTCCCAGGACAAGCTCAGGCGGCATCATGTTGCACAACAATGTAATAAGATGCCTATCACAGCAGACCTGGTTGCTCCCATTCTTAGGTTTTTGACAGAAGTTGGCAGTAGCCATGTTATGAAAGACTGGCTCGGTGGGTCTGAGGTCAATCCACTGTGGACAGCACTTCTGTTTTTATTGTGTCATTCTGGGTCCGCTTCTGGAGGACATAATTTAGGTGCACAACAACAGACTAGTGCAAGACCGGCCTCTCTTTCTTCAGCTGCTCCAACAGGATTGACTACTCAACAGAGGACAGCTATTGAGAACGCCACTGTTGCATTCTTCCTGCAGTGCATTTCATGCCACCCTCATAATCAAAAACTGATGGCTCAGGTAAGATTAGAAATACCGGCTTAAGTTTTAGACATCTTATTATTTTAATACAATGTTAAATAACACTAATGAAATTAGTTGAGAAAGGGGTATGTATTACAGGTGATAATGAAGATTGGGTTACGGTCCATTTAGAGATCTAAATTGAAACTGTAATTAAAATAAAGTCTTGATATATCTTCCCTCTTCCTCTCAACTGTCACATATTCCTTTTGATGAGATAATGGGCAAATTCACAACGATTCTAGCTGTAGATCATACATTCCTATTTTTAAACTCATCTCCCCCTGCCCCCCATAAAGAGGACAAACCAGAAGAACAATACGGGCTGCTGAAAGACGATTGACCACTTGAAGGTGTCATCTCATCTGCAGTGGAGTATTGTATTTTGTTGTAACTGGCTTGCTATGACTTTTAGTTTGCTTCTAATGAAGCAGACATTAGGGTAGATTTCAGATAGGAAACTCTTGACATCTCACTAAAAATATGAGAGATGATTTTATTGTTTTAAGTCCATGGGGACAAAAATCTTGAAAGCTAGAATTATTATAAGGACGATTCTAGTTGATTTTTGCCAGATTCTGCTCCTTTCTAGCTGTTTTGACCTTTATCTAGGGACAGTTAAGGTAATTTTCAAGAAATACTGAATGATTTAACTTTATTGAGAAGGATAGCAAGATACTTGAGTGTCTAAAGTATTTAATTATTGCCAAACTTGATCTGCTTAATATGCCTAATTAAAGGAAATGTCTAAATTATCAATTTTAACCAAGGTCATGGATATGAGAATTTGAAAATCTGGTTTGTACCTCTGGGTAGCCTGAAACTTTTGTGTCTTACTGCTTTCTGGCTTAATTATCATCTCTCAGCTTCTTGTTAAGGCTTTGTTTGATATTTTTAATACCCTTTTTTCATAATTTTTATTGCATTGTAAGCACATTGATATTGACTCAAGTTGAAAGTAAGTTGCTTACACCAGGTATTTATGTGAAAACCCTGTAGTAGTAGTTTATCCACAGAAATTTTCTCTGGGGATAATCTTTTTTTTTTTTTTCTTGAAAGTACACAGCTGCAGATAAATAGTGCACTTAACTTTTAAATCTCTTTACTTGCCAGGTCCTCTGTGAACTTTTTCAAACGTCTCCTCAAAGAGGGAACCTTCCAACATCAGGCAACATTTCAGGGTTTATACGTAGATTGTTTTTGCAATTGATGCTGGAGGATGAGAAAGTGACAATGTTTCTTCAGTCTCCCTGTCCAGTGAGTATTTTAACAGTTAAATTAAATCTTAATATTAGCTGTGTATAAAGATATTTTATAATTTCATATCAGAATCTGCAATTACCTCTACATCCTAATTTCTAAAATAGCAAACTGAAACTAGAACAACCTTGGTACTTAATGATAGGACTTACAAGTCTTCTTTGGATAGCCCTTCTTGTGATAAATAGCCTAATTATGCACTACCATGAAAAGTATAATTTGGTTGGGGGAAAGAGTGACATATTATTAGGTACAGTGGTGCTAATACAAAAGTTGAGCAACAAATCAGATGTCAAATGTACCACATTTAAAAAAAAATTTTTTTAATGCTGCTTTTTGAGGGAGAGGGAGAGGGAGAGAGAGAGAGAGAGAGAGAAAGAAAGAGAAAGCATGAGTGGGGGAGGGACGGAGAGAGAGGGAGACACAGAATTCAATGCAGGCTCCAAGCTTCAAGCTGTCAAATGTACCATACTTTCAAAAATATATAAAATATACTCTTTATATTTTGTGTGTATTTACAGTTTTTATTCTTTTAGAAAAACTTTTGAAATTGTTTTGTAATGATACATGTTTCCAAAAAATCACTTCTTGATTTCTTTTGAATTTTCAGCTGTATAAAGGTAGAATTAATGCTACAAGCCATGTCATCCAACATCCAATGTATGGAGCAGGCCATAAGTTCCGTACACTTCATTTGCCAGTCTCAACAACATTGTCAGAAGTTCTTGACAGAGTGTCAGGCAAGTCAGATTTAAGTATTAAAATTTTTCTTTAACTTTATGTTACATTATATAAAATTTTTATTATGTTTTGTAACTTTATTTTACTGCATCTACTCACTCAGCAACCATTTCATGAATAGAAAGGTCAGTATGTCTTTACATTTTCAAGCATGAGAAAGAAGCTGATAAAGGAGACAAAGTGTATGTGCGCTGCCTTCTAGCACCCATAGTTCTTTTGCTGTGGTGTGTGTTGTGTGGAGAATTGACAGAATGGACAGTTGGAAATGTTGACAAGCCTTGGGAAGCCATTGATGGAATTTTTTCACAATAAATCGTAGGGCTTTTTTATAATAGGTGATTTGCAGGCTATTAGGTTGGATAACAGGATTCTAAATAATAAATATTTACTAGATCTCAGGAAGAAATGAATGGTCAGGAGATGAAAATGAAGTAGGTAGACTTGATTGGTGACCTTATTATTTATAATAGTGAAGAAAGCAGAGAGAAATTATCCCCTAGGCTTCCTGCCTGTATTCTAAGATGATGGCTTTGAACAGTATACAGGTTATTAAAACACAGGTTTGTATTATATTAAAATATAAGCAGTTTTGATGGCAGAATGCAGATCAACTGTAGTTTGATTGCCTGTAGATAGTTTGATTGCCTCTCAGAAATCCTGAGAATGAAATCAGTGAGTGAATTGATTGAGCACCTTCTATGTGTAAGTCCTCAGGCTGTAAGAGTAAGCAAGACCTGTACCCTGCCCCTCAATATTAGGGTCTGACTTACGCTGTTTAAAAAGTAAATGAAATTTAAGAATGTTTGCATTCTAATATAAATGTAAGTATGTTTCTATCTGTATGCATTAGAAGGGAGTACCTAAGTACTATAGCTGGGAACTTAGGAGTATCTCAGAAAAAAGCTGATGTCCATGTATCAGTGGGAAATACAAAGCTTATTTTGTAATTTCTAAGCTTAGAAAAAAACTGGGTTGAAGAGGTTTGGGAGTTGTTACCATCCATAGATGGTAAGTTAAACCATGTGAATGGATGTGATCGCTATGAGAAAATAAGGTAGAAAAGATTCTTTCTTGGTTTTAGTCACTGCAGCCACACAAGTATGTACATAATACTGTATAATTCTTTCCTTTTTATAAGTTAAACAATAAAATGTTCAAATACTATTATAATTGTATAAATAACATTTGTTCTTATTTGAAAATGTCTGCCATATCTTGTTACAGCTAAACTTTTTTGAAAATTTGATTTTATAGACTTTTTTTGTATCATAGCCTTGAAATTGTTCCTTGTGCACGATGAAGAAAAAAATGAATAATTAATTAAATGAAAGAAGGAGAAGTGGGCAAGAGTACTGAAGTTCAGTTATTGCTATTTCCTATTGATCATGGGAAAGTATAGACATTATATTACAAAATAACTGGAAATTTAATATTTTTCTTTTTCTTCACTATAAAGGAATACTGTTTTCTAAAATGTCTTATTAGGTCATTAAGAGTAATGACCTTTATTACCTACAAATTTAAAAAATAAATTGATTACTTTCTAAGAATACTACTCCTAGTAAAAAGTCAGACAAAGAGTCATCCTGAGCAAACATGGAAAATTTGCAAGTGCTAATTTAACCTGTATTTAGCAATGCTTTGGTCCTTTAAAGTGTATTTATGATCTTTAGCCATACTTGGTATGATATATTTACATGTGCATATATATTTTATCAATATGTATGAAAACAAGTAATCCAAAATTAATAATTTTACCCACTTCCCATAGCTTTTGACTACATTGCTTTCAAATAATATAGTTATGTGTCAGTATCTTTGCTTTTACAAATTTCTGTCATTGCTTTTAAGCAATTTGATTGTTATATGCCTTGTGGTTTCTTGCTGCTTATGATGTGGGTTTGTTGACTTTCTTGAATCTGGGTGTATAGATTCCATCATATTTGGAAATTTTTTTACAAATATTTTCTCATATTTTCTGTCTCTGCTTCTCTCTTCACGTAGAGTTATTCAGGTTACACATTTATTAGGCCTCTTGAAGTTCTTCCATAGCTCACTGAAGCTCTGCTCATTCCCCCCACCCTGATCCCCTGCCTCTTTTTCCCCCCTCTGTTTAAAATTTTTGGATAATTTATATTGCTCTGTCTTCAATTCTGTTCCTCTGTAGTGCCTACTAATTTGTTCTTTTTTAATATCTCCTTGTCCTTTTTTAAAGTGTATAAGCTTTCCTTTAAACATGTTTATGTTGATTATTTGTTCCTCATTATGGATTGTATACTATTGCTTCTTTATTTGCCTGGAAAATTTTATTGGACTTCTACTTTTTTACTTTTTGGGTGCTGGATATTTTTGTAGTTTAATAAATATTTTTTATTTTGTTCTGGGACAAAGTTATATTACTTGGAAATGGATTGCTTCTTTTAGATCTAGCTTTTAAATGTTATTAATTAGGAACAGAGCACCTTTTAAACTAAGGCAGAACTTATTTGTGATGATGGACATTTTTAATAAACTTGTACTGTCTAGTACGGTAGCTGTTGAGCACATGAAATGTGTTTGGTGAGACTAAGGAACTAAGTTTTTAATGAATTTAATTTTGAAAAGGTACTATATTGAAATAGAAGTAGGGTACCACATTTGAAAATGAAAGTCTAAGGCTACTTGGGCCTCACTACTGAGGTAATACCCATCTGAGAAATATTAGGAATTCACTAGGCATTGAGAACACTAAATATTACAGCCCTTATTTTAGACTCTGGGGTTGATCCCCTTTTGAGAAGTACTTAACTTGGCTTTTGGTGGTTTCCTCATATATAATGCTCATCTGTATGCGCTAAAGACCCAGAAGAGACTGTAGATCTCTGGAGCTCTTTCTCTCTGCAGATCTCTCCTCCCTAGCAATGTGACTTAAAAACTGCAGCCAGCCGTCTTTGTCTTCCTGGACTCCCAGTCCGTATCCTTACCTTGGATGACTTCTGAGTTGTGCCGATCTATGGCCTGGGAAACTCTAGCAATGAGCTGGAGCAGTCCTAGAGCTCACCTCTTTAGTTTCCACTCACCTAGGCATCACTCTGTGGCCTTCCTGATGGCCATTGTGTGAAAACTGTTTAATGTATTTTCCTAGTTTTTAGTTATTTCAGGTAGTAGAGTAAATCTGGTTTTGTTACTTATCTTGATTAGAAGTGGTAATCCGAACTAGAACAATTTTTTTTTTTTAGTTAAAAAAATTGTTTTTAAATGTTTATTTTTGAGAGAGAGAGAGACTAACAGAGACAGAGTGTGAGCAAGGGTGGGGCAAAGAGAGGGAGACACAGAATCTAAAGTAGGTTCCAGGCTCTGACCTGTCAGCACAGAACCCAACGTGGGGCTTGAACTCACAAGCCACGAGATTATGACCTGAGCGGAAGTCAGACGCTTAACTGACTGAACCACCCAGTCAGTTCATAAACATGAAAATTTTTTTTTCATGTTTATTTATTTATTGAGACAGAGGGCGCATGTGCACAAGTGGGGGAGAGGCAGAGAGAGAATCCCAAGCAAGCTCCATGCTCTCAGTACAGAGCCTGACATGGGGCTCTATCTCTCAAACCATGAGATTGTGACCTGAGCTGAAATCAAGAGTTGGACCATTAACCAACTGAGCCACCCAAGTGCCCCTAGAACAATTTTAATATATTTTTTTAAATGTTTTGTTTACTTTTGAGACAGAGAGAGACAAAGCATGAGCAGGGGAGGGGCAGAGAGAGAGGGAGACACAAAATCTGAAGCAGGCCTCAGGCTCCGAGCTGTCAGCACAGAGCCCGACGCGGGGCTTGAACTCACGGACTGTGAGATCATGACCTGAGCCGAAGTCGGATGCTCAACCAACTGAGCCACCCAGGTGCCCTGCCCCTAGAACAATTTTAAACAGACTATTGAGAAGAATGTTTTTTACTGATACCTTTTAGTATTTGACATTTATTGGTATGACACTATGTAAGTTCTTATCACCTAATGATCTTTACTGGTTTTCCTGATTATGCGTTGAATTAATTTTGTGATTTTTTTAAAGTATTTTATTTAGGCTTTCTAACTGTTTTTGCCTTTGTAATAAAGTAAATGTATTTTTTCATTATGTATTTTATGGTATTTACAGAATTTTCAAATTTCACACAAGAAACGGAAACTCTAAAGGCAGACTGTGGTTAGGAAGGAACTTCAGAAATTGACATCACAGGGGTATTTTTCAGACGTTCAAAGAAAGCACAACGTAGGAGATAATGAAAATGTACTATTTTATCATTTTAATTGTTTCACCTTTTTAACATTAAAAAAGCATTAGATCACAATTGTGTGAGTTAGAAAAGTGCAAAGAGAATCTGTATAACTTATCCACACTGGTGAAAGTCACTCCTAAGTTCATCCAGGTTTTTGGATTTCTTAATGGCCAAATCAGATCATTTTAGTTATTCATTTCTTGATGTTTAATAGCATGCCGTATTCCAGAGTAATGAAAGAAAATATTGAGAGTTTAGTAAAGTGCTTAATATTCGTTCTTAAAGTAGCTAAGCTTCCTAACTAAAAATAGCAAAACAAATCTTCATTATTGAAACTTGTTCCTTTCTATTCCCATTTGTAGAATAAGAAATCTACCATAATGCTTTAGGATGAGCCCTCAGCTCGAATTGTGTGTTTGTCATTTACAAGTTGTATCATAGCCTTGCTACAGGCTGTTTCCTTATTTTGAAAATAATATTCTTTCTTAATATGCATGTTGTGAGGACCAAATTACATGTTTGTTGCAAATACACTGAACTGTGCCTACAATAAAAGAAATTTAATGGTAGTGGTTTTTCATTGCCTCAAGAGGTAATACTATTGTAATGTAATATTTTCTAGAGATAATAATTTAAGTGTCCTGGCTTATGAACAGTGGTGATTCCCTTTCATTGGTATCAGCAAGGATTGAATATCAGGCTTTACCTCATCAGTTTTTCCTAAATCAATTTACATTGCCTTCATATTAATGATAAAATCTTGTTTAATCCTTGTCTAAAATGGTTAGCTTCCTTCTTAATGATTTTGAAAAGCAGTGTATTTTAGGTAATATTTTCTTACAGATACACCAAGTATCACTGCTAAACTAATTAGTGAACAGAAAGATGACAAAGAAAAGAAAAACCATGAAGAGAAAGAAAAAGTTAAGGCAGAAAATGGATTTCAGGACAATTACAGTGTTGTTGTTGCTTCAGGTATGCTTTCTGTTTTTTATAATCTTGATTTTTGTTTGGATTTTATATAAAATATAATAATATATACTCTAGGAACTTCATGTAATAAAAGGTGTTAATGCAAAAAGCTGACTTAAAATGATGTCATAATACTGGATGTAAAAACATTACACCTGAAATCTATTAATGTCCAAAGCTTACTGTATTTCATCATATACTGAACATGTGTGCATCCTATAGATTCTCCATTTAAGCTTGACAGTACACAAGAGAATTGTACTATCAGGTAATTGAGGAAGACAAAATGACCAAGACAACTGGTAATTTTGGAGGATATTTTCTTATAAATGAAGTGATTTTAGTTCAAAAGATAAGGCTTAGTCTGTATTACTTTACTCCTCAAATAGGAGATGATGGATTTTATTTCTATCTCAGAGAAATAGAACAATAGAATTTAGCGTTATTTTTTACTTTCTTGGAGAATAGTTACGAACATGAAGCCAAAATTCATGGTATGTCATGCAGGACAAATAGAATTGGAAGATCAGATATAAAATCAGAAGAAACATTTCTCCCTTTTGGCATTAGTTAGGAATGTGATGCTATTTAAAAATATTGTAGAAATACTCTTTTATTTCATTGTGTGTTGACTGATATAGAATCTTCCTGATTCTTTTAGGGCTGAAATCCCAATCCAAACGGGCTGTGTCAGCTACACCACCACGTCCACCATCCAGGAGAGGGAGGACAATTCCTGATAAAATAGGAAGTGCTTCTTCAGGAGCAGAGGCTGCCAACAAAATAATTACTGTCCCAGTGTTTCACCTGTTCCACAAACTCTTGGCAGGTAATGTTCACAATATTGAAAAATACAAAAAATTATAAAGACATGTAATCACCACAATCAGACTCCTGTTTAATCAAGAGCTCTTGATGAGGTACATGAGTTAGTGAGACTTTGTCCATACAGCTCCCTCTAAGAAAAATGAGAAGAAAAGAAGAGGTAACCTTTTACATGCTCTTTTTAACATTATAATGTTGCATATTTATACTTCACTATCGTCTTAAATTTTGCTGTCAGTGTGCTATAATATCAGTAAAACTAATGTTTTAAAGAGGTCATAAAAAGTTATATAGGAAGGAGCGTGAGGCAGATTTTGAAGAAGTCGTTATGGTAGTAGAAGTCATTGATGTACCACTGAGAGTTAAGCAGTATTTTCTCTCTAGCTAAAACATAATCTTTGACCAGTATACTTTCTCTTGGTCAAGGTGATACCCAATTTGTCTCCATTTTTGTGCTTTATTCTTAAAATCCAATTGCCAACTATTCCTTCTTAGCCATATTTTCCTTCTTACCTTTATGTTACTGATTTATTGCAGAGATCAACAAACTATGGCCAGTAGACTGGATATAAAAAAGTTTTATCGAAATAACAGCTGTGCCCATTTATTTGTGCGTTGCCCATAGCTGTTTTCATGCCACAGTGGTAGCGGTAGTGGTTGCAGCAGAGACTGTATGGTCTTCATAGATTAAAATATTTATCATCTGGTCCTTCAGGAAGAAGATTTTGCCAACCCCTGATGGCTAGGAATGTTTGTTTCTTTGTATCTTGCTGTATCTCATGAGATCTTGGTGGGATTTGGTTTGTGACTAACACTTTCTACAGACATTATTGTTCTGTGTCAGAATTTCTGACATATGTGTCAGAAATAGATTTCTGTAAACGTTCCATGTGCTAATTTCAAATTGTTTTTAAACTGGTGTCAGAATCAGACGCTGTACATATAGTTCAGTAAAAAAGTAACTAATTGACTTAATCAAACCAAGTAAATATTTCCCTCTTGGATTCCAGGTTTAACTTAGTTATGTCATTTTTAGGCCAGCCATTGCCAGCTGAAATGACGCTTGCCCAACTTTTAACTCTCCTGTATGACCGAAAACTTCCTCAAGGTTACCGCTCAATAGATCTGACTGTTAAATTGGGATCTAGAGTTATCACAGACCCAAGTCTGTCAAAAACAGATTCTTTTAAAAGGTTACATCCTGAAAAAGGTATGTATATGATGATCCCTTACAGTCTGTGATCTGAGAAGTAGGGATTTCTGTAGCTCATGACTTCATTTACCTTTGTTTTTATTCTGTCAAGTTAATGAGGTCTTGTTCTTTATGACTGACTTGATTTGTAAACATAGTAAATTGCTATTGTTTTCACTGAAAATTAATCTTAATTTTTCTTACAGCATCACTTTATGAGCACATATGCTTTGATTTATTATTTGCCTCTTGCATTCTTTTTTTTTTTTTTTTTTTAAGCATTTTTTTGGAGTTTATTTATTTGGAGAGCGAGAGAGCGAGTGAGCACCAGTGGGTGGGGAGTGGGCAGAGAGGGAAAGAAAGAATCCCAAGCAGGCTCTGCCCTAACAACACGGAGCTTGAACCTACGAACCATGAGATCATGACCTACTGAGTCACCTAGGTGCCTCTAGCATTTTGCATTCTTTAGTAAATCTTAGAATATTGCCTTTGCTTAGTTTTCAGCAAGATTATTTGTTTTTATGTGGTTGGGTTTTTAGTATTTATACAATCTAATCATTTGTAAACATACTAATCTTTTGGTTTTCCTTTGTGAGTGATTCAGAGTTAACCAATATGGTATAACTTTTAGTTTTCATTATGGGAAGTCTGTTAGTATTCAGTTTTTCTTAATGGGATACTTCAGAACATGATGTACATATATTAGTATTTGCTTTGAATCTCTGCAAACTGACTTATTTTTACATAGAATATGTCTTATAATATGCCCTAAAGGACAGTGCTTCTCAAACTTCAGTATGATTGATTATAAGTTACCTACAGAACATTGTTAAAATGCATATTCTTACTCATTAGGTCCAGGGTGGGACCTGAAAGTCTATATTTCAAAAGCTTTTACTAGATGATGCCAATGTTCACTTTCCAGTGATCCTGCTTTGAGTAGCAGGACTATTAAGAGGCAGCGTCAGAAGTCATTTAAAGATTATTGTAGTATCCAGCCTTAAAGCTCTTTCTGAGTAACATACTGATGCTGTTTTGTTGAGTAGAGAGGTGACAATAATATCCTTGTACACGAAAAATTATTATAAAAACAGACCTTTTTTTACCTGTTATTTGTAATTTACTTTCTAGATCATGGAGACTTACTTGGTAGCTGTCCAGAAGATGAGGCTCTCACTCCAAGTGATGAATGTATGGATGGAGTATTGGATGAATCTTTACTTGAAACCTGTCCCATCCAGTCACCATTACAAGTTTTTGCAGGAATGGGTGGACTGGCTCTTATTGCAGAACGACTACCGATGCTATATCCAGAAGTAATTCAACAAGTAAGATAAATTCCTAACTGAATATATAATTCCATGGCAAAGCCCTTTGTTCTTTTTTTGCTTTTTAAAAATACTTACTTGTGTTAACTTTTGGGGAGTACCCTTTCCCTTACAGTCTTCGAGCATCCTATAAATCTTTCACAGGTCAGTCTGTACAGAGAGCTTTGTGAGAATTTGTTGGTACCGAAGAAATGCTGAAGACCAAGTACATTTGTGAGACTCATTACACTGCAGCATTTTCCTTGATTTTATGGTCATCATGCTGTAATATTTTTATTTCTGTGCTTCTTGAGGCTTGATATTAATTATAGATGTTACTGGAAATGGGAGAGTAAGGCAGTAGTGTATACTGCTACCCAAATACTGCTTAACTTTTTTCCTGTTTTAGGTACCATTTCCATTTCAGGCAGTTTTAAAAACATAACTGCTTTAACCTCTTTACTGTTAATTAATGTTGCTGTTACTGATTAGCTTATTGATGTGCTTTCAGTGCTCCTCTGTTAATAAGGGGGAGTGTGGCACATAGAAAGTTGTAAATACAAAGCACTGGATATTTACTGAATGAAGTAGGGGAATTATTCTCTAATTTCATGTACTGAGTATATATATTAGTTTCCTGGAGCTGCTGTAACAAAGTACCATCAGCTGGATGGCCTAAAACAACTGAAATTTATTCTTTGACGTTGTAAGAAGCTGTAAGTCTGAAACTAAGTTGTCCCCAGACCCATGGTCCCTGTGCAGGCTCTGGGGAAGAACCATCCTTGTCTCTTCTTAGGCTCTGCTGCTTGCTGGCCCTTGGGATTTGTTGGCTTGTGGCTGCATTACTCCAATTTCTGCCTACATTTTCACTTGGCCATCTTTCTTGTGTCTATCTGTGTGTCTCTGTGTCTCTGTCTCCTCATAAGGACACTTGTCATTGATTTAGGGTCCACTCTGATCTAGTATGATGTCATCTTAACTTGATTGCATCTTCAAAGACCCTAGTTCCATTCTGAGGTAGATTAACAATTGAATGAGTTAAATAGGTGGAGAAGATGGGAACGTTTTTACTCACAGTTCTGGCTGACTAATAAATGTAGAAGGAATGATAGAAAGCCACCATTTAGCAACCACTATAGTAATTATTATTTCAGGCAAGAATTTTAAAAATGCTGATTATTCGAAGTTTGGTGAGAAAGAAACAAGATATTTATATAGCCTCAAAGACTCTGCATACTCTTGACTAATTACAAAAGATAAAATAGTAACTTTATTTATAAATAAATGTATGTATGTATGTATCTAACTTTAAAGTAAAGATATTTGGCAGATCCCATCATACTCATGACATCGCTTAATTCCTGATTTTTGGAAACTTTGTAAAAACAGGCCCCATTATTGATCCTTTTATTCCTATATTTTATTTCTGTATTTTATAGAGATCATTTAAAGTCAGGTCTTTAATTTGAACCTGATGTTGAAACACACAAATGGCCAGACAAAAAATTTCTTTTTTCTTTAGGTAAGTGCTCCAGTTGTAACTTCTACCACTCAGGAAAAACCAAAAGATAGCGATCAGTTCGAATGGGTGACCATTGAACAATCAGGGGAATTAGTTTATGAAGCACCAGAAACCATTGCAGCTGAACCTCCACCTATCAAGTCAGCAGTACAGACCATGTCTCCCATACCTGCCCATTCTTTGGCCGCTTTTGGATTATTTCTTCGTCTTCCGGGCTATGCTGAAGTGCTACTGAAAGAGAGAAAACATGCCCAGTGCCTTCTTCGACTGGTATTGGGAGTGACAGATGATGGAGAAGGAAGTAAGTGTTTAGAATTATTAATTCTAGAGTGCATAAAAGTTACTCAGATCAGTGCCTGCTACTAGATTTATTGTCAGTAGTTTCATTCTAATGATACACATAGTAAGTCCTAAAGAGTCTTTATTTTCATTTCTTTATTCATTCAAAACGTATTCACTGTTTACAAACTGCTGGGCATCATTGGAGGCATTTAAAGATGAAGCAGATATTTAGACCCTGTCCTCACGTAGCTAATGTTCTCCTGTTTTCCAGTAATAGCAACAAGCAGTATATGTAAGTGTAGACTTAAGTTACAAATGCCTTGCAAGCACAATCTTGTGAAGGCTCACAGGTATGAGACTGTTTCCTTACTACCCAGCTATGTGAAAAAGTGGTATGTTAGTTTTTAGTAGGGTGTTGAAGGATAACATCTATTTAGGCTGAAATGAGCTAGAAAGATGATTTGAGCAGTGTTTGTGTGCCCAGATCATATGAGAGACGATAAGTTGGCTGATGAAAATTTACATAAGAAACAACACTGAGTGCTCATTTTAAAAGCTATTATTATGGGGGCGCCTGGGTGGCGCAGTCGGTTACGCCTCCGACTTCAGCCAGGTCACGATCTCGCGGTCCGTGAGTTCGAGCCCCGCGTCAGGCTCTGGGCTGATGGCTCAGAGCCTGGAGCCTGTTTCCGATTCTGTGTCTCCCTCTCTCTCTGCTCCTCCCCCGTTCATGCTCTGTCTCTCTCTGTCCCAAAAATAAATAAACGTTGAAAAAAAAAATTAAAAAAAAAAGCTATTAGTATTGATAGCAGATCATGGAAAGTCTTAGTAAGAACTTCAGGTTTTAGGGCGCCTGGGTGGCTCAGTTGGTTAAGCGTCCTACTTCAGCTCAGATCATGATCTTGGAGTTAATGGATTCAAGCCCTGCATCAGGCTCTGTTCTGACAGCTCAGAGCTGGGAGCCTGCTTTGGATTTTGTATCTCCTCCCTCTCTGTCTGCCCCTTGCCCACTCACAGTCTCTCTCTCTCTCTCTCTCTCTCTCTCTGTCTCAAATAAACATAAAAAAATTTTTTTTTAAACTTCAGATTTTATTCTAAATAGTAATGAAGATTTATTAAAATATATGAACCAAGTTATGATATGATGATCTTTTTTAAGAAACTGAATCTGGAAGCAATATTTAGACTAAAGTGAAAAGAATGTGGAAAATGACATTACATGACAATTATCTTGTAATATAATATTACAAAATAATAATAGAAAGCTATGGTGATTGTTTCCATTGGGCCGACAGTTTTATTTAATATAAGGAAACATTAAAGAAAAGTCATAATGTAGGATAGCCTAGCAAGTAGATTTTCTATTGGTTTACCTGTGATTCTTCAGTTAATGACCATTCCATTTGGAAATTAATAATTGTTCTTTATTTAAAAACTTTTTTTTGATGTATTGTTTTTGAGAGAAAGACAGAGTGCAAGTAGGGGATGGGCAGAGAGAGAGGGAGAGAGGAATCTGAAGCAGGCTCCAGGCTCTGAGCTGTCAGCACAGAGCCGGAGCAGGGCTGGAACTCCTGAACTGTGAGATCATGATCTGAGGCGAAGTCAGCTGCTTAACCGACTGAGCCACCCAGGCGCCCCTAATTGTTCTTTATTTTAAAATCATATGGTTTTGCAGAGTGGCCAAAATGAACAAATCAGGAGACTATAGATGCTGGAGAGCATGTGGAGAAACGGGAACCCTCTTGCACTGTTGGTGGGAATGCAAACTGGTGCAGCCACTCTGGAAAACAGTGTGGAGGTTCCTCAGAAAATTAAAAATAGACCTACCCTATGACCCAGCAATAGCACTGCTAGGAATTTACCCAAGGGATACAGGAGTACTGATGCATAGGGGCACTTGTACCCCAATGTTTCTAGCAGCACTCTCAACAATAGCCCAATTATGGAAAGAGCCTAAATGTCCATCAACTGATGAATGGATAAAGAAGTTGTGGTTTATATACACAATGGAATACTACATGGCAATGAGAAAGAATGAAATATGGCCCTTTGTAGCAACGTGGATGGAACTGGAGAGTGTGATGCTAAGTGAAATAAGCCATACAGAGAAAGACAGATACCATATGGTTTCACTCTTACGTGGATCCTGAGAAACTTAACAGGAACCCATGGGGGAGGGGAAGGAAAAAAAAAAAAAAAAAAGGACGTTAGAGTGGGAGAGAGCCAAAGCATAAGAGACTCTTAAAAACTGAGAACAAATTGAGGGTTGATGGGGGGTGGGAGGGAGGGGCGGGTGGGTGATGGGTATTGAGGAGGGCACCTTTTGGGATGAGCACTGGGTGTTGTATAGAAACCAATGACAATTTCATATATTGAAAAAATTAAATAAAATCATATGGTTTTGATTGGAGGTGACTTCTGTTACATACCACTTAGAATATTAAATCCTCACCACAAAGTATATTTAATAAAAACGTATGAATTTCAAACTATTGAATATTAAAAGTACATACTTTACCAAATAAAGCACCTACTTCTCTATGTATTTTCATATTTGATGGAATTCTTCAAAAATGGTGATATTATTGGGGCATCTGGGTGGCTTAGTTAGTGAAGTGTCTGACTCTTGATTTTGGCTCAGGTCATGATCTCACAGCCTATGGGTTCGAGCTCTGTGTCAGGCTCTGCTGACAGTGCAGATCCTGCTTGGGATCTTCTCTGTCTCCCCCCTTTCTGTCTAAATGAATGAATGAATGAATGAATGAATAAATAAATCTTTGAAAATGGTGATATTGTTTTAAATATTTTTGTAGTAACATATTAAATTACAGCTTCTACATACTGTGTAGTCCTACCTGTTTAGTTTCATATATAAATTGTATATACCTATTTCAGTAGATCAGGAATTTTTAAATATTTGAACTGATTTTTTTTTAATGTTTATTTTTTTGAGAGGGAGGGCACGCGTACATGCGCACCTACGGACGAGTGGGGGAGGGGCAGAGAAGGGGACAGAGGATCCGAAGTGGGCTCTATACTGACAGGAGCAAGCCTGATGGGGGGCTCAAACTCAGAACACCGTGAGATCCTGAACTGAGCTAAAGTCAGATGCTTAGTGACTGAGTCACCCAGGTGCCCCTATTTGATCTGATTTTTTAATTTAAGTAGATAGAGAGGTAAGAACCATTGTATTTGGGTAGTCTATTACAACATGGTAGGTGTAACCCTAAACAGAAAATTACCTTTACGCCATTTCAGACTTGTTTTTTCGTGAACATACTTTTTAAAAAGTATAATTTTGATACCCATTTCTGAAGTGGTTCTCTTCCACCATTCATATGTGGTTTTTGTTTTCTTTTGGTTTCTTTTTTTTTTTTTTTTTTTTGCATTTAACATTCTAGCTAGACATAGTAGAAAACTATATTATGTACACACCAAATAAAATAGTTTTGCTCTTTCATTATCTATTCATGGTTAAAACTACTCCCAGGGCAATCAGGTTACTTTTATACTGTTGTAAGGAACATGCTTCTATTTTAGTTGTTAGGTTTTAGTTCTGACTTATAATAGTCTTGACATAGTCAATAATGATTAATTATTCTATGAATATATTTCAGCTTTTATTTGTTTACATTCATGATGTCTTAAAGAGTTTTTCTAGACACTTACTAAATTTTAAGATACTCTGTGGTCTTTGGATTGCTTTTTAATAAATTTAATGACATAATTTTCTGTTACATTGTCACTATTAATTTGTGACCCTGAATATTGTTCCTTATTGTGTTCTTAAATATTTTTAATTTCGAGTTCTCTTTTTTTAATATAGGTCATATTCTGCAATCTCCATCAGCCAATGTGCTTCCAACTCTTCCTTTCCATGTCCTTCGTAGCTTGTTTAGCACCACACCCTTGACCACTGATGATGGTGTGCTTCTGAGGCGGATGGCATTGGAAATTGGAGCACTACACCTCATCCTTGTCTGCCTCTCTGCCCTGAGCCACCATGCCCCGCGAGTTCCAAACTCTAGTCTCAATCAAGCAGAGGTAGGTTGAGTTTTACTTACCTCAATTGTGAGAAAGTTAAGTTAAATTCATGGAGTACAGAATAGGGTTTTTTCTGAAATAATATTTCAGAGACTCATGTACATCTTTTTTGGTTCCTAAACAATATTTGAAAGAGAAACTATGAACTAAGTGTTTTCTTCTTTATTGGGTGCTTTGAGGAACCATAGGTTAACCTATCTGCTTAAAAAACAAAGATTTTAAAGCTTAAGGAAGCTTTCCCATTTACCAGCATATGCTGAATTTATACTGTGATCTCTTTTCCTTTTCTTTGTCAAACTTTAGAATCATACTATTGAATTGGTGCCTCTAGCTAAAGAGTAAAACAAGGGAAAAAGAAAGAAAGAAGAAAGAAAACCACCTGATTATTTCAAGATGATTTGATTATGTTTTTAGAAGATTCTAAAATAATTAATGCTATAAGTAAATTTAATTAGGATACAGTATCCAGGTTCAGTATTTAAAAATAAATTACTTTTGTGTACCAGCGAGAAGCATATGATACGCTTTTTCAATCTATTTTTTAGAATAGCATCAAAAAGAGAAAGTATCTGTGAATGAATCTGAAAAAATATGTGCAAGACATTTACACTCATACATGAACTTTTTAAAAGAAACACTAGACTTTAATAAAATGAGGTCTGTGCCCCTGTTTCTTTCCATGGGCACAGAAAATATAACAGTTCAATGATACTTTTTTTTTTTTTTTTTTTTTGAGAGAGAGTGCAAGCAGGGGAGGGACAGAGAGAAGGAGAGCAGAATCCCAAGCAGGCTCTACGCCACCAGTGCAGAGCCCGATGCGGGGCTAGAACTCATGAACTGTGAGATCATGACCTGAGTGAGATCCAGAGTTGGATGTATAACTGACTGTGCCCCAGTATTATTTCTTATCAAATTGATCTTTGTGTTTGATGGCATTCCAGATTTAATTTGGAGGAATCTGACAAGCCAATTCTAACATTTTTGGGGGAAAGGCAGAGGCTCAAAAATAGCCAAGGCAGTTTCAGAGAAGAACATATTTATTAGGCTTATGCTATCATGTATCAAAATTTGTTATTAGTCTGTGGTATTAGTACAAGGATAGATAGAAGCCCAGCAAACAATAGACTTAAATCCCTGTATGTAGGATTACCTGAAATGAAAATAGTAACTGCACAACATGATGGGGTAAATACGATCTTATCAATAAATGATGGCGGGGTCAGTTAAATATTCTTGTGGAACAAAAATGAAACTTTAAACCCTAATGAACTCTATATGCAAAAATTAATTATGACTGGATGATAGATATAAATGTATGTAACACATACAAAATATAATAGTACCCTTTTATGGAAAAAATATGCTCATACCTTTATGATCTTAGAGTACACAAAGATTTCTGGGGCGCCTGGGTGGCTCAGTCGGTTGAGCATCCGACTTCCGCTCAGGTCATGATCTCGCGATTTGTGAGTTCGGGCCCCGCGTCGGGCTCTCTGCTGACATCTCACAGCCTGCAGCCTGCTTCGAATTCTGTGTCTCCCTCTCTCTCTGCCCCTCCCTTGCTCATACTCTGCCTCTCTCTGTCTCTCAAAAATAAATAAATGTTAAAAAAAATTTTTTTTAAAGATTTCTTAAAAACAATTTTTAAAAAGCACTAACCCATAAGGGGAAAAACAATGGAAAAAAGCAATTATGTTAAAATTAAGAACTATTTTTCATCAGAAACACTATTAAGATAGTGAAAACAGAAGTCATAGAATGGGAGACTATATTTGGGTGTATCTGATAAAGAATTTGTATTCAGAATATTTGGACAGCTTCAAGAATTACAAAAGGAAAAGGCAGAAAACCTCATGGGAAAATAGAGGAAAGACTAGAATGAGCACTTCATAAGAGGGGGTATCTAAATATCCAATAAATGGAGAAAGGTGATCTGTTTCTTTATCAGAAAAGTACAAATGACTGGAATGGATACAATAATGTGGAGACAGTAAAAGATAAGCAAATTGTAGTCTACTATATAATGGGATACTATTAGGTGATGAAAGTAAACAGCTACAGCCAACTACATGTAACAGCAGTGATGAATTTCACAAGCGCAACTAAAGTGCCACACAAAGTGGGATTTATACAGCATTCCATTTATAGAATGTTCATAAATTAGACAAAATGAAATTAGAGTGACTAAAGTTTCATGCTTAGGTGGTAAAATTATAAAGAAGGGTAAGGAAGCATTGACTATAAAAATTGGGATTATAATTAACTTTGTGGAGGAATTGAAGGTTTCACAAATAGGAGATAGAATAGGGGCAATTTGTTATGTGCAGTGATGTAATTCTTGGCTTGCCTGGTTAAATAAGTTTTTGGAGTTCATTAAACTTGACTTTTTTTTTTTTCATGCATATGTTATTATTTATATTACAAATTTTAAAAAATAAATGTTTATCAATAATGTTAATTCTACAGGTACTTTTATATGGTGATGAAATTGTGATTTATTTTAAGTTTATCTTATAAAACATGAAAGATGACATTTGCAGTCATAGATCCATAAAACTGTTTTACAGATCTGTTTTTGGAAAGTATCATTGTATATAATATTCTTCTTTAGAATATCCTCATTAAAAGAAATGTAAAGCATTGGTATTATTTTTAAATTACCCTTGAAACCAATACTTGCAAATGTTTTGAGGGTACATCGTGTATTATATTTAATGAAAATTCTTTAAAAAGAGGATTCTTCTTATATAATTAATTTTACATTGCACAAAAATAATAATGAAGAATTGACCTTCACAGAGTTTGAGGTTATGTTAATAAAACCAGTGGTTCTAAGTCATTTTTTCTCTCTCTACCATTCACTTTTTTAGTATGTCCCCTATTCCCAAAAGATTTTTTCTACACATCACATTCTCAGTAAGAAAGAAATTGAAAATTGTTCCTTCTAGAAGTATGAGGAATCTTACTGCGATTAAAGACATATGACACAGTTAAAGAATTAAAGATATGCTTTAACTAGATTCATCCTAAGGGAGCTGGCTCATGTACCTATTCCTTTCACTGTTTTCTCTATCTAATTTTGTGTCATTGACTATAAGTCTTTACCCCCTCTTTTACTGATATTTTAAATTTTTTATATGTTTTTGTTTAAAAGATTTTTTTAATATTTATTAAATATTAATGCACGAGCAGGGGAGGGTCAGAGAGAGAGGGAGACACAGAATCTGAAACAGGCTCCAGGCTCTGAGCTGTCAGCACAGAGCCCGATGCGGGGCTCAAACTCACAAACCATGAAATTGTGACCTGAGCCAAAGTCGGACGCTTAACTGACTGAATCACGCAGGTGCCCCTTTATAATGTATTCTTAAGTATAAGCATTTTCCCCCTTCCCTTAACCCCTGGCAGCTACCATGTGTTCCATCTCTCTGTATTTACCTACTCTGGGTATTTCATATGAATAAAATTGTACAGTATGTTACCCTTTGTGTCTGTCATCTTGGACATAGCATGTTTTTGACGTTCATTTACAAAGTAGCATATGTCAGTACTTCATTACATCTTATGGTTGAATAATTTTAATGTATATATATATCACAGTTGTTTATGCATTCATGGTGGGCATTTGTGCTGTTTTGGCTTTTTGGCTATCATGAATAGTCTTGCTATGAAAACACATGGACCTGTATTTGTTTGAGTGTCAGTTTTTATTTCTTTGGTTATATACCTAGGAATGAAAGTGCTGGGTCACATAATCCTTTGTTTACTTTTTTGAGGAGACTTCAGCTGTTCTCTTATAGCAGCTAAATTATTCATGTTGATACTTATAAATATTTGTGAGGATAAATAAAATCAAATAGTAAGAAATTTTCATTTTTTGTTACAAGCCACAGGTATCGAGCTCTCATAACCCTACATCAACAGAAGAACAACAGCTGTATTGGGCAAAAGGGACTGGCTTTGGAACAGGTTCTACGGCTTCTGGATGGGATGTTGAACAAGCATTAACTAAACAGAGGCTGGAAGAGGAACATGTTACCTGTCTTCTGCAGGTATATTTACAAAGTTGATATTGTTGGTGATAATAATTAAATTTTTTTTTTATATTTGTGTTGATTTTTAAGTATTGATGACTTTCCAACTCATCCTCAGCTACTGTTATAAAATATATTATGCTCCTTGCTCTTAGTACATTTAAATACCCCTGGACAAAGATTATTTATTCTTCCCTCCTTGTAACTCTAAATTTCTTCCATCTCAATTAGCTTTTTCACTGAGAGGAAAGTGACAAGGACGAAATTATCCAATAACTGGAAAATATACCATATCTACCTTCTTCCAGTCATCTTCTCTTCTAAAATGCTGTATCTGGACTCTCTTTTTTAAATATATGTATTTAAATGTTTGTTTATTTATTTATTTATTCTTTTATTCGTTCCTCACATTGTTTTAGGACTCTTCTAGAATCAGGCAAGTTGCACTAGTATGGAAAGTCCCACAGCACCAATGGGAAGGGCAGGTGCTTAAATAATAGCTTTAGTCCCTGCATCAACTAATTGACTAAAATGGGCCAAGTTTTTGAGCATTATTTTCTATAATTCTAGAATGATAGGCTCATTCTAGTACAAAATTCTAAGATCACTGTCAAATTGTACACGGAATCTATTCAGTAATATAAATAATACCAGAATTGTTGCTCATTTTTTTAAGTTTGTCTTGTTAGGTGGATTTTTTTCTGTATGTCTAGCTATGTACAATGTAACATTGCACACAACACACCCTTCTCTTTTGAAAAATCTGAGGGAAACAAGTCTTGTTTTTGAAACAAAGACGTTGACTGACTTGAAAATATAAACTCTTGGTACTTAGACTGAATATCTAACCAAATGCGGGCTTTTAAAGTATGTGAAGCTAAAATCCAATTTAAACCCTCTAATTTTTATTTTTAGGTTCTTGCAAGTTACATAAATCCCGTGAGTGGAGCAGTAAATGGGGAAGCTCAGTCATCTCATGAGAGTAGAGTACAGAACAGTAACGCCCTTCCTTCTGTACTTCTGGAGCTTCTCAGTCAGTCTTGTCTCATCCCAGCTATGTCATCTTATCTACGAAATGATTCAGGTAAGTCACATTGTCATTAGTCCTTTGTTTACTTTATTATCTATTAAAATAATGAGGTTCCGTTGGAGTATTTGGTATTCTCCTTCCCCAGTATCTGTAGGCATGAGATTAACGGATTTATTTCTTAAAAATTATTGTGGAAACACTTAGTTGTTTTTTGGAGATTCTAATTGGGTTACCTGTGTTGTCATCTGTCCTGAAACACAAAATGAAAGTTTTCATTATCTCTCTGTTTTAACCTGTGAATGTACTTTTTTTTTTTTTTTTTTTTTTTTTTTACAAATAATGTGTAACTGAAAATAATGGGCAAAGGCTAGTAGCTTCTTGATAATATTCTGGGCTAAATATTAAATATTATATATTATATATAAATATGGTTGAACTTCTATGCATTTTAATAATTTTAATGTTTTTCTCAAACACTGTAAAATTTCGGATGATGGTAATTTCAAGACATGTATAAATTATTTTAGTCCCATAGGTACTTGATAATAAGACTACTAATTTCATAAATTCACTAATAGAAGTACTGTGGGTGTCTATTCATGTTTTCTGCCCATTTCTTCACTGGGTTATTTGTATTTCGGGTGTGGAGTTTGGTGAGCTCTTTATAGATTTTAGATACTAGCCCTTTGTCCGATATGTCATTTGCAAATATCTTTTCCCATTCCGTTGGTTGCCTTTTAGTTTTGTTGGTTGTTTCCTTTGCTGTGCAGAAGCTTTTTATCTTCATAAGGTCCCAGTAATTCACTTTTGCTTTTAATTCCCTTGCCTTTGGGGATGTGTCAAGTAAGAGATTGCTACGGCTGAGGTCAGAGAGGTCTTTTCCTGCTTTCTCCTCTAAGGTTCTGATGGTTTCCTGTCTCACATTTAGGTCCTTTATCCATTTTGAGTTTATTTTTGTAAATGGTGTGAGAAAGTGGTCTAGTTTCAACCTTCTGCATGTTGCTAGGAATTTATCCAAGGGATACAGGAGTACTGATGCATAGGAGCACTTGTACCCCAATGTTCATAGCAGCACTCTCAACAATAGCCCAATTATGGAAAGAGCCTAAATGTCCATCAACTGATGAATGGATAAAGAAATTGTGGTATATATACACAATGGAATACTATGTGGCAATGAGAAAAAATGAAATATGGCCTTTTGTAGCAACGTGGATGGAACTGGAGAGTGTGATGCTAAGTGAAATAAGCCATACAGAGAAAGACAGATACCATATGGTTTCACTCTTATGTGGATCCTGAGAAACTTAACAGGAACCCATGGGGGAGGGGAAGGGAAAAAAAAAAAAAAAAGAGGTTAGAGTGGGAGAGAGCCAAAGCATAAGAGACTGTTAAAAAACTGAGAACAAACTGAGGGTTGATGGGGGGTGGGAGGGAGGGGAGGGTGGGTGATGGGTATTGAGGAGGGCACCTTTTGGGATGAGCACTGGGTGTTGTATGGAAACCAATTTGTCAATAAATTTCATATATAAAAAAAAAAAAAGTACTGTGGGTACTTACTTTGCCAGTGTGCAGCTGATCATTGAAACTAGTTTATTTCATAAGTAGTTATGAAAGTATCTTCTGAGAAATGTATTCTTTTCCTAAATAATAATAGAAGGATGTGTTTTGTTTACAGATAGTGCCAAGAAAAACAAGTTAATTAACATCGCTTCCCTTTCACCAGGAACTTTTAGTATCTGTTCTTCTTATCTATGCCTTTCTTTAATCATATTGTTATGAAAATAGACATTTACACATATACTTAGATTATTAAGGAAGAATAGGTGAGGAAAATGATGGGAATAAATCTTTTTAATGCACAGTTGGAGATGGAAAAGCTACTTGTATTTGTAAAGGGGTAACTGCCCCTATTTTCTACCATTATGGAGATTATTGGGCTTCTAAACACAGTTCTCTAATCTGCCTTAAACTTCATAAAAATATTGAGATGATACATTATTTAGATTGAGTTTTCTTTTACATTGACATGTTTGATACATTAAATTGGTCTTTTTTAAAAAGTAGGTATCAGGTACACAGTGTATTTTTTTGATTAAGTAAAATATTTAGAGGTATAAACACTTAACTATTTTAGATATTGGTGCTGAAATTTAACATTGGGTTGTGTAGAGAAATTGAGTAGAGTGGGATAAGGTTTTTCTTTATCGCTTTCCACATTATTAAAATATTATTAGTCCTTTCACTTTTAAAATGTATATCCTCTCAAAAATTTTAAAATTTATCTTGTTCTATAATTCAGTCTTTGTATAATACTGAGCTTTTATGTTTATGGATCAGGGTCAAAAAGGAAATCCAGTATTATCTACTTTTACTGTTTAAATTAATGTATTCATGTAAGGTGCACTTTCTGGTAAGTATATATGTTAATAAATAAACCGTGATTTTGTTAACCATATGCCATTACGGAGACTTAGATGCTGTATCTTGGAACTATTTTAGAAGTTTAATGTGACCGATCAGAATTTGACCTTTCCTTTATGACTTTTTCCCTATAAAATGATTTTGTTTTAGCCCTAGTATTAGAATTATGTGCTCGAACCTGGTACCTTGTCCATTGGTATAACTGGAATTGGTACATTTATATTTGAATGTGGTGACAAAAATGATTTTGGAATAATACTTTAAGATCAATTAATTGCTATAAAGTGACTTAGTTAAGTAGATCAGATAATTTGGTAATACACCTTTTAAACGATGTTTTAAATGATCAGAGAAAATTACTGTCACGTTTGGGATATATTCTGATCTTTAGATTGTGAGAAAAGTATGCTCATTTAGAATATTCTAAATATGAATTGATTTTCAGGAAAAAAATACTTTAGTATTATATCAGTAAATATGTTATTTATATAATCATTAATTTTGCTTAAAATGTTAGTTTTTAAGTAGCGTTTTAAAATCTGAACAGATTACCTAGTCCAATTTCCAGTTTTGTCACTTGACTATAGAATATTATTTTTGGTGGGATGCCTGGGTGGCTCAGTCAGTGAAGCAACAGACTCTTAATTTTGGCTCAGGTTGTGATCTCACGGTTCATGAGCTCAAGCCAGTTAGGCTCTGTGCTGACAGCATGGGCCCTGCTTAGGATTCTCTCTCCCTCTCTCTGCTCCTCCCCTGCTCACACACTGTTGCTCTCTCAAAAATAAATAAATAAACTTAAAAAAAAAAAAAAGAATATTGGCAAGTTTGGGTGGTGGGATAGGGTAAAAAACCGTTCCAAGCTTTGCTTTGTCTTTCATAATACTGACATTTTTTACAGAGTAGAGGCCATTTGTTGGTGTTTGTGGGAGAGATGCTAATAATTTCATTTGAGACATTATATTCAAGGGATGGTTTGCTTGCATCGCTAGCAGATAATATACAAAAACACAAGCAAGCATAATGAAATAGGCTGTCTTGAGAACTCTGGTAAAGTAGTACACATTTCCTTTCTGTTAACATGTTGGGAAACAATCGGCGAGCAAGACAAGACATACAGCAGTTCATGCCCTACTTTCATTGGCCTGCCATTAAGTATTGAATGTGGTTTCTTACCCCTTTACAACCTCGTTTTTGTCCTTCTTTTCTGACTCCTAATGTATAAGTTAGATACTTTGAAATCTCTGAACTTTTCTTCTTAATGACTATTAAAGAGTGCTATGAATACCAGAGTCCACTTGCGTCTTTTAATAATGCCTTAAAGTTCTCATATTAGAAGGCTTGTTATGTAGCAGGTTATTTGTAAGTCTGTTTTATTTTGGTGGAAGTTTAAAAATTGGCCAAAAATTTTAAGTGAATAACAATATGCTAGCCATACTGATAAACAGAAATCGCACATAATAATTGATCTTCACTTTAGCTGTGAACATCTTTGCATCACAGGTGAAAAGAGAGTACTGTCCGTTGTAAAATCATTACCAGCATAAAGAGTTCATACTGATTCCTTGGAGAAAAGGACACCCTTTTTTTCCGTTACTGACCTTCTAACAGTTCTGTAACTGAGACACTGATCCCATTCTCCAGAGATAGGTACTGATTATGTTTAGTCACTACATCTGTTATATTTACAATAAGTGATTCTCAAACAACACTTTAACTTGTAGCATAATATGGCTTTGTATTATTTATCCAGTGTGTTATTTTTATATTGATTTGTAAAATTTAAAAATTACTGGATATGCTTATGAATGTGTATGTTTAGTGTTTTATTTATTTTTGAGAGAGAGCAAGCGAGCACGCGCACACGTGTGTATGCAAGCAGGGGGGCGGGTGGGGAGAGACACGGGGAGGGAGAGGGAGAGGGAGACAGAGAATCCAAAGCAGGCTCCAGGCTCTGAGCCGGCAGTGCAGAGCCTGATGCAGGGCTCGAACTCATGAACCATGAGATTATTACCTGAGCTGAGGTCAGACGCTTAACCGAGTGAGCCACCTAGGCTCCCCCCAGGAGGAATTTTTAGTAACCTAATAGTAGTTTTGTTACTATACACTTTTCATATATTGGTCTTTCTCTGTTGGCCTGAAAATGGGTGGGGCACAAAAAGTAGAAGCCTGTTTATAAGTGAAAGAATGGCAAAATTTTTGAAGTGTCTGGTTTGGTGATCAGATTTCTCAGATATTATGGGATGGTTTCAGTTATTTAAAATAGATATGTATATTTGAAGCTTAAATAATAGTTCTTTTTATGCTAATAAAATAAATATATTAGTGTTCTTACTTGCTTTTGTACATTAGATTAACCCAGTAATATACCTCTCTGTTGGCCAACTATATGTATCAAAACAGTATTGTGTATGTATTTTTAAATTTTTCTTGAAAGAATTTAATTCAGTAAGCTTAGTCTGTAATCAAGAGAGTTGCTGGAAAAATTATAAAACAGTAAATTTGAAGCCAGAGCTGAAGGTGGGTAATTGAAACAAATAAGTGAATTACATGTTTGAACTCAAGTATCAGTTTTCATAGGAATGGTAAAAACCATTAGAGAAAGTAGTTAGGTAGATAGGAAAATCCTTGTATAAAGAATGTGTTCATTTTAACTTTTCTTTGTCAACATTCTATTTGTTATAGCCATGTTATTTTGAAAGCTGCCTTGTAAACAAGGATCTTTTTTTTCCTCAAGCCACGGTTAACTATGCTATTCAGTAAGCATGCAGTTACCCTACTGGCCACTAGATGGAGATCCTGTCTCATTGCTAGCAATATTTGGTTTAAAAAAAAAAAAAGTATGAATGTAGAATGTTCCTTTAGGGTACCTCACCCTCACCTCATCTTGATACCATTTTGGGAAATGACATTCTCCTATTTTCAGAAAACATCACTGAGAATATTAACTTACTTGCCATTAATGTAATGGAACAATCAGGGATGCCTGGGTGGCTCAGTTGGTTATACATCTGACTCTTCACTTTAGCTCAGGTCATGATCCCAGGGTCATAGGGTGTAGCCCTACATCAGGCTCTGCACTGAGCGTTAAGCCTGCTTAAGATTCATATTCTCTCTCTGTCTCCCTCCCTCCCTCCCCCCTTTTCCTCCCCCCTCCCCCATCCCTCTCCTGCTCATACTCTTTTTTCTCTCTCTGTAAAAAAAAAAAAAAAAAAAAATCCTTTATCAGTATCATAAAATCTGTACCATTTTAGTGCTGGTTTCATAGCATGGAGGTAAATACAATTTCAGAAAGGGAAACTTGAGTTTTCCTGTTCATTCCCTGCCAATATACAGACTAGGAAGGGACAAATGAGAAAAATGAAATCCAGAGACATTTAGTCAGTTGCCCGGGTTTAACTCTTTAGCAGTAATATGGCTATTACCAAACTCAAAAATTTTCAAATCTGAAGGAAAGCCATAAGTGGATTTTTCAGTATGGAAAAGAGAAATGAATAAACATGATAGGTTAGAGGAAGGTAGAAATGAGAAAACAAGTACAGGACTTTCTTTTGGGAACATTATAAGGTACCTGTTTGGCTGTTTGTTTTAGCTAAGTGATGGTATATACTAATACGAAAATTTTGTCATTTTCACAGCGTTGGTTTGCTGGTTCCATAACTACCTATAGTGGAACAAAACCCATTAGTGCAAGCTGTATTAAACCATCTGATTTTCCTCACACTGGAGTTATGTGTTTAGGTTCTTATCGTGTCTTATCTTTTGTTATATTTCTCAGAAAGTTTAATCTCATGAGTATACTAGTTGAAAATAAAGTTAATTTTCTTGTTATGGCAAATGTCTTAATTTAAATATGACCACATTTTTTAAAACCCAAAGTTATTACTATAAAGTTAATTCAAAGTAAATGTACAATTGGAAGTGTACCCATCTTTCCTTTTTTTTTTTTTTTTTTTTTTCCCCTTTTTTCCCCTATCCATCTTTCTGGTCTTAAGGGCAGTAAATTCAGGAGGGCCTATTGTTTAAAAGCTTGAATATTACATTAGTTTTGTACCGAGAAAAGATAATAGTTTATCAATAAAAAGTATGCAATTTTATCATTTGTAAAAAGTTACTTTGTTGATACAACTTGTCTGAGAACAAATAAGTAGAAATTATTGAGCCATTATGACACATAATACTTAACTTTATATCCTTACTTATAGTTTTCTTTGTAATAGTTTACTTGAAGCTTTTGAGTTGTGTTGTGTATGCCATTTCTTTGCACTCTTTTAATAAACAGTCTGTCAGAAAGGGGTAAAAATTTTAAGATACTTCTGCTAAGTAGAATTGCATGCCATTTGGTTTTTAATCCCAAACTGTTATAATATGGCCCTAGTTTTCTTGAAAATTAGCTGAGGAGTACAAAATAAAATCTAGAATGCTTGCCTATATTTAGTGTATCTATTTTCTACAAAAACAAGATACTTTCAGGACCTGTCTACCATTTCATTCTTTTTTTTTTTCTTTTAATTTTTTCTAATGTTTGCTTATTTTTTGAGAGAAAGAGAGTGTATGCAAGCAGAGGAAGGGCAGAGAGAGAGGGAGACACAGAATCCGAAGCAGGCTCCAGGCTCTGAGCTGACAGCACAGAGCCCGACGCGGGGCTCGAACTCCCGAGCCGCAAGATCATGACCTGAGCTGAAGTCAGACACTTAACTGAATGAGCCACGCAAGCACCCCTCTACCATTTCATTCTTGGTTAAAGAGTACAGAATGCCAAGATTTTGATCATATTATTGTCCACTCAGTGTGTCTTGCACATAAGCGTTCATCAACAAATGTTAGTTCCCTTTATCTGGAATTCTCATCTTTGTCAAAGGCATCCTATATGCAAATATCTTTGGTGTAGAATACATCACTCTCTCTGTTAAATAATTGTACTGGTAATTTTAAAGGGGGAGATGGGGTTGCTTTAATTAAACTTTAAATGGTTTCCCAACTGATCTGATTTGTACCGGTTTGTAAGGATAAAATATCTGCAACACTGCAGAGATACCTTACTTGATCAACCACAGTAAAGCGATCCTTCCTTCCTGTTAGTTGCCAGTGTACCTAATGCTTATATTTTCACTTCTCACGTTGTAGTGCTGTTATAGTATAAACTTTCTTAATGAATCCACCTAACCACTTGCCAAATTAAACATAACTCTCTAGTTCTTTTATAAACAGCTCAACTTGTATATGTATATTTCTCTTCTCAATAGTTAAATTGTAAACCTGTTAAAAGTTGTGTTTGTTTCCAAATTTATTTATGCCTCTATTGCCATTACATAATTCAATATTACACAAACTGGATGTTTATATAACAAATTTAGAATACTTTTTTTAAAGACGCCATAAAAAAGGAATTGACTAAAACAATCAATTAATTAGGTTTACATTGAGAAACTATAAAATATATCATATACATACGTATTTCCCCAGTAGAATGCCCTTCCAGCTGGGTAGAGCCCTTCCTGACTTGTGTAAGAAACATACGTACTTTGATCCTATGCCAAAAATCTTTGATACTTTGATGTGGGTTTCTCTGTATTTCATTCTTTTTGTCTACTGGCTGGCTTAACTGCCGACTTAAGCCAGCATTCAGCATTTCTAGGGTTGACATGAATCCCCAAAATAATTTGTTGGCTAAGGCTCAGTTGAGGAGTATGAATTCAATAAATTAAATAATTGGCAAACTGCAAGGGAGAGGAAATATTGTGTATGAATTATTATATGCAAAAGTTACTTTTATCAAAGTATTTGTATGAAGTCTATTGATGTTTCTGTTATAGCACTTATATATGATAGTGTTACTTATATCAAATTCATAGCTATGCAGTAAAACACCTTCTAATTGTTTGTTAATGGACAAATAGTTCTCATGCTGTGTGCTCACTTAAGGTACCCTTTTAGTAATTTTCATTTGCAAGTAACTTTCTAAAAATTTTTTTTTTAAGTTTATTAGAGAGAGCAAGCACAATCGTGCAAGAACAGGGAAGGGACGGTAGGGGGCTTTGGAGAGAGAGAGAGAGAGAGAGAGAGAGAGAGAGAGAGAGAGAGAGAGAGAGAATGAATCCCAAGCAGGCTCTGTGCTGACAGAGCTCCCATCGTGAGGTTGTCTCACAAACCGTGAGATCATGACCTGAGCCGAAATCAAGAGTTGGACACTTAATCTACTGAGCCACCAGGTGCCCCTCATTTGCAAGCATCTTGATTGCAAAGGCATGTTTTGTTTATAAATATGCAGTAATATCAAAGAATAGTTTTCAGTTTATTTATTGAGTTACATTTTAGTGAGAATTCTGGGTGAAAAAATTCTCTCTTACTTTACTGTACCCAGTGTTTATTTCAGCATTTTGTTTTGTTTTGTTAACATTTATGTATTTAAAAAAATTTTTTTAACATGTATTTATTTTTTGAGAGAGAGAGCGCAAAAGGGAGAAGGGCAGAGAGAGAGAGGGAGACACAGAATCCAAAGCAGGCTCCAGGCTCCAGGCTGTCAACACAGAGCCCTATGCGGGGCTCAAACCTACGAACCGTGAGATCATGACCTGAGCCAAAGTCGGACGCTTAACCAACTGAGCCACCCAGGCTTCCCAACATTTATTTATTTTTGAGAGACAGAGAGACAGAGCATGAACAGGGGAGGGGCAGAGAGAGATAGGGAGACACAAATTCCAGAGCAGGCTCCAGGCTCTGAGCTGTCAGCACAGAGCCTGGTGCAGGGCTCGAATCAATGAACCGTGAGATTGTGACTTGAGCCAAAGTCAGATGCCTGACTGAGCAACCCAGGTGCCCCCTCAGCATTTGTTTTTAACTATGTTTTGCTCAAATATAATTTCTACAACTTGATCTTTTAGAGGAGAAAATATAGTTTTAGTTGGGAAGGATTTTAACTGTAAAAGTCAAATTATCAGATCACTACTAAAAAAATGTAATTAGTTTGCCAAGCATAATATATTTGTTATGTAATTATCTTTTTTATTTTATTTTTTTATTTTTTAATGTATCCTGTTTAACCCAATGTATCCCAAATATTATCATTTTAATATGTATCAATATAAAATTCTTTTTTTTTAATTTTATTTTTTATTTTTTAAAATTTAGATCCAAATTAGTTAGCATATAGTGAAACAATGATTTCTGGAATAGATTTTTTAATGCCCCTTACCCATTTAGCCCATCCCCCCTCCCACCACCCCTCCAGTAACCCTCAGTTTGTTCTCGATATTTATGAGTCTCTTCTGTTTTGTCCCCCTCCCTGTTTTTATATTATTTTTGTTTCCCTTCCCTTATGTTCATCTGTTTTGTCTCTTAAAGTCCTCATATGAGTGAAGTCATATGATTTTTGTCTTTCTCTGACTAATTTCACTTAGCATAATACCCTCCAGTTCCATCCGTGTAGTTGCAAATGGCAAGATTTCCTTCTTTTTGATTGCCCAGTAATACTCCAGTGTGTGTGTGTGTGTGTGTGTGTGTGTGTGTGTGTGTGTGTGTGTGTGTGTACACACCACATCTTCTCTATCCATTCATCCATCAATGGACATTTGGACTCTTTCCATACTTTGGCTGTTTTTGATAGTGCTGCTATAAACATTGGGGTGCATGTGTCCCTTCAAAATAGCACACCTGTATCCTGTGGATAAATGCCTAGTAGTGCAATTGCTGGGTCATAGGGTAGTTCTTTTTTTAGTTTTTGAGGAACCTCCATACTGTTTTCCAGAGTGGCTGCACCAGCTTGCATTCCCAGTGATTGTCTTTTAAGATATGAACATTACCCACATTACTTTGTATGGTTATTAATTGCAAATAATTATAGATTAAAATTCAGTATTTAATTACTAAAAGGATTTATAATTTACAGAGAAATAATTTAAAGATCTCTGATTCTTTCTGTATGATATTTCCTTGAAATATATAGGATGATTTTATGTGTCAGATTAGGCAAAGTAAGTGGATAAATTCCTTAATTGAAAATTAAATATTTGAGAGACACCTGGGCGGCTCATTTGATTGAGCAACAGACTTTGCCTCAGGTCATGATCTCATAGTTTGTGAGTTGGAGCCCTGCATTGGGCTGTCTGCTGTCAGCACAGAGAATGCCTCGGGTCCTCTGTCCGCTTCTCTCTCTTTGCCTCTCTCTAGCTTGCACTCTCTCTCAAAAATAAGCATTTAAAAAAATGTTAAATAAAATTAAATATTTGAATAATGAATGTATTTAGTTTTCACATTAGTTTTGAGTTCACTTAATACTCTGTAAACAAATATTTTATTCAATTGAGTTGAAGTTTTTGCACATTTTATTTTTTTATTTTTTTTTTAAATTTTTTTCTTTTTTCAACGTTTTTATTTATTTTTGGGACAGAGAGAGGCAGAGCATGAACGGGGGAGGGGCACAGAGAGGGAGACACAGAATCGGAAACAGGCTCCAGGCTCCGAGCCATCAGCCCAGAGCCTGACGCGGGGCTCGAACTCACGGACCGCGAGATCGTGACCTGGCTGAAGTCGGACGCTTAACCGACTGCGCCACCCAGGCGCCCCGGTTTTTGCACATTTTAGGTGTCTATTTTGTTTTTGTTTTTACTGAAATTCATCAGAGAAATAAAGTCAGCACGTGCTGATGACTCATCAGAAAAAAACAAGATACTTTTCTTACATAGTGTTCATTTTCTATGTAATCTTACAGTTAGAATTGCTTAACTACCAGAAAATCATTTTAAAGTATGCATTTCTTTTGGGATATTAAATATAAATCCAGAGGAAGATAGTGATTTTGAAAATCTTGTGTTTATTTATGCTGACTAAATCTTTATTTTGCTTTACATTTTGTTGGTCTTACTTTCCATACTGACTAAATTTCCCTTTCCTATATTAGGTAAATAGGTAGGAGCTTAAAGAAAACCTATTTAAATGCAATTTGATTATAAACAATATATTCAACATGTACGTTGAGAAAAAATGTCTATGGCATTTTTGCTTTTGTGTCTTGTTTATATTGCCAAGTCATGTATGTTTTCTGGCAGTAAATCTTGGTCGTCCATAGTCATCGCCACGCTTAGAACAAGGCATTTACCCTGGAATGTGTGTCATAGTTCTCTGGAAATGGACTTTTAAAGGATATTCTTAGAAATCATTCTTATTAGAGCTGGCTTTGGTCTTGAATGCAGCCCCATGAAAAAGATCATCAGAGTGTGGTATAGAAATAAAACAAGAACAATTACCAAGAGATGAACTATTGTCCCGTGATGCCTAATATGGCCGAGATAGGCTCTTCTTTTTCTTCTTTCTTTTCTTGCTTCTTAAGTGTAGATTGCCGGATATGTTAATATCTCTTAGAATTTGACATTAAAATTAACGCGCTTGTTTATGTAACTAATTATTATCAGGAAAAAAGCAAACATACAAAAACTTGACATTTTAAGAGCAAAATACATAAGAAATGATACAGTAATGAAATTTAAAGTTCTTTGTAAATCGGACCCAGAGTTTTATGTCTCACACGGTGAAAACGATTCTCAGTCTCATTGTCCGTTGCTGATTACCTTGTCTCCACAGCTTTTGCTTCCATTTCTCATTTGAAGAGAATATATTTTATTTTCATAATTTAAGATTCTCAGTTGTCCCTTCCCACTGCTAACTTAAGTGAATGAAACGTCATTTGAATAAAAGGAAATACCATGTTTCATTTACTTAAAAGAGCTGTTTTATTTTCTCTATTCCCGTTTATTTTTAGATTTAAAAAAATTTTAATTAACAGTCATACATGTGCTTGCAAATTTGTCATATCTTTTTTCCCGACTCCTTTTTATTGAGTTTTAGTATGCTGAGCTGGCCTCGGCATTATTCTTATAATGGACAGGTGGTTTCTTATTTTGTGGTTTTTCCTGTTTTTTTGTAACTTAGAACCATTTAATAATTATTATTTAAAAAAATCATTGTGCCCTGGGGTGCCTAGGTGGCTCAGTTGGTTAAGCATCTGACTTCAGCCTAGGTCATGATCTCGCAGTTTGTGAGTTCGAGCTTCACATCAGGCTCTGTGCTGACAGCTCAGAGCTGAGCCTGCTTCAGATTCTGTGTCTTCCTCTCTGCCTCTCCTCCACTCATGCTCACTTGCTCTCTAGCTCTCTCTCTCTCTCTCAAAAATAAACATTAAAAAGCATTTTTTTTCAATCATTGTGTCTTGGGTTAGTTATATTCTTGTATAAAATACTATGGTTTTTTTGTAGCTTGTTTTTTAAACTAATTTACTTTATTTTGGGGTGCTCCTGGATGGCTCACTTGGTTAAGTGACCAACTCTGCATCTCAGTTCAGGTCATGATCTCATGCTTCTTGAGTTTGCAAAGCCCCGTATCAAACTCGGCAATGACAGCATGGAGTCGGCTTGGAATTCTGTCTTTCCCTCTTTCTCTGTCCTGCCCTGGTGTATGCACACACTCTCTCCTTAAAATGTATAAGCCAAAAAAAAATGTGTGTGTGTGTGTGTGTGTGTGTGTGTGTGTGTGTGCGCGCGCGCACGCGTGCACCGTGCTTTTTAAAGCAGTTGTACAGCTTTACATAAACATTGGGTTCTGTATATTCCCTCTCTCTTCTACTCAGTATCCTCTGTTACTTCTATCTTGCATTAGTGTGGTACATGTTACAATTGATGGAATAATAATGATACATTGTTTTTAACTAAAGTCAGTAGTTTACATTAGTGTTCACTCTCTCTTGGACATTTCTGTGGATTTTGACAAATGCATAGTGTCCTGCATTCCACCATTATAGTATCACACAAAGTAGATTCCACTCACTTCCCTAAGAAACTCCCTGTGTTCCCCCCTATTCATCCCAGACTGTCCCTCATCCCCCAAAACCTCTGGTAACTTTTTTACAGGCTCCAGTTTTTCCTTTTCCAAAATGTCGTATAGTTGGAATTATACAGTATATAACCTTGTCAAATTGGCTTTCACTGAGTTATTCTTTTGCTGAGCAACATGTATTTGAGTTTCCTCCATGTCATTTTGTGACTTGAAAGCTTGGATAGTCAACAATTTAACAGTTCACCTTTTGAAAGACATCTTGGTTGTTTCCAGGTCTTGGCAGTTATGAATAAAGCTGCTGTAAATCTTCATGTACAGATTTTTGTTAAATTTTTTGTTCCATTGACCTATTTGTTATTTTGCCAATACTACATTATCTTGATTATCGTTAACTTTATAGTGAGTCTTAAAGTCTGCTTTTAGCAGCTCTTTGACTTCTTTTTAAGTATTATACTGGCTATTTTGAGTATTTTGCCTTTCTGTATAAATTTTAGAATTGGTTGGTACCCACAAAATAAGTTACTGGGGTTTTTGTTGTAATTTATATTCTTCTTTTTCTCTTTGAATGTTACAAGGAAGCAGGCTGGGAAGAATAAAACACTGTGTGCTGTACTTCATTAAATGAGTTTATAAAATAGCACAATTGGAAATCTTTGGATAACTGGCCATATTTATATCAGTGTAAATTCTAATGTGTCCAGTACTTAAGTGTCGAAATGGAAGCTATTCAGAATTTTAGTGGAAGATGGAAGATAAGCTTAAGCTTCATTTCTTTTGCTGACTCCGAGACGAAAGAAGCTGTATAAGTCACATTTGTGTCTCTCTCTTCATATATTTGAAAACTAAGATGACATATTAGGGAAAATGTTCATAAAACTTTTTCTTTTCCTCATATACAAAGCAGTATTATAAAGCAATTGAAAAAAATAAATACCCCAGAAGGAAAAAGTGGAAATGGTATGTGAATAAGTAATTAAGAAGTTTTTCATAACAGTTCTATTGAGGATAATTCACTTACTGTACAATTCATGTACTTTTGATGAGTTTTGACATATTCACAGATAGGTGCAGCCATCACCACCTTTAGAGAGGGATTACTTCTAGAATTAGTTTGTGGTTTCAGTGAATTGTTGATAATGCAATCAGAGTCATTTCCTGTATTACTTAGTTATATTCCAATTTTAGAAAGGAAAATGACTACACTGTTTATAATTGCTATTTTCATTTGGGGATTAGCAATCAGTGTACTGTAATTTACACCTTTATTCTTAAAAATTGATCTGTGAGGAGTTACTGTTACACTGTTTGGAAATGTGCTTTTTCATTTTAAAATTTCCTTTGTCAAATTATTTCTTCATATTCTTTGGATCAAATAGTTTATATTTCAGAACATTTTAGGTTTAGTTCAGTAGGGTTGTTTTCTTTTAATAAAAACACAATATTGCCTCAATTATTTTAAGAACAAAATTGGTGTTTATTTTTAGTCGTGTTGATTAACCTGGCTAAGTGTCTTGTTATTAAACTTCTAAGACAGTTTTGTGGATATATGATAACCTCCTGTCACTTTACTGTTTGGAGTCATTTCAGTGTGATGTGATTTGGTATATAATTTAGTTTACTGCTTCTGTAATGTGAGATTATATGTTACTAATTACTTAGAAAAAAGCCATGCTTTGTTGTATTAGATTTAATTTTTCCAGCAGTAGAATGTTGCATAGCAATGGAGGATGAATTATCTGGAGGTAATGTAATGTGGAGCATAAATTGCATTCATAAAATTTTATTCAAAAGACAGTAAGGAAAAACACCAAATTCTGAGCAAAGTCTATAAGTATACATAATAACATTGGAAAACAAAATTCTATTCCTTAATGAACACACTGTCTAAAATAATAAGTATTTTCTTTCTTATACAGAGGTCAGAATAATTTTTAAACTAGAAATAATATATATTGTCTGTTGCTTATTCTGTGACAAGATCATAGCTGAAGTGTTTATATATCTTAAGTTCTTTAAATCATCTATGTGTTATCAAGTTTTATGACCTAGTAATTACTAAATTATCTCCTTTTGTCAATAAAATATTTACTGCATGACGGATACTCTGATAAACCATTATAAAATAGTTCAAACTGGTATATGATGAAAAGTAATTCACCCTGATATTTGCCCCCCCCCAACCCTAGTTCTTCTTTCTAGGTGAAAGTACCGTTAATTAATATTATCAGTATTCTGTATCTAACTATATAAGTATATCCAGTACATGTATGTATCACTGGTTTTTAAATAAACCTGAAACAAACTATTCATGCTGTTTTAAATGTAATCTAGAGATTATTTCTTTCACTCTATATGATATCTACACCTCGCGGAGAAAGACTCATCTCTTTGGGTAGAGCCCATACCCACATAGTTTTCATGGCTTATGTAGGTAAGCATAATATAAGGACTTTGGCATTTGAAGAAGGTATTATCTGAGAGAATTTTTCACTATAATGGAAACATTCTATATGTTTCACTCTGATGGAAACATTCTGTTGTCCAGTATGGAGTCATGTGAATGTTGATCACTTGAAATGTGGCTAGTACAGTTAAGGACAGAATTTTTAATTCTTTCCATTTTTTTTTTTTAATTTTTTTTTTCAACGTTTATTTATTTTTGGGACAGAGAGAGACAGAGCATGAACGGGGGAGGGGCAGAGAGAGAGGGAGACACAGAATCGGAAACAGGCTCCAGGCTCTGAGCCATCAGCCCAGAGTCCGACGCGGGGGCTCGAACTCACGGACCGCGAGATCGTGACCTGGCTGAAGTCGGACGCTCAACCGACTGCGCCACCCAGGCGCCCCTAATTCTTTCCATTTTAATGAAAGTTAAATAGCCATGTGTGGCCAGTGGTTACCCTATTGAACAACACAGGAGGCATCACAGTATAATGAAAAAGCTCTAGAGTTAAATGTACCTCAGTGTCATTGTTCTTGCTATTTTCTATTTAGCTGATGGTACATGTTATTAAATCTTAGCTTCTCATACACACAATGAGGACTGTAGTTCCTTTTCCTAAAAGTTATACACACACAGAATATCGTGTAGAAAAAGGATTAGATGTATGTATACCAAAGTGATATGCCTGGTGAATGAGTGGACAAGGAGAGAAATGGTCAAAGTAGACTGTAGCCTTATCAGCAATGTTTTACGATTTGTCAGGATAATCAGTGTGAGATGTTACTCATGTATATAACATTTATGTTTAGAAATTCATCTTTTTCCTCTAAGTATTCCTATGTAGTTTCCCAGCTATAAAAAAGCAAATATAGGGGCGCCTGGGTGGCGCAGTCGGTTAAGCGTCCGACTTCAGCCAGGTCACGTTCTCACGGTCCGGGAGTTCGAGCCCCACATCAGGCTCTGGGCTGATGGCTCAGAGCCTGGAGCCTGTTTCCGATTCTGTGTCTCCCTCTCTCTCTGCCCCTCCCCCATTCATGCTCTGTCTCTCTCTGTCCCAAAAATAAAATAAAAATGTTGAAAAAAAAATTTTAAAAAAGCAAATATATTTGAGTTTCTTTTTACATAAATGTCATCTTTATGTATTATTTTACAACTTACTTCACTCAAGTATAGGTATAGGAGATCTATATTCTTTTCAAATTCTACGTAGGATACAATCATTTAGATATTATTGTGTATTTAATCCTTTATTGCTCTTAGGGTGCTTCCTACCTTCAGTATTATATGCTGTAAAAACAGTATTATATTACTCACCCTTGTTTTATAGGTGTATAGTAACAAATGGTATTGCTAAGTCATAGAATATGGGCATTAAATAGTGCCAGATTGGTTATCAGGTTGCATATATATCTGTTTATGGAAATCTGGCTTTCTCATATCCTCACAAGAATTAATGTTGTATTTTATGCCTATTGATTAGTAACTTTGGGTTTTAACTTGGATTTCCTTGAAAACTGGAGTGTACTATGTTATACCATAAAATTGTAGTAAGCTGTAACATTAGGTCATAGGTTGGAAAAAAGGCTTTAAACCTAACCAAGTATGTATGGAAATTTTATGTATGATTAAGATGGAGAGTAAAATTTCAAAGGAAGGCCAGAATGAGCAGTCCTACTTTCCTGCCTCTGTCCTCTGCATCACCATCGGAAGGTGTGGAACGAGGACCGACTCCTCCATCACTCTGAAGAGCCTCCCTGTTTGTCATTAGACCGTCACAACTGATTTTATAGAGTTGAGAATTCCTATGCCGCATCTCCCCATACTCTAATCTCAGTATAGGTCTGTGGGCAGTGAACCAATTTCTGCCTCCAGTAGGTACTCCTCCACTTCTCCTTCCCGGTTTCAGTCTTTGTGTGTGTAGCAGTCAGAGTCCCTGTTAGCATCTGAAAATTTTTTTTTACTCATTTGCCCTCTACATAGAATGTAAGCTACATGAGAGCAGGGATTTTTGTTTATTTTCTTCACTGCTGTATTCTCAGCCTGTCAAGCAGCATGTTTTCAGTGAATATTTATGGCATAACTTTATTCAGTAACTGGGATGGGAAAAAAGTTGTTAGGGTATCTGGCCGGCTTAGTAGAACACGCAACCCTTGATCTCAGGGTCATGAGTTCAAGCCCCACACTGAGTGTAGAGCTTACTTTAAAAAAAAAAAAAAAAAAAAGAGTCTCGCTGTTGTGGGATTGAGCCTGAGTCAGGCTCTATGCTGGGTGGAGCCTTTTTGGAGATGCTCTCTCACTCTCTGCAGGCATTCTCTCTCTCTCTCTCTCTCTCTCTCTCAAAATAAATAAATACACTTAAAAAAAAACAGTTACGGTTTGCACTGTCAGTGCAGAGCCCCATATACAGGGCTCAGTCTCACAAACCATGAGATCATGACCTGAGCTAAAATGAGTCAGCCGCTTAACCGACTGAACCACGTAGGTGCCCCTGTTAAAGTCTTTATCTCACATGATCACAAAAGTAAATTCCAGTTGGAAGAAAACTACAAAACCTAGCAAAACAACTTATAAAAATTGTAGATGTGGTATATGTTCTTAGAGTGGGGCATTTATTCTTCAATACATGTGCTTTTAAGAAAACATTGGAGGGGTGCTTGGGTGGCTAGGTCAGTTAAGCATCAGGCTCCACCCTGAGCATGGAACCTGCTTAAGATTCACCTCTCCCTCAAGCACCGCGCACATGCGCGCTCAATCTCTCTCTCAAAAAAATAAATAAAACATTTGAACTAATGATTATTATACTTAGCACGTGGTGCTTCATAAACATCGGCATTAGCTCATTTACCAAGTAACCAATCAATCTTAAGATCTGAGTAGAAGCTACGTGGCTGTGGACTTTTATCTTGCACATGTTCTCACTTTATGCTTTTCCCTTTCCTTTTACAGTTCTTGATATGGCAAGACATGTGCCACTCTATCGAGCTCTGCTGGAATTGCTCCGGGCCATTGCTTCTTGTACATCCATGGTGCCCCTACTGTTGCCTCTTTCTACAGAGAATGGTGAAGAGGAAGAAGAACAGTCAGAGTGCCAGACTTCTGTTGGTACATTATTAGCCAAAATGAAGACGTGTGTTGATACCTACACCAACCGTTTAAGGTAGTATACTTGGTTCATTGCTCTCGATCGTGCCCCTAAGAATCTTTTGAAACTAACTTTGTGGGTTTTCTTAAATGACATGTGCTGATTAAACACATATGCACACAAGCAAGATATAAAACTACAAAGAAAAAGTATCCACCAAATCCTACACTCAGAAACATTTATTTACATTGGCTTATCAGACATCTGCTTGTGCAGTCTTAGGGCTTTAGGTATAGAGTTTTTCTTAAATTCTGTCATATTGTACTGATTATACAGATGGATGCTAGTTTTAGTCCATATTGAGGACAAAGACACCTTTCAGTGTCTGTAAATACATTTGGGCTGACATTGTTTTTAATACTACCAATTATGCGTAGCATAGAGATGCTATGTTTTACTTAACCATCTGTTAGTGGACATTTGGGCTTTTTTCATTTTATGAACTCAGACATACGTCTTTTGAGGCTTGTAGAAATCTCCACACAGTAGATTCATAGAAATAGAATTGTTGGATTTATGGATTACTCCTGTTTCATTGTGATACATGCTATAATTCATGCTATAATCTTTTTTTAGAAGTGAGAAGATTCAGTATTTATTTCTCGAAGTTATAATAAAGTTAGTATTTATCTTCTTGGTAAATTTAATTATTTAATGAATGTTTGGCTTAAGTTTATACCTCATTAGATTCACATGATGAGTTCTGAAAACAAAAACTCTTTTTAAGTTACCTGGCAAACCTTTTTCTTTCTCTTAGCAGAATCTGTTCAGTGGTTATCTGTTTTACGTAGATGGCCAAATTCTGGTTTTTAGAGCATTTATACTGCAAATGGGAGTTTATTCTTTTGTCAGTGGTCTTTTGAGTCAATTAATGTTCTTTACCATCTTTACAATATATTCTACCTATTCTCACGTATTTTTTTAAGATAATAAATTTGAGAAACACAGTAGACGTCAAGCAATGGCAGAGATTTGGTCACTGGAAGAATAATTTTTTCAGGGAGGAGTCAGCTGCTGAGATAATCCTGACTGTTCATTTATTGTATTGTCACTATCACTTTTAAAGCTAGTGGCTCACCGACTTTAGCCAGGTCACGATCTCGCGTTCCGTGAGTTCGAGCCCCGCGTCGGGCTCTGGGCTGATGGCTCAGAGCCTGGAGCCTGTTTCCGATTCTGTGTCTCCCTCTCTCTCTGCCCCTCGCCCGTTCATGCTCTGTCTCTCTCTCTGTCCCAAAAATAAATAAACGTTGAAAAAAAAAAATTTTTAAAAAAAATAAAGCTAGTGGCTCACTACCAGGCAGTAAAAATCATAATTTGGACAAAAGATTAAAGAAGAGCCAGTTGGTGGAAACAAAAGAGCTGTAGGTTCATACTACTCTTTCACCAGGGAAGGACAATGTAAAGGTATATTTTCTTTGATAGTGAGATAGTTTCTGTTGTAGAAAAGAGAACATTATGTTTGGTCCCAACCTTCATCGTGTCAGAAATCTAACTGGTAATCTAGGCAGCTGGTATAATTACCTAAACAAGGTGTCATGTCATAATTGAACTGAAGGTCTAATTTTCTAATTGAGCTAATGTCTCATTGAGAAACTTCTAATTGATCATCCCATCTCTACCCTGGTCATCTCTGTTCCTTATTGTACAATAAACATACAGTTCTTGACAAAGCATTTAATATAAAATATGCAGAGCTTTTGAGTATTTTTAGGGGGAATCTTGCCCTGTGTTTTTTTAGAGGGATCTTGCCCTGTGTTTCTGTACCTCATATTTTTGTGTTTTGAGATGTATTGAAATTTTTTATGAAATGGAGTGTTTTTTTCCCAGGAGTATTCTATTTCTTAGATGAAAAAATTGCATAAAGATTAGGAATGTAGTTATAATTATCACTTTCATTAAAAATAATAATCACAAATTTATGACAGTCTAAATGTGAAAATAAGACCATTAAAATATGGACAACTCTATATTATGTATTTCCTTAAGCTATAATTTCTGTTGGATCCTGCAAAAATGAAGTTACAGTGTATTGAGTTCTAAGGTAATTACAGAAGATGCAGTGATTGGAATTAGTATGCCTAGAGTAGCCTTTTTGTTGCTTTTCCTAAGTTAATATATTTCCTGCCTCCATAACATACGCAGTATAATTTTTTAAAAGTAAACTTGACTTCTGTATAAACTGTATTCATGATTCACTGTAAAAATTTAATTTCAGATAGATAATAACAAGTGTCATTTGACTGGAGCTTTGGTTTTCTGCTTTTCCTACTGGAAAAAAAAAATTATTCTTCAAATTCTTTCCTTCCTTCTTCAGTAAGAAAAAAATGGTACTTCACACTCTAAATTTTTTGTCACCAAAACATGTATGTAAAAGATCATAATGACTGTTCAGAGCTCATTTTATTTATGTTGTTTTATCTTTATGGTGACTCTGCAATAGCTATTTTTAATAGCTCTGCTTTAGTAATGTAGAAACAATGCTAGTGACTTTTACCTTAGGATTTGAGTATTCTTCTTAGTCAAGATTGTTCATGATATCTGTTATATTTTACAGCCTCTGTTAGAAAAAGAAACCATCAAAGACATACATGTTATAACATCCCTACTTGCCTTTTGAGGTTTGGTACATTGAGAATTCATTTTCCACTTCACACAGAGAGGGTAAAATCTATTCTCTTCCAGACTGTCAAGACCTAAGATGTATTTCTTTTTATATTTTCGTAATGATAGAACTCTAATAAAGTGAGCAGAATTGTCCAGTTTCCTTAAAGAGTTTATACCCACAGAAATTGGCTAAGTTCAATTTTAACACTGTTTGAAAGTATAAAACTTCCCCTCTCCCCACCTGCCTACTTGATCCCAACTGCATTTTTTTTTTTTTTTTTTTAACCAGGATACTTTTGAGAAAACAATGGTCAAGGCAAATATGTTCTGTTCATTGATCACTTTTAGTATATGTTTTGTGGCATTATCAGGGTTTGGAGCTGTGACTTTATTTTTTTTTTTAATTTTTTTTTTCAACGTTTATTTATTTGGGACAGAGAGAGACAGAGCATGAACGGGGGAGGGGCAGAGAGAGAGGGAGACACAGAATCGGAAACAGGCTCCAGGCTCTGAGCCATCAGCCCAGAGCCTGACGCGGGGCTTGAACTCACGGACCGCGAGATCGTGACCTGGCTGAAGTCGGACGCTTAACCGACTGTGCCACCCAGGCGCCCCGGAGCTGTGACTTTAAAAATAATGTGTAGGTGTACCTCCGCTCAGAAAATGTTTATGTTCTTTTTGTCTCTGCTCTCAATAAAAAATGTAAGGACGAATAAAGTACATCTTTTTAGTATGGTTTTTTTTTTTTTTTTTAAGTTAAAGCAAGTACTTATTATGTTTATATATTTTATTTATATACTTTATTTCCTCATTTTTCCCTCGTTATGTCTTGTTAACTTCTCATATGTTACTTTTTTTAAACCAAGCATACACAAAGGGAATGCAGTTTTTCCCCTTCGAATGAAATTTGTATCATTTATATGTGACCATTTGTTTATCTTAAATAAAGAAAAAATAGATTTGCTGTGCACTCTGCAGGTCCCTAGATGATGATCGTGGTTACATGTAATGATTTTCATTAAAATTATTTCTTCTGTATATATTTACAATTTTTATCTCCCTTTTGTGGATGAGAGAAATGAGAATGTTTTGCCCCAGTACTGAAAGGAAGTTATTCTCCTGCCGGGAATAACCTGACTGAGATTATTCTGTCCCAACTGATTTTGATCTCAAAATTCAAAGAGTGAAGGAGATGATATAGGTGAGCCGACTCTCCCCCACCCACACTTTGAACCCTTCTGTAAGAGGAAACAGAAAGATACTGTTAAGAAACTGAAAAGGCACATCATTTACCTAATTTGTGCAATAGAAATTTGTGATTATATTTAGGAGTAAGTAGGAATTAGCTAAATGAAGTGTGCAGTGGCCTGCTATACCAAACTGGGAATAATGTTAGCAGTGAAAGAAAGTATCGCATGTTCAGGGAAACCTGAAGAAATTTGGTGTGATTAGGTATGGTATATGCGTGGGAGATGAAACTAGAGATGAAAGCAGGAGCTAGAAGGTGAAGAGGGGTGTATTTACAGTTACTTGCTCTTAAATGTGGTGATGAGCTACTGAAAGGATTTCAGAGATCTGATCGGATTTGCATTACCCACTTTCTGTGTACCCAAAGGCTCGAGTAAGAGTGACTGCTTAGAGGAGGAACTTGAGTTGTTGGCACAGTGGCACGACACCGTGGGAATGCCTTTTACACCTACTAGTTCTGTAATTACTGAGCTGTTGTTATTATATGTGAGATATAATTATATATGCATGTATATATCAATGCACACACATACATATATCTGAAAAGTAGCTTCTGAATCTTAATTTTTAAAGTAATAGACTCTGAGGCATGTTTCAAATTTCCTTCGATTATAATTATACCTGAATTAAAACAATGATCTCTTGTAGGTGAGGATAGTTTGATGACTGGTGGGATTGATATTTAATGAAACCAGAGCACCACTCAGGGAATGAATGTACTTCTAGCTTACTGCATTCCTCTTTCCTGGCTTGAAGTTGACATTCCTTAGGCAGTTGTTAAATATTGACTGTACAGTTTGCATTAAGAGCTTCCTAAAGATGATAATATTCTAGTATTCTTTTATTCATGATTCTATATTTTTATTACTTACCTCCTTTCCTAACCTGTCCTTTCAAGATTCACAGTTTATAATAACTGCATAGGGTTAATTTGAGTCTAATGGTTAACATAGACAAACTGATTAATATTGTTGTAGACTGATTTTTAGTAAGCTTTTAGATTAAGATAAATCAGGGATTAGGAAGCACAAAAGAATGGCCAAAGTGTATCACTTCAAAATAGAGAATTTTACATTCAACACTTTCCTGCTTTTGTCTGAAATAGACAAGATTAAAGGTAATTAGGTATCAGGATTTTTTCAGAAATTGATTTTTTTTAAATATAGATGATATAGGGGCACCTGGGTGGCTCATTCAGTTAAGATCCAACTCTTGATTTTGGCTCAGATCATGATCTCATGATTCTTGAGATTTTTTTGAGATGGAGCCCCACGTCGCCTCTGTGCTCACAACTGGGAGCCTGCTTGGGATTCTCACCCCCCACCCCCACCCCACACCTGCCCTTCCTTCCTCTCCTGCTCACACTTCTATGTGCACTCTCTCTCTCTCTTTCAAAATAAATGAAACATAGATGACATGTTTTGTACATTAGTTCTGTAGCAATTTTAAAGCACACTTCAACTGTGCCTGTAAGTTATGTAATACAATTTTCTACTTAGGTCATTTTCTTCCATTATTTATTACTTAAAACCTAAACAATATTGGAGCGTTTCATGATGCTACCATTAGGAAATTGTGTAGTTTTTTTCTTGTTCATTTGAAACTTTTTATAATAATTTCAGTGAAAACGGGGAAATGGTTAAGCTGTAAATATTGGTGCTATTTAATTTTGCCTCAATAATAGAGTTTATTACTTTATTTCAGAGACATTATTCAAAAGCCACTTTAGTCATCACTTCAATAGAACAAAGGATTTCAAAAGTGATAAAGAGCTCCATTTCCTTTACTTGGTCCTGTGATATACTAGGCACCTGTGAAGAGCAAAAAGTTGAATATTCATCCACACAAGATTAACACTCTAAGTGGAATTAACTCCCTTCGTGGTGGTTAAAATTTTTCATTACCATAAACATTCCATTTCTCAGAAAACCCTTTTTCTTTTTGGCCTAACGCAGAAAAAGTTTACTGGCTTCTCATTTATTTTCTACACAACGTCTTAATTTCTGGCTTTTTTCTTCAGTTTAATGATTTAATGATTTTTGTGGTTAATACTTTTAATTTTTAGGCCTACAAGCAGTGGGAAGAAATAGTTCCCTAGGGACCGAGAGAGAGCGAGAGAGCGAGAGAGAGAGAGAGAGATGGAGAGGAAGTGCATTGAGAATGACAGAGTGTGTCAAAAGTAGAGGGCCAAAGATGTATATACAAGGTGTAAGCAATCTTACCCACGTGCCAAAGACAGTCTGTGATTAGATACTCATTGATGTATAAGTCCAAAGTCACTACCACTCAATTTTATACCAATTATAAAAGATGGGAATCTGGTGAAAGTGAATTTTCATAACTGTCAGATTGATTGTATTCCTTTTGTTCTGCCAGTTTGAAGTATTTTTGCTTAGTATAGTATTTGTGTTACAGCCTCTGTGCTTTCATTGATTTCCTTTTTTGTTTCTTGAGAATTATCCAAACTGCTTTAAATAATGGATTAAGTTTTAATAAATTTAGAGTAGCATGTAGTCATATAAAAATATAAAGAAGTAATAGAACTTTAGCTTCTGTGGAGTGTATACAGTTTCAGAAGTTTTTAAATGTGTATTTATTAGTTTCTCCTGCTGTATGCAGTAGGCAAGAAAATATTTCTTACCGTTGTTTGAAAGAGAATGAAACTACTGCTTAAGAGTTTAACATTAAAAACTTACTAATAGGGGCGCCTGGGTGGCGCAGTCGGTTAAGCGTCCGACTTCAGCCAGGTCACGATCTCGCGGTCCGTAAGTTCGAGCCCCGCGTCGGGCTCTGGGCTGATGGCTCAGAGCCTGGAGCCTGTTTCCGATTCTGTGTCTCCCTCTCTCTCTGCCCCTCCCCCGTTCATGCTCTGTCTCTCTCTGTCCCAAAAATAAATAAACGTTGAAAAAAAAAAATTAAAAAAAAAAAAAAAAACTTACTAATAGGTTATAAGTCTGGACATTGCTCCCCGTCTCCTGATGCCTATGTTGTTCATTATTAAAAACAAAATTTTTTAGGGGTGCCTGGGTGGCTCAGTCAGTTAACCTCTGACTTCAGCTCAGGTCATGATCATGGTTCGTGAGTTCAAGTCCCGTGTCAGGCTCTGTGCTGACAGCTCAGAGCCTGGAGCCTGCTTCAGATTCTGTGTCTCCCCCTCTGCCCCTCCCCCTCTCATGCTCTGTCTCTCAAAGGTAAATAAATATTAAAAAATGTTTTCAATAAATTTATATGAAGAAAGACAAGTCGATTGACCCTTACTCCAGATAGACCACTGTTACTGTATCTTACCAAAATAGTTCAGTTATCACTTAGGCTTCATGCTTGTATAATGGCTATACTTGAGGCTTAGCTGTTTCTTGAGAACACATTGATCAAATGCCAAAATACACCTTATTCTATTATTTAAGTGATTAACAGTGTGCCTTGCTGGCACAGTCACTGGAGCATACTACGCATTGGGCGTGGAGCCTGCTTAAAAGAAAAAAAATTTTTTTTTTTAATTTTTAAGGGGTGCCTGGGTGGCCCATTCGGTTAAGTGTCTGACTCTTGATCTCAGCTCAGATATTTATCTCAGGGTTGTGAGTTAAAGCCCTGTGATACACTGCGTGCTAGGTGTGCAGTCTACTTTTTAAAAAAAATATTTTTTTTAATGACTAGCAAAAAAACTGTAAAAAATTATAAGTTGACTTAATATTTCTATCTCAGTAGCATAACATAACAATATAAAATGATTATTCCTTATCAAATTACATTATATGAGCTTTATGTTTCAGGACAGTTTCCATGGTCTTTATCCCAGATGCAGTTTCAAGCACTGTGAATTGCTGCATTTGAAGTGTCTTGCTAACAAGGTTTAGTTTATAACAAATCCTTCAGGGCACATCCTAACAAATAACCTGTTCCATATTATCTGTAGGTTTTAGAGCTATAAGGGGACTGTCTAGACTTAAGGTAGTTCAGATATTTCTTTTTATAAATGAGGAAAACAAGGTCCAAAAATACTTTGGTTTGTTCCAGGTTCTCTGATACTTTGTGGCAAAGCTGTGATAACTCCCAAATATATTTATCCACTAAGTTAAACCTAACTTCCAAAGAACAATTCAGTTTGTGCATCAGTGAATAATTAGAAATTGGAGAGGTGGACTTTTTTCTGAGCTGGTTTTAGATATTTAGGATATATAATTTTTTTTTAATGTTGATAGTGAAGTAAAATTGTTTTTCTAATTAAAAAATTTGCTTTTAGTAATTATAAAAGTATATACAATAATGCAAATTCTACAGAGTTTTTCTGATAATTTCCTTTTACTGACCTTTTTTCATTACCTGAAGAATTTTCAAGTCATGATAGGCTCTTAAAAGGCAGCATATTACCTTAGATATGATAGCATTTGTGTTGTGCCTAAGTAGTAATTACTACATTGCTAAAGTAAACCTAAGCCTCACTGTTTTTTGGTCTCTCTCGTACATGAGCAGAGAGCAACTTTGTATACTTACCACTTAAATGAAGAGTGAGTCAGCATTACCCATTTGATGTTTTTCTTGGTCAAAAGAATTAATAAAAAGCAGGGGGCGGCTGGGTGGCTCAGTCCGTAGAGTGTGCCACCTCTCGATTTTGGCTCAGGTCGTGATCTCAGGGTCACGGGATTGAGCCCAGCCTTTGGCTCCACACTGAGCATGGAACTTGTTTTGAATTCTCTTTCTCCCTCTGCCGCTCTCCCCCAATTGTGCTCTCTCCCAATTGTGCTCTGTCTGGAAAAAAAATAATAAAGAATTTATGAAAAGCATTTCTCTGGTATTTTCTTAATTACCACTGTGTGTGTTTTTCCTCTACTGTCTTTTCAATCTGATTTGGTATCCACTTGCATAGATTAGGGCAGGGCATAGGTGATAAAATTGTTTTCTCTGTGTGATGAAAGAAGCCTCTCCCCATCCTCCACACACTCTATTATTTTCTGTCTCCTGAATGTTATTGATATCTTTGTATACCTTACATTTCTGATATCTTTAACTCTCTTGTCAAGGGATAGTTAAAGAACTTGTGTAGCAATAGTTGATATTTGAAAAATAAGCAGAAACATTCCCCCTCCCATTTATGGCCACTTATTGATCAACATTTTATTTTACACTTAAACATGAGAGAACTTGAAAGCAACTCATCTTGTTAATGAAGGGATCTGTGGCACAGGTAACATAACATAATACTTTAAACTTTTGTGTGTGTATATATATAAGCTTTTATATACACACACATACATATATAATCATTTCCATTTGAAATATAATTGTCTAGTGTGAAAATTCATTCTTTTGCCCACAACATAGTCACACTGTGAAGATGTGACCCCTTCAGCTTTTACATATCAGTCCTGGTGAAATTCAGTTTCTGCTGGCTATTCCAACCTTTTCTCTCAAAACAAAGTCAGAGTAAGCCATAGTAGTTTGGTTCACTTTTGAATCAGTGTGACACTTCATAGCTTCCTTGGAGCAGGGGTGAAGACCATTCATTTTATCTTTCATCTTCTATGCAGACTTTTCCTACTGGACTCTAGTAGGCAAATAATCCTATTTAGTATATTTAGTAATTGACAGTTTGACCAAAAATTTGGAAGAGGGACTTGCTGTCAGTCAAATAATCTGAATTGCTAATAAGGATGCATCACAAATGTCTGTATTGAGTATGACGCGTTCTGGGTTTGAACTTCTCTTTAACAGCATTAAAGCAAACATCTTTTATTTCCATTTCCCTTAGCTATTTCGAAACATCTTCTGGTATAAGAAAGTTCATCATATTTTAGAAATAACTGAATTCTGCGGCACCTGGGTGGCTTAGTAGGTTAAGCATCTGACTCTTGATTTCAGCTCAGGTCATGATCTCACGGTTCATGGGGCCCATGTCAGGCTCTGTACTGACAACATAGAGCCTGCTTAGGATTCATTCTCTCTCTCTGTTTCTCTCTCCCTCCCTCTCTCTTTCTCTGCCCCTTCCCCTGCTCACACTCTCCCCTCCTCCCTGCTCATACTCCCTCCCCCCCACCCCCGCCACCCCCCCCCAAAGTAAAATAAATAAACTTTTAAAAATAAATAGGGCACCTGGGTGGCTCAGTTGGTTGAGCATTCGACTTTGGCTCAGGTCATGATCTTGCCATCTGTGAGTTCGAGCCCTGTGTCGGGCTCTGTGCTGACAGCTCAGAGCCTGGAGCCTGCTTGGGATTCTGTGTCTCCCTCTCTCTTCTGCCACTCGCCTGCTCACATTACGTCTCTCTGTCTTTCTCTCTCTCAAAACTAAATTAAACATTAAAAATAACTTTTTTAATAAAATGAAAATAATTTAATTCTCTTGTAGAAATACCCAATTCCTTTTTATCTAACTAAGCAATAAGATTAATTGACCTCTTTTTCAGAGGCGTATTTTCTGTCACTCTCATTTTAACAGCCTTAGGCTAGTTCCTCTAGGGCTTCAGTTAGTTACCAGAGAATTTCATTTCTAGCCCTCCTACCTTTGTTTCTGTTGGAAAAACATTTCGTAGTTTCTCCTGTTTTTCCTCTGCTTCTAACACCCACAAAATGAAAGAGGCCTGGTTTCATAACCAAGAAGCATTTGTTATAATCATACCTACATTTTTTTTTTAAGTTTCTGTTTTTGATGACCTTGAACCTGTTTCATAGTTCATCAACCTTTTACTCGGTGATGGAGACAATGATGCCAATGTTTATTTTACCATCTTTTATTTGCCTCAGTTGGATTATCCCTTGGTAAAGCGTATTATTTGTGGCAACTCCATTCCACAACAGCACACAGTACCTTCATTTTGTCCTGTGATGTTTAATCTGACCTAGAAGTTATATTTTTATCTAATCTAGAAATCAAGGGTTTATTTTTAAAAGGCTTATCGGACCCTCTGTTTGAATATTTCCTTCTATAGTGCTCATTTATGCTTCCGAAGACAATGGAGATTATGTTTTCAATTTTAAATCCTATTGAAAACTAAAACTGACACTTCTGTTTGGAAAGAGTTTACATAAAAAAAGGGAATCAGAATTAAAAATTAAGGTTTAAACTAATAATGAAAAGCATTCATCTTACAGAGGTCTTTGCTCCATTTACTGGTGCATTTCAAGAATTTTCATGTTTTCTGGAGATAATTAGAAGCAAATAGTTCTCCACAGTAATGTATTTTCTAAATCTCCCTGCTTACTTTTAATCTTAATTCGTTTTAGACTTTATCCCTGACAAAGAAAGAGCTTTAGAACTGTGGAATATTATATGATGCATTGGTTTACAGAGAAATGTAGAAGTTTCACTTGCTTACAGTTTTAGAATCTTTCTCTAAGATGCTAGTTCTTAATAGTTCTGGAATCTGGACATTTCAGCATGTTGTCTCCAGATTACTTGTTCAACATGGCTGTACTTTTTAAATGTTTATTTCAACTGTTTTGACTTTAGAATTAGGAGTACAGGGAATGGAGGTGATCTTTCTTTATGTTCTACCAAGAAAATAGCTATATTAAGCTATTTTCGGTTTATAGATCATAAAATAACATAATTCTGATATTTTGCATTTAGTCTTACAAAAATCCAACTTATTTTGGGTGACAGTGTTAGCAGAGGTAGGGCATTGTAACTGAATATTGAATTATGGGAATTTTTTTCTTTTGTTTTTACAAGAAAGATTTACCCATTTTGCTCACATCCTAGTTCAAATTACATGTCAGAGAGCCAAAATTTGCTTAATTTGTTAGCCGTTTAGTTGGAATTCACAGCATAGTGGAAAATGTTTGCAGATAATTCTGTGCAATAGTAGAAACTTCAGTTGATTCCTCGTATTTCTTCAGGGCAGTGATCACAACCAGATTCAACGTATGCACAAAGCAGCGGATACCATGGTAGCGGCCGTCGCTGATTGCTTTTACCATGTTGGATCCATTGTCAGTCTCAGAGACCTACTTCCAGCTAGGTGCCTTGAACTCAAATAGCTTTTCCCACAGACTTCAGGATGTGAGCGAAGGTATGGCCTTTTTTCATGAGCTGGGCCTACATATGGGTTGACAGTAACCTGCAACTTTTATAGGAAAGAGACTACTGGCTGTAGTTGGATATCAGACAATGACTAGTTGTGGTCATCATTAGGCAGGGAGTGTGTGTTCTTTGTAGATTTGAAGTACTCTCACCTTTTGGACATTATCCCTTTTTCTCCTGTCTGTTTTTGTCAAGGTTGTTCACGTAAAAATTTCTCATTTGAACCTGGTGTAAAGCTCTAAAAGATAACTGCTTTATGAGTTAACCATTATCTTCGATAGGAGATGCATAAAATCATTTCTTTCACACCTTTGGTATCAACATATTTTTTTAACTTTTGTGTATTTTTGCACTTTTTTAGCATCTTTTTAAAATTTTGTGGTCCAAAATATATATATATACATATATATGAAATTTACCATCCTGACTGTTTGGACTACTTTAATAATAGGAATTTCTCCTACTAATCATCTTTTAAAAACTGGATTTAGGAAATCGGTATCCATGAATAGGGCTTGGAGTTTAGGATGAGTCCTCTCTCCAAGGCTGACTTGCTCTCATTTGTGTTGTGCACTTTACTCTCCATGCCAGACACTCTTGTTTCTTCAAGGAGAAAACACCTTAATTCTGGAAAAACGCACTTCACTTCATATCTTTTCTTCTCTGCTTCGCAAGATGTGTTTCTTAAATGAAATCTTCATTGAGCGTCCAGTGGATCAACTGTTTGATGACAGATTTTAGGAAACCATCTTTATTTTATTGTGGCTATAACCGTAGCTCTTCTGTTTTTGTTTTTGTTTTTGTTTTTCAAACTACTTACTGTTGTTTTCCTGTTACGGTCAGTGATCCTATTACTTAAGATTTTTTTAAGCCCTGGTATCAGAGGGAGAATCATTTACAATTGGCGGGGAGTCCTTCTAAATTCAGAAAGTCAAACAGCTTATTGCACTTTTCTTGATTCTCAGTGTTTGACACTGATTGTGAATAGCTGTTGATAAATGCAGAAGTTGAGAATCTGTTTGAGCTTGTCCAGCATTACATCTTTATTAAGAAAAGTATCCGAGGGGCGCCTGGGTGGCGCAGTCGGTTAAGCGGCCGACTTCAGCCAGGTCACGATCTCGCAGTCCGTGAGTTCGAGCCCCGCATCAGGCTCTGGGCTGATGGCTCAGAGCCTGGAGCCTGTTTCCCATTCTGTGTCTCCCTCTCTCTCTCTGCCCCTCCCTCGTTCATGCTCTGTCTCTCTCTGTCCCAAAAATAAATAAACGTTGAAAAAAAAAAAAATTAAAAAAAAAAAAAGAAAAGTATCCGATACTATTAAGCAATAGTCTCCACTTTATTTCATAGCTTTTTAAAAGACAATATCTTATTTGATTCCACCACTTAAAATGCCTGATATTTCAGTCTTACAACATTCATTCACTATAGTCTCCTTACATATACATGCAAACATTCATGTTCATATACATGTACCTGTGCAGAAATTGATGACTGAAATGAGGTACAGTATAACATCCACCAAGTTGGCCATGCATTCTATGTGATTTCTTATACCTCAGTGGTAACCTCAGACAGTAACCCAGTGACACATTGAGTTGAGCCATCTTGCCAGGTGAGGCAACTATATACCTTCTAGTTAAAAATACCTGTGGGTACTAGTTTTTTCACACACTGCAGAAATCAGTTCAGAACGCACGCATAATGCTATATATGGTTACCCTTGCTAGCCACCTGAGTGGCCCTTCTTCGTTTACCTCTTAACAGCTCCCTCAAGTGTAAGCACTGAATTGCTTCTGAGCAGATTTTTGTCTTTGTGCTGAAGAATAGTTCGTTTATACATAGCTAACAATATTATTTTGTTAAGGACTCTTCTACCTTCTGCTAGTCTTTTTATAGCTCATCTAAGTCTCCATGCTCACTTTGTGAAATACAGTTGTAATACAGTTGCCAAGTCCTTTTGTTGGTAGGTATACAGCTAGAAGAATAAGTGATGCTATAGCATGAATATTTTAAACACCTTTATTTATATGTGTTTTCAGTTTGTATTATCTATTTAATGAATTAACAAAAGTGTAAGTTTTTAGTATCTAAGCAATAGTATGATGATTATTAAGTGAAAAATATGTGCTGAGAGTTGAAATACAAAAAAGGATATTGATATTCACTTACTAATTTCGGTGACTCTTACAATAAAACTCTACTGTATTCACCTAGAAAATTTAAAGAAATATTTTGATGCCTTATACACAGAGACATTGTTGTAGTACATCCTGTTAATGATACAGAATTTGATACAAGATTGGGTACATTTTAGACCCTGGATAGAGAATGCCTCTAAAATGATTATGCCCTAAAACTTACTGTTTAAATATAAAGTTATGATGTATAAAAGCACATTGCATTAAGATACCTAGTAATAAACCTTCATTTTTACTCCAGAATATATCTTTTAATTCTCCCCTTGGGAAAGAATATACTTACTCTGAGTGAAATACAAATAGTATTACAGTAAAAAAGTATACATATGGTTCTTTGATTCCCAAATCTTAGAAGACAGAGGATAGACCTCTGTCCCTTTTAGATAATGAAAATGATTTCTTCTACTTCCAGGTATTTGTAATTACTGTACTACAAGTACGTTTTTAAAAGTGTGGATCCAAGGCATATCGAGTATCTGGGTGTTTTTACAGTGTTCATTTTTTATTTAGATTGATCATATTTGAAGGGAAAACCAATCCAAAGCTTTACTTATTATGCTAGGCATTATTCTGTGGCTTCAAAACAATGAGTCTAACTTAAACTACTTCTGCTATATATCATATGTATTTCAAATGAAATACACGCTATCGTTTTGATTTTTAACCACTGTGACTTAACAGAGGTACTTGTTTTTCAATCCTAAAGTCTTAATTTTCCTTGCATTTCTTCCCATATTAAAAAAAAAAAATTCAGATCTAAAAGGGAAAATGTTAAAACAGGAGTAAAACCAGATGCATCTGATCAAGAACCAGAAGGACTTACACTGTTGGTACCGGACATCCAGAAGACTGCTGAGATTGTGCATGCAGCCACTACCAGTTTACGGCAGGCAAATCAAGGTACAGAACTGTCCTTGCTGCTTTTCTTTTGACCCAGAGATGTTTCATTTACTTCTGAAAACTACCTCTCTCTTTTCTCTGTGTTAATGCTTTGCAAGCAAGCTCATTTACCTAAAAATTTTGTTGCCACGCTTTCAAGTTAATCGTGAATAGTCTCTAATTTTGAAATACTTACCTCTTCTTTGTATGATCACTCACACTAGATTGAGCAGGCAGACAGACATGTCATGAACTTCTCTTCTTCCTGTTGGTAGTTGTGAAATTGAAAAATGCCATTGTACTGGATAGGAAAGAGTACATTTAGACTGGTTGTGAGAATTTAGTTTAAATTAGCATTTTCATGTCTTAGCAGTGTATTATCTATTGTTTTACGTCTGCTGTCTTGCCTGATTGGGTCAAACTAATTTTACAGATTTTAAGAACATAAACTTTAAAGTTGTTGATAAGGGTTTTAGCCCTATTATGTTTATGACATAAAAATCTCTTATACTTAAACTGATACACCAGGAAGATAATTGTGAAGAGTTTGTTAATTTTTTAGAATTCGAACTTTGAACTGTAGAAACTGTTTTTGTTTTGATCTTTTAAAATGTATGCTTATATTATTTATCTTGAAATATTAAATAACAGAAAAAAAACTAGGTGAATGTTCAAAGAAGGTGGCTATGAAACCCAAACCTTTATCAGTATTGAAATCGCTTGAAGAAAAATATGTGGCTGTTATGAAGAAATTACAGTTTGGTAAGTTGAAATTTTAACCTTCATTTCTTCAGATCTCGTTTCATATTGTGTAATAGTGCTATTAAAATGTGTTCTAGTAAATGAAAGATTTTAAAAGTTGTTTGTACCATGAATTCTTCATGTGTGTGTGTGTGTGTGTGTGCGCGTGCGTGCACACACACCATGTATACATGCAAACATTTGATCATCTTTTCATCTCTAAATTTATATCTGTATTTATAGTTGTATTTGGAAATCATGATTCAGTAGAAACCTAGGGGAAAAAATAAAGTCAAATGTCAAAAAAGGGGGGGGGCAGAAAGTAGTTTTCTTTAAGACCTCTCATTTCTGTATTTGCTGGCCAGAAGAAAGCTAAGACCTGGCACTTTGAACTAAGTCTGTTACTCTTAACATTTTAGAATTCCATGAGATTTGCCTTTGGAAAATAATAGTTTTGTAAAGTCCACTTGTATCCTTTTTTATTCTGAAACTCTTGACAAGTAAAGACTGGTGAAAAGATCCTACCAGTCTCCCTCATAAGGTGTTAGTCTATAAATAAACACTAGAATTCCAAATTTTGGTGACCATTAGTAACTGTTATTATCTGTGCCTCTTTTCCAACCTTGAGACCCAGTCAAAAGACTTTGACTATATGAAAAGGAACACTAAAGCAAGTGTAAAAATACATAAACTTTTGACATACTGTCTTTGAAACTTCAGTGGAAATCATTTAGCTTTTGCTCTACCTTACTTCCCAGGTTTGCAGTAAAAATCACGTACAGTAGTAATATATATGAAAATGATTTGAAAATGATAAAGCACTCAGGCAGCTTTTGTTTCATCATCTTTTTAAAAAAATTTTTTTTAACTTAATGTTTATTGAATTTGAGAGAGAGAGCATGAGCAGGGGAGGGATAGAGAGGGAGGGAGATATAGAATCTGAAGCAGGCTCCAGGCTCTGAGCTGTCAGCACAGAGCCCGATGCGGGGCTCGAACTCACGAGCCGTGAGGTCATGACCTGAGCCGAAGTCGGATGCTCAACCGACTGAGCCACCCAGGCGCCCCTGCTTTTGTTCATTATCTTAAGATTGGAAGAATTGAGATGACGTGTATATACTGTTGTTCAGAAAAAATGTAACAGTTTTGTTTTTGGATAATTGTGCCAGCCACTGATAGGTTGTGACCATTTTGTTTAATAAATGCTTAATTCAGGAAAATGTAATAAATGTCAGGTTCATTCAATACTATATTAATAACTATAAATGATTACCAAAGGAACAAAAATATTGTCTGCTGTACTCTTAAAGTTACAAGACACCAAGAACAAATACTGTTGTACAAATAGAACATGAATTATAGACATCCTCAGAGAGATGTCATATAAAGGAATAATCAGAATCATCAGGAAAAGCCACACCACCAGTATGATCCTTGTAGCCACATTCACTGTCACAACTAGGAAAAGTACTCTCAGATTTTAAGTAGACTTCATTTTTTAAATCTCTCAAATGAAAGCCTTTATAGTTACAGTTTGATTAATGTATATTGTTGCAAATCTTTTTTGAAACTAAATTCACTATATTGTGTAGAATAAAACAACTGAAGTAGACTGGAAATATGTCAGGAGTTGTCAGTAGCACTGTGTTAAGATGAAATGATTGATACATATCTCTACTCAGGTTTGTCTGCATACAGTTGAAGGTAACTATTGGTAGCCTTGAGGCAAAACCCAGGTATTAGATGGGTTTGTCTGTAGCTTCACACTTCTGTGTACTTTTTTCACTTTGTGACAACCTGTTTCTTTCCCTCCTCCTCCAGATTCAAAAGCATAAAGAAACTTTCTCTGCTTCTTTATTGGCTGTCTAATTGTGCTTTGATTCTGAATGAAATTTAGTCTGTGAGTTGCCCCAACTAGGTACCAATGCATGTCTACTGAAACCTTTAATGTCTTACTTCTGGAATAGAATTCCAGAGTGGAGTGGAATAGAATGGAATGGAACAGAATTTTGAACCTCAAGTGGACAGTAACTTTGTTGGGGAGCCATTGAAAACCTGAGTAGGTTAAAAATAAATCCTGCAAAAACTAAGACCTTTTTAGTATGATCCTGGTAGATTTGCCAGAGGACATCATTTGGTTGCTTCTCACTCATGCCATTAGATACAGCACTGATACTTGGTGGGAGTATACAAGAAGGAAGAAAAAGTGGTCCATGGTCATGATATTTTAAGAGTTTAAATCTCTTTTTTTCTAAGACTTTTTTTAATGTTTGTTTATTTTTGAGAGAGAGTACAAGCAGGGGAGGGCAGAGAGAGGGAGAGTCCCAAGCAGGCTCCACAATGAGTGCAGTGCTCTATTCCTTGAACCTTGAGATCATGACCTGAGCCAAAACCAAGAGTCAGACGCTTAACGGACTGTCATCCAGGCACCCCTTAAGATTTTAAGTAGCATTTTATAAACCACATATGGGGGCACATGGGTGGCTCAGTCGGTTAAGCGTCTGACTTCGGCTCAGGTCATGATCTCACGGATCGTGAGTTCGAGCCCCGCTTTGGGCTGTGTTCTGACAGCTCAGAGCCTGGAGCCTGCTTCAGATTCTTTGTCTCCCTCGCTCTCTGCCCCTCCCTCACTTGTGCTCTGTCTCTCTTTCTGTCAAAAATAAATAAATATTAAAAAATAAAACATATGATTTGCTGTTACTGCTGAACTTTGGATTTACTGATCTTTAGTAATTGACAGAGGCTTTGGATATAACCAGATTTAGTCTAATTTTTATAGGTTCTTCATTTTATTTTGAATTTTTATTCAATATTTTTGGTCTTTTGGGGGGCATATAATTTGCAAACATTAATCTCCTGTTCAGTGTTTAGACTGTTAGCCTGGAGTGGGAGGTGTCAAGAATAGGGTTGGGAAGAGAGAAGAGGTGATTCTTCTAACCAAGATTTGGTTTCCTTTTACTTGGAAAAACATTCTTTCTGGTGGGTTAAAATTTACATAGATTAATTTTTTATATAACTTGAGTTTATCACTGAAAAGCTGGTGTGGGCTTTTTAGAAATCTTTTAGAAGTGATTATTCTTTCTCTCCCATTGTTACTTATTAGTATATTAATCCTGAAAAGATACCATGGAATGAAACTATCATTTGTGTTCTAATATTGTACAATATCATTTTTATTTCTCTTAGAAATTATTCCATAATCTTTTCCGAGTAGGTTTCTTCTTTGTATACTTTAATTAGGGGTCTGGTTAGCTTCTAATGATACTACAGCCTTTGGCCTCACTAATTTTGACAATCTAATCTGTTCCTTTATTCTGTTAACATGTTTGTTTTTAATAATTTTTTTAATGTTTATTTATTTTGAGGGAGAGAGAGCGTGCATGTGTAGGGGAGGGGCAGAGAGTAAGGGAGAGAGAGAGAATCCCAAGCAGCCTCTGCTCTGTCAGCACAGAGCCCAATGCTGGGATTGAACTCAAAAACTGGTAGATCATGACCCAGGCCAAAACCAAGAGTTGGATACTTAACTGACTGAGCCACCCAGGTGCCCCTTTGTTTGTTTTTAAACAATACTTCTGAAGAAGCATTATTTTAAGTTTATTTATTTATTTTGAGAGAGAGAGAGAGAGACCGGGAGAGAATGAGTGGGAGTCATGACCGTGAGATCATGACCTGAGCTGAAATCAGCGGTCAAACTCTTAACCATCTGAGCTACCCAGACCCCCTGAAGAAGCATTTTATTGGAAATTCCTTTTTGTGGTTATTTAAAGCAAATACTTGAACTTGGTTTATGTGAATTTGATTAAGTGTTACTTAATATACATAAGTTTATATCTTTTTGGACTCCGATTAGTTTCTATAGTATTTTATCAAATTATTCCATATTTATTGTTGCACTAAAAATTACTCTCAAAACTTAAGGTGTTTAAAACCTTTATTATTTCACAATCTCCATGGGTCAGGAATTCAGGAATGGTTCAGCTCACTGTTTCTGGCTTAGACTCTCTTATAAATGTGGCCATCAAGATGTTGGCTGGAGCTTCGTCATGTGAAATCTTGACTGGCTCTGGGGGCTGTGCTTTTGATCTCCCTCACGTGGTTGTTGACAGGAGGCCTTAGCTCCTTGCCATGTGGGCCTCTCCATAGGACTTTTTGAGTGTCTTCATACATTGTGTCTGGCTTCTCATAGAGAGCAAGCAGACAGGAAGCCAAACGGCCTTTTTGACTTAGTCTTAAAAGTTGTAAACATTACTTCTGCTTTATCGTTAGAAGCAAATCACTAAGTCTAGCCCATGTTCAAGGAATGGGGAATTAATTTCTACCTTTTGAAGAGGGTGTCAAAGAATTTTTGAAAGTATTTTAAACCATCAAGCTTCTATTAGGAAAATAACGAGTCTGTTCTAGGATTCTAAGAAGGAAGTTTCCTGAAATGTGATTGTGTGTGTGTGTGGGAGTTAAATATTTTATTGAACTTTAGGTTTGAATTTACTTACTGGTTCAGACCCAAATATGTTTTAATGTCTTTTTAAAGCATCTGTAATGTGCATGTAGTTGAAAGTATTTAGATACATTCCATCTCTATATGTTCTTTAGTTCTTTCCATTCAAAAAGTTTCATTTTATCAATATGAATGCCTTATGCTTCTGTATGTATAGGAAATTCTGATTTAAATTATTACCTGTAATTAAGAAATTCAGAGTCCTTATGTCAGAGCCAGGAGACTTCTCTCGTACCACGTAAAATCATAAACTCTCCAAGTTGGATATGACTTTAAACATCATTAAGTTTTACTACCCAGTGACTTTTAGAATCATTCACCAAAAAAAATGCATGTTTTCTGTTGAGCTTTTTGGAATAAACTATATTTTCTACCTTTTATATCAAGTACTTTTAATATCATGATTCTTCTACAATTTGATATTTATTGACTGCCTAATATTCCATCATGTAACATACTGTCATTTAACCAATAACTGGTCCTTCAAGTTGTTTAAGTTTACTTATTTATTTTGAGAGAGAGAGAGAATGAGTGCATGCATGCATGAGTAGGGGAGGGGTAGAGAGAGAAGGAGAGAAAGAATCCCAGCTGGGCTCTGTGCTATAAGCGGGGCTCAGACTCACAAACCATGAGATCATGACTTGAGTCAAAACCAAGAGTCAGGGGGCGCCTGGGTGGCGCAGTCGGTTAAGCGTCCGACTTTGGCCAGGTCACGATCTCGCGGTCCGTGAGTTCGAGCCCCGCGTCGGGCTCTGTGCTGACTGCTCAGAGCCTGGAGCCCGTTTCCGATTCTGTGTCTCCCTCTCTCTCTGCCCCTCCCCCGTTCATGCTCTGTCTCTCTCTGTCCCAAAAATAAATAAACGTTGAAAAAAAAAAAAACAAAAAAAAAAACCAAGAGTCAGATACTCAACAGACTGAGACTGAACCACCTAGGTGCCCGTCCAGTTTTTCAATAACCTTTGCAACATCTCAGTGGCCATATCATTGTTATAAATATTTATATACATTTATGATTATTTCCTCAGGATAAATTAATACAAGAGGATTTGTTGAGTCAAACTATGTACGTTTTTAGCAACTAGTCATTATCTTTGAATATTTTAATAAAGTTTTGGTATTAGTAGATCCTGTTCTCTTATAGGTAGCTATAGGATAGAAAATTTTCCTCCAGTCTTGGGAATCGGCTCATGTTTGTTTCTGGTGGATTGCTGTTTATAAAATTCAAATTTATACAGAAATTTATCTCTGTAGTATGTGAAAGGCGAAATTGGGCAGATGAAATAACTCCAGTTTACAACTTCACTGACAGGAAGTAGTTAGCAGTCTTGCTGAGATGTAGTATATGTACTGTGTGGTAAAGTCAGCTTTCAACATTTCTTCTTAAATTAGATTCTACTCGCATAGAATTGGTGATAGTTTCTACAAGAGATGCACCAAAAGTTTATTTTTCTCTCTGAAAGATTTGTTAAATAAAGATTGTGGCACTGCTCTTTTAAACATATGGAATACACAGACCTGTGACTCTTCATAGGTCTTCCCCCTTTTTCTAGATTATGAGCTACTTGAAGTCTTGAAGATTTCATTTCCGATTTACCATTTAATCCATATAAACTAGCCTAGAACCTTGCACTTAGTAAGCTCTTGGTGAAATTTAGTGCATTAATGCTAATTATAATAATAGCATTAGTTTTTCTGTATATTTAGAATTATATGAACATAAGATCAGAAGTTATTGTTGCTTCTAATTGACAGTATTTGCCCTAGTACATGGTTTTGATGTAGTGTTGAAATTTATATAAATCTTTTGTAACCCATTGGTTAGGGTAGAATAATCTGAACTGGAGATAAAATTCAAATCCATTTTTTTTTCTTTCTGTGTGTACAGAGTTTATAAGTAAAGAATAACTTCAACTCTTTTCTAAATCTGCCTGAATAAATGGTTAAGAATTAGCCCATTAGTTGTATTTTCTCAGAGTACTTAGAACATTACCCTAATAATCTTCCTTTATTGCATTAACTTAAATTCCAAAAGTAATGCAAGAGTAGACCTCAGTCTGGGACTTCGTTTTCCAACTCCAAAGTCAGTGCAAATATATAAAGACCTATTCTGGTTTTAAAAAAATGAAATATAATAATAGTTCTTGGCATTTAGTATTTTGAATTATTGTGGCAAAAATTATACACCACACATTTTAAGAATAAATTGCTTTTTCTGCTTTACATTGTCATAGCAGCTTGATACAGTCTATCAGTGTGTCCACATTATATAGATTAAAAAATCATTTCCTGGGATTCCTGGCTGGCTCAGTCGGCAGAGCATATGTGACTCTTAATCTCAGGGTTGTAAATTCGAGCCCCACTTTGGATATAGAGATTAATTAAAAATAAAATCTTAAAAAATAATAATAATTTCTTCATTTTGCTCCATTACATAATCCATCCACCGAACAGTAGTTGTGACATAAACATGTATAGCTTGCTAATTTTTCATGGTCCTCTCCATTTTGTGGGGCTTAAAAAATTTTATTTTAGTATATTGACACACAGTGTTACATTAGTTTCAGGTGTACAACATAGCAATTCATGATTTTTGTGCATTATGCTGTGCTCACCACAGTGTAGTTGCCATCTTTCACCATACAACACTATTACAATGCCATTGACTGTGTTCCTTGTGCTCTGCCTTTGGTCCTCTCTGTTTTGGATGAAGGGCTAGTGATTTATTTGTGATCCTTGTCGTTATAACACTACTCCATTCTAGTTCTTTTTCTTTTTTTTTCAGTGTTTTTTTTTCTTCTTTTTCTTTTAGATACATTTGAGATGGTTTCTGAGGATGAAGATGGGAAATTGGGTTTTAAAGTAAATTACCACTACATGTCTCAGGTGAAAAATGCAAATGACGCAAACAGTGCAGCCAGAGCCCGCCGCCTGGCCCAGGAGGCTGTTACGCTGTCAACCTCACTGCCTCTTTCGTCCTCTTCGAGTGTGTTTGTGCGCTGTGATGAGGAGCGACTTGACATCATGAAGGTAGAAAAACAACTGTGTTTTCTCTATTTCTGGCTAACGCCATTATGTATATAGCTGTCTATATTGTTCAGATAGTGACTATACAGAGCAGTAGAAGTAGCATGAATTTTAATAAATTAAATAATCCTGTTGGTCATTTTGGACATCATTGAAAGGAGTCCTTTTTTTTAGTGTTAGAGTATGTGTATGGGACAGCTCTTCAAAATAACAGTTTAGAAGAAAGTACCAAAATGCCTGCCTTGAGTAAAGGCCATGTACAGCCTGTAGTTTTAAGAGCTGAGTATCACAGGATTTTATGTTGGTTGGTAGGAAAAAATCATAGGACTTCTTCCTTGTCATCCAAGATATTTCCTTCATGTTTTATAGTATCATTCTTCAGAAATTATTCTTTTTTTTTCTTTTCTAGGAAATTCATGCAGTTACTTAATTACCTAAGACTGACTTAATTACTTAAGATCTGTGAATTAAGTAATGATAGTACAATAATAAATAACTGCACCTTTATGCTTTACCATTGTGGTTATCTGGCTTTAAATTCTACGTGATTGCTGCAGCAAGAAAATTATAAAGATTTGACACCTGCCGGGGAGGGACATGATGGGGAACCTTTCTTTACATTTGTCATTTAATTCTTGGTATCATAGTCTGTCTTCCTTAGATACACACCTGTAACTATCAACACATTGATTTGAGGAGCGTTTTTGTTTTTGTTTTTTTGCTTGCTTATTACTTTTTTATTTTGCTCTTTTGGATAAATTTTCAGTAAAAATCTCATAGGCTTTGCCTATTTGAGCACACTCTTACCTGTCCCTTGTTACAAACAATAGCCAATTACAGAAGGATTGCCTCGGGAAGTATTGTATCACTAAATAGACCACATAAGTTCAGACTTGTGACTTTGTCTCTGGAAAACATTTTGCTGTACCTAAATTTAAAAATCCCAACATGGGGGCGCCTGGGTGGCTCAGTCGGTTAAGCGTCCGACTTCAGCTCAGGTCACGATCTCACGGTCCATGAGTTCGAGCCCCGCGTGGGACTCTGGGCTGATGGCTCAGAGCCTGGAGCCTGCTTCCAATTCTGTGTCTCCCTCTCTCTCTGCCCCTCCCCCGTTCATGCTCTGTCTCTCTCTGTCTCAAAAATAAATAAACATTAAAAAAAAAATTTTTTTTTTAAATCCCAACATGGAGCTCCAAACCTTAAATCGGAGTTGTCACAGATTGAGACTCTTGATCACTTTCTTCCACACACAGCTTTTCAGGATCAGAGACTTTGCCGCACAAGCCTTGCACAATTAGTATCTATTGATTGACTTAAACAAAATTCATTAAATAATTCTGACAGTCAGGGTTGGGTTCTCTGCTATTTTTTGAACTACCAGTAACCCTATAGGGAACACCTGTTGTTCTCTCAAAACCTTTTTATCATAAGTTATTACATGAGAACTTTTCTTGTTATCTATTTGTCTTATTATTCCAGAGAAAAATATTTAAAACTAAGTTATTTCTTAAGAGATTAACCTATCTGAAGATATATTGCAGAAAATTACCTCCATACCTTTTGGATGTGATAATGAATATACCTAAAATCTCAAATCTTTAAATACTATAGAAAATATGAAGGAAAGCTCTCAGGAAAATAGTAACTTAATATTAAAAGGTATTTGATATTTAGGTAAGCTTTCCTGCCAATAAGGCATCTTTTAATAGCCTGTTTTCACCAAAACTAAAAAACCTTAATCCTAATCTAAACCCATTTCCACTCATGTTGTTATTTTTAACTTTAACCTCATTTTTAACACATTCTGGTAGAGATAGATTCTGTCTATAGGATGTAAGAAGGTTGTTCTTATTTCATGTTGGATTGTGTTTTTCTAAATAGCAAACAATGGTTGGGAATAGTAACAGAGACCTCTGTGTTTGTATATGCTTATTAGGTTCTGATAACTGGTCCAGCGGACACCCCTTATGCAAATGGCTGCTTTGAATTTGATGTATATTTTCCTCAAGATTATCCCAGTTCACCCCCTCTTGTGAATCTAGAGACAACTGGTGGTCATAGCGTGCGATTCAATCCAAACCTTTATAATGATGGCAAGGTAATGTAATTTCAGCCTTTTGTTTCTAATGCCAAAGTATTGTAACCAAAGGTTCTTTGTAATTTAAACAAAAATTTTCTTTTGGATATCTTCTTTCCAAGAGTTACGTGGCTTTCTTCATGCTTCTCTTTCCTGTATGCAAAGATTAGCCTGGGGAATGACAGAGAAGGAACCAGAAAAGGCAGAAACACAACCATGTTGAGAAGCATGTATAGTCTTAAGAAGTTACTAAGGGACTAACTCATTCAACACATTCCTTGGCCAGTTGAGAGCTTTCTCCCCTCAAGATGTAGTAGAGCCAAAAGTCTGTCTTTGCCTCTCAACTTTCTTTACTTTCCGTATCTCCAATTCCATTTCTCTTTTCACAAGTGCCTCGAGATAGTTGAATGGCAAAAGTATGGTCCTGTCAACTCTGTATCCCTTTTTTGCATGTCCTCACTTTTTTTTTTTTTTGCTTTCATAGCCATCCATGTTTTCCATGATACATATAATTATGATCTTATTTCTGATGCTTAATTTATGCTAAAATGTTTCCTTTTTCTTTTTTTAAATAAATGGGAAGATGTGTTCTATCTCAGAAAAAAGTTGGGGTGCCTGGGTGGTGCCTCTTCCAGGGTTGTGGGATTGAGTCCTGCGTCAGGCTCCGAATGAATGTGGAGCCTGCTTGGGATTTTCTCTCTTTCTCCCCCTACCTCCCTCCCACACCCCCTTCTGCCTTTCCCCCTCTCCCTGCTCCCCTGCTCACACTTGTTTCTCACTCTAAAAAAAAAAAAAAAATTTAAATTGAGGTATAATAAAAAGCATTTCATTTGACAGTAAACCTTTTAAAATTAGATTTAAAACAATAATCATAGGGGCACTTGGGTGGTTCAGTCAATTAAGCATCCGACTTTGGCTCAGGTCATGATCTCATGGCTCATGAGTTCAAGCCCCACATCGAGGTCTATACTGATAGCTCAGAGCCTGGATCTTGCTTCGGATTCTGTGTCTCCTTCTCTTTCTGCACTTCCCTGGTTTGTGTGCACGCGCTCGCTCGCTCTCTCTCTCTCAAAAATAAACATTAAAAAGAATTTTTTTAAAGGACAGTCATCACTGTTCAAAGTAATTTGGATGGCTTGATGGAATTTCAACAGTAAATTCCATGCTGGAAGTGTTAAATGTTTAAAAATCACTAGATGGTCAGGGGCACCTGGGTGGCTCAACCAGTTGAGGGTCTGACTTCAGCTCGGGTCATGATCTTGCAGTCTGTGATTTCAAGCCCCACATCAGGCTCTGTGCTGACAACTCAGAGCCTGGAGCCTGCTTCAGATTCTGTGTCTCCCTCTGTCTCTGCCTCCTCCCCCCCCCCCCCCCCGCTCATACTCTGTCTCAAAAACTAAATAAACATTAAAAATAGTTTTTAAAACAATCACTAGATGGTCAGAAGAAATTTATAGCCTTCACAAGCAGACACTTCTTTGATGATCTGAGAGGAACAAGGGCTTGAAGTTGATCTGGTTTATTACAGATGGACTAAGTTTTCCCTGGGTATCATCTTCCTGGTTTCAGGAGAAGCCTGCCTCAGATCTGTGCTCGTAGGCTGTCATTTTGTTTTCATCGTAAACTCCGATCGTAAAACTGGAATTCGTTTTCTTCATTGATTTCAGGAGATTTAACCAGAGGTAGAGCTTACTTTCTTTGGGAGAGCAAAGATCAGGTCTTTTATAACTGAGCAGAGAAGAGGAACTAGCAGTGTTGTCTTCACCCAAGAGATAGACTAGAATCTGAATAGAATTGAAGTGTAAATTGTTAAAATTTATTTAAGAAGTTACTTCACTGGGGTGCCTGGGTTGCTCCGTCAGTTAAGCATTGGACTCATGATCTCAGTTCGGGTGTTTTTGTTTTTGTTTTGTTTTGTGTAATTAATTAATTAATTAGACAGAGCACAAGCAGGGGAGGGGCAGAGAGAGAGAGATCCCAAGAGAATCCTGTCAGCGCAGAATCTAATGTGGGGTTTGATCTCAAACTGTGAGATCATGACCTGAGCCGAAATCCAGAGTCAGATTGACTGACTGAGCCACCCGGGCACCACTCAAGCTCAAGTCTTGATCTCAGGATCTAAGTTGAAGCCTTGTGTTGGGCGGACTACACACTGGCTGTGAAGCCTCCTTTAAAAAAAAAGAAAGAAAAGAAAAAGAAAAGAAATTACTTCCTTTAGACTTAATGGTATAGCAAAGCAGGTAAGGGCCTGAGAGTTCAATATCCTGAATTATATAGTCTTTGTTATATTAATACACTGGTAACATTTAACCCTTGGGATCTAGATCTGTAGATAGGGATAAGAATACCTGGCATTCATTGGCAGCAACGTGGATAAAACTGGAGGGTATGATGCTAAGTGAAATAAGTCAGTCAGAGAAAGACAGATATCATATGTTCTCACTCATGTGGAACTTGAGAAACTTAGAAGACCATAGGGGGTGGGAGGGGAGAAAAATGGAGGGAAGCAAACCATAAGAGACTCTTAAATACAGAGAACAAACCAAGGGTTGATGGGGGGGGGGGGGGGTCATTGAAGAGGGCACTGGTTGGGATGAGCACTGGGTGTTGTATGTCAGCGATGAATCACGAAATCTGCCCCAAAAACCAAGAGCACACTGTGTACACTGTATGTTAGCCAACTTGACAATAAATTATATTTAACAAAAACAAAGAATACTTGGCATTGATAGTCACAGGGTGTTCTAAAAATGAAATGCCTGGCAATACCTTAAATAATAACGTACAAAGCCATTTGGATATAGTTCTTTAAAAATTGTTAATGAAATTATGTTCTAAATGAACGTATTTTGCCTTATTACTGTCATAGAACATTTGCAAAACTAGCAAGGCGATGGACTTCTGCTTTATTTAGGACCACTTATTTTCCAAATCCATTGCCCATTATGTGAAATTGTCAGTTTACAATTACACATAAAATGTCCCCAATTTTGTTTTTCCATTCAGGTATGGAATGACCTCCATACCTGTGTTTGGCAGATAGTTTAGGTTCACTCTTGCTTATGTGAGCGAACAGTATCTGTGTGGTGAAGTTGGTTCCAAGGAACCCAGTGGACCCTCAGCGTCCTCTCAGGGGGTCTGTGAGGTCTCCTCCTTCCAACTTCATGTTTATGTGAAGCTAGATGTTATCAGATACTTCAACCAGAACAATATATTGTAACAAATTGAATGTAGAAGCAGATATGAAATCAAGATCTCTTTTGTTGAACCATACCCATTTTTAAAATTTACAAAATTTTGGGGCGCCTGGGTGGCGCAGTCGGTTGAGCGGCCGACTTCAGCCAGGTCACGATCTCGCGGTCCGGGAGTTCGAGCCCCGCGTCGGGCTCTGGGCTGATGGCTCGGAGCCTGGAGGCTGTTTCCGATTCTGTGTCTCCCTCTCTCTCTGCCCCTCCCCCGTTCATGCTCTGTCTCTCGCTGTCCCAAAAAAAAATAAATAAACGTTGGAAAAAAAAAATTTTTTTTAAATTTACAAAATTTTAAGAGAAATTTTTTTTTAATATAAATGGTACCATTTTTTCTCACTGAAACTTGTTTTTGGTTTGGGAAAGAGTTATTTTTTATTAAAAAATGTTGTTTGTATTAACATGTAATAGGTGCTATTTCGTGTTTCATTGTGAAAGTGAAATGCCATACAGCTTTGGATCACATCTGAAGATGCCAATTTGTTTTAACAAACTGACCCTTGGGGTTTTCTTGGGGAACATAAAACTGAGATACTGTGACATGATAGCATTTCATTTTTGCTTCTAGCTATGACACTTTGCTTTTAAAAAGCACTCTATTCAATTCTGTATATGTTTTCTTCCCTTCTTCCTCAGGTTTGTTTAAGCATCTTAAATACGTGGCATGGAAGACCAGAAGAGAAGTGGAATCCTCAGACCTCAAGCTTTTTGCAAGTAAACACATTTCTCTGAATTTCACTTAGAAAAATAAGAACTATCTATATTTTAAAAAAGTGTGTTTTAGGGGCTCCTGGGTGGCTCAGTCAGTTAGGCGTCCGACTTCAGCTCTGGTCATGTTCTCATGGTTTGTGGGTTGGAGCCCCGCAGCGGGCTCTGTGCTGACCTCTTGGAGCCTGGAGCCTGCTTCGGATTCTGTGTCGCCTTCTCTCTCTGCCCCTCCCCCACATGTGCACTGTCTCTCTCAAAAATAAATAAACATTAAAAAAATAAAAAAGTTTAATGTTTCAGAGAAATCACCATAAATTATCCCTAGGTAAGCCTACTAAAGTTTGATCTACCCTGAAAAGATTCTTTTTCTACATTCTTATTTTGAATTAGGTGAAAGAAGATACAAAAAATAATTCTCAGGATGTCACTCTTTTGATTCTCTGAAGACTTTGTAGCATCCTCATGAATTAAAGAAATAATATCATAGTATAATTTTTCCCTTTTTGTTGATGTCGAGATTAGGAAAAAAGTTTACATTGTATACATGATTCATGCAGGAGAACTATAAGGAAGTCACTAGAATATTCCTCCCAAGTAACTACTACTTCATTTTAGAAATTCTTGTTTCAGTTGTAGTCTAAAAACCTTAAAATATTTTTTCTACATGTATGTTACTCTTGTCAACTCAAACTAAGCAAAGAAAGGAAACTCAGAGATATCCTATTTTTCATAAAGTAAATTAGATTTAGCTGAGAATTGAAACTTCAGTCGAATTTAGATAATTTTTTTTAAATGTTTGTTTATTTTTGAGAGACAGAGAGAGAGACAAAACGCGAGCAGGGGAGGGGCAGAGAGAGAGGGAGACATAGAATCCAAAGCAGGCTCCAGGCTCCAAGCTGTGAGCACGGAGCCTGATGCAGGGCTGGAACTCATGAACCATGAGATCATGACCCAAGCCGAAGTCAGACGCTTAAACCGACTAAGCCACCCAGATGCCCCAATAACTAATTAGTTTAAAATTTGATTTGCTTTTAACTTTTATATGGCTTATATATCTAATATATACCCAAAATCTTGTAAAGTAAAGAAACTTCTACTCAGGGGTTTAAGTTTTACAAGTTTGGAAACTTAATTACCCATGCATAAAAATGAGCTTTGTTCTATATTCCCTTTATGATTTGGGTTTTTTGGGCTTTTTTTTTTTTTTATCATAATTCACAGAGTGAGAACGTAGTAGATAAATCATCTGTACACTGTTCTGTTCACTTAACATTAGAGCATATCCATTTTTCCAAGTTACATTCTTATAATTTTTAATTGCTCTTAATCTTTTGAATTAATATACTGTAGCTGAACTGGTTCTCTATTACTGACTAAATTTTTCGCTTCTAATTTTTTTAGTTTTATAAGTAATACAGTTATTACATGACTTTCTTTATATTTTAGATAGTTTCCTGAATCAGGGTTTTCAAATCTGTGACAAATTGACTTGGGCAGGAGCAAGAGGAGGCTCTCTCTTTTCTGTGGCAAGAGTGAATAGACTTGTTTTCTTCCAGATCTTAGGGGGAAAACTTTCAGTCTTGCCTCATTGAGTGTCATTAACTGTGAGTTTTTCATAAATTCTCTTCATGTTGACGACATTGCTCTTTACTCGTGGTTTGTTGAGTATTTTTATTATGAATGGATGTTGGATTTTGTCAGATGCTTTGTCTGCATCTGTTAAATGATTCTACTGTTTTTGGCTTTTTATTTTATTAATATGATATATTAACTTTTGGACGCTAAACCAACCTTGCATTCCTGGGATAAATCCCATTTGGTCTCTTGGTATAGAATTCTTTTTAGATATTACTGGATTCGCTTTGCTAGTATTTTATTTGAGGATTTTTGGCATCTGTATTCCTAAGAAATACTGGTCTGATCTTTGTGAGCTGGTTTTATTCACATTATACAAGAAATAAATACATGTAGGCAGGACCACATTACTCTTTGTTGTCTGTTAGAAACTTTCTTCAGAGGCAGACTAGAAAGGCTCAAGGAAAATTACTTTATTTCTCTTTGGTTAGATTTTAGGGCCTAACATTGTTTTACCCTTTTATCACATGTGCACAAAGGATAAAAGTACTTTTGCCAGACTGAAAATCTTCCACAAAAATTTTTGAAGGTTGTATACAATCAAAAACAATTCCAAAATATTTGAACAGTGACAAGCTTTATTAGAATTTCTTGGTTTCTCTGAGTGAGACTGTTAGAAGAAGAATGTTTCTTTGTATAAAAATAATGCATTTTGTAGTCTTATGCTGTAAGTCTCGTATCCAGCAGTAGTGTAGTAATAGTCTTAACTATTAGCACAGTTTAAAATCAAAGTCACGGGGCAGCCAGGTGGCTAAGTTGGCTGAGTGTCTGATTTTGGCTCAGGTTGTGATTTCGCGGTTTGTGAGTTTGAGCCCTGCATCGGGCTCGCAGCTGCTGTCAGCCTATCAGTGCAGAGACTGCTTCAGATCTCTGTCCCCCTCTCTCTGCCCCTCCCCCCCTTGCATTCTTTCAAAAATAAATATTTAAAAAATAATAAATAAAGTCAAAGTCAGGGGGACCTGGGTGGCTCAGTCAGTTGAAGCGTCCCACTTTGCAGGTCATGATCTCTTCAGTCTCTCTGCTGTCAGCACAGAGCCCACTTCAGATCCTCTGTCCCTCTCTCTCTGACCCTACCCCGCTGGTGTACTCTCTCTCTCAAAAATAAATGAACATTTAAAAAAAAATAAAATAAAATCAGAGTCATATTATTTATTAGGACTATCACCAGAATTTTTTACAGTAGCACCAAGTTATAGCATTGCTTACATAACTGGTTTTTAATGTGCTATAATGTACTTATTATAATGTACCTATTATAATGCCTTGTGAATAGTTTGTTCTAGTTGGATGTTAATAAAGATATCATATGCAAAAGGAATTGAACGTATTTTATGGTTCATGTAGTCAACCATTTATAAATGTTAACAAAATATATATTATCATTTCTCTTAAAATGGAAAATTCTGGAAATCAGCCACTTGTTTACAGTCCTAGTCATTTGCAGCATAATTTTCCAGAAGCAGGTACTTAATATTTTAAAAAGTTAAAAGCATTTTACTAATTAAAAGTGTTTCCTGGGTTGCCTAGGTGGCTTAGTCAGTTAAGTGTCCGACTTCGACTCAGCTGATGATCTCACAGTTTGTGAGTTCAAGCCCCACATCTAGGTCCCTGCTCTCCAGCGCAGAACTCGCTTCAGATCCTCTGTCCCCTTCGCTCTCTGCCCCTCCCCCTCTTGCATGCTCTCTCTGAAAAATAAACGTTAAAAAAAAAAAAGAATATTTCCCTCATACCAAAGATGTTATTATTTCTTATAATACAGTTTCTCATTGCAAATTAGTATTTTGGATTATATACTCTGTACTCTCCTATGTTTTAAATACCTGTGATAAAATTTTTTGATGTACCACATCAAGTTAGACAATTAAATCCTCTGACAGGATACAACATGAAAATACAGGAAATCAAAAGTTAATAATCTCTAAGGGATGTGGGGTAGGAGGAGGAATATGGCAAATTGGTGGATATTCTAAAGAATGAGTTGCAAAAAAAAAAAAAAAATGAGTTGCAAGAATGGATAGTGGTAGGAATATAGTGACCAAATGAATATATACAATTGTAGGAGACAAGATTACTGACTACTTGAGTGGCCTAGTAGAAGACCATATGACAGGGTTAAAATTTTTATTTTGACACAGATAGTGAAAGGAAGGTGTTAGATGATTCTTGATTTAGTCAGTTCCTAAACAAATTATAGTGAAAACCTCTTGCAGTTTTGTGGATGCTTAATGTAAAACTAAAGAGGAAAGGGACTGTAAATTTAACCTATGAATAAAAGTCTGTAACTCTTGACTTTCTTAAAGTATCAAAGGATTGACTAGGAATCAGTGAACCTACGTTGCAGAATGAAAATCTATTCTGTTTATTATTAACTTAAATATAACTATGTAAATATGCTATGGTATGTAGCAGGTGTGTTTCTGTTAATTACCAGTTCATTGTCAGGTCATATTCTCATAAAACACTTTAGGCAGATGGAGCTATGATAAATATTAGCTTTTTATTTGATCCAGGTGGCTCTTTTAAATTTTGTTGATCACAATGGAACTCCTACTGACTGCTTTTTTGCAGGACCCTATATTACCCTCTTATATTATAGATAAAAAGACTTCTATTTTCAGAGTAAAAATGATTTTGTTTTGCATTTTACTGTCTTCTGGATGCATGCTGTCATTTTTGCTCCAAGAAAGAATAGCTGCTGTTATTAATTACACTTAATTATAAGTGCTACTACTTTACCCCCTACAAAGTTTATTTAGTTCTCATAGCCAGTCTTTAAAGTAAGTAGGTGTGATCCTAATCTTACAGATAACCAAAATAGTTCTGAGGGACTAAGTTATTCTGCCTTCTTTGATCTCTGACTTGAATATTAACACATTGTTCTCGGAGGTACCTGGGTGAGTCCATTGGTTACACGACTGACTCTTGATCTCAGCTCAGGTCCTGATCTCAGAGTCATGAGTTCAGGCCTGGAGTTGGGCTCAGCGCTGGACGTGAAGCCTACTTTAAAAAAATAAATAAGGTCTCAAGCTCAGCGCTCAGTGTGGAGCCTGCTTGGGTGTCTCTCTCTCTCTCTCTCTCTCTCTCTCTCTCTCTCTCTCTCTGCCTCTCTCCCCCACCTCAAGCACTCTCTCTCTATAACAAGCAAACAAATAAATAAACCACCAAGTAAATAAAACATGTTTAAAAATATGTATTATACATTGTTCTCAGGGATAGATAATTTTAATATTGAAATTCAAATCCTTTTTAAAAAGAGAAATCTTTCTGTCCAAGGATTTATTGATTTACTGTTTTTTCATGCCCAGTTTTGTTTCTGTTTTTGTTGTTGTTGTTGTTGTTTGTTTGTTTTTGAGAGAGCACAAGCCGGGGAGAGGAGTAGAGGGAGAGAGAGAGGGGGAGAGAATCTCAAGCAGGCTCCACGCTCAGCACAGAGCCCGACGCAGGGCTCGATCCCACCAATCATGGGATCATGACCTGAGCCAAGATCCAGAGTTGAATGCTCAAACAGCTGAGCCACCCAGGCATCCCTTCGTGCACAGTTTTTATGGCTAAAGTGTACTGTGAAGTAAAATGACTAAAGAGGTCAGATAATCTGAGGCTCCAGAAGATTCCATAACATAAATATTATGACTCCTAAATAGCCGAATTCACTGCAGAAAAATAAAGTAGCATCTGTATACTTCCAAAATGGTATATATTTTAAAAAGCAAATAGTAGATGCCTTTAAAAAGTATTTTCTTTGGAATAAAAATAGGGGCGCCTGGGTGGCTCAGTCATGTAAGTGTCTGACTTCGCCTCGGGTCATGATCTCACAGTTCACGGGTTCGAGCCCTATTTTGGGCTCTGTGCAGATAGCACAGAGCCTGGAGCCTGTTTCAGATTCTGTGTCTCCCAGTCTCTGCCCCTCTCCCACTCTCACTCTGTCTCTGTGTCTTTCAAAAATAAATAAACATTAAAAAAAAATTTTTTTTTAAATAAAGATTGCCTCATGAATAGTTGTTCTTACCAGTGAGTCCTTTTTTTAACGTTTATTTACTTTGAGAGAGAGAGAGCGCATGAGCAGGGGAAGGGCAGAGACAGAGAGAATCCCGTTTGATCTCAAAACTGTGAGATCATAACCTGAGCCCAGATCAAGAGTCAGACTCTCAACTGACTGAGCCACCCAGGTGCCCCTAAGTGAGTATTGTTCAGAGTGCATGGTTAGCTTTATCCTCTTTGAGCATAAGGACAATTTGAGCTCAATAATGTCTAAATTGGTGTGGGGTGTTTATAAACAAATTTTTTTTTAGCAGTTTCAGGAAATATATTCATTTCTTTTTGTTTTTCAAGAATTCAAGAATATAAAATGTAAGATATATGAATATTTTACAAAAAACTACTGTGTCTATTTTAATATTGCTTTTAATAATATAGCATTTCAGTGTCCTCGTGATTAACATCAATTTGACAGTGATAAAAATATGTGGAAGCACATATTAAAATATACCAGTTTACTGGTAATAAAAATATCCCATTATAATAGCTTGTCTTTATTTCTTTGTTCCACAGGTGTTGGTGTCTGTTCAGTCCCTTATATTAGTAGCTGAGCCTTACTTTAATGAACCAGGATATGAACGGTCTAGAGGAACTCCCAGTGGCACACAGAGTTCTCGAGAATATGATGGAAACATTAGGCAAGCAACGGTTAAGTGGGCAATGCTAGAGCAAATCAGAAACCCTTCACCATGCTTTAAAGAGGTATGTTCAATAAAATTAATGAAATATTTTATTAAAGACCTTATATAATACGGTTTGTTAGTATTGTACTTGCCTTTATATTTAGACAATCTGGGGTAAACTCAGCTACAGCCTGATGTGGGGCTCAAACCGACAAACCGCGAGATCATGACCTGAGCCAAAGTCGGATGCTTAACTGACTGAGCCACCCAGGTGCCCCTCGATTCTTCTTCTAGTATACCACATTCAGTCTAATGAAAAATCCTCTTGGCTCCACCCTTCAAGACATAATCAAAGTAAAACTGTCTTTGCAGTTGAATAGGTTGCGATGACCAACCTATTTCAAGCCATGGTTAATTACCTCTTGCTTGGACAGTTGAAGTGGTTTCCTTACCAGTTATCCTGCTTCCACTTTTGTCCCTCGGCAGTGGTTTTCTACACATAATCTCTGCATTTCACTCCAGTCCGTACCATGGCCTCCAAAGTCCTATGTTGTCTGGCCCCTGTCCTTTCATTCTTCAGCATCTCTAGGAATTTAAAGGCTTTTCATACCAAGTGTTAGAATGTGCAGCAGCTGGAACCCTGATCCACTCTGATGGGGATATAGATATCAGTACAGCCTCTTTGGAAAACTCTTTGGCAGGATCTAATCAGCTGAATATATGCTGAAAGACCAGCAGTTCCACTCCTTGGTGTGTGCTTCGTAGAAATTGGGTATAGTCTCTATACTGGGTATAGAAAATATTCATTACATTGCTCATAACTGCCAAAAATTAGAAACAGTTCACTTGTCTTTGAACAGAATGGATGGGCAAATTATGGAATATTCATAAAATGGAATACAGCAATGTGAATGAATGAACTGCTATGCAGGTTAACATGGACAAATATCATAAATACAATATAGGGCATAAGAAGCCAGACACAGATAATACATTTCATATGTTTCCTTTTATTAAAAGCTCAGAAATGAGTAAAACTAACTTTGGCTTAAAGAAGTCAGGATACTGTATACCCTCCCATGAGGATTTATGGTGAGAGGTAGCAAAAAGGGGCTTGCAGCCTGCTTGGTAATGTCCTGTTTCTCGTCTGAGTGGAGATTACGTTGGTGTGCACTGTGGGAAAATGCATCCTATTGTATGTGTAATTTGTGTTTCTCTATGCGAAACTTCACTTTTAAAATGTATTGAAATAAGTGTGTAAGTGTATATACTCAGTTGAGGTATAATTTGTTGGTTCATGCATAAAAATTTTTTTCCGGAAGAAAAACCGTTAACACAAGGAACTCTGAGTTGGGGGATGACTTTTACAAAAAGCAGATAAGTATAATTTGAAACAATCTTTCTCATCCTTTAGAACCTGGCTCACATTAAAGGGGGCGCCCTTCATCCATGTATGCTTTCCTGATTTTCCCCTTCAGATGTGCCTCTTTGACTTCCCTGGGGTTTTTTGTTTGCCTTTTCTTCAGTTTATTTTATTTCATTTCATTTCAGTTCCATTGTAGTTAACATATACTGTTATATTAGGTTCAGGTGTACAGTATAGTGATCCAACAATTCCATACATTTTTGTTTTTTTAAGTACCTCTTTCTGGTTCACCTACCTCTTGTCTGGTTCTGTGGTTGTCATGGTTCGTCATGTCAGGCAGTGTCTAACTTCTATGTCCCTGTAGGCATCAAGAGCAGAAACTGTTAAATGTAATAGGATCTGATTGGTGTGTTACATCCATTCGCAGTTTCCCCTAATAAAACTTTGTAGGTATTATTGCCTTTTCTTTTTTTTTTAATTTTTTTTTTTTTAATTTTTTTTTTCAACGTTTATTTATTTTTGGGACAGAGAGAGACAGAGCATGAACAGGGGAGGGGCAGAGAGAGAGGGAGACATAGAATCGGAAACAGGCTCCAGGCTCTGAGCCATCAGCCCAGAGCCTGACGCGGGGCTCGAACTCACGGACCGCGAGATCGTGACCTGGCTGAAGTCGGACGCTTAACCGACTGCGCCACCCAGGCGCCCCTATTGCTTTTCTTTAGGGGAGATAAGCTCATGGGAATATAGTGGCTCACCCAGCATACAGAATAATATTTTTTAATTGATTTAATAATAATTCCAAATTGATCTATTTTCTGACTTACATTAATCAGAAGTAGACTCCTACTACTTAAACAGGAAGAAATTGTACTTAATTTTTCAGATAATTTTTTTAATTCCAAATACAAACTATAATTATTATAATGAAAGTTGACTTTATAATGTATTAATACTATTTTATCTAAAAATTAACCAGAAGTGGGGCGCCTGGGTGGCGCAGTCGGTTAAGCATCCGACTTCAGCCAGGTCACGATCTCACGGTCCGTGAGTTCGAGCCCCGTGTCAGGCTCTGGGCTGATGGCTCAGAGCCTGGAGCCTGTTTCCGATTCTGTGTCTCCCTCTCTCTCTGCCCCTCCCCCGTTCATGCTCTGTCTCTCTCTGTCCCAAAAATAAATAAACGTTGAAAAAAAAAAATTTTTTTTAAATTAACCAGAAGATAAAATTAAGGAAGTAGTAATAGTGCTATTTTTAGGACTCTATTCTGATTTCTGTGTAAATGCCTTTGACATTTGAATGTCTTTAGTTATTTAGGTATTTGTAGAGTTCTCTTTTCAAGGTAGAAAATTTGACAGTTTTTCTATTGTCAATATTTTCCTAATTATTTTCTCCTGGTTATTTACTCACTTTGTGAATATACTGCATTATACACATCTTTATTTTCTCCAGTAGGATTAACTATTTTATTGTCTGGTTGAGCTTGGGCATTATTTTCTGTGTAGAGGTGGGCATCTCTGCACATGTCTTCTGATGTCAAAAGCATGATTCTTCCGGGATACCTGGGTGGCTCATTCGGTTGAACATCTGACTTTGGCTCCGATCATGATCTCACAGCTCATGAGTTCGAGCCCTGCGTCAGGCTCTGTGCTGACAGCTCGGAACCTTGAGCCTACATTGGATTCTGTGCCTCTCTCTCTCTCTTTGCCCCTAACTCACTCACATTCTGTCTCTGTCTCTCTCAAAAATAAACAAACATTAAAAAAAATTTTTTTTTTTAAAGCATGATTCTTTCTTGTTAATACAGAATTCACTAAATTAAGTTGTATGGAGACAAAAACATTGTAACTGTCTTTTAAATTTCATTTCTTTGTGGGGCACCTGGGTGGCTCAGTCGGTTGAGCATCCAACTTCAGCTCAGGTCATGATCTCACAGTTCATGAGTTGGAGCCTCGTGTCAGGCTCTGTGCTGACAGCCTGGAGCCTGCTTCTGATTCTGTGTCCCCTCTCTCTCTGTCCCTCCCCTGCTCATGCCTCTCTCTCAAAAATGAATAAACATTTTAAAAAATGTATAAATTTCATTTCTTTGTCATGCCCCTTATTCTGTCTTTTAAATTCTGATCTTAACAAACTTTGTTCCCTTGGCTGTTTTATTCTTAAGGTTATACACAAACATTTTTACTTGAAAAGAGTTGAGATCATGGCCCAGTGCGAGGAGTGGATTGCAGACATCCAGCAGTACAGCAGTGATAAGCGGGTAGGCAGGACTATGTCTCACCATGCGGCAGCTCTCAAGGTGAGTAAGCCTTCCTAAAAGGAGCCCTCTTGTATATTCACTGACGGACCCATGGCCACCAAACGGTAAAGGAATCCGAAGGATGCAAAGATTAAAACCATCAAATTTTTCCTTCTCCTTCCCTAATTGTTTTCTCCTGTTGTCCACAGTGGAAGGGAAATTGGGGTAGGGAACTTACGAGTCACCCGCGTGTTAATCCATTTTAAAACCTTACAAATGGCTGCAAGTGTGTAGTTGTCTTACCTTGTTTATGCATCTTAGACCTCCGACCAAAATTTAGTCTCTCTGAGGTCAGAGATTTTATCTTCCTTATTCTGCTCCTTTTACATTGTCAGTGTTGAACACTGTGCCTCCTACATAAAAACTGTTGGTTAGTTAATTTTCAAAGTCAGCTATTGACAACAACAAAATTTCAAACCCCTGGTGTGATATTTGAGGCCATTTCTCTCCCACTAGAAAATTATAATCCACAACTTAATATTCATAGACAACTAATCACTCTCTGTTAACAAGTCTGTATCTTTCCCTAAATGGCAGTATAGTATAATACAAAATTACACACTCTCTCTAAATCTTCTTTTTCATTTGGTTAAATTAAAAAAAAAATTATGTTGATAAAATTGTTTCTAAGGTTTTTTCTAGCATTAAGTGAGATAATTAGTGTGAAACATATTGCAAATGTTATATACATCAACCTGCTGTGCCTGATGAATCTCATTTAGTAAAATAATGGTGGGTTTATTTTCATTTATAGACTTTCTCTCAAAAATATTTAGCCAGAGGCAAGATGTATGATAAGTCAAGAGGTTACTCTCTTTAATTTAAAAGAGTGTATATTGCAGAAGAACGGTATCTTCTATATCATAAGTAATGCTGTTTTGCTCCAGGGATGGAGGCGTGGGTAGGGTCTATGGGCATGCTACTCAGGGCTTTTTAGCAACGTCAGTTATTTTGAGGTTCGAGATTTTTGCCTCTTACAATAATAGCATAAGGAAGGTGTTCAGTAAGTATTTGTAGGCCTAATGCTTTGGGTGTTGTTTTAAACTCATCTCCTCTCTCAGCTGACGTTATGTTAGAATCCCAGGGTTTATTCCAGTATCACTTACTCTCCCCCTTGTAGCGTCACACTGCTCAGCTCCGGGAAGAGCTGCTAAAACTTCCCTGTCCCGAAGGCCTGGACCCTGATGCTGATGATGCCTCGGAGATGTGCAGTGCCACAGCCGGTGCTGAGGGGACTCTAACGCATGATCAGGTCAAACCCAGCAGCAGTAAGGATCTCCCCAGTGACTTCAAGTTATGAGCTGCGTTGACGTGGACTTCGTAGACACAGAGGCTTTGAAGCACAAGCCAAATATGTCAATATTTGTATGTAAGAAACTAATTATGTAATAGTTATTGAAACTGAAACTATACTATGCCCTTAAGGAGATCCAGTTTAATTCAAGGTGATCTTTTATTTACCTGTACAAGAGTGTAAACTTTTTTGTGCTTTTATTTTTCAATTGTGAGAACCACTGATTGGTATGTTCAACAAATTTGTGTATACAAAGAAATGGATAAATCACTGATATATAAGGGAAACTACCTTAGGAAAGAATGTTTACTGAATGTTTATTTTATTTTTTTTTTTACTGTAGAGTGAGGGGTTGTTAACAAAGAATATATATTGGTCATTCTTACAACTACTATTTAAAGTCAGCAACTTTTCACTGAATTTGATAGATTTTATGTTTGGCCATATCTTCATGCTCATATTTGATTTCTGAAGACCTCCTACATACACTTAAATAAAAGTTAAATGGACATACTCCCTCTTTTTTGATTTACTGGTACATTTTTTAAATGATAAATATGCCATAAAATGCATTATAGCTGGAGACTTGCACTTGTATGGATGAATTTATTACATTCAACGTATTTAATTTTATGCCTTCTAATTCTAAGATGCAGAAAAAAATAAATGAACATGATTTTATTCTATGCCAACATTTGGGCCTGTGAATGTATCCGTTATTTGAATTTAAGTATATGAAAAGGAATGGTCAATTTGAAAAGTCACTCTAAACTGATTTTTTCCTAAAGGGCTCCTTTTTTCCTGGACTCTGGTTTTATTACTAAAGTCACATGTATGTATTAAACATTGAGGCTCTGTAGAGCAGAGAGGATACCTCTCTGGTGCTGTTACAGTACATTCTGTACCTGCCATATAGGCTCATTTTCATGCAAATTCTTCCTAGAGCCAAATAAATAAAGACTTAGGTGTATTAGTATGTCTTCTTTCTAAAACAGTTTGCCATGGTGTGAAATGCTGTTTCTACAAAGAATTGGACACTTCCAAGAGCTAAGCTTGGAAAGGAAAGGATATTTTTCAAAGACCAATTATCACAAAGGAAAAGCTAAGTATATAAAATGACGTGGCCTGTGGGAACCTTGAATCTGGAGCTGACCAAGAGAAACTGTATTCTGAACATCGAGCTGCTCTCTGAAGCAACAGGGGAGCTAGGGAGCGTGATACTCTCTGATGTACAAGGGGTAGTGCTCCTTAAGCGTGGACAAAGGAGGGGACAGACTGTATGTGACCAGAAAACAAAAAGTTCTCAAACACACACTGTTCGATCTGGTGGGTGATGAGCTACACCAAGAGTGACAAAATAAAGTCCCATTTATGAGGAAGAAGAGTCCATTAAATGTCATCCACATACACGCTAGCTAAATTCTAGGTAACAGTAAGAAGTAAAAGGACAGTCCTCCATCCTCTAGGCTTTCTGTTTTTTGGTCTCTCAGGGTTCTGTGAGGGATAGAAGATAAAAGCTACTATATCAAGTGTACTGTTTGCCTCCAACTTGTGATTTTTTTTTTTTTAATGTTTATTTATTTTTGAGAGAGAGAGGCAAAGCACAAGCTTGGGAGGGGCAGAGAGAGAGACACAGAATCTGAAGCAGGCTCCCGGCTCTGAGCTGTCAGCACAGAGCCTGACATGGGGCTCGAACTCACAAACTGTGAGATCATGACCTGAGCTGAAGTTGGACGCTTAACCGACTTAGCCACCCAGGTTCCCCTTGGGATTTAATTTTTAATCATTAAAATAAGGCTGGGTCCTTTTTCTCCAATTCGCACCACTAGTCTTCAGGGGGCTTTATAAAAGAAAAGTAACAATACCAGTACGATAAGGTCCGATTCATGTTTTTAAAAAAACAAAACCTAAAAGTCTGAATTTGAGACTGATTGCTTTCAAATGGTTCCATCTGGGATCCTGACTTTATGCCAGCAAACATTTGAGCACTCACTTTGGTACTAGGTTCAGGTTCCTGAACTTCAGGGTTGGATGACAGATGTGGAAACTTGATGTCGGTACAATTGCTAAGTTCCCAGAAAGAGTTCATTACAGGGTACTATTGGGGACACAGGGGAGGAGCACTTTGCTCAGGCAAAATGTTTGAGGTGATGTGGTCAGGAAAGTCTTCCTTAAGGAAAATAATCCTGAGTCTCGAAGGATGAGGATAAAGAATTCAGGCAGAAGTTACCACAGACAAAAGAGAACAAGAGGAGAGCTCGAGTTAATAGCACATTGGATTGTCAGAGACAATGGGATAGTCAAATGAGTTAGGCCATAGTGTTGGATAGGAGGGCTTGGATCATGGAAGACTTCTCTTGTTAAGGAGCTGTAACATCCTGTGTGTGATGTAGAGCTCCCAAGGAGCTTTAATTAGGGGAGCAACCCGGTCATACTGTTTTAGGAAGATGATTCTACCAACTATGGGGAGGTAAGGAGATGAGTTAAGAGCCCACTATAGTCCAAGTGGTAGAGCATAAACTAGGACACAGAGGTAGAAAGGAAGAGGGGGGGAAATACATATTTTTTGGTATAAGAATAACCAGCATGTTTACAAGCTAAGTAGTCTGATGGGGGTTGGGGTGGGGTAGGAAAGGTAAGCGTGAAGGCCTTAGAAAACAATGGAACAAAAACCAGCAGGCATAGAATGGCCTAGATCCAAAAGAGCATGTGCAGAAAATGTGAAGAAATTTGGAAACCAGTTAAGACCATTGGTATATTCATAAAACTATCAACTAAGAAGACGTTATCTTAAAGTACAAAAATAAACTACTTAGATACCATTGTAGCGTTAAGACCAATATCTTCAAAGTCAGACAGATGTAGAAAGTACATAAATATTTTTTTGATGTCCTGTGATTCGGTTTATGTAGGATAAGGTGGGTGAGGTGAGGTGTTCTAGTTAGTGTGTCTTACCCTGGTAAAGAGTCAAGGGTTTTGGTTCCTTTCCGTTCGAGACCCATCCCATACTTTATACAATGCTGTAAAAAGTGTGCAGCTTGTCACATTGTTTCCTCTCACTTTCTGCACTTAGCCCACAGCCACCTGGGAGCAATCTTAACGTGACTTGAGCAGCACTGTTCTCAACAACTCAAATGAGGCTTGGCCCCAAGCCAGGCAGTACTCCCTGGCCATTTAGTCCTTAACCCAAAGCTGACTATTTAAGTACACGAATTTCTACAGTTGGCCTTTTTTTTTTTTTTTTTTTTTTTTTTTTTTTGTAATCAAACAATATATACACTTAAAGTTGTATTCTGGTATGACCTTGTGTAGGTGCTAGAATAGTATTTTGCTGAAACAAGCCTCACATCTTGTGAGGCAATGAGACTGGTTAGAACAAAAGATTCCAAGATGGAAACTTTCATGCCCACTGGGTCAGCCTAGACATGGGAGTAACAGATCCAGTTGCAGACCTGGGGGGAAGCTAGACAGACTCAGCTGGAGGAGGCAGCCAGGGTAGCAGAGGACTGGAGCCAGCAGCCTGGCCCAAGCTGCCATGCTGATGCTCCAGTCTTGGGCAAGGCAGTCAGAGCCTGGCAGCTCTTGGGTTCATCTGGCTTCATAAAACTGAGGGGTTTTATTGTTATTATAGCTTAATGTACAGCTAGCTCACTATGGAAAGTTGGGAAAATCCTGAAAAATACAAACTGTGAAAGTAAACAGTTTTATGGTATCTTTTGCTCCAAATCTATTTTCTATACTTCTCTTTTCTATGCAATTGTTACATTGTATATACACTTCTATCAGCTTTTTAACAACATGTTAGGAACACTTTTTATCGTTAAGGAAACTGGCTACATAATATGGATATACTTACCCAATCCCTTACTGTTGGACATTTAGGTTATTTCTGTTTTCTAATTACAAATAATGCTCTGATTAACATGGTCAGTACCTTTATTTCTTCTGATAAATCCTAGAAATAAAGTTACTAGGTCAAAGGTTTTGATATATATAATGATGAATTGCTTTCCAGAGAAGTTGTATTGATTCTTACTTCCAGTATCAGTTAACATTGCCGTGCCCTGGCCAGCATTGGAGATTATAGTTTTTTAATCTAGCATTTTTACCTATTATCATCAAACATGCTTATATCTGCATTTCTTCAACATTATCTATTTATTAGCCATTTGAATTTCTATTTTGTCAATGATGACTTTATACCTCTTTCCCATTTTTTTATGTATTGTTTTAATGTTTTAATATATATGAGCTCCTTGTGTAGTAGGATTTTATTGTTTTTATCATTCTTACTGTATCTTTCCCAAATGGCCATTTAATTTTTCTCACAGAAGTTTTAAACCACCATGAAATAATCTATTGATCTTTTCCTTTGTGATTTTAACTGCTTCTTTATTATTTTAAAGCGCATCCGTATACAAAGACCAAAGAATCCTATATTTTCTAACAGGGATTGATTTTGGTATTGGTCATAGGCCTGTCTGGATCCCAATTGGAACAGATTAAACCACTCTCTGGGTCTCATCCCCCATTCTGTGCTCCCACCCAGCCCAACATAGTGGTAAGAATGCAAAAGCCATGTGCTCAAGTTGGAAGGTGCCAGGCAGGTTAAAAGGCAGCTCTTTGTTTTTTTTTGTTTTTATTTATTTATTTATTTATTTATTTATTTATTTATTTATTTATTAAAGTAGGCTTCAGACCCAGCATGGGCCCAGTGCAGGGCTTGAACCCACGACCCTGAGATCAAGAGCCAGATGCTTAACCGACTAAGCCACCCAGGCACCCCAAAAAGAAGGAAGCTCTTTCTGGAGCACCTGACTGGCTCATTTGGTACGAGTCCCACGTTGGGCATGGAGCCTACTTAAAAAAAAAAAAAAAAGTCCTTTCACTTTTTTCTCTTGAAAAGCTGCCCAATTCCCCACAGCTTTCCATCTTTCAGCATCAACTCGCCTGATGCTTCAAGCTAAAGGAGCTGATCTGAATCCTCTGAACCTGTCCATTTCCTAGATAGAAGAGGCATCCTCTGGCTTCCATCCCTTAGCCCCTCGATGCGACCCTGTAGTGACCCCACGGTCTCCACCAAATGACTGGTTTCCTTCTATGTTCCTGTGTTCCTGCTCAAGTTGCACCAGCTATATTTTCTTACGCAAGAAGAAATTGCACTGGTCACTATTTTGATAGTGTTTTCAATTTAATACACTTCTATTTCTCCAGGGAGGGAATGCCTGGTCCAGCCATGTCCAGGCTACTGGGGGCCTCAGGATACTGATCCTCTACACCTTCCTGGCCTCCTCTGTTCCAAGGGCTAGGTCACAAGCGTAGACATGGATCTTCATTCCTCCGCCTGCTCCCATCCCGCACTTCTGTTCTTTGCTATCGCTTTTCCCTAGCCTTCCTACAGGTTTCCTTCTTTGGTTTCTCCCTCTTTTCAAGGGGCCACAGAGCCCCATCTCCCTAAAGCTGTTCTCATTATTTAGAGGGACTAGTTAGAGCTCTTGTAGCTAGTTTTAGCTGGTTGTGTTCTGAGACTTAAATGACACAGATTTCTCATTGTTTACTTCCAAAGACTGGAAATAGCTAGCTACCCATTGGATATTTTTTAACCTGGCAATTACATGTATTTCTGATTGAATTCTGTAGTTCATGCATGACACCCTTTATAAAAGGGAGTGTTAGGCTCCCTTTATCTTATGTTGGGTTTACTCTACAATAGTGGTTGAATTTTTTTTTGTTCACTGGCTCTGGCCAACTCTAGCACACCAGGGCTTTAACACTTGGGAGCAAAATCTTTGTTTCTCTTTGTGTTGTGTGCATGTCTCTTCCACAGTATTGCAAGTTTCCTGAGCTTGGGGACTGTTTACTTACTGGTAACCTTAGCTGCCAACAGAGTGTCCAGAATACTAGAGGTATTTAATAAATATTTATTGAAATTTTTTTTTTATTTTTTAATGTTTATTTCATTTTTGAGAGAGAGAGAGACAGAGCACAAGTGGGAGAAGGACAGAGAGAGGGAGACACAGAGTCTGAAGCAGGCTCCAGGCTCTGAGATGTCAGCACAGAGCCCGATGTGGGGCTCGAACTCACGAACTGTGAAATCAGGACCTCAGCTTAACCGACTGAGCCACCCAGGCGCCCTGAATTATTTTTTTTTTTTTAAAGGGGCGCCTGGGTGGCTCAGTCAGTTGAACCTCCGACTTCGGCTCAGGTCATGATCTCGCAGTCTGTGAGTTCAAGCCCCACGTCGGGCTCTGTGCTGACAGCTCAGAGCCTGGAGCTTGCCTCCGATTCTGTGTCTGCCTCTCTCTCTGTCAAAATAAATAAACATTAAAAATAAATGAACATTAGGGGCGCCTGGGTGGCGCAGTCGGTTAAGCATCCGACTTCAGCCAGGTCACGATCTCGCGGTCCATGAGTTCGAGCCCGGCGTCGGGCTCTGGGCTGATGGCTCAGAGCCTGGAGCCTGTTTCCGATTCTGTGTCTCCCTCTCTCTCTGCCCCTCCCCCGTTCATGCTCTGTCTCTCTCTGTCCCAAAAATAAATAAACGTTGAAAAAAAAATTTAAAAAAAAAAAATGAACATTAAAAAAAAAGAATAGTGGTTGAAACTTTCCTGAAGTCTTTTTTTTAAACCTTAATTTGCTTAATGATTTGATCTTTAGATTTTAAGGTTAATCTAACCTCAACAGAAAGGCTTCTGAACTTGCCTTCTGTAGTGTATTTTTTATTATGTATCTAGGAGCTTTATTTAAATCTTTTTTTTACCCTGCTGTTCTTAAACATTTTTTTTTCCATCTGAGAGTTTCATAGGTAATTGAATTAATTAGTACAGTGCTTTAGTTCAGGATAATAACCTGTCTTAAATGTCTTGTTCTTTTACTTGTCTTCCTGAACTTGATGAAAATCCTTCATGATAGCCCTTTATTTGACTGTTGACAATAGTTTTATTTTTTTTAATTAAAAAAAATTTTTTTTTAATGTTTATTTATTTTTGAGACAGAGAGAGACAGAGCATGAACGGGGGAGGGTCAGAGAGAGAGGGAGACACAGAATCTGAAACAGGCTCCAGGCTCTGGGCGGTCAGCACAGAGCCTGACACGGGGCTCGAACTCATGGACCGCGAGATCGTGACCTGAGCCGAAGTCGGACGCTCAACCGACTGAGCCACCCAGGCGCCCCAACAATAGTTTTAATTTAACTTCCTATTTGTCTTCTGTCCTTGCAGTTTTACAATGTAATTGTCTTATTGTTGTTGTTTTTTAATTTTTTTTAATTTTACACAAGTGGATATTTAAAGTGAGAAAAAGAGATCATAATTAAAATGCTACAAACATAAAGTGCCAAAAATAACCTAACACTAATTGAAATATACATATTTTGGATGCAGTCTTTTTGCTATTGTTTTCACGGCTGTAATCTCTTGATCATCTCTTTACAGGCCACGGTTTTTATAATACTTTGTAACTGTTGAATAGGAAGACCATTCCTTATTTCTTCCAGTATGGTTGATTAATATTTGTTATTATTGATGGTAGGGATGCATAAAACATACAACCTCACCCACGAACATATACCCTGTTTATAGTATTCCAATAGGATTGTGTCCCACCAACACATAAATTCTGTATTCCATGATTCCCATCAAAAAAAAAAAATGCTGGTTTTGTAATTTCTTTATTTTTTGTTCTTGTTGTCAACCAACATATTTTAATCCTTTGGCGCATTTGAATTTTCTCTTATAGTGGTTTAGATTTTAAAAGCTTTTTATAAATGGACAGTTTAAAAAAAACTGTCCTGTCAGTTTTAAAAAAAAAAAATCAGGCAGGGAAGCCTGGGTGGCTTGTCAGTTAGGCAGCCAACTCTTGATTTCGGCTCAGGTCGTGATCCCAGGGTCATGAGATCGAGCCCCCGCATCAGGCTCTTTGCTGAGCATGGAGCCTGCTTAAGACTCTCTCTCCCTCTCCCTCTGCCCTCTCCCCCATTCGTGTTCACTCTCTCTAAAATAAGATAAAAATACACTGAAGAAAAAAAAAAGAGGCAGAAAAGGCTCGAAGTGTTCTGTTTCTATGGACACAGTGATGAGCAGATTGACACTCTCTCCGCTCATGGTGGCCTGAGTCTGGGTGGGAAGAGGAACTCTGAGCAAGTAATTCAGGATGATCTGTGCCCAAAAAAGTGCAGGGTCCCTGAATGTCCACTGCACTTTCTCCCTGTGGGAAGGCAGGTCCAGCATTCCGTCAATCTGACTCCTTTCCAGACCAGGTGTGATGTCAGGGACATTGCTGAAATCACTGGTTGTATTCTTTTCAGAGTTCCCCAGGAGTTCCTCCAGAAGGGATTGGGCAGCACGCTCTTCTGGGACCTTGAGAACAGGTCACTGTGTGACCAGGAAGAACACAAGTCTCCTTTGTGTCCAGCAGCCAGACAATCACAGTGAGCCCAACGCTCTTCGAAGAAAATAGGGCCTCCGTCTGCTTAAGGTCAAGATCAGACACAGCTTCCCCATTTCAGGTCATGACTTCATTGCCCTCTCTCAGCCCTTCTCCATTCGCCAAGCCGTCAGGGAGAATGTCACTTCTAAGTATTTTGGCTGGGATGCCGATTCTTCTCCACCTGCGCGATCACTGCAAACCTGAAGTCAGGCACCCTCCCAGGTTTTGTGAGCTGCACATCATAAACCTTGTGCAAAAGTCAAACATATTCCTGACAGGAGTAGAGTTCCATTTTGGCCAGGCACTGATGAGGATTGAGTCTTCTCACAATTAAAAAAAAAATTTTTTTAACGTTTATTTGTTTTTAAGACAGAGACAGAGCATGAATGGGGGAGGGTCAGAGAGAGAGGGAGACACAGAATCTGAAACAGGCTCCAGGCTCTGAGCTGTCAGCACAGAGCCCGACGCAGGGCTCAAACTCACAGACCGCAAGATCATGACCTGAGCCGAAGTCGGACACTTAACCGGCTGAGCCACCCAGGTGCCCCTAGTCTTCTCACAATTTTAGATACCTGATTATTGGAAACATTTTCCATAGACATTTTCTCTGTATATTTCAAGCCTTGTTTCTCTTCCATCACCCATCTGTTTACCTCTGGCCCAGAGCACCATAGGACTCATTTATTTCGCCCTAAGACCTTCAACCTGTATTTTTGTTCCATAAGAGATCAACACAGAGAACTGGCTCTAGGAGTATCCCTGGATGTTGGTGGGGGCGCCTGGGTGGCTCAGTCCGTTAAGTGTCTGGCTTTGGCTCAGGTCATGATCTCACGGTTCACGAGTTCAAGCCCTCAATCAGGGCTTCGGATCTACTCTCTCTCTCTTAAAAGCAAATAAACACTTAAAAATAAAATCCTCTAAATCTGTCAAAGGATTATGAGACCACTCACTAATCAGTACATGAAATAAAAAGACAAAGCTGGATGTATTGTTTCCTACATAGTTTGCTGGGGCTGCCGTAACAAGTAACACAGACGGAAGAGGCTTAAACAAGATCAAGGTGTTGGCATGACGCCTCCTGGTTTGGCCTGTAGGTGGCCGTTTTCTCCCTGTGTGTTCACATGGTCTCTCTGTGCATGTGAATGTTGTAATCGCCCCTTCTTATAAGGACATGGATTAGGGCCCACCCTCCTGGCCTTCTTTTACCTTAATTACCACTTTAAAGACTCTATCTCCAAAGACAGCCACATTTTGAGAGGTCTTACCTGGGGGTTAGGATCCCAATGTATGAATTTGGGGGTAGCGGTTGTCGGGGGGAGACATGATTCAGCTCCTGACATTTTCTAAGTGAGGGGACATTTTCTACGTGAGGGAAAATTGTGTTGGTCAGGCAGAGTCTGTCCCAGCTGAGCAGTGTTGATCTTCCATAGGGTGAGGGGCACTGTGGACTTTGGGGATTGGCAGCCTCTCAGAGAACCTGACATCATGGGAATTCGAGCTACTTCAGTGACACTCTTGGTGGTTGGCACTTAGATGCATGTTTAGCAGAGCGAGCCCATCTCCGCCAGGCTGAGCTTCGGCACAGGAGGCTGCCCCTGGATGGCTTGTACGAGAGTACGGGTGAGGCAGGTTGTCGTTGACACAGCAGGCTTAAACGCCAGCCGAAGGGCCAGTCTCCCTCAGTTTGTGGCAATGTTATTCTCCATACAAGTGGCTTTCATCTGGTCCCACTTTTGGCCTAAAGTGGCCTAATACCCCTTCCCCGGAACTTGTGGTATTTCTGGCTGATTTACAAGTTTGCACTCTGAATCCCAGTCACTGATGTTCTGCTGGATTACAGAGCAAGGGACAGACACCAGAGCCAGCTGGCTCTCTCAGATCACTAGTTCTATGGCCTTAAATGGCTTCACCAAGATTCGGCTTCTTCTGTAATTGGAAATAACAACAACGGTCTCACAGTGTTGTTATAAGTATCAATCATCAACATGACTTAAGGGAAACACCTAGCACAGTATCCATGCCACATACCACTTCATGGTTCTCATCTCCCACTTATTAGACTCGCCTAGAAGCTTTAAAAATTGCTGAGAAGAGGAATCTCCATAGCCCTCTGAGGTTCTGATTTAATTAGAGTTGATTCCAGGCAGATGATGATAAAACTCCCAAGGTGGTTCTAAAGGTCAGCCAGGCTTGAGAACCATTATTAACTGCTCCACAATGATAACTCTTTCAATCCATTCTCTTATATCTTGATTGGCTTTCCCCCTAAACGTGATACTCTTCCCAAACTTAAGCCATTTTTCTTCTACATACTTGAGAAGGAAAAGCCCTCCCCTTGCTGTATGCACACAATTTTATGACAGGATGTCTGTGGCTCTGATGTTATAAGGGATGTGTCTTCAGACCCAAAAGTGGAATTGAGGAGACAGGGTGACTGGAAGGGAATATTTTCCAAACTGTAAAAGGATCGCAAGTCACATAGAAGTCTGCCCATGACATTTATACAGGAAGATGCAAAGGGAGATACACATGCTGGATATTCTAATATTTAAGTTATTAAAGTGATTGTTTTTAATGTTTATTTATTTTTGAGAGAGAGAGAGAAAGAGCGTGAGCGGGGGGAGGGGCAGAGAGAGACAGACACAGGATCTGAAGCAGGCTCCAGGCTCTGAGCTGTCAGCACAGAACCCGACCCGGGGCATGAACTTACAAGTTATGAGATAGACACCTGAGCTGAATTCAGATGCTTAACTGACTGAGCCACCCAGGCACCCCTCTAACTAATAGTTCTATGTGAAATATGTCCTATCATCCTACTTTGACAAATGTTATCTTCATAACCCTTAGAATTTATGTATGTATGTATGTATGTATGTTGACCTTCTTTCAACAAAATCTTAATGATGGTTTAATACTTGTGTCAGTTCCTAGGGCTGCTGTAACAAATTACCACCAATTGGGGGGGCTTGAATAACAGAGATTTATTCATGCACAGTTCTAGAGACCAAAAGTCTGAAATCAAGGTGTGGGCAGGACTAAACTCCATCTGAAGCCTCTAAGGGAGAATCCATTCTTTGCCTTTTCCTGGTCCTATTAACACCAATAAGCTAAAGAATTAAAAATATGTGATGTAATTTTATTCCAAGTATATAAAGTTTGGATGTATTTTCATCAAAAATGTAAATTTTTAAGAAAATGTTAAGTTTCTATTTTTCCCCTAAAACTATTTATTAAAACTAAAAGTGAAATACAAACTATAATTGGGGCGCCTGGATGGCTCAGTAGGTTAAGCATCTGACTTCGGCTTAGATCATGAAATCGCCGTTTGTGGGTTGGGCCCCATGTCGGGCTCTGTGCTGACAACTCAGAGCTTGGAGCCTGCTTTGGATTCTGTGTCTCCCTCTCTCTCTGTACCTCCCCTGCTCATGCTCATGCTCTGTCTCTGTCTCTCTCAATAATAAATAAACGTTAAAAAAATTTTTTTTAAATGCAAAGTATAATCAATGACTCTCAAAACTTTCATGCTGGTTAAAGAAAGCTAAACTTTTAAAATATTTTAAACATTTAATCCAATCTTTTATAAAAACAAAATTCAACAGTTCTAGGGTTTGATGTCATCTAGTGGCTAATGTGAAGAATTGGTGATGTATTACATCTCATTTGAATGGTACATCTGAGTTGTTTAAAACCATGAAATGTTTTCTAGCTACTGTCCATATGCGTTGTAAAGAAAATTTTATTTCATGACTACCTCCAGAACCAAAAATAGAACGCAAAGAGTAGCAAACAAAGGAATGAGCATCACTATTGAGAAAAGACACTTAATTGTGCAAGAATCTGTTACATTCATGCCAAGAGAGAGATTGTAACAAGTTAATTGTCCTGTCTCTTACCTATGAACTTCTGCAACTCAAACCTTCCCTGTATTTTTAATTCATCAGGACATAGATAATATGTAGAAAAGCCTTTCTCTGGAGTCTCATCAGTCTAAATCAAGAGGGCAGATGTTCAAGGTCACCTTGTGTCCTTGGATCTTAAGTGACAGGAACCCTTACTCATGTATTCTTTGAGTCAGTTTGTTTGTGATACATAGGTCCCTTTAGAGCTTCCCACCCAGGGGAGGAGGCCCCCTTATGTGATTGTAAGCATGCCTAAGAGTTCTTGAGTTGAGGGAGAGATGGCACTCTCTAAATGGTGCTGGTTGGATCAAGCCTGGGTTATGTGAGACTTAGCAGCATTGTTCCTGTATCTATACTTATGTCTCCTTTGTATCCATTTTGCATCTAGTGAAGTCTTGTTGAAAGCCTTATTGTATTTTCACCTGAATGAAGACCTATCGAGGGAAGGGTCTTATTTTGCTTTGTGGGGGAAACAGCATACCCTTGAGGGGAGCGTGCTATGTTAGTGTTTAGAGTCAAATTCTAGGAGCCCAAGGACAAAGTAAAACCTAGGAGGACATCACGGGGCTGCCTGCCTTCAGTCCCTACTGACCAGGACAGTTTCCAAAGAAGGAAACCTTATGGGATCTGGTTGCTTTTCATTAAGGAGGGTAGCTCCTTGTTCTGTCTCTTTTGACTTCTATTCCTACCAATATTCCACCCTCACCCACAAACATTCTCTTTCCTCTGCTTCTCCAGTGTTTGCTTTTAGGGATTTTTAGCGCCTGTACTGACCTAGGCTCTAGAGCTGTTTCTAGGATGTTTACTTGGGAAGTTATTTCACTTATTTACCTACTTGCTCTGTCCTGCAGACCAGTCACATACTTCTCACCCACCGTTGTTCACCAGATGTGGAGAGCATGGAACTTTGGGGGTCAGACTAGGTTCAAATCTTAGTGCAATCGTGGGCAAGGTACTTACTTCTCAGTTTCCTTATTTGAAAAATTGGCTTAATAATATTTACTTTAAAGAGTTATTGAGAGTTAAGTGAGATATCCATTGAAATGTGTTTAACACCACATCTTCTTTGTCTTACAACTTCAATCCATGTTAATTTGTTTGCCACAGGACACAGACCCAGCTAACTCTCTGGAGGGTTCCTGGTAGTTGTGGGGTTTTGTTCCGAGAGACACAATGCTTGGAAAGAGCAGAGGACCAGCAGTGGGATGAGAAGAAAGAATTGTGTGTCAGGTGAACGCTTTTGAATGCTAGTCTTGGGAGAGAAGATTTTATGTTTTATACAATGGACACTTTTTTAGAAAACAGTGTTATTGAGGTATAAGTGGGTATAGTTGACATAGAAAAAGGTGCACGCATTTTAACTGAACAGTTAAAGTTTTTCCATATGTATATTCCCATGAAATCATTAGCACAATCAGATAGTGAACATATCTCTTACCCCCCCCGCCAATGTCTTTGTTCCTCTTGGGAATCTATCCCTGCTTTCCTCTTCATTTCCCCACCCCCCCGGGAAACACTGATCTGCTTTCTGTCATAAAGTACTTTGCATTTTCTAGATTTATATAAATGGACTCGTATATTACTTTTCCTGGCTTATCTTACTCAGCATAATTACTTTGGTGTTTGTGTATATTGTGTGTATCTATAGTTTATTCATTATTATAGCTGAATACTAGTCCATTATAGGAATATATCACAATTTGTTTATTCATTCATCCATGCATGGACATTTGGGTTGTAGCCAGTTTTTGGCTATTGCTAAAAATGCTGCCACACACAATAATTAAAAATTATTATTAAACATGAGATTTGTTAATGAATATGAAAAAGGATCGAAGGATCATGAAATGCTGGTTACAATCCTGCCTCCTTTTTACTACTTAGAAAGATATGAGATAAGATTAGTTAAAGCACATAACGTATATCAAACCTGAAGCTGCTTGGAGAAAGTTCATTTACAATACAATTTAAGGTTCTAGGGTAAACATGGCGTATTCAATATATGCCACCTCTTCTTCTTCAAAACCCACTACATCTATAGTAAAGAAAAAAATTAAGACATATTCAACAGGGAAGGAGACCATGAGGCTGGGTAACCCTGTCTGGGAGCTAGTAACTGATGTAGCTGACCAGAGAAGGCACGATCCTAAAAATGCAATGGAAAAAACTAAGGCACACTTGCAATCAGACTGAAGAATCCTCAAAAGACTCAGCAGCTGGGTGCACCAGATACCCCTGGGACTGAAGATTATGGGGTGGGAGGAGGAGGGGCTAAAATGAGGAGGATTGAGGCAAAGCTGATTCAGTCATTTGGAACGCCTGCCCACTCCTTTCCCTCCACCCCAACTGTAGTGGTCTTTACATGGTCCGATATTCAGACTGGATCTTGAATGGTGACACTCCTGGCTTTCTTGCTCTACTTGGCTCTGGAACTCTGGCAACCAGACCCTCACTGTCTAGGTAGGAGATTTAAAGAGTCTCTGAGAGGGGTGCCTGGGTGGCTCATTTGGATAAGCCACCTGATTTTGGCTCAAGCTGTGATCTCTCCGTTGGAGGGATGGAGCCCTGCCTCCAGCTCTGTGCTGACAACATGGAGCCTGCTTGGGACTCTCTCTGCCCATCTCCTCTCTCTCTAAATAAATAAATAAACTAAAAAAAAAAAAAAAAAGAGTCTCTGAGAAATCTGGCCAGCTCAAAAAAAAAAAAAAAAAAAAAAGAACTTAATAGATGGGGACATCAGGGTTCCCAGCAACCTGCTGAGACAAGGCGCTCCATGGATTCCCCAAGTGGACCTGCCCTGCCCATCAGCTCAGTATCCACTCCATATATTTTTTTTTCAGTTGAGACCATATTTTTTTCTTCCACATTTTTATTCCTGGAGTCCATTTTGCCTGAAGAGAGATTAATATACTTAATTACTATGATTGTGAAGCATATCTCATTTAAGGATTTTTTAAAAGTTGATTTATTCATTTTGAGAGAGACAGAGACAGCGCGAGGGGGGGGAGGGGCAGAGAGAGAGAGAGAGAGAGAGAAACAATCCCAAGCAGGCTCTACACTGTCAGTGCAGGGCCTGCCGAGGGGCTAAAACCCACAAAACCGTGAGATCTTGACCTGAGCCGAAACCCAGATCTTGACCCACTAAGCCGCCCAGGCACCCCTCAAGTGCAAACAAACCAACCTTGAATTCTAGAGAAAGCACCAAGTTCACTGTGTGGGACAAGGGGGCTCTACAGGCACCCGAGGAATGGTGTAGTGGTCAGTGTTTCTACTGTCAAATGGTTTAGACAGTGCTGGATTCTGTGCTGAAAAAAACAACAACAATACGGACGGACACCCTGATTAAATATCATTTCCCGCACAAATAACTTTTAATTACTTCTCAGTGAGAAGACCTTCTCGGGCTTCTGCTTTTCTCCGCTCATAGCTCAGGTCTGGCTTCCTTTGGCTTCTTGCAGCAGCCCAGCACCATTCCCCCCAGGAGCGGCTCTTTCAGAGATCTCTTGCACTTTTATTGCCGCAGGAAGGCTGCGCGGTAGGGATTGCCCTGGATCGTGCACGGCATTCCATTCTCGGAGGGCAGGTGTTAGGCCCACTCGGGTGGCGTCCCGCCCCGCTGAGGCCTGGCTCTCTGAGCCTCCGTTTCGGCCTAGGAGGGCGGCTACGAGGAAGAAAGGACAAGGAGAAATGCGAACGAGGCGCCAGCTCCGTGCTCAGCGGCAGGCCCGCAGGGGTGACAGGTTTCTGGCGTCAGTCTTTCCTCCACTAACTTCCTTCCCTGCACCAGCCGCCGGGCCACATGCCCCACTCGGTCATGATTTAGTGGCAGCGTCAAAACCAGATAACTTCCTTACACTTTTTAATTTTTAAAGTTGGCTTGTATTTGTTTGTGTATGTGTGCATACAGGTATGTAATCTCTACTCCTGACATGGGGCTTGAACTCACGACCCCTAGATCGAGTGGCCGGCTCCCCGGCCTCAGCCAGCAAGGCGCCCCGATACTTTCCTCACACTTTCATTCTTTCTAAGAATAAAGACCTAGTCTCTGCGGACGAGGTTCTTAACCCGGAGTTCGCGGACTCCACTTCAGAAGGTCTCTAACTTGCCGGACGGTACCCAAATGTTGGCACTAAGGGCCCACGTGCATTTTGCCGCCAGGACCCGCGTCAGGTAGTCAGGAGGGTTCTGATCCAAAAAGGTTTAGGAATCCAAGCGGTAGACCTTTCCTATTACCTCTTCTCAGACCAAGACCGCCGTTTAGCCTCATTTTATTTAATCCCAGTCCGCAGCGGGTGGGGCAAGAGGACTCCACGCCGCTCAAATCTTCTACAGCTCGCGGCCCCCGCCCCTAAAGAGGAGACCCGCCCTCGAACCCGCCCATTGCCCGCTCGGGGCGGGGCGTCTCTACTGGGCATGCTCAGTACTAAGAACTTGGGTTGGTCTCTTAGGCGGAAGCCGGGGCGGAGTGTGTGTGTTTTTTCCCAGGGTGTCCCGCGCTGCTGTCATGGCCGCGTCCGTGTTCCTGTGTCTGCACATGGAGTTCTAAGGCTGTGGGTGTATTCACAGGCACTGTCACCACGAGATTTCAGCGTCTTTGGGCCCTCCTCCTTTCACCTTCTTTAGTTGACTCCTGTGTGACCCTCGTAGGAACCTGTTTGGGCTGCAGCGATGTCCAGGGAGATGTGGATACCGGAGCTGGCAGTTTTGAGGGGCTTCCCCACTGAGGCTGAGCGGCAGCAGTGGAAGCAGGAGGGAGTAACCGAATCAGGTGAGAAAGGCGAACCTCCCAGGAACGTAGGCCAGCGTGTGGACTGTGAGGAGAAAGAGTGGCGGCGGCTGGGTTTTCAGTCTTCCGTGTTTGTTTTGTTTTTCTGCCCAAATCTAGCTGATTCCTTAAAGCTTTGGATTGTTGCATCCTTGATATAGCGGGTGGGGTGCTTGGGCTCTGTGCTTGTCTTTACCCCAAGCTTCTCACCGCCTCGGTTCAGTGATGACACCGTTGGCGATGTCAGCGTCTTTTCTAAGTCCTTAACTTTTATACAGTCATTTAATCCTTGTAATAGACATGTAAGGTAGATACTACATTTAATACCACTTTGCAGCTGAAGACATTTAAAGACATTATTTAAATAATTTATTCAAGGTCCCACCGCTGAGAAACAGAAAAGCTAAAACGAGGCAGCAAAGATGTAATTCTTGTGAACAGTACACATTTACAGGAGAGGTAGGGTTAAAAGGCATATTTACTAGTGATAAATGTAGGATATAGGCGCATCTGGTTGTGGGATTAAGGCTGGATCCAGAAGAGAAGTAACAATTTAGGACAGTATATAAGCGGGGTGTGTGTGTGTGTGTGTGTGTGTGTACACACACCTATTGTGTACACATACAAACAATAGGTGCTTCAGCAGAGAGGTAGTTTTTGAAGTCTGGTCATCTGGAAAATTTTCAGGGAAGAAGTCAGATTTGAGCTGAATTTTGATTAAAGAATGAGACAAGTGGAGAAGAACCCAGCAGGAAAAATCACAGGGATATTCATGGGGTCTTAGGGGAAAAATGAGTGAACCAGCTGTGCCTCAGGGAGTATAGTGTGGGTAGGAGGAGCCCGGTTATGAAAGGCCTTAGACCCCTGTTTATGGAAACTTTTCTCTTGTCAGTAGGAATCTTTTTGAATTCCCAACGGAAGGGTGACAATACAGTAAAACCTTGGATTGCAAGTAACTAGTTCTGTGAGTGTTCCTCAAGATGAGCAAACATTTCTAATAAAGTTTGACTTGATAAATGAACGATGTCTTGTGTCACTGAATGTCACATGATCACAACTGAGCCAATGGTTCTTGACATTTGCTTTGATATACAAGTGCTTGGATTACAAGCGTGTTTCCGGAATGAATTATGCTTGCAAACCAAGGTTTTACTGTACTTACTAATGAGGAATATTATTCCTGGGTCTAGCTTCTACCTTGCTGCTCGTTGTATGTATGAGCTGCTAATTGTAGAAGAGGTGATGTTTGTAGAATGATGGGAATTTGCTCAGTGCTTTGTGATTAATGTACAGTAGGCATTCTAAGGATATACATTTAAAAAATTTTGCATACTAAAATGGTAGATTTACCTAATGGTGTTATCATTTACAGTTTGAAAAAAATGGTTCTTTTGGATTATTGGACTAATTTTTTATATTGCAGAGAGTGGATCTTTCTTACAGTTGCTGTTAGAAGGGAACTTTGAGGCCATATTCTTAAATTCGTTGACTCAAAATATTTTTAACTCAACCACAATGACTGAAGAAAAGATTGACAGCTACCTTGAGAAGCAGATAGTAACATTCCTGGATTACTCAACAGATTTGGACGCAGCTGAAAGGTAGAATTTTATTTGAAATTTTCATAGAGAAACAGACTGAATACATTTACTAGAAAGACATTGGTTTAAAAATTTTTTTTTTTTCAACGTTTATTTATTTTTGGGACAGAGAGAGACAGAGCATGAACGGGGGAGGGGCAGAGAGAGAGGGAGACACAGAATCCGAAACAGGCTCCAGGCTCTGAGCTGTCAGCCCAGAGCCTGACGCGGGGCTCGAACTCACGGACCGCGAGATCGTGACCTGGCTGAAGTCGGACGCTTAACCGACTGCGCCACCCAGGCGCCCCAGGACATTGGTTTTAGTTGTCATTGGAAAACCTGTGCTGTCCAGTATGACAGCCCAATAGTCACATGTGCTTTTTGAGCACTTGAAATAGGGAGTGCAACTGACAGACAGAATTTTACATTTCATTTAATTGTAATTAATTTAAGTTTAAAAGAGCCTTATGTGGCTCACTGTTGTAATATTGGACGTTGAGACATAAATTGTTCAGGTTTCAGAAATTTTGTTTTGTAATACTTGGATAATCTCAATAACTGTTGGTTAATATTTTACATTTTTCCTAACAAAACTGAAATGGAATTAGTTGTGGTTACACAGTGGTTCATATTTGTTTCTCTATTCTTCAATGCAGACAACAGCTGATATTCCTAATTGGCGTAAGCAGTTTGCAACTTTTTGTTCAGAGTAACTGGACGGGGCCTCTTGTTGATTTACAACCTCAGGATTTTTTGCCATCCTTTTTGTTCCAGCAGTTCAGTGAGGTATGCTTTTTGGAAATGTCATATATGGTTATTATTGTGTTACTATTTTTTTCTTTAGGAACTAGTCTTTATAACCTGGAGTTAATGGCAGGTAGGAAAAAACAAAACAAAACATGACTGTATAGCTTGTACAAAGCCTAGTAAGAATGCTTGTTCATTGGTCAGATTTTCAACTACTTCCAGAAGTTCCATTGTCAGTCATAGACTCCTCATGGAACTCTCCCAATTTATGGAGCTCTCTTAGTTGCCCTTTTTACTAAAGTCCAGGCACCTGCACCAGTCACCCAGTTGCAGATATTACCACAGTTACGTAAAGATCTTTTCTGGCAAAGCAGCAAAACTGGAAATCTGTTTAATTTTATTGCAGGTAAGTTGTGCTGCTGTGCTTAAGAATGGATCCCATGGGTGGTTTCCTTTATATTACAAATACTTCTTTAAAGTGCCTGGCACAGAATTGCTCCATGGTGATAACAATTATTATCCATATATAAAGACAGTATTACTGATTGGCATTAGTATGTTATCAGTAGAACATACAGTTCGAATTCTGCAACAGTTTTTCAGCGCATATGCATGGAGCTTGGTGAGTATGACATACTCTATAAGAGAAGTGTGGTGACAGTGACTTATCCAGTCACCGCAGACATCTAGACATAGCTATCAATCACTAAGCCTAGAAAAAGGGCTCCTTAGCATCCGAAACTTTTGCAGCAAAAGTGACCTGTTTTCTGTTAGCAAGCTTCTCAAAATTAGAAGTACCAAATGAAAGGGGAATGAAATTATTAGAGATAAGTGTTAATAATCTGATGGTAGAGGGGCGCCTGGCTGGCTCAGTTGGTGGAGTGTGCGACTCTTGATCTTGGGGTCATGAGTTTGAGCCCCGTGTTGGGCATAGAGCTTACTTAAAACAATAAGTAAAATATATTAAAAAAAAATAATCTAATGGTGGTGTGGAAAGAGAAGTACCAAAGCAGCCACAATCTGATAGCTACAGTAATTAGCACTGTACTGTCAGTGTAGTGAGTCACTATATTAGGTTGCAGTAGAGTAATTGAAATTCATAATCCTGGCCCTAAATCGTTACTGAAAGGTTAAAGGATCATCTGTATCTCATGTCTAAGAAGGGAATTTTTTTTTTAAAGCAGGCTCCATGCTCGAGGTGGGGCTTGAGCTCACGACCCTGAGATCAAGAGCCAGATGCTCTACCAACTGAGTCACCCAGACGCCCTTCTAAGAAGGGAACTTAATCTGCACTTTACAGAGGTTTTCATCCAAAGTAATTAAACTAAAATCCCAAAGCTTATGTGACTTAAAGAGATCTGCTTCACTTTTCTAGAACTTTGCTATTATGCGGAACATCTCACTCCCTCTCTTACTGTGTATGAAACGGTTTCTGCCTCTTCAGTCCTTTGGCGTTAAAAACTCACCAAAGTCATAAGTGTGTTGAGCATGGCTCTGTGGGGCGAGTGGGGCTTAATTGACATGTGTTCCATCAGTTTGAGGTATTCTAAAGGTGAGAAGACAGAGGCTCCCGGTGGTGAAGGAAACTTGACAGGGGTCTTATAGGTGGGCAATTGGAAGCCACATTTTCTGGGTCCAAATCCAGTCCTCTTTCTGCTCTCTACTGGTGTAGAAGCACCTGTAAAGTCAGGTAACAATTCAAGGAAGTGAAAAGTAGGTTACATGAGAGATTTGGACTGTAAGAATATTGAAATTAACCAAATTAACCAGTATTGAAAGTGGATGTGTCAGACAGTTTAGTTGGGGGTGGAGTGTGAGTTGAACCTGAAGGGTGATGAGGAAATGGACAGGTGGAGAAGAGGAAGAAATGCAGTCTGGGTGCAGTCATGTGAGCAGAAAGTCAGAGGGGAGAAGAGCATAGTGTTTGTGGGAACGGGCTGCTCTGAGCTTGCTGGAGTAGCAGTAAAAGGTCAGACTTCATGGGATTCAGGCCAGACTGTAGGAAACCTTGAGACTTTGATTTTAGTTTTTTGTTTTTTTTTTATTAGAACTACCTCATACATTCAAAAAAGTGTATAAAGTGTATACAGTTTAAATAATAAAAGCCCTTGGTTCCCACCACCCAGCCTGAGAAACATTAGCAGCATTGAAGAACAGAGCTTCCTGACTGCTGTTCCCCAGATGTCGAGCCCTGTGTCATTGCAGTGTCCGTGTGGGGCCTGGGCTGGGTTGGGGGAGCCTGTGAACTGGTCTCCTCCGGTTAGCAGCATTTGCTAGTTCCTGCCGGGTGCCACTAATAATAGCATCTTCTGCGGATGCTGTGCCTTGGAAAAGGTTGGGAAATACTGCCTCAGAAGGTCCCCTGTGTGCTTCCTGATGGCAGCTCTGGCCCCCCTCTCCCATGAACCAGGCTCATAAATTTTGTGTTAATCATTCCATTGCTTTTCTTCATAGTTTTAGCACCTGTGTAACTCCAGGAAACATACTGTTTAATTTTTCCAATTTTTGAACTTTTATAAATAAATGACATACACTGTACATCTTCTGTGACTTGTTTAGTCTCAGTGATATATTTTTGAAATTACATCATTATTCACTTTTACTGTTGTATAGTATTCCAGTTGCATGACTAGACCAGAATTTATATGTCTGTTCTACTCTTGGCCATATGGTATGTTTCCTTTTTTTTCCCCCCCAATATATTACATACAGTGCTATTAGGAACATATCTTCTGGTAATCATTTGCAAGAATTTCGAAGCACAGCATACTGAAAAAATGATAGCGTTTGTTTGATGCAGTGTGCTAAATGGAGGAGGCCCTTGGGCTTTAGTTGGGTACCCTGAGGGCTGAGGGGATGGTCTTTTAACACACTTGTATACCCATCCCAGCAGGGAGTTGGGAAGCTCCTCTGTGGTGTATATTTCCGTATGTGGAATCGCTATGCCCTAGAGTATACACATGTTCAGTTCTTCTTGGTAATGTCAGATTGTTTTTGTTTATTTCTTTGTTTGTGTCAGGTTATTTTTAGAGGAATACTCAAGGGGCCCCGAGGTAGCTCAGTCTGTTGAACGTCTGACTCTTGGTCTTGGCTCAGGTCATGATCTCATGGTTCGTGAGTTCAAGCCCCGTGTCCAGCTCTGTGCTGACAGTGTGGGACCTGCTTGAGATTCTTTCTCTCTCTCTCTCTCTCTCTCTCTCTCTCCACCTCCTGCACTGACTCTCTCTCAAAATAAATAAGTAAACTTAAAAAAAAAAAAAAGACAAAAGGAATACTCAATTTATACTCTTCTCCAGCAATCCAAGAATTTGGAAGGTAGGGGGAGTTGAAGTTTTTAAACACATGAGTGCAGTCATTTCCCTGTGGTAATTCATGATTCTTGGCTCTTGTGAAGCACAAATATTTGTGAATATATTTTATTGTCATAGAGTATAGTGACCAAAGCTAAATTCATTTTCCTTGCCCACAGATCTCTTCCTGCCCCTCAGCAAGGTTCAGGGCTATGCTAATCATTAGCAAGGCTGCAAGGACAGGGCCAGGATCAACTACCTTATGGTGGTGTGGCCTTGTCATTTTTAACACTGTTTTCTGGTTTCTGATGCTAACCGGTCTCAGAGGAATAGCACTAAAGGTCCATGTCTGAGCAGTACGTGAGCTGTGCTGACAGCGGAGAGCTTGATGTGGGCTCGAACTCACAAACCGTGAGATCATGACCTGAGCTGAGGTCGGATACTTAACCGACTGAGTCACCTAAGTGCCCCTAAACAATCCTCTTTAAAAATGGACAATTTCCCAAAACCTCTGGAAACACATTTGGAACTCAGTTGCAATATCAGTGTTATATCTCGGGTGTAGGCAGAGGCTGATTTATTTAAGCAGAAGATAGAAAAGCATTTCATTTTTTCATGATTATGCAAGGTAGCACTGGGAAGAGAAATGTATTTATTTATACATTCACTCATTTATTTGTTATTTGTCTTGTTATTACCATCTCCTGAGAGTTTTGAATTGAAGAGTAGGAGGTTTAGTAACCAACCCCTGCTTTGAGTATCAGAGGTAATGATACCCCGGTGGTATATCATGGGCTGTCTCTGTCTCTTTGTATAATTTTTTATTTGTTACCCTAGTAAATTACTTGTTTGCTGCTTCTGTTTAGGGATTTCATTTGCAAGAGAATGATCTAAACGTATGCTAGAATGGTTAGTTATGTTTCTCATTTCAAAGTGATTAGAATATGGATTATTTTTCTTTTCTTTTTTTTTTAATATTTATATATTCTTGAGTGTGAGTGGGTGAGAGTGGGGGAGCGCGGGAGAGGGTCAGAGAGATGGGGAGACAGAGGGTGTGAAGTGGGGTCTGAGCCATCAGCACAGAGCCTGATGGGGGCCTCGAACTCACAAACCGTGAGATTATGACCTGAGCTGAAGTCGGATGCTTAACTGATTGAAGCACCCAGGTGCCCCACAGATTCTTTTTCTTAAAGGCATGTCATATCTTTTTGTAGTGTACCAGTTTGGTCTGGACTTTGGGAAATAAGGGTGGTTATATCCTTATTTTGACATCTTTGTGTGACAGAGAACTCAGTGAGGCTGCATATCTAGTCTCGGCACATTAGGCAGGTTCTTCTCCCAAGTTCTTAAGTGAGTATATCTGCTGGTATATTCGGCACCTCTGCATGGGGGTCTTGCAAGATGCCTTGTGCTCACGTGTCTCAGACTGAACTCATGGTGAGGGTCTCCCCCACACCTGGTCCTTTTCCAGTGTCTGTATCTTAGTAGCCATGCCACCATAAGGTAGTGGTCCTAGTCGGAAGGCTGGAAGTGATCCTGGCCCGGTTCTTGTATTCTTCCTAATGCTTAGCATAGCCCTGAACCTTGCCGAGGGGCAGGAAGCGGTCCGTGGGGAAGGCAACATGGGGTGCTAGGAAGAACACTGATTTGGGAGTTGGAAAACAGGCTGGAATCTCTGTTCAGACACTGACGTCTGTGTGATTTTTGACTGCACTTAACATTTGTGTCTGTTTCCTTCTAAAATTGAGGTAGTTGTAGTAACTTCAAAATAGTTTCTTAATTATTGAGGTTTAAAGAAAATTCCTCTGGCCTTAGTGTAGGTAGTGGTAAGCTTTGTTTGCAGTTTGGTGGTGCTCTTTCTTTATTCCTCTATTACACTTCTTGACGATGAAGGGAGGACAGCGGGTGAACCCACAGCTTTTTCTTTCTTGCCGGTATTGAATGCTTCAACAATGTATTTACCCAGGCACTGGCATTATTTGGATTATTTAATTTAATCCTTACACGTACCCTATAAGGTGTGGGTTCTATGATTTCATTTTGTAGTTAATGATGTTTCAGTTCAAAAATTTACCTATATCCACAAACTAACAAGAGGCAGAAAAAGGACACTGTCCTGTGTCTGTGAACTTGGAGCCATGTTTCTAATGGGTAAGCATTCCTGCTGTCTGTCTTGTGGCAGTCGTCAAAACTATACAGTGCACATTTTAGAAAACGCAGGTGATTTGTCCATTGTAGAAAGTCTCTGTTTAGCTAAAGATTGGGTTTTCCAAATGCATGTCTTTTTTTGCAGCCTTCTGTTCCCACTGGGCCATAGTTTTAGGCCCACTCAGCATTTGGTATGTAAGATCTAACTGGCTGTTTGGCTTAGGAATTTTGGAGCAGACCTGCTTTGTGATGACGTTTGCCAGCTAATGAAGCATATGTGAAATGTGTTTAATGTAAATACTTTAACATAGGGATGCTTTTTATTTTGTTGTAAGTAAATCTATAAAGTCATGAAACCTCTTCAATACTAACATTTTCTTGACTTCCCTGTTCCTCTAAAGTATAGGCATGTAGGTGGCCATCTGTTAGGGCAGCCTGGGTTTATAGGTCTCCAGGGACCTTTATAATGTTATGATTCTGTCCAGTGCCAATTGCTGTGTAATAGATTAATGCCTTTGTTTCAGAGTTGAATTAACTGGAAAATATGTGTTATTGTAAGATCTATAAAGATTAATATTTTGTTAAATTACATCATCTTGGCTTACTTTTTTTTTTTTTTTCTTTCAGGTCAAAGGACTGGATTCAGTTGTTCTGAATCTGCTTATTCTAGACGGGGAATCAGTCTACAGCCTGACCTCAAAGCCCATACTACTCTTACTAGCACGAGTTATTCTAGTGAATGTAAGACATAAACTGACAGCCATTCAGGTAAGGGGAGAAAAGACGGTAGGTGGTTCATACCCCGGGATGACAGTGTTTTGGTGTGTTTTCTAAGTCTTCTTTAGGTATATCACTTTAAAATCTAATGAAAATAGAGATGCCTGGTTGGCTTAGTCAGTTGAACATCTAACTTTGACTCAGGTCATGATCTCACAGTTCATGAGTTTAAGCCCCGTGTCGGGCTCTGTGCTGACAGCTCAGAGCCTGGAGCCTGCTTCATTCTGTGTCTTCCTCTCTCTCTGCCTCCCTCTCCCCTGCCACTTGTGCTGTCTCTCAAAAAGGAATAAATAAACTTAAAAAAATGTTAAAAATTAAAATCTAATGAAAATAAGCAAAAACTTTCTCCTTTTATGAGATTCATCTAATATAAAATGAGATTATATTGAGCCCCTTTAAAAGGATTGTATAGACGTATGTTGTGTATGTGTGAGTGTATGTAAATGTTGATTCTCTGAATCTTAAAGGTTTGAAAACATCCTTCATGGTCTTTCATGAATTCCTGTAGGGATAGTGAGCAGGAGGCAGGATTTTAGTCGATCTTGCAGTCGATCTTAATTACTGTTTCCTGGCCCACATCCTACCTTGGTTCATCATTTGGGTTGGATTTAGTAGAGCATTTGTTGAATGTCTGTTACGTTGTTTCTTTAGGTCACATATAAATTAGTGAGAAGACCTGCTCTACTCACAGAAAGCTACTATGCGGTAGGAGTGACAGAGCTCCAAAAGAGATACAAGCGTGTCTTTTGAGGGTTAGTGGAGGTCACCACCTGTACAGTGTGCCTTGTAGCTCCTCAGGCTGCACTGTGCTGTGAAAGCAGCTGTGGACAGTTTGTAAAGGAATGGTGTGTGTCTGTGTACCAATAAAGCTTTATTTATGGACACTGAAGTTGACATTTTATATACTTTTCACATGTTGCAAAATATTCTTTTGGTTTTTGTTTTTTTCCAGTGTTTTAAAAATGTAAAAACTGTACTTAGTTCTTAGGCTGTACAAAAATAGGAGTGGGGTGGATTTGGCCTGCGGACTGTAGTTTGCTGACTCCTGTTCTAATTGTGGCAACTTGAGGATGTAGACCCAGAAATGATAAATCTAAATTGTATGTGAAATCTCCCAATTTCCAAGTTTTGGCTGAAGATTTTTAAGAAAAACAGTATTTCGGTGGGCAAAATGTAGACTCGGGCTGTACTGTGTAAGGGCTTATTTTCCTAAGTATTTCATACCCGAGTAGGGGTAGGAAGGCAAGTTTTTGCCTCTTTCAGTGACTGTCATGACAGCCAGAGGAATTGGAATCGCTTGTACTGGAAGGGGTTTTACTGGATGGGCTTCAGATGTCAGAGTAGATATAAGGCCTTATCTTTGATTGTTTAGTCATGTTAGCTTGAATAAAAATTTTTTTCTAGAGTTGATCTGAGTGAAATGCTCTTTTCTAGAATGACTAGTATTTGGCTCTAAAGAAAGTGTCACTGAGGCATGGGGCTGCCAGATGACATTTTCTTTGTAGTGAGACTAGAGTAGTAAATGAGTGAGACAGTTTTAAATTTTGTGGTGGAAAACGTTCATCAGCCAGTAGTTAAGCATCTTTTAAAAAAAGATATATGTACTATCAAGTTAGGAGAACAAATAAATATTTGAACGGCTGGTTGTAAATGTCATACTTTGTGGGGTTGGAGAGACAAGTTACCTGAATTTCTTGGCAGGTTCTTTTTTTTTTATTTTTTTATAATTTTTTTTTTTAATTTTTTTTTTTTTCAACGTTTATTTATTTTTGGGACAGAGAGAGACAGAGCATGAACAGGGGAGGGGCAGAGAGAGAGGGAGACACAGAATCGGAAACAGGCTCCAGGCTCTGAGCCATCAGCCCAGAGCCCGACGCGGGGCTCGAACTCGCGGACGGCGAGATCGTGACCTGGCTGAAGTCGGACGCTTAACCGACTGCGCCACCCAGGCGCCCCTTCTTGGCAGGTTCTAAACAACTTTTGACTTGGGCTTACAATCCTGTTGTCTTGTTACCTATCACCATGCAGAGATCACTCTGTGCTGAAATCTTTCCTTTCAGTGAAAACAGGAAAGTTCTTTCTTCTTTGGGTCTATAATATGTCATTTTCTTTTTTTTTTTTATATATATATTTTTTAACGTTTATTTATTTTTGAGACAGGGAGAGACAGCATGAATGTGGGAGGGTCAGAGAGAGAGGGAGACACAGAATCTGAAACAGGCTCCAGGCTCTGAGCTGTCAGCACAGAGCCTGACTTGGGGCTTGAACTCACGGACCGCGAGATCATGACCTGAGCTGAAGTCAGATGCTTAACCGACTGAGCCACCCAGGCGCCCCTGTAATATGTCATTTTCTAAATGATGATATAAAAATGACTTCTTTGATAAATGAAGATAAAATAGTAAAGAAGTGTCCCATACTTAACCAAGTTAATTTTAACCTTTTTAAGTTAGCTTTGAATAGACGTACTCACGAAGAATATATCAAGTTGTTTATAATGATATTTTTGTGGAACTATAAAAGAAGGTGATTTTCCCCAAACCCCCTAATCTGTGAAGTATATAGACTAGTATTAGTAATATGTAAATGTTGAGTAAAAAGAGTCTTGGCTTCGAAATCAGACCAGAGTTTGTCTGGCTCAGCCGCATAACAGCTGTGTGACGTTATGCTAGTAAATTTCTCTGGAATATCAGTTTCCCTTATTTATAATTATTTTAAAAATGGGCCAAGCTGGCAAAGATTTATTGGGTGCCTTTTGAGTACACTTATGCTTCCTGCCTTTTAGGAGGTTATTGACTAGTGTGACTTCCTAATCAGAACATTCTGTCATAAGTGCTAAAATCAGGAGACAGGATCTAGAAACTAGAGTGAGGCTTCAAATGTCTTTTTTTATTAATGCCTCAGATTTTCTATTAAGCAATTCTTGGCAAACAGATAAGGGCACTTTTATTTTCTAGTAGAAAAATAGGCTATGCTTTATTTTTTTCACACTCCCTCTCACCCCAGATAAAGATTTGGGGTTAAGAGTTAACTTATAGATCTGATTTTTAAAGGTTCAGCATCTGATGATGTAGGTTTTCTTAAATTTATTTTTTTATGTTTTTATTTTATTTTTGAGAGAGAGACCCAGTGAGAACAGGGGAGGGGCAGAGAGAGATGGAGACAGAATCTGAAGCAGGCTCCAGGCTCCAAGGTGTCAGTGCAGAGCCTGACGTGGGGTTCGAACTCACAGACTGCAAGATCATGACCTGAGCCAAAGTCGGATGCCCAACTGACTGAGCCCCTGATGTCGTAGGTTTTCTTAAAAGGACAGTTCCTTTGACTCGCTCTGTCTGAATTCCCATGTCTAGAAAAGGAAGGGTGGGCTGCCAAACCTGAGTCACTTATTGCTGATGGCAGTTCAGGGATAGATAATCGAAATGTAGCCTGTCGTTAGCCTTAGTGATAGAAAAGAAGGAAAATGAGGCAACACCTCCGGGAAGTAAATGAAACATGATGTGAAACTTCTCTCTATTAGATAGTTCTACCTTTCCTCACAAGGACTAAGGAAACAGCATCAGTAATTAAGAAGGATTTTGTTACAGAATCAAAATTCATTTGTGACCGCACCATTGTTGGAGCAATGTGCTGTGGAGCAGTGTAGGAGGGAACCAGGCAGTTTACCCCTTAATCAAATGAAGACATTAAGTTCAAGTTAAAAAAAAAAGATGCTTTTGATAGTTAAGCATGATCTTCTATTAGTAGATGTTGCTTTTATTTATTTTTTAAAATGTTTATTTATTTTGAGAGAGAGAGAGAGAGAGAATGTGAGCTGGGGAGGGGCGGAGAGAGGGAGAGAGAATCCTAAGCAGGCTCCATGCTTTGTCAGTGCAGAACCCAAACCCATGCAGGGCTCGATCCCACAAACTGTGAGATCATGGCCTGGGCCAACATCAAGAATAGGATGCTTAACCGACTGAGCCACCCAGGTGCCCCAGTAGATACTGCTTTATTTATTTATTTTTTTAAATTTATTATTATTTTTTTAACGTTTATTTATTTTTGAGACAGAGACAGAGCATGAACGGGGGAGGGGCAGAGAGAGAGGGAGACACAGAATCTGAAGCAGGCTCCAGGCTCTGAGCCATCAGCCCAGAGCCCGACGTGGGGCTCGAACTCACAAACCGCGAGATCGTGACCTGAGCTGAAGTCGGACGCTTAACTGACTGAGCCACCCAGGCGCCCCAGTAGATACTGCTTTAAAAAAAAAAAGGAAAAATTGATTTCTTATACTTTCATGCAGTATATTCAAAATAGCATAGTTATAATATTTAGATGATTCAATGCATGGTCATACTTAATATTTTAGTGAACCTATCAAAAATATTTAGTACTTCTAACATGCAAACTCACCCATACACTCTTCACACATGTACACATACACTCATATACGCATAGTGGAAGATCCAGAAGGTTATAAGCCTTTGTCATGTATTTTTCCAGGGGAGAAGAATGGCACTGAGTCAGCTGAAGAGAGACTTTCACTCTTCACTGTACATACTTTTGTATTGGCTTTTTGATGTTTGTTGTTTTCTTTCTGTTTTTTTCTTTTTTAATAAGGAGCAAGTTATTTTTATTTTTATTATTTTTTTAATGTTTATTTTAGAGAGGACAGCATGAGGGGGGGGAGGGGCAGAGAGAGAGCGAGAGACAGAATTCCAGGCAGGCTCTGTTCTGTCAGTGCAGAGCCTGATCCGGGGTTCAAACTCACAAACCATGAGATCTTGACCTGAGCCTAAGCCAGGAGTCAGATGCCCAAACAACTGAGTCACCCAGGCGCCCCAAGGATCAAGTTTTTTTGAAATAGTGATCAAGTGAGAACAGCATCAGACAATAGAGAAAAACCTACTGTGTTCTCAGCCACAGTCAAGACACTGTATGAAATTCAGTCTCTATCCTCAAGAATGTTTGGACCAGGTAGAGTTATACTCTTGAATAACAAGCACCTGATGCAGTGCTAACTTCTAGGAACAGTGTAGAAGTTCAGAGAAGGGAGAGACTAATATGTGCCACACTCGTGGGAGAAGGCTTCATGGAAGGGTCTCGCCGGGTGTGGAAGGGATTTTCTTAGTTTTGGGGAATATTTGAATCCAGGGTATTCTTTGCAGTGTAGTTTGTGCAAAATATATTGCTCTGAGGAGGACCTAGAGATGGGCAGGACGTGATTTCTTACCTTATTGGGTAGATGGTGAGCTGAAAGCTAGGGATGACCTGCGTGAATCAGTGGACTGAGTTTGCAAAGGAGGTAGTACAAATAATATGCTAGAAGTTCAGAGCAGAGAAAACATCACTGCCCCCCTATGCCCACCGCACTCCCTGCCTCTGGGAGGTTCTTGCTGGAGTTCTGCTGGGCGAGTTGCTGCCTGGTTTATGGCGCTGAGGGGGTGCCATGAAGGAGAAGGGTGCTGACAGCAGCAGACGTTTTAAAGGACGAGGTCGTAAGTTCTAAACGGCATCAGGAAGCCCAGCTGATTTAAAATACAGGCTCTGAGAGAATGGAGCAGAGGGGTTCTTGCGAAAGAGGGAGAAGCTGATGTGAGTATCATCGTCAAAGACAGAGCAGTGGGCGGATAAGTTTGTCGAAGAGTAAGTTTAATTTTGCAAGTGTTAAAAAAAATTCTAAACACTAATTTCAGTTAGTGGAAAAATTGTTTTCCAGAGGGGCCTTTACTGTCAGTTTACATGGTTCTTTTTTTCCCTAGAGCTTGCCATGGTGGACTTTGAGGTGTGTGAGTATTCACCAGCAGTTGCTGGAGGAGCGCTCACCGCAGCTCTTTGCTCTTGCCGGAGACTGTATTGGGGAAGGTATGTAGCAGATTTTGTTTGATGCGGGCATGAAGTTCTTGGCTGAGATACTCCTTTTCAGTTTAGTTTTTTACAGGTAATAGTAACTTCTTGGTTGAGGTGGTTTCTTTTTCTCCCCTTTACTTCTGGATGTGGAATATCACAAATTATTAGGGTGTCAGATTATACAATTTCTTTTCACCTTTGAATTTAAAAAGAGGTCATCATTGTAATTTATATTACCTATTTAGAAAGTGATTTGTTTTATGTAGGTTGCCATGATTTTATCACAAGTGGCTTACAAGTGTTTTAATATTTTGTCTGTGTTTTAATCTGAGAAGCCTCTTTGGAAACTAATGCAAACTTTCTTTGTTTAAAAAAAATTCCTTCATTAATGAGTTGGAGTAAATTGTGCCAAATGACATGCAAAATAGAAAATTATTTATCCTCTGTCCTATTGAGTACATGAAGAAAGCCTTTTTTTTTTTTTCCACATTTGGTAGAAAATACATTTTCCTAAGGATGGCAATAGGTGGAGAGACATTTTTACATTTTGTATTATTTTTTATTATAATACGTAATATGCATGTACAAAAGTACCTAAAATATAAATGAAAGTAGAAACCACACACCTCTGTCAGTGCCTCCCACTGCCTTTGCTACACATACCTTGCAGGTTTCCTAGGGAAGCATTTTGAAAAGAGAAAAATCTTGGGTACCTTGATACTTGGTTTCCCTGGGCTTTTGGAATGATTCTTCTTAGCAAAAGTTGCCAAACAAATCAAAACAAAAACAGATTCTCTTGTAGTGAAGGAACACTTGAACACAGATGAACTTGGACTTGGTTACAGACTTCGGAGTTACAGAGAAGGGGTTTGACCTTAGGTGTGTCTGATTCCAAAGCCCATGGTCCTTTCACCATAACAAGAGTATGTATGGCGTGAGTATGTGCACACGTGCGTATGTGTGAACAGTACTCTCCCTTCTCCATGGTCTCCATCTCAATGGTTTCGGTTACTTGCAGTCATCTGCGGCCTGGAAGTAGATAATCCTCCTTCTGACCAATTGTCAGAAGGTTAGAAGAAGCCTAATGCTACATCACGATGCCTGCATCAGGCACCTTACTTCCTCTCATCACACCGGCATTTTATCATCTCACATCACCACAAAGGAGGGTGAGCACAGTACAGTAAGATATTTTGAGAGAGAGAAAAGGGCTTGGCTCTACTGTGGTTTCTCACATCCACTGGGGCCCTGGGACCTGTCCCCCTTGGATAAGGAGGGCCGTGGGGGGGAGGCGGTGGTTTTCGTCACTCTGGGTGGAGAAGCAGTGATCTGTACTTGGTGGAGTAGCACACTCATGAAGGCATAAAACGACTCTTAACATGTGTGCATATGTCATTACAAGAAGCTCCCACACCTTCCTGGAGTCTGTTTCCTTCAAGGGTACCTCTATGTAGTAACAAGCTAGGCCAGAATACAGTGGAGAGAATGTTAGTTTGTGCAGCAGTAAATACTACTAAGCTAGGTAATTTAGTTGAAATTAATGTCTCAATTTTGTTGTTGTTATTTTAGGATAGAAATACATAAGCATATGCTAATCTTAGATAAAATGAACATCTGTACATTATTCAAAGGGAGAAAGTAAGGAAAATATTCAGTCAGTATGATAATTGATTCATTTATATTGTGTATGCCAACTGAGACTTAGACCATTTATATTCTTTCAGGACTTTAGGTAATGCAAGGCTATGAAACAAGCAAGGGCATGTTAAATCAAATTTTGTGTGTGTGTGTGTGTGTATATATATATATATATATATATATATATATATATATTCTGCTATGGGATTTAAACCTGACATATGATAGATTAGTTGTTTTATTACATGTAAGGAGTTTACTTTTCTGTACAATGGTAATTCTTTTCTTTCTTTCTTTTTTTTTTGTAACGTTTATTTTTGAGAGAGAGAGTGTGAGCAGGAGAGGGGCAGAGAGAGAAGGGGTCAGAGGCTCCCAAGCCAGCTCTGTGCTGACAGCAGTGGGACTGACATGGGGCTGGAATTCATGAACCATGAGATCATGACCTGAGCCAAAGTCAGATGCTCAACTGATTGAGCTACCCAGGCACCCCTATACCATGGTATTTCTTAAGTAACAGAACTAAAAAACAGACTCTTGCTTTTTCTGACCAATAGTTTTGGTTTAATGCTTTTGGATTATAAAAGATTTTTATGAGCAGATTTAGCCTACTGAACCATCTTTATTTTCACTAAGACTATAGATTCTCTAGACTGGAGCTCCTTGAGAGCTGTTTTTGTTTGTTTGTTTGTTTGTTTTGTTTGTTTTTAAGCTTCTTTCTACTTAGCATAGTGCCCGGAAAATAGTAAATAATTAGTACATATTTGTTGAATAAGAACAGTTAAGGTTTATTGAGGCCTTTCTACATGCACTTTTAGAACTCCATCTGTTCTCCATTTCAGTAGCAACTTTTATCTGACTTAACTTCTGTACAAGAGTTTTTCAAAAAGTAGAATATTACAGGTGCACCTGGGTGGCTCAGTCGGTTAAACATCTGACTCTTGAACTCAGTTCAAGCCTTGATCTCAAGGTCTTGAGTTCAAGTCCCACCTTGGGCTCCATGATGGGTGTGGAGCCTACTTAAAAAAAAAAAAAAAAAAAGGAATATTACAGCAGTTAGGGGAAAAATTGATCCTACCCAGATGCCATATGGACTTTGAATCTCTCCTAATAGCATTGCCTAAGGGTGGAGTTCTCTTCAAAATGAATACAGACTGAACCTTGGAGAAAATGAATACCTGACGCCCCATTTAGCAGACATGTTTTCCTCTGTATTCAGTAAAATGAAAACTGTGTAGACTGAGTCTCCCCCATTCATGCCATTGCATATTTTTGACATGACGTGAGGTATACTCCATAAATGAACATAGTGCAAAGGAGGAAGAGGGGGGTGAGCTTCTAATTTATGAAATTGGGTAAAGTTTTGAAAGGCAAGGATGACTTTAACATCATCGATAGTTATGGGGAGAAAAGTTGCCTTTTCCAGAGGATAGTGAGAGCATTTGAAGTAAGATGGCATCAGGATTCAGCCCACTGTTTAATTTTGCAGAAAGGTAATTACATTACACTACTTAGGATATTATACGGTTTCCTGTGCTTCATTATACTTTTATGGAAAACTGGTTAACAAAAAGTGAACAAAAAAGATGTCACTAGGAGTTGTTTTTGCTTTTTATGGGAAATCGAATTTGATGCAGTTGTTATAGCGAAAGTCACATTTCTTCCCTTATTCCTATATTATATAAACTTGCATTTATGGCTACGTTTTTTTTCACAGCACAGTGACTAATGTTCATAATTATTAATTATTAAGAAAAGAAAAAGTAACATTCCTTAAGTGCCATTTTATTTTATTATTTTTTTTTAATTTAGAGAGAGAGAAAGAGAGAGTGAGTGCACAGTGGGGAAGAGGGACAGAGGGAGAGAGAGAGAATCTTAAGCAGGCTCCATGCTAGGTGCAGAGCCTGAGGCAGGGCTTGATCCCAAGACCCTGGGGTCATGACCTGAGCTGAAATCAAGAGTTGGATGCTCAACCGACTGAGCCACCCAGGCACCCTCCACCCCCTGCCTTATGTGCCATTTTAAAAAGGAAGGACCATATGATGTGTTTTAGAGAGAATTCTATTCTATGGGGTAAAATTAAGTTTCCAAACAGAAAGGGTTAACTAAGATCTGGAAAATATGACTTGTAAGTGACTCATTCCCCAAGTGGTCTTGATTCTTTTCTGCAATATATTTCAGCATATCATTTACTTTGCCTTACAACTAAGCATTTTTTATGTTGCCATTCTAGGCTAATCAACGACATTTTTCATTTTATCTAGTCATAAATTCGTCCATTTTGGCTATGTTTAAGTAGGTCTGCACATAGTCTTCAACTGCAACATTTCATAAACAATTTTATTTAAAAAAATGTTTTGTTCTGGGATTTGACCCAAATGTTGACCAAGCAGTCAGTTACAACTGAAATATTACTCAGTGTCCAGAGAAGGATATTGTATTTGAAATGTTGCCCTTGAAGGATCATCAAAAAGTTGGCAGGATTTTTTTCAGTCTATGAAACATAAGTGAGGATTTCATGAACAACTGTGGTCGTTATATTTTTGTCCAGGAATGTGACATCAGTACAGTGTTGTGGAATAGAGCCCATCACACTGTCAGCAGAACTTTGCTGGACTGATCACATGTATGAAATGAGTTAAGTTAGAGTCTTGCAAAGTATGCTCTTCAGTGTGATCTAGGCACTCTTTTTGATGTCACACCAATGAAACCCATGATTCTCTAAAAGATGGCTTAGATGCACACACAACCATTTATTGTGGGAGCGTATACCGAAAATGCATTTGATATAGTGCATGAGATGTAATATTGTAGTTTAGCTCTTCGAAATTGAGCTTATGAAGAAGTTAGTGTGTAAGAGAAAAGTTTGAAATGCTTTGTCTGGGAGTTCTGCTATAACATCTATAGGCCACTCTGTAACTCTCGGGTTAAGTTGTTTCCTCATCAAAAGAGCTGATCAAAAGATTAATCTCTTGGTGACTGATGAGTGCGTTGATTTAAAAAAAAAAATTGATACTTTGCAATGAGTGTTATTAAATATACTAAACATATTATAACTATCTGTAGGAATTTCATTTTAAAATAGCCTTAAAATAATCTTATAAGAAGAGATTTTGGTTTTAGCACACATTTTAAATGTACTGGTTGACATTTGTATCCAGAAGGTCATGAATATTCATTTCCATGGAGAACCTACAGGTTTATTAAAATAATATACATCTACTGAGTTGACATGTTCCTCTCTTTACTTAAACCTTGAGTCATCCAAAGCTTGAAACTGTGTGTTCATAATTGACTCATTGTTTTCCATGATACTGTGCATCTAGCCAGTTCTTAAATCTTACCAGTTCTTCCTTAAGGGTCCCATGTACATCCATTCCTACCACTCTTATCCAAGGCCATGTCTGAAATCTTTAGTTTCGAAAGGCCCTTTAGAGATTATTTTGTTCAGCTAACTAACTCATTTTACAAAGACTTGTGACTCAAATTGCCCAAGAGCCAGACCTATGATGTAGAGTTTGTAACTCCAAATCCCTCCCACTCTTCTTTCCATTATATTTCTGCAACTGGTCAGTAGGGCAGAATTCTAGTATCTGATAAGGATAATGCAGTTCGCATTTCTACAGTGCTAGCACTGTACTAAGCCCTGCACTAAGTCTTTAAGTATATGAACTAGTTTATTCCTCACAACCACTCTTATGAGATAGAACTGAAGAGTTTACAGAGGATGGTAGAGTGGTGCACGTAGTGTTCTTTCCTTTTTTTTTTTTTTAATAGCCTTTTTGAAGAATAATTAACCTACAGTATTTACTCATATTTTGAAGTGTGCGATGATATTTTACACATGTATACACCTGTGAAATTACCACAGTCAAGACAATTAACAGAATATGATGTTTTAAGATCTGGCTTTTAGTTTCTCCTCTGTCACTTCGACAGCTCATCTGACTTCCGAACTAAGGATTCTTTCCATGTAAACTGATCTTTGAAGCCTTTCCAGGTATAAAATAATGTGATTCTTCTTAGGCTAGCTCTCCACTCATCCTAATGCTGGAATTCATTGCAAGATGGTATCCAAAAGAGTTACTTCCTCTTCCCTTGGGAACTTTCTGAAATTACTTTGAGAGAGAATGCATTCCATTGTTAGGATCTGTAATTGCCGCAATGTGCTTCCTTTTATTAATTAAAAACATCTGTGATTTTGTCACTTATAACTGCTAGCCAGAGCTGTGCTAATATAGTAGCCACTAGCTATCTGTGACTATTTAAATTTAAATAAGTAAAAGAAAAAGACATAAAAAATTCAGTTCTTCAGGTTCACTAGCCACATTGGCAGTGCTCAGAAGCCATGTGTAGCTAATGGCTGCCACTTTGGACAGTGCAACTAGAGAATATTTATATTGTCAGAGAATGTTTTGGACAGGACTGCTGTTGAGCAACAGACAATGACAGGGTAGGTCTGTCCTTCTTTCTTTATGACCAGCCCCCAGTTACTTAAGGCTACTGTCACTGTCATTTCACGTCTGAAGGGTTGTCCCTGACTTGCAGACTCATTCTTGGCCTTTGTTCCCTCTCCCTCTATGTTAGTACTGGATTGGTTTTTCTAAATACCATTTACATCATGTCCCTTTTTTGCATTAGGAAAGTCTTTAATTGTTCCCAGTTTTACCTTTGACTTTATATTTGCTACTTAATTTGATATTTAATACAAATTGTTTTTAGAATGCTTGCTGTGTTTCAGTCACCGTGCCAGGTGCTAGGGATATTGAAGAACTCAGTGGGGCAAGGGCAAAAATTACAAGTAGAAAAAAGGGCATAAAGGGGATAGGAAGGGATGTGGTTAATCTAAACCTGAGAGATCAGAGAAGGCTTCACAAAGAGCCTCATGCTTGAACTGACTCTTGAAGAATTAAGAATTTATTAGATGAAGCTGGAAAAGGTATATAACATGTATTAAGAGAAGTACAGAGACTTGAAACATCTCTGTGGGTTTGGGAATTTGGGTAGTTTGGAATGGCTGGAGCAGAGTGTGAGGGTGGGTTGTGTGGCAGGTGATGAGGTTGAACAGGTAGGCAGGAACTGGTCCTTAGAACATTGGATTCCATCTTGATGGTTGCTGTCAAAAGGTTTTTAAATATTTGCATACTCCTAAGACAGTTATTGAGGGCCACCTATGATAGGGGGTACATAGAGCAGTGAACCAGACTCACGTGGGCCCCTCTTTTGTGAGCCTTATGGTCTAGAAGTGAATTGCAGCCAAATTTCTACCCATCTTTCAAGGCCTGCCCTTCTGAAAAGGTTTGTTCAACTATCCTAGTCTTAGGGATATGCCCCCTTTGGTATTTATGATCAGTACCATACAATTTCACTTCACAGTAATTGTTATGTGTCTTCTCTTCCTAGCTCTTCTTTTCCCCATATCTTGTTAGCGAAGATCAGGGCTTAAACCTTGCTATAGGATCTGGTGTAATTTGAAGCATGTATAATAATTCAGTAGATGTTTATTCAAAGTCATAGGATAGAAGAGAGGGAAATTGTTGAGGAAGGGAGAGAGGCAGGAGAAGGATGGAACACCGGAGGAGCAGCAGTAGGAAATAAGCTTGCGAAGTATGGAGATAGGGAGAAAAGGATTTTTTTTAGAGGAAATGAGTTGGCGTTGGCTAGCGCTTTCCTGTTTAGACATGATGTCACAAATGTGTAAAGGCTGGCTTACGGTTATGGATTCTTAGGATAATTGTTTTCCCCCTTCTCCCAGTGCCACTTTTCTTGCTGACCTCTTCTGCATGGCAGACTTAACCTCTTTTTTTAACCTCTCAGTGAAGATACAGTAATTTGGGTCTCAGCTTTGAATGGACTCTCCTGCTGGATTGGCTACTTTGGGTGGGTCTAGGCCTCATCTTCTGTCTTTGGTGTTCCTTGCAGCCATAAAAATGGAATTCTAAGGTCCCTAAGGTTTGGTAGATAGCTTCAGGGCAGAATATGGCTTTGGTGCTTGCGTAATTCCTGAGGTTCAGTTTTCATTCAGTTTTTGTTCTTTGAGGATTCCTTACTTTCTTCTCAGCACAGTGGTATCAAACATCTTATTTATTTTAGTTTATTTATTTTTGTTTATTTATTTTTACACTTTATTTACTTGATTGAAAGCCTATGGTACATACAGTGTTTAACATAGCTGACTTAGCTTTGTTTACACTGACTCCAATGTGCTATATTTGGGTTTTCTGTGCTTGAGACTTTGCCCAGTTGCTGCTGTTGCCATTGGTTTGTTTTCTTTCAGGTCAGGAGCAAGGTGGGTACTTTCATATAAAATCTTATTTTTAATTTTCTCTCTGGCAATTGTTTCCTGGGTTTTTAGCTTGTATAGTTATACCTACAATGGAACCAGCATCCTAAAGCCACTGAGATAAATCCTCCTACACCAATATCACATTATCTCCTAAATCTACTAGTTAATAAAAGATGTTCAAGGCCAGCCACAACAGATCCTAAAGAGCCATTCATATAGTATTGAATCCCACGCCCAGGGAATGTTTTCAGCATCTAAAATTCCTAGGATCTTAAAGGGCTTTCCCGTGGTGGGTTCACTTGGCTCTGGCCCTGTAGCCATGAGTTCTGTTATATGACTGCGGCCCTCCCTGGCCTGCACTGTCTATTAAACATTTTAAGTCCAGACTTTAAATCTATCTTTTAAAAAAAATTTAATGTTTTATTTATTTTTGAGACAGAGAGAGACAGAGCATGAGCAAGGGAGGGGCAGAGAGAGAGAGAGGGAGACACAGAATCCGAAGCAGGCTCGTCTCTGAGCTGTCAGCATAGAACCTGACACGGCGCTCGAACTCATGAACCGTGAGATCATGACCTGAGCCGAAGTCGGACGCTTAACCGACTGAGCCACCCAGGTGCCCCTAAATCTAGCTTTTTAAAGGTGTTTTTATTGGGAAAGTAATTGGTCATACTGTTGGAATTTAAAGATTAAACTAATTCTTTAAAAAAAAAAAAAAAAAACCACCCAAAAAACAAAAAACCATGGCTTGTCTTCCTATTTTTATTCAACAGTCTTTGACCCCTGAATATATGAGCTACAGAAGAAGTAGAAAATGAAAGCCAATTACTCTAATATCCACCTGAATACACACAGGTAGGTAGGTAGATAGGTAGGTAGGAGGGAAGATAGATACAGACAATCAGCTTTGAGCATTTATGTGACTTAATTATGTGTTATTGGGACAGTTTAAATTTGACAGCCTTCCCTAGACTTACATGGTCTATCACAATGTCATAAGTCTACTTACATGCAGAAATGGCCTTTCTTTGGTTATTGAGAGGTTTTTAAAAAGCTTGGCCAAGTTTTACATCCCTTGATATATATTGCATCCAGAACCTTAAAGGAAAATTACTTTACTGTTGACAACTAAGGAAAATTGTGTCACTTGTGAACTGTGCTAAGATGATAGAAGGTTATTGTATTTCTGAGAAAAATGGCTATACACTCAGGAATAGTGGGCAGATAGAAGGAAAAAAATTAATAAAAAGCACTAAGAGCACTGAATATCATCATTTCCTGCTTTTCTTGAGTTTGGTTTGTGTGGAAGAAATCTACTGATAGAGTTTCGTTGTGAGAAATTCATGTTTGGATGCCTGTCTGTCTTTTAAAGTAAGACATGTACATCTCTGCTTACTCTCTGAGTCCAGAGAATCTCTTTAAAAAGGACTGGCAGTATATAGAAAAACACCTCTTCAGACTCATTTTAATTTCGGTTCAGAGTAAAATAAAGGATATCTGTTTCTTAGCTGTAAATGTTTGTCAGATAACTAGGTGATGAAGGAGGTTGGGTTGTGTAACATCACCTCTATATTCATTCTGCCAACTTCCCCCTCACCCCTGTTTTTTCCAATAAGTGTGGATTCACATTCTGGCTTTGCCACTTAACAACTGAGGTGACGAGTGAGTAAGCTATCTGAGTTCAGTTTTCTTTTCGTTTCTTTCTTTTTTTTATTAGAGAGAGAGAGCTTGCACGTGCACATACGCAGGGAAGGGGCAGAAGGAGAGAGAGAATGTTAAGCAGGCTCCATGCTCGGCATGGAGCCCGACAGGGGGCTTAATCCCTCGACCCTGGGATCATGACCTCAGCCAAAATCAAGTGTTGGATGCTCAACCAACTGAGCCACCTGGGTGCTCCTGAGTTTAATTTTTTAATGAATTAAGTGGGGATAGTGTCAGCCTCAAAGACATCATTGTGAGAATTATAACCCAATATATACCTAGTACTAGGCTGAGATGGCATTCAGTATGTATCACTTCCCTTTCAGCTTGAATAATAGAAAACTGATTCTCTATCTTTGGACACTGGAAGTGTATTTTCTATTCATTTATTATGCATTAATTCTTTAAAATATTTTAAAAATCTTTTTTTTTTAAGTTTATTAAGTAATCTCTACCCCCAAAGTGGGGCTGGAACTCACAACCCAGGCATCAAGAGTCACCTGCTCCACTAACTGAGTCAGCCAGATGCCCCTAAAATTATTTTTTTTAATTGAAGTACAATTAAGGTACAGTGTTAATATTATTTTAACATTATTTATGCATTAATTCTTGTGGAATGCTGACTAACCCACTACTGGAAGCCTTTGTGAGGGGTAGTTTGTCAGGGGTGCTGTAGAGGTATGGCTCAGGTGACCTGTGGACACCCCCTGCACTCTGGTGTGTGTCAACTAGCCCCTTTATTATATATGATTAATTTTGACAGTCATTTTGTTCCAGACACCTTGTTATCAGGTTATTATCCTCCCGTCTATTCAGCTACGGTATTCAGAGAAATAAATCCTAATCTGACTGCTAAGCCAATATTCATTCTCTATTTGGTATTCATATAGTCATCTGTATCTATGTGTGTCTTTCTCCTTTGAAGGGAGAATTTCTACATTCATTATGAGGCAAACAGTCTGTAAGCTGAGCTCTTCATTAGATTTTCTGTGATGTTTATGTGTAGATTCATTTGGTACTTTGTATCTTCACCTTGCATTGCCATATTCTTTTATAGCATGAGTAAGACAAGCAGTCCAAAATTAGAGCAGGTTTATAAATTGTATTTCCTAGGATCCTGTGGAATAAAGGATGGATGTATGCAATGTCCTTAGCTTTGTTCTTGCAACATGTGAGTGCTGAGAGAATGCTAGCTGTGAACTATTTTTATATCCGCGTTCCTCATCTTTAAGAGCAGGGAATATGCAAATATATACTTCGCATACTGTGGACTCAACATTTTACTCATTTTACTTAATCATAGATTGTTATTTTCATCATAGTCCCCCCCCGCCCCCCGCCCCAAGTCTCACAGTCAGCTCTTAGCACACACTCCATCACCTGGTTCCTAGAACTCAGATCGTGCAGTGGTCACGTCATCATTGACCAGGGCTCACACTTACAGCGGCGGAGGCCTTCCTAAAGCTCCATCATCTCCAGCCTACATGCTGCCCCTATTCTCCCGGCCCCCGGTCCCCAGCCCCACTTCGCCAGACACATTTTCATAATCTTTTCAGGCTCCAGGCTAGTGGCATCACCAGCAATGGAGCCTGATCATATAAGGAAAATACCACGAGCTCATGAGCGGCTAAATTGGGGACTCTGGGGCGTCCCTGCCCTAAGACACTTACTACACTCCCTCAGATGCCAACCTCCTCAATTCCGCCTGCCCCTGCCTGCCAACTCATCATAGTTTTTAATGTTTCATCTCATGTCTTTCAGTGACGAAACAAGAAAATCTGTTTGTAGATGATTCCGGTCTGTATTTGGCTATTCAGTTCCATCTGGAATGTGCATATATATTCTTATATTATTATGAATATGCAAAAGCAAAGGATCAGTTCCACATTGCTAAAGACATCAGCAAATTACAAATTGATTTGACAGGTAAGACTTGTTCCTTTTTGTGGGTTATTAATTTATTTTCGTGATGAAACTATTACATTGGCAGTTTGGCTGTCTTGTTTGGTTGTATTTGATTTTTTATGTTCTGTTATTTGCTTTATAAAAATAGATTTTAAAGATTTTATTTTATTTCATTATTTATTTCTCTTTTAATTTTAGAGAGAGACAGAGTGCGAGTGTGAGAGGGGCAGAGTGAGGGAGAGAGAGAAAGACAGAATCTTCAGGAGGCTGCACGTTCAGAGCAGAGTCTGATGTGGGACTTCATGACCCTGAGATCATGATCTGAGCTGAGACCAAGAGTTGGATGCTTAAACAACTGAACCACCCAGGCGCCCCAAGATTTTATTGTAAAAATTCATAGTTTTAGGGGCACTTGGGTGGCTTAGTTGGTTGAGCATTTGACTTTGGCTCAGGTCATGATCTCATGGTTTGTGGGTTCAAGCCCCGCGTCAGGCCTCTGTGCTCACAACTCAGAGTGTGGAGTCTGTTTCAGATTCTGTGTCTCCCTCTCTGTCTTTCCCTCCCCTGCTTGCACTCTGTGTGTCTCTCTCTCTCAAAAATAAATAAACATTAAAAATAAAAAATTTCAGTTTTAGGGGTGCCTGGGTGGTTTTAGTCGGTTGAGGTCTGACTTCAGCTCACATCATGATCTCATGGTCCATGAGTTCAAGCCCTGTGTGGGGCTCTGTGCTGACAGCTCAGAGCCTGGAGCCTTCTTCCTGTTCTGAGTCTCCGTCTCTGCCCCTCCCCTGCTCGCACTCCGTCTCTCTCTCAAAAAAAAAAAAATAAATAAATAAATAAATAAAATAAAATAAATAAACGTTAAAAAATGTTTTCAAAGTTCATAGTTTTAGAACAAATTAGGAATGAAATCTTTTCTTTATTCCTGGAGATTTCCTCTATTTTCTAGTCTGGTTAGATACATGTTAGTAATGTACAGCAGCCAGGTAGTATACAAATGAACTTGTTTTTAAAAAGTAAGCTCTCTGCCTAGTGTGGGACTTGAACTCTAGACCCTAAGATTAAGAGTTGTGTGCTCTACCACTGAGCCATCCAGGTGCCCCTACAAATGAACTTTTTGACCATTTGTTTGTGAATGTGCGTTTCCTAAAGTTCGTCCTAACTCCCAAGTTTGGTGTGGCCTCTTTCCATCGCCCTTGTTTTGTAAATACCCACCTTCCATCCTGGTTTTCTTGTTTTCCTTAAGAACAGAAATTTTTGACTTTTACTTTTTTCAATACCTTAGAACACGGGTATATAGTTGGCACTCAGATGTTTGTTGAATGAACAAGTAAGTTACAGAATTTCTTCAAAAACCTCTGTGTTTCTTCTGAGTGTCAAATAAGAAACATTAGTTGCTTTTTATGTCTTGCTCTATCCCTGGGTTTTCACAATATTCTTGGCATTCGGTACTGATGACATTAATGAAAGTCAGACATGGTCAGTTGAGCACATGTGTTATACCTGTTAAACCTGAGCTGAGCAGTCCAGGCTGTGACAATGGGTGTGTGAAGGTTGAAGTGATTGAACCTATTTGTCATTCTTGGGCTTGGTCTGAGTTATCCCTAAGGCCCATTCTAGCCCCCTAAATTCTTTTTTTCTTGGGGTACCTGGGTGGCTCAGTACGTTAAGCATCTGACTTTGGCTCCGGTCATGATCTCACGGTTCATGAGTTCAAGCCCCCTGTCGGGTTCTGTGCTGACAGCTCAGAGCCTGGAGCCTGCTTCAGTTTCTGTGTCTCCCTCTCTCTCCGCCCCTCCCCTGCTCATGCTCTGTCTCTCTCTCTCTCTCTCTCTCTCTCTCTCTCTTTCAAAAATAAACATTAGGGGCGCCTGGGTGGCGCAGTCGGTTAAGCGTCCGACTTCAGCCAGGTCACGATCTCACGGTCCGTGAGTTCGAGCCCCGTGTCAGGCTCTGGGCTGATGGCTGGGAGCCTGGAGCCTGTTTCCGATTCTGTGTCTCCCTCTCTCTCTGCCCCTCCCCCGTTCATGCTCTGTCTCTCTCTGTCCCAAAAATAAATAAAAAACGTTGAAAAAAAAAATTAAAAAAAAAAAAAGATTAAAAAAAAAAACAAACATTAAAAAAAAAATTCTAGGGGTGCGTGGGTGGCTTGATTGGTTAAGCGTCTGACTTCGGCTCAGGTTATGATCTCACGGTTCGTGGGTTCAAGCCCTACGTCGAGCTCTGTGCTGACAGCTCGGAGCCTGGAGCCTGCTTCGGATTCTGTGTCTCTCTCTGTCTCTGCCCCACCCCCACTTGCGCTCTGTCTCTCTTTCTCAAAAATGAATAAACGTTAAAAAAATTTTTTCTATGTTTCTTATTGAGTTGGTCTTGTCAATAAAATCTTTCAAATACATTATGAGTTAAATATGACTGTGGCCTGGTCTGGGATCTTAGCCATCTTTTATTACATTGTTTGTATGGGGAAAATTATTAAATATCTAGCTTATAACTTTTGGAACGATGGCCATATGTAAGTTGGAGTCTTGTCTGTATTTGAGAATATAGTTATATAACTTGTGAGGTTAGTTTCAGAGATTATGTTTTTAAATGTTTCAGCCCTAGGGGGCTTTTCTTGGGCTATTTAAAAACTAATGGCACGGTATTCTGTATAGTCACCTATAACTGCTGGTATATTTACTAGCTAGTTCCTCATATTTTTTCCAAGTTAAGAGTGAAGAACTTAAAAAAAAACAAATGTGGTACTCACAAATATAAAATGGGAATCAGATTATTATTTTTTTCCATTTAACTGTAGCCTTTCTATAAGAAAGTGAGCTGTGTTAGGCCGTCTCAGTAGCTATTTTTGTGTAACATGTGTAAAGGGCCAGATTCATTGCAGGATAAAATCTAGACTTCTTAGACGGTCATTACGGTCAAGGGTCTTTATAATCTGAAGCTTGCCAGAGAATGGATAATAGGACTGTTGCTTCTATTAAAGCTATTCTTGTAGCAAGGTATTTCAGATACAAAATGGAAAAAATGTTGGTGTTAAATGAAGCCAGATAGAATCATGGAAAGACAGACTGTGGGATTTAGAACCTGGAGACCCTGGCTTTAAGCTCTGGCTCTGATACTGATAATCCCTGTGATCTTAAGCAAGCAGCTGCACCTCAGAACCTCTGTTTTTTCATTTGTTATATGAAGATGCTGATAATCCTTCTACCAATGACACTTTTTTCTTTAAATGTTTATTTATTTATTTTGAGAGCTGGAAAGAGTGGGGGAGGAGCAGAGGGAGAGGGAGAATCCCAAGCAGGTTCTGCGCTGCCAGCCCAGAGCCCGAAGTGAGGCTCTCTGTCTCATGAACTGTGAGATCATGACCTGAGCCAAAATTAAGACTCGGATGATTAACTGACTGAGCCACCCAATTGCCTCCATGACACTTTTTTGAGGAAGGAGGTAGTTTGATGCAAAAGTAGGTATGTGTAATCCAGTGGTGTAAATCTTGGGTTTGAGTTCTGGCCACATAGCTTATTGGCTTTATAATTCTATTTTAATTTTTAGTATTATTATTAATTTTTATCTCCCACCCCTGGCTTTATAATTTTATAAGTAGTTTTAAAATCATCACTGGGCCTCAGGATTTTTTAAAATGTGAAATGGAGAAAATACCTTACAAACTTTAAAGCACTCTGAAAATACTACTTTTCATGATTGTACAGTAGATCTAATTGACAAATCAGTAGATACAATTTAATATGCTTTTTTCAGGTGCTTTGGGGAAGAGAACACGGTTCCAGGAAAGTTACGTGGCACAACTTATTCTAGATGTGAGAAGGAAAGGGGATGTCTTTTCACACTGTGAGTTCAGTCCTGCACCCACTCCTCAGGAACATTTAACCAGGGTGAGTAGGATCGAAAGTTAATTGAATTAACATCCAAATCTGACAGTGCCAGTAGGTGAGTTTTGTAGAAACACTGAATGGGTTGGGAAGAGGCTTCATTTTGTCCCTTTTCGAGCTGTTTCAGGGTGGCTGGGGTTTTAAAAACAAACCCATGGCTAGGCCTTTTTTACCCTTAAGTAGAGATAAAATGTTATTTTTTTTCTTAGACCTCAGTAATAGGAATTAGCAATGCAGTTAGTTTGTATTACCCTTCTTGAAAGAATTCGAAGGACGAACTGAGTAGAGTCTAATTTTTCTAGCTGCTACCATATTTGTTGTCTTAACTTTGACCTTCTGTGGATATTTTTAAATATTAAGAGACATGAAATTTCTTAGACTTCCTCTTTAAAATATATAAACAGATGATAAGAATACCTTTTTATCAGTGTTCTGATCCTTTGTTACTCTGTCATTATTGGGCTGGTGCTGCCTTAGTATCTTTTTCTTTACCTGGCTAATGCATTCTCTTTTTTTTTTTGTTTAAAGATTTTATTTTTAAGTAATCTCTACACGCAACAGGGGCTCGAACCTATAACCCTGAGATCAAGAGTCGCCTGCTCTACTGACTGAGCCAGCTAGGGACCCCATGCATTCTCTTTTCTTGTAGTTTCATTTTATGGCTCTTAGCAGGATAATAAGTTGGAGAACTTAGTGGTCAATCTTGCAAAGCTAAGAAGGTACAAAATGCCTTGGGTTAAGATCCCAGAGCTTGTGACAAAGCTTGATTGGGACACAAGGAATCCCTGGGAAGTGAAGAGAGCTAAAAGCAAAAGGTGGTTGAGGGGGTGTTATGGTGATTGACAGTGACAGCTGATGGTCTCATGCAGTCTGACCCCTAACACAAAAGGAAAATTTAAATAGTAACTACTCTTGTTTTCAGATAATAAAGAAATTTACCCCCCCCCCCCCCGCCCAAATAAATAAATTTATGGCTCTTGGTCACTTTACCTGTTTAGATGCCTTTCCATCTCCTTCCAAAGAAATCATTAGCATTTATATTTTTTTATTGCAGAAATCCCAAGCCAACATTTTTGGTAGTCCTTTGCTTGATGTTACTGTCTTTGAAGCCCTACTCTTCATTTTAGAGCCTACAAGCACATTTATCTTGGGTACTTTGAACACCAAAATTCTATTCTGTACTGAAAATAGTGCCAAGAATAGGGGCTAGGGATGGGAAGGGAGAGTGGCAGCAGTCAGGAATCCCAAGGAAAACCTTTAATGACATATTGTATACCTCCTAGGCTTACTCCAAGCACTGTCTTGTTTGCATTCAAGATATCCAGGGAAGAACAGCTATTGATTCTAAGAGGGGAAGGAGGGAGGTAAGGAAAAGTTGTAGAAACTCAGGGACAAGACTACATAGGGTGCTGCCTATACTTCCCCACATAGGTTGAGCCATAGTGAAGGAGGGCTTGTACTGCTGTGTTGATGCTGGTCCGGGAACACTGTGCTGTTACCTGCTTCAGTCCTTGGCCTCCTTACATGTCTGGAGTCTCCTCTTTAAGCCTTTATTTTTCTTTTTTTCTTTTTTTTTTTTTAAACCTTTTGATGTAAACCAAATCCTTCTCTAAATCTTAGATTAACTGCCATAATCCTGATCTTTAAGCCACAGCATAGCATCAATGAAAAGAGATTTAATTCTGCAATCCATGGGTTTAATTCAGTAATCCATTGTTGTTTATTTTATTTTATTTATTTTTTTTAATGTGGAGTTCTCTTATCCAAAATTGTCTTCTGGGGGCGCATGGTTGGCTCACTTGGTTAACCGTCTGACTCTTGATTTCGGCTCAGGTCATGATCTCATGGTTCAAGAGTTCGAGCCCCACATTGGGCTCTGTGCTGACAGTGATATTCTCTTTCTCTCCTTCTCTCTCTGCCCCTCCCCTGCTCTCTCTCTCCCTCTCAACGTAAAAAAAAAAAAAAAAATTGTCTCTTGTGATGATAAACAGTATAAGGATATCATGACTGTTATTAGGAATGCAAAAAAATGATGCACAATTTAATATAGAATTTACTGAATCTTTAATATTTGAAGTAAAATACATTCAGATAATCTTATGGTTTTCATTAATTACTACTTAAAGGAGTAAGGTACAAATTATGTGATGCATGTGTTGATTACATAGGAGCAGCTTTATACTTAAGGACAGAAGATAGAATTGCTTGTTTAATTTCATATCCTATTTCCTTATGTGAAGGACACTATTAGATTATAAAATACACTATCTTTTTGATAACCACTCTTTGGGAAAAAAGGAACGTTATTACATCAGTTTTAGTTATTGCAAAATATATCTTGATCGGAAATGTTACAGTGTGAAAATATGTATCTCAGAATTGAGGAAACAGTAATTTTATTGTCAGTGAGGAGCATATTTCCCTGTGGGCCTTTCTAGAGTCTTAATCTGTTATTTCTGGGGAATTATATAGATTCAAGCCATTGGAGATCACCGACAGTTAGGAGCATCCCCATTGCGCAGATTAAAGACACACTCCCTGTTCTTAGTTGTTCAATTGTGTATTCACAAAAAACAAAAATGCATACATGATTAGCATCACTAATGAGAAATATATATTAAATGCTACGTATGGTATGTCTCACATATTGGAGATAAATTATGTGCTAATTTCTTGGTTAGGTAGAATGTTATGAGGTACAAATGGTACCGGGGGGGAACAATACTCTAAATTTGGGACTTGCAGAATGGTTAAGTAAGTACGTGTGGCAGCCGACCGATTAAAACATTTTTTTTCTTTGAGAGAGAGAGAGAGAGAGAGAGAGAGAGAGAATGAGAATGAGTGGGGGAGGAGCAGAGAGAAAGCACGAGAGGGAGAATCCCAAGCAGGCTCTGTGCTGTCAGTACAGAGCCAAATGTGGAGCTTGATCCCAACTCTCTGGGATCATGACCTGAGCCGAAATCAAGAGTTGGATGTTCAGCCGACTGAGCCACCCAGGTACCCCAACAGCCAACCCATTTTAATTTTAGAAGAGCTAAATAGGAACATAGAGAATTTTGAATGAAGATCAAAACTGATTACTTGTTTGTGTCTGACAAATAAATAATTCCGTGTGGCCAACTCTGACATATCTCAGGTCTTCTGTGGTGGAGGGGAAGGAGTCCTGGGATGGTGGAGGAGACTTGGGTCCCTGTCCCTTCCTTATTGTCTAGCCTGGGATGAGAATCTGGCACAGTTACAAAATACTTCGTTTCCTCATTTGTTTTTTCCACATCACACTTTGTTAAAGGATCAGATTAGATTTTCAAAGGTACTGTATGGGTGTGTTAAAAACATTGTGTATTAGGAGCGCCTGTCTGGCTCAGTCAGTAGAGCATGTGACTCTTGATCTCGAGGTTGTAAGTTTGAGCCTTGTGTTGGGTGTGGAGATTACTTAAAAATAAAATTTTAAGAAAAAAACAGAAAACAAAACAAAATGTTGTGTGTTAATTAAGTAGATTAATATAACCCTATAGTGATGTAATGAGAATTTTGGGATACTGTAGTGCTACATAGACCAATATGGTAGCCATCAGCCACATGTGATTATTAATCACTGGAAAGTTGGTTGGTTCAAACTGAGATATGCTGAAGTGTAAAAGACACATCAGATTTCATAGACTGTATGAAAAAAAGAATGTATGATGTCCAATAATTTTCTCTTGACACAAATTACAGGAATAGTATTTTTGATGTATTAGGTTAAATCATATGCTTTTTTTTTTTTTTTTTACTTTTTTACTTTTTTTAAGTGTGGCTGCTAGAAAATTTAAAATTATGTATGTAGTTCTATTTTTTAAATTCTGAAAGGCCTGTCTTGAAAATGATGGCCACCAGGGTGTGCTGTGCACCCGCCAGCCCTGCCTTTGAAGGGTGCCCATTCCGGGAGGAAGAGCCACTTTTTCAACTGATTCTGAGCAGTCGCCTAAGTGTCTGTGTTCCTCCCATCAGCAGTTGTTGGTGTTGCCGTACTCTTTTCTTGAAACCCTGTAGGTAGAGACAGACCCACCGTTAGGGTGATTTTGAGGCTAGACAAGGAAAGGTGTTCTTCTGGGCTGTGTTTTGGGCAGACTTACTGCTTACTAGGGAAAAGGTTACGAGTTAAGAAGTTGACCTCTTAGCCATAGACAGTCCAGCTTTCTGGTCTGTTCAGCTCCTAGTTTTAGGTGCTTTTATTGAATTAGAAAAGAAAAACTTAAAGTGTGCCTATTTTAAATGTACATTTTGCATTTTGAAAAATAGACCCCATAGAGCCACCACCGTAATAAAAATACAGTCATTTCCATTACACCAGAAAGTCGCTTATACTTCTCTGCAGTCAGTCACTTTCCCTCCCACTGGTCTGCTTTCTGTCACAGATTAGAGCTGCTTTTCCTAGAATTTCAAATAAATGGAATCATACAGTATGACTCTTTTGTGTCTGGTTTCTTTCCCTTAGCATAATGTTTTTTAAGTTGTAGCAATTCTCTTTTTTCCCCAGTTTTACTGAGAAATAATTGGCGTGTCACTGGATAAGTTTAAGGTGTTCAGCATAATGGTTGGGTTTGCATAAATTGTGAAATGAAATGATTACCACAGTAGGTTCAGCTAACATCTATCTTCTCATATAGTTGAAAAGAAAAGAAAAAACAGAAAAAAGGGAAAAAAATTTCTTCTTAGGATCTACTGTCTTAACAGCTTTCCTGTCACACAGCATACATCACATCAGGTCATACATCACATTCTTAGTACTTATTCGTTTTGTAACTGGAGGTCTGTAGCTTTTGACTGTCTTCCTCCAATTCCCCTTCCCCCCACTCTTTGCCCCTGGTAACTACAGATCTGATCTCTTTCTCTATGAGTTTTGTTTATTTATGTATTTATTTTTAGATTCTACGTATAAGTGAGATCATACAGTATGTATCTTTCTCTTACTTAAGTTAGCCTAATACCTTCAAAGTCCATCCAAATTGTCACCATTGGCAGGATTTCCTTGTTTTTTTTTTATGGCTGAATAATATTCCATTAGGTACCATATCTTCTTCTTTTCTTTTAATGTTTATTTTTTATTTTTGAGAGAGTGGGAGAGGGGCAGAGAGAGAGGGAGACAGAGGATCTGGAGTGGGCCCTGTGCTGACTGCAGAGAGCCTGACGTGGGATTCGAACTCACAAACCATGAGATCATGACCTGAGCCAGAGTCACATGCTTAACCCACTGAGCCACCCAGGTACCCTGTACCATATCTTCTTAATGCATGGATGCAAACTTAGGTCCATCAGAGGACAATGTGATTATCCATTTACCTGTCGGTAGACAGTTGAACTGTTTCTAATTTTTGGCTCTTATGAATAAAGCTGCTTGAAACATTTGTGTGTAAGTCTTTGTGTGAACATATGTTTTTAATTTTCTTTGGTAAATACCTAGGATTGGAATGGTTGGATTGTGTGGTGTGTTCTTAACTTGATGAGAAACTGCCAAACTGTTTTTCCAAAATGGTTGTACTGTTTTATAATCCAAACATCAGTGTATGAGAGTGCCAGTTGCAAATGCTTGGTATTGTCAGTCTTCTGAATTTTGGTATTCTAGTGTATTGTGTGTGTGTGTATAGAGAGATCTCATTGTGGTTTTACTTTTTTTTGACAATTCATTTTTTTAAATCAATTTTTTTGAAATAGAACTTCTATCCAAAAGTTGATCCATTTTAATTGATGAGATTAAACCCATTCAGTTTGATGGCATTTGACAAATACATATATCTAACCATTATAGTCAATGTATGTTTCATTACCCTAGAAAGTTCCATCATGCCCCTTTGCAGTTAATCCCCCACCTCAGTGGCCCTAAACAGTCATAGATCTGTTTACTGTGACTAGAGATAGATTGCTTTTTCTTTTTTTTTTTAATAAAAAATTTTTAAATGTTTATTTTTGAGACAGAGCATGAGCTGGGGAGGGACAGAAAGACAGGGAGACAGAATTTGAAGCAGGCTTCAGGCTCTGAGCTGTCAGCACAGAGCCTGATGCAGTGCTCGAATCCACAAACCATGAGATCATGACCTGAGCCAGAGTCGGACACTTAACCAGCTGAGCCACCCAGACACCCTGATAGTTTGCCTTTTCTAGAATTTTACATGAACTTTTTTGTATCTGGCCTCTTTTGTTGAGCATGTTTTTGAGATTTACCTATATGGCTACCTGTGGCAGTAGTTCCTTTTTATTGCTGACTAGAATTCCATTGGATGGATACAGTATAGTTTTTCTTTTATCTGTTTATTGACAGACGTTTGAGTTGTTTCTGGTTTGGGCGATTACAGCCCAAACCATTGGGCTTACGAAGATTTATTTATATATGTCTTAGTGTGGACATGTTTTCATTTCTCATGGTAACCACTTAGAGTGGAATTGATAGCTCCTGTAGTAAATATATGTTGTTGTTTTTTTTATAAGAAGTTGGCAAAATATTTTCTTTGGTTGAACACCATTTTAAATTTCTACCAATAGTGTGTGGAAGTTCTCATTGCTCTAGATCCTTGTCAACATTTGTAATTGTCAGTGTTTTAAATTAGTATTTCCTCTTGACTACTGTTGTCAGGGATCTTTTTGTGTGCTTATTGGCCACCTTCATTTATGAAGTACCTGTAGAAATCTATTGTCTACTTTTATATTGGGTTGTTTATCTTCTTTTTGAGTTGTAAGAGTTCTCCATACTCTCTGCATACAAGTCTCTTTTCAGATATTTGTTTTTTGAATATATTCTGAGTCTGTAGGTTGGCTTTTCATTTTCTTAACAATGTTTTCAAAAAAACAGAAGTTTTTAATTTGATGAAGTTCTATTTAGTAAGTTTTTTTCTCTGATGGTTCAGGTTTTTTTTGTATGTTCTAATTAAGGACTACTTACCTAGCCCAGCACTGCAAAGCTTTTCTCCTCTGATTTCTTCTAGTTTTTTCAGTATTAGCTTCTGCATTAAGGTCTGTGATCAGTTTGGGTTTAATTTTTGTGTTGGTATGGGGTAAGAGTGAAGGGTCATTTCTTTCCAAATGGATATCCAGTTGTTCCGCCATGTTTTTTTGAAAAGACTTTTCCTGTGTTGAATCACCCTAGGCACCTTTGTTAAAACTCATTTGACCATATGTGGGTCTAAAATTCTGGACTCTGTTTGATTCCTTTCATGTGTATGTCTATCTTCATGCCAGTACCACGCTGTCTTGGCTTTGTAGTAATTCTTGAAATCAGGTACTCTATCAAAGCCCCCTAAGTCCTCAGATTTTATTCTTTTTCAAATTGTTTTGGTTATTCTAGATCCTGTTGAGAAACAGAGTTGGGAGTTGATGTTTTAGATTAGAATTTAGAGCAGAGTATGGAAAGATCTAGTTTTAAATCCTGGTGGATCAGTAGAGGGGCTTTTGCCTACTGGGCTCAATGAATGATAGCTGTTGTTTCCTATTACTGATATTGTCAGTGCATTCCTGAGGTTTAGATGGCATGTCCTCTGTTTCTACGTAGTAAATTATCTCTAAATATGTGTTTCACAAGAAAAAGCCTATTGACCATATGTAGACATTGTATAATCTTTAAACAAAAAGGTAAGTTATCCCTCCTTAGTAATCATTTGCATACAGTGTATTGAATGAATCAAATTTAATTTTTGGTCTAAATATTTTCTTTTGTATTGCACCAGAATCTTGAACTCAATGATGACACTGTTCTAAATGAGATTAAGTTAGCAGATTGTGAACAGTTTCAGATGCCTGACCTGTGTGCTGAAGAGCTTGCTGTTATCCTTGGAATCTGGTAAGTCAGTTACTTACTTGGGTACTTTGAACACTTCGCATATTGTTTCTCTTGTGTTGAGAAAGACTATTCCAGGACTCAGTTGTTCTGGATGAATAGGGAATCTTATAATGCTTATAAGGATTGAGAATAGTGGGGCAATCAGTTACCACTAAACCACCAGTGGTCTCCACTGGGCAACCAAGTAAAGGGTTAGAGATTAGGAATCTCAGGAATCTCCTTTGAATTAGTATACTTATCCTTCTCTTTTCCTTCATAAGTAAAATATCTTTGAGTAGCTTTCGCTAGAAATAAACTTTTAATAAAGTATTTAGGAGAGTTGAGAATGACTAATTTGACCTTTGGGGGTATTTACATTCTGAAGGATAGAATTCTTTTTTTTTTTTTTTTTTAATTTTTAAGTTTATTTATTTATTTTGAGGGAGAGAGTGCCCTCCATGGGAAGGGGCAGAGAGAGGGAGAGAGAGAGAATCCCAAGCAGGCTTGTAAAAAAAAAAAAAAAAAAGTCTTTTCACTCCGTAGAACTTACCCTTTTGTGACCACCTCATAGCATTTTACTTCCTTTCCACTGACAGTAGGATTTCATTTACACACAAGTTGAATGCCACCCTCCATTCCTCTTGTTAGTTAGGGTGAAAGGGATCACACACACACACACAGCTGTGCTTCTAAGCCCACAGCACTTGTCCTATCACATTATTTGATTCCACTGACAGAATTTATGCTTACTATGAAACATTGTCCAATTCATGATGATTCTTAGTATATAAATAATATAAATAGCAACTATTTGTGAGCAGTTTCATGTGCTAGGAATTGCACCATGTACTTCCCACATTACCCCCTCTTAATGTTCTAGTGACCCTAGAGTTTGTTACTCTTCTCCATCTTTCAGAGGGGAAAGTGGGTTTAAATGGCTGACTGACTTGCTCAGAATTACAAAGCAGCAGTGAAGGCTTGAATATCCAGGTTTTACTGACCCTAAGTTTTGAGTTCTCCTCTATGCAGTTTCTTAAAACATCATTTTGGCAAATTCATGATTGTCAACTTATCAGAAAATTAAATCAAGCAAAGTATACATATTCCCAGGCATTCTGTCAATTGAGCTTTAGGTACAATGAATTAAACTTCACAGTTGAGAGAGGACTAAAAGACAAAGAAAATGCTTGTTCTAAAATACTGTTTTTTCCCTCCAAATACAATATTGATGGAACAGCTAAAAGTGCTGAGTGGATTTCATAGGCAACTTGAATCTTCCCTGTTTGGTAGAAACTACTTGGTTATGTTTTGAATCTTGGAGCACCTGATGCGGTTTATAAATGAGTCAGGACATCTACATGAACTGAATTCCCTTGGGGGTTGTAAACAGCGATTTTGTTATACCGCTTGGTCTCTATCTGATCCCCATGGTCATTACCTCTATGGAAAGGTGACTTGGACGTTGCAGTGGGCTGGGTTGGTTTAGAAAGGAAACACAGAGAAGGTGAATTCTTATAGATGGTTGATTGGTGAAGCAGTGGGGCTAGGAAAAAAGAGACAAATGAAAAACCAGACTCTTAAATACAGAGAACAAGCTGGTGCTTGCCACAGGGGAGGTGGGATGGGGAGATAGGTGAAATAGATAAAGGGGGTTAAGAGTAAACTAATCTTCTTTTAGAGGTTTTGTTTTTTTGAGAGAGAGTGCACGTGAACAGGGGAGGGGTGGAGAGGAATGGGGAGAATCCCAAGCAGGCTCCATGGCCAGCACGGAGCCCCAGTGTGGGGCTCGATCCCACAACTGTGAGATTATGACCTGAGCTGAAATCAAGAGTTGGGTGCTTACCCAGGCACCCTGAGAGTAGATTTATCTTTGTGGGCATTGAGAAATATGTAGAATTGTTGAATTGTTATATTGTATACCTGAAACTTCTACAACACTGTATATTAATTATACTTGAATTTTTAAAAAAGGTAACCACTGTCCTTAATTTTGCATTTGTCATTTTCTTAAAAAAATTTTTTTTTTGTAAATGTTTATGCATTTCTGACAGACAGAGACAGAGCATGAGTGGGAGAGGGGCAGAGAGAGAGGGAGACATAGAATCTGAAGCAGGCTTTGGGTTCTGAGCTGTCAGCACAGAGCCTGATGCGGGCTCAAACTCACGAACTGTGAGATCATGACCTTAGCTGAAGTCAGATGCTTAACTGACTGAGCCACCCAGGCGCCCCTCTTGCCTTTTCAAAAAATATATTTATTCACATGTTTTTATACTTTTTTTTTTTAATTTTTTTAACGTTTATTTATTTTTGACAGAGAGAGGCAGAGCATGAGCGGGGGAGGGGCAGAGAGCTAGAGGGAGACACAGAATCTGAAACAGGCTCCAGGTTCTGAGCTGTCAGCACAGAGCCCGACGTGGGGCTCGAACTCACGGACCGCGAGATCATGACCTGAGCTGAAGTCAGACACTCAACTGACTGAGCCACCCAGACGCCCCACCTGTTTTTATACTTCTAAGTCGATTGTTTCATGTTGTTGGTTTCTGAGCTTTATGAAAATGGTATCTTACTATATGTAGTCTTCTGTGATTGTTTTTTCTCTCAATATTCCGATTTTATGATTCATTCATGTTTTATATGTAACTACAATTTACTTCGCATTACAGCATCCCTTTGGGTGAATATTTCTCTGTTTATCAGTCTCCTTTTGGACGTTTGGATTGTTTCAAGATTTTTTCCTATCTTACACAATTTTACTACGGATATTTGTGTGTATGGTTCCGGTACACCTATTCAGGAATTTCTCTGGGCTCTATACCTAGGATGGAATTATTGAGTTAAGGATATATGAAAGTTTGCTTTACAAGATAGTGCTAAATTGTTTAACAAAATCATCCTGTCAGATTGTACTTGGATCAGCAGGATCTAAATATTCCCATTGTTCTGTCTCTTTGACAGCCTTTCTCTAATTTTTGCCTAATGGTTACAGTAATATTTTAATTTTTTTGGCCTGAGTTTGATAAATAGGAGCTGGTGCCACGTTAATTCTTTTCATTTTCTTTGTGACCTGGCACAGATTAGATTGCTTTCCCCCAGTAAAATAAGTTATGTTGACATTTAGTACACCAGCCACATTTTATTTGTTAGCATTTTACTACATACTTGCTTATTACATTATTTACTGTCATACTTATCTTTGGCACACTCATATCTATATTTGTACATGATACAATATTACAACATGTGCTTTGAAATATATACACTTTACGTTGCCTTTTTAAAAATTCGGTGTGGGGGCGCCTGGGTGGCGCAGTCGGTTAAGCGTCCGACTTCAGCCAGGTCACGATCTCGCGGTCCGTGAGTTCGAGCCCCACGTCGGGCTTTGTGCTGACAGCTCAGAGCCTGGAGCCTGTTTCCGATTCTGTGTCTCCCTCTCTCTGCCCCTCCCCCGTTCATGCTCTGTCTCTCTCTGTCCCAAAAATAAATAAACGTTGGAAAAAAAAAATTTAAAAATTCGGTGTCATTAGTTACAACATGCATTTTAGAATTAATTTGCTTTTTTTTTTTTTTAATTTAAAGCACAAATTTCCAAAAGAATAACCCAGTGCATAAGTTAACTGAAGAGGAGCTGCTGGCATTTACATCAGTGAGTAATGTCGTCCTTTCCGTTTAATTTTTTTCCTTGTATGTTTTAGGGCTTCTGATGTATTTTTTGCCTCAGATTGCTCCTGTTGAAACACTGCCACTTAAGGAAGTTAAGGGGATAAAACCTCATCATTTTAGTTTCCAAACCACATCTATCTTGCTGTTGATTTAAACACAAGCATTTTCCTTTGTACTTGCTTGGATTTGAGGGCAGTGACCAAATATGTCTTGTTCATTGTTTGATCCCAGCGCCTAATAGGTGCTCAATAAATGTTGAATGAATAAATGCAGTGACAGAACAAGAGTTTGTATCCTCACCGCAAAGCTACTATAGTATGCAACTCTTTTGTCTAAAACTGAGGGTGACGCCTGCATGGATGGGATGAGCAAGAGGACATCAGACAGTGAGGAGCAGAGCCAGGAGGGTGTAGGTTATAGAGGACAAGGAGGGAGGCAGTGTCCAGGGCATGAGGTGCTGGTCAGCCTTCCACACCGTAGAGCAGTGAGAGGCCGTGGGCACTGATAATTAGTGCATTGCTTATCTCCTGGACGGGTCCTGTGGAATATCATGTAGTCTCTCTCATTACGGGGAATTAAGGAGGGAATGGGGTATAAGAAAATAAAGCTGATAAAGACCACAGTCAGAGAAGAATGTCAGTGAAAAGAAAAGATCCAGTAATAGAGATGTTTGAGGTTTTGAGATCAAAGAAGGATTTTCAAGAACAGAAAAGTCGTAGACCAAAGGGTCACTTGGTGTCTTCTTAGCTTTATGGATAAAAAGATAACGCATGTCTTTGATGAGCACAAATTATTTAAGATAATTTTTTCAAAGGCATTTTTATTATCCTAGTTAGAATCAAGTGAGAATTCTGATGTTTTTTTCTTTGTTATTTTTCAGATAAGGCAAAAATGAAGTACTTTTATCTGGTAGAAAGCTAGCTTACTTTGTATTGTCATGTACATTTTGCAAGTTACTGTTTCCTGCATAAGGTCTTGGAACTGATGGGATGTACATCCTTTGAGGCCTCTGGGGGCCTGCTTTCTTTTCTCACTTAAGCATTCTGAGAAGTCTTTGGTGTTTATGATGATAGTGTATCTATGTGTAGGTAACTATGTGGAAATGTCCCTGTTTATTCACCACATATGCTATAAGGAATTTGACAAGTAAAGTGTTAAACACTTTTTTAAAAGATTTATTTAAAAATGATTCTGTGTTTCCTATTTATTTAGCTAATCTCTGTTGAATACTGAATCTGCGTCAGGCATTGTGCTGGTCACTGGGGATACAGTGTCAACAAAGTCTTTCCCTCTTGGAGTTTACATCTATTTACATTCTTGTGGGGGAAATATATAATATACAAAGAGAGAAATAATATATTTAACAGATGTTCTCTGGAGACCTATAGAGCAGGGTAAGGGAACATGAATGGCATGGGGATGGCTGTTTCAGAAAAGGTGGTGGGGAGGATCTCAGTGGGAAGGTGACGCTGAACACAGGTCCACGTGCAGTGAGGCCCAGGGAAAGGTGTGGAGGGTCTGGAATGGTGGTCAGTTTGCACTACTGTAGGGAAGTACAGAGCTGGTGGGGACAAGTGTCTAGATGATACATGATGACTGGGACGCTTGGGTTTCTTCTGATGACTGGGGTAAACAGGATGTAACATGTGCTAGGAAGTGTTCCTGCTGGCCTTTTATGGGGAGGGGATTAGTAATAACATCTTTTGGGGGACTGGTCTTAGCAGATTAAGGTATATGTGTCACCCATAGTTATCCTAAAAAACCCACTAAAATACTCTATTTATATTCAAGCAGTTAATTTTTTTTTTTCAGCGTTTCCCTTTGGTGCAGATAAATTTCTTCCTTTTTAAAAAACTTTACTTTTTTTTTTTCCTGTTTCTTTTCTGATTCTTCCCGCCCTCCTCCCCCACCAATTCTTGTTCCTCTCTACTGTGAAGTACTTCTGACGTAATTAACTCTGGTAACCTCTGGGGTAGGTAACTCATCTCTCCTAACTTGCAACGAGGTCATAAATTCGAATTTTATACTTTTCCCCCAGGGGCTTCACAATACATAATGTTTTTGCTCTCTTTCCTCCTCTAACTCTTCCAAGTCAGAGCTGACCTGCGGACTGATCTCTTTGGAGGAAAGCTGTTTGATTACAGTGATGCAAAATGCCAGGCCTGACTCTTCTAAGGAGATGAGTTTTTAAATTCCAAGTGAATCTTTATTTCTTAAGAAGTAGGGTGAAGAACTTACCTGTAAGGAGGGCTTTTGGGAGCCCCAAGGATGCTTTGTGATCTGCACCACCCCCTTCTTTTGTTTATCCCAAAGGAAGCATATAGAATATACTAGAAAAATCCAGATGAGCCCTTGTCAACTCATCCTTGTATTTATCAGTACTTCCTGACATCCCTTCCTTGTGCAAGATACTGAGGCAGATAATAAGATGAGTTGGAAGTGGCCCCTGGTTTCAATGAAGAATTTCATTGAAATTTATATCTTGTATAATGATATATCCTGTATATAAACATCCTTTATCTGTATTATTCTATATTACTCCAAAAGAATATTGGAGGAAAAGGGAACACTTTGAGGTGCTACCTCACTTCTGAACTCTTGAACTTCTGTCTGTGCTTTTTTCTTTCTTTTCTTTTCTTTTTTTTTTTTACGTTTAATTATTTTGAGAAAGAGAGAATGGGAGAGGGACAGAGAGAGAAGGAGAGAGAGAGAATCCCAAGCAGGCTGTGCACTGTCAGCACAGAGCCCGATGTGGGGCTTGAACCCATGAACTGTGAGATCATGATGTGAACCGAAACCAGGAGTCAGGTACTTAACTGACTGAGCCACCCAGGTGCCCTTTCTTTTCTTTCTTTTCCTTCCTTCCTTCCTTCCTTCCTTCCTTCCTTCCTTCCTTCCTTCCTTCCTTCCTTTATTTCTTTTGAGAGAGAGAATGAGAGCAGGGGAAGGGCAGAGAGAGAGAGGGAGAAAGAGAATCCCAAGCTCCTCACTGTCAGGGCAGAGCCCAACTCAAGGCTCAAACCCACAAACCATGGGATCATGATCTGAGCCAAAATCAAAAGTCAGATACTTAACTGACCCAGTCACCCAGGCACCCCTCTGTGCCTTTATTTAACACAGATCATATTTGGGCTTATAATTCTTCATGTATTCATGTATATTCATGTATATTTTCCCTCCCACAGGACTATAAACTCTCCATTTCAGGGACTGGGCTTTGTTCTTCTCTGGGTCTTCTACAAGGTCCATTGCAGTGCTTCCAAGCTTCACTTGTAATTGTTGCTCAGTAAATGGATGCAGAAGAAGAGAATGAATGAAATAGACTTGAACCCTGGACAGGATTTATTTGTGTCCATTACCTTGATGATTTTAGGTAGTCCTGCATGATGGTACTTGATGGGAAGGATAACCACTTGTTTCATCTTCTTCTGTGTGATGAGGGAAGTAGGGGATGTGCCTCGTCCTCAGCACTGAAAACTTGTTTTGAGGATCAAATTGGAGAGTGTCCTGACAGTACCTTTGAGTAGGTAGAGCTGGCGCACCCATAGCTTTCGGGGATGAGCTGGATCATCTGATCACTGGTTTTAGGAGAGCATTTGTTTTCCAGGAATAAGAATTCCTAAGTGGATAAGACCTGCTTGAAATTGGCTGTAGATGTGGGAGAGAAGGAGGAGGGAGGAAACAGCATACTCTTTCTTGCTGGGCATCCATTTCCCTTCTCTGGCAGCAGCGTGGTGGCCTGGAACTAGGGGTGTAAGCTATTGAGACTAAGAAGTGTCTTTTTGTTAACAGAAGGTCAAAAGTAGTTTAAGTCTTAATATTCCTACCAGTGGATTGTAAGCACTTGAAGGGATGGGGACCATAGTTACTGGAGATTTGTTAAATATTTATTGAATAGGGGCACCTGGGTGGCTCAGTAGGTTAAGCGTCCCACTTCGGCTCAGGTCATGATCTCGCAGTGTGTGAGTTTGAGCCCTGTGTTGGGTTCTGTGCTGACAGCTAAGAGCCTGGAGCCTGCTTTGGATTCTGTGTCTCCCTCTCTCTCTGACCCTCCCTCACTCACGTTCTGTCTCTCTCTCTCTCTCTCTCTCTCAAAAATAAACAGTAAAAAAAAAATTAAAACAACAAAAAAAGTACCTTCCCACAAGATGTTAATTACGAGGGTAAAAGGGTAAAAGAGAAATCTCTTTTTTGGAGACATTTTTGTTAGTGATTTCCTGTTGGTGCAGCATGTAGAAATACACGTGAGATAATGTTAGGAGAATGTTTTAATTCAGCAATGTCAGAAGCTTATCCTGAAAGAAATATTTTATTTTTTTAAGGTTGTCATAATGTGGTGCTGTTCCTGAGATATTCGATCCACACATTTCAGGAAAACTGAATGACTCATAGTGAAAATAACCCATATTGTTTTAGAGAGCCATTTATGTTGTATCGGCTTGATAATTTAAAATTAGCTGTTATCTACGTTATTTCCTTTCAGATGGGCCAAGTCAGTGACATTCAGTAATGCTTTTAATTTCCTTTCATTGTTGAAAATGGGAACAATTTAGTTAATTCATACAGGTGTTTCAGTTTTCATTGGCAAAAGTTTTGCTTAAGTGTGAATTGATACTGGCAGCCTGCCTTCTGACTGTCTGCCGAAGCCCCAAGGTCTCCATAAATGAAAAAAAGAAAAGACTTTGGGAACTTACACATTATATTGTATATATTTTCTCTTTCTGCTATAAATTTTAAAGCTATTTAATAAATACTTATCTGTGAACATAGAACGGTTTGCAAACACTTTTACGTGATTGCCTGTTTTTCTTTTAGGGCATGTGCATTTCTCAATTTTTTAAGATAGGCAACACAACTTTCCGAGATATCCGTGACACCCCTGACAGTTTGTGTTAGCATTACAAGATTGCACATTCTGTATTAAGCAGTTATAGCTCAGGATTTTTTTTTTTTTTCTGGTTTGAATACTTGTCTCTCAAAATGTTACTTGTACATTTTAATAGGCATTTATTGATAATGAATATTGTGGTGCTCTCTGGGTTATAAATGCTCTTAAAGAAGTAAGAGATAGGCCTGCTTTATTTTTTTGTATCAGTTTGTAGGTTAACTGTTATTAAACAGAGGATTCATAAATGTTTTTTGACTGGAGTTGAACTGAGTTACTTGTATATGTCCTATTTCAGGAATAGACAGAAGGACTGCTAGGATTTCAATAGGAGATTAGGCACTTTTCTAACCACCATCTATCTACTCTGGTAACTGCTAGACTTCTTTCATCACCGTTAGCCATGACTTAAGGTTAATACTTATTTGTGGGTTTACTTCTAGCCACATTGGAATAACTGGTACTGACCTTGAACTTTTACTGTAAGCAGCTACAAAACTGGACAAAATAATGAAGCAGCAGTGCAAAAAAGAATAAGTCATGACCAAATTGTGTTTATCTCAAGAGTGCAAAATTGGTTTAATATGAAGAAATCAATGCAAGTCATCTTACTAGTAGAGTAAAAGAGAGAAGCCAAATGATTATCTTGATAGCAGAAAAGCATTTGAAAAAAATTCAACACACTTTATTTTATATTACACAATACATACTTTATATTATAAAGTGTATGTATATATATTATATTATATTATATTATATTATATTATATTATATTATATTAGCTTTTAGTAAACTAGAAATTGAAGGGAATTTCAACCTGGTAAAGGGCATCAATGAAGAATCTCATTATTAATATTATTTTCTATTTTAGAGAGAGAGCATGTGAGTGGAAGAGAGGGGGGGAGAGAGAGAGAGAGAGAGAGAGAGAAGAGAGAGAGAAGAGAGAGAAGAGAGAGAGAAGGAGAGAGAATCTCAAGGAGGCTCCACGCTCAGTGTAGAGCTTGATGCAGGGATTGATCCCACAACCCTCGGATCATGACCTGAGCCAAAATCAAGAGATGGACGCTCAATTGACTGAGCCACCCAGGTGCTGCTCTAATTAAAATCCTTATTGACAGAAAACAAACTTTCCTCCTTAAGATCTCCATTGAACTGGAAATCCCAACTAGTGCAATAAGACCTGAAGAAGATGCAAAAGGTGTATGAATTGGAAAGGAAGATATAAAACTATCATTATGCATAGATGACACAATTATATTCATAGGAAACCCTAAAGAATTGACATGAAAGCTACTGGAAGTAATAGGCAAGGTCTCAGAATACAAGGTCAATAAGAAGAAAAAATCAATGAATAAATTCTAGCAGTGAATAATTGGGAAAGACATTTTAAAACTACTTATGATAGCATAAAATATCAAAAATAAAGTGTTTTGTGATAAATTTAACTGAAATATGACTTGTATGCTAAAAATGACATAATGCTGAGAAAAAGAAGATCTAAATAAATGGAAAGATTACAATATTCATGGATTGGAAGACTCAATATGTTTGCATTGACAGGTTTCTCAAAATTGAGTTATAAATTAATAGAAATAAATTCCTAGTAGGGTTTTTCTCTTTCCAGAAATCCGCAAGTTGATTCTAAAATGTATTAGGAGGACTTCTGCTTCTGTGATGGGCAAGTAAGCTGTTTGGAGCCATCCTTCAGATAAAAAAGACAAACTGGACAAAATGCAAGAAATAAAAAAAACAGCTATCTGATGAACTTGGGAATGACTGAAGGCAGGAAGATTCTGGAGATGACTGTTTTGCTTGGAAGAAGGGAATGACATTGTGTGTTTTTCTTGTTTCTATCTTATGGCTAAATCTCTGTCCTAAGTGCAAGGCAGCTAAAACTCTGATAGCAATCCAGCAGTCTTTCTAAGGACAGAGATTGGGGCTACCATGGCTGCTGGACTGTGAGGGGGAACATTTCATAAAGGAGAGAGTCACGATGAAGATTCTTACATTCTTGATATAAATGTTGTCTAAGTCTGGCTTATTCTTGAGCTACACATGTGTAGGGAATACTCTCAGCAGCTTAGCTAAGGACAGAGGAACTCAGAGGAGATTCTGAGCAGCCACACAAGAGACTATGTCTATAGGCTTAGTCAGAAGTTATGTGCTAAACACAAGACTTTTATGTGTTAAAAAAAAATTTTTTTAACGTTTTTTATTGAGAGACACAGGGAGACAGAGCATGAGCAGGGGAGGGGCCGAGAGACAGGGAGACACAGAATCTGAAGCAGGCTCCAGGCTCTGAGCTGTCAGCACAGAGCCCGATGTGGGGCTCGAACTCACAAACCGAGAGATCATGACCTGAGCCGAAGCCGGATGCTTAACCGACTGAGCCACCTAGCCACCCCAAAAAGTTTTATGTGTTATGTGTTAAAATATAAAAAGCCAACACTTTGGAACAACACAAGAAAAATCACTCTCAACAGTGTAACATTCACAATATTTAGGATATCATCCAAAATTGTTCAGCAAATGAAGAATAAAGAGACCATAAGCAATTCATAAGAGACAAGATAGTCGATGGAGACTAACTCCAATATGACCTAGATGTTGGAATTAGCAGACAAGGATTAAAGAAAGATCCTTTCCAGCACCTGGGTGTCTCAGTTGAGCATCTGACTCTTGATTTCGGTTCAGGTTGTGATCCCAGTGTCGTGGGATCGAGCCCCATGTTGGGCTCCATGTTCAGCAGGAAGCCTGCTTAGCATTCTCTCTCTCTCTCTCTCTCTCTCTCTCTCTCTCTCTCCTCCCCTCCCCCCGCTACCCTCTCCTCAACTTCAGCACACTTCTCTCTCTCTCTCTCTCTCTCTCTCGAAAGAAATCAAGTGAGAAAGATGCTTTAATTACACTCAGTAACATAAAGGAAAAACGTTTGTAATAGTCACAAAGAGGAATTTGTAGAGAAAAATAGAAAGTATAAAGAACCACAGGGTAATCTTAAAATTGAATTTATGTAAAATAAAATTTATGTATTTATGTAAAATAAAAATTATGTGGATGAGATTTACAATTGAATGGAGATGATACAAGAAAGGTTTAGAGAACTTGAAGATAAATCAATAGAAGCTATCCTGTGTGAAGAACCCAGAGACAAAAAAGATAAAAATAATGAATAAAGCTTCTTGGATATGTGGGACAGTATCGGAAGGTTCAACATACATGTAATTGGAGCCAGAAGAAGAGAGAAAATAGGGCAGAAAAAATTTGAAGAAATACTGGCTAAAACTTTCCTAAATGTATGAACATCGTATATTTATGAATTCGAGAAGCACAGTGAGACCTAAGCAGGATACAACAAAGTAAATAAAGCCTATGTATGTGATAGTCAGTCTGCTAAGATGGAACATAAAGAGAATGTCTTGATAAGAAATAGAGAAAAATGACACAATAAGTAAGGGAAAACAAAGATTGCAAAGATCTCTAACTTCTTCTCAGGAACTATAGAGGGCAGAAGACCATGGAGCAACATTTTTAAAGTGCTCAACCCAGAATTCTGTATTTAGTAAAAATATCTTTAAAGAATTATGGCCAAATGAAGACCTTTTTACTTTTTATTTTTTATTTTGTTCAATTTCTTAAATGTTTGTTTATTTTTGAGAGAGAGTCAGAGCATCAGTGGGAGAAGGGCAGAGAAAGAAGGAGACACAGAATCCAAAGCAGGCTCCAGGCTCCAGGCTCCAGGCTCCGAGCTGCCAGCACAGAGCCTGAAGCGGGGCTCAAACTCATGAGCCGTGAGATCATGACCTGAGCTGAGGTCAGACACTTAACCGACTGAGCCACCCAGGTGCCCCTGAAGACTTTTTTAGATAAAAGAAACCTAAGAATTCGTTGTCAGCAGGTCTGTACTATAAAAAAATACTAAAGGAAATTCTTTAGGATGAAGTGAAAAAAAATTCATTCAGAAGCTTCAATGTTCAGTGAGAATTAAAGAACATCTGAAATGATAAAACATCTAGATAAATATAAAAGAGCATCATTGTCCTTATAATACCTTTAATATATATATATTTCTATTTGAAACAAATTATGAAATTCTCTGTTGGTATTTTCTGAACTATGTAGAAAGCATGCAAAGGTGGATAAACAGACCTAGATGATTATAAGTTTTCTACATTTTATGTGAAGGATTACACTATTAATTCTAAATACATTGTGGACAAGTAAAGATACTGCTATTCTAGAGCAACCACTTAAAAATGCAAAAGCATCTGGGGGGGCTTGGCTGGCCCAGTTGGTAGAGCTGGATCAAGATGCGACTCTGGATCTCAGGGTCATGAGTTTAAGCCCCATGTTGGGTGTGGAGCCTACTTAAAAATTTTTTAAAAATTATAAAAAAGTGCAAAAGCATCTAGCTAAAAATCCAATGATAAGTTAAAATGGCAATCTGAAGTATTTTTGAATAACCCAAAAAGAAGCAGGAATGGCGGTACAATAGGATAACAAATACATTCAACCATATCTATAATTATATTAAATGTTAATGGATAAATACTCCAAATAAAAGTCCAAGGTTGTGAGAATGAAAAAAAAAAAAAAAGCAACAACCAACAAGATATAACTATATGGTCTTTCTAAGAGTTGTATTTTAAATATAAAGGCTCAGGTTGAAAAAAATGGATAGAAAATATTATCCTATGCAAACATTAAGTATAAAAAGATACAATTTAGATTTGCTAAATTAATATAAAATAAAAGGGCTTTGTTATAAAGAATACTTCCAGAGACAGAGAGAGCTATTTCATAATAATAAAGGGAGAATTTTCCAAGAAGACATAATAATCATAAATGTATATGTGCATAATAACAGCTACATAACGTCTGAAGCAAAAGTTGACAAATTTAAAGTGAGAAATAGACAATACCACAATCATACTTATTTTAACATTCCTCTCTCAGCAGTTAATAGAACAGCTTGACAAAAACACTGCATAAATACATAGTTAATTTGGACAATACTATGAACCAACTGGACCTAATTGATATTTATAGAACAGTGCAGTCAGAATACCTTTTTTTTTTTTAAGTGCACATGGTATGTTCAACAAGACCATATACTGGGCCAGTAAAAAAATCTCAATAAAAAAATGTACATCATATGGAATATATTCTCTAAATAACTGTTAGATATCTAGAAAAATTCCCAAGTATTTGGAAACCAAATAATTAAGCAACATAGTTAGTCTATGGATCAATAAAGAAACCACAAAGGAAAAATATATATAAAAGTCAGTCATTGACCTCTATTTCCTTCAATTCCTTAAAGTAAAATTGTTGTAACAGTGAGGTAATGGGCAATTTTCAGCTAGGATGCTAAGTGCATGAACCATAATAGAATTGGATAGAAAGTTATATTGAACTTCATTAAAATTAAAATCTGCTCTTTGAAGGACATCATTAAGAAAATGAAAAGACAAGATTCAGACTGAGCAAATATTCACAGTACATATATCTCATAAAAGTCTTGTTTTCAGAATAAAGATCTCTTCCAACTCAATAATAGGATAAAGCAATGAAAAATGGAGAAGGTTTGAACCAGATCTTCCACCACAGATACATGAATGACCAACAAGAGTATGAATGATGCTTAATACCAGTAGTCATTGGGAAAATGCATTTTAAAACCACGAGACACCACTTTATACCACTTAAAAGACTTAATACTGTGTGGGGTAGTTGGAAGTCTTATCCATTGTAGATACAATGTAATGTAAAATGGTACAACCAGTGTGGAACACAGTTTGGCATTTTCTCATAGAGTTAATCATCAGTGCTACCTCTAGGTATTTACTTATGAGAAATGAAAATAAATGTCCCACAAAGACTTATCTACAGATGTTCATAGCTGTTTAATTCGTAATAGCTTAAAGCTGGAAAAACCCAAATGTCCATCAACAAGTGAGTGATAAACTAGAGTACATCCAGCTAAAGAATTGATACGGAGCAATGAAAAGAAATGGAATACTGATACATGCAACAGTGTGAGTGAATCTGAAAAACACGATTTTGAGTTAAAAAGCCTGATTCCATTTAGTTGGAATTCTAGAGTAGAGAAAACTAAATCATAATGACAGAGAATAGGTCACAGATTGATTGCCAGGGAGCTTTTTGAGCTGATGGAAATTTGTATATCTTGATTTTCATGGTTGTTGCATAGGTGTATACATTTGTGAAAACAGCAAAGTCTATGCCAAATAATGGGTTTATTTTGTTGTGCCTGTCATATATTTCAATAAGGGAAAATGTGTAGGTGTTATTTAGAACTATAATATTTAAGATTGATGAGTTTATTAAGATAGATTTTGACTTCAGTGTAGATAGGTCGTCAGTTTCAGAACTACAACATGAAATACTCAGCCTACCTGATGTGTTAAGTGGAAAGAATGTAGGAGAACAAATTCCCAAAGGGAGGTTGCTCAGTGTTCACATTTAGTATCAATTTTACTTTTTTTTATATAAGGCAAAATCAGGGTAATTTCCCTCAAATATTTTTGGAAACTACTGTTCAAAAGAAACTCTAGGTTGCTCTTGGGGGGCTCAGTCAGTTAAGCATCCAACTCTTGATTTCGGCTCAGGTCATGATCTCACAGTTTGTGGGATGGAGTCATGCATTGGGCTCTGCACTGACAATGCAGAGCTTGCTTGGGATTCTCTCTCTCCCTCACCCTCTGCCCCTCCCCCCTGAACGTACTGACCTGCTTTCTCAAAAATAAATAAATAAACATTAAAAAAGAAACTCCAAATTCAGGTGGAGGAATATACTGTTTAGAGCTCCACTTGTGGTACTTTTGACCCTTAGCACCTAACACAGGTCACTGATTTGTTGAGTTGAATTTTTCGCCCCTCATGATCAAGAGTCAGCAGAAACAACAAACAAACAAAACAAACAATTCATTGGGCCAGAAACTTGTGTATAAAAATAGCATAGGAATTGGCATCTTCTAAAATACGATGAGGTATTAATACATGATTTCAAGCAACTTCTCTGTTAATGGATATAAAAATAGCTAATTAATAGAATTTAATTCTTTAAAGTCTGTAAATGCCATTCGAGTAGAATCTATATCAGGTCTGGAGATTAAACTATTGATTGTGTGGCAATCAAAGAGTTGAAGAGTATACAGGAATTCGTTGTATGTCTTATCCTTGAAACTTCTCTGAAGAAAACAAATCTGAAAATGAAAAGTTAAAGGAAAAAACCTCTGGCACAAAACTATACAGAAAATGAGTAAGCCCATCACTGCCTCATGGCTAGTTAACCATTTCTATTTGGAGTTGAAGATAATAAGCCAGCTCTCTGGGACATGTTCAAATCACCGTTAAACTTCTTTAAACCTGCCTCTGTCTCTTACTGGGTTTCAACCTTGTGGCTTACCCCACCTTGTCTTTAGTAGTGAAGGAAATAGGGAGCCATTAAGAAGTAAACCTAAAGATATAGATTAAAAGGGGGACTCATGGGCCAGAGATCAGAGGCTCCCATGATCAGAGATCAGTGGCAGTTGTGAGGAATGGAATTATCTGACCTAATAGTGCTTTCAGAACTTTCTACTAAGCCAAGACCCTCAAACAAGTCTGAAGGAATCCTAAATTCATGGTGTGGCTTGCGTGGCAGCAGAAACCAGTTTCTTTGGAGGAAAACATCAACAGTCCCAAATTAAAACTGAGCAATGAGCTCACAGTTAAAGATCAACAGAGAAGAGAAAGCAAGCCACCATGACTGAGAGTCAACAAAGACAAGAAGCAGGCTAAAGGAAAAATTGTGGTTTTCTGATTCATAATATAGACTGGCTATGGGGATGTTGAAAGAAGTAAAGCATGTGCTAATCACAAAGGTAGTCGAACAACTTCTATTCTTAGACTTTTATGATTGGAGAGGGAAAATACAACTTTTACAAGTAATTTGAAACTGAAAACCAGAATTTAAAAAATGCAACCCATGCTTATCCACATCATAGAGAGGTGATAAAACACCAGGAAGGTGTGTGTAACAGGTGTTTCAGAAGTTGCAGACTTAGAAGTATACCTAAGAAGTGCTTCCATCTCCATCAGTAGATACATGTACGGATGTTTAATAATGGTAATGTTTGTCATCGTGGCAGACAAACTGGCAACAAGCTAAATGTTTGCTGATAGGAGAAAGGATAAATAAATTGTGGTATTTTATTCTTATTCTTATTTCTTATTTATTTATTTATTTATTTATTTATTTTAAGTAAGCTCTATGTGGGGCTTCAATTTACAACTCTGAGATCAAGAGTTGCATGCTCTACAGACTGAGCCAGCCAAGCGCCCCCAAATTGTAATATTTTATATGACAGTTGTGAAATATTATACAACAGGGAAGTGAAAATAAATTAACTATAGCTAAGCAACAATGTGGGTGGGTTTATTTTTTTTTTATTTTTTTTTCGACGTTTATTTATTTTTGGGACAGAGAGAGACAGAGCATGAACGGGGGAGGGGCAGAGAGAGAGGGAGACACAGAATCGGAAACAGGCTCCAGGCTCTGAGCCATCAGCCCAGAGCCTGACGCGGGGCTCGAACTGACGGACCGCGAGATCGTGACCTGGCTGAAGTCGGACGCTTAACCGACTGCGCCACCCAGGCGCCCCGGGTTTTATAAATGTAATGAAAAGTTGAAAAAAAGTCCCAGATTCACAAGTGTTTATATTATTATACTTTATAACTTAAACTTTAGCTACTTATAATCTTCTGTGTGTATCAAATAATAAAAACATGATATCTAAAAATTATTTTGAGCAATGGGAAGATCATTTAAATGTTACTTGATAAAATTTTTTTTATGTTTACTTTTTTGAGAGAGAGAGAGAGAGAGAGAGCGAGCATGAGCCGAGAGGGGGACAGAGGATCTGAAGCAGGCTCTGCGCTGAGAGCAGAGAGCTTGGCATAGGGCTCAAACCCACAAACCATGAGATTATGACCAGAGCTGAAGTCAGACCTCAACTGACTGAGCCACCCAGGTGCCCCTGATAAACCATTTTCAAGAATAAACAGTTCTGATTTCACTGTGTACATTTTACTTATAAAGTGAATGTTACTGTCATTCATTAGGCTAGTGTGAAACAGAATCAGTGATGATGGGGAACATTAATAGAAGATGGAAGAAAAAGACTTAAGAAAGAAAAGACCCTTAGTAGGGTTCACAGTCCCCAGAGAAGGAGAAATATATAGGACTTATAGCTAAGTTGGTAATATATTTGATATTAAGGAGTCTTGTTCAAACTCATGTCTTTGTGCTTATGCGTTTGGCCATCACTGAAGCTAAAGAAAGTTCTTAGGCTTTCTGATGTGATGAATTAACATGGTGCTTAAGGATGAAAAATTCAGCTTTAAAATAGTTTGTGTGTTTTAAATAGGTCTGTTTCTCATGACAGTGTGGAAGGTGAATCTGGTAGAGCTGATGAACTGGGATCTCCAGAATGTAGAAGGTCTTTATTTTTTGAGGCAGCCACATGACCAACAGCTTGATCTCACTCTGGTGTCTGCTTTCTATATGAAAATTTGCAGAGCAGTGAACAGAGCTTTGAGAGCATTGTAGTAACAGGAGGTTTGGAATCTCAGGATTTGCCGAGTATGCTCCTAGATATTATGGAAGAAATCAAAGTATACACGTAAGACTTGTCTTCCTGGATTTTTTTTTTTTAATTTTTAATGTTTTATTTATTTTTGAGAGAGCGCGCGCAAGTGTGAGCAGGGTAGGAGCAGAGAGAGAGGGAGACATAGCTGAAGCAGGCTCCAGGCTGTGGCTGTCAGCACAGAGCCTGATGCGGGGCTCAAACCCACGATGTGAGATCATGACCTGAGTCGAAGTCAGATGCTCAACTAACTGAGCCACCCAGGCGCCCCAAGGAATTTTTAATCTAGCTCAGGTCAGATAAACTTATGAAAACATAATTGACAATACCAGGCAGTTTAAACTACAAATTGATAGCACAGATAAACAAATCCCCTAACTGCTCAAAAAAAGAAAGTATTTAGGACAGAGCAAAGAAGGCTTTGTTCACTAAGGGAAGATTTGAGTCAGGCCTTGAAAGACAGCTGGGGTCTAGATGGAGTGATAGCAAGAGCAAAGGCAAGGAGATGGGAAGGGTGAATTGTACTGGGTTCAGTTAGCTGGATTGGAAGATTTGGTTAGGGCAGTAGTGAGACCTGGGGGAAAACAGATTTGCGACAGATTTTAAATGGCCTCTGGAGTAAGGCCTGGGAATTTGGACTGTAGTTCTCCTTCTGGGGATAATTTATAGACTAAATTTAGAATTCTAAACTTACTGTCATTTGATACTGAATTTAACAATGGATGCAGTTTTGAATAGTTCATTATGGAAGGGGGAATACTTCTGCTTTTTATAGTATTTCTTTGTTCCTTGCTTTTGTAAGGTCAGCCTGACCTGGGTAGGCACCATCTGATTTGGCTTGAGTGTAGCCAGACAATTATGGACCCACAAAGAGAACGCTGAGTAGGCTTTGATTTATGTGCAGAAAAGCAGCTATCTAAAAGCTCCTTCCTTCACATTTAAAGGAGCAGACCAGCTGGCTGTCATGTAAAGGACCCCAGTGACCTCTGGAAGAAGATTATTGGAAACATGCAGTGATAAGAATGAAAAGGAAATTTGTTTTTAATAGAAACAACACTCCAGAGTTTCTTTGAGGGTGTTACAAAATTTTCTTTGCTACTTTTCTGGGAATGATGGCAGTGTTTCACGTAGTGGGATTGTCAGCTGTGTAAAATGATGCCTGTATACATAGCGTATCATAATAAGATTTACTTTTTTAGCGTGATTTAGGGTGGTATTCATTGGCTTTTTCATTTCACACTGTTAGCTGAGTTTCGTTAGGTGTTGGATTATTACAGGTCCTTTTTTAGTGTGAGTCTGAGCACCAGCCCAGGTGATGTATCTTAAAGTGATAAGCGCCTGCTGAGGCATGCAGAACAGCCTTCCTTTTGCTCTCAAAATACCTGCTTTTCAGCACTTGCTGAAGTGGATTGATTCTCTCGCTTTTATAAAACACTGTAACTGTAAGCAGAAGATATTACTAGAGTTGATTTCAACTTTCATAGTCGTAGTAAATATTTAGAGTATGTATTACAAATTTATGATATAAGTATTAATAAGTCATGTTACTGATAAGTAATATTGTAAAGAGTACATGAAAATTGTACACTTACGAAAGCTTACTGGATCAGTGAATCGCCTTTCATAGATTTTGGTCAATGAGAGTTGAGAAACGAGAGAACTTTTCTTAAAACAGCCATGCAAATGTTATCACTCACATTTCGGTGGTTTCTGACCCTTGCCCTGAAGTGCACAAGTAAGCGAGTATTCCATTTCATATACAAATGTCTGGTTGCAAATGACACAACATTCTTCAGCAGTGTACTGATTCTCAAAGGTCTGCTAGTTGAACACACCAAATTTCTTAAGGTTCTTTTTTGTTTGTTTTATACTGTATTTTTAACCAGCATATGTCATACTTCCATGGGGTGATGTTTCATCAAATTACTTGAATTCGTAGACTCCAAGTAAAAATAAATGGACTTAAAAAAAACAGCATATACAATTGTACGATTCCACTTACCTGAAGTACTTTGAATAGTCAGATTCACAGAAACAGAAAGGAGAGTGGTGGTTTCCAGGGGCAGAGAGTTGGGGATGTTTATTGGTACAGGGTTTCCGTTGCGAGATGAAAAGAGTCCTGGACATCAGCTGAACCACCATGTAAATGTACTTTACTGTACACATAAAAATGGTTAAGGTGCTAAGTTTTATGTTCTACGTATTTTACCACAATTTTAAAAAACCTTAAAAAGAGGAAAAAAGATAGCACCTGCAATAATGTCATAGACAGGAAGTTTCAAGAAATAAATCTATCAGAAGATTTACGGGACCTCTGTACTAAAATCTGTAAAACATTATTAGGAGAAATCAGTGAAGGCTTAACCCAATGGGGCATCTGCTATCATGGAGCACTCAGCATTTGAAAATTTCAAGTCTTCTCGAGTGGACCTATATAATGAATGTGATCCCTAACACAATCCCTGAGTTTTGATTTTTTGTGGTTTTAGTAGTTGTTGCTGTTGTTTTTTGGTTTTGTGGAATTCATGCTGACTTTAAAATTCATGTGGAAATGTAAAGGGCTAAGACTCACTAAGGCAGACATGGAGAACTGAGCTGGCGTATTTACATTGCCAGATACCAAGCCCTGTTATAAAACTGTATTATCCAGATCATTGCTTACCATATGGCGGTCCTTGGACTGGCAGCATCGGCATCACCTGGGAGCTTGTTAGAAATGCAGTTTCTCCAACTCCATCTCAACCCCTTTTTGAATCAGAATCTCTGGGGTTGAGGTCAGAGAGTCTGTGTTTTAACAATTTCTTTACGTTATTCTTACGCACTTCAAAGTTTGAGAAGCATTGAATTAAGACATTTTGACATAAGAAAATACGAAACAACCAGTAGAACAAATAGAGAGTCCGGAAACAGATCCATACGGACACGGTTCATCTGATTTATGATGAAGTTGGCATTGCAGTACAATGGAAACGAGTAGGCTTTTCAATAAATGGTATTAGATGATTTATATCCATATCTAAGAAAGCTGTCTTAACCCCTATATCATACTGTATATACAAAAATCAATTCCAGACTGAATTTATAAAAGTGAAAAGCAAAAATGTAAAACTTTTAGAGGAAAAAAACACAGGGGAACATCTTTGTGACCTTAGGACAAACAGTACAATGAAGCTGTAACCATAAAACAAAAACAATAAATTGGACTATGTTAATATTAAGCATTTCTCTTTATCAAAAGATACCATTAATATTTGTAAAGCCCTTAGACTGGTGCCTGGCCAGCATGTTGTATGTGTTACACGAATGTTTGTCAAGAATATAAATAATATCCTCTTCCAACAAAAAGAGTACTTGTGTTCAGGAAATATAAATAGTTAACAAATTATTAAAGAAAAATTCTGACAACCCAATAGAAAAAACAAAGGACTTCAATAGGACTTAATGAAGAAGCATTAAATGGTCATTAACATAGTTAAAAGGTGCCGAACTTTATGAGTCATCAGAGAAGTGCAAATTAAAACCATAATGAAATACTACTACATACCCACCTGAATGGCTCAAACTCAGAATAGACTGTGTTGAGTGTTGCAAGGATGTGAAGCAACAAGAGCTCTCTAATATTTCTAGTAAGAGTGTGGAGGGGAATAACCTTTTAGAAGATTGGCAGGAACTGGGAAAGCTAAATGTCTTCATGCTCCATGACACAGCGATTCTACTCTTAAGTATATAGTCAGCAGAAATACTGGTGCGTGTTCACCTGAAGAACATGTCTCAGAGTGTGTGAACCACACATGCTGGTAGTTCATCTAGAATGTCCATAGCACGCTTGTATCAGCCCCAAAGTGGAAACTGCATAGATGCCCATTAGTGATATGATGGTTAAATAAACTATTCATGTAATGGAATATTATGTGGCAATAACATGAATATTCTACAACTCTGTGGATGAATCTTTCACAATAATGTGGAGCAGAAGAAACCAGATCCAAAGGAATACTCTGTGATTATATTTGTATAAAGTAGAAAAGCATGCACACTGACTTCTGGGGTTACAAGTCAGCACAGTGGTTACCCTGCCAGAGGGGCAGGAGAGTGACCAGAACAGAGCACAAGGGGGACAGTAGGAATCTGGTAATGTCTCTTGATCTGAGCGCCAGTTACATATGTCTGTTCAGTCTGTGAAAATTCACTGTGCACTTATATAAATTGTATAAACGATATTTGTTTTTAACTTTTTTTTAAAGTTTATTTTTGAGAGAGAGAGAGAGAGAGAGAGAGAGAGAGAGAGAGGCAAAGAGAGAGACACAGAATCGCAAGCAGGCTCCATACGGCAAACATGGAGCCCGACATGGCTTGATCTCACAAACCATGAGATCATGACCTGAGCTGAAATCAAGAGCCAGATGCTTAACCGACTGAGACACCCAGGCACCCCTAAAAGCAGTGCTTTAATTAATGGAAAAATTGGATTATTAGCCATTTCTTCACCACATCAAACTGAAAAATACATGGAAAGAGTCCCATAGGGCATTGACATTCATGGTCAGATGAGTTGCAATGGTCATTCTTTGAGTATTCTGAAAGAAGAGTATTTTTTAAGAAAATGAATGTTAACAAAGCACCCTTTCTCAGCACATTTTAAGCAAACTAGAATCTCTTTTATAAAAACAATTTCTTTCTGGGGCGCCTAGGTGGCTCAGTTGATTGTGTCCGGCTCTTGATTTTGGTTCAGGTCATGATCTTATGATTTCATGAGTTCGAGCCCCACACAGGCTCTATACTGAGGTGTGGAGCCTGCTTGAGATTCTCCCTCTTTCTCTGCTCCTTCCCCACTCACAATCTCTCTCTCTCAAAATAAATAAAATAAAAAATAAAAAAATAATTTCTTTCTGACTGTGAATAATTTCATTCCACTTTCTTGTGTGGATGTATTAAATGTTTGAATCTCTCTTCCATGTAATCTATGTGAAGATAAACTATGAACTTCCAAACTTATCGTTTACATTAGTGCTTTGCTTGGGAATAATCTGATTTATTTCTTTAAACCTATCAATGCTAGAAAAGCATTAAGATGCAGGATGACCTACTCATGACTATATGAAAAAAGTGACAGTTTCTTGCAAAACAACTCAGAAGCATCATTCAAAGCTTATTCTCACAACACATTTTTGCCTTGTATCTAGATTCTATATGTTTTTTTTTACATGTGTTTAATGTTTATTTTTGAGAGAGAGAGACAGAGACAGAGCGTGAGCAGGGGAGGAGCAGAGAGAGAGGGAGACAGAATCTGAAGCAGGCTCTAGGCTCTGAGCTGTGAGCACAGAGCCCAACGCGAGGCTCGAACTCACAAACTGTGAGATCATGACCTGAGCCAATGTCAGACGCTTAACCGACTGAGCCACCCAGGCGCCCGTTTTTGTTTATCTTAACAAAGACAAATAAATGTAACATTTTTGGTTGTAAGGATTTCTCTGGTACAACAGAGATAGAACAGTATGCTGTTCTAACAGTAATGTATAAGCAGTTATTTTCAACTTAATGCTGTTTAAATATTTCACCAGATATCAGGATGGAGCTGCCAGATACCCTGAAGTCTACAAGGACATGGTTTAAACATAGATGGGTTTGTATTACTTGGGAAGAATTCTAATGAATTGAGTATCTGTGCAAGGGGAAGCTTGCTGCTGTGCACATCAGCTGTTTGCCAGTGCACATAGCTAGGAGGGATGAAGCATTTCAGACTTTAGGATAATAATATCTGTGCCTTTTTAAGGGCAAGTGGCTAAGCTGTGCATCGGCAGGTTGAGCACTACCAGAAAGCTTAGGGGAAATGATCACAGGTTAATTTGGGTTTTGAGTGATTTCCATTTTAAGGGAAATTTTAAGGGTGTTGGTGTGCTCCTTGCCTTCAGAAAAACGGCAGCTTACTCTCCTGCAGGATGAATAAAATCCTACTGAAGAACCGTTGTCGGGGCTTCCAGATCAGTAAGGAAGAGGTAAAACTTTCACTGTGTGCCCGTGACATGATACTAACGAATTCAGTAAAGTCACAGACACAAAATCAATCTACAGAAATCTGGCAGTTCTGTACACCAATAATGAAGCAGCAGAAAGAGAAATTAAGACAACAATCCCATTTACAATTTTACCAAAAATAATAAGATACCTAGGAATAAACCTAACCAAAGAGGTGAAAGACCTGTACTCTGAAAACTGTAGAACACTGATAAAAGAAATTGAAGAGGACGCAGAGAAATGGAAAGACATTCCATGCTCAATGAGTGGAAAAAAAAATATTAAAAAAATTTTTTTGATATTTATTATTGAGAGACAGAGGGAGACAGGGCATGAGCATGGGAGGGGCAGAGAGAGGGGGAGACACAGAATCTGAAACAGGCTCTAGGCTCTGAGCTGTCAGCACAGAGCCCAACGTGGGGCTCGAACTCATGAACCGTGAGATCATGACCCGAGCTGTAGTTGGACGCTTAACTGACTGAGCCACTCAGTTGCCCCGGAAAAACAAATATTTTAAATGACTATACTACCCAAAGCAATCTATACATCTAATGTAATCCCTATCAAAATACCAACAGCATTTTCACAGAATCAGAGCAACAATCCTAAAATGGAACCACAAAAGACCCCAGATAGCCAAAGCAATGTTGAAAAAGCAAAGCAAAGCTGGAGGCATCACAATTCTGGACTACTACAAAGCTATAGTAATCAAAACAGTATCGTGCTGGTTCGAAAGTGGACAATAGATTAATGGAACAGAATAGAAAACCCAGAAATGAACCCACATCTTTAGGGTCAATTAATCTTCAGCAAAGCAAGAAAGAATATCCAAAGGGAAAAAGTCTCTTTAACAAATGGTGTTGGGAAAACTGGACAGCAACATGCAAAAGAATGAAACTGGACCACTTTCTTACACCCTACACAAAAATAAACTCAAAATGGATTAACGACCTAAACATGAGACCTGAAAGCATAAAAATCCTAGAAGAGAGCACAGGCAATAATTTCTCTGACATCAGCCCTAACAACATCTTTCTAGATATGTCTCCTTCGGCAAGGGAAATAAAAGGAAAAATAAACTATTGGAACTACAAAACAAAAAGCTTCTGCGCAGCAAAGGAAACAACAAAACAGGCAGCCTACAGAATGGAAGAAGATATTTGAAAATTACTTATCTGATAAAGGGTTACTATCCAAAATACATAAAGAACTTCTAAAACTCAGCACCCCAAAAACAAATAGTCCAATTAAAAATGGGTGGAAGACATGAACAGACAGTTCTCTAAAAGAGACATAGAGATGGCCAACAGACACATGAAGAGATGCTCAACATCATTTGTCATCAGAGAAGTGCAAATCAAAACTACAAAGAGCTATGACCTCACACCTGTCAGAATGGCTAAAATAAAAAATGCAAGAAACACCAGGTGTTGGCAAGGATGTGGAGTAAAAGGAACGCTCGTGCACTGTTGGTGGGAGTGCAAACTGGTGCAGCCACTCTGGAAAGCAGTGTGGAGTTTCTTCAAAAAGTTAAAAATAGAACTACCCTACAATCTAGCAGTTGCACTACTGGGTATTTACCCTAAGAATATGAAAACACTAATTTAAAGGGATACATAAACCCTATGTTTATAGCAGCATTATTTACAGTAGTTACACCATGGAAGCATCCCGCGTCCATCAATAGATGAACAGATAAAGAAGTGATATATATAGATATAGATATAGATGGACATTATTCAGCCATAAAAAAGAATGAAATCTTGTCATTTGCCATGACATGGATGGAGCTAGAGAATATAATGCTAACTGAAGTATGTCAGTCAGAGAAAGACAAATACCGTATGATTTCGCTCATATATGGAATTTAAGAAACAAATGAGCAAAGGGGAAAAAAGAGAGAGAGGCATACCAAGAAACAGTCTTAACTTTAGAGAACAAACTGATGGTTACCAGAGGGGAGGTGGGAGTGGGTGGGTGAAATAGGTGATGGGGATTAAGGAGGGCACTTGTCATGATGGGCATAGGGTGATTAAAATAAATTCCTAAAAACAAAACAAAACAAAACAAAACAAAACAAAAAAACTACTGTTGTCCAGGCTTTTACAGTTGAGTTGTAACTGTATTTCCCTCAGAACAAGAAGCTGACTCTCCTGTTATCAGCCTTGTAGTAATTTCTCTTATTTAGAGCCAACTTTAGATACAAATATTTAGAAATTTACAGAACATTTCCGAGAACTAAGTGGAATATTAGAAGCAAAATAGAGATTGTAAGAATTAGCAATGTATAGTATTTGATATCCTCAAAAAATGTATTTTTTGGAGGAAATAGAAACAGAAGATTAAAAATAGAGTGTGTTTACTATAACTTAATTATACAGAGACATATTTTCATGCACTAAAATAGCCCATCTTTTTTGTGAGACAAATTCTGAAATTTGGGAGATGTTGAATATGCATATAAGATGTTTCATCCAAATATCATTAGTGACTTTAGAAAAAGAAACAGTGAAATAGTAGTTTGAGCTTATTTTTTTATCTTAGGTTTTCTTTTTAAGTCTTTAGCAACACTGAACTTGAATGTAAGACTGTTCTTTTTAAGGACCTTGTAAGTAATGATTTTGTAAAATATATCCTTTTTATATTGTCATAAATTTTTCTTAACCTAATATTTACTCTTTTAATAATTTTTAAGTCTACTGCTCAGTGATATTAGGGACATTTACACTGTTCTGCAGTTATCAGCACTTTCCACCTCCAGAATTTTTTTATCACCCCAAACTGAAACTCTGTCCTATTAAACACTAGCTTCTCATACTTTCCTCGCCCTAGAATGGCAGTTGCCATTCTGTTTTCTGTCTCTATGCGTTTCACTATTCTAGGTACCTCACACAGTCATAAAATATTTGTCCTTTTGTGTCAGGCTTATTTCACTTAGCATAAGGTCGTCAGGGTTCACCCATGTCGTAGTGTCTATCAGAACTCCTTCCATTTTATGGCTGAATAATATTTCTTTATACATAAGGAAATTTATATATAAATCTTTGTATGTATCTCCCAAATTTGTTTTATTCATTTTTCTGTCAGTGAATATGTGAGTTATTTCTCCCTTTTAGCTATTGCGAATAACACTGCCTTGAACATTGATATGCAAATATCTATTCAAGTCCCTCCTTTCAATTCTTTTGGGCATATATCCAGAAATAAAATTTCTGGATCATGTGGAATCCTATATTTAGTGTTTTGAGGATTTTTTTTTAATGCCCAGATTTTCTTATCCATACAAAGATATAGTGAAGTGTCTGCCATGAACATGGAACAGTCATTAAAACTTCATAATCTGGGGGCGCCTGGGTGGCGCAGTCGGTTAAGCGTCCGACTTCAGCCAGGTCACGATCTCGCGGTCCGTGAGTTCGAGCCCCGCGTCGGGCTCTGGGCTGATGGCTCGGAGCCTGGAGCCTGTTTCCGATGCTGTGTTTCCCTCTCTCTCTGCCCCTCCCCCGTTCATGCTCTGTCTCTCTCTGTCCCAAAAATAAATAAAAAAAAAAAAAAAAAAAACTTCATAATCTGTTAATCTCTAATGTATTTTGGTTTTTGCTCACATAAATGATTGGTAGCTAGAATCCTAGGCTAGTAAAAAATTTTATCAGCCTATATTTAGGTACTGTATATTCAGTCACTCATTGCTTCCTATCAATGCTGAAACTGTCCTTATTTAAAACCTCTTTTATATAAGACACCCCACTGTTTATGATCTGATGAGTCACTATTTGGTATTTGTCAACATCTTCCTTTATTTTACTAATTTTTGGCATCTGAGAAGTTTAGCTGTTCTCAAGTACTTTTAAGTTGGATAGTAAAGAACTTTCATTAGCTTTTAATAACCTATTTGTGGAGTAGTGAATATGAAGTCTATAATAATTACAACCAAATTAATGTTAATTTAAAAACTTAACCATAATTCGACAAAGATGAACTTGGGAATTCATGTCATTGTTTTCCCTTCCTTATGACAGAATTTTGGAGGTGAAATAAGCTTTGATCATCTTTTAGTCCTTTTTTCCCCCCCTCTTTATAGCTAAGATACATCTTAGGTCAAGAAGTTAATCCATTTATTTAAGGGCATTTAGAGAATGTCTGGGAAGGTAGAGCAACCCATGCTAGTTTAGGAAACAGCTTAATTTCTAGATATTTACAAAGTATCGTAATGAATTATTTGGCACCTTATTTGCTATAAAAGAAATGGAATTTTATTAAAACTTCATAGCTAAAAGTAACCTTAGAGACCATTAAATCAAATCCCATCATTGTATACATGAGGAAAATGAGGTCTAAAAATAGTACCTTTCCCAAGAGTTATGCAGCTAATTGTTGGAGAGTCTGGTCTAGGATCCAGTTCCTTTTTTCAGTACATTTTTCCACTTTGCCATGCCTCTTCTTTAAAAACATGTTGCATACCACAATTTAGCAATGACTTATTTTCTTTCTATTAAAACAATTTTTTTAAATGTTTATTTTTTGAAAGAGAGAGAGCGCGAGAGCATGCGTGAGCAGGGGAGGGGCAGAGAGAGAGGGAGACACAGAATTGGAAGCAGGCTCCAGGCTCAGAGCTGTCAACACAGAGCCTGACGTGGGGCTCGAACATACAAAACTGCGAGATCATGACCTGAGCCGAAGTCGGATGCTTAGCTGACTGAGCCACCCAGGCGCCCATGTAAGCTTTTTTTATTTGGCATTTGGAGCATATCGTTATAAAGAAAAAAATACTTTAAAGTAAAGTTCAGGTTTCTGAGCTGCTTCACAAAACCTATATAAGCCACAGTATACCTGGATTATAGTGATAAAAATATTATTTCATGGTACCCAATTATTATTTACTATGTTGTGTCATTGGGGGAGAGTATTTTCCCAATTCTGTTCAGAAAAAGAAATGTAACAGGTGATTTTCATAAGCTCCAGTCACTGTTCATTTACATTTCTGTTTCAGAAGAAGCACCTTTGTACATAATGTTTTGCCTCTGTGTAAATGATGACAGAGAAAAAAATTTCCTCTTTCTTCCCCTTTATCTCTTTCTTTGAGTACTTGCAGTGTGCCAGGCTGTAGGTAAGGCACTAGTGGACGGAATAGCTGGGGCCTCTGCCCTGAAGGAGCCAACGTGGATGCAGCGGCAGAGAATCATGGGATGCAGACAGAGATATGCAGGAAGATGGTTGAGAAAGGTTTTCCCAGGAGGTGACGTTTGAGCTGACCCCCAAAGGGTGAGACAGATCCAATACGAGGCAGTGGTCATTCTCAGGTCCTAAATTGGGTGGAATTAAGATTAATTCCGGGGCGCCTGGGTGGCGCAGTCGGTTAAGCGTCCGACTTCAGCCAGGTCACGATCTCGCGGTCCGTGAGTTCGAGCCCCGCGTCAGGCTCTGGGCAGATGGCTCGGAGCCTGGAGCCTGTTTCCGATTCTGTGTCTCCCTCTCTCTCTGCCCCTCCCCAATTCATGCTCTGTCTCTCTCTGTCCCAAAAATAAATAAAAAAAAGTTGAAAAAAAAATTTAAAAAAAAATTAAAAAAAAAAAAAAAGATTAATTCCTGTCCGGGATGTGGTGGAGACCCTGGGTCAGCCCTGCCTGTCCATCTGCACAGACTAGCTTGAGTCCTCACTGGCCAGCCTGCTGCTTGGATGGTTAGGTGGGTGCTCTCTCCACTGGGTTTGCTTGCTATACTATTAGATCAGAAATGTCTTAAAAATAACATTTTCTTCCAAAGTCGGCAGAGCATTATAGTGTATATCCCCCATTTAATTTTCTTTTTCTTTACCTAATTACGACCGACTTACCTTGTGGGCAGCAGTGTTCTATAAAATATATTAAACACAGCCTATCTGCAGTTACCTCCTTTTAGAAAGACTTTTCCCAACCAAGACTTTATATCTCCCGGCCAAACAGATACACGATATATGCATTCTTCAGTGATACCATTATCCAGCCAGTTCCCTCTTTAAAGCTTTTCAAATGTCCGTTTGTCAGATTGCATTTTATTCTCAGTGTTTAGTGAGAATGTTTTGCTTGACCTTCGCATAAAAGTCTCAGGCAAACTCTTGTTCTCATGCCAGCACAGAAAACAGTCTGATTTTGTTTCTCTCAGTAAAATATCTCCCCTACTTGGTGTGCAAACCTTAAAGCTGGGCTTTAACTCTGACAAGCCCGTGGCCTGAGCTGATCTGTGTCCTGACACACCATTGACAAAGTGGTCAGTGCGGTTGGGAGCTGTAGGGGAGGACAGGTTTCCTTCCACCTTTTTAGGGCTGGGTCTGCAAATTAACCTGACGGATTAACGGGAGAAAAGCACACAGATTTATGTAGTATAGGTTTTTTTGTGACATGGGGGGCTTCATAAGGAAAAGAAGACCTGAAAAAGTTCAATCTGAGTATTTTATGCTCAGTCTGATGAAGAGTGGGCATCATGGAGGAGTGTGCAAGGTCGAAGAGTGTGAGTGTAAAGGATGCTCCTTTCTTCTGGGTGTAGGTAGGATATCTCTCACCTTGTGGGTTTTATGACCTGTTTCAGGGCAGAGGGGCAGGGGGAAGGTCGGAGTGATCTTCCTGCTTCTGCTGTTTCTCAGACTCCTTGGGCTTAAAATATTCAATATGCCCAGGTGCCATGTTTTGGCGAAACCATGTCCCGAACCCTATCAGAGGTTAGTGTCATCAACCTGTGTTCACTCTGGATGGTGACTTTCTGTTAGGGGTGAGAGAAGGTATCACAGGAGGAGAAATCCTGGAGGGGGCCACTTCTGTGGATACTCAGAGGCTTGCTAAGCTTTACCTATTCATATTTAATCCTCACAACCCGTGAGACATGGGAGTTGCCACTGCTGTTTTAGAGAGGAGGTCAAGTAACTTCCCAAGGTCACTCATCTGGTCACCTCACATGGTGAAGCTGGGATTCTGAGCAAGCTCTGGCTGGCTTGGAGAATGTTCGTGCTATTCTCCAGAGCCCTTCCCTCAGCACTCTTCTGTCCTGTCACAGGGTTACAGAGACAGTCCCTTTAATAAGGTGAAGAGAAAAAAATGCAGTGATGCGACCCATTGTGGGTTGTAGAATCACTTTGCAGATTCACTTGATGAGAGTTCATTCCTTTGAAAATTCTTGAGATCAAATAATGTTACACATTTTAAGTGGTTTTTTATGTCTTTTATACTTCATCGTGTATCTCTTTATAGTGCCACATACACCTATTTATGTTGATGAAGCCATTCTTGCAGATTTTAGTTACTGAAGGCTGAGATAAGGGTATAGATTAATCTGGTAAAGCATATTTCAAGGGGATAAAATAATTTGCACAGTTAGTTATAGAAGGATAAGATTACCTAATAGATGTTGCATTAGAAAGTAGATTCTGTGAGGGCAGCCACTGTGTCTGTCTTGCTTGCTAGTTTGTCTGTGGGGCCTGTGCACACGGCCTTGCACAGAGTGGGTGCTCATGTGAATCCATGAATGAACACACTTTGGTGAGACCCCATTCTGTTGATTCTCCTCCGCCCTTATTCGTGGAGGTTTTGTTCACTCCTCGTCCCACTCCCCCTTAGCAAAGCAGTGTCCCAGCCTTCCTTACTGTGTCCTCCACTCATGTTGCTCTACCACTCTTTCCTGGGTAGTGTCATCATTTCCAGGAGGTAATCGTGTCTGGAGAACATGTTGAAAAAACAAGATAAAGATGTTGTTCCGGAGACCAAGAGGCCAGATATTAGAATCTGCTTTTGCTACTAATAAATGTGTGGCTTAGAGCAAGCGGTCGAACCTTTTGGTGCTTTCTTTTCCTTTTTATTGTAAGGGAGTTGGTCTTGATTTGGAGTTGAAAATTCAAATGCCTAAAGGGGCCGGCAGTTAGCTCATGCGGTGCTCATGGAAGGTCTTCCTGCTAACTTCTAATGAGAATTTGGAGTTATAAATGAATTTGACCAAAGATAAATAGTTGTGTATCTTAGTGGTTCCTAAACTTGACTACAGTTTAGAATGACCTGGGGAGTGTTTTAAAAAACACTTTTGCCAGATCCTGCTCTCAGAGATATGATTTACTTAAAAAACAAAACAAGGCAAAAGCTTCTCAGGTGCTTCTAACCTGCAGCTTGGTTTTGAATGATTAATTGGATTCTTAATTAACTAGGGTGTTTTCTACACTGACTTTTGGAAACAAGCAAATGATCAAGGATATGGTCAGCTGGCAGACAAATAAGCATTTTCCCTTGTTTTGCAGCAATCTTGACTGAAAGTTACAGTTGTGAATGATCATGGGGAGACAGTGTTGGATTCTAGATCAGGAGCAGAGTGAAAATTGTGTTCGTTACATCAAGTAGCGCCTAATGCATTCTCACTGTCATACATTTTGCCCATTTCACTCACCTAGAACTTTTATTTTTTCCCAGTACATCTGTTGTCATATTCAGTGGTTTCTACTCCATTCTCTGAATGCTTGGCAGTCACAGCTTTCTGGGGTTAGGACCCAGTACTTGTATATTTGAGGTTTTGTTTTAGGCCAGTCTTTGTTAAGATGTGCCCTCTAGGAAAGCATTTTAACTAAATCGGAGACTCACTACCCTAACCAAGGCCAGAAAGCATTCTCATACATTTTAGTATTGTTTTCTGTAATATGTGTAGAAAGAAAGATCTTTTGCCTTTAAGTGAACAACTTAATTCTTAGGCATTCTGTGTACTTAAAGTTTGATTTGCATTTGCATGTGTGAATTAGGATATTTTTTAAGTGAAAAGTTATGAGATTTCTAATGGTTTGTTTTTATGCTTGAGTTTGGGTGATTCTTAAAAATTTATTTCATATTTGAGAAAGATATTTTTAGGTGGTTTATTTTCTCACATTTTTTAAATAACTCATGAAATAAAAGACTTATTAATTCCTGTTGTGATATACTCTGCCCACTGTTTTATCTGGAAAGATTTTGATTTGTTCCTTAAGGGATTTATTCAATAGATTGGATCCACTAGGTTAAGTAATGACTGCTCAAATGAACACACTCTTCACAAAAATACTTGACAGCACATGTTTTATTACTATTTTTTACAGAGAAGATTTTCAAATCTCCAGTTGTATTCTGATATTTTTGGACGAATGAGTTTTGTACTGATTTAATCAGAGAGCGATCACTGAGCTTATCCCTTCTTTTTGTGGTGGTGTTTTTTTTTCCTCTGCTGACAGTTTTTGCTTTCACAACCAAAGTTTTGGGCCATTCAGACATCAGCCTTGATCCTCCGGACGAAACTTGAGAGAGGAAGCACACGCCGAGTGGAACGGGCAATGAGGCAGACGCAGGTGAGAATTCATGTGACAATTCTTGTTATTCTCCCAACTCTCTATTGCTATTAAAAAGCATACATCTGTGTTATATATATAAGAGAATGAGATAGCTTTCATTTTGTTCATTTTGGTATTATTTAGGGTATAGGTTCTAGAGTTCATTTGGCTCCAAAGCCCAGCTGTGTCACTTAGTAGCTCTGTGACCGCATTATTTAACCTAGGGAAAACTGTTCCTCTGCTTACAACACTTCTCCCACCGGATGTGTGGGTCTTCCACACCAGGCATTTCTCCACTTCCCTATGGGTATCAACTGGGTGTCCTACACTTTAATTCAATTCTGACACTTCCTGGAATTAGTTCATACGCCCTAGGTTAAGGGCTCAGACCTACACCACTGTCCTCTCCTGTAGATGCCAATCTCAAGTCTGGTACTTCTGACTGACTGGCTGTAAATCGTGGGTTCTGACTCCCTCCTGGGGTCTGATAATTTGCTAGAATGGTCACAGAACTCAGGGAAGCTTTACTTACTATTAGTGGTTTATTATAAAGGATATTATAAAGGGTACAGATGAACAGCCAGATGCAGAGGCACTTAGGGCGAGGTCTGGAAGCATCCTGAGCACAGGAGCTTCTCTCCTTGTGGAATTTGGGGTGCATCACCCTCTCAGCATGTGGTAGGTGCACCAACCTGGAAACTCGCTAAATCTATTTGTTTTAGGGTTTTTATGGAGCTTCTGTTAATGTAGGCATGATTGATTAAGTCATTGGCCATTGGTGAATAACTCATTCCCCAGCCCTGCTCCCCTCCACTGAGGGTGGGAGTGTGGCTCAGAGTTCCAGCCCCAAAACTGCCTGGTTGGTTCCTGTGTCAGCTAGCTCCCATCCTTCAGGAGTCACCTCGGTGTCTTGGCCTGAGGAATGGTGCGAGGGGATTAGGAATAACAACAGATGCTCTTTTAAGGAAGCATGAGAGTTATGAGAGTTCTGGAGGAAGTTATGAGGGTTTTAGAAACTCCATGCTAGGAACCAGGGATGAACACTAAATATGTACTTCTTATTACATCACATCTCACCTCTAAACTTCATTTTCATCATCTGCAAAAGAGGGTAATAATACGACTTGCAGCAAAGGTTTATGATGAGTATTTATTTATTTATTTATTTATTTTTTTTTTTTTTCAACGTTTATTTATTTTGGGGACAGAGAGAGACAGAGCATGAACGGGGGAGGGGCAGAGAGAGAGGGAGACACAGAATCGGAAACAGGCTCCAGGCTCCGAGCCATCAGCCCAGAGCCCGACGCGGGGCTCGAACTCACGGACCGCGAGATCGTGACCTGGCTGAAGTCGGACGCTTAACCGACTGCGCCACCCAGGCGCCCCAATGATGAGTATTTAAAGAGGCAATATAAGAGTTAATAAGATGTGGTTCCACAGGTACAGAATGTGTAAGGAGATAAAATTCATCCTAATGCAAAAATAATCAAAATTAATCTGCATTCAGGCATCATCTCCATTTAATACTAATGTTTATTTTCATCCAGTGACTAAATAGCATCTCTTTTCATTCTAATAAACTAATAACCATGATGCAAATTGATTGCCAAGAAAAATTAAAAATGTTACAAAAGATGTAGGATTTCATGAAGCCAATGAAACTGATATTTTAAAAAATTTATTTTTGGGGGTGTTTAGGTAGCTTAGTTTTGGTTAAGCATCTGGCTTCATCTCAGGTCATAATCTCCCCATTTGCGAGTTCGAGCCCCGCATCAGGCTCTCCACTGTCAGCACAGAGCCTGCCTTGAATCCTCTGTCCCCTTCTCTCTTTGCCCCTTCCTTCTTCTTTCTCTCTGTCAAAAATAAATAAACATTTAAAAAGTACAAATACCTTTTTTTTTTTTTTAATAATTGTAAGAACGATATGAGGAACTCCTGCATGATGAGACCCTGGTCAAATTTTTCTTTTAAATTTTATTTTTTATTTTTTAAAATTTACATCCGAATTAGTTAGCATATAGTGCAACAATGATTTCAGGAGTAGATTTCTTAATGCCCCTTACCCATTTAGCCCACCCCCCTCCCACCACCCCTCCAGTAACCCTCTGTTTGTTCTCCATATTTATGAGTCTCTTCTGTTTTGTCCCCCTCCCTGTTTTTATATTATTTTTGTTTCCCTTCCCTTATGTTCATCTGTTTTGTCTCTTAAAGTTCTCATATGAGTGAAGTCATATGATTTTTGTCTTCCTCTGACTAATTTCACTTAGCATAATAGCCTCCAGTTCCATCCACGTAGTTGCAAATGGCACGAGTTCCTTCTTTTTGATTACCAAGTCATACTCCATTGTACATATATACCACATCTTCTTTATCCATTCATCCACCAATGGACATTTGGGCTCTTTCCATACTTTAGCTATTGTCAATAGTGCTGCTATAAACATGGGGGTGCATGTGTCCCTTTGAAACAGCACACCTGTATCCCTTGGATAAATGCCTAGGAGTGCAGTTGCTGGGTCGTAGGGTAGTTCTATTTTTAGTTTTCTGAGGAACTTCCATACCGTTTTCCAGAGTGACTGCACCAGCTTGCATTGCCACCAGCAATGCAAAAGAGATCCTCTTTCTCTGCATCCTCGCCAACATCTGTTGTTGCCTGAGTTGTTAATGTTAGCCATTCTGACAGGTGTGAGGTGGTATCTCATTGTGGTTTTGATTTGTATTTCCCTGATGATGAGTGATGTGGAGCGTTTTTTCATGTGTCAGTTGGCCATCTGGATGTCTTCTTTGGAGAAGTGTCTATTCATGTCTTTTGCCCATTTCTTCACTGGATTATTTGTGTTTTGGGTGTTGAGTTTGATAAGTTCTTTATAGATTTTGGACACTAACCCTTTATCTGATATGTCACTTGCAAATATCTTCTCCCATTCTGTCCGTTGCCTTTTAGTTTTGCTGATTGTTTCCCTTGCTGTGCAGAAGCTTTTTATTTTGGTGAAGTCCCAGTAGTTCATTTTTGCTTTTGTTCCCCTTGCCTCTGGAGACGTGTTGAGTAAGAAGTTGCTGCGGCCAAGATCAAAGAGGTTTTTGCCTGCTTTCTCCTCGAGGATTTTGATGGCTGCCTGTCTTACTTTGAGGTCTTTCATCCATTTTGAGTTTGTCTTTGTGTATGGTGTAAGAAAGTGGTCCAGGTTCATTCTTCTGCATGTCGCTGTCCAGTTTTCCCAGCACCATTTGCTGAAGAGACTGTCTTGATTCCATTGGATATTCTTTCCTGCTTTGTCAAAGATTAGTTGGCCATACGTTTGTGGGTCCATTTCTGGGTTCTCTATTCTGTTCCACTGATCCAAGTGTCTGCTCTTGTGCCAGTACCATACTGTCTTGATGATACTACAGCTTTGTAGTATAGCTTGAAGTCTGAGACCCTGGTCAAGTTTTATCAGTAGTCCTAACAATGTCCTTTGTAACAAAAGGATCCAAGCACAGCATTGAGCTGCCTCGTCCTTTCAGTTTACTTTTTTTGGAACAGTTCTTCATTCCTTTCCTGACCTTTATGGATTTGATATTTTTGAAGGTCACCAGCGAGTTATTTTGGAGATTCTCCCCCAATTTGGGTTTCTCCAACATTTCCTTGTGATTTGATTCAGGTTACACAGTTATGACAGTAATAATATGGAAATATTGTTGTACTTCTCACTGTATCCCTCTCAGGTGCCACATGATGTGAGTTGTCACTTGTGATGCTCTTTGATCATTTGAGTAAGGTCATGTTTGTGGAATTTCTCCCCAGTGTAAAGTTACTCTTTACCTTGTAAGTAATAAGCATTTGGGGGGAGTTACTTTGAGATCATCATGTTTGTCATCCAATTTTCACCCACTTGTTTTAGCATTTGTTGATGTTGCCTGAGAAAGGAAGTTATCATGATGATTGTCAAGTGGTAATTTTCTAATTCCATAATTAGTAAATAATATCTTAGTTGGTATTCCAGAATAGGCAAGAGCTTTCTCTTCTTTGTATTTATTCCTCCACTGATTTATTTATTAGAGTGTAGACTCACGGATTTCTGTTTTAGTCAACCGGGTGTAATCTTATGCTGTTGTTACTTTTTATTTACTCTTTTTTATTTTGATAGAATTTCAGCTCATGTGAATAAGATAAGCTTAAATACAGAGCATCTTATTTGTTGCTGTAGTAAAAGCAGAAGTGGATCCTCTGTGTTTAAGCATGCTAGTTGTACCCAATTATCCATTCTTCTCTTTTTTTAGTAATAGAACCTGAATTTTATCCAGACACATGACTTCCCATCCTCTTTTGCAGGTAGGAGGGACCATGTGACTCATTTCTGAATAATACAATGTGTGTGGGTGGAAGTGATAGGTACCACTTCTTGATCATGTTGAGAAAAGACAGGGGAATTTGTGTATTCCCCTGGCATTTTGTCCTTTCCTCTTGGCAAGGAGGTCAGAGAACTGGGGCTGGTACTTTAAATCAGAGATGCCACGTGTTGAGATTAGCAGAGCTATTTTACCAGTTCTGGATTACTAATTATTGGACTTACAAATGAGGAAGAAAACTATGTCTTGCGTAAGTAAGTATATTTTAAAAATTGCTTTTTACAGTAGTTTAGCCTGTAGTGCCTAAGCTGAGAGGACTTTATTGATGTTCCTGGAGGTAGAAAGATTATTCTGTAGGTTCTGTATCTTTCTTAGCTCTGTCTACTGAGAGTCCAGGGCACTGGCACCTCAGCAGCAAATGAGCACAAGTTGTGTCCACATCTTGGTTTCTAAACACCCTTCTTCAATAACAGGGACCATTGCTCCTTGAGTAGATAGCTGATTGTAGGATTGGGGCTGCTGAGGTAGGGAAAATACAAGAATATCTTGTGTAGTGCAAGAAAGTAAGGTAGTGTTTTTTTTAAAGTTTATTTATTTTTGAGAGAGGGAGAGACAGAAAATCCCAAGCAGATTCCACACTATCAGCGCAGAGCCTAATGTGGGGCTCAAACTCACTACCTGTAAGATCATGACCTGAGCCAAAACAAGAGTCGGACACTTAATCAACTGAGCCACCGCAGTGCCCCGACAGTAAGGTAGTGTTAAAAAAAAGAGGGTTCAGGGCACGTCAGAAGGACACAGGAGCTGGTCTGAAAGAGAACCCAATAGCCAAAGCTAGAACAGGTTGAGCAACAAAATAACAAAGTATTTGATTATAATCAAAGTGTTAAAATAAATACATGAGTCTATACTGCTATAAGTGAAGGATTGATTGAATAAATGGAAGAAAGGACAAATCTTCCTTATAGAATAATTTGAAATAATTTATGTAGATACAACCCCCCCCCCCGCCCTGTTAGGAGGTGGAGTTTAATCTCTGTCTCTCCTAGAGTGTGAGCTGGACTTAGTCACTTTCAAAACTAGAGTGGGAAACAGAACACTAATGGCTTTACAGCAGAGAAACCTGGCAACGCCCCACCTTAATCAGGTGGTCATGGTTAGCATCACCAGAGAGAAGTCTTTTGACGTCACATACACTCTGGTCATAGGATATGGTGAGAAGAGCACTTCCTCTCTGTGGGATTCTTCCTCCAAACCGGTAACGTCAGTTTAATTACAAGACAGGTTCAGGAAAATCCCAACTGAGAGGCATCCTATGAAGTACCTGGCTAGTACTCTCAAAAGTGTCGAGGTCATGGACAACATGGACTGAGAAACCATCACAGATCAGAGACACTAAGGCAATTCTGTATGGTATCCCACATTGGATATTGGAACAGAAAAAAGGACATTAATGAACATTAACGGGAAAATGGTGAAATACGAGTAAAGTCTGTAGTTGAGTGAATAATAATGGACTAATGTTAATTTCTTAGTTTTGAAAAATATATTTAGGTAATTTGTTAACATCAGGAGAAAATGGGGGAAGAGTGTACAGGAACTGTCTCTAGTATCTTTTCAGATTTTTTGTAAATCTGAAATTATTCCAAAAGAAAAAGTTTATCTTAAAAGAAAATCAGACACACTTATATTCCATTTAGAAGTTATCTTGGTTTAAGAATGTGTATGCCTGGGGGCACCTGGCTGGCTCATTCAGTAGAGCATTCGACTCTTGATCTTGGGGTTGGGTGTAGAGATTCCTTAAAAATAAAATCTTAAAAAAAGAAAAAAAGAATGTGTATGCTTGCAAGTACCAGGTTAACACTGCCACTTGTTTGGTTTCCAGTTGTATATCCAGCTCCTGTCCAGCATCTAAATGAGGAAGGTTGGGTCAGTGCATGTCCTATGTCCAGATGTTTGTTATTTTAGTGAGGCTTGAGTTAGATTTTTAACTGAGAACACAGGAAGGAAGAATATAGTGAGATCTAAATACTGTATAAAGTATGTTCAGGTTTAAATAATCATAAGCATTACTTGCCAGAGTCTACAAGGCTGGGGTGAGGAGGAGGGCGAGATGACTTAGGGAGAATGCCTTTCGTGTGTGTAGAGGACAGGGTGCTTCAGTCTGGGTCATGCTGGAGAGCAGCAGGAGATAATGTTGGAAAGGCTCATTGTTCCAGTGCTAGTGTCAAGTCTTCCAGAAGGCAAAAGAATGTGTATCTTCTCCTCTGAGTGGGAGAAACTATGGGTAACATGACAAAAGTCACAGTTTCTTTCTTTTTTTTTAATACCGTTTTATTTATTTTTTTGTATTTTACTTTATTTTTGAGAGAGAGAGAAAGAGAGCATGAGCAAGGGAGGGGCAGAGAGAGAGGGAGACACAGAATCCGAAGCAGGCTCCAGCTCTGAGCGATCAGCACAGAGCCCGACGCAGGGCTTGAATGCTCATACTTACAAGCTGTGAGATCATGACCTGTGCCAAAGTCAACGTTTGCCCAACTGAGCCACCCTGGCTCCCCAAAGGTCACAGTTTTGAACAGAGTCTTAAGAGTACTGCAGCATTTGTTGGTGAAAATAGAAGCAGAGACCTTGATTGGGGGTTACTTAAAGAGGCCTGCTTACTGGGAGAAGATTCAGTATAGGTAGAAATACAGATTAAAAAAATTTTTTTTCAATGTTTTTTTGAGAGAGAGAGAGACAGACAGACAGACACACACACACACACAGAGCGTGAGGGAGAGAGGGGCAGAGAGAGAGGGAGACACAGAATCTGAAGCAGGATCCAGACTCTGAGCCATCAGCCCACAGCCCGACGCGGGGCTCGAATTCACGGACCGTGAGACCGTGACCTGAGCCGAAGTTGGCTGCTTAACCGGGTAAGCCACCCAGGTGCCCCTAGACATACAGATTTAAGAGATGATTTCCATACTACTTGTTCTAAGATAAATCATTTAACTTGAAATTTAAATTAAAATGATAGATAGTAAAATTCATAAAACTTTTTTCATCTGTCTGCTTACATTGAAACTCTTAAGGAAAAAAATGTTTAGAATAAGATTATTTTTCAAAGAGAGAAATCGGGAAACTAAACAATGTGAACACTTTAAAAACAGTCTTTAAGAGCTTTTAAAATGTATTTCGTTTAAAAATAGCTCACCTGTGTTAAAAATCTTTCAGTTGCCAGGAAAAACCAGATGTTTATCTGGATTAAGTGAAGTCTTTGTTCAAAAAATCCATGAAAACAAAAAACAAACAAAAAATCCATGAAAACAAAATACCATGTCCCATTCCAGAACTGCTCTGTGCCAGTATCGTTTGGCAAACCAAGTAAGAGGGTTACCAAGTTACTATAAATATCAGTGCTGCTAACTTCCTGGGTAGCAAACATTTATTGAATTCTTAGTTTGTACCAGGGACTGTATTGCACCAAGATACCAAGGTACCATTGTACCAAGATAATTGATACCTAATCTTTCACTTTCAGGAGCTTACATTCTAAGGGCCAGATTATGTGTCTTGGAATTATTTTCCACTACCTCTTTTCAGTGCCCTCCCTTTCTCTGCAAGATACTATGCAGTTACCATGTCCTGTTACTTTTCTTCCTGCACAGTTTGGATTTGTTGAGGGCCTCGTATGTGCTTTGCAGCATCACATACCCTTGTAATCATTTTACTTCTTTTCATTCACTGAGTATCATCTTACTTCAGGTCCCTTTATAGTATGTCACCGGTTGTTTTCTCCAAAACAGTGAGACAGGGATCAGGGTTCATTGCGACCTGAAGAGAATTTGGAGGAAATGGGATTGGGCCGAGGAAGAAGTCACACTGAGGTGCAGGCCCGACACAGCCCAGGCTATTTCCCATGCCCAGCGTCTCCCTCACCCCTTACCTTCCCTTCCCTGCCACTGGATATAGGCTGCCCTGGGACGTGAGGAGACCTCGGGCTGGGTGCTCTCCAGGGCTGTGGGGGACTCTGAGACAGCTGACAGCTGGGGGCCATGTGCAGACCCCACTCCCTGAAACCGGGCCCAATATAAAGCAAAGAAGGCAGGTGAAGATGTGGTTTCATGAGGAGCACCTTAAAGAGTTCATGCTGAATTGCCCCTATTGTACTGAATCTTATTTATTACGAGCTCATTTTACACTAAAACAGCAAAATGTTGAAGTAACTAGTGTTAAAATGATCAAATATGTATATTTTATTAAAATACATGTATAGTTTTTTTGTTCAAGGAGACTACACATAATACTTTTTTTTATTTTGGGAAACAGTTTAAATAGTTCTTTTTTTCTTGCCCAAGTTTAGCCTTCTTAATACAAATAATACTAGGTTACATTTATTTATTAATGAAGGACGTATTGACTTAGAAATGATTGGCTTTGCATTCATTTATTACATTAATTTTGGCATGTAAAATGACCAAGTCATCATGCATTCTCCCCCGCTTTTTATGTTTGTTTATTTATTTATTTTAATTTTTAAAAAAATGTTTATTTTTGAGACAGAGAGAGACAGAGCATGAACGGGGGAGGGGCAAAGAGAGAGGGAGACACAGAATCTGAAGCAGGCTCCAGGCTCTGAGCTGTCAGCACAGAGCCTGACGCGGGGCTCAAACCCACGAACCGTGAGATCATGAATGACCTGAGCCGAAGTCGTACACTTAACCGACTGAGCCACCCAGGCGCCCCAATGTTTATTTATTTTTGAGAGACAGAGCATGAGCAGGGGAGGGCCAGAGAGAGAGGGAGACCCACAATCCAAAGCAGGCTCCAGGCTCCGAGCTGTTACCACAGACCCCGACGTGGGGCTCAAACCCACAAACCGTGAGATCATGACCTGAGCCGAAGTCGGATGCTTAACCAACTGAGCCACCCAGGCGCCCCTATTCAGTTCTCTTTTGGAGCGGCAATTAAACTAAAAAAGCATAGAGGTAAATTTGTCTGTAAGTGTAGAACACATCTTTTTAATTCGGAACCTGCATTAGTCTTTGAATTGTGCACATTATGTTTTTGGATATTGATTAACAAAGGATGTGTTTGGGGAAGATAGATTTAAAGAAGCCACATCACCACGCTGTCACGCTTTGCCCTCTCCTGGCTTCATATATGTGGCATCTCTCCATCTTGCCATCCAGCTTCTGCATTCTGGAGAGTTGTATACTTCTCTGCCTAAAGAACAGGATTAGGGAATTGTTATTTCTGCCTTTACAGGGTGGTATGTCAGAGAAAATCATTTCATGTCCCAACCCAGAAAATTTGGAAACTAGCCAGATCATGTGACAAGATGAATGCAGAATTTGTCTAATTTTCTCTCAGTTGTTGAGCTATTTACCTCATAATCTGAACTTTTGCCAATTCTCTGATTCAGAGTTTGATATTACTGTGTTTGCTGAAGTTGCTGCATCCCTGAAGAATAAGAGGAAAATGATTTTAAAAGTACTTGTATATATAAAACAATGTTTAGAAAAAATTCTTTTAGTTTCTCTAAAAATCTGTTTCCTTCCTCAGCTGTTATAAAATGATAAAATGATAAGCTGTTAAAGCTGGAAGAAAAATAAGCCAAAGGAGCTGTTAAGGGAAAAGCCTAGTCTTGTCGTGTTACAAGTTGAGGAAGTGCAGGTGGGATGAGGTCACGTGACTCACCCCAGTCGGCCTGGCTAGTTAATGAGAGTCTCACCTGTAACTTACATGGTGATGAACGGCTCCATTGATGTGATGGCAAATCCTGAAGATGGCAGATTTGGGAGGGATTTCTCAGACATACCAAACGTAGAGACTCTTGCATCACACCAAAAGGTAAACAAACCAATGTTATAGGATCCACGGAGGAAGAAGACACTCCAAATTTTTGAGGACAATCCATTAAAAACACCCTATCTCATGAAAATTATTCTAGGCTGGAGTTCTTCTAACGATTGCATGTTTGGGGCTATGATCATGGTGGTAATCATGAAGAAAATGATATTTATGGAAACACTTTTTAGTGGTCATGATTCAGAAGCAGTGAATTAAAGTGAGATTACATTCTCTAGTATTTACTTATACCCTGCTTTTGATTGTTTTATGTTCATTATTAAAATAATCTTGCTAATTAATTTTAATTGCTCAGTTATCTCTTAACCCTGTTAATTTAAATGGGGATGGTCTGCCCCTGTTCATCTGAAGATGCTTGCCTAATGGGGATCTTTTCCTTCACCTTTGAATTTCTGGGAGGATGTTGCATTGAATTGGAAATCGTATAGCCGTTTTCTGTCCCTGGAGTCTGTACTGTGTTTGACTCTCTCTACTGTGGCAGTTAATTGAAATTTAACAATTTTTAAATAAGTTTTAGTTTTTCAGGATCACTTCTTCTTAATACTGTAGTTGCATCCATGCTTTGCTGGAATAAAGTTTATGTATCATGTTTGATTCTGGAGGGAGAAGGGCCCAGAACAGGACGATTGGTACTATGATGGAGGTTATTGCTCCTGTGTAGGCTAAAACACTTCTCTGTTAAAAGCTCATAGTCCCTTCTTTACATGACTGTTTAATTTCTAGTAATCATAACAAAAGCCTTAATTGGGGAAAAACTGGTTATAGTCCTATAACGTCAGGATTTATACAGTGAGCCTCATACTTGTTTTTGAATACTTTCATAAAGAAATCATTTAGATTAGTTTTTATATTGATGGAAAACCTCACCTCTGGCATTATATGTAACACCTGGACCAAGTCCATGGGTACTAGTGGCAAAGTATGTTTTGCTTTTTTAAACTATGTCACTGTTTTTTAATTGCTTTTAATTATAGAAATAATACCTGCTAATTATACAAAGTGTAAGCAATACAGAAACAGAAAGTAAAAAGTGTTTCCCTCCCTTGCTTGCCTTCCAATCTCAACAATTTGTAACCTAGATTACTTTCTCTGCATTAGCATAAGTATTCTTTTTTTTTTTAATTTTATTCTTTACTTTTTAAAATTTACATCCAAATTAGCATATAGTGCAACAATGATTTCAGGAGTAGATTCCTTAATGCCCCTTACCCATTTAGCCCCCCCTACAACCCCTCTAGCAACCCTCCATTTGTTCTCCATATTTATGAGTCTCTTCTGTTTTGTCCCCCTCCCTGTTTTTATATTATTTTTGTTTCCCTTCCCTTATGTTCATCTGTTTTGTCTCTTAAAGTCCTCATATGAGTGAAGTCATATGATTTTTGTCTTTCTCTGACTAATTTCACTTAGCATAATAGCCTCCAGTTCCATCCACGTAGTTGCAAATGGCACGAGTTCCTTCTTTTTGATTGCCGAGTAATACTCCATTGTACATACATACCACATCTTCTTTATCCATTCATCCATCAATGGACATTTGGGCTCTTTCCATAGTTTGGCTATTGTCGATAGTGCTGCTATAAACATGGGGGTGCATGTGTCCCTTTGAAACAGCACACCTGTATCCCTTGGATAAATGCCTAGGAGTGCAGTTGCTGGGTCGTAGGGTAGTTCTATTTTTAGTTTTCTGAGGAACCTCCATACCGTTTTCCAGAGTGACTGCACCAGCTTGCATTCCCACCAACAATGCAAAAGAGATCCTCTTTCTCCGCATCCTCGCCAACATCTGTTGTTGCCTGAGTTGTTAATGTTAGCCATTCTGACAGGTGTGAGGTGGTATCTCGTTGTGGTTTTGATTTGTATTTCCCTGATGATGAGTGATGTGTGGAGCGTTTTTTCATGTGTCAGTTGGCCATCTGGATGTCTTCTTTGGAGAAGTGTCTATTCATGTCTTTTGCCCATTTCTTCACTGGATTATTTGTGTTTTGGGTGTTGAGTTTGATAAGTTCTTTATAGGTTTTGGACACTAACCCTTTATCTGATATGTCACTTGCAAATATCTTCTCCCATTCTGTCCGTTGCCTTTTAGTTTTGCTGATTGTTTCCTTTGCTGTGCAGAAGCTTTTTATTTTGATGAGGTCCCAGTAGTTCATTTTTGCTTTTGTTTCCCTTGCCTCTGGAGACGTGTTGAGTAAGAAGTTGCTGCGGCCAAGATCAAAGAGGTTTTTGCCTGCTTTCTCCTCGAGGATTTTGATGGCTGCCTGTCTTACTTTGAGGTCGTTCATCCATTTTGAGTTTGTCTTTGTGTATGGTGTAAGAAAGTGGTCCAGGTTCATTCTTCTGCATGTTGCTGTCCAGTTTTCCCAGCACCATTTGCTGAAGAGACTGTCTTGATTCCATTGGATATTCTTTCCTGCTTTGTCAAAGATTAGTTGGCCATACGTTTGTGGGTCCATTTCTGGGTTCTTTAGCGTAAGTATTCTTAAACATCAGTGGGATCATGCAGTCTTTATTACCTTATACCTTGAGGTATACCTTATACTTAAGGTATAAGGTATAACAGCCTGATCAACTTTGCATGTTGGTACCTGTGGATCTAGTTCATTCATTCCGGTAGTTGTATGTTACTCTGCTAAAGAGAGGTGCTGTAATTTACTGAACCTATCCTTTATTTTTCAAGGTGCCCTTTAATTAATATTTTGGTTTTAAAACTGCCTATTAGGAGCTTTGGTACTGCACATGGTAAAAACATTTTAATCTACTCCGAAGGATCACAAATGAAAGATACATATTTTCCTCCAATTCCTAGCCCATTTTTTAGCAGTTGTTTTTTATGCTAGTGGTTTCCATCATAACTTTAAATATTACACTTGTATTATACTTCTTTAAATGCTTATATTCTATTTCTAGGTTTATCAACTTTAGATGGAATCTCTTGCCTCCACATTGTGAATTATGGATGAAATCAGTACACCTCTCATCCCCTCTTCCATTTTTATGCTTTTTTTGGGCAATTATTAGGGATTATTACTCTGCATTTTACTCTGTAATTGATGTCATCTGTGTTTCATCTATATGTTGATTTTTAAAATTTTAAATCAGTTTTACATTACAATTATGATTATATATGTTAATTATACAATCAAAACCTGTGATTATACCTATGGAGAAGAAGTTGAATGCTTTGTCTCTAAACTTTTGCTAGTTGACAAAGGCTGGCATGACAGCCTCCTTTTTTGCCTTTTTTTTTTTTTTTAACTTATTCTAGGTTGTAGTCAGCTGCTACTGTTTCTTTTTATTTCAGTTGGTACCTTCCTTGTTTTCCTTATTGTCTTTTTTATTACCTTTTGTGTAACTTTTCATATGAAGGAAGTGGGTGGTAAAATTCACTTGGCAGTGAATGTATTTTTCCATCAGAATTTCTTAGTTGGGTTGGGTATAGAATTCTAGTTTCAAAATCATCTTTTTCTAGGACTTTAAATGAGGTCATTTCTTTAATATCTTCTGACATCCTAGTTTGCTGATAAATATGGCAGTTTGACTTTGTTCCATTTTAAGTGATATTTTTCTTCTCATTTTGAACACTTTTAGAATTTGCTGTCCATACTTGGAATTCTGGATATGTCTCAATGTGAGCATGGGTTCTAGCATCATACTACCTGCTTTCAGATGCTAGCTCTACCACGTCATAGCTGCTTTTGCCTTACACAAGCTACCTAATTTCTCTGTGACTCACTTTCTTCATGTATATTATGGCATAAACGTACTTATTAGGATTATATTAATTAATATTTAGATCAATGTCTCTCATGCAGGAATTACTTAACAAATGATATAACTATTATTATTTCTCTTGTTGGAGTACTTACCAGGTTCTTTAAGTGTGAACAATCATATCTCTATAGTTTGGGAGTATTTTCTTTTATTCTTTTTTTTTTTTTTAATTAAAAAAAAATTTTTTTAACATTTATTTTTGAGAGAGAGACAGAGCATGAGTGGGGCAGGGGCAGAGAAAGAGACAGGGAGACACAGAATCTGAAGCAGGCTTCAGGCTCCGAGCTGTCAGAACAGAGCCTGACGCCAGGGCTCAAACTCACAAACTGCGAGATCATGACCAGAGCCAATGTCAGATGCTTAACTGACTGATCCACCTAGGCACCCCTCTATTATTTCTTTAATTATACTTTTTCTCCCTTTTTTAAAAAGCTTTTTTCTCTGGTTCACTTCTGTAGACTTATGTGAGATCTCTTGAATTTATCTTGTATGACTTTTCTCTTCATGCTTTCTATCTCTTTGTACTTTTGGTTGATGTCATGGGAGATTTCTTTTACCCTTTTTTCTGTATCACTAGTTTTGATCATTAATATATTCAGCCTATCCTTGTAACTTTTTATTTTGACAATTCCCTTTTTCTTTCTTTCTTTCTTTCTTTCTTTCTTTCTTTCTTTCTTTCAATTTACAGTTAGTTTCAGGTGTACAATATAGTGATTTGAATCACAATTCTATGCCTTTTTTTTGTCAGTGCTCTATTCTTAATAACCTTTATTTCATTAAAAATAATATTTGACAATTATTTTAGTTTTCGGGAATTCTGTATTTTTCCAGTTTTTTTCTAATAACCTTTTCGTGTTTCATTGATGCAGTGTCTCATTTAATTTCTTTGCACATTGTTCATTAGAATTTTCCATGAATTCTGTCTCCTCAGTAACAAATTATTTTATATGTTCATCTTGGCTGTTTTTTTCTCTTTTCTTTCTTTTTTTTTCTTTTCTTTTCTTTTGTTTTCTTTTCTGTGTTGTTGTTGTTGTTCTGAGAGAGAGAGAGAGAGAGAGAGAGAGAATGCAAGCAGGAGAGACAGAGGGGAACAGAGGATCCAAAGCAGGCTCTGTGCTCACAACAGTTAGCCCGATGTGGGACTTGAACTCATGAATGGCAAGATCATGGCCTGAACTGAAGCCACCCAGGTGCCTTTTGGCCCTTTTTTTCTTGGTATTGCTTTTCCTTAAATGCCTGATAATCTCCAATGTTGATACTAGTGGTCATTGTGAACTTCCTCTGCAGTTATGTGGATCTCTTTGAGAGGCCTTTCCCTAGAATGGAAGGGCTGACTACAGACTGCACACCTGGCCAGGGTGTGTCTCACTGGCAGGCTTCTTTAGGGTTGCCAAGAATCTTCCTTCTGCACCTTCCCCTGGGGCCCTGAACTCTGGATCTGAGGTAATTATAACAGAGTTGCTTCTTTTTTCAAACAGGCCCCATATATCCTCTTGCTTTATTTCCTTATTCCTTTCCTTCTGACAAGACCTGTAAGGTCTGGACAACACCCCCTAGATGGCGCATGCAAACAGTGTGCTTCAGCCTAGGGGCCAGAGATGGCGTCCAGGGGAGCTGGTAGCAGTGCCCAGATCCTAAGTGAAGAGCCGGTAACAAGAGATCGAGACCTTCATGAGGAGGAGCTTTTCTTTAAAATTTTTTTTTTTTCAACATTTATTTATTTTTTTTTTTTGAGACAGAGAGAGACAGAGCATGAACGGGGGAGGGGCAGAGAGAGAGGGAGACACAGAATCGGAAACAGGCTCCAGGCTCTGAGCCATCAGCCCAGAGCCCGACGCGGGGCTGGAACTCCCGGACCGCGAGATCGTGACCTGGCTGAAGTCGGACGCTTAACCGACTGCGCCACCCAGGCGCCCCAGGAGGAGCTTTTCTTAGTTATTGTCTGAAGCATCAGCCAGTGGTTGTGAGTCACAAAAGTCACAGATAGCTTAGAATAGTGGGTCACCCTCACCAGAGTGAAGGCCCAACAGTTGAGCTCTGCACAGAACAGTGAACTAAACAATTTGTGAGGTGTTGTTAGGCCACTGAGCTCAGGGAGGCCTCAGCAGATACAAAAGGCTTAGCATGCTTAGGAGAAGCACCTATTCATCAAGAACAAGTTAAAGTATTTAAAGGATGGGATAGCAGGGTCAGAAAAAAGATCCAACAGTTCTAAATATGTGTATGTGGTTGATAATATATAAAATTAGCTCTGCAACAAATGTGTTAACACAGAGCCTCCCTTTCTGTCCTTAGACCACAGGCAGACCTTGGGTCAAGGCATCACATCAGAACTGCCCTTTGCACGTCGTCATAAGGAACATTGGGCAGGAAGGCAGTAGTTGTGGGCAGAGACGTAGCTTATGTGAATCATCTCAGCTTATAATCATTGTGTAAGTGTGTGGTTCTCTCAAAGAGATGGGGCTATGACCACAAGAAAGAAGGTAGGAGACCCAGCTGTAGTATGTAATATGTTAGTTATACTAAGCTGGAGGCATGTTCTCCGGGTAGGAGCTCCCCAGGACCCCCCAGTTTCTCAGCAAGATGTCCAGCTGTAGAGGATGCCATCCTGTGGCGTCCAGTGCCGGAAACTCTCCTTGGCATTCTCACAGGGGTGAGCGGCAAGGGATAGTTAATGTCCTCCTGTGACCTCCCATTCCTCAGCCAGATAATGACTTATGAGGGAAGGTGTCCCCGAGCAAACCCTGGCTTCTGACCTGTCTTAGCTTCATTCTGAGTTTTGTGAGAAGAGGATTTCTGAATTTTTTTTTTTAATGTTTATTTATTTAGAGAGAAAAAGCCAGGGAGGGGCAGAGAGAGAGGAAGACAGAAAATCCCAAGCAGGCTCCCTACTTGTCAGTACAGAGCCTGACAAGGGGCTCAAACCCACGAACTGGGAGATCATGGCCTGAATTGAAATCAAGAGTCAGACGTTTAATCAGCTGAGCCACCCAGGCGCCCCTGAAGTTGTTTTATCCCTCACCTTATGAGAGAATTATACCACCTTAGGATCTTTATCATTTCTCACCAAGATTGTTGTAATCGTCCTTAGTTTTTCTCTTCACTGGTTGGTCCTTTTGTTGAAAAATTAACTGACCATTTGTGTATGATTTCTTCCTGGGTTGTGTTTCTGTAGCTATATTTGAGCATTTACTGAATTATATTATACTTTATTGGAAACCTTTCTGTCTTCACATCTAGAACGTGAGCTTCTTGAGGGATCAAGTTCTTTATTTTATTTATTTTTGTATTCTCAGAATAGGCATTCAGTGGATGTTTGCTTCATGTTTGAATTAGCTACTTATTAGCAGGGCTCTTTGAGAATTGGCTAAATTAAAGATTAAATTGTCATCTGGCACTTGAGTCATCCATGAGCTGTACAGACCAGTCCTTTTTCATATCATTCCAGTCCAGATCTTCAGCCCAGTGCCAGAGCTAACAGTAACAGAACAATCACCGTGATCACAGAGGTTAGCTTAGTGTTCTCAGAGGATAGTAATTTCCAGTTTTGTTGGTTGTAATGTTTTAGTGGGCGGGAAAAGAGATAAAGAGATGTCAGTTTTTTCTTACAGGGTTTCCTAAAACATGATGACTTTCAAGTATAAATTACTACATTTTGAAACCACTAGAAGTGATAAGGGAACTAGAGTCCATGAATTTACTCAGTTAACTGGGAGTAGGTTCACTCTGTATTTCTCAACGTACGAAAAAACCAACACTTTTTCTTTATATTACAAACTGGTCATTTGTTCTGCATTAAAGAATGCTCTCTCATATTTTAGTGTCTCAGGATATGACTGTGCTCTGATATTTTCATGTATCTTCATAAAAGCACATCCACATTCATTGTACTTGACAGGCTTGGTATTGACCTTGATGTGTGACCATTTGTGTGAGTGGGGAGTATACATACCACTGCCATTGTGGAGCCCTGGAAGAAGGGGATGGGGGATGGGCACATAGTGTAGTAATTCAAACTGACTGTGGTTATGCTGGGCTTGCCTAATTAGTGGGTATAGCTTCAAAATTTGAGAAATTACATTTGATATTTATACTTATTTTAAATATCCTCTCCTAAATACAAGGTGCTTGTAAGGATAGATTGAAGTTTAGAGCTTTTCAAGACCCTTTACACTTCTGCTTCAGTAAAATTTAAGAACAGGTTTCAATAAGGAATCTTTTTGTTGTAAGGAACAGAAACCCCATTCAAACTGGCTGTAAAGAAGGAAACGTATTGGCTGTTAGAACTGGGAAATCTTGGGGTATTCCAGTGTCAGCGATAGCTGAGATTTAGGGGCTCAACCAGATCATCAGCTCTTTCTCTTTCTGTCTGTTCTCACCTGTGTTTTCCCATCTCTGCTTTTCTCTGCCTGCTTCAGTATCAGGATGTCTGTTGTCAGAAAGGCACCAGCTTTCATTGTCCACAGACCTCCCAATCCAAGAGGAAGAGAGGTCAAGTATGATGGCCAGGGTTAAGCCCCCTAATCTCTTGTGCTTCCCTCCTCTGTAGAACAGAGAGAGCAGGAAGTAGAGCCTGCCTCATACAGATGTTGAGAGATTCAATGAGTTAATTTTCGTGAAGTACTTGGAATAGTGCCAGGCATATAGTAAACCCTCAATAAATCTGGACTGTTATTATTATCTGCACTTTACAGCAGGGAAAGTTTAGGTACAAGAAAATAAAGCTGCCCAATCCTTCATATAACTTACTAAAAGCAGTCATTACTACCTGGAAAATCTGAAAACTTTGGGATAATTACAGTGCTTCACATTTAATATGCTGAGTCATGCCATTGAGTTTTTAAAAAATCTGAGAGATGAAAACATGTCCATTCCGACTCTCTTCTTCACCTGCATGAGTAATCATTTGCGGCATTTGAAAGTTGCTGAAAAGCATACGAGGATTTGCTCGTGTGATTGTAGCTGTGCTTTTATTTGTTGGAAGGATTATAGTTAACCGCTATTTATTTAGAATTGTGTCTAGTTACCACTCTTCACTGAACACTTAATATGCCGGGTGCTAAATAAGTCTAGCTTATCGGCATTATCTACATTTTTATTAATGAGGGGCGAAGGACAGAAATTTTAAGTGACTTACCCAAGGTCTTATAGCTGGGCTAGAATTCAAACCAGGATTTTGAAGTTCTTGCTTTCCAAGGGAATCCGACATGCTGTAGTGTTCTGAGGAAGCTACGAGAACTGGCTTAAAAAAAGATATCAATATAATAAGACTTGGCATCGTCTAGAGGAAAGGAATTGAATGAGCACAGGCAGGAAGAAGTGAATAGAGGCTTTTGTGAGAGAGGTTTGGGTTGCAGAACTCTGCCTCTTCAGGCCAACAGTTGAGGTGAGAGGGGAAGGAAATGGAACACTGCCACTCTCAGGATGAGGTGCTATGAGGGAAGAGGACATGCACAGGGGCGAGTGAAATTGGCTTCTGCCAAGGCCAAGTAAAGAAGCTGTCCTGAGGGACATGGCTAGGCTGAAACCAGGATATGGATTTCATAATAACACTTTGGTACAGAATAGGCAATGATTAGTTCAGAGACAAGTGAAATAAAAGTGGGACGAGTAATAGCATAAGATGAACTTTATTTTTTAATATTCATTTATTTAATTTTTAATTTAAATCCAAGTTAGTTCACATACAGTGTAAGAATAATATCTACAATTAACTAAAAAAGGTGTTAACATTACTCTTCCCTTTTCCAGCCATATAGCTGTATGAGGCCATGTTTATTTATTTTTGAAAGATTGAGAGCACAAGCTGGGGAGGGACCCAGAGAGAGGGACACAGAGAATTCGAAGCAGACTCCACACTGACAAGCAGAGAGCCCGATGCGTGGCTCGAACTCACAAACCCTGAGATCATGATGTGAGCAGAAGTCAGACTCTTAACCGACTGAGCCACCCAGGCGCCCCTAAAATGATCTTTATTATTAGCAGTAAAAAATGTTTTTGAAAAGCCTAGAAAGTTACAGAAGAGTGAACGATAGGAAGCAGCAAAGGAACTTCCTGAAAGGATAGAAGAAAGCACACCCACTGAAGCACACTTCCAAGGCGGCCCTAAACGGTAACTCTGGTTGGATTCCAGGTAGGGACACGCTGAAGTTCTGTGGACAGAGTCGGATTGTGTTGACTAAACGGACACATCAGTTTTCCCTGGGAGCAAACCCTGTGTGCATCCTAACAGCCTTGTGCGACGTTACCCAAACTTGCCTGAACACGGGAGCACTTCTGAGGTGCTTGTGATAGTATAGCTCTTCAGCCTAGCCCTCAGAGCTTCGGGGTCAGCGTCGGGGTGGTGATTATGGGCGCTTTTGAGAAAGACTGCCTTAGGCAGAGGTAGGCTGTTAATCTTTAGTAGCTCCAGATGTTTTTCTGTCTCGTGCCTGCCCCAGGACTTAGAGAACAGAGGCTAAAAGGTCATTTACCCAGGTCTGGAGGCCAGAGTTGTGATTTAATGGGAGACTGAGTACCAGGAGGAACCTTAGAGGTGAATGTTATTATTAAGTGTCACAGAATCTGGGGCCAATTGACATTGAGCTCTGAAGAACAGGAGCTTGGCATTGGACACCCACCAAGGAAGGTAGGGTGTATTTATTAAACTTAACTATTTAACTTTTTTTTTTAGAAAAGATGATGCTAGGAGTTTAAAACTTTCACTTAGGTTTTAATAATAAATATTTGGTATTCTTTTGTGGTTTTATAATCCTTGCAGATTATAAAGAAGCCAACTTGTGTTTTCATTTCCTAATTTTTATTCTTACTAAATTTTTAAATATTTATTTTGGAGAGAGTGAGAGAGCATGAGAGTGGGAGGGACAGAGAGAGAGGGAGACTCAGAATCTGAAGCAGGCTCCTGGCTCTGAACTGACAGCACAGGCACCCCTCATTCCTAATTTTTCAAGACAAGAGGTTAAAAAAGAATTTCTAAGTATTTCCTTAAACACTAAGCAAGGAGAAGTTTGGGGAGAAAGTTCGAGGTGGGTGGGTGTGGGGAAGGCATTAGAGATAGTGTATCTGCTAATTCTAAGGCAGCAGTTCTCAAAGGGTGATTTGTGGAACCCTGGGGGTCCCCAGACCATTTCAGTATATCTACAGGTTAAAATCATCTCTGTAATAATAATACTGGGGTGTTATTTGCCTTTGCACTCTGTTCGTACATTGGGTCAGAAGAGGCAGTGGGGGTGGCAGACTGCCGGCTCCTTCACCTGAATCAAGGTGGGAGGCAGCAAACCTGTGTTGGTAGTCATCCTATGCTTCACTGCCATGCATTCGGTTTCCAAAAAAAAAAAAGTTTTATTTATGAATGCCTTTGATAAAGCAGTAAATATTATCTTATTTATGTATTTATTTATTTATTTATTAAAGTTTGTTTATTTTGAGAGAGGGAGGGAGGGAGAGACAGACAGACAGACAGACAGGGCATGAGAATATCCCAAACAGGCTCTGCAATCAGCACAGATCCCGACTCAGGGCTCGATCCCACGACTGTGAGATCATGACCTGAGCCAAAATCAAGAGTCAGACGCTCAACCAGCTGAGCTGCCCGAGCTCCCAGTGTTACTTTATTAAGTCTTTACCCTTGACAGTGTCTTTTGGAATATTCTCTGTGATGAAATGGGGTGTACGAGGAAACACGCTCCATGCTAACATACCGTGGTTGTCTCAGGAAAAAGCTGAACTAGCTGTTTTGCCCATGGAACATGATTTTTACTTGAAATAACTACTGATACCGTTGGGGTGTTCAAACTTAATTATTTGGCAGAAATTTTCTCAAAAAAGCAATGAAGTGAGCTCATCACTTCAAGGAGAGAAATTGACAGTAATTTGTTACTAGTGATAAAATCTTGAGCTTTTATTTTTTTTTTTTATTTTAAAAAAAAATTTTTTTAACGTTTATTTATTTTTGGGACAGAGAGAGACAGAGCATGAACGGGGGAGGGGCAGAGAGAGAGGGAGACACAGAATCGGAAACAGGCTCCAGGCTCTGAGCCATCAGCCCAGAGCCTGACGCGGGGCTCGAACTCACGGACCGCGAGATCGTGACCTGGCTGAAGTCGGACGCTTAACCGACTGCGCCACCCAGGCGCCCCAAATCTTGAGCTTTTAAAGATGAGAGTTTTGGGAAACTTGGATTTGTCCCTGTGAACTTGACAGTTTCCCGGTGTTTCAGGTATTGGGATCAGAGTTTTCTGAGGAGATTGTTGGTGATACTAAGGTATATATATTTTTTAATATTATGTGAAATACATCACATGTGGAAGATGTGTACATTTTCCAAATGACTAATACAGATGGTAAAAAAATCAAGCCTCTGTAAAAGATCCATTCAAGCTTTAAGTTAGATCAGTGAGTGCTTTTGTATGTTTATTTGTTTTTTTACCAGTGTATTTTGCTGTAACAAAAGTTCATTGATAAGATTTCAAATTCCACATTGTAGGTAATGCTGAGAAGCTACTACATGTTGAATTTTGGTGTAATATCAAAGAATAATCTCTACAATTAACTGAAAAAGGTGTTAATATCACTCTTACCTTTTCCAACCACATAGCTGTATGAGGCCAAATTTTCTTCCTAAACTTCAATCAAAATATCTTATTGCAATAAATTGACTAGAGAAGCAGGTTTGAGATTTTTAGATGTCATCTATTAACCAAGACATTAAAGAGATGTCCAAAAATGCAAGACATTGCCAATCTTTTCAACACTTAAAGTTGTTTTTCCTAAAGACATGTTATTTATGTTAATATAATGCATCTATTATTTTATTTTTTGTTAAAAAAATTTGTAATGCTTATTTATTTTTGAGAGAGAAAGAGAGCACGAGCCGGGGCGGGACAGAGAGAAAGACAGAGGATCCAAAGCGGGTTCTGTGCTGACAGCAGAGAGTTCAGTGCGGGCCTGGAACTCACAAATCATGAGATCATGACCTGAGCCGAAGTTGGACGCTTAACCAGCTGAGCCACCCAGACGCCCCTATTACTTTATTTTAAAATGGATTAATAAGTATTTAAATTTTTCTCAGTTTTAATTTTTAATATGATAACTGTTGATAGATTATAGCCCATACAAACAAAAGCTCTTTGAAGTCCCTAACAATTTATAAGAGTTTAGAGTTGTCCTGAAACCAAATAGTTTAAGACTGTTGACCTAAGGTATGACTAAGGGGAGTGCTTCCTTGAGGACTACCTTTTATGTTCATCTATTTGCTCTGGAATCATAAATAAAGGCATCCACGTTCTCCCAGTCCCCATTAGTAGACCCAGTTTCTATCATCCCACACACTGAAGTCTTTTCTGTGTCTGGAACAAGAAGCAATAATTGAAGTTCTTGACCAGGCCACGCCCTGACTCCCATGTTATGGGATTCAGGTGGGGAAAAAAACCAATTATGGAGTTCTGAATATTTTTCCAGTGAGAAGGTGCTTTTTGTTTTCACAGCCCTGGTAATTGCCCACTTAGTTATAAGGTGAGGTTTTAATGAAGCTATCAACTTGGTCTTTGGAATCAAGCAGTCTTATTTATTTTATGACTTTATGACTTTGGGCAACTCATTTTTATCTCTCTGAGTTACAATTTCCTATACACGAGGTAAAATTGGGCTAACAATAGGTTTAATGGTGTTAATACAGAGTATTTGTAATAGGTTTTAATTCTCATTCCCCTTGATCCTATTGGAAGTTCTTTTGGACTTGAGGGTTTGAGGCAGTAGTCAGCTTGACTACTCTATTTGTAAATCATAGCTGAATGACTGCAGACTCCTGTCAGAGGAAGCTATTCAGCCCAACTGTTGGATATATTTGATTAAGTACATCTTTTAATAATAAATCCAACCCTCCTTTTTACACACACATATGCACAGAGATTGTACAACAAAGCAAGGTGATTTGGCATATGATCAATCATACCTTTTAGATTATCAGCTAATTTCTACTTGGCTCTTCAGAAAGATGATAAACACTTTGATATCATGCTAGCAAGAATGAATAGCCTTCAGTGAGAGGGTAGGTCCTTAGGGACTAGCTCTGTTCTTTTGAAGATATGTGTGCCATACTTTTAGATATGAGCACATAAATAAAGTCTAAATCATACCAGACTTTGTACAGAATTGTCCTTCTATACTAAATCATTCTCCATGTGCTAATTTTAAAATGTAGGCTTCATCTTCCCTATTGTTTTTTTTTTTTTTTGTGGAAGTTCTTTTTCTACTGAAAACAGAACACTGAAAAGACAAGGCACATCGTTGCTTTCTGTGGTTTTATTCTTTTATTCCCTGTTACATAGAAATATCTTCTGATCTGTGGTACTAAGGTTCCTGGAAGGTTTGAGAGTGGTTTTTGCATGAGGTTAGGGAATCCATATGCCCAAGTACATTTTCTCAAAGGATGCTCAAAGTATAATGCTTTGAGGTGGTGTTTGGGGAGAAAATGGGAGCCTTAACATTTGATAACAGTCTCATATCATAATGTGTATACATCACAAAATTATTGTTGGTGTGTCCCAGCAGTCATGCCTGGATTTTCTGTGAGTTGGCTCTTTCCCCACCTGTGGACCAAGCCCTAGACTATTCCTCACTCTCTTCTGTCACCATCCTGGACTATGCTCTGTCTTGCTTTCATTTCTCAATGATTCAATTCTTAATGGTGGGTTTAGGATATATTTGCTTGTCTTTCTCTCTCTCCATTTTTGGCATTATCATCTTTCCTTAAAGACCACCTCCTCATGTCAGTTTTATAATCAAGATCCCATGACTTTCAGATGTGAAATTCATGAAATTTAGAAACCGGAAAGAGAAAATGGTGCAAAGGTAAGACCCTGCTGTAGAGACTACTTACCTACATTTCTGGGAGTACGTGTAAGCTTGCAAAGTTCCAGTTTTGCACAGAATGCATTGTTTGTGTCCGTGTTCATGCACATAGATATACACAGTAGTGATTGAGGCCCCAATTTCATTCACTCCTGTTCTCCTAGTACTGAATGTCCTACGTTGTCTTCCAAACTATCTGGATGTTTGATTTACCACTAACAAATCTTGCGTTCAGTTGATGGTGCAAACCTCCTCAAATGGATCAAAATACTCTTTTGATAAAGCCCTGTACCCACTGAATGTTGGAAGTGCAGACATCATTTCATAGATGAGTACCATTATGGTTTAACGACTTGCTTGTTGGAGATAAACCTAGAACAGAATCCAGGTTACCTACACCTTCCAGCACTGTTTTTCCTATAAAACACTTGAGTTTATTTGTATATAATAGAATTATTTACCATGCCTATAAATGATTCCAGTTGTTTGAATAGAGTGGAATTATTTCAGAATGAGTTGCTAAAAAAATCTTTGCTCTGAAAAATCTAGAGATGTACTATAAATATGTCCCTGTATGTATAGTGAATTAGCAAATAAAGAGTTCTTTCAATTCAGTAGAGGAAATAGGCAAATAACAGTATACCATCATCCCTTTCATTTGTATATTAATTTAATGTTCTTAGTTTTATGGGTGGGTAAATCTTATTTAGGAGGTCATCATGCTTAAAGTCGGCAGAAGTGTATTCTGTGCAGGAGTGAAAGTAGGTTAGAATTCTGTTTTTAATCAGTATCATACTTATGGCCTAATCAAGCTCTTTTTAAGCATGACTGTACTTCTACAGGGGCTTATTCATGGGATCCAGCTCAAATAAGTGTTGGTTTTCTGATCTGTCTCCTGTGATTTTGGAGAGTATCTGAGAATATCAGAGATGCTTAAATACTCTGAGATCTAAAGGTATCTGAGAGTGTCTGAAATGCATAATAAATCTGATCATTAATCAGGAGGTTTTTACTGAGCATTTTGATATATTTTAGCTAGATGCAGTACCTAAGGCAAGCAACATGAGGGTTTTTTTGAAAATAAAGTGTTTTGCATGTAGTTAGAACTGTATAAAAGTAGGTGTTATGTGTTGATTTTGGCTTTTATTATTATAATAAGCATTAGTTATTTTTTTCTTTCTAAAGAAAGAAAAAGAATTGATAAAAGGAAAATTTTCCCCCTTTTGATGAATTAATTCAGCGAAACTTTTATTTATGTATTGTAACCATATGTATTCAGCTAGAAGTTTTTCTTCTCTTCCTCTTACGACTAAACAGCTTTGGGCAGAAGCATGCAACCTTTTTGCTATTAAGTTTCTCTGAAGTAAGGCCAGAAAGCTTTAAAAATATTTTGACCAAGATGGTTTAAGAGTCTGGTTATGTCTCAGTTTGTTCTGATGGACTTGATTGAATAACATCTTGGATTGTCAAAGAAATGATGTAATGAGTATTTTCTCATTCTACAGGACATTCTTAGGCTAACATATGTATCTCCCTCCTAGTAAAATACAGAGAACCCCCAATTTAAGAGTTTTCCTGCTTAGAAACTGATCTCCTTGTCTTGGGTTTGTACTCTGGGGTATGTTAGATTCTCGTTTTCTTTCTTTTGAGGAAGTTTAGACTTGAGATCTCATACTTTTTTTGAGATTTTCAATTGTAAAAATTAATTTCATAAAAATTTGAAATAATTTCAAATTACAGACAAGTTGCAAGTACAGTACAACTATTTTTTGTATCCTGAAGAATTTGAAAGTAAGTTGCCAACATGGTACTTCATCATCCTCAAATACTAAGATGTTCTCCTACATTGACCACAATATGTGCATTGAAATCAGAAAATTAACATTGACCTATGGGTTACCGCCTAATCCTCATAGGATAGGCCTATGAAAACTAGTCAAATGGCAAAACAAACAAACAAAACCAAATTAGAGTACTGCATTATATAGAATAGGTCATGGTAATTCATAGTTGAGAGAAGATCTAAGTATATGTCAGAAAAATATGTATACTTACAATAAATTGAATGACATATTAAGAGGCAGGTGAAGATGATTGTGGTAATGGGTTCATTATGCATGTATTTGCTTAGGAACTCCAGAGGATGGCTGCATTCACTTTGATGCTGAATATGTGAACTCTTTCGAAGACTGATCATTTGACCACTGGATGGTGCCAGCCTGTGACTTTGCAGTTGGCCCTGGTACCTTTTCGCAGAGTCAGCCATCTTGGTCTTAATGGTCTGCTTCTTGATGTAGCTTCTGGGAGTTCAGTGGTATTTCGGTACAGCAGAGGGACTCTTCAATATAATGGAGCTTGCAGCTGTCCACTATACCTTAAGGATGGTCTTGCCTGAGTGAATGTCTTGCCTTATAGATCTGTTGCTGAAGAGTAAGAAAACTCACTGTGACCAAATAGACCCACCTTTTGCTTTCACTTTATTCCTGAGAAAATAGTCCAGAATGAAGTTCTTCATATAATTTTTCTCTGATTTTAATTTTTTTTAATGTTTATTTATTTTTGACAGAGAGAGAGAGAGACAGAGAGACAGAGCATGAGCAGGGGAGGGGCAGAGAGAGAGGGAGACACAGAATCTAAAGCAGGCTCCAGGCTCTGAGCCGTCAGCACAGAGCCCCACGCGGAGCTCGAACTCACAGACTGCGAGATCATGACCTGAGCCGGTCAGACGCCCAACCGACTGAGCCACCCAGGCACCCCAATTTTTCTCTGATTTATATTAGCAAATGCCATTGTCAAAGTGAATCATGGTTGTGAAATAGATACACTAAAGAACGCTTTGTCTGCGGTGCTTGGGGGGCTCAGTCTGTTAAGTGTCCCGACTCTTGATTTCGACCCAGGTCATGGTCTCAGTTTCATGAGTTTGAGCCTTACATCCGGCTCTGTGCTGACAGTGTAGAGCCTGCTTGGGATTCTCTCTCTCCCTCTCACTCTGCCCCTCCCCTGCTCGCACTATCTCTGTCTCTCTCAAATAAATAAACTTAAAAAAAAAAAACACGTTTTCATAGAAAAGGTAAAAAACCTGATGAATTAATACTAGTTCTCTGAAAGAATCATTATAGGAAATCTTAGTTTTAAACTTTTTAATGTACATGTTTAGGTAAATGTTGGTTAATTTTAAAGTTTTTTATTTAAAAAAATTTTTTTTAACTTTATTTTTAAGAGAAAGAGACAGAGTGTGAGTGGGGGAGGGGCAGGGAGAGGGAGACACAGAACTGGAAGCAGGCTCCAGGCTCTGAGCTGTGAGCACAGAGCCCAACGTGGGTCTCGAACTCAGCGAGCGGTGAGATCATGACCTGAGGTGAGGTCGGACGCTTAACTGACTGAGCCACCCAGGCGCTCCTAATTTTAAAGTTTTTTAAACATTTGAAGAAATTCAAGAAAAAATTTACATATTTCATCACCTTATCAAAGTGACTCATGTTCTTTGTTGTTTATATGTCCATTTGTATGACTTTTACAATGAGAATCTCATTTGTATTAAAACATTATTACACATATAGATTCTGATTATGATACATTTTCTTAAGGCTCTGGCAGACCAGTTTGAAGATAAGACTACATCTGTATTGGAACGTCTGAAGATTTTCTATTGCTGTCAAGTACCCCCTCATTGGGCCATTCAGGTATTTTTGTTGCTGTTTGTCATTGGGTATGGAAAATACTTTGCATTTGAAAGATAAATGCATTAGCAAAGAATGATTTTCAGTTTATGTTTGAGTTTGCGAATATTTCAGTGAAAAGAATAAAAGTATCTAGCTGGGGATTGCCGATTACTTCACATTGCTTTTTTGGTTAAAGTGATATTAAACTTAAAAAAATTTTTTTTTTTTACGTTTTATTTATTTTTGAGACAGGGAGAGACAGAGCATGAACAGGGGAGGGTCAGAGAGAGGGAGACACAGAATCTGAAACAGGCTCCAGGCCCTGAGCTGTCAGCACAGAGCCCGAAGCGGGGCTCAAACTCACGGACCACGAGATCATGACCTGAGCCGAAGTTGGCCACTTAACCAACTGAGCCACCCAGGCGCCCCTTAAACTTTTAAAACATTTTTAAAAGAATTTAGAACTAGATTAAATAGAATTCTTGAAATTAAGTAGTGGAAGAACCACAGAAGCTTTCATTTTCAAAGTAACTTTTTATATTTAAAAGCCTTTTTGAGGGTGCCTGGGTGCTCAGTTGGTTAAGTGTCTGACTTCAGCTCAGGTCATGATCTCGTGGTTTGTGAGTTCGAGCCCTGTGTTGAACTGTCTGCCGTCAGCACAGAGTCCACTTCAGATCCTCTTTCCCCCTCTCCCTGCTCACATGCACTCTCTGTCTCTCTCAAAAATAAATAAACATTAAAAATTATAATAAAATAAAAGCCCTTTAGGACCTTTTACCAGATAATGAACCTTTTAACCAAGTTGTTTACCAAAGCAACTTAAAGCATTTGTTTCTTGCTCTATATTGTGAGATACCCTTGACTACTTTCCTTGTTCTGAGATATGAAAATACCTAGCATAGCTCCTAAAGCTCCAGATTGGGATTGAGATTCAGGACTTTGCCTCATGGTTCTCCTGGCTATGGTGTGGTTCCCCTATTTTGTAAAATTTTTATCACTGAAGGCAACCTAGGTACCTGGTCCTGTTTCTTAATATTACAAAGACGCCCAAACTGAGGGCCCGTCCAGTTGACTATTATTTTCCAATGTGGATCACACAGCTGTTCAGAAAGTAGATCTCTCATTTCCCAGTTTTAGTCTGGTTTCCCTCCTTTCCTTATTGGAAAGGTGTAATTAAAACCAGCTTTTACTGCATACTTAGTATGATATCAGCATGCATTTTGTTCTACATTTTGCACACACTATAATATTTTATTGGAACAATTTTGTGAAATATTCTTATTTTATAGATGAGGAAGCTATGGCACTGAGAAGTTAAGTAGAGTCAAATGGGGCCAAGGCAAAATTTCTAGATGATTTAGTAAGTATTGTCATTTTAGCTAGCTTCCTGTCCTCTCTGTCATGGATTATGCACATAGGTGGTGATTTAGAATTATAAATGCCAACCCACCATTCAATGACTCTGAATCCCCATTAGATTTTTTGGAGTATGTCATTTTTTTTTTTTTTTTTTGAGAGAGGGTGCAAGTGAGCGAGGGGTAGAGAGAGCGAGAGCAAGAGCGAGAGTGAGAGAGAGAGAGAGAGAGAGAGGAGGAGAGAGGGGGAGAGAGGGGGGAGAGAGGGGGAGAGAGAAGCAGGGCTCACCCAGGGCTTGTGTTTTTACCCGAAGTGGAGCTTGTGTTCACTCGAAGTGGGTTTCAAGTTCTCCTGATGTGGGTCTCGAACTCACGAACTGTGAGATCATGACCCGAGCCAAAGTCAGTTACTTAATGACTGAGCCAGCAGGTGCCTGTCATACAAGCACAGGGTAAACTAGGGAATTTATTACACATTGGAATTCACTTTGTCTATTGAAGGCGTCTCAATATAATGGGAAAATAAAGAGCTTTGTTATATTATCCTAAAAGGAATACCTTCTTTAGCAAGAAGGTGTTAACAGCTGGAACTTTTTGGCATGTTTTTGACCCTGATCTGTGAAATTTGTTAAGTGCTTTGTACTGTGTGGTTTGTGGTGGGTAAATATTTCAGATTCTGAGCCATTATTATGACAAAACATGTATGTTGAGGATATAGCTTTCAATCTGTTTCCTAACAGGAGCATTAGGAAAATTAAATACTGTTCAAATAGAATTTAGATGAAATGTTTATTTTATCTGCTTAGGAAGCTGTGGATTTTAGGATCTTTATCTTTAGGTAAACATCCTCTTTCATTAACAGATTAAATAATTTTTTTCTTTCTATAATTATAGGGAGTAAAGATCAAAAAATAATAGCATAGTTTATTGTAAAAAGAAACTGTCTTTATTCTGTCACTAGCTAGCCATAACAATTTAGATGCCATAACTTTCCTCATCCATTATAATGAGAAGATTAAACTGCTTACTGCATGAGCACAAAGATTTATTCCAGCACCCACATATTATGTTCAACTTTATAAAATGTCCAAATATATTAAATAGCCAAATTCTCCAAAATTCATGGCATAAGGAAGAATTAGAACATTCCCTTTATTTATTTTGTTAATATATTAGCTTATAAGTTTCAGGTATATTTCATTTTACTTTCTAATTTTGTCAACCCAGATTTTCCATATCCTTTGGCTTCTTAACTCTTAAATACGTATTGAATTTTGAAAGAATACTAAAGTTGTATTGAAGAGAAAAGAACACAGTTCTCACTAATATGAAACCATATAGTATTCAAGAACCTCACCTACTTTTTTTTTTTTTTTTTTTAAGTAAGCTCTATGCCCAACGTGGGGCTTGAACTAACGACCCTGAAATCAAGAGTTGCATACTCTACTGACTGAGCCAGCCAGGCACTTTTTAAACCTTTCTAATATTTTTCCTGTTCTTGGAGGATAAACTATTTATAAACCACAATATGTTTATCTTTTGATATGTTTAACCTTCATTGACCTTGCCACAACTTGCCCCCTTTTCATCTGCCAAGGGCTGGGAAATAAAGTAAGTTTTTTAGAATGTGCTTAAAATAAATCTAAGTAGACCTGAATGAAAAAGACCCAGAGATGCTTTCATGAATGAAGTACACAAATGCTAGTGCGTAGATTTATGTCATTTATATCGACTGCTTAGTTTTTATTATTTGTTTGAGTTCAATTTCATTTTTTTCCAGTTGGAGATATAATTGACATAAAACGTTGCATTAATTTTAGGTATACAACATAATGATATGTCTATATATTGTGAAATGGTCACCACACTGAGTTTAGTTAACATCCGTCCCGTCACATAGTTACACATTTTTTTTCTTGTGATGAGAACTTTTTAAGAGCTCTTTTCTTAGCAGCTTTCAAACATACACTACAGTGTTGTTAACTGTAGCAGCATGCTGTACATTACCTCCTCAGAACTAACTTCTAACTGGAAGTTTGTATTTTTTGACCACCTGTATCCATTTCCCCCACCCTCACCCACCACTTCTGACAGCCACCAGTCTGTTCTGTTTCTGTGAATTTTTTTTTTTTTTTAGATTCTTCTTATAAATGAGATCATGTTGGGGCGCCTGGGTTGCTCAGTTGGTTAGGTGACCGACTTTGGCTCAGGTCACGATCTCACAGTTTGTGAGTTCGAGCCCCGCATCGGACTCTGTGCTGATAGCTCAGAGCCTGGAGCCTGCTTTGGATTCTGTGTCTCCCCCTCTCTGTACCCTTCCCTTGCTCATGCTCTGTGTCTCTCAATAATAAATAAACGTTAAAAAAATTAAAAAGAAAATGAGATCATGCTCTATTTATTTTTCTCTGACTTATTTTACTTAGCATAATGCCCACCAGGTCCATCCATGGTGTCACAGATGGCAAGATAGCATTCTTTTTTATGGCTGAATAATATTCCTCTGTGTGTGTGTGTGTGTGTGTGTGTGTGTGTGTGTACATGTACATGTACACTACAATTTCTTTTACCCATTCATCCCTTGATGAACACTTGGGCTGCTTCTATGTCTGTCTCAGTTATTGTAAATAATGCTATAATGAACATGGGGTTGGAGATATTCTTTCAAGTTAATATTTTCATTTTCTTTGGATAAATGCCCAGAAATAGAATTGCTGGATCATAGGGTAGTTCTATTTTTAATTTTTTGAGGCACCGCCATACTGTTTTCCATGGTGGCTGCACCAGTTTACATTCCCACCAACAGTACATGAGGGTTCCCTTTTCTCCACGTCCCTGCCAACACTTATCTTTTGGACATCAGCCATTCTGAAGTAGAGTTTTTAAACCTTGATTTCTTGGATCTCAGCTTTACAAATCAGATTGTAACAAAATCTCTAGGCGAGAAGGAAATACTGATTTTGCTTTCTAAATTATTCTGAGTTCTTGGGAAAAATTGATATATTGAGTATTTTGAAAGTTTCTGTACTGTTTTTTAATTTCTTACCCCCTTGCTACAGTAGAGGCAAGTATTAAATCATTGTAAATTTCTAATTAGTAGAGGTCAAATTGTAGAAATGGTGCATTTATTACAGTAAGTAGACCCTTAAAATGGCAGATGGGATACACGTGCAAGTCAAATGGGAGTCTCTTTGCATAAAGAAATGTTCATTATTTTAACCTGATTCTTACAGCGCCAACTTGCAAATTTTCTCTTTGAGTTGGGATGCACAAGTTCAGCCCTTCAGATATTTGAGAAGCTAGAGATGTGGGAAGATGTTGTCATTTGTTATGAGAGAGCCGGACAGCACGGAAAGGTATGTCAAAGGAACATGGCGTACACTCGCGAGAGCCTTCCGTTTGGGGGCTTCTTTCTTGCTTTGCTTTGTTTCTCTAAGCCCACTTGTGCTAGAACTTGAGTTACATTCTTTTTCTCACTTTTCCCCCAGAAATCTTTTTAATGTTTCCTCTCGTTTTTGTTGGGGCACATAATTTTATGTGTATGCATGTGTGTGTATATGTGAAAGAGAAGAGCAGGCCAAAATTGATACGATGTGTGTTTAAGAATGAATAATGAAAGCGTTAAAGACTCTGCAGTTTGGTCTCTTTCCTTTACTAACTCTCCTGAGGACAATTTCAAAGTGAAATATTAGGAATTATTTAAGCATCACTGGGCTGCCTGGTGATCAGAGTTTGTGGGGCTGAAGGAAAGTACCTGGGAGGGAGAGCAGCTGGCTTGGCCTATAGAAGATCGAAGGGTGTGGCCTCCCGCCCTCCTTGGGGCAGAAGAATTGTTAAGTGTGTCACACACATTTAATACCACCCTTAAATTGGCCAAAGAGGGAAAATGTTGCAGTGTTCATATCTGTTATTTATTGTTTTTTCCCCTCATAAATGAACAGAATTTTTAAAAGAACAAGGAGCTCTGCGTTGGGAGTATCTGTTGAAACTGACACATTGAAGTCATATGTTAATTTTGGATTAAACTTTTAAATGACTACATTTCTATCATAAGTACAGTCCACAACAGAGTACAACACACACATCGGTTCATTTATTTCTACAGCCAACCTTTTGCCATCACCCTGAAAAAAAGAAGTAATGGCACAAGTACATGTGTGTCTGTTTCTTAAATACCTTCCTAAGCATGTCTTATTTTAGACTAGTAGTAAAAGTTACACTCCCTTCACTAATCACCAATGGCAGTGAAGGTAGGTCTGAGTTGTACTGGCGTAAGGAGAAACCGGCCTGGAAATAAAATTTTATTGTAGAAGATTATAGAATTTTAATATTTTCATCCCAGGAAAGAGCTCCATAATCATCCGTTCCAATTCCCTCCTTTTTGAAATAGAAAGGAGTCTCTAGTGATTTGCCTCAGGTCACAAAGCTGGTTATTGATTGTTAGCTTGAGAACCCCCCTGGCTTGGTGGTTAGAAGCAGAGCCTCTAGGCCCAGGCTGTGCGAATTAAGTGCTAGTCTTGCCGCGTGCTCGCTTTGTGCTATTGGGCGAGTTACCCATGCCCGCCCCCCTCCCCATGCCTCAGTTTCCTCACCTAGTGGGACTTAATCAACCTACTCTACAGGTTTTCATGATGTAACCTACGTAAAGACATAGAATGAATGGTCCTTTCCTTACAGTGATATGTGAGTGTTGGCTGCTATTACTGCTCTGTTCTAAGACACTTTTTTTTTTTTTTCTCACATTTTAACATCTCTGACTGTATCTGACACTTGATGGCATCTTCCAATTGCTGGCTGTCAAGTGGCCATCTGGTCAACTTGTCTGTGCTTGTCCAGACTTAGTCACAGCTATATTTAGTGTCATCATTTCAATGTGTCATCGTTTCAGTAGTGTTATGTACCTGTTGTCATTGCTACATAGGGTGGATTTAATCGCCATTTAGAATATCTTCGAAAAGATTTTGTTATGATTTGGCCTTGAAACAAAAAAGTTATTGAACACACAGAAAAGGACAGAAGCAAAGTAGAGAGATGTTAAGTTTGGTAGTTGTGAAGTAAACATTTGCCTTTAGAGAAATCACCACAGTTTCATTTACTTTTCTTTAAAAATAACAACTAAGTGCTTTATGGCAGCCAGGAAAGGATGACACCCCTAAGTAAATGAAACTATGTTTTGTATGGAGATGTGTGAAAAAAGTTGTCATTTAAAATGTCAGGCAATGTATGGAAGGCAGGAAGAATTGCCAAATTTTTCTGAATGATTTATTTTACAAAAGTATCAGAACAATGAGAGGCTGATGTGATTCCTTCAAGGCATTATGTCATCATGTGATTGAAAGCGTTTTTTTATTAGTTAAGAGTTAGTCTTATGATTGGTAGCATCCCAGATTTAATGAAATATAGTATGTTTCTTCGAGGGTTTAAATATCTATGGGCTGCCACTTAAAGCAGTGCTCAGGTGTTCAACAAAGGAGTTGATGGATGGATGAGTATCCGCCTCCCAGTCTGATGCACTTCCCATTGTGTTCTTCACTGTGGTAGTCTCTTCCGTTGGCCAGTAAAGAAATAAACAAACTAGGGGCGCCTGGGTGGCTCAGTTGGGGCGCCTGGGTGGCTCAGTTGGTTAAGTGTCCGACTTCAGCTCAGGCCGTGATATCATAGTTCGTGGGTTCGAGCCCCGCATCAGGCTCTGTACTGACAGCTCAGAGCCTGGAGCCTGCTTCAGATTCGGTGTCTCCCTCTGTCTCTGACCCTCCCCGATTTCTCTCTCTCTCTCTCTCTCAGAAATAAACATTAAAAAAAATAAAAGAAAAAGAATGAATAAACTGTATGTAAAATTAGGGTAGTTTTTGAAATAGTGATTTTTGAGATAATTAAATTGTTGAATCACAAGCACCCAGGTATATTTTGAAATACGAAATTTATGTAAATATTTTTAAAAAGTATGGAAAGCAGACTCTCAGTGCAGAAGAAAAAAATAAAGAATCCATCCCTTTCAGAGAAAGGATTTGACTCTGTCCCCCAAAGTAATTGTAGTATTAATATATTTTTTAATTGGCACATGACCTTGTAAGCATTGTCTTATGTTCATGATAAATTCTCATGTTTCTGATTACTCTAGAAAATGTGTGTCTTTTTTCTAGGAATGCACGGTCATTTACTTTGTCTTAAAGTCTTTTGTGAGTTTCAGCCAAATATCCCTCAAATTTTTTATTTTAAAAGTTGATTTAGCATTTCATTTGTCACATAAAAGACTTACCTTACCTTTTATTCTTATGTTATATTTGCTGATCAGTTTAACCATAGACCCTAAAAAAGTTTTGCTTTAAGCTGGAAGCAAATGTTCTATTTCTAAAACAGCTGAGATTCTGTTAGTATTTGGTCATGTGCCAATAGTTGTCACCACATTTGATTTAACTAGAAGTTTGTGAAATTTTAATCCTTCCATTTAGTGCTTAACAGCATAATTTATTTTTAAAAGGCAAATTCGGAAAAGTATCTAATTCTAATTATTGTGTTCTGGTGCTCGCACCCTATTATTGTAGGGTCTCAGACTTTCTAATTTAGATACTCCTTAACAGAAATTCTCATTATTTAATGACCATTGGCAAAATAGCTTATATTAATTTTGCCTGACCTTGGGATCAGACCTGGTTCTCATCTGTTAGCATTTAGTTTTTTTAAAGCTATCTGGCACACTTCTAGCAGTTTCCCCAAGCCTATGGACAAATTCTTATTTTGGTGTGCAGATTTGATCCCTAAATGAAAGACAAAGACTGAGTTGGTACAAACTGCCTGCAGAAGATGGGAAGGGAGTGGAATGACAAGGATTAGGACCTCTCTTTTTTTCTTGAAACAAGGCTTACCTGAGATTACATAGCCTTATTTTTTATTTTGCTGTGTTTGCAGATCATTGTAGCCATAGGCTCTTAAAAACTTTTCCTTTAAGTTATAAGTAAATGTTTTACTTCTAAAACAGCTGAGACTGTTTTAGCAGTCGGTTTGGGTTTTTTGGGGGGATGGGAGGTAGGTTTCTAAAAAAAGGTTCTAAAATAGTTTCTTTATATGATGTAAAGTATTTCCTGCAGACTCTTTTCCCACACTGCAGCCAGAGTGATCTTCCTAAAAAACATATCTGATCAGGTCAGTCCCACTCTTCAGTCACTTCCCTTTGTCTGCAGGATTAAGTCGGAGCTCTTTAGAATGAATGGTTTACTGACCACTTCGTGATCTGACTCCTGCTTACATTGCTAACTGCTTTGTCCCCCTCTTTTATCTCTGCTTCATCCCCCTTTGTACTTGCTCATTGAGGTTGTGTTCAAAGTTCCAGCAGGACGAAACTACTTGTCATTTCTTGACTTTGCAGCATTGTTTCGCCTCAGGACCTTTGTTTGTGCTATTGTCTGTCTAGAACTTGTCCTCCTTAGCTCACTCCTACTTATATTCTTCAGGTTTCTGCTTGGTGATTACTTTTCACAGTGAGCTTTCCCTGCTACCCCCCTCTCAAATTTGGGGGTGTTTTGCTGTGTGCTTCTATGGCACCCAACATTATTCTGATTTCCCCTTTCCTGGTTTACTTCATGTACTAAACTGTAAGCTGTTTAAGAACCAGACTTGTGTCTATAGTATTTACAGTGGTCTTCCCAACACCTAGCATGGGCCTGACACATGGTGAGTCCTCAAAAATATTTGCTAAATAAATGGCTTATAGCAATTCATTATGAATAGTTACTGCATTGAAACAAATCTCCAAGTAGAGACTATACTCCCTTTGGGCTTTACATGTGGCAAAAGAAACCTCTCCAACTCTTGCCATATATTCTCTTTCCAAAAACAAATTATGAGATCTCTCTCCTCCCATTTTAATCTTTTACCTTTAGGAATAGAAGCAGGTGCCTTCAAGAAATTTATTCTTGCTTAGTAGATGCTAGACACTGAGGGAGCATGCTGTTATTATGTAGCACAATATTTTGAGTGCCTCTTTCGTACTACGTACTTCATGTAATTATTAATTTGTCACTGTCATGTACTATTTATAAAACATACAAAGTGTGAATTGTTTCTGCCACTTTACTGATTAGTCCTAGTAAGCAGTTTTTGGAATCTGAACTTAGACCTTCCTCTTCTCTTAAGCCCTCAGTCCTTTCTCCCCCCGTGCCTCTTGCTGGGGTTGTTATTAATTCCTTAAAAATTAGGTGTTCGATTTGTAAGACAAAACCTGCCGTTGTGCCCACTTGAATGAGAAGAATAGGCAAAATTACTGAATGTACCCTGTAAGTTGGTAAGGCAAAATGGGTCATGAACAGCTAATTGGATAACCAAGGCTGCTTTTAATTATTCTGTCTTATCTTGGACCTGAAGGATTTATGTTGGCAAGTACCTTCAGAAAATCAAGCCAGAGCATGGTGTTGTCACACACATAAATGTAAAAAGCAATTAGTGAGCACTTGTCTCCGTGAGAGACTGAACAGGACTAGGCACCAGCACACCTAGAAGAAGTCTAGCTGGGAGCAACCCACTGGGGAGGGATGAAGTGTTCTGCACTTTTCACCTCTCAGTTGCTCTTCAAAGGACAAGAATTTAGACTAGGCACAAACGGCCTTTCTGCTAGGATTACCCCTGGCCAGCCATATGGTGCTATCTTAGCTCTGCCCTGTCATCCTTAGTCACCGTGTCAAGGACAGTAGAACACCTTTCCAGTAGCCATTCTCCCTGCCTTTGTAGAGCCCACCTCTGGCATAGTGAAAATCAGAATCCATTTTCGCTCTCTGCTGCGGGGAAAAGACTGGAATTAAGCTCTGCCCAAAGTTGTTGAGTTATATGCACGCACTCACACAAACACATTTTTTTTTTTTTTAAGCCTGAGGCTTTTGTCAAGTGGCCAAATCTGACTATTAGTGTGACCTTAAATTCTTAGCCTACATTTTTCCACCCCCTTGGAATAAACCTCTGGCCATTAGGCCTAATCCTGTCATTTCTGTAGTCTTCAAAGACACTCTTTATAGTTAGTACCACATCTGGGTCTAAAGCTCATTTTTGCCCCTTCATTCTTTGCCAGGAGAGCTTCTTAGAGTTGTTGCTCTGCTGATTCACAACTGCCTGTAATGACCAGATGTAATGTCAGATGAGGGCCAGGCCACACTTATCACACTTTATAATTATTAATGCCTTTCGCTCATTCACAAAATCAAGGCATAAATCACAGCCAGCAGGGGTAGTTTGTTTTGATAATTCCTCTGACTCAAGGATGAATGATTTTCCTCAACTGTTTTATCTTCGTTTTCAGCAGGGATTGAACTTCACTTTTACCCATATCCTTGATCAGATACCAGAAGCTCCTTTTAGGCCATTGGTTTCATTTCTCAGTATTTTTAGTCCCAACAAGAGTCATTTCCTAGGTGTGACTCCTTGGGTTATAAGGGCCTGTGAAATTCAGATTCTGCTATATGACCTCTCTGTCAACTAGAATAAACTTGTTGTTAGGTCCTAATTTAGTCATACTTAGTACTGATGTTGGCCAGAGCACATCCTATAAAGGAGTTCTTCCTTTGTTCTCAATGGGAAGAATCTTTTATGTCTTTATTTAGAATCTGAAGACACTTAGAAAACACCAGGAGCCCTTTGTGACTTTAGTGTTTGTTTTAGTTACATTCATCCAACATTTATAGAGCACCTACAGTGTGCCAGGCAGTGGTATACCAAAGATGATTACGAGACAGAACTTCCCTCCAGAGAGCTTATAGTTTGATAGTACAGATGCACATGAGGAGAATACTTTAGCCTAAGATAGCAGGTGCTAAGATGGAAGTATGTGCAAATTCCAAATTTTATTTGGCGGTTGTACTGAGAGCTAAATATTTCTCCCTGTGCCTTCCTGTAAGGCAGTAGTAGTCCACTCAGTTTGTATCTTGTACAGACTTTTTCTCTGAGATCTCTAGCATCTCCTCCTGTGACTCTACACGCTTTCATAAAAAAATGATATTTGGTTGAAATTAGCCTTCCGTGGAAAACTTTAACCTTGTAATAATCAGTAGTCTTCTCCTTTGACCTCACTTCCTCCAGTCCTGTTGGCTCAGTTACGTCAGTCACTTACTCAACAATTGACAACAGCACTTCTACTGTTGGAGAAACTATTAAGCAGTTCACCAATGAGATTATTTACAGAAAATGTTGATATTCCTAGAAGCTGTTTCCAGTTCACTTCCTTCTTTCTAGTAGTGAAACGCCAAGCATCTTACTTTCTAATCTGGTTTTCCAAAACGAGTTGAGAAAGAGCACAAACATTAGTTTAGGGCTTACTGTGTGCCTGACAAAAAGCTAGGTACATTTCACATCTAGTTCTTGTAGGTAAGGTGCACATGAAGAACAGACTCTCAAAATATTAACTTGCTCAGGGTCCTACATTTTGTAAGTAAAACTAGCATTTGAACTGCCTTTCTGACTAAAGGCACTTGTGTTCTTGAAGATCTTCTTCCTATACCTGGAAGTCTGTAGACTGGATTATGCAACACAGTTTTCTAGGGACATGGTAGGATTCTTATGGTTGTAAGAGAACCAACATATATTACCTTAGGCAAAAAAGGGAATTTATTGGTTCATGCGACTGAAAATTCTAGTAGACCTGGCAAAATAGCAGTATCCAGGGGCTGAGGTGATATCATCATGGTTTTGAGGCTCTCTTGATAAGGCAGATAATATCACCACAGGAGGCTCAAGCTTAATAATCCCAGTAGAGAAATATAGTCAATTCCATGACTCTAACACAAATGTTCTAATAGGGACTTAGGGGCCAAAGTCATGAGCCCTGACCTCCAGTAGGCCCCACATGAGCCATATGGAAGGGGTTCCCCTCAGAGAACAGGAGTTACTATTATCAGAAGATCAGAAAAGGGATACTGAGTAGGAAAAGAGCAATTGATGTCCACTACAGGGTGGGAGTTTAATGCTCTAAATCTGTTGTTATGAGAAGTATTTTGTTTGGCTTACCCAGTATTTTGAAAAAAAAATAAACATTTTCAGGTAGTTTCTTCTAGGTATCTTGATCTCTTGGCTTCTCTTAAATGATGTGGAAACACAAGGCCAAATTCCCACATTATTGTTCTAACTGGCATTCCTTCTTTTATGGGCTCACTCCCCAGCCTGCTTCATTCATTCTCAATAATTGGCAAGGATCTCTGGGCATTTGAGCATGGGACCCTTGCTCTAAGCAGTGCAGATTACCAGTGCAGGTATCAGGAAGTGGAGCGTTAGTCCAGCCATAATTGTAGCTTCTGCTTAAGCCTCAGCCACATGTCATTTTATACTGAGATTCACTGTGTGTAATTATTTCTAAAAAAAAAAATTGTATTAAAAATACTAATTAGTTTTTTTCAATTACAGAATAAAATAGTTTATTGCAGCAGCCTAGATAATGTATGTATGTGTGTGTGAGTAGAGGGATGGTCTTTGCGGTTTGCAGGTGACAAGATTCTTGCAAGCAACCCAGCTTAATTGTAGCCAGCTGCCCATTTAAATATGCCTTTTCATGTTTGGGAATGCAGTTTTATCCTATTTAATAGATATTTAGATGACAAATTTCTTGTATTCTGTAAAAATGTACATCTATATTTTCCCGTAGGGAAGTAACAACCCATAGCCAGAAATACCAAAGCTGTTGCATTCTGTGAAGATTCCTGGCCACCCACATTTTGATATTGCAAAAGAGATATTATAAGCCCTTGTGCTTTATTTATGTTCACTGGGCATATCTATTATAGTTCTTTATTTGACAATGAATTATATAAATCGAGTGGCTAAGTGGAGGAGGGAGGAGCAAATAGAGCATTTTTGGAAAGAGTGAGGAAGAAGACTGAGGAATGCAGGGTGACTAACTGAAGAAAGAAAATATATTGCCTACAAGCTTTGCCCTTGGGAAAGATAATGCTGTTGGCAGGATGAAGAGGTATAAAATCTCAAGGAGAAAGAACTGACTTATGTAATAGAAAAATGTGGGATAGGAATTTGAGGAAAGAAGAGGCCAATTCAGACCAAGCAAGATCACTGCTTTTGTGTTTCTTCTTCAGGAGGCTGCCCCATTCTGGCTCTGTAGACCCATGTTACAGTGAATAAAATACCCAGAATTGAAATTGTTTGGTGACAGGAGTTGCATACCACCCACTCCCTATGTTCCTCATTCTTGTAAGTGTTTATTTAGGTAGATATGAATTGGTGGAGGAAGTATTTGAAATCCTCAGTACCTTAGCATTTACAAACGTGAAGGTTTTCCTGATAGTTATTTAATCTTTCATTTGTGTATTTGTCTTCTTTGCAAGTTTGCCAACACTAGGGCTGTGTTAAATGTCTTCGGACTCTGGTGAATCTTTACAGCCTATACAATATTTGTAGAATGGTAGTTTTAGGTCATGCAGGTGTTTTAAGGGTATGGCTTGATGTTCCGAATCTTGGATCCTATTTTTTTTATAGGGTACCTGTAGAATATAGTACTCCCTTATAATTCTTTTTATTTCTGTAAGGTTGGTAGCGATTTCTGATCTTTCATTTCTGATTTTAGTAATTTGAATGTAAAGAACCAACTTTTGGTTTGTTTCTCTTTTGTTTTTCTATTCTTTCTTTATTTACACTGACCTTTATTATGTCCTTCCTTCTTTGGGTTGAATTTAGTTTTTTTTTTTTTTTTCCTAGTTTCTTATGGTAGAAGATGAGATGATCGCTTTGAGTTGGTTTTTTTTTTTTCCCAGTACAGGCATTTACAGCTATAACTTTTCCTCTAAACACTGTTTTCACTGCATCCCATAAATCTTGGCATATTATATTGTTTTTACTTATCTCAAAGTGTTTTTAATTTCCTTATGATTTCTTTTTTGACCTATTGGTTATTAGGCACTGTGTTATTTGATTTCCATGAATTTGTGAATTCCCCAAATTTCTCTGTTATTGATTTCTAATTTCATCGCATTGTGGTTGAAGAATGTACTTTGTATGACTTCAGTCCTTTCAAATTTATTGAGACTTGTTTTACAGCCTAAGGTGTAGTATACCCTGGAGAATGTTCTGTGTGTATTCTGCTGCTATTGGGTGGAGTGTTCTTTAGATGTCTTTTAGGCTTAGTTTATGGTGTTATTCTTTTATTTCTATCTTCTGTATAGTTGTCGTATCCATTACTGGAAGTTGGAAAGTGAAGTCTTCATATATTATTAATGAATTGTGTATTTCTTCCTTCAGATCTGTCCGTTTTTGCTTCATGTAACTTGGGGCTCTTTTGTTAGGTGAATATATACTTATAATTATGTCTTCTTGATGGAGTGAATATATATCTTTCAAATACCCTTTCCTCATCCTATTAACGATTTTTGTCTGATACTGATAGCCACTCCAGCTCATTTTTGGTTACCGAATGTATGTATGGTGTGTCTTCTTTTCTTTCCTTTCCTTTTTATTTTCAGCATTTTTTTCTGTCTGATTCTAAAGTGTGTCTCTTGTAGACAGCATTTCATTGAATCATTTTTTTAATACTTTCTGCCAATCCCTGGCTTTTCTGTTTAATTTTTTTTAACGTTTATTAATTTTTGAGAGAGAGAGTGCAAGTGGGGGAGGGGCAGAGAGAGAGGGAGACACAGAATCTGAAGCAGGCTCCAGGCTCTGAGCTGTCAGCACAGAGCCGGACGCGGGGCTGGAACCCACAAGCTCTGAGGTCATGACCTGAGCCGAAGTCAGAGGCTTAACCAACTGAGCCATCCAGGTGCCCCTAATCCCTGCCTTTGATTGCAGTGTTTAATACTTTTAAATTTAATTACTGATAATGTAGAATATATATTGGCTATTTTGTTATTTTCTATATGTATTATGTCTTCTGTCTTTCCCTGTTTCTGTCTTCTTTTTGGTTGAATGTGCCATTTTAATTCCTTTGTCATTTTTGCTTTTTTTTTTTTTTTAAGTTTTTATTTTTAAGCAATCTCTACACCCAACATGGGTCTTGAACTCACAACCTCAAGGTCAAGAGTCGCGTGCTGTATAGACTGAGCCAGCCAGGTATGACTTTTTTTTTTCTTTTTGAGTTATTTTCTTAGTCCTTGTACCAGGAATCATTTAAAATAGCATGTTCTTGGGGCGCCTGGGAGGCTCAGTCGGTTGGGCAGCCGACTTCGGTTCAGGTCATGATCTCGCGGTCCGTGAGTTCGAGCCTTGCGTTGGGCTCTGTGCTGACAGCTCAGAGCCTGGAGCCTGTTTCTGATTCTGTGTCTCCCTCTCTCTGACCCTCCCCCATTCATGCTCTGTCTCTCTCTGTCTCAAAAATAAATAAACGTTAAAAAAAAATTAAAAAAATAAAATAGCATGTTTTTAAAATGTCTGTTAAACCTGTCATTGGGCATTCTTAGTGACAGTTTCTGTTGGTTGCTTTTTTTCCTTATGTAATGGCCATACTTTCTTGTTTCTTTGCCTATTTTTGTAATTTGTTGTTGAAAATTGGATGTTTTAAATAATATAATGTGGCAACTCTAGAAATCAGGTTGTTACTGCTGTTTGTGTTCTTTTGTGTTTAGTGACATTTCTTAACTAATTCTGTAAAATCTGTATGCTTTGTCCATGTAGCTGCTGAAGTCTCAGGTTGATTAGCTGAATGGTCAGCTAATGATTAGACAGGAAATTCCTTGAATGCCTAAATCAACAAGCCTCCCAGTCTTTGCTGATGGACTCTGTGTGTGTGTATGTGTGTGTCGGAGCATGCTTCCAACACTCAGCCAGGCAGTTAACAACCCTGCCTTAGCTTTCACTGACTGCTTGTGCAAAGCCTCGAGTTCAGCCTCAGGTTAGAGCTTAGGGCCTTCTCGGGTCTTTCCTGAACGTGTGTACCATGTTATACATTCATGGCCTTCTGGACTCCCATGAATATGTTGGTGCCTTTCAAAGCTCTTATGTATATCTCATTCCCTTTTTCCACTTTTTTTGGTTAGCTTGTTGTTTGTCCCACTTGTTCTTTACCACTTCAGACAGCTACAGAATTACCAGTTGTCTGTAATTGTTTTTGACAAAGACTTTTCACTGGGCAAACTCAGAGTTAGGTTAAATACAGACAGCCTTGCAAGTTGTAGAAAGGGGAATAGGAACGGTGCAAGTTAAGATCACACAAAGTGGGGCACCTGGGTAGGTCATTCAGTTAAGTGTCCAACTTTGGCTCAGATCCTGGTCTTGAGGTTCGTGAGTTCGAGTGCCACGTCGGGCTGTCAGCATGGAGTCTGCTTCAGATCATCTGTATTCCTTTCTCTCTGCCCCTCCCCTGCTTGCACATGCACTCTTTCTCTCAAAAATAAATACAAAAAAAATTTTTTTTAATTAAATCAAATCACACAATACTTGTTCTTATCAAGATATCACTACTTTTTAAAAATAAACATTCCTTGGATTATTTCAAGTTTTTGGTTAACTTCCAGAATTATGAAAAAGTTGATTCTAAAACTTTTTGTCAGTTTTCTTGTTGCCTTTATGGAGTAGGGAATTTTCAGAGGTTCTTAGACCACTATTTTTGCTGATGTACACCTGTGGAATATAGGAAGAGTACTGAACCTGAAATTAAGGTCCCATTTTTCAACTTAGTATCTTTTGGTTTTGAGCTGGCCAGTTGGCCCATGGGCATATTATTACCTACCTCTCAGACTTACTGTAGGGATTAAATGAAATAATGCATTTAACAATATATTGGATAAAAACGAATCTGTAAATCACTGTCAAAGGGGAGGACACATAAGGCGTTTAAAAGGCAAAAAATGAAGAAAAGATTGTATCATTCAAGTTTTGCTTATGGAAGCAGAGCTACTTTGAGTAGTTTTGGGAATAAGGGGCTTACGAAAGGAGTTAGATCTTGCACAGATGTGGGAAAAGCCGAGAAACAAAGGTGTGGAGGAGGGAATAGAAGGACCAGGGCAAAAATCATTTATCAGTCCACTTGAGGCACTGGCACGAGTGGACAAGTCAGAACTTACCAGGGAGTCTGAGAAGCTGAGTACTTCCAGCCGTGAAATGGGAGCGTGAAGGAGGAGCTTGTGGAGAGACCTGTGGAAAGCTGTTGTCTGTATGTGGCTCCCAGCCCTGGGGTCCACGGTGAAATGTCTGCCGGCCGTCCTGGAGCTGCTGTTGGTTGGCAGGGCCCGCAGTCAGAGGCACAAGCTGGATGCAGAGAGCAGAGGACAAGCGGGGGTCTGCAGGACATCTCTGCATCTTGTCTGACACCGTACTTAACCATGACCACCTTCCAAGAGTAAAAGCTGTTGCTTTACTTCTGCCTTTCACATCCCCACCAAACTCCCCCTCTGACCAGCTCTAATGCAAAATTGGAAGGGAAAGGAATTTTAGGAAACACATTTTAGTTTCCAGCTGAAGCAACTTGACATCGCAGTGCATATGACCCGGCAGTGGGTTAGCCCTTTGGCTTGGGGGTTTACTTATTTGGAAAGTTCCAAACTACTACTAACAGGTACAGAGTATTTTTTATATTATGTTATGTAAAGAAGAGTTTTTGACTTGGGGAAACTTACAGTTTCTTCGAAAGAGGCTGAAATATTGAAGCATTCTTAAAACATATGAGAAGAAAAGCAACTAGAAATACATATTTATTTTCCATATCTTGCTTTATTGAGATGAGTTCCTTAAAGGCAATATATCAAATGAATTTTTGTAAATTGAACATTTTCTAATAACAAGTTACAGCATCAGGAATATGATCATTTCCACTTGGTTTTTGGTTGACATCGGCACACCATTTGTCTGAGTTTTGGAGTATTATTAGCATGATGTCATCAAGGTCCTAGATTGATGAGGTCTAATGAGATGGTGAGACAGTCAAGGTCCTTGCAGACTAAATTATACCAGAAAAGTGTACTTCTCTCTGTGCTAGTGAAAGCCCACTACATCTGATGTTGTCTGGCTATTAGGTAGAGAAAAATATATTTACTGTATCAGTACCTGCTTATCATATGTCAGGGGGTGTGATTATTTGCTCCAGGAAAGAGATCATGTCTGGAACAGTAGGTATAATTAGAGCCACCATTATATTAAGTTTGTAATAATCTGACATTTTCCAGGACCCATCTATATTCTGCTCAGTTTAAATGGGTCAGTTAAACTGCCTACACTCACACACTTTGCAGTATCTCTCACGTGTTTGAGAGTGGCACACATTTCTGTAGTTTACATAGATATGCAAAGGTGCTTTGGGTTTTCTCTTAAGGGGGAGAGTAAGCTTGGGGCTTTCACCTGGCACTTTATTCTGCATTAGTCCTCAATGAAGGCTCTGCTGGTTGTTGGATATATCTAATTCAACTATGTATTCAAGAAGTAGGGAGGTAACCACTGGGTGGGTCCAGAGACTTACCAGGCCTACCGTGGGATAGACTCACTCCCATAAACCCACTAACTCATCATGGTAATATTCTGGGTCCCAGAGGATTATCATTAACTAAGAACCAATCAACCTTGAAAAGACAGGTACAGTATTTCTTTCCCTCCAGGATAGAATTACCCGGCAAATGTTAAAGGTACGTCTTTGAGGGGGCCACATGAGGGACTCAGTCAGTTAAGCGTCCTACCCTTGATTCTAGCTCAGGTCATGATCTCATGGTGCATGGGATCGCGCTCTGCATCAGTCTTTGCGCTGACAGCACTTTGTCCTGTTCTCTGTCTCTCCCTGCATTCGCACACTCTTTCTCCGCCACTCCTCTCTCAAAATAAATAAACTTTAAAAAAAATGTTATGTCTTTGGGGAAGACAAGGGAAGAATTATGGTATATGCTAGTTATATTATAGTGGGGTCCTTCCTCACCGGTATTGACTCCTTCATTCCTTCCTTCCTCCTTTCCTCCCTCCGTCCCTCCCTTTCTAATTTTTAAAAAATGTTTATTTTTTTGGTAGTGCAAGTAGGGAAGGGGCAGAGAGGGAGACAGAGGATATGAAGCAATCTCTGAGCTGAGAGCAGCAGCCCAATGCGGGGCTTGAACTCACAAACCACGAGATCATGATCTGAGCCAAAGTCAGATGCTCAACCGATTGAGTTACACAGGTACCCCTCTGATTTTTTTTAAAGAGGCTCTGACTGTGAAATGACTCCAGGATAGGCATCGGGTGAGAAACAATGTTTTAGCATGGTGACCTGGGTCAGATGTCTGACCCCAAACCTAGGTTTTTTTTTTTTAAATGTTATGTAGATCAAGTTTGGACTTAGGTGTACATCTCATTTGGCCTTAAGGCTTCCTGGTGAGTCAGCAACCACCTAAGATCCATGCTAGTTGCACTATTGTAATTATTACTCTGGCTGTTCCTGTTGCAAATAACCATGCTCCTCTTACTTCTGAGGGGTTGAGTGCCATCAGCTGGTCTCTGTTACCTTGGATTCTAATCATCCCCTGAAATCCGGAAGCTCATTTCAACTGAAGGACCTCCCAAGTGTTCCCCCCAGCTTACAGGACATCTATAGCACTTTTAAGGGATGCTAATACTGCCATATACAATGTATTTCTCAAAGTTAAGATGAAAAGAATATCCGCTGGGCCCTCTTGGAGGAGATTGGGATGGGTGAACAGGTTGCAAATAATAAATTGACAACAACTTTTTCTTCCTAAGTTGTTAGATTCTTTCCTTCACATCACACCAAGGAATTTCTGGCATCTCAACTTAGTTTTGGCCACTTTTTTTTTTTTTTCTTCAGTTTTGGCCACATTTGAGTCCAGGTTTTAGCCAAGCAATTGAGCAAATAATTGAGAGCCATCCCAAGCTGCTTGAGTAGTTAGCCTTATGAATCAAATAGTACTGATGAGTACCTAAATTCAGCTGATTAAAATTGTGATCCGCTTTGTCTATGGTCTGTCACCCTTAGAATCTCTTTTTCCATATGGTCCAAGATTTTCCCCCTCTAGAAAGTAAATACAGTCTTGCAGTTCTCTTTGTGTATAAGTGTATTTACATGAGTGGAGGCAGTAAGGGATGGAAGGGGTCAGCGATGAGGAGAACTGGCATTCTCTTGCAAGGTACTTCCCTGAGGTACAGTCATTATACTGTCTTTTTTGTTTTTTTAATGCTTTTTTTGAGAGAGAGAGAGAGAGAGCATGAGCAGGGGAAGGGCAGAGAGAGAGAAAGGGAGACAAAGAATCTGAAGCAGGCTCCAAGCTGTCAACACAGAGCCCGATTTGGGGCTCGAACTCATGAACTGTGAGATCATGACCTGAGTCGCAGTTGGACGCTTAACTGATTGAACCATCCAGGCGCCCCGGTCATTGTATTGTCTTTAAGCAAGGTAGCACTAGTGTTAACAGGTAGGGGAGGACTGCCTCTGCTGGCATAGGAAACTCAGTAGGGTTTGGAGGTTTCTATTTTCAGAATCATCCCGCATGTCCTTATTTAAATTCTTGGGTCTTGCTCCTTCATGGTCAGTGCCCTCTTCTCCTGGCCATGATGCCAGGAGATGATGGAGTAAGTGGTGCTTACTTGATGATGATGAAGTAAGTGATACTAGAGTAACCCTCTCGTTTTAAACAATCATTGCAGTTATTATTGCTAAGAACCAAACCACATCAAAACTTTAGTGTCTTAAAACAATAAGAATCATTTGTTTATCTTGCATTGTTTCTGTGGAACAACTTTAGGAAGGGCTTGACTGGGCCACTTGTGATGTGAGAAAGGTGAGGTGATATAACAGTAACTCTAAATGAACTTTGATAAATTGAAGATGTGCATGATTACCTCTAGAGCAATCACTCAAAAATAATAAAATGACGGGGCACCTGGGTGGCTCAGTCAGTTAAGCGTCCAACTTTTGATTTTGGCTCAGGTCATGATCTCAGGGTCGTGAGATTGAGCCCTGTGTTAGGCTCCATGCTGAGCATGGAACCTGCTTAAGATTCTCTCTCTCCCTCTCCCTCTCCCTCTCCCTCTTCCCATACCCCATGTACACACATATTTCCTCTCTCTTTCTCTCTAAATAAATAAATAAATAAATAAAATGATGTGTGGTTAAAAGGCAATAGAGGAAATAAAACAAATGACTAAAACATATTTGATTAACCCAGTGAGATGCCTTCATTTGCACATAGACCTAGTGAAACTGAGTTTGTCCTGTATTCAGAATTCACGTAGCAGCAATGTCTACATCCGAGTTTTGGCTATAGTACCTTGGCAGCTACGAGGAAAAAGAAATTCTTTGAGGCAATCATAGAAATAACTTGCTTCTCTGAACTTGAGGATTTAAAACACTGAATGTCATTTTCTTTCTTTGTGCTATTTGGTGAAATTAGAAGCCACCAACCTACCTCACAGCCTGGTATCTTCAGTGTCCTATCACTTAATTCACAGAAGCCTTTTTTTTTTTTATAATTTAAATTTTAGTTATTTAACACAGAGTGCAATATTGGTTTCAGGAGTAGAATTCAGTGATATATCACATACAACACCTAGGGCTTATCACAACAAGTGCTCTCCTTAGTACCCATTACCCAGGGCACCTGGATGGCTGGTTGGTTAAGCGTCCAACTCTTGATTTTATCTCAGGTCATGATCTCACGGTTCATGAGTTCGAGCTCCACATCAGGCTCGAGCTGGAATTCTGTCTTTCTCTCCTTCTCTCTCTGCCCCTCCCCCCACTTCCACGCACAGTCTCTTGCATGCTCATTCTCAGAATAAATAAACTTAAAAAGATACCCATCACCCATCTAGCCTGTCTCTCACCCACCTCGCTCCATCAACTCTCAGTTTGTTCTTTATCATTAAGAGTCTCTTGGGGTTTGTTTTCCTCTCTCCTCTCTCCCTGCTTCCCATATGTTCATCTCTTTTGTTTCTTAAATTCTGTATATGAATGAAATCAAATGATATTTGTCTTTCTCTGATTGACTTATTTTGCTTGACATAATACATTCTAGCTCCATCCACATCGTTGGAAATGGCAAGATTTCATTCTTTTTTGATAGTTGAATAATATTCCATTGTGTGTGTGTATGTGTATATATATAAATATATATGTGTGTATACACACACACACACACCACATCTTCTTTATCCATTCATCAGTCGGTGGACATTGGGGCTCTCTACATAGTTTGGGTATTGTTGATAATGTTGCTATAAACATCAGGGTGCATGTACCCCTTTGAATCTGTATTTTTCTATCCTTTGGGTAAATACCTAGTAGTGCAATTGCTGGATCATAGGGTAGTTCTATCAGGAACCTCCATACTCTTCTACAGAGTGGCTGCACCAATTTGCATTCCCACCCACAGTGCAAGAAGGTTCCCCTTTGTCTGTGTCCTTGCCAACACCTGTTATTACTTGTGTTGTTAATTTTAGCCATTCTGACAAGTGTGGGGTGGTATCCCATTGTGGTTTTGATTTGTATTTTCCTGATTAGTGATGTTGAGCATCTTTTCATGTGTCAGCCATCTGGATATCTTCTTTGGAAAAGTGTCTATTTGTGTCTTCTGCCCATTTCTTCACAGAGTTATTTTTTGGGTGTTGAGTTTGTTCTTTATTGACTTTGAATACTAACCCTATGTCATTTGCAAGTATCTTCTCCCATTCGGTTGGTTGCCTTTTAGTTTTGCTGATTGTTTCCTTTGCTGTGCGGAAGCTTATTATCTTGATGAAGTTCCTATACACAAAACCTTACATTAGGTAGGAGCTTTATTCTAAGCTCCCACAGGTGATAATTTAAGAAATTCTTTCATCACTGGATATCATGGACCACCAGTGCCCGACCCTGTCATGATCACTGCTTCCTCATGCCTTCAGATCCAACCACATCAGATAACTAATCACAAATTTTTATTTTCTGCAGGGGCAGCCTTCTGAATTGCTGGGAGGGTTTGGGTTTCAAGTTTCAATGCCATATTGCCAGGAGAAGTGCCTTCAACTACACTATAAGATCATGTCAGCAAAAATTCCACTGTGGCTACAGTCTGTTACGTGTAATTTGGTTGAATACATATATGTGTATATGTAAATATACCTGTGTTGGGTACTTATATAAACAACCTTATAAAATTATGGTTAGAATAGTAATAACTATTGTATCATTGTAGAGGTTTCACATGAATTATATTTTAAAATTTCGTATGTATTTTGGCTATTTGGGATTTATAACTCTTTTTGCTTAGAAACTGTTTTATAAATTCCGGTTCCACTTTCAGACCAGGCCTAAAAAGCAGAAATGCAGATAGGGCGCCAGGGTGGATCAGTCGGTTGAGCATCCAGCTTCGGCTCAGGTCATGATCTCATGGATTGTGGGTTCGAGCCCCATGTCAGGCTCTGAGCTGTCGGCACAGAGCCTGGAGCCTGCTTCGGATTCTGTGTCTCCCTCTCTCTCTGCCCTTCCCCACTCATAGTCTGTGTGCCTCTCTCTCTCAAAGATAAACATTAAAAATTAAAAAAAAAAAAATAAATGCAGAGAAGCTAGCATCCAAAGACACTTTTATAAGCATAGTCGTCTTTTAGAATGTTTCCCAAAAATTAGACTAGTTAAGAATTCTAGCTGGATGCGGCCTAAAGCAAATCAAATACATCCACTTTGAGATTGCCAGCTGTGTCAATTAAGGAGTCTAAAGAATCAATTTAGCTTCTTGAGGATGGCTTCCCAGATATCGACACCCATTGTGGCCATCCATGGCTGTCTTGGCATCTTGGGTGACTCCACTGCTATTTATAGGAAGGTGTTTGCATGTAAGGATGGGACGTGGAAGTAGAGCCGCTGCCATGCTGTTGAGACTGATCAGAAACAAGGGGTAAGGGACACGGGCCAGGGAAGCAGAGTAGTGGTAACAAGTACAGAATTAGCTTAGCCGATGAGGCGAATCTGAATTGTGCACATAGGAGAATATTACCCAGGCTTGTGCAGTGTTCTGAGGATGGTCTTTAATTGCTAAACTGAAGGGACTGTCTGGAAGCAGACAGGCCTCCTGTTGGCAAGTTTTATCTGTGAGATAAACAATGACTATTAAATTGTACCCCCTCCTTCTTTTATAAATGTTTCAGCGATCCTGGGCTCCCTGAGCAGGCCATTTTAAAAAAGGAAAAACAGGGGCGCCTGGGTGGCGCAGTCGGTTAAGCGTCCGACTTCAGCCAGGTCACGATCTCGCGGTCCGTGAGTTCGAGCCCCGCGTCAGGCTCTGGGCTGATGGCTCAGAGCCTGGAGCCTGTTTCCGATTCTGTGTCTCCCTCTCTCTCTGCCCCTCCCCCGTTCATGCTCTGTCTCTCTCTGTCCCAAAAATAAATAAACGTTGATAAAAAAGGAAAAACAAAGCAGACTAAACTAAATAACTAAACTAAACTTAAGAAACATACCCTTGCATTGCCATTGAGTAGAGGTGAACTAAAGACGCTGCTCTCACAGTCACAGTGGTGACAGCTGGAGTGGGGAGCTTCTGGAGAGTCCAGTGAGTCCTCCCAGTATCGTGGAGTAAGCTTCCCCTTGGTGCCTTTCTTTCCTGGAGGATTCCAGATGCCAGTAAAGCAGCACTCTCTTCTTACTTCCTGTTCCTCTCTTTTACCTGTACCATATCTGTTTTCTGTTGTTTTCAGCCTTTGTCCTAGATGCATGAAATCAACAGGTCATCTCAAACTTTGAAAATAAAAATTTGGGTCCTGTGCGATTAAAGATGTTTATGTGCTAAAAAAAAAAAAAAAAAAAAAAAAAAAGCCATTAGTCACTATAAGCTAATTCACTTACTTCTGTTGTCATTTCTAGGCAGAAGAAATCCTCAGGCAAGAGCTGGAGAAGAAAGAAACGCCAAGTTTGTACTGCTTGCTCGGAGATGTCCTTCGAGACCACGCTTGCTATGAGCGGGCCTGGGAACTGTCCCGCCACCGCAGCGCTCGGGCTCAGCGCTCCAAAGGCCTTCTTCATCTGCGGAACAAGGAGTTTAGAGAATGCGTGGAGTGCTTTGAGCGCTCGGTGAAGATCAATCCCATGCAGGTTAGACAGTTTGGAAAGCCCACCTGCTCTGGGCGCTTCTGTTTCTCTTTGGTTTGGTGTCTTACCAGGATGAGTGAGCACCCATCTTCTGCCCACGTGCTTGGTGAGCTGTGTTTGCAAGCCGAGAGCTGAGTCTCCCACGCTTCTGGCTTGTCATGGGAAATGCTGCTTTTCTCTTACTTACTTTCTGCTGTGTTTCTGTTATTTACTTTTCGGTTTTATTTTGTTATTTCTTTCTTTAAACTGTCCTTAACCCAAATACAGCTAGGAAAATTAGGTTTTGTTTTCAGCAGATATGTTAGGGAGAAATAGAGGAGAGTCAGAATTGCACACACTATAGGACTGTGCAAAGAATTGTTGGAATCAGCAAGGAGAGCAAAACTGATATAAATAGGGTAACATCTAGAATGGATTCTTGATCATTTAAGAAAAAGTATATTTACAGACACATAAATTTTTTTTTTTAAGGTTTGAAAAAGTAATACAAAAAGTCTGGATCGTTAAAATAAGTGACAAGCAGGGCACCTGGGTGGCTCAGTTGGTTAAGCATCTGACTCTTAATTTCAGCTGAGGTCATGATCTCGTGGTTCATGAGAACGAGCCCCTCATGGGGCTCTGCACTGATAGTGAGGAGTCAGCTTGGGATTCTCTCTCCCCCTCTCTCTCTGCCCCTCCCCTGCTTATGTTGTCTCTTTCAAAATAAAGAAATATTTAAAATAAGTGACAGGATAAATCCACAGGAGAGGACTAAGTTTTGAAGGGAAGAAATTGACCATACTTTGTACTTAATGACACTCAGTTGGCAAAATGATTTTATTCTCAGAAATGGTCTTTGTTTTTTTTAAACCGTACTTTATGACTGCTTTCCTGTTTCACCAGTCAGAGGCACACATAACTGTCAACCATGGGTCCTGACAGACATGCACGCTGACTTGGTAACATTCTGGTTAAAACACTAATTTGTAATCAGCTGCTAATGGTTACTGAATACTTACTATGAGCCAGATATGTTGGGCATTTTGCCAATATTTGAACCCAAGACAGATGGACCCCAGAGCCTGTGTTCTTTTTTTTTTTTAATTGTGGTAAAAAAAAAAAAAAAAAAAAGCACATAACATAAAATTTACCACCTTAACCATTTCTAAGTGTTCAGTTCAGTTGTGTGAAGTTTATTCTTGTTGTTGTGTAACCACCACCACCGTCCATCTCTACAACTTTTTTTATCCTGCAAAACTAGAAATTTGTACCCATTAAACAGTAACTCCCTATTCTCCCCTTTCTTTAGTCCCTGGCAACCATTCTGCTTTCTGTCTCTATGAATTTGACTATTGTTGGCCCCTCGTATGAGTGAGTCATACAGTATTTGTCCCTTTGTGACTAGCATATCTCACCGAACATCATGTCCACGTTGTAACCTGTGTCAGAGTTCTGTTCCTTTTTCAGGCTGAGTGGTATTCCATTGTATGTATATGCCACACTTTGTTTATCTGTTTGTCTGAGGCTGGACACTGGGTTGCTTCTGTCTCTAGGCTATTATGAATAGGCTGCTATGAACGAGTGTGGGCAGAGATGATCATGTTTTGAACTGGGTAGATTTGGGGCATATCTCTTATATGCAAAAAATTGGAAGTACATTTTTGAGCTAATCACTTGTTTTCTTCACTCTGGGTAATGAATACAGTGAGAACCTTCCAAATCAGCTGACTGGTAAAGAAAATCCGGAGAAGAGATTATCAGCAGAAATTAACAGGTGCATTTGGCAGAAAGGATATTTAAAGTATTGTCAGAGTTGGTTTTTATTGACAACTCACTCGAACTGAATGGTCAACTGGCAAGGATTTTGCCCCCCAGGGGACCTTTGGCACTTGGTGAAGTGAAGGGGACTGCTACTGCCATCTAGTGGGCAGAGTCCGAGGCTGCTGCTAAACATCCCATAATGAACAGGACAGCCCCCCAACGTAAAGAATTATCAGCCAAAATGTCTGTAGTGCCAAGGTTGACAAACCCTGCACTAACTTGATTATCACTAGATTTTTTTTTCCTTTAAAAAAAAAACAACTCAATATTGTGTTGTTAAATTTTTACTTTACTCTTATGGAAAATTGTGTCCTTATCCTTGTTTATGTTAGTACCCCTGCCTAAGATTTGCCTAACCTCAGCCGCTGGAAGGAGTGAGGAAAATAAACTCCCTCCCTTAGCGTCCGTAGTCTAAGTTGTATCAGTGGCATGCACCTGATGGATGTGGGTTATTCTCTCAAGCGCACAGTCTCTTCCCAACAGATTGGCATTCATGTTTTCCTCTTGCCCCACTGGCTCCTCCTTCTCAGTCTTGGCGGCTTCCTAGGCTTAGTCCTTGGGCCTCATCTCTGTCTACACCAGCTTCCTGGATTTCATCTGCTCCCATAGGTTTGATACCGTCTATACACCGACAACTCCCAAAAGTGGGTTTCAGGGTTTGTCCCCTGAACTTTAGACCCCTGTGTCTAACTGCTTCCTCAGTCTCTCCATTTATTACTCCAACTTAACATTTACAATACCTGAGATACTCCCTTCCTGAAGACTTTTGTCCCCAAGGTCATCCCCTTCCTAAATTACTCTGACTGGTCTTCCTGCCTCTATCAATCCCTAGTCTCAAAGACCATCCAAATGGGTCCTTTTTTTTTTTTTTTTTTTTCTAAATCTTTATTTATTTTTGGGAGAAAGAGAGACAGAGTGTGAGTGGGGGAGGAACAGAGAGAAGGGGAGACAGTATCCGAAGCAGGCTCCAGGCTGTAGCTCTCAGCACAGAGCCCAGTGTGGGTCTTGAACCCACGAACCGTGAGTTCATGATCTGAGCCGAGGTCGGACGCTTAATGGACTGAGCCACCCAGGCACCCCCAAATGGGTCCTTTCAAATGTGAGTCCAATATGTCATTCCTCTGTTCCCTCCCCTAGAGGTAGCAGGCAGAATCCCTGAGAGGCTCTCTCCCAGCAGAGTGCCTCCCATTCTTCCCCCTCAACTCACTCCACCTCAACTTCCCCCTCAACTCACCTCTTTCTTCTTCCCTGAATATTCCAGGCACATTCCTGCCTCAGGGTTTTAGCACTTTGATCTCCCTCTGCCTGGATGTTCTTCCAGATATCTGCATACCTCACTCCGTTACCTCATTCAAATCTTTGCTCAAATGTCACTTGTTCAGAGAAGCCTTCCACAATCATTCTGTGTAAAAGCATAGCCCACCTTCCACCCCACCTTATACTCCTTACTTTCTTCTCTGCTTTTTCTCCAGAGCATTTAGCACCTTCTAATATTTTTACAGCTTACTTTAAAAAAAAAAATGCTATGTCCCCTTCCCTAGAATATAAGTCCTATGAAGGCAGAAGTTTTTGTCTTTATGGTTCGTTTATATTTTCCTGGTGCCTGTAACAGTGCCTAGCACATATTGGGATTCAATAAATATTTGTTGAGTGTGCGAATACATAATATCTTTAACCAATTAGTCAATCAAACTATATACTAATTGTCTGCTGTGTACATAGCACTGAGTCAGAGGACAAAGCAGTAGCAGCAGCTCGCCAGATAGGCTTGTTTGTACCCCCTGCTACAGTCTAGTGAAGCTAACATAGGCAGAACCAGCCAATAGTATGAGGCATCAAAGAAATACCAAGTGCGTTATTTGTAAAGCACTGGTTACCTAGAGGTCAAAGAGATAGTAGAGATCGGATGGTAGATAGTGAAGATAGGATGTTGAATTTGGCTTTGAAGGACAGATAGTACTTGGATAGACCAAGAGGAGGGCGGTGGAGAGGGCATTCCAGGCAGGTGAACAGTATGAGCAAAGCCCTGGAAACCGAAAGAGAAGGGGTGCGTACATGTTTGTGTTGGAGGAACAGAGGAGTTAGAGAGTAGGCTAATAGGGGGAACAGAGGAGTCAGTGAATAGGCTGGTTTTGTAGAGTAAAAGGAAATAGGGCGGTTCCAGTGGGAAAGTTGGAGCGGAGCCAGCTTATGAAAGGTCTTAAATGTGAGGTTAAGCTCTTTGGCTTTTTATTTGGCAGATAGGGAGCCGCTGAAGGACCGGTTTGTGTTTGGCTTTGTTTTGAATGAAGGAATGTGGTATGCGTGGAGGTAATTTAGTCTTATTGTTTGGGAAGCGCTGTGGCCTTGGAAGATACTAGATGTAGACAGGTTTGGGAGACCAGCACATGTCTAGCCTGACAGTTATCAGTATGGCAGGGGCGATAGGAAAGGGGATGGATGTGAGGGAATTTGCAAGGGAGGACTTGACAGGAGTTGATGGTCTCATTATATAATTTTGAATTAATTACTTAGCAAGACAAAGAAATGACAATTGCTCAAAGCAGCATCACAATACAAACAGATGTTATGTGAGGATATTTTGCAGTTTGTCATATGGATCCAATTCAGGCAGGCTGTGAGCCATGCCAAAATATGCAGGCATTTGATGCTAACTTGTACAGAACTACTACAAGATACAAACTTGGACTCCATAGACATTGGAACTTGGGATCCAAGTTTGAACCGTGTCTAAGAAGGGAGAGCTCCTACATGCTGTCGTCTCCTTTAAGTCTTGGAATGGAAGGAAAATAGAACGGAATTTAATTTAAAAAATAGGGATTTAAAAAAATGTATTCTCTTCTTTCAGACATTTCCAAACAGGTTTAATAACAAAATTTAAGCAGAATGAGAGTGATATTTGGATGGCTTTTGTGCACTGTAATGTCTTTCTGAAACCAAATTGGTATAAAAATAGAAGTGTTTGTTTTATATCAGGGAGTGTCTGCAAAACCAAACGCACTGTCTGCGGAATATTTGTTAGAGAACCAGAAGACATGTGCACTGTTTACATTTGTGCTTCTGAGATTGCCAGCTATTGTTCCCTTCGACCTACCCGTTTCATTTCCCCACGCAAGTTCTGAAACTAAAATTCAACCTTACACTTGACTTTGTGGGCTGTTGGAAGGTGAAGAAGGTGGGAGAGAATAGTAACCAAACCTCCCAAACAGGATCTCACAGTCTCAGGACCCGAATTAAAATAGAAATCCTTATGTCTACTTATTATTCCCATTGTCCCCTACTCTTATGTAAAAAGTAAAAACAAGGAAATTGCTCAGATATCAAACCAGTATGTGTAGCATTGAAAAAGGAAAATGTCACTTCCTATTATTTTTTCTGCTCTCAGCACACATACTAGATTCCTTTTCTTTTGTCTGTCCCTTTCCAGGGCACGCCTCCCCCCTCCCCCCATTTATTTTCCCCGAACCCTCCTCTTCATTGAACTGGTCACCCACCTTTGTAAGGTTACGTGATATAACTGCAGGGTAAATACCCGAAGACATGTATGGCCAGAAGGGCCATGTTGGGAGGAGGTGGGCAGTCACTGTGGACTGACCACATCAGGAAAGGCTGTGCTGGAGATGGTGCAGGAGTGAACGCAGGTGTGCACCGAGGGCTGGAAGGTAAGTGTTCAGAAGGGAACTGGCGTCCCAGGTTAGAAGAGCACGAGGAAAGCCATGGATTTGAGTGTTCACTAAACATAAGTGGCCAGGTTATGCCTGTTATCCTGGAAACCCATCGTGTTTAGTGTTTGTCTCAAGGTTTTTCATTTTTAAATGAGGTGTTATTAATTGTTGCATAAAAAGCAGAGTGGGTTTTCATAGACATCCTCTTTGTTCTTCCCTCTTCTGCCGTAGTTTCGTGTAGTATCGTACTCGATGCATGTGCAGAGGACAGAGCTCCCACTTTCCAGTGCTAAAATCTGAACAATGACCAGTAACAGCCTGTGTCTTTTTTTTCCAACCCTTTCCACACACAACTTACTAACCTGACCCTTCCAAGGACAGTACACAGGATGCTCGCTGATAAAGCCTCCTGTGCTTGCTCACAGAGTCTGGGAACAGCCACCTCCTTCAGGTCCGGGGTGCTGGTAGGAGAAATACTCACACCAGTGTCTTTGTAAGCCCCCTTGTATGTATCAGACATTTGTGCCAAACTGCGGCCTGTGCGATGCATGACGTTGCCTGGCTACCAGTTGGCAGGATTAATGGGAAATGTGGGGAATCATGGACTAGATGTATGGGGAGCAGAGCCGAGCAGGCCTGCCATAAATAAAGCACATGGGGAATAGTCTGAATTCTCTTGCTACAGTGGTTTGATCACTTATTGTATGGCCTAAATGTACCACTATTTGTATATTACATTGCTTGGTAACTTTTATATAGTTTATAGTAAACCCTTTGGCAGCATTCATTTCCAAAAAGCAAACAAATCAAAAAGTGTGTTAGAGGACCATAAGGAACTCAATTCTCGTTTGTCAAGAGAGCTAATGAATGTACAGGTTGTACAACATTTACCCTCCACTTCAGGGGCTGTGGTGATATCACTAACGGGAAGACCTAAATTTGTTGAAGAAACATTAGCATTTACATCAAAAGTTAGTAGTAGTTGTTTTTCTTTTTTTTTAAAGTCACGTCCAAAGATGATGATTTAATATGAAGCTATAGAAGGTGCATTTTCATGGCATTTTGTGAGGCTTGACTTTTCATTTGGAGCAAATGAAAATGAGCAGAAATGGTTTATAAGATTGGTCCATCGCACATTTTCTTGTATGTGTATGAAAAGTGAGATCACAGGTGCTAATGTGCTTGCTCTCTTAGGTGAAGTAGCTCATTACCAATTGAATTCACCGGTTTGGCATCAGTGACATCAGATGCTTCAAATAGAAAAGTTATTAATTCTGTTCTCATAATGGTTTAATTTTTTTCACCTAGTTAGTGGATTCAGAATAAAATTCTTGGAAATTCATTCTCTCAGAGGTGAAACATCTCACATTATTCTGAATGCCATTGTACATTCAATTAAAAAGTTAAACATAACAGATAAAAGTCTTACTTTTAGTGGTGGTAATACAGTTATCAATTTTGGTGGAACATGGCAACATGGTTAAAACCGTCTTCTTGGGGCGCCTGGGTGGCGCAGTCGGTTAAGCGTCCGACTTCAGCCAGGTCACGATCTCGCGGTCCGTGAGTTCGAGCCCCGCGTCGGGCTCTGGGCTGATGGCTCAGAGCCTGGAGCCTGTTTCCGATTCTGTGTCTCCCTCTCTCTCTGCCCCTCCCCCGTTCATGCTCTGTCTCTCTCTGTCCCAAAAATAAATAAACGTTGGAAAAAAAAAAAAAAAATTAAAAAAAAAAAAAAAAACCGTCTTCTTGCTGAATTAAGAAAACCTGTGACGTGTAAACATACTTGGGTTTGATTGTGATGGGAGACATAATGTGGTCCAAAGAGGCTTCTACTAATGGAAATAAAAACTGGCTGTTGTCATTTATAATTTTTTTTTTTTTTTTTTTTGAGAGAGAGCGATCGAGAGCAAGCAGGTGCGAGCTGGGAGAGGAGCAGGGGAGAGAGAGAGAATCCCAAGCAAGCTCCATGCTCAGCACAGAGCCCAATGTGGGGCTTGATCCCATGACCCTGGGGTCATGACCTGAGATAAAATCAAGAGTTGGATGCTCAACCAACTAAGCCACCTGGGCACCCCTACAACTATTTTTATATACACCATTGGGTAATTGAATTATAAGATTCTTGTGACTTTTCTGATGTTGAATTAAATTTTGTATAGTGTGGCAGTATTTACTTTTCTTTTTCTGCCCATCGTCAGGTGGATTTTAAAAATGTTTGAATTTTTTAAGAATTATTTTATAAGTCAATTTAAGTGTCCTACAGTCACATGAACTGTTTAAGAAGAGAGTCTTTTGCATTTTGGCTGCATTCTGTTAAAAATCAATTGGAAATCTTTTATGTCTTCAATTAATGGAGTTCCAAAAAATATCCAGCTTTTGAGTTTTTTAGCAAATTGTAATTATTGTAGGCAATATTTTCAAACAGGGAGACATTGAAATTTTCCATAAAGGGAATAGTGAGTGTTCAAATGATACACAGGATTTAATTTTGAAATGTAAAATCACACTTTTGAATATCTTCACTGTCTGCCAGGGCTGCCATAACAAAATATGACAGACTGAGCGTTTAAGTAACAAGTTTATTTTCTCACAGTCCTGGAAGCTTAACAGACCGAGATCAGGGCACCTTCAGGGTTGGTTTCTCAAATTCATATTTGAGGTCTCTCTTCCCGGCTTTTAGATGGCAAGGCTCTTCCTCTGTGTGCCTGTAGTTCTCTTCTTATAAGGATACCAGTCCTGTCATATTAGGGCCCCAACCTTATGACGTCATTTAATATTAATTGTCTCCCTTTTTTTTGGCATGGGAGAGCTCGAGGGATGTGGGAAGGGTGGAGCATGGTGGGTGAGAGAGAGAGAGAATCTTCCAATGCAGGGCTTGATCTCATGACCTTGAGATCATGCCAAAATCAAGATTTGGATGCTTAATGGACTGAGCCATCCAGGCACCCCTAATCTTAATTGTCTCCTTAAAAGCCCCCTCTCTAGGGGCGCCTGGGTGGCGCAGTCGGTTAAGCGTCCGACTTCAGCCAGGTCACGATCTCGCGGTCCGTGAGTTCGAGCCCCGCGTCGGGCTCTGGGCTGATGGCTCAGAGCCTGGAGCCTGTTTCCGATTCTGTGTCTCCCTCTCTCTCTGCCCCTCCCCCGTTCATGCTCTGTCTCTCTCTGTCCCAAAAATAAATAAACGTTGAAAAAAAAAAAAATTAAAAAAAAAAAAAAAAAGCCCCCTCTCCAAATATAGTCACGCTTGGGGGGTTGGATTTTAACATATGAATTTTGGGGAGGTATAATTCAATCTATAACATCCACCTAGGAGGAGTTGTTTGTTTGTAACATTTTATTATGCAAATTTCAATTATATAAAATATGTAATAGCAGAGAGACCACTATAATGAGCCCTTTCCCATATGCCTGTCAACCAGCTTCAACAATTACTAACTTATGGCTGATCTTATTTCATCAGTATTTCCTTAACTCAACCCCATATTATTGTAAAACAAATCCACAGGCACCTGTGTGGCTGAGTTGGCTAAGTGCTGGGCTCTTGATTTTGGCTCAGGTCATGATCTCACGGTTTGTGGGATTGAGCCCCACATCGGGCTCCATGCAGATAACACAGAGCCTGCTTGGAATTCTCTCACTCCCTCTCTCTGCCCCATTCCTGCTCATGGGCATGTGAGCACATGTGCATGCTCTCTGTCTCTCAAACTTTAGAAATAAATTTAAAAAACTAATGTATCAAGTCATTTCATTTTTTATTTTTAAAAAATGTTTATTTTGAGAGAGAAAGACTGCAAGTTGAGGAGGGGCAGAGAGAGGGGAGAGAGAGAATCCCAAGTATGCTCCACTGTTATTGTATAGCCCAATACGGAGCTCGATCCCAGGAACCATGAGATCATGACTCTAACCGAAACCAAGAGTCAGACACTTAACCTACTGAGCCACCCAGGTGCCCCCAAATCATTTCACTTTTATTTTTATTCAAAAAAAATTTTTTTAATGTTTATTCACTTTTTGAGAGACAGAAAGAGTGTTAAGCAGGAGAGGGGCAGAGAGAAAGGGAGACAGAATCTGAAGCAGGCTCCAGGCTCTGAGCTGTCAGCACAGAGCCCAGTGCAGGGCTTGAACTCATGAACTGTGAAATCATGACCTGAGCTGAAGTTGGCCACTTAACTGACTGAGCCACCCAGACACCCCTCTGTTAAAAATATTTGAGTATATATCTCTGAAGAAATGACTTTAAAAAGTAACCATAATACCATTGTACTTAAAACCTCAATAATAATTTGTAGGAAACTTTTATTGATCTTCTGATTTTTTTTTTAAATTTTTTTTTTCAACGTTTATTTATTTTTGGGACAGAGAGAGACAGAGCATGAACAGGGGAGGGGCAGAGAGAGAGGGAGACACAGAATCGGAAACAGGCTCCAGGCTCCGAGCCATCAGCCCAGAGCCCGACGCGGGGCTCGAACTCACGGACCGCGAGATCGTGACCTGGCTGAAGTCGGACGCTTAACCGACTGCGCCATCCAGGTGCCCCTGATCTTCTGATTTTAAATGAATTAAGTTATATTCTATACTAGAATTGAAGCCTATAATTTATCAGTGTCTAAATTTGGTGAAACTTATGAAGAATAATAAATAGAAACAATTTATTTTATGAATTTTGTCTTATTAAAAATATTTGTTGAAGGTGCCTGGGTGTCTCAGTCAGTTAAGCATCCAACTCTTGATCTCAGCTCAGGTCTTGATCTCAGGGTCTTGAGTTCAAGCCCCATATTTGACTCTGCGCTGAGCACGAAGCCTACTTAAAAATAAATTATACATACAGTATATATATTTGTTGAAGAAAGGCACTCTAAATGGAGGCAAAAAGACAATACTTAAGAAAAATATATGTAAGTTTCAATATTAACAAGACTAGTATTCAGAATATCCTCTGTTTAATAGCAGTTGCTCTGAGTTTACCAGTTATCTCAGCGCATTAAAATTTTTTTCAGGTTAAGGTGCCTAGGTGGCTCGGTTGGTTAAGCATCCAACACTTGGTATCAGCTCAGGTCATAATTTTGCTGTCTGAAATCAAGTCTCGGGTCGGACTCGATGCTGAGCATGGAGCCTGCTTGGGATTGTCTCTTTACCTCTTTCTCTGCCCTTCCCCAACTTGTACTCGTACATGTGCGTTCTCTCTCTCAAAATAAATATTAAATTTTTTTCCCAGCTTTATTGAGGTATAATTGACGTATTACATGGTGTAAGTTGGAGGTATACATTGTGATTGATACTTGTATTGCAAAATGAGTACCATGGTAGCATTGTATTAACATCTCTGTCACCTTACATAATTACGTGTGTGTGTGTGTGTGTGTGTGTGTGTGTGTGTGTGTGTTGATAACATTTAAAATCTACTCTCTTGGCAACTTTCAAGTATATGATACAGTCTTGTTAACTATAATCCCCATGCTGTATGTTAGAACCCCAGAACTTATTCATCTTTACAACTGGAAGTTTGACCCCTTTGACCAAAATCGTCCCATTTCTCTTACCTGCTCGGCCCCTGGCAACCACCATTCTGTTTCTAGAGTTCCATCTTTTTTAGAGTCCACATAGAAGCAGGAACATGCAGTATTTGTATTTGTCTCTCTCTGTCTGACTTCACTCAGCATAATGTCCTCAGAGTCCATCCATGTTGTCACAAAAGGCAGGATTTCCTTCTTTTTTTTTATGGCTGAATAATATTTCTCTTTTTGTGTGTGTGTATGTGTGTGTGTACACATTTTCTTACCCATTCCTCTATCCACAGACAATTAGATTGTTCACATGTTTTGGCCTTTGTGAATAATGCTGCAGTGAATATGAGGATGCAGATACCTCTTCAAGACAGTGATTTCATTTCCTTCAAATATATACCCCAGAGTGGAATTTGCTGGGTCATATGGGAGTTCTATTTTTAATTTTTCCTCACTACATTTAGAAAGAATATTTTCTCACCTAAAATCATTATGGCCTACTGACAAGAGTCCATCAAAAGTTTTAACAGTTTTAAATGTATTAGCAATAAATTTGACAATTAACAATAAAGAACAACACTGGAGTAGACAGGTAATTTTATGAAAAAATTGTAAGTACTAAGATCATAATGAAAAAAGAAATTAATCAGTAAAACAGCAATATGGTATTAGATTAGATATGATTAAGGAAATGATTAAAGTTTATAAATGCTGATAAAATTTAAGTAATTTTAAATCTATAGTATATTACAGAAATGTTCAGATGTCATAAATGTATAGCTTGATTATGTTCCTTTTGTTATTTTAAATGTTTAGCATTTAAACATTTTTACTTTAATATATTTTTATTTTTCAGTTTTGAACAGAACAATCTTATAAGTTCCCTGATACAGTAAAACCAATTTGTTGTTCAACAATTTGTTGGCCAATAAATAAGGTCTTTTTTAATATATGTAACTTTAATTATTTTTTAACGCTCCATTTCACTTTCAAAAATGTTGCATTTTGATCAAGTATGTTACACGGTTGCCCAGCTAAGCATTATCGAGCGCCTACCACGTACACACACGGATGTGGGAATGAATTAGGCTGTGTCAGGCTATCAGCAAAGAGCGGAGAGTTTCCGGTGGGGAATGATATGGATAGAACTAGTTTTTGAAGGGCCTTAAATGCCCTCCTTCAGGATCTTCCCACCCCATGGATGTGGAAGTCTGATGTGGTTTTGAACAAAAGAGTGGTATGACAAAAGTAGTATTGTAGGAGGTTTAAATAAGGAATGAATGTCATGGATGAATGGGCAGCAAGAGGAAAGATAGAACGGGGTGAAGCCTCATTACAAAGGAAAATCTTCTGAGACCTTGTCATTTGGACTGGCAGGATTGAGGGAGAGCTTAGAATCCGAGAGGATGCCAGTTTCCTCAATTGTCTGATTAAAAAGGAAAATGTCCCTGTTGATAGAATGTAGAGAATTCAGGAGGAAGGGAAAAGATCTTTTATGGGAGAAGATAATGTGATTTTGGATACTGAACACGAGGACATGTTGCTGTATCCAAGCAGAGGTGGCCGATCGTCCATCGGACCTAGAGTCTGAAGCCCGGTAGTAAGACCACAGTTGAGCTTTCAGATTGGGGCTTTTTTGTGGAAGTAAGTAAAGCCATGTGAGTGAATGAGTTCTTGACAGAAAATCTTGGAAGAGAACGCTGAGCAAAATCCTAACCTTTGAGCAACAGTTGGAGGAAAGTAGAAGTAGCACCAGTGAAAAAAGATTCAAACAAAAGATACCAGAGTATTGGTCAGAGGAGTAGGGATTCATGGAAAGGATTTTTGGAAACTAAAGGAACAAGTGTTAGTGAGTGATGTGATGTGTAGTGATGAGGTCCAGAGAAGGCCAAGAAGAGGCCACTGGATTTGGAGGTCACTAACGACCTTCAGAACCAGCTTCAGGAGGTTTAGAATGGGCAGCGCATGAGGAAATGGATGTAGCATCAGTCGACTGTTCATATTAGGAGCGTGTCAAAGAGATGAGAGTCAGAATGTAGAGTATTGTACAAGGGGCAGAAGAGGCAAGTAAAATGTTTCAAGATACGGAGACCTTTACATGGTTGAGGGCAGTGGATAGAGGAGAGGGTGAATACAGCAGAGGGAGGAAAGATTGAATGTTACAGAGAGAGGGAAAGATAACTAGAGAAGATCACTCTAGGGAAGAGTGAACTGAGGAGAAGAGATGAAGGTATTAGCTCTGGAAAAGGCATAATATTTCTAATGAGACTGGAAAGAAGATGAGAGCATCACTATTATAATAGCATTTTCTGTTTTCTTACGCATCTTCTATAGTCTGAACTAGAATGTAAGCGTAAACCATTTTGAGGTACTGAGGGGGATATGAAAGAATTGTGTTAAGACATGGCCTCTCACCCGCCTGTGGTTTATATGGGCTAAATGAGGAGAGGAGGCAGAAATAACTCTGTGACCAAGGGGTAGAGTAAATAGCATGCTTCGGATGCCTAGGGGTGGCATTATGAATGAGGATGTGAATGGTCAGAAGAGGCCTGGTGCAGATGCTCTGAACTAGGAGGAATGGTTGAGGTTTGGACGGGAGGCAGATGTTGAGAAAATGTGTTTCAGTAGAGAGGCTAGCAGATGCAAAAACCAACCATGTAGCCAGGAAGGGTTTCTCGGGACCTCTTGGTTTGCACGGTTTTTTTTTTTTATTTAATAATAATAATAGTAGCAGCTAACATCAAGTATTTACTAGGTGCCAAGTTCTAGTGTCAACGTTTTGCATGTATTTTTAATCCCCACCACATCCTTTAATCCTTGAGGTACTTACTGCTTTTACCCTCATTTCACAGATAAGGAAACACAGGCTTAAGCGATTTGCACCAGTTCCCACAGCCTGTAATGGGTGGAGTGGGGATTTGAACCTGGGCTTTCTGGTTCCAGAGTGCTTACTCTCAACCTCTTCCCTCTTGCCTCTAGAGGATGTCGTCTTAAGGTTAGGAAGTAATGGTGGATTTGGTTGAGGTCGAGTTAGAAGCTGTAGGAAAGCTTTGAATGCAGAACTGTCAGGTTTGAATTTCATTCTTCCTTTAACGAAGACCCACTGGGGTTTTCATCAGGAACGAAGAGAAGTTGTAAGTTGCACGTTCCGTAATGATCCAGCAGATGACAGCACGTATGTCTGCGAAGACCAGGGAGCTTGAGAGGAACGAGGGAGGCCCTTCCCAGCCCACCACACTTCCAGGGCACAAGACTGATAGAATTGTGAGTTATCTCGGGAGCTTGTGTTCTCCCTTGATGTGTAGCGGTTAATTTTCGATTTCATTGTGGTTTTTGAAAGAAGAAAGCGTTTTTATTTGAAATGGAGTTCTCGAGTTTCTGTTGTGAACTGGTATTCACCGTGGTGGAAAGACGCGAGGAATTGGAGCTTACATTCCGATGGAGAAGACAGAATGAACATATGTGAATAATATGGAGAGAAAAAAGAGATTCTTTCCTTTTTGTTCTTCCTTTCTCATATTGGTAAGCAATGAAAAATGAAACTCTTAAAGTCTAACTTGCATAACTGCCAAGAAACACGAGCCCCTTAGTAACATCTGGGCCATAGCTGTGGCTGAAGGGCGGCGGGGAGGGCGGAAGCTTTGCTGCTGTAAACCCGGCTCCAAACCCTGGCGACCCCAGGAACACAAGGAAGGTAAATCCCCTCATCTTTCTGAGCCTCTGTTTCCTCATTTGTGAGGTGGAGATACAATCCCTGTCTCAGTGTACTGCTGGGGAAATCAGAGCCAACGTATGTCAAGTGTCTAGCGTGTGTCCCATAGCGCATTCTCAGTCATAGATGTCACATTTCTCTCCTGTTGCAGTGCAGTAGTAATGGTGGAAGGAAGTCATCACTGCCCCATTATCTGTAGCCTAAAATTAGGGGGCTACATCTAACATGGGAGTCTCACGTGCAGATAATATCTGAACACCTGTATGTCCTCACATTATACGTTCTCTGGAAAGAGTGGGCAAATGTAAGAGCCAGTCATAACCAAATCGGGGAAAGGAATAAGAAGGGGACGTTAAACAATTAATAGCCTGTCTAGTTAAAGAAAAAAGTATGTATAAAGTTTAGTTCATCCTGTAGTTTAATTTTTTTTTAAGTGTTTAGTTTTGAGAGAGAGACAGAGTGTGAGTAGGGGAGGGGCAGAGAGAGAGGGAGACACAGAATCTGAAGCAGGCCCTGGGCTCTGAGCTGTCAGCACAGAGCCCAATGGGGGGCTCTATCCCAGGAACCCTGAGATCATGACCTGAGTCAAAGTTGGATGCTTATCTGACTGAGCACCTAGGCGCCCTGATCCCGTAGTTTAAGCAAGACACTGAAATAGAGGAAATTTTTCCTTTAGAGAGAGAAAGAAGCTGGCAACCTGGGACTTGTGTTTCCTTAGGGAGGATATGAGAAATTTGGTTATGAGAGTTGGTGGCGCACATTTTTAAAGAATATGAGCACCAAGCATTACTTTAGAAAAAAGCTGTTACCAAAGAACATTGGTATCGCTCTTGGATTTGTCTTGGGTCATTTCCTGTTTAAGGAAACCACATTCAACAACTTATCTGAATTTGGGGGTCATGGGAATGAGTCAGGGATGTGGAAAGGAGGGATAGAGAGCATGGCTTGGCTTTAGGATTCGTTATAACATGTTGAACGTTTTACATGACATAAAAAAAAATTCAAACAGTCAATCCTATAAGGAAATTTAGCAAAAATGTGAAGCTGCTGATTATTCCTTCTGCAGAAGCTTTGAGGAGGAAGTAGATTTGAGCAGTAGACTCTTCATTTAAGAAAGAAAATTGTGATACATAAGCAAATGGTACCTAGCGTGGATGTACTTTAAGACTCCTGTAAAAATTAAAAAAATTTTTTTAACGTCTATTCATTTTTGAAAGACAGAGAGAGACAATGTGAGCGGGAGAGGGACAGAGAGAGAGAAGGAGACAGAATCTGAAGCAGGCGTCAGGCTCCGAGTTGTCAGCACAGAGCCTGACACGGGGCTCAAACTCACGAACTATGAGATCATGCCCTGAGCTGGAGTTGAACGCTTAACTGACTGAGCCACCCAGGTGCCCCAAATTAACTTTTTTATTGTAAAAATAATCCACACCCTTTGCCTAGTGGTGCTTAGTCTTTATTAGCCCTCGGAGTAGCGAACTGTTTAATTCCTTTTTTTTTTTAAACTTTGATTTCTATTCTAATTTTTGAGGCTAATGTATTGCGGTCTCTGTGTTCACCACACCTATTGCACACCAGGAACCAGGAGCCATTGTGTGCATTGTGTGGCTCTAGGCAGATTACTTCCTCTCTAGGCCTTGTTTTCCCCTCTGCCTCTTTTGAATTGATTTCTAAGACTTCTAAATGAATTGATTCCCTCCTGACTCTTCAAACCTGCGGATTCTACGGTTTGTGTCGCCAGGGTACTTACTTTGCCACTAGATGGCACTAAGGTGCCTTTGAAGCCTGTCACCTCTGGGTTTTCAGAATCTTGGGTGTTTGCTTCCTCAGATCCCCATTTAACATTTGGGTGACGGAGACCCAGAGGTTAAGTTACTCAGAGCCTCTTGAATCCCAGTCATCCGTCTTCCCCTCTGTTCCACTGTTTCTCTCAGGGGCTTTGTGAGGGAAGCTCAGAGACCACGTTCTCAACCAGTCTTGTTCTTTCTTAATTATTTTTAAAATAATTTTAAACCATTCTTTAAGTGCATATATCATCATATTCAAAATAAATAATTGGCCTGCGTTAGTGTTTCTGTATTGGCTCCCTCAGTGAAAAAAGCTAGACTGTCCACTTCTAAAGATCTTTGCCCTTCCTATGAGTAGCTGGCCTCACAGTTTGTGCTGGAATAAACACTACAGAAATCTCAACCGGAGCCTCTCTACCCGATGGTTGTTTCTCCATTCTTGCCCAGTCCCTCTGACAAGAGGTTTGCCTTTCAGCCCTCCCCTCCAACTAAACATGGTCATCCATTCTTGTGCCTCACCTCTGTCCACTTGCCTAATTGGGAGAGCTTTTGCGGGGGTGGATATGCTCCAGTTATTAAACATTTGATCTCCTGGGTTTTCCCAGCCCATGTTAACCGTTCTTTTTTTCCTGTCTTGCGTTATTGGTGATGAGGATGGGATTGCCATCAATCATGGCTGTGTGTGGACAGATGGTACAGTGGGAGACAGGGTGGCCACGTGGAGAAGACGTGGGCTCTGCAGTCCCGCTGACTGGGTCAGATCTCTGCTCTGTCAGGGACTGACTCTGTGGCCCATCGTCATCTCTCTAATGAGGAGGAAGTAGTAGGGTAATATTTACTACCTGGAGAGGGTCCCGTGAAGAAGAACTGAGGTAATGTATGGAAAGCTCCTGTGTCAGTGCTTGGCACACATAGTAGCTGCTCACTAAGTGCTAATTATTCTGATTGCCATTGTATAGAGAGGAACAAGAGAGGCTATATATAGCACGTGAAAGGTAGGAGCCCAAGCAAGGGTCTAGGTCAGAGGACCTAGATTTTTTTTTTTTTTTTTAAGATCTCTACATCCAACGTGGGGCTTGAACTCACAGCCCTGATATCAAGAGTCGCATGCTCCACTGACTGAGCCAGCTACATATCCCCCTTTTTACTTTTTAAGTGTAGCTTCTAGAAAAAGTGGTGAGGCTAACATCATATCCCCACCTGATTGTACTGGACTGAAAGGTAGAGAGGTCTTTCGTACTCAAGCATATACAATTTTAATTTGGGGAATCATCTACTAAGGTTTTTTGGAGGCTTTTGATTTTTTTCTCTTATGATGTTCTTTTTTCTTTTAAATATTTTTTTTTTAATGTTTATTTATTTTGAGAGAGGGAGAGTGTGTGTGTCTGAGCAGGGGAAGGACAGAGAGAGAGAAGGAGAGAGAGAATCTCTAGAAGGCTCCATGCTCAGCACAGAGCCCATGGTGGGGCTTGATTTCATGAACCATGAGATCATGTCCTGAGCCACAGTCAAGAGTCGGATGCTTAACCTAGGTGTCCCATGATGTTCTGTTCTTAAGAGCCTGACTGGCATCTTGATGCACTATTGGCATTAATCGTTTAAGTAATCGTTAAAAATGAAAAAAGTAAAAGAGGCACCAAATATTCTCCTTCGTCCTCCAAATCCTGAGGACCTCAATGGAGAAACATCTGAATGTATTATTTATGGTTTAGTGTGTCAGCTACAAGCAATTAGAGGATCATTGAGTTTGTTTTTTAAAAAGCCATTTCATGATTTCAAAGAATAGGGTGTGTGCAAAAACCATCTCCCATGTAATTATATCTTATCAACAGACGGAAATCTACTAGCAGTTAATGGTCCTAGAATTTTCCTTCACATGCAAGTTATTAAAACAACACAAATGACCAAGAGTAAAAAAAAAAAAAAAAGAGAGAGAACCATAATACTATATATTAAATGAAGTCATCAGCCTGATTTTCATTAAATTTATTTTGGTTTTAAGACACTAGTTACAAAACATTGACTTCTTTCAAAACCTTAAAGGTAAATAATAATCTCATTACCAGCTTGTTTTAGAGCTATGAGTAATTGCTAATTTTAGATTTGTAACCTTTGTCTTGCCAGGTGGATTGAAAAATAAAGTTCTTTATTTACATCTTGAATTTACACTTGCTTTTTTTTTTTTTTAAATAATGACTCTTGTGAAATAATTTTGCGAGAAGTTTATTTGCAGAAAGCAAGCACGGCACATGGGTTTTGAGAACTTTGAGGGTAATTTTCATTGTTCTTCCTTTAGTCCCAGAATGAGGTATCCCTTCTTCCAAGTAAACTTGTAACCATAATTCATTGGATATAAGATACCATCAGTTGTAAGAGGCACATTTATTTTAAGTGCCACCTTGTATAGAAAATAAAATGCCTCCAATAAACTCTGACAAAGCTGTTGGATCTATTTCAGAACTGTTAAATGGTGAAAAACAGGTGTACCTTATACCTGATGAAATATAAGACAGATTTTGTAACTTACACATTGGTTAGAAGTTAGAGAGCTTGTTTTATATATAGTTTGTAAGTTAGCATCAGACTTTAGGCGAGCTCAGAATGTATTATATTTAGTGAGTATGGTTTGGTCTCTAGATTCTGTAAATAACTGATGAAAGGAAAGTGTAATGAGGTCTCTTTTCAAGTGCTGTTAGCCCCTTGATTCAGTAAAGTGAACTAACTTTGCTTCAACCTGGTATCTCTACCTTCTCCCCCCTCCCACCAAACACACACCCACCCTCTTTTCAGTCCTTACCTATTCCTCTAACAAAATCTGTTCTCCATAAAGGCTCCTGATAGCAGTTATTTATAGCCTCTTGTGAATTCAAGGCAAAGTGTTAAATTGCCCAAGGATGTTTGCTTTTTAAGCCTTATCTCTAATTATCGGCTAAAAATCTTTATCTGCTTAAAAACCGTTCAGGCCCCGACTAGCCATATGGAACAAGTTTTGTGAAAATGGCTGGGGGGAGGAGGGATGTGGGGGCGCCTCCTGCGCTGTCTCTGTGGAAGGCTACGGGCAGATAACAGAGCACCTGATTTCCTTTCCCACCCTGAAGGGTGCCACCAGACCTGTCTGCCTGCTCCCTGCCTTTGTCCTGGGAGTCTGTGAACCGAATAGGCTACATTCTGCTGCTGCCCTTACTGACCGTATCCAGAAGAAAAGCAAACTTGCCTTGAAACAGCTGCATTTCTGACCAATTTCATTGAAATTTTTATCAGTTTTATCTTCCTTTTGATAGAGGCTATTGAATTTTAAGGAAGCCCTGTGATACGAAGAATTCTTTTGTAATTTCAATAGCTACTTCCTAATTCACCTGTTTTTTTTTTAATTTTATTTATTTTTTTCTTTCGAAATCTCTGTGCTCATACATCTTACTGACTTAAGTCAGGCTTTCCATTTTGAATGACTATTTGGTAATCCAGATTCTCAGCCTGCTTTTTCTACATTATTATCAGGCATGCCCAAGCAGATACATGGTAGAGCAGTTACTTTTGTTTAAACTGCAGAGTTGTTTGTGGTCTAACTTGAAGATGAAAGCAAGAGTTTTTTGGGGTTTTTTTTCCCCCTCAAGTTTGTTACACATTTATCAGTTGTGAATTTTCTGATATTTTGTATACTTAAAAAATTTTTTTGGGGGCGCCTGGGTGGCGCAGTCGGTTAAGCGTCCGACTTCAGCCAGGTCACGATCTCGCGGTCCGGGAGTTCGAGCCCCGCGTCAGGCTGATGGCTCAGAGCCTGGAGCCTGTTTCCGATTCTGTGTCTCCCTCTCTCTCTGCCCCTCCCCCGTTCATGCTCTGTCTCTCTCTGTCCCAAAAATAAATAAAAACGTTGAAAAAAAAATTAAAAAAAAAAATTTTTTTTATGTTTCTATTTTATTTTTGAGAGAGAGAATGCTAGCGGAGGAGGAGCAGAGAGAGAAGGAGACACAGAATCGGAAGCAGGCTCCAGGCTCTGCGCTATCAGCGCAGAGCCTGACGGAGGGCTCTAATAACTCAACGGGCTATGAGCCCCAACTTATGACCTGAGCCAAAGTCGGACGCTTAACCAACTGAACCACCCAGGGGCCCCAATACTTTGTAAACTTTTGACATAGTTGATACTCACTAAAAATGTTAGATTGATCCCAGATTGGTACTATCAGGGTTTATAGACAGAGCTCTTGATTGCATTTATGGCGTTTGGTTAACACAAAGAATGGTGTTTCTCAGCAAAAGACATGCAGTGATATTGCACATGCTTTCGGTGTTGTGTTAGCTTTGAAAACTCTATGAAGAAATTCACCTCTGTTACTAAATTTCATACATTGAAACTAATGTAAAATGTAAATATCCTATAGATGTCTGTATGTGGTTGCATGACTTTGGCTTTTTTGTCTTTGCAGCTCGGGGTGTGGTTTTCTCTTGGCTGTGCCTGTTTGGCCTTGGAAGACTATACAGGTTCGGCGAAGGCATTTCAGCGCTGTGTGACTCTAGAACCCGATGTGAGTTTGTTGGGTCTCCTCCTCTTCTCACAGCTCTGGGATATTCTCTGAGTTACTTGAATTGTACTATAGCTCAGTAATTCCTGTGGGTACACAGTTTCAGTTATACAGAATGAATAGATTCTAGAGATCTGCTGTTCAACATTGTGCCTGTGGTTAACAGTACTGTGTTGTGTACTTACAATTTTGGAGAGAGGGTAGATCTCATGTTAAGGGTTCTTATCACAATAAAAAAAAAGATAAAAGATGGAAAAAAATTCAAATTTTCTATTATTTTATGTTAAAATAAAAAGAAAACCAATTGGAAGAAAATATACCTTTGACAGAAAGTCACACATTAAGGTAAATTATTTATAAATCTGGAAATAAGTTTTTTCTTATAATAACTAACTTATTCATGGAAAATAAGTTTGATACAACACTTTTTTAGTTAAAATTATACTTAAGTACATAGCAAAACGTCGCATCTATTCTATCATTCAGTAACATGTGCTGCCTATGTTCATTGCATTATTAGAAAGTTCTTTTAGTTTACAGTCCTTTAATAGTTAATAGTTTCACTGAGTTGATAAATAATTCACATGTCATGTAGTTCCTCCATTCAAAGGTAAAATTCAGTGATTTCTTGGTATATTCAGCATTGTGTGACTGTCACCACGATCAATTTTAGAACATTCTTATTATCATAAAAAGAATCCCCCTGTACTCATTAGTAGTCATTCCTCATTTCTTCCAAACACCTTCCACTCATTACCCTCCATGCCGTGCCCCAGGCAACCACTAATGTGGCTTTGCCTGTTCCGGACACTTCCTATACATGGAATCCTATGCTATGCGGTCTTTTGTGGCCTCTTTCACTTTGATCAGTGTTTTCCCAGTTCACCCACGTTGTTGCACACATCAGTACTTCTTTCCGTTTTACGGCCAACTAATAGTCCGTTATATGGGCGTATCATGTTACTTACTCTTACATTGTTGGACGTTTGAATTGTTTCCATTTTTTGGCTATTTTAATAGTCATTTACAGTTTTTGTGAAAATAAATAGATTTATAGATTCATTTTGTGTAAATAAATAGATTTTTGTGTAAATAAATAGAATCACAGATATATGATTCTATTTCTCTTAGGTATGTGCCTACTAGTAGAGTTACTGGGTATGTTAGCTTTGTGTTCAAAATTTTGAGAAACTGTCAGACTGTTTTCTAAATCACCATTTTACATCCCCACCAGCATTGTATGGGGGTTCCCGTTTCTCCACACTTTGGTAGCTCTTGTTATTGTCTGTCTTGTTGATTCTAGTCATCGTTGGGGGTGGGATCTTGTTGTGGCTTCATTTTCCATTTCCCTGATGGCTAGTGATGTTGAGCATCTTTCCATATGCTTATTGGCCATTTGTGTCCATTCATCTTTGGAAAAATATTTGTTTGTTGACATCCTTTGCCCAGTTTTAAATTGGGTTAGTTGTCTTTTTATTGTTGAGTTGTAGGTGTTCTTTATACATCCTAGATACAAGACCCATATCAGATATATGATTTGCAAATATTTTCTCCCATTCTGTACCTGTTTTTCACTTTCTCGATGGTGTCTTTTGAGATACAACAGTTTTTAGTTTAGATGAGCCCCAACTTATCTGTTTTTTTCTCTTGTTGCTCATGTGTTTGGGGTCTTCTTCAAATCTTCGTATTAAGAACAACTATTTTGAAGTCTTTGGTTATTCCTACCTCTCTTTCATTTCTCTGTTTCTACTAATTTTTCCTTCAGCTGTGGATGAATTTTCTTGCTCGTTCTCACATCTGTCAAGAGTTTTAATTGTATCCTACACACCATGGATGGTGTGTTGTTGAGTTCCTGGGTTTTTTGTTTTCCCTCAAGGAAGGTAGAACTTTATTTTGGCATTTGTCTAATTTACTTGTGGATCATCTTTATTTTAAGCTTTGTTAGGGTGGGTGTTGCATTGTCCTTATTCTGGGGTTGTAATCACGCTTCTCTGAGGTGTAAGCTTTTGGTGGCTGACCTTAATCCCATGTGTGATCAATAACAGTTCTCCACTCTGGTTGGTTGGAACTTGAACAGCTCCTAGCATTGTGTGGCCTCCAGAATGTCTGTTCAGCTCACAGCTCTCTGGCAGTTATTCTCTGCTTGGCCTCAAGAAGTTTTGCCCTGAACACGTATAGCTTAACATTCAGCCAAGGACCCACAGAGATACTTATTGAGATTTCTGAAGCTTATTCTCTGCATAGATCTCATTTCCCTGTTTTTTTTGTTTTTTTTGTTTTTTTTTTTTTTGCCTTGCAAATTCTAGCCGACATTTGAGCCCTGAAGGCTAATCTTTTTTTTTCTTAAGAGAGAGAGCGAACGTACATGTGTGCATGATCAGGGAAGCAGAGAGAGAGAGACAGAGAGAAAGACAGAGAGGGAGACTCAAGCAGGTTCCTTGCTTAGTGTGGAGCCCAACATGGGGCTCCATCTCACAACCTTGAGATCATGACCTGAGCTGAAATCAAGATGCTTAACCAGCTGAGTTGGTTGCTTAACCAACTGAGCCACCCAGGAGCCTTTGATCTCTTTTTCTTAATCTCAGTAAGACTTGCTTCGTTTGATTTTTTTCCTCCCTGTGCTGCAGTCCTGAAAGTGCCTCTAGATGGAGGTGTAGGTTGATTGTTGAGACATCTCAGTTTACCTTCTCTTAAGGGTCACAGTTCCTTGCTGCTTGTTGTCCAACTTCTCAGAAACAGTTCTTTCCTAAATTTTGTCCAGTTTGTAGCTTTTTATGGTAACAAGGCTAGTCTGGTACTAACTGTGCTATGTCTGCAAGCAGAGGTCCATTGCCACTTGATTTTTAAATCATACATTTGGAACCTGAAAACTATACACTGTATATTTTGTAAAAAGCTCAACAAAGAGGAACAAGCATAATTCATATTGTTCTTGTTAGAATCAACATTCGTGCAATGGCTTTAATTTATTTTTGTCATTGCACAGAGGAATAGGGAAAGAAATATGTTTGATGAAATATGTAGGAATAACACTGGAGAACACATACTCCTTTATTCTCCTATCTGATGAAGGATGATGGTAAAATAGCAAAGCCTTTCAATATACGAAAAGCAGGGGCGCCTGGGTGGCTCAGTCAGTTGAGCATCCAACTTTGGCTTAGGTCATGATCTCATGGTTCGTGAGTTCAAGCCCCGCATCGGGGCTGTAAGCTACCAGCACGGAGCCCACTTCGGATCCTCTATCCCCCCCTCTGTCTCTACCTCCCCCACTCATGCTCTCTCTCTAAAAAAATCAATAAATATTTTAAAAGGTATGAAAAACAATATTCTGCATATCCTTGGATTTGTAATAAATCTAAATATTATGTAAATTATGTTGCAAATTGTCCAGTTATTTTGGAAATCTAAATTTGTAAATAAAATCTTAGCTAAGTTCCAAATTAGTGCTGTAAGAGTTGTGTCGATTTGCTGACCATTTTTGTTTGAAATTATACAAGTGAAGTTTAATTCATTGAATTTTCTCCTACAACTTGAACATTCCTTCCTTATTGACAAGTCTGATTGTAAAGAGCACCTCTTGGACTCGGAAAATATGTTCTGCTTTGGGTGGTAGCAGTTATTTTGCCGAAATGAGAGTGGTGTATAACTGGATTCCCAATCGTTTCAGAATGCTGAAGCTTGGAACAATTTGTCAACTTCCTATATCCGATTGAAACAAAAGTAAGTACATGAGACAAATATGAAGAACTCAGTTTCCAAAATGAGTGAGTTAAAAAAAATTTTTTTTTAACAAATGAGATTTTCTTCCACTGAACACTGAACGTTGTGCCTTCCTTCTTTTCCTCTTGCCCATCCATGTCTTTGAATTAGAATGACTTAATATAGCCATTTGAATTCTAAACGTAGCTTATTTCGTGAAAACACTTACCATGTAATAAAAAAAGAAATATTATTTGGAATCTTTATTTGATACTGAAGTTTTACATCCTAAATTTCATTGCATGATAAAAGTAAGCATGCCTTTAGTTGGTCAACTTCATTGATAGATTCGTATCAATTGCTTGATGTGTACTAGATATTACTGAGAAATATAAGTATGAACCAATGTCTTCAGGAATTATAGATTGAAAAAATAAAATATCACAGTATTATTTTAAAAATTGATTAGCGGGGCGCCTGGGTGGCGCAGTCGGTTAAGCGTCCGACTTCAGCCAGGTCACGATCTCGCGGTCCGTGAGTTCGAGCCCCGCGTCAGGCTCTGGGCTGATGGCTCAGAGTCTGGAGCCTGTTTCCGATTCTGTGTCTCCCTCTCTCTGCCCCTCCCCCGTTCATGCTCTGTCTCTCTCTGTCCCAAAAATAAATAAACGTTGAAAAAAAAATTAAAAAAAAAAAATTGATTAGCATTAGAACTAGTATGTGGTAGAGACACTTGGGTGGCTTAGTTGGTTAAGTGTCTGAAGTGTCTGACTTCTGCTCAGGTCATGATCTCGCATTTGTGAGTTTGAGCCCTGTGTCGGGCTGTGTGCTGACAGCTCAGAGCCTGCAGCCTGCCTCGGAATCTGTGTCTCCCTCTTTCTCTGCCCCTCCCCATTCCTTGCTCACGCTCTTTGTCTCTCTCAAAAATAAATAAACATTAAAAAATTTTTTAAAGAAGTAGTATATTGTAAATATCAAATGGAAAACACAAAGAGAGCTATAATAGGGGCACCTGGGTGGCTCAGTTGGTTAAACGTCCGACTTCGGCTCAGATCACCATCTTGTGGTTTGTGAGTTCAAGCCCCACGTCAGGCTCTGTGCTGTCAGCTTGAAGCCTGGAGCCTGCTTCAGATTCTGTGTCTCCCTCTCTCTTTGCCCCTCCCCCACTCATGCGTGTGTGTGTGTGTGTGTGTGTGTGTGTGTGTGTGTGTGTGCGCGCGCGCGCGCGCGTGCGCGCTCTCTCTCTCTCTCTCTCAGTAATAAATAAACATTAAAAAAAATTAAAAAAAAACCCAAAGAGCTATAATAATAGTGACATTTGTGGAACACTCATTCTTTTTTAAGTTTATTTTTATTTATTTTGGTAGAGATATAGAGAGAAAGTGGGGGAGTGGCAGAGAGAGAGGGAGACAGAATACCAAGCAGGCTGCACCAATGTGGGGCTCGAACTCATGAACTGTGAGATCCTGATCCAAGCTGAAGTCTAGAATCCATCTCTTAGCTGACAGCCCCCCAAGCGCCCCTAGAACACTCATTCTATGCCAGGCACTCTCTGTAGGTCTCAGAAGAGAAAAGGATTATGGTCCTGGTTCAGGAACACTTCTGAGAGAATGTTGGACTCAAGCTAAAATTTGAAGAATGGGTAGATGGACAGAGGAAAGCTCAGGCAAGAGAAATGTGATCATATGCAGAACAAGTAAACTATACCAACTATAGATTATAGTGAGGTCTCTAGGGAGAGGGAAGGTTGGAGTCAAATGGCAGTGTGTTCTGATGATTTGACTAACAAGTTGAGACTATCCTGTTGGCAGTAGGAAGCCAGAGATTTCGGGGGGGCGGGGGGAGGGAAGTTCATGAAGAAAGAAGCTTTTGGGGAAGATTTATCTGGTGGCAGTGTGAGACAGACTAGAGAGGAAACTGGAGGCTGGGAACCCAATCAGGAGACAGCTGTTGTAACAGTCCAGGCAGGAGATAACTAGCCTGGAAAAAGAAGGGGCCGATGCCAGTTTATAAAGGGGACAACCAAATGGCCTTATTGACTGGCCACAGAAAGCCAAGGAAAGGGAAGAGACAGGGTTGCTGTTGCCAGAGTTTACTAGTAAGTGAAGGAAAGAATGGATCTATTTCCATTTTCATTTGGCCTTATTTTCAAGCTTTATTTAATTTTTCTTTGTGGATTCACAAGATACTTCTGAAGATATCATTAAATCCACATTACATAGAGATCATGAAATGCTTCTGCTGCCCTTGGATGACAAACTACATAAATAAAGTACTGTTTTTTCTACCGCTGTCTTCGGAAAATAATACTACGTTCTTGATTGCAACTGATTGTGTTAAAATTCCCTGGGGACCCTTTTGGTTTAAAGCAAGGGCAGGGGAAATCCCTATCATAGTTGTAGAGTGATCTCAGTAGTTTTTTCTGGTAACCCTGATAATTTTGTATGTAGTGAGGCTCTTGTATGTACCTTCCCTTCAGCCCACTAGCCCTGAGCATTCCTCTTTTTCTCGTAGGGGTTCCTCACATTGTTTGACTTCTTTTGGACACTTTCTTGTCTTCCTGCACCTCCGTAAATAGGTTTTTGTGTAAAAGTGGGGTTGTAAGGTCAGAGGTGAATCACTGCTTTATTGTTGCCTTTTTGCTCTTTCCTTTCTTTGCTGCTGTTCCAGACGTAGCTCATTTTTGACTCATGAGATTGTTACTTCAGGGGTAAATTATGACCGCTCTTCTCAAAAGAATTCTATCCATGCCTAAAAGGAACCCTTCAAACCATGTCATCTGCCCCTTTCCTCTCTTGGGGCTCTTTTTGCTGTTTCATCTGGTTCCCTAGACGTCATGTCCTTTGGGAAAATCTTCCATCTTTCTGTATAACTTAAAAAAAATTTTTTTAATGTTTATTCATTTTTTTTTTCTTTGAGAGAGAGCGTGAGGGGGGGAGGGGGAGAGGGAGGGAGGAAAGGAGAGAGAGGGAGAGAGAAAGACATAGAATCCAAAGCAGGATCCAGGCTATGAGCTGCCAGCACAGAGCCCAACGTGGGGCTCGAACTCACAGACCATGAGATCATGACCTGAGCTGAAGTCGGATGCTTAACTGACTGAGCCACCCAGGCGCCCCGGTATAACTTTTACAGTGCAATGTCACAACCACTCTGGGCTTAATAAGTGAATCCTGAACTGAAGATCTTGGTGAAGAGGCCATACTTACTAGAAAAGAATTCATAGAAAAAACGTTGAGACCTGGAAATTGAGGTTAGAGGACCAGAAGACATGCAGGAGAAGGGATAATCCTCCTGCCTAGGTTGCTACCTGTTGAGTTCTTTTCCGGCAAGATGACCTCACCCAGCCCCACATGGATGGGAGAACCCCAGGTGTGGTCTGCCACTGTTGAAGGCAGTTGCTGCCACATGGGAGGTGGGCTCTGGGAGTAGAACAGAGAAAGGAAAAAAGACACATGCACACATACACACATCCTCCCCAAACAGTTTAAGGCTGAATTTGAAGAAGTGTTACAGCAAGGGTACCTTCATTTTTAACTATGAAGGTTAGTGGGCCAAGAGATAAGCCGGTCAGTCTGTTCCATAACACCTCTAGGTAAATTGTTATGACATGGCCATACTTCTTTTCAAATGCTTCAGGGAGTGATTCTCAGGGCAGTGGCCTGGGATGACCAGAAGAACCTCCATTATCCCTTCCAGAATTTGCCTTGAAGTCATCAAGGAGGAGATGCCTTGTTGAAACACTGTGGGGCTCAGCAAGGAAAGGGAGGTGGACCTTGTAGTCTTAAATGAACAAACTCAAAATGGCTTTGGAAAAGGAGATTGGTAGCATACATTTGAAGGAGGTTACTGTAACTGTCCAGTAAAACATTTATGATCCATAAAGGAACCAGAGTCTTATCCAGCCAGGAGAGTAAAGCCTAAGAATCTTTTTGTTGGATGAGATGTTTAACATTTCGAATAGGTGAAATGAAGTTCTGTTGATTTCCTTGTCAGTATCAAGTTTTTAATAGTCTTTTTCTCTTTTCTGAAGTGGCTTATATAAGACAAGGATTACTTTATGGTTTGCTATACCGTTTCTGTAAAACTGCCTAGCCTTTTTTTTTTAACTTTAATTGATTTATTTGGCTATTTCTTTAGCTCATCTTTATTTGTTCATAGCATTCTCTTTATGATTTTTTTCAAAAAATTATTAATCTTATTTGTGCCATTTTCTTTTATTCTAAATGGAATTTAGTTAGACATTTGTCTGTTTTATTTTATTTTTTTCAAAGAGCCAGCTTTTGGTTTTGTTAATCATTTCTACTTTTATTTTTTGTGTTTTTTTTTTTGTTTTTGTTTTTTTTAAAGATTTTATTTTTAAGTACTCTCTACACCCAATGTGGGTTTCAAACTCACAACATTGAAATCGAGACTCACATGCTCCACCAACTGAGCCAGCCAGGTGCCCTCTGGTTTTTCTTTATATTTACTTTCTTATTATTTTCTTCTTTCTTAAGTTTATTTGGTATTTTCTACCATATTAATTTGAATGTTTTCACTAATTATGTCATTTTTTGTAATAAATGCATTTAAGATCATAAATTTCCTGCTACATACTGCTTCAGCTATATCCTGCAGCTGGTGATAAATAGTAATTTTCATTAAGTTCAAAGTATTTTGTACTTTCTTGATGAATTTTAAAAAAATTATTTTTGAGAGAGAGAGAGGCAGAGAGAGAGACAGCACATGTGAGGGAGGGGCAGAGAGAGAGAGGGAGACCTAGAATCCAAAGCAGGCTCCAGGCTCCAGGCTCCGAGTTGTCAGCAGAAAGCCAGATGCGGGACTTGAACTCACAAACTGTGAGATCATGACCTGAGCCAAAGTCATCCGACTTAACTGACTGAGCCACCCAGGAGCTCCTTGATGATTTATTTTTGACAGAAGTAACCCCAATGGTGGGGCGAACTCACAAACCTCAAGATCATGACTTGACCCAAAGTCAGACACTTAACCGACTGAGGCATCCAGGCACCCGTAAATATTTTGTACTTTCTGATACGAGTTTCTTTTTCCCCTTGCTGTGGTTTCCTTTTTTATTAGACGTGCATCGTTAAGTTTCCAGGCATATATTTTTTAAGCTATTTAGTATTGATTTCTTATTTAATTTCAGAAAATATAATCTGTATACTTTCAGTTTCACTTTTTTTACACAAACAACTAGTAATTTTTGTTCTCAATAATAGTTAAATGTAATGACATTTTTCATCACTTTCTTTTCTCACCATTGATCATTTATTGTATCCCTTTCTTTCTGGCTGAATTCCCTTTTATTTTTGTAAGAGAAGGTCCTTTAGTGGTTCTTATAAGATAGGGGCAGAAGGTGTAAACTTTCTTAGTCTTTGTACATCTGAAAGTGTTTGATTTTGCACTTATTTTTGAGTGGTAAGTTCAGCTGGTTGTAAAATTTGGGGCATGACAATTATTTTCATGTAGTGCTTTATTCTGTTGTCTTCTATATCTTTTGTTGCTAATGAAATATCTGCTATTCTCTCATTGTCATGCTTTTTTAGGTTTTAGGATTATCTTTTTAAATTTTTACTTAATTTTTTAGTTTTTTTTTTAATTTTTTTTTTTATTTTAGAGAGAGAGAGAGCATGCAAGCAGGGGAGAGGGACAGAGGGAGAGAGAGAGAATCTTAAGCAGGTTCCACGCTCAGTGTGGAGCCTAATGTGAGGGTCCATCTCATGACCCTGGGATCATGACCCGAGCTGAAATCAAGAGTCCAATACTCAATTGACTGAGCCACCCAGGCGCCCCTGGAGTTATCTTTATGTTTTGAAATTTTGTACAGTATACCTAGGTGTTGGTTTTAGCTTTATAATGTTCGGTACAAAAGTATACTTTTGATCATAGAATTTAGGTCTTTGTTCAGTTCTGGAAAATTCTCAACTATTATCTTTTCGAATATTGTGTCCTGACATTTTCTGCATCTATCTGTTTACTCTGCCATGTCTATCAAATGTATATTTGAACCTTACATCTCATTCTCTCTTCTCTTTATTACTCTTTTATTTTTTAATCTGAATTTCATGTAGATTTCTCACTGTTGTCTTCCAGTTAGTTCATCAGTTCTCTCTTTGTGTACATTCTAGTTTTTTGTCAGCTATTGAGGGTTTTTTAAATTTGTTTTAATGTCTCTTTCAATTCCAAATTTCCAGTTGCTTTTTATTTACATCTCCCTTTCCTTGTTGCATTTCTACCTGTTTTGTTTTGCAATTTCTTGCTCCTTTTAAATTTTTTTTTTCAATGTTTATTTATTTTTGGGACAGAGAGAGACAGAGCATGAACGGGGGAGGGGCAGAGAGAGAGGGAGACACAGAATCGGAAACAGGCTCCAGGCTCTGAGCCATCAGCCCAGAGCCCGACGCGGGGCTCGAACTCATGGACCGCGAGATCGTGACCTGGCTGAAGTCGGACGCTTAACCGACTGCGCCACCCAGGCGCCCCATTAAATTAAAGAAAATTTGTAGGCCAATTTGAGGTGGTTTGAGGTTGTTTGGGTCTCAAATTCTGTCTACTAACATGAATGACTAAGAACTGACAGAAAGTCCACATTAACATTTTATACATTAAGTTACATAGTTTATTTAGGTATGATTATTCATTATTATTCTCTTTAAAATCTGGTCTTTAATAGAGTAAAAGCTTTTAGGACTTTACAAGAAGCCCTCAAGTGCAACTATGAACATTGGCAAATCTGGGAAAACTACATTCTCACTAGCACTGATGTTGGGGAATTTTCAGAAGCCATTAAAGCTTATCACCGGCTCTTGGACTTACGAGACAAATACAAAGATGTTCAGGTAAGACATTCATATTTTGACTTTTCAACTTGTGATTGATGTTAATGCTTGATTATATGATTGTGATATTGACTAAATATGTATTTGGTTTTGGTTCTGGTTTCTGGCACAGAGCTTCAAAAACCTTTGGAATTTCCTAAGTGATGACAGCCATAAAGGTGTCTTTTGTTGAGTTAATGAGGTGACTTTTGGAAAGCACCTTAAGGATGGGGTTGGTTGCCAGGGAATCAGTCATGTGATTAGAGGGTTGGGACTTTTAGTCCCATAACCTCCATTTCCCCTTTCTCCATGACCTCCTAGGAGGGAAGAGGGTTTGGAGATTGAACTCAATCACCAATGGCCAGTGATTTAATCAATTTGTCTTTGTGATTAAGTTCCTGTAAAAACCCAGAAGTATATGGTTTGAAGAGCTTCTGGCTTGGTGAACACATGGAGGTGCAGGGAGAATGGTACACCCTGAGAGAGCATGGAAGCACCATGCCTTTTCCCACATATTTTGCCCTACGCACCTCTTCCATCTGGCTGTTTCTGAGTTACATCTTTTCAAAATAAACCAGTAATCTGGTAAGTAAAATGTTTCTTGGAGTTCTTTCAACTGCTCTAACAAACTAACCCAACCCAAGGAGGGCGTTGTTGAAACCACTTACAAAGCACAGGTGATGACCGAGACTTGGAACTGGCATTGGAGGTGGGGAGCAGGAGGGGTCGGCGCTTGTATAGGACTCAGACCTCAATCTGTGGGATCTGCTGTTCTCTCCAGGTAGATCATGTCAGAATTGAGTTTGTAGTGTGGGGAACTCCCCGGCCTACACGCATGTGTGCACATGTGCGTGCATGTGCGCACGTACGCACGCACGTCAGGATTGGTGACCAGAATCATCTGAATGATATAAACTGTTTCCTTGGCTATACATAGGAAAATTGTGTTGAACACATGTAACGTATAAAACGAGTGTTTTTTCTCTAGCTGAATATTCTTCATTACGTATTCTGGCATTCCAGTGTCAAATATGTTTGTTCAGTCACAGACTGAATGTTACCGTGACTCAGTTAAGGAAATCTGTTATGTGGTTTATGTATATACAGTGGGCTTGCAGAAATGAAATAGAATGATGTTTGTGTGATTTACTGCTTTGGTTATCTCAGTGTAATAGCTGGAGCAAGTCCCATTCTCATTTGTTCCCTCATTGGACAAGCATTTACTGCCCACTTGCAGATGTTTTGAACAATATAGAAATGAAGCCTGACATTTTCTTTGCAGTGTTTAGTGATATTGTCCTCTTGGTGAGATGCAGTCAGAATGGTTGACTCTAACACTGTACAAAAAACACTAGATCCTTTCAGAAAATATGGGAAACTTGAAGCCACTGGGTTTGTCACCCAGCAGGATGACATATACAAGATCTTGTGGTTTAATTGTAGGTCAAGACTGTATAAAGACAGGGCTGTGCAGGAGCCTGGGGGTTACAAAGTCAGGGGGCTTGAAAATACAACACTTTGCATGAATCGGTACATGCTATTTAAAATGTTGAAGCTGGAATTATGAAAAAACCAGAAGTAACTTCTAATGTGTGATAATACCTCTCTATTTTTATGACCTATTATCTGTACTCCAGCTGTTCTGAAATTTACCTTATACGGGCCCTGTCTTATAGCCCCAGCCCTTGATGTATGCATGGTCTCGCAAGCTCAGCCAAGTGCCTTTAAGGCTCAGGTTCTAGGCCGTTCACTTGAAAGGTCTTTTGGCTTTGAGTAGAAACATACCTACTTCCAGGATGTATGTCAACCCCTTTGAAATAGTTTTCTTCTTCTTACACTTTTTTTTTGTCCTTGCTAAATATTGTACACTGACCTTCCATTATAGAAGGAAGGGACTTGAATTTTATGGATCAACTGAAATGTGAATGGAGGCATGGCAGAATGTTCCATCCTGGAGTGGAATGGAGCCCTAGCAAATCTGTTTGCATGGTTTCCTGGCAGCCTAATATGTGTCCTGTTGACAGAGCTGACATTCTCTGTTGAGGCAGCTCTTTTTCTTCTACACTTAGCCTGTTGATAAAGGGCACGGATGAGGCTGTGAACAGATCTCGATATGTCACCAAACCACTGGGATGGGGCAGAGATTCCAAAGTACTTATCTCTGGTTTACTTCAACTGTAATTTTTTCAAAGATCTTTCTTCACTAGAAAGCATTGTGTAAGCTGTTCCTAAAATCTCAGGGAGAAGGTAAATAATTTACATTGGTATTTCATTCCAATTTATACTTGAAATAAATTCTGTGTGTTTTTTCTTTCACATTAAAAAATGTGCATCAAACATTCAAATCCAACACTCCTCATTGAGACACCACCGCTGGCTCAATTCCAGCATTCTTTAGAATTACAAACTGTCAGAGCAGGAAGGGCCTGTAGAGCAGTCCCGTGGGCTCGGCGGGATAAACCACCATGGGTTGGAAAGGTGCGTGAAGCCCCGCTCCTGCCTGGACTAGAAGGGTTGCTTCTCCGGTTGTCAGCCTGCTCTCCTGTCCTGCTGCTGTTGCTGCTGGAGATGTCACGTCTCCCTGAATTGTCTTAGAATTGGCTCCTTGGCCAGTCCGATGCCATTAATCTTCCATCACGTGCCTCCAACTTCTAACTGATCAGCTTTTCTTTTGGATGCAAGTGGGATTTCCCTTCCAAATCCATATTTTACTCATGGCAATCCTTCATATCTGCTAAGGATTGTAGTAATTGACTTACCAGACTGGCTTTTTGGATTTTCCGGAGAAAATCCTGATCACTTGTCTATGCTCGGCACCCTTGGAGTTGGTTTTATGTAACGAGCCCAACTGGCTAGGTCTAGGCCGGTCTTCTTCTGTGAGAGATGGACTTGGGTGGGTTATGGTACCTAAGCATCGAAGTGAGGGGTACTTTTCTCTTTTATCTCTCACTTATTTTCCTGTGCTTCCCAAGGCACATAAAGCAGGTCAAAGTGGGACATGGTAGAGGAATAATAACTAACTTTTATTGGGGGCTTATTGTCAGACACCCTTCGAAGCACTTGACATGGATTAACTCAGTTCTCAGCACAGCCTTATGGGGTAGTTTTGTGTGTTGGACTCTGCAACATACGTATGTGTCTTCCCCCTTGTTTTAAGGGAACTAATGATAATCAAGCAAAATAACTATTCAAAAATTGTTCTCAAAAGCTGTTACTTCCATCTCATAAAGAGTTATCGAGTCACCAGGATATTGCCGATTTTCGTTGACTTAGGTGTATCAGTATGCCAGATTGTCTAGCTCTCCCGTCCCTGGCAGGCTGGTATTCTGAAAGAAAGGCAAGACAAAAATGAAACAGTTGCTTTACTGAAGATGATGATGTAGAGTAAAGTAGGTTCAGCCTTGATCATTCCAGTCTCCTGCAATTAAATTAGCCGGAAACGTGCTGGAGAATCTTACTTAAGTTTTTCTTCTGTCCCTACGGTTCCTCTACGACTCCTAGCCTAGGAGTGTCCTTCTCTCTTCTCTCTTGGGAGGGAAAAAATTCTTGCACATGTCTAGAGTAATACTGCTGTATTTGAGTATGGGTAACAGTGTGGGGAGAGAGGTGACATTTAGAATAATATACTGGTAGTCACAGTAGCAAATACCAAGGAGAAAACTGGCAAAAATAATCTGAGTTTAGTCGATTCTGAAGATAAACCTTTCAGTCGTTGATTTGGCTTGTTGTATACTGAATCCAGTTCGTTGGAATTGTAAGAATACACGCTCATAAATCTTTCGGGAACCTCCTGTAAGAAAGAATAAAGAGACTCACATAATAGTTTTTTATTCTGGGGAATTCTGGGCAATTCTCAGTCAATACCATTCATTTTGAAGTAAAAATGTATTCTTCTTAAGTTTTTACTGAAGAATTAAAGAAGAAACAAAGCTTAATGTATAACAAAGGATTACTTTTTTTCCCCTTCAAGTTAACTAGCCTCAATTCTGAATGCGTAGAGATACATTTTGAGCATTTTTCAGAAAAGGAAAAAAAAGTCTTAAAAAAAAAAAAAACCTGAAACTTTTCCTGACACAAATTGAGATGCTTTAAAAAAAAATTTTTTTTTAATTTTTATTTATTTTGGAGAGACAGATCAAGATAGAGTGTGAGCAGGGGAGGGGCAGAGAGAGAGGGAAACACAGAATCTGCAGCAGGTTCCAGGCTCTGAGCTGTCAGCACAGAGCCTGACGCAGGGCTCGAACTCATGAACCATGAGATCATGACCTGAGCCAAAGTCAGCCACTTAACTGATGGAGCCACCCAGGCACCCGTGAGATGCTTTGATTGAACTTTTATCTTAGATTTTTCAAACATATTTTGGTGATCGTGGAGCTTTTCACTCCTTCCAGCAAATCTAATTATTAGGAATTTGTACCCATGGAAAAATCATGTTCTGATTTTCATTTAAAATATTCTAATCCTGAATTTAAGTGAAAATCTTTTGGCTTTCTGGAGAAAATTATTAGCATTTAGTTTAAATTTATGGCCAGCTCGGGGCGCCTGGGTGGCGCAGTCGGTTAAGCGTCCGACTTCAGCCAGGTCACGATCTCGCGGTCCGTGAGTTCGAGCCCCGCGTCAGGCTCTGGGCTGATGGCTCAGAGCCTGGAGCCTGTTTCCGGTTCTGTGTCTCCCTCTCTCTCTGCCCCTCCCCCGTTCATGCTCTGTCTCTCTCTGTCCCAAAAATAAATAAACGTTGAAAAAAAAATTTAAAAAAAAAATAAATTTATGGCCAGCTAAACAACAAGGCAAGGATATGGAGAAAAAGGACCCCTCGTGCACTGTTGGTGGGAATGCAAACTGGTGCAGCCACTGTGGAAAACAGTATGGAGGTTCTTCAAAAAAGTTTAAAAAAAGAGGGGCGCCTGGGTGGCTCAGTCGGTTAAGCATCTGACTTCAGCCCAGGGCACGATCTCACGGTTCGTGGGTTTGAGCCCCGTGCTGGGCTGTGTGCTGACAGCTCAGAGCTTGGAGCCTGCGTCAGATTCTGTGTCTCCCCCTTTCTTTGACCCTCCCCTGCTCGCACTCTGTCTCTCTCTCTTAAAAATAAATAAACATAAAAAAAAAGTTTAAAAAAGAACTAGCCTACGATCCAGTTATCACACAGTTATCACACCAGGTATTTACCCTAGGAATACGAAAATGCTGATTTGAATGGATACATGCAGCAATGTTTATTGCAACTTTATTTACAACAGCTAAATTATGGAAGCAACCCAAGTGTCCATCAATAGATGAATGGGTAAAGAAGATGTGGTGTATATATATAGAATGGAGTACTACTCAGCCATAAAAAGAATGAAATCTTGCCATTTGCAGCAACATGGATAGAGCTAGAATGTATTATGCTAAGTGAAACAAGCCAGTCACAGAAAGACAAACACCGTATGATTTCACTCATTGTTCACAAAACAACTGAACAAAGGGAAAAAAGAGAGACAAATAAAAAAACACTCTTACCTATAGAGAACGAACCAATGGTTAGGAGAGGTGAGGTGGGTGGGAGGATGGGTGAAATAGAGGAAGGGGATTAAGAGCACACTTATCTGTGATGAGCACTGTAACATATGAGGCTGTTGAATCATTGTATTGTACACCTGAAACTGTGTAACACTGTATGTTAATCACACTGGAATTAAAGTAAGTTTTAAATAATTTGAGGCCAGCTGATATTTTATCTCTTTTCCTCTAATCCTTCCTTTGTTCCTCAAATTCAGAATATGAAACACAACTCCTAATGTACAGTAGTATTTCATCTGTATATGAATATTTCAATGAGTTTGAAATTAGTTTCTATAAAAGTTCAGTGTTTTTAGAAACAATTAATGGCAGCTTTGGGCTGCCTGAGACTTCCCTCCTGTAGCCCCACTGCCACACACAGGAGCACCAAGAACCATGCATATTGTGAGAAATATTGCTCGTAAACAAAGCGCTTTGAGTTTTTATTCTTATTTTTTTTTAATGTTTATTTAATTTAGAGAGAGCATGTGCTTGTGCACACTTGGACGGGAGAGGGGCAGAGAGATTGAGGGAGAGAGAGACTCCCAAGCAGGCTCTACTCTCTCAGCGCGAAGTCTGATGCAGGGTTCGATTCCCGTGACCATGAGATCATGACGTGAGCCGAAATCAAGATTCAGACGCTTAACAAACTGAGCCACCCAGCTACCCCTAAAGAAAGCACTTTGAATAACATTTTTGAAGATGTCAGATCTTAAGGCTGTTAGCTTAATTTTTACATTTGGATTTGGAGCCATATTCTTGAGAACATAACATCTAGATATAAGGAGCAACTTGCTCAGGTCAGATTATCATCTGTAGCACTTTATAATGGAGAAATAGCCACAGTGAGATAATGTGTCAGGACCTGTTAATAGCTTTCCTTAGAAGTGCCTTGGAGTGCTGCTGGCAATGTTCATTGTCTGGCAGGTGTGGGTAGAATCACTCTGTAGTGATGTAATCATCATGGAAGGAAAGTTTTGATGGCTAGTGATGGGCTCAGTCATATTTAGCTTCATAGAATATTTCTGACTGTCATCATGCTTTATTACAACCAGTCAGCGTGGACCACGACAATTGATAGATTGTCTGGAATATTTTTATCTTGGCAAAAAAATTTTACTTATTTTGACTCTGCAAGTTTGGTAACAGGTGTCTTTCAAAAAAACTCTGATATTCTTATGTTTGACACTACTTGACCTTATTCTATTTTAGTTTGCTTTAAAACTTTTTTAATTTATTTTTTTCTATTTCTTTGTAAATGTGACTTGTCATTTAAATTGTTTCTGTTGCATATGTGTGTTCATGTGTAAATTTATACTCCTTTTAATACAGACACAGGGTAAGTTAGCTGCAAATTATTCTGTATTTTTCACTGTTTATAATAAATCAAGGAGTTGTTTCTGTATCTTTTCTCCTTTTTCTCTCTGTGCCCTAATTTTGACTAATGCATAAACTAGTAAAACTTAAGAATGCGTTTCTGTCAGAGTACATATTTATATTCATGTATTTTGAATATATATTTTTAGTTACCATAAAGCAAAATTTCATATTCCTGCATAATTAGTCTCTGTTCAGTTTTCCAGGTATTTATTATTGTAAATAATGCCATCAGTACCCTTGTAGATAAAGCCTTGTGTATAGCCATACTTCTTTCCTCAGGGTAAATTCTAATGTTGATTTATTAGTTTTTTCTTTTTTCTTTTTTCTCCTCCTCTTTCTCCTTCTCTTCCTCCTCCTCCTTTTTTGATGACTGGGCCAATCATTTTGGGAAAAGAATTTAAGTATTGCAATATTACACCCCACTTGCTATTTATAAATGGAAGAGGAAGGGATTAACATATATTAAGTGCTTGCTATGTTTCTGGCACTTAACATGGGTTATCTGTTATAGGACACTCAATATTTGAGGTGGATACTAAATATTTCCCATTTTACAGTGGATGAATATGAAACACAGGGAAGTTACATAACTTGACCAGTCATGTAGCTAGTAGGATCCAAAGACAGGAATTACATTTAGGTATGCCTGTTTTTCTCCTTTGTGTCATATCTTGAAGTCTATGGGATGTCTTATGTTAAAAAACACATTTCCACATTATATTAGTGAGTATGTGAACTATACAGAACAAAGTTTTTTTAAATTGGGGTATAATTTACATATATTAAAATTTACAGATCTTGGGCGTTAGTTGATGCATTTGGATCATTTATATGTTCTTACATAACCACCACCCAAAACAGGTGTGGAACATTTTCATCACCACAGATGTCCTTTTATGTCCCTTTCTAGTCAATTGTACCACCACCCTTTCCCCCCAAGCCAGGCAACTGCTTTCTGATTTCTGCAGCATGGTTCAATTTTGCTTTTTCTTAAATGTCAGATACAGAGAATCATGTACTATGTGTTCTTGTATACTGATGTTCTTTGTGTGGATTTCCGTGTGGTGTTTTCTTTGGGAAGGGGGGAGGTGATGTTGATGTGCAGTGGGGCAGCTGGCCAGCCAAACAAATCCTGCAGCGAGTGGTGCCTAGGTATTACCTGAGAGAAAAGAGGGGAGGGAATGGATATATTTTGTACAAATTATATCTGTAAAGCAGGTTTTATCTCCCCTTGCTTGCTGAGGTATCTGAGGCTCTGTAAGGTAAGCTAATAAGGCTGGTGTTTCATAACTAACAAGTGGTAGGAAAGCCAAGACTTGAAGCTTAAAGTCTGGGCTATTTAACCTCAAGCCTGTGCATGCCTTTTCCACACTCTTAAGACTTTTTTTTTTTTCCTGAAGAAGGGGGGAAAAAAAAACACACCACCAAATATTAAACTGCCTACCTCACTGTGATAACTGAGGCTTGGGGAAGCCAAGGGTCAGGGTTATCAGGCCAGGAAACAGAGCAAGTTCTTTAAAGAGCTCCCAAGTGGAGCAGGGAGGTAGCCAAGCTGGGAGGTGGAAAATGGCTTCATTCCTGGCCTGGAGCCCTCCTGGACTGAAAGCAATCCCATTCCTTCCTGCTTTGAAGACCTCCAGCACTCAAAAGCCCAACACCTTGTACTCTCAGCCAAGGTTTTGGTGAGACCTGGCCAAGGACTCCAAGGCTAGTGTTGGAGAAAGGGATAGTTAGGCTTTTCTCTTTGTGGGGATTCTTCAGCATGTACATTGGAATCGCTGTTCTTCCATGTGAGGAAGCGGGAACTTTCTTCAGGGACTGGAGATGGCTCCCCAATTCATTCTCTGCTTGCTGCATCCCCTAGGCATGTTCCAGGATGGAGGTGAGAAAGAGGCCTAGGAGAGAGAATGAGATGAAAGTTCCATATCACCTAAATGGATGAGAGATGTGGGCGAGGGCTTAAGAGGTCATTGCGGGGCATCTGTGGTGTGGCATCGGTTTAGGTAGGATGTGAGGAGCTACAGGGCTGTTTATATTGATGAAAATGAAATCCCTCTAAGCATCCAGGCTTAAACAATATACATAGATTATTTTATGATACACCGGATGAATTACAAATGGACTAACTGTACGCACAGTATTTTTTCATCTCATAAGAAAATCAGGAATAGAAGTGGATACTTCCCAAATTTTCTGAACTTTAAAGCAATAAAATAAAACTTGAATTTTTTTTTATTTTTTTATTTTTTTTTATTTTTATTTTTTTAATTTTTTTTTTTCAACGTTTATTTATTTTTGGGACAGAGAGAGACAGCGCATGAACGGGGGAGGGGCAGAGAGAGAGGGAGACACAGAATCGGAAGCAGGCTCCAGGCTCCGAGCCATCAGCCCAGAGCCCGACGCGGGGCTCGAACTCATGCACCGCGAGATCGTGACCTGGCTGAAGTCGGACGCTTAACCGACTGCGCCACCCAGGCGCCCCAAAACTTGAATTTTTATGACTACATTTTAAAAGTATGTGACAGAATATTTGTAACAAATAGGAAAGATAAAAAGCTAATAATACCCTTATTATACGAAGAGTTAACATCTGCCACAGGAATGAAATGTGACAGAACAGAGAATTCAGAAACAGACTCAAGTAAGTATGAGAATTTAGTCCATGATAAAGATGACATTTTTAAAATCTGTGGGATAAAAATAGAATTTTCAATATGTATTGGAACGGTTGACCAAGCGTTTGGGACCCAAACCAAAGCTCTGCTTCACTGCTTAAACCAAAATAAATTCAAATGGATAAAATATTTAGATTGAAATGCCTCGAGAAACAGGATTATGTTGTAGATGAGAGCATAGATTCTGGCCTTAGACCGTCTGGGCCTGCAGCCTGCTTCCGCCAATCACTGGCCGTGTGACCTTGGGGGAGTTAATCACTTTCTGTTCCACTGTCATGAGAGGGGGATTGTTGTGAGGATTGAGTAAGTTAATATACGTAAAGGGTTTGGGATGGTGCTTGGCGCACGCAGGTGTTATTAAGTGTAGCTGCCGTCATCATCACCATCATCATCAAAGAAGTTAAAACCATAAAGGCACTAAAAGAAGTTATGGTAAATATTTTATAGGCATAGGGTTGGAGACACTATTTTTGATCATGACACAAACACCATTCTCCAGTGAGGAAAAGTTCGAGAGATTTGGTACTTGAAGCTTCTACAACTGGGGAAAGAACGCCATCTGAGTGGGGTGCTAGAGGTCACTGTCCCTAGAAGGGGCGGCCATTCGTGTAGTGCCTCCTGAACGGAAACTGGAAGATGACTAGTAGAAACTGGGTGGGTGTGCTGGGGAGACACTGTCTCAATGATCTCAGAGTCATCTGGGTCTTTCTACTTAAGACTGCTGGATTTGTAGCCTGCGGCCACTGTAACAAACCACCTCAAACTTGGCGTCTTCAAACAAGACAAATGTATCCTCGCCATTCAGTTCTGGAGGCTAGAAGTGTGAAATCAGGATGTTGGCGAGGCCGTGCTCCACGTAAGGCCGTGGGGGACAGTCCTTCTGTGCTTCCTCTGGCTGCTGGGGGCTCCTGGCGCCTCCTGGGATTGTGGTGGCATCGCTCTCGTCTCTCCGTCTTCACTTACCTCTGCACCACCTTTTCTGTGTGTCCTCTCCTCTTCTTAAAAGAACTCTGGTCATTGGATTTAGGGCACACCTACTCTGGTATAACCTCTTCTTTTTTTTTTTTTTTTAAACCCGAACCCTGATAAAACCTCATCATAACTGATTATGTCTGCAAAGACCCTGTTTCCAAATCAGGTCCCATTGTGAAGTTCTGTTTAGACATGAATTCAGGGAGGATGCAAATTTACCACAGCTGACCTGCCCCGACTGTTAACATTCCTTTTCAGAGAGAAAGCAGTGCCTTTGAGTTTGGGAAAGATAGGGGAGTGCACCCAACACACACCTCGTTGGTTAGCTGTAGTGATAGCAGAAGTGCCGTGCACAGACACACAGCAAGGGAAGGCCAGAGAGCCCACACTGATCATATGAAGGCCTTGCCTTTAGCAAACAGTGCCAGCTGTCTGAACATCTGGAAGTGACAAAAGAGATAGTAAGGATAGGGAGGGAACTCCCTATAGGAAACTAATAAAGCTTTTCAAATAGTTCTTAGTCATATGCAATATTGACAGAAAAGACTGGAATCCCATGCCATGGTGGACAAAAATAGGATTTCTCTTATTTTTAAGTTGTCCAAGTCTAGTATAGTTAATACACAGTGTTATGTTCGTTTCAGGCGTACAATATAGTGACTCAGCACTTCCCTACATCACCCAGTGCTCATCATATCAAGTGCCCTCCTTGAACCCCATTGCCTATTTCACGCATCCCCCCACCCATGTCCCCTGTGGTAACTGCCAGTTCTCTCTAGTTAAGAGTCTTGGTTTCTCTCTCTCTCTCTCTCTCTCTCTCTCTCTCTCTCTCACACACACACACACACACACACACACACACACAAACTAGGATTTCTAAGAAGGATCCATTGTTAAGCTTCAAGAGATCGTGATATGACCTGCAGCACTGTGAAAAAGACATGTGTGTGGGCATGCGCATATTTTGGAAAGAGTCTTCCAAAGTCTCATTAGATCCACATGGGTATCCAGAATCCCAAGAAAGTAAACACAGACTAAAAGTATCTAGTGAAGAGGTAGACTGTTAGGATTCGTTTTCAGATAAAAAGTCTTGTTGGCCCTGTCTTCTCATCACCTCTGTAAGTTGTGTTACATTACAAATGGGAAAATACTACTGAATGCATGTATCTGTTGCTCTAATTTTTGCACGTTCACAATGTCAGCCAACACATTCACATTCCAAGCACACTCACTTTCTCCCCACTCCCCACACAGTTTCTCTTTGACTCCTTAGCTAGGGAGAAGCATCTTCCCACATGGCCCCACTTCCCTGCTGCCAGCCTCTTTGGAGCCCATGCAGGTTAGGCTTTATCTCCCCCAGGCTACTGAGCCCTGCTGTTGTCAGGTCCGTGCGTCCTAACACTACCTGGGGACACTTGTCAGGCCTCAGGTTCTTCAGCCTGTCAGCAGTGTTTACTGCCACAGATCTCACTCCCTCCTCGAAACGCGTCCTTTGCTTGGTTTCCAGAATTTTACAATTCTTACCTTACTAGCTGTGGCTTCTCCATCTCATCTCCACACTTCCCTTCTCTGTGACAGCCGCTCTAGGCCCATTCCTCACCCTGTTCTCTTCCCCACTTATGCTACTACCCCTGGCGTCTCATCATCACCTTGGTTTTCCTTCTTCCCTTTCTAAGGCGATATATATAATGAAAACAAGGTAAAAAGTTTTCTCCCACATGACCCTTTAATTCTTTCTCACGGAAGCTCTTCGTTTTATTTCGTTATGGTTGCACTTTTCAGATGTCTTCATTTTTTTCCTGTTGGCTCATACTCCCCTGGTGATGCCAGCTTTGCACGGGTAATGCATGCTGGTGGGAGGGGTTCACGCAAGCCCAGGACCTAAGGGGTGCCCTTTCTTGAGAGTCTGGGTCCTAGGGGGAGTCTCACCCCTTGGGTACACCTCACCACCTCCCCCTCCCACCACCACCAGGTAGCCTGGCTCCTCGGGAAACCTCCCTTTTCTCTGCCAGTTGCTGCTTTCTCCTTGTGCCCATGTTCCTGAGTAGCCCTCTAACTTCAGAAAGTGTGGGGCCAGCCAGGCCGCTGGGGCCTGTTGCTTTCCACTTCCCACTGGCCGGGCCCTCTGCCCTGCTGTACCTGCAGGTCGCTGGCTTGCCCTGGGCTGGCTTGGAGAGCACTCACCTGTGAACGTTGGTGCCTGGCACTCTTCTGCCCTTGGCTGCCCTTCTCCCCCATACTGGGACCAGCCAGTTGCTGTCTCCCACGCTTTCTCACGTATTTGCTGTTTCCACCTCAGATTCATCAGCTTTCTCCTTTCTCAAGCGATAATATGGACTTGGGGTTCAGAAAGAGGAGCTAGCCATGGGTTAGCTTGTGGGCTATATAATTTCCAAAATGATCAACAGTAGAGCTGTTTTCATATTGGAAAAAAATGAGTTCAGCATAAATTAAGAAAATGTTTAAATATCTTTAAAAGGAACTATGTTTTGGGAATGCAAGCTGGTGCAACCACTCTGGAAAACAGTATGGAGGTTCCTCAAAAAACTAAAAATAGAACTACCCTATGACCCAGCAATTGCACTACTAGGCATTTATCCACAGGATACAAGTGTGCTGTTTCGAAGGGACACATGCACCCCCATGTTTATAGCAGCACTATCAACGATAGCCAAAGTATGGAAAAAGCCCAAATGTCCATCGATGGATGAATGGATACAGAAGATGTGGAATACACACACACACAAACACACACACACACACACACACACACACACACACACACACACACAATGAAGTATTACTCGGCAATCAAAAAGAAGGAAATCTTGCCATTTGCAACTACGTGGATGGAACTGGAGGGTATTATGCTAAGTAAAATTAGTCAGAGAAAGGCAAAAATCCTATGACTTCACTCATAAGAGGGCTTTAAGAGACAAAACAGATGAACATAAGGTAAGGGAAACAAAAATAATATAAAAACAGGGAGGGGAACAAAACAGAAGAGACTCATAATTATGGAGAACAGACGGAGGGTTGCTGGAGGGGTTGTGGGAGGGGGGATGGGCTAAATGGGTAAGGGGCACTAAGGAATCTACTCCTGAAATCATTGTTGCACTCTATGCTAACTAATTTGAATGTAAATTTAAAAAAAAAAAGGAACTGTGTTTACATAGCAAACATTTGGAAAGAGATTTAAGTTCACTAATAATAAAAAAAATAGCATTCATTGTAATAGCTGCATATACCTTTAGCAGAACAAAATATCAGAGATTTAAAAAGTAATTAATACAGCCAGTGCTGGTAATGCACAGTGAAATGATGCATTTTCAGGTACTACTGATAGGCATCTAATTTGATTTAGCCCTTTTAGAAAGTATCACACTTACCTCCAGATTCTTAAAGTGTTTATTCCCTTGATTCCATAATTCTGTTCCTGGAATTCTTTTTTATTTTTTCTTTTTTTAAAGATTTTTTTTTTATTTTTTTCAGTAATCTCTACCCCCAATGTTGGGCTCAAACTCCCAACCCCAAGATCCAGAATCACAGGCTCCACTGACTGAGCTAGCCAGGCACCCCTGTTCCTGGAATTCTAACCTAAGGAGAGTTTCAGTGTGGAAAAAAACTTTGGGCACAAAAGATAGGCATTGAAGTGTTACTTATAGTAATAAAAACAACACTGGCAGCCATGGAAGCAGTGTATTTATCTGACTACAGGGAAATTGTTAAATAGACTACAGTCTGTCAACCCAATGGAATATTTTGAATCTGTTAATCTATTTTAAAGATTATATGAAAACAAAAAAATACTATGACATAATGTTAAGCGAAACAGGTAAGAGAAGACAGTTTACATAGTATTAAAAAATTTACACATAGCAAAAAAATTAGAAGAAACTCACTGCAATGTTAGTAATACTTGTATTTGGGAATTTTATTTTCCCTTTTTATTTTTTATTGGCTCTGATGTCTTGAGAAAAAAAAACAATAAAAAATAAAATTACAAAAACCTATTTGGTTTTGGTTGATTCAAGATTTGGCAAAGAAGGGGTGCCTAGGTGACTCAGTCAGTTAAGTGTCCAACTTCGGCTCAGGTCACAATCTCATGGTTCGTGGGTTCAAGCCCCACATCGGGCTGTGTGCTGACAGCTCAGAGCCTGGAGCCTGCTTCAGATTCTGTGTCTCCCTCTCTCTGCTCCTCCCTCACTCATGCGCGCTCTCTCTCTCTCAATAAATAAATGAATGAATGAATGAATGAATAAATAAATAAATAAATAAATAAATAAATAGATTTGGGGGAAATGATAATGAAATGATCAAAGTTACTAGTATACATATTTCATAAAGAATAAATTTTTCTGGTGTAAAACTATTTCTTATTAGAAAGGAGGAAATAACAGAGGAGTAAGGAGCTGTGCTTTGTAAATTAACACAGCCAATGCTTGACAGCAGGATCCAGGACTTGGACTACGGGTTCACATCCAATGCCGCCTTCCCCAGCTGTGTGACCTTGGACAAGTTACTTGACTTCTCTGTGCTCCAGTTTCTTCATCTGCAGAGTGCAAATAACAAGAGGACCTTTGTAGAGGCTCTGGTTCTCACACATGCTCATATTCTTTCTCTGTCCCTCTCACATCTATATATGTAACTGTTATCTACCATTGTCATAGTCTTCTCCATCAAAGCTCAGGAGTCAACTGTCACTGGTGTTCAGGACCCCTCTCTGCACCTCACTTGCTAGGGGACGCAGAGAAAGTACATTTTGCCTCTCTTGCCTAAGTGTATTTGTAAAGTGGGGATAGTAAAGTGCCTGTGTCCTAGGATTGCTGTGAGACCCCAGTGAGATCAGGTTGGTCACATGCTTACCACGTAGTGATGCTCATAGCGGAGGCACTGGGGAGGTACTGAGAGCCGATGCCACGTCATAGATTCCGTTTTTCTTTAGGTCTGTTTTGAAGCATAAGGAAAGTCAGGGGCACCTGGTGAGTGAGTTAACTGTGAGGGATTTGCTGTCCACTTCTGATGTAGTAAGGAAGTTGAGGATCATTGATAATCCTAATCGTTTATAGGCTTATATTGCTTTACGGTTTCGAAACTGTTTACATGTGTGTTGACTCCTTGATACAACGATTCTGTGATGTAGTAGGTAGAAGGCCAGACCTCATTACCACTGTTCACCAGTGTTGTAGTAGTACCCCCTTACTTTCGGCAGACTTTAGCAACTGATTCTGTATGCTTCCTCTTTACTATAGATCTAGCCGGTCTTGAATACTTGGTGTTTTAGGTAGATGGTACTTCTAGTACTTTGGACATAAAGTTTTTTGTCCTTTGTTTTCTCCATATGAGCACCCCATTCAAGTGGCCGTATCTTGGATTCTGTTTCCCCAAGAATTGTTCCATCTCTAAATTCTTCAACGTCAATATTCTATTCTTCAGCCGCTTATTACATACTTAGTAATTCATTGTTTTAACCAGTTACTACTAATTTATTCCTAATAGTTACATTTTTATTTAGGTTACATTTACTTGTTTAACTTCTTTTTTTTTCATTTTTGATTATGCAAAGGATTGTAATGCTGGTAAACATCATAGACTACCCAAGAGCAAATTGTATTGTTTGGTGATTCATTTAGTCAGAGAAGTTCTATTGTAGTAACCTTTGCTGCTTTTTTTTCTTTTTTAAGCTTATTTATTTGAGAGAGAATGAGGGAGAAGAGAGAGCGAGCATATGTGTGTGAGCAGGAGAGGGGCAGAGAGAGAGGGAGAGAGAGAATCCCAAGCAGGCTCCATGCTGTCAGCACAGAGCCTCATGTGGGACTCAAACCCATGAACTGTGAGATCATAACCTGACCTGAAATCAAGAGTCAGACACTTAACCAACTGAGCCACCCAGGCGCCCCCTCCTCCTTTGCTTCTTTTAAGTTACAAATATTTACTTCTTTCCTTTCCTTCTTCTTTTTTACACATATTTACTTTCTAAAGAAGAATTTAAATATGTGTTAAAAGTTACTGTTTTTGTAGTCAGTCTGTATAACTAGAATGCAGTTTTTCTCACTAATTAGTTTGAGGAAAATGGTGCTATTAGACAGTAAATTATAAAATTAATGTTTTTTAAAAAATAATTCTGTTATCACTCTAAGACTACTTTTTAAGATTATAAATTAACTCCATTTGTTAATGGAGTTTAATAACTCTTTTTTCCCTTTAGTGCATGGGACTTTCTTAATTACAGGAAATAACTTTTTATTTAATGTTTTATTAAAGTAGAGTATACATATAGAAAACTATACAGATCATAAGTAAACATAGGAATTTTCATGAAGGGAACACACTTGTGTCCCCAGCCCCTGGAGCATGAGTTAGATCATTGCCAGCTCTCCCAAAGCTGTCCCAGCCCCCTTTCAGTCACTAACCACCCCCTCCCCTGTGCCAAGGACATAAATTGAAAGTAAAATATAATAAATGAATATTCATGTTGCCGTCATTTTTTGTTTCATCTTTTCCAATCTTTGAATATGTTTATACTTGCCTTTTCTGTTTTTAAATTAAAATTTTATTTTATTAAGATAACACAAACATGTACACAAGTTAAATAGTAGTAAAAGGCTTAAAACAAAATGTAGCAATTTCCTGCTCTACCCCTTTCTAGTCCTCAAGATCCTACTCCCTAAAGGAATGTATAGCATTTAGTATATACTGTATTTCTTTTCCCATTTGCACATTTCCAGATTTCATAATATAAGTATATGCTGCTACTTTTTATTAACCAAATTTAGATATTATCTGTTGATTTCCTATTATAGTAAGCAAGGTCTTAACTCCCTTGTATCAGCATCTCTACTACTTCTTTTATCTTCTTAATATATTTACATTTAATTTTTTGGTTAAGTGAATATTTTCTATTAACATTCTATGCTTTACGTATAAAATTTAAAATATTACAAGGTACTATGGTGGTTTGTTTTATTGCTTTTTGTTTTTTATGATATTATTAATAATTGTCTTGGTTTTCACGTTTTTCTCTTTGTACGTCTCTTTTCTGAAATCATAATGTCTCCTGCCTTTCTTCTTCTGACTTTTGGTCTGGATACAGTCACCAACACTTGTTATTGCTAAACCCAGTGGAGTCTTCCAGCCCTAAACTTTTGTAGACGTGCCCTCCTTGTTACTTCCTCCTTCCTTGGTTTCCATAACATCACTTTCTCCTGTTTTTCTGAACACTCCTTTTTAGTCTCACTCATGCATAGACCTCTGTTCATCTTCCCTTAAGTGTGCATTCCTTAAGATTCTATCTGGGGGTTCCTGGGTGGCTCAATCGGTTGAGTGTCTGACTCTTGACTTTGGTTCAGGTCATGCTCTCATGGTTCCTGGGTTCAAGCCCCACACTGGGTTCTGTGCTGACAGCATGGAGTCTGCTTGGGATGCTCTCTCTCTCTCTCTCTGTCTCTGCCCCTCCCCTGCTCATGTACACTCTGTCTCTCAAAATAAACAAATAAATACACTTAAAAAAAAAAAGATTCTATCTGTAATATGATTCTTACCCAGAAGAATCTCTTTAGGTAATATCTGCCATGGCCATGAGTGACTTCTGTTATCTGTTTCTTCTTACAGAACTTTCTTCTACATATATCTGGCCATATAACATACAGATAGAGAGACTATGAAGACATTTGTGTTGCTTGCACACCTGTTCAGGGTCCCACTCTCTTCTTGTGACATCTGCATATGAATTATGTGGCGGCTTTGGTATCTGTCTGTCTATAGTTCTTCACCCTACCCTGCTCCTATTCACACAGACACACCACTTCCTTACCCTTTACTGTTCCCTTCACACACACACACACACACTCTCTCTCTCTCTCTCTCTCTCTCTCAATCTCTCTCTTTCTATCTCGTTCTCTCTCTTTCTTGCTCTCCCTTTTGTGACCTTTCTCCTCTCAAACATGTGCACTGCCACTCTCCATTTTTATTGGCGAGAAGGCTAAAAATTGTCTCCTGCCCATTGTCTCTTCATGTAGGTAAAGTGAGGAGATGGGATGTTGGGCCAATCCTAGAGAAAGCAGAGTATTTTACTAATTTAGTATGCTTCATTTATACTTGATAGTAACTATTTTAATAGAACATCCATTTTATTTTTTTTTTTATTAAAATTTTTTTTTTCAACGTTTATTTATTTTTGGGACAGAGAGAGACAGAGCATGAACGGGGGAGGGGCAGAGAGAGAGGGAGACACAGAATCGGAAACAGGCTCCAGGCTCTGAGCCATCAGCCCAGAGCCTGACGCGGGGCTCGAACTCACGGACCGCGAGATCGTGACCTGGCTGAAGTCGGACGCTTAACCGACTGCGCCACCCAGGCGCCCCAGAACATCCATTTGAAAGCGTGTTAATCCTTGAAATGTTTAAAAATGATCACTTGATAGTGCATATTCATATAGTCTCTTCTGCCTTGTTACTTTCAGATTTAAAGTCATGAATGGGATTGTAATATGAATTTTATTACTTTCAGAATTAAAACTACACATTTGGGATTGTAGTGTGAATTTGCAGGTGGAGATCTTGTCCAAACAAGAAAGAAAAAACGCAATTAAACGTTCTCCTGTCCACTCTTTTGCTATACGCAATTCGGACCATGAGTCTGAGCTTACATTCCTAAAAGCTACGGGTGTCCATCAGATCATTCAGAGAGAGCACTCAGATTGAGAAGACAGAGGCATCGAGCCTATGAAAGAAGAGCCCCCAAAGGAGCCCTAAAAGGGAGCACAGAGAGCTTGTCAGTATGTGATTCTAGAGAGTGGTTCAGGACTTTTATTTGTAAAAAGTGTAAAGGTGATATTCCACCAGGTCTCAACGTTTTTCACCATCATTGTCATTGATGATGGTGATGGTAGCCCTTTGTTTTTTGTTATTATTTCGTTGTTCTTGGCTTACCCGTTTGTTCTGCACATTTTTTAAGGTCCTTAAAATTCTGGTCAGGGCAGTGCTTGATGGGATGACTGATCGAAGTGGAGATGTTGCAACTGACCTCAAAGGAAAGCTGCGGGAGTTACTTGGCAGAGTGACTTCAAGAGTGACAAATGATGGAGAAATCTGGAGGCTGTATGCCCAACTGTATGGAAATGGGCAGAGTGAAAAGCCTGATGAAAATGAAAAGGTCAGTCCTCTTCCAGTCCTCCTGGGTGCTTGCCTTTTGCTTGAATTACGTGTGGGGCATCTGCTTTGATGGTTGGAGGCAGAGATAAATAGCTTGAAGGGGAAGACGGATATGCTCAGGTCTTCTGTCTTGATTCAGAATCTTTAACATAAGCACTTGGAATTGCGGGCAGGTTAAGACTCGTAAGAATTCATCTTTTCTCTTTTCATGGGTTTTTCTCACACGGTTGTTCTCTGTTTCCTGCAAAAGGCTCTGACCTGCTCCCGTGCTGGAGCTGCCTCAAGTAGCTGTCCACAGTATATACCTTGCAGCCCTTGCCCCAGGCCCCTTGCTGAAGACTCGGGTAGATGGGGCTCAAGGACAGAAGAGCGTTCAGATCTGAGACGGGGGCCATGGAAGGGAAGAAGTAAAAGGAACCAGATAAGAATATCAGGCGAGCTTTAAGTCTAAATATAAAATGCTTTACAAAGGTCGCCTAGCCCCTTTCTCGAAAGTGCATTAGAACACCAGTTACACTCAAGTAATGCCTTTGGCTTAAGGGAGCCCCCAGGGTTTCCAAGGTTGAAATAATTGTTTTCTGTGCTTTTCAAAACATCCACAACAAATCAAATGTACTCCTTGCGTGAGTTTGGAATTTTCTGCAGTACAGCTAATCTGTGGGATGGTTAGCCGTCTCTCCTCCCTCTGTCCACCCAGCTGGCTTCTACCATTGCCTGTCTGCCCAGAGAACACATACTTACATGCACGCATGCACACACTCCTACCTGCCATCCTTCCATTTCTTCTTGAATTATGAGGCCTTGCATATGTGGAATCAAGGGTAGTCTGAAGTCTCTCATCTGTGACTTCTCCCTCAAGATTCTGCAGGGATGGAGCTGTGAAAGTGTCTTAAACTTCTGTGAGTACACACACCTTTGAGTAATCCCATAGTTGTGCCCAGGTTCATGCCTTGTTTTCCAAACGGGGCTCGTAAGCTGATGGCTACCGATGCTGAGGAAAGGTGTGCAAGCTTCTTCTAGATTTCCAAACCTGGCATTTCTGTTTTTCTCTTTGGAGGGAAATGTTTCTATCAGATACATCCCTTTGATTGCTTTTAATTGCTTATTGCTGTCGGGTGTGCATCTGTACCCCTTCTTTGACGAGAATAGTAAAGGCTGTGCTGAGTGACACAAACGCTCGTTTTTCAAGTTGGAATTAGTTTCATATGACTTCCAGGAAGCCCCGTTTGAAATGTGAATTACACTTGTTATTCTGAACGTTGTTCTTTCTCTGTCCTCAGGCGTTCCAGTATCTCTCCAAGGCATACAAGTGCGACACACAGTCCAGTTGTTGGGAGAAAGATATGACATCATTTAAGGAAGTGGTTCAGAACGCCTTAGGCCTCGCACATGGTATTTGATGTAATGTTCGGATATCCCTGCCATGCTTTAATGTATTTTTACTGAAAAAGTATTTGTCAGAAGTGAAGTTCCATTACACATCATTTCAGATTATTTCATTGTATTGAAATTGTTGTATTTGATTCAGCAGATCTTTATAAGACCAACTACCGTGTAGTAAGCTCTTTGGAGTAATCTGAACAAATATAGGATAGAGCGGTCTGCGGGATAGAGGCTTGAATGCCGTCTGAGTGACAGGTGTTAGGAGCTTTTGGTACGTGAAGTATCTTCACAACTGTAGCCAACCTTCACGGCACATAGAGTCTACTTGTGGTTATCATGTAGCGGTAGGGAAATCTGTTAACATTTGCTGACTCCTATTCCTTTATAAATGAAAATATTTATTATCAGAAATACGTAGATTCCTGGAGTACATAGCAACATACAAAAAGCTATGGCTTATACAAAAGAAACAAAAAATATCCTGTCCCTGCCTTTGGGAGATTTAGTGGGTGATATTTGAAGTGAGGCATAACCTTACGTATAAAGTTGTATGCCTGTTGGGCAAATATATTCCAGATAAAGGTTCCTTTTAATTATTTGCATAAAGAGAAATATACCGGATAAGTTAATAATACATTTCTATATTTATATTTGAACATGGGTGTGTGAGGCCCTGGAAAGGGAGTTCAAATAAAATAATGAAGCTACAGTGCTAAGAACTGGATCACAGGGACTATGATCCTATCCTAAAGTCTTCCTCCAACTTCTCCTGCAACTATTAATTACAGTAACTGGGGAGCCAACACGGGACCATAAAAAGGGTAGATCCTTGAAACCAGGGAGACCTAAACTCCAGGACCAGCTCCACCACAAAGTTGCTAGGTGACGTTGGGTAAATGACTTCTCTCTGAGCCTTAGTTCCCTCATCAGTACAATGGGGGTAATACCTACCTCTGATTGTTAGGAAGTAAATGAAAACATATTCAAAAACTTAACAGTATCCTACACATGGTTTAAATGTTAATCCCTTACGTTCTCACCTCAGCCCTGTTCCTCTGGGGTAGAGGATCTGAGCTATATGATAAGGCATGCAGAACTAAAAAGAGAAAAATGAAGAACAAAAATAGCATTTAATATGTCTCTAAAGAAGTCACAGAACATTCAAACAGCTTAGAAATGGGTTTAGTAGATAATAATTCTGCTTCTGGTCTTTGATATCCTTGACAAAAGGGATATAAATATCCAGTTTTCTGGGCTGCCTACCGCTTGGCAGATCCAGTAGACGTGCTGATCTCTGTCTAGCTGAAGTTCAGAGTAGATAAGGTGGAGGTCATTGCTGGGAGACCCATGGAATGTGGCTACAGTTCATGTGGCTTGTGTTGGCCATGGTGGGTGGGCTTAGATGCAGTTCAGTTCTTGTGCCTTTGACCTCTGTGGATATAGTACCAGGTTTGGGAACCCCCATAGCCACGTGTATTATGTACATAATTATAGCAAGGTGCAATCTCCTTGGAAGAATTTATCTTATCTACTTCAAATTGCCAACCCTAAACATTTCTGTGAACAGCTAGCTTTGTAACAGTTAAAGCCAAGGTATTTTCTGTAATCACTAAGTGTTGCTATTGAACCTGTCAAGTATAAATGCACAGGTTAAAGAAATAAGTGCTGCAGTAAAAAATCTTCATTTACTTCTTAAAGTTGGTTTGAAACTATTTTGGACAGTTTTTTCATCAGGGCAATACTGGGAGAAAAACAAGTGTTTATTCTTTTAAGTTCCCTTTGATTTTAATGATTTAGGTGTTGGTGCTCCAACAACATTTTAAGCATATTTTAGTGGATGCTCGGGTTTAGTTTCTGGTGATATTTTAGATTGATAAAGATAAATCTTTGCCTTTTCTTGTTGCTTTTTTTTTTAATTAAAAAAATATTTTTTAATGTTCATTTTATTTTGTAAGAGAGAGAGAGACAGAACACGAGCAGGAGAGGTACAGAGAGAGAGGGAGACACAGAATCCGAAGCAGGCTCCAGGCTCTGAGCTGTCAGCACAGAGCCCAACGTGGGGCTCGAACTCACGGACTGTGAGATCATGACCTGAGCCGAAGTCGGACGCTTAACCGACTGAGCCACCCAGGCGCCCCTCTTGTTGCTTTTGTATACCAATGCTCAGCTGAGGAATGAACTGGATTTCTATTCTATTCTGTTGCCCACTTTGCTCAGTTCTGAAAAGGCAATGTAACATTTAAAAAAAAAAAAATCTCCCCACAATTACTCCTTTGAGTTGCTGTTTGTAAGAGTAGCTATGTACTTCAAAAGGCCGGAGAAGACATTACAGTGTCTACATAGGGTTTGAGACCTTTGAATAACAACGTTGTCATTTTGTGCCCCTTTGTATTGTTTGGGGGCTATTCATTTATAGCCTCCGCTCTTCTGTTTTCTGGGAAAGGGTGTGCAAAAGCTGGTTCTTTCTTTGCCATCCAGGAACTTTTAAAATAATAGTTATGGGGGTGCCTGGGTGGCTCAGTTGGTTAAGTGACCGACTTCGGCTTAGGTCATGATCTTGCAGTTTGTGAGTTCAAGCCCTGCGTCGGGCTCTGTGCTGACAGCTCAGAGCCTGGAGCCCGTTTCGGATTCTGTGTCTCCCCCTGCCTCTACCCCTCTCCTGCTCATGCTCTGTGTCTCTCTGTCTCTCAATAATAAATAAACGTTTAAAAAAATAAAATAAAATAAAATAAAATAAAATAAAATAAAATAAAATAAAATAAAATAAAATAAAATAATAGTTATGCATTTTAACTACAGTCTACCTGGAGGAAGCACTGCTGTCTTGGATTTGCTGATAATTTGAAACAGCAGTTTATTTCTCTCTTTTTCTGGAGCTCTATCTTTATCTCTAGTGCCTTTTGGAAGTGGGATTGAGGAAGGGATCTAATAGTGTTTGTCTTTTTGATCTACTTTTGTGTTTTTGTTGTTGTTGTTTATTTGTTTTGTTTTTCAGAATTAAAATAAGGATTTAAAAAAGAATCACAGGGGCGCCTGGGTGGCTCGGTCGGTTAAGTGTCTGACTCTTGATGTCTGCTCAAGTCATGATCTCACAGTTGTGAGATCAAGCCCTGCACTGGGGCTCTGCTCTGGGTGTGGAGCCTTCTGAAGATTCTCTCTCTCTCTCCTTCTACCTTTCCCCCCTCGAGCTATCTCTCTCTCTCTCTCTCTCTCTCTCCCTCTCCCTCTCAACAACAACAATAACAAAAAGAATCACAGCTATTTCTGATCCGTTCCTAGGTATTTAACAGCCCACATACCTTAGCTATGGTAGTCAAATTTTCTTCTACTGAGGGACACAGACATCATAGTCTTCACTATCTATCTTCAGGTTAACTGTGCCCTTTGAAGATGAGGTGAACATTGTTGATTACCATGCATTCTTTCAACCCTTAGCTGAGAAATGTCAAAGTCTAAGTATTATTTTGAAATGAGAATGTCACACTTGGTTCTCACCAACCATGGAAGATATTAATTAATGATAAAACAGTTTTTGCCAGGCACAGGCAGTCTCCACCAAACGATCAGAGTTCGCATTCAAGAAAGACGTCTATTTCCATTCCTGGTCTAAGATCTAGGATACTAAGTAGACTTGCACTGTTGTACTGGTTAGCGTAGTTTTAAAACTGGATCTGGTTATGGGTCTGCTTATAGCAAGCATAATTTAGAAGAACAAACACAAGAACAAACCAGTGGAGAGATATCAGGTGCTGTATTTTTACAGAGCTCTTTACTGGTTCTTATAAAGCATGAATAGCCAGGCCTTCTGCTAGTGAGGGTTATGCTTTCTTGGTAATTTCACATTTTAGGAAGAAATGGGCTCCCCGGCTCACTGGAGGCAGAGTGGGGGCACATGGGCAACTCTGTTCTCTCCCTGCCCTTGCTGATGTCAAGTGCAACCCGAGATCCCCATTGCGGTCACCTCCCTGAGTGCAAGCATATAGGTTGTGGAAATCACTCCTTCCAGAATGGTGATGGAAACCCTGAGTATGAAAAGGAGGTTAGGATTGAGCTGTCAGCACCTGTCATGTCGCTTCACTAGGCCGGTGTCATTGGCTACTGTGAGTCCCTTTTAAGGACTTGGTGCCCCGGGAAGCTACACTAAGATCTGCCACATCTGGTTTTGCCCTCTGTGGACACCTTGTGTTCAGTTAGATTTTGTCTCTTTTTGCCTGGTTTCATTGGTGTATGTCTGTATATGTTGTGTGTGTGTGTGTGTGTATCTGTGTTTAGGGTCTCTTCCTGATGATTTGTAACGTACCAAAAATCACCTATTTTCCTCAAAATTCTCCTTTTAGCAGTAAGTGTTAAGAAAGATAATGAGAATTGTGCACATAATTATTGTCCTTTTACCAAAATAAAGACTCTCCATGTAGAAATACTTGTAGAGTCTGTACTATAGAATCCTAATTAAGCAATTGTTTTTTGTACTTGTAAATTATCGTGACCGGTATTTAATGCATGTTTTCTCCCATGTGTATTTTTCAGTGGCTATGAAACACAGTCAACACAAATCCAGCCCCCAAGAGGCAGTACAGGTGCTCTCCTCAGTTCGACTCAATTTACAGGGCTTGGTATCTAAAGCAAAGGTAAGAGTGAAATGTCAATTCGTTTGAAGTGTCACAGGAAGAAGGTGTTAGTATGACCTGACTGCTCTGAAGTCGTCTTTTACACTGGGAGTAATTTTAGGCCCGCGTGACATTTCAAATATCAGCCCCCAGGTGGTCCGTTGTCCTGGTGGCAGCATCATCAGCCTAATGGCTCAACTACCCTTCCTGGGTAACTCAGGAGTCTTTGAAATTAATATTTATAATCCAGCCCTACTGCATTCTTCAAGTTAAAGTAAAGGAATGCTCTTTTTTTTTTTTTTAATTTTTAAACATATTATTTATTTTTGAGAGGCAGAGAGAGCGTGAGCAGGGGAGGGGCAGAGACAGAGGGAGACACAGAATCCGAAGCAGGCTCCAGGCTCTGAGCTGTCAGCACAGAGCCCGATGCGGGGCTCAAACTCACGGAGTGCGAGATCGTGACCTGAGCCGAAGTTGGACGCTTAACCAACTGAGCCACCCAGGCACCCCTGGAAGCAAAGTTTAAAAGCATATAACTTGTAACACAATTCAGTGCTTTCTCTTCTCATTTTTTTTTTTTTTAATGTTTATTCTTGAGAGAGAGAGAGAGACAGAGCGTGAGCGAGGGCGAGACAGAGAGAGAGGGAGACACAGAATCCGAAACAGGCTCCAGGCTCTGAGTTGTCAGCACAGAGCCCAACGGGGCGCTCGAACTCGTGAACCACGAGCTCATGACCTGAGTCAAAGTCAGACCCTTAACTGACTGAGCCACCCAGGCACCCCTCTCTTCTCATTTTTACTCGTCTTCATTTTTAATCGTGGTTTGCAAACGAATCCTAACGCTTCTGAGAATGAGTCTGTGTGTGGCAAGTGAAAGTCACTTCTGGACACGTGTAAAACCCTTCCCAGAGTTTGCATGCCTTTTTATCAATTGTTTGATCTTTTCAGATGAGGACATCGTTTTCGCCTGTTTAGATTAGTAACTTGCTTTACTATCCTTTTAGTCTGCAAGCTGGAACCAAGTTCCTATAATCTACCAGGAGGAACCGTACTCCCACCCGTCTTGGTGGCATAACTTCAGTTTTGTGTCTTTCAGAAAGCAGCATGAGCTCTCAAAAAAAGTCAGGGTAGCAAGCTTTCCTGTGACTTTCCTTCTCAGATCAGGAGCGTGGTTTCCTAGTTGGGTTAGATCACTTACCTACCCGTGATTATTTCCTCAGGATACACTCTACTAGTTCCCTTCTCTCTGTGCAAAGCTTTTTCTTATGAGTTATTAATTGCATATAAATCTATACTTACATACTTAAATAGTCTTGTCTGCGCAGAGACTGCCTATCCTCCTGTATTGTGGAAGATGCCCAAACATTGAAGATAAGGCCTCAGATGGGGCATCTGGGTGGCTCGGTTTGTTAAGAGTCTGACTTCAGCTCAGGTCATGATCTCGCAGACCCTGAGTTCGAGCCCCACATCAGACTGTCTGCTGTCAGCACAGAGCCCACTTTGGCTCCTTCTCCCGCTGTCTCTCTGCCCCTCTCCTGCTCATGTCCTCTCTCGCTCCCTCAAAATAAATAAAACATTAAAAAAGAAAAGACAAGAAAAGAAGGACTCAGAGCATCATCTATGTTTAGATTCTGTTCTCATTAGATCCTAAGGGGTTATCCAAAAATGGGAAAAAATTGCCTCCCAACGCCTCCTTTGAAGCACATTTTTTTGCTATAAAATTTGGGAGTCTCTGGTTTTATAGTAGATCAGATGCCCTTCGTATTTTTTTCTTTTTTTAACAAATTGGTTTGCAAAGCTGAACTGCAGTCCCAAAAACACTTTTTGAGAGCACCTTAAATAGTGAAAATGGAATAGGATAGCTCAGTTAAATAGCTTGCAGTAAGCTTGGTTCATACCAGTCTCTGATCTTTTCTTGCCAGGCCAGGGACTTCATAGAAATAAAAGCTCCGAGAACCTAGAGACTCACCTGACCTCGTCCCGTCTGTGCTCCCCCAGGATGGAGCAACTCTCCACCCCTTAGCACATTGTCACTGTGCAGATTTGCTCCAGAGGGCATGGAGCTGTTGGGGGAAATGCTGGACAGCCTGGACACAGAACAGATTTTATCACTTACGTGCTTAGGGATCCTCAGCAAATAATTCATTCTTTCTAAGCCTCGATTTCTATCTGCTTCCTCCTGAGTTCATAGGGTAGTGATGCAGATTCATGATGATTTGCAAGCACTGTAATTCTTAGTAAAAATCAAATGTGCTGTGTGAGTCCAGGTTATTTTCCTAAAAGGTGTTTTCTCTATCAATCACATTGCAACGTTCTTATGTCAGTCTGTTATGAAATGCTGTACACAATGTGACTACACGGTAATGTGACAAATCTTTACTAAACATTTACGAAGTCCTGCATTCGAGTGAACGCTCTCGGCTCCAAAAATCACTGTGTGAAACTCTAAGCTTGTCCCAGTGATGATACTATCCCTCAAAACATCTTTGGGACTCCCTCTTTAGAATTTTGTCAGAACATTTGTCATGTGATATATGGTAGTGATAGTAAATAGTCCCACAGTAACGGTAAATTTACTTTTTGTAAACAGGTCAGCTAGTCAAGTCTGATGAAGAAGGTAGATAGTGTGCTGGGGCATCTGGGTGGCTCATTTGGTTAAGCGTCTGACTCGTGGGTTCGTGGGTTCAAGCCCCATGTCTGTCTCTGCACTGGCAGTGCAGAGTCTGTTTGGGATTCTCTCTCTCTCTCCCTCTCTTTCTGCCCTTCTCTCTGCTGTCTCTCTCTCTCAAAATAATAATAATAATAAAAGATAGTATGCTGAGTAAATTACATTTCTGATCAACACACACACACACACACACACACACACACACACACACAGTGGTCATAAAATCCCAAAGCTAATTTTTTTAAGTGCCTGTCTTGCCTCAGCAGGCAGTTCCTAACAGAGGCTTTCCAAAATGTCTCAGCCACGATGGCATCGACCTATGTTGCAATATACCTCCTAAGGCAATTCCTTTTATAGGAGGAGAGAGCACATTTATTTTTATTTTAATATGCTGGGATTCTTTGCTTTTACCAAATCTTGATAATCTTTGTGACCCCTGAGTCCTATGCCATAATTAACTTTTAAATAACATAAAGGCGGGGGGGTGCCTGGGTGGCTCAGTTGGTTAAGTGTCTGACTTCGGCTGAGGTCATGTTCTCATAGTTCGTGGGTTTGAGCCCTGCCTCAGGCTCTGTGCTGACAGCTCAGTCTGGAGCCTGCTTCAGATTCTGTGTCACCCTCTCTCTCTGCTCACGCTCTGTCTCTCTCTCTCTGTCAAAAATAAATAAACATTAAAAAAATAATGTAAAGGGTTTGATTTGTATGAACTTGAATATAAAATGTGTTTGTTTTGTTTGTATACACAATGAATAGATTTGTTTTGTTGAATGAAAAATCCAGAAACCATCCTGTGACATCGAAATGAATAACCGATATTCAGGGCAGCCGTTCTGAAGAGCAGAGCTCATTTGAATTTACAGGTTCAGGCACGTTTTTGATGCCTGGCTCAGTTTTGCAGCTTGTGCGTTTCCAGGATGGTGAACTGAACAAACCCTACCATTGCTGCCGTCATATGGTATTATTATATACAAGGAATTTGACTTCTCTGCTCTGTACCTATCTTAGTTTAAAGAGATTTGTCATTGTTTTGATAGTTCTCCTTTGTTCTTTATATTGCAGCAACTTTTCACAGATGCAGCGAGTGGAGAGATTTCCAGGGAGCTCGCTGATGAAATGGTAGCTATGGACGCCCTAGTAATTGAGCTACAAGGCCTTAGCAACGAGTTTCGAAATCAGTATTGACCATCCTGGGAACACTTTCTGGAAAAGGAGCCCTCACCTTCTGAGTTTCTCTCATACCTATGTATCTGAAACACAAGATACTGATTTTTTAAAATAAATTTCTCTTTTATGGCTAACATTTTTGTTTTGTGATTTTTCCAAATGTTTGAGCTTTCTGAAGTACGTTAAAAGTTCCCTGTTTCTTTAGGCTTAGTTACAGTTGAATTCAGCGTCTTTATCATTCTTGAGGTGTTCCTGCAGAAAGAGCGAACAAATTGTAGTTTTCTTTTTAGCATAGGGTTTATTCTCTCTCGGCCTAAAATGATATAGGTCATCGTTTAGAAAAACTTAGTCTATACCAGGAAGAAGATATCACACACTACAAATTTGTAGAATCGTTAGATCGGCTGCTTTATTATTCAGAAGTGGTAAAAGGGTAGATTGAGTGACAGAAACCTTTTTCCTTCTTGAGACTTCATATTTGTGTCTGAAAAATACAGACTTGGCTAAATTAGAAATGTGGGTATGGTTTAGCTTCAAAATCAAGAAAATGCAAGAAAAAAAATGACATAACCCAAATTTTGATTCAACCATTAGCCACTAGTAACCAGGCAGACCCTTCTCCTTTTATATCCTGCGAGCCCTCGAGATGGTTGTTCAATAGGTTATTATGAGTGAAGACAGCCATAAATGGTGCCATGTTACAGAGATGCCAAAATAAAATGCTTTCTTAGCAATGTCTGTGGAAACAAATATTGAAGGCATTAGCTGAGTTTAATAATCTTACTACAAAAGTCGTAGTAAGGAATTCTCAGTCCTGGCGTGGGTTGCTGAATTTTGGATCCCGTGCATCAGTCATCTGACCCTTGCTTTTATCTATGTTCTTATTTATAAAATGTGAATAATTACCACCCCTTCCTTCTTTGTTTCAGCTGTCGCAGGAAATTTAAAAATGCATACTCTGCAAATATAGGAATTCTGAACATTTTTTTTTTAATGTTTATTTTTGAGAGGGAGAGAGAGCACAAGCAGGGCAGGGGCAGAGAGAGAGGGAGACACAGAATCCGAAGCAGGCTCCAGGCTCTGAGCTGTCAGCACAGAGCCCGACGCGGGACCCGAGCCCATGGACTGTGAGATCGTGACCTGAGCTGAAGTCAGACGCTTAACCGACTGAGCCACCCAGGCGCCCCAGGAATTCTGAACATTTAAAAAAAGTCTTTTAAAACTTTCATCAATGAATTTTAGTTACAAATGGTTTCCTATGCTTCGTTTCCTTAACCACCTGCTTGTCTTTTCTAGTACACTAGTCTAAAAAAAAAGTCGGTGTCTTCCTCAAAGCAGTTTCTCCTACAGGAGACACAGTAACTGTGAGAAAGCCCAATAAAGTGAGCTAGTAGCCTGAGTTAACATTAAATGTCCATTCAAATCTGTTATGGAAGCTGTTGAGGAGTAGGTAGGTAAATGGAGGGAGGGAGGTTTTAAGATGAACTCTATCAATACCCAGCTGTGATCCCCACTAGAAAATGGATAGACATATACTGGGAAGGGCAAAGATTTCAGGAATCAAGTGGAAGGCTGAAGAAGAGTTTCCAAGTATTAGAAGTTTTTAATTCTCAGTTTGATTTTCTTCAGGTTCAGCTCAAGGTAGAAAGACGTTGGTGAGTGTGAGTTGTCACAAACCAAGTCACAAAAGGATTATCTCCTTCCCGTCCTGTTGTCTAATGCCATGTTGAACCAAATTCTCCAGGACGATGCCCTACACCCTCTTGTATTTTGGAATGATCTCACAAAAGAGGGGGCTGTTAAATGGCTTCTTTTAAAGACGTAGACTTGTTAATGATGTTTAATAATCTTATGTGAATGTTTAACATAATTGAAGAAAATATATGGGGAAGTACTATGATAAAGTTGGAAATGTTGGGGGTCTTATCAAAACCTCATCTCTACCACCTCTAACACTTAATGCTCAGGTACTTGATTTCTTCATCTGTAAAGTGAATGTGGTAATAACAGTACCTTCCATCAAGTTCTTAATATCTCTTAGAGTACTTTCACCCAGTTGCAGAGTCAGTAAAACAGTATCAGCTTAAAACTGCTGTATTTCATTACTGTAGGGTCTTTGAGGCTTCATATTGCTATATTATGATTTAAATATTTGCTATTTCCAAATGTCTTTTATAAATTTCAACTTTGATTTTCTAGTATTACTACTTTTGTTTTCAGCATTACTTTTGTGCCTTGTCAAATGGAAGAATATACAAGATGTGATTCTTTAATCCGTACTGAGTCCCACTAGCATGAATAATCGTGCCAATAGCTACAAGTTAATTGCGTTCTCACTATGCACTAGGTAAGTCTATGATATCACCAGGACTCTAAAGCTCATGGGCTTTAGAAAGAGAAATAGCCAGAACTCTCTCAACTTGCTATGTCAGGGCTAGAAAAAGCTTCCAGTGGTCAGCTGATTTTTGTCTTCTCTTTATCACAATGGGATGCCTGGAATGTTTGCCTTTCATTGTTTATAAAGTTCTTCAAGGAGAGAAATTCTGTGGAATCCCAGTACATAATAGCCTGTGGTCTGTTAAGATTATTGTACTCTTTTTTTTTTTTTTTTTTAATTTAGAAAAGTTTTTGTTAGCCTTTTTCGAAAGAAGCCGCATAGTAAATGGGGGCCCTAACTGCAGACGGGTTAAACCCCAGTGAAATAAAATACCTTCTCTTTACCCAAACCCCAAACTCAGGAAACTTACAGAGTTGATGCTGAGTCTAGGAAGCAGAGCCATGGGGCGTCAGTCAAACGCTAGTGAGTGGATGTGGTTCAGAACTACAGAACCCCTGGTTGGATTTTGAGGTTCCTTTTTAGGGTGAGTGCTTGGCCTTACCTCAAATGGAGCCTCAGCACGGTAATGAGGACCCCAGACACTGAAAACATTGACTTATTTGTATACCCAGGCTATTCTTCATGCTCTACTGGTTTCTGTTGGACATGCTATCAGTGTGCTATTCATAAGCAGAGATTTAAGGAAGAAATGATACTAAGTATGTGTAGTTTCCAGACTCCACTCAAAGACTGTGACATAAGCAAAGGTATGGCTAGTTTGGGCTCTTTGTGACCATTTATCCAAACTGTGGTAAATCTACTAAGTTAAAACCCTCGGTGAGTCTCATGAAAAGTACTTTTTTCCACTTCTGTTTTTATAACATCCACATCAATCTAAATCACTGTTTAGATAAGGTAACTCTACTTTACTGGCCAAGAGTGAGGAATAAAACCTGTTAAGTAGATGCAACATACTTCCTTTCTGCGTTCATTCGACAGGCCCTATAGTGAAATGGCAAAGAGCCTTTATTCAAATGGTGGGCGCCATGCTGTGGTGATACAGATGGATTTTTCACAACGTGCAGAAGTGCTTATAAATAGATAGGTTTCAATCAACAAGTAGCTTATTCAGGCATGTGCTCAAATATAGTAGCTGCATTCATTAGACAGACATTTCCACTAATCCCAAGACTATACTAATAAAAGAGTAATCCCTATGGGCTAAAGGTAGTGCTGGCTTGCTTTTAACTCTTATAGAGTCTTTCACAGACCAAGGCCTAATAATAATTGTAGCTGCATTAGGTTTTCACCAAATGAACTATAAAGCCAAGCTTATCTTGAATTTTCTTCTTTTATTTTATTTTTTTTTAATTGCAGGAGCTTAAGTGGACAAAGAGGTACTTCTTACCCTGGATATGCGGCTTGCAGCAAAGCCAATTTAAAACCAATTGTGTGTGCATTTGCGTGAGTGTGTGTGCGTGTTCTCATTACTTTATTATAAAGCACTTTCTCTTTCACCCTTGTTAATAAAGTGATTAATAAAGAGCTTGCTTGAGCTGATTTTGTTTTTTCCATTGGCTTTGAGAGGAATAACAAGTTAATGTCAATTCTGAGATTTGCAAACTCAGTAGGGTGGTTGGACTTTTTATGCGGGCCTTTTCTTCCTTGGGCTGGGCTTTGTTTGACAGGGTCTTTACTCCGCCCACATCATTCAGAGCCAGTGCTAATTAGTTTGCTTAGCACAACGCTAAAATTTGTCCCTTGCCAGTGATGTCAGACCTGTCTTCCTTTTTCTTATTCTGACTTCTTATAAACCACAGTGACCTGGGAGTCAACCACACCATCTCTTGGCCCTGTACCAACATCGTGATCTATGGAAAGGGACTCTCGCCAATGACTGTGAGGTGGAAAACTGATAGTATTAAAGCGGGTCTTCTGAACAGTAAGTATCGCCATATTTGAATCTTTTGTGGTGTCATTGCCAGAAAGGGGTGGGAGGAAGTAAATCATGTTAATGTTGTTAAAGAGCTAACCCATGCATTGCTAACTTTTTCCAGACTGAAAGCTCAAATGAACGTCGGTATCTATAGACATGCAGAAGTTATTACTGTGGCTCACAGACAGGGGAGTACTGCTAGAAGCCTCCGTTGTTTGAGGCTTGTTGCTTGGGGCTTGAGGAAGCCCTTAATCTCTCTGTAGCCTGTCAGCGATCCACAGACAGAGATGTTATAACAAGAGCAACCGGAAAATGAGTGTAGAAGTGCTTTGAAAATGAAAAAGTTTAACAGCAATACACGTCACAGTGTCTTAGAAACCACCCGATAATAAGCATTGACACAACCTTTTCTGTTCCTTAGGCGGGAGCTTGGTGACATTCAGTGCTGCTGGGCCATGACACCAAAGTGTCATGTTCTCAGTGTCTTCATTGTAGCAGCCTTCCCAAGTTTCTGGGATGCATGCGCAGACAGGGGAAGGGAAGAAGGAGAGAATGTGATGGAGTTTCACAAAGTGGTGGATTTTTATGCCATCAGGAGTTCTCTGGGTGGACCCACGCTGGGAAAAGGAAAGTGAGATGATGATAGGCAGAAGCCAGCAGGAGAAGGATGACCCCAGGAATTGACTGACTAGGGTGAAGCCAGGGTTAGAAGCCCTGGATTGAAGTCCCAGCCTCACCATGTCCTAGCCGTGACCACATCTGAGCCCCTGAACTCACTCCGTGGGCCTCACTTTCCTCCACTATAGACTGCAAATCGCTGCCCTACAGACCAGACAGAATTGCTGTGGGGATCGTATCAGATGTTGTGTGTGAAGTGTTTTGTGAGCAACCGTGCACAATTAGTTCTTGTTATGATCAAGAGAAAGGGGCATTGTGGATGGTCTTTCGGGTCCCCGGGACTGGTGGAGTGGCTGGGTGGGGGCTTCCAGGCATTTGGCTCCAGTTTCCGTAATCCCCGTGGGGGTCATAACCCTGTGGTTTGAGAGACAATGCTGCAAAAGTTTTTCCAGTCTTCTGGGTGCCCTTCATCGCTCTACTGACCGAAATCAGTTTGGCCTAGAGTATGTCTGGTGCCAGGGTTGATAAAAGCTGTCTTGGTATTTTTATAGCTGTCTGGCCAGAAAACCTGCTTATGCCTCCTCCACAGTTCTTTTTCACACACAAAAAAATGTGTATCCGCTACAGAACTAGAGTGTGCTTTACATACTCAGTTGATTCCCCTGACCATAACCAGTAAGATATAGGTTATTGGGGGGTAGGGGGGAGGGGAGTGCAGGGGGGAGGGGAGGTGTACTCTGATTCTTGTTGGCCTTCTCCTTTAATAAATTACACAAGTGTCCCATCCCACATTCATTGTCAAAAAATTAGAAAATACAAATAAACCAGAAGAAAAATACTGAATCACCCAAATTTCCACCACTGTAGAAAATAAAACCGTGTTAACATTTTTCTGCAGATGTGTGTATGTATACACACACACACCTGTGAAAGAAAGAGACAGGCTTTTCAAAAAAATTTAATTAAGCTTTCTAACAAAGCACATGGAAGTAGGCCTGCCTTCGACCTGGCGAGGCTCAGAGCCAGAATACAAATGGAGGCCCACATACCATATATCTAAATATTTAAAAGTTATAAATCAGGCTAAGAAACTGTTAGAATTAATTTTATGCTTGGATCTTAATATATATTCCTCCATACTGACTTGGAAGGGCATATTTTAATTTAGAATTCTTAAAACTTCAGAATTCCCGAGCAGAAGAGTGCTCCCTTTAGGGAGCACATTTCCTCCCTCAGCCCACACTTCTCTGCAGGAGCCTCGTGTGCATAGGTGTGCACACCCAGCTGACATCTCAGTCTGTCACACCACCCAGAGATGGCCGTAATGCCACCCTTCAGACCTAGGAGTGTGTGGGCCACAGGCCACTCTACCCCTGGGGGAATATGGACTTGGGGTAAGGCCACGCAGCCCTGGCTGCAGGCTTTGGGCTTTGAGCAGGAGATTCTGGGGTCTCAAGTGCCTGAGCATCGTCTAGAAGGTGAGGTGAGTACAGACTCTAGGTGAGTTCATCCCCTTGACCCATAAGCAAGGGGTGTCTGGAGGACAGAGGGAGAGGGACCTTTTAAAGCAAAAGGCCCCGGGCAAAGGTTCCTCTTGCCTAGTTTTTAAGGGTGGTTCCGATGGGAATGTGCTGCCAGATACACTTATTTATTCCCCTCTCCCTAGCTTTCCCTAGAAGAGAGAGAATTTCTACTCAACATGCTCTGAAGGAAAAGAATAGAACAATTTAGCTTGTCTTTACTATGCATTTAATCCAACACCAGAGGCATGATGTAAGGAACTAGACAAGCTTGATTTCTCCCTGTCTCTGTGTCTGTCTCTGTTTCTCAAGACTTCCCTGACAAAGGAGAGGGCTCTCTTCCTACCCATATTCTCCCTATAAGCACACTTGAGTCAAGGCCCAGGCTTGTCTGAGAGGTGACCTCTCTCTCTTTGTTCTTCCCAATGGGGCGGTAATTCCGGATTGTATCTGCTCTCTAGTCACAAACTCTCCCTTTAGGGATCAATCTAAGAGCTACACTTCAGGAAAATTATCTAGGGGCTCAAATGTGATAACACATCAAAATAATAAAATGAACACTTTGATTTCCATCTGTTGGAATCCAGAGTCTATACCTCAGTTGGTTTCAGAATCAGTTTAGAGAGGGGAGGAGAGTGATTAATTGCTTGGATTCAAGCCCTAGTGGGGTTCATTGAGTCGTCTAGTGGAATTTTTTTTTAAGTCTGGTGAATATTTAACCAGGGCTGTGAATCAGAGCCATCTAAAGAATTAAAAAAAAAAAAACAAAAAAAACCCACAAAATCTTAGATATAAGCTCTGGAGATTCAGATCCATTAGGCCTGAGAACATTTGTTTTTTACAGTTCCAGAGGTGATTCTGATACTTACCTGAAAATTACTCAACATAATGGAGCTTTATAGAGTGAAAATAAATCCTGCATTGCTTTGTCAGAGACTGAGGGTGAAGATGAAATGGAAAAAAAAAAAAAAAAGTGTACTGAATACTAAAAGTCTCCCTATATAAAGTTTAATCTATCATAAATTATTGTGTTGTTTATTTTTTTATTTTAGAAAGAGTGAGCAAGTGGGGGAGTGGGACAGAGGGAAAGAGAGAAAGAATCCAAAGCAGGCTCCACACCCAATGCAGAGCCTGATGCAGGGCTTGATCCCACAACTCTGGGATCATGACCTGAGCCAATATCTAGAGTCAGACACTCAACTGACTAAGCCACCCAGGCACCCCTATTATAAATTATTATGAATAATTATCTAGTATTAGTAATTATCTAGTATTGTTAGTTACCATAGTTATTAAATAATACACATTTGGAGCAAAATGCAGTAAAGTAAATATCAATTTCAATGGCCAGATTAAGAAACCCTTATTTAGAACAACTAAATGTATTGGACAAAACATTTTTTAAAGATTTCTTTTTAAACGAGTGGCTGAATTGTAGAGAAATAGGGAAATTCTTGGTGGCCATAAAGCCAAGAATCAGGAGAGGTTAATGAATGCTAAAGGCAGAGTGTGTAGGGGCATACACTAATTTTGGGGGGAGTAAACTTAGTTATTAACAGGCTGAGCATACTTGGAGACATGAGGAAAAACCCAGGATCCACCAAAATGGGAGGTTGGTTCAGAGATCCTTTATATCCATATATGAAAAGTAGAACAATAGTTACAACAAAAACTTACTCAACAGAGGGACGTTGGTGGGACATCTGTCTATCTTTGCCTTGGCTCTGGGTTAAGGAGAAAAAGAAAAAAAAGGAAAATCTCTTTTCTGATAATTCTTAACTCCAAGATTGCTCTTATACTGAAATTTATAGTGTGGCCTAAAGCCATTAAAAATTTAAATCTGGCACACTCACGTTGATTTGCCACCATATATATGATAGAACGAACCTCTTTGGAGGAAAACACGTTTAACACGGAACTCAGTGCATTATCCCAACAAGGTTCCAAGTAATAAGAATTCATAGTAAAAAAAAAAAAAAATCAGAAACACACCAATAGGTATGGCACCATGGGTAAGAATCAGTTGAAACAAACAGAATAAGATTGACAAAGACCACAGATGTTGGAATTATAGAATATAGAGAAGGTACATTTTTTTTTAATGTTTAAAGAAATAAGAAAGCAAATCAACTTTGAACACAGAAGAGTATCAGAACATATCAGAAAGATTTGAAAAAGAGCCGTATTAAACTTTGGAAATGAAAAGTATAATAATTGAAATTAGAAATTTAATAGGTTAAACCAGAGTTTCTCAACCTTGACACTACTGACATTTGGAGTGGATAATTGTTGTAGGGGGCTGTCTTGTGCATTGTAAGAGGTTTACTAGTATCTCTTGTCTCTATTATCTAGATGCCAGTAGCATGCCCTTCCTGGTGTGACAGCCAAAAATATTTCCAACATTGCTAAGTGTCTCCTGGGGGATAAAATCACTCTCTTTTGAGAAATATTGGGTTAAACAAGAAAGCTGAAGAGAATTTGTGAAGCAACCACTTCACAAGTTGTTTCTGAAAACAATGCAGTGCATTCATATCAGAAAAAAAAAAAATGAAAGACTTAGAAGACAGAGATTTCCAGAGGATGAAGATTTCCAGAAGGGTGTCTTTAATCAAAATTTCAGACGGATATTAAAGAGCATGGGAAAGAGGCATTTAAAAAGTTAACAACTAAAATTTCTTCAGAACTGATGAAAAATTTTGATTCTCAAATACAGAATTTTCATATAGATTAAAAAATCAACTTCTCCATTTACACATACACACAACCTGCAGGGATTTTGAAAAGGAAAAAAAAAATTAATGGCGCCATTTATAATAGCATGAAAAATTCAAATACTTAGGAATTAATCTTTTTAAAAGTATTAAATATCTCAGTAGAAAGCTAAAACATTTTCAGAAAAATTAAAGAAGCCCTAAATAAATAAATGGTATGAAATCCTATGTTTTTAAGCTAGAAAACTCAGTATTGTAAAGATGTTTCTCTCCAAATCAATCTATAAATTCCAAATAGCCTTAATCAAAATTATAGTAGACTTTTTGGTAGGAATCAAACATCTGATTCTAAAATGTGTATGGAAATTCAAGGGCTGAGAATGCCAAAACAATCTCTTTTTTTTTTAAAACAATCTTGAATAACAAAGTTGAAGACTTACACTATCAGAAATAAAGACTTAACATAAAGTGAGAATAATTGAGACAGTGTGATATTGGTGCAAGGACAAATAGACCAATGGGATATAATATAGAGTCCAGAAATATGCATATACAGACCCTTGATTTATAATAAAGGTAGCATTGCCCAGCATTGGAGAAAGGATGATGATCTTTCTAATAGTGCTGGGTTATTTAGATATCTATATAGAAAAAAGTGAATCTTGACCCCCTACCTCACACCATACATAAAAATCAATTTTTTTTTTCATAAAAATCATTTGTAAGTGAATTGTTGACCTAAATGTGAAATAATAAAGCTTCTAGAAGATTATATAAGAGAATATCTTCATGAAATTGGGGAAAGTAATGTGTCCCTTGGGACACCAACAACACTAACTTCATAGGAAATTTAAAAACAATTTTGAACTATGCTAAAATTAAGAGCTTCTGTTCATCAAAAGACCTGGCAAAGAGAATGAAAGCTAAAAGATGGGAGTAAATATTTGCAATACATGTAACTGAAAAAGGATGTATATTCAGTAAATTAATAAAAACTATTAATAAGAAAAAAACTTGACCACATACTCAACAGAATGGCTAATATTGAAATGACCGTGCGTATCAAGTGTCAGTGAGGGTGTGGAGTAACAGCAACTCTTAAACATTGTTGATCACGGTATGAATTGATACTAACACTTTGGAAAACAGTTGAGCAACATATACTAACTTTGGAGATAAACATACACTATGACCCAACAATGTTACTCCTAGGTGAACACACATACATACAAGCACACAAGTGTGCATCTATGCACCAAACTCTCATACAGAAATGTTTATAGCAACATTATCCCTAATAGCCCCCTTAATGGAATCAGTCCAAACATGTACCCACAGTGAAGTGGATACATAAATGGCAGGATAGTCATGCAATGGAATAGTATGCATCAATGACAATGAATTTACTATAGCTACACTACAGCAACAACATGAGTGAATCTCTCAAACATTATGTTGGGCAAAGGAAGTCAGATGTGAGGAAAAAATACACGCTACATGTTTCCATGTATATAATATAAAATTGAAAAGGCAAATGAAATTAACCTATAAAACTTAGCAGTCCCTGTTGGAGTGTTAAAACTGTCCAGGAAAGCAAGAAAGCGAATACCACAAGAGACAGTGGTTACTCTTGTGGGTGCACAGGGCTGATGACTAGGAGGGTGTATGAAGGACTTTGGGGGGAGCTGGCAATAACCTTTATTAATTTGGGTCATGGTTATCATGGGTCTTTTGCCAGATCATTGAGTTATACATTTTTGTTTTGTACATTTTTCTGAATGTGTATTATAGCTCATAGTAAAAATCTTTAAAATATTAGGAACAGTGCAGTCCTCCTAATGTGAACTTGGGTGTCTGCTTTTCCCTTCTGGATCTTTGTAATTTTCTACCTCCTTGGTCTTTTTTTTTTTTTTTTTTTTTTTTTGGAAAAGACCTGACTCCTTTTCCTTACAAATCATAAAATTGACGTTTAAAAAAGCATACTGCTCTTTGAGACAAAATTTGACATTACTAACCCCCATGTAACTTTACCCACCACCCCCAACATCTTAAACAAAATATAATATTTTACAACTCTCTAGTGGTTTTACCCTAAGACAAAAATGTGGATACTTTGCCATTATACTCTAAATTCTTTATTTCTTTTGTCTCACACAGTTAAGATCCTGTGCCTTTCTTTCCACATTGCTCTCTGGATAAATAGTGTGGTACTAATGTAAGGGAACCTGGCCAGTATTGAGTCATTCATTGATAGAGTGTGGCCATCTTGTTGACCAAAGCCAGCTTCTCACATTTCTCCTTGAAAAGCATGGTGTTGACATGTTTAATATCCTGTGGCATTTCCTCTGAGCTCCATAGTATGATGGAAAAAGTCCCTGTTGATGTCTGATGGCCAAGTTGAATAAGCAAGGCCTTGAGACTCTCCACTTCACAGCTCTGGCTGGCATGGTGATTTCCTTCAAAGCCGTAATAGGAATCCTGGTAGTCATTTCTTGACAGGATCCCCACACCACTGCTTTCAGGGAGACCACTTATGTGTGCCTGGATGGTTTCTGAACAAATAAAAGTGAAATCTCATCCACAACTTGATAGGGAATGATAAATCAAAACCCAGCACACTACAGAAAAAAATGATAGCCCTAAGGTTTTAAGCTTTTTGGAAGAATTCCAAAAAGGCATATTTTAAGGGAATGTCTCAGGGCAACCCTAAATAAACTGGTGACCTATGGATCAAAGACACTGTATTTTATTAGCCATCTCCTGACCCGCCAATCCTACTGTCCTCTAACAGGCATCCAGATAAACCCTCCCTTCTCTTTCTTCCTCTGAGAATCACAAGAATCACATATCAGCCCTGACAGCATTTGATTTCTCATCTTCAGGAATGTAGCTGGTACATTCTTTATGCGAAAGAGGCAATCCTAGGAAGGGGTCTGAACCAGACAGAACTAAGAGTATCTTATTTCATCTGCACAAAAACAAAAGAGTGTCTTTCCCTTTCCAGTGCCTGCATGAGTCTGAGGACTTGAATGGAAGCAGACTGGCTGAGCTTAGCCCTTAGGACAGAGACACAGCTGGCAGCAAGAGGGGTCCAACTGAGGTAAGGGGGTCACTTTCTCTCCTCCATGATTATTTTTACAGTACAGCCCTGACTTGCAAAGGGTGCAGTGATTGACACAGGGCTCTTTATCCTTGACTATAAACTTCCACCAAATTAAATGGCTTCCACCACTGATTCCAAATCCTATAGGTTCATTTTGGATGTGGTTAATAAAATGTTACAGATTTCCATAAGTTTACTCTATGCTGGGAATTTAGTGAACTATGGATGAGGCAGGCTGCCTCTGAGAAGTCCCCCAGTGATCTCTGCCTCCTGGTAGTCATGGCCTTCTGTAATCTCCTTCCCTTCAATAATTAGTTTCTCCTAACTGGTAAAATATTGGCAACATTGAAGGGGTGTCCCTTCCGTGACCGGGTTACATAAGCTAATGGTTCTGTCTTGCAGCAGACGCTGTCCCTTGATAAAGTGGGCCACCATGTTGGAGAGGTCTATGTGGTCAGGAACTGAGGGTGGCCTCAGGCCAACACTCAGCAAAGCCCTGAAGGAAGCAAGGATCTGAGCAAGTCCTTCAGTGCAACAACCCTCCAGAAACAATTCTCACAAGAAACACTTGAGCTTAGAAGCAGATCCTTTCTTGGTTGAGCTTTCAGATGAGACTCTGGCCAACTCTCTGGTTCAGTTTGATGAGCAACCCTGGAGTAGGAACCAAGTCAGCTGTCCCTGAACTCCTTTCTCACAAAAACTGTGAAATAATAAATGTGTTCTTTGAGTTGGCAATTTGTTATATAACAATAGGTAACTCATACAGTAGATCTCACCTGTCATTTTTCTTTCCGTAACATAAATACTCACTTAATAGTCACCTTGGAAGATGTTTCCACTGCTATTTCTAAGTTGGTAGACCGACATTCAATTAAACCCAATATGCTATCATTGTACCCCATACTGTGTTAAAATCAGTCCTCTCTTTAGAACTAACAGATCATATAAGGGCAAGCATTAAGAAGCCTCTATTGTCTAAAATGTGGCTCTAGTTGTGCCATTCTTTTGCTTAAAGACCTTCTGGAACACTCTAGGAAACACAAACTTTCATAATGTGACCCCAAACACTTTCTCAGGCTTTCTCCCCATTATACTGCTCCCCTTCACCTTTCCCACACTGTGGCCCATCCCTTCCCATGTCTGTCTTCTTTCCTACTGCCCTTCATAGTGCTCCCCTCCCTCCACCACCTCATACCTGCCTTTGGAAGGCCTATCTCTTCCATGAGGCATCTCCAAGATCGCACATCTACCCCTAAGCCAGGTGCTCTGTCTCCTCAGTCTATCCCCCATGCCACTTTTGGCCTTGCTTTGGGTACTTTTCACATGCTGACCTTCATCCTGGTTTGCTTTCCATCTTTTCTCGGATTCTGCCTTCTCTGATCTCCTCTGTGAGTAAAAGCCCATGAGGGCAGAGACTGTCCATCATTCTCTGTGTGGCCCTTCCCACGCCTAGAGCATTACCTTGGGCATGGAGAGGAGCAGAGCAGTCACCCAATGTGTGTGAAGTTGAATGTGACGAAAGGCAGACTGGGATGTGGGGCAGCATTAGCACGAAGGTGTTAATAGAAGTGCTACTAAGGAAGGGCCCTATCGCCAAACGAGGTTGGGGAACTAGGTGTACCTATCCCTTCACAAAGAATACCTGTGGACATTAGATGATCAAAGTCTCCTGTAGTAAAGAAATGGATGTTGTAGCTGCAGCTTTCTTTAATGCTTTGATTTGGGCAGGAGACTCGGAAGCCGCCTCGTCACTCATCTATAGGATCCCTGCCCATTTAGAGCTCACCTCACAGCGACTGCCACATGTTGGGTTTTTCTTTGGTAGGGCTTTGAGCGTATCATGCTAAATAGCCCATATCCAGTCACCTTATTTAGTCACGGTGATTCCAGATGGTTGTAATTGGTGATACTCTGAATAGATACTCAACTCCCCAAAATACACAAGTTAGGAACTAAGCCACCTACACTGTGTGAAGAACCATGTTTATAACCAGGTTGGCACGACCTTATCATTATGGGCCCTTCTGCTTAAAGCTGCAGAGACTGTGTTTAAAGATTTCAGACATTAGGGACTCATTTTTTTCACCAACCTTTGCCAGAGCCAGTCTTGGTTATTGGAGGTTTAAGAAGCATTGCCTGTGTGTCAGGCACTGTGCTAGGTGCTTAGGATACAAACCTCAATAACAGACTGTTTCTGCCCGAAAGGATGTGTAGTCTGACTCAGAACATAGATTCTGTTAATACAATTCCCTGAGCACTAAAACCCTGTTACATGGGCACACAAACAAGGGAGTGGGGATCTAGCCTAGAGGGAAAGGGAGGCCTAGCACGAGAGCTGAAAGATTCTGAAGGGTTACCCTGGGAATAGAGGTGGAAAAACAGAAAGTCCAATTCAACAGATTTGTTTTTTGAACACCCACTCTCTGCCATGTCCTAAGAATTCTAAGAGGAATGAGGCACACTCCCTTCCTTCCAGGACCTGAGCTGAGGGCAGTGGGGGCAGAGGTCAGGTGAGGCCCACTGGGCCTGATTAGTGGGGACTGAGGACCCAAGGATTGTAAGGCGAATGGCCAACACATGTCATACCTTCCGTTTTAATTTAAACAATAATTTCTTGCTGCTAATCTTTTGTTGTTGGTGGTGGTGGTTTTTAAAGAGCAAACATCACTCCTCTGGGCATCTTAGGCCCATAGACCTAAAGACCTAACAGCTGCGAAGTTAAGAATTCCTGTTGGGTCACTGGTTATCTATTCCCTGCCTTAAGCACTCTTCCTCCCTTTCCCCTCTCCTCGTGCTTCACCTCCCTGAAGGGGACATTGGAAGGGAGAAAGAGGAGGTGGGTTTGCCTCCTTTTGTGGTCTTGGCGACTCTTCCTGGGATTCGTTTTAGGGGGCCTACAGTAGAGCGATTGCACTAAACAGCTAAATCTGACATCTATGTCCCTGGCCGCAGCCTGGCAGACTTAGTGGTAGTTGTGACCCTTGCTCATTGATTGTGTGCCCTTGGGCATGTTTCCTAAGGCTCTGTGTTTACCTCATCTGTAAAATGGGTAAAAAGATATTCTTCCCAGGGCTGTGTGTGGGTTAGTCCTTCTGAGCTGAGCATACTGTCTTCATAAAGGCTATATTAGGTGCTTCATAAATGCTAATCCCTCTTGCCTGTTTTCCTTGAAATCAGGGCAGTCGTTCCGGCTTTGTTGAGATATAGTTGGCATATTTCATTGTGTGGGTCTGGGGTGTGCAGAGTGATGGTTTGATTTCTGCATCTGTTGCAAGATGACTCCGCGCTGGGGTTAGTTGATTTCGCCATCTCATAGTTACAGCTTTGTGTATGTGTGCCCTTATCTTTCTTTTCTAATTTTTCTTAAACACATTCCAATTTTATGATAAGAAAAAAAAAATTAATTGAAGAAAATAATCAGGAAAGACACACTTGTTCTGAGTGTATAAGAACATTTAATTTTTGGTTTAAGAACTCAGACATCATGTTGGCTTTTTCTACAAGGACCCTGGTTACAAGTAGACACCCTCTTCCCCCAGTGAATGCAACTGTTATACTTAGTGGCCTAGTCTACTTGGGCTGAGAAAACTTTGTCATTGTATTTGTTGCCTAAAACAGGTGACTTAGACATTTTTGTTCCTTTCTTGGAGAACTCCACCATCTCATTTTTCTCCAGCTTACCTTGAGAAAGACAAGGGAGGTGGTAGTTTATATTGGCAGGATTGAAAGAGAACATAAAAATGGGAGGAACACATATTCAATGATGGATGGGATGTGAACATTTTTGGCTTAAAAATCAGTTTTCCCTTGCTCTTGTACTCAGGCCAAGGAAGCACCAATTACTTTGGGTCTTTCCTGGAGTAATTAATTCACCTGGAATGCCTTCCTCTCCTCCCTTCCTGTAGTTCTGTCTCCAGAACTTGTTTTCTGTATTCAAAGGACCTTTACTGAGGGCCAGCCTAGAGACAGAGCTACTAGATGAAGAGGGCAGGGGCAGAGGGCAATGGGGGTGGGGGGGCACAGGCATGCGGGCACTCACACCCTCCACTCCTTGTCTGAGTTTGGTGCATCCGGCCCATGGCTCTCGGTAAGGGGAGAAGGCAAGGGCCCTGGGACCCAAGGTCTGCAGGGTATCACTCAGAGAAGTGGAGAGAGTGGGTGCAGGCCCTACAGGACTGAGAAGGGAACCAGCAGAGCCAGAATGAGTGATGGGTATGGGGTGCACAGTGGTGGCTTCCCAAGAAATGCAGGTCGTAGGGGTGACATGCAAGGAGTGGGGAGAAACCGGTGGTGCAAATGGCAGAGGCAAAGACCTCTCTCTCTCACATCTCTGCACGTCTGACCTCTTTCTGGGTCATTGTGGCTACAGACAAGCAGCTGCTATTGCTTCATTTAGAGAAGCATCCAGTGGGTCATGCTGTTCTAGAAAGGGGGATACAGACAAAACCAGGATGCGGTCCCTGCTCTGAGGAGTTTGCAGCCCCCGTGCTGTGCTCCCTAATCAGGGCTGCGTGTCAGAGTCAGCCCGGAGCTTTAGAACATGCACCTTCACATTTCTGCCATCTGAGAACCTGCCTCTAGTGAAATGATGAGCAGGGGAGAAAGTCAGCACCCCTGTCTCCCAGGCTCTCGGCTGAGTGCATCATATCGCAGGGGGTGAAATACTCAAGCTGGTGTTCCTGAGCAGACCCAGCTCAGCACACAACAACCGACTACACACAGTTCTTCTCAGCCTGACATTCAGTGAAGTCACATCAGTTACTCTGAGAGCAGCTATGGAAATTAGCGAATGCTAAAAACCAGGGCATCTCCCTCTCTAGAAAGCCAGTTGTTAAACATTTCCTGAAACACCACAGTATGTGTCTATATAATCTCATTTAACCTAATCTTCATAATAAGCCCAGATTTTATGTATGGAATAACACTTTACTGCTTTCTAATCACTTTGAAATATGTTACCTTGCTGTCATAATAGCCCAGGAGAATAAGTTAGGGTAGTATTGCTATCCTCATTTTATTTTATTTTTTTATTAAAATTTTTTTAATGTTTATTTTTTGAGAGAGAGAGAGAGAGCAAGCTGGGGAGAGACAGAGAGAAGGAGAGAGAATCCCAGGCAGGCTCTACATTGTCAGCGCAGAGCCTGACATGGGGCTCAATCTCACAAACTGTGAGACATGACCTGAGCCAAAACCAAGAGTCGGATGATTAACTGACTGAGCCATCCAGACACCCTGCTATCCTCATTTTAAAGAAACACTGGCTCAGAGAGGTCACCCAGTGAGGAGGGCAGACCCAAGCTGAAGAAGCCCAAGTTTGACTCCCAGCTGTACTCTTCCTATTCTGGCAAGCATGGCCCCAGTGGTCAGATTTCCGGTTCTGAGTCCGTGTCTTGACCGCAAGGGCTGGAGGGACCAGACCTGACCCTGTTCTCAGATATCTGGTAACAGGAAGTTTCCCTAACACTGGCAGGTGTAGCTTAATAAACGACCTTCCCGCTCTGCTTATTTTTGTGCATGGAGTATTCTCATGCTAGGTTCAGGGCCTAAATAGGCAGGTTTAAAGGGGGTTTATATTTTGAGGGGGGTGTGATGTGCCCGGGAAATGCGCCTTTGGCTGGCATGGAAAGAAGGGAATCCGGAACTTTAAAAAACCCACTCCATTAAGGTCTTGGCTGAGGCCATGGGAATTTCCAAATATTTCACTGGTTCTAATTGAGGTAGCAGTGAGTTGGAGGCTAGTATGAGGCTTGGAGATTTATGTCACCATGGAAAATTCCCAGTAGACAGGGAGCTAATTCTCAAATGGTGAAAATAGCAGCAAACTCAACCAGTGCCAACGGATATTACCTGCTGGGGACAGAATGTGCCCTGAGGAAGAAAGGAAGAAGAGACTCCCCATTCTCAGGGTGCCGTTCCCCCACTTCTTGTCTTGTCAGGACCTACTTGCTGTCTGCTGGGGTGAACCATGGAATGAAAAGCTGGTCACATCATGGAAAAGTCACACTGAAAGACTTTTTTAAAGACAGAATTTTCCTTTATGTCTGAGGTTCAGGCGGCTGGGATTGTTCTACTCACGTGAACAAACACCCGTGTAGATCACCACAGTCAGAGTTCCTTGTGTGTCTGTCATACTCTCTGACCCTACCTGGAACTTCCACGGAGGGTGTCAGGTGTCATTTCCTCTCTATGTGCTGAAGGATGTCCTGTCCGAGGGATGAGCTTCCAGATGGCACCAGATGGAAAACTGGGGGGAGTCGTGATCTGTGGAGCAGCCCATGACATCAGGACTGCAGAGGCTTCTGAATGGATGGGGTCAGAGCCCCCGGGCCTCTTGGAAGAAGGCAGATGATTCCTTCACCAAGCTGTGTCCTCCCCTCCAGCCGCCATGCTGCCTACCACCCCCAGGCTGGGCACAGAGTGCACACTGTTTTCTTTGGAATCCATAAACACAAACGTGCCCCCAGAAGTATCTCAGACAACGTGGACCAGCAGCAGTCCAAGAGTGTTTGTGCAGAGCCTGCAGGGTTGAAACGTGAGCAGGACCACTGCCAGGTGGGCCCACCCATGCTTCAGCAGGGAACCCTCCTCGGGAGATCTCTTGTTGTGATGAGAGATGTAGAGGGACTCAGAATTTCAGACTCAGGGTGTGAGGGAAGATTGGAGGTGACTGGTGTCAATAGAAGAGTCAGCAGGAAGAAGGTGCAGGATAAAGCACGTTCACTGGCCACCATTCTGGGAAACCTGGCTGCAGTGTGGTTCCCAGACCCGCAGCAACCAGCCTCACTTGGGGACATGTTAGAAATGCAGAGTGTCCAGCCCCACCCTGATCTCCTGACTCACAATCTGTACAACAAAACCCTGGGGAATTCTGGTGGATTTAGAGGTTGAGTGTCTCGCGACTCTGAATGAAACCAGACAGGCTTCTCCCCACTGACTAAGACCAGGTCCAGGGCACTTCTGGGTGCCGATGTACTTATTATACAGTAACCTACAGAGGTTTACAATAGAGAGTCAATGGGGAGAATCTCTTTTCCTTTCTCTCTCTTTCACAGACACAGACACACACAGACACAGACCCAGACATACACATGTGCACACACATATGTGATATCAAAAAGGACCTGGAGTCAGAAGCGATTTGAAATTTCACGGCTGGCTTTGTCACTTAATAACTTAATACTCATGGGACCTCAGCCAAGTCCCTGACTTCTCTGAACATGTCTCTGTAAAAAGGAGATAGTCAATGACTCCACTGAGCTGGGGACTCACAGGTAGTGAGCAGTAAACATTTTACATGTTTTGACTCATTTAATTCTGTGGACAGCCCATATGATGCTACACTCTTATTGCCCACATTTGACAATGTGGCCCCGGGGGCGCTCACCGACCTGCTGGAGATCCCACAGCTTGAGGGTGGCAGAGTGAGGCCCCTACTCTGTCCATACCCCATGCTGGGACACAGCCAAGTGACCAGTAGACTGGCGTGGAACCCGTGGGATGATGGATGTGAGCCACACAGGCCAGGACCTGAGCTCCCAGTAAACGATTGCTTTCAATATTATACATGCACAGGGGAAAGTTGGAGAAGATGTAGGCCTTAATTAGGCATTAATGTGATTTCTTTATGACACTTTTTCATGTCTGTGTTTCCCTGAAATTAATGTCTTTCTTTTGTCATGATAATAAGAAATTGTCATTTATAAAATCCCTCTTTTTATTCTTTTTTAAAATGTGTTTAATTTATTTTGAGAGAGAGAGAGAAAGAGAATGAGTGGAGGAGGGGTAGAGAGAGAGCGAGTGAGAGAGAGACTCCCAAGCAGGCTCCATGCTGTCAGTACAGAGTCTGACATTGAGCTCGATCCCATGAACTGTGAGATCATGACCTGAGCCGAAATCAGGAGTCAGACACTCAACTGACTGAACCACCCAGGTGCCCCTAAAATCCCTCTTGGCTTGCTTGTATGAGTTGCTCCTATGACTTGCTCATTCCTAGTATGAGGGAGAGAAGGAGAGAAACCTTTCAGAACCTGAACTAAGCTCCTAACTGTAGAAGCACAGAGGACACTTGCCTCAACTCTGAAAAAGCAGCCTATCTCCATCTCGCTATCCAGAAGTCACAACAAACAACCTGGAGAAGGGCAGGGGATGCACTTGCAGCAGGGCTTAAGGAACTCCCTGAGGTCTACATTTCAGTATCTTCCCATACCAGGGACCAGAACCTTTGGGGAGGGGGATGGCCTTGCCTCCCTAGTTCCACTGCATCCAGAATGAACATTCTCAACAATAAACCTTTCAGTGCATAAAGTAATGGCATGGAAGAATGCATGTATTAGAGACTCAGGGTTAACGACTTTCTAAGTGTGGAAAATTTCCTCCCAAAGTGTTTCCATATATAGAAAACTCAACATAATAAATGACGAGGGCTCACAGATCTTGGCGGCAGTGGTAGCAGGGGGCAGAGTGAGGAAGGAGAAGGAATTCCCAATTCCCAGGGCCAGCCATCCCATAACTGACTTCCTGACTACTATGCCACCAATGGTTTCTTCATTGCATCCATCCAGGAGCTCTTTGGATAAATAATCTAAGTGAAAATCAGATGTATTATATTCTTAAAAAAATTTTTTTTAATGTTTATTTATTTTTGAGAGAGAGAGAGACAGAGCACAAGTGGGGAGGGACAGAGAGACAGGAAGACACAGAATCCAAAGCAGGCTCTATCCTCTGAGCTGTCAGCACGGGCTCGAACCCACAAACTGTGAGATCATGACCTGAGCAGAAGTTGGATGCTTAACCAACTGAGCCACCCCAGGCACCCCTTATGTATTATTATTCTTAAAGTCATTGACAAAACCCCTAATATAGATTACATGTCTCCCAGCCCTTCTGTACCAGAAGTGCTTGGGAGGTTGAGAATGTCACTGGTCACATTGTCCTTTTCTCTTGTGTCCCTAAAGAGCTTTATTGGGCAGCTTCATTAATGGTTGTCAAATACTCAGTTGTCTCAGGCATTTTTAACCTGCTAGGAGCTTGTTGGATCAAACAAACGAACTAAAACCACCCCTGATTCTCTGCTGACTACATTTACCAAGATTAGTTCCTGTAATTATCAAGTTGCTGCCTAAGCCAACTACTCACAACCTTCCCGGCCGAGCCATCTTTTGCATTTTGACAGCTGTGAGCCTCCTCATCCCCATGGGTGGAGGAAACTGGTAGGGGCCCAAGAGACGGGAGGATTGCTGAAAGCTGAATCTCACTAATGCTGCCCAAACTTTCCCTCCTGCAGCAAGGAAGGGTCCAGTCTTAGCACAGAAAGTATACTCAGAGATGTATCAAAAATGCTTATCCAAAGGGAATTATGAATCAATGTTTCTGGGATTACAGCTGCCCAAACAGGTCTCTTCCAACTTGGGCTAGTTGCCAAAGAATGAGGGACCCATCCAAGGCTCTGAGTGTATTTCCTCAAAAATCAGAAAGGCCCTGGAGGAGGTCTGGGCCCTAGATGGGCCTCCAGAAGAATGGCAGCATTTTCAGTTTTAGAGCCCTTGTTGTAGCATGGGAGATGTGAGACCTGTATTGGGTATGGGCTTGTGGCTGTGATGTCCATTTTATTGAACAAGGTGACATCCATCTCCTGAGAGATTGTCCGTGAGCCCTGGGCACACGTTTTGACTTAGAAAGTTTTAGCACCGTAGAAGGAAAGGTCACCATGTTATTTTAAACTCAAACTTGATACTTGGATGTATTAATGGCCTGGCATACAGGGGTTGAGAAGTAAGTCCTCACTCCTCTAGCCACTGTTCAAGGCCTTAGCCACATGTCATTTTGAGGTTATGGCTCTACATTTTGAGAAAGATTAAAGTATCCAAACAGATCCCAAGAAGAAGAAGGAGAAGGAGAAGAAGAAACAGCATGAAAAGAAAGGTTGGAATTAGGTCTTATGCAGAATGTTTAAATGTGTTGGGAAAAAAGCCACATGACAACCAAATCTCTGTGTTTAAAGAAAAGAGCATTGCTTACACAAACAGTGCTGATCTGTTTTCTACTATCAGCCAATTAAATGATTTTATTGCCAGTCTCCCATGAGGTTCCATCTTGGGCCATGTAGGCAGTGAATAAGAATGTCTTCTAAGGGAAGACCCTGAGGATTCAGTTCTGGAGAGGGAGCGTGAGGAACAGCTCCACCTCCATGAGCCATGCAAACAAGGGCCTGTCAAGCTTAAGTGGTACTTTCTGAGCTTACCTGGTGACCTGAGGGAATGGAGAATTCTAGTGAGGAAGCTTGAAAGACATGGTGGCCAACAGAAAGATAAAGAAATACTTAAGGTTGATTAACTACTGAATAAAGGCTATGAAAGGAAGAGTGGGCCTTCTTTCCTTGAGGAGGCTTAAGAATGGTAGCCACCTTCCTCATTTTAAGGATCCTCTTGCCTGGAGTTGTAGCAGGATTCTTGTATAGAGAGTCTTGATGCTGAGGCTTTTCTTTCCGGGAAGAACTTTATTCTTACTGGCACTGGTCAGTTGGGTTCGTACCCGAAGAACTGAGCCCCAAATGCCACATGGCGTAGTTTTTTTAATGTATTTTCCGCTTCTTTGTCTCCCATATATGGTAACATAAAACATGTAGTATGATTAAGTGGTCTCATGTTACAAGGTCATGAGGGATGTTGTCCCGTACGTGTATAACCAGGTTGCCTTGAGGTGTTTTTTTTTTTTTCCTTTCCTTAGGGAGGGGACCCTACCACATTACCCCCTTTAATGCTCGGACCTCTCTGTTTTGGGTCAAAGAGCATCATCTTGGTTTAGGTGTTTATATTTTTATAACATTATTACATGAGTGGCTGTCCTTTTTAAATCATGGCCTCAATGAGACTGGAGACAGACCATACAACAAGGGAGCTTAGCAAGGTAGGATTAAGCAACCTCCCAGAATTAGGAGGATAATTTTTAGGAGAGTTTTGAATCCCTTGAAAGTTGAAAACCTTCCTCTAAATAACTCCCCGGGATTTTATCCGTTTCAGGTCTGGACGGGGACATGAACAATCCTTTTCATTTGATTTGTGATCTCTTCTATGACTTTTTTCTCATTATCTATCTGTAGGCAGCAGTTGTTTAGGTTAAACTTTTTACAAACTTTTTCCTCAGAAGCAGGTAGGTAATCTAAGGCCAAGCGATTTTGATAGATAGCATTGCATATTTTGGTTTGTTGTTTGGCTAGTCAGTTAAGAGCTCTAGAAGGTTTATTGGTTATAATTTTTATAACTGCTTGTAGTCTGATTATGTGGTTTAGCATGTAAATAGGAGTGCAGTAGCCCCAGGACTCATCCTCTGCCCAGGTGGCAGGGCTGTAATATTGGATTATATGCTCGGGAGGCCATTTATCATCTTTTTAATTGCCAATTTGTAAGGCATGCTGCTTCCTTTGAGTCTCCGTGTCCCCATACACTTGGACTCCCAAATGTTCCCCTCTGGCAGTGGGGAGCAGGAAGAAAGATGGATGAATAGTTTCCAGCACACATGACCCTGACCAGACTGAGAGAAGTACTATGTAGGCTGTCCTTCCACGTATCTAGTATAGTCCACCTGATACCTGCCAGTTGATGGCTGCGTTGACATTGTCTCAGTCTTCTTGGAGATGAGAGAACATAGACAAGGGGAAGGGGTCTGGCTCAAGGTGATCTGGGGTCCCCCACCATTGGGTTTTTCAGGCAGTTGAGTTACAGAATCTTTGGCATAGGCATGTTAAGTTTTTAACGGAGACAATGATGAACTTTTTCCCCACTAGGCAAGACAGTTTTTCCTAATAATTGAGTTTTTGAGAAGCCAAACCCCGGTTGTAACACAGGAGTATTTTGTTTTACTACAAGGTTTGTGGGGATCTAATTTTCTAGTCTCTTATGGCCATTGTTTCCCCATGTTGGTACCAATGAAGTATCCTATCCACAAAAGGAAGGTGAATGTTAACAGAAACCTCTCACCACATTTCCAACTGGTCGGGGTGGCCTCAGCCAATCCTATGGCAAAGAGTAGAGCAAGAATCACAATAATAGTGAGAAACAAGGTGTGACAGTGCATCATAGTAAGGAAACATATAGAAAATAAGGACAGTCTTTTGTTGCATCAGACCATCGATTCCTTAAGCTTCTGCTGTGCATAAATTAGTCTGCTTCTGGAGTGACTAAAGCAGGGCTGCAGTCTCCCGTAGTCTCTGGAGTTGCAGATTGCTTCTTCTGTATGGTCAGCTTGCACAGTGTTGATGGATCAGGAATTCACTCCGAGTTTCGAGACGCTGGCTTCACTCTGCTGTAGTGAATCCAGGGACCCACTTTGGCTACCTTTACTGCAGCAGGGGTGGACAAAATGATAGTGACTGGGCCCCTCCAGAGGGGTTTTAGAGGTTGGACATTTAACTCCTTTATCCATATTGAATCTTCTGGTGTAAAGGGGTGAGTGTCTGTGGTCAGATTCACAGGTAATTGCTCCCTGACCCAATGGTATAAAGTGGTTAGGGTAGAGCCAAGGGCCCATATCTGTTGTCTTAGGGTTAGGTTGTCTATCTCATTTAGATCCCCTCCTTATGTCCTTGATAATGGGGGGGAGGGTGCCCATAAAGGATTTCATAAAGGGAGAACCCCAGATGTTTCTTCAGCCTCCCACCTGCAGCTGCAGTCTGCCTCCCTGAAGGTCCCTTACCTCTTCCTGCCTAATGTTCACCCTTTCCCTATTTATTTCTCCCCTGGAACAGGGCCTGTAACTGCTGTTAGGGAACAAGGATGATGACTGTTCTGGCTTCTTCAAGCTGATAAGGGACGGTGTAGGGGTACAGCAGTTAGAGTCTATGCAAGGGTCAGTCCAGTGGCCCACAGTATGGTTTTACAGGAAGGCTGGCAGGCATGAGGCAGTATAAACATTAGCAGACACAGAGAAAAACACAAAGTAAAGATTATACTGACCAATAAGGTGGCATCTTAAGATAATGTCTACAGTTTCCAAACCTGACAAATAACTAGGAGAGACCCTGACGTTGTAGACAACACATGTTGGGGATCTCTCATAACCCAGGTGATAGAGGAGCAGTAAATAATTAATGGTGGCTCTGTTCTGAGAGTTTGGCCCTAACTAAATTTAAAAAAATGTTTAAAGCATCTAATGCTTGTGAGGTGTTATTTATAGTTTTGCTGAGTATAAGTAGACAGTTTGCTTTATTTTGAGGTGTAAAAGTTTTCCAAGAGCCAGGACTTCTACTAGAGAAAGAGTCAAGGTAGCCATCTACCATTATTAATTCATAAATTTTTAGGTAAGCCAAACCTGGGTATTACTTTATAAAGCAGAATTTTTATTACTTTTTGTGCCTTTTCTGTCTTGTATGGGGAAGGCCTTTACCCAATTAGTAAAAGTGTTAACCCATACCAACAGATGTTGGAATTTTTTTGACCTTGGCAGATGCGTTAAGGTCAGCCTTTTCTGGATGGCCTCCAGTTTCTTGATTGCCTGGGAGAGCAAGTTTGTGGTTGAAAGGATTGTTCCTAAGACACACTTCACAGGCTGATACTACTTGCAGAACTGTCCTTGACAAATTTTTTTTTCAGTAAACATCCTTTGGGCCATTTGATAAGTTTGTCCCTCCCTAAATGAAAGTCCTAATGCTGTGCTTTAATGATCTTTTAGCTCTGTGAACTTGGGAATAGTAATTGCCCTGCTCTGTTTGTAACCATTCCAAGGGCTGGAGACAGTGTCTAGGAATCAGACCCCAGTTTATTTTTGGGGGGAGAGTAGGTGGGATTGAGTCTCCTTTAATATTCGGTATAGCAGGCAAACTATTTTCCTGAACCTTGGTATCTACAGCCTACAATATCCAGTAATTTCTGAAAACTCACATGATTGTTATCTGTCGTGGAGTCAGTAGCACCATAGTCTCTAAGTTACAATGTCCCTTTCTAACAAGAGAGTAAGATTCTCTGGCATCATCAGGAAAGAATGAGAAAAAGTTAGGTTTCCCATACGCATTGTGGGGCTGAGAGAAAAATTTAGTTAAAAGTTTTCCGGAGATGCCTCTAATGGTCATGCTGCATTTGGATAGTTGGCCTGGAGTAGAAAGGAGGACAGAAAAGGTAGCTCTGGCATGAAGAAGGAAATCAACTAATTTTCCTTCTATATTTAGAGTTACCCAAGGCTCTGGGTTTCTGATAGACAGTTGGTTTAGGGGAGCCACCGTGAAGAGTCCCAGGCCCCGGTTAGTCCCTTCCAGGGACATTGGTTATCTGAGCCCTCACAGAGAGCGGTCCCCAGGGGCATTCAGATCTGCAGTGATGGTCTCCACATAAGGGACATGGCTTACGGGGTTTTCATTTTGGTTGTCCCCTTTGAGGATGTTTTCATTTCAGTGCTCTGAATGGCCATATAAATGGCACTTGGTGCCAGGACCTCGGGAAGTCCGGTCTGGCAGTACATAAGGCTACAACTAAGTCCTTAGATTTTCTTTCTTTTTTTTTTTTTAAGCCTCCTTTCGTGTGTGTGTGTGTGTGTGTGTGTGTGCGTGTGCGTGTGCGTGTGTGTGTGTGTTTGTGTGTGTGTGTGTGTGTGTGTTTATTCTTATTCTCCTCTTGATCTTGGTTGTAATGTACCCAATTGGCAGCTCATAAGAGCTCCTCCAGGGTCCCTGCCAGGCCAACAGCCAGTTTTTGCATTTTCTCTTAATATCTAGGGCTTGGTTGAGTGACAAATTTGTCCTTTAAAATCGTCTCAGCCTTAGGAGTGGCGGGGGAGATAGCCATATATTTAATGAAAGCCTCCCTCAACCTCTCCAGGAAGGCCATCAGGCTCTCATTTTGTGTTTGTAAAATAGTGGCTAATTTAGCATAATTTAAGGGCTAAATCTTAGATTTCCTTAATTTTTTTCAAAGCACCTGTCTCATTAAGAGTCTGATTTAACAAAATCATATCTTTCCAAGTCAACGCAAAAACATACGTAATATTCTGAAAAGCCTTTATATACTTATCCAGTCAGAAAATTTACCTAGATCTCCTTTTATCTGTCTTAAACCTTGTAATGTAAAGGTTTTTCCTTCTGGCATTCTAGCTTCTTGTAAGGGAAGCATGTCTGTTACATCACAAGGAGGGCCTGGATAAGGTGGGTAGCAGGGAGCAGAATTATATATTTTTTATCTATAGAGAGAGGGATTGAGGACTTGAGGAGGAGGAGGTTGAGGTGGGAGACTTCCCTTCATCCTTCTCTAGGTCTGTTTTGGGTACAGGTAAGGGGCCCTTAGTTGTTTCCCCTCCTGATTGCTGGACTTTAGAGAGGGTTACCATTAAATTAGGATCCACCTTACATTGCTTACGTATATCTCGGTTGTTTTTTTTTTCCTAAGGCCCTGCAACAATGAACACAGAGGAATTCTCCCCATTTCTCTTCACATTTGCAAAACAAACCCAACTGTAGGATAGTATTGTCATTGATATTTCCCTCTGGTGGCCAGGTTCCCTCTTCCAATTTGTACTGGGGCCAAGCCTTTGTGCAAAAGAAAATGAATCATAATGCATTCCAAAGGAGTAATGGACTTGATTGGGGAATTACCCTCTATAGGAAAAAGGAAGAAAGTTGTCCTTTATCTCAATTTCCTGTAGCTGACCAGGAGAAAACTCATCTCCTGGCCCCTCGTTTTTGGCTGGCTATGCGACTGGCAGCCAAAGCCCTGTCAGTCTTGTGAGGCGCTGGGAGTAGTCATTCTTGCCCAGGCTTGACCCTACCTCTGACAGCTGACCTGGTCTTTCCTGTTTTTTTTTCTTGCTGCTCCATTTCCCCCCTGCAGGACCTTGGGGGTATGGACTGTGACCAAGCAAGACTTTCCTAGTTGTTGTAGGATGCACTCATTTTATTTTGGCCCAATAGTAACTTACATATTGATCATTGGCTGTTCAGGGAGGGGGTTAAAGGGCCAAAGTCAAGGTCTATTCCCCTGCCTTTTTTTTTTTTTTTTAATTTTTTTTTCAACGTTTATTTATTTTTGGGACAGAGAGAGACAGAGCATGAACGGGGGAGGGGCAGAGAGAGAGGGAGACACAGAATCGGAAACAGGCTCCAGGCTCTGAGCCATCAGCCCAGAGCCTGATGCGGGGCTCGAACTCACGGACCGCGAGATCGTGACCTGGCTGAAGTTGGACGCTTAACCGACTGCGCCACCCAGGCGCTCCTCCCCTGCCTTTTTCAACAATGCCCACATAAATATGTTTCAGCCATGTGGATATCCACTTTCTGCATACAATGGGCTAAGTTTAGTAAAATAGCTCCCATGTATCTTAGTAAAAGCCCTTCATATATCATCCCTCTCTCATATGGCAGAGGCATCCAGTCTTCTGCTAAATGGGAACAACACAAATGTGGAGGATTTGGAGGCCGGCCTCAAGGGTATTGCCATCATTTTCCCGGCCTTTGGATCAAAAGAAGAGGAATTTTAATCTTAACCCAGTGTACTTTTAAAATCCATTTATTTTAATATTAGTCTGTCCTGACCACACATAAAATTTCTTTTTAAAGACTTTCCTTCACAAACCTTCTACAACTTTTCTTTGAATTTAGATTTTGTCCCAAGCCATTTCTCCCCAAATAACCAGTCTCATTTAGGACAAAATTACATTCTTTTACCTTCAACAAAAATATATTTCCATTTCTTATATCTTTCTTTCATATCACCTACTTTTCTGCATACAGAGTTGCTTTTCTTAATTTTTTCAGTTTTAACTACATTTAGCAGAATTTTAACTCTTAGAAACCTTAGTCTCCAGTGAAAACTAAGTAGTAATCAATGGTGAACTCTATGTTACATCAGAATTTTTTTAGATGGCAAACTTATGAATCCATTAAGCATAAAGCATGCTTTCCCACAGATCTAAATATCCTTAGTTTCTCTGCAACAAGTCAGAAGCACAAACCTACATCTAGTAATTAGTTCTTTAGCCTCTTATCTCGTTAGATATCCAGTGAATTCAATCTCAAGTTATCATGCAAACAAAACTCTAACTAACGCTTTAGGTTACCAAAGACTTTGAAAGCTATCTTAACAATTATGCATGGGAACTTTGAGACAGACAAAATTAACCATCATTTTAAGTCGCCTTTTTGCTGACAAACTGCGACAGAGATAATAAGAGCTTATTTGACCTTTAGAAAACCTTAGGTAGAAAGAAGTTTTATATATTTAATGCTGATAACTTTAAAGACATGTCTACTTTAAACCAACAGACTTAAATCCATTTAAATATCAAATTTGTTCTGTCTGTGTCCATTTAAAAGTTAATCAATTTGTTCCCTATTGTCTATTTTTACCTGGGGCACCAGTGGGGAAATCTGAAGGGGGCGGTCTTCACTCTGTGACCTCTAGGGTGGGAGGAGGAGCGGATAGTGCCTGAGGCATTGAGGAGCCAGTTATGCAGGCCGCCCCCCAGGTGATGCAGAAAAGGAGGAGAAGGGAAGGCAGAAGAGGAGAGGTGCCAGCAGAAGGCAGAGAGAGAGAGAGAGAGAGAGAGAGAGAGAGAGAGAGAGATTTCCCAGTTTTAAATTTTTTTTTTAAGGTTTTATTTATTTTTGAGACAGAGAGAGACAGAGCATGAACGGGGGAGGGGCAGAGAGAGAGGGAGACACAGAATCGGAAGCAGGCTCCAGGCTCTGAGCCATCAGCCCAGAGCCCGACGCGGGGCTCGAACTCACGGACCGCGAGATCGTGACCCGAGCTGAAGTCGGACGCTTAACCGACTGAGCCACCCAGGCGCCCCATCCCAGTTTTAAATCTTGTCAACTCAGACAGAGGAGCAGACTCCTGGTTTCTTTTGTTTTGTTTTCAACTAGTGGAATTAGGGAGTCCGGGTCAGTCTGGAGAAGACAGGGAATTTCCCCGAAACAAAAGGAGTTTCAGCAGCTGCTTGGGAATATTCCTTAAAGTCCCCATTCTGAGGTGGAATAACCAGGGATAGTTGGCTCTGATTATCATAGTCATCGACCCAGGAAATGAATGAGAGATAAGTCCCCACACAGAGTCACACGGCAACTCCAACCCACCACCCAGCACCCAGGGCCTTAGAGTTGCAGCTTCATTCCTTGTCCCTTCTGGAACTACTCGGGCAACTCTGGGAGGTGATCAGGCTCCTCTTCTACCTCTTAGGGGCAGATCTGCCAAAACAAACCTGGGTTCTTACCGGTCTGATGGGTGCTCCCTGAGCTGGTTCCTGGACCTCACAGGTTCTGTTGGCACACATGAGGTCCTTGCCCCAGCGTGCTAGGAGGGCTAGTCTCCTGTGGATCAAGCAGTCTGCTGACACCAGGTAAGGCTGGCGCTAGGTGAGGTCACCTCTCCCAGTGCCCTGAGGTTTGTATCCCTGGTGGCAAACGAGGTGGAAATGCACGGTCTCCGAATCCTGGGCGCGAGTCCCCAACTAATGTAGCAGGATTCTCACACAGGGAGTCATGACACTGAGGCTTTTCTTTCCCGGAAGAAATTTTATTCCTGCTGGTACTGCTCAATTGGGTTCATACCTGAAGAACTGACCCTTGAACACCACATAGCGCAGTATTTTTTTAATATATTTTTCACTTCTTTGTCTCCTAGATATGGTAACATACAAACATGTAGTCTAATTAAGTGGTCTCATGTTACAAGGTCATGAGGGATGTTGTCCTGTAAGCATATAACCAGGTTGCCTTGAGGTTTTTTTTTTTTTCTTTAAGGAGGGGACCCTACCACAGAGTCAGAGGGCTATACCAGATATCCTCTGTAAGCTCCACCTATTTTTATGAATCTATGATATATTAGAACTCTGAAGATAGAAATCCAAGCCTGGCTAGCCTGGGCCAAGGAGCAGATGTAGGGCTTCCATAACCAGTTTCCAGTGGGGCAAGTCTGTGGTTGGTCCAGGGGCCCTGGAACCAGGGGGGTAGTGTGCCACCCGCACTTTCTCCTCTCCCTTTTTCTATGTGTTGCCTTCAGAGTTTGGTTTTATTTTTCACACAGTGGGCCTGGATTTATGTCTGACCCTTCACTAGTAAAGAGGAGCTGCCTCTCCTTCCTTGGTTCCATGCCAAAATATTCTAAAGAAGGACTAGGTCAAGGGCGTACCCCCAAAGGCAAGCAGCCCATCCCTCAGTGGTTGGGGTGGCGGGGGAAACAGATCACAGGAGGAAAGACCAAGCAGGCACAATCATAGATACCCAGCATGGCACTGAGCCAGATGCCAAATTCTTCAAAAAAAATTTTTTTTAATGTTTATTTTTGAGAGAGAGAGAGACTGAGTGCAAGCAAGGGAGGGTCAGAGAGAGGGGGAGACACAGAATCTGAAACAGGCTCCAGGCTCTGAGCCATCAGCACAGAGTCCAACTCAGAACTCTAGCTCAGGAACCGTGAGATCGTGACCTGAGCCAAAGTCAGGCACTTAACCGGCTCAGCCACCCAGGCACCCCCAGATGCCATATTCTAAGTATGCACAAACTGGGTGAGAAAAGAGAAAGAAAGAAATAGTAAAAAAAAAAAAAAAAAAAATGTCAGAGTCGGGCTGGGAAAGAGTGAGGGACAGGGTCCTTCTGTAACATTAGCATGCTAATTGAAAGGACATTCAGTTCTACTCTTGAACAAAGATGCCTCAGGCCATATGTATCTCTTGCCAATTTCCTTTCAACCCTAATAACTTTTCCTCCTTAAATTCTGTCTGAGCTAGTTGGCAAAGCGTAAAAACACTTTCTGTTTATTTGTGCTTGGTATAGCTGGAAAGACTCCTGTGAAGCTTTTTGCCCCCATCATGTTGTCTGTAAGTTTCTATGCAATACGAACCCTTTCTTAGTAGGCTACCTGGGAAATCCAAGAGGCAGTAGTGTTTGTCAGTAGAAGCTACCCCTTTTTACCTGGTGCAGTATTTCGTGCAGTGATGAACTCCAGCTGCGAGTGGGCTGAAAGCATATTTGTATGGAAGCTAGACATAGGGACGGGGTCTCGGCTTTTCCAGAACGAATCACCAACAAGCAGTGGTGGAAACAGGGATGTGCAACCGACATGAGCAGGACTTTAGAGCCAGAAAGACTAGGATTTGAATCCAGGCTGTAAAATGAGTAAGGATTATGATGGAGGCTGCACTGCAACTTCCAGATCCCCCTTCCCAACCAAGACATTCATACTCCCCACTGCTGAGAGGATTGGTTGCTAAGGCCTCACAGTTCCCTCCTGGGCACTCCCATGGCTGAGGACCAAAGTTACACCTCTCCCAGAATGGCCCGGGCTGATGCAAGGGTTCAAAGCCCAGTACTTTCTACAGGGGCCTTTCTTGTGACTACCTCAGTGTTCAACCTCAGCGTTTGCCCCATCCTGCTTCCTCACTGTCTACCAGGGGTTGCTTCAGAGAGCACTCCCCAGTAAACTTCCTATGTGCAAACGTCCACCTCAGCATCTAAGATATTTCCTTGTAGGACTTTTTCTACAGGATGAAAGCCAGCCAGTGTGTGTCCTGAGCAGGTGCTCATAAAGTTATTGTAAAATACTTTGAAAGCCATGACCTGCATGGTTCAGTCACAGAGTTGAGCCACAATTAAATAGGATACAGTTATTCAACCAGAGTAATTTAAAAAATAACTCAAGTCCTTTACAGATTCTATTAGGAGGGAGACTTTTGGTTGCAACCCCAAGTAAGATTGTTCAGAGAAAGGAAAAGTTCATTTGTGTATTCACATGGTTGGTGGGGAAGATTCATGAAACTATAAAGTCTGGGGGTAAACTTTCATGCATGTCTGAATCCAGGGGCTCAGAGAGGAGGGTCATAGGGCCTACTCTCTCCTCCTTCTTCCTTTATACTCCCTCCAAGCTCAGACGGGTTTTAACCATCTGCTGGTAAAAAGGTTTCTATTACTGGCATTGTCTACCCCAGCCCCATGGCTTGTGTTCAGTGGAAGAGAGAATGCCTCCTTTCTAGGTGTTCACATAGAACAGGTATGTTGTAGAGTATTTAGAACATGGATTCTCACCCCCCATTGCCCGGGTTCAAATTCCAGTTCTGTTCCTTAGCAGCTCTGTGATGGTGGATGAATTGCTTATCAGACCACAGCTCCTGTATATGTATAGTGGTTGATGACAGCACTACCCTTCCCATAGGATTGCAAATATGAAATGTGTTAATACTTATGAAGTGTTCAGTGCTAAGCATATTGTAAACACCATCTAAGAGTTTTAAAAAATAAGACAAAAATACTTCTCTGATTTGCTTGACTTGGGTCACAGTCTCATATCTGAATTGATAACAGTGGGCCAGAGGAGATGATGTTCAGGTTGCCCATCCCTGGAGGTAAGGATAGAGTTAACTCCACTGAAATTTAGGATATGAGGTGGGAGGTTCTCCAAAAGCAATCAGGTTTATGTTGCCAGAAAAAAGAGAATAGTGCTGGGCACGCAAAGTAACAATTTCCCCCTCCCTATGTAGTTCTTAAAATAGTATACACAGACACACAGTGCTTAGCAATAGTGTTTTTAAATCCTTAAAAAAATTAAGATACTTTCATAATGAAGTAATCTGATAGACCCCAAATATTATCTAAGTGAAAAAAAATTAGCATCACCTAAAATGAAACAAATTGATATGTTGTGCTTTCTAATTTGACATAATGGGAAGATAATCTCCTTTATTAGCTTCGAAAAGTATTTAGGACTATCTGGAATTCATTTTTGTATGTGAGCTGAGTCTTTAAATTTATTTTTTTCCAATGTGGATACCCTGGTTCCATAGTACAACTTTTGAAAGTTTATCCTTTCCCCACCATCCTGCTCTATCATTTTAATTTTATTTAAGCTGTCATAATTGCAAATTTATTTCTGGCTTTCTATTCGTCTATTTCTGTGCCAATATCATACTGCTGTCATTACTCTACAAGGTTAAGTGAAAAGGTTTAACAGATACTAAAAACTCCTAAAACAAGAGTAAGAGATTCAAGAAGCCAAATAAATCATAAGATAGATAGATAAATAAATAAATATTAATAATAAATAATAATATAAATAATAAAATAAGTAACATGAAGCAAGGAAAAGCAACAATAATGACAAATTCGCACCAGACACATTAACAGAACTACGGAAAATAAAACACAAGTGGAAAGTCTTAAAAGCTAGAGAAAAAAGACAAGATTCCTTGTTAATGAGTGACAGTTGACTTCTCTTTTTTTTAATTTTATTTTTTATTTTTTAAAATTTACATCCAAATTAGTTAGCCTATAGTGCAACAATGATTTCAGGAATAGATTCTTTAGTGCCCCTCACCCATTTATCCCATTCCCCCTCCCACAACACCTCCTGTAACCCTCTGTTTGTTCTCCATATTTGTGAGTCTCTTCTCCCCACTCCTGTTTTGTCCCCCTCCCTGTTTTTAATATTATTTTTGTTTCCCTTCCATTATGTTCATGTGTTTTGTCTCTTAAAGTCCTCATATGAGTGAAGTCATAGGATTTTTGTCTTTCTCTGACTGACTAATTTCACTTAGCATAATACCCTCCAGTTCCATCCATGTAGTTGCAAATGACAAGATTTCATTCTTTTTGATTGCCGAGTAATACTCCATTGTGTATATATACCACATCTTCTTTATCCAATCATCCATCGATGGACATTTGGGCTCTTTCCATACTTTGGCTATTGTTGATAGTGCTGCTATAAACATGGGGGTGCATGTGTCCCTTCGAAACAGCACCCCTGTATCCCTTGACACATGCCTAGTAGTGCAATTGCTGGGTCGTAGGGTAGTTCTAGTTTTAGTTTTTTGAGGAACCGCCATACTGTTTTCCACAGTGGCTGCACCAGCTTTCATTCCCAGACACTTGACTTAATAGAAGCAACAGAAGTCAGAAAACAGTGAAACGACATCTGATATGTCCTGAAGGAAAACAACTGCTGACTTGCAGTTCTTGTCCAGTGAAAAATACCTTTTTTAAAAAAATTTTTAATGTTTATTTATTTTTTAGAGAGAGACAGAGTGCAAGTGGGGGAGGGGCAGAGAGAGAGGGAGACAAAGAGTCTGAAGCAGGCTCCAGGCTCTGAGCTGTCAGCACAGAGCCTGATGCGGGGCGTGAATGCACGAACTGTGAGATCATGACCTGAGCTGAAGTTGGATGCTTAACTGACTGAGCCACCTAGGCGCCCCGAGAATATCTTTCAAGAATGGTGGTGAGGGGTGCCTGGGTGGCTCAGTCGGTTAAGCGTCCAACTTCGGCTCAGGTCATGATCTCTCGTGAGTTCGAGCCCCGCGTCGGGCTCTGTGCCTACAGCTCGGAGCCTGGAGCCCAATTGGTATTCTGTGTCTCCCTCCCTCCCTCTCTCTCTCTCTCTCTCTCTCTGCCCCTCCCCTGCTCATGCTCTGTCTTTCCTTCAAAATAAATAAACATTAAAACAAAAATTAAAATTAAGAATGGGGGTGAAATAAAGACATTTTTGGACAAAGATGGTGTTTTGCAACCAGCAGACATGCACTAAAAAAAAATTCTACAGAATATACTTTATACAAAAAGGAAAATTATCCTAAATGGGAAGTCTGAGAGTAAAGAGCAAAAGCCTTGGTAAATGTGGCTCCAATAATCCTAATGGTACTTTGTGATGTGTTTTGTTTTTGTTGTCCTAGTGCTGTATAATGACAACCGTTTCATTGTCTCTTGAGATTCTGGGTGTTGAGTGTACTCAGTGAGGCAGTTCTTCTTCTGGTTTCCCTTGGCACGTCCCCTGTGGTTTCCATTAGATGCTGGTGAAGGCCAGAGTCATCTGGATGCTTAAACGGGACGCCATTGTATCTGGGTCTCGTGCACTCTTCATGTGGTGTCTGGTCCTCTTCTTCCCCTTGTGGTTTCTCATATGGTAGCTCAGGAGTCCTAAAAGTACAGTAGGGGAAGCTGCCGGGCCATACTAATGTTTGGTTCAGATGTCACTTCTGTATTCTCCAGAGAATACAGAATACACTCTGTTTCTCCAGAGAAGCTGAACCAATCGGATGTGTGATATATATTATACATTAACATATGTGTGTGTGTATATATATGTATATGTATGTACATGGATGTATATATTACACATATGTTATATACATATATTATACATATGTAATATGTATATACTACATAGATGTATATAACATATGTGTAATGTATATAACTTATATATTATTATAAGAAATTGGCTTATGTGATTATAGTAAAGAGATTGAATTAGTAACAACAACAATAACAACAAACTTGCCACAAATCAAAGCCCATGCCTAGAGGGCTTCCCTGGGGAGTTCCACCAAACATTTAAATAACAATGAATGCCATTTCTTCACAATCTCTTCCAAGCCACAGGCGAGCCCTGTTAAGACTACTTAAGAGAGAATACCAGGTGTTCACTGGGGATCATCTTTGGAGACCAGCTCCCAAAATCCACCTTGTGCAAAATCTGGTTACAGATCAAGAGCAGCCACATCTTTGGCCCGCAGCTGATTGCTTCCTGAAACTCCTTCGGCTGGAGCTCTTCCAAATGCAGGCTTTGCATCCTTAGTAAATACAAAAGACCCTTGAGAAGTAACACGCTAAATTTAAATCAGTCATTTACATCTTAGTGTAGACCAAGGACTTGAGAGATGGGATATTTAATGATATGGTAAAAGACGTTATTTCAAAGCCTTAGGACTTGGAGTGGGGAGAAAGAAACTTGACTGAAGGAGGGGGTGGGACAGGCTGGATGGCAAGTTCAGAGTCAGAAAATTACCTTGTAGCAGACCTGCTTAAGGGTTTCATAGAGAGTAACAGTAAATGTCTCCCTTCAAGGAGGGCCTTATTAAGAATCTCAGTCCATAGCCATGAATCGATAATAGCACAATTTGGGACACATACCAGCAGGAAAGAAATGGGCTTTCCCAGAGCTCCTAATGTGGTCTGTTGACAGCCTCCTGACTCAGACTACATTTATTACAATGCAAGTACTCCATCCTTTTCCCTAAGAGTTATGCATCTCTGAGAGAGTGGAGCACAGAAGAGTCTTTGGAAGCAACTTTATAAATAGTGACATCATAGTTATTTTGACCTCAGTGACCCAAAGCTACTGAGGAGCCAAAGGGTTCAATGTGATTGGCCAGTCTGATAGTTCTTCTCTTGGATTTCAGAAGGCCAGTGGTTCCTCAAGTGTGTTGGGAAGGGAAACCATAAACACGAGGCATTGCTTTCTTCTTAGGTGGTGGTCTCCCGTCTGAGGCTTGTATTGCGAGTCTTACCTGAACCTAGCACAGCCTTTGGCATGAAAGGTTTCAATGAATAAATTAATGCTTTTAAGTGGCTTGCTTAACTCCTTTTCTCTATACACATTCAGTGAGCTAATTCTATTAGCAAAGGTTGTTGATGGTCTGAGAAAAGTGGAAGGAGTTCATTTTTGGCAAAGATTCCTAATTTGTAATGTTGGTGGTTACCGCACCCAAGGCTTCCAACTTAATTGGAAACAGTGGAATGTAATTTAGCTGTGGCTGTTCCTCTGGCTGTTAATTGAGCTGATTTGAATTCCATTAAGGTTTTAATGGAAACAATTCCTTGTTAATTAACCAGAACCTCCACCGCTAGTAGCTCGTTACAGGTAGGATCTGCAGGCTGCCGGACTCATCCGTGCTTCTTAAAGCAAACTGTGCAAGGACGCCTGGTCCCAACTCTGGATACATTTGGCATCTAGAAACAGATCTTTGAAACTTCTGGTGTTTATAATCAAAACCAGAGTCTATTCAGTGACCAAACACTAAAACTGCTTGAGTTTTGTTTTTCTAGCTGAATTTCCAATGACAAAATATTGAAGGCGTTTTGTTTATTGGCTTTTCCCAGGAGATCTGCTGCTAAGATAAGACTAAAGCTTTACAACATTGTTTAAAAAGAGAAGTTAGCATCTTAAGAATCCTCTTTTATAAAAAGAAAGATAAAGCATATACTTTCTACTTCATTATTTCGTTAAGACTTTAGTGATTTTGAAAATCTGATATTTTTGTCTGCTAACCGTAGCGGACTAATTGTGGTCTTCTAAGTTTCCCACAGGAGTGTTCTAGCTGATCAGGGCAGTCTCATGTTCCAAAATATTTACAAGGCATGGGTAATGATCCATCTCAGTATTCTCCAAAGTTAGGAAGTAGGCTCAGCCCGGTTCTGAGAGAACAGACCTGAGCCCCAGCTACCTCAGCTTTGGGAAGTCCTAGAAACTTCCTTGCCCCTGACAGAGGTAACTCTGTGTCGTGGGGCTCCAAGACAAAAGTTTCCTCTACAGGGTCATGGCAAAATATTGTTTTGAACTGGCAAAGGCAAATTTAGCTCCAATGAGGGAACACTATGATTGCCTTTCCCCCTTCTTTCCCTTCCCCCACTTCTTGCCGCCGAATCTGGTAGGTGTTCCTGTTTCATCTGTAAGAACACACGCCACTGCTTGTAAATTGTCTTAGTTTTCAGTGGCAGCTTAGATGTTGGCAGAACCTTAATCATTCTGGGAAGAGGAGTCTTCAGTGAGCACATTCACTTCTGAGGCCCGATGGAAATGTGTGTGACAACACAGTAATAAAGGGACCGACCAGCCATGCAGGGAAACCAGCCTCATTGCCTCCCAGCCCCCATCACATGTCTGCTTGAGGTGGGAACTTCTTATTCCTGCTTTTCTTGGGCCATTAGTCTCAAACTACATGCTTGTCTCTTCTCAAACATCAGTGTCCAGCTTACGTAGAGTGGAGACCCAAGAATTAACACATCACTCCACTGAAGAAAAATAATGTGTTCTCATATGCACATTCTTCAACAACCATCCATTGGATGTCCTTTCAGGGATCAGGTAGCTTAGATTCTCCAAGATGGCTCCATGGAAAGAAATTTTGATATTTTCCATAAAGGTAAATTATTAACTATATATTAAATACAGCCCTAATATTTGAGGTTCTTATAAATATTATAAATAAGGAAAACAAGGTAAAGGTGAATTATGTATTTCTCAAAAGGTCTATTTGATCACTCAGCTCTGTGTTAATATATTTGTTAAGAACAAACATGATTAAGGCATGATTCTGCTATAAATGTGTTCACATTGGGGTGCCTGTATGGCCCAGATGGTTAAACATCTGACTCTTGATTTCACCTCAGGTCATGCTCTCTCAGTTCGTGAGATGGAGTCCCACGTTAGATTCTGTGCTGATAGTACAGAGCCTACTTGGGATTCTCTCTCTCTCTCTTTCTCTCTCTCTCCTCCTCTCCTCTGCTCGTGTGCACACATTCTCTCTCTCTCAAAATAAGTAAACATTAAAAAAATTAAATGTGTTCATATGTAGCAGGGGACAGAAAGCATGTATACCAATAACACTAACAGAAGGTAAAAAGCCACAAGTGTGACAAGGAAGAAAATACTGATGGGGGAGTTCAGAGAAGGAGATATTGTTGAGCTGGAAAGGTGACGCAGAGGAAGTACGCTAGCCTGTTGAAGGACACCAAAACTTTGGAATAGTAGGGGTGAATTTCAGGGTGTTGACAGCCTGTAAAACATGTGAGCAGAAATCTGCGGAGGGTAATCGAGTTGAGGGCATGGAAGGAATGTACAGTGAGATGAAGAGGGAATGATAAATCGATCCATGAATCTTAGACCAGGGAGACTGGACATCACTTAGTAGACAGTGGAGTGAATCTGAATATTAAGGTGGGGAAGCATGATCAGAAGGGCTAATGTGCTATCATGAGTAGAGGAGGGGACAGGGGAATATGGGGAGAATAAGAGGAACGCAGGAACTTGGAAGGAACCGATCAGGTCCCTGTGCATGATGTGGAGGACTGTCTGTGGAAATCTGTGGCCACACAGGGAGGGTTCTAGCATCTGACAATGTGTGTATGGCAACAGTGGAGCAAAACACTCTGGCAAGGAGAAAAGGACTCTGGGTGAGTTGGAGCCATACTTCTCAAACTTTAATGTGTACACAAACCACTTGGGGATCTTGTAAAAATGTAGATTCTGAATCTGTAGGTCTAGGCAGGGCCTGAGATTCTGTACTTCTAACCAGTTCCCAGATGAGGCCCACACTCTTGGTCCAGGGCCCATGTTTTGAGTAGCAAAGAGCTAGAATAATTCACATTTGCTAGTTTTAGGAAATGATTTATAAGCCCTCAAAGTCTGTGAGAACCCAATTGTTTCGAAGTGTGTTTATTTCTTTAAATCTCATTGTAAGTATGGCAAGAAGCTGGCATGTGGTTAGATTGTGTTTGGTTTTTAGGTCCTAGCTTGACCCATCCAGAGTGTAGCCTTCTTCTGCGCAGGATGTGTGGACAGCCTTTCTGGCTCTAGAAATCACAAAGGCGAGTCTGCTCAGTTGAGAACAACCCTTTGAGACAGTCTAATGGCTGCCGTTGGTTCAAGTAGTAGACCTCTTCATTATTATGGAAGTCTCCCTTCTGTGTTTCCTTCAAGGAAGGAAAGGTTACTGTCCAGAGGCAGCAGATCCACCAGCCCATCCTGACCCAGTGTTCTGGAGTCAGTTTGCAGCCTGGGAGGGAATGGGGTTAACCTCCAGGCAGTGTGGTGGGTCAGTCACCAAAATGGTGGCAGGAAGGCAGGTAATGCCACGTTTGGGACTGGCCCATGCAGGTTGATGGCCTGCCTGACTGAAGCCATTCTTCACAGCTCTGAGGAGTGCAGCCAGCTCATTCTCTGATACCACATGAGGCCCTTCATTTATGGGGAGACCAGCTTTAGCTCTATGCCAACCCTTTTGCAGCAGAGACCATGGCCTCTATGTGAATCAGAAGAATTGGCCCTGAGTTTCTCCTCAGTGAGCTGGAAAGGGGATACATAAGTCACATCCGCTGATAAATATAGGGGAATTATTTATCTTCTGTCATCATCTTAGGCCACAGAGAAGGTCCTATTTCTCTTAATAATCTGATTGGTAGGATTCTCAACCACCACCCACTAACTGGAGCTGCCTTAGTACATACTTATTCCCTCTCTTGGGACATCTTCTTAGTGTCACCCCTGAAGTCATTGCACCAGCCAGACTGAGCCTGGAGAAGGCCTGGGGACTGCTCTGGACAGTGGGGCTTGGGGTCCCTGTGCACAGCCCAGGCCCAGTGTTGTCTTACCAAAGCATCATCCTGGGTTTCAGCACCTGCAGGGGCTGGTAGATCAGCCCATGGGATTTTTACAGAAGGTCATGGCTTTGCATGGCATGGCTGTGAGGCCCTGCTGAACAGGAGCAACTTTTCAGGGCTGGAGGGAAAGGGATAGCAGATGGCTCCCCAACCAGGACTGGGTCTCAGTCCCCATTTTGTTGTCATTCTTGTGTTCAGGGTATTAATGCCCTGCTCAGAAGTCCTGCTATATGAGTCCCCATCATAGGTCATCCCTAGACAGTCAAGGTCCTGGCATAGAACAGAGGTCAGGGGTCACTCAGATAGTAACCCTCCCCCTCCATAGTGAGTTCCTTCTGGTTGGGGGGTTCCTTGCCATTCTTTTCACACATTTACCTCACTCATTGACCAGAAGCTGGGCCCAAGCAATCATCAATTACTCTCATAATTGGAGGTGCACACACGGGGGTTCTGCAGTTGAACATGAAGGTCTTAATCCAAGCTCTACCAAACAGTTCAAGGCCTACTGATCAGGACATGAACCTCGGGGCCAGCCCAACTGGGACCTGTGTTCCAGATCCTCATCTTCCTCATTGTCTGACCTCAGGCAGGCCTGGGATCACTGGGAGCCTAGGTTTTCTCAACCACAAAGCAGAGATTATCATGTGCCCTCTCCTGGGGCTGTGGTAAGAATGGAGTGATGGAACACGTGGGGAGCACTTCACACTGTGTGTGGCACACGGGAAGCACCCAATAAATATTAGCTATTACTATTAAATGATGCTTATTTAATAAGTAAGGAGTTGTGGGTTTTATTAGAAGGAAACCAGGTATGTCCCTCATCCCTCTGGGAAGCCACACCACAAGCTCGTAAATGCTCAGTGCAGCATCCACCTGGTGGCCGCATCCCCAAATCTCTCATCAAAAACCTTGGAGGAAATGAAAAGGCTTGTAATTTATAAGCCGAGGCTTCTCGAGGGGGCAACAGGAGGAGAGGGGAGGGTCAGAACCCACACTCTGGGGCTTCGTGGGGTCTGCGCAGGCAGCTTGAAAACAAAGCAGCACTTTGTCCCGTGGCTTCGCTTTGCTTTTTGTCATAATATTTAATTAATTTTGAAATTTCAAATAACATTGAAGGCAAGTGTGAGATATTTACATCTATTAAAGAAGAGGGCATAGGTGTAAATGGGGAGAAGCCATCTATAACCTATAAAATGCAGCAAAGCTCCCAGGAATGTTACAGCTACAGGAAGGCATGGTGCTCTGTTAGGCCAGCCCTGCCAAGCACCCACCCATCCCCAAGGTGGCCGTGGGCGGGTGGAGCCCATGCAGCACCCCCCCACCCCCCACCCCCGCCTCGGCCTAATTGGAAAAAGCTGGCACATGCACAGGGCGCTTCTGTGTTCTGGACCCTTCCTTCTGCTTTCTAATGCTAATGTGTGAAACTTGAACAAATGTTCATTAAAACCGTTTGAAACGCGATGCCCCTTCCTCCCTGGGATTTCACTCTTATTCCAGCTATCCATCAGGATGTGGGGCCTAAATCCTTTATTCCTTCCGAGAGAGGTCCATTTGCCACTCTAGTGAAATAAAACTCCTTTGTGGGTCTTTCGTCCTAGTTTTCTTTTTTTTTACACTAAAGACTTAATAAAAAATTTTGAAGTTAATAAAAGTGAAAAATACTCTTGCAGAAAAGTGCACAAGTGTATGGCTTAATGAATGGTTACAAAGCGTGACCAATCAAGAAACAGAATGTTACCCTTCCCCACTGTCCCTCCCCCATCTTCTTTCTGGTCACTAACTATCCCAGAATGGTGACACAACCCTGGCTTATAATAGCACATAATTATTTTGCTTGTTTTTCTTTTTTTTTTTTTTTGAACTTTATGTAAATGGAATCATACAGGATATGCTCTTTGGGGTCTGCCTTTGTCTGAGATTATGTTAGTAAGACCCATCACCCATATTGTTGGGTATTGTAGATCATTTATTCTCACTGCTGTATAGTATCATTGTGTGGTCCTTCCTGACTGGAGACATCCCAGTGGAGGTGGGCATGTGTCCCCTGACAGGGTGGGTCCCAGAGATGGGAATGTGGCCAAGGTGGGCCAATTGGGGTTTCCCAAATCAGAAGTAGATAGTATCTCTCTTCCTCATGGGAAGTAGTCTGTCATAGCGGATTCTGGAGTTGGGCCATCTGTGCTTAGTCCTGGCTGTGTCATTTACTAGCTGTGGTATCTGGTGTGAGTTATTTAATGTCATTTTTAGTCTTAGTTTCTTCATCTTTAAAAGGAGACAATAATAATAATGGCATCATCAACAAAATGAAAAGGCAACCTACTAAATGGGAGGAAATATTTGCAAAGCATATATCTGATAAGGGACTCATATTCAAAATATATACAGAACTCACATCTCAGTAGCAGAAAAACAAACAATCTGATTAGAACATGGGCAGAAGATCTGAACAGACATTTTTCCAAAAAAGACATGCAGATGGCTAGCAGGTGCATGAAACGATGCTCAATGTCATTAATCATCAGAGAAATCCAAATCAAAACCACAATGAGATATCACCTCCCACCTGTTTGAATGGCTAGCATCCAAAAGACAAGAAGTAACAAGTGTTGGTGAGGATGTGGAGAAGAGGGAGCCTGTGTGCACTTTTGTGGGAACATAAATTGGTGCAGCCATTATGGAAAACAGTATGGAAGTTTCTCAAAAAATTAAAAATAGAACTACCACATGATCCAGCAATTCCATTTTTGGATATTTATTCGAAGTGAACGAAAACACTAACTCAAAAAGACATCTGCACTCCTCTGTTCACTGCAGCATTATTTACAGCAGCCAAGATGTGGAAACAACCTAAGTGTCCACTGGTGGCCAAATGGATAAAAAATTGCAATATTTATATATATATATATATTTATATATATAAATATATATATATTTATATATATAATGTGTAGATATAAAATGTGTATATATATAATATATATACATATTATACATTATGTATTATTATAAATGGAATATTATTCAGCCATAAGAAAGAAGGAAAACTTGCCATCTGTGACAACATGGATGTACCTTGAGGGCATTATGCTAAGTGAAATAAGTCAAACAGATGTCTCTTATATGTAGAATCCTAAAGAAAAGAAAACCTCATAGATATAGAGAACAGATTGGTGGCTGCTAGAGCCCTGGGGGGTAGGAGTGGGGCTGGGAAAAATGAATGAAGGGCATTAAAAGGAAAGAAGAAAAAATAAATAAATATGGCACATTACTGACAAACCACAGCAAGGACAGCAACAAAAGAAGCAATTGTGGTTTTCTGGATGCACAAACCTAAAAGCAGGATGTTAGTTACAATATCAATTCCAGTTCAAGTTATTTTCCTTCTTAACTGTAATATTACAAGAAAATTTACCTTGAAATAGAAACTCTATTTTAAGGAATGTCCAAGCTCACATTTTTGACTTTAGCAAACAGCTTATGTGTTCTGCATTTGCATCTGGGAGTAAAACATCCTTGCCCCACAAATAATAATAGCATGAACCCCATAGAGCTGTTTCAGAGATTAAGTGAATGCTTAGAAACGTGTTGGGTACATGTTAAATGTTAATAAGTGGAGTTTTATTCTTAGACTGTAAAGTGTAAGGGCTGATTGGCCACTCAGACACCTGCAGTGTGAACACAAGGCTCTCTATACATACCACACCTGCCATGCCTCTGAACCTTTGCACGTGCTGTTCCCTCTGCCCAACCTATCATCTTCCTTTAATTCCCACACAAAAATTCCATCCCTCTTTCATGTATTAGCCTAAAAGGGCCAGTGTATCTACTTTGCTTCTAACAAAATGTCATCCCTGCCCCATCATTGTACCACAGCAGCTCTCAGGGCATAGTCTGCAAGCCCCTGGCAGGGGGCAGTTCTCCTGAGACATTATTCCTCTCTTCCACTGTGTTGACATCTGTGCTGACACTATATCGGCCGTGGTTGGTGAAACTGTAGCTGCCTTAGCAGGAATCCAGGCAGTGACACCAAACTGAACTAGACGGTCAATTCTTCATCATCACTTACTCCTTAAAAAGCCAGTTTTGCTTAAGAATGCCTTTGATTAGGCTGTAAAAATTGTTAAGTTTTGACCCTTGAAGGCCTATATTTGAAAGTGTCTGTGTGACCAGGTGGGAGGTACACATTGGGCACTTCTTAAGGGCACCAAGGAAAGGCCCCTGTGTGGAAGGAGCTGCTTTGTCAACAGAGCACCATCTTCACTTGAAGGGGCAAGTGACGGACAGACCACGGTGATTCAGACTCAGGGATGTGGCAGATATTTTCTTGGAAATGAATGAAGAGAACTTGCTGTCAAGGAAAAGAACTGTCAGTCTTTGTTGCCAAAGATAAGCTTTGAATTTTCAAGTAAAAATCAGAATTTCGGAAAACCTGGAAATACTGCCAAGGGCGTAACAGCCCCCACTACTGAAAGGCTTTCCCGGTGAGATGGCGGGAGACACAAATGAATGGGATCGGGCTGTGATCCTAAGTTGTCTCTCTTTACCTGTGCCTCCCCCTGTCCAGGTCATAACCATCCTCTCAGTATGAGCTCCAACCCACCTGTCCTCTGTCTCCCTCCAGTTCTCATCATGTACTTCACCCCCCCACATCTATGGCCACCGTGTATTTGACGGTTCACCGAGGAGGAGCTGGGCTGACTTCCCGGATGGCAGCCCCCTGCACCACAGCCTTGGGGACACAACACCTGCTGGTTGGGAGGTCCCTTCCTTTAGGGTCCAGGAGGGATTTGGATTCTGACAGTGGGAGGCTAAGGCCAGGTGAATGCGGGGAGGCCTGCCCCCTGGAGGGCAGGCGGGAGAGAGTGGGGGGGACAGGCAAACATGACAGGGCCCCTGTCTTCACACCCTTGCTTCTGCCTAGAATTCCCTGTCAGGAAGCAGTTTTGAAAAGAGGAGGTGTAATGAGAACATTCTCTTCCACTCTTTAAAGGGAGAGGCTTTATTTCTTTATTTTTTTTAAATGTTTTACTTATTTTTGAGAGAGATGGCACACAAGCAGGAGACGGGCAGAGAGAGAAGGGACAGATGATCCAAAGGGGGCTCTGCACTGACAGCAGCTGGCAGGATGCAGGGCTCAAACCCATGAACCGTGAGATCATGACCTGAGCTGAAGTTGAAGGCTCAAGTGACTGAGCCACCCAGGGGCCCCTAAGGGGAGAGGCATTATTGTCTAGTGTGTTGTTTTATTTGAAGCCACAATTAGGAAAGAATCTTAGGGCCCGCCCTAATCTCACATCATTTAGTTTAAAGGCGAAAAAGACTCTCTCAGCCCTCAGTGGATCATAGGAGAGTATTTAGATTAACTTCTTATTTATAGCTGATTAATATTACTCTTGAGCAATTATTGTGAAATACCTTTCGAATTCCCTCCTTCAAGGAGCATTTTTCTTAAGACATCAGAATCTCTTATGTCTCATTAGTTTTTTGTTTTAGAAATCTTTAAACATGTGGGCGCTGAGTGGCTCAATCGGTTAAGCCCTGACTTCAGCTCCGGTCATGATCTTGTGGTTCATGAGTTCCAGTCCCGTGTCTGGCTCTGTACCTGTGGGAGCCTGCTCAGAGCCTGGAGCCTGCTTCAGATCCTGTGTCTCCCTTGCTGTCTGCCCTCTACCGCTTGTCTACTGTTTCTCTCTCTTTCTCAAAAAAAAAAAATAATAATAATAAATAAATAAATAATAATAATAATAATAAAAAGAAATCTTAAAGCATATTATTTTGAAATAATTTTAGACTCACGCTCTCTCTCTCAAAATAAACAAATAAGTAAACAATTTTTTTAAAAAAAGAAATAGTACGGTGTGTGTGTTCCTCTATACCTGTCACCCAGCATCCCCAATGACAATGCCTTATATAACCATAGTCTGTCCTCAAAGCCAGGGAGCTGAGATTAGTGCAAGGCTATTAACTAAACTCTGCACATTACTTATTCTTATTTATTTTCTCTATCTTTAAAGTATAGTTTTTATTTTAATGAAAGTTACACTCCATAAAAATATAATCGGAACCATTGGAGCCTCGTATGGTATCATGCGTGTAGTAAGTGGTGTGGACTTTAAGGTTGAAGTGCTGCCTGTAAATGTTGAATTGTGGCTCACTTGCTACGTGCTTATAGGCACACACACTGTATCCCTGAGCCTTGGGTTTATCACCTATAGAATGAGGCTAATAGCCCCCCCTTGGGAGAGGTGCTGCATGGGTTAGACACAAAGCGTATGAAGTGCCTGATGGGTTCGTCACAGGCGCTCCGTCCGTGGCCCGTGTCTCGGGTCAGGTTCCCCAGGAAGCCTGAGGTGGAGGTCTGCGTGCAGGTGGTTTACGGGGAGTGCTCCGGGTGTCACACAGATGAGCTAGCCGGGACACAGGGCTGGGCAGGGGGAGAGATTGAACTACCGTGCAGTTGTAACACGAGGTGCCAGCCCCAGAGGGCTGGGGTGGCCAGGCCTTGCATCCCTGCATCAGCCGGTCCCCTGTACGTGGGCTGCCCTCAGGGAAGGGGTAGCCTTGGGCGGGTGGCTCCCTTTAGCCAAAGGCGAGGCCCAAGGACAGGCCCAGCTGTGAGCCTTCAGCAGCTACCGGTCACCCAGCTCTGCTGGGGGATCTGGGGGGTGCCTCACAGCATCCACTGTTCTCACTATTACTGTGGCTCTGGGGAAGGGGACATCAGAAGAGGGGACGGTCCTAGGTTTTTCACCCTCCCCACATGTGAGCCACATTAGACCCAGGCATATGTGAATGGCTTGATAACTCCAGAAAAAGCTGCTTCCTTTTTTGTTTTAAGCCATTGAAGGAGATCTGTTTACATTTTCAGGAAGAGCTAATTTGGGAGAGAAAAAAGCAACAGATCTTAATCTCCTTTATAGCTGTGAAAGGGAATTTCTGAAAATTCTCTTTGCCTTCCCCACAAAAGAACCACCTCTTGTACATTCCTGCCCTCTGTGAGGATTACCTTAAAGCAGGTTTTGGAGGCCGACTTTTAACAATTTTTCAAGAACTCCCTCTCAGCCTGCCAAGGACGGGTTGGTATCAGTGCTGTCATACAATAATTGTATTTGTTTAGTCAAAGCTGGAAGCCTGACGCTGAGGTAAGGCCCATGGGGGATACCACAGAAGAGATACCGAGTCGCCAGCTAGAAAGATTCCATTTTATGCCTTTTCTCTCTGCACAGCCGCTCAGAGATAAAGTAGCACAATATGGTTCTAAGTCCTCAGTGGATGTGGGTTAAGATCCAGATCATATCTAAACTTGATTAGTATGCTTTGGTCTATAAGCATCATATCATGTCCCCTGTTAGAAGGGAAAGATCACATATGTGAAGGTAAAGCACATCTATTTGGTGCAATACTGTAAATTTGGGGGTAGACAACTGAAATGCATTGTCATGGTTTTTTGCAATTTGTTAAGTCTCTTTGGAACAGAGATTTTCGGCCAATTGCCTAAGCAACTTTTTGCCTTTGTTTTTCAATAAAGATACAGCTCACTGCACACAATAATGGTGAAATGATAACATGAAGAATTTTCATAAATTAGGGGGATTTTTCTGCCAGAAAACTCGATAAACGCTTTTTTGTCTTTCTCTGACATCCATGCTGGGTATTTTGGGGGAAGTGTTTCCGCTAACACACAGTAGAGACTGACCTAGAAACTTTCACATCTGTGACAAACGTACCAGTGCTCACACTCCTCCAAGCTGGGAAAGGGTGAGCCCAACCCTGCTGGTCACTGTCTTCCACTACTCTCGGTCTCTGTCTCTGTCTCCCTCTTTCTCTGCCTCTTTCCAAACCAGGAGCTTACAGACAGCTGTGGCCCACTCAGTGTGGAGGAGGAAGAAGAGCAGAAGCCAGGTCAGTGCCCCGGAGGGTCCAAGAATGAGAGAGGAGAGCCCCTGTAGGATTGAGCCATGTGAAGGCCTGTCACCCCAGGGGACTTAAATGGCACATGTCACCCCTCTCCTGGCTTGAGGGAAAGGTCTAGGGGGCAGGAGCCAGATCTGATGTCCCTTTGGTTCCTCACAGGGCCTTGCACAGATATAGTTGGTGATTAACAAATGTTGGAGACTGAGTGGCCTTTTCTGTTATTCCTTATTAACAGTGCCAGAAAGTGAAGATATGAACTAATCAGCAGTGATGAGCTCCACAAATTAGTCATGATTAGAGGCAGCAGCATTTTGACAATTACATCAGAGATCTGGGTTCATTCCTAGAAACTCACTGGGCAATTGTCCTCTTAAATCAGAATCTGTGGTGAACTCATCTGAGGGATGGCTGGTCTGTGAGTCGGAGGAGGCCAGAGCTCAGATCTTTTCCCAGCTGCGCGACCTTACAGAAGTGGCCGAACCACCTTAAGGCACAGTTTCCTCCGCGGTTAAGCTGGTTGATCCCACACTACCTGTCACAGGCTTGTTTTATAGGTCAGATTAGGTAATGCCTACAAAGCCTCGGCTTCCCCCCAATGCTTAATACGTGGTGGCCATTATTATCACAACTGGGGTAATGGCATTATGTCATCAAATCAAGGCTTTGGAAGCAAAGAGGGAGCATAAAAACAATTAGAATAACTTTTCTGAAAGATTTACTTACTGACCGACAGATTGGTTTCTTTTCTTTCTTTTTTAAAAATGTTTATTTATTTTTGAGAGAGAGGGAGAGACAGAGCAAGACAGAATCCAAAGCAGGCTCCAGGCTCCAAGCTGTCAGCACAGAGCCCAACATGGGGCTCAAACTCATGAACTGTGAGATCATGACCTGAGCCAAAGTCAGACGCTTAACTGACTGAGCCACCTAGGCGCCCCTCAACAGATTGGTTTCTTACATTGGTGGACCTATTGATTCTATTTAGGGACTCTTCTCAAATTCAAAGTTCTTTTGAAGAAATGAAAGAACATGTATCTGTGTACATTAAAGCAAATTTTCTCTATATTTTCTCTATATTGATCTGAACATTGAAAGATTTTTCAGCAGAGGGGCACCTGGCTGGCTCAGGTGGTGGAGCGTGCAATTCTTGATCTTGGGGTCTTGGGTTCGAGCCCCACATTGGGTGGAACAATTACTTAAAAATTTTTAAAAATTTTATTTTCAGCAGAATAATTATTCTTGGTATGTATTTAGGTACTTTCAATTCTTAGCCTGTCATGGTATTTTCTTTGCAGAGTGTATTTTTAAAGCTTTATTATTTTTAACTTTTTCTACAAAATTGTCTGCATTTGTGGCTTAAGGAATTTGAAATTGCTGATGTTTACATTGGCTTCTCTGTAGATCATAATGTATTTAATTGGGAAAATATTTTCTTTACAGCTGTTAAAGTGCCTGGTAAGCCAAGAGCAATTCTGTTAACAAAGGCTATTATCAGTTCTAACTTTTTAAAATATTGAAAAGTGTAAATAATTCAACCTGAATATTTTCTCAGGTAATTTTGGCCTTTATTCAGAGTTCCTTCTTTTTTGACAAATATTTTTATGATGCAACTTGTTGAGTAAGTTGTCTCTATGATTCTTTTGAATGGTTCACCAAATTTAGATGATTCAAAATTGTAGGCCTTCTTAATTGCATTCTATTCTGGGACAGAATTTAAATTTATCCAAATAAAAATAGGAGCTCCATCAAAATATTCTTCTCATAGGTTGAGATCATCCAGTGCACAATTATAGAATTTCAAAATACTTCATTAGAACACTCATTGTGGCCCCCACCCCACTTTTGCAGGATATATTTCAGTGTCTTCCTGTATGGAGAGCTGGTTTCATGGCCTTATGACTTGTGCAGTCACACAGAAGCCAGTCCTTAGAAGGGCTCCACACTTGGTTTACTGTTCTGCTGTTGCCATCCTAAAATTCTTAATTTTTTATTAAATTTTTTAATGTTTATGTATGAGAGAGGGAGAGAGAGAGACAGAATGAAAACAGGGGAGGGGCAGAGAGAGAGGGAGACACAGAATCTGAAACAGGCTCCAGGCTCTGAGCTGTCAGCACAGAGCCTGACATGGGGCCCAAACCCACGAACCGCGAGATCATGACCTGAGCTGAAGTTGGACGCTTAACCAACTAAACCATCGAGGCACCCCCTAAAATTCTTAATTTTTTAACAGGCATTTTCTTTTTTGCGCTAGGTCCTACAAATTATGTAGCTGTCCTGCTTATTTGTCTTGGTTTTCAATAATTACAGTTCTCCAAAAGCTTCAAGCTCAAAAGCTGAATTAAAAAAAAAAAAATTTCCATTCACTCAATACTTTGAAGACTTCCCAATGATTTTGAACAAAATGCAGTCCCAAATTCAGAGCACTGTAAGACACTTAGGGTGATTTTATGAAAATCATTTATCACAAAGACTCGGATATTCTGTCATTTGGTAGACACAAAGGAGAATTTTGTGATCTGGTTACTTTGTGTGTGTGTGTGTGTGTGTGTGTGTGTGTGTGTGTGTGTGTAAAATTTGTCAACTTAGCTTCCATTTCCATTGGTCGACCACCACAGCCTGTTCGGACCAAAGCACTAATCCTATATGTTCCACTACCTAGTCGAAGTACATTGGGTTCCACGGGTTCTTACGTTAGCAAGAATACTGTTTCTACCAGGATTCTAGCCATCAAAATTTGTCACCTCAAAAACAAAGTTTCCCTTCAATGATGAACTTTTAACCTGGATTTAGAATAGCAATCAGAATAATGTCAGATTTTTCACCCGTGACAGAATGAACTTTCCAAAGGTTTAATTTTATTCTCTGAATTAGGTTTTATTTATTTATTTATAAAATGAATCATCATTGGAATTAACAGATTTCTCATGTGAGGTAGCTAATGACTGATAGAAAGCTTGGGTCATTTTACTATTTACGTAGTGCGACTTCTGCTAAAGGCATTAGCAGATAGTACTCCATTTTTCAGTCAGGCACAAAAAACATTAGGGTTGAAAATGACTGAAATGAGTTTAGAAGAACAGTCGTTGCATCTCAATAAAAGCTAAGCTTTGCAGACTGATACGCAAACACACCTGTGCATCTGCCTGTGTTAGGTTGCCATCTTTGCACATCATCTACTTATTCAATTAACTTTTGAGGTAAAAGCTGATGTTTCTTCAGCAAAATTGTGTTTGCTGGTTTTCATGTGGCCAGTGATATCATGATGATATCCCCACAGTAGAATCAAGATGTCAGTATTTTATTCAAGTTATTCATTTCTCTCCAACTTTAATGTTTTAATTTTTCCCTAAATATGTACTTTGATCTTTTCAAGCTGATTGCTGCCCAAAAAGTTTATTGCAAAAGGAAAAGATGTTATCCAACAATGTAATAAATAATGGTTGTAGAGTCACTGTATAGTAATGACAAAACTACTGTAAGCGAGAGTATTCAAGCTACAGTCTATGCTCTATGACGGGGCTGGTCAGTTTCCATTTCCTGCATGCGTGTCACTTACAGCTGTCCTGTGCTTTTGCACATTTCCCGCTGACCCTGCTGCTGTGTGGCCTGGCTTCTTCATGGACCTCCCAGCCCACGGCAGGGGGACTAGTGAGGGCTGGTGAGCCGCTGGATCACTCACCACCACGGAGTCCCTAAGAACTGGTGGCTGAGCACACTGCATTTTACCATGCTGTCCTTCAAAGGGGGTGCAAGTTGCACCTTGTCAGGAAATGGTTAGGGAAAGAGAAAAGAGTACTGCCGTCATCTTTCAGACTTTACCAGGAGAAAAAGTGAGAACTCAGTTTATCACACTTGTGGCTCAACACTACTGTTCAAGACTGGAAGAGGCTGGGGTGCCTGGGTGGCTCAGTCGGTTAATCATCCAATTTTGGCTCAGGTCATGATCTCGCAGTTCATGAGTTGAAGTCCCGCATCAGGCCCCGTGCTGATAGCTCAGAGCCTGGAGCCTGCTTTGGATTCTGTGTCTCCCCGTCTCTTTCTCTCTACTCCTCCTCCGCTCACGCTCTGTCTCTCTCTCTCTCTCAAAACTAAATAAAACATTAAAGAAATTTTTAAAAATTAAGAGAAGACTGGCAGAGGCTGAGAATGCCCAATGTGGGTCTACTGAGCCCATCCAGTGTGTTTAATTCCAGTATTGTTAATAATGTGTTTTAAAATGAAGCATCTGGGGTGCCTGGGTGGCTCAGATAGTTAAGCATCCGACTTCAGCTCAAGTCATGGTCTTGCAGTTCGTGGGTTCGAGCCTCGCATCACACCAGGCTCTGTGCTGACAGCTCAGAGCTTGGAGCCTGCTTTGGATTCTAGGTCTCCTTCTCTCTCATCCCTCCCCCACCCTCAAAAATTAACATTAAAAAATTGTTTTCAAATGAAGCATCTGATATATGTTAGACTGTCTGGCACTATCCTAGGAAACCTGGGCATGTAGCCACCCTATCACCGACTGCTTTGGTTATTCTATGGCTTCCTGATGAGACATAATATTACTCTAATTTTACCACCCACTTCTACATCGGAAAAATGACCTTTCATTTAAATGTGAAGGAAAGAATGAAGTTGGTACGGTCTAGAACAGGACAGTGTAAAGCTAAAGGTGAATGACAACTCAGTGGGTACACTTGGATATCGTGACTTACCTCTTCTGGGAGCCAAATCCCAGAGACAATTTCTGATTATTTTCTTACTGGTCTGGAGCTATTTTTTAGTGAAGGCAGACTGATTTCTGGAGGAGAAGGGGAAAGCTAGGTAATTTATCTTACTCTTGCTTCGTAAACCCAGGGCCTGCATAACTTTGGGCCTGTAACACTGAAATCCACTTTTAACTGTGCCCCAAGTGAAGTGTCAGGAAACCACTGCCTTTTTTGGGGAGTGGGGGTGGGGGTGGTGTTAGAAGTCCAACATTGTATTGGAGGCCAGCTGTATACAAGTTGTGTAAACTTTATTGTCCGCGGGCTTCATCACCTGTAAAATGGCCCTCACAGCACGGGCTGCCAACACAGCTGGGTCAGGACAGCTGGGAACAATTTTCAGTTGGAAAAATAACTTATGTGGAAAAGGAGCATAAACTTTCATCATATACTAGCTGGTTGTAAACTAAGGCCATGTCAGGGAGAAATTCTAAAGGCTTGTTTTTCTATTTGGTTATTGTCACATATTTCTGGCGCACACAAGGTGCACATTTCCCAGGCGACAGGTCATTAGAATAAAATGAACCGGGTCACCTTATTACCTTTCTCAAGTCCTTTACTAGTGGATTTTGGGAAACAGATGCTAAATGTTTAACAAAATCCATACACAGCTTTGTTAGGGCTTTTCCACGGTAAACGGATCTACACAAGGTGCCCATAGAAGAAACATAACAAAGCAAACAAGTATGACCTAACACAGATTAAAACTGTAATTAAAATTTTTTTCATGTTTATTTATTTTTAAGAGGCAGAGAGACAGAGTGTGAGCAGGGGAGGGACAGAGAGAGGGAGACACAGAATCCGAAGCAGGCTCCAGGCTCTGAGCTGTCAGCCCAGAGCCCGATGTGGGGCTCGAACTCATGAACTGTGAGATCATGACCTGAGCCGAAGTCGGATGCTTAACCGACTGAGCCACCCAGGCTCCCCTAAAACTGTAATTTTTAACATGTCATGTAATGCCAAAGGAACTTGGGTGACCGGATGACTGTGACTGGGGCTGTCCAGATAGGAGAAAACAGCAGAGAGGGTGCTGTCCAAAAGCCGAATAAAACTGTATTTTGAATTTGGAATTGCTTATAGTTTTAATTGTAAGATATGTTGCTCTTTTCCTGGTTTAGAAACCTAAAAGCGTGAATGGACTTCAATCCACAGAATGTGTAAGAAATAGAACTACAGCTGATGCTTGTAAACTCTACCTGAACTTGTATCTTGTCAACTTGGAAAGTCTTTCTGTTTGCCCAGAAGTCATGAAAAAGGCCAGTTTTTTACACTTTATTTGACCTATTATCCAACTATTCTTTAAATGTTTTATGATTCCTAATTTACAAAGTTGTTATTGTTGTAAAACATATATAACATTTACCATTTTAATCATATTCAAGTGTACGATACGGTGGCATTAAGTACATACACAATGTTGTGTAACTGGCACGACTATTTCCAGAGCTTGATTTTTTATTTTTAAAGCTTCACCAAGATATGATGCTTAAACATTAAGAGGGGAAAAAGCATGATTTTTCTTTAAAGTGAGATCAACAAGTGATTGTTTTCTTCCTGCCTGCGAATGTAGACGGCTCCTGAGACAGCTCTTGTTAAGTAGGTCTGTATCTGTTAACATATTGTGTTTAACCCTGTTTTGAACTCTGCTTTTATTCTAAGAGGGTTGTAAACCAGGGAAAAGCTACAAAAATCTGTAAACGCTCTAAAAAGAAATTCCAGGACAATATGGCTGGCATGGGAGCTGAGGGGAAACTTTATTATGTTCTTATTTGGAGGAAAGGAAAGTCATTCAAGCCCCATAATGGTTAGATGTGACAGTGTGTGTTAACTAAATAGGGGGACAGATAGGAACGTAGTTTCTAAACTTCTGCAATTCAAATTGCATATTGATTTTATTTTAAATGAAGACATTTATAAAATGAAGTCTCAGAATATGTTTGCATTAAAGGAAATCAATAAAGTAAAAGTGACTTTAGATATTTCATCTCCCTAAAGCTCATGACCTTCAGATCTAGCCATTCTCCTGCTTACAGGACATTTATCTTTCCTCAGTGTCCTATCTTAATGTTCACACAGAATCCCTTGCCAGCCATAGCCCACCTCCAGGCAGCAGCAAAGCTCACTGAAGTCCTATTGGAAATATTTACAGTCTTTTCTGGAACCTGTCTCTTCTGTTTTGAAATCATGATTGCAAAAGGCTCAGAAGTGAAAGGTTTACTTTTAAGTGTTCCTTAAAGAGAGAAATAGAAATGGGACTGTTGGTTTAACTTAACAATTTATTCCATGGGTTAAATAGAGATACCCATCATTATATTGATATATGACACAAATATGGCAAAATATTACATTTGTTAAATCAGTATAGTTATTTTATAACTGCTGGTTCTGTTATTCTCTGTACTTTTCTGGACCTACTATGACAAAAGTGAATAAATACAATTTATGGAATTGACAAAGCAAGGGACATCATCTTTCTATTGTAGGCAAAGGAAATTTCAACATTATGCTAATTTGGAACCGACCCGCCTTCCTAGAGTAAAGTTGCTTCCAAACTCCCAAGCAGTCTTATCTGCACATCTTTTGAAAAAGACTTAATTGTTGGACCCAGCCTGCAGGCTCATCTCATGACACTGGTCCAAGGGTACTACGGCTCTTTCACTATCGTGAAAGAACATTCTCCACAAGTACTAAAGATTGGCTCACGTTGGCAGTTTTGGAAACTGTGATGAGTGAATTCAGAAAATGAATTGTTCTGACTCTTTCAAGCTTTTAGGCTTTGAACAAAATAATGAATAACCCTTAGTAATTAAATGCCTTGTTTGTTTTTAGTTCTTTTGAATGCAATCAAGGAAAGGAATGGGAAGGAAAGACGCGCTCAGGAGGCCCCCAAAAGCACTTTGGCACTCACCAAAGCTGCCACATGATGAATAACACAGTGGGGGTATATGGCTAAGTAGGTCCTATTTTTGTGTTGTTCAATAACACTAGGAAACATGCTTTGGTTCAAAGCATTATTTCTCTTCAAGTGTCTCCAATCAGCATCACATAGCTTTTGGTAATGCTAGAGTGATTTCAATGTACCAAGTGTCTTTGAGTAGTTGTCTAAGGGAATAAAGCTAAGGAAAAGAAGAGGGCAGACAGAGGGCATTTGACCACAAAGACTGAGAATTTCATTGGTTTGTGGGAGAATTCCTTGGCTAGTACCTCTGGGAAATGGGGTGGTTTATAGCAAAGATTCCCAGGCATACAAGTTCTTAATAACAAAGAGGCCTTTGCGATGCTGTCTTGGTGAGGATGCTTTTAGCTGCAAGTAACCACAGACCCAACTGAGGACAGTGTAGCCCTGAGGGGATTCATGCTCTGCATAAAAAGCCCTAAACTAGGCAAGCTCCACCGCATGTACACAGGGGTGCTGGCCCCACTTCTCTGTGGCTTTCTGGATTTCCCCATTTCTGTGTTGGCTTCATCCAGCAGCAGTTCTGAGCATCACATCCAGTCACAACAGAGTCTTGTGTTATGTTTAGCCCCAGCTTGGCTGGATAAATATATATGTATATATAAATATATATATTTATATATTAAATATTTATATATTATGTTAAATATATTAATATATATTTTAAAACTTCTTTTTCTTTTCTTTTTCTTTTATTGATGGATTTTTTTTTTGACAGAGAGACAGCACACACATACACACACACACATGCGTGAGCAGGGGGAGGAGCAGAGGGAGAGGGAGAGGGAGAGTCGGAAGCAGGTTCCAAGCCCAGCGTGGAGCCCAATTTCACCATTATGAGATCATGACCTGAGATGAGGTCAAGAGTCAGAGGCTCAACCAACAGAGCCACCCAGGCACCCCTGGACAAGTATATATTGATTAGGGAGTCCTGGAGACCAACTCTTCTCAGTGAGGAGGTGCTAAAAGCAGTGCCACTGAGGACAGTTGAGGTTGAAAAGGCTGAGAGGTGCTGTAAAAGTAAGAAAGAGATGTGTAATTGTGAATAGAACAACTCCAGTTCTTGAGGAGTCACCTGCAGTCACCACCTGCAGTCACCGTTTCCTGACTTCTGAGATAAGACAGCAAATCAAGTAAAAACCATACTGTGCTCCATACAATACTATTGGCATAAAGCCTTGAGGACAAAATGTCTTCTCAAAAGTGACCATAAACGAACGAGGCTACTCTAAGTAGAAACATAATTTTTTACATGTTCACACAATAGCATTGCCTTATATTTGTGTAATAGAAGCATCACAAGAGCCTGAGTTTTGTGTTATTTAGTACTGGATCAGCAGTGCCTAAGCCAATGAACAGCACATAGTAGGTTCTCAAATTTTTGTCAAAAGAATGAGCAATGGTAGAGGCATTTTCATTTGCTAGTTAAGAGACACCTGGAAAAAAGTGGGAGAGAGAGAGAGAGAAAGAACTGGGTTCGAATGTCAACCCTGTAAGTTACTAGCTGTGGAATCCTTTCTGGGCTTCAGTTTCTTCTTCTGTAAAATGTGGCTAATAGAAAATTGCTTTCTCAGGTTGTTGTGAAGATTAAATGAATTAGGGATGGCTGGGTAGCTCGTATGGTTAACTGAGTTGTTGTCCAACTCTTGATTTCGGCTCAGGTCAAAATCTCAGTTCATGAATTCAAGCCCTGTGTCGGGCTCCATTCTGGTGGTCCGCAGCCCGCTTGGGATTCTGTCTCTCTCTGCTCCTATCCCCAGCACACACTCTCTCTCTCTCAAAATAAATAAATAAACAGTTTTTTTTTAAAGATGGAATGAATTAATACATGTAAAGCACTTGGAACAGTAGTCCTCAGGAAGTGCTAATTATTTATTATCACTACCACTACTAAGTTCTTAATTTTTTCAGTTTCCTTATTAGTAAAATGGGGATGATAAAAGGTATCCCATTTTGAGGATTAAATAAGATGGTGCCTGTTTCTTCCTCATGGTGTCAGATATGGTGTTAGGAGCTTGGCCAAAGTCACTCTAATTCTATGTCTGTTCTCAGTGCTTTTTATTTTATAAAGTTATTTTTACCCCATTATATATTTGGTCCTCACAACAAATTACTGAGAGAACAGGTCAAATATTATGCCCTTTTATAGGTCGGACAACTAGAGGTACCGAGCAATTAAATTATACCTCTAAAGACTTACTCAGAAGGGAAATGGTAGAGCCAAAAGCTTACACAGCACTTGTTGGATGTATTGCTGTGTAGATCTTCCACATGTTAAATGTCTAAGCAGACTTTTCAGGGCTAGAGAGTGACTTTATTGAGCAACTGTATAAGGTAAAACATCTCTAAATGGAATAATTTAGGGGAAAGATGGAGGAAGGGACCAGAAGAGGAAATGACATTTTAAAAGAGGTGCTTTTAAGGAGGCAAGGTTAAAATGATCCATGTGATACTGGATGAGAATTGGAGACATCAGTATGAATTCATGTTTAGCTTAATATAGGCACACATAGATTACATGTAGAAAATTTGCAGCTGTGTATAAATACACTGGTTAGTATACTGCATGCCACATACATTTCCTTGCTCTGTCAGCAGAGAGGGCTTAGAAGCAACAACACCCAATAGCAACAAGCACACCCACCACCCAGATCTTGGTTTCTATAACCTTTCTCCAATGGAAGGAACCATGGCTCCTTGGAAGGCTTCTAGCCCTGGGCAGGTAATATAGAAGAGGGGTCTATAGTGTCAGAAAATAAGGGAGTGCTAAAACCAACCAACAAACAAAAAAAGGTGAGGGGTATGTTAAAGGGAGCCAGGAACCAATTGAAAAGGCTCCCAGCGACCAAAGCTAGAACAATATTAACAATAAAACAAATCTTAGTATCAGATTATAACCTAAAGTGTAAATAAATACCTATGAATCCATACTAATACAAATAAATGATTGAAAAATAAATGGGGGAAAAGAGACAAATTTTCCCTGCAGAAGAATTCAAAATAATTTGTGTGGACACTCCACACTCAAGGAGATGGAACATAACTCCTTACCCCTTAAGTGTGGAGTACATATGATGACTTCCTTTCAAAGAGTCCAGGATGGAATGTGGGAAGAAGAGAGTAAGCTTGCAGTGCAGAAACCTGACAAACACGACCCCAGCCAGGTGATCAAAAAGTTCACATCAGCAGAGATAAGTCATCTTTCTATTTGTCTCACATATTCCTTATTTCTTCTTTCTTGCCTTCTCTTAGACTGATTATTATTTTTATAATAATATTTTATCCCCTCTACTAGCTGTTAGCTATGCCTTTATTATTTTTTGAATGGTGGCTCTAGTGACCTCAATATGCAACTTTAATATATCCTTGTCTATATTAAATAAATATTATGGCACTTCATGGATGAAGTCATACCCCTAAAACACTTTTATTCCATTTTACCCCTTCGTTCCTTAGCACCATTTTTTTATGTGTTTTACATATAAATCCCACAAGGCTTGCTATTATTTTTATCTAAACATTCAAACATCTTTTAAAGATTCAAAAAATGAAAGATAGTCTTTTCTATTTACCCACATATTTACTTTTTTCCAGTACTTCCCATTCCTTCCTGTAGATTCAGGCTTCCATCTGGCATAACTTCCCTTTAATTCACAAAAATCTCTAGTTACTGTAGTGATGTAAACAAAATGGCCCATTTATAATACGTAAGATCTGTTAATAACACATTCTGTCAGATCTTGTTTGTTTGAAAATGTCTTTATTTCCTCCCTTTTTCTGAAGTATATTTTCATAGGATGTATAATTCTAGGTTGATATTAAAATTTTTTTTTGTTATTTATTATTTGCTTTTTTTGTTATTTGTAATCATTTTATTTGTTATTTTTTTCATTTGCCACTTTAACAGTGGTATTCCATTATCTTCCAGATTCTATTATTTCTGTGTGTAAGTCAGTTGTCATCTGTGTTTCTCCTCCCAATTCCCCCCCCCCCCCGCCCCCCAAATAAAGTGTCTCTTTTTCTCCTCTGGCTTTTTTTGGGGAGAGGGTGTGACAGAGGCCTGTTCCCTTGATATTGCCATACATGTAAAAATATATAATTTAAAGTCAGGGAAATAATAATCAGGTCAGTGTTACCTCCCTTCCTCCCCTTTGGCACAGCTTTTCCAACTGGCTTCCTTTCTAGCTTCTTCCTTCAAAATCCTGGAGTGTGAGGGGCAGGGGTCACTTCTTGGCAGCTTCCACTTGGGCTGCCAAAATCTGCTGCTTTCTGAGCAGCCAGGAATGTGGCCCACTTCTTCTGGAAAGCTGAAGGCCCAGGGAATGGGAAGAGCCAGTGAACAATAGACAACAGGGGCACATCCTGCAAGGCAAAGGCATCATCCTGTGCTTTAACTCAGGCGATCTCATACACATACACCAAGACTGGCACCTTCTTCCCTGTCTGCCAGGCCCCCCTTCTCAATCCCAGCAGCTGCCTTCAGAAAATAGGAAACAGTGAGTTATCCAATTTTGATTTCACATGTCCTGTCAGGCTTCACAAAACTCTTGGTGGGCAAAGGAATATCTTCTTCTTTTTTTAATGTTTGTTTTTCAGAAAGAGAGAGAGAGAGTGAGCATGAGCAGGGAAGGGGCAGAGAGGGAGACAGAATATCTGAAGCTGGCTCTGTGCTGACAGCACAGAGCCTGATGCAGGGCTTGAACTCACAAACTGTGAGATCATGACCTGAGCCGAAGTCCGATGCTCAACCAACTAAGCCACTTAGGTGCCCCAGGAATGCCTTCTTTCATGTCCTTTGTCTTCTTCTTCTTCTTTTTTTTAATGTTTATTTTTGAAGGAGAGTGAGACACAGTGTGAGTGGGGGAGGAGCAGAGAGGGAGACACAGAATCTGAAGCAGGTTCCAGACTCCGAGCTGTCAGCACAGAGCCCAGCGTGGGGCTTGAACCCACAAGCTGTGAGATCATGACCTGAGCTAAGTCAGATTTTTAAGTGACTCAGCCACCCAGGTGCCCTGATGCCCTTTGCTTTCTCGTTGAACTTCTTGCAGAACTGGTTGATGAAGACGCCTCGCTCACTTAGGATGGGGCCTCCCGGGCACCTGGACATGGTCTGGGCTGCCCACATGATAGTCTGAATCATGCTGCTGGCCTTAGGCTTCCTGAGGGCCTGAGTGGCCCAGCTCGGCTTCAACATGATGAGGGGTTCGGTCCTTAGCTCACTTTGGAGCAACAGTAAGAGCAGCAGCTTCGGCACTGCCACCCTGGATTCCCCTCTGGCTATTTTTAAAGAATCTTCTATCTTTGATTTTCAGTGACTGTAATGTGCCTGGGAGCAATCTTCTTTCTATTCATCCTGTTTGCAGTTTGGTGAGTTTCTTGCATATGCGGTTTCATGTCTTTTATCAGTTTAGAAAATTCCTGACTGTTTTATCTTCAAATATTTCTTTTGCCCAGTTTTCTCTCTCTTTGCTTTCTGGGACTCCAATTCTATGCATGTAAGACTATTTGATATAGTCCCCTGAGTTTCTAATATTTTTGTTTTTAATATTTTTAAAATTTCTCTGTGCTTCTCTTTGGATCATTTATATTGACCTATCTTCAAATTCTCCAATGCTTTTTTCCCCTGTGTCCCGTATTCTGAGCAATTTAATTCTTTTACCCTTCATTGTGTCCACAGCTCTTCACTATTCACTAGCTTTAAAGAATTAAATACACAGATATAGATGTAGATGTAGATATAAATTTTCCCTTGGAAAGAGCATCAGTCTTTCATAATTGTCTACAATGCAGTGGTTGTTAAGTAATCTTAAGTCATCCAGGGAACTTGTTAAAAATTCATATTCCTAAGAAATGCCATCAGAGGGGCGCCTGGGTGGCTCAGTCGGTTAAGCATCCGACTTTGGTTCAGGTCATGATCTTGCCGTCTGTGAGTTCGAGCCCCATGTCGGGCTCTGTGCTGACTGCTCAGAGCCTGGAGCCTGTTTCAGATTCTGTGTCTCCCTCTCTCTCTGACCCTCCCCCGTTCATGCTCTGTCTCTCTCTGTCTCAAAAATAAATAAACGTTAAAAAAAAAAAAAAAAAGAAATGCCATCAGACACCAGACAATATCTAGGGTACTAAAAAATCTTCCAGATGGTTCTGATGCAGGAGTCCCCAGGAACCCTTTGAAAAACTCTCATTTGTTAAAAGCATAAAGTCAGTAACTAGTTGGCAGTTGGAAAAGGCAAATCAGCATTAATTGAGACCTAAGACCATCAACAAACTATCAGATTGCTTTACTAAGCCCAAATTTAAAAACAAAACAACCTAATTTAAACAAATGGGTACACATGGAAATAGACACAGCCTAAAATTGTCGAAAGCCAGGAAGTTGCTTCATTTCAGATGGTATTGATTTCACGTTGGACTGTGGCTCTTTAGTAAGCCAACTGGAGACATAGACAACTTGGGGAAACAAGATTTTCATAGATCTGTTCATTTGTGTTGGTGGGCTGGTGCAATTCTTGAGGGTCTCTAGAGAGAAATATAAGGTTTTAAGGCCTGAAACAAATACCAAGAGCCAAAGACATTAACTGGCATATTATGTAGCTAATTTTTAAACAAACATACCAGAAACTGTACATTCAAATGAGTGCTGTCCTCTTCAACAGGGTATGTAATGCAGAAGGACAAAGACAAATAAGTTGAGTATCAATACCAATTCATTGGTTTGGTGCCCCAAAAAGCTGGATCTGGCTCAGTAGGAAAGAGTGCTTTCATCTACTAGCAAGATTAGCCATGAGCATGGTAGGGGACAGTGGGAACACACAGACTGTATAACTACCTTGCTGGTTTAATAGTAAGATCTCTGGATTAGGGGTTTGAGGACCTGAACTTGAATCTTGGTTCTACCATTTACCAGCTGTGAGATTTTTGAAAACACATTTTGTAAGCCTCAGTTTCTTTACTTTAATGGCAATTAGTCCTAAACAATATTTCCACCGTCTCTTTCATAGATATGTATGTGATAGCCCCTTTATAATTTATAAAGAAATAGTCATAAGTTATTCAAAGTCACTTTGGTGGGCTATGGTCTTAGTCACAATAATTTGGTCATTGCATGTAATACTTTGGGAGTGAATTGACAAACAGTTTGAGCAACTTGGAAAAAGGACTTTTATATGTACCTTGTTTTTATAATTCAGCCAGGTCACTGACAAATTGATCACGACCTTTGGATCCAAATGACATGGTTCTTCCCCAAAATAAAATTCACTATCAATGGATGAAGATTTGGTACCCCTGAATTATTAAATAGGGTATGCCACAGGCTTTTGGAGATTCTTCACAAAGAGGAATTCCTAAAATGATTTGTGCAATGACAGCCTCATTAGTGTAAGAGTATGATCTTCTTTTTTTTTAATAATTAAAAAAAATAGTTTTTAATGTTTATTTTTTTTAATTTTTTTTAATGTTTATTTATTTTTGAGACAGAGAGAGACAGAGCATGAATGGGGGAGGGGCAGAGAGAGGGAGACACAGAATTGGAAGCAGGCTCCAGGCTCCGAGCCATCAGCCCAGGGCCTGACGCGGGGCTTGAACTCACGGACCGCAAGATCGTGACCTGAGCTGAAGTCAGATGCTTAACCGACTGAGCCACCCAGGCGCCCCAATGTTTATTTATTTTTGAGACAGAAAGAGACAGAGCACAAGGAGGGAAGGAACAGAGAGAGAGGGAGACACAGAATCCAAAATAGGCTCCAGGCTCTGAGCTGTCAGCATAGAGCCCAACGCAGGGCTCAAACTCATGAGCCATGAGATCACAACCTGAGCCGAAGCTGGACGCCCAACCAACTGAGCCGCCCAAGCACGCTGAGTATGGTCTTCTAACAGTATTACATTGAAGGCCAAAATTCACTTGAATGTGTAACTGCCTGTTTAATAAACCAGTCATTTTGCATCACACACCCATGGTGTGTATAGCAATATTACCATGTATTGAATCAGAATGATGCTCAGAGGCTACTCCTGCAGTGATCTCTAGGAAGACACAGCGATGTAAACAAGGAGCCCAAGTGAATTCCCAGCCTCTGATAGAGATGGAATTAGAACTCTGCAGTTCTTATTGATAATGTTAGTCTCTAAGCAACCAACTATTGGCAACTTCAGAATTATGAAATACAGATTTCATACAGCTGTGAAAAATCCTGTGTTGTCCATAAACAACTACTGTGATTATGGAGAAGCAAGAAACATTGAAAGGAAAGCAACCAAATAGTCCTTGGGAGGAGTGTCTTTCTGCATTGGCTTCTGGACTTTTGAAGGGGTTGCTGACACAATTCTAATCCTATGAAACTGGGTCATGGGGGGGCCCCTGCCCTGGGCCCTGAGCTTTTGAGGGTCATACTGTGGCCTTCCTCTCTTTATGAGGGAAAGAGTCCTAGAGACAAAGGATGTGCCACTTTAAGTCCAATGTGGTAGGAAGAATTCTAAGACGGTACCCAAGATTCCTATCAATCAAGAGAGAGACTGTCCTGGGTGGGTCTGACCTAATCAGGTGAAATCCCTTAAAAAGGGGACTGAGCCCTTCCTAATGAGAAATTTTCCTCCTGGCCTTGAAGAAGCAAGTTGCCATTAGTTCTGCAGCCTCACAGAACTGAATTCTGCCACCAACCAGTGAGCTTGGAAGAGGACCCTGAGCCTCAGATGAGTCTCCCAGCCCTGGTTGACATCTTGATTACAGCCTGGTGAGAGCCTGAGCTGAAGACCAAGCTAAGCCATGCACAGACTCTTGTCCCCTGGAAACACCAAATAATAAATACCTGCCGTTACAGCACAGAACACTGGTTCACCCACATTCATCTTCTAGTTAGTGGTACACAAAGTATGGCCTGTGTACTACTGGTCCATGGTGAACTAAATACAGAAAGTAAGAGTAAATTTTCAGTACTTTCTATGGCAATTTGATACTTCTCAAACATTTTAATGGTATTTTACCATTTAACCGAAAATATAGGTCCCCAGTAGAGTGGACAATTTTTGAAATGTCTATTTTGAGAGAGAAAGAGAGGGTGAGCATGTGAGCAGGGGAGGTAAAGAGAGAGAGAGAGGGAGAGAGAGAGAGAGAGAAAGGGAGAGAATCCCAAGAAGGGTCCACGTTATCAGCACAGAGCCTAATGTGGGGCTCATTGGTGAGATCATGACCTGAGCCGAGATCAAGAGACTCTCAACCAACTGAGCCACCCAGGTGTGCCAGAGTGGACAATTTAAAAAACCCAACTAAAAGTAGCTCTTCACCAGAGAATCAGGGAGTCCTTTCTCTAGTCTGCCTGTCAAGTAGTGCTGCTGATGAACTAACCTGTCGCAGACTGTGAGTCTGAAGTTCTCTCTTGTCCAGCAAGAGAGTGGACGCAGAAATGAGAATGAGAGGGGCGCCTGGGTGGCTCAGTTGGTTAGGTGTCCGACTTTGGCTCAGGTCACGATCTCACAGTTCGTGGGTTCTAGCCCCATGTCGGGCTCTGTGCTGACAGCTTGGAGCCTGGAGCCTGTTTCGGATTCTGTGTCTCCCTCTCTCTCTGCCCCTCCCCTGTTCACGCTCTGTCTCTGTCTCAAGAATAAACAAACATTAAAAAAAAAAAAAAAAGAAATGAAAATGAGAGAGACTAATGTCCAGGAGGAGACAAGAGCCCCAAACAGCAGTTTCGTCTCCGTATGTATTGAGCTCACAAGATATTACCCCTGTGGTGAACGTGAAGAAAACAAGATCTTACACACGTGAACGTGGAGAAAACAACCAGATAGTAATCCTTAACTTGTGTGTGTAAGAAGCAAAGGGTCTGGGGGGCAAGTGGAGTTTGTGACATTGGCATCAGATGGAAAGTAATTTCCTGCAGGTGATATAACGAGTTACTCGTGATTCCATTACAATATCTCGCTAGCGTTTTTGCCCTGTGGTGGCAGCTTTCCGCCCTAAGATTTTTCTAACCCATTTATGGAAGTAAAACCTACTTCCCCACACTAACCCTAGGCCTGAGGGTGGCCGAGGGGCAGCTCTTTATAGGGGAGGGAGGATGGAGCTTAGGAGGGAGGCATGGGTCCGTGTCCACATGTGAATGTGAGCCCTTGAATGTGCTGGTGAAGAGGTGGGAAGAGGAGGGAACAGCCAGGGGCCAAAGTAGGTGGCCCTTAAATGCAATCACAAGTGTCCTTGTAAGAGGGAAGTGAAAGGAGATTTGACTCAGAAGAAGGAAACAGGGCATTGAACAAAACGTTACACTACTGGCTTTGAAGATGGAGTAAGGAGCCCAAAGCCAGGGAATGCAGGGAACACAGTTCTAAAAGCTGGAGAAGACAGGGAAAGGATTCTCCCCTTGAGCCTTCAAAGGGTGTGCAGCCCTCTTAATACTTTGATTTTGGCTCAGTAACCTGATTGTAGATTCTGACCTTTCGGCCACCAAGTGTGTGATAATTTGTTAGAGTAGGCATAGGAATCTAATACAGCAAACACTGAGGCTCTTCCTTTCAATCTGAATTAAAAGCCTGGGGTTTTGGTGTGCATGTGCAACCACTACCAGTTTTCTAGATGCTATTCTAGAGACAAGGACATGAGAAGGAGGAAGAGAATGACATAGACCCAAAGGGCATGCTTCTAAAGCAGTGTGGAAGGCTGGGTTCCAGCTGATGTACTACTTTAGAACAAAAGGGTGTTCCCTGAAAATAACTGAAGGAATGCTGGAAAGGACAACATATGTGTTAAGCTTTATTCCCACAGCAGACATTTATGACCTATCAGTCCCTGCTAAGAGCTTGCCTGACAGACAGTCAAGAGCTGCACAGGACTTCCATCTATAAATGGTCCTGAGCACACCCAAGAGGGAGCTTTAGGGCAAGCTTCAGAGACCAGATCAAAATTACAAGTTGAAATGGAGCAAATGAAAACTCAGGGAGGTTAGGGAACAGATGTTCCCAACCAAAATATCTGAGCTTGGAGTCATCTTTTGATCACTGGGAGATGGTGAGGAGCCCTGGATCTGAAATGACTGGGATGTGGCAAGTATTTGTGGGCAGATGAGGCGGGGGGGGGGGGGGGGGGGGGGAGGGGGGAGTCTTTCACCACTCTCTCCACTGAAGCTTTGGGTTAGTCCCAAGGACTGCAGATGCTGTTGAGGCCCAGCGAGTGCTAGGCAGTGGAGAAGACCAGATTCACCTTGTCTACCATCTTCCCTGGGCCTCCAAGGAGAGCTCAGACTATTTCGCAAAGACCTGAAGCACTTTTCCCAAATGGCCTTTCTTTGTTCCCTGTGGTTTCCCAGTCTTTGAACACATTCTGTATTTTGTTGTTGTTGTTCACACAGGTGCCTGAGTCCATCCTGCAAAAATGTTGCTGCAAGCCACCAGGTAGATAGTGCCTCGTGCATCCCTGATAGGCTTGTTGCTGATCACTTTCATCTCTGCTTGAGAAGAAATGGGTTTTGGGTTTTTTTTTTCTGAATCAGACCTACTGACCGTAAGGTTCTCTGTATAGCTGCAAAACCATCTTGCTTAACTAGTCTAACTCTGGATACAACTTACATCAAAAGAAGAACTGTAGTGAATAGAGTTTACTCTCCCAAATCCATGTATCTCCACTGGCTTCCCAAGAGTTCGGTATCTGCCGGCGTGGGAATGGCAGCCATACGCGTGGGAGAAGGCCGCTCCCTCCAGAAGCACTTCGTCTGTTTGCTTTGGTGTTCGACTCATTCTGCCTGAAACTTAGCGCTTCTGTCTCTCCTGGGAGAGGGGATCCTTGAAGCAAAGGAACATCTCATTCTCATTTTCATATTCCTTCCTCTTGCCCACCCCCATGACGCTCCCCCCCCCCCACCGTTGGCTCTCCACCAATACTTTAGCAACTGCTGTAATTAAGCACTTAATATATAGCCCACAGAATGAATAGGAGCCTTCACACATTAGTTATTTACCAAACTGGTAGCAGAAGTATCTTGAAAGTGCATAGCACCTAACCATTTGATATGTTTTTGAATCTAACAGTTTATAACATCCCTGTGAACTCCATATAAGTAATAATAGCTCTATTGAACGTGTTTAGAAAATTGAAGTCTGGAAGAGTTGTGACGTTAGGAAGGTCACACTGCAAATTCTTGGCAGAGTTCATTGAGGACTTCTTACTCCGCCGTCCTTGCCACGATGCCATGAAACTTTTTGGTTCATCTACCTGACCTCCAGTAAAATTACAAACTTTCTCATTTTTGCAAGTGGGGAGGAAGGAGACTGGGACTAGGCATCTAAGTTTTGACTTGGGTATAAATTGTGGCAAGAGGGCTGTGACTGTGGTCTTGTGGATTGGAGATATCAACAAAACCATCACTCTCTAAATATAACCCAAAAGGACACCCTGGCGGTTCTGAACCACATCAGATAAACCACAATACCAACTTTGTTTTCTGACTGCAATCTCTTACTCATGTCAGGTTATTTGGTTATTTAAGTGACGGTGGTAAGCTTCAGGCTTGGTGATCTCTAGAAAGAAAAATCTTACTTTTAGGTGCTTATGCATGAAGACTCACAGAGCCTAGGGGATGGTGCCAGATACTGGTTTCCTTTCCCATCAGGGTGCTGCCTGCCAGCCCATATCGAAGTCCATCCTGGAGGATACCTGGGATTTCCCGTCTCCCTGTGGCCCTATCACCCCACAGTCCCCTCTGCCTTTTGGACCCACCCTTCCCAGGGCCCTCTGTCCTGAGTCACATATATTCAGCCCAAAGGGGCAGCAGCAGATACATTAGGTTCTTCCCAGAGAAACCAGATCCGCCCCCCCCCGATCAAATCATGTTTATTGTGCAAATATTAGCTTCTTTGCTGCACAGTATCCATGAGTTATTACATGAACAGAGTTTCATTCTCTGCATCTTCTTACAAAAGATATTTTCCCAGCAGAGAATGGGAGTGGAGGCAAGAGGAGAATGAGGAGGGAAGAAACCCCACCCTGTCACACTTAGAGCTTTCCAAGTGATCGCATGCCCCACACTCCCCAACTCATTTGTTCAAAACATGTTCCTTGAGGATTTGCCTTGTGGCAAGAATTATGACATGGGATATACACATCTATAGGCTAGAATCCTTGACCTAAGGGAGTTCATGGTTTAGAAAAAGAAGGTTGGGGTGCCTGGGTGGCTTAGTCAGTTGAGCCTTCGACTTTGGCTGAGGTTGTGATCTCAAGGTCTGTGAGTTTGAGCCTTGCGTCGGGCTCTGTTCCCACAGCTCAGAGCCTGGAGCCTGCTTCGGATTCTGTGTCTCCCCCTCTCTCTCTGACCTTCCCACCGTTCATGCTCTGTCTCTGTCTCAAAAATAAATAAGCATTAAAAAAATTTAAAAGAAAAAGAAGCAGGTTTATTTTAAAAAAAATTTTTAATGCTTATTTATTTCTGAGAGACAGAACATGAGTGGGGGAGGGGCAGAGAGAGAGGGAGACACAGAATCAGAAGCAAGCTCCAGGCTCTGAGCCATCCGCCCAGAGGCCGACGCGGGGCTCGAACTCACGGACCATGAGATCATGACCTGAGCCGAAGTCCGATGCTTAACCGACTAAGCCCCCCGGGCGCCCCGAAGCAGGTTTATTTTAAAGTGAGGTAGAATTAGGGGCACCTGAGTGGCTCAGTCGGTTGAATGTCTGACTTCGGCTCACGTCATAAGCTCACAGTTGTGAGTTCAAGCCCAGCACTGAGTTTGCTACTGTCAGCGCAGAGCCGGCTTCAGCTCCTCCCCTGTTCGCGCTCTTTCTCTCAAAAGTTGATAAAACATTAAAAAATAAATAAAGTGCGGTGGAATTACAATGATTAGAGAAATGCCCAGCGGAGTACAAATAAGGAGCACCTGCAGTCCCAAGTGACTCAAAGCTTCCTGGAGGGATGGATGCTCGCCTTGCTCCAATTTCACAGGTGGGGTCACTGAAACGGCAGAGACCCTGGAGCCGCGGGGCAGACTGCAGCGTTAGGAAATCGGGCTTCCCCACCGCACGAGCCTGGGGGTCCTCAGAGTGGGCCTGGGAACAGCTCAGGCAGCGGAGACTGAGAACTTCCAGAAACGAGATCGTTTCCAAGAGGTACCCAGGAGGAACTGATGTGATCCCAAAATGAGGTGTGAGGGCTTTGGGGTTCCAGCGGATTTCCCCAGGGCGGGGTTGGGTGGCGTGGGGTGGGGCAGCAGCAGAAGAGGGAGGTTGAGAAAGACTGTGATTTTGTTGCAATTTTATAAAACATCTTCCTTTGTTTTTACCAGTAGTCGGGTGCAGGCTAGCAGCACCTGACGGCGATTAATGGCGATTAATACGCTCAGCCTCTGAACGTGTGACTTTGTCCTCTCGCAACCTCATGAGGGAGAGTGATTCTCTCTTTTGAAAACTGTGGCTTCAGAGGTTAAGTGACTCATTCCAGATTGCAACTGGAGTGTGAACCTGTTATGCCCAGAATTCGTGATCCCCAAAGACCACCAGGGAGCTGAGTCCGATGCAAAAGCAAAAGAGCCTTTATTCGAGCTAGCTCGAGCTCAATACCCTACCTGCACCGAGGCAGCAGTGAGATACCGGGGAGAGAGAGAGCGAGTTTCAAAAGGACAAAGGTTTTATTGGGGCCTAGGGGCAGTTGGTGAGGTAATGGCTATGGCCTCAGCCGATTGTCTGGGGAAGGGTCGGGAGTCCTCTTACGCAGGTCGCCGGGTGTGTTTTGATCGGGAAGTTTGAACGGGTGAGCGGGAGGTTACTCAAGGGGAGGAGGCGTGGTCAAGGTGAAGGACACAGAACAAGATGGAGTGGGCCGGGGTAGGCCCGCCCTTTCAAACCCTAGTATCCTGACTTGAGAGTCTGGTGCTTCGTTGCTACACTAACACAGAGACCGGAAATAGGCTTGATGTTGGGTAAATCCACAGATATCTGGTGTTCGGCCAGTGCAAAGGGGGGCTTTGGAGTGCAGTAGCTGCTCTTTATTGACCATCTGTTAGGAGCTTTAGCTCATTAATCCTCTCAGCCTACCTATGAGGACAGCATAGTACTGCCCCATCTTACAGGTGATGGCATCGAGGTACAGAGATGTTAAGCAACCTGGTCCAGGTCACACAGCTAGTAACGTGTGGGTCGGAATTTGAAGTCAGGTATGTCAGACGGCAAAGTCCGCATGCTTGCAGCAGTCATATGTAAAGTGATTCTGATATTCTAAATCAGTGGTTCTCCACGGGGGCAAGTTCACCCTCGAGGGGACATTTGGCCATGTCTGGAAACAGTTTTGATTCACAACTGGGAGGGGGGTGCTACTGGCATCTGATGGGTTGAGACCAGACATTCTGCCAGGGATCCTATAATGCACAGGACAGCCCCACAGCAAAGAATTACCAAAATGTCAATAATGGTAAGGTTAATACGCCCTGGTCTAGTGGCACCTGGGTGGCTCAGTCGCCTGAGCATCTGACTTTGGCTCAGGTCGTGATCTCACAGTTCATGAGTTCGAGCCCCGCTTCGGGCTCACTGCTGTTCGCGCCACGTCTGCTTCAGATCCTTTGTACCCCTCTCTCTGCCCCTCCCCTGCTTGCGCTCTCTCAAAACTAAATAAACATTAAAAAAAAAAAAAGCCCTGGTCTAAATTTAAATAATTCTAATGCATTTTGAAGAAATAGCAACTTTTAAAATTCCTCTGTGAATTCCTAGGTCAAAGGTCAAAGGATCCTGAGTCCAATTTCCTTCCAACTTTGCTCCTTGCAAAACGTTTTGGGCAACGGAACTGTGGTGCCCATGGGGACGGACGGTGTGAGTGCCAATGGTGCGCCCACTGAAGCCCTGGGACCTGGCCAGGACCCGCGGGAGCATACGTCACCAGCCTCCAGGGCAAAAGCATGAGCTCTGGCCCTGGACAATGGTGAGGGTGGGTGGAGAAGGAGCATCCGTTTCTTATTTGCTAGTTGTTGGGTATTCTTCAGGATATAGTGAAGCCTTTTCAAATGTAAAGAACTTTTGAATGTAAAATGTATCAGGGCTGCGGGCGAGCTGCCCTGCAGGTCAGACCGTGGGGGTGCGTCAGGGCTGAAGCCCCTGGCGTGCCTTGCTCTAATTTGCACAAGCACACCAAATGAGCTAGCAAAGACCCAACGCTCCTCGAGCCCCAGGTGTGAGCAGCTGGCTGTGAGATTCTTTAGATTGGGAAAATACACAATGACCGCTGAACTACTCCGAAATCAGTAACACGTTAAAATGAACTTACATTTCATTAATCACGGCTACATCTACGCTTAAAAAATTGTAGTGCCAGTATAAACCAGAGGTTATTCATTCAGCCTGCAGACAGCACTTGGCCCGAATGGACTTGTGGACTAGCGAGGGCAGTAACTCCAAGTTTGCCCAAGATTCTGGGCCTGCAGGATAAGCAAAGCTGCCCCAGACCTTTGTGCATGAAAGTTATTCTGTTCCCTAGTTGAAGAATTTATTTCAGGGGTGGAAGGCCAGTTGGCAAAATATGAACATTTTACACATTGTTGCACAATAAAAAATTCAAACGTTAAACATCTTCAGTTTTCACAGTTGTTGGAAAGAAATTAGGCCCTTGGACAAAACCCAAAGAAATAATGGGCTCTCTAACTCCTGCCCCAAACACTTCTCCCATCTGGGCCTGCCGCAGCTTTGCTGTTCCTGCATTTGTAGATCTTCACTTGTCCTATAGACTAGCACTGTCCAATAAGAATGTAACACTTTTTCCCTCAGGGCACCTGGGTGACTCAGCCGGTTAAGTATCCGGCTTTGGCTCAGGTCATGATCTCACAGTTCATGGGTTCGAGCCCCATGCCGGGCTCTGTGATGACAGCTCAGAGCCTGGAGCCTGATTTGGATTCTGTGTCTCCTTTTCTCTCTGCCCCTCTCCCACACACACTCTGTCTCTCTCAAAATAAATATTGAAAAATCTAAAAAAGAATTTAAATTAATTGAAGTGATGTATAACGGAAAACCCAATGCTTCCGTCACCCTGGCCACATTTGAAGGGTTCCACAGCCACATGTGGAATGGCAACTATACGGGACAGCACAGTTCTAGGCCTTCCATGTGATTTAACAGGCCTCTATAAACCTCACAGACCCCATCATCATGTGTCAGTGGTTTGAAGAGAAGTTCTAGAACCTTCTCTGTGTGACATCAGAGCAAACCTGTGGTGGTTGTTAGGAAGCTTTTGGTTTATGTTTAATGTAAAAACTTCCTACGGTGTTAGCGCATTTCAGTCTGACATTTTCCTGTGGAGATGAAGAATAATATGCTATTTTGGGCCCTGTAGTGATTGCCATCCACAGTTGAAGGTCATTCCCAAGCAGGCTGGTTTTTCTGGTCTCCTTTGACTTTGTTTCTAGGAGTGTGGTTTTCGAAAGAATTCAGAAAGACAAACCCCTGAGGAAAAATTTCTTGGGTGAGTGTCAGTCTGCAGCCAATGGGCAATCAGGATGGAAGGCTGGAGGGGCTCCCATCTCTGAGAGACCTCAACCCCTACACTTGCAAGTGTGATATGGTCAAAGTTGGAAGGACGAAAAAGGACCTTAAAAAATTTCAAGCCGAAGAGTTTAAATGGCCACAGAGCAGCAAACCAAGGTCTACAGCTACTATGAAATAGTAGTGGTCAGTACCTCTATTGACCTCTCTTTGCTATTCCAGAATATGTTAATAATGAGACACACCCAAAACATGTTTAGCATCACACCATCTGCTGCTCTCTCGTGGCCAGTATTATTGTCATCAAATCTGATCCCAATGTTTCCCGTATTATTGGATATCCTATGAAACAATCTAAAAATACACCTTTTTCCCTCTAAATCCGTCCTAACCTTACAACTGGGGTAGCAACTACAACACTTTACCTATTTTTTTACTCTTAAGGATTAGGTAATAATATTAAATTCCCCCAGCTCATGCTAGTCTGTTTGCACTTGACTTGGTATTTGAAGCATATATTTATAAACTAAGGCTGTGCTATGTTTTATCCCGTGCACTTGTCCCATGAGGTTATGGGTTTGCAGATTTGTGGTCTCTCATAATGTTTTCTGTTTTAAACCGAATACATCCCGTCTCTCCCAACTGAAGTTCCTCAGCTAAAGTGATTTTCATTTCTGAGAATTTCTTTTTTTTATTTTTTTAAGTTTATTTTGAGAGAGACAGAGATAGCGTGAGTGAGGGAGGGGTAGAGAGAAGGAGAGAAAGAGAATCCCAAGGAGGCTCTGCACCGTCAGCGTAGAGCCCGGTGTGGGGCTCAAACTCACAAAACCGTGAGATCATGACCTGAGCTGAAACCAAGAGTCCAACACTCAACCAGACTGAGCCACCCAGGAGCCCCTCATCTCTGAGAATTTCTTGAGAACTCTTTCTATTATGGAGGATAAAGGAATAAAGGATTCACAGCTGCCCAAGCTCAGGGCCTCTTTAAATACAGGCCTTGTGGGGAGCCTGGGTGGCTCAGTTGGTTGAGCATCTGACTCTTACTTTGTGGCTCAGGTCATGATCTCCTAGTTTGTGAGATCAGGTTCCATGTCAGGCTCCATGCTGACAGTGCAGAGCTTGCTTGGGCTTCTCTCTCTCCCTTTCTCTCTGCCCCGCCCCTGCTCTCTCTCTCTCTCTCTCAAAAAAAATAAAATAAAATAAAAATAAATAAATAAAATCAATAAATACAGGCCTTGCATCCAGAACTTGATTTCTTCCTTTAATGGGGTGGGGGTGAGTTCTGCACTCAAGGAAGGAAGGATTTAGGGAGCAGTTGAAGCAGCAGGTTTTCCCCGGGCTTCTGCTCCGCTCTTGTGTGGCTGCTATTCTGTGGGCCTTCCGGCAAGTTCTAAAAAAGCCAATTAAAGCAGAAAAGCCCCTTAGAACCAATTCTATTGCCCCCAATATAGCTGTTAAACTTATAACTTTCAGAAAGCACTCAGTGCTTTGTGTGCCCCTATAGCAGATCAGCGAACTACCTACTGCTTTTCCGTAACATTCTTGAAATCCCTTGTTATACTTATATATTTATCTGTAGATGAACATCTTTATCAGAAACAAAAAGGGCAGGAGTATAGACTGTAAGATCGGTTCACAGAGAAAAACACACATTTCTATTTTGCCAAACACACCACTTGTTTCCAGGGTCTATGGCCATATAACATGTTACCTGTGAAGGCTGGATAGTTGAAAAACTTTATTTCTGTTTGATTTCAAATAAAAAGAAACAGATATTTAATTTTCAGAAATGTACATTGCCTCTGACTCTTAAAATAGACACCCCTCCGATTTTTACTTGCTTTCACTTTGTAACTGTTGTTTGCTGTTTGTTTTAATCCTCTAGAAAGAGTTAAACTTCTTATAGACATTGATCCAATGGAAATAATTGGCCAAAGGCCTAAACTTGTTCTTTATGAGAAATATAAGACTCTAAGGGATTCCAACCCTTTGGAATCCTCACACAATTTGCCCAGGAAGCAGGACATTGGCAGAAAGGGACCATAGGTAACTTTTACCATGTTTATATGGATGTGAATTCTGGGTTTTACAAATAGAGAAATATTGTACAAGTCCATGGGGATAATGAAGTGAAATGTGGAGAAAGAGAAAGATCCCTTTGCCTTTTAAGACCAAGTAGTATAGCCAAATGAGACAAGTGAGAGCCTAAAGGTAAAGGTATTAAAACATTGTTTGCTCTTTTTACTTCTCTCTGTGGGGCACCTCTCAGAAAGAGAACAGTTTCACAATGTGGATGGAAGATGTATTGAAATTTTTTAACACAGAATAGCCAAAACAATCTTGAAAAAGAACAAAGTTGGAGACTCATACACCCTGATTTCAAAATCCACTGCAAAGCTGCAGGAAGCGCGAGAGTGTAGTGCTGGCATAGGATAGGCATATGGGCCAATGGAATAGAACCGAGAGTTGAGAGCAGACCCATACATCTATGGCTAGTTGATTTTCAGCCATCTAGTCAATATCATTCGATGGGGGAAAGAATAGTTTTCTCAACAGATGGTGCTGGGACAACTGCTTATCTACATGCGAACAAATGAATCTGGAACCCTACTTCACACCGTACATGGAAATCAATTCAAAACAGATCAAAGCTCTAAATGGAAGAGCTGAACCTATGAAACTTTTAGAAGAAATCATAGGTATAAATTTTGTGACCTTGGATTTGACAATGGTTTCTCCCCTATGAGACCAAGAGCACAAATAACCAGGGAGAAAAGATAAATTGAACTTCATCAAAATGAAAAACTTCTGCATGTCGGAAGATTATAGGGCGCCTGGGTGGCTTGGTCAGTTAAGTGTCTGACTTTGGCTCAGGTCATGATCTCACAGCCCGTGGTTTTGAGCCCTGCGTTGGGCTCTGTGCTGACAGCTCAGAGCCTGGAGCCTGCTTCAGATTCTGTGTCTCCCTCTTTCTGCCCCTCTCCCACTCAGTCTCTGTCTCTGTCTCTGTCTCTATCTCTCAAAAATAAACATTAAATAAAAAAGATTATCAGGAAAGTGAAAAGATAACCTACCAAATGGGAGAAAATATTTGCAAATCCTATCTCTGATAAGGGTCCAATATTGAGAACATATGAAAGGCTCTTACAGTTTAACAATAAAGAGAAAGGGGGCCTGGCTAGCTCAGTTGGTGGAGCATGTGACTCTTGACCTCAGGGTTGTGAGTTCAGTCCCCACATTGGGTATAGAGATTACTTAAAACCTTAAGGAAAACAAAGAGAAAAATAACCCAATTTAAAGATGTGCAAAGATGTGAATGTATGCTTCTCCAGTATACAGGTGGTCCATAAGCACATGGAAAGATGCTCTACATCATTGGTCATCAAGGAAATTTAAGTCAAACTGCATGATATACCACTTCACATCTACTAAGACACTACAATAAAGAAATTTTAATGGAAAGTAACTGTTGGCATGGATGTTGGCCTGGAACCTTCATGTATTGCTAGGAATATAAAATGGTACAGTCACCATGGAAAACAGTTTGGCAGTTCCTTAAAAAGTTAAATATAAAGTTACCGTATGACTCAGAAATTTCACTCATAGGTATATACCCAAGAATTGGAGACGTATGTTCATACAAAAACTTTTAGATGAATGATAATAGCAGTGTTATTAGTAATAGCCCCAAGGCAGAAACAACTCAAATGTCCCTGAATTGATGATAGGCAAAACGTGGTATATTTGTAGGAAACAATTAAACAAAAGGGATCCCTGACACGTTAGCCTTTATTCCCCATGCTCCGCTTCCAGGCACCCCCTGACAACCACTAACCCACTTTATCTCCTTTGATTTTGCTTATTCCGGACATTTTATATAAATGGAATTGTACAATATGTGGCCTTTTGTTTCTAGCTTTTTTGTGCATGTGTGTGTGCTGGCTTCTTTCACTTAGCCATGCTCATTCATGTTACAGTACTTCTGAAGGTACTGAGAGAGAGAGAGAGAGAATCTTCAGCAGACTCCATACTGAGCACAGAGCCCGATGTGGGGCTCGGTCCCATGACCCTGGGATCATGACCTGTGCAGAAATCAAGAATTGGACACCTAACTGATTGAGCCATCCATGCGCCCCCTTCATTACTTTGCACTGCCAAATGATACTCCATTGAATGGATATGTTGTATTTTGTTTACACATTCATCGGTTGACATTTGGGTTGTTTCCACTTGTTTTGGCTCTTATGAAGAACGCTGCTATGATCATTCATGCACAAGTTTTTGTGTGGTCATGGTTTCATTCCTCTTGAGGTTTTGTGTATATTTTAAAAGCTGTGCAGGAGTGCTTCAGTCTTCTAAGCCGGACTTCGACTCCGGTCATGGTCTCACGATTCGTGGGTTCCAGCCCCACGTCAGGCTCTGTGCTGACAGCTCAGCCTGGAGCCTGCTTCAGACTCTGTATCTCCCTCTCTGCCCCTCTCCTACTTGTGCTCTGTCTCTTTCTCTCTCTTTCAAAAATAAATAAACATTAAGAAGATTTTTTTTAAAGCTGTATAAATTTAGAAAATTGTCATTCCCTTCCTCACATGTATAAAGCTTTCTCATCAAAAGGTAGAAAATTGTTAGAGCATGTAGAGTTCTAAGGGACCTAAGGTACCTGCTCAGTTAGACTCTGGTTTCATTGACGAGGCCTAGAGAGGCAAGGTGACCAGTACGGGTCAGCCAGCCTGTGGGTGACTGAGACAGGCACAGAGTCATATCTCCCAACTGCATTGGGGGGGAAGGCCTCCCTACCTCCCCCAAACAGTCCTCACTCTCTGTAACTTGCTGTGGTCCTGGTGCTTCCAAACGCATCCCCGCATGCAGGAGCTTAGGACAGCGGCCGCTGGTGCTGTTTCTCATGAAAGATCTTGGAGGCTTGGAGTCGAGCAGGTGGCTTCTGGCCCCAGGCTGTCAGATATCGCGTGTGGGTCACACTAGCCTCCCTGATCAATGGATTGGCTCTGGCATTCCGAGGGCTCTGCAGAGGAAGGCAGGCCTTTCGGAGTGGGCTCTCAAAGTGGGCACCAGCACCTCACAGTCGCCTAAGATGAGCTAGTGACCGAGGGTGGGCTTCTCACAGGGCACCATGAGATGCTACTACCCCGACACCAGTTTGCTAACCAGAGAGAACTTTGGAGGAGCTGGTAGCTAAAGTCCCGTGTGGGGGCCAAGCGCCACATAACTTGGGCTGTAATACTGTATCCAAGGGCCAGCAAGCCTGAGAAATGTAGGATTCATGTCTAAAACAGAATTCTCTGTTCCACAGCACGTAGAATATTTGATTATTTTTTTAACATTTAGAGAGAGACTGAGTGCAAGTGGGGGAGGGGCAGAGAGAGAGAGGAAGACACAGAATCCAAAGCAGGCACCAGGCTCTAAGCAGGCTGTCGGCACAGAACCCAACATGGGGCTTGAACCCACGAACCATGAGATCATGACCTGAGCTGAAACCAAGAGGGGGACGCTTAACCGACTGAGCCACCCAGGTGCCCCAAGAATATTTTATAATCCAAATGGGCTGATCACCTCTTCACTTGCATTAGTGAGATGCTATTATCTCAGTAAGTGTAAATATCAGCTCTGTTAGATTTGGACAAGTTTTTGGGCCTCAGATTGCTGTTCCGTGGTCTTGCTACAAGCTTTGCTGTGAGCGTAGGAATGTGGGGCCGACAAGAACAGATGTCAGAGCCCCCGGAAGATCAAAGTGCCGGCTCTGCCTTAGAAAATTTGCCTGGGCCAAGTAGTCCTCTGGATCTGCAGGAAGGCAGTCATAAATATTCACTACAGATCCATTCAGTCGAATCAACTCTAAAGCAAGCATACTCTTTGAATTCTTTTTCAATTTTTAAAAATTTAGTTGAGGTATAGTTGACCTAGAATGAATGAGTTTCAGGCATACAGCATAGTGATTCAACAATTATATATGTTACAAAATGCTGACCAGGGTAAGTGTATTACATTATTGACAAAAGTGAACATATTCTTTTTTAAAAATTTTTATTTATTTTGAGAGACAGCAAGCACAGCTGGGGGCGGAGCAGAGAGGGGGAGCACAAAGGATCCAAAGTGGGCTCTGTGCTGACAGCAGCTAGACCCATGCGGGGCTCGAACTCACAAAACAGTGAAATCATGACCTGAGCCGAAGTTGGACGCTTAACCGACTGAGTCACCCAGGTGCTCCAAAAGTGAACATATTCTTAACCGTTTCCCGGGGAAGATGAAAGCTGGTGGAATGACAGCCATGACCAAAAGCCTTGGGAACAATCCTCACCACTGGTTTCCTCCCCTAGAGTTCATCCCCTTCCCTGATATCCTAATTAATTTGGTGCAGAGAAAAATCTCTCTGCTCTGTACAAAAACTACCCTAAAATTGTTTTTGCAGTTTATCTTTTCAAAACTGAAAATAAGAACACTTTGTTTCTAGCACTGTGGACAGTGATTCCAGACAAGGAAAACCAGAAGGATTTTATGACTCAGGAAAAGCGAGCTCCCAGAGGGACCCGGCTGTTTTTCTTTCCCTTTTGCATTCTCTGAATCTCTTCTTGATTTAAAAAAAAAAAAAAAGCCTCTCAACCTGACCCTCCACGTTTCCAGACTTCTCTTTCTGGTCCCAGCACCCTCTTCTCCAAGTCATTTTTCTGCGTTCTCTTGCTTCCCTACATTGGCAGGCCCAAATTTTTTGCCTGGGCTTCTCGCTCTCATTTACTTAGAAGCTCATAATTATTTTTTTCTTGTGGGTAAAAATGAGCAGAAAGCCAGTAGGATGATTTTTAAAAAGAGAAGCTCTCCACAGGCCTGCTCCAGGTTTGGCGGAATCCTTCCTACGAGAGCGTGCTTAACTGACACTGCATTGTTTTGCCACGTTTTGTTCAACGGGTGGACTCCATTATCTTTTACGTTGTGCACTTTTCTCTGAAGACGGTTCACCAGTACAGCTGGATGAAACAAATGTTGAATGGGAACAAAATCAAAAGTAGATACTTTCAGACCGACCCTAACATCATTAAGGATATCTATGCCAAACCTGCATCTGGTAGTAAAATCTTTCTTTTTCAAACATTGTTTTCTCCAAAGAACCATCCAGAAGTGGCTACTGTGTGAAAGAAAGCTCTTTAACCATTTATACTTTGTGGTTTTTAACAGGCATGTCTTTGTCTGATAGAGGTTATCACCCAGCACTCAATAGACATACAATTCTGATGAGTTCATGACGTCTTATCTAAGGAAGTACCTGCCACCAAGAAAACTAATTGACAAGGGCAGCTCATTTTTGCCACACGGTATGAGCTATCTCTGTCCCCAGAGATGCAACTCCCCGCGGTGTGACAAATTGTTTGTGGGACCATACGCATTACAACCCAGACAGTTAGACAAAACACCCCGTTGGACTGAAACTGCACTCTGAACCCCTCAACCAGAAACATGCAAAGTCACACCTGCTGGCCCCCATTGCAGCTTGTGTTTTCCGCCTCTATTTTTGTTTTTTTTCCTTTCCGACAAAGAAAAGTCAACGTTAAATGAATCTAATGTTGAGGAAAGGACCCGGGGTGAGGTTCCCACAGAAACTTAATTCAGTTAGTGATTCATTAGGTGGCGTAACTATAGATGGTGTGAGTGGTGTGGCTGAGGTCAAGTTGTGATTTGGAGTTTAAACCTTGATGTTCTCATTGTTGCCGGCCACTGGATGGAGCATAAGTGGCTGACCATGGGGCAGATCCAGTCTCAACAGTTATCTGTAGTTTGGTCCTGGTTATTGTGTAAAGATTGATGTTCTCTAGAAAAGCATCCTTGCCACCATTGAATTCGCACCGACACTGCTGTTCATACCCGAATATTTATGACGCTTGAAGGTAGGAATTTTTCATAGGTGGAAGGTGGGATTATTTGGAACAAAACAGGGATGAGAGGTTTCATTTTTGGAGATCCATGTTGACATGAAAAACTCCTAAAGCTATTAAATGTCAAAACCTCTCTTTTCAAGAGAGAATTTCTCCTGATGCTGTAACAAGAGGAGAACGTAGTGCTGCCTTTGGTAACATTTGTGGTATTTGTCTCTGGTGCGTATCGATGTATACCATGTGCATTGAACGCATGGGTGCCTTCTATATTTTAACTTGTGAGCAAAAGTCTACAGTTTTATAAGCTATGAGCATATATCATATACATATATACATGTACGTACAGTAAAAGCTTACATTCCATTTTGCTGGTATTCGTATTGGTTTTCCCGGGAGCACTGTAAGTTCCATAGAAATGATTTATTAGTGCTTGTGATGGAGAGTTCTAACTGGTTGCAACTAATGCCCATTTTCTGGAGCTTTTGGTAGACTTGCAGGGGGAAACAGGTACCTTTGCATGTTTTTAGGAGTTCTGTTATCATCATCGAATCAAATGCAGCCTTAGTGTATCCAGTCCTTCCTGTCAGCCCACTTACAGGTCCCATCTTGCACCCTTTCTGATGGCCATTCAATGCCTGCCACCCAAGTCCATTTTTTGATTATTCTAGCCATTGGTATTCAAACTCCATATTTAATTCATTAGTAGATTCTGTCTCCAGTGCCTCCAAAATTTTTTGAATGAACTTCTTCCCAACCTGACTCCACACCCTCAATTCACATTGCTGCCTCATCTAAATGCTCCAGTAGCCTCCTAGATGCTCTCTCTGCTTCCGCCCTGGCCCGGGGCTGACTCATGAAACACAGAACTGCTGGAATAATGTGCAATGTGTATGCATCAGAACACATACATCAGTCAGATCATGTGACTTTCCTGCTCAAAACTTTCAGTGGCTTCCCTTACGTCTTCGAATACATTTTAAATTCCTTAAGATGCAATCTTATTCTCTGATGGCTGTCGCTCTCTTTAGCCTTACCTCACAATTTCCTGTTTTCCTCTCTCCTGAGCACCACATTTCCCATCCAGGCTCCCTTCAATTCTGGGAATGAGTCAAGCTCTTTCCAGTCTTAGGGCCTTTGTACCCACTGTTCTGTCTGCCCCAAAGTGTTCACAGAACACTACCCTTGTCATAGGGGTCTCGGCACAGATGTCACCTCCCCAGAGGAGCTTTCCCTAAAACCATCTTTCAAGTAGGTACTCTCTGTTACTCCCTATTCATTCCTTATTCTTCCTTCCTGGCTTTTGCTATGATCTGCATTTGCTGTGATCTGTAAGTTCCTTATTGTTGGTTTTGCTTATTGTGGGTTTTCCTCTAGAAGACTCTAAGTCCAATGAAGATAGGAACTACCTATTTTTTTCTTGAACAGGATAATACAATGTTTTGAAAATATTTTAATATTTTCCATTTTTCATGTATCCTCAGTGCTTAGCACGGAATCTGGCACAAAGTATGTGCTTAATACATACTTGTCGAATGAATGAATGAATGGACAGAAAATACTTTTACATGTGAAGGGAAAAAATCCACCTACTTAAAATGTTTACTGTTGGTTCTAATTATGTTTTCTAAGGAAACATAAAATGATTCCGCAGCTCCTTGTACATGATCACATTTGAAATCTTTGCTAGCTTTCTTATTCATCTATGATTTCTGTGCTATATGCTACTTTTAACTTTCCTCGTATGGCACGGTTGTCATTTCTTGTCATAATGATCATTCACTTTTGGAAGACTCTCATTTGACAACAGCCTTCATTTAAAAAAAAAATGTGGGTTGCCTGGGTGGCTCAGTCGGTTAAGCATCCTACCTCGGCTCAGGTCATGATCTCACGGTTTGTGAGTTCGAGCCCTGTGTTGAGCTGTGTGCTGACAGCTCAGAGCCTGGAGCCTGCTTTGGATTGTGTCTCCTTCTCTCTCCCCTTCTCCGCTTGTACTCTGTCTCTCAAAAATGAAAAAAACGTTAAAAAAAATTTTTTTAATATTATGTTCTGACCACACATAATCCTTTTGGACTTGATGAGAATCACATCCTGCTTATGGATCTTTAATTTTCAGGGTCTATTTTTTCCCCCAACAACGTATTGCAAAATAGAACATTTCCCAAGGTTCCTGGCATCTTGCTCATTCTCCATGATTACTCAAAGTTACTTTCAGTGGCCCTGAGGATATATCTTCACATTCTTTTTAGACTCTGGAATATAATTTGTCTGGGGTTAGAGGTTTGAAATCATTTATTAGATTTTTCTCATTCCCTCACTAACTGTGTGTGGAAGACTTTGCATGGTCTCCTTTGCCACACGTTTAGAATTCAGAATCTGTTCTCATTGTTCCAGAAGACTGAATTTGAGGATTTGCTAAAGTTGGACTTTTTGTCACCTGTTAACACTACAGCATCTTCTTGAACGTGTCACTTCCTATCGTTCCTTTTTCCTTCTTTTATCGTTCTCCCTTTGTTCTCCCCTCCTCCTCTTCCTCCCTCCTTCCCCCCTCTTCCTGCCCTCCTTCCTTCTTCTCCCATCCCATTCTCAGTCTCTGAACTGAACCTGTCATGGGACATCTTTTCTCATGTTTCTCTGGTGACATCTCTCATGTTTTTTGCCTGTCCCATTAGCTGAGGATTTAGCCTTCCTAAAAACCTTTACTTTTACATTGGTTCTTGGGTATGTGTCTCTCATTTTCTTTTGTGAAAGTGTCCTTTAAAACATATGAGTTGATGCAAAACTTTCTGTGTGACTACCCTGGCTGATGATGTTACTTATCTTTTTCTTTTCCCCTGGAATTGTTCATTATTGCATTGCCTTAGAATTTATGTAACATTCCCCTTCCTTGCCCAAATGGGACATGGTCATGTTCTCTCAGGGTCCCTCTAATTTCTGTACAGAAACCAGGTTGTTCCTAGTGGTTAAAATTATATCCAGGATGGCAGTGTCTCCTTCTGAGAGAGCCGAAATTGTTAGTTACGAACACAAAAAATTTTTATTAGCGACTCTGTTTTAGCAAAATGTGACTTCCAACAGACACAAAGATAGGTCAAGTCCCCGTCGATGTGATTACTCGCTTGTAGTTGTGGGGTTGCCTTCAGAAAGCCTCATCCTTACCTGCGCCACCTGCTGTAAACATCCACCCTAGAAGGACTCTTGCTTATATTTTGTGCTGTAATTCTATCCCGCCTCTCCCCTTATTCAGTGCCTTTCTGTACAGGACCATGTACAGGACCTACTTCTTCCTGTTTCTCTAGCACCAACCATTTCCTCCTGGGGCTGCATTTGGGGCAGTTGTCTCATCTCACGTCTGTGAGCATTGCCATGCTTGTGTGAACACTCCAAGCTCTCTCTCTTTTTTTATGTTTGTTTATTTATTTTGAGAGAGAGGGAAAAAAAGGGAGAAGGGCAGAGAGAGAGAGAGAGACAGAAGATCTGAAACGGGCTCTGTGCTGACAGCAGAGAGCCTGCTGCTGGGCTTGGACTCATGAACTGCAAGATTCTGACCTGAGCTCAAGTTGGACCTTTAACCATCGGAGCCACCCAGGCGCCCCCATTTCTCTTTCTTTGCATTTCATCTGCTGTGAATCAAAGCCAGAGACATTTTGGCACATAAGGGATTTTTTCCTGATGAGTTTCTATTTTCAGCTAAGAGTTGAGTACCAGTTAATCTGGTCCAGCAATTTCTCCCAGTTGTCCTGTTCTTCTCACACTTGATCCCATCTTCATCATCCCTTGATCAGGCTTTCCCTCTGAGTTCCTACTACTTCGTTCTCCTTGGGCCATCTTTGCTAATAGTCTTGTGTATGGAAAGCTCCTCTGATCACAACCAAAGTTACTGGTGATCACCCAGGAACAAAAATAGAATACACTCTGCACAAACTGGCAGAGAGAAGAGGCAAGATCTTCATTTTGCTGACAGTGTGATTTTGCTCAAGAACCATATGAGGAGTGCAGACACAGGAACACAACTTGTAGAAGTGGCCCCGGGTGGATTGCAGGGTGGCTCTCTTTGTGGCCCCCGAAGCAGCTTTCTCTTTGTTTCTGGAGTAGGGGAAGGGGCCGTGCTTGGGTGAAGACGAGATTCAAGGAAGGAGGTGGGACTGGCGGAGGGAGAGCAGGCTTTGGCAGGGCAGCGGCCCACAGGATGTGGCCTCCTCCGCCCTCCTTTCCAGCAGATAAACCACACTGTCCTTCTGGCTGCCATGGGGCTGGGAGGAGAGTCCTTCCCCATCCTGCTCTAACATGGCCTCTCCTCTTCCTGCCAGGATCGTGTCCCGCCCATACACATGCCACTTCCTGCACTGCCTGCCCTGGCGGCTTCCCCCCAGGGTCTCAAGGGAGCAGGCTGCTCAGTCCCCACTGCCCCCCCCACTGCCTCCACCCCCCATGTCCTTCACCCCCCAGGTTGCTGTCTCTGCATCCATGCTTTCTCCACCTGGCCTCCTGCACTGCACCTGCTGCCGGAGCCCTGGCAAGGGGCATGGACTTCCAGATGGCAGTTGGAGGCTTATTGAACAGCCCACCGGTAGGCCATGTGGGGTATGCAGTCGAAACTAGGTACGGACTTGGCTTCTAAATCCACATTTTGCCATCTTCCAACCAGGAAATCATTCTGAGTCTCAGAGTCCCTGTATAAGATATGGATAATAATCCTAGCTATGCACACACCTACGTATACACACACGGAACGGGTGCTCCCCACATGTATCACTGTTTCCTTCTATAAAATGGATAACATGGCATCGATGTTTTGCACTTATTTTGATGGAAGATAAATAAGGACATTAAATAGTACCTATAATTAATACTTATTGTGGAGAGATATGTAAGCTACTGGTTAGGGTGATTGGAGTCAGATTAAGTATGAGGCCTGGTTCTGCCACTAACTAGCTGTGTCATGCTGGACAAGATATTTAACCTTCCTTTCTTTCTTTCTTTCTTTCTTTCTTTCTTTCTTTCTTTCTTTCCTTATTTTTATTTTTTTAATTTTATTTTTAACTTTTTAAAAATTTACATCCAAATTAGTTAGCATATAGTGCAACGATGATTTCAGGAGTAGATTCCTTAATGCCCCTTACCCACTTAGCCCATCCACCCTCCCACAACCCCTCCAGTAACCCTGTTTGTTCTCCATATTTAAGAGTCTCTTATGTTTTGTCCCCCTCCCTGTTTTTATATTATTTTTGCTTCCCTTCCTTTATGTTCATCTGTTGTGTCTTAAAGTCCTCATATGAGTGAAGTCATATGATATCTTTCTCTAATTTCGTTTAGCATCATACCCTCTCGTTCCATCCACATAGCTGTGAATGGCAACATTTCATTCTTTTTGATTGCTGAGTAATACTCCATGGTGTGTGTGTGTGTATGTGTATATATATATGTATATATATATATATCTCACATCTCACATCTTCTTTATCCATTCATCTATCGATGGACATTTGGGCTCTTTCCATACTTTGGCCATTGTTGATAGTGCTGCTGTAAACATTGGGGTGCATGTGCCCCTTTGAAACAGGACACCTGTATCCTTTGGACAAATACTGAGTAGTGCAATTGCTGGGTCGTAGGGTAGTTCTATTTTTAGTTTTTTGAGGAACCTCCATACTGTTTTCCAGAGTGGCTGCACCAGCTTGCATTCCCAAGGATATTTAACCTTTCTAAGCCTCATTTTCCTCCACTATAAGATGGGATCAGTTATAGAACTCACTATCTAGGGCTGTTGTGATTACACGAGACCATCCATGCAAAACACCTGACCCAGTGCGTGGTGCTTAGCAAGGAATCTAGAAGCTGTTGTTGTTACTTTTACTGGTCTTCTTGATCATTTTTTTCTCCCTGCTGCCCTCCCCAGCCCTGGGTCAGGAGAGACTCTGGTTGCCTGGTAGGTCAGGGAAGGAAGGAGGACAATGCGCAGAAAGACCCCAGGAGGCACGTGAGAAGGGGAGAGTGGGCCATAGAAGCAGCTGGAAAGGACGAGCTCAGAGGGGATGTGAGGATGAGCACCTGGCACTTTGTTGCTTTTATTCTTATGCCTTTTCCATCATTTTTATGGGCTGATGCGTAGACATTTGCTGAAAGGGCTGCTCCACCTGGATCTCATTGAAATCGTGCAGCCTTTCTCTGCCGAACGTTTTCCTATCCCAGTAACTATATAAATGTTCCATTTGTGATGTAATTGTTCTGTTTCAGATTTGCTTTCCTAAACTGAAAAGTAGAGTATCCAAAACATCTGAGACAATGGCTTTAATGTAACACTTTATATGATGAACTCTTCCTTTCCTGTGGTCCACATTTCTTTTTCCTATTTAGTAGTCTACACTCTGGCTCTTGGTGGAGGCTCCAAAGTTCAGAGGTTGCATTGTGAGGAGGATGAAAAAATGAGGTGAATTTTATTGTAAATTTCCCACTTCTTAGAGGGTAGGGGGAAGCATCGGCTAAACAGAGGCAGCTTTCACTTGTTTAGAAATACAGTGCAATCATGATCCTTATTTCGTTTGCTTGAAATGTCTACAGAAAACAACCAGGTCCTGCCAAAATTACTTCCATAAAGAAAATATTCTGTGGCGTTAGCTGCCTATGGCAGTGACTTTTTCTTGGAGCCAGTGACCCTCCCTCCCACTTCTTGGTGCTGCTAAATAACCACACATGGGAAGAGGAAGGAGGAATCCGGAATGGGTAGACTTTAGTACAGACATTTTTCAGTGTAGAAAATGAACCAGATTTTGTTCAATGAGAAGATGAGGTAGAACGTTAAGTGTTTGGTTGCCGTAAGGTGACAGGAGGAAGGGTTCAAAGTCAAACACATGGGTTTTAAGCCCCATTTCTCCTCTTCTTTAAATGAGATGTGAACCTTTATGGTATTGACCATCAAGTGGGGAGATGACACTTAGATAGTAGAGCTGGCTGAGGCTTAGCAGGAATGACATGGCAGTACCAGTGACATTTCTCTGGAGCCATTTGCATGGATGCGACAATATACACGAGGATTTCCCCCTTCTTGGCTCAAGAAGATCGGGGGTTTCTGGGTGTCCTTGAATGCGGGAGGCCCAAAGGTGACAGGAGGACAATGGAAGGTCAGTATGGCATCTGTGTCCTGTGCTCTCATCCCCCATCTAGGGTGTGAGTTTCTCTGTCTCTGACCCCCATCCCCAGCCCAGTGCAGGGGGCTTGGAGTGGAGCAGGGCCGTGGGGCCCAGGTGATAAAGCCTCACCTGAAGATGGGGCAGAATGACTCTTCCCATCCCACCGGGCACCTGCAGCAGCCCAAGGGCTCACAGCAAACATCAGCATCCAAGTGTGGCTCTCCAGTGGCTTGTGGGCTGTGGGTGTGTGACCATGAGGAAGGACGAGCAGAGGGGTGTCACACACTTATTCATGAGCTAATCTGTGACATCTTCTAGGACACCCAGAAGCCACTGGAAGACGTTTTAGTTGAAGGTGTTGGGTGGGGCAGTCAGGCGGCTGTTGAGGGCTTAGAGTCCTACTGACAGAGCCTTCTTTTTAATGGGACCTCACAAGTTGGTGAGGTCTGGGGACATTGGAGATACCTATACCTTGTAGGGTTTCAGTGTGGATTAAAAGAGAGAAGGGCCATGTGAAAGCACTTTGTAAATTTTGAAGTGCTGTAGAATTGGTATGATGAGTAAGACTTTGTAGTATCTGGGCGCCCCTGTTAGGAGGTCACTGGAGGCTGTGCCAAGGTCACATGCAGGTCGGATACAGATTCCGGTAACCAGGCTACAGAAATGCCTCCTGAGGCAACCCACGGGAGTTTTACTGAGCACCTGCCATGTGCCAAGTATTTTTCTCTCTGCTTAGTTAGGATTCAAAGATTATGCTTTTCAGGAGCTCAGAATCCAAAGAGGGTCTCTGTTTGTGGAGTGGATATGAGCACCTGAAAGAACTTGTTCAGCCTCCTTGGAGCCTTCATCTTTGCCAGGGTCCCGGCTGCAGTGACCCCCCCGTCCGAGTGCCCACGGCACGAGGACTGCATTTGCCCACTGCAGGGGCAGCAGCCTCCATCCCAATCAGCAGAAGGCAGGTGACTTCACAGCTGAGTTTACAGCCAAGAAGATGACTATAGGCTTTCAACAGACAATTTGTCTCTTCTGCCTCCAAAGTGTCAACTGTACAGCAACAATTTACTGTGTAGCTCTCGGAAGTAACCGTAAGAATGAAGTCCCCAGCAGCCATCAGGCGGGTAAACAGATTATTGCACTAAAGCAGAGGCATCACAGGAGTGTAAGTGAGTAGATGTCATGAGTCAAGGAAACTATACAAGGATTTCTTCACTGACGAGGCACCTCTAGGATTCCTTCCAGGCAGCATGGTTCTGTGTTGACCATGAACACTACTATTCAAAGGTCCAGGACGAAGGGGAAGATCATTAGTCCCACTCTACAGACCCAGTGAGTATCTCATATGTATGCATACACAGGCGGCCCCACAGAGGAACCACACCATTGCTGCCATCAAAAACCCACAATCTGGGTGAGCGAAATGGGTGAAGGGTGTCAAAACGTACAAACTTTCAGTTATAAAATCAGTAAGTCATGAGGATATAATGAACAGCATAGTGACTGTGGTTAATAATACTGCATTGTATATTTGAAAGTTGCTTAGAGGATAGATCTGAAGAGTTCTGGTCACAAGAAGAAAGTTTGTAACTGTGTGGTCATGGATGTTAATTAGCCTTACTGTGGTGATCATTTCACAGTATGTACAAATATCAAATCATTATGTTGTACACCTGAAACTAATACAATGTCGTATGTCAATTGCATCTCAATTTAAAAAAAAGAACTCACAGTCTGCTGAGGGGTTTGGCAAACTATAGCCTGTGGGCTGAATCTGGTTTGCTGACTATTTTTGTAAGTAATATTTTATTGGAATCAGACACACCCATTCACTTTTATATTGTCTACATCTGTCTTAGCACTCATTATAACAGCAAAATTGAGTAGTTGCCACGGAGGCCTTATGGTCCACATAACCCAAAATATTGACTGTATGAGCCTCTAACTCTACAGGAAAATTTGTCAATCCCTGTTCTTGTTGGAGAAACACAGCCACGCCCAGTTAACTCTAATTCTTAGCTTTGAGTGATGGTGGTGAGGGGCAGAGATGGCTGGTTGGCTGGCTGCTGCCCAGGGTCATTGCCATGATTTGTGGACCTGTCCTCAGCCTTACAGGTCCAGAAACTGGACTCTGTAAGTTCACCTGAATATGACAATGGAGTTCATGATGGACTTGACAAGGCACCAAAAGCAAAGACTGATGTACAGGCTAAAAACAAAATGTGTGGGATGTACAGGCTAAAAACAAGCAAAAGCCACTCAGGGACTGGATTGATTTCTAGGGGGCTGCCCTTTCTGCATACTGCGGCACTTACCCAACTGTGACACTAGCTTTCTCGAGCTTTCCTGATAAGCATGACCAAATTGGGTGTAGACCTCCAGGATAGCTAGTTCAGGTCAAGGTGAGACCAGAAGAAGAAACTAGCCCTGTCCCTCACCACACAACGTCATTCCAGTGTCTGGAATCTAATGCTCATCCCTGTCCACTGCATCCACCCCACCATCATCCATTAGCATCATCGCTCCTGGAGAAGGTTGGGGAAACACCAGGATGTGCTGCTATGGAGCCCACCTTCTCTGACAGCCCCTGCTACTGTTAATACAGCCTTTCTGCAACTACATTAACATCACTGGCTAAAAGCTACAGCTGTTCTAGTAAAACGAGCAGTTCCTGTAAGCCTAGCCAGCTCTTTGGTCCTTTCTGTAATGTGTTGTCTCATGGGCTCACTCTAGGAGGGAAACCACACATCTCCACACTCAGGTTCTGGAGGGCACTTCACTGTCCCCCTCTGTCCAGACACCTGTAGCCAGCAACCTTGAGCCGTGCTCTAATGGAGGCATAATTGAGATGCTATCTGACCACGGAAGAGAGTGCCCTTAATCCTGACTGAAGGTTTGGAAAAGGGCTTCTCAGCAGAGGTGACACTTGATCTGGGCTTCAGAGGAGGCAGGGCAATTTGAGAGGCCGAATGGTGGGGAGAATGGCATCCAGGCAGTCCAGGAAATGTGAGCACTCCCGGCGGGGGCTTGAAGGCAGCGCTGACTGTCCAGAAGTGTGGGGAGGCAGAAGGAGACCAAAGGACACTGAGGATGGCGGAGTGGTGGCTATGGGGACGAATGACAGGAGATGGAACAGGAAAGAGACCAAATCAGACCGGGAGGGGCGTTGTGTGCTTGGGTTTTATTCTGAAGGTGGTGGGGCAAGTTGGGAACTTGATGAGTTGTGTGGTTTAGAAAAAGAACCAAGCAGGCACGGGAAATGCAGAGTCAAAGTCAGGAAATTCCTTGGGGTTTGGTGAAGACCTTGGTGAGAAGCAGAACAGGGGCAGTGGGAATGGACTAGATGGGAGGGATAGGATCCCAGAGAGACAGCAGCACTCATCAGGGAGGGTTACAGGAGAGTAAAAGTTTCAATCTAGAAATCTAGACTGTTGTGGGGATGGTGGTGATGTTAACTGAGCTGCAGCTCTTAGGAAGAAGAATGGAGAGAAAATGATGAGTTGGGGAAGAGAATAAGGAATGTCTGTAGGTCCAAGTGAAAGCAGATGTACCAAAAGGTGAGGTAGAGTTGAACAGTCGGGCTCGTTTTCCTGAGTGTTAGGGAAAGCAAAGACAGATCATCTAGGAGAAAGGTATAGAAGAAAAGAAAAAGTAATGAAGCCTGGAATCTTGGAGAATGGCCCTATTGAAGGATGAAGAGATGATGAGCCCACAAAGGAGGCAAAGGATGTACCTCCATTCATTTCATTTCTTTCATTCATTCCTTTGGTCAGCAAATATTTATTGGGCACCTACCATGGGCAGGTCCTGGGCAGGAAACAAATCCTGCCTTCCAGAGCTTATGGTAAGGGAGGTGCTCAGAAAAGCGCAGCACTCTGTAGAGGCTCAGAGAGTAGAGAAGTGAGAAGGGCAGGGTCTGACAGTGTTGATGACACTGGTGGCTAAGAGGTGGCGTGGAAGAGACGGAAAGGGGACAGTTGGCAGAGGAGAGAGGGACGCACAAAGGCCAACCCTGCATTCTTTCTCTGGCCTCACCTCTGAAGCACAGTGAATTCTGGCCTAATCAGGTTTACCTCCGTAGCCATAGCAACTCCTGGGTGTGGTTTTGTTGCACATTCTTGAAACTTGAAGTGAGGAAGTGACTTTATATCAAGTTACGTACAAATTAGAAATACAGCAATTTCCCTGTCTCTTAAAATGTCCTCTTAAAGGCTTGGGGTGTTTTCTCTTTGCAGGACTCATTTTTCCCATACTTTTTCATTCGCAAGGATTCTGAACCATTATGTATATAAGCTAACAAAGTGTTAAAGATGTAAAATAAAATTATTCTGTTCTCTGATTATAAAAGTGCTCATTGTAAAAATCTTCAGAAATAGAGTATAAAGTAGAAGGTCCAAATTATTCATATCCCATCACTCTTAATATTCTGGTTTTCCCCCCAGTCCTGTTTCTAGATGCATTTTACAAATTCGAACACATGTGTTTGTGGTCATTTTGTATTTAGAGTTTTGAATATTATTTCATTCACTAACTATAGCATGGGTATTTCCAAATGCCACTAAAATAGTTATAAAAACATTTTATTCTACATGTGCTTCATTCTTTAACCATTCCTATGTTATTCATTGAGATTCCTCCTAATCTTTCTCAATTTGATGGCACAACCCTCTACCTTCATACATAGATTTTTGACTCTGATTTTGAAAGCCATTCTCACTTCTAAATGATTTATTAGGTAATTTTTCCTAGCATCCTTATATTTAAATGAATAATCTCTCACAAATTTCAGAGTTGTGAGTACAATGAAAAATGACTGTATACCATCCTTTGTCTCATTATCTGATTATTCTGTAAACTTCATTTTTAAGTCAAGAAATCTGACCCAAACTGGAGTAGTGATAAATTGCATTTATTTTAAAATCAATTTATTAAAAAAATCTTTTTTAATGTTTATTTATTTTTGAGAGAGAGAGACACACACACAGAGTGTGAGCAGGGGAGGGGCAGAGAGAGAGGGAGACACAGAATTGGAAGCAGGCTCCAGGCTCTGAGCTGTCAGCACAGAGCCTGACGTGGGGCTTGAACTCACAAACCATGAGATCACGACCTGAGCCAAAGTTGGACACAACCGACCGAGCCACCCAGGCTCCCCAAAATCAATTTATTTTTTAATTGAAGTCTAGTTGACAGATTGCATTTCTTTCTGACTCACTACTACCAGTACTGAAACTACCCCAGGTTTCCACCAATACTTGCTTGAATTCCACAGGGATAGTACTGGTTAAACTATTTTTCCATATTTTTAGGTTTGTCAGAGAATATTAATTTTGAATCTAGTTTTTTCTCATTTCTCTCTTCACCTTTAATTTCTTTTCTTTGTTTTATTTTAACATCACTTTCTATGAGGATTCAAAGGTTACTCCAGAAGGCAAATAGAAAGTCATCTTTGTTTGCTGGAAAAATTCATTTGCCATATAGGGCTTTTTCAATTATTTGACTTTCAAACGTTGGTTGTACTTATGTTTTAAGTGTTTCTTGTAAGAAGAATATAGCTGGATTTTTAAAAAATGAACTTTTAACTGTGAAGTTTAATTCATTAGTAGTTTATTCATTAATGATCATTGATGCATTTGAGTTTATTTTTACCACCTTTTTCATGCTTTCTACTTGTCTTCGGAAGTTCTCATTCCATTTTTTTTCCTCCTCTCCTAGTTGGGAGCTTATAGAGTCTGTTTTTTATTTTTAATGGCTAGGGATGTTATATTTACCCTCGTCCTAAAACTTAGTGTTTTAACCCTTTCCAGTTTATAGGCTATCATTGTCCAGTATTTTATTTCTGTTAAAAATGTTTTGCAAAATGTATCATGCATAGAGTGTATGCGCACACGTGCGCGCGCGCGTGTGCGCGCGCACACACACACACACACACACACACACACACACACACTCTTGAACACTTATGTATCTACTATTTTAAGAAACAGAGTATTACTTCTATTTTAGAAGCCCATGTGCCACCCCCTCCCTCAATATTTTTAATTTCAACAATCAGGTGTTACCATTAGTGTTGATGTTTATTTGTATGTATCCACCTGATCCCCATTTTCTTGGTCACTTGGTTGCCATCCTTCTTATGTCGAGTATCTATCTATCCCCCTTCTGCACTAAGGATCTGTTGATAGTAAATTAGCTTTTGTTCATCTAAACCCATCTCTGTTTTGTCCTCCTTCTTGAAACATAAATTTTGCTGGATATACGATCATAGATTGACAGTTATTTTTCAGCACCTTGAAGACATTATCTTATAGTATTTTGGTGTCTCTTGTTGTTGGTGAGAAATCAGATATCAAGCAGGTTAAGCTCTCTTGTTGTTTGGGCTCTTTTTAAACTAGTCAATTTGTTTTTAATGTTCTGCAGTTGCACCAGGATGACTCTGGCTATAATTTTTTTTGGAATATTTTGTATGTCCTAACTTTAGGGCTCCATGAAAATTCTTGAATATTGTCTCTCTCCCATTTTTCCCTACTCACTCAGACTTCCACATTTATTAATCTTTTTAAATAATTTCCTCCTTTTTGTCTCTCTGTGCTATATCTTAAGTAATTTTGTCATGTCCAGCTTTCAGCTTAATAATTATGTTTTTTCAGTTGTTCTAATCTGTTGGTTAACTCATATATTGAATCTTAAAAATTCAACCACACTTTCTACTTCCAGAAGTTAAGAATCTGCCTTGACACTCATGATAATGTTTTATTTTTTGCTTGTGTATTAAATTAAAAAATTTTAGAAAACATATTTATTTTATAAACTATGACCTGCTGGCCAAATCTGTCACACTCACTATCTTTGTAAATAAAGGTTTATTAGAACACAGCTAAGCCCATTAGTTTACATAACACCTGTGTCTGCTTTCACTCTAAAAAGCAAAGTTGAGTCCTTTTTTATTTTTCATTTTGTGTTTGCTTTTGTTTTTGTTTTTAAGTTGAGTCTTTTTGATGCAGATGGTATAGCTTGCAAAACTTAAAATATATACTACCTGGCCCTTTGGAGAAAACGTTGGCCAGGTCCCACTACACATGATAATTCACCCTAAAGGCCTTGGGTATCTGATTCTGCTGCTTGATGTTTCTGCTAACTCTGTCTCATGATGTCTTGCTCTGTGAGTAGTCTTGTGATTTTTTACTGGGAGCTCATTTTTGTTGGGGCATTATCTGTGAGAATTTTATGAGACTTAACTTGAGAGAATATTTCTTCTATTTGTGTTTAGTTTGCCAAGTGCCTGGGAACTACTAATCCAGGACTATTTTAATTAGCTTCTTTGGCCTAAAATAGTTTCGGAATAGGCAAGTAGTGTGAATTTGAACCACAGGTTGAGGCCTGGTTTGTGGTTATTATCTTTGGGGGTTGGGGGACTGAGGTGGGGGGGAGATGACTTTTTTTCTTTCAACTAAAATCAAAGCTGAGACACAAAGTTTTTCTTTGCTGTACCCCTTTGCAAGCAAATACTTTCTAGACTGCTCTCTCACTGGAAATGGGGGCTTTTGGGAGATTTATTCCACAGTCTTTATGCTGACACTCTACTGCCTTGTTGTATCTCTGTCCCCCACCCCCACCCCAGAAGGCAAAGGATCTCAGGGGTCTTGAGGCCTTAAGGCCTGCTTGAGTGAGCATTTACCAGCTCACTGTGGATTCTGGCTTCTACTTCATTTTTTGCCTCTGAGGATATACCTTAATTTCTTGCCAAGTCAGCTATTCATTTTATCCAACATTTTATAGGTGTTTTTCAGGGAAGGATTTTTAGGATACAGAATCTGTCATGTTGCTAGAAATAAATGTCATGAAAGTTTTAAATTAAAAAATGTCCAGTTAGGATAATGGAAACGGGAAGGTTTTATAACACCTGTACAGATTCCAAGCCTACCTAGGGTTTACTTATATCTGTGATATGCACGGTGTCTCTGGAGTCAGAAAATGTGAGTCTGAAACCAGGCTTTGTGTAGAGTGGCGGGGGAGGGGGGGACAATACTTTTTCTGTAAAGTTATTTGAAGGCTATACTCAACTACTCAACCCTGCCACAGTATCAGGAAAGCAGCCCTAATTACATACTATGTAATGAATGGGCATGGCTGTGTTCCAATAATACTTTATTTAGAAAGATGGGCAGTGAGCTGGAAGCTAATGAACCTCTATAAGCATCAGTTTCCTCATCTCTAGAAATAAATATAATAATACTACTGTGTTGTACATAGATTGTGAACATTATGTTAGTGAATTCATGTAAATGCTAGTGTTAGCTGAGATGATGATGTTGGCAAGATAATGATGATTTCAAACCAGTTCCCTGAATTCTCAAGATTATAAGGGCATCTTCACTTCAAAACATTCAACTCAGATTTGAGTCTTACTTACACTGTGTTTCCATTACAGGTTGATAGGGGATTTTGTTCACTGTTGTCCTGCCAGGGATCCAGACTGATGGAGCTGCCACCATCTTGAAACTGCTGGTCACTATAGAGACAAGGGGCTCTGGAGGGTCTTGCAGCAATAATTAAATGCTTGGTCTGCAAGTGACTGTCATTTCTATCCACATTTCATGGTCAGAATTGGTCACATCTTCCCCTCCCTCCCGTGTCCCCCTAGTGGCTCGGCATGCTGTCACAGACAGGTATCACCTATTGAACCCTCCAGGAAACCTGAGCTGCAGAGCTGCCTTACCCAAGGCTTACCCCCTTGCTAGGGCAGCCTACATGCAGGGACTGTTCCAGGTAAGGTTACAAGGCCCAGCTACTTTAACCCAATGTAGGGCAATTCCAACAGCCATTTTAGCCCCAGAGATCCCTATGGATTTAGCTCAGCCTGCTGGGCAACTTGACTTCTGTCTCTGCCCAGTCTTGCTTCCTTCCCTCCTCTCCATAGGTGTTGCTCCCAAGGACACTCCTGAATAAATCCCCTGTACATGAAACTCCATCTCAGGGTTCTCAGAGAATCCAACCCATGACACCCACCATATGCCCAAGAGGGGAGGGCTGGAAATATCTCCTGGGGAGCTCTGAGGACTATACCACTCACTAAAGTGAGCAAAGTCAGCACATACAGCTGGGAGAGTCTAAAATCTGAGCATTGATAATAGCTAATGTTTCTGACCATTGACCTGCCATATTATGTACTAAAAAATGTTACTTGGATTAGCTCATTAATCTTCACAACACCCTATGCATTGGGTGGATTAGATCAGGAGATGGCAAACTTTGGCCACAGATCAAATCGGCCCCTGCCCATTCCTTTATGTAATGTCTTGCATGCCGTAATAGCAAAGTTGAGTCGTTGCAATGGAGACTGTATGGTCTGCAGTGTTGAAAATATTTAATATCTGGCCCTTTTGAGAAAAAGCTTGCTGAACTCTATATAGGAATTGTTTCCATTTTATAGATAAGAAAACAGAAGCGTAGGCATGTACATGATTTCTTTATCACGGAATGCCATTTTTTTAGTTACAGAAGCAACCGGCTACAGAAAGACCCCCTCCTGTGATGGCAGGTGCAGAACCCTCTTATGCCATTTATGGGCCTTTGTAAGTGCTCAGTGAATGAATATGAATGATTCTCTTCCCTTTACTTCCTTCCACCACCCACCTTTGTAAATTGAGGTCTCCTTTTCCATCTCTGTTTTTGATCTTCTCCTGGACTGATTGTGTCCTCTTCAGGCAAGTGCCCCTGAAATAGTAACCCTGTGACCTCTCTCTACCAGGTGAAGAGCACAAGAGACTCATCAGGTTTTGGTACCTGTGACTCTACAACCCCTGGAGAAAGCTCCACTGTTCCAGAATGCCTTCCTTCTACTGGAAAGAGGGCAGTAAATGTGTAGAGGCTGAGCGGACTGCCAGGACTCACTTCATAATCATGTGTGCTGAACCATAAAGTGATAAAATAAAGCGGCAGCCTTGATGGCCTTAGAATCTAAGGCTGAAATTATCTATTTCCAACTGCCTCCAGCTGAGAAGCGGTTCCCAGGACAGCACTGGGTAAACTCAAAAACATTCCCTCATAAAAGTGATTGTTCAAGGGGGATGCAAGGGTTTAGTTCCTTAATGCCCAGTCAGCTGCTTCCCACATTCACCCAGAACAAGGGGCTCAGCCTCCAAATTCGTTCCCATACTTAGAGGCAGAACTAAAAACTGAGCTCAGGTTGTTTGGCACCAAAGTTTGTCCTCTTAACCATACATTCTATTCCCTCCTGGCATGCAAATATCCAGGATTATGTATCTACATTCTACAGCTGCTGTTCTGTGTGCTCGGATAGATTTTCTGCTAACGATTTTCTAGCATTTAGCTGCGGAAGGACTGTAGGAAGAGATTCCACCTATCCATCTCTTTATCCCATGCCCTCTAAAGAATTTCCCCAACTTTTAGAGAGAGAGAGTCTTGAATCTAGTGAGGAATATTAGATCCCTAAGCAGAAATTTCTGAAACCCATTTCCCATTTTTGTTATCTAAAAAAAAAAAGTTCATTATCAAAAATGTCTAGTGAATGAATGAGTAAATGTCAATGACTGACTGAATGAATCAATCTCCAGGTCCTTGACAACTTAAGGATCTTGGACAAGGTCTGTGCTCATGATGAAAAAAAAAAAAAGACAGTTTTGTTATTATGGCCCACCCCCTGCAATTAGGTATCCCAAGAGATGGCCATTTACTGAACAAACACTTCTATAAGCATTTACTATGACTCGAACAGCGTGTTGGGCATTGGAGATGTGACACACAAGGTCTCTGCCTTCAACACAGACTTCTGGAGTTAAGGTGGAGGCATGAAAGTCAGTGTGGGCATTGGCCAGTAACTTGCATGCAGGAAGAAAACGGGGGTGGGGTTGGCGGGGCGGTGATGTAAAGACTGAAGATGCTCTTTCTAGTCAGTGAAATGAAGTTTCACATCCAGGTAGTGGGTTGGAAAGGGTTAAGAGGAAAGTTCTGGCGCAGCTGGCAGATGTAACCTGATCCCTCTCAGCAGTAGCCTGGGCTTTAAAACCTGGAAACCTGGAGGAATCACAGACACTGGGCTGGTTTTACTGGTCTCCCCTCACTGTTTAGAAAGCCAGGCCTTTCCTTGCAGAGCTGGTGTTTCTCTGGTGGCGTGAGTTACTTCTGGGTGTTGCTCAGTGCATCCATGTTCTGTGGCTTTTTACTAGTTGCAATTCTTAGGGTATGTCCGGGTCTCCAGTAATAGGGTAAGTCGAGAGGGCAACAAAAGAGAGATGTTATAAAATCACTGACTGTTTTAATGACATAACCCTGGCAACGTAACAGTTTTCAGACACAAATAGGACAAAATTCTTTCTACAGAGCTTTCCAAACCATCAATTCAGAGGTAGGAAACTTTCTCTTTCTATAGAGGGCCAGTGCGTGATTCAGTTAGAGCAACTTAATTTACGTTGGGGGAAAATTTGGGCAAACCCCACTGCTCAGCAGAACCCTGCCTGCAAACATCTAAAGGCAATTCCCTACATCAGAACCAAACCTTGACAATTATTAACCACGACCTACCTTAGTTCTGGTTTATTTTACTAGGACCAAGAATCGAAACAAGCTTCCCCGGCAGGAAATGTTCTATGTCTATTACAAAACATGTGTTACGTGTTTAATACCTGGGGTGTTTAATCCTAGGAATGGACACTAGATGCTCCAAGGGTTAGGAGAGAGAAAAAACTCAGGATTAAGGTGGTTCCAGGAGCTTCATGAAAATAAAGGGTCTTCAGTTCTATTTTGAAGGAGGAGAAGGACTTGGTTGAGGTCATGAGAGTGTTTTAGGAGCAGGGGCAGGAGTGTCCTGTTTCTGCGGACTAGCAGATGACCAGAGGTTTTTTTTCTTTTTTCTTTTCAAAGAAAAGAAGAAAACTATGTAGATAAATGTAGTTGGAACAGAGAGTTCATTTGGGGGAGTAGCCCAAGATGAGGTTGAAAAAGTGAAGAGGGAGATGCCTGGGTGGCTCCGTCAGTTAAGCATCCACCTCTTGGTTTCTGCTCAGGTTATGATATCAGAGTTCTGTGAGTTTGAGCCCCGTGTTGGGTTCTGTGCTGACAGCTCAGAGCCTGGAGCCTGCTTTAGGTTCTGTGTCTTCCTCTCTTTCTGCCCCTCCCCAGCTCATGCTCTGTCTCTTTCTCTCCTTCAAAAAATAAGTAAACATTAAAAAAAAAGAAAAGAAAAAGTGAGACGGAGGCAATCTATGAAGGACCTTGGGTCTTCGAAAACAGAAAGGCTGGCTAGGAATTGGTATGAAGAGGTAGTTTAGTACATTTTCTTCTTTTTCCTAGGTTGCTTTATTCACTATATGATCATCAATTTGATGGGACACAGAGAGAATATTATGAAAAAAAAGTTAGGATCAAGTGTTAAATCCAGCATCAGGTTCTAGTGCCACTGGGTGAAAATTCTAAGTAGACAAGAGAAATAACAATTACGAATGTCCCGAAATTTAAATTCCAGCAACTCAACAACCTGGGAAGCTTTGAAGCTGATGTAAAGCAGGAAGGTTCCCTTTAAAATTGGATCATGATTTAGAAGTAGTTGTATCTGAGTGGAGAGAACATTACTCTGCTCACCTGGCACTCTACCAACCTTGCAGGTGTCTGGGCATCTTGGAATGTAAATTTAAGCAGGGAAACTAGGAAAGTTTCCATTGACTGAATGGAAGGTCAAAGGAGTGTTGCAATGCAAGTAATTGGGGACCTATTTGTGATCAAAAGGCAAGTGTTTCATAGACTGCTTTGTAGAGGGTGCCCCTCAGTTTAGCGTGCATCCAATGTTTTCCAACATGCAAACTCCTTGAGACCAAGGGTGTAATTCCTTTGTGCTCCCCTGAATGTTGACCTGCCAGTGAGGTTTGGATAGTGTGAATGACAAGTGTCAATACAATTGTATTGATACTATTTAATTATCATGTAGTTGCATGTTTTATATTCCAAAGTTCTGAATAAATGGGTATGAAAAACTTCAGTGAAAGCTAAATTTATAAGCAGGTTTTAGTTAGCTGTAGGGAGGCATTTCGTTGTCTTCTGAAGCCGCTATCGTATGATACTCATCCTTAATTGTATACTAAGGCAAGTGAGAAGGGGACCAGAATAATTAGGGAACTTTAATGCACACAAAACTACACCTTCGGTGAGTTTACTTTTGTTGATTGGCTCTTCTCAATTTGTAGGAAGGCAGCCCATACCCTTGACCTTTTTTCCTCTACTGGGTCTCACTTCTCACTCTGACAGTCCTTTTTCAATACTCACCATACATGTACTTATCTGTCTCAGGACTGTTGACCCCATTAGACTGCGTGCTCCGTGTGGACAGGGTCTGGGTTGCCAGGGCCAGGCACAAAGGCACTCACTGGCCCAGGGGCATCTCTGGGCTGTATGTAATCCAACCAGGCATCATTTTAATGTCTCCCCTCGAAACAGAAGTCTGCTTTGATTTTGTTTTAAGGGTCCACATCGGCTAGCTGAAGGCCCCAAGGTTGTTCAGTGAGCGTTTATTGAATGACAGCTAAAGATGCTTACATTTCAAACCTGAAGCTTTAAAGCGAAACGCAGGGAGAAACCTTGGTTCCACTTGTTGCTCAGTTCCCGGGGCGGCTCATCTTTCTCGGCAAATCCAACTCCATGTTGCTCCCACAGCTGGCAGACACACTGACATCTTCATCAGATGAAACTTTGCTGTAATTCTTCATTTGGAAAGCTTCATGGGCCTTTTCCTGGAAGCGGAGTGAAATGTGGACGAGGTCACACATTTGTAATGTCCCTCAACCACTGCTTTCTGATGAAATGGTTGAAAGAACAAGGGAGACTGCAATTGCGGGGATCTCAACTGGAGCTGTGGTCTTTGGCCACCTGCTGGGTGGGAGGAAATGGGGCTTCTGGGACCCTCCCGCCTCAAGTGAGGGGTGGGGCAGTCGATCAGTCACACCCGCTAGCACCTTCTAAGGTCTCAGGTTTAATTCTAGCTCAAACCTGGACAAGCTGATGTTCCGGTCAGAACTGGCAGATGTTTGTCTGCCAGAATCCTAGTGGGCAGCCTGAGAAAATTAGCTTACAGTTTCCGGATAGAATTCTTCGCCACCTTCACTTCATTTGTAAGCTTTTCTTTTCCCCTACTCCCCTTACTCTTGTGTGTTCCCTTCTCTACTCATTGATTCCTCCACCGTGGCCTGTTCCCCATTCCTTCTGCACCCTTCCTTTCCTCTGCCCAACTTTGCTGTCCCTCCTCCACTGCGTCCCCACTTTCTGTCTTCATGCTCTTTCTCTCCTGTTTTCTCAGCTCCCTTACTTCTCTGGTCCTCAGTCTCTTTCTCCAGCTCTCTTTCTTTCTCTTCCTTTTACCTGCTACCCACTGCCTTGCTGTTGCTCTCTTCCTTTTTGTCTAAGAATTTGTCCATGAAACAAGAGGAAAGGGGCTCCATGAAGTCTTTGGCTAGAAGGAAACATGGGTGGAAGCAGCTCTGATCACAGGCAGCCACTAAATTTGATTTGTAGTTGATCTTAAATGATTTTCAATTATGCAACTCATAAAGTGTGAGGATAAGGGAACCTGGCTGCATTTGGAGTTTGACTAATGGTTTCAAAGTGCTTTAAAGAGTTTGGCATTTGCCAGCCTTCCTTTCTTCCCCTAATCCTCAAACCCATGAGCTTTTATGGGAAACATAATCCTCTTTTCTGATTCATTTACACTTAGCTCATCTGAGTATTGTTGTGTAAAAACCATCTAAAGTCCAAGAAGTTTTATGAGATCTTTAAAGACTTTTTTTTTTTTTTTGAACCAGGAAGTTTCGTACTGCCAATATAAATGGACCTTGAAACGTAGGGGGCGTGGGTCCAGAAACCATGGCATTAAACTGGGTCTAGAATTGGCAAAGGCTGGTCCCCATGCCTGACAGGAACTGGGCTTTCACTTTCAGAATAATACTGACTTGAATGTTAAGGTGAGTAACCATCTCAGGGTACATAGCACTTTTCTCAATGATCATCTTGCTAGTTATGCAGATCGCAAGAGACTGATGTGCAAAACTGAGACTTTGCTAGTATTTCCTGACTATGGTGAGGCCACTTATGTGTATATCACTTCATTAATGGTTGTGAATGCAGACATGTATACTCACACGTGTGTGGGTCCTTTAGGGATGAGACAGACAATCATGCGAGATTCTTTCTTTGGTTGCATTTCAGAGTTGATCTCACTATGAGATATCCAAATCTGTCATAAAGCCATTTGTAATCCAGCTGAAGAGTGGTTGAGATACCCACTTTTCATTGCTTTGGGTAAAGAGAAAGGAAGACTGCATTGTATCTTTTTTTTAAAAAGTTTATTTACCAAGAGAGAGAGAGAGAGAGAGAGAGAGAGGCAGAAAAAGAGGGAGAGAAAATCCCAAGCAGGCTCTGCATTGTCAGCATGGAGCCTGATCTGGGACTTGAACTCATGAACCATGACACTCTGACCTGAGCCAAAATCAAGAGTTGGACGCTTAGCAAACGCTTAGCAGGCGCCCCTGCATTGTATCTTCTTGATGGTAGGGACCATTTTTCTGCAGAGCCATAGAGAGTGGTCAAAGTCATTGCTCTCCCCAAATGCAAGGACTTCCGGTTGACCCCAAGGCCCTCAGGAAACAGCTCAAGGGGTGAAATGACTTGCTCAGGCTCCCACGGGAAGAGAAGCAGGGCAGTGATAGAGCCCAGAGCTCTGGCTCCCTGTCTAGGCTCTGCCCTCTGCAGGCAGCTGCCTCTTACTGACAGAAGCAGGCTCATCCATCTGGGTCCTGTGAGTGCCCCAACAAAACCAGCATACTAAACTCTAGTCCTTTGGGGACACTATCCTTCACTATTTCCTGAGCTTTCGCTGCCTGACATCTCTCCTCTTCTGACCCGCTTCTTCAGAACAGAGTTAGTGCTTTTAGATGCCTCTTTCCCCCTCCATCCATTTCCACTGCTGCTACATAATCCCTACTGGAGAGGTAAAATCTCTCCCGGCTGATTTGAATTGAAGGTAGGCAAGATTTCCCCTACACATGGTGAATTTTCCATGAGTTGACAAAGAATTATGGATTGCACTGTGACACTGGCCTCATACAAATCAGATCCTGCCCTGTGAGGGTCTTATTACTATCTCCAAGTGTTGCTTAATTCAGTTGTTACTTATCTTTTTTTTTTTTTTTAAGCTTTCATTTATTTATATCTTGTCTCCCTAACCAGATAGGAAATTCCTCTAAGACAAAGGGGTTGTATCTTGGGACACTGTGTGTGTGCAGAGGGTCCGCCTCTGTGCTGGCCTGGGTAGGCACTGGGTGGATATTTACTAGCTCCTATTGTGTCCTTTTTACAGAACCCAGTGCTGGGAGGCAGTTTCTTGACCCACCCTCCTTCCTCAATCATCTCAGCTGGTTCTCTTTGGCTTGGCTCAGAGACTGACCTTGAATGACCTCACTGATCCTGTCCACAGGGACCCCGGATGTTCTTAGAGTCACAGACTGTTAGTGCTGGAAGGTACATTTAATCCAACTTTTCTGTTACGCAGGAGGAAGTGGAGGTTCAGGGATAAGGGGTGAACTGCCTGTGGTCTTTTGGCTAATTAGCTACAGTGTTCTGACTGAACTGTGGTCTCTCCCTCCAGCCCAGTGCTATTTAATCTTCAACAGTGGCTCTCATGTGTGTTCTCACATGAAGCTGGTGCTCAGGCAGATGGACTGAGGTCCCCTCCTGCCAAAATCCAATATTGGAGGTCTTTCTCCAATGTACAGAAAAAAGAGATTAATGAATTCTCTTCAACCTTAAATTACTTTCCATTAATTCTTAAGCCACCATCACCTGCTACCAATTGTCTACTAGCCAATGCTGGCAGACAACGGAACAAAGATTAGCCACAAATAAATATGAACAAGAACAACCAAAGCCTTGGAAACCAAGTATCATTTTAAATGGCTTTTTAAAAAACAGACTGTTAAGACCATGAGTTTTCTATTGCATTCATACAATAAAATCGTGCATTCTGGAGACACTGTTTTAAATTCAAATGCTAGACTATAACATTATTTCATGGTTTTTCCCAAAGAGCATTATGAGCTCCAGGGACTGTCCTGGGAACATCCTGCATTTCCCTTGATGTGATTTTGGGTCATCTCCAGTGAGTGATCCTTTCCTTTCAGATAGGGGTCCAAGGAACTGAGTTTTTTTTTTTTTTTTTTTTTTTTTTTTTAATTCTAAATGGCCTGGGGTTGTCATGGATCCTAAACTTTGTATTCCCATCTTAAAGGCCTTTTTACCAAGAGCGGGCTGCTTCTGGGGTTGGTGCCTGCCGCCCCTTTCCCAGTCCACGCGGGCGCCCCCTGCTGCCCGCCCTGCACTCTCAAACTCGCGTAACTAGGAGTAGGGTACCAGAGGCTGCAGACCGAGGCACAGCCACGCGGGGTTTACAATCTCAAAGAGAACCATCTAAACGCTTTCGGATGGACAGCTAGGCAAATCCCGAGCAGTCCTTTCTGGGGCCCGATCTGGTATTTTCATCCAACCCCCGGCATGTATCCCAGCAAACACAGATAAGAATATGCCTTCCAAACGATATCAAACGAATCCCGTGAGGTTTCTGGAAGGAGAGGACCAGTCAGTGATTCTGCAGAATCCTTTGTCCTTCCCCGGGACCCGGGACCGGGGAGCGGGGACCTCTGCCTTGCCGCCCCACAGTAACAATCTATGTGGATGTGGAGGGTGGCGGCGCGTTCTCGGGCTCATCTCACGCTTTCCCCAATTAGGATTTACTGCCTGACGTCACGTCTGCCGGAGATTGGCTGTTCAGATCTGACACTCGGTTCCACGGCGAGAGCAACTTTTTAAAGACTTTGCAGCCCGGGTTGCCTCCGAGCGTCCCGCGCGCTCACGCCCGCGCTCGCCCGCTCTGCCCCGGGCCCGGGCGCGGCGCCCCCTGCACCCGCGGCTGCGCGAGCGGACCCTCACCTTACGGAGTCCGCTCCCCTCGCCCCTCCCCTCCCTTCCCGGGCTCGGCTCCCCACCCCACCCCCACGCCCGCCCCCTCCTCCCCGCCGCTTTCGGCTGGGGTCTGGGGCCGTTCGGCCGCCCGCAGAACTTCCTCTCCTGCAGCCGAGTTCTCCTCGTCCCGCCTCCCGGGCTCTCGGGCAGCCGGAGCGCGCGCGGGCGGCCGCACCGGGCGAGCCGCACGGCCGGGGGCGGGCGCCGGGGGCGCCGGCTCGGGCCCGCGATGGCGGGGCCCTGGCTCAGGTGGGGGCTGCTGCTCTGGGCAGGGCTGCTCGCGTCGTCGGCGCACGGCCGGGTGCGGAGGATCACGTACGTGGTGCGCCCGGGCCCCGGCCTGGCGGCGGGCGCCTTGCCCCTGGGCGGGCCTCCGCGCCCGCGGACCTTCAACGTCGCGCTCGACGCCAGGTACAGCCGCGGCTCGGCGGGCGCCGGGGCTCCCAGCCGCGCCTCTCCGGGGGCCCCCTCGGAGCGGACGCGCCGCACGAGCCAGCCAGGCGGCGCGGCCCTGCAGGGGCTCCGGCCGCCTCCGCCGCCCGAGCCGGCGCGGCCCGGGGCCCCCGGCGGGCAGCTCCACCCCAAGCCCGGCGCTCACCCGGCGGCCGCCCCGTTCGCCAAACAAGGCAGGCAAGTCGTGCGCTCCAAAGTGCCGCCGGAGAGCCAGAGCGGTGGGGGCTCGAGGCTGCAGGTTCAGCAGAAGCAGCAGCTGCAGGGGTAAGCCCACACCCTCCCTCCGCGCGCGCGCGCGCCGCCCGCGCCGGGACCCGCGGGGTCAGGGTCCCTCGGCGCCCGGCCGCGGGCGTCGTGCGCGGTGGGGCTGCCTTCTCCTCCCCCCGCCCGCCCGCGCCGCAGGCAGAGGCGAATGCGGGGAGCCCGGAGACTTTGAGGAGAAACTCTGAGTGCATTGTTTCTCAGCTGCGGGTAAACACAAAAGGCATTTCTGCCTGGGGCGTAACCTCCTGTGCGCGAACCCAACTACTCCTAGAAGACGGGCGTATACATGAAGTCACTACTGCTCACTCCCTTAGCATCAATTAAACTGCTCTTTGCAACTCAGTTTTAACTTTTTTTTCTAGCTAGAGAAGAAAAAAAAAAAAGTGGTGGAAGGGCCGGCTGTGAAGATACAGCTCCTGTTCTGCGGCCCAAAACTTTTCAGCATCCTAGATTGTGGGCTTGGGCTTCCGTGCACCTGTGGGGTCGCCTTTCCCCAGGGCAGGGTGTCTGTGCATTGACAGAATTTTCGGTTGGAAAGTTTCTGTTACTGTGCGCTCATAAACATCCTTCCTGCCCCTCTCCCCATTTAATCACAGGTTGGGGATGTGGGGGATAACTTGTTTTGCCTATCTTGTTCTTTTCTTCAGGGGTACTTTCCAGGCATTGTGATCTCCCCTGTGTTTGGACACTTCTCCCTAAAACTCAGATTCGGTTTAAGTTGTGGGTCAGATAATATACAAAATACACTTGGCTCTACTTTGGGGGTTAAGAAATTCATTTATGTGGATGCTGTTCTCCCTTCCTGTGTAATTCTATGTTATGCAGGCTTTTTGGTTCTCCCACCTTACCCTGATACACGGTGTTTACTCTTCTATCCGGGCAGCTTTGGCTTGGGCATGCTGCGAATGGCTTAGGACTCTGCAAGCCAGGGGAGTGTGGACACAGGAGGCTGAGCTTGCAGGGACCCATATGAGCTTGGGTTTTCTGGAAGAGTACACTGCTACTGTGGACTCAGGGGTCTTGCTTTGTTTCAGGGTCAATGTCTGTGGAGGGCAGTGCTGCCATGGCTGGAGTAAGGCCCCTGGCTCCCAGAGGTGCACCAAACGTAAGTTTCCATGCTGGCTGTGGCTGGCACAGTGGGCAAAGGGGGGCTGTCCACATGGGGAGGGAGGCTCCCCCAGGGGTCACACGAAGGGGCTCATGCTGCCCTTGAGACGTTATGTATGCAAGACATTATCTGCAGCCTTCATTACCACTCATGAGTCACAGTAATGATAGTGTATCAGTGCCAGCGGCAATGTATTGTAGAGAACTCTGCCGTGCATCCAAGGTTCCCCTGCACCCACCCGCCTCAGTATTAATCACTGTCACACCTATGGATCAGGAGCTAGGAAAAAATTTCCATTGGAGAATGTGCTATTTGCCAAACCAGTACAGTGAACTCAAGCTTGGGTATTGACAGATGAAAAACATTTTTCGGTTGATGGCCAGAGGGGGATGGGAGATAGGTGGCCTTGTTCTGAAATAAAACATTAGCAGTTTCTTTTTTTTTTTAATTTTTTTTTTCAACCTTTATTTATTTTTGGGACAGAGAGAGACAGAGCATGAACGGGGGAGGGGCAGAGAGAGAGGGAGACACAGAATCGGAAACAGGCTCCAGGCTCTGAGCCATCAGCCCAGAGCCTGACGCGGGGCTCGAACTCATGGACCGTGAGATCGTGACCTGGCTGAAATCGGACGCTTAACCGACTGCGCCACCCAGGCGCCCCAAACATTAGCAGTTTCTAAAGCTTTCTGAAAGCAGCAACAAGAATCCTCCCATCTTTGAGGCCTGATTGTTTTCCAGGAGGCAGTGTCTTCACAGTTCTTCAGAACTGACAGGTGTGGTCTCCTTCAGTGCCCCTTCAATTAATACACATCTTTTTTTTTTTTTAATTTTTTAAATGTTTGTTTATTTTTGAGAGAGAGAGTGCGAGTGGGGGAGGGGGCAGAGAGGGAGGGAGACACAGAATTGGAAGCAGGTTCCAGAATTCGAGCTGTCAACACAGAGCCAGCCGGATGCAGGGCTCAGGGCTTGAACTCACGAACCATGAGATCATGACCTGAGCTGAAGTGGGAGGGACATTTAACTGACTGAGACACCCAGGCGCCCCCACCAATTAATACACATCTTAGCAATGTTTTAGAAACACCCATTATTGGTACATGCAGGTTTGAGAACACCAGAACACATTTCCCCGATGCGCTGTAAAGTTGAGGACTCAGTTAAAATGTATTTCGAGGCTCCTCTGGACGAGTTGCCTCATTCTGTTGCTAACTGGAAATTAAAAAAAAAAAAAAAAAAATCTTCCACTCAGAAAGAGTATATCCTTCTTAGGTTTCTCTGCATGGAGCTTGAGCCATAAATATTGCGGATTGGAATCATCCCCATTTTAGCTGCTTCTTGGTATTCGGCATCATAAGTCAAGTTTAGCAATTTGTTTTGTGTACAGTTTGGATATTAAAATCCTGATTTACTCTTGTAAATAATTTATATTAAAAATAAAGTCAGTTTGGATTTTAAAATATTGGAAAAAATTTCTAGTATGGTCATTCCAGTGACCTTGCTTATTAAAAAATACCTTTACTCCTTGATGGGGCGCCTGGGTGGCGCAGTCGGTTAAGCGTCCGACTTCAGCCAGGTCACCATCTCGCGGTCCGTGAGTTCAAGCGGGCTCTGGGCTGATGGCTCAGAGCCTGGAGCCTGTTTCCCATTCTGTGTCTTCCTCTCTCTCTGCCCCTCCCCCGTTCATGCTCTGTCTCTCTCTGTCCCCAAAAAAATAAATAAACGTTGAAAAAAAATTAAAAAAAAAATAAAAAATACCTTTACTCTTTGAAAGAAACAGGAGGACTCTGGCATGGTGGCTTGGATTTTCTAGAAAGGAATGTCCGGATAGGTTATGATTCGACTGTGATCAAGGAGTAATGGCAGGTAGGAACTGACTGTCCGCCTCTTGATTACTGAACGCAAACTACTGGCTCAGAAATGCTCAGGGTTGTAGGCATTCAGACTGTCATAATTTTTCACTTCTTAGATTACACTTGACAATAGTGTGTCAGCGTTTTCCTGAATTTATGATGACTCAGGTCAGATTATACACCCTTTCCTCCCTTCGGTACCTCCTTCCACTCAAAACCTGGTATGATACGGTTTGCCTATAACCCATCCATGACAGCACTGTAATAGTGGGATTTTGCTGTGTAAAGATTAAAAATACAGGGCAGGATTTTATAGACAGTGGGTGGGTGCTCCGCCTTGATGCCTGTTAAAGAGCATGCACCAAGATTGGAAGATGTTTAGTTGGCAAATGATGCAATATGGTGCCTTTTCTGGAAAGGTTGTCTGAGGATTTGGGGATCCAGAGATGTTCTGGAATGTGCAAAGATGCTCAAGCAGGAAATCTTGAGGAACCACTTCATGAACTTCCTGCTTGTCCAGGCAAGTGAGGCAAGAATATGTTTGTGCCTAGGTTTGACCGGGTTTGCCCTTTGGTCACCCAGAAAGAGAGAAGTTACAGAAGGCTCTGGGTCAGAGCAGTGACTGCAGGGTCCCAGAGGAGGTTGCTACATTGATTTAGTCTCACAATATGCATAACAGATACCTCTGGCTTTTGGTTCCAGTTCTCTTTCCAGTTCCTAGAGGAACAGCACCGGGAGTCTAAGCAAGGCAGCATCACTTTCTTTTTTGCTGATGGTTCAGCATTCGAAAAACTGGCCTTCCTAAACTGCCTGATCTGACAAATGAATTCAGGCCCAAGTGCTGGAAACTTAATGACTCCTTTCAGGAATAATTTTAAAAGTGATGCTGGGGTGGGCCAGTGTCCAGCCCAAAGTCATGTATGCATTAGGTGGATATGTTCCAATGGGAGACTTGTTTTGTGTATGTGGGAGAGCCAGAGAGATGAAGGAGCCTTCCTCATTCAGATGGGATGACTAGAGTTACCATTGTGCTGTGAAATTTGTGTCCATGGCTGAGCAGTGGGCTACTGGAAAAGCCCCTGGCCCGGAGTTCAAATCCTGAAGCCTTGACTAGATGTGGGGCCTTGAGGGATTCACTTGACCTCTCTGACCCTATATTTTCCGATCCAGAAATGAATGTGCTAAACCCTTGCCCACTTTGTCAGATTATTTCAGGTGTCAAGGTGAAAAAGAATGGGTGTAAAAGCCTTGATAAAACCAGAGAGATTCTTAGTTTATTATTGGATTAAGTCAAGTAAATTTTGTCTCATTTATCTGTTACTTGGTTTTCTTTTTTTCCTATGTGTTTCCCCAGCTGCTGTTGTCAGTCTCCTTTTTAAATAACGTAATTTGGATCCCCTTTAAAAAAAATTTTTTTTTGACATTTATTCATTTTTGAGAGGCAGAGAGACAGAGCACACATGGGGGAGGGACAGAGAGAGAGGGAGACACAGAATCTGAAGCAGGCTCCAGGCTCTGAGGTGTCAGCACAGAGCTCGACTCGGGGCTCTAACTCATGAGCCGCGAGGTCATGACCTGAGCCAAAGTTGGACGCTTAACTGACTGAGCCACCCAGGTGCCCCTGGATCCCTTTTTATATTATAGCTTTAAAGTAGTTTAGGGTTGGGGAGAGGGAGAATGGGGAGATGTTGATCAAGGGGTACAAAGTGTCAGTCACACAAGATTAGTAAGTTCTGGGGATCTAATGTACAGCAAGGTGACTGTAGTTAAGAGTACTGTGTTGTCTACTTGAAATTTGCTCCGAGAGTAGATCTTAAAGTGTTCTTACTCCCTATACAGTGTCAACTATGTGAAGTGATAGCTATATTAATTAGCTTGATTGTGGTGATTATTTCACAATGTATGTGTATATCAAAACATCCTCATATATCATTAGTATGTACAATTTTTGTCAGTTCCTCAATAAAGATGAGAGTGGACAGAGAATGCATGAAAAAGCCAGTCACTCCCATGCTGTCCTGCCTTTGATTACCAAGAAAAAAGAAACTAGTTTGCGTTTTGCTTATTTATTTATTTATTTATTTATTTATTTATTTATTATTTTAAAAAAGTTTATTTACTTGTTTTGAGAGAGAGAGAGGGAGTGCACAGGGGAGAGGCAGAGAGAGAGAGAGAATCCCAAGCAGGCTCTGCATTGTCAGCATAGAGCCAGATGTGGGGCTTGAACCCACAAACTATGAGATCATGACCTGAGCTGAAATCGGGAGTCAGTCAGGTGCTTAACTGAATGAGCCACCCAGGTGCCCCCTGAATGATTTATTTTAATAGAACTTTGAAATATACTAAGTATTAGATTATTTGCGTGCCTCTAGTTCTGTTAGGATAAAACATGCTATGTAGAAGTAAAAATACTCCAAGGTATATATAAATGGAAAAATTGCTGACACCCATTTTGTGACTGTAACTACTTCAGTAAATACTAGTGAACTCTGGATTGCAAAAAAATTGATTTGTAGTCTTTTTCCTCTCTAGTTATTTGCTGAGATTGAACAATTGCTCTTGGGTATGCTTTATTTTACTTACGAACACAAATACCAATGGTATATCTATATGAAGTTCTCCCTTAAGGTAGTAGTCATAAAATGCAAATGCACATTTAAATGTACCACCCAGATTGTCTCCTAATTGTCATTATATTTTGAGGATAATCGATAGGGTTTAGTTGAAGAATTTCAATTTATATAGATCGTGTCCAGTTGTTACCAAAAATATTTCTGCATAAGAGATCAGTTGTGTTTATCGTGTTCCATTCGCTTAATCCAGTGAAGAAAATAAGATGCCCTTCCAGCCAGACTCCGTTGTTTTTAGTTGATTGACATTTAATTTAAATGGGGCACAGGCAAATGCTTCTGAAGACTGGAGATTTTGTGAGCCTTCTGTTGCATATCATATACGCAACAGGCATGCCTTTGTTGGGGCAAGGAACGCGTATGTGCACCCGCAAAGGTGGCCTTGGGGGGCTCTAGTCTAGAGATGCCCAGTTGTGTGTTAATGCTGCTTTGCTAGACAGCCTGTGTGTGTGCATCTCTAGAAGTTGAAAGCATAGCACGGGATAGGTCACTTTAGTTCTTTTTTTTAAAAAATTTTTTTTTTTTTTTCAACGTTTATTTTTATTTTTGGGACAGAGAGAGACAGAGCATGAACGGGGGAGGGGCAGACAGAGAGGGAGACACAGCATCGGAAACAGGCTCCAGGCTCCGAGCCATCAGCCCAGAGCCTGACGCGGGGCTCGAACTCACGGACCGCGAGATCGTGACCTGGCTGAAGTCGGACGCTTAACCGACTGCGCCACCCAGGCGCCCCGTGGTCACTTTAGTTCTTAACACTGAGTGACCGTTGATAGCGAGTGTCTGTTTTGTGCAAAGGAGATGGCACCACATTTGTTCTCTTTCCAAAGAGTTTGCATTTATAGGAGAGCTGTGCAGCCTAGAAACCTTGTCTTGTGCTTCGGGCATTCAGTGCCTCCTGTGTTCTGTTTTTGCCTCTTTTCACTTTCACATTTTCTTCCTCTGTCCAAACAGAACCTACCTCTTCTTGGTTCTTGCAGTCTTTTTGTCCCCTGCTCAGGGGAAGTGCGGGCTACAGAAAGACCCAGTCCGTGGGCTCCGCTTTAAAGAGGAGACTGGACTGGGAGCAGATGACCTAAAGGAGTCTGGGCGAGATGCGGGCAAGGCCAGGTTGGCAGAATGAGGAGGACGGAAGAGGAAAGAGGGCAGGTTGGAGTCGGGTGCTGGTGCCTGGCACACTGAAGCCCCTCCGTAAATGCATGGATGGTTCTTTCATTTCTTTAACGGATATCTGTTTAGCTTTAACATGTGCCAGGTTCTATGAATAGAGGAGAGACGCAGCCAGCTGTAGGGAGTACAGGGTCTGTTTTTACTCACTTAACTCATGGCACATCAAATGACTTGTTCTCTCCTTAGCAAGAAACAGAAAAATCGATATTCCATTGCTTTTCCATTGGCATTCAGCCCACACTGCTTTGGAAAAAAAAACCCGACAAAACCAAACCTAGAAGTGTTCCTTAATGATAGGCAGAGGAGACAGCTCTGTGTACCCTTGGTGTTCAGAGATGCGGTAGATGGCATCGTCCAGGAGGGAATAATGTGGCCGGAGTTCAGATGGCCAAGAGGGCTTTTCAGGCTGTCTCTCGTCCCTTTTGGCTCCGTGTGGCCCTAGCCAAGCTTGGGAGTCGGGCCCAGAATGATTACACATTTTTCGTATGCCTGCTATGGCCATTGACAGCTGCTTTGCCAATAGATCCGCAGTGAGGTTTACCATGGCAGCTGCTGGGAGCACGGGTGGGAGGGCCGGCTGGAAAATCTCGTCATGTGGCACAGACAGCCCCGCGAAAAGGGAGAGGGACCCAGAGGTCAAGTTCACACTGGGTCAAATATGTGTTCTCAACACTAGTTAAAACAAACATTTAGGAACCATAAATTCTGTGTTGCGATAGTACTTAAACCTTCATCATGAAGCCCTCCTCCAGCCCGTGGGCTGGCCCGAACACACCGCCTGCTCCTGCCTGGCCTGCTTTAGTGGAGTGTTTCTCTGCCCAGTGAACCCTTGGCCCTTAGGAAGCCTGACTTGTTGAAAGGACCTTTGGCAGTGTCGGGAGTTTGCTGTTGCTGACCCTGTTATTTGTTGTCTTGGATATTCCAAACATACTCAAACATGTTTGGGGAGCTCGAATTGAATTTTCCTGAAATGCAGATTTTGTTTCCAAGGCCTTCCTAGCAATGAACAGAATGACTTGGAGTGCTGGGGCTGTGTCCTCACTCTTAATACTGACCAGGATCGGAGCGCACGCTGAGGAGCCACCGAGGGGGTGAAGGCCATAGCACGGTGCTTTCTAGTGGGCCGGGAGCTTATTCCTGATCTTCGCACCATGTGGGCTGGGGAGACAGGCATGGTTTATTACCACCTTTACAGGCAGGGGGCACTGCCCCTGCTTGGATCCCACCCCAGATCTTGTGGCTTTTTTTTTTTTTTTTTCCCCTTAAAGTGTTATTTTATATTTGAGAGAGCAAGCGAGCGTGTGTGATCAGGGGAGGAGCAGACAGAGAGAGAGGAAGACACAGAATCTGAAGCAGACTCCAGGCTCTGTCTGAGCTGTCAGCATGGAGCCTGACCCAGGGCTCGAACTCATGAACTGCAGGCTCATGACCTGAGCTGAAGTCGGATGCTTAACCGACTGAGCCACCCGGATGCCCCTTGTGGGCTCTGGATTCCTTGTTCTTTCTACCGCCCTAGGCTGCTTGGACATCCCGTGCTGCAGCCCCTCCTGACAGCTGGGTTAGTGATTGGCTCTTACAGCCTGAATTCACTTTGTGAGTTCTCCAGCTGTGTTAGTTTGCTAGGGCAGGCCGTAACAAAGTACCACAGACTGGTGGCTTAGAACAACAGAACATTATGGTGTCAGAGATCTGGAGACCGGAAGTCCAAAATCAAGGCGTGGATGGCATTGGTTCGTTCTTCAGGGGCTGTGTGGGAAGGGTCTGTTCCAAGCTTCTCTCCTTAGCTTGAAGGCCTCCTTCCCCCTTTGCCCCTTCACATCATCTTCCTTCTTTGTCTGTTTTTGTGTCAAATGTCCTCTTTTTATTAGGACACCAGGATCCCCTAATGACCTCATTTTAACCAGATTCCCTCTGTGACGACTCTGAGTCCAAATAGGGTGCAAGTAAGGTCACATGCTAAGATACTGGGGATCTGGACTCCACATTTTTTTTAGGGGGTGGGAGGCTACAGTCAACTCATAAAGTAAGCCTAAAGATGCTGTGCACATGGGCTTGAGAGGTGGGCTACTCAAGGGTTGGGTCACCCCTGGGGACTCTGGGCATCCCTCATAAGGACCCACAGATGGAAGCATGGGTAGGCGGAAGCTGACTTGGGTCCCTCCGGTACAGTCTGGGACTGTGGGTCTATTTTGGCTTCTTCCTTAACACAGGCGCCCTGGCTGCTCCAGGGAGTGGGAGAGCTAGGGAATTGGCCCCTTGTGATTTTGGTTATGGCTGTGGCCATTTTTACTTGGTCTGTTTAAAAAGATTCTAGAGTGGTGGTTCCCAAGTGTGAATGTGCAGCTGATCCCAGGAGGAATTTGTGAAACTTTTTTTATTGAATCAGCATCTCTTGGGTTCTTAACAGGCACCCCAGGTGATGCTGATGAAGGTGGGCCACATTTTGAGAAACGGTGACCCAGAAAGAACCCTCTCCTGGGCATGATTTATGACTGTTTGTGTGGGACCTTAGAGACCAAGCCCAACACTGAACAATTTAGAAACTTATCAAGGCAAGAGCCCTCTGGATATTGGTTTAGCTCAATTTTTTTTTTAATGTTTTGTTTTTGAGAGAGAGAGCGAGCATGAGTGGTGGGGGGGAGGGACAGAGAGAGAGGGAGACACAGAAGCAGGCTCCAGGCTCTGAGGTGTCAGCACAGGGCCCGACGTGGAGCTCGAACTCACAACCCGTGAGATCGTGACCTGAGCTGAAGTCGGAGGCTTAAATGACTGAGCCACACAGGTGCCCCGGTTTAGCTCAATTTTGAATAGTACATACAAAAATTGCTGCCTATAGGGTTATTCCATCCAGTTTTTCTTCAGTTGGTTGAATGTTTGATAAATATACATTGTTATAAGAGTCAGAAATATGTAAAATTATGAATGATATGTAGGTGTGCTTAAATGAAGTGTTTTTAAAAAAGGCTTAAAAACTTTCAAACACACTGGATGTTTTTTCCCACTAAATATTCTATTTTTAATGATAAAATATTTTAAATACACAAAAACCTAGAATAATAATATATCCAACAGCTACTCATCAGGGTCATGTTTTTAAAAACTCCCTGATGTGGCCATTGAGTGCAATGATTACAGATAAGGGAGGGACTGTGGTCTTATCTTGTGCTAAATGTGTGTTTTACTAATGATGTTTCTTGTCTTGTTAGTGGAGAGAAAATAATCCATAATTTGCTAGTGTGGCACAAATTAGTTGCTTTGGTACTTGTGGAAAAACACATCAGAGGTGAATGTATTTGTATATGCTCATGTCTACCTATTAATTTGCCTTGCTTATCAAGGATATTGAGTGTTTCATATAGGCAAAGTGCATTGGATATGCAGCATCTGTGTACCTAAGACAATGCGGTTTCAAGAAGGAAATGCTACCTGTTACCCTTCGCCCTACTCCCCTCCCCAGCCTACCTGCCTTTTTTGCCTTCCTCCTTTTTCTCCCCTTACTGGGTCTATATTTTGCTTGTTCTGAATAAGAAGGCAGTGTAGGTCAGTAGTTAGAAGTTCAGTCTTTGGAGTTAGGATACAGGGCTCCTGTCTGGATGGTAACACCTCCTCATGGTGACACCGGGGTGGGGGTGGGGTGGGGTGGGGAGAAGGCTGGGTGTTCACAGCATTCATGGCACAGGTATGATAACAGAACCATCATTCAGAGGCTTGTTGGGGGCCACATGAAGTAATATGTGAATAGCGCATGCAGAGCAGGACTCCTGCCCAGCCATATTCACATTCTCAGGGGCTCTCATTCTGCTTCTGCCCACCCCCTCCTGGGTGTCCCAGCCTTTCATACACTTCTGTGTGTGCTTCTCAGGTCCCCTGGTGAAAACCATGGCTCCCTCTTCCCCTCTCCCAGAGCACTGTCATTTCACTCTTTCTTGGCTCTGGGTATGAGTGGACCCGATGGGAGAGGTGTCTGTCTCCCTGTCAGTGTGGAGCAGGATTTTCTTTGTGTCCTCTCTTCCTCTCTCTCTCTCTCTCTCTCTCTCTCTCTCTTTCTCTCTCTTTTAAAGTTTATTCATTTATTTTGAAAGAGACAGTGACAGCACCAATGGGGGAGGGGCAGAGAGAGGGAGAGAGAGAGAGAGGATTCCAAACAGGTTCCACATTGGCAGCACAGAGCCCAACGTGGGGCTCGAACTCAGAAAACTGAGATCATGGCCTGAGCCAAAACCAAGAATTGGACGCTCAACTGACGGAGCCACCCAGGAGGAGCCCAATACAGCCACAGTGCAAACGCTGCCTGAATTGAATAGAGTTGAATTGCACTAGCATCTCTGATGTTGTTGTGTTGCAAATACTGTCCTCTAAATACTATATAGAGAATTCTGTCTTCTTTGTTTACTCGTACTTTTTGGCACTAATTTCCATTTGGTTCTCTTTCCCCTTGTGCTTATCCTTGCCCAACAGACACTGCTTATTATGACAGCCTTTCAAGGGCACACCACCTTATTCTGTTTCTGCCAGCTCTCTTTCTGAAGGCCGCCCTGGCATGGCCCAAACTTTAAGACAACTTTTCCTTTCTCCCTGCCAATTTTAGAATCTTTCTGCTCAACATCATCTGATAGAGATTTGGGCCCAAGTAAAATGAATGTTGTATGATTTTCCCTGTAATTTTAGATCCCTGAATACTGCTCTTGGCCAGCTACTCTATTCCCTGTGGCTTTTTCACTGCACCACATTTGAGTAATATTGTTGGCACGGGTGTAAGTAAACAGTTTGCGAAATGTCGTGTTTTGTAAATTAGGAGATGGATGGGCTGGGTTTGGAATACATGCTGTTGGTTCTGCTGGACCAGAAGAGAGATGAGTGTGGTGGATGGATGGGAAGATGAATTTGCAGAAAGTGTTGCTGATCCAGAGCTGACGTGGTCCACTTTGCTGAGCTGATAGAACCAGTTATTCACAGGTGAGAACTACCTGGAAGGATGTATTTTGGTGATGAATGAAGAGAAATTCCTCACAGAGGAGATAGTTCCTCAGAGGTGAGAACAGCTAGCACAGAGACCCTAGGGGACAGATCTGGCCTGGTACAGGGACCTAGGAGTGAGTGAGGGCCAGAATGATAGGCCATCAGGGGGCTACAGCTCTATCCCAGTCAGGTATCGTAGGCTGTGTAAGGCCACAGATAACACAGGGGACTTATAAATGCAAGTGGATTTTATTGTTAAGGAATGAAACACAAGACAGATTTGTTTTTTGCAGGCCTTCTTTGAAGGCACGGACAAAGAATGGTTTCGATTGAAAATTCAGTCACCTTTATTGCTGTTTTTTTTTTTTTTTTTAATTGATGAGAAAAACTGCACATCCAACAATGAAGTATCCAAGGCCAGGTACACAAATGATCATTGTAGCCTGTCCGCCTGCACTGTGCCCAGATTGCCAGACCAGCCCTGTGTTCTGGTAGACAAAGGTGACAGATGCTTTCCCCAGAGCCACAGGCCAAGACTTAGGATGAAAGCTTGAGGGTTAAAAAAAGAAAAGCCTCTGGTTGCTGCTGTGTTAAGAGGCAGATTAGCAGGGACCCTCATATGGTTCTAAATAAAAAATAAAATGTTAAATCCTTTAAAAATGAAAGCTAAGAATCCCTCTCTGGTCACCATGGAAAATTCCAGAGAGCAGTTAGGAAATGTTAAATTCAGAGCATAAAACTTTTGGAATACACCTGAATGCTGTTCTGAGGTTTTGTTCAACTCCGCCCCCTGCCGCCCCATCTAATTTCACAGATTGTGGGGTGAGCCTGAGGTAGGGACAAAGGCCACATCTTCTGGGCCTTTTGGGCAGTCACTCAGTGACTCTGTGCGATTTTGTTCCCATTTGTAAACAAGGTTAATAGCACTCATTGGCTACACCTCCCATTTTGTGGTAAATATCCAATAAAATGAGGTTCGTGACGATGCTTCTCAAAAGAGCTATAAAAACACGTGTTGATTTATTAATAAGGTTTTGTGAAATGTTTTCAGCGGGCGAATTTCCTTCTATAATGTGTTGGTATATTTCTTGTCTTGAAAAGTAGAATGCTTAATGTATTCCAGTGGGTTTTGATGATTACAGGTCTGTGTCTCAGGTCTTTATATGGCTGGTGCCATTATGCCGATGGTTTATGGTCTCTGGGGGAATGGGCTGCAAGTTGGTTTGAAAGTAAACAAAAATACCTAAATCCTCACTTTAATCCCTGCCCCCTCCCCCCCACAGGTGACTTGGTTTATCCTCCTAAAAGTAGAGGGTAGGCAAAGACCAGAATCCTTCCAAGAGGGCTATGTTTCTTTCTTAACTGTGGTAGTGAAAAGGTTATGTTAAGTTAGTCTAAAATTTCCTAGTAATTAGAGGTGAAATAATACAGACAGTAAGTACATTAAAGGCAGGGACCCTGGTTTTGTTTTACTTTTTATCCATTAGGAAGTTGGCATACACATCAGTTCTCTGTATACAGTAGACCCCGCAGTAAGGTTTCCTGATTAATAAGCATTACAAGTCACATTTGTTTCTGAGGGAAAGACCAGCTGAAATTCATTCAAATCAGTGGCTACTGGGATGATGTTATTAAGCACTTCCTTTTGTATGAGAGAATGTATATTGCAGCACATCTTCCGGTGGAACCATTTTTAATGCTCAGTTTGAGCGTTAGAGGCTCTTTCTTTGGTACAGTTGCCCCATTCTGTCCAACAGTATAGACTGCTTGAATGGCACTTCATAAACCTAGAGGCTCTCAAAGTGTGGTCCCTAAATCAGGGATTGCAGCATCACCTGGGAACTTATTAGAAATGCAGATTCTCAGGCCATATCCTAGACCTGCTGAATCAGAAACTAGGCATGGGGTCCAGCGCTCTTTTTTTTTTTTTTAAGGTATATTTATTTATTTAGAGACAGAGTGTGCAAGTAGGGGAGGAGCAGAGAGAGAGGATGAGACAGTCTCAAGCAGGCTCCGCACTGTCACTGAAGACCCTGATGGGAGGCCTGAAGTCATGAATTATGAGATCATGACCTGAGCCAAAGCCCAACGCTTAACCGACTGAGCCACCCGGGTGCCCCCCCCCCCCCCCCCGCCCCGCCCCAGCATTCTGCGTTTTAATGAGCCTTCTAGGCAGTGCTGATGCAGGTATGGTTTGGGAACCATTGCTCTAGCTAAACCCACCCCTCCTGCTTTTCAGTATGCTGCCACACATCACATGTAGAGAGAGGAGGGGTGGAGGGAAATTGGTTCCCTTAAGTTCCAGGCATTAGGGGCTAGAAGCTTGTTTTCTCCTCCTTCCTGAGGGCATGGAGCAGTCCCCTAGGCTCAGATGGGAACGTTGTAATCTGAGCCGTGCACGTTACTACACATTCTGTGTGCACGAGTGCTGAGGAGACCCAGGGAAGCCATTTTGCCATTCAGTGAATGTGAGTTTTGTACCCTTGGGACTTTCTAGTTCTGTCCTGTTCTAATGTGGAAGCCTTCACAAGCTGGAACTCCCAGGGGTGACCCGTGGCCCTGGTTTTCACAAGCACCTAGCAACTGATCCACACGGAGGCTTGAGGACGCTGGGTTTAAGGTGGGTATACTGGGACAAAAGATGTGACAGGCCAGGAATGACGAGAAACGTATTACCCAATTAATAAAAGTAACAGGAGTGAATGTGACATTTTGTTTTGGAGGCAGGTGCCATTACTCGTTTCCAAGGTAGTGCAAAAGTGAAACGAAGAGAAGCTCTTGTCCAGAACATGCCCTCAGCGTTGGCAGGGACAATGCTTTCTTGTGTGAGGATGAGGAAGTTCAGATGGAGAAGGGATGAGGTGGTGTTGCTTGGCCATTCCTTGGGGTCCTGCTGACTCAATCCTGCACGTTGCTGAAGGAATGCATCAGATGTTTGGAAACAGCCCAGTTAAGAATTTCAGCAATGACCCACACTTTATTAGATGTGTTTTTAGGAAAGGAATTGCCTGTTACAAGACTAGAAACCTTTGTAGAAAGAGCTGAAGAAGGAGTTGCTTTGGTTGTCCTGTGAAATAGGGAATTTTTTCCCCATTACGTATCTTTTTTCTTTCTGCAAAATAAATGAACACAAAGATACTTTACCTGAATATTGAAGAAAAAGTAGGTGTTTAAAAAATACCTATTTCCTTTCCAAGTAGAAAGATTTTTTGGGGAGGGGTGAGGAGTAAGGCTTAGTTAAATCATCTGTTTTTGTGGTAGTAGTTCTACCTGCTTAAAAGTAGATATTTTATCTTTTCCCAATGCGAGCAAATTTTTTGCGTGCTACTTTTGATAAAGCACCCAAATGTTTATCCTGTAGACAAAGCCACTATTGGATGCTGCTCTGTGGAGCTCACGGTCCAGTGGAAGGCCAGTAGGACTACAGCACTAGGATTGTGGCTGATATGCCTTTGTCTAATTCTCTCCCATTGAGTCAGGGCAGAACCCGTAACTTCTAGCGAACAGAATATGGCGAAAGTGTTGGGATGTCACCTCCTTGGTTATGTTATGTTGTATAAGACTCCCTCTTAGCCGACTGGAGTGAGACATCTTGCTGGCTTGGAAAAAGCAACTGCCCATTGTATTTGTGGCTTGCCTGTGGACCAAGCCACGTGGCAGGAAACTGGGCAGTCTGTCACTGGTAGGCAGGATGAAGCTGGAGCCCTCAGTCCTACAGCCACAAGGAAATGAATTCCGCCAACAGCCTGAATGACTTTGGAAGTAGAGTCTTACTGAGCTGAGCCCCAGATGAAACTGCAGCCCGGTGGATCCTTGATTGTAGCTGCTTGAGACCCTGAAGCAGAGGACTCACCTATTCTGTGCTCAGACTGTTGACTCATAGAATCTGTGAGGTAATAAATGTATGTTGTTCTTCTTAATTTTTTTTTTTTTTTTTTTTTTTTTTTTTTTTTTTTTAGAGAGAGAGAAGGTGCATGTGAGCAGGGGAGAGGGGCAAAGGGGGAGAGAGAGAGAGAATGAGAGAATGAGAGAGAGAGAGAGAGAGAGAGAGAGAGAGAGAGAGAATCCCAAGCAGGCTCCATGCTGTCAGTACACAGCCCGATGCAGGGCTTGATCCCGTGAACTGTGAGCCAAAACAAGAATCGGATGCTGAACCGATTAAGCCACCCAGGCACCCCAAATGTGTGTTGTTCTAATTTCTTGAGATGGTGATGACTTCTTAGACATGAAAAGGAAATCAATACAAGGAAGAATGTGTAGATCCTAGAAGGGTGGCTCAGACCCAAGCCTTATCCATCCATTCTAACAAGCACCTAGTGAAACCATTCTGTGTGTTGGATGCTTTCTGAGCCCCGGAAGTAGGAGATAGGAATAAAACACAGTTGTATCTTCTGGTAGCTCCCTGTCTGGAGCAGTTGGGGTTCAAAGGAGGGACACGGCTCTCCCTTGGGGAGAAATTAGAGTAGGAATTGTTTGAAATGGATTTTGAGTACAGATACAATTTGGACTTGGGAATCTGGTGGCAAGGCCATTCAGGTGATGGATGGTGCTGACTTCATAGTGTGGTTAGAAAAGGTGTTCTCTTTTTTTTTTTTTAATTTTTTTTTCAACGTTTATTTATTTTTGGGACAGAGAGAGACAGAGCATGAACGGGGGAGGGGCAGAGAGAGAGGGAGACACAGAATCAGAAACAGGCTCCAGGCTCTGAGCCATCAGCCCAGAGCCTGACGCGGGGCTCGAACTCATGGACCGCGAGATCGTAACCTGGCTGAAGTCGGACGCTTAACCGACTGCGCCACCCAGGCGCCCCAAAGAAAAGGTGTTCTCCAGTTTGGAGGGCTTGGATTTGCTTTAACCACAAAGCTTTACTGAAGATAAAAGAATGATAAGGTACAATCATGGATTAAAGTGGTAAGCTCTGTGGCCAAAGTAGACAACATCAAATTTTAAGAACAATAAAATTACTGATCATAACGTCTCTGATAATTCTTTCCCTGATAAGAAAGAACGTTCCCTGATAAGAACGTCTTCTGATAATTCAGTTGTATCATTGGATCATAAAACCAGATTGTCAAAGTAGTCCTGAATAATTTTCTTCTAAGGCATTTGTTCTATGGTGATTTTTCCTTTCGAGGAGGATTTGAGGGTAAAGGATGTTCTGTTTTTAGCTTTTAGCTGAGGGCACTCAAGGGAGGTCCATCAAAGACCCTCCCCAAGGATGCCATTTACAGCAAGTACTTACCATGTTTCAGGGCAGTGTCAGTGATAGGTGGCTCTATACACAGCCGTGAGTTCCTAAAGATGTCAGTCCAAAGAGGGCTGGTGTACCTTGTGTCCTGTGTACCCGGACAGGCACAGAACTGTCTGCTTCAGTGCTATTACTGTTGATCATCTCATTGTGCTGATATCACAAGTGGTTTTGTCGAGTCTTTTTTTGGGAGATTGGAATACATTTCACTTCCTCCTTCAATCTCTCTTGACATTTCTCATCACTCAGCTTGATAGTAGAAAGCTTGGCTTTGAAGGGCCTTCTGATTTTGTGATCTTGTGGAATCTTCCCTCCTCGTGGGTTTTAGAAGGAAAGGAGACTGGCACATGGCTCAGCTTCACCTGTAGCAGTGGTCCTCACTTGTGGGGCCAGGGAGAGGGAATGGAAGGGACTTCCTCGGTCACGTCAAGTTTTCTGAGCCTTTCGTTTTGTAGGAGGGTGGTAAGGGCCAAGTGAGGAACCGACTTTCCCAGGCTCTGTGGACGTTGATGGCCTGCCTTTACAAAAAGGGCTTTAAAAAATTCTGCCTAGTATTCCTTAGGGTTTGAAAATAACGTGTAAGGCACATTTTAAACCTACTTGAAAGAACAGTGCTATGCAAATATTGACAATAATTAGTCCTGTATTTTGGAGAGGAGAAATCACTTGAATGTTGTGAAAATAACACTGATTTAAGTATTGGTGTTAAACCAGTGTTGTGAAAATAGCACTGATTTAAGTATTGGTGTTAAACACAAAGCTGTTTTTAGCTGGATCTCAGAGTGCCCCTCTTTTTGTACAAGGTGTCCCCTGCGGATCTTTGGGTCTTCCAGTCCCAGGTGACACAGGGCCATGCACTGAGGCCTTGAGGTGCTTCACAAGGCTGACACATGATGGCTGCACAGATTACAGATTACTTTGGGTAACCCCCACAACAAGCCAGTGATGAGCTACCATTTAACCTCCATTTTTGCAGATGAGAAAACAGGTTTGGAAGGGTTAGGTTCTTGCGGCAGGTCTCAGACCTAGATGGAGCCCCTCTTCATCTCTGCCTCAGAGAGGCCTTCAGTCTAAAGGCCATGGATGGCGCTTGGCCTAGTTTAGAGACCCTGCCATGCCTAGAGACATTTCTCTGGGAAATGTGCTACGGGTTCTCACTGGGATTATAGGGTTACACGTTCTTCCTTTCTCATGGAGTTGAGCGAGGCTTCCTTCCTTTAAGCAAACATGTATATAGTTGTCCCCAGAAACATGAAGAACCTTCTTAAGAGCTGGCCTTCTTGTTCATGGTTAAATGCCCTGGGGGGAGGCCTTCTTTCTCTCTAGGTTCCAGGCCTCAGTGGGGTGGCTGGGGCCCTGTACACGGGTGTGGAGATGTTTGGGGGACACCCTGTGTAACTCTCCAGGGACATTTCTTGTTTCTTTTCTGGAAATCTCAGGGAAGATCTAGGTATTCTCTTTTCCAGCCCTTCGATTCCTGCTTCTGACTGGATTCTTTTCTCCTTCCCACACCTCTAAGCTTCTCTACCCATCTGTTTCTGAAAGAAATAGCTAATTTGAGACTTTCTGAGGGCATTTTCCACTATTAGTTGCAGGTGCAGAAAGATGCCTTCTTATTTCCTCTGACTAGTACATGGTAGGCACTCAAATATTTTTTGAATTAATTAATGAGTGAATCTTGCCCATCTTACCTTGTTGGGTCAGTTAGGTGAGTCTTGTAAACGTGGAAGATTGAATCATTCATCCATACCTTTGAGGGGATTCCAGACTCTCAGCAGCTGGGGCAGAGGATTAGCTAGGGCTTTTAGGATGATATTGGGGAGGTGATGGATTGACTGGAGGATAGTGCAGAGGTGGCTAAGGTCAAATAGAGTGGGTGTCTGTAGGATGTGGTAGGAGAGAAGGTGGACCAGAAGTCATTTTAGGCAGGACCCTTTGGCTGTAAGTGAAAGATACACAGACCAGCTACAGGAAAAGCTGTTTACTGCCAGATAACCGGGGGTCCTAAGGTTTATGCTGGCTTCAGTCCTCATTGGACTCAGGGGTTTGAATCATTAAATCAGGACCAAACCAGTGGTACTGGTACATCATTTGCAGGTGCAAAATTAAAATGTGGGAACCATTGTTAAAAAATAGCATTAGGTTGGGGCACCTGGGTGGCTCAGTCGGTTGAGCGTCTGACTTCGGCTGAGGTCACGATCTCGCGGTCTGTGAGTTCGAGCCCCGCGTCGGGCTCTGGGCTGATGGCTCGGAGCCTGGAGCCTGCTTCCGATTCTGTGTCTCCCTCTCTCTCTGCCCCTCCCCCGTTCATGCTCTGTCTCTCTCTGTCTCAAGGATAAATAAATGTTAAAAAAAAATTAAAAAAAAATAGCATTAGGTTAAGTATTACCTATTAATAGTTTCCAAGCAAGAATAATAATAACGAAGTGTAAATCCTACATTTGACCATTTTGGGAACTGCTGTGTTGATCCAATAGTTATTATGCCCACCAATATTCTATTCACATGCAATTGACAGAGGTCTGGCCAGTTAACTCACCGTCTCTTCTGTCTATTGGGTTGTATGATCTCATGGTATTCTATGGGACGAGAGTGCTTCTAGAGCTCACCCTGAATTTTCAAATTTCAACCCACTGATGACTATTTGTATCAGATCATATGGAGACAAAAAATACATTTTTTGTAGTGTGATTTTAGTTTCATTAACCTTTCTATAAAGTTCTCACGGAGTTCCATTTAAAAATGTCACTTAGAAACAGATCAAGTGAGTTTCCCAAAGCTTAACGCTTTTGGGTTGGAGTTGTATTATCCTTTACTATTTACTTACATGTTTACACAAAGACTGGTATCTGGGTCATTAACCACATTTTCATAGATCTGGATGCTTGAATACCCTTTCTGAGGACTGTTGTAGAAACTGTTACATAACTGGAGGTGTGTGTGGGAGGGATCCACAGGTTACCTGCTCTGATTCATAGCACAGCACTGCAGAATGGCTGTGTGGGTCAAGTTCTGTTTCATTAGTAAATTTTATGACTCAGTTTGCTATTATGATTCTACCTGTCTGTGCAGTATTTTCATCTGGGTGGGAGACAGTTTAAATTAAGCTTTTGGGTGCATGTAAGAGTTTTCCACAGAGAGCTCAGTCGCCCCTGGAACTGTGGAAGGCTTTCAGGCACTGTCCTTTCTGTCAGGAAGCACGGGCCTTTGTTCATTCTTCTCAGTGGACGGCTCATCCCTCACAGATAAACAGTTTATTTTCGGAGATTATAATAGATACTCCCCCTGGCTCAAAGTGGGATTACATAGTTAAGAAAGATAGCTGTAGCAGATTTTTGAAAGTGTGATGACAAGCTTTTGACTTGAGAAGAAGAAAGTGTTTATTTTCTTTTGCTTGAATTTGTTATTCATTCCGCTTTTTATCTCCTGTCACAGAACTTGTGGCTGAAAGTTACAAAACAAAGGTGACCTCATATTAGTTTATCTTTGTTTATAAATACTTGCCCACATCAGTACCTGCAACCAGAGGATTCAAGCCAGTACGTCTTCTAAATGGACCTCAGGTGTCAGGAATTGCATGAACCACATATCCTTTGGTCCATCACACATTATCATTACTTGCAGACAAACCTTTATGACTCTAATGGCTTAACTCTTCTTTCTTGACTTGTAGCTGTATAATTTAACTTTTCATTAAAGTGTGCAAAGCAGTCGCCACCTGAATTGTGTAAATATTAGGCTGGCTTTTGGTGGATCTCGAAAATGTTTTAAAATCACACGTAAAAGGAAAATGAGAAAAATAAGGGCTTGGGATCAGAGGATGAACTCATTGGCTTCTTTGACTTTTTATTGTTGCACAACTTCAGGGTTAAGTGACATTGATGCTTGGCTGAGTGACATGGGGTAAGGTTTCAGGGAACTGTTTTCAGTTGTTACAACATGACCGTGTGTGCTCGTCCTCTCCAGTGGGCGTCCTGACAACAGGAATGGGGTGGCTAAGACTCATATTTGGAAATGATCTAGGAAGTCAGACATCTAATTCAGCTACCCCATCCCTGTTCTAACCCAGGAATCTTCCAGGCACTTCTAGCACAGGCCATTTAGCCTGTAATTGAATCGTAGAGACAGGAAGCTCACTCCTTCCTGACCACCCCTTTTATTTTACAGACCACTTCAAATGTGAAGAATAAAATTGATTTTTGTGGAGCTGAAACATGCTTCCTTATAACTTCCATTCATTTGCTAGAGTTAGTTTTTTTCCTTGTAGATGACAGAGTCCTCACGTGTATAAATTTTGGAAGAGGTAAGATGGTTGTGTCTTGTTTATGACTTTTTTTTTTTAATTTTTTTCAACGTTTATTTATTTTTGGGACAGAGAGAGACAGAGCATGAATGGGGGAGGGGCAGAGAGAGAGGGAGACACAGAATCTGAAGCAGGCTCCAGGCTCTGAGCCATCAGCCCAGAGCCTGACGCGGGGCTCGAACTCACGGACCGCGAGATCGTGACCTGGCTGAAGTCAGACGCTTAACCGACTGCGCCACCCAGGCGCCCCTTGTTTATGACTCTTAATGCTTTCTCAGTTCATGATATCTCAGTTGATGCTATCAATCTTGATAACACTGTAGAACATCTGCTCAATTTAGCAAGTACTGGTCGAGTGTCAGTCGTTATGTGAAGCTCCATCAGTGCTGGGGTGGAAGACCTTTGTGGGGCACAAAGATAACTTGGTTCCTACCTTTCAAGAGTATGCTACGGTGTGAAATGGATCAGAAAAGCACGTGGTTGGATACAAGAGAGGAACCATGTGTCACTGGGGTCTAAAGGAGAGTGACTGATCTCAAACTGAGCTGTGTTAGAAAAGTTCCAGAGTGGGATCTGGAGGGAATTAAGATAGGCGTAAGTTGGTTTTGGAGGCTGAGTCTGGGAGTAGGTCATTCCAGGCCGAGACCAGTGTGAACAAAAGCCCAGGGGTGGGAACCATAGGTTGTGCCCCAAAGTGGGGGAGGGTTTCTATTTGCTCAGGTTACGGGATGCCTAAGGGAGGCAGGGGTGAAATGGTAGGTTGAGCCAAGAGCCGGGAGAAGCTTGATTCGCCACCTCACTTGTTCGTCCTGCAGCCCCATGATTCCGCTGTGAGGCACAGACCTGGGTTTGAATCTGGGAGTTCAGCCTCAGCTGCTGATCCCCAAACGGGGTCTCTGCCCATTGTAAGGACTGCACAAAATGTAAGTGAAGATTTCACCTTGCCTGGTACACAGCAGAGTCTTGGTAAACAGCAGCTGTTAGGGTTTCTGAATTTGACAGGCTTAGAGAAGCTGGGGGTGGACGCCGTGGGGTGCAGGGCAGAGTTGGGGTGGGGGAAGCCACTTCAGGGGCAGTGCTCCAGGTTAGAAAGAAAGGTGTAAATGAAGCAGAGGGAGCAGAGGCATGGATTGAGGGGGAAGAGTCAGATTTCATGTTTTGGGCGGGGAGAGAAGTCTTTTCAGCTTTTTGTGGGGGAAGGAGGTAGGCAGGAAGGCTGCATTGGTTGTTGGGTGTGCTGCAGTGGAGGATCCCTCCAGGTGGAGAGAGTCTGGGCCTGAGGGGTGAGCTGAGCAGTGGGGAGAGTCAGTCCAGTCCTGCACAAGAGGATCCAGAACCTAAAAGGGGCTAATTTGAAAGCAGAGAAAGGAATGAATTGAAGGGACACAGTGAAAGGAAAATTGGCGGAGACAGTCTGATAGATGATTCCCGGTGTCTTAAGAGTTCTCAGGGAAAACCCAACACAATTGTCACATTGTTTTTACACACACACACACACACACACACACACACACACACACACAGTTCAATCCAAACACCATCTATTATTTAGGCCTGTTAGTTTCCTCAGAAAAACCCTTCAGGAAATCCTCTGCTCTCCTAGAGAATGTGTCTATATTTAGAAGACTTTTAGAGAAAGCCTATTGTTAAATTTTCGTTTACTGGCTAATCACTAAGAGACTGTAGAAATGTAAATCACACGGCTATACAGAGTGGGCAGTGGGAAGAAAGCTGCCTTTTTTGTTCTTTTGAAGACTGTGAAGTGAAAACATGACTCAGTCTTTTGTGACCCCATGGAACCCAAGAAGGGTGGCACTGGCAGGGGCCACAGGGGCCCCCTTGTGTAAGGGGGAGGAAACTGACGCCCAGAGCATTGTGACTGGTCCAGGGTCACACAGCTCATTCGAGGCAGAGCCTGCAGCCTGATACTAAGCAATCCTGCTGCTTGAAGTAACCCATTCTTTCCAGGCCAGGACCTTTGGGCCACATTCCTAAGTGGGTGGCCCTGACACAGGGGTCTTCAATGAGGAGCTCGCGCGCGCGCGTGTGTGTGTGTGTGGTGTATGGGGTTATCCAGGGACTGTTCAACTACAGTGCTTAACAGCTGGATTGTGGGAAAGGACAGTGGGCTTTCACGAATGATTGTGGCTATGCCCTCATAATTGTTAGAAGAGCTTTCTAACAAGTATTCCATGGAGGAAAGTGCTAAACATGAAGTCAGAACTTGTCTTTGGAAGTCTTTCAGTAGAAGCTAATATCCACATGCTCAAGTTAACAATAGTCAACATTCACTGAGAACTGACTGTGTGCCTGGCACAGGTCTGCTTGTATTCTAGGGATTTTATCTCATGTTATGCTCTTCGTGTCTTTATGAGACAGGTACAATCACGATACTGATTTTATAGATTAGAAAAGTGAGGCCAGAGAGAGTGTAGGTAACCTGTCCAAGGTGACACAGCCAGTGAGTGGTAGAGCAGGATTACCCCCATGTATTTGGGTCCAGAGCCTGCACGCTCATTCTGTGCTAGTGGTTCTCAACCTTTGTTGCACATTAGAGTATCTTGGGAAGATTTTAAAAATCCCAGTTCTCTGGCTACCTCCCATGTTAGTTGAATCAGATTCTCTGAGGGGTAACACCTTGCATGAGTATTTTTTTTTTCATGTTCAATGTTTTACATCCGTCTCAGTATCAACGTACCATACAAAATCTGCCTGCCAGCCTAGGTGGGCAGGCAGGAGTGGGGATTTTGCAGGTAATGTAGAAAACCGGGGCCCTCATTAGTATTTTTTTAATGTTTATTTTTTTGAGAGAAAGTGCACGAAAGAGCGGGGGAAGGGTAGAAAGAGAGGGGGACAGAGAATCTGAAGCAGGCTCCTTGCTGACCACAGAAAGCCCAAGGTGGGGTGCAAACTCTTGAACTGTGAGATCATGATCTGAGGCAAAGTCGGATGCTTAACCGACTAAGCCACCCAGTTGCCCCATGAGTACTTTTTTTTTTTTTTTTTTAAAGCTCTGCAGATGATTTCAACTGGGCAAGGTTGAGAACCACTGATGGATGCCATAGCTGGTCAAGTTAGTGTAGGGCAATGCTTTTCAAATTAACATGTGTAGGAATCTCCTGGAGGTCGTGTTATAATGCAGACTGTGATCCAGAAAGTCTGAGGTGGGCCTGAGATACAGCATTTCTTACAGGTGCCTAGGTGATGCTCTCTTACTGCTCTTTGAGTTTCCTTTATTGGCTGAGGTCCCTTCCAACTCTAGGATCTTATGGCTCTGCTGTCAGAACTGTCATGTGTTTGTGATCCTACTGAGTGTCAGCCCTCTGCTAAGTATATTGTACACATTATCTCCTGTCCTCTCCACAGCCTCCAAAGGAGATCCCATTTTTCCCATTTCAGAGATGAGGAAATTGAGGCCTGTTGAGTTTAGCCAGAATCCTAATTTGAGTCTTCTGAATCTAATACCTGTGTGATTAACTACTATGTTATGTTGCTTTCCCTGATATGTATAGATGTTGTTCCCAAGAAGAGCTTCTATGGCATTTTCTAACCCCATGGAAAGGCTTCCAGGAGACTAGTTACTGGGAACTTTTCTGGTTCCAAGCGCCTTGCTCTTTTTTCCTTGTGGTGGGCCTGGTAGTGGCTTATGAGAAAGCATCTTAGGTGTGCAGTGGTGGTACTTTATTATGAAGTGACGTTCAGACTCTGTTTCCAGTAAAGTTTGCCGTCAGTCCCAGAAATGCTTATTGCATTTGCAAGATGCAAATTCTAGACCTGAGTGTGGTCCCTGGCCTAGTGAACCACACTAGGCCCTTGGGAAGCTTGTTGAACTGTGTTTCTTGAGCTCCTTCCTCAGATTCCTATGGATTAGGCCTGGTGACCTGTTTTTGAAAGTTCCCCAGACTGTTTTGATGTACACTGATATTTAAAACCATGGTCTTCATGGTTCTCAAAATGGGGTTTCTGGGCTATCAGCATAAGCATCACCTGAGAACTCGTTAGAAATGCAAACTTTGGGGCCCTACTCCAGACAAATGGAATTAGAAATGAGAGTGGTGGGTCTGGTAGTCTGTTTTAACAAGTCCCCCAGGTGATTTTAAAGTTTGAGAACCACGTGATCCTTGTCCTCAAGATGTGATCCATGGCCCAGCATCATTGGTGAGTCTGCTGGAAATCTGGGGCCCCAGGCTCTACCTTCACCAACCGAATCAAAATCTTCATTTTGATGAGATCTGTACATAGTCACATTTGAGAAGCTCTGCTCTGGATAGGGGTTTTCTTCCCTGATTGTGCATCATAATCCAAGAGGCCTTTAAAACATACCAATGCCCTATCCCCACCCAAGGCAGTTGAGGCAGAATCTGTGAGGTTGGGCGGGGCCTAGATATGTAGTTAATAAAATTTCTCAGGTGATTGTAATGGAGCAGCCACGGCCCACCATTGTGGTGGTGGCATTATTTCACTGGTGCCTAGTTGTCTGCAGTCCCGTTCTCATGCTTAAGGGATAAGACTGAAAAGGAGTGAGGGCCCCAAGCATGCCTCCTTCCTGCTCCCAGAATGTGACTGGACATCCAGGCTCTGGAAGTCAAGGCACAGGGACTGGCCAAGAGGACTCCGTGCCTGAAGAGATCAGGAAGGATAAGTTCTCTTGATATTTTCAGGTAAGAGCATGAGAGATTGAAAGAGATTGGGTGGGGGAGATGGATAGACCATACCCTTTGGTGCGGGCTGTGGAAATAAGGGGGATGGAGTCTGTTCCCTGGCTTCAGGCTACAGGGCTTCTCACACCTGATGCACATTCGAACCACCCTGACTCTGCAGATCCCTGGGCTCTGGAGAGCCAGTGTCACTAGGGCTTGGAAAGGGCCCCAAAATATGCAGGGTTAACAAGCTCCTCCAAATGATTCTGATATAAAACCTCAGGGCCCTCATCTGAGACACATACTGCTCAGAGGTTCTAATGGGCTGGTCATCAGGATTACCCGGAGAAACTGCAAAATACAGGTCCTCAGGGCTCATCCCCAGCTCTTCTAATTCAGTGGGTCCGGTGGGGCTCAGGAATCAGTGTATTTAATAAGCAGACTCTGCCTTTCAGACTACTCTCAGAAGCCCTCAGGTTTCTCCTGAAGTATGTCAGGGGCTGCCAAGGGGAAGAGGTGAGAGGAGAAGCAAGGTGAGGGAGGAGGGGTGCTCAAACACTCACCCCTGCTTTCTGTTTCATATACTTTCATTGTAAAATTGCATTTGAAGGGAGGATTTAACCTTCTATACAATTTTGAGAACAAGTCATAGCTGCCCATTGATGCAGACTATTCTGAAGTTGGCAGTGTTATTATCTTTCAAGCCACAGGTCAGGACAGTATCTGTGCTTTATGACCACCCATCCTTCCTGTCACTTGACCTTCAATCCCTGAGCTGCCTTGTACTTGGCCTGTGATGCTTACTGTGCAGAATGTCCATGACCCTGGTGATATTATGGGATTGCCAGATTCTGCCTTTTGCCCCAAGTACCATACTACTTGGCAGCTAATGGAATGCTGGTCACCCCAGAGATGCCTTTTGCACAGCTCATGGTACCTTAAGACAAGTGACTCTCAAATATGGCTGTGGCTCTCAAACTTTTTCATGCATCATAATCACCTGGAGTGCCTGGTAGAGCAGATTGTTGGGTTCCACATGTCTGAGGCAGGGCATGAGAACTTGTATTTCTAGTAAGATCCCAGGTGATGTATGCCACTAAGTCCATGGACCACACTTATAGCCCTTGCCTAAGGTTATATAATGTTGATACAGGTGGGGTCTAATTCTCCTCCTACATGTATTTTTTCATTGGGTTGTCCTTCCTTTGGTGTTAAAATATATGAGGAGAGGAAATGTCTTGCCTAAAGAGTAACCAGTAAGTGGAATGAAGAACTCAGTGTAAATTAGGATCTGGCTCAGTCCCGTATGTACTCAGTAGGTTTGACTGGGCTCAGCCACCAAGCTGACAGCGGTCTACTTCATGGTTTCTGCGAAAGTGCACTGCACTGTGTGTTCCCTTGCCACTCGTCATGTAGACTTTGCTAGAAGCGGTTGAGGCAGTGACACGGATCTGCTGATAGCTTCGTGTTGCCCAGGGCTTGGTCAGGTGAGTGTGGCAGAGCGCCACCGAACACTGGTTATCAGAAATGCAGATATTTTCCCCTCCCTGAAATAAGTAGTGAAAGGAAAAAAGTGTCTTGTATTAATGGTCTTTTTAAGGCGTTTCCTCCTACAGTCTCAGACGTTTGTGCAGAGCTGGGTATGGCGGTATGGCAGAGGGACGTGTCCTCCCAGTGGCTTGTGGTCCCTGCCATCTGGTCAGAGGTTGTCATCAGTCACAGGTGGGAAATCCCCCTCGGTCGTTGAATGGTTTGACCAGGCAAATGACTATAATTGTTACGTAAAAAAAGAAATAGCCCTTCAGCTTTTTAACCGTGTAGTGATACAGCTGTGTGGTGGGATAGGTTTAATTTTAGTTTTCAACAGTGCACCTGGGTGACTCCACTAACTAGTCTTGAACAAATGCGAAGCTTTAGTTAATAAGGTAATTACATTTGTGCAGGTGATAGGGCAGGCATCTGTGAGTGGTGAATAGAAAATGTGTGTGTTTAACGTTCAGCGGGGTGGAGTCAGCAAAACCACCTTCTCCTTTTCTGCCCTCCGAGGATGAGTCAGAGCTGTCTGGGAATTAGGATGAGTACTTCCAGCTGAATGGCGAACACAGCTGCCGATAGGTACTAGGTGGTGGAAGGGTAGGACCAGGCTCTCTTCTCCAGGTGCTCTTGTGGGTTTTCCCTCTTCATCTTGCCCACTGAAGGAAGTAGAGATAATTGAAAACAGAAAAAGAGATCCTGGGCATGACATTAAAAAAAAAAAACCTAAACAAACACAAAACAGCCTTAGCACTGGCCCACTTGTAGGTCTGCCCTGTTCTCCACTTCAGAAACACCAGATTAGATTTTGTCCTTTCCTCCTAGAGTCACAATAGATAGAATAGTAAAAGCTAAGAATTCTGTTGGCTTCTTGGGTTCCAGACCCTGTGCTGGCTGCTTAACATTGAGGTGGCTTCTATATTTATAGTGAAGTTGCACCATTCATGTACTTAATGAGCTTGACTTGTTGCATGAACTTGGCAGAGGGAGAGAGATGGTGTTTAAATGAAGAAATGAAGACCTGTTCAAATGCAGAAAGACATTTTGAGAGACTGTATGTTGGCCATCTTAAATAGATATGCAAGGGTGATTCTGACTATATGTGATTTTTATCTTAGGTACTCACTCCCGTCCTGGCTCATCCCCAAAAGATGAGACTTCTTTCTACTATCCCCATTTTACAGATGCTGAACTTGAAGCTTAAAAGGGTTAAGTAACTGGCTAAAGGTCATCTGGCTTGTAGGAGATGGAACTCAGATTTACACCAAGGGATTCTGACTCCAAAGCTCATGCTCTTCGATACTGAGACCTGCTATAACCTGCTATAACCAGCTGATGGAGAAACTTGAAACAGTGCCCACATGAGGAGTAGTGGCAGGAATGAGTATATGGAGTCAGGAGGAAGGAGTTCACAGGCAGTATGGTAGAGCTTTCTTCAAATACTGGGGAAGGAGGAGTCAATGAATGGAAGCTACGGGAAGATAGGTTTTAAATCAATATGAGGAAAAGTCTTTGTAAGATAGAATGTACAAAGAAGCCCTGGGATGTTGGCAGGGTGGAGATCTTTATTGGAGGTGCTTGACTTAGGCAGAGAGATCGTAGGGGAATTTTAATCCTTGGATGAAGTTCCCCCTTACTCTGAGAGTCTATGACTTAAGCTTTGGCTACAGCTGGGCCAGTTTATCTGTTGTCATAGATTTCCTTGAGCTTTATAAATTGTTTAAGGGAATTGCCTTATATGGGGATGGAGATTTTGTTTTACACAACTTTATTGAGATGTAATATACCATATAGTCCACCCATTTGAAGCATACAATTCAATGTTTTTTTGTTTTTTATTTATTATTTATAAAATGTGATAAAATATAACACAATTTGTGAAATAGTACTCAGTTGTGGCAATTATTATCAAGGACGATTTTTTTTTTTTTTTGTACCTGGTAACTTGGTCAGGCAAACATTAAAAGCTGGCTTTGTATTTATTTGATCCTATGCAGTGCTTGAGAATGTGTAGATATGGAGGTCTATGCTGGACTTTCTCCCTGCTTTGTAGGATTCATGGGATTATTAATCACATCTGTGCTAGTTTTTACTGAGAAGACTTGATCACACAAGCACAGTTTTAAGCGTTCATGCAGGGTAATTGAGCATGGTCGAATTAACAGAAGCCCTGGAATGAGATAGGGTGACTCTTCTTAAGGAAGACTGTTTCTCCAGTGTATTTTTGCAAGACCAATTACCCAACTAGGGTTTTTGAACAAACATTTCATACTGTGTGGTTTAAAACAAACATTTATTGACTCATGATTTTCCAATCTGGTAGGGCTCAGTAGGGACAGTTTGTCTCTGTACCATGTAACATCAGCTTGGGTGGTTGCAAGTGGCTTTGCTTCCAAGATAGAATACTCAACGTCGCTGGCAAGAAGATGATGTTGGATGCTGGCTGTGGTGGTTGGGAGCTCAGCAGGGGCTGTTGGTTGGGGGCCTCAGTTCTCTTCCATATGGGTCTCTCCATGTGGTTGCTTGGGTTTCCCCATAAATGGTGGCTGGGTTCCAAGATGGAAGAAATGTTGCTTCCTGACGTTTTTCATGCTTGGGCTCAGAGGTCTTAGAATGGTACTTCTGCATTTCTTTGATGGAACAGTCATAGACCCAGCTCAGATTTAAGGGGAGGAGCTGCGTTTGCTGCTGTGGTGGGATGGAATTATTGGGGACCCTCTGTAGAGACTAGCTACCATCAAGAACACAATAGTCTTTTTTTCTCTTCTTTTCCTCACGCCCACTCCACAGAAGCCTGCTGTTTATCGCAGTATGAGCTGGTGACGACCAATGGAAAGAAATCTAAAAAAAAGACAAAAAATGGGTACCAGGAATGCACTATTTCTAGGGAGATTGTGGTTTAAGAATAAATGACTCCGTGGTCCATTTGTTAAACATGCAGTTGTGCGAAATTCATGATTATTGTATTTTTCACGGCTTTATTGAAATCTGACTCCAGAATTGTGGAAAATTGCCTTATTCTCATTCTGTTTTTCCAGAATTGATTAGAAAGTTTAGCAGTTCTACTTTTTAAGAAAACAGAGACAAATGATTATTGATATAAGTTGGTTATTCACGGCTATTTTGAACAATGAAAAGAATTACTTGGATTAAATCTTTAAAAACTTCAGTGACCATTTACTTTCCGAAAAACAAAAGCTTTAAGAATTTGGGAAGAGTAACACTCAATTATCATCATGCACTTAATAAGTTTGTGTAGTGTTTTAGAAGGAAATAGAGCTGACAACTTCTAACAGAAAAATACTCCTTGCTTTTAATAATTATTTAAATGTCGCTCTGTTTACTGATGATGCAGTTTTTACTTGAGATCAGAGGTTACCATTTATAGAAGAGATTTTAGAGATCAATTACATTAAAAGACAATTTAAATGCATTTAGAAAGGTAGGCCCACTCTATGGGTAAAAGGAGCTGCTAGACTAATTTCTCCATTTGAAGGATGTTGCAAATGAGCATGCTCTTTAAGCAGTTTTTAATTTTATATATTAAGGTTTTGAAAAGAGAGCTTTGGGTATTCCTTTCAGCTGCTCGCTGAGCCGTTGGAGTCCATGGTTCTATTTCAGCTTCAATTCTAAAATACCTCTATCCCATTTCACCATAAGAGAGCTAGTGGCCAGGGGACTGATTGTTTACAAAGAGCATTATCTTCCGTGCAGCTTCCTTCCATTGGGAGGAATGGCCTTGTGTTCACGGTGAGGCTTCAACTGTCGTTCTCTTCAGGGTGGGAGAGCCTAATGGTTGTGGTCTCTGTAGCAGGGACTATGTCCACAGCCTGTCAAATGTCTGTGTTCTGCAGTGACGCTCAGGCATTAGTGACATTCGCGAGTATTTTTATTTTAGCAGGGAGAGGCTCTGGGCATGGCTTGGAGTATGTGTCCTCCTGGGTGTTCCCATCCTGGTCACATAATCCTCTCAATATACCTTCAGGAATGCTGTCAAAATAAATGGTAACACTGAAAGGCTCGGTGTCACTCACGTAGCTATTATTTTGTATTCACTTCAGAAAATTGGTTTGTAAATAGGAGAACGGTTATATAATATTTTAGCTTAATGATGCTGTCGCTGTGGCCACCGCAGCTTTACTCTGGATGATGAAGTGTGGGAAAGAAAGAAAACAAAGGTAGCTGCTTATTTTTAATTCAGTGGGAAAGGCTGTTTTCGGTAAATGTAAAATTCTAAGGGTAGGAATAAGATTATATCCCAGAGAGGGATAAGATCTGCTTCTCAAAAGCTTTCTTAAAGGTTATTTTGGGGGCACATGTGGGATGAATTTGGTACATGGGGTAATAACAATAGCTGACACCTGTTTAGGGCTACTCTGAACCAGGCTTGTTTTAAGTGGTTTGAATATAGTCATTAATCCCTAGAGAAACCCCTCCCCACTTTGTTATCACTCCCATTTTACAGATGGGAAAACTGAGATTCAAAAAGGTAATAGAAATCTACCCAAAGACACACAGCTAGTTGCTGTCTGAGCTGGGGCTTGGTTTCGGTTGTCTGGCTTCAGTGGCCTCTTTATCACTGGGTGACACTCCCTAATCAGAGTAATGTTTTCTGTCTTAGTCTTTTCCCCCTTTATGTTGATCCAAGTTTCAGATACTCAGTTCCCAATTTGGCAGTTGTTTTGGCCTTATAAATCTTATTTTTTATTGCTCTGATATGCAAAAATCTCTGGTTTAACATTTTTGGTTGATGAAAATAAAAAGTCAGCTTTTCAAACAGATTACACGTGTTAATAATAGTACGAGACACATTGCCCAATCGTACGTAGTATACTAAGAATAAGTTTCAAAGTAAAAATGTAAGTTGCAATATAGTACAGTTATCATAAAGTCTAGTGTATGGTATTCTGTCTCACATATTGTTTAGATTGTAGAAATTACAGCCCTTAAAATTTTAAGCATGTTTAAACAAGCCCTTAAGTGAATTAACTTTTCTTTTCAAATAAGTATTGTTGCTTTTTGCCATACAATAAAGTAACAGGCCACTTTAGAAAATCTGGAAAGCATAATGTGGTATAAACAAAAAATTAATGATGTACATAATTTCACCATTCATAGGTAAATAATTCATGTTTGCATTTAGGTATAGTTTTCTTCCAGCCTTCATTCATGTGTTCATTCATTCAGCAATTGTTTATTGATTATCATCTGTAAGCCAGACTTTTTTTCTAGGCCCAGCTCCCTGTAGAGCTGATCTTTTAGTGGGAGGGCAGACAATGAATAGCTAAATGTCAGGTCAGGATGAATGCTCTGAAGAAACAGGCAGAGCATGGGAATAGAGGCCCAGAGGTTGCTGTGCTGGAGCATCTGATCACAAGGGAGGCTGAGTGACGTGGAAAGGCAGCCTCTGTCTGGGGAAGAACGAACACAGGTGGGGAGCATCCGTGACTATCTGGGGAAGAATGAACGTTACATGTGGGGTGCACCCAGGGCAAGCGGAAACGTGTGTGGGGACTAACAGGGAAGCCAGTGTGACGGCAGTGTGGTGCTTGAGGAGCTCTAGGAAATGATGTGGGAAAGGTGGCAGAGACATGCAGACATAGAAATACGGGCTTAGTATCAGTGAGATGGAAGTCTTGGAGGGTTTGGAGCAGAGGAGTCATGTGGCTGTCTTGGGGAGCACAGAGTGCAGGGGATAAAGTGGCCCGAGGAAGGGTTTGAGGGAAGGTGGTGAGAGATGGTTAGATTCAGGATGTATTTCTTTTTTTTTTTTTTAATTTTTTTTTAACGTTTATTTATTTTTGAGACAGAGGGGAGGGTCAGAGAGAGGGATACACAGAATCTGCAACAGGCTCCAGGCTCTGAGCTGTCAGCACAGGGCCCGACGAGGGGCTTGAACTCATGGACCGTGAAATCATGACCTGAGCCGAAGTCGGCTGCTTAACCAACTGAGCCACCCAGGCGCCCCTCAGGATGTATTTCAAGGCAGGGCTAACAGGACTTGAGATGGATCTGGATGTGTGGTATGAGAGAAAGAGAAGACTCACGTATGACAATTGCATGTTAGGGGTTGAAATACTACCCTGCCCCAATTCCTTTGTTGAAGTGCTAACCCCCCAGTTTCTCAGAATGTGACCTTCTTTGAGAAAATTGTCATTGGAGGTCATACTGGAGTGGAGGGGGGTGGCTAATCCAGTGGAACTGGTGTCCTTAGGAAACACACAGACAGACATAGAGGGGAGGCATGAGGACCCAGAGAGGGATAGCAGCTTCTACAAGCCAGGGAACGCCTGACACCACCAGGAGCTAGGGGAATGAAATGGGACAGATTCTCTCACATCACTCAAGAAACCAACCCCTCCACTACCTTGATTTCAGACTGCCTGTCTCCAGAACTGTGAACAACTCTGTTGTTCAAGGCATCCAATTTGTGGTAGTTTGTGAGGGCAGCCCCAGCAAACTAATACACGCGGTGAGCCACTTGGCAAATGGCGCTGCCTTCTAAGGAGATGAATGCTAAGGAAGATCCTGATGTGGAGTTTGGGGTGGGGGGAGGGGAATCGAGCTATGCTAAATTTCAGAAGTCTGTTTGATCTCCATGTGGAGCTATTCTTGAGGCAGTTGAACATGGAAATCTGGAGTTCATGTAGGAGGACGAAGCCTAGGTCTAACTTTGGGCACAGTCTCCGTGGAAATCAAAGCCTTAGGACTGGATGAGATCACCAGGAGAAGGGTCCAAGGACCAAGCAAGCCTTGGAAACTTTCAACAGAGGTCAAGAAAGGAAGGAAGAGCCAAAGGGAGACATAGAGGGGCTGGCGGCATGTGACATCTTAGCTAAGGAAGACGGTGATGAGGAAGAAGAGACTGATCACCTATAGCCACTGCTGTTCTTGGCCAAGAAAAGGAGAAGGCCCCTAGCTTGGTAGCCCAGAGGTCACAGGTGACTCTGACAGGATCCAATTCAGTGGACAGATAGAGGGGCAAAGCTGATTGGAGCGAGTTCTAGGGCGATGAGGAGCTTTTTATTTATTTTTCATTTGGCCTAGCATCATTAGCATTATTCCATATCATTAAAAAGGTCTTGGAAACCTTGTTTTTAATGACTTACCACATTCCGTGACTTTTATCCATTTGTTGTTTTATGGGTAGGATGTTTCTGTTTTTTGCTACTGTATTGCTTGTAATCCTGCCGTGGATCTGTTTGGGTATCGCATTTCTTAGGTTAGGAATGATAAAACTGGGGCGCCTGGGTGGCTCAGTCGGTTGAGGGTCTGACTTCAGCTCAGGTCATGATCTCACAGCTTGTGAGTTCGAGCCCCGCGTCGGGCTCTGTGCTGACAGCTCAGAGCCTGGAGCCTGTTTCAGATTCTGTGTCTTCCTCTCTCTGTCCCAACCCACTCGCATTCTGTCTCTGTCTCTCTCAAAAGTAAATAAACATTAAAAAAAAAAAAGGAATGATAAAACAGACATGAGTGTTTCTAAGTCTTAATCCTAAACCATGGTGGACTGTGGTAAAGAAAGTCTGTACCCGCGGACAGTCTTGCTGGCAGTGTAGGAGCTAGCCTGTCTCACTGCACACCTCTCTTCTGCCTCTTACTGAATTGATGAGAACCTCTAGAGCAGCATCAAGTTACACTGGTGACGATGGGCCTCGGTGTTGTGTTCCTCATCTACAGGATAAGGTCTCTGCTGGTCCCATTCAATTGTACTGATTGGCATACTGGACACATACATTTAAGAATATGTTGTAATTCCTTCCTCACCCCGCTGAACTTATCTCTGATGAAAAGCCCTTCCTGAGTTAGTAGAGTCCATTTGCATTTTGCTTTTTTAAAATGTTTGTTTTGAGAGAGTGTGCACAAGCCCGCATACAAGCGGGGGAGGGGCATAAAAAGAGGGGGACAGAGAATCCCAAGCAGGCTCCATGCTGTCCGTGCAGAGCATGACTCAGGGTTGCGTCTCACAATTATGAGATCTTGACCTGAGTTGAAGTCGAGTTGTACGCTCAACCGATTGAGCCACCCAGGCATCCTGCATTTTGCTTCTTAATGGCTTTGTGGCCAGGTTTCATTGCTAACATTTGGGCCCACCCTCCAGGTCCAGGCCTCTGTGTTACTTATTTCTCTCAGCTTTCAGGTCTGATCCTAACTTGATGATCTCAGGGAAGTCTTTCCTAATAACCTAAATCCCATATGGGCTGCCCCCCACTGTGCACCATGCTCTTTCCACAATGCTTATAATAATAATCACTGTTCCTGTCAGTCTTCTGTCTGGGCAATGAGTCTCATGGGGCACAGATGGCATTTTCTTGTGTGCAGTCCTAGTCACAGGGCATATGACAGTGCCTGGTGCAAAATAATGCAGAAATTGTTACTCGGTATTTGTTTCAGTGAAAGACCAAAGTGCAGGTCAAACTTGGCAACGGGCCCAAGGGCACACAGCAAGGGCGTGGGGTTGGGGTGGTCCGGACTCCGATCAGTGTGACTCCAGAGCCGAGCTTCATCTGCTTTCCATCAGTAGGTGAGCTTGGGCAGGCGGATTTCATTGGTCCTCAAGGAAACAAACCATTCTAAGAATTCTTTGTATCCTTTGTAGTCCCTTGGATATGATAAATCAAAATATTTGTCATTTACCCATTGAGGACCCCTCATTTCTCATGCCTTCTATGCCTTTGTTCTATCACATAACGGTCCCATGACTTTTTTTTTTTTAATGTCTTTCCTACTGGACTCTGATCTCCTTGAGAGCAGGAGGTTTGTTTCCTCCATCTTTTTATTCAGTTTTTAGCATAATATTAGCATAGAAGGGGGGAGGTCTTACTGTGTGAATGAGTGAAAAAGATAATATGATAGGATTAAAACACATTATAGATTTATTATTTAGAAATAGATGGTCTTCCAGTGAACCTAAAGGTGTCAATTATAATCGTACTCTGTATGTGCATAATAGTTTCGTCTGTAAAACCAAAGATTTGTCACAAACTTGTATTTATCATACATACGTGCTAGCATTAGTGCACAAAAGAAAATTATACCATTAGAGAAGGTGATTGATAACTAACAAAAGCCTGTTTTAATTCACATGAAAAGTATTAACATTTAAAAAAGCTTAGTGTCACATTACAATTCTAATTTTGAATGGTTGTAATACTGTACTTGACTCAACCTGGATGCTTCTTTTGAATTTTTCGTTAGCATACATAACACAGCTGTGGACAGCTGACATATGTATGTGCATAGTGATTTCCTTCTTTGACTACTGTTAGAATAAATTTCTAGAAATGAGGCTACTGAAATATTTGGAACACGGTGTTAAACTGCTTTTTAAAAGGCTTGTGCCATTTTACTACCACCTTTGTGGTACTTTGTATTAATACTTTTATGTGACTTCTAGCCAAATATTGTATCTCCTTGTTTTAGTTGGCATTTATTTTTTTTTTTTAAGTTCATTTATTTACGTTTGAGAGAGGCAGAGAGAGGCAGAGAGGGAGAGAGAGAATCCCAAGCAGGCTCCATGTTGTCAGCGCAGAGCCTGATGCGGGACTCGAACTCCCTGAACAGTGACCTGAGCCAAAATCAGAGCCGGATGCTTGACCGACTGAGCCACCAGAGGACCCCTAGTTTGCATTTCTTCTGATGACTTGATTAATTTGGATATTACCCCACAAGTTTTTTTTACTAATTGCATTTTCTTCTGTTCTATTGTCTATTTTTGTCCTTTTTTTTTTTCTTCTTCAGTTTTTGGCTTTAACTTGTTAAAGACTTTTATTCTTTCTATATAATAGCATTTTCTGAAAATATTTTTCTGGTTTTTCTCTTCCTTTTGCTATTTTTAATTAAATGTTTATATAGTCTAAACTGTAGATCTTTAACTTTGTTTTCTTTTCTTTTCTCACGGACTTAAAAAAAAAAAGTTAAGAAATGTTAATAAAACGACAGTAATAAGACCAGAAACAGAACCCAGAAAAACTGCTGGTGGTTTTTCATTACATGACTTACGACTTAATTATGTTCTATTCCATGAGTGATTTCACAGTTATTGATGGCATTGGGAGGAGTGTGTTTGGCCTCAGTTGACGACCTATTTTAAATTAAATCACATAGTAACAAGCTACTCCTGCTGAGCTCAGGCTTCCAGAACCTCAACCTTGCAGAACACAGCTCCTGGGGAATTAGGCAGATGGCAGCTCCGTACTTGACACAAAGGCATTAAACTCCTGAAAAAAGCCAGGAAATTCCACACACAACCTTTGTGACTTGCATTCCATATAATTGGTGCAGACTGTCTGCACAACCATCTGACTATCTGCTTGGTTAAGTTGTCACTTGGGATCGGGGGTAGATTACAAAAGCAAACCGGGTAGGAGAGAGTGGGGAGAAAGCCTATGCTACTTGATAGCCTGACTTCGAGAGAGAACATGAACACACACACACACACACACACACACACACACACACACCCACCCCTAAAGTATTTCACGTGGCTTTTCCTAACGATCAAACCCCCTAAGGGTTACTCTACGTGTTGGTGCTTGGTTCACCTGTGTACAAAATTCGGTGATGTGGAATTCTTCATTATTGCATAAGGCTGGATAGAAAAGGCATGGGGATGCTATGCTAATATTTTTTGCTCATGAGGGATTTTGGAGGAAGCTGACCCGGAGACATTTGTGAGGCAAGCCCAGCATTTATTTGGGTTTGGTACAAGGAGCAGACAGAGTTAGACCAAGATGTGTGACCTCATGCTATGTTTCTTGTGATCTGATATCACTTAGTGTTATTGAATAACTTCAAAGGGCAGCTGGGAATTACTGTGAAGACACACACAGCAAAGCCATTTCTCACCTGCTGTCTCTGATCACAGAAGACACAGTTAGACTCACATTTCTCCGCGGGACACATGTGGTAGACATGCTACAACTTGTTTGGAGAGAAAAGCAAGGGGCAGAGATAGTCACACTGTTGGCCCTGTGTGGGCTGGGATGGGTTTTAAATATAACTAAGAGTTACTTTTTTAGAATTAAAAGCAATAGAGGCTGAGCTTCAGGGCATGGGTTACTTCCTAAAAATACAATCACCAAACTTTTAAAGAACTTAAGGATCAGCTTGTCAACTGGAGTTGGATTCAAATATGGAAGAAATCAGAGAGTATTTGTTTGGGGTGAAATCTGAGAATTTGTTTCAAATGATGAAAGGGGTTTTTCAGAAGACCAACCTGGCAGCCAGGACAGAGTAGGATTTCTCTGTGTATCCTACTCACCCACGTCTTGACGTCGGCTTTCTGCAAGCTCAGGATTTGTGGATTGAGTTCATCCTGGTCATGGTGGTGCTTTCTGACGCTGACCTGCCTCATACCTGTTAGAACCACCTGTTGGCACCACAGTGATTAAGGAACATGTTTTAGCTGCCTTCAATTCTCAATTGCCTTTGTGGGATTGCTTTTAAAAATTAGTTCGATTTTGAAAAAATAGAAAAATACACAGAAAAGTACAAAGGGTAGAGTAGTAACTCCCTATGTAGGTACTGTGCACAGCTGAGCTAAGTAGCCTTGTTGTCTGTCTCCTGCCCATCTGTCTTCTAAGGAAAAAAAAAAGGGCCAGTAAAGTGATTTATTTTCTTCTCTTACAGTGTTCTACTTCTTTCCAAGAGGTGATCACTGTCATGAATTTCGTGTGAATGTGGTACATAATTTTTTATGCTTTTGTTGATTTCATAGGTCTATTAAAAATGACTGGCATTGTTTTATATGTTTAAAAGATTACACGGACAGTTATTACAATCATACAAAAAATAGTATTCCAAAGTATCATCATGTAATTTACTTTCTTCAGTGAATGTTATTTTCATGATCCCTCCATGGAGCTAGATGCAGATGTGGGTCATGATTTTAACTGCTGTGTAATATTTCATTGTATGAATATAATACAGTTTATCGATATCAGTATTTTCCTACTGTTACTGGTGTGCCATGAACATACCTGTATGTGTCTCCTTGAGCACATGACAGCAGAGAAGTAAAATCGCTGGGTATTAGGGTTTTCACATTAGAACCTTACTAACTATTGCCGAATTGCTTTTTACAGAGGTGAGTATAAAATATATCCTGTGAGCAGTACATAGTAGTATTTAATTGAGTTCCCATTTCCCTAAATCTTTGCTAACACTTGCACCTCCAGCACAGAGCCTAACCCCAGGCTCGAACTCACAAGATGTGAGATTATGACCTAAGCCGAAATCAAGAGTCAGACATTTAACCACCTGAGCCACCCAGGCACCTGGAGGGATCTAATTTTAATTCTTTTAGTTGAATGCCTATTTTCCAACACCACTAAGTAGTCCATTGTTTCTCTACCCGTTTATTATATCTCCTCCATCACCTTGCACAACTCCATATTTTAGTCTGTTTGTAAGTTTTCTGTTACATTGTATTGACCTGTTTCTCTGTCTGTAAACTAGTGCCACATTATCACTTAAAATAATTCGTACAGTCTTTTCAATCATTTATGTAGACACTTAAATTGAAAATAACAATAGATTTGTTTCTTCCTTCCAGTTCTTAGACCTTTTATTTCTTTTTCTTGTTTTGTCCTATTAGCAGCACACTACAATACCACATCAATTATTAGAGGCTATTATAGACATTTAGACTTGTTTCTGACTTTGATAGGAATACTTCTACAGTTTCCTCGTAGTATTTGCTGTATGTTTTGGTATGCTGTTTGTTGTGGGATTTGCTGTAGGTCCTATTTACCAGAACAAGGAAATCCCCTTGTATTTCTAGTTGGCTAAAGTTTTGTTTGTTACTAGGAGTAAGTGATGAATTTTATTGGAAGTTGTTTTGCATTCATTGAGATAAATTCTCATTTAATGTTCTAACATGGGAAATTCCATAGACAGATTTGTTGACATTAAAGCCATCCTTATATTTTTGGAATTAGTTCTGCTTGCTTTTCTGTTTCTGAAATAATATTTTACTTAGGTATTTTGTACCTGTATCCTTAACTGATTTGTGTGTTAGCTTTCTTTTCATGTACTCTTCTTGCCTGATTTTGATATCCAGGTTTGCTATTCTCTTTAAAGGGCTTTGATTCTGGGGGCACCTGGGTGGCTCAGTTGGTTAAGCATCTGACATACTGGGTTCTGCACAGATGGTGTGGAGCCTGCTTGGGATTTTCTCTCTGCCTCTTCCTCTCTCTCTCAAAATTAATAAACTTTAATAAACAAAAGGGGTTTAATTCTGGGGACTGTACTGAATGTCTTGACTTTGGCAGGTCAGGATTGGGAATTTGCACCTTACAGGTCCTGGGGAGTTTGGCCTCATGGTGTTCTGCCCTGTTCAGCTTAGTATCAGGTGAATGCTCAGGGAACAGTCTGCAGTTCTCTGAGCTATCTCTGTGTGCAGGCACCTTGCAGAAGCTCTTTTTTTTGTTTCCGCTGCATCTGAGCCTCTTAGGCTAATCTCCTTAACATGCTTTTGCCCTGGAAGTTTAGTAACTTGTCACAGTTTCTACCAGTGCATTGTGATTTTTCTTTTCTTTTTCTTTCTTTTTTTTCTTGATGTTTATTTATTTTTGAGAGAGATACAGAGCATGAGTCGGGGAGGGCCAGAGAGAGAGGGAGATACAGAATCTGAAGCAGGCTCCAGGCTCTGAGTTGTGAGAGCAGAGCCCAGTGTGGGGTTTGAACTCAAGGACCACAAAATCGTGACCTGCGTCGAACGAAGTCATATGTTTAACCTACTGAGCCACCCAGGCGCCCTGTGATGTTCTCTTTTGTTCATCCTTGACCAGCTTGATTCAGAGTGTCCTATCCCTTCAAACTTCTTCTAGAATACATCAGATCTGGGCTTCTGAGATGGTTTCTTTAACTGCAGATTGTTTAATGCCACTACAGATCTTCTACATTAGCAGAGTATATTTTAATATTAATTTGTGTTTAAAAACATCTTTGGAGGATTGGAGATTTGATTGAAGATGCAACTTGCAAATGGAGTCTGGAGGTGTAGACGTCATCATGGAATGGATTAGGAGCCCACTGATTGTATTCCCTTTTCAGATGTCGTCAACTCCCAGCATCCTTTGGAAAGGTGTGGCTCTGCTTTCACACCAGTTAGTGGACCAAGATGAGGTTAAAGCTCCCATCCTAGGGTACTGGAAGTTCTGCGTAAGCCAATTAATGGACCTGAGTTTATAATCTCATTCGGGACATAAGAGAACTTGTTGAGATCATTAATGACATGTGGCAGAGTATAGGGATTGTGATGTGAAAGATAAAAGGGGACAGGAGTTCAGGTGTCCAACAGATCACGGTGGGGCCGGTGGGCATTTGAGAAGGACTTCATGGAGAAGGAGGTGGTTTCACATGAGCACGAGCTTGGGAGACGTGTTTTGGGACAGGGCACCATGTGCAGAGGTGGGGAGTGGTGGGCTTCTATAGGGATGGGCAGGGGGCAGTGAGGGTGGAAGGGGGGCTTGGGCCAGGTGCAGGGGGTCTTTAATGTATCTCACGGGCAGCTAACTTGGGTTGAAAGTTTTTGAACAAAGGAGAAAAAAAATCCAAAGAGCTGCATTTTATGAAACCCAGTCTGTCAGCAAGTCTGGATTAGGATTTTGTTCAAGTTTGGCTGCATGTTGCAATCACCTGGAGAGTTTAAGAAAAACAACATCAACAACAAAGACAAAAGCAAACTAAACTGATGTCTGATCCCCTCCCCCAGAGATTCTGATTCAGAGGCTGGTGTCATCCCTGGGTTTTGAGAGTTTTAAAAGCTCCCCAAGTGATTCTAATGTGTGGCAAAGCCTGAGAACCACTGCCCACCCCACTGATAATATCTTGATGTAGTGTTTACTTATTGTGTTGAACTACTTGTGGCTGGGCAAATGCAGAATCGACTGGTGGAAAAAGTGGTTTTAAAATACTTCTGTAACATTTATTTATAATTTTCCACATAGTTCATTGCTTCGGTTAGAATAACAGTTTTCTCATAAGTGCCTACAAATTTTTGCATTGGCCATGAAGTAGATGATGACAATATATAAACTTTTGGAAGGGACCCATAATAATCTTGAGAATTTGGTCACATGGGAGGTTTTTTTTTTATGCATTAAAAATAAAAGGGCAGCAACATAAAACAAGCACATTTATCACAGCAAGAATTCAATAAAATAAATGCAATTGTAGGAGTGAAAACACCAAATTTGCAGTTATAAAAATGTAAATCCTAATTTGTGGAATTGTTGAATCACGATGTTGTACACCTGAAACTAACATAGCACTGTATGTTAATTATACTGGACTTGGAAAAAATGAGTGTAAGAAAAATCCTAAAACACTTGCTGGTGGAAGAGTGCCCGTTTCCAAACACCGTATGTCCGCGGTTTTCAGAGCTGGGTGTGCATCTGACTCATCTAGAGGGTGGTCAGTTTGCTGGACTCCAGTCTGGGATTTAACAGACCTGGGGCAATGGAAGATTGTGCCCTTCTGAAGCGCTTCTGGCGGCTGCCGCCGCTGGTCCAAGCACCACACTTTAGCAAGTGCCACACGAGAACCACAACGACATGGAGTCCCAATTTCCTAGGAGAAACGGCTTGATAAAATGTGGTTGCAGGACATGAGGTTTGCTTTTCTTTTCATGGCAGGTGAGGGGCTTACCTTGGCATTGAGGGACTCTGTCCCACCCCTCCCTTCCCTGACCCAGGTCCAGCCAGCCCCTCCTGTCTGCATGCTCCAGGAAGCTGCTGTCAGAGCCTGTGGGGGGTTAGGTGGAAGGGAAAATTGTCATTCTCCTTATTCTTTTTGGTTTTTAATTCTTTTTTTTTTTTTAATGGTTATTCATTTTTGAGAGAGCGAGAGAGACGGATAGAGACCACAAGTGGGAAAGAGGCAGAAAAGGAGGGAGACACAGAATCCGAAGCAGGCTCCAGGCTGTCAGCACAGAGCTCCACCAGGGCTCGAACTCAGGAACCGTGAGATCATGACCTGAGCCAAAGTCGTATGCTTAACTGACTGAGCTACCCAGGTGCCCCCGTGTTATTGTTATCTCAGCATTTACTGCAGAAGGGTGGTATCATATGTAGTCACACTACTATATACATGTTCTTTCTCTTATGGTAGAAAGTTTTTAATAAGTTTAAGGTCTTTATATTATTCTTTCCCTGCCTCTCACATGCTACCAAATTTGTAGAGTTAAAAAATCTCTACCCTTTGATGCTTCGAATCCCTCTTTGTCCTCCTAAAGACAGGTTCTGGTTGTATATCCTCAGTGGTATTTTGGAAAATTTCACGATTGGCCCCCATCTGGGTACCAACTTTCATACGCTGCTCTGTGCAGCCTTCCTGGTAGATGAGGGGACATTTGCAGCACACCTTGGGAGGGAGGAGAAGCGGAAATCATTCTCAGATGTTAAAATGAAACATGTTTCTAATTGAAAGCATGAAGAGAATGTATACATGAAAGTGCCTGGGGGGGTGATCTTTGGCAGAGGCTCAGCTCTGAGAGCCCCGTCCTGTCCTCCCTCGTGGCCACTTCTGTTCTCTCTGGGTGGAGCCCATTTCCATTTCTGTGACATTCCATAAATAACCATGGCCGAGTAGGGACCCAATGATCATTGGTTGGCCCGGAAAATGCTGATAAATTAGAATCCTGAACCCTGGAAGTGCATAGTTTTGGACTTAGAATTCTAGAAGCCTAATTTGGGAAGAGCTCTTGGGGACCGTTTTAGAACAAGCAGTTACTGCCCTCCTGCCCCCAAACATGTATAGGTACAGAGGTTAAGGTTAAATAACAAGCTAAGGTCACCTAGGGAGCTGGTTGCATTTTTCTTTGCTTTTTAAGAATCCCTTCCCACTTTTGGAAAATTTGTCAGCCTATTCTGACACTTGGCAGTCATTTCTTATCATTATTTTCTATAACTAATGGGAATCATATTGTAGGAAGATGGGAAAGCTGCTTCTCTCTTTTATAGAAAATCAGGAGGTTAAAGGGCTTTTAGGTCTTGGTCATTTGGCTCATCCATAGTTAAGCTTCCTCTTGTTCATATCCCTCATCTATTTTGTAAATGTTTATGGACTGAATCTGGCATTTCATTTTATGGGCGTTGTAGTAGTATGATCTGCTTGAGGACCAAGGGTTTAATTTAAGTCAAAAGTGGACTGATAACAAAATCAGTTGGTGTAAATGAGTGCATTTGGACACATAAACTGAAGGAATCCTGTCCATCAGCCTATATAACATTAACCTAATGAAATTTAAGTCGGTAACATCTCAACTTCTCTGGGACCTTGCCTGTGATGAAACCCACTTACCCATGACCCGTAGCCCCGCTAACTTTGAAACTCTGGCCACAAGTCTTGTGATTCCGAGTACGTGCATCCTACCAAATAGGAGATAAAGGGCTTGCTTCTTGGTTGCCTTTCATTGTAAGATTAGGAATGGTGTACAGGGCACTGGCTTTTTGAAAACAGAAGTATAAAAGTGTATCTTGGATGACTCTCAACCTCTGTATCCTTCTGTCATGTAAAAACAAAAAAGTGAGTTAGTCTGCATTTCTGAGTCAGTCACTCCAGGCTCCGATAGCTTATGCAAGATGAAATTTATAGCACTTTTTTGGGGTTGGGGATTGGACTTGGGCTTATCACATCTTATTTGGGTACCTGAAATTTAAACTTAAGCCACTGAGCACAATTTAAAAAGAAAGGCAAAGCATTGTCTTAAGTTTTCCATTGCTGATGCATTTCTGATGCATTTCTGAGAGGCAACTCTAATGAAGTGGTTAAGAATGATGACGTTGAAAAACACACACACAAAAGCAAAAACAAAAGAAAGATGATGTTGGAGCCAGTTCACTTGGATTCAAGTCCCAGCTCTTCTATTTACTCATAGTTGTGTGACCTTTGGCAAATTACATAACCCTTGTGTCTATTTCCTCATCAGTAAAACAGGCAAAATAAAACCTCTCCTTACTGTGGTTGCTGGGGAGGGGGGTGGCATTCAATTTGTCGATACGTATTAGAACCGCCTGGCACCTGGGAAGCCATTAATAAATATTAGCTATCATCATCATCATTGTTGTCCTTGTCATCATGTCTTTGAATAAGGTTTTATTTTATCGGAGAGCGTTCTGGTGCTGATGTTAAAAGCCCTTGGAAGGACTTGTTAAGTCTCCAATGCTTTTCTTCAGAGTTGTGTCTTCTGTTGTCTCCCTGCAGCAAGCTGTGTTCCACCATGCCAGAATGGAGGGATGTGTCTCCGGCCTCAACTCTGTGTGTGTAAACCGGGGACCAAGGGCAAAGCCTGTGAAACAGCAGCTGCCCAGGACACCTCATCCCCAGGCTTTGGAGGGCAGAGTCTTGCGGCTGCTTCCTCCTGGGTCCCTCCTGAGCAAGCAGCAAAGCACACTTCGTCTAAGAAGGCAGACACTCTTCCAAGAGTCAGTCCTGTGGCCCAGATGACCTTGACCCTCAAGCCGAAGCCTTCCGTAGGACTGTCCCAGCAGATTCATTCTCAGTGAGTGTTTTCAACTTGCCTCTACTCAGGAGCATCTTAATTGCTGTCCTGGGTGATTGCTTTCAATCACTCTGCCTTTCCTGCACAATTGGTAGAAATCACTTGGGTAATAATGTCTCTTCTTTCTTTAAGGTTTTACATGTCATGCTTCTCCATCACATCTTTTGAACATATTTGGTATGTGTGTTTAGCCTCTGCAGGCAAGATTGACTGTCAGCATGAACCAAAGCAGTAGTGAGGATTAGAGGGATCAAGGTTGGACTGGAAGAATAAAGAGAGTTGTTTCTGGTGCAGTTGTGAGTGTTACAACAATTCTTTTGGGGGTGGGGGAAGTGTCTAGAGTTTTGAAATAATAATTGAAGAAAGGAAACAGTGCAATTTGTAAAGATACATGGAAACAGCAGGAACTCAGCTTTGCGTAGAGAAGATATTCCAGATGAGAGCCCTGGGAAAGAGCGTTTCCCAACCTCGGTAGCAGGTTAAGTGTCTCTTCTATTAACACCATGTTTACCTCCCAGTTGCCACGCACGTCCATTTTTGGTGAATGAGCTCGTGTTCTATTTATGGGAACAGGGTTTTTTCTTAGCGTTTGGAAGTAAGTGCCATTCTGAACACAATGAGGACTCCTGGCTAAGACTGCTTACCCCTGGCCTCCTCCGAGGGGCCCGAGAAGGGGCTCCTGGGCTGCACAGGGTCCTTACACACATGGTTTCCTTTTAAATAGCTACTAGACATGGATCACAAGATGCAGAGTGTGCCACAACTCTCGCTTGTCATTTGTCTAGGAATGTAAAATACAGGAAGTTCTCCACTTGGAAATGGGCTTGACCCAGCGGTTCATTTGTAAGTCACTTGCTGGGAATTGTGAATACTTTTCCCCCCTAGAGACAGCTTCCACATGGTGATTAGTATCCAGTCAGCCCACAGAAGTTATTTAATCTGCTAGTGTAGATGAAATTATCCTAATTTATACTTCCCCTTCGAGTAGGCCACCTACTGTCCCTGCTGAGTGGGGTCTGCCTGCTTTTTCCTTTCACTTCTTATCCCCTGCTCCCCCCTCTTCATTCTGCTTTTTCTTTCCTTTCTTGTTGTCTCATTCTTCACTTCTACCTTGGTGAGTAGGTTTGTGGGGTTAGTTTGAAGTCTAACCACTTTGGTGGCATTTCAGTTGGAAAACATGTTCCGGAGCAAGAAGGGATGATGGTTCCAGCCGGTGTTCAATAGTGGCTCACTCTGTGCCCAGGACTGTTTCAGGTGCTTTGCATGTATTATTAATTCACAACTCGCAGTGACCCCGTAAGGTGGGTGCTGTTATTGACCTCATTTTACAGCTATGGAAACTGAGGTTTTTGGCAGAGTGGTTAAGTAATTTGGTCAAGGTCACACAACACAGTTAATAAGTGAGTAATATTAACAAACGTTGGGCTGTAAATAGAGGCGGTCAGGATTCAGCTTCCATGCCCTGAAGGGTGGTAACTTTTTCTGTAAAGGGCCAGGTAATAAGTATTTTCAGCTTTGTGGGACATAGGGTTTCTGTTGCAGCTTCTCGCTTGTGCCGTTGTAGCACAAAAGCAGCCATAGATGATGCATAAATGAATGAGTGTGACTGATCCAGTAAAATTTTATTGACGGACCCTGAAATTTGAATTTCGTATAAATTTCACACGTCACCCATGTGACTTCTTCTTCTTCTTTTGGTTTCTCCCCCAACCATTAAAAAATGTAAAAATATAAAAATTCGTAGCTCGTCGGTTGTACTAAAACAGGCGATGGGCCACGTTTGGCCCTTGAGCTCTGTAGTTTGCTGACCCTTTCTCTAAAATATAGTGGTGCTTTTTTGTGCCAGAACATGAATGTAACTGTGTATCCTTGAAATGACACAAAGCTTTGATTATATCATAGCTAGACATCTCTTTTCCAGCATTGTTCTGGATCTTAAAAACAAAGAGCAATTCTGTGTTGAACTTTGCCTCGGCAATCAAGAGTCAGGTTACTGTGCATTGCAACGATTTTTTTCTAGCGTTATTACTTACATAAACTGTGAAGTAATTTACAAGCGACATCCTTCATCTTGAATATCACCATCTACTGTTAGAATTTGACCCTCTGTGGTGTGTGTGTGTGTGTATGGCTTGTTAGTAAGAACCATATGTCAGAAGTCAGATAAATGATTCAACTTTTTTTTTCTTTTTTTGGTAGCAGCAGTATAATTTAGACAAGAATGTTGTGAGTCAAAGAGGTGGCTAAGGTTTCAGTTCTAACACTGCTTTGGAAAAATAAGTCTGTGGATACATTTGCCTCAGAGGCTTCATCTTCTGAATGAAGATAGTTTTTGCCGTGGCATTGTTACAGGGCATGTGTGTGTGGGTGTGCCTGTGATGTGCTTTTGGGTAAGGAGAAGGGGTGGCCCGAGGTGCTAACAATTCTGACCATTTCTTAAATGATTATTTTATTTTATTTTTTATTGTAGAGAAGGTGAGTGGGGGAGAGGGGCAGAGGGAGAGAGAGAGTCTTAAGCAGGCTTCACGCTCAGCATGGAGTCCAACCTGGGGCTCGTTCTCACAACTGTGAGCTGAAATCAAGAGTCCGATGCTTGATGGACTGAGCCATCCAGGCATCCCGATCTTGATACTTTCTTAATGAATGCTTATAGGTTGCCCTGTTATCTGGAGTATGAAGATGTAAAAGATCCACTTCTGCATTTAAGGAGGTTTTGAGATGATAGATGAGCTGTAACATGTGAGGGACACAAAGGCAGGAGGGGTGCAGTTGGCCCACAGGTGAATTTAGGTAATGATCTATAATCACCTGAAATCCTACTTAATCAAACTGCCAAGGAGCATACATGATAGGACTATTTTGGCTACTTTTAAGAAATGTAATAATTCTTAAGTCATCTTTTTTTAAGATTGACTGCTTTGGGATGTTTCAAGGTTTTGTTTTGTTGTTATCTATCGAAGAAGGAGATTGAGTTTCAAGGTTTTGTTTTGCTTTGTTTTTATCTATTGAAGAAGGAGATTGGTTAAGCCTCCTTAAAGTGCTTGTAGACACAAAGATACCTAAGATATCAAAATGTTTATTTTTTTAAATGTTTTTTATTTATTTTGAGAGAGAGAAAGAACAGGGGAGGAACAGAGAGAGAAGGAGAGAGAGAATCCCAAAGAAGTTCCATACTGTCAGCACAGAGCCCGACGCGGGGCTTGATCTCACAAACTGCGCGATCATGACCTGAGCCAAGACCAAGTGTTGGAGGCTCAGCTGATGGAGCCCCCCAGGTGCTCCTCACACTGTGTATTGAGCGTTACATCTCTTATGTGGTGTATGAAGCCGTCTTGATCTCTTATCCAACAAGGTGTTGTGGAGCACGCTCCATGTCCCGGGCACGCACTGTCTAGGGCCTTAGGCTGGAGCCCTGAACGAATACACAAAATGCCAGCCTCCCTGGAGCTTACAGCCTGCAAAGTGGGAGACAGGTGGAAGTGGCATGATGAGAACACTGTGAGAAGTGCTGTAGGAGAAAGTAAACCTGCGGGAATGGATGGAGAGTGCTGGGTGGGTGCAGGGTGGGAAGGCATGAGATCTCTGGTGGTTTTAATAGGCTGTCGGGGAGGACCCAACTGGGAAGGTCACGTGTAAGCAAAGGCTTGAAGGATGTGAGAGCATGAACCGTGAAAATGAGTGCGTGCCTGGCACGTTTGAAGCAACAGTTAATTTAGGAAGACTGTGCTGTTAAAACTACACATTTTAGGTACGTGAGTAGTAGTTGAATTGGTTTTACCTTTGGCCAGGTTAGTTTTAGACAGCTTGATTTAGAACCAGATACAGAGCTCTTGAGGAAATCAAAGGAAGGAGCAGTTGTTTCCAGATTTTGGAGTGTTGGGGAAGTGGAGGTTCCAGGGATGGCTCTGGAGATGGCGAGCTTGAAAAGATGGTTAAATTTGGACCCAAAGAACTGGATGGGAAGGGCATTTCCAGGAATGGCAATGATGTGACATCAGAAAATATGGCATATTAGTGGGGCGCCTGGGTGGCCCCGTCAGTTAAGCGTCTGACTTTGGCTCAGGTCATGGTCTCATGGTTTGTGAGTTCTAGCCCCGCTTCGGGCTCTGTGCTGAAAGCTCAGAGCCTGGAGCCCGTGTCAGAGTCTCTGTCTCCCTCTCTCTCTGCCCCTCCCACACTTGTGCTCTGTCTCTTTTTAAAAAATAAACACACATTAGAAAATAAACATTAAAAAAAAAAAAGAAAGCGTGGCATATTGGTTACCTACTGCTGTGTAACAGATCACCCAAAACTCAGCAGCCTAAAACAAACATTTATTGTCTGACATTCTCTGCAGGTGGGGAACCTAGGAGGTGCTTAGCTGGGAGATGTGCCTCAGTATCTCTCATGAGGTTGCAGTCAGCAGGGGCCACTCCACTAGGGCTGGAGAACCCACTGCCAAGTTCACTCAAGTCCGTGGCTATTGGCAGGAGGCTTCCCTCCTGGAAAGAGATTACTCATGGATCTCTCTGCAGAACTGCCTGAGAGTTCTCATGACATGGCCGGCTACTGGCTTCTCCTGGAGCCAGTGATCCCACACTGGAGAGAGCAAGAATGCCACAGTGCCTTTGTGGTTGTCAGTCTTAAAGATACACACGTTTACTTCCACCTTATTCTACTCATTAGAAGTGAGTCATTCAGTCAAATGCACTCTTTCAAAGGGAATGAAGTTAAGCTGCGCTGTTTGAAGGTGTGAATATCAAAGAGTTTTTAGACATATTTTAAAAAGACCACATTTAGGATACGATTTGATTGGAACTTAATATAGATGCAGACTAGTGGTAATAAAAGGTTGTAAGGATTGGTTAAAAACCAAGGTAAACACTTAAGATTTCCACAAAACCATTCCAAAAAGAGACAACAAAGCAAGATAGAAAAAAAAAAAAAAGGAATAGAGAGGGAAACTATAGTTTAGAAGAGGCTTAAGGAACTCACTAATCACAATGTTTGGACTGTGTCTATCCTGATTCAAACAAACTGTAAATAAAAGTAAAAGATGATGATGATGTATAGGAGAATCATGAAAATCTAGACATTGGAAATTTAATGATACAAGAAATGATTGTTGATTTGGGGGGGCTGTGGTGAAGGACTTCTAGCTATGTAAGGAGAATGATATTAAAGTATTTGCAGATGAAATTGATGTATGAGCTTTGAAATTATTCAGCGAGTTGAGGTACAGAGGTAATAAGATTGGCTCTGAGGGGATAATTACTAAAGCTGGATGATGGGTACATGGAGGTACAGAACTCTAATTTTTTTTTTTTTTTTTAGTTTATTTATTTTGAGAGAGTGTGAGTACTTGCACAGCGGAGGGGCAGAGAGAGAATCCCAATGCAGGGCTCGATCTCACAAACCATGAGATCATGACCTGAGCTGAAATCAAAAAAGAGTCGGATGCTTAACCAACTGAGCCACCCAGGCACCCCCAGAACTCTATTTTTGATATTTTCTGTAAGGAAGAGTAACTATAAGAACAACAACAACAAACCAAAATAAAATTTCAAGTGGGAGGAATGCTGTGGTGTTTTCCTGCCTTGGAATGAAGATTCATCTGGCTGTAGTATCTGCAGTGGGTTAGACTTAGAGGTAATTAGATGACTCTGTAACAGGTGTAGCAGTGCTGGTAATGTAGAGGAAGGAAGTGAACTCAGGAGTGACTATAAATGAAAAGCCTTGGCACCTCATGGAATGTGGGAGGCAAAGGTAGAGAGAATGAGGTGTGATCCAGACTTGGGACTGTGGGAGAAAGGAGGGGCATGGGGGCCTTTCTGACACAGCTTTATGGATGAATTGCCAGGATTATCCTCTGTATCCCATTAGTGGGTGTCAGTGGCTACCAGCTGGGCACTTGGTCAGGTACTGGTTTGAAAAGACCTGGCTGGGGCATTCTGGCAGTACTCATTGCTGTAGTTGGTAGTTTCATTCATGCTTTTCATGGAAGGTTTATTACGAAGGTGTTCCTTTTTCCAGTTTTGTGGGCCGCATCACAGATTCTCCATGAGCTAACGAGAACACCACGTGATGCCTTATCTTCTTGTATACAGATCTTGGCAGTCACTTCTGATGCTTTGAACTTTTACTTGATAATAATGGAGTCTAGAAGGTCTGTACTAACCCTTCAGGTTACTCTCAAATTGCATCCTGTAGATGTTACTCACATGCAGCTGTACGTGTATTTGTGGAAGAATTGCCAGTGTTAGGTCGCAGATGTATCTCCACTGTCTGTCTTTAGTCCTATATGCAAAAAGGTGTTAATGCTTATAACTCCTAGCTGGGAGACTCCACTAAGGAGCAAAATTCAAAAACGGTTCAGCTTTCCAGAGCTTTTTCACCACCTGTCAGTGTCATCATTCACACATATATTGAAGTTGCCCATAAAAGTTTGTCGTCAGCCCCTAGTGCTGCTCACTGAGACTGTTTTGACTTGTGTGAAAGGTCTGTCTTTATCCTTGTTCGTCATGATGGATGCTATAGGCACTGACCATGGAACCACAAGGTGGAGGTCATGAGAGGCATTCTTGAGCTCTTAATGTCTTTTGGTCACTAGAGAATGTTGGTACAAATGACCACTGCTTTGCCAAATGGGGAGCTGTTATCTGTGTGGTATAAGGAGGAAGCGCTTTTGCCAGAGACACTGGACCCCAGTCAGTCCCTTGTCTTTGAGCTTGAGAAGGAAGTCTGGTTTTACTCAGGATATGGATGTCAAATCTATCTAGGGAGCTCACATGTGTCCTGTCTTTTGTCTTCCCTGGTGATGGCTCTTTTCATCATCTTATGGTGTCCTGATGTTAGAAAGGATGGTGCTTAGTTTCTCTGGAAAAATCAGTTTTGTCCTTTCTCAGACCAGGTGAGGGGACTGCATTTATGTGATGGCACCGACTTATCCCTCTCCTTCATTGTCTTCGTCCCAGGGATGCGGTGAAGAGAAAAGAAGCAAGTGAGCAAATGTTCTTTTAAAAGACAGGAGTAATTCACATGCATTCTATATTTATCAAGTGAGCTCATAGTATGCCAGATATTTTCTAAATATAGGCAAGACTGTTTAGAATCCACATTGGGATGATGGGGGCCATTTTCAAAGTTCTTGAGAACTGAATGCTCTGCATTTACTATGGGTTGGTTGATAGGAAGCAGTGTTGAGTGATGTTTATGCTGTGGAGGAGAGGGTGCTCCCCTGTCCTTTATCTCTGCCCCGCTCTTAGCTTCCGGGCGCTGTGGTTGTGAGTCTTTAAAAAAACCCACAAACTATATGCTGTGATATCTACAGGGGTGGGAAGCTTGGTGTAATATTCTCTCCTAATTAACAGCAACAGCAACAATAAAATGTAAGCTCATTCCCTTTATTTGGACTTTCTCATACTATCCCAATAGGTGGGAAAAACCCCAACTCATTATAAAAACTACACCAGTAGTTAAAACTTGGGAGAAGTTTCAGGCTTTTTGTAGCATGATAGTTGAGATTGGGATCTTTCTTGAAGTTATTTAAAAAGCAAGGAAGTGATCAGGACTTGAATGGGCATTTTCCCCAAAGGATCTCTCAGTTTGGATCTCTCAGAGTAGAGGGGGGACCTTGCAGTATTGACCCCCATCCCCACCCCCCCCTGCCCCCCCACCGCTGAGCTTCCTACGGGGTTCTTTCTATGCTTCCTCCGCTCCCCATTGTCATAGCACTTACTTCACAGTCTTTTGTCTCTTTATTGACATAGGTACACAGAAGTGCTACGATAAATGTTTAATACATTTTTTGAGGTTTTTCTAGAGAAAAAAGTCTAACTCCTTGTCTGAGTATTCTTTCATGAATACCTACTTATGTTGCAAGAAGTTACCTTTTTCTCTTGGAATATACTGTCTGCCTTTGTAAAGCCCTGCACAGTTTTGCAGAATACTTTGTATTCCTGTTGTGTCTGATTGACCTAACATGTCTATACGATGAAGGTTTTGATGCTACTTGATGATGTGGAAAAAAAAGGCAAAGTGGCAGAAAACTGAAGAAAAGGAACTCAGTCCAAGGATTTTAGTGTTCACTTTATGACGCTTTAGGGATGGGTGAGAACTCACAATTGGAACCAGTGACTGATTTTTATCATTTTATATGCATACTTTAAACTTTTAAAAACAATTGAAGTGCAATTAAAATTACATACCAAAGAGTATACTAAAGTGCACACAGCCTCATGACGATCCCGAAGTGATAACACACTCCTGCATGGACCGTACACGTCAAAGAGTGGAACACTGACAGCACAACAAAGACCCCTTGTTTCCAGATCGGACCTCTTCCTCCTTCCCAAGCTGCTGTCTTGACTTCTTACACCAGAAGTCAGTTTCTCAACAATGTATGTATAAATGAATCCCATAACGTGTATTTTTTTCACTCATTGTTCTGTCTGAGGTTGACGTATGTGGTTGTGTGTGACTGTTGTTCACATTTACGTTGCCAAAGATCATTTCATCATACAAGTATACCACAATTTATTATTTGTTCCGCTCTTGATGGATGTTTGGAATTTTTCTAGTTTTTGGTTCTTAGAAAAAATGCTGTAGGTAGGCATGTGTGGGAATTCCAGAAGAAGACCTTTGCGAATTCATCAGAAAACCAAGCCCAATTGGACATGGCAATGTCAAGGTTTGAGAGGGACTTCATAATCCATTGTGCAAAGTTTGATCATACTAGTATTTGTTGGTCAGCGCTGTTCTGTTGCTTTAAAAAAAACATGCATGTAGGGAAGATAGTGGGGTGAGATGGTGTTTGAGGAGCCGGGAGCAAGGAACCTTTTCTCCTGAGTGGGACTTGGCAGGAAGAGTGCGCTGTAGGATGGGGGTGGGGGAGGTAGGGGAGGGTAGGGGAGCTCACTTGTGTGTTTCCGTGTGTGTACCCTGCAGAGTACCACAAGGAAGGCTTGGCCAAGAGTTTTGAGATAGAACTGACTGGGCTTAAGTTCTGGTGAAAGATAACATCAGGAATTGGAAACTCAAAGTGTGCAATTAAAAAGGGCAGCTGCTGGGCTAGAGTTTGCTCCCCATTTAATTGCTAGCAATTAGGCTGCTGTTTTGGTGTTGTGTAATAATTATAATAGTAGCTAATATTTACTGAGTGTTTATTGAATGCCAGTTCTCTTCTTCCTCTTCTTTTCTCTTCCACTTAAATTTTTTTTTCGTGTTTATTTTTGAGAGAGAGAGAGACAGAGCATGAGCAGGGGAGGGGCAGAGAGGGGGCAGAGAGAGGAGACGCAGAATCCGAAGCAGGCTTCACGCTCTGAGCTGTCAGCACAGAGCCCAATGTGATGTGGGCTGTGAGATCATGACCTGAGCTGAAGTCGGATGCTCAACCAACTGAGCCACACAGGTGTCCCTCTCTTCCACTTTTAAGGACACTTGTAATTGGGCACATCTGGATAATTCAGGGTACTTTCCCCATCTCAAGGTCAGCTGATGAGCAACCTTAATTTCATCTGCAACTTTAATTTCCCTTTGCCCGGCAACCTAACATATTCATAGGTTCTGGATGTGGATGTCTTCGAGGGGCCATTATTCTGGCTATTAGAGCATTTTATCAAGTACCCAATCTTGTTTTGCGGATCTTTTCTGATACTCAAGAGTGAGCTATAATCACAAGGGATAGTAAATAATCATCAGAGTACCCTTCAATTAATAGTATAGCCAGTCCTTATGACTCTGATAAAAGTTAGATTTAAGCCCTTCATGTAGATTGAAGGTCTAAATGTGGCCCCCACTGTTCTCTGCAGTCTTGGGACCAGCACCCTCAAGTACTTGTGGTGGCTGGAAGAGGGGAAAACCAAGAGCCTAGAGATGGCCAGGCAGCAGGAGGGGCCCTGGCTGTCTTTATGCCCTTAGTCTCATGGAGCTAGGGATTGAAAAGTCAACACCACTCATAAACAAGTATTTTTTGACATCCAACGGCCCCAACTACTAGACAAAGTGGCCTTGGGGCTCTGATTGCAGTTCTCCTCGGGGGAGTTGTAAGGGGTGGGCAGACTTGGAGTGGGGAGAAGGCTAGAAATGTCTCTTCCTTCAGTAGTTAGATTGGGGTTCTTGAGCCTGATAATGTATTTCCCATATGACTATTCTCTGTTGAAATAAATTTGTGCCCCGGAAATGAATTAGTTGTCAGAGGACCTCCTGCAAACTGGTGATGGAACTGGAATGGAAACACACATGAATCCACTGATAAGCAGTTGGGATAGAACGCAACATGGTGGACGCATGGGACCATGTACTTGAGCCCTGGCCTGCATGGTTCATTCCAAACCCAAGAATACTTTTTAGAGCCTGACTTTGGGTGTTGTGTAGATTATAGGAAAAATTCCTCTTTGCATTTGGATATGTTTGGCATTCCATGGATACCGCCCTTGAATCCTTCCAAGGTGCCCCTAGGGTTGCACTAAATCCTCTTTCCTTGTTTTCCTTGGCTTTACATTTAGTTTATGTTCAAGCAAGTGTAGACTGAATTTTAAGACTAAATTTTTATAGTGGCCCTCTGCCCCAGAGTTGCCTGGGATCAGAATAAATAACTTAGAAGATGTGAGTCCTACATGAGGGAGGAGACAGTAAAGCTCATATTATGCAAAATATGCTTAAGGAAATAAAACACAAAGTTAACTTGTAAACATGCTTAGAGTTTGTATGTTTTCACTATGGTTCTCAATGTCGAGTGTATTTTTTATTCTTTTATCTGTTCCTCAAATGCCTTAGAGATGTCCTAGCAGAAATAGCCAATCCTATGGTCCCAGAGGCAGGAACTTCTAAGGGGAAAGAATGTCTACTTAAACACTATGGAGAAAAGAAACCCTAAATTTAATAATCCAGGAAAAAATGTCTCATTTTTCAGGACTGCTATTTCTGGACAAGCTGTTGATGTGTTTATGTAGGATAGCAGGAGGGACCGGGAAGACTGGATGGAAATTAGTAGTGGGTTGGAGAATGGTCCTATGCCCACCAGAGTTAGGTGGGTTCTCCCATGAGTGGGGTGGAAAGTGGAAAAACTCTGACTGTCCCTTGTATCCCAGGTGCTTCGGATTTTATTGAGTATGAAGTCCAGTCCACAACTGGAGGGATCTTTTCAAAACATAAGTCTCATCTCGCCCTGCTCTGCATAAGAGCCTTCAGTGGCTTCTCAGTGCTCTGAGGATAGAATGAGTTCTCCCCTCCTGCGACATCAGACTCTTATCCTCTGATTGTCATCATACTTAGGCACCAACCTGTCACCATGTCCCAGGCAGCTCATTAACCCTGTCCAGCTCCTTCCTGACACATTTTGTCCGTCTGCAACCTACTGCCTCCCCTTGCACACGCTCCTCTTCCCTGTTAACACCTGTTTCTTTTATTGATTTCAGTTTCCTCTGGGAAACATTCCCTGACACCTGTTACTCCCTCAAAGATGCTCTCATGACCCCTGTTTCCCCATCCGCTCCCTTCATGACATTCATTTCATTTCGTGTGATTTACTCTTCTTGGTGCAGTGCTTCCTTGGTGAATGCAAATGTATATTATGACTGCTCTGGATCTGAAAGTCTGACCATGCAGGAATGCAAATACTAGCCCATCAGCTAAGCTGCCTCAGTTTCCTGAAAGTAATCAGAAGGGACCAGTTGAATGAGTCACTGATGAGAGTAGTCAAAAGTTTTCTCAGTCATAATGCACTCCATTCTGGGGCAGTAGTTCAGCCCTGGCATCCTGTCCTTCTCTGGCACTTCTAGGCGACAGTAGGACTCGCTTGCTGTGTATCTCTGGCTGTTTTTCTTTGGTCAGGCTCTAGTTCTCTGGATCTTCTCTTCTTGACCTTTTCACTTCCAAGTCTTCTTGATCCTAGCACTTCCTAGGATGCCTGTGATAGATGTGAGGCACATTAGCAAGAAAAAAAACATGGCAGCAAAGCCCAGGCAGCCAGTCTCTTGGGAAAATTACTGAAACTGACACTGAAAATCGCATTTTATGAGCTTGAAGACTCGTTAGTACTCACGAGTATTTAATTAAATACTAAGTGATTTGCACCTTGACACAAGATTGGCTCAGTTTTCAGACAGCAAACCGGGATGTGCAGGCAAACTTCAATTATTTTTCATTGAGAGTTATTTTTCACTTAGCGTGAAATCATTTTTCACTTAGAGTTCATAGGATTCCAGAGTTATATAATTGGCCAAGTTAGCTCTCAACAAAACACAAAGAAATATTTTATCAATATCACTGTCTTTGTAAAGAATGAATCCTGGGCAGGGGCGCCTGGGTGGCTCAGTCGGTTGAGCGTCCGACTTCAGCTCAGGTCACGATCTCGTGGTCCGTGAGTTCGAGCCCCGCGTCGGGCTCTGGGCTGATGGCTCAGAGCCTGGAGCCTGCTTCCGATTCTGTGTCTCCCTGTCTCTCTGCCCCTCCCCCGTTCATGCTCTGTCTCTCTCTGTCCCAAAAATAAATAAACGTTAAAAAAAAATAAAAAAAAAAAAAGAATTAATCCTGGGTATTTGTCCCTTTTGAGAGCTGAGTGTAATGAGAACTAGAATGAGAATGTATTAGGTACGATCTTGTTTCCATCTTCCAGTATCTTCATCCAGCACAGATCATAAAATTTTATCACTTAAAGGGATGAATGTCTTGCCTAGAGTCACATGGGTAGTAGCAGAGCTGTGACTTGAACCTGACCTCTTATACTATGATCTCCTTGCTGTTTTTTATATGTTATTGTCTGTCTGATTCTCTGGTATCAAAATTAATGAAAAAACTTGCACAGTATTTTTGAAGCCCCAAACCTAAGAAAGATAGAGGAGAGATGAAAAACTTGAGTCATTTCACGAGTTTTCAAGTAAAACACTGTTGTTTAATGAAATGTTTTTATTTTCAAAATGATCAAAATTCACTTATCAAAATGTATTCTGTCTCAAGGAGAAAATGTGACAGTTATTTCTTTATTGTTAGTTACCAATGTAGAAGCCGTTCTCACATCTTTAAAAATTAATTGGACTGTCTTCCATGGACAGGGAGGTTATTTTTAAACAATTTTCATCTTGGGGCTTTCTTGACATGGGCATCACTTTTACTGCTTGTGAAATGCACTGCCTTATTTCTTTGCCGGATGTTGGGGTTTTGCCAAGTGCTGGTATTTGGAGATTTGATGGACAGAGTCTAAAGTGAGACATCATTCTTCCTTAATTTGTTCAAAGCCTCTTAATGCAGCAGCTAATCCTTCCTAATTATATTTCTAGGAAGGATGTTCTTAACTCCCGCAGGAAGACGACATGGACATTTTGAGACGATTAGGATGATCTGCACTCTGAGAAAAGGAATTTGAAAGGAAGTGCTTTCTGTTTCCCCTACCTCACTCAGGGAGTACAAAGACCCAGTGGCCTTTGAGGCCCTTCGTGAAACTTTTCTCTCTCTGTTCCTTTTCTGTTGCTGTGGCCCCTGTTTATCTCCTGGTTTTAAGAAGCTGTTTTGAAGGAGAAAAAAAAAATCCTACCAAACCCATTTCCATGAATGAGGCAAGCGTTTCACAACTTAATTGCCTTCATGTCTTGAAAGGTCACCTGTAAATGTAAATAGTGGGAGATTCATTGTGTGTATTAGAAATACTTTGTAAGGTTGAAGTACTTGGCAGTCTCCCTGATTGATTTCTTTGATGCTGTGTTGCTTTGTGTTAATTTAAGGTGGTGATTTAAAAAAAAATTTTTTTTTTTTAATGTTTATTTATTTTGGGGACACAGAGAGACAGAGCATGAATGGGGGAGGGGCAGAGAGAGAGGGAGACACAGAATCGGAAGCAGGCTCCAGGCTCTGAGCCATCAGCCCAGAGCCTGACGCGGGGCTCGAACTCACGGACCGCGAAATCGTGACCTGGCTGAAGTCGGACGCTTAACTGACTGCGCCACCCAGGCGCCCCAGGTGGTGATTTTTTTTTAAATGTTTATTTTTGAGAGAGAGAGAGAGAGAGAGAGTGTGTGTGTGTGTGCGCGTGCGTGTGCGTGTGTGTGTGTGTGTGTGTGTGTGTGCACGCGCGCGTATGTGCATGGGAGTAGGAGAGGGGCAGAAAGAGGGAGACAGGACCTAAAGCAAGCTCTGGGCTGTCAGCACAGAGCCTGATTCGGGATTCAAACTCACAAACTGTGAGATCATGACTTGAGCTGAAGTTGGATGCTTAACCGACTGAGCCACCCTGGTGCCCCTAAAGTAGTGAGAATAAGTATGTTAGTGACGTGTGTATTAGATCATTTCAGATCCTTAATATTTTGAGCAAAGTACATATGGTCACTGTCAAATAAGACTTTGATAAATGAGTTATAGTCTCTAAAGCATTAGTGGTTTTGAATATTCCTATGAAGTGTGATTTTATCGCTCACAGATTAATTGCAGTTTTTAAAAACTTTTTAGAGATTGAACAGCTTCCAAATGTTTGTTAGTTATTCATATTTTTATATGAATAATCTATTAACATTCTTTATTCCATTTAAATTTCTGTTACAGTAGAATTTCTATGAAATTTCTATACATTTTTTATTTGTAAGAGCTCTTTTTGTAGTAAAGATCTCTTTGTTAAACATTTTAAGAACTCTCAACGTTGGGGGCGGCCCTTAGATACAAAGAATGTTATTAGTACCTACTGAATTTTTTATCCACCAATTTGGGTTCTTTTTAACCCCAACTTGAAAGAAACTTCTTAAATTGAATTTTTGAAAATTCCCGCTCCTAGGTGGTTCAGTTGGTTGGGCGTTCAACTTCATTCAGGTCATGCTCTCAAGGTGTATGGGTTCGAGTCCTGCATCAGGCTCTGTGCTGACAGCTCAGAGCTTGGATCCTGATTCAGATTCTGTGTCTCCCTCTCTCTCTGCCCCTCCTCCACTCATGCTTTGTCTCTCTCTCTCTCTCTCTCAAAAATAAATAAATATTTTTAAAAAAAAAGTCCCCACTCACCTCTGAGGACAAGAATACTAATCAACAACTCATTGGGTAATGTATTTCAGAATTCTTCTGTTCTGCTGAGGCTTGTTGGTTGACATAAACATAATTAGGTATTGTTGAACCATCTTAACATTCTAAGCTTGAATAGTTCTTAGTGCATTTCTAACCTGGCTAAGGTTCAGCAAAATGAGGGTAGAAACTCTGTTCTCCCCATCTCTGCAATTCAAATTTTCAGCTTACTATAGTTGATTAACTTAGTCTGTCAACAAATAACTGAGTACCGGCCACATGCCAAGGACTGTTCTAGGCATTCCAGTTGGAGGATCAGGCTAAACATGCTTGCAAGATAGTTAATAATATGGGATAATACCATAGTGACTGGTGATTTAGGTGGTGCCTGTTATAAATTCTAGCGGAGTATAAGGAAGGGGGCCATCAGTAGGGACTAGAGTAAAAGGAAGACTTGCCAGAATGTGGAGGACTTTGTGAAGGAGAGAGGCTGGCCTTTAAGTAAAGGAGATGACAGGATGGGAGATAGGGTGGGAGCGAGTCTCCTGTTTCCATAGGACAGGTGGGAGATTGATTTATTTCGGGGATATGGAAGAGTAGTAGGAGGTGAGATTGAGTGTGTAGATCCAGATTATGGAAGGCCTTGACAAATGGGGAGAGTGTCTTTGAGTGGGGCTGTGAGAAATGGAGTGATGCCACTCAAGAAGGAAAAGATTTACCTGTGGGGAGCCAGCTTAGCCAGTGCTGTGGAAATGTGAGGAGCACCCAGGTGATTGATGCACACATGAGAGAAAGGTGCCTTAAGGAGCTGGCCTTGTCGCCCACCTACCTCTCACAGTAACTTCTGGGGAGGAAATCTAATTTTCTTTAAAAATAGAGGGGGATGAAGACAGGCAGTCCAGAAAATCCTTCCTTTGGATCCAGACGAAGGAGTTATGTATAGTCTGATGTTTATCTCTACCTCTAGATAATGTGAAGTCAAAGGATAGGTCCTCTTACCCACTTTAGAAGTGGAAAATGGAGGCTGTCTTTGAAGGCTTTCTTTTTCCTCTATTCCTCTCTGTCCTTGGAATCAAGCTCACGGACACATAATCAGAAGCAGATTCTATTTCCTTCTGTGTTGATCAAACTAACACTCTTCAAAATGCATTTGGTAGCCATTCATCATACTCTGTAGAAAAATCAAGGTCTCTTTTTTCTTTTTCAAGTGTTCTCAGACTCCTTTTCTACCCTTACCTTTGTTGGCTTTACGGCTTTTGCCATAGCCGTTGTGTGTTATCTTTGCCCCTTCCAGTATAAATCTCTGTGCATCTGCTTTGTGTGGTTTTCCTACTACACTAGGAGTGCTCAACTCACCTGTAGTCCTCGTCTAGTAGGTGACTGGAGTCCCACATTGTTTATGATGTCATTGCTGAGAGCTGCAAGTGAGCCTGGGACATTTGGGCACATGTGCACACACAGGTGATAACAACTTACATGTTGATGAGTTCTGGATATCTTTCTAGTTAGATTGCATTATCTGGTTTCTAGTTGGATTGCGTTCTCAGTTATTGAAAATAATGTAAAAAAAAGAATTAAAATTTGAAACAAAAATTTCATAATTTACTGTGTAATGTTAAATCATCAATTTTATTTCAGACTTCATGTACATTTGTTGTTTAACATAGCTGTTGAGGCCTAGGGGTTGCTAGGAAAGTTTTTGTGATTTGCTCTGTGAGGTAATCAATCCAACCCCAGACTATTTGATAGTACTGGTAGTATTTGTCTTTCACAAAATCAGAAATACTTTCCAAACCCAGTGAAGAAATGCTGTGCTTTTTTTTTTTTTTTAATTTTTTTTTTTTCAACGTTTATTTATTTTTGGGACAGAGAGAGACAGAGCATGAACGGGGGAGGGGCAGAGAGAGAAGGAGACACAGAATCGGAAACAGGCTCCAGGCTCTGAGCCATCAGCCCAGAGCCTGACGCGGGGCTCGAACTCACAGACCGCGAGATCGTGACCTGGCTGAAGTCGGACGCTTAACCGACTGCGCCACCCAGGCGCCCCTGTGCTTTTTTTTTTTTTTAAAAAAAGCTCCTATATCACCTTTATGTTCATATTAATTTAGAACGTTCATTAAAACACAAGGATTTGTTCCTGATTTGAATGGATACATGCACCCTGATGTTTATAGCAGCATTATCAACACTAGCCAAATTATGGATGGAAAGAGCCCAAATGTCCATTGACTGATGAATGGATAAAGAGGGGGTGGTAGATATAAACAATGGAATATTTCTCATCCATAAAGAAAAACAAAATCTTTTTTGTTTACAAAAAAATGTTTTTGTTTACAAAAACATTTGTAACAATGTGGATGGAGCTAGGGACTATTATGCTAAGTGAAAAAGTCAAGTCATGGACAAGCACCATAGGTTTACACTTATAGGTAGACTTTCAGAAACAAATGAACAAAGGGGGGAAAAAAAAGAGAGACCAAAAAACCAAACTCTTAACTATAGAGGACAAATTGGTGGTTACCAGAGAAAGAGGGGGGAGGTGGGTGGGGGATGGGTGAAATAAGTAATGGGCATTAAGGAGGGCACTTGCGATGAGCACAGGGTGACATATGGAAGTGATGAATCACTAAATTCTACACTTGAAACTAATATTACACTGTATGTTACCAAACAGGAATTTAAATAAAAATTTGGGGAAAAAACCTATAAGGATTTTCATTCCAGTTTACTAGGAAGTCTTTGACAAGAAACCAAAAGAAAGGACTTGGAACCTTCAATCTCACAGGTATTTATTGAGTGCTTACTATGGGCCAGGTAACTGTGTTGGTGGCTCAAGGAAATAATTCTTTAATTTCAGCAAATAGCCTGTACCTGTTCTGTTTCTTTCCTCCTTTTCTCTGATTTCTAGAATGAGTAGTTAGTTGCATTTTGTGGGTTTTTTTTTTAGTAGAGAGCTGTATTTTTTAGGACAAAGCATATGTAAGGCTATTCCTTCTACTGGTGTTAAGTGATATTTGTCCTGTTCCTTCAAAGTCCAGTTCTGGTGTTAACAGGCCTAAAATTAATTTATCACATGATTTATGTGCTGTATCCTCGCACCAGGCACCATTCTGACTTGCAGGCATAGTGCTCAGGAAGATCTAACCAAACCCTAACAAGCCTTACACACGCAAAACATTTCAGTTGTGGGCACCTACATGAGAGCTGGGAAAGAGATTTTGCCTGATCAGGAACACCGAGCAGTAATAGTGTCTGAATTCATAGCTCCTGTAGAGTTTTTGAAGAAAAAAAAGAGCATTTTGTGTGTGTGTGATATTTCACAGAAACAGTAGTATCTGAAAGCTAGCTGGCTGCAGCTGGACAGGCTTCCTTTTGTATGGAAACGCTGCCTCTAGTGTTGGGGAAGAAAACACTCCATAGAATATAGTGCAATATTATGGTGCCATCTGTCTTGAAAATGAGTTATTCTTTTATTGTCTGCATTATAGTAGTTCCCAGACAACCGAGAAACTTCAGCTAGGGTCTGGTGCTATTTTGTATATGGACCGGTTCCTGCTGGTGAAAGCCTTTAAAGCTTTATTTCAAAGGGTACTCACATCGGGAGTTACCACTGTGATGTGATGAGGCTTTTGCCATAAAGCTCCCAAGGATTGCACACTTGCCTAGCTTCCTGGGCAGAAGAGCGTATGGAACAGTCACTACACCTTCTGTCTCCTGTTTCAGCTTGGGATGGGACATCTTCCTCTCAGATGGTATTCTTTTTCCTAGGAGTGTTTTGAGTTTCTTTTTATTTGATTTATTTTTTTTTTAGAGAGAGGTAGAGAGAACAAGTGAGGGAGAGGGGCGGAGGGAAAGAGAGAGAGAATCCCAAGCAGGCTACACACTAAGCATGGAGCCTGATGCAGGGCTCCATCCCATGACTTTGGAATCGTGTGCCGAGCCAAAATCAAGTCGGATGCTCAACTGACTGTGCCACCCAGGCGCCCCTTGAGTTTGTTTTCAAGGGGATGGTGACGCAGATACACGAATCTATAGAGTTGGAAAATGAGGCAAAATTTGAAGGTTTGGCTCTTAAGGAAAAAAAAAAGGCTAAAAATGCTTTTACTTCTCAGATTTTTTTTAGAATCAATTCAAGTGAAAAAGAATACTAGAAACATTTAAGCGATAAAAACGCTCATCACTGTTAATAATTAAGATCTTTGAAAGCTTCAGTGTTTGGGGTTGACAAAACAATGGTGACATGCTGGCAAGTTTTTCCTTTTCGGTTAGCTGGACTGCTGCTTAAAATTGTGTAATTGAAATGTGTATAAACATAGTAGTTATAAACTATTATGTTTATACACATTTAAACTCCGTTAAAGTATTAATGTTTGCATTTGAAAGTCTGCATGGATCAGAAAATGGATTTAGCATTTCACATCCTCTAGAATGATGACAGGGAAGTGTAGGACGGTGCTGGCGCGTTTTCAAAGGCATTCTTCCCTGGTCTGGATACTATCATAGACGCAAATGCGGTTTGTTCAATTTATTATATACACAACATGCATAATAGTCTGAAAGTGGGTTTTTTTCCTTTTTCCCTTTTTTTCTTTTGGTTTTAAGCACACTGGCTATAGTTGATTATATAAAAGGTTTGAAATAGTGCCTGGTTTAAAAACTTGGGGGCTGATATTCTTTCTTTAAAAAACACCAACCTAATGAATGAATCTAGACAATGCAAACACCCACACCAATCAATTCATAAATGGATTTCATTTGAAAATGTGAATGCAGTTTGAACTTTTACGATTATGCCATTGGGCAGCAGGTGGCAAGCTTTGCTTTTCAATGAACTCCGGTTTTATTTTTATACCACAGGATGCCAAAATTTGAAGAGGGTGGTTTGCATCCACTGGAATATGTCATTTCTTGGCAGTACGGCCTTGAACCACCTCCTTTGCTCATCGTGCATAATTGCCTTTCTTTGGATGCCGAAGCCGACCCTTTGGTTCCCCCCACCTTGTTGCAAATGGATAGGGATTAATTCACACGAGCAACGCTTTTATTCCCGTGATTTTAGCAGCACACTGCTAGTGGAGAAAATAAATGAAAAACAAATGAGTTTTTTGAGGCAGTCCCTGCATGGTTTATAAGAGGTTTTGTTGTATGGACTTAATACTGACACATATATATGACTTATTTTGCTTCCACTTAAAAAAAAATCACTTCTGGGTCACCTGGGTGGCTCAGTTGGTGAAGTGTCTGACTTCAACTCAGGTCATGATCTTACGGTTCATGAGTCTAAGGCCCGCAGCTGGCTCTGTGCTGACAGCTCAGAGCCTGGAGCCTGCTTCGGACTCTGTGTCTCCCTCTCTCTCTGCCCCTCCCCTTTTACATTCTGTCTCTCTCAAAAATAAACATTAAAAAAAAAAAAGTCACTTTTGACTAGAAAACGATGCAGAGGTCTGACAAATGCACAAAATTGAATAGAGTTTCATGAAAGAATTTGTGGAAAATTGGACAAGAAAAATTCTTCTTGAGACCAGAATTGAAAACCATTGTCTTCTCCTAGTCTGTACTGGGTGTTTAGTCAAGATTTGGATTTCAAGTCTGGTAAAGAGACTCAGTTTAAAGATGGGAGTGATAGTAAGGTGGGCACTGAATTAATTTGGGAATTGTTATACTCTTTACATAAAACTTTTCTTTTTGGATTGTTATGCAGTGTGGAAAAATTTGAGGGAACAGAAAAATGAAGAAGACTGAATCGCTGTAAACATTTAAGCATTTAATAGTCTATAAATATTTAGCACTTGCTATGCACGCTAGTTTTCCTATGCCTGTTGTTAGAAATGAGTTCATATGGGCTATGCTACTTTATGTTCATAATTTTTTATATGTTCTTAAGTTTTCCCCTTTTCTGGTGCCACTTAAAAAATTTTTTTAGAAAGTGTATTGCATACAAAAGGCTATAATTTTCAACGCACGCATCAAGGCGAATGATGGCAAACCCAGATTCTCATACCCACTGCCTAGCGGAAGAAACAAAACACTGTCGTCGTTAGAGGCTCTCTCTGTGACCCTTCTCCGTACTTTACCCTCTTTCTTCCACAAAGTAACCTGTATTAATCGTTTTCTGCTTTTTAATTTTTTTATTAATTTATAAAACTTTTTTTTAAAGTTTGTTTCTTTTGAGAGAGAAAAACTGAGCGAGGGTGAATGAGTGCACTTGGGAGAGGCGCAGAGAGAGAGAGAGAGAGAGAGAGAGAGAGAGAGAGGGAGAGAGAATGAATGAATGAATGATATGAATCCCAAGCAGGCTCCACACCAGTAGTGCAGAGCCTGATGCGGGGCTCGCACTCACCAACTGCGAGACCATGACCTGAGCCAAAATCCAAAGTCAGAAGCTTTAATGTCTGAGCCACCCAAGTGCCCCATTTTCTGCTTTTTTAAAAATAGCTTTATTATATTTTTCAGTACTTCTGAACACTGTTATTTTGGTTAGCAGTTTTTCACTTTTCAATAAATCTATTGTTTGTATTCTTCTGAGACTAGCTTTTCTTGCTTACGTGTTACCTTCATCCATAATAGTGGCTCTCAAACTCGTCTGAGCCACCTGGATGACTTCTAAAACCTGACTTGCTGGTCCCCCACCCTCCACCCCCCACCTTAGTCTCGGGAAGGAGAGTTTGCTTGGTTAACAAACTTAAGGGTGATGCTAATGCTGTTGGTCTTGGAGCCATGCTTTGAGAACCAACAATGATCCTGATGCTTTGTACCTGGGCTTCATTTACTTTTCTTTTTTATAGTGTCCCATTATATGAATATACCACAATTTATATATCCACTCTCCTGATGTAGGGCATATGAGTTTCCAGGGTTTTGCTATTCCAGTGTTGCGATGACCATTTTGTTGTGATGACCATTCACAGAAGAATCATTTTTAAGAGTTTTTACACAATGGAATAAAATATCAATATTAAAGTTAAGTTTTGTTTCAGAAGACTTTTGTTTTCAAGACACACTCTGCTATGTGGCAGACATTGTCTAAAAAAGAACTGATTCTCTGTACAGAAAATGGAACAGCACACACGCAGTCCGCTTTGGTGGCCGGTTCTTCAGCCTTTGCCTTTCCCAACTTGGCCATGAAAGCCACCGACTTCGGGCCCAGGACGTTACCTCCCTAGTGACGGTGGATCTCATCATATCTGTCTTTGAAATCGACCTTGATGGCTTCTCCAGTTTAGCCAGAGCTTCTTTGTCTTCCAAGTTAGCCTCTGTGAAGTTGACAGTGCTGCTGGTCTTCCTGTAGACCAGATGCCCCAGCCTGGCCTTCCGCTTGATGATGCAGTAGGGAACCCCCATCTTAGGACACAGGACAGCCAGGGAGACAAACCCAGCTCGTCGGATCCGCAGCATGTGCTATTGCTCCCCGCTGAGCCTTCTTGTTTTCCATCATGGTGGTGACCATATTAACTCCACCTTGCAGGACAGACAGCCTGTTAGTGGGGACATCCCCTTTGCTGGCAGCTTTCTTCTCTGCCCGGGGCCAATAATCTGTTGCTTCTCCTGCTTGGTCTCTCTGGTCTATATTTGTGGGCCAGCTTAAGTGGTTGAGTAGCTGTTTGGTGGTCCAAGGCCTGTGTGAACTGGTGAGTGGTGGGTAGCACATTTAGACCCTTCGAGAGAATAGCCCTTTGCTGCTGCAGCTGGATGTAGTGGGGTCATTTGACAAATCAGGTGAAGTCCCCTTTGGGCTGTGTGTCCTGTCTGATGCCAGAATTCTTGGGCCTTTTCTCAAACAAGGGAATGACCACTTTCTTGTCCTCTTACTGCTTTACAACGAATGGCTGGTGCCCCAGCCACCTTCTTTCTTTCCGCATCTTGGATGGCTGGAAGAGAGAGATGAGAAACCTTTTTTACAGTGAGCTCTTGTCAAAGCTCAAAACCACTCATCTTGGGCAAATCGATCAATGTTTTTCTCTTACTGTGTTATCTTGTTCTAGAATCATCCTTCCCTACTGCATTGTCCTCAGGTAGTTTTCTTATTTTCCTTTCACATTTGTTTAACACACCTGGAATTGAGCGTGCTGTGATTTAGTTTATTTTCCATGTGGATAACTAACTGTCTTACTTATTGACTAATTCCTCCCTGTCCCCCAAAACTGATACCTTCGCTGTCATATGCAGACTCCTAGTCTATGTGCTGTCAAAATGAACACTTTGCTATGCAAACCTCTAAATAGATGTGTGTCTGTTTCTGGATTCTCTATTCTCGTGCATTCATCTCTGTCCTTCAGCCAATACTTGAAGTATGATAATTGTATAACAAGATTTGGTAGGCAAATCCTTCCTCTTTGTTCTTTAGCTATGTTTCCACATGAATGTAGAATCGGCTTGTCACTTAAGAAACAACAACAACAAAAAAACCAACAAAAGCTGGCTAGCATTTTGATTGAAATTGATTGAGCCCATATATAATTTTGAGATGAATATGCCTCTTTTTGATACTGACTCTTCCTATCCATAAATGCAATGTCCTTTCATTTTATTTAGGTCATCTGAAATGTTCTTGAATACTTATTAAATAATTTTCATGATCTTTCACATCTTTTATGACATCTTACTGCTCCAGTATTCCTACCTACTGTTGTAAGGAATCTTTTCTAAAACTTCATCTTCAAACATGCTTTCCTATAGAAATGAGGTTTCATGTTTTTCTGTGCACTGAAATTTGCTAAACTTATGAGGGTACATTGTCTGATATTTTGCGTTTTCCATAGAGATTACATCATGTATGATGATGAATTTCTTTTCCTGATCTTTACATCTAATTTTTGTGCCTTGTGGCACTGGCGGGGGCCTTCAGTTCATTGTGACACAGAAGCCATGGTAGTGGGTGTGGTCCCTTATTTAAAGGGCGTTCCATTAGCTGTTCATCATTGGGGACCCCATTTGCCGTAGGTTTTTTGTAGATACCTTGATCGAGTTAAGGACCACCCCTTTATTGCTAGATTGCTGAGGGTATCTGTTACCGTGTTGAATTTGATCTGTTGGTTTGATCATACGGTTTCCTTTTCTCTCTAATGGGGAGATTGAACGACTTGCTAATGTTGGAACAACCTTGCATTTGTATAATAAGCTTCACTGATGTCTTTTTTTAAATCTGTCATTACTTTCAGTTTGCATCTGTATTCATGAGCGAGGCTGGCGTGTAATCCTGCTTTCTCATGTTGCTTTGATAAGATTTTGGTATTAAGTTATGTTGGCCTAACAGGATGAGCTGGGGAGTGTTCATTCCTGGTCTGTTCTTGAAAATTTTGTGTAAGATGGGATGTTTGGTCGAACTCGCATATAAAACCACTTGGGTAGTTTCCATATAGGGGATCATTTTTTATTGTGTCATTTTGTACTTTCTATTTGTACTAAAAAATTTTTTTTGTGTGTGTTCTTTTAGATTGATTAGTCTTCCTCTCCTCATTCTTTCCTCCCTCCCCACAAACTATTTTGGATTATATACTCTCTTTCTCTGCTTCGTGATTATCACAGGTGTTTACCTCAAATAAACAATTTGTATTGAAATTAACAAAGGCAAAGATACTCAGTATTTTTACCCTCCTACCAAATAACATCAGGCCTTAGGATAATAGTCTGTGCTGTTGTTTTTCAAACTTTCAAGTAAAAAAAATTTTTTTTAATTCTAAAAATTAGATAATCTATCATTGCTCTATATAGTCAGTGCTTATTTTAGATTTTCCCATGTATTTGCCTTTTTTTTTTGTTACTGCTGTTCTCCATTCCTACTTGCATTTTAGACATTCTCTTTGGGACAGTTTTTCTTAGAGTGCCTCCTTTAGAAATTCTTGTGGCGAGGGTCTTTTTATTTCATTGAATCTTTCTGGGTGTGCAGTTGTAGCTTGTCAGTTACTTTTTTTTCTAAGTATTTTGAAGCCATTTTGCCACGGTCTTGTGGCTTCCCTTGTTAACTGTGGATGAATCTGCTGATGGTCATTCTGATTCTTGTTCCTTTATGGGTAATCGCTTTTCTGTTTAGATTTTAAAAATTTGTCTTGCTTGGAATTTACTAGAATTGCATGTGAGGATTCATGTTTATACTTCTGTAAAATTCTCAGTCATTTTTTTTATTAATGTTTATTTATTATTGAGAGACAGAGAGAGACAGAGCATGAGCAGGGGAGGGGCAGAGAGACAGGGAGACACAGAATCCAAAGCAGGCTCCAGGCTCTGAGCTGTCAACACAGAGCTGGACACGGGACTCGAACTCACAAACTGTGAGATCATGACCTGAGCTGAAGTCCGATGCTCAACCGATTGAGCCACCCAGGAGCCCCCTAAATCATTTTTTAAAAAGTTTATTTATTTATTTTGAGAGAGAGAGAGAGGGAGGGAGGGACGGAAAGAAAGAAAGAGAGAAAGAGAGCAAGAACATGTGTGCATGTGCAGGAGGGGGAGAGAGAGAGAGAGAGAGAGAGAGAGAGAGAGAGAGAGAGAAAATCCCAAGCAAGCTCTGTACTGACAGTGTGGAACTCGAACTCCTGAACCATGAGATCATGACCTGAGCTGAAACGAGTCATATGGTTAACCAACTGAGACACTCAGGCGTCCCTTAGTCATTTTTAGTCTTTAACTCACTGCTTCTCCCCTGTTTCCTCCTTTTACAAGTGTGATTAGGCAGCTATTACACCTCATTCTGTTCCCTGTATCTTTTAATATCTCCTGTGTTTCCTGGTCTCTGTGCTGCATGGACATTTATTTCTTCTAGTTTACTAATTCTCAACTGTGTCCTGCTATACCTGCTGGGACCCTTTGGATTCCCCTTTTCAAATGTTTACTATTTTTTTATGTCTGAAAGTTCTGTTTGTTTTTCAAATCTCTCAAGACTAGAGAGATTTATTAATCTATATTAATCTTTTGTCAGTCATAATTTAAACATCGTCTCTGTGTATATTAAATATAGTTACGTTCTGTATCCTAAAATCCCAGTTGAATAATTGACAGTTGTTACTGAACTGATCCCACAGTTTGATTTGTGTGTGTGTGTGTTGTGTGTGTGTGTGTGTGTGTGTGCGCGTTGATTCTCTTATTTCCTTGTGCATGTTGTGATTTCTTTTTTCTTTCTTTCTAATATATGAAATTTATTGTCAAATTGGTTTCCATACAACACCCAGTGCTCATCCCAACAGGTGCCCTCCTCAATGCCCATCACCCACTTTCCCCTCCCTCCTACCCTCCATCAACCCTCAGTTTAGTCTCAGTTTTTTAAGAGGCTCTTATGGTTTGCCTCCTTCCCTCTCTGTAACTTTTTTTTTCCCCCTTCCCCTCTCCCGTGGTCTTCTGTTAAGTTTTTCAGGATCCACATAAGACTGAAAACATACGGTATCTTTCTCTGTATGACTTATTTCACTTAGCGTAACACTCTCCAGTTCCGTCCACGTTGCTACAAAGGGCCATATTTCACTCTTTCTCATTGCCACATAGTACTCCATTGTGTATATAAACCACAATTTCTTTATCCATTCATCAGTTGATGGACATTTAGGCTCCTTCCATAATTTGGCTATTGTTGAAAGTGCTGCTGTAAACATTGGGGTACAAGTGCCCCTAGTGCATGTTGTGATTTCTGTTGTGATTACTCTGTTGCAAGTAAATGTTCAATGGAATTTTATCGCTAGAATTCCTGACATCTGAGTTTTCAGGTATGTTCTTACAGAGGTTCTTTGTGTTCGATTTTGGGAAGTTCATGGAGGTACCTACCACCCATCCAGGCCAGTTACTTTTGTAACTAAAGTGGAGTTGCTTTTTTTTTTTTTTTTTAATTTTTTTTTCAACGTTTATTTTTATTTTTGGGACAGAGAGAGACAGAGCATGAACGGGGGAGGGGCAGAGAGAGAGGGAGACACAGAATCGGAAACAGGCTCCAGGCTCTGAGCCATCAGCCCAGAGCCCGACGCGGGGCTCGAACTCCCGGACCGCGAGATCGTGGCCTGGCTGAAGTCGGACGCTTAACCGACTGCGCCACCCAGGCGCCCCGAAAGTGGAGTTGCTTTTGTTTTGGTCACTCAGGTATTTTGTCACTGACTGCCGAACTCGCACACAGGTGGACTTGTGATTCTCACCTGAGATCATATTTGTTGTTACCATAGCTTTTCATGCTCAGCCAAAGCCCTAGCTGAGGTAGCCACATATCTTCACGTTTCCACTGTAGGGTGCTTTTCTTTCTTTTCTGTAGGGTTCATTTTCTAGAAATATTTCTCTCTGGTCTTTACGTGGAATCTGTTACCTTGTACAGTTTCCAAGTGTGTCCCTGTGCCCCATGCAGCATGCTGAAACCTGGAATTGAGGCATCCAGAAATGGCAGATGCCCCTCCAGGGCACATTCCTGTTCTGGTGCCAACTCATTTCCCTGGATTCTATGCTCTCTGGTTGTTCCTGGCCCCTGAGAGTTTCTCGTACTCGCATGCCAGCTCGACCATAGTTTGATATTTTGTCCAGCAATTTTAGTTGTGTGATACTGGCAGATTTTCTCTGCACATCTAACCCTTTGTTTTGCCAGAAGTAATTTATTTTAAAGACTTTTCATTCTGAGAAATTAGAAACCTCATAGTTGGAGGATAAAGCATAAGGTTCCTTGTGCTGCGAGGACCTCATGTCACAGCTGAGTAACTAGACTCCAGGTCTTTGGAGAGATTCATGCTTTCTTCTCCTTGTCATTTGGAGCATGAGAAGTCTTATGAAAACCCTCTTTTTGGGGAGCTCTTTCAACTAAATGGCCAGTGAGCCCGAGGGATCAGCAGGATTCTACTCTGAGGCAGCTTTCCCCATATTTTTCCTTGGCATCCTGACCGCGATACCCTGCTCTGGGCTTTGCCTCCTGCTCTTTGTCTTTTTGTGCCCATCCTCGTTATTAAACCTTGTCTCCTCTTGCTTTGTTTTGCTCACTAGTTTCACCTTGGCATTCTTCAGCTTTAGCAAACGTGCACTTGGAGAGTACTGATGAGTATATGCAGAAATTAAATTGGCTTTTGTGTCTTCTAATCCCACTTGTCTCCTTTAGGGTTTGCGAGTAAATTGAAGTTCTCTTCATTTCAAGAGAGGTGGAGAGGGATAGTGATTTGGGGTAGGAAAAGGGTAGATACATACTTGTTGCTTCTCCTGTGGCGGAAAGCAAAACATAGCTGCTGTTAGAAGGGAGAGTGGAAGCCCCATCAATACATATTTTCTTAAGCCATTAGAACTCCTGAATTAGTATACCTGCCTAGTAATGGAAATGATATATCTGTTTTGAGCATGCTGTTGTCTTGGGTTTGAATTGCGATCTTTTAATGCTGTTTCAGAGTCTTCTGTTGTAGTGGCCACCTGTAAACTTGGCAGCCTTTAGAGCATTGCCAAAAATATCAGGACACCAAATAAAACATCCTTCTAACCGAAATTGAGATCAAGTATATCTTTGGCTGACCATTTCTAATCCCAGACTTGTCTAAGTCATTGAGAAATTACATGTTATGTTTGTGTGTGTGTGGGGGGGTATAATAATATAATCATAGGCAATTAAATTAAATTGAGGAAGTGAATGAAATTACTTTTTTTTTTTTTTTGGTCCCATATTATTTCTTTTTCAGGAATCTGGGTTGGAATTAGATAACCATTAGTTTAGTATGTCATTATCAAACCTGGAGTGATAATAAGCTTGGAAGGGCAGATTCTGGGGTGAGGAAAGACAGACTATGGTTGCTTGAAGTTGAGCTTTTAGATTGGAAAAGCTCTATACTCTTATTCTCTCTTCTATTCTGTTATGTTCTCAAGGAGAGATCAGATAAGAGATCTAACAAGACAGGTTTTGGAGTACAGAAGCGGTGACTGAAGTGCAGCTAGAGTAGAAGACAGATCTAAAAAGTTGTCCTCTCCTCTCTTTCATTTCTTGGAAGAAAATGAGCTGTGGGTTACCTCAAGGCTCGACTTGGGTTTGTGATTATGAGTACTGATTACAGGAGGTGATAGTCAGGAGTGCTTGAGGATCTGCAAGCAGGATGGGGCCTGTCAGGCAGAGGGGGTTCACAGGGGATTGGAGGATGGGTGTAGACTGAGGTTTGGAGCAGTGGGTATTGTGAACTCCAGCTCCAGGGAGTGCTTCCTGGTCACATGTTTAGGAACAGAGACCTTTACGTGCTGTTAAGGAGCTCACAGTTTAGTAGAAGGCCTGTGCGTGTGCGCGCGCACACACACACACACACACACACACACACACAGGATACTGTTTCCTTGTGATAAAGATAAGGGGAGAGGTTTTGCAGGTGCTCTGGGAGTTGAAAGAGGAATGATTTACCATTTCCTTCTCCATCAAACCTAAACTCTTTGTTAAGACCCTCCATGATAGGGACCTATCCACCACTTGCTCAGCCCTGTTCTTCGCTCTTCTCTGGCTGATGCCTCCCCCACCACGTGGGCCAGTTTCCTCACCTGACCTCTCCCAGGCTCTTTCTCAGCTCCACACTTATTTTCTCTCACCTCCACCTGACAGATCCTCCCTAGAATTGTGGGATGCAATCCATTTTTCTAAGAGCTTCCCAAGAACTCTGATGATAGCCAGCATTTATTCATAACATGCAGTGTTCACAACATGTCAGGTGTTCTGCACACATGGTCTTGTGACAGGGGCGATGTTCAAACCGTGATGGTATAGCAGAGACATGGAGCAGTCAGAGCCAGCTGTAGTGTGGGGCAAGGTTGCCTGCTGTCCTGGAGGTTATTCTTTTTAATTTTCAAGATTATTTATTTATTTTCAGAGAGACAGAGACAGCATGAGTGGGGGAGGGGCAGAGAGGGAGGGGGGGAGAGAGAGAGAGAGAGAGAGAGAGAGAGAGAGAGAGAGAGAGAGAAAGAGAATGAGAATCCTAAGCAGGCCCTGCACTGTTGGCTCAGAGTCCGATGTGTGACTTGAATTCACAAATGGTGAGAACACGACCTGAGCCGAAATCAAGAATCAGACGTTTGAATGACTGAGCCACCCAGGTGGCCCTGGAGGTTATTCTTTTAGTGCTGAATTGTCAAGGGGTTACTGGGTAGAGCTGCACTTAACAGGGGAGGTGAGGGTGCCCAGGACTGTGTCTCTGCCATCTGCTCTATAAGAATATGAGCAGTTTTACGGAGAAAACACTGTACTGGTGGTACCTCTCAGTTGGCTGTCAGGCTGCCTTGCAGCAGCCCCATCATTAACACCCTTTTTGTACAAATTAGGAAAACTAGTTATTTATTTATTTATTTATTTACTTACTTATTTATTTATTTATTTATTTATTTATTTATTTATTTATGAAGTTTATCGTCAAATTGGTTTCCATACAACACCCAGTGCACATCCCTTTTTTTTTTTTTTTCCAGTGCACATCCCAAAAGATGCCCTCTTCAATGCTCATCACCTACCCTCCCCTCCCTCCCACCCCCCATCAACCCTCAATTTGTTCTCAGTTTTTAAGAGTCTCTTCTGCTTTGGCTCTCTCCCACTCTAACCTCTTTTTTTTTTTTTTTTCTTCCCCTCCCCCATGGGTTTCTGTCAAGTTTCTCAGGATCCACATAAGAGTGAAAACATATGGTATCTGTCTTTCTCTGTATGGCTTATTTCACTTAGCATCACACTCTCCAGTTCCATCCATGTTGCTACAAAGGGCCATATTTCATTCTTTCTCATTGCCATGTAGTACTCCATTGTGTATATAAACCACAATTTCTTTATCCATTCATCAGTTGATGGGCATTTAGGCTTTTTCTACAATTTGGCTATTGTTGAGAGTGCTGCTATAAACATTGGGGTACAAGTGCCCCTATGCATCAGTACTCCTGTATCCCTTGGGTAAATTCCTAACAGTGCTATTGCTGGGTTATAGGGTAGGTCTATTTTTAATGTTTTGAGGAACCTCCACACTGTTTTCCAGAGTGGCTTTACCAGTTTGCATTCCCACCAACAGTGCAAGGGCGTTCCCGTTTCTCCACATCCTTCCCAGCATCTATAGTCTCCTGATTTGTTCATTTTGGCCACTCTGACTGGTGTGAGGTGATATCTGAGTGTGGTTTTGATTTGTATTTCCCTGATAAGGAGCAATGTTGAGCATCTTTTCATGTGCCTGTTGGCCATCCGGATGTCTTCTTTAGAGAAGTGTCTATTCATGTTTTCTGCCCATTTCTTCACTGGATTATTTGTTTTTTGGGTGTGGAGTTTGGTGAGCTCTTTATAGATTTTGGATTCTAGCCCTTTGTCCGATATGTCATTTGCAAATATCTTTTCCCATTCCGTTGGTTGCCTTTTAGTTTTGTTGAATGTAGGAAAACTAGTTTTAGAAACATAGCCTGCCACAGTGACAGCTAGTAAGTGAGAATCAGACCTTGAACACAAACCTGTCTGACCTTAAAAAATGATCATGAGTTTGTGACCACCAGGCCACTTCACACAGCTGGTAGGTTGTCATTCGGAGTCGTGCATTCACCGTTTCCTCTGGATCTAGTCTGATCTAGCTAGATGGCTCTCCGATGATAGCTGGCTGAGGGTCATTTGGCAAGTGCATGTTTTACTGTGTAAGAAGCCGCCAGACTGTTTTTCACGGCAACCACCCCATTTTGTATTCTTCCCAGTAGTGTGTGAAAGTTCTAATAGCTGTACATCCTTACCAGCACTTAGTAGTGTCAGGTTTTTCTTTGCAATTCTAATGGACATATAGCAGTAGCTCACTGTGGTTTTATGACAAACTTCGCTGGATTAAAAGTGCTGAGGATGTTTTCACGTGCTTATTTGCCATCTGTAGATTTCCTTTGAAGTGTCTTTGGTTCTTTTGCCATGTTTTTAATTGGGCTGTTTGCTTTCTTGTTATGACTTCTTTTTTGTTTTTTTTTCCCCCTTTAACAGGACTTCCTTTTCAGGGATTTGTTAATTAGGTTTTTCAGGGCATTTGATATAAACACTTTATAAAGTGCTTCAAAGAAGATGCTCTAGGAGTGGTTGCCAAGGAAAACTAAGATGGACTTTCGTTCCGACGGGGGCAGGAGCAGTGAGGATGTGCTTTCCTCAGTGTGGTTTTGAAACAGGAGGACAGAAAAAAGGGAGAGAGAGGAAAGAGCCAGAATGCACAGGAGGGATTTTGATCCTCAGTCTTAAAAGGCAAACAGGGGTTTGTTTGGCTGCCAGTGGAAGCTGGGAGGGTTAGAAATGCCAAAGGGATGGTTTACTCTGAAAAAAGCGGTTGAACAACAAGAAGAACTGTCCATCCTTTTCTGCCCAGAACTGGGTGAGGCTGAACCAGTGAGAGGTTGCTACCACTGGGCAATGAGGTCACATTATTTTGTAACCTAGAGTGAGCAAATACTGAATACTTTAAGGAAGGGTAAGAATTTACCCCTAGATAGTGACAATAGGTATGTATTTTCAGCATCTGTACTGGTACGTTAATGGTTTTTTCTTTATTTTTTAAAAAAAAAATTTTTTTTTCAACGTTTATTTGTTTTTGGGACAGAGAGAGACAGAGCATGAACGGGGGAGGGGCAGAGAGAGAGGGAGACACAGAATCGGAAACAGGCTCCAGGCTCTGAGCCATCAGCCCAGAGCCCGACGCGGGGCTCGAACTCACGGACCGCGAGATCGTGACCTGGCTGAAGTCGGACGCTTAACCGACTGCGCCATCCAGGCGCCCCTATGGTTTTTTCTTTATTTTTAAAAAAAAAAATTTTTTTTTTCAACGTTTATTTATTTTTGGGACAGAGAGAGACAGAGCATGAACGGGGGAGGGGCAGAGAGAGAGGGAGACACAGAATCGGAAACAGGCTCCAGGCTCTGAGCCATCAGCCCAGAGCCCGACGCGGGGCTCGAACTCACGGACCGCGAGATCGTGACCTGGCTGAAGTCGGACGCTTAACCGACTGCGCCACCCAGGCGCCCCTATGGTTTTTTCTTTAAACCAAACTACCCTTTGGCTTATATGTGAACTTCTGGGAAGGAATCTGTGAGGCTGAAGCACTCGTTGCTTGTCACCTGACCTGCAGGCCCTGTGACATTGGAAAAACCAACCAGGTGTCTTGTCCTAGGGTTTCAAGGCCATCAGGGCTTTGGACCTCAGCCCCCAGTGTTGTCTACACATTGTGGTGTGTGTATTTTTGGGGGGAGTGGTGACATGGCTTCTTTGAGGCTCGCGGAAAGCTTATATTTCCCAGTGGCAGTGAATCTCTGTTCCAGAGGGCATGCGTGTTGGCACATTGGCTGTGGGAATGGCCTTGCCCACGCTCTTGTCTCAGCTTGAAAATATTACGGCAGGAAGTCCTGCGTCAGATGATACTAGGTATACATTAAAGTAGTGGGATTGAGCCCAGAGTCTTTTCTGCTCTTGGAGGAGCAGCTTTGATTCCCTTCCTGACATAATTAACCATTGATCAAGAAAAAACTTTCTTCATGTATTAAAAGTACCCCAGATAATGTGTGTTCCCGATTATGTCATTATAATTATTTATGTATATATGTATGCACATATATGTATATGTGTATATATATATATATGTGTGTGTGTGTGTGTGTGTGTATATAAAGCTATACTGTTTATTAGAAAATAAACCCAGCTACCAGGGTGGGCTGAATTTATGCACTATACCATGCTGTTTGTTGGAGAAGACAAAACAGGGTAAAACATTGCTGGAAGATAAGGGCCCTTTAAGCAGAGCATGAAGCAAGACAGCTGCTCAGGCTGGGGTGGCAGGTGTTGGCTGTGGATGGGTGAGTAGTAGTTGATAGGCCAAAAGGGGAGGAAGTATAAGGAGAAATTGGGCCGAGCATGCTTCACCTGGAGTATTCCTGTCGGGGGGCGGGTGGAGGGGGGGATAGATGTAAGTGGGGTTGAAAATGCCTCATGGGTGAAATGCTGGTTTGGAAAATGTATCTGGTGGTGGATGGCCAGGTGTGTTGTAGAGCAGGCAAAGGGGCAAAGGTCATGTGATTCTACTGATTCATAGACTCTGGATTCAATGTATAAATTTTTGCTTCATTTCTTAAAAATAATTTTCTAAATGTTCAGAAGGAAAGGTGTACTTGGACTTCTTATTAAGTAGGATTGTTAAAGGAAAAAAACAATTTTCTGTTTTTAAACTACAAGGAGTGAACCCTGAATAAGTTACGGACCGTAGTTACCAGGCACCATCTGGGAGTGGTGGATTCAGAAGGGTGGTAAAGAGAACAAAAAAGCAGTCAGGAATTGAGAAGCAGCTGAGGATTGCAGGTGGCGAGTGGTGTTGGTGGAAAGAGATTGAGCATTTATTTAGAAGAAGGAGGTGTATGACCGTAATTGAACCCATTCCTTAGGGTACAGCCAAGTGCTGGCAGGAAAGACAGAACCAGAACCGTGAAAAGATTTTGCAGTGCAATACCTGTCTTCCAGAATCCTCCTGGAGAAGAACAATATTGTCGGTTCTACGAGTAACTGGGTTAGAAGTAGCTTTGACAGTGAAAATCTTGGCCTGACCCATTGATGTCTGTAGCAGCACTTTCCAAAAGTAAGGTGCTCACACTCCAGACCTGTAGAAGATATTCCACTGGGATGCAAGAAAACAAAGCAGTAGACGTTCTGCTTATATTTACTTCTGTCTAACGGTAGGAACTGTACTTTACATAATAGTCAGTCTGCACATTGCCCTGGTTCCTTCGGTGCATGAAGGTCGGCAGCCCCGGGGCATTTCGAGAGAAGAGCGTGGGCTCTGCTGACAAGGGCGACTGACTCTGTATGGAGGTTTATCTCTACCCGATTAAGTAGATTTCCAGATTACAGCATCTTAAGTAGTCAGAAAATCTTACAGCACATTACAGTGGCATGGGGAGTGATCCTTATAATCTTTGGTACCACAGAAACTAATGGGAGCAGATTACCTAAAGGAGTTGTTGAAGACGGATTAGGAATTGTTCTTGTAAAGGCAGGCATTTTGGCCTTTCAAGTGATACTTGGCTGTCGTATTGCTGCCCCGCAGGTACTTGAAAAACGAATGCATATAATCTGCTTCCAAAATAGAGATGATAAGTTAATGAATAAGGAAGTAGGTGTTTTCTTTTAACGATCTTGTGCTACAGAAAGGACACCTAGAAAATAAGTGTATGGACACACTTTGATTGCTAAACGATTTTCATTGCGGAAAGCGGTAGCTGTTGTGTCATGTAAACTCATTCCTTTATACTTGAAAATCTTCAACTAAAATCATGCAAAGGGTTTCAAACTCAGTGAAGATTTTTGTCAAAATGGAACATTTTCCAATTAGTTTGCAAGACCAACTGACTGAAAGGGAAAATGGAAAGTTCCTAATTTTAGTAAAGAAGCCTTTGAATAATTAGTGTAGGAGACTGAAACTGGAGAATTAAGACTTTAAGAATAGTTCTGCTGTTTGGACCCAGGTGTCTATGTGAGGTGTCTTTTTTAAGCTAGACCAGATAGTGGAAGTAGATATTGAAATACACTGTCCTTAGAGCATTTCAAAGGTTTGATTGTATCATAAGGTGTTAAACTGAGATTTAAGAAAACAAAACAAAACAAAAAAACCAAATGAAACACATTTGGTGGCAGAGTCATTGAAAGAAGAAGTGTTTTTAGTGGAAAAAAAAAGGATTAAGAATAACAGAATTAGTTTTGAATTTCTTAATTTCATCTTTATCCCTGCCTTCTAAATTTATATTTTTGAGTATGTGTTAAATGTGCCTGTAAATGCAGTAGGGAGTGTGTATTGGGGGTTGGACTAAAGTTTTTTTTTTTTTTTTTCTGGTAGGTATATGATTCTTAATTTTTTTTAAATGTTTATTTTTGAGAGGGAGAGAGAGAGAGAGAAAGAGAGAGAGAGAGAGAGAGAGAGAGAGAGAGAGAGAGTGTGTGTGTGTGTGTGTGTGTGTGTGTGTGTGTGAGTGGGGGAGGGGCAGAGAGCGAGGGAGACACAGAATCTGAAGCAGATTCCAGGCTCTGAGCTGTCAGCACAGACCCTGATGCGGGGCTCAAACTTATGAACCATGAGATCATGACCTGAGCTGAAGTTGGATGCTGAACCAACTGAGCCACCCAGGTGCCCCTGATACGGTACATGATTCTGAAAGTTGGGAGGCCAGTGGTCCATAGAAGGAGACCCGCTGGGATCTTTCTTACGAAATCATCCTGGTCTCTGTGGGACTGGGGGATGTTTCAGGGATTCGAGTCTCTTGCGCCCTGGAATGGTAGCCTCAGTGGTGGGGGAGGAAGAAGGACTGGCGGCATTCCTGGGGGACTGAGCGGGGGGGGGGGGGGGTCTGTTCATTTGCACTGCCTGAGTTGGGCTGTGGGGAGGGTGTGGTCCTACTGAAGGAGGCAGGACCATGTCCTGCTGGCGAGGTCCTGGCACCCTGGAGGACGGGAGGAAATGCCTTGCGGAGGCTCTCTGCCTGGCCTGTTTGGGTTTCCATCTCTGGCAGAAACGGTTTTGATCATGAATTCTGTCTTCAGAACAGCACTGTCCAATAGTAATAGAATGTGAGCCACATGTCTAATTTTAAATTTGCTAGTAGTTACACTAAAAGGTAAAACAGATGAAGTTATTCAATAACATTATTTAACTAAAAATATCCAAATACCATTTCATTGTGTAATCAATATAAAATATTAATGAGATTTTTTTCCCTCCCATGCTGAGTTTTAAAAACGACTGTTTGGTTTATACTTACAACGCCTCGGTTGGGATTAACCATGTGTTCAGTGCTCATTAGCCAGTGCTGGTGCAGCTTTAGAACATCGATCAGAAATGTTACAGCAAAGTTAGAAGAAATCTGCACATCATCTAGCTTGTGGGTTTGGAGACCTGGCTGGCTTCAGGATTTTCTCTTATCCCCCATTTTTTTTTGCAGTAAGGTCTGTGCCCAACATGGGGCTTGAACTCAACCCTGAGATCAAGAGTTGCATGCTCTACTGACTGAGTCAGCCAGACGCCTGTCCTACCTTATCCACCCTCCATTTTTTTAACAGTTGGAGTCCTGTATATTTTTAGAGTACACGTAATGGTTAAGGGATTTGAACACTTGCGGATAGCCAGTGTGCAGGTGACTTGTCTTTGGCTTCTGGAATCTCCCATTTTATTCCAGGTCGGGTGGGGAAAGACTGAGGTGCTACCTTTTACCTTTTGACAGGGACTCAACGAAGAGAGGTTGTCCTGCATATAAGGTCATGGAGATGATGTCTCTGAACCTGTATTGTCACCTGACTGTTGTCCAGGTGATGTGGCAGAGCTTACGTCCTGGGGGGAAGGCCCTAGACTCAGAAAGAAGATTTGGCTTCAGGTTTCTACTTTGTTCGACACCAGCTTTATCATCTGGGCAAATCCTTAGGCTTCTTGGTGAGGTTTCCTCAGCTGGAAAGTGAGCGTGGTCATTCGTCATGGTGTGATGGTCAAGGCTGAGTTAAGGATGGGGGAGTGCTGGAAAAAGTGCTGTTAGAAACCGCAAAGCTCTTGGGGCCCCTGGGTGGCTCAGTCGGTTGAGCACCCAGGACTTCATCTCGGGTCATGATCTCGCGGTTCAAGAATTCAAGCCCTGAGTCCGGCTCTGGGCTGACAGCTCAGAGCCTGGAGCCTGCTTCGGATTCTATGTCTCCCTCTCTCTCTGCCCCTCCCCTGCTCACATTTTGTCTCTCTCAAAAAATGAATAAACGTTAAAAAAAATAAAACAACTTCAAAAGCCTTCTGAGAATGGAGAGGCAGTTGGGGGAGCCGTCCCATCCTAACTGTGGTGGTGCTGCCCTCTCTGAGATGGGGAATTTTCTAGAATGGGCCTGTGAAATAACTGTACCATTCAGAGCTGGGTGTTGTGATGATTCATTTGCCGGCTAGACTGTGCCCGGGTTTTCAAAGCTTGTGTTGCCAAGTTGTGTGACATGGGCAAGGCTGTGGTGGGTTTGCAGCCTTGGCCTTGTGCATGGTGTGCAACGGGGCCTGGACAGCTGGTGCCTTGTAATAAAACGGCAGTCGAGGGGCACCTGGGTGGCTCTGTTGTGAAGCATCCGACTCTCGATTTTGGCTCATGGTTTGTCAGATCGAGCCCTGTGTTGGGTTCATGCTGTCGGCGTGGAGCCTACTTGGGATTCTGTTTTTCCTCTCTCTGCCCCTCCCCACGCACGTGCTTAAACTTAAGAAGGAAAAAAAAGGCAGTTGATTTCTGCTCCCACATCTTGCTCCATCTCTTAGGCTTCCAACAATCTCAATCCTAGAAAGCTATCAACTCTCCCCAGGAAATGGAGAACCCAAAGAATTGGGCACATATTTTCATTTCCTTTTTAAATGATACAGTCTCTTTTCAAGTTTTACTTGAATATCGATTCATGGTTTGCATAAGCTGTTTGAATTTTAAACATGTATGTACAAAGCTTGGAGTTCCAATTTTACCCAAGTGATTGTTAGGGGTGCAGCCTGGTCTCACACCTGTGTGACAGGCTGGTGAGGACTTCCTTGTGCTTGTCTGTCAAGAACCATGAAACTTCAGCCAGGAACACAGCAGGTCTCTGGGTGTGCACTAGAGGGCTGTGCTATTGGAACTCTGATACATGAGCTCTCCCATTTCAAAATTGACTGATACATGCACGTGTGGTATTTGGGAAAACTTAAGGTGAAAAAGCTTTAGTAACGTTGATTCTTTGAAAGAGGTGTTTGCTACTGTTCACTTCTGTGAACTATTTTTTTTTTAATTTTTTTTTTTTAACGTTTATTTATTTTTGAGACAGAGAGAGACACAGCATGAACGGGGGAGTGTCAGAGAGAGGGAGACACAGAATCTGAAACAGGTTCCAGGCTCCGAGCTGTCAGCACAGAGCCTGACGCGGGGCTCGAACTCACGGACCGCGAGATCATGACCTGAGCCGAAGTCGGCCGCCCAACCGACTGAGCCACCCAGGCGCCCCTCTGTGAACTATTTTTAATGTTTGTATCATCTAGCTAAAATTAAACTAGGGTCTTTAAGCATATTTAAACATTGTCTAAGAGTGAATGGGAAAATTTTGGCAAAAATAAGCAAAACCCCCCCTTATTGAAATCTGGGAGAAATGGGTTTAAAGAACCCCAAATAGCTAATGTCTAATATTATGTGAGAAAGTCAAAAACCAGATTTACCATTTGTCAGACCAGTTTAAAAAAAATTTTTTTTTAATATTTATTTTTGAACTGATAAGAACAGACACTACACTTGATCTTAGCCAAAAGGCCGAAAAGCGATTAATATTTATTTTTGAGAGACAGAGACAGAGCATGAGCTGGGGAGGGGTAGAGAAAGAGAGGGAGACACAGAATCCAGAGTATGCTCCAGGCTCTGAGCTGTCAACACAGAGCCCGATGTGGGGCTCGGACTCACCAACCACAAGATCAAGACCTGAGCCAAAGTTAGACACTAACTGACTGAGCCACCCAGGTGCCCCTGTCAAACCAGTTTTTTGACAATAAACTTATGTTGTCTTATGTAGAGCCAAGTTGTAGGACAAAACAGAAAAGACATGCTAAGGGAAATTAGCTTATTGAGATACTAACAATAAATGTCTTTTTTTCTAAGTGTTATTTTAGAAAACAGCTTTGTTAATGGATTCCATGATTTTTTGGATTGCTTTCACTTTTGAAATTCCAGTCTCCTATTGAATTACTCCTCCTCCTCCATTTTCCCCCTTATCGTTGGGCCAGAAGGACTAGAAGGAGGAAGTGGTACATGGTCTACTTTTTCGAGGATGGGTATAAGAGGCAGATGTCCAGTGGTGATGTCAATGGGCAACCATCTTGGGTAGGATACTCACAAGAAAGCTCAAGCTGTATTTAATTAGGATTTAATCCTTAATTATCTTTAGGAGAGGCTAAGTTTTGCTGTCACAATCTCAATAACTTAATGTATTTATATCACAGTCTAGCGTGGAACAAGTGACTCGCTATGGCAGCTCTTCTCCAATAGTGAATCAAAGGCCCAGTGGATTCCATTTTTTGTGACTCCTCATCTTGTGGTTCTTCATTTCGAACTCTGAGTTAAGGAGAAAGTAGGAAAGAGCGGGGAGAGGGATGGAGAAAGAGAGCTCTTGGAGATTCACATCCATGCTTTTTTTTTTTTTTTATGATTTTTTTTTTTGATCTAATCATATGCCATACAATATTCCTGTGACAGGAAGTTGAGTAGTTCTTTCACTCACATTCTCATGGGGAGAACTTAGTGGTCCTAACCTAAATCTAAGGAAGGCTGGGAAATGGAGTCTCTCTGTGGGTCCAGTAAGGAAAAAAACAAAACAAAACAAAACACGGGCAAACATAATACTTTGTCACTGCTCCACTGAGTTTCTGTGACCTCCCCTTGACTCATGGGAAGCTCACGCTACTTTGGCCCACACTGATGGACAAGCAGGCTGTTTGCCTTATAGCCACCATCTCCATTCTGCCCAGTTGTGTGTGTTCTTCTCTCCTGTTCCAACAGGTGTGGGGGAAGGGGCGCAGATCCCTCAGTGCATTGTGTAAGCAGACACCTGTCTGGGGAACAGTCACCAATCTCCCTGTGTGGTGGGAAATCCCTAATTCAACAAGAGGTTCAATGGAACTGTCTTTCCTTGTTTGACCTTCAGAAAGACCCAGTTTCCCACAAGACTGTTGACTTGCTTATTCTCTTCTGTATCCTTTTCTCCTCTCCTTTACAGTTTGGGCTTGGAGTTGCAGGTGGGGGAAGGTGTGCCTAGTAGATACCTCTTGCATAGGGGAGTGGGGTTTCTTTTATAGAAAATCCTTGCAGAGGATTTTCTTTATAATTCCACAAAATCATGAGTTACCATAGAAACAGGTAACAATTCTGAATCTCTTCAAATGATTTTTCTTCTGGGAATATCTACAAGATGCTAAAATATTTATTCAGTATATTTCAAAATTCCTTGTATTATTGGCATATTTTATTTCAGTGAGTTAATACAGAGTATGAGTTACCCTGTAGTAAATTTGATGCAGGTATTTTGATTTATTAATATTATACAAACTTTATTTTGGAATAACTTTAGATTTACGGAAAAGTTGCAAGGATGAGCTTTGCATATACCTTTCACACTGGTGCTTAAGATGATTTAAGTTCATTTTAATGTACTGATTAAGAGTTTCTCTTAATGTTCATATATTGGTCAACCATGTTAAATTTGTCAAAACTAAGAAATTAACATCGGTGAACTGCTGTTAACTAAACTATAGCTTTTATTCTGATTTCACCACTTTTTTCACTAATGTCCTTTTTCTGGTCCAAATCTGGTCCAGGATATTATCACTTGGCACTTGGTTGTCCTGTTTCCTCAATATCCTGTAATATGTTACAGTTTTTCATTTTTCTTTTGTTTTTTCTAAACCTTGACACTTCTGAAAGTATTTTGTGGTATGTCACCCAATTTGGGTTTATCAGTGTTTTTTCACGATGAGATGGACTTATGGGTTTGGGAGAAAAATACTGCAACGGTGAAGTGCCTTTCTCATCTCTTCAAATGAGGAGGTAGATGATAGAGACCATGGTATCACTGGTGATAATAATATTGACCACTTGCTAAGGTTGTGTCTCCCAGGTTTTGCTACTGGAAAATTATTATTCTCCCATTCCATCCTTTCTTATAAGTCACCAAGTACCATCCACACACAAGAGGTGGGGAATTAAGCTCTACCTCTGGGGCTGTGAGGGGGGTGGGGTGGTATCTTTGTATTTTATTTGGAATTCTTTTGCAGTGAATACTTGTCTTGTTTCCCCCATTTAATGATTCAGTCTCTTATTTATATTAGTTTAGTTTGATACTTATTCTTTAGGTTATATGATAATTATTGTTCAAATTATTCCACCTTTGGCCATTGAGAGCTCTTTCAAGTTGACTGTTGGGTACAAAGAAACCTAGGAATGTTTCCAGTTACTTGGACCTGGATAAATAGGGGCTTCTCCACTTCCTCAGTGGTAACTGTTACATGAGAAGCATGTTATGATCTTTGTAGATCAATAATACCCGTCTATAAGAAAGTATATAGAAACTTGGCAGTGTTTATGAAAGTCATAAGCATTTAATAATATAATTAGCATTACAAGCTATTTCAGAGACTAATCCCTGCAAAAGACCATTGATAAAAGATTCTTAGGGGCTTAGAGGAAATTAGAAGAAACCACCCTATCTCCTCTGTTTTATAGATGAGAAATGAAAGCTTCCAAAGTTTAAGTGATTTGCCTACACAAAGCCAGGACTAAAACTCACTTCCAGGGCCTTATAAAGCTAGTTCTTTCCACTGAATCAAGCAGTTAGTCGTCCTCCTGTTTTTTGTTTTTCAAACATGAATACTCTGGAATATTTTGCAGATACAGAAACATAGTTGCTACGTAATGATAAATACTACTGGAGGAAGAATTTTGCATGTTTTATATAGGCATATCAAGTTGATAGCTTGTACTAAAGAGCACCTTAAAAACAATTTATTGAATTTCATATTTTGATAAGGTTTTCAGCACAGAAAACCAATGTTCTGGGTCTTTTGGATATACTTTGATGTCAGAATTTCTGTTTAACTGGTACTAATTCAATTGCCCTGACTTTATTTTGAGCCATGTCCACTTTAGTATAAATGTAGCAGGAGAAAAAGCATTTCCTTTTATGCTCAGAAAGTGACATGGCGTGCGTGCATTGAAATGACAGTGCTAGAAGAAGATGGAGAATGTGTGGAACCAACGTGTTAATTTTACCTGCGGTTAATTCAGAGGTAGGTGTTTATCTTATTTTCACAGCCGTACACATTCACTGCCACTGGGTGTTATCCTTATGAGTGATTACCATTACATTAACTTGGTCTTCTAGGAGGGGAAGGATGACGTGAATTTTGTTTTAAAAGGCAGCATTGGTTAGTACAACATTTAAGAAGTGTTTTGCCTATGCCAGTAAAAAGCTATACCATTATGTTGATGGATTTGCTACTTTGTGTCCTATTAAGTATAAAATGTGACCATATATTTTGGATTCCAGCTTCTTTTCTGGTTTGTTGAGCACACCGGTGCTTAAGATGATGATTTAAATTAGTTTTAATGCACTTGGGTAATCAAGCGTACAATGCTTTGAAGCCACTAGCAGAGAAAAAGAAGAGGGCTATTCCAGCCTTCCCCACTAATGAGACCCATAAATCAACAGAATGAACATGGAAACTTCAGGGAGCCTTGAGATCTAATTTCAAACACCTTAAAGTTAGGACTCCTTTTCTTGGGTTCAGACTTGCTGGGACCATAGTGCTTTAGGGTAATGGCTGAGCTGAAATATCTGGGTATAAAGTGGAGAACTTCTATAGGAAGAAAGCAGCTGGGCCACATACTCTGACTCTTACCCTTCGGATTGGACAGGCTTGGGGTTATTAGGAGGTCTGGGCCTGAAGGAGTGGAAGAGTTTTCAGTATTGGTATTCATGTTCCAAACATAGATTATCTGAGAAATCATAACATGACTGCAAGAGGGAGAGCATTTTCCTTTCAGTGTATCATTATAGTGGGCTTCTGAAGCTAACTCTGCTGTGATAAATTTGGAGCATAAAAGCTTTTTGAGACAAAAGGAAGGAGCCTGAACTTTAGAGAATACATTGGACACCTCCCTAAAAGAACAGAGAAATGCCTTTTAGACTTCAGGTACATCTGTGGCAAATATGAAAACAAGCTATTTCTAGGCCTCTGGCAGAGGAGACTGGTCATTCACTGTGTTCTTAAAAACAAAGAAAATAGGCAAGAGACATTTGGAATAAAAGATCCAAGGTTTCTAGATGTTGTTGGTTCAAGCAGTGTCAGAAACTCTTAGCTCTTCTCTTGCAAGCTGACTTTGGACTGTATACATAGACGTATTTGAAATGGCAGACTCCACTCCCATGTATTTCACCCTGGTACTGGTCAAGTCTATGTGCCGGTGCATGATGGGATGAGAGTTTAGGACTCCAAAGTGGTGTTAGAAGTGAGCTGAGAAGAAATGACAGTGTCCTAGGGATGCTTTTTGTTTAATTTCCCCCTTGAAAATGCACTGGAATCCTAGAGCACATGAAGGTACTTAATTCTAATAACTGTAGGACTATTTGCATACTAGGTAGGTTTCTGTGGATTTTAGTAATGTGTTGTCTTTGATCGTTACTGGGAACCATTTAACTACAAGGTGTAATGGCACAATTATTTTGCCATAAAAATTTATATTTTGATTTGGGCTGTGTGTAAATCATCTTAAAGGGTGTGTGTGTGTGTGTGTGTGTGTGTGTGTATGTATACTCTATGTATAGGAGCAGGCCGGGGTTGGGGTGGCTTTTAAATTGCTTACACTGAATTTAAAATTCTAGGTGTTTTTTTTTTTTTTTTTTTTAGAAATACTATGATGGCTAAAATTGAAATATTTGTGGTCATTAAAAACAAAGCAATCAGAGAGAATGGATTATTTTCATATTCAAAAGAAAATTCAAAATCAGAAAGCCTTCTGGTTTTGAAATGAAAAGCACAATGTTTATATATTTTTTAAGACTCAGGTTTTATAGCTATTGGAATTTTCTTGCTTGGCAGGTTTTCTTTCTCTTTCTTTCTTTCTTTTTTTTTAAACTAAAAATGACATTACTTAAAGTGTTTCTCTGAAATGGCTCTTGTAGACGTTGAAACAGAATTAACTGTAGCCTTGTACTTGATTATATCACATCAGATTGTAGAACAGTAAGGGTGTTTTGCCTAGTCCTGAGGTGGAGGAAGGTGTTAGTAGGGCTGTTCCTTTCACTTAGGGGGATAATGAGGGATAAAGTGATCAAAGTGGTTATGGAATATAATTTAATCTGTATTTATGAAAGACTTCATTTTCCTAACCAAGTATCTCATGGTGGTACTCACTGTGTGTTTTCAAGTCCCTTTTGTTTACTTGATTGTTTTCAGACTGAGATGCAGCTGTTAGCACTACATTTTACCCATAAACACTCGAGCATACATATTGTTAACTAGAGCTCAGTATTTATCGTTTTCTGTGTTTCCAATTACATGCACTGAAATGAACAAGTCTTACCTGTACCCATTGAAATTTGAGAAATGTATACACTCATGGAACCCAGATTCAATTGGGTGGAGAGCATTTTAACCTTACCTAAGAATCCTGTCCGCCTTTTTCCACTCAGTCCTACCCTCTGCCCTAGAGACCTTGACTGTTCTGATCTTTTCACTATAGGTTAGTTTTCCCTGTTTGCAAACTTCATGTAAATGAATTTATACGGTGTGCCCTCTTGGGTACAGTTTCTTTTACTCACCATATTTTTTTGGAGATTCACTCATATTACCATCTGAGTAAGTAGTTCATGCCTTTTTGTTGTTGAGTAGTATTCCGTTGTAGAAGTAAAACAGTTTGGTCAGCTGGTCATTTGTTGATGGATACCTAGGATGTTTCTAATTTGGTGCTGTTGTGACTAAAGCTGCTATGAACATTGTTGTGTTAGTCTTTTTGTGGACATATGCTTTCAGTTCTTTTGGGTAAATACTTAGGCGTGGAATTTCTGTGTTGTAAGGTAGGCATATGCTTAGTTTTATAAGAAACTAACGATCTTTTCCCAGAGTGGTTTTACTGTTTTACTCTCCCGCAGAGAAAGAATGAGCGTTCTGTTTGCTCCATATATACACCAACATATGGTATTGTCAGTCGTTTTCATATTGATTTTTCTTAATGTGTAGTGGTATCTCATTATGTTTTTAATTTGCATTTCCCTGATGACTAATGGTGGTGAATGACTTTGAATGTACACTTTGGTCATCTCGTGAAATGTCTGTTCATTCTTTTGCACACTTACTAATTGTTTTTTCTCTGAGTTGGAATTCATTATCCTGGATACCAATCTTTTTATCACATGCACAATGCATTTTTTTTCTCCCAGTCTGTGGCTAGCCTTTTAATTTTCTTTCTGTTTGTTGATAAGCAGAAGATAATAATTTTGAAGTCTAATTCATTTTTTTTAACACAGTTGATTTGTACCATTTAAGAAATCTTTGCCTATGCCTAAATTGTACACTTTCCTTTGATTTCTTTAGTAGCATTACAGTGTTTTTTAAAAATTTTTATTATTTTTTTTATTTCAGTCTCGATGTTTATTGACTTGGGTCAATGTTGGCATTTTATAGCCCAGAATTAAAATAATGGAATTTTTAGAGCTAGACAGGACTTCTGAGATCACCCTGTTACCTACCAATACCTCCTTCTGAATGAGAAGAATTGCAGTTTTAATCTTTAAATTTGGGCCTGTGGTTAATTTAGAGTTAATGTTTGTGTGTAGCATAAGACAAGGATCCAGGTTCATTTTTTCCATACTGATACCACTTGTTTCGGCATCATTTGTTGGAAAAAAATTTTCCCCCTTTGGGTGCCTTCTGTCAAAAATCAGTCAACTATGGGGCGCCTGGGTGGCTCAGTCGGTTAAGCGGCCGATTTCGGTTCAGGTCATGATCTCGCGGTCCGTGAGTTCGAGCCCCGTGTCGGGCTCTGTGCTGACAGCTCAGAGCCTGGAGCCCGTTTCAGATTCTGTGTCTCCCTCTCTCTGACCACCCCCCCCCCCCGTTCATGCTGTGTCTCTCTCTGTCTCAAAAATAAATAAACGTTAAAAAAAATATAAAAAAAAATCAGTCAACTATATCTGTATGAGTCCATTTGGTAGGTTCTAGTCTATTTTGTTGACCTACTCGTTGATTGTTGAGCCAGAACCACACTGTCTTGAGTCTTGTAGCTTCAAAAGCAAGTCTTCATATGAAGTTGTGTTAAGTCTTCCAATTTTGTTTCCTTTTTTGGTGATTGATATTTGTAGGATCTTCATGTTTCTATGTAAATTATAGAATCAGCTTGTCATTGTTTTTTTTTTAAACAAAATAGGAATTGTGGTGAGACTGTGACTTGCATTGTCTTGATGCTGGATTCCTTGGTGTTTACCAGATCAAACTGTTTTCATAATAATAGGGAGACATTGCTTGCTTTCACACTCTCATTTTCTTTCACGCGTACTTAGTCTTTGAGAGGCTACATAATGTGTGATCTTGTAATAGATTGAGTGCAGAAGCAGATTGGAAAATTGAGCTGCCTTCTATTCTAAATATGAAGAATATTGGCAAAAATGTAAAACAATGCAAATATTCTCAATTTTATGCTTTTAGGAAGACTTTTCATAAAACTGTGTTAATGTCTAATGAATGTTAATTTTAAATGAACTATTGTAACATAATTTTGTTTTATTTCTCATGGTAAATATGACAGATATCTCATCCACAGAAATTAAAACTTTTTGGATCCTCCATAGTTTTTAAGAGTGTCAAGGAGTCCTGAGAGAAGGAATTTGGAAACTTGCTGCTGTAGATCAAATTTGGGATAATTAACATGTTAACAATATTCATTCTTCGAATCCGTGAACATGGTGTATCTCTACATTTATTTACATTTTGTAGTTTTCAGTATAGACCTTCAGAAATACCTTTTGGTAAATGTGTCCTTAAGTATTCTATGCTTTGTGATGCTATGTAAATTTTCTGATGGCTTGCTAACTTATACAAATATATTTGATTTATACTGGCTGACCTTGTATTCTGCAAATTTGTGAAATTCAGACCTCATTCTGGTAGTTCCATGTCAAGAATTGTGAAGCGTTTCAGCTGTTTTCCTGGTTGCAGGCTAACCATTTAGCCTCCCACAGTTTTATAGATGCTGACAGAAGACAAGAGAATCCTCAGAGACAGGAGACTTGATTACTCATGGCACATCAGGCAGTAGGAACTTCATGTTTACGTTTCTTCCCATAGCTCCTTAGTCCCTTAGGGCTGCTAACTTCGTGGGTTTGTATCACAGGCAGGGAGCCCCGAGCTTAGCAAAATCCATTCTCTGCAAGGAGCTGCTAACAAATTTTGCCTAACCTTTGCCTCAGAGAGACCTGTTTTTTTTTTTTTTTTTTCATTTTCCTGGACAGCAAACAAATCTTTTTGCTCCAGAGGGAGACACTATCTCTGTTGTCCAAGGCTGTGGACTTTCCAAACGTCCTTGAAAAGATTATCCAGATCAAAAGCTTGATACAAGACCTGCAGAAACACAGCAATGGTTCTCCTTGTGATTACCACTGTAGTTTTTTTTTTTTTTCAGTTTGTCCTGATTCTACTCCTTAAACTTTATCTTTTATACAGATGCTCAGTCTGATAGTTCCCCAGATCTTGTTTTGAAGTATCACTTCACTACTTATTGGGGGCTTAGTTCTCTAGCCTTTGAGTTTATGGTCCTTTGATGCCTTAGTCCTGTTCTATTGACCCAGCCTCTTTTCTCATACTCCCATCAGCAACCCTGATGCTCACCTTCAGTTGAGGACTTTTCTTGAGGCAGTTCTCTTCCCTGCCATGTTGGTCTGTCCCTTCTGCTTCTCCCAACCCTACCACTGTTACAGAGATCCAAACATAGATCAAACCCCACCACTGTTCCATACTTCCCCAACCTGTTCACTCTTCCCACGACCGTTAATCTTTCTCTCTTCTCATCACCTAGGGCACGAATTAACAGCCATACGTAAATGAATACGTACATAGTCAAATGCACTTGCTTAATTACAGAATATTACTGTGTAGAGAAAGGGAGAGGTTAACCATTTTATGTTTCTTTGACTAGACAACACTGGTATGGTGGCTCTCTGTGCTAATTTTGTTCTCCCCAAAAATGTACGAGTGCATGAATGGATTGATTTTTATGCCTTCTGTGTTTTTCAGTGCCCGGCATGTTGTTGGGAACGTGGTAGATGCTTTAGTCATGAATTCAACACCTTAATATTTATGAAGTCTTTATATTGTAACCTCAAGAATGAGTTCTAAAACTTAGTTCTATGGGGAATGGGATTTGACCTGTAGGATGTACAAAAGTAAAAACTTGAAAATTTTTAATTGAAGAATTAACATACAGTATTATCTGCAGGTATGCAACATGGTAGTTTGATTACATTACAAAATGACCAAAATTCTTATATTGTCAGTATTAAGCATACTTTTGAGGGAGAGTAAAAGAGCAGGAAATTGAAAAATGAATTAGAGCTGCAGTATTTTAATTCTATTCTTTTTAGTTGTACTGTTGAATGTATGTCACGTGAGGGAAGTCTGGTCACCTATCTACTTTTACCTTTAGTAATATTATGGTTAATAACAATGTTGTGTCTACTTCCCGAAGTATAAACACCCTATAATAATTAAGGGTTGGAGAAATACTGGGCTAGGAGGCATGTTGGAATACAGACTGCTATTAAAAATTAATGGACTTACTCATAGGTTCTTGGATCATCTGGAAAAATGTGGGGGAGACTTTGGAGGGGTTTGTGAGTAGACATGAAAGGGAGGGGGCCTTTGCAAAGTTGTTACTTTTTTTTTTTTTTAAATTTTTTTCAACGTTTTTTATTTATTTTTTTGGGACAGAGAGAGACAGAGCATGAACGGGGGAGGGGCAGAGAGAGAGGGAGACACAGAATCGGAAACAGGCTCCAGGCCCTGAGCCATCAGCCCAGAGCCTGACGCGGGGCTCGAACTCACGGACCGCGAGATCGTGACCTGGCTGAAGTCGGACGCTTAACCGACTGCGCCACCCAGGCGCCCCAGCAAAGTTGTTACTTTTTAAGGGGACCAGAAATCAGAGTTTGGAAGACTAGCAACGTATTAATGGCTGACAGTGGCTCCTGATCTATTCCTTGATAAGCTCTAGCATTCTCATCAGGGCTTCCTTGGTCCATTCACATGGAGCTACTGGAGAGATTTGGGTACTCTGAAACCTCATGTCACTGGCAGGCTCCAAGGCCATCTTTGAGTAAGGCCAGTCTGTTTGTAAAGATGGAAGGGGCCAGGAATGGGATGGGGTGGGAATCAACTTGGATAAACGCTTTCCCCTCCAGCTCTCCATCTCCTATATGCCTGGAGTAGGCGCACAGGAAGCATGGAAATCATGCTTCTCCAAAGCCAGGTGTCTCTGCATGGGGCCCACACTTGCCATTCTTACCAGGAAAAGGTGATTGTGCTCTGCTGTGCTGTATTTGCTCTTAGCAGTTGCAGCTGGTTTGATGACAGTCTGATTCTTCTCTCTAACCCATGTCTGCCCGTAGTAAGCCTCAGTCTTGGTGAGAGAGAATGACCTTCCCAGGGAGAAGGGGTGTGCTTTGCTAAAGGACTTATTTTTTCTCTAGCCTCCTTTGCTGTTTTTGGGAGCTCACTTCTGTGATGGCCCAGGTGCCTTACCTTGAACTGTTTAAAGCATTGGTTAAGGATCAGACAGACCTGAATTCAAGTTGTTGCTCTGCTTTTTACCAGCAGTAGGACTAATGGGCAGTCATGTAACCTGTGTGAACTTCAGTTTTCTGAGTGAGGAATAATACATAGGTGGCTATGTCATGTAATAGGATTAAATGTAGAGCTCTGAGGTCATTACCTGGGACATCAGTTGTCCATCCATAGATTGTGGTGGTTATCATAATCATACTTGTAATCAGGCATCAGAGAATTTGTCATCTGAAACTTCTGTGAAGGTAAATGGACTTGACCTAGGCAAAAGTATGAAGTGGGCAAGGCTTATCTGTGGCATCTCTAATTCCTCTTTTCTTCATTCTCCATTGGCCTCTCCTTTCCTCCTTCCTGGACCCAGTGGCATTCGGTTTTCTGACTGCCTTCCTCAAATGGAAAAGGTTAAGAGTCTGATCCTGGTATCGCTGTGCTGTTGGAACAAAATGTCATGCAAATAAGAGATTGGCAATCAAGCTGCCTTTGTTTGGCCCAGGAGCAAAGAAGGTTTATTTTTTTATTTTATTTTTTTGTTTGCATTTTTAAATGTTGGAAACAAATCAAAAGAAGAATAATCTGTGACACATAACGTATGAAAGCAGATTTCAGTGCCATGAGTCAAGTTTTACTGGAGCACAGCCCCGCTCAGTTGTTTACATGTTGTCTACAGCTGCTTTCTCCATACACCCTCAAGCTTGAGTTGTGACAGGCGCCGTACAGAGCTCCCGCGTCACTTTGTGCTGCGATTCACGGTGGCGCAGGTGTAACTTGACAGTGTTTTGAGTGCCACATGTATGCCTTTATAGCCTCTGCACCCCTCTGTTGTTGAAGGAAGTGGTAGAGCGGGATGAGGCCGTGCTGAAAGAATCCGCCATCTGCATTTCCTTCTGCGGGCCAGGCGCTCAACACGGCACACCGTGCGCACGGGAGAGCAGCTGAGAAAAGTTAGAACGTAAAACCAGTATCCCATTATGGTAGAGTTTCTCTCCCCGATGCCCCAAAATGAAGTGAAGTTGTGACCAAAGTAAGTTTTCAAGTGGCTTGTTAGCCCGGTCAGAAAAGCTAGTTGTTGTTGGTGAATTAATGCAATCTTGTTTCATCACCGCAGTTGAAGAAATAGGTTAAGAGAAAACAGAATTCCTCAAACTTAGTATTCTCTCGACAAGAACCACTGTTCGAGGATACTGTGCTCGATGTCTGTAGTCAAGCAGTGAGGCAGATGGTTTTCCTTGCTTCTTGATGAGTCCACAAATACTAACTCTGCTCAGTTGTTGATTGCTTGGATCGATGTAGAGTTTGAAGTGATGGAAAAGTTAGTGTCTATGGATAGTCTGTACAGAACAGCTACATACAGGAGGGAATGTTCTCAAAGAAACAAAACATAGATTCTACTTCAGATTGTACTGAATTCAACGTGGTTAATGACTGGTGATAAAGATGTGTGGCTCAGGGATGCCTGGCTGGCTCGGTGAGTAGAGCGTGTGACTCTTGATCCCAGGGTTATGAGTTTGAGTCCCATGTTGGGTATGGAGATGACTTAAAAATTGTAAAAAAAAAAAAAAAAATGTGTGGATCAGAAAAAGGCTTAGTGGGATAAATTTACAAAGCTTGTGAAAATACAGGGTGTTGAAAGTCTATGGCTATTGATTTTATCAGCAGGTACTTTGGAAGTACTTGAATTTGTCTTGTGTTATTGAACAAGTGCCAATGGTAGATTTAATTTGTTCTCTTAAACTAAGTGACTTCTGTGAATTTTTGTCAGAAATAAAAACTGAATATCCTGATTTGCCCTACCACACAGCACTTGGATGGCTTTGCTCTGGGAAGAGTATATGTGTTTTTTGTGAAGTTTTAAACTTGAGGGCCAAGATGAAAATTCTTCTAAACAGAAAGTACTGCCTTTAGCCACTAATAGTGGACACTGAGTGGCTTTGGAAATTAACTTTTGTTTCAGACTTGATAATGAGCTAACATGGAACTACAGCTCGAAACAGTGCTTCTATGTGAAACTTAATACTTAGTTTATTTAGACAACAGACACTGTTCAAATCACTAGAATGTTAAGCTCTTTCATGTCTGTTGTCAAGTTAAAATAAGGAATGGGATCTCTCTTCTCAATCCAGTTGGTAGTAGTTCATTTTTCTTTGCTCAGTTGAAATACTGGCAGTGCTTTTCAGACCTCAATGCAAGTCCAGAGGAAGTTTCCCTGCGTCCGAATCCATTTGTGCAAATGAGGAGCTTTCACCTAATTTCGGTGGGAATCTGCAATATGAAATCCTAAAAGGAAAATATTAGCTGAAGACTCTAATAGAATTTCTTAGAATGCCATCCATGTGCTGAATGTAGTTAATTAAAATCACACTCCTGGATCAGTACTACATATTTGTGTGAAAAGAAATTTTGAAGATGAAATACGTAAAATCACATTACAGATCAGTATTAATAGGTAAACATGTGCAATTGATTTTGAGGATAGAGAATGCTAACTTTGAATCCCAGATAAGCAAATTGTCATCTCCCAAATGGAATATCATTCTTCACAGTAGGAGGCTTCTATGACAAATAACTGCATTTTATTATGTTTTGAACTTTGTCAGTATAAAATTTGTGGGAAGTTCTTTTTTTTTTTTTTTTTTTTAAAGTATACGTGTTGAAATTCACTCTTGGCCCTCAAAAACTAAAATGTTTATTATGTGGCCCTAAACTGAAAAATTCTGCTAACCTCTCATTTGTATGTGTCTATTTCTTCTGTATCTATCTTCAGGGAATGAATGTTTTTGTGTCCTGATAAAGGTCAGTATCCAAAACCAATAGTGGTAAGGGAGATTTTGTCCTTTGGCTCTAGATGCTAAGCTCACTTAGACTTTACTCTTGTTCTTACGTAGTAGTAGGTTGTCTATCAGAGGGCAGAGCACAAAACAGAGCATGAGATTCCCTTTCCTGGTCCCTTTTAGGTGTCCTTCTCCCCTGAGAGATGGTTCCACTCAAGGCCTCGTTTCTGAGAGCTTGGAATGAGGACGGGGGTGGTGCTGGCTCCATGTACTGATTTCTCTCCACCGCTCCTTTGGCCCCCACCCCTGTCTGCCTCTCTTCCTCCTTGCGTTCAAGGAAACACATCTTTCATCTCTCAGAGGTCCAGCACCCATTCTTGCTATTCCCTCTGGGTCATTCCTTTTGATTCGGAAGATTTCCTTGAAGGCCTGGACGATGAGCTGCCTACTCCAGAGTTGTTGCTGTTCCCTAAAGCTTCCTTGGGAAGAAGAGGGGAGAGGAAGTGGGTAACAGTGACCCTTCTACCCTTGACACTCCTGGTGAGTGTGAATGTGTGTGTGCACCCATGCATGTACACATGTGCATCGTCTGGAAGTCCTGGGTTGGGATTCTTGTCAAGCTTGGCAGACCTAGGACCCCCGTAGCATAGGCACCTGCTCACAGACCGCTTTTTTGCTCATAAACAAAACAGATCAGGGGTGACTATGGTCATCAGTGTTTCAGTGTTTGCCTCTCAGTTTCCTTTTTTCTTCCTTCCTGTCCCCAGAGGCCCACTGCCATTACTCTTTTGTGCAGTTTTAACTTATCTGGGTTATTTATGAGGGGGTGGATGGGTGTAGTGCTCCTGACAGACTGAGAATGTCAAACACTCCTCCACAGTGCTGGGTACAGCCCACGATGCAAAGGAAACTCTTTGAGACCTTGGTCTATTGATCATGTCGAAAGTGAGCGTAGCATGTGGGAAAATGACTCACTGGTGTGACTTAACCATTGCCCTTATTTTAAACTTCTTACAGGGGAAGCATAACCTAGTTCTGACAAAGATTTTCAGCCAGGGCCGGGCTTGCCTTTGACTAAGCGATGTGTCACATTCTCTCTGCCGGAAACGCACATTCTTAACGCCAGTCATCATGGTCCTGGCAAGAAACCTCTTGGAGAGGTGTTGGTATTTGGTAGATTTATTTTTTTTTCCAGCTGCCCACAAAAAACAAACTCAGAAATATCTTTTTTTTTTCCTTTGAAAAGTTTGTTGGAATAGTTGGTCATTTCTCCATCTGGAGATGTTTGTTGTTGCTGTGCCAGCAATGGTTTGCTTAGGGCCATGGCAAGGTGACTGTGGCCCTACATGAAGGGTAAAATAAACTGGGGCAGCGTGCCTGTCTGGGAAGGTGAAACCTCACGGCTGACGTTAGGCAGTGGGTGGCTAGCCATGGCCGGTGGCCATGGGTCCTCGCTTCAAGTGTGGCTGGGATTCGCTTAAAGAAGCCCTTTAAGTGATGCCTGCCCTGTTGCTCCCAGAAGTGGATACTTCCTCACTGTTGCGTGGTTTTGTGCCCAGAGAATGCCCAGCCTTGCTAGCCCACACTGAGAATTTCCCAGCCCACAGTGGGAACTTCCCAGAAGTCCAAGGACCACACCTAATTTACAAGAAAAGGAGCTCCAACTTCTTTCTTCATTCTTTACAGCTCATGGAAGAGGCATGTTCTAACAGACTCACTGTTAATGTATAGATGCTGTTGCATGCAGCCCCTTGAAAGTGGGGGCCTTGCTCCTGTGTTTGTCCATAGTGTCAGCTCACAGCGGACCCTAGTAGAGAAGGCAGGGTGGTATGGGGAAACCAGATCAGCATTCCAGGTTGGCCAGTAGCTGTAAGATCTCAGACCATTCCGTATCTCTGGGTATCTCCTTGTTATTTAATTGCTGGGTTGAGTGAGAGGTTGTCTAATGCAGTGGCTCTCATCCTTGCTATGCATCAGAAACACCTGTGGACTCCTTATCCCATGGATACACATGATTGGGGTCACCTCCGAGGTGAGTTCAGTAGGTCTGGGTAGAGCCTGGGAGTGAATATTTTTCCAGGATTTCTCAGGGCCAGGTTTGAGGACCACTGCCTGTAGTCACGTCTATCCATTATGAATAAATTAAAGAAGTGAATAAATAGGTAATAGCAAAGACTGACCAGTTAAAGATACTTCAAATGAGGTGTGTTAATATGTCTTAAGTAGGACCTTTGGGCAGGCTTAAAAACTACTGAAAATGGAGTGAGGTGAAATATTATTTATTTATTTATTTATTTAGCCTTAATAGAAACCTCAGGATTGTTTTGTACTCTGGCATGTGGAGCATCCCATTCTGAGTGACATGGAAGAATGCTGAGGCCAGGGGACAGGGAAGATGGGACTAAAGCTTAGGGATGGTAGCAAAAGAGATGGCAGATGGGTGCCTGAGCACAGGGTTGGACTTTCTGCTTTCTGTCAAGGCTGAAGGTGGTTCTTCCACTCTTGATTTTCACATCACTGGGTTAGACACTGAGGGGTGTTCCTGTGCAATCTAATAAAACTGTGTTTAATACAGTGTGTTCTATCTTCTTGTGGGCCGTGCCCTACATGCTGGAAGGTCTCAGAAGATGAGAAGCTCAAAAGAGGGAGACAAGATTATGAAAAAGTAACTAGAATGCCATCTGCTAAGTGGTAGTCATTTGTGAGTATGCAGGAATAATTTTGGAAATGTGAAGCCATCAGGGAGGGCTTCACAGAAGAAGCGATGCCAGGCTTGACTTGGAAGCCTGGGGTGGGTGGGTGGGTCTGTATGGTGGAAGAAACAGGGTCCAGGGGGTTACAGGTGCAGCAGCATGACCCAACGAGGTGAGCTCCAGGGACTACAGGTGTTACTTGCTTGTGAAGTAGACAGAGCATCAGAAGACCAGGCTCAACTTCATGGGCTTTGGGTTCCAGACTTGGAGATTTGAGTTTCGTATCCTAGAATTTTGGAATATAGTAAGTGGGAGATGGCCCAGGTTAGGTCTGCTGTTTAGAGAGGTCAGAACGACTAACTAGACGGTGGCCAGCTGAAGTCAAATTGGTAAAGCTTGTTAATTGAGTGTTGAGCATAAGGGAGAGGAAGAGTAGAGGCTGTTTCTTAGGATTTTGGCTTGGGTGATAAATGGAAGGTCTTGACACCTTTTGACATACGCATTGCAGGGAGCAGAAAGCAGAGTTATTGGTTGAGAGGTTGAAGGGGTATTTGGACCTTTAGACAAAAATATCTGGTGAGCATTGGAGAGAGCATTGGAGAAGGGTCTGTGCCCAAAATAATAGATTCAGGAGCGATCAAATAATAAAATTGTTCTACTTCTGGAAAGTGGGGAAACCAAGAAGCACCTAAATCTGTATTAGTTAGCTATTGCTGTGTAACACAATTATCCCAAGTGATGTCACTTAGTGGCTTAAAACCACAAGCATCTATTATCTCATAGTTTGTGTAGGTCAGGATTCCAGGAACAGCTTAACTGGGAGTCTTCTGTTTCAAGATCTTGTAAGGCTGTAGCCAAGTTATTGGTTGGAGCTGTGATCTTATCTGAAGGATTGACTTGGGAAAGGATACACTTCCAAGGTCACTCAAGTGATTTGGGGTAGGTCTCGATTCCTTGCTGGCTTTTGGTTTAAGCTCATTTGTGTTTCACCACTTGGGCCTCTCTGAACAGTGTCACACAACATGGTAGGCAGCTAGCTTCCCTTAGAGTGAGCAAGAGTGTGGGTAACATGGAAGCTGCAGTCTTTCTGTAACCTAATCTCAGAATTAGAAGTGACCACACTTTGCCATATTCACTAGAAATGAGTCACTTGGTCTGCCTCATGCTCAAAGGGAATGGATTACTCAAGAGCCTGAATCCCAGGACATGAGAAACATCTTAGAGGCTGTGTAGCACAACATTCAAAAGGTGAGCTGATGGATGGGTAACGGAGCAGCAGCAGTAACAGTGGGAAGGGCAAGTGAAGACTCAGGAGGGTGTGGTCTCACCCTCAATGGAAGGAGGAAAGAAATTCAAATACAGACTAGGTTATGATTCGGTTAAAAAAATTCATGATCTTGGGCTTAACAACAAAAATTTGTTTCTTGCTCTTGCAAGGGTTTCTTCCTGTCATTTTTACTATGGGACCTACGCTGACAGAACTGGGGAAATTACCACCATCTGAATCGATGCCGGTTGCCTTGGCAGACAAGGGATGTTGAGGGGGAACCATGCGTTAGCTCTCAGGACTCGAACCCATATTGCTCCTTTCACATCTCACTGGCCACATACGGTCCTGTGGTCTTCCTCACTTCCTGTGATGTATCTAGAGAGTGGGGGTTCAGAGACATTTGGTAATCTGCACCATGACAACCCTGGAGGGAAGGATCATGAGCGTCACTCTCCACAGAGAGGACAGCATGTCTGAACGTGGTATTGGCATTGGCAGGGATGTCACTGTTGTTCGTGTTGGCCTGGGTAGTGTTGTGGGGAGATGAGGCATACCCTCATGGCAGTGGGCTGAGGCATGAATGGGAGATGAGAAAGTGGAGAGAGCTAGTAGGAAGAAAGAGCTAGAAACTGCTTTTTTCCGGCAGAAAAGAAGCTCCAGTCACTAGCCTTCCTGCATTCTTCTTCGTTATCACTGACTGGCATCATGGTGGGTTTTTGTAATGTGTATCAGATACGTGGAAGCAGATTCCTTCTAACTGTGGAGTTCTGCTCTGTCCTTAGCCTTTGATGATAATCTCAGAAGTGACCAGTGGGAGTTGACTGAACACCATGTGCCCTTTTGGTGCTGCATTTAAATAAGAAATTGCTCCTTTTAATAGTTTTCCGGTGGGGCAAAGTTGCCAAGCTTTTTGAGGAAACCTACTTAACGTCTGTTGTTCTTGATACTGCCTTTTTATTTTTTTATTAACTGGATTTGGAAGTTTGGTTATAATAAAATCTGATACAATCTCCAAATTTGCTCCAAAACATCAGTTTTCCATTTTAGCTGAGTTCAGGATTTCAAGAAGGATATATGAAAGTTCTTGGGAACTTGCGGAGTGGTACGGACACAAGCTTTTGTTGCCACTGATGCCATTAATTTTTGGTAGTTGAGAAGTAATAGAGTGCACATTTTCCTGTTGTGAGCTGAAGTCAAGAGGCAGCGATCTGCCGCTGGTAGCTGAGGCATCAATTATATTTGATTTTGCAGAATTTTAAAAAGTAGGTTTAACACACAGGGTGTTGTTCTGAACTAAGTATTTCAGTAAGTTGGTAGTTCATGAACATACAGACTTTCCCGGCTGGCTGCAGACCAGGTCTGATTAGCCCACAGGCCGCCATGATTTCTTTTCCTTTCCTTTTCCTTTTTCTTTTTTTCCTCACTACTTGTCACTAGTCTCCTTACCATGATATTTCTTCCTGCAGCACCTTATCTTGATTCAGTTATTCCCTCTCAGCTCTGCAAAAAGTGGAGATAACGGAGTGAGTCTGCCCTCAGGGATCAAAAAGGATGTTGTGGCAGTAGGGTTTGAAGTAAGAGGAGGGAAGGTGGTGAGAGTGGACTTCTGAGCATCCCTAAAATTTCCGAAACACCTGCAATTCTATTTCCTTAGGAGGCTGCCCTTAACACACAGAATGACTTAGGATGTCAAGTATTACCTTGGATCCAAATAATGTGAATCATCCCCCCATGGCAGGTTTTCAGTGACCTGTGGATAATTGAGATTTGATCTGTGAATGATTAGAAAACATTTGGGGGATAAAGCTTCTTAAACAGTGAGCCTTGAGTATGTTCTGACTTCTTACTAAGTTGGCATTGTGATTTTTAAACTTCAAAATTTGAAATGCAGTGAAGTTGCTAGCATAATTTTAAATAACAACCTTGAGAAATCTGCAAGAAGCATTTATTTGTTGGTCCTATCAAAGGACTTGACATTATTCAACTATATGAGAGTTACCCTGGAATTATGTTCATGAAAAATTCCTTCCACCCTTCTTGGCAAGATGCAAGAATGATGGACTATAAAATTGTACCTTCATAATGGCCTTAGGTGTCTTTGAACCAACATCTGACTTTGAAGTTACCCAGCTGCCTGTTACCAATTTACCTGTTTTACTGGGTGTTATTTTTTTTTCAATGGGGGGGCTATTAAATTTAATACTCTAAGCAAGTGATTTAACCCATATTGCTTAGAATATGATGGTATTCTGATAAAAAGTCATTTCCAGGTGTTTCAAGTGAAATGCTTTAGCAAACATCCTTCAAAGGGCCATTTTTTACTAATTAATATAAATGTGCTTGCTTATTTTTCTGGACATTTGGCCTTTTTTTCCCCAAGTGATTATATCGAATTAGTAGTGTTAAGTGACTAAAGCTTTCTGATTTCTCACCAATAAATTAAACCTCTTTCAGTTGTTGAAATGATTGCTCGTCCTCTATGCCAGTGCACTACCAGTGAAAAAGGCGTATCTGTTTGGGGTTGTCAGTATTTTGAGCATGAGTGGTTGGGAGAGATTTGTGTGTGTACCACTGTGCTGGTGAAGGTACATCGGTAGAGCTAGGGAGGTCATACTGCTCTCTGTTACTTAGGAAAGGTAAGCTGTGAATTATTCTCTTTTCAGGCTAATTTCTTTATTAATATATTATTAATTAATTTTGAGAGAGATCAAAAGATACAGAGAGCAAGCAGGGAAGGGGCAGAGAGAGAGAGAGAGAGCGCGGGGTGGGGGTGGGGGGCGGGCAGAGAATCCCAAGCAGGCTCCACACTGTCATTGCGGAGCCCGATGCCAGTCTCTATCTCCCGGACCGTGAGGTCACGACCTGAGCCAAAACCAAGAGTCGGACGCTTAACCAGCTGAGCCACCCAGGTGCCCCTAAGCTATGAATTTTAAGCCATGACTCAAGATCACACGGTTAAGCGATATTCCATATACACTTTGTAAATCAGTGGCCCGGCCGCAGTTCTTTTACCCTCTGGGAAAGTTGTTGCATTGCTAGATTACAGTTCTTTCCTTGAGCTCAACTTTACTTGTACTCCAAAGAATTACTAAGGGTGGTTCAAGGCTTCTTCCATTTGTTTATTTGCTTATGGGAAAGCATTATTCATACTCTCAAGTTTCATTTAAAAACCAAAATGCTGGGGCGCCTGGGTGGCGCAGTCGGTTAAGCGTCCGACTTCAGCCAGGTCACGATCTCGCGGTCTGTGAGTTCGAGCCCCGCGTCAGGCTCTGGGCTGATGGCTCCGAGCCTGGAGCCTGTTTCCGATTCTGTGTCTCCCTCTCTCTCTGCCCCTCCCCCGTTCATGCTCTGTCTCTCTCTGTCCCAAAAATAAATAAACGTTGAAAAAAAAATTAAAAAAAAAAATAAAAACCAAAATGCTCAGAGATAGTGTTGCTTTTGAAACCTGTTAAAATTATAATATGGGTAGTACTGATAAATCGTGTTCTGTTTTAAACCTGATTATGTTTTGGTGGACATGGGCAGTGAGGCAGTTGGGTACCAGTTCACCGGCAGAGAAGACCCAGCAGGAAGTGAGGCTGATGAGCTTGCTGCTGCACATCTTGAGGTTGAGTGACTTGCGGCTGTTCGTTTGGGTGGGGATGTGCCCTCGGCAGCTGCAGATGTGTGAAGCTTAGGAGGTCACATCTAGATGTATAGGTCTTGGAATGTTTATTATAACTGAATACTTGAGATCGAGACTGCTCATTCATCATGAAATGGGATAACCACTAGTTTAACACCAGGAACTTGGTGTCAATCATATGACAAATATTAACTGACAGTGGTGGGAACATGACCAACATCTCTCTCAAGGAAATGGAAAAGCTGCATTTTTTGACCTCACAAATGCTCTCTAGGGCAGAGACAATAGACCTTTGGTGAGACAGTCATGCTCTTAGCACAGGCTTGCAGACCTGAATTTCAAAGTGATTAGATCTTGTCTAAAGTTAACCATGCTATTAGAGAGGGTGAATAGTGATACTAATAATATGACCAGAAGTACTGATATTAAAGCTATGCTCGCTTTTTTTCATGTTTCTTTATTTTGAGAGAGAGAGAGAGAGAACACGCGCACATGTGCATGAGTGGGGAGGGAGAAGGAGAGAGACAATCCCAAGCAGGCTCTGTGCTGTCAGTACAGAGCCCAGTGTGGGGCTTGAATCCCTGAACCTTGAGATTATGACCTGAGCCAAAATCAAGAGTCAGACACCCAACTGAGTGAGCCACCCAGGCACCCTAAGCCATGCTTATTTTGATTACACATATTTTTGTTGTGAGGTGCATAATTGTGGGAGTAATTATGTGAAGAAAAATTGGGGGAATAATAAATGCTCTTTATATGGATGATGACTTTTAATTGAAAGCAAACAACACAATAGCATTATCTGTAATCAGATTTTATAGTCAAAAATTTAACTATAGTTGAACATGAGTTTATTTCCATCAAAGTTTTAATATTTTCAAAAATAGAAATCCAAAAGTAGTTAATCACTAACTGGACTATACAATTGACCTTGAAAACCATGGGATTGAACTGCACAAGTCTACTTAGGTGGATTTTTTTCCCCAATACATACAGTGGTACAGTACTGTAAATGTATTTCATGATTTTTTGTAACATTTTATTTTCTCTAGCTTCCTTCATTGGAAGGATACAGTATATAATACACATGACATACAAAATATGTTAATTGATCTTGGTAAGGCTTCTATCCACAGTAGGCTATTAGTAGTTAAGTGTCTGGTGAGTCCAAAGTTCTGTGCAGGTTTTTGACTGCACTGGGGATCAGTGGCCCTAGTTTCAGTGCTGTTCAGGGTCTACTGTGCATGATATAATCAATTCATCAAGGTGAGTAATTTGCTCTCTTGTGGTATTGACATGAAATTATATTGTCATTTTACGTGTTAATTTTGTCTTTGCTATGTTTGTATCTGAGTAGTATTAGAATAATCAACATCATTTGAGCCCTTACTTGGCATCTGGTGCAGGAGATACAAAAATGAATGTGAGGGTCTCTGTTCTGAGGGATGAAACATTCCAGTGGAGGAAATTGATGAATAAACCAGAGTCACAGGTCAGTACAATATGTGCTGTGATGGAGATGATCACAATCAGTGTAATGGGAGCATAAACGTAGGGTTAAAGGAGGCATTCTGGAAGTGTCCAGTTGTATTGCACTAAAACAATATAAACAGCAGGTGGGGAAAATGGAAATTCATTTAGTCATACTAGTCCTGCATCTTAAATTGATCACATCTTAAATTAGGGAAATCAGGCAATTTAGAGAATTAAAACTGTACTCATATTATGTCAGGAAACCCAATGTTAATAGAAGGGAAATGTGTGAGATGAGTAAGTGGTGGGCAGGTAAAAATTTCTGCCAGGTAAAAATCTGAATCTTGAGTGAGGTTTGTGATAGTAATAGAAACATGTCCTTTGTGAATATCTGACTGAAGTAGGGTCCTTTTTTTTTTTTTTTTTTGAAACTCCCTAGTGCACTCTCTCTGGTTCTGACAGGCTTGCCCCTCCCATTTCTAGTCCCAGGTCCCTCTAACAGGCAACCAGGCTGTCCTAGACCACTGGCGCCACCTAGGGCCTGTCACAGGGACTGTGTTGTCTACAACCTCTTCACTGTGAGCTCTTCTCTTGCTTTAACCACTTGCCCTGCAGTTAGTTTTCTAGCTGACTGCCTTTTTTTCATATGTCTTTTAAATCCATATGGTGCTTTTTCTTTCTTTCTTTCTTTTTTCTTTTTTTTTTATCTGCTACCCTGTCTGTTGTGAATGTAGACCAAAGCAGTCTTAATCATGACTAACAACAATAATAATAATAACAGTAATAATACAAACAGTATTGCTATATTAGGGAGAAGACAGGCCAAGAGTTTTGAAGTAGAACCTATGTCTGTGTTTGCTTAAGCCCTTGAAAAATCCAAGAAGTTCTAGTGAAAACCTCCACATCTTTTATCTGTTTGTCCACCATCTACTTAAAGTTCTTCTGTTTATGATATGTCTGTGTTCAAGATACAGACTCTAATTTCTGTCTTAATATACAATCTTTAAAAAATGATACATTTACATTATTATATATTGTATATTATGTATAACACACTTTTTAGGGGTATTTTGTTTCATTTAACTGACAGGAATTAACCCTTGAAAACAGTCCGTTCTTTTTATTCATTTCTTTCTTTCTTCAGTGCATAGTTATTGAGCACTGTATCTGTGATACAGCCCTGGTATTTCAGCTAAAAAGGATATGCCTTTACAGATTTTGTTCTGGGTTAAAGTTTACACATGGGTGCGTATACACACATTCATGTACTTGACACACTTAATAGACACGCTTAACACGTTATACACACACACATATGAATGTACAGTGATACTGAGACAGGAATTGAAGGATGGTTAAGGGTAAGTGGATGAAAATGTGGGAAGGGCATTCAAAGTGGGAGGAATATCACAGTCTTATGTGATGGGTAGGGCATCTCAGGATGTGTAATGCCAAAAGGACTTGAGTTTGTTGCTGTGCTGGGAGCAGTTGGAAAAGTAACAGAATAGGAATGCATCTCAGTTCATAAAGTTTTCTCTGGTGGAAGTATTATTAATTATAACTCCACTTACTTTTCAAGCTCATCTCTGATTGTGCTGTGGGAAACATCTCCTTAGTCTGTTTTGAGGCCTCCGTGCCCAGTGATATGAACCAGTTTTTCTCCTGGTATATCCCCCTTTTCTCCCCATTCAGGCTAAGTCCTTATGTTCATCATCTCAGGAGAGGGATGTGGCTAGGAAAATGCAGAACTACCCTGTAATATTCCTGGTTCTGGAATCTTAGATTTGCCAAGTGATTGTGGGCATCTGGTCCTCGTTGTTGGCTCATATAATTTATTGTTGAAACATGAAACATCTTAGTCCTTACGGCCCTCCGGTTCTCTTTCACATAGGAATCTTTGTGAGGTTGCTAGGGGCTGAGACCCACCACCATGCTCCTCCTTTGTTGGAGTCCTAGTCCCTCCCCAGAAGCTCTGCTTCTGAATCCTGAAATAACCTTTTCTCCCTCCCACCTGATGAAGTCTCCTTCTAGTTTCTGGAAATACCCTCTTTTGTAGTTCTGGATGGGTTGCATGCTCTACACGTGAGAGCCATCTTTCCATCTATGGGCTTAGATTTTTGGACATAAAAGAAACATTAGCAAGGTAATTCTGCTTTTTCCTAGCCATATCCCTCTCCCAGTATGATGAACATAAAGACCTAGCTTGAATGGGGAGAAAAGGGGGATATACCAGGAGAAAAACTAGTTCAAGTTGCAAAGTATTAACTGTCCCCCCTCCCCCCATGGTAGGATGGGTCTCAATATTGAGGAGAGACTTAGGTATCTACTAGAGTCCAGATTCCCTTGGGGAGGTCTTGGGTGCCCACGTGACACAAGACCAGGGTTGTGGTTTAGGGAGATTCACCTGATGGCAGAGTCTGCAAATGGGAGAGGGGGGAGTCTAGGTATTCAAGGACCTTGGCTTCTGCAGTGAGCAAGGTAGTTGTGATTTCTTGTGCCCCAGTGAATTTCCCTAACAAAGCACAGCTCAGGTCCTAGGGGCCTCAGCCAAGGCTGTAGTTCCTGCAGCTCTCTCAGAAAGGGCTTGTATTAACTCCAATCTGTGTGTGACCCCAAGGCAGGCCTGTTGTATTGCAGAATGTCCCTATTTGAATGCGGAACTTGAGCAAGGTCAAGAAACAGTCACTGAAAAAGGAAGTTCCATAAGGTCATTGATGAAGGAAATGTTGTTGACCTGACCTCCTGATGCACTGTAAAATGGGAGGAAGCTAAAATTCCTAACCGGCTGCTTGACCTGAAAGGGGTTTTGATGCTCAAACAGAGGAAGCTACTTGTGCTTGGGAGGCTCCCCTGATAGGCAAATAGTTCATTAACCTGGGGAGGACTTGCTGAATGTTCATTAAATTTGCATTACAGGTGGAGGGATCTGAGGTCTGGAAATGCTTTCTCATTCCACTAAGATAGGGGGGTGAGCTGTGGATCTCCAAGGCTCTTTGTGACTCTTGAGAAAATAGCACACAAAGAAGGCTTTTATAGGGTGAAGATGGAAACTTTCTTGGTGAAACTTGATGAACCTCTGTAGTGCATAGATGTATCGGAGCATGGGGCAAGCGGAGAGAAACTCCAGCTGTTTAGAAGGGTGTAGCATAAAAAGGATCCCCATCCTGGCAGCCTCCCTCCTCGCTGCATCCTGCTCTCTAGAAGCTGCCACTGAGGAACTTTCCTGTTTATTCCTGTAAAAAACAAACAAAAAACCCTATGCACAATCAGGCACACATTTAAAAAAATTTTTTCCCCATTTTTCAAATGGTACCACCTAACAGACGTTGCTGTCCTGTGCACCACTGCCAAAGATGCTCTCACGTGCCTTCTGCGGGTCTGTCCCTCTCAGCCCTGCCCACGGCCAGGAGTATTCTACCGTGTTCCTCACTTGGTACAACCAGGTCTTTGTGAGAAGCACCTCTGCTGTCCCTGCCTTCTCACCTTTACTGTGTTGAATGTTGCCCTCGGAAAGGAGAGTCCACATCACCAGCCCTGGAACCTGAGAGTGTGACCTTATTTGGAAAGAGTCTTTGCAGATGCATTTAACTGAAGAAACTTAAGATGAGATCCTTCTGGGTTAAGCAGGTAGGACCTAATTTAATCACATGCCCTTAGAAGAGGAAAAAGGACAGGAGAGGAAGAGACAGCCATGTGTAGAGAGGGAGGCACAGATGGAGTAATGTGGCCATGAGCCAGGACATGCCTCCTGCTCAGAAGCATGAGGCAAGGAGGGATACTCCCTTAGAGCTCAGCGGGTGAGCAGCTTTGTTAGCACCTTGGTTTGAGATTCGGTAACTCTGAGAATGTGTTGCTGTTGTTTTAAGCCTCCCAGTTTGTGGTGATTTGTTAGGGCAGCCCTAAGAAGCTAATACACTACCTGAAGTCATCTCCTGAACACCTTCTCCAGACTCATCTATGTGCAACTGCTAAAGTTCATCTGTAAGAATTGTGGTTCTCAGTCCTGATAATGGTTTCCCCCTCAGCTGTAATACACGCATCCTTGCCTTAGGAATAATGTGAATAGCTAGCAACTACTGGGTGCTGAGTGCTCCATGTGTGTTGTGCATGGTGTCTACAGGTGTCTTAAAACAGCTCTATAAACAGACTGCGGTTTAGAGTATCGAAGTCAATTGCACATGATCATATGTAAGTAGGAGGCAGGGCCAGGATTCAAACTGACCTCTTATCTAACTTCAAATTCTGGGTTTTTATCCATGATACTAGATTGAAAATATAAACTGCATTTTAAATGCCTGGGTACCATGTTATATGGACATGGCCTGGCCACTGGGTGTGGTGGGTTCTGGTTGGTGACAGGTTCAGGTGCAACTGGGAAGAAGTCTGGTCTTGCAGGCAGAAGGTGGGATCCAAAGGGCATGGGGAGTCTGAAATAGCACTAGGCATTGGAGTAATGAGGTCTCAGAAGGTGCAGTGAAAATCTAGGAGTTAAAACACTAATAATGACAAACTTTAGGTTATCCATCATTCTTGTGATATGCCAGGCATTGCTGCAAGTGCTTTGCATGTGTTAGTTCATTATGAAGCAGGTGTTATATGAGCCTGGGAGGACTACCTATAAACAGCTGCTGGAGTTCAGGTACAGAGACGTTCCTCAGTGAGGACATGGCAGAACAAGATGGGCTTTAGTCTTGAGGAACTCAGGTACATAATAGGTTCCCGAGAAGGAACTGTCCGCTTGGACTGTAAGGTGGGTATCCAGTTAAGGGAATTGCAATATGGGAATCCCATATCCAGAGACATGGAACTTGGGCCCATAGCCAGAGGTCCACACTCCCCGGAAGTGATGGACACGAAGTCTAGTGGTCAGGTGGCAGTCAGGGCAGGGAGTGTGGCAGCAACAGGCTGATGATGGGAAGTAGGTAGAGCTTGATGGTGAGACCCCCAGGGTTAGGATCCCATGGGGATGCTGATCTCTATTAGGCCTGAAACTTTGAGGAAGCCCTTGATATCACTGTGGCTTGTTCTCATTTATCTCTTCAGTATTGTTAGGGGAAAGACGGTTCAGCTGCCCGTTTCTGGACTTTCTGTGAACTTCATGATGTAATATTTTAAGTTTTATTTTTAGTAAAATTATCTTTACAGCCTTTGTTAATGTCTTTTAATTCATCAGAAGCATTAAGAACAGTTTCTGTTGACTCAGCAACACAATAATTTTTAACTTCCTTGTCTCATTGGGCCCTGTTCCATCTTTGTTAAGTTGTGGCAAAGGAAAAAGGAGTTGTTTTTTTTTTTTTAATAGGAGACTGTCCCCATCTTGTGGTTATTTGTGTAGAAACTCACCTGTCTGGGCACTTGATCCTAGAGATAGTTCTGTGGTCTCCATTGTTTTTGTTGTCTTGTTGGATTCCAGATCGTCTGATTTATGCTGTTTCTTTACACTGATACTTAGCCCGTTTCTGAAGTTCTCTCAAAATGATGGTTTCATTTGCTCCTCCAGGTGGTCTTAAGGACTAGGCTACGTATTCTAGATAAGAGAATTGAGATAATGTAACAATAAGTCATTATTCAGTCTCAGGTCAGAAATCTCTCCCTCTCTTTCTGCACATCACTTAGCCACCTCCACCCCCCGCCCTCGCCCCCCTTCAAGCATGGAAGAAAGCAGAATTTATGTGATAATAGTGTCTGAGATCATCTTTCAGCAAGCTGGCCACAAATACAAGTCATTTTGTTTATGAACTGTCAGTGGACTTTATCCACACAGAATATCCTTTGCCTTAATGATTTAAGTAGATTTCACCAATTTGCAGGAATTGAAATGAGTTGCTTTTATAAGCTGTACCATAATGTTCCGATTACTACTGTATGAAGTTAGGGAACTTAAAAAATGGATGTGCTTTTGGATAGAATATATGGTGTAGAAGTACAGACTTCGGACTTGGAGTGATTTTGTCTGGTATGCAAAAAGTTCTTTTAAGTATAGTCACAATGAATTAAAATTTTTTGTTGTTAAAATAGTAAATTTCAGCCTTTAGGCACTTATTTTGATTAAATTCCTAGATAATACTGGGCATATAAACTGTAAAAGCTTTTACAAATAGGAGAGTTAAGGCAGTTACCTTCATTCTACAGAATAATACAATAGATAAATCTCTCATTAATTCCTGGAGGTTGGGATTAGAAGCAGAAATGCTACGGCAGATATTTGATTTTCCTGTGCAAATGCCTTCACGTGCTACCTGGTTTTTGGAAACACCTCACTAGACTCTGAGCCCCATGAGGGCAAGGACTCTGTCAGTTTTGCTCATTGCTAAGTTCCTTGGCTAGGACAGTGCACAGTAGGGACTTGTGTGTTTGTCGAGTGACTCAATGAATGAGTGTATAAAGGAAGCAAGAATTGAGGTAGATTTTTATTAGGGACAAGTGAAAGTAAAAGAAGGCTCTTTCCTGTATCCTACGTAATGGTGATGACCATGGTGCTTTGAACATGGCATTGAAAATACCTCATTGAAAAATAACTGTATTATAAATGAATGACAAAATGGGCAAATTTTGGGCTTCAGACCTTGAAAGACTGCTCTGAGCATATCTTTGTTTGACGGGGACAAAACAGGATTGTGGGATGGGAGAGGATGTACATAGAACGTGTTGCAGAGTCCCTGTTACAGAATAACTGCATAGAACAGTTGCTTCCTGATCTCACGAGTGTTTTTTCGGAATAAGACTGGGAAGGAAACAGTCATGTCTTAAATCAGTGGTTTTCAACCAGGGCATTCTTGCCCCCCAAGGGACCTCTGGCAATGTCTGGAGATATGGCTGATTGTCATGGTTTGGGGGAGGGCACTATGGACTTCTGTGCCCAGAGGCCAGGAGTGCTACTAACTGCCCCCCAGTGCACAAGACAAGCCCCCACGATAATTATCCAGCACAGAGCATCAGTGGTGCCGAGGTCCTAGTCATGCATGAAAGTATAACACTAAAATATTGAGAAAGATGAAAAGTGTGTGTCACTGTGAGTATCCTGTGTTAGGTCCGGTATTACTTATTTACTAAAGCCTGTTCATACGTAGCAAGTAAATTTTTTTCAAGTTGTGGTACTTTGTTTCCAGACTCAAAGTAGTTTCTGTCAGTATTGGATTTTTTTCATCAACATATTTATATATCTTAAAAAGTTATTTGCTTCCCAAACAGTAGAATAAACTTATAATCACTGCTTAGCTTAGCAAACGATATTATTTGTTACAGTCACAAAAGACTGAAACTTGTTAAAAGTTTGATTAAGTTACATTTGATCAAAGTGCCTTTAATCAACTTGGTGATGTTGATTGAACTGAAATTTAATTGACCGCATGTGCTTCATGTGTTGATAACAGCCTGCTTTTTAAATCTGAAAGTGTTTTTCTGTTTCCTGGTGGAAGAATATTGTGAATTTCCAAGACAGGAAAAGAAAGTTGGAAAATTTGGGTAATTCCATTGTTTCATTTGCTTTCTCATTTAGATATTGTGCAATGTATCATGTTCGAGGATTGCGTGGAGGGAAAAAAGACGTTGAAGATATTTTTTATTATCATTATCTTCAAAGTTGACGCTTTTCTCTGGCTGTTTCATGACACATCAGTTACTCATTTGGTAGGGTAACAAGTATTGTCTTGGGTGGTATGATATTTCCCCTCAAGGGGTTCTGATGTATGATGAATCTGTTTTCTTGCTTGTGACCCTTGTGTTCAGCTCCTGGATGCTGCATCAACTCTAGTTTGTTGTGACAAATGGGTGACACTTACTGAGTACTTCGTTTGTTTCAGGTACAGTGCAAAACACTCCTCACGAAAGACTGTTTTGCCCTCATCACAATGCCTTTAGGTAGCTACTATTATGATTCCTGTTTCAGACATCAGAGGACTGAGGCAAGGTTAGCTGACTTATCCACAGTTGTATAACTAGAGGGTGATGGGGCCAGAATAGGCCAAGCCACCCTGCTAATGGTCTTTGCTGTCCTGAAAGGAAGGGTCAGGGTAGTGGTGGTACTTCCAGTGGGATAATAGATAGAAATCTGACCTTAACTCTCAATTGCAACAATAACAAAGCATTGGTGAAGTGTAACTTGGTACCATTTCGTACAGCTTTGCAAGGTCAGGGAAGGTACTTGTTGGCGGAAGAAGTGGGATTCAAAGAGAATTACCTCATGAAGTCAGTTTTGGTCCCCTTTGTTTGCTGTTGGGGCAGAATATGGATGTATAGACACAGTATTAACATGTGTGACCTGAGGAGAAGCCTGCTTGAGTCAGGCTTGTTGTCTTCAGTCCGGACAGACCTCTGCATCCCACATGAGACTCGAGTTGTGCCTAATTACCGTCGAGGATTGCTGCACCACTGGGTAGCAGCCCTTTTATGGAGCCTCCTTGTCCTGGAAGCAGTATGAATTGAGGTTTGCACTGTGTGTGTGTACATGAGTATGCCTCATGCGTGACTCCTGTTGTCAGTGATGGGGAAGGTGTGGACTGCTCCCTGGACACTTGGTGATAGAACTTGTGTGCTATGGGATTGTAACTAGTTAATTCTTCCTCCTCCTTTCTGGTCTCCGAGCTCCTTCAGGACGGATACTGTGTTGCTACTGATATTAACAGAGGCCGTTTCTAGGTTCTGTTGCTTTTCATTGACGAAGGGAGTCTTAGAACTGCCTGAGGTTGCTCAGCCAGTGGATGGAGGAGCTGGGATCCTCACGCAGGTCTGTCTGATGTGAGCATCTCTGCGCTCATCCCCTCTTGCTTGCATCTTGTCTGAATCTGTTTTTTCATCTTTTTTTTTTCCTCTTTGCATTTCGGGCACATGGTATTTAATAAATGTTGAATGAATAGTGCCCGTGGATGCTTCTAGGTGGAAGCTAACCATTGCTCTCACCCAAGCATAATGCAGGGTAGGAAAACATACAGGACTAAGTGGCGAGAGCCCCGGGTATTGTGAGCCTGACCGGCACCAGAAGGAAGCTCTGTGTTCTCAAGAGTCTCCGCCCCGTCTATGTCTCCACAGGTCTGGATTTTTCAGTCTGTCTAGCAGATTCAGTCTAGCTTTTGAATCTGCTTCCAGAGTCCTGGCCGGAAAAGCTTTCCAGACTTTCCTTGATGCTGTTTGGATGTCGACTTTCAGTGTGATTCTTAATTCTGACATGCCCTGAACTCCGCCCACCCCTGCACCCTGTTGCTGTGAGAAGGAAGTTGTCATGCCACCCTGAGCTCCCCAGACCCACACTGGCCAGGCGGGGGAGGTGCGTGGGGGAGGGGTGCCTCTAGCTGTGTGACTGTGGACAGAGGTCATCATTCTTTGTGCGCTCCGTGCACCTCAGGTGTCTCTTCTGTAACATCGTGGACTTGAAGTGGTCAGTGAACTGTTTCAGTAGTTTTGCACCAGATGTGTGTGTGTGTGTGTGTGTGTGTTTGAAATTATTCACCTCTTAAACTTCCACAAACACAAAAGCATACACATACATAATTTGTTGTGCAATTCCGTGGGACTCAGACTCCCCTCGCCCAAAGCCCATCCATCAGCCAGTTATCCCATGGAATGGATGGAATCTTTACTGGGTTCTGTCGCTCACAGTGTATGGCATGCCAGGATAATGTGGGGTTTTGGTTTTGTTTGAAGCAAATTTATGGAAAAGATGGTCTTGTATTAGAACTTGAATTTGTAAAATTCATAAACCTTACAGCCTGGGCTTTGAAGCAAAAAAACCAAAAAAAACCCAAAAACAAAAACAAAAGATTTAGTGTTAAAGTGTAGGCTCCTATCTGTTAGGTGTTTGACAGCTCCAGACTTTAAGACTTTGGGATGATTCCTTCTGACTTTTTACTCCACGCTCTCCTCATCTGTATTATATACAAACAGTGGGACAAATGTGTTTTCCTTAGAGGAATAAATAGTGGAGAGATGTCTCCTGGGTGGAGTTTTAGCCTTAGGGGAATGTAAGTAATTTATTGTTAATTTTTGTTTGAGTACTTGATGAAGTATTTGAGGAGCTCCTGGGTGCCACAGGAAAGCTTGAAATCCTCTATTGACATGACTCCTGCTCTCTGCACACAAGAATTACCCCTGAAGAGCCTCCATTCCCACCACCCTAAACTCTCAAACTCTTGTCATTTCTCTCCTGTTTTGTGGGCTGTTTGCTGCCAGTGAATTCTGTTGTTCCTTGTGTCCCCCCGCCCCACACACTTTATGGGGCTGCTTTGGAGACCTAGGCTCCTCCTTCCTAGTGGGAAGATTTCACTCACTTCTGATTTCTTACTTCCTTGACTCCTGTCAAGGGCGGAGGGTAGGAAACCTGAGATGTAAGAGAAAGAGACCACCCCACAAGGCATCCAAAGCCTTAGAAGACCACGGGGTACCCACATTCACTCCAGCGACATTCTGTGAAGTGGAACATACCTTTCAACAAACTAGCATTTTGCTCATAAGGTTCTCACCGGTCCCTCATATATTTGAATCAAACCTTTGTTGCATGTGCATGTATTTTCAAAGGGAAATAAGTGAGCAAAATCAAATATTTGGTTTGCGGCAGTTAAGGTGGTTAAATGCAAACGTTTTTGGCTTGCCCGTCTTTCCCCTCCATATTCGTCTGCTCCTGCTCCTGCTCTCCCCCCTATTCAGGGAGATAGACTGTTGCTTAAGGACTCTGGGATTTTATTTACTGCCTGGTGGAAACAGTTGGGAGGGGGAAAAAAGGCAGAACAATCCAAGTATTTTGAAACAGTTTCTTGGCAGTTTTTTTTTTTTTTGGGCTAAGATAGGCCTGCTGAAAATATTTTTTAAAAAATGTTTTACCTTCGTGGGCTCTGTGTTTGCCAGTGTAAATGTTTCCAAATTGTTCTCTTGATTTCTTTCTTAAGAACCCAGGCAACTGGTATAAATGCGCGCGTGCGCGCGCGCACACACACACACACACACACACACACAAACACACAGATTCCTTTTGTTCTTTTGGTGTTAAAAATGCACTTATTTCTGTGGAGGAGAAATGATGGTGAAACAGCAGTTATTGGAAGGCACCTGACAGAAGGCATTGTTACAGTGAAAGCGACAGTGATGGTGATGATCTCATAGGACTTGGCATTTGTGGAAATGAGGGAATCACCAGTCCTTTTTATTTTCTTTTTGCCATATCACCAAGTTAGGGCTTAGAACTTAGCATCTCCTAGATCCCATGTGGGTAGTTTAATGTGGAACTGAAAGATGTAAAAGAGATTGTCGCAGGATGAGTGGGTTCTGGGGAGAAAAGGTAGTGAGGTTACTGATGTAAGTTAATGATCAACAATTTGCAAAGGAGCTTTTACAGTTACTCATATTTACAAGCTATTTGCAGTTATTTTATTGGTGTTTCTGTAAGACAACCGTTCTGGGGTAAGTTTATTTGGCTGTTTGGATTCTTCTAAGATCTAAGAAGGTTAGGGGCGCCTTGGTGGCTCAGTCGGTTGAGCATCCGACTTCGGCTCAGGTCACAATCTCACGGTCCGTGAGTTTGAGCCCCGTGTCGGGCTTTGGACCGATGGCTCAGAGCCTGGAGCCTACTTCCGATTCTGTGTCTCCCTCTCTCTCTGACCCTCCCCCGTTCATGCTCTGTCTCTGTCTCAAAAATAAATAAATGTTAAAAAAAAAAAATTAAAAAAAAAAGAAAGGTTTAAAGACCTGATCTCGCCAAGCAGTAAGAGAGCAAAAATTTGGAGGTTTTGTTTGTTCTTCTCCTAAAACTTTCTACCTCTCCCATATTTAAAAAAAAAAATTGTTTTTCTTTTTTTTTTTTTTTTTGCTGGATCTAGGACAAATAGTGGAAGATACTGAGACAAGCAGTTGGCTCTAGACTTGTTTCTGCCATTGTTGAGAGTTAATTTTTTGATTTTGAGTAAGTTAATTCCTCTGGCCCTCAGTTTCCCCATCTGTAGAAGGACATGATGGGACTCCATGACATCCAAGTCTCTTTTAGCTGTCTGAATACTGCTTTTCATCAATGAAGTTCTAACTGGCCTTCTTGGAGAATGTAACATACCACACCATTATCACGCGAATTGTAGATTCAGTCTGGGGAATTACATAAAGCCACTTACTATAATTGGCTTGTATTGCTCAGTGAGTACCACATAATGATGTTATTTTATTGTTCAGTGAGTTCAATTTGACAAATTCCCCAGTTGCCAGAATGTGATGAATCCTGCTGGCCTTGGCAAGCAGACTGCTTTCCTGACTTGCATCGCACGTGATAATAAACGTGGTGGTTTTCTGAGCTAATGTGCGAGGTAATGCTATCTTCCAAATGGGAAAAAAATGGCATCTGTTCTTCTCTCTAAAGAGGACATATTTTTCCCCCCGCTTTAAGAATAATTCCATTACCAAACGTAAACATACGTGTGATCATTTCCAAATTGATACCCTATGCTTTTGTACTAGTGTAAGCAAATGGTTGCTATGAAACTGAAACGCAGATCTTTATTCCTTATGTGATCTGATTATTTACAAAATAACGGGAAATTTTTCAGTTTTTTTTTTCTTTAAACAAAGCATACCAATATAAAATGTTACTGATCTTGTTGGAAAGAAACATGTTTTTAAAATACAGATGAGAAGGTTTCTATTCTGGGAGTTTTAATAGTGATAGGCTTTTATTAGGCTAAGCCTCCTGCAGATAACGTTTATAAACTAGATAAAATATAAAATCAATTACTTGAAGATACCAAAGAGCAACTGAAAGTAGACAGATTGGACGGGAGTTGATTCTTAAAAGAAGTGAATTGCAGTTGGATAAAGTTAACATTTATAAGTTTTGGTTTTGCCCGATGGCATTTCCCAGTCTGTGTAGAGTGGGGTGGCTGGACTAGAGCAGAAAGTGGCAAGTCTTGACTTGCTTTAGGAGACGAATGGCATTTGTGGCTTCCAGAGTGACTGAAAAGTGAGACCTATCCAGGGAAGGAGGGAGCCACAGAAGGGGAAGCCCCAACATCTGTATATAAACTCGGCCCAAATTCTTGGCTGATCCATGGGGAGACTCTCCAGTTTCCAGTGAAATGCAAAAACTGGAAAGCTGAAGGAACTGAGTAGTTCCGGGCACTGCACACCATAGGGAAATAGAATTTGGAGTTTGAATCTAGCTGAATAACTTTCTGGCCAAAATTCTTCAGAATAAGATAGTCTCTACACCATAATACTTACAATATCCTTTCCATAATAACAGTCATGAGAAGAAAAGGAAATACGATTCAATCAAGAGAAGAAGCAGTCAGTAGAAAACAACCCCAAGATGACAGAGATGTTGGAATTCATGCACAAGGACTTTCAAAGCTGCTACTGTAAATATTCTCAATTTCAAATGTCCTCATGAGACAACAGATGGGGAGTTTTAATAGAAAAATAGAAAACATAGAAAGTGGAAATAGGATAAAGGTCAAAGATTAAAAGACATTACCCCATCTGGAGAAAACAGAAAAATGATAAAAGAAAAATGGGAAGTCTCAGTACTGTTGGGATCAAAGCAATTAATACATATGTATTTGTAATCTCAGAAGACAAGAACGGAGAGCATGTGGCAGGAAAGAGGTTTGAATAAAAAATGGCTCAAGAAAGGTGAATACAAAGAAAACCACACCTAGCCACTTCAAAGTAAAACAGCTGAAAAATCAAAGGTAAAGAGATAATCTCAAAAGCAGGTAAAAAGATATATACAGTGGAACAATGATATAAATGATGGGTCACTTTTCATCAGGAACAAGGGAGGTTATCAAATGGTGAACTGTTTTTCATGTGCTGAAAAATCCAATTATCTACTTGGACTTCTGTGTTCAAAGAAAAATCCTTCACAGATGAAGTTGAAATAAAGGTATTTTCAGAAAAGTGAAAATGGAGACTGCTTGCTATAGATTGGTATGTCAAAAAATTCTGAAGGAGGTTCTTCTGGCTGAAAGGAAATGACACCAGATGGGCAATGGGTATAATATCATGGGGATTTATTACATATATAGATGTTAAATTCTTCTGTTTTTACCTATGTTACAAGTGCTGTCAAGATTTCAAAGGTAGCGAGATCCATGAAGCTTATTTTTACAAGGATGAAAGAGTCACTGATGGCAATTTCATGGTGCTTTTACTTTTCAGAGTTTTTTAAATATGTTGTATAGTCACAGGATCATGCTCACAAGATTGTTTGGGAGCAGGCATTTAGAAGATGATATGAAAGTCAAATTAAGAAAGAGAAGAAAGTGGTGATAGTGCATATAGATTGATCATATATTAAAAGGACAGGAAGCAGCTGCAGGAGCGGATTTTAAAAAATTTTAATTTTTTCAAAGAACCAGCTCCTGGTTTCATCAATCTGTTCGATTGTACTTGTGATGAGCACTGGGTGATGTACGGAAGTGTTGAATCAGTGTGGTGTGTACCTGAAACTGATATTACATGTGTAGTAACTAACTGGGATTTAAATAAAAACAAAAAGATTAACTTCTGAAAATTACATTTTATAACTTGGTGACTCTGAGAGGGTAGGAGGGTGAGAGGAAAGTGCTGATAACCCAGTCCTAGTGGAAGCAATGGCCAGAGCTAATCTATATGTCCATAGATTCTGCAGATTTATGATTCTGTGCAGTCTGTAAGTATGTAGGTGATCAAAATCTGTCTGATGGAGTTTTGATGTGAAAAATTATCCCCACTTTAACAGTACCCACTCCCTTTCCACAAATAACTAATAACAATACAGAGGACAGATATGTTTCTTTCCTTTTTTTTTTTTTAATTTTGAGAGAGAGAGAGAGGCAGAGAGAGAGAGAGAGAGAGAGAGGAGAGAGAGAGTCCAAAGCAGGCTCTGTGCTGTCAGCACAGAGCCCAACATGGGGCTCGATCTCACAACTGTGACATCACCATCTGAGCCAAAATCAAGAGCCAGAGGCTTAACCAACTGAGCCACCTAGGCACCCCAACCTTCTATGTTTCTTTATGCCCATAGAGTCATGTGTAGCTTCTTTTTATTGCTTAATAAACAATAGGGATATAATACATAAATGTTTCTGAATCTTGATCTTCTTAAGAGAGATCATAGAAACTCTTCTGTAACATGGATATAAGTCCTTTTAATGGTTATAATATTCCATGTTATTAATGTGCTGATTTATTAGACTATTCAACTAATGGGCAGTTTGTTTCTAGTATTTTTTTTTTTTTTTGCTGTTTTTCTTTATTTGTGATTCAGTAAACATGTTAAGTATATCCTTACATAGTAGGTTTTTGTTTCCTTTAAGTAAATCATAAAGAATGTGATTACTAGGTCACTGGGAATGTTCTTTTTTTTTTTTCCTGTTTTTTCTGAGCTCTTTCATATGATTCAGGCATTTTTAGATGATGAAGGAATGTTCATTTTGAATTTAGGTTCTTCTAGATTGATTCCCAAATTCTGTTACAATTCATATTTCTACCAGTGATGTGCAGAGTATCCTCTTCCCACTTTATAGTTCTGTCAGCAGGAATTCTGTCATTTTTTCCCTCTAAATTTCAGTAATTTGAAAAAAATAGCCAAGTAGATGTCGAAAGCAATTTTAAGTTTATATCACTGGTGTGGTTGGGATGCCACAATGTTTTAGATTCACTCTTCAGTAAATTGCCTGTTCATGTCCTTTGTCCATTTTCCTCCTGGCTTTTGTTTCGTTCCTGTTGGAACAAATGTGTTTTGTCATTACTTTAAAAGAGACTTGTGCATCTAATATACCCTTATTTTATATGTGCATTGCAGGTAACTTTTTCTGATCATGTATTTAATAACTTTATAAAAGTGTCTTTTTTATATACAAACGAATTTTATTTTATAAACCCAAAGTCAAATTTGAGTTACTGGCTTACAATTTCCAATGGAAAATGAGGCAGCTACTTCAGAGCAAAGCTCTCGTAGTGTATACAGGAGCTGGAGAGGTACTTCCTTCACCACATTCTCTGAATAGACCTAACCAAGCCAAGCCTTCAGTTGGATACCTACCAACTGAAGTTTAGGAGTTCTTTTGTCCCAGCACAGGAAGATCCATTGTGGCATGATTTACTTGGTGGGATTTTGCTGCTTCTCATGTACTGTCGTACTCTCCAGACATGTTGAAATAGTCATATATATATTTTTTTCACCAGGTATATTGGCTTTAGGAGAAAAACCACAACATTTCCAATAGTGTGGATCTTGCAGGTCCTGTAGGGCAGTGGATATTTTGTTTCAGCTGGATCAAGCCCTAAAAGAGGATTGGAACAGATGTTTGAATTTGGTTAAATGCTTTCAATATTTATTACTTAGGTGACCTAGTTTAGCAGCAATTGTAATAGAAAAAAACAAGGCCATTTGGGGAAAACAGAATTTATTGCATTCACCTTAAAAATTGAAAGAATTTTCTTTTTTATGTAACTTGAATGGGGAAATAAAACCTCGAGAGATTCTCATCCTAGTTATGCATACTACGTTAAAAACAAATATATCCCATATGAAATATTTCTTAATGTGACTAGAGAACAGTTTTGGAATTAAAGTTGTTGATGTGTTTATAACTGAATTTCAGAGCTGGGGGACTTGGGAGGTTGTCTCCTAGATCCCTCTGTTTTATGGATGAGGAAGCTGAGACAGGACCCTGATTGACTCTTGGCTCGCAGAGATTCAGTGGCACAGGCAGAAGTATGATTTTAGGGGCGCCTGGGTGGCGCAGTCGGTTAGGCGTCCGACTTCAGCCAGGTCACGATCTCGCGGTCCGTGAGTTCGAGCCCCGCGTCGGGCTCTGGGCTGATGGCTCAGAGCCTGGAGCCTGTTTCTGATTCTGTGTCTCCCTCTCTCTGCCCCTCCCCCGTTCATGCTCTGTCTCTCTCTGTCCCAAAAATAAATAAACGTTGAAAAAAAAAAAATTTAAAAAAAAAAATAAAAAAAAAATAAATAAATTAAAAAAAAAAAAAAAAAAAAAAAAAAGAAGTATGATTTTAATTTCCCAAATCTGATTCAGTGCTGTTGATCCATCCTCCATCTTAAACACTGAGGTGAGCTCTTGGATCCTTGTACCCATTGTATCCATCTTTGACACTCTCTAGATGCCTATCAGAGCTCAATGTAAGGAAGACGTTGGTTAGGAAGGGGGGAAATAGTGAAAGAACAGCGTTGTTTGACATGTTCCCACTATTTGTTGTGGTTTTCTAGGTTTACAGGTAATGAGAGGGAGTGTATGAAGTTAGCATCCCAAACCAAAAACCATGAATGTCTGTTCTTGCTGCCATTAGGGCCCATGATGGAGAGTTGACTAAAGAATTCACATAAATATAACAGATACAACAATGCTGGGGGGAAGAATTTGGAGAATGAGCTTAATTGGGTATGAAAGGCTTCCCAGGCAAGTGGATGTGGGTATTTCCCATGTCGGGCAAAAGGGATGTTGATTCCTTCATTGCGGTAAAGAGAGGGTCATTGGAGACTATAAGGCATTAAGGTCTGAAGAGACTGAAATCTCCATGTGGTTCAAGGAGTGGCTGTCCAAGTGAAGAGTGTTAAAAAGGAGGGAAAATAGATAGAAGTGATAATATGGGGGATAGAACCATGTACCTAGTCATGACTATAGAATTAGTGTTTTTTCTTTAAGGTTGTTTATTTACTTTAAGAGAGAGCACATGCACACATGAGTAGGGGAGGGGCGGGGGGGGGGGGGAGGGAGGAGAGAATCCCCAACTCAGGGCTTGATCTCATGAACTGTGAGATTGTGACCTGACCTGAAATTAAGAGTTAGATGCTCAACCAACCGAGCCACCCAGGCACCTTTAGAATTAGTGTCTTAAATAGTTGGCTAAAAGAGGACAGAACAGGTACTTGGAATTTGGTGATATGAACAAACCTTACTCTGTATTATCCAGAAATCTTGGAGGCTGGAGGTCAGGGGCTAAGAAACCTGCCTTCTCCCTTTCTCTCTAAAGGAAGTGCTATTTGTGTGTGTGGTTTTTTTTTTAATGGATCTGGGATCTTTATTATGTAGATTTTTTAAATTGTAAAACAGATAGTAAAATTTACCAGTTCAGTCATTTTAAGTGTGCAGTTCATTAGCATTAATTACGTTCACAGTGTTGTGCAACCATCACCACTGTTTCCAAAACTTTCATTACCCCAAGCCAGAAACTTTATACCTATTAAAGACTTCCATCCCTACCCCTGTTCATTCTGTGACTATAAATTTGCCCATTCTAGGTACCTAATAAAAGTGGAATTGCACAAAATGTGTCCTTTTTTGAAATCTGACTTATTTCACTTAGCATAACATTTTCCAGGTTCATCCACATTATAGCATGTATCAGAACTTAATTCCTTTGAAGAGTTGGATTACATTCCATTGTATGTATTCATCATGATTTGTTTATCCATCCATCTGTCATAGGACATGTCTTGGGTTGGTTTTACCCTTTTGACTATTATGAATGACGAGTACTTGATTATAATGAATGAACATTGGTGTACAATTACCTGTTTGAGTCCTTGCCTTCAGTTGTTTTGGGTTTACACCTGGGAGCGGAATTGCTAGGTCATACAGTAATTCAGTGTTTAGTTTTTTTTTTTTTTTTTTTTTGAGCAGTGGCCAAACTGTATTTCACAGCAGCTCTAGTCCTGGATTTCTTGACTATTGCAAACTCCTGGGAAGCTTTCCTTTGTGTGAGTGTATCAGTATGAACCTTGACCCTCTGGTTGCTGTGAATGGGACTATATGTTCCAAACTCTTAAAAAAAAAAAAAAAAAAAAACTGAAAAAAAATTCTGAAGTTACTTACAATAAAACTTTGAAACAAATACTGCTTTTCTCTTAACTATACATTTGTGTAATTTCTGAACATGAACTCTAATATTATCGGAGGGGTGAAATTCTGTTTTTGTGCTGTCCTCCTTTTTGGTGGAGGAGAAGGAATCAAACGTCCTTGTGTGTGCGTTGGGTACTGTGCTAGGTATTTCCACACATTTCAGAAGAAACCACATTTCGTGTTTGTCTTCACATTAACTTTATAAGGTGCATATTATTCCCCTTAGATTGCATTGAGGAAGTTGAGGTAATTTTCCTCTTCTTTCCCATGGTAAGTGGTAGAGTCAGGATTTGGTTCCTAAAATTTGATTTAAAAGACTTGGAGTTGGCAGTCCCCAGTAGGGTAGAAGCCTTAATTTTTGTTTATATTTTGGAATTTTTTGGGATTGTATTTAGTTAGGTTTCCTCTGGCCTCTTTCAGTTGAGATAAATGGATGACTGCAATTCCTTTTTAGTTTGTGTTCAGGGACACTGTCCCAAGTAACCAAATATAGTAGCTCATTTTTTGACCAAACCAAGGACTTTAGTTATTAACAATATTTCCTTCCATGGTTACTTGCTAAATAACTTACTCTAGTTCAAGGTTTTGATGATTTTAGTCTTCTGGGTTTTCAGGGCTGTTGAGTAGTTACCTCATTCTTGGCAGACAGGTATCTGTCTCATTAGCATGTAGCTTCAATAGTTAACAATAGAAAGAAAGAGAGGATGTGCATTGCTGGAATTTTCTTTTTCGTCCTTTTTTCCTCTTGCTGTTTATCAGTTTCCTTTTCTCTTTTTGTGAGTAAGTAATAATGCTATCTTACCCATATAGTGTTTCTCCTTTTCAGAGTACTTGTAAACACGTGATTTGATGCAGGTTTAAAAAAAAAATCACAAAAGATTGTTGTAGGATATTTGTATTTTGTAAACTTTTATAGAATAGCTTAATCACAAAAATAATAGAGAAAATAGTATAAAGAAACCTCAAAATATCCCTCCACTAGCTTTCATGCTTTACAACTCAAAGTCATTTGTTTTGTTTTTACTCAAATCTGCTTCTTTGCCTCCCTCTGATTATTTTGAAACCAGTCTATAAATGTTTCAGCATGTATCTGTAAGAGATACAGGCTCTTAATAAATTGCCACAAGACTATTAGCCTACCCAAAACAAATAATATCATTAAAAATCCAGGTATCTAAATTTCCTTAAATGTTTCATAAATGCTTAACTCCTTACTTGTTCAAATCAGGATCAAAATAGTGTTCATCCATTCCAACACAGGCTCACCTGTCTCAAATCTTTTAGTCTCTGAGTACCTTTCCCTTCTTTTTCCTTAAAATTTCTTGCAGAAACTATAGATTTTGCTGGTTTTTACCTGTGATATTAACATGTACTCTGTCCTACTGAATTTCCTGTGAATGTAGATCTAGAGACTTGGTCAGCTTTGAGTTTGATTTTTGTTTGCTTTTTTTTTAGTGTTTAGTTTTGAGAGAGTGCACAAGCATGGTGGGGGCAGAGAGAGGGGGACAGAGAATCTGAAGCAGGCTGTGCGCTGACAGCAGTGAGCCTGATGTGGGTCTTGAACTCACAAACTGTGAGATCATGACCTGAACCGAAGTTGGACCCTCAACTGACTGAGCCACCCAGGTACCCCGAGTTTGATTTTTTTTTTAATGTTTATTTATTTTTGACAGAGACAGACCATGAGTCAGGGAGGGGCAGAGAGAGGGAGACACAGAATCCGAAACAGGCTCCAGGCTCTGAGCTGTCAGCACAGAGCCCAACTCAGGGCTCGAACTCATGAACCGTGAGATCATGACATAAGCTGAAGACCATGAAGACACTTACCCGACTGAGCCACCCAGGCGCCCCGCCCCCCCCCCCCAAGTTTGATTTTTGATTGGACTAGTTCATAAGTAGGGTCATGCTCTTCCATCCAGGGTTATATGTTGTCTCTCTTTGTGATGTTAGCAGCCATTGATGATCAGAGCCTCCTTTTAATAAGGGGTTGCAAGCATTGGTGTTTTAATTCTGTTCCTTTTTTACTTCCTTTCCTCAGTTATTTGGTTGAGGTTGTTTGTATAGCAAAGGTGGTGAGTATATTAGGCTTCTCCAGAGGAAAAGACCCAATAAGCTGTGTGTATGTATAATAGAGATTTATTTATGAGGAATTGACATACGTGATTATGGGGGCTGGTGAATCCAGATGTTTGGCGTGGGTCAGCAGGTGTGGACCCAGGAGAACCAGTGGTGCAGATAAAATTCAAAGACCATCTGCTGCTAAGAGTTTGCTTTTAGCCACGGAGGCCTTCAACTTACCCACATTTTGAAGGGCCATCTGTTTACTCAGTGACTTAAGCATTAATCTCATCCAAAAATACCCTCCACGTTGATACATAAAATTACCCTTCACATGAGGGCATAATATACTTGATTCTAGCATTTCATTGAGTAGTTTTGAAATGAGTTGATTAGCATTTTCCAAAGGTGACGTATGATTTTTTTTTAATGAATGGATAAACATATAGTATATGAAATATTTCAAATCATCTCTTTTTCTTACCAGTGCTAAAATTGTTTCATCTTTGGGTAATGAGGGCTTCTTCAAATTGTGGCATTAGTCCTTTGACCTTCTGGGTCTATAGTGATATCACCCTTCCCATTTCTGATAGTGACAATTTGTGTCTTTTTTTTTTTTTTTTTTTAAATCCATCTAGCTAGAGTTTTATCGGTTTCACTGATCTCAAAGAAACAGCTTTTGGTCTTAATGATTTCTATTTCTGTATTTCATTAATTTCTGACCTGCCCTTTATTTCATTTCCTTTCCATTATGAGCTTCATTTTTTTCCTAGTTTCTGTCTATGTGGAAGGTGAGTCATTGATTGGAGACCTTCATTTCTAATGCAGGTATTTAGCCCTACAGATTTACTCCTTGATAGTGGTTTAGCAGCATCCCATAAGTTTGCATAGGTTGTGTTTCATTTTCCAGTTCAAAATAACGTTTAATTTTCCTTTTGATTTCTTGTTTGATTCTTTGGTTATTTTTTTTTTTTTTTACAGTTGACAAAAGTTATATATACTTAAGGTCTGTAATGTGATGGTTTTATATGCTCACATGTTGTGAAATAATTATACAGTCAAGCTAATTAACATCTATTAACTCACAAGTTACCTTTTATTGTGGTGAGAACACTTGCCATCTTAGGAAATTTAAACCATTAAATACCATAATATTAACTATAGCCACCATGCTATGTGTTAGATTTCCTAGGATTTGTTAATCTTTTTTTTTTTAAGTTATTTAAATTCCAGTTAGTTATCATACAATGTAATATTAGTTTCAGGTGTACAACATAGTGATTCAACAGTTCCATGTATCACCCAGTGTTCATCACAGCAACTACACTCCTTGATCCCCATCACCTATTTCACCCATCCCCCCCACCCACCTTCCCTCTGGTAGCCATCAGTTTGTTCTCTATAGTTAAGTCTGCTTCTTGGTTTGTCTCTCTTTTTTCCCCTCCTGTGATCATTTGTTCTGTTTCTTAAACTCCACATATGAGTGAAATCATAAGGTATTTGTCTTTCTCTGATTGATTTGGCTTAGCATAATAATTGCTAGCTCCAAGTTGTTGGAAAAGGCAAGATTTCATTCTTTTCTATGACAGAGTAATCTTCCATTGTATATATATACCACATCTTTTTTTTTTTTTTAAGTTTGTTTATTTTGAGAGAAAGAGCACAAGCACGGGGTGGGGTGGTAGCAGAGAGAGAGACAGACAGACACTGAGCCTGACATGGGACTTGATCTCGTGACCATGAGATCATTGGCCTGAGCCGAAATGAATGGTTGGATGCTTAACCAACTGAGTCACCCAGGTGTCCCTGTACCACATCCTCTTTACCTATTCATTAGTTGATGGACATTTGGGCCCTCTTCATAGTTTGGGTATTGTTGATAATGTTGCTATAAACATCAGGATGTATGTACCCCTTCGAATCTGTATTTTTGTATCCTTTGGGTAAATACCCAGTCATGCAATCGCTAGATTATAGGGTAGTTCTGTTTTTAATTTTTTATGGAACCTCCATACTGTTGTCCACAATGACTGTACCAGTTTACATTTCCACGAACAGTCCAAGAGGGTTCCCCCTTCTCTGCATCCTCACCAACACCTGGTGTTTCTTGGATTTTTAATTTTAGCCATTCTGACAGTTGTGAGGTGATATCTCATTGTAGTTTTGATTTGTATTTCCCTGATGATGAGTGACGTGGAGCATCTTTTCATGTGTCTGTTGTCCATGGGTGTGTCTTCTTTGGAAAAATATCCATTCATGTTTTTTGTCCATTTTTTAATTGGATTATTTTTTGGGTATTGGGTTTGAAGTTCTTTATAGATTTTGGATACTAACCCTTTATCAGATATGTCATTTGCAAATATGTTCTGCCATTGTGTACGTTGTCTTTTAGTTTTGGTGATTGTTTCCTTCACTGTGCAGAAGCTTTTTATTTTGATGAAGTCCCAATAATTTATTTTTGCTTTTGTTTCCCTTGCCTCCAGAGACGTGTCTATTAAGAAGTTGCTGTGGCCGATGTCAAAGAGGTTACTACCTGTGTTCTCCTCTAGGATTTTGACGGTTTCCTGTCTCACGTTTAGGTCTTTAATCCATTTTGAATTTATTTTTGTGTATGGAATAAGAAAGTGGCCCATTTTTATTCTTTTGCATATTACTGTCCAGTTATCACAGCACCATTTGTTGAAGAGACTGTTTTTTTTCCCCATTGGATATATTCTCCTGCTTTGTTGAAGATTAATTGACCATATATAGGTTGTGGGTTCATTTCCGGGTTTTCTATTCTGCATACTGTCTTGATCAGTACAGCTTTGTGATACAACTTGGAGTCTGGAGTTCTAATGCCTCCAGCTTTGCTTTTCTTGTTCAAGGTTGCTTTGGCTATTTGGGGTCTTTGGTGGTTCCATTCAAATTTTAGGATTGTTTCTCCTAGTTCTGTGAATCCTTTGGTTATTTTGAAGTTTACAAATCTAGTTTGGTTTTTAGTTTACAAATATGAAGAGGATTTTCCAGAGATCTTTTTGTTACTGATTTCTAATTTAATTTCATGATGGCAGAGAATATAGTTCGTATGAGTCAACTCCTTTAAAAATTACTGACACTTTTTATATGCCCAGATTATGGTCTATCTTGGTAGATACTCTGTATGCACTTGAAAAATATGTGTCCAGCTGTTGTTGGGTGGAGTGTTCTATGAATGTCAGTTAGGTTAAGCTGGTTGATAGTGTTGTTTAAGTCTTCTGTATCCTGACTGATTTTCTGTATACTTGTGCTGTCAGTTTTTTAAACGGGTGTTGAAAACAGGAACTAAAACAACAAAGTTATCTGCTTCTCATGGATTTTTTTAAAAATCATTTTTTGCTTCTCATATTTTGAAGCTCTGTTATCAAGTGCACAGCTGTTTAGGATTCATGTGTCCTCTTGATGAATTGACCCTTTATCCTTATGAAATGATCCTTTTTATCCTTAATAATATTCTTTTCTGTGAAATCTACCCTGCCTAATACTAACAGCCACTCCAACTTTGTTCTGATTCCTGTTAACCTGTTAAATCTTTTTCATTCTTTTGTTTTTAACGTGTCTGTCTTCACACTGAAAGTGGGTCTGTTGTAGGCAGCATGTAGTTGGGTCTTGCTTTTTAACCAGTCTGACAACCTCTGACTTTTACTTGAGTTGTTTAGACCATTTGCATTTTCTTCAAGCATTTGGTTTCAACCCACTTCATGTTTTGTTTCCGAAGTGTTGGGATTATTTCATTAAACCTTCCAAGAGGAGGCTGTTTCCTCCCTTCTTCTTAAAGTCTCCTCTTCATTACAGCCCATTGATTATATTTTGTCTCCTCTAGGAACTTGGGATTAGATGAGTTGAGAATTCCTTGGATGTTTTCCTATAGCAGTCATGTTCAGAAGAATATCTCCTAAGCACGGCTGTGTGGAGACACGGGTTGGCTCTCAGGGGCCAATTGTGAGACATCTCAGGTTAGATGTTTCTTTAGAGCAGATGTGGAGGACCATTTGGAGAAAGGGCAGATGTGGGGAATCGTAGGTGCAGTGCTCACTTTTGTCTCTTACCCCGACAGTTTGCGTCAAGCCCCTAGCATACATGATCTTCTTAGTATAACTAAACATGGCTGGTTGATTGGGCTCCCCTGCCTTAGGAAGCAGTTTGGCAACTATCTTTCCACGATCTCTTTATGGCACACTCCCTTTCCATGCTAAGCTGTTTACCAAAAAGTTATTTCCATCTGTATGTTGTACTGCTCCTAATGGGGTTCTACTAAATGATTTTTTTTTTATTGTTATCCCATTACATTTTCAGCGATACGCTAACTCCGCTTGCAGATTGCCACCCAGGCAACTTGAGTCCAGGGCCCCTTCCCTGGCCTGATGGGGCTTACAGCACACGTGACAAGTCGTGCAGTTTTTACCTTCCCTACACCTTGTCGTTGCCATTTCAATGGGCCATTCAGTCTTTACTCACGTCTACTAAATTTGTTTGATGATAGTAGCATGTGTTGAAAACAGGGTTTTTCAGCTTCGGTACTGTTGACATTTAGGGCCAGATAATTCTTTCTGGTAGAGGACTGTCCTGGGTGTTACAGGATGTTCAGTAGCTCCCTGGCTTCTACCCATGGGATGTGAGCACCTTACCTCTGAATCTTAACATTTGACAATGTCTCCTATATTGCCAAATCACACCCAGTGAAGAACCACTGGCAAAAGAAAATTGGTTCCTAAGCTACTTGGTTGTGCTTTCCATGTTTGTTGATGATGACCACCGAGGTTTCCTTAATTCCCACGCATTTTCCATCCCTCTGCAATATCTACCTTCTTTAATTTCATCATCTCAATCCCCTAATGGTCTGTCCCCACACTTAAATTTTCAGTGTACTCTTTTCTTTCCTCCCATTCTTGGGACTTTGTTTTTGCTTGTTTCCTTTTACTTCAACTGTGTGTATTCTGGAATACCCTAGCTCTCCCTTATCCTGATACCGACAGTCTGTGCTGTCCTTTGATCTCTTCATCAGCAACCTTTTACCTCCTAATTCTTTTTTGGTCTGAAAGTAATTCTGTAGGAGTGGGGTCGCCACAGACTTCAGTCTCCCCTCACATGTGTGTTTTGCTGCCTTGTGACATCTTCCTAGCCGTATGTCTTTTCTTGGACCTTCCCTCTGTGCCCATCATCCTTGAGAACTCTGTAGGAAAGACGTTTCCTCCATCCAGCTGTAGTTGGCACATCTTATATACTTGAGTGCACTGCCTTTTCTGTGAGTAGCACGCACCCATGCTTTTGAACAGCTTGTCACCCATGCGAGGCACATAGGAGCCCTTGAATTTTGTAACGAGAAACTGGCCCTGAAAGTCTGGAGGTTGACCCTTAGTGGCTTCCTCCTGTAGCTCTGTTTTTTTCCCCTTCTGGTTTCTCTTAGTCTTGATTATAAACCTGAGTACGCTAAACATAGGGGAAAGGCTTGGATTGTGTTAGACTGGCCTTCTGTGGGAAACATTTTATGGCCTGTTGGGGGTTTCCTTCTGTGAGGTCCAGAGCGCTTTCCTTAAGTGGAAAGGGGCTTGTGTTTTGCCAGATTCTCCCACCCATTCCACAGGTCAAATAATGAATTTAGTAGAAATATGGAAAAGCTTAGTCTATACGGGTGCCAAAAATTGCCACTATGAAGGCAGCAGTATAAACAGTATGTGACTAATCCTTTCTTTTAAGGAAAGAAGTTGTATGCAATTGTTTCCTTTCTGCTTATAAAGATAGAGAGGTTTCCACAGATTCAGGTCCTCAGATGGCCAGCCCTGCCTCTAAGCTCCAGCCTGTTTTTCCTGGGCCGTCTTGTCCATGTGTCACCGCCTGCCACCTACCTAATGTATTGCCTGCTGTAGCCACACTCCTGTCACTACTGAACCCACACTGTGGGTGGTGCCAGTGACCTATCCACCCCAGGCGTGGCCTTCCCCAGTTCCTTTCTCTGCCTTTTGTGCTGCAGTTGGCAGGTGGTCCCCTCTCTGTTCCTCCTAGAAACTCTCTTCCATTTATCATTTCTGGACCTATGTTATTCTTGTTTTTCTCCAGTTCCCTCCCCCCCCTCCCATTTTCTCTTTATATCCCTACCCCTGAGCATGGATATCCTCCAGACTGTGTGGTTCTGTGTTCCTTTTTCTAAAACATTTTTGCCTTTGAAGAAGTTGGCTCCTCCGAGAACATCACTTTTCCTCATCTTGGAGGCTTTCCCTAATCATCCCTCAGAGACTTGCTCCATAGTCTGTCTCTAATATAACTCTCGTCCTCACTGACTGACCCTTTCTTCCGACTGCCATAACTCAGCCTGCTTCTTTGCTCTTACTTTTCCCCCTTGGCCTTGAACAGAAGTACCTGTCCAGTCAACCAGGCTTGAAACCTTCATTATCACTTAATCCTTTTCCTTTTGTCTCCAACTCTTCCACATTTAATCCTCAGGCCCTATTGGTCCTTCTGGTGGTTAGCTCTATCCAGCCATTGCTTCTTGATTTTTTCCTTTTAGATGTTGTCTAAATACTTCTTGCTGTAGGAGGTGAAGATTTAGCTTGCTTTACTTTCTCTCCTCCCCACCCTTTCTCTCAAAATCATTATTTCATTTGCATAGTTCATGTATATCCTGACAGCATATTTATACTTCTCTTTTCTTGTGTCAGTGTTCTCTATCAAGGTCATGAATGTTATCTGAAGACCCTCCATTTTATAAGGTGAGGGCAGTGGCTCTCCCAGTCTTCCCTCCATTTCTCCTATTCTTTAAGAATTTTCCTGCCTTCTCTAGCTAATTCTGTACACGAATATCACCACCGTTGGTAACATGGTTGTTTCTGACAGTTACAGCATTTGTAATATTCTGTCCATGGATATACAACTCGATGCTTGGATTTCTCTCTCTGTATGTGTCCTTTGCTTTCATGCATGGTTCTTGAAGGAGAGTATTCCTAGCATCAGATATGAATGTATTCTCCTGTTTTTCTTTCTACCAATTGCATTTATACCATATAGTCAGGTGTCTCCAAAATTGCAATCCTGTTTTCCATTCTCGTGGTTCCTTCCCTCCACCCAGCACCCCCACCGCACCCTGGGATCATTCTGGAACTCCCTGTTTTCTGGGTTGCCCAGCAAGCTCCTTTTTAGGGGGAGAAATAGGAGACCAGTGTTTGAGCTAGGGGAAGCCAGAATCCAGAACGAGAAGGTCTTACTCTGGGAGTGAGGGGCGGAGTAAGTTTTGTGGTTTACACCACATAGTTCCATTCTTTTAGATGAAAATACTCATATATTTTTTTTTTCCCTGAGAAGAGTAGAAATGTGACTTGGATGCTCTGTTTGCTAGAGTTGGGGAACAGTTGACTTTATATACAGATTTCTAGTGAAGACACCAGTGTACAGCCCTACTTTTTAAAATCACCCTTTGCTTTACTTGGTTTCGGGTCCAGAGATCCTCTGTGTTTCCTTGCGAAGATCGCTTCCTTTGTGCCTGTGCCCTCACACAGTGGTTCTTGAGCAGTGCCCTTACACCTACTGGTTGCAAGCCATTAGGGAGTCACAAAGTCATGAAATCAATGTAGTAGTTCAAAAAATAGATTGGAGGACAAAATATCAGTATTCTACACATGGTAAGGGTAAATATTTTATAAGGTTGTTTTAGTTACATAAAAGCACAATCCCTATGTAGATGTGTATGGTCTCTAAGTAAAATGTTCTTCTTACTACACGTTGAACTACATGCTGCTACAACAGGCAGTGTTTCTCATCCCACTTTGAACCCCACAGATTTGTTGAAATATCTCTTGTGTGTTTATTAATGGGTGACACGGACCATATTCAGTACCCTGTGTAGCACAGGTATTGATTAATCAGAAGGGATGCTGGAACGGACACCCAGAGATCCATTTCTGCTGAATGTTAACTCCTTATTTACAGGATTGAAGGGATGTCTTGTGGGGGCCTGGTGGAGGGAGTTGGGAGGGGTGCTAAGGGTCTTGGGATAGTAGGTATCTATCAGAAGAGAATATTTCAATATTTTAATGACTAGTGTAGCTGTACTATTTTGTAACAGCCACATGTCAACTCTAGATTTAAATATTTCCTTTTTTTTTTTTTTTAACGTTTTTTATTTTTGAGGGGAGGAGGGGCAGAAAGAGAGGGAGACACGGAATCGGAAGCAGGCTCCAGGCTCCGAGCTGTCAGCACAGAGTCCGATGCAGAGCTTGAACTCATGAACCGTTGGTGAGATCATGACTTGAGCCGAAGTCAGACACTTAACGGACTGAGCTACCTAGGCACCCTGAATCTTTTCTTTTCTTTTTTTTTTTTTTTATTCCTTATAATTTTAAGGGCATCTTTGGAGGAAGATAAGATAGATATCTAAAAACCATTTTTTTTCTTAAAAACCATTTGAGCCAGAGATCCTGTAGTTTTCATTTTTAGTTTTCTCAAATATTTTAGTATTCTCTTAGAAAAATTGTAATGCTCTGACAAATTTGATGTTCACTAGTGATAGTTAAGCTCTCCCCCGCCCCCTCGGAGGAGGGAAGGGAAGAATGGAAAATATCTCAACTGAAATGAAGGGAGAAAGATTATTCCTGAAATACTTGGGTAAAAAAAGGAGAGTTAAAGAGAATATATATTTGTAGGGCTTAGAAGTGGTCCAGAGTGGAAATAACTGAGTGATGAAATTAGAGGGAAAGTGAACATGAACTGCAAAGGAGGAAGAAGGGAAGAGAGAAAAAGATGGCAATCGTGTATTTGTGAAGTGAGCGCACAGTTTTCTCTGTTCTCCCCACATGGTATCACTGTCCATGGCTTTGCTTCCTTCTCCGTGAGGCTGTCGTGCAGAGTGGCTTCAGTCTCTTCTTGTGTGTTTACACACTTGCACTGGGGAAGAGGAAAGGAGCTGGAAAATGGGGAAGCACGGTTCAGGGGTAGCTCCATATTTGCAATTTGTGACATGGTGAATACTTACAATGTAGTCAGACTTAACTACCATTACTCATTTCCTTAAGTCAGTGATGGCTGAGGGTTGTTGCTCAAGTTCTAGACCCGGTAAGCTCATCTTATTTGTTTATTCTGTACTTTCCAGTTAGGTTTAGAGAAAAGGAGCTCGTATATAAGCTCTCAGCTTCTTTCTTGCTGATTTCTTGCCGCCTCTCACTTCCTTGATTCAGAGGGGAGAGAAGGGAGGAACTCCACTAGAAGGCAGACCCCAGTCGTACCTAGCTGGCAGTGGTCGCAGCTGGAATGCTAGGCTGTCCTCTTCTGAATAGGAGCAAGCCTGTACTTTTGCCAGCAGGTGTCAACAGTGTAGTGACAGGATGACAGCACAGCTGGGGAGTGGGTTGCCCCGGAGATGAGAAGAAGGGCTTCCCCTTTTCTTGAGGCTGATGGAGTAGACTTGTGGTTCTTACCATTCACCACCAGATGTGTCCAGCTGTTATACTTTCTACTGTATTCCAACCAAACATACTTCAAGTTCAGACCAACACTTACATCATCAAAACAAAAGTGTTTACAACATTAAGCCTTACTTAGGCTTTTAGTAATTTAAGTCATTAGTCTGGTGATAGAGGGAGCGCCCTTCCATGGAGTTGTGTCTGGGAAAACTCAGGTCCAAAGTGGATTTTCCTAGGCTTTTCTGCAACTCTGAGGTTTAAAGTGGTGGATAGAGATCACTGACTAGGTAAGAGGCATTGTTAATCCCAGCCTCTTCCTTCCTTTCTCATGGATGCCTTGTCCCACAGAATACCTCATTCATTGTTAGACTCAAATAGACTGACTTTATTCAAGACTGTTACTGCTTTTGACAAGACACTGTGTAGTGGTGTTTTTGGTGTCTTGGCAAAACTCACCTGTCACAATGTCATTTCTTCTTCTTGTTTAGTACAGTCCCTTATTAGGGAGAGTCTTTGGGGTTTGGGGGTACCTTATCAGTGTGATTATATCCCAGGCAACCATTTCCTAAGTTAGAGTATCATAGTTTAGAAATATTTTGTTTGGTGTAGGCGGCTTTAATATGCCCCAGGTGATAAAATTCAAGATGACACCAGAGATGTCTCCTTCCAAAGACTCCGTTTGCTGCTACAGTGCTCTGTCCCAGCAGTTTTGGTACAGTTAAGCATTTTCTGGAATGAGTTGGTGTATCTTCTTTACATTGTCTGATTATTTATTAGTCTTACTTAGCTAATGATTTTAGTTCTGTCCTTCAGGGAATTATTAAACGTGGGCAAAGACTTGTTATTTTAAAGTTTACATGACGTGCTGAATGATATTCCGTTGTGTATATACACCACATCTTCTTTATCCATTCATCTGTCGATGGGCACTTGGTCTGTTTCCATAATTTGGCTGTTGTAAATAATGCTGCTATAAACATAGGGGTGCATGTATCCCTTTGCATTCGTGTTTTTGTATTTTTTGGATAAAATTCTCAGAACCAATGTAACACTGTATGGTTAACTATACTGGAATTTAAATTAAAAAAACTACTTAAAAAAAGCACAGTTTCCATTACATGCAACAAAAGAGAACTGCCATAGAAAACGGTCAGACCAGAGGGTGAATACATAGTAATTGTGTTCGGGAGTCCTCGGAGTTCTTCACGTGGGGTCTTGAAGAAATGAGATTGTGATCCGTTATTCTTACCATTGTTCCCCTTCTTAGGAATGAATAATTATAAAACATTTAACCTGAATAGTACAGTTTAAAAATTTTTTTTTTTCAACGTTTATTTATTTTTGGGACAGAGAGAGACAGAGCATGAATGGGGGAGGGGCAGAGAGAGAGGGAGACACAGAATCGGAAACAGGCTCCAGGCTCTGAGCCATCAGCCCAGAGCCTGACGCGGGGCTTGAACTCACGGACCGCGAGATCGTGACCTGGCTGAAGTCGGACGCTTAACCGACTGCGCCACCCAGGCGCCCCTGAATAGTACAGTTTTAATTGTTAAGAGATACAGCATAAAAAATTTAAAGGTTAACTAGAAAAAGTTGAATGTGTTTCTTACCATAATTACAATTTCAAAAGATAATTCAAAATTTTCCCAGTTTTTGTGTGTTCCGACTTTTTTACAAGCATTTTTTTCTTTGGCCTGTCTGACAGTGATTCTGTGGTTACAGCTCAGGAAGGTGAGGCTCGAAGAGATTGACCTTCTCTTCTTCTGTCATTAGGAAGGTCCCACTGGTTACTCTACAGGCTCTGATTGTTGACAGTTAATTTTGCGTGACTGATCAAGCCGGGGACTTCTTGCATAATCCTCTTTCTGTATTTTCTTCCTCCTTTCCTTTCCTTGCGTTTCCAATACTGCCTACTTATCAGTATATGGAAAATACACTTTGTAAATGTTGGTACCCGCTTCTGTATGTGTCTTTGTCTGTCTTACATATAAATGGCCCGTGCTCTGCATAAAGGCTGTGTGCTCCAAATCTTCTGATAGAATCCACCTGTGGTGGCCTAGATAGCCTATGCTTCTTGACTAGATGAGCGGAGTCTCTTTTATATTAACGTTTCTAAGTGTAAGTGGTTAGTTCCTTGTGTTATAAGTGGTCCGCTACAGTATTTGAAGAGGAAAATCGAGCCTCACATGGAATCTACGTTCCTCTCTAAATTGAACGTCTTCTTTTCTCCTTCTTGGTTTCAAAAGTCCATAACTAATTTCCCTCTCCCCACTTTGTTTCTTCCCAGAGTGACACCACTTTCCTCACAGAATGTGATGATACATCATGGCCAGACCCAGGAGTATGTGCTGAAGCCCAAGTACTTCGCGGCCCAGAAGGTGATCTCGGGAGAGCAGTCCGCTGAAGGTTCGTTCCCTTTGACATTCAAGCAGGGTCAAGTTATGGCGCCTTTTCAGTGTGAGTATAGTCCAGTCAATGGTTTTTTTAAGTTACAGCATCATAGTTTGGAAACATTTTGTTTGGTTTAGAGGGCTTTAATGTGTCACAGTAGATAAAACTTAAGAGTCCTTTAAAAGAAAACAACAACAAACCCTCCCTGGTTCCCAGAACAACCAGATAGCAGCACGGTTTCTTTATTTTGAGGAAAGGCGGTTTCCTTGGATATTGGCAAAGAATCTAGAGTGACCTGCCTGTAATTCTGTTTCTGCAAGATGGCTCCATTTCTGACACATACTTGCTCTAATTTTAGATACACTTGTATGCCTGACATGTTTACATTGATAAAATATTTTCTTTAGCAAGCTAGCCAGGATTCAGTCCGTGTGAAATGTCTGAAATGTCCTGCATTACTCTCTGAGGTTCACCTACCATGGATATTTTTATGATACGAGTCCACTTTTTAGTAGATCGAGCAGATGGTGTGGCAGGTTTTATTCCGAATTTGTAAAGAGCTATTGTATCAGTGGCCAGCTTGGTTAATATCTCACTATGTGGGAAGCTCTCAAGGACAAGGCCTGGCTCAAAGGGTGGGGAATGTGATGATTTGTGGTTTAGGTATTACAGAGTGTCTGCTGGCAGCATCTGGAGGAAACGTTCTGGAGTGAGGCGCAGACCATTCAGAGCCGAGAGCTAGACGCACACGCTCGTTCCAGCAGCTTCCTGCTCTGTCTCACGTTGACTGATTGCCTGCGCCACAAGTAATGAAAAAGAATGCCAGTTGTGAGGTTGAAAAGGACTGTCTTTCACCACCAAGAGGAGTGCAAAATAGCTGAGAGGGAGTTTTTACTACTGTTTGGCCCTTTAGGAGTCTGTATCTTTGTGGCTTTGATTCCCCGGGCCCACCCCCACCTCCCTAAGTTGGTCAGTCTTCTGGAGTGATTGACTCTTCCCTTACAATTGGTCGCTTAACAGAAAGGGTATCTAATACAAGGTTTGTACATTGCGTTTTTCATCTTTTGGGAAAATTCTGCTCCGTGACCTGAGCCTGGATCCCCAGAGTAACAGTTGGATGAGGTTTATTGGGCTGATGAGGAAAGCAAGTCCTGGGGATTTTCAAGAGGGAAGACTGGAGCAGTCATATAGATCATCTCCTCATCCTTTAGGTGTGATAATTCCTAGTCATTTGCAAGACAGTCAGGGTGTGCATCTTGTTTTAAAGGTCCTCAGGTGAGGGGCAGCTGGGTGGCTCAGTTGGTTGAGCATCCGACTTCAGCTCAGGTCATGATCTCATGCTTTGAGAGTTAGAGCCCCAACCTGGGCTCTCTGCTCTCAACACAAAGCCAGCTTCAGATCCTTTATCCTGCTCTTTCTCTGCCTCTCCCCTGCTCATGCTCTCTCTCTCTCTCTCAAAAATAAATAAACCTTAAAAAAAAAAAAAAAAAGGTCCTTTGGGGTAAGTGCTTGATAACCTGTTCTGTGTGAATATCGCTGAGTATATAATATTTTTCTAATCTTATTTGAAAAATAACCCCAATGTTGTTTCCTTGGGTTATTGTATAGATCATGTATTTCTTAGATGTTCTCCAGAATTAGAATGTGATGGGAGGAGAGTTTTTGAAAGCTTATAATCATACTGGTAAGGAAGAGAATTTTGAACTATATGAAAGTGTCAGGAAAAGGTGGTCTGAACTCTCTGGTATTAAGACTAGAGATGAGACCGGTTTTGGTTTGTTGATGATTCATTATTGGAATGACTGGTCCCCCCATGTGTTGTGTGTAATTTATTTTATTTTAAATGATTATTTATTTATTTATTTATTTATTTATTTAGGGAGAGAGAGAGGGAGAGAGAGAATATGAATGAATGAATGATTGAATGAATCCCAAGCAGGCTCCACACTGCAGAACCGATATGGGGACTCCATCTCACGAACCATGAGATCATGACCTGACCTGAGCAAGAGTTGGACACTTAACTGACTGAGCCACCCAGGCACCCCTGTTGTGTGTATTTTAAACGCTCAAACCTTTGCTGAAGGGTCTTCTGGAAGATGAAATTATAATTTAGAAAAACAGGAAGATCTGTATTGTCCATAAATTTGCCACTCATTCTGTTTAAAGGTAGTTTCTCTGGGGCATCTGGGTGGCTCAGTCGGTTGAGTGTCCAAATCTTGATTTTGGCTCAGGTCATGATCCCTGGGTTGTGAAATCAAGCCCTGCATCGGGCTCCGTGCTGAGAGTGGAGCCTGTTTAAGATTCTGTCTCTCTCTCTTTCTCTCTCTTCTTTCTCTGCCTCTCTCCCTGCTTGTGCTCTTTCTCTCTAAAATAAAAACAAATTATAAAAAATGTAGTTTCTCCATAGCTGGGAGCTAGTAAACGAATTCAGACTAACATGTAATCACAGTGATGGAGTTCTTTGCTCAAACTCCCTAGGATTTAATGACTGTTCAAAAAAGAAGCCCAGGAACTAACTGAAGCAGGCATATACAACTAACTGAAGCAGGCCAGGAAGGGAGATGTGGCTAATTTTTGCTGAGACCAGAACTCTATTGAGAGTTGGAAGGCTAATGGGAAAGTTTTAAAAGGAGGTAATTTGGCAGGACCATGAGGATATGGAAAGAGCAAAATCGAGTAAGAACAACAATAGAAAGATTAAAACTAGAAAGGAGGAACGAGTCATAATAAGAACCTAAAAGTGAGGTCTCCCCACATCCAGCTTTGTATTAGGTGAAAGGAGCCCCCAAGAAAACCTTACATGTAGGAGAAAGGAAGAGACATTAGTAAGGGAAGTCTGAGGAAAAGCAGGGACTTCTAGTGTCTTTAATTTCATCTTTGTAGAAGAGGTCAAGTGCAAACATATGAACCTCTCAATTTGCTGAAGAATTTGAAGGTCCAGTTGTAGGAGCAGATAATTCTGAAATTCTGACTTATGAGAAAAACAGAAGGTATTCCGAGCAGGTAGAGATCATCTATCTTGGGAAGAGTCTGAGGGACCAGTGTGTCAAAACAGTCCACTGCCATTACTTTCAAGAAGCTTGGGGGACTAGTGAAAACATTGAGGTTGGCAAAAGACAAGTGTTGTTTTTCTGTTTCATTGGGATAAAGAAGGTGGTCTATTGCAATGACCAGTTGGTAGTTTTAATAGTATCTTGCAAACAGCAGTAATGATGTTTATCTAGAGCTCTGAGCATGGTGTAGATTAATCACCTCCTAATGAGGGGTGGCCGCAGCCCTGCAAGACCAAGGGAATAAGGATGTGCATTTGACACCTGGTAGGCCAAGAGCGAAATGGTCAGAGTAAGCAGGAAAGGGATGACAATGGGGGGTGATGGGTTCAGTGAAGCAGAATGTGTTAATGTGTTAAGTCTAGCACTCTCTAGATAAAACAAGGTAGATAGGGAGAAACAAACTATCAAGTTGCTAGGGAGGTGTTCTCTGCTGTGATGAATGAAGATTTTATTAGAGTTTCACAGAGGTTTGATGGCCTAACTCTTCTTCCCTAACCACTGTGTCCATACTGTTTTTCCCATTTTGATTCTGTGCATTTCCCATCCTTCTGAGCCACTTCCTAGGTTACTCCACTCTACATCCTGCGTTGGACATTGGCTGCTTACTGGATATCTCCAGTGAGAAATTGATAATGGTGCTATGCTTCCTTCATTGGTCTTAAGAGAATTTAATTTGCATGAGTATCAGCTAGAGCACGGGTCTGTAAACTTTTTTCTTAAAGGATCTGATAATAAATCCTTCAGGCTTGATGAGCCAGGATACATAATTGAGGATGTTATATATAGGTTCTTACATAACTGTTAAAAATGTGACTGTTTAAAAATGTGAAAAATCATTCTTAGCTGGCAGATTGTTTAAAAAAAAAAACACAAAACTGAGTGGCTGACTAGATTGGTCTCATGGGCTATAGTTTTCTGGGTGTTGATCTAGTGGCTCACTCTTACAGTGTACTGAAAACATCTAGATTTTGGACCTGTAGGTGCTAGAATATAGCCATTGAATCAAAAGCTGTCCAAGAGGTGCTGCCTATAAGCAGCTGTCCTTCATTGTCACTGTCCTCAGCAACCCACCCTCCTCACTGTGATGATTCTCAGATAAATCGCCACTAGTTTGAAGACAGCCAGAAAAGCATGAACTACCAGGAAACCACTCTTTTCTGATAAGTCTAGTTTCCTTTCATGTTAGAGTGACAGGCCACACAGCAATTGGGAAAATAATGGATGTTACTCCTGGCTGTTTAAAGAAAGCCTTTTAATATTGACAGAAATAACATTTTTATTGGATGAACCAGTAACCCCCATCTGGCTAGACTGAATCACATTAAGCTATCACCTGAGTTCCTCCAAAAGTTAAACATAGTTGCCATATGACCCAGCATTTCCACTTCTAGGTATATACTCAAGAGAATTGAAAACATATGTTCACACAAAAACTTGTATACACATGTTCATAGCAGCATCATTCATAATAGCCAAGAAGCGCGAACAACCAAAATGTCTATCATCTGATGAATGGATAAACAAAATGCGGTAGATCTTACAATGGGTTGTTCAGCCATAAAGAAGGAATGGGATACTGATACATGCCACAACGTGAATGAACCTTGAAAACATGTGGAGTGAAGGAATCCAGACACGAAAGGATTCAGATCACACAAAATTCCATTATATGAAGTGTCCCAAAGAGGCAACTTCACATGGACAGAAAGTAGATGAGTGATTGCTAGGGGTTGCGGGGAGGGGGAATGGGTTGTGATTGTTTATGGATAAGAAGTTTTTTTGGGTCAATACATAACTGTGGAATTAGATGGTCATGATGATTGTACAATCTGAATATATTAAAAGCCATGTTATGTTAAAAATATTAATATAACTTTTTTTTTTTTTTTTTTTGCACCACAGAAGTAGTTACAACTCCCGGGAGTGGAGCTCATTGGCTCTCTCTAGAGATGGTCTGGGGTGAGGGGGGTCTTCCTTGGTGACTTCTAGGAAAGAATTGAGTATGGAAATAAGATTCTGTTATGTTGATTTTGGTAGTATTTGTAATCCAAGGGAAGAAAAGTTAAAATGACATGGTAACATTTGCAATACCACCTCATAAAAACCATCCAGATTATTAGTATAGCATATGTTCAGGAGGAAACCCAAATAATTTGTGCAAAAAGAGATTAGTTTGACTTAACTCTCTAGAAAAAGCCCTTTGAAGGTAAGATGAGTATCCACACCAGACCGCAGTTGTAGTGAAAACACTATGGGATGCTGGATAATGGTAAAAGCAGAGAATATTTCTGTTAGAGTCTGTGGTGGAAGGGCGTTTTTTATCTTTGGGGTTGTGAATACTGGGGAGCTTACGAAGATAGGTAGACAGGTAGTAGACTTCCTTCAAAAGGAGATCTTGAGGATGAGCTGAAATACCCCTGTAATTGAAATGGTTTGTAGGTTGTACAAAGAGTCTGAAGAGCTAAAAGATGGGGCAATCACTCTCTGGTTTAACGGTATAGCTACTTAGTCTCTTCTATTGTATCTTACCATGTTTGGAAATATTCAGAAATGTAAACTTCTCTAAATCAGATTTTCCATTTCCCATTCCAATGGTTTTCCTATCAAGGTGGACTTAGCTTTTAAATTTTTTTTTTGTAATGTTTGCTTATTTTTGACAGAGAGAGAGAGAGAGAGACAGAGCACGAGCGGGGGAGGGGCAGAGAGAGAGGGAGACACAGAATCCCAAGCAGGCTCCAGGCTCTGAGCACAGACCCTGATGCGGGGCTCGAACTCACAGACCGCGAGATCATGACCTGAGCTGAAGTCAGATGCTCAACCGACTGAGCCACCCAGGTGCCCCAAGGTGGACTTAGCTTTTAAAGAGCTATTTATATTAAAAAAATTTTTTTTAAACATTTATTTATTTTTGAGAGACAGAGAGAGACAGAGCATGAGCAGGAGAGGGGCAGAGAGAGAGAGGGAGACACAGAATCTGAAGCAGGCTCCAGGCTTTAAGCTGTCAGCACAGAGCCCGACGCGGGGCTCGAACTCACGAACTGTGACATTATGACGTGAGCCAAAGTCAGATGCTCATCTGAGCCACCCAGGCACCCTGTAAACAGCTATTTGTATTTTAAAGTCACCTAAAATTTTAGTTCTTTAAGTTCATAGCAGAAACTTTAAATTTCAGGAAAGACAGGTGTCCTGTTTTATATACTACCTTCCTTCAAGATTTAAAAGCAGATGTAAGTCAGACTATTAAAAGAATTGCCAGTTTATCTTGTGATGTGCTGCAATGTAGGGGAGAGATTGATTATTGGCATTTCAGGGGTGCCTGGGTGGCTCAGTCAGTTAAGCATCTGACTCTTGATTTTGGCTCAGGTCATGATCTTGCAGTTTGTGGGTTCAAGCCTCATGTGAGGCTCTGCACTAAGAGTGCAGAGCCTGCTTGGGATTCTCTCTCTCCCTCTCTCTCTGCCCCTCTCATGTAATTGCGTGCTCTCTCTCTCTCTCTCTCAAAATAAAAAAAAATAAAAGCAGATACGGGTCAGATTATTAAAAGAATTTCCAGTTTATCTTCTGATGTGCTGAAATATGGGGGAGAGATTGATTGCTGGCATTTCAGACACATGGTACTGTTACAAAAGAGCTCAGGACAGGTCCACTATTTTTAGTGTTGAGCATAGCCTTTCTGTTTGAATAAGTAGTCATGTGGTGCAGGAAGCAGGTCCACAGCCCCCATCGGGCCCCTTTAGACAGAAGAAAATGTAATCCTTTCTGTGCTGGGACCACAGGAGACTTCTTAGTCCCGGATCCTGTGGTCTGTACTAACTTCTCTCGGTCCTTGAAATAGACCAGCCAGCCCAGCAACTGCCCAGCAGTCGGTCACAGGCTAACTGGAATTCCTGGCTCCCCCATTTGAAGATAGAACAGCCACCAGGTTTCAGGTCTGAGAAGGGGAGGCAAAGACTCGGTTGTTCTCACAGCAGCAGCCTTCCTGCCCGAGCCCCAGCATCTCAGTTCTGGCTTGATGGCAGCCCACAGTCTCAGGCAATGAAGAGCACGGACTCTCTGGGCACCCAAGACCTGCTGTTTGTACTTAAGGTGACGCTGTGGTTGGATGTGCTGGCGTGAGCCCTCAGGTTGTGTCCACAGTGACATCGAGAAGCCTAACATGGAAGCATCTCAGGTTTGATGTTCTGTCTCCTCCTTGAAAAAGTAAGTTCATACATCTGGAGTGAAGACTGTGTGTGGTTGCAGACTGGTGCAGCGAAGAGGTTACTAGCGAAACTGTGCACTTCCTGGTTGTTACTGTGAGACGATAGTGGTTGTGCAAAGGCTCAGAGCCAACAAGGGGTTTTCTTTGGCAGAACAAATCCAAAGACTAGGAGACAGGCAGCCTTTGGCCGGGACAGTTCTGCTTGTCCCAGCCACTTCCAGGAGGTGGATAAGAACACTGCTTAAAGGCTCTGGATGCCCAGTGCCGGTTCGAGTCATCGCAGGGAGAGAGCCCGTGGTGTGGTTGACAGCACCCACCAGGGGACAGAAGGTGGTTTGAGGAAGAAAGACCAAATTCGTCCTCCACCTCCTCACAGAAGAGGAGGAGAAACCCTGGACCGGCAATCGGATAAAGGCAAATGTAGATGGAATCAGTAGAGGTGAGGAAATCAGAGCCAGATTCTTCTGTGTGTGGTGAAGTGTGAGAGGGAGATCTTCAGAGGAGGAACAGTTTGGAAAGGCAGTTAAAGGAGAGTCTGGTCCTGAGAAGCAGCCTAGCCTTACTCCAGGACACGCCTGAGAGGAGAGAAAAGCAACAGCAGAAGGAGAAACTGCCTGTGCTGGCAACTCCAGGTCTCCATGGTGCCCTCACTGACAGTTACTGATTGATGGGAGCCCCACTGGGGCAAAGTTCTGCCAATGGATGGTGTGCACCTCTCGGGAAGGGGAGTTCTGCAGCCCTGAAAGCCTTCCTTGCATGGAGACCACCTTTGCCTTGTCATGTGCAGATAAATGTCTGTAGGATTGACCCCACGCCAATCCAGTGGGTACTAAGTGGCAGTGGAAGTGGGACCAGCCAGAAACTAGATCTTACAAGAAGCTGATGAAAATGAACAAAGAAATGATTTAGCATTTAAAATACCAGGTGTGAAAAAAAAGACTGCTTTGAGGAAGGAATTATGGTAAAGCTCCATGCTTTTTCCCTTGTGAAATCAAACTCCTGATTGGGCTGCTTGGTCACCCCATACCACACTTTGTGTGGGAATAAGGAACCTTGAGCCACTTTCCAGCTGTATGTCAGTGTGGATGTTAGCACTGTAGGTGGAGAGAAGAAAATCATCCATTCTTCAGTTATTTCCGACAAAATCCTTGTTGGTTTCAAAGCCTAGACAGAAAAGCAACAGCATAAATAGGTACAAACTGATGCTTGAGAAAGCATTCCAGGGAATGTGGATGAAGGACCAGCGTTTTGCTGAGCTGATGCCCTTAAGAATCTATATTCCATTGAAGGGCAGGTATTACTTGTTGTACGTAAAGTTCCATGTGCAGTCTTGCCTTGGCCGCTGTGTCTCATTTGGGGGTGGTGAGGGCGGGTTGGTATGTTTTATCCAGGAGTTGTTTGATCACATCTCAGTCCAGGCATGTAGGTGAACATGAACGTTCTCTTTGCTTCTTGATTCCTTACACACAGTGGAAGAGCGCTGGGAAATAGTAGACATAGACGGATTATAAACACTTCCAAGAAACTTATCCAGTGATGTTAAAAACAACAGTGGAGGAAAACCTAGAGTGAAGGGTTATGTAATCTCAGTTCCCCAATGGGCAGCCTTTCATGCCAGAGAAGGAGGTTTCAATCCCAAGGGCCCAAGATTTCAAAATAAATAAACAAAGTAATCCAAGGATATTTCTGGGTGTTGAGACCAAGTTCAAGATATTGAGAAATAGATACTGTATGATTCCAGAATACTCTATGATCAAACTGTGATATTGGTGGGGGAAAATAACCACGGATGAACTTATAGATTGCCTGGAAAGTACAAAGCAGCATTTTGGGAGGAGAAAACCTGCATTTGAAAAAGAAGAGGTGCTGCTTTCTCAGTCTTTGGATCTCTTTGCCAGAAATTGAGGGCTTTACTTTGATTTTATTTCTGAATAAGAAAATTAGTTTCTAGGGAACAATCATTGTTAGAGTTGAAGTGATAGTTTTGATTTGACATAAACAGGATTGTACAAAATACTGCTAATGAGATGTTCCAAAGGGAATTGAAATAGAATTTGTATTTGCTTGGTTTAGCCTCTTTAAAGAGGGGTCCTCTTAGCATTGAAAATTAGTGCCTTATGGTGAGTCTGTGTGTCCCCACTTGGAGGTAAAGACTTCCCTATCTTCCTTACATTTTATGACCTTTCTTAAAGAGCTTGTGTTGTACTTTTCTGCAGTTCTGCATGTTTTTTTTTTATATTTACTAAGTATTAGCCCCTTGTGAAATTGAAATGTATCTGTACTGAAACCCAGCTGCCCAAGGGCTGTGTTCCCATACAGAGGAAGTACGAGTTGACACATGGCTGGAATGGGAGGGAAACCTTTCTTCCCTAAAAAAGGTAATTGCAATATGGTTATATTTGAGTACTTCTTCTGACAGGAAAACATTAAACCATGAAATGTGTACACATGATGTATGTATATGTATATATACACATTTATATTTAATCACATATATAAATGTGTGTTAAAGAGTTATTTTTTGCAGCTGCCTACATTATCCATATTGCAAGTATTCATTAAAAAAAATTCTTGTAGCCCTAACTGTGTTTCACATGTTGGCTCTTCCAAGGTCCCAGCTTTTTTAACTAAATGATAACTTGAAACAGGCAGTGATTGCTCTTGTGAAAAACATCATAGTTATTTTAAAAACCCCTGTATCCTAGAAACAGACTTAGAGAGCTTTGGGGAAGAAAAACAATCTAGACAGCAGGTGGGAGGGCGGTCGGTGGTGGTCAGTGGGGTGGTTCCCTTTGGTAGATGACCCGGGGCTGCTTGCGTGGGATTGAGTGCTCTCTGCTAAGGATGTCTGGAACCTCACACACCAGGCAGCTGTGCTCCTTGTTGTAATGAACGCCACTTAATGACTACAGGTGCATCGCACGATCACCACTGCCTGCCTCAGATCCCGAAGAAACTGGAGCTCTTCCTCCCACGCGTTCAGTTTACATTCCTTCCAGAGCCACTGAAGCAGGCTCTGCTTTACTTTGGAGGGTTGGTTACAGAGGAACACTCCCCAAACAAAATCTTTTGGTATTTTTTTCCCTTTACTGGCCATTCAGAGATATTATGCTGCCTTTGTTGATTCAGTTAAGTAGATGCTTTCTGGTCCAAAGGTCTTTTTCTTAGGTTTTTGTAACTGTAGATATTTAACAAAAACAGAGCACTATTTAAGTGTGCTTTAGTTTGTTTTTATAGGGAGAGAGGGAGGCACCTATATTTTGATAATATTTCCCTGACCAGCTTAACTTTTTTCATGAAATTTTTTTCATACCAGAATAACTAATAAAAATGTAGATCTTACGTACATGTAATTCTTCCTTCCTCCTTCTTGCCATGGCTTCCTTGTGGGTATAGTGGACTTTTCCACCCCGTCGACATTAAGCTTGCCTGGGTGACCTGCTTTTTACTAATGGACTGCAGGCAGAAAGACAGTGTGCCAGCTCTGAGCTTTAAGTTGTATGGTTCCACTCTTCCTTATACCATAAAAAAGGCATGTATCTGGTCTGCTCACATGCCAGTTCCTTTGACATCTGCTTTTCTTAGTTTACCTTAACAGGGAAGATTTACTATTTATTTATTTATTTATTTATTTATTTATTTATTTATTTAATGTTTATTTGAGAGAGAGAGAGCATGAGTGGGGGAGGAGCAGAGAGAGGGATACACAGAATCTGAAGCAGGCTCCAGGTTCTGAGCTGTCAGCACAGAGCCTGATGTGGGGCTCGAACTCATGAACCAGAAGATCATGATCTGAGCTGAGGTTGGATGCTCAACCCACTAAACCACCCAGGCACCCCAGAAGATTTACTTTGTAAAACAATCTGGATAATTGTTAGTCTTAGAGCTGGTGATGCTGTTTTAATCAGACAGGATACATATAGGTAAAAATGCTACTCTGGGGGACTACACCTTCTTGCCACAGTGAACCAGAAGAAGGGTAGGCACTTGACTCAAGAAAACCAATCTGCTGTAAGGTGCTATAAGCTGCTGTAAGGTGGCCTCCCAGAAGAGCATTCCCTAAGAGGGATGATCTGATGAAATAAGATCAATCAGAATTTTTCAAGGAATTTGTAAGTTAAGTTAGAGTTGAACAGTAAGAAACTGGAACAGAAGTAGAATACCAAGTAGAAGCAGAAACAGCCGTCATGAAACAGCTGCCATGTTCATATCAGCGTCAACAGCATTTTCTGAAAAGGACTGACCATAGGGCAACATATAATGTGTTGGTGAAAGTACTGTGGATTCTTAATGTCATCCCAGTTATTGAAGCATATTTGAGTCTCCATAAGGTCAGGCTTATGTGGCCAGCTGTTCCTGGGTTGTCTTGGGACTTGCATTTCTGCATTGCTGTGCAGAGCTTTCCTGTTCAGTCCCATCTCCCTTGAGAAAGGGTGCACCCCCCTGCATTGTATTGTAGGCGGAGACCCCAGTGAGCACGCATTCTGTGTGAACCTTCCCTCTAAGAGCTGCGTGTCTTGATGTCTCAGAGCACCAAAGACTATCATTTAGAGCAGGAAAACCCAGCTGCTTTACCCCTCTTTACCCCCTTAATCCTGTCTACATCTTCTGTCTGAGAAAGCTTGGGGTAGGTTGGTAGATGCACAGAGAAGTAAGTGGGGCCGGTTCCATATTTTCCCCAAGACCACTGCAGCACTCAGAATTGTCCTCGTGGCCTGGGCTTTCATAGGGCCTGCTGCGTTAACCATATTTATGCCTCAGTGCCCATTTAGATTTTTAATAGAAATGTTTTCAGGTCTCGGATTCTTGATTACATCGAATGGAAAATGTCCAGTTTCAGTTCATGAGTGAGTGTGGACAGAAACCTTTTTAGAAGACCCCTGAAATCCCATCATGCCTCCTTCTCCTCTTTTTCTGGTATGGGTTTTTGGGCAGCCACAGTGGGGCATGCGTGTAAATACCTGTCAGGCGTGCTCTGCCATGTCTCCAGCGTGGAAATGGAGCAAAATTAGATGCCTCTTTTTAAAGTTTTAAAAAAGACTCTTAGTGGAGAAAGTGATTCATAATGTTTCTTGTCAGAGATCCCAGTTTCCAAACCACACCTTAATATACCTCAAGAACATATAATATGTATGTTTTAAAAACCTGCTAAAGGTACTAGAAACTATATTCTTGTCTCTGAGCCTCAGATAATTAGGAAATTTGGACATAAGCTATTTGTCTCCATCAGTGACACTCCATAGATTGCATTTTTCTCATCTATTGGGTACTTACTGTGTGCCGACCACTGTACTGAGTGCTTGCTGTTAAATTAAGTCAGTATGTTACATCATGATATTAGTATATGGACTATTTAAAATTTATCCTACATGTATTCGTATAAGTTTCTTGGGAACCAAAAATACAATGAGTTAAAAATTGCCCAAACCAGGATGCCTGGGTGGCTCAGTCGGTTAAGCGTCCAACTTTGGCTAGGGTCATGATCTCATGGTTCATGAGTTCGAGCCCTCCATTGGGCTTGCTACTGTCAGGGCAGAGCCTGCTTCGGATTCTCTGTCCCCCTGTCTCTCTGCCCCTCCCCCACTTGTGCACACGCTCTCTCTCTCTCTCTTTTTCAAAAACAAACATTAAAAAAATATTTTAAAAAATTGCCTAAACTGATCTTACTCATTGGGAGGAGTGCCACTTTACCCGATTGGTGACCAGTGGTAGCTATACTTGCGGTGAGCACAGCACCATGGACATAGTTATTGAAACACTGCGTTGTACACCTGAAATGAATGTAACATTGTGTTTCAACTATATTTCAGTAAAAAAGGTGGAAAAAAAAGAATGCTACTTGAGCTTTCTCTGTTATTTTTACGTGGGTGCAAAGCTAAATTTGACTACGTTAAAAAAACCTGTCAGCTTCATGATTTGTAGGGCTTTTATGACAATAACACTTAAAAATTATCTGAACTTAGAGTTTCTGGCAAAAATTGTTTAACTTAATCAGTCAGATGCAAAATAAGCCATTCTAATTATTTGCTGAAATCCATTTAGACGCCTTTCAAACCAAGTCAAGCCATCAGCTCTTACCTGGAGATTTTGTAGGAACCAAAGTCCACCCTGGAATTTTCCTTTATCGTAGAGTCTTAAACAATAATTAAGATTGTAATGCAAACATCTTGAGATGAAATTTTCCATATTTAGACGTTCTTGTGGGTTTTGCTGTATAATATATCATGGGGTAAGTGTCACTACTAGCTTGAGCTTTACCTCACAGTTACTCTGCTAAGAGCTGACCACACGTAATGATATCCTCTTGGATTTGCATAGTAGTTAACAGCTTATGAATTATATCCATACAAATTATTTCAAATGGCCCCTACCACAATCTCGTGAGGTAGATGAGCTGTATGAGCAGTATTCTCAGTGTCTTTTTTTTCCCACCCTAGTTTTCAAGATGCTGAAGAGTGGTGCCTGTGAGTCATTTTACTGTATTCTATTCCATTGAACCTCTGAATATTAGTTTCTTTGTCAAATAAAAATCTTAGCACTTACTCTGTCATAAGAAGCAAATGAGATGACACCTGACATACTGCCAGACACCTAGGATGTGCTCAGTCTGTTTCCTTCCCTTGCTCCAAACTTCCCAGGTGCCTAGTATCTTAAGCACCTACTAGAAGTGTAGGAGAGGCATTAGGGGAGAGTGTGAAGGCTTGTGTTGAAATCCCAGCCCTGCCATTTCCTAGCAAAATGACCTTGGTCAGGTTCCTGATGTGTCACTTAAATGATTGTGGGGTGCATGTGAGCTCTGAAGCTTCATTAGGTATTCAGTACATGTTTCATGAGTCTTACAGTGCTCTGTACATTTAGAAAGGTCCATAAAGTCTGTTTCTGTGTTCTCAGAATCTAGGGAAAAAGAAAAGCAGAGAAGTGTGTGTGTGTGTGTGTGTGTGTGTGTGTGTGTGTGTGTGTGTGTAGGGGAAAAGAACAGAGAAGAGGAGTGTGGGTATTTATATTTTACTATATAATAAATTAACCCAAACCTTAGTGGCTTAAAGCAACAAACGTTATCTTACAGTTTCTGTGCCTCAGAAATTCAGAAGCTGGTTGTTTAGCTAGTTGGTTTTGGCTGATAAATTCAGAAGCTGGTTGGTTAGCTGGTTGGTTTTGTCTCAGATTCTGTCATGAAGTTGCAGTCAGGGTATCAGCAGGGGCTGCCGTCATCTGAAGGCTTAACTGGGGCTGGAAGATCCACTCTCAGGTTTGTTCACTCACATGGCTTTTGGCAGGAGACTTTGGTTCTTTGCCATGTGGGCCTCTCTGTGGGCTAAGTATTCTCGTGGCCTGGGAGCTGGCTTTCCCCCAGAGTGAGTGATTGGACAGAGAGAGCTCAAGACGGAAGCTGCAGTGCCTTTTATGACCTAGTCTCTGAAGTTGAAATAATCACTTCTATTTTATTTTTTGCTTTAGACATGAATTGTTAAGACCAGCCCATGCTCAAGGGAAGTGGAATTAGATTTTACCTCTTGAAAAAAGTATCAAAGGATTTGTGGATAGATTTTAAAACTATCACACTGTTCGACAGGAGAGGCACTGTCTTGATGGAGAGAGGAATTTGAGCATGAGTAACCTAAAAAGAATTAACTGAAAGCTGGAAAAGTGACAATGTGTGACTACACATCAGTAATTCATTTTTAATTGGCAACTAATCATTTTTCAGTTTTGTTTATCACATAAATAAAAGATGGAATACAACTTTGAGAAAAGGGATATTTAGGCAGAAATCTTTTATAATGATGAGTTCTATTGAACTTGGCAGTAATCCCTTGGAGAAAGTAGTTGGGGCCATTTGATGGAGTCATTTAAAAACTGAGCAGAAAGAAGTTTGTGCTTCAGGGAAGAGAACAAAAAGTGAATGATAGAATCTGTGTTCTGCAAGCTTGGATACCTCTGATTCTATGAAGAGAATTATTTGAGATATATTATGAGAGAGGGCAAACAAGGGCAGAGGGAGAGAGAGAGAGAGAGAGAGAGAGAGAGAGAGAGAGAATCCTAAGCAAGGAGATTGTAGGTCTTGATGCCACAACACTAGGATCATGACTTGAGCTGAAATCAACAGTTGAATGCTCAATGAACTGAGCCACCCAGGAGTCCCTAAATTCAGAGATTTAAGAATACCAGTTTTCTCCTATATAACCAGTTGCTTCAACAGATTTTTCTTTCACCTGAGCCCATCAAACTCCAGCAGTTAGAAAAATGTTCGTATCTTCACCTTCCTTAGTATTTCTTAAAATAAAATGCATTCATATTGTAGTATCTGTTTGCTCTGGATTCTTCTTGCCTGTGTGGTAGAATTGGACTCCCCCAGAGGCACATCAAGGTGCCTGCTTCTGGCCTGGCAGCTGCAGAGATTCAGAATACCTGCACAAGGTACAGGAAGTTTTGGTTTCCCTCTTTGCTCTGTCTTTTGAGTTCTTCCTTCTTTCAGGCCAAATGTAAATTTTGTAATGTGTGATAGGTCATTTTCTTCTTAGCGTCTGCCTTTAGTGTAAGAGTGAAGTTTCCAAGCCCCCTTACAAAGGCAATGGAACCCTGATGGCATTTGGCTCCTTTAAAGTTTTGTGACTTTCAGTTATTAGTTTGAGTAAAAGTTGCTTCTTTGCCTTTGCCATAGACAATGGAATTCCTGAGTATTCCTTGTCTGAGTTCATACTGCCTTCGATTCCTTTATCTTCATTTACTACCCTTGTGTTCTTTGTTATGCACTCCCCTCTGACCATAATCTTTTCTTGTTCTCAAAGAGGGAGAGCCACTAGGTGGACTTTTGTTATAAATAGAGGAGGAGGATAAAAATACAGACTGTTTCCTTGGGCTTGACCGAGGCCAAAGGAAGATTGGAAAAGTAAGGAAGTACACATAAATAGGATTATGTGCAAACAGCTAGGGGAAAATGGAGAGATGCACTGTTCAAACAGGCATGCCTAGGTTGCTGAAAATTGTGTAGGGAGGGGGTAGGTGGGTTGGTTCAGGAGGATGAAAGGTGGGAAGAAAGGAGGAAAGGTTTTCTAGAGGGAGACAAATGTCACGTGAAGCAATCTGGCATGTGAATGAGGACCATTGGACAGTTTGGTTCAGCTAATGCCTGGACTCTTTGTGGGATGTTGTATGTGAGGCTAGATTCGGTGTCTGTGGGGAAGGGTCTCAACTTTCTTTTAGGGAGTTTGATTTTGTCAGAAATATTTGTCATAACCAGTGTGTAAATTATATGGAATTCTAACTTTGAAATTGCATGGTAGATACAATCTGGGACCCTCATGAGAAGTGGCCCCCACTTAATCAAGCTGGTGAATAAGTCATGAAATTTGTTCCTTGGTAAACAAATAGCTCAGCAGATAATCTGTCCTTTGAGTCAGACTTGCTTTTCCACATACAAACAAACAGATGTTATTTATGGAAATGGTGAGTGATAGACTGATAACAAATGCCTCCATTTACTTTCTTTGGAAAAACAACAAATGTGGGGACAAATAAAACCTAATTCTGTTCCAAAATTAAGGCACAGAAAATTTGAACCATGTGGAGCATACCTAACCCATGGTTTCTGTAAGGAAGCTATACAAACTAGCCCGATTGTGTGAGTACTAGGGCTAGAAGACATGAAAGTGTTCCCCGCTCTGCCCCTCGTTCACTGGGTTCAGGAACAGCAGTGAAGGCTTCTCTTGTCAGCGGCACCGAAGCCCCTCCTCCTGTGGCCGTGGGTGGGATCTAAAGGCGAGAACTGCTAAGACCCGGGTTCTTGAAAGGAGGTAGAGATTTTCACACGCAAAAATGCATCTTTTAAATGGTATTTCTCCCTTGGGAGACAACCTCTTAGAAAGAGTAGCATCTTGAATGTTGATGCCAAAAAAGAAGAAAATTCCTGGACAAACTCACTCAGTCTTTCTCAAGTGTGGTTCCCATGGTTGTCAGAATTCAATTGAGAACATGCCTACACTGAGCTCCCCCAAACCCCCGCTCCTCCCTCATTTTCTTCTTTGCTTCTTTTTATGTTATGAACTGAGTTAAGTACTGTCACCTTGGGATATGTGTCTTCAACCCTGTGTCATAACATTTCAGATGCCACTGTCCCTTCTGTATAGGATGGGGGCAGTAGGTTCCCTGGTATTTAAGATTAGGAGCAGAGATTTCTGGATATGTTCTAGACAGGTGAGTTTTTAAAGTTGTGTCAAAGGAACCCTCGTGGAACAGCCTGCTGCAATTGCAGGACACCAGGACGGAGGTGCCCCAGCACTATTTCTAATTGGTTGTGGTGCCTTTGAGTGTGGTCACCTCTTTCCCTGGACTGCAGTCTGGAGCCTATCCTGAACTTTTCTAGGCGTTCCTTATCTGTTAGCTGAGGTATGCCTGGATAGTTGAATCCCCTCAGGGGATGTTAAAGAAAATACTTTACAAAAAAGGTCAGAATATGAAAATGTCAGAAAGCCATTGGTTTGTTTTGCTAGTTTTCCACTTTTAGTACTGACTCTATTTCTTTCCCCAAACACTGGGTCAGGTCCTGCTGGGTGAGCAAAGTACTTGTTGGGTAAAAGTTAGTCTTTCGACTATAAAATATATTGCACTTTCAAACATACTTGATTTTGTTCCAGAGATAAAAATAGGATCTTTTAAAAAATATTTTTAGAGAAGAGAGCTTATGATTGGTGTTTAAAGAGTAGAAACTCCATGGGGCGCCTGGGTGGCGCAGTCGGTTGGGCGTCCGACTTCAGCCAGGTCACGATCTCGCGGTCCGGGAGTTCGAGCCCCGCGTCGGGCTCTGGGCTGATGGCTCGGAGCCTGGAGCCTATTTCCAATTCTGTGTCTCCCTCTCTCTGCCCCTTCCCCGTTCATGCTCTGTCTCTCTCTGTCCCAAAAATAAATAAACGTTGAAAAAAAATTAAAAAAAAAAAAAAAAGAGTAGAAACTCCAAGGAGAAAAAGGAAATGTGAAAAAAAAAAAATCCCATAGTCTCAAGGTGTGCTGTTAGAGTCCTTTTAGGGCATTGGAGTCCGGGTGGCAGGGTAAGATTGAAGGTTGAGAAAATGTGATTATAGGTGACAATTTGAGTTTTTATACCTCGAGTCAAGATAAAACAAAGACTGAATGAATGAAATAGGAAATTAGACCTGACTCCTCAAATGCGTGGAAATTTGGGATGAAATCTACTGTCTGTGCTAGATCTCTGGCTAGTCTCTTGGCCAGTCTCCCTGAGCTAGAAACCAACATGTATTTCTATGATTGGGTAGGTTTTATGGCCTAGTGGTAATTCATATGAGACTCACAGAATCTTGGTAAGTAGTATTTTCAATTTCCTCATTCATTGCCTGAAAAGGGGACTTGATGCTCAGTAAATGAAAAATTGGTTTAAAAACTCCTTGTACGTTGGGGTGCCTGAGTGGCTCAGTCACTTAAATGTCTGACTCTTGATTTTGGCTCAGGTCATGATCTCATGGTTTGTGAGTTCGAGCCCCATGTCGGGCTCTGGGCTGACAGTTTGAAGCCTGCTTGGGATTCTGTCTCTGCCCCTCCCTCATTATGTTCGTTCGTTCTCTCTCTTTCTCTCTCTCTCTCTCTCTCTCAAAATATAAGTGAATAATTGTAAAAAAGAAAAAACAACTCCTTACACATCATTGTAACTCTTATTTATACAGTTAAAGGAAGTTTCTATCATGTGTGGGTTTGGTTTCTGCGTAATATGTTGTGAAACTTTGGGAGCAAATAATTGTTTTTCTTTAGAAAAAGTGTTTGAGAAATTTCCATTTCCTGTTTATTCAGTTATTCTCTCATTGACTTGTTTAATTGAAAATTTTCACTTTTTTATGTCATTGGTCATTTTTGGGTAATGTTTTAATGGTTTTGGGGAAAACGTGTTTTGTAATGATTGCAGAGCTTCCTGAATAACAACTGTGTTTTCCCTTGTTTTATGGCTAAAACATTTCATTTGTCTTTGACAAATGCAGCATCTGTTAAGTATGTTTTGAGGCTAAAGACTTAATAAGAGTGTTCTTTACTGCTTTAATACTACTGGCAATTAGCCCATTGGTAAATATTATTTATTTAGTTTCTTTCAGTGAAGTTTGTTCATTCAGTTATTTTTCTTGAGCAGTTAGTATGAGACACATGTTGGACATCTAACAGTGACCAGACACATTCCTGCCCTGATGGAGTTTGTGTTCCCATGGTGATAATCAAACAGTAAATATATAAATGTGCTTATAATGAATAGGAAATGTAGGGCAAGGTATGGGGGATAGGTAATGTGTGAGGTGTTGCAGTTTTATGTCAGGTAGTCAGGAAAGGCCTCCCTGATAATCTGACCTTCTGGAGAAGTCTTGAAGGAAGTGAGGGAGGAAGCTTCATGGATCAGAGGAAGAGTGTTGTAGGCAGAGGGAACAGCAAGTGCAAAAGGCTTGAGACGGAAGCAAGGAAGCCAGAGTGAATGGGTTAAGGAGGGTTGTGGCAGATGAGGTCAGGGGTTTGCAGCCGTGGAGGCCCCAGTAGGCCATTGTGAGGCCTTTGGCTTGTGTTCTGATTGTGATGGGAAGCCCCTGAAGGGGGTGGGGGTGCTATGAATTGATGAACATAAATTACAAAATGATACCGTGAGGGGCGCCTGGGTGGCTTAGTTGGTTGAGCGTCTGACTTTGGCTCGGGTCATGATCTCAAGGTTCATAGGTTCGAGCCCTGCGTCAGCTCACTGCTGTCAATGCAGAGTCTGCTTTGGATCCTCTTCCCCCACCCCCTCTTTCTGCCCCTCCCCAATCACGCTTTCACTCTCTCAAAAATAAACAAACATTAAAAAAAAAAAAAAAAGATACCCTGCGAGCTGTTTATTCTCCCGAATAAACTGCAAGAGGGCAAAGGTGGAAGCAAGGAGTCTGGTTTAGGAGACTGTTGAAATAATCCAGACACAAGATGGTGGTGGATTGTACCAGAGTGTTTGTCATGGAAGTGGTGAGAAATTGTTACCTACCTTCTGGAAATAGAGCTCACAGGATTTGCTGTTGTATTGAGTCCCAGATGGACACCGCCCGCCTGCTACCTAGTCAAAAATAGACTTGCTGTTTTCTGAGATGGGGGAAGACTTGAATAGGAGCAGGTTTGGCTGTGAGTACAGGAAGGAATTAAAGCTTGCTTTTGAATACATTTTGCCTGAGGTGTCTGTGAGACATTAGCTATTTACCTAAGAAAGGCCCATAAACGTGAATCGTTGGTTGCTTGGGTATACACACATACAAGGTAGAGGTGGTCCAGGCCATATTTCAACATTTTCTATATGTAGGTGTGTAGGTAGTCTTTAAATCCATGCGATGGGACAGGATGATATCATCTAGGAAGTCAGTATAGAAAAGAGAAGGCTACAGAGACTGAACTTTGGGGCCCTCCGCTGAGTAGGGTCATGTGGAACAGTGGCCAACAAGGTAGGAGAGAACCACAAAAGAGTAGTGTAACCTAGAAGCCCTTTGGAGAAGGTGTATCATGAGGCAGTCCTTATGTGTCAGAGGGGCTAAACATTTGCAGAAGAAAGACACAGAAAATTTGCCATTGCATTTGGCAATGTGGAGATCCTGGTGACCCTTCACAAGGGCAGTTTTGGTGAAGTATGGACAGCAACAGCTTGACTGCAGCAGATTCGAGAGAATGGTTGGGGAGGCAGGGGATACAGCCAGGAGAGCAGCTCTTTTGAGGAGTTTTGCTGTAAGGAGAGTAGAGAAATAGAGCGTTACCTGCAGGAGAGAGGAATGGAGACAATAAGAAGAGCAGTATTCTTGAGTTTGGGGCAAGGGTGCAACTTGTTTGTGTGGGAATGAGGATGAAGAGAGTAAGTCTTTGAGTCTGTAAGAGAAGAAGAGGTCCATTACTTTAGCCCGCAGGCAGGGGTGGGGCTGGCTTTACCTAGAACCCCATCCTTCTTCAGGAGGAAGACAGGACAGATCCAGATCTAGGTTAAGTTGGTCGGCCTGAGTCTTAACAGCTTTTTTTTTCTCAGTGAATCAGAGTGAGGTCATACCGAAGAGTGTGTGACTAGGTTGCTGCTGCATTTCTGCCCAAAACAATATTTTTGGGACCATATGCCCATTTTCAAATGTGGTGTCCATTTGATACCTGCTTTTTGATGAGCTGTAAGCAATTCTGTAAGGAACTCAGAATATATCCAGAAACTTACTCTTACATTAAATGGTTTCATAGACCTACAGAAAGGCAAAGAAGAGTACATCTCCTTAAATGCATAAAAAGGAAAGGAAATCTTGTATATATGTGTGAGCGAGATAAGTAACTGGCATAGTTTCCTTCAGAGGATATTAATGGAGAATTGAAAGGGAGAGGAAACTCACATAGTCTTTCCTTTCATGTGTATCATCTGTGTAGCAACTCTTTCTTCCTCTCTTTCTTCAGTTAGTTAACAGCTACCCAGAAAAAAAAAATTCAAGAGATAGTGCTGGAATAGTCCTTGATTCTTATCTGAGGAGGTGCTCACATCACAGCTAGAAATCTCGTCTAGGTTTCCCCTCCCTCTTGGAGGGTGTTCTGGGACTGGAGCAACCTGATTAGTAATCATAGGTTTGATATTAGTTTGTTCACACGGCATCTTTCTCGAGGAACAGAGAGTATTCTGTGGGAATTCTTTTAAGAGTCCATGAGGAGTTAAGCAAGCCTGGAGAGCAGAACAATGAAGTCCTGTTATTCTAAGCATTATTTAATGGTTTCATGATTTGTCCTTCAAAGAATTTTTGGCCTTCGGGCAAGCAGTGGACTGCAGCAGGCGAAGGAGCCCTTTGCTTGTTTCTCACACACGACCTGTGTATTGAATTGGTTCCGAAGTCCGTTTGGACAGCTTCACTTAATGGGCAGGGTGATGGCTTGTAACCACCCAGGAGGTGCTTCCCCTTCCCAGAGGGATGCTGCCTGTGCTAGTTGGTCCCTGTTGTTGAAGTCGGGTGAAGATGTCACAACATTCTGGATGCATGCGGAGGACCCTGTATTCTTGACGTTTGATGTGAGTCTCGCACTTATTATATTTGTTTCTTTGGCTGCCTCGGCTTTCGGTTCCATCCTAGGCTAATGACTGGAGGATGGGCTACTGTGCTCTTTTCTAGACTAAAATCCATTTGTCAAGAACAATTTTTGCATTTTTGAATTTTTCTCCATCATTAATGATTGGGGAATAGAAATGAAAGCTTTTCCTATTGGGAGGATATCGGCTTCTCTTCCATCCCATTCACCATCCACTCTGAATATCTGTGGTTTGTTTTAAACCATGTGCCAGTGCCTCTTCATGGAGGTTTCAGTTTGCACAGGGTCTGGCAGAAGCTGCAGACAGGATGTTGACTCTTGAGTGTCTTGACTGATTGACTGACTAGGAGGCCCAGTGGAGGTGCTACATGGCTCCAGGCAATCTATGCTTCTAGCCAAAGCCTCTACAATGTGAGATCTGAAAGCGCTTCCTTCAGATATGTGGGGCTGATTGATCTGCAGGGGATCTGAAAGTTACATTTTTGTCATCAGAGGGACCAAGCATGAAAGCTGGGCCAGCAGTTGCGCCTGTGTACTTCTGATTGGCCTGAGTTTTCCTCCTCAGCTTTGTAATTGTTCATCAGCTATTAGGTACTCCAGGGGCGGTCTTTGACCACTGATTTCACCAAGGGTTTCCTTATCCTCATGGGGGATGCAGGGCCTTAGACCGACCGGAATGGCCTCCAGCATCCTAAGAATCCCCAATCTCTGTGGGGTTCGACAGTCTTTCCTTGGGGTATATTTTACCTTCATTAGGGGCCTCCTAGTAGGCAGGCCTGTGGGGTTTTTGAGTTTTAGTTTACTCAGAGCATTCGAGGAAGATGCCTGTCACAGACCCAAGTGGTCTGTGGAGGAAAGTTCGCTGCCACTCTTACTGAATTCCCACTCAACTCTTGACAGATGAATGGTGTTGTCTTCAGCTTGTCACATTTGAGGAATTTGAAACTCAGAGCAATTTACCTTACTTTTGGGTTCTTTGAAAGTTAAACTTTACATGATACCCTCGGCTACCTAGAAATGATTTTACAAGGGGAATCGGAGAGTGTATTTTCTAATCCTGTAATATTTACAGAGATCCTATTAGAGCTTTTACACATGACAGTCTAGTGTGAAAAGCAGCTGTGAATTTTTCAATACTGATTTTGAGATTGATTTGGAAAGCTAACGCTAATGATAATGAAATCAATGCTTCATGAAGACAAGAGGACTCGCTGAGATTATGTGTCTGCTTTAGAATTAGACTGCTTTTATAGCAGAATGTTAGTAAAATGCAAAGGGAAATATGAAATAAAATGTGTCTTCTTCCAAGAAGATGTGAACACTGTAAAAATCAGAATTAAGTCATATGAAACTGTCTCTGCCTTTTGAAAATCCAAATGATTCCAGGCCAAAAAATTTTTTCTTTTGGCAAAGAAATAGAATAAGTTTTTAAAAACAATAGGCCTGGAGACTCTCAAGTGCCTATAAAGTGACTACTGTAGCTGCGAGGTGAAACGGGAATAATGATTAAGTGCTTGCTTTCTTTGGATGTCTCTCTTCGCCTAAGTGAGCAGAATTTAGGTGACGGTATGAGCATCTGCATGGCAGCCGCCCGGGCCACGAGTTAATGCCAGAGAAGACAAAATAGTTGGCACACCATTTCTAATTTCATTATTGTACCAAGAGCCAGAAAAAATAGAAGTTTATATTCTTTTGAAGTGGGACAGTGTTGTCTCTCCCTTTTTTTTTAAATGGGCTTCACACACTTAGATTCACAGAGTATTCTCAAGATATTTGTAAGCATGGTCTGACAACTTAGAGCGCGAGCTGGTTGTGTGTGTGTGTGTGTGTGTGTGTGTGTGTGTGCGCGCGCGTGCGCACTACTGTAAAAAAAAAAAGTCGAACTGTGTGAATTTTGTCTCTGAAATCAACGTTCTATTGTAGTTTTTTAAATTTCTGAGGTATACTCAAAAATTTTAAATGTTGTATAAGCATTCAAAGCAGTGTTTGGCAAACTGCCTCTTCAAATAAAGTTTTATCGGAACACAGCCACACCATTCATTTACATATATATTGTTCTCGACAGGCTGCTCTCAGGCTACCACAACAGAGTTGAATAATTGCCAACAAGAGTCCTTTAGGCCGCTAGCCTTCAAATGTTTATTATTTGGCCCATTATAGAACAGGATTCTGAGTCCTGTTTTGCAAGGTGCTCGAAGATTTGGTTGAGCCCTAGGACATCTCCCCACTTCACACTGTGTGTCCTGATCTCTTGTGTTGGAACCACTGAGTGAGAATGGGAAACGGTCTTGAAAAAACATTTGAAAAGATCTGAGGCTGTTTCTCTTCTGGAAGAATCATTTTCTTGTGTTAAGTGAAGGGGCCAACACAAGCTGATCTCTTCAAGTTCCTTCTGACTTGAGCTTTCGTTACTTACTAGGTAGTTATCTTTGAGGAGGTGAAGGGCTGTCTTGTGGAAGAGGCGTTACTAGGTTGTGAGACCGTGGGGAGCTGAGTTAGGGTTAATGGGTGCAACTGGCACACTTGAGCTCCAGAAGGAAGTGCACTTGCTAGGAACAGCTTAGAAACCAGCATGCGCCATCTTAGTAGATAATGAGCTCCCTGTCACTAGAAATGTTTAAATAAAGGTCGTGTCAGAGGACCTTTGGGGTCCAGCTTTGAAATTCTAACTTTTTTTTGGTTAAGGTTCTTTGTCTCCAAGCTCAGGTTTGACCATGATTTTTTTTTGTTGAGGGCCTGTGGAGGCCTCTTGGATGATTTCCTAAAAATCTAGTCCTGGTCAAACCAAGGCAGTATGAGGGGGACAGAATTGCCTCTGGTAGGCAGAGGATGGCAGCAGAAAGGCTGGCCCAGAGCTAGTCTCTCCTTTGGCCACTGAAGTAACACAGTGACAATAGGCAGGGCACTGCTTCCTATCATCCTTAGTCTCAGAGCTGAACCATCTGTCTCCAGCTGCGGCTACCATCTTGCTTCCCTGCCTAGGCTCCTGGAAAGAGGAAAGGACCTAGACGGGGGTGTATCACAGATGCAGAGATCGCACTAGAGTTTCTGTATTGCACTTTGCCCTAGAGTCTGGATTGGGACTTGGTCATGAATGGCAGTTCTGGGTGAGGTCATACATGCTCTTTGTAGCTCTGCTATTGTGGCACAAAAGCAGCCATAGATAATATGTAAGTGAGTATGTGTGGCTGTGTTCCAATAAAACTTTATTTACAAAAGCAGGCCATGGGCCATATTTGATCCCTGGGCTACAGTTTTCTGACCCCTACTACAGACCCTGGACGTCAGAACTAGCTAGAAAACATGAGCTACACGTCTCTCATGTTTTATAGAAAAAGTGAAATGACATGTCCAACGTCACACCGTGGTCGAGGCAGGCTTATAACCCAGCATCTGACTTTTAGATTAGTGCCCATTTTGTAATACTTTGCTGCCTCTGCTGTGCACTCAGGTTATAGCATTTGGTTTTAAGGAGAGGGCCACGTGAGTGCAGGAAATACGTGCCTTAGTGGCCTGTGAATGGCAGCAGTGAGGGCTCCAGGATGGTATTTTAACAGAGGCAACCCTTTAGCCTCATGACCTGGCCTCCCTTTTTCTTAGATGGTCCCTGTTGACAGTAAGGCACAAATACAGGTTGCATAAATTAACATGGGGAAATAATGCCCCCGAGTTGTGAAAAAGAAACGGGCTCCCACAGCTGCGTCACAGGATTTGATCACTTCAGCTGAGAGTGCCAGGAGATTTGAGACAGATGTTTTCAGACATGCCGCATGCCTAAAACATTTCCAGGGGTCGGACTGCAAATAGTGACTTAATAAGTGGAGAAACAGGGAAAGTATGCAAGTTGAGGACACAAGAGTTTATTCACCACGAGGTGCATGGCCAACCTCTTTGCATTACATCTGCCTGTCAGGGTTGGCTCTTTCATGTCGTGCCCTCCGTATTGCTCTTTGTCTGCCCGTGAATAAAGTGCAGCATTGTGGTTAGTAATCCCACTCCAGTGACTCGACTTCAAATGTGGTTTTGGAGTGCATCCCAGAGTTCTGTTTGCTAAGCTTCCTACTCCTGTTTCAGAGACACCACTGGATACAGAGCAGCGAGCACTGAAGGCTTCCCTCTTTCCTTAAACCTGTCGGGTTGTGGGCTCTCTCGTTCCCCCTCTCCTCTCCTTGCTTTTTTCCCCTTGTTTTTTTTTTTTTTTTTTTAAACCTTCCAAGGCACTTTCATGGATACTAAGCTGATGTGTTTGTTGTTCTTTTTCTCCTTGCCTCCGCTCCTAGTGAGTAACCACACTGGCCGCATCAAGGTGGTCTTTACTCCGAGCATCTGTAAAGTGACCTGCACCAAGGGCAGCTGTCAGAACAGCTGTGAGAAGGGGAACACCACCACTCTCATTAGTGAGAATGGTCATGCTGCCGACACCCTGACGGCCACGAACTTCCGAGTGGGTGAGTTCCTCCACGGTCCCTCACTGTCCTTCCTGAATTGAGTTTTCTGAGATCGTAGCATGTAGACATCCTCCTCCACTCACACTGCTCTCTGCCTGAATGGGTTTCTGTCTATGAGCACGAATACGCTTCTTCCAGGAGATCTTTTAAATCACTTTCAGAATAATTTTTACCCTGCTTTTCTGGCTTCTCAGAGAGATGGCAACTAGAATGTTGCCCCTGATTGCTTATCATGGACGCAGCCTGTGGTGATGGGGGGGGGGGTATCAATAGGACAGAAGGGGATAGCTTTTACATTGAGACCCTAATACACAGTTCGCATTGATCAGCTTCACATTTAATCTGCTCAGCAATAAGAATTTGTCCTAGATCTGACTCCCGTTACAAAATTTGGATAGTGTTGCTTAAGTTTAAATTTTTTACTTTACCGATAGGCATGTTCTAAAAAAAAAAAATTCTAAGAATTGTCAAAAACTGCGTTTTGGTTGTAGAAAGGGATACAGACTTGCATCCTTCACATTTCTGCTCTGATTCAGAAGGCTGAATTATACATTGATACATGACATGGATTTAGGGGAAGAAATGCTAGTGGCTTGCTGTCAGCACTCAAAACCTTTTAATCTCTCTTAACTAATTTAAATATGAACTACGGTGGTCCCTGAAAAGAAAGCTTTTTACTTAAAAAATTTTTGTGTTGTTTTTACTTTTTCGTAAAGGGCGAAAGTTTTGCGGTCCACCGAATGCTGTCACGCTGCCATGTTGTCATGCAATACAGTATTTTTGTCACGGAAAAATGTCTTTTATTATTTTTTGACCAATTATGGTTTGCCATGTGTACTCAAATAATCACAGACACCCACATTACTTTATGAGTTACTCACAAGAATAACCCAAATGTCAGACAGATAATAACACTGGCTAGATCTGGTCTTTTTATGGAATATTGCTGTTTAGTCTTGAGCGTGTGTGTCTGGGGGGTAGGAGAGAGGGTGTCTCTTTCAAACTGATTATCATCAAGACAAAATACAAGGGGGCAGCCTGAAGTCCTTATTAGCTCTTTTGATTATTCTCTGCTTTATCGTGACTCCTAACCCTTATGAGGTCAAAGCATTATTCTAGAGAGTCTGTACATGGAAAAAAACGTATGCCCATAGATACTATTTAAAAGGGTGTTGTGAATTTCCTGGCTATGATAGGGGTGTTTGGGCATATTTTAAAAAAGAATTTAGCTGGTGGATGCCAAGTTACGCTTAGCAGGGCAGAGCGCCGAGTCTAATGGGAAGTGTGTTGAACTGATGATCGGGAAACTAGATTCTGGTCCGGGTCCTGCCACTACCTACCTAATCCACAGGGTGTGACAGTTACTGTTTCTGGACCTCAGTTTTGTCTCATACAGAAAATAAATGGCTTATGTTTAGTGACCTCTGAAATTCAGTCTTCCTTTAAACTCTTAGGGCTTTTTATGAGCAACAAGTAATATCATTTTCCGGAGGGTTATAGACAATGAGGGGAAGAGAAAAGGCAGTTCCCAGTAGGTTATTATGTGCTTAATGGCTTTTTCCCACTTTTACTTTTCTTGATTGCCTGCCTTGCTCTCGTGGCTTTCTCAGCTCCATCAGCAGCAGCAATCACTGCTTCTCCTCCTCCTCTCAGTTTTCATAAATCTTTACAGTAAGAATGACAAAGCAATCGGATGGGTGGTAATTTTTTGGCTTACAGTGTATTCATTTTGAAACTACATATTTGAAGGCTTTGAGAAACAGAGGAAGTCTACTTGTTAAAACACGCTGCACACTTTCCTGTCTGGCATTTAAGCAGCTGTTTAGGAACAGGATACACGTAGCCTATTCAAAATGTAAAACGGAGCAAACTTATTTACACAAAAAAATTTCAAAACCAGAGCTCAACTCTGCCACAAAAGGATTGGCAGAGTAGTTCGAGAGAGAGAGAGAGAGAGAGAGAGAGAGAGAGAGAGAGAGAGACAGGCAGAAAAGGCATGGTAATAAAGTTTCACATTGGAAGTCCTGGGAAATATTTAATTTCTATCCTGAGCTATTTTCCTCTTCTCTTTATTTTAATTAAAACACTGGGTAATCTGAGGGACCAGTTTTAAATTTTTTAAATTGAAGAATGGTAATTTTGTAAAACTTATAGATTATGATTCTTCAGAAATACAGAAAATTTTAGAAGTTCTTTTTTTAGACATAAGTATCTTTGTGGACTTAACTGGTTTAATATAGCTTTATTACTTACAAAAAGTAGCTTTCTGACCATTTTTCTATTTATATTTGCTTATAATATGTTAAATCTTTTGCACATAAGACATGTATATGGAAAATAGAACAGCTTGGGGAAAATTCAAAATTCATTAAATTTGTTAGCTGCTCTCTTTGGCCTCTGCTATGTAAGGTGTGGGGACTCACACACTTGTTCTGTAAAGGGCTAGATAGTAAATACTTGAGACACTGCAACACAAACATGTGGTATGCAACTACTCAACTCTGCTGTGGCCATGAAAGCAGTGTAGGCAGTATGTACCAGAATGGGTGTGGCCGCATTACAAAAACCTTGGGTGTGCCAAATTTGACTTCAGTGGCATAGTTTGCTGACCCCTGCGCCCAGAAGTCAAAATACTACTGGGAAAACCATATGGACTTCAAGGTCAAGGGAGCTTAATTAAATAGTCCATTTTGATCATCAGAACTGCAGAAATAAATTTGAACATTTCCATAGTGATTTATAGGTTTTTTGTTTTTTGGTTTTTTTGAAGGAAGTGGAACACATACTATTATTCATATTTTCTTGATAGGGAAACTTAGGCAGTGGTGTAAGTGAGCTTGACTTAGTTACATAGCAAGTCTGTTAGCTAGGACTAGAACTTAGATCTCTTTAGGTCATCTGTTTACTTGATTGCGTGGGGTCTGACCACGATGGGTAGGAGGGACAAGGTGAAGAACCTCATGGAGTTGGGTTTTGTGGGAAGGACGGATGGTTTAATAGAGAATAGTCACCTGAGAGACCTGTAGCCCTGGATTGGAGTCCTGGCTTCACCATGGCCACTGGCCATATTCTGGCTTTAGATCCTCTTGGGCTCAGGTCACTGACCACACAGAAGAGGTAATAATAAATATACAGAGGGGCACCTGGGTGGCTCAGTTGGTTAAGCATCCAACATCAGCCCAGGTGATGATCTCAGGGTTCATAAGTTCCAGGCCTGTGTTGGGCTCTGTGCTGACCGCTCAGAACCTGGAGCCTGCTTCAGACTCTGTGTCTCCCTCTTTGCCCCTCCCTTGCTCACACTGTCTCTATCTCTCTCGGTCTCTCAAAAATAAGCATTAAGAAATTTTTAAAAAAAGATACAAAGGATGGTTCTTTAGCAGACACAGGGGTGATACTGGTTTCTTCCTGTTTTGTGCTGCTTCTGTGCCAGTCTTTCTGGTCTTTGGTGATGGGGAGTCTGGGCTTTTCAGATGTGAGAGGCAGGTGTATTGTTTTCATGACTATTAAGCATATAGTCTCTGCTCTTGAGTATTCAGTTAGAGACGTCTTAAGTATAACTTCCACTTACTGTGAGCCCTGAATGAAGATGATATCCAAGGCAAGTACTCTGAGATTCTAGAATAAACTCCTTTTTACGAACATGATATTGATATGATATAGCAGAGTATTTCCATCAAGTGGCATTTTCTTTAAAGCAGATTTCTAATTATAACACCTTTTTTGTCATATTCTGAGCTTTGCCTCTTGGCTCTCCCCACCTTTGCCTTTTTAAAAAATGGAAACATATTCCTAGTTGGGTGGGCCAGCAGGTTAACCATTGTTGTTTTAATGGATTCTTTCCATTCATAGGGATATCATGAAGACGACCTTCTGGTATTTTTAAAGTTGTTTATAGAGTCATAAGTTCCCTTAATAAGAACACAGGAATTCATGTTGTCACAACTAGAATGTTTGAAATAAAATAATACTATCCCGTGACATAGCTTATTTGTAGAGCCACTGAAAAGCAATCATGACTGCTAAAATAACACATTTGGTTTATATGATGCTGCTTTCTCTGAAGAGTTACAGGGGACTCAGTTTCCATCAGCATCAGCTGAATAATTACAAAAATTATTTGATAATTTAAAAAGTATGTTCCCATGTTATTGCATTTGATGCTTATTTCCTCTGAGGGAGGTAAATTACAGGATTCATATTCTGTGGATATGAGTACCATAGCCCTGGTGGGTTTGATTAAAGGTGACTCACAGTCAGGTTTGCCTTCCCAGCGTCCACATACCTCCTTCTCACCCTGTTGCCAGGTGAGTATGTATAAAACACTGTGCTAGATTTTCCGAGACAAATCCTAAAGCTGTTCCCTGAGAGCTTGTGCTTTGAGACGAGGAGCATGCATACATAAACCTAAATCAAAGTAGAAAGTGCTTTGCTGGAGCCTGAATGAGGATCTCTGAGAAGGAGATACCACGTCTAGCTGAGGAGGGAAAGGAATGGCGTGTGACTTTTCTGTCACCATGCTATCCCAGCGCTAACCCTTGTAGGGGTTGGCTTGTAGCTGGAGCTGGCTAAATGCATGTTTGCCTGATTGTAGACTGATGGGGGCAGTGGAACTTGAAACGTTGGTTAAGTTCCAAAATACAGATGGAAGGGAAGTAGAGGGAAGGGAGGTGTGGTTGATATGGGAAGGAAGAATTTACCTGTTGGAATTAGGCAGGGAGACAAGAACGTGCATAGGTAGTTTCTGAGAATTGGGAGTAGTTTCACTTAAATGCAGAAAGCATGAAAGATAATGATAATACATGATAAGTCTGGGTAGGTAGGTTGGGGCATGGTTGTAGAGTACCTTGAATTCCAAGTGTAGGAATTTGGACTTTTCCAGAGCTTACTAAAGTTCTCTGAAAAGGGGACATAGAGATTTCTCATTTTGAAAAAAAGGAGGAAGTTTTCTCAGTTTTTTTTTAAGGCTGGAAACTAGCATTTTATTAGTCTAAAATAAGCTTTTGATCAGCTCATAATAGATGACAGTCTCTAGCCACTTTTAACTGTTGAGTTTGGTTTGCTGCTCTGCGTTGGGAATTTCCCCCGTATATCTCACGAAGCCAACCTTGTACTGAAGTGTTTTTGAGGAATGGAAGCAGTTTGTTTTGTTACACTCATTATGTAGGGTCTCTTCGTAACGAGGGAAGACAGTTCACTCTCATCCAGGCAATTAGTAAACCAGTAACTGCTCAAGGAGGGGGAAGCATTTAGATTTTTTTTCTGGCAACTTAGTTCAGAGTCTTTCGTCCTCTGCCAGTTGTCATTGTTTGGATCCCTTGATGTTTATCCAGCTCAAAAACCAGTGAAATGCCAACATATCACTCTTTGATTAAGTGGTGGATATATTTTCCCCTTGATGCATTGTACAGATTTATGTTTCTAAACATGATCTAGTATAATACTAAAAGAAAGTGCTTTCGTTTAGGCAATTTAGAATGCCTAAGAATTTATCAAAGAAACTACTCCCACATATATTTAATCTTTTCAGAATATTTTCCAATAGTGAATACATGCCATCATGTAAAGCATTTTGTTGTTCATTTTATTTGGGCTTTGGAAGTGGTATTAGGAATATTAATTTATTTAACATCTTTATTGAGCACCTATTGTGTGTCGAGGATTGGTATAGGTATTAAGAATACAGTGGTTAGCAAAATAGGCAAAGTCCTTGCCCCTGCAACACTAAAAAAATACAGCATGGCTAAATAATATGGGTGAACCTTGATGATACTATGCTACATGAAATGGGCCAGTCACAGACTAACACAGGGTGTGTGATTCTACATGTATGAATTATCTAGGTAGTCAGCTTCTTAGAGGGAGAGAGAATGGTGGTTATCAGGATTGGGGGAAAGAGGGTAATAGGAAACTGCTGTTTTATGGGTATGGGGTTTCAGTTTTGCGAGATAAAAAGTTCCGGAGATTGAATACTCAACAATATGAATGCATCTAGCACTGCAGACCTGTACAGTTAGAAATGGTTAAGACCATAAATCTTATGTTACATATATTTGACCACAATTGAGAAATAAAACCAAGCTATAGTGTGAGTATACAGTACTGTCACATGGGTACTACCAAAATATACGATATGTAAGAAAAATTTGACCTAATGCCAGGTAGTGATGAATGCTATGAAGAAATAGCAACTTGGGAGGGGAGGTGGAGGTGGGGGTGTGGGTGGAAGGTATGGATGGCTATTTTAGACCAGTCGGGAAGGGCTGTCTGGTGAGAGGACTTTTGAGCAGAGACCTGAACGGAGTGAGTAGTGAGCTCTGGGACAGAACATCACAAACTTCACAGATAGAGTAACCTAACTCTATCACTGTGTTTATTATTTTATTTCAACTGTGGCACATCTCCTGAAGGCTGGTGTTAGGAACGTTCAGGCAAATTTGTCCTATATGTGTTGTTGGATTAGGTTTTATCGATCTGTATATTGATCTGTATATATTACATACACACACACACACACGCGCGTGCACACACACACACACACACATTGTATCAAGGAATCCTGTTAATAACATCTTTAGATAAAGAGCCTCATTCACAGAGCATGGGAGCAAGCAAGTCTCTGGGTGAAAACATGGTCCTAGAATTATTGCAGAAGGAATCTGGTTATTTATAATAAAAAGTACAGGGTCTTTGATATAGAAAAAATTTACCAAAGAAGCAGCATTGCCTTTTTCTTTTTCTCCAATATCTTCTGGAAGACAGATCACATGATTTTGGTATGGAGCTTTTTTTAATGGAAATAAAACTGATTATGAGGGTGTGTGTGTGTGTGTGTGTGTGTGTGTGTGTGTGTGTTTGTGTTTAGGGAGAGGGTCCCGTGTGGAGGAGCGCTGCATGGAAAGGTAATTCCAAGGGGTTAGTTGGACCAAGGAGAGGCAATAAGTTGTTGATGTTAAGAGCCCAAACCAGGAGAGAATGAGGTCCTATTGGTTGGAAAGGAAGATCTTGGAAGCTGAGAAGGTATGGGGCACAGAGTGGTTGTGTAAGAAAATATGTATGTAGAGGTGCCTGGGTGGCTCAGTCGGTTAAGCCTCTGATTTTGGCTCAGGTCATGATCTCACAGTACAGGGATTTGAGGCCTGCATCATGCTCTGTGCTGTCAGCACAGAGCCCGCTTTGGATCCTCTGACCCTCTCTCTCTGCCTCTCCCCCACTCTCAAAAATAGATAAACATAAAAAAAAAAAAAGAGGGGCGCCTGGGTGGCTCAGTCGGTTGGGCGTCCGACTTCAGCTCAGGTCACGATCTCGTGGTCCGTGAGTTCGAGCCCCGCGTCGGGCTCTGGGCTGATGGCTCAGAGCCTGGAGCCTGCTTCCGATTCTGTGTCTCCCTCTTTCTCTGACCCTCCCCCGTTCATGCTCTGTCTCTCTCTGTCTCAAAAATAAATAAACTTAAAAAAAAAAAAAAGAAATATGTCTGTAGTCAGGACAGTTAAAAAAAAAAAAAAGAAAGAAAAGAAACAACCATAGGTAAAAGATTTCAGCAGTTTGCTAGCTCTGTGAGAAATGCATGTGTGATCGATTGTTCCTGGTAAGCCATGTCTGGCCTATGTCATGGGGGTGGCTGGGACTCTTTAATGGTGTTGTCCTGGCTAGCCTAGAATAAATGACCTTTCAGAGTTCTTTGGAGTCTGTACCACAGTGTCTCAAAGCACATGTTCTTTCCTAATTGCTCAGCTTGAGCACAGGGGATGATCTTTGGAAAACTAGACTGCTTAGTGTAGCATGTTGGGCCTTCCAGGACGGCCTTAACTCAGCCTTAATCTCTGCTTCAGCCCATCCGAGGCTCCAGGTTACCAAAGGTCCCCAGATGCACCAAGCCTTCTGTGCTGCTGTGCCTCTGTTCACACTGCTGTCTGCCTGGCAGGTGCACTTCTCCAGCCCTTGTTCTTGAGCAAATCATCTCCTGCTTTGTCAGGAGTCAGCCGAGGGCTGCTTGTGCCACAGAGCCTCATTTCCCTAATTTTGTTACACCTGTTTATTCCACTACATTCTACACTGCTTGGGGACAGGGGGACCTGTGTGCTTTTTGTTCATCTCCCCGGTGCCAGCATGCACCGTAAGGTGCCAGCCTTACTTTAGAAATGCTTAATGCATCTCAGTTGGCAGAGCAAATTGTCTCCGCAGGTGCCTGTGTAATGGTGGCACACAGATTTTACCCGACACAGCTTCATCGTGAATCCTCAGGCAGCTGATGTTGCAGGAGTAAAATAACCATCGGAGCAGCCTTTATAGAGTTTGGGGACACAGAATAGGAGAACATATTGCAGTGACTACAAGATGCATGAAAAAGACGCTTTTTAACACTGTGGTGTACTTGCTACTCATGGCAAACCTTTGTTTATTTTTTAAAAACGTATCTGTTTTTTCTTAGCCGTGAGAGAGAGAGAGAGTGAGCGAGCGAGGAGGGGGGAGAGAGAGGGAGAGAGAGAGAATCCCAAGCAGGCTGTGCACTGTCAGCGCAGAGCCCGATGTGGGACTCGAACTCACAAACCGTGAGATCATGAATGACCTGAGCCGAAATCACGAGTTAGACGTGCAACTGACTGAGCCACCCAGCCGCCCCAGATTCCTACATCTTTAGCTATTCTTGCTGCATGAATTCCCACTCCCCACTCTTGCCTCTGTCTAAATACTCACAGTCTGTTAAGGAACAGCTTCAAGCTCTGTTTCAAAGGTTTCTTCCTTTGCTGCTTTTTCTCTTTCCTATTCTGCTTCTAGTGACTACCTTGTCACTTGACCCTGGTGGTCTAGCTCTGGTATACTGTTGATGGCTCTGCGCCCCTGGGCTGGTGATGTAACCTGTCTGATTCCACACTAGTCGAATGAATCCAATAATGAGCTGACTTTTTTACAGTGCTTTTCAGGCTTATGAGAAGGAGCCAGCTGAGGGTACACATGGGTTCCTTGGATTGATTTCAAAAAGACCTTTCTTTTCCCCCAAATAACACATCCTTCTCTCTTCTTTTAAAAAGAGTTTGTTCGTTCATTTTGAGAGAGAGAGAGAGGAAGGGAGAGAGAGAGAGAGGGAGGGAGGGAGAGGGAGAGAAGGGGAAGGATAGAGGGGGAGAATCCCAAGAATCCCAATCCAATGTGGGGCTTGATCTCATGAACCATGAGGTCATGACCTGAGCCAAAGTCAAGAGCTGGACACTTAACCAACTGAGCGATCCAGGTGCCCCAACACATCCTTCTCTTAATTCACAACCTCTGTGTCCTGTGATGGGGGCATTGTGGACTTACAGCTCCTGGAGTTTAGATAGGGTATATTGCCTGCATAACCACAGAACTGTGGTTCCTTCATTTACCAATCCTGATGGTACAATAGCTTCTAGAAAGGCATAGAAGGATGTTTGTATTATTCTTTCACTTTGGTCCTCTGCTCCTACTGCACAGAAGACTCTGTACTTGCTCACATTTAGGCTAACTCTGGGCACTTTAGACTAGGTACAAAATCATGTTGGGCATCATTATCATATCATGGAGACAATGTGGTAGTACCATGTTTCCTCTGTCTTGGATCCTGCTCCTCCTTGAGAGGTTCACTTGCTAACCCAGGAAGCTCTTGCCTGTTGCCAAGCCTGCTGGCAAGAGCAAAAGCATTTAAATAGTGTAGCACATTTTGGAACAGAAAGCTATGGTCAGGAGGAAAAGTAATCATCTTGCATAGATGGGGGGCATCTCCTGTGATGTATGATTATAACATTTGATGCAGTTTTGTGCTACTCACTTTGCTGTCATTGTGTAATTTACCTCCGGGCTCCTAGGTTATACTAAATTTAAGGAAGTTGAACATAAATACTGAAATCACGTTTATGAGATACAGTATATACCTACAGAATTTATTGGCATACAAGTCGGGCTTAATTTTGCATCTTTAGTCTTAGAGTCAAACATTTATATCAGCTTTTAGTAGCAAGGTGTGTGTGTGTGTGTGTGTGTGTGTGTGTGTGTGTGTGTGTGTGTTTTTCCCCCAAGTGGAGGAGGAATAATGTATTTGTATATTGTTGGAAAAACCTCCTGGAACTAACATCACAGATGATATGAAAATGTTTTTGAGGGCAGCCACACAGTCATCTTCATGTAACACAGTCCAGGAAAATAAAATAACTACCAAATGGGGAAGGATAAAGTTAGTTAGGAAGTTTGAGACTTATTCTCCAAAGATATATCACAAATAAAATGAGAAGAGCCAGATGCCCTTCCTTTGCCAATTTGATGTAATGCTGTCATTGATACACTTATTAAAACTTGATTTTCTATTTAGTTGAAGAGTATGGGTTTAAGGAATGGTTTCCTGCTTGACACCATTATCTTGCATTTAGACTCACGCAATAATTACCAAAAACCTGGCATGGCTTCAGTGTTGGCTTTTGTAAGATTTGGTGGGAAAAAGAAAAACTTTCGGCAGAAATGAGAGATTTCTTCACTCTGAGACCAAACTTCAGATGCCCATCAGATTCAATAAAAATTTGTTCTGGATTCTGAAGAGTTTCTGAGCTTTCCTAGTGCAAAAACTCAACCTGATTTTCATCAAATTTTCCTTAGAAGAGGTAAAAGGGAAACTTGACATTAAGATTTTTTTTTTTTTTTTTTGCAGCAAGGAAAACAGACCACTGCCCTTTTTCTGACAAATTAGGAAGTGCCCTGGAACATTCCTAACTAGTCTTATTTAGCAAGATTAGAATATGTCACTTTTTGCCACTGCATTGTCCCTTTCTGAAGAAAGGGTGATTTATGAGCCCTCTGGATCTTCTTGTGGTATTAATAACATTTTGAGCCAGCTGTTTTATTGGGTGTACACAGAGGGTAATTAGAAACATCTGAGAGTCCCGTAATGTGCCCAGAAAACCATGACGTTGTATGGAAAAGAAAAAAAAAATAACATTCTTGCCAAAGTTGTGTATTTGGTAAATAGATGAATTAGTATCAAACAGAATTTACTCTGTATTATACCCGTTTTGAAAAAGAAGCTAACTCTTCAGGCTGAAAATATCTTCTTATTGAAACACATTCACTGCAGAAATCATAACCTTATTTGGTAAAAGACTTCTGACCGTTCATACAGTAGTTATCATTTCCCTTCTGTCAAACTTCATCATATTATGGACCATTTTCTGCCAGAAGTATTTCTCCTTTTTACCTGGCAGTTACTTGAAAACTTCAAAATTCTGAGGGATCTCATTTAAGGAAATTAACTCTTAGAAACATACTGCACCAGGGACTAATAGTGTCCAATTTGCCTAATAGTCTATCCTAGAAATCAGGGTGGGATTCAAGAGCTTGGGCTCTATTTTAGCTAGTTACTTGAAATTTGATCTTCTCCAGTGGTGGCTGAGTTTGAATATTTGGGAATGCCGCAACAGTGGCTAAGTCGGGTTCTGATTTAAATCAGGTCCTGTTGTCTCTTCCCTCAAGACAAAATCTAGACAAGAAAACCTAACAATTTGCTGGTGGCTGGTGAATGGTTCCTTTCATCTTCGTTCACAAATAACAAGCCCTCATGACAAGTCAGTGCTGAGTCAAACTGACACATCCCAGGCAGCTGTGGACAGGGTTCAAGTTGGAGGCCTCCAGTATCTTTTCAACCTGTCTTGCTTTGCATGTCTCCATTGGGTTGCCATTTTTGTCCTGTTGGATCATTTTGAATGGGATTCCTCATCAGTTATGAGACAAAATTGTAGCTAATTGTAGGTTTTGCTACAGGTTGGCAGTGACTTAATGAAGCCTCTAGAAGGAGAAGTGGATTCACCTGTATAAAAATGTTTATGGGGGTAGGGGAATAGCGATAGTAGTTAGGAGCTCTGGCTGAAACCCAACTTCAAATGTCTGCCTTTTTCCAAACCCTGAATCAGTGGCTCTCAGTCCCGGTTCTACAACAGATTGTCCCATGGATTACTTAAAAGACCATACCCCAGCTTCTTGGATCACAATGCCTGGGTGTGTTTTGGGTATGTGTATTTTGAAAACAAACGATGTTGACTATTGTTGGATACACCTCTGATAGAGAACCTGATGTCTAAACCAGGGCCCATCACCCTTCCATGCTCAGGAATCACCGTGAATCTTGACATCATGTAGGTTCTCATTCAGTAGTTCTGGGGTGGGCCTGAGATTCTGCATTCCTAGCCAGCTCCTGGGGATGGGATCCTGCTGGGCCATGGATCACCCATAGAGTAGCAAAGATCTAAGGTGTTAGTAGTTCATAAGAAAAATGGTTTCAAAAAGATATGTTATCATTAATGATACTTGATGAGTTCTTGAATGAGTCTGACACTGCATTAGTAAATGATTTATAAATGCCATATAATCGAAATAGGTTAACCCTTTGCAACTTTCCTATCTCAGTTCCTTTCTTCGTAGAGCTGAGATTTCCTCACCTCCCGACAGCCTCTTGGCCAGGGCCGCAAAGACATCAAATGCTGGTGTGGCAGGCCGCCTTCTCTCCTTACCCTATCGTTTCCTCCTGCTCTGCCATGCCTCCTGCCTTCAGAATTTTCCAGGGGACAGTCAGAAAGGGTCTTTGTTCACCATGTCCCCTGAATTTCAAGGGATATGTGTCAAGCTCTCAAAGAATGTTCTCTCTCCTTCCTTCCTTCCTTCCTTCCTTCCTTCCTTCCTTCCTTCCTTCCTTCCTTCCTTCCTTCAAAAGAGAGACTGAGTGCAAGCAGGGGAGGGCAAAGAGAGGAAGACAAAGAATCCGAAGCAGGCTCCAGGCTCTGAACTGTCCGCACAGAGCCTGACGCAGGGCCTGAACTCACAAACCATGAGATCATGACCTGAACCGAAGTTGGGCACTCTATGGACTGAGCCACCCAGGTGCCCCGAATCTTCACCTTCTCTACCCTACGGCAATAAGCTGGTTTCTGTGGGGCAGCCAGCACCCCAGGCAGTAAGGTGACTGTTACTGACCTTTGTCAGCTTTGGAATGCAATTCAAATCACGCCACAAAAGTTCCATTCCATAGTGTGCACAACTATATGCAAGGAGTGTACTTTTTGCCTGCTAGTAATAGGACATAAATTTGAGTTGTTTTTCTAGATGAAGTGAACTGGGAGATATATTTGCACAGATCCATCCTGATTCTAGTTAAGTTCTACTTGTGATTAATATTGAGCATTCCGAAAGGATTTGAGAATGCAGTCTTCAAGAGAAGGTATACTTGAGTGATACTAAGCTGTTCAAACCCTTCACGCAACCATCATCCTGAGTTTCTGGTAACATAATCTCTGTCCTGAACTTCATTACACCTAAGCTTCTCTAGGCCCCCTAGTGCCTAGTTTTGGACTAATGAAGATGATATTCAAGAGCACCTACCACGCAATAGACAAGTTGAATTAATGAGAAATAAAATAGTGTCACCATGAATGCATTCGCTGGGATGGCAAAGCTAAAACTCTCCCTTCTTCCACCGCAGTCCCATTCCCCTCACTCTGGACTCTTGTTTTTCTTCACATGCGTGCAGCAGGCATATCCCAGGTGGTCCGTGCTCCATTTCCTCTGGTACTGTGCAGTCTCTGGTTCACATCCATTATGCAGATGGGAAAGGGAAAGTTGAGTTTGTGTAGTGGTTCTCAACACGGGGAAGTTTTGTCCTCCACAGCCCCCCCCTCCAAGAGACATTTGGCAATTTCAGGCATTTATTAGTTGACCATGCTGGCCAGTTGTCCTGGCATGTAGTGGACAGATGCCAAGGAGGCCTCTAAACATCCTTTGGTGCACAGGACCGCCCACCCCTACAACAAAGAATTACTTGGTTCAAAATATCAACAGAGCCCAAGTTGAGCAATGCTGCTCTGGGCATTGCTATTTTCCCCTATTGGACGGTATCACAGACCATCTCTGGTATTTTGTCCAGGTCCCTGGAGAACTCGCCCTCTTAAATCTCAAGATTGTTCTCTAGGTAAAACCTTCAGTGTTTTGTCACAGCGGGGCTGGAGCTGACTGCTAGTTCTTTCAGCCCTTCTTGTACATATATTAACTAATAAATGGGACCCAGGCTCCCGGAGGCCAAATTTGCATTTGATAATTTATACCTGATGATCGTGTTGGATTCCAGAGGCTTGAGATGATTTGAGGTGTCTCAGGATGACTCACGTGGGCTTGATTGGCCTTTATGGGGATTCTTTGCAAACTGAAGAAATAACAAATGGGAAAATGCTTAGCACGGGAGGCATTTTTTTTGCACATCTCAGAAGTGACTGTATAATAGAAACCACTTTTCAACACTAAGCATTGCTACTGTGGACATTCATTTGCGAAGTGTCTGTGCTATGGCTGTTGGAAAGGGAGAGGAAGCGGAGTGTGTTTATTTGAACAATAGCATCATCACATGTTCAAATAAACATAGCACCTTGGGAGGGTTACAGGTTTGTTATTTCTAACCCAAATGTCTTTACACATGCCTTTTGAAGGGTCATTTTGCCAAGTTTAAAAGAAGAAACTATCCAAGCATTAAGAGTCTGACATATTATTTAACTTGTTGAAAAAAGAAAAGCCTCTTTGTGGCCAAAACACTCCAGGTCAGCTGGACAACGAGGTATATCATGTTTTGAAGGCATTCACTTTTGGCCTGAGAATCAGCCCCAGAGAGCAAGTAAGACCTCACTCTCACCTGCATGTAACCTCTTACACAGCTTTCCCTTATGTTTTGGTCATCTTGCCCAGGAAGCTTGGAATTTTCACTTGTTTTGTGCTTTTTTTTTTTTTTTTTTTTACTGAATGAAATGTCTGTTCTTAATTCCACCAGTATAGCAGTATTTTATTGCTTCTTTTCATGAGACCCTCAGCCCATAATTCACATGGCTGATTTTTTTTTGAATTGTGTCTTTTTTTCGTGTTTTTTTAGTTGTGGTAAAATATACATAACATAAAATTGGCCATGTTAACCATTTTTAACTATATACTTTAGTGGCATTGAGTATATTCACAGTGATGTGCAGCCATGACCACTAACCATTTCCAGAACTTGTCATTATTTCAAATAAACTGTATGCCCATTAAACAATAATTTCCCATTCCTCTGTCCCCTCACCCTGCCCCTGGCAAACTTCATTCCACTTTCTGTCTCTATGATCTAGCACATTTGCGGGATTTCATCTAAGTGGAATCGTACAGTATTTGTCATTTTGTGTCTGGCTTGTTTCACTTAGCCTGATGTTTTCAAGGTTCATCCCTGCCGTAGCATGTGTCAGAATTTCCTTCCTTTTTAAGACTGAATAATATTCCATTGTATGTATAGACCAATTTTGTTTATTCATTCATATGTTGATGGACGCTTAGGTTTCCGTCTGCTGTGCATCATGCTGCTATGAATATTGGTGCACAAGTGTTTGTTGGGGGCCCTGCTTTCATTTCTTTGGGGGAAACCTACACAGGAGTGGAATTACTGGATCATATGGTAATTCTGTTTAATTGAGGAGAAATTGTCAAACTATTTTCCACAGTGGCTGCACGATTTTACATTCCCATGAGGGGCATGCTAGGTTCTAATTTTACAACGTCCTCGCCAATACTTACTGTTCTCCCCTGCCTCTTTTTGTGATAGCTGTCCTGATAGGTAAGTAGTGGTACCTCACTGTGGTTTCGATTTGCATTTTCCTAATTACTAACCGAGTTGAGTCCCTTTTCATGGCCTTGTCGCTCATTTGTGTATCTTCTTTGGGAAATGCCCTATTCAAGCCCCTTTGCCCAATTTTGAATTGGTTCATTGAAAATGGTTTTTTAAAAACTGAGATTTCCACTAGGCTATGTCCTGAATTACAGTGTAATCAACAATCAGTACTGACTACTAATCTTTTGGGAGATGGACGTTCTCGTCCTGGTCCTGCCACTTGAACAAGACTCATTCTTAAGTTTTAATTGTTTCATGTGTGGGAGGAGAAGGAAGAGTTTAGGGAGTAGGTGTTCAAAATCCCTTGGAGCCCTGAAATGTTATTATCTGGTCTATAAAGCCTGCGTTAGGAAAAAAAAAAATGCTGGAATATAAATGGGATTAGGCTTTCTTTAGTATGTTTTATTCAGGAAATATTTACTGTAATTTCTTAGCATATGTAGCATGTTGCCTTTTGGAGTTTTCTGGCTCTGCTTTCCACTTTAAATCAAAGGAATGATTTTCTGTAAGTGCAGTGATCTATTGTGTGGTGATATGTCATTGTCCTTGACAGGTTTAAACAGAAAATGAGAGATCTGAAATACTTGACAAGCTTATAAATGACTTTTTTTTTTTTCTTGCTTAGTTTTTTTAAAATCAGAGTGCTCAGAGTTTGGCCAGAAACAAAATGGCTCCATGGTGGCCTGAAGGACACACAGCTCATGTAGAGTGGGATGAGAGGGTGTGGATTCAGGTGGGGTCAGTCAGGTGGTAAAGGGCTCATTTTCTTTTTTCTCCTCCCCTTCCCCTTTTCCCCCTTTCCTTTCCCCATTCCCATTCCCCTTCCCTTCCTATTTTTTCTTTTCTTTTTTTTTCAGAAAACTGATATAAAGGCCTTCATGCCTTAGAATGTGCTAGTGTCCTTCTACAAACTGTAACAGTTGTATGGTTTAGGATTAAAAAGCTGAGCTGCAAAGATTTAAATTACCTTACAGGGTGTGGGGGGTGGGGATAAAATCAAAAGCTCATTTTAAACATAAGGAGCACAGTTTTTATAGTAATTGAAGAGGTAGTTTTTTCCATCTGATGCTTGTTTGGCTTCATTTATCTCTTGCCAATTCCCCTGGTTATCTTAATTTACTTGGATTAACAGCTCCTTGAATTTTTTTGTGTGTGTGGATTTAAAGAAAAGGCCAGATGCGTGAGCATTCTTCAGCAGTAAAATGCAGAGTTTAATAATGCTTCTGCTGGGATTCCCCTGCCCTGCGCTGTGTCCCTGGAGGCATCAGTGGGCTTCCTTCTGCAGGAGATTGGAGGGCGGAAGGGGAGAGAGGTTGGGGTGTTTATTCCCAACTGCTGCCTGCAGGGTCCCTGGGGGTCTTTGTGTTTTTCCACCTGAGGCCACAGCCTCTGTCATGAGGAGCTCTCTTCTGCAGTGGCAGGGTACTGTTCACACTGTGGTTTTCCCAGAACTCTGTTGAGTTCCTATATACCTACGTCAAGAGTCTCTTTATTAGACTGTTTTCAGTTTTGCCACATTTTAATGTGCCTTTTTTCTTGACTGCTTCTTGACTGATACTAAAATTCCAATTAAAGACCTGAGGGCAGATTTTTAAAACAGTTGACATGCCTGGCATCTTCTTTAAAAAAAAAATTTAGTGCGTTGTTTTGATTACATAACATATGGTACAAAATTTAAAAGACACAACAGGGCCTACTCTAGAGTGAAAGCCAGTCTAATTTATTTGCTTAACAATTAATATCAGCACAAACAAATCTACCTTGTTTTTTTTAAAGACTGTGTAATATTTTACCTTGGCATGTACCATAGCATATTTAAACTGACCGTATGATTCAGTATTTGCCTGTTACTCAGTTTTTGACCATGTTATTAAGTATTTGTAGTGAGTAATGAATTCTTAGTATACATGTGTGAATATCCAAGAATATCCAAGAATTTATCAATTTTTAGAAACAACATTGCTGCATCAAAGGCCATGTTCTAGCTTAATTTTAATGGGTATTTACCAAATTATCTGCTATAAAAGTTGAACTCTCTTACATTCCCAGTACAGGGGATTTAAATTTAGATTTAGAACCCTGGTTTGCATCTCCCAATAATGCAGATTGTCTGACCACATTCTTTCCAATACAGATTATTAAGCAATTTGAACTCTGAGTCTTTAAAAAAATTTTTTTTAATGTTTATTTATTTTTGAGAGAGAGAGAGAGCATGAGCAAGGGGAGGAGCAGAGAGAGAGAGAGAGAGACAGAGACAGAGAGAGACAGAGAATCTGAAGCAGGCTTCAGGCTCCAGGCTGTCACGACAGAGCCCAGCACGGGGCTTGAACCCACAAACCATGAGATCATGACCTGAGCTGAAGTTGGATACTTAACTGACTGAGCCACCCAGACACCCCTAACTCTGAGTCTTTTCATGTGTCTATAGTAGGTTTCAACCTCAGTGTTATTCACATTTGGGCTGGACGGTTCTTTGTTTCAAGGGGTTGTTTTGTGCATTGTAGGATGTTTAACAGTATCTCAAGTGTCTAACCATTAGATTCAAGTAGCTTCCCCCCCCCCCACACACCAAATGTGGCAATGAAAAATGTCTCCAGTCATTACCAGATGTCCCTGGGGTCAAAAATTGCTCCTGGTTGAGAACCCACTGGTCCAAAATTTTTTCTCCTTTGCTGTTTTTCTTCCCCACTGAATTATTGGTGTTTTAACTTATATTTATAGTATTTTTTTTTCTTCTTAGGCCATGAAGAAACTTAAGATTTTTTATGTAATCAGAGTTATCAGTGTGTTTCTTCTTCCTTATGTATAATTGATAGAGAAATTTGTTTTTGATAAAGATTTTGTTAAATCAAGGTACTGAATTATTCTTCTTTAATTGCTGTGACCCCTCTTCAGTACTAGACAGCAAACTCTGAGGGATATACCAGGGTTAAGCCTGAATTTTGTTGATGAGGGGCATATAAATATTTTGGAGTGGATCAGAAATTTTAAATTACCACTTATTGAGTACCTTCTGTATGTCCATTGCTGTGTTAGACATTTTATACGTGTTCTGTCTTTACCTTACAACGGCCCTGAAACATCAGGTCATTATTCTCACTTTCTAGATGAGGAAACTAAGGTACTGAGAAGTTAAGTAATTTGCCCAAGGCCACAGAGCAAGTGAGTAAGCACAGCTAGGCTTCCCTCTGACACCCAGGGCCTTGCCCTGCCCTGTGCGTGGTGGTGTCTCAGTCCCCTCTGTGTCAGCATTGGCATGAAGCCTTGGGAGTGTTCAGAGGAAAGAGTGCGTTCAGTGGCTCTGACCCATCTTCTTTCTGCTGAGCTTGGACAGACCCACATACTACTTTCGTCCATTGCGTCTGACTCCAGCTGTTCACTGAATCTTGAGTCTTGGTTGAAGTGCTGTCACATGTGTGTGTGAACCTCTTTCCCCATTTGTAGAATGGGAAGGATGATGCCCACCTCATAAGTTGTTCAGAGGGTTAAATGAAGCATGGTTTTTAAGAATGCTTTCTGATCAGAGCAATGTCCATATGTTCAGTGTTGTTATTAGTTGCTTGATTACCATACGGCACACTTTAAGTCAAATGTGATTCATTAACTGTAACACCAAGCATTTTTTAATATGCTGTAAATATGAGATTGGCATTAACAAATGTAACCAATTTAATATGCAATTTCTTGTGTACATCATTAAACTTAAAAACATCCTAAATTGATTGCATTGTCTAGTGTGTCTATATTTTTATGTCACTTAGCTGCAGTTTTAAGTCTGATACAAAAAAAATTGTCTTCTGTAAATAGCTTTAATAAATGTTAGGACAATCCGAAGAACTTTGATTCAATGTAATTTGCTATTTGGGGTTTTCATAAATAATTTAAACATATCACAGTTCCACAAATGACAGATTTTACACAGCCGATGGGCACGCCATTGGTGACTAAAGAGCAGATTTTTTATTTGAACTCCGGGCATGCATGGGAAGCACATGGAATCTTTCCCCCTCTTCTGAAGTACTTGGCCTTTGAAATTTAATATATAATTTAACCTTAAAATTATAGAGGCTGAAAAATTTATAAGTCAGACATCAAAGGTGTTTGGATTCCAGAGACTTGTTATTGTCTTGGTTTATTTAAGAAGTTGTTACTGCAGAAAGAACTAAACTGTGGCTATTACATGTATGGGAGTGAAGAGCTGTGAAAACCGTCCACAGCCAAGGAAGGAAAATGGCATTCCAGAGGTGGCTTCTTTACTCTCATTAGTGTGTTTCTGAAAAGTTGAGAGTCAGTGATCATACACTTGTACCACATGGTCCTATGAGTGGGATAGCCTTAGAGCTGACAGCATCTAGTTCACCCTTTTTGCTTTATCCATCAGAAAACTGGTGCCCAGAGACAGAAGGGGGCTGCCTCAAGGTCACAGCTAGTGAGGGAGCTCTGGTTCAGACTCGTATTTAGGACTCTCAGTGCATTGCTTAATGAGATTTTGAGGTTTAAGGTTTTCTGTCTGGGGATTTCTTAGAGTGGCCTTCTGTCGAAGGACGGCACGGCGTGGTTGGTGACTTCCGATGTGGTTTGTGTATGTGAGGAGGGAGTATCAGAGATGGATTCTGCTCTCGTCCTTCCTGCGAGCCCCATTCCTATACAAACAAGATGAGAGGCCCTCAGGGAAGCCAGGATGTCCATACGCAAAAAAGAATATATATATATGCAAAAACAGAATATTCCCCCGTCATGATGTAAACTCTGCTCAACAAAACAGTGAGTAGATTACGCTGTGTAAACTTCAGATAGAGATTGATGTTTGGAATACCAAACCCAGATATCCCAGGATTAAGAATTAAAAATGCAAGCAGTCATGCTGAAGAAATAACCCAGCACATTGGCAGACAGGCCTTCCTGTCCCAGCCACAGAAGGCAGCTTCCTGCCCACACCACCTTCTGCAGGGCCCGCTTAAGACTGGATGCCACAACTATATGCCATCTTCTGAAATGAACCCAGGGGAGAAATTCAGAGAGGACATCCCAGATGAGCTCAAGCCTAGGAGACTCACTTTTCCTTAACTAATTCCTAGAGGGGGTCTTGAGTAACTTTTTCTTAGCTCATTGAAAGGAAGTCGAGTAATAAAGTATCTATGATTCATGACTTTGTGGTTATCAAAGGAGTCACCTTTTAGCCAGAAAATGGAAGATTTCTTTCCAGTGATTCACATGTATTACCCAGAACATTCTGGCTTCCTGGAACTTAAGATATAAACTAAAATCCCCTGGCAATAACTTTTTGATATCACAGATCAATGAATCTTCCACTTGTCTCTCCTCTCCCCTCTCTCTTTCTCTCTCTTTCCTTACCCCTCTCTTCTCCTCTCTCCCCTTCTCCCCTCCCCTGTACCCCTGATCCTTCAAATGTACCATCTGTACCTAAATGCTGGGTAGCTTTGAAGACAAAAAAAAAAAAAAAAATCTATTGGTCTTCAAAATGGTAGAAATACACAGTGTTACCTTTTTTTTTTTTTTTACGAAACTGATGACACAGACTTAGTGTAGCACATCATGTAATGAGGCAGGAAACACATTTCTTTGGAGAGCTCCGTTAAGGTAAGATGGAATGTCTATTGTGCTGCTCTGTCTCACGGCCAGACAGAATGCAATGAGATGGGAATGTGGGGGGCTTGGGTCTGCTTAATCCTAGCCCCGAGTGTGCCTCTCTTGAGTGAGGGAACAAAGCTGCAGCCTGGTGAGCTGTGGCCATATAGCAACAGCTGCATTTAGCTTGGCTCCCTCCCCTTGGCCTTGACTGAGCCCTGCTAGTCCTCACAGAGAGGAGCAGCCTGCTGACACCATGTACGCTACAACTCAGGGGCTTCCTGTCACAAGTAGTGGAAAAATATGGGTCCTTGTGAGCTACAGCTAAAGGAATGGTAATAGTTTCTCTGAACCTTGTGCTTGCTACTAAGTGCAGGCTTAGCCAGTTCAGCAGCCACTTAACCAAGAGATTGTGTTTGAGTTGCCAAAAAGCCACCGTAGCCAGCACCCCCATCCGCCTTTAAAAGACAGCATCCCTGGTTCCATTTCTAGGGAAAGAACGTCTCCTCATCTCTTCTATTTTTTAATCTTTGTGTCTGATTATTTAACTCATTAAATAGTACGTTTAAATAATAGGAAGACAGGAGCTCCAGTTCGTGCTCGTGTTTGGAGGTCTCTGCTGAAGCTACGTGCTGACTCTGCTTCTTGGATCTGCGCACAAATCCAATGTAGGCGTCTTTAGCTTCTGGTGTGATTAATTCAGTAGCATGCTGCAGAAGAAAACTTCCTGGACTTACAACTCTGGGGTAAGATCTGGTCCAGAGTTGGAAGGAAAGGAAAACTAATGTTTATCAAGTACCCTCTGTGCACGTAGGATAGTTGTAAACATTTGTCATGTAATCTCTTCTTCCTCAGAACAGTAGGTGTATTATTCTCATTCAATGATTAGAAAAGTGAAGCCTTGCAAGTTTAAGTACCCAACCCAGAGAATTATAATATTCAATCCAACTGTAAAAATAACAGTTGTGGACAATTTCCATTTCTATAGCCACAAGGAGAAAATTTATTAGGGTCTTGAAGAGACCTGCCTGTTTTAATTGTTGGTAGATGAATAGTAGAATTTGAACTTAATGGAATCCAAGCGCATCGGAATTCTTTGGAGTGGGTCATTCATGTGGTTCGGGCATTGCTCCTTCCAAGAAGATATTTTGATTGATTGTGTCAGTGTCCTTGGGTGGGCCTCCCAAGAGCTTGAATGCCTGTGTAAATTTGGTTTCCTCTAGCTGGCTTCTAAGCTTTTACAGATGAGGCACAACGTTTTCATTTGTTCTTTTCAATTTATTATACTAATCATTATTAAAAGGATGGGAATTCAGTACAGTGGTTGACCTATGATAGAAATAGGCCTTTCCAGCTCTCTTGAGAGTCACTACATATTATAGGCAACACTGATAATTAGATGTTGGGCCCTTGTGATTAGTAGCAACTATTTCTGCCTCATTATTATTGATCCTTGCAGTACTCAGGGATAGAAAGTGGATTTTATCTAATTACCTATGGCTGATCCCTGCAGTGTGTTAAGAAGGATTCAGCTGCTTCCGTGGGTGTTTGCAGCAGCCACTAGTCATAACAATGATGACTGAGCCTTTCCATCACCTCTTGATTGCTCCAAAATGTTTTAGGAAAATGTGCACACTTTGGAGATAGCATGGTAGACTATGAATATTGATTCTGCCATTTATTAATGGTGTGCCTTGGGAAGAATATTAAAGGTCTTAGAATCTCTGTTATCTCTTCTATGGTTTGGTGTAAAACTATGTCACTCACAGGGTTGCTGTAAGGAGTAAATGAGATAATGAATATAATACCCTAAAAGGAGTAGAAGACCAACAATTGTTAGTATCTTTCCCTTAAATAGAGGGCAAATAGCCATTTCCTTATTGAAACTTCATTGTCCTTGCCTTCTGCAAACATTTTCATGTGAAAGATTAGATGATGTCAATATTAGCCTAAAAGCATTTTAAGATAGACCTATTATTGCCATCATTTTTATGTACTAGATGTGTTAGCTGAAAAGGGTTAATATATTTTAATAAACAAAGTGGACACCTTTTAACAGGTTTATGTTGGACATATTGAAGAGCTTACATCTTAGACTAAACATTCATATGAGAGCTTTTACTGATCAATCTTAGAAATTTTGGATCATTTGGTTAGTTACTATATAATCTCTTCTGTACTTCTAGACGGTCCTCTTTCAGTCTTCCTTTGTTCTGTATCTCCCATGACTTTTGAATTACTCCTTTCAAATGGAAATGAAGTGACTTGGTAACAGTGAGCATGCTTGCTAGCAGTCCCTGACAGTTTCACAGGCGTCTGAGAAACACATGTGGAAGAACTTACTGGATACTCATCAATTTTAGAATAGAGTGACAGCCACGGGTGAATAATTTGTTTTGTCAAGCTCAGAAGAGCAAATTTGGAGGGAGAGAATAGTATTATTCCTCTGTACCTTTTGTGGCTGTTGTGTTGAATTTAAGGTGTCAGAATAAAGGGTGAATGAGGTTTATCATTCCTGCTTGTTTATTAAATCGATTTGTATCTGTTCATATGTATGCCAATAGGTTGATGCAAAAGAGTGTATAAATATAGTGGTCAAACAACATTTTAAAATCAAAATGAGTCCTTACACATTATTTTTCTTGTAGGAATTGTGGCTAGATGTCATGATTGTATATATAATAATTGGAAAATTCTGTCAATCTCTGTTCTTTGTGTTTTCCATGGAGTACTGGGCTGTGAAAACTAGAATCTTCCATTTTAATTGTAAGAAGTCTGTACAGTTTTATGCAAATAGTGAAAGCAGAAATTTTGCTCTTCAAATCAAGTGTAAGCTTTCCTAATCTGGACCATATTGGTTATACATGTAGTTGACAAATAAGATTCACTGTCTTTTTCCTCTGTGTGGCTGTCGATCAACTTGCTAGAAGCTGGAAGAGATCTCATCCTAAATCACTCATGAAGATTAGGAACAAGCTGTAAGTTTGTCCACACATATTGCGTGGTAGTAGAAGCTTCCTATAAGGAGAACAGTGTAAGGGAGCAATTAGTTGAATTTTGTAGGAAGGGTCCAGAAGAGACCTGCTAGATACAGACAAGCGCTATCTATTGTCGTTAGACTCAAGATTCACAGATGTGGCACAAATGTATGTGAGAAGCAAAGGCAAAGGGCTTTGGAGAAGAGAGTGAGGGAGTGTTCCTTTTAGACCTAAGAGATAGGAAGCTTTAAAAGACCTTGAATCATCACTTAACATTGGAAATATTCCACTATGTTAAAAATTATGGAAAGAATACAAAATGAAGTTTAAAAATATTCTGGGTATAATATTAAAAGTTCTGATCCTATTTGAGCCTTGTGACCAAGGGAGCACAATTGTTCAATCTTTCCAGGATTGCTGTTTTCTAAATCGTGGAAGAAGCCCTGGAGGTGGTCTAAAATATCATGGAATGCTGGCGGAAACTATCTCTTCCCTTCAAGCGTTCTTACTCTACTTATTTTGGTGTCATTTGGAATAAAAGGAAACACAAAAAGCTGCACTGGGAAGAATTCTTAATTGGTTCATGCATACACCCAGAAAGAGTTTAACTAGGGGGCTTCTGGCCTTCTGTCAGACGACTAGAGAGCTGACTCCACTGAAGTTCATTTAAACCACTGACAATTATTGGGCACCTACCTTGGCATTCTAGATGCGCAGGCAGGATCTCCTAGGCCTGCAGGGGGCGATCAAGGGAGCCTTCACAGAAGGAGAGGACATGAAATGGAGGTGAGGTCCAACAACCGAAGAAGAAGGGAAGGGGTAAATTCTTCCAGAATTTGGCCAGGTGCATTGGTATGGGTGGAAAAGAGAGAGTGTTGTGTTCCAAGAAATCACAAGTAGATTGATTTTGTGGTCAAAAATGCTCAAAGCAGGACTTGTTGGAGATAAGACAGCAGCACTTGGTACTCAATGCACTATTACCATAAGTAGAGTCATTAATTTTTACCACAACCCCCATGAGGCACTTACCCCCCTGGGGTTTTTACCTGAATTCCATTGAGAAAACAATTTTTTCTTTCTTGTAGGTGATAGAGGGCCACAGAAAAACCATGTAGGGTAGTGAGCTGAGTATATATGTCAGAAAGTACATTCTGGACATAGTATGGAGAGAGGTAAGAAAAATCAAGACGGCTTTGCCATAGTCTACACGAGACAGAGTAGTCTGAGCTTGGGGAATGTAGAGAAAAAAGTAAACAGGAGAGTTATTAAAGATGAAGAGAGAGAAGCAGTAGGACTTGGTCACAATGTGCAGGTTATAGGACAGAGAAGAAATGGACTCCTGTGTTTGTGGCTCAGAAGCAGTATTCTTTAACATTTTGTAGCTTGTAAGACCACAAAAGTTTAGCACCAAGAAGGAAATGCATGTATCAGTTAGATCTATTGTTTCACTTATTAGAGAACCAAGTTCCGGAGTGCTGGATTGAATTGCTGAAGGTCATTTAGCTGTGTGATACAGACCTAGGCCTGGAACTCATGTTTCTTGGCTCCCAGTAGAGAGAGAGATCTTCTGATACAGTAGACTTTCAGCTTGCAGAAAAAATCTCTGTAGTGAAGGTGATTTTATTACATCCAGGAATAATAATAATAATAATAATAATAATAATAATATCTGGATCTATTTCCTGATAAAAGTAATGGACCAAAAAAAAGTGAATCCTGTGGAAAATGCTTACATCATGTGGTAAAGTTTCTTAATACATCAGCTCCAGGTAGAGAATTAACAGAATTTTTTTTAAGTTTATTTATTTACTTTGAGAGGGGGCGGAGCGAGTGAGCTGGAGAGGGGCAGAGAGAGAGAGAGAGAGAGAGAGAGAAAGAAAGAATTCCAAGCGGGCTCCATCCTGTCATTGTGGAGCCTGACACAGGGTTAGACCTCATGAACCGTGAGATTGTGACCTGAGCCAAAATCCAGGGTCGGATGCTTAACCAACTGAGCCACCCCAGGCACCCCAAGAATTAACAGAATTTTAAAGGTGAAAGTGTTTGGTTCCAAATGGCTTGCTTGTGAAAATAACATCTTTGCCATCTGATAGGTTTCACCCTCCAATGGTATTTAACCTATTCATAGGTATAAAAGGTGTGAAATGCTTCCCTCTTTCCCCATTAGCCTTTTCAAGTTACCAGTTCAGTTGTGGAAATAACCTCTACCTGAACAGCATAACGCTAAAAGTAAGTACACCTCTAAGAGTAACGTGTGGACTTTTTCTTACTGTTTGGATTGGATCTGTTATATACTATTCACCTTCATGTTGAAATCACTTTAGTAAATGCTTTAGTTTATCAGAACTACAGAGAAATGATTGTAGTTTGTGGAAGTATTTCATTGTCTATCAGTAAATGTCGTTGTGTGGTGCATTTTGATTCCGAATTAAAACATCCTTATTTAGTTTCCTTAACTTCAGTGTCTGACAGGCCATAAAAGGAAACGAGAAACAGGAGGAATATTAGGGAAAAGTTTCTGAAATTCTTCTTCGTATACCCAAGTAGTTTCCCTGATGATACTTGGTTTATTTAGGAAAGTTGCCAGGAGGATTTGGAAATTTTTCTAGTCCTGATTAATGATGGTAGTTTTAATTTACTTTTCTTCCATGTCTCTGATTCTTATCCTGTACAAAATCTAGACCTCCAATTGTTTTATTGTGGTAACTGAGTATTAGTGTGTACACTAAGATGTTTCAAAAGTTAACTTAGTCTGAGGCTGAGCTACATCTCAGGAGAGTTAATTAGAAACATACCCATGGGCCAATACTGGGGATTAGAAAGAATTATCTTCAGGAAGTCAGTTTTGATACATATTGTCTTGATTTAATGGAATGTTCCAGATCCAGGAAGTATATATGGAGCCCTGAGGAATGAATAGGCATATTTTAATAACCTGAACTTGACATATCAGGTTATTTAACTTAAATGGAAGGAGACATCTTGGCTCATCTCATCAGTCAGTAATGAATCACGTGGCTTTGAATAGCTTTAGCATTTGACTCTGGAAAGTTCTGCTCTGCGATTTTAAGCAGTCTGTGGTAGAAGCTCTCTAAAACTACCACCATCTAACTAACCTTCCAAATCAACCAACTCCCTTTACTCCTTTTTAAAAATATACTGACCGACGCCCATGACATGCTGAATTTTCCTACCTGACGGTTCACCGCACACACTTTACCTCCCAGGTCTGAGTTGAATGGCTACAAAGGGTCAGTTCTTTTGTTTCTGACTAGAAATTACATCATTTAATGAAATATTATATAAACCAGTCAAAATGAGTGCAAAAAAGGGAGTTGTTTTTATGAAAATTAAATCGAATGATTTGGAAAGACCATAAAAGCAAATGACTAATATAATATTGATGGTCAGTTTAAGACAAAGTTAAGAAATTGGAAAGTAAACTATTAAAAAATCTAGAATTTGGCATTCATTTGGCTTCACAATCAAAAAATGTTTTGTAAAAATTTCCATTTGCTCATTTATTCATTCAAAAAATATCAGGTACTGACCATGAGACTAGCAATTTGCTAAGCTCTAGGGATGGGCTGCTGAGAGAGGAACGGTCCTCATGACAGGATTTCTTCCCTCTGGGAGCTCATGACCTTTTGGAGAAGTCAGACACCCCCTTGGACAGTTACAGTTCATTGCTGTCTGTGCCAGGCTGCTGTATACATACATTCATTGCTGTCACCATGTGGCAGGGAGTGGGATCTATCAGTCTTGTCTCGTGTTATCATGGGAGGCCTCAGTGATGGGGTAGAGTTAGAGGCTTGGGTTGAGGTATTAGGGTTGGGATGGTAAGTTGGGAAGGGGAGAGGAAAGAGCCTCGATGGAACCAGACATGTGAGAGGGAGCATGGGTTTATAAATGGAACTTCAGAGAACATGACAGCAACATTGTGCAAATAGACTAGACAGGTAGCAAGAGCTAGATCAAGAACAGCCCTTCTGCCATGATTAGGTTTTGAGGTCTTCTGCAGGGGATCCTCAGAATCTCTGAAATATACAGGCTATTGATGTGTTCAGCTTTTAGCTCAAATGAGTCTATATCTCAGTAGGAATGATCTAGGAGAAACTACCTGAGAACTTTTTTTTGTATCATTCGTGTAAATAATAATGTCCGTAGATCACCTTCTAGTTTCTGTTAGATGCTCTCATTCTTCTCTGAACACAGGTACAAAACAAAAAAAATGGGATGCTGTGTAAGATACAAAACCTGGGTAAATTTTTTTTTCAATTTAACAGGTTATAAAATTGAAAGTTAGTATTTGTAAAAACCCATTCTTTTATCTCTCACTTTAGTAGCCTCAAACAAGGCCTGTGAGTCTAAGAGTCAAGGAGGTCAAACAGTTTCCTTACTAACTGAAGTCGCAACTCCCTGTGTAATCATGACGGCAGTGGTCATGGTCAGGTGGTTGTTCAGCCCATTTAGACTCTGAGTGTAGGTAATCTCTGTCTACACCTATGTCTATAGCCTGTGACCTGTGTGTAAAAACTTTGAGACCACCATTGTTTGGGATAGCATACCCACCAGTCTAGAGAGGCCTCTAAACTGGTTTTTCTCTGGCAATTTTGTGTTACATCGCGGCTTAAGGGCCACAATCTATCTGGGCTCTTTAGTATGTAAAGAAGCCACTGGGAGCTGTTTGTCTCACCTGAGGGTTTTCTGTTCAGATCTAGAAAGATCTGACACTGAGCTTCTCAAATATCTGTCCCTTCAACAGCTTCACAGAATAATTCAGCCATCTTTGGAATGGATAATTTCTTCATTGTGGTGATTTTGACTCTTGGTGCTGCATCTCGACCTTGAGGCTTGTCAATGACTGCTTACTACTCAGAAGGAGAAGGCTGAAAGGGTTCCCTGCTCCTTAAAAGAAACAAGACGAGGCTACAGAAATAAGCCTCACTGTGGCATATCCTCTCTGTGGCCCTATAGTTAGGTGGAAGCCATGGGAAAGTAATGATCCATGGAGGGTGGGGATAAAAGGAAGCCGTAGACGGCCCATGTAGATTTGTGTTTATAGTAGTGGTTCCCAAACATTGTCTACCCAGAATTTATCCCTTTTGGCATCTGCCTGGATTTTTACAGACCCCATTTCATTTTATTACCCAGTGTGTTTCTTCTTTCATGTTTCACAGGGAATGTTTCTCCACTCTTGTGTTAGTCCTGTGCCTCGACTGCTGTTTATTCTGCATTCTTCCCCATTCTTCCCCGGTCTCCCAGCCCCAACTCCACCCTAAACTGCCACATTTCTTTTCTTTTTTCCCCCCACCACATTATGTTTTCCTGATTTTGAAACCTTCTATTCAAAATAACTGCTTCTCTTTAAAAAGTGGGAAAGCAAGTTTCATGTAATAACAAATATTAAGATATTTAGATTGCAGTTTGAAGCAAAATCAGTTATAATCCATATTTATCCCCTGGGTAAAAACTCCAGATGGAATGAGTTATACAATTAAGCAAAAAAGAGATGAAAATAATCTAACAAGCTAGCATGAAATAGGTTATTTATCAGATACTTGGAGGTATAGTAGCTTTTAAAGGAATGAAACCGAGAAACAGAGAGAAATGAGCTTAATAACTTAATTGTATGAAAAAAATAGAGTATGTGTGTCCAAAAAATACTAAGCTAAAAGGAACAGGAAATGTATTTATAAAGATTATTTCATCAAAGGACAAACAAGATCTTGAAATCTATTGTCCATAAAACATGAAAGTAATTAAAATCATTGAGACTCTAAGGGATACAGAAAATATATAAACACAAATAAACAGGTCAAACAAGAGGAAATAAAAACAGTAAACAAATATGTAGGGGAAATGTCAAAAATCCTTACCAAAGACACATAAAATTAGCATTGTGATAGTATAATCTGATCACAGGTACACTGTTACAGCTCTGAAGTGAGCATTTGGAAACTATTAAACTAGTAGAAATATTTAGAAGTGAAATCCAATTTTGACAAGATAGATGAAAATTTGATATGTCAATGATAGGTGCTGTTGATGTTAATAATATGTTTTTTCTGGAAGATTCATCTGTTGATATACTCAGCAATTCACCAACTCCACTAGATTCTACAAACAAAGTAGCAAATGAAATAATACACAGTTTAGTGCATAACCTGATTAGTTATAAGGATATGCATGTCTCTTCCTTTTCATAATGCTAGTTTAGTTTCCCCTTTTGTATGATTCCCATTGCTCCCTATTCATAAGGTTGATGCTCATTTGCAGAGGCCCACGTTCACTCAGTGCTTACTGTGTGCTCACTTCTAAGTGCTTGGAATATATGACCTCATTCAAGCCAAGAACCCAGCCAAGCTGGTACAGTTTTTATTGCCACTTCATAGGTGAAGACGTGGGGGACAGAGAAGTGTTAAATAAATTGCCCAAGATCATACCCCTAATGATGATGAAGCTGGGATTTGTACCCCCTGGAGGTCTGGTTCCAGTGCCTTCCTCTTAATGCCTATGCTCTTTTGTCCTTGTCATGCTGAAGCAAATACTGTGGTATAATGGGCTCATCAATGTGTTTCTTGTTCACTGTATCACCTAGCGCATTACCTTGTGTATACTAAACAGTCAATAAATACTAATTTAATGCATGAGACAATAAATACTAAGATATCCTTGATGATGTTCCTTGCAGCTTTATCTGTGATAGTTAAAAAGAAATGCAGTCTAAACCAACAGAGGAATGGCTATGTTATTTATCATCTGTCAACTTAATAGAATATTACGTAGCTCCTAAAAATGTTAAAGCTGTATAGCAATATATAGCAGGGAACAATATGGCTGTGTAGTAACAAAAGATTGCAAATGTGAACTATAGTCATGATACCTGTCACCTGGATGTCCCTGTGGGTTTCGCCTGCTCATGGGTATAGATAATATAGTGATTGTGAAAAACCCAGAGTATGCTAGCCCAAATCCCTTACCTCCTGACACAGAAACTTTATCCCCTCTGCCCCCATTCTCCCTGCAAGTATATCTGAAAATCCCTGAGGGTGCCCCGCTTGTCACCTAGTGCAGGTGGCTGCATTCACCACATAGCATCCCTTCAGGTTTTCCTGTCTGGACCCTTCGAGGTCCACTCCAGATGGAGCCTCAGGAGAGAACCCTACCCTTCCCCTTCTCCAGAACTCCCAGCTCTCTGCCCTGCCTGACGCCTCTTCACATGCCATGAAAGAGCCAGACAGGTGGTAGTAGCCTGCAGAACTGGGAGAGCAGCTCTTTCTCCGACCCTGTCCTGCTGATTGGCTCCTGGGCCCTAAAGCAATTCTGCTTATGCCCAGATTCTCACAAGGACCATAGATGACAGAAGCTAAGTGCCAGGAGAGCAGGGAATTTGTGTTGTTGACTTACGTTTGCCAAGCGCTTGGAATAGGACATGGCCACTGGTAGATCTACATTAAATCCTCATTGAATGAGCAGACATTAGTTTTTGACCTTCTAGCCTTCACTTCTGAGCTCACTGGGGACAAGTGACCGAGCAGCACTGGGCAGTCGAACTTTCTCAGTGATGGAAATTGTCTAATGCTGTGCAGCGAGTCCTGTTCATTTCCCTTTTCATTTCAGTGTTCTTGAATCTGCCCGTAGTCTTCCTCTGATGTCTGTCCTCTGATGTCCCCGAAAACCCATGTATCTATTAAAAGAACAAGGATCCCTGGTGTGATTCAACCTATGTATTTAGATCCCTGGAAAAGTTCATGAGTCTGCCTCATCTGCAACAAGATAAACCCTCCCATCTGTGTTAAGGCTTTATTAGCAAACCCTATTATGATCAATTATGAGAAACAAGCCTCTGGAAGAAGAATTTATTTATTTATAAAACATTTTTTTTAAAAAAAAAATTTTTTTTTTCAACGTTTATTTATTTTTGGGACAGAGAGAGACAGAGCATGAACGGGGGAGGGGCAGAGAGAGAGGGAGACACAGAATCGGAAACAGGCTCCAGGCTCTGAGCCGTCAGCCCAGAGCCCGACGCGGGGCTCAAACTCCTGGACCGCGAGATCGTGACCTGGCTGAAGTCGGACGCTTAACCGACTGCGCCACCCAGGTGCCCCTATAAAACATTTTTTTAACGTTTATTTATTTTTGAGAGAGGGAGACACAGCACAAGTGGGGGAAGGGCAGAAAGAGAGGGAGAAACAGAATCTGAAGCAGGCTCCAGGCTCTGAGCTGTCAGCAGAGAATGCAACGCAGGGCTTGAACCCACGAACCATGAGATCATACCCTGAGCAGAAGTCGGTCACTTAACCGAATGAGCCACCTAGGCACCCCTGGAAGAAGAATTTAAAAGGGCTTGAGATAAGACTGTGTTGTGTGGTGAGATTTGAGGGACATCTCTTGGGTCTTCCCTCCTAAGGGCTGTGTGGCAAGAGCACAGGACCAGGATTTAGGACACCTGCGTTCTTGTGCCATTTCTGTGACTACCCAGCCATGATGCGCTAAGGACACTCAGTCTCTGTAGCTCACTATCTGTAGGATAAAGTGGTTGGATTAGGTTATTTGGGAGATAATTTCTAGCCCCTCTGTGGAAACCTCAGCGCTTCCTGGAACCAAGATGGAAACTACAGGGGATGCTAAAGTTACCATGTATCAAGAAAAAAGAAAGAGAGTGTCTAAAGAGGTGTATACATATTGTGTTCTTTTACATTTGGAATTTTTAGGGTTTTGATGTGCATTTTCTTTTTTGTGAGTTCTTATCTGTAAAATACCATGCAATGAGATACAGGGGGTGCAAAGATGAGAACACCATGGCCTCTTGCCTACCATTTTCAAAATCAAGTACAAGAAGGAAGAACAAAAAATGATTAATACAAGGCAGAGTGATAAGTGACACAAGTTGTTAGGTGCTCCCGTGAAGTGGCAAATGGCTCTAGAATTCTTTCTTCTTATGCACCATGCTCCTTTCTTTGGAGGACCATTCCCTTTTTGGAGGCCATATTTGAACCAGACTTTCAAGGGCTGCAAGAATTTGGATTTGCTGTGATGTCAGAGGTTTTTTTTTTTTTTTTTTTTTAATTTTTTTTTTGACGTTTATTTATTTATTTTTGGGACAGAGAGAGACAGAGCATGAACGGGGGAGGGGCAGAGAGAGAGGGAGACACAGAATCGGAAACAGGCTCCAGGCTCTGAGCCATCAGCCCAGAGCCCGACGCGGGGCTCGAACTCACGGGCTGCGAGATCGTGACCTGGCTGAAGTCGGACGCTTAACCGACTGCGCCACCCATGCGCCCCGATGTCAGAGGTTTTAATGCAACTTCATGTCCTCAAGACAGATATGTATTGTCAAGGCTTTGACTTTGCAAATATTTTAAAACTCTAAATTCAGATTTAATTTAAGTCCTTTCCTGAGGTTCAGGAATAGGCAAATAACAAGCAGGTAGTACTGAACTTACTGAGAGTACGAATTTGGTCTCTTGAGACACCACAGAGCTTGCAAATTAGCATAAAATAAATGAAAAAGGTTTTAACCTTTATTTGTAATGCTGTTGTATGTAGCTTAAGCGGTAGTACTTGCTACAAGGCTTAAGTGGTTTTGCTTGGTTCTTGGGAAAGCATTTTGCAATGATATCAAAGACAATGCCAGGCTGCACTTAATATACAACTTATTCTAACCAGTGAGAGGGCACTATTTATAACTATTTATGATGGCATTGGTTCTATGCAGATTTTTGCAGCAGTACTGTTGTAGAATATAGGGTCTCTGAGGATGAAGCCTGTTACCATGTTTATGAAACCTGTTTCACTGTCCATTAGGGGGGCAGGATTACCATTTCCCCAAAGGGGTATGCTTATATAATTCTCCCAAATGAAGTCTGCTTTTCTTAACTCCATGAGCATTTTATTAACTGCTTTGGCAATAAGAATGAAACTTACATTTGAATTGGTGTCTGATTATGCATTATAATTCAGTAAAATACACCACTTAACAGAAAACCTCAGTCACATCTACGCAAATTGCAAGGGTCTGGATACACGTTCTTCCCATTTTAAAATTTAAGTCCTGCCATTCACAGGAGATGAGATGAGGAGATCTGGATGGCACTGTGTTAACTAAGTTGGTTAGACTTTTGAGAACTAGAATTTCAGGAGTGGAAAAAACCCCTGTAGATTGGATCATGGAGCTGTCCCTTTTTGCAGATGGGAACACTGTAACCCACAAAATGAAAAAATCTGCTTCAGTTTTCAAAGATTGTTTCTGTAGGATACCCACCCACCCCAAGGTGTCTAGGATTCTTGTGTTTACTTTGCAGTCTGCAAATGCTGCTGTGTTCCCCCCCCCCCCCCAAGGATTAAAGAGCCCTGGTGTTTGGGAATTTTTAGGAGATAGCTACACTGACAGCTTCTGTGTGTGAAGGGTATGAAATAGAATTTTGTGATATCCTCGATAAGTGGAGCTCTTTAGGTTATGCAGAGTATTAGAGCAGATCACATTTGATAGCTCGCTGCTTTGGTGAGGTTGATGATAAAGGAACAGAAAGCCATAAACAAAGCTGAGATGATGAATGGCTTCATCCCAAATTGGAAGCTCTAGAGTGCATGTGTGTGGCACGGCTTCGAATCTCCTGGATTATAAACAGAACAGGGTACTGAAGCATTTGCTAATGCACACAGCATTAAAAACTAATGACATTCTTGGAATTCTTGTTTGTTTAAAGGTTGATATTTTGCATTTGTTGAGATCTGCGTTGCCTTTAACTGGAGCCCAGTAACATACGCCAGTATTTGATAAGTGGGGATGGGATGCATATGGTCTTCCTAATTACCGGAGCAGGTGAAACGAAGAGATTCCCTCTGGTGGGGAGAGTGTGGTGGGCGCATTTTTTTTTTTTAATTTTTTTTTCAACGTTTTTTATTTATTTTTGGGACAGAGAGAGACAGAGCATGAACGGGGGAGGGGCAGAGAGAGAGGGAGACACAGAATCGGAAACAGGCTCTAGCCTCTGGGCCATCAGCCCAGAGCCCGATGCGGGGCTTGAACTCACGGACCATGAGATCGTGACCTGGCTGAAGTCGGACACTTAACCGACTGCGCCACCCAGGCGCCCCGTGGGCGCGTTTTTTTTTTTTTAATTTTTTTTATTTTTATTTTTTAATTTTTTTTTTTCAACGTGTATTTATTTTTGGGACAGAGAGAGACAGAGCATGAACAGGGGAGGGGCAGAGAGAGAGGGAGACACAGTATCAGAAACAGGCTCCAGGCTCTGAGCCATCAGCCCAGAGCCCGACGCGGGGCTCGAACTCACAGACCGCGAGATCGTGACCTGGCTGAAGTCGGACGCTTAACCGACTGCGCCACCCAGGCGCCCCCTGTGGGCGCGTTTTTAACAAGAGCTTTGCCCTTTTGCCTAAGGTTTCCTTGGACTCTGTTTTTCCCGTTTGCATGTATTACCAAGAGCACGGATCTCTTCTCTCACATGTTAAAAAAAATCCTCTTACTAACAGAATGATTCTATATTTAATGAGTTTTAAATTAAACCTTCTGGAATTTAACTTCAATCTAGCTAAATAGTTACTGAAAAGTGTAAAGTGAGATCCAGGAACTCAATGCACATTTACAGTGCACATTTCATGTGTATACAATAGAAGATCCTACTTTTTGTTACTTAACCCTTCCTCTTTCTTTTTGCCTGGTTCAGACTCCTGTAATTGCTATCCGCCCTGGTCCTGAGCTGTAAGTTTTTATTTATACTTTCTCTGTTTCACTGTATCTACTTTTATTGGTTGCCCTATATCCTTGTGAGAAGAGACCGGAAGTTGACCTGTATTGGTCCTTCCACCCCAGATATTCTCACTTTGTCCTGGTCTTCCACACTTGTGCCACATCAGTCTCCTTTTGGGTTCTAGGCCTTTCTAAGCCCTCAGGATCTTGGCTCCTGTTATTTCTTCTTTTTGCAAACACTCTTCTGCCAACTTGTTACATCACTGGATTCTTCTCCTCTTAGGCTTAAAGGCCACCTCCTTGGACAGGTTCTTCTGGCCACTGTATCTCACATGTATTCTTGGTGGAGTCTGGGAGTCATTAGAAGTTAGTGGACAGATAACCAAGAACTGGCTGTAGGCAATTTTAGAACACAACAATTGTAAATCTCTACGTTCCATAAATAAGACCCACACTTAGATTTTAGTAAATGCCCACTAATCTCTGTGCTTTCTCCCTTGGCTCCTGTGTTGGGCTAGGCCCCCTCAGTTCGCCATCTTTCTGGCGTCAGAAGGATGTGACCAGCATGTTCGCTTTCAGCTCCAGGTTTTGTTTTGTTTGTTTTCGTTTTGTTTTCTAGTGCTGCCTACTGAATTCAAAGGCAAACATTCAAGTTGTTTATTTATATATATAAATAAAACAGTGGACTAGGTTCTTAAAGTGTAGTTTGTAGCATCTAATTATCATCTAATGTTTGTTACCCAAAAGCTTTAAGCAACGACACTGTTCACCCACTTTCTGGCAGTGTAGGCATGTTTGGGGGAAGAAATAAAGTGGTAACTTTTACTTTTTACTTTCTAAAAATATTGTGTGTGTGTGTGTGTGTGTGTGTGTGTGTGTGTGTTTTAAATACTCCAAGGGATATCAACAAAAATGCTGAAACCCTTTAAGGGAACATTATTCTTCTAATCAGAGACAAGTGGGAAACTTTAAGTAGTTCTTCAAATCAAAGTCATGTGTGTGTCTGTTCTGTGAAATGACAGATGTAGGTTTTTCTTCAGATAGAGGTTTGTTTTCCCTGTCCCGCCTTAGCCGCAATAACTTGAAACGGTCTGTCTGCTGGCACAAGAATCAAGGGGGTGGGTGGAGGGGCCTGGACGTTGCTGCAGGAAAGTCAAGTACATTCCTAGGGCGCCTTTTGGGGACAAGCAGCTCAAGTATTTTTATAGTCAACTGAGATAACAGGAAAGAGAGAATATGGCTTTTTTAGTATGCGTCTTGAGAAAACTCATTTGGTGCATATTTGTATACAAATCGTTAATATCTATCCATTGAACTTCCAGCTTGTGGTACAAAATGTGACTGTTGTGTCATCCCGATTTTTTGAGTACTGCAAGTTGTTTTCTAGACCAGAGGGAATGGTGGAACACAGTCAAATACTTGACAAATTTAAAACCTCCAACTTCTTGTTCTTCCAACATGGAGCCTTTGGCTCATTTTGACCTGGTATAGTAGTACTGTGAGATACATTGAGTGGTTGTCATGAAATCACACATTCTGGAATAACAGGCCGAGGACCCATATACCTCTTGTTCTTTGCAGTAGGTCCTAGGTGGCCATGTGATGCAGTATCGTGAATTATGGTGATGGTCGGCAAAATGTCAGGCCGCCACAGAGATGGGATTTCTTAGCATTCTGCGTTACGCCTCCTGGTTACATGTTCTAAAATATATGTGCCATAGCTAGACTTACAACCAGCCTTCTCAAGTCAGCCTTAAAGATAACTTACTCTTTTTCCTCTTCATGTGTTGAGATTTTTCTAGAACACTGGCAGCACAGACTGTATATCACTAGATGATTGTTTTGAGAGCGGCGTGAATTTGGAAACAGAAAGAAACCATTCATAGTTAAATCCTGAAGTTGTAGATTGATTTTTAAATTTGTTTTCTTTGACATAAAAGACTATTGAACTATAAAAAGAGTGCCTGCCACAAAGCACTGAATGTGTAGTTACTGAATTGAGGCAAAGAATTTGATATTGTAATTTAGATTTTAGAAAATGCTGGAATAGGCTAATAGATAGTTTACCTCTCAATCATAAATAGTTATAAATAGTGCCCTCTCACTGGTTAGAATAAGTCAGGCAGAAACTTTCCTTTATGAACAGAGAGAGACACACAAGGTTACTAGACCTCTATTCTGGATTATTGCTGTATCCCCTTAGACTGGTGCATCCTTGAAACACTTATGTGAAACCTGCCTCAGGGTTTTAAAGGTAGATTTAAACAAAACTAATTAAATTCATATTAGATTTCAAAATCTGTTGATACGAGAAATGTCTCATGGAAGTGAATTGGTTAACGTTTCTTTGAAGAGAAAAGATGGTTATAGACAGAGATGAAGTTATTTTAGTATAGATCCTAGGGGATCTACCTTACATGCTACTATGGGACCAAATAAAGGATCTGCAGACTGAAACTGTGCAAAATGACCTTAATAATCAGTAGGAAAATGACCAGTTCCGTGACCTTTAAAATTTTTTTGTCAAAACATGAAAGCTTCCTCATTGTAAGTTATAAATGTATAGGGGAATGCAAAAAAAGAAGTGCAACTAATGTTAATGCCCTTTAATTTAAAATGTTAGAAACACTAAGAATTAGTGTTTTATTTCTTTGAGTAGAACTTATCAAGAGTAGTTTGAATAGTTTGCTTTCATCTTGTTGTGTAACTTAACGACGTGGAGTATCTTTTCTCTGCCACAGTGACTTGTCCTGGTCCTTCCTGAGTTTGGATCCACTCCAAACATGTTATCTTTGGTGCTTTCACAGCTGTGAACTGAGCGTTCCTTCCATGTCACTTCCTCTGGGACATCTTCATTTTTTTCCCTCATCACACTTTCCAATTTCAGTTCCACTGTTACCACTTTTTATTTTTTCGTTACACTTTGATTTTGTGTTGGCCCCATACCCTCTTTTGATTATGCACTTGTGTAAAAATGTCCTATGAGTTTATTACCCTGAGATGAGGGGGCAACGCACCTCCCTGTTTGCTGTCTGTGCACGAATTGAACAATATATGTGCCGGGACCAGTTGCCGACAGACTTGGAAGAAGCACGACTGATGAGAGCTCGTGCTCCACGAGTATCATTCACGCAGGAAAAAGCTAGCAGTAAAGTTTGTGCTTTATGTAATTCAGCATTAATACACTGTGACAACTAAAGTTGGAACTGTGTCATTGGGGAGACTGGTGTTACGTAACTAAACCGTGGCCACTGAGATCCAAGAGTACTGGAACTATGCAAAGTGAAGAGTGCCTTATTCCGGTCAATTGTTTGTAGTACATTTAAATCTTGGCCTGGCTCTCCTTGCCCATTACATGTTGAGCACACCCACTGTAGCCATGTGTTTTAGAAATTGAAATCGTAAGCGAACTAGGACTAATCAAGTGTTTGACTCAACATGGAGTCAGCTTTGACTCCTCTTACCTAGCACCTCAGGCACTGGAGAAAGCATATGTCACATTCCATCCAGCATGGGCAGGCCCCGGACCCAGTTTCTAGGCAGCTACGTTGGTCATTTTCCTGGCTCTTTCCTTCCTCCTCCGCCGTCTCCTCTCTTCTGCAGCCCGTTTGTCACTTCCTGTGTCCCATCTCCATGCTGTACTGATTTCTCCTTCTATCATTGTATCTGTGTATGACTCTGTTCTCATTGCTGTGATCCTAATCTGGGTGTTTGTCAACTTGTATTTCAAGTAGTGTCCTAACTGAATTCCCCACCTTCACTCACTATTCCTACTACTCTCACATGCCATCACAAGAGGAGTCTTCCTGGAACAGTCTTTGAGTCTTCCTGAATTCTCTCCTTGAAGCTTCCGAGCTCCCTTACTGATTGTAGAATAAAACCCACACTTCTTACCAGGAGGACTTTAAGAGCTTGCATTGTCTGACTTGACTCAACCCATTTTATCACTTGACCCCTTGCCTCAGGAACCCAAGGTTTTAACAAGACAGCCATACTCATTATCTCCCAAATATGCCTGCCTCCTTCTTTACACACATTATTTTCCCAAAAGGCACTTCTGTGTTTATGAATCTTGCCCAGTTTCAAAGACTTATCCCAAAGTCCCAAAGACTTATCCCTGTAAAGTCTATTGTGACTTTCCCAGAAATGAGTTTTCTCTTCTCTGATATTCCACAGGATTTACATTTTATATTTTCCGATTGATCAGCATTACAGATGCTTATCTGTAATGGTAGTTACCATGTATTAGCGCCTCAGTTTTTTTTTTGTTCTTGAAGGGTAGGGACTGAATCTTCTGTGGCACCTAGAATGGTATTTGCCAAAGTGGTAGGCATGAATTGTTTGATTGCTTCATCCAGTATTTTATTGATCTCCAGCTTTCTTCTTTTTTTTTAAATGTTTATTTATTTAGAGAGCAGGGGAGGGGCAGAGAGAGAGGGGGGGAGAGAGAATCGCAAGCAGGCTCTACACTCTCAGCACAGAGGTGGACGTGGTTTCAGTCTCATGAACTGTCAGATCATGACCTGAGCTGAAATCAAGAGTTGGATGCTTAATTGACTGAGCCTCCCAGGTGCCTCTCCAGCTTTCTTCTAAAAGCTGAACTACATGCTGGAAGTAAAACATACCAAGAGGAAACCCGTGATCGCAGAACTCTAGTTGAATGAGGCATACAGAAAGGTAGTCAGACAACTAACTCATGCGGTAGTAAGCTCAGTGAGCTTACTTGTGATGAGTAGCCAATGAGAACCCATGGAGGTCCAGAGGAGGGGTATCAAACCCAGATGAAGGACAATTGGGAATGCTTCCAGAAGAGGTGAGGGTTAAACAGAGTCTAAAAGATAAGTAGGAGTTAGGTAGCTGAGGGGGAGAGAAGGGAAAGAGGGTTCAAGCCAAGGACACAGGGTGGATAAAGCACAAGAGGTTCTCTGCAAACTGAAGAAATGAATGAAAGTCAGTGTAGTGGAGTAAAAGAGAATGAGGTGAGATTTATAAGTGATAAAGCTTCACAAGGAACAGAGGTCCTGTGATGAGAGAGAAATGGATATACTTGATGAATGTTGACAAGGGAGGAGTTCTAGGCCTGGACGTTTGGATGGGTGAAATGGGGGAGCAGCAGTCTGGTTTCTGTTAAGGACCACTTGGTGAATGGAAGTATTGGGGGAAGGTGAGGAGTTCGATTTTGGACCTTTCCAGTTTGAGTCACGTGTGGAATATCTACACGAAGATACATTGTAGTAGACGGTTTGGAACTCAGCAGAAAGCTTTGGTTAGGAAATACCAATTTGGATGACATCACCATCTAACACAGTAAAATCATAGAAACAGCGTGTGTAGAATTAGTAAGGACAAGAGGTTAAGAATAAGCCTTAAAGCATACCAGTACTTAAAAGGCATAGAAATGGAGTCTGCAAAGAATATTTCTGCAATGGTCTGAGAGGAAGGAGCACAAATAGATGAGTGAGATGTGATGGAAACCAAGGGAAAAATGAAATCCATCTATTGGGTTTAGCAACATGGAGCCCGTGAGTGATCTTGGTAAGAGTAGTGTCATGTAGAAGAGAGGTAGGGAGAGGGAAGCACAGTCTGGTCCAAGCTAGATGATAGTGTGTCAAGGCAGTTCTTTTGAAAGGTTGGTCTTAAAAGAGGAGAAGACTTAAAAGAGAGTAGAAGCTGGAGGGAAATGGAGTTGAGGCACTTTTACTGTTCAAGTTGGTAGGAGTCTGATTATGTTAAGAGGCTGATAGGAAGAATTTTAGTTAATTAGGAGGTTGACTAAAAGCTGAATTTAGCCAGAATTTAAAACTCTTCTTAAAATTCTTTACCCCATGTGTCCTTTTATCTTTCTTTATTCTTAATCAGTTAAAGCCCATACTACTAATCACTCTGGTACTTCTCAGTTTCACTGTGGTCTATCCCAAGGAGATTGCATATTCCTATAAAGCAGGATTCAGGCTCTTCTCCTCCCTGATTCTGGGTAGCACTTAGTTCCATGTCTTACGAAGAGAATACCCGTATCAAGAGATGCTTTAAACACTCATTTGTTTCTTTGTTTATTCTTTGAGGAAATAATGTCTGCTGTGTGCCAGGAAATATTCTAGGTGCTGAGGATATAAAAATCACTAAGCTAGACAGATCACTTTTTCCCAAGGACTTTATAGTCTATGGAGACAGTTAACAAACAAGTAATACACTACAAAATCAAGGTAATTATAGGATGCAACAGATACTGAAAAGGACACTGTGATAGATAATAATCCTGAGTGGCTACTTTCAATTCTCTCCCTTGTCAGGGAGAACAACTACAAGCAATTGGAGAGTTAAATGACTTTAGGTGGGAAGAAAAAGATAGTAATAGTCCATTGTTTTCATAGTGTAGTGACTTCTTTGTTGACTGTTACTAAAGTCATCAGGAATATGATGATTATCATGGGCTGTGGGTTTTGGGGATTCTGTTGATTGGTTGTTACTTAGCATTTCAGAAACTACCCACCTCTCCCCATTTTCTCTTTTCCCTTGTAGTAATTTGCCATCTTCCATGTATGAATGGTGGCCAGTGCAGTTCAAGAGACAAATGCCAGTGCCCTCCAAATTTCACAGGGAAGCTTTGTCAGATCCCAGTCCATGGTGCCAGTGTGCCTAAACTTTACCAGCATTCTCAGCAGTCAGGCAAGGCATTGGGAACGCACGTCGTCCACTCTACACATACCTTGCCTCTGACCATGACTAGCCAACAAGGAGTCAAAGGTAAGGTTATTTATTTTCTTTTTGCCCATTCATCAGATGTCTGTTAACCTGCCTGACTCATGTGGAAGCACATATCTGCAGATGGCGGGACTGGTATTGAAACAGAAAGAAGTACGTGATCTGTGGCCTGGGAAATGGTGGCAGGGACAGAATATGGGCTCAGGTATGTGGCTGCAGTACTTTCTAGGCCATAGAGAGTTAGTATCTAGGAAATAAAGTAAAAAGGAGCCCATCCTTTTATGCTGGCTCTTAGCACCAAGAGCTGTTACATTCATGTTTCTGGCAGGGCCTAGGAAATAGAAAGATGAGCAAGGCAGTGTTCAGACTCATATAGGACTAATGAGCTAGTGGATTGCCTAGTACCGGCTGGTAGTTTGTAGTTGAAGAGCGCTTGGTTTTAGTTATAAACAATCAGTTAACCTCACTGGGCTTCAATTTATTCATCTGTAGAGGAAGGTAAAGTAGGTCACTTGGAGCTTAGAAATTCTATGACTAACTCATTCTTTCAAACCTGGCATCTCTTACACATGAACAGTTTTTGAAAAGGGGTCAGAGAAGTGTTAAGGCCTTTAGTCTTTAAAACTTGAATGTTAGTTAGCATCAGAAGATGAAATTTTATTTGGAAGTTGCAGAAAGTAAATACAGATATAAAATATCACGTGTAAGTAGTTTCCATAGTTCAGGAGTCCCACAGGTATGGACATGCCATGACATTCAGGATAAAGGAATTATGCCTTGTGGAACTGTATTTCCTCTTTTGACATAGAAAGGTAAATCTTACAAGTTTGGCAATAGAAACATTGAGAAATGCAAAAGTAAACTCTTGAGCCTTTACTACTGTCCTTTGATAAAGTGTACCCACCTGTGACCACAGGCAGCATGAAGTTTATTTATTTTGAGATGGAGCGAGAGAGCGCGCATGCGTGTGCATGCACAAGCAGGGGAGGGGCAGAGAGGAGAGACAGAATCCCACTAGGCTCTGCACCATCAGCGCAGAGCCCGATGTAGGGCTCAAACACATGAACATCGAGATCATGACCTGAGCTGAGATCAAGAGTTAGATGCCTAACCGACTGAGCCACACAGCGCCCCCCCCCGAATATTCTTGTCTCATGAATGTGTTACTGTGAAAGGTTTTAAGTCTCTTTATACGTCCAGTTTTACTCTTTAAAAGACACAAATCCAGGTTTAATTTGTGTTTTGAGTGTACCCTTTTATTCTCCAGAATTGATGGCTGTGCAGCAAAAATACATACACACTAGGTGTACTATAAAGTTTATGTGGGTGTCTGTATTTGCTCTCATGCTGACTCACTTGTTAATTATTCACGACTAAAATTTTCTCCTAATCTCTTTTAGTGAAATTTCCTCCCAACATAGTCAATATCCATGTGAAACACCCTCCGGAGGCTTCAGTTCAGATACATCAGGTTTCAAGAATTGATGGCCCAACAGGCCAGAAGACAAAAGAAACTCAAGCGGGCCAATCCCAAATCTCTTACCAAGGGCTTCCCGTCCAGAAGACCCAGACCGTACATTCCACGTACTCTCACCAGCAGGTCATTCCCCACGTCTACCCTGTGGCTGCTAAGACGCAGCTTGGCCGGTGCTTCCAGGAAACCATTGGGTCACAGGTAAGCAACATTGCCCCTCCCATTTGGGTGATGCATTGTAGATATGGCATTTTAATAGGAAAGCCAGACTTGGCAAAATGGCTTTCAATAGATGGGGTTGACAAACTGACCCCTGGGCCCATTTTTTGTAAATACAGGTTTATTGGGACATAGCCACATCCATTCATTTACATACTGTCTGTCCTTCCATGCTGTTGGCAACAGTTACATAGTGTTGGTGAGATCATGGGGTCCCCAAATCCTGAAATAAGGCCTGTAAAGCTCTTGACAGAAAAAGTTTGCTGAACTCAGTCTATAATATTAAGTAGTGATCTTCTGGAAATGCTTCCAGAAGTCCATGATTGCCTGTTTATATATTTTTTCACTTAAGGTGATCTGTGAATAAAATAAGTCAGGCATGAGATATGGGATGTGAGATGTATTCTGCAAAGATGTTTGAAAACATTTATGCCTTTTTGCAACAGTTTGTAGGTTGTAGGTACAGAGGAATTTTGACCCCTTTGTGCAGTGATAACTTGGCATCTTCTTTCTGCTAATAAAAATTCGTAACTACCATGGCAATGCAGGAATTGTTTGACGTGCATTTTAATATTGAATTTGCACGTCACTTTAGGCCTATATTTATATCATAAAGTGAGAGAAAGGCTGAGTTTTCTTTAAAACTCACTGTTGAATATACATAGCAAAGACAATATAAATATATTGGTTCCTCTACCCCAACCATGTTGTGCTACTTGCTTTGGGATCACATGATAATGTTGTGGCTTTTTCCTGTGGTTCTGCTCTTGTCATTTCATATGGTTTGGATCCCCCAAGAGAAGAGTCGGTGAGATAAATGTATTATAATTCCTCTGTTGTTACCTGATTATTAGAAAATTAGTGTGTGTGTGAAGTATTTGTAGGTAATAGAGTCCATTGTTACTGCTTTAGAAACCTAGAAAATGCTTTTTAGGTACTAGACAAGTGTATGGTAGGGTTGTAATCTTTCTTCTGGGGCAGTAAAACAAAATTGGTTTATAGACCCAGCTAGAAAAGAGAACCCATGTGAATAGAGTTAAAGGTCTTGGCTAGAGCTATGGCCCCAGCAGTAGGTGCTAGGAGACCAGCTTCCTTATCTGTAAGGTAGAGATAAGAATATGGGGGTTTGTCAAGATGAGACATGTAATGTGTCTGCTTTGCAAATGTTGTAGAACTCTGCAAATATTAGCTCAGAAGGTACTTATCTATCCAGATAGTCAAACTTAAAAATAGAGTAGGTGATTGCTTATGTCCTGTAATTTTAGTAAAGCAAGGAAGGCTTGATCCCCCAAACACCACCTTTGTTGTCTGCCTACAGATACCTGAAATACTCACTGAAGGGAACCTTTTCATTCCTCAGTTGAAGACCAGGTTTAAGCAAATGCTTCTTGGAGAAGGAACATCATCAATTTAAATGTAGCTTAGAAGTAAAGACTGGAGTGCCGTTTGCATTGTTTAGCCATTCCAGCTTAGATTGGTCATGAGAAAGGAAAAGGCAGGTCCTTTTAAAACTCTGTGCCCAGTATCTTTCTCCCTAATTTCCAAGTTGGACACAGAGCCTAAAAAGCAAGAAAATGAGGTATTAACAAACTTACCAGTTTTGTATAATAGTAGGCTGAGGATTGCGAACTAGAAAGGATAAAAACAAACTATTTACTTTGAAGCGTAAGCTGGACAGTACAGTCAAAGCGAGCTGGATAATTGGTAGAGTTCCCCAAATAATTCAAACTCCGTGGAATACTTTTCCCTTATCTGGATACTCTTCTGACTTCTGGTCAGAATGATCCAGACAATGATCTCAGTTCTTAATTTATTTTGCATGTGTAGTCATTAATACCCAGCTTCAAAATAAGACCTGTTTTCAAGAAAACACTCTTACTGAGAAATGTTGCTGCGTGCCTATGATTGTCCAGTAATTTGTGTAATTAGGATGATCGAGACATTAAAAAATACATTTCTGGCAAATAGTCAATAGTATATAAGGCGTGTCCCTACAGAGGTGCTGGAAAATATGTGTGCTTTCTAGCTATAGTTAGTTTGCAAACAAAGCTCCACGAGGTGGTGTAGGTAGATTTTTGAATGAATTGCAGAAACAACTGTGTAAATGCTCCTTCGGTGTGCATTGCGTTGCTTAGTGGGAACACTCTCATTAGCTGCAGATTTTGGCTCTTGAGACTTCGAATGCCTTAGAGTTATCAGTAACTGTGTTTATGTGTTACCATGAGAGGTCACATACGAAACAAATTTGGCAGAAACTGCCTTTGTGTCAATGGCACATTCTAATAGTTAGTAAACTTGGGGTTGAAAGTTGAACATGAGCTATGATCATGTATTTAAATTCAGAGCATCTTTGTATAGTGGAATGTCAGGAATTACTTCAGTGGTAGAGGAAAATGCATGATTGGTTAGGAAGGCAAGCCCCCACAGAAGTGGGGGAGAAGAATTAAAGGAAAGAGAACATGGCAAGAAATGGAGAAGGGAGTGTTAGGAAAGACCAGAGAAGTGAAATAGCTTGGGATTCCTGGCATGCATTTGTACAGGTAACAAGCCCCTTATACCTGAGGCATAGTGTGATATAAATGACTTAGTATCAAGGTAACACTTTCATGAAGCCCCCCTTCACCATGCAGTCAAATTCAGAATTGTTTCAAGTGGGACAACCGACATTATGTGCCTCCTGATGTGACACAGTATGGAGTTTCCACATCATGCTTGAAGTATTCTTGCCAAAAATATTTAACCTGAATCTAATAAAGCCTTTACACCTAACCTATCTAGCTCATAGGCAAAGGGGAAACAAACTAAAAACATCACACACATATCTCCTCCAGCAGACAGATTCATAATGTAGGATATTATAACCTGGCTTCTTCAAAGAAAAAAATCTTCTCATGAGGGAAAACAAGAAAAGCAGAGTGACTTTTCTAGAAAGAGACCAATGAGACCCAATGACAAATGTAACATATGAACCTTAATCAACTCTTAGAAATACACACACACACAACACCCGGCTCCAAAGGATATTGGAGAAATCTAAATAGGGCTGGATATTAGATGATATTCTGGAATTACTATTATTTAGGTAGGATAATGATGTGGGGGTTATGTAGGACCATTCCTTATTCTTGAGAGATGAATGTTAAAAGTTTTAGGGGTAAAACGCCATGATGGTTATGGTTTATTTTCAAATGCATTTCATACACAACTAAGACAAAATTGTAATAGTTGTTGACCCTGAGAGGTAGGTATTCAAGTGACTGTCTCAGAATATGTGAAAGTTTCTTGAGGAAAAGAAAAATGATAACTTACTAGACTTAGAATAATCAAATTTTAAGTTGAACTCGAAAGCTGTAACTTTGATACATTTTATGAATTTTTAGAGAGTAATTTTAAAAGTTTCAACTTAGGAAAGAATGGGGTGGGTGGATGTGGGGATGGTAGACATGAGGAGGCCACGGAAGAGACGTTGGCTTCGGTCCATTTGTGAATTGACCAGGGTCCAATCTAAGAAGTTAACTTGAAAATAAAGATGAATTCCTGAGCTTTTGTAAAGAATCAAGCATCAGGATTTGATTATTGGCTATTGTGGGGGATTTAAAAAAAAAAAAAGGATGTGATAAGTTGGACTGTTCTGAACTTCCTTGCTTCAGAAATCAGATAAATGCTCACAATGATTGATTAACCCTGGGGGAGGGTTGTAAGATGAAGATGAGTAGCTACATCTTTGTTTTAAGCAGCCCCATCCTTGACTGACATCAAGAGTGGTGCGTTCTTGAGTATCAGTCAGGAAGTCTAATGCTGTTTCAGAGATGGAGCGAGACCAGATGAGTGGAGAAGATTCATTGAGCAGCAAATAGCTCTAGTGGTGATAAATTCGTGAGAACAGGGGACATTTCTTTGGCTTGTATTATGAAGAGAAAAGAGCAGGAATAATGGGATTGGGAATTTATAATGTCACACACTTGACAGAGTGTGACAAGATATGGGGGGCGGGTAGAGCTGGGGGAGGAATCAGGCCTATCGTTTTACTGTTGGAGAAAGTGATATTCCATCTTTTAAGTCCTAAAAATAATTTCTTCTTTAGATCACATAGAGTATTGATTTCTGTGTGAATCGAGCTGGATACAGGCATTGCTAAATTCATATTCAAGTATTAAAAGAGTAGAAATTAATAGAATGCATGGTGTGGCTAAGAGGATGGATTTCTTGAATGTAAATCGAATCTGAAGCAGTTAACAAGTCATAATTTTGGCAGTTATCTCTCTGTGCTACCTGAAGTAGATGTGGGGGGGGGTGTTCTCTGTATATATTTGAAAACATTTTGGAAAGTCTACTCACTGTATAGATGAAGTTAGAATTACAATTTCCGATGGTTAAAATTACTAACTATATTTAGGAAAATCTCGTGTTATTTCACATGCTGGAAATGTGAACATTTCCGTGCTAGTTTTCATCTCTAAGGAGAGGCCAAATTTCGGAAAATACCCCCTCAATTTCTTTTTGCATCACAGGGACATTGAATATGTATAATTTTTCTGTTGTACAAGGGTTTCCTTTGTTTTAAGTTGGTTCTCTTAATAGTGACCCAAATTTGAAACTTACTTGGCATTTGAGTGTCTGTTTTACGCAGGTTTTATTTGTTGCCCAGTTGCTGGCAACAAACATTTGCAGTGACCTAATGATGCCAGATGGTATGAAAAGACCCTGTCTGAGAAGTGTTTAGAATCACGAGGTAGGGCTTGGGGTCCAATGTCCATGCTTGGGTCTGCCTTTGCCTGGTTGTGCAATCATGTGCTGTGTTAAATGTGGGAACATGCCCCTTAATTAGACACAGACGCACAAGACGAGACAAAAAATCCAAATTCTTCAAGACCTTCCTTTTGCACATGCCAAAAGAACAGAAAATTCCGCATATAAACACCTGAGTTAACGAAGAACAGAAATACTGGAAAACCTGAAGTAGGTCTAAACAGAAAAGATATTTTTAGTACAGTGCTTTAGCACAGATAAAGATGCTCAAGCAACACCCAAACCTGCTTGCAACCATAAAATGCCCGTAACAGTTAAAAAAACAAAACAAAACAAAACAAAACCGTAAGAAACAAACTCTGTGTTTTCGTTTAAATTCTCTAATATGTATTCGCTACAAAAAAAAAAAATAATCTTATGTGGATTAAGGAGAGAAGAGAGCAGTACTTGTGAAATCCTGAAATTACTGGAAAAGCCTTTATTTCCTTTCCTTCCCGGTCATACAAATAAGAAGAGCAGGAGCAAAACTGAGTTAAGATGACTTGAGAATTATTTGGGGGTCCTCCTAGAGGTTCTAGAAGTTGTTCCAACAGTTCTCTTTAGACAGGAAAAATGGAAACCGGATGGGCCATTGGAGAAAAAGTTTATATAATTGGAGATAGGTCTCCTTTGGCAGATAAATTCCATAACATCCTCAGGCTCTAAATCTTAGTCCTAATACACACACGCGCACACGCGCGCGCGCACACACACACACACACACACACACAATTTTTGAAGGGCCAAACAAATGGACTTGACTTTTGTTTAAAAAAACTTTTTTTAAAGTAACCATCATGGAGAAATTAACAAGAAACTGTGATCTCATCAAAGTGGGAACTCTCCTAATTACACGGCTGAAAGTACTTTTTATCTTTCTTTCTTTTTTTTTTTTTTTAATTTATTTATTTCTTTTGAGAGTGAGAGACAGCGCCAGTGGAGAGAGGGGCAGAGACAGTGAGAGGGAGGGAGGATAAGAATCCCAAGCAGGCTCTGGTTCCATGCTGTCAGCACAGAGCCCAGTCCCTGGCTCACTCGATCTCACCAACCATGAGAACATGACCTGAGCCATAATCAAGAGTCAGGCGCTTAACTGACTGAGCCACCCAGGTGCCCCTGAAAGTACTTTTTTTAAAAAGTCTCGGGGCACCTGGGTGGCTCAATCGGTTAAGCATCCAACTTCGGCCGAGGTCATGTTCTCGCAGTTCGTGAGTTCAAGTTCTGCGTCCAGCTCTGTACTGATAGCTTGGAGCCTAGAACCTGCTTCGGATTCTGTATCTCCCTCTCTATCTCCTCCTCCCCTGTTCATGCTCTGTCTCTCTCTCTCTCTCTTGCAAAAATAAATATTAAAAAAAAAATTTTTAAAGGCTCAATTTTCTGTGACAGGACTTTGAAGAATATTTCTTGGTTTCTACCACACAACAGCCAGTGAGAAAGTAGGGAAGCAGATGCTTGGCCTGTCAGTTCCACAAGGCAGAAAAGATACATATGGATAGATACTGATGTGGATTGATACTACAGACCGACTGTAGACTTTGCAAATCTGTTCACAGTGAGGATGAGAATTCAGGGCTCAATTAAAGGAGCTGGGAGAGTATGTTCTGCTTAGAAACCTCTTCTTTAATTTCTACAAAGTCCCCTCTGCTGTGACCTAAGAGCATTGCGAGGATGAGGCCTAAAAGTAGGGTAAAAGACGTGGTTTAGGATATTCTGACAGGGGTGATGCTAGAGTCATTGTTACACTCTTCACATTGGCTATTTCCCTAAACTGAGTCTACAAGCTACATAAATCGATGAGACTTCTAAAGAAGGAATAACTAGGAGTGCCTGGTTGGCTCAGTAGGTTGAATGTCTGACTTCAGCTCAGGTCATGATCTCCTGGCTTGTTGAGTTCGAGCCCCATCTCAGGCTCTTGGCTGACAGTGCAGAGCCTGCTTCAGATCCTCTGTCCCCCTGTCTCTCTGCTTCTCTCTCTCTCTCTCTCTCTCTCTCTCTCTCTCTCTCAAAAAATAAGTAAAACGTTTAAGAAGGAATAACTATAAGACATTTTACCAAAGACGCTTGGCCTGTCACTTACATATCATCCCTTATGTGGGAAGGAGAACTGGGTCAGCATTGGGTACAGGTGTGTATGTGGCCCTCACCCCTTACCCATTTCCCCAGCCACATGCTTTTGGGGTCAGGTCTGTCCCTGGTGAACTTGGCCTTCATTTTCTTGCAGAAGTACTGCGGGGCAGTGAGTGGGAAAGGCAGGGCCAGGGTTACCAGACATCTGCCTTCTCTGTGAGCAGAGAGCCCCAATGGGGTATGCTGATTGCATTTACTGAAGTTTGGCCTCCTTCAGGTGGAATAAACCATTAACACCAGGCACTTCCTATGACATCTGGGTTTTTCTTCAGTGTCCCACTCAAATACTCCTTTGACATAATCTAAGAAATATTTAATTGAGTGTTAGTGAGTCTGGTTGTCTCCAGTGGCTCTAAAATGGCCACCCTTGCCAAACCTTACCTGTGTCAACTGCGGAGGTATCACCGAAGGTGTCACACACGTGTCAGCGATGGGTGCCTGGAGCTCTCCAGTGTTGGCTGGTCTGGTTCCAGCAGCCTTTGCCAGACAGACTTCGTTCAGGGCCTCTCTTCCTTCGAGTTTAAAAGATCAGTAAAGACCCAAAGGGAGAAGGAGCTGTATGTGAAAGAGAATGTCTGCATGTCTCTGGGCTTCTGCCAGTGGCCAGGGAAACTGCTAGCTTTACTTGGGGAATGTGGGACTAAGACATTAGGATAATCAAAATATAGATTCTTAGAACTGAGGTAGGCCACTCGAGAGAATGGATGATGACCTAGACGCATTACCCTTCCTACTGCCTGATACCGGTCTTTACCTAGGCCAATGTCTGCACCTATGCACGTCAGCTTTGGCTGTTCCCCCACCCTAATCTCTTTAATAGCCAAGTTTATGCTTTCTTGGTCCTCCTCAAGCACCTCCTCTCAGATGTTTTTCATTTTATTGGCAGTGACAGTGCCTTTATCATGACTGGAAATATCAAATTTCCATGTTTTATGCCTCTAGGGCTCACTCAAATAATACCCCTATTAATAATTAGATTCCTGTTTTTGCTGAGGAACAGGCCTTGAGATTAATTATAGGGCAGTTTGGACTGGAAGCATGTTATGTCACTTCTGAATTTGGCAAAGTGATATGATTTTGTGGTCATTCCATTTGAAGATGACAATATGCCGGAAGTAGTTTTAAGAGCCCAAGGTTTGGAGCTCCTCGGTGGCTCAGTTGGTTAAGCGTCTCACTTTGGTTCAGGTCATGGTCGCACAGTTCATGGGTTTGAGCCCCATGTCAAGCTCTCTGCTGTCAGCAGGGAGCCCACTTCAAATCTTCTGTCCCTCTCTCTCTGCCCCTCCCCCACTTACACTCACTGTCTCTTTCAAAAATAAATAAATTAAAATGCCCAAGGTTTGAATTGATGTTTGACTTAGGCTGTATACATTACAAAAATGTTTAAAGACTCAGCTGGTATTCTTGGGTCTGTTGTTTCTTGGCCTTGCCAACATAGTCCCTTAGAATTGAGATTTGCTAAAACAAAGTAGAATCATTCTGGTTTACTTACACACACACACACACACACACACACACACACACACACACACGTACAGAAAAACCAAAATAAACCCCAGTCCTCTGGAATCTGACCCATAAATTTGTGGAGAAAAAGCAACACTGCCCTATGTTGAGAGATGACAATGACTCCATCGCCCTGCCCTGCCCCTTCTCCCACATTGAGGACAGTACAGGTTTCTTTTTCTTTCTCATCCTTCCATTTTTTCTTTCTCCTCTTGTCTTCTTTTGTGAATCAAAAAATTTACATATCAGTGTGTCAAATGGAATATTCTTTTCAGTGAGGCCCTTTTATGAGACTGTGCATTTATTCTAGCAATGGCTGTTGGGCCAACAGATTGGAAATTTCCGTTTCGAAGGGATTTTTCAGAACTAGTTAATGGAGCTGCATGAGAAAATTAGTCTGTCTGTGATCTTGTGCAGCTCCCTCATTTGCTATATTCTCAGTGGCTTGAAGGCTTCCAGGGGTCAGTTCAGCCTCCAGAAAGCAAGGATTTGTACCATTGGATATTTGAAGTAGCATGTCTTCAACCCTGAAAAGAATTCTGAAATCCACGCAGAGGAGTTCTAAATATTTTGAACAAAAACAGCAATGCTTTCAAGATGACACTTTGAAGAGGTCTGGTTTAGAATGTGCAGGCCTTAATGGAGCTGTTAAGAAAATGGTTTGAACATTCTGTGGCTTAGGGGCAGGCATCCTGGTAAGATGCTGTGTTTTTATAAAACTGATAGCTGATAGAGAACACTGACATTTATGACCTTACTTGACCTTTAAAATAGGGAAAAGTTGGTATTCTTGTCTCACATTTACTTATGTGAAGCCTGAGACTCAGAGATGGAGGTGATGTTTCCATGTCCATAATCTTTTTCCGTTTTTGCAAGCTCCCTGTCTCTCTGGCCCTCAGTTTTTTTTTTTTTTTTTTGTTTGTTTTTTTGTGTGTTTTTTTTTCATTTTTCAAATAACTGGTTTGCCTGAGAAGACTACCAAGGCCACTTTTAGCCCTGCAGTCCTCTGACTGGTAAGTTTGACATCTTTCTTCTTTTCCATCTTATGTGCCACCAATAGTTACATATGCACAGGGCCTATGGACAGAGCAAACTGCACAAAAATGAGATACGTCAAGACCTACTAGGGACGCTTGGGTGGCTCAGTCGGTTAAGTGTCTGACTCTTGATTTCATCTCAGGTCGTGATCTCACGGTTCATGATTTCAAGCCCCATATTGGGCTCTGAGCTGACAATCCCTGCTTGGGATTCTCTGTCTCTCCCTCTCTGCCCCTCCCCTGCTTGCCCTCTCGTGCTCTCTAAATAAAGAAACTTTAAAAAAAAAAAAGGACCTACAGTGATTTCTCAAATCCAGCCTGTATTGGTACCTCCAAAAAGTCTTCTGAAGTCCTTCACCCACATGTACTGTCTTCTGTCTGAACTCTACTTACTGCATTTGGAATCCAGTCAGACCATTTTGAATTTAATTATCTCAAAATTGTTGATTATGAACCTCTTTTCCCCACAAGGCTATGCTTTTCATGAGGGCAGGGCCATTTAGGAATTGAGCTCAGTGCTGGCGGCAGAATAGATTGTGCTGTAGTAATAAATTAACATGACAAAAGCTTGCATTTTGCTTGTGCTAGGTGTGTAAGGGGTAAGCCAGGAGCTCTGTGCCATCGCTCTCTGTCAGGCTGATGGGTTTCCACTGTGTTAAGACTGTGCTATCTGGAATATGTGGCCTCTTTAATTCCTATAGCAGGGGGAGAGAGGTGCTGCAAGGGACATTGCTTTTCCCACAACCCTTGTTCAGAGTGAGTCACTTGGCCCCGCCTGTCAGGGCTATGGACTCCATCGTGGCCCTCCCAAAACATATGTTGAAACCTTAATCTCCAGTGTGACTATATTTGGAGATAGAGTCAATAAGGAGGTAATTAAGATGAAATGAGTTTGTAAGGGTGGGGCCTTGATGTGATAGGATTTGTGTCCGTCTAAGAAGTGACCCCTGAGAGCTCACTCTCTCTGCCCTGTGTGGACACAGCAAGATGGCAGCGTCCTGCAAGCCAGGAAGAAAGACCTCACTAGAGCTGACGGTGATGGTGCTCTGATCTTGCATTTTAAGCAGAACGGAGAGAAAATGGATGTCTGTTCTTCAAGCCCCCCGGTCTGTGATATTTTGTTACAGTAGTCGGAGCTGACCGATGCAGTTAGGAAGCTGGCACATGCCGGGAAGCTGGGACAAGTGGTTCTTTGGTGAGCAGTGAATGTTCCTGCCACAAGTGGCAGAATGTGGTCAAGACAGACCTGGTTTCCTGCTCCCGGGGAACTCAAGAAACCTATTAATATGATTTGTGGCGTTCGGTTTTTCTACACTATTTGCAACCAAACCACAGGTAATTATTAGTGTTGAGTTCTGTGTACTTGGATAAAACACAGAAAAACTGAAAGCTTAACCAGATGAGGCACGTGTTGCAATTTACACAGCGGTATGAGGCCTGAAATGTTTTTTGTTCCTTGCAGTATCTCTACGTAGAAAAGAAAAGGAAAGAAAAGAAAAGAAACTGAGAAGCACCGGAGCTTAATATAGAAAATTTCCTTCAATACAGTTGTAGAAATAAGCATTGGGGAAAGAAGCCTTTATGTTCATCATTTTGGGAGTGATCCAGTTGCCATAGTAATAACAACCCTGCCTGTATGCCCATCTTGATTTCCTCCTGAGCATGAGTCTGTCTTTTTAGTCACATCCTCGGTAATGGAACTTTGAATAAATTTCATGTTCTCACCATCTAATGCTAGGATTTATGATGTGATTTGTGTTGTTTTGCTGTAAGGACAGGGTAACGGGAATTATGATGTCAGAATATAATCATGACAATACTTATTCTTTTTACGGTGTAAAAATAGCAACACACATATATCACAACTGATGAAATGCTTATTAAATCATTGTAGAGATGGAGAAAATAGCCCAAATTTAATTGTTTCTTTAGAAAAGATGTCAAGTAGAATCGTAAGTTTCATGCTTAAGAATTTTTTTTCCCCTTTGTATGTTACTTTTTAAAACCATTTTTGCCTTAGCGTAACTTTTAAAATATCATTTCATAAACTAAAGTAGTTGTCTGGAATTCCTTGAAGCCTATGGTTTGGCTTCAGCGGGCTTTAAACAAATACACTGTCAGAAATCAACGTGGATACGTTTCCAGCAGTTAATGCCCTAGTCATAGTAGATATTTTGTAAAATCAATAGCCTGAAATATCAGAGGATTATGGTTGTATCAGATACCCCAAATGCCTAACATTGTTTTAATTACTCTAATAAAAGAAAGCTGGGTGGATTAAAAAAAAAAAAAGCAAAAAAAAACCTTGCTTATAAAGAATGTTCTGCTCAAGCCAAAGCAAATTTTTTACAAGTTCTTTAAAAAATCTGGAAGTATTTAAGCGCTTTCCTCTTCTTATGAGACAATGCCTGTTACCCCGCCAGTGCTGTGTCGTACAATATTCCCCTTTATGACAACAGGCCTTAGGACAAGTTGATCAAATATGTTGCTCTAGTTGCATTAATGATAGGCTTAGATATTTGGACCCTCTTTCTTACTGGCGCATAGAAATAAACATATTTAATGTTCTAGTGCATGGACATTGAAGAGCTCTCCTGAGGTTTTCCAGTTTAGTTTGGAGCCATGGTTGGCCCAGAGGCCATAAGAACACCGTTTTAGTCAGAAGACGGACAGAAGTCACTTTGCCGGAGTGGAGATATGTTTATATCATAGCGAAAAGATTGATGATAGGAATAAAGAGCTGTGATAGAAGTTTGGATTCATCCACCCCATTGTGTGTACTTGGAACTTTTCCCATAAGGGACCTCATTCTGGTTCTTATGAAAAGAAGTCCAAGATTTCCAAAAAAGGGATTCCCATTCTTCAACCAGATATAGAGTACTGAGGGTATAGCTTCTGTTTGCCAGAAAACCTCAGTTTGTACCAGAATGTTGGGATAAATTTTTCTGGGTCTGGGTGGGGGTGAACGTGTCAAATGCATGCTTGGAGTAATTTATGGGACACCATGCCGTGTAGGTTGATCAATCACAATGTGACCTTACAATGGGTCCCAGCTCAGGATAGGCAAAATTTGCATTTCCATGACCATCTTGAATAATTTCTGATAGTTTGCCTATTTGATAATCATATATGATTCATTATAATTAATCTAGAAAGTGGCTGTTGAAAAGCCATGACTGTTTTCAGGAAGATAGAGCTGCTTTTTTGTGAGCACTGATTAGCAGAAAAGGGGTGAGCTGGGAGGGTAGGGTCAAGAAGAGGAGGCCCATCCTAGTATCACTGATCACACTGATCTAGGTAAGGGTGTGATGCTAGGCCTAGGAAGTCTGCATCATCATGGAATGTACTGTATCAGTCCGGCAGGCAGGAGACATTTAAGGAACCTTGCCCTTTATAGGATTTCCCTGACACAGGAAACCATTCCACTTACAACCTCCAGTTATCTTCTACCCCTGCACTGGAGCCTTTGTAAAATCATAGAATTTAGGCACATCAATGAGTATTAGTAATTAGTCTGTACTTAAAACTTTATTGATGAGGAAGCTAAAGTCTAGAGAAGTGAATTAGTTGCTTCACATCTCGTATCTCTGGTTGGTGAGGACTGAAACTGAGCCTTTCTGGTTGCTACTCCAGTGTTCTTTCTACTATTCCATCCTGGCTTAGCCCATCTCTTGTGGTCCCGGGGTGTTCACAAGGAACCATTGCTGTCTGTGTAAGTAGGCTCAGGCTGCCATAGCAAAATACCATAGTCTGGGTAGCTTAAGCTATCCAAACTTACTTTCTGCAGTTTGGGAGATAGGAAATCTGAGATCAGGGTGCTCACAGATTAAGTTCCTGGTGGAACTCTTTTCCTGTTTTCAGACACCCACTTTCTTGATGTGCTCACATGACAGAGAGAGAGAGAGAGAAAGAGAGAGAGAGAGAGTGAGAGTGTGTGTGTCCCCGTCAGTCAGTCAGTGGTTTATGCTGTGGTCTTTATTCCCTTCCTTGTAAGTACACTAATCCCACCCGGGAGCCACACTCTTATGACTTCATCTAAACCTAATTACTTCCCAAAGGCCCTGCTCTCTTTACCATCACGTTCGAGGTCAATGCTTCAACATAGGGATTTGGGGGATGAGGCACACATTCCGTCTGTAACACTAGCTTAGCGTGAAAAGACAGCTGTGTTTCCTGGGACCTGTCTTAGTGAGTACCACGTTCTGCAGGGTTTTATGATTAAGCCATGGCTGCTCGTGGGCAAGAGGTGCAGAGTGGGCTCTGTTATTTTTGCTTCGTGGACTTGGTCTTCTTACCAAGACGTGGTGGGTGACCAAAAAGATCTGGATGTCCCCAAAGTGAAATTTGCTGCTTGAACATTGATATTAACTGGTTGAATTATTGTCATTCAGTGACATCACGTTGTGTTTCTCGAGGAGAATTAAAATGAAATCCACATGATTACACATCTTTCCACAGCATTAATTCTCTGAGCACTTTTCACTAGCCTGAGCACTTTTGTGAAAACCTGAACATTTTTAGGAAAAGCATAATACCTTCTTTTTCTTTTTTTTTTTTTAATTTTTTTTTTTCAACGTTTATTTATTTTTGCGACAGAGAGAGACAGAGCATGAACGGGCGAGGGGCAGAGAGAGAGGGAGACACAGAATCGGAAACAGGCTCCAGGCTCTGAGCCATCAGCCCAGAGCCCGACGCGGGGCTCGAACTCACGGAGCGCGAGATCGTGACCTGGCTGAAGTCGGACGCTTAACCGACTGCGCCACCCAGGCGCCCCTACCTTCTTTTTCTTTTCATATTTCTTAAAAAAATTTTTAAAGTGTTTATTTATTTTTGGGAGAGAGAGAGAGAGAGACAGAGTATGAGCAGAGGAGGGGCAGAGAAAGAAGGAGACACAGAATGTCAGGCTCCAGGCCTGAGCTGTCAGCACAGACCCCAATGTGGAACTCAAACCCATGGACCACGAGATTATGACCTGAGCCAAAGTCAAATGCTCAACTGACGCTACCCAGGTGCCCCTCTTTTCATATTTCTATATCTAAATTACTTCATGTATCCTTTCTTGACAAATTGAATCTGGCATGTGGGATACTGAATAATTGTTGGGTTACTTAGTCCTTTGTTAAATAAACCCAAGTTTCTAGGTGAGGGGCCTGGGCAAAAGGGTCTAATATTGATTGTGAGCCTGGTACATGTTGGCTATCTGACTGTCTTATACGTATTGTCTCAGTCCTCTTGAGAGCTCTCTGGAAATGGGCATTTTTAGTTACGTTTTATAGAGTTTGAATGTTTTGCCCATAGTAAAATACATGGTTAATTGGTAAAGTGAGGACCCGTCTTGATCCAACATCAGAAGATATGCTCTTACCATTTACTCAGTTATGGGTCATCTTTATTACACTACTTCTCATTTGGTCCACAGGGAAGGTGATTGTGTGGAAAGATCAGTTTCACATTCAGATAGCCCTGATTCTAATGGACCTGGAGATGCCTGGGTATTTGCTTTGTGGTAGGACATCTTTTGTTGGGGATAGCATTTGTTGGGGAGAGATCTGGTTCTGTGCTTAACTTAAAACCTCCCTTCTACTCTTTCTTTGAGGAGTAGTATAGCTAATGGGCTTTTAATAATTAGCCAATTTTGGGTTTTTTGGTCCTCTGATAACTGTTCATGTTGACCTTAAATGTAATTTCTTCATTTTTTTCCCCCATAAATGATATACTCTTTGCTTTTAATTCTCTTTTACTCTTGAGAGGAAGTATCAGATGTGGAAAACTGTACTTTCATAAAAACAATCTTTTCCCCCTTTTTCTTCCTCTTTATCAATATTTCTGTGTTTGCCATTACTTCAAAGATGCCAAATATTTCAGTGGACACCATCCAAAACATTTTGCTTTGGGAAAATGAACTATGCTGTTTCCTTTTCCCTCTCTCCTGATTAATTTTGCTATCTAACTACAAATGAAATCCCCGATTTGGAAAACTCTCCATGGCTTAGCTCTACCTCATTCTCTGACTTTCCCCACCCACTGTCTCTGTTCCTTCGTCCTTGGCCTGCCTTCCTCTGCCCTTCGCCTCCCACCCACCTGTGCCTGGGTCCTCTCCCAGTTGGTGGTCAGTCTTGGGCTTAGCCAGCGCTGTTCCATCTCTTTGGAATCTGGCTCTCCAGTCCAGCCGTTGAGTCACCGCCTGTTTGAGCCCCTGCCCGACACAGCCCTGCAGCACTCTTGCAGGAGCTGCAGTGAGTCAGCCTTCTCTGTTCTTTCATGTTTTACTTCAGTGAATCTTAAAAATCTGCATTACTTTAACATTTTAAGTTCTGTTTGTGTCTTTGGCTCCAGTGCCTTTTTCTCTTTGAGGAAACGTTCTTTGTTTAAACTCAGTACTTTATGCATCAGTATGCAATGGTTCCTGATAACAAAGTAAAATGAGTTCTATAGATGTAATAGGGGTAATTCTTAAGAGTATTTTGATATTATTGTTTTTAAATGTCTTAAAATTTTTTTAAGTTTATTTTGAGAGAGCGAGCAAGCACAAGTCGGGGAGGGGCGAGAGAGAAGGGAGAGAAAGAATCCCAAGCAGGTTCCGCACTGTCAGCAAGGAGCCCGATGCAGGGCTCAGACTCACGAACCTTGAGATCATGACCTGAGTCAAAACCAAGAGTCAGATGCTGAACTGACTGAGCCACCCAGGTGCCCCTTAAATGTCTTTCTTTAATAGGAAGGCTAAGTAGTGGCCCTGACATGGTGGCCATCTTTGTGGAGTGGCCCTTTTACTACTGAAATATCTGAACGCCTTTAACAAATTTATGATAACAGGCTAACACATGGTCAGCATTTGAACATTTTATGGGTTGTACTCACACGAGACTCAGCTGAGAGGGCAGATGGGGATCCAGCCGATGCTCTGTTTACTGAGCGCTGTGTCCTGATGCAGACCACATCTTAAGGGTCACATTTTTCTAATCCCCATAGAGGGGCAGAAGGGATAGGGCGGCCCTTTTTGGACATGCATCGTTTGATCTCACCACAGTCCTTTGTAGTTGGGATTATTGTCCCACTGTCCCATTACCAGCCCAGAGAGGCTGGACAATCTGGTGGACATCTCTACTCACAAGAGAGTAGGAATTTAGCCAGGTTTACTGACTACAGCCCAGCACTCTCTTCTTTTACTCCCTACTGGACCTTCCTAACCCAGAACCTGGCACAACACAGCCAACACTCTTAGAACGAGGATATTATAGGTACTAGTAATTTTAACATGGGAAAATGAGATCTTATGAAACCACACTCCAATATTTATCATAATCTCTTTAAATTATTGTTCATCTCTAGAACATTTCCAGTGGTGAGTTTTTAGGTGACAAAAATTATGGGCCTTGGTTGCCAAATGCTAAGTTTTGAACTGTCATTCCTGCTCATATATTTATAGGGGGATGTAAAAAATGCAATCACAGCTTAACTTGAATGTCAGGAAAGCGCCACGGTAGTACCTCAAAACTGAGTTGAAGTCAGAAGTGTTCTCAACTAGGTCAAGATTCTAAAAAGTACATGATCCCACAATCTGTTTATTCTTAGCAACTAATTTAAAAATTAAAGGTTTTTGCACCATTGCTTGCAATAATTTTGTGTTGTAAAAGTTAAAACATGGGTATTCATGGAATAATCGTAATGATTCTTGCATAGCTTTACTTTCTCGGACGTTCTAGTAACACAGGAAGGTAGGAAAGGTCAGTGAATTATTTTCTTGCACTCACTCTTCTAAGAACCATGGTCAGTGCACTGGTGAAGTGGGGCTGGTAGTAGGTCTGTTTGTTCTTCTCTTTTCTGTCTTGTTTGCATAAGTCTCGTAGAAGGAAGCTCTGCCTGCGGTGAGCGTCTCTGGAGCTACTGATATGAGGAAGGAGGTGAGACAGAAGAGATGGTTAGGAGTGCACCCACCCAGACACACTCCTGAGGTAGACATGAGAGCAACAGAAGTCCTCCAGGTTGGCTTTAGTGTCTAGTAATTTGTATTTCCTAAATCACGTCGTACGACCTGTCAGTATGTATCGAACACAGAACCCTCGCCCTGGCAGAAACCATTGAAGCCATCTGCTTTGAATCCTGGGCATTCCTGGCAGATGGTCCTCCAGCTTCTGCTCCCAGTGAAGATGTCAGCATCTTCTGTTGTTGAGGAGCATTTGCTGTTGAAAAGGTTTCCTCCTGAATGACATAAGTCCGCTCTTTAGTCCTACTAATACCTTCATCACGCAGCTAGCCTTCTTTAACATATCTGTACTGTGCCATCACGGTCGGACATAGTCTTACTCTCCTTTCTTCACTGGATGCCCACAGGACCTGGTTGCCAGACCCGGCATTGTTCTGCTTGCTTGCTCTAGGTGGGTTGTGCATTTGCTGAATGCTGGCATGGACGTGTGGACTTCTGTGTCCCCCCAGTGTGCAACCTGAGGTGGTGAGCTTTTTGAGGAGCTGCAGCTCGATGCTCATTTGACAGGATAGATTTTTCTTTCTGGCTTGAAATGGCTAAATATTGGTTGTAAATTTTTTAGCACGTTTCTTCTGGATTCCTCACACATAAGATACGCCTTGAAATGAGAGACGGGCTTTCTCTGAAAATGTGGTGAGTGAGTCACATAGGAGAAATTCCATTTGTGTTTTTCACTTGTAAAAATCACCTCAGTCTGGGCATGAAAACGCAGTTCGGCAGAGCCAGTCATGGGTCCTTGGGATGGTGTCTCACGAAGAAGCAGAGTCTACCACTCTAAGAGAAGAACATTCTGAATGCAAACCTCATCCTATTCTACGTAATTCTCTCCAATGTGACCTTCACTGTGGAGGAGAGAGCATCCGCTTCCTCCTTCTTTTCCTCTAGGCGCTTCCTCCATCCAAATAAGACCTCACAGTGTTGGGTAGTCTCCTGTGTGACAGCCTTGCCTGTGGCCTCAAAGGTCTCTCAGGCCTTGTTTCTGGCTCACGTTGAAGCCTCTTCATAATTAACTACCTCAAGAGGCATGTGTGAGACTTTGTGCCTTGCTGTAAGCCTGACTTCATCCCTTGCAGCCTGTTATTATCCTGTGTAGACCCAATTTTGAGAGGAACACACGGTTTTGTGGTACCACCTACACCGTCATTTATTTAATCGATTTGGATGGTTTGTGCTGCTTTTGGCTGTGGACCTGCAAAAACAAAGCCATGGGATAAAGCAGCCCGAATCCTGTAATGAAAACCTCGTACCTTTTCTGAAGCCTGTTAGAGAGAAAGAGAGGAGAGAGAGAGAGAGGGAATTTATTTTTACCCTACCAAATAAAACATTCTAGGAATCTGAGGTGAAAATTGGATTTTAACTGCTGCTAAAATTTTGCGCATATAAAATCAGCAAGTGCTGAAAGTTCTGCCTGATTAAAGGGAAGAGCCTGGAGAGTCTGGTGCAAGAATGATCCATATCCGAAGCACACTGGTGTCTCACATAAACCTCTTTGATAAAACTGGAAATAAACATTTCTGGATGTAAGCTTCCTGTGACTGAGCTGAAGGAGTCTGGAAACTACCCGAATCCAGTCATGGTTGCTTCTCTTCTGTCATGTTCTCCTTTGTTGGAGTGTTCACTCCACCCTCCCCGCCCCCCTTCCCGCCTCCCCCCCCCCCCCCACTGCCATCTCCCTGCCCTTCCCTCACCCCAACCCCCATCATTGACTGCTGTTGAGAGCACATAACATCCTGTTGAAATCCCTAAAAAACCACAGAAGCCTGAGGACTTGAACACTATCATTCCCTGTGCCAGGCCTTCCCTGGTTTGGTTTTACAATTCGAACAAGTAGTCACTTAGAGCCTTAGAGTCACTTAGAGCAGAATGCTATCTGCCTGGACCCAGAAGTCTGCTGAGTGAATGGTGTCTGCGATCCACTGCCCTTCTGAGGGCCGCCACCTGCCCGGACGTTCTTGTCACCATGTTGTGCTCAACCAGCCTGGGTGCAACTGCTAACTTTTCTTGGTCTGCAGAGAGCCACTGCTTGGTGGCCTGTAGCTAGGTTGTTTGATAGTTCCTTAGATTGCTTGCACCTTCCATCCCTCAGAAGTGATCGAGCATGGGCACTGCGTACTGGGGTATAAAGAGACGTAATATACATCTGTGTTTAATTCACAAGCATAGCGGAGGCAGTGGAGCCGTGTGGGATGTGCTGTGGGGTATGGAGAGAGGAGGCGCTCGCTGAAACTGAGGAGACTGGATGCTTCATGGTGCCGGTTCTTCAGAGCTGTGGGTCACGGTAAAGGTTCTCCAGCCATGGTGCCGGTTCTTCAGAGCTGTGGGTCACGGTAAAGGTTCTCCAGCCAAAGGGAAAAGGATGGCTATAGGGTATATGCCAAGGAAAGGAAACTGCTCTTGGAAAGACATTTGTTCATAAAATAAACAATCTTTTAGGGTGTCTGAAGGCTAGATGTGGGGAGGTACAGGGGGACACAGAGAAAGTTGTATGCTCTGAGGCAGGGTAGGGAGGACCCTTGTGTACCATCCCAGGGAGTTTGCAATCTTCAGACTGTGGGAGTCATTTAGGGGTTTGAATCAGTAGAGTGATGTCATCAGATTCGTTTTCAGAAAAATGACACTGGAACCCGTCGGGAGGACTTTTTAGAGGTTGAGGCAGAGGAAGGCAGAGTAACTTCTCAGATGCGGGGTCTGGGCTTAGCCTGCAGAGTATCGGTGGAGAGCCAGGTTGCCCTTCTTGCCTGAGTGGCCTCAGAATGGGTACAGAGAGTAGGATCTGTTTGCCTTGGCCCTTCCTGACCCCATTGGGTTGGTCTGACTTCCAACCCTTGCCTCTCAGGCTCTTCAGACATCGTGTGATTAACCAGGAGATGAGATGCGTCTTTATATTTGACAACTCTAGCCCTGCTCTTCTACCTACTGTCCTTGCTGAAACCTGCCAGCACCTTTCTTGCTTGGCTGACCTCCCTGGGTCAGACCACTTGGCTGTCTGGAGCTTTCATCTCTGCCAAAGCTGATCTGGCACAGCCAATGATCATTTCTCGTACTGTCCTTTCCTGCCAAGGCTTGGTATTATAGGAAGCCCCGAAGACTCTTGTAGATGGGACCTGTGCCATATTTTCCGCGTTTGCACACATGCCACACCCTCAGAGCTCTGCTTCCCAATGATCCACACCAGAGGTTCCAACAGACAGTTAAACTAAATTTTAAAAGTTTATGTTGAACTTTGAGTTGAGGTTCTTCTCAAAGGAAAATCAAGCGGGGGGTGGGGGTGGGGGAGGTAGCATTGGAAATAGGCATTTTATAAAGTGCTCTGAGCAGTGACAGATTCTCGTAAGACTCTAAAATGCCAAGAAGCTCTTAGAAATATGCTTGTTCATTAGTGTTGTATGGATTCTGTTCTGGTGTTTTGGTTCAAAGTTTGAGTTTTTTTGTGTGTGTTTTTTTTTTTTTTCTTTTCCCCTCTCTAATTGTGTCGATAAGAAGGGAACTGTTTTATAATGTGACGGTGAAGCACAGCAGTGTTCTAGAGCTGGGACATCCTGCACTCAATTAACCTTCGAATTTCACATCTCATCACTGCAGTGTGGCAAGGCGCTCCCTGGCCTTTCGAAGCAGGAGGATTGCTGTGGAACTGTGGGTACCTCGTGGGGCTTTAACAAATGCCAGAAATGCCCCAAGAAGCCGTGTAAGTGACGTTTCATTATTCCTTTGAAGGTTAATGTAGCGTATCGCTTTCCTTACGATAACTGTTCATTGGTGAGACAGCCTTCGACTTTCAAAGAACTCTTAGAGAATTGTAGAACATAGTGCTGCAATTTGCACGTCCGGAAACCTTGCTGCTGGTCCACGAAAGCTTTACTGTCAATTCTGTGTTGTAAAAAGCAGGTATCAGTTGCCTTCTCCAGTTTGATCACTTATTTCTAAAAAAACATTTTAAGAAAGCAGTAAGCTAAACGAGGTTCTTTTTCCTCAGGCAAAGAGAAAAGAAGCTGTCTTTAAAATTCATAAGTGTTTCGGGCGCCTGGGTGGCTCAGTCGGTTAAGCGGCCGACTTCAGCTCAGGTCATGATCTCGCGGTCCATGAATTCGAGCCCCGCGTCGGGCTCTGTGCTGACAGCTCAGAGCCTGGAGCCTGTTTCAGATTCTGTGTCTCCCGCTCTGTAACCCTCCCCCGTTCATGCTCTGTCTCTCTCTGTCTCAAAAATAAATAAACGTTAAAAAAAAAATTAAAATTCGTGTTTCAAAAACTGACAAAAAATTAATGAAGCTGCTGTTCCTTAGGTTAAATTCCTTAAGTGAAATTTTTATCAATTTTTATCAAAACTTTTATCAATAGCCACAACAGCCATTTGGTATACCATAAATGTTCAGATTTCACTGAAAAAAGGCTAAAATGGAGAAATGATTGGTTGCTGATCTGGACAAGACAGGTCTACAGTCTCTAGAACACAGTACTTTCCCTGCCTTTTCTTAGTCACCACTTTTATACCATCACAGTTCTCTGTGACATGAATCTACACTGATACCCCATCTTCTGGTTAGTCTATAAATCGTAGTTTTTAGAACCTATTGATTTGAATAAATCCAGGTTTATGTCCCTCTGTTACTTTTTTCCCAATTATGCCAGTATTTTTAGTTAAAAAAATTTTTTTAATGTGTATTTATTTTTGAGAGAGAGAGAGAGAGAGCGAGAGAGAGAGAGAGAGAGAGAGCGAGAGAGTGCGCACACACAGGGGAGGGACAGAGAGAAAGGGAGACCCAGAATCTGAAGCAGGCTTCAGGCTCCAAGCTGTTAGCACAGAGCCCGACACAGGGCTCAAACTCATGAATGGTGAGATCATGACCTGACCGGAGTCAGATGTTTAACCAACTGAGCCACCCAGGTGCCCCTATTTTTAGTTTTTGAACGTAGCATTAACTTTGGCTGATTTCTAATAGAGATTTTTTTGAAAGACAGAAGTAACTTGTTTTTTGTAATACACTTAACTCATCACATTTTCCCCAAGAAAGCAAGTGATATTTTTCCTCCATTATCTTCCTTTGCCTGCTGTAACTGAAGATTTTTATAGTAGGTTTTTATACTTCATGTTGCAAGAAATTTCTCATTTGCTTCAATTGGATAATTTTTATTTACTCTTCTTAAGTTGATTTGATATTCTCATCTGCCTTTCACACCTATGTTCAGTCTAGAATCTGTCATCTTGGAATCACTGCTCTACAGGTGTGACTTATGTACTATTTGTTCTATGATCATTATAATTGGTTACAAATAATTGTCTCATTGTCTCTCATTTGGACCTCCTTGTCTCTGAAACTTACCTGTTCTCTAAATCTTTTGATGCCTAAACTTTTGTTTATTTCATTGATACTGCTTCTGTTTTCTTTTCTTTTGGAGGACTAACTTGTGAAAACACCCACTAAAGTTTCCAGTAAATAATGAATTCTTTATTTAGGGAATGAATCAAATAAATGAGACCTTCATTACTAAGAATGTCCCCTGTGGACTTTCTATGCTGATTTGATAATGATTGGTAATGTGGATTTCCAGCAAGTGGGCTGAGTGTGATAGTTCCTCCTCACTGAAAGATCCATGTGCCAAAATGATTCTGGCAACGTGACCAAAGGGATATCCAGGAGAGATATGGTATGATTTAAAAGAGCATGGAGTTTGGAGCTAGGTAGACTTGAGTTTGATTCCCAGCTTGAGTTGTTTGCTGTTGTCTTATGAGGCAAGTGTCTATATCTAAAATGTTGAAAAAAGATTACTTTTTTTTTTTAGATGTTTACTTTTGAGGGGGTGGGGGGGGGAGGGAGACAGAGGGAGAGAACACAAGCAGCGGAGGAGCAGAGAGAGATTGAGAGAAAGAGACATGACACAGAATCCCAAGCAGGCTCCATGCTGTCAGCACAGAGCCCAATGCAGGCTCAAACTCATTAATTGTGAGATCGTGACCTGAGCTGAAATCAAGAGTCAGACGATTAACTGACCAAGCCACCAAGGCGCCCCAACTTTTTATTTTTTTTCATGGCCTTTCCCTCACGTACTGTGTAAGTTTGTCTGTGGGAACATTGTGAAGGGGGCGGTGTGTTTCCCACCTCTAAGTCTAAGGACTTCAGAAAGAGAAGTTCAGTTCTTACAGCTTCATTCTGGGGCCAAGTTCATGTTCTGTCATACTTGTTGCATCTTCTCTCTTATGTTATGCCTTTTTCTTATCTCTCCTTCTCTCTGTGTCTTTTGCTTAACTGCTTCTCTTTCCTCCATTTTTCCCAGCCCCAAAGTTGCAAGATAGGGACAGAAGTTAGGGGTACAGAGAATCTTCCATTCTTGTTGTTTTTTTAATCCCTGACTTCTACTCCTGACTTTGTGTTGTTTTTACTTACAGTTGTGTTATCTGAGGATAAATTCCCTGCTTTAAATGGTCTTGTTAACTCTCCATTTTAGTGTTAGTAATAATTTAAGCTAAATATGAAAGTACAAAGTTGCTATTACTTCTTACTAAATGCTGATGAAAATAAATTCATAGGTTGGCTCAAGTAGTGTATAAAATTGAAGAGATTGATTTCATTTCAGGAAGGGCAATGTGGATTATGACTGAAGTAAACCATTAACATCTTGACATTTACTTTGTGCTGTCCTAAGTGACTCACTCCCAAGAAACACACTCAGGGTCACATTCTTCCTGTGTCATTTAAAAACTTTCCTTTCCTTGGTTGGTACTACTCTCTAAATCATATTCATTTTGGAAGGCAGCAGACTTTCCTTGGCTTTATATGCTATGGTTTTGTGTTCCATGCCTTCCCCCCACCTTTTTTTTTCACTTTAAAGTAGTTCAAACTTCAGTGTTCCAATGACTTTTGTTTAATGTTTGAAGTTTTTGTTTAGCCGCATACAGAAAGACCTTTCATTGTTGTTTAGTTTTTACTGCAAAAACTTAATTTTAAATCTGTAAACGATTTCATTAAATACCCTGTAATCTATTAAAAATGTACTTAGCATGAACAAGTCACTTGTCCTTTAGAAGTTTTTAGAAGAAAATTTAGAATCTGAAACATCGAATCCTAAGCTGAGGGAGACCTGAAGAGATCATCTGGTCTGGCTCTCTGCCTTGAGCTTGATGACTGTGGAAACTTTTAAAACAAGATACCGTCTCTTTTGCCTTTGAACAGTTCACAGACAGAGATCCCAGAATCTGTGTAGGCAGCCAGGGTCTTCATTCTGTGGGACAAGACTAGCTGTGTGGCCAAGGAGCTTGAATTGGGGTGATTCCCCATATGCCAATTTCTGCCCTCCTATAACTCGCTATTCCAAGACTGCTCACTGTAACCTTTTCCTAGCTTTTAGAAAGATCTGAAGAGATGGGACATATGACAAAGAAAGGAAGTGAAGGAGGAGAGAGGAACACCACTCGTACATATTCACCCTGTTCCATTAGTGGTGAGAATAAACAGCATGTGTTAGGGGCAAAATAATTTTATTTTCCAAAAGAAAATTTCCTTTTTATTTTGAATTTTCCCTCTTTACTCTTTGTTCAGGTCTTTATAGTGTTCTAACCATCCATCCTGTTTTGATTATTGCCCTTTATCTGTTGTTCATGATCGTAATGAAAGACTACCTTATGGCAGGAAATAATGGCATCTGTTATCTTGTGAGTGGTTTTTGTCAGGCACTGTGGTAGGCATCTGTATAAATTATGTCTAAAATCACAGCGACCCAGACCTGCTCAGTAGATGGGAATACTCCCATTGTACAGAATCACCATTTGAATCCCAGAAAGCTTGTCTCCCAAAGTTGCAGAGCTATGGATAGCCAGAGCCGTGATTTGAACTTAGGTCTGCTTGGTCCCTGAGCTTATGCTGTATCCATATGCCAGGAAATCATTTTGGCCTCACTTAAGAGCATCAGTTGCAGTGACTAGGGCTTGTTGATAATTTGGTAATTGCAACATTATATTGCTGGTGAAATTTCTGGGCGATGAACCATACCACTGATCACAGAGGCCTTTCTCATCTCCTAGCTTCCTCTCATCATTTCCTGTTCTTCTCAGGTTCATAGTAGGAAGAATCACTCATTACCAAGATATGTCAGCCAGTATTTAGGCGAGCATATTATTTATTGTTGAAACTGGGACACTTTTGGGAGTGGAGTGCTGTTATTAATGCACTTTGCTAGTACAACTGGCATAAGCCAGGACTGTTCCAGACAGACTAGGATGTATGTTAACCCTACTTATAAGAAAATTCAAATGCCTGGAGCAAATTACTGGGCAGGGAGAGAGTCTTTGTAATATAAATGATCACTAACTGGTAGAACATATTAAACCTTCTTATGATTTTTTTTTTTAATTTTTTTTTAACATGTATTTATTTTGAGACAGGGAGAGACAGCATGAACGGGGGAGGGTCAGAAAGAGAGGGAGACAAAGAATCTGAAACAGGCTCCAGGCTCTGAGCTGTCAGCACAGAGCCTGATGCGGGGCTCGAACTCACGGACCACGAGATCATGACCTGAGCCGAAGTCGGACGCCCAACCGACTGAGCCACCCAGGCTCCCCTCTTATGATTCTTTTGATTAACGTTATCAACGTTTGCTGACAACTACTTGGGACTATATACATTGCAAAATAAGTGGTATATTTATAACTGAGTATAATGTAAAAGAAACTGATATACATTGAATTGGGTATCTTAGAAATGAATAATACAGACCACTGATGACTTCCGTGGATTAGGTTATCACAACAGGCAGTTTAGGACTGTAAGAATTTAAGCGTGTAACAACGCATTCTTTCTTCCTTACAGCGTATCATGGATATAACCAAATGATGGAGTGTCTGCAAGGTTATAAGCGGGTCAACAACACCTTCTGTCAAGGTAAGTTTAACTGAGTTCATTGGTGTGGATTTCCGTTGCTTTGGCTTTTTAGGAATCTTAAGTTATTTGACCACAATTTTCTCATTAGCCCCATATGAGAAAGTCACAACAATGAACTACCTCTCGCTCACTCAATTTATCTATAAGGAAGCAAAGAGTTATAGTGTATGGTTGCTAGAATTAATAGCATTTAAACGTCATGGAACTTTTTTCCCCCTATGTTAATTTGTGATGAAATCCACAGGAGATTGGATTATATTACAGAGCACCATATGGTCTCCATGCTGGTCCCTCCCTTTCCATGCGTGGGTGCATGTGCATGCATATGAGTATGCATGTGTACCTAGCAGTGTGCCTTCCTTGCTGACACAGGATTGGGTAGTAGAGTTCCTTTATTTCCCTCTCATCAGAATATTGCTAGCCACCTCAAAGTATTTAAATGTGAAATGTCCTGAGTGCTTTTGCTCAGTTTATTTTGCACCTTATAGCAGATTTGAACAAGCAGGGGGAACCTCAGAGATCCTGTAGCCCAGTGTCTGTACTTTACAGACCAGGACATTCAAGCCCAGACTGGTGGAGTGACTTTCCTGAGGCTAAATAGAGCTGGGGTTGTAACTCAGGTTTACGAGTACCTAGTTTAGTACCCACATATGATATCAAATTTTGTTTCATTTACTCTGTGGTTTGTCCAATTAATGCTCCTAATTTCCCCTTAAATGTCTGGGTAAAGGAGTTATTAGTAACTTGGAAATGTGTGTATATTAAAATGGAGAAAGAGCCTCCATTAGTGAACCAAAATCCACATTAAGAACACAGCACATGTTTTCCAACTTGTTGTCTGGGGCTCTGTATCCTTGACCAGTATGTGTTTATATAGGACAGGGCAGATTAAGGTAATATTACAAAGTCTAGATTAATTCCTATTAACAGGGTTATGTCAGTGGACTGTCTTAATTACCTGAGAATTTTCTCAGGTTGTTCCATATTGCATCTATCTAACTTTTATGATCTGTAGAGCTCTAGCAAGAAAAGAATTTTCTTTTGAAATGTACATAGGTGTACCATGCATTTTAAAAAAGTGTTGCCTTAAAATATGGTAATCCTCCTGAAAGTTAGATTTAACTGCTCAGGGAGAGGGCACCCAAGACACTGTGTAAGAAACATCTTAGTAACGTGGGAGTAATGGATTAATCAATATTACGTAGGAATCAGTAGAATTTAAGATATCCTTAAGAGATTGTATTAAATGGATGGAAGATTGAAATGGATGGAAGAATGAAGATGTTGAATGAACAGATGGCTAAATATATATTCTACAGCATAAATGAAGTGATTGCTTCACAGATTTGGATGAAAATCTATATGACAAACCCTAGCCCATTTTTAGAATGCATTAGTAGAAGCAGAATGAGCAGGGCTTTGGAAGTAACAATCTTGTCCTCTGCTAGTCAGACTGAATTTGGGGTTTGGGTGTTTGGTATTCATTGTCTTTTGGCTAATAAAGTCAACAGAGCTTATGAGGGGCCTGGAATCCTGAGGGTGTTTAGCCCTGGAGAAGAGCAGATTACAGAGAAATAGAATGGCTGCCTTATAAACATGCCTTTAAATGTTGGATCCACTGTCCTACAAAACAAGTCTTTGATTTTTATTTTTTTTTAAGTTTATTTATTTATTTTGAGAGAGAGTGAGAGAATGTGAGTGGGGGAGGAGCAGAGAGAGAGGGAGGGAAGGAGAATCCCAAGCAGGCTCTGCACTGTCCGTGCAGAGCCTGATGCGGGGCTTGAACTCATGAACTGTGAGATCATGACCTGAGCCAAAATCAAGAGTTGGATGCTTGACCAACTCAGCCACCCAGGCATCGCAAAATAAGTCTTTATGAGTTGCTTCAAAAACCAGTCAATAATAGAATGGAGTTAAAAGGAGGCATATTGACAACTCAGAGCAAACTTTTTCTGTGGAACAGCATTCCCCAACACTGTACTGAAATGCCTTTGGAAGTAGTGAGCTTCCTGCATTGGGCATAATTCAGTAGACCCTTAAAAACAACTGGCCACGGGGTGCACCAGGGAATTTCTGTCCTGCACAGTCCATGAGGTTGGGAGACTTTGTAGGTACATTCCAGGTGTCTGATGGCTATCATTACTCTGTTGCCTGGGATAGACGCTATGGATGAGAAGAAAGAAATGACGGCTGGGTCTGTCATACACATTTTAGCGCCTCGATAGGAAGTTTCCTGAAGTGTACCCTGTGTTGAGGTGTGTCTGCCTCCTCTCAGAAGGAGGCGGATCCTTGTTTATCCTTCCACGTTGCAAACCTGCTATAACTAATTATCAGAGATGCTCCAGAATGTTGGGTGCTCCTGATTTCCTGATGTCAAATTATGAAGAATGTGCATGTTTTTGTGGGGTAAGAAGGGGTGGGGTGGGCTTTAGACATTATTAATCCCAGTTGAAACCAAGACACAGAGTAAGTCACTTTACCAAGATCGCACAGAGAATGAGAGGCTCAGCCAGGATTAAACTCCCAAACCACCTCTGTTTCTGTGTGCAACATGGCCTCCTTTACTGATTTTATATGTATCTAAGGTATAACTAATGTAGATAACAGCTCTTTAGAACTAGCCATGCTGTTAGAAGGTACGCCATCTGTTGTGAGGAGTATTAGAAGGTAATGCTACCAGTATTAATAAGATTTATTGTAATAAGAAAGGATGGTTATCCAACATATTCCTTCTTCTAGCTGGTTCAAGGTTCTAACAGTGTTTGTAAAAATACCACGATGGAAGTAGAAGTAAACATCGGCCACATATCTTAGCAAAAGAGAATGAAGGATCCTTTAAATAATTGCTTGATTTTTGTTGTTATTTTTGTATTTATCTCTTCTGGTATGAATGGTATGGAGTGACCTTTTGCAAGTTTTGTTCACACTGAGCACAGGAAATGGTTCCATCTCGTTCTTTGCCCTGACAGTCAGTAACACCAAATCCTGGCTTACGTTTGTCTCAGGAGGATATTTGCAAAACAGTGTCAGACTTTTTGGCAGGGAATCTGGAGTGAAGTATCACAGAAAATTCTATTTCATGGTGCCTCAAAAAGGCACCGCTAAATTATACTGCAGAGAAGATTGACTCATAAAATAATATGATTTCATTCATCATAATCTATTAAAATTACTTTTGAGAGAAGGGCTTAATTTCACTCCCTTTGTGACACTATTGGTCAGTAAAATGAAGTAGAACTTTCTCACATTACATATGTACACTCCTTTTTCCTAGAGCTCGAAGCTTTAGATTTTGTTATCCCAGAGTTTTTCAAAAGGAGCCCATTAACCGCTAATTACTTGTGCGTTCCACATTGTTCTTAGAGTTTAATGTCTTCTCAGTTTACAAAGCACATTTAAAATTAAAGTGATTAATAACTAGAATTACATTATTTCCTTCACCTAGGCGAACTAATGTCCTGAAACAACGTTTAGTAATGTGGGCTCAGTAACAAAGAACCAACTGTGCACAAGTTAATTTGAGGAGCTTTCAAATAATTGCCCTCCAAGTTGGGTTTTTTTCTCCTCTCTAGCGGTGCTGCGATTATCTTTTCAAAGGAATGATTTATTGCACACACACACACGGAGCTCTCAAACCTGCCCTCACTACCCTTAACATTATGGAATTGTTATAATTTGCTTCATTTATCATAACAAACAATACAAGCATATTTCCTGGTAGATCTAGAACAACATTTGTCATTTGATTATTATGCTAAGGTTTGATGTAGAGCTAGAATTAAATGGAATAATACCCCATGAATATGGTAATAGGAGCGCCTGCTTTCATACTCCTTGACTCTGGAGCTCACTTCTTCCCTGCATTTTGAGTATTCTCACTTGCCCATAACTTTGTCATGAGATAAACGAGCTCTTAAAAATTAGGCGTAAATCCAATAAAATGCAATTTGGTTCTGAAATCACTTGGGGAGCAATCTATTTAGTGAAGTCTTTTGTTAAAAGCAAATACCTCTTTGGATACACAGAAATCCTTCATTTCATGAGCTGTAGGTATGAAATCAACCTAGTATTATTCTATACATTTTGTTTTAGCATGTGCTGAGAGGTGCTGTGGGCAACGCCACAATATGTAAGTGAGAGATGTCTGCACTTTCATAATCCAGTGTATGTATATTCCTTTTTCATAGATAATCTCAAACATTAACGAATATTCAGTGATCCACAAACATTAATTGGCAGGGTTCCCCTAAGCTACAGACTGAGGAGAGGCCTGGTGAATAAGGCATCCCTCTGGACCTTGGACTCAGTGTAATTAAGTCAGTTGGAAATCAGCAGGACACAGTTTGCTTTGTTCACTCTCCCAGCTAGCTAAATTTTAGCTGACTGGAGATGAGCCCATTACAGCAGCTATGACAGAGCTGTCCACGTAACTTTCCACCTCGATTTTTTTTACACCAGTTATTCTGCTTCAATAAAATAGATTTACAAAACAGATACGATAGGGCATCATTGTGTCCATTAGCATGGACAGTCCCAAGTGTGGGATTCCTTTAAGGTGGTGCCCCAAAGTGCGTTTGAAACCACAGTTTGTTTGGAACATAGAAAAGATAATGGACTTTTTTTTCTTTTTTTTCTTCAGGAGCATATCTCTGTGATTAAATGAAACTCACAATCTTAATACTGTGTATCAGTAAGCCATACTTGGGGGATTTGGGGTTATGAAGAGCTTGGCTGGGCAATAGCATCTATTTCAGACACCTTAATGAATACAAAATACTGTGACTGTATTATGGTAAGGATATAGAAGAAGGCTGGTCTTTGAGTACTTTGGGAAAACTAGAAAGTGCAGGTGAGACCCTCAAGAAAACGTATTTGGTTGTAGAAAACGTGGTCTCTGGCATAGTGCTGGGTAACAGAATGAGTCACTGTTTTATAGTTATTTTCAAAGGTATAGTTAATGGACATCGAAGTTTTTTTTTTAATCCAGTTCATAGTTAAATGAATGTACTGGCATTTTATCAGGTTTTTCATTCAGCATTGTTTGTTGTATCCTGTGCTTGTTTTGTGGGCTCATGAGTTTTTTGTTTTGTTTTGTTTTTGTTTTTGAGGTAGGTTTGCCAGATAAGATACAGGATAGCCAGTTAAATTTGAATCTCAGATAAATAGCAAATAATTTGGTTGGAACATATATACTAACAATTACTTGTTTGTCTAAAGTCCAAATTTAATTGTGTGTCCTGTATTTTTTTTTAATTTTTTTTTAACGTTTATTTATTTTTGAGACAGAGAGAGACAGAGCATGAACGGGGGAGGGTCAGGGAGAGGGAGACACAGAATCTGAAACAGGCTCCAGGCTCTGAGCTGTCAGCACAGAGCCCGACGCGGGGCTCGAACTCACAGACCGTGAGATCATGACCTGAGCCAAAGTCGGCCGCCCAACCAACTGAGCCACCCAGGCGCCCCATGTGTCCTGTATTTTTATTTGCCAGTCTGTATTTTAAGATTATATTCTTTGACAGTTCTTTAAGTGAGGGTCACTGAGAAGTATATACTTTATATGTCTGAGAATATCTTTGTTTGGAGCTCATTCTGTAAGGACCCTGGTCAGGTGTTCAGTTCCAGGTTGTTTGCCAGCAGTACATTTGACCACATTGTGCTAATGTCTTCTGACTTCTTTTTGATACTTTCTTCCTTTGTAGGTAATCTCTCTTTCTCTCTTTTGAGATCTTTGAATTCTTTGTTTTCTGTGGTTTTATCATGATGTGTCAATATTTGCATTTATTTTGATTTTGCTCAGTGGACAGAGTGCATTGTCCATCTGAACAGTCATGTCTGTCTTCACATTTGAAAAATGATGAACTCTTATCTCTTCAAATATTGTTTTTCTACCATGTTTCTCAGCTGAAACTCCTATTGACTAGTGTTGGAGACGTCTTTAATTTTCATGTCTCTGAGCAAGTCTTTTGTGCTTGTATCCTTTCGTCTTTTTTTTTTTTTTTTTTGGTTGCATTTTGAATGAATATCTCAGTTCCATCACAGTTTTCTCAGTCTTGTTTTATTAGGCCTATCTGGACTCTGTCCGATCCATTAGACTTGTAGTTTTAAGATTGTTTTCCATTTCTGAGGTTTCTAATAATTTTTCATAGCTGCCTGGTCTTGTTTCTTTCCGTTTAAATATATTCATTCATCTAACTTTTAAAATTTTTTTTTCAACGTTTATTTATTTATTTTTGGGACAGAGAGAGACAGAGCATGAACGGGGGAGGGACAGAGAGAGAGGGAGACACAGAATCGGAAACAGGCTCCAGGCTCTGAGCCATCAGCCCAGAGCCCGACGCGGGGCTCGAACTCACGGACCGTGAGATCGTGACCTGGCTGAAGTCGGACGCTTAACCGACTGCGCCACCCAGGCGCCCCTCATCTAACTTTTTAAGCATGCTGACAAGTTTTGCTAGATTTCAGTTGCTGAGGAAGAATGCTTCTGCACAGGTTCTTTCGGATTCTTACCTTCCGTTGCTAAATCCTGGCTTCCCCTGTTTCCTTCTGGGCAGTAGACACAGAAATTCAGTAGCTCCACCCACTACCATGTATTTCTATGCCGTTTCAGATTAACTAAGATGTTTCTCTTGTTTTTTAATCTTCTTTTAATAGTTTGTTTTCAGTTGCTAAGCGTTTCGAGCCTGGGAGACTGCCAAAGCGCGAGTTTACTGTGTTACATTTCTTTAACATATATCCATATCAGAATTGAGCTTTTTAAAATCCAAGATATCAATATTGGAGTGTGATATTTAATGTATGTATGTATTATAAATTTTCGTTGAGGATGTGGAAAAGGCTTTGAGAAAACAAAGCTCCAAGTTGTATAATTGTTATCCACAGGTAGTCTTATTTCCCTGTTGAATTAAGCAGCCCATCTGCATCAATATCTGCCATTCATTAGCTCACTTGCTTTATAGATATTTAATGATGATTTAAATGGGGATACTCTGAGAAATATTAGAATATAATAAGACTCAATTCCCGCCCTCATGAAGATCCCTGTTCTTAACTCACAACTCAAATATCAAGGCGGCAGGTGGTAAGTGCTTAAGGAATGAACCGAACACTGCAATTTCAGAAAGTTCCCATTTAGTTAGCAAATTGGATAGCACTTAAAAACCTAATCTTTAAAAGAAACACATTGTCTTTTTTATTTATAAAATAATTCATACCTAGTGTTTAAAACTTAGAAACTAGAGAAATGTATAAAAAGTAGAAATTACCTGGGGTGCCTGAGTGGCTCAGTTGGTTAAGCGTCCAACTGCAGTTCAGGACATGATCTCATAGCTCGTGAGTTTGAGCCCCGTGTCGGGCTGTGTGCTGACAGCTCAGAGCCTGAAGCCTGCTTCTGATTCTGTGTCTCCCTCTCTCTGCCCCTCCCCCACTTACGCTCTGTCTCTCTCAAAAATGAATAAATGGTAAAAAAAAATGTAAAAAAGAAATTACCTTGATCTCCTTCAAAAATTGGTGCATTTTGCTGTAGTTCCTGCTATATATCTATAGATATCTATAGATAGATAGATATTTACATCATATTTCACAGATAAGTGTGAAAACTGTTTTTACTTAATAGATAATACTTTCTCATGTTATTAAATCTGTTAAGAATTATTTTAATGCAGACTTAGTATCCTAGTTAATGGATACTGGAGAATTCATTTAATTATTCTAAAGTGCTATTTTCAGATTAGTTTCTATTTTGTCTTAATACATATACTGTCATGAGCGTACTTGAACATAAAGCTTCAGTGAATCCGTGGTTCTTTTTACAAGAGAAATGACTGGTTCCAAGCTGTGATTTATCCTGTACACATGACTTTTGGAGAGGATGTGCATTTCCCTTCTCACTAGCAGTAGAGAGCCTCCTCTCCTCCCTTGCCTCCCTGTTTAGGCTCTCCTCAGGCACTTTATATTGAATATGGCTGTGAGCAAGATTGTAATTTAATATTCACTGTTTTACTGGAACTAACTCTTGTTGGTTTTAATAATTTCGTCTGAGTTTTCTACGTAGGAATAATTTTACCTTAAAATAATTGCAGTTTGGGAAAGATGATATTGGAGTTGGGAAAGTCATCGGGACCAGAAGAGATTAAGACATGGGCATGGGAGAGTATGTGCTATGCTGTGCCTGCTGAATCCCACAGGTGTAGGTGAAGGTGGATGAATTACTTATTAAGGTATGGGGAGGGGGCAGGCTGAATGCAAAATTTGTTTGATATAGTGGCTAGTGACTGTAAGCTTCTTTTAAGTTTATATTTAAATAGAGGAACATTGATATAGTTTGTGATATATATTATGTCCTTGACATTTGTGGTTTCTTTCAAAGGTTTTGGTGAGAATTTGCATAGAGTGAAAATAGATGGCTTTAACTTAGTAGTGAGAGTTTTGTGCTCTCCCTCTCTTGCATCCTTACTCCCTCTCACTCAAGGTCCGCCCACCCAGCCTGTTCAGGGCTGCCTTCTTGTGGCGTTTGGAACAAGGTACAAGGGAGACAATGACCATGTACAGACATAAAGATGTTTTTAGTGATGGTGATCCTGACAGCAGGTGACTTCATGGTCTGTGATCCTAAGTTCACTAGCACTGAGGCCCAGTTTAAATTTGTTTTTAATGTTTTTTATTTTATTTTTGAGACAGAGAGACAGAGCATGAGTCGGGGAGGGGCAGAGAGAGAGGGAGACACAGAATCTAAAGCAGCCTCCAGGCTCTGAGCTGTCAGCACAGAGCCCAACGCGGGGCTCGAACTCACAGACTGTAAGATCATGACCTGAGCTGAAGTTGGAAACTCAACCGACTGAGCCACCCAGGCGCTCCTCAGGCCCAGTTTAATAAGCCTTTTGTATATAACCTAAGTTCTTCCTCTAATACTCTTTAGTTCTTACCCAACTTTTTGGAACTAGCTAGACCAGCTACTGCTCCATTTCTCATTACTGTTGATTTTGTTAACATGAGGCTCGTCTCCTCATGATATTACTTACACGAGAATAACTTGATAGTTTTCTTTTTCTCATAAAATAGATTTCCTTTCTGGTCATCATTGCTTGCATATTTTGTATCTGCCCATTTATATATTTTGCTAGCATTTATTCAGTGCCTATTTGGTGGAGCCATTGTGTCAGATGCTTAGGTGTGTCATAATTGAACAACCCTGGGAGATAAGTAGTGTTACCTTTTTTTTTTTTTTCTTTTAAACTGGTAATGAAACTGAGTCTTATGACTCCAAAAAATTAAGCGATGGAAGGTCATGTAGCTGGAGAGTGGTAGAATTTACCTCTGCAGCCTGAGTACTCCTCCCTGTGCTCTTAACATTTATATAGCAGTGTGCAGTTTATGAAAGTACTTTTAATGTGTTTTCTCATCTCTAAGGTCTTGACAATGACCACACCTACTTGTTGCAGGTGGGGAAACCATGACCTAAAGCCTTGCTCAGCAAATGGTAGAGCTGAGAATGATAGTGGATGCCCGCTGATACTTTCACATTCTATGTTTAGCTCTTAAGCTCTTTACTGGTTTGAAATTGGTTTAGAAATCATAGAGTTGTCCAAACTTCATCGTCTAATTTTATAGCAAGTTGCCTTGTAAATGTATCTGGTGTGTAAAGTTTTTTTTATCACATTATTTATCACATCATGTAAGTCGTACCCCCTCAGTTTTAAATTTTTGTTAATATATATTTATTTTTGAGAGAGAGAGAGAGAGAGAGAGAGAGAGAGGGAAAGAGAGAGAGTCAGAGCATGAGCAGGGAAGGGGCAGAGAGAGAGGGAGACACAGAATCTGAAGCAGCTCCTGACTCTGAGCTGTCAGTACAGAGCCCAACATGGGGCTCGAACCCATGAACCAATGAGATCATGACCTGAGCTGAAGTTGGGCGCTTAACGAACTGAGCCACCCAGGCTTCCCTGTATCTCTTCAGTTTTAGTGTGAAGTTTTTAAGAAGCAGAATATTTATGCCTCTAAATACTCTTGTTTTTATTTGTGTGCTTTTGTTTTGCGTTGATGCTTCTGTACTGTTATTTAGGCTATAGTTCATTTAGATTCTGAGGCATTCCTTTTCCAGGATTGTCTTTTCTCCTTTCCCCTGTCCGTTAACAATTAAATAAAATAATCATGCAGTTGCCACACTTCTAGGTGCAACTGGGCAGGTTTGCTGACCCAGGCCAGGGGCGGATGATCTCAGCCAGGCTCATTCTTGCATCTGTGATCTGCTGCTGGGTGCCTGGGGCTAGATGGTCCAGGATGGTCTCGGCTAGGATGAATCTGCTGTCTTACACACAGTCACTCATCTCCTGGGCAGCTAACACGGGCTGTTCGCAGGCTGGTGGCAGGGTTCAAGAGAGAGTGAAAGCACACAAAGCTTTACAGTCTTAGGCTTAGAACTGACACATTGTCACTTCAACTTTGTCCTGTGGTTGAAAGACTGAAGTAATAAGGGCAGCCCACATTCAGGTGAGGACATAGCAAGAGGCATGGATACATGGAGAGGTGGAGAATTGGGGTCATTTTGAAAGTCATTCTATAACACCCTGATGGATTACCCTGACTGAGCAAGTAGAAGTGCGTTTTTTCTGGGAAAAAAGGAAATGAAGATTTTTTTGTGTGTTATGTGAGGTCACTTTACATTTGCTCATAAAGCCATATTGACAAAGTATTGGTGGGAAAAAAAATTCTGGTGGATTATACTGGAAACTATATCATTTGTTATATATATATATATATATATATATATATATATACATACACATATACACATACTTTTTGATTTTTTAAATTTTATTTTAGAAAGACACACACACACACACACACACACACACACACACACACACACACAGAGCATGAGTGGGATGGGGCAGAGAGAAAGGGAAACACAGGATCCCAAGTAGGCTCCAGGCCCTAAGCTCTGAGCTGTCAACAAAGAGCCCAACATGGGGCTCCACCTCATGAACCATGAGATCATGAGCTGAGCTGAAGTCGACACTCAACTGACTAAGCCACCCAGGCACCCCCCCATATGTATGTATGTATGTATGTGTGTGTGTGTGTATATATATATATATATATATATACACACACACACACACACACACACACACATATACACACACATACATACATACATGTATATATATGTACGTAATATATGTCTATACATATACATATATACATATACAATATATATGTATATATATACAATTTATTTATTTAAAAATTTTTGTTAATGTTTAGTTTTGAGTGAGAGAGAGGGAGACAGAGCACAAGAGAGGGGCAGAGAGAGAGGGAGACACAGACACAGCTCTGAGCTGCAGGCTCTGAGCTGTCAGTATGGAGCCCAATGTGGGGCCTGAACTCGTTAACCATGAGATCATGACCTGAGCCAAAGCCGGATATTCAGCAAACTGAGCCACCCGGGCACCCCAATGTTTGTTATATTTTTTAAAAAACTTTGTATCTGTATATAGCCTATGTGTAGAACAATGTATTTTTCTTCCAGAATAATTGGTAGCTTACTCTTACAAGAATAGATCAGTTTTGTTTTTTTTTATGAACTTTCAAATGATCCAGTATGTGTTCTTTTGTGTCTGGCTTCTTCCATTCAACAGCATGTGGCCAGGACCATTTCCTAATATTAGAAATTCTGGCTAGTGAAGTGATAATACCCATTGATGCTTTCATTTAAAATCTTGAAAATACTTTTTCCCCTACCTTCAACATGTTCTTCTTGGACTTTTCTGTCTACGTAGTATTTCCTACAGTTAGCATGGTCTCTAAAGTTGCTTTCAGTTCCACTATCAGAAAGGACTTGATTATTGTGATGCTTGTTTCTTAGTAGAAAGAAATGGGAAATAGGGATATGAGAATAATGTATGTATAAGTATGAAACTTAGAATCCCTTGTTCTTGCTATATGTTTGGGAAGTTATAGTAGAAAATCAGTAGTTAGAAGTTAAGGCTAGAGCCCACCAGACCTGATAAATAAGTTCTTCAAAATACTCACAAATTTTTAAAATTCTTTTTTTTTCTTTTGAGAGAGAAAAAGAGAGTGAGAGAGCGCATGTGCACATGCACATGCGGGAGGGACAGAGGGAGAGGGAGAAAGAATCTTAAGGAGGCTCCACACCCAGTGCAGAGCCTGACGTGGGGTGTGATCTCGTGACTATGAGATCTTGACCTGAGCCGAAATCAAGAACCTGATGCTTAACCGAATGAGCCACCCAGGCGCCCCTAAAGTTCTTTTTATTTAGCCTGCCAGAAATTCATCACAACACTCGGCTGTATTTAGTGATTTAATCCCAGAAATTGGGTACTTAATGTGATTCTGAATCAAGTTTTATGATAGTCACCGACTAGGAGGGAATTGATAGATGTGTTACTGATTGGAAGGGGTTATTCTACCGTCCTAGGCATTTTCCTGGAACTCCTGCCACAGTTTGTATTTTAAATAGGCACAGAGTTTTTAGGAAGAATTGAAACCATTTTGGTCTGGTCCTGAGCATCCTATTTCAGCATTTAAAAGTCAATTTGGGACCCATTCCTCTCCATTTGAGAGTCTTTCCCTAATGTGTCTTCTTACCGTGCTTATATCACTGGGATAGGATTCAAAAAGGAAATGTCTGTTTATTTTATTCACTTTTCTTCAGGAAAGACAGTGGTGAAGTGAGTCATTAGCACATTGTATTTTCCAATAGCTCTTTGACCTTAATCTCTGGGGCTATAAAATCAATGGGAAGATGCCTGTTGCATCACGAGCGATGAGGAAAGCCCATGATGGATTCATGTTACTGTGAATGTTTTAAGGAGAAATTAATGTAGTGTCTGTAGACTAGAGTCAGAGATCCAAGACCCACAGAGATGTGTATGTGATTAGCATCTTGCATGTGTAGCACACATGTATCAAGAAATAAATACAAGCTGTTCTCTGGGCTCTGATAATTCTTTTATCATGTTACCCTGAAGACAGAAGAATTGGAAGGAAGGGAGTGCCCCCCCAGTGGTTTACCTCCTCTCAGTGAGTCTAGTGATCAAATCTATCTTGTGCTGGATTATCATTTACAAAGCGGGGACAGTTACAGGTCAGGAGGGAAGGGTATGGCGGCGGTGAGGCCTGGGTTGAAACAGACTAGCCGCAGAGAGCAACATTTCACAAAATGTGCTTCACGGACCGCCAGTTCGGAGGGATGTAAATAGACGGGGTGTGCAAAAAGGCTCCATGGCCGAAGGTGTAAAAAAAAACCACCAAGTCAAAGAAAACCCAGAGTTTTTTCCAAAGGACTTCTTGGGGTTTGTAATGTGCTTGTGCATGTACAACGTGCAGTGTTTCTCAAACATCTTTAGCCACAGGACCCTTTTATAGGCTCATAAAGCTTGTTTTACATAACGTACCTTGGGTAAAATTGCTCTGGAACATTGACCTTCAAACATTTTTTTGGTTCACTTATCTCCTAAAATAATTTGGAAAAAGTTATGTGGTCACACATTTTCAAGCTTACATCTACATTTTTTCCCATTAAAACTAAGTGGATGCAGTAGAATCATTTCTTGGGCACTTGTCTTAGATATGTGGTTTAAACATATTTTTTTAATGTTTGTTTGTTTATTTTTTTTTTAAATTTTTTTTTCAAGGTTTTTTATTTATTTTTGGGACAGAGAGAGACAGAGCATGAACGGGGGAGGGGCAGAGAGAGAGGGAGACACAGAATCGGAAGCAGGCTCCAGGCTCTGAGCCATCAGCCCAGAGCCTGATGCGGGGCTCGAACTCACGGACCGCGAGATCGTGACCTGGCTGAAGTCGGATGCTCAACCGACTGCGCCACCCAGGCGCCCCATTTGTTTGTTTATTTTTTGAGAGAGACGGAGAGAGAGAGACAGAGCGCGAGCAGGGGAGCAACAGAGAGAGGGGGATACACAGAATCTGAAGCAGGTTCCAGGCTCTGTGCTGACAGCTCATGAACCGTGAGATCATGACCTGAGCTGAAGTTGGACGCTTAACCGATTGAACCACCCAGGCGCCCCTGAACATAGTGTTATCAAAACTTTGGAGCTTCAGGGGCGCCTGGGTGGCGCAGTCGGTTAAGCGTCCGACTTCAGCCAGGTCACGATCTCACGGTCCGTGAGTTCGAGCCCCGCGTTGGGCTCTGGGCTGATGGCTCAGAGCCTGGAGCCTGTTTCCGATTCTGTGTCTCCCTCTCTCTCTGCCCCTCCCCCGTTCATGCTCTGTCTCTCTCTGTCCCAAAAATAAATAAACGTTGGAAAAAAAAAAAAAACTTTGGAGCTTCAGAGGTGCCTGGTGGCTCAGTCGGTTAAGCATCCCACTTCGGCTCAGGTCATGACCTCACGGTTCATGAGTTCAAGCCCCGTGTTGGGCTCTATGCTGACAGCTAAGGGCCTGGAGCCTGCCTCAGATTCTTTGTCTCCCTCTCTTTCTCTCTCTCCCTCTGCCCCTCCCCTGCTCATACTCTGTCTCTTTCTCAAAAATGAGTAAACTTAAAAAAAATTTCTTTTTTAAAACTTTGGAGCTTCAGAGTTGACTCATTCAACTTATGAATAATGTTGCCGTCTAACCTAATTGGTGAAAGTTGGGCCCTCTTGAGCAAACCATACTTTATCGCTTTTCCTGTGACTCGTCCTCAGGAGGGATATATTTGTGAAATGTTCAAATGTTTGGTGTCTTTGAGAATTTTCCATCGTGTAGGGCAGTGTACTTAGAAAGCATAGAAAGATTCCAGATGAGCGAGAGATACGCCTTGACTTTGTAAAGAAGACAAAGGCACTGAGTGAAGGAAGGATAGGAAAAGAGACTGGGCATGTGTGTTCTTAGATCACTTTGAGAGAAGAAAATGTATGAAGGCTCAAGATCTAGAAACCGATTCCTTTAAATAAAAGGATCCAAGCCTGTGTGTACCTGTGATATATTGTCACATGCCTTTAGGGATGAACCTGCTTCTGTGGGAGTTTAAGGATACATATGTCCTCTTAGAGGATGCATTCTGTATCTAACGCATGCAAAATAGCCAGATGGTCTGTGTGGCAAGGGAAGTATTTATTTACCTTGAGAGGAATTTTTTTCTGCTTTCAATGGGAAGTTATATTGCCAACTTATATGCTGGAATTTCTTTCCATCAGCAAAACCGGAATGTACACAGCAGAATCTGTAGAAGGCTTCATATTTTCACACAATGTGAAGATCTTCATGCCCTTTTCTCACCTTGGACTTAATTCCTTTCGGTTATTAGACATGCCTCATTTCCTGTATAAACTTGCGTCACTAAAAAGGCAGTAAATTATTACTTTGTTAAACATACATACTTTCCTTTAGGAGAATGGATACATAAAAGTGTGTTTATTTCCCATAAGGACACTTATGCTATTCATAATATATTATGCATTAACTGTCATTATTTATTCCTTGGTATTTTCAGTCCTGGCAGATTGTTTTAAAGTCTGAATATTTAAGCTAAAAGTAACCTTGGGAATTATCTGGCTCAGCCCTTTTGTGTTATAGGAAAGGAACATGAGATCAAGAGAAACAAAATGGCTTGCTCTAGGTAACATAATTTAGCATCCTCATTACAGTAAAACTAGGTATTAATGGGATATGCCTCTGATTAGATTGTTAACCCTTCATGTATTTTAATTAACCCTTTTAAAAAATAAGATCTTGGACAAAATTATGCTTATAAAATGCGAATGACTGTTGTGTTGCTCACCATCCAGAATTGTCATGAAGTTCCCATGAGAGGAGGTGAGTAATACAAATGTAAAGGCACGTGAGGATCCTTGTGTCATGGTACTAGAAGATTGTATCATTGCCTACTACTCAAATACAAAAGCTGTGTTATATGAGGTTGTTTAAAGGGTCTCTCATTAAGCATATTTTCCAACTACTCTGTATTTTTCTGCTCTCTGGGTAATAGATGCCTTCAATTTCAGTTGTATTGGGTTGAACCATGTGACATTGCTAATATTCAACCATTTTAGACTTACAAGAAGACCAGTTTTGTATTACTGAATTTGTTATGGCTAGAAGCCATGGTAGGCTATCGTGGGCAGAGACCCTCTATAAATGTTTCAAGCTAGTCTCCTCTGTGTTACCTGTATCCCTATGGATTTTTGCCTACTGGAAAGTTGCTCATGAGGCTGTATGAGTTTCTCCTCTTGTTTCTGCCTCTGTCAACTTCTTAGACTTAACCAAGCAGCTCAGATTGGGAGGTATGAAGATTGGCTGTATAAGAGGACCAACTCCCTTCAGCCATTCCCTTGGATCTTTACTCTTTAACTCTGAAAACTGTGAGGTCTCCAGTGGTTATACCATTCCTTGAAAGGATAGATTTCCATAGTTGGCCAGAAAAAAAATCAGTGCTGTACAGAGGGAGAACAATGAACAAATTCATTTGTTGATCTGTTTGTTTAAAAACTAAAATACTTTCAATTTAATCAAAATGCATTAAGGGAAATTGGCTGACCCTTATAAAATATGATACTTCTGATCTGAAACAGTTATGTTTGTCAGATATAAGTTATTTATGAAAATGATAATCAAGTTAGAAACTTTTATTTGATTTAAAAAATAGCCATAGGAATTGAAGTCTAAATAGAATTAAAATTCATAATTTGCCCATCATGTTTCATATAATTGTTAAACTTTTGCCTGATAATATCTTCTCTTAGTGTACTCCTTAAACTTCTCATGTCCAGATATAACATGTTCAAGTTAAATACGTTCTTAAAGCATTTGTGATTTTTATCAGTTTATTTAGAAAGATCTTAATGAGCTTGGCTACCTGAGAAAGTCATTTGGATCATTAATTGTTCATATTTCATATTAATTTCTGAGGTTCTAAATTAAAAAGTATGGGAGTTTTGATTTTTTACCTTTTTGTTTTTGTTTTTTAAGTACAGAGAATATAACCTAGCACCTAGTAAGTCTTCTCGGGAGCAAAGCAGGGGACGGAAGAAGGAAGTAGCAAAAAAATTTTTTTGATCTAAGTTTAGGTGTAAAATTTTGTATATTAGGAATTAACACTTTATGAATGGAATGCTTTTGAAGGTTTCATTTGTGAGCAAGTTGTTGAAACCTGCAATATGATTTGTCACAGAAATAAAAGGTCAGGATTCAAAACTTTAAAACATTTTCTCGACAGGCATCCTCTTATTATAGAAGCTCAGTACTTGAAGCAAATGAAAGACAACTGCCTTGCTTAAAACAGGTGTACCAGGTACCCAGGGCTCTGGGACCAGCTCAGCAGATGACAGTGAAGTCTCATGAATCTTGTCAGAGACCTGGTCAGACTCAGTAGTGCTAGGATGGTAGCCTTGTAGGTCACAAACCACACAGTCCCCAGCTCAGGGATTTGGGGGACCCTGTCTCTTGTGCTTTTAGCTAAGACCATAGCAGTCTCCACGACAGTGGGAGATTGTCAGACGGGGAAGATACGGATACTGAGTCAAGTGAATGAAAGCTTTCAGGTCTTCTGTGTAGCCAGCACCTACTTTCACTCCCTCATTCCTCAGCCTCCGTTGAAAATGGTCCCTTCTGTACTTACAAACTAAGATTTTCACCATCTCTGTGTGAATTTCTCAGCGAGGGCATTGTGGACCTTTTTGGCTGAACAATTCTTCGTCAAGGGGGACTGACCACGCTTTTAGAATGCTGAGCTCCCTAGTACCTACCCACCGTGTGTTCTCCAGTTGTTGTAACAACCCAGAATGTCCTGCAGGTGAGCACACACCCTTCCCACTATGGGAATCACCAGCCCCCCTCCCTGACTACTAAGAAGGAAGTAGTCTTACCTACAACATTCCATAGATAATTGCTTTTTAATGTTTTTTTTTTTTAATTTATTTTTGAGGCAGAGACAGAGTGTGAGTGGGGAAGGGACAGAGAAGGAGGCACAGAATCTGAAGCAGGCTCCAGGCTCTGAGCTGTCAGCACAGAGCCTGAAGTGGGGCTCGAACCCATAAACTGTGAGATCATGACCTGAATTGAAGTCGAGTGCTTGACTGACTGAGCCACCCAGGCACCCCCATAGATATTTGCATTTTAGAGGAGAATGTTTTTATATCCAAATGACCAATAAATATATTGCAAGTACAAATTAAAACCACAGTGAAACAACACTACACTCCCACCAGAATAACTAAAATGAAAAAGACTGGCAGTAATTTGGTGTCGATGTGGAGCAGTGGGTTCTGGGCTGGACATGGGCATAACCACCCATGGTTGGACAACACCATGATTATTTATTAAAGTAAACATGAGTCTTCTCTAATGAACCAGAAACTCCTAGAAATAAATCTGAGAGTAATGACTACCTTGGCCTACCAAAAGACATCTATAAGACTGCGCGCGCACACACACACACACACACACACACACACACAGAATGTTCACAGGAGCGTTGTTACTGATAGCCAAAAATTGGAAATAACTCAAATGTCAATCAATAGTTGAATGGACAAATTAATTTTGATACCCTCACACAATAAAAATATAACATCAGTAAAAGAATGAATTCTCGGGGCGCCTGGGTGGCTCTGTCGGTTAAGCATCCGACTTCAGCTCAGGTCATGATCTCATGTCTCCCTCTCTCTCTGACCCTCCCCCGTTCATGCTCTGTCTCTGTCTCAAAAATAAATAAACATTAAAAAAAAAAAAGAATGAATTCTCACAGGCATTAAAATGAATAAAAGTCAAGCAGAAGAACATACACAATAGGATTCCCTTATATGCAGTAGAAGAACAGGCCACACCAATGGATAATAGTACTTACCTGTGGGAGCAGAGATGTTAACTGGGAAGAGGCAGTGAAGGAGCTTTCTGAGGTGATGGAAATGGTCTAAATCACAGTCTGTATGGTGGTTATTCAGTATGTACGTGTGCACACGTGAATATATGTATGCATACGTATATGTAAAAGTTCATGTAGCTGTATATTTAAGATATATTTTGCTGTGTGTAAATTAAGAACCTGGGGCTTTAATCTATATTTTATGGTATTTTGGAGAATAGGTTAAAAAATAAATTGAGGCGGTTAATGGAAGCAGGAGTTTCTTTGAAAGCCAAGAGAGTGTGTCATGAAGAAAGTTGCATGCTTCTGGGGGGGCCAAACTTAGAGGAGGTGGTGTTTCTGTTGCTTTTGGCATGAGCTGATAAGGATCAAGACAGTAGGAAATGCATGATTCCCCTTCTTTATGACATTTTCCTATTCCTGTCTGTAGCCATAGTGGGTTTTTTGAAGTCTTAATTCCTGACCTCCATCCCCATGGCATCATTGTTGAGGGCAGTGGGCAATGTTGAGGAGAGTCGAAGAGAGGACATTGAAAGTGGGCACAAGGAAGTTATTGGACATCAGGTATTTATCCATTGAAAGACAAAACCTCCACCTTAACCTGGCAGCCAGCAGTGAGGCTGGTACACCACTTCTTAGAAAACTCCAGTCGCAGGGAGGTTTGGCATTCCAAGAGGTGAACAGGGAATGTGTAGTGGTACATCCAGTGAACAGAAGTGCAGGCCATTCAGGGAAAGAGGAAGGCTAATAAATCACTCCCTAGTGGGGACATGAGGGAAAACAGAAGAGTACAGATTGTGTCTAGCCTTTTTGACCACAATTGGCTGATTCTTCAAGTTTGAGGTTTAAGTTGGGACATGTGATAAGGGCTTTAGTTGTACCATGTAGCCCCAACTGGACTTGGCATTCTTCCTGGTCCTTCATGGTGGTTTTCTTAAGGAGAATGAGTGATCCTGGAAATCTTTTCAGTTACATGCTGTGCATAACTGTGTGTTACAGCACAATGTACACTCTGGCAAAGAATCAGATGATCAGGTGCTAGACCATCTGCTGTGCCAGGTGTAATCTAGCTGTGCCAATTTTCAGCTGGACCCAAGTTAGAATGCTGTAGAGTTTCTACAAGAGATAGAATGGTAACTTGTCATTTGGGTGTCATTGAAAATGTATTTTATCACTGAAATGAAAAACTGCAGGTGTCTGATAAAATAAGTCCATTATAGATATCAATGGCTACTTAGAATATGAAATACAAGCAAATAATCATTTACTGAGGTCTCTACTTGCCTTTTTATGTGGCAATTCTGCTAGTAATATTTTTCTGCCAATCGTGTAATTTTAATTCAGAAAATTAATTGTATAGTTGTTAATAAAAGTTTTATTAGAACTGATGATTGAAGGAAGCTAACATGATTGGAAATAGAAATGCTAATAACCATATCCATTAATGTTAAGCTTCATAAGCCATCCTGAATAAAAATATAAATGACTACTCATTCTTCACTTTTAACTTGTCCTATTCTGTTTTTTAGTTTTAATTAATTACCTTTGCAAATGACACTATAATCTTTTTTTTTTTTAAAGCACCGCGTTTTTATCTCTCCTCTTGCAAATTCTTTGGATTTCCCTTTGGATCACTGTCATAGCCTGTTTAGGCTGCCTTAACAATACCACCGCCTGGGTAGCTCATAAGCCACAGGTCTGGAGACTCCTGGGAAGTCCAAGATCAAGGTGCCAGCATGATCACCTTCTCTGAGGGCCCTTTTCTGGTTTCAAACTTCTCTGTTGTGTCCTCAAATGATGGAAGGGGCTAAGGATCTTCCTCATGATTTAAGCAAATCCCCACCTCCTGCCACCCCCGCCATACCATTACCTTTGGAGGTTAGGATTTCAGCACCTGAATTTGGAGGAGACGCAAACATTCAGACCATAGAAATCACCATATGTGGCTGACCTCAAGTCTGTTTCTAGCCATGGCGTCTTTTTAGTTTATTCCTGAATATGCCACTGCTGCTGAATTTTATGTTTGAGTATCCTCATGTGACCTTCAAATATAAAACTAATCTCTTCATCTGCCTCTTTTTTCCTCAGAACTTTCCACAAAACCAACAATGTCTTTTCCTCTTCTCTCAGATTAGATGCCTCCCAGGCATTTTTGACTCCTTTCTGTTCCTTTCCAGTGTTGTGCTGGCCAAACTCTATGCACTGCCCATTGTTCTTTTCAAAAGAAACATTCCTTCCTTCCTGATTATTCTCACCGTCCCCAACCTGGCTTGTCACATCTCATACTTGGGTTACTCCTTCAGTCCTCAGCTTCTGGTCTCCTCTCATCAAGCCATGTGTTGGCCAGATGAATTTCCCTGGAGCCTGGCTTTGGTTATATCTTCCTCATGCTCAGAAACCTTTAGGATTGCTCCCTGTTCTCAGTAAAAGTGAATCCAAACTTAGCCTGCTTTTTACCAAGCTCCCTTTCCAACTGTTTACCTTCTGAAACTACTTTTCTAGCCAACAGTTTGACTAAGGGTTTCCTGATTCCCCTTCCCTTCTGCAGTCTCTGTGCCCACGCTCTGGGGTCACTCTTGTAGGTCCCTCATCCCTTCCTCCCCATCCATCTACCTATCCCCACCTTTGATGCCTGATGAAGTCTTGACCATCCCTCCCCTCCCCCCGCCCCGCCCCAGGGCTCTAATCTCCCCTTCCTCCAATTAACTCCACTGGGACTTGCTGTCTACACAGGCACTTTCATAATTTGACTTCTTCAAGTTGATGACCTTTCTTCTAATTGTGATAAGTTCAACTGCTTTCCTTTTCTTTAATTTGTAGGTAGTTGTATGTCCAGCTAGACTGCAGGTGTCTACAGGGTAAGAGTCTTTGCCTTACCTGTATGATGTCTAAGACCTAATACCCACTCACGTGCAAACTCTGTGAAGGCAGGAATCTCGTCAGTTTTGCCCACTGACCAATCTCTAATATTGAGAAAAGAACCAGGGGAAGGGTAGGTGCATACTAAATAGTTGTTAGATAAGTTGGAGGTGTTCAGTGAATGTTTGATTTGATTTTAGGTTACTCGTACCAGTTGTGTTGAAAGCTAACATCTATTTACTCGAAGAGACAATTGTAGTGAAAATAAAGTGCATGCTCTTTACAGCCAGGATCTGTTCAACTGGGCTTGACGACTCCTTCTAAAAGGCTTGTGTTTTCCTGCAGATATTAATGAATGCCAGCTACAGGGCGTGTGCCCTAATGGTGAGTGTTTGAATACCATGGGCAGCTATAGATGTACCTGCAAAATGGGATTTGGCCCGGATCCTACCTTTTCAAGTTGTGTTCGTAAGTAATGATCACTTTTTATTCCTATTTTGGATTTTTTTTTTTTTTTAAGGAGGGGGGCTATCCAGAAGAAGATAAATATACTCAGTGGTCAGCTGAATATTGTAAACATGCAGGAAAATCTCATTAAAAATGACAGTGAGGAGGAGGCGGATCTGATATGCTAACGTCTATGTTTTAGAACTTTCTCCAAAATAAATTTTTATTGCAATCAGGAAAATATAACAGCTAAAAATCAATGTAGAGGACAAGCACACTGAGAAAACAAACTTTGATGAACCAGTTATTTAAAATTTTCATACCTGAAAGATGAAAACAGTTTTGTCCTTCATGAGCATTTTCAGCAGTATTTAGACTGTGTTAAACTTTGTCCCAGCTTCTGTCTTCAATTAATCCAAATTCTGAGTCACTGGTGTTGGATTTAATGAGGTTTCACCGTATTTGCTTCATTGGAAGAGTCTGGGAAATAGTTATGAAGGCCCTGCATTTCAGATTTTCTATTCAGTTCCTATTTCAAAGGTTCTTCTCTGTTGTCCTCAAAAACCACCAAAATGTGTCCCCAGAGTTAGACTGTTTGCCTTCCAAATGTTGTCTCTAAGCTTCTGTCTTGTGCCTGGCAAGGATAAAAATTACTCATTAAACCACATGTTCCAATATTGATAGAGAAAATATAGTTTTTCCAAAGAAACTCTCTTACCACAAAACCTAATCCAATGTAATCACTACAGATCACCTTATGCATTAGGATGGATGCATTTACATATAAAGTTCTCAAGTGCAAATTTTTTAAGGTTATCTTACTTTTTTGTTTTTAAGGTAACCTTACTTTTTAAAGAACTAATGTCCCTTATTACAAAGTAGGTGAATACTGCAGATTTTTTAAAAGCTGTATCCAATTAAAGTTTAAGCATTTTATTTGTTTATTTAGTTAGTTATGAGCGAGACACTATGGGTGGGGGACAGGTGCAGAAGGAGAGAGAGAGAGAGAGAGAGGGAGGGAGAAAGAAAGAAAGAGAGAAAGAGAAAGCAAAAAAGGAAGGAAGGAAGGAAGGAAGGAAAGAAGAAAGGAAGAAGAAAGAAAATCCCAAGCAGGCTCTGCACTGAGCCGGGGCTTGATCCCATGACCCTGGGTCATGACCTGAGCTGAAATCAAGAGTCAGACACTCAACTGACTGAGCCACCCAAGTGTCCCCGAAGTTTAAACATTTTAAATTACTGCATGGCAGAAAATAGGATAATTTTAAGAGCATTCTGTATTTCTGTCCTGCTAGGTTTTTGTTGTTATTACCTGTTTTTTAATGTGGCTTTTGTATATGTTAAGCTGCATTCTTCTGACCTCCACTGTTAACTTGGAATTTGGTCAAGACATGTTCTTGATGGACAGTATCATCTGTTCTTTTTAATTGTGCACCTCTCCCTGAGACACATAGATACAATGAAATATGGGCAAATGTAGTAAAGTAAAAATGACAGTCTCATTCATTACTTTCAGAATTCTGAGAGTTCATTGAGTCTTCTGGATAATTGTTACTAATCACTACTATTTTCTTTTAAAAAGTGTCAAATGCAGATTAGGAAATTTCACACGTAAGTTCCTTCTTCTGTATTCTTTCACAGACAGTTCTGATCACGAAGCAGACACTTAATTACAGGGCTTTTTGGTGAGTGGTAAAATTAGACTGTAAGATGATGTTTCATACAAGGTACATTTGAAAACTAATGCAGGGATCTGGAAATTTCAGGCCAAAACTCACATTGTTGACAATATCCAGATAATTTAGGGATCATTTCTGGCTGATTTGAATTACATGAGTAAATATTTTAAATAGTTTCATAATTTTAAGTGTAAAAGATTTTACAGAGTTTGGATATAGAATTTGCTTTGAATGTTTGTTTTTTTTTCCTCTTAATTTAACTTGTAGTCTGGTTAAAATTACCAGACTGAAGATTGAAGATTAGGTGAAGTTGGAAAACTGGTCGCAAAGTGTTTTATTAAATTTTGACTAGATCTGATGTCTAGAGTTAAGGGCAGATGTCCAGGTTTTAATAAGATTGTAGAAATCTGCCAATGAGATTTTTGAAACACTTACACATTTCCTTAGCATTTATTTTCCCTGTCATTGCCCCAATAATACTGAACTTATTAAACAACCATCCATTCTTACTTGAAAAATAAATAATTCAATTTTATGGTTCAGCTACAACAGCTGAAATGATAAGTATTAAGAGAGGTTTGTTGCTGGTTAAATGCTCCAGTTTAGAGTTTGAAGTTAAAACCTGGGCTCTACACCAGCATTGAACGGGCAGATTTATTTCCCTATTCTCTGGATTTACCACATGTAACCTCACAGATGTGTGGGGTTCCTCAGGATTTGTGACTTGGGTCAGTCCAGCCTGATTGGTTTGTGAACTATATTTTGAAGAAATCGGTGGGGGAAGTCTGAAGACCGTTGAAAAGAATCAGGAAAGAAGGTGATGTTTACAGTGTAAGGGGAAAAATATTGAGGAGATGGTGGTGCCCTTAATAGTAATGGGGAGATAGCAGGAAGAGACTGGGGCTCACACGTATGTTTACATGCACACACACATATACACGCACACACCAGACACACAAAGGCACCGAGCAAAGCCGTTGCTTAATGTTTGGAATGTATGTTTTTGAGAGGTATTATAAAAACAGCTGTGGATAGAGCAGGCCAAGCACAAGGAAGAGATTGACCACATTTGCTCAGGCAGCGTGAACTTTGGGCCTATCCAGGCTGTCAAAGCTGTGGCTGACTCTGTGAGCGCAAAGGAAGGCACTTGGCCATGGCCAGGGTTTGCCCCCCCCCCCCCCCCCCCCCCGTTCTCCAATGCACTGAAGTGAACACCCTCAGATTTCCTTGATTCTGGCCTAAGGTTGCAACCGTCTCGCTTTTCCTCCTTGCCTGCTCTCTGTCCTCGCCTTAGCAAAGCTCACAGAAGGAAAGCCAGTGGGCCTGGCTTCTGCTGCCTCAGACCTCTGTGTCTGTGCCTTAGGCTGCTACAGCAGCATTCTTCGGACCTCCTCCTCTCTAGGGATGGGGAAAGGTGAAATTTCAGGATTTGTCAGAGCAAATCCAAGAAAAGTATAATAACCTTTGCAGTATAATAAGCTTCCTGACTTGCTCAGCTGCACTTTTCTTGGGAATTCAGGAGCTGCGGGATGAGAGCTGTGGTGGGTATGCCCCATAGGTTTAATAGAAAAATGCCCAGATGAAAGAACTCTGAGCCCGGATATTTGCTGTTTGATAGTATTTTTGCCCCATGGCCTTGATGCCAGTACACAGAAACGGAGGGTTGGAGAGAGATGCTCAGATGAAGCCACATTCCTTCTAAAAGCCGGTCATGTTTATGCCCATGATATCTTTTTACTTCCCCAACATCTTAATGAGGGATGTATTATTCTCATTTTACATATTAGGTAATTGAAGCCACGAGAGTTTATGTAACTTCTGAAGATCCTACAGCTAGTAAGGGACTCTTGAGATTTAACACTGGGTTTTGGGCCTCTAAGCACCCAAACCTAGTTCTAGATCAGGGGTGGGCAAGCCATAGCCCATGGGCCAAATGTGTTCCACTGTTTGTTTTGGTAATTAAAGTTTTATTGGAACACAGCCATGCCCATTCATTTACGTACTGTCTAATGTTGCTTTCATGTGGTGATGGGAGAGTTGGGAAGTTGGAGCAGAGCCAGTAGGGCCCACAGGGTCGAAAGTGTTTATTATTTTGCCTTTTACACAAGGAGTTTGCTTATTCTTGGGCTGTATCAACACTGTCTAAGAGAACTTTCTGTGATGATGGGGAATGTTCTGTATCTGTGCCGTCTGGTATAGCAGATGCTAGTCACACGTGGCCAGTGTGACCGAAGAATTAAATTTTAAATTATAATTCATTTACATTTTATTGAAGTAGTGAGGCATTAATGTCTCAGACTGCATAGTTCAAGATCATTGTTTTTACACAGCTGATTGAGTAAATGACTGCTAGATCCCCTCCTTTCCCCTTGAAATGGCCTTTCCTTCCTGACTTAGTGGTTTTGGCCATGTGGCATTGTTTTCCAGGCAGTCGGGCTGGGAGCTTCTCTGCCAGTTTTGACTCTGTCCTCTCCTTTGGTCTCTAAGAAAGTTGTTAATCTTTGTAAAATGTCTTTTCTTTTTTTAAGTTTATTTATTTATTTTGAGAGAGAGTAAGGGAGAGAGAGAGCACGCAGGGAAGGGACAGAGAGAAAGGGAAAAAGAAAATTCTTATACAGTCTCCGTGCTGTCATTGCAGAGCCCAATGTAGGGCTCAACCCTGTGATCTGTGAGATCATGACCTGAGCCAAAAAACAAGAGTCGGACACTTCAGCTGAGCCACCCAGGTGCCCCTGTCTTTTCTTTCCATCTCTTCTGTGGCCGTCCTAGCTCAGGTCTCTCCCTTCCCTCACTTAGTGATCTCATACCACTGTGTCCTGGGGGTTAGACAAACATGTCTGTGCAAAGTGTTTGCCCCCACATGATAACAGTAACAACAAAACCCAAAAACCAGAGCAGTAATGTTAGCATCTTTATTGTGCACTTAATAAGTGCCAGGCACTGTGATGAACACTTGATACGGATTATAATACTATGATAGATAAAATACTTAACCAGACGTCCGTGAGGTTTGTGTCGCTATTCTATTTTAGAAATAAAGAAATGGAGGCTCGGAGGGGTTAAGGATCTTGAGAAAAGTCACACAACCTTTAAGTGGTAGAGCCCACATTGGAAACTGGATCTTACTCCACAAGCCGAGCCTCTAATCAGGCAGAAGAAACCAGTCTGAATTGACAGGAGCAAGTCCTTTATTTAAGGAGAGCTGTTATTTAGTCTCACTTGCCACACTGTAGAATAGATGCTGTAACTCTGCCCTGTCTCTGGAATCATGGTTTCTTTTATTTTGGTTCTCCCAGAATTTAATAGCACATTTTCCCACAAGGGTGCCCACTGGTTCCTATTTCAGCAAATTCATCTCTCAGACTATTCATGACACTTTACCTGCCTCTCAGCCCTCGTCCTCTGTAAGGTTTTAAGCTTTAACGGGATGAAACTCCTAACGTGAAATTTCATCCAAGAGACGAATGAGGATATCAGGGGTGTTGGGGGAGAGGGGGACAACCAATATACATGCCATCTTTCTGAGTCTTTTATATTTTTCAGCTTCCTCTAAGTGGCAGATTAGTTTATATCTGCTTTAGGATACTTACCATTCATCTGTGGAAGCATGTCTTTGAAAGTAGGATCAGAATTTATCGTATAGCCCTGTAATTAAGTTGCTTGGTATGGCACTGGGGAATTCAAGTGAGAGAACCGTACCATCTTTCTGTCATAGTGTGTTGTGTGACTTTCACCATCAGCACTGGCTGTTTGGTGATGGTTGGTGACTAAGGTATGGGGCTGTATGTGTATATTACTTTTGAAGATTTCTAGATCTCTAGCTAAGAAAAAAAAGATACATCTTCCTGACTGATTGATGTGGCATTTCCAGTAGGTTTTACACGCCTGAAGGGTTTCCATCTATTTGGAGTACCTGAGTTTTTCCACCTTTATCTTAGCAACCCATCTTGGAAAAATATAACCTGCAAAAACCACTGTTGGAGCGTGTCTGCGTTTTGGAACCTGTCGGCATGTTTGTTACTGCTACTCTGTACCCGTTCCCATACCCGTTTCCACTTATTCTTTAGAAATCTTTGGGCATTACCGATTTATTTTAGTGTAGCCTAAAACTTTATGACTTGAGAATATATGATCACATGTACCATATATTAAAATAAATGTAGTATGTAATGAATTCTCCTTTATGATTAGTCTTCCAATCTGTAATGAAAGGGACTCAGCTTCGTAATGCAGAGCACACTGTCTATGGATTAATGCTGTCACGTAGACTATAATGTGAAAATGCTAGCGATCTAACAAAGTAAGTGGAATTGCCATATGAGAGATTGGAAATGATAAAAGAATGACAGGTAATCTAAGTGTTAAAATAGGAGTGGTTTGAAAAGGCATACTCTGTTAGAAATCTGAGGCATAAATGAACACTTTTTGGTCCATATAGTTGAAGATCAAAGAAAATTTGAATCATGGGAGCCTCAGTAAAATTGATGTATGGAAGCTGGGCCGTTTCTTGGTTTTCTTCCAGCTCTGAAGGAATAATTTTTTTTCATTAGTTTCTTATTCTTATATGTAGTTGGGATGAGCCAGAATGTCTAGTTAGAACATGGTCTGCACACCCATGCTCACTCACAATTGCTGCGATGACCATAAGCCAGTGATTTCTCTTACTTCCCTAACAACCCCCACTTGAAATGCTTTGGAAACTGTCTGATGGGAGGACAAAAGTCTATGGATGATTTTTGGTGTGAAATGTTTAGAAAGAATTAGTTCACTGGATTTCTGTCTTTATACTCCAGATGATAAAATGCCTAAAGTTTGTGGTGTGTGTGTGTGTGTGTGTGTGTGTGTGTGTGTGTGTAGTGCAAGAGACCTCAACAACTATCAACTCACTTTGCTTAACAAACAATGTCTTACAATTCATAGTCATGCACACCTAATAATCTCTAAAAAACTAAATTGTTGATGTGGAGTTTTACTTTAATTTGGCGGACAGGCATGGTAGTAGGTTCCTTCAGAGTAGAGTCCCTGGGGGACACCTGGGGGGCTTAGTCGGTTAAGCATCTCACTTTTGATTTCAGCTCAGGTCATGATCTCATGGTTGTGAGATCAAGTCCCACATCAGGCTCCATGCTGATAGTGGAGCCTGCTTGGGATTCTCTCTCTCCCACTGCCGCACCTCCCCCACTCTCTCTGAAAATAAACTTCTCTAAAAAAGACATCCAGATGACCAACAGGCACATGAAAAGTTGCTCAGTGTCACTCCTCATCAGGAAATACATATCAAAACCAGCCTGAGATATCACCTCACGCCAGTTAGAGTGGCTCCTAATTTGTTAGGAGACTATAGATGGTGGAGAGGATGTGGAGAAACCGGAACCCTCTTGCACCGTTGGTGGGAATGCAAACTGGTGCAGCCACTCTGGAAAACAGTGTGGAGGTTCTCAAAAAATTAAAAATACATCTACTCTGGACCCAGCAATAGCACTGCTAGGAATTTACCCAAGGGATACAGGAGTACTGATGCATAGGGGCACTTGTACCCTAATGTTTATAGCCGCACTTTCAACAATAGCCAAATTATGGAAAGAGCTTAAATGTCCATCAACTGACAAATGGATAAAGAAATTGTGGTTTATATACACAATAGAATACTACTTGGCAATGAGAAAGAATGAAATATGGCCTTTTGTTGCAATGTGGATGGAACTGGAGAGTGTTATGCTAAGTGAAATAAGTCATACAGAGAAAGATACCATATGTTTTCACTCTTATGTGGATCCTGAGAAACTTAACAGAAGACCACGGGAGGGGGGAAGGGGGAAAAAAGTTACAGAGAGGGAAGGAGGCAAACCATAAGAGACTTAAAAAACTGAGACTAAACTGAGGGTTGATGGAGGGTGGGAGGGAGGGGAAAGTGGGTGATGGGCATTGAGTAGGGCACCTGTTGGGATGAGCACTGGGTGTTGTATGGAAACCAATTTGTATGGAAACCAATTTGACAATAAAATTTCATATTAAAAAGAAAAACAAATAAACATTAAAAAAAAGTAAAGTCCTTGGAGACTTTAGGGGAGACCCTTTGAGGGTAACAAGGATGGCACCTAATCTGGTATTAACTACCCCAGAGGTGCGGGTGAGGTGGATACAAAGAAGTGAGTGTGGAGAAGTAAGTGGAAGGGAGTCCGTGTCACCATTAGCCAGCGTCATGGATTTGAGGAAACTCTCTGCCGTGTTCTGTATGGCCCTTGTTCCCAGGATCTAGAACTAACATTAACGCAATTAGTATTATAAGTAAGCCCTACCATGTATAAACTAGGCTCCTGTGAGACGGCCTGACATTGTTTCTCTGAAAACATGTGTTGTAACTTTGAAATAATTTGGAGAGGAATTTTTTTAGTAGAATCTCTTAGGAACTGATTATACTAGAACTATGACCTATAGGTGTATACATACACACACACACACGATACATTGGTGATGTTCAGTCATTCTAGGGATTTATTACCCTTTTGGGGATGACAACCATACTTAAATTGTCTTTTATTTTGCTCTGTGATCTTTTATCAGTCTTGCACAGACTCCAGAAAGTAAGTAGGAGAAGGGAGAAGAAAAGACTCATAGTTCTCCCTCTTAGCACTTTTTTAGTAACCTGGACAAAATTGGCCTTACTAGACTAAATTACTGTGTTAAGTTCTGAAGCTTCAGGAAGGTCTCCTCTGGTCCCCTCAGTCACCTGTTCCCATATTCCAATTCTCCAGTATTGCTATTTTTAAGTGTCTTTACTTTGTTCATATTCTACCACTAAGCAATGTACAAATGTCCTTGAGAGAATGGAGATACCTACTTTTATTTTCAAAAGAGTGGCTGACATGTGCCTTGTGTCTACTCTGTACTAAAGGTTTATTAGCATATGATATTTCTAATCTGCACACTGAGCCTATCATCTATAAGTGAGGGTTATTGAAGCTCACCAGTGGATTAGGGTTCTTTCCAGAGAAGATTAGGGTTCTTTCCAGAGAAACAGAACCAATAGGGCTGTGTGTGTGTGTGTGTGTGTGTGTGTGTGTGTGTGTGTGTGTGTTTGTGTGTGTGTGTGTATGCATGTGTGTGTATAAAGAGAGCAATTTCAGAGGAATTGATTCACATGATTTTGGAGACCAGCAAGTCCAAAATCTTCAGGATAGGCTGGTAGACTGGAGACCAAGGGAAGAGTTAGTGTTATAGCTTGATTCTGAAGATAGTCGCTGGCAAAATTCCTTCGTCTGGAGAGTTCAGTCTTTTTCCTCTTAAGACCTTCACCTCTTAGGATGAGGCCAACCACATTCTGGAGATAATCTGTTTTACTCAAAGTCTACCAACATAACTGTTAGTCTCATGTAAAACATACCTTCCCAGCAACTTTCAGACCTGTGTTTTGACTGAATACCTGCCTTCTGTGGCCTAGCTGAGCCAAAAGATCCGATTAACCATCACAACCCCAGTGACTTCTGTAGGTTGTATTCCTGGCAAGAGATGCCATGAGAATCCAGGTCTGTCTGGCTCTAAAAACCTTTGCTCTTTTCACTGTGCTGTAGTACCTTAATTTGATCAGGTTGTTTCTTACAGCATCTTAACAGAGATGTCAGTCCTTTTGGAATGATTGAAAATTGAGATCTGTGCAGGAGAGGAAGGTGATCTGGAAGCTCCAGGTGCTAGTGGAGTTAGTTAAAGGAAAGGTACATGGGAAAAACCTCATCTGGACAGGGATACAGTAGAGAAGAACTTTGGTTGGGATGGGGGAGGGATCAAAGGGAAGACAATCAAGCTTGGTCTGTTCAGCCCATTGACTTGGCCTGGAGCTGACTGTGAAGAACATACTCCATCCACATTTACATTAGAAAATGAACTTCTCAAAGGCAAGATTGTATCTTATCCTCATCTTTGCCTTCTGTGCTCACTTGAGTGTCTAGCTGTTGGATTTGGATTAATGCAGTTTGACCAATAAACTGAGAGTAGAAGATTCAGGAATAGGATTCAGGTATTGGATGATTATGGGCCGGTGTGCTTTCACAGTGTTTTCTAAGGGACTGCACCCATCGTTGCCTTCTCTGGTGTGCTGTCTTGTGCAGAATGGCAGGTCAGACGCTGCTCCCTGACTCTCATATGCTGTTGACTGGCTTACAGTGACACCTGATGAGGCCTCACAAGCTCTCCCTGCCCTCAAAGTGAGAAGGGCAACAGCTGTCTTTTTCAGCATCAACTATGTTCAGTTCCTGATTTTCACAATGCCTGGCTGTTTGCCAGATTCTGCCCTAGAACTACCTCTGTTATGGCTAAATACAGGAAAACAAGTGATTTTGATAATAGTTACTTAGATTTAGTTGGGCAGCTGATTTTGGCCAAAGTGGTTTCTTTCTACTTCATGCACACATACCTGATCTAATGCTTGCTAAATTGGAAAAAGGGACCAGATAGGAAGGGGGACACTCGGGGCCCTGATTCTAAAACTTGTTGGGTAAGCTGACTCTAAATTAGGAAAGGTGATGCCCTAAATCTACACAAATTTATTCTGAAATATGGTTTCTAATCCAGAACTTAAGGTTCCATTTACTGTGTCAAGAAAAGTCAATCTAGTCTTTGTCGTTTCTTGGGTGACATCAGGCCTTATCTCTCTGCTTCAGCGGATACCCCTGTGATCTCTGAAGAGAAAGGGCCCTGTTACCGACTTGTCAGTTCCGGAAGGCAGTGTATGCACCCTCTGTCTGTTCACCTCACCAAGCAGCTCTGCTGTTGTAGTGTGGGCAAAGCCTGGGGCCCACACTGTGAGAAATGTCCCCTTCCAGGCACAGGTAAGTCATGTCCATCTGTACGCTCATATTCCTTCCCAGCCTCGCAAGGACACAGGAGGACTTTGGCAACTTGCTTTATTTTTGGTTTCTGACTTTTAATTTACTTTTTAATAATACGATGGGTTTTTATCAGTTTTGTACAAACCATGACCATAGAAGGTTGAATCAGTGGGAAAAAATGACATGCAAAGTGATTTTCCTGTTTCTTTGTAACATTAGACTTCCTTTTGAATGTTAAGAAAAGCCATTACTTTCTGTCCTCATCTTCTCGGACCCAAAGTCTGCTGTTCAAAAGTACAAAGAGACCAGAGGCTCTGCTGGGCCATGCACTGTTGTAATGCCTGACCGCATGTCACGTGCATGGAAACGAGACCTTGTACGGGTTGACTCACTTGCTCATTTATTGAACATGTGCTTGTCAGTTTCTCCAGTTGGAAATGGAGGGAATTATAACCATGATTGAATTTGTGCTCTGAGGATTAATAACTCAAGGGCAGATCCTGCCAGTGCACCTAGGAATTTCTGAGTCAGAATATTAATAGAAATTGATTAATTCTTTATACTTTAGTTCGGTACATATTTGCCCAATATCCTGAAAGAGTAAGTATATTTCTCTCAGTGTCTTGCTTATGCCAAGGAATCCTCACCTTCTCAAGCAAGATCAAGTAGGATTAAATGGAAGAGAAAGAAACACACCCTGCAAATCCGGGCATGGTATTATCAAGGGAGAAGTGGCACCTAGTTCATTGGCACATGGTGACCATAAAAAAAGTCTAGTCAAGTGCTTATTTGGCAAGATGCTTCCCACCTAGGGAAGTGGAGAAACTCTCACAGGACTATGTCTCAAAGCTGTTGCTTACACAGCAGCAGACAGGGTTTAAATATAAATTTAAATCTCATGGTCCACCTTTGTTGGTGTTTAGGATCGGAAAGAATTGGTAAGGCAGAGGATAGTATAATGTTGGTCATATTTTGATAGCCTGTATAATTTTAGACACCCACAAAATAGCCTAGTATTCTCCCTTTGGGATTTGAACTACTGATTATTATAAAATAATAATCCATGAAATAAACTGTCTTTGTAATTTATAGACCCATTTCTCTTCAAGTTCGGTTTTAATAGCTTTGTGACTCTTATATGAAGCGTAAATCAAGATGGTGAATAGAACACAGGGAGACTCTTCCATAACATCCAGCAACTAAATTTGAAAATAGCATTAAAGACAAACTTTTTGTACTTAACCAATTTTTGGTTAATTTGGTGATTTTCACAACATTTAGTTCATTAATACTGAAAATATTTGATCAGAAAACATGTCTTCTTCTGGAAACATCTGTTCTTTCAAGTAAGAATTGTATTTCATAGTTAAATTTAAGAATGAAGTTCTGCCATTTAATGTGTGATCCTTAGAAAAACAATGTTTTAGCAGACTTCAAGGAGTATTTTAGAGTTTCCTTTTTATTGAGAACTAATTTTAGGTCCAGAGCATTCAATAGGAGATCTCTTGTTTAGTAGAAGTGAGAAATGACTGACTTTACTTTCAATTTGAAAAGTAGAAATATAAAAGTTGACCATAAGCTCCTTAGTGTCTGGGTTTGGTAACTTTCCTCCAACACCAACACCAAAGGGATTAGGTGGATTTTCCTCCTCAGGCCACACACTGCCTCGCCACCCCCGTCTTTCTCTTTTACTTATTCCTGGAGGTGATGCAGTGGAGGTTAGCAAATCCTATGTGCCCAGTCTACCTTTTTTTTTTTTTTTTTTTCTTTTCTGAGTAGACAAGACCACTTTCCTGGCAAGGATAGCAGTCCCAGAGCACAGAACATCGCCTTGTCCTCTGGATAATTAAGCCAGCTGGTCAAAGTCAGGCTGTTGCCCACTTGTCTCTTTTTTTGAAAATAACTCCATTTTCTGACTTGGCATGTTCTGTTGTTCTTGACTTCTGTCCATCATCTCTTTAGTGTGTTTTAACTTTGCTGGATTCCTTCTCACTATCCTGAGACTCACTGTTCAAAACCACTTCCCCTTTTCAGTCCTTCTTAACCAACCTCACCATATCAGCTGATATGCTCCATTCTGGCTGAGTCTGTAATTTGGAAACAAATTATGAAAGATTCCAGCGCCTCATTTCCCTGACTAGTGATATATTTTTCTTTTTTAACCTTCTTGCTAATCATCTAGCTTAGACATTACTGAGTTCCTTGTTAATAACTAATGAAATTACACCAAAGCAGGAGGAAGAGAAGAAAGCCTGGTTTTTGCCGATCTTACACACACACTCCATGATATATATATATAATATATATTAAAATCTTTGATACATAAAAATCTCCTGATATATCACATATATATGTGATATATGATACAGAAAATTACATATATAATATGCATATATGATATCTCCTAATTAGTCGCTGATCTATATATGTAAATATATGCTTCCTATATGCTGTATATGCCATATATATATATATATATATATATATATATATATATCTGATAAGGAATTAACAGATGGAGAAATACTGAGTAAAACAAAGGGTTGGGTTTTTTCTGTAAATATGCAAGTTTAACAAATTCAACATTATGCATCTGTTTTTGAAGTTTTTGAATGTAACTATATTAATGATGGTTTATTGAAAAAATACTCATCATGATATTTTCCTCTGTATAAGTTTGCACTTTTAGATTTTTAAAAGGAATATTTTCCCATCCCAAATCTAGCTGCTTTTAAGGAAATCTGTCCTGGTGGAATGGGTTATACGGTTTCTGGCGTTCATAGACGCAGGCCAATCCATCACCATGTAGGTAAAGGACCTGTATTTGTCAAGCCAAAGAACACTCAACCTGTTGCTAAAAGTACTCATCCTCCACCTCTCCCAGCCAAGGAAGAGCCAGTGGAGGCCCTGACCTTCTCCCGGGAACACGGGCCAGGAGTGGCGGAGCCAGAAGGTGAGAGTGGAAATAGATCATGGACCCAACCGTCTGTCTTGTGTGTGTTTGGTTTCCCTGTTAACACTCTTCTCGAACAGGGTTTTTAACCTCAGTACTATTGGTACTTCAGGATAATTTTCAGTGAGTAAACTCCTTGGCCTCTAACTTTTAGATATACTACTAGCACCCTCTCCTCCGGTTGTTAGAGCCAGAAACTGTCCAGCTCAGCCAAACGTCCCTGCAGGCCAAAATGACCTGTGACTGAGGACCACGGCCATAGGGTAATATGTTCATAGCAGGTAACAATTTTCCAGGGTGATCTCAGGACCTGCTGGGGCCACTTTTTCTTGGTGTTTATTCCTGAAGGGTAATTTAGATCTTTGAGGGAATAGTCATAATTCATTTCTTTGTCTAGAAGGCCATTTAATAAATATTTATTTACTTTGCAAAGTGGAATCCACAGATGTAAAGAAGTTAAAGCATTGACTGAGCTTCCAGGAAATAGAGGGCAGCAGGCAATCAGGGATAATGGGAGGCAAGTGAAGAAAGACAGGAAAGTCCATTGAAAGGATCTTGGAAATTGCCTCGTACAAGTCCTTCCATTGGCCTTCTGAGAAAACTGAGACCTATAGAGGGGAGGGACATGGCTTGTCAGATGTCATGTGACAAGTATATAACAGGGCCAACGAGCACAGTTTTCCAAGAAGGCAGGTAAGGCTTTATATTTTAGGAGGAGTCTAGAGACAATTAACTTTGATTGTATCTCTTTATAAAAGCCAGCATGTTCAATACCTTAAGTATCTGTACTATAAAAATTCTCACCCCAGATAGAAGGAATAAAAATTTTAGATTTGTATGACATGTACATTGTCTCTAATGAAGCTTCTGTTGGCTTTTCACAGTTTATTAGGTCAGAATTTAGGAATGGATTTTGTGAGGAGAGAAGGTACCTAGGTTCTAGAGAGAGCTTTCTTCAGGGCTCTGAGTCTTTCTGTGTTCTAGGTCTGTTTCATTTCACTCTTTCACTCTGTTGTACTTCTTTGGCTAGGCAGAACAGGTAGGACCTCACCTAGATTTGACAGTATTGACCCATTTGCTTCTACACATTTGGGGTCTCCTGGCCACATGTTTGCAACTACTCATCCTTTGCACAGGCAGGAGGAAATGGCCTCTGGTCCCAGATGCTGCCTCATGACTTTCTTGGTGGGTTAGGCAGGATGGACAGTTAGTTGACTTTTCCAACCACAAGAATAAAGCAGCAGCAATAAGCTATCAGGTACCCTGATTGCTTTGGGGAGTTAAGCAGCTACCGAAATTGTACACTTATGTTTATGGAGACACTGATCAGTGAGGAAAAACCCCAGTAATCGTTGATCACAGGCTTGAGGGGTAATACTAAGGACTGATTAATGGAACGTAAGTTTTCTAAATACAAAGACACAACTACTACCTCACAACAATGTCATGATTGTTTAATATGGAATTTGTTCAACATATTAATGTTAATCTCTAATTAGATTTAATTGGCCTGTGATTTCTTTCCTCCTAATTTAGTTAGCTTATCTTACTGGAAATTCTCTTCAATAAAGATTAGGAGGACAGTACCCATTCTTAGATCTCTTATTGAGATAAGTGGCTTTCTTTTTTAACATAAACATCAGAAAGTATTTTAAACATTATTACATTAAGGATAAGTATGTGGCCAATTAATGAAAATGTTTGTTTTGTTTTTTTTGATATGGGATATTCCATAAGAGTCAGATTAGGCATAAAATAATGTGCCAGAAAGTGTTGTTTCCTTTAACTTTTTCAGTTAATGAGGGAGTTGGAAAGAATTTCATCGCATCTACCTGAACTCCTGTAGTTAAGGAATGATATAACATGGATAGTTTTTCTGTTGGTTGTGTGTAAAATTCTCCACAATGACCATAATTCTGCATTTTATTGAGTTTGATTCTTAATTCTTTTGGGGTGATAGTGGACTTCTATTGCTTTTTAAAAATATAACTGTTAATGTGGTGGATTGACTTAAATTGTACTAATGTCCTTCTTTCTTTTCTGGTTTTAGTGGCAACTGCACCCCCTGAGAAGGTAATTTATTCATTGTTTGCAAATCTTTTTTACCATCAAAATGATTTTCTTTTAGAATATGTATGGATTCTTTTTAGACTTGAATGTAGTAACATGTCCATTATTCATCATCTGGTTTGAGGAAATCTAGCATTCATTCATGAAATATTTATTGAACACCGACTATATAACTGGCACTATCCTGAGTGTTAGGAAAACATTAGAGAACAAATCAGACAAAACTCCTTGTTCTCATTGGAACTTAAATTCTAGTAAGAGAAGAAGGCGCGACTAATGGAATCAGAAGATTACACAGAATTCAGATCAATTCATGGCCTGGACTATGGATGGAAAGAAAGTGTTCTGACACGTTTATGCAAGTGTGTATTCTCAGAGCACATATATGCTAAGCGAAGTACTTCTTAATTCAACTAAAATTTAACATGCATGTTTGATTAAATTAGAATAAGAACAGAACTTACCCTTGTTAGGTAATAATCCAATCCAATACTAGAGTATTGGTTCTTAGAAATTTCAATCCAATATTAGAATATTGGTTCCTAGAAATTTCAGGGAAATATTTAATCAACTTGCTGGGGTTTTTTTTTTTTTTTTGGCATAAAATGGGACTGTTAACTGTGAGATTTATTAATAGAAAATATGGAAATTTGCTGCGGGGCGCGTGTGGGGGGTTGGCGCCTGGGTGGCTCAGTCAGTTAAGCGTCTGACTTCAGCTCAGGTCACAATCCCATGGTTCGTGACTTCAAGTCCCACATCAGACCCTCCACTGACACTGTGGATCGTGCTTGGAATTCTCTCTCTCTTCCTCCCTATCTCTCTGTCCCTCCCCTACTCTCTCTCTCTCAAAATAAATAAATGAACTAAAAAAATAATTGCTGGATCTAAGTCCTATCTATATAATATTGTTCCCCATCTGAATCTAGCTGTGATTCTTTAATAACATGAAAATTCGATCGTTATTAAATGTTCATACATTTTTGTATCACTCAGTTGACAAGAATGCAGTATTAGAATTTAGAGAGCGCGAACACATATATAAATTATTATAAATAATTTTAAAAACCTTTAGCTTATAAACATGGGACAGAATAACTTTAAATGCTCTAACATAAGTGCTGAAAGAATCCAGACAAGGAGGAAGTAGGATTTTGGAGTGATAGCACCCAAGAAAGAAGAATGTTGTTATATTGACTTGAGAAGAGGGACAACACATAGGCATATTTGATAGGGTCTCTAAAGGTCAGTGTACAGTCATTTGCATGTTGTTGATTTTGAATTCAGTTCTGGTAGATACGCGGAAGGAATCATTTGCTGCGTGAGCAGAGGAGCCAGCTCCCTGATAACCTCATCTTATTGAATAATCGCTGTTTTCTGTGCTGTTGATAATTGAGTGTATGGTAACTCTCCTGAAGGGTCTTAAAGAGGGCCTCAATGTTTTCTTGTATACGTACACTGTCATTTTTTTGGAGACGCGCCAGTGGGAAACATGCAGTCCTAGTCTTTGTGGTCTTGGCTTCTTGCAGAGGTCCCATGATGTTGAAGATTGATGAAGAGAAAGCGGGGTCGCCCAGGGGTGGGAAATGATATGCACAAAGGTGCAGTGGAGGGGACGGCAGGAGGTCAGTTAGGGGAGCCTGAGAGGCATGTTAGGAAGAGAACTTGGGGCTGCTTTGGAAAGCTTGGAATCCAAACCGTAGTTGTAATCCGTGGTGGATTACCTTGCTCTCCTCTCTCAGACTCTCCTTGTCAAGGGGAGAACTGGCATTGGTTAGAAAGTGTGCTGCCCTGTGCCACTGGGGGAAATTCTGTCTGCAAGTTGCAGGAGTGCATAAACAGCTGACTGTGGTCTGCTTCTTATTGGCATAGGCCATGAGCTGCAGGGAATGGGGAACTATGGAGACTGATTGAGGTCACGTTTAATAGGTAAGATAAAATTAGTCTGTATTCTTAAGCAGAAGAGAAAATGTGGGAAAAGGTAATTGAGTGTTTGTTATTTGTAGAAGATGAATTGCCCCAGGATTAACTGAGACAGGGAGACAGGGAGCTTAAGGGACCAATTAGATTACTACAGTAAGCATGATGAGAGAGTCTGGACCGCAGCAGTGGGCACAGTGGGTATGGAAAGATGAACAAATATAATAGGCAGTGCAGATGGGCAGGGCTTGGAAGGAGGAATGAGACAGACAGCGAGGATTGCAAAGTGACTTTAAACCTGGATGGTTTAATGGCTGTGACATAGCATAGAAATAGACACCTTGGATTGAGAGCCTGAATGGTTTTGGAGGGGATGGATTTGAGGTACTGGTGGGATATCTAAACAGAGTTAGATAAACACTCATGCCAACAAAATAAGATCTTTGATGCGCTACTCAGGCAGGATATCTAGGTTATAAAAAGCAGAGGAGATAACTGAAGTTAAGAGAGCTGTTAAAAGGGAAACAGACTAGGGGAGTGAGCTTTCTGGAAGATGGCAGAGGGAGGGAGCGAGGGAGGGGATGCACAGGGCAGCTGTGACCAAGTCACCTGATGAATACTTATAAGGAAGTGAAGGTGTGGGCCCACCGACCCCACACCGCTGTCCCTACTGGCCTGATGGGTCTGTCTGCAGTAGCCCGAGCAGCTGTAACTGGAAGCTGAGCCACAGGCGTCAGTCTGTTTCTTCACCTCCGGTCCGGAGGACAGCAGTGGGCAACAGGCCGCATATGGAAGTCCCAGGTGCTCCTCCAGGTCCCCGTTTTTCTGATGCTCTGCCCGCCTATCACTATGCTGAGAGCTGGAGATGCAGAGTTACTAGCTGCGGGTTAATGACACGAGTGCTGTACCCATTATGCAATCTGCAAAGCGTGGCTGGCCATCTTCCCAAGGCAGAGCCACATGTCAGTGAGATGATGGTTTAGTTGTCTGTTGAGGTTTATTGTGGCTTGTGTGAGACCAGATGTGGTTCCCCAAGCCAAGGCATGTAAGATGCCTGAGGGGACCTTTTGCTTTGGGCCCTGGGAAGTGGGTGAGGATGTATGGATGGGTCAGCATTGCTGGGGAAACCAAAGACTTGCTAGAGTAGCGGGCATAGCTACAGTTCATACATGTATTTTTTTCACACAATTGCACACTTTTTTTGTCCAATGTCCTGTGATATTTGTTGCCTTTCTAAGAGTAGAACTAAATAAAGATAGTAATATGTGAAAAATAAAAATAATTCTTATTTTTAGTTCTTTTCTTTCTTTCTTTCTTTTTTTTTTTCTTTTTAATACATCCACCCAGGAAATACCTTCATTGGATCAAGAGAAAACCAAACTTGAGCCTGGTCAACCCCAGCTCTCTCCAGGCATCTCAACGATTCACCTGCATCCACAGTTTCCAGGTAACCTCTGTTGATCTGTGCAATTTGTAAGAGTACTTGGGATAAAAAAGTGAGATAAGAATTCTTTTGTCTTTGATTTTAAACTTTAATAAATCATTAGAACTCATAAATGATGGGCAGTGTGAGACATATACTTAAGTATGTTAATATACTCATAATATTAGTGTGAGGATGGTCTTGTAAGTTTTATAATGGTAAGAGGAAGATAAGTTTTTCCAGTATTTTCTGTGGCCAAGAGTAGGTTTATATGTGGAACGTTATTGAGGGTCATCGTTTGATGGGTCATTTTTCTTGGCTTTTGAATTGTTCTCATATGTTCTTGCTACATGTTGAAAGCGGGGCTATGTATTAATACCATGAGCTTTAGGGATCTATATCAGTTCTTAATTATCCAAGCACTACTGTGGTATGTTATGAGACTAAATTATGCTTGCGTTTTGAAATAGGATCTCGGTGCACCTAACAGGCTTTAATTTTTTCATCCCTCCTTCCTCATACAGTGGTGATTGAAAAAACATCACCTCCTGTGCCTGTGGAAGTAGCTCCTGAGGCTTCTACATCAAGTGCCAGCCAAGTGATTGCACCTACTCAAGTAACGGGTAGGTGTGGTGTTCCTTATGTTACATAGCCTGTGCAGGAGATGTGGGTCTGAGCCTCCTTTTATTTATTTTTTTTTATTTTTTTTTTCAACGTTTATTTATTTTTGGGACAGAGAGAGACAGAGCATGAACGGGGGAGGGGCAGAGAGAGAGGGAGACACAGAATCGGAAACAGGCTCCAGGCTCTGAGCCATCAGCCCAGAGCCTGACGCGGGGCTCGAACTCACGGACCGCGAGATCGTGACCTGGCTGAAGTCGGACGTCTAACCGACTGCGCCACCCAGGCGCCCCTGAGCCTCCTTTTAAATGGGGTATCAAAATTATGTCAAATGTATGAAGTTGCTCATGGCAGTGTTAGTCATCATAGCAAATATTTGGAAATAATCTAAATACTGTTAAAAAGGAGGAATCTTTAAATAAATTGTGGTACACATAAACAGTGAAATATCCCATAGCTATTAATGTTTTTTTTTATTATTTTTTTCAGCTTATTTATTTGGAAAGTGGGAGAGGGGCAGAGAGAGAGGGAGAGAGAATCCTGAGCAGGTCCACACTGTCATTGCAGAGCCCGATGTGGGGCTTGAACTCACAAACCACCAGATCGTGACCTGAGCCAAAATTAAGAGTCAAACGCTCAACCGACTGAGCCACCTGGGTGCCCCAGCTATTAATGTTTTAAAAGAATATTTAATGTTATAAAGAGATGCCTGTGGCATAATAAGAAATACAGAACACAGTATGATTCCGGCTTTATTTTTTAAATGTTTACAAACACAGAAAAAGAGACAAAAAGCACATCAAAGTGCTCAACCATCACCAGTTACTGGGGTCGTGGATCATCTGTTCTTCCGTATATTTTTATGTATTTTCAAAATTCTTTATAATAACTTGTATCACTAGTAAACATTATAAAAATTTATAATGTGAAACAGATCAACAGCATATATGTTAATACCCTTAAATGTAAAACGAGCTCTTACAAATCAGCTATAAAAAATAATAGAAAAGTGGGGAAATAATATAATCAGATAATTTATAGAAAAAAAATTACCAAGAAACATATAATAGGGAATGTCAACTAGTAATCAAATAAATGCAAATTAAAATAATTATAAAAATAGCATTTAATTTTTACTAGAGTAAAATTGAGGTCAGGGGCGCCTGGGTGGCTCAGTCGATTAAGCGTCCGACTTTGGCTCAGGTCATGATCTCGCGGTTTGTGAGCTTGAGCCCCGCATCGGGTTCTGTGCTGACAGCTCAGAGCATGGAGCCTGCTTCAGATTCTGGGTCTCCCTGTCTCTCTGCCCCTCCCCTGCTCACACTCTGTCTCTCAAAAATAAATAAACATTAAAAATTAAAAATAAATATATATTTAAAAATTGAGGTAAAACACATGGCTGAAAGAAATGTAAACTGGTTTAACTCTTCTAGAAAGCACAAACTGGCAAAATGTATAAGAGACTCTTAAATACAGAGAACAAACAGGGTTGCTGGTGGGGAGGTGGGTGAGGGGGAATGGGTTAAATGGGGGATGGGCATTAAGGAGGGCACTTATTGGGATGAGCACTGGGTGTTACATGTAAGTGATGAATCACTAACTTCTATTCTTGAAACGATTACTGCACTATATGTTAACTAGCTCGGATTTAAATAAAATTAAGAAAAAAAAGAATTTTAAAAAAGTTCAGAACTTTTGACCCAATGATCTTATGTTAAAATATCTAGTGTGAGGAAATAATGTCCCCAAAGACTGAGACAATGATTTATATGAATAGATACTTACCACAGCATCAGGTATAACAGAGAAAAAGTGGAAATAATCTAAACATTTAACTATAGGGAAATAGATAATTATGTTACATCTATATATTGGAACATTATGCTGCCATCACATACAGTATTTTTGAAGTATTTTTATTAAAATCTAGCAGAAAATGGTCACAATACTGTTAAACACAAAATGAAGTATGGAAAAATGAAGGAAAGAGCACTTTGCCAATTATATAAAAAAGACTTACATATTGAGAACATACTGGAAGAAAATATGCCAGATATTAGCAGTGATTATTTTTATAGTAGGATCCAAGAGGTTTGGGGTGTTGTAGAATATTTTCTATTTTCCATATACTCTATAGTGGACAAATATTTTTATATAGTCAGAAAAAGATCGCTAAAATGCATCATGCCACAGTAAGGTCAGGATGAGGTTGGCAGGGTATAACAAGAGAAGCTAATAGAGGAAGGAGTGTGCAGCCTCCCTTAAGATAATCCTTCCTCAGAAACATGACATGAATGAATTTGCAAGTAAAAATTGTACTTGGTGTGTTAATTAGATGAATTATAGTGATCATTTCACAGTGCCTGCATATATCAAAGCATCAAGTTATACTCATATATATATGGGTTTTATGTTAAAAACGATGGTACAATTATATAAATTATATAAAATATATATAATTTTTATATTAAAAACTTTGGTCCATTTTCTCAAAAATGTGGATGTGAGTTCTCTTAGATATTTGAATTCAGACATCAGACTGGAAAGTGTTTTTTTTTTTTTAATTTTTTTTTTTTTCAACGTTTATTTATTTTTGGGACAGAGAGAGACAGAGCATGAACGGGGGAGGGGCAGAGAGAGATGGAGACACAGAATCGGAAACGGGCTCCAGGCTCTGAGCCGTCAGCCCAGAGCCCGACGCGGGGCTCGAACTCCCGGACCGCGAGATCGTGACCTGGCTGAAGTCAGACGCTTAACCGACTGCGCCACCCAGGCGCCCCGGAAAGTGTTTTTAAAAAGCACCTTTGGGGGCGCCTGCGTGGCTCCTTAGGTTAAGCGTCTGACTGCATTTCGGGTCACAATCTCTCTGTTCATGAGTTCAAGCCCCACTATCAGTGTGGAGCCCTCTTCGGATCTTCTGTCTGCCTGTCTCTCTGCCTCTCGCGACTTGCTCATGCTCATTCTCTCTCTCTCTCTCTTTCTCTCTCTCTCTCTCTCTCTCTCTCTCTCTCTTCCTCCCTCTCTCTCTCTCTCTTCCTCCCTCTCTCTCTCTCTCTTTCTCTGTATCTCAAAAATAGACATTAAAATATTTTTTTAAAAAAAGTAAAAAAATAAAAATAAAAAGCATCTTTATGTCCGAGGATGAAATGCACTTCACAGAGATGTGCAGTCACATCAGGGTCTGCAGTGCATTTTTCTGTCGTTCAAGGCACCTGCACCTGGAGCCACAGCCTTGTCCACTTATTGGACGCCAACTCCTTTTTGCTTTTCCTCTTAATACTGAGTTAAGTTGTAGAGAAATAACAGCTCTTCTCATCACTTCTAGAATGATAAAATGAAGTGATAGTGTTTGTTTTTTTTTTTTTAATGGCCGTGGCTAAAACAGTTACTCTCTATTCTGAAGTCATTTATGTGTCTGCTCACTTTATTAAACACATCTATAAGAAACTGCACCTTGGCACATCTTGGTCAACAAGGATCTTTTCACTGTTGATCTCATTATTAAAAAGGAAAATTGCTGGGGCGCCTGGGTGGCGCAGTCGGTTAAGCGTCCGACTTCAGCCAGGTCACGATCTCGCGGTCCGGGAGTTCGAGCCCCGCGTCGGGCTCTGGGCTGATGGCTTGGAGCCTGGAGCCTGTTTCCGATTCTGTGTCTCCCTCTCTCTCTGCCCCTCCCCCGTTCATGCTCTGTCTCTCTCTGTCCCAAAAATAAATAAATGTTGAAAAAAAAAATTTATAAAAAAAAAGGAAAATTGCAGTGTGACAATACATGGACAATTCACTAGGTCCAAATACTGTGTTTCTATATTTGTATTTTCCCATGTGAACATACAGCTTTGTGCCTTTTTAACAATGGCTGACTTCAATGGATAGACTTCTTGCAAACTAGCTCTGTAGAGGTTAATTAAGTCTGGCTAGATAAATGTAGTTTCGTCATTTAAATGCAGCTGTGTGAGGAATAACAAATTGAAGTTACTTAGCTTCAACTGAACTACAGAGCTGGTTTAAAAAAAAAAAATGAAAGTAGCTGTGCTTTATGAAGTTGTTAGAAGACAGCTTAATTTGAGTTTGGCAGAGATACAGTCCCGACATCTGCTATCACATGTTTGAAGCATGAATATTTCCTTCCAGGAAAAAAGTGATGTTAAAATTTTATGCAACATTTGTAGGTGTTCCTACTTCCTATAGTAGAAGAATCTTTCTGAAACAGCCCATGGGGAGAATATTAGAGCATTTGAATTAAAATGGCTTGCAACTTTAGAGCTACACTGTAATCTGTAATCTACACTAGAACAAGAAGACTGTTTTGTATCAATTTTAATTTAAATCAAACTATAGATGTTCCCATTGGCTTTATGTGAGAGCCAGACACATAGATTGAGGGAGTAATCTGATCAGTTCTGTCAGGAGTATTATACAATGGCTCTTTCCCCTAAAACACAGAGGAGGTAACTCATGTTTGTCACTATTTATTAGTTTGTCTCATAAGTTGAAGAAAGGAATAGAATAATACATAGGAGTCTAAAATAAATAAAATCAGCTTCATATGGCTCAGTGATGATACATTTGTGATTGTGAAATTAGAAATAGCCTTTTCAGATTTCTTCAGACACACTTTGACATGTAATAAAGTGAGCCACATACTTGCAAGAAATAAGTGTGATATTTTCCACTCTTAACAGCTGATTTGGTGGCTTGCAACATTACTGGTATACTGTTTCCAAATAAATTATACATTTCAGCATATAAATTCTTGATTTAACATAGTGTCTTAATAGCTCAAGGATAGGTTAGAAAATCAAACCTCTGGCAAATATTTACAAAGTGGAAACATCTGTTTCAATTGTTGTGGGACAGTTTATGCTCATTGTGGGGCAGTTAGGAAGCCAGGGCATTTTTGTAAACCTTTCCACGAGCTAACATTTGATGCCTTCCTCCTACTCTTCCCAAACTTCCTCCGTAGCCCTTGCATACCAGCCAGAAATTATTCTTTTGACTTCCATGACTGCTTTGTGGAGACCTTTGTAATTATCATGGCCCAAACATTATAAAAACTATTGGCTCATCAGATCTTTTCCAGAACTCAGAACTGACCCCTTTAAAAAAATGTTTGTCCCTAAAGCGTATTACTGGTGTCATTACAGCTTCTATAAACTATGTATGCTGTTGGAAAATGAACTCCTTTTTTTTCATGTAAAATCATCATGCTTTAATATCTCCAGGATTTATTTATTTATTTATTTACTTACTTGAGTAATCATATGATGAGGAAAAACATGCAAGATCAACATACTCATTTTCATATTTTGCCAAAAAACTTTATTTTTCGTTTAATTAAAAAAACATAATAAAGATACCAAACTCCTAAATCCACTGTTGGCCTTGGTGGTGGGATAAATAGAGTATTTGGTTTTCCCTTGGCTTTTTTGGTCATAGCTCTTTTTCCAAGATTCTAAATGGAATTCTAGTGAAGGAAGCAGAATATGGTTCTTGACTTGGAGAAAGTGAAGTTGTTTCAGAGTCACTTATAGTAGAGAAGGATCAGGTGGTCCTGAGGGCCAGGGGGCATGTGATGGGCGTTAGGGAAGAGTCCCCTGGGAAGAATTTCTTGATGATCTCTCTGGGAAGCCAAACATGCTAAAGAAGGCAAGACCTTTTCATTAGCCTAGAATACCCGAGAGACCAATAATTAGTGCTGCCTGTGTGAGGCTTTGCCGTAATTCTTATGCTTATGTCGACACAATCTGCTCAAAGAACTGTATGTTTCAACAGAAACTGCTTCATTCTGTGGGAAGAGGGTCACATATCTAAGTGTGAGTGACCTCTTGGAAAAATAACAAGACCTGTCTTTTGTCTTCAGAAAAATGGAAAAATTAGAAGAACTTGCCAGTTCTTTTTCAAGATGGACTTTTGGTATAACAGTACTTGCTAGAGAATGAAAATCTCATAAGAGGGGAAAGCATGGGAAGAGGTGGTTAGGAGACTTGTGTTAAAAGTTCTAACGTGTTTTGGAGGTGTTCTGACTGTGTTTGGAAGGGTGGAGTCCTGCTTAGCACATGGGCGGAAGGGAGCTCTGAGGCCGCACTGATGAAAGTTGCATTAATTAATTGCTTGTATTAAAAAATGGGATAAACAGGGTAGAAATCAAATACATTTTAATAAATATCCCTCCACTCCTTTGATGTATCTCTTAGTACCCTCTAGTGGTGTCAGAGTAACATTTTCTTATATATGTTAGTGTCCTGCCAGCTGGGATCAACACTATCAAGCTGTATAGTTTATCTATGAGGTAATCAGCTAAAGATTCTCAAACATGCCTCATAAATATCCTCAGAGCCTCTATTTTAGATTCTACAGTGGAAGAAAGGCCATTTCCTAAGGTTTCGTTTCCTAAGACTAAAGAGTATAATTCTTAAGTATTAGAGCTGTCAGAAGAAACAGTTTAAATATGTTGGCACACTGTGGCATAGGAATGTATCGTATTTGAATTAAACGTCACATACTTTTGATGGTTTTTGGTCGCACTTATAAAAATTCCATTCTAAAGCTGTGCTTGAAAAGTTACAAATATTCGGTTATCAACAAATTGGTGTGTGTGGGCTTTGGGACACTGAGTTCTGCTCAAGCATTATATGAAAACCCCAGATTTATAGCCTTTGAACTTGTTCTGAATCCTTGTCCCTAATATATTAACTCATCTTCTAACTTTTTGCAAACTGATCAATATGTCTCTTGTTTTAAGAAAATGGCAAAGTAGACTCAAAAGGAAGATTAGCCGTTACAAAGAAAATCGAGAGAAGTAAATACCAGTAATTTTCAGAGCAGGCATCTACCTACAGTATGGAATAGAGGGTTAGAGATGTGATTTTCACACTGTTCTTCTAAAGAATTCCTATCATAGAGAAAAAAAAAAATCTTACCTAAGTATCTAGGATTATAATCAGGAGAAGGTGACCTTTTCCTTTCAGATTTTTGTGGCATAGAAAGGATAATTAAAAAAAAATGTTTTTTAATGTTTTTCATTTTTGAGAGAAAGAGAGAGAGAGAGAGAGAGAGACAGAGCATGAGTTGGGGAGGGGCAGAGAGAGAGGGAGACACAGAATCTGAAGCAAGCTCCAGGCTGTGAGCTGTCAGCACAGAGCCCAATGCGGGGCTCAAATTCATGAACCATGAGATCATGACCTGAGCTGAAGTCAGTCGCTTAACTGACTGGGCCATCCAGGTGCCCCAATAAAGGATAATTTTTGTTAAGGAAGACTTCGGATTATAAAAGTAATTCAAATGCTCATTGTAGAAATTTTGAAAAATGCAGAAAAATCTAAAGAAAATACCAATCCCCATAATCATAACCTGAGATTTATTTTCATGTCTTTTGTGTAGTTTATAATTTAGATCATATTCTATATTTGTAACCAATTATATCTTTTAACAAATAAACATTTTCCTATCATGCCAGTGATTATATAATTATGCTATACATGTTTTATAATTCATTTTTTGTATACTGCCACTTAAGTTTAAGCCATCATGTTAATTACTAATGTTTTTAGCCTTCTGGGTTACTTTATTTTTTTCATAATTTTACATTATACGGGCTAAAGCACTCTATTTTTCTGATAGTGAATTAATTAGCACATGTGGGCTCACAAAAGGTATAAGTAGTTTGTAAATGCGATGTGTGCCATCCAAGTAGATACCGCAGGTCCGTATTCATATGCTTCCTTGTAAAGTCCAGGGATTTTCCAGATGATTTGCACCAATTGTCTCAAAGTCACAGCATAGTGACTAACACTTGATGAAAAATGAAGAATGTGGTTTGGGTTTTGGAAAGCTACCACAGCCGCAGCCCGCAGCCCTCGTTTAGGTCATTTCCATAGTGTTTGTTAAAGCTCTGATGGTCACATCCTCCTGCAGAATGCATGGTAGGTTATTGGTAATGGTAGCACACCTGTTTCTCTTCTCAAACCAAAGACGCTTCCAACAAGGCGGTTGATGTAGCTTACCCTGCTTGAGACCACCGTCTTCTCACACTGGACTGCATGGGCTCCTGGCAGCATGCATTTTAAGCCTTGTTGACTTTGTGTTGACAATGAGATAATAGCCCAGGACAACCTTGTTTTAATATGCAGCTTCTTTGTTACATATTCTTAAATGATTTCCAAAGGAACAACATTTACAATGCTGTTAATAATATAATGGCTAGCTTTTTTTTTTTTTAATATGTAAAGGTATTTTGTTAATTTATTTACAATTCACTTTTAAATCTACAAATTAAAAAAATTCAGGTATATGGATTACTTACAAGAATTCTTCCCCCTTATTTCTTTTTTAAATTTTTGCTTATTTGTAAAATTATTTTTTAATTTAATTTTTTAAAAATTATTTTTAACGTTTATTCATTTTTTTCAGAGACAGAGAGAGACAGAGCATGAGTGGGGGAGGAGCAGACAGAGAGGGAGACACAGAATCCGAAGCAGGCTCCAGGCTCTGAACTGACAGTACAGAGCCCAATGCAGGGCTCAAACTCACAAACCATGAGATCGTGACCTGAGCCGAAGTTGGACACTGAACCAACTGAGCCACCCAGGCGCCCCAAAATTATTTTTTAATTTTAAATATCAGTATAATTAATGTACAGTGTTACATTAGGTATACAATATAGTGATTCATGAATTCTATACATTACTCAGTGCTCCTCATGACAAATGTATCCTTAATCCCTATCTATTTCACCCATGCCCCCACCCACCTCCCCTCTGGTAACCATCAACTTGTTCTCTATAGCTAAGAGTCTGTGTCTTGGTTTGTCTTTTTTTCCCACTTTGTTCATTTGTTTTGTTTCCTCAGTTCCACATATTAGTGAAATCATACTGTATTTGTCTTTCTCTGACTGATTTATTTCGCTTAGCATTATATCCTGTAGATCCATCCATGCCATTGCAGATGGCAAGGTTTCATTCTTTTTTTTACAGCTGAATAATATGCCATTGTATAAATACCAAATCATCTTTATCCATTCATCTATTGATGGACACTTGGGCTGCCTCCATAGTTTGGTTGTTGTAAATAATGCTGCAATAAACATAGGGGTGCATGTATCCCTTTGAATTAGTATTTTCATATTCTTTGGGTAAATACCCAATAATGGAATTATTAGATCATATTGTATTTCTGTTTTTAACTTTTTGAGGAACAAAAACACCCTCTCCAACACTTGTCATTTCTTGTGTTGTTGATTTTAGCCATTCTGACAGGTGTGAGGTGATATCTCATTGTGGTTTTGATTTGCATTTCTCTGATGATGAGTGATGCTGAACATCTTTTCATGGCCAACAGTCATCTGTAGGTCTTTGAAGAAATGTTTGTTCATGTCATCTACTTATTTTTAATTGAATCATTTGGGTTGTTTTTGGTGTTGAGGTGTATAAAAGCTTTATATATTTTGGATACTAACCCCTTATCAGGATATGTAATTTACAAATGTTTTCTCCCATTCAGTTAGTTGTCTTTTAGTTTTATTGATTGTTTCCTTTGCTTTGTAGAAGGACATGGTCCCAATGGTTTATTTTTGCTTTTATTTCCCTTGACTTGGGGAACATATCTAGAAAACTGTTGCTATGGCCAATGTCAGAGCAATTACTGTTTGTGCTCTCTTGTATGATTTTTATGGTTTCAGGTCTCACTTTTAGGTCTTTAATGGCTTTTATTGAACACGTGTAATATGCCAGGCATTGGGCCATGTGCGTTATTTATCTTTTTTGAACCTGGTACTCAAATTCATGCTCTGATTATTCCCATTTATTTCACCTGCAGAAAAGTGAGGGCTAGGATGCTTGAGTAACTTGCCCCTGTGTTACAGAGCTTAGAAAGGGTAGCCGGATTTGTGTTTTCAGTGTCTAGAAGCCTGGGCTTCTACCAACTAGACTGTCCCTGCCTGACAATGCCATGATACCTTATTACAAAGTTCACTGAAAATAGATCATATAAGGGATGTAATTCCTTTCAGAAGGCCACTTTTGAGTCCTCAGGTAATTAAGGCCATTTTATGTCCTTTTGGTAAGTAAGCACATTTTGATGGCCTTTACCCAACATAGACTCCCGAGACCCTGTCTCTACCACAGTGTGTACCCACATGGAATGAGGCCAGTCTGCTCAGGCCTTATAGAAGAAGCAGGTCTCAAGCACCTGTCAGTAGGAGCACAAGGGGGAATTTAGCAGAGAAGATTCAGAAGAAGATTCTACTTTATCACTATAAATATAATGATGTTGAAATTGGCAAATTAAGAGTAAGTTACACCCAGAAGTTTTGCTTTGATTAGGAGTGGTAGATCTTTCTTGGGAACTAATGACAGATTTTGGAGGAGGTTGGACATAGTTGTTAGAAACTGAATTTGGCCTGCTAATGAATAAAAAGTTACTATATATTTTATCAGTAGAACTCACATGTTGGTTCAAAGTCCATCATGTCAAATGAACTGGAATGGATAGAAACTCCTTGTGGGCCATCATAGAAGTTGAAAAGATTTGTCTTAAAATTTCCAAGGTGGCCTCTTTTATTATTATTATTTAATGTTTACATATTTTTGAAGGAGACAGAGACAGAGTGCAAGCGGGGGAAGGGCAGGGAGAGAGGGAGACACAGAATCCAAAGCAGGCTCCAGGCTCTGAGCTGTCAGCACACAGCCCGACACAGGGCTCGAACCCATGAGAACCATGAGATAATGACCTGAGCTGAAGTCGGACGCTTAACCGACTGAGCCACCCAGGCGCCCCCCAAGGTGGCCTTTTTCTTACTTGCTACCCACTCCAGTTCATGTTAGAAGTTGTTTCATTAGGAATTATTGATGATCTTGGGTGTGACTAACTGAGCAATTATGAAGTAATCAAATGAATTTATACTTGATTTTAGAAGTCACCATACTTTTTTTATTGAACTCAAGTTGACACAATGTTGCATTAGATTCAGGTGTATAGGTTAGTCTTTCGGCAGGTCTGTTTGTTATGCTGTGCTCACCACAAGTGTAGCTACGATCTGTCCCCACACAACACTATTCCAGTACCATGGGCTAGGTGCCCTGTGCTGTGCCTTTCATCCCAGTGGCAACATCATTCCATAAGGAAAGCCTGTACCTCACATTCCACTTGACCCATTTGCCCATCCTCCCCCCATTCTGGCAACCATCAGTTTGTTCTGTGTATTTATAGGTCTGTTTCTGTTGTTTTTTTTTTTTTATTTCTTTGCTCATTTTTTTTTTTAGATTCCATATGTAAATGAAATCATGTGGTATTTGTCTTTCTCCGACTTCTTTCAGATACTTAGCATTATGCCCTCTAGGTACATCCACACTGTCACAAATAGCAAGATCTCACTCTTGTTTATGGCTGAGTAACAGTCCACTGTGTATATATACCACATCCTCCTTATCTGCTCATCTATCAGTGGACACTTGGGTTGCTTCCATATCTTGGATATTGTAAACAGTGCTGCAAGAAACATATGGGTGCCTGTATCTTTTTGAATGAGTGTTTTTATTTTCTTTAGATAAATGAGAAGTGACCTGTGTCTTCTAATTGCATACCTGACAATAAGCTAATCAGGAAATACACAGGAATGGTTTGCAAGTGACAGTGAAATCTTTGTTGATGTATTTTCTTCTCTCTTATTTATTAAGAAATCAATGAATGTACTGTGAACCCTGACATCTGTGGAGCAGGACACTGCATTAACCTGCCTGTGAGGTATACGTGTATATGCTATGAGGGCTACAAGTTCAGTGAGCAACAGAGGAAATGTGTTGGTAAGAGACACTTTTTCATGGATGAAATTATTGAAGATAAAACATTTCCACATTAAGAACATTTTCCCTGTAATTATCATGGGAAATGTTATTGTGTTTAATTTTTAAAAATTTCTGTCCCTGCACTAAAAGAGCTCAAAAAGAGGTTTGTTCATCTCCTGGGTTGCTCTTACCTCCTGGTTCAGTGCTACCTACCTTTCCAAATGTAATACAATTAGATAAAAGGGGGAAAAAGGTAAAATAATTTCCAAAGATTTCTAGGTATAATAATATAATAAAATATATAATATATGAAGTAATAGAAATAACTACCTATAAGCATGTATTTAGCAAAACCAAAATAATAATACTATATACTGCAATAAAGAATTATATTCATGTAATTGCTCAAAATCTGATTTCTAAAAGCAATTTCTAAACTGAAAATCAGTAGACTAACACAAAGCTATTAATGAATTTACAAATCCAGCCTCTCATACGTGGTTCTTTGGAAAAAAATGTATCTCAGAAAGACGTATGATGGCATTATGGACATCATTTCAGTGCATTAACACTAAATTTAATTGCTCTCTTTTTTAGAAAAAGGAAATTCAGCACTAAGAGTTAGAAGGCAAATATAAAGCAACAAGGCATATACCCAGTTAATATGACTTTGATATGCTAAGTGTCCATAAGATGTGTGACTTAATGTTATTTTGTTTTGTGTATGTATATGTGGAGTGGGATGAGGGGAGTATCCACCTGCTCTGTACCATGGCTATTTCTCTTGAATTTGCATACATTGTATGTTCTGTTTGGAATCGTAGAATATAACAGGGCATTTGAGATGATCTAGTCTAGCTTTGCCCACGTGCACAGTGGGAGAGTCCCTTTTACAGTATTTCTGGCACTCTCTCCTGAGCTGGCCTGGGAGTTGCACATGAATTTCAGTGCTTAGATGATTCCATGTATCAGAGGGGTCCTTCTGTGTTGACCTAAATCTGTCTGTCACAAACACCAATGTGAAGGTTGTAGTTTTAGCTTTTCAAGCAATATACCATAAGTGTATTCCCTGTTCCCAGTAACCATCCTTCAAGTATCTGAGGCGTATGATCATGTCTCCCTTTCCTAGTCTCCTCGGTTATAAGGATGTGGTGCTCAGGGAATAGCGTGCTGGTATTTTATGAACAGGGAGACTGAGAATTTCATGCTACACGACACTGATACTTTTATCTGTATTTTTGTTAACAGATATTGATGAATGCACTCAGGTCCAACAGCTCTGTTCCCAGGGACGCTGTGAAAACACCGAGGGAAGTTTCTTGTGTATTTGCCCAGCAGGATTTATGGCCAGTGAGGAGGGTCCTAACTGCATAGGTAATGGCTGTGCTCTTCCTGATGCATAAATTCCCAGATCTGGGTTGTTAGCTCCCCTAAGATCCCATCAATCTTAACTGCTTATTCTGGCAACCCAGAATTTATTACTGAACACCTTTTATGACATAGTCATCTGCTAGATACTGGAGGATATAAATATGGAAGTTTTTTTCTCCAACGCTACGGAATGAAGAGTGTCAAGTGTGTGCAGAGACCCAAGATGTTAAATGTGTTGGGTCCCACATAAATCAAAACCACTCAATTTTGAAACACGTCAAACAAATCAAAGGGATGGTAGTGGGAATCGGTTGTTTGATTCTGGACTTCAAACTGACCTGGGAGATGGGAGAGGTTTGAAATTCTGTTTGGAGAAATAAAACTCGACCGTGTTTTCTGCTTCGTATAGATGTTGACGAGTGCCTGAGGCCAGATGTGTGTGGGGAAGGACACTGCATCAATACCGTGGGGGCCTTCCGGTGTGAATACTGTGACAGCGGGTACCGCATGACCCGGGGCGGCCGTTGTGAGGGTGAGTCAGTGCCACCTTGAAGTGTGGAGCACACGTGATGGTGAAATGCAGGGCTGGGTCCACACCTGGGACTTTCCTCCACCAGCCTGTGCATGATATCAGCTCATCGAAGCTCTTCCTGCATTCTGCAGTCACAGCCTCTTGGCCTCGCTTCAGGGACTTCGGATTGTTTTCCATTGTCTTCCATCTTCGCTCTCCCCTTGTCCACCTCAGCAGCTGCCTTCCCTGGTAGTTTGAGTGAATCGCTGTAGAACAATTGATGGCGGAGCATCGTAGCGTAAGCCCAGACTTAATTACAGCGTCTGGATCATTCATCTGGGAACATGGTGCAGATTTACCCACTGTTCATTTTTAGTTTCCACCCTTCTTGCCCTATTACATTCCTTTTTCACAGCTTGTCTTACGTGTGTTCTGGGACTTGGTTACAAACCCTTCTGTACCAAAGCTCCCTCTGACTAACTCCAGGTTGCATTCTAGCCACGCTAGATAAAATTTCTTTATTATTGATTGTGGCAATGAGTTTGCTAGTATTATATTAAAAAAAAAAGTTCTGAGAAGCTTTTAGAGTATGGCCAGAATGCTTAACCATTTAATATTTCTGCTCATGTTTGTATCCCAGTTATACAGGTTCTTTTTGAAACCACCATGGTGCCTTTTAAATAATTATTTTCATGAAGAAATATGTTGCACTTCTGCTTGAATGCTGCCATGGATATGTGCCGGGGAAGGGAAGAGGGGTCTCTGAACACTTTTCTGAGGGGCCAGGCCATGTGGATGGTCCTGGTTCCACGGGGGTTCTTTGCCTGTGGCCGCCTGAAGATCAGCCCATTTTCTAATATGGCTCGACTTCCAGACCAAGGGAGGGACGGACAAGTTGGGGCAGGCTGCCCTCAGCTGTCCCTGCCTCCTCTGCATTGGTTTTCTACATGGATCTAATGATCTGGTCCTGGAGGGAGAGCTAATTCGGTGTTTTGGCAGTCTGTCCCTGCCTCTCCCCCTGGCCCCTTGCATTCTGATCTGGAGAGACGTGGGAGCATTTTACATTCCTGAATCTCTGATCAACTAGGATCACAACAGAACTATAAGGTCTCTTCCCTGGCAGCTGAGGGCCATGAGACAACAGGGGTCAAGTGTGCCCACTTTCCTTTTATAGGGGACCCTCACTCTGCCCTGGAGAGGCAGCATGCCCCCTTGGGAGGGGGCAGGACTGTGGCATCAGCTCCTGACTTCTGCGCTTAGTCACTTTATGGCTTGGAGCCAGCGACTTGGCCCCTTTGGATTGTTAACTTGGGAGCCACAAAGTTAACTTTCAGGGCTGTCCTGAGAATAAATGCGTGTTGTGGTATCTTGTGTGGTGCCTTTCACCTTATTAGTTCTCAAGAACCATTCTCTAGAAACCTCCCCCCTTTCCTGATGACTTTGTTTTTTTGCATGGGTCTTCTTGGTACATCTATAGCTTTGGAAATGCTTTTAAAGAAATGGTGTGGTTTACCTGACAAGCCTTTATGTGTAAAACAACACTCCCCGAAAAAGTCAAATGCTGATTCTAAAATTTTTTTCAATGTTTATTTATTTTTGAGAGAGAATGCACATGTGACCAAGTGGGGGAGGAGCAGAGAGAGAGGGAGACACAGAATCCAAAGCAGGCTCCAGGCTCTGAGCTGTCCGCACAGAGCCCCACGTGGATCTTGAACCCATGAGCCATGAGATCATGACCTGAGCTGAAGTCAGATACTTAACTGATTGAAGTCACATGCTGATTCTTAAGTCATACTTACAGTTTCAGGATGGGGAGTTGAAACATTTAAGTAGTAACTATGGTGCAAGGATGGAAAGTGGGAAGGAGTAGAAATTTGAAAATTCTTTACGTAAACAGGAAGCCGATGGAGACTGTTTAGTAATATTTGGTGTATGGAAATTATTTCACAGAAATACTACCAGGGTTCCCTGAATAAATAACACATAATTCTATCCTCATGAAATGGCTTGAAAAGAAGAAGGAGCCAAATAACATGGCTGTTTTCTAATTTCGTCATGGACCAGAACCAAAGGTCCCCAGGCTCCTGGCTCACCAAAGATTTTCTCAGCTGCCACTAACAAAGTTGCTTTCAAACAGCCCCAGTCTCCAAGGAGTCTATTGTAGTTCACAGACATTATCTCATGCGTCCTTACTTTGTCCTGCTGAGGTATTACCAGGCAGGTAGTCCCTAATTTATAGATGAGGGAACGAGCAGACAGAGGTGAGAGTGGCCGGAAATGCAGGGATGTTGTCTTGTCTTGCTTCGCGCTGCATCTTATTTATTGGGCCAGCCTTCCTTAAAACCTTCTCTGACTTAACAGTTGTAGTTCTATTTAAAAAAAAAATCCTTCCAGAGAAGAATGTAATGCTGTTTGGAAAATGAAACTGGCAGGCGTCATCTTTCTGTAGAACAAGAAGTCCCAGAACATCTGACCTAAAACACACACACACACACACACACACACACACACACAACACTATGTGTCATTGTCTGTTGGCAAGTATTTTCCGCTGATAGGAAAAAAAAATTACCACACTGACTTGGTGCTTATTCTATTAATAACATCTTCAACATTTTTCCTTTGAGCATCTTTTTTACTTGAAGCGTATTTTCACACTTGTCTGGTGATAATGAGAGATAATTTTTGAGAATTTCCCAGAATGGATGAATGTATCTGTTATATATTTCTTTCACTTTTTGCTTATGTCCTGAAAATTGTCTTTATATTTTGCATATGATTGGAGGTCCTATATGTATCTTATATTGGAACACTTAGACAGTAAATACACTCATTTGAATTCAGATTCCAATCCCAGAAAAAAATGATCATTTCAAGTGGGGCTGGTATCCAAGGTGTTCCCACTCTTGTTAAACTCCTGAACCATTTCCTGTATCCTGCTTCCCCCTTCTGTTGTTCTACCATTCTTCAAAATGCCTAGAGCCTCTGTAGTAGTTACGTCTGCCACAGCCCCAAGCATATTTAAGGTGTTGTTTTTCTCCTCACATTGAAAAGAACAGTGATGAATAACTCCAGTTAGCTGTGAATGTGAATAATAAGGTATATTTTTATTAGAAAATATTAGCATACGATCATATCACCATGTTTTTTGGAAAGTCTGGCAAATATTTGATGAGTTCATTTTCTCCTAATGTTCTGTTTCCACCTCCAAGGAGTTCACAGCCTGTGAAAGGTTTTAAATTATTCAAACCTTGGGTGTTCTTAGGCCCATGAAGCCAAAGCAAGGATTTCCCTAGAGCATCCATTGTCTGCAGAGAGAACCTCTGGCCAGGTGGATATGTGGCTTTGTCACTCTCATGCCTGTTTATTATATTTCTTTCTGGCAAGCTGCAGTATTCCTTCAAAGGTTTGGTGTTCAGAAAATGGCCCCCAAGAAGCTGCCAGCTCCCAGCAATGGAGAGGTCTAACCCTGCCAGTTGGAAAACTGGGGCCAAGTTTTTCCTTTGGATGTGTGTAAATATTTTACTCAAGGTCTACCTGGCCTTGTATTATTGTTGTGGTGGTTAAGTGTAGGCACAGTGTTTGACTTACCTAGTTATGGTTTTCTCCACCAAAATGTAGATACAACATACCTTTTTTCCCCCCGGCTTCATCAGAAAAGTGAATGTTTGCTTCCATATTCTGATAAATGCTTGTGACCTACTTTTCCAATTTTTCAGATATTGATGAATGTTTAACTCCAAGCACTTGTCCAGATGAGCAGTGTGTGAATTCTCCTGGATCTTACCAGTGTGTTCCCTGCACAGAAGGGTTCCGAGGCTGGAATGGGCAATGTCTTGGTAGGTACTAGAGTGTTCTTATCAAAGTCTTGTTTTTTCTGCCTAGTGCATTTTCTGACAGAGTGATGTAATGCCAAGTGATCCCTCGTTCAAAATGGAAAAAAAGAGAAAAAATGGAATATGACAAAGTTGTGTCATTCTGAGAAAACTTCTGAGAAAAGTTCAAAGTCACTTTTAACCATGGAGAAAATGGGAAAACAAGTTGGTAGGAAGAATGGGAGATTTTACCTGGGAGAAATAATTCTGAGTGAAGCAAATTATGGTCTTTGATGTGATAAATAACCAGGACCAAATAAAACAGTAATCACCACAGGGAGGGAGAGGTGGAGGCAACAGGCTAAAAAAGAGAGAAAAGGCCTAAGAAGAGGCTGCTTACCACACACTAATAGAATTTGGAAGCATACAGCACAAACATGGAGCAGAAGAGAAATCTTGATGGCTTGTCTCTGACGTGTATTCACTGAAGTCTTTACTAAATACTTCATACCAACATTAGGCACTGAGGAAGAGAAGCATCAAATTTGCTTTCAGTCTCTTTAGCTGTGCTCCACTTAGCTTTCCCCCTTAATGGTTTTCCTCTGTGTTTCTGTCTCTGTCTCTAATATTTTCCTTAGAAGCTGAGCTCTTTTACACTCAATGCCAGACTCTGACCATGTGTGTTAAACTTCTCATTTCTTCATACCTTCCTTCCTTCTTCCACAAAGGCTGAAGAGCTTACTGTATATACCCAGGGTTGTGCTGTGTGCTGGGATACGTTGAGGGACAAAAAAAGTGCCTTCCTCGTGGAACTGTCTGGCGAGGAAAACTCATAAGTATCTCATAAGTAAATGCAAAGGCACCAATAAGACAGTGCTGGGAAGTAGGGTTCTCTGCTGCTCTAAGAGTGTGCGATAGAACGAGTTGCCTCTGGGAAAATTCCTGATCGAGGTTACACTGAGGAAGGGGAGGGGAAGGAGATAAGTTTGGACAGAGGAAACAGCCTGTGCAGGGCGCTTGTGGAAGGAGGAAGCAGTCAGGTTCACCTTTCAGTCACTAGCTGAAGGGCTAGACAGAGAACAAGGGAAGATTGGCCGCAGGATGAGGAGGCAGAACACGCTAGATGGACCCTCTCAGTCTTACTTAAGATGCTCATCTTTACTCGTACACCTCTGGGAAGATGTTTAGGTGTTGCAGAGCAGACAGGATGAGTAGGCTCAGCAGAAAGAGTCCCAATTTCAAAGCTTTGGACTCATCACCAGGTTGCATAAGCTACGCCTCTGTACATGGCCGTCTCCTTCTGTCGTTGGAATTGAGATGTTGATCTTTGGGAGAAGGGAAGATTTGGGTTCATTAATTGCTTATTTGATCTGCATTTGTTGATGTGATCGGTGCTGGTCAGAACATTATGTTTGGTTTTAATTTTCCCGTTTGGCATAAATTTCATACTTGCCTGTCAGGATTCCATTTGTGTTCTCATTTTCACATACTGAGGCATATTATAATCCAAGAGCAGAGCCTGAATTTTACCTTCAATAACTAAAATTCATCATAGTGGTATAAACACAGCCCTGATGCATGAACTTGCTAATGAAATATGACTGACCAAATTGGCGAGTGATCGTTCTTCAATACAAATGCGTTTATCTAGATTGGGCAATCGTAAGAAATGAGTTCTCATACCTGGATGTGTGCAGTCAATCTAATCATGACCACTTTGCACCGGTTTAATGACAGAAACACAGCATCTCATTTAAAAGTAACTTGACTTTGCCAACCAGACTTAGTGGAATCCTAAGCAGAAATCCTAGGTCACCATGTCAGTCACCCAAAGTCATACACTTAGCCACTTGTTCCAAGCACTACTTTTCGGTTTTGCATTGCTAAGGTCACGCAATTCCTATGACAAGTAGACTGTGTACTTTGTTTCCTTCTGCCTTTATCTACAGATCAGGCTTCTCCTCCATGATGATGTTTCAGTTCCATTCATTGTTCAGAGCTGGACTTAGAGCTTTTCTTAGATTCTCAGGAGGGCTTTTGCAGATTATACCAAAACGGATCCGTGTTAATTTTTTATGGCAGTAGAGCTTTCACACGTTAAAAAGTTGAGTGCAACAAAAAGTCGATGTCGCAACATGCCTTTCTATTCTTACTGAACCAATGAATGAATGAGATTCTTCTGTGCTCAGCTCTGACAACGCTAATGAATACCCAGCGATGGCTCCTACATTTTAGTTCTCACCTTTATACTTCTGGTACTCTAAAATACTTTTCAAAGGTCCAGTCATTACTTAAGCTGATCATTGAGTTGAGCTAATCGACAACAATTGGATTATATATTTATTTTCAATTTAACAGTTGAGTGCCTACCAAGAGCCAGGCAGTTTTCAAGACCCCGGAGATTAAGGGAAAATAAAAAAATGCCTTCCCCTCTTTGCCTGTGTACTCTAGAGCTTACATTGTGTTTGCAGATAAACAAGTCAGCAAGTAAAGTATGTGGTATGTCAGATGTGTTTTCAGTGCCATGAAGGGGAAAAAAATAAAATAAAACTGCCTAAGGGATACAGAGAGTGTCAGATTCTATGGTGGTCAGAGAAGACATCAAATGATAAGTTATTTATACAGTGTTCCTTTCTAACTATTTGTTTTTTTCTCTATTGGTTGTTTGTGATGGGTGTGTGGCTTTTTAATATCATTTTAGTCCAGATAATTTAGGGTGCATTGGTGAGACTGTTTTCCCCCAATTTTAAATGTATGAGAACATTAAAGACTTAAAAGTATTCCAAATCTCACCATTTGAAGGAAAGTCTTACACTTGGTATTTGTTAGTTGCTATCTGTAGAGGAGATAATCCCTACGTCACAGGGTTCTCTGTTCCATAAGTCTTCATGTCCTCCTTTTTCTACCACTCTGCTCCTGCTGACTGAATGTTTTTAAATTATTACAATTAAAGTTGTACAGGGTCATATGTAATACTACTATCGTGTGGCATTATGCTTATGGTTTTTTCTAAAGCCTGTTGATCTATATATTGATTTGGCTCTTTTTCCTGTTACATGGATTCATTAGGAATTGAGAATTGCTATTTTGACTCATATTCTGCAGGGATTTGATGCCAGTTAGACTTTCTCCTTCTTTTCCTGACTTAACAGTGAACTTGCTGAAACCATTAATGGCCTTGTATTCCTGCCATGTAAGCTGGCTCACTGATTGATGCTTCTCCTTGATTTATGAATTAGAGCAGAAATCATCTGGGGCCGAAACAGGTCAGATGTTAGCAGGTGTTGTCTGGAAGACCATGCTGTTTCCTAGTGTCGAGTTCAGGGCATATGATCCTTCATTCTCAGTCGTTTATTGTCCACTTTCAAAATATCTATCCCTTGGTGCTTTTTGGCAACTCTTGTTGGCTCCTCTGTTAATGTAGCTTCTTCTTTCAAGTTGTGGATTTCAGTCCTCTCTTGAAAGCCACTTTCATCATTCAACACTGTATTCCTTGGACCTCACGTTCAGCCTGGAGTGGTTGCCCACTTGATCCCCGCCTCTAATGATTATTTCTTCACCCTGGGTTCTGGCGAGTTCCAACTGGCTGCTTCAACCAGGACCTTTCTTGAGGGAAGCCAGCCTGTCAGGTAGTCAATTAACAGGTTTCTCTTCACTCATGAAGAACAGGCCTGATTCAAACCCTGCTAGAGCCATCCTTCAAAGGAGATTCTCTGATATTTAATTGTGTAAAGGTACATACGGCAACTCTTCTGTAAAGATCATATTTCCTTGAACTTAGACAGATTTTGAGCTATATGACCTCTCTGAAGCTTGGTTTCAATAGCTTTAAAATGGGTATTGAGATACTCTTCTTCATTGGATTTACTGTCAGAATTAAATAAGCAATATAAAGCATGTAGAAAGGCATGTGACACAGTGTAGAACCCAATAAATGTTATAACCCTTCTTCCCCCAACTCTATTATCCTCCCATTTACCTCCTTAATCCTGAAATATAAGAAGGGCAGTAATAACTGATACCTATCCAATAAATTCTATGTCAAGTTTCTGTGTGTAACTATCCTTGGCTTTTCATAAGCTCATTTCCTGTAGTTCTTCCCTCTCCCTGTGTCATCGGAGCCTTTGTTTATGAATCTAAGTAATCTTAATCTTAGAGTTTCCTTTCAACTTCTGGACATTTTTGTTTAGCTGGGATATATTGCTTAAGAATTCTCATGCTTTTCTGTAGGATCACTGATCATCCCTAACAAATGTTTCGCCTTCTGCAATACTGCCATTTCCATCCTTCTACTTCACTTTCTTTGCTCACCTTCATAAGATACGGTATCTATCACCTGGTGGTTGTATGCAGGCAGCGCTGAGTTTACTTTATTGTCTTACTTTAGAATTGAGTCTGTGAAAAACCATGTGACCTGGGAACACAAATTTCTGAGATTTTTATCATAGTAATCCTTCTCTGTCAAACCGTAATTAAGTTAATGGTGACTCTGTGACTCCGATTTACGTTTTCTAAACGTAATGGGTCCTAGGCATTTGAAGAACTCCGTGTTATTTGATCCACTTGACAACGGGTTAGCCTTAGTCTTAACAAAAACCAGGTGCAGAGAACTTACACGGTAAACGTGGAAAGCTCCTTGTTCTAGGAGTTCTTTTCACACTAGGATTTATTTTCAGATTTTGAGGAATCGTTAACCTTTATGGAATACGTGAATATTCATAGACTTATATTAAATTGGAGACTTTCATCCTACATTTATTTATTTTGTATAAGATGGCAACAGAACTGAACATCCACCTTTTGCAGATATTATTAAATGTGCAAACACCAGCCTAATCCCTAATCCCACTGTATGCTAAAGAAGTCTTCTAATTAGTCACTACATTATTATCGAACACCTAATTATGTGCTTAATTCCAAAGAAGATTTGGAGTTGTAAACGAGCAAAAAAAAAAAAAAAAATACAGAATAGAACGGTGCGTGCTTCTCAGGGGATGGGAGCTAGTAGAATTGGGGAGATGTTGTTTAAGGATGGAAGCTTGGAACTGGCAGGTAGGTAAGCCCTGGGGATCTATTGCATAGGTTACTGATGATTACAACAGTGCTGTGTTACAGTGATTATAGTCAACAATGCTGTGTTATAAACTTCAAAGCTGCTAAGAGGTTAGATCATGATTATGTTCACAAAAAAAGGAAATAATTATGGGACATAATAGAGGTCTTAGCTAACATTGTTAGTATCTTGCAATATATAAGTATATCAAATCATCACTTAAACTTACACAATGTTATGTCAATTATACCTAAATTAAAAATGCAAACAAGAGAGGCGCCTGGGTGGCTCAGTGGGTTAAGCGTCCAACTTCAGCTCAGGTCATGATCTGACAGCTTGAGAGGTTGAGCCCCACATTGGGCTCTGTGCTGACAGCTCAGAGCCTGGAGCCTGCTTCAGATTCTTGGTCTCCTTCTCTCTCTTCCTCCCCTGCTCACACTTTGTCTCTCTTTCTCATTTAAAAAGAAAAGAGAAAGCAAACAAGAAACTCCTTTTGAAGGCAGGAAACATGCCTGTGTGGGGAGACTAATTATTATAATAACAACAAACTTCTCTTACATTGTTACAAAGGGCTTTGACTTCGTTGTGTTTCTTTTTTTGTTTTTTTTGGGGGGGTTTTTTTTTGGTCGTCAGGGTAGTCTTCCCTGTAGTACACATATAGAAATTGATTCCCAGAGAGGGTAATGGGCTTGCCTAAGGTTATAGGTAATAAATGGCAGATCTAGAACATGATCCCAGGTCTTTTATTTCCCAAACTAGTGTTCTATTCTATACACTACCTCATATCTCTCTCCTTGTTTACCCAGGAAAATTAGAGAACAAAACAATATGAAGGTAATGAGGAAGACAAAAAAGTTCATAGAAAGGAGAGATCCATGTGGGTGTGAATCCTCCCTTACAAGCAGCAATAATAATGGCTCAGGGATTCTTGACTCTAAGATGGCAGCCTGCACCACGGATAGCCCCAAATGAGTTTTGCTGAAAGACAAAATATTCTTTTGGAAAGGTGAAGTAGGAAAGCAGTGATTCGGTGCGATTAATGGATTGGTTTTCTGAGATCATCTTTGTCTCTTTATCTGGGATGTATATAGCATTGGCTCTTCTCCAGTCCTAAACAGCAGTGATGAGTCTTTGGGGGATGTGTAACATATTTTTGTAGGCTGCAGTGCTACTGCATGTCTTGGTCAGACTTGACAGAGGGCGTCTGAGATCCTGAGGATTTACTGTACCTCGAGTGCAGGTTGTTCAAAACACTCGCCTAACTGGCTTCTGTATCTTACTTTGCCATGCTTGCTTTTCTGTCAAATATGCTCTGCCATTGTCTTTACTATAAAAGACTGTGTATAACGAATAGTTGAGGGATAACCGAATTAATATCATGGTTGGGGTAGGGAATAATCTCATACTTTCAGGTAGCCATAGTGATGGAATATGTTTACTTCCCTTATCAAACGATGCTCATTCATTGAAGTTTGTGTTGACCACTAAGGAATTAAACGAGACTGGATGGCCTCTGAAAAATGACTGGCTTGCAGTGTTGAGAGATTCATTTCCTGGAAAGTACAGGAAGTAATGCAGGTGCACTCTTGCTCTGGAATCAACTCTGACCAGCCTCAAGGAGCTGATAGGTGAAGTAGAAAGTGGCACCACAGCCTTGGACTGACTTGTGCGAGGTCAGCCACTGAATACCCTCTATACCTCCAGAGGTTAGGCTTCCCAGAGAGGGGCTTCAGGCTGCCTGGTGTGTTCCCAGGACATGAGGAAGGGAAATTTCAAAAGGGTTCCTGACCCAGAGGAATTACATCCAGAGGCAATGAGAGGCTTTGCAGGTGGGTTTGCTGGCCAGTGGAAAGTTGTCTTTGTCAAATTGTGGAGAATGGAAAGTTGCCAGAGATCTGGAAAGAGATTAATGTCCTCACTTCCCCCCCAAAGAAGAAAGAAGGTGCAGTTCAGGAACTAATGACCACTGAACTTCATCTTAACCTTGACAAAGAACTGTAGGCTGCAGGATGCAAATGATAAGGTGAAACATTTTAAAAGAAAAAGATGATCGTAAGAATCAGCCAGGGCTCACTAAGGACAAATCATGCGTGGCTATTCTGACTGCCTCTTCTGATGGGCTTCTCAGAGGAGCAGGTCATGAAATCCTATAGGCACAGCATATTTAGTTTTCAACAGACCTCTGTTACAGTCTCTCGGGGTATTGTAGATGAGAATGATGAATTTGGATTGGGTGATAGTATACTGGGATGGATTCATAAACTTTTGAATGATCATATCCATGAAGTGCTGACCGCATAAACCCCTGGTAATTCCCTTACTATGGGAGTTTTAATTAATTCATTGAATAGAAAATGTCAAATTATGTCCCAAAAGCCCATTGGTAAATTGTACTTGGGGAGATCAGAAGACATTTTTCTACAGACACCATACTTTCATGATGTTTCCCTTTTAAGCTCATTATGTATATGCCTCATAAGAATTTGGTAATGTGACTTCTACAAAACCATAATCCTAATCTCAGAGTAAGATGAGTTTCGAACTCTAATTAAAAAAAATTTTTTTTAATGTTTATTTATTATTGAGAGACATAGAGTGTGAGCAGGGGAGGGGCAGAGAGAGAGGGAGACACAGAATCCGAAGCAGGCTCCAGGCTCTGAGCTGTTAGCACAGAGCCTGATGTGGCGCTTGAACTCACAAGCTGTGAGATGATGACCTGAGCCAAAGTCATACACTTAACCGACTGAGCCCCCCAAGTGCCCCTTGAACTCTAATTTAGAAACCAAAGGCCTAACCATCTCTCTCTGTAGCAGGGATTAGGGGGTGTGGATCTTGGATGGTGGACTGAATAGGGACTACCTTGTTTCTCATAGCATTGATCTTCTAGAAGGTTCAAGGTAAGAACTGGGGGGGCAGGTGGCAGGCTTTCTGTCAATAACACTCAGGGCCCCACAAGTTTGTGTCCTTGACTGAATGGAAGAACACTGGAAACCATTGACAGTTTTTAAAGGAGCAACACCATTTTTTAAAAAGGTTTATTTTGAGAGAGGCAGAGAGAGAGCGTGAGCAGGAGAGGGGCAGTGAGAGGGAGAGAGAGAATCCCAAGGAGGCTCTGCGCTGACAGTGAACTATGAGATCATGACCTGAGCCAAAATCAAGAGTCAGATGCTTAACTGAATGAGCCACCCAGGCGTCCCAGGAGCAACACCATTGATCATATTTGTATTTTAGGTCACTCTGGCTACCTGCTGGATAGTGGATTAGAGAGGGCAAGACTCCAAGTAGAGAAACAGACTGTGATGGTAACCCGTGTGAGAGAAAATGATGGTAGTAAGAAAGAAATAAAGCAGGGGTATTTGAGAGATATTTGGAAGGTAGAATTGATAAGACTGGTAATAAATTGAATGTGGGGAAAGAGGGAGAGTAAGGAATCTAGATAGGATGACTTCCAGTTTTTGACTTGGGCATTTGGATAGTAGCATAATGTATTGACATGGAAGGCAGCATAAAGAAAACATGGGGAAGGTCAGGTTTGGCTCTGAACACTCAGAGGTGCCTGTGACATATCAAGTGGAAGTGTCAGGAGACTGACCAACGAGGTTGTGGGGGTCTGCAGTTTAAGAGAGGTGTGGGCAAAAGATGGTGACTTTATTTCACTCCTTTTATATCCATCAAGTGAGGCCACACCTTCCTACTCTATGGAGATTCTTTTTTTTAAATTGAGGTATAATCTATAACATTAGATTCATTTCAGGTGTACAACATAAGGATTTAGTATTTGTGTATATAACAAAATGATCATAATTCTAGTGAAAGTCCATCACCATTTATAGTTATGACATTAAAACATTGTTTTTCTTGTGATGAGGACTTTTAAGTTCAACTGTCTTAACTCTTAACTATGCAGTGCAGTACTACTGATTCAAGTATCTTATAAGTTGCAAGTATTTTATAAGTATTTCATCAACGATAATCTGCACTCTTAATTTGCTTTGACTAGAGAAAATAATGGTCTTAGAAACTGATTTTGTTGTTATATTCTGCAGTCCTGTAAGTCACATTTCCTGATGCATGAATAATTAAAGAGAACAGTCCATACATTTTTCAACTTGTTAACATTTTTGAAGCCAATCCAGATCCTCGATGGGACATTTTAACGTTACTGTCTGGAATTTACATGCCTACTGTCTAGGCTCCTTCTGTCCCATTATTTACTTTGGCTCCAATGTTTGGCTTCTTCTTTCAAGTTGTTTGTATTCAGTGTTCATAAAAGTGGACTCCAACAACCAAGGAAAAGATGAACAATGAGACAGTTTGGAAGTGCTATTTTTGTTGTCATAGAGTAGGGTCAGTTCAGTAGTAGTAAGGGATTTTGTGAAGGCCAGGTAGAGTACTCACGCAGTGCTAATTCGCCGGCTGTTCTCTGTTTGCATGCGAGACGTATGCCTGTGTGCTTGGTTGCTCACACGCTTTTGCCTTATTTTGATAATACAGTAAAACCTTGATTTGCGCGCACGATTCATTCCAGAAACATGCTTGTAATCCAAAGCATACCAAAGTATATCAAAGCAAATTTCAAGAAACAGTAGCTCAGTCATGATCATGTAACATTCAGCATCACGTCCTACTCATATTGCAAGACCTCATTCATTTTATTGAGTTAAGTTGTGCTAGAAATGTTTGCTTGTCTTGCAGAACGCTCACAGAATGAGTTACTTGCAATCCAAAGTTTCACTGTACTCTGTTTCTCGATATCATTGTCGGAAAGCCGTAACCCAGTTTCAATGGAATGTCATGCGAACAAATTGCAGTCTGAACTGTGAAATGCTGAATTAGAACGAGATCTGTGTTAATGTGTTTGTGACTCTGCCTTTTAAGAGGGTGGAAAGCTTTACTGCTCTCAGGGTGAGCATTGCAAAATGCAATGGATGGAATCAAGAGCATTTTCCTTCTTATTGTCTGCCTTAGATTAAGATGCTGTGCGTTATTGACCGCTGTAAAATTAAGCCTAAATCATGATGTGGTGTGTAATTTTAGCACTTAAGTAGTTTAAATTGTTCCCCTTAAGGTTTTGGTTGTCCATGCTACACTGTGTGTCTTCTTACTGGGACTTACGGTGGACTTACCAGAGGTGCTCAAATGCGACGTAGAACTCAAGTTTTTCTTTATGAAATAACAATATTCTAGTAGGAGATTAATGAATGCTGAATGAAATCAATGAACACTTAGATGATTGTTTTCTATATAAGTGCTATGTTAGCAAACAATAAAAACAAACATACTCCTAATTCTTCAGCGGTTTCTAGCACTACACTTAACTTGTGTTAATAGAAACAGGTTAAGGGACACCTGAGTGGCTCAGTCGGATAAGCGTCCAACTTTGGCTTGGGTCATGATCTCATGGTTTGTGAGTTTGAGCCCCACGTTGGGCCCTGCACTGATGGTGCAGAGCCTGCTTGGGATTTTCTCTCTCTTCCTTTTTCCTCTACCCCACCCCCCCACTTGGTGGCTCACGTGCACACGCTTGCTTGCTCGCTCTCTCTCAAAATAAAAAAAATAAACTTTAGAAACAGGTTAAAAGGATGGTCTGTGGAGTCAGGCTAACTGGATTCAAATATGAGCCCCCAGTTTCTAACCATGTGGCCTTGGACAGTCTGTTTGAATTTCTCTGAGACTTGGTTCTTTTGTCAGTGAAATGGTTAGCTTGGATGGCTTTTGTGAGGATTAAATAAGCATAAAGCCTTTAGTGCTTTTGTGCAGTAAGTGTTTGGTAAAGATTAGCCATTATTTTATCTGCCTCTGCAGTCTGTACCCTACCTTCAAATTGCGCAGTAGGCTTGTTGGTTCTCTAGATTGATTTTTATAATACTGATTCAATGCCATCTTTGAAAATTGTATCAGAGGTTTTTTCCTCCTTTCTGTTAACAGCTCCTTTGGTTTCTCTAGGTCATGAGTCCTATCCTTTCTTCAGTGAACCCTCCCTTCCTGCCAAACTCATCAGTTCCCTTACTAGACCTTGATACATCTTTGATTCTTTGGAATATTTCATTTTGTAGAGGGTGCTGCTCTAGAACCTCCCTCTCTTCTTCCCTCCCCTGTACAGCAAGCTTTCGCTGAATTCATTCATAGACATCTTCAGTTCCTTTTTTGAGTTACTTTGCAGAAAGTAAATTAAGGCGTAGAACTATCCCACATGTTGTTCACACCGGAGCTGCCTTTCCTCCTTTGGGCTAATTTGAAAGCTTTTCTTAAAGAATCTGTCCTTTCTTTGAAGATGGACTATTTCTATTTTTAGCCAAATTCAACTTTATTTATGTTTTATTTCTTTTTTTCTCTCTTTGTGGTTTTTTTCCCCCCTTATGCAACATTCTTCAGATGTGGATGAGTGTCTGGACCCACAGATCTGCACAAATGGTACTTGCTCGAACCTCGAAGGCTCCTATATGTGTTCATGCCACAAGGGCTACAGCCCAACCCCAGACCACAAGCACTGTAAAGGTAAATACTCTGATCGAATTTCTTACTTTTATTTGAACTGCATTTAAGAATCTGTTCGAGTAACTAGCTGAGAAAAGGGAACCAAAAAAAAAAAAAAGGAATTATGCTGCCTGTCATGTATTTTAAGTGAGCTACTTGGAGCACATTTTTGTTGGTATCTTTGAAAGTGACTCCTCAGTGTGGTTACATACAGACCATACGTACTTAGATAAAGGAAAACAGCATAGTTTTAGACAGCATCTATAAACCACAGGTCAATTTTTCATTTCTTGTGGTTATAAAAACTACAGTTGCACATTTCTGTGAATATACTAAAAACCATTGAATTGTACACTTTAGATGAATTATGTGGTGGTGAATTATATCTCAATAAAATTGCTATTGAAAACCTTCATTGTAGAAAATCTAGCAAAGAGAAAAGTAAAAAAAAAAAATTTTCTCAGTCTCATTCATGCATAGTCCTATCTCACAGATATTTTCTATCACTTTATTTTTAATGTGCAATTTTGTAAGTTTTGTCACTTAATAGTATATACATCATGAGCATTTTATATATCATTAATAACTTTACAGACATTATTTTAAAAAGCTGCTTAATAGTGCAGTGTATTACTATTTCAGCATTTTCTTGCTGCTTATGTGTTGAACAACCATAATTTTTTTCCACCTTCTCATTATGTAAAAAAAAAAAAAGGATCATTTCTTTATTTATAAATGTGGAATAACTGGATAAAACATCTTTAATGTTTTTTATTATTTTGATAGAATGCTAATTTCTAATTTTAAAAATATATTTTTTAATTCTAAAAGATTGAATATTTATTACATACGCTTATTTCTATTAATTTCCTGGAGACTTCTAATTATTACAACATTTATTTCATATTGCAACATGTATTTTGCACATTTTTTTCTTGTGTAAATTTATGTTACTATCTGTTCCTATTTATCAGGTTTTTAAATCACCATATATGAACACTTTATATAAAGCACGTGTGTAAACCTACGTACCTGTGTCTTTGTATTACAAATACACTTTTTTATGGCATATTGTTGTAATTTGTCCAAAGTTTCTCTAATTTCCTCTGCATAATTCTTTTTTTAAGTTTAATTTTTTTCTGTGGTCAAATCTGTGGATGGTTTCCTTCTGGTTCTACTGCTTTATACCTACAAGCATGCTCTTTCAAGGGGAAGAAAGGAAGAAATTCGTGAAGTTTTTCTTCTTTCTGAAGTGTCTCACTGAGAGTGAAGGATGTGGGGTGGGGATTAACTTCTCACTATGGTAGCTAGTAGTAAACAGGTATCTTACTCTCTTGTAAGAATTGTAGCCTCTCCCGCTGGCAGGAGCAGATTCCCAGACCTCTGGATTGGGTGGCTGACCCCTTACATGCAGGGGAACACCAGTCACTCCCAGTGGAGCATGTAGGGGGGCCTCATCTCCCTTCCCTCCAGATCCTTTTCCTGCTGGCCCACGTCCACAGTCTTCCTACCAAATTCTTCTGGTGATTTGCTCTGCAGCCTTGGATACATTAAACTTGGATTTCCAGATCTCATATCATCTCTAAAATTCGGGGATTGGGTTTTTTAGAGGGATAACGCTCCAAGGAGGTACATGTTGGGTGAATGGCTCGTTACCACTTTCTTACGCTTGGCTGCTGTCATCCCAGATGATCCTGCCCCGCTCTAGTAAGGCTTCCCAGTGCCCCAGAATTTCCACCATCGGCTGATGGCAGCCATAGAAACACTCATTTTCCGCTCTGTGTGGCGCTCTCCTGGGCTGCTGCAAAAGCTTCTCTTCATCCTTCCCTTCTTTCCTTCCGGGTATATCAAGGAACCCGCATGTTCCAGGCACTGTGTTCAAATGCAGATGCTGAGAGGTTTTAATCTCTCAAAGCACTTTTATTGGCTGGAAAAGACGCAAACCTACTACTATAATAGATAGAGGACCACATGATGAAGTTAACATTATCAGTGATGTATTATAAAAAAAAAAAAACCCTGTGAAATCCAAATGAAGTCTGGAGCTTAGTTTAAAAAGGAGGATTGTAGTGTATCAAACCCTCATTCAGTCACTCAGAAGCTGTGTGGGCTTGGATAAGTTTTCTTAATTTGCTAAGCCTTCCTTACTCATCTGCAAAAAGGCAACAATAATGGTACCTACTCAGGTGATGTGAGGATTGCGTGTGATAATACAGAAACAGAGCTTATATGGGGAGAAGGAGATTATGTCGGGACAGAGAGTGACATGTAGTTGACGTTGTTATGCACCACGTTAAAGGTGTGTACAAGGCTCTGTTAAAGCCAAGAAGTCTGTGGCTAATCCTGTGTGCACACTTCTGGGAAAGCTTCACGGAGGTGCTGCTGTTCAACCTTGGTCTGAAAATTTTGAATATGGATGGGAGAAGAACTTAGGAGGAAGAGAAAGCAACACATAATCAAAGGTTGGAGGTGTGAAAGGGCTATTCTCTCCACGTGGCATTTAACCTTGGCCCCTATTCCAGTTTTCCTTTGCATTATGGTCTGGGATAGGATCAGGCAAGATCCCCATCTTCTGCTCTGGAAACCTGCATATGGACTAATTATTTTCCTTACTCCCAGTCAAAGCCTACCCTTTTTATAATAATAAATCACATAACATCCTTTTTCCTCTAATAATTTCATAGTCTTTCCCAAACTACATCAGCTCAAAGATGTAAATTCTTCCCAGATCTTAAATCTATCCTTTTTCCGGGGCGCCTGGGTGGCTCAGTTGGTTAAGTGTCTGACTTCGGCTCAGGTCATGATCTCATGGTTTGTGGGTTGGAGCCCCACATCGGGCTCTGTGCTGACAGCTCAGAGCCTGGAGCCTGCTTCGGATTCTGTGTCACTGCCTCTCTCTGCCCCTCCCCTGCTTGTGCTCTCTTGCTCTCTCTCTTACTCTTTCACTCTGTCTCTCAAAATAAATAAATATTAAAAAAATTAAAAATCTGTCCCTTTTCCAATATTGCAACAACTGCCAATTTCACCTTAGTGCTAAATATTAACTTTGTTTTCATGTCGCTAAAGGTCCTGAAAACTTTTTTTCAGGTTGTAAGCATATCATCTAGTATATTAAATCAGTATTTGTTTCTTTATATCTTTTGTGTATCTGTGTCTTTGTTATCTCTTTATACATTGAAGCACTGTATTCCTAAATTTATAAATACCTAGGGATAGTCTCTGTTTTAACTCTGGGCTGGATTTGTCATAATAATATGTTTAAAAAGCCCCTTAAAGAAATCATGCTTGGTGAAAATGATACTTTCTATTTATCGTTTGGCACAAGAGAGAGAAGACTTTTGTCCTGCATGCCTATTTTATTAGAAAGCGTTCTTTTGTCATAGGAATTTTGTGCCTCATCAGAAAAGAAAAAGGGGTTCCCCCTTGGTCATCTTAAAGACCTAAAGATCACCTTATTCAAGATAACTGGATTACCTCAAGTTGTTCCAAATGTGTGTGTCATTACTTAAAATGAATTACTTCTGACAGTATTCCCAACATAAATGAGTAACTTATGTAAGATGTCTGCTTGGACAGTGCTTAGAATGGACGGTATATTTTCGCTGCAGACATCTTCACATGGGAATGCTTAATTTGTCATCTTCTTTGAGAAAGTCAGAAAGAGTCCAAGGCACTAAAAATGTTGTCAGACGTTACATGAGATCCAACAGGCTACACGAGCTGTTGTTGGTCTTAAGATCTTAAGCTGACATCTCAAGTATTTAATTGAATGTGCTGAAAGAAAATATGGTGTAGGCTGTTCTTTGCTGTCGACCCCTCCTAAAGCTAATAGACTTAGAGCATTTGGAAAGGTAGAAAATAATTCTTCAAATGAAATTCAGCTCGCTTATTTCGTTTCTCTGTTGGCAGTCAGGACTTACTGTGTTGTGATGCCTTTTATTTATAAATAAGTGAAACAAAAATTGCTAGTAAAGTTAATTTTTCTTAAAAAATTAAAAATGAATTCATGAGGTCCTATTACAGTAATAGTGTTGGGAGCTATTTCAGGAAACATGGGATAATCTGACACCTTCTATCAGGATATAATTCAAAAGATTAATGCCGCATGACAGGATAAGAAATACAACTTTGATCAGGAAACAGATAATTGTTAGTACTACTTGAGGGGAAGGATTGCAACAAATGGAATTCTCCTGGCAAAAACTTTCAGATGCATTTTAAATAATAAGATATTTTTAGGGGCGCTTGGGTGGCTCAATCGGTTAAGCGTCCGACTTTGGCTCAAGTCATGATCTCACGGTTCGTGGGTTCCAGCCCTGTGTTGGGCTCTGTGCTGACCGCTCAGAGCCTGGAGCCTGCTTTGGATTCTGTGTCTCCCTCCCTCTCTGCCCCTCTCCCACTGTGCGCACTCTGACGCACACTCACTCGCTCACCCTCTCTCAAAAATAAATAAGTAAACGTTTAAAAAATTAAAAAAAAATAATATATTTTTAGAAGAAAACAATAGTTAGACATTGATCTTTAGGACGTGGTCTTATAGCTTGATTTGTAGTCTCAGAGTTTCGATAAGATAGAGACCTAATTTAAAAAAAATTGTCCTTGTTTATATTTACAGATACTGACGAGTGTCAGCAGGGGAATCTGTGCATAAATGGGCAGTGCAAGAACACTGAGGGCTCCTTCCAGTGTACCTGTGGGCAGGGCTACCAGCTGTCAGCAGCAAAAGACCAGTGTGAAGGTAGGAGTGTGGTTACGTGATCTACTGTGATTTTAGTTAGAGGCACCTGCCCTGAAAAAAGTGTCCTCCGTGAAGCGAGTGTGTCTTTCAGAAACAACCTGGATGATTGCTTAATGGTGCAAGAAAGCAAGGGACCTCAGCTTAAGTCAGAAAAGTCAATAGCACAGGATGGAAAAGGGCTAAATTTGAAAAAAAGGTATTTGTGAGCAGTGGCTGAGCATTAATATTAGGAAGGAAAATTACTGCTCTCTGTGTAATTCCTTACTGCAGAAAATCAGTTCCATTAAATTCATTTGTAAGTTTTACCTACCAGGATTCCAGCAATTAGAATGTTACTATATCAGCCCAGTATTAGGCTGTGGAATGTTAATGACCTTAGTTTTTGTGTGTAGTCAGCTTTTCACAATTTTTCCTTTTTAAAAAAATTTTACTGAACAAGAATTTTCAGCAAGATTGCAATAAGTAGCATCCCCTTCATGTCACTGATAAGGTTTGTGAAATAAATCCTGTTCTCACCAGTGATAGTATTTTGGACCTTGCTGTGGTTGGCCTTTGAGTAAAAGTATATGTATTTCATTGAACCTCATGAGGAATCACTTTACTTCGCAATAAGTATATGCTTCCTGAGATTGAAGATATTTATGGTTTCACCTGTGACAAGTATCAAGTGTCTCGAGTTTTTGAAAAGAAAGATCATTTGAATTTCATTTAAGAATAGAAGACACACTCTACAAGGCCAATTTGTTTATTATAAGGAAACAAATCCTGTCCATGTCTATATGTAAACTTTGAATAGTGAGTACCAATATCTCTTGGGATGCTATTATAAAAGACAATATGTGATGGTCCTATAACGAGATCTACCAGTATTATCAGAACAGTCCCCAATTTTCCCCTTCTTGAACATGGAAAGACATTACAATAGCCAGTCTAGAAGAGAAGAACACACACAAGCATATCCATGTACACAGATAAATTAAATAACTTGTTCTGGATTCTGCAAGTCTGTCTCAAAGTATTTATACTTTACTTTGTGACTTTTGACCTTAATTGTTAATTAGCCAAGCATTTATCAAATGCCCATCATGCATAAAATACTACAAATGTATATATAATAAGAGAAACCTACAGATAAGATAATTAGGCTATCCTATTCAGCATCCCTTATTTTGAAGAGCCTGTGATGTCAGTACCAAAAATAAGTCAGACACATGCAAAACCACCCACCAGATTATCCATCGGGGAAAACTGATTTTAGGTGCCAAAATGCCATGATAATCAAATTGATGCTGTAAGCAGAGTGAGGAGAGCAGAGTTGTGAGGGGTCACTGTGAAAACTGATGTTTTTGTTGACTCTTCTAGAATCACATTGCCAGCAGTAGATAAATGTGCTCAGATGTGAGGAACAAAGTCTGTCAACAGCAGCGTGAATTAATGCCTGTTCACTGTAAAACACTAGATCATTTAAGTAATAAAGGATGTGGTAGACATAGTCCCTGCCCTCAAGAAACTTAAAATCTAAGGGTAAAATAGCTGAATACGTGTAATGTATCGTTGTGTTTTCTATTGTGTGGATAGGACACGAGTGTGCTTTAGCCTGAGCTCAGGGTTGAGGTTACAAAACAAATCGTCTCTAAGCTGAGGATATGTGGGTTAAGGAAGAGAGAGATTCAGTGGCAGTGTGGATATCAGATTGGCTGAGAGGAGGGAAGGGCCATTAGATTTGGCCAGCAAATCATTCAGAGAGAGAGAGGGAGAGAGGGAAAGGAAAGAAAAACCAGGGAAGTCTAACTGCTAGGGGGCTGACAGGTATATCCGTGAAAAAGAAATGAAGACATTCATTGACTTGACACTTCGGCAAACTTCTGTACAGGAGACCATGAATATGTGGACATGAATATGTGTACATGTATATGTACACATACAGTACATGAATATGTACATGAATATAGTGATGCTATAGTACATGAATATGTGATGCTATTTTCCAGTAAAACTTTGTTTACAGTAGTAGGAAGTGGGCTGTAGTTTGCTGACCTCTGCTTTAGATTATTATAGGCATAAATGCTTTTTTTTTTTAATTTTTTTTCAACGTTTATTTATTTTTGGGACAGAGAGAGACAGAGCATGAACGGGGGAGGGGCAGAGAGAGAGGGAGACACAGAATCAGAAACAGGCTCCAGGCTCTGAGCCATCAGCCCAGAGCCTGACACGGGGCTCGAACTCACGGACCGCGAGATCGTGACCTGGCTGAAGTCGGACGCTTAACCGACTGCGCCACCCAGGCGCCCCTTTTTTTTTTTTTTTTTTTAAAGGCATAAATGCTTTTAAACTCAAGAGTGTTCTATTTGAACCTGTACAAGAGACTCAGGAAGCTTCGTTCAGGTTTATAGATAACAGCAAAGCATTTGCCACCCATCAGTAAATATTGGGATGAATATGTGCAGATTCTTAGCTCACAGGTTAAGATTTTAAGTTCATCTGGATTTTCCCTACTGGAGGATTCATGACCTTTTATTAGAAATCAGTTTAATGAAGAGGCTAAATTAATTATAAACTAGATAGTTTATAGACCTTTTTTTACATGCATGATTAAAAATATTTTTAAAGCACCACTTCTACAGTTTCTTTTTACCCTCTGGTTCCTAGATATTGATGAATGTCAGCATCATCATCTCTGCAGTAATGGACAGTGCAGGAACACAGAGGGCTCCTTCCTCTGTGTTTGTGACCAGGGTTACAGAGCATCCACCCTTGGAGACCACTGTGAAGGTGAGAACTGCTCTTGATTGCAGAGTCCTAGAGAGATCTGGACATCATCCTGGCTTCTCTTCTTGAATCCAACCTTTGGACTTCACAGTTGAGGACATTAGGTCCTTGGAAAAACATTTGCCTCATGGTCACACAAATAATGAAAAGAAGCTGGTAGAATGCAGGCTTTCCTTGTACTGCTTAGAACTGTTTTCTAGAAGAATTATGCCAACTAAAGGAGTAAAGAATTGAATTAGCCTTAGCTTCTCTCAGCTTTAGGTGGTTTCTCCTGGGTATATAGTTCTGAATGGTAACACCTTGTGTATGTAGGTCCAGCATCCATATAAGTAAACACAAATTAATTTTCTAGATTCCTGAAAAGTTTTTAAGAGCTAAAGTTTAATTCAGTTTTGAGCATTTTGCCTAAATAGGTCTAAAAGATACGCCAGGTATACAGCATGGTGTAATTGTTAACTACCTACTACACCACTGCCTGGCCATGCCTCAGAACCCCTGGGGTGGTCTGGGCTGCAGGGCTGGTCTGTCACCAGCCTGTTCACATGTGAATTGTCTCTGCTCACTGTCTACCCAACTAACCATTTTTTCCCAATTTACCCTCTGTTGTACTGCAAGTAAGCCCTGTCAGTTGTGAAACCAGGAATGTGAGCTTGGCAGGGTTGTGTTTCACATGGAGAGTTAGAGTTGTGAGTGAGGGTCTGAACCCCACTCTGGAGAGAAGCACATGAGGTTTTTAGTGAGTGGTTTGTGACACAAATGTGACATATTTGTGGCACAGTGTGTCATACATTGAAAAATGGCTATGATAGCTTTCTCATTTGTCAGTCCCTGTTGGTTGGGAAAGATCCATTATACTTTATAGCCTCCTGTTTTACTAACGAAAGAACTTTGTGCCAGCATGGACAACCTTTCCGGAGGGCAGTTGGGGGCAGTTGCAGAGGCCCTAAGATGTTGTTACTGCTGAATCAGCAAATCATCTAGGATTTGATCTTAAGATAATGGTGTTCTTTAAAGGGCTGATAACTCCAGTGAAAAGTTATAATTAACATACCTCTTGATAAATAGGCAAACAAGTGATAAACCAAAGTAATGAAATTTGCTTGAGAAATCAGGTATTGGGAACTCCAGCACATATGGGTGGTTCAACATGGTGGCTTTCCAAGGTGGGAGAAGAGGGCGTGTAGCTGGGAGCTAGTCATGAACAACCTATTTCAGAAGTAAGTATGTGACAAGACACATGCTTAGGCATTGAAAACCTAAATTGACCCCCAGCATCTCTCCTGCCCAAATCTCTGACCTGGCCAAGAGGGTAACCAGGCCATTGATTGGTCCTCAGTAGAAGGCATGCTCCTTTTTTTTGGCTGTTTTCATGTGTAACCGTCTCATCAGAAGTCCGGAATTTTTATTCTATCAACATCAGTTGTGTGAAAAGCCAAACAAAAGCTTTTTAGCCAATTTGCTCATTATTGTTAATATATATTCAATAAGAAAGTTTCTTTTGGAGTCTATAATCAGTCCTTTTTCTCTTAAAGTCAGGGCTCATTTCCCTAGTGTTCTAGGTTATAAATAGGACTGGAGTCCATTCAACTAATTCAGTGCTCCCTTTGAAACTATAATAGCACTTCAGCCTGCTAATTCTCAACTAGTGGTGTTTCTGACCCTCCCCAGTGTTATGTAGCTGTAATTAACTGAGCTGTTACTGTTCACACCCCTCTCACAGCTGTGGGAGGAAGAACCGTCTTTCTTGTTGGCTTTTGTATTTACATGTGTAACTTTCCTCTAATAACTCTGGCAAATGCCTTGTTTTCTTGCAGTGTTACCCTACAATTCTGCTGGCCTTCTCGCAGAGTCAGAATCCCAAGGATTGTGCTAATTTCTGTGTGTTACTTACTCCAGCATGCTCGGTAGCCACTCAGTCTGTGAAGGGTGGCCTCAGCTGTCCCGGTCATTAGAGGCCTTGGCATCGCAGCCATCGAAGGCTCTGCCTTGGACATGTTCCCCTTCTAGATACAGTCTCTCCTTCCATACCTCCCTTAGCATCTTCCTTACGCTGTCACAGTGTTTGCTCCATGCTAGTCCCTTGCAAAACCTGAGACCGATACAGGATTCACTCTTTCTGTGGCCCGTCTCTCTCAGTCTTCTCTTTGTGGACCAATCCAAAAAGGTGAGGAGAAGTGCTAGTATTTGTTTCCTATGACACTTCATTCCAAGTCAGAAATCACTCATGTTTTCATGTATGCATTCATTCAACAAATACCTGAGTGCCAGTTTGTGCCAGGTACTGACCTGGGTACAGGATATACAGCAATAAACCAAACAGGCAATTTCTGCCTTTGTGGAGCTAACATTCTAGTGAGGGAGTTAGCGATGCACATGATAAACAAGTAAAACATATAGTTCATTAAGTGGCAGTAAACACTATGGAGGAAAATAAAGGAGGGTATACAGAGAGTGTGGAGGGAGGGGGGTGATCTTACAGAGGCAAGCAGAAGTTTCTTTGAGATAATGGCATTTGATTATTTATTGGAAGACCATTCCGTTCAAAGGACTAGCAGATGCAAAGGCACTGAGAAATAGGCTTTGTAGAAGAGACTAGGAGTTTAACTTGTGCACTTTAAGTTTGGGATGTCTATAATGAGTATCCGAATGAAGATCTCTGAAAGATAGTTGGAATGTGCATGTGGAATTCAGGGGTGAGTCCTGGGTTTGGAATCATTAACATGCATAGAGATAGTGTTTAAGCCATAAAATTGGAAGACATCACCAAGGGAGTGAGTATGGCTAGAAGAGAGAAGGGGTCCAAAGATGGAGTCCTGATCACCAAAGGAGTGAGTATGGCTAGAAGAGAGAAGGGGTCCAAAGATGGAGTCCTGGCCTTTCATTTGTAAGTGAGGAGGAGAATAGGAATTAGCAAAGGGGATTGAGAACATGTGGCAGGAGAGGAAAGAGGAAAATCAAAATCTAAGAAAACACTTCAGAGATTAGGGAGTCATGAACTTTGACATGAATGTTTGACACACATTGCTGCTGGGGAAGATGTAGGCCAGGACTGACCATGGGATTTAACAGGGTAGAGAGTCCTGGTGATTTTGACCAATGCAAAGGATTTAGGATTTAGCAGTGAAGGAGTAACCAAGATTAACTCTTGTTTCCTTAAAGCCTGTTGCTCAAATCCTAGAAGGGCTCTGTCTATCTTTCGTGCCACCCTAGGTGGTGGTGCAGGACAATCCCGTGTTGGGCTCTTTTAACATTCAACTACTTTTTTTTTTTGCTCTTTGAAGATCTGAATTCAGGTCTGAAAAAAATTTAGATTAAATCACACTCTAACGCACTGAGTTTTCAAATCTACACAGTTATTTATAAACACGAGATATTGTTTCTTTTTCTCACATGTTATTTCTCTTAGATTTTGAAAAATGCATGAACATGAAATTATTTTAAAGTAGTGTGAACAAAGCTGATATGCTTCCGTTATGCTAAGGCAAACATCTAGGTAATGGAGTATTTCTCTTGTTGATGAAATGCATGTTCTCAGGACTCTCCTTCATCTTTTTTGAATTTGGATTTTTTCACATAATGCTGATAATCAAATATGCCTTTCCTTGGTTATCTCAGTTTCCTACAGAACACAGAAAGGTAAATCACAAAACCAACCACCTACTCAGCACTCATTAGAATAGCTGTAGAGCTGTTAGGATAAATATGGAAACCTGGAGCTCTTACGCCTGCCTTGGGAATGTAAAGTGGTGTAGCCACCTTAGGAGGCTGTTTTATCACAAGTAAACTTACTCTGTGACCCAGCTACTCTACCCCTAGGAATTTACTCAAGGAAAAAATGAAAGCTTCTGGTTACACAGACGTACACATGAATGTTTATCAAAACTTTATTCATAATAGCCACACTGTAAACAGTTCAGCTACTCATCCTAAGTAAATGGGTCAACGAATTGCGGCACCTTCATATGGCACAGTACTAAGCAATAAAGAAGAGAGAGCTGTTGGTACACACAGTAACTTAGATCAATCTCAAAGACACTGTGCTGATCAGAGGAAGCCACACAGAAAAAGGGTACAAGGAAATTTTTAGGGTGATGGAAATGCCTACACCTTTTTTTTTTTTTCCTATGGCTGGTCCAGTTGATTCATTTAATGCATATTTTAAGGCAAAGATTCATAGTAGACTAGCATTTATCCCCATTTGGCACAGTCATTATTGAAAATAAATCAGAGATTTGGGGCTTATAAATTATTTTCATAGAATTTATATCTAAAAGCCTATTCTCAATTAGAAATCTTTTAGAAATCTTGATTTTAGCAAGGGTCAGTTTGCTAGTGAACGAAATATTCTGTGGCGTATTCACATTTCACGGGGACACTTATGCCTGCATACGCTCTTACCTGTCTCGTGCATAATTTTCTTTTAGTGTCTCTTCCATGGCAGTTGTAACACCCAAGGCATTAGATTAATTATGAATGGAAATTTTAAGGTCAGACTGGCAAAAGAGTCAAAGGGAAATGTCACAAGCCTTATGTCTGTAACTACAGAATAGCGTTCTTACAGAGATCTCTCACAGTTCCTTAAAAAATGATTGCATTTTGCAATGATAGAAGAATCCAACAGTGATCCCAGCAGATGTAAACTGATACAGAAATGCCTGTACCTTGATTCCGACCGTGGTCACAAGAATGTATCTACATTTGTCAAAAGTCATCGAACTGGATTCTTAAAATTAGATGCACGTATTGTATATAAGTTATATGTCAGTGAAGTCGGAAAAACACACTAAAGAAGAAGTGATAACCCACTTCAGTTGTGACAAAGTCACATCGGCTGGGTTTTATTTTTAGGATCAGGATTCAGAAACATTTTGATCTAGGGGAAGCATAAAACAAGTATAACTTGTTTTTCTTTTGGTGGAATAAAATTATAAGCTGCTTTCTTATTTCTCTTTTATTTGACTCACGAATGGTACAGGAGCCAGTTAGTTAAGTGGATTGGGTTCTATGAGGAAAATTTAAGCTGGTGTGCCAGCATTTTGAACGAGACAGCGAGGGAGGTTGAGACTACAGCGGTCTCCATGTTCACTTCTTCCTGGAACTTCTCATGCATTTTCACAGCAATCATAATTATTTGCAAGAAATGCCATCCTATGCCAGAATTCTGAGAAAACAAAGACGTTTTTGTTCCTCAGCTTTCTGCAGTGCTAATAATTGAAATCCTGCACAGACAACAGGAGAGGGAGTCATGGACTGTGTTAGGGATAATGAGCTCTGACTGGAAGTAAATGTGGTAATAAACAGCCCTCTTGAAAGATCTGCCCAGCATTCATGCCATGAGGGGGGTCATTAATTGTCTCACACGCTCACAGTCAGAACTCATTATTGGTAACGTAAACCATGTTTAGTTGCACATATGCTATAAATACATACATTTAAAGAATCCAGTCAACCTCAAACCTATTGGTGATAGCTGCTGGGTAAGTGGCTTCAGTGAAGCTTTTGATCTTGCTGATTCCCTTTCCCTCCAAAATCTCCTCTTCTTCCCCTCCTCCACTTTCCACCCTGCTTTCCAGGCCTCAAGTAAATCCCTTCTGTTAGGCAAAGCCACGTTTGTTTTTTTATGATACCTCTTCTCTAAATCCATGTGACACGTGAAGTTGGTACCATTCTTTTGACAAGTGATTATATATTTTGACAACTCTTAGCTTAAATTTTTTTGAACTTATAAAACAATGTGATATTTCGTGTTCATTTTGATTAATATAATTTGGGTTTCTTTGAACAATCATTTCTCTTTGTGAGCATGAATCATGCCAAATACTTTCAAATTTTTCTTGTAATGCATAATACAGGATCTTGTATAAATAGATGCTCAAGATATTCTTAATACGTATTTGAAGAATCTTTTTTATTCCCTATTATCACCAAGAATGTAAACAAGTAAATTGTTTAGTACAGAGTTTTGACTTTTCCTCTTGCAAATTTCATTTGATGTTGAAACTTTAATTTACGTATTGTTCAAAGCCAAAATCTTTTCAAAATACTTCATTTCAAAAAACTCTGATAGTTAGAAATCTGTCCTCCATTAAAAATCATGTATTGTTGGGGCGCCTGGGTGGCGCAGTCGGTTAAGCGTCCGACTTCAGCCAGGTCACGATCTCGCGGTCCGTGAGTTCGAGCCCCGCATCAGGCTCTGGGCTCATGGCTCAGAGCCTGGAGCCTGTTTCTGATTCTGTGTCTCCCTCTCTCTCTGCCCCTCGCCCGTTCATGCTCTGTCTCTCTCTGTCCCAAAAATAAATAAACGTTGAAAAAAAAAAAAATTTTAAAATAAAAAAATCATGTATTGTGTGAGATGTAAAACAATGTTCATTTATGTGATTTTTATGTGTAAGGGTAATGTTTAGTTTTTTTAAATATAGTTTATTCCACCTTTAAAATTATTTTAATTGACTTATAGATATCAATGAATGCTTGGAGGACAAGAGTGTTTGCCAAGGAGGAGACTGCATTAACACCGAAGGGTCCTATGATTGTACGTGTCCAGATGGATTCCAGCTAAATGACAATAAGGGATGTCAAGGTATTTCTCTGTTTTTTAAGTCCTAATTTACATAGTTGTTCAGTTCTGTGATGCTTTCTGAATATAGTCTGTGGCTTTACCCATTTGTATATAAATGAGCTGTGCCAGTTAATGGTATTAAAATATCTTTCTTGGGTCTGCATCAAGTATGAGAAGTTCTCACTTTGCACTGCACCATGGTAACTGAAACTCCTGCCTTTTGGAACTGTGTGCCAGCTTTGCAAGCTATCGTGGCAACTGAGGTCACCTGTACTTTGCTGTTCCTTCCACGGGCCAATCTTGGTGCTATATTATAAAGTCTGGCTTTTTTATGTCCTTCGTGGGTGTATTTCATTTTGTCTCATTGCTGGTATTTATCTTTCCTTGTCTTGATCCCTGTTTTATCCAGTATCCAGCTTTTCCTCTTCCTAAAAAACCTCATTAATAATTTGGTCAAAAGTATAAAGGTATAGAAGATAGGATTTCCTATTTCTTCAAAGGGCTATCACAGTTCATCTCCCAAACAAAGGTATAAAGGAGACAAGGTACTAATAAGAACACAGCACCAATCATAAGAGCTTTAATCAAACACCTACTATGTGCCGATTACTGTAGGTACCTCAGGGATTTTTAGAGAATTGAACAGGCAGCTTTTTTAAATATCCATTTGGTGCGTGAGTAACTGAGGATCAGAGAAGTTAATTAGCATGCTCCTCCCTAATAAGTAGTAGAGCTGAGATTCGAATCCAAGATCTTTTTCTGCTGTTTTGCTCTACATTGCCCTACTGATTATTACTTCATTTATAGCCAAAATAAAGAAGACTGTGAGATTCAGTGTTTTCCCCCCAGTATAGCACACTGAGTTACCAGTAATGCTGCAACTAAAAAATCAGATTATCTAAACACCACTCCCCCAAGTTTTCCTTTACATTAGTCTTCATAAATCCATGCCTGTTGTTTCCATTGAAGGCTCTCATTTATATTTACCTTTATACGGGTTCATTTCTGCTACTTGGATAAATTTTTTTTTCATCATTGTCTCCCCTCCATTACTATCTCAAAGTACATATAAGTAAAGGATTGTTAGAGTTCCTCTTTATCTACTGCTACTGGACATGAGTGACTTTCTTATTGTAGATGGTCATCAATTGTGTCTCCTTTCACATGCCCCAGATGTATAGTACTTGACAAGGTAGATGGTCTGTACTCTCTACGATGTGGTACTGAAATATTACTCTACCCTATGTCCGTACCATTACCCACACACCCAGCTGTGTGTCACTGAAATACAAAAGACAGAGCCCTGGCCTCACGGTCTTTTAAAATTAATTTACTTACTGATCCCAAGATTTAACTATACTGTGATACCCTCTATTTTTTTGCCATCTTGATGTAGTAAGGTGAATTTAAAGTGTTTAGTATTTCCAATGCAGAAATTAAATGTGCTTGGATTTAATACAATAGAGAAGAAATATTTGAATTATAAAATTATGTGTGAATATTTCCATTTTGGAACTTTTGCATCTTAAAATGGATCTTGGCTTATATAAAAATGCCAAGAGATGCCCCCTAAAAAACAACTGTATCCTGCTTTTATTATAGACATTTGGGTTTAAAAGTAATACTTTCTTTTCTAACTCCTCGTTCTTTTCTAATTCCTTTCCCCCACAATGTTTTGACCTGCTAGAGGCAAACCAAGCCTTGTGTAAGTGGATAGTGATTTCATATTGCAGATTTCATAAACTTCTAGAGTCAAATCATAAGGAAGTAATTTAGTCATATGATTTATTAATTGCACTACTGTCTTCTCTCAGTACATTAAATTTGTGATTTGATATCAACTCAAATATGTCACTCCTCCAAACATGTTTTATGAACTCTAAATCATTATTAAATTGACTTCATGCTCTGTCACATTGGTGATTCTTGTTTTCCAGAATAAATTACAATGTGTGCTTGAAAAACTTAAATCCAAACAAATGAAAAATATTCCTGAAACGGGTTTTAGTAATGTTTAAAGAATATTATCTATGAATTTGCTACATCACCCACCTTCTCTGATTAGAGGCTGTTTACAATGGCATGTACTAAATGGCATGTCTTAAATCCTCTCCTTTGGCTGTGTCAGTGGAGACAGCCTGGTGATCTTTCACTCTGCCTGAAGTCACTGGTCTACTTCTGTCTAGTCTCATGGCTAGTCACATTCTGTACATGGGCGTAGATTTCAGAGTTTGTTTTAATGCTGACAATGTAATTGATGCCAGTGCTAATAACCATAGGACATATTTGAATGACCATGTGTGATAGACGTAAGCTTTAAACTTTACCTAACAATCTGAAGATAGTTCCATGTTCAGTAAGGCATTTTCAGTTGGAAGTGTAATAGTCTCTTCCCCCAGCAAAATTAATGCTGAGATACAGACAGCATGGAAATTCCATGTTAATAGTCTGTGTAGGAATGTGACAGCGTACATTTGAGATTCAGAACACACTTCAGTTTCGCGTTTTGACTTACACATGCCAAACTGTGAATTTCTGTGGAATCTCGGACCCATGAAAGAAACCCAACTTAAATATAGTCTGGCTTTCAGCTGAGTTACTAGCAGCATAGTTTAGAAATGCCTCAATAAGTACAACCCAAATTGAATGCATATGTTTCTCTAGTTCCAGATACTCATGTTGTTCTTTTTTAGCGGTTTCCTGGAAAAAAGTCTGGGAATTCGTCTTCAGTTCCTGTCATCAAACTTTTTAGACAATTATTTGTTAATCAGTGACTTCTCTTGAAGCAAGAACTTTATGCACATTATTCCCTGTGCAGAGTTGCAAGCTGGCAGCATTTAAAGGGCCAACATTGAGGCATAGGATAAAATAAGCCTATGGATAACCTTTTGGGTTTCACCAGATGGATATGGACCTTGGGCTTGACCCCTAGGCCAGTGGAACTTTATTGAACCTTGTTGCCCAGATAGAAGTAACTCAGGGCAGCAGATTGGGAAGAAAGAATGCAACTAAAAGCCCAGAGAAGGTCAGGGTTAAAAAGAGGTGACCGATGTAAGGTATTACCAGTAAGTAGAGACCAATCATAGAAGGTATCAGAGATTTTATAAAACAAGTGAAGAATTTCACAGAGTGAAGTCACATTGAGAAATAGTCGAATAGAAAATGATTCATTGCTCTTCCTTGAAATATTTTTAAATTAGTGCCAATAACAAAAATGGGGGAGTATTGTTAAGAAAACATGAGTAATTCCTGCTTGGTTTCTTATTTTGATTCAGTGGTGGTTAGGCCAGCTAGTGCGAATTACATGGTGGATGGAATAGTGAAGAGTTAAGGATTAATTCAGAGAAGTGAATAAATCAGTGACACTGCCAGCATTTCCGTCACACAATGAGATGAGCAGGTAAAAGGAAGACCACCTGCATTCTGGATGCAGAGAAAGGGATGACTTTCTGGAGGAGAACCGTAGGGTTGATGGTTCGGCATGTTCTAGAAGTCACTAGGAAGGGCTTATAATCCATACCTTTCCCATGTGCCCATTAAGCTTGGCAGTTATTCGTGTTGGCTCCTGCCCCCCGTTACACGGTGAGCTTCAAAATGGCAAGTGCCCCAGCCTGTTCAGCCTTCTCATAGAAGGCATTCAGTAAGTGAGGGGCACCTGGGTGGCTCAGTTGGTTAAGTGTTCGACTTCGGCTCAGGTCGTGATCTTGCGATTCATGGGTTCAAGCCCCGTGTCGGGCTCTGGGCTGACAGCTCAGAGCCTGGAGCCTGCTTTGGATTCTGTGTCTCTCTCTCTCTCTCTCTGCCCCTCCCCCATTCTTGCTCTGTCTCTCTCAATCTCTTCCTCAAAGATAAATAAACATTAAATTTGTTTTTAAAAAAAGCATTCAGTAAGTGTTTTTAATTGAATTAGAGATGGACTTCTAGAAAGATGTATCAAGGGCCTCTTTACCAAGAGGTAAAGGAGGGTTTAGGAGACTCCAGGAAGGTAGGGCAAAAGCCTTACTAGGGTTCCTGCCTGCAAGGTGCCAAGAACCTGTGATAGTTTTCATGGCCCCAGTTAACTAAGAATTCCTCAACCAATCATGGTTTAATTAGAGAATGAACATCACTGAAATTTTGTGGCGGGCAAATATTCGTAATACACTATGAATGTACTGTAGTAGGAGTTAGGGACTCCATTCAACTATGCAGTTCTCTTCAAGGGGCAATCGTTGTAATAAGAGACACAGCTAAGTAAAACAACGATTAAAACAAGTGCAAATAGGTAGTTGCCTGTGTCGGTACCAGTGTGATTAGGTGAACCATTCTCCAGGATTGCTGATGTGGTCAGTGTGAGCCCTGCTATCCAAAATGATTAGGACTAGTTTGATGAACATTTCACTTTCATGTACTATCAGTGTTTAGGAGTGAATCATGACCCTGGCCGTGAGGAGCATAATCATTCTTCATTCAGGACAAGCAGAGTATAAGATGGCCAACACAAGTTTACAGCATTATTTGTTCATGAGTCTTAATAATCATAGCTAGTGGGGCACCTGGGTGACTCATCTGGCTAAGTGTCTGACTCTTGATTTCAGCTAAGGTCATGATCTTGTAGTTCGTGAGATGGAGCCCCACATCAGGGATTCTCTCTCTTTTACTCTCTGTCCCTCCCCTGCTCATGCTTGCTCGCTCTCTCTCTCTCTCTCTCTCTCAAAATAAATAAATAAACATTATAAAAAAATAATCATAGCTACCACTTTTTGGCCCTTAGCTGTATGTTAGGCTCTGCACTAGGCATTTGAGCCTCATTCCCTAATTGCATCATCACGAAGCTGTGCAGGTAATGAACACTTCCCTGGTCTGAAAGGTCTTCTTTTTCTTGTATTTTTATTTCTTTTATCCATTTTCAACCAAATATAGATTGGAGTCTATTTCACTTATATATTCAGCAGACATATGTAAAGTGCCACTTGGAGCCAAACACTATCAATAAGATGTGTCCATCTGTGCCCTCAAGTTCACATCGGGGCGCCTGGGTGGCTCAGTTGGTTAAGCATCCAGCTTGGCTTGGATCATGATCAGGTTCTCTGCTGTCAGCATGGAGCCCACTTGGGATCCTCTGTCTCTCCTTCTCTCTGTCCCTCCCCCACTCGCACGTGCGCATTCTCTCTCAAAAATAAAAACTTAAAAAAAAGTTCACATCATAGGAGAGGATGGGGTGGAGGTGGCATGCTTGGTGTTAGAACAGATTTGTGTGCATGGAAATGGAGGAGGACGAGGGGAACACAGCATGCTCACTGATAAAGACTATTTCTCAGAGAAATTTTTTGTTAGAATGTTTGTAAGCCTCCAACAGGTCTTAAAATTAAATGGGGGCAGGGGGGAACATGGGGGGGCCTCCAGGTTGAACCTATGAAAGCGAAAATACTCTTTGTGTAGATTAAAAATGGTTGAACATTGGCTTATTCATATGATTTGACCTAAATAGTTTCTCTTTTAAATCAATCCAATTTGAGGTCTGGTATATATACAGACAGGATAGTTGTGCCACAAAATAAGTGTCTGACCCTTTTGTGATGGATTTGCTTACTGTATGTCTGCTATCATATGAAACCAAAGGAAAAATTTTTTTCACGTATTTGGAACTCTTTTCAATTCCAGATATTAATGAATGTGAACAGCCTGGACTCTGTGATCCTCATGGAGAGTGTCTAAACACAGATGGTTCTTTTCACTGTGTCTGCGAACAGGGTTTCTCAATTTCAGCAGATGGCCGTACATGTGAAGGTAAGATAAACCATAAGGGGTCATGCAATTAATTCATGTTAAAGCAGAGAGGAGATTGCTTTCTATTTAAGCAGGCAAAGACTGGAGGCCACCAAGAGATACTCATAATTGAAGGCCTCAAACTATGTATGCATAAAGGTGACTCCTGTCTGCAGTCATGGCTTGGGGATTGCTAGGGTTCACAAGTAGGATAACCTAAGGTCATGCTGGTGAAAATACTCCAGATGATTCCTTTCTGGTACTGAATTAATTGGTTGAAATGTGCAGGACATGATGATTTTAGGTACACCTGGAGGAGACATCGAGCAACCTCCCTGATGGAAATCCGTCCTCTGCCAGTTTTGATTAGGGGTCATATCGATCATCCTCATCGTTGTAAACATGTCTTGCATGATTTTTCTACCACTGTTAACAGAGATTTTCCAGGTATTTCTCTAACATCCTTAGCTCTCAGGCAATTTTCTTTCCCATGGGTATTTATTATTGCCTTTAAAGTTAATTGCGGTATAAGACATTGAGATAACCATGTTAGCTCCCTATTTGCCACCTCTGTGTGTTTGCAGGGATCCAGCACTATTCTTATTCATAAGATGTGTGTTCTTCATGATTTATTATAGTTTGATACATTGAGGAATAATTCATCTGAACCTTTTTCAAAGTAAACACAGGAGATTCCCATAATTGTAATTTCAGTCTGTCTCTTTGAGCATCTAGGTAATCAAAATTCAGCTGAAGTTTTAAAGAAGTAAATTACAAAGGTTCTGTGCTGGGCTCATGATAGTACCGAAATTCTTTGCCCTAAAAAAAAAAAACAGCGCAACAGGAAGTGCCTGCTCTCCTTGCTGGTACCACAGTGGAGTCATGCTGAGGAACAGCGACCAGGGTCATCTGAAACTAATTATTATATTGGGAAGAATAAACTGATCTTATAAAAAGCAGGAGATTGTTGAAATTGCTCTCCTGCTGAGTAGACAAAACACTGATGCCAGATTTGGCTTCAAGCAAAAGAGAGATAGTGCGGGGTGCGGTTTGAGCGAGCAGATTTTAAGGGGTTTGGAAGCCATCAAAAGTTGGGAAATGGAGAAAAACATCATTAAAGGTGGCCATGAGAGGTTTGCAAGGAAATCCATGCTGGAGTGATTTGAGCTTTACATTAATTTTATATTTCAACCTTAGGACGAGAGTTCTTAAGAAATATACCACATGAACACATAATTGTTCTGCAGAGACCGCAGCGTTCCCTGGCCGAGGGTCCAGGGTGCTAGCCCATCTGAGTCACTGATGACACCCGACGCATGTTTTCCTGCATTCCAGAAAGGTGCAGGCTTGATGCTTCCGATGCTACCCTCGTTGAACAGTGTCCAAGTTATAACTGCCGATGATTGTGCCCTGCAAAAACTACACTCAGAGAACAGCGCAGGTCGCTTCACATGCTCGCTAGTCAAAGTTATTGTTCCAGAAGAATATACCAAAGCAAATACGTTCACATCCACTCTGTCTTTTGTAGTTGGTGATTTCCTTTTAATTCTGTGTCTTTTTAAATACTGATTTCTGCAACTCAAGAGTTATATAATCACTCTAATGTGCTTGCAGTTCTAATTTTGTTAGGCATTTACTTGGCAAAGACTTGAATTGTAAAATGTGTTTTTAGAAAACCTCTAGTACTTTGTAAATTACTATACTTTAGTATACTTTCTTTGACCCTTGGTCCATATTTTTTTTATTCCAGAAGCTGGACAATTTTATAAGTAATAAAATAGGTAATTTAGAATACGGTGCTGATATATGGCAGTGTAACTAAAAATCTACCTAATTAGTAGGCATGTTATTCTCTTTCTAGAAGAAGCTTTGCAAAGCTTTCATTTTTTATGGGCTTACTCCACTACATTAAACTAGTCCAGATTTTCTTTTGTTGGACTTCGCCTGAAACTTGTGGCAGTGGCAGTCTGTCCTGATTCTACCCCTGGCTGTGGTGTAGGGTGAAGCCAGCCCATGTGATCAAGGGTTTAGCTGTGGAACTGATGTACATAGGACTTGAGCGAACAGTGAGAAGTGGCTGGTTCTCTTCATGCCCATCCACCAACTCATTTCTGAGCTTCTGGTTTAAGCAGCTGAAGCCTTGGGGACACAGGGCTGGCGTCCCCTGTTCTGAACTGGGCTGACTGAATCCCGATGCTCTAAGCTGGGCTAACTGAATCCCGCGAACTGAGGGAAGGAGGGCCCGTCCCCGATTTCCCGTGGCTTAGGGGAGATGTTGGCGTCTGGTCACAATTACTGAACCACAGTGAAGAGGCATACTCTGTCAGCATAAACTGTCTCAAGTTATCAATTAGCATGGCAGATAGTATAGAAATAAAAACAGCATCACTGGATCCTTCCATTCCCTTGTGTACGTGGTATTCTGGGAACATGTACCTCATAGAGGAAGGAGGAACACCTTGATTCTCCTACATGGCATGAAGAACAACAGTGTTTTTTGAAATTCAACTGGAGTGGAGTGGGAAGTATGTGGTGAGCTGTTAATTCATGTAGTCATTTGCTCAGAGTTAGAGAGCCTGTCTTGTGCCAGGCACTGTTACTGTTCCCACTGTAACTGTTCTGAGGGCAAAACCCATAGTTCTTGTCCACTTGGAGCCTAGGTTCCAGGAGGAGAATCTGGGATAAGTAAGTAAATAATACATACCAGAAAATTATGTTTTTGTCTTTAAACAATATAGCATAGTTAGGCTTTGTGGATATAAATAAGTACAGGTTGCCACATGCTGTAAATATCATAAGGGTCGTTTTTCTCCTTTCCCGTGCATGGATGTCAGAGAAGTTGAGACTTCCTCCTCTTTCCTTTGCTTTCTTCTTGGAACTGTGGTTCATCTCCTTCTGCCACCACCGGTACATCCTCTGGCCCGAGTGTTTATCTTGTGTAGGAAAGCAAAGAAAACTTTTTACCTCTTTCACTGAGTTCACTGTTCTGTATCCCAATTTATCCTATTCATGTTTTTTTTTAAAAAAAAATCACAGTTCTTTTGCTCCTTTAGCTTTTTTTCCTTTTGTTGTTGTCGTAGAGTTTTAACTCATGAAAAATATTTCCCATCCCATTTATAAACTGACCCAGAGTTTGGTTTCATTATTGTCACCAGAATGTATGTAAGTGGGCAAATTGGGACCCTTGGGATGGTCAGATTCCTAAGTGTCACACACCTGTCCCCTGACCCCTGTGGAGAAGCGTCCCTTGGCTTCTTTGCATCACAGCATTCAAGGCTCTCTTTCCACGCTGCTCTTGGCCAGGGGCCACAGTGCTGTCCCCACTGGGCTTCCAGGTTGAATGAGAGTTTATACAATAAGTACAGTTGGGGACATCAGACATGTCTAGACCTCACTGTGCTTTCCAGCCTGATCACACCTTAGAATGGTCACACTGGCCTAGCGGGGACCTTGAAGGATCCCAGCAATACAGCACCAGTGGCTTACAGAACCTGGTTAGTCATGGCTAATTAGGCCTCCAAACCACAACCAAAATCACTCCCTGTCTTTTAGAAGGTATCCCCATTCATTCATTCATTCATTAGACACATATTCAGTGAATACTACATGCCAGCCACTGTTCTGGGTACTGGGGCCACATCAGTGAACAACAAAAATTCCTACTTGCTTGCAGGCAGTTAACTAATAAGTAAACTACATAATAGGCTAGAAGGAGATAAACCCTGTGAGAAAACCAAGTAGAACAGGGTATGAGAGATCTGAGGCCTGGAGCAAGGAATGGAAAGCTGGAACCATACTAACTGGGGAGGTCTGACTTGACCATTTTGCCTTAGAGAAATAATAAAATATTGTGTCTGGGTAACAAATGAAACCATATTAAGTGCCTTTTTCACACTGCCCATCTACCTGCTAATAATAGCCTATCAGTAAATAAAAGGGCATGGGATTGTCTGCTGAGGGCCTTTATTCTATTGCCAACATCAATTCTGTTGTGTAGACTGGGGAGTAGAAATCAGTGAACATCACCAAGAGCAAACCCTAATGTAAGCTGTGGACTTGGATTGATAATGATGTGTCATTGTGTGTTCACCAACCATAACAAATGTTCAGGGATGTTGATAGTGAGGGCACCTGGGTGAGAGGACAGGGGGTGGAGGGGGTAAGGAGGAATATGGGAACTTTGTGTGCAATTTAATTGTGTATCTAAAGCTGCTCTTGAAAATAACCTCTGGGGGCGCCTGGGTGTCTCAGTCGGTTGTGTCCAACTTTGGCTCAGGTCATGATCTCGCAGTTTGCGAGTTCGAGCCCCGCGTCGGGCTTTTTGCTGACAGCTCAGAGCCTGGAGCCTGTGTTTCCCTCACAGGCTATGTCTCCCTCTCTCTGCCCCTCCCCCACTCATCCTCTCTCTCTCTCTCTCTCTCTCTCTCTCTCTCTGTCAAAAATTAAATAAACATTAAAAAATATTTAAGCGAAAATAACCTCTGATCTTGAAAGTCAAGCCATTTCTAGAATGACCTGTTTTTCATCAGAAAGGAAAAAATCAAAACCCTTAATATGAATTCTGTATTCTCCCATATTTTCCTCCCCCGGATAGTTATTGCTTTTCAAAATAATACCTCAGACAGAATATGTAATCAGAAGCTTCTCTCCCACTTTCAAAATAATTCTAAAACTGATCCAAATTCGAGAACTCTAAGGATTGGAAAGGGACTTCTTAAAACATGGAGCCTGAGGTCTGAATCCCAGAGTATTCAAAGAATCCAGTCCTGTTGTTCAGCAGCTCCAGAGATTCTAATCCTGTAAGTTTTTAGAGTATCTTCTACAAACCACTTCTTGCTAATTCACTCATTTGAAAGGAAGACGTAACCAAAGGCAAGTGGTGGGGATGGCTAGCTTTTTACTGAGACTGGTGGTATCAGAAAAACTAAAAGAAAAACTGCTTCAGTTGGAAGAGCATGTTTCTCTTGATCTTGTCGTCATGAGTTTGAGTCCCACGCTGGGTATAGAAATTACTAAAAAAAATTTTTTTAAAAAGTGAGAAAGAAAGCCTGAAAGAAGTTAGGTTCAAATTTTAGGCTAATTTTGTGTTCATTGGAGCCAGAAAATATGGTAAAGGCTTGCCAAATCAAAGCAATAAAAGGTAATCAGGAGCAAGCATGGTTTTGTTTGTAGACTTTTAGGTACATTTTCTATGAACAGTATAGAAGGAAAGTATAAAATCATTGTTGACAGTATGCCACGCAATTGGTGACTTTGTGGCGTGGAGATAGAACTTTGTATCTGTCACCAAGGAGAAACTATATTTTTTAAATGATTTAGCCAAGTAAGACGTTGAAGTGCCCTATCACAATAATATATTACATCTGGCCACTTGGCCCAAAGATTTTTAGGGTTGTTGGGGTTTTTTTGTTTTGTTTTGTTTTTTGTTTTTTGTTTTTTTAGTAGCTTTATGGTCAGAAACTGAAAAATCTAGTGAGAATACAACCTGAGTGTTTCTTTTCTAAACAAAGGGAATTTAGGTTAACAATACGATCCTTTTTCTCCCATATATAAAAAAAGGAAAGGGATCATACAACATTCCAGGTGAAGAAGGGAAGTGGCTTCCTGCTGTAAAGGCTCCTGTTCCTCACGCTCACTCCTCCTGTGAATGTACTTCTGCAGAAGTGAGTGAAAATGGATGTTTAAATCATTAGGGAGAGAGCTGAGGAAATTTTGCTGGAATAAGCTGCTTTTGGATCTGGAATACATATTTTCCATGCGTTGCTTGATTGTCTTCCGTATATCAACATTTTTATAAAGAAATTCATAATAGTAGCACAGAAATTCAAGAGCTCTTCCTAAGCCTTTTATCACTGCTGACCTTTTAAAACCCCAGAGCTATGGAAAATCATCCGTGCATAGACAGAGAAGTAAACACTTTCCTTGCAGCCAAAAAAATCGACACGAAACTGCCAGAAAGTGAAGTCTGTAGATAGTCAGCTGCCCCTTCAACACCTTTTCCTGCCACCCAGCTCACATCCAGGGCGTCAGGCTTCCTGCATCTATTTCGGTGAGTCTTTTGATGTCGTCTGCAACCGGAGTTCTTTATAGGTCATGGAAGGTTGTTGTGAATGGTAGGTATTTCTAGACTTTAGGCTTGAATTGTAACACTTAATGTATTGATTCCAGAACCGGTTATTTGTCTAGGCATCCAGCTGATGGAATATTGTGTGGTTGTCTCGAAGTCCCAACATGAGTGGACTGGAGATTCTTCCTACAGTTGATTTCATGACTTTATTAAAACAATAGCAAAAATAATAATAGCTAGCGTTTACAGAATTGTTTTTGTGAGCCAGGCCCTGTGCTAAGTGCATAATACCAATTTGCTCATTTAATCTGCATGACAAACCCATGGGTAGGATTAGTATTAATCAGAATGCTTTTGGCTGCAGTGAACGGCTTAAGACAAAGAGACTTATCGTACTAAGAAGTGTAGAGATGGTCACCTCCTCTCTATTAGAGGTCTTTGTTCAAATGTATCTTTCTCAAGGAAACCTTTTCTGATCGCCCTTTCTCACATTCACCTCCAGAACTTCCCGTTCCCCTTTTGCTTTTTTTAAACCACCTTATTCTAATTTCTCTTATTTATTTATTGTCAGACCCCACTCCTAGACTCTAAGACTGATGGGACTTTGCAGTGGGTCTTGTTCACACCCGTATGGCATTGAGAATGATCAGAGCGTGGTAAATGGTGACTAAGTGAAAGGCTGGAGTCTGTAACTCCTCCTGGAATATCAGGAAGTAGATACAATAAGATTACTCCAGATCCAGTGTATTGTGTGTTTTTGTGAAATCTTTCCTAGTTTTTCAAGACTTAATTCTCTAAAGCACACCCTGCATAATTATTGGGTACAGCAGTGGTTAAGCAGTTAGGCTGTGGGTTCTGAGTATGTGGGCTTGGACTCTTACTCTGCTTCCAAGCTGTGCGAACTTGAGTAAGTTACCACAGCTCCTGTGCTTTGGTTTCCCGTGTGCATAGTGAAAATGATGCTGCTACCTACATGGAGCCATTGTAAGAATTAAATATGTTGTTGTGTGCTGGCAAGTATCTACCTAGAATGGAGCCGGGTCCCATGGAACGTGCTCCGTGAATGTGAATTAGTGTTAGTATTTTAGCACTTTTTACATTGGTACCCTCGTTACTTGGCCATCTGTTGCCATTTTTTTAAATATGTGGACATCTAAAGCATTTAACATCTATTTGTTTTTAAGTGATCACTGCTCACAAAATATACAATACACAGATTACGTAAGTATTTGTGATTTAAATTGATAGTTCTGAGTCATCAGGTCTGGGTCTTAAGAAGGTACTATGTTATATTTTATGTGCTTTTAACCCCCAAATGTATTTATTATAACTTATTTATTATTAATTATGTAAATTAATACATAAGCCATATGAAGCATAGCAGGGTAACTCATTTATACATAGTTTGCTTTAATTCTTCACCCTTTGTTTTCCCTAGGAGTGCCACATGACTGACTTTCTCCAGGCACCCCCTAAGCATTTCGAGTTTCAAAATGTTTCATGAGTCAGTTGCCAATAAACCGATGGCTAATGCTGATGCCTATTTGCATTTAAATATTGGAGTTGTTATTTCTAGAGATATGCTGTCTATTTTCTGTGGTTTCATAACTGATCTTTCTTGGCCTCCTATTTGAATATAGAAAGAGAAAAATTAGAATAGTGAAAAAAAATGAGAATTTTTTTGGCTGATCTTATGTTGCTTTTGGGGCCTACGTGTCAAAAAGATGAATCTGGGGTTTGATATGTTTGGCCTGTGCTTAGGGCTTTCTCCCAGCTCTGCTGGCAACACGTCTTAGCCTAAGAAAGGCTATATGAAAAGAGAAAATGTACACCATGACTCTGAAGTTAGAAGATGTTTATTTGTTAGAAAGTCTTGGTTGTAAAAATGTACAACTATTAAATTAACGCAAAGACAGTCCACTGGTTATAAATAAATATGTGCAAAGTAATAGTGCATTTAAAAAACTTGATGTAGTGTAGAAACACAAAATGCATTTCACACATTAGTGTCTGTAAGTAATTGGGTTAGAAATATGTGGTTGGAGTTCAGACTCTTTCCTGTATCTAAAGAAACTTTTCTGAATGGCGTGGAATGTATTCACCATGGAGAATTCATTTGAATACTTCACTTTTTGTGATAGTCTGTTATATAATAGTAAATTAGGCTCATTCTTTATCTTCAGGGGCAGAGAAGTTTTTTTTTTTTTTTTCAAGATTTCTTCTCATTTCTTTCCTTGAAAGTCTTAGAGATGTTTCTTTTCTGTAGCAAATTTAAGTCCTTCTCATTCACTTTTCCCGATTTTCTGTAACATTGTCAGTACATATAGTGGAGGAACTAGGAAGAAATGGCTTTTTAAATTCAGAAATACACCATGATACTCTTTTTCTTAAAAGAAGCATAGTTGGGGGCGCCTGGGTGGCGCAGTCGGTTAAGCGTCCGACTTCAGCCAGGTCACGATCTCGCGGTCCGTGAGTTCGAGCCCCGCGTCGGGCTCTGGGCTGATGGCTCAGAGCCTGGAGCCTGTTTCCGATTCTGTGTCTCCCTCTCTCTCTGCCCCTCCCCCGTTCATGCTCTGTCTCTCTCTGTCAAAAATAAATAAACATTGAAAAAAATTAAAAAAAAAAAAAAAGAAGCATAGTTGGCTTATGTGTCCAGGTTTCGCTTTTGTCAAAAAGACTGGTTTATGTCTCATTAAAAATGTACCGTTGTTCAACTTGATTTAGAATTGTTCCTTTAAGTATCACAGACACTTAGTTTCGGATTTTAACCCATAATAATGAGATTGTTACTGTAATCGAACCAACATCTGGCTCATGCAGTGGCTTCCCCACCCATTGCCTCTGCCTCACCCCGGGCTCTCCCTCTGTGAGTGGGAAGATGTGTGCCCAGTGCAAACTGCAGGCTTTCGAAGCTGTTTAATGACAAATGTCCTCTCCAGGTACAGAACCTGAGCCTCGTGAGTTTCCTCAGTCACTGAGACATAGCGCATTTGCCCCATTCTGTCGGTCTTTCCCTCCATGAGCAGGGAAATTTGAAATATAAAAGCTGAAAGTCTCTTCTTGAATTTTGTTTTAAAGCAGTTAATCTAAAATGATTTGGTTCATGGGGCACCTGGGTGGCTCAGTCGGTTAAGTGTCTGACTCTTAATTTCGGCTCAGGTCATGGGTGATCTCACAGTTCGTCGCGCTCTGCCCTGGCATTGTGGAGCCTGCTTGGGATTCTCTCCCTTTATCCCTGCCTTTATCTCACTCTCTTGCTCTCTCCTGATGTAGCTTCTTCCTAATTTTTACCCCATTCCCTTCCCCATTACCCACTTAGAGCAGTAACCACTATTTTGTCTTCATTACTGTGGCTTTGTTTTACCTGGTTTTGAACAGTTTATCAGTGGAATCATATAGGAGTTATTCATTTGTGTCTGACTTCTTACCTTCAGCATTCTGTTCGTATGCTTCGCCTGTGTTATATGTAGCAATATATCAGTTACCTTCATTGCTATATAGTATTTTGTTGTGTAAATATACTGTATATATTTTGTTGATGGGCACTTGGTTTGTTGCAGTTTGGGACTATTATGAATAAAGCTTTTATAAATGTTCTTGAACATGCTTTTAGTGGATATAGTCACTAATTTCTTGTGGAATATTACTCAGGAGTATAATCTCCAGGTCCTAAAATACGTGTATGTCTCCCTTTCATAGATACAGCCAGTTTTCGGAGTACCAGTTTCCGCTGCCCCGACTTCTAATACATGTTTTAGTCCTACATCCTTGTCAGTCATTGGTATTGTCAGTTATTTTAAAGGTTAGCCATACTTAGTAATGTATTCTCCTACCCTGTCAATTTGCATTTCCTTTGTGAGGGTTGATGTTCAACTTTTCTACCGTGTTGGCTTTTTGAGCATTATTTTCAGCTCTCTAATTCTGCATAGCAGACCTCTTCAAAATGAGGTACTCCATACAACAACTGTGTTAATGGTAAGTTGAAATGAACCAAAGTTCTTAATTTTAATGAAGGCCAGTGTTTTAATTATTTCATTTGAGATCAGTACATTCTGTGTCCATGATCTTTGCAAACCCTAAAGTCATTATGATACTCTTTCATATTGTCTTCTAAAAGCTTTATTGTTTTATATTTCAAATTTGGAATCTGTAATAGCACTAAAACTGTTTTTTTTGTGTATGGTGTGAAATAGAGGTCAAGATTTAATTATTTCCTAAATGGATTCTAATTGGATCATCACCCTTTATTGAGAAGAGTACCCTTTTCCCGCTGATTTGCACTGGGAACTTTGTCATGAACCACGTGTAAATATACAGGACTCTTTTTCTTCTTCATTCCATCCCTAGATTGGTTTATCCTTGTACCCAATAGCATATTGTCTTAATTATAGTAGCTTCATAATGGACACTAATGTATGTACTATAAATTCTAAGTTGTGCAGTTTTGTTCTTAATCAAAATTGTCAGACTTTTTCATGGCCTTTTGCATTTCTATAGAAGTTTTATAGTCAGCTTATCACTTTTCACCAAAAAAAAAAAAAATCTGAGATTTTGATTGGAATTGCATTGAATCAATAGATCAATTTTGGAAGATTTGATATTTTACAGTATTGACTCTTTTAATACATAAACATGACATATCCTTCTATTTAGGTTTTCTGTCATTTGTTTTGGTGTTTTGTGGTTGTCTTTTGTGTAGTATTGGACAGAGTTGTTGCTGTTGCTAGGTTTTCAGTATTTTTATATTGTTGTGAAGGGTATTTACAATGTATTTTACCTTGGGGTGCCTGGGAGGCTCAGTCAGTTCTTGATTTCAGCTCAGATCATCATCTCAAGGTTTGTGAGTCGAGCCCCACATTGGGCTCTGTGCTGACAGTGTGGAGCCTGCTTGGGATTCTCTCTCCTTCTCTCTGCCCCTCTCCCCCACCCCCTCAAAATAAATACATAAATTTTAAAAGGTGTATTATACCTTTATAACAATTTGATTTTTGTGCATTGACCTTGGACCTATGAGCTTGCTAAATTTACTTGTTATTTTTATTAGTTTATCTGCAGATTCCTTTGGCTTTTGTACTTAACAGCTATGTTGTCTACTGATAATGTAGTGCTAGTGTTATTTATTTTCTTTCAGTAATTATGCCTTTTTTAATTATACTGTCTAGGACCTTCACTACAATGAAAGTGGTGATAGCTAGCTTATTTGTCTCCTTCCTCATCTCAGCAGAAAAAGCACTGAATATTTCTTTAACTTTGATGTTTGCCGTAGGCTTTTTTAATATGTGCTCTCTGGAAATTCCCTTTTAGTTATGGTTTGATGAGAGTCTTTATTATGAATGGTTTTGAATTATCAGAGATGCTTTTCCTGCATCTATTGACATAATTGTATTCTTTTTTTTTTTTATTGTATTTTCTCCTTTTTTCTATTAATGTGAATTACATGCACTGGTTGTTTTTATTTTTGTTTTTGTTTTTGCTTATTTGTTTTAAACAAGATAAAAGCCTATTTTTCTCTGTGTAACAGTTCAAGCGTAAGTAATCTCGGGCTGAGGATTCAGATCTACTGTGCTGGAACCCGGGCAACATCTATCTTGTTCTGCTGTCTTTGACATGTGATTGGAAATCATAGTTGAAGATGGTATTTCCACTGCCTACCATCACATAGACATTGAAGCCATATTGATTTTCCTTTTTAGGGAAAAAGACTTTTGTGTTCTTAGAATAGATCCAACAGTCATGATATAGTATCCTTCTTATACAGTATATCCCTAGAGCCAAATTGCTAACATTTTGTTGAGAATATGTGCATCATTAGAGAGATTGACCTCGAATGTACTTCTGATGTTCTCTGAAGTTATAGAATCAAGGTGGTTATGGTTTCATAAAATAAGTTCCAAAGTGCCTCCTCTGGGTTTTTTTTTGGAAAAGTTATGTATACGATTGATGTGAGTTCTTTCTCAGATTCCTTGACGAATTCATAAGGAAAGTCATTAGGGCCTGGAAGTTTTTGATTATCTTTTGTGTGTGTGTGGGGGGGGGGCGGGGGGGCAGGGTGGTATTATGAAAGTCTTAAAATTACAGTTAAGAATTTTTTAAAAGATAAAGTAACATTCGGTTTTTTGACTTTTCATGAGAATTTTGGTTAACTTTGTTTTTTAAGGAATTTATCCATTTTAGGTAAAATTTCCAATTCATTGTCACCAAGTAGTTCCTAATATCTTTTTTATATCTCTTTTTAATGTCTGTAGAATGTGTTAGTGATGCCTTTCATTTTTTATTTACTAATTTGTGCTTTCTTTGTTTTGTTCTTTTTTTTAAGTATATTTATTTATTTCAAGATAGAAGAAAAGAGAAAGTGAGCAGCAGGGGAGGGGCAGAGAGAGGGAGAGACAGAATCTCATGCAGGCTCCACGCTGCCAGTGTAGTCTCTAACTCACATACTGTGAGGTCTTGACCTCAGCCATGATCAAGAATCTGATGCTTAATGGACTGAGCCACCCAGGCGCCCCTGCTTTGTTCTCTGTCTTTCTACAGGCATTAGTCTTGGCAAAAAATAACTTGTGTTGATTTTTCTGTTTTCTCTTATGTTAATTTCTGCTTTTATGTTTATTCTTTCTTTGGGCTTCATTTGTCTTTATATCTTCTTGAGATAGATCCTTAGATCATTGGGTTTTCAACATTCTTTTCTGTAATATATATATATTTTTTTCTAATATACATTTATGGCTATGTACTTCTTTCTAAGAATGACTTTATCCTCAACTTTTGATATATTTTTTGGTATTCAGACAAAAGTATTACAAATCCATTGTCATTTTTTTTTCTTCACCAGTGAATTATTTAGACATGTTTTGCTTAATAACCCGACATTTGGGGAATTTTTAATAATCTTTTGTTATTTATATACATTTTTTAATGTTTTCTTTTTTTTTTTTTTTTTTGAGAAAGTGCAAGTGAGGGAGGCACAGAGAGAGGGAGACAGAGGATCCAAAGCAGACTCTGTGGTGACAGCAGTGAGCCCAGTTGTAGGGCTGAAAGTCAGGAACCTTGAGATCATGACCTGAGCCCAAGGTGGACGCTCAACTGACTGAGCCACCTAGGCGCCACATTGTTTTTTATGTCTTAATACCTCTCTGGCCACAAAACATACTTTCAGTGATTTCAATCCTTGGAATGTGTTGTGGGGCAGAATATGGTCAGTTTTGGTAATATTCCTTGTGTACTTGAATACAATGTCTGTTTTTCAGTTGGATCTATATATGTTAACTAGTGCTCAGTTTGTAAATTGTTTAAATCATGTGTATCCCTCCTGTGTTTTTGTCTGCTTATTACATAATTTACTGAAGGGGTCTTTTATAATCTCCCATTATTATGGAGATTTATCTGTTTACAATTTTAGTTTCCCGGGTTTTGTTTTATATAGTATCTGACCATGGAATTAAATACAGAATTTTTTGTGTCTTCCTGGTGTACTGACCCTTGGTCCATGTTTGTCTCTACCTGTGCATCTAGTCTTTGAATCTACTTTATCAGTATAGCTACATATGCCTCTTTCAATAAGATTTTGTATGGTTTGTCTTTCCCCAATTTTTCATGGTCTTATCTTGAAAGGGCCTTTTTCTTGTAAGCAGAATAGTTTTTTTTTTTTCCTAAGCCAGATTGACCATTTTTGTCTTCTAATTGGAGAATTTAGTTTACATACATTTACCATAATTATTGGTATCAGAGGGTTCAAATCTATACCTTTCTCTGTCTTCTGTTTGTCTCATCTCTTTTTCCTTTGTTTTTGTTTTTGGCTGCCTTTTGGAGTATTTATTATTATATCAATCCCTTCCTCCCCTGCTTTTTTTATACATATTTTTTGGAGAATGTTTCCCTATGATTTTTAACTCAACAGTTGATGAAAGGAAAAGAAAATAAGTTTGGGATATGAAACGTACTGGTCCAAGATCTATTTTCACATAATAAAAAGTAAAACTGTATACAATACTTAACTATATACCATAGAAAAGTCAGTCTCCAGTAGAAAACATTTACAGCTGGGAATTTACCATTTGTATTGAAGGAAGGGATTAGGTCTAAAGTGTTTTTACTTTTCATTCAACAGAATGTCTGAATTAATGTTCAGAAATTTGTACTTTTGGGCAGTCTCCAGAGTTTTTGAAAACTAAACAAATACAGCTTTGTGTGCAAGAAACAAAACTTGGCTAGATTAAAAAGCATTAAATTTTTTTTTGTTTGCTTGATTTCAATTGCAGTTGCAATTATTTAGATTTGCTGTGGCTTTTTTAACAAAATGTGCATATACTATTGTTAATAATTATCAGCAGCATTTTTCTCATGTAATTTTTATCATTTCAAGCAAAATACTTTATTGTAAAATAAGACATTCTTTTTTTTTGTCAATTGGAAGACATGTTTAATGTTTTCAGTTTTATAATTCTTTTTAGAATAGTTATGAATATTCAATTTTTGTGTATATAGTTTTATTATACTCATTTGCTTTTCTGGTTAGAGTACAATATATACTTGGGTATACACTCGTAAAAGAATTTTCCACTTTTGGTATCTTCAAATAGTTGTTTTCAACTATATAATTGTTCTGATTTTGAGAGTAATGTGCTCACTGTAGAAAATTTAGAAAATGCTAACAAGTATAAAGTTATTTATCTACCAACCAGTTAATATTTGGCCTATTTCTTTTTTAGAGTTTTCAGTGCTTAAGTATTAAAGTAAGATCTTCTACTTTTTATCTTTAGTTTTTAAAGTTTACTTATTTGAGAGAGAGCATGCATGCAAGGGGGAGAGGGAGAGAGAGAATCCCAAGCAGGCCCTGCGGAGCCTTACTTGAGGCTCTAACCCATGAATGGCTAGGTACGACCTGAGCCAAAATCAAGAGTCGGATGCTTAACCAACTGAGCCACCCTGGTGGCTGTCTTTACCTTTATGTTTTCACTTAGCATTACAGTATTTATATTTTTTGATAGTTGTATCCCTTTGAAAATAAATTTGTGATGACCACATAATTTCATAACATGAGTATACCATATACTTGTAAAAGTATCTTCCTAATGGTGGAGATCTAGACTGTTTCCTTTGTTGTTGCTATTTAATGCTCTGTGAATACACTTGTATATAAACATTTATTTTCGTCAATGATCATGTCCTTAGACTAGCTTGTAAGACACTTGATACAAGATCAAAGGATATTGGCAATCTTGTGTGTCTTAACCATACGTGGGACCACCTTGCTTTCCAGAAATGTTCTGCTGGCTTCTGTTTCCACCCCCATGCAGTGAGTCTTGGCTCTTGACACTCTCAAGAAATTCCTGTTCCTATTTTTCTGTTAATTTGATAAGGAGAAAGTAATATCTCATTTTTTTAATGTTTATTTTTGAAACAGAGAGGATGTGTGCATGCATGAATGGAGGAGGGGCAGTGAGAAAGAGGGGGACAGAGGATCCGGATTTTCTACTTTTGGTATCTTCAAATAGTTGTTTTCAACTATATAATTGTTCTGATTTTGAGAGTAACATGCTCACTGTAGAAAATTTAGAAAATGCTAACAAGTATAAAGTTATTTATCTACCTATCTATCTATCAGCAGAGAACCTGATGCAGGGCTTAAACCCACCAACTTTGAGATCGTGACCTGAGTCGAAGTCAGACACTCAACTGATTGGGCCACCCAGGCGCCCCAGTAATATCTCATTATAATACATTTTCTCTTAGTGAGGTTACCTTCTTTTATATTTATCTTTTCTGTGAAATATTTTTTGCCTGTATGAGGTGGAGTTTGTGTTTTTCTTATGTGTATTAAGGATAATATTGATTTATCAATGCTTGATAGATAGTTCCCCAATTCTTCAGTGTGCCTTTTTAATTTTATGATGCTATTATGTCCTTACCGGCTTTTTACTTTGCCATATTCCGTATTGTGATCAATCGTATCCTCCCGTTTTTCAGAGTATTTTATCTTTGTGGTGCTATTTTTATATTTAACTCCTTCATGCTCCTGGATATGAAAATGAACATTTTCTTACCATTCAGTTCTTTTATCTTCATCCTAGAACAGCTTTTCATGTTCGCCTCTGAAAATTTCAGATACAAGGTTCTACATTATAAATCTAACTTTTTAAACTTGGCGTAGCTTTAACGTGACTGTTGCTTTTGAAGGCATGGAAAATGGTTGTGTCACCAGCTGCTTTTCTAGTCCCATGCCACTGCTTCATTGGTTCTTTGTCCCACTGTGAGTGGCTCAGCTTTCTTTGGACTTTGTTGCTAATGTCGTGTGCCATCTTTTTAGGGTCTTCCTAAGTGTCTAGTGAGGGGCAGGAGAAGGCTATGTGACTAGGCACATTTTTCAACACAAGGTTGGGTCACGAGCTTCCAAGAGACTCCAGCTGAGCTTTGAAGGGCTTGGAGGGCAGACAAAGGTTCCCTAGGTAAAAAATGTGGCCTAGGAGCTGTGGCGGGAGCGGGTCCTGGTGGAATAAATACCACAAGCTAAGATTTGGAGACATAAAATACTGAACAGGTTGAGGAACACTAAGTAAATTAGTTTCAGTTGAACATGTGAAAGAGAAAAGTGATGAATAAGATATAGCTAAGCAGGTAGGCACAGGCTGGATTGTGGAAGCCTTGCTTGCTTTTGTATTAAACAAGTAATATGTTGCATATTGCCATTGCACCCCTATTATGTGCCAGACTTGGTTCCATGCTATGGGCATGTGGTGGTGAGCAAGCCAGATATGGTCTCTAACTTCTAGGATGTGCATGTGCACAGGGCAAGCAGTAAATACACAAATAAGCTTTCCAGACAGCATGTGACCAGAAACCATTACGGCTGCTATAAAGGCAAGGAAAGAGTCAGTGACCAGGAGGAGGGGGGAAAGCTAATTTATTTCATCTAAAGGATCTCTTACGAAATGGCATTTTAGCTGAGCTCTAAAGAGTGAGTTACCTGCTGGAAGAGTGGGGTGGGGATGCCAGGTGGTGGGCAGCATGCCAGGTGGAGTTGTGGTGAAGGGAAGGACACTGAGGCAGGGAAGTAATGGATACATTCAGGGAAGTGGAAAAGACTGGTGTCAGGTGCTGAGAGGGAAGGAGGCACGGTGACTCATAGGCTGGAGAGTAAGGGGCAGAGTATACAAAGCCCCCCAGGAAACTTGGGTTTGGATATCATTCTAGGTGTAAAAAACAGACTGGTTAATTTTAAGGACAGTGATACACTAGATTTCATCATTTCAAAGGTGCGTATTTTTTTTAACACTGTAATATTGGAATGCTTCTTATAGGTGTGATTTTTTAAAATTTTCTTTTAAATGATTATTTTTGAGAGAGACAGAGCACTACCTGACAAAGGCAGAGAGAGACACACACACACAGAATCTGAAGCAGGCTTCAGGCTCTGAGCTGTCAGCACAGAGCCTGGTGCGGGGTTCGAACTCACGAACCATGAGCTCATGACCTGAGCCAAAGTCAGATGCCCACTCGACTAAGCCACCCAGGCGCCCCTAGGTGTGTGATTTTTTTTTAAGGCAGTGCAACATAGTTTGATGAATTCTTTTCCCCATTAGCTAGAGGTATATAAAATAATTGTGTCCTCTTCAATGTGTGTCCTCTTTACTTACACACATTTGAGTTTACTCAGTACTCTAATTTATATACAGTAAGACCTTGGTTTGTGAGCATAATTTGTTCTGGAAACATGCTAGTAATCCGAAGCATTTGTATATCCGAATGATTTTCCCCATAAGAAATTATGGCAACTCAGATGATTCATTTCACAACCTAAAAATATTCATGTGAAAATGATTATAGTACTGTAGTATAATACAAAATAATAAAATACAAAATATAAAGAAAAGTAAACAAATTAACCTGCACTTACCTTTGAAAACCTTCATGGCTGGTGTGAGGGAGACGAGAGAGGAGGGCTATTGTGTAGGATGACTTTCACTATCACTAATGGACGTTGACTGCAGTACAGTATTAATAAACTCTTGTCACATACTGAATTTAATGTAACTGGCACTAAGGCACCAGAGGAAAGAAAGAGTCTGTATCTGCAGGCAGCCTGACCAAGAATGAAGCAAAGCATTCCTAATCTTATTCTTGTGTGGAAAAGCAAAGGACTGCCTGTGGGTGCTTTGAAGTGACAAAAAATACACTACGAGTGCCAGATGTGGGCTCTTTCCAATGTTCTGAAAAGTCACTGATTTCTGCCAAACACCACGGCCTGAGACTGAACATCCAAGCATGGGAGATGATCACCCACCATCCCTCAGAGAGAGAGAGAGAAAGAGTGAGAGAAGAGCCATTGACTTAGTTGTGATCATGAGACATTTGGCATCATGTACTACTCGTCTTTCAGGACACACTCAGAACAACTTACTCGCAATCCAAGGTTTTACTGTATTTCAAGTGCACATCACCCAAGGTGCTGTTTGGAAGTGGGATTAGAGGAGCATGAGAAAAGTCAGGGGGTTTCTTGCAGGATGTTGTTCAGGCCAGACATATTGGTACTCAGTCTAGAGCAGTAACAGCATGATGGAGAGAAATGAATGACTCAGGAAATCTTTTAGAAATGAACCTGGTATTGGGTTAGAACATAGTGTTGGGTTGGATGTAGGATAAGAAGGAGAGGGAGTATTGAGGATACATTTCTGGTTCTGGATTTAGCAAGTAGGTATTTGCTGGTACTATTTGCTGACAGGGGTAAAAATAAAGCAGTTTTTTTTTTTTTTTTTTTTTAAAGATCACAGTTATGATTGGGGTTTATTAGAGCTGCCCATGAAATATCCATGTGGGTATATCAGACAAGCAATTGGATCAATTTAGATCTAGTGCTTAGTAGAGAAGTGTACGCTGATGATATAAACTGGGAGTCATAAGATATAGATGGTATTTCAAGCTGTTAGAATGGATGAGGCCATCAAGAGAGAGCATAGAACAAGAAGAAAAGAGCATTCAGGACTAAGCCCTGAGAAACACCAACATTTAGGAGTAAGGTAAAAGACAGAGATTGTGTGGGAGTGGCCTCAGGATTAATAGGAAACCCAGGAGCATGTAGGACCATGGAATCCAAGGGAAGAAGGAGAGTACTTGAAGAAGACAGTAGTCACCTGTATTAAATACCACTGAGCGATCTGTGAAGGTACCAGTCAAGAAGAATCCTTTGGATTTTACAAAATGGGGAGCTTATCAACAGCCATTTCAGTGGATTAGTGTAAATGAGAGCTACCTAAGAATGTATGAGAACTAATGGAGTAGATAGACACAGCATGTGTAGAAAAGTCTGGAACCTTGACTATTAAAAAGACCGAAAAATATGATTGTAGCTAAAGGGCTTATGTGCAAGGAGGCTCTTGGTTACTTTTAAGACGATACCTGGAAATGTTTGGTCCTGATGGAATGACCCAATAGAGAGGGAAAGAGGGAAGGAATAGAAGATAGAGGGGCAGAAGGTCAGCTAGAAAAGCATATGTCTTGAGAAGCCAACTGTGGATGAGCTCCAGAGGGCATGTGTCAAGGGCCTTTATGCTGTTTTCCATGGAGAAAAACTGAAGAGGTTTAAGCAGAGGATTGTTTGATTGTACTGTTTCAATAGGTTAATTATTCTCTTATTATGGAGGATGGATTTGGAGAGGCTGAAAACACAAAATCCATTAGAATGCCACTGTGGGAATTGAGGTTAGAGGCAGGGAACCTCTGGATAAAGTTGAGAGGAGTAGAGAGCATGGAGATAGAACCAAGAGAGAAAATCAGAAGAGTGTGATGATTGGATGTGGGGAGGTAATTGAGGATGAGTCCCATGTTTTTGGACTGGGATGATGTTTGTGATTTTAGGGTGGTTTTCCTGGTGTCTTTAACTGTGCATGGTGAATATCCATTGTCCACATAATGAGTGATTAAAATCAGAACACAATTTTGGTTTACTTTCTCTGGAACTTCTAGCTGTTTCCAGAAATCAAATGGGAGGCCGCTCTGGGTAATTTTTAAAGCATAATTTAAGTAAATCTTTTTTCAAGTAGTGGGTTTCAAGGGAAGGAAGAAAATGATCTCTCATGGGCTAGTCTCGTTTTCTAGAATTTATGTACTAGAAAGTTGAATTGAATTATAATTTGCTACTTCTGTCATTTCTTGCTGCTTAATTTAGTCTACTAGCTTTCAAGACATGCTTGTGACCATCAAGGCCCCATGTTTTTGCCTGCCCTTTGCTGTCGAGCAATGGCATGGTAGTCACTCTGCACAAGGGCATCAATTTGCTGCTTTCTGGCTCATCCCCATTTCCTAGAACAAAGTTATTTTCCATAACACGTAAGGCCCATATTCTTCAGCCTTGTCAAAGCTGCCAGACCTCAGTGGACCTTTTTTTATAAGGCTCTTTCCATATCCTATTGTATTGTCTGGACCATATCCAAATCCAGTTTTTAATTTCCTATTGGCTAAATTTTATTTTTTTCTTTAGGCCTTGCACCCCTCTCCTGTTTAATCCTGGCTTCTCTCCTCTGCTGTGAGAGAGACCTTAATCTCTTTTGGGCCAGCAGCCATGCCATTTTAAAATTCCTTTGGGCAGCTATTCAGCTGGTTTAACATTGTTCAATCCTACTTCTTGGCTGGGATTTACTGTCTCCTGGTCGGCTTCCGTTCCTCTCAGTAAGAAGTATGAAGTCTGCATTTCCCCTGAAGCAGGAACCCTCCATCCTTTCCAGTGTGAGCGCCACCCCCCACCCCCAAATCTTTGGGCTTTATTTTCCTAAGATTCTGGCACCAAATATTTAACCACTTGCAGTTGGTCAGGAAGCCCTGGACTGAAATGGTGTGTCATTTCTTTTTACAAAGAAATTGAGAGAGCAGCAATGCTAGACATGGCCATGGGATTTCCTGTGGCTGGAACAACTTAGGTGCTTGATGGGCCTTCTTTGCAAGGGTTCCCAGAAAAATCACCTCTTTAGGACCTACAGTACCTTGGATATTTAGGTTTCAAGTATGATGGTAATTGGTGTTCAGGCCTTGTTGAAGGCAAGAGGAGAGGATACTGGGTCAGTGAGGGCCAAGTTAAAAAGTGTGTGTCCTGACTTCCATCTTTGTAGTGAAAAAACTCCAGTATGCTTGTTGGACTCACAGTTTGGTTCTGTTTGTCCTCTTGTCCTGGCCTTTTATAGCCATCACCGTGATGGGATGCAAGAGGCTCTGATGAGTAGAACCACACAAGAGGCTGTGGTGAGTAGAGCCACAAAAGTAGATTCAGAAGGTTGTTCCTACACTAGGCTCTGTTCCTTTGCCAGCTCTGACTGGGTAACTTTGAGGCAAGCTACTTTGCCTCCCTAGGCCTCAGCTTTCTAGTTCTTTAAATGAAGGGGTTGAACTGAATAATCTTCAAAGTCCCTTCAAGTTGAGATGAACCCCATCATTCATATACAAAAGGTTTGATGACAGGAAGGCTTTTTCTTCTCAACCATGCAGTTGTGGAGATTTTCCAGTGAATGATCAGAACTGGGACCTGTTTCTGTCATCTGTCTCTCTAGAGTGTCCTGGCAGCAAAAGGAGGCTCATTAGTGAGCTCTTTCTTCCAGCAGGTAGTTGTGTCTTACTCAGAATAAAGAAAGAGAAAATCAATAAAACAAAGATAGGACATGTTAAGAAAGAAGAAGCAGCACAACAAGCTGACAACTGTGTTTGAGAGAAAGAAAACCAAATCATTTCATTGACAAAATATCCACAAATACTCCTTTCTCCCCACACCCATACTTGGAAAGATATAGTACAGAAAGTCTAATGGAATCCTTGAGGTTTTATTAGGAGTTTCATTGTTGAAGTCTGAATGTAGTTGTAATTTTCTGGTGGGTAAATAAGGTTTACCTTTTAGAAAATCATGCGTATTTTCCATTATTTGACCTTATTTCATAGTTCACTTTACCTAAGTGGGAAGGTGACACCATTTATACCTTTATTTGGGAATTTGAGGAATATGGTTGGAGTTCTGCTCTTACATATAAAATCCCCGATAATAATTAATAGGTTTTGAAAAACTTTGGTCTTTTGATAAAATGTACCAAGTAAAAAGCATATGGACAAGGAAAATAGATCTACCAAATGGGTCAGAGGTTAAGATCTTCACAGTGTGGGCCTGTCCAGTCATTGACAGTATTGCTACTTGAAAAACAAGCCACTGGTAGTTCCAGTCATCCGGAATGATGCTCTGTTTCTCTTTCTGGCATTTATATTAATGTTGTTATTAGAGGATTCATGTCAGCGATCTACTATCCTTGGTCTGTGTCATTCTTCTGTGAATCCATATCCATAATATTTATATCTGCCTTGCTCTGTAAAATATTAATAGCAAAAACTCGCACAAGAAATTAACAGTTCTTACAGGGGGCATAACTAACTCATCAGGGTTGCCAGTCAAGAGGTTTCTGGACAGTCATTTCTTTGTCACTCCTCTGGTAGACAGTGTGAGTGGTGATAATGCCATGTATGGCTTTTCCAGATGTCTAAGCAAAATTGGTTTCAGTAATTTAATAGAATGGCCATTCATTAAGCAAAGAGAAAACCTGTCTTATTAGCATCTTTCAAAATTGAGTTTCATATTCAAAAATCAACTTCAACAAAACAAGACGGTTTTCACTTGTCCATTTCATGAAACTTGCATCTTGGTAGGGCTTTTCTTCTAACATATTTTTATTTTTATAGAGTTGATCTTAATTATAGCCATTCCTGTTCACAGACAGGGCTAACAATGGAAAAATATCTCAGCGCTCACATCATCAAAGAGAGTTCTAATGAAATAATGTTGTTTTATACAGGTCATCAGAGAAGTAAAACAAATGTTGTCCTCTTATTAAGCTATTACCTCACCTCTTTGTTGAAAACATGAAACTGTGGAGAGTTAGAGTGTATCATTTTCATAAAATATTAGTTGCTGAAGAGCTTGTCTCCAGCAGGCATTCCACGTTATTTTTTCCTATTCATTCAAATCCAAAATATTGCTCATCTAAACTTTCTGTGTGTTAATCACTGGTACATTAAGTCTGAGACTGCAAGGCGCCCAGTAATTCACAACCATCTCAGGACTTGTTCACCTTAAGGTCACTTATTCAGTTCCTGAGCTGGTGGTCATTAACACGAAGTCATCATCTCCTGTAACTGCACAGGATTAGTAAAAAGGAAAGCAAGAGATTTTACTTCAAGAATCTGGACTGAAAAGCCGCCAGATTTTTAGGCCCTGGTTTTCTTTCCTCCCTCTTTACTATCTACAGTCTCATTGAAGTAGGGCACTAGGTTGTTGGTGAGAGCCTGTCGAAGGTTCTCCACCCCAAAAAGCGGCCCTGATCGGCGCAGCAATTGCACGAAATGCTCTGGGAGCAGAGAGGAGGGACCATGGAGTCTACTGTGTGGGAGGTGTCCCTTGGGCTGATTCCTGATCAGCTTGGAGGAGTTTCTGACCAAAGCGGATAATGGGGAGACTTTCTAGTAGAGGCGGGGCATGGGGAGGGGTGGTCCCATATCATTGAGAAATGAAAGACCACGGGGTTTCAAGAAACTCTGGTGTGCTGAGAGGGCTGGAGCATAAATTGGGAAGGAAGTGTTGGGCTAAGAACTCTGGCCAGATATTTAGCCAGGAGCCCAAGGAGGAAGGGTCCTCTGTGCTCAGTCATGGAGAGTGGTTGGTGTCCTCTAGCTAAGAAGAGATAACTGAATATTCTGAGCAAGGGAGTCTCACTGACAGGTTTGCAGTTGTGGAGAATGGATGAGAGGGAGGGCAAAGCTGGGGATAAGAAGTATGGGGAGGATAGATAAGAGGGTATGATAGGGGAGGGACAGGGCTGAGGAGAGAGGGAGGCAGATTTCTGGCTGGGGTGACTGGTTGGAGTCTCTGATAAAGAGAATGTAGGAAAACTGAAGATGAGGAGAAGGGTGATAATAAGTTCATTTATCATGAAAATGTCCCGTAGTATCAAATAAATGGTTTTCAAAGGACAGAGGTCAACCTTTGAGAAAGACTGGGGAATCACCAATATATAATTGGTAACGTGAAGGATTTCTGAGTTTCTTTCCAGCCCTTAAATTCTGTGGCTCAGCAAATAATCTCTCAGGCAAATAACATTTCCGTAAGTCTAAAATTAACAGTGATCTGTGTTAAGTAATTTGATGATACTGTGTAGTTACTCTTACTGTTGTGATCAGTAAATAAATTGTAGCCTTATGCTGACATTGGAAAGCCATCAGAACAGACTTGCTGCATATCATCTTTGTATTAGATGCTGCAGGAGACATTCATTTTTTTAGATGTGAAATAACGTCATTGAGTTTTTGGTTTAAGTTGAAGTAAGAGATAGAGGTAAAAAAACAAGGATAGAAATCAGAGAGATTTGTCAGTAAGCTCAGGAAGTGTGGCTTAGGAGGAATACAGTGAATTTGGTTTTAGGCTTGATGAGTTTGAGATTATACCAGAAGATGAAATGGGAATGATTAAGAATAGGAAAGATCTTCTGGCTAGAGATGAAGCTTTGGAATTCCTTCCAGGGACGATGGTAATTGAAGTCCAGATTGTCTGGAAAGGGTGGAACAAAGCAACACTGCGGAAGCAGCAGGTCCTAGGGAGGCCCAAGCCCTGGCAGACCCACCTTCAGGCTGCAAAAGGGTCAGGTCCAGCCAAAGCAGTTAAAAGTCAAACAAGAATTGGAGCATCCAGGTGGCTCAGTCAGTTAAATCCAACTTCGTTCAGATCATGATCTCGCAGTTCCTGAGTTCGAGCTCTGTGTCAGACTCTGTGCTGACAGCTCAGAGCCTGGAGCCTGCTTCGGCTTCTGTGTCTCCCTCTCTTTCTGCACCTCCCCCGTGCATTCTCTGTCTCTCTCTCAAAAATAAACATTAAAAAATTTTAAAAGTCAAACAAGAATAATATTTCACTGTGGGATATGAAAGAGAGAGTTGAAGGTGGCAGCTGGCCAGCCTTGGAGGTCAAGGATGATGGTGATGACCGACTGGAAAATGACCATCAACTTTACTGACAGGTCAGCCTTTGGTGGCCTTTCTCAGAGGAGCTTCTTTGAATAAAGAGGGAGAAAGTGAGTTTGTAGGTCATGAAGGAAGAGGAGGAGAAATAATAGTGATAATAATGGTTGGCCTATATTTTATGCTTCCCGTCACATGCCAGGCAATGTTATAAGCACTTTATACATGTTATTTTGTTGAGTCCTCACAGTAATTTTAGGACTATACCAATATCACTGGTAGTAGTATGGTTACTACTTGTTTTTACTGATGAGATAGGTGAGGAGCAAAGGCAGTGCGTGTAGATAGTTCTTTTGAGACATTTTGCAGCAATAGAATGAATGGAAAAGCACAGTAGGTGACATCATCAGTAAGTTAATGCTTTTCCAAGAGCTTTTAATATGTTTTTCTTTAATTTTAACATTTTTTTAATGTTTGTTTATTTTTGAGAGAGAGAGAGAGAACAAGCATAGTGGGGGAGGGGCAGAGAGAGAGGGAGACAGAATCCGAAGCAGGCTCCAGGGCTCTGAGCTGTCAGCACAGAGCCTGATATGGGGCTTGAACCCACAAGCTGTGAGATCATGACCTGAGCCGAAGTCGGACGCTCAACCGACTGAGCCACCCAGGCGCCCCTGAAATTTTAACATTTTTGAAGTCAGTGAGGGTAGAAGTAACTGAGGATGCTTCAGGTAGGACTAGAGGGAGGAGAGACTGGTAAGGAGGGGAGAAAGAGCTTTGGCCTTGAAAGGAGAAGGGACAGCTTTGTTTGTGTAGAGAAAATTAAGAAAAGTGGGTAGTCACTTATTTTTTACAATTCAAAAGTGATACAGTCTCTGAACTTACTCTTGATTATGTTAGAAAATGAGGGAAGGAGGTGAGACAGCCACCAAATAATTATTGCATTCATCTCTTTCTTCTAGAACATTTCTTGACTCGGAGTTAACAAATTTAGAAAGAGCAGGGGTGCCTGGCTGGCTCATTGGAAAAATTGCTCAACTCTTGATCTCAGGGTCGTGAATTCAAGCCCCATGTTGGGTGCAGAGATTACTTAAATTAAAACTTTAAAGAAAAGTGAAGAAGAGGAAAGTTCAGTGTTTTTAACTCCTCCACACTAAATTCTGTCAAGGGCTGCGTATCATTTTTTTTAACCATTTGCCATCTTCCCATGTATTTGGATGCAGTAATTGCATTTTCTTAATTGTTTCTTCAAAAGCCTATATTTGGGGACCATGTAATCCAGAGGCAGAAAGGACAGAACGCAACAGATGGAAATGTGGAGTGTGGCTGTAACAAGGAGAAGGGGGATGAGAACAAAAGGGAGAAGTAAATTAGTCACTGTAACGATAAAAAAGTGTATCTCAAAGTCTGTTTATAAGTTTATCATTGAGACATCCCTTTTATGAGAACATTTTTATTGGGGAAAAAAGGCTCAGGACCACTACCATCATGTTTATAGAGAACACAGTGAATTTACAAGTCGGCCACTGCTAGTTAGTTGGAGCAGATTGATGCTTAGGACCTTAAGTGACTCTAACTTGGTGACAGCAGATATTCTCTTGTGAATAAGTCAAGACCGGCTGGTTATGCTGCTGAACTCATCAGATTCTCTGTCTTCCTCCCCCTCCTCCCACTCCTTCTCTCCTCCCTTCCTGGGAATGCTGTTGAGACTTGACCAAGGTCATCTGTAGGGTTGAGTGAGAAACAGCCAGGCAGGTCAGGGCTTCTGTCGGCCCCACCTCCTCAGAACTGTGAGCATGGGCCATGATCCAAAAAGGTGACCACACTTTCACGTATTTCCCTTGTAGGGGAGTACACTGTCCTTGGAAATAAAGGGTAGAAAACATGTAGAAAATATGACCATGGCAATTACAGCAGTCATTTCCGTTTGAAAACATTTCCTGAGGCAAAGTAAATGTTTTCTCACAGAGCCCAACATTTGTCTATGAAGACATTTTCATCAAAACATTTTATTGATATGTAAAATGTTTTAAAAGTTCATTCTGTGTAAACGTGATCATCTCATGCTAACCGGGGTGTGCTGAGCACCTCTGTCTATCCATTAATATCTGGTGTTTGTCAGTCTGTGCTTTGTGTCTGATGTCAGATGTCTTTTTTGCAGATATTGATGAATGTGTAAACAACACTGTTTGTGACAGTCACGGGTTTTGTGACAATACGGCTGGCTCCTTCCGCTGCCTCTGTTATCAGGGCTTTCAGGCCCCACAGGATGGGCAAGGGTGTGTGGGTGAGTTTTTAGATTTCTTTCCCCAACGTGTTTCACATCCCCTCTCCCCCATTAAATGTAATCAACAGCAGGAGAGGTTGTAATAAACAAGGTAATTTGGGCAGAATTCATCATCATTTGATTTTGTCACACAATTTTGGGGATGCGCAGAAGGATGGCTCCTGAAATTGTTCAGGACATTAAGAACTAGAGAAGTAGGGCTTGGAATTTCACATATATTAAAAAAGAACATCTGTTGAAACTCAGCTGCGGGTTCGGAGCCCTTCTGGAAGAGTCCCTCCTGCACAGGAAATAGTCTGGTGTGTGGTGTAGCTTGTCTGTCTTCAAGATGTACCTCCTTAGGCGGTGTATTTAAGGAAAAGTGCTGGCAAGAGTTTCATTTTCCAGGAATGACACCCGTAAAATGATGCTTCGGATTGTGCAACTATATTTCTTTGGTCTGTCTGGGATTGACGGAGCTGGAAGGAATCTTGAATATCATCAGATGTCCTAGAACAGGGTCCAGCCCATGCTCAGATAGACAACATATTTCATATTTCATTTTCTGATCACCTCTGATTTTTTTAATTAAAAAAAATTTTTTTTTTTTAGATTTATTTATTTTTGATAGACAGTGAGACAGAGCATGAGCAGGGGAGGGACAGAAAGAGGAGACACAGAATCTGAAACAGGCTCCAGGCTGCGAGCTGCCAGCACAGAGCCCGACACAGGGCTCAAACCCACGAACCCTAAGATCGTGGCCTGAGCCAAAGTCAGACACTTAACTGAGTGAGCCACCCAGCCGCCCCAGCTCTGAGTTCCTTACATAGCGTTCATTGGGAAACATTTGCAATTAGAACCATTAAATGAGAAAGAAGATAGGTTAAATTCAGAACATCACAGACAATCAGACTTTTTCTTTACCCTTACTCTGTTCATTTTCACAGCAGATAACGTCTGAGGAGGAGTTAGCAACTTCTTAGTTTGAACATCTGCAATTAAAAGCATTAATTCATTTCCTGTGCAGATGAAACGGGGAAAGCAAAGTCGATTTGGAGGTTTAGTGATGAAATCGCTCACTTGAGTAGTCACGGCTTTTAAACCAGCACTATCATAATTGCTAGTTCCAACTCCGACTTTAATCTCCTTTGTGCTAAAATACAGGCAATAAAAATTGTGTAAATATTTTGACTAAACAGGTCCTGTGATCTGGCTCCCACTTCTCAGCATCACTGCCTCCTTCTGCACCTTTTAAAACCGCTTGTGGTTGCCCATGCAACTGTGAAGTCACTGGGCTGTTGTTTGCTCCTTTTGCCGGGAAGGGAAGAGCCTCCCGACGTCCCCTTGCTTGCCTGGGCTCATCCCACTTACTCCTGAAGATACTTTCACTCTTCTCCCAGACACTGTCCCTGCTCCATCATCTCTCTCAAGCTCAGCTCTGACCCCTCCTTCTGCTTCCAGCATACCTTCAGCAGATGCAATCATAGTACTTACACACTTTAGGGGGAATTGTCTGTCTGTGTGTCCTGCCTCAGCCACCTTCCCCAAGGCCTCAAGATCCTGTGGTTGAGAGCCTTGTCTGTCTCCCCTGCCCGGGACTAATGTTTGGCCTATTGTGTGTGCGCAGTAAATTTTAACTGTTGCATGATGAGGTATTTTAGGTGTCGGGCCACTGACATCACACAGCTCCTGAGCCCCCGATTAATGTTCACTTCCAGCCAGTCAGATGAGTGCACCAAACCCATCTTGACATGTCATTTCAGCCTACAAAACACCACCGTTAGAGAAGGAATATTTGTTATCATTTTATTGGGCTTCAGAGGTGTCATTTTATTTGCTCATTCACTCTCAAGAATATTAACTGAGCACCTAATATATGTACTTCATGCTGGGTGTTCTGTAGAATTTAAGAGTTGAATCAGCCCTGAGACCAAAATTTGGCCATGCTGTTTCCTCTTCTTGGATCCTTCCTGCACCCTCACTTCCCCCAAATCCCCACCAGCTCTGCTTATTACCCACTCATCCTTCATTTGGAACTTGGCTCCAATATCCTTTCCCTAACCCACCCCTTCACTTAAGGTCCACTGCTCCATCTGTTGTGGCCTGTGAGATGATCTGGTTGACTTCCCTGACTTGACTGTAAGCTCCATGAAGACAGGAGTCAGGCCATCATTTCCCCAGTGCCTGGCCCAGCGACGTAAACTAGAAAATATTTTTGGATTGAGTAAATTCATTCTGGTGGGAGAGATCTCAATAGTCGTGTAAATGATACATGCTAGAAAGTAGAAAGTTCCACTTGACATTTACCAAATTGATAAGTATGAACTGGCACATTTCTAAAGTCAATTTTTCTGGTCTAAATTATGACTGTCTGGGTTGATTAAATATGCCAACTCTCTGCTTTCCTTCATGTTATAATACCTTTTCATAAGCAAAACCCAGCTTATTAGGTTTATATCTGTTTATATACACAGTGAAATGGAAAACTGAGGTAATTATCCAAATAAGTCAAGATACATAAACTTTTTGTCCAATTAACTGGGTATAGCAGGTGAAAATAAGATCTTTTCCCCTGAATGATTTGGGTAATTGCTCAAATATTTAACTTTGTATAAACCATCTCAGAGCACGCTCATGAAAGCTGATGTTTGTACATGTTTAATGCATAAAATACATGAGCATTTCAGATGTCAAGTCAGGTACTTTGTTGAACTGGACATTCATTAATAAAATTTCTTTGAAAGATACCAGGTAAAAGGTAGTATTGGGCAAGGTCAGACATTAGGATTAGCCTTTTTTTAGGGCTATGTGTTTGTATAATATCAAATAAAATGTACTCATTAGTAGATTCCTGGACTGTGTTTTAATTAAGTATAAAGTCCAGATGAAAAACACTTAGCAAAATAGAAATTACACTGTGGAACACCCACAGAATTTTTAGAGGCACGGTCAGTGATAAGTTATTGGAACACTTTGTTTCATGCGAATGATTAATGTATGCTGGCGAATATTTACAGGGGTCTTTCCTTTATTCCCCAAAGGGATACACAACCTGAATTCTGGTTGTAGAATTATGGACATCTTGGCGACTAGAGAACTGTATTTTTAGTTATATGAGTAGATTTAAAGCAATTTTTTTAATGAATGTACGAAATGTTTTATTTCTGAAGTGCCAGTTTTGCTAATATTCCTTGAATTTAAAACTGAGAGTACATTGTCATTTCATTTAAGACCTCATTATGTCAAAAAGTCGAGGAAGAGAGAGTTACATGGTCAGAGTGTACGTGCAATGCTTGATTCCTTTAAAGAGGAATTGGAATTTGGAAACGTTGCTTTGTGTTTTCACGGTCCTTTTACACAAACCAAACTGTGCAGCCTGGCCTTTAGGAGCCCCTTCCCCAGAATACTAGAAGGGTTTGATTGCTCCCTGGGGACCATTTGTGACCAGTGGCCACCATGAGCCCTGGCGCAGCTGGTAAAACAGAGAGCTGTCAGGGGTGAGGCACACATCTGACTTGATCTGTGCTCCCTTTTCCAGATGTGAACGAATGCGAGCTGCTCAGTGGGGTATGTGGTGAAGCCTTCTGTGAAAATGTGGAAGGGTCCTTCCTTTGTGTGTGTGCTGATGAAAACCAGGAATACAGCCCCATGACCGGGGAGTGTCGCTCCCGGGCCTCGGGAGGTAAGTCACAGTGGCTCCTCCTGGGGACTTGTACCTACACTGGTTTGGGCCAAACACTCTGGGAGTGAGGTAAGAAATAACCGAATGTTCTGGCACACTGCTGTCTCTGGAAGCTTCCATGCTTTTTCCGAGCCTGCCTTATCAGTGAATTAGGATGTGGTCAGTGACAACTCTGAGCTAGATGGCCTCTCTTGTGCTTTCCAACCCAGAGACGCCATGTGTAGGGTAAAGGATCCAAAATGATGAGAACATTCACTGGGAATTGCTTAAAACTCAGAGAGAGCCATCAGCTCAGGGTTTAATATGGCATCATCTCATTAGGTTGCATAATCTTTCTTTCTTGGCCCTTGGAGAAACGTGTCTTGACACTTCTCTAAATTAAAAGCAACATATAGGCCTCTCAGGATCTACAAAGACTTCCACTTGGAATACTTAAGGTGTTTTTTCAGAAATTGGCCCAGAGAGTGGCTGTGTTTGCGTTCATTTAAAATTTGATTTAGTCTGTGTCGTCAGGGCATGAATTGAAATGGAGAACTGATGGTTTTCCAGATAAATTAATCAACTTCCAGATCACTCTCTTAGTTTGTGCCATGTAGCTATAGCCTGGTTATATTTTAACGAAAGCAAAAGACCAAATGATCATTTGAGAGCCAAATAAAATGAAACATTGGCCATTTGACTTTCTTGCTCAATCTCGGTTGTTTTTATCCATGTGTCTAAGAGTGCTCTCACTACTTCTCAACAGGGCACACTTGTTCTGTATGAAATAACCATCTTTGCAAGTAAAAGGAAATGCAATTTAAAAATATCTTCACGTACACCTATTCTTCTTAATTGTTAGATATAGAGGGGAAGGGTACAGAATTACAGAATTACACAAAAAGACAATACAATGTGTAATTCAAAAACACTGTGAGGGGGAAGAGGTGATGTATTGCTGGAGGGAGGGGTTATTCCTCGTTCTAGTGACCACCTCTGTGACACATGAGCTGTAGAGAGAACACTTTTCATCTTAGTTGTTCCTAAAATAGCAAAAACAAACACACAGTTAAAAACCTGGCTGGCCCATAATGCGATTGGTTAAGTCACTACCTTTTCCTATTTGTCTTTAGTTCCGTAGAGGAGTGCCTCGCCCATGGTATGATGGTGAATTTATAGTATTTGACTGAAAGATTATAGTATTATAGCATCATTATTATAGTAGAGTATAGTGTACTATATTATAGTATTATAGTATTTGACTGAAATAATTCACATATCATCATATTGTACACTCATTAAATGATTCCTACGAACGTTACGTAGTCCAGATAAATGCATATAGTACAATGTTAAGTCACAAAATGGACTGTTCCAGTGATTACAGTCTGTGGCAGGAGGGAAGAGGAGGACATATAAAATAGAAAATTATTGGAATTAATGGAAATTTTAGCCTTTTATTTTATTTTCTAAATTTCTTATACTACCTCAAATTGGAATAACCATGGTGGTCTGCGATTTTCCAGCTGTGTAAGCTTGGGCATATCATTCCACATTTATGAGGTTTGGTTTTCTCACTTGTAAAATAGAAAGGTTTTATTTACCTCACAGAATTTTATGATTTAAAAAAAATATATTCTATATGTAAAAGGCATTTGTTAATGGCAGAGTACTATATGAAGTATTAAAATAGTAAGCTATGATCCAAATACTTAAGGGATATCTATTTCTCATCCTTTTATGATCTTTTCTGAAATGGTGGACCTTTTTAACAATGTTTTTTCCTAGATAGGTATTTTTTTGCTGGAATGTTTCAGCAACATCAGGGAATGGTTCATTCACTTCACATAGATTCAGTTTATGTAAATATCAAGGAATGGTTCATTCACTTCACATGGATTCAGTTTAGGTAAATGTCTGGGATCCTAAAGTTTGTTCATTTCTTTTTTGGAAATTAATAGTACCTTAATAGGATCGTGAGACCATCTGAATCATATTTGGTGAACTGGAGTAGTTCATCATAAATGGCTTCTTAGGGACGCCTGCGTGGTGTAGTTGGTTCAACATCTGACTCGTGATTTTGGCTCAGGTCATGATTTCACGGTTTATGGGTTCAAGCCCCACCATCAGGCTCTGCACTGATGGTGTAGAGCTTTCTTGGGGTTCTTTCTCACTCCCTTTCTCTCTACCCTCTCAAGATCTCAAATAAATAAACTTGAAAAAAAATTTTTTTTAACTGCTGCTTAAAACTGTACAGTGATTCATTTTGTAAGCTTTGTTCCTCATCTCCTGTTTTTAAGCTTTTCTTTAATTAAGTCCCTAACATTTGCTTTGCCTTTTTTCCTCCCTTAGAGTCCTTGCTCTCATTGACTGACTCTTTCTGGAAAGTTCTTCCAGTCAGAATTCACTAAGTACTGTCCTGTGTTTTTAAAGAACTTGGTTTTGAATACTCAGCTTCATAAAGCTGCCAATAGATACATAGTTTCTCCTTCCTCTTTGTATCTAATCTTTTCTTTTATGGTTTCTTACATATTTTCCCCATAGTTCTCTGGCTTCTGCTAAATATTATACATACCCAGTTGTTTTTATTGGTCCATGTCAGTATAATCTGACTAATTTATCTTGTTTCTGGCAGCTCTACCATACCTCAATCTGCAGAGTTCCTGGCGAACTGTAACTGATTATATGCAGCCTTCAGATTGTCTACGATGATATCTTCATCTGAGCAGTTCTCTGTCAGGGTCCTGAGAGGCAGGCCAGCTGTCAACTGCAGGAGGAGACTTCTCTGCCCGACTTGAGCAGGGCTGTTTAATTGACCTGCCGTTTGAAAAGGCATTTGAAGCTAGGAATCCTGGAAAAGATAATATAGTTTCTAAATATTTAAATTTTCACTTAAAGCGTATCAATGTACATTCATTTGCCAATCTTTGAAGGAGGGCCGAGAACTTGTTTTGAGTACAAGTCCACTCTTAAGAGTCCTGCATGGCTTGTCTTGCATAAACTACATTACGCATGATCTCCACCACCTACTTTAAAGGGAGAAAGAATTTAAAGGCCTTTGCCAAGTACGTGAGTGTAAAATTCCTCTAGATTTTTATCGTTTTTCTCAATTTTTGTGTAGTTGTCTTTTTTTAACATTTATTTTTGAGAGAGAGAGGCAGAGACAGAGCATGAGCATGAGCAGGGGAGGGGCAGAGAGAGAGAGGGAGACACAGAATCTGAAGCAGGCTCCGGGCTCTGAGCTGTAACCACAGAGCCTGATGCAGGGCTCGAACTCACAAACTGGAAGATCATGACCTGAGCCGAAGTTGGATGCTTAACTGACTGATCCACCCAGGCACCCCTACAGTTGTCTTATCCACACCTAATTTGATAGCGTTCCATTTACTGAATCAACTTTAGTCTTTAACTTGTTCTATAAACAACTCCTCGCAATTCATACTTTATTGGTGTATATACTGTTTAATTATGTAATTACAGTAATTAATACACTGGCACAGAATGTTTGAGAATAATCACAGATGAGTCTTGGTCAGCATACAGTTCAGCATGTGAGAACAGGAAATGTGTGCTTCTGCCCAAGAGCAGCTTCCTGGCTGTGAGCATTCCACCTGCTCTGGGCACAGGCCTGGGTGCCTTTCAGAGGGCAAGAGAACATTGGTTCACGCAACAAGTTGGTTAAATGGGGGCCATCTAGAAGAGTTTGTATCCTACTCCAATCAAAGGATCTGCCGTTACACAGAACAAAACTTTTTATACCAAATTTAAGTGAGGGTTTTTAACAAAGATTCAGAATAATTTCACTATATACATTCTAGACCAACAGCTCAGATCTCATCCTTCCTGAAAAGTAATTTGGAAAGGAAAGGTGAATTTGCAAGAAAGATGGATTTTACTAAGCTGCTAAATTTCCCCAGGTCGAAGGGGATCCCACCAATGAGCAGTAGCACAATCCACAGTGGTATCGTACTGAGGACAGAACAGGAGCCAAGGGGTGATGTCAGGAAGGCAGATTGCAGATCAGTGCACAGAATTTTCCAATAACTAGGGATAGGTAATGGTCATGAAATTATGGGTGTTTCCCTAGACGTGTCCCAAAACAAGTGGGATACCCACTGGTCGAAGGGTACCCCTTTCCCAGCAGGGTATTGTACCAGGTAGCCTTTATGGTACTTTTGAATTTTAATGTCCTAGGGTTTTTGTTTCTAAACTACTTCTTGGCTCCCACCTAATATTTTTTAGGTCTGGTCTAATGGTTTTCACTGCCTGGGCCTTTGGCCACTGATTTACATTGTTGTACATTGCCTAAAAGCACCTGCAACAGAAAGAACTAAAAAAATGTCCATGCCACTCATCACGTGTAAGAGGGTATGGATATGAAATATAGCCTGATGCTTTTATTTTCTCAGTGCCTGTGATAATTGCTCCATAAAAACTTTATGTCCTCGGGCACTCTAAAAGAAGCAGTAAATATGTGGTCTTGGCAACTGCAGCCTTCAAGCCTTACCCACAAAATGCTGCTCTCTGTCTTGATTGGTGCACAGAGGAGACTCTGGGGTAGGAACTGAGCTTATTTTTAAAACAGAAGGTATAAGGAAAAGAACACAAAAAAGATATATGTTATAATCGAGGCAGGTGTTCCTCACTTGAAGAAAAGCAAATAAACGAGATCAGAAATTATACAACATAAACTGGAGTGATTATTTGCATTAAAGAAGAATTGTTCTTTATGCAGTTTATTGCAGCGTTTTCTTAAATATCCATTTTTCTCTAATATATTTGAGAGCTTATTCTCACATCACAAGGTAGAACCTAGGCTTCTACAACTAGGAAGCACCTTCATGGTTTTCTAGCCCAGCTCCTGTATTTACCTGTCAGGAAGCCGAGGTCCAAGGAGAAACTCTGAATGCTCTTCTTAGGGTCCCACAGCTAGGGCTGTGTGGGAACCTAACCCCGGGATCTTTTCCACTTTGCCATTCCCCTTCTCGAGGCCGAGGACCCCATGACTCCAACCTCTAACAATTGGCTTCCTGGGGCACCTGGTGGCTCAGTTGGTCCGGCCTTTAGTTTTGGCTCAGGTCGTGATCTCTGGGTTCATAGGATCGGGCCCCATGTGGGGCTCTGTATCAGGAGTGCAAAGCCTGCTTGGGATTCTCTCTCCCCCCCTCTCTCTACCCCTCCCCTGCTCACACTCTCTGTCTCTCTCTCAAAATAAATAAATAAACATTTTTTTTTAAACTGGCTTTCTTTTTGAAAAAAAAAATAATGCATGTGATTTTATTTAAAACAATGCATATTCTTCTCAGAAAATTGGCTTATACAAAAATATATCAAAAATGAAAATCCCCCACAGTGGCACCACCCAGGAATAATCTCTGTCACCGTGCTGGCCTCCAGATTCTTTGATGGGGACCTCCAGGCTCCACCTACCTCCACAGAACTGTCCCCCATTTGATCCAGGGCCCCCAGGCTTGTCTGTGCAGAGCGCCTTTCCCTTGGGCCAGTGGAGAGCACCTACATGCTAAAGCCATTCGTCTCGCTGCTCATTCCTTCTTGTGAAACAACTGACCGTGGTTTCCCGTCTTCCCTCCTCCTGCTTTCCTTCTGATTGATTTAGGACATTCCTTCCCCCATCCTCCTCCCTCTTGCTCTGGTCTTTTTCTTTCTCGTTTCCAGACTCTTTTTCCTCAGCCCATTCCTTAAATAATAATGTCCCGGGGAGTTGCATGTTTAGGCCTCTTTTTACTCTCTGTTCTTCTCTTGGGATATTTAATCGTCTTGTCTGAGTCAACTCTTACTTACGTGCTACAGCCTGCCAAGTATCTTCTGCCTCCGCCTCTGTCCTCAGAGCCACACTCCTATTTCCAGCTGCCTATTATTGGCCCTTTCTCCCGGGGTGTCTTGTCAGTGTATCTGCCTGAAATTATCCCCAAACCAAATTCATTACCATCCCTTCTCCAACCTGTGTTCACTCATTAATTGCCAAACATCAGTCCTGGAAATCCTGACATCACACCTTAATTTTTCTCCCCATTCATCCAAGCCTCCAGAACATTCTGCCAATTCTATCTCAACAGTGTCCTTCAGCTCTCCCTGCTCCTGTGTTACCACTGCCCTGGGCCAGTCCTTCAGCAACTCTTACCTGGACCATGGCGGTAGCTTCCTGACTTCCCTCCATCCCCTCCCACCGATTCCTCTTCCTTGCTGTTGCCACCATTGATGTTTTCAAAACATGAATCTGGTTTTATATTTATTTTTATTCAAGATTTTATTTAAATTCCGGTTCGTTAACATTCAGTGCAACACTAGTGTCAGGTGTAGGATGTAGTGATTGATCACCACCTACAACACCCAGTGCTCATCACAAGTTTTAGCTGCTTATTGCTGCCTACAGCGTGAAGTCCAAAGCCACTGGCAGGGCGGCAGGACCCTTATACTCTGCCTTACTCATCTTTGCGTCCCCTGTAACCTTGCTCACTGCCTCACCTATGGCAGACACTCACTACCTCTTGAATCAAACTGCGTCTCGACATTCAAGAGTGTATCCCCTCTGTATTTATGGTGTCATTCCCAGCTAGTTCTGTAGAATTAAGTACTGATTCGTTTTATCAGAGATAGATTGGAGGCCACAGTTGAATGAGGAATGATCTATTTATACTTCCTTGTAGGGCGGATGGTTCCTTCATGTGTTTCGGTTAAATAACAAGTAGAACAGAAGAATGAAAGCGTTTCCCTGTTGTCAAGGGACACGTGTAAATCATCCTCCTGATTCTGACAATTGAACTCAAAGAGCATCCTTGTTCTCCTCCTAGAGAGGTCCACTACAGGTTTTATGTACGTACATATTTTTTTAAAGGCAGGAAACCACATATAATATCATTGAACTGTTACATTTGGCAGAGTAGGGTTTTTTTTTATGTGTTTAGTTAACCTGTAAGATAAATTAACATTGAGACAGTTTTTTAAAAATAATTTCTGATTAGAAAAAAAGACCTTCAATAGGAAAAAAAAATGAAAGACAGTGAGAGCATAGTATTTAAAATGCAAACATTGTAAAATGCCATAAAACTCCTGAGGTCTTACTATGTATTTGTAATGGATCTATACTATAAATGTAGGTAAGGCTAGGGAGAACATACTCATTTGTTGGGGGGGGAAAGTTGAATCAGGTTTCTTCCCACGTTCAAAGAGCATAGAAGAATTTACTAATTACCAAACTGTGCTTTTACTTTTATGAAATTTTTTACTTGCTATATATAAGATGTAAAATAACATCTGAGTTTTTAAGTGAGGAGATGTCCGTGTTTGAATGAACTGATGGCAGTTGATCTAAGTGACAGACTCCAACTGGATATGAGCCATTGCATGTTCTTGAGACAGGAGATGCCCACACTGGTGCGGCAGCAGTCATTTGGGGCCCTGGCATTTGCTATAAATATGGCCCAACGAGGAGGGGTTGGTACATTTCCTTTAAACATTTCCTGATATTTTACCTGTCACCTCAGATGTGGCGTTACTGTCCCAGTCATCTTCACAGGCCCTCACAATGCACCTGTGACAGCGTTTTGCCACGACGCTTGCTGCTGTGACATCCGGCCTCTTCTCTGTCTCCACGGGCGCCACCTGCTCACATGTCTCTGCGTGTCACACCCGTTTTTCTTTCTCCACGGAACGTCCTTCTTCTTTCAGGAGCCTCCTCTTTCACCCCGGTCTTGTTCTGACATTCCCGGTGTCCAGTCCTGTCTCCATGAATCACAGGCTTTCTCTCCCCCACCCCCCCAGCCCCAGCCTGTTGTTATCTCAGGCTCGCTTCCCCTGTTCTCTTCTGTTCCTTTGCTGGAAAAAGAAACAAAAACAAAGAACCTTCATTCAACCTGGCTGGTATTTATTGCCTGCCTTTTAAGTTGAGGCCATGAGGTGAGTCTCAGAGAGTGGCATCGTCCTCTACCCAGTGCCTAAATCAGGAACACGGCTGTCGCTTGTTGCATGACAGCGCCTCCCGGGCTCTCTGTCACCTTCACCTTCAGTGACTTCCTTCGCAGACCACCACTCCCCTCACCCCACTCTGCCCAGACCTGAGTACAGTTGTCCTTTTTATTCCTCCTCACCCCTGTCCACCTTATCTCCTGTCCAGTTTCTCTAAAGTTATTTTTGAAGAAGTTGGTTCACATGTCAGCTCTCCAGGCAGCCTTCTGTGGTAGCCCTGCCCACCCTATCCCTGTGGAGTGTGGCTTAGGCGCTTTACTCTTGCTCCCTGAGCATTGTCACAGCCTGACTCCCCCATCAGTGAACTGGGAGGAGGAGTCCTCTTCCAAGTGCTTTTTCTCTTATGCTTGGCTTTCTAATCTTTTGACTTGGTCCATATCTTTACCATCTGTTCCCATTCTCCCTTTTTCCTTGCATTCATTCCTGTTCAGCCCACTCCTATTGTCCGTGCTTGTTTTCTGAAACTCAACAATGGCTGTCTCCTGAATTCCACCTAAAAGACACACACTTTCAGGACATCTGGAGGGCTCAGTTGGTTAAGCATCTGACTCTTGATTTCGGCTCAGGTGATGGTCTCATGGCTCGTGGGGTCAAGTCTCAAATGGGGCTCTGTGCTGACAGTGCAGAGCCCGCTTGGGATTCTGTCTCTCCCTCCCTCTTTCACTTGTTCTCAAACTCGTTCTTGCATTCTCACTTTCTCTCAAATAAACTTGAAAAACACACACGCTTTTTATTTTTCAAGTCTTGGAGAAAACTAGGAAAAAAAGGAAATATATGAATTTTCAAGTTCTCTTTTATTCCTTCTTAGAATATTATGCTAAAAATTCTTTTCCCATAAAAAAACAGGAGTTGGGGCGCCTAGGTGGCTCAGTGGGTTAAGCGTCTGATTTCAGCTCAGGTATCAGGCTCTGTACTCACAGCTCAGGGCCTGGAACCTGCTTCGAATTCTGGGTCTCCCTTGGTCTCCCTCTCTCTCTGCCCCTCCCCTGCTTATGCTCTGTCTCTCTCCCTCTCAAAAATAAATAAACATTAAAAAAATAATGAAAAACAATAAAAAACATGAGTTGGTATAAAACATTAGTGCCTATGGTGATTTTAAAATAAAAAATGGAATAAAGCTTTGTGAATGATTGAGTTGAAAGTAATTTACTGAACATTACCAGGGTTAGAGTTATATAAATTGATGCCTTTTTAGGACTCTAGCAGGTGTTTTACTTGGAGGCATTGTTTGCTCATGGGTATTTGCTCATGGGTCTTTGGTCATTGTCGTAAACCTGACTGTCCCAGAAAGGTATGAAGAAGATTAGCTCATAAAAGCCTTCAGAATACTTTGCAAATGGAAATTGAAAGACAGGGGCCCGTTTAGAATGCTCCTGTCTCCCTTAATTAGAAAAATGTTGCAGATTTCCTCAACCTGACAGCAAGGCTAAGATTAGACCGAAGGAAACCATCCTCTAAATGAACACCACATCTTCTTCTTTCTGAGGAACCAAGAGAGAAGATGTTTCTAGAAAGTGCTGTTCATAAGTGGCACCATATGACTCAATCCATGACTTTCTCTTCAGAGCCAGGGAACATGATTATACTCTATGTGACCTGGTGGCTAAACTCTATACCAGCAAGGATTATCTGCTGTCCCCTCCCCATTTGGCTCAAAGAAGTGAAAAAATAAATAAATAAAACAAATTCATGCTAGTTGAGATGCTAAGAAGCTGAGCCCCATAGAAGAGGTTTCGGGAAGGCAACAGGCATGAGACATTGGACCAACCTAAATCATCTCTTCTGGAAAGTAGGGATGCTTTGTAACCTGCACATACTGTTTCATGGAGTTGCTCTGTGGATCACAAGAAAGGGCCTCTGTAAAATATGTTTCAGAAACATGTGTAAAAGTTGAAAAAACTCACTTCTTACCATCCTCCATACCCTAGGATTATACTATGCAAATTGCTGTTTATACATAGATGTGATGCCAACCTCTTAATAAAATTGAAAAATCAAATCCGAAGATACCGGAGGAGAGGTAGTATATTTCTTAGAAGTCTGTGGCATGAGGTATGTAGTATGGCTCATGTTACTCATAAAATCTTTAATAAAAATAAAATTTATTCTTTTTAATGCCTGGCACTTTACTATCCATTGATTAGATCTTTGAAAATTGCTTGGCAATTTAACCATTCTTCCTGTGGCAGCAAGTGACCTAAACTCATAGAGATTCTTTAAAGAAATCACATTGCATTGTGTTTACTGATGAGTTTTCCCCCCAGTGGAAAAATGCTCTAGGAAGTTAATTATTTAAAGGTTAGAAAGATAGGGAAATTGCTGTTGTTTCACAAAATGACCTTTGTGGACTGGTTTTTTTGAAAAGAATTTGCATCTCTTTCCAAACACAGATGAGGGCCTGACTAACCCCCAATTTCAGCTGTATAAACATTGAGCTTTCAAACTGCTGGGATAAAAAACAAAACTTGTAACAACTGATGTAAAACCTGAATAACAGGATGATATTACTGGTTGTCTCCCTTATGCAAAAACTTGTGAGTTTCCTTCCAAAAAAGAAAAAGATAATTTTATTTCTTAGTTTATGTGCTATGAATATAACAAACATTGTAGAAAACAGGCCTAGGTGTGTATATATATACGTATGTGTATGTATATACATATATATATATATATATATATATGTATATACATACACACACACACATATATATATAAGCCTCTGGTGTCTGATTACTTAGGAATATAGCAGCTTTCATGATGCCCTACTGTATAGTATTCCATGTTGTAAGAAATGCCATGACATACTTACAACTTGGAACGCAAGAAGAAAACAATTATTCAGCCCTCTCTTTGCACAGACTGTAAACTTGATTGACAAGCTAATTACGCTGCTGGTTTGATTTGTATTTCCAAATGCATACGTTAATAGCTGTACTTTTAGGTCAACTGAATAAAATGAGCAAAATCATGAGTAATGGGCTGCCAATTAATTTACAAGTGTTGGGGGAAAGTTTATAAATTTTTCTGCAAGACTCATGGTGGATTTTAATAATAACTTCAAATGCCCTTTTCCCAAAGAATTCTGTTTATAAGAGCTTGGAGCCCCTCGTAAAGAGAAGGAAGCGGTGGTTGACTGCTCTCTGCGTGTGGGCACAACACATTTCTGTCTTTTGCACACTTGAAAGCTAGAAGAGATGAGGGCTGTGGCAAGTTTTACCTGATTTCACATCCAGGGAAATGGACTTAAAACCACTTCGTAATCTGTTGTAGAAATCAGCATTTCCTCTTTTTCCTGGACCCGTATTCAAGGTTGGAATTTGCCATCAGCTATTGACACTGACTTAGAATCCAGCCTGAATTATGTCAAAGATAGAATGATCTAACAGCCACAATCAAGTGTGAAAGGGATCTTCTACATTCTCATTGATGTTCTGTGTTTTGAGAGTAATATGTACATCGGAGTTTTGTTTGCCATTTTGCTTGTTTTCCTTGCCCTAGGAGGAAAGAAAGGGTAGTCGCTTTTCTGATAGAATTTTATGGAATTCTATTTAGGAACACTTTTGCTAAGTGGCTTATTAATCTAGTCCTTACAGTCAATCTGAGCCTGCCAAATTAAGTATATAGGGCACTATTGTGAAAATAACTCCTTAAATTGTGCACCAACTGCAAAACAAAGGTAGGTGTTGACATTCAGGTCTTATCCTCACTGGCAAATGTTTTCCCTTTGTCCTTGTAGTTTCTTCATATCTAAGAAGCGTTCTAATGAAAATATTTCATTGAAATTAATCTAATTAATTGTCATGGCAGTAGTCAGCTTTTTATTTGATATAGCATAAAATAAAAACTATTAATAAGTCCTAACTGGATCATACACAGTAACTGAACTCTGCAGCATATGGTGGAGAAGAGATTAGACCACTTTACAAGCCTACTCTCAAAATACTGACCTTTTTTTAAGTTTTATTTATTTATTTTGAGAGAGAAGGTAGGGGAGGAGCGGAGAGAGAGGTAGAGAGAGAAAATCCTGAGCAGACTCCGCACTGTCACCACAGAACCAGATGTGGGCTCAAACCTATGAACTGTGAGATCATGACCTGAGCCAAAATCAAGAGTCAGACTTAAGCAACGGAGCCACCCAGGTGCCCCCAAATACAGTACTTCTAAAAGCTTTTAAAAGCACAGTCTTGTTCATAGGCTATAAATCTGATGGGATTAAATCATTTATAGTATTATCTGAAAGTAAGTGAATTTTGTTCTCATTGTTTGTATTCTCTCATATCACTTTGTCTTTTATCACAGAGGGTTAAACTGAGTCTGTTGAAAAATATATTCCTCTAGAACACACATGAGCCAGGACTAGAACCGAGCCTTGAAATTCTTCCCCAAGGCTTAGCTGGCACTCATTGTTTCATTCAAAGTCCTATATTTGCAGCATTTTAAGTAGACTTTCAGTAACAAAAGGTTATTTTATAGATTTGGGGTTATTGCAGTGTTTTCCTGGTTATTATACTCTGCCTTGTACTGTTCAGAAAAGATTGGGGCATTGTTGATTCAAATAACCACCTAAGAGTTAAATATTTTGTGTGGCCCCACATCTCTGGTCAAATGTTGGGGAAAATTTTCATTGATTTAAGTAGGTGTTATAGCTCACATAGAATGGGCCTATGTTTGGCAAGAAAGCAGATATGGAAACTCTTCTCACGGCCAAATTTATAGGAGTATAGCAATTGGTTTAACGTAAAAGAAAATGATTTTGACAGATTTACACTCTTGGGGTGTGTTAGAAATGTATCAAAATTCCGGATTCCAGTGCATTTTTATCTTGAAGTGGAAGAACCCACACCTGAAGCAGAAGGCCGTTTTGTGTAAATGAAATGCTGCTGGCACCCCCGCCCCCCAACCCCCCCCTCCCCCCGTCTATCTCTTTATTATTGTGTTTTCCGCTCTGTTGTGATACCCATCTGGTGTGTCCTAGAGGGCCCCCTTTCACTCTCTCCACTCTCTTTAGACGTAGATGATGATCAACCCAAAGAAGAAAAGAAAGAATGCTACTATAATCTAAACGATGCCAGTCTCTGCGATAATGTGCTGGCCCCCAATGTCACCAAACAAGAGTGCTGCTGTACCTCCGGCGCCGGCTGGGGAGACAACTGTGAGATCTTCCCTTGCCCTGTCGTGGGGACTGGTAAGGACCAGCTGAGCAGTGTGTTCACACTTGGGTTGGGTCCCGTGGTGTCCAGGGCCTTGGAAGCTTCTCATTTTGGTTGCTGCATTGAAGCCTTGAAAGGATGACATTGACTGGTACCTGCCGTAGTGGCATCGAGATGAGATTACCGTACAGTACGTTTTCATTCAGAGCTGGAGCCATCCCCCTCATCCCACCTCAAAATGAATTCTTAAACTTAACATCAGTCCATCGCAGAATACACTATTACAGTAAGGTTCCATATGATATTTTGGCAGAAAGGCAATTCGGTTTTATTCCATTTTTAAGTTAAAACCCGTCTTTGGCTAAAACTGATCCCGCATTATCCATAGCTAGAGCTTGCATATTTAGGCTAAGATCTTGCCTGACTGGAATCTTATTCAACCTTTAAAATGCTAGAAACCACAGTAATGGAGAAGTAAGTCATAACATCAGTCAAAACGTTGGTAAATGAGAAGTGCATGAACTAGGAGGGTTTTTTTTTTTCAATTACAAGTAAAAAATTTTAAAGTCATTAGATTTATTTGCACCTAATCCATAATTTTGGAAATTATACTGAATTTATTTGTCCAGAATAGATGACAAGACTTACCTTAAAGTTAATGGAGTCTGGGGGAAAAAAACCAAAAACTGAATTTCAAAATTTAAAACACACATTAATGGAGAACGTTTATTTTTTTCTCTTTTCAACTGTTTTTTTTTTTTTTTTTTTTTTTGGTCTCTCCTGAAATCAGCTGAATTCACTGAAATGTGTCCTAGAGGGAAAGGCTTTGTCCCCACTGGAGAATCCTCTTATGATGCTGGTGATGAGAACTATAAAGGTCAGAATCAAACAGAAATGAATTTGTAACACGTATGCATATCAGCATTCCGGTGAAAGCATGGCTTGGGCTCCACAGAGTTATAGCTCTTCTCATCATAGAAACTGATTAGAAAGCCTTTAATTCTTCTAGGGGAAGGCGCCTGTCAACTCTGGGCAGCGTTTGGTCTTGGGAGTTAGAATACTTAAGACCACGCAGCCCTGGGATGTCATGTGACCCTCCTGAGTTTCCATCTCTTCATCTCGGAGATAGGAATGATGTCTCAAGGGTTATCGTGAGGGTTAAATGAGATAATATACTAGAAATACTTAAAACTCTGTACCTAGGAGGTGCCTAATAAATTTTAATAAATTTATGCTTTTATTCCAGAGGTATATTATAAATAATACAAGCTAAGACCATATAATTTTGACCATCATTATATTGGTCTTTGTGGTCATCAACAAAGCTAAGATTCTTGACTTTTTTTTAGAACTCATCCTACTATTTGCTAAGATGCTTTGACTAGTGGCTACAGATTCATCATAAGGAATGGAAAAGAAGAAAACTAAAGTAAATGTGTTTTGTGTATTTAATGCTGGTAATCTATAATTCTGAAATAAATGCACAATCTTTTTATTTAGGTGAAATTTAAGCCACATCTATGAGTATTTCCTTGTTAACTACTCACTTTTGACATTTCCATGATAGAGATATTATGACCTCTTATATACACTATGGGGTTTTTTTCTTCCCTTTATAGTCTAATACTGAAAACTGCTAAGTGGCTGGAAAACAGACTAAACATTTTTATTGTCCATCCGTTTTTGAGAACTACTGTTTTAATGATACTCAGTAGCTGGATAAGAAATTCCATATGTGCTTTTTAAATAAATCTATGATTCAGTCCAATTAAATAACAAGAAGCCTTGATTTGTAGTATGTGTTTAATAGTTTTCAAGTTCACAAATATCATACTTTGTTTTTGCAGGCATATAGTTAAATCTCACTTCATATTATGGAACAGAGCCCTGATTTTACCATAAAGTCGCCCTCTCTTTCATATAAAAATAAGTTCCTCCTCACCCTGTCTTAGCAGTGCTGTAAATGGTTGGAATATTAGTTGCAGATCCAAACAGCTATGTATTATGGACTTGACTTTGCCATTTTCCAGCTGTGTAACTTTGAGTGATTCATCCATGAAGCCTATGATTTTTTTTTTTTATGACATGACATTTGCTCTAAAATGCTAGAACTGATGGTAATAATAATAGCAATGAAAGCAAGGGATAAACACTTTTGAGAGTCTGTGGAATCTTCTTCATGGATTTTGTCATTTAATTGCTTCATTCCTGTCAGGCAGATGTTCCTATTGTCCCCAACTTACAACAGTAAACTGAGGTTTGCAGACGGTGAGCACTTTACGTTCTGTGGAGAAATGGGCCTTCCAAGACCTTCAGAACTTGTGCTTCTATTAGCTGGTCATTATCACCGAGACAGACTCCTCAAGTTCCATCAAACTCTTCGTGGGGATTTTTCTTCATCCCAGTTAGTTCATGAGCCAACATACACATTTAGAGAAAGGCACATTTCTTAAAAGGTATATTCTTGAGAAAATACTGTTGGCTGCATTGTGAAGTTCATAAACTATTTCATTGGATAGGAGGTAGTGACCCAGAAATTCTATTTACAAAAAGACCTCCTCCAATAATGTTTTGGACATTCTTCCCCAAATGTCACAGATTCTGTTTCTATATCTGTGAGTTAGGCTTAACGTTAAGAATTTTCTCCTGTTGTATCTGAAGATTCTTTGGACTATGAATGTTACAATACCTAAGTCAACTGAAGCCCAGTATTCGTTAGACTGTTTTTAACTCAAAGACCAAAGCTCAGTCTTCTCTTTCACCATTTTGCCCCCCATAGATGCAGATGAATGCCTGCTCTTTGGGCAAGAAATCTGCAAAAATGGCTTCTGTCTGAACACTCAGCCTGGTTATGAATGCTACTGTAAGCAGGGGACATACTATGATCCCGTCAAATTGCAGTGCTTTGGTAAGTATTAGGAGGATACAGGGTGCTCTGAAAATATACAGATGGAAAAAAAAAGTGATGCTGTGTAGTCAAAACAATTGCTTTGCATCTAAGTCACATGTTGAAAAGACCTGTAAATGGTTTATGGATCTTTTTTTTGAGCAAGATTTAAGAAAATAAAAAAACCTCCTTCCTACTTTTGGAACAGATTTCAAGCAAAGAGTTAATATTCAATGTGGAATTATAATTCAGGTCACTGGTTTAACTGAAGTGTTCTTTCGGTCTGGGGAGCCTCCTGTTTCATCACTCATACCATGCAAGTGAAAGTCATTTTTAAATACTGACCCAGACTTTAAGGCTTAAGCAGAAAACCATATACACTAGGCAGAAAAACATAGCAAAAGGAAATAGTTTTAAAACTATCATAAAGAGGCATTTTATCTTAAATTTCTAAGCATATCCTGTTCCTAAATGTTTTCTTTCTTTCTTTAATGTCAGCAGCAGCAGGGAAACATTATTGTTCTAATCAATACAACTTAATATTTTTATAGTCAAAGCTGTTCTCTTTTGGATGATGATGTGTAGTTAATTAAAATGTGGCAGCCTCTGTAATCTAGACTCAATTTAGCAGTGTATAAAGTTTGGTGAGTGTATGAGGTACAACTGATTGTTGATTTTCTTTAATTTTTTTTCTTTTAAGATATGGATGAATGTCAGGACCCCAACAGTTGTATTGATGGCCAATGTGTTAATACAGAAGGCTCTTATAACTGCTTCTGTACCCATCCAATGGTCCTGGATGCTTCAGAAAAAAGATGCATACGACCAACTGAATCACATGGTATGTTTGGATGTGAGATGCAAGTCTCTGTCCAAATAAATGTCAAGGTTTTCCTTTTGACTGAACTGTGAGCTACTGGGAAATAGAAAAATTGACTCCTTGGGTATTTTGGAGTAATTAAAATGAGATGCTAAAAATAATAAGAGAGAAGGGGTGCCTGGGTGGCTTAGTCAGTTAAGCATCTGACTTCAGCTCAGGTCATAATCTCACAGTTGGTGAGTTCAAGCCCCTTATGGAGCTCTGCACTGACTGAGCAGAGCCTGCTTTGGATCCTCTGTCTCCCTCTTTCTGTGCCCCTCCCCTTCTCTCTCTCTCTGGCTCTCTCTTAAAAATAGATGAACAGTTTTTAAAAATGAGAGAGAAGAAGAAGAAAAATAATAAGATGCATAACAGTATGTAGGAGATTCAGTACCCTACACATATTTAATCGACAAGAGAATATAGATCGGCTGAGCCAATGGCAGAGCTCTTCTGTGCCTGTTCGTCACATTTCACCCTCAAAAGCAACTGAAGAAGATGTGAGTTCAGGAAAAGATAATCAGGTTTGCTTGACTGGACTGAAGGACACAGAAGAGGCTGGGCCCAACACTCCACGGAATCCAACAAGGTGGTGGGGACCCCTGGCGTCCATTGATTGGAATCCCTCTCTGTTGCCAGTGAGATGATGCACCACTCCTAATTGGCTTAATTGATCTATCCATCATCCCTGTCAGTAACCACTTTGGATGAAGTCAATTGAAGGGCAGAAAGTTTGGAATTGAGTACTGTAGCATCAAGTGTCACCAGGGCTTTGGTGAATGAATTGAGTGAGAAAGCAAGAATCTGCAAAGTGTTACGTAGAAAGAAATGGTAGGAATTGACAGAGGGTCAAGGTAAAAAAGGAAAGATTGGGAAATCAGAGATCAGTGTTTTAGGATTATGGACTGTAGAAGGAAGAGCGTGCAGTGCTTTCTACAACGATGGGAAGCTGCAGACGGAGGGATTTAATTGGAACATGACGGGCAGGTTGAATTTCAGCTGATGGAATGACACCCTGTTAGAGATGACAGAGGTTTGGTCCATGGAAAGACCAGGCTGGCTTCAGACTTTTACTTGGAAGTCAGTCTGAGAAATAGAGATGGAAACTTTGAGACTCGCTGGCTTCCACCGCTGTGTTTATGAAGTAGGAATAACAGTGCAATTGTCATGGAACCATGTTTTCCCTTTCAGAACAAATAGAAGAAACTGATGTCTACCAAGATCTGTGCTGGGAACATCTGAGTGATGAGTATGTGTGTAGCCGGCCTCTTGTTGGCAAGCAGACAACTTACACTGAATGCTGCTGTTTGTATGGAGAGGCCTGGGGTATGCAGTGTGCCCTGTGCCCCATGAAGGATTCAGGTGAGCCCTCACCCAGTTCCTTCTGCCGGAGGCCTTTGGGAACAGGTTCACCTCCCTCCTTTGGATCCTGACTGTTCTTTCACTTCTGTATCTTCATCTTCACTCCTGATTCCTTACTTTCATCAGAGGTGGGGATAGGGGTGTGTGTGTGTGTGTGTAAGAGCAGGGTTGCATAAACATATGGCTCCTGGTTTACCTCCAGTCTAGACCCTGCCATTAATTTTTGAAACCTTCGTTCCCTTCCCCAAAGAATGATAAATGACCCAAAGAAACATAATGCAACTTAGCAATTGGTGACATAGATCTTTAGAATTTCTATTTCCCGATACTTCTTTTTTCTCGACAGTCTTTCTCATTTCTAACAGTTTCTACTTAGAGCAAAAAGTATTAGAGGCTATAGAAAGTCTGTCCTGGTTTTTATGACAGCCTCTTTGTGAGAGAGACCAAAAAGGAGTTAGAACAATAGAGGAAGAGAGTAGAAAGGAATTGAAATGTATGCAAACAAATGTCCTTTCATTTCAAGTTTAGTTCCGAGGATAAACCTTTGCTCAAATGGAAAATGCAGCAGGCTAGGCTCCTGGTTTATCCCTTCTCCTTGTGTTGCGGGAAGACTGAAAGGTGCTGAGTCTGGGCTATTTGGTGACTCCTGGCCTGTGCACGGACTGCTTACTTCTTACCTCTGCCGCCACTTAACTGCTCTTGAAAGCCCTTGAAAGTGTTGGGTATATCATTTTGTCTTTAGCTCTGAAATCGAGTTGTTAAAGCTAGAAAGACACCGTGTGGGCATAAAGTGAGGGAGTTTATAATGAACAAATTCTCAGAATGGGCACGAGTAGAAAAAATCCTTGAAAAGAGGAAATGCATTGACTTTTAGTTCACGAGAATGCAACTTTTGAGCTGTTTAATAGCCTTTCAGATTGGCGATAACTTAAAACCAATGTAGCATAAAAAAGAAAATGATTTGAATATGCCTTAAAAGAGAAAAGACTTGCAAAGGATAAAGAGCAAATACATAAAGAAATAGATGGTGATGATAGTAGCCCGGTAGTGGAAAGAGGATGGGTTCTGGGGACGGACAGGGTGGATCTGGAATCAAGAACTGCCCAATAACTTCACCCAGCACAGCTCGTTTGTACAACAGAGGTGTTTATGTCTATCCTGTTGGGTTGTGGAGGAAGGGGAGGATGTAGGTAGAACAGGGACACAGGGAGTGAATGCTAATGATTATTAGCATTACTATGGCCTCTGTCCCCAGAGGCAGATGCCACAAGGAGAGGAAAGCAAAATCCATAGGAAGGGAGTACACAGGGCCTTGAGACATATTCTCACAGTGCTCTTATATATGTCAGATCTATTGTACTTAGCCAGTGGTTTTAATGGTTGATTTTTTTTTTCCCAAAAATAGACCCCTTCTAAAGAATTAATCAAAGGGGTTCTGTCCCTCTCCACCTACCCCATCACAATTGAACTCTGCTCCTCCTTAGAGATGTTCATTCTTAACAGTTGGGCTTTTTTTTTTTTTTTAATCATGCAAACCTTTTTCCTACACATTAATTGTTGTTATATAGCTATATTTATATTATTGTCATATATTTACATTAAAGAGCTTATTTAAAACTGAACTCCATGTTGTCGATAAGACACGTTTCGTTTTTTGTTTCACTCTTCGGCGTCTCTGAAATGGGAGGTATCTTATAATTGATGGCATTGAACAATGGCCACAAGCTATTTTTTTACATTTTAATAATGTCTGTTATATCGGAATGTATTTTACAATATGGTATCTTGGAATAGAGGAAAGATGATAAATTTTTAAGTGGTTGCATAGACAGTTTTATGGATACACCTACTTTTATTTAGTTGCCAGCAGCACTGGACTTTGGGGTTGTTTGTCCCTCCCACTGCTTGCTTCTATCTTGACTTTCCTTCTACAAACAATGCTGCAAGTGAACTTTCATGTGTGTATCTTATATACACCTGTGGGAGTGCCTTAGTACAAGAATTCCTACAAATGAAAATGCTGGGTTGGCAGGTATGTTCACTTTAAACTTACTATATTACTCTGAAAATATTGTGCAAATTTGCACTCCCAGTGGCAGCATTTGAAATGCCTCCTTCCTCAGACCCTTCTACCATTGGATATTCTCAGTCTTTAAAATTGTTTTTATCAGATGGGTGAGAAGCATATTTACATGCACCTCCCTTATTCCTAGGGAATTTGAGTATCTTTTCTTTGTTTATAGGTGATGTGTATTTCTTGGTCAGTGAATTGTTTATCACCTCCTTCGCCCATTTTTTGTTGGACTTGGTGTCTTATTAATTTTTAGGAGCTTTGTATATATTCTGTTCACACCCCCAACATTTGGGTTATGGTGTATGCTTTTTGTTACAGAAACTCCTTTATAAAGGTTCTGCACATATTTTCATTTTATTCTGTCCCTGTTCTAATAGTATGATTTTAAGTATTTACTGCATATTGACAGACCAATGGCTTGGAAAGTCAAGTTTAATTGACATAGCTTTTGGAAGAATAGTCAAGTATGTTGCTGTTAGAAATTTTCTGTATCAATTTTCTTTAGCTGAGACTTCATAACATTTTAAAATATAAATTTGAACAAACATGTGAACAAATACATACTGTATGATATTTTTAGTAGAGCATGCAGTATCAGGAAAAATATGGTACCCATTGCCAAACTAAAAAAAATAATTAGCATTGCTAATTATGGTAGCACTATAAAATTACAATAGTTCGCATTGCAACAATCTTTTAGTTAACATATGCACAGTACTTAGGATAAAATCTCCAAAAAGAATCTCTAGCATATAGTCAACCAAATCTTCAAAATCAGTGGTTTTCCATCTTTTGTTTTTTAAACAATGGTAGTTTGTCAACTGAATTGTTATTTTAACCTCTAATATAGAAATTCATTAATCTCAAAGTTGCTGGGGGAACTGGTTGGGAGAATAACTACTTAGTCTCTGCAGGTATCTCTCAGGGACCCCAGGGTTCCAGGGGACACATATTGAAAACTACTGTTCTAAATGTTTTAGTCGGAGGATAGGAATAAGTTAGGCAGCTCAGAAGGAGTGTTTCTGTTATATCCCTAAAATTATGGGCCTAGAACTATACTGAGTTCAGAATAAATCCACAGAGAAGGTCCACAGCAAAGGTTTTCCAGAGGTCCTCTGACCATCTGCCATTGCCTTGATCAGCACCTGACATTCTAGTTCTACCCACACCAAACCATCTTCCATGGAGCATTTCTGCTGGAGTACAGTCACTAAGGGGAGCCAGAGCAGAGAGGTCAGCGTGTAGGCTCTGGAGGCAGGTTGCCTGAGTCTGAATACTGGTTTGGCAACTTCCTATCTAGGCAACCTTGTTACATTGTCTCCTGGTGCCTCTGTTTCCTCATGTGAAAGTAATTTCACCTGCCTTACAGGGCTGTTTTAAGACTTGAATAAGTTAATACATGAACACCTAGAATAGTCTTTGACACATTTGGAAGATAGCAACAGCTATTGCTACTTACTGCTAAGTGACCCAGATCAAATGCATTTTCAAATGTAGCTGAAATCCAAGGATCTTATAAAGCATACAATTATCTAATAGCATCTGAGCATGAATTAAGGATAGACAAATGCAGAAGTAATTGTTCTCATATAAGCCTTGCTTTTCTAGACAACTGCTTTGTAAATATCAATGGGCATGTCAGTTCTCTGTACTCCCCAGATCTTATGAAAAAACAGATTCTGGTTTCTAAGTGCAGAAGGTGGGGCAGGATTCTGCATTCGTAGCAAGGATGCTACTGGTCCTCAGACCACACCAGCAAGGTTCTAAAGACACCTAAGAGCATCCACCTTGATTTTGTTAAACTCACTTTAATACTGTTAGAAACTTTTCAAAGAGGAAACAAAGAATGTGTGAATTTTAAAACATGTTTACTCATAATTTCTGTCCTTGAACCTTTTAAATATGCCGTTCATGGATATCTTGATAGTTGAAAAGGACCACATTGTCTGTTGGTTAATATATGCCCTGGATGAATCCCAGCCTGTCGGGCACTGAACCTTCCAGTTTCCCTAGTTGCTCAGCGATGCTTTGGGGAACAATTAGTTACTGATGGAAACAGTGCTGGAGGAATTTGAGGAATAAATCGTAGCACTTGTCATCAGCTTTGAGCATTAAAGTGCAGTGTAAAGTAAAGCTTTGGCTCTGGAACAGGCTTTCACACTTCTGGTGCAATAGGTCATGGGCACTAATTCTTGCTAAGGCAGCAACTACATCTGAGAATACTGGTAGTTGGAGGAGGTAGGAGTGGCTTGTTCAGTCGTGTTCTCTAAAGTTAGATGGCATCTTGTGGATTGATACCACATGCAGGGGATGGAAGTGGAGGGGACAGATTATATCAGGACAACTTGGCACGAGGACACCTGCATAGTTCTGCATACAGTACATTTCTGTATGTTAATCCTCTGCTAAAGTCATGGAGGCCAGACACCAGGCATTCGTAGAGGTTCCAGATGATTGAGGGAGGCCCTGCAACGTGACATTGGACAATTTGTTGAAGCCATTGTGCACCGATAGCTTCCCCGTCCTCATCCTCTGGAGGCCTCGGCTCCCATATTCCTGTTCCGGCCTCCTCCTCTCCTTCTCGTTCCTGTGCTCTTGGCTGCTTCCAGCTTTTCAAAGGTTTGAGAGAGGGGGGCTGCACTGCTTTGGGAGGACCCTAGAATTTGAGCTCTTGATCATGTTATATCCTTCCAGACTCTGGGAGAAAAAGGTGTTTGGAAAACCAAGTCAGGCAAGACAAGTCATTTTATCCGTGTCATAAACAAGCTTAGAGAAACTACAGCTTTAGAGCGAGATGGTAAGATCAGCAAAATGAGAGTTGGTGTCTCATCAGCTGTCCATCACAGTCTAGCACACTGGCGGGCATACTGACAGTATGTATTTGATGAATTAAGGGACTAAAGTAGGGCAGTTATTCTTGGTAAATAGAACTTAGTGATACCTTGCACTTAAGTAAAATGAATTTTTAATGTTTTTATTGCTACTCTTGAAAGCATAAGCTTCAATTTTCTGGAAAATGTGCCTATGAATTACAAGATACGTAGGATGCCGTTATCGCATGGAAATAAGAACCCATTAACCCACATGGGAAAGAAAAGTAGACACACTTGAATACTGGAATCTAAGATTCCCAGGGCTCCCAGTGTCTGTGGCTATCTTGTTCAAATAATTAGACTTCTGTTAAGTAAATTATTGAAATAATTAGACCTACTGTAAGTAAATTGAACATAAAGACTTAAAGTCTTCATCTAAAATTTTGAAGTTAAGAGGAAATTCGATAGGACCCTTAGTGTGTTGGGAGAGTGCCACCTATTGGTGGTATGATGTACTGCACCACAGGTGTTGGACCCTCTACAGTTACTCTTAATGAAAGTCAGGTGTACAAAGGTGAGAGTAGTTAAAACTCGAAGGAAACTAGTGCCACAAAAGAAATTGGCACATGTTAAAAAAAATTGTAAAACACTAATATTGATCAAAATTCAGAGGAATGGTCCTCTCAGTTTTGCTGAGAGACAGTTGGAAGATACAAATACATAGAAACAGTTGATGCAGAAATTCTGATTCTGGGGATAGGGATTATGCTTGTACTTGAATGCCAAGGGGAAACTGTAATCATTACAGCTGAAGAAAAAATGAAATCAATTCTGTCATTAGAGAATTTGTTAACTGTTACATGCAAGATGCAATTAGGAAAAAGAACCATGTTTGAAATGCAATCTTAAGTTATTTATAGTTTGCCTGTTTTCAGCTTTAGTTAAATTACTTACATATTCCTTCCTTCATTCCATTATTTACTTCACACCTGCTATGCACTGTCCAACAAATTTTGGAACAGATGTACAGGTTGTATTTACATGAAATGTAAATTTTGATTCTGCAAAACTAACATAGTATACAGTTATGTTACTAAATTAGAATTGTTTTTTTCCCTAATTGTTGCATCTAAAACATGCACGTGATAACCCTTGATTCCCTTATTTAATAAATGCACTATTTGTTGCAACAGCAAATGTTTTGATACTTCGCAATAGCTTATCTACCCCCAATATTTTCATATGGTTTTGCAAAAGTGACAGACTTTGGAAATCTGTGTTCGGACAGTTGAGCTAGTGATTTCTTCCATATCCATGCACAGCTCTTACATGTTCCCAAATATCTCCATATAAGAAGTTTCATAATACCCTTGGAGGTGTGAAGGAAGACGGGGATTTGAGTCATGGACTGAACTTGAAAAAATATTGTAACTGGGCAGTGGTTGCAAAAGGCCTTTCAGCAGTCATGGTTTAAAGGCTTTTCCAAGAAATATGTTTCCAAAGAATGTTAATAATAACTTTGGAACATCCTACATGTGAGGCACAGTGAGTGGTCACTGCCTTTGGTTGAGGCAGTCCAGGGATCTTGTTCTGTTTCTGGCACTGCTTCTGTCGATTGCACTGGACAAGTTACTTCAGTTTCCTTTATCCAAAGTTGAGAACTCTTGTGAGGTTAGGGTAATTAATACTCTCTGAGTACAAAAGCATTTATCATTTTGATCATAGATCCTGAATATTATGATTAAAGGAAGTGTAGCTGTTAATAAATTATAGTGGAGCATTAAAATCACACTGGAAAGATATAAAAGGCCTCCTAGATTGTCTGGCTACCATGCCTGTACACGTAATGTATACCGTGTATATGTAGAGTGGTAAGTGGTCCAGTGCTTTGGGACGTAATTCTTCGTATCCATGAAACTAAATCGAATTGGATACTGTACGGAATGGCAAGTAAGCCATTTATGTGGTTTCTTATCAAAAGGATTGGTTTACTTAGAAAGCTTCTTCTTACTCCCTCCAAAAAGGAGTGAAAATACTTTTGTTACTATAAAAGGACAACTGGAAAATAAAATTTAGTAGTGAATTATGCACATGCGGCTTTGTGATTTAGTCCTTACGTTAGTCTCCTCGCTTGTAAGATGGCAGTTAGCAACAATAGGTCATTTGAGGGTTAAATGTGATAAATGCGTGTGAGATGCTTGGATTACAGTACATGCTTTGTAGGTGTTAGCAAATCAAATCCTGTTCCAGGAAATGAGTTGAGCTAATGATTATTCCATGGTAGAAGTCTTTTTTGAAAGGAGGCGTGAGTTAAAGACAATGAAGAATTGGAAGAGTGTTTAGGGACTAACGCAGAGTCAGACAGCTCTGCAGGACCCCGAGTGAAGCTGCCTCTTCTGTGCCCCTCCGGACTCCAGAGCCACGAGTGTCTGCTAAGGGAGGCTTTATGGCTGGAAAGGACCATTTAATGTTGGCTTTTAAATGAACATTCGGTGTATTCAATTTATCAATTTTTTAAATAGAAAAATCAAAATAATATATGTTTATAAAGAGTATAATTTATGAATTTTCAAAGAGATATTTTCCTAAGAATTTAAGTCCAACTTACACATTTTGTCATTCTACTTATAAGTCCAATAGTTTTTATATAAAATAAGATTGATTTTTATTTTGTGATGAATGTTTAAATATAGCAAGGAACAGATAAAATTTTCCTTGAGAGTGACTTCTGTATCAAAACTGTATTAATTAAATCTCTGAACACTTTGGTCTCCATTTATAAATTTTATGGGGCATCTGGGTGGCTCAGTCGTTAAGCATATGACTTTGGCGCAGGTCGTGATCTCACAATTTGTGACTTCAGTCCCCACATCAGGTGAGCTGGAGTCCTACTTCTCTCTCTCTCTCTCTCTCTCTCTCTCTCTCTCTCTCTCCCCCTTTCTCTCTCTCCTCTCTCTCTCTCTCCCCCTCTCTCCCTCTCTCTCCCCCTCTCTCCCCCCCCCGTCTCTCCCCCTCTCTCCCTCTCTCTCTGTCTCCCTCCCTCTTCTCTCTCTCTCCCTCCCTCTTCTCTCTCTCCCCCTCTCTCCCTCTCTCTCTCTCTCCCTCCCTCTTCTCTCTCTCTCCCTCCCTCTTCTCTCTCTCTCCCTCCCTCTTCTTTCTCTCTCCCCCCCTTCTCTCTCTCTGCCCCTTGTGGGATTCTCTCTCTCTCCTCTCTCTGTATCTTGCTGTTTCTCTCTGCTACTTGCTCACTTGTGCCCTTTCTCGCTCTCAAAAAAAATACTAATTTTATGTATTTATTTTCTCTCCAGCACTCTATATACTCGAAAGGGCAGCCCACAGTCCTAATAAGTATTTTCTTCTTCTTTTTTTAAAGTTTATTTATTTATTTTGAGAGAGAGAGGGCATGCATGCACATGCCTGTGTCAGGGGAAGGAGAGAATCCCAAGCAGGCACCATACTCAATGCAGAGCCCAACACGGGGCTCAATCTCACAAACCATGAGATCACAACCTGAGCTGAAATCAAAGAGTTGGTCACTTAACCGACTGAGCCATCCAGGCGCCTCAGCATTTTCTTCTTAAGCGCTTAAGCAGCTCTTCTAAATCTTAATAAATCAGACTTAAGATGCAGCAAATTGAATTTTTAATAAATTCAAATACTGTTTACCAACCTGATCAAGTCCTCTTAATACTCATTCAACACAAATCCTAATCGAAAGTCTGCTTTATTTCAAAGTAAAATCCCAAGGTCTGTCTGTCCAATTCCCTGTGATATGGTTCTTACAAACATAAACATATGAAATAACAAAAACCTCATTCTAAAACCTTCATAGTAAAGTTACTATTCTAGACTTAATATACATCATTAATAGCAGAGTTTCCATCTCAGGTCAGCTGAGGTCACTAGGTGGAAAAATTCACGACTGTGATGGTCAGTTATTGGAGAATGAAGACCAGGGATGTATGTGCTCAAGTGCGAGTCTGAACATCCGTGCATGAGATGATGGGCACGTCCCGTCACTCCCATGTCAGCAGGGGACCACAAGTGCTTCTCATATTATTACTTTTATTTGAAAAATTTTTTTAAATGTCTGTTTATTTTTGAGAGACAGAGTGTGAGTGGGGGGGTGGGGTGGGCAGAAAGAGAGGGAGACACAGAATTTGAACCAGGCTCCAGACTCTAAGCTGTCAGCACAGAGCCCACCATGGGGCTCGAACCCACGAACTGTGAGATCATGATCTGAGCCGAAGTTGGATGCTTAACCGACTGAGCTGCCCAGGTCACCCTCGTGTTATTACTTTTATAATCAGTATCTTCCATTATAGGGGCTCAAGGGAGTAACAGGGCAGATAAAATTAATATATAAAAGCTTTTCTTGGACTCCTGGGTGGCTCAGTCGGTTGAGCATCCAACATTGGCTCAGGTCATGATCTCGCGGTTTGTGAGTTCGAGCCCCACGTCGGGCTTTGTGCTGACATCTCGGAACCTGGATCCTGCTTCAGATTCTGTGTCTCCCTCTCTGTCTGCCCCTTTCCCACTGCAACTCGTCTCTCTCTCTCTCTCTCTCTCTCTCAAAAATAAAGAAACATTAAAAAAAATGTTAAAGCTTTTCTCCAAGTACACATGACTCCCCTTAAGAATCAGATACCGTCTCCCCAAAGGGATGTGCTCACCCCATCAGGATTCCCTACCACCCTGATGGCTTGAACCAATGATAAACTTCCCCTGTGCCTGTAAGGCAGGCTGGAGTGTTAGGGTTCTTTAGAAAAACTGACCCAATAAAAGAGAGAGCGATTTATTGACTGATTCATTCATTATAAGGAATTAGTTCACATAATTATAGCACCTGATAAATTCAAAATCTGCAGGGTGGGCTGATGACATGCAAGGTTTGAGGGGAGCCAAGGCTCCAGGTCAGAGGCCTTTAGGCAGGAAGAGCTGATGTTGCAGAAGCCGGAAGACAGTGGACAGTGGGATGGAGAATTTTCTCTCACTCAGAGGAAAGTCGTGCTCTGTTCTCTTCAGTGATCCAGTGAATCAGTAATTCAGGAGTGAGTGAGGCCCACATTATGGAGGGCAATTTGCTTTAACTCAGGTTCACCAATTTAAATGTTAACCCTCATCCAGAACACCCTCATAGAAACACTCAGGGTTTGACCAACTATATCAGGGCACCCCATGGCCTAGCCAGGTTGGCGCATGAAATTATCTATCACAAATGAGATTGTGGAAAAGTTAAATATTTGCAGTTTGTGGGCCATCTGCACTGTAAGGAAGGACATTGGTTTTCATTTCTTTCTCCTCCCCTGGCACATGCTAGAGAAGGGCAGGGAGGAGGTAGGATATTTAACACTTAGCCAGGGCCCCCAGCTGGACAGGGCTATGACAGCAGGTCAGGGCCTCTTTAACCAAGCTGTGCAGGAGATACAGGACTTGAGAGAGGGAATAAGCAGGCAGGGATGAGCGACAGAGAAGCCTGCTACAAATAGCAATGCATCAGAGGAAGAATACTAGAAATGAAGCTTTCTAGAATGTGCTTTTTAATTAAAAAAATTTTTTTAACATTTTTTATTTATTTTTGAGAGAGACAGAGACAGAGCATGAGTGGGTGAGGGGCAGAGAGAGAGGGAGACACAGAATCTGAAACAGGCTCCAGGTTCTGAGCGGTCAGCACAGAGCCCGACGCCGGGCTCAAACTCACAGACCGTGAGATCGTGACCTGAACCAAAGCTGGACGCTTAACTGACTGAGCCACCCAGGCACCCCCCTGGAATGTGAGTTTTTAAAACAACATTGTCAGGGCTCCTGGATGGCTCAGTGGGTTAAGTGTCCGCCTCTTGATTTCTGCTCAGGTCATGATCTCACGGCTCGTGAGACTGAGATTCTTTCAAGCTTGAGATTCTCTTTCTCCCTCTCTCTCTCAAACCCTCCCCTGCTTGTACTCTCTCTCTCTCAAAGTAAAAAGATAAACTTTCAAAACAGCAACTTTGCCTTTGGCAGGTGCATTAGACAACAAGCGAGCCCCAGGCAAGTCAGGCACCTTCAGGTTAGGATCATATTTTGTAGTCGCTGATTTAAAACACTTTACAAAAGAAACCTGGTTTGCTTTCAGAGCAAGGACAGTTAAAAGGAGGGGGAAAACCCAACCCCAGGATAGGGGAGAACTCCATTTCCTGCTACATTGCCAGAGACAGCACTCTGGAGGCATGTCCTGGAACAAGCTGCAGTTCCCAAACCCACTTCCCTGGGGTCACAGCCAGTGAGGGTTTGGAACACCAGCTGCAGAGACATTGCTGTACTGCAAACCAGAGTATTAACTACACCGAGAACTGGTGGAAGCCATGGTCTCCAGGGCTCCAGAACAATTAGACAACAGTTAAACGCGAGCACGGTTTGAGGATGAGATTGCCAGTTGGTGTCCTGAGCACTTCTGAAACTTTAGTTTGTGAGTGGCTTGGACTTCAGGGAGTCACTTGTACTCAGTGCTTATTTCTCCTAAAAGCTGTACTGTATTGAGGTGCTAAGAAAGGATTTGGCCACATTCTTTTTTTTTTTTTTTTTATGTTTTATTTTTGAGAGACAGATTACAAGCAGGAGAGGGGCAGAGAGAGAAAGAGAGGGATCCATAGAATCGGAAGCAGGCTCCAGGCTCTGAGCTGTCAGCACAGAGCCTGACGTGGGACTCGAACCCACAGACCGTGAGATCATGACCTGAGCTGAAGTCAGACACTTATCCAACTGAGCCACCCAGGCGCCCCAAGGATTTGGCCACATTCTTACATAACCTATGCTGAATGGAGAGTAAATTTCATTGACTAAAGTCGCACTGATGTCCTCTTAGACGCTTTCTCATTTAGAACCTAAGTAGAAAAATTAAAACGTATGTGTAAAATGAACAATCTGATGACAAAGAACAACACTTTTATTTTTAATTAACAAGCGATTTAATTCATCTCAAAAATAAGATTGTTCTAGCAGTTTACACGTTCTCCCTGGAAATCAGAGCTTACGCATAGATGTTCACTTTCTAGAAGCACCTTTCCAGTGGTTTTACTAGGTGATTTGCTCTTTAGTGAACATTTTATTTTCACATATTGTACATAAACTTTGCTGCTGTTAGGATTTTTTTTTTTTCCCTCTTCGGTGACGAGAACAATTGAAATGCACTCTAAGAAGAATGAACTGTGGTGAGTGGGACTGTGAGAAAAATCACTGCCCGTAATTGTTTAAAGCCCCGTTTTATGTTTGAGGTTATGAATTCAAATAATACTGTGCTTATTCTGACCTTTTCTTAATTAAGCTTATGAGACAGCTGTGGCTAGAACAGAGCTGCTGGCTCCCCGTGCCTTTTAAATGCTGACCTCATGGCCAGAGCAGGCAAGCTTGGCAAAATTTAGAGGAAGCTTATCTACTCTCCCTTCATGCAGCACACAGATTGTGCCTCTGATGAATGGGAGAAAAGCATCTAGAAAGTGCTTAGAAAGCTACCACGTTCTTGTCTTTGTGTTGACACAAATCGGCAGGGAGCAGAAGCTGGGGATGCCATTGTTTTTGCTCCCTATCCATAGCTAGTATCCTAAGAAAGATTCACTCACTGGGGGGGATAGGACACAGCATGCCTTCTTTATGCTTCCTTCTGAGATTCAAGTCTCCATGGCAAGCAGAGCTATTGTGAACAGTTGTGCTGGTTGTACACTGCTCAACCCTAGAAGATACCATTTACATGGTAATCTGTGAGCACCTACAAAGTATAGCTGAAGAAATCACTTCCCCGGAGGAAGTGGTACCAAGACTATATCTGATTCTGAATAGATCCAGAGGGGAAAGTAAAAAAAGTCATTTCAGATTAAGATAAATAGCATTGTATGGGAAAACCATAAAACTGAATTAGGGATCTTAAAATAGTTCAGTGTTCCTTTGTAGTGTCTTATTTCCTATAATTGAGTGGAATAATAATATTGACTGTGTTTAGTGTTCATTTAGTATTCTACTTATTACCTAGAACCTGGTCTTCAAGTAATAATGGATTCAGCTGTATGTTTATCTCATAACCTTGAGATCTATACTTCAGAATATTAATCAAGAGTTTTGAACAAATGTTAATATAGCTTTCTTTGCTTCTAAACTTAAATAAACAAGGTCAAAATAATATACACTAAAACCCAATTATATTTACCCTTACATTTTAATAATTTGTTTTAGTAAATGTTACGGTTTGAGAGTCAATCCTGGCTTGCCTTTAGAACTTCTCTAGACCTCCATTTCTTCAGCAGAAAAGTGAATGAGAGACTGACCTCACGGATATAAGACAGACTGCTTACAATGTGTTAAATTCCATGATTGTCCATCATTCTGAAACCACCCAGGTGAGCTCAGTAGCAGCACCTAGTGGTGATTACCTCCTATTCCCAACCACAAAGTTCCATGACAAATTGTCTTCTCTAGATCCTTCAGCCTAATAGTAAAACTTGTCTTCAGAATCATAAAATATGTAAGCTAGAAAGGATCTCAGAGATCAACTACTTTAGTTTCCTCATTCTATCAGTTAAAAATAGAAAGGTCACATGAACTCTAGACTTAACATAGAAACATTTTTTTCTCCTGTATTATTTTTGTTTCTCTTTTGACTTTTTTTTTGAAGTGACATTTAAATAACATAAAATTAAGCATTTTCAAGTGAACACTTCAGTGGCCTCAGTACATCCACCATGTTGTACAATCTCCCCCTTAAGGATGTACTTAGTTCCTGTTTTAAAATAATTCTTACTTGGTTAATGCAAAAATAAAGACAGAAACCAGTGTGTTCCTGATATATAATAGTAACCTGCTTTTTCTAATTGTTGACTTCTCGGATCATCACTTCAGGGTGATATTTAGAGAACAGGAAAGAAGAAAATAAATTGATATATCTGCCCTTGCAGTTAGAAAATGGTAATGTAGAACGGTTTAGAAAAACTAACACGCTGAACTTTCCTCTTGTTTGCCTGTTTATTGTATTGTTCACTCGTCTCTCTTATCAAACACTAGAGGTTACCTCATTCCCAATTTCCCCAGAGATTGCCTGAATGTAAGACTTAACGATGTATTTCCAAAGCCCTGGGTATTTAGAAATGGAGAAACCTTTTTCACGCAATCCTTAATAAGAAGTTCGTAAGTTATCAATCATTATTTTAGGGTTTTCGTGTGTGGCATGATTTAATGGCATTACAAGTGCATAAATTTTGAATCCAGGTTTTAGAAGGCAAAGGGAACCTCCAGTTTTTGGCATTCATACCCAACAAATCTGTCTCTCCAGTAGAGTCTGGCTAAATAAACAGCAATCTGTTGGAAACGTAGTGAGTGACTGGGTTTGGAAGGGCAGTGTTAGGTGACTGCTGGGGTGGGAGAGCTCAGTTGGTCTGTGGCCCATGAGTTTCCTTAGAGCATTAACATTTACAGGAGTCCTGCAGAACGTAAACCTTGCCAAGACTTTAGACTTCATTACTTCCCTGTCCTCGACAAGTACAATTTAATTGAACATTAAGCAATTTGATCTCTTTCACCTAATAAATCGAGCAAATTCAATAAACATAAATCCTGCTAATGATAGAGCTGACCCTGGTGGGGCTGAGCTCATCAGCATTCATGGTTATTGCTCTCCCTGGAATTTGAGTCACAAATGCTTATTGCTGAACTAAGTACTTACCTGGTGCTTAAGGTCTAGGGAATGGATTTCATAATTTTCTTTGCAGGGTTTCTGAAGGGCAGCTGTGGAATCGAACATGGTTTTGCAGATAGACTAAGTCAGGTTTGAATCTCTCACCTAAACTAGGACAAGTTACACTGTAAGTCAGAAACAAAAGGAGCTAATTACAATTATTTCAGAGGATGCTCGGAGATTTCAAGGAAAAAAAAATGTATGCAAAACATGAGGGAACTTCGTAGTACATGTTCACTAACTTCCTTTTTTTCCCACTCTTCTTCGGCAGAGATCTACAGTAGCCAGTGTTTACATGGTACTGTGTTTCCCTAAAGCTTTCTTATCCATTATATATGCCCATGACTCTGAGTTACTCCCCTCCTCCTCTTCACCTTATTGGCCTCCACAGATGCCACCTCCAAGGTGAAGCCTTCCCCAGCTCTTCCTGGTGACCTTCTCTGTGGTCCCGATAAACTACTGTACATCTCACAGTGTATGTACCTTTGTCATAGCGTCATTATAACCTTCCTCTCTCCCCAATCCCACCCTCCCCATAATATTCTCTGTGTCTGGTTGAATGAATGAGTCAGTCCCTGAATAAAACATTGACTTGCCTTTAATATCACAAAGACAGGTACCCTAATCCTGTTGAGGATGAAACTCAAAAAAATACGTCCAGTCCAAGCAACTAGAAAGTAGAGAAACAACACTAGGACCCGAGGCCTTTGACTCTGAGTCCATTTTCTTTTTAGTACACCCTGTTCCCGCTCACAGCGCAGCAAGTTTTAATATCTAGGAAGCAGGCTACTGTCTGTTCATCAGACACTGTAGGTAAACATTTTTTTCTGAAAAGAGCGTAAGTAGAGAGGCACTCAAACAGGTGGCCGACCCACAGGGTGTGGACTGCCATTGGCATGCTGTCTTTCAGGTTCCTTTATCATCAGTGCTAGATGGTGTTTTCTGTAAATGGTTCCCATTTTTCTAATCTCCTAGCTTTTCCCACTTTCAGTCAAAGATAAATGCCCATTGTCCTGCTGGCTCCACAAGCACCAGGATAAATCCTAATTCCATTCTCCCTGTCCCTTCCTTCATTTCCTGGCTGTGTGTCTGTGTTTTCCAAACACCATAATCAATCAATAAGACGTGTGGAAGTCTGTAAGAAAAACACCTGGTCTCGACATTGGAGCAAAACATGACCCATTTTTCTTAATGCATAAGAATCAGTCCTTGTTTCTCCTGTATTTGAAAATAATGCACTTCAAACGTTGGAGCCCTGAGTTTTTAGCCTTGATGTGTGGAGAATGAAATGCAGTCTCGTCTTCATTTCTAAAAGCAGCTGAATTTAATCTGCCTCAGTCAGAACTAAAACTTCACCTCCCATTGTCCTCACATGCCAGAGTGGCATGGTGACATGTGACTGTCCAGACCAGCCCTGCAGATGTGTCTGTCATCAGGAAGGGAGATTTCCTGCCAGGATATAATGCTGTGCTTCCCATTGCTGCTGACAGCAGAGGCCCCAGACCCAGTGGCTCCAGGGGGTAATTTTTAAACTTTTTTTTTTTTTCAATTTAAAATTAAAATCAAAGCAGCACCATCTGTCATAAGAATATGCCATGCCAGGGAAAGGACTGTGATCAATGGCCTGGATCTTGTTGAGACTACTTAGTGACGGTGTCCCACACCGTCTTTTCATAGCTTTGATCAAGAGCTTAGCATTTGTCGTTGGGGAGGTGAAGAATGCATAAGGGGGGGGAGGCTTTGAGGTGTGAATATTTCCATTTCCTGTTCATTTCACATTCATATTTGGCCAGATCCTGGATGAACACATTGAAAATTGTGGCTCATACATGGTATTTGCCTCCCAGAGCACAAGCTCTGGTGAGCAAAACTATTCCTTTGTATCGGTCCCTAGACCGCTAGGCGATTAATAGTTGTTGATGTGCCTAAGGGTGTTGTGGAGAAGGAAAAAGACCCTAGGGAGAGTATGTGTCCATCCCCGCATGTTGAGCTAGGTGAAACAGAGAACCAGTAGAGGCTCGTGCGCTCTCGTGGGAAGTGGGTTCCGTACTCTCTGCTGACCATGATTCACTGTGTCCCCCAGCTGGAGTGTAACCATGCCACGGGACTAGCTGATCACCAAGGCTAGAATGGGCTCTGGTTGTAGCTTGGGGTGCACAGAAGCCCAGCACGTTCTAGAAATAGACACGTGCCCAGGTCCTGAGGAGGATGCCTTGCCAAAGACTCAGAAAATTCTGTGATATTCCAGTTGCTCCCCTGGAAGATGATGAGAAACCTGTCTACTTGAGATATCTCTGAAGGATTCAGGCATACAGTAAGAATTGTTGGACATCACTGTGCCTTCTACTCTGAGTTCTGTTGGTCTGGTGTCAACAATATGCTATTGCTCTCATTGCCTGACCAAATAATTGTATCTGTCAAGGCAGTAAATGATTTTGTCCCCAGTTGTTTGAGACAAAGTCCATGAAGACCTCTTTCTCTGTTTACTGAGCAAGAGTTTCTCTCCATGTATTAAAAAAAAAATTTTTTTATGTTTATTCTTGTGAGAGAGAGACAGAGCATGAATGGGGGAGGGGCAGAGAGAGAGGGAGACACGGAACTTGAAGTGGGCTCCAGACTCTGAGGTGTCAGCGCAGAGCCTGACGCAGGGCTTGAACTCACCAACTGTGAGATCATGACCTGAGCCAAAGTCACCTTAACCGGCTGAGCCACCCAGGTGCCCCTCTCCATGTATTTAAAAATTCCAAATAATCTTGAAACAATATTTAAAACATCTAGAGAGTGACCTTCATTGGTCTTAATGTACTGCACACTTCTTTGCCTGCTGACAACTACCTGTACGTTTTGCTAATACTGAAATTGCTTCTTTAGCTGTCTTTGAAAATCCTCATTTATTTCCAGTGTTCAATAGAGACTTAGAGATTTTTACCTATGAGAGAAATCGGAACTTCCGTTTTCTTGATGATTCAGAATTTATGAACAGTTGTGTAACAGTATCTCATTTTCATACATCAGTAATACAGAGGTAGGCGAACAAGAATTATTACCCCCATGTGGCAGGTGTGGAAACTGAGGTCTGCCCCAAATTGCTAAGCTGGGAAGTAAGTGGTCCAGTCAGGACTTGAGCCCCAGCTTCTTGCCTCCAGAGCCCATTTTCCTTCCATTACCCCACACTCGCTTCGCCCTTGACCCTGGCCAAGAATGAGAGCAGATGTGCACAGCAGGAGGGGCAGCATGGATGGATTAGGGTAGACCCATCCATGCTCCCAGAAAGATAACTCAAAATGCATGTCCTGGTGATGATGGGAATGTAGCGCATCTTCAAATACAAAAGAGCGTACATTTCGTGCAGAAATCAGTCACTTTTGAAAACTGACCAAAACTGTTTTGAAATTGGGAATGCTTAATGTGTTAGAGAAAGGAAAGCAGCAAAGGACAGTAAATTCTAGAATCTTAAAAATGCATGGCTAAGGAAGAAAGGAAGGGAAAGAAGATATGGCGGTCCCTGAAGTTTCACCCCCGTTCGTCTGCTCCCCTTTACCAGCCTGGATCCAGTCAGAAGGCTTCCTTAGGAACCCCTTGGTAGTCCCCAAACACAGCTTACAGCTTCTTTCTTGATGCCTTTGGGTAACCTCTTTAAAATGAATACAAAATACCTTTTCTAGCAAAGGAAATCCTACTTGTCTTCTGAATTTCAGGTCAAGCGCCACCTTTTCCAGGAAGCTCTTCCTCCTCCTCACTCTCACATTTGGGCCCTTTCTTTTGCTCTGCTAGATGGTGGGAGCTTGAAGGGTAGGGACCAGCTCGTTTCATGGTGGAAGAGGAAGACCCAGACCTAAGGGCCAGACAGCCCCCAACAGCCCTGTGTCAGTCAACAGCTCCGGACCTTGAGTCTCGGCGAGGTTTCCTCTACATGCAGATGTGTATAGGACCATGCTTAGCCTTCTCTGGATTTAGTTTTACAAAATAAGAACATGAACTTATTTTTAATATCTCCTCTTGATCACAGCCGTTGCTTGGATATAAAATACCGAACAGTCTCCCTTTCAGATGTGCAACAAATATATATATTAAAAAAGCCATGAGAGAAAATGACCTCAGCTCTTGAAACTTGTAAATATTTCAGCAATCTTGCTCTCACAGGGAGATCCCTAATTCTTTTTCAAACTTGAAGGAGAACTGACAACCGTTTGTGTTCTCTTTGCTTCCAGTTGTGTGTGGTTTTTTTGGAGGGAAGGGTGCAAGTCAAGGATCTTTTTTTTCAGGTTCACCTGTTTCCTTAATGAAATTAATATTTCTTATGAAATGATTTCAGGCAAAAGTGTTGGGGTGTCTGGGGTCTGTATGTTGTTTCTGGAAAGCTTCCCCACAAGGAGAATTTGAGGAAGGAGCAACCATCACCCTCCCCCCCATTCAGTGTTCAGGGTCTTTTCTGGCCTTGTGCTTGCTTTGTGCAGTTCTAGGAGAGAATTGTGTGAGTGTGTGCACGCACACACACATGTACCTCTGACTCCTTTAAGTGGGGGTAGGGGGTGAAAGAAAGCCTTGAGAGGTCACACCAAAGCCCTAATGCATTTCTTTATTTTCATATGTCACAGGAGGAAACAAAAGAGAGTAAAGCCCTCCCCCACCCCCCCAGTCTGTGGTCCAGGCAGATGTGGTTGTTGCCTTGTGTGACTGTCCTAAGTGTGTCCATCCAGTCCTGGGGCCACCGGACTGGCATCTCACAGTTTTGGAAGAGCTACTGAAGTCTGGGGAGCCCCAGGATTTCTTCCATATGCCAGATAAATCCTTGGACAGTATATTTCCATACAACATGTATTGAGAACATGAAGCCATCCCTTCTAAAGCTTTCTTCTCTAGACCTGCCAAATAACTCTGCCCCTCAATTCAGGCAAGGGCCTGGGACGGTGAAACGCCTTGAAAACTCAGTAACCCTGGAACAAATGAAAAACCAGTGTCCCATGTGGTGGCTGGGTCCTTGTTACTGCAATACTACATTCATACAGACCAGGCCTTGATTTTAGAGTTCTAAAAGTTGCTCTTAAAATAAAATGGTACCTACTGGCATCCTCACTTGGTTACGTCTTTTTTGGATCACCAGAGATACAACTTTTCTGTCTCTTTTGAGTGAAAACATACCTGTCTGTGAGAATGACCAGTCCTTTAAAATGGTAACACCTGTTGGTTTCAGGTAAAACCATTCTTCCAAAAGGCCTGTAGCTTTCTGAGCGCTGGCTCACTTTTCAGTTCCTTCCCCTCCTGGGACACGTTCTATCAACTGTTCAGCTACTGTTTTTGGTCTTCAGTGTAGAATCTTAATTATGCTGTTTAGCTTTTCATTGTACGTGGGTGGATACAGCTCCCATAAAGAATATGGAGACGAGGTCTAAGATCAGTGGTGCACATGTGTGCGAGACAGGAGCATATGGTGGACAGTGCCCTGGCCGGTTTCTGTTGCTCTGAGCTGTGAGTGGGTGTGTCTAGGGGCCAGCAAACAGTGATGACGTCTCACATTGCTTTTCATTTCCTTCTTAGATGACTATGCCCAGCTGTGTAACATCCCCGTCACCGGACGCCGGCGGCCATATGGACGGGATGCCTTGGTTGACTTCAGCGAACAGTATGCTCCAGAAGCTGATCCCTATTTTATTCAGGACCGTAAGCAAAATTTTTCAGTTATGTTGAAACTAAAGTGACTGACTAAAGGTTAGTCAATGGTTCTCAAAAGGTAGCCCCTGGGAATTTGTCAGAAATGTAAGCTTTCAGGCCCCACTCTAAGACCTGCTGAATTGGAAGGTCAGTTTTATCCATCCTCTGCATACTCCTTATACGTGTTCAAGTTCAGAAATATTGGATCAAATTATTGGCATGCTGGAGGGTCTGCTGTTACTTTTACTTTCTTTAAAGTAAAAAAAAAAAAATCATCTTCTAAGATCCATAACAAAATCATTTCTTTACTCATTACATGATGGTCTAATTTAAGGGTCGGGGTTGTCTTAGAAGCCTGATTATAATTGACATCGTTTTTCATATAAGGAAATGACATGTTAACTGTAACAAGTTGATCTTCACAGGTATTTTAAAGTGGGAGGTCAAAAAAATTGCTCTTCTGGTCAGAAATTGTTAGAATCGACTCATGATGGGATTTATTAAGAAATGATGCATGGTGGCTTCTCCTGGTCTTGTGGGCAGAGATTTTCTGTGGGAGATGGAGTGTGCCTGTGTGATCCCTGTTCCCATTTAGGAAAAAAATGTCTGTGGGGCGCCTGGGTGTCTCGTTCGGTTAAGCGTCCGACTCTTGATTTCAGCTCAGGTCATGATCTCAGGGGCCCTGTGGGTTCAAGCCCTGTGCGGGGCTTCACGATGTCAGTGCAGAGCCTGCTTGGGATTCTCTCTCTCTCTCTTTCTGCCCCTCCCCTGCTTGCGTCTGTGCTGTCTGTCTGTCTCTCTCTCTCTCAAAATAAATAAAAAAACTTTAAAAAAGAAAGAAAGGAAGAAATGTCTGAAGGTGTTTAACTGGGAGTGTCCTGGACGAGGAAGTCGTGCAAGCTAAAGGTTTCTATGGGGGAAACCACAGCTTTTCAAATACACAGCACAGTATCGGTAGAGGATAGGTGGTCTCCCCTTCAGGACTGGTAATGGGGAAATGCGGCTTCCAGCTGCCTTGTCCAAATCTCACAGAGGGGCCCTCCTTGCAGTGTGTGAAGCTACACCAGATTTTCAAGACAGAGAATCCCTGCAGGCCAGGGGGTTGGAGTTAAGACTTTGGAGACACTGCTGAATGACAGACTACAGTGATGCCTTTTCTTTCTTGGGGCCCTGTTACCTGTGAACGAAGCACACTAGCCGTGACCTGGTTCCTGAGGGCAACCCAAGCTTTGTGGCTACATTTGGCACTGCTTCAGTTCTGAGTCAAAGAGTGTTTCCTTCCTTCCTTTCTCCTTCCTTCCTCTTGTTTTTGATGGATGCATACATTGATCGTTCAGCACAATGATGTGAAAACAGCATTGTATCAGTCCAGCTGAGTTAATTAACATGTCCCTGTATACCCCCCAGCCCCAGGTGTAGAACATTCCCAGCATTCAGAAGGCCCCTGAAGCCCTTTCCCAGCCAGGCCCCCTGCCCCAAGAGTATCATAACTTCTAATACCTTGGATTATTTCTTTTAATCAACAACATACAACCATGCACTATTTCATAAAATGTGTCGAAATACACTGGCAGGTATAAGACTGGGCACTTACAATTTTGACACTTACCTGTGACTGTGTTATAGGTCAATAAACATTTACCTTTAAAAAGAAGAAAAGGAGAAGAAATATTAAGGTTGAAAGAAAGCCCAGCTTGCCTGCCCCATAAATCCAAAATAACAGGTTAAGTCTATACGCAACAGTGACCCAATCCCATAGCTTCTATGTGCAGCCTCTAGCACATTAGATAGAGTCCAGATTCCAGGAATTTTCATGTTGAAATGTTCTGGCTCGTGTACCTTCTTTTTTTAATGCTGACGTTGCTTCAGGACTCTTTTAATTCACTACAAATAGTAAGAAATAAACATGTTGGTGTCACATCGATTTCCTATTTAGTAACAGAAGAAGCTGAGATGCAATTTTAAGACCTCCAGCACTGACTTTATCAATGGCCTTTAAACTTACTGCAATTTATGAGAAATAGCTCCTCCTTCCCAGACCAGGAGCAAGGACTTTGCGGCCCTTCTAAAGAAATGACTGTATTGGGTAGATAGCAACATAGAAAGAAAGCTGAGATTTCTTAATCTCCTGCCTTCTGGTTATTTAAGAAAATCGGACTGGTAGCCGGAGGCAGTTTTTTAGTTAAGGCAGAGTTTTATAAAAGTAGAATCTCCTAGAGCAGAAATCAGCTCTTTCTTGTAAAGGACTAGAGAATAAAATTTTTAGGCTTTGAGGCAGCTACTCAGCCTTGCTAGGGTATCACGAAAACAGCCACAGACAGCATGTCAGCGAATGGGGTATCTGTGTTCGAGTAAAACTTTATTTACAAAAGTAGGAGACCACCACATTTCGAGAAGGGGCTGTCCTTCGCTGACTCGTGTAGAAGTATTTTTCAGAGTCTGCTTGATGTATGTGTGTAGAGTTTTCAATATTTAATTCCATGTTTTAATTTCTGTAATAATTTTTAACAGAAAGTCAAAACGATTTTGCCATGGTACCTGGAATTTGAAAATATTATCATAGATTAAGACTTTATTTTCTTAAGTATTTCTCAAACTGGCTTTGGGGCCCTGATGACACATTCTTAATGGTCTGTAATTTTTTTTCCCCTTCAAAATTTTTAAAAGTGCCTATCATGGATGTATTAATTTTTAGTCACTGAGTTAAACCTTACAGCCCTGTCTAAACAATGTTATTTTGCTGCCCCCTGCAGTTCTGCTTTAGAATTACTTCAGAGGCCAGAGTTATGGTCATATTTTGATTTTTTTTTTTTTTCCTTTTAAAGCTGATAACGTGATGAGGTTCTGAAGGGGGAGCCCACATCAACAGTGTTTTTGTATCACTGTGGATTTATATTTACAACTCTTCTTTCTAGAAAGGGAGCTAAATACTCTTGATGCCTGTTTCATGTGTTTATATTACTAAACGCTAGTTCTGAATCAGTTTAAAGATACCTAAACTATAAAAAAAGCCAAACAAGAACTTCTTTGTTTCCTTAAAAAAATAATTTTGACTTTCTAACCACAAGTATGATGTACTTTTCTCATTTATCAGGATGTTTCAAGTTGCTTTTACTGTCTTTATCCTTTGATCTCCTGAGAGCCCTTTTGTAAGGCTCATTCCAAAGCTAGAGCAAACAAACACAGGTTACACAGCAAGGCCAGCCCAGCTTTTCACTGCTTTTTGGGGAACTCCAAGTGAAAAACCACCGCCTCAAATTCTCATGGATGTTCTGAGCAAATGTCTGCTGAACTGTGATAGTCACTTCCATTGTTTCCATCCTGAACGTTGTTCTGACATTTGCCCCACTGAGAACTCAGGAAATTTGGAATTTTAGATAAACACTTCTGTTTATTAAGAGCAAACCCAAAAACCATACTTAGTCACTTTTTATGCTTTTAATTTAGAACATCAGAATTCAAGATGTAGGGCTACTAATGGACAAACGATATATAAAGCTTCTACTATCTTATGCATAATGCTGTGTACAGATACATTCAGTGTTAAATTTTACTGCTAACTTTAAGACCTCTGAAATAGGTGTCTAAAATATGTGTATATGATGAACCACAATCTTAATAATCGTATAGTTTTTTTATAAGAATTTTTAAAGTTTATTTAATTTTTTTCATGGGGTGGGCAAAGAGAGAAAGAGAGAGAGGGAGGGAGGGAATCCCAAGCAGGCTCCACGCTGTCTGCGCAGAGCCCAACAGGGGGCTCGCTCTCATGAACTGTGAGACCACGACCTGAGCCATACCAAGAGTCGGATGCTTCACCAACTGAGCCATCCAGGCGCCCCAGTAATCCTATAGTTTTAAAAGACAGGGAAAGAGGTTGCAAATTTCTAACCTGGCTCCTGTCTTTTCCTTTCTAGGTTTTTTAAATAGCTTTGAGGAGTTGCAGGCTGAAGAATGTGGCATCCTCAATGGATGTGAGAATGGCCGCTGTGTGAGGGTGCAGGAAGGTTATACCTGTGACTGTTTTGATGGGTATCACTTGGATATGGCCAAGATGACCTGTGTTGGTAAGGATGATGTGTGCCCTCTCGGAAGTTATTCTTCCCCCCAGGTGCCCTGTGGCCAGATCTCCTATAATCGAGTACCTGTAAGATAGATTTGCAGTTTCAGTTTAGGAAGAGGAGAAAAATTCTGGAGATGGCAGTGATGGTTTCACAACAGTACGAATGTACTTCGAGAGGACAGAACATTCTAGGTAATATGTTTGACTCCTCTAACTTTAGCTTTTGACTCTGCAGCAAATAGTGTTTTCGCCCGGTACCTGACACAAGCATAAGGGAGTGTAGATGTTTTGGGGAAAAAAAATACAACTTTTATGGTAATCATTTTGGAGAATGTTCCTCCCACAACTACCTCTTCCTCTGTGTCTCTCGCATTGCCTTTGCTTCTATTTTTGAACGACTGGTAAGCATACATTAATTCTTCCTCATGTGCCCAGTGCCATCTTCCAGGGCCTGGCCCTTGACTTACAGGGTTTTCCTATTTCTGTGGCTCTTCCATTCCCTCCAGTAGCAACCCCCTTCCCCACTTGAGTTTTGTTTGTCTCTGTCTGCGGTGGGTCTGGAAAATAGGTAACCTGGGTTATTACAGGTGTTTGGAGTGCATTTCTTTCCTGTGGAAAGAAATCTGAGAAGGTAACTTGAGCCTTTACAGGGGCTGCCCCGAAGGCTCTCTGCTCACTTGTTTGCTTCTTTAGTGTATTCCTCTAGACAGATCTGTTATTCTGTACCTGTGGAAAGGAATTTAGAAGTAGAAAAATTCCTCCAGCTTTCTTGAGTTTTGACTATAAGATGTCAAGCTGACAAAATGTTCCTGTTGTGTTAAATACAGGGAAGGAAATTCTAGAGCCTTCCGGATCATCTACCTTTTTCAGATCTAGAAAGTCTTACTTATCTTGCATGTGTTTGCAACCGACGATAATGAGAAAGACTGCACAGTTTACTGGGGTGGGGGTCCGGGGGTGAGGAGAGCGGAGAACAGCCTGGCTGTGTTCGGGCCAGACGCCTTGCTGCCTCAGGTAAGCCATAGGCCACGTTTCCTCTTGGGGTGGTACTGGAACTTCTTCACCTGCATGGTTTGGCTTGTTGCAGATGTAAACGAATGTGATGAGTTGAACAACCGGATGTCTCTCTGCAAGAATGCCAAGTGCATCAACACCGAGGGCTCCTACAAGTGTGTGTGTCTGCCTGGCTACGTGCCTTCGGACAAGCCCAACTACTGCACGCCATTGAGTACCGCCTTGAATTTAGAAAAAGACAGCGACCTGGAGTAAAAGAGGATCTACATAACCTAAGCCCGTATACTCTGCACTGTGTAAAGGAAAAGAGAGAAATGTATTATACTTGAGACATTGCACCTACCCCAGGGTGTCAGAAACACGGAACCATCACAGAATTGCGTCTCCTCGCAAAGAAGAGGAGAGGATCCAGTGTGAGCCTGACTGGTGTGACAGACCAAATGGACATTTCTCTGAAAAACCAGTATATATAGTCTGTTCATATGTAAAATTCAGTGGAAAAGAGGCGGAACAGTGCTGTTATTTTAAACAGAAGGTTGTATTATGATGTTTTTGTTTTTGTTTTTGTTTTTTTACTATTGCTTGATTAAATTTGGCATTTAAATAGTGGTGGAAATATTTTATATAATTTTCATTTTTTGGTTGTGCAGTTCCTTGGCTGCTGTTTTTCTTCAGATTTTTTTTTTCAAGCTCAAGGGCACAAGTCTTTGATAAAATATTGTTAAACTGTATTATAAGTATTGTTACACAGGGTTATGTTATTCCTGTTCTGGAGCATTTTTAAAAATCCAAACTGTCTGTCCTGTGGAGCAGGCAGCAATTTTGTCTCAAAACTTTTCTACACATTTGGAGGAAAATACTTTATATTTACAGTGTATCGTCTGATTTTAATGTCCATTCTTAGCCAAGCTGCTAGTAGGCATCAATTGGATCCTTTCCCTCATTAAAATGGAAGAATTAATGAGCTCATGTTAGTATTGTAATGTGTAAAGTAAGCCCAGCAAAATTTTTTGAAAACTTGATGATCCCAATATATTTACCACTGTATGTTAAAGCAAAATAAATCACCATTTTTTTAGAAAAAAAAAAAAATTCTACCTGGGAGTAACTGTCAATGAGTACCTGTCATATTCCCCCCACCTCATTTATTTTTATGAACGGTTCTCTAGTAGCATAGAGTCTTTCACAGGTTAATTATTATATTTGTTAGATGTTGGTAGGGACTGAATGGCGTCCACCTGCGTAATTCATATGTTGGTGTCCTAACCCCCAGTACCCCAGAATGTGAGTGTCCTTGAAGACGGGGGTCTTTAAAGTGGTAATTAAGGTTAAATGAGGTCTTTGGGGTAACCCTAGCCAATATGACTGGTGTCCTTATAGGAAGAGATAGGACAGGCACACACAGGGGAAAGACCATATGAAGACACGGGGAAAAGACCACCATCTCCAAGCCAAGGAGAAAGGCCTCAGAAGAAATCAACCCTGCAGTACCTTGATCTCAAACTTGTAGCCTCCAGAATGATAAGAAAATTGATTTGCTGTTTAAGTCACCCAGTCTGTGGTACTCTGTTCCGGCAGCCCTGGCAAGTAGGACACAGATCCAGATCACAGCTAGATAACACAGGAACCCTGAAAACAGCTTGCGAGGTTCCAGTCCCTGCTTATACACGTCTGTATGGTTTTGCGATTGTTGAAGTGAGTTTCAGAACCTACTTTTTCTTAAGGAAAGCATCTGAGTTTAAAGAAAAATAACGAACCATGTGTAGGGGTACCCAGCCGAAAATCTCATTTAACATTTTCCTGAAATACAGGCTTTTGGTGTCTAATACCTGCAGTGGGAAGAATGATGGCACATCGAAGATATCCATGTCCTAGTCCCTAGAACCTGTGAACGTTACTGTATGCGGCAAATGGAAATTAAGGTTACAGATGGAAGTAAGGTTGCCAATCAGTGGCCTTAATAGAGAGATAACCCGGGAAGACCCAATGTAATCACGAGAGTGGAAAAGGGAGACAGAAAAGCAGAGTCTGGGGAGAGATGAGAGATGTAGGTGAGAAAGACTTCCCCGCCATGCCCTCTTGGAAGGCAGAAGAAGAGGTGAGGGGGCGTGAGCCGAGGAATGTGGCTTGCCCCTGGAGGCTGGAAAAGGGAAGGTGCCATTCTCCCCTAGAGCCTACAGAAAAGAGCGCAACTCTCTCGACACCTTGATTTCAGGCCAGGATCCACTTCTAACCTACAGAACTGTAAGATAACAAATGTGTGTTGTTGCACACCATGAGATGAGTGGTCATTTGTTGTAGCGGTGATGACGAGCTCGAGCAACACCCAAGCATCATAAAATGGACCTCTCAACATTTTCAACTGATGTTTAGGTATAGGAAAAACTTGCATTTGTATCCCCAAGATGCAACGCAGCATTTTAAATAAAAGGGCTTGTTGGCACAGGTCTTGAATTATATTCCAAATATTAGCATAGTTGGAGTCGTCACGGATGTTTGAAAAGCACAAAGACTATCGATGAAATGGATGTGCTCTGGGATGTTGCTGGCCAGCTGGCCTGCTTGCTTTGAATGCATTTCCACAGTGCTTTCTTTCCAGGTCTGTCTAGCCCTTATTTTTACTAGTTTTGTACACATCGCCCCAAAACATTTTGTTTTTGTAACGTACACTTCTTTTAGCTCCTTTTAGTAGTTACTGCGATTTTACTTTCCGTGCCTATTGTCCTCTAAACCCACAGGTATAGGATGCTGTGGCAGTGGTTCAAATTCATTGGCCATGAAGAGGCAGGCACATAGTACAGTGCGTTTGGATTGTTATACTGGTTATATAATCTGGTATGCTAATACATGTATTTTCCAGCTGCCTGAGCCAGCGTCCACCCACAGAATGAGTCTGTGTACCTGAAACCAACAATAACATTCTATTCTTTTGTCATAAATGTCAAACTCTACTCCAAAAAAACTAGACCTGGCTATCTGATGTAAGCCTATGTCATTGGAAGTTACGTCCTTGCAATCTGCCATGTTCGTCAAAATAAGCACTAAATACAAACCCAGCAAACCAAGCCCTTAAGCATATCGAACGTGTTTTACACAACTCCATCCATATTTTTATTTAAAATTTTTTTATGTGATTAAAAGAATACCGTAATTTAACTTTAGTATTTTCACACACAAAGGACTTTCTTATTCTAAATTGTACTTGAATTTTCCTGGAAAATCTTAATATCTTCGTATTGGCAGAAATGATGAATCTGAGATGCTTAAAAATAAGGCTCATGAACATTTCATTTGGGTCAACAGTGCAAGAAAACAATATGTGTATGTTACGTGTTCCTCCTTGTGGAAACAAACCATCACCATGGCTTTAGGAATTGTTTTAATACCAGCATTAAAATACTATGATTCTAACACTCTCTTCAGCTTTCAAGTAGGAATAACTCATGTATGTACTAGATCATCTATGATTTGTTGCTCAAATCTTTGGTAAGAAGAAGAAAACAATGGCTGTCGTTGATCAGTATCCCAGTGATGGGGAATCAATTCTGAGAAAACTAAAGGGAGGTATCACAGTCTGATACGACAAAAGACACCTCAGGGAAAAGACTTCCTTAACTTAGGATAAAACATTTGTAACCATTACAGGAGTATGAGATTCCTCTCACCAACTTTCCTCTCTCTTTGAGAGCATAGGATGGCCATCACTGGAGGAAGAGCAGTTATCTCCCAAGTCATTTATGAAGAGCATTTTTGTTTTTATCATGATTCTGAGTATAACTAGGACAGGCTTTGCTGTCTTGTTGTGACCAGACACAGAAAATCCAATAGGATACTGGTCATCTGTCTTGATATCCCCCACCCCCAACATATCCACATGCATAAGAATTCACTGAAACCTGCGTACACTCTCTTGTTACTCTCTGAACAGTATTCCTTATGTGTAAGATAGGGACAGTGACACCTGCCCTTATACCCCACAGGAGTGTAGAAGGGATCCAAATACGATCACATTTAAAAAGTTTTATAAGCCAGGATTCATTGTGTGCAGAGGAAGAATGATTCTTCTTTGCTCCGTGCTACTGACCACACTTTAAAACCTTGACACTTCTACACGCTCCTTTGGCTACAGTGAAGAATTAGTCTGGACTCCTTCTTGATTCCCTTCCCGGCTGCTTTCCTCCAAGCCTGAGGCTTCCCTTGGATACACTTTGATTTAGACTCTGCATTTCCCCACAATCTGGACACTCTTGCCTGTTCATTGAAATAATTTCCTGGAAGATGTTGCTGTGATGGAGCATGAGATGGAGCAAAAGATTTTGGAGGGACTAAGAAATGTATATGTAAATTCAGGAGTCATCTAAACCTTCTGGGGCAAAAAGGGCAGGAGATTTTGGAGGCAAGATCAGACTAGGAAGTATTAGAAAGTGGGTGGGAGAGAAGATTGCTGGTCTGAGAACAAAATGGCCTCATCTCCATCAGGTGTTTAAGTGTCATTCAAGACCAATGGTTTTAAGTCTTCAGAGTTCAAGGTTTTCTTGGATCCTCTCATTTTTGGAGAAAAATGGCCACACTGACCCACATAATCTGGAGTACACCTCAGGTTTTATTTTCCAACCTTGTACAGGATCCCGAGACACAGGGACCTAGAAAGGAGGCCCTAACATCAGAGTAGTTTGGCCTTGGTGACTCAGTGGGAAGAGGCCAGAAGCTCTGTCCACCATCATCCAGCCACACTCAGCTGATGGGTAGGCTGTGCCTTGACAGAGTGGCAACCTCAGTCTGGGAGCACGCAACCTGCTTTCCTAGCAAAGGCCATGACATTGAGCTTGAGGACTAAGAAGCTATAGGATAAATAAAGAGTTGACTATAGAAGCAGCCAAATACTTCTTTCCAACTGCCATTCATGATTTTCAACCTCTAGTTCAATGACCTAGCTGGAAGCAAGGGCTGGGGGCTGGGACAGGAGCCCATGGACTCCTTGTAGCTATGGACACTGAATCAAAAATATTGTGGTTTCTACAAATTGGAGAGTCATTAAATGTTCTCCAAAGTCTCCCCAGCCTGGTATGGATGGGGCAAAAACTCACTTCCTGCAGGATATTACTGCTTCCCTCATCATCAGTCTCTGCCTTCTCTTCATTAGTGCTCTAGATCAGCACGGTGCAATGGAACTTTTCGTGAAGTTGGAAATGTTCTATATCTCAGCTGTCCAATGTGACAGCCAATAACCACATGCAGATATTGAGTACTTGATACGTAGCTAGTGTAACTAAGCACCCAAGTTTTTATTTTACCTTTCATTAAATTTAAATAGCAATGTGTGGCTAGTGACTACCATATTGGTCACCACAGCCTGGGTTCTCACCTTTCTTTGGCCCTTCACCTGGGACGCATTCTCTCCCAATCCCTTCCCCCAACCTGTGGTCTATAGTGCACTACTGGGCAGAGAGCTTTTTGTGATAAAGAAAACAATGTCTTTATTCCTACAAGTGCTCTCCAGAGCAGATGTGCAGTCAGTGTTTAAGAAGATCAACAAGGGAATTCACATAACTTGTCTTGTCTTCAGAGATGCCACACACATTTCATTTCTGCCAAATATATAATCAGTCAGTTTTGCCACAGTAGCAGAGAATGGCATGAGGAAGATCACGGAGACATGCCAAGACAGAGAAAACTCCTGTCTAGCTCCTCTGGCCTTCCTTGCCATAACTCCAGGTTTCTCCAAGTGTGATCACCAAGCAGGAACATTGGCATTACCTGGTAACTTGTTAGAAATGAAAATCTTGGGTCTATCTCAGACCTATTGGAACAGAAACTCCGTGGTTGCCACACCTCAATCTGTGTTTTAATAAGCCCTCCAGAAAATCCTGATACATAATAAAGTTTGAGATTGCACCTAAATAACCATTTGTTCATTGGGCAAGAGGTGCTCACTGGGCTCCAGGAATCATGATACTTTTTTCAGGAATGTCCAACCCCTTTAATGCCCTCCTAGGCAGAGGTAATTCTGTAAGATCCTAGTTTAATTCTCTTTTTTCCTATTTCCTTCCCCTATTGTACCAGCCTTTCCTCGGTTGGCTAGCCCAAGCTTTACTCCTCCAGGTGGGCCCAAAATAAATGTTGACTTTCTGAGCACCTTAACCAGTAGATATTTTTATTTACTGAAGGTCTATTGGAGTACAACACTATTTTTTGTATGTTGTACATTTAAACAACAGCCCTTAATCTAAGTACTGAGAGGTCTTGCTGGAGCTGGCTGTTACCAGTTCATGACAGCTAACTGTACATAACGACTCCCAACCACATTGGTGGCTGGGAATTGGTCGTGTTGAGAGTATTTACACAACAGAAATTGGCAAATAGCTGATTATTAAAACATTTGCCAATGCACCACTGAATCATCCTTTCTTACAAAGAAAGGAAACAGGATCAGTGAAGTTGAGTTGGCCACGCTGGCATATGTATGAATTTTAATCTAGATCTTATAAACTCCAAAGCCAGTGTTCTTTTGTTACAGGGCTTTCCTGGTGACACTTGGGTTTCAATTAACTGGGGGCACGCAGCATCCGAATAGGAGAAATAGGCCATGTCTAGAAGGGACCAGGCTCAGAGTACCCTTGCATACAGCAGAGAAAGCTATAGTCTCAAAAGGTAGGACTAGGAGGGGGTCCCTGTGAGGGAAGATGTGTTAATCACATAACAAAGGACACACCTTCAAGGACAGACTTAACAATTTTTCAAATCATTCCCCTTTAAGGCAGTCTTTCATGTTTAGGGTTTTTTTCGGCTCCTTTCTTAGAAAAATCAGCCACACTGCCCCACAAGTTTAAATACCAAGTTTAATACTACCCAAAGCTATCTACACATTCAATGCAATCCCAATCAAAATTGCACCAGCATTCTTCTCAAAACTAGAACAAGCAATCCTAAAATTCATATAGAACCACAAAAGGCCCCGAATAGCCAAAGTAATTTTGAAGAAGAAGACCAAAGCAGGAGACATCACAATCCCAGACTTTAGCCTCTACTACAAAGCTGTAATCATGAAGACAGCATGGTATTGGCACAAAAACAGACACATAGACCAATGGAATAGAATAGAAACCCCAGAGCTAGACCCACAAACGTATGGCCAACTAATCTTTGACAAAGCAGGAAAGAACATCGAATGGAAAAAAGACAGTCTCTTTAACAAATGGTGCTGGGAGAACTGGACAGCAACATGCAGAAGGTTGAAACTAGACCACTTTCTCACACCATTCACAAAAATAAATTCAAAATGGATAAAGGAGCTGAATGTGAGACAGGAAACCATCAAAACCCTAGAGGAGAAAGCAGGAAAAGACCTCTCTGACCTCAGCCGTAGCAATCTCTTACTCGACACATCCCCAAAGGCAAGGGAATTAAAAGCAAAAATGAATTACTGGGACCTTATGAAGATAAAAAGCTTCTGCACAGCAAAGGAAACAACCAACAAAACTAAAAGGCAACCAACGGAATGGGAAAAGATATTTGCAAATGACGTATCAGACAAAGGGCTAGTATCCAAAATCTATAAAGAGCTCACCAAACTCCACACCCGAAAAACAAATAACCCAGTGAAGAAGTGGGCAGAAAACATGAATAGACACTTCTCTAAAGAAGGCATCCGGATGGCCAACAGGCACATGAAAAGATGTTCAACGTCGCTCCTTATCAGGGAAATACAAATCAAAACCACATTCAGATATCACCTCACGCCAGTCAGAGTGGCCAAAATGAACCAATCAGGAGACTCTAGATGCTGGAGAGGATGTGGAGAAACGGGAACCCTCTTGCACTGTTGGTGGGAATGCAAATTGGTGCAGCCGCTCTGGAAAGCAGTGTGGAGGTTCCTCAGAAAATTAAAAATAGACCTACCCTATGACCCAGCAATAGCACTGCTAGGAATTTCCCCAAGGGATACAGGAGTACTGATGCATAGGGGCACTTGTACCCCAATGTTTATAGCAGCACTCTAAACAATAGCCAAATTGTGGAAAGAGCCCAAATGTCCATCAACTGATGAATGGATAAAGAAATTGTGGTTTATATACACAATGGAGTACTACGTGGCAATGAGAAAGAATGAAATATGGCCTTTTGTAGCAACGTGGATGGAACTGGAGAGTGTGATGCTAAGTGAAATAAGCCATACAGAGAAAGACAGATACCATATGGTTTCACTCTTATGTGGATCTTGAGAAACTTAACAGAAACCCATGGGGGAGGGGAAGGAAAAAAAAAAAAAAAGAGGTTAGAGTGGGAGAGAGCCAAAGCATAAGAGACTGTTAAAAACTGAGAACAAACTGAGGGTTGATGGGGGGTGGGAGGGAGGGGAGGGTGGGTGATGGGTATTGAGGAGGGCACCTTTTGGGATGAGCACTGGGTGTTGTATGGAAACCAATTTGACAATAAATTTCATATATTGAAAAAATAAATAAATAAATAAATACCAAGTTTAACTGGGGATTTATTCTCCCACCCTCACCAGAATCTTGAGACACAGACAGGGATTTTGATAGGGATTGAATTGAACATGTAGATCAATTTAGAGAGCAATGTCATTTTAACAGTATTATGTACATGAACTTGAGATGTCTTTCCATTTATTAAGGCCTTCGATTTCTTTCAACGGGGTAGTATAGTTTTCAAAATAGAAAAGTTACATTATTTTGTTAAACTTAAGTAATTTCTTCTTTTTGATGCTACTATAAATGGAAGGTTTTTTATTTTAATTTTTTAATGTTTATTTATTTTTGGAAAACAGAGAGTACAAGCAGGGGAGGGGCGGAGAGAGAGGGAGACACAGAATCTGAAGCAGGCTCCAGGCTCTGAGCTGTCAGCACAGAGCCCAACGTGGGGCTCGAACCCACGAAGTGTGGGGTCATGACCTGGGCCAAAGTTGGACACCCAACCGATGGAGCCACCCAGGTGCCCCCGTGTTTTCTTAATTTCAATTTCAGTTTACTTATTACTACTATAATAATTGTAATGTGTTTTGTATATTGATCTTATATCCTGCAATCTTGCTGAGCTCATTTATGAATTCTAATAGTTTTCATTGAATTTCTTAGGATTTTCTATATGCAAGATTATGCCATCCACAAATAGTTTTAGTTCTTCCTTTCCAATCTAGATACCTTTTGTTTCATTTTCCTCCTTAATTGCCCTAGTTAGGACCTCCTTTACAATGTTAACTAGAAGTGCCAAGAACAGACATCTTTGTGCTGTTCCTGATTCTTAGGGGGGAAAGTATTCCCTCTTTCAACATTGTCTGACTGATTGATTGCTTGATTGATTGATTTTTCAACATTAAGTCTGATTTAACTGAAGGTTTCCATAGATGTCTTTTATCAGGTTGTGGAAGTTCCCTTCTATTCCTTGTTTTTTAAGGTTTTTATTACAAAGGCATGTTGAACTTTGTGAAATGCTTCTTTTGTGTCCATTGAGATGATCATGTGTTTTTTGTCTTCCACTAATCTGAAGTATTACATTAATTGATTCTCAGATGTGAAACCAATCTTGAATTCCTAAGATAAATCCCATTTGGTTATTGTACATAATCCTTTTCTGTATGTTGCTGGATCCAATTTGCCAGTACTTTGTTGAGGATTTTTGTGTCTATGTTCATGAGAAATGCTGATCTGTAGTTTTCTTTTAATGTCTTTGTCTGCTTTTGGTATCAAGTAGTAATGGCTTCAGAGAGTAAGTTGGGAAGTATTTCCTTGTCTCTTATTTTTAAAAGAGTTTGTGAAGAATTGGCTTCAATTCTTCCTTAAATGGTTGATAGAATTCATTAAATTGCTCCTGGGCTCTTTTCTGGGGGAAACTAATTCAGTCTCTTTACTTGTTATAGGTCCATCCAGCTCTTAAAAAGAGAAGACCTTTTCTTTTGTTGGTATGTACTCACCCTGGAGGCACAATGCCAACAGCCAAACCTAACTAATCAGTAGTGTCCTTAGGAGCCAGGGCAATATAGAACTGAGACCTGGGAAGGGCCAGGCAGGGCCTCAAAGCAACTGCTGGGTCCCTCAGTTGTCCTCTTCTCAACCATAGGTGACAGTGGATCTGGCGTCCTTTGGGCCCTGTGCCCAGAGTGACTCAGCTCTGGAGCTTTCTACCCTTCATTTCTGCCCTGATGGGCACCCAGGGATACAGCCTCAGCTTGCTTCTCCTTGTGGCGGTCTCTCCTTGGGAATATCATTGGAATCACCCTAGTTACCTGGCCTGCATTGTCCTTCTGGCCTTTGTCCACTCAACAACACTGGATGGTTTTCTCCAGGCCAACCCACAGAGCAGTGCTTTCCCCTTGGAGGCTCTCTTGTTTTCCCCAGTGTCATGGAATCCCCTCTGAAAGCTGAATCCCTCACAAGCTTTTCTTTAGCCTTCATCCCCTTGCTCTCCTAGCACGTTTATGGGAAATGCCAGGTTCATGCATGTGTTTGTAAGAGGCCCTCGATTTCTGCCCTCGTTTTATAAGTGAGAACTCTTCCCACAAGAAGCAGATCACCTACCCTGACCAGAGCCCCACAGTCCTGGGACTGGGATTTGCATGGCCCTACCCCCAGCAGGGTTCATTAATCACTCCTTTCTGGGCCACCTCCTTCTGGTCTTCTTTTTCAAACACCAAAGCTACTATTCATTGATTATTACTTCTTCTGTGGCAAGCCTGTCATCTAATGTTCATGGGAACTGTACTTCATCTCCATGTTTATAGAATTTGGGAGATTAAGGACCTTGCTTAGGGTTTCATAAGGAATAATACCCAGGGATTGACTGAGTTCCCAGCCCATACTTCTACCCACTATGCCTGAATTTCTCATTGCTTAGGAAGAAAATACACACTTTTCTGTTTACAATAGAAAATAAAAATGAGTGGAGAGGAGATTCTCCTGTAGAGTCTCTCAGGGCAAACCCTTTATCAGACTCCTGGTTACTTAGCATAGTGAGTCCCAGGTCACAGAGTCTGAAACAGAAGGTCGGTCTCAGGTACATGAACCTCATCCCTTTCATTCATTCACTCATTCATTCATTCACTCACTCAGTGAAGATTGACTGAATATTAATATGTGCTGGGAAGCATAGTAGGTGCTAGGACCCAGCAGTGATCTATAAACACCATTTCTGTCCTCATGGACCTTCCATTGTAGTGAAGGGACAGTATCAACTCTAATGTTATTTTAATAAAAACTCTGAAGATAGATGGAGGATTGTGGAGGAAGGCTATGGTATGTGACGTCAGGGAAAGCATCTCTGGGGATAATATTGGAGCAAAGGCCGCAGTGAAGTGAGGGTATGAAAGGCCTGCAGATTTCTGGGGAAGGAGTTCCTCTGTAGTAGAGGAGGTACCAAGACCTTGGGGTGGGAGCGTCTGGGGAACTTTAGGACCAGTGAGGCCAGTGTGGCTACAGTGGAAGGAACACCAGGGAGAGCAGTAGGTGATGCCTTCAGAAGTCAAAGGGAAGCCATATCCTGTGAGGATTGTTGGCCAGAGTGAGAAAGTTTTTCTACCTCCTAAGATCGTTGTAAAGTTTTCTTTCAATCTTTAGGCATCTCAGCTTTTCCGTCCATTCCCAGACTCAACGATTCTTGGACAATGAATAAGCAAACTATTTGTAAGCAGACTTGTCTCTTCCTCTCCATAGGGATTATCCTCCCTGGTTCCTTCCCTTGTGGCCTTAATTACTATTCTGAGCTCTAAAAATCCCCAGAGCCTCCCCGGGCGCCTACAAAATAGGATGTCACGTTGCTCCTCGGCCCCAGGTGGGATGTCCTGCTCTTGGAAGAGAAATAGTCCTCTCCTCTCACCACCTGGAAGACCAAAGACCAAAAACAAAAAGGATAATGAGACCCTCATAAGGAAATAGGAGGTGGGCATTGAGAAATGCTCACTTGAGCTCCTTTTCTATAAAATGGAGAATTTCCTAACAGGTGGAATCCTGGGGATGCTGTGTGCTCATCAAGGTGCACCCTGCTCCCACATGTGAGCAGGGAGCAGAAGGGAAAACAGTTCAAAAGGGGAAATGGTTTGCACAGAACTTTCCCGTGTAGGACAATTGGATAGGCACTAAGTAGCCGCTGTTAAGATTTTAATGGCCAAAGGGAGTTGCCGTTAGCTCATTTATTCAGTGAACATTTGCTAAATGCTTATTTTGTACCAGGCATTGTGCTTGACCCTGGGAATATGGAGAAGAACAACTTGTAGTGTTTGATGCCACAGCTAGCTCAGAAGAGAGATGCAAGCCCAGCTAACCGTGCTCCGATGAGGTGAGTAATCCCGTGGAAACTGGAACTCAGTGTTATGGGAACAAGGAGCAACCAGTTACCTCTGCCTGGCGGGGGTGTATGGGGAGTGGGAGAAGAGCTGGAATAGAAGCCTTAGGGAGAAGAAGAAATAAATGGAATTTTATTGGTCTTAAATGTCACTAGGGGAAAAGAAAAAGAAAGCTATAACTCAGCCACGTCACTGTCCCTTCCTGTTTGTCACAGAACATGCATCTGGTCTTATGGAAAGAGCACTAGATACGGTGTCTTAGAACACCTGCCTGTGTCCACAGCCGGCCTTAAGGCCCCAAACGAGTCTGTCTCTTTCTCTTCTAACTTTGTTTTTACATCAGTAAAGTGAACTCTGAGCTCCCTACCACATCAAAAATTGTTTATTTAATTCTTCGATTTCCATTTTGTCACAATGGCTTCTCTTTCTCAGCCAGATCCTGTTAACTGTGATTACATAAATGATTCACCCTTAGAATGGCTTATCAAAGCTATTTGGGGGCATATCCAATCTCTGGAAGAATCTCTGAAAAGCTGGGTGTTCCTACGTTTCCCTAAATTCATGAGAACATGTGGTAACTGCTCTAACTGTAGACGGGCTTCCTGCAAGTTAGAGCTTCAACATTTGAATAGACTTCATGTCTATTCATGTGAAAAGGATCGATTAGATTCTAGAAACGCTGGCATTATGACAAGACATTTAAAATTACATTTGCCTATGTGAAGCAGGAGGAGCCGCTTTGAATTCAATTTTAAATGCCTTAAATTTCTAAATGATTTTAGAAGATTTAAAGTTTTAACATTTGCACAAATTTTTCACTGTTGATAGCTTAGGAATATGAGAGATACAATTAAAAATCTGGATCAGGAGCTGCAAGACGTCATTTAAAAGATAAAACAGGGGCACCTGGGTAGCTCAGTTGGTTAAGCCGTTAAGCGTCCGACTTTGGCTCAGGTCATGATCTCCTGGTTGGTGAGTTCTAGCCCCGCCTGGGGCTGTGTGCTGTCAGCTCAGAGCCTGGAGCCTGCTTCAGATTCTGCCTCTCCCTCTCTCTTTGCCCCTCTCCTGCTCACGCTCTCTCTCTCTTTCTCAAAAATAAACATTAAAATATTTCTTTAATTAAAAAACATTTTTAAAGAAAAGTTAAAACATAAAAATGTTTGCAGCTACAAGGTCAAGTTTTCAGTGAAGCTTTAAAAATACTTGATTAGGAAGTAGCAGGAAAATTCTTCAATATTTAATATTGTGCTTGCTATTCCCTATTTTATTTTTCTTAAAATGATTAGATAACATAAAGAAATTTTGATTAATTTTTTCATCAAGCTCTACCTAGAAGCCTCACATCTCCTCCCTTTTACCCCAGGATGCCAAATGAATCATATGAAATAAGCATTTTGCAACATTTGAAAAGCACTGGGAAGCATTATTTCAGGGTGTATCCCTCTGGGTGGAACTGATTTTTTTTTAATTTATTGTAATGTTTATTTATTTTTGAGAGAGACAGAGCCCCATCGAGGGAGGGGCAGAGAGAGAGGGAGACACAGAATTAGAAGCAGCTCCAGGCTCTGAGCTGTCAGCATGGAGCCCGACACGGGGCTCAAACCCACAGACTGTGAGATCATGACCTGAGCTGAAGTTGGATGCTCAACTGACTAAGCCACCCAGGTACCCCTGGAACTGATTGTTTTATTTAATACTCATCCTTTCCCCCACTGATCTGCACAGGTAGCTCTGTCATAGATCAAGTCTCTTCCTACACAGGGGTCTATCTCTGAGCTCCCTGCTCAATTCCATCACTTCTGATCTCTCTCTGCATCAGTATCACACTCTTCATTATTATTAGCCTTTTCTTAATCCTTCATGTCTGATATCAGGTACATTCTTCCACATTTCTTTTTTGGGAATATATTCACCTTTTGGGGGGGGATATATTCACCTTTTTTTAAGAAAACAGTAGCCTTTATTTTTTGAGCAGCTTCACATTTATTGAAAAATTGAGGGAAAGGTTGGAAAGTTCCCATAATACAACCCAACTTCCACCCCTACCCCGGAGTTTCCCCTTTAACACCTAGCATTAGTGTAATACATTTGTTACAGTTGATGAGCCACTGTTGACACATTAAGTCACTTAGTTTCATTAGAGTATCCCCTTTGTGTTATGCTTCCTAGGAGTTTCGACCAATGTATGATGACTTGTATCCTCTATTACAGTATCATGCAGAATAGTTTCACTGCCCTAAAACCCCACTCTCCACGTATCCATCCCTCTCTCTTTTCCCCTTAAAACCCTTGGAAACCACTGATCTTTCTACTATCTCTGTAGTGTTGCCTTTTCCAGAGTGTCTAGTTGGAATCATACAGTGTGTAGACTTTTAAGATTGGCTTCTTTCACTTACTAACACGCATTTAAGTTTTGTGGCTTGGCAACTTATTTCTTTTTAGTGCTGAATAATATTCCATTTTATGGGTACACCACAGTTTGTTTATCCATTCACTTACTGAAGGATATCTTGATTGCTTCCAGGTTTTGCCAGCTATGAATAAAATTTCTGTAAACATTCTTATAAAGGTTTTTGGATAGATAGTAAGTTTTCAACTCATGTGGGTGAACATTTATCTGATTTCTCTTAAGAAGTGCAATTACTAGATTATATAGTAACAATGTTTAATTTTGTAGGAAACTGCCAAACTGTCTTCCAAAGTGGCTATACTATTTTGTATTCCCACCAGCAGTGAACGAGAGTTCCTGCTGTTCCACATTCTTGCCACAATAAGGTATTGTCAGTGTTTGGGATTTTCCACATCCCAACAGGTGTGCAGTGGTATTTTGTTGTTTTATTTTGCAATTCTCTGATACATATGTTATTGACCATTTTTTTCATATGCTTATTTGTGATCGATATATCTTCCTATGTATTCTTCTTTAGAATTTTTATCCATTTTATGGGGCGCCTGGGTGGCGCAGTCGGTTAAGCGTCCGACTTCAGCCAGGTCACGATCTCGCGGTCCGTGAGTTCGAGCCCCGCGTCAGGCTCTGGGCTGATGGCTCAGAGCCTGGAGCCTGTTTCCGATTCTGTGTCTCCCTCTCTCTCTGCCCCTCCCCCGTTCATGCTCTGTCTCTCTCTGTCCCAAAAATAAATAAACGTTGAAAAAAAAAAGAATTTTTATCCATTTTTAATTGGGTTGGTTATTTTTTTATTGTTTGCTTTAAAGATTTCTTTGTATGTGTGTATATATATACATATATATATATACATATATATGTATACATACATATATGCATATATATGTGTATATATATACATACATACAAAGAAATCTTATATATAAATGTATATAATATTACATTATTATATATTATATTATGTATATATTATTATATATAATGATGTTTATTTTGAGAGAGAGAGTGTATGAGCAGAAGAAAGAGAGAGAGAGAGAGAGAGAGAGAGAGAGAATCCCAAGCAGGCTCCATGCTGTCAGCTCAGAGCCTGATGTGGGGCTCTGGGATCATGACTTGAGATGAAATCAAAAGTCAGATGCTTAACCTACTGAGCCACCGAGGCACCCCTGTATATTTTGGATATGTGTTGTCAAAGATTTGCTCCCAGTCTGTAGCTTTCTTTTTATTCTCTTAAAATCATTTTGTCAAGTTAAAACAAAAACAAAAACACATTGTTAGGATTTTAATTTAGAATTACATTGATTCTATAGATCATTTTGGGGAGAAATGGCAGCTTTACTGTATTGAATCTTCTGGTCCATGACATTTATTTATATTCTTTTTAATGTCTGTCAATAAAATTGTATAATTTCCTTCATTCAGGCTTTACAAACATTTTGGTAGATTTTCCTTAAGTATCTTATTTTTTGTTGGTATTTTCTGGAAATGTTCTATTTTTTAAAAGTTTATGTTTAGTAGTTTGTTTCTGATGTCTAGAAATATAGTTGACTTTTATATATTGATGACAACCTTGCTAAATTGTCTTCTTAATTCAAACAATTGATCCTTAGATTATTTTAGGATTTTCTTGAATCTTCTACAAATAATTATTGTTTTGTTTCTTCCTTTCCAGTCTATATTTTTAATTTTCTTGTCTGAATGGTGATGGTGATAGCAGGCATCCTGGGTTTTAAGAAAATCTTTTTATTGTTGCCATATTAAATATGATACTTATGATACTTAAGTGTTTTTGTTATTTTTTAAACTATTTTTTTAAAGTTTATTTATTTGTTTTGAGAGAGAGAGAGAGCCCACAAGCAGGGAAGGGGCAGAGAGAGAGCGAGAGAGAGAGGATCCCAAGCAGACTCTGCACTGTCAGTGTGGAGCCAGACGCTGGACTTGAACTAACAAATTGTGAGATCATGACCTGAGCTGAAATCAGGAGTCAGACTCTTAACAGACTGAGCCACCCAGGTGCCCACTTATTATTATTTTTTTTTAAGTTTTTTATTTAGTTAAGCATTCTCCAAACCCAGCATGGGGCTTGAACTCTTGACCCCTAGGTGAAAAATCACAAGCTCTTCTGACTGAGCCAGCCAGGCACCCCAATGCTAAAGTGTCTTTATGTATGCTTTTATCTGCTGAAGGATATTCCTTCCTGTTCCTGATTTGCTAGTGGGCCTAATATGAAAATAAATATTGAATTTTATTGAATTATTTGCAGCTAAAGACAAATTGTTTAGTTTTGTTGCCTGCAGAAATCTCATGTAACTCAAGAGTAAACCTCTAAGCTGAAATATGCCTGAAATGGCCTCTGTTGGGGTGGAATACTCAGTGCATCATCCAAGAAACCCAGGTCACTTAGGATTATTAAAAAAAAAAAAAGTTCATTGATTGATTGAGATAAAATCTTTGATTATCCCCCCTTTAAGCAGGCAGTTAGCCAATTACTGGAAATCATAACTTCTCTTAAACAGTACACAACTTCAAGCGCATTCCTTGGTACAAAATTAAAACCACAAGTATATTGTATTTCCAGAAGGTTTGTCTAGGAAATATTTGGTTCAAAGGCATAGAACAGCCAAATGCAGTACCCTCAAATTTAGAAAGCACAGTTATTTTATCTGCTCTGGCAGGATATATCCCTCCTACCCCACCCACCAGTGTACCCATATTAAAGACGCAAGTCCCAACAATGTGGAGAGAGGGTAAGGAATAGAAAACAGGAAGACAGTGCCAATTATGAGATCCCCTAGTGATAGAGCATAGTGTCACCCAACATCAAAGCAAAGTGAATGTTATCTGTGAGCCATTGGAGGCATTGTTATAATCTTAGAATCAGATTTGTTTGTATTAGAATCCTTTCATTTTCTTTTTGTTGTTTACTGTATGCTACATTCACTGAAATAGTAGCTTCACTCTTTGTATGAGTATAAAATAGGTATTCCTTCACATTTATTTCCTTGTTAGGTTTATACCAAGTTTTTCCTGACTCCTTTGGCTACTGTATAGGAAATTGTTCTTAGGCATTTTGTTTTGCTAGTTGATTTGCATTAGTTTTTGTAAAACATATTCGGCATCATTTCACGTTGTGACTTACTTTTGGCTTCCGGGATTCATCGGAAGTGGTGTTGATATTAATTTATACAGTATTCCGTGTGGGATGTGGGATTTCATTTACCAGTAAATTTGTTTTGTTTTGTAGCCTACTTGGTACCAAAAGTCACTAATGTGTTTCTTTTTAACCATCTGATTTTTTTTTCAGGATTAGTAGAATATTATTGTATAACTATAACCAATGATTTTCATCTGGTCTCCTGTATATAGCATACTGTATCTACAGAACCACATTAAAATCTCTTTAAAACAAGTGAAATGAGGGGGTGGCTGGGTGGCTCCATCAGTTAAGCTGTGCTGACAGCTCAGAGCCCGGAGCCTCATTCAGATCCTGTGGCTCCTTCTCTCTCTCTCCCCTCCCCTGCTTGTGCTCTGTCTCGCTCTCAAAAATGAATAAACATTAAACAGACTGTCTTTAAAAAACAAACAAACACGTGAGATGAAAACTATTTCAATTTTTTCCTCTATATTTCCCTCCAAAATTTGCTTGTAAAATTGGCCTCTTAGCTACCAGTGAATACAATATTCATTGACATTTCATTGGATGCCAGCTTTGTGCTTTGGTCTTCATATCCTTATGAACGGTTTAAGCAGAGCTTGTACAGCATTCTCAGGAAATGTTTTTTTGGTCTGGGCCAGTCCTGGGAAGCCAGTTGCTGAAGCCAGGGGGCACAAGCAAAAACCCTGTGGTCTCCTGATCCCCTGCCCATCAGCACCTCTACAATGGACAATGAACCTACAGGGGAAAGGAAACAGAAATCTGGGTAGTGTTTGTTTTCAGTGTCAGGGAATGACATCACTGCCAGAGATTATGACAAGATTATTGGAGAAGCTGGTGGGTGGGCTTGGATTTACAGCACAGAAAGGTCAGACCTTGGTTAACAGGCCACATCATTAGAGCACAGAGAACACTATATGTATGTTTTAAAAGTAGGAAATATTAACACTTTTATGAGCTTCATGTGAACTTGGTAATGTGTGTCAAGGCCAAAAAGTGTGCTTTCTATAAAATTTACATGATGTGCTAGGGCCAATTTTTTCTTTTATTCTAAATCATGATAATAATATTCTCCCCGCCACCCTCCACCGCCCCCCCCCAGTGGGTTGGCCCAGGCTCTTCCTTGGTTAAAATCAGTGAGTTGGGGTTTGGCCAGTTTTTTCTTTTGTTTCCACGGACTCTAAACAGTCTGTCATTCCTGGATCTCACAATTTTAAGAGCACAGGTAACAAATGACTTGGAAACGTCTAGTATGGACTAAAAGGTGAATCAGTGATGATCACTCTCCATAAGGGTCTGTATACAGGGTGGGCTAGGGAGAACAGGGCAGGGGCTTGGTGTATCATCAAGGCGAGGGCTCTGGAGCACCTGGGTGACTCTTTGAGTTAAACGTCCAACTCTCGACATTGGCTGAGGTTCATGAGATTGAGCCCCAGGTCCGACTCTCCACTGACAGTGCAGAGCCTGCTTGGGATTCTCTCTCTCCCTCTCTCCCACTTGCTCTCTCTCTCTCTCTCTCTCTCTCTCAACATAAATAAATAAACATTAAAAAATGTAAAAATACGAGGGCTTTAATGAGCCAGATTCTCCCCACATTGAGTATATTCTCAAAGTAAACTGGTTGTTAAGGAAGCCTCTGATCTTCTTCAGGACCGCAAGAGACCAACTGAAGTTATTACTTGAAAGCAGGAAAACGTAATACGATTTTCATGGCAAGCTGGCACTATTGGTTAATTCCTATGCTAGAATGAATGGCATTTGGGACTTTGTGCAAAACAGAGATTAACCATGGGTTTAGTCCCATATTTGTCTGAGATACCACCACTGGATGGCAGTAAAAATCCTTGGATTTCTCTCTATTCTTTTTCTTTCTTTTCTTTGTTCTTTTCTTTCTTTTTTCCCCCTTCTCATTAACTAGTCCTGCATGTCCACTTAAAAATGCCATGCTTTTAGAATTAACTTTTGCCAGAACACCTTAATGTGAAATGGCTATGACATGTTGTGCTCAAGTTCAAGGTGAAAAAAAAAAAAAGAAGGAAAAACAATTATGTGTATTGTGATCAAAACAGGGTAAGAAAATTTGTATGACCACAAAGTCGGGCAATTTCCCCCATTAGTTAAGGTCAATATTTAGTCATTATGTCATTTTAAAATCAAATTAGGTCCAAAGTGATGAGATATTGATTATACAGAGTCTCATGGGGACTTCAGACTTCTAAATACTAGGGAGAATGATGGTCTCAAAATAAAGATACAGGAGTTATCTTTCCACTGTTTACCTTCAGAATTAAATGAAAGGTTATATAGTCCCCAGAGTGGGCTTTCAAAAGAGGACTCACAGAGACACATCTACAGATTAGGGCTGAGTGTTGGGAATATAACAGCACCCACTATGGACAAGGCCCCTGCTTCCATGGAGCTTAGATGTTCCCTGACTTATCTGGTTGTCCAACCTACAATCTGAAAGGCACCCTTCCCTCCCCCGCACCCCATCCCCCACAGTCAGTCATTAGCAGGTATTATTAAACTTTTTTTTTAAGGTTTGTTTATTTTTGAAAGAGAGACAGACAGAGTGTGAGCAGGCGAGGGGTAGAGAGGGAGGGAGACACAGAATCCAAAGCAGACTCCAGGCTCCGAGCTGTCAGCAGAGAGCCCATGGCGAGGCTCAAATTCACTAACTGTGAGATCATGACCTGAGCCAAAGTCAGAGGCCCAACCACATGAGCCACCCAGGCGCCCCAGTAGCAGGTGTTATTGATTCCACATCCTACCTATCTCTGGATTGCCTCTACTTCCCATCTCTGTCATTTGCACTGCTATGGTCTAAGCCATCTCCCCGTCTTCACCGTCCATCCTGACTGGTCTGCCTGTTCCTATGCTCGCCACCCTGCAATCATTCTCTGCCTGGTAGCCAGAGAGATGTTTCAAAAGTATAAACCTGATCAAGTCAGTCCCCTGCTGAAAACCATTCAGACCTGACTTTGTCTTCCAGTTAAATCTCCACGTGTCCTCCGCTGACCTCCTCAGGCCCACCTCATGCCATCTCCAGTCAGCAGTTACCTGCTCCCACTTATTTTAATTCCATGATGGTAACTCCCTCTTTCTTTCTTTAGGACTTTCCCATGGCCTGTTCTTCTTGCTTGGAATACTCCCTCCTTCTTATCAATACTTCTTCATCTAAGTGGTCCTTCAGGTGTCAGCTGTCACTTTTCTAAGGATACCTTCCTTGACCCAGCTAACTAGGTTAGGCCCTCTTTGCATGTTTTCTTTTGATACTCTGTACTTCCTCTCTCATTAACACTCATCACATTTTATTTTATTGAAATTATTTGTTTCATGTTGACCTTTCCCATGATGGTAATGGTTCTAAACCCTGGGGAGTTAGAACAACAATAACCGAAAAACAAACAAAACAAAAAACAAAAACAAAAACAAAAAAACTGAAACCACTAATACCAATACCCTACCAAGCAAATCAACTACTAGGACTTGGGTAAGGTCTGGTCATCCTATTTTTGTAACTTTTCATTTTGATATAAAACAAACTTACAGAAAAGAAGGATATAAATAACTCCCCTGTATTTTCTACCCACATTTCCCAATGTTACATTTTACCCTGTTTTCTTTAATCTTTAACTCTCTCCGACCTTCCACCTCTTCATGTACAATTTTTTCTAAATTATTTCAAATTAAGTCATAAATCTTATATCTTTACCCCTATTTACTTCAGTGTGTTTCCTAAGAGCAAGGACATTATCTTACATAAACTCAGTATGTGGTCAAAGCTCAGGAGATTTAACATTGACACAGTCCTGTTATCAAAGGAGTTCATATTCACATTTCATCAGGTATCTCAATGATGTTGTTGAAGGATGGGTATCCCAGGAAACAGACTCTGGGATGGAGAGTAGCGTGCAGGAATTTTACAGCGAGTGCTCTTAGGATCAACAGTATAGAAGGGAAGAGAAGGAAGCAGTCAATATTGGAGAGAGGAAGAAACTGATGCAGTCTCAAAAAAGACTAGGCCAGCTTTGGGAAGCCCTGAAGCTCTGCTGAGCTCTCAGTGTTGTCCTGAGATAAGATGAGGGATCTGACTTAGTAATACACTGACTAATACATAGTAATACACTGAACAGTTAATGGATCTGAGCCGCTCTGGGGAAGGAGGCATGTCTTTGCACAAGGCAGAACTCTCCAGCCTAGGGTCATTTCTGAGGACTGTCAGCCAATCACACTCTCAGTGGGTGAAGGAATAAGCCCTTCGTTTCAGTCTTAAAGCAGTCAGAATGGCACATCACAGCTTCTGCCCTCATCTACCATTTGTGCTACTTTGACCCAACCCTCCCTGTCAATTCTGGAAAGAGTTCCTCCAGGATCCTGTTGGACCTCTTTTCCTAGAAGAAACAGATAAGAAGGTTAGCAGGGTAAATGGCAGCCCCAGGTAGAAGCAGTTGGAGCCCAAACAACTGGGGCTACAATCGCTCTCCACCGTCTACCACCAATTCTAGATTGCCTCCTTCTCAGCCACCATCCTTGCTGAGTAGATGGCTTGCTTACTTGTTGGCCTCTGAGCTCCTGATCTCCATGCCCTTCTTCAGCACAAATGTTGTGTTTGTCCATTTATCATCAAGATGAGCAAGGCAATATCAAGAGGCATCCCATTGGATCACCAGGATGCCATCGTTTTCTTCTCTGTCCCATCATGTAACAGCAACCCTCCTCCTTCTGATGATCAGGATCCTCACTGCAAGCTGGCCTGTGGGTGGCAGATTCAGAATCCCATGTGAATGTCTGTTTCGTTGGACCTGCCAGGGTTACAAGTTTCGTTTCCCAGGAAGCCGACTCTGAGATGGAGATCGGCATACAGGAACTAGGTTAGGGAGTGTTCTTGGGACCAGTGCCTATGGAAGGGAAGGGAAGGAAGCAGAACTGGGCAGAAGAAGAAAGTGAGTCATAATGCAGTCTCAACAGACTCGCTATCTCATTATGATCTTGTAAAGTTCTGTTTTTAAAAGTTTTCATTAAAACTAACATCAGTGACATCAGGTGGCATGATGTGCGGCTCGCATATCAGTTTCTTTGCTGCCCTGCCTGGAGAATGAAGTATCGGGTAAAATCACGGAGAGGAGCATCCCTGTCAAGGTCCAAAAGTCTTCCTTTATTTCCTCTGCAGGAATACCTTTCATTCTTCTGACTTCAGTGGTTACACTTCAACAGTTTTCCCAGAAATCATTGCTTTTATTTATGAAATCATTTATCATTGGGTTAGTCTTTGGTAGGATTTTTCTTTAAAAAGCCTCAGGGAAAGCAGTTCCTCGGGAATGTAACCATCAAAAAAAAAAAAAATAGAATCTAACAAATCCCATAAGCTGAGACATGTTACAAACATTTGCACTTTCACCCAAATGCATGGCCAATACTAAGGAATCTGTTTTAATATTTGTTTCTTCATATCTTCAGCAGTGTTTTCTATGTGACTTTCCAGAAAATTTGCTGACAAAGGAATGCCTTTTAGTTTGTTAGTCTTTTGTTTTACAATTATTTCAGCCTTTTTTTTTTCTTAAACTCCTACAGGATGAACCAGGGACCCTGAGGGTTTGTGGCTTTTTTGTTCCTCATTACAAAGTGAAAAACCTCAAAAGAAGCTTCTTTAGAAAAGCAATTATCTGTATATTTTGTGAGCTTTGTCAAGAACTGGGTTTGTGCCACATTATTTTATTTTTTATTTTTGCAATTCTGTGAAAAGCCTTAATGATTTTAAGATTTAATATAATGTTAATTATATATCCGAGTTCCAAATTACTTTCAACGTCTCTGAAAAACTAAAGTTTGTCTTCCTGTTCTGGATGCTTAGCTTTTAATTGTCTTGCTCGTCACCAAACTTCCTATTATTACTCGGTATCTCAAGACATAATATGCTAGCCAGTTAACAGAGAGTTTTACCATTAATGGCAGTGGGTGTGAATCCGTATTTCAAATGGCCTTCTTGATAGTTTTGTAATTGAAGGCGTTATTTACCCATAGTGTGGCTGATGAAGTCTTTGTAGTCAGAGTAGACGGGTTTGCTCTGCCATTTTCTTTACATTTATTTTGATTTTATCTTTCTTTCGCCTGCAGGAATCTTTTTAAAACATTTTTCTCCTTAGGTAAAATGAGATAATTTCTAAAATCTTTCTGGGCACACATTAATGGAAATGTCTGAAGACATTCTAGAAGCAATCAATTGACTAAGCCAGCATGGGCTTCCCTTTGGAACTTTTTCCTCCATAGAATATTTTAAAACCACAGAGGCTGGGGAACTGTAATTATAGCAATTAGCTTATCCTGATTGACATAACATCAGTAACAAGTTTGAAGAGTATGAGCTCCTGTTAAGTTGGAGCTCCCCTTTCTGAACTTGTGCAAGTAGTTGTTTTGGACGATGCATTTACGTTGGCTCCAATTAACTTCACCTCTCCCATTTGTCCCTTTACTTTAGCCTGTCAAGATCTTTTGAGATTCTGGTTCTGTCATCCAGTATGATTGCTGTCTCTTTCAAGTTTGCATACCCTCTACATCTTTAGTCAAGGCCTTAACACAAATTTTAAGAAGGATATCTCTTTAAGACAAAACCAAAACAAAACAATAAAACAACTTCCTTTTGCTCCCGTTGCTCAGCCCCTCTTGGGGCTGACAATGGCAGGATGGGTTAGTCTGTAGTCTCCACAGGGTTTCCTGCCAGGGGACTTCTGCACTTCAGAATCAGGCAAAAATCAAACAGCGCATAGAGTACTTTGTTCTCATAGGCCTCCTGCAGATAAGAGCTGGAGATCTTGAGATTTCTCTCTCCCCATGTTCCTAATCACCAGTCCTGATCCCATTTTATCACTTGCTCATGACTCCCTTCTATAAGAGACATTTGAATAAAAAGTCTTCCTCATATTTATCTTTTACTGATTCTCTTCCCCCCCACCCCCCCTCGCCCTGCCCAACTAGGCAACAAGACTTCATCTTTTTCACTGATATGTCAAACACATTTTCCAAATGGTCTGAAACCAGGAAGAGAGAAGGAAGAAAGAAAGATTCTAGGATGATGCTAGATTTCTGGTTTGGGTGGCTGTGTCGAAGGGAGCTAGTGCTTCGTACCTACTTCCCATGGGGAAAATTAAAAAGAAATGGAATCCAATCTTGGACGTGGTGAGTTTGAGATGCCTGAGAACAGTCACATGGAGATGTTGAGATTCCATGATATAGACCAGTCTGAAGCTGAGAAGCCTCTGTGATGAGTACCTGACAATGTTCAGATAGCAATTCTGAGTACACACTGATCAAGTGCTCTCACAACTATGGCCTCAAGGCAGTTTTTGTCCTTGGAGTAGATGTGGTGGGCTAGGGAAGAGCCATGAGACCAAAAGGACTATTTTCCATGTCTCTCTGATACTATGATCATAGACAAAACACAATAGGAATCATTTTGCAAACTTCCCTTGGAAGTTACCAACCCTAAATCTAGACAATTTATGTCCACTTTGCTGGGATTTTTAGCCAGTCCAACAGCCTACCCCCTGATAATGAGTTATGCCCCATAGCAATGTAGTCCTTTGGGGGTGGAGTGGGTTAATAATCAGTCATCTTCATAGCAATTACCCTGAACCTTCTATCTTGTTCCTGCCTTACTGTTATTTTGATTCTGTCTCTGCCCAGTTTCAACCTTCTGGTGTTTTATGATTACTCCTCCAAAGCCTGTATCTGGTCCTCACATTTGGTATTTGTGCTTAGTCTCCCTGGTATTTAAACCTCAGTTAAGTTACTATCACAGATTATTTTTGAAAGGAACACTTCTATATCAGCCAAGATCCATTGAAGAGGCAAAAACCACACCAGATATGTGACCAGGGGAATTTTAATATAAAGAATTGCGTGCATCTATACTTTGGCTCATGTAAATAATGCTGCTATAAACATAAGCATGCATGTATCCCTTTGAATTACTGTTTTCATTTTCTTTGGATAAATACCCAGTAGTGCAATTGTTGGATTATATGGCAGTTTTATTTCTAACTTTCTGAGAAACCTCCATACTGTGGCCCTAGTTGGCATTCCCACCAACAGTGTAAGAGGGTTCCCCTCTCTCCACATCCTTGCCAACACGTGTTGTTTATAATGTTTTTGATTTTAGCCATTCTGATAGGTGTGAGGTGATATCTCAGTGTAGTTCTGTTTTGCATTTCTCTGATGATGAGTGATCATGGGCATCTTTTCATGTGTCTGTTAGCCATCTGGATGTCTTCTTTGGAGAAATGTCTGTTCATGTCTTCTGTCCATTTTTTAATTGGATTATTTGATTTTTAGGTGTTGAGTTTTATAAGTTCTTTATAGATTTTGGATACTCACCCCTTATCCGATATGACATTTATAAATATCTTCTCCCATTGTGTAGGTTACCTCTTAGTTTTGTTGATTGTTCCCTTCTCTGTACAGAAGCTTTCTATTTTGATGTAGTCCCAATAATTTATTTTTGCTTCTGTTTCCCTTGCTTCAGGAGACATATGTAGAATAAAGTTGCTATGGCCAATGTCAAAGAGGCTGCTCCCTGTGTTTTCCCCTAGGATTTTGATGGTTTCCTGTCTCACATTTGGGTCTTTCATCCATTTTGAATTTATTTTTGTGTATGGTGTAAGAAAATGGTCCAGTACCATTCTTCTGCATATTGCTGCCCAGTTTTCCCAGCACCATTTGTTGAAGAGACTGTCTTTTTCCTATTAGATGTTCTTTCCTGCTTTGTTGAAGATTAATTGACCATATAGTTGTGGGGTTGTTTCTGGGTTTTCTTTCCTGTTCTGTTGATCTATTTGTCTACTTTTGAGACTGTACATACTGTTTTGATTACTATAGCTTTTTGTAATGTAACTTGAAATAAGTCAGAGAATGACAAATACCATATGATTTCACTCATATGTAGAATTTAAGAGACAAAGCAAGCGAGCAAAGGGGAATAAAGAGAGAGAGAGAAAGAGAGAAACCAAGTCTTTTTTTTTTAATGTTTATGTATTTTTGAGAGAGAGAGAGAGAGAGAGCGCATGAGTGGGGCAGGGGCAGAGAGAGAGAAGGAGACACAGAATCTGAAACAGGCTCCAGGTTCTGAGCTGTCAGCACAGAGCCAGACGCGGGGCTCAAACTCGGGAATGGCGAGATCATGACCTAGGCTGAAGTCAGACACTTAACCGACTGAGCCACCCAGGCGCCCCAAAACAGAGTCTTAACTATAGGGGACAAACTGGTGATTATGAGAGGGGAGGTGGGCAGGGGGGATGGTTTAAACAGGTGATGGGGATCAAAGAGTACACATGTTATGAGGAGGACTGGGTGTTATACAGAACAGTGACTCACTGTTTTGTATACCTGAAACTAGTATTGCACTGTATGTTAAGTAACTGGAATTAAAATAAAAACTTAAAAGATAAAATAAAAAAAAAGAATCACCTGTAGAGCTAAAACAATCTCTGAGGATGTGGTATTGGTCCACAGGGGCTGGTGTCTCTGAAGGGGTATGGTTATGTACCCTGGTTATGGAAGTGGGACGTAATTGAAAAGTGGATTCAGCTGTTGCTGGGGGAGGTGGTGCCTCTGGTGGGGTGAGAAGCTCTGCTGAGGTGACATCACAGGGGTAGGGACAGGAAGCAGCGAGTCCTTGCAGGCTCCTTTGAGTGCCCCCTACAGACCCTCAAAGGAATCCAGCTGGAAAAACAGAAATGCCTTTTGTAGTTTCATTGCCAGCAGCACAAAGCAGGGTATGGAAGAGCGTTTGGACTTAAGAGATAAAAACTTAAGATTGTACACCCTCACTCTAGAACCCTAGCCCTTAACCCTGACCACTTGGCCAGCTCCTCCTCCTCCTCCTCCTCCGCTAACCCCTCCCCACCACTATCACCAGTGGCAAATGACATTTTTAACATTTCCCGCTTCGGTTCTCAGAGACTCTGCCCTTGTCTGGGCAGTGGTGAGCAAACTGTTAGCATCACCCCCGTTCCCGGTGCCATGATGCTGCAGGAGTAACTTACAGAGTCTTCAGACAGGAACCCTCCTAGCTCATATCAGCATGGTGATGGCAGACACTAGCTCTCTGCTACTGCATCTTTTACCTACCTCCATACCCTTCTTCAGAAAAACTTGTTTTTTTCCAGGAATCTTGGGGGTTTTCTTAAGCAGTTTGTTATTCTCAGGCTCTGGTCTGGTTATCGAATGCTGCATAATAAATCACCCCAAAACTGAGTGGCTTAAAATAACAAGCACTTGTTGTCCCTCATGGCTTCAGTGGGTCAGAAGTAGAAGCAGCTTGGCTGAGCATTCTGGATTGGGGTGTCTCCTGACCCTGTCATCAGGTGGTGGCTGAGGCTGGTATCATCTTGAAAGATTCTGGCATGTGGTCTGGGGAGACTCAAATAGTTGGGGGCAGGAACAGTTGGAACTCCTTAGGTCTCTCTCTGTCTCTCTTTGTCTCTCTCTCTTTCTGTCTGTCTATGTGTATGTGTGTGTGTGTGTGTGTGTGTGTGTGTGTGTGTGTGTGTCTCCATGTGGTTCTCCCACATGGTGGTCTTAGAGTATCTAGATTTGTTATATGGTAGCTGAAGGTTTCTAGAGCAATTGTCCTCTAAGAAGCCAGCAGAAAAGGTCCTTCCTTTCTTAAATTTCATCTGGGAGGTCATGCATTGTTACTTTTGCCACATTCTGTTTTATCAAGGCAATCTTAGCCACTCAGACCTCCATGTATCTCCCTGCCTACCCCATGCTTCTCAACCTTTGGATCCTAACCACATCTAGTTCTTACCAGGATGCTTTCATGCTCACGAGGAGAAATGGCCTTACTCTCACAGAGCATCTTCACTGTGTTACACAGTACAGGACCCATGCCCTTGCCCAATGGCTCTGCTGGGTTTCTGAGTCTCCACTGACACAAACTTGTGTTGAGAATTCTTCGGACCCTCCACCTCCCAAGCAGAAGAACCAATGCCCGTTTTAATGAAGAAGAATGCTAGCTCCTCCCTGCTGACTACTGCCTCTAGAGAATTCCTCTCCAGACCCATATCTATTTTCTAATCAGTGACGCTGAGACCTACTCTCTGGCTGAATCTCCATAAAATTATACGTTTAGAAAGTAGGGAACATTGTCTGGGTCTTGGAGAGCAATAACTCAATTATATCTCTGTGCCAAGTAATGGTTGTGGTCTTTGCATTTCCCCAAGCATTTCCCTAGGCATTTCCTGAACGTTGGTAAGCAGGATACTAGATGAACTCATGGGCCTGCATGATGCCATGCTTCCAGACAAGTATTTCATGGAGCTTCCAACACTTTTCACATGTCTGTACATTAAAAATATTCTTTGAAAAATAATAATGCTTGTGGCCTACTGGGGCAAACAGAAGATCCTGCTCTTCTAGGAGACAGCCGACCTCAAACCCCACCCAGCTTCCTGTCCAGAGGGCTGAGGGCATCTCTTGCTTGGTAACCTGAAAGCCATTCTTGGTGCACTTGATAGAAACTGGCATTGGGCTGGGCCAGCTGTAACAAATTACCACACACTGGGTACCTTAATGTAACGGAAGTTTATTCTCTTTGTTTTGGAGGCTAGACATCTGAAATCAAAGTGTTGGCAGGGCTGTGCTTCCTCTGAAGGTTCTACAGGAGAATCCTTCCTTACCTCTTCCTACCTTCTGGAGGCTCCAGACGTTTCTTGGTGTTCATTGAGTTGTTTGTTTCTACATTATACCAGTCTCTGCCTTCATCTTCATGGGGAGTTTATCTCTGTGTGTTCTCTTCTCTTCTTAGAAGGACACCAGTCATTGGATGTAGGTCCAGTCTTAAATCCAGGATGATTTCATCTTGAGATTCCCAAAAATTACATCTGCAAAGACCCTATTTTTAAAGACGGTCATTCTGAGGTTATTAAACCCATTAAAATAAGGTTTATTTTTAAATAACCTCATTCTGAGGTTCTAGGTGAACATAAATTTTGTGAGTATATGATTCAGACTCAGATCAGTAGATCAGAAATGGGATTCTCAAGCTAATTTCTGTTTAGCTAATGCAGTTCATGATTTTAGTCTTGGTAGAAACTCCCTGTTCAGGCCATCAGGTAATTCCCAGATTTTTCTAGACCTAGAACTTCATTCCTGAGCTTTCTTACTCTTCATGTCCTGTTAACCAACCCAAGAAGGAGAAGAGTTATCTTTGCTTAGATTCCAGCCATCAGGCCTGAATTCTGAGAACAGAAAATTTGTCATCTTTATTTTGGTCTACTTTGATCTAGAGTTTCCCCCAGTCTTTGGGGCCAATGCCTTTGGTACTGAATGGGAATGAATGGCAGGCTCTGGATCCCCACTGTTTTGCCTGTCAAGATCCCTCCCCACTTTCCTCTCCAGCAGTCAACCTCTCTGACTCTAGGGATGGTCATGAGACAGCCTGGGCCAGTCCTATGACCTCATCTGTGGTCACAGTGATTTTTATAAGAAGTGGGCTTGGTACTCAAGCCAGTCAGAGTGCTGCCACAGAAGTTCTCTCATGAGAAGTGCAAGAAGGGAGCCCCTTTTCTCTCTGGTCACTGTGAAGATATGAGCTCAGAAGCATCACATTTCTAGTCTCAAGGAGAACCCAATCTGAGAGTTTGAAGTAAAGATTTTAGCCAAAGAAAGAGCCATGGTGATGCTCCAGGGTTGGTTTCCAGGCACTCTAAAGGCCCCTTTTATTGCAGAGGTCTGACAATGTTTATTGTAATGTACATGCCTGACATTAGGCTTTTGATTGCAGAGCCATCTACTTCAAAAACAGCCAACTCCAGTAAACATACTGCTAGCAACACAACTGGAAAAAGAGGCCATCCCACCCATGAAGTTTCCTTTTTTCAGAACCCTTAACTCCAATAAAAGCAGAACCCCAGGTCTTTGCATGCTCACTCTCTACCCATAATCTTGCTCTGTGGCCCCAGGTTTGACATGAACTCTCCAGAACTTGTGAGTAGTAAACGTTGTTGTTGTTGTTGTTGTTGTTGTTGTTGTTGTTGTTTTTCCAGAACTCCCTAATGGTCATTGCTAAGGTGTGTCTTGCAATCATAATAAGAACCACATGGGCCAGTCCAGCCACAACATTGACTCCAAAATGGGAAATGTCTATGGGGCGTCTGGGTGGCTCAGTCAGTTGAGCATCTGACTTTGGCTCAGGTACTGATTTCACAGTTTGTGAGTTAGAGCACCACATCAGGCTTTGCGCTGATAGCATGGAGCCTGCTTCAGATTCTCTCTCTCCCTCTCTCTGTGCCTCTCCCCCACTAGTTCTCTCTCTTTCTCTCTCTCTCCCTCTCTCAAAAATAAATAAATATTTTTTTTTAAATGGGAAATGTCTATGGGGGCTTGCCTTGGCCCAGGCAGTGCACCCAGGCATTACATCATTAGACTTGCTATATCAAGACACACCTGGAATTTTTTTTTTCACTTGCAAGGGCACAGAAGATAATAAAACAGATTTAATGGAATATTCTAATACTTAAAAAATCATGTTTAAGATATAAATATGTCACCTTTAAGGGCCAGACTTCCTGTGATGAAAAATCTGGTGGTTGGGGTCTACATCATTTAAGACAAAGCAAAAATGAGCCTGTCTGCCTTCCTGCCTTCCTTCCTTCATTTCTTCCTCCTCCCTCCCTCTCACACTCTCCCTTTCTCCCTTTCCCTCACACCCTCTCCACCCCATTTTTTTCTCTCTCTCCCTCTTCCTTCCTTCCCTTCTCCATTCTTCTTCCTTCCTTCTTCCTTCCCTTCCCTTCCCTTCCCTTCCCTTCCCTTCCCTTCCCTTCTCTTCCCTTCTTTCTTTCTCTTTCTTTCCTTCCTTCCTTCCTTCCTTCCTTCCTTCTTTCAATTCCACCTATATTATAGGCAAGACAGCCAAACTAGCTGAGAAAAATTTCCTATCCTGCACATTTAAATAATAGGGGGTGGCAGAAACCACTTTGCAGGCATTCTGATAACAAAAGCAAGGACACAACTTGTCACAATTGTTAATAGCAATAACCATTACAACCATTTATTGACTGCTCTTGGGCCAGGTATCGTGCTAGTATATTGCATAATTACTCTTACTTCTAAAAAGTAGGTATTTCTCTACTTTGAGGTATAGATGAGGAAATGGATATTGACAGGGTTTAAAGGTCATCCAGATGTTAAGAGGCAGTCAAATTTGAAGCCTGGTGTGTCTGACTATAAAATCTAGGTTCTTTCTACTTTTTCCATGCTTCCTTGGATGAGATTAGGAGCCACCCAGCATACACAGTAAAAGAGGTGTCTAGTCCCCCAGATTAATGCATTGGGGAACACCTTCATCTAAGTCCTTGACTTGCCTCAGGCCAACTCCCCAACTCTGTTAGATCATTAAGGCCTATTAAAGCATTAACCATGGCCCTCCAGAACTTCTGATGGCTCTGCATTTGGAATGGTGCCTTTTGACACATAATACTCATGACAACTGTGCCCAGATCAGAGAGACCACAATGCCCCAAGGGCATTCTACCTCTCCAAACCTAGCAAACCATCACAATGGGTTTTACCACTGATCTGACCATCTCCTAAGTCTGCAGCAATTTTCAAAGTGGAAAATATTCTTTATAATCCCCAATCTTCATTACCTGACCTCCCTCCCACCTATTTCAGTCATATTCATTGGTTCACCAAATGTAGGGGGAGTATCTGATAGCTGACAGTGACTTATAGTTCATGTGGCTTCAAAGAGCATGTTTCCATGGCACCCAACACCCATAGCCAGAAGGCCAAAGTGGATCAACTCAGTTCTGGAAAATGCCTCTGGTTCCACATCGGTCTGTCCGCTTTGCTTCTTCCTTCTGCTTTATGATCTCATTTCTTAAATGTAACCCCTGATTTTGATGTTTGGACTCAGCTCTCCTTGCTCAGATCTGGTACTTTGTCTTAGGATTGGGTTTCAAAAATGGTCCTCCCATCATAGAAACAGAGAGTAGAATTGTGGTTACCAAGGGTTTGGGGGAGGGTGAAAAGGGAAAGTTGCTGTTCTAGGGGTATAGAATTTTAGTTTTGCAAGAAAAAGTTCTGGAGATCTGATTCACAACAATACGAATACACTTAACTGCACTGTGCACTTAAAAATTGTTAAGATGGGAAATTTTATGTTAGGTATTTTTTTACCACAATAGAAAAAAATACCAAAAAATTTTTTTAGTGCCCAGAAAAAGAAGTTCCCTCCATTCAGGTATTTTCCTAAAAGCTGCAAACTGACCTTGCTACCATTATGCACAAATTAGAGCTGACTTTAAAGGACGTTTACTCCTTAACATGTGTTCCAGTTTGGAACCTTGATGTTGGCTCCAGCTATAATCACAATTCACTCAGTACTTGTACTAGTAAGAATGTATGTTAAGATTGTATGTTTTAGGGGTGCCTGGGTGGCTCAGTTGGTTAAGCGTCCAACTTCAGCTCAGGTCATGATCTCAAGGTCTTTGAGTTTGAACTCCACTTCGGGTTCTGTGCTGACAGCTCAGAGCCTGGAGCCTGCGTCGGATTCTCTGTCTCACTCTCTCTCTACCCCTCCCCCGCTCATGCTTTGTCTCTGTTTCTCTCTCAAAAATAAATAAACATTAAAAAAAAAAAGAATGTATGTTTTAAACATGGGATCCATGGTTCTCAAACTTCAGTGTGCAGTTAACAATCACAGGCTTATTATAAATGTATATTCCAAGGCTTACCCCAGGCTTACTGAATTAGAAATCCTCCAAGCCTGAGGCCCAGCAGTCTGCATATTCAGTCAACTCTATGTTATTCTGATACAGGCTGTCCTTGTACCGTGATTTGAGAAATTCTGCTTTGGAAGGTATGCTGCTTTTAGGGCAAAGGCCAAATGTTTAATTTTATTTTCTCTTCTATGGCTCAAGCTCAGAGCTTTGTACTTAGTAGGGACTTACTTGTGGTTGAAAAAATACAACAAAAAAAGTATCTGCTACCCTTGTCCAAATAAAATATAATCTGTAGCATGTGGTTTCTTTCAGAATTAATTGTGCATTAATACTTGGTATTTGAGCAAGCCATATAAGAAGGAGCTATAATATGATGCAAGTTCAAAATATGTGGCTTTAGTGTTTAGTGTTTTGAAATCCAGGCTCTCAGATCCTCTGATCTCATATAACTCTAAAAAGTCATTTCCTTCTTGAACTTTTTATCCCTCTTCAGCCTTTAAATGAAAATGAAGCATTCATTCCTGGTTTCAACCTGACTTACAGCTTTTAATCTATGTTGTTAATGAAGTATTAGCATTATGACGTATTTTGTTGTGTAGTCTGTCCACACAAGACTAACTGTGAATATGTGTTTAAAGTTCCATGTACTTGAGAATTTACTTTTTTGTCTGAAGAAAAAGAAAAGCTCATTTATCTAGTGAGCAAAGCAATTTGGAATTGCCTCATTTAGATAAAATTCATAATTTTGTTGCTAGTGGAACATTTACATATATGATATCACAAAAATGTTCAATGGCAGCTTTTTACTTGGAAATTAATAAGGTAATTTGTTCTTCATGCTTGAGAGGAATTTTGCCTATGAGATGGGCGGTGGTCTATGAAGGCTTTCTGACCCTGAGAGTCTGTGAATTTACGCTGCCAGAGTAAATTCTTGATGCACTCAATATTACTTGGATGTAATATGAAATGTAATTTGTTCCCCACAGAGGACATAGTTTGTAGCTCAAAATTTGCCTATGCAAAGTGAATTTCATAATGGTTTTATCTCCATGTATTTTTAGAATGACATCATGCGGCAGAACTATAAACATTCAAATGGAGAATCAAAAGTTGGGTCAGATAGTAACACCCCAGTCGATTTGGCTTTTAACTTTTCTGAGGGACTAATATACATTCTCTTTCTTCCCTGTATCATTTTATTATGATGTCCACAGTAGCACAGAGGTCACCAAATGCTTGGTATGAATATAACCAGGATTTGTGGCATTCTGAAACACCTTGAGAGACTTGGAGGGTCAGGTCTAAAGTCACAGAAGCTTAGAACTAAAAGGACCTCAAGGATAGATCCTGAGGACATTCAAGTAACTGAGTTGCTCGCAAGTGCATGATGGTAGAGAGATGCCTTGCTTCTTCCTCAAGGCCATACACTTCCCACTGCTTTGAAGGAAGAAAAATTAAGAAGTTGTTTTGTCTATTCTGTCTTTGGGTAACTTGTCCTAACTATTCTTTAGTAACATACCACACATTACATGTATTTGTTTCTTCTTTCTGTGTCTTTTATTCATTGTGGCAGACAGACTCTAGGGCAGCTGCCATGATCCCTTACCTCTTGATATTCATGCCCTTTGATCTCCACCCTCTGAGTTTGGGCAAGACCTGTAACTTGCTTCTAACCAACTGAATGCATCAAAGGTAATGGCATATACATGGTTATATGTATGAGATTACCTTACATATGACTGTAAACCATCTTGATAGGAGATTCTTCCATAGCCTGCCTGGCCAGAGATGGCTTAGCTAGGTCCACTTCCTCAGAGTCTTATAAGGCTTCAGTCAAGGTATTGGCTAGAGCTGTGGTTTTATCTGAGGCTCAACTGGGGAAGGAACTGCTTCCAAACACATGTGATTGTTTGCAGTATCCATTCCTTGCATGCTGTTGGTTTGAGGGCCTCAGTTTCTTGCTGGTCAGTAGAAGGAGGCTACCCCCACGTGCTTGCCATGTGGTGTTCTCCAGAGGCAGCTCACAACATGGCAGCTTGCTTTTTCAAAGCCAGCAAGGAAGAACAGACTCTTGGTCATATTGGATATGGTCAGAAGACTCACTTATTTTAATTTTTTTAATATTTATTTATTTTTGAGAGAGACAGAGAGAGAGAGAGAGAGAGCGAACAGGGGAGGGGCAGAGATAGAAGGAGACACAGAATCCGAAGCAGGCTCCAGGCTCTGAGCTGTCAGCACAGAGCCCAACACGGGGCTCGATCTTATGAACCGTGAGATCATGACTGAGCCAGAGCTGGACACTTAACCAACTGAGCCACCCAGGTGCCCCAGAAGACTCACTTATTTTAAGTTGCTGTATCTATTTGGGGTGAATTTGCACCCCATGATTTATGTTAAATTCTAAGGCTTGTGGTCATGTTCACCTTGACCATATCAATGTAAACCCATTCTGAACCTTTTTCATTAGTTACATAATGATACGGTTCAGGAGCTTGTGGAGCATATTGACTGTATTGTGAATTCAAACAAATGTACTATGTTTTTTTAAGTTTATGTATTTATTTTGAGGTGGGTAGAAGCAGAGAAAGAGGGAGAAAGAGAACATCCCAAGCAGGCTCCGTGCCCTCAGCGCGGAGCCCAACTCGGGGCTCAATCCTACGAGTGGTGAGATCATGACCTGAGTTGAAATCAAGAGTTGGATACTTAACCAAGTGAGTCACCCAGGCCAAACATACTGTATTTTAAGCAAGGAAATTGTATGCACTATTAAATTATCAACGAACCTACCACTTGGCCTTTACTAGACCAGAGTGACTATCAAAGCAATAAATTTTAATTTTTGCTTGGCAAATCAGTTTCACTGCCATGTTCTTTCCCCTCCTTCCTTCCTTCCTTCTCTCCAAATGTTACACAAAAATAAGGTAATATTTGGGCACCAATGCTCTTGGAATTTATGGTAATCTCTTATCCCCGCCCCCCCCCCCCCCGCCGCTGCTTCAGAAGTGTGTCATGCTCTGTCCCTACAGTCATCTGTTTTCTTTTCTGCATATTTCTTCCCAGTGACAGCTTTGCTTCTCCCTGCTTCCAACAGTGATTAGCTCACAAACTACCTTATGGTTGAGTCCAAAGGCTTTGCCCAAAGGGACACACAACTGGCAGAAATAGCAAAAAGAAAGTGTCCCTGTTTCAACATTAATAGGAAAACTTTTACCACAGCACCAATTATAACTTCTTTAGTTACTATGACATCAGATTTTAGTCTTGACCAAACTGATAAAGCTCTAGGCATTTATTATTGGATAGTCTCGGGATCCTTTATTTCCCCCTTCATTACATGGAAACTAGCACTGTTTTATTTTAGGTGCTTGGCAGTGACAAAATACCAATAGAGGTCAAAGCCAAATCCAGTGAAGGAAGGCAATCTGGTTTAGATTTTCCCACTGAACTTCACCAAGGCTGGGCTTCTCCTGGGAGATAGTCTGAACTGTTTCATTTCTGCCAGCATTATTGTAATTTCGCAAAGTAACTATAATATTATTGTTTACTGACAATAGTCTAAGTAAAAATAAACTACTGGTGAACACAATTCAATTTTAATGACCTTAATGGGAAAGTTTTATTTCTATCCCACTAAGTATTCTCGTTCCTTCAAAGAATGGTTAACTTTTATGTCTTATTTTTATAATGTAGAACTCCTTCCTAAACTTCAACCATCTTTTCAGTGTTTCAACTAGAATTTAATATTAAAGTTTATTTTATTATTTATTTTTGCGGCAGGGAGAGGCAGAGAGAGAGAGGGAGACAGAGAATAAAAGTAGGCTCTGTGCTGTCAGCACAGAGCCCGACACAGGGCTTGATCCCACGAACCATGAGATCATGACCTGAGCTGAAATAGTCAGACGCTTAACCAACTGAGCCACCCAGGCACCCCATCCTACTACAGTCAGAGGTCCATCCTTTACCTGCATCCTTTCAATTCATCCTTCCAGGAGTTCTCATTCATTTTCATTAGTATGATGCAATTCAAGTCCAAGGAACAGAGTTCCCCACAGTGTGGTCATCACCTAGCACTTCTACACGTTGTGAACAAAGCTAGGCTTTTATTAAAGGTATCTATAAGGCATTTAGGTGCAGTACATTCATCTTGAACAAAAATATGCAGATTTTGTTGCATTTTGTTTGACGACTTTGGCTTGGGATTCCTCTGTATTGTATACACTGAAATTCTTTGTAGGTGACTACAATAAAAAAATGTATTTTCTTCTACTTGCAAAACCCAAATAGTGGAAGAAAGCTGCACATTACCTTTCCCCATGAGGCCTTTGACTTTTTCCCCTAATGCCTTTTGAGAGAGTCTATCATTAATTTTATATTAGGAGCACAGAGCCTCTCTGTTCCCATAAAATGTTTTAATGCTTCATTTCTAGAGATGGGCTATATGGGGAGCTCTGTGAAGCTGTTCTTTGTGAGAAGTAAAATACTTCCTCACAAAAAGAGAAGTAACGTTTCTGGTGAACAATGGAAGCCTGGCAAATGTACTTGGTGTTTGAATCAGAGTTCATGCTTTGCAAATGGGAGCCTGATTTGCTCCTAGAAACATACTACCCTGTGTCTGGCCATTTCTTGCCAACGTCAACCTGTGTCCCCTTTAGCCGCTTCACTACACTGCAGCTGTTATATCCTGACCACCATGGACTTCTTTCGTCCTTTCTGCCATTACAACAGGGTCATTCACTCCTCCCTTTCTGTCTCTTTTTTAAAGAAATCTTTTCCTCCCCCTCTCTGCCTGGGAATGTATATGTTCTTGCTTTTCCCTCACCAGATCTTGCTGAGCTCATTGTTTAGCCTATTCTTTCTAATATACAGGACTTTGCATTAAGGCTACAAATGAACAAGAAATGGCTGGGTCCAAAAACAATAAATCACTAAACAAAAGCAGGGAATGGGACTTTTTTTTTTCATCTAGAGACTTAATTTCTTCACGTTTTCTTTGGTTTAATCTTTTTTTTAAATGTTTATTTATTTAGTTTGAAGTGGGGAGGGGCAGAGAGAGAGAGAGAGAGAGAGAGAGGGAGAGAGAATCCCAAGCAGCCTCCACGCTGTCATCGCAGAGACCAATGCAGGGCTTGATCTCACAGACTGTGAGATCATGACCTGAGCCAAAATCAAGAGTCAGATACTTAACTGACTGAGCCACCCACTGTGCCCCTGGTTTCATCTTATTGCAGGCAACTTGTAATTTTCAAACATTCATATTAGTAAAGTTGGCTTTGACTTGATCCATTTTTATCAAGACTACCCCAAATGAGAGAGAGCTTTTGTCTCTCCCTTAAATACCATCAGCTTGTTTTTTCACTGCTTTTGCTTCTTCAGCTGCTTCTCCACAGCAATAGGGAAATTAATGTGTCTTCTTAACATTGTATGTAAAAACTCTTCTAGTCTTCTAAAAGTTTTTTAAATGTTTATTTTTGAGAGAGAGTGCATGCACGTGTGCACAAGCAGGGGAGGGGCAGAGAGAGAGAGAGAAAGGGAGACACAGAATCTGAAGCAGGCTCCAACCTCCAGGCTGTCAGTGCACAGCCCAATGTGGGGCTCAGACCCCCAAACCATGAGATCATGACCTGAGCCAAAGTCTGACGCTTTGGCACTCCATCTTCTAGTCTTCTAAATAGGAGTCACCAGCATAAAAAGGATTTAGAAGTTTTCCTTATTCTTAGGTAAAATAAAATCAGTTGTCTAATCCTATTCATTTTTATTTTTTTAATCAAGGTATAATGGACCAGTTTCAGGTTACCACATAATGATTTAATATTTGTATATATTATGCAATGATCACCACAGTAAGTCGAGTTAACATCTGCCATCAAACATAGTTCTAAAATTTTAGTTTTTATTCTGCTAAGAACTCTTGAGTTCTACTCTTTTAGCAACTTTCAAATACACATCACAGGGGCGCCTGGGTGGCTTAGGCAGGTGAGCATCTGACTTCGGCTCAGGTCATGACCTCGCAGTTCATGGGTTCGAGCCTTGCATCCAGCTCTGAGCTGACAGCTCAGCTTCAGATTCTGTGTCTCCCTCTCTCTCTGCCCTTGCCCACTTGCACTCTGTCTCTCAAAAATGAATAAACGTTCAAAAATTTTTTTTCAAATACACATTATAGTGTCATTAACTATAGTCACCAAATTCTTTTTAGAAGGTGGGATATTAGTAAGGAAAATAATTTTATAGGCCACTGCTTCTCACACTTCAGTGAGCACCAGAATCACCTGGGGTTAAGACAGTTGCTGGGCCCTGCCCCTGAGATTCTGATCCCTGTGCTACTGAGGCTACTGGTCATTAGACAGCACGTGCAGCACACCGAGTAGCCCCTCCAATCAAGAGATTCTCTAGCTTCCCCTGGATTGCTTCTCAAAGTGTTCCCCTAACACAAAGAACAGATTGTTGATAGTAAGTGTGGAACAACTGACAGAAAATGATAGATAATCAATAGGTAACTAATAGAATCATGTGATGGATCTTAAGTAATAACAGTTTTTAAAATTTTGTCGTTGGGGAGCCTGGGTGGCTCAGTCGATTAAGCGTCTGACTTTGGCTCAGGTCATGATCTCACGATTCGTGGGTTCAAGCCCCTCATCAGGCTCTGTGCTTCAAGCCCCGCATCAGGCTCTGTGCTGACAGCTCGGAGCCTGGAGCCTGCTTCGGATTCTGTGTCTCCTTCTCACTCTCTGCCCTGCCCTTGCTCATGCTCTCTCAAAAATAATAATAAAATAAACATTAAAAAATTAAAAAACAATAAAGTTCTGTTGTTAAAATTAATAAGTTTTTACAGCATGGGTGCACACTACAAAAAATAAAAGGGCACTAAATATGTATATCACAAACTGATCTGTCCCCACATTCCAGATCCACACTCCCACTTTGCCAAATCAACCGTGTTTAAGTATCTTGTTTGAGTATCTGAATTTCACATTTTGAAAGAAGTTGAGAACTGCCCTCCACATAGTTTGTGCCAGTTTATACTTCCATCAGCTGTTATGGGGATGCTTATTCCTCCACACTTGAATGGTATTAGGCAATACCAAAATTTTGATCTGTCCATCTGATATGTGAAAAGCAATATCTAATTTTTATCTTATTTTATGTTGTATGTAATCATGGGAGAAGTTAAACATCTTTCAGTTGCAAAACCGTGGATAATCTTTAATACAGATGGGCGACCAGTCTATAAACTCAACTTCATAATTTCTTTTAAGCAAAAGTGTGTGCTTTTCTTGTTCACCTGTTGATAACTTCCTTTTGTTGAACCTTGCCTCCAAAAGTATTTCAACTACTTTTGAATGAAAAGAAATAAGTTTGGTGACCCCTGTGGTCTGCCCTATCCCTCATTTCCCCCAGGAAATTCTATTTATAAGCCATTCCTTTGGGAAATGAACAAGGTGACACATGTTTGCTGATGGTATTTTATATAGAAAATGATACATCTCCAAACCCAAGCTTTCCTTACGGGAAATGTCAATTTAGCAAAGTGTAGATGATAGGAAATTAATGACTCTGGTACCATTACGAAAGCTGAATTTTCCTCAGCTTGTTTATTGGTATTCACTTGAAAGAAACACACACACACACACACACACACACACACACACACACACACCTCAGACTTTTTTAAATCAAATGCATTTCCTGCCTTCTTCTTTCCTCAGTGCTCTTACGACCAGCCTATTTATAGCCCAGAAAAGGAAAAAGCTCCACTGGAGGCAGGAAAACTAAGTTCAGAAAGAATAGGAGGAAGTGTGCCTGCCATTTAGCCAAACAACCTTTAATTCATTGAGCTCAAAGCCTAGCAGCTTCACTGTCGTTGTTAGGCGTAAACAGCTTGCAAATTTGAATTTTTTTTCTCTCCCCACTTTTGACCAGCACTGGGGCATTGAAGGTGATGGCAGTGTTTCAGAAGCCAGAACAGAAATCTGTAGGTGTTTGCACACAGGGAAGAGAAAGTTGTTAGGGGTTGGTGAAGTGGAAAGAGAAAATTCAAGAGAGGAATGAGCTTGATATGATTCCACGTCTGTGAGTTAAGGTAAGTGTCATTTTTAAGACTGTCCATTGTTATGTCTATAATGGATATCATGAGCAATGGATATTAGCCAGAGACAGTATATATGCTTTGAAGGCAGGTCCTCATGAAAAGCTCATAAGCTTATTTATATTTCTGAAGAAATATAGAAATCAGTCTCAGTTATGACATATTCAGTCTTTAACAATGATATATATTTTTTTGAAATAGTATTTGTTTCCTTAAGATAGCTTTATCTCCATTAAGCTTTCTTCAGTTTCGTGATCACCAGGGGATTAAATAGTATAAATACTTTTGCTGAAGATCATTTTTGAAAAATGATTTCTAGGATTTGTCTGTTTATTCTCTTCAAAGTGCTGATTAATGATCATGTACCATTTCTTTAATCAATACTGGTTTAGAATATATTTAAATCAGCTCTCAAACTTGTGAAAAGTTACTTAACTAAAAGTTAAATTTTGTAGAAAAGTAAGTGAAGATAAAGTTGTTGTTGTTGTTGTTGTTGTTGTTGTTTTCAACACAAAGCTTCTTCTCTGGGACATTCATTTTCAGACAAAGGAGGACTTTCTAGAAGCACCAAAACAACACTGAACAGCTATGGTGATAGAAACTGTTCACCATAATTTATTTACATTTAAGTTAGGATTTCAAAACATTCAATTAGCATGCATTTTCTGAGTGACCTGAAAAATGCCACTAGCTTTGGAAGTGGAAAGGTGGAAAGGTTAAATCCAAGAACAGTTGATGCTGCCCACAAAAACTTGGAAAGCTCCTAGGGACATTCCGAATTCTTTTAACATTCCTTGCCATCAGACAAGCACATTTGTTGAAATGATGCACCATATTTGCATCCACCACTGATAACTACCCCCCATTTGTGTCCTGCAGTAACTTGATTGATGTCACAGTGACAACAAAGGGATACGTCTCTAGTGGTCTGTTGAAAAGAAAGAGCAGAAGGAAACGTTGGCTGTTATTTTGGCTTATCCCAGTTCGAGACTGGTATGTTTAGAATCTGTTGCAAGAAGATAGCAAAGCTGGAAGCCAGAAAAAGCTGAGCCAGCCAGATTGTAACTGGTGCAAGGAGCCAAGACGTGGCTGTGGCTCCCTGTGGACTTGACTGGCTGTTCTCCTTCCTAGGAGAGTTTAAGCGTTATTAGTATTTTTTTTTCTGTTTAGAAAAATTACAATCCATTCCTTGGAAACTGTAGCAAAGTGTAGTATTCTTGAATAGAGAGAACCAGTTTTCTAAGTTGCTCTGAAACCGTAAAAATAAAGACAGAAATAACATAAATCTGGGTAAATATGATAGATCTGAAGAAACAAGTAAAACAAACTCTTAGCACTTGTTTCCAAGACACTCCAGTGCCACAAAGTCAGTTCTGCATCCATTTTATTTTTTCCACCAAGTGAAATCCAGGGTAATCTGATTAATTTCCACTCCACGTGAGACTAGTGGTAGAGATGCTGCTTACAGTGGTCCTGGTTTCTGTGAGTGTTGAACTCCCTGCCCTTACAGTTTCAAAACAACTTTTTCATTTGAAAAATGTATATTTTTCTTTTTTTAAAACATATTTTTAATGTTTATTTATTCTTAAAGAGAGAGAGAGAGAGAGAGAGAGAGAGAGACAGCACAAGCAGGAGAGGGGCAGAGAGAGAGACACACAGAATTTGAAGCAGGTTCCAGGCTCTGAGCTGTCAGCGCAGAGCCCGATGCGGGGCTCGAACTCATGAACCGGGAGATGATGAAACTGAGTCGAAGTCGGTCGGTCAACCGACTGAGCCACCTAGGCACTCCCAAGATGTGTATTTTTCACTTGTATATTTACATTATGAGAATAGAAATGTTTTAAATACAATCAAAGATTTAACTAATAGAGACAATTAGGAGTTATGTATTTTATTCTAAGAACATATTTTTTTTTCACTTTGAGAAGTCTTATGCTTGGTCATTGGTTTCTGGATGCCCGCAGATGGTCATAAATGTGTTCCTGCAATGCCAGTTATTTAAAATAGATTTGGGGGGGATTGTTTAATAGTTTTACCAGTTTCTTGATTTTTTTTTCAAGCTCCTGAGTGTATTTTATGTTAGAGTTAGCTAATTTTGAAAACAAAATTATGAGCTTTTTTTTTTTTTTTTTTTTTAGCTTTTCTATTAATCAAATAGAAATCCGTTGCTTGGTTTCCAGCATGACTCTTATTTACTGTGTGTTAATAGGTGACGTTATCAAGCCACCTCTGGCCCTCACATTTAAATATAAGTGAAATCAGATTACCGAAGAGATAGTGTGAAGTGGTGACAAATTGACATGTCACCATGTGTAACCCATGACTTGTAGGATGCGTTGAAATGGAGTGTGGGGAGAAGCATGCCAAGGTCAGGCAGCTGGACCCACCTGGCCTGATGCTGTGGGGACGGGGGGTTGCATATTGGTTTTAGTGTGTCTGGGAGCACCTCAAATCCAGGTAAGTGGCCGCTGGAGGTTTTCTTTCTCCTCTGCTCTCATCCCTTCACGCCCTATATTACAGGTTTACAGCAGCCCCACACCACACAAGCATATTTATGAAGTTTTCCTACTTGCACTGCAAACTTTACCTTTGGTAACTCAACATTTACTCAGAGAAATGGAATTCTATAGGACACAAAGCATCTTATACCAAATTAATGATTAATATTAACCAAATTAGGGGCGCCTGGGTGGCTCAGTCAGTTGAGCGTCTGACTTCGGCTCAGGTCATGATCTCGCGGTCCGTGGGTTCGAGCCCTGCTTCGGGCTCTGTGCTGACCGCTCAGAGCCTGGAGCCTGTTTCAGATTCTGTGTCTCCCTCTTTCTCTGACCCTCCCCTGTTCATGCTCTCTCTCTCTGTCTCAAAAATAAATAAATGTTAAAAAAAAAATTAACCAAATGAGTGATGTACATAGTGGGTACCAGATAAGGAGGTCCTCCTGACTCAGGCAGGTTTCACGGAGGTATGAGGTTGAGCTGACCTCGCAGGGCAGAAGATCTGATGGTACTGTGAGAAATAAGTGTCTGAGATGAGATTGGAACTGTGTACGTGGGCAGGGATGGGAATATTCTTGGTGTGCCCAAGGAATAGGGTTGTCAGATGAAAAACAGGATTCCCAGTTACATGTGAATTTCAGACAAACAACAAACTTTTTTTGAGTGTAAGTATCTCTGATTGCATTGGTGTGTATGAAGCCTACTTCATGGGACATACTTATTCAAAAATATTATTTGTTGTTTATCTAACATTCACATGTAACTGGGTGTCCTCTGTTTTCATTTCCTAAATCTGGCAACCACAGCAGGGAGCTGTGTGTCAACAGCTTGACATAAGCAGAGGCAATAAGCATAAGGAGCAAGAGAGAAGCGTCTGGAGGAGGTTGGGGTCAGACTGTGGTGGGACTGTAATGCCAGACAGAGGGGTGCAGAATCTAATTTGAATCCCCTGGGAAGCCAGTGAGGGGCTTTGAAGAAGGAAATGACATCAGTGAGATTTGCCCATTCAAGGCAGGACCTGGTGGGTCAAAGAGAGCAGGTTTCTGATGCCTGGTGACAACAGAGAGAAGGAAACCAGATGGAGACACATTAGAGAACAAATCAACATGTTTTGTAAACTAATTGGCTATGGTTATAGGAAGAGAGGAAGTGTTACAGAGGATGTTATGTTTTACTGTCTATTCTAAGAAATAGCCAATCAGAGAGGTAGCAGCAGGTCAGGGAGTTAGCGAGGAAGATGAGGATTTTGGTTTTAGGTCTATTAAATTTGATGCTGTGATGGGATAGTCAGGTGGAAAGAGTAAGTGAACAGCTGGAGATGGGAAACAGCTTAAGAGGGAGGTGAGAAGCAGAAGAGATAACGGCCAGCATTTCCTTTTCTGCTAAGCCTTTCATGTCCATTGTCTTGTTGAATGCTTACAACCACCTATGGGCAGGTTGTATCACTGGCCACATTTTATGAATGAGGAAACTGCAACTCAGAAAGGTTAAGTAACACGTTCACCACCAGCTAGCTAGTGAGAGACAGGTAGAGAATGGAACGCAAGTGTGTAAGAGTCCAAAGCCCACGTGCCTGCTAATTCCCATGCAGAACAAGGAGGATCTGCTCTGGATTCATTTTTTTGCATCTGCAGAGATCTAAAGGAACCAACTTTCCATGCTGTTATCCGATTATTATTATTATTATTATTTTTTTTTTTTTGAGAGGGAGAGAGAATGCATGAAGAGGGGAGAGGGGTAGAGGGAGAGAGAGAATCTTAATCAGCTTCCACACTCAGTGTGGAGCCCTCTGCAGGGCTCTGTCCCACAGCCCGGGGTCATGACCTGAGCTGAAATCAAGAGTTGAGTGTTCAACCAACTGAGCCACCCAGACGCCCCACTGTCACCTGAGTTTTAACTGGATTCCTGGTCTTCAATTTTTTCTAAGTGTGGTAGCTCTCAGAGTTATGCACCTTTTAGTTAATCTCCCCGAGGAAAAGGGAGGAGGTTATACTCAGAGATTTTTGTGTTTATTTATTTGCACATTTATTTCCAAAATTGGTTTTCCCTTCAGTGCCTCATTTTTTACTTTTCGTCACCTACCTGGTGAATTAAAGATTATGCAGCAAACAGGCCAGAGAATGTTGAACTCCTTACTCTGTCCTGGGTTGCCCTCTAGTGGCTGCCTCAGGTAACGACGCTCAGGCCAGGCAAGGACCACGCAGGCAGCAGCCCCTGCTCCTTAGGAAACCAATAGTTCAGAGAATCACTGCAGAATCATCTGTGGGTTCCTCAGTGGTTTGGAGGCTAGTTGTGCTAGGAGGTTCTGGAAAAGGACTTCGTGGAATTACGTACCCCCTTCCAGCTAGCTGGCCTGAAGGGCATTTTGAATAGACCAGTGTTATAGTTATCTTAAACTTTGTAAAAAAAAAAATCACTTTTTTATCTTGTTAGGAAGGTACATATTATCAAGTTTGGTTATTAAATAGCTTTTAATGCACCTATGTGATTTGATTGTTAATAAATTTTCCTTTTATTCCAAATATTTACTTCAAGATATACAATATAGTTTTTAGTCAAAAGTGAATAATCTGTCTTTGAGGAATACAGCCTAAGGAAATATTCATAGATTCAGACAAAACTGTATATAAAAGAATGCTTACCTATTTGTAATGGACAAATTTTGGACAAATATACAGTAAAACCTTGGCTTGCAAGCATAATTTGTTCCGGAAACATGCTTGTAATGCAAAGCGCTTGTTTATCAAAGCGAATTTCAAGAACCGTTGGCACAGTTGTGATCATGTGATGTTTGGCGTCCCATACTACTCGTATTGCGAGACATCATTCGTTTATCAAGTTAAAACTTATTAGAAATGTTGGCTCGTCTTGCGGAACACTCGCAGAAAAAGTTACTCGCATTCCAAGGTTTTATTGTACAAAAAAAAAATAAGGAATTTGTTGAGTAGTATTCCACAATGTGGAATTTCATATAGGCATCAAATTACATTAAAATATTTAATGTTTATACTAAATGCTAAGTGAAAAAGAGAAGGCAAAAAAAAATTATATACATGGTATGATCTCACTTTCTTAAGAAATATATATGTTTACATGAAAAAGCTGAGAGCTGAGCATTTATATACCAAAATATTAACAATAGAAGTCTCTAGTTGGTGGGATAATGGGGATTTTTACTTTCTACTTGTTTCCAGGATAAGCATGTTCCCCAAGATAAGCATGTACTACTCTTATAATCGGGAACAAAAAAACGGTTATGTTTTGAAAAAGCGGAGAGCTGAGTGCCAGTGTTCTGATTTCTTGCTGTCATGGCTGACAATCATGTAGGTGCTAATTCAGCTCCATTTACGGCCTCTCTGCCCAGTCAAGAGCTGTATCCTGTTTGGGACAGCATAATTCATTGTAATGGAAAAGATGATGATGCACTAGCCTGGTCTATGACTTCACTATATTCATCAGTAACAGGAAACAAAGACACACACTTTTTTTTCATAATTGTTTTAGTAATAATTGACAATTGGAGGAAATGAATGGCAGAAAACAATTATGGGCAGACAAGATGGTCAGCAGATCAGACTGGGAAATGCAAAGGGGCCAGTCTCAGTTTTGTTCCTACAACGATTTCAGAACATTACAAAGATATTATTGTTTTGTTTTCAATCCACTCCTGAAATCACTGTTGTTTTTACCAGCAGTTACACAATTCTTTGCTGGCAGCAGTGACCCCCCCAATATGTTTTTGATTCAGTAATCCGGTAATCACACATCAAGGATTTGGAACTGAATTTTTTAATGTATATCGATACTCAGGGCCAGTGTGAACTTCTCCCTGTGTGTGTCCATTAATAACGCTCCTTTATAATAAACTGGCCATTTGTGGCCCATACATGAAATTTTAAATGCTTCATTTTCTATTAAACTTTAAAATATCAAATCCATATTTCTCTTTTCTGTGAAATGATCCCTAGTCTTCATTTGAACAGCAGGGGGTTGGGGGTGGGGGTGGGGAACAAACAACCAAAACTCAAAATAAGTGAATTCATGATTCACTCTCTGGTGGAATGAGCACAATAGTAACCGCTGAGCTGAAAATGAAGGCTGCATTCTCAACTAGGAAAGAGCTAAGTAAGGCAGGTGTTACATACACTGTGGTAACATTTCTCCACCCTAGTGGCTTCTGTCTGTGAGCATAACTTAACTGTCCTGCTGGGCACTGTTAAAATTCTTAGCATGGGGGAACTACACATGCAGGGCGTGCTTTAACCTGTACTCCAAGTCATATTCTTCTCAGATTAGCCTGATTTGGAGTAAAATTCTGCAGCAGCTCTTGCTTCCAATCTTAAAAACCGCTCACTGGTCATGCTCTTTGTTGTGGAGACCTCTAGACCGGTGCTGTCCCATAGGAATATAATGTGAGCCACAACTGTCATGCTATGTTTTCCAGTTGCCACATTACAAAGATAAAAAGAAACGGAATTAATTTTTTAAATATAGTTTATTTTACCCAATATACCAAGACATTATCATTTTGACATGCAATCAATATAAAAGGCTATTACTGAGGTAGTCTACATTTTTTTTTTTCGGTACTAAGTCCTTGACATCCAGTGTGTACTTTACTCTTTGCATGTGTCTCAGTTTAGACAAGGCTCATCTTACATGCTGAATGGAGTCAGGTGCCTGGTGGCCACTGTAGTAGACAGTGGGAATCTAAACAGAAGAACTATAGTGCAGCCACAGTAATGTAAATGGCATCTGAAATTTGGGCTGTGAGATTCCACTGTCTCTCCAGGACTCAGCCTTCTCCTCTGTGATGTACTAGCAAGCCACTCGAAGAGGGATCCACTGCAACTGAATAGTTGAATAACTGAAGAGCAAGAAAAGATGGCCACTTTTTGACTTTTTGCCTACTAGATCCAACTATTTTCCCTGTTAGAACAATCCAGCTGTTCGTTTAGACTGTGTCTGTAATGGATTCCTCAGTTGAGGGTAGATAGGGGTAATAGAGGTTTTTAAAAACTCCCAGTTTTTGAAATCTGGACTATATGATTGTTAAGAAACTTTATTTTATAACAATGTTTTCAAGTGGAGTTAGGCATAGGAATAGATTCCATTACACAGCCTAAAACTAACTTCCAGAAAGCATTATGAACATCGTGTTTCTAATAATGCATGCAACTTAGCACAAAGAAAGAAATCTTTAGTAATACACACACACACACGCACACACACACACGCACTCACACACGCACACTCCTAACATTGTGATTGCTTGCTGATGTCTATTGTGCATTCTGCCTTGTCTTATTTGAAGAGAAGGAAGTATGCTTCAATAATCTTGTATAACTACTATGCCCTGGGGACTCTCATGCCAGTCAGCTGGAGCGATAAAGATAGCTCTGTGTGCTAAATGTAGGGATCCAAAAATAGAACTAGTGGAAGTGGATAAAACTACAAGACATTGTAGGTTCTTGTGGCCCCACCAATGGCAGGAACCTGGACACAAGAGCCCCAGAAGTCCTGGCGGCGAGTCCCAGCTCCCTAGAACGATCGTCGTTTGGGTTCATTGCTTATTCCGGGAGGATTTGTTTAGGAAAGCCAGATGTAAAGCAGTCAGAAAACTCTAAAATCAAATGTACATGATGACCATCCATCGATTTACAAATTGGTAGTGCTCCAAAAGCTTGTTTGTAAGAATTTTCTTGGCCTTCGGAAGTAACTTTCCATTTTCCCCATAGAAACAAAGTCATAAATAGTGACTGGGTATGTGCACCTAAAATAACATATATTCTCAATGAAATTGTTGCAATGTATTTACTATATATTTGCAATGTATTACATTAAGTAATTCTTCTTTATTAATCATTATTATTTTATGAATACATGTTAGTTAAATTATTACAAGGCATTAAAATTTTTTTTTGAATGCTTATTTATTTTTGAGAGAGACAGACAGAGCACAAGCAGGGAAGGGTCAGAGAGAGAGGGAGACACAGAATCCTAAATAGGCTCCAGGCTCTGAGCTGTCAACACAGAGCCCAAGGCAGGGCTCGAACTCATGAACCGTGGGATCATGACTGAGCCGAAGTTGGACACTTAACCGAGTGAGACACCCAGGCTCCCCTATTCCTATGCATTTTAGTGAAATAAAATTGTTGTATCACTTCTACATTACTATATCATACATTAATAATATGTTAATAATTACACTACATTAATCCATAAATAGTATATGAATAATTAAAACAAAAAATATGCTGAATTAACTCAGAGTCACCTTACATCCAAAACATTGAGCACTGGAAGAGGAGCTAGCAAATGTCTGGTGTTGCACCAGGCTCAGGAACAAGCATCAAAGATATATCCTACTTATTTTGTCCCTTAATGTTGGTAGGAAAGCAAATTCACCAAGAAGAACGAGGAAATAGATGGAATTCTTTACTAAGGAGGGTGCCTTACCTATGAGACTCTTAGGGGGAGAAAGCCTTTACATTTGTATGTCTAAACTTAGGACTTGCCTTCTCCTTAAGGATGAAGTACCCCTAGCAATGCTTTTAGTGCGGAGCCATAATTAGGATCCTTTCTCACTCCCAAATAGGGTGAGATTTTCCTGAGTTCATTTGGCCAAGAGGGAAGGTGGAGAGGAAGGCCACAGTGAAAGAGAATACGTGGGCACATGATACAGAGATTCGTGCACAAATGCCCTGTTCTCCTGCAGGGAAAGAAAGGCAGAGAATGATGGACTCAACTTTGGATGGTTCTCTGTGCTTTTCCCTGAAGCCTTCAGGGTGGGAAACAGGAGGGGAGGGAGGGGTGTGCAGGTGGTCTCTGCGTGTTGGGTACGATTTCCAGCTCAGTTTTTTGTGTCTTCGTGAGTGCCATGAACTCTTGGATTCTGTGGATACCACCATGGCTCTTTCTAATCACCAGTAAATGAAGAGCAGGTGGTGAAGTCAGGCATTAACTGGCCTTTAGGCAAGGTCAAGAAGTCTGGGCTGAATGGGGCCACTGGTTGGCTTGACAAATCAGCAAGAGAATTCAAGGGCATGTGGGTCAGTTGACATTATGTATGTAGCTCAAGAACAGGAGTCTAGGCCAGGAGAACAATGGATTCCTATGACTTCTCTCTTTCTGAACACCTTCCTATAATTCCTTCTGGCTGGGAACTGGGGCTGTCTCTCTGGTAACGGAAGCCCACTAACAGAGATCAAGGCATGCTGTGCCGCAGGCTGCTCAAAGAGGCATGCTACATCTGGGGCACGCACACCTGTGTTCTCTGTATCCCAAACTATCCCTACGCCTCCCGACGGATGAGCCCATTCTTCTTCGATATCCTTTCTCTCAATTTCTTTTGCTTCTAGGACATTTTCTTTAAAACATCCATGATTTGGGGGCACCTGGGTGGCTCAGTTTGTTAAATGTCTGACTCTTGATTTCCAGCCTTAGGTCATGATCTCACGATTTTGTGAGTTCTAGCCCCACGCTGGGCTTTGTACTGACAATGCAGAGCCTGCTTGGGATTCTCTGTCTGCCTCTCTCTCTGTCCCTCCCCTGCTCATGCTTTCTCTCTTTCTCTCTCAATAAATAAATAAACAAACAAATAAATAAATAAAGCAAGCAAGCAAGCATCTATGATTTTTCTTTGCTCTGAGAACTACGACTCAGACTACCTAAATCCACTGCCCACACTAGTTACTCATTTGAACTGTCAAATTCCACTGCTGAAATTCTCAGCGTGTATTCTGGCACATACCACCTTCGTTTTCTCATTTCTCTCTCAAAGTTTTAAACACATAAAATCAGATACTCTGTCCTCAATCCCATTATACTGAAAATATAATGTCAGAAACTTTCTGATGCGGGAAATGATCTCTTCCCATTTTTATTCCTCTTGATCCCTGTACCATTTAATATCCTACAATTTTCCTCTGTTGAAATCTGAGATGCCACATTGTTCCCGATTTCTTCCAATCTTGATAAGGGTTTTTTTTTTTTTTTCCTCTGCCCTCCATTGTAGCTGTTTACCAGGGGTACTTGTCATCTGTGTTTGTCTAAATCCTTTCTCCCTCAGAGATCTTATTCATGGCTTCCATCTGTAAATAACTCTGAACTTGCTTATCTAACTCTGAGGGAATTTTAGCCTCCATTCTAGGTGGAGGTCTCTGTCTGTCTGTTTCTACTTGATGTTCCATCATCGTTTCAAACTTAGCACGTCCAAAACAAAAACCCTACCCTGTTTCCCTTATCTACCCGGCCTCCCTGTGTTCTTTCCTTTGATGGTGACATCATCCCATCTGGGTTGGAACCATTTTTCCTCTAACTTGTTCTTCACCTCCAGGTAACCCCATAAGTAGATCATCCTTCCTGTTAAATGTGTCTCATATTCCATTCCTCCCTTCCTGTCACTACTGCTTCCATTCTTGTTTGTTTGTTTGTTTGTTTGTTTTTACCTCAATCAAGGACTCTGTGAGCAGCCATCCAGCTGATTTCCTTCCCTCAGGCTCTCCCCTTCCCTCACACCCACCTCTCCATACTCCTGGGAGAATACTCTGTCTTGGAGAGTGTTAGGACTCTGTTAACAATTGTTAAGTAGATCCCTGTTGCTGGATGGTGAGCAAAACGGAAGTCCACACCAGAAACTGAAATAGAGAGTTTTACTACTCACAGGTCCTGGAGGAGGCACTCTGCATCCTTGAGGGTCTACACGGGGAGGTCAAGGTAGGGTACAGGAACAGGACGAGGGCACATGCCTTTATTAGAGTCTGTGAGTGGAATGCTTTGGGGTTCCTGGGCTATGGCCAGATTGGTCGATTCAAACCAAAAAGAGTTTGGTAAGCTCCACCGGGGTCTTACCTAAGGGTAGCACGAGGGAAGGCCCTGGGAGGCTGGGGGGACTGTTTATCACAAGGGTCATTAGGGAAGTCCTGTTAGGAACTTACATGTACCTGTGACTCTGCAGGATATTATCCCCTCGCATGAGGGGCTAGTGCCTGTGTAAGGGCCCGCAGGCCACTTGGCCAAACAAAATGGATGCTAAGTTACCGTGGAGTAACTTAGCTAAATTCTTGACAGAAGCCTGCAAACTGCCTGTGGTCTTAGACAAGCTTCAGTGAATGGAAATTCACTCAACGTAGCTATACTGGTTTTAAGAAAAATATGTCCTGGAAGCACCAGAAGTGAAGTTGAGAACGGCAAGGACCTCCCTCCAGAAACCAGGTGATCAGGGCCTGAGGCCGTGACTGCTGGAACGTGATGGGTTTTGCCATTCCTCAGAGGCTCTGCTCCCCTGGCCCCCTTGCTTTTCCTGTCTCACTGAGCACAGGAAGAAGGAGGATGTCCATTACCTCCTCAGTTTGAAGGTCCTTTTTGTTCAAACACAGATAGAAATGGATAGATCTCCTGCTTTGAATTCCCAATTCTCTTGAGAAATAATCTAATAATCAGACTGACCTAAACCTGCTTCAGGTGTGTCAATTCCTTGTCTGGTCATTTATGACCTTGAGAGAGGAGGCACAGTAGTAGTCCTGAGGATGGGGACAGTTTTCAGAAGAGAGGCTTGTGCTATGTAAACCATCTCTTACACATCTGGCCTTCGGATGTAATAGAGCATTTTATTTTATTATTTTACTTCTCTCTGCCAGGTCCTAACCAATAATGTGTCTCCTAACTTTGCCTAAACATGTCGTGTGTTTTCCCTCTCTGCAGATTTCCCTGTGCTGATCTAGGCAGCTCGGGTTCCACCACACCCCCTTTTTTCTCTCAATCCAAATCCTGCAGGCTTCCAGATGTGGTACACATCTACCATTTTTGACAAAGCCATCATCAGTCTTCAGGGACCTTGACCTCTTCAGAAATGCTATAACACACTGTCTATCTAATATATTGAATCACAGGATGTTTGGTATATTTGGGATATTTCATTTTTTCAGTCATTTTATGCCTCCCTAGTTAATTTTTGCAGGAGTTTCTCCTCTCATCAATTTAATTATAAATTCCATGAGGTATAAGTCATATGAGGGTCACTGGATACCATCTTTCTGCAGGTTATCATACATATACATGAAAATGAAATTTAAGAATGGTGTGATGACAGTTGATCTTATTTTTCTTCTTTGTGCTTTTCTGTACTTTGAAAATTGTTTGTGGTGAACATACATGAGTTTTGAAATCACACACGTACAAAGAACATAAGTCACTTTTTGAAAACCACAACTATTCCAAATAGGATCAAGTCAACCCCCTGTGATACCTTGACATAAACTTGGGTTATCTGTACTTTTCTAAGTTGGGTTGTATAAATAATCCTGTGAATTAAGGAAGTTGCCTGGGAAGAAGAATAGTTTTGAAATCTGGAGCATAAGACTGGGAAGGGTGGCCAAGGTAGAGAGCCTGGGGTGGGCCTGGCCCCCAGGGACCACCAAAGAGGGTTGCATATTATAGAGTGATGAGTGTATTATAAAGACCCTGAGTTTTTGGCTAAAGAAGGGTGTAACACAAAACTTTAAGTCTGAGATCCCATTCAAATGAGATCAGTGGGTTTTTTTTTTAAGTCACAAATGCACAGTGACAATATTTTGAAAGGTGGAAAATAGACAGCTGACTACTAACTCAACAATAGAAATCAGAAAATCAGTCAAGTTTGCCCTGGAGAACCCAGGAATTTCCCTGAAACCGTAGGTGAAGATGAGGCTAACATCAGGAAGACTGGTTGAAAGTCTTCCTAATAAGCAGTTAGATTCCCAGATCCCTTCCCTTACTTTACATAGTTGGGAGTTGCCCCCTCCCTTGGTGTAGCAGGATTCTGGAGGTTTTTTTTCTCTCAAGAAGTTAAAACATGGGGTGTGTAGACTGGGGACCCTGGTCTTTGGATGGGGTCCAGCTGAAAGCATGGATTTTATATTTAAAACTAGAGGGGTACCTGGGTGGCTCAGTCAGTTAAGTGTCCGACTTTGGCTCTGGTCAGACTTCGGCTCCAGTCATGGTCTCACGGTTTGTGGGTTCGAGCCCCACATGGGGTTTTCTGCTGCCAGCACTGAGCCTGCTTTGGATCCTCTGTCCCCCTCTCTCTCTGCCCTTTCTGTGCTTGCCCTCTCTCTCTCAAAAATAAATGCTTAAAATTTGTTTAATAACCAGAGGTTAATTGAAGTTTGACACCAGATTTCTACTCCCACTTAGATCCTAGAATGTTACGGGCAGAACAGAAAATGTGATTGCTAATAAGTTCTAGGTTTTGTATCCTAAGACTTAGCGACAGAAAAAAGATGTTCTGGCTCCATGTCTGAAAAGCATGGGGAAGTGACTCATAGGTTAGGGAATCATCTGCCTGAATCAGATGTTCACCCCTGAAACACTCGAATGTGGCCAAAGCAAGAGAGGTACTAAGACTACAGCAGTTTGGATCACATGCCTATCCCTGGACAATGAACTTTGCCCCAAATACCAAAGAGTTTCTCAAGGTGGGAGGGGCAGATGAGCTTGCCCTTGAGAGTGGGCATGTAGGCAGACATCACTGGAGATGTCAGCTGAAACTCCTCAGCCTCCCCTGTAGGCAATGCTATGACGGAAGCAAAGGTCCTATGAAGGCTTAAAGCTGTCTTACCAGTGTAAGAAATGAGTACACTTTGCATTTCTACAATATGTTATGGGGTTTCAAAGTACTTCATCTCATTAGCTTTCCAGAAGAACCCATGAGATGGATATTGTCATTCCTACTTTATTGATGATTATGGGGGACTCCTTATGGTAATGTGGTCGACTCACTCACTATCCCTCAACTAGATTGAGCAGAGCTGGTAGCAGAAATCCTGTCTTTTGCTTCTTAGTCTGATTGGGTTTGTATGTTAGCACCCCAGTGATCAGGCCCAAATCACAGATTCCTGGATAACTGGGCAGGGGAGGACATGTGGAGGTGCCATTCACAGCCAGGGGACTGTATGACTGACTGCCCCCTAGTCACCTAGGGTCTCCCCCACGACTGCCTGCACAGCAACCCCAACACGTGTCAAAGCAGTAGAGGCTTGGAGAGCGCTTCTAAGCGCACACAGCCAGAGGAGCCACGTGGCCTCCTTTTGGAATAAGACTAAAGAATTAACTTCTGGGAAGAATTTTCCATCTGTTTTCCAGATAAGATTGATTAGAACCATCTACTCAGTTTTGCAGATTCCATGAAAGAATGGATGAATTGTCCCGTCTGGCCTGGCTATGTTTAGTCCGCATTTCTCAGAAGAGTGCTAGCTCCTCCAGGCAGGGACGGCCTCTTTACCTTCAGACCTCTCGAGAAGAGGAGTTAGATGTCCCGGATGTGTGCTCCACGCTGGCCAGAGGGGAGCATGTAGGCTGGAAGGGTGGCCCCATCTGGTGTCAGCTAGACAGCTCCCTGTGCGTTTTATTCACCCTCTGGTGAGGTTATGGTGGGGAAACACTCTGTATTTGCCAGTCCTCTCTGCGTCCCTTACACCTCCCCCACCCTCTCCCCTCCCAACCAAGTCAGTTCTCTTTGTTATTTTTGGTGTAAAGAACTTTCCTCCCATTAATTTCAAGGCTTCAGAAAAGCAGTTAAAAGAGATTGAGTTGAAGGAAGCTATCTGATCCTGCTTTCTCTACACACACACACACACACACACACACACCCTCCCTCCCTACACCTGTGAAGCTGAACTAATTAAAAACGGATCCATCCTTTTGCTTGTTATTTAATAATAGTCTTTGCATTTTAACGGTGAGTCCAGACAGTCTATACTGATTGTGGTTATTGAGGAATTAATAATGCTGTTTTTTATTCCCTGTTTACTGCTCTTTTTCTCTCCTCTCCTGCTTCTTTTGGATCTTTCAAGTTTTCCTTATTCCAGTTTCTCTCCTCTAGGGCTTTGGAAGTTAGGTCCTCTGTGTCTTTTCTTGTAACTGGGTGCACGTAAAAGACATTACTTGATGTAACAGAGTCTAAAGTTAAGATCTCCATATTGACATCTTCTGCATAGCGCACAGATCTTGCAAACCTTTCGTTTTGATTGCATTCTCCCATCTGCCATCTTATCACTGAGGAAAATTTTAGCTCCGCAGTTTTTCTCTTTTAAGCAGTTTTGCCAAGGGATAATTGACATAGAATAAAAGGTGCATGTCACAAGTATACAGTTTGATGTCTTGACACATGCATACACCCGTGAAGCCATCACCACCACCAAGATCATGCGTGGCCTCTTAAAAAATAGATTCAGTTCACACTTGAGCTTAACAGGCTGCATGTTACCAACGTCTGCTAGTTTTCAGGGGCTTTGTTTTGCTTAAAAGTTCTGTGGCTTCTGGACAGAAGTAACTGTGATAATTACCGTTCCTCAAAGCCCACTGGGCGTTGTGCCAAGTGCTTTGCAGTAATTACTTCTCATTGCTTTCTTTATTGCCTTTAATTTTTAATTATAAAAACAGTACAGGTTTATTGTAAATAAATGTGCTTGTCAAAAATGGACAGTGTAACAAAGGAAAGACTGGCAATTCTTGAAACCCTTTGTTTTCTTCAGAGTGGATATACGTTTATTGCTTGTCACTGCAGATGTTTTCTATTGAAAACATATATGATTGTGGTAAAAATGGAGCTAAATACATAGTGGAGGGGTTTGGGGGCTTAAAATAATAATCATTTATGCACAGTGCTTTCTGCAGCTTGCTTTTTTCACTTCTTACTACCACGCCATCTGCCCATCTCATCTTTTTCACGGCCGTATGACATATGTAGCATTGAATTAATGGCATTGTGATTATTTTTATTAACCTCTCTTTACTTTTAGGCTATTTTTTTCTTTTTTTGTTGTTGTTGTGATTACAGGTGTCTCATGGAGTTTGTCTTAACATATGTCTTTGTGCACTTGTTGAATATTTTTATAGGATAAAATCCTGAAATACAGTGCATTATTCCCAGCTCATATAGCCATCTTTCGACTTGGGTATTATCATCTCCTTTTCACAAGTGAGGAATTTTATGCTTAAAGGGTTAAGCTTACTCAGCTGGTGAGTGGCTGATAAGGGCATGAGAGCCCTGATTTCCCAGGGCTCCAATGTGTCAACATCCTCAACCCTCAACTCACTGCTTCTCCTACTAGTTTGGAAAAATGGTCAAAAAAGAAAAACGTTATTAATGTTGGAATTGTCAGAAGGATTAGCAGGGATTTTCAGCTAATGGTAGTTCTATGGAATTAGAATGCAGGACGTATTTCAAGCAATTTATATTTTCACCTGGCCCTTCAGCTGAGGACACTAATGTGAGAGCTGAGGGGCTATTTTTAGCAGGTTGCTTTAAGCCCTTTATGGGGGGGGGGGAGTTGTGAAATAGCCTGTCCATCACAGGCAGCTAGGAATCGCTTGCCCACTTTTTTGTTCCGAAGGAAAGGACGCAGACCATCTGGGCCAGTAAGTGAGGTCCAAAATTGGACTCATGTTTATTTTACTTAATAAATGTGCTCTTGAATAATATGAGTTGAGTTTAGGTTGGTCGAATGCCATTTTTAATGCAGCAAGAGTGCACACATTTCTTGTAATCCTGCAGTGAGTGGCTTTCTAAAATAAAGAATGCTTTGGTAATGTGAACAAATTCCCTGAATTTATGTTGATTATAACTTATTTTTTCTTTTCTTAAGGCAGGGAACTCTATGCTTGGTTGCTTGTGTCTTAGAGTGTGTTGGATGCTACGGCGATATTCGTTAACTATAATGTGGAGTATATGTGCTGTTATTAGGAACGTAGAAAAATATAGTTCAACTTCTCACTCTCAAGTCCCAAATCAAATGACATGACAAAACCACATAATTTTGAAGAGGTGGTTTTAGAAAACCAACTTCCGCCGGGAGCAGTGTGGCTGTAGACCGTGGGCACTCCTATCCTTGTGTGTGGACTGTGGGCCCTATTCCTGTCTCACGGTGGAGCCATAGGGAAGAGCTGGCTCTTTGCTTACTTAGGCCACAGTCCAGAGAATAAAACAGAAACAAGTGAGGTTTTGACTGATCCTCTTTCACACTAGCACCATCGCATTCTTTGAAAGTACGCTGAAATATTTTTGGTCCAATGTGAACATTTTTGTTCTTCATAACTTATTCACATTTGCTCATGTATTTTTTAATGTTTATTTATTTTTGAGAGAGAGAGAGAGAGAGAGAGAGAAAGGAAGAGGGGCAGAGAGAGAGGGAGACACAGAATCCAAAGCAGGCTCCAGGCTGCGAGCTGTCAGCCCAGAGCCCGACGCGGGGCTTGAACTCATGAACCATGAGATCATGACCTGAGCCGAAGTCGGACGTTTAACTGACTGAGCCACCTAGGCGCCCTGCTTATATATTTTTTAATTTATCAGTAGTTGATTCTACAACTGGAATGGCCTTTAGAGTTTATGGAATTTTTGGTGTGTGAAGACAATAAGGACTAGGCTCTAACTTTTAACTTTGACACATTTTGGTTGATTTGATTAAGACAATTTTGGTTTAAAATTTTTTTAAGGTTTATTTATTTTTGAGAGAGAGAGAAAGAGAGAGAGAGAGAGAGGCAGAACTTGAGCAAGGGAGGGGCTTAGAGAGAGGGAGACACAGAACCTGAAGCAGGCTCTAGGCTCCGAGCTGTCAGCACAGAGCCTGATGCAGGGCTCGAACCCACAGATCGCGAGATCATGACCTAAGCTGAAGTCCGATGCTTAACTGACTGAGCCACCCAGGCTCCCCAAGACATTTTTGGTTTTAAAAAATAGTATTATTCGTGAAAAGGAAGCATCTTCAAAATAAATAATTTAGTTAATATACCTAGTGGAATATAATTCTGAGAGAAATTTTTAGTGCTTTTAATATAAAAATCTTGATCCTCTAAGTTGACATTTATCAGGTCTATTTTAAGGCCTTCTTAAGGCCATAGACCTTTGTATTGATTTCAGGTCAGTTTTGGGAAAGTGACTGAAAATATATAGTAAAATGAGTAATTTTTCCAAACCCAATAATCCCAGTTTTGGATATCTATACTTTGGAATTAAAAGCACCAGAAGCTAAAGATAAACATGCAAGGATGTTTAGTGCAACATTGCTTAGAGAAGCACAGAACTGGGAGCGTCTAGAATGTTCATTAATAGGGTGAATAAAATATGATATACACTGTGGAGAAGTATGCAGCTATTGAAGAGTACAAATTAAATTATGTTATTGACCTTGGAGCCAATATATGTGTTCATGATACATTAAGAGGAAAAATCAAATACAGATTCTTTTTTTAATGGAAAGAATAGAACCCCATACATCTATGTATGTAGCAATACATTTTTTGTAGGTGTGTATTATCTTGGCAAGATGGGAGTGGATAGGAGAGAGAGGTTACTAAAATTTTCTTTATGTCTATCTCTATATCATTTGATTTGCTACAATGAGCAAATTTCTTTCTAAACTTAAATATTTTGGAAAGTAAAAAAGAAACATAGGAGTCTTGCTCTTCCAATTTTGCAAAAGGAAACAAGACTATTCTTCTATGTGATAATGCAGTTATTCTGACCATTAGAATAGAAATTGAAGAAGAATTTATAGGCATTCAAATACCTATCAAAGCATCATCATGTAGGCTAGTATTTTTCAACTGTTTTAGCCTGAGCTCCCCTGCATTTGACTGCGCCCTCCCATGTGTTTATCTCCAGGAGCCAAGAAGTTTTCCAGAGTTCTTACTTCCTATGGTTATAAAGAAACAACACCCACCTCTCAGTTCTGACCTCTCCCCTTCACCTGCCTCTCAATTAGAGAGTTTTAGTACAGCACTTTTGATCTATTGCTTTTCACTAATAAGAGTGGCAATCACAAAGATGAGCCCTGAGAACAAAAACTTCCTGTTTAATTAGAACATGAAGGAAAACTGGAAATTTTCATACCACTTTTTTTTTTATGTGCTTCTTAGAGTGCTTTCTTAGTTTACCCCCTCTGATCTACGAATGAGAAAATCTGGTTGCAGTAAGATTAGATTCTCATTACTCAGTGGGTTCCTGCTCTGTCTGTGGTCACCTTGTGTGCTCCCAGGCAGTCATGATGAAGAACATCTTATCCAAAGGCTTTCTATACACAAAGGGTGTGAGTAACCCCAAGACTGCAGCCAAGAGTTTGAGCAAACACAGTGTAAGAAAATCATGGCGATGTTTAGTGGAGTGTGTGATAAAAGGAATGAAACTTTAGGAAAGGATATGGAAATGAGGTTAGAAGCTCAGTCCTCACAGATTTATAACCTAGAGGTGGTGACGGTTGGATTAAAACGTGAGCAAGTAGTTTGGCACAAAGGACTGGAAAACAGGACTTGCAGTTAGCTAGCTGGGTTTGGATAATGTGATAAAGCGAAGAGTGGAAGCGATTACATAGAACATTGACATTGTTTAGAATTATAGGTTTCCCCAGCTATTCAAAAGGAGAGCATTCCTATGAAACCTTTTGTAAGCCAAAAATGGCGTAAAGCAATGAAGCACTTACCACTAACGTATATGGAAAACTTTTCGAACATTCCCACACTCCAAAAATAACTCTCTTAGGCTTTTCTGATACCACATCTTACTAATGGATGCACAGAATAAATCGAGAAAAAACAGAGGCTCACGGAGGCAGTTCAAAACTGCGGCAGCAGCTTGATACTGAGATGCTGGAGGCAGTTCCCGGGGAAGGAGCTGGGCAGTGCAACCTTACGCGCTGCGCTGCCTCTGTAAAGGCAATGTGCCAAATGCTGAACATCATTTTCGCTTCTCACTTTTTTTGGATTTCTGTTGGTAAGCAAAAGGAGGTGCTAATGTAGCTCTTTTGTAAAAGTGAAGTGGCATAACCTGAACTTTAAAAACGTTGGAGGCCCGCACGCACAATGTTAGCGGATGGATTTAGTATCAAAATAATATGGCTGTTTTATAATTACAACCATGGTGTAGCAATTCCTTCCTTCGTACACTGAGCATCATCTTCCAGCCAAGGCTCGTGGGCTTTGGCATGAACCCAGTACAGTTCAGCAGACTCAGAGAGTGGAGGATGGGGAGAGGGAGGCAAGGGGGTGCCTCGAGTTCACAAATGAGAAAAAGAGGATTTGGAGCTCCTAACTGTGCTTTTCCTCTGATGCCTGCAAAGATCAAATTGTGCCCACCCCGTGTATTTCGTTATCACATATTTCGAGAAGAAAGATTTTAATTTTTTTTTGGTCTCATTTTCCCTGAATCAGCTTTGTATTTTCTGCTTTGAAATAGCAACGATGCTGAAACTTGGATAGAAAGGAAATTATAAATCTGAAATTGCCTTTCTATTATTTTCTGTACACTAAATGATGCTCAGAAAAAATGCACAGAGGCAGGCTTAGGAAATTGTTTTTTTCCTCTAAGCAACTTCTTCAAGAAGTAAAGCAGTCCTGGAAGCAGCAGTGGCATTGTGGAAGATTAAGATTCAGATTGACCACTAGTCTGTGGTTGATAGGGGTGCGATCCTCAAATCTGAATGCCAGTTGGTGTCAAATCAGGGTTTAGAAATAAAACTACTGGAAAAGTTTGTTACGGAAGTAATTATGCTAAGTAAGGTGGTTTGTGTTGAGGGTGCTAACCTTTCCTTCTTGTGTTTACTGAATCCAGCTTCAGCTGGAAAGCTAGCCTAGTTTAAGAAGGTGATTCGATGGAGGGAAAAAAAAAATCTGCCATAAAGGTAAATTTGAATTAATTAGATTAAGTGAACACAACTTTGCCAATATGTAATAGGGTTTTAAAAACACAAATGAAATTTTACAAAAAGGGAGAGAGAAGAGAGATAAAATATAGGAAAAAGAAAGAGACCAAAAGTAGAAGTCCATTTTTAACCTGGGCTGGTTTGTCCAGAAATTTGGGGATTTCTCCAGAGATGCTGAAGAAGGGGGGCAGGGTGCTGAGACTGGGCTGTGGGAGCAGTTTCTGGTGGAGGCTGTCCCCTTTTTTCAATCTCCTTTTTATTTTTATGCAGCCGGTCTCCAGTTTCTGAATGGCTTGTGTTCAAAAGGTTCCCTTGTAAATCCATAAATTACAACTACTGTTGTAATGCCAATAATTAGACCCCAAAGTGCATTACAGTTGACTTGGCTATTGCACATGAGTGTAAGCAGGTTTAACTAGAGAAAGATGGGCCAGTCTATGAAAATTTCTGTGGCCCCTAAATCATTTGGTGGGTGGGAGGTGCTGCTAAATGTGGAGGGTTTGGAGTCAGATGGACCTGGGTTCTTTTACATCCACATTTCTCTCTCTTTCTTTCTCTGCTGCTCACGGGTTGTGGGCAGGCTAGTTAATCTCATTAAAGGTCATCATCAGGAGTGATAATAGCATCTCCTTAGAGCTTTGTTGTCAGAATTCAATGAGTATTGTGCACAGATGTTAGCTTGTTATATATTAATACTACATTAGTATAAAATGTTACAGTATTAACAGATACTAATTGGTATGATATATGATCGTTATTATTCCTTATATATGGCTTTCTGCATACTCCCCTTTTCTCCTAGAGAGATTATAACCTTTGAGAGTAGAGAGTTTCGTTGTGTATTTTGGTGAGTCTTAAATGCAATGCACTTTGAACATAGACCCTAGATGTGTTCATTTGTTGACAATGATTTGCTTTGTTCAAGGGCTTTAGAGACTAAAACTCTCCACTTTGATTTTTCCACATTTTCTTTCTCTTTGTTACAGGCATGTAGTGAACACAATTCTTATGATAACTCATTGTGCCTGGGTATTTATTTTGGCTCAAGGGAAAGAAAAGGGGAAGAACAAGAGTGAGAGAGAAAATTCCCCATGATACCTAGACAGATGTTAGAAGAAAAAAGAAGAGAGAAGGAATCCAAAAAATGTATGTATTTAAGAAAGAGAAGACTGGGTAGAATTTGCCAAACTTGAGAAGTAAGAAAGTAATGTTGTGTACGCGGTCCCCTGAAAGGAAATGGAGGTGGGGGTGGGGATACAATATGGCCTTAGTACCTCAATTGACCAGCAGGTGGTGTGTCCCCAACTCGGAGCAGCTTGTTTGGAATTTGGCACAAGGCAGACAGATAGATGGGCAGCTTCGGCAGGGGGCAGCTGGCAGAAGAGGTTCCTGCTCTCTGAGCATGTGTACATGGGATGGATACCATTTAGGAATTTCTACCTAAGGGAATGCCTCGTGTAGGCATAGAGGCCCATCAAGGCATCTCTGAGAGACGGAATCCAGCTGCTCAAGCAACACCATACTTCTTTCCTCTTCCCGCATCCTTTGAACCTGGTGGTTCCACTACTTTCAGTGATTTGCTATTGAATATTGGGTCCAGGACCAGAAGGGTAGAGAATTGAGACTCGGTTGGGAAGATATGTGTAGTTTTATTAATGAATGGTGAGACTTTGCTGCTCTTGGTCCTTTTTTCTTGATCACATTTCTTGACAATGGCTTTCTCTTCTTTGTGGAGATAATTAAAACATTTAAGGATGATTGCATGTCTCTTTATATAAAAAAGATGTCATTTAAAAATGAACAACGGGGGGTGCCTCGGTGACTTAGTCAGTTGAGCGTCCGAGTTCGGCTCAGGTTCCATGGGTTCTAGCCCTATGTCAGGCTCTGTGCTGATGGCTCAGAGCCTGGAGCCAGCTTCGGATTCTGTGTCTCCCTCTCTCTCTGAGCCTCCCCCCTCGTGCTGTCTCTCTCTCTCTCTCTGTAAATAATGAAAAAACGTTAAAAAAATTAAAAATGAATAACTGATACACATTTATAACAGAAACAGTAGAAAAAAGGTGATAAGTGCAAAGGGGTTGGAAAACACTGACCCCAGTTCCCAAAGATAATCACTATTAAAAACTTGATATATAGTTGACCCTTGAACAACACAGGTTTGAACCCACTTGCATGTGGATTTTTATCAATAAATACAGCACTCTAAATGTATTTTCTTTATTATTTTCTTAATAGCATTTTCTTTTCTCTAGCTTACTTTATGGTAAGAATACAGTATATAATGCATCTACAATGCAAAATATGTGTTAATTGGCTGTTTATGTTATGAGAAAGGCTTCCAGTCAACAGAAGTCTATTAGTCATTAAGGTTTGGGGCAGTCAAAAGTTAAATAAGGATTTTCGACTGCATGGGGGGTTGGCACCCCTCACCCCTGTGTGGTTCAAATGTCCGCTGTATAACATTTCAGACTTTTACATATGTTCACATGGTTTTTTTAGAAAAATGAGATCATACTGAATAAACTGTTTTATATCTTGTGTTTTCCGCTTAATCTATGCTGAATATTTTTCTGTGTTAATATACTGCAACAACATTACTTTATAATGATTGTGTAGTGCTAAATCTTACAAATGTATAGTAATTTATTCAACTATTTTTGGTACACAGATTGTTTCTAATTTTTCACTAGTATAAACAATGCTGTGAGAAACATTCCTGCACATATGAAAATCAATATTATTTCCTAGGGATATATTTCTAGGACAGGAACTGATGAATTAAAGGGTATACATATTTTAAAAAGCTTTTGCTACATATCACAAAGTTATCTTTCTTACAGCTGGTACCAATTTATACTCTTGCCCCCAGAGTATAAAGGTGCCATTTTCCAAAACCTCCTGCCAGCATTGGGAATTATTGATTTTTTAATCTTTGTTATGTTTAGAAATACTAAATAGTATCCTATCATTTATTTAATTTGTACTCCATTTTAGGAAGCTGATTTTTATTTGTACTGGTCGTTTCTATTTCTTTACTTGAAAAGAGATTCTTTTTTTAAAATTTATTTATTTTGAGAGAGAAAGAAACTGAAAGTGGGGGAGGGCAGAAAGGAGAGAAAGAGAGAGAGAGAGAATCTCGAATAGGTTCTGAGGTGTCAGCAGAGCCCAATGCAGGGCTCGAACCCATGAACAGAGAAATCATGACCTGAGCTGAAGTCGAATGCTTAACCGACTGAGCCACCCAGGTGCCCCAATATATTTCTTTACTTGTAAAGTCTTTTTTTTAATGTTTATTTATTTTTGAGAGAGAGAGAGAGACAGAGCATGAGCAGGGGAGGGGCAGAGAGAGAGAGAGAGACACAGAATCCGAAGCAGGCTCCAGGCCCCGAGCTGTCAGCACAGTGCCTGATGGGGCTCAAACTCACAAACTATGAGATCATGACCTGAGCCGAAGTTGAACACTCAACCGACTGACCCACCCAGGCGCCCCACTTGTAAAGTCTTTATCATATTCTTTGCCAAGTTGTTAATTATAAACACTACTTATATGTTAAGGCCATTAACCCTTTACCATACAGGTTTCATGTTTTAATCTCATTCTGTCATTTGTGATTTAATTTTGTTTATAGTAGGGTTATTTTTGACATACATAAATTTTACATTTTAGTTATTTAAATATTTAAAACTTTTTTAATTGGCTTCAGCTTTTGTGATCATAATTAAAATAAAACAATTTTCATGATAAAAGTATTTAACCATGATTAAAATAATTTTCAGATTATAAAAACAATCACATGATTTTCTTTAAATCTGTGTGTGGTCTTATTTTCACATTTAGCTCTTTTGCCCAACTAGGCATTTACTTTGTATATGGTGTGAGGTAATAATTGCATCTTTAATTTTTCCTAATACTTAATTATTCAACCAGCTATTAAATAATCCATTTTTTTCCCACTGGGTTTAAATATCATATTTAACAAATAAACATTTTATTTTTTTAATATATTTTTTTTCATTTTTGAGAGAGAGAGAGAGAGCCTGAGCAGGGGAGGGGCAGAGAGAGAGGGAGACATAGAATCTGAAGCAGGCTCCAGGCTCCGAGCTGTCAGCACAGAGCCCAATGCGGAGTTGAACTCATGAACTGAGATCATGACCTGAGCCAAAGTCAGACGCCTAACCGATTGAGTCATCCAGGCACCCCAACAAACATTTTAATATAGTACTTGTATTTATATTTTCTGGCTTTCTGTTCTGTTTCATTGCTCTGCCTCTTTTAGCAACAGAATCAAATCTTTAATCCTTTTTTTTTTTTAGTTTATTTATTTATTTTGAGAGAGAGAGAGTGTGCGCACACAAGTGGGGGAGGGGCAGAGAGAAAGAGAGAGAGAGAGAGAGAGAGAGAGAGAGAGAGAGAGAGAGAGAGAATTCCAAGCAGGTTCCTCACTGTCAGTGCAGAGTCCCACATGGGGCTCAAACCCACTAATCATGAGATCATGACCTGAGCGGAGATAATGACCTGAGCTGAAATCAAGAGTGGGACACTTAACTGACTGAGCCGTGCAGGTGTCCCAAACTTCTAATTCTTGATGTTTTCAGCCTACTTAATACCCAGTACCCCCCACTCACTGTTGTTTTATAAACTTCTCTTTTAAAAAAATTTTTCAGGTTTTTTTCTTTCAAATAAACTTCAGGCTTTCTTTTTGATCTGTTTTTTTAAAATTTCTGGCATTTTAATCTAACTGTAATTACATTTATAAATTAAATAGAGGAGAATCGACACCCGTACAATGTTGAGTCTTCCAGTCCTGGAAAATTGTATAATGATCCATTTATTGAAATGTTTTTTTATTTTTTCAGTAGAGTTTCATACATTTCTTTATATATTCTTCATTTTTCTTGTTTTTCCTAGAAATTTTGTTATTATTGTTGCTATTGTGAATAAGATTTTTTTTTTCCTGATGTTTTCTAACAGTTTTAGGCTATTATGTGGGGCACTCAATTAATTTTATTTTGTGACTGTTCACCTCACTGACATTTCTAATTATTTAAAACAGTTTTAGAAGTTGAATCTATTAAGGGATTATAACATATGCAAGTTAGATAATTTTGTCTCTTGCTTTCTCATAGTTCTTTAGTTTTGTTGTTGTTGTTGTTGTTGTCTAGTTGTCTTGGCTTGAATGTCCAGAATAGTGCTAAAAGATACTAGTGACAATGAGCATCGTTTTTTGTTCCTCATTTTACCGTTAATACCTCTAGGACTACCCCATGAGGTATGATGCCTGTGTTTGGTTTGGGGTAATCTTGATCATGCCAGGAAAAATCGTCCTAACTCCATTTCATTAATTAAAAAAAAAACTGATATTGAATTTTATCAAAAGTCTTTTCAAGAGTACCTACTGTGCTAATTCCAAGACTTTTTCCTATCATGGCATCTTAAATATTGAGATTATTCACATCTCTATGGTAAACTATGTTTATATGTGAGGTTCGTCTGTGGTTTCCATTATTAATCAGTTTGTTTGTTTTTACATCAGGGGTATTATGTTAGATTTCTGTTACTTTTGCACATTTGAACATTTTATACAGCCAGGAAATTATCTGTGGCTTGAAACTCAGGGAGAACTTGATTGTGTAAATAATTTGGACTAAAAACTTTCCTCGGGAACAATTTCTCAATACCTTTTACATTGTTCCATGATTATTGATCTGTTGTTTTTCAGCTTTTTGAGTTAGTTTTCTTCTAATTAACTCTTTTGGCTCTACTTACAATATTTGGTGTGGTATTCTCATTACTGAAAACTTCTAAGCATTTGATAATTGCCTTTTTGTTTTTTCTCAATCACTGATTTTTCCATTTTTTTAATGTTTATCTTTGGGAGAGGGAGAGAGAGAGAGAGAGAGAGAGAGAGAGAGTAAGCAGGAGAGGGGCAGAGAGAGAGACACACACAGCATCTGGAGTAGGCTTCAGGCTCTGGGCTGTCAGCACAGAGCCCTACTAGGGGCTCAAACCCACCAACCATGAGATTGTGACCTGAGCCAAAGTTGGATGCTTAACCAACTGAGCCACCCGGGCACCCCCCAATGCATTATTTTTTGAAAGAAGAGTTATATAATTTTTCCAAGAGCTTTGCTCTTTTTTGACTTATACTTTTGCAATTATATTATAGTTTTATTCCAGTCTGGTCATAGATTGTGGTGAAAATAATTTCTTTTGGGCGCAAATCACTTACAATTTTTGGGTGGCCTAATATAAAATTGGTTTTTGTAAACTTTTCTCATATCTTTTCTGAGCGGAATAAACAGAAGACCTTTCTCTTTAATCATTCATTTATTCAGTCAGCATTGTTTCAGCTATGTGTCTCCTGCAAGAGTCAGGCATGGTATTAGGCACCGCAGGATATAAAATGAACAAGTCACAAGCTTTCTTTAAGGTTGTCAAAGTTTGGATGGGACATAGATACATTAAGACCTAATTTGACACAGACAAAGAAATGCAATGGTAGCAGAATTTACAAAAGAAGGGCTTGAACCCTATCACAGCTTCTGGGAATGCAAAGATGCCTACGATTCTACCATGGTTTTGGGGAAGCTTTCAGCACGAAAGTGTAAAAAAATAAATGAATTAGTTAAGGTCAGAGGCAGACTTTTGGAGGCCAGACAATTAACTAGGAAACCGCTGTCATCATTCAGTAATAAATTAAGACATGTAAAAACTGTTAGGAAACAGGAAGAAAAGAGGGGATTTTCACATGTGAGGGCGGCAGGTATTAGAAGAGTCCACACAGGAGGCTGAAGGAGGTCGAAGTGAAATGTTGCAGAAGCCACAAGAGGACACATTTGGGAATTCTTGGCCACTTAGGTTAAGTGCAGCTGAGAGGTCAAGTAAGATAAAAGCAAAAATGTGTCCAGTAGCATCAGTCTTTGGTGACTAGGGGAAAGCAGTTTCAGTAAAGTTGGGAGAAAGAAGCCAGACTATAAGCAGATCTCAATGTAAATGGCTCGTGAAGATGATGGAGGCACGAGGTGTTTCTCCAGAAGCTTAGCTGTGAAGGGAATGAGCGGGTTAGGGCAACAATGAAAGGAGCAAAGGATCAAAACAAATGGCTTTTAAGACGTAAAAATAATGTGAACATATTTGGTTAATGAGGAAGGTGAGTGGACAGGGAGAGAAGGCATGATTGTTGGCCAAAGGATCCTGAACAGGTAGGGGTCCCAGGGTGAGACACAAAGCCCGAGGGCTGATGGCCTTTGATGGAAGGAGGGCTCTTTTTTTTTAGTTGAAGGAGATGATTGGTACCCATAGGCATTTGGGGCAGAGAGGTGGGGTCTCCCCATTTCTTTGCAAGGCTGAGTGTGTTTGTGGAACCTCAGTTATACTGCTGGATATTGTCAGAAGGGTCCAGGGTCTTGTTCTGCACTGACAGTTCACTTTATATGTACGATTTGGGGTCCGTCCCTTCTTCTCATAGAAATGAGAGAACTTTTATGCTTGCCTTTCTTGAGGCTGTTTCTCTCTCTCTCTCTCTCTCTCTCTCTAATGTTTTATTTATTTTTGAGAGAGAGAGAGCATGAGTAAGGGAGGGACAGAGAGAGGGGGGACAGAGGATCTGAAGCTGGCTCTGTGCTGACAGCAGCCGGCCCGATGCGGGGCTTGAACTCATGAACCGTGAGATCATGACCTGAGCTGAGTGGTATGCTCAACTGACTGAGCCACCTAGGCACCCTGAGACTATTTTTTGAAGGATTTTCCAGAAGTCTCTGTCTCATTAACTATGTGGTATGCAATAGACCATCAGAATAACACTGTTAGTTGCAAATAAAGTGATTGATGGATGCCATAAGGTCACAAAAGTTTCCAATAAGTAGATCAAAATAACATTTCACATCTTCAATAAGCCTCCTTTTCTGTGTCTGATTAATGATTGTCACACGAGGAGAAAGTTTTATGAACGTGACATATTTTAGCGCACTGTATTTTGATATCTGTAGTTTATTACTAACTTTGAACTACAGGGGATTGTTTTGAGGCTTGCAAAAAATTTCTGGATTTACACTTTGGGCATTCACATGTTGGTAGCAAATTAGTCCCCTGAAAAATTGGCAAGCCTGAGGAGTTTTGGTCTTTGTTATTCTGGAAAAACACTCTGTCCTCTGCATGGAGGGAACTTCTGGTTTAATTCTGTAAATAATTATGAGACAAAACCCGCATATGAAAGATTTCCCACATAAACTCCTCTATTGAGTAAGAGCTCACTTATTAAAAATCAAGGTTGACAGTTTAACAGGCTCATTATGGTTCAGAAATCCCCTGGGGCATTTTAACCTTTTAAAATCTTTTTTGGATGTTCATTTTGCCAAATGAGCTGACTCCCTGCCGTATCTCCATTCTGCCCTGCTTGGGCTCTGATCTTAGAAAGTGTCACTCTTACTATAGCAATAAGTCAGGCGCTACCCAAAGTCAGATAGTCCGCAGGCTTTCCTCGGAGAGGAAGATGAAGAGGACGGGGTGGGGAAATCTGCTAAGGTGAGAGGTCTGAATTCAGCTAGGTGCCCAGATGGTCTGGCACCTTCGTGAGCAGCACAGGAAACAGCACGTTGGTTCAACTTCCTTGCGCCAAAGGGGGCAGCAGCACATCTTTAAAATGGCTTGTACATTTTGTGATCATTTCTGTTTCCTCTCTGATTCCCTGGCTGATCATCTCAATGGCTCTGCTGTGCCCCCGAACGTTGATACAATCCAACAGATAACTAGAATGTGCGGAGGTTTGGTCTTAAGCTACCTGCAGTCGTTTCCAATGGCTGTCTAGACGAAGCTGTTTCTGATATTCTCCATTAACCCTCACACGTCTGCCCCTCAGCATCACTTGGCACAGCAGCCCTGGCCTTTGCAGTTAAACTTAAGCATTCTTAGACAGTCTGCTTTCCTCAGAACAGGCTGCCTTGTTAACAGCTCTACCACCAAAGTGAGCCCAGGATGCGGAGAAAACGAAACCAAGATGGAGCACTGCTTTGCTGTATTCCGGGGGCACCTGGGACGCAGCACCGTTTCCACCTGCTGGGCCGTTCTGTGCTTCCTTTCTTGCTGTTCTAGAGCCCCAGTGAAGACCTGAGTGAGAGGGCAGAGCACAGGGACTGCCAGCCTCCCCACCCCACGCCCTACCCCACCCCCATCAACTTTCCACTTGCAGTGACCTGCCCTCCAGGGTGACTTATCAGATGTTTGGGGTTTGCCACTAAAAGAAAACAAACGGTGGAATGTCCTGCCCTGCGTGCTAATGAAACGGCTGAGCCAGCTCAGGGGTTATGAGGTTTGCGAATTAGGAGAATAATGATCTTCAGTTTCTGACCTCCTGGCACAGGCGGCAGTATTTATCAGGAGGCGCATGTGACTGGTTAAGAGACAGAGCCCCAGCTTGGAGGAAACAGCTGCTTGCGGCATGCTCCTGCATTTGGCAGCTGGACAGGCAGGGTGCTGATGTGAGGACTAGGCGACAGAACCGCCCCAGTAAGTAACTGGAGAACTTTTTCGTGTGTGTGTGTGTGTGTGTGTGTGTGTGTGTGCGTTTTGTAAGGCACTGACAATTTTTAATTTTGATTTTGGTTTCCCTCTGGCACTAAAGGAGGTATATTATTTGTGTTATTTGTGTTGTCTGTTGGCAATAGCCATTTGTATTTTTACTGATTTTTTTTTTTTTGAACCTGTCATTTGCAGCAATGTTTTCTGACTTAAAGTGTGAATGAGGCATACTGCTTGATTCCTATCTAGGAAAACAGCAAGTTGATTTCCTGGTGTCTGGGATGTTCATGATCCGTGGTATTTAGGTTCAAAGTCAAGTTTGAGATTATGAGGTGGAGAGTGTATTAAAGTGAATTGATGACTAGGTTTGATTTTAATCAATTTTTACCGTCGAAGCTTGCAAAATAGTGTTTTGAGAAACTTGTATGTCCGACTTGACCATTTCTACTCAACTTTGAAAACTCTTTCATTTAACAATGCATAACAATCTGCAATATAGAAAACTAACAAAATAATATTGAGATTTAGATTAGAAAGCATGTTTGGGTTTCAGGCAAGCTTCATAACTCATCAAAGACATATTTTCTAGCTCTTCTCTTGAACGAGCTTTTTCAACTTCGTTGCTTTGACGCTGAATTTTTTAGTCACCCCTGGTCTTCCTTACTTTAGATGAAGGAAAGTTAGTGTTTTGATGATGCTCAGTGTCCTTCCTCTTGCCTGGATTATTAAAAAATGTTACCTGAAGTTGATTATCAACTCTGGGGGCGAAGGGGAGGGCTTCCAAATAGCTGAGATCTCTTCTTTCTCAGGTTCATTCAGTGGTGCTGGGGCTTGCTCTTAGGAGAGCACAGAGCAGGCATTATGCTGGAATGGATGTGTTGTTTGGAGACTTTTGTCCTTCTGGGGTAGTCACCAGCCAGAATGTTTCAGAAAGGAAAAGGGGAAAGGGAGAGGACAGCACCCGTAATGGATGAGGTAAACCTCTGGAAGTGACAGGTCTCTGAATCAGAGCATTGAGCGAGATAACCAAATCAGTTCCTTTTTCTGGATTGCCTGGACATTAAGGAAGGTGGGGGGAAGGGGAGTAGGTTGTTTTGATTTGAATTCTTACCAAACAGTTATTTTGCTTGTGAGGAGCACAGGGCACCCTGAAGTGTGTTTGCTTCTCCAGGTGACGGATGGATTGTCAGCTATGCACAGGCTGTCCGGTTTTCTTGCAATTTCCGCCCCCTGCCTGGATGGAACACAGCTCTCCCCGCCCCACCTCCCTGCCCTGGTATGTGGAGGGCAGACTGGAAATGACCTGGGGCATGCTGGTCCCGCTGCAGTTTTCCTCAACACACTTGGTCTGGAGTAGCACACTGGCCAAAGATCTGGGGTGGAAGCACTTTCGGATGACCCTCCGAGAAAGTGGCTAGTCTGGCGCTGGGAAGTTTCTCCCCTTCTTTCCCATAAAATGGAAAAGATTCGACAAGACTCAGAGTGTTCAATGAGACAAAAAGTTATTTCTAACTCCGCCATTTCTTTTAATGACGTTTGTGTGAAGTCCTTGATTTAGCCTGTGGCCACATGGCCCAGTGACTTCCCTATTTGACTACAGGGCCCTAGCTACCCACTGGGCCACTTTTTTAGGGAGTTTGCTGCTGCTATAGTTTCACTTTTACTGCGAGTCTATTGGAAAAGAACTATGAGGTGAAGTTGATTTCTCCAGAATAATAGAGACCCCTTCAGTAAAATGGAGGGTCTCACTGGCTATCTCTAGAACAGCCTTCGGAATTATTCAAGTGCTGATATTTTGAAGGCCCACAGACTATTTTGAAAAATCCAATGATATCTTGACTTTCAAAATATCAACAGAATAATAAATAATTATTTTACATGTAGGTAGTATGTCCATAGGGTCAAAGACTTTCAGATCTGGATAGGAATTTTAGAGTGTGCAATTGAGCGCATTTCAGAGTTGAGAAAATTCTAACCAATGTGTCTGGGTCAAAGTGTTAGTCGCAGAGCCAGGAAAGAGGGCTAGAGGCTTCTGCCAGGATTATTATATTATTATAACATTAACACTGATAATTATAACTTGAATTTATTGAGCACTTTGCCAAATGATGTGCTAAGCAAATGTATTTATTTTCTTATAATCTTCAGAGTAAGTCTATGTGCTATATATTATTATTCCAGTTTTATAGGCAAAGAGATTGAAGCTTGGGGACCCCCTTAGCTGGGCAATATGTAGCACAGACCCAATTGGCTCCTGGAACGGACACCGGAAACTGCACACATTAAAAGACTTAACGTGGAACACATACACTAATTCCACACATTTAAACTTAAAAGCTTAATGCTTAATGACATGCTTAACGGGATGCAAATGAGAATGTTTCAGTGCAATACAATTAGACACACAACGTGTGTTAAGGCTCTTTCGAACGGTCCCTGGCAGGAAGGGCGAGGTTTCCCCTTGTGACAGTCCAAGCCCGGGCTGTGCAGGGTCACTGACCTGCAGCCTGTTTTTCTCTCTGAGAGTAGTTCAGTGATGGCTCCCGCATTGGTCAGAACAGCAAGTTTGAGCTTTATGATTACCCTGGAATACACCACTCTTGTTGCCCTTTCTGGCCTTTTCTCTCAGCTTTTCCTGTCACTCCTTTCCTTTGGAGGACAGCCACTCCACCTGTACCCCACACCAAATAGCTGGCTTGGTGGTGATAAAACTATGAGGCAGACCTGTACATTGTTGTTCAACCTGGAACGTTGGTTGTCCAAGTAGGGGGTGGTTGTTCATGAACAGAAGCAATGTACTCCTTTTGTTTGCTCCATTTGTTCTGAGCTGTGAGGGGAGACGGTAGGCTGGGACACCGAGGTGAGGGAGGAGAGGTGTGCTTTTCTCTGCACACTTCCCCGACCTGCGTATGGTCGCCATGCTTGCAGGCCATGAACCTGCAGCTTCTCTGGCTCATCAGCCAGAGACCAAACTTTAAAGAAATCTTAAAAAAATCTCAAAATTTCATTTGGCTCTCCATATTCCTCCATGTGGTTCAATGTCAAAATTAGGGCTGGTGATAAGAAAGAGCACTGAGTAATGCACATGTAGCAGAAGGGTCCTTTGCTTAATCAGGAGGAGAATTAAGTACGTAGACCAGTCATGGATGTCTTTGAGAAAGTGGTCAATGTTTTTTCAAGGCTTTTATATGACAAGATTACACATTCTGAAGATCAAGCTCCGTATAGCAAGAAGGGGGAATTTTTAATCGACTTCTCACCTACTGATGCTTCTAAAACTAAGCCCAACTCCAGAGAAATCAGCAATATAGTCTGCTAAAACAGAACCACTGGAAATTACCTCCAGTCCTTGGTGGGACTGGCTTATTTTCATGGCAGTTGGCATAGTCCAGTGGGTTATTTATACAAGAGACACATGAGACAGACTCAGAATCACTGCAGAGTCTGTAAGGTATACTCCAGAGCTGGTTTAAAGCAAAATAAAATGTTTGGTTATCTTCTTGGGACCTTTTAGGATGAGGAAACAAAATTTGTGATGCCATGTTGGCTGCCTTTGTTTCTTTGTCTTTCCCAGACTGTGTATTCCAAAGAACCTGTTCCCGAAGAGTTAACTCCCTTGGGTCTCATTTTCCCTTTGCAGTGATCGCTCATTTACAAGCCGTAGAGTTGTTCAGCTGTTTGCATGTCACATTCCCTTTGTTTTAGGGATTTGAAAATCTGGGTTTTGTGGGGTGTTGTTGCAGTTTCAGATGATCACAGCAGTCTCTCTGGAGTCCGTGGTGTAGGTTCACTGTGTTGGATCTTGAGCCCTTTTGTAGTATCGAGAAGACAGATTCCTGCATTTATGTAGGAATTTTCTGGTGTAAGGCGCTTCCTTGCACTTTGCCACAATTCTATGGAAGGAGGGAGGACATCATCACCATCACCACTGTTTACAGTGAGGAAACTGAGAATGAGGGAAGGTGAGTGAACTTGTCCGTGGTCATGGGACCAGTAACTAGGAGCGCTCACCTAAGTCCTCTGTCTTCTGACTCTGAATAATACCTGTAGAATTGTCCTCTGTGATCACAAGTGCTGTAATTTGTATTATCTTCTGATGGGCAAAAGTTAAATGAGAGACTGATTTGTGATGTACCATCCCATGCCTGTCAGTGATGGTATTTCCAAAGCCTACGGATATTTGGCCTCAGAAACAAGGTCAGCCTTAGTTATAGACATGGTAGTATTTGCTTGGGGTGGTATTTCTAAACAAACTTGGTCACTTTCCTCCCTGCAGATCCAATGTAAGTTGGAGTCATACTAACTACGGTATGATGTAATATTCAACTTTTATAAGGTATCTGGGTTTTTTGTTTGTTTTAGATATAAAAAATGCAGTCTGTTGTCCAGCATGCGCTCCATTATCCCACAAAAATCATTATTGGAACAAAATAATGGAACAAAAGCATTATTAGAAGTTCTGCCTGGTTACAGTACCCTTATTCACATGGGAAATAGTATACTCTGACTACTAGCAACAGTGTCCCCTGTGACCATTTCCCTCTGCAAAGTTATCTGCCCACTACTGAGAGAGTCCTAGCTCTCTAGAATAATTGAGACTCTTCACTACTAGTCAGTTTTCTGGTATGGTAACCCAGTTCATTGTATAACAGTGCTATCTGTATGTTGGCAAGGTCATAAAAATGACAGCACAAGTGCCTGATGATTTTATGATGCAGCTGCACATTTTAATGGCTATGGCTTTGAGGTGGGGGTGTGGGGGGACAAGGGACAGCTCTTTGACCATAACAGCTATTACAGTGTTGTTGTTTCTTCAAAGTAGCTTTTTTTTTTAGTATGAATGTGAAAGGTAGCCTTCTTTTAATTTAAAAAATCCTGAACAACATTTAATTCATGAGTTGACACAAAGAGCATTTTTCCTTAGCAACTACTGTAGTAATCAGAACTTTCTGCACCTTTCAAGAAGACAAAGGGGGAAAAATTAGAAAGAAAGAAAGAAAGAAAGAAAGAAAGAAAGAAAGAAAGAAAGAAAGAAAGAAAGAAAGAAAGAAAGAGAAAATAAGATGGTACGTTAAAGGCTTAGCTTCCTGGATTCCAGCCTGTAGAATAGGAAGTAGCCCCTATTGTAAGTCGAGAGTTCAACTCAATATATGAATGATTTGCCTGCCTGCACATACCCTAACATCTTGGAAGTTTCTATGTGATCAAACCAGTCGTTTTATTTCTTGAAGACTCGTCTATTCAAACTGCTGCTCTATCTTTACTCGTAGCTTTGTGCTGCTTTAGGAGGATCTGTCCCCACCCCACAAAATATTCCAAGAGCCTTGCCTAGATCATTATGCCATTAATTTGCTTTTGCATTGTAAGTGTTGTAAGTGAATGTGTTCCAGGTACAGTCTTTGACAGAAAACTAGTGATGGGGAAAATAATGTGGAAAAAAGTTTGTCATTAGTTCCAGAACTTCACTTTAGTCACTTTGCTGCTGCTTCATTGTTTCAAAAATCACAGACAAGGGGGGTACCTGGGGGGGGGCCCATTTGGCTAAGCATCCGGGGTTAAGCATCCAGCTCTTGGTTTCAGCTCAGGTCATGATCTCATGGTTGATTTGTGAGTTCAAGCCCCATGTTGGGCTCTGTGCTGACAGTGTGGAGCCTGCTTGGGATTCTCTGTCTCCCTCTCTCTCTGTGTCCTTCTCCCACTCATGCTCTCTCTCCCTCTCTCTTAAAAATAAATAAACATTTTTTAAAAAGTGTCTTAAAAAATCACAGACAAGTAACTACATTTGAATGTGTTTACATGATTTTAATTGCTTTTCTTTCTCTCTTCTGAAATATTTGTACTGTGATTGAGACCTTAGCAACTGATGAACTAGGAAGGCAAGGGGCTGGAGAAGAACTTAGGCAAAGAGGCCATCAATTTTCCATGGAATAAGACTCCAAATTAAGAAAGAGAGAGAGAGAGAGAGAGAGAGAGAGAGAGAAAGAGAGAGAGAGAGAGAGAAGGGGGTGTGGGAGAAAGAAAGAAAGAAAGAAAGATGAAAAAAAAGTCTGTTCAGTCATGCCTCTGTTTTGTTTTGAGAAAATAATTAGTTTTCATTTCATTTAACAATTCAAAATGAGCAGAATCAATTTTCCTTGGAGACTTTTATATAAGTTCACTTTAGGAAGGTACCAGCTAGAGGTTCCTATTCAGGAACTGACACACTGGTTTGATAGAACTCTTTGGACCCAGAATCGAGGAGCTTGGAAGGACAAACAGCCTCATCTAGCCACACCCTGTCAACTTGCCTATGACTGTCAAGGAGGCATGTTCTCAAATATCAAGTTAACATAGAATTCTGGAGCTCAAAAAGTACTCAAGAATTTAAAACTTTTTTAAAATGGAAGAACTGAGTATAATCTCTGGAAAAATCTGGAAAAATCATACCCTGGTTTCAATTTGACTGAACTTTGGATTCTGCCTTACTTTCAGTTCTGCTTTCTAAACGTAGAAAGTATTTCGTGTATACATGGAATGCTTGCCATTCAAAATCATATGAGTTGACAGGATGTTTTGCAGATTGCTGTTTATGGCAAGGACAGTGCTCAACTGAATGGTGGTGCTCTAGGTTTCTCTGTTGTCTCTCTCTCCCTACTCATTCAGATTCTAAAATGAATCTGTCTCTCTTTTCCTTCTGTAGTTGGCATTTATTTTTTTTAAGTTTATTTATTTATTTTGAGAGAGAGAGAGAGGGAGAGCATGAGTGGGGGAGGGGCAGAGAGAGAGAGAGAGGGAGAGAGAGAATCCAAAGCAAGCTCCATACCGTCAGCAAAGCCCAACATGGGGCTTGAGCCCACAAACTGTGAGATCATGACCTGAGCCGAAATCAGGAGTCGGACACTTTACTGACTGAACCACCCAGGTGCCCCTGTAGTTGGCATTTAAACAGAATCTGCTGCTGGGAGAGGAAAGAAACTGATGTTTATTTTCACAACGTCCAGAGGTAGACATTATCATTGACATTCTTACAGAAGAGAAAACTAAATTTCAGAGAGGTTGAGTATCTTGCACATGGTCACAAGCCAGGGAGTAGTGAAGCCAGGGTTCTGGTCCTAGTCTGCCTGTAAACAAAGTGTGTGCCTTTTCTACTCAACCACACTTGTCTCTCACTATGTTTATGTTAAAATCTGGTGCTCACTGTGGAAAGGGCAGCCATTCTGTGGAGTCTGGATTCTGCTGGCCTTGTCATGTAACCAACATTACATCATGCCCAATACCTAGCCATTTCCATTAGAGGAGTGCCATAGCACAAAGAGACTTCCTAGGAATCTGTGGATTTATGATTGCATCCCGCAGTCTCCTTGTAGCCTGCACCCAGAAAACACTCATCCTGCTTGTATTGTTGAGGTGTTCTCTCAGCTGTGGCATTCTGCACCGTGGGCAGGGTTCTCTTGCAGAGCCTAGCCTCTGGCTACACTCAAAAATCATTACACGATCTCAGATGATGACAAGTATAAAGAAGATCATGACTGGAGGACCTGGCTGATTAACAAGCAGTGACCGTTTGCTTTAAATTATATTTGGTTTTTATGAGAAGTGACATAATGTTGGCATCAAAAGAAGCAATCATACTCGCTTAATAAATTGTTTCTTGGGGCCATGATTACACATAGATAAAAGGGCAAGCAGACCTTGAAGCAGGACCAGTGGAACATATCTCATGCTATTTTAATTCTCTATGTTTTAGAAGAAATACTTCCTTCACCCTCTCTTGGAAGCTGCAGGAACTGTGGTCGACTTAAGCCAGTGATGGTGGTTTTACTGTGTAAGAATTGAGGTTTTATCTTTTCAGCTATCACGATGACTGAGAAATATATCACACATAGAATTCTGCAACTCTTTGGAATTTTCTCTCACATCAAGCTTGTGTAATAGAGGCTAATACGTTCAAAAAATTGTTTTGAGTTTTAATTCTCAGATACGGAGATTTTACTCAACCAAAAGTTATTAAAACCTCAGTAAGTACAGTCTAGTTTATGGGACTTCTTATGTGGAAGCTGGAGTTTACATTTAGGTAACAAAAGTTAAAGAAAAAAAAAAGCCCCAAATATATTTTCCTACAATTAATTTGGCAAGTATTTTTAAACATATGCTTTCTGCTGCCTATTGCACTAACCTGAATAATGGCACAAACTTTACCCTGTAGGATATTACCACCTATATTAAGCATACCAATATATTTTTTAAAATCACAATAATCATAACACACAAATATTTGGTCTATAACAAAGGCTTGTGTAGAGTTTTGTGGAAGCTGGGGAAGAGAAGATGACTATTTGTGTGAGTTAAGGAATGTTCCTTAGATTTGGTGACATTTGAACTAGGTTCAAAAGGACAAGTAGTCATTGTTCAAGAAGAAAAAACTGTATTTTAAAAGTCTTCTTTCCACAAATAACATGTAGCTTGGTAGAGCTGAATCAGAGGGTACCTGTTGGAAGTGGAACTGGAGAAAAGGCTCAAAGATAAGGGTATTCTGATGGCTGAGGTAGTGTTTGCCCTTCTGCAGCATTTAGATATTTTTGAGGATGATTTAAAATTTTAAAAAAATCTTTTTATTATAAAACATTTCTAACATATACACAAGTAGACAGAGTAATATAATGAACCCCCATGTATTCATTACCTGACTTCAACAATTTTTGATGACCAATCTTGTTTCATTTCTATCCCCATGCATGTTCTCTTGTTCCCATATTAGTTTTGACACAAATCTCAAACATTTAATCATTCCACCCATAAATATTTTAGTATGTATTTAGTATGTATTTCTAAAATATAAGTTTTCTTTTGAAAAATCCATAATGTAATTAATACATCTAAAATAATTAACAATTTGGGTGCCTGGGTAGCTCAGTTAGTTAAGCTTCCAACTCTTGATTATGGCTCAGGTCATGATCTCACAGTTCATGATATTAAGCCCTGCATCAGGCTCTGCGCTGACAGTGTGGAGCCTGCTGGGGATTCTCTCTCTCTCTCTCTCTCTCTCTCTCTCTCTCTCTCTCTCTGCTCTTCCTATGCTTTTGCCCTGTCTCAAAACAAACAGACAAACTTAAAAAATAATAATTCATAACTATTATTTTGGCTTGTCAAGTAAGGAAGTGATAGGAATATATTTGTAATCTAGAAAGAAAACTCTAGAGGCAATGAGGGGAATAGGTTGAATAGAAAAAAGACCAAACCAATAGAAGACTCCAGAGATGGATTTGAACCAAGCCAATAGTGATGGAGAAGGTGGAAGAATTTTCAGAATATTTAAAAAGTAAATTGATAGTTCGTGAGATCAATTAGATACAGGGGTGAAGGTGAGAATGGAGTTAAGGAAAATTTGGACATTTTAACTTGCATAACCAGCATATGAATATGCCAATAACTGATATAGTGTAGGGATTCCTTGAAAAGCAATTTAGCCTGGTTTTTCATTAGCCAGAGATGTTTGGAAACAAATCCAAAAATATTTTCCTATTACCCTCAACAAAGCTTTCAGACCTGGAACATTTGGAGTAATTTTGATTGTTCCAACTTAAAAAGTCATTAACAAAAATTAAAACATCCAGAGTAGCATCTAAAATGTTCAAGGGTCTACAGGAGCCCCTTGGACAGACTGATGACTGGGACCTCTTTAGTTAGCACACAATAATAGTTGTAAAATCACAAAGGCTAATAAACATGATTTATTCATCAAATCCCCGAACACTAAAGGTTTGAAAGATGTAAATTTAAAATAATGGAAAGAAGTTTTTCATACTGTATGATGAAAATGTTCAAACAAACAAAAATTCTTGGAAGAATTGTACAGTGTATGTCCATATACCACCAATTCAATTTTAACATTAACAATTTATCATGTTTTCTTTTTCACATCTATTCATTTATCTTCTGTCCATCCATTGTTTCATCTTTTTTTTTTTTTTCAAAATAAGTTGCAGACAGCAGTGCACTTCATTTATAAGTACTTCATCATACATATTATTAACTGGAGTTCAATATTTGTTTATTGAAAATTTATATTTTACACAAGAGTGACTGATCTTATACATTTATTTTGCCAAAAGGCTGGGACTCAAGAAGGATTAACACAATTCATGGCCGACTCTTACTGGGTTATTGATGAAAACAAGGAGCTGTTTGAGAACTTCTTGATCCTCAAAAGTTGTGGCCATATGGGGCAGCCATACTCAACCACCAGTCTTTGAGGCAATGGCAAGAATTGACTTGGCAAAACTACATGCTTCCCAGTAAATGTTAACTGAATTTGAATGTGAAGAAACTGACCCCTAGAAGCATACACACTCTGCCAGTAAATGATTGGGCAGGTATGAGAACAGATCACCTTCAACAGTTTCACGCTGAGCATCCCTGCCTGCCTGTAACAACTCTGCAGAAGAACAGTGTAACAGAGTAGATGGTTTATTAGTCAAAACTGTAGTACAGGAGATGCATTCTATCTAGACCCATCCTGAGATTACTCAAGAGGAGCCAGTGCTTGGGCAATAGGAAAGAAGGTAACCTATTCTCACAAAAGAGAACTCTTGATTCACATATTGAGAAAAAAAAAAAAGTACTTGTGTTCATAAGTCCTCTGACATTCTCCAGAAAGACTTCACGTGGCTTATGGTAAACAGCAAAAATAAAATAAAGCTGAAAATGATTAGCATAAGAATAAAACAAGGGCCAAAATATGTCAGTTAGTAGAATGATGGACAAACTTAGACTTAGAAAGCTTTGAAGTGTTCTAAATTAAGTCAAGTTCTGACATTTTAAAACCTGCCAATTGGCTCCAGAATTAAAAATCAAGTGGAGATGATGTCTAGAAGATGCATTTGTTCAAATGCTTATTGTTGATGAAGATGTCTAGGATTCATTTGAAGACCGAAAAATTCAGTTACATAACCAGGCATTTCCTTACACAAAAAGCAGACATTCTGATACTAGGAAGAAATTTAGATGTTTGATTAACTTTTTCAGTTTCCAGTTTGATGTTCAGACAACAGCCTGTTTCAGTGGTTTTCAACTGGGGACAATTTTGCCCTCTGGGGACATTTGGCAACGTCTGGAGACATTTTGGGCTGTCCCTACTGGGGCTGGGGGTGGGGTACTACTGGCACCTAGTGAATAGAGGCCAAGGATGCTGCTAACCAGCCTGCAGTGCGTGGGATGGACCCTACAACAAAGAATTATCCAGCTGAAGTATCTGTAGTATTGAGGTTGAAACACCCCGATCCATATATGTCAGTTATAGATCTAACTCTAGTATGCCTTGAAAACACTGTAGATGATTTACATGTGCCATTTCATCTTGTGACTTGTTGAAGAGTATGTGGTGGTGACCTATACCCTTAAGAAATGCTACTGCATTGGCACCATGGCAAAAACGGGGATGTAAAATGAACAGTCCTTCAGAATAAGATCCACAGAAAGCTGAGTTGAGTGGTTGACCATACAAGTCAAAAGCACTCTTTGGTATCTAAGAGCATCAAACGTTGGCAGGCAAGAATGCAGATATTTAATTACTGAAAAAATATTCAGAGGAATTGGGGCCCTGCTGTTTAAGAGAGTGGGGGGAGGGATCATTAGATCCTAAGTCATAGGACAGTTCATCCTGGGATTTCTCCCTCTGGGACTCGGAGAGCTCATTTCTCTGCTTCCTTCTTTCCTCTTCAAAATTTCAAGGAGAACTGACTGTGTCAGAAGCAGGTGGATTAGATAAACTCCTGTTGGCAACCTGATGATTATGTCTCTGATTTATGTTCTTCTCCTTCATCTTGCCCTTGGTAATTATATACTCTATCTATGTTTACAACCATGTTCTCTTCCTTTCTTCATTCATGTTCCAACAGGTGCTCAGACCCTTGGTTAGTCCTTCCTCCTCCTGATTCCTTAACGTCTTATTCTCTACAAGATCATCCCCATCAGGATACAGGTATGTTTCGGCAGCTCTCATCTTATAAAAATGTTCCTTGATCCCCGCATCCACTGCCAATCTCTCTTCGATTCTAGACAGAGTTATTAAATTAATATTCTGCACAAGCTGTCTTTGTTTCTTGATCTGCCATTTACTCTTCAGCTCACAGCAACCTGGCTTCTGCCCACAGCTCCACTAAAGCTGCTCTTGTCAAGGTGACCACTAACCTCCTTGTAGCAAAAATTTAAAAAGCAGAGTTTCCCATCTCTCTTGTTTGACCTCTCTCAGTAGCATTCAACACAGTTAATGGTTTCAGCTTCCATAAGCATGTCCTTCTCTTGGCCTCATGGAGCAACTTGCTTGACATTTTCCTTCTGTCTCTCTGACAACTCCTCATGACGCTCTGCTGCTTTACCTCCTTTTTCTGACCTCTAGATGTTGGAATGCTCAAGGTGGAATGCTCTTGTCCTTTCTCTTTATACTTTCCTCCTAAGTGATCTGAATCATTTATGTAGCTTTAGATGCTGTTCATATGGGGACAATTCCCCAAATTAAATTCCATCTCAGATCTTTCCATGTTTGTTTAAATAACTACATCTTGAGACCTGCACCCAGGAGTTCCACAGGAATCTCAGTCTTTACACATTCTTTTTTGGTTTTAATTTATTTATTTTTTTATTTTAGAGAGAGAGTGTGAGTGGGGGAGAGGGGCAGAGAGAGAGAGAGAGAGAGAGAGAGAGAGAGAGGGAATCCCAAGCAGGCTCCATGCTCAGATCCATCCCACAACCCTGGGATCATGACCTGAGCCCAAATCAAGAGTCAGATGCTCAACCAACTGAGCCACCCAGGTGCCCCTCAACCATCGCACATCTTAAGCAAAACTCTAGATTTCATCCAGTGTACCTCTCCCGCCATCCTGCCAATCTTCTCTATCTCAGTTAATGGAGTTATAATTCTGACGGTTTTTCAGGCCTTTCAGTCTTTCACATCTCTTACTAACTTAATCTCCAAGTTCCAACTCTTCAAAGAGATCTGTCCTTGCTACTTACCTAAAATAATTCCTCTTGTCATTCTCTATCTTAGCATCCTGGGTGAGTTTTCATTCCTAGCTCTTATAACAGCTTGTAATTATATATTGGTTTGTCTACTTGTCTGTTGTTGGTTTCTCTCCCTAAACTGTATACACCATTGGGCAGGGATCGGGTCTCTTTTGTTCACCAGATACCCAGGCCCTGGCATAATATCTGGAAGGTAGAGGTATTGTGTTCAGTCATTATTTTTTTTTAATCAGTAAAGAACTATGTGGATACTAAGCCTAAACAGACACTTACTTTTATCCTGATGAGATAAGAATCAGATCCTTTTGGGGCACCTGGGTAGCTCAGTCGGTTAAGGATCCTACTCTTGATTTCTGCTTAGGTCGTGATCTCACAATTCATGAGTTCAAGCCCTATGTTGGGCTCTGTGCTGACAGCACAGAGCCTGCTTAGGCTTCTCTCTTTCCCCTCTTTCTCTGCCCCTCCCCTGCTCATTCTCTCTCTTGCTCTCTCTCTCAAAATAAATAAACTTAAAAAAAAAGAGTCAGATCTTTTTTTTTTCTGTTTGAATCACACTTTTAAGTGGATTAAAAGATAATGGTTATACATCATTCAGAAATAAAAGAGAAAAAAGTTAATCTTTAATAAATGCTTGTTGATTGGTGAATTGATTGAGTAGCTAATTGAAAATTTACTTAATTTCTTTGTAATCCTATTTATTTACAACAGAGAAATAATACTACTAACTCTCTTTTTCAGAATTATTTTGTCGACTGAAGTTAGATTATTGCCCTCTAATTCCTTTTGAAGAAAGACATTAAATAGGCACACAACCCCGTTCGAGATGGTGCAGAGATTACATGCATTATCAATTTCCTTTGTCTGAGAACTGCAGTGCACTGATGTCTGAACTCTTGTGGTTTGTGGGTCAACAAAATGTCATCCTGCTTCTTTGTCATAAGCCCCAGAACTGCTTCAGATGCCCAGTACCCACCAACAAGGGATTTTAGCTTCTTACTAAAACCTCATTATCATCTTAGGCCCCTGAATACAAAAAATATTTTGACAAAGGGAGATGATTGGTTAGGAGTCATATTTGTACAAAGAGCCAAAGTCTCTTAAAATTAGATTGCTGAGTAGAAATACCATGACAGACTGCAGATAGCTGCCTCATTTCTCCAAGTCTAAGTGGCCAAAGGCTGCTTCATGTTGGAAAAGTTATACTTTTTAAGACAGATGCATTAGTTCAAAATCAGCTTTCTGACACATGTACTTTTTATGTCCCAGGGACCCCAGTATAAGGCTGGATTCTCTGGAAGCTCACTGTGATGATGTGTTTCCCTTCCTTCCATGAACTCACTGTTTAAACTTGGGCAAACTATGTTATCTATTTGGCCTTGAGGCTCTCCTTTAGAAAGTGAGGTAGTTTACCTGGTGAATAAAAGGTCCCCTTGAAAAGTAGAAATGTTTTCTGTCTCTCCTGTACCACAATCTCGTTCTCTTTTTAGAACTACAGGGTTTCTTTGTAGTAGACAAAAAAGGCACTATCAGAAGACTTGAATGAGCACAATGATGAAATCAGGTGTTTAGAGACCAGGCCTTGCAGCTGCACCGACCCAGTAAATAACCCTTCCTTGGTTTCTGGTTTCTCCTTTTAGAGCAATAAACAACAACAAAGGAAGAATACCAGCTCAACTTGTATAGTCTCTAGTTACCCAAGTGACTCATTATCTAAGTGCCGGAAATTATCCACAGGAAGCTATCCTGAAAGCCCACAGTGATGAGTACCTGTGTATTACTCAAATCTGACATGGAGGAGTAAGCTGTTACTAGCCGTAGTCAATAGATCCAAAGCAACATAGGGAGGAAGTGGGGGAGAGTGAAACTAGATATTCACTATAATGTGAGGAATCTAAAAATGTATTCTCCATTAAGCATGGGTAGGTACATTTTTTTTTTTAATATATAGACGTTCCAGTATACATTCTATTTTCCCTTAATCTTTCCAGAATCTGCAAAGTAAAGCATTGAGAGGGTATTGGCACCAAGTCCCATGCTGTTTGGGAATCATTAATGAACATCTATTTTACAAGAGCTTTTCTACAAAAGGAAAACACAGAAATCTGAGGGAATTGCAAAACTTGGAAGTAATCTAGACATTTTAAGCATATTATAAATGGAAATAAGTAATAATCTGCTAGCCAAAGCAAGCCTGACAAATGCTGTAGAAATTCTCAAACTTATTGTCTTGCTTGGGTGGGAGGTGAAGTTTGTCTTGTGATCTGAACCTACTTTTTGAATGAAAATATGCCAGAAGGCATAGTAGCTGTGGTTCTTCTTTGTTTAATCCACGAGTAGTAACATTGTGAAGACCTGTACAATGAAGAATCCCCCTTAACCTTTGCTTAGCATCTGTAATGTCAAGAGGGAGCCTGATGTGTCTGAATTCGGGGCTCACAAATGCAAATATCTGCAGGCCAAGAAGACACTATAATGAGTGAAGTAGATTGGGATAAGAATCTTCTTTATAAATCTACTTCCTTATAAATCTGCTAAAAAGAAAAGGCACATAAATGGCAATGACCCTTGGCCTCAGCTGGGGAAACAATAGAGGGTAGTTGGAACTTTGGGGAACTGGAAGGCAGTCGCTACTCAGCTCCAGCCAGATATTGCCTCATGGGGCAGATATGATTTCTCCACAAGAATCTAGAAAACTGGATTTTTAAAAGGTAAAGTCTGGATTTGTACATTTTGCAAATAATGCAAAGATTTTGAAACTTTGTGAGGGCCTAACAAAAAAAATAACATTGATGGGCCAGACCTCTGTCCAAAGGGTCACCATTCTATAATCTGTGAATGATAAGTAAGGAAGAACTTAATTTGCACCATCTTCAATTTGGAGAAAAAATAAAACTAGGACTTGTGGTTCAGTATTTGCCTTTAAATAGGTGTGCTTAGATAAAGAGAAAAATTTTTAAAGGGCATTTGAGACCAATACAATGTTTAAGCAGCAGTGTACTTTTATACTTAACTGCTATAGCATCAGATCTAGGGTTCCTTAGATTTTGTGGGAAGTACGATTTTGTATCAGGACCCACAGATTGCTTCATATAACCACAAAGATGTGGAGATTTGGATACTTCTAAATGGCAAAAACAATTTTCTAGTTTTTATAAATAGATGTTTGGTACCTTGTAGACAGCACCTTATCAAAGGCAAGACTCCCTTATCCAAAAGCAAAACTGAATGTTGGAAAAAGCATTATAATGCCTGAGAACCAAAAACACTTGTACAAAACTTGGGTTCTGTTCACACTGCTTTAGATGCCTGAAGGTAACACATTTTGGGTCTTGAGTGTTCCTTCATTTTTCAGTGTAGACACTGCTTGAGGTATTCCAGTATTTTTCTTCCCAGTAATTGATGGCTTTATGGTGGCTTTTCCCCCTTTATCTCCCAAACCAGGTATTACTATGTAGTAATAAATTAATGAGATTTTTAAACATTTTCTCTTTTTTTATTTATTTTGAGAGAGTGAGAGAGTGCGGGAGGGGCAATGAGAGAGGGAAAGAGAGACTCCCAAGCAGACTTGCGCTGTCAACGAAGAGCCTAATGTGGGGCTCGATCCCACCAAACATGAGATCATGACCTGAGCTGAAATCAAGAGTTGGATGCTCAACTGACTGAGCCACCCAGGCACCTCTAAACATCTTCATTTATATTTTTCTGTTTTCAGAATGCAACAAATAATTAGCATTGAATTGAGTAGTGAGAAATATCTCTTTACCCAAATGCTTGGTAAAAACTTTCAGGTTTTCTGTGATTAACGGTTGAAGAGTGCTAAGATAGTTAAATAAATAAATATGTGGCCTGGTTCCTGGACTAGAAATTAGAAGTGTTGAAAATATGAGATCTTGTGGCGAGATAAAGATTGGCGAGGGGTTAAAACTGTGTGAACATGGGGACTTGTGAAATCCCCACAAATTACCACAGAAGCCAACAAGGCTCTCATTCTATTTTTAGTGCCTGGCTCGGTTTCACTAACTATTTCAACTCTTCAACATCCTTATTGTGACCAGTATCTCCATCAGCAGAACTTTAGGTGGAAATGTTTTTGTGTTCTATCTAATCTCAAGAACATTTTTTTTATGGGTTTTGATAACCTGACATGCATTTATTCCCATTCTGGAGAAGAATGAGTTCAATGTCAAGACTGGGGTCCTATTCATGACCCTTTGGTATATATGAAATACTACTGAGATTTCTATATGTATCTACTAAAATTTCCTGCTCTTTAACTTCTCTGGGGACATGTATGTGTCTGTGTATCCCTGTAAGGACCTATCTTATATGCTTGATAGATATTTCTTTGAAAAATAGATTGTAACTGATGGGTAAAAATATAAATAGGTGAATATGAATAGTTGGGTTGTATGTCTAGAGACAGCTACTTTATCCTCCCAAAATAATGAATACTACATAGTAATAACCTGATTATGGAATCTTTTTAAAGTTTATTTATTTTGATAGGACAGAGAAAGCACAAATGGGGGAGGGGTGGAGAGAGAAAAGGAAAGAGGGGAGAATACCAAACAGGCTCCGCACAGTCAGCGCACAGAGCCCCACAGGGCTCGAACTCACGAAACCATGAGATCACAGTCTGAGCTGAAATCAAGAGTCCAGTGGATGCTTAACTGATGGAGCCATGCTGGTGCTCCACTGATTATGGAATCTTTAAGAAAATATGGGACTACAGTACAATTAGTAGAAATGGGATTTAAACTAGCTCTCATTTCATAATTCAGATTTCTAGCCTATGCTGCCTTTTCTCTTCTTTCACCAAATGAGTATGTGTCTATAAAATACATGTGGCTTATAACTTTGAGAGACATGATGTAAATAGGAATCATTTTATTCCATAGTTAGAGGGCACTTTTTGGTCATTTACCAGGGAAAAAACAATAGTAGCTAACACTTACTGAGAATGTACTGTATTACAGTTAATTCGCATTTAACCTGTATTAACTCATTGAATTCTCATAATAACCCTACAACATAGATACTATTACTCTCCAACTATATAGATAAAGGTACAGAGGCACCATAAAGCTTACATAATTTGCCCAAGGCCACATACTAGAAAGTACAGGAGTCAAATTTGGTGTCAGTGGTTTGTCTGTAGAGTCGGCTCTTAACCATCAATCAAGCCTACTCAGAACTCATTAAATGACTAAAATGTGTAAAGCCTGCATGGACCCAGAAGAGGGCTGCATTGGATTATATCACATGGACCTTCACAGTGGCTTTTAGTTGTGATGCTTGGAACACGACAGTCTCTCTCTCCCTGTCTCAATGTTGATTGAGTGAAAGGAATGAACACATGTGAACTTTAAATACAGTTTTAAGAGCCCCATTCTGTTAGTATTCCTGCTTCTCCACACCTCTCTGCCTTTTTCAGTGTTGTTTTCTTTGCATGCGGTTTCTCCTTCTTTCTCCACTCAGTGCAGCCCCCCTCATGCTTTAAGGCACCGCTCGATTCTGTGAGTCAGAAGTTATTACTTCTCTCGTGACTCTTTCATAATGCCCTGTATCATAATTTCTGTTCATTTTGTGGCTCCCTGTTTAGATTTTAAGTCCTCTGAGATTACAATCTATGTCTGATACAATCTTGTACCTCTGCCATGGTGTTAATCACAGTGTCTGACACAGAAATAAGTGTTTATTAAATAAATGATAAAATGACTGGAAGAAGTTTTCCATGTATTTTTATTCTCTATAACCTAAATCTGTAATAAAAAATCTAGAAGCATGTCTTGAAATTCCATCATGGGCATGTTAATGTAAGAGGAGTAAATTCACTGAATAAAAGAAGAAATTCAAGATGAAAATAAGATTAGAGAAAAACAGTGGAAAAGAAATCTGACGTTTGCAGATCATCTTGGAAGAAGAAGGTGGTAGAGAAAGATAACCATAGACAGATATCAGATGCACTTCTGGGTTGAGGGCTAGAAAGACAAAAGACACAGTCTTGTTCTTAAGAAATTACTGGGGAGACAGAACCACTTGGTAACATAAATCATACAAAGCCTAAAGGAAGTCAGTAAGCTGAGTACCAAAGTCTGCCTGGAGGAGCTGGGAGGGAGGAGAAGAATTCAAATAGGCATTTCAGAAGTGAGTGTGTGATTGCCAAACAGACTTATTGAGGGGAAGGGAAACATTCTAAAAAAGAAACAGTATGGGCAAAGCATGATGTCCTGGTCAGTGCAGGCTGCTGTAACAAAAATACCATAGACTGGGTGGCTTAAACAACAAACCATTTTCATGATCTAATTATCTCCCAAAGGCCCCGTCCCCAAATACCATCACACTGGGAATTAGGGGTTCAACATATAAATTTGGGCGGGGGCACAAACATTCAGTCCATAGTACATAGAAAAGAAGTTCATTTTATAGTAATATAACATTCTAGAATAACTGAGGGTCAATCTAGAAAACTTTCAACAGTGCACACTGCCATGGAGCAGGGGAAAGGTAATGGCAACCTGAACCCGAGAGTGGAAGTGGAGAGGAACTGCAATGGGAGCAGATGAGAAGCATTTGGGAGGTACATGATCAGACCTGCCTGTGGAGGGAGGGGGAAAGGAGGAGCTGGGAAATCTGGGATGAGTCCTCAGTGTCCAGCATGGAATGCTTGGGCAGATGAAGCCGTACATCACGGAAGGAAATAAAACAGTTTAGTAGGAGGGTGAAGAAGACATAATTTTTAATTAATTAATAAATTATAATTGAAATATAATTCATATACTACTAGAATCTATCCTTTTTAGTTGTATAGTTTCATGATTTTTCATATATTCACAAGGTTATAAAGCAACCACTGTTATCAAACTTCAGAACATTTTCATCACCCCAAAAAGAAACCCTGAACTCATTAGAGTCACTCTTTATGCTTCCATTCCCTTAGCCCCTGGAAGCCCTAATTTACTTTCTGTCTCTATGAATTCGCCTATTCTGGCCATTTCATCTCAATGGAATTATACAATATATGGCTTGTTTTGTGGTCTGGCATTTTATTTTATTTTATTTTATTTTATTTTATTTTATTTTATTTTATTTTATTTCATTTCATTTCATTTCATTTCATTTCATTTTATTTGTATGTTTTTCTTCACGTGGCATCATGTTTTCAAGGTATATCCACGTAGCAGCATGTATCAGTATTTTATTCCTTTTTGTGGCTGAATAAAATTCCATCACGTAGATACACTTCCTTTTGTTGGTCTATTTAGCTGTTCATAGTCATTTGGGTTGTTTGAACATTTGGGTTATTATGATTACTACTGCTGAGCATTTGTGTATAAACTTTTGTGTGGACATAGTTGTTTTTTCTTTTAAATGTTCATTTTTTTATTTTGTGAGAGAAAATGAGAGAGAGAGAGAGAGAGAGAGGAGAGATCATGCACACATGCTAGCAGGGGAGGAGTGGAGAGAGACAGAGAGAGAATCCCAAGCAGGCTTTATGTTGTCAGTGCAGAGGCGGATGTGGGGTTCAATCTCACAAACCATGGGATCGTGACCTGAGCTGAAATCCAGAGTCGGACACTTAACTGAGCCACCCAGGCGCCTCTGAACATAAGTTTTCAATTCTTTCAGGTATATACCTTGGAATGAATTTGCTGAATCATATGGTAACTCTCTGTTTAAGTTTTTCAGAAACTGCCAAATTGTTTTCCAAAGCTGTATCATTTCATATCTTCACTAGCAATGTGCGATGGTAAGGTATGAAAACGTACCCACGAGCTAAGTAAAACTTTCTCAAAGGCACCCCCAGTTAAGTGCCAGAGCTGGGATGTGATCCCAGGTCTGCCCATCTGCAGCCTCCATTCGCTGACCTCTACAGTATACCATGCATCTGGCCTCATTTTCTTTTGGAGTTACCAACATGGAGTGGTAGTTGAAGCCATGGTTGTGGATGAGTTTGTCATGGAGAGTCTGAGGTGAGAAGAAAAGTCCAGGCATGGATACCTGTGGACCCCCAGCAGTAAGAAAGGAGTCTGTGTGTGTCTGAGGTGTGACCAGAGGCACAGGAGTAAAACCAGGGAAGAGAAGTTGCCAGGAAAACCATCCAAGGGGAGAATTTCAGGGGGAGTATGGTCAAGAGGCAACGCAAAGCTGCTGAGCCTTGGGGTGAATGTGGTGTCTTCTGCCAGAGTAGTTTTGGTGAAGTGTGGGAGTAGGGAGTGAAGGGAGAAGTGGACAGAGTTTGATTTGAGTGTTCTGAAGAGGGCATGGAAACAATCCAGCAAATTCTACCTGACTGTGAAGGATGAGAGCGATAGGAGAGGAGGCCAATAGGGAGCTGATGTTCTTTGTTTGTTTCTGGTTTTGGTCAGGAAAGATACCTCATATTTACTTAAACTGCTAGTACTTTAGCTCCAATTCATTAATTCTCCCTTTTTATAAGCATATCAACAAAATCCTTGTTTCCAGTCTTTTGCCTCCTCCAACTCTTTAATAGTGACTTTGTGAAAAGCTATCTTCCTCTCCCTCTGTCTTTTTTCCCTCTTCCTGTGTCTCTCTAGATCCACTAATAAGAGAAAAATACCCATCTGAATCTGATTCATGTTTCTAGGAGTTACAAAATTTCCAAAGGGTAATTTGGTATATTCACAAAGTAGTACTATCAACCTCTATAGTCCATGAGAATTCTAAAAGTTCTTTTCGGCATTGATAGATACCCCGACCTCCTTATCTTCTCTATGTAATATGCTATTAATCCATTTATAATGTTGTTCTAATAGGGAAATACACTCTAAATTCCAAAATCACTTTTCAAATATAGTTGGGAACATTTCATAATTTTCTTTTTTATTTTCCATTGTGTTTTATGCTCTTAAAGCCTTTTTTTAAAGTGGGCTTTTTTTGTTCTGATGAGGAAGGCACAGTAATATTGTTTCTCTCGTGTTAGGGATGATGAAAGCAAGCCTTAGAGAAGTTAAAGGGGACCTCAGACACCACTGACATTTATTAGTCACTAATATTTTCTCTTTTGTTGGTATACACAGTGATTTCTTTGCAGGGGTAAGGTGAAATTAGTTAATGCCTCAAATGAGAAGAAGAGAGATGTCACCACCTCTTGAGATATGTCTTCCTTTTAGAGAAAGGAAGAAACGTTTGCTGGAGGAGAAACACCTGAAATCATAGAAAATGACAAAGTCATTAAGTGGAGCCTTCTAATTATGGCCCTCAAGCTATATACGTTTAATGGAGGGTGCAGAACTAATTTTAAAAATGTTTTTTGTTCCTATACTTTATCTTTAATTGGTTTCAATAAAAGGTCTCGCTCCAATTCAGAAGTAATCGCAAACGGAGACTTTACCATTTCTCAAAAGAGCACTATGAACATACCGGTTTCTGAACAGGAGCAAAATATTTTAATTTAGATGATAACATAGCACAGTTTCACTTACAAAGGAGAAATTAATATTACCTCTTCAAATGGGTCTGCATGTGTATACAGGAGTTAGCATTAGAATAGTGTAAGAAATTTAGTTTTTAAAGCTTATCACTGTCCATAGTAAAATTGGGTAACAAAATTAATAACACTACTAATAAAGCAGCATTGTACAGCCTCCGTTCTTCTTTTAGTGTATCCGTTTACTTATGCTTTTTGAAAAATCCAATGACAGTTCAGAACTCAGTGCATCCCTGAGTAAAATCATTTTACTGTCATCAGCTCTTGTTCTAAGTATTGTCGTGTGTGTGTGTGTGGGTGGGTGTTTCCTTTGAGAGAAAGTTTCTTTTTTTTTTTTAATTTTTTAAATGTATTCGGAGAGAAAGAGCAAGCACATGAGTGGGGTACAGGCAGAGAGAGAGGGGAAGAGAGAATCTCAAGCAGGCTCTGCACTATCAACACAGAGCCTGACATGGAGCTTGAATTAAGGAACCACGAGATCATGCCCAAAGCTGAAGCCAAGAGTCAGAAGCTCTGACTGAGCCACCCAGTCGCTCTGAGGGTAACTTTCTTGGTAACAGGTTGATGATATCAATGTCCTGCCCAATTCTGGATTCAAGCTCAGATATTTCTGGCTACTTTGCTGTCTGATACCACTGAATTTAGCTGTTATTTTCTGTTCTAGTTTTGTGACCCATAAAACTTAATAATCCCAGATGTGTCCTTGTTCAGGAAGCCTTCTCAGATCTCTTTGGTTAAATTTGATCCCGTATTTGTGCTCCCAGAATGCCCTGGGCATGTTTCCCTGACACTGGATGTAATGGGATCCTTATTATATAATAACCAGTTTATGGAGTGCCTGGGTAGCTCAGTGGGTTGAGTGTCAGACTCTTGATTTTGGCTCAGGTCATGATCCCAGGCTCGTGGGATCAAGCCCTATGTCAGGCTCCACACTCAGTTTTAAGCCTGCTTAAAATTCTCTCTCTGTCTCTCTCTGTCTCTCTCTCTCTCTCCCCCCCCCCTTTCCCTCTCCCTCTCTGCTCCTTTCCCCTGCTCATGCTCTCTCTAAAAACAAACAAACAGGGGCACCTGGGTGGCTCAGTCAGTTGAGTGTCCAGCTCTTGGTTTCAGCTCAGGTCATGATCTCATGGTTTGTGGGTTCGAGTCCCATGTCTGGCTGTGATTCTGCTTGGGATTCTCTCTGTCCCTCTCTCTCTGCCACCACCCCCCCCCCCGTCTATCAAAAATAAATAAAAACTTAAAAAAAATTAAAAAACAGGGGCGCCTGGGTGGCGCAGTCGGTTAAGCGTCCGACTTCAGCCAGGTCACGATCTCGCGGTCCGTGAGTTCGAGCCCCGCATCGGGCTCAGGGCTGATGGCTCAGAGCCTGGAGCCTGTTTCCGATTCTGTGTCTCCCTCTCTCTCTGCCCCTCCCCCGTTCATGCTCTGTCTCTCTCTGTCCCAAAAATAAATAAACGTTGAAAAAAAAATTAAAAAACAAAAAACAATAGCAACAAAAAACAGTTTGTAATCTGTATCTGCAGGGGAAGTAGGCCCTTCAAATGGACTCTTTAGGGGAGCCTGGGTGGTTTAGTTGGTTAAGCATCTGACTTTGGCTCAGGTCATTATCTCGTGGTCCATGGGCTCGAGCCCCACAGTGGACTCTGTGCTGACAGCTCAGAGCCTGGAGCCTGCTTCGGATTCTGTGTCACCCTCTCTCTTTCTCTCTCTTAATCTCTCTCCCCTCCCCACCCCACCCCCCCAAAACGAATAAACTTTAAAAAATGGGCTCTTTACACCTCCAGTGCTTAATGTTTAACAGATACTTAATCATTGGCCTTATTTTTGCTCAGCCAAACTAATGCCTTTCTGTAAGCATGGACATACTTTTTAAGTCAGCCTTCCAGTATGTTGGTGGTTCTTACTGCATTCCTGTGAAACAGATTATACTACTGGCTGCATTCCTGTGAAACAGATTATACTGCTGGCTGTGCCTTCCGTTCACATTCTTTTGCTTCTTAGAGGCTTTCTGTGTAGTACCTTCATTCTCTTTTGTGTAGATGCTAACCCCTGAGATTGTCATCTGGGCCCAGTGGCTGGTTCCCTAAGAGTTGTATGTAGCCATGCCAGTTACTGAAAATCTCTTCCTGCTCCTGGTGGGCACAGAGGCATGAGCCTGTTAGTGCTGGTACCAAGTACTGAACCAGCTCAGAGCTCATCTCACACGGCCTTTTTTTGGTAACAATTTTGGTAACAATTAAGGAACAATGTTTAGCTGTGTTTTATTTATTGCTAGGTTACTGGGGAGAATACTGGCCTCCCACAGTTCAATGGGTAAAGCACTCAACACAATGAGGACCCAGGTAGCATTCAAAACAATGACTTCCTCCTCCTCCACCAACATCATCATCATCATCATCATCAAGCTCAATCTGGAGTAAATGAACAGTCAAAGGGTAAGGGATAGTGACTTTACTTGAGGGGATTTGGAATCAGGTCCTTCCAGAACATTAGTGCCACAGATGAGATTCTTATGAATATAATGCTGGCATCTTGAGGAGAAAACATTGATCTTCATAAAAGCTGTTTTCCCAAAGTTTAAAATTTTAACTTCTAGGCTAAACATTTTCTTGTTCTGAATCTTCTTTTGGGATCCTATTTACAATTTGAACACTAGAGTTGCCATGGTAGGTCATAACCTTTCCAAGGAGTTGAATGTGTTCATCTGGAAACCATCTGATTGCAAATGTCTAATATGTGTATGTATCAGTTCTCTTCTGTGTTTAGCTTCAGCCAAATGCTAGGAAAATACCTGCTTGGTTGGACTTTGGAATTTCGTATTTATTGCTAAAGCTTCTTCAAGATTCTCATTTCTCATTTAACTCCTGTTAAATGTAAATATATTCGTTTGATTGCCAATAGTAAATACCAGTAACCAAGAAAAAATAAACAAAATGCCGCTTAGCCTTGTTACTTAATTGTTGACCGGAGCTACAAGGGGGGCCTTGTGGAATGAGCTCTGAGCTGGTTATTGACTTCCGTTCAGTATTTGGTACCAGTGAGTCCCTGAATTGCCAAACTGCTGTAATAACGATGGTTATTCATCTTGAGACAATAGAGCCAGTGATCGAATGCTTAGAAGCTAAACACAGGGCATAGTACACATTTGTTCTAGGCAATGCCTAGAAATTGATCTAATAGGCAAGTCTTAACAACAGCTAAAATTTGTGTGGGTAGTAGAAAAAATACAAATTTTCAGAGTCGGACAGACCTGACTTTGCCACTTAACTAGTAATATGACATGGACAAGTAATTTAACCTTTCTGGAGCTCAATTTCTTCATCTATGAAATGGGGAGAATGATATTTTGCTTTAACAAAATGATATTCTAAGATTTAACTATAAGTAATTTTCCCAACATTATGTGTATCATATTATATGCCACCAACAAGTAGTATTTGAAGAAACTATTATTACTTTGTTTTCTAAAACCCACAACATTGATTATTTATTTATTTTTTAAAAAATTTTTAGCGTTTTTATTTATTTTGAGAGACAAAGCAGGAGTGGGGTGAGGAACAGAGAGAGAGACACACACAGAATCTGAAGCAGGCTCCAGACTCTGAGCTGTCAGCACAGATCCCAACGCAGGGCTTGAACCCACAAACTGTGAGATCATGACCTGAGCCAAAGTCAGACGCTCAACCGACTGAGCCACCCAGGCACCCCACAACAACACTGATTATCAATGCCCTATCGATTTAGAAAAAGCTCTTTTCAAGAGAAAAACAAAAAAACAATAACAACAATTTAAAACTTAGGAAAACCTCATTATCACATTAGGTAAACCCATCCAAGACAAGAATGAAAAAAATTACTTTTAGAGTTGAGAAAAACACCGTTTTCCAGGGCTGCTTATCCTGTATGTCATTTGTTCAATTACCTTTGGGGTTATTACTCCACTGTCTGTAAATGTGGGATACTTTATTCTCTGGGTCACCATGGCCCATTTAAAATGTTGTAACTTTGGTCTAAGCACTGGGCTCATTTCCTTAGTACGCACTATCTGGATTGGTTTGTGATAGAATCAACTTTGACAGTGATGACAGGAGGTTGTGACAGAGTATGATGAGAAAGAGTAATCAATTGGAGGAAATAATGTAGAAAGAGAAATTCAAAGAGTTGAGAGGTAATGTTGAAAACAATGAGAAGGAAAATTAAAGTTAAAAGAAGACCAATGCAGAAAAAAGCAAAGGATGCCAAATATGAAGAGTGAACTGAGAAGAAACAGTAATGTATCTTGTTATTTATGACCTTTTTAAAGATAATAGATAATGAGGAGATTGGCATGTGTACGGGGTAGGGCAGAGATACAGAAATCCCAACTGGGAAGATAGAGGACATGGGAATGGTGGCTGAGGCTATAGTTGCCCAGAATGCAGTGTTCTGGACCAAGTCAAAGGGTGAGAGACAAACAATTTCTTTATTATATCACATCCAATAGTATCTGTCTTCTTCCTCACCATTTGAAGCGAAGCTGGGTAAAATGGGAGAAGGAAGGAATGCCCTTGTGTGGAAACTACCTAGCAAATGCCAGCCGTGCTTTAGCTCTGAGTTATGGAAACCACATGTGACTGGACTATAACAGCATTAACTCAGAATTGCCTGCTCCATAAAGAAGAAACTTGCCATATAAGTTGTTCCAGAAAAGTTAAATAATTTCAGAAACGTGGCACGAATGATGTCACCCACAGAACAAGGAACACTAAACTCTCAAAACAAACTCCAGAAAAGAAACATCAGCCTTCTCAATGGAAATAATGGGAAATAGCCCAATAATTCTGTTTCTTTCTTCTGTGCTTTTTACCACATCTGTTGCATATTTTTTCCTCCTGATAAACGTCAGACCTTCTAGCAGATGACCTTGTCTCCTTCTTTTTAGAGTAAATAGAAGTGATTAGACAGAACCTTCCTTGACTTCCTGCTATCAAAAAGACAAATCTACATATATCTCTACCTATTTTGCCCTCTTTCCTGCTGTTACAATGAGAAAGCTGACCTGCTACATTATCCAAAGTAAATCCCTCCACCTATGCATGGCTCCATCACTTCTGTCTTCTCGGGATCCTTGTTATGTAGGTTAAATTCTTCTCCTGTTCCTTAAATTTTCCTTTCCAACTGATTAGAACTTAAATATGCTCAGGTGTCAAATCAGAAGTCTGTAATGGGTATCCAGAAGCTAACTCAGCATTTCCCTTTGGACGTCTCAGACAGTTCTAACTCAACACATCTAAAAGTGAACTCATCTTTTGTCCACCATGAATTTCCTACTCCTTCCCCTTCCCCTCAATTTCTCAATCTCAAGGGAATGGCTCCATAACCCAACCAAATGTTTAGCTAGAAACCTGGGAATTATCCCTGATTCCTTCTTTCTGCTCATTCCCCAAAGCCATCGGATCAGCAAATCTTGTGTCTATCTTCAAATTATATTCTGTAACAAACCACCCCCCTCCATCTCTGTTGCCACACACTGGTTTAGATAGCAATCATCTCTTGCTTGGATGGTTATAATTGACTACTGTTTTCCACATCATCAGTGTAGGTGTCTACTAATCTCTTTTCCACACTGCAGCTGGAGGGATCTTTAAAAAATCTTGGGGTGCCAGGGTGGCTCTATCAGCTCATATCAGGTGAATGTACAACTTCAGCTCAGATCATGATCTCACAGTTCATGGGTTCCAGTCCCGTGTTGGGCTCTGTGCTGACAGTTCAGACCCTAGAACCTGCTTTGGATTCTCTCTGCCCGTCTCCCGCTCGTGCTCTGTCTCTCTCTCCCTCTCATCTCTCTCTCAAAAATAAATAAATGTTAAATTTTTTTTTAAATCTAGGTAGGATCACACCACTCTCTTATTCATCTCTGAAACAATGGTTTCCCATTGCCCTTCAGATAAAGCCCATACACCTTCATATAACTTACAATACTGTTCATGAGCTACCCCTATGGACTCTTTAGTCTCATGTCTTGCCATATTCAATACTTCAGTCATTCTAAATGTCTTTCAGCTTTTCATAATTGCAATATTCCCATCCACTCTTTGCCTAGCTAAAACTCGCTTCGCTCCTATACTAAAGTAGTGCCCCTCCCCTTCAGGGGATACTTTACTGTAATTATTTGTTTAATTCTTTGCTAGAGTATAATAATTATGTCTTTCTCATTTACCCATTTATCCTCTTCTCTGCTTGCCCCCAATCTTGTCTACCAGCCACTCCAGTACCTTACTTAGTATCTGGTGTCTAATAAATCCCCAGTAAATATTTGTCAAATAAATTCATTATTTTTCAGGGCTTTATTAACCTTTCTCTTACTGAACTTAATATTCTTGATTCTCCTTAGTCTTAGGGAATATAATCATAACACCTTTTCAATCTTGTGTCTGTGGTGAGAAAGGGAGATTCAGCTTGAATGTGGCCAGAACAACAAATGCTAGGATGAATTAGTTGTTAATCCTTAAGGTTAAAAGACTTGTAATAATTACCACTCATTTTCACTAAGGTTTTAGGCATTTAGAGAAACCCCCTTATTTCCATATGAAGGTCCTATAAAAGCCAAGACATATTTGTGGTCATTTATATATAAAGACAGTATCTGCCATTAGGAGGGAAGAGTCTTTAAGGGTTTTTGTTAGTTTTTTATTGCAATAGAGATAATGCTATAGACAAGACTATCTTTGGAAGTTCTAACATGGCCAACGTCATTTCAAAACTGTTTGTTGAATTTTTACTAGATATAATATTTCAACTTATAAATTCTGTAATCCTGGAACCAGGAGCAACCTTTGCTGTCATTTTGGCATGCTTCCTAGACACCTTCTGGGAATTAAGCCCACAACATCTCTGACAGTCATTACTTTACTTTGGCTCAAGAACTTTCAGGAATGGGATTCCATTGCTGATGAGGCCACCTGCCCCACTCTTAGAAGCTCTAGTGTCACAATGTTTTTTCTCCTATTTCCTTTTTTCTTCTCTAACTTAACATCTCTCTTCCTGTCACTTCAATCATATTGGTCCTGTACTTCACCTAAGTCCTCAACTTAAAGACCTTTAAATATTGGAAGGGAAGAGATACTGTGGGTGAAGGAAGCACATTCCCTTGAGCACCCGGTATTTTACAGGACATATGGTGGGTGTATTTTATGTTACCTCTGTAACTCCTTCAACAATCCAGTAAAGTAGGCAGCAATATTGGCATTTTACTCAGACGTAAGTAAAACTCCCCCCCATTTGCTTATCTAGGACTGAAATCCAATTTTCAAAGACTCTAAAGGTTCTGAGTCAAGAGGCTGGGGTGCTAATTTATGTCCGTTAATGCTAGCTGCATGGAGCTGACTCCTTTTTACTATTTCTAAAATTGGGAGCATAGTTCTTTTTGTCCTAGGCAACCTCACAAGGATTTTTTGAAGACAGAGGCTTTCATGTTAATGAAAGACTTTTTGCTGCAGGCAGACATCATGGCCTTTGGAATCACACCCAACAGAACTCTATTGCCCTTTTGAAGTGAGAACTTTTCTCATAGAAGTAATTCAAGCCCTGGGGAAATTTTGGCTTTATTGTGTCCTTTTTCAGACTTGTGAGAAAATGTGTATGCTGGGGAGCAATAATTCTCATTTCAGCCAGAGAATACCTATCAACACTAAAGCAAGTCCCAAACCATTGGGAGACTAAACAACCTGGACTAAAATAACATTGACACTCACATTGAGACAGTCAGGAATGATTTAGAGTCAGAGTTTGATGATCACCACAACAAACTGTTTTAGAGATTTACTAACATTCCAAGGTCAGTGTTTGGAAATTCGTAATGAGTACTCCAATGGTACAAGTGTATTTGGACTAAAATAGTATTTTACACTATGTGTATAAATTTTGGTTTTTGCCACATTTACAGCACTTTAATAGGCTGATTTTTTAAAATAGCTATTTGATTTAAAAAATACCATGTCACCAAATAACTATTTCGAATATTTTTCTTTATTTAATTGACTTTGAGATGGACAAAATTTCGAAAACCACCTATAACTCAAGGGTTTTGGAAATGTTTTAACACAACGTGGATTCTTTGGGGTTTCTATTATTTAACTCTGTCTGGGGATTTCTTTATGTTCTTTTATCAGGTTCTGCAAAGTACTTATTATTCAAGTTGGATAAACCAGTTCTGCAGACTGCATCCCCAGTGCATTTTCCAAGAATGACAACTGCCCTTAACATTCTTGCAGACCTGGATACCTATCTGTGTGGAACCAGTAGGTAAGTATTTATTTAAACCATTGTAGATTACATATGAAACTTGCCAAAATAAATATGCCTAGGAAAACTGAAAGAAACGTGCTATGATATTAACAAGAGTTATCTTTGGATGGTGAGATTGCGGGCAACTTTTTTTCCTTCCTGTCCTATTTTAAATGATGAATATATGTTGCTTTTATAATAAAGAAGCTTTACTTTTGAAAAAGCAGTTGCAGACATAATAATAGCCACACAAATAAAATGAGATCTCAGGTGCATGTGCAGGTGACAGAATGCTAAGTGGGGACACAGACACATCTACTGATTGCAGAAACAGATTGTAACTGGAGAGCCTGGCCTGCCTAGCTCTCATGTGCTGCCTTCCTTGCAAATCACAAATATCCCAAACATAGTGACAGGTTTTTGGTACCACATTGTTTCTTTCTAACCCCTTATGGAAGGGTAATACCTTCCTCAAGAAGATCAGCTGAATAGAGGTGCCTGGGTGGATCAATCCATTAAGCATCTGACTTCAGCTCAGGTCATGACCTCGCAGTTTGTGAGTTCAAGCCTCACGTTGGGCTCCGTGCTGACAGCTCAGAGGCCTGGAGCCTGTTTCTTATTCTGTGTCTCCCTCTCTCTCTCTGTTCCTCCACTGCTCACTCTCTGTCTCTCAAAAATAAATAAACACTTAAACAATTTTAAAAAAAGTAGACCAACTGAATAATTATAGATTTTACCTGAGAAACTAGTTTAGTTAATGTAGGCCATTTGGTTCTAAGCAATATATTTACCATTCAGTAACAAGAGTTCACAAGATAAAAAGTGTCTATATATACATGAAGGGTAATCAAACTTGTCAATTGTCCAATCTTGACTTTTAATGGGATTGACAGAATTTACATTAAGGAAATAAGAGAAGTGTTGCCCCCAAAATGTCCTGGAAGAGGTACCAAGTTCTTATTATGAATATAGACAGATCCTATTAAGTCTAGAAAGCTAGAAGGAACCTCTATCCCAGGCTGTTTACTAAAAGCTGATTTAAAGTACTAAAACAAACTAAAAATATTATAGTACATATTCAAAGATAAACTTTTTACAATTTTTATTTTATTCATTTCTTCATCCATCCATCCACTCATTCATTAATTCATCAAATGCTTTTTTTTAGTATCTTCTCTATGAGAGACAACATCTTAGGAGTTGGGGAGTATGCCAGAGAACAAACACAAAAATCCTGCGTTCATAGAGCTTATGTTTATAGTGCTAGAAAGATTTAAAAACAAATAAACAAGTAAAATATATAGTACATCAAATGGGGACAAGTGTTATGAAGAAAAATAAAGCCGGGAGGTGAGGTAGGGCATGCCAAGTGGGAGGTGGGTGTGAGGAGAGAGGTCTTGTTGTTTTAAATAGGGTGGTCAGGAAAGGCCTCACCAATAAGGTAAGTTGGTTAAGAGACATAAAAGAATTGCTTCCAGACATCTTTAATATTTCCCTTTCACAAATCGTTTGAGCAGCAGAAGTGGGATAGCATTGATCCCGTGTTTCTGTTATTTTTACTGCACATGTGAAATAATCCTACTTTTTAGGCTCTAAATGTGGCACCGTCAGCACAAGAATATGGTTTTACACAGAAATAATACACGGTAAAAAATTTCCTTTGCAGTTATATGCCTACTGCACAGACCCACTCATATGTCACTCTTTGGTGGTCCCGTTGAACTAACACAACCATATACATGGAAGTTAGCTTTTTTTCCCTATTCATTCATGTGTCTGCTTTCTGAAGCTGACTTTGAGCCTACTGAAGGCAGGGATGGGACAATGATTTGTTCGTCTCGGCAGCCTCAATGCTTAGCCCAGTGCCTGGCATCTGTCAGGTGCTTGATGATTGCCTGTTAAATAAATAAATTTCAAAAGTAGAAAAGACACTGACTTCAAACAGTTTAAGAGATTAATTCCCAGTGGGCACATTAACCTATTAAACTGCCCAAAGTGGATAACTGTCTTACATCACGATGAGCTCTCACCTTCTCTAAGCCCTATATGGAGCTCGCATCAAGGACTCTGAAATAAAATGAGGTGCCTCCAACAGCAATGCTTTCAGTATAAGGAACTCTCAGAGGTGGTTTCCAATCCCATTTCCCCTATGACAGTGATGTAAAATGAGAAAGCTGTCATCCCCACATTTTTTCTACCTATGTGACAGATCATTTGGCTATGTCAACTTTCTGATATGGTGTGGAGGAGTGATATTCCTCATACTGGATTAGGGGGCAAAATCATGACAATGTATGATATCCATACTTGGGAGAGCAATGAAAGGGGAAAAAGGAAACTAAAAGCTTCATTTTACAATGAAGTCCTGATTCTAGGCCTTAATAATTGTGTAGTTTTAGACCAGTTGCTGAATCTCTGCAAAGCCCATGACCTCATCTGTAAATTGGGAATAATAATTACTATTTTTATGAAGCATTGTTATGAAATATTATTTTGTTGGTCATAACAGTATTATTATGAAGGTCAAGTTGGATAATATCTAGAAAGTGGTATGGTGATTGATCTATAATGTGGATGTTTAACAGATTATTGTTAATACTTTTATTACTATTCCCACTAGTACTAATGTCACTATTAGAGAAATCATGCAAATAAGACTTTTTAAATCAACTGTTGAATGTTTATATGATCATTGAGGATAATTCTCACAAATATATTTGCACTTTACAATTTACCTCCTTTGGGGTACCTGGGTAGCTCAGTCACTTAAGCCTCTGTCTCTTGATTTGTGGCTCAGGTCCTGATCTCACAGTTCATGAGAGCAAGCCCCACAGCAGGCTCTGCTGACAGCTCAGATCTTGCTTGTGATTCTGTCTCTCCCTCTTTCTGTGCCCCTCCCCTACTCATGTGCATGCTCTCTCTCTCTCTTTCTCTTTCTCTCTCTCAAAATAAAATAAACATTTTAAAAAATTTACCTCCTTCTATATACTTATAATAATATTAAACCAAGTAACATTTATAATATTCTTGAATGTCTCTCTTATCTCTTAAGAATATGAAGAAAGTTGGGGCACCTGGGTGGCTCAGTCAGTTAAGTGTCTGACTCTTGGTTTTGGCTCAGGTCATCATTTCACAGTTTGTGAGTTCAAGCCCTGTATCAGGCTCTATGCTGATGGCGCAGAACCTCCTTGGGATTCTCTCTTCCCCCCTCTCTCTCTGCCCGTCCCCTGATCATGCACACGGTCTCTCTCTCAAAATAAATAAAAACTTAAAAAAAAGAATATGAAGAAAGTTAAGATATTGTATCAAGACAATGTCGGCTGCAAACTGGGCTGGTATTTAACAGAACATTTCTGTGGTCCTGGGGCACCTGCAGGCGAAGGAACAGGTCAGCAGGCATTTTGCCATCATGGTGGTTGACATATTATCTCTGTCACTTTGATACTTTTCTGGTTGAAAGATGCAGTCAATGGAAGTCATTATCTTTTTCGGTAGGAAAATAATGCTATAATGAGGTCTGAACTCTAGTCTAATAACTTTCTTTTCTTGTTTCTTTAGAGTCTTGGAGTATAACTAAGGACAGACACCAGTACTAGCACAAACGTTACCAAGTTGCATGATTATGGAGATGGTCTACCTATTGCTGAAAATGTATCTAGTTTTTTGACAACGGCTTAATAACCATGGGGTCAAGTGGACTTGGAAAAGCAGCAACACTAGATGAACTGCTGAGCACTTGCATTGAGATGTTTGGTATGAGGGTTTTCTCCCTTTTACGTATCTTGATGCTCTGACATTCCCCTTTTCACGTGCAAGTGTTGCTGTGAAACAGAATTCAATCTCCACCTCTGGATTTGGGTCCTTTTTGATTGACCCCAATCTGTCTCCCCCAAGATCACTGCTCTCTCTGCATTTTCTTCACTTTACTTCCCACAGCTAATATGCCAGCCACATGGTCCACTTAATGTTTCTGGGACATCCTTGCATCTTTCTATGCCTATGCCTTTATTATACTCCTTCACTAAAATTTGCTTCAGGGACCATCTCAGTTGCCATTTCAGGTGTTCATATTACCATTCCTAATCCCTGCTGTTAGCAGTGTGGATTTCTTCCTCCCACAGCCCTTTGGGACTTTCTTATGGTACTTGGTATATGGGGATATGGTTATTCCTCAGTCTTTTGTCTCAGACAAGCATGGGTAGCACAATCTGCTGCATTCTATATTTGTTTATATGACTTGTACCTTCTACTAAGCTACATGCTTTTTATGTTGTTTATGTATCCACTTCAGCATTTCAGGATATTCTTTGCACAAATAGAATCACAAAGGGGTTGTTTTTTAATTGTTTTTTTAAATTTATTATTATAGGAAGTGTTAGACCAGAGTAGGGTGGCCAGATAAAATATGGGATGATCAGTTAAATTTGAATTTCATATAAGGTACATTTTTAGTGTAAGTACATCCTAAATAATGCATTGGATATACTTATGCTAAAAAATCTATTTTTGGTTTACCTTAATTGAGATGAACTAAGTGTTCTGTATTTCTATTTGCTAAATCTGGCAATCTAACACCAGAGGGAGGGTGAGACCAACCTATTCACTCAACTTGCAAGGAAGACCCAAACAATAATTGGGTCTATGAGACGTTTTGACACTAATGTTTCTCTACTGATATTAGAAAAAGAGTAATACTGTTGTCTCCTCACCCCTCACTTTATTTTATTTTTTTAACAGATGACAATGGAGAGCTGAACAATAGTTATTTGCCAAGAATAGTTCTACTGATGCACCGATGGTATTTATCTTCCACTGAATTGGCAGAAAAGCTTCTCTGCATATATCCTTTCAACTACTGCATAATTATTACAATCATAAATCAAGTTCTGTATTTAGTAGAGTGTCTAACAAAAGCTGGTAAATTAAGATGAATAAACAGTCTTCAGTCAGTTATCCAGCTGTTTTGTGGAGATATATATATATATATATATATATATATATATATATATATATAGATGTCTACACAAGGCATCTGCGTGATGGACCAAAGAGTTGACTATCCATCTGGGTGTTTTGGCTGTACTTGAAAATAATCACTAGATATACAATGAAACGGAAGCTTAGGCTGAATGTTTCTAATTTGTCTTAAACATTTCTGCTGTTAGTATAATGAAAGAATAGTCAACACTTATTTAAGACCTAATTTATTCCTTTTAGGATGGTAAAATGATGGACACAGAGGATATGGTTTAGACATATGGAAATGCCAACCAAAATAAGGCACAAATCAGGCACACATGCCACCTAAGTTTTCACATTTTCCCTTGTTGACAAGACATAAAGAACATTCTAACAGGTTTATTGCAATCGGTTGGTTGATATTAATTTCAGATTTCCTTCTGATACAAAAGCAAGCAAAGAAACAAACAAAAAGACCCAGAAACCCCATTCTAGTAAGAGCTTTTAGCAATCTACCACTCTTGTACACAGTGCAGTCCCAAAAGGTGATTGAAAGCCAAATGACACAAAATGACAAAATAGCCTCACATGTATAAGGAGGTTTTATTCCTGGAGATCTAATGTTTATTATCAGCCTGCTTCCAGCCCCAGGGGCCTCCACATGACTGGGAAGCCTTACGGGGTAGGAGCCTGATAGGCAGAGGGTCTGTCAAGTATTAGGGCCATGTGGGCTTCCATTGACTCATTGCAAGTTCCTCCACTTTCTACTTTTCCCCTCCATCCTTCCTACAGCCTCAGGATAGAAGGGAATATTAGAGAGGGTAAGGGGACATTTACCCTGAGCAGAGGTTCTTGAAAGCGAGCAATATCCCGGTCCTCAGTGTAGTCTGAGAGTTTCCAGGACTCAATATGGGGGTGTAACAGTGCATAGGTTACAATTATTCAGTGCTGATATCATCAGAGCTTGTTGTCTCCCCATTTGAACATCCATATAACTCACATGTCCCTGGTATGGCCTTCTTATTAGGAATTCATCTAAATTGGTCAAACAGCTGCAGGTGTGGGCAAAGGAAACAAGGTACAAGGATTTTTTTCTTTAACTAATGTACGTATCGAGATGCCAGTGGAGAAAACTGTGATGAATTTCGGTTAAAGATCTGCTACTTCATGAGGTAAATATACTTATACATGTAATTTGTCTTCTACTTTATGGTTCTGGAATTGTTGATAATTTCTTTTTCCCCAAGCAGCAGACCTAGTTTGGCAATAGAATGGACTCCGATCCCTCTTTTACTGATTTTGATTAAATTGGCTCTCCTCTGTTCCTGGGAGTTGAATTTATCTTTCTTTTAGAGGTCAAGCCATAGCAAATGTGATTAGGGAATGAAACTAGCTGTTGGAAAGAGTAAATTCATTTCTTTCCTATTTCCCCACCATATACTTTCCCATGTAGTTGCCATGAACCGGGAGAAGAGTTTCCTGCACTTAGATGAGAGTAGAGACACTCAGGACTTAGGGTCAGAAAGAGAGACTCAGAGAGGGAGTGGTAGACTTGGGTCCTTGATTGAAGGAGGGAAAAGTGAGAGCTGGTATCATGCGGAGGGGAATAGGAGATTGCTAATTTGGGGTATGGTCCTGGGTTTATGGTGAAATGTAATCTGTAAAATGATACAATAATTTCCATAAAGGTCTAGCTTGAAATCTTCTCATTGTCAAAAATATTTGATGCCTTTCAGGTACTGGATTCTCAAGTTTCCTGCAGAGTTTAATTTGGACCTTGGTTTGATCCGTATGACTGAAGAATTCCGAGAAGTAGCTAGCCAACTAGGGTATGAAAAACACATCAGCCTCATCGACATATCCAGCATGTAAGAGTGGCACAAGCTTCTTTCAAACATGATGAGTCATGATGAGGGGATGGAATAGTGATGGTCCCACTTGACCTCAGTCCATACTATTTCAGAATCAAGGTGTGCTCTTGTGAAGAAAGTCTTGCTGCAAAATAAGCACAGCCCCACTGGACATAGTTCATCTTTCCAAGCCTCAATTTCTTTATGTATAAAATGGGGATAGTACCTTGGTCATGGGGCTACTATGAGCATACAATAAATGCATAGTAAGATAGCATTTGGCATGTAATAGATGCTGAGTACTTAATTACTAAGTCTAATTCCTGTCTCCTAAGTCCTTGCCACTCATAGTGTGGCCTGTAGATCAGTAGCACTGGCATCACATGAGAGCTCAGTAGAAATTCAGAATCTCAGGCCCCACCCTAAACCTGCTGAATTGGAAACTGCATTTTAATAAGAGAGCACTAGCTGATTCATGTGCACATTCAAGTTTGAGAAGCCCTGTGCTATGTGCTTCTGAGATCAGCCTGAGGCTTTACAAATGTTGACCATTGTTTTGCCATGAACTGGTTAGCTCATTTACTAGGAACTCAGTGCTAATTAGATTTGCATTTTATACCTACTAGTTAACTTTGTACAGAGAAAACTATGCAATGGCCCTAAGTATGGTTATCCGTCTTGCAAATATATGTTTTTGTGTCCTGGGCATTCATACTCTGGTCCATTTTCCTAGAATACTTCTTTAAGAGTCTTGATCAACAGTGCATGATCCAGGAATCATTAGGGATGTTGTTAAAAATACAGATTATTCAGGTTCATTCCTAGTAAATCAGAATCTCTGGCAGTGAGGTCAGTCCTCTGTCTTTATAACGAATTTTTCAGATAATCCATATGTTGCTGAAGTGTAAGAACCCAACTTCAGGTGGTTTTCATGTGCCTTCAATCACCATCGTATATATTGATAATCTGCCAAATTTATATACCTAACCCTGACCTCTCCCCTGTGATCCAAACCTTACTGGTCACAAGAAAGAGCAAGTAAGAAATTCTGGATGGATCGGTGCAAACCCACCCTGTCTGGAAAAACAACTCAAAGTTTATGTTCTATTGGCAGTGGGTCAGTGGTTTTCTCTTCAAATATGAAGGACAGGGCGTGTATTTTGTGCAAGCTCCTGGAAGCAGGCCAAGAGTTACAGAGTCAGTAGGTTAATAACTTCCATTGAGTGAAATGGCCTTTCAGCACATTGACCAGACTCACTGTTTCTTTTATAGTCCTTCCTATGACTGGATGAGAAGAGTCACACAGAGGAAAAAAGTATCCAAGAAGGGAAAAGCCTGTCTGCTGTTTGACCATCTGGAGCCCATTGAATTGGCTGAGCACCTCACTTTTCTGGAGCATAAATCTTTTAGAAGGATCTCAGTAAGAAACTGACATTTATTCTTCCAAGGATAACAACCACCATGCCAACTTTCCCAAGAGCTGCGTTTTCATATTGGCAGCCTCTGTCATTGTGCTCCACTGGAAAAGTGCCCTTAATTCACAGGAACAATCCCTTTTAACCAAAGATAAATATTATCCTGCCTTTATTTTATGGCTTAGGAGCTATATATCTGTCGCTATTTTCAATGTCTCCTTTCATACGATTAAAGCATGATTTTCTAAATACTCAGTGGAGATTTAACCATTCAAGGTTTATTTAGCTCCATTGACTTCTCCCAAGTGAACATGTTTTGCTAGGCCCTCCATTTGAGGGAAGACATATTTATTTAGGTTGGGATTTGTATAAATGCCTAATTACGGGCATAGGTTGAGAATAAGAATTGTAGGCTTTGATGAGACTCTCACATCAGGTTGTTTATTTCCAGATATAGAGAGCTGGAATTAAACTTTTCTTTCCTACTCCGTCTTAATAGTGTTCCTTCTCCACCTCCTTTCTCTTCCTCTTGACTGTGGTCTCTTCCTAGCCACCTACTCACTATTTACTTGTTATGAGACTATTTCCTTAATGGCTCACGATCAGGCTTTGTCTCACCAAGCTCTGGGGCAATCACTCCTCTTTCTTTTCCAAGGTGCCAGGAAATTAATTACATTATTACTTGCAAAGAAGAACATGAGGTTAGAAGTATGGATTTTTGAAAGACTGATTCTTTTTACAAAATAATCCTACTTGGAGAGGACCTTAATGATCCTTTCCTGGCAGGCCATGAAAGGGAATCCCCTGCATTGTTTACATGATAGAAGGCTCACATGTATTTGGTGGCATCCATGCTGACTCCCCCAAAAGGTGTCTGTTTTGCTAAGGAGCTGCCTTACTTCAATTATTGTTTTCTTCTTTTTTCTTAAAAAACTGTACAAAATTATTCTGACTTGAAATCATTATATTTGTATTCATTTCCTTTTCTTTAATGTATGCCATGTATCTCAGACTTGCCTGGCTGTTGGAATCACAAGTAGTGGGTGAAAAATGAAGACTCTTGGGTTCTTCCTTTGGAGATATTGATCCTTTAGGTCTGAAGTGTCCCCAGAAACCAATATGTTATAATGCAAATGTCTCAGGTGGATCTTATGATCCAGCAAATTTGAGATTCACTGGAATGTGACTTAGACTCTTGTCCCTCCTCGCCCTGTCCAACACTGTGATGTGTAAGCATGTATCTGTGTATGGCGGAGTGAAACACAGCAAAATAATATGTTTTTTTTTAATTTTTTTTTTCAACGTTTATTTATTTTTGCGACAGAGAGAGACAGAGCATGAACGGGGGAGGGGCAGAGAGAGAGGGAGACACAGAATCGGAAACAGGCTCCAGGCTCTGAGCCATCAGCCCAGAGCCCGACGCGGGGCTCGAACTCCCGGACCGCGAGATCGTGACCTGGCTGAAGTCGGACGCTTAACCGACTGCGCCACCCAGGCGCCCCAGCAAAATAATATGTTAAGGATACGTGTATATTCAAATGTGTAAGATACCATCATAAATGTGAAATGAAAGAAATCATTATGTTGTTATGAAACAGCGTCTCACATCTTCCACACAACGTTCTAATTTCTGATTTTACAAAGACTCCATTATAATTCAGAGTCTCTGAATCTTCCTTTACTAGTTCACTGATTACCAAAGCTATGTCATCCATGGCTGCCTGGAGAATAACCCAACCTTGGAGAGATCTATTGCTTTATTTAATGGAATCTCTAAGTGGGTCCAGTTGATGGTTCTTAGCAAACCAACCCCCCAGCAAAGGGCAGAAGTCATTACAAAGTTTATCAATGTTGCCAAGGTATGTATGTCTGGGCATTAGCCTGGGGTTCTTAAAGGATTACATGTTTGTTCCCTCTAGAGAAAAGTCATCAAAGAAATTTGGGGTTCACACCATAAAGGACAATTAAAGTATTCATAATATCTGGTGGTGAACATCATACTTCTCTCATGCACGAAGACTGCCTTCAATTGGCAGTACTTGGAAGCATTCGTTGTAATGCTTTCTGTAAAATGATGGATATATTTTTCTGGTGGATTGCATTTGTGCTTCATGTTAAATTGATATTATTTGTCCTAGATCCTTGTTATTAAAATAGTGCATTCACCTGTACTTCAGAGAGGCTGGAATAGTTGAAAAATTCTTACAAAGTATTGATGGTAATTTTTTTTTATTGCAGAAGCTCCTTCAGCTCAAAAATTTTAACACTCTGATGGCAGTGGTGGGAGGCCTTAGTCATAGTTCTATCTCACGCCTCAAGGAGACCCATTCTCATCTTTCTTCAGAAGTTACAAAGGTATGGTGGATTAAATTCCAATCCCGAGTACAAAAGTCATTTGTAAATTGTTTAGGGATAGGATGCTCCTATCCGAAGGGGAAAGTTCTCTTCCTAGACAATGGTTGGTTACACATGGGGAATTAAATAGGAAGGGAATAGGCACACCACTGACAAAAACAGGTTGGAAGTGGTGGCAAGTGTCCCAATAAGAAGGCCTTTAAGAATACCAAGTGTCCCAACAAGAATACCATTAACATATTGCAGTTGTGAGTACTCCACAAATATGCACTTGGTGCTGACTATGTGATATGCACTGTGACACACACAGGGCGTACAAGGCAAATAAGACAAATCATTCCTACCCTACCCTCCTCAAATGAAGTCAATGAACACCTGCTCTATTCATAACACTGTGTTAAACACAGTGGACAGATACAAAGGAAGAGAGAGATGTTGACCTTGTCTAGAAATCCCTCAGATTTATAGCTGAGTTGTCAGGAAAAAAAAAAAAAAAAAAAATATATATATATATATATATATATATAATTTTAAAAAAACAATGATCTTTGTCTTTTTAAACTGAGCTTTTTCTGTCATATTTGTTTCCAGACCACAATAATAATATTTTTCCTTTGTCAGTGAAAAAGAACATTTCATCTTTAGGAAAAGATTTCTTTGTAAGCATGTAGTGTGCTGTATCAGTAAGGACACTTTCAGCTATAAGTTTTAAAAAATCTTGAAATTGCTTAGACAGTAAGGCAATGGGTCATCTCACATACCTGGAAGTACAAAAAGCGGGGCCAACTCCAGGCATAATCTGATTAGAGCTCTGGGTCAGTAGTTCTGCCTACCTTTCAGTATCAGTTATTTGTTTCCTTAGACCGGCCTTTCTCCTGATTGGGCTGTCTGCAAGTTGGAGACAGGGAAAACTTCCGCCTTCAGCCCTGCCCCCATGGAATGAAAGACGTTGTTTTTAGGCAGATTGGACCATCTCAGGTCACATTTTCACCCCTGGACCAATAACAATTGCTAGAAGAATATAATGTGCCGATTGGCTTACCTCTGTGTTCTTGAACCAATCACAAACAAGAGGGATGGAATTATAATGACGGTAAATCAGAACCCAAACTTGGGCCTAGGAATGGAGACAGTTCATCTGAGTCACAGGGCTGCTTTCAGAAAGTTGTAGACTGATCAAAATTGAGGAAGGTCTGGTTGCTCTTAGGCAACCAGCGGTAAACAGGAGGTTGTAAGCCAAGAAGCGTTGCTCTCTGACCTAAAACATATCACTCGTCCTAAGCATACTGGGGTTCATTATGTAAGTGTCTTATTTTCCTTGAGCTTCGTACTGAATTTCAAGTAAAGAGCAAAACACATTTTACACATTGTGATGAGTCAGAATTCAGTGGAGGCTCTTAGAGGCTTGGAACCACCAGTGGATCTTCAAAAATTATTTGAAATCTTCTTTCTTACAAAAAAGGAAACTGAGGCCCCTCAAAATGAAGTTACTTGCCAAAGGTCACCTGTCTAGTTAGTGGCAGAGTCCCAAACCACAGCTATCTCATACCTCGGCGTGGCTTTTCCTACCCCATCCCATTCCAGGTTAACCTTTAAGTAATATCTTGAATGCAACTTTCTTAGAACAACAACTGTACTATACTACATACTGTATTTTAATACAATACATGCTTATGTTTGTGGACTGTAGTATTTCCATGAATTGCCAAATACTTCTAGATGATTGGTGCTTTTTAACATCCTACCAGCCCTAGTAGGTAGGCAGAGGTGTGGGCAGTTTCTGTTTTGCAGTAGAATAGAACACACTGCCTAGCTCATATAGCCAGGCCCAGGACATTTTTCTAATTTTCTTTTTCTAGGTTAATAATTTCCCTGCATCAGTGTTCGTGCAATTGATACTTCTCTCAGTGGCTGAGGAATTTCCTAGCCACACACGGCAGGGCCTGGGGGGTGGGTAGGAGGGAAGACTGTTTGAAAATCCTACTTTTCCATCTGTTCCAGAACTGGAACGAAATGACAGAGCTGGTCTCCTCCAACGGCAATTACTGCAATTACCGCAAGGCCTTTGCCGACTGCGAGGGCTTCAAGATTCCCATCCTTGGCGTCCACTTGAAAGACTTGATAGCAGTCCATGTCATTTTCCCAGACTGGATGGAGGACAACAAAGTTAACATTGTAAAAATGCACCAGCTCTCCGTTACCCTCAGCGAACTGGTGTCTCTGCAGAATGCCTCCCACCACTTAGAACCCAACATGGATTTGATCAACCTGCTCACGGTGAGTTGAGGGGACAGGAGTTTGTGCTGAGAGCTCTTCTCACTTCCCAGGGGATGCGGGAAAGTCCTTGAAGGTCATTCACCAGGTTGCATGCAGGGCTGGTAGATGGGGCAGGATCTGAAAGGGTGGGTGAGGGGAGGGGAGCCCAGCCCCATATCCGGCATGAGCTGAGACTATAATCACGGGGCAGAGAAATTTTCCTTTGTCCTGAGGAGCCTAGGTACCACCCCTATAGCTCTGCTCCTAGAGCTCTTGGAGAGGCCCTCCGCCCTCAGCCCCTCACTCTCCTTCGTCACACCAGTCTAGCTCATCACCACCTTCTACGTGGCCTCACCTCATCCATTTCCCTTTGCCCTCCCGCACAGCATAGCTGAAGCCTGGGATAATATCTGGTCCTCCTCCATGATCTCCCTGTCCCCACTGCCACCCTCCCCTTGCCAGCCTGGCCTTTGAGGCCCTTCTAGACTTGTTGTCTATGTATCCTGGGTTGTCATCACCTGATGCCACATCACACTTGCCTTTGAGGAACACTGGGCTTTCCACCACGAACTGCTGCCTTCTGCTTCCTGGCCTTTGCACTTTCTTGGAAAATCCCTTCCCTATCCACCCCTGTGACTAGCTCAAATTCAAAACCTTCTGTCTTTCTGGAGCATTCTCTGTTCCTCTCCAGAGCAGTAAGTGTCTGCTTCATGTGTGGCTCTTGACCTTTATACTTTCTTAACCATAGGGAGGTATCATTTTGTATTAGATTTTTTTTTTTCCTGTTTACCTGCCACATATATCCCATATCCCCACTGCCTCTCATGATACCTGGCATATGTAGGAGCTCAACAGATGAACTGAATGCTGTGTTTAGGAATGTTGTGGGTCAGACAGATGAAATTCAACTAGCATTCATATTTTTTGTCATTCGTGGCTGATCTCTAGGTCCCGGCGCTTTTAGACACAACAGGTGTATGGGAGAGAACCTACCCCATTGATGGCTGCCTTGTCAGGGGGAAGAGGCATAACCAAATTCTTTCACCCTTGTTTAACAAATGGAGAAGCAACTTCCCTGTTTGGGTTTATAATACGGAAGCTTCAGACACTTGACTGCAATACTGAATTGACTCTTTTCCATTCGTGGCCATGGAAAATGAAAACAATTTCCTTCTGAAGCTCTGAGGGCCTAAATCCTCTGGGACCACTGCACTGGCATAGGAGCAGTTCCTAGACCTTCTCACACACTGTTCCTAGAACACATGATTGTTTACCAAGGCATAGAACCCCTGAAGTGCATGGAGTAATACCAGCTGTACCTTAGCATAAAGCAGAAGTGGCCAACACACAGAAACACAAATCTCTTGGGACTGAGTTTGTATGACAAACAGTAAACACACAGACATTCTCTACTGGGGGGGGGGAAAACCCTCTCAATAATCCAGGCACCTGCGTTTATGAATCATTTGCCATGTAAATCTGTTTCCACGAATAAGTGACCAGAGTTGCAGCCCCAATCAGACAGCAAAGCCACAGGCACAGGTGATGTCTGCAGACCAGCTGAAGTTCCACCTGTCTGTGTCCAGGCTACCTTCACTACGTGGAGGAGAGTGTCATAGAGCAGGTGCCTACGCTTGGGCATTTTCTCATCCCGACAAAAGATGATGATGGAGTAGGGGAATTAATTTTGAGTTATGAATGGAGCAACATAATGACAGATATTTAGAGAAGTATCAAAAGATTTTGAATGAAATTTTTGGGTGCAAATGGAAAATTTGAACCCTAGAAATAAAGGCTAAGAAATATATATTTTTTTCTGCCTGGGAAGGAAAGAAAAAAGAAAAAGGATGACAACACAATCAATCCCCGCCCCACCCCCTCTCGGGTATTAAAAGAAAATATGGAAGCCACCAAGCACTGTATTTAGGACAACAATGTTATCTAGTGTAGTACAGTGGCAAGAATCCTGGGCAGGAGATCAAGCTTTTAGCTCTGTGTGTGCAGTTACTTAGTTTTGTCTCCTTGTTAGCTAGACCTGCCCTTTGTCTTTTCATAAGGGATTTTGTGCTCATTTGTGAGATCTCTTCCAGCTCTAAATTTCTGTGATTCTAGATATAAAGACTGGTGGCCCCTTGAGAATAAGGAGCCTGGTGTCAATCTGATACTGTGGTTCCAGCCCAGTGGCTCCTCAGATAGCACAGTCCCACATATGGACATCGATCAAGGCAGTTTCTATTTAAAGCCAAGACCCCTCCTCCTTCCCTACAACCAACAAGAAGGTTCATTGCCCAGGAATATACATTCATTCTTCCTGGCCACAAGCAGATTAATCTCTTCAATGCAGACAAAGGAGATTCCCATCAGGTGTTCACTAGAGCCCAGTGGCCATCTCATGAAGCAGATATGTGTTAGGATTAGAACCATTTGACTGACAGAAGCTGTGAGGGCATCCATAAGTGCAGCATTTCTCCATTCATTTTTCCCCAAGATTCTAGGTCAGGTTTTTACCTGAAGTGATTATTTGCCTCTAAACATGGCTCCAGGTGAGAAAGCCAATACATTATTGAGAGCCCTGAAAGATGGAAAATGAGAGCTCTTAAATAAATCAACAATTACGGAATGTCTGCTCCATGTGGTAGGCTGCATAGCAACCTTGGGACTTTCTGTAATAACTGATTGCATTTTTCATAGCATTTTCACATATATTTCATATACACAGACACCCTGTGAGGGACCCTGGGAAGGGCAGAGAGTGTAACATCACCCCTGTCCCTTTGTATTTTACAAAGGAAGAAACAGACTTCTAAAGGACAAAAGGCTTGCAAAGGGAGAACTTCTGAATCCCAGCTTGAGGTGGGGGTATCTCTCTCTCTCTCTCTCTCTCTCTCTCTCTGTCTCTCAGTGATGGGCATTTACTCTGTTTGATTTATTTTACATCTATTTTATTTATTTTATATATATTTTGTTTTGCATCTGTAAAAATTAAGTAATCTCTCCTTCCCTCTTCATGGGTGGCTAAAGAAGCAATTAATTACAGAACAAAATCTATGAGTCAGAGACTCTGTGTGCCGTTTTTATCATTGTAAATTTAGCCCCTGAACAGCCCTGGGCACATGAAGGAAGGGAGACCCTAGCACTAAACACGTGGATTTTGGATTGTTCCTCTTTTCAGGGACAATCTAGAGAAGGCATTTTCCACTGTGATCCTAATCCTGGAACCAGAAGCTTTAAAAGCTGATGCTTCTTACTTTATGGTATACGAAATCATCTGATTCTTTTCATAGTATTTTTAGATCTATCAGTTACTTTTACCATTCTGAGTATATGCAAATAACTGGAAAGCCCCCTGTATTTTTACAGTTTCAAAAAAAAGAAGAAGAAGAAGAAGACGAAGAATTGCAAAAATGGTCAATAGGATAGTTTGATGACCAAGTGTGTTTTATTTTACAGTTCTCTAGTCAGGGCGACATAGGTCTTAATGTGCAGACTAAATCCACAACCATCTTTGCTGATAGGCTTGGGTGTAAATGCAGCAACATGAAACAGGGATTCAGACCATTCTCCAAGCTCAAAATATGTTAGACACAAGCAAGCATTCTTGAGATTCCATTGACAAGTTGCCTCTAATTATTTAAAAAAAAAATTGTGGAGGAAGTAAAACATGTTGCTCTGCACAGGGCTGTAAAATCCAGAGGAGATGAGAGAATGCATGTAGGTAGGATCATGGCTGGGAAAGCAGAAGATGGCAGGAGTAATACATTCACTGATGAGCACAGTGGCATTTGACTGGAAGCCAACCATGCAATGCCCATCTCTATGGCCCGCTACACAAACCCCACTGAATGCATGTTAGCTCATTTAATCTTCACAGAAGTCCTGGGAAGGAGCTATTATTTATGCCTCCCATTTTAAAGACCAAAAGAGTGAGTCCCACAAAGGCTAATAACTTGCTCAGGATCAAATCACCACTAATAAATTAAGGGCAAACATTTGGAGAAGACATTTCCATCATAGGATCTGGTATCTGTCCATCTGATGTATGAAACTACCACGGATGTTCTGTGTCTTTTGAGAGAGCATCTCCCCTACTCAGTGTGTGGTTTATTTGGATTTCTGGTCAGATGTTCTGGCACTGTTGTCATCCCTTTTCCAGCAGGCGCCACTGACATTCATTATTAAAGGCCGAATCAGTAGGACAGGGGCATGCTCATCGAAGTCCAGATCAACTCCTGATAACAAGGAATCCAGAGAAAACAGTGACTTGATTTTCTCCCTATGGAATGTTCACAATGCAAGGCAGCAAACTGTGGCTGGGATTATAGAGGCAGAAAAGATGGCAATGGATGCACTTCCTGCTTCTGTGAGGCTTAGAAGCCGGTAGAGTTTTCCATCGTGGAATTTATAAAATAGCAGGCAACTGCCATTGGCAAGATGTGTTTTATTTGGCCTACACAGAATCATAAAAATTTTATGTTGGTTGCCAGGATTTAAAAATTGAGATATTTCATGTAAAACTCCAGATTTCTGGCTTCTCTTGACAAATGAGAAGATATGTCAATTGTCAAGCTGACAAAAATTGGCTGTACCTGAGCAGTGGCTGTCTCCCATTCATCAGGGACCCCACGTCTCTCTGTCACCTCCCTAACCCAGAGATCCAGTGTCACATTCTACTTATCACACATTTTTATTATTGTTGAGCTCAGAGGAAAGGTCCCAAGGTGATTACATCTGCGAAGACGGTTTTGGCAAATAAGACATTGTTATACCAGTGTTTCTACCAAAAGATCTTTTTCATGCATTTCACTTCATTCTTTTATATAATGAGCTGCCTTGTAAAGGCATTTGTTTGTAAAGGCACTAAAGGATGGTTCCTCTCCTCCCTGGAGGTAGGAATGACTGTTTAATGGAAGATGGGTATAGTGTCTGTTCTTTGTGGGTAGGATTTTCAAGATCTGATATGATGATGGGGCAGTTTTATAGTCAAGTCAATTTCACTATGTTTAGAAAAAATCTTTAGGTGACAAAGTCTAGATAAAGCAGTATATGACCTGATGTGTGCAATCCTTAATTTAAATGTTGTAGGGGTGTCTGGGTAGCTCAGTTGGTGAAGTGTCCAACTCTTGAGTTCAGCTCAGGTCATGATCTCATGGTTCATGAAATGGAGCTCTGCATCAGGCTTGGTGCTGGGCTTGGAGTCTGCTTAAGATCCTTTCTCTCCCTCACCTGCCTCTCTCTCTCTCTCTCTCTCTCTCTCTCTCTCTCTCTCTCTCTCTCAAAAAAAATGAAAGCAAGATAAATCCTTGAAAGACATCTTTTGCCTCTGAGTTTTCTCCCACTTCATCCTTCTTGTGCTTCTCCCTTACTCTACACCCATACACATTAAGTTTTTATTTTTAGGCCCAATATGTTAAATAGAATTTTTCATCCCCAATGGTCGAAGAAAGGACAGGGCAACTGGTTATGTTCACTGCTGATGAAATGGCATGATTCATCTGGTATCTTAACATTAAAGGGTGTGGGTGAGACTCATCCAGGCTGATTTTGAGTCTCATGCCTTCTATTTTAGATGAATGGGACCATGCATTTTAGTTTTTACTGATTTCATTCATGCACTCCAATCTTGGTCTAAGTTGTTGTCCCTGCCTGTCCTGATCTTTCTCTCCTTCTTTCTCTGTCCGAATAGTCCCAGTTAGGTCCTAGTTCACAAGGTCCTCTGTGACTCTGTCCTGATCATTTCTGTTTTCAGTGACCTCCCTCCCCCCCCACACACATAATAATAATATTAGTAGTAACAGCTGTCATAATAATAGTAACATCAACAACACCAAATAACATTTCTTGGCATTTTACTGTGTACCAGGTTGTGTGTGTAGTACTTCACATGAAGTATTCCATTTGATCTTGATCAAAATTCAATTCAGTAGGGATTTTTATGATAATTTCCATTTTACAGATGTGGCAAATGAGTGTCAGAGAAGATATAACTGGCTCAAGGTGCCAGGCTAACCAGTGGCAGGCTTAGGACTTGAACTCAGGCCCAACTGACTCCAGAACCTTCCTTCATGCTTTATATGCTGCCTCTCTGAGCAATTCCTGTAGCATTGAGAGTGGGGGCGTCTTACTTCATAGCTCAAATATGTTGCCTTTTGTTGATATAAACACATCTGATATAGCACATAGGATGCTGATGACCATGCTAAAGTGTTTGGTTTTAAAATTTCATGTTCTGCCTCTGCATGCTATCTTTTTAATGTTCTGCATTCTCTCAAATTATTAGACACTGAGCTTCAACATTTGGTTTGAAAATATTTCAGCAATGTAAATAAATAAGTAAATGTGATCCAACATCATCATTTATCCTTTCTAATTTATTGTAGCTCTCTCTGGACCTCTATCACACAGAAGATGATATTTACAAATTGTCACTGGTGCTGGAGCCTAGAAATTCTAAATCGGTAGGTGGATTTTTTCTAAGGATCAGTGCCAAACACCATTGATTGTCATTTACAGTAATTGGCTATTACAGTGATGTTTTGTGATCTGAAGACTGAAGAATTTAAAAAATCTGTATTCCATTTTGCCAGTGGAACAGCTTAGCTCTGACAGTTTGAGTATGATTTCTTCATCAGAGGCTAACAAAGAAGACCATTATTTCCAATTACTCTGTTTTCTTGTTATCATCTATGTGTTGTGTCTCCTCTGAGAGCCTGCCTACCTATAGGTCCTCCCCCTCAACAAAAGAGAATGCATCTTAATGTGAAACAGCATTTTAGATTCTTCAACATAAAATCCCATTCAGCATAAGATGAAGTTTAATCAATTTTAAATACCCTGATCATAATTCACAAATTTCTCTGCTAATGATCGACTCAACTCAGAATTTCAGTATCACATTGGATAGTGTCTCAATTAACGGCTGACTCTTAGCAAAGAAACATTATATGATAAGATTGAGGAAATTGCATTACTGAATGTACACTGATTCTTAGTTTTAGTGAGCGGACTGTATCTTAGATCTGTTTTGCACTCATAAAAGAATACCTGGGTAAATTTGAAATTTGCAGCGAGGATGAGGTTTGCATGTTCAAGGAAAACATGTTTGTACTTGCCTCTTGGACTCGTATCCTCAGATCAGGTTTCTGATAAAGGTCTCATGACTTACCTCCTTACCAGTTGAACTCTGTGGGATGTTGCCAGTGACTTGGACCTTCAATCTGTCCCTGTATTCTGACTCTGCAGCATCAGCCCCAAAGAGGCAGGGCTGTTCTCTGGTACAGGGAGGGTGTGCACTTGAGTCTGAGTTAGTTGACCTGGTAACGTCTGTTCTTAAAATTGTGAGTGGTGGCTCCATCAGCATTTTCAGCTCCCCTACCAGAGGCCCATCTCCTGGGGACACTGAAGAACAGACCCATGTGGGAAGATACAGCAGAGGTAAATGGAGGCATGAAGGCTAGCCTCTGCAAAGTTAGCATGAGTAAGAGCTAGAGAGAAAGGTAAAGTTACTGGCAAAAAGCAACTTGTGAGCTCCTCATTCCTTTGCTTTGTTGTGAAGAGGCTGAGCATGGTATGGCAAGCTATGTGTGTGCCCATGGCCTTTCCACCTGCCCACACCTTCCTTTACCTGGAGCAGGGCACTTTAATTGCTACCAGTTGGTTGTTGGGCACCTGGTGGGTCATCATATCCATGTTATCTCATTAACTCTGTTAAGGAAACTGAGTCTGGTGAGCATAGGTGTCTCACACGGAGCACTAATAGCCAGTAGGTGGAAGAACTGGGATTTGGCTTCAGGCCTGTCTGTCTTCAACACCTGTGCTTTTTTCTTTTAAATGTGTATCTATTTATTTTGAAGAGAGAGAGAGAGAGAGAGAGAGAGAGAGAGAGAGAGAGAGAGAGAACGCATGTGCGTGTACAAGTGGGGGAGGGGCAGAGAGAGAGAGTAAGACAGAGAATCCCAAGCAGAGTCCACACTGTCAGTGCAGAGCCCAACGTGGAGTTCAATCTCATGAGCCGTAAGATCATGACCTGAGCCAAAATCAAGAGTTGGATGCCTAACTGACTGAGACACCCAAGTGCCCCAATGCCTAGGCTTTTCTACTGCGTGAGGTTGCCTGTCCTTTTCCTGCCACCTCTTATATGGGAACATGGTAAGAACAGGGCACACTTGCCTGAGTTGTGCCTTTTACATTTGTTTTCAGGATAGATTTTGGCCAATTTCAGAAGATGTTTCCATCAAACACAGAAAAATCTTTTTATCTTTTGTAAAGCAGAATCTTTCAAAGTCCCTTCCAAGTGCTAAAATCCTATGAATCTATGAAAACACATTTCCCCAATCCCTTACTGTGTCTTATCTTAAGTGGCTTGTCACCCTGTTTTGCGCTTAGGTTTGACACATGCTGCCACTGGAGAACAAGCTCCTGTCAGGATGATGGTACCAAGAGCCTGTAACTTCAGTGTGCTTACCATTGGTGCTGGTGGACCTCACCAAAGTCCCACCATGAACCTTTTTCTCTTCACAGGGCACGCTTGTGTCTCACTGGTTCTTTGTGTTTTATTTGGTGTCTCAGTTTTTTCACTCTACCTCTAGGTCAAAAGAAATACCTCACAATTCCACGTATAGAATAGTTAGGTCCAAACAGCTTAATATATATTAATGTTCTAATGACTTAGAACACACTTTAAAAAACAATACACATATGTTGAAATCAAAATAATATTTTAGGGGCACCTGGGTGGCTCAGTCAGTTAAGTGGCTGACTTTGGCTCAGGTCATAATCTCATAGTTTGTGAGTTGGAGCCCCGCATTGGGCTGTGTGCTGACAGCTCAGAGCCTGGTGCCTGCTTCAGATTCTGTGTGTATGTGTCTCTCTCTGCCCCTCCCCTTCTTGCACTCTGTCTCTTCCTCACTGTCTCAAGAATAAATAAACATTAAAAAAATAAAAAAATATTTTAATTCTTTAAAAACCACAATTACTTACTAATGGATGTGTGTGCCTGTTGGGCATGAAACAATATCTTAAATTTTGTCATCAGATTGAATATGGCTACCTTTTTTCTTGTTCCACATTGATTTTTTTTTTTTTGCTTTGGAAATATTTGATACCATTGAAAGAAATACAGCATGATCTAACGGGTGAACTGTAAACTATTTCAAGCTGGTAGTTTACATGGTGTCTAACAAATACTGAGTATGCTGTATTTCCCTTGGGAGTTTGAAATATCTTTTGGTATCCCTGAGAGTCCACTGCAGCGTTCTGGATGGACACCTCGTTATACAGTTTGGGAACAGTGGCTTTATCCTTCATCAGATGAACAAAATGAAAAGCTTGATAGAAAGAGTCATGATGTGTGAGTGAGCCTATGTGTTGGTGATCATATCCAAATGGCAAGTACTTTTTGGTCCTGTTGGTAGCCCAAGGGATACCAGCAACACCCACCTCAAAACATTGCAAAGGGTTTAAATCTAGTACAGTCACTCTTGCAAACATGTTTGTCCCCAATTTAGTATCAAATAAACACCTGTTAAAACAGATTTGCATGTATGCACCAGCAAAAATATTTACATTTAATGAAGGTCCTGGGGAGAGGAATAAAGTACATTGCACTCTTGGCTTGTCTCCCGATAGGATTGTGTTTTGCCTCTGTGTTGTGTAAACACGTTATGCATTATTGCTACCATCTTGGCCACATTATTTAGTGAAAATGTCTTGCAGGAAAGTGGGAAAACATATGGAGGAAGCAAGTTCACAAAAGAGGCTAGAAAGATCTAATTAGCCAAATAGTGAGAAGCGATTAAGCATATTGAAAGAGATGCCAGCATGAGAACATAAACTTGGCCATTCACATGGGCCCATTTACTGCAAACATCTACTAGTTTATTATCAACACCAGGTATTAAAGAACTAGATAACAGGTGTTTTATATATTTTGCATTATACAAAAAGCTGTATGGATTATTATATAGGTTTTAAGGATGTTTTAGTAATATTTGGGGAACTTGGATAGAATTTTTGAGTGGGATGAGAGAACAGTATCTTTTTCCCACTTAAAAAAATGGAATCTAGACTACTGCTAAACAAAATACACTCTCCAAATATGTATTTAGTTATAGATTAGATTCTATTGACAAAAGATGTTTGTTTTCAGAACATTTAAGTGATACATATGTAAGTTTTTACTGTATTATTAACATAAAAATGTGTATGTCTTTCTCAGTGTCCCCTGATTACTTAAGGTCTAAGATAAAGTTGAAAAGTGTGTTTTTCCCCCCTGTCAGCAGCCTACCTCCCCGACAACACCCACCAAGCCTGTGGTGCCCCTGGAGTGGGCATCAGGAGTGATGCCAAAGCCAGACCCCACAGTCATCAACAAGCACATAAGGAAATTAGTTGAGGTAAGTGATTGAGAGAGAGTAGAGAGTTAGCACTAGAAGGCCCTTTTCTCTTCCCAGAATATTCTACAGTTGCCCAAGAATCAACTGAAGTCAATGAAAACAGCCCTCTGGCAGGTAGGATCAATTTAGCAGACACTGAGCTCTACCTGGCATTGGCTTATGGGGGAGATTCCCCCAGAATTGCCCTTTTCCCCTTCCTGTCATTCTGTTCTCATTTACCCAAATACCCTCAGCTACTTCCAACTTTCTTTCACCAGCATTTGATGCCTCCATCATTGCCCCTGCAATTTGAGGGACTGTTTGGGGATTAGAATCTACTCATTAAAAACCTATATCAGTCCCAATAAAATGCCCAATAAATTGATTACCTGAAGGTAAGAAAAGATCCTGTAGGATGCATAGTTTCTCTTGCTGTTTATATTGAGGTCTGTGACACACCTGCACAGAGCCATTTAGGTCAGAAACATTACTTAATTATGGGAAAGTGTCTATCAGAGTTTTCATGTAGAAAGAAGAGTAGAAGCACCATTGTGGGGAAAATGGAAACAGATTTGGCAATAAAAACTATGACATCTGATTAAACATCTGCTTCAATGGATTGGTATGATACAATAGAATCATATCTTTGGGAAAAATAAACTTTTTGCTGGGGGGTGGATGTTTAAAGAAAAAGAGGGCATGCTTGGGTGGCTTAGTCGATTAAACATCCAACTCTTGATCTCAGCTCGGATCTTGATCTCAGGGTCATGAGATTAGGGCCTGCATTGAGCTTCATGCTGGGTGTGAAGCCTACTTTAAACATACACACACACACACACACACACACACACAAACCTAAAGAAAAAGAAAGAATTTTCTACATCTTGGATCATCAAGGAAACCCTGATGCATTGGAAGAAAACTACTACGCAGCATGTGAGGCAGCAAGGAAAGTTCAGAAAGGGTGAGGAAAGGGTCTGAGAAGGCCATAAGATTCAGTGGAGGCCTTGTGTTGATGTTGTGTAACAGACCCAGCTTGGAGCCAGGGAAGGTGGGGAAGGAATCCAGCTCCAAGAGTTGCAGCTCAGGAAGGTCTAGAACTGGGAAATGAAAAGACACAACTATTTTCTTTTCCACTCTCTTCTCTGCTTTTCTCTGAATGCTCATTCCATTATCTGCAGACAGACTTTCTTTGCTACACAAGGGGAGTCTGTATCTCCCTCTCCCCCTTCCTCTCTCTCTCTCTTCCCTCTTACCTTCTCTCTTATTTTCTCTCCAGTTCCAATTTTATGGTGGAAGGTTTGTCCAATTTGGATAAATTGCCTACTGTTGGTTCAATCAAATGAAAGATTGGATTTTATTATGCATTTCCATATTAAATTTTATTCTACAAAAAGAGTTGTACCCTTAATATGGATATAAGTATGGATATTAGATCATAAAAGTAGGTACAAGTAGTTAATTTTAAGCAACTTTGATTGTAGGTAAGTATTGGTATTGGGACTTGCAAAAAGACTGTATATTTTGTGATTTTGCACAATTCAGTTTTCTATAAATAAACTTACAATGGGTTCTAAGCAGTCATGTTTTTAAGTAATCTGTTCATTTATACTTTGTTCATCTCCCAAAGTACCCCTGAAGCAGCTTGCAACATAGGGAAATATGGATCAAATAGAATAGAGAGAAAGCATTGGGAAAAGGGAGAAAGATTCATTATAATCTGTTTGCATACATCTGCTTCTGGGGAGAACTTAACAAACCTTTTGGAAAACCCAATTTAGCAGAGGGCAATGGAAAAATCCTTTTATTTTTCAATTATAAAGAAAGTCAGGATCATTGTAAATATGCAAGCTTTTCATAAAATACGGAGAATACAAGTTTTACTTTTAGGCCTTGGGAATTCTGCTCTTGAATGGGAACCACTGATAATTTGTAAACTATCTTGTATGACTTTATTCCCCCATAAACACATACACCCACGTATGTCTTTGAGCAGCATTGTTCAATTATTTTCCTAGAACAGATTCTCATCAGTGGAATTGCTGGGTCAGAGAGTAAGCACTGACTGTCTTCCAGAAAGATTGTGGCTATTTACTTCATCAACTAATATGAGAGTGCCTATTTTCTCATTCCCTAGGAAATTACCCATTATTTTAATGTTTTCCAATCTGAGAGGTTTAAAAAAGTTTTGTTTGTGTTTCTTTAATTACTAGCAGAATCGAGCATTTCCCATGAATGTATTGGCCATGTGTAATTTTACTTTGGTGGTCTCCTTTTCTCCTGAGCTCTCCTGAGCTGCAACAGGTCTCCTCCTGTTTTCCTTTTCTGTCTTTGCTCTCAGGTATATTGCAAATAATCTTCTCTGACATTTATCTTTACATTTGTCAGCTGAGTTTTTTGATTCAATTATTTTGCATTTTACGTAATAAAATATTTTTGTAGGGGCGCCTGTGTGACTCAGTTGGTTAAGCATCTGACTCAATTTTGGCTCAGGTCATGATCCCAGGATTATTTGATCAAGTCTGCATTGGGCTCTGTGCTGAGTATGGAGCTTGCTTGAGATTCTCTCTCTCTCTCTCTCTCTCTCTCTCGTTCTCTCTTTCTCCCTTTGCCCCTCTCCCCTGCTCAGTCTCTCTCTCTCTCTCTGTAAAATAAAAATTTTTTAAATTGTTTACAGCTTCTGACTTTGATGTAATGTTAAGGAAGGCCTTTCCCACTCAGAGATTACAAAACATAAAAATTATTTTTATCTATTTATCTTTCATACTTTTACAGCTTTCTGATTATTAAAATTGTTTTTTTTTTTAATTTTTTTTTTCAACGTTTATTTATTTTTGGGACAGAGAGAGACACAGCATGAACGGGGGAGGGGCAGAGAGAGAGGGAGACACAGAATCGGAAACAGGCTCCAGGCTCTGAGCCATCAGCCCAGAGCCTGACGCGGGGCTCGAACTCACGGACCGTGAGATCGTGACCTGGCTGAAGTCGGACGCCTAACCGACTGCGCCACCCAGGCGCCCCATTAAAATTGTTTTAATGTTTATTTTTGAGAGGGAGACAGAGCATGAGTGGGGGAGGGGCAGAGAGAGAGGGAGACACAGAATCTGAAGCAGGCTCCAGGCTCTGAGCTGTCAGCACAGAGCCCAAAGCAGGGCTCAAACTCATGAACTATGAGACCATGACCTGGGTTGAAGTCGGATGCTTAACCACCCAGGCATCCCTATAGCTTTATTTTTGACATTAAAATATTTAATGCATCTAGAATTTAGTTTTGGGCAATTGATTTTGTAAGATTATTAGCCACTTAACTCAACAGCACTTATTGGATAATCTTTAATTTCTCTGTGGATTTGAGAAGGTACTTTTTGATACTCTAAATGCCTATATATACATAGATCTATTTCTGGACTCTGCTCTTTATAGTAAGTTGTAGCACCATGTTGTTTTGATTCATGTAGCTTTGTAGAATATTTGATTTCTGATGGGGCACGTTCTCTCTCATTTCTTCTTATCTTAAACAATATTAGGCTATTCTCAACATGTTTACTTTAGTTTGAACTTTAGAATTAATTTGTTCACTTAAAACAAATTGCCACTGGAATTCTGATTGTAATTGTGTTAAAAGTATATTTGAATTTTTTAGGAGCACCTGGGTGGCTCAGTCAGTTAAGTATCTGGCTCTTGATTTTGGCTCAAGTCATGATCTCATGATGGTGAGATAGAACCCCTCTTCCTGGAGCCTGCTTAATGTTCTCTCCATCTCCCTCTCCCCCTCCCCTGCTCATTCTCTCTCTCTCTCTCTCTCTCTCTCTCTCTCTTTCTCTCTCTCCTTCCCTCCCTCCCTCCCTTTCTCTCTCAAAAAAAAAGTATACTTGAATTTTTTTTTAGCTAATTTAACATTTTAAAGTTTCATTGTCTCTTGTTATGGTTTTGGCATTTGTGAGTTCACCAAACTTAACTCTTACCAAAACTGAGGTCTCAGTTTAGACCTCACTTTCTCCAGGAAATGTTTTTTTTAAAAATATTTATCTATTTTTGGGAGAGTGCAGGTAAGGGAGGGGCAGAGAGAGGGGGACAGAGGATCCAAAGTAGACTCTTCACTGAAAGGCTGACAGCAGTGAACCCAATGTGGGGCTCAAACTCAGGAACCATGAGATTTTGACCCAAGCCAAAGTTGGACACTTAAGCGACTGAGCCACCCAGGTGCCCCTCCAGGAAACCTTTTAAAATCTCCCTTAAAATTCCCCCACAGCAGCCTATTTTTATCCTCAGCATTGCACTTATCTTGTTATACCATAAAGGCTTCTTGATTTCATTATTTCCCACTGGATTCCAAGCTCCTTGATAGAACAATATACTAGTTATCACTGCTTTCCCAATAACAAGTTCAGAGCCTGACTCATACCCAGTTATTCAGTAAATATTTGTATTTCCTTTGCAGTCTGTGTTTAGAAACTATGACCATGACCATGATGGGTACATCTCCCAAGAGGACTTTGAAAGTATAGCTGCCAATTTTCCCTTTTTGGATTCCTTCTGTGTCCTGGACAAAGATCAGTAAGTTTTAATTTTGTTATGTTTTAATGCAGCTATCCTGAAACAGAAAATTAGTGTCAGAGGAGAACAGGGATACCTTTATTTTTTATTTTTTTTAAGTTTATTTATTTATTTTGAAAGAGAGAGAGAGAGAGCATGAGCAGGGGACGGGGAGAGAGAGAGAGAATCCCAAGCAGGCTCTGCACTGTCAGCACAGAGCCTGACGTGGGGCTTGAACTCACAAACCATGAGATCGTGACCTGAACTGACATGAACAGCCAGAAGCTAACTGATTGAGCCACACAGGTACCCCAGAGATACCTTTAATTTGCATCTTGACAGCTTCAATCCTAGTGTGTTGATGAGACAAGTGTAATGTTTCACTGATTTTTTTCTTGGTGTTCACAAACCTGACTGGCTGGATGAGATTATAGGGCAGGCTACATCATCAGTGTTGAGTGTAAGTGCCCATTTGCAAATGAGCCCAACTCTCCATATTACTTCTACTTAGCTATTTCATCAACCCCAAAACCTCCATCAAGAAAAAATGGAGGAGAAATATAGTTACATCTAGGCTGGTAGAGTCCTCAGCATCAGTGGACCTGAGGGCAATACTAAAGCTAAGGAAGGAAAATTATTTTAAATTACTTACAGCTTTCAGAAGAGCAGGTGATGTCTGCAGATAGCCAAGAAGGGTCCTTGCTTTGTTTTTCTCTCCACTAGCTCAAAAGTTATTTTGGTCAATGAAGTAAAAATATATTTCTATTGAGCTTCAAATGATTCCTGGAAAAGTAGATGACTTTGGAAGCTAATATCCAGCTCACTGGAAAATAATGATATGAAATATATATTGCAGAGAAACACTGACATTAGTAATTTTATTGCTTCATTTAAAAAATTTTTTTTAATGTTTATTTATTTTTGACAGAGAGAGAGAGAGCAAGCAGGGGAGGAGCAGAGAGAGAGGGAGACACAGAATCTGAAGCAGGCACCAGGCTCTGAGTTGTCAGCACAGAGCCAGATGCGGGGCTCGAACTCATGAGCTGTGAGATCATGACCTGAGCCGAAGTCAGCTGCCCAACTGACTGAGCCACCCAGGCTCCCCAATTGCTTCATTTTTAATTATGTGAGATTAGTTCTTAGTTTAAAAATCATCTATAATGAGATGCTAGATTTTATACTGGTGGAATGTCCAAATTATATCACTTTAAAATTCTATAATAATTTTGTTGGTGTGTGAAGTTTTTTTTTTTTTTAATTAAATCTGTAGGTAATTCAGTATGCTAAGGCTTTCCTTGGTACTGTATCATAAACATCTTAAAACTTTAATTCATCTTCATTGTATTTCTAGAACAAGGAATCCTTTAAAATAAGTTAAATTATTAGAAATAAACTTCTTTTACAAAATGAAATTTAAGTTACCTGCTAACTGCCCACCTCCCTTAGTATGTTTCTGTCAGTGATGTGTAACCTAAATTCAGTAGGGCATGAATTTAAAATCACTTCCTACTCTTTATTTTTTTGTTTTTTCAGCTGATTCTTTAGATGGACCTTACACTGTGCCAGCAAAGATATAAATACAATACAAAGATATAAAATATCTTTGTATATAAATACAAAGATATAAAAAAAATTTTCCCTAAAAATGCAGGTTTGAAATATTCACACTGTATATGATTTCTTCTTTAGATATGTTGATTTTGCGAGGCCAGTAGACCATCCAGGAAGAGATTCTAGCAAGCTCTAGATGTGGTACCAAGATTCAGGAGAACAGTTTTGGAGACATAGATTGCTAGGTCTTCAGCCCAGCCTTGTGAGCTGGAGTCCTGGGTATGGGAGCAAATTCAAAGTTTAAAGGAAGATGAGCTTGCGCCCTGAGGAATGTAGCTTCAGGGGCTCTTCTCCCTACATGCAGCTGAAAGAAAGAAGTAGATCCCACAGGAGAAGAATGGGAGGAAGGAGAGAAACTGGCTACGTAGAATCACAGGGTCACATGGAAGAGAGTGTGTCAAAAAAGGAAAAACCCTGTCCCCAAGTCATGTGCAGCCAGGAGGTCAGCAACATCAAGGAGTGAGAAAAGGCCACTGAGGATGTCCTTGTGACAGTTTCAACAGAGAGGTAGGGTCAGAAGCCTGGTTATATGGAGTGAGGAGTAATCAAAGGAAATGAGAAAAAAAAAAAGAAAAACCTCTAATGAACATTCTTTTTGAAAAGCTTGGGAGGAAGAAAGGGAAAGGGAAAGATAGGTGCTGGAGTTGGAAGCGAGGTTGAGGAAAGTCGTTTTCCAAGAGAGGAAGTCACGAGTGTGTTTGTACACAGAGGAAGGAGTGGGTGAAGAGACTGAGCAGAACCCAGAAGGAGCTGTGTCTTGGGAGGCTGGAGAGTGGGGGATGGGAGCATGACTTCCTCAGACCAGGAGGACCCAAGAGAGGACAGATGAGATACAAAGGAATTCTGAATTGGCACAGAAGGGTGTGGTCTCCAGCATGTGCTGGTGTGGTGAGAAGGCAGCATGAAGATCACCTCTTATCAGGTGGATTTGATCTTGGTAAACAAGAAGTCTGATTATGTGTGGGTGGGTGCCACTGGCTGTGAAGATCTGGAAGAATCCCTCTGGTAAATGGTCTGTAAGCCAATAAGACCTGAATGAAAGATTACCACCACTGTCAGTGGCCTGGATGACAGCAGGATGAATGATTTGAGACTGGTGGGCCCAGTCATTAGTTTTCTGCCTTTCTCCAGCAGCCTGATTCTTGCACACCCTATTGTTAGGTTAGGGCTAGAAAAGAGATGTCCTTCTGAAGCTACTATTTGGTAACGAAGGAGACTTTCTGTGCTACGATGCACAGGACACACACACACACACACACACACACACACACACATCTTCTTACTCTGAAAGCCTCTGGCACTGAATGCTGTCTTTCGAGGTCCCCTCCTTTCAAATAGAACAGAAAAGTAAACACTGCCCACCTGCTTTTGGCCACAAAGGTTTGGGAGGTTGGGTGATTAAAGTGTGTCAGCCATTTAGCAATGTGGTCTTCAAAGATCGCTCCCTTTTTTGATTCTCTTTACAGGGATGGCCTAATTAGTAAAGATGAAATGATGGCTTACTTCCTGCGAGCTAAGTCCCAATTACACTGTAAAATGGGACCAGGATTTGTCCATAATTTTCAGGAGATGACCTATCTCAAGCCAACCTTCTGTGAACACTGTGCAGGATTTGTAAGTCTGTTTTCCATTATTTCTCTTGTGTGTAGTTATTTGTACAGCATCCTGAGAGTGTCGGAAAATAATACACCAACAGAATCCATTGTGTGCTTTAGATCAGAAGTAAAGTATGATGGCTCCCTGAAATTAAAAACTTAAGTTTAAAACAAAAGCAATATCTGCAGGTTTCACTCTGTTCTTTCTAGGATTGTAGGGCTGGCATCAGGGGAGGATGCAGAGGCTTGTTAACTCAAGAGAGCAGTTTGTCTGTTAATCCCTGCCAGGGAAAGGTTCTGCCCAATGAGCCTTGGCATTCGTCACTAATACTCGTAGCAGGTGCAATTAAGGGGAGTATTTATCTTCACCAGTTCCTCCCAGTTCTTGTTTCTGGTGGTAGCAGTCACCAGACATCCATCATGGCATGGCTCAATAATTCATAACTCAAAAAGTAAAAAAAAAAATCTTTTTGGAAGGAATATGGTTGTAATAATAAGTAACGTTTATTTGGCACTTGACAGTAATGAAGTACTTCCATAGACGTTAGTATAATTGATCCTCGTAACTAGTTCATGACAAGGACATTTTATTCTCCTCATTTGCCTATCAAGACAGAGAGGTCCAGAGAGGATAAGTCCACTTTCCCAGGATCACACAGCCAGTAATTACCAGAGCCAGGATTCAAACACCGGTGTTTTGACTCTGAATCCTGGGCTCTGCCTATGCCACTGCACAAAGGAAGCTGGTTCACTTCTTTTCCCCACATTTGATAATTCTTTGTCATCTAAAGGCAGCTTTGGCCTTGGCATTGAATAAAGACTCATGGGCTCTGAAAGTCTAGTTGATACCCAAGTTGTAGAAGATGAAAATGTGATCCTCTAGGACAAGATGGCCCTGCAGCCAGCATGCCTATTACTCTTTTGTCCAGATGCCAGAGCTCAGTTTTGTTAGCTTCATTCAGCCATCATGTTCCACTGGTTCCATAGTCTCTCCAAATCTTATGGCAACCTAAGGTCCGAAATCAAAGGACTGTGGGAAATATTGCTCTACGCCCATCTACATGAGGTCACTGTCTCCTGTCCTTGTCTGGCACCTGACCCAGAGCCTCTTCCTGCCTTGTGTTGTCTGCTAGTTATTAAGGAAGCATTAGCAAGTGATGCCCTGATTTGCCCTCCTGATAGGACTCATGCTTCACTTTATTTTTTCCAGCAGTTCCTGCAGCTATGCTAATAATGTGCCATACCTGGATATTAGAATGCTTCTTCTTAAATCTTATCCTTTCTTGTCCTAGATCAGTGGCTTTTGCTCACACATAAAACTCCCAGGAGCAGTGGCTTCCTGTCTTTCCCTCATGTGACACAGTCTTCTTTCTCTACTTATTAGGGACAAGACCTTGCCAAGTGACTTCACCTCTCGCTAGGCCCAGTCTATATATGTATAATGTTACATGAGCTAATACATATAAAAAGCTTAAAACTGTGTCTTTTGCACAGCAAAAGTTCCATAAATGGTAGCTGTTAGGATTATTATTATTACCATCACCAAGGTCTTGGGGAGGAAAAATTTCTTATCACTGCAAAGTCTCCATGTCTGGGACCTTGCAAATTATTTAAATTTTCTGGATCATCCCAGTCACCTTTTATGGAAGAGATGCAAACTAGATTATCTTTAAGATCCCTGTAGCTCTGACATGATGTCATAGTCCTGGCACCACTTCCGTTTTCTGTATGGACTGCTCTGTAGGGATTCCTCTTCCAATCATCCCAGGCACGTGAGGCCTTGCTTCCAGTTAGTTGTCTTAATAATCCTTCCTATCCCAGGGCACATTTGAATCTTAATAATATATTCTGAAGGACCCAATAACTTTTAAGACTCAAAGAAATCGCTCTCCACTGGTGGAATTTCCTTCTCAGAAAGGGGGTGAGAATCAGTCTTCCTGATGCCCTGAGTCACTGCACATTGGCAGCTATCTATTCTTCTCATAGGTGACATGATGTCCACACTCAGGGCATTGTTCCCCTATAATACCTGTAAGTGATGCCCTCATCAGCGCCAGTAAGCCACTGGCCCTGTTTCTTTCAAAATCATTTTATTAAATACGTATCAGTCACCTAACCTAACCACTACAAAGTTAAAAGTGAGTTTTTCCAGCTTGAGCGAAACCTGCTGAATTGAGCAAAACAATACCGATGCTCCTGTGTCCCTCGGCCGCACGTCCGATGCCGTGGGAGGCACGGGAAAGAATGTGGTGTATCAGGGGGGTGGACACACCACCACCAGGATGATCCCCTGAACGACCTGGGTGACCACCCCCTCCTTACACTGGAGGCCCTCACATCTCTCCTGAGACACTTGTCACTTCCTACATCCTCCTTCCTACTTGATTGGCAGAATCTGAACATTATTCTGCATCTCCCACAGCCTTGGCACAGACCAAACACTGAGCAGGCCGAGAATGAATACACGAACAAATAGATCTTTTCCTTTTCTGTATTCTTTTAAGGTACCAATGCTACTTGGAAAAGAACCTTGCACAGTGCAAATGCTTTAGTGGGATACGCACTGCGTAGGTTGCTTAATTTCCCAGGGGGCGTGCCAAGAGGAGCTACTGCGATGAAAAAGAAGGCAGGGGGAGCTGGGGGCTTCCAGACACAGTGACAGCCTCCCGTGGAATTTTGCTGAGAGCACATTATACCAAAGTCCAATAATTGTACCAACACCAGTTTCCCATCCCAGCTCCCATTTGGCTTTCATAAAGAAAAGGGAAGCAAAACTGTTATCGCCCCAGCCCCCAGCTGGAGTGAGCTAGGAGCTGGTTCTTCTATCTGACAGGAAGGGTGTCAGGATCTGCTACATCCTGTTTGTGCGCCACCGAACATCATGCCTCCCAGGACTTCCTTCTTCTGGTCTTCTTTCCCACCCCCCCACCCCGATTTTAATTCAGATTCTCTGACATTCTTTTGTCTTTTGTTACAGCTCTGGGGCATAATCAAGCAAGGATACAAATGCAAAGGTAAATAAATATAATGTTGCTAACATTTTTTAATGTGATATTTGGGGCAGGAATCAAATTTGACTGATGAAACCACAGAAACTCTTGGTGTCATGGAGAACTTGGGTCTTTGGCCACTGGCAGTTGAAGAGTTAATGTTTTTGGCGGGGGGGGGGGGGATCCATGGAGTTTTGGAGATCCCAGACTGGAATTTTATAGTTTGTTGCAAGAGCAAGCAAACCACCCCTATCAACCCACACACCTGTGGCCCCATCTCCAAGATGTCTTGTGAATCACACAGTCTTGTGAAGCACACAGTTAAGGTGGGACTTCTGAAGTGGGCTGAGTGTAACTAAAATACCGTATAAAGGAACTGCATCCTTCATGGGAATAGAGCCCACACTCATTCCCGTAATACAGATGCCTTTCTTTCTACTCTCACATCTAAGCTGTTCCTTTCTCACTAAATCACAGATGCTGATGAGAAAAGAGAAGCCTTAAAAAATTATTTTTGTCCCTTTTCAATATTTGTTCATAAAGTGCCCCATTCAATAGGAATTTATAAACAAATAAATATATACTTGATGAATGCAATACGCATGCATATTAATAGGCACTTAGGAATATGTTGCTCTTTGTACATATGATCATTACACATTCTTGGTGTTTAATTTCAGAAATTGCTGGATAATTTATGCAGACTATTTGTACTGATGGTTTTAAGAATCTGATAATGCTCTTGAAAGATATAACTACAAAAGGAAACATCTTAGTCACAGAATGGCTTTAGATTAACACTATTCCCTTAGAATGCCTTTTTTCCCCTGTAGCTATCTTTCAGGATTTGGCCCTTATTTTGCGTGAACAGAGAGTTTCCCTGAACCTCAATGGGAGCCAGTCTCAAAAACCTTCCCTTTAGTTCTTGGTATCAGTTGTCTTAGTGTAACTTGGATTTCTACTTACAAGCAGTAAGCTACTGCAATATCTTACTGCCCAGCCATAGTTTTATTCTGGTTTCTGACCCTATCCCCTAACTACACACACACACACACACACACACACACACACACACACACACACACACAATTTTATGAAGATGAAAATCAATTAAACCCTTGGATCATCTTTGTGCACATGGTATTTTCTCTTCTTTTTTTAAAAAAATTTTCTTATGTTTTTATTTTACTTTTGAGAGAGAGAGACACACAGAGTGCCAGTGGGGAAGGGGCAGAGAGGGAGGGAGACACAGAATCCAAAGCAGCCTCCAGGCTCTGAGCTGTCGGCACAGAGCCTGATGCGGGGCTCCAACTCCCAGAGAGTGAGATCATGACCTGAGCCGAAGTTGGACGCTTACCCAACTGAGCCACCCAGGCACCCCTGGTATTTTCTCTTAAAGGGACATAGAGTGAAAAGATTAATTGAAATAGACTGAACGTGTCATTATAATTTGGTCTTTCCATGATGTCATTAAAGGATCATTTGAAATAAGACCATTTGGGGGAGAAGTGAGTATTGGAAAGAATTAGAAAGGTCCTCTTTGATAGTGAGAGAGAAGTATACTCTTTATTTATTAAAAAAAAATTTTAATGTTTATTTATTTTTGAGACAGAGAGAGACAGAGCATGAACGGGGGAGGGGCAGAGAGAGAGGGAGACACAGCATCTGAAACAGGCTCCAGGCTCTGAGCTGTCAGCACAGAGCCCAATGCGGGACTGGAACCCATGAACTGTGAGATCATGACCTGAGCTGAAGTCGCTTACCCAGCTAAGCCACCCAGGTGTCCCCAAGAGAACTATACTCTTTAAAATAATCGTATTTGTTCAGTGATTCTAAGGGAAATGTAGGACCCTCTATAGGAAATAATTATGTTGCTCTCTTCCAAAGCAGCCCAAATTTTCTGCCCCAAGTAGCAATTAATATTCTACTCTTTTAAAAAATATTTTTAAAATGTTTATTTGTTTAGTTTTGAGAGAGACAGAGAGAGAAGAATCCCAAGCAGGCTCCACGCTGTCAGCACAGGGCCTGATGCGGGGCTTGGTCTTAGGTAACATGAGATCATGACCTGAGCTGAAGTCAAGAGTCAGGCGCTTAACTGACTGAGCCATCCATGTGCCCTTATTCTACTTTCTTAACTAAAGCATTCTAATGGGAGATTTCACAGAGTCTGCTGCCATTTCAAAGCCACAGTCAAGTCTGGAAAATGTTATTAGGCATAAGCCCACCTTGTTTTCTGTTTCTATGCAAAGAAAAGAAGGAGGAGATAAGATCATTTGTTCTCAAGAGGCACCTGGGTGACTCAGTCAAGTGTCTGACTCTTGATTTTGGCTCAGGTCATGATCTCACTGTGATGGTTGAGCCCAACATTTGGCTCTGTGCTGACAGTGTGTAGTCTGCTTGGGGTTCTCTCTCTCTCTCTCTCTCTCTCTCTCTCAAAATAAATAGGTAAACTTAAGAAAATCAGTTGTTCTGGAAAAGATCTGGAGGAATGAAGAAGAATAAAAAGGTATAGGCTAATACTGAATGAAGGGCCATCTCGCTGTAAATGATCAGAGGCAGCTGTTGGTCCTGGGAGACACTAGACGCTGGGGTTTCTTTCCCTCATTCTGGCTCAGGGAGCCTCTTGGTGGAAAATCCATCTTGGCCTGGGAGAGCCCCAGTCCCATGCAATTGGCATTTAGTTTCGAGCAAAGGCAACTCTGCCTCGCCCCTACTTGTTTGCTCCCCAGCGCCTCAATGAATCGTGTAGTGGAAGAAGCTGAGCAAATGTGAGAGGAACCCCAGGAAGGCTAGTGAGTCCCACTGGCCCTTTTCTAGCCCCTGGACAGACCCCGTGGGCCTGAGCTGGACTCTGAGTCAACACGGGAAGGAGCATGGGGAGGACACGGCCCTGGCTCAGACGCCACCCTGGAAACCCAGTCAGCACCAGGTACACATGATTCACACTAATCGTCTGTGATATTTTGGGATTTTTCAGACTGTGGAGCCAATTGTCACAAACAGTGCAAAGACCTCCTGGTTCTGGCCTGCAGGAGATTTGCCCGGGCACCCTCCTTGGGCAGCAGTCATGGGTCGCTGCCTGGAAGTCCCTCGTTGCCCCCAGGTAATGTCCTCTACTTTCTTTTCTTTTCTACTTTCTTTCTTTCGGTTTGCCTTCCCACACCTAGACCTCCACTGGGTCCTGGATCTGAACCTGGTCGGAGTCATTATAAACACCAAGGCCAACTTCAGGTGAGAGGCATGGCGACAGCCTTGACTCCCGCTTGCTTCTCTCTGCTTTCAGGTCTCACTTCTCTGCAACTCACCTGCAGCCAGCTTGGGTCTGCCTCTGGTCCGTCCCTCTAGGGCCTTGCCCGCCGGACTCCTGTTGTTTGCTGTGAAGCGATCAGATGTCACATAATCACGACAGTCTTCCCCCTTCCAGTGCAGGATGAAGTGTTCGAGTTCCCTGGCGTCACTGCAAGACACCGAGACCTGGACAGCAGAGCCATCACATTGGTCACAGGCTCTTCTCGCAAGATCTCTGTGAGGCTGCAGCGTGCCACCACCAGCCAGGCCACCCAGACCGAACCCGTATGGTCAGAAGCTGGCTGGGGGGACTCGGGGTCCCACACCTTCCCCAAAATGAAATCCAAGTTCCATGACAAAGCAGCAAAGGACAAAGGTTTTGCCAAGTGGGAAAACGAGAAGCCCAGGGTGCAGGCGGGTGTGGATGTTGTTGATCGGGCCACTGAGTTTGAGCCTGACCAGGATGAAGCAGATGCTGGTGAGACCAGACAGGATGGTGAGGTCAGTGCTGGGTCAAACCACAAATGAAATCACTAGAGGGAGGCTGAAAGGGGCCGACATGAGCATCATAGTGAGCCTGGGAGGCAGCCTATAGTTTTGGGGGCTGAATGGTTGGGCATTAACACATATCACTTTTTGTCTTGCTGTTGGCTAGGTACATGATCATGGGCATATTATTTCTTCTCTTTGCACCTGTTTCATCATGTATAAAATTAAACCAGATGGGGAGCACCTGGGTGGTGCCGTTGGTTAAGCATTTGACTCTTGATCTCGGTTCAGGTTATGATCTCATGGTTTGTGGGTTTGAGCCCCACATCAGACTCTGTGTTGATGGTGAGGGCCTGCTTGGGATTCTGTCCCTCCTTCTCTCTTTCCCTCACACACTTGTACTCTCTCTGTCTCTCTCTCCAGATAAATAAATAAACTTAAAACAAAATGGAACCAGATGGGTTCTAAAGCTAAGTGAAGTCTGCCATTTCTGTGTCCTAAAATGATGTCCTAGGGACCCATAACTTACTGTGTGTATCCAATAGACCAGTACTCTTTACCAATCAGCTTAGTTTTCCAAGCTAGAATCAGGGCACAAACTTGGGGGAGGGGGACAGTGGAAACAAAAAACCTGCAGAAAGAGAAGAAGAGTTGGAAACTCTTGCCCTCACTAAAAAAAAAAAAAAAAAAAAAAAAAAAAGGCGTTTGACAGAACTATGGAGAAGGGGGTGGTGAGAATCAGAGACATGGCAGACTCAAGGTTCTATAAGCCAGGCTCTGGCTCCATGCAGAAATTATACTCACATCATCCGAAGCAGATTGGGAAGCATATGGAATTTGTTAGAATAAGCTGAAAATATAAATTGATTCAAGATAGACTTAGATAAATTTATTAGTCAACAGTCCATAGTGTATTCAGAAAAAAGATTTGGGGAAATTGGTGTCATATTCTTAACCTTTCAAGCTGTGCCATGGAGGGCAGCCATTGCGTCTCTACGGAATCATTCTCATAAACAGAATTATTGGGTTAGGCAGAGATCCTATGGGATCGAGCCAGTGTTCTTTATTCTTATGGGTGGTCCTCTACATTCCACTCTTTAGGAGACCTAAACACACTGTCTCCATAGTTCCCCCTGATGAGAAAATCTCCAGTGACCTTTAACCAAAATTCCTCTAGTTCCTTCCTCATTGAAGACAATTAATAAGGAGGCCACATATTATTTTCAGTCTTATGCAGTTTCTTGTAATTCCTGCTGAGCCATTTCTTTTCCTTTCTTTATAACACCAACTTTTAAAAACAGCTGTGTTGAGACCTAATTTATGTACTATAAAACATACTCATTTGAAGTGTATAATTCAGTGGTTTTTAGTAGTCACAGAGATGCACAACCATCACTGCAGTCTAATTACAGAACATTTATGTCATTCCCAAGTGTATCCATTAGCAGTCACTGCTCGTCTCCCCTATCTCATTCTGGCCCTAGGCAACCAACTAATTTACTTTCTGTCTCAATAGCTTTGCGATACCAACTGTATTTTTAACATTTCTTCATTGATCATCTTGGCAAATCTTTCAGTCCTATCCTTCCATTTCTTCAACTGGCCTAGCATAGTTCAAGGTGGGAATATAAAGGTGAATAAGAAAAAATTCCTGATACCAGGACAGAGGAAGATATCCTGGGGGAAGGGTCTTCACTTGGGGTCTAAAGAAGGGCCTCAAGGAGTTTACAAAAATGTATTACATTTTATGTGAAATTATATATGGACATATGCTCATTTCTGGGGAAAGGTCCATAGCATTGAGCAGATTCTCAAGGGGATCTATGACCCCCAGAAAGCCAGGAATCATTGTGCAAGATTTTTTGGATGAAGCCTGAAAATTGTGCTAGTCACCCCATTACCACCCCAGCCTGTGGAGGCTACTTCTGTGAGTGCTGTGGCTATGATTGAAATCTCAGGAAAAACAAGAGCTTCAATGGGTAGGGTCATGGGATGTCTACCTAGAACTTTCTAGATGGTGCTCACCTCATGGACCATCTCTGAATTCAGAGGAGTACCTGCTTTTGCTTAATAATGGTGAAAGTAGCCATGAGCTCACTTCTGTTCACCTAGCACTGTTCAAGTTACCTCAACCTTGCTCTTGGCTTACGAGAGATTCACAACCTGTTAGATGTAGGACAATTACTTACATGAGTAAGAGTTCTGGATCTTCAGCCTCTATAAGCAAATAGAGACAAAGATCTGCATTTTTTTTGAATTTAATTTTATTCTTTGAAAATTGAACGTTTACATTCAGGGTTTGTCTTACCCCTTCAATTTTCTCACGTATAAGTCATAGAGACAGGTCACTGACTACTAGTATTGAATTTCATGTGTGCTAGTTGAAGAAGACAGTACGTTCATATATAAGTAAAATGCATATGGCAGACAGGCTCCTTCTCATCCAAATCAGTAACTAATGAAAAGACATTTACCCTTGTTTAGGGAAAAAAGGAAAAAGGGAAAAAAAAAGTGACAAAATTATGCCACAGTTGAGTACGTAGACAAAGGCATTTCATACTTAGGATTTTTTTCTGCCCGGCAAGGTAATGAATGGGATTCAGAGAAATGATCTACACATTTATTATTTAGAATCAGATGATGTTTATAAGCCCCAAGAGTAAAAAGGCCCACTGACAGAAAAGACAGTTGTGTTTGTGATGTGCATATTTCCTTTTGCTGAGTTTCAGGATTCACCCTCATTTTAAAATACAAGGGTGTGAATATTTTTTTGTGACCATGGATATCATTTCACCAATGATCATTGAGCCCCTGGATCGCAGGGACAAGATGGCAGGTCATAATTATTCTCCTGGAAGTAAGAACATGTATATTTTCTTTATAATGCTTCTTTGTTTTCCATTATCTTCTGCTAAATTAGATCTAATTAACAAATATATAAGGGCTAGGGATTGCTGGACTAAACAAAGTTTAATATGTTTATATCTTTTTCCTCTCTCTCTATATACATATATATATATATATATATATATATATATATATATATACCTATATAGATATATATCTTTTTCCCTTACAAGTTTTCTCAGTGCCCTTATGCAAATTTACATTGTGGATTTCTAAGAGGGAAGCCTCGAGAAGAAGCATTTAACAGACCAGTGTTTTGTGGAGCACCCTTTAGGGAACATTAACATAAGCATCCTTGTTGGACTCTGTAGGATTTAAGATTTCATGTGCTATGGGACTATATGACCTTTTAATTCCCTCTAAATCTTGAGAGTCAAAGTACTGATCATCTGAGATGTTCCCTCAAATGTAACTGATAAACTGCTTTCTAGGAATATTCTTATTTTGTTAAATGCAACCCAGGCATACAACAGGTTCTGATTTGTATTGCAGGATGGCTGACTTCAGGCCGAGGACACTGGAGGCAATCATATTGGCATTTGGAAGGAGCGAGATGAGAAACTCTGAAGAACGCTCCAACTCAGGAAGTTATCTGAAAAGATACCTTGGACTTTTATTGACTGGTGACACCATGGGATCTCCCTGATTGGACTATGGGACAGAGGATTTCCCCCGTGAACTATTTATTTCCTCCTCCCTGGGCTCTAGTTAGGTGTCACAAAGATTGGGTGATGTAGTTGGTAGTTTTCTCATCTATCTTTTTCTAGAGCCATTTATCTATGAGTGAAGTGAAAGCTTTTCTGCATGTACTTGATACTCCTTCTCTAAACTCCAACTTTAATTTTGTTGTGAGAATATTATTTCAGTATTTTTATAAACTTTTGGTGGGGGAGGAGTCAATTTAGAGGTCTTTTTTTTTTTTTTTCTTTTGTGCTTTTTGGAGGGGACCAGGACTTATTTTCTAGAAGGACACAGAAGCTCTTCAGATCCTGGAAGGTGGTGGTTCTACCAACCCAAGGAGAAGATGTTTACATTGTTCTTACCATACAGTTGCTATTAGGATATGTAACGAGTCATACATTTATATTCAATAAGTCTTACCCATTCTGCATCATAAGGAAGCTATGAGACAGCCATGAAAACTCTCCTGATATTTATAATTGCCATGGGGGAAAATTAAGTATACTTGTCTCATCTGACTAGGTTTAGCTATCTTTCCTAAAACTCCTGTTAAGACTGCCAATAAGAAATGTGGATGGTGATTACAAAATCAATTAAAATTTTGGGGGATAAAATTTAGGAGAAAAACAAACCACCAGAAAAGCAAACCACTTAGTGAAATGAAAAACACCCAGCAGTCTTTAAAAAGTCAAAATAGTTTTGAGAATTTTATTTGTTACAAAAGAAAAGTTTGGGTTGTGACAGGGAACTTTTGTCCTCTTCTGAAGAAACCACCATCCATAATTAAATAGTCATAGAAATCTGATCATCAGAAACCACCTTTGATTAATATTTTATTTCAGCTTTTCATGTATCAATATTTTAAATATCTTCCTTTGACCTAAATAATTAGATGTGGGTCTGTTTTTTACATGATTAGAAGAGAGAGAACTTAGCTCAACATGTTCAAATATAGAGATTGGATTGAGCCAGTGGGCAAGGGGAATGACCTGGTGCCTCGTGACCAGAGAGAAGCTGGACCCACAGAGGTGTCCTGCTCTGCATTGGGAGTTGAAGTGTGTATACCACATAAGACTGAATCTGTTTCTGTGAGGGGCAGTCCCTTCAGCAAAGAAATGCCTTTCTTCTCTTTCTGTTAGGTAAAATTGAGGACAGTTCTATTCCGCAAACAGTTGACCACCTGCTCTGGGCAGGTCCTGTGCTAGATAACACAAAGACAAGTAACACCTGATCTCTGCCCTCAGGAGCTGAGAGCCTGTGGGCGTTAAGGCAAGATGGTTCCCTAAAGTACAGTTCCAGATTCGCTAGAACGAATTGTGCCAAACAGACTGAGAAATCAATGTGCAAATTAAATGAAGTTATTAGTTGAGGGAGCTTTGATTAAACTGTGTAATAAGAGAACTCACCATGTACAAAGCCCCTCAGAAAGCCAGCAGCCATCTCTATGTGTTGGCTCTATGTATATATACTATCTATTCCTATTCATAAATGCAATGAAATACATGTTCACAAAATTAAAAACAGAAAATGGCAATTTCAGTACATGAAACATTTCTTGTATATGTTTTTTTAATTTTAAGAAAATTCAGGAAGAAACTGGGATTCTTCTTTTTCTTCTCAAAGCAATTATTTCACTCATCACTGAGTTTGGGTTAGTTTTGAGTTTTCATATATAAGAAGAGTTTTATATTGTCAGCCTTCCTGTGACAAAAGATACCAAATGTACCTTGAATAAAAAAACAAATACAAACAAAGAAAATAAAACAAACATATTTATGTGTGTGTATGTGTAGTCATACACATACACATGCATACACTCACACACACACTACTATTCTTACTTTGCTGAAGAGGAATCTGTGTCCACAATGAAGCTACCTTATAATTTTGATTATATTATTTACTCACAACCACTGGTGACTCTAATGTTTCAATCTGTCAATTTCCCACAATCAGTAAAATGAGTAAATTAGGCAAACCCATGGAGAAGCAAAATAAACTATTATATCTGGTTTCTCCAGACCTTCCTTTTGTAGATTTGATGGTCACTATCACCTTTTAGGTGAAAGGCAAAAGCAAAACCAAACTCTTAACAGTGACTGGTATCAGGTACCAGGACAGAATATGTTATATGCTGCAATTCAGTCTTCCTAGAGGGATGTACAAATCGGACTGATGCTGTTTTAGGTCGGCCTCACCACAGGGTGGCCCTAGTTGGTATTGAACGGTTTTTGTTGAGTGGCTGCCTCCTTAAGCAATGTCTCCCCCTGTCCATGGTAACAGTCTCTCCAAAGGTCCAAAGGGCTTGCTGTTTAACTTGCAAGGCAGGACTCCTGCAGAAGGGAGCGTCAAACTGTTACTGATGGTAGGAACCTTAGCATTTCTAAACACATTGATTTTTGACTGAGGAGGTAAATTCAGTCAAATGAAGAGAGTGCAGCCTGTCTCTGGCATGCGATCTACAGTCAGATTTAAATCTCGTTTCTGCCAGTTGTAGTTATGAGACCCTGGGCAAGTCAGGTACCTCTATCTGAGCCTCAGTTTCCTCCTGTGAAAGGAGAGATTTCCCCACCTTCCTCAACAGACCTCATATAGCTATTGTAAACATCAGGTTGAATAGTACATGCAAATATCAGGTTGAACAGTATATGTAAAGACCTTACAAGTAAGTTAATCTTACTCTGCAGTTAAGCAGGTTTCTTTTCTAAAATTGTCTGCAGGATCCCAGACTATATGTTTTCATGACTGTGTACTTTGGAGGCTCTAAAGCCAACGTTTAACTAAATTCTGTATGATTTAAACAACATGAAACGCATATTCTTATTCCTGGCATTATGTGTGTGGAGGGTTAATTCTGGTCTGTTTCCTAACACTGGCTGTTGTCTCTCTGTTTGAAAATAGGTAGACAACGTAAAGAAACCAAATGCGTAAAATGTGAGTTTAGAGGAACATAGGTCAACGCATAACTACCCTTAAGAATTTAGTGTTAATAGAGGCAGACAAGAGAAAAACAATTAACTTTTAAAATAAAAAGTACACCATTTATTTGACAGCCAGAATGTATTTTACAACTACTGAAGGTGGTAATGAGTGGAAACGAGTTGGAATTTAAGACTCCTCGGGAAATAGCTTCCTCCAAGCTGCATCCAAAACTTGCTTGCTGGAGTCTAGATGGTACTCAGACCTCAAACAAAAATATCTATTTTCTTTTAAAAATGTTAATAACAAGCACTTTGGAATTCACATCTATTCAGAAACTAAGTGACGTGCAGTTTATACAAAATAGCAAAAGGAAGGCATTGCTGGGGGGCATTCTGTAAGGCAGCTGGCCTGAACACTTCAAAAATAAACCTAAAAGGGACCAAGCAGTTCTGGATCAAAGGAAACACATTAACCAAATGAAATGCGACAACCAAATGCAATGTTGTAAACCTTGATGGGACTTTTAAAGCAGACACTTTGCAGGCAGCAGTTAGGGAAATCTAAATACGAACGATAGCAGTCCCCTTTATCTGCAGCTCAGTTTCCAGAGTTTCAGTTACCTGCAGGTGATACCATTGAAGCAGGTGATTCTCCTTCTGACCAATTGTCAGGAGGTCATAGGTCGATAGTAGCCTAATGTGACCCCTGCCTCACAACATTCAACCTCACTAGCTTGCTTCACTCACCTCACTTCTCCTCATGCGGGCATTGTGTTATCTCACATCATCAGAAGGTGAAAGGTGAGTACACACTGTAAGAGGTTTTGAGAGACAGGGGCGCCCAGGTGGCTCAGCCAGTTAAGTTTCTGACTCCTGATTTTGGCTCAGGTCATGAGCTCAGGTATGTGGTTTTGAGCCCCGCGTCGGGCTCCATGCTGATGGTAGAGTGTGCTTGGGATTCTCTCCCTCTCTGCCCCTCCCCCACTCATGCTCCCTCTCTCTCCCTCTCTAAATAAATAAGTAAATAAATAAATAAAAACTTAAAAAAGATGTTTTGGAAGAGAGAGGATATTCACGTAACTTTCACTGCAGTATTTACGTTCTGTTTTATTCTTAGTTGTTAATCTCTTACTGTGCCTAATATATAAATTAAACTTTATCATAGGTATATTGTAGGAAAAAACAGCCTATATTGGGGTTCAGTGTTAACCGCGGTTTCAGGCTTTCGCTGGGGGTTTTGGAACATACATTTTGCTGATGGAAGGGGACTACCATATGTTAAATAACTTAAAGTTTATTCACTTCAGTATGAAAATGATTTCATGGTTCTATAAGAGAATGTCTTTATTTTTAGGAGGTGCCTGCTAACATAGGGATGAAGTATCAATATTGCTATTTACTTTAAAATGGTTCAGTGAGGGGCACCTGGGTGGCTCAGTCAGTTTAGCGTCTGACTTCTGATTTTGGCTCATGAACTCGGGGTTCGTGAGTTCGAGCCCCACATTGGGCTCTGCTGTGGTGGGATACTCTCTGCTCCTCCCCGACTCTATCTCAAAAAAAAAAAAATTAATAAAAAAATCTTAAAATGGTTCAGTGAAAAACAAGTTTTTGTGTAGAGAGAGAAAGTGAATGTGGCAAGATGTTAACAATTGTTAAATCTGTGTAAAGGGTATATGGATATTCATTGTACTATTCCTTAAGCGTTTCAGCAGTTTTGTAGTTTAAAAAAGCTGGGGGTGGGAAAAGAAATGATTAATTCTAATCTTGCTGGAAATCATTTAGAAGCAACAATGAGAAGAACAACAAAAAGCAAGTTCCATTTGCAGAGTGCCTAGGAGGGCCCAACAGGAAAGATGGCCAAAAGCATCAGAGATTGATCAGAGGCTTTCAGGGGAGATGTCCCTGTAGCAGAGGGATTATAAAGAAACAAACAGGCAGCTACAAGCACCCTCTCAACACAGAGGCAAGTTCTGAAGTGCATCTCCTCAATCCTTTGTTCACAAGGGAAGGAATGCATGTACCAGCCCGGGTCAGGAGCCTCTTGGACCTGGTTTGGTTCTGAGAAACAGAGCAGAGCACACAGACAGGGAACATTTGCAAGAACATGATCTGCTCTACCATAGCAGGCTGCTACAGTCTTGTGACAAAACAAAACAAAAAAAGATCCGCAGTTGCCAGTCCTTGCCAATTAGCCTTTACTAATTGAACTTAGTGCAAACCCCAGGATGGTGACAGATTTCACCTGGTCTGGACATTATCCTGGCTCCTTCCCTGCATTAACTTCCCATAGATTTTGGATAAAAGTTCAAAATTACAAACAGTTAAAAACCCAAGGCATACCAGAGGGGGAAAAAAAGGATATAGCTAAACAGGTATCAGAAGACCTCTCACCTGAAAGCAAGCCAACCAACCACACTGTTACAGAGCAGATGGAAATTGTTTCTGCACATATTAAAGCCACTTCATGAATTCCTAGTCCACAGAAATCACGATAATAGTAAATGCTTAGTGTTGTTTTAAGCTACTAAATTTTAGGGTTATTTTGTCACACAGTAATAGAGAACTAACACAATATCCTGCTGGACAGTTCAACGCTAACGTTTAGATTATCTTCTCTACTGTGCAAAAAGTTGTTTCCCTATGAGATAAAAATTGTTTGCATTCTTATTAAGTTTTCTTCAAGTGAGAATCTGGATCCTAATCAATAAAAAATAGTATAACAAACAAAGCTCTGTTCCCCTAGAAGAGAGTTTCTCAACCTCTGCTTGACTGACACTTGGTTCCAGATAATTTTTTGTTGGGACAGGGTGGGGGCTCTGCTGTGCATTGCAGGTCACACTGCTAGATGCCAGTGGCACATCCTCCTCTCCCTTAAGTTGTGACAACCAAAAATGTACCCAGACATTTGCACATGTTCTCTACGGGGCAAAAGTGCCCATCTCTGAGAACCACTTCCCAGAATTATTTGGAGGTCTTGTTCAAACACATGGCTGGGCCCCATCCACACAGTTTGATTCTTTTGGTCTGGGGTAGGGCCTGAGAACTAGCATTTCTAACAAGTACCTAGGTGATATTGGTGCTGATCCTGCTAGCTGGGTACTACACTTGAGAATCATTGCTCTAGAAAGTCAGATAACCTTTATGTACACTTGTTAGATACTACTTTAGAATGAAACCCAAAGGCCGTGAAGCCCTCTTTGGCCTTAATTCCAGGTTTCCAATGACTTTTCTTAGTATTTCTAAAGATATAGAAGGTGAAGGCAATTCTGCATAGTTATAAAGGTAAACACTGGAACAGAACTCTAAATCTTTCTAAATACCAGAATACAAAAACCAAAGCAAAAAGACCTTGTAACTTTTAAAAGTCTAAAAATGGAAAACACATCCTAAAATAAGAAGAGTTCAAATAAGTTCAAATATATCTGTCATATAACTGTAAACGGGCTAAATTCAACTATTAAAAAGATTCTCAGACTGGTAAAGAAAAACCCAGTCCTAGGCTGTGTATGAGAGGCTTGTCATAAGTGATTCACTCAAAAGTTAAAAAAAATGGACAAAGATATATCAGGCAAATGAAAACAGAGGAAATATTGGTCATAGATATAGTATCACATAAAATTAAATTCAAGGCAAAAGGCACAAAAAGAGACAAAGGGGGGCCTATTTTAATGCTAAAGAGAACAATCCACAATGAAAATATAATTACAGACAGATGTTTTTCACCAAACTATAGAACATCAACATTTATAGGACAAAAGTGTAGGAGATTCAATGAGAAAAACACAAATAAGTAAGTGGAATAAGACATTTATTTTCACCTTCTCAGCTCATGATATACCAAATACTGAGTACACAAACAATAACTTGCCAGATGTGGACCATCCAAAATGGTAGGCACCAGCCAGTGTGCTGTTGAGTACTCAAAATGTGGCTAGCCCAAATTAAAATGTGCTGTAGGTTGAAAACATGCCAGATTTCAAAGACAGTTCACAAAAAAGGTAAACTACATCCTTAAGAAATTTTGAGTATTGATTACATGGTGCAATGATAACATTTTTGATATAATGGGTTAAATAAAATATATAATTAAAATAATTTTACCTTTTTTTACTTAACATGGCTGCCATACGATTTACAGTTGCATTCATGGGGGCGCCTGTCTGGCTCAGTAGCAAGAGCATGTGGGTCTTGATCTCAGGGTCGTGAGTTCAAGAGCCATGTTGGGTGTAGAGATTACTTAAATAAACTTAAAGAAAAAAAAAGTTAAAAAATAAAATAAAGTGCTCCTGAGAGACACAAAAGAAGATTGAGATGAATGGAAAGCCACTACATTTTTGGGTAAGAAGGAAACATCATAAAGATTTCAGTTGTCTTCGAATGAACCTTTGAATTTCTTCAATTCCTAAAAAGTGCTAAGAGGCAATTTGTTTTTCATTAGCAAATCGATTTTAAAGTTCATGGTCGGGGAGGAACAAACATGAACAGCAAAGTAATATCTGAAAAATACTAATGAGTGAGTACTAATTAGCTCCATCAGATATTGAAGCACAATATTATAAAGGTATGAATTCATAGACATAGAATACCAAGTCCAGAAACTGAGGAAGCAGTAGGATAATTAAGTATATGATAAAGTGGTCATCTCATATCATTTCAGAAAATATAATTCAGCAAAATAACTAGAGACCACTGGGAAGCAAGCTTAAAATAAATTTGGATTTACAGCTCAAAACTTACACCATGATAATTTACAAATGAATGAAAGATTTACATGGAAAAACATCAAACCATACTATAAACTATGGGATAAATATTTTAAATTATTAGATAGGTCAAGCCTTTTTAAGTAGAATGCAGTACACAGAGCTACAAATTCATTAAGACAAATTCAACTTCTGGGTTTCAAATAAAATGGGCAAAGGAATTGAAAAGATAATTCACACCAAAAGAAATCCAGAGGACACAATATGTTACCCTTCTCCCTAAAAAGAAATATAACTTAAAACTGTACTAGAGTAATAGTTTTCACTCCTCGGATTCAAAAAATTTGAACACTTTCTTGGCATGAGTGTGGGGAAGTAGACATTCCATTCACATATCACTGTTGGGAATATAAATTTGTGGAACCTTGATGAAGACCATTTTGGCAACATCTGTCAAAATTCAACATGTATTTTCTTTTTGACCTAGTAGTTCTGTGTCTGGGAATTTATCCTAAAGATGATGATGATGATGATAACGTTAGCAGTAGTAGCAGCTGCTGAAACAGCATTTACTGTATGTCAGGCATTGCTCTAGGTAGTTTACACAGGGCCATTCATTGAATCTCTGTAGTAACTTGAGTTCTTACCAACAGTGAGAAACTTGAGGCACAGAGAACTTAAGTAACAGGCCCAAGGACACACAGCTAATAAGTGGTGAAGCTAGGCTTCAAACCCCAGCAGTATGGATCCAGAATCCTGGCTCTTACTTGTGACCTCTCAAGATCTACTGGGACACAAGAGAAATACAAAGTGAACACGGCTAATCACAACATTATTGTTGTGGATAGGAAACCACTGTAAATAATCTAGTATCAATTAATAAAGCCCTGGTTAAACAAATGAACGCTTATATCTATCCATACAATGTAATGCCATTTAGATATTAAAAAAAAAAAAAAAGGAAACTCTTCATGAATTGATATAGAAAGGTCTGCAAAATAAATTTTAAAGAAAAATCAAGGTGAAAAACAGTATGCATGGATGTATTGCATGCCATCATTCGTGTATAAGTGGAGGGAAAACATGAGCTTATTTATTCTCTTTATATGTGTAAAATATGTCTGAAAGAGGACACATCCACACACCCGTAACAAATTAGATATCTATGAGTGGGTAGGGGGAGGACTGTGTGGCAGAGGGACACAGAGACTTCAGTGAAAAACTTTCTATGTTTTGAATTTTGAGCCATGTAATAGCTATTCAAAAATGAAATAACTGGTTTTTAAATTCCAAATATAGCATTCTTTCCAGTGCCACATGCCATCTCTTTTTCTATAGCTAAAACATCTTCAGAGGGGTTGTTCTACACACCCCAGTGCTAGTAGAGATCATACTCTCAAAAAGAGGCTTCTCTGGTACACGATATAGGCAGCTACTTCTGGTCTAGGACAGTGCATTATTAATGAAGTAAGTCCTTAGACATACATGAAGACATTTACCAGCTTATGGTCTTTAAGCCTTTCTGCTCACCTGCACATTTTTAAGTTTATGTACAAAATGTTTTATCATAAGTTTAAGTAAGTTTATTGCTTGCTGTAAGATGAAATGAGCATTGACTGTGATCGGAATAAACATTTCAGGACATGATTTGATAAAATAGGTTCTAGGTACCTTACTGAATAATGACCTCCAAATCTGAAAGAAAGCGTTTAACATTTTGTGTATGAGTTTTATCCAATGAATCGTAATAAGATTTGGTTTTTATAAAATAGTCTGGTGATATTTAAAATAATCCACATAACTAACTAATACTCTTTTGGTTTCTCTGAATTCAGAATTTCCCTAGACAGGCCAATTTGATCCTTAAGGGAAATAAATATAAAGAGATTTAAGGGGCAGGAGTGCTTTGAATAGATGTTAACCAATATATTTTAAGGTCTCTGTGTTTGGTACCCAGAGGATTTTACACCTGGTGCAATTCACAAGAGGAATATATCAGAGATATATTGTGGACTTTTTGTTTGCTTGTCTGTCTTTTGGTGAAGTGGGAAAAGTTATTTTCGCAGCTAGGTTTGGGAAAGAGTATTTGTGGAAGACGAGGATTGGGAATTTATTCCCTTACTTAGAGCAATCCATTCGAGCAGCGTATCCTTTGCAATGACTGCATGTTCTTGCTGATTCCATTTTGGAAAACTATGCTAAATCAGATGCATCATCCTACCTTCTTAGTTTACCTTGTTTTTTTTTTTTTTTTATCATTAGGAAAAGAAAGTGCCCAACTAGAGGGAATATTTGATAGAAATGTAAAAACAAGGAGTCTCCTGATCTTCACCTCCATCCCTTTGTTGTCCTTGATGCTGTTGCAAAGCTGCTCTGTTCTACACACACACTGAATAGACTGGAAAAGATTTCTCTTATTAGACAAAAACTAGAATTAAGAAGCATCATAGGTCTGTATGTAGGATATCAAGATAATTTAGGCTGTTTTGAAGTTGTAATAAGGAGAATTGAAACATTTATTCCAAGCTTGAACCAGGAAGGGACGAGAGATATTCTCCCTTTGGTTCTATTTAAGGTGTTCCTGAGCAGTAATTACTTATGTATTGATAGTAGCTAAACACTGAGTTTATACCATGTACTGTACATCATGGTGGACATTTTATACAGATTATCATACTTAATAATTGTTAGTGCACTCAAGTTCTGAATCCAGAACACCCATCTCCTGGTGCTCTAAGTGAATTGTTAGGCAAATATTGTATCCACACATTGCTTTTCAATTTTAATACAGGTATACATTTCATTGCCCTAGTCTGTTACAGATGTGCCTCTAGAGGAGACATGCTTTCTATTACTTTTGTTTTTCCATGGGAAAGCACTTAAATAACAGGGAAAGAAGGTAACTGTTAGCGGTGCAATATTTAAAACTATTATCTCAGCATCATTGTAAATAAGATTACAAAAAAGCCCTCCCTTATCCCTTTCAGTTGCGATTTCTGAAAATTGAAGGTTAGAATGAAACAAATTTCTTTATAGTTTTGCACTAATGTAGTTGACTTTAAAAATAAATTTTTTAAATGTTTATTTTTGAGAGAGAGAGACTGAGCATGAGCAGGGGAGGGGCAGAGAGAGAGAGAGGGAGACACAGATCCAAAGAGGGCTCTGAGCTCCTAGCTGTCAGCACAGAGCCTGATGAGGGGCCCGAACTCGTGAAACATGAGATCATGACCTGAGCTGAAGTTGGTTGCTTAACCCACTGGGCCACCCAAGCACCCCAATGTAGTTGAAATCTGATTGGTCTTCTGTACCACTGGTACATTGACTGGGAAAAGATTTTGTAGGAATCTAATGCAGGAGACATTAGAGCCAGTGCTGGCTAAGGCTGTGTTAAGTGCTGGAAGCTATGCTGGGAGTAAACCTTTTTGTCCTGAGGAACTGATTGTACTTTTCAAAACTTTCCCCAAGAAAATTTCTCCACTATCTTGTAAATGCCTCATTTAAAAAATGGCATTAAGATACAGTCAGTGATAGATAGGTTTGCTTTGAATTCACAGAGAATTCTGCAGTTGACCCTTTGGGGTTCTTGAAGATACTCACTTGAAAATTTCCTTGAAATTTCCTTGAAAATTTCCTTGGCTTTTTGTAACCTCTCAGGGCACACTTCATTCCATTAAATTTTACATTGTTATTTTACTGTCCTCCTCCTCTAGTGAAGATTCTGGAAACAGTCTAAATTTACTTTCATGTCTTTCCTTCCTCAAACTCCAGTAAGCTGGCTTTAGTTCTGAAAATTCTATTGAAAAGGTCACAAGATATAATGGGTATTTTAAGCTCTGGTTCACTGAATCCCTGTAGTATATGGAATTGTTGGTTACTGAGCTCTGGAGCCTAGGTTTGATTCTAGCTCTCCTGCTTACTACCTACATGGATGTTGGTAGTCTACTCAACAACCATCCTGGGCTTCATTCTTTGTGTGAAACTGGGGTAACACAATGCTCTTGATGAAGGGTAACAGACTACTGCTGTTACTACTAAACCTAGATTCCCATGCTGCTGCTGTTTTCCTCTTGCTTCTGTGACCCTGATGCAATACTCCTTAAGTGATTCCGAGATTCTGTCTAATCTAGAAAGATCTAATGCCCTTTCCCCCTCTTTGGTGATTTAATACAGAGTCCTTATTCTGAATATCCCAATGCAAAGTCACTGGATGTTGATCATTCCCAAGTCTGTCTCCTGACATGTCCCCAAATTTCAGATTGAAATCATCCCCCTCCCTATTATTATATGGGATATAATATATGCTTCTGATTCCAATCGTTGCCCTCTCCTTAAATCCATTCTCTTCTCCGGTCAGTGATTTACATAGAATCCAGATCTATGTTGCATACGCTGGTATACTGAGGCACATAAACTAGGTCCAAATTACTTAGGAAGAGATGTAGAGCCATCTATTAACTGGCTTCTACCATGTTTCTACGTCATAGGAGTAATACTAAACACTGTGTTACCCTAGTACCCTGGTGTAACTTTCATTTTTATTATATTCTGTAATTATCTGTTTCTGGCTCTGCCACTGGACATTTTCCAAGGCAGGACTAACTTACCTCCATATTTTTTTCAAGGTCTTCCCTCAAATTCTTAGGGAACATGTTTAAAAAAAAGTTTTATTCTAGTTCCACCCTAGGTTTCTTCATTTACATTTAGTGGGAAGTAAATGATTTACTGGGAAAGTTCTCATGCCAAGAGCTGTGTTTATGCAGCATCTTTACCAACATACTTTTACAGGTGACTAAAAGTACCCAAGGTGAGTGAGTTCAAACACTGACGTGTGTACCTGCCTCCATCAGTGATTTGAACTGTAGGAATACATTAATGTATACAACTGTGGAAATGGAGCACTGAACAAAAAGAACATTTCTAATGATTATAATTATGTCAGTGAGCAACGAGAAACAAGAATAGCAGGGAAAAAAAGACATTTTATATAACATTAGGTACCCTGTGATGAATGTATTTTGTAAGTAAACCCAATGGCCCTGTTAAAAAATAATGAATCAAATACCATCCAAAGTACTTAAGACAGAATGGTTAAGTATTATGAATATGTCTAAAACCTATTTTCAAAAGGATATAATATAGGTAAATAAAATATCCAGAAAGGTAGAATGGGCACAACATAAAAAAATCCAATAGAATGTAAGTGATTTGGGCAGTGGGAAAATAGGTTAGTATATACAGACATGATTTCAAATGGTTTCCCTTAGCAAGAACTTATTTAACTCTTCTGTGTCCAGCACAGTTGGATGGATACTAGCTCAGTTTGGATCTAGAGCAAGAAATGAGAATGATAGTGGCAGATGTCAGATAATCTCCACAGAAAATGTGGACACGCTATTTTAGTTTCTGGTTCAGAGAAGAAACAAAAGCACTAACAAAAGGTTCTTTCTCAATCTAAGTTAACAGTATTTTAAGATTTCATATGTCAAAAATTCCCATCTAAACATTTATCTTATTTCTCCAAGAAATTCCCACATTCCCTAATCTAGTTATTGTTTACTGCAAGTTAAAGTTACGAATATGTGTAAAATCGATACACGCTCTATACAAAATCTCAGAACTTTATTTTAATATAATGACAAACTAACTGGTGGTTTGAAAGATACCCTATTCAGAGAGAACTTAATCTGTCAAAGAGGAGAAACTAAAAGACCATCTTTTTATGGGTTTATAATGGGGGGAAAATGCTAGTTTGAGGCAGAAAACGGAGATGCAAATTTTAGAGCCATCATAAAAAAAATGTGTATTTGCTTGCTTACATGCTCAAATTTGAAAAGCAGTCTATTAACCACAAAATAAATCAAAATTATGTTTGTCAAAAGAATGAAACATATTCATTAGGTATACTGTGGACTCTTTGGTTACAAAACAGATAAAGCAAATGTTAAGGTAACTACTGAGAATACATTCTAGGTTAAGATGTGAAACCTTGACAATTTTATTTCCGATAGGACATCCCTATACATACTAAATATATTTAATAGCATAGAGACACCAATAATTACAACTTTCAAGACAGACCTTAAAATCTTTAATGATAAATAAGAGTATTTTCAATTATCTTCAAGTTTGAACCTTTTAGGATGGTAAAGTCTTGCCAAAAAATCTAAAAAACCGGTAAAATTAACAAAATGATCAAGGTAGGCTTTTAAAATGGTTTTTAGGTACCAAAAGAATGTGCCTATCTCAATAGCAAAAAAGAATATTGCTATTCTATGGCAAGACATTTAGTAGGAAAAGGAAATACTATTCCTGTTTTTACAAACATATTTTCAATTCACTTCCTTTTAAGAAAAATGTCCTTCATTCATAGGAAGAATGGCAAAATAAAAAAAAAACCCTGAAAGATTAGGGTCATTAATTTATCTTTGCCTAATACATTGTGTAACAACAGCTCCCCCCAGTGGCCAGAAATGAGTAGTGAAGCTTTCTAGCTGTAATGTTCTAGTGAAAGGTAAATTTGGAAATAGGTATTTTTCAATTATTTATGGCCTTAGGGTAAGGATTATCTTTCATTACAAATTATGTTTTAAAGAAACACTCAATAATCTTTGGGGAAACAAACCCTTAGCTCTTAAGCTGGAAACAAGTATCCACAATAATTCAGTTTTTAAAAGTAGCTAAAAGAAAACTCAAACCAGAGAGAGAACATACAGATACTTTATTGCTCACCTTTCACACAAAGCACACCTCCAGCCATTTTCTTTCACAGCTTGACAATGTTTACGTTTACAAAAACCCAGCCCGAAGCTTCATGTAGATTTCAGTAAAGGAGAATGTAAAACATCAACTCAGCCAGGCTTTTGTTTTCTGCAGCAATAATAAAGGGCCTCCTGCACTAAGCAAAAATCTGTCCTCTTACTTGGTAGTGCATTTCTTCCATTACAAAAAAAGTCTCCTGCCCCAAGCAAACTAATTTTGTATTTGCTGAGCCAGTGGTATTAACTCGTGCATAAAACAAATTTCAGTTTGCTGTTTCTTCTAACAGATTTCAAGTAAAAATAAGGTTTAAGGAGGAACTTGTTTTGAATGGATGCAGGTCAGTTTGAATTGCTATACTATATAAATGCCTACATGTATTATAGGTTCACAACTTAGTTTGCTTTTATAATCTTTACGGATTTTGGCCGTGTTCAAGGTTTTCAGAGTTGAGCATATGGTACAGTATTCCATCAAAAGAATAAGGCTACTGAATGTGCTATCTGCAGAAGAGCTCATTTAATAGGAACAGACCCAAAGTTCTATCATGAAGCAAATGTGGCATAATCTCTCTGAATAAAAAGCCAATCGGGGCAGAACTGTGCTTGGAAAATAGGCATTAGAATACTTCAAGGAAAACACATATAAATGGACTGTTAATATGAGGAAGGCTTCCTAGCTGTAAATCTAAAAAAATCTAGGAGAATCCTCATTTTCAAAACTGCTTTTTGAAAACTACTTATTCAAGTAATTTCTTCCCCAAAAAGTACACGTGTTCTGACTGTGGAATTAGTCTACTGGTCAATTAAAGGCAATTTTAATTACCTTTTAAAAAATTCTTCATACAAAGGAGAGAGGTTGTATATGTTTCTCAAACAAACTGCATTATGTAAGTCCTTAAAAAAAAAAAACAAAAACAGAATTGAATGAAGACCTACAAATACTTATGCCAAGCAGGAATCTGCCTGCCACCTGTGGTCTCACATTAATTCAAAATTGATGCTGGACTCAGAATTCTGAAACTAAGTTTCTATTACTTGAGCTCTAGCAAAATGTAAGGTTCCGTAGCCTCAACTAGTATAATGTCTTCCCTGTCCAAATCCAGAATGATTATACTGATAACCTCCATGCTGGAAGTGCTGTTCAAACTGTCCCCCTTGGTGATAATTCTGGCTCCCCCTTCCTCCCCAACCTCCTCCCTGGCCTCCACGTCCACCCCGGCCTCCACGACCACCTCTCCCTCCACGACCACTGCCTCGATCACTATGATGCCCACCATCTTGGTATCTATTGTCCTGCTGGTACCCACCACCCTGGTAACCACTTCCTGTATATGTAGATGTTTGGAAGCCACCATAACCACTACCTTGATAACTACCACTGTGGCCACCACCATGATAGCCACCTGGCTGGAAACCTGAATCTCGATAACCACCATCTTGGTAGCCACCTCCTCCTCCTCCACTCCCTCCATCCGTCCAGCCTCCTTGATGCTTATTTCCTCTTCCTCCCCCGCGGCTACCATGGTCATAGCCACCACGTCCACCTCTCCCTCCTCCTTGTTCATGACCTCCTCGTCCTCCATATGAGGAATGTTCATAACCACCTCTCCCTCCTCCTCGGCCTCCTGCTTGCTGCTGGGGGCCATCTTGCCTTTTCTGCCATGGTGGCATCTCTGGAGGTGGAGGTTCAATTTCGTTGGGTCTACCTCCTCTGTCAGGCACCCTGCCCATCAACACCTATGGGGTAAGAAAGAGGTTTTAAACTGCTGTATTTTTATAAATAGAAATAAATGTATGTGAAAGAAAAGTGAAGATACTTTAATCACCTTATTGATGGCACAGGCAGTCTTTTCTCTTATAGAGCCACTGCTTGTCCTTAAAATCTTCGACAAGTCCTGTCTTGCAGCCAGAAGGTGGGCAACAGAAATAGTACTTTTAGGAGATAAGACTGAGCGTTTTGGCTGGTAAACCTTTGCTAATTTTTCTGTCTGACTCTGTTGAAACAAAGTGTTCAAAGACAAAAGTCAATTTTCAAAATGAAAAAGAAACACTGATATTAAATATGTTCAAGACTTCCCAAATGTCTGATAATGTTACTAGGTTTAAGGTTGGAGGAGAAACATTATACTCACCACTGCTCCAACCTAGTCAATAACTATCTGAAGATACAACTGTGAGACCTGCTAATAGAGCAAAGAATAATGTTGGGAGGTGGCTAGGAGGGAGATACAAAGGGTCAAGGGGCTTCCCTTTAGGATTGTGGGGCCAAAAAGGTAAAAAGGTTCCCCCCTGCCATTGGTCGCAGATCAAACATATTTGTTTTATCTACGTAGATACAAGGATGTAAACCATTTCAGTAATTTTGCTTTTTAATTTTCCCATCTTTACTTACAATGAGAAAAAATGTTAGCTATGATTAATTTGTACTAATTATGTTAACAGGACACATTTCTTCCAAAGTGATCCCCCTGTGTAATACTTTCCTCTATTATAAGTAATAAATAAGGAAAAAAGGTGTACATTAACCATTTAGTAGAAGGATAAGTTAATGACTAAAACAGTCAGCTCCTGAGACACAAAACACTGGGAAACTGGGACACCGGGGCAGGCCACTTAGATGTGTGTGAAACACAAGACTGCAAAAGATAAATGAGCAAAGGACATAAAGAGAAATTTCACACACAAGAAAGTAAAGTTCAAACAAATATAAGAAATGTTTCCCAGACAAATTAATCTAAATGTGAGAAACAGCAATCTCCAATCTACTAAATTTTGGAAGCAACAGTTACAAGTACGATACACAGTAAAATAGCACAAAGACATAATATTTGGTGTCAGTTATACGCAGGTCTTAAAATATGGACGGTAAATATTTAAATTATGTGAAAAAACAGAATGTAAAAAAGTTTATGATTGTATATATAGACAAAAGAAGGGAGATAATACTAAAAATGAAAACAGCTATTGTGGTTAAAACAATGGGATGATCAGTGACTTTTTATTTGAAAAAGTTTTCTTTAATAATTAAAAGGATAAAGAGATTGTCATCCATAGTTTGTCTGGAGGAATGTTTCCTGAATGTCTTGTATTTCTTTTTTATAGCCACTTGTACCTACAGTAAGTGCTCGACTCACTGTTTGTTGAATGGAAACAAACACTTTTGAGAAAATAGTTTTATGTTGCAAATAAAACTGATTTAAAATGCAATTTCAAAGTGATACAAGTACATAAATTTCATTATGTGAAACAAGTTCATTTTGTGCATGTAAAGTAATTTCTATGAAGTTATTTAAAACCAAGTTTCAAAATGAGGTATCAGTACCTAAATTCCGTTAGAGGAAACAAAAAAAAAAAAAGATTTGTGTAAGTAATCTGTACAATGCTGATCTTCCCCAATACATTTAATATAGTGTGTAAAATCACTGTGTATTATGGTTCAAAAGGATCTTAAATATCACTTAGACTAAACATGATTATTTTAGAGATGTCCAAAATGGGGAGAGAAACAGCAGCTCCAACACACAGGGTCAGGATGCCCTGTGCTGTCATGCCGATGCCAAACTCAGGACCGCGGTTTGTCAGTGCCTCAGTCAGTGCACTGACATCAGTCAGTAGACGGTTTTCTAGCTACAAGAGGTGCAAGGTTTTTGTTTCAAGTGCATGGACCCCGCTGAGAGTGAAATGATTGTTTCTGGTATTTCCTACAACAGTCACAGGAGAGAACCATTTGCTGCATGTGTTGCTACCAAGTAGCTGTGAGGTCTCAGACAAAGCCTCCATTTTCTTTCAGTTGAAAATGAGGGGAATTAAGACCGATCTCTAAGACCCCTCTCCAACACTGAAGAATTGCAAGTTGATAAATATCTACCCCAACAATGTAGCAGACAAACAGAGCTTTGCTAAGGTTTAAAGATTTCAGGTGAAAATAACATATTATTAGCAAATAACCGGAGAACTAAATAAAAACCATTTCAGAGTCAATTAACTAAAATTCAGAAAAAAAATCTGTTTTCAAACAGGAATATACTATTAAGGGAATACCTCATACACATTTGGACCAACCTCCCCATAAATTCAAGGATCAGCTCCACTTCAGGGTTCTAAGGAGGTCAAATTAGTCAAGTGTGCCAATTTCTTTCCGCTTACTGATCGTATAGTAGATATTTAATATTTAATAAATATCTGTTGAATGACCAAGATCTTTACCTGGATTATCTCATTTAATCTGAAGTAAAACTGAAGTCTTACCAGATTCTCTAATTCTCTATAAATGCGCAGTAATATCTGGTCTTGCTAAATCCAGTATTTCTCACTTTAAGTAACAAATTAAATTGTTAGCTTTAAGTATAGCAAACAAGTGATTTCAAAATTTACTATTTTAGCGATTTTTAAATACTCTATCCATTTCTCTTACAAATGGGTACTCTTAGTAGGGCCTAAAACATACGGTTTTGCTAAAAAAAAAAAAAAAATTGAAAAGCCTGAAAAAAATGTTTTCTTCATTATTGCTGAATAGCTGGAAGAGTTGCTACTCAGCAACTCATTGAAGAAAAATTCCTGTATGTGTCTCCTATGCATTTCTCTTGTAGTCTCCACCATAGCTAACCTGTGCTAGGAATGTTTAAGGATCATGTCTATAAATACTCTGCTCTTTTAAATTATTTAGTATGTACCTTAGCTCTGTCAGACCAGCCAAAAGACTGGACAGTGACATCCAAACGTTTTATTAGCAGCTTTCTCCGAACTTCATATTCATTGGCTACGGCTTGGTTAATTGCTTCTATCTTTTCCTAAAAACAAAATTTAAAAGACCAGTTAGAATTTAAATCTGCTTGACCCCCTGTTCCAAGAGGGCAGAAACTTGTGTCTGCTTCATTCATAACCAATTAATTCCCCAGCACTTAGCACAAAACAAATTACTTGATATAGTACTAAAAGTTATAGTAAGTTGATGAAAAAATAGGCAAAACAATGTCTCAAAACATAATAAAGAATAAGCACAGAATTCTCATTAAGCCTTCCCATATTTCACTGTGTGAAGCTTAGCCCAGTGACATTTTTGGCTTGAAGGCAACCCATTTGGCAATTAGAAACATACTCGACTGCAATTTATTTTTTACTAGCTATGTGAAATATTTACAAATTATGAGGTAAGTGCTTCTAATCATACACAAATAAAATTATTCTGCCTAAATTTTAAGATTCACAAACTGATTCTGAGAATGTCCAGCTAGGATACTACGTATCAGAAAACATAAACACCACAAACTATAAGTGTCAACACCATGAGAGAGGTAGATGGTTCTTTACCGAGTTTACTCAAGATGACTGCTACTCACCCAGTGGGCTGGTCCCATTGGCTTCTTCAATAAAGGCTTTCCCACATGGTTAGGTGGAACTTTTGCTAAGGTCTCCTTTAACTGACACAAACACATAAATGAATGAATAAACAAATCTAAAAGTAAAACATATCTTCCTCATCTTCCCATTTCCCATCATATCTTGCCATCAAAAGAAGATTCCTGACAGAGGCAAAGGTGGAGGATGTTTTGAAATGTACAAGACCCACACGATAAAGACACTCACTTGTCCCACTCCTCAAGTGCCTATGGAAGCATGATTCCTTCACTGTACCTAGAACAGTGCCTGACAACAGTAGGCACTCAATGGGTATTTGCTGAATGGATGAATGAACACACAGAAAATATAGACTATGGATACAGTGCTGCTCCCCTGTAGAGTTCAGCCGAATTTGTGCATCATGGTGTCCACTGACCCCACAATGCAAATGTACCAATTCTTAGAGTCCAGCAGATATGCATACAGAGAATAACTCTGCTATAACAAATACCATTCTCTTATATTTATTAAAATTGCTTATTCCTAGTCAATTATATTTTTAAAACCTCTTAACTGTAGATTACATGTGGCATAAAAATAATTCTGACTTATTTTCACATACTAGGTTGTTAGTAGTGGTCAACAAACCTAGCTTGCCATCTGAAACATGTAAGACTCAAAGTGACTGGATTAAAAAACCAAAAACATTGACATCCTTTTCTGTCCAGTCAATGGAAAGGAAGGTGATAACATTTAATGATAAAGACCTTAAAAATTAATTGCCTCAAAGTGCAGTGATAAAATTTTAAAAAGGACTTAAGTCTTAATTCTTTTTACATTATACCTAGCTTATTTCAGTTTATAAGTCAAAGCGTAAAGCTTCCTTTTTGAAAAAGAAACATGCTCACAAGTTTAAAAAAATAGTAAAACACTAATTTCTCTTTAAGGTATCTAGGATTTAAAACCCAAAACTCATTTAGTAACAATAATATGCACATTAGGTTCCCATTTAGAGAAATTAACTTGCTTCATTTCAAACAAATGTAGGACTATGCCTTTAATACACTACAATCTGGTACTAAAGGTCTTACTTTTTTTTCAATCCCGCTGAAGAATTGGAACATAGTTATATTGGCTGGAGGTTTGGACATTCCTAGAGCAATACATATGCCTTTCAACTCTTGAAAGACCTCACTACCGCCTCCTTCTTGAGCTTTTTTTGGAGGAGTATTCACACAGAGCATTCTGGCAGCTTCTAGTTCTGAGATGAGGTATGCTGAAGTAAACAAAATAAGATTTCAAAATGAGATACAGCTACAGTTAATAGTCATAAGTCTGGAGTCACAACTCTATAGACCTAGTGATACGTAACTTTTAAAGCTGCAAGAATGGATAAAAACAAGAAAAGAAAACCATTTTTACCTGCAAATGACATAACATATAAACTGGTTCTGTAGTTCAGGTATTTAATCAATATATGTTTAAAGGGTGATTTAAAATAAGTGATTCTTCTTTGAAACCAAAGTAACAAGGTAGATCACATCTAAAAATCTGGATCTGTGTTATCCCACTATCCAGAACAGGGGTTGGCATCTGCTAACAAATTTACCAAAGGTGGCAGGTGGCAATCCTCAGCAACAGTTGAAACTGGTTATTTTTTTTTTTACTTCTCACTACTGACATGCAGCAGTGATGGAACTCTCTTGCTCTCTTACGTTCCAAAACTTAGGTAGTCTGTTCAGAACTGGCATAAAACATTTTCAAGTAATAAAAACTTAACTTACAAAAGGGGAAAGGCACGAAATTCCCCAAAGATCCTTTCTCACGGCCTCCAGTAGCCTAATTGCCCCCCTCTCTGGCTGTTTAAAGAAACCCCTCTTCTATCTTTGATCTTCTCAATATTCCCTTTCCCCTACCTTCCTCCTTCTCTCCCTACTCCCCCCAACTCCCCTGAAAAACATCAACAGAACTTTCAAAGCTTTCCTTGGCAGAGTCCTTCTGTATCAATATCATCCCCTTATGTGTTGATTTCAGCCAGGTATAATGAGGGCTGCAATCTGCTTCAGGTGACTGAAGGTATAAAATATTCACTCTTATTTCTTTAACCTTCCCAAGGACACTTAAATTTTTATGGAAGATGATTAATAATCATTTGGATCTCAGGATTTCCGGTTATGTGACAAAGTGAGAACCTTCTGACATTAGAAAGAGAGTTTTGGAAAAAGACATTTTTGGACATTTTGGAAAAAGCCATAGGGCTCTTAAGCCCTATGAGAAATACCAAAGAATGATCAGCTTGGGTATCTCATTTCCTATACCCAAGGTGTTATGCTAGAACAATAAATAACAGCCAAGCTGCTGGAAAGGTCATTCTAAATGGTTTTGATAAAATCTTAATGTGTTCCATACAGCAAACTGTATGAGTTAAAAGATCAAAAAAGTAAAACTCCATGGTCATGAAAATAACCACTGTTTTTCTAAATAAAGTTTTACTGGAACACTACCATGATCATTTCCATAACCTCTCTGGCTGGTATATGCTACAACAGCAGAGTTAAGGAGTTGTGACAAAGACCTTATGGCCTACGAAGCTGAAAATATTCACCGCCTCGTCCTTTTAAAGAAAAAGTTTGCCAACCCTTGTTCTAGAAAATCATGATTTAATAAACTGGTTCTCCAAATTTGGGACAACATAGCTCAGGCATCCATAAAATTAGTTCACCAATACAATTTCCATCAAAAAAAAACATTAACTGTAACTGAAGTTCAAAGTACTAGGAAGGGTACTGGAAATATAATACAAAACAAAACAGATGATCTCTACTGGCAATCTAGTTAGGAATAAAGAATATATGCATAAAAAGATGAATAATTCTTCATCTATTAAGAACTCCGATATCTGACTTATTTTACCTAAGGGAAATAATTGGACAACCAGACAGGCAATGAACAGCTAAAACTTCTTAACCGGACATAGGAGAGTTTTTTAGCCACTCATTCAAAGTCTAGTCTACTAACAATTCTAACGAGATTGGTTATATTCCCCTTTGGAACACAATATATTAAAAGCTTCAAATTAAGAAGTTCAAGGGTGCTGGAGAAGTAAAATTATAGCATTAAGATGTGACAACTGATACTTGGAAAGATGAGAAATATTTATACAGAGCGAAAAGAAAATGAGCACATGTACATAAATACTAGCATGACAGAGGGAATACAAACTGAGGGGAATATTTTAAAGGGGAAACAGCAGAAGCAAAGATAGAGGAGGGAGTAATGTATATGTGCATGAATTCCAAGAGCAGCATAACCTTTAGTTGGTTTAGTCATTTAGTTGAGAAGCAAACAGTTGTATATTACTGATGAGCTTTTGAGTTGATAGCACATTAAAATAAAGTCTAGGGGCGCCTGGGTGCTCAGTCGGGCTCTGACTTTGGCTCAGGTCATGATCTCACGGTCTGTGAGTTCGAGCCCTGCATTGGGCTCTGTGCTGACAGCTCAGAGACTGGAGCCTGCTTTGCATTCTGTGTCTCTCTCTCTCTGCCCCTCCCCCGTTCATGCTCTGTCTCTGTCTCAAAAATAAACATTAAAAAAAAATTAAAGTCTATAAATTATGACCCCGAGTCCAAAATAATATTCAGTGCAGTCTGCTTAAGAAACAGGAAAGAGTCAAAGGCATTTTATAAAGATTTATATTCAAAATGGTTTTTATAAGTATGAACACTAAAAAGGCCCAACTCTTAGCTCTTTGAAAACATTAGTTATTCATGATCATTACTAAGCTTTCCATAAAGTTCTTATCTTCCTATGTAAGATAACATATCCCGAGTGCCAAATACTAGGTTTTGGTAAGCAGTGTTACAAAGGAAGAACGAGTGAGTACACTGTGGCTGAGCCAGTTCTAGAAACTGCACAATTTGAAGGATACTGAATGCACACCTAAGAACTACATGCAGCAGTATTAGTATTTCAAGCAGTATCTAACCTTATGTGTATACCCCCCTCCACCCCCAAAAAATCATTCAACAAAGGGGAAATTATGAAAGTGATCCTGGAATAACTCAGTGTCTGGGTATAATGGCTATGAACACCATTTTTAAAAAACTGAACTTTCAAAATTAGAGCTGTCACATTATTCAGAAACCACAGTTATAAAGACAATATTTTAAAAACCCTGACCTATTTATGTCATAATAAGAACTATAATATTCACTTAACCAAAGCTTAATCTAAATGTGTCTCAGATGCTACAAAACTTGTGAGTTAAGACTACTGGCTGTGTTTACTGTAGGGTTCACTTAAGGCAATAAAATTTGTGAGTCTACTTACTGTTTTTCAGGGTGAAGAAAGAAATCGTAGTTAGTATACAAAAAACATGGAAAGAAAGAAGTTTTTGTAACAATTTATTTCCCAGAATGATCAGTAAGTGCAGGAAAAATTCAAATACTACTCCAGAAAATTTTACATTGTAATTTGATAGATTTACAAACAAAACCAAAACCCCCAATTACCCAGCCACAAAGAAATACCCACAATATACAACACTTTAATTTTTTTAAAAAATCTTCATTATTCCCACACTACCTTCCTAGTCTGTTTTAAAATGTGCTTCCAGTCCAGAACGCTAAGGTTTAATGATCACACACTTGAATACTGGGCACTACCTACGGTCACATCAGGTGAAGCATAATACTTCGAGTACCAGGAAAGTTAAATGATAAAAGAGGAGTAATTACAAAACAACGCTGCTACCAGTGCACAGGACCACGATTAGCTTCTAAGTTGAAAATGTAATAGTTTTCTTTAAAATATGTAGCATTCTGATTTCAATCCGTAATGAAATAGTAAACAGCCAGTTTATTAGTCAAAGAAAACATGAATAAAAAATAACAGCTACATTCTAGTAGCTATGAACTTACTGAGCAAAAGGAGGCAGTTCTTCTGAACGAGAAGGCGCTTGGTCACATCCCCAGATGTCAGTGAAAGATATGGACAGTTCATCTCCCCTAGTAGCCCACTCACCTCAAGCTGGAATTCTTCAGCTTCACTCGGGCCTTTTAAGAATTAAGATAACCTTGTTTAATAAAAATTGTTTTTCTTATTAGCATAAAAGTTATATATGTAAGTTGAAAGTTTTAACAGGATATTCCTAACACAAGTTACTTTGACTTCTAAATCCTTCCTTTCTCACACCACTGCCAACTTCTGTTCTTGAGAAGTTTTCATTAGGTTATTCCCTTATTGGAGAATCTTTAATGGTTTCCTAATTTCTACCTCACCTAATCTAATTATCTGTCTGCCCTTAAAGATTCTTCTTCATGGCTTCTCCACTTTACCTTCCCTGCAAACTGCTATGTAGTAGTACCTATGACATATGTATAGTAGTTACCCTCTACCTCCACAAATATTCCATTTGTGCCACGCCAGTCTCCTCACTGTCGAAGGAACAGGCAGACTCATTTCCACGTCTGTGCCTTCACTTAAGTTATTCCCTGCGATTGATATGCCCTCTATGTGCTTCTCATCTATCAAACCTCACCTGCCCATCAAAGCCCAGTGGTCTTGGTCCTTGCTAGAACCTTCCCCAAGTGCTGCTGCGCTCACTGATTTCCTCCTGCTGTGAACCATAAAGTGAAGCACTGAATTACTGTACTAACCTCCAGTGGTTCCATTTGTGTCTAACATTCCCAATGAGATTAAATCTGAAGTTAGCAAACATGACTTCTAGTTCTGTATTCCCATAACACGTAAAATACAGAGTTTATCTCATGAACCAAGGAAAAACAATGCCCCTTCTTCCTTACCATTCTTTCTAATGGCTTTCTATCACACAGGGGCAAAAATCAACAAACTCTGAATCACTTGATCTGAGTTCATTTTCTCATCTGTAAAATGGGAAGGCTGTATTACTGTTTTGCAAACTGTTCTGTAAACTCAAATTCCAAATAACTCCTTTACAAGGAGCCAGGGAGGAGGAGAGACTTGTGTTAAACATACTCCCTCTTAACTTCAACCAAATAGGTACATTTTACCTGTTTTGTTTGTTGGCTTCTATGAGATGTTTTCTTTTGAAAGGGGCTCCAGGTTATAGTTATCATCTAGTATACATGTTTTCACAAGTTCCTATAGTTTCTGAAATGTGAGGCCAAGAGGCAGTATTAAGAGTACTGACCCCCAATCTTGACTGCTGGGGTTGAACTCTGGTGATATCATGCACTAGTTGTGTGACCTCAGACAACGCATTTAACCTAGCTGTGCTTTCTTGTTTCATGTATAAAAGAGCAATAAAACCTGCCTCAGGTTTTAAATGAGTTAACACATAGAAAATGCTTAGAACATAATGCTCAATAAATGTAAGCCATGCTATCATTACTGTTACGCTACAGTGTCCTTAATAATTGGAAACGGCTGCAACTAACATGTGCACATTAAATGTACTAAACATGTAAAAACGTGAGCTCTTCAAATGGGATTGTGTCGGGTGTGGGTGGGGAGTATGTGTATAGTTCTCCATGAGCGTAGGTTAACAAGTAGGCATTTATCTTTGTCTCCCATTGTAGGTTTACCTATGGTAGGAGGGAGCCAGATGGTGTAGTGTTAGGTTCCAAGCTTCTGTCTCTTTTGCAGAATAAACAAAGTAGTGCTAATACAATAACAAAATTGGCAAGTATAAAACAGCTCTCAACACCGTAAATCTGATGGTGCTGCATCTGATTGTGGTGGATCTAGTGATACATTTCTGCGATACAGAAAACTTCTTAAGAAAGTGTTCTCTTTCTTCCCATGTATAAAAGAACTGTAATGCATTTACTTTACATGCCACACGTCTTCCTGGAATCTAGTGGTCCTAAGAAAAACATTCCAACTTTGAGTTCTAGCCACCAATTTAAGAGCTCACAAGTCATGTTTTACAAAGAATGGAAAGTTCATATATGCAATATTTGTCTCCCATTTCTGTATCTCAGTAATAAGATCTTTTCAACTTTCACTTAACTTCAACTTTTAATGTTTTTTTTTTCTTTTTACACTTAGAAAAAACTTAAAATTTCAGGTTTAGTACTAATAATGTTCAACTGACAATACCCCGATTTTAATTTTATGTTTTGCACCTAAAACTGAATGTTTACTTACTGTTAGTTGCTTGCACATTTTCCTCTAGTTTACAGAACACTCTTAATTCAGACACCAGCCAAGCACAGAGTTTGGTAAACTCAGGGGAACTGGCTCCAGCACAGACTGCCTGAGACAGAGCGCCATCTTCCAACAATGGACCCTTGTAACTGGTAAGTAAAAAATTGTACTTCAGAAGAATATAAAATCACACCTAATATTTTATACAATTTATCTATGTATTATTTGTAGTTAGAGGACCAATTTCTAAACCTGCAAATACAAATAAAATTTACAGAAAATAAAATTTAAGTTTTTAATTTTAATCTAACAAAATCGATTAGAAAAATAAGCTACTTGGTAATAGCATTTCAATTCTTCAAAATACATAGGAGTATTTAATAGAATCATATACACTACTAAATTATGTCAACTTCTATCCATTCACTGAAAGCTCTTATTGTACAAAGATTTTCTTACTTTAACTTAATTGAACTTAAAACATTAAAAAGTGATAGCTCATTATACTACAGTTTACAATTTCAGAAATATAACTTAGGTTATCTTTTCTAGAATTTTTTCCAGAAATGAATTAGATAATTTTTTTTTTTTTTAATTTTTTTTTTCAACGTTTTTTATTTATTTTTGGGACAGAGAGAGACAGAGCATGAACAGGGGAGGGGCAGAGAGAGAGGGAGACACAGAATCGGAAACAGGCTCCAGGCTCCGAGCCATCAGCCCAGAGCCCGACGCGGGGCTCGAACTCACGGACCGCGAGATCGTGACCTGGCTGATGTCGGATGCTTAACCGACTGCGCCACCCAGGCGCCCCTGAATTAGATAATTTTTTAATGACTTTCTTTAAAAGCAAAAACTTGTCAGTTAATCAATTATTTGCTTTTTCTATATTTAATGACAGTTAAGACTATTAAGACATACTAGTACTCAAGAAATGTCTGGATTTATTTAAAACATGAATAACTGCTGGCAAGCTGATGTCTGGGCACTGGTGCATCTGAATCCTAACCCTTTTTAAGTGATTAAAGCATAATCTTAAAATATTATTAAATGTTCACATATTCATAAAAGACAACAGTAATAATGAACCCCAGCCTAGAATATAACTAGAACCAAAGATCCTGTCATTCTCAAAGCAATTTTAAAATATATGTTCTTCAGAAGATTATTTTATCTTTTAAGTGAAATACTGATAAAAACACTGTTATTAAAGATGAACATTAAGTATGCTTAAGATAATTTGAAGTTTGGAGGTACAGAGATGTTCGAGAAATGACAATAATTTGGTTCTTTTAAAATGCACTTAAGTGTTTATACACTGAATTGAATGGAAAAAAACCTTACACAAAAAGTGAGATTATATAGTCTGGCATCTAGATTCAACCCACAAATTATTAGATACTGCAATATAGAGACTAGGCCTACAAATGTCTCCTTGTGTTACACATTTAGAATGTTAGTTTATTCTACAAATAGTTATTGAATTTGTACTGTGCGCCAGATTAAAGATAAACGATAGTCATTTAAATTGTAGTAATTCTCAGTGAATCCTTTAAACGTACATGTCCATCAATTAGGCCTGAATTTTAATGACTGAATGTCATCAAACTCAGTAGTTTTGCTTAAAATTTATAGCAAAGTTTTCAGAAAATCTGATGGTTCAATCTGATGGGCTGTACATTACAACCCATCTCAAATGTTTACTTGATTACAATGATTACAGTAACAACTACTTTTTTAGTACTCCAGAAAATACAGTGAAGAGTAGAACAATAATGGGAAGAAACAGCATCCACCACCAATTCTTTAGGCAACATCTACCCAAGCAGAATGACTACATTTAAATAAGGCTCTCTTCCCTCAGTCTACTACTCCTTCAATGCTAACCTTAAGTGTCATTTCTTCTAGGAAGCTTTTGGGACTTTATTTGCTTTCCAAGTGTAAAGAGAACTTCGTCCTCAGTTTTCACAGCATTTTCTCACAGTGTGAATTTCTCTTCTACCTCACTTTGGGCTAGTAAATGATCAGCCCAACACTGCCCCAGAGCACAAGTGCTCCTTAAAAATGTTTACTGAATGAATGGATTCATATGTGAGCAATCAATTTAGTCTGAGATGTCTGCCAAAGAGACCATTTTGCTGAATGTGACTTTTACCTATACTCTAATCAAAGAAATAAGCCCCCTAAAGTCTGGAATATTCTGAAAATTCAGAGCAAGCTCCAAAGAGAGAGACAATGATAATTCACTGTAACAAAAAAAGATAAACACCACCAATTCTTTTCCCAAAAATTTCTACCAGGACAGCAAGTTACTTAAATGGGCAGACTCTGAGAACCTCATGGTGTCCTTTCCTTTCCTTTTTTTTTTTTTTTAACTTTTTAAAATATTTATTTTTGAGACAGAGAGAGAGACAGTGCGAGCGAGCGCAAGTGGGGAAAGGGCAGAGAGAGGGAGACAGAATCTGAAGCAGGCGCCAGGCTCTGAGCTGTCAGCACAGAGCCCGATGCGGGGCTTGAACTCACTGACCGTGATATCATGACATAAACCAGAGTCCGAGCTTAACCGACTAAGCCACCCAGGGGCCCCGTCGGTGGACTTTCCTAAAGAAAGGTTCCCCCAAAGGTTTCCATATCATGAACACCCTTGGGGAGAGTTTTGACAAAGGACTTGTTATTTTATAAATACAGCTAGCTAAATCTGTATTTTTGGACACCATTTACGTGTAGACACATAATGTAATTCCACAGTTTATTTCTGGAACCACCCGTAGTCCAAAAGGTTCTAAATTCTCAAGTTTTAATAGAGTACACTGATCTCAGTGACCCAGAGAGATCAGAAACCCTATTCCCAGCTTCTAGATACTAAATCATGGTTGGGTAACTGTAAGAAGAGACAAAATGCACAACAAACATGCAGGGGATGTGGTGGCTGAAGAGAACTCTAAGGGTAGGGACTAATGGTGGCTTAGAGTGTCACTGTCAGGGGAAACAGCAAGTGGTTCCCATGAAGGTGGTGACAGGTTAGGTACATAAGTGAGGTGGCTAGCGGAATGGATGCAGGCATGTGGCTTAGGGAACCCTGAGTGCATGCAGAGATGACTGGGCAAAGGAGATTTTTTTGATAGAAAATGGGGTGGCGTAGGAGCAGGGGCTCAGGACACGTGCAGAAGTTTGGAGAACGAGTAGGAAAAAAGAGAATCAACTTTGGCAACCTCCAGAGTGAGGGGGTAGGGCAAGACGATGGGGAGCAAGAAGAGAAGCTCGGGGAGGGGGGTGGCGAGAACCCAGAGCCCAGACAATGACACGCATGACTGACAAACGCTGCGGATAACTCGGCTGCAGGGAGCACAGGGCAGGCCTACGGTCGTCGCGTTAGGAGGGCCCCGACCCGGCAGGGCAGACAGTGGACGTGGCATTGGGGTCCCGGAGCCATATGGAGGCGACAGCCAGGAGCCACCGGGTGCGGCGTGGAAAGGCAGGTGTCCCCGACTGGGGCGGAGGAGGTGTTCCCGGGGGCCGGCAGTGTGAGGTTTAGGAGACCCGTACCCTGGCAGTCTTACCCCAGATCTTCCAACGACTCCAAGATGTCAGTCTCCATGAGGTCACACTCCATGCTACTGTGGTATTCAAATTTCCGAGTCGTCAGGCTCCCCTCTTCGCCGGCAACGCGTACACTCGCGCATGCGCTGCCTCCCCGGAACTTCCAAGTCGACAGCTGGCGCCTCAACCGCTGCACTGCGCATGCCCGGAGCGTGCGCAAGAAACTCGGTCCCGCCCTCCGCCCCACCCCTGCCGGCTAAAGGGGTGCTGGGCGGCACCGTGTTACACATGCGTATTAGCGAATAGCGAAGCCGGTGGCCCGAAGAAGGGCAGGAGGACTGGCTGCGTGGCAGCTGGGCGTGGGGACCTACCTCGAGGGGGAGCGCTCTAACTTCTCTTTATTGGGTGTACGCATGTGCGAATATTGGAGCGAGATGGGCGCAGGAGGAGCTTGGGGGGTGGCGTCTCAGGACTTGGTGGGTGTTGGCTGTGAAGCGGAGTCTTGGGAGCCCAGGGAGTCACCCGGGTGGATGCCCGCAGCGTGCTGGTGTGTTCTCGCCTGAGCTGTGGGGCGTGGGGAAAGGGAAAACTCTAATTCCTTAGGACAGGCGTAGACGGGCCAGTGCCGAGAACGCCAGATAGCGTGCCATTTGATTTCGCTGTGGCGGCGGTAGCTTTATTCCAGGCTTAGAGAGGCGTCAACTTTCCCTTGACAAGGAGGAATTCACAAAGTTGTTTCATTCCCCCTGTTGCGTTCTCTACCTGATTTCTTAAGCCCTTTCCAGAGCTTTTATTCCCAGGCGCCTTATTTTAAGGAGGCGGCGGGGGTGCGGGGGAAGGGCTTCACTCCGTATCAAATAGAATAGTATATATTTAAATCCACGCAATTTAAACAGCGAATAAACTTTTTTGTTGTAATATCATTGTTTTTGACATTTGGCTCCGTGTGACATTCAGTTCACTATGGGTTATGATTCTTCGGCAGTTATTGATTGGGCATGTACGTAGAAGTTACTGATAAATGAGAAAATTGTTCTCAAAGTGACGGCATATTTAGAAAATTACACTTAAACATGTATTGGTATAATGTTGAATTGTATAGGTCTTTAAAGAGTTTCCACACTGCCAGCAAATTTTGTTTTGTAGTTCTCAACATTTTTGTGTCTAATGGATACATGCCCCTATCTTTACCCAGTTGCCCCTCTTCCCCTTATTTTGCATCATCTGGAGTGGGGGAAGGAATGAACATTTATTATGTGCCTTTGGTATGTTTGACATGGTATTACTCCCTTGATCCATATTATTTTATGCAATCATTATAAGGTTGTGTAAGTATTACACCCGTTTTACCGATGACACTAAGACTCAGTAGCTTAATGATCCTTAAAAATAGTAAGGCCAGTAAGGATTTTGATACCGAGTCATATCTGAATTCATATTTCTTCTTATTTGACTAAATAAGGACATATATAGGATATGAAAAAATAGGAACCTCTAGCTAGTAGAATTTGTTTAAGCATCTATGTGTTGTACATAGTTACCTAATTATAATGAAAATGGAATACTTATTTGTTCTTGTAGGGTTGTTCAAGGTGCTAACTAAAAGTAATGTTTAATGCAAAATCAATTGGGGAAAAGAAAGGGTTTCATTCTTTTTTTTTTTTTCCTTAGGTAGTCTTCATGCCAAGCGCTGAGCCCAAGGCAAGGCTTGAATTCAGGACCCTGAGATTAAGAGTCAGAAGCTTGACCAGCTGAGCCACCCAGGCACCAAAGGGTTTCATTTTTGACTCACTGCTTGATGTAAGTTGTAGCACATAATATTAGTGAGTGAGCAAATGATGACTCCCTTGAATTTCTTCTTTTCTCTAATGCAAATCATTGATTTAAATGGAGAGTAGCCAGCATAGTTTATAAAAATAATTTTGTAATGAACTTTGCTGCAATAAAAACAATGCTTGAAAAAGTAAATATTGTCAGGGTGCCTGGGTAGCTCAGTTGGTTAAGTGAGCAACGGTTGATTTTGGCTCAGTTCATGATCTCATGGTTGTGAAATCGAGTCCCAAGACAGGCTCCATGATAGGCACGGAGCCTGCTTAAGATTCTCTCCCTCTCTGACCCTCCCCGTCTCGCACTTAGGCTTTCTCCCAAAACAAAAAAGTAAATGTTGTCATAATTTCTATAAGATTTACTAGGAATCTTGTGCATTTTATTTTGAAATTGATTGTATTTTAAACCGGGTATCTAAAGACCTTATTCAAGCTGAATTAATAGAATGAAAAGAACACTGATCTAGGAGTTAAGAGCCCTGGTTTTGGCCTCAGATCAGTACAAGAATGAATTTTCTAATACTTAGAGGTATCTGAAGTCCATCAAGTATCTTTGAAAAATGAGTTTTCTCAAACTTTGAGAAATGAGTTTTCTGTGTAGAAGGTACTTAGCTAGAGGCTGGATAATGACTTGTTGCGGGTGCTCTTGTGAGGAGGCATGGGGGCTATTTACCAATGCTGGTAATCTTTGATTAGACTTGTACCCAGAAAGAGTGTAAAATACTAATTAAAAATGCTCCTCGTGTCTATCCCTGAAGAGGCCTAGTTACTGTCAGTTTTCGTTTCCTGTTGCTGCTGTAATAGGTTACCACAAATTTAGTGGCTTTAAATAAGACAGATCAATTAGTTATCTTTAAGTTCTGGAGGTTGAATGTCCAAAAGGGATACTGCAGGCCTAAAATCAGGAAAGCTGCATTCCTTCTGGAGTGTCTAGGGGAAAATCTGTTTTCTTCCCCTTTTCAGCCCCTGGGAGCTGCCCTCATACCTTGGCTTATGACCCTTTTTCTTTTTCGGTAATCACATCACCCCAATCTTTGCTTCCTTGATGTCATGGCAACTTCTCAGTCTCCTCCCCTTCTTGCACTTATAAGGACCCAGATAATCCAAAATAATCTCCCAATTTCAAAATTATTAATTTAACCACATCTACAGAGTCCCTTTTTGCATGTAAAGTGACGTATGAATACATTCTGAGAATTAGAACACAGATAACTTTGGCGGGTTCATTGTGTGTACCACATTGTCTTTCCTGGAGAGTAAAAATCTTGAAGGATCTTAAAGACCAGACTTTCTAAATCTTGAAAAGAATAAATAGAAATCATGTAATACTTGTGACAAAAAAATACAGAGGGGAAAATTGAAATGAAAACTGATTTCAGTTTTTCAGAGGAACATCTTTTTATGTCATAATCTTAAAGATTATTATAAGGGAGGTTTTGAATTATGTAGTAGTTAAAAATTTATGCAGCTGAGATTCTTAAGAAAGTTACTTATAGAACCTATACAAGGATAATTTGGATAATGGCAATGAAGTAGGTACAAATTTGAACACAAGGTTTGTCATTTGTCAAAGAATGGTTTCTAAGAGTTGACTAAACAGGCACTTAAAATAAGTAATTTTTCTTTCTCAAATAGAAGAGTTTGAGAAATAACAGCATTTTCCAGTTTTAATGAATTTGCCTTTAGAATAACCTTGCAACAAGGAGAAAATAAGAAAGACCATAGATTTGTTCATGTTGCTTACGAAGTGAGTTGTACATGCTACTAAATACAATCCTTGTCAGCTTGCACAGTAAAACAGTGCTTTCACAGTAAAATATTAGCATCTAGGGTTAACCTTGTAGGGTCTCAAGTACTTTTACTTTTTTATTTTTTATATTTTATTTATTTTTTTAAAGTAGGCTCCACATTCAACATGCGGCTCAAACTCATGACCCCAAGATGAAGAGTCACATACTCCACCAACTGAGCCAGCCAGGCATCTCTCAAATACTCTAATAAAGAATGCTTGTTTTCAAATCATGCCTCTGGCTATGTTTGTATATTTTCAGTTTGTGAATAGTACATGTTAGTATACATTTCTGGCCATGTTAGTATATAGTCAGGCAATTTTTAGAGAATGTTACAAAGTTTGAGAAAAATACGTTGTCTGTGTTTAAATTGAGGAAGAGATATAGATATGGAGGATATAGATAAAGATATAACCAGATCTTTCTGAACAAAAGCTCCAAATTTGATTTCTGTTGTCTCTCCAACGATACTTCAGCCTACTTGCCCTGTCCTGCCAGCCTGTAAATCAGGCACATGGTGAACCAGACAGATACTGGTCTCATCTGAGTGCAGTAAATTGTTTTTTTGGACTATAGCCCAGAGGTAATAAACTAGTATCCATATCAGCCTGAGTTATGTTTTGTTTTGTTTTGTTTTGTTTTGCCCAATATTTTTGAGTCATATAATAGTTTGGAGATATTATCTAACAATCTGGATCGCTCTTTTCTTGAAAACATAAATCAGGTGGGTGACTGGGTGGCTCAGTTGGTTAAGCATCTGACTTTGGCTCAGGTCATGGTCTCATGGTTTGTGAGTTCAAGTCTTGCATTGGTGAGCTCAAGCCCCACTTCAGGTGAGCTCAAGCCTGGCTTTGGGTGAGCATGAGCCTTGTTTTGGGTGGGCACAAACTCCACTTCAGGTGAGCCCCACTTCTCTCTCTCTGTCTCTCTCTCCCCCACTCCCTCTCCCTTCCTCTCCGTCTCTGCCCCTCACTCACTTGTGCCCTCTCTCCAAGAAAAAAAAAAAAAAGAAAGAAAAAAAGAAAAAGAAAGAAAGAAAACATATATCAGGTAACTTGGCAGCACTGGGCTCATATTGCCCATCGAAGCAATGATTGGCTTGGTTGAGAAGGTTGCCCCTTGTAGATGGGACGTGAATCTACCAGTTCTCCATGGTTTTTGGATCCTATCTCTCAGGCAATGTATAATATACACGTACACCCAGCAATTTACTTGCCCTCCTGTGAGTTTGTAATTTCCAATTCTTTTATTCTTTTACTTCTTAATGCTATTGATCACTTCTCCTATCCTACCTCTCATAGGCCTCTGCTCCTTCCTCCTCTGCCTATTCTAGTATACGGGAGGGAAAATGTTTCCTCTACCCTCTTAGTTAATGAATGGGGCCTGTAAATTAAACTGATAAACACAGATTAGCAGGAAAAAAGACATACACATTTTTATTGATGTTACTTAAAAAAAATTTTTTTATGTTCATGGTGCTTCGCAGAAAAGAAGTGAAAACCCCAAAAAGGTAGTTAGATTTGAGAGTTTATGTACCATTTTAACAATGGGTGATAAATGGTGGAGAAGCAACTAAACACAGAGAAGGGATTTGAGCTTCTAGGGGTGTTAAACTGTGGGAAGATAAGTAAATAGGGAAACTACTGGAAGATAAGGGTTGTTTCAGTAAGGTTTTTTTGTGCAGTCCCACCTTGGTGCCAACTTTCTTCATGGCCATAAAACTCTTGGATGGTGTTTACGGCAGGCCTAGTTTCTCGGAAGTTTGTTTTTAGTCAGCTAATGGAAGTTTAGAGAAGACTTCTTTCTGCATCTGTTGTGTCCCAAATTCCTTCAGCTCAAAATAATCTGAATGCCAAAGTGGCATATTTTGGAGTGGCATATTTCGATTCTTGTCGGTAGTCACGTGGAACTTCTACTATTCACTTAATACCCCTTGCACTTCTGTTCCTCTGTACTCTGTACAGGTGGTGTCCTTTGCCTGGAATCCCCTTCCCCTTATTCTCTGACTGGCAGCTCAGTCTTTAAGACTCAGTTTGGGGGAAGCCTTTCCTGCTTTAGGGACGCATTCTCACTTTCCAAAGATTCCGTAATGCTCTGTCCCAGGTAACATTCCTGCTCTAGATCAGTGCCCAGAGATCCCCTCTGCTCTCTCTGTTACGTTGCTCATGTTCTACCAGATCCTCAAGGTTTAGCTCAGCTTCACTGCACCACAAAGAAGGTGTTCCCTCACTGCACCAATTAAAATGAATTTTTCTCTGTGAATTTCTAAGGTGATGGTGCCTCACTTGATTGACTAGCATAACTGTTGACTATCATAACTAACTTAAATGCAGATTCCTGGGCCTTGCCTATGATACATTTTAGGTCAACATTGCAGGGTGGATTTAGAAATCTATTTTTCTTTTTTTTTAATTTTTTTTTTTTTTTCAACGTTTATTTATTTTTGGGACAGAGAGAGACAGAGCATGAACGGGGGAGGGGCAGAGAGAGAGGGAGACACAGAATCGGAAACAGGCTCCAGGCTCTGAGCCATCAGCCCAGAGCCTGACGCGGGGCTCGAACTCCCGGACCGCGAGATCGTGACCTGGCTGAAGTCGGACGCTTAACCGACTGCGCCACCCAGGCGCCCCTAGAAATCTATTTTTCTTAAAAACCGCTTCAAATAGTTTCATAATTAGTCCTTCGTAATTTATTTATTTATTTTTTTTTTTAAATTTTTTTTTTTCAACGTTTATTTATTTTTGGGACAGAGAGAGACAGAGCATGAACGGGGGAGGGGCAGAGAGAGAAGGAGACACAGAATCGGAAACAGGCTCCAGGCTCTGAGCCATCAGCCCAGAGCCTGACGCGGGGCTCGAACTCACGGACCGCGAGATCGTGACCTGGCTGAAGTCGGACGCTTAACCGACTGCGCCACCCAGGCGCCCCAGTCCTTCGTAATTTAACATACACTAATGTTATATTTTTATGTTGCTTGTTTAACGTGTTCTGATCTTTTCTACCCAGTTGCTATAAAACCATCCATGTCCTACATACTGCTTAGTACGTTGATGCATACACAATAGGCATAAAGAAATGTTGATTAGTTGATTGACAAGAAAATTTTTCCTTTCTCATGACCAGATTTTGCTTTCTTTTGAGAGAATAAAGTGATTCTTTGCAGGAATAAATACGTATACAACGATGAATTATGCTCTGAGCTCTTGTATCATCCTGGAACTCAGTCAATGCCTATTTAAAACTAGGCTATTCTGGTAGGATGATATGTTCTCTGCTGATTTAGATTGTTATTAGCAACTTTGTCTCTTATCCTAGTGTAGTGATTCTCTATGGTGTGGAGGATTAGAGTCTTCAAGGAGATTTTTCAAGCCTCCCTCCTGGCATGAGTCCCCAGGAGAATCACAGCATTGTGATGAGAGATACTGATTGGGGGTGTGCTGTGAAGAAAATAGGGCTAACGCAGAATAAGGGCTGTAAATCACTGTCCTAAGGAGAGCTTGTCAATATGACCATTATGATTAGATTAACAAACAGCCTGATTTTGAATGTCCTCAGCAATCTTAGTTTCCAATACTTAGCAACAGTTATCTACTTATTTCCTTTTTTAAAGTTTTAACTTAAATTTCAGTTAGTTAACATACAGTGTCATATTAGTTTCAGGTGTATAGTATAGCGATTCAACACTTTCATGCATCACCTGGCGCTCATCAACACAAGTGCACTCCTTAATCCCCATAACCTATTTCACCCATTTTCCCACCTACCTCCTCCCAGATAACCATCAGTTTGTTCTCTATAGTTAAGAGTTAATTTCATTATTATCACAAAGGGATCATGGTTTACAAACACAGTAGACTTAAGAATAAAGTATATTTTAAGCAGAAATTATTGTATTTAAATTTTTGTGTTGGATTACTTTATGTTTTGGAAAATCTGGATAAAGTCACATAAATTTGACAACTGTAGAGAATCTTGGCACGTTATTCTAGACCAGTCCTTTTCAATCACTTCCAAGAGAGAAATAAGCCATAATGCCCTAAGGCATCCAGCGTATATAATAATTTGCTTTTTTCCTATGCATCTAGAATACCTTCTATGTACCATATTTGGGAGAAATAAGAAAAGACTCACTAAATCATTTTCTCTAGGGCTCAGATCTCTTCCGTGATTGAGAAAGGCTAAATTATCTAGAGCCCAATGATTTTCAAACTTCTATGTGTATCAGAATTACCTGATATACACCCTACCCAAAAAGGTTCTGACTCAGTGGGTCTGGGAGGGGGCCCCTACATTTGTATTTCTTTCCTTTTATTATTATTATTCATTATTTTAATGTTTATTTATTTCTAAGACAGAGAGAGACAGAGTGCAAGTGGGGAGGGGCAGAGTGAGAGGGAGACACAGAATCCGACTCAGACTGCAGGCTCTGAGCTGTCAGCACAGTGTCTGATGCGGGGCTCGAACCTGCAAACTGTGAGATCATGACCTAAGCCGAAGTTGGTTGCTTAACTGACTGAGCCACCCAAGCACCCACCCCTCACATTTGTATTTCTAATAAGTTCCCAGATAATAGTTGACACTGCTGTGTAGAGACCGCAGTGTGAGAACCACTGATCTAGACCAACTCTTAATCTTATTTACAAAGACTCATGTCGATCAGTAAGAAAATAAATTTATATCATGACCCAGTATACACAGGTGTGTGCACACAGCTGAAACAGTTTCATGATAAAGACATACTTCTTGCTAGGTGCTGTGCACAGGTTTGCTTGTTTTAAAAACTTAAATGCTGATTAGAGCCACTAAATTGATTTTTCATGTTACTAACAGGTTGTGAGCAGCAGTCTAAAACACAATAGATGAGGACATCTCAGTTTTTTTCAGCTTTAGTATTTCCACCCCATGGCTTAACTATCCTTATTTTATAGATAAGTACAAGAGGTTCCAAGTACAAGAGCCTAGGCGATGGCCACCCACTAAGGATTCAGACACATCTGAGGAGGCTAATGGGAAGATGTTTGGGGCCCAATGAACAAACAACTGAGACTGAAAGCTTGCCTTCAGCATCCTTCAGCAGTGAAAAGCCAACATCCAGGTGCTCAATTAGATTGGGTAAAAAAACTTACCCTAAGAGAGCATGATGGTACAAACTTAATCAGAGACACTAACTAGGGCTTGTCCAGGAGGAATGGTTCTCAGCATAGTATAAGGCAATGATAGTTAAGTGAACTTGAACTTCTGATTTGGCTGAAAGGAAAACCAAGCCTAATTCCAAATGCAGGAAAAGAGAGATACAGGAGAAGTGTAAGAAATCTTTAAAAAACAACAAAACGTTTTAGGAGTATTACAGACACTTGGATAAAAGGAAGCTTTGTTTAATGGCCTGAAGACAAGATGAGAGAAAAGGTGTTTGTTCTCTTCTTTACTCACTTTACTATTGTGACCCTGGAAATGGGAAAACTGTGGATGACAATGTCAGTAGTAAGGGAACAACATCTGCACCAGAAGTTATGTCAGGAACTCTGACATTCATAGGAATGGATTGCTACCTGGATTTTACTGAGGACTGTCTGAAGACTGAGGATTTTTTAAGGGAGATTTGCAGTCTGTGATTTTTCACCAGGCTTATGTGTCCTACACAAAATACCTAGGAAAAGAGTTCCTGGTTTGTGTGAACTGATCTGTCCCAGGCCCTGAGTGATGATGAACTGACACCTGAGCCCACAGTACCTGATTCTCAACTTTGTGCATATGGAGCCTGGTGGCCCAGTGTGTCCCCCATAAGTCCCTGCCTGTGACCGTGACTGTCCCTCCACCACTGCCAACAGCAGAAGGATCTTTTGGAGCCTGGACACACACATGGTGGGGCCACCTGCACATGCGCAGTGAGCCTGCAAGCACCTGCCCAAGCAGGTGGGCACCTCAGCAGAGCAACCCATCTTCTTGGAGCTATTGGTTCCCAGCGCTGCACTCCTGATGTGCAGCTGGCACAGGGAAGGTCATTTGCATCAGACCCCTTCTGGCCATGACCAGGAAAGATACACAGGACCTCAGTGGGTCTCCCAAGTATCTATCATCAGCGGACTTCCCATAGATGGCACGGCTAAGGACTTCTGGTGAGATCCTGCCTTATGGGTAAGTAAATCTGTTTGGAAGCGGGGTGGAGTTTGGCGTGGACGTATGTCCCCCAGACGTTTCTGCTGGTGGCTGGGTGTACTCCTGCATGTCCCAGACCCACAATGGATCCCAGGGTGCCTGGGTGCTCATGTGGCCTGCAAAATGCAGTTCACTCTACACACCTACTCTCAGGCATCAGGCCCTCTGGGCCATCCTCCTGGGGCTGTGATTCCCCTCACTAAACCATTGATGAGAATGGTTTGAATGATGGTTACTGTCAGATTCCATATGGTGTTGCTGTTCTCTTAGTATAGGGGCCTGTATGCAATCCTTGTTTTTAAATTCAGGGTGTTTCCCATATGTAAAAATACTTCTTTGTGAGGTACAATGTATTGTAAGATACTCTATCAATATAATAATAGATTTGGGGGGGAAGCAAAACACATGACATACACATGGATTTCTTCACATGAAAAAAATACCGTAAGATCACAATCAAAGTTTGAGTTTAATCCTTTTATAAAGATTCTTATGCGCTACTTTTTGCCATTGACAAACTTATACAACAACATGATCCATTGAGATCAGTTGGATAGGATAATTGAGCAATATTGTCAATGAAGAATGACCCTCTGGGATGACTGTTGTGTGACTGAATGGAGGGTGGTGCCTTTTACCTGCTACAGGGACCCATGAAAAAAGACCAGATCTGTGGAACAAGAGCATGAGGCAACGTTTGGACATGTGGAGACATTCTGAAACATTCCTTTGAGACATTCAGATGGGGCTGTTGAATAAGCAATTGGATAAGAGTCAAGTTGAGTGGAGAGGTCTGGATTGGAGATGTAGTTCTGTGAGCTACCTCTGAAAGAATGGACTTGAAGGTGAAGTGTGGATGCAATTACCTAAACAGAGAATATAGTGAGAGAGGAAAAGGATACCTTGAGAAACGGCAATATATATATTATTTAAGTTTATTCATTTATTTTGAGAGAGAGAGAGAGGGAGGGGCAGAGAGTGAGATGAATAGACAGGCTCCACCCTCAGCAAGGAGCCCAACGTGGGGCTTGATCTCCTGAACCCTGGGATCATGACCTGAGCCAAACTCAAGGGTTGGACGCTTAATCAGGTGAGCCACCTAGGTGCCCCAAGAAGTGCCGGTATTTATTGGCACATAAAAAGAGGTGAAGCTTCAAATGAGGACAAGAGCAGAGAGGAAGACAATCAAAGGAGTGTTGTACAATGGATGTTAGGACTAGATTCAGGATGAAGGGTGGGGACAACTATGCTAAATGTTGCAGGCAGGTCTAATAGGATAAAGATCAGAAAATGCGCAATGAATTTAACAGGAAGAGCTAGTTCAGTGTAGTAATGGGGGCTAAAGTAAGATTGAAATATGTTACTGAGTGAATGAGAGGTGAAGAAGTGAGGGTGGTGAGCCTAGAGGAAAATTGAGAAGTTTGATGTTTCAGGGGTAAAGCCAAAAGGAAGAGAAGTTGCTAGAAAGATATGTGGACTTAAGAAAGATTTGTTTGTCGTTGTTTACATTTTGAGCAGGTTTGAAAGCCAATGAAAATGATCTAGCTGAAAGTGAGTGATTTTATATAAGCAAAAGAAGACCAAATTGGTAATATTTTTTGGAAGTTTGGGAGGGGAGAGGATGCAAAGTACTGACAAAGACTCTTTCCTTTGACCAGACTTCAGTCAGACTCCTCTGAGTCCTCTCTTTGACGAGGCCCTGACCTTGGGCTCTGTCCTTATCCAGAGGCCCTGCCCTTTAGACCAGTTTTAGCAAGAATCCTACTGAGTCAGTTTAGCACGTCCCCTACCCTTGATATCTTTTCAGTTCTTTATTCCCCACTCCCAATATCACTGTGGCCTGCCTTCAGAAATCCTTTCAGTTTACCCAGAATCTCCCTACCCCTGCTGTTTCCTCCTAGTAATATTCTGTCCACTGACCTCCATTCTGCTCTTAGGCTATAAACCTCCACCTGTTCTTTTTTTTTTTTTTTTTTTAAATTTTTTCAACGTTTATTTATTTTTGGGACAGAGAGAGACAGAGCATGAACGGGGGAGGGGCAGAGAGAGAGGGAGACACAGAATCGGAAACAGGCTCCAGGCTCTGAGCCATCAGCCCAGAGCCCGACGCGGGGCTCGAACTCACGGACTACGAGATCGTGACCTGGCTGAAGTCGGACGCTTAACCGACTGCGCCACCCAGGCGCCCCCCTCCACCTGTTCTTAATGTGTTTGGAGTTGAGCTCAATCTCTCCCCTTCAGGCAAAGAGCCCATTGTAGCTTTTCTCTCAAATAAAGTCTAAAGTGTCACGAATAAGTATTTCTCTAACCTTACTAGGGTATGAATGAGCCTGAGAGCTGGAAGCATGGTGATCCATGTCATGCAGTGGTAACACAGCTGATGAAACAATTCCTTGCAATAACTTGGCAGGCATATAGCTAATAACATTTAGTTCTAGCAAACAGCATGGGAAAACAATATTAGAAGCTTATGTAGGTTTCTACAGACTGCATTTGTGAGGTATTATTCAGAAGAGATGAACTCAGAAAAGAATTTCTATGTTTGCAATCAGGAATGAAAAAGGGTAGAAAAACTCTTCAAATTCAGGGATTTCCTCTTGGAAGAGACAATTGCTTTTCAACAACCCCAACTAGAAAAAGCTGGTACTAAGAAGGCTTCTGGGGAATAAAAGCCAATTAAAACTCCATCTTGTGTAAAGGGTCAAGCTCTCTAGATGTTAAAACAATGGAAGGAAGGAAGATGTTTCAGAGTAAGCATCCACCTAAATGTGTTCTGCCCAGTAAATCCATTCAATGCCTCAAGGAAGAGAGATTAAATGTGAGGGCTCCCAGAGAAACCTTATAAACAAGGTGTGCACAGTTTATTTATGTGAGGGAGTCTTTAGTTTAAGAAAGCAAAGGAATATAATGATTCTGAGAACTCTGTCTTAAAAAAAAAAAAAGAATAAGAATAAAATTAGGGACATAGAACTGAGAAGAATCAGAATATGAAAGACCTGTTTAGGAAAGTTAATCTGGCAAAGGAATCTGGTCAGAGAAGCCTGTGACTGACTCACACTTCATGATCTTGGATCCTGAATTTTCTATAGGCAGGAAGCTGACTGAAAAAGCTTCTCAGAATACGAGGGGCTCTTCCACAGTCTTACTATCAGGTGATGCTAAGAAGGGTGATGACTAGGAAGAACCTCTCAGAGAGTTGAGCCAGGGCATGGAGGCAGTTTCAGAGGCTTCTTCTGGGCCTTTCCCACCACACTGACTCCTATTCCACAGTTGAGAGAGCCAGTGTTTCAGTTGCCAAATATACTGTCTCTACTGTATGCTCCAGAGGCTAGGAAATGTCTGGAGAGTGGGTCTGTTTGATTACCTGGGGGATGGACTTGAGCTATGACTCCATTGCTCTCACCCTAAAGGGCAGTTGGCATGACAGCATTTCTGTTCCCTTCATACGGTGCCAGCTCAGACTCTGCTGGATAGCTGGTCTGGATTAGCTCTGTGTATAGTTATTCTGGAAAATGGCCAGATGTGAACCTATACATTGGAATACTGCACAGAAATGAGAATATACAAACCATAGTTACACACAACTATATCAATGAGTCTCTCAACAAAATTAAGTAACAAAAGTAAGACACAAAAGACTACATAGCATGTAAGTCCATTTGTTTAAAGATAAAAAGCAGTTAAAACTAATCTATCATCTTTGAAGTCAAGCAGTAACTTTTATGTGGTAATTTTTTGGGGGTGACAGAAGGGAAAAAAAACCCCATGAGTTTCTGAGACCTTTTTGAAGATTTATCAGTCTGTACACTTATGACTTTCTGTATGCTATAAATATTCTTATGTAAGTCTTTGGTTGGATCTGTATGTGTATATTAATATCTTTTAGATATATACTTAGAAGTCATATTCCAAGGTCATAGACTAGTTGTCTGTTTAATTTTATTAACTACCACGTTTTCCAAAGGTTGTGACATTTTACATTTCTACAAGGAATGAGAATTTCAGTTGCCCCACATCCTTGTTATAGCCAACCCTTGTTATTATTTGTTTTTTCACTTTCACCATTGTGGTAGGTGTTCCTTGTTTATTTCATTGTGGTTTAATTTTTATTTCTTTCATAGCTAATGATATCAAGCACCTGTTTGTCATTGTGAATATTTAAAAATTTATTTAAGTAATCTCTCCTCATGGGCCTCGAACTCAGGACTCTGAGATCAAGAGTTACATACATGCTTTACCAACTGAGCCATCCAGGCACCCTATCCAGTGTTAATATTTAAAACAAGGTCTGGCACAATATAAGCCTTAAATGTGTGTTTAATTCATAAAGGAATTAGATATCAGAAGGTTCAACATTATGCTTCTTATTAAATATGTTCCTACCTTTAAACACTATGGAACATATGGCTCATTCTTACATGTAAAGTTCCTGAAATCAGTCTTAACTGCCCTCTTTCTATATATGATATGATGTACTAAGTTCTAGTAACAGATTCCCTGGCTCTGTCACTTGTTATTTGTATGATTTTAGGAAATCCTAAAGCCTGCCTCAGTCTCCTCATCCTGTACAATGGGTTTTATAATAGAAACTACATCGAAGTGCTGTTTTGAGGCTTAATGACATAATCTGGACAATGTGTTTAGAACAGTGCCTAGCATATAAAAGCTATCAGTAAATGGGTTTTTTTATTATTATTTTGCAGAAATGTAAAACAAAGCTTGCAGCTCTTTTCAGTAAACTGTCAAATAGTGCATTTGAATAAAGAAAAAAATCCCATATTCGTTTTTACAGATATGAAACTAAAGCTCAAAGAGATATTGTTCTAAATTTATACAGGGTGCCATCACTAAGCCTTCCTAAAATAGAAATTTATGGTAAGGGTTATTTCTCTTGAATAGCGTGGAGAATTCATCTGGCCAGCTTTCTTGTTAGAGAAATTTGCAAATAAAAGAGTTCATTGATAGGATATCTCATTGGATTATATTTTATCTATAAAAATGCTATGGGAAGGGAAACCAGAAAAAAATAATAGCAGTGGAGAGGGAGGGTGTTGAATATGCATGATTGGCTTTCAAGATAGCAGCTTGTTTTATGGATGAGGGTGCAGCCTCCTATTCTAACAGGCATGAAGTTCAGACTTGCTTTTTAGTCTTTCAGTATCCACAGAGTGAACCATCTGAGATGATGAAGCTGCTGATACACTAAGTTTGGACTTTTGAGCTATGAGGCTCCTTGTTTGAATGGCCAAGAGAAAGATGAGCCTTTGATGTAAAAATACCTTTTCCATTTTCTACAACCAATGCTAGTCTGTATTCCAAATGTCAGAATACCGATAGTTGATGTACTGAGCACTTAAAATGTTCCAGGTGCTATTGTGAGAGCCTCACAAATATTACCTCACTCTTCCCTGAAACAACTGTAAGATATTGGTACAATTATTATCACTTTTACTAATGAGAATGTTGAGACATAGGAAGGGTAAGTAACTTTTCACACAGCCAGTAAATGAGAGTGCCAGGGTAAGAACCACGGCCAGATGACTCCAGAAGCACGCTAGTATTCTGCTTCCCATTGGCAGAATGGTTCTAGAGGAGGAGGTTTGGAGAAAGAAGGGAGGTGTGGGTAGAGTGAAAGGAACAGAAAAAGATGGGAGTGTTGAGATGCAGCAATTAGACCCCCCAATTCTTGTCGTTGAGAGCAGACAGCTCCCTGGAAGGCTTCGTTTTCTCCACTGGTTGTGCAGAGATGCCACGAAACTGGGCTCCAGGTTCCTGGAAACCACTTAACTAAGCAACTGAGGTGTATGCTTTCTGCTTGAAAGTATCATTCTTTGGTAAGTTCATTCACACCAGTGAAAACCCAGGCAACACCACACCTCCCGTCTTTGCTTGCCATGTACCCAGATGCCTCTCCCCACCTTGGCCAGACCTTGCCTAGTTAAAGCCACCTCTTTGGTTGTTTGCATTATAACCTATCTTTTAAAAAATGCTTTGCATTAAAGTCCATCTTAGTTAAAACTGCCTAATTGCTTCACTTCACCAAAGTAATAGAAAATCAAAGCATTGATTCATTAATGCATTTGACAAACGTTTACTGAGTACCCACTTTGTGGTATCATTTTTAATGAGCCTGTGCTACTCCATGCCCCCTTCCCTAGCTCTCTGCTAGAGGAGATCAACTATTATTCACAAATTACTGGGTAGCATTTGGTGATTGAGATTGGAAAAAAAAATCTGTCCAAATAAATGTCTTCGTGATTTATTTATTCCATGATCATATTATCTATCTGATATCAAACTATAGTATTGGGAAGTGACCAAAATTCTCAAATTTTGAGTTGTCTTGACTCTACTTCTGCGTTTCTTTTTTTTTTATATTTGTTTTTGAGAGAGACAGAGAGAGAGAGAGAGAGAGACCAAGAGAGAGAGACAGCATCCAAAACAGGCTCCAGGTTCCAAGCTGTCAGCACAGAGCCCAATGTGGGGCTCAAACTCATGAACTGCTGAGATCATGACCTGAGCCGAAGTCTTAACCAATTGAGCCACCCAGGCACCCCTACTTCTATGTTCCAATTTTATGAAACTTTATTTTTTTTATTTCACTGTTACAAAAAAAGATACCTTACAGATTTTTGAAAAGTGATAAAGAAACCTTAGAAACGTATTCTAAATGCCCTGTGGATAGATATTTTAATAGAAGTTTAAAAATATTTTATCGTTATCCCAGAGCTATGGATCATTGCCTGCCCCTCCTCCCACCTTCCTTTCTACTGAAATTTTCTCCCCTCTTGCTAAACCAACAAGAAAATGACCTCGTGTCCTCCCACCTCAGTTGTGGTTGACTGCGTGAGAGAATATATGACTTAAGAATACTGTTCCCTGAGATCTATAGCCTCATGTGAAAAGATGAACATGTTCAAGCATTTTTCTCTGTTGTGAGTATGGAACTGGAAAACTAGGGAGACTGAGCCATGTGGCCCCATGGGCAGCAGTGAAAAGGACATGTGGAGGGCTGCTGTGATGTAGCGTGGCCAGATGCCCTAAGTTAGGAGAGGTGAGGAAGCCATCTGGACACCTTGGAGGACATAGGTGTTTTCTCATCTTTTAGATGAAACTGTAGCTCAGAGAGCTTTAGTTTAGTTATCCAAATGTGAAGAGCTATTAAAGGGCCACTGTACTCCCAGCTTTCTCACACTCCTTCTCTTCATATAAAAGTTAACACAGGGGCACCTGGGTGGCTCAGTTGGTTAAGCGTCCGACTTCGGTTCAGGTCATGATCTCGCAGTTTGTGAGTTTGAGCCCCGTGTCAGGCTCTGTGCTGACAGCTCAGAGCCTGGAGCCTGCTTTGGATTCTGTGTCTCCTCCTGTCTCTGCCCCTCCCATGCTCATACTCTGTCTCTCTTTCTGTCTCTCAATAATAAATAAACATTAAAAAAAATTTTTAAGTTAAGACAAACCTCCCAAAATGACCTTGGGTAGTACCAATGAAATTAAATTCCAGAAGAGTCTCCATTTCTCATGACTGACGATTTCTCTTTCTCTCAGAATACTTAGAGGCCATATACACATATTTTTATGGGTTATCTAATTTGTATTTTTACAAATAGTACTTTTAAAATTCCCAACCTAGTAAGATGAAAGTTTAATGCTATATTCTCTTTACTTCACTATTAGTAAGACTATCCATTTCTCACCCCATTTTTACTGGTAACACTGGTAACACTGATCTCTACAGCCTGCTTTTTGCCTACAATTCCAGTGAGTACAAATCCTTCTATTGAATGAAGGAGGCACAAAAAGAGGAGGAAGAGAGGTCCTCTCTGCTCTGCAGCTTTTGGGGGAGAGAAGATTTCTGTGCTGTAGAAAGTAGTCAAATAATCTAATTTGATAAAGCATTGGAAACATTCATTAGACTCTCAGTCTTATCTTTCTGTGCAATAAGGAGATTTCTTTGAATATTCATAGTGATTGCCAACTTGTTTCCTGCTAATATATATCCGCCCGTGGAAGCAAAATTGAAACAGAGGCACTTATACGATTCCAAGGACTTTAAGAATAGTGCCATGTCCTATGAAAATAGCCTTCAAAAAGAAACCCGGAATACAGGTTTTTTTTTTTTTTGTTGTTGTTGTTTTTGTTTTTTTTTACAACTGTTATTTCTCTATTTATTTTTCCCTGGTAATACTGTTAAAATTGACATCTCTATAGTCCAAAAAAAGAAAAAAAAATTATAAGATGCTTTTCTCAAATCAGTGGTCCTTTCTTCCTTGTATGGATGGTGGGGTGGGGGGAGTATGTATGACTGCTGGTTTCCATCACTTAAAAATTATTAGCAGTTTTATTTAAATTAGCAGTTGTAAGATATACACTTACTAACTCAAATAACTCAAATGACCTTTCTGAAATTGATGTGACTCGTTTCACCAGCTTGAGGAAAATCATCCCTCTATACTCTTCATCCTCACATGCTTTATTTGGAAAGAATTCCACTGTGTTTTTTTCTGCCCTTCCCAACTGTCCAAGACTGTTTGGACCAAAGCTTCCGTCCTTCCATACACCAGGCAGAGAATGAGGTGGGGAGTCCAATCGGCCTGTTAGCTGCCTGTTGCTTCAGATGGTATTGCTGAGTCCTGCTGTTGGCTGTTGCACAGCCTGATGGACTCATGTCCATTCCTTTGGTGATGCCCTTCCTGGCATAGATCCTTGCAAAGGCTGATGTCCCACTCCAAGGTTATGTTGACATGTTTGGCTATGTTCCATTTTCCCTGACACTGTGCCACAGTGGATCCAGAGGGGCTCCACACTGAAGCCTACTCTATACTGGGGTCAGTTCCCACACTTTACCTTTTGGGTGAGCCTGGACTACTCGCCTAGAATACCTATTCCCTGTGATTCAACTTTGGAGTTCCTGACAAATTTTCTGCCAATGGACTACTGTCGAAGCTATCATGATCTAGCCAGGTCATGTGGGGCTTCAAGTATCTTCTCTCCCAGGGGTCTTGGGATCCTTAGAAAAGTGGTCATCCTCTTTTCCTGAGTGCTGCATACAAAGGGGTCTTTACCCACAGGATTCTGTCATATTGGACAGAATCTTCGACCTGTCTGCAAGCCTACCTTTATTTGTATCACTAGAGCAGTTACCTTTCCAGATAGCTCATTTAACAAAACAGTCTGCTCCTGGATAAATTGTGCCGTAATTTTGGACCCAGAGGCAGCTGCCATAACTTAAAATTTTTCCTCATCTGAGACTGCAAACACCTATGCAAGGCCCTGTGCTGCCAATAATAGGGCAACAAAGGAAGGATTTGAAGGTATGCCAAAGAAGGTATGAGTTTCTGAATCTATGTGTATTCATGTTGAGGAGAAATCCCTGTGTGTACTCCAAAACAAATTGGACTATTGTCTGAAAAATGTAGGGAGGAAAAAGCCTTTTTCTCTACACTCTCATGTTCAGTGTCTGGGAGCCTGCAGATTAAACTGACAAAACACACACTAGCAAGAGAAAAAAAAAAAACAAAACAGAGTTTATTCCTAAGTGCAACATGAGGATGCCCAGTGATGAGTGACTCAAAGGGGTGGTTAGACTTTGGGGCTTATATACCATCTTAAATGGTGAAGGGGAAGGGGAAAAAGGCAGTGGAAAAGGAAATGACTTCTTAGAAGGAGGATAAGCTGGGGAAAGGGCATTGGTGGAAGACAAATGGCTTTTTGGACAGATAAATGGGCTTCTAGGAGAGTAGACGGGGGATAGGAGAGCCTGAAGTCTTAAGTCTGTTGGAATGTAATGCCTACTTCTTGAGTTCTAGTCTCCAAGAAGATTAGAGTTGTCCCCATGGAAGGGATTTATTATTGAGAATTGAAGTCTTTTGGGATACCCTGCTTTTAGGAAGATGAGGTATTTCAGGAACTCACATGCTTTCATCTCAAAATAATGTTTATGCTACAGTGACATATTTTGGGTGTCATGTCCTGATCCCCTTCAAGAAGGACTAAATCATTTGAACATTATAAAGAATAACAAACTTTTAAAATATACAGAGGATAGTTTTCTGTTCTTTTTGAAGAAAAGTTTGATTCACTTTAAGAAAGTTTAATTTAAAAAATAACCCACGTATCTCCTAATCTCCCTAGAAGGCCAACCATAATTAACTTTAACACTAAATATATATTCAGTCCAATGGATCTTGGACAAAGGAGCTTTGTGACTTTGGAATCTCCTTTACTGAGAAACTGCAGCCAGTAGAAGGAATAAATTCTTATGCTACTGGACCTTGCCTGGTGTCTCTTGTTGGTCAATTCCATGCTACCTCATGGCATCGTAAGGAAGAGGGTGCTAGTGTTCCACGTGGCACATTGGTATAGGGAATGAAAATGCAGTCAACACGATAAAAGCTTTGTTTCTTGCTTGTGATTTTCCTACTTTTTGATGGTTAGTATATAGTTACTAACACCTAACAAAATTCTTTCCTGCTTGACAAATTTTTTTTCTACTCGATGGCTTATTAGATTGGTTTGGTCTCTACTGAGGACTGGATGTACAGTATGTACATATATACATACATACATTTAACCTGAAAGATAAAATATAGGGAAAGTATTTTCAAGTTAATTGTGTGCCTGTGGGCCTGGAAAAGACGAAAGATGAGTTGACTAAACCCTAATGAAGTGGAAAATGTTTGTATTTTGTTTCAATAACTATGAGCCTGGGAGCCCATGGGGACCCGTGGTTTTTATTCTTTGCTACAGCACGTTCTCAACAATGGCTTTGGAATAGTCTCTTTGTTCTGTGGCCAATGAGGTTTTGCCACTGGTGGCAGATGGCAATTTATTTTTGAATTGGACTGGACAGGGATACTTTTTTTTTTTTTCTTGGCTATGGTGATGATTTCAGGAAGATGGGCCTCAGTAGAATGTTAATTCTGGCAGGTTAGATTTTTCATGTAATCCTAATTGGAAGAATCAGGAAAAATGACTGTAAGTTGGCCAATAAATACTTCCCACAGGGGAAAGATCTACTTGGAATTGTTGCTAATGATGTCAAGCCTCTTCTGTAGCTGATGACTATTATAAATTCCGACTTCTCTCTTGTGCCTTATCCTGGTAGATACGCTTTGAAGACCCTTCTCCCTGTGCTACTAGAAGGCCCCTAAACATTCTTGCATAGCTGCTATTTCATATTTATGTTTCCTTGATGACTCTCCTGAGCCAATAACAGCATCTGCTCCCACAGTTTGCTGGGCATTAAAGCAAGAGTCCTCTGTACTCTATGATCTATGACGGACGCTTCTTATCAACTGCATTTTAATCAGGTTCCCTCTTCCCTACCTTTAAGTAGAGGTGTTTCATGCATCATGACATTGACAGATAGATGCCCTCCTCAGCTTTGTTCATAAATTCACAAGAAAATTAGTTTACTGTTATGAAATAATGCACTACGTTTTCCTTGTTCAGATTTGTTTCTATCAAAAGAGGAAGATTTGTCATTTGCCTGAGAAGGACTGAATTGGTTCTGGTCTTTGTTAGAACACTGAATGACACTTTGGCAGTGCCTCCGTGTGTGTGCTTATTCAATTTCAGATAAGAAGACACTTATCTGTTATGTAGCTTAGGCCACATAAAAAAGTTTTAGATAAAACAATTCTGTAGATCCAGGCTGTGCTTTGAAACAATCATTCATTTTATAGGGATTTTATTTCTGAGGTGACATTCATAACCTCGTATTAAATGACTTCTTATAAAGTTATTTCACAGCACTGAAGAAAGAAATCAGAGAAAGACATGATTTAAATATATGCATTTACCCAAATCTTTTGCTAATCCAAGGGCCATGGTATGGGTATTGCTGTGGAGTCTTATATATAATGAAGGAATCTTAACATATTCAACTTAGAAATTATTTTGGGGTAGTGTTGTAGATTGAATATTTGTATCTCCCCTCCCCCAATTCATATGTTAAAATCTTAACCTCCAATGTGATGGTTTGAAGAGGTAGGGCTTTTGGGAAGTAATTAGGTCAGAAGGGTAGAGCCCTCAGAATGGCGTTAGTGTCCTCTAAAAGGGATTTCAGAGTGGCTTCTTTCGCCCTCTAGCTGCTATGGGAGGGTATAACAAGACAGGAGCCCCAACCCGGAAGAGGTCTCTCTCCAGATCCCGACCATGCTGGCACCCTGATCTCAGACTTCTAGCCTTCAGAACTGAAAAATAAATTTCTGTTGGCTATAAGCTATCCAGTCTATGGTTCTTTGGTAAGCAGCCTGAACCGACTAGGGCAAGTGGTGTCTCTGGTTTCTGCAGAACAGTAGTTTAGAGAATGGTCAGTAGATTTAAAGAAAAAACATGGTAAAGAGAAAACATGGTCCAAGAGATTTATGAAGCAGGTTAAAAAAATGTAAAATTTTCTTTATTATAATATTTCACATCTCCTTTAAAATGTTAATGTTGGTTAGATTATCTCCAAGAGATAATTATGTTATATTGTGCTTCCTAAGGTTATTTGACCACAAATTTAGTTTTTCCCCAATGTGTCATTCTGTGGGTCTCATGTTTAATCAAACACACACGGAAAAGTGCTAGTAGAGTGTGGCTCCTTAGTAATTTAGTGGAAGAAAATGGGATCCAGAAGAGAGAACTGACATTCCTAAGATTACCCAGATGGTGAAGTGCTGTCTCAAAGCTAGAACCAAGCTCCCCATGTCTTTGTTCTTTCCATGATTCCATACTGCCTCCACCTGGTTATGTTTTCCTATGTGACTACCACTAGTAGAGTAGGTCCTATATCCTCCTTTTTTCATGGCATGCTTTTTGCAATATACATTTAAAAAATAAACTATTTTTTAGAGCAGTTTTAGGTTCATAGCAAAATTGAGCAGATGGTACGGAGATTTCCCTTAAGTCCTCTTGCCCGAAACATGCATAACCTCCCCCGTTATCAGTATCCACCACCCGAGTGGTACATTTGTTACAATGGATGAACCTATGTTAACGCATCATCATTACCCAAGGTGCAGTGTTCACATTGGGATTCACTCTTGGTGTTTGTTGTACATCCCATGAGTTTTGATAAATGTATAAGGACATGTATCCATCATTACAGTATCACACAGTGCAGTTTCCCTGCCCCAAAAATCCTCTGTGCTCCTCTCATTCATCCTTTCTTCCCCCCAGCCTTGACAGTCACTGGTCTTTTACTGTCTCCATAGTTATGCCATTTCCCAGATTGTCACATAGTTGGAATCATATGGTATGTAGTTGTAGGGGAAGAAAAACTTAGTTTTTTCCCCTCTGCCCTCCTAGGTTCTCTAGCTGGGTCGTATAAATGAGACTGACAAAAGGTAAATTAGCAAGAAAGAAACAAGAAAAAAGTATATGTATTGATATACGTATCGTGCATTCACATGGGAATACTCAAGAGGTGAGTAATTCAAAGGGATGATTAGAACTTGGCTTATACAGCATCTTAACAAAAGAACAATACATTTTTAGAGAAGTGACCAGACAAAGGAAGAAGACTTTGAGTTTTTAGTTCTAGGGTGGCAAATTGTGGGAGGGTAAATGTATGGGGAAATCAACAGAAGATAAAGGCTAGTTTCAGCAAGGTTTGTTGTATGGATTCCTCTGGTGCCATCTACAGTTGTCTCTGGTGATTAACTTCTGTCCTTCCCCGTAGGGAGGAGTGAGGGCATCTTTACAAATTTAAGTCCTATTTTAAGCACATAAGGAAAGGGCAGAGAGCTTTTCTTGAATCTGCTTCCACTTAATTTCTTTTAGCTCAAAATAATCCTCAGGCCAAAGTGGCATGTTACGGGATGGCATATTCTGGTACCCTTCATAGCTTTTCAGACTGGCTTCTTACACTTAGTAATATGCTTTTAATACTCTTCCACGTCTTTTCATGGCTTGATAGCTCATCTCTTTTTGGCTCTGAATAATATTTCATTATCTGGATGTACCACAGTTTTTTAAATCTATTTTCACCTGCTGAAGGACATCTTGGTTGCTTCCAGTATTTGTGCAATTATTGGCACACATTTGTGTGCAGGTTTTTGTGTGGAGGTAAGTTTTCAGCCCATTTGAGTAAATGCCAAGGAATACAACTGCTGGGTTGTATGGGAAGAGTATGTTTAATTTTGTGAGAAGCTGTCAACTGTCTTCCAAAGTGGCTGTACCACTTTGCATTTCCACCAGTAAAGAATGACGGTCCTTCTTGTTCCACATCCTCGTTAGCATTTGGTGTTGTCAGTGTTCTGGATTTATCTAATAGGTGTGTAATCCCTATATAATTATTAAGGTTTATTTTTTCTAATATGGTTTTAACATTTAAATAAAATAGAAGGTTTTTAAGGAAAAAAATCAACCTATTGTAGTCACTTCTTCCCAATCCCCAGGCTTGTTTCCCAGAGGTAAACTTCTAACTCTTGCCTTTATCTTTTGGTATCTGCCTCCATATTTTAAAATAACATTGTATTGTCTTAATTTGTTAATTCTATACATTATCTCTTCATTTTCTATTATGAGGGATGAGGATTTGACACTTTGCTACTATGCTTTTCCTCAGCCTAATTTTATTGCTCACTTTCCTGACTTGTGTTTATTTTTCATACACTGTTTTTTGTTTATCCTGAAGCTAACAATTGCATGGCTTTTTCATTTGCTTTGTTTTATATGTACAAATATATTAAAATATTTATATGAATATATTTATATACATATGAATAATATATATACACAAACATACATATGAATAAGCAGAAAGAGAAAAGGAGAGAGAAGGGAGAGAGAGAGAGAACTTCTCAGTATAATTTTGCACATACAACCTAATCAGAACCTCTTTTTCTTTGGAGACCTTCCTTGGGCCCACAGATTTTCAGTCTCTATCTCTAGGCTCCTTGCAGTCATCTTCTGGGAATATTCTTTGTGACCCTTTTAGATTCATTTCATGGATACTTTGTTTCTTGGCTTACTTATTACTTTGGTGAAGAACGTTCTCCAGCATGTCAAATATCTTAAATTTACTCTTGTGTTTGATTAATATTTTGGCTAAGTATAGAAATCTAGGTTGAAGGTAATTTTCCCGCAGAATTTTAAAAACATTCCTTCCAAATTACACTGTTTTTGAGAAGGCTAATTTACTCATTCTAGTGTACTTTTAAGAGTGACCTTTTATATGTTTTGTTCTTTCCGAAGACTTTTATAATCTTCTCTTTAACCTTGGTGTTCTGCAATTTCACAATAGTATGCTTTGACTATGAGTCTTTTCTCATTTTCTAATCTGGCTCTTGGTAGCCTTTTCCAATCCCTGGATTCATGTTCTTCATGATTGACAATGTTCTCTCATCTTTCTTTGTGTATTTGTTTAATGGTGGTAAAAGACACATAAAATTTACCATCTTAACCATTTAAAAAAATTTTTTTAATGTTTGTTCATTTTTGAGAGACAGGGAAAGACAGAGTGTGAGTAGGGAAGGGGCAGAGAGAAAGGGAGACACAGAATCTGAAGCAGCCTCCAGGCTCTCAGCTGTCAGCCTAGAGCCTGATGCGGGGCTCGGACTCATGACCTGTGAGACCATGATCTGAGCTGAAGTCAGATGCTTAACTGACTGAGCCTCCCCATACCATCTTAACCATTTTTAAGTGTACTGTTTAGGACTTCAACTGATTAGATGGGGCCCACCTACATTATGGAGGGTAATCTGCTTTATTCAAAGTCTACTGATTTAATTGTTAATCTTGTCAAAAAAATGCCTTCACAGCAACATCTAAACTGATGTTTGACCAGATATCTGGGTACCCTGCCTAGCTAAGTGGACATATGAAATTAATTAATCATTACTGTCATATAAGTAGAATCATGCAGTATTTGTCCTTTTTTGACTGGCTTATTTTACTTAGCATAATGTTATCAAGGTTCTTCCATGTTGTAGCTTGTGTCAGAATCTCCTTCCTTCTTAAGGCTCAATTATATATTCCCTTGTATGTACATGCCACTTTTTATCTGTTCATCTTTCTATGGACATTTGGGCTGCTTCCACTTGTTGGCTATTGAAAGTAATGCTGCCATGGACCTGGATGTACAAATATCTTTTCAAGTCCATGCTGTCAACGCTTTGGGAGTATTTACCCAGAAGTGGGATTTCTGAATCACATGGCTGTTACTTGTTTTTCATTAAAAAAAAAACGTTTTTTTTTTACATTTATTTATTTTTGAGAGACAGAGACAGAGCATGAGTGGGGGACGGATAGAGAAAGAGAGAGACACAGAATCTGAAGCATGCTCTAGGCTCTGAGCTGTCAGCACAGAGCCTGATGTGGGGTTCGAACCCACGATCTGTGAGATCATGAGTTGAATTGGACACCCAACTGACTGAGCCACCCAGGCACCCCTGTTTTTCATTTTGAAATCCTATTAGTTGGATCTTAAAATTCTTAGATTGATTCTCTAATTTCCTTACCTTTTTTCTTCTCCCATTTGACTTTCCTTTTTATTCTACTTTTTGGAAGTTTTCCTTTACAAGTTTTTAACTCGTTTCCCATTCTTTTTCTTTCCTTCCTCCCTTTCTTCCTTTCTTCTCTCCCTCCCTCCCTCTCTCTTTCTCTTACCACACTCCCTGTCTTTCCTTCTTGAACCTCAGCTATTATGTTGAACAAGCACTGCTTTAGAGTCAAATCATGGAGCAATTTATTTTTGTCCACTACTCTTCTTTTGTTGTTTTGTGGTGCTGGCTGGTTCTTTGTTTGCCCTTGAATGACATTTAATGCCATAACTTCCCTCACATTTTCAGATACCAAAGATGCTTTCAAGTTGCATGTTATTGTGGTAGAGGTGGATAGAGTCCCTCCCTGAAGGAAGTGGTGGAAGCGTTCTGAGAACAAATGAAGGCAGCGTGGCCCAATCAACTCCTATACACGTATGCATAGCTCTGACACGACTCTGTAACTTGGACTGTGTCTGGTCAGACTCTATGTGTCACTGTATATGGGAAACAAAGAAGTAGAAATTGCATAACAGGCTATACACTGCTGTGCTCGGGGCTCAGCCTTTTGGGTCTTAGCCTGATGAGCCTGTGCTGGCACGAATAAAGCTGCTTCTTGGAAAGAAAGGCCTCGGTGTCTTGTTGCTCTGTGCGAGAATCCTGCTATAGTATGGTTAAATGCTTAATCTTTTTTTTTTTAATGTTTATTTATTTTTGAGAGAGAGGGGGCACAGGGGAGAGGCAGAGAGATAGAGACGAGGATCTGAAGCAGGCTCTGTGCTGACAGGAGGGAATGTGACACAGGGTTCAAACCAACGAACCATGAGGTCATGACCCAAGCTGAAGTTGGACCCCTAACCAACTGAGCCACTCCGGTGCCCTGATGCTTAATCTTGACTTAAAGTTAAATCTTACTTTCTCCAGCTGAAGATGCAAAGTGTGGAGTCAGAAAAGGGAGAGTACTGCAGACTTCTTTTCTCTTTATACCTGGCACTTTTATTGCTTCTGTGCCGTCATTCTAATCACACATCCTGATCTCTGTCCCCTCCAGTGTAGGAATCCTGCGAACAGAAGGCATAGGAAACAGAGACGTATCTCTAGTGACAATAGGGTCAAGGTATGTGGTTTCTTATAGGTAATATTTTCCTATATGATTTGATACATAGTCATTATTTTCTTAACTATATTTTTTTACAACCTCATTAACAGATACAAAATGTTAGTATTTGATGCAGGGATAATAAATCATTTCAGTTATGTTGAAACACCTTCTGAGAGTCCTTCCACGGTACCCACCTGTCTCTAGCAGAGTTGACCTAATCTGCATCCTACACCACTGCTTGTGCCTGCTTCTGTTTTGCTCCTAACAGACTATATTAGAATCATCCGTTTGCCTGTCTGTTTCCCTCCAAGACAATAAGCTCCTTGAGGGGCCTCATTATTTCTCAAGTGCCTGGAGTATAGTGTTATTCAATACATTTCTATCAGATTGAACAGACAAAATTCAAATAGTAAAAGATCAAAGATTCAGCAAAAGAATTCCCCAAAGTGAGAGCTGATTCCAGAAGAGAGGCTATTTGTCTATTTGGGAGGAAACATCTCCCATCCCCTATTATAACCTCTGGTCCGATCCTTTCCTCCTGCTTTAGTGACTAAGAGGGTGATAACATTTTTCTTTGGAACATTTTTCTCCTAATAATGAAACTTTGGTTACCATGATCGTGTTCAGATACCTAAAGGATTTCTGGAAACTGACCTCTGGATACCCAGGGAATTAACACATTCTGAAAAAAAAAATTAGTCGGAAAAAAAAAATAATGAGATAGGCTTGTTTGTAAATATTTGGTTCACCTTTCTGAGAGACATATCTTTAAGCTATAAAAGTGTACAGTATGTTTTATGGGTTTTATCTTCCTTTCTAGCTCTATAAAATCAGAGTTTTATTGGTGTGAGCCCTCTGTGTGAAATAAATGATAGATAAGCAGATGATCATTTTATTTCGTGGTTGAGACAAAATGTGCTCAGCTTTATTGCACCTAATCCCCCACTGAAAGAAGTTTTAATGTGCATAGTAGTTAATTCTGTTTGGCAGATATGAGCTGTAAACATGTTTTCATCTGCTTTCTCCCCTTATTAAATTAGAAATTTTCAGTGTTTATAGGTTTTTACTTCTCTTTTGGGGCATTTGGAAATAACTTTTTATATCTATTTTTCAGATGCATTGGTGATGTCCCAGAGTGACCTGGGGTATAATTAGTTTCAGCATATTAGTACCATTGGCATAAATGGCATTTTTGGTTTAGAATCCAAAGATAAGCCATCTCCATCATTGTCAAAGCCGTGTTTCCTGATCACCCCAACTAGAAAATAGCTCTTCCAACTTGGTACTAATCTATGACTCTTTGTCTACACTTAGTACATAAAATACCTTTTGCCTTTTACGTGGCTGATTCCCACCCTCTTTATCTTTTCTACCCCTGAAGGTGGCACTGCCTTAATCTTGACCAGAACGGGGCAGAAGATTGATCTTATTTTTCATACCAAGTCTGATAGGTTATTTTTGGTTTTGTGGCACATTGAGCCTAGAAGGTGATGAGGTCACATCCAGACTCAATATGATGCGGTGCTACCATGTGATAGAGATAGAGATGCCTGCCCAGGTTCGGTTGTGGGGGCGCAGTTACAGCTCACATTATTAGATTGCATTAAGTGTGGGAGGGAGGGAGTTGGAGACCACCCCTGAATTCATGAGTTGTGGGACAGATGACATATTACAGGAGCACCATGAGTCCAAAGGGTACCCATTAGGAACGTATCCTTTATCTCTCCCTTCTGAATTCTCTAAGCCACTTCCCCAGTCAAAGCATTCACTCAGAGTGAAAAAACGTACAGTCATGCCAGAAAACCTTAAGTCAAAAATGCTCTAGAGGAAAAGAGGCTCCCATTCAGTAGGATATCTTATGGCAAGAGCCTCCACTCCATCCCAGACCACTTCATGAAGTGGACAGTCCAGTGGATACAGGCTACCAAAACGCCTAGCCCTGGCTTGCAGGCGTTTGTGCCTGAAAGAGTGAGAGGGAGAGGAGACAGGGAGACAGAGACAGCGAGGTAGAGATGCTTTGCAGAAGCAGGAGGACTCATTTAAAGTGACAATCTCAACTTGTGAGTTTTTTCTTTGTTTCACTTTTCATTTTGATGTCTTAGGGAAGCATTGGTCACTTATTGAACATCTGTCTGAGGGAGAAATCCAACTCAGGTTTGACCTGTCTCTTCTAGTTTTACAAACTTGCCCACAGGCAGACAAACCTAGTATACATGCTGGCTCATGACCCCATCTTTCATCATTTTGTACTTCAGTGAATAGCTTGTAGTTTTCCATTCTTTTCTTGGTCGTTGGGCTTTTGCCCATTCTGCCCCCTTTTTCTAGAATGCCCTCTCTCCTGCCTGTTCGAGCCACTCCTTCCTGGGTCCACCCAGTCTGCTACATCTCTGCTAGCATGTGAAAACTTAGCTCAGGCATTGCCACACCCAGGATGTCTTCCTTGGTTCACACTGTGGCACATGTTGTTTGCTTCCACACACCCTCCCTTCTTTCCATTGAGCAACACCCTGATTACTTTTAGCATCAGGGGTGGCTGGGCTTCTTCTTGGACCCAGGGGTTGAATCTTTACTGGTAAGCTAATAGTAATAATTCTGTTTCTCTTACCAGTAACTGTTTTAGGAACAATCAGATGGTGCAATTCTGAGTACCAACACATAAAGGGAAAGTCTGGAGCTCTGGGAAAATGTATCCTGCTCTTAAAAAGCAAGATAAAGGGACATTCTCTCTTCTAGTATGTTGCTCGTGAGGAAGTGACATGCGGAGCTGTGGCAGCCATCTTGTGATCATGAGGGGACAAACCTGAGGGCAGAGGCCAATACTTTGAGAATGGGAGAACAGAAAGATGGAAACAATTAGAATCTTGAAAATGCCCCTGAGATGCCGACTCAACCACCCTGGTACTGTCCTCCTGCCAGACTCTTTGACACAGAAAATAATATATCCTCTTATTGTTTAACCCAGTTTAAATTTTTTTTTAATGTTTATTTTTTATTTTCTTAAAAAAATTTTTTTTTAATGTTTATTTTTGAGATGGGGAGGGGGAGAGAGAAAGAGAGTGCAAGTGGGGGAGGGGCAGAGAGACAGGGAGACACAGAATCCAAAGCAGACTTCAGGCTCTGAGCTGTCAGCACAGAGCCCAGTGTGGGGCTGGAACCCACAAACCGCAAGAACATGACCTGAGCTGAAGTCAGACGCTCAATAGACTGAGCCACCCAGGTGCCCCAATGTTTATTTATTTATTTTTTTTGTGAGAGAGAGGGGGAGAAAGCATGAGTGAGGGAGGGGCAGAGAGAGAGGGAGACACAGAATCCAAAACAGGTTCCAGGCTTTGAGCTGTCAGCACAGAGCCTGACTTGGGGCTTAAACTTGTCAACTGTGAGATCATGACCTGAGCCGATGTTGCATGCTTAACTGACTGAGCCACCCAGGTGCCCCATTTGTTTAACCCAGTTTAAATTGAGTTTTCTATTACTCATACCTAACATCTTCTTTACTGATACCCACCTTACCCCTTATCTATATTTCCTTTAGAATCTTGTGCATTTTTCTATCATGCTTTCACTTCTAAAAATAACTTTATTGAGGTATGATTTACATATCATAAAGGTCAGCCGCTTAAAGTATGCAATTCAATGGTTTTTTAATATATTTGCTGTGTTTCATAGCTATCACCACTGTCTAATTTTAGAACATTTTATCACCTCCTGAAAAGGAACTCTATGTCCCATTAGAAGTCTTACCCCTCACCCCACCAGCTCTAGGCAACCATTACTCTACTTTCTGTCTCCTATGGATTTGCCTATGCTGGACATTTCATATAACTGCAATCAAATTATATATCTTTTGTGATGTCTTCTTTTGCTTAGCATAGTCTTTTCAAGTTTCATACATCTTATAGCATGCATTTATTCATTTACCGCATTTTGTTTATCCATTCACCAGTTGATGGACATGAGAGTTATTTCACAACTTTTGCGTTGTTGGGGCAATAGTCTGATCTTGGTTTGCTTCTCCCGACATGGAGCTTCAGCCCTTTGAGTGGGTGAGGGCAATGGGGCCCCAGTATTCTTAGCCTACTGTGCTTGGGTAGAGCCTTCCCCCTGTGAGTGTGGGTGGAGGAAGGTAGTCCTCAACCCCTCAGCTGCACTTACCTAGAATTGAGCCTCTGCTGCAGGGAGCTGGGGTTGGGGGTAAACAGTGCTGGCAGCAGGGTCTTCCTGAAGAGGTACCCTATCCTGATTAGGAACTGGGGAGACAGGGAGCCCTATATTCACCAAGCCATATTCACCCGGAGTGGAATTTTCTCATGCTGAGTTGGGGGATCAAGGAGGGAGTGTAACCGGGGCCCAAGGATGTAAGAGCACCTGTCTCCCGGGGTCCCCAAAAGACCAGGTTCAGCCACTTGCCACTAATGAAATCCACAGGCAGAGAGAGGAGCAGTGGTGAAACAAGAAAGGCATTTATTTCAGTGAGGCCAACACCGGGAAGACAGCTGTCTCCAAATTGCTGAAAATACTTCTAGATTTATATAAGGAGAACATGGGACAAAGTCAGTGGGTACATGCAGTTGGGCAGTAAAGGTCAGGTCCATCACTATCATGGGGCCAGTCACCAGAGGTCTTGCTGGTATCAGGGCAGTTGTTGTTGCCTGAGGGGGTAGGTTCTGATCCTCCTGGTCTTTTGCCTGGGTTAAGAGATAAGCTGGAAAGAGGAATGAAAACAGAAAGTACAGTCTGAGTTCAAAGTGGAGGTCATTAATCGATCCAATTGAAGGAGGAGTGCAGAAACTGGGAGCACAGTGAAGCAAGGCTTTAATCAACATTCTTGCAAGGGTGGGTGTCTGACGGACAGGGGCGGTTACAGCAGACAATTTATATCCTAGTGTGCAAGTCCCTCCCCTGGTTCCTCATTGGCAGAGTACTAAAGAGGTTACAGTTTTACCCGGATGTCACTTATGCCCATGTAAGGCAAAAAGTAGTCTGATTGGGATAAATGTACATTCCCTGAGGTGATGAAGAGGTCTTTAGTCCCTCCTCCCTGTTCTTTGGAACATGCTCATTGCAAAGCTCCTGAAAATAAGCCTGCGAAACAGAGAGGGGAAGAAGAGCAAGAAGTGAAGTGTCTAAGGGTTGGGATCCCATTGTGGAGGAGGGGAGGGCTTCCTACATATTTCCAATAGGTTGTAAACCTATTGTTAATTACACAGCACAGCTTTCATTTGGTATTTCTGAAAAATAAATTGTCTCCCTTCTCACAGTTAAGGTGACAGCTGGGTCCTCTTTTAGGAGCAAGTCAGGGTTTAAGTGCCAGGGATGCTCACCGTTCTTGTGAGGATTTAGTAGATTTTTGAGTAAACCTTTCTTGATTTGCTGTATGCACTTCGGGCAATTTCAAGAGACTTTAAATGGCTGTATTTTTGTAATTTTCACCAGTTGTGTGGCAGTTTATTTTTGTGTAGGAGACATGGAGCTCTGAACCTGAGTTCCTTTGCTTCCTCCAGACTTAGAAGTCAGTGGGCAGCTGGTATAGATGAGTTAGAGTTCAGCTACATACTTAATGGACCCAATTTGGATGTGTTGAGGGGGATTTTTCCCCCCACACCACCAAGCAAGCTTGGGACACCAGCTGGGTGTTCTACAATTCAACTTAATTGTGATGCTGATGCAGGCAGGCTGAGGAACCCAGAGGAGGGTCCCACAGGACCAGCCAAAAGATCCTATCCTTCATGCAGGATAGAAATCAAATGTTCAGCCAGAGAAAGTGAAAACAGAGTTTATTGAATAGCATAAGTGACAGAATAGCAGAGTGTCTGGGAAACTTGAAGGGAAAGAAGAATGAGTCTTGTCATTGCTTGGAGTTAGGGGTTTATACTGAAAAAGGGTCTAGGGTACGTGTTCCTTCAGAGGAACAGAGCTCCAGAGTCAGCTCCAATCAAAGGCGAGAGTCAGGTGAACAGGAAGTGTTATTCCATAAATTACCGAAGGTAGGGGTGTTGATGCCAGTGTCAGCAGAGGTTTGTTTGAAGCTAATGTCTTGGAATGTGTTTGGGATCTGGCTCTTCTTGGATGTTATTAGGTGTTTGGGGCCTAGACAAAACTCTGAGAATGATTAACTTTCTCGCTTCCCCCTTGAAGCGGGAACATAGCTTCTTTGGCTTATTCGGGGCAGAATATAGAACATGAATAAATGGGGTCTAACAGAAAAACAGCAGAGATGGAACCTTTTCTAAAAGGCAGTCTTTTCCACTTCCCTACTTGAACATTGTCTCCCCTGAGGTGGCATCTGAGTCCATATCGCGAGACTGCACTGCATTTCAGAGGCCAAATTCCAAGCCCAGGCGATTACCTGTGCTTCTGACTGGCTATAAATCAGAAGTTCCCATGGCCCCCTCCTTGGGTTGGGTTAATTTGCTAGAGTAGCTCTCAGAACTCAGAAATTTCACTAACCAGATCACCCATTCCTAGTATAAAGCTAGATGGAAAAGATGCCTAGGGCAAGGTAGGGAGAAGGGGCCCAGAGCTTCCATGCCCTCTCCAGGGGCACCGCTCTGCCCAAATCTTAATGTGTTCACCAACCTGGAAGCTCTCTAAAGCTCTTCCTTTGGGGTTTTTATGGCGGCTTCATTACAGAGTCATGATTGAGTAAATCATTGGCCATTGGTGATTGGTTCAACCTCTACCCTTTTTCCCCTTCTTGGAGGTCTGGGGTGGGAGTGAAAATTCCAACTCTCTAATGACAGGATTGGCTTCCCTTACCCTCAGACCCCAGCCTTAGGTGCTTTCCAAAGGTCACGTCATTAACATAACAAAAGACACCTGTACTGTTTCCATCACAGGAAATTCCAAGGGTTTTAAGGAGCTTGGTTCCAAGAAATAGGGATGAAGGCCAAATATGTATTTCTTATATGTATATATTTCTTCTCTCACTCTTTTACTTGCTAATGATAATTTTGTCTTTGCTTTCATAGATTGTCCCCTCCCTTTAGTCTTATTAACAAAATAAAACAAAATAGGCCAGAGGTGGAGTCATTTGCTCACTGGACAGCAAACCAAGACTTAATTGCAGTTTCAACCTTTCCCAAGAGTGGAATTTTAAACCAATCAGTCTGGAATTTCCTGGTGAGCCCTAGTGAGTTAATCTGTCTGATAAGACCCCCTGTTTTCCCCTAAGGGAAGGTAACCTTGCCTGAAGTAATCTTTTATTTTCTTTTGCTCATAACCTCCTTGTCTTGCCCTGTTTCCACCTATAAAATCCTTCCATGCCTATAAAATCCTTCCATTTCGAACAGCTTCTCCGAGCTTCTTTTTACTTGCTAGATGGTATGCTGCCTGACTCATGAATTGTTGAATAAAGCCAATTAGGTTTTTTTGTGTTTTTGTGGGTTTTTTTTTGTTTTTTTGAGAGACAGAGTGGAACAAGAGAGAGAGCATACTCAAGAGAGCAGTCTTGAGCATGAGTAGGGGAGGTGGGGGGGGGGGGAGAGACAGAGAGAGAGAGAGAGGGAGAGGGAGAGGGGGAGAGAAGGAGAGAGGAATCCTAAGCAGGCTCCATGCTGACAGCGCAAAGTTCAGTTTGTGTTTTGGTCCCACGAACCATGAGATCACGACCTGAGCTGAAATCAAGAGTCGGAGGCTCAACCGACTGAGTCACCCAGCACTCCAGTGTCTTTTCATTTTTAATGACAGGTGAGTTCCCACACTTAATATATTCTGACCTACTAAGGACTGAATAAATCTGTTAAAGGAAGGAAAGCTGAGGGGTTAGGGGGCTGAGGGTACAGGCAAGAGAGCAGTTCGAATGATTTAGTCGGCCCTGCTCCTTCTCATTTCTCCAGACTTAAACCCTTGTTGGTTCTACCATACTTAACATATACCTATAGGTTAGAAGGTCTGTGGTTGTGGCCAACCTGTTGTCTGTGCCAGTAAGTGATGCTTTAGAAATCATTCCAAGGTACGTGTTGAGAGTATATGAATTTACCCTCTCAATATGTATGCATCTGGATCACTCAGAAGTGTGAGAGAAATTCTCAGTGAAATGGTTACTTCCTAGGACCTCGCCCCTTGCCTGACCCTCACCATAAAATAATCAGCCCCACTGAATCCCTCAGCCACTTCTACCATCAGTTCCACTGGCTCTCCACATGTGGACCAATTGTTTCGTACTTAAATTATGTTTGGTTGGTCTTATCTTAAGTGGGAGATTCTCAATTCTGATTGCATATTAAAGTCACCTGGGGAGATTTAAAAACTACTGATGCCCAGATTGTATCTAAAACTGATTAAATCATAATCTCTTCAGCATAGTGCCGGGATACTGGTATTATTAAAACCCCTCAGAGATTCTAATGTGTAGTTAAGATTGAGAACCAATTTCTGAAACCCTTGCTGGGCTCTCAGTGCCAGGCAAGTGGATTGAACTGGCTACACCTAATTGTCAGGCAGGAGCTCCCCTTAGTGGAGAGGATGAACTTGCAGTCTTTATTAAAGAGCAGAGGTAACACCCTCAGAATGCAATTGCTATATTGATCTCACGTTGATAACCTGTTTAGAAGAAGCTGAGCTCCTGGAACAAGGTGTTCTTGCCTGGGTAGACCTTTGGCTCCCTGGATTTCTGCTGTCTTCTAGACAATCCTGGCACTGTACTAGCTGTGTTCTAGGGAGATGCTATTCAAACTTAAAAAAATATATATATACATATATATGTATATATATGTATATATACATATATATACACTTATTTTTAGAATAATCTTTCCAAATGAACTTCCATGCAGAAAGTGAATGTAGAGGTGGATAAAATATCATTTTTCTAGTTGAGGCAGGGATGTGGGAGATTTCCCTTCCTGGCTATTGCGTCCTCCTGATCTGCCCTGAGTCACTTCTGCTAACCTTAGGGTTTTTAGGAACACAGATTGAAAATTACCACTATAGGGTGATAGCAGCAATATGAAGGACCAAAGAGCCAAAGGTAACACGAGTCAGAGTGTTAGTTGTTTTCCCAACAGAATAAGGTATTCTCATTGCGTAGTGAAGGCTGGGGAAGCCCACATGCTCAGTGAGAATGTGAAGTATAGAGGAAGCATCAAAGCAAGGAGCTCAGCACAAGAAAAACAGAGAAGAGTAACCAGAATAGTGAGAAGGTTGGAAAATCACATCATGGGAGAAATATTTGAAAGAACGGTCAATTGTTTAGCCTGGCGAGAAAATAAATGTGATTACTCTTCCAATATTTTTAGGACTATCATATGCAAGTAGGAATGAAGCAGTTTGTGTGGTGGCAGAAAGTAGAACATGCACCATTAGGTGGGAAGAAGCTTCTGGAAAAAGCTTTTGGTTCAATTTAAGAAGTTTCTAATATTATAATGAATCACCTCAGGAGCTACCAAGCATCCACTCCCAGGAGGTGTTGAGCCATTGACTAGATGACAAAGTCATTTATTTACTTCATCCCTTTCTCGCTTTCTCACATAATGGATTTGAAGACTCACAGTAATTTAAATAAAACTATAGTTTTTATCAAATAAAATTAAAATTTGAGTACCCACTATTTGCCACATGAATGATTCTTAACTGCTATGTTGACAGTGAGATGTATCATAATTAGCTATGAAATGTGTCATAAGAATTAATTTCTATTCATAAATTAGTAAAGCTTGCAAATAATTTGGTTTAAAATGACAAATTAGAATGGCTTCAATATTGTACCTATGTCATGGTCACTTTGATTCTCCTGTAGTCTATGATGCATATTTAAGTGAAGAGTTGTGGGTTGTTAGCCAAAGTGTCTAAAGTTAATTATAACTTATATCACATCAAATTTAGGTTACAACCTCGGGTTAAGTCACCAGTGCTGATCTACCATGAGAAAGTGTGGCACAATAAGGATCATCATATTCTTGTGTATTGCCCCTGGCACCATTTGTTTTACTTTCCCGGAAATTGTTTTGTGTTAAGAGTCCCATAGGAGTGTGTCCTCCGGTGAATGTCGTCTGGGCTAGTATCTGTTGGGTGAGATCTACAGGGTCCCTGCGTCTTCCACAGTGGAAAGAGTGGCTAGGTTGATGGAGCTTTGGAATTGGACATGGCTCCATGTGATACCAACACTGCCATTTCTAACTCTGCCATCTTGGATAGACCAAGTATCTCCCTGAGCATCAGCTTCCTTAGCCATTGGAAAGGGGGGATTAACTTCCTTCCAGGGTTACCTGGAGGTTGAGAGATAATGAAATGTACATAGTAAGTACATTTGTTTAAAAAAAGAGTAGATTCTGAGTAAATGATAGCTGTTATTAACAGCATCTAATAGGGCTAGAGATAACATTCTATTCAATTGCCTTCAACAATTGATCCCTTCCAGTAAGATCAGAGTGTACTCACAGTTCTTTGGAAACAGTAATTACATAGAAAGGGACTATTTTTTGAGCTAATTAATGGAGAACGACATAGGTTTTTATTTTGTTTGATCATTTTTTTATTTTCTTGTGAGGCTTTACTATTTTAAAACACAACCTACATTTGAATATTAGATATAACTATCAAGGAATTATCAGCAAAACAGAACTGGAGAAAGCATTCTTTTTTTTTCTCAGACATCATTTTTAATCCTCATAGCTGATGAACAGTGGCTGTGTTAGACTTTGTTGATGAGGCTTGCAAATAATTAAAGGGCTTTGAAAAGATTTGACTATTTTTACATGTGCTCATTTTTTATATTTCTATAAAATATAACTGACATGAACAGGCCTCAGCAGACTGTGACTACAAGCTGGGAAATACATTAATGTTCACTTGACCACAGGTCTGAGCTATACTCAATCCCCTTCTACCCCAGTAATAGAGCCCAGATGAGGGTGAGGCAAGAATGCCCTTTTACAAATTAAAAACTTCAGTAGTTGGAAATTATGATCATATAGCTGACACTTACAGAGAATAAGCTAATGTATTAATAGAGTAAGAAGTATTTTTGGAACTCTGCAGAGAAATTATTTGAGAGCCACAGGCTGATCTGAGGATTGAAAAGCTTTTCTATTGCTAAATAATATCAGAACCCGTTTAGAGGAGATCCAGGTGGTGTTTGGTAATTATCTATCTGTCTATTATTGTCATCATCATTATTATTTATCTATCCATCATCTCCTTGCCTATCAGTGTTACTTCATTAATTCAACCTATATGTCAGGGCATTATCTGTACTCAGATGTGCTGTTTAAAAAGATTTATTCAGAAATTTGGCCATCCTACCAATGTAATATTAGAGATAAAATCTAAATCTTTCTCTTGCCAATGGAATCATGTTAAAATTTATTCATTAAGGGAATTTGGAGGCTATTTTGTTCAAGTGTTTTCTGTGAAAGGTATCCTCTGGTGATAAAGGAATAAAAAGCTTTTGGAGCAAGTGTTCACACAGAACATCCGACATGCATTCTTGGAATGGTTAGGGATACTTCTTTGCTACCCCATCAGAAGGCTAAAGTGGTAGATGTTAAAACATGTGGGCATGTGACAAAGAACTGTCTATGGCCCATTGTGTGAATGATGTATAAGTAATAGATGATGTTTATAATGCTGTTGTCAGGTCAAAGACACTGGTAACCACAGTAGTGAAAAAGATTGCCTAGGGGACATGGTCATTACTGAGGATATGATTGCTTTGGTTTTGATTTAATAATTCATTTTGCAGAAAATCAGCCATGTTATATTACCCTAGAGATTCTGTCTTGTATTTATCAAAACTGATTTTCTGAGACAGTTGCAGATGATGAAAAGTCAGTGGTGGTCAGAAATATTCAATAAAGTGAAGTTCAGTGATTAGGACTAATACACTTCTATATTCCTCAGACCTGCATCTACAGGTACAAATATAACACTTCAAAATAAAGATTGAATTATATCTATTTTATGTCATACAATAAGCCCCTGAACTTGAGTCAAAATGAGATTTAAAGTGCCATTATAGTCCTCTTAGAAAAACCTATGAAGAAACTAACATCAAAAGTTAGACAGTATGTCAAAAGCTGCACATAGAAGACAACTTATAGTATCAATGGCGTGGAAAAATTAAAACAAATGAATTAAAATATTCAAGCAGCTACAACTTGTGAAACATAGGATAATATATTAATAAAGAAGAAGTAAAAGTGTATTGCTTGAGGGGTCTTGGGGTGGCTCATTCGGTTAAGCATCCAACTCTTGATTTTAGCTCAGCTCATGATCTCATGATTCGTGAGACTGAGCCCCACGTTGGGCTTTGCACTGCTCTGAGCCTTTTGGATTCTCTCTCTCCCTGTCTCTCTGCCCCTCCCCTGCAAGTGTGAACCTACTCTCACTCTCTCAATATAAAAAAAATAAACATGAAAAAATTGTATCGCTGGAAGCAGCTTAGGACTTGATTCATCTGACAAATGCATATCCTTTGCTTCCCATTAACTATTCGCATTTGAAAATACATATGCAGGAGTGCCAAATGACTGTCTTTAAAGGGAGGATTTGACTTTTGGAAGGAGCTATGGGTACTTTGATTTGAGTCTTAAGTAAAATAGGTTATCAGTCTTAATGATTCAGATTTTGTTGTTAAAAAAAGAGGTGAGAAAAAGTTACTTTGCCTTACTCAGTGTTGAACTTCCCTTTGCCTGAAGACAGATGATGCTTGACAGAAGGAAGACGATAACCTCATTATTCAGAGTCATACTTCATTTTGTTTCCCAGATACCCAGTTCCCAGTTAAAAGATTTTTAAAAAAATCTTTTAAAAGGTTAATTTATAAATATTCCCTTGGGAGCACGCTGTGCCAGTATTTTGGCCCTTGCTTTTTCCCCTTAACAGTAGATCTTAAAAAAAATTATTTTTAATGTTTATTTATTTTTGAGAGAGAAAGAGAGGGAGAGAGAGAGAGAGAGAGAGCAGGGTAGGGGCAGAGAGAGAGGGAGACACAGAATCTGAAGTAGGCTCCAGGCTCTGAGCTGTCAGCACAGAGCCTGATGTGGGGCTCAAACCCATGAATCACATCATTATCTGAGCGGAAGTCAGAGGTTTAACTGACTAAGCACAACATATCTTAGAAGAGAATTCCATTCGATTACTTAAAAAGCCTCTTGCATCCTTTTTATGGTTGCATCGTATCAGCTTGGCAGGGCAAGCTTACCCTCCTCACTCTTCTTTTTTCATACTCTTTACTTGTCAATGTATTTAAAATTGGGAATATGTTAAATTCTGATTTATCTATAAGGATTTGACATCTTTGTGATACTGTCTTCCTAGCCAAGTGCATGATGTGTATCTTTCCACTTGTTCAATCTTTTTAACCTCAGTGAGAATTTCAGACTTTTTTCCTATAGATTTATACAATTCTTAAATTTGTTCCTACATATATCATCTCTTCTGTTTTTATTTTAAGTGAAGATTTTTTTTCCCCCCATTTTAACTCCTAGTTGGTTGTTTGGCCAAGTGAAGATTATTGATAACTGTACATTAGCTTTGTACTAGCCACCTTACAGAATTATTTTATTATTTGTGATGGTTTTTCTATCTTTTTGTTTCTCTAGGTGTACAATTATATGAATTCATAATTAATGATTATTTTACCTCCTTCTTTCGAATTTTTATATCCTTTATTTTCCTCTTTTGTGTAATTGAATCAGGTTGTACCTAGTAGAACAATGTTAAAAACTAATGGTTGGGGGGCTCCTGTGTGGCTCAGTTGGTTCAGTGTCCAACTCTCGGTTTCATCTCAGGTCATGATCTCATGGTTCATGAGTTCAGGCCCCGCATCAGGCTTTGTGCTGAAAGCGCAGAGGCTGCTTCGGATTCTCTCTTTCCCTTTCTTTCTGCCCCTCCCCCACTTGTGCTCTCTCTCAAAATAAATAAATAAACTAAAAACAGACAGACAAACAAACTAATGGTCAGGGCACCTGGGTGGCTCAGTTGGTTGAGCATCTGACTTGGGTTCAGGTCATGATATCGTGGTTCATGAGTTCTAGCCCTGCATTGGGCTCTCTCCTAGTGCAGAACCTGCTTCAGAGGATCCTCTGTCTTCCTCTCTCTCTCTCTGCACTTCCCCAGCTCATGTTTACTCTCTCAAAAATAAATAAACTTAAAAAAACTAGTTGTCACAGTGGAAATCCTTGATTTCTTCTTGACTTAAATAAGATTGCCTTTAGTCCTGTCATGTTGGCTTTGGGATTGAAATGGAACTATATGTATATGTTTATTTTATGTATTTATACTTACAGATAACATAAAATATAAAATATATTTATATAAGTATGTAATAGTTATATATTATGTAAATATATAATGTCTGTCTCTATGTTAGTATCTAAGTGGTTATGATAACTTTCCTGATTAGATATTTTAATATGTTCCATTGTAAGTCACTGCATATATGGAATAAACCCCACTTGATTTTCATACATCTACATGTAAAGATATATAAGCTTACCCTTAAAATATTCTCTGAAGAATATTGTACCAACCCCCCACCCCTGCCACCTTTGTTTTTTGGGCCTACCTATCGCCCATTCCTCATTCCTTCTCCTCCTTTTATTAAATCCCAATTTGTGGGATGTAATATACACTGCTTTACATGGCATGGCCATTCATTTCATTAAGTCAATCATTATGAAGCCTGTTTCTTGACCAGTGATTGGATTAGGAATGGATACATGATACATTTTAGGCTGCTAAAGATGTACAGTGCCTAGGAAAACATTCTTCCACAGCTCAGATGTAGTCATGAAGATAGTAGACAAGGAATGTAATCTCAAAGTGTAAAACTGGGGTCCCAGGAGGTCAAAGGACAGGAGAGATCCTCCCAGGGAGTTGCCCCACAGGGTGACAGTTGGCCATCAAAGGCCACTTTCTGTTGCTATGGAAAGAATTCCTACATTTCTGTTCCTTAGGGTATATAAAATAGGCACTTAGTGATGATTATATTTTGTTCCCATTCTTCTTCCTTGAATTAACAGTAAATTACATTTATCCATTTTCTTCTTCATTTTTGGCTATTGGGCAGAAAAGGCAATAAGGGACTGCCTTGTCTATAGAGAGTCTGAAAACAATAATAAAACTGGCTAAAAGTTAGTCTCCTTTTCATTATTGCCATGTGGCAGCCATTCTGAACAATGTTAGTAATAAAAATACCCCTCTACGCTAGAGTGGACATTTCGCACTGGCATCCTCTTTCATGTTTCACTTTGGTTGATATCATTTAATTACTGAATTAACCTACCTTGGAGCCACAGTGCCTTGGGACTTCCTGTTATGTGAAGAATTATTGTTAAATCCATTTTTGGCCAAATTTTCTGTTACTTCTCCATTAAGGCCTTATTACCTGATCCTCCACTAGAAAGCTAATCTCTGCTCTCATCTTCTACTGTCAGTCTATCTTTTTTTATATACCTCTTTGGTGTCACTTGTTTATACTCTTTATTTGGCTTCTCAATGATTTTTGAACTTCTTGACATCAAGGAATTTATCTTATTTATATTTGCTTACTTAGGATAATGGCATGTTGGTAGTTGAATAACTGATTATTCCATGAATAGATCTTTAGCCTTATGTGATCATTTATTTTAATGTCCCCGAATCGTCACTGTTAGAATACTGCTCTTTTGGAATATCCCATGCTTTACTTTGGACAATAGGAACTTAAAGACTTGATTAATGATGTATTTGTTTTATGTTGCTCAGACCAGCTCTCCTAGTTCTTATGAAATAGAACTTCATGGTATGGTGAGCAAGGCACCCTGTAGTTCTTGTTTCGGGAGATGTCTGCTCAGATACTTTAGGTGAGGATGTAAGAAGTCTACTAAATATGGGTCAGCTGGGTGGCTCAGTCTGTTAACCATCTGACTCTTGGTTTCGGCTCACATCATGATCTCACGATTCATGGGTCTGAGCCTTGCATGGGGCTCTGGGCTGACAGCTTGGAGCCTGCTTGAGATTCTTTCTCTGCAGCCCCACAAAAATAAATACACATTAAAAAAGAAGTCTACTAAATATACATACAATTTTAAAGAAGAAACATACTTTCCCTGAATGAGATTATAGAATTTGTTGGTTTCCTGTGTTACAGATGAGAATCCACTAGATGGTACTATTACGTAAGTAATCATAGTTGGAACAATACTGAAAAATGTTCTCCATTAAAAAACTTCTCACAGAAATATTTTGTTTTCAACTCAAACTATGCCAGCTTGATTAATAATGTGACTTCGTCTTGAGTGAGGAAGTAAATTTTCACTATTAAGATTTATGGTAAGCTTCTTGCAAAATAAATGAGCAAGGTAATCAATTAGCAGTGTTTCAGTTGTTTGTATGTATGGAGAATTGTGAACCACAGCATGTTGTATCTGAAAACTGAGCTCCTTTCAGAAAAACGTTTGGGTGCATTTGAGATGGGAATTGCATTTGGTATGCATTTAAAATTAACTGCTTTGGAGATGGCAATTTATTGAGTATTTGGTGTTTACAAAGTTTTGCCAGGAAATCAACCACTAATCTGGGAAAGTCTACACATGACACACTATGCAATTAGAAGCAGATTTGATTTAGTGGAACAGCTACATGGAACCCTCTTTGTAATATTTTCCATGGAGTTCACACTCTGGACCTACTTTGGAGTTGGGCTATTTGGAAATAAGCCATTTTGATACCTAAGTATCCTTGAAAGTAATCCAAAATGAACATGCTTCATATAGAATTCACTTTATAGTATCATTTTAACAGAATCTCTGAATCACTGAAGTAATGAATTACACATATGGAGAATTCAAATGCTTGAACATAAAGGAAAATTCTATATTTGTATTAAAAGCAGCAATTACGTATATCAACATTAAAGTTAGTACAATTATTTAAATACTGGGAAATGTATGCTAAGTGACATATAATATAGAGTAAGTAAGCTAATATTACATTTTTCCTTCAAGCTTTTAAATCCCTCTGATGGATTCTTAACCTGATCCATGGGTCCCTTAAGTGTTTATAAATAGAAACTGGGGTCTGGGAAATTTGAGTAGAAAGATTACATCTAATAGAAATGCAGCATTTTCTTTAATTACAATGTAGACAATAAACCATGGAAATATTATCAGTACTAGTCCTTTTGATGTCAACAGAAATTACAGATATTTTCACATCACATTCTAATTGTTTTAATTTCTTAAAAGATCTTTCTTATTCATCACGACTTTAAAGTTATGGTGATTATTACACTCTTTGCTGAATCTTGTTTTCAAGATGATAATAAAGAAATAAGTGTGTTATTCTATAATAGTTTAGAAATATGTTACCATATTTCAGTATAAGTGGTTTCCTTTATAATCCTATATATTTTTAATTATGCATTTAGAAATATTCTTTGGACAAGTCTTCATGAACTTTATACCAGACCATCAGAGGGATCCATAATGCAGAAATGTTTAGAAGCCCTTTGCTTTGAGAAGGACACTCTGGCAAAACTGAACATTGCTTCTCTGCCTTAAAAAAAGATGTAGCATCTCTTGGACTCTGCCATTTAAGGGCATTGAATGACCTACAAGGTGGATGACCTTGAATAGATCTATGATTACTCTTCCATTTAGGTATATGAGTTTAGAAGGTGACTATTTCAAGTAAGAGAATTTTTAGAATTTCCAAATTTATCAGAAAATAAAGGTTTTAAAATACAGACCAATAGACTCAACTTTCTATAGCAAATGGGATTGAGAATTGAACTAAATAGGCAGGTACCTTGTTTCTTAGTATTCACGTCCCTTAAAGCAATTCATAGACTTATATTAACTTTTCAACTCACAGATCCATATAACTTCAGGAAATTAAGAAACATTAAGATTTTTTTTTTTTTTTTTACCAGGAATAGAATCAAAAGTTGATGTGGTAAGTGTACTACACGGTCCTAAAGATATAGAAGGAAATGGAACAAAGCCAAGGTATTTGGTACCTTGAATTTGGTAGACTCATCAGCAAATATTGTGTCTGCAGACACACTCCTATAGACCTGACTATTAGCTATGCCAGGTACCTTAAATGTGTGTTTCATCGCACATCACTGACATCTCATTCGCATTTAACTATGAGCGCTGACAGAAATTTCTGTGAGTAAAATGTCCAGGGTGTCCTGGTTCTCTTACGTCTTGCTGAAAATGCCAGTTTTGATTAAAAATTTTTTAAAGGGAACTTTAAGAACTCAGGGAGAATTTAGGAAGGAAAGATTGGAGATTTATCTTTTTAGTAGAAAACACTACAACACTTTTTCTTGATCTCGTAAAGGCTCTTGTATTTTAGCTATTTGTTAAATGTGAGGGATTATTTCTGTGTTCAAAGAAAGGCTGATGGTGCCGAATACTCCTCATTCTGCACAGTTTGCCAGTGGAAAAGTTAGAGCTTCTGGGTCTGGGGTTGTGCCCTTCATCCAGAAGGATTTGTTGCTGGAGGAACCCAGGCATGGATGCATTAGGGCAAACTCAAGCCTGCTGTTTTAATGCAGGGGCCTTCTGTGAACTATGGTTCATCTACATGTGGAAAATCAGCAGGTCTGCTGCTTGGGTTCTGAACCCTTTCCTTCTGCTCAGTTAATGGCTCATGCGCTGGGCAGAATGATTTCTGCTCCTTCAAATTTCTCCTTCATTTCTCTTAGAAGCCTGTCTTCTCAGTGTCTCTGCTGTTCCACTGTTCAGCAGCACACCTCGGAGTTAGTGTTAGCATTATATTTATGTCACTCTGCCCACTGAGTCCTTAGATCCTGATTAGATAGCATTTACCCACCTCTTAGTTTATACTGCCACATTAGTTCTCCAGGACCTGGTCATTCCTGGCCTTGGATGATGTATATAATGTGGCTGTAGACCAATGAGAGTGATTTTCCTTTGTGCCTTTCAGAACTCAGTCTTACAACATTAGCTTAGTCATTCTATGCATTCCTTTTCACTTCATTAATCTCTTTTCCCTTCACTCAGTACCAAATGCAGGGCTAGCCATCTTGATTGTCACTGAGATTATGTCATTCTAATCCCTTAAATCCTTCAGTGGCTCCCTCTTTTCCTCTTCATTATCAGTGCTTTAGTTGCAGTCAGCATTTTGTCAGTATTAATTTCCTCATATCCTGAGATACCCTTTCATCTTCTTTCTGCCCCTCCCAGATGTCTTTCATTCAGAAGTTGTTCAGACTTTTTCTATTATCTCCTTTCCATTATACTCTAGAAACATGACCTTGTATTCTAGACTCCCATCCATACTTTTTATAAAATATTTCTCAATTATTTACAAGAAAATGCGGGCTAATAAACTCACCAGTTAGTGTATCTCCCCTCAGTGCTAACACTTCTATTACATACAGATGAGGACTCATCATTGCAAACATTTTAAGGTGTTAATCCACCTATATGTGTTTGAGTGGTGGCTTCTTTGTGTGCATCTGGTTCTGCCCCAGGAAATATTTTGTCAGAAACTGCAAAGGTGGTTTCTGAGTCTAGAGTTGTATCTTGGGGAGTTGAGTTACACACCACATACACTGGGTTGCCAGTAATGGATCATACTTTTCATATACTTTCGGTCTTTAACAGCCTCTCTACATCTAGTTAGACAAATAATTCAACAAGAAAAAGATATAGAATGTTGGAAAAGTGTTGAAAACATTTTGGTTAAAGCATATATACATATATACCTGTATATTGGTATCTTAGCTCAGACTGCTGTAACAAGATATCATAGATTAGGTGGCTTGAGCAACAGTCACTTGTTCTTCACAGTCCTGGTGGCTGGGAAGTCCAAGATCAGGGTGGTTGTAGATTTGATTCCCAGTGAGAGCCTACTTCCTCATTTACACAAATGCCTTCTCACTGTATGCTCACATGACCTTTCTTTTCTTATAAGGGCACTAATCCCATCTTGAAGGTGGGACCTACTTTAAATGTATTCACTTCCTCTGCCTCCAAATATCATCACATTGGTGGTTAAGGCTTCAACACAGAAATTTGGGGGAGACCCAGGCATTCATTATGGTTACATAATCTGCAGGACCCAAAGCAAGATGAAAATTCCCTTGATTAAAAACAAGGAACAAGTGCCATTGAAAGTACTAAAATATAAAAGTTTCTTTTTTCTTTTGCAGTTCTCCCTTGACCTGTCATAGTATCCTTTTCTTGCTATTCAATGTCACACTCCTTTGAGCATGGGGATTCTTGTTGGGGTTAGTATAGATAGACCCTTACAGGTGCCAAGGACCCCACCCTGTGCTTTGTGCTTGGGCCCCAGGCTGCCAGGCTTTCCCTCCTGCCAGCATCAGAACTCTGTGAGAAGTCCATCCCTCTTTCCCTGGAAACAGCTGTGCTACCCAACAGTGACCAGATGATCCCCAAGGGATTGCAGCCATCACACTGGTATGTGGTGCCTGGATCAGGGGTGGGTAGGAGGCTTGTCCTCATCAGGTCTTCTGCTAAGTGAGGGCCACCACCATGCTCCTTGCTGAGACAGGTTTCTGTGAGCGCTCGCATGTGCCACCCTGACACGCCTAGAAGGTGGAGGGTGGCAGCAGTACCTGTGTTGTGGCAGGGAGGGGAGATTGAGTGGGACCTGGAGCACCAGTGTGTCATGACCTGGGCAGCTGAGAGCTCATCACAGGGTGACAGCGGGATGCAGGACTGCACGTGAGCCAAGGCTCCAGCCCCTGGAACGTACTCCATTGTCCCATTGGACTTCACTTACAAAATATAAATTATAAGATAAAATGATTAAGAATTTTAAGACAGAGACCTTGGACTCTGAGCATGGGGCCTTTCTGAACATGAATCCCTCTGTAGCTGTACTGGTCATGTGTCCATGGAGACAGCTGGGCACGCAATCCCCAAGCCTTGGCTGTTATGTCGTATAACATTTCCAGATCAAGCTAGTAAATCCTCAAAGAATAGGAATGATAGCATAACATATTATGTTGCTCCTCATAAATGGCTATGCTGCATAGTCTGAGCCCCACAGTATACATTACGGTAGGATACGTCAAAGGCTATTCACTGAACATTAATATATCAAGACAGTGAATCAACAGCAGGGTCTAATCCAAAATTAAATACTCTCTTGATGAGTGTTCATCTAGCTTGTAAAATTTATACACAAAACAGACATTTCACTTTCTATACATATGTTTCCGAAATCTGAGGATCTCTACATAGGTACCTCTTAATTATTTTTTCTCTACCAAATTCATCAATGTTTAAAGGAAGCAGCATCCACAGATAGAATCCAGAAGGGGGAGCTCTGAACTCATTTAAATATCAGGATGTGAAGTTTCTAGTTCAGAGTGTATCCATGGAGAGAAGGATGGTCTTGAAGTATAATTAGTTCCAAGGCAGAATTTTATCACTTGAGCCTTTGGGGAGTGGTAACATGTAAACACTTATTAAAATGTGGTGGTGGGAAGAGGCCCGATCCTGTGTAAGTCAAACAAGACAGATGCACATAAAACCAAAGGGTTTCTGCCCTCTGAGATGATGTGTTCCTTGATTGAAGATATATGTCACATAGTAGATTTTCATCCATGTTAAGAGATAGCAAGGAAAGAGTAAGGACGTCTTTGCAGCTTACAAATAGCTCTGACAAATAGAGATATGAGCAGTGCAGCTCTCAGAATCTAGTATTTTTCCCAGGGCATCTTTGTAGAAAAAAAAAGGGGCTATTGACTTATGTTTCCATATATTAAGTTCTCATATCAGGAAGGATTAAAGTATATTGTAGGATGTCTTGTACAAATATAAATAAATCGAGAAATAAACAGCATTTTATAAACAGATGAGACAAAGCAATAGAAATGAAGGCTTATAAAGTGTGTTGAATGGTAGACTTTGTTTTTTTTGCCTCTATTTAAAAAAAAATGTTTTTAACGTTTATTTATTTTTGACAGAGAGAGAGAGAGACAGAGCATGAGCAGGGGAGGGGCAGAGAGAGAGGGAGACACAGAATCCGAAGCAGGCTCCAGGCTCTGAGCTGTCAGCACAAAGCCCGATGATGCGGGCCTCAAACTCTAGACCTCGAGATCATGACCTGAGCCGAAGTCGGGCGCTCAACTGACTGAGCCACCCAGGTGCCCCGCCTCTATTTTTTATTGGTGTAAAGCCACCTTAGTCTTTTGAGCCAGATGAAGAAATTAAAAGTGACTGTTTTGTTAAGTCAGGAGTATGCTGGTACAATGGCTGGTGAACCTTGGAGGGTGTACTCATTCTCTTGATCTTTCTGCTTGGTTCTCCAGCTTGGATTTGAGATAAGGACATAGTTTGTAAAAGTTGGCAAGCTCTACCCGGCATGGCTAAATACAAAGACTTGGTTGGTTCTACACAGCTAGAGAGTTTGGGAGACTTTTTATCCCTGGAGTAAGGTTAGTAGAAGTGAATTGGGAAGAATTGTATTAATTGACCTTAGTACTTTCCAAAAAAGGGCTGAGTTAGATTCACAGAGTAGCAAACCAGAGACCTTTCCTGGCAACATAGCACGACCCACTGTCCTATTATGTTTCTTTGTCGTGTTTTTATTATTTAACACCTGGCTTTAAGGTGTGTGTTTATTTGCTTTTAATCTGTTACCCCACTGAAATGTAAGTATCATCCTGAAGACAGAGCCTTTGCATTATTTTAGAGTCTATCTTCAGAGTGTAGAACTGTGCATGGTACAGAGAAGGTGTTCTGTAATTACTTGTGAAATGAATAAATTGATGAATGTGTAATGTCACATGATTTATCATTTTTTTTTGTATTTGAGATCAAACTCATGAACAGAGTAAAAGAAGAAAGAAAAGCAGCAAATGGAATGAAATGAAACATTTTGCAGTGCCCTTTAGTCTTTTTGCCTTTGCATCTTCCTAAATACCTCTCCGCAAACTCCTCTGAACTGTGAGTCTTTCTTGTTGGCACTTTTCATTTCTTTCCCATGTTAATATTTTTCCACCTCTCTTACATTGTTGTGGTTACATCTAGCATGTTCAAGGACAGCAAATTATGCTTCTCCAAAATATGCCACGTTGGCATATTGATTATATTGAATTAAAGTTACTTAAGAAATAGCTGGTGCAAGAGAGACACTCTGGCTCTCTTTTGTCTCCCCAAAAGCAGGAAATAAACCTCTTGTGTGAAAAGGACCTTCTGAGCACCAGGAGGGTAGAAGGCATACTAAATGCCAGAGATAAGGAATTTGAGGCTGAGAAGGCTGTATCAACAAACTCTGTTACTACATTAATTTGCTACCCCAAGCCCAACCCTTTATTTTGTCACATCTTCACAATTATTTCTTTGTCCAAAAGCTATAAAAGCTGCCTACTTTGGTCACTTCTTTGAATCTCATATATTTGGGGCTCCTGTGCATGTGAAATTAAATTTGTTTTCCTGTTTATCTTATACCAGTTTAATTGTTAGACTAGCCAAAGAACCTAGAAGGGAAGAAAGGAAAGGTTGTCTTCCCTTACAATGTCAGTAAGAAAATAGAATGTTTCATATTTCACATGGGAATGTACTTTATTTGTTTGTTTGTTTATTTATTTATTTGTTTATTTATTTATTTAAAATTCAAGTTAGTTAACATATAGTATAGTATTGGTTTCAGGAGTAGAATTTAGTGACTCATCACTTACATGTAACACCCAGTGCTCATGCCAACAAGTGCCCTCCTTAATGCCCATTTAGCCCATCCTCCACCCACCTCCCCTTCAGCAAAACTCAGTTTGTTCTCTATATTTAAGAGTCTCTTATGGCTTGCCTCCCACACTGTTTTTATATTATTTTATTTTTCCTTTCCTTCCCCTATGTTTTGTTTCTTAAATTCCACTTATTTGTGAAACCATATATTTGTCTTTCTCTAACTTATTTTGCTTAGCATAATACACTCTAGTGCACATTGTTGCACATGGCAAGATTTCATTCTTTTTGATTGCTGAGTTATATTACACACACACACACACACACACACACACACACACCCCATATTTTCTTTATCTGTTCATCAGTTGATGGACATTTGGGCACTTTCTTTAAATAATGGCTTGCCCTAAAGATCTTGCCTCTCTTTGTGTAAGTAGTTTCTTCCTCACCTTTCTTAGATGTCAAGAAAAAGTCCATGTATAAATGAAATTCTGTCTTCCAAGCAACATCTTACAAAGGACTCTTTTTCATCTTTGGTCACTGCTGACAGAAATGGTCTCCTTGGGCTGGGAGTGGGGAGGTGGTGGGGGGTGGGGAAGGACAGTCTCTTCTCCTTTCATGGCTTTTCCATTTACTGAGAGTTCTTAAGGGAGCGTTATGCACAGAAAGTAGGTGCTTCTATGTATTTTAATAAATATTATCTGAAATATAGTGTCAGGAATAGTTAATTCTTTTTTTTTTAAGTAGGCTTCATGCTCAGTGCGGAGCCTAATGCAGGTCATGAACTCATGATTTTGAGATCAAGACTTGAGCTGAGATCAAGAGTTGGATACCTAACTGACTGAGCCACCCAGGCACCCCAGGAATAGTTAACTTCTAATGAATACAATTGAAACTCACACAGAAGGTCAGTTGTAGAGATTGGGAAGAAGAAAATGCCAACTGTGTGCGTGTGTGTGTGTGTGTGTGTGTGTGTGTGTGTGTGTGACAAATGTCCTGGGACCAACATCCTGAGATTTTTTTGTGTGTGATGTGTTAATGTATAGAATACTGTTTCTTCCCCCACTGCCACTGTCTTCTCTCCACAGTAAAATTGCAGTTTACTTTATATTTTGCTTTGTATCTAGCACAGTATTGCACACTTCACAGTGTTTAATATGAATTCATGATTTGAAATTTGAAAAAGAATCAGCTGTTAATGGAAAGAATTTGGAGGGAGCAAAGGACCTAGTAAGACAAATAAGCCATATATTTAGTAGACAGAAGCACAAATTGAAAGGGTCATTTATGATGTTTTCTATGGACATTTTAAAGCTGCACTAATCAGTATAATAAACAATCATTAGAAATGTTTTACATCATTTAGCCAAGATATCTTTATTTTTAATATGTAATTAGGCTTAACTCTAGGACTGGTATCTATTTCTTCTTGTAGGATATATTCACATATTTATCTAGGTAAAAATTCATAATGCCAAGGTAGCATCATTTTGCTTCATTCATATTTCCTAGTTAAGATCATACCGTGTTTCCTCTGCTGCATAACAAAAACCAGGTTCTTTGTTCTGTCTTGAAAGGTGATACAGAATGAACTCAGCCTGCCTTTGTTTGTCTATATCCTATGCCGTATTAGTCTTAGTGAATAATCTAAACTCAGGACAGGCTCTCATTTTGAGCTCTTGGTGGTGCTGACACACACAGAAACACAGTGTTTTACAGTTTACAAGTTTAAGAGGATACTGTGTAGAATACAACCTCACAAAAATAAGGTTATACAAGTATGCAATAAATTAAACAATGCTGACATGGATGTGATAAGGTATAGATAGGCAATAGCAAACTGTAGTGCTTACTGCTGTAGTTTATTTTTTAACTGAAGCAGAATGTAAAGTACCCAATTTTCATGTCATTGGATTCTATCCTTCATAATTTTCTCTGCTCAATTTCATCAGGTTCTTAGGTGTGTTCCAATTTAACCCTACATGTACTTACTGTTTGTGTTATGTTAAAGTTTGATCCAGTTACACTTTTGGGCTGGCGAGAGAACATTGCTGATGTAAATGAAACTGTCTTTTGGGCACATTTTCATAAAAAACAAGTCCCAAAGCTATAGCAGAGGAAAGGCTATTTGAATTTAGCTTTCCTTTATCCTTTCCTTTCCATATTTATTTTTTTACTGTTGAGAATTAAGAAAGATTAAAAAAATAAGTGTATTTGAATTACTTCCCCCCACCTGTTATAGTAAAATTAAAAAGCAAAATATCAGTGTTCACAAAGGGGTGACAGGGCTTTGTACCTCCTAAGCCAAAGGGAACAGGAGAGGGCCTGGTGATGTAATGTAAGGTCAGGAGGGAGATAGATGCTCTTTTTTTTTAAAAAAAAATTATTTATTTATTTTGAGAGTGAGAGAGATAGAGAGAGAGAAGAAGATTAAGGAGGAGGAGGAGCAGAGAGAGAGAGGGAGACAGAGAATCCCAAGCAGCTCCAAGCTATCAGTGCAGAACCTGATGTGGGACTTGATCCCACAAACTGTGAGATCATGACCTGAGTGGAAATTGAGAGTCAGACACTTAACTGACTGAGCCACCCAGGCACCCCAGAGATAGATGCTCATATAATATAGTATAATATAACATAGCAGAGCACTTCCAGAATAGTGGAATAAGAACTGTTGAAAATCCACTTCTCTGTAAAAGCAATGAGAACATTAAAAAAAAATAGTCAAGAGCAACATTTCCAAAGCTCTGGAAATTAATCAAAGGTCTACAATAATTTGGGGACCATTTATGTAAGAAAAATGTTTAAATCTTGGTAAGAACAGTGAGTTTTGCAGTGTTTTAATTTGCCTTATCCCATCCCCTTCTCAGCAGCTTTGAAATCATGGTAGCCAAGAAAACCAGCAACCCAGTAGCCACTGGAAGGGGCAGAATGGGTTTGGAGATACTTAAAAGCCCCATTCCCAGATAGCTGTCATTATTTGACTTGCCTGTCAGTTCCCTGGAAACCCCACTGGCAGGGCTTGTCTTCATTTGACCTTTCTGTCTCAGTGGTAATAGCTTTTTCCCTGAGGCATTTGTTGAAAATGTGATCATATTTGGTTGTGATCATATCTGGACCTCGTTAAGAAGCTGGCCAAAATCTTAAAAGGAAAAGCTGGGTAACGAGATTTCCTGTGGGGGCTTGGAAAAGCTCTGACATATTCCTGGGAATCTAGAAGGTCACACGCATGTGCAAAGCCATGTGCATGTCTAGGAATAATCCGAGAAGGCTCTTATCTCTCACATCTGGCTGATCTCGAGTTCTTCCCAGTCAGGAAGTGAAAGCTAAGGCAGTGTAATAAATTCTCTGCAAAAGAGTGAAACCCACACAGACCACCTTAGCAAATGCTGGGAGACTTACTGGTTCTAGAGATTTAAGAAAATCTGTATCCAATTATTAGCTGATCCAAAGCTAACTTGGCAGAGACATCAGTGGCTGCACATGACAAAGAGTACAGATTTTACAGAATTAGTTCAGGAAAGCCATTATACACACAAACAGCAACAAATCTTGGGTGTGTGGGGAGATCTGATTTTCAGAGTTGCCTTATTATTATTATTTAAAGTATTTGGTTTTTGACTAAATGTTCAAGGCATTCAAAGAAAGGGAAAGTATGACCCATGCATAGGAAAAAACAGTCAGGAAAAACACACTCTGAAGAAGCCCAGGTATTACTAAAACACCATAAATTACTAGGCAGACTTTAGATCAGCTATTATAGATATGTTGAAAGCATTAAAGAACTAATTAAAGAACTAAAGGAGAGTGTGGGAGCAAAGTTTTATCAAATAGAGAATATCAATGAAGAGATAGAAATTGTAAAAAATAATCAAATAGACTATCTGGAGGAGAAAAGTTACAACTAAAATGAAAAAAAATTCGCATGTCGTACTCAGTAGGAGATTTGGAGTGGCAGAGGAAAGAATGAAATAATTTGAAGATAGGTCAGTTGAGATTTTCTAGTCTGACAAACAGAAAGAAAAAAAAAAGGAATAATGAGCAGAATCTCAGAGATAGGTGGGAAACCCTGAGTATGTCACCAAATATGACACCAAATTCTGGGAGTCCCAGAAGGAGAGGAGAAAGGAAAAGAATGCTGGAAACCACCAAAACCTGGGAGAGGCAGGGCATAGATTTTCCTCTAGAATCTCCAGAGTGAGAATGTCCTTATCCTTGCCAACAGCTTGATTTCAGCTCAGTAAAACTGGTTTTGGACTTTTGGCTTTCAGAGGCATAGGAGGACAATGTTCTGTTGTTTTTATTCACCTGTGTTGGGGTAATTTTTTATAGCTGCCATAGGAGACTTGTTTGCTCCCCAACTCATCCTATGGGTCTTGTATTACCTTGATGCCAAAACCAAAGAGAAGAAAAAAACTACACACTTTTTGGATATAAATTTAAAAATCCTTAATAAAATACTAGCAAACTGAATCCAACAACATAAAAACAAACAAACGATCAAATAAACAACACAATTATATACCATGATCAAGAGGGTTTATCACAGGAAATACAAGGTTGGTTTAACATTTGAAATCAAGGAATTACATTATATTAGGAGAATGAGGGATAAACCCACATAATCATTTTAATAGATGGAGGAAAATAGTTTGATAAAATCTAGTACCCTTAAATGATGAAAACACTCAGAAAACCAGGATTGGGGGGGAATTTCCTCAACCTGCTAAAGAGCATATATCAAGAACCCACAGCTAATGTATTTAGTGTCAAAATGTGGGATGCTTTTCCCTTAAGATCATAAACAAATAAGAATGTCTGTTCTTGCCCTTTCAATTCAACATTGAACTGGAGGTTCTAGACAGGATAATTAAACAACAAAAAGAAGTAAAAGACATCCATATTGGAAAGGAAGAAGTAAAGCAATTTCTATTTGCAGGTTACATGGTGTGTATACAGAAAATCTTAAGGATTCTACTAAATAACCATTAGAGTCCATAAATTTAGCAAGGTTGCAAGATGCCATATCAATATAAAAACATCAATTGTATTTCTATATACTAGCAATGAATAATATCAAATTGAAATTAAGAAGACAATTTTATTTACAAAAGCATCAGCAAAAATGAAATAGGAACATTTAACAAAAGAGATGCAACACTTGTATGCTGAAAACTATAAAACAGTTTTTGAAAAAAATAAAGAAGACTTAAATATTGTAAAGACATCCCATATTCACAGATTGGAAGATTGAATACTGTTAAGATGGCAGTACTCCCTAAAATGATCTATAGACTTGGTGCAATCCCTAACAAAATACCAGTTGGCTTTTTGCAAAAATTGACAAGCTGATTCTAAAATTCATATGGAAATGTAAGGGGCCAAGAATATCCACAACAGCCTTGAAAATGAATCAAGTTGGAGGACTCACACTTCTTGATTTCATAACTTACTACAAAGCTACAGTAATCATGACAGTATGGCATTGGCATAAGGATAGACATACAGATCAATGAAATAGATTTGAGAGTCCAGAAATAAACTCTTACTTTTATGGTCAATTAATTTTTGACAAGGGCACCAGCACAACTCAATGGTAGAAGGAATAGTCTTCAACAGATGGTGTTGGGACAATTAGATTTTCAATTGCAAAAGAATGAAGTTGGACTCCTATACTACACCATATATAAAATTTAACTCAAAATGAATCAAAGGCCTAACTGTAAGAGCTAAAACTATAAAATTCTTAGAAATCATCATAGGAGTAAATCTTTGTGCCTTTAGATTCGTTAATGGTTTCCTACATATGTCCAAAAGCACAAGTGACAAAAACAAAAAAGACAAATCAAACTTCATCAACATTAAAAACTTTTGTGCTTCAAAAGGCACCATCAAAAAATTAAAATGACAAAACCCCATTGAGATACCACCTCACACTGGTAAAAGTGGCTAAAATTAACAACTCAGGAAATGACCGATGTTGGCGAGGATGTGGAGAAAGGGGAGCCCTCTTGCACTGTTGGTGGGAATGCAAAACGGTGCAGCCACTCTGGAAAACAGTGTGGAGCTTCCTCAAAAAATTAAAACTAGAGTTACCCTATAAACCTGCAATTGCACTACCAGTAATTTATCCAAATGATATAGGAGTGCTGATCGGAAGGGGCACATGCACCCCAATGTTTATAGCAACACTATCAACAGTAGCCAAAGTATGGAGAGCGCCCAAATGTCCATTGACGGATGAATGGATAAAGAAGATGTGGTATATACATGCAATAGAATACTCCTTGGCAATGAGAAAAAGAATGAAACCTTGCCATTTGCAACAACGTGGATGGGACTGGAGGGTGTCATGCTAAGCAAAATAAGGCAGAGAAAGACATCATATGATTTCACTCATATGTGGAATTTGAGAAAGTTAACAGATGACCATAGGGGAAGGGAAGGAAAAATAAGATACAAACAGAGAGGGAGGCAAACCATAAGAGACTCTTAAATGCAGAGAACAAACTGAGGGTTGATGGGGTGGAGACTTGGAGTTTGGGGAATATGGGTGATGGGCATTGAGGAGGGCACTTGTTGGGATGAGCACTGGGTGTTGTATGTAAGTGATATATCATGGGAATCCACTCCTTAACCCAAGACTACACTGTATGTGAGCTAACTTGACAATAAAAAAAAATTAAAAAGGCAACCCACAAAATGAGGGAAGATACTTGCAAATCATATCCCTGATATAGGGACTATTATAAAGAATATGGAATTATCTCCTACAACTCAAAATAAATGACAGATTACCCAAATAAAAAATGGGTAAAGGATTTGAAAAGGTATTTCTCTAAAGAATATATTCAAATGTCCGTTGAGAATGTAAGATGCTCAACATCATTAGTCATTAGGGAAATGCAAATCAAAACCACATTGAGATGCCACTTCTCATCTACTGGGATGTCTATGATGATAATAATAGTCATAATAGTGATGATGATGATAAAAAAATAATAAGTGTTGGCAGTGATGTGGAGAAATTGCACCTTCATACTTTGCTAGGGGGATCATAAATGATGCAGATGTTTTGGAAAACTGTTCAGCAGTTCCTGAAAATGTTGTATTTAGAGTTAACATAGGATCCAGCAATCTACTCCTGGGTATATACCTCAGAGAATTGAAAACATGTCTACACAAAAACATATATCCACATTAATGTTCATAACAGCATTATTTATAATAACTGAAAAGTGGAAACAACTCAAATATCCACAGATTGATGAATGGATAAATAAAATGCAGTATAGCTATACAATGGAATATTACTTGACAAGAATAAGGAATGAAGCACTGACACATGCTTCATCATATATGAACCTTGAGAACATGCTAAGTAAAAGAAGCCAATCACACAAGGGTACATAGTGTATGATTCTATTTATATGAAATGTCCACAAGAGGCAAATTCATTGAGACCAAAAGTAGGTAGTGATTGCCAGAGGCTGGAGACAGGGTGGAATGTGGGGAGGGGGGAGACTACTAATAGGTATAAAGTTTCTTTCTATGGTGATGAAAATGCTGTGAAATTAGACAGTGGTGATAGTTGCACAGCTCTGTGAATATATTATCAACTTGTCAATTATATACTTTAAAAGGGTGAGTTTCATATGTGACTTATGTCTCAATAAAGCTGTTATTAAAAATATATATATAATGTGACCTAAATATTATACTCGGAAATGATAATTTGGATATAGAGCAAAAGGATATGGGAAAGAGGTTAATTCTTATAGTATTAGATGTCTCAGAAACAAACAAAAACCCTACTTATTCAGAGTTGATCAAAAAATACTGAAGAGAGGAGGAAAAAAGGTACCACTCCAGTATCTCTTGCTTCCTTATCTGTTGTCAAGACTCAGCTTTCATTCTTTCTACCAAGTAGCACAAACTTGTGCAAATCAGCCTGTGTAGTAATACAGTATTCATAAGGTGAATCTTCAGTCTGTTGCCACCCACACATCCTAACCCTATACTCTCCATATTATTCTTTACTCTTCTTAATAGACATATAATTTTAAGACTCATGTAATAACATTTCCTTCTATTCCAAATTATTGTACATTAGCAAATATCTTGGGAGTTTAAACAATATATCTTATTGTTATTTTAGCTGGGAAACATAACTAGTTATTTAAAATTTTTTTTCAACGTTTATTTATTTATTTTTTTGGGACAGAGAGAGACAGAGCATGAACGGGGGAGGGGCAGAGAGAGAGGGAGACACAGAATCGGAAACAGGCTCCAGGCTCTGAGCCATCAGCCCAGAGCCCGACGCGGGGCTCGAACTCACAGACCGCGAGATCGTGACCTGGCTGAAGTCGGACGCTTAACAGACTGCGCCACCCAGGCGCCCCATAACTAGTTATTTTAAAAAATAGGCCAGTTTCCTTTTCTAGATTCTCATTTATGTCATTCTGGTTCATTGAGGAAAATTGAAACTAACCTGATTATCTCCCAGCTTCTCAAGGAGAAACTAATTTTTTTTTCCAGAGATTTAGATAGTTACAAAATTGTAGGACAGGCCAGAGGAAGAGAAGATAAGAGGTGGGGGTCTCCTCAGAAATCAGGAAATTATAAGCAGCTACTGCCTACATCCCAGGAAAAGCCTGACAGTGTATCATGAAACTGAGGAAGGAAGCTGCTGTTGGTGTGAACTGTGGGCCAGAGTGGATTCTCCTCCTTCCTGCCTTCCAAAGCTCATGCAAATGATTCTTTTTGATGGAATCTCAGTTGGAATCCAGTTGGCAAGAGATTCTGGGACATATAGTTGCCAAATTTCTAGCCCCTGTGGTACATCCCTGAGGAGAATATAGGAGAGCACTGACGAGAGTGTTACTGAGAAATAGCTAGTATGATATGCCTTTAGAAGTTAAAGCGCTGGTCAGAATGAATTTTATGATCTTTAACGAAGTACAAATCAAATAAAATAACACTAGGAATGCTGTGCTATTCTTTTGCATCAAGCCATTTACTTCTGGTAAATTTAGCTTTGGGTGAGTAACATTTTAGGTTTAGAAATTAAGCTTTGTTCTTTAAAATACTAGATTTAACAGAAGACCATGGGGGAAGGGAAAGGGAAAAAATAGTTTCAAACAGAGAGGGAGGCAAACCATAAGAGGCTCTTAAATACAGAGAAAAAAACTGAGGGTTGGTGGGTGGGGAGAGGGGAAAACAGGTGATGTGCATTACGGAAGGCATTTGTTGGGATGAGCACTGGGTGTTGTATGTAAGTGATGAATCGTGGGAATCTATCCCCCAAACCAAGAGCACACTGTATACACTGGATGTTGGCTAACTTGACAATAAATTATATTAAAAAAATACTAGAAAATTTACTACTGGGGTGCCTGGGTGACTCAGTCTGTTAAGCGTCTGACTCTTGATTTTGGCTCAGGTTGTGATCTCATGGTTTGTGGGTTCAAGCCTTGGATTGGGCTCAGCACTGACAGTGCGGAGACTGCTGGGATTCTCTCTCTCTCCCTTTCTCTCTGCCCCTTCCCCAATCACATGGTCTCTCTCCCTCTCTCTCTCAAAATAAATAAATAAACTTAAAAAATTTTTACTGCTGTGTTTTGCCCATTTTTATATTTTACCTTTCTTATGTCTCTGGCTGCCAAATAACTAACTTAAACCCAGAACATGTTTGTATTTGTATCTCATTTCTACTGTAAGAAATTGCTGCAAACTTAGTGGCTTGAAGCCAAAAGTTTGAGATCAATTAAAAGTCAAGTGTCAACAGGGCTGGTTTCTTCGGGAACACTGTGGAGGCTATGTTTCCTTGCCTGTTCTAGCTTCTGGAGGCTGCCTGCATTCCATCACTTGGCCCTTCCTCAAATCCCCCCAACCTCTTGATTCTATCATCCCATCTCTTTCTCCTCTTCTCCCATCAAATCTCACTCTGCCTCCCTCCTGTAAGGGCATTGTGATTACATTTAGGCCTGACCTGAAAAATCCAGGATAATCTGTCCCATCACATGAGTCTTAATCACATTGGCAAAGTTCCTTCTGCCATGTAAGGAAACATTCAGGGCTTCAAGGATTAGGACCTGGATATCTTTGGGGGCAATATTTAAAAAGTATATGAGCCTTTCTTTTCAAAGGCATTTACCATCATTTCTGTTTTCTACCAGTACTTTCCACAGTGGAAGCCACCAGGCCTATCTCATCACTATAACTTTGGGTCTGAAATTTTACAGAAAGGGCACTCTGGTGTGTATTGCCCTTTCTGCGATGATCCTTGCTTAGCATGCTGCTAAGAGCTTTAGCTTTCCAGGCACAAAGGGCCCTGGGACTGTGGATACATTTGCAAAGAGTTCTTCGTTTTTTCAATGTCATATCCTAAGTTTTCTCCTAAAGAAGTATCTCTTTTCTGCTAAACACTTTGCTTGTTTGCTTGTTGACTTTTGGCTCACAAAACCCACTGAGGCGGCACCACCCCTGCCTTTTTGTTTACTCAAGCATGGTCTAAAGCAGTACTGTAAGTGGAGCCTGGGAAGAGAACTGGAGCCAGTCCTGGGCCTTTTGCTTCTAGGGCCCTAAAACGTTATCCCTTTGCTCTGTATTCTTGGATCTTGCTTAACCCCATCGGCCCCCCATTTTCCTAAGGAACAAAGACTCCTAGTGCATTTCCCTCCTGCTCGTGTCTAGTTCCTGTGGTTCTTCTGTTGGAGATGAGGGCTTCTTTCTGAGCCTTAGTTATAAAGATGAGAGAGTAGATGGGTTTCTTTGAGACTATCAAGTGACCATTGTTTTCACTCAGATTACATTAGACTGCTCTTTATTAAAATCCTCAGCAGGATTTTACTTCAAAAGGAAAAAGAATATGCAGTAATTGGAGGTGAATAATGACAAATGGTCAGATAATCCCTCAATTTGGGAGAAGTGTATTGTTTGTTATATTTGAACATGGAAGAATTAGATGTTCTGGAAGTCCAAATTAAATTGCAGTCTGGATATAGACTAAAAAGGCCCTGAAAAGTAACTAGAATTCATAAGCAACTTTCTGTGCACAATTCTTGCTTTCTTGCTATTTTACTGTTGGAAATGGATGAATGTAACCTATTAATCTCAGGTAGAATTGCTGATTTTCTAGGATGGTGCAGTAATTAAATAGTTGTTTTTATCAAAGGGTTTTATTTTTGCTCCTATCTGGAACAGAGTAAACAAAGATCTAATTTGTGTCAACAAAACACTTTATGAGGCAGAGTAAATGACAATGTCAATAAACACTTGAAGATTTGCTTCCAATTCATGGTGAATAATTGAGGTGACAAAAATCTCATATCAACAGTTCCTTCTGTACTAAAGCTTGGATGAAGTAGAAATGTACTAGCAAACTTTTTTGGGCTCTATCTTTTTGCATCCTGATTGCTCCCCATTTTTTCCCTGGAGTAGCATAGCACCATTCAGGCAGACCAAGATTAGCAGCATGTGGAAAAGGACAGGCCCTCAGTGTTTTGGTATACAGTCAGAGACTTGCTGGCATCTGACATTAGACTACTTTATACAAGAGCACCATTCCATCAAGTACATTATCCCAAGCTAGAGGCACAGAGGGGTCGCTTAGGTGTGTAAAAGTAATTTTTTAAGGGCCAAGAAGGAAAGACTTCAATGTGGGATCATGCAGAAGATATCCTTTGTTCTATGAAATAATCAGATGTGCCAGAATGATCCTTTATTTACACAGGACGTTTCTAACAATAGATTCTGATTCTGCTATTAGGCCTCCTCTTTCTCATTTATTCCAAGAGAATTTGAAATTCAGGAAGAGGAGGGAAGAATTGAAAATGCAAGATGTCTTGAATATGCCACTGATGTAAAGATTAACCTTTAGAATAGGGCATCTGCTATGACACAGCTCCATGCTGAAAGTCTGTTTACAAAGGAAGGCATTAATCAAGACGTATGAATCCATTTATTATGTCTTTGCAATGTTGCTAACTTCGTAGTGAGCCGGTGAGTGAGATGGCTGAACCCTGACAGCTAATTTAAACCCAAGGTCTTCACTGTCCGGAGATTTATCAGAGAGTCAAGCAGCCAGTATCTTTTACGACTTGCACCTTCTCCCTTTTCAGAGGTAGTAAATGAAAAAGACTGAAAAAGGAGGTACCATCTAATGCAGCTGTGTAAAATCACATAAACACCATGCCCTGGGCTTTCATTATAACACCTCCTTCTTAGCTAATTACTGTCAGCATTAAATTACAGAGTCAGGAGGCCCCACTCAATACCAATTCATTCATTTCAGGTCACAGTTTGGCAGAAAACCTGTAGCGAAAGGCCAAACCTTTATCCACTAAGCCTTTTATTTGTGACTAAACAAAAGTCTTGACAAGTAGTATAATTTGCATCAAGCAGGGCTACACCAAAGACCAATTAATAGCTTTTTTTAAAAAATAAAAATTTGCTCTAGCCTCTAGTCCACTGGACAAGATTTATCATTTTGCATATCAAAAGACAAAAGGCAGTAGATTATTTTCTTCTCACATCAAGCATTGTATCTTGTAGTATTACCAGCCTTACAGCTGGGTAACATGATTTAAAAAAAAACAAAAAAAAAACCAAAAAAAAACCCAGAAAGCTCAACATTTTACACCCATCAGATCTGAGTGATTTTCATACTATGCTGGAGAGGTGAAATTTTTTGGTGGTATTGGTTTTTGTAATATTGTTGATTGGAGAGATTTCCTATCCTAATTCTTTTAAATTCCATTTTTGCACAATTCAGCATGCAGGTGGTCAGATTGAAATGTGTTTTTTAAGAAATGCAGAAAGGTTTTAATCTGCCTAGGTGTTTTCTGGGATATAAAAGTATATAAAGCTACTAACCTTCCAGTGGGTTTGATTTCCTTTTTAACTATCATTCTTCAGACTGCTTATTTAGGAAAAAGAAATCAAATGTATTAAAGCCTAGTATATATGGTTGGTAGTTTGATATAGTTTCTTAAATAAACTGATTTTCTGATCATATAGAAATAAGATTGAAATGAGAAATTCAAAATCAGCATATCTTAAACTTGGGGTAGAGTGATGATATTAATCCGTAAGAATCTGTTTCTATTGATCTGCTATGCTTTGGTTTTAGAGCATAAGGGAGATGCTTTCAGTGAAAACATATTTTGTTGCTTTGAATGAATAGTTCTTGTGGCTTTAATGATGTCAGAGTCTAGCCTAGGCACTTTTTTCTTTTCTTTTTTTTTTCAAAAAATTTTGTTTTATTTTAAATACCCTCTACACCCAACATGGGGCTCAAACTCACAACCCCGAGATCAAGAGTCACATGCTTCACCAACTGAGCCAGCCAGGCGCCACTAGGCACTTTCTTATATATGACCTATTTATTTAATTCTCACAGGAGAGTGTGAGTTAGGAATACTCTCCATTTTATTTTTTTATTAAAAAAAATTTTTAAATGTTTATTCATTTTTGAGAGACAGAGACAGAGCGTGAGTGGGGTAGGGGGAGAGACAGAGGGAGACAGAGAAACAGAAGCAGGCTCCCAGGTTCTGAGCTGTCAGCACAGAGCCCAACACAGGGCTCCAACTCACGAACCATGATGTCATGACCTGAGCTGAAATCAGATGCTTAACTGACTGAGCCACCCCAGGAATAATCTCCATTTTATAGATAAGTCATGCCAGGAGAGTGAAATGTCTGATTCAAGATCCCATGCTGCTCAGGGGAAGAAATAGAACTGAAGAAACACAAGTGTTCTATTCTGAAAGCCACTGACTTCTGCCACACCCCTGCCTCTTGCACATTGGAACTGTCATTAGGGGAAGATTGTATTTCTGTTGAGCTCATCATTACCATTATCAATTGTTTGTTTGTTTGTTTGTTTATTTAGGTCAATATTTGAATGCAGTGCCCCTACCAGCAAAGTTTCTGAAAGGAGAGCCTGCTCTTTATTAATTACCAAACCAAGAAAATTCTAGATTTTTCCCCCCAATTCATGTACTGTTTTGGCAATGTTTACACTTGTGAACATGCAAAACAAAGACGCATTTAGACTGTTGTTCTGGTTCACCCACTATCTTTTCTCTGTAGACTGAAGAATGAATAAATACCCATAATAAAGTCTTCACATACTAGGAACTGCTAAGTTAGAGAGTTTAACTGAAGTGGATGAATATGGAAATGTATAGAAATGTGGTCTGTGAGGTTTCTTATGCTGTTAGCTGCCTGAGACGTGGAGGGATGGGCATGGCAGTGACACTATGTAATACAAACAACGTCATACGTAAGTTTCTGCTATTCTTTGTACCTGCCCCTTCTCTCTCCGGGCCCAGTGAAAGATGGATTCCGTAACTGCAATATGGTTGCTAACAAGGCATCTATTTTGCAGATGTGTTTTGTGGCTATGCCTTTTTTCCAAGTCTTGAATCTGACTAAATCAGGATGAGATAGCCTTTGTGAGTGCCTACACAGTGACTGGCACTGTGCTAGATGTTGGGAGAGGGGTCAGTACTGAATAGGACAAAGTCTATAAATATATTTCTACAGGAAGTGGTGGCATGCACTTGGGTGGTAGAAATGGGCAGATGCTTGCAGTGGAGGGTATGACAATAAAAAAGCACACAATACACAACAGAGTTAGAAGGAGGGTATTAGAAACTGTTAATGGGGGCTGAGAACAGCTTTAAAAGAAGGTGGCTTTAAAGAATTAAAAAAAATGATTTCCTAAGTGGAGGAGATTGCAGGTTCTAAGACAGGCAAGAGGATGTGAAACAGCATAGTCAAAATGCCACAGGTCTAGATGGGAAGGCAGGTCATGAAGAGACTTGTGGACCAATATGTTGTCTTGAAAGCCACTGAGAGCCACTAAAGGCCTTCAGCAAGGCATCACCATGATCAGATTTGTAGGTAGTCAGCAGTGTGGGGACAGATTTCAGAGTGTCATGGAAACCAGTTAGGACCTCTTATCCAGTTATCTTTACGCCTAAGCAGGGATGAAGCAAGCACTGGCACTCCTATGATTCCTAAATTTGGTGGTGCTGCTATTATATTTTAATAGTTATATGTGCCTGGAATGATCCATTAGATCTCCAGCAGGATTCCACAGGGAATGAGCAGCTGAGATGAAGATGTACCTAGTGAAGGGATAGTGGGATATGCCATCAGCATCGAGGCCTGTAGGGGAGTGAAGGAGGCAGGACTGGACAGAAGGGGAGCTGAGCTGTGATACAGTGACACAGAACCAGGCCATGGGGCTCTCAGGAGCTGGATGGCCTTCAGAAGCAAGGGGCTAGATCTTTTTTTTTTTTTTTTTTTAATGATTATTTTTGAGACAGAGAGAACATGAGTGAGAGAGAGAGACAGAGCATGAGGGGTAGAGAGAGAAGGAGACACAGAATCTGAAGCAGGCTTCAGGCTCTGAGCTGTCAGCACAGAGACCAATACAGGACTTGAACTCACAAACCTTGAGATCATGACCTGAACTGAAGTTGGACCCTTAACCATCTGAGCCACCCAGGTGCCCTAGAAGCAAGGGGCTAGATCTTTACATGTCTGTGGCCAGTCATTGGATGAAGACTGTCTCCATGGAGGGGAGAGATTGTTGGCTGAGGGCAATTCCCGGAGTGGGAGTCGGCAAGGAGCCATCAGCTGTGACAGTGCAGTGGCTGGAGGAAAAAGCACCTCAGTCTTTGAGCGCTCAGTTGAGCGCTCAAACGCAGCAAGGCGACCACCATCACTAAAGACATTATAGTTCTCCTGAGAACATTCTTGTGGAGCAATAATGCTCAGGAAGAGCTCACTTAGGCCTTTGCTCTTGTTCTTTCCTCTGCCGGGAATATTCTTTCCCGAGCTTTTTCTTGCTTCTTGGTTTCCACTTCTAATATCTCCACTGAAAAGGCTCGTCTGATCACTCCCTGTAATCAGCCCCTAACAGTCACTCTCTAGAACATCAACCTGTTTCATTTTCTTTATAGTCCAACAAGATAAATACAAATCTCATTAGCTGTCTTCCTACCCCTTGCATGTGAGTTCCAGGGATCTTTTCTGTCTTGTTCACTGCTACATCCCCTGCACCCAGAACAGTCCTGGTCACATAGTAGATGCTGCATCAGTGGTTGCCAAATGAACAAATGAAAATTAAGTTCAGGAGAATGGATATCCAGAATTAGAATTTTTCAAAAGAGGGATCACAAGGAACTTTTGTCTTTTGCTTTTGACATTGGTGCGGCTCAAGTCCAGGAAGAAGGTTTGTGTCTCATTGCTTGGCTGCACTTTCCAGTCGCCTACAGAGAACTACTGGAGAATATCTCTTGATCGTGTAAGATGGATAGGCCTCTGGGAAGAGCTTAGCTCTTAGATCTCACATTGAGTATCTTTTTTTTTTTTTCTTTTGCCTCTGGGAAGTTTAAGGATTTTTATTATTCTAAAATAAAACTATCTTAGAGGAACATAAATTATCTATTAAAGAGACTTTTGGAATTTTAGCATAAAAATCACGAGTGGAATTTGTGCAGAATCGACAAGCTACTCCTCTATAATCACCTAAACCATTTTCTTTCAAATAGAAACAAACTGAAAAATGTAGTAATTTTCAAGTGTAGAAGCAAAAAGGCACTTAGCACAGCTTGAAGATTCAAATTATTCTGGAAACAGCGCTGGTGTACTTGGCTTTAATTTGAACTTCAGCTCTTAGAAACAACCGATTGAGAGTCTCACCTCATGACAACTGCTGACTTCAGAAGGGCCTGTGGATGGGAAGGGGTAGGAGGCAGAGCCCTGCTTTTCTCTTCTTTTGTCTCCCTCTGCCTGTTTCAGCCAATGAGTCTTGTAGCAGTCCTGTCCCGGAAGCACTCGCTATGTTTGTCTCAGAGGAATGGAAGGAGTCTTTGGAAGTCATTTGTTCAAGTCCTTGTCACTAGCCAAGAATAAATGGACATCATTCTTTATAAATTCACTTTTATTTATATTTAAGTATTTAGATATGTTTCTAGAAGAAAAATTTGGGTCCTCTGATTCAATTAAGAGCAAAATAAATATTTTAGTCCAGAGAAGAAATAAGAAAGCTTTTGGGTAGTTAGGGAAGGTGCTAGGATACTTAGGCAGGCTGGTAGTATGTTTAAGCAGCAATAGAGAGGAAAGAACCCAGGTTGAACTGGGACAAATGCAGATTTGTCTTTATTAAAGAAAGTCCCAGGGGCGCCTGGGTGGCGCAGTCGGTTAAGCGTCCGACTTCAGCCAGGTCACGATCTCGCGGTCCGTGAGTTCGAGCCCCACGTCAGGCTCTGGGCTGATGGCTCAGAGCCTGGAGCCTGTTTCCGATTCTGTGTCTCCCTCTCTCTCTGCCCCTCCCCCGTTCATGCTCTGTCTCTCTCTGTCCCAAAAATAAATAAACGTTGAAAAAAAATTATATAAAGAAAGTCCCATTCAGCAATTAGAGCAGTCTGAGGTAGAAATGGAGTGCCTGAGGATATGGTGAATAGTCGGTCAGTCGGCTCGGTGTTTACACAGAGCATCCATGCATAGCCCTTGCAAAAGAGATTCAAGAAATGACTTAAGAAACAGAAGCAAGATGATATTTAAGGGCCCTTGCAGCTTTAAAGTCCTGTAAGTTCTAAGGAGGTTATAGATGCTGGAGAGGATGTGGAGAAACAGGAACTCTCTTGCACTGTTGGTGGGAATGCAAACTGGTACAACCACTCTGGAAAACAGTGTGGAGGTTCCTCAAAACATTAAAAATAGATCTACCCTATGACCCAGCAATAGCACTGCTAGGAATTTACCCAAGGGATACAGGAGTGCTGATGCATAGGGGCACTTGTACCCCAATGTTTATAGCAGCACTTTCAACAATAGCCAAATATTGAAAGAACCTAAATGTCCATCAACTGATGAATGGATAAAGAAATTGTGGTTTAGGGGCGCCTGGGTGGCGCAGTCGGTTAAGCGTCCGACTTCAGCCAGGTCACGATCTCACGGTCTGTGAGTTCGAGCCCCACGTCGGGCTCTGGGCTGATGGCTCAGAGCCTGGAGCCTGTTTCCGATTCTGTGTCTCCCTCTCTCTCTGCCCCTCGCCCGTTCATGCTCTGTCTCTCTCTGTCCCAAAAATAAATAAACGTTGAAAAAAAAAAAAAAGAAATTGTGGTTTATATACACAATGGAATACTACGTGGCAATGAGTAAGAATGAAATATGGCCTTTTGTAGCAATGTGGATGGAACTGGAGAGTGTTATGCTAAGTGAAATAAGCCATACAGAGAAAGACAGATACCATATGTTTTTACCCTTATGTGGATCCTGAGAAACTTAACAGAAGACCACGGGGGAGGGGAAGAAAAAAAAAGTTAGAGAGGGAGGGAGCCAAACCATAAGAGACTCTTAAAAACTGAGACTAAACTGAGGTTTGATGGGGGTGGGAGGGAGGGGAAAGTGGGTGATGGGCATTGAGGGGGGCACCTGTTGGGATGAGCACTGGGTGTTTTATGGAAACCAATCTGACAATAAATTTCACATTAAAAAAAAAGTGAGTGGCTCTCCATGATTTTGTGTCACTAAGTAGTTATTTGTTGCCATAAACACTGTATTTTTTATTATAAATTTTATTCTCTTTATTTTATCTTTTTAATTTTTAAATGTTTATGTATGTTAGAGAGAGAGAGAGAGCGAGAGAGCGCAGGGGAGGGACAGAGAGAGAGGGAGACACAGAATCCAAAGCAGATTCCAGGTTCAAAGCTATCAGCAGAGAACCTGACACAGGGCTTGAACTCACCGACCGCAAATCATGACCTGAGACAAAGTTGGGCACTTAACGAACTGAGACACCAAGGCGCCCCATAAATTTTATTCTCTTTAGGCCACCCCCTTTTTTTGGACTTCCCCGTCCTCCCAGGTACTTACATCTGAAAATTGGAATCACTTATCATTCTTTCTCTTTCTTTCTCATATGCATCCCTTCCTCATCCTTGGCCTGTTGGTTTTTTAAATTTAAATAGTATTTTTATTCCGTCTTTATTTTTATTAAAATTATGCATACACAGTTTGAGTCAGATGATTTTATAAGACTTAAGAAAACAGAAGTCTTTCCTGTGCTTTATTTCCTTTTCTCTGTGGGCAACCACTTTAAGCTTTTTGGCTGTTTGGATATGTATCTCTGTATTTTTAAATAGCAAGTTTATGTTTCTAGTTCTTAATTTTTCAAATTTAGGAATGATGTATTGACTCCCTAGTTGGAAGATGAGAATTTAGTTCTCTTTCACCTCTTTACTCACCCCCTTTCTTATGTCTTCCCTTATTACCTCATAATTTAGGTAAGCATTATTCATTGTTATGACTTTGCATGTTGAGGCATACAGGAAGCACTTTCCTTCCTGACTTTTTATTTTTCTTGATTTGATAATTACGTGTTTTGTTTATTTGTGTGTGTGTTTCCTATGTGTATACTCATCCTTAAATCAACCCAAAACTCTTGTACAGTTTTCTAAGTCTCTTCTCAATTCTTTATTTGTATGCATCAGGTGATTTATTAATTTCATCTTCTTGATGAAATGCTCTCTTGGACTTTTTTAGCTCATTTTGATCTGCCTGTTGTCTGGACCTGCCTTTGTAGCTGGTGCACAGCCAACATCTTGACATTTCCCTTTTCCTAGTGATCCTTTTTCCTCCTGAGAAAGGCCCCCTTTTACCTATATCTGGTATCTTCCTCCTTTTTTTTTTTTTAAGTTTTATTTATTTTTGAGACAGAGGGAGACAGAGCATGAACGGGGGAGGGGCAGAGAGAGAGGGAGACACAGAATCGGAAGCAGGCTTCAGGCTCTGAGCCATCAGCCCAGAGCCAGATGCGGGGCTCGAACTCACGGACCGCGAGATCGTGACCTGAGCTGAAGTTGGACGCTTAACTGACTGAGCCACCCAGGTGCCCCTCTTCCTCCTTCTTGATCGACTATCTCATTTTGGTGGGATCAATGCCTTCCAGAGAGAGGGTGTGTGGAGATAAATTTTTTTCAAACTTACTTCAAATTACTATTTTTATTCTACCCTTTTACTTGATTGATAATTTATGTCTGGTAGTAGAAATCTAGAGCACTTCCTGCTCCTCCCCCCCCCCCACACTGAATATTTAATGCATTATTTTCTGATTTCCAAGGTTAATGTTAAGAAATTAAAAGCCATTCAGATTCCAGAAACTTTGTGTTGTGAGAACTGTTTCCTTGTAAGATTTTCTTTTTTTCTGTCAGGGTTCTGAAATTCCCAGTGGTATCTATCTTCATATGTTGTGTTAGCTGCTTGGATTGGGCCTTTAAAATCTATAAAATCATGTTCTTTACCCCTGAGCTATTTTCTTGAATTATTTCTTTAATGATTTCTTCCCCTCCATTTTCTGTTTCTCTTGCTGGAAACTCTGCCATTTGGCTGGTCGATCTGCTGAGCCGGCTCTCCTATGTCTTTCCACTCATGTTTTCCATCTGTTGTCTTTTGGTTTTCCTCTCTGGGAGATTTCCGCACCTTTATTTTCCAAACCATCTCCTGAGATTTCATGTCTACTATTGGATTTTTGATGAGTTTTACTTGGGTTCTCCTGTCTCTTTAATAACATTCCATTTTTGGTTCAAGGATATAATATCTTCTTTTATCTCTCTGACTTTATTAACATTATTTTTCTTTCTCTTGTTCCTTGAAAAGTTCTTTTCCTCCAAGTTGCTTTTCTTAATTAGCTATTTAACTCATTAACTTTTGGTTCTATCATTCATGATAGGTACTTTTTCCATATGTCTAGTGATCCTCATAAAAGAGTAGAGAGTTAGATCTGATTAGAAAATCTCAGTGGATAGTTGGTGATTCTCATCAGTGAGATGCTCCATAGGCTTCCCTGGCTGGGCCCTTTCACTGAAGGACTGTATCAGTACCCTTAGGTCTTTCTATTTGGGCTGATCATATGCACTAGAAAAGAATCTTTCATTCTTTCTTTCTTTCTGTTTTAAAATTTTTTTAAGTTTATTTATTTGAGGGAGGGAAGAAGAGAGAAGAGAGAGAGAGAGAAAGAGAGAGACAGAGAGAGAACAAGTGGGGGAGGGGCAGACAGAAGGAAAGACAGAATCCCAAGCAGGCTCTGCACCATGGGTGAAGAGCTTGATATGGGGCCCAAACACACGAACTGTGACATCATGACGTGAGCATAGATCAAGAGTTGGACACTTAACTTATTGTGCCACCCAGGCGCCCTTTTTTTATTAATTAATTAATTAATTTATTTATTTAGTATTTTTTTAATTTATTTTTTTAATTTACACTCAAGTTAGCATATAGTGCAATAATGATTTCAGGAGTAGATTCCAGTGATCCATCCCCTATGTATAACAGCCAGTGCTCATCGCAACAAGTGTCTTCCTTAATGCCCCTTACCCATTTAGCCCATCCCCCGACCCACAACCCTTCCAGCAACCTTCAGTTTGTTCTCCGTATTTAAGAGTCTCTTATGTTTTGTCCCCCTCCTTGTTTTTATATTATTTTTGCTTCCCTTCTCTTATGTTCATCTGTTTTGTATTTTAAATTCCTCATGAGTGAAGTCATATGATATTTGTCTTTCTCAGACTGACTAATCTTGCTTATCGTAATACCCTCTTGTCCCATCCATGTAGTTGCAAATGGCAAGGTTTCATTCTTTTTGATTGCTGAGTAATACTCCATTGTATATATAAATCACATCTTCTTTATCCATTCATCCATTGATGGACATTTGGGATCTTTCCATACTTTGTCTATTGTTGATAGTGCTGCTATAAACCTTTGAAACAGCATACCTGTATCCCTTGGATAAATATCTAGGAATGCAATTGCTGGGTCATAGGGTACTTCTATTTTTAATTTTTTGAGGAACCTCCATACTGTTTTCCAGAGTGGCTGCACCAGTTTGCATTCCCACCAGCCGTGCAAAAGAGATCTTTCTCTGCATCCTTGCCAACATCTGTTGTTGCCTGAGTTGTTAATTTTAGCTGTCTGACTGGTGTGAGGTGGTATCTCATTGTGGTTTTAGTTTGTATTTCCCTGATGATGAGTGATGTTGAGCATTTTTTCATGTGTCAGTTAGCCATCTGGATGTCTTCTTTGGAGAAGTGTCTATTCATGTCTTTTGCCCATTTCTTCACTGGATTATTTGTTTTTTGGGTGTTGAGTTTAATAAGTTCTATATAGGTTTTGGATACTAACCCTTTATCAGATATGTCATTTGTAAATATCTTCTCCCATTCTGTCGGTTGCCTTTTAATTTTGCTGATTGTTTCCTTTGCTGTGCAGAAGCTTTTTATTTTGATGAGGTCCCAATAGTTCATTTTTGCTTTTGTTTCCCTTGTCTCTGGAGACGTGGGGAGAAGTTGCTGCAGCCAGGGTCAAAGAGGTTTTTGCCTGCTTTCTCCTCTAGGATTTTGATGGCTTCTTGTCTTACGTTTAGGTCTTTCAACCATTTTGAGTTTATTTTTGTGTATGGTGTAAAAAAGTGGTCCAGGTTCATTTTTCTGCATGTTGCTGTCCAGTTTTCCCAGCAGCATTTGCTGAAGAGACTGTCTTTATTCCTTTGGATATTCTTTCCTGCTTTGTTGAAGATTAGTTTGCCATATGTTTGTGGGTCCATTTATGGGTTGCCCCTCTTCATTTTAATGTTTATTTATTTTTGAGAGAAACAGAGAGAGAGGGAGCAGGGGAGAGGCAGAGAGAGAGGGAGACAGACAACTTGAAGCAGGCTCTGTGCTGCCTGATGTGGGGCTCGAATTCATGAACCTTGAGACCATGACCTGAACCAAAGTTGGATGCTTAACCAACTGAGCCACCCAGGTGCTCCAAGAATCTATGTACTGTCATGAAAATATATGTTTGTTTCCGGGAGTTGAATCAGGAAAGAGAGCTTAGAATCTCAGCACTGAGTATGTAAACATTAACTTCATATGCTCATTTTCAGTATCATACTTCTGTAGGAATCTGGGTGAAGATCCGTATTACCCCTTTCAGACAATAAGCCTGCTATTTGGAGGGTCTTCTTTATTTTCAACCCCATTTCTAAAAGTAGCTGGTGCTGGGGTGCCTGGGTGGCTCAGTCAGTTGAGCCTTCGACTTCAGCTCAGGTCATGATCTCCCGGCTTGTGGGTCCCAGCTCTGCATTGGGCTCTGTGCTGACAGTTCAGAACCTGGAGCCTGCTTCGGATTCTGCGTCTCATTATCACTCTGCCCCTCCCCAGCTCGTGCTCTGTCTCTCTCCCTCTCAAAAAGAAACTTACTTTTTTTTTTTTTAAAGTAGCTGGTGCTGCTGATTCCTGAGCCTTTGGGGAAATCTGTGTTATAAATCAAGTTGCTTTAATCCACAATTTATTTAGTAATCTCATCCCTGTTACTACCACCTCAGAAATCTCTCTTTTGTCTGTACTGTCCTTCAAGGTCACAGTATCTTCATGAGTTTTTAAATACATGATAGCACTATTATTTAAAAATAACTTTATTCTCTGTGGTAATATTAGCATAGGCTTTTAAATTGTCTCATCTTCTTCATCAGTGAGTACAGAATACTGCCCGAGTTTCACTTCATACATGTTACCTCCTGCTCTTAAGATGGCGGTGGGTCACTTTGTAATTAAGCACTGACTTCTATCCTGCATTCTAGAATTTCATGAGAGAACCACATCTTTCTGGGCTAATATTCCATTACACGTTTTTTTTTTTTTAAAAAAAGAATTAGTTAAATCCAAGTTAGTTAACATGTAGTATAATAATGGTTTCAGGCATAGAATTGATTCATTACTTACATATAACACCCAGTGTTCATCCCAACAAGGGCCCTCTTTAGTTCCCATCACTGTCAGCACTTATTTCCAATGTTCCTTCTCTCCTGCAATCTTTGTTTTAGTATTCATTTATTTATTAATTGATTTACCCTTCTGTTCAATCAGTGTATATTTATTGAGCTCCTGCAATGTGCCAGGCGATATACCAGGCTATAGCGATACAAAGGAAAGCAAATAAGACACAGTCCTTACCCTCATGGATCTTACAGTGCAGTAGGAACAGGGTAGGAGTAGGAGATAAGTTAAATAATCACACAATAAATATACAGTTATACATTTGATGGGTATTACAAAGGAAAAGTGTGAAGTCATCTGAGAGGAACTGATTGTGTTCTGGAAGTCGATGAAGGTTTCCATGCCTCAGTAATATTTGAGCTGCGATTAAAAGATGAAGTGGGGGCAGAGCATTCTCGGTCAAGGGAAGGACAAGTAAAAATGCCAGGAGGCATGAATACTAAGGAATAGTCAGAGATCTGAAGGAAGGCCACAGAGCAGTGGGAGAGGGTGGGAGAGTGGTAGATGATGGGGCTGGAGAGGTAGGCAGGGGCTATATCAAGAAAGGCCTTATAGTCCTGCTTAAACTTTGGGTTTTACCATACAGCCCATAAAGTTTCTGGAATGATTCAATGAAAGAACTTAAGATTAAGTTTGTATTTTTACAAGGTCACTCCCATTGATTGCAACGGGTAGAATACATTGGATGGGTCCAGAATGGAAGCAGAGAGACTATTTAGGAGCTGATTGCCGTTCATACATATGGGACTTGATGGTGGTTTGAACCCACATGATGACAGTGTTGATGGAAAGAGTGTTTGAGAAATATTTAGAAGTTAAAATTGCAGGACTTGATTAGGGACCATATATGGCTGGTAAAGGAGAAGAAAGAATCAGAGAAGATTTCTGAGTTTCTGTCTTGCTCACCTGGGCAGATCTTGGTACTATTCACTAAGGTAGAGAACAATTGTATCTTCTTTGAGGACAGTAAAAAATGACACAAGACAGAGTGTTCTATTTTGCGTGTTTTTTTTCTCATCTGACTCTCTCCACTAAAATAGGAGCTTGATGAGAGAGAGAGTTTGCCTTAGTCATTTCTGTAATTGTACTCTTCACCCCGGAGATATTTTACCCAGTGTTTATACTGGTGGAAGAAAGAAATAATGCTTAACCCTGATTTGGGCTGCTGGAATGTGACTCAGAGTTGGACTTTTTCTTTTTTTTTCATGACAGAAAGATGTTTACCTCCACCTTATTTCTAAGATACGTAATTTTTTCGGGGTGCCTAGGTAGCTCAGTTGGTTAAGCATCTGACTCTTGATTTCAGCTCAGGTCTGATTTCATGATTTTTGAATTTCAACCCCATGTCAGGCTCTGTGCCAACAGTGTGGGGTCTGCTTCAGATTTTCTCTCTCTGCATCTCTCTCTCTCCCTCTCTCTTTCTCAAAAGTAAATAAAAAGATAAACATTTAAAAATTATATTTTTTGGAGGGGCCTGGGTTAAGCATCTGACTTTGGTTCAGGTCATGATCCTGCATCGGGCTCTGTGCTGAAAGCTTGGAGCCTGGAACCTGCTTTGGATTCTGTGTCTCCCTCTCTCTCTGCCCCTCCCCAGTTCACACTCTGTCTCTGTCTCTCAAAAATAGATCAACATTAAAAATTTTTTTTTCAACATTTATTTATTTTTGGGACAGAGAGAGACAGAGCATGAACGGGGGAGTGGCAGAGAGAGAGGGAGACACAGAATCGGAAACAGGCTCCAGGTTCTGAGCCATCAGCCCAGAGCCTGACGTGGGGCTCGAACTCACGGACCGCGAGATGGTGACCTGGCTGAAGCCGGACGCTTAACCGACTGCGCCACCCAGGCGCCCCCCAAAATTTTTTTTTTAAATATATATTTTTCAAGTTGTATGAAGACTAAAGGAGATAGCAAGTATAAAAATATTTGGGAGAGAAAAAGGACTCTCAAAAAGAATTATTTCATCATTATTATGCCTGTGCTTTCTTTGGCCCTCACATTAAGTTCCACACTTTTCTTTTATTTATAGAAAGAACTAGGTAAGACATTTTAACTAAGGATTTAATCAGTGCCAGACATAATGAGATGCATTAGTTTGTGCCACACACACCACTCCATGGGATGTCTGCTGAACGGGTTCCAGATACTATTCCACATGAGTCTGTGGAAACTTCTGTTAGCCTACATTTGGGCAGTCACCTTTCCATTTGGTTTCTCCGAAAAATTTTATACTATCTATAATGGAAGCAACATTTCTCATACTCTCTATAATGGAAGTAACAGAACACCTTTAATGAGCAATTGCAATTAGTACACTGATTCAGGAGGGTGTTTGAAAGATAACAATTGTGATACAGTAGGTTAGCTATTAGTGTATATATTTGTAATTATGTTTGATTTTGGTTTTATTTAAGTCTTACAGCTAGCATTTTTTTTCCTAAGGGAATTTTTTTGGTATTTGTTTTAAAAAAGCCAAAGTCCTGGTTCATTGCAAATTCAAGGGATACTAGAGAGATGTTTTGTGGCGGTGGCCTGCTAAATGGGAAATCTTTTTATAGGTAATGAGGGGCTGGGTTAAATCAGTGCTTCTTCAGCATGGCTAAAGGTTTTAAAAATATCTATTCTCAGGTACTCCCCCTGATTAGTTAACTCAGACACAACAGGGGTGAGATCTGGCATTATTATTAACACTATTTATCGGTGTCTCCACATGATTTTACTGTGCAACCAGTATTGAGAACCATTATACTAGATAATCTATAGCTGTTTACCCAACTTTATTTTTTTTAATGTTTATTTATTTTTGAGAGAGGAGGGTCAGAGAGAGATGGGGACAGAGGATCCAAAGCAGACTCTGTGCTGGCAGCAGTGAGCCCAATGCAGGGCTCGAACCCACGAATCATGAGATGACCTGAGCCAAAGTCAGACACTCAACTGACTGAGCCACCCAGGCGTTCCTCCCTAACTTTCATAGTCTATAAATTATTTTGTTTTTCTTGGAAGAAACTTTCTATTGTACTGCAGTTGCAGTCTTTTTATTCACATTGCTTATGGCATTTCCCTTGTCCATTTTGCAATTTATGTATTAGACAATCTGAAGAAGTAAACATCTGAGTTTTACACTTCTGAGATCTCTAATGTGTAGAGACGTAGGCAGTTTTGGTATTAGCTGGGCTGCCACTTGCTATGCAGATAAGGGGCTTTCACACCAGTCTGTTACTTAACCAATGTGTCTTTGTACCTGAGGACCTGGCTTTCTCCTTCAAGATGTATTTCTGCCTTGGCACCAAGATCAAGACCCAAGGTCATCTGAAATTATTTAATTTGACATGGAAGAAATCACTGAGTAGATGTCCAAATGTGGAAGCTGTTAGGTTAGTGCTAATGTGCAGCTGGGCTGGGAAACATTGAATAATCCATCTCCTTATAAAATGTTAAATACAATTTAGCTACCCTAATTAATTGCCATTTGTGTAGCATAGGACTAGCTGCGTGGCTTCGGACAAGTTAATTTACCTTCTCTAAGCCAGAGTTCTGAGCTGTAACATGGAGCTGATAATACTACCTTTTAATTGGATTGTGGTGACACTTGGTTGAGATATTTTATGCAAAGGGCTTAAGTGAATGTGTGGCATATGGCAATCACTTTGAAAAGTTACCTAATACTACTACTCCTGCTCCTACTACTCCTACTACTGCTACTACTACTATTGCTGTTGTTATTATTATTGTGGTGGTGATGGTTGATATTGTTATTATTGATCTCTGATCAGGGATGGCTCCAAGCAAATCCCAGTAATAAATATATCCTCTTGCCTGTCAATCCTTGAGTCCCACAGTTGCCAGTCTGGAGGCCACAGGTTGTGGGGAAGTTGGGGGCTGAGAAGCACAACCATGTGCGAACCTTCAGCCTTTCTTTCCATATGTTCTGTGCCTCTTTTACTTTCTTCTAGGCCATCTGCCCCTTGGATTAATCACGAATGTCTTGACTCTCCTGAAGACCGCATTCTCAAAGTTCTTCGTATATGCATTCATTCATTTGTTTGTTCATTCATAAATTCATTTATTCATTCCCTCATTCAAAGTAAAACTTAGTAACTGAATATTCTGAAAGTTTTTTTGTTCCTGAGACAGAAACCATTTGTATTCAAGCCTTCAAACACAGCAGCTTCATTTTCTGTTGTGTTTAGAGTGAGAGCATTTTTTAAAAGAGAAATAGGGAAGGACCGCAGAGAAAACTGCATGTTGCTTCCAAGGCCCTGAAAGCCACTCCCTCACACCTCAAACCACATGTACAGGAGAAATTTCTTTCCTGAGGTGCTAGAACAGGCTGTCAAGGCCTAGACTCAACACCCCAGCCTTCTGTCCAGCAGATGGCAGACACTTGGCAATGATTCTTCTCCCCACCTTATATTTGCATTAACCTACCAGCTGCATCTGTCACATTGCTGGGTAGGTAGCATGTATGCACTACTGATTTATTTGTTTGGCAGTATGACCAGGGATTTGAAATCTTGAGTAAAAAAAATGTATTTCCACAGAAGCAAATGGATGAAGAAAGCTTGCAAACTTGTATTTGTTGCCTTTGTATCACTGAGGCTCTTGCTCTTAGGGTCTGGGAATCCAGGTCAGACTTTCACATGCACTAGGATTTTCACATGCACTGTTCAGGTCAGACTTTCACATGCACTGTTCATGCACTAGGTGCTATAGGAAGCCACAAGTTGCTTGCTGTGTTACCTGTGTAATGCAAGATGTGGAAACGAATCTTAATGTCCTTCCTTTTGGAGTCCAGGGGGCAAGAAAGAACATCAAGAGCCCTGATTTGCAAAATATGTACTTATTTACCTTCTTCTCTTTTAAAGGCCTGTATATGGGCTTACATAACTGGCAATAATTACATATTCAATTTGGTCTATTTTCTCATTTTTTATGTGCCTGCTATTCTCCTTCATTGCTGATTTTAAGAACTGATTCTGTACATGTTGCCTTAATTAGTTTGGATGTTCTGTTTCTATGGATTTCTGAGGCACATCTTCTGTTTATGCATTTTGTTGTTCAGCACTAGGAGTTTAGTTACCATCTCTCCCTTGGAGGACCCGAGCAGAGCTGTAATTCAGAAAGGATTCCTATATATTGGCATACTTGCTAAATTCAAGAGATTGGTTATAGAAGATATTTTTTTAAATTATGTTTTTTATTTTAGTTCCAGTATAGTTAACCTGTAGTATTACATTCATTTCAGGCGTACAATATAGTGATTCAGCACTTCCATATGACACCTGGTGCTCCTTAATCTCCATCACATATTTCACTCATCCTACCACCCACCACCCTTCTGGTAACCATCAGTTTGTTCTCTATAGTTCAGAGTCTACTTCTTGGTTTGTCTCTTCCTCTTTTATTTTCTGTGCTCATTTGTTTCATTTCTTAAATTCCACCTATAAGTGAAATCATATGTTTATTTGTCTTTCTCTGACCGACTTATTTTGCTTAGCATTTTACTCTCTAGCTCCATCCATGTTGTTGCAAATGGCAAGATTTCATTCTTTTTTATGGCTGAATAATATTCCATTGTATGTAGATACCACATCTTCTTGATCCATTCATCTATTGAGGGACATTTGGGCTGCTTGCATAATTTGGCTATTGTAAAAAGTGCTGCAATTAACATGGGGTGCATGTATCCCTTTGAATTAGTGTTTTTGTGTAAAAACTCAGTCATGCGATTTCTGGATCCTAGGGTAGTTCTATTTTTAACTTTTTGCAGAACGTCCGTAGTCTTTTCCACAGTGACTATATCAGTTTGCATTTGATCGTGGAAAATCTTCATTTGCCTTGAAAAGTAATTTTTCTTGTTTTTTTTAATAAAAGAATATATGTTTATTGCAAAAGTATTTGAAGCTGGAGGAAATTTTTTTTTCAATATATGAAATTTATTGTCAAATTGGTTTCCGTACAACACCCAGTGCTCATCCCAAAAGGTGCCCTCCTCAATACCCATCACCCACCCTCCCCTCCCTCCCACCCCCCATCAACCCTCAGTTTGTTCTCAGTTTTTAACAGTCTCTTATGCTTTGGCTCTCTCCCACTCTAACCTCTTTTTTTTTTTTTTTTCTTCCCCTCCCCCATGGGTTTCTGTTAAGTTTCTCAAGATCCACGTAAGAGTGAAACCATATGGTATCTGTCTTTCTCTGTATGGCTTATTTCACTTAGCATCACACTCTCCAGTTCCATCCACGTTGCTACAAAAGGCCATATTTCATTCTTCAGAAAATTAAAAATAGACCTACCCTATGACCCAGCAATAGCACTGCTAGGAATTTACCCAAGGGATACAGGAGTACTGATGCATAGGGGCACTTGTACCCCAATGTTCATAGCAGCACTCTCAACAATAGCCAAATTGTGGAAAGAGCCTAAATGTCCATAAACTGATGAATGGATAAAGAAATTGTGGTTTATATACACAGTGGAATACTACGTGGCAATGAGAAAGAATGGAGGAAATTTTAATAAGGGAAATAAAATTTCTTTCAATGTGATCATGTGTGTAAACACACATACCTTTTATTCTCCTTAACCTCTCTTCCCTGGATCAATTTAACAAAATTATTCTATTTACTCAGCATTATATCAGAAATTTTTCACATTTTTATACTTTCTTTGTATTTTTTTCAGCTTTATTGAGATATATTTGACATACAGCACTGTATAAGTTTAAGGTGTATGCCATAATGATTTGACTTACATATATCGCAAAATGATTACAAGTTAATACCTATCATGAAATAAAAACCTATTTAATATAGATTAAAAATGTTTTTTTCCTTGTGATGGGAACTGCTGGATTTATTTTCTGCAACTTTCAAATACGTCAAACAGTAGTGTTAACTGTAATCATCATGCCATCACACTTTTTGAAAGCACTGTTTTTACTGGCTGTATAATCTGTATTTTTCATGGATAATTTATCTCTTCCCTTAAGGTTGGTAATTTAGTGTGTTCCTGTTTTTTCACAACTACCAATATCATACCAATAATGATATGAATAGACAATATGTGCAGGTATGATTTATAGGTGACACTGATAACATTCCCAGATATTCTAATCTAGATCGGGGCCAAGTCTGATAGTTGTGCTAGAAGAAGTCTGAAGGTTTATGACTCACTAATAACCTTTTATTTCATCATTAACACATAGGTTGGTTTGGACCTTGTTTCTAAGTTTACACAACGGATCATTTTCCAATGAATATATTTTCCAATGAATACATAGTTTTGCTCTTAATTTGGTACTTTGCTTTCCTGTCAAGTGTGTTATTCTTATAGCACAATAGGGCCAGATGATGCTACAAAAAAACAGTGCAAAACCTTTTGACTCAATTCTCCTACATTCATTGTTTCTTTCTGGGATACATGCTGAGAATTATCTACTTCATTCCACAAAGAATTCTTGTGGCTTAAAAAGATCATAGAATAAAAGAAGAAAATGTAAAGATATATGAAAATGGAATCACGAAAAATAAATCCTGACTAAGATAAGAGTTTAAATCTAAGGGAAAGCTTTAGAACACATAAATGTGGCCCAAAGGGCCACAACACTTCCTAGCTTTGAGCTTGAATTAGGCCCTGAACTGCCAAAAGAAAGTGGGAACTGTATTCTGTCACGTAATTCACAATGATCTCAAACTGAAAATATACCGTGCTTTAGGAGATAAAGCACTTTGTGGAGCACAGAAACAATTTTACCTTATTCAGTCTACCTTGCCAATTCCATTAAAGGCATCTTAGAATATTTCATGATTGCTCTTAAGAAATATCTTTCCCCATTGAGGCATAAGACATAAAAAAATAGAAAAGGAAAACACCCAAATGGTGACCCTATGTGTGTTCAAAATGCATATGGTGTGTTCAGCTGGGTTTGATCTGAGACTCCAGCAAAACTCTTTCTGAATTTATTTATTCATTTTTGACTGGGTAAGACATATACATCACATGTTTCAAAATACATAAGCTACCAGAGCACACATAGCAAAAGTCTTCCTCTTTCTCCTGTCCTGCAGCCACCCTGGTCCTTACACCAGGGGTAACCCATGCTACCCATTTTTGTCCCAATCCTTTTTTTTCAGGATTTGGTGACACCATCAAATGAGATCAAGAAAAGACAAATACAATTCATCAGACGATTTCAATCCTTGGCTTGGAGAAAGAGAAATTCACATAACTGTGCCGTAAAAACATTGACTCAGTTTGGGTGTTGCGGTATCTGTGGTCAGGGCCAGCTTCACAGGCATGCACCTTGTGAGCTTGCATAGGGTGCCTGTACTTGCTTTAATGCTCTGTTTTCACCATCTTGAAATTCTTCATGATTTTTGAACAAGGGCCCTGCATTTTCCTTTTGCGCTATGTCTCACAAATTATTTGCCAGTCTTGTTGGCAATATTTTCCAGGTAAAAACCAATAGTATAATTTATGACTTGAGTAGTCCATGACTGACATGGGACCATCACTTGGTGCGAATAAAATTCAGGTTCTCACCAGTCTCTGAGGTACACTGTGTTGAAACATTTGCTGAAATGTGGGAAACTTTCTGATAGAATAAAATTTCTAAAAGAATGGGGAAATACCAAACCGAATAGTAATGTGCTCCTTTTGAATGCTAAATTCCAGATAGATGCATTAGATTTATATGATTGTATAGTTAACATTTGTCTTATTCTTAAAGACCTACAGGTTGGGTCTTGGCAACTGACGTTTTAACCATACTTAACAACCGAGGTTATACTTGACCATGGCCACTTACATGTTTTTGTATTCACACGTTATTTTTTTGTATAAACCACGGATATTGGATATTAAGTTCTGGCCTAAGTTATTGTTGGGAAAGGGAGGTGGATATGCCCCAGAAAATATCTGTGCAAATATAGTTGTTCCACTCCCACCAGGAATAACATTTCCAACTATAAGAATTTAATTTGCCTCATCTATTGCCGTGGTGCAGAGAAATGCTCATTCCTTGGGCATTGGGGAAGAACATCTGCATTGAGAACAAAAACTCCGGCATAGACAACTCAGAGGTGGAAGAGCTACTAGACTTTGGGAGTAAGGCTATGATTTTTTAGGGCATATGGGAGTGGAGTCATGGTAGAAATCCATTAAAAAATGTGCAGTACCCTGTGGGTGGGCTTTGAGCATGGGCACTTACTAAGTCTTCATAATAAGGGCTGTGATGGCAGAGGAGGCCTTTCAAACCAGTGTAGACCTCATGGGCAAAAAGGTTGCCAGATGCCCAGCTAAATTTTAATTCAGGTAAGCAAAAAATATCTTTTTTAGTATAAGTATATCCCAAATGTTGCATAGTTTTAAAGTATTAGTATGTCCTATGAAACATTTGGGACATATTTATAATAAGACAAAAATGACTAGTTTGTCTGAAATTCATATTTAAATGTGTTTCCTCTATTTTTAGCTTCTGAATCTCATCATCCCACTTTGGGACACCATAAGCCTGGGATTCTCATAAAATGATGCAGACTGGATCAGAGTGAGGCCGTTAGCCACACTGCTTAGGGGCCATCACCAGATCACAGTGGGGAAACTGTGGAGGACAGATGAGACCTACTGCACGCTTTTTATAGTTCATTGTATGTTAACTGTGACTGATGAGTTGAATCAAGTTCCCATTAATAATAATAATAACATGGCACTTACTATGTACTGGTCACTGTGTTAATGTGCATTACTTGCATTATTTTGTTTAATTGCTAACAACAGTCTTATGAGAGAGAACCTATTATTAATCTATTTTAAAAGATGAGAAACAGGGTTCCCCTTCAACAATTGCAATATAATCCACATACCATAAAATTCACCCTTTTAAAGTATAAGATTCAGTAACTTTTGGTATGTTCACTAGGCTAAGCAAACCATCACCACAATCAGATTTCAGAGTGTTTTCATTACCTGCAAAAGAAACTCTGTGCACATTAGCAGTCACTCTCCATTCTTCCCTCTCACCAGACCCTGGGAACCACTAATCTGGTGTCTCTATGAATTTACCCATTCTGGACATTGCTTATAAATGGAGTCATACCATATGAAGCCTTTTTTTAACTGGCTTCTTTCACTTAACGTGATGTTCTTAAAAATATTACATGAAAAAAATTTTATCTTCCAGTTTTTTAAAATTTATATCCAAGTTAGTTAGCATACGGTACAACAATGATTTCAGGAGTAGATTCCTTAGTGCCTCTTACCCATTTAGCCCATCCCCCCTCCCATATCCCCTCCAGTAACCCTCTGTTTGTTCTCCATATTTAAGAGTCTCTTATGTTTTGTCCCCTTCCCTGTTTTTATATTATTTTTGCTTCCCTTCTCTTATGTTTATCTGTTCTGTGTCTTAAAGTCCTCATATGAGTGAAGTCATATGATACTTGTCTTTCTCTAATTTCGCTTAGCATAATACCCTCCAGTTCCATCCACGTAATTGCAAATGGCAAGATTTCATTCTTTTTGATTGCCGAGGAATACTCCACTGTATATATAAACCACATCTTCTTTATGCATTCATCCATCGATGGCCATTTGGACTCTTTCCATACTTTGGCTATTGTTGATAGTGTTGCTATAAACATGGGGGTGCATGTGCCCCTTCGAAACAGCACACCTGTATCCCTTGGATAAATACCTAGTAGTGCAATTTCTGGGTTGTAAGGTAGTTCTATTTTTAATTATTTGAGGAACCTCCATACTGTTTTCCAGAGTGGCTGCACCAGTTTGCATTCCCACCAGCTGTGCAAAAGAGATCTTCTTTCTCTGCATCCTCACCAACATCTGTTGTTGCCTGAGTTGTTAATTTTAGCTGACAAGTGTGAGGTGGTGTTTCATTGTGGTTTTGATTTGTATTTCCTAAAAATATTTTTTTCATTAAGTTTATTTATTTTGAAAGAGAGAGAGAGAGAGCATGAACGTGAGTGGAGGAGGGGCTGATAGAAAGGGAAAGAAGAAGAATCCCAAGTAGGCATAGCACTGTCAGCGCAGAGCCAGATGCGGGGCTTGAACTCACGAACTGTGAGATCGTGACCTGAGCCGAAATCAAGAGTTGGACATTTAACCGACTGAGCCACCCACGTGCCCCTTAACATGATGTTTTTAAGGTTCATCCACTCTGTAGCATGTACCGGTGCTCCCATTCCTTTTTATGGCTGAATAATATTCCAGTATATGGATGTAGTGTATTTTGCTTATCCATTCATCAACTGATGAACATTTGTGTTGCTTACACTTTTTGGCTGTTGGGAAGAATGCTGTTTTGAAGACAGAGGTTTGATAGGGTAAGTGATTTACTCAATGTCATGCAACTCATAGATGAAAGAGCTAAGATGCATAGGTTTAAGATGATAAAGACCTGCGATGATTCAGAGCTTAACCTTGTAACCACTATTTCATGCTGTGTCTTGGAATTCTCAAAAATCCTGCCTTCATGAAGTCTCACATCTTTGTACAACTTCTTGGGTCTAGATTAATTTGTTAGGTTATTAGTGATGAGATCCAGAATGGTTATAACTAAATAAGTGGCCCTTTCCTGCAGAATTCTGTCCTAACAACACATATTCCTGGCTGGAATTTCAACTTGTTACATATTTTCATATTATAGCCCAAAGAAGGAAGATGAGGAGAGATCCCTTAGTTTTCCCCCATTTCTTTGTCTCAATTCCAAATCCTCTACTTCTCATTGTTCAGGTTTAAAAAAAAAAAGTAAGTTATGTAAAAGAATATCTTGTGGCTTTTCCTGAAGCTTTGGAAAGTTGAATACTTTATATCGGTTTTCCTCTTTTGTGTTGCCAAGGAACAGAAAATAAAAACAAGAAAATAAGCACCAAAACCCCCACAAAACAAAACAAAACAAAACCCCTCAAATAAACAAAAACTCCCATAAAATAAGAGAGAAATGGTTTGAGAGCCCCTGTTGTTTTATTGCCTGTGTCAATTTCTCTCTTTTTACACCATCCAACTGTGCCTTAAAGGCCCGCAGCTCCTACAAGTGAGAGGCAGCTTGGAGAACAGCAAAGAAACCAAAGAATGCACCCAGTTTTGCTCCTTAGTAGAGACTCGCTGGAGTTCCATCCACTGTAAACAAGAATCCCAAGATGCAGAAGGGAGACATGTTATTTCTTTTCCTTCTTCCAGTTCTGGTTAGGCAGTATTTAACCATTCACTAGGAAACATACATGCTTCATTCCAGTATCAGCATCTTTTACATAATGCTTTATTAGGGAGAACCTAAAAAGGGGAACATGTTTGAGTTGAGCTGCTTAAAACAAAGCTCACTGTGCCAGCTGGTTGGAAGGAAGGCAGACTTTCCCCAGGGCATGATTTCAAGCTGGGGCAAGCAAAGGTAAAATCTTGAGTTCACATTTCCATTAAAAGCAGGGATTATGATTTCGATCCTGCTGTTCAGTGTTCTCTCTCCCCTTTTTTCTCAAATGAAAATCCCCAGCCTGTAAAAAATAAAAATTAAAAAGAATCTTTCTGGCACCCTGCAGCAGAGTCACAAAGCTCAGCCATACATATAAGCTCCTGTACCATGAATGTGCTCATAAGGCCCATGGATGCTTCCGTGTTGCTTCCTCACAGCAGTGGGTGCGAGGAGCTCTTTGTTCTAATTCCTGGGGGTGATGTCATCAGGGCAAACCATATAACTTGCCAGTGTCTGAATTCTAGCTTGTGAAATGGGCAAGAGAGACCTATTCACAGGGGTTTAGGGAAACTAATTAAAGTTTATAAAGGCCTTCTTGGATTTACCATAAAATATATGACTATGAATTCTCATTGTTATCCCCTTAGTCCCAAGGGACCTAACTAAAGGACTTTCATGCATATGAGCTTATTTAAGCTCTGCAGCTCCCTCACGAGGCAGAAGAAGACATATCTCAATACTCACTTTCCATAAGGGGAGACTGAAGATTTCAGAGGTTAAGCTTAGTGCGCACATTTTTGTTACCTGACTTCCAGTGGGGTGCATTTTTCACAAATTCATATTGCACTTGAGGTAGAATCTTGGAGAAAACTTGATTTTATGATTCAGATTTGTCTCTCAAGAGAGCTGTGTGAATATTTTTACTGCCCAGTAATTTATGTAACAGGAAAAGAATGTGCCAGTATCATTGGTCCATGATGTAGTATATAAATGATAATGGAGAAAACAAACACCTTTAGAGAAAAAAATAAAGAGGAAAAAGAATTATTCAACAAAACAATTTGGAAATAGTACATTTCTGTCTAAGTCAGGCACCAATACCTACACACACACACACACACAGCCTTTGGGAAGTGACAAAGTATGGGTTCTATCTTTATATATAATGAAAATTACTCTCCAAATGGCAGTTTAGCTTATCTTAATGGAATATTACCAGTATATTAAAAAATTCCTATAAATTACTCAGCTGGCTTTTATAATATTGGCTTATTCTATTTTAAATATCTAGGAAGTTATATTCTGCTTCTAATTGGACTTGATACAACTGGTTAGAAAAGAGTCAATTGCTCACTTTGAGGAAATACAATAACTCTTCTGGGCAATTTGGGTGCCACTTAATACATTGGATGAAGTAATTTTCTAAATGGTATCCTAGAATTAATGCACATTTGAAGAAGAGTCATTTACCCTTTTTTAGAGGTAGGTGCAGGCTTTACGATGGAATTCAATGGCTAAATCTAATTAAAACACCAGTTATATGATTTTTTTTTTTTTGATGCTTGATCAGTCCCAGTCTTGGCAAGTACTCTGAGTAAGCCCTTCTCTGCTAGGACTGCAGGATCCTGATGGTTGTGGTCTGTGCCATTTATAAGGTTTGGATTCAAGATTCCATTTAATGCTACTTTTTTCCTGAACAAGCCATAGAATTCTAGAGTGAGTGGGGTTGTATCTCTGGGGGGGATTTGAACCGCCTTTATCTTTTCTTCTTCCCTACTCTGTGGGATCTGGTGACTAGAGTGTCTCAAAGCTGTAATATATTGTACATCTCTAAGTTGGAATGAAGAGAGATTGGTTGAGGTGGTAGGTAGGTTTTCTGTGAGTTGAGGGGGAATGTTGACACAAGGAAGTGGGGTAGTTGTGGCCCAGAATTCTATAATATGGTCTACCTTGGTATATGTTCTGTGGGTTCTTGAAAAGAATGTGTGTTCTGTTGGTAGATGGAGTACTCTATGAATGTTGGTCAGATCCTGTTGGCTGATACTGTGTTTGAGTTCTTCTGTATCCTTGCTGAATTTCTAGATAGTTGTTCTGTTGATATTTGGGAGATAGGTGTTGAAGTCTCCAGCCAGAAATGTGGAATTGTCTGTTTCTCCTTTTGCTTTATCAGTTTTGCTGCAAATATTTTGCAGTTCTGTGGTTTGGTGCATACATATTTAGATTGTTAGGCTTTCTTATAGTAATGACCCATTTATCATTACATAATAATGTCCCTTTCTGTCTCTGGTAATTTTCTTTGTTCTGAAGTCTATGTTATATGATATATTCATATAGCCATTTTTGCTTTCTTTTGACTAATGTTTGCATAATATATCTTTTTCCATACTTTTGTTTTCAACTTTCCAAGATCATTATATTTGATCTTAATTTCTTATAAAATGTATATAGTTGGGTCATGTTTTTTAATATACTTTTCCAATCTCTTTTACTTGGTGTATTTAGATAACTTAAGTTAAATGTGATTATTCCTATGTTAGGGTTTAAGTCTCCAATTTAGTTTTTATTTTCTGTTTGCTCTTTCTGCTTTGTGTTTCTCTGTTTTCTTTTTCATGAATTCCTGTGGGTTATTTGAACATTTTTTTAGCATTACATCTTGTTTATCTATAGTGTTTTGAGTGTTATTGCCTTGTATAGCTTTTTTAGTAATTGCTTTGGTATCATTTTATATATATATATATGTATATATGTGTATATATATATACGTACATATACATACACACATATGTATATATATACGTATATATACATACACATATATATATGTATAAATATACATATATATGTGTGTATATATATATATATATATATATATACACATATATATATGATTATCACAGATTACTGGTGTCAGCATTTTGTCAGCTTGAGTACAGCACAAACACCTTAGTTCTTTTTAGGTCCCTGTGCTCTTCCCATTTTATGATAGAATTGTCTGAAATATATCTTCCACATACATTTAGAATCAAATCAGTGTTACAAGTTTTTTCTTCATTCATCAAAAATAATTTAGAAGAGGGGCGCCTGGGTGGCGCAGTCGGTTAAGCGTCCGGCTTCAGCCAGGTCACGATCTCGCGGTCCGTGAGTTCGAGCCCCGCGTCAGGCTCTGGGCTGATGGCTCGGAGCCTGGAGCCTGTTTCCGATTCTGTGTCTCCCTCTCTCTCTGCCCCTCCCCCATTCATGCTCTGTCTCTCTCTGTCCCAAAAATAAATAAACGTTAAAAAAAAAAATTTAAAAATAATTTAGAAGAGTCAACAGGAGTAGGGAAAGTCTGTTGTTTTAACCCATATTTTCCTTTAACATGCTTTTTTTCCCCCTGATGTTTCTAGATTCCTTCTTCAATTGTTTCCTTTCTGTTTAAAGAACTTTAATCATTTTTTTAATAGTAGACATGCTTCCAACAAATTCTCTTAGCTCTTATTCATCTGAAAATGCCTTGATTTCCCTATCATTCCCAAGAGATATTTTTGCTGGATAAAAGATTCTGGGTTGAGAATTATTTTCCTTAGCACTTGGAAAATGTGTTTTTCCTTGTAGTTTCCTGGTGAGATAGCTGCTGTAATTTGAGTGTTTTTTTCCTTCATAAGTAAAGTGCTGCTTCTGTCTCATTGTTTTCAAATGAGAACAATTGTTCTCATTGTTATTGCTGGGTGGGGATTTCTTTGCATATATTCTGTTTTGTGGGTCACTCAACTCTTCTTGAATACGTAAGTTTCTATCCTTTGCCAAATTTCAGAAGTTTTCATTCATTATTTCTTTAAATACTCTTCAGTCCCAACTTCTTTTTCCTTTTCTTCCACTCTGGTGGCAAATATTAGATTTTTAATTTTTTGGAAGTCCCAGAGATCCCCGAGCCTCTGTTCATTTATTTTGTTTCAGTCTATATTTTCTCTGTTGTTCAGATTGGGTAATTTTTATTGTTTGACTTCAAGTTCACTGATTCTTTCCTTTGTCCTCTCTATTCTGCTGTTGAGTCCACTCATTGAATTTTTTCTTTTGGTTTTTGAATTGTTCAGTTTTAAAATTTCCATTTGTTCCTTTCCTTTTTTTTCCTTCTTTAAAAAAACTGTTTTTTTGTTTGTTTATTTATTTATTTAGAGAGAAAGTGTATAAGCAGGGGAGGGGCAGAGAGAGGGGGAGAGAGAGAATCCCAAACAGGCTTCACCCAGGTGCCCCCATTTGTTCCTTTTCTATGTCTCCTGTTCCTTTGCTGAGGCTTCCTATTGAATTTTTTTTTTTTTTTAAGTAATTCCTCTAATTGCTTGTTGGGGTATTTTTAAGAAAGCTGTTTTAAAATCTTTGTCAGATAATTTTAACACCTCTGCCATCTTGGAGTTGGCATCTGTTGGATGTGTTTTTAAATTGTTTGACATCTTGCTGGTTCTTCGTATGATGTATGATTTTTGATTGAAACCAGGATATTTTGGGTTATCTACTGTAAGACTCTGGAAGTGATTTAAACCTTCTGTCTTAGCTAGTTTCTCTGATAGTGCTCTGGCAGGGAAGGAGGTAGAGGAAACCATCTCATGAGGGGGATGGGTGGGGGTAGAAGTCCAGCTTCCTCACTCAAGGTCTGCTAACACTGGAGATGGGGGATCCGTTGTTATTGCTGGGTGGGGATTGGAATTCCACCTCCTCACTAATTGTCTGCTGTTATCTCCCTGGCTGGGAGGAGGAGGGTTGTTTTGTCACTGCTTCCCACCTGGGCTTTGTTGACACCATGGAGCTTTGGGGATGTGTCTTCCTTACCAGTGGGCAGTGGTAAAAGTCTTGACTCTTCGCTAGGCCTGATCTGACACTACCCCACTGGGGAAGGTGAGGGATGCTTTCTTACTGCCATGTGGTGGTGAAAGTACAGGCTTTCCTGATACCATGAGAGAGGTTCTCATGCACCTGGTGGGGATGAAAGCCCCACTTCCCTACTGGACCTTTTTTCACACCATCTTGGCAAGATGGATATTGGATATTGGCTTTGTTCCATCCTCTTGAGGGCAAAAGTCTAGATTCCCACTTGGACTTTGCTGGTATGAGTGGGGGTGGGGCCACAAGTCTTTTGTGTGCATGTGTGTGTGCATGTGTGTGTTTGTGTGTGATGTTTGGCTGCTGTAGAGCAGTTATTGTCTAAAAGTTATATTTTGCTAGGCTGCCTCTCTCCTGGTCTTTTGGCTAGAGAGAACAGGCTTTTCTACACTATTTTTTGTCTGTGCCCTTTGACATTTCTGAGTTGCTGGATTTTCAGTACCCAGTCTGTGTGGATAAAAGAAAACTCAGGATGTTCATTACCAAGTTGTTCCTCAGATCATGAAATCTACCTGCTCCTTTATACCTTTTGGAGACTTCTTATGTTTGTTTTATAATGTCTGGGGTTTTTCACTGTCCTTATGGGGGGAATAGGAAATGTGTATATATACATCATCTTTCTGTGGATCATAGACTTTGTCAACTATAAGAAACCTAGAAAATATTTAACATTGTACTTGTAGTCCACAATATTGTATTGCACACTTAAAAATGTGTTAAGAGGGTAGATCTCATGTTAAGTATTCTTACTACACACTCCAAAAGATATTTAAGTCCATTCCCATATGTTCCAGATGGACTTCTGTACCTTGTATTCTTAAGACTACCTCGTTAGCTGTTGGCAGAAAACTAGACTAAGAGAGAGGTGTCCTACTTTTTAGCTTTTGTTATTCGTGTTGCACTGTCCTGCATCATGTTTAGCTACTAAAAAGTTATTTTTGAAACATGAGAGGACCACATCAAGCAAATTCTATTCCCCCTCCCTCCCCCCCACAAAATGCCCCCCAAAGCAAGTAGGAACCAAACAAAGAAAGTAGAACAAGCTAATAATATGAAAAGTGGTGGCTAAAAGAGAAAAGTAAGTACTCTGGAGCAACAGGGTATATAGCTCATTAACTAGACCCTATGTCCCTTTGGTTAAGCCAGTATGTTAAAAACAACAAAACAAAAGCAAACCCTGAGAATTTTTCCTAACACATGTGCTCTTTTATAAGACATGTTTTTTTTTTCAGTGTGAATTTGTTAACATAGCATGATGAAAAAAGTTTTGGTTCGTGTGTGAGCTCCCTCTCCCACCCCCATTCTATTAATATTTTGAAGTGATCAGGGGCAGACTTTCTCACAAAGAGAAAACCTAGGTGATACATAAAATACCTATGAAAAAAGTTGCACATCTTACAAATGTATCTTCTCTGAGTGCAAATATGAGTGAGGTTATTGGCTTCAACAACAACTATGTTTCCTAAAAGATGAAGGCCTTTGTTAAATCTGGGAGTACAGATGAAGATACTATAAGGACATTATTTTCTGTGTTAAAATTGATTGTTGAAAAAGGCTATAAAATAGATCAAAATTTTAATTTTGATGAAGTTGGTCTCTTAAGGACCCACATCTGAAAGGGTAAGAGAAATTCCCAAGATTTAAGGAACAATTATGATGTTGGATGTAAATGCTGTTAAATCAGAAACTGTAAAGTCTAAGATTTTGTCCTATTTGCAAGCTAGCAAGTTAGCTTGCCACAGAATGTGTGTGTGTGTGTATGTGTATGTGTGTGTCCTATGTAAACACACACACACACACACACACGTCCAGAAGAACACAAGACCCATGGGTCAGGGACACACACAGATGGCTTATTGCTCACAGTGAAAATAGTGAGAGTAGAATCTTGCATCACTTCCCCAACTCCAATTTCCCACAGGGAAATGCAAATTAAGGCCAGATACTTCCTGCACATAGAGTGGGTTTTCGTCACAGGAAACAAATCCCACATTTAGGAGACTGTGAGCTTTTATCAGGGTTGCTAATGACCTGCCTGTCATCTCTTCTGGAAAGCTATTACTCTTATCCTTGGAACATAAGCAAATGTCCTTGGGGAAGAGAAACAAGACTTTTCGAATGTTGAAAATCTTTGGGGAAGGAGGTATTCTCTTTCTTAGGTTTGTTCTCCAATCTTCCTTGAACAAAAGCCTATTACTGACCTGTGCTCAGAAAGCATAGGCTGCATAAAAAAGTAAAGAGTTCAAGAATGGTCTCCCAACAGATTGCAGTAGATATTTAACTGTGGCTAGTATTTTTATTTGGATTGGTATTGTTTGTGTTAGTACTCTGCTGATAGAATTACACAGGTTTTCAGTGAACTGTTCCAAATGTATTTTCTCCCCATAAACTTTCTAATTTTTAATACATAAGTTTACAGAAAATAAAATTTATCAGGAATACATAATCGCATTATAGCAGTGATGTCTATTACCTTCAAAATGGAAAGAAGACAACTGAGTGGATTTATTTTTTCCTTCCTCTGATGGGAGGTATTGGAATGAGGAGAGAAGAGTAAGTGGAAGAAATGTGAGGAGTAGGGTCCGGGGTTTCACATGAATCAGAGAGGCACTCTAAACCCTGAGGATGTCCATTCATTTGGAGGTACACATACAGTGAATATAGTAAAGCTTAAGCTTCAGAGTCTCTCATTTGCATAAATCCTTTCAAATGACACAGAAAGGGCCCTCACATTGTATTTTCACATTATCTTGTGTTTTTGTAAACTTTGCAAAAGGAAGATATTTTGACCGCAGCCAGGTAAGGGAGCTGTTTTTTTCTACTCTGGCTTCTCCTTGTGTTGGGTGGCCAGTGGTATTTTTTTGTAAATTAGCTAAGGGTAAGTTGAGCTGGAGATACAGTGATTAGACTTGATGAGGTATATTTAAGTAGTTTGCAGTTCTATTCCTGAATATTAAGTTGTTGTTAGCTGGACCAATGTAGAAATTTAGAAACTGCCTCCAGAAAAGCTTCTACCTTGTGCCCTGCAAGTCCAACTGGAGTCATTTAGAAACAACTGCAAAGCCAGAGGCTGAATAATGATATGACAGTGTCCTATGGTACCTGGCGCTGGAAACATGTACGTGCTACAGGAGAAACCAGGTATGAAAAATTTGGAATCAGGAGCCAGAAATTAGAAACACTTCCAAATATGACATCTTACATGTCACACTGAAAGAACTTAGATAGCGAATCTCAAATTTGATAGTATTCCCTCGAACGTATATATTACCAAGAATTTATTGTGAAGATAAAAGAAATTATCCATAATAAAACTATCAATAATAAAAGCAAATTTTGATAAATATGCTAGCAGAAACTAGATTATCTTTCTAGTCTCACCACAGAAAGTGATTTTACAAAACTGTGGTCATATTGAAAGTTAAATGAAAGATTGTGGCCAAAAATGTAGGGAAAAAAGTGTTATAGAAGTGTGTATATGGTTAATTATTAACTGTAATTCTGGATTGTATGATTTTTGTGGTATTTGCCATCTTTTTAACATTTACAATATTGTGGTATCCTTTCTCACTCTGAATAATAGTTCATATGCATATCTGATTTTGTCCTGCAACTGTGTGTTCTTGTCCTTAAAGAGTGTCCCTCAAATTGTATAAACTTTATGACCACAAATCTTAGATCTACCCTTGATCATATGCATGGTATCACCTCATGCCCTAGATTCCCTTCCCTGAATAGATGAAGTGAACACTTTCAAAAGGGAGAGTGGAGCCCTTGTATTCTTCAAGAGACTGTACATAGCCTCAGTAGAGGTCTTTATTTTTTCTTTCTTTCTTTTTTTTTTTTTTACTCACCCCCCACCTGCTGTGACTCAGTCTATGATTGAATATGAGATATCCATCTCTCAAGTAATAGTTGAGAGAGAAAACAGACAGCAACCCATACTATATCTGGGAAAAATTATTGGGATAAAGCAGCTCAGCCTGAGTAAGGAAAGCATGAGAAGAAATGACAGCGCGATTGTGAATACGTACTTCAGCAACAACAAAAGCAGGCATGAACAAAAGCTCAAAAGAACAAACTATGAATCCAGTCTGGGAGGTACAAATGACCTGGAACAAAAGAAATTTCTCACAAATTGTCTGTGTTACTTGGTAATGTAGTAAAAATGGCAGTCATGTAACATCTCTGGGAAGCGATGATAGATAATGTAATGAGGATGCTCTAGAAAAAGTAAAACAAACTGAGGGAGAAACTAAGATATCACAGAAACAATAAAGTGGTTAGAAACATCAGGGAACAGATTAGCATAGGTGAAAACAAAAATACTGATTTAGACATAAGGCTTGAGATAGCCATATTGAATTAAGACAAATAGGAATAAGATATTTAAGTAATTAAACAGAAAGTAAAAGAGAGACAATAAATCCATTGCAAAGATGACTGATATCCCTGATATATATAACCTAACAAATGGAACTATAAATGTATTTAGAGATTGATATAGTAGAAGAAAATTACTATGAAATAAAGAAAGAACTGAATAAGTTGGACAAGACTATTGTATCCTAATAAAATAGGATAGCAAAAATAAAAAAAAGTAATCGACATCAGACATAGCCTAATTAGGTTGAACTTTAGGAATAAAGAGAGAATTCTTAAGGCATTAAGGTGGAAAAAGAACATCATATAAAAAGAGAAAAATGACATGTTGCCTTCAAGTTTTCTTTTAGAATAGCAATAAGTACCATAGTGGAAAGAGGGTGATCTAATATTATAACACTGAGACAAGTTGTTTTCAAGTAGAAAGCAAAACATACGTTCTCAGTAGTATATCATATATTTCAGGCAATGAAGCACTCATGAGCCCTTTCTAAAAAAACCAACTTGATGAGATTAGAGAAAGAGAACAAAATAAAAATACCTGTGGAAGGCAGAATAAGGTACCATCTCCCCAGATGTCCATGTCTTAATCCCCAGAACCTGTGAATATATTACCTTATGTGGTGAAAGGGACTTTGTAGATGCAGTTAAGGATCACGACAGTGGGAGCTAATCTTGGATTCCTAGTGGTCCTAATGTGATTGCAACTTTCCCTATAAGAGAATGAGGGAGGTGGGGCATCTGGGTGGCTCAGTGGGTTAAGCATCTGACTCTTGATTTCAGCTCAGGTCATGATCCCACCATTGTGAGATCGAGCCCTGCATTGGGCTCTGAGCTGAGCTTGGAGCCTGCTTGCCATACTGTCTCTCTGCCTCTCTCTCTGCCCCTCGCCTGCTTGCTCTCTCTCTCTCTCTCTCTCCCTCAAAATAAATAAATGAAAAAAAAAAAGAGAGAAAGAAGGAGGCAACAAGGTCAGAATCAGAGAGGTACTTGAAGTTACTGTATTATAGGTTTTGAGGATGGAGGAAGGGGCCATGAGCTAAGGAATGAAGACAGCCTTTAGAAGCTGGAAAAAGTGATGAGACTGGTTTTCTCCTAGAGCTTTCAAGAGGAATGTCACCCTGCCAACACCTTGACTTTAGCCCAGTGAAATCCATTTTGCATTTACAACATTCAGGACTGTAAGATCACAAATTTGTGTTGTTTTAAGCTTTAAGTGTATGGTAATTTGTTATAGTAGCAATAAGAAACTAAAGTACTACCAACCAACCGAATAAAAACAAAAAGAGAAAGAAATCTCCCAGAATTCAGGAATGGAGATACCACAGTAAAAGGGACTTGCTGTGAACACTGAATGGCTTTGAATACAGAACTAAGACAAACTAACTCTGGGAATTTATGGTTTAGAGTAGGCAATAAATGTATAGTCTATTAATGGATTAGTTGAGATATTAGCTAGAATGCAGTTAGAATGCTATAAAAAGAAACCTAAAAATGAATTGCTTTAATGAAATGGAAATGTATTTCATTTTCATGTGAAAGCCTGGGTAGGTAATCCAGGGCTGGTTTGGAGGCTGAGGATATTGGGCTGCAGGCTTCTACTGCTTTGTTGTTCTGCCCCATCATTAGCATGTGGCTTTTATCTCATATTCCCACATGAATGTTCCAGCCATCACCATCATGTCTGCATTCTACCCTTTGGAAGTGTGGGAAAGGGGCCTCGGCAAGGGCCTGTGTCTTCTCTGGAAAGACATGGTGTAGAAGTTGTATATATCACTCCTCCAGTATTTTGTTGCCCAGAATCTTGTCGGATGGCCACACCTACCTGTAAAGGAGGCGGGGAAATGTTGTCTTTAGCAGGGATGTCTTGTGCTCAACTAAAACTTACAATAGAAGTGGGAAACAGAGATTGGGGAAGAAGCAGCAGTTTTTGCCACACTTGATAATTTAAAAATAATGATATAATCTGAGTCAGGGAGTGAGCAGGGAGAGAGAAAGTATTGTGGTCTGCTTCCTCCCTCCCATTTTTATGACAAGACACGGTTCCATTGGAAGCATCTGAAGTTTTGAAACATGTAGTTGAAATTATTTCAACTTAAAGCTTTAATAATCACTTTTTGACCTAAGAGTGATCTTTTTTGGGAATACTTCTTATGGTGAAAAGACATTTCGTCTTCAAGGATTACTTCAGTGTTGCCTCATTTTCATTTTTTGCTTAAATAAAATTAAAAAATTTTAAAGTTGAAATAGCATGCATATTATGATTCCATTTTAATGAAAGTCAATTGATTTTTCTGGATATATGAATAGACAGACAACTAGAAAAGAATGGCACTCACACAATGTTAATTATGGCTATGTATGGGCTGTAGGATTTGGGACTTTTTTTTTTCTTTGTTAGACTTTTCTGCATCATTTTAATTTTTATAATGAGCACACATAATTATAAACAAAATGAACAGGTCTTTTTTCTCAACAAAGATACAGTCATTACTAATGTGAGGAGAAAGAGATTCTTAAAATTTTATTAGAAGTATCACGGAGTGTCCTTAATTAGTGCAATAGCACAAGCTTGAATTTCTAAAAATCTCTTTAACAACTCTTCTGAATGTATTAATTATGTTTGCTGTTTTACATATCTCCTTTCTGTTTTCCTGTCATGATTAGCAGGAAACCCCTCCAACTCAAAAGGGGATGTTTTTAGATAGCAGTAAAGTGGAGATGTTTTCATTCCAAACTTTCTTGCGTAGGCAGGGATCTCCAGGAAGTAGAGGAGGCAGTGACAGCTGTATAGAGAAATGAGTTCGGACTGAATTCTGTGGATTATGGGAAGAACAGGAAAAGCATACGCATCCAGCATGGGATTGATAAAACAATGTAAAGAACTGTCAAACCTGCCGCTCAGCCCGGAGCTTCTGCTGCTCTGAAAATGGTGTTTTCTAGCACACAACCTTATTTTCCTGGCCTTTGGGTCATAGCTTATTGGATCAGAAATGAGCGCTTAATCTAGAGCAAACATTATTTTTGTTGTCCGGTGACAAGCTATATGGTTTGGCTTGAAGATATGATGTGTGCAACGTCTGATGCTCTGTCACTGACTGGTTTCCCATGAGGCACTCTGAGATGGACATAGGTGTGTAGGAAGGTTATCTGGGAGTGTTCTCAGGATTAACAAGGGGAAGGAGAGGAGGAGAGGGGAAGGAAGGAAGCAGGAGTGAGTAGAGGGAGGCGTTGACTGGTGATGCAGTCTCAATGCAGTTTTGAAGCTAGAACGAATCTTCAGAGATGTCCCGAGTTGAGAAAAGAGAACTAGGTCATTATCCTCTTTATTCATAAGTCCCAGCTGCCCAGGAAGGGGACACTGCCTTGTGTGAGGCAGCTGGGGCAGTCCCTGTGGAGGCTGACAGCTGGGGACTCTCAGTAGCACTTCCAGTGGCTAAGGGAGAAAGAAATCCCTTTATTTCTAAAGAGGGTCTGGGTGGCACATTGCAGTGTTTGTCCATTACAGCACTTTTCACCTTTTTGCTATCAGTTAGAATCTCAGTTTTGGAATTTAGAGCCCAAAACAGTGCACATTGTCATTGTCCGTGGAAGAGAGTGAAAGTCATTGTGAGGAAGGGGCCAGTGAGGCCATTGTGAGGCATATGGAAGCTAATGTCATGAAACAGAAGCTGCAAGTACCCGCAGAAGCAGCTTGCATTAGGTCAGAAAGCACAGAAGGGTGTCACCAAGCACCTTAATGATGCTGGCTGGACTTATGAAGTATGAACCCCTGTGGCTGAGCCAGCTCCAGTGTAGTTCTTGATTTTCTTTCTGTCGATGGAATTTTCCTCATGGTTTTATAGGCATTATTCCTTTAGATAGTAGCCCAAAGATCTGAAATTCTATGGTGATCTAAGTGTACATAATTCCATTTAGCCTCATCTACATAAATGCAAGGAACTCAGGACCAAGATATATAGACCATCCTTTTCTGGGGACCATTTATCTGTATCACCACTGCTATAATAACATGGCCCTGGTGGTGCAGGGTGATGAAAGGTACAGGTATATGTTTAATGTTCTTTTATCACATCCATCTGGTGCCACTTCTATGTTCTTGCCCCACGCCATTCATTCCTCTGTTATACAGTGTGGTGGAACAACATATTCTGGCAATGGCTATTTAGTTAATAAGTACTCTGAGAGTATTTAGTTAAAAAATGAGATGGAGCAGTATTTATTATTGACCTTCATAATATTGAAGGTACTGATGTTAAATATTAAATATCAATAATGTAAACATTTGTTGTGCACATATTACATGTCAGCAACTACGTAAAGTGCTTTGCATGTATTATTTCAATCAACACTCGGATGTCATATGATAGGTAGGTATTTTTCTCCCCTTTTTGCAAGCGAGGAAACTGGTGGTCAGGAGATTAAGCATCTTGTCAGAGGTCAGGAGGCTAGTAAGTGGTAGAGCCAGGATTTAAACCAGGCAGCTTGCCTCTAGACCCTGCACTGTTCTGCGCCATAGACAGAGAGGATTGTAATCCTTATAACCTCAGTGCTGGGCTTTTGGCAAAGTGATGGGTGATGGTCTGGTGAGCTCTGTTCTCACTCAGGGGCTGCTCTGCCTCAAATTCAGCCCTTTGCGATTCCCTCTTTAGTCTCTTGCTGCAGCTGGCCTCTTTCAAGCGGCACAAATATTATAGGACACCCGACACTTGGATTAATTTTCACCAGGATATTACTAGCTTGTTGAAGCAGTTCAATCCTATAAAACCAACCTCAGATATTATATGTTCGGGAGTCTCAGGGACACTGAAGAGAATAGACCAGGTTGAAGTCACCAAAGGCAAGTTCCCCTCAGAGGTGTTTTCGCGCCTATTGACCCTGCCTAAAGATAAGCTTGAGAGTGCACAGAAGGTGAGGCCCGGAGTCATGCAGCGAATGCCAGTCGAATTTTACAAGTTGGGTACGATCCAAATAATGTTTATTTTCCTGATTTGTAAATCGACATATTAAAATTTGTAAGCATGCTCAACGATGATTTTGGAGAGTGGGGGTGGTTCTGAGTCATGTTTCAACTCCTCCCTGTCAGTTTCCTTTTGTTGATTTGAGCAAGAACCTTCAGGTGATGGAAGTACAGTAGTCTCTTTGTTACCTTGAAAGCTAAAGCTTGTGCTGGAAGGTTGCCTAGCAACCTTTGTCTCTTTTGTATTCTTTTGCAAAAGGTTTTTTATTTTTGTATCCTACAATGCAAAATTTTGTATTTGTATTTATTGACAATTTAAAATGAGCTTCTTATTGGTGTGTTAGAATGCAACAAAGTCCATGTGAGTCCATCAAACCTCTGAGTAATAATTATGAGACAGTGAAGGCTTATTTGGTGAAACTACGCGCAATAACAGTCCCACAATCATAAAGGCATTTCAGAATCCTGCTGTAAAGCATAAAGGACTCAAAGAATGCACAATTCCTAATGGAACTACATGTTTCTCATGAAATGTTGCTTTTTTAATACATATATTATTAGTGCTCTCATGGGCTAAATGTACTTTTATTGGAGATACTATCCTAAAGCTAAAGTTAGCTTAGCACTCAAAGCTATAGAAATAAGAAGGATGCAAAACTGTATAAACACATGTAAAGAACACATGTAAAGTATTTTCATTTTTTTAAACTTTTAAATTTTTCAGAGCTCATGGACATGATAATTTGCTAGTTGTTTTTTCTCTCAGTGAAGGAACCCTTAGGCTTTTGTGTGCTTTACATTCTGATTTTCATCTTTGAACTCATCTTACCTTGGTTTCTCCAGGGTTTTAGAGGGTAATATCCAGAAGGCTTGAGAACAGAGCCTCCATAAGTATTCATGGTGAAAGCCATGCTCTTCTTAAAGTCTGGAGAAATTAAATTCTGATCAAGAGATCATCTTATGGCAAATATTTAGCTGCCCAAAACATAGAAGCTAAATTTGTGTAAACCACGAAACCCAGTTAGAGAGTTGAACTATAATTTAAGGTCTTCCTCTGTGCAAAAGATTGCCGGTAAAGTAATGTCAGGATCAAATGGAAGAGTATTTTTAGAAATTAATGTACCTATTTTAGCAACCTGGGACTAGTATTAAACAGTGCTCTGAAGTTTTTAAATGCTCTTACATTTGACAAGACTTTGGTATAAGACTGGTTTTATGAATAACTAATTTCAGCAGCTTCCCTAAATGGTCTACCCAGACATTCTACAGCAGAGGAAAGAAGCAGTGGAACATTTATTTGCCAATGGCTATATTGCAACAACCTCTCATCTGCAATATGAGAATTTTATTTATAACACTTCCAAAAAAGTCAGGATTTGAATAAAAATGTGGAGGGGATCCTTCTTCCTGCCGTCCTTCCTCAAAGTTTGCAATGAGTTGGGACTTGCCCTTTGGGGGATGTCTTATTAGGGGCCAGCCACAGAGCTGATTCAGAGGGAGGAAGCTACATTAACTGAAGTTTGAGAAGTTTCTGAAGTTGATGTTTATTTCGTCATCTTCTAATCTGGTGAAAAGCATGCCCATGACTTAGGCAGGCTGAGTGTGTGCATGTATGTATGTACATGTGCACATGTGACCTCTTTGCATTCATTCCCTATTTCTAGGTTTTGCAATTTTTAAATGCTTTTTTTTCCCCTTGATCAATCTCTAGATGTTCACTTTGACTAGATCCTACAGGCACAAAGTGTGCATGTGCGTGTGCATGTGTAGGCCTATGGCTGGAGAGAAACAAGGATGCAACATTACTATGTGCTTCATGGCAGGGTCCACCCCTTCATCCTTTGGGTTGACTTACGGACATGGTATGTCTTTGAAAAATTATATCCGTAGGAAGTATGGGTGAGGAAGGATTTTGAACTTGAGAATTACCTGAGTTTTCTTCCTTCACGTGTCGGTAGGGAGAGCACCGTATGTGGCAGCTCTATTCATAGAGTCAGTCATTCTTCTGTAATAACTGCATCTTTCGGGAGGGAGACCTGCTATCCATTTGTTATTAGCAGCAGTGGCCCATTTTAAGAGCCTTACATATAAGCATGACATTGGAATCCAGGTCCTTTTTCTATCTGTTCTTGAAGAACAGAAAAGAACTAAGCGTCTCTTAAAGTTTTCCTAATCAAAGGTCCACAGTAGTTACTGAATTTTACTAACTCATTGGCTCTTCCCTGACAGGTGGACCTCAGCCTACTTTTAATTCTCTCCATTTTTTATGTACTTCTTGGAAGTTCTCAGGTGAGGTCATCTGTGTTTTCACAAATCAGCCCTTTGGCTCCCACCTGCCACTAGCTTACTCCATGCCATGCTGCTGCCACCAATGCCTGCAGTGTGAGATGTTGCTGTTCTGCCCTGGGATCCTGCCTATCTAGGCTGGTGTTCCCCTGCAGCTTGCCCCTGTGCTGCTTGCTAATCCCTTCTCCTGGTGTGGATCCCCCCCCCCCCAAGGATCCAGCCACATGATGTCTTGGCCCTAATACTGCTGCTGTGTCCTGGCAGTCTGCTCAGAACAGCAGGCTTGGACTAGATGGCTATTTATGCTTGTTCAGCTTCTCATTCTCTTTGGGAACTTACACCTCCCTCTTCTCTGTGGTCCAGTGGGATTACTGATCACAGTGACTTTCACACACAAGGCCCACAGGTGTCTCCTTAATTCAAGGTAGGATGGGGTGACTCAGTGTCCAGGAAATTTGCACTGTGAATGGAGGGACACCTCCTTGGAAGGAAGTTGTTATTCCAGTGGTATTTCCTCAAAGAGACTATATATGAGATTTGACAGTGACTAGTCTGCTTTCTATCCTTCCTGGGTTTTGGTGGACCAGCTTTTCTTCTATAACTAAGATAGCCAAAGTCAGTTTTGGTTGCTTAGAACCGATTAACTGTTCCTGACACTGTAGGGGAATGGCCACTTTTCTGATCACGTAGGGTTAGTCATAGCAGGTTACTTGGCTTATAAGGAGATAGAAGATTTAATAAGACACCTATTTTGGTTGTGACTACAGCATCAGTCTTTTCAGAGGATCTGCTGATGGTCTGGGTAGGTGCAGTGGAAGGCTCAGGTGCTAGCCATGTCCTGCAATCAGGATAACAGCTTCCTCCCAACCCCAGGCTCTGTTACTGAGGTTGTTTTGTACAACAAATCTCCACTGCAGGCACAGAGTTCGGTGGGCAAACAGTTGCCTGGAGATACAATTAAGTGGAGAACATATATTCAGTTCCATGTAATTGCATGAGTTACAACCTGGACAGATTTGACACATCCCATGGTGGACTTTCTCTGGTCCTGATGGTTCCTCTTCTCGCAGTTTGATTTCTGGCACTTCCTCTTCCCTTCCTTTGTCAGTTTTCTCCCATTAAATTGTTGTAGGTACCATAGGAGTTCTTTCCCTAGAAGTAACCTCATGTGAACCTAATGCATGTAAATAAAACTGAGGTGGCATGAGGACAGTGTTACCTAACTCCACACAACTTAATGATTCCAAAATCACAGCCCGTACCCAGCAAAGACACCATTACAGTGTGTTTACGGACTGATTACCAGGCTTATGTTGTGCTAACTACATTTACAGTTATTTTATTTTAGCCTCTCAACAACCTGGAAGCAGCTACCATTGCCTCCCTGTCCCAGTATTTTCATGTTTTACAGATGAGAAAATTGAGGGTTGGGTTGTTGAGTATGGTTGCAGATGTTACCTCTATTGGAGTTCCATCTACCTGGATCTAAAGCCCATACGTCCTCTGTCACTGCTCTTCTCTTATTCAACTTCATTTTACAAATTCCAGTCATCATAGTATCAGAAGATGTAATATATTACGTATGATCGCTGTTATACAATAATTCACCATTTGGCAGAAGAGAGAACCAATTTAAACACCAACTGTAATAAGACTGTATTATGAGACATGGGTAAAGTGTCTTGGGAGCTTGGGTTTAAAGTCACGGAGGAAGGCTTGCTGGATGAGGTGAGTTCTGGATTGGAATTTGAAGATTAATAGGAACCTACTGGACTGAAACCTTCCTCACCCTTCTCAGGCCCTGATACTTTACTCGAGGAAGCCATAGATTACTGTCACCAGCGTGAAGCGTGCTTGGTGTCACTAATGACGTTCAAACTGAATTGTCCAAAAAGGGAATGGAGGGGAAGTGATCTGGAAAGAGGGAAAGGGAAGGAGGAGTGGGGACAGAAAAACAAGGGAAGGGTAAGGATGAAAGATGATGAGAATGGGCTGGAAGGGGAGAGAAGGGAAGGAGAAGAAAAGAACGAGAAGAGGGAAATTGTGTTTGAGCTTTTTTAGTCCTTTCGTTTTTAGCTAGTGCATACCATTCCCCGGCATGAAAGGTCCACACAGTTTGTTTATTCTTCTACTGAAGAATTTGGTTGTTTCTACCTTTTGTTAATTTTTGTGTTAAATCTTTAATATATGTGCAATTCTGAGAACACCAGAAAATAAGTGACATTAGACTCCATTTCAGAACCTGTAGTCTCTCTTGCATATCTTCCATTTTGGTCTTCCTTGGGAACAGCCTTGAGTTTTAGGACAAATTCATTAATTTAATCTTATAAATCTATATTTGAACATTCCTAGACTATTTCCTCATATAAGACTGGATGGCTTAGATAAATGTTGAAGTTTTAAAAATAATTCGGATGTATACTTTAACAAGTAAAAGAAAAACTTCTAAATTCTAAGTTTGGATTTTGCTTGAAGCCCTAATTCTCATTGGGACTTGTGTGCCTTATTAAAACTACACAAGACTCCTGGGAGAACTGTCTTTAAGGAATGGCTCAGGGATTGGATGAGAACCTAGAGATAAATAGCTAAAATTAAATATTTTTAGAGTGGTTTTGTATGTCATCTAGAAGTTTCTTCATTTTTAATGAACACTTTTTTTTTTCAAAAATAGGATATTTTGATAGATGTTAACTTTAAGAATTTTTATTCATTTATTTTTAAATTCCAGTGTAAGTAACATACAGTTTTATGTTAGTTTCAGATATACAGTATATTCAACAATTCTATACATTACTCAGTGCTCATCATGATAAGTGTACTCTTAATCTCCTTCACCTATTTTACCTGTCCCCCCCAATTACTTCCCCTCTGGTAACCACCAGTTTGTTCTCTGTAGTTAAGAGTCTGTTTTTGTCTCTCTTTCTTCCTTCTTTCCTTCCTCCTTCCCTTCCTCCCTTTTCCTTTCTTTCTTTCCTTTTCTTTCTTTCTTTCTTTCTTTCTTTCTTTCTTTCTTTCTTTCTTTCTTTCTGAGAGCACACATAGGGGTGGGGCAGAGAAAGAGAGGGAGAGAATCTCAAGCAATTTCCATGCCCAGCATGGATCCAAAGGGGGCTCAATTTCATGACCATGAGATCATGACCTGATCCAAGATCAAGAGTCAGATGCTCAACTGACAGCCACCTACATGTCCGTTTGTTTTTTTTTTTCATTTTTTCATTTGTTTTGTTTCTTAAATTCCATATATCAGTGAAATCATATGGTATTTGTGTTTCTCTGACTGACTTCATTTAGCATTATACTCTCTAGATTCATCCATGTTGTAAGTGGCAAGACTTTATTCTTTTTTTTTTAAGGTTTATTTATTTTTGAGAGAGATGGAGACAGAATGTGAGTGGGTTAGGTGCAGAGTGAGAGGGAGACACAGAATCTGAAGCAGGCTCCAGGCTCCAAGCAGTCAGCACAAAGCCTGATGTGGAGCTCGAACTCACAAGCTGTGAAGTCGGACGCTCAACCAACTGAGCCACTCAGGCGCCCCAAAACTTCATTCTTTTTAGGCTAATATTCCATTTTATATATACACACTTACATATATGTGTGTGTGTGTATATATACATATATATGTGTGTGTGTGTGTATATATACATATATATATATGTCACATCTTATTTATCTATTCATCTGTTGATGGACACTTAAGTTGCTTACATATCTTGGCTAGTGTAAATAATGCTGCAATAAACATAAGGGTGCATATATGTTTTCCAATTAGTGGGGTTTTTTGTATGTTTTATTTATTTATTTATTTATTTATTTATTTATTTATTTATTTATTTATTTATGGTAGATACCCAGTAGTGGAATTACTGGATCATATGGTAATTCTATTTTTAATTTTGTGAGTAAACTTCATACTGTTTTCCAAAGTCACTGTGCCAGTTTACATTCCCACCAACAGTGCACAAGGGTTCCTTTTTCTCCACATTCTCATTCACTCTTGTTTTTGTGGTTTTGCTTTTAGCCGCTCTGACAGGTGTGAGATGATATCTTATTGTAGTTTTTATTTGCATTTCCTTGATAATTAATGATGTGGTGTATGTAGATTCTAAACTTTTACATAAACATGTATCATATTATTCTGGAATTAAGTGGTATCTTCCTCTGTTTCAGAAAAGCTTTTAGAGCCCCATGTATTTCTTCATCTCTCTATCTTTCCCTTACTCATCTCTCTATCTCAGTCACTCAACATGTATTTGTTGATCACCTACTATGTTCTTCTAAGCATTGTTCTAGTTGCTGGGGATATAGCAATCAAAAAAAACAAGAGACAAAAATCATTGCCCTTGTGGAGCTTATGGGTCCTTGGCAGAGACAGAGTAAGCAAGAAAACTAAGTAAGAGATATATATGTAAGTATGTGATCAATGCAGTGGAGTAAAATAAAGCAGGGAAAGGGGGTAGGAAATGTTGGGGTGTGGTGGGACCATTTTTTAGATGAGGTGGTAACATGGCAAGGGCATTCTGGGTAGAGGTAGCAAGTGCAAAGGAGCATGACATGTGGACATCCCTAGCAAGTTTAAGGAAGAGTAAGGAGATGAGTGTGGTTTCATAGAGTGATGAAAGGAAGCATAGTAGAAGACAAAGTCAAGGTATTATATGCGGGTGGGTGCAGAACATTTAGGGCCTTGTAGACCATCCTAAGGGCTTTGCATTTTGCACTGAGTGAGATGGAAAGCCATCATCCTGGCCTCTGAGTACCTTATCTTCCTCATTTTTAATGATCCTTTTCTCCATTCCTTTATTGTTACCTTCAAAATCTCCATTTCAATGTCCTACTCTCTGACCATCTGCCTCCTATTTGTCCTGTCTTATTCTAACATCCCAACTCCAACCATTTGTGATCACTTTAGGGCCTTTTATTCACTGACTGCAGAGTTTTTCACTAGTTGTTGCCTTTGCCTTGTCCTATTTTCTCTCTTTCTTTTACAGGTAGGATTTCAAGCACATTTTATTTTATTTTATTTTTTCTTGGAGTATAGCTGATATACAATGTTACATTAGTTTAGAGTGTATGACACAGTGAGTCAGCAACTCTGTACGTTATGCTGAACTTACCACAATGGTCTCTCTTCTCTTATCCAGCCTAGATCCCCATATGTGTTGCTGTAGTCACTGTGTATAACCACTGACTCCTGGGCCTATTTCTTCACTATTGAACTCATCCAGCCCAACCCTGCTTTAACCCAATCTATCTATTCTGCGTCTGCCCCCTGGGCTGTATACACCTGAGACAAAACACCCACCCATGGTGACTGGCCCTACACTTAGAATTTATGACCTTAAGTCCCAAGTGGGTCCAGAATACAGACCAGCAGCCTTAATTATTTCCTTCTTCCTGTTATCATTTTTTCCATGATCCCCCAAAGACTATTTTCATCTTACCTACTCCCCTCAAACCTTTAACATCCTTCACCATTTTGCACTCTCACTGATGGTTTTGAGTCTTACTTTGTAGAAAATAATGAACATAGAACTCCCTCCTCTTTGCAATATGAAATCTTCCAACCTATCTGCATCTGTACTTTATGTTCCGCCCTTGCTCCTTTTTTTATGGAGGAAGAACCATCCTTGCTCTTTCCTAAGACCAGCTACCTGTTGCTACTCACAGATATTGCTCTTAGAACTGTTTCCTCTCTCTCTGGCAATACAAGGTTTTCTTCCTTAATGTGTAATCACCATGCATGTTAGAATATATCCCATCTACAAGTAAGCAAGCAAGCAAGCAAGCAAGCAAGCAAGCCTTTCCTTGACCGCATCCATACCCTCTTTTTTCTCTTTATCTTTATAGTAAAACTCTTCCAATGATGTCCATGCTTGATGTCTCCACTTTCTCCTCTTTCAGTCTTGCTTGAACACTTCAATAAAAATTTTATCCTTACCATAACAAGAAAACAGCTTTTACCAGGGTCACCCATGATCCTTCTTCATTTTTTGTTTTATGCAAGTCTCTGCAATGTTCAACAGAGCAATAAACTTTCTGAAATAGTTTCTTCACTTGGATTCTGGAATATCTTACTTTCCTGATTTTCCTCCAGCTTTATTAGTTTGAAAAAATTATATATCTCTTAGGTTATTATTCATTAATATTTGAAATAAAATATGCATTTTATAAAATGCTTTTTAGTATCTAACAAGAAAATTTTATGATTTAACATCCTTTAAACTTACTATCATGAGGGGTGCCTGGGTGGCTCAGTTGATTCAGTGTCCGACTCTGGCTCAGGTCATGATCTCACAGTTCATGAGTTCATGAATGGTTCATGAGTTCAAGCCCCATGTTGGGCTCTGTGCTGTCAGTGCAGAGCCAGCTTCAGATCCTCTGTCCCCTCTCTCTGCCCCTCCCGTACTCGCTCTCTGTCTCTCTCAGAAATAAATAAACTTAAAAACACCTTACTATAATTAGTATATTAATACATATAGACTATTTGTCATTCTTGGAATGAATCTGTTTGATTGTGGCATGTTACTCTTTTATTGTATTCACTCTGTTTCTATTTTAATTGGGATTTTTGTTTAAATATTCATAAATAAGATTTGCATGTGTGACATTTTGGCTTATTTTTTGGGTCAAGTTTTTTTTTGGGGGGGTCAAGTTTTGATATATAGTATGCTGGCTTTTTTAAATTAAATGTTATTTCCTCCTTTCTCTATGTTTTTTGATAACTGGTTGTTTTTATAAAAATGATTCCCAGTCCTTATAAATAATTCAAGTTTGAAAGGAAAAACAAAACAAAATGAAGACTCACTCTCAATTCTATCATTTGAAAATAACTATCATTAATGCAACATGGACATGATACCAGATATCTCTTGATGTGTATATATGTTATATGTGTATGTACAAAGAACAGTGTGCCTGGAACTTGGCAGGTGCTCAGTTAATGATATCTGTTTATTTAATAAATAGAATGTTAGAAGGAATTAGTTTTGCAAATGTGAAGTGATACCAAATTGTATTTTTATTTATTAAACTGTATTAGTATTTGCTTTAAATTTTTTTTTAATGTTTATTTATTATTGAGACAGAGAGAGACAGAGCATGAATGGGGGAGGGGCAGAGAGAGAGGGAGACGCAGAATCTGAAGCAGGCTCCAGGCTCTGAGCCATCAGCCCAGAGCCTGACGCGGGGCTCGAACTCACGAACCGTGAGATCGTGACCTGAGCTGAAGTCGGACGCTCAACCGACTGAGCCACCCAGGCGCCCCTAGTATTTGCTTTAAATAAAAATGAACAAAATTAAGTTTACTTGATGTTAACAGAATAAAAACAAATAGTTGAAATAACTGAAACTGGAGATGGTTCAGAAATTTAGATACAATTTTTACCATAAAATATTAATTTTTAAAAGATACCTCTATGGTTTAAGGTAAATAATTCCATAAAACAGCAAGATTTGATTTATATTATTTATTTTTACTTTTTATTTACTTTTACTTAACTTTTAGGTAATATTGATTGATAACAATGTAATAATTCCTGTCTTCACTATTTTAAAAATTTTTTAAAATAATGTTATTTTAAGTCATCATACTTATTTTGTTTGCTTTCTGTTCTTTACTCATAATTTCTAGTTTGTTTTAGCCTTATTACCATAATTTAATATTTTCAGTACTTACCAGTGATCCTTTTAGCATCTTCTTTATTCATCACAGTTGCCTTATTTCCATTGTTCAGTGGAATTTGCAAGACAGTCTTGTGGGTGCTTTACTTCATTATCATTAATCAACCTCTTGGTTGGTTAGGTTCTTGATATTTCACGTTCCCCCAGAACTTTGTGTATATTGTTAATATAATTTTCTGGCAGTGTATGCTTCTGTGGAAATGTCTAAGACCAGCCTGTTTTTAATTTTATTTCATTTTATTATTTTCTAATGATACCATGGAATTTCTGTCAGAGGGGACGAACTCCTGGGTTCACTTCATCTTCAGTCACCCATCTTTTCCCAAAGCTATTTCCATTCTGTCTGGTGACAGAAAGGAAACAATAAGGACACCTCTCTGATTCTGGTTTTATTACAGTAGATGTATGTGATCTAGGATTCCCGGTTTAATTGGAATTTCAGATAAACACTGAACACGGTTTTTAGTGTTAAGTGTATACAAGTGAAACTGGGTGTCCTGTAATTTTATTTGCTAAATCTGGCAACCGTAGATACCATTGGTGATAGGTTGGTTTTCTTGCCTTTGTTGGGGTGTGAGTGGGCAATGAGAGCCTGCCTGGGGCCTTTCAATGTTTCTCCTGTCCCCTGGCTTATTGTTTTCTCAGAAGATCTTATGTCATTAACTTCCTCATTTGTTTTCAATCCTCCATGTTCCTTTGGGGATAATTAGGTCTGAACAGAACTGATAACCTCCCTGTTCTGTAGAGACAGTAGTAGCTATTCCAACCACCTCACTGGAAACTTGTAGAAAGGTGGCAAGGGCTTCTGCCCTCTTCAGAATTGGGTTGTCCATGTCTTTCCAGGGAACATCCTTGTCACTCAGTTTGCTTCTCTGTGAATTGGGACTATTAGTAAGAATTCCCAGTATATTTTACCTTAGCCTTTCCTTGCACCTGTTGTCATATGGGTCAAAAGCCACTCTATGCCATGTTACATAATACCATAATCTTTGCCTCCTCTAGACATTTATGGCAGAAATTTGGGCACTAGTTTATCTGACCTGTTTGTGTGTGTTTATGTGTGAATTTTTATTAGTTTTCACTACTTTTCTTTCTTCAATTTATGGGAAGAAGGTGTATTTGTGATCTGGCTCTGACCTACCATATTTACTCAAAACCGGTCTAAATAACACAATAATTATCCCAGCCTTAAAATTTGAAATATTTCACTCATAAACTTACCTGAATTCAATATTTTTGTGAGAATTAGCTCTTTGAAAACTTTGGAATTTTTTTCATGTTTTTTGTTTGTTTGTTTTTTTGAGGGTTTCAACATTTTTAGAAAAAAGGTACAAACTATTATTTTAAAGTTATTTTAGCTTGTATCATTTCCCTTTTTGTGTTCTTAAATTTGTGTTTTTGTGTTTTCCTCCTTTTTGAAAAATCTAGTGTAGTGGTTTACCTAGTTAATTTATTTACCCACCCTCCTAAGAGACTAGCTTTTATATCTATCAATCAGTTCTACTTTTTTGTTTTCTGATTTATCAATTACTATTATTTAATTATTTTTTCCCTTAAGTTGGTGATATTACCTACCAGTGTAACATGCACACATTTTTCAAAAATATAATTCATTGTCAAGTTAGCTACCACACAGGGTATGCAACGCATGTACACATTTTTAAGTTGAATGGAATTTTACCTTTGTATACAGCCACGTAACCACTCTGCAGGCCAAGTTATAGAACTTTGCAATGCCCCAGAAAGTTTCTTGTGACTTTTTCTTATAAACTACCCCCATTGCCCTCCAAGAGGTAATTATTCTGCTGATTTCTATTGCCATAAATTAGGATGGGCTATTCTTGAACTTCTGATAAGTCAGAAGTACTGTAGTTAGTACTGATAAGTCAGTACTGTAGTGAACTTCTGACAAGTCTTTTGCTCAACATAATGTCTTCAAAATTCATTCATGTTATTGACAATATTTCATTTAAAATTTATTTCTATGCTGCCCTTATGTATGTTTTGTTATTTTCCAATTCAAGCATAATGGTTAAGTTTTGTTTATTTTTGTTTAGTAACATGATTCAGGTCATAGATTTCCCTTGTGGTATAGTGTTAATTTCCCCTTAGGTTTTGGTAAGTATTGCTGGGGACTTAATCAGTGATTGTAAGCTAATCATTTTATTTGGCCCCTCAGTGCCTCTGATTGTCTGTTTATGGAATTGGAAACTTTAAATATCATGATTTTTGTAACCCAGTGGAGGTCATGATGATTGATGAGATACTATAAGATCACCAGATGGCCTCATCCATAAAGAAAGCCCAGCTCTGTGCCTACTTGGCTAAAATTTCCAATTGCTCTCATTTCAGAAGTAGGATTTCTGTATCCTGCTGGTAGTCAGTCCAACAGGAAGTTGCGCTTTCCCTCCCTTCCCAAATTAAAGATTGACAAAATGGAGGAGAAATGAACAGTTAAAAGTTTAAAGTGTGATTTCCTTTTTAAGATAACACATTTTGACCAAAGTAGATTACTTTAACCAAACAAACTAAAAGGCTCTTTCTACCTTTTCTTGTTTTAAAACTCTTGTTTCAGAATTTATTATTTTTTTAGCTTAAATTATCATGTTACTTAATGATGAGAATTTTATTCTGGGCTTTATTCTGGTTGAGGTCTGAATTCATAGTCATCAGAAGTTGAAGCAACTTTTATGTTTCTCTGTGTGCATGTTTTGTTGTTAAATTATATTTTTAATTTTCATTCCAGGAATCAGAATCTTGTACTAGATATTTTTTTCTTGGAATGCTTTCATCTCATGATTATAGCTGGCTGCCTTCCTATTGTCATTTAGACCTCAGAGAGACCTTCCCTGATGATCTGTCTAAAATAGCTACTGATCACTCCTTTTCACTTTTTCTATTTCGTATCTCTGTGTAGCACTGTGGTCAGTGGGTATTTTGTTTCCTTTCTTCCCTCCTTCTTTCTAGTTTTAGATGTCTGTCCTACTTTTGATGTTTGTCTCCCACCAGCTCACAAGATGGTATAAATGCCAAGGGAGCAGGAATCTTGTCTGTCAGAGTCACCTCTGTTTCCAGTGTTTAGAGCACGACCCAGAATAGGCCATTGTGAGACATTAAATGAGTTAATGAAGGAATGAATTAGAAGTCCCCTCATATTCCAATGAACACAATGTTGAAGGAATTATAATTAGTGAACATTCTATAAAGCATAATTTAATGTTTGAATGATTGTCTGAATGAATAAACTTCTATATCCGTAGAGAAGTTGTGTTCCTTTTTATGCCATTGTGTAAATGTTTAATAATTCCTTCTCATTGAGACGGTTGACTTTTTCCCAACTCATGGCTCTTCTCTTGATCCCATTTTTGAGTTTATCCTGATCTCAATCCCTGGCCTCCTTTTTCTTATTTTAATTGGGCACATCTGAAATATTTTTTTTATTTGATAGCTGTGATTCTTTTTATGTAAGAAAAGTAACTCAAAACAGTGACCAGTTAATGAATTATTTTTTGAGTTTTGGATTACATTACATTCTTTTAGCAATTCACATATTCATGTGATAAATTCATGCTTATATGTGCTGGGCACTGGGGATATAATGATGAGAAATGCAAAGTTCTTACCTTTGAGGAGCTCACATACTGTTGTCGAAGATCAAATTTTAAACACATAATTTGATGAGGGCAAAAAAGTATCATAGAACATACACATTGTTTCTTGAAAATTGCATAAGGAGTTGGCCAGGAAGGTAAGGATGAGAAGAACACTCTTAAATATGTGCCCAGGGGTCTCTTAGGCACCAGGTTCTAATCAAATTCAAGTCATTCTCCCTACAAATGCCTACTCTGTGCCAGTACTTCTAAGCAAGAGGGGTGCTGCTTAGCGGTGTCTGGCGTATGGCACACACTCAAAAAATACTCAGTTAATAAATGAGTAACTTTGCTCATTCGATGACAAAGATCCATGGAGAGTTTCCTAGTGTGGTGTACATGAGTAACATTTTCTTTCTTTCTTTCTTTCTTTCTTTCTTTCTTTCTTTCTTTCTTTCTTTCTTTCTTTCTTTCTTTCTTTCTCCTTCCTTCCTTCCTTCCTTCCTTCCTTCCTTCCTTCCTTCCTTCCTTCAATACTCACCTTGACATCAGGGTGGAAAGACCTAAAACAAGATCCTCGTCCTGGTGAGGCCTGCTGGGGTAATCCAGGGAATTAGGGACTCTGGCTTTCCTTGGAGGATCTGAGCAGGAACAGCTTTGCACATATGCAAAGCAGGGGGCAGTGCTGGATTCAGGAAAAATAAAAATGTAGAGTTTAGAGGAAGGGGCAAGAACTATTCTATTCATGGACACATTGCACACAGCAAATAATCTTTCTAAGTCACTCAGAAGTATTAAGAAGCAAATACCCTTTGCATTGGAATCATCCAGTTGTTACTCCCTTAAGTTACAACTTCTGAAATGAAGTCTTTTGTTCTTCTCCTCTAAGGCCTGATATTTGTCAACATTGGCTCCTGCTTTAGAGCAATTAAATTGTTTTTTGTTTGTTTTTCGTTTTTTTTTCCTAAGCAAGAAAAGCACTGCTGTCCTCCTTCTGTCAGAACTAGTCTGTGATGGAAAACTGTCTCCCCTAGAGTTTCTCTCACACTGACAGAGATTGAACAGAGATTGAAATGTAGAGAAGACTCTTCCGGTCCAGGTTGCCACTGAAGTCTCTCACCACCTGAGATTCTGTGGCTATAGATGATGTAGTGGTGCTTCCTCTCAATCAGGTAAAACCTCTCACGTATATGAGAAGTCCCATCTCTATTATTATTGATGTTTTTTAAATTAAACTTTAACTTTTTAAAAATGTTTATTTATTTTTGAGAGAGAGAGAGAGAGAGAGCAGGGGAGGGGCAGACAGAGAGAGAGAGGGAGACACAGAATCCAAAGCAGGCTCCAGGCTCTGAGCTGTCAGCACAGAGCCCGACTTGGGGCTCGAACTCATGAACTGCAAGATCATGACCTGAGCCAAAATCTGACACTTAAGCAACTGAGCCACCCAGGGGCCCCTATTAAGCTTTAAAGTAAGCAAAGTGTATTACAAAATTAGGCTGATTCTAAGCATGTGCAGTTATGGAATCACAGATTTTGTGTGCTGCTCTTTTTCTCCTAATGCACATTAACATAAATTCATAACCCATAAAATATGTTTGTTCTTCTATCAGAGGATATGATCTTGTGTTTCCCTAATGGTACAGGACTTCCACATTGGGACTCTGGCATAGTGTTTCAAAGCCTGCTGTGCCACAAACCTTTGTGAGCAGTAGCTCTGGCTAAAATCTGGAGATGAATAAAGAATACTGGAGGGGCTCAGTACCTCTTAGCCCTGACAGCTGTCTCAGCCTGCTGATCTACTGAGGGGAAGAAATAGGGTCCCAGTGAATAAGGAGCCAAGAGTACACATTTTTCTTCCCAGAAAGAGGAAGTTAAGCCCCAGCTTTCGTGTGACCAATGAAGACATGATACCCGAGGCTGAGAGATCAGCTGTGTCTCTCTTGCCTAGGCAGAGAATGCCATGGAAGGCAGGGGCCACAGATCTGCAGGTGGTGCAGGAATTTGGGAAGAACTCAAGATGCATGCGAGGCCTGTGCTTTCTCTGCAACCCTGGCCCTCAGTCCAATCTCAGATGCTGGGAGTGACCAGATCTACAGGTAACTGGGGCTTACCTGCTCATGTTGGCCAACAGTCGGGATTTACAGTTTTACAGCTCCTGTTCCAATGGAGAATCAAGATTCTCATTGACCACGCCATCACTCTATTATATGTATCTGGTAATTGAGGAGCCAAATGGAGAAATACTGTGGCTTTTAGCTGCAACTACAGGAAGAATTCAGAATGACAGAAATTTAGTTACAGTGGCACTTCAATTAATAACATCCATGGAAAACATGCCCTTTACAAGGATAGCATCATGTTTGAGAAAATGCAAAACAAAAACAGCTATAAATCACAAAAAGTTGCTGTACAGGCTTTTACTTGACTGAAAAAAAAAAAGACAATCCAACACACCCACAAATAAAAAATCCAAGCAATCAACCGAGAACCTCTCTTTCACAGCTTGTGTTGTTTCCCCACAGTTTAAAGTGAAGAAAGAATTCTCTGAGCAAAAATTCCTTGGAGTATCTGGTCTCATCTTTCTGCACCTGCCCCGGCATTCTGCCCGCTTGTCCCAGCATACTGCCCACCTGCTCCAGCACACCCCCTGTCTGAATTCACAGATTACTTCCTCCTCTTCTCCTAATGTTTAAGACCTTCTTTCATATCTTTTTCTCCATCAAAATTGAGAGTAATCCTGAAATCTGCACTATTTATCCTCACTGAGTATTGATTAATTAATTATATTTTAACTCAACAGATCTGTCAGTATGCCCCATGGACCACAGTTTTTCAGATGGCAGTGGGTGTGATGTAACCAAGAGGAAAGGGTTGTGGGTCAGATTAATTTGGAAAGTGTGGGACTGAACAGCTTCAATGGACTTGTCAGAAACTTTAATGGGTATATGTAAATTTAAAAATCATAAGAAGGGTGTTAGAGCATCCACTGTTTCCAGAACTTATTTGACTGTGGTAGAAATTTATTTTGAGCATCTCCAGAAACTTAGGTGTGTCTGACACATGCTGGAGAATGCTGTTTTAGCTGAAACTCATTTAAGCATGCTTAAGCAGGGTGCATCTAAGCAGTCTGTTTACATTTTACACCTACGGTAGGTTGAATAGTGGCCCCCCAAAGATGTGTACAAGTCCTCACCCCCAGTACTTGTGAATGTGGTATTATTTGAAAATAGGGTCTTTACAGATGTAATTAAGAGTCTCATAATGACATCATCCTGGTTTTATGGTGGGCCCTGAATCTAATGACAGTGCCCTTATTAGAAATTCAAAAGGAGATGACACAGAGATACACAGGGAGGAGGTCATGTGAAGAAGGAAGCAGAGAATGGAGTTCTACTGCCATCACTGAGGAATGCCAAGAACCATAGAACTTGGAAGACTGAAGGAGGGGTTCTTCCGGAGAGCCTTTGGAGGTGGATGGCCCAAATGACACTGACTTCAGATTTCTTCTCTTTCAGAACTAAGAGGAATACCCTTCTCTTGTTTTACACCTCTTGGTTTCTGGTAATTTGTTTTGGCTGCCCTAGGAAAGTAGTACAATGCCATCTTCTTCTAATTGTGGAGTGTGGTGACTGAGGCTTCCTTTTTATTTATTTATTTTAAAAAGATTAGGCGCCAGTGAACAATGGGCAGATATTTGTGAAGGCAGAGCCAGACTCTGTGTTTTGATCAGTGAAAATAAAGTTGATATAATCTTGTGAGTTGGTTGATTGCTGGTGGTGGTGGTGAGGTAGTTAGAAGAAATAGCCATGGTTTCTATTCAAAGACAATTCCTCTCCTTTTGGGTCCCTTTACAGTGCTTTGCTGTCTTGGTGAGGGGCTCCTGCACCCATCTATCTTCTTCAGTTTCCACACCTGGTCAGTCACAAACGCTGATGGTGTTAACTTGCAGTATTACTCCGGTCCGTCCTCTTATTCATCTGTTTGCTGAAGCACCTGAGTCCAGGCTTTATCAGCTCTTACCTGGCCCCCTGGAACTCCTGACCATCCTCCACTTAGCTTCACTCCAAAACATTTTTGTTCCAAGCATGTTGTGTATCCTCTTCTCTCTCATCACTTTAAATACTACCATGGGGGCACCTGGGTGGCTCAGTCCATTAAGCCTCTGACTTTGCCTCAGGTCATGATCTCATGGTTTGTGAGTCTGAGCCCCGCTTCTGGTGAGCTTGAGCCCTTCTTCCGGCTCTGTGCTGATGGGGCAGAGTCTACATGGGATTGTCTCTCTCACCCTATCTCTCTGTCCCTGGGTCACTTGTGCCCCCACCTAATAAATAAGTAAGTAAGTAAGTAAGTAAATACTACCATGACCTCCCTCTTCTCTTAGATGAAAACCAACATCTTTACTATGTGCAACAAGACCTGCTATCATCTGATCTCCACTAACTTTCCAAACTCATCTCACACCCCACTTCCCTCTGCTCTCTTCTCCCTATCTCAGAGGATAGAGGGAGTCTCTGTTGTTGAACCCATGCATAATTTCCATTCCTGCCTGCATGGTCACCTTGTTCATGAACTTAATGAAGAAACATGGGTTGATGGGGGAGGGAAGCTAACACATAACTGTTTATAGAAAGCCTCCTTCCTAGTGGAGGTTCTTTGGTCATCGTTCATTTGGGACAAAAATATCCTTGTACTGTGGGTCCATTCAGATAGGTCCTTATACATAGATAGAACTCTTTCCTGAGTCCTCTTTTCCTGAATTTCCCAAGGAACTTTATCCTTCCAAGTTCCCGACAGTCTGGAGGAACAATTAAACATTGTCCATGACTTGATATAAATTCTGACCTTAGGTCTTACCTGCTTCTAGGCAGAGTAACCCACAGGAAGAACTCCTCAAAGACCTACTCAGTGCAGTAGTCCACTTTTGGTACCAGCAGTTTTGATAGAAGTATCTGTAAATCAGGCTTAAAATGTCCTCTTGGTCAAGTGGTTATAGAGAATGTCTTTCTGAACCTTAAACAGTAGGCTGACAGAAAGGTGGTTACACAGCCTTTAGGAATGAGGCTTTAGGAGCAGCTACACCAGGAGGGTGAACCACCTGCTTATACTTTCAGGATGTGCTCAAGCCTGATCTCATAAATAACATGTCTAATTGATAATGGGGTGCCACTAGACATACTTATTTTTATGGGTTGTTAAAATCAAATAATGCCATTAGCATGGTAAGACATTCAGTATCTACCAGGGCTCAATAGCAAGCCAAGAGTGGTTTCTCAAAATTTGAATAGCTATTTAACTGAGAGTGCATGATTTTACTATAGTTCTTGGGGCCATTTCTCCCATTGGAGATAGCTACAGTGGAGATGTCTACTGCTGTAGACGGTCTAAGCATCATTGGATCTTCTGGATCACAATTCCAGGGGGCCCCTGGGTTCCACTCACTGCATTCACTTCGGGGGATCCCAGTTAATGGCATAGAGAGAATCCTGGTATGGGTCTTTCTTCTTCCCTCCTTCCATCCCTGCTTCCTTCCTTTCTCCCCTTTTGCCTTTCTACTTTGCCTTACAAATTTATTGAGCCCTCTCTACCACAGTCGGCTCTGCCTAACCATGGGAAGACCCTGTCTCCTTCTCACTTCTCAAACTTAATGCAGTCCTTGCCCTTTTCTCCCTATACCCCCAGACTCCCAGATATAACTTTTATAATTCTGTCACTTTTGACATTATAATAGTTAGCACTTAATTCATTTTTTTTTAATACTGTAACTCTTCCTTATTCTGGAGTCTTGGAACACATCATTGACTCTGCTACATCGTTTGACCTTTGTCAGAAACTTTCTAAGTAGGAAAAATGTGTTGAAGCCACATGTCCTCTCTGCTAATGGAAGTGTCATACATTAAGTTGAATTTGCCTTGGGATTTGAGTCGCTGTTGAAACTGGGTCTTGGGACATGTAATAACTGTAGAGATCCAGGATTTCTGCTTTATTCTTATTTGAGAGATGTTCCCTCTGAGAGTGGGACATATGTTTCTTCCTATCATAAACCTTTTTTCAGGAAGGGCCTGATAGGTCGTTTGGTCCATTGCACCAACAAGACCATATCTCAGGAGGAAGGACGCTCTCTAGCATCTGATCCCTGCTGGTTTCACAGCCTGGAGACATGGCCTTGCCCTTGCTTCCTGGGCAGCATCAGATTCATGGTTTCATTCTTCGTAGGTTTACCAGGTTATTACACTTCATTTCTCTTTTGAAAATTCCTTCTCTTTCTTAATTTCTCTGCAGACAAAATGCCATCCCACATTACACATCGGTCTCACATATTTATGGACTAATTTCATGTGCTTCTCCTTTTTTATGAACCACTCAGCTGCCCTTGTTTATCTTCCTGGGAACCATCATTTCCCATATTATAGCATTTTTATTCCTTGTCACTCATTTCCCTCACTTTCGACATAATTTTGTGACCTTTAGAATCCCTAAACTTGGTGTGTCACCCTCAGAGAAATCTCAGTAGATTCATGCCTTCTTTTTTTTCAGGGCAATAATAGAGTTTTGTACATGTACTCAACAGTGGTATTTATTCTTCTCCCTGGCCGAGCTCATAATATAAACTTCTTTCTAATTTGCTATTCTTGTTTGCCCCTTGGTGTCTTTTTTCATTATTAGTTCCCTATTTCCTCCACTCCCTTGGGCCTAGCGAGCTTCTCAGTCGAATGAGTTAGCATTTTTCACATTGAGTTTTATACAGCTATATCTTGCCTGGGTTTCCACACTTATTTATGTCTTTCTATTATTTTATCTTTGCTCATTGATATTTGCAACATCCCTTAGATTAGTAATATCAGGAAAATCTCATTAACTTGCTGATCACTCTTTCTCCCAGATCTTTATTAAGATATTAAGATTTAACACCAATTCCTTAGTACCCCACTAGTCATTTTGGTTTCACGCAAGTCTTTGAGCCGAAATGAGAAAGGACCCTGGAGGTGTGTCTGTCAGTTCTCTTAATACCCTACCTTGCATGTCATCTGAATCTGTTAATTTATACATGCTCCTTAGATTTTCCAACTCTTCCTTCAGTTCTACTTTTTCTGTAAGAAGCTCTTTATAAGACTTCATCATTTATTCATTGTCCATATTTAGAGTCTTTCAGAGTTAAAGATGGATTCCCCCTATCTCCGTAAATTGTTGTAGAAGGTGAGGGGTACCGACATGTATTGAGTTCTTATTATTATGTTCTAATGATGTTAATATTATTTTATCCAGTGGGCAGCACTACGTGTAAGGAGGTGTTATAGCCTCCTTTTTGTGGATTTTGAAGCTGGGGTGCAAAGAGGGTTGTAACCTTATTATTGGCATGTGGTGAAGAAGTGGCTGAGCTGGAATTTGAACACAGTGCACCAGCTAACTGCTGAAGGTCAGTCAGGCAGGCAGCCGCATTGCTCTGTGGCCTGTTGACCCTCTGCTGGGGGGTTTTGGGGTACCTGGTGAATGCTGAGAGAAAGCATCCAGTGAGGAAGGTAGTTAGGGTGCTGCTGAGGATAAAGCAGCCACAGTGTGCTCTGGAAGGATTTCAGGAATCTCGTGGGAAGAGCGATGCCAAAAAGGCAGTCCTAAAAAGCACCTGTGTGGCTACCTCCCCTTGTGACCTCCCTTTGTGATCTCTGATTACTCCCCACAACTTGACACAGGTCTTCTGACTGTGCTTGACCCCCTGCGTCTGCTGCAGGAAACTTTTGGTCTGTTTAGCAGAGCACCACCTTGGGATATGGTATTATTCTTTAAGGATCATGGCTCTCTTTTCCTTCCACTGTCTCTGGTGGGGCATGAATTTGGAAAGACACAGCTAATTCCCTTTCTTAGAAGAAAGCTAGCATGCAGCAGTATGATGAAGGGTGCAGAGAAAAGTCATGGTAAGTGTATAAAAGATTGACGTTAGTGAACTCGAGGGAGAAATTTTGTCCAAATGGACTCAGTGGCTTGGACACTGTCCAACTGTTATCAGTTTGGTTGTGGCTGCTCTGTGAGGTTCTCTGAGTCATATATACCCTCCTGATGCAGACCTTTCCCTTCTGATCCACACCAGACCCTTGGAAAGCCTGCGTGCCTGGGCTTTGGCACTTGTTCCCCTGGGTCTCAGCATTGGACCAGTCCTCCAGTTTCCATACTCCCAAAATAGCTGCTTGGGACTTAAGCAGCCGAGGTCAGATTCCTGGTCATCTTGCTAACCTAGAGGAGAGGGCAGGTGGATCAAGGTTGGTCCCTTGGAATAGGGAGGAACCAAGGGCCACATGCTGGAGATGTGTTCTCAGATAGCCATCCTTAGGTTTATTTAGATTAAGTTATAGCAGCTCAGCAAATTTACATATACTGTTAAACTCACTATCCTGGAGTATTGTGCTGGGCATTTAAAATAGTGATAGAAGTGTCCCAAATAAGGTTGCCAGATTTAGTAAATAAAAATACAGGATACCTGGTTAATCTGAATTTCAGATAAACCATATATATATATATATATATATATATATATATATATATATATTTAGCGTATGCTCCAAAGAGTGTATGGAAACATTTTCTCAGCTGCGTAGAGACTGTGTGGGTGTTAAGTAGCACAGCTATAGCTGACATCCTGTACCCTGATGAGCTTGAAATATTGCATGGGACATATTTATACTAAAAAAAAGTTATTTGTTGTTTATCTGAAATTCAAATTTAGTGAGGCATCGTATATTTTATTTGGCAACCCTAGTCCCAAAGGCAGATGCCTTAACTCAAGTAGTAAACACGTCATGGGGAAGATCAAGTCCCATGGGAACTTGACACTTGATGCTGTAACAGTATGAGGCAGGAGCTAATTCGGGCCAGATGAATGCGATGAACAAAAATCTCAGAAATGTGGGGCGCGTGGTGGCTCAGCCAGTTAAGCGTCCGACTTAGGTCATGATCTCACAGTCTGAGCCTTGCATTGTCAGCACAGAGCCCACTTCCCCCTCTGTCCCCCTCTCTGTCCCCCTCTCTCTCTGCCCATCCCCAGCTGGTTCTCTCTCTTTCCTTTCTCTCTCTCTCTCAAATAAATAAACTTAAACAAAAAGCTCAGAAATGTAGGATTTCCACTAGATTCAAAGACTCCGTAGGACTTCAGGAGGCAGAAATAAGGTGTGCTTGGAGAGGGGAGTGGATTTCAGGTGGGCAAAGAGACCTAAGCAAAGGTGTGGAGGTGGGAACATTGTGGGAGATGATGAGTAAGACTGTGGGAGAATAAACTGGGAAAGGATTGAAAGGGAAATTGATGTTGAGCTCTGTTCCGTTGTTCATGTAGGGCCATTAAGCATTTTAACCATGGGAAAGAAACACCGTGAGTCATGTTTTAGGAAGATCATGGTTTCCTCTAGGAGGAACCTGAGGCAGAGGGAGGTTAAGTAGTTTGCCCACCACCAGCCTTGTAGCAAAGAAAGGGGAAAGGCCATGTAGATATGGTCAGCTTTAAGCAACTAAGAATTATATATGGAAACCTAATTCTTTTTCTAAAGGGCTTAATCTTTTTCTTTGTGCCCTTTCCCTAGATTGTGTAGAAACTGTGTAAGTGGCAGAGTTGTAAGCTGACAACGTCTACCCTCAATGAACTTGACCTCTTTCTCAACCTCTTTTGATATTTGGAGTTTAGGACACACAATTTAGTAGATCCTGAGAGTATTTCTCCCCAAGTGCTGGGATGACAGCGAGGAAGTACGTATTCACCTGCTTTATGCTGGCCTAACCTATGGGGTTATCCAGGAGGTCCATGACCACCTTTCCAGCTGCAAATGAGTCGGGTTTAGTTTAATCCACTAAATTGTTGTCATGGCCAATGTAAATCCTCCTCCAGCCCATCTCTCTCTTTTTCAAAGGGATATATAGTGCAGTAAGAATGTGGCCTCTTAGCTCAGTGCTGGCAACTTTAGAACTGTTTTTAGTCTGTGGGTTTTATAGTGATTATGCTATTTCTACTTCAGTACAAAGGCAGTGTTTTCTTGCTTGCTTGCTTGCTTTTCTTTTTTTTAAGTGACAGAGAGGAGGGGCAGAGGGAGAGAGAGAATCTTAAGCAGGCTTCACTCTTAGTGTGGAGCCCAACGTGGGCTCGATCACATGACCCCAGGATCATGACCTGACTTGAAATCGACAGTTGGACACTCAACTGACTGAGCCACCTTGGTGTCCCCAAGTGTAGTATTTTCAAGGAAACACCATCCTGTTTAGTGCTTTGAGGCATTTCTTTTGTTTAGGCCACTCAAATTCATGTGTCAAAATAATATCAGGAAAACATGAGCAAATATCCATCCTTGTAATTTTCTGGGAGGTGAGATTGCTTTCATGTAAGTGTTTATAATTTTGCTTTTCATTCACATGTTTATATTTTTTCTTTCTGCATTAACTAATAAATTCTTGTTTTCTGAATATGCCCAGGCTGTAAAATCACCTGTCAGAGGTACTTTAGTAGGGATTTAGGCATTAGAGGGAATGTTGGACTGAATGACTTTTAAGGTCCTTTCCATTTATGAGATTCTGTTATTCTATTTCCTTGGTGACTCAAAATCAAATTATATACCGATTTTCCCATAGTGCTCAAAAATTGCAGTTGACAGAAAGAGGGCTTGCAAATATTGATTTATCACATATTCTGTCTTTTGTAGGTTTAATCAGGCGATGTATTACTGGAATTTATATTTTGATAATAATGATTTAATTACTTAGCAACTGTTTACACAATGTCAGCTGGTGAAGATTTCTGACGATTCTCCATGCTTTAGGCTGTCTGAAAAATTACAGTGTTAGGACCAGAAAAGAATGAGATGTGTAATATAGGTGTCATTCAGGGTAAGATAGGATGCAAAAGTTATTCTTACACAGTGGGCAATGGTCTTGATAATTCAGAATCAGTGAGGGAGTTTAAAAAATATATAGGTTGCTAGATCTCACCTTGGAAATTCTGATTCAATAGATCTGGGGTATGACACTGGAATCCTCTCTTCCCTAGAGAAAGTTGGGCTCTGACATTCTACCTTCTTAACAAAAACTGAGTGCTCTCCACACTTGCCAGTGTCCAGGAATGTGCATGTGGGTTGGGGTCCTCCTGGGGAGCAATTATTTCTCAGAGTCACAGACAAGATTTGGGGCAACCCCTCTCCCTGATGCCCTCTGATTTCCTTTTGTTTTTCTAGCACCCCTCCCTCACCATGCCAAACCTCATGCATCTTTTACTCTTGTTTCTCCCGATGCTCTCTCCCTTCTCCGCATGCATCAGTAAAATCAAGAAATCCAGCCCTTTAGAAAAAAATTTCCTCCATGCCATATCTCCCTTACTGAACCCACTTTCATAAGTAAGCCTCAAAATGGCAGATGGGATCCTGAAGAGAAAGACTAACTTCCTGTCTTAGTCTTAGTCTGTTTGGGCTGCCATAACAAAATACCATGAACTGGGAGGCTTATAAAGAGCAGAAATTTATTGCTCAGAGTTCTGGAGGCTGGAAATCCAAGATCAAGGTGCCAGCACGTGAGGGCTCTCTTCCACCTCTACAAACTTTGGTCCTCATATAGTGAAAGGGGCTAGTGAGCTCTGTGAGACCTTATTTATGTATGTATGTATGTATGTATGTATTTATTTATTTATAATTTTATAGTTAATATTTATAGGTGCATAGTTTCATGCTCACATATTTTTAAGTATTGTATATATTAACAAATTTCACAATACATCATTATTTTTAGACAGAATCATTAAATGACACCTAGAAATCTTATAATATATGATAATAAATCACAACTTCTCAAGAACAGCAACAAAAAAAATAGTGAAGATTTAGAAATAAGTGGTAGTCACTTAGGTGTTTTAATTTAACTTTTAGATTTGAAGCCACAATATCCACATAGAGACCCTGCTACCATATATTCAGTTCAGTGAGAGGGAAGCACTGAAATGCTGAGTAAGGGCAAGTACAGATAATTTCAATCATTGCTGATGGAAGAGTTTAAAATACGCTGTAAAAACTTTGAGAAAATGTCATGACTGGCATGTTGGAACTGAGTACTTGTACAGGATGGAACATCTCTCAGTAGGTCTCAAGAAACTGCGAGTAAAAGTATTTCTTATGCTTCGGGTTCATAGTTTTGATACCTTCCTCAGAAGGCATTTCATATGCCTCATTGTCAGGATCAACAGGCATATCTTCCAGAATTCCTTCCTGTGGGCCTCCTTCTTCATTCTTGCCCAACTGATCCTTTTTGCCAAAGCCAGTGGCAGCTGTGATGCTCCCTGCTCCCTCCACTGTCTTTTGTGTGACTGCTGTCATCACCGGTCATCACCACCTCACCAACATTTGTCACTTGCTCTTTGGTCTTCTCAGCCACTGTTGTCACATCGTGAACCGCTCCTTCCTTGGTTTTGGAGCCTACATAGAGAACACCCTCTTTTGTCTTTCCTGCAGCTTCTGCCACACCCTGTTTGGTTTTTTCAGCAGCAGCCACACTCCCTCCTTGGCCTTTGAAAGTCCTTTCATGGATACATCCATGGCTAATGAATTCCTTTAAACCTTTTTTATAAATGCTAATCCTGTTCAGGGGAGGGTTCCACCCTCATGACCTAATCATGTCCCAAAGGCCCCACCTCCTAATGATATCACCTTTGGAGGTTAGAATTTCAACATATGAAGGTGTCTCCTGAGTGGCTCAGTCAGTTAAGCATCTGACTTCAACTCAGGTCATGATCTTGCAGTTTAGGTCATGGTCTCACGATTCATGGGTTCCAGCCCCATGTCAGGCTCTGTGCTGACAGCTCAGAGCCTGGAGCCTGCTTTGGATTCTGTGTCTTCCTCTCTCTCTCTTTCCCTCCCCAACTCATACTCTGTCTCTCTCTCTCTCTCAAAAATAAATAAAAAACCTTACAAGAAAAATGAATTTCAATATCTGAATTTTGGGGAAAACAAACATTCAGACCGTAGTACTTACCAGTGGGTGATGCCAAATTGGGAGGTGGTTCTAAAACTCTTTATGTATTTCAATAGCTTTATAAATCTGCAGAATAGTCTGTCTTTTCATTGTATAGTTTGGTCAATAGGTCGTTCACATTACTGGCAGACTGAAATTAGTGAGTAAGGATTTTTTGCTTTCAGTGTGGACCTTCCCCAAACTACCAAACACATTGCTTCCACAATGCATTCTTTTTTCCAAGTTAGAGACAATTACTTGGCCAGTCTAACTTTAACTTACGAAGGTGTTTGAAGGCCGATGTTGACTTGTTTTCCTTTTGGTTCAGGTTTCACTTCTTCCTTGGTAATTGCTTTTGGAAGAGATACTTAGCAGAAAAGCAAACTGTTGCACCTAAAGATTGATTATACCTTTTCTTCCATTACTCTGTCCTTATCAATTTTATGTGACATATGTGAAAGTCAATATAATGTTCATTTTTCATGACTACATGAAGAAAATGCTCAGCTCTGAAAACTTTAAGAAAAATCAGAGACTTTCTCCTTACCTGCTTCAATCCCTATTGAATATAGTGTTTACCATTATAGTTTTTAATATGTACATGCATATCTTGAAAGTCTTTTTTCTTTTACTTTGAATGTTTTATGTGGTTATTTTAGAAAATGTAGAAAAAAAGTTTATTAAGAAAATTTAAAAAAATAAGAAAATAAAAACCATTTGCAATCTAGAGAACACTGTTTTATAGATATATGTGTGTATGTATATATAGTATTTATATACATATATTTGTAATCACTGATAAATTCTGTGCTGAAATGTGCAATAGAGTATATATTCTCTTTTGCTCCTTTTTTTTTTTTTTTTTTTTGAGAGAGAGAGAGAAAGAGAGAAAGACTGGGATCTGGGGAGGGGCAGAGGGAGAGGGAGAGGGAGAGAGAGAATCCCAAGCAGGCTCCTCACCCTCGGCACGGAGCAGCCTAACAGAATCTAACAAGAGTCTGGTGTTTCACCAACTGAGCCACCTAGGTGCCCCTCCAATTAATTTCTTTATAAAGAATACTAGATGTGGAATTATTGGGTAAAAATGAATAAAATTTCTACAAGGCTCTTGATGCATAATGTCATATAAATTTTCCAGAACCTTAAAGCATATGAGAGGATGTATTAGTTATCTATTGTTGTAAAAAAAAAAAATTACCTCAATATTTAGCAGCTAAAAACAAGCTTTCATTATCACCCAGTTTGGGAGGGTCAGATATCCCACCATGGCTTATCTCGGTTTCACTGGGCTAGGGTCTTTTGTAGGGTTGTAGTCAAGGCATTGATCCCTGCTGCTTATATCTCAAGGCTCAAACGAGGGTGTGTTTGCTTTCAAGTTCACTCAGGTGGCTGCAGGCTGACTTCAGATTCTTGCTGGCTCGTGGCCAGAGGTATCAGTTCCTTGCCACCTTGGCCTCTCTGTAGAGCAACTCACAACATGGCAGCTGACTTCTCTCAGAGTGAGCAGGGGAGAGAGTGAGAGAAAGCAAGCAATATGGATGGAAGGCACAGTTTTTCTGTAAATTAACTTTGGAAATGTTAACTTTGCTGTACTCTATTTTTTAAAAATTTTTTTAATGTTTACTTATTTTTTAGAGAGACAGTGCAAGCAGGGGAGAGGCAGAGAGAGAGGGAGACACAGAATCTGGAGCAGACTCCAGGCTCTGAGCTGTCAGCACAGAGCCCGATGAAAGGCCCGAACCCACAAAACTGTGAGATCATGACCTGAGCTGAAGTTTGCTTAACCAACTGAGCCACTCAAGTGCCCCTTGCTGCACTCTATTTGTAAAAAGCAAGTTATCAAAGCCCACACTTGAGGGAAGGGCAAGAGTACAACAAGAAGGTGGGAATCATGGCAGCCATCTTTGAGGCTGCCTATCACAGAGTACTACTATCATTGCATCATTACCAGCACTGAATGTTTTTATATTTAAAGTTTTTTTTCAGTTTGAGGTGCTCCTTGGTGCCTCAGTTGGTTAAGTATCCAATTTTGGCTCAGGTCATGATCTCATGGCTTGTGAGTTCAAGCCTCACCTTGGGCACTGTGCCAACAGCTTGGAGCCTGGAGCCTGCTTTGGATTCTGTGTCTCCCTCACTCTCTGCTCCTCTCTCGCTCAAACTCTGTTTTCTCTCTCTCTCTCAAAAATAAAGACAGCCTCTTTAACAAATGGTGCTGGGAGAACTGGACAGCAACATGCAGAAGGTTGAAACTAGACCACTTTCTCACACCATTTACAAAAATAAACTCAAAATGGATAAAGGACCTAAATGTGAGACAGGAAACCATCAGAACCTTAGAGGAGAAAGCAGGAAAAGACCTCTCTGACCTCAGCCGTAGCAATCTCTTACTCGACACATCCCCAAAGGCAAGGGAATTAAAAGCAAAAGTGAATTACTGGGACCTTATGAAGATAAAAAGCTTCTGCACAGCAAAGGAAACAACCAACAAAACTAAAAGACAACCAACGGAATGGGAAAAGATATTTGCAAATGACATATCGGACAAAGGGCTAGTATCTAAAATCTATAAAGAGCTCACCAAACTCCACACCCGAAAAACAAATAACCCAGTGAAGAAATGGGCAGAAAACATGAATAGACACTTTTCTAAAGAAGACATCCAGATGGCCAACAGACACATGAAAAGATGTTCAGCGTCGCTCCTTATCAGGGAAATACAAATCAAAACCACACTCAGGTATCACCTCACGCCAGTCAGAGTGGCCAAAATGAACAAATCAGGAGACTATAGATGCTGGAGAGGATGTGGAGAAACGGGAACCCTCTTGCACTGTTGGTGGGAATGCAAATTGGTGCAGCCGCTCTGGAAAACAGTGTGGAGGTTCCTCAGAAAATTAAAAATAGACCTACCCTATGACCCAGCAATAGCACTGCTAGGAATCTACCCAAGGGATACAGGAGTACTGATGCATAGGGGCACTTGTACCCCAATGTTCATAGCAGCACTCTCAACAATAGCCAAATTATGGAAAGAGCCTAAATGTCCATCAACTGATGAATGGATAAAGAAATTGTGGTTTATATACACAATGGAATACTACGTGGCAATGAGAAAAAATGAAATATGGCCTTTTGTAGCAACGTGGATGGAACTGGAGAGTGTGATGCTAAGTGAAATAAGCCATACAGAGAAAGACAGATACCATATGGTTTCACTCTTATGTGGATCCTGAGAAACTCAACAGGAACCCATGGGGGAGGGGAAGGGAGAAAAAAAAAAAAGACGTTAGAGTGGGAGAGAGCCAAAGCATAAGAGACTGTTAAAAACTGAGAACAAACTGAGGGTTGATGGGGGGTGGGAGGGAGGGGCGGGTGGGTGATGGGTATTGAGGAGGGCACCTTTTGGGATGAGCACTGGGTGTTGTATGGAAACCAATTTGTCAATAAACTTCATAAAAAAAAAAAAAAAAAAAAAAATAAACATTTAAAAGAAAAAAAAAAAAAAAAAAAAAACAAAAATAAATAAACATTAAAACACTTAAAAATTTTTTAGTTTGATAAGTAAAAGTAATCACATTTCATTATAATTTCATTTTTTATTTCTTTTGTTACTAATGAATGAAGTGTTATTTATTGTTTATGGGTTGTTTCTAATTTTATTCTTTATTTTTTAATTTTTAAATTAAAAAAATTATTTTTTTAAAGTAATCTCTACACCCAAAGTGGGCCTCAAAATTACAACCCTGATATCAAGAGTTTCATGATCCACCAACTGAGCCAAGCACCCCTAATTTTATTCTTTAGATTGTCTATTTATTTTCTCCCATTTTTTCCCTTTGTGGGTCTTAGTCCCCACCCATCCCCTCATCTTGAAATGCTAATTTAATTTGAAATTGTGACTTATCTATGGAAGAAAGAGTTCCCTGTAAACTTTAGGAAGTTGAGAGAAATTTATATCTCATTTTGGTTTGTGCTTCAATGCAAGCACTTGTTTCTTAACAAAAAGATTGGACTTTTACCTGTGGCCACTACTGGCAGTTACTATTGAAACTCTGAAGAAAAATAATGAAAAATTTGACATTTATTTCCCCAACTGCCACTGGATTTGTAATGACATGTTGACATTTAATGGTTTTAACATTTATTACAGATGATCTAGCAATTTGTAGGCTAATCATTAGCATCTAGCTTTTTTATTCAAAACTGGTGAAAACTAATTAAAGTGCCATGCCTAAGAATTTGCAGAACTATAAAAGCCTTATCTACTAAAATGTTTCAAGAAGGTGAACTTTTAAATTTAAAAATCCAAGTTTTGTTTAGAGGATCAAGAATTAAATAGCAATAAGTAACACCACCTGTAATTGCAGGAAGCTTATTATTTCTGAAGACCAATGAATACATGTTGTATAAGAAAAGGAACATCAAACTTGTATTGGTCAATATGTGACCTTGGGCGAATCATTTAAACCTGCTGATTTCTTCATCTACAAAACAGAGACCTAAGACTTTGTTACATCTTTCAAAATGCCATGAACATTAATGAAATAATACTTGCAAGACATAAAATTAATGGGAGTATTTTTTTATGACTCTCACTAAATTCTGTTTTGTAACTCAGTCCCTCAATTGTTGGATCGCTTTAATTGCAGGACAGACCGTTCTGCCTTACTTTACGCTAAAATCTGTCTTCTGCTGATTTCTACCCATTTATTGCAGTTTTATTCTCTGAAACCATGCCAACTTTAATTCCTCTACTACATGTTAGCACTTTAAATGTTTGAAATAAGCTCCTTGGTTCCCCTCTAAGATTTAAATCCATACTAAGCACTATTCAGTCTAAAATAAAATTTGCTTTTTAATTTAGGAAAAACTTAAAGAACTTGAAGGAATTGTCATTTTCTCTTGTGAAGTCAAAAAACCAAAATTACTCAGTAAAAACTCAGCTACAATGCTTTACAATGAAAAGACATTTTTACACAGATATTTGGTCATTATTCTATGGTTGTTTATAATACAGTGGAGACAAGTGATGGGGCCGACAGAAAGAGAAAGCATTCTGATTGCTGAGCACCTGCTGCATTTGTAAGATGAATATGGCTCTCAGAGAATGCCTTGTTCTGGCAGAGAGAAGACTCTGTGGGGTGGACTGAAGTGGTGGAATTGGAGGAGGATCTGCTTTACATTTGGAGGTGGATAGTGGGTTGGATGAGAAGGTAGAGAAATTTCTTTCCCAGTGCTATGGCCATAGTAAATGCTCAGTATATTTCTTGGATCTTTTAGTGTGATGATGTTTTGTTTTAGTCTTTTAGCTGGGTTGATGAAAGTACTATAGGAAATCTATAGGACTATTTTGCTGCTGGTCATATTTAATCTTTCTTCATTCAATTCAATTAATTTTATCAGTTCATGTTTTGGAAGTGTATATTATGGATCAGACGTTGTGCTGGACATTGGAGATTTTTTAATGTTTATTTATTAATTTATTTTTGAGAGAGGGGAAGAAGGGCAGATAGAGAGGAAGGTAGAGAGAATCCCAAGCAGGCTCTGCACGGTTGGCACAGAGGCTGACATGGGGCTCACACCCACGAACTGTGGGATCATGAGCTGAGCCAAAACCAAGGGATGGTTGCTTAACTGACTGAGACACCCAGGCAACCCTGGACACTGGAGATATTAAAGTGAATTAGGTAAAGTCCTTTTACTAAGACAGCTTGTATTATAGACAAGTGACAGATAGGAAGACAAGGGAGTGCCATGGAGAGGTCCAGGCCTTCCCATGGAGGTGGATCACAAGGTACAGAGGGGGCCTCTCAAGGCTTCTCAGAGTGGTACTGAGGTCGAGTCTTGAAGACTGGGTGAAGAAAGAGAAGGGCATATAGAGATGGGTATATGCAAAGGCCCTGAGGATACAATCCACATAGCCTATCTAGGCAATTGCTAATGGTTGAAAATGGCTTGAATTAGGGAGCTAGGGAGGAGCAGTGGTGGGAGATGAATCTGGAAAAGGAGCCAAGGGCCATATTACACTAGCTACCTGCCGAGTTCTTCTTTAAAAAGAATTGAGTACTCTTCTTACTTTCCATTGTCTTTGGCTTAGACTAATGTTCTCATCTATTCCCACCAGACTTGTTCCATACCCACCTCCCACCCTTGCCCCAACTTTGTTTTCCTGCAGACACTACTTCTAAGCTCTTCTCCCTATTTGCCCCATCCCTGTCCTTCTCCCCTAACAGTAGGCCTTTTGTTTAGTCTTTGACTTCTGGTTATAGGCTCAGGGAGCCCAGGCTATTTAACTATAGTCCCACATGTCAGGGGTTTATGGAACTCTTAATTAGCAGTTATGTAAATCGGTATAAGTTAAAAATTTTAAACCTTTAAAAAGTTTTTTGTTTCTTTAAGCCACTAGCTAAAAGTTTAACAGTATCAGTTCACTTTCATTGCAAGTGAAACAATTCAAACTAGCTTTAAAAATGAATATATTAGTTCATATCACTGAAGGGTTCAAGTGTAGATCAGCATCACTCATTCCTAGATCTAAGGTTCACCAAATGGCAGCAAGACTTTGGCTGTGACTCTCCTATTTTGGCTCTTCTTTATTCTGTGCTGGCAGCATTCTCAGGCAGGCCCTCTCCATTTGGTGGCCTCTGGTAGCTCTAGAGTAATGGTATCCTTAGAGTTAGCATTATCCATGTAAAGAGTGTTTCCCCTCCCCAACAGTTCCATCCATTCTGGATTTGAGCTTCATTGGCTGGGCCTGTGTCTTGTGCCATTTCTGAAGAAGTTACTATAGCCAGAGGGATGGAACACCGCTAAGTGACAAGGCCATTTCACAAGCCTGTATCAGGAGCTGGCGGTTTTGAGATAGCTTAAGCCCAAACCACATGCTCAAAATAGTAAGGGGTGGTTTCCTATGATGACTAGAATGCCATTACAGGAGAAATGGGTGCTGGGCAGCAAAAACAGAATGTATCTAACATAAAGATTTTACAGTTGAATATTCATTTATTCATTCTACAAAATTTACTGTCTGTGATTTAAAGATACACTGATGTATAAACATGGTCACTGTCCTCAGAATGGTCATAACCTTCAAGTGGAAAAAGATATGTAAGGTACCATATTAATTAACAAGCAACAATTATCTTTGGATCCACTTCAGTCTTATCTTCAGTGTTATCATGAGGGTCTCTGTCAAGCCTTTGCTGAAATTGTTATGTATTGAAGATACTAGAAATGTCAAGTCTGAAATGAAAATATAAGTTAGATTTTTACTGCCTTAAAAACATTCAGAAAAATGTTTTGAATACTGTACCAGAGACTATGAATGAAGACTTTGATATATTCACTTTAGGAGAGCCAATGGGTGAACACCAGCTGTTTCCCCATTACTTGGGTGTGATATTGGAAAATCTGGAACTTCAGAACTTTTTGAAAGGATAAAAGAATATGAGTTTGGCAATCTTGGCTGTAGAAATTGTCTATAAAGAGGATGATTGAGAGTGATCATAATCTTAAAGAGGAGAAATGATCCTAAGTGACAATCACACAGACATGATACAAAATAAGCAAGAAGGAAAGTATTCTAGGAGAGAACACTCTTACAAAATTCAGCCTTGAGTTGAAATTCTTATTGGAATGCCAAGAGGCTCACATGAAATATACTACACACTTGAAGATATAAAATGTATCTTTATAACTAATGGCCCCAAAGAACATGGTATTTTACATTTACCTAGGCTCATTTATCCCCAGATCCAATCAGACTTCCTAGATAAGTGCCAAATGTTAAGTGGCTTATTCAAGGTCACGCATCTTATCTTCCTGTTCTCATAGTTCAAATAAAATTCTAAACATATTAGTATGTGTAACAGCTTAAATTTAAGCTTTTTTTGTTGGTTTTAAGGATCTGCTATGTAAAGATTAAGAAGAAAAATGCATAAATGTAACACTGTGAAAGAGCATAGGTGTTCTGGTCACAAATCTCAATATAGGAAGCATAACCTGCTTCTAACTTAGATTGTTTGTAAGACATACAAGTACTTCTTTCTCTTTCTCTTTTATTATTAAGTAGATAGAAGAGTATTTAAAAATATGTGCATAGTATAACAAATATAATGAAAACAGTGTATCTACCACCTAATCTGACAAATGGAAAATTACTAGCAATCTTGAGGGCAGTATGTGCAGTATTGTATTTATTATATGAATATACCATTAACTTACTTATCCATTCTACTGTTGATGGGTATTCATGTTTCTAGTTTTTGTTGTTTTGAACAGTGATATACTATTCTTGTCCATGTTTCTTAGACTTAGTGGAATTGGAGGGTCATCGATACATACCTCAGCAGATAAATGCCAACTTATTTTCTGGAGTGACATTAACAACCAATAGCAGTGTGTTAGAGTTCTCATTGCTCCACACCCTTGCAGCTCTTGGTTATATAGACATAAATTTTTATCCGTCTGTAAGTATTTTATTATGTTTTATTTTGTATTCTTTAATCACGAATCAAGTTGAGTGTCTTGGTAATGTATTAGGCTCTTTGGAGAAATGTCTATCCACGTCTTCAAACCATCTTCTATTGAAGTTTTTGTCTATAGTATTTTTTTAAATTATTGAATTAACCTTTATTTTTTCATGACTTGGCCTGTTCACTTCTAACAGAGTCTTTTGACAAACAGAAGATCTTAACTGTAATAAACTTAAATGTACCCCTCTTTTCATTTAGAGTTTGAACTTTTGGCCTTGTGTAAGAAATCCTTCCCCACCCCAAAGGTCAAATAGGCGTTCTTCTGTTACTTTTATTTTTTAAAAAAAAATTTTTTTTTTCAACGTTTATTTATTTTTGGGACAGAGAGAGACAGAGCATGAACGGGGGAGGGGCAGAGAGAGAGGGAGACACAGAATCGGAAACAGGCTCCAGGCTCTGAGCCATCAGCCCAGAGCCCGACGCGGGGCTCGAACTCACGGACCGCGAGATCATGACCTGGCTGAAGTCGGACGCTTAACCGACTGCGCCACCCAGGCGCCCCTCTTCTGTTACTTTTATAAAAGCTTGTAGTTTGGGGTTTTTCCCCCTATTCATAAGTATTTAATTACCTGGAATTGACTTTTCATAAGGTAGGGGTCCACTTATCCTTCCCCCATGTGGACGCCAGTGATTTCAGAGCCAATTAATGAAAAGGCATCCTTTCCACACTTCCTGCTAATGTCATATTTGTCACACATCTGTATTACATATATTTGAGGGTCTTTTGGGGGGCTATGTATGCTGTACCTTTGGTTTATTTTTCTAGTCTGACCACTAGCATGGTGTATTAACTGCTATAGATTCAAAGAATAATTAGCTGCTGTGGCATTCCTCACTTTATTTTCTTTTGCAGCGTATATCTACTTGGGGTCATTTGAGAGTAGGTTACAGATATAATGGCCTTTTATACCTAAAGACTTCAGTGTATATAATTATCACGGTCATGAAATTTTATATTGATCTACTACTATTATTTACTCTACAGATACATTCAGATTTTAACAATTATCCCAATAATGCCTTTTATAGCAACACTCTCCTTGATTTCATATCCAATCTGGGTCACATATCACAGTTAGTTGTTATGTCCCTTTAGTTTCCTTTAATCTATAACATTTCATCAGTTGTCCTGTGTCTTTAACGATAAAGACATTTTTGAAGAGTACCCAGGTCACTTGTTTTGTGGAATGTCCCTCAATTTGAGTCCAGTCACATTTTGAATAGGAATGCCATATAAGTTACACTCCTCCTTTTTCAGTGCCTGATATCAGAATGTCAATTTTTCTCATTATTGACAGTATTAATTTCGGTCACCTGGGGTGTCAGCCAGGTTTTTCCACTGTAAAGTTTTCATTTTTCCCTCTGCAATGAATAAGCAATCAGCGGAGAGAAACTTTTAAATTATGTGAATGTTCTGTGCTTTATCAAACTTTTATGCAGTGGTTCTACTATTCATTGGTGATTCCACTGAATCAATTATTTTTACTATGTTTTCTAATCGATGGTGTTTTAATCATACCATTCCTCCTGCTTTTTTAAACTTAAATTTAAGTTAATTAACAAATAGTGTAGTATTGGTTTCAGGAGTAGAATTTAATGATTCATCACTTACATATAACACCCAGTGTTCATCCAGCAGGTGTCCTCCTTAATGCCCATCACCCATTTAGCCCATTCCCCCACCCACCTCCCCTCCAGGAACCGTCAGTTTGTTCTCTACATTTAAGAGTCTCTTAGGGTTTGCCTCCCTCTCTGTTTTTTATCTTATTTTTTTTTCCTCCCCTTCCCCTATTTTCACTTGTTTCTTAAATTCCTCCTCCTATATAAAAAAAAAGTTTATTTATTATCTTACAGAGAGTGTGTGTGTGTGCATGCAAGTGGGGAGGGGCAGAGAAAGAGAGGAGAGAGAGAGAATCCAAAGTAGGCTCTGAGCTGATAGCATGGAGCTTGACACAAGGCTTGATCTTGAACCTTGAGATTGTGACCAGACTTGACCAGACTCAACTGACCGAGCCACCCAGGCATCCGTCAATCCTCCTACATTTATTTATCATTAACATTTTTAGAAATAGATACAAGTTCTGTTTTGTTTTTTCAAATCTTCTTGGTCATTTAAAAATAATTTTTGCTTTTTACTTTTATTTTTATCTCTTATATGTCTCTCTATATGATAAAGTTAGCTATGCTTTTTATGTGTTTGATAATTCCAACATCTGATTTGTTTGGGTCTGATTTTTCTATGTGCTGTTTCTTTGCATGTGCTGTTTCTATGTGCTGTTTCTTTGACTATGAACTCAATTTTCTTTGTACTTTATATCAGCCTGTTCTTTGCATTTTTCTAGGCACTTTATGGAACAGCCAGTACCCTAACTTACAACTGCCAACTTCCAGGCACTTTACATTAAATTTTCTGCTGAAGTTTTTCAGACCATTCAGGTAGTATGAATTTGGGCTGTGGAACTCATGAAGGCTGACTTATAGTTAAGAACTTTTAAAGAAGAATTTTCCTCCTGACATGCAGCATTGAAATTCAACAGGCAATGATTTCTTGCTATCTTTGGGATGAAGAAGATGTGGGTCTATGCCAAGTTTATTCTTTCTCTGTGATTGTAGCTGCTGGATAGCCAGCTTCATGGATGGAGTCTTCTATGAGATTCCCTGACTTGGGATGGCCCTGACTTTATCTTCTGTACCCAGTGCCCCAGGAAGCCATGCAAATGAAACTCAAATCCACCAGTTTTGACATGCTCCTGGGAAAAATCTGGCTTTAGCAATTTAGTCATCTCTCTGAATTCTTATTTCCACTTAATGTTTGGCCTCTGAATATTTCCTACCATTTCTGTTATCCATTTCAAACATTTTCCAGGAACCTTTAATAATTTATCCTGTCTTTTTAGTTGTTTTTAGAGACAGTGGTGTTAACTATCATACTACTGGCAATGGAGTCCCTCACGCTCTCTTTATCTTCATATTGAGACCCATTTTATCTTTTACAAAGTAACACTAACATGAACATATTGGAATATGTTAGTGCAGTAGACTTCAGTGTGCCTGTTCTTCTCATAGAATAATGCATAAAAATCCAGTAGAGGCTTAATGAGGTTATTTCATGCAATTGTAGTCAAAAATCCACTTTCATAGGTGATTTATTTGATCACAGATGATGTTTCAACTTTTTGGCTGTGTTGATGAAATAGTAAGTAAAATGTTTTGGCGAGGAATTAAATTAGGTCTTATGGTCCAAACAAATTTCAAGAATTTTTTTTACATTTTATTCTAAATATTTGTTGGAAGTGACTCATATAGTGAGCAGGCATTTAGTAAATTTTAATTAGGCAAGCAATGAATAAATGAACAAATAAATAAGTATCGTTCAATAGCTCAATCCCAGTTAAATGTGCACAGAATAGTCTTCAATTGGCCATCAATGAATGAGTCAGGTTTATACCTGGGCTCATCGATCTTTAGTACTTTCCACAAACCTGACAATGGGGGAGGGTTGGAGAAAGAGGCTTTCAGTGAAACACTGTAAATACTTGCCTCACTTCAGCCACTAAATTGAATTTCTAGCATAAATCCTATCCTAGGCATCAACAGTGCAGTATTATTTGGAAAGGTACAATTGATGTAAATATAAGTGCTGGCTATTTATCAAGCCATACCATTCTTTTCCTACCAAGAGATAAACAGATTGTAGCATTTGCTGTCGTTGAAATACATTGAATTTTCAAGGACTGCTTCCTAAAGTCTGGGTATTTTTTTTTTTTTAGAAACATGTTTGCCTGAAATTCTGGCTGCTATTGCTCTGAAGGGGGGGGGTACTGTGAGAGTAGTCAGAACTGTAACAGAATTATAAGGACCTTAAAATTTCAGAAGGGAGTCTCATCATGCCCAGGAGAACAGCCCAAAGCAAGACAGAAAGTTTCCTGAGCAGGATAGAGAGCCTCAGTGTCTGTGGTCAGAAAATAGGCATCTTAGTAACTGGCCTCTAGGTAGATATAATCATAGGAACAGAGCAGGGCTGGGTCCCTGTCATATAGGCAAGGCTTATGGATGTCTGAAGGTAGCATTTGAATATTAATTGAGAGACACATTAGGCTATAGATCATTTTCATCTAAGCTACTTCCTAAAAGTTATTCCTTACACCCCATCTCCCACTGCTCTTTGAAAAATTTTTAAATGTTTTATCATTTATTTTTGAGAGAGAGAGACAGAGTGCAAGTGAGAGAGAGGCAGAGTGAGAGGGAGACACAGAATCCAAAGCAGGCTCCAGGCTCCAAGCTGTCAGCACAGAGCCTGATGTGGGGCTTGAACTCATGGACCACGAGATCATGACCTGAGCCAAAGTCAGATGCTTAACCTACTGAGCCACCCAGGTGCCCCATCCCTCTGCTCTTTGAACAGGCTAGGGCAATTTTTAATTCTTCATGTTCTGAGTTTTTGTATGTCTTTAATGATAATAAAAGCCTTACTAATTTATTTAAATGTATTTGCACAGTAGCCTTTTCTAAGGAATCCTCCCATGTGATATGCTAGAGAGGTACCCAGGTCCTACAAGACCAGTGGTCTTGCATTCTAGAAACTAAGTTTTAAAGGTTATGAAAATATTGACTGCTAAATATTCTTTTCTCAGTTATAAATAAAAATATTATTACTACCTTCTTCTCATATATTAGATAGAGTCAATTGGCTAAGTGGAGAGGGATCTATTTGTAGGTTGCCTAATTTATCTCACCTAAGTCTTTCAACTAGACAGCTTATACTGAGTTTGGTTACATAATTCATGAAGACTAAATGACTCCAAAGCTATTTAATTTATTTTTTTATTTTTGCCAGTGACTGAGCATTGGAGGAGTAAAAAGTACAAATTTAAAATACCTATTTATGTTCAAATATTTTTGGTTCAATAACCAAATCTGTAATCTGCCTGTTCAGTACAGAAAACTATCAGATGTTGCTTTTTGATATCTGGCTGCTGAACACAGTGGTGGTATGTTCTGACGGCTGAAATAGACATAGTATTGTAAAGATCTTCATGTTTTGTCATCGTCTTGGTTCCCATCTCTATCTATGAATCTGGAAAATAAACAATTGTAGGTAACTTACCCAATTTAGAGAAGAGTTCTGACTATGAGAACATTTAAATCACTTGAAAAGGCACCCCTGTAGATAGATTCAAGAGAAATTTAACCTAATTTTGGATTTCCTAAGACATTATTGAATTGTTCTCATTGTTGATTGAAAAACATGTAGGTAGCAGCAGTATTCAAGTGGCCACATTGCATCCATTGCACTTATTCTATTTTATTTTCTTGGTATGAACAGATATTTGATATAGAGCAAGACCATCCCCAGCATTTAGAGTGTCTAGTTTAATTTGGTTTGATTGCTTAACTATGATCTATAACCCCAAATTTTATGTATTTTCTGGGAAGGTACAGGTATAAGTCCAAAATTTGGAAAATAGACAATACACATATTTGCCAGAAGTGCTAGTCTAGAAAATTTTAGATTAAATCTTGAGACAGAGGAGAAATCCTAAGATGAGCTCATACACATGGAGGACAGCATACATGGTGTGAGGAAGACAGTAGCATCAAGGATTAACTCAATAGTTCTCAGGGGTGTGGAGCAAACTTAAGATACTGGGCTTAGGTGGGTTGTGCGTGAGAAGCTAAGTGAAAGAAAATTTTAACAACAGAAACAGACTAGTGTGATTTTACAATATTTCCAATGTTATAATTTGTGAAGGTTAGTTTTTCTGAAGAAGGTGTTGAGTAGTGATAATAATAACTATAATATTAACAGTTATAGCTAACTTTTATTCAGAACTTACTAAGTTCTACCCATTGCTACTATTTTTTTTAAAAATGTCTTGCAATATGGGAATGTAAGCTGGTGCAGCCACTCTGGAAAACAGTATGGAGGTTCCTCAAAAAAATTAAAAATAGAACTACCCTATGACCCAGCAATTGCACTACTAGGTATTTATCCAAGGGATACAGGTATGCTGTTTTGAAGGGACACATGCACCCCAATGTTTACAGCAGCACTATCAACAGTAGCCAAAGTATGGAAAGAGCCCAAATGTCCATCGATGGATGAACGGATAAAGAAGATGTGGTTTATATATACAACGGAGTATTACTCGGCAATCAAAAAGAATGAAATCTTGCCGTTTGCAACTACGTGGATGGAACTGGAGGGTATTATGCTAAGTGAAATTAGTAAGAGAAAGACAAATATCATATGACTTTACTCATATGAGGACTTTAAGAGACAAAACAGATGAACATAAGGGAAGGGAAACAAAAAAATATATAAAAACAGGGAGGGGGACAAAGCATAAGAGACTCATAAATATGGAGAACAAACAGAGGGTTACTGGAGGGTTTGTGGGAGGTGGGATGAGCTAAATGGGTTAGGGGCACTAAGGAATCTACTCCTGAAATCATTGTTGCACTATATGCTAACTAATTTGGATATAAATTAAAAAACAATTAAAAAAATAAATAAACTTGAAAAACCACTTAAAAAATAAATAAATAAATAAATAAAATAAAAATATCTTGCAACCCCCCCACCCCTGTCCGAAGTAGGTACTATTGCTATCATCTCTATTGTACACATGAAGAAATTAAAGTTTAGAAATAATAGGTAACTTTTGCAGCTAGGAATAAGGAGCCAGGATTTAAAAACTGGTGCCTTATAAATTATTAAATTATGGAGTCAATGGACTTCGAGGAGCATACTCCAGGACTGGAACAGAAGAAAACTGGGGGTAGTGGTCATTTGCTTAGATGGCACATTGAGAAGGATGAAGTGGAGTATGGAAAATAATTATATGGACGTTATTACTATGAAGCAGGTGGATGGGTAAGCGGGAGCAGGACATCCAAGGCTGTGTATGAGCAGTGAACTTGAGGCCACCTGCTCTCTACAGCGGGGCCTCATTTCTTTTGTGTTGGGATGGCCCAGCTTTCAAGTGACACATTCTGGTTACCCCAGACCACTGGTGAGATGCGGTGGGATTAGGGTCTAGAAGATGATGCCATCGAATCTTTCCTCCCAGTGGTTCTTACCCCCCACCTCCCCTCACCTGCACTTGTACTTCTCTACCTACTTGCTTTCAGACACACTGTTTCTTTTGTTTGGAGACAGATCATCTCCCTTTGGCACTCTTTTTTTTTTTTTTTTTTTTAAACTCAGTTGAGATGTGACTTCAGTTGCAGAGCTTTTCCTGACTCCCCATTAAGGGAAGGCTTTCATGCTCAACCTGAAGTGCCCAAGTCTTCCATCAAAGCAATCTTGTAAGAATACTGTGATTGTTTGCTTGTCTGTTTGACTTGCCAGCAGACTGTATGCTCTAAAGCAAGAAGTGGGGGTTTTAATTTGTGTGTGTGTGTGTATTTGTGCCTTGCACATGAAATCCCCTAGTAACAAATGTGTTAAAGCTCAATAACTGAATAAGCGAATGAATCGAAAGTAGCGGGCAAGAGAACAGTGAAGTGGTGTGGCAAGGGAGTGAGTGAAGGAGGTGTTCAGGTGAATATTCATATCTAAGAGTGGAGCTCAGTAGAGAGAGATGGGTGAGGATGAAAGGCGAAAGAAGCAGAGGGACATCCTTGTGGGAAGAGTCGGCAGACCGCACAGCCTGCATGTGCATTGCTCAGATTATAAAACAGGCCAAACAGCAACATGTACCAGTGATAACACAATTCAACTCTTTGGAGAGCTGCTTAGAATTTTCTTGTGCTAAAAGCAGAACACCTGATTAATATTTTACCATTTTAGCTCTCACAAGGCAGAGGGAGTAACATGGGGAAGCCTCTTCAGGACCTGGTGTTAACACAGAGCTAACAGGCCTGGTGTGGGGGACCAAGGAGCTCTGGGGAAAGGACTTGGCTCTCTTTGCACAAAAGGAGCACATTTATTCTTCTATTAGAATTGTACACACATCTGTAAAAACTGGATCATAAAGAAATGTATAAAGAGAAAGAAGGAGGAATAAGCCCAAACCTCCTTTGATTCCTATTACTGCTTAACATTTGTGGTGTTTTGTTCAGGTCTTTAAAAATATGAATATACATATGTAGTTTTTATACATTTGGGATATATGGTTTGGTAACATTTTTAAAAAGTTGATCCTATTTTGAGAATAATCTTTATGTATTATTTCAGATTCCTTTATAATACTTAATTAGATATATGATTATCTATGGATGTATCACTTTGGGAATACATAATCTCTTATTGTTGGATGCTTAAGTCATTTTCAATTTTTGCAATAATGAGTAATGCTGCAAAGATATATTTATGCAACACTGAATTAATATTGTTATGTATACATTTTCTGGATGGATTTCTAGAAATGAAATTATAGGTAGACTAAGACTATTAGTGTTAAGGCTCTTCATACATTCACTTCAGTTTTCTTCTAGAATTACACTCCCACTAGTGGAGTATGGAAGCCGTATTTTCACTTTATCTTGGCTTATGTTCAAATTACATACACATACCACATATGTATGTATACACATACATTATGTATAATATTAATAAATACACAATACATATCTTGATTTGCATTTTCTTGATTACTAAAGAGTTTCTCTGATTACTAAAGAAATTAAAGATTACACAAACTTCAGTAATTTGTCAGTTAATGAATGATCTCTTTAAGGCTTTCATCCACTTTTTTTCTTATTTATTTTTCTTATAAATCAATGTGGTTCTATATGAATTCCTTAGACTTATTTTCTTTACCCCTTACTTTGCTTCTGCATATAATAGGAAGAAAGAAGAGATGAACCAGCAAATAAGTATCCTCATCCCTTACAGGAGCAGGGATGGAGTGGTAGATATTGTAAATCTTTTATTTCTATCATGTTCAATTTTTCTGACATTTGCGTAGGAGGCAGAGAAAGAGAAACTAACAAGTGAGAGAGATAGAGGACTCAAGAGTATAGGTGGGGAACCAGGAGAGAGCCATGAAGGCTGGCAGAAAGGACCACCCCAAAATATGCCATTTTAGCATAAGGAATATTTTTGAGCTAAAGCCTCTTGAAACATGTGCAAGAAGACCTCTCTGACCTCTCCTTGTATTCCTGAAAGCGGGAGATATAACTCCCATGTGAAAGATGCTATCCCTATACCAGGAATCAGAGATAGTAGTCAGGGTCAAGAGAATTTTGTACAAACAGATCTTGTCAAAATAGTGCTTATCTTCTTTTAGTCTGTCCGCATACTTTGTTTACTTTTCCCCAATTGCCTCTCTTTGTTCAATTTCATATATAAAGCATTTAGGTTTGGTACTTCTTTGGGTCTCCAGTTCCCTATGAGCCCCTCCACAATGCCATGTGAAACTTACATTAAATAAAATTTTATGCTTCTCTTTCTCTTATTAATCTGTCTCATCACAGAGCCCTAGCTGAGAACCTGAGGAGGGTTAAGGAAAAATTTTTCCTCCCGTACAGCAATGTAGTGGAAAACAAGGCAAGAGAGAGAGTTTCAAGAAGGAGCTGTGGTCAACAGAGATAATGCCCCAGAGTAGTCACATAACATAAGAACAAGACCAAACACACACTAGGATTATCAGTGAGTATCAATTACACACTTACTAGGTATCATTAATTGTTTAGTGCTTTATATACTTTCTCCACTTAATCTTGATAGCAATTCTTTAAAATGGTACTATTATCCCCATTTACAGATTGGGACCTGAGACATATGGAGACTAAGAATTGTGTCTAAGGTCACATCACTAGCATGAGATTCATATGCAGGTTTTTCTGGCTCTAAATTTCAAATATTTCACCATAACAATTGACTGCAGTGTGAGAAAGAGCAGCGAGGCTACTTTTGAAATGCTGAGTTCTCCACCATGATCTCTTTAAGCAGACATTAGACAGTCATGTACCAGGACGTTTTAGAAGGTTTTCTTCAATCAAATGAGAAGGGATGTATAAGGTTCTCCCGAAAAATTCTAACTGTTGGGTTTGGTGGTCTTTCCAAAGAAGAGGTGAATATTCCTGTTATAAGACAGTAATGTGTTGTCATTTCGGACATCTAATAAATTTTCATGATATAATGCATGACTCTGGTCATCATATCTGGAGGAATTTTCCATTTTACATAAATTATATCCACACATGGATTTCTAAATAAAGGGTGCTGGTTATTAATGTTCAGTTGCTGGTTATTGGACAATATTTGACAGTAATGTGCTGTTGAGTCCAGAGCCACAAAATTCTGAGCAGGAGGAAATGGTTCATACTTACATTCCCAGATATGTTTATTAACTTGATCTCTGCTTTACCACATCTGCAGCAGAACAAGTGTTTCTGCCATTCTTGCATATTTTCCTATCCATGACCTTCATAATTTAGATAATGGTAAGTGATTGGTGGCCACACACTTACTGATATTTGTAGCTGCAAAGACCTCTGCCTTCTTGTAAGTGGCAATTACATTTCTTTAATCAATTTGAAGCACGTTCTGGATTCACTGCTAATCTCCTGACTGTGGGCTCTGTTCAGTACAGGTCAGGAAAGTAATAGTAACAAAAATGTGAAAGACATAATTATGGTACCATCCATCCCAATGCAATCAAAGCAATAGCTAATTTCCATTTGTAAGTTCAGACGATACTATGCGGTCTGTCAAATACATTTCAAAACTGTAAGCTATACGAGATGAGTCATTCATAATGTATAGACAGCAAATCCTGGAGAGCATAGACTGTCTGCAGAGATTCCTACAAATCCTGGTATGGAATATGTGCTCAGTAAATGTTATGGACATAGACATATTTGTGATTTGGAGTAACTAATGTCACCTGTGGCTATAAAAATTGTATTTTGATTTGTGATGTGAAATCAACTGAAGATCTTTCTATTGAATTTCATTTAGTCATATATTTGAGTATTGAATCCTAGGGAGGTTTGGTTAAGTAAGCACCAATTTGTGATTTTAGTGGGAATATTACATTTTTGTTCTGGTATTATTACCAGATTATAATGTGAAAATATTATAAGATGTTTTAAAAAGTACTTTTTGAAGATAAAACAAAGATTTAAGCCTGAAAGAAATTAAAAGGTCTAGAGATTGTCTCCATTTCTTGGGATTGGGCTGGAGATTGTAGATGTTTTTAGTGGCATCTTGGGGACTTCCTAGAAGGAAGTTAGGGAGAAGCGGCAGGGTGAAGGTTAGGGACCAGAGGAGGAGCAGGGTGCTGGGAAAAAGTGAATGTATCCTGTTATCGTCCTCCGCCCCCCCATTCTCTCCCTCTTGCCTTCCTTCCCCTTTCTCCCTGCCTCCCACCCTCCCTTCCTCTCTCCTTCCCTCTCTCCATCTCTGTTTCTGTCTTTGTAGAGGGTGGGGGACTCCAGCCCCATGAAAATGGATACCTCACACCTAGAGATAAGTAAATCTCAGGTGAGTTTGGACCCCTTGTCCCCACCCCCCCCACATTTGATTTGGAGGAGAAAGAGTGGGAGGAACACCTAGAGATTTTGTGGTTCCAGAGCTAGGAGAAATGCCAGGTCTCACTGGTCAGTGCAGTTCAGTTACTGTGCAGATGAATCTGGAAGGGCTGAGAGCCCTGCAACCTGAGTCTTGCTCCTGAGCCAGGGGTCCTGCTTGCCTCTCAGCTGGAGAGGGTGAGCTGATTTCTTCAGGCAAAGGTGCCACTTGCTTGCCCAGTTCTGGTCCACGTGGGCTGTTTCCACCCAGCGAACAAGTCCTTTACTGCTGCATAAGGCACTGCATGGACAGACGGCACAGGGGCACGTGGGGGCATCTCCTGAAGTTCCATCAGGTGCCCGGAGCCCCCAGGACTGGGATGTTTTCTTTAAGGCAACTTTAAGCTCAGGGGTGAAATAGGTGCCCCATTTGGTCCCCACCTCTCTTTCCTCAAGAAACCCATCGCACTTCCAACTTCAGCCCTCTACCTTAAACCCTTGTGACTTTCAGAGTTTTCACCTGAACTAGGTTACCTCTTCCACCAGTTCTGTGTGCCCGCAGTCCAGCTCTTCCACAAGTTGGCAGAGGTAATGATATATGAATATTTTATTATAAAATACTTCCAACATTCAATGTGTTGTAGGGAAACACATTACCACATCCCATCCACCCATCAGGTCAGGTCTATTTATTTTGCCATATTTCCTTTAGATTCCCGCCCCTACCCCACCCCACCGCCCACCCGCCAAATTGAAGCATACAGATAAAGTGCCGGGAGAGTCTCTCACTGATTCTGTTCTCCTGGTTTTTGTCTCAGAAGTAACCATGACCTTGAATTAATGATTATCACCCCTGTGCATGCTGTTAATCAGTTATTATTACTATACCTAAGTAATACAGAACACTGTTGTTCATGTTTCAAAATTTATACAAATGCTCTCATAGATATCATTTTACAAGGTTCTTTTCTAGCTCAGCATTGAGATATTTACCCATTCAATACTTGTAGCTCTAGTTTGTTCCTTTTAAGTGCTGTTAATATAGTATCCCATTATATGAATCATTAGAATGGTTGTAATATTTATTCAAAAGAGGATCAACTTTCACTTCTGTTTTGTACCTTTTTAATTGTACAATGCTCCCAGGTTACTTGCATAGCCTGAAGCTATATATAATTATTGACACATGTGTGAGTGTATTTGTTCAAGGAAATTTTTTTAAAAATTTATTTAATTTTGAGAGAGACGGAGGCAGTGCGAGGGGGGGAGGGACAGGGAGCGAGACAGCGAGAGAGGGAGAGCGAGAGAAAGAGAATCCCAAGCAGGTTCCGCACTGTCAGCATGGAGCCTGATTCCACGGGCCCCTACTAACGAACCGTGAGATCATGACCTGAGCTGAAACCAAGAGTCTGACACTGACTGAGCCATCCAGCCCCATGTTCAAGGAATATTTTTAAAGTGCCCTCCAGCTTGTCAGTCCCAATGTTTAGTGCTGAAACACAGAAATAGATATAACATGACTGTGGTGTGAAGTGGAAGGCAGATAAATAAACAAGCAAATGATTCTGCAATCAGAGCTGCGCGATATTCAAGCATTTACAGCGTCCTCAGGGACCACAGGAGGTTGTGGGTGAAAGTCAGTGTGGGAGAGACAAGTTAGGGAAGCCTTCACAGGGGAAGGGATTTTTGAGTTGCTTTTGAAAGAATGGATTTCCCAGGAGCTAAATGGGGGAAGGATTACCCTTATAAAGGGATTAGCACCGGTAAAGGAAGACAAGGATTTTGAAAAGGAATAGTTAGATCAGTAAATTGTAAGTAGATTAGTCAGCCAAATAACTGCCGGTGGGGTGCCCAGTGGGGGGTTGCCTGGCTATTACAATTTCCCTTCCCTCAGATGAATGGATGAATGGTGCCCACCACGTACAGCACTTGTAGCATCTTTTAATAAACACTGAGAAGTTTGGATGTTTGTGTTTATCCCACTCATCAACATGGTTTTCTAAAACTCTCCTGTGTTCCCTTCTTCAGGGATTAAAAGCATGGTCATTGTGGCCTAACAGACCTGCATTTAAAACGCAGCTCTGCCACATGTGATCTTAAGTCCTCTGAACCTCAGTTTCTTCATCTGTGAATTGGAATAATGGCAGGTTCCCTGCTTTGCAGTAGTTCAGAAAGATGAGCTAATGAAGTCGTTGACTCTCCAGGCATTTTCTTTTTCTTGGCTGGCAGGACTGCGCTCTGTAGGGTTCTGTGGACATGGCTGACAAAACTGCAGAGTCCCAGAATTCCTAAACTCATTTCAATCAGGGAGCAGGGTGGGCTACCTGTTACAGTAGTTTCATAAATTTCAGTGCAGAATATTTATAGGGATCCCATGGAAACAGCCTTTCTTCTCAAAGAAGGCTTTTGAAAAGCTAGATTAAACAAAGTGAAACAACTTTCTTGCCCTCAGGATTTCCTAAAGACATTATAAGTTAATGAGTATTTTGAACCTCAAAGAATGATATCATGGGATAGGGCATTTCCCAAACTTACTTGACAAAGGAGTCCCCTTTCAGGGTACCTCTGTTACTATCTTCCTGAACCACAGTGCTTCACAGAACAAAGCTTGGGAGTTGATTTAGTTCTAAACTGAGACTTTGAACATGCAGTGTCAGGACACAAAACAGATTCACAGTTTCATACTTGAATCTTATGGTTCAATATTTTTCCTCTGGAAGTGATACAGAGAATGCATTATAGAAATCATGTTTATCCTGTGAGATGTTAATTTCCAAGTGTTTGTGATGCGTCAGAAAAATATCTCTGGTCTTCCTTATTAGTCTATTATGACACTATTATCCCATCCTGAAATTCCTCTAAATAGTTCTAGAATCTGTTGCATTTTTGTTATGAGTCATATCTTTTTTTAGTTTGAATATAGTTGACACACAATGTTATGTTAGTTTCAGGTGCACAACTTAGTGATTAGGCAAGTTTATATATACATCATGCTATATGCTCACCCCAAGCGTAACTATCATCTGTTCTAATACATCACTAATACAATGTCATTGACTATATTCCTTATACTTTGCCTTTTATTTCTGTGACTTATTCATTCCATAACTAGAAACCTGTATCTTCCACTCCCCTTCACCCATTTTGCCCAGCCCTCCATCCTCTTCCCCTCTGGCAGCCATCAGTTTGTTTATTCATTTGGTTTTGTTTGTTTGTTTTTGTTTTTGTTTTTGTTTTTTTAGATTCAACTTATGAGTGAAATCATAGTACTTATCTTTCTCAGTCAGACTTATTTCACTGAGCATAATACCCTCAAGGTCCATCTATGTTGTTTTAAATGGCATGACCTTATCCTTTCTTGTAGCTGCATAATATTCCATTGCCTGTGTTTGTGTGTGTATGTGTGTACCATATCTTTTTTATCCATTTGTCTATTGATAGACACTTAGATTGCTTTTATACTTAGCTATTACAAATAATGCTGCAGTAAACATAGGAGTACATATATCTTTACAAATTAGTGTTTTCTTTTTTTGGGGTAAAATACCCAATAATGGGATTATTGGATCATATGGTATTTTTATTTTTAATTTTTTGAGGAACCTCCATACTGTTTTTAACAGTGGCTGTATGAATTTATATTCCAGCCCCAGTGCATGAAGGTTCCTTTTTCTCCATAGCCTCATCAATACTTGTTATTTCTTGTGTTTTTGATTTTAGCCATTCTAACAGATGTAAGCTGATATCTCATTGTGATTTTGATTTGCATTTCCCTGATGAGTGATGTTGAGCATCTTTTCATATATTTGTTGGATCTGTATATCTTGAAAAAATGTCTATTTAGTTCTTCTGCTTATTGCTTAATTCAATTGTTGTTTGTTTTTGGAGTTGAGTTGTTTAAATTCTTAATGTATTTTTGATATTAACCTCTTATCAGTTATATCATTTGCAAATATCTTCTCCCATTCAGTAGGTTGTCTTTTTCTTTTGTTGATGGTTTTCTTTGTTGTGCAGAAACTTTTATTTTGATGAAGTCCCAGTAGTTTATTTTTGCTTTTGTTTCCCTTGTTTTAGGAGACATATTTAGAAAAACGTTACAGCCAATATCAGAGAAATTATTGCCTATGTTCTCTTCTAACATTTTCTATAGTTTCAGGTCTCACATTTAGGTCTTTAATCCGTTCTGAGTTTATTTTTGTATATGGTTTTAATAGATGTCCAGTTTCATTTTTTTATATGAAGATTTTATTTTTAAGTAATCTCTACACCCAACATGGGGTTCAGACTTAGAACCCTGAGGTTAAGAGTTGCATGCTCTACTAGCTGACCCAGCCATGCACCCCCAGTTTCATTTTTTTGCATTCTTTTCCCAGCACCATTTATTGAAGAGACTGTATTTTCCCCATTGTATATTGTTGCCTCCTTTGTCGTAGATTAATTGACCATATAAATGTGGGTTTGTTTCTGGAGTCTGTGTTCTGTTCCATTGACCTATATGTCTATTTTTGTGCTAGTACCATACTGTTTTGATTACTACAGCTTTGTAGTATATCTTAAAATCTGGGATGGTGGTACCTCCAGTTTGTTCTTTTTTTTAGATTGCTTTGGCTATTTTCTGTCTGTATACAAATTTTAGCATTATTTGTTCTAATGGATTGTGAAAAGTGATGTATTTTGAGAGGGATTGCATTGAATATAGATTGCTTCAGATAATATGAACATTTTATCAGTATTAATTCTTCTAATTCATGAGCATGGAATATCTTTACATTTGTTTTTTTCATCATCAATTTCTTTCAACAGTGTTTTATAGTTTGTGTAGTATAGGTGTATCACCTCTTTGGTTAAGTGTATTCCTAGGTATTTTATTCTTTTTGGGACAACAGTACCTGGCATTGTTTTCTTAATTTCTCTTTCTGCTACTTTGTTATTGATTTATGGAAATGCAAGTGATTTCTGTGGATTAATTTTGTATTCTGCAACTTTTCTGAATTCAGTTATTACTTCTAGTAGTTCTTTGGTGGTGTCTTAAAGATTTGATATGTATAGTATAATGACATCTGCAGATAGTGACATTATAACTTTTTCTTTACCATTATGGATGCCTCATATCTTTTTCTTATCTGATTGATAGGGGTAGGATTTCTAGTACTATGTTGAATAACAGTGGCAAGAATGGACATCCTTGCCTTATTCCTGATCTTAGAGGAAAAGCTTTCAGTTTTTTTTTTTTTTTTTTTTTTTACCATGAGTATAATGTTGGCGGTGGGTTTTTCATATATGGCCTTTATCATGTTGAGATATGTTCCTTCTAACTGCCCTTTGTTGAGAGTTTTTATTATGAATAGATGTTGAATTTTGTCAACAAAATACTAGCAACTGCATACAGTAATACATTAAGCAGATCATTCACCATGATCAAGTGAGATTATGAATCATATCTTAGAGGTAATATGATTGAAAAAGGCTATCTGTTTTATAAATACAGTATTCCCTTTAAAACATTATTTTATTTCTTAATTTTTAAAAATTCCAGTGTAGTTAATATACAGTGTTATGTTACTTTCAGTTGTACAATATAGTGATTTAGCAGTTCCATACATTACTCAGTGCTCAGCAAGACAAGTGTATTCTTAGTCTCCTTTACCTTTTTCACCCATCACCCCACCATCTGTTTTCTACAGTTAAGAGTTCATTTTTTGGTTTGTCTCCTTTTTTTTCCATTTTACCTGTTGTTTCATAAATTCCACATATGAGTGAAATCATATGGTATTTGTCTCAGCTTCTGATTGGTTTATTTAGCTTATTTATCTTAACATCTAGCTCCATCCATGTATTGCAATTGGCAAGATTTCATTCTTTTTTTATGGCTGAATAATATTCTCTTGTACATATACTGCACCTTCTTTATCCATTCATCTGATGATGGACACTTGGGATACTTCCATATCTTGGCTATTGTAAATAATGCTGCAGTAAACATACGGGTGCATGTATCCCTTTGAATTTTAATTAGTGTTTTTTATTCTTTGAGTAGATACCCAGTAATGTGATTACCAGATCATAGGGTAGTTCTATTTTTAATTTTTTGAGGAGATGTCAAACTCTTTTCCACAGTGGCTGTACGAGTTTGCGTTCTCATCAACAGTACATGAGGATTCCTTTTTGTCCATATCCTCACCAATATCTCTTGTTTCCCATGTTGTTGATTTTAGCCAGTCTGACAGACGCAGTGTCTCATTGTGGTTTTGATTTGCATTTTCCGGATGATGAGTGATTTTAAACATCTTTTCATGTGTCTGTTGGCCAGCTGTATGTCTTCTTTAGAGAAATGTCTGTGTCTGCTGCCCATTTCTTAATTGCATTATTGGATTATTATTATTGTGTGTGTGTGTGTGTGTGTGTGTGTGTGTGTGTGTGTGTGTAAGTTAGGTAGTGAGCGTCAAAGCCTTGCTGGTTCCCATAAGTGGCCATGTGCTTATGCTAGAGGTCGGGAAAAGAGATGATGCCTGCCAGCTCCTTTGTACCTAGAGGGGTCCCCCTAAAATCCCTGCTCCTCTGGGGCAGTTTCTGAAATGAGTACTCTTCCTCTCATGTGTGCCAGTTGTTTTTCAAGCTTCTCCCTTCTATGCTGTAACTCTAAGGGCTGTTTATTGTGCTCTTTACAGGTAGTGACTCTGTTTCCTCTAGCCCTCTGGACTGTCCCAGAGTGGAGCCTGATCATTTTTAAAATTCCATGTTTTAAGTACAGCTCCTTGTAAGAACTCATGAAACATGGCCCCTCTTGCTTTCAAAACCAAATGATATGGGGATTCATCGTCTCCCATGCAGGCTCCCTAAAGAGAGTCTGTTTCTCTCACTTCTCCACTCCCCCTGCTCCATCCTGTCCCAGGATAGCTGCAGTCTGTTTTGCTCTTCAATGCCTCTCAGCCCTTCCTACCCTCTTTGATGTGGCCTTTTCTCTACCTTTAGTTGTAGAGTCTGTTCTGCCAATCTTTGGGTCATTTTCTGGGTTATTTATGCTGATGTGAGTGTTACCTCGTTGTATCCATGGGACGAGGTGAGCCTAGGTCCTCTTAATCCTGCCTCCTGTAGTGCTCCTGGTTTGTCCTCAAGTTTCTGTACTTCATTCGAGCCTTCTAGGATTCTCCATTGTTGCAGATGTTCTGAATAATGGTAATTCACGATAGCTGCACTTTGTTTCATGGAGGAAAGTTTTATTATAAGGGAAAGGGAATATACAGAATTAAACAATTATAGTAAACATAAAGAGGGAGAGAAGTACAGAGAAGAACAAAGAAGGGTTAATACATCAAATCGGGTACTCACAACATCCAGCCTTCTGGCTGGGGAAGCCCTGAAGGGCACAGCCCGGCCGGTTGGAGTCCTGAATGAGGGTCCTGGGAAGAGTGTATTCCCCTCAGGTGAGGCTTCCAACTAACTATTCCCACCAGGGCAATAGATACATCATCCGTGTATGATCTATGGTAAGTCATTAAGTTTGCCTAAGTGTAGTCCTGAGCAAGCTAGGTTTTTTTTTGTGTGTGTGTGTTGTCATATCTCACAATCCCAGGATCTTGGGCATTTGTTTATTCCTTTCCCTCCCAGATCCATCCCAGGGGGCCAGCCTAGTCTGGCTCCAGGAGGAATGTGAGGCCTGTAAATCCCTCTTGGTGTCAGGAACAGAAGGGCCAATTCTGGTCCTGAGGCCAAATACAGAGCACAAGCCAACAAACCTCCCATGATTGTATATGTGCAGCTCTGGGCAGAAATACATGACAAGTCACACAAACAAGTTCTATACAGAACAGCAGAGTATCAGATATGGATCCCTCATTATATCAATAAATTAGGGATTAAAAAAACTGTGGATAGTCTACATTTCTCTGATCTGGCATATCAATAATAGCAAAATTTCTTATTTCCTAATGAGAAATTCAGAAGAGGAGCATACATTAAATATCAGTGATGAATGATAAAACAGGATCTTTTTCTATTTGTAACTTATGATGTATCCTTTATTTCTTTCCAAAAGGCATTTGAGAAGTTTACAAGTAAAAGACACATTCACAATATCACTTTTAAGCAGAAAGAAAACAATTAACAATAACAACAACAATAAATTATACAAGTGGGGAGAAACATATGTGACAAAATGTATGTTACTGTTGTAACAGCAATTAAAAATTAAATTTGGGGTGCCTGGGTGGCTCAGTCGGTTAAGCATTGACTTAGGCTCAGGTCATGATCTTGCCATTTGTGAGTTTGAGCTCCAAATTGGACTCTGCACTGAGCACAGAGCCTGCTTTGGATCCTCTGTCTCCCTGTCTCTCTGTCCCTCCCTCGCTCCTGCTTTCTGTCTCTCAAAAATAAATAAACATTTAAAACAATAAAGGGAAAATTAAATTTGAATCAGGACTTCCTGGCAGCCAAGGAAATACAGGTGGTGCGGAGGGGGGAGGGAACAAGGTATCATGAGATTATAACATTAAAGTTTTAATCAGCAAAATTATTTCTTTGAGGGCTTAGCTAATGAGATCAGAATGCATTATGGTCTTGTGGATTAACTGGGTCCAGGAGTAGATTAAGAATTCTCCGAATTAAGGGCTCATGCATCCCGTGGGCTTTGATAATTTTCACTGGGCAGAAACAAGCAAGCAAACAAACAAACAAACAAAAACAAACATCCAGTTGAAGATGCTTAAAAATTTATCCTATTGGATTGCTTTAATTTCCTTACCACGAAAAACCTCACTGAAGCTGGAGGCCAAACATTCAGGGAATATGGATTGGATCGGGTGGAAGTCACTGAACTCTGCTCACTGTTGGAAGGATGCCTTCCACCTCTCCAAATTCATGGATCAAAAGGAGGCCCCAGTGGGGCCATGTCTATGTTTTCTACATCCCAAATCACACCATGAAAACAATTTAGAAACAAAGGTTCTGAGATTGCCAAGCTGTTTCCCTGTTGGGAACCCATTGGTGTGTCACTTCTGGTCCCTTGAATAGCCTCATTCCTGGGAGTCTGCACCTGCAGCTCAAAGCATTCTTGTTACTTTTTGAGACTCTAAAGAATACTGTTCCCTGGCCCATCCTTTGACAAAGAGCTAACACTCTGAGGCTGAGTGTCATCTGCCCATGGATGTTCCCCTGAGCAGGATATATGAGTACCACATATAGGTCAATAATTTAATGTCCCTTGGAAATAATGTTCTTCAAGAAGTCATTCATTATTTATTTAGAGGGAAGGCAGAGAATATATGAGAGAAGCAGGAGAAGGAGATTCTCTGGAGGTGGCCTTCAACTTCTCCTTGGTGGTCAGCTCTGGCCCTAAACATTCACATCACACTTAGCATAGCACAATCATGTGCACCTGATTGGACACATCAGAGTTCAGCTGTAATACTGAATCCGTAGGTTTCTGGAGGTCTCAAATCCCATCCAGAGTGGCTTATCAGAAATTCTTTCCAACAGCTTATAGTCTTCCTGAGAGGACTTCTGGTAAGTGCAAGCGTCTCCATTTAATTACATTTCCAGTGATGTTTTAATGCCTCTTATTGATCAGTGCCCTGGTCAGCTGCCTGGCTGGCCTGCCCCTTAATCTCACTCTGGTAGGCCTCAATGGAACTTTCTTTGGGGTCTTTTACATACACATTTATGACCTTTTAGCTGTACTGAAAGCTACAGAAATCAATCAGACAAATTCCTACAAAGGCCAATAGTGAAGCCACATTTCAGCAAATGAAACATTAAAAAAGCTTGCCTGAGGAAAGTGTGGAAGAAACTTGGCCTTTTCTTTGCCCCCGATTGCTTTTTCTTGGATGCACATTTGACAAGGGAAAAGAAAACAGAAATGTGGACAGTTTAAAAACCAAGCAACATGTATATAGGAACAGGACACACAGGATAATCTACCACAGAACTATTTCACACATTAGGGTAAGTGCCACCTAGAGGCTTTTTAAGGCTCCTTTAAACGATTTAAGTGAATGTGTCATCTTTGATGAATAGTACCTATTGTATGCTGGGAAAAGTAGTAATGCTTGGGAAAATTGAAATTGGTAAACATTAGAAAGAAGAAAAGAAAGGATATTGGAAAGAAATTTTAATTACATGAGACTCAGTGTTTAGATGGAAAATACCTTATTATCATATGGCTTGTCATTCATCACTGCCATCCAACTCTCTTTATCACTGGAAAATTCAACTTGTATGGTCTAGATATCAGGGTATACATACCCTTTGGTAACTTGTAGAAGCAAAGAAACTGGGCCATGTACCTTTTCAGAGACATTTGTGTACTCAGTTTTTCTGAATGTTTTACCTAAATGTGCAGCTACAATTTTAGGAAACAGAGAAGAGCCTTTTGTTTAATATAATGGATCAGGTTGACTGATAATTGGGTTTCCCACCCATGAGAACCCTGAAGGTGTTCACTCTTCTGTTCATGGATGCACACACCCATCCATTCCTTTTTTTTTTTATTTTATTTTATTTTATTTTTTTTTAATTTTTTTTTTTCAACGTTTATTTATTTTTGGGACAGAGAGAGACAGAGCATGAACGGGGGAGGGGCAGAGAGAGGGAGACACAGAATCGGAAACAGGCTCCAGGCTCTGAGCCATCAGCCCAGAGCCCGACGCGGGGCTCGAACTCACGGACCGTGAGATCGTGACCTGGCTGAAGTCGGACGCTCAACCGACTGCGCCACCCAGGCGCCCCAATCCATTCCTTTTTTAAATCCTCGTTCCCACTCACTATAGTGCCTGTGGGACAAGTATCAGGATTATTATGACACAGATCTTGTTCTGTCATCAATGACAGAGTTCATGCTTGGACAGAGCCAGAAGAGAACTTTCTGTGAGAGAGAAGAAAAAATTAGGAGTGTGTGTGGGGAGAAGGTTGGGGGGCGATGAGGCAAAAAGACTTTCTGAGGGAGGAAATAGGTATCTTGATGGATGAACTACAGTCAGTCAAGCTAAATTTGCTGTCTCTCTGCATGCTTTTGGTGTATATATGTAATCATAAAAATAATATCTAATGAAGGAAATGTGGGAAAATATAACAACAAAAAAAGACTGAATGAAAGCATGCTTCTCCAACTTGGGAAGTCTATGCTATTCTCTTAACACAGTTACTGCAGTGATCACGGCAACTGGGTAGAGTTGGTGAGATGAGACCCATGTGTCCCTTCTGGTAGTCTGACCTCTTCATTTGATAGATAGGAGTAGAAACTGAGTCAGAATATTGGGATCATAAAAAGTCACTTCTACTGACTCATCATGAGTTAATAGCTCAGCTGGGACCAAATCCTTTGTGTCCTAGCTCCTAATCTGAAGTCTTTTCTGCTCTGCCACACAAACCGCTTCAAATTAACTTTCAGTCACAAGGTAACACTGTGCGGTGCATATTCTGGGGACTTTATACCTGATTTCTGTAGTTTCCATGATTGTCCCACATTTTCTGGGTTCCTTATGATGAACTGATATCAGAAAGTAAAGGTGTGTACCTGACTCGAAGGTGACTTCCGAGTGTGGTTAATCTCCTGTGTACAATGAGTTTTTTAAAAGATTCATTTTATTGGAAGCTAAGGCAATGCAGAGCAGTGAGTCTATTTGAATGCAATAGTGCTTTTTAAGGAATCAGGTCCAGCCAATTTCTGATTCCCTGAGGCTAAATTCTATTAGGCATTAAAACTCAAATTTCAGGCACCTTGCACTGATGAACACAAGGAACATCTGTAGCAAGTTTCTAGCATTATAACCACTGAATACTGATTACTCTTGGAAGACCTAGGTGTACAGTGCTAATGGGCTAAAATGAAGAAGCATTTGTTTCCAAAAATATATAAGTACCTTCTACTTTTCAACTGGATGGAGAGGATGGTGGATGATTTTGATAAGTATTACCTGTAAGTTTTCAGTTTGATTTTTTTAACTCCAGAGTATTTATAGGGCTACCAATAGACATGTTAGTAATAAATACCATTAATTTGGCATCCACCACATTCTATACAGTTTATGTACATTATTCCAATCTTTTTAGTAACTCCTAAAGTCAATAGTATTATCTTTATTTTATAGGAGAGAACACTAAGGCTCGTAGAGGTTAAGTACCTTGCTGCAGGTAATGCTGTTAGAAGGTAGGTCAGACTAATCAAATGAGGTTGGAGTGACTCTATGCCCTCTACACAATTCCAGGGATTGTCTGATTTGTTTCTGTATCCTCACCTCCTAGCCAATCCTTGGTTTAGGAAGTACACAGTCAGTCTTTTGAATTTGTTCTAGTTAAACAGTGAGGACTTTGGTGTTTAAAAACTTTATATATCCAAAAAAGTCAGCTAAGGAATAGTCCATGAGTGCAGCACGCTTAACCTTGAGTAGGAAGCTACTTGCTTTTTGCCCTGTGTTTATATTACTTGGAGGCTGGAGATAACCTGAGGCCTACAAGTTTCCATTCCAGCTTGAAGTCAGAGACCCCCAGGGGAATCTCTTCTCCGCTTGAGATGACGTAGAGGAGCCATCAGTGTGGTCTTGTCCTTGGCCTCTGAAGCCTTTCTGTGTTCACTCTCTTTGTTTGCCTCTCCTGATGCTTATCTCCTCAGACCTTATCCTTTCCTTTTCCCTTTGCCTTGCCATGGTGGAGCTCATTCTGGACTGAAGGTGGCCACATGCTCTGACTTGCTTTGTGAACTGACATGCCTTTGCTGAGAGATGATTTTTCACGGCTAGCTTCCTTCAACTTGTTAGATTTGTGGCTTCAGCCATTTCTAATTTGTTCTTCCCAGCAGTTCCCCATGACCCGATGTCAGGGGGATCAGAAGGAGGGATTGATGTGCAGAATGATAGGAGTAGGAGTCAGAGGGCAGGAATCCATCCTTGAGTGGTAGGAGGCTGGGAATTGATAGGATGTGACAGGAGACTTCAAAAGGCTTTGTGGGGGTTGACTTAGGGGACAGACTGTATTCCCATTAGAGATTGAGGAGCAGGATGAAAAGTGGGTATGAGGACTTATTTTTGGTTACATAGTCAGACTTTAGCTAAGTAAAAGAGGACAATGCTTGGACGTCTCACAATATCCAAAGATGAATGCAGCTGCCCTCTGGAACTAGGGACCTGAACGCTACTGCCTTTTCCCACACCTCTTTTCTGTGCTTCTTTCTGCCTCTCTGTCTTATTTTTCTCCCTCTCCTGCATCTGGTACACAGGGCAGGAAGCATGGACATCAAGATGGTCTTAGTCTTACATGTTACAGGTACAGTGATTAAGAAAGAAAATAGCCTTCTTATTTACTCTTGCATTTTTTCTCTCTTCTCTCACTTCTTTTTTCTTATCCCTCTCCTTTCAAGTTTCATATTTTTTAGGAATAAATATTCAGACCAGTTGGGGTCAGATGTTAACCCCTGGACTAATTTACTGTGGCAAATGGCACAGACATTATAGAAGCATGGCAGCTTTTGCTGCTGTCATGTGAATGGATTGGGGAGTTGAGCTGCAATTTTCTAGAAAAGTGGTGCAGGGGAGACCATTTATAATCACTACCCTCAAAATCCAGAATCTGATAGGACAGGTCAGTGAGTCAATAAGAGTATCAATTAATGTGGTGATTATGTATGATAATGAAAACAACCAACTTTTATTGGGCTCAAGCAATACTGTGCTGTGTGTGTGTGTGTGTGTGTGTGTGTGTGTGTGTGTGTGGTATAAAATTTCATTTAAGCATTATGATTCTAAGAAGTAGTCAGTATTATTCTCATCTTATAGATCAGGGATAGCCCACACTATTAACTGCCATGCTATACTGTCTGATCTGATGATTGGCATTCATTATAGAAGTATAACTTCAGATGTTTGATAAAGTTTATTAAATGGTAGTGCAGATTAACTCTTTGCAATCCTTTTTCTGGGATCAGCAAACTAAATAGGTGCTAGTTTAAGAAGGTGGCAGTGCAGCAAGCTATGCGAGATAGTGCTTTGTTATCATGCAATGGCTTTTGAGTATTTTTAAATGGTCAAGTTGTCTCTTTCAACCCCACCTGGATAAAGTAAGATACAGTTATACAAAGTGACCTAATAAAGTCCAACATAAACCCAATGCCAAAGTGAAGAATACAATTTCAGTTTCTGATTGCCCAGATTTTCTGATTCCCTTACTGCTTTTCAGTTCAGTAGCTATAGAGAATTTTTATTTCTAGAGAGAAAAAAATTGATTCTATGGTTCTGAATAATAGCTGATACCTTCTACATTGATCTTATGTTGTGGGAGAGGAATTGATAATATATAAAGTTTCAGAAAACCTGGAATAAAGACCTTTCATAACCTTGGACATAGCAGCAGCAACTCAATAAGTATTTTTTGGTATTTTATTTAACACAATGTTATTTAATACAAATCAAGAAAAGGATGAATTGGGGTGGTCTTAGCCTTGACTATGAACTGACTACATTCTCACTGACCAAATATTACCATATTGAAGAGAGTGTGGTGACTTGGGCCCCAAATAGCTAGTTTTAGCAACCGCCTCTCTATTTACTATTTGTAGCATATTTATTGAACCTTGGTTTCTTCATTAATGAAATAAAAATGTTAATGACAATTACTTTCACTATCTCAAAGGTTTATCCTACATATCGAACAAAATAATTTTATGAAAGCACCCTATGCACAGTAAAAGTATCATACAATGTTTTTTTTTTTTACCATTTTTTAAAAATGTTTATGTATTTTTGAGAGAGAGAGGGGAAAAGAGAGAGAGAGAGAGAGAGAGAGAGAGAGAGAGAGAGAGAGACAGGAGACACCGAATCCGAAGCAGGTTCCAGGCTCTGAGCTGCCAGCACAGAGCCCAATGCAGGGCTCGAACTCACATACAATGAGATCATGACCTGAGCTGAAGTCAGATGCTCAACCGACTGAACCACCCAGGTGCCCCCTATGGGCCCAGCATGCTTAATATTTTTTACCTTTTATGATTAATACTTATTTCAGAAATTCAAAAAGTATAAAAATTATAAAATGAACACACCTGTATCTACCACATAGTTTAAGATATAAAAGATTACTGGCAATTTGAATTCCCCTCCTATCTCATCCTAGGATACACCTGAAAAAGTAGAATCACATACTGAGTTGTTCCAAACATACTTAAAAGTTTTCCAATAATTGAATTGAATATCAAAAATGATTTTCCTTTGGTATTCACACTTATGTTAACAAAATTCATCTGTTTTAGAAGAAATGATTTGATTTTTAAACAAAAACACATCAATTTCAAAACTATGTATATAAAAGTTAAATAACTTTATTACTTTGTGAACTCAGTATTATTAACATTTAATTGACTAAATACTGTATAAATTGACAATTATGAATTTATCAATAGCAACAGAGCGTTTTTCAATTTACACAATATCGTCAATAACAGCTTAAATCTTCTCTATATTGATTCAAATATAGAACATGTTTAAAATAATTTTTATTTTTATTATGAAAAATTTCAATTTCAGCATGCATTCTTATGTCTGTGTACATAGGTCGCAAGTAAGCTTTTCTTTTTCTTCAGGTGTCACAGATAACTTCTTCATATGCAGTGTGATATCTGTAAGGAACTAGAGATCACACTGTCATTTTTTTTTTTTTTTGTATTTGATTATTGGATATTTGGGAACTGTATGTTTATTTCAAGAAAATCTTGACTAGAAGTTAAAAGTTGTGCACGAAAGTGTTAGCTCAGCAGGTTTGGTTTGCTCAAACCCTGCACATTCCAAAGGGAGTTCTGGCCCTTGATCCTTTCCTGGGAGATAATCTCTAGGCCCTTGTAATAGTCTGCTTGATAAGAGTGTCTTTATGTATCTAAGGCTTTTGGCCACACCAGAGTTTATGCTAAAAATGTGATTTGTAGTGAATGTCCTGGTCCATGCTGTATCAATTTGACCTTTGGGGGAATTGGAGACTGAATAGGTAAGGTCTGCCACGCAGGCATTCTGTACCTACTGACTGACCCCTAATAAAAACTGTGGGCACAAAGGCTCAGATGAACTTCTTGGTTGGCAATACTCTGCACATGTTGTGACACATCATTGCTGGAAGAATTAAACACTACCCATTTGACTTTTCTTTCCTGGTGCCTTTGTTTTGCTGATTTTAATTGGTATTCCTTCACCGTTACAAACCATAACCACGAGTCTAAGAGCTTCTCTGAGTTCTAGGACTTGTTCTAGTGAATCAGTGAACCTGAAGGTGGTCTTGGGGAACCCGTGATACAGTTTTGTGTCAGAACTGGGATTGACTAGCTGACCCTGACTCAATAAAACATGATGAAAATGCAGCTTAGGAAAAGGAAGAGTGAGAGGGTAGAGGTTGACAAACTTTTGATTCCTAGATGGTTGCCTGCTCACCCATGGTGTGAAAAAGCATCTGTGTTGTGATCAGTTACTATATGTAAAACTTACCAGTCAAATCCAAAAATGATAAATTCAGTTCCTGAGGAGGTGGTTCCCTGGATACGTAAGGAAATGCAAAATAACAAGAAACAATCAAATATACAATCTCTTAGTTATCATTATCTGTAATAGCTAAAGTGAAAGTAAAGGAGTGTGTTAGAGTAGATCCTGATACTGGACCAAACTTGGATTTCAGCCAATTCAGGGTAAGCTCTAGCCTCAGGGCCACCACCAAAAAGATAAATTATGATAATTTATGATATTCTATGATAATAGAACCTTTATGACCTTTCTTCACCAAGAAGATAATCCAGGTAGGAGGAGGACAAAACCAAGAAACAACTACCAGCAGGAGGTATGATGTGAAGGGGTTGTTTTATCTTTTAGATTGATATCATCAGCTTCCTAAATAACTTTTACTAAAATGAATGTGAGAGTGGCCAGCTTAGGGGCAGTATCATGGGTTTTGAATGCAGAGTAGAAGAGCATGTCTTGGTAGATACAGGATGCACAGTTCACTATTGAACAATTACAGATGGCTGTATATAATCCAGACACATAGAAGGTTATTTCAGAAAGGACAGCTGGGGGACTAGATAATGTAATGTTTGCTTACTGTGAGAAGGGGGATTATCTTTCTCTTCCTTTAAATGCTAAATGAACTCCCCAGATGAAGTGTCTGATATACTTTGTATATAAGCCATGCTGGATTGACACTATGATGACTGAGATGTTCATCCATTTAATATACCCCTTAACCAGGTCATGGTAAGTTCTATGATTGAGGGAGCTCCTTTTGCATGGGCAGCCCATGTGTACTTACTGCCATAAAAGCAAGGAGTGCTTTGGGAGACCTTATCAGCTTTGTCTCAACTTCCCCTTATGGGTCTTAACAAATGCTAAGAAAATTAGAATGATTCACAAAAGAATAGAAGAAAGACAAAGTGGAGGTTCCAGGGACTCAGTCAGCAGGGTGGAAGTTGTTAGAAGGTTCTTAATGAATAGGATGAATAATGTGGACATTGATGAGGTTGAAACAAGGTCTCAATGCAGCACCATGGGAGGTTGGGTGGACTGGTGGGGGTCCTTGCTGTTCCCCAGTGTTGAAGGATCCCAAACAAATATACTGTATTTACTCTACTTTGTAAGAATTTAAAATGTTGGAAGGCAAAGATGACAATGAAAAAACTGACTTCTAATTGCTGGGGATGATGGTCTGGCAACTTAATCAGAATAAAGATTGATACAAGAGCAAGGGTCTTCTAGCTCATCTCCTGGAAGGGGACTGAAGGCCATATGCACAATATATGGGGAAAATGGTCAAGGGCTAGAGAAGAAACTTTTCTAGGACTCCTTCGTGTAGGAGTCAAATGCACTGTGATTCTAAAACCTGTTGGTGAAATCCTAAAAGGGGCTACAGATAGACTGGGAAGATATGGGACACACAGTTGATGGGATTTAAGTAAATCTTTGGGTGAAAACTGGAATGTTTGAATGGGCTTTACGTGAAGTGATTTTGTGTCTTTCACCTGAATGCATTATTAGGATGGATATTATATATGATTACAGAATACTTCCCTATCTAGTATTATAAAGCAAAAGGCATGTAAGTTCATCTAGTTCCGATTCCTCCACTTTTCTTTGAGATTTGTGGAAGTGGGTGGGAAGTATGCTGGTAGAACCTTCCTCATATCACCTCAGCTTTTTTTTTTCTTTCTTTTTTCTTATCTGAATCAATGATCCTGGGACCTGGGCCCAGGGCACATCCTGGGACCATGTGCCAGAAGCAGGGATGATCCCTGTGTAAGAAACTGTAACAGTATCTTTAAATCTTTATGTCCAAATCTCTAATGGCCTGATGGGATGGATTATGTCTCTATCCCATCTGGCAAAATTGGCATTAACAGTAAATGCAGCCGTATTGCTCAGTGGTTGAGATTACCCTGTACCTATGCCCTATGAGATAGTTCTGTACCCATGTAATCCTACCCTATGTGGATGGGAATGAATTGAGGGGAAGACACTTGACAGACTGGTAATTGCTGCTGATAATCCGGACCAGCACAGTGGCTGAACCTAATACTCGTTCCAAAGGTGGAACAGTTTTGGTAAAAAATTAACGACAAATGGTGAGAAGGAGAAATAGTCGCTGAAGGTGAAGGAATGAATATGTGTGTTATGAAACAAGGGAAATCTGATATAACACTGATCCTTTCAGAGAGGCTTGGAGTAAGAGAACAGTACTTTCTCTCAGCACAATTATACCAGATACCTGAAAGGATGGAATCATATATTTGCTGCGATCACTCTTGCTTTTTGAAACTATTTTTTTTGACAAGGCCAAATGGAAGCCTGAAAACCTGACTGGTATTGCTCTGGGAGATATTTTAGTCTTACAATACGATGATGAACTGGATGAGTTGTTAGTTACTCGGTGGAAACTCTAGTAATATGCTAGTGTCCACTGACTGTCATTTCAGGTTACAACTACCACAGAGGATAACATTTGGGAGGGAATTTCCAGAAACTACTCCCTACCAGACCATCAAACCCCATGGTATACAACTCTTGGCAGACTGATTACTGTGTAACTGTAAACCTTGATGATAAAATGCTTAGAAAGTTCCCTGGTTATAATGGGAAAAAAATATAGCAGTGGTATGCCTGCCCTGCCACAGTGTGCTATCCACGAATACATATTGCCCTCGTTTTTGTGGATGGAAAGCTATTAAACAGAATAGAAAGAGATCATGGGCTTCTGATGGGATTATAGCAGCAGATATTACATGGAGGTCCATATTTCCCTGGGGAACAGCCCCATCCTGAGATGATGGAGGCTTTATGGATTTAGTCAAAGTAAAGTAAACTAAATCTAGGTGTGATACTACTCATGGAACCCTAGTGTGGGTGGCCCAACGTTTTTGGGTATAGAACACGTATCCTGACTGCACTCAGGCCATTAGTATATAACAGTAATGACACGAATGGTGGATTTAACACTGGCTCACAAGACACAAAAGAGCTTTAGGGGAGATAGATGCCTCACTGGGTATCATGGAACAAGCTAAATTCATCTTTGATGAGGAGCAGCATTCAGAGGAAAAGATTTGTTAACTAGAATAAAGAGATTAGGGGAAATTCTATTCTGGGAGGAAAGCAAGGGGTGGGATTCAGCCCAGAAAGATAATGAAGTTGGATGAAATGGGAAAAGAAGGCTAAAAAATAATGCTAGATAATTTCCACTGTGTTGGGAAAGGGCTTGTGCTTTGACCCAACAGGGCCTCTTGACTGTTTTAACGTAGCTATAGGACAGCGTAGCCATGGCAGTGGTCCTCATCCTAACTGTTGAGGCTCAAGGATCACAGCTGTGGGGATCTTAAGGACCTTCCAATCTATGGAAGTTCTCTGAGGCCATTTGCAATTATGTGGATACATCATAACTGCCCTGACCCCAAGAATACATCACAGTAAGACATATCCTGTAGTACAATTAGCAGGGTAGTATTAGAACTATTCCGAATACTATCCATGTCTTCAGAGGGAGGTCAGCCTTGATGTACAACAGCACCCAATGGGAACCAGTACCAGTATAAGGCTGTGAACTGGAACAGGGTGACTAGCTTTGTTTCCAGTGGACTTAGAGCCCAGAAATAACCTGGCTGTGGCTAGCTTTGTCTCCAGTGGACTTAGAGCCCAGAAATAACCCGGCTGTGGCTAACTGTAATAATTCCTGTCTATAATAGAATCCAGTATATGGGCAATGGCCAATTCTGATAAGGCATGGTGATAACCTCTGTAATTTTTCCTCATTTGTTCTGTGATGAAATAGAATTGTATCATGACCATTCTGTGTTAAGATGTAACCCTGGGATTGTGGGTGAAAGTCAATGACCTTATGTACATAAGTCAGATGTATGATAATACTGATATTGATGATCAAATGTGTTAGGTTTAGTTAAAGCCTCTTTGGGATATAATACCAATGGAAAATGACTGGCCTGGAGAAGAAGTGGATTTATCTAACCATCAGCTAATTTCTATACTAAATAGTTTAGTACAAGTTTATCATAAGGGATAAAGAGTTATAGATCAAAGGGAGTAGACTAGTAATCAAATTAGCACAAAAATATAAAAATATATATAATAGCTTTATGGTCTTTCTTTAAATCTACCCCTAATCCACAGCACTCCCTCAAATTTTAAGCATATTTATATCGATACTATTGCTGTATCAGTTATGAAAATGCTAAACTAAATGTAGTTTGTTCAAGCAGGAGCATTTTGCTGTAAGAGAGCCTAGGCCTAGGGCCAGGGTGGTGGTTATGCAGTAAAGGGGCTGCACATTCCAAAGAAAGGACTGGCTGTTGACCAGCCCTGGAATATCCTTTCTGATAATAGTGTCTTTGTATACCTGGGGCTGTGGGCCTTGACAGATAGTTAAGTGCTTCCCTTTTACAAAGACACTTTCGATGACATTGGGACCACTAGAATACTCCAGAGTAATCTCTCCTTTTCAAGAATCTTAATCACATCTGCAAAGTCCCTCTTGCCATGGAAGGTAACACATTCACAGGTTTTGCAATTTAGGACAGGAACATCTTTGGGGGCCATTATTCGGGCTACCACATGGAACAAACTAGGCAGGTATAAGGAAAGCTACCAAGCAAGTCTTTTGAAAAGTGACACCTATCCAACCCTCCTTGTGTGTCTCGGGAGTTAAGAGGACATTAACTGGGGGTGTGGGGGTGTGGAAGGGGAGAGAACACGTCCTGTCCAAAAAGGACAGCTGCTGCTTAGTTCTAGTGACTATTGCTGCGTGGGAGGGTTGGCCCTGAGCTGCTGGAGAAGACAGGAACTCACATGTGTGTATAAAATAGTGCGGCGTTAAAATGTTGATGACTTCCTCGAGTTTTGAAGTTTCAAAATATATTGCGGAGGTCACACAAAGCAAAAACACATCTTGTCTCTTCTGCTGTTCACACTTTCACAATGATAATGAAACTATTTGAACAGAGCAATTGTTCTCCCGCTAGAAGCCAGGGCCTTTTTCCCCCAGGGGGGAAACGATACATTATAATAATGAAAATGTAATTTAGAAAATGCTCCTGCCTTTAATCCTTAGGGTTGCTATGTGGGGTTGATTGTACTGTCTCCATCTTCAAGTGAGGAGGAGCCAGGATGCGTGTCTTTTTTCCTTCCAAATTCCTTCCTTTTTCCACTTTGTTCACTTTCCTTTATCTATAACTAAGTCGGGTTAAATTAATTAAATAAGGAGGCCATTAGACTGAGGTGGCTCTAAGGCTGTAGCAGTCTACGTAAGCAAACCAATCTCTCAGCTTGTTAAATGCCTCAAGTTTACGAAATTGAAACCTAAGGACACCAGTCACAAACAGACAACTAGGCTTAAGGCTACTGCCAGTCAAGAATCTCTTGGCTTTGCTTCCACCTTTTCTCTATAGAGGTCGCTCCCAGGCCTCCTGCTGGTAGAGCACACCCTACTACTTCTGGTTTGGTGCTGCCCAATTTAAATTGAGTTTTGCTTAAATAAACTCTTAATTTTTTTTATTTTTTATTTTTGAGAGAGAGGGTGAGAGAGATTGAGTGCAAGCATGAGTCAGGGACGGGCAGAGAGGAAGAAGGAGACATAGAATCTGAAGGAGGCTCTAGGTTCTGAGCTGTTAGCCCAGAGCCCGAGGTGGGCTCTAACCCACGAACTGTGAGACCACGACCTGCGCAGAAGTGGGATGCTTAATGACTGAGCCACCCAGGGGCCCCTAAACTCTTAACATTTTTAATATGTCTCAGTTTATCTTTTTAACAGTCTCAACAGGTACTATGCCAGTTGGTGCCTTAAGGGGTTTTTCATGTAGGTCCTGCAGAAACTGCTTTCGCACTGACTCCGCTTTTCTCACAAATCAGAGGCGCGAAACTGCATGGCTTCCTTCCAGCCTTGTTGTTTGAGCAAGCAGCTCAAACCCAGAGCATGTAAATGTGGAAGGACAAAGGTTGTCCAAACCTAAATTGCGGTCCACGTGCAGCAAGAAAACACATTTTCCCACCATTCTTGCATTGTAAGTAAACAAGCTAAAACCAGCCCATATTCTTCCTCCAAGAGAGACTCAGCAAGCATCCATGGCTCTTTTTCAGGAAGCACTCAGAAGAAGGGAATGGGAGAGGTCAGTGCAAAGAGTGGCTTGAATACACACTCTCTTTACCATCTCATTTTAAAGTCTTCCTTCCCATTCCTTTAACTGAGTAGAGCTCTTTTGCTCAGCATTTCAGCCTCCTCCCTTTCCCCTCCTGCAGGTGCATATTGTGTATATCACACATTTACAGTTGTTAGCCATTAGCTGGCTTTTACTATTGATTCTTTCTTCTTTGTTATTTTTTTCCTTTGAAAGCTTCATTCAGTGCTCTGGCATTAAAAAAAGCTCTGCATGAATAAAAACAACATAATTCTCCCCCTTTCTGTCTCTGTGAGAAGCCAATCTCAGAACAAGTTGCGTCCATTTTCTGTAGCTCAAGCGACTTGAAACTTGTAGTTGTACTTAGGGTTTTGAAGCGGGATGTGCAGAAGATTGGAAGAGGGCCATCAGTCAGTGAGCAGACTTCCCTGGGCAGGCATGCAGGGAGGATCTCTGAAGGCTGAATTTTTGTCTTTGTTTTTTCCTGTTTGCTGCCAAATGCCAGTTACAAATTGGATACAAATTCCTTAACCTTTGGCCAGCAGCACTCAATTTCATGCTTTCTAATTTATATGTAAACAAAATTGCAAATTTGACTTAATTATGTTTCCCTCTAGTTTTTCCACCTTATTTTGGAGGGGGGGATTGTTTTGTGATTTACTTCATTCTGATTAACTCTTGACTTTCTGGAACATTCTGCAGCATTATATAAAAAATTCCAACCTGTAACAACCACTCAGTCTGCCTGATTTAAGCAGCAGATTATAGCCTCACAATCATGGACTGTTGCCTAAAACTGAAAACAAAACCTTGAACACCTTGAAACCAAAATGTCTCCATTTGAAAAATAATAATTAGTAGCACAACCTTGTTTTCTCTAAATAAGAGAAGTGAGAGAACTAAGTGAAGGCAACTATGGCTGTGAATAAATGGTACCTAGAAACTTCTTCATTTTTTTTTAAAGTTTATTTTTGAGAGAGAGGGACAGAGTGTGAGTGGGGGAGGAGCAGAGAAAGAGGGAGACACAGAATCTAAAGCAGGCTCCAGGGTCTGAGCTGTGGGCGCAGAGCCCAACATGGGGCTCAGACTCACTACCAGTGAGGTCATGACTGAGCCGAAGTTGGACGCTCGACTGAGCCACCCAGGCACCCTGAAACTTCCTCAAATAGAGTCAGTCTTTACAATTTTCCTTCCCTGAGGAGAAGACAACTATTTCCAATTGATGTGGACTTACCCATAGAGTTTATTTTATTTTATCATTTACAAACTATTCTCAAGGAAAAATCCTCCCAAAATTGGCCTGGGAACTGCTCTGGAATCTTCTCTGTTTGTTGCTGTATTAGTTTCCTAAGATTGCCATAACAAATTGCCACTAACTAGGTGGCGTAAACCAACAGAAATTTGTTCTCTCAGTTCTGGAGGCTAGAAGTCTGCAATCAAAGGCTCTAGGGAAGGAGAGTTTGCTCTTTTCCTAGCTTCTGGTGGTTTTTGGCAATCTTTGGCATTCATTGCTTTGTAGATGCATCACTCTAATTTCTGCCTTGGTTTTCACATGGCGTTCTCCTCTGAGTCTCTCTGTGTTTTCTCCTCTTACAAAGGTAACAGTCATTGGATTTAGAGTCAACCCTAATCCAGTGTCCTCTCATCTTAACCAATTATATCTGTAAAGACCCTATTTCCAGGTAAGGGCACATTCTGGGATTCTGAATGGACATGAATTTTGAGGGCACACCATTAAACCCACAATACTTGCTGTTCACTAATTTAAACTAAGTATACATGATGCCAAGTGTGAGAATTTCAATCACATGTCTGGAAGTTTTATTTATTTAACTTTAAAAAAATTATTCAACAATTTATTTATTTACTGTCAACGTTTGGTAGATAGAGCCCAGATCTTCCTTTGATTCACATGTGGACAGTCTTTTCCACGTATCCAGAACAAACAGATAATGTATTGGAACAGTCAAGCCAGAAAGAACTGAATCCAAAATTCAGGGGGAACATTTTGAATCTTCACTGTTAAGGACCACATAAAGATGCACCCTGTGAAGCCCCAAAGGGGATTCCAGCTAAGGCCTATATTATTATTTTCTGAAAGTCCTTCTTACCCGAGCTTTGGCTTATCATTGAGTTTTTAAAATTGAATTTAGCATATGATTTATACTTTGAAGATCTGATGAAAAGCTTTTGTAGCTGAAGTAGGATAATAACTTCTTGTCTTTCACTCCAGGAAAGTAGGCCTGTCTGGGTGCTACTGAAATGTTTTAGTGATATCTTAATACAGAAATATACTAATTTAAAAATTCCAACCTTGAGTCAACCTGTTAGTGCTGATGCCTAGTCCTTTGAATTTGACCCAATTCAGCAACAACCAGTATATATTCTGGGAATGAAGGAGAAAAGAACAAAGGGTGGGAATAAGTCACTGAGCTACTTTCTTTCCAGATTTCTCAACTTAATTAGTCTTTAATTAGTTTCTTACCCACTCTTCTAAACATCCAGACATCTGGTTAATAGTATAAACTGATGATAATAGGGGAAGGTTATATGAATAACAGCTCCTGAAGGTGTTGCTAGGTGTATGGGTGGGGAGAAGTTCAGAATTAGGATTGGCCTTGATAAGAAAATGTAGGAGTCAGAGAAGGGCCTCCTAAGAAAGTAGCAAATGGGGGGCGCCTGGGTGGCGCAGTCGGTTAAGCGTCCGACTTCAGCCAGGTCACGATCTCACGGGCCGTGAGTTCGAGCCCCGCGTCGGGCTCTGGGCTGATGGCTCAGAGCCTGGAGCCTGTTTCCGATTCTGTGTCTCCCTCTCTCTCTGCCCCTCCCCCGTTCATGCTCTGTCTCTCTCTGTCCCAAAAATAAATAAACGTTGAAAAAAAAAAATTAAAAAAAAAGAAAGTAGCAAATGGATCTAGGCACAGTGCACATCAGGAAGCTTGAAGCACAAGCAGCCCCTGAATCCTGGGACACACATATTGAGATAATTATAGTTAAAACACATCTTGAAGGCATTTGTTGACTATTCAGTTTGCCCTGATAACCACTGTTTCTTCACTTCTGCTAAATTCATACAGCTATCCGTGGGTGATCCACAGGGAAGCAGGACAAATGATAAAGGTCCATAATTATAACACTGGTTTTCTTTATTACATTATAATAAAGAGGCTTCATTAGTAAGAACTTGTTGATTCCTGGATTATCAATTAACCAAGTGGATTTTGACTATTTTAAAATTAACTAAAAATTCTTTTCTGAGAATTGATAGGATATAGATTTTTCAAATAAATAGCACTTTTATTTTTCCTCCCACAATGATCACTTTGAGGCTTACCATAGTTTCTGAATTATATTTATTAGTCATGCCATAACACATTGATTAATACAGCAAATTTAGTAGATTCATTAAGAAACTGAAACATAAGTTAATCAGTGTAATCTCAATCATCATAATGTCTGTTGTTTCAACCATCATAATATTTGTACTATGTGGAAACATATCAGATGACTGCTAGGGTTATCTTCTTTGAAGAGATTCATTAAATTCACAGTTATTTTGCTTACAATATCAATGTCAAATTAATTTATTCCAAAATCTTAGAAATAGACGCATTTGTGAAGAGGTCATTTTTGTTTCCAGATGTTGATAACAGATACCCATTCCACAAAAGCAAAAATACATCAGGCAAAAAATTAATTCAGGCTGTCATAGGATATTTCAACCTAATTTCATTTATTTGTTCACTCATTTACTCCATCAGTGGTTATTTTTGTGAGAACCAACTATATGTCACTGACTGCTCTAGACACCAGTGACACAAGGGACAACGCGAGCCCTACCCGAATACTAGAGTTCACATTCCAGTCAGACGTGGCTGGGGAGCCAGATGCTAAACAACAATGAGGACAAATACCCAACGTCTCAGGTGCTGACAAAATGTGCAAGTGCCATGACAGATGGGAAGCAGGGTAGGAGGATAGTGAGGGAGATGGGAGTGTGGCTCTCGTGCAGAGACTTGAAGCAGCCACCGGCAGAGCTGCACTTCTTGTGAAGTACGTGAAGCCTAAGCTTCAGGGACTTGCACTTGCACGGGTGTCTGTGAGTGAAGGGAGCTGCGGGGCGCTGCACAGTGGAATTATGTGGAGGCAGAGCAGGTTGCCATCAGGAAGCATTTCTGTGTAGGCAATTCTGTTTAAATGATGAGGATATCTCCAAAGACAGTGAACAATGGACTCCAAAGTCATCTCCAGAGCTCCCATAATTTGCTACAGTTTCTGTTCTTATTCTAAAAAAAAAAAATGTAACCTAAAGTTTTATTTCTTTTTCTAAAAGAACATTCCCTGTCATAATTATATTAGCTTCAGGTCCCAACCAACCTTTATCCGCACCAGCCCTGGGAATCTCAGGGCAAGCGGCAGACAGAGGGAACTGCAAGGATGCCAGTGGCTGGAGCTCACAAGAGGGCTATAGGTATGAGCTCTTGCAAAAGTTGTGGGAAGGGGCAACAGAACTTTAAGAACTGTGGGTTTTATTCTTATGAGGTTGTGACACCAATTAAAATTGAGATCAGAGGAATTACTGGATCTGATGTACATTTCAATTAGATCCTTTTGAAAGAATCACTCCTAGGGGACACCAAGGGGCAGCAGTGGTTGGGGCTCTGTGGGTAACAGTAGAGGGGGTGAAAAATACCAGCATCTGGGATATATTCTTTAAAAGCAGACCTGAGAACACTTGCAAGTGGATTGGGTGTAGTTAATAAGGAAGAGAGAGGAGTCAAGGAACATGCCAAGGTTTTTAGTTTGAATAACGAGTGGATGGAGGCACTGTTCACTGAGCTGGGGAGTTGAATCAGAGTTCAGCTTTGGAGATAATAAGTTCAAGATAGACATCCAAGTGGAGATTAAAAGTAGACAATTGAGTATATGAGTCTGTCACAGTTATCATGTCATTTAATCCCCAATGCAACTCTGTGTAGGTATCATTATTCCTGTCTGAAGGTTACAAAAAAAAGTGGCTTAGATATAATCCAATATTGTCTAACAATATGTGGCAATTCTAACATTTAGAATATCTGATCGCTTGTTCATCACATTGAATCATCTTTCTTCACCTGTTTCCCTCCCTCCCTCTGTGCCTTTCTTCTTTCCTTCCTTCCTTCCTTCCTTCCTTCCTTCCTTCCTTCCTTCCTTCCTTCATTATATACTTATTTTACAGCTCGTTAGTGCTAGGTATTGGGGTTACAAATACAAACAAGATATGGTCCCAGTCTTCAACTTGCCTTATGATCTTAATAACTTTTTGGATATATTAAAGTGTGGAGCAAACAGAACCCAGTAAAATTGATAACTTGATATTTTCTTGAGTCCAAGTAACCATGGGTTATAAAAAGTAGAATTCACGGTAACTTTCCTGGGAAAAAGGAAACACTAAAATTAACAGATTTCAAGTTTAAGACACTTATTGACTTTAGATAGAACATATAAAAATATATCTTAGAATTCAGAAAATATAATTGGGCCCTTATTTTCTAAGCCCTTGGTATGCTTTATTTTATTTAATCATCACAGTAAGCCTTTGAGATAGCTAATATTATTATTCCTACTTTATAGATGAAGAAATGACATAAAGAGGTTAAGTGGTAAGTGGCAAAGCTAGAAACCAAACCCAAGGTATCTGATTAAAAGGGGCATTTAATCATTTTGCTAAACTGACTTTAAGAGTTAAGAGAGTTGGAGTGTAGTCCAGATTTGGTTTCTAAAGTTTGGGACCCTTATCCTTGGACTTCAGTATCCTCATCAATAAAGTTGGACTTGGAAACCTCTGGACATCTCATATGCTCTAAGAAGATTATAACAGTAGTCACTACATTTTATTATGAGATATACTTCTCATTGAAAAAATGACTTAGACAATAAATGCATATATCTATCATTTATTCAGTACCCACTGTGTACTAGGTTAAGTGCTTTGTATAGTTTATGTGCTTCAGTAATTACTACAGCCTCACGGGGTCAGATTTATTACGTGTATTATAGATGAAGACGCAAATTCAGTAATTTGCTGAAGGCCAAAAAGCTGGTAAGTTTTGGAAATGGATCTAACCCAGTTCTGAATCCAAATTCCATGGGCTTTACGCCATTTTAGTTTTTCTCTAGAAAAGTAGGGATAACCTTAAATGCAAAAACTCCAAAAAATGTCAACTCTCAGAAAAAAAAAAAAAAACAAGACATTTTTGGAAGTGTTGAGTCTAGTTAGCAGAAGAGGGTGTTAAAATGCTAAAGTTGTTTGCCACAACTTCAGCCTAGTGAGAGAATCTCAAATAACTTAATGTCCCTGTTTGGCAAGCTTTTTATAGAGGAGAACCTGCCAACATTCATCCATTAGTAAAATCTAAGATCTCCTTAGGAAGTTCTGCTTGTCATTAATATCATATTACGTAAATTATCTTGAAGACATCAAAATGTTTTAGAAAACAGACTCAGTCTGAGCCTTGTTGGAAATATCCATAACAACTTTAATTATCTAAAGGACTACTTCGTGGCATGAAGTATCCTGATATTTATGTGTCTCAGTATCTTAATTTCTTTTTTTTTTTTTAATTCTTTTAGATGTTTATTTATTGTTGAGACAGAGATTCACAGAATGTAAGCAGGGGAGGGGCAGAGAGAGAGGGAGACACAGAATCTGAAGCAGGCTCCAGGCTCCTAGCTGTCAGCACAGAGCCTGAGGCAGGGCTCGAACTCATGAACCGTGGGATCATGACCCGAGTCAAAGTCAGATACTTAACCGACTGAGACACCCAGCTGCCCCTCAGTATCCTAGTTTCAAACACAAACAAAAGAAGAAAGGATAGTATGATGATCCTCATTACCCAATACCTAGTTTCAACAGTTATCATATATTGCCAATTTTGGTTATCTGTAACTCCCTATAGCTTTCTCCTTGCTGTTTTATTTTTGTACAGCTTTATTGATGCCTAATTTACAGTCTCTAAATTAATCCATTGTAGGCACATGATTCAGTGATTTTCAGTAAATTTAGAGAGCCATCACCACGATCTTGTTTTAGAGCACTTCTATTGCCTCAAAAAATCCCCTCATATCCATTTGTAGTCAATCTCCCTCCTACAACCAGCCCTGAGAAACCACTTATCTGCTTTCTACATCTATATATTTGACTTTTCTGGCCAAGTGCTGTTAAGGTTCATTCATATTTTGATATTTATCAATAGTTGGTTCATTTTTATTGTTAAATAATACTGCATTATCTTTTTGAACATTGGGAGTGTTTTCAGCTTTTGGCTACAGTATATAGTGCTGCTGTGAACATTTGTGTACAAGTCTTCGAGTGAACAGGAGTTATTTCTCTTTGGTGGACACATAGGCATGGAATTGTCATGTTGTAAAGTAAGTTGATATTCAACTTTTTAAGTAACTACCAAACTCTTTTCAAAATGGGTGTATCGTCTTACCTTCTCACCCGCAGTTAATTATTCTAATATATTTACATTTTCATATAAATTTTAGAATCAGCTTGTCTACAAAATTTTTCTGCATGAATTTTGATTGGAATAGCATTAGATGAACCTGCAGGTCATTTTGGCGAGAATTGACACCTTAACTGTGTCGAATCTTCCAATTCGTGCCCAAGTAACTTTCCTTACTTATTTAGGCTTTCTTTGAATTTTCATCAGTTGTTTTACTGTTTTCAGTACATATGCCTTGTTAGATTTATGCCCAAGTATTTCATTTTTGAGAGGAGCTGATGTAAATGATACTGCTTTTAAATTTTAGGTTTTCAATTATTCATTGCTAGCATAGAAACAGGATTAAGTTTTGTGTTCGGATCTTGTATCCTACAACCTTGCTAGACCCACTTATTGGTACCTGGATACTTTTCTAATTTATTTTTTGTATTTTTTCGTACAATTGGGATTTTCTATCTAGACTTTTATGTCATCTCTTGGGAAGACCAGTTTTATTTCTTCCCTTGTAATTTTGTATCTCTTTTATTTATTTTCCTGTTTTCTTACATTAGATAGGGGTTCCAGCATGACCTAGAGTAGGAAATGATGTTGAGTGAATAAAGTGGTCATCTTTGCCTTGTTTCTGATCTTAGGACAAAGCACTCAATCCTTCATTATTAAATATGATGTTATCTATAGTTATGTTGTTTGCTTTTGTTGTTGGTTTTTGTGGATGCTCTCTTATAGATTGAATACATTCTCTTTTTTTTAATTTGTGGAAAGTGTTTATCATGGATGGATATTGAATTCTGTTAAATACTTTCTCTGTTTCAGTTGATGTATTCACATGATGTTCTTCTTCAGCCTGTTTATGTGGTGGATCATGCTACTTTATTTCACATTTTAAACTAGCCCTGCATTCTTGAGATATCCTCTATTTGGTTGTGGTATTTGTTTGCTTTTTTATGTTGCTTGATTCTCTTTGCTCATATTTGTTGAGGATTTTGTGTTACCTTGGCATTGGTGGCTGTTGGGTTTTTTTTTCTTTTCTCCTGCTGCTTGGATTTTCCTGGTTTTTCACATGCAGAGTAATTTTGGATTGTATCCTAAACAGTGAAGCATTATGTAATGGGACTCTCTGATCTTGCTTAAATCCCACTGAGAATGTTGCAGTTTTTGTTTTAGCATGCAATAAATCCGGTTCAGTTCAAGATGCAAGTTCCAAATAGGTTTCAGTGGGTTGTAGTTTTAGTATCAGTTCCATTTTCAAGGCTTTTGCAGTATTTTATGGATCTATCCTGTGTGTGTGCTACCTACTGAGTGGCCAGTGTGGGATTTGGGCAGGGGGTCTCTCCTGTAGTTCAGTTCTCGGTCTTTGGTATCCTAATTAGGGTCAGACTCATGCATGCACATCTTGGGATTGAATCAGAATTTGTGAACAACTTCATGGGTTGCTTTTTCGAGCTCCTACCTCTCTGTGATCCCACTGGTGCTTATACTGGCTTCCTGGGTCTTCTTTTTTTCCAGTCTTTTGGCCAGTGATCTAGAAATGCATATGTCCTGGGACTGCAGCTGCATCTCAGCTAAGTGGGAGGAGGACAGAGACAGCAGAGTCTGGCTTCTTACACTCACCCTTAAGTAAGAGGGTCCATCATTTTGGTACCACATCTCCTCTAATTGCAGAAGAAGATTCCTGTCTCTCAGAGATTTAGATGCTTTGTGAATCCCTGCTGCTTTGACTGGGGCTGTGGTGGGTTTGCCTTGAAGCCTGTGGAGAAGAACCAGGGCCCACACAGGATCAACATAGGCATCACTGTACTGGTGAGTGACATGTGTTCCCTGCTGTTGTTACAGTATGTGGGGCAGGGGTGCAAGGTGCGCACAGGTAAATGTGTGCTACGATCCTCTGCTGTGATTGTCTTTCATGTGGTTTTGATTTGTACTTGTCTCGTGACTAACAATATTGACATCTTTTATGTGTTCACTGGCTATTTGTATGTTTTTTGGAGAAACCTCTACTTAAATCCTTTCCCTTTTTTTAACTTTATTTTTTATTTTTTTAAATTCACACCCAAATTAGTTAGCATATAGTGCAACAATGATTTCAGGAGAAGATTCCTTAATGCTCCTTACCCATTTAGCCCATCCCCCCTCCCACAACTCCTCCAGTAACCCTCAGTTTGTTCTCCATATTTATGAGTCTCTCCTGTTTTGTCCCCCTCCCTGTTTTTATATTATTTTTGTTTCCCTTCCCTTACGTTTGTTTATCTGTCTTGTCTCTTAAAGCCCTCATATGAGTGAAGTCATATGATTTTTGTCTTTCTCTGACTGACTAATTTCACTTAGCATAATACCCTCCAGTTCTATCCACGTATTTGAAAATGGCAAGATGTCATTCTTTTTGGTTGCCAAGGAATACTCCATTGTATATATATACCACATCTTCTTTATCCATTCATCCATCAATGGACATTTGGGCTCTTTCCATACTTTGTCTATTGTTGATAGTGCTGCTATAAACATGGGGGTGCACGTGTCCCTTTGAAACAGCACCCCTGTATCCCTTTGATGAATGCCTAGTAGTGCATTTGCTGGGTCATAAGGTAGTTCTATTTTTAGTTTTTTGAGGAAACTCGATCTGTTTTCCAGAGTGGCTGCACCAGCTTGCATTCCCACCAACAATGCAAAAGAGATCCTCTCTCTCCTCATCCTCGCCAATATCTGTTGTTGCCTGAGTTGTTAATGTTAGCCATTCTGACAGGTGTGAGGTGGTATCTCATTGTGGTTTTGATTTGTATTTCCCTGATGATGAGTGATGTGGAGCATGTTTTCATGTGTTGGTTGGCCATCTGGATGTCTTCTTTGGAGAAGTGTCTATTCCTGTCTTTTGCCCATTTCTTCACTGTATTATTTGTTTTTTAGGTGTTGAATTTGATAAGTTCTTTATAGATTTTGGATACTAACCCTTGATCTGATATGTCATTTGCAAATATCTTCTCCCATTCTGTGGGTTGCCTTTCAGTTTTGCTGATTGTTTCCTTCGCTGTGCAGAAGCTTTTTATTTTGATGAGGTCCCAGTAGTTCATTTTTGCTTTTGTTTCCCTTGCCTCTGGAGATGTGTTGAGTAAGAAGTTGCTGCGGGCAAGATGAAAGAGGTTTTTGCCTGCTTTCTCCTCTAGGATTTTGATGGCTTCCTGTCTTACATTGAGGTCTTTCATCCATTTTGAGTTTATGTTTGTGTATGGTATAAGAAAGTGGTCCAGATTCATTCTTCTGCATGTCCCTGTCCAGTTTTCCCAGCACCACTTGCTGAAGAGGCTGTCTTTATTCCATTGGATATTCTTTCCTGTTTTGTCAAAGAGTAGTTGGCCATATGTTTGTGGGTCCATTTCTGGGTTCTCTGTTCCATTGATCTGAGTGTCTGTTATTGTGCCATCCTTTCCCCATTTTTAAATTGGGTTGTCATTTTGTTATTGAGTTATATGGGTCCCTTTATATATTCTGTATACTAGTTTCTTGTAGATACTTGATTTATAAACATATTCTTTTATTTTGTAGGTTTTTATTCTTTCTTGATGGTAACATTTTTTGAATCACAAAACTTTTTTTTAAATTTTGATGAAGTCCAATTATGTAATATTTTCTCTTTGGTCGCTTGGGCTTTTATTTTCAAACCTAAGAAATCATTGCCTGGTCCAATTTCATAATTGCCTGGTCCAAATCATTGCCTGGTCCAATTTGCTCTTATGTTTTTATTAAGAGTTTTATAGTTTTAAGTCTTATATTTTAGTCGAAGATCCATTTTGAGTTAGTTTTGTGTATGGTGTGAGGTAAGGATCCAACCTCATTTTTTTGCATGTGAATGTCCAGTTGTTCTTTCATTTGTTGAAAAGATTATTCTTTCTGCCATTGAACTGTCTTGGCACCTCAGCAAAAAATCAATTGGCCGTAAATATGAGGGTTTATTTCTGGGCTGTCAATTCTGTTCCATTGATCTACATGACTATTATGCTATACTACACTGTCTGGATTACTGTAGCATTGTAGTAAGTTTTGAAATTGAGAAATGTAAGTCCTTCAACTTTGTCCTCTTTTTCAAAACTGTTTTGGCAGGAGAGTGTTTTTACCATAGGATAGTACGTATTTAAGACTTGAAAGTTAATGTTATGGCAGGCTTAGTTATTAGTTATAACTTAGTTATAACCTGGTTCTTATCCAGGTTATACTTTTTAAAAATCCTGTGCTTTCCAACCAAACAAATCTATTCAAATGCTATTCCTATTGTTAGAAATGTGCTTTGCCAGTCCCATGTGCCATAGCAATTTTGGGTGCATATTTTACACTTAACCACTAATGTCCACTCTTGAATCTGCCAGATACTTTACCCTTGGATTTATCTTCTATGTTGGTCATCCCCACGTTAACTTTTGAGCTGGAGATTTGGTTTTCTGAGTACATATTTTTAATTGAGTTTGTCAACACTCAGACACTGTATCTTTCTGTGTGCTTTGTGTACACTTCTGCTGGAATAAGGATCATGTCCCACTGTGGGACCATGCCCTGGCGTCATAGGGACCTAAGGTACATATTGGTATTCTTTCCTGTGGCTTGGTGCTCAAGTCCATCCCTAGTACTAACTGGATGTTTAACCCTTTCCAACGAGTTGGGTACGTCTTTGGTGTTGAGACAGCACAAGGCTGTATGTGTCTATGCAGAGATACTATTTCTAGTGTTTCTTTTTGAGTTAAATGGATAGATTAATTTAAGGTAATGGGCAGTTTTATACTTAACAGTTAAACCCTTTATATGAAGCAGTTAATAGGGTTTTCAATTCTTTGGATCTTTATTTTGACTTTGATTTTGAGATCAACAATACTCAATCAGGTTTTAATCCACTTTCAGTGAAATGGTAAAAATAGTGGAAAACAGGCATGTCAATTCACTTGGAAGCATGTGTGTATATTCAGGCTACATGATGGCTCCATAACCTGAAAACAAATAGGCAATTGGTCTCACTTACTGATGTAACTAACGTATTCACAGAAGACAATCTGACCATTGAGAGAATGCACATGCTTATAGAGCTACAGACACTGGAGCTTACTGCTTTGTAGATAAGAACCTGTGGGACTCTGGAGAGATTCAATCAACATTCAAACTGTAAACATACTCTGTGCCAATTCCAGGTTATATTTAAGTTTTGGGTTGATTTCCCAAGAAGCAAGAGGTTCAGCACTTGTACCAGGATGTTTCGATGTTTCTTTTTAAACCTGGAATCCCAGTTGCTTATTGTTTATAGAGGTCAATGACATTGTTTTTGGAAATGGGAATGGAAAATTCTCTAGAGTCCCAGTGAGGTCAGGTCAGGCTCTCTCTGAAGGTTGTTAGAGAGCAATGGGTTTTGAATCAATTGCATGAATAACAATTTTGATTGTGTCCGGGTCAGGCACTGGGCACCTCCTTGTCTACTGGCTACCTACTTGTCCTTGAACTGTAAAGAGTAGACTGAGAAATGGCCTAGGCTGTGGCTGACAAACCCTGTTTCCAGTATTTATGGACAGAGAATTGTTACATGCCTTAGCAAGGCTGTCTTTAGAGATTAACATGCCTTGTTCTTTTTTATTCCTTTTGATCAAGGCCTGTAGCTTTTTAAATAGTTTCTGGAGTGAGCCTCTACCCAGGCTCTACTGAGCCTCTACTCGCCATTCTTTGTCTCCTTCTCCCTTCATCATTTTTGTATTTAAAGAAAAAAATGAAGTTTTTATTCTTTGAATGGAATAATCTATAAAGTCTCAGGAAATCCAGCTCTTTAATTTTCTCTCTGATTCTGATTTGATGAGTGGCAATTTGATTTTTCCTCCTTTGCGTCTTTTCTGGCCATTTAGGAAATACTGAAGTGATTGCAAACACAGGGGAAGCCTCCTTAGGAGAACTGATTCAGCAGCAGCCCTCTGCTGAGAGAAAAGGCTTTCCCCTTCCTCTTCTTCATTGTGACCAGGGCCACTCAAATTATTTGTCCACAGGAAATGCCCTGGCTTTCTGGGAGCTCTAATGGGCCTGACAAGCAATATTGCTTATGCTAATACATCACACTCTCAGTAAGGGATTTCAACAGTAAATTTCCTTTCTCTAGGGATTCATTTAACAACATTTATTCAATACCCACAGCATGCAAAACATGACACTACACATGGGAAAAGAAGGCGGAGAATAATAAGGAATGGTTTCTGTTCTTCAGGAGCTTTTTAGTTGAGAGAAAGAAGTGTATTAGGGTTCTCTAGAGAAGTAGAACCAATAGGATAACATGTGTGCACCCACCCCCCCCAACACACACAAACACACACACACACACACACACACACACACACACACACACATACATGGAGGGAGAGAGACAGAGAGACAGACAGAGAGGTTGATTATAAGAAGTTGGCTCACACAGTCATGGAGGCTGAGCATTCCCAAGCTGGAGACCCAGGAGAACCAATTGTGTAAGTTCCAGTTCATGGGCAGGAGAAGACTGGTGTTCCAGTGCAAACAGGCCATAGATGTTCCTTCTTACTCCACCTTTTTGTTCTATTCAGGTCTTGATCAATTAATTGGATGAGGGCTCCCCAATTAGGGACAGCAACCTGCTTTACTCTATCTATGCATTCAAATATTAAACTCATCCAGAAACACCCTCTCCGTGAACTTAGATTATTGTAAGTAAAGAGAGGGTAGATGAGGAGTCTCTGGTATCAACTGTGATAGAAAGATGAACATAGAGAAGAAATGTAGGCCATGAACAGTGGAATTCTCAATGACATGGCCAGGAGTATATATGACACATCTCAAAAAGTAGTGGAAAGAGCAGAGCACATGTGTTTGAGAAGCAGGACTGGAAAATGAGTAGAAAAGAAACAAGCAATGTATAGAGGGCAGTAAAAGCAAATTATTTTTTGGGGGTTTGGAAAGAGCTCAGCATATTTAAATGGCACTCGTTGTTGTTGTTGTTGTTGTTGTTGTTAATGATAAAGGCTCTAAAGTAATTTGAGCTGGGATTTAAATGGTAGTGGGATTGTCACTTCACAAAGAATGCAGCTGTTGATCCATATTCTTGGAATGGTTGATTGGGAAGGAGCCTTTGAAATCTTCTAGGCCAGTCTGTCATTCATGTAGGACTCCATTTTAAGCATCTTGATGGTCAAATGTTTCTATAGGAAGGAAGCACACAATTTGCAGTTATACCATTTGTTGTTGTTCTATTAAGTCTTCATTTGTGACTTAAGAATCTTACTTTTACAACCAAAAATTTCCTTACTGAGCATATATGCACTAAACTAGGAGGAAGGATTTAGGGGCCTGTCTTTGGGAAAAGTACCCTTCCCCGGGGAAACAAAACTGAAGTGTCGGTCCATCTAAGGATAGCACTTCCTCCAAACTACAGATTTCTGCTCCTTCTCATAGGATTTAATCAAAGAAGAATCTTCTTTGGGATGCTGACATCTTCATCCTCAGCCTGTTAAACTTGTTGGACTCCACCTCTCAATGGGCACCATTAGTCTCATTACCTAAATGTGGGTTATAGTTTCAGGAATTATATAGTCTATATCTTATCTGGTGGCCCTAATTTTAAATGCCCAGTTCTGTAATTCTCATTAATTCTTTTATATGACCCATGTCAATACTAGCCCTATCTTGAAGAACACAAACTCGCCATTTCAAATGCGATCTTGCTTTGAAAAATGAATATTGTTAGCTACTGTCACTTCTGAACTCTACCATACTTAAAGTCTGAAATTAAGAGAAAACTGCTATAAAAATACAAATGCACCATGTCATTTTGCAGATGTTTCTAGAGTTGCTGAATACTTTAGCTTTAATTAATGTCAGCAATGAATTTTAAATTGGGTAAAAAAATCAAGTGAAAAATGACAAGAAATAAGAATGTGATTCTGAGGTATCACTTATTATCACTATTATGTAGTGATATTTTGCTAAAGTATATATAGAATAAAATGTGACTCTTGTACAGCATATATCAGAACAACTGTGTAATTTTTGGATCTCAGTACAGAAGAATGATCTGAAAAATGTTTCTAGCAAGTGCCAATGTACCTTTGACAAATTGATTAGTACCAAGTAGTAATACTTATATTCCACAGCTCTAGAGCCCAGGGATCATGTTATATTTAACTTTGTTTTTCTCATGGGTCTCAGAACAATCTCAGTGTGACTTTAAGGATTATCAAAAAGAATTTGTTAAATTGTGTATTTGCCTTTAAAGCCAAGTTTCCCTCCCCTGAAAGGATATCATGAGGTAGAAGGTCAGGCTTGAAGAGGACATAATGTCTTCCCTGAAATGGAAGGCATAACCTACTGGAATCAAATCAGCTAAAGCATTTTAAGAACCTTCCTGTTTGAGCCAGGAGAAATCTTACATGCATTTTTTTTTCCAGAGGTGCAATAAAGTAGTGTTGCTGAGCCTTCAAGCCCATGAGAAGGAGGGAGCTGGGTGCTATGATGGAATGCTTGTAGCTGTATGTGTGTGACTGTGTGTGTATGAGTGTGTGTGAGTGTGAAGGAAAGTTGTCAAAACTAAATTGGCTAACTCTTATCTGGAGAGCAAGGGCTTGCTATATACTGGTGATATCTTGTGACTTCCTAGTGTTCTGAGTGTTAGAAAAACATTTCTTCCCTTGCCCTAAGGTGCTTCTACTGATGTATGGTATATTACTAACCTGCTTAACACTATTAGGTATATTGCTCTTGCACTTGAAAAACAATCCAAATGCTTTCCTGTGCACCCAAAGATCCCAGTTATCAGCTTCTGACTAGCTCACCAGTCTCATCCTTAGCTCTTCTCCCCTTCACTCATTCTGCCACTGTCTCTCTGCTTCAAATGCTGTTTCCCTAAATTTTTTGCATCAGCTAAACCCTTATCCTTCTTGCCTCAATGCAAATGTGTTTTCAGAGGTATTTTTTGAAAATCCCAATGATGTAGCATTTCCTGTCTGTACCTGTTCTCTACCTTTTCCAACTCTATCCTGTTCTAATTCAGGAAGGGAGCTGCCTCAGACTCCCAGATCTGGAAAGTCATTATTTAATGTGGCTGATTTTGACTTTCAACTCAGGGAGCTCAGTGAATTCTAAAGGATTTTGCTGGTGTCATCAACTCACCTTATTTGACCAGCATAGAAAAGAGGGTGGATGATATGGCAACCTAACACCACTCTGGATAAAACCCAGTCACTTTGTATTCTCTTTTACTCTTTTGTTGTCTTTGTAGCACTTATTACTATAGAAAATTCATAATACCTTATTTTCTTACTGGTTTGATAGCTATTTATGAGAGCAGAGATCTTGTCTTTATATTCACTGTTGAATTTTCAGTGTTTTAAATGGTGCCCAGCGCATGTAAGTACTCAGAGATCTGTGCAATGTAGTTGAATGATGAAATGATTCTATCTACATGTGAGGTTTACTTTAGATGACAAGTATATAGCAGGGCCTGGTACACAGTACAAAATCTACAATTGTTCTACCTCTCTCTAGCCTTCCTTATGAGAGAGATTCAGTGATCTCTTGTGAGTGTTACTTGAGCAGCATTTAAATCCAGCTATCATAAAATTAGTTATATATATTTTTTCTTACCTGTTTATTTAAATACAAGGTAATCTGCAACTTAGACCATATTAACACTTTCTCCCTTCTTGGAAAGTACCTATTTTTGTAATGATTCTTTAACTCTACTCATTTGGTAATGAGGATGTTATTGCACTATAAAATTAGGTTGACAAGAATGACTTTTAATCAGATCCTCATATGCCCGTTGTATTTCATATACTTTATAGTGTTACTCAGATAAGAATGGTGTACAAATATTTGTATATACCACAAAATTATATTGTGACTTATATGTTGTATTAAAAAGAACTCTATATCAGTGCTTATTGGCTTTATTTGAACAAATTAAGCCTTCCTGGTGTTTTCTTACAATGAGGTCAGTTAATCAGTTCAGCTCCACACAGCTTGGTTAAGTTTGCACACCATAGACCTATTGTGCATTGACTCCTTCCTGTTCTAATTCAGAAAGGGGGCTGCCTCAGACTCCAAATCCAGAAAAATTATTACCTAAAAATGTTGATTTTTGACTTTTAATCCAGGGAGTTTAATAAATTCCACAAGTTTTGCTAATGTCATCATTTCACCTTATCTAGCCAGGATGAAAAAGAGGGTTGATGATGTAGGCAACATCACCACCTGAATAAAACCTGGAAAGCCATTCCATTTAATTTGAGAAAGTCATGATTCCCCTGGCTGTGCACAGTGAGCAAGAAAAGCACCATTGCAACTCCCTTACCCCCATTTTTTTTTTTTTTTTGTCATGTAGAGGCCTTGGAAAGATTTCTCCTGTTTGTCTTATTTGTGTCTCCTATATCTCCTATTTCTGTAGCCATTTGTTGGTAATTGGAGCTTTGTTCCTCTGCTGTTTGGAGACTGGCATATCTCAGCTCCCATGAAGAAGAGTCTCAGGGTCTTTCCTTTAGCTACTGTATGCCTGGAACTTAGACTCCAGCCCAAGCTTACTGACCTCCTAAGAGAAGGAGTAAATCCTTTACTTCTACCTTATAGGGATATAGCATCAGTGCAAAGGACCTAACATGGTGTCAGGTTGAAGGACAAAATCTGCAGTTTGTTATTGTGTGGAATGATAGGTCATCTGAAACCCACATACAAGCATCATTCTTATAAGTCTGGTTTTCATAATGAAAACCGGGTACAAGAAGATTGAACAGTCAAGGAAAACAATTTGTATTCTGAGGACCAGCATAAGTTATAACTTGAGCCTGCTTGGAAATTGTTGTTATTCCTCTAGGAGGGGGTATGGTGGAGCTATTGAGTGTTCCCTTTGAATGGGTCTGTACTTTGCTTTTTGCAATACTGAGTGATGAGAAAGTGGAAGAAGCTGTCCTGATGGGTGGCTTGGAGACAGGAAGGGAGGAACCCCAATGTGGGCCACAGCTAGAGTAGCAAAGGCAGTCACTCAAAGACATTTTGATTCTGTCATTATGAAAAAACACTCTGGCTACATAAGTGGACTATATCAACACTCTCCTTTAGTCCCCTTTTGACATTCATTTAAAAGCACAGTGCATAAAGTCCCTACTGTGTGCTCAGTCCCAGAGACAAATTGGTAAGCGAAACGTTAAATATATTCAAAAAGAGTTTTTGACAAGGCAAGTATTTTAAGGCTCCAAGTTTATTTAGGAACAGGAGGTATTTTACGGCCACAATTCTCTCATTACCACAAAACAGACTGTGTTCCTAATTCGAAAGCTCCTCAAATGAAATTCTGTGTTTCCTGTATTTCCCTTCCTCTAACTTTAATGTATGCACTTGCGAGGCATTAACTGGGCACTCACCATGTACTGCAATTCTGAAAAGATATGGGGAGAAAAAGGTAAAGAGAGTCCAGTTCCTGTTTTAATTGACCTCACAGTATATTCAGATTATAAATGTTAAACAAATAATGAATCACACCATGCTGTGATAAATGCAGGAGAAAAGGTCTGCCTAAAGCCCTTCAGAGGGTAGGCTACATGCTAGAGTCAGAAAAGTTGCGAAGGAGGGGCGCCTGGGTGGCTCAGTCGGTTAAGCATCTGACTTGGGCTCAGGTCATGATCTCATGGTTCAGGAGTTTGAGCCCTGCATTGGGCTCTATGTTGACACTGTGGAACCTGGAGCCTGCTTCAGATTCTGTGTCTCCCTCTCTCTCTGCCCCTCCCCTGCTTGTACTCTGACTCTCTCTCTCTCTCTCTCTCTCTCAAAAATAAACGTTAAAAAAAAAAAAGAAAAGTTGTGAAGGAGTCTCACCAGCCCAAATGAGATAATCATATCTAATTTACATGTTTGGGGCATTTGGTGAGATATTCTATCTAGAACATTCAGCATATGGTAATCCTTCACACCTGTTAGTTTTTATGATGATGACAAATTCACTTTGTTTCTTTTTACTCTTGTACTAGAGAAATTTTATTTAAAACTATCTTAACACTCCCAGAATGTTGATCTAGTGTCTACTTTCTTTTTCTTTACCATGTGATTTAAATAAAGGCTTCCTTATCTATTTTTCTTCTTCTTCCTCTCTAGAATATTTGTCTATCAACTTGGCTAAATTAAAACAAAAGATTTAAGGCAAAAGATGGAGTAGAAAATGGAATTGGGAAAATGAAGGCAAGTGGAAATTAGACCATTGTAATTCTGCACACATCTTTTCCTATCCACAGAAATCGGAAATCACATAAGGAAAGTGCCCAGAGAATGAGGATGTTTTCCTTCTGCTGTATCTGAAAATAATAAGATCAGTCAGTGGGGATGGGATTGGGTTTTCTAGCCTATGAATGAAGCATAGGACAAGTATTGTTCTCAGCATGTCTGCAGTTCTTGAGCAAGAAGGCAACAAGTGGGTTTAGAATAACAGAGTTAATTTGTACTTATGGGAATTTTTGGGAAAGGTACTTAATATAATTTCTAACTGCAACATATAAATTAATATATTTTTCTAGGGATAGACAGTCTAGGGATAACAATGTACTTAGTAGATGTAAGTAGGTATCATCTTTGAAAAGTATTGAGTGCATTAGGTTGCCTAAAAACGAGCAAAAACAGCTGTAGTCTTTCTATATTTTTATGACATTTAGTATTCTATTTTTCTAAAAAGTTGAACATGGTTAAGAGGCAGTATTGTGTAGAGGTTTAAGAATACAAAGTCTATCCTTAGCTATGTGACCTTCAAACATCAGCTTCTTCATCTCTAAAATGAGTGCAAAGCCAGTTATCATGTAACAGTGTTTTATGAGGATTAATTTGTAAAAAGCTTGATAAGGTTATTGATACTCAGTAACTTTTACCAATTGCCATGTGATCATATACATCTATAATTATCTAGTATCTCATGGAGCACCCACAGATGCCAATATTAATTTCTTGTGATAATGTTCTGTTTCACCTTTTAGTCCTTTCGAGGATAGGGTATAAACTATGATAATGCTTCTGTATAACATTTTAGTTTAAGAAGTTCTTTGTTTTATGGTTGCCTGGGTGTGTTCCAAGACTCAGGGGCCCCATGGCTTTTCCCATTACTTATGCCACAGAAGTCTCACCTGGTACTCCACCTACTTTAAATGCACTAGTTGGGTAGGCCCTATAGCTCATTTGGGTCTGTCATAAAATCAACACTCTCCCTGTGACTTGAACAATCTGCCTCAGAGGAGACCAAGCCAACCGAAGCACATGCTGCTTGCCAATATGAGGCTCGACCTGGCATCTGCACAGAAAGAAATTTCTCTTTCGGTGCCAGGTTTTAGTGGCAGCATGTTGGGTCATGGTGTGTAGGCTTGATGCTTGGGAACTGAGCTGGAAGTCTGTGTCACACCTGTCAACTTTCCTAGGTGGTTGGAGGTGCTGATCAGGGCAGAAAGGCCAGGCTAGTCTCATTCTTTACATGTGATTTGGCATTCTACAGGAGAGAAGCTTCTAGAAATGCTACTTCTAGAAGTGCTATCTCTAGAAGCAGGCAACCAGAAGTCTGGAAGGTAAAGGATGAAAACTATTGATTTCTGAGAACTTTGTTGTTGCTTCAGATTGGTCTGGTCAAGTTTGCAGAGTGCTCTAAAACTTCTAATTCATCTTCCACCTGTCAGCTAATGCCTAACTGTATTTAGTATTAGCCGTGCCACCGTCCTGTTTTCCCAGGCAACGTAGTGACAGTGTCATTAGCTATGCATGTTCACAGGAGTGGAGCTCTAGCCTGGGCTAATGTGATGAGGTGGGCAGCTGGTGAGATGGTATATGTTGAAACACCAGTGTTTTGTCACAAGCCCTATATATAACATTTTCATTTGTTCACATGAAGATTTTGAATTAGTAATTTTAACTAAACTGATTTGTTAAGTCATTTAAAAAATCAGTTGCTAATAATTTTTCCATATATTTTCTTGGTTCTCTGTATCAGCCCAATCATTTGACTGCATTATGACAAAAATGGCACAATGGCGGTTGCTATGGCAGTCAGGCAGAAAAAGAAGAGAGCAGAGAGTCCTAGCCTCATGTCTCCATAAAGGAAAATATTATTGTTTTTGAAAGTTTATTTGTTTGTTTTAAGAGAGAGAGCAAGAGCACATGTGTGCAGGAGGTCAGAGAGAGAAAGGAGAGAGAGAGATTCCCAAGCAGGCTCCACGCTGTCAGCACAGACCCCCATGTGGGGCTCAATCTCATGAACCATGAGATCATGACCTGAGCCCAAATCAAGAGTCAGGTACTTCACCAACTAAGCCACCCAGGTGCCCTGGAAAGTACGGTTTTTAATGTCAACTTCAAAGGTTTTAATAAGATAACTTTACAAGGATCTATTTGAGGGCATATGTGAAATTGCCTTTATGCAAAGGTAGGACATTTCCAAAATGAGACTCATTTTGGAGAGAAGAGTTCCACTGGGATAATAAATTTAGAATCATCCAGCTAGGGAATAGAGTTGAAGATGTGCTGAGTGAAGGAGGACCTGGAAAAGAGAGGGGTGTGTGTGTGTGTGTGTGTGTGTGTGTGTGTGTGTGTGTGTGTGTGAAGTAATAGTAGTGGTAGTAGTAGCAGAAGAAGAAGGAGAAGGAAAAGAAGAAGGAGGGAGAGAGGGAGGGAGGGAGGGAAGGGAAGAAGTGGTCAAATGAGAGGAAAGATCTACAATTTAGAAAAGGTCTATGAGAAGACCCTTTATTCCCATTAGACAGGACACAGTTGCTAGCTGCCCTGATGCTCAGAACCTTACTTAATTCCTGTCACCATCTCCATCCCTATCTCCAAAGGGAAGCTTTGCCTCTTTGCAGTTGCTATTTTGGGAGCTTTCTTATTCCCCGTCCCCTTGAATGTGATTAGAAAAAATTGTTTTAGAGTAATTCTATAAACGGTAGTACACAACGGAAGTCCAGAAATATAAGAATGCTGAACCAAGAGTACCAATATGTTTATTTTCTCGTGACAATTTTGCTGCATGTTCAGGGCCGATAGCAAGAGATATGTGCGGTAAGGGCGTAAGGCTTGTTTTCAGCTGGCATTCATTCTTACTGGTTGCTGCCAATGGTACTGTTTGTTAAAAATGTTATAAATGTCATTTCCATCTATATATACCCCAACCAGCTCCCATTCCTCTACTCCTCTCCGCAGTACAAACAAACCACCTTCTCTTAGTTTTTCTCAGGTCTCTTTCTAATAATACCAGAGCCTATCACCTAGGGTGACAGGAATGTATGTCAAAGACATCTTCATGCTCTAAAATAAATTCTTAAAAGGTCATGAATTTTATTGTTCCACTGAAAGAATGCAAACCATGTCAACCTCCATGGGGAAATAAACTATTTTTTTCTCCCTTTTCAAAAATAAACCTTCAAGTTGGAAGATACTCAAAGCCCTGCCTATGAGTTCATATTGAAAATTTGTAAGACAACGTCTGTTTTGCAATTAGTGTCTGTACAACTTGTCAGAATTAAAGAGGGCTATGACAGCTGACTTTTATTTTGTAAAACAAAGGAGGCAAGTGTTTACCAACATTTCTTATGTGTGCAGCTTGTCTCACTGGAAGTCTTTGAGTAAATTTTGTCTTAGAGTTCTTTTGTATCCTTAGTAGCTAATGTGAAGCTCTGTATCAAGCTTCTTAATAATCTTCAGACCTGTGTCTGAATGCCAGATCCATGGAAGTATATTGTGGTCATTTTATTTTCCCTGCTTTGCCCAGATCTCAAAAGGGTACTTTGGTAGGGTGAATAATGGCCTCTAAAGATATCCAGGTACTAATTTCTGGAACCTGTGAATGTTTCCTTATATGGAAGAAGGAACTTTGCAGGTATGATTAAGTTAAGGACCTTGAGATGGGGAAATTATCCTGGATTATTCAGGGGATAATGTAATCACACATGTCCTTAAAACAGAGAGGGGGAAAGAGGGAGAGAGAGAGAGAGAGAGAGAGAGAGAGAGAGAGAGAGATTTGATTACAGAAGAGAAGTAGGAGCTGTGGGGATGTGTGAGAAGTAAGGGAGGTGATTCATTTTCAGAAATACCAAATAAAAGCTGTGCTAACAACATGTTTACAACCTATTAGAAATATGTATGAACCCCCCCCCCCTGCCGCCCTCCACACACACACCCACAATGGAGTCCCAAGATAGTTCACTTCATGCTGCTTCTTCCCCTCTCCATTTCATGGGCTTATTTTCACAGGCTTTGCAATGAGCATGTGCCAAAGAACAAAGGGAGGAGGGACTGAAGGTCTCTGCCTCACCTAAGGGAATGTACATTTGTTCCAGTCAGACTCCTTTTTGCCTTACATGGGCATACCTAATGTCCAGGTAAGTCTGTAACCTTTGTGCTACTCAGCCAATGAGGAACCAGGGGAAGGTCTTGCATGCTAGGAAGTAAATTGTCTGCTGTAACTGCCCCCAGGGTGCCTGTCCCTCAGACGCCCACTTTTGCAAGAACGTTGATTAAAGCCTTGATTCACTGTGCTCCCAGTCTCTGCGTCCCTCCTTTGATTGGGAAGATGGGCATATTTCTAACAGGACGAAAGCTAGCAGCTGGAGTGGTTCTGGAAGGAATTCAGGAAGTCTCCAGATGCTAGAAAAGGCAAAGCAACAGATTTTCCCAAGAGTCTATCGAACGAACCAGGCCTGCCTGATTTTAGACTTTTGACTTCTTGTACTATAACACATTTGTGTTATTTCATGCACCCAGGTTTATGATAATTTGTTATAGCAGTCATGAGAAACTAATACAACCACCTTTCCCCTTCCCATTAAAACCAGTTTCAATACCAGGGGCCAAGAGATTTGTGTGAGGAAGGTAAGGACACAAGTAGGCCTTTTCCCTGCAGCAGGAAGCTTCTCTAGGGAGAAGTTTGGTGTCTGTCATTAATTTTGGAAAGTTCTTGGTCATTATTACTTCAAAAATTTCTTCTGCTGTATATGGTCTTCTCTTCGTGGTATTCTAATCATATGTGTTATTTCTTTTGATTTTGTACCACAGTTCATTGATATTTTGTTTTTAATTTTTTCTTGATACCCTTTTCTTTTTGTATTTTTGTTTGGAAAGTTTCTGTTGATCTATCTTTGTGCACTGCTTTTTTTTTTTTTTTTTTTTTAAGTAGGCTCCCTGCCTAACGTGGGGCTTGAACTCATGACCCAAAGGTCAAAGGTCACACTCTCTATTGAGTGAGCCAGCCAGCTGCCCCCGAGTTCACTGCTTTTTTCCTCATTTGTATTGTGTCTTGTGAAGAGCTCATTAACGACGTTCTTCATTTGTCTTACTGTGTTTCTGATTTCTAGTATTTCCTTTTGGTTCATTCTTAGAGTCCTCATGTCTCTGCTGATATTACCAGTCTTGTCTGTTGTTTACCTTTTCCATTAGAGCTTTTTACATAAACCATAGTTATTTTGAAGTCCTTGTTCAGTAATTCTAACATCTGTGTCATATTTGAGCCTCTTTGTTGCTTTGTCTCTTCAGAGTGTGTCTTTCCTCACCTTTTTTCATACTTTGTAACCCTTTGTTGAAAGCTATATTTGTTGTATGGGTAATGGTTATGAGGTAAATAGGTCTTTGGTGTGAGAGTTTGTGTCAGTCTGGCCAGGAGTTGGGTCATCTTTAATATTTGTTATGATTATAGGTTACAGAGGCTTCTAATTCATCTGGTGTCCTTGTTTTATCTCCTCTGTTGGCTTTGGACCTTCTTTCTGTACTGATTCCGAGAAAGAGGCTGTGTATTCCAGCTCTTTTAGCTCTCATCCACTGTTTTTATACTGGAGGCTTGTTGGTGTGGTGGTAGCGTGTGGGGGAAAAGAGATCATTCTATAAATTTCTGATAAAGCGTCAGTCTTTCAATGGGACTGTGCCTTAAAGATGTGGCTTGTGCAAGTATCTAGGTCCTTCTCTATGGTTATAGCATTTTCCCCCATCCTTCGTGCCCGCTACTCCTTTTCCTGTCTGCAGCATTTCCAACATATTTCCTTGAAACCCAGTCTCCAGCTGACTATGGATTCTGCACCACCCCTCTTCTTTAGGTGATAGAGGGAGGTTGGACTAAGGAGGGATTTTCTTCTGCCAGAAGGGACAGGAAGGTTTCAGTGACCTTTCCCCCTGGAGAGTAGGCTTTTATTATAGAGAAGAGTCTGGAATAGTTTCACAGTGGGTATTCTTCCCTTCCCTCAAGGGGTCCTTTCTTGGATCTTCACCATGAGAACTTGGGAGTTCCTGGAAGGAAAGCCCTTGAAAGTAGGGGCTTATTTTTATGTCCCCCAGGAACTTTCCACTCTCATGCTAGCCCCCACTGAATCTCCAGGAGTTTGTCAAAATCACTAGTCAAGTAAATGGTCCTACCACTTGTGGCATCCAGAAGCTTCTGCCACAAGTAAGCAAATGTGAGATGCTGCTTCTCTCTGGATGGTCTATTTTTCCAGATTTGGGGTGGCAGTTTACCCTAGGATATCTGAAGAGCAAAGAGTTGCTGATTGTCAGTTTGCTCACTTTTCCCCTGAGTTCCCTTGTTTTAAATTTTTAAAATGTTTATTCAATTTTGAGAGACAGAGAGTGAGTATGAGCATGGGAGGGGCAGAGAGAGAGGGGAGACACAGCATCTGAAGCAGGCTCCAGGCTCTGAGCTGTCAGCACAGAGTCCAACGTGGGGCTTAAACTCACGAACTGTGAGATCATGACCTGAGCTGAAGTCAGCTGCTTAACCCACTGAGGCACACAGCTGCCCCTCCCCTCAGCTTTATTGAGGTATTATTGACATAAGACATTGTGTAAATTTAATGTACAATGTTTTGATTTGGTATCCTTACATATTACAAAATGATTATCATCGCAGCATTAATAAACACCTCCTCCCTCTTATCACATAATTACCATTTTTTTTTGTGGTAAGAATTTTGTCCACTTTTTTGTGTTGCAAGGACTAGATTGATGACTTCCAAGTTATTTACATTTTGGAGCTGAACTAAATATATCTCAGGAGCCTACTTAAAAATGCAAAAGTAATGAATGCCTCCTCTTTCAGGAATGAGTGGCCCTTTAGCAGCCCTGAAATTCTACACAGATTTACCTTTTCAGATTACCTAGCAAATGGGATGGAACTGTGTGCAAATATATTTAGTGAGCTGGTGAGGGTTGGGAATGCGGGGTGGGGTGGGGCGGGGTGGGAGGGCTTGACAAGGAGGGAGCCTGGGGTGGAGTGGAGAGAGAAGGATTCATAACTTGATTCCCTGCCAAGGAGAGCTGGACAAGATGGCAGCATGGGGAAAGAAAGTCAACAAGGGTTGATGGCTTTTCTTAGTTCAAGGAATGAGGAAATGTGGGAGGGAATGAAGAAAGGCAAATATGAGTTGGGATGAAAGGGGCACTTACAAAGGGGGGATTCACCAAAGTTGATGAATATTGCTTAGTCTTCAGAGCTTAAAAATTTGACATGCTGCTGTTCCCTGGGAAAAATGCTTGGGAACTGGATGGTATAACTTATAAAAGGACTCATAGTTTTGAATATATTTAATAAATGTCTATGTGGACAAAAAAACTCATAGGGGTATTGTAAGGTTTCAATGAGATGATAGATATATTTTATTATTATTGTTTTTATTCTCGTGATTACTACATCTTCTATTATTATGTGCTGAATTTTCTGTGAGAAAATTCAGCCATGATATAACAATGGCAGGACCTTTTTTCTGAGTTCCCTCAAAATCAGTTTATATGATTGGCTTCTAGTATAGTTATCAACATTACTTAATAAAGAAAGATATGTATAGTATGTGTGCACATGCATACATGCATATGTACATATATATGTGTGCTTATACATACACATATACACACATTGGTATTTGCTTAGAAAAATTCTAGAAGGATATGCAAAAAATTACTTATGTTATTACTGGAGAGTTGAGACAGAAAATGGGGAAGAGAATAAAGTTTTATTTTTTATTTTATACTTTTCTATTTTGTTTAATGTTCTGTACAATGAACAGTTTTACTTTCAACAATATAACTCACTTTGATGTCTTTTATATATGTATGTATGTATGTGTATGTATATATGTATGTAAGTGTATGTCTATAGTTAGATTTTCATGCCTATGAATTCTTTCCCTTGCTTTAGAGTCATTCAAGAGAAAGTATCGAGTGAATGGTATCATTTTGTAAAAGAGGAAATAAAACTTGCATGTTCTCAATGAACAACATATAAACTATACAGATACATGACGAGGATTACGTATTCAATTTCAATGTTGTTTCAATATTATGATATAAAATGGGTTTTATTTGTGTGTGGTAAGATGAAAGGGACAACATTGAAATGACTTAAGAAAAGTGAACAAAATAAATATGAGGAACTATTTTGGACATGCAATTGGAAGCCTCAGCAATAGGAAAGTGTTAGTGACCAAATGTGCTTTTTCATGTTGTCACAGTCTTGACTTGAGATCACGTCAAGAGAAGGCTATGGAGAGTTCCGCAGGGCATAGAACACAATTCTGTGTTTTATCAGAAGGGACACAAATCCTTTCCTTGTCTGACCGAACGCTTCATATGCAAGTTCAAACATTTCAGGAAAAAATAAAATACCTAGTTAACACCCTCTTCTTTTACAAAAGAGAAAAACACATCCTTTGGGGTATTGTAGTGAACACGCACTGCAAATCCTGCCCTCCTCTTTTGTCATGCACTTGGAATCCAGATGTAAGCCCCTAAGCCCTCTAAGCCTTTCCCAGGCACTAAGGCTTTTTGCGTGCACCACTGAGACCCAACACAATACAAATCTTGAATTGCACGAGGTGTTTAGGGGTGGGCTAAATTATATCAAAACAGGTTTTCTGATGCAGTGATGATGATCTGAGCCATGAAAGATTGTTATCAGCACTGACAGTTTACGTTTCCCACCAGAGAATAAACACAAGCCCAAGAGTTATATGTTAATATCACCTTCCAAGCCATAGTTTTAGAACAGGTGGTATTACTGAGAGACTAAAGTACTAGGGATATTTAAGGACATTGTCTGATTTCATTGCTCCAGACTGCACTGCTAACTCTGGGTGGCTAACCTGTAAATGTGTGACAGATCAGAAGGTGGAATTTGTGGGGGTCAGGTAGGAGAGGGGATAGATGAGTCTTTACAGATCTATGTCTTCTAATGGAAATATCCCTGATGTAGATAACTGCAAATAGTGTGTCCGTTGCCTTATCTTTCAAAGAAGAGAGACCCATAGAACCCTAGACTCAGAGCTAGAAGGGCCTTTAAAATAATGTAGACTGGGATGCCTGGGTGGCTCATTGGTTAAGCTCACAACTCTTGGCTTCAGCTCAGATCATGATCTCATGGTTCATGAGTTTGAGTCCTGTGTTGGGCTCTATGATGACAGCTCAGAGCCTACTTGGGATTCTCTGTCTCCCTCTCTCTCTGCCCCTATCCTGCTTGCTCTCTCTCTGTAAATAAATAAATAAATAAACTTTAAAAAATTAAAAAAAATAATCTAGGCCAACTTCTCCTTTTTTTACATATGAAAACACTGAAGCCCAGAGAGTCTTATGCAAGACCACCCTGCTTGTAGGTTGGCTTAGTCTCTTTGGACTAGAGCAAAATACCACGAACTAGGTGGCTCACATAACCAAAACTTGTTTTCTATTTTTTTTAAATTTTTTTTAATGTTTATTTATTTTTGAGGCAGAGAGAGACAGAGCATGAACGGGGGAGGGTCAGAGAGAGGGAGACACAGAATCTGAAACAGGCTCCAGGCTCTGAGCTGTCAGCACAGTGCCCGATGTGGGGCTTGAACTCACAGACCTCGAGATCATGACCTGAGCTGAAGTCGGCCGCTTAACCGACTGAGCCACCCAGGCGCCCCCAAAACTTGTTTTCTCACAGTTCTGGAGGATGAAAGTCCAAGACCAAGGTGGCAGTAGCATTGATTTGTGGTGAGGCATCTTTTCTTGGCTTGCAGACAGCTTCCTTTCTACTGTGTCCTCATATGACCTTTTCTCTGTTGTGCATGGGAGGAGAGAGAGCTCTGGTGTCTCTCTTCTTATAAAGACACAAGTCCTGTTGAATTGTGGCTTCACCCTTTGTGGCTTCACCCTTTGTCCTTCCTTAGCCTTAATTACCTCCCTAAAGGTCCTGTCTCCAAATACAGTCACACTGGGGATTAGGGCTTCAATATATGAATTTGGGGGGGACCAGTTCTGTCTATAGCAGAGATAGAAGAGTGGGGGTGTGAACCTAAGTCTGCCCGACTTCAAAAGTCATGTTTGTTCTATGTTACCTGCTGATTCTTAGTGTATAAAATGGCAATAGTAATATTTTTTCCTATCAAATTTCTATATTCATCCCATGGTTGACAATTTAACTCTATTGTGTTTGTCCCCACCCAGCTTCCCACAGTAGGTGGGTTTGGTTGATGATGCTAACTAAATGGTAAAAAATAAAATATTTTCTTACTGGGATACTGTGGCTCTAGAAAGAAGATTCCTTCTGAGCCTGTGAGTGCCTGTGTGCTGACCTGGTTTAAGCTCCAACTGTAAGAGCTTGACAAACAGGTTATACTATTGACTCATTCTAAGCAAGTACAGTCATTTAAAATTAACTCAATCCACAAAAATATGTATTTTATGCTTATTCTGTGCTGGGTACTCTTCTAATGGTTGTGGGAAAGACTGATGATAAGATCCTTGCTTATATGGAGAACACAGAAGAAGATAAGCAAAGAAATAAGAATTTAATGCAAGATTGGTGCTCTGAAGAAAATGAAGTAAGGTAGTAGGATAGAGGGGGACTGAGAGTGGGTAGCATTAATTTGGTACTTCAGGGAAGACCTCTTTAGTATTATGACCTATAAGCTAAAACCTGAATGATGACAATGTGTATTAGTCAGGGTTTTCCGGAGAAATAGAACCAATACAATGGATGGATGGATAGATGGATGGACTGATAGAAAGAAAAGAAATAAAGGAAAGGAAGAAAGAAAAAGAAAGAAAGAAAGTAAGAAAGAAAGAAAGAGAAAGAAAGAAAGAAAAAAAAGAAAGAAAAAGAAAGAAAGGGAGAAAGAGAAAGGGAAAGAGATGTATTATGAAGGACTGGCTCACATGATTATGGAGGCTGTAAAGTCCCAGTCTGCCATCTGCAAGCTGGAGGCCCAGGAGAGTAAAATGATGATGTAATTCTAATACAAACCCAAAGATCTGATAGCCAGAGGAACCAGTGGCATAAGATCCAGTCCAAGGCCTCAGTACCAGGAGTGCTGATGTCAAAAAGGATATCCTGGTTGAAACAAGAGAACAAATTTATCCTTCCTCTGCCTTTTTGTTCTGTTCAGGCCCTCAATGGATTGCATGATGCCCACTTGCATTGGTGTAGATGCTCTTTACTTAGTCTACTGATTCAAAAGCTAATCTCCTCCTAAAACATCCTTACAGGCACACAGAAATAATAGTCTAGCAGTTCTCTGAACATCCCTTATCGCAGTTAAGTTGACATAAAGTGAACCATTACATATAGGGTTAATGGTGGGAAAATTTGGGAATTAGATAGTCCAAGCAGAAGAATAGTAAAATCAAAGGCCCTGGGTGGGGAAATGTAATTTGTTTGAGGAACAGAAAGGCCAGTGTGGCTAGATGCCATGAGTAAGAGGGGGGGAGTGGCCAAGACAAGATGGGAGGAGTCAACAAGGGCCAGATCACAGGAGGTCTGGTACAGTGGGGAAAGGACATTGGCATTTATTTTCAGTGCAAGATGACTTTCTTAGAAGGTGTTATGTGGAGAATAACAAGGTCTGATTGACATCTGTAAATCATAATTTTGTGGGGGTACATATAACACTTTCAACAGTGGTAATTTTGTGTCTCTCTTCACCATGAGTATCTTCCTATGAGGCAGAAGGAGGCAACATATTCTGTGGAGTGGTCAATTAAAAATTGGTTTTTGAAGAACTGCTGTACCAGAAAATTAGAATATTTGTAGAAATACAGACCTACTTAAGCTTTGCTTGTAGCTAACTCATGTTTAGTGTGTAAAGAAACTTGGACCACTTGTCTGTCATTGCCTGTCTTGTTTCTTCATTGTTCAGATAATCTGGATAATGTTCTAATGAGGAGTGAATTTGCAGCTTCCTTTATTAATTACCCCTTTCCTTCCCTCCTCCACCAACTCTTCTTTCTTCCCTTCTAATAAGGGAGGCAGTTTATGTTTTCCTTCAATAGGTGCTCTTTTCTCCATGCAAATTCAGCCTGTTCCAATTATATTTTCTGGGCACTGATTTCATTGTCTGCTTATAAACTCCTCTAGTTATCAGAATTTAAAAGCTATGATGGGAGGAAGACCTGAAGCTGGCATATGAACAGGAGGCTAGCAGATATTTACTGCTTGCCTGAGACAGTTGCTATGAGCCAGACTCACCCACCAGAGGATTCCAGAAGGGGCTATGCTATCTCCACCTGCTTCACCTCATTTCTGTACTCTGATGACACCTGTTTCAGGGCAGCTAGTGTGGTTTGGAGACATCTGTAGATGTTAATGTAGCTTGCTCCCACAGAACAGCTGATGGCTGTAAGCATCACTTATGGGTGAAGCAGGGAGAATAAGAAGTCAGAGGTATAATGCAGGAAACCTGGGGGATCAAAGGAATAATGGGGACAGGATGAAAAAAAAAAGGAAAGTGAGACACAGTCAAAAAGTGCTGTAGATGGTAGCAGGTTTTGAGGACATGGAGGAGATAATTCTGATTTAATGTGAAGAAGTAGCAAATGAACAATGGAGCATGTGATGGCAAGGATTGGGTGGAGTGACAAGATATGCTCATTTGTGCTTGTTCACCCATGTGTCCATGATGATGACAGCCCAAGTCTTGTCTGCTTCCCTCTGTGGATGTTGGCTGCATTGGATGCCATAGCCCTCTAGTAGGGATCTCTGGTTCCCTGACTCCCTGGTAGCAGCACAGAATTAATTAAGTTCTGTTTTATGAGGACCATCATTGTATATATCTGAATGTCCTTTCTTTTGCAGGACTATATACACAATGGTCCTGTGCAATGTACCCCCAAAGTCCATAAGCCCTGAAGATAGCTTCTAGCTGCCTAATCTCTTTCTCCTTCTCCTTCTCCTTCTCCTTCTCCTTCTCCTTCTCCCTCTCCCTCTCCCTCTCCCTCTCCCTCTCCCTCTCCCTCTCCCTCTCCCTCTCCCTCTCCTCCTCCTCCTCCTCCTCCTCCTCCTCCTTCCTCTTCCTCTTCCTCTTCCTCTTCCTCTTTTGGTACTATGTGCCCTTATGTACTATATTTATCTTGGAAGGCAGGTGAACTATAAATTGAGATACATAAAGCTGCAAAGAAACCCAACTATATTGAAATATGCTATCCACATATTAAGAAACAAACATGATATGCCACTATATGTGCTTTTTAATTAACATATTAAGTAACGTGTTAAGTAAATAAGATCTGGTGATGGGTCTAATAATTTCATTATATTAAAGTGGCATGAACATATTTTAAGATATCTGGGCTGAGTGTAATATGATATGAAAATATCTATGATTTCTGTTGGTGACAGAGTAAGGTACTATTGGTTTCACTGTGGGTTTTTTTATTTATTCATAATTAAATAACATGCTAAATTTCAGTCAGATGTTAGTAAAACTAAATATTTATTTTTTTTAAGCATTCAAGGTCACAGATGCCCTATATTCTATTTACTGACCTCAGGAAATTTTTGATTACTGATTCATTTTCTTTAATGGTTATGGGTCTGTTCAAATTTTCTACTTTTTCCTGTTTCAGTTTTGGTAGTTTATATGTTTTTAGGAATTTGTCCATTTCTTTTAGATTACCCAATTTGTTGGCATATAATTTCTTATAATATTCTCCTATTATTGTTTGTGTTTCTGCGGTGTTGGTTGTGATTTCTCCTCTTTCATTCATGATTTTATTTTTTCGGGTCCTTTCCTTTTTCTTTTTGATAAATATGGCTAGGGGTTTATCAATTTTGTTAATTATTTCTAAGAACCAGCTCCTGGTTTCATTGATCTGTTCTACTTTTTTTTTTTTTTAATTTTGATATCATTGATTTCTGCTCTAATCTATTATTTCCCTTCTTCTGTTTGTTTTGGTGCTTTATTTGCTATTCTTTTTCCATTCCTTTAAGTGTAAGGTTAGTTTGTGTATTTAGACATTTATTCCTTCTTTAGGAAGGCCTGGATGGCTGTATATGGTAAGAGTTAATTTCTGGCCTAGTAGGTCCCTGAAGTAGAGAGATTAGGTGGCTAGCCTACCCACCCCCAAACTGGTAGATGCATTCTGGTTCTGGGTTCTTTCTATAAAGTTTAAAATATCCCTGAGGAAATAGGGTAAGTGCAAAGGTAAAGCCAGAATGGGTGATATGTTTCCTGCTTACTGTTTCTCTTGGCATTTACCATGTGATTTTCAAGTAACATGCCTTACCTACTGCTATTTGTTGACTTTTCAATATTTAACTTTAACTGTTTGTTGACTTTCTCCTTTGGAGGAAGACTTACAGCTCTTTTCTCCCCATACCTATTTTTCCATTCAGTTCTTTGGCAGTCGAGAGCCTTTTCAATATGGAAACTTAGTCCTTAACACCTAATAGAAGCTGTAACTTCTATCATTTGTTTGATCATTTTTCCCCCTCTGTTTTCCTTGCTTTTAGTTAAGTGCTCGATCTCCTGGACTGAATGACTAATTTTTTCTCATTGTATTAGTCCTCTGTTATTTTACATTCTTTTTTTTTTTTTTAAGTTGGTAGGGAATTTTTTTCAGGTGTATTTCCTACTTTTTTACTGAGTTATAACTTTTGCCTCTCATTTTTTTTATTTTCTGGAAACACCTTGTCCCTCTATTGGAGGGGTCCCTCCTATTCTTCTTTCATAGATGTTATAATTTGATTCTTTTATGAAATTTATTTTGAAGTTTTTAACATTTGTTTTTGGTCATCAGATTAATCCTATTCTGAGATTCTTTTTTAAGGTTTATTTATTTTAGCTTATCTTTTTCATCTAAAAGCCTTTTAAAAAATGTTTGTTGATCCTCAGGTGTCCATATTTTAGAGTGAGGAGCTAAAAGACCAACTGGAAATTGCTATGGAGTACAGTTTTGTGTCCTCCCGTCCCCACCTCAAATTCATATGTTGAAGCCTTAATCCCCAACATGATGTTATTTAGAGATGGGGCCTTAGGGAGGGTATTAGGTTATGAGGGTGGAGCCTTCAGGGTGAGATTAGTGCCCTTATAAGAAGAGACACCAGAGAGCCTTCTCCTCCTTTTCCTGTCTTTGCTGTGTGAGGAGTCAGGAAGGATGTGTGTTCTCACCAGGAACCAGATCAGCCAGCACCTTGACTACCCAGCCTCTAGAACCATGAGAAATAAATTTCTGTTGTTTAACCACCCTGTCTACAGTCTTATAGCAGCCCAGACTGACAAAAACAGAAGCTCTATGTGTGATAGGTGGGGCTTTTTTACTGATGGGTTTGTATGGCATTAAGTCTGAGTTTTTAAACTATTTCTTTTAAATTTATTTATTTTGAGAGATAGAGAATGGGTGGCAGAGGGGCAGAGAGAGAGGGAGGCTCCATGTGGTCAGTGCAGAACCAAATGTGGGGCTTGATCCCAACTGTGAGATCATGACCTGAGCCAAGACCAAGAACTGGATGCTTAACCAACTGAGCCAACCATGTGCCCCATAAGTCTGATTTTTTAAATGGGAATTCCCTAACCATTATAAGTCAGGGTATATTTCACTCCTCTATCAAAACTCTCCAGTGGCATCCATCTATGTCAGAGCAAATGTCCAAACCTAAAAATAACTTACAAGGCTTTATGATGCACTCCCTGACTCCCTCCTGCTCCTTTGTTACCTCTAGATCCCATTTCCTACCATTCCCCACCCTGCTCACCCTACCCGGGCCAACTTGGTCTCCTCATGGGAGTGTCTTCTCACTATCCCACACATAATGAGGTCACTTAGTCCCTCTTCAGGCCTTTCCAATTACTCTTCCCACTGTTTGGAAGTTTCCTCAGATACTCACCCCAACTTCCTCAGATTGCTGCTCTACTGTCACCCTCAGGAAAGCCTTTCTGACCACCTTATATAAACTACCTCTTTCCCCTTTGCCTTCACATCTACTATCCCTGCTTTATTTTTTCTCCTGTTATATGTCTCCATCTGATGTTACTTTATAACTTTTTGCCTTATTACTTCTTTCCTTTTCTTTCTTTCTTTCCTTTTTTATTTTTTTTTAAGTTTTTTTTTTTTAACGTTTATTTATTTTTGGGACAGAGAGAGACAGAGCATGAATGGGGGAGGGGCAGAGAGAGAGGGAGACACAGAATCGGAAGCAGGCTCCAGGCTCTGAGCCATCAGCCCAGAGCCTGACGCGGGGCTTGAACTCACGGACAGCGTGATCGTGACCTGAGCCAAAGTCGGATGCTTAACCGACTGAGCCACCCAGGCGCCCCTCCTTTTTTATTTTTATGCAGCCTTTCTCCAACATTTAACCTCTGAGAGCTGAGGTTTTTATGTTTTGTTTACTTCCATAGCCACAGTTCCCAGAACAATGCCTGGCACATACTAGGCACTCGGTGCAGTTTTAAATACAGTTGTTTGGCTATGAAAATGGGAGAAGGGTTCCAGAGATCTGGCTTCTCCTTGTACTGAGTTTTAGCATTCCTCCTTGCCCTGTACATGTGTTGATAACCACCATCTGATAACCACCACCAGAGCTATCACAATTCCTGAGCCTTTCCAGAATCCTGAGGTGCAAATAGTCTTTCTTTTGGCTCTCAATCATCTAACATCCAATAGAATTAGGTTTCAAACTTTCTAAGGTCCTCAAAGGCAGTTACCACTTTCTTGTTTTCTGCCTCAAAACGTTTTGTCAATTTCTCTTACTCTCCTGTTCTCTTGAGCTGTGACCTCACAGCCCTGCATGATGAGAAACTTTCCTATATGCCTCAGTGCAAAGAAAATGACAAATACGAATATTCTGGATTTTTGTCAATATGGATCTGAAATGGTATACTCAGGAGGAAATGAAATTACCAGAGGGGATCAAATAGGTTGTGTGATTGTGTGTGGGAGATGTTGCAGTACAGACAGAAGCCTGAGTATATGTTTGGAGTAGATTATCTTTTTGGTCACTTTCAACTGTAGAAGTCATGATTCAGTGGTTCTGTGAAATGCTCTGAACTGCTAAGATAAAAGGTGCTATGGACACAAAGAGCATTATTATTAGCTCCATTTGTTGAAGTGATGTTATAATCTTTGTTCATTTTCAGTTTTATTATTCATTTGAGCCTAGTGAATCTTCTTACTGGCTCCCCTTTTGTATTATCACAATATCTAACAGCTTTAATCAGTCCATTTATCTTGACAAAAATTACATGGATGGCTGTCCCTATTCACAGCACTGTTTTGTTTTTTAAATATCCATTCAACCATAGCTTCCTTCTCATAGAATACCCCATATGTATATTCAGTCTCAGTGTTTCGGTTCCACCAAAGAAAGGTCCCTTGTCTGTTTTCCACTAGCATAACCAGCTTTAATACTCATTGTCTGAGAGCATTGTTTTTAATCATTTCACATTCATGTGGAACTCCTATGTAGCTCCATTATCAAGAATCAAAACTAACCAGCATTACTTAATGGAATCTTTAAATAGATTGTTAGAAGCAATTTTATCCACTTGTGTTATTTAGTCCCATGCTCCTCTTTTATCAAGAAATATATTCCCTTTTACCTGGCCTTGTCAGACTTGATTACTAGATACGGAGAGCATTAATAAGATAAAATTCTTAGTCAAGATTAGAATCTTATATGAAACTCCGTGTTTGACTGCTGTGGAATTGTCTGGAATATGGTCATATATTCAGTTTTAAATTGGTTACATTGCTTTCTTTTTGATTAGACATACCACCCTATTGCTATAAGCTTAAGGTTCTCTGGACTTTTGATGATCCATCTTAATGGAATTTATATTATGTATTTCTTTCCTTGAGTAGTATTTTAAAGATTGTTTTGGAAGCTGACGATGCTTGCACAAGGGTCTGAATGCCCTGGCTATGATCTCCTAAGGGGCTCTGCGGTATCTGGGGCCTTATAGACTAGACAGAAGAAGTCTATGGTCATATGTTTTGTCTACAAAAGCAGAAATGCAAACTGGCCAATAAGTTCTTCTTGTAAAAAGTCAGTCTCAGGCTGATCAAAGGAATGCTGGAGGTACAGATAATTTGTGAGGTTTTATTTTATTTTATTTTATTTTATTTTATTTTATTTTATTTATGTTATGTTATGTTATGTTATGTTATGTTATGTTATGTTATGTTATGTTATTTTTTAAGTAGGCCTCACGCCCGGTGTGGAGCCCAATATAGCGCTTGAACTCACGACCCTAGGATCAAGACCTGAGATCAAGAGTCAGATGCTTAATTGACTGAGCCACCCAGGCATCCCTTGAGGTTCTATTTGTTTTTATAGTTTATTTATTTATTTTGAGAGGCAGAGAGAGAGAGAGGGAGAGAGGGAGGGAGAGAGAAAAAGAGAGCAGAGGAGCAGGGGTGGGGCTGAGAGAGAAAGGAAGAGAGAGAGGGAATCCCAAGCAGGCTCTGCGCTGTCAGTGCTGGGCCTGACTCGGCTCGAACTCATGAACTGTGAGATCATGACCTGAGCCAAAATCAAGAGCTGGATGCGTAGCCAACTGAGCCACCCAGGTACATCAAGGTTCCATTAAAATTTTTTTTTAATGTTTATTTATTTTAGAGAGAGAGAGAAAAAGAAAGAGAGAGAGAGAGAGAGCAAGCACAAGTTGGGGAGGGACAGAGAGAGGGAGACAATCCAAAGCAGACTCCAGGCTCTGAGCTGTCAGCGCAGAGCTGGACACGGGGCTCAAATCCACAAACCGTGAGATCATGACCTGAACTGAAGGTAGATGCTTAACCCACTGAGCCACCCAGGTGCCCCGGAAGGTTCCATTTTAAAATGAAATTTGTTTGTTTGAAAAGCAGCGATACATAGTGCCCTACCCTTAAAATCTTTAATTTAATTTTGCTTTGATCACTTAAAATCTGATAATTGCCTTTTGTCACCCTCCGTGATATTTTCTCAAGAATTCCCCTCAGATTATAGCATGTGTTGGGGTTCTATTCCTAGATCTACTTCTCATAGACATTCTGCTTATGTTACTGAACTTCAATTTATATGCATGAAAATTAGATTTTAAACGCCTTTCTTTGTATTGTTAAAGCAAATAAAATACAGGCAAAAGCTAATATGAAATAATTTTGGAACTATCCACTCTTGAGTTCATGTTTCTCTGCTTTTTCCATTAGTATGCGTAACTTGTGTCTATTTGTGTATTAGTATTATATACAGATAGATAGATATTTTATAGACAGGGAACTAGGAAAACCTAATTATAAACTTTAATCTCAGAATGACTATTTAATTGCTCAGATCTTCAATTTTCCTATTTACCCACAGAAATAGCAAGACAAATACAGGCATATATAGCTCTAACAATTGCTGTTTCCTTGAATTTGCATTTGATCAATTGCTGGCAAATCAAATCATATTTTTATTATATGGAGGAGGGAGGTGGAGGTGGCATGCTGTTTAAGGAAATCTTTTTATGAATTTAACAATTAACCCCCTAATGCATCTGCCTTTATAAATTTGGATTTTTAAATAATGGGTTTTGGTAAAAGAGTAATTCAAATTTTAGAAATGAAGTCATATTTTAAATGTACTCAAGCATTCTTTTTAAAATGTTACCTAATCTCAGATCCTTCTATGAATATGTTTTGTGTTTTATTATTTATATTTTGATAGATTTTGATTTTTATAAGCCATTTTTAGTTTTTCTTAAAGTAGGGCACAGCTGGATTACTTTTCTTTATCCTACAGAGGCATAGTGTAGGGTAATTAGTTAATATTCCCACCATTCTGGAAAGATGAATAAAACATGGAGCTGTATATACTGTTGACCTCTGTTCTCACCTTTTCTCCTCATGTGTGGAAGAATTTGTAGTGGTTGGAAAATTGGCAGGGATATGTTACTGGTTAATTGACTCTGTCTCAAGGCTTGTTAGTGTTCTCTTCAAGATACATTTTTTTTTTAAATTTTTTTTTTCAACGTATATTTATTTTTGGGACAGAGAGAGACAGAGCATGAAAGGGGGAGGGGCAGAGAGAGGGAGACACAGAATCGGAAACAGGCTCCAGGCTCTGAGCCATCAGCCCAGAGCCTGATGCGGGGCTGGAACTCCCGGACCGGACCGTGAGATCGTGACCTGGCTGAAGTCGGACGCTTAACCGACTGCGCCACCCAGGCGCCCCTCTTCAAGATACATTTTTATTTTATAAGAAGAAATAAAAATAATTCAAGTAGAAGTAAAAGAGAACAAGGGCAATAGGAAGTTGAGAATTGAAAAATTTATTATAAATAAAATAACTGGCATAAGAGCAAAAAAATCCTGAAAGCTGTAATTATTAAATTTCTTCTTAAGCCTGGAGCACAGTAGTGAGAACATAAACTTTCCATTCTTCCATTTGTTGTATGCTTTCTCTTCAAGCATAAGGCACTTTTGTGTCATTTTTTATCTGTTCTAGAAAACCTTTTAAATCCTCTCAGGCTCTGAAGTTCAGCCTTATTTCTCCCTGAACCCCCTCATTACCTCTCCACACCTCTCTCTCTCTCTCTCTCTCTCTCTCTCTCTCTCTCTCTCTCTCACACACACACACACACACACACACACACACACACACACACTTCTCTGATACACTTTCTTACTTGGGCATGTACTACATTTCCACTGACTTCTCTAAGTAAGTGATGTTCTCTTTCTCCTTTGTGCAAATGAGAAAGCCATTGATATATAAGGTATTGTCTTATTTTCTGATTTTAAAATAAAATCTTTTAAGGTTCTGAAAATATTGCAGCTGGGATGAGGATCTTTCCTTCCTTTTTTGTTGCCCTGGCTCATTTGGGCTTAAAGGCAGTTTTGAGAGGAAATGAATGTTCCCTATGGAAAAAAAGGTGCTAATTTAAGGGAAAAAGTGAAAAAGTTGACCCTGGCCAACTTTTAGTCTCTTGCTTATTAGCCTGTGAGGCATAACTAAGATGGAGAAATCTGGGTTCTGGATGCTTCTTCCTTTTTTTTTTTTTTTTTTTAAGAGAGAGAGAGAATGCAATGGTGGGGAAGGGGCAGAGAGAGAGAGAGAGAGAGAGAGAGAGAGAGGGATTCTCAAGCTCAACCTCAGGAACCTTGAGACATGACCTGAGCCAAATCCATGAGTTGGATGCTTAACCGACTGAGCCATCCAGTAAGGACCAGGTCCTTATTTCTGTAAACTGATCATCACCTAATCAAATAATTTTCTCATGACTAAAAATCTTACATGCTTCCATCTGATTCTCCTTTCAGGGAACTAGTTAGACCTTGCTCAAGTCTGGGGGCCTTTTAGAAGTTCTTTACTGTTATCTAAGAAAAAAGACTCCTGCTAGACTGATATTACCTACCTCCTGTAGGTTATGGTGTCCTCTCGTTTCATTAGCTGATGGAAATTCTTCTGGATAAATGCATCAGTCAGTAAGGCTATTGTCACTGAGAGGAAAAGATCCCCTACCCCCTGAAAAAGACCATAAAGAGTAAGAAATTTTCCAGTGGCATGGAGGCAGAGATCTTGGGGATTCTGCCTAGTTGCTAGCTCATTGTGGGGCTTGTGCAAGTTTATTCTCCCTTCTGGATCCCCAGTCTAAAAATAAAATGATTTTGTCACTAGGGAAGCAGCCTATGCCTATCAGTATTTTTCTTTGTTTTGATTATTTTTTAAAATACCTTTGGATTTGCTGAGATATAATTCACATGCCTACAATTCATCTTCATTCAAAGTGCACAACTTAATTTTTCTTAATACATTCATAGAATTATGCAACCACCAGCATGAACTAATTTTATAACATTTTCATACCCCCTAAAAAAACCCCTTATACCCATTAGTATTAAATCCCTTTTTCCCTTGTGTCTCCTTTTCCCTAGCCCTAAGCAACTCCTAATTTACTGTCTGTGTCTGTAAGGTTCCTTATTCTAGACATTTCTAATAGAAGAATTTGTACAATATTTGGCCTTTTTGACTGGCTTCTTTCACTTATATAGTTTTTAAGAGTCAGACATATTGTAGCATATGTCAGTACTTCATTCCTTTTTACTACTGAATAATATTCCTTTGTATGGATATACCACATGTTATTTATCCATTCATCAGTTAATGGACATTTGGATTGTTTCTGCTTTTTGGCTATTTGTATTGAGATATGAATCCTTCATCATATATATATATATATATATATATATATATATATATATATATATGGTTTGCAAATATTTTCTCCCATTCTTTGAGTTGTCTTTTTACTTTCTTGACGGTATCATTTGCTGCACAAAAGTTTTTAATTTTGATGTGGTCAATTTATACATTTTTTTCCTTTTGTTACCTGTCTTTTTGGTATCATATCTAAGAAACCATTGTTTCACCCAAAGTCATGAGAGCTTACTCTATGTTTTTTTTTTTTTATGAAAGTTTTATAGTTTTGGCTTTTATATTGTGTCAAAAATCCATTTGTTTGTCTTTTCATTTCAGAGTTGATCAAAACACTGAATACTCTTGAAAAAAATGGCCCAACGGTCCATCTTGTAGTAGTTCCAAATAATGGAAAAGCTGACAAGAAACATGTGCTGAATACTTATGGCTTCCAGCGGTTGTATCCTGACTCCATGTTTCCATTGCTTTTCCTTCACTTATACTTCTGCTATGGTAAGTTTTAAGTTTAATTTTGTTCGCTCACATGGCTGGCCGGTGGAAGAAAGTTTCCGTATTGAAGTCTGAAACCAATAGCTGATGGGTGTTGTAGTAAAGCATGCCTTATTGCTATTATTACATTTTTGTATGATTTTTTTTTTTGCTCTTTATTTACCACCCAAACCCTAGTCTATTACCTTTCTCTAACATTGTTTTCAGCTTTTCCTTTTCACATAATTATAGAATGTGACTTTTTATAATCTCTTTAGTTTCTCATTTTTTTATTCTTATGTTCTGGAAGGTTTTTTTTTAAAAGCCTTTATTCTTTGACAAGCTTTTTTAAAAAGATAATAATGTTGTTCTATATCATTATTCTGTGGTAGTCACAGTCTTTAATATATTTTGGGCATTTAATACACATTAAACAGCAAAAGATTTATGCTTGACCTTTCAGATGACTATCAACTGGATTAGATTTCCTAATTAGCCATTGATCTGACCTCACTGGTGCTTCTGAATTTAGACAGTGACATCCCACCCCTCCAATATATAAAGCTCTAGTAATAATCTGAATGACGGAATAAGAAAGTTAACTGCTGAAGACATTTAGTAATGGTCAGGCCTCCCAATATTAGCCACATCTTGCAAAATGTTGACTTCCATATTTCTTTTCAGAGGTGGTCACGCTTGTTTTTAAGAGGGTCCTTCATTTGTCCCCTTCACCTCTAGGGAAAGAGTTATCTCTGTTGAACTTAGGAAAACTGTTCCATATAGTGGTTGTCTTCCTGCTCCCCAGGAAATAATCTGCTGGAATTCAAAGTACAATTATCACGCTTGACCACTTTCCTATATCCTGGAGCTGACCATTATTAATGGCATCCAATTATTCATAGCAATCAAGCAGCTGACCTTGCTAAACAGATCACAGCAGTGGGTATTTGACAGTCAGTCTGCTGGCTGGGGGTAATAGGAGGAGACAATGTCATATCCTGGTCATCTTTAGTGAAAACAGCATGACATTTGCAGACTTACCAGAATGCTTTAATAACTTGATTGCAAGATTTAGTGTGTCATTATTTTAAAAGCATATGTTTAGAATATGCTGGCAGGAGCAGGAAAGAAAAAGTTGATTTAGGTAAGCTTGGCATTAGGGAATATCTTTGGTTTACCCCAAATCGCTAATTAACTACTTGAGCTTTGGTAAGTCATTGTTTTCTGAGCCTGAGTGTCCTCAACTCTAAATGAGGGCATTTTGCCTACTTTCAAGGGTAGTGGTAAAGGATCAGTGATATAAAACCTATGGAACAGTCAGGTAAGGAGAAGTTGCTCAATCATTGTCAGTTTCCTGTCCATAGTGTCACTCTGAGCCCCAGCTCCAGCAGAGGTAAAAGACATAGCATGAAAGCCTTTTTATTCTTCACCAAAGTTCAGGATAGGTTTTGACTCTCACATGAATGCTGCTTTTTCATTCTGCTTTTTCCACAAGCCCACAAGTCGAAGGTTTTCCTTTATTGGGCAGCGGTATTAAAGTGTGATATTTGTTTGCGGTGAAGGAGCCTAAGCGTTAAAAACTGACATAAATTTCCAGGTGGTTGGCTTTTGACCCCTCATTTCCTTGACTGTATTTTCCCTTTGAGTTGGCATGATATATAACGGTTCTGATTCAGCTGCAGAAAGGAGCGACTTGTTTACTTTTGGAAGTATATTAATTCTCTCATGCCACTAGGAGGGGGATTTTCACAAGGAACTAACTTTATGTGAGTTTTGAGCCAAGCAATTTGAAAGGGTTTGGAGAAATGCCCACAGTTTATAGTCCCTCGAGGGTCACTGGCATGTTCTAATTCAAAGTGACCAGAGAAGAATTCCTTCCTTATGTCCTACTTCCTTGTGGCCGTGTGAGATGCCTTAGTGTCATTTGCATCCCAATTAAAAAAAAAAGAAAAGAAAAGTAATTCATACATTTTTAGAATCTCTGGAGTGAAGTAAAGAAGACATTCTCTTTAGAATTTCTCATACACACTGCTCAACAGTGGTAGATACACAGGGAATTTAATTTGCCATAGACATCAGGAAGCATTTAGCAAAGTTCACTAAGAGAAACAGGTACTTCATTTTAGAGAAGGTGGCTCACAGTGTCAGATTAGCCCTGAGGACAACTGGGAGTTTCCTGGTAACCTGAAAAATTGCCTCTTGTTTTGCACTCCAGGTGGATCATCTGGATATGTAAGTGGGTGAAAGGAAATGAAGGAATTTTGTGGTGGCTTGGGACTCTGGTATATTCCACCTGCAAATTAGGCAATTCAGGAAGTGACCCAGTTAGCTTTGTAGACAGTAAAATTCTGTAGTGGTTAAGGGCATAGTCTTAAATTCCGACAGACTTAGTTTCAAATGCTAGCCTTTTCACTCTTTCATTAGAGTTTTCTTATCTGTGAAATGGTAGTAACTCTCAAGGCTCTTGGAGAACTTAAATGAAATCATAAATGTACTAATATCCTGGTGCTAAATGTAATGAATTGAATAGTATCCTCCAAAAGATATGTCAATGTCCTAATCATTGGAACCTATGACTGTGACCTCATTTGCAAAAGGTCTTTGCAGATCTAACTAAGTTAAGTATCATGAAATGAGATCATCCTAGGTTAACCTGATGTGTCCTAAATCCAATGGCAAGTGTCCTTATAAGAGACAGAAGAGGAAAAGGCACAGACACACAGAAAAGGAGGCCATATGAAGACAGAAACAGAGATTGAAGTGATGCACACACAAGCCAAGGAGCTCCAGTAGCCACCAGAAGTTGGAAGAGACAAGGAATGAAATCTCCACTAGAGATTCTAGAAGGAATGTGGCCCTATCAATGTCTTGATTTCAGACTTATGGCCTTCAGAACTGTAGGAGGATACATTTCTGTTGTTTCAAGCCACTCATTTTGTGGTAATTTGTTATAGCAGCCACAGGAGGTAAAGGACTGAGCATAGTGTCTGGTCCATGGTCAGTGTTCTGTGAGTAGTAAGTAGCCAGTGTTCAGATAAAGTAGATCTTTTTGAGGGGAGAAAGAGTGTGCTTTCAAAAACTCCTTTTTAAACTTTTTTCCTGACTGGTTCATTTAGCCTTAACTTATTTGCTCATTCATTCATTCGTTCATTCATTCAGTTAGTCTTTCAGTATTTTGTTAAGCGATTTCCACTTAGTGCTAAGCGTACTAGATACTTTTAAAAGAGCAGCACTACACGATGGTGAATAGAAACATAAGACCCAAGCCTCATTGAGTTTACTCTCTAGTGGGAGAGACAGACAGATAGAAAATAAATCCTCACTGTGCACTATGAAGAAATCTTGTGGGTTTCGGGACAGAGAAGAACAGAGAGGATTAAATAGGATAATCAGGGTGATGGACTCCCTGCAAAGAAGGAAACAGGGAGAAAAACCAGAGACATCAGTTTTAAGCAAGTAACCAAGACTGAAAAGCTGTGGCAGAAGGTATAGAAAGAAAACAAAGGTATTTTTGTAGACGACTTTTGTGTTAGAGCAGAGTGTTGACTTTGAGATTTGACTTTGCATCAGGGGTGAGAAACGCATGAGAAACAGAAGACATTTGGATCTGCTGAGTGGAATACTGTTGCTGTCCATGGGGCAACAAGGTAGTGTCTTAGATGTTTTAGGGCAGAGGTTGGCAAACTTTTTCTCTAATGGGCCAGATAGCAAATATAGCTTGTGGGCTGTATGGTTTCTGTTGCAACATTTTGACTTTATGTTAGAGCATTAAGCAGACATAGACAACATGTAAACAAGTGAGTCTGGCTATGTCGCACACTTCATTTACTGGACACTGGAACTTGAATTTCATATAATTTGCACATGTCTTGAAATATTTTTCTTTTTATTGCTTTCTGTCAACTGTTTGAAAATGTAATAACCCTTCTTAGCTCAGGAGCCGAACAGGAACAAGCAGTGAGATGCATATGGCCCACAGGTCATTGTTTGCTGACCCGTTTTAGAGCGCAGCTTCTGCTCTTACAGGAAGAGGGTCAGCTGTCGATGCCTAGCGATCCTGCCCTATGCAGCAGCCAGCAGGCAGGAGTGGAGACTTGTGGGGAAGAGACGGCCCCTTGGGGAAGTAGTGTGCTATCTGTTAAGAATTCACAGTTCTTGCTGGCCTGATAAACATGGGCCTGAGCTTGAATTAAAAATGATTTTTCTTTTTTGCTTTGTAAATCAACACATAATGATAATGTTTCTTCTTGATGTTTCAGCTATAAAAGTGCAAATTATGCATGAAATTGATGTACATTATTCCATAATGAACAAATCTGATAGAAAAACACATTAGGTATTTATATCGAAAACAAGTCGTTCATAACTGTTAAAGACATTTTGAAAGGGAAAAGTATGTTCCTGAAAACATGAATGACTGGAAATCGGGCCCATTCAGTTATGATCAGGGAGAGGGAGCCCTGTGTTCTTACAACATGTTGCTGGCATTGTCCAGTTGGCTTTATGGCCTTAGCTTTATGACATCACTTCCTAAATGATAGTGCATTTTTATATAATATGGCATTTATAACCTCCACCACACTTTGGCTCTGGAAATAGGTTGATAAACAAATGGTTATGAATTTGAATTTGTTAAATATTTTGTGGATTCAGGTGTCTTATTATTCAGACCCTGTGGGTACTCTGCAAATTGAGCTTAAGTTTTGGCTTCTTGATTTTTAAGCATCTTCCTCCACATTTCTTTAAAACCTCATGTTTGGGGGCACGTAGGTGGCTCAGTGGTTAAGCGTCTGAATTTGGCCCATGTCATGATCTTCAGTTCTTGAGTTTAAGCACCAAATTGGGCTCTGTGCTGATAGCTCAGATCCTGGAGCCTGCTTTGGATTCTCTGTCTCCCTCTGTGTCTCTGCCCCTCCCCCACTTGTGTGTGTACACTATGTCAATAATAAAGATATGAACATTTAAAAATAAATAAGTAAATAAATAAATAAATAAATAAATAAATAAATAAATAAAACTTCATGTTTTAGCTATGCTGATTCTATATGGCACCCACAAAAAGTACATACTATTGTCAATAAGTTTTTGTATGTTTAATGTAAAATGCCAGTTTAAATCGAGCCACTTTCTACAGATCATAGATGATTTTAGAGCTTAAGGAGGCCTGAGAGATGACCTAACCCAACTTCTTCATTTTATACCTCAAGGAAATGATGGGGAAGTGACTTCATAATTCATTAGTTTTACCATTAACTGTAGTTGGTTTCTGTCTCACTCTGTAATGAGCTCAACTCTCCTCTGTCCACTCAGAAATGCTTACTTAATGATTTGTAGAGGGGACAAAATCATTCCCAGCCTCTCTTGTATCATCTCTGTTTTCCTAATACACATATCTGGGATATCAGGAAATCATAGATGTGTTGTCATAGTAACTTTCTTTTCATGTAGCCCATGGCTTTGAACCTTGACAGTAGGAACCGCTCCATGTAATATCGTTACCCTTATTAAGAGGGTAGGTTAAGGGTGTGCACACTCACCTCAGAGAGTGGAAGAAAAAATCATTCTAGAGGGACATGGTCTGTAAAAGAGGCAGAGTGGGTGCTCTGTGGATGTTAAGGTAGATCAGCGAGTGACTGATCAGGTGGCTGAGACTGGTGACGGGGTGAGGTGATGGCTTTGGGAGCAGCTGTCCATACGAAGGCATCTGGTCAGTGAGGGACACTGGAGGCCCTCCAGACAATGGTCAGTATTGTCTCTAAGCAGGCAGCAAATAGAGATTATTACCTTGGATTTGGGGATAGGATTCAAGTCTGGGAAGAAGCTCTCCCAGACAAAAGATACCTTTTGTCTCCCAGACAAAAGATACCTGTGTCTTCAGTAGGGGTGGGGGGACGGGGTCCAGAAGAGTGGGAATGAGAGTTTTCCAGAACTGGGAAAGAGGAGCCAAGAGAGGAATCCAGAAAGAAAGGCAGTGATAAAGGTGAAGGAAAGCAGTTAAACAATTTAAGCACATATTCCCCATCTGTTTGGGCTCCAGGAGCTTGAGTCCTCAGTGAAGTCAGCCTTCCAGAGAAGTAGAGAGATAACAAAGGCAGGGTTCAGGGCAATGACCTGGTTCACCCCTGTCACTCCAGTGTAGACTGTACTCAACAGTTGTGCTTGATCCCTGTCTGCCTTCACATGGTCTGTTGGGCCTGACAATGCTCACTTGCTCTCCAGAGATTTTCAATTTGAACACTTCTGTGAAAACAAATTCCTCATAAAATCTGGAGAAAATCACTGTTCTTTTAATGGCTCTTGTTCCAGGGGAGAAATAGACAATATCAATCCATTTCCTAAATATCTATTCCTTATTTGGCAGAGTTATAGTAATTGATATGGCCTTTTATGTATTTAAGGTCACACTAATAGGGCTATCAGACTGTCAGCCAGTGATTTTTATCTTTGGTGTAGTTCTTGTTTTGGCATTTCATGACATCTGATTGGTAGCACTACTGATATTTATAAATAGTTGAATCATAAAAAAAAGATATATAAGATTTAATGTCCCTTTAAATCTCGTTGAAAAAGCCAGTCTCAAGGATAGAAATGTCTGGTCCTTTCTGGACCCATCCTTGCTCCTAGTAGGTGAAGCAAGCCACCTGATTGCTGTGTTTTACCTGGTCTTAGTTCTGTTTCTGGACACACTACATATTTCAGAAGGATCTTGGGTCAGTTTCAAGCCCACTTTGCTGCTCTTTCCCTTGTTAACCAGGCTGCTTATATATGGATCTAGGTGAAGTTTCACGTACATAGCAACTAGCATATACTTATCAGCTCAATCATTATATTTGTTTTCCAGGATTGGAACTCAGTAATTCCATTCTTTGGAGTCTTGGCTAATCTGTTTTGTTTGAGTTTTGCTTGCCAAAACTAGTTGTTTGCGGTGGGATTTTTCTTTTTTAATTTTTTAAAGTTTATTTATTTTGAGGGAGAGAGAGGCAGAGAGAGAAGGAGAGAGAGGATCCCAAGCAGGCTCCATGCAGTCAGTGCTGAGCCCGATGCGGGGCTTGAAGCCACGCACTGTGAGATCATGACCTGAGCCAAAAGCAAGAGTTGGGCACTTAACCAACTGAGCCAGTCAGGCATCCTGCTTTTTGGGTGGCTTTTTGGCTTCTACTGTTATGTAACTTCCACTTCTGGGTCTGGTTTTCCATCTTTCATCCTAGGTTCCTTCCCTGAATATCTGGAACCTACTTTCTGTTTTTAACCTCTAGTTCCATGCACATTATGGGCATGGGGCTTGATCTGTGGAATTTATTTTCTTGACCTGCTTTGAACTCTTTTTTGCATTCTTTAGTGATTGCTAAGCCTCTTTCTTGTTCTAGAAGCCCCTCTGCTTTGATTCAGCCTTTCATTAACCGTTGCTCCCAAATTATTCCCTTGCCCCCAAATTATTCCCTTGCCCTTCTGTACCAGTGTCTTGATTCCTTCACCACTCCAGCTTTTTTTCTGGTTCTCTGGGCTCCTTAACAACCACATATCAATGCTTTGATCATCAATACCTCTGACTTTGGTCCTGGACATCTAAGACTCTCCTCATTCTTTCCTATCTCAAACCGACTAGATGTCAACACTAGATTAAAACCAAATCAAACCAAGCCAAACTAAATCATATGTACTTAATAAAAACACAAATAGCACTCTACCACCAATGGATTAGTGAAAAAAGTCAGGCTGTATGCCTACATAGCCTTATATTTATTCATATCATAGCATGACTAGGTTTATTTTGATAGATTATCTACTTTAAACAAAAATACTTTTTGTAGAGCTCTATGTACAACATGAGAAACAACCTTGAGTTATAGTTATAAATCCTATTTGAATTAGAAAGGAATTTAGCTCACCAGTACCCTTCTCCTCTTCGAGATGGCTGATAGAAATTCCTTAAAATATTTCAGTTATTTGAAAGAATATTCTAGGGCTTTCTATTGTTTATTGCCTTTGATATAACATGAACACAGTGCCTGCAACTGGCTTTCAGAGCTTTTGGGTTTTGATCATTTATCTTTTGATTTATAGATTAAAAAAATTTCCCTCATTGAGAGGTTTCTTTTATACATTGTGGGATATCACTTGATTTTGTAACATAACCTATAAGAGAAAATAGAATACAAATTTTTAAAATCCAATTTATAACATCATTTTTAGTTACATTTTGTCATCAAGTAGTATGATGTAGGCTTCCTTAAGCCTATTAAAAGAGATTTCTTTCAAAACATTTTATTTAAAAAGCAAGAAAATTAACATAAGCTTTATCTTTTCAACCTTTTAAAATTATTACATGGTTTATAAATCAGCATATAGTCTTTCTTGATGAACATACTATGTGTACTTAAAAAGAATGCATATTCTTCTGTTGTTGGAATATTCTGTGAATGTCAATTTTATAGTTATTCAGTCTTCCTACATCCTTATTGATTTTCTGTCCATTTGTCATATGAATCACTGAGAAATAAGTTTTGCATTATTCAACTATAATTGTGAATTTATCTATTTCTCTTTAAATTGTCAGTTTTTGCTTCATTTAAATTCATATTTAGGTGCATACTCATTTAGGGTTTTTATGACTCCTTGATGAGTTGACATTTTTATCATTATGACTTTTTAATCTTTATTCTTGGTAATATTTCTTGTTTTAAGTCTTACTTTACCTACTTACTACAACCATTCCAGATGATAGAATGAATATTTGTGTCCCTAAAGTTCATGTTGATACAATCTTCAGAGTGGTGGTATTTGGAGCTGGAGCCTTTAGGAGGTGACAAGATCATGAAGGCTCCACCCTTACAAAAGATTATAAGATTACTGCTTTTATAAAAGAAACCCCAGAGAGCTTCCTTACCCCTCTGCCATTTGAAGAACCACAGTGAGCAAACAGCCTTCTGTAAACCAGGAAGTAGGCCCTTACCAGATGTGGAATCTACTGGCACCTTGAACTTGGGCTTCACTGTCTCCAGAATTGTGAGATAAATTTATGTTGTTTATAAGTCACCCAGTCACACTAGCCTGAATTAAGACATACCCCTTCATGATAATGTCTCTGTGATAGGAGCCTCAACAGACTAAGACATCAGCTTTATGATTAATATTTGCATAGTCTGTTTTTCCATGAATTTACTTTAAACCTATTAATCAGGATCTTTATATGTGAAAGGTTTCTTTTGTAGATAGTACCTAGTCGGGTCTCACATTTCTTTCTACTGTGACAATGTCTGCCTTTTAATTGGGATGTTTAGATCATTTATATTTTAGGACAACATTGATTTAAGATTGGAGAATTGTAGTTATTTGTTTCTCAAATGTCTGATGGCATTTACCAGTGATTTCAGTTTTGTTGATTTTCTGTATTGGTTGTCCACTTTATATACCGTTGATTTCTACATTTATTTTATTTTTTTCTCCCTTCTACTTACTTTGTGTTTAATTTAATCTTATTTTTCTAGCTCTTACAGTGGATCTTAGATCATTGATTTTAAGTGTTTCTTCTTTAATGTAAACATCTAAAGATATACATTTTTCTTTATAGACTGCCTTAATTACAGCACACAAAATTTATTATGTTCTGTTTCCTTTACCATTCAAGTCAAAATAATTACTGTTTGTTGACTCATGTTTTATTTAGAATTATATTTCTTTTTAAAATTATTTGTTTATTTATTTTTTTTTTATATGAAGTTTATTGACAAATTGGTTTCCATACAACACCCAGTGCTCATCCCAAAAGGTGCCCTCCTCAATACCCATCACCCACCCGCCCCTCCCTCCCACCCCCCATCAACCCTCAGTTTGTTCTCAGTTTTTAACAGTCTCTTATGCTTTGGCTCTCTCCCACTCTAACGTCCTTTTTTTTTTTTTTTTTTTTTTTTCCTTCCCCTCCCCCATGGGTTCCTCCACATAAGAGTGAAACCATAGGGTATCTGTCTTTCTCTGTATGGCTTATTTCACTTAGCATCACACTCTCCAGTTCCATCCACGTTGCTACAAAAGGCCATATTTCATTTTTTCTCATTGCCACGTAGTATTCCATTGTGTATATAAACCACAATTTCTTTATCCATTCATCAGTTGATGGACATTTAGGCTCTTTCCATAATTTGGCTATTGTTGAGAGTGCTGCTATGAACATTGGGGTACAAGTGCCCCTATGCATCAGTACTCCTGTATCCCTTGGGTAGATTCCTAGCAGTGCTATTGCTGGGTCATAGGGTAGGTCTATTTTTAATTTTCTGAGGAACCTCCACACTGCTTTCCAGAGCGGCTGCACCAACTTGCATTCCCACCAACAGTGCAAGAGGGTTCCCGTTTCTCCACATCCTCTCCAGCATCTATAGTCTCCTGATTTGTTCATTTTGGCCACTCTGACTGGCGTGAGGTGATACCTGAGTGTGGTTTTGATTTGTATTTCCCTGATAAGGAGCGACGCTGAACATCTTTTCATGTGCCTGTTGGCCATCTGGATGTCTTCTTTAGAGAAGTGTCTATTCATGTTTTCTGCCCATTTCTTCACTGGGTTATTTGTTTTTCGGGTGTGGAGTTTGGTGAGCTCTTTATAGATTTTAGATACTAGCCCTTTGTCCGATATGTCATTTGCAAATATCTTTTCCCATTCCGTTGGTTGCCTTTTAGTTTTGTTGGTTGTTTCCTTTGCTGTGCAGAAGCTTTTTATCTTCATAAGGTCCCAGTAATTCACTTTTGCTTTTAATTCCCTTGCCTTTGGGGATGTGTCGAGTAAGAGATTGCTACGGCTAAGGTCAGAGAGGTCTTTTCCTGCTTTCTCCTCTAAGGTTCTGATGGTTTCCTGTCTCACATTTAGGTCCTTTATCCATTTTGAGTTTATTTTTGTAAATGGTGTGAGAAAGTGGTCTAGTTTCAACCTTCTGCATGTTGCTGTCCAGTTCTCCCAGCACCATTTGTTAAAGAGGCTGTCTTTTTTCCATTGGATGTTCTTTCCTGCTTTGTCAAAGATGAGTTGGCCATACGTTTGTGGGTCTAGTTCTGGGGTTTCTATTCTATTCCATTGGTCTGTGTGTCTGTTTTTGTGCCAATACCATGCTGTCTTGATGATGACAGATTTGTAGTAGAGGCTAAAGTCTGGGATTGTGATGCCTCCTGCTTTGGTCTTCTTCTTCAAAATTCCTTTGGCTATTCGGGGCCTTTTGTGGTTCCATATGAATTTTAGGCTTGCTTGTTCTAGTTTCGAGAAGAATGCTGGTGCAATTTTGATTGGGATTGCATTGAATGTGTAGATAGCTTTGGGTAGTATTGACATTTTGACAATATTTATTTTTCCAATCCATGAGCAGGGAATGTCTTTCCATGTCTTTAAATCTCCTTCAATTGCCTTCATAAGCTTTCTATAGTTTTCAGCATACAGATCCTTTACATCTTTGGTTAGATTTATTCCTAGGTATTTTATGCTTCTTGGTGCAACTGTGAATGGGATCAGTTTCTTTATTTGTCTTTCTGTTGCTTCGTTGTTAGTGTATAAGAATGCAACTGATTTCTGTACATTGATTTTGTATCCTGCAACTTTGCTGAATTCATGTATCAGTTCTACCAGACTTTTGGTGGAGTCTATCGGATTTTCCATGTATAATATCATGTCATCTGCAAAAAGCGAAAGCTTGACTTCATCTTTGCCAATTTTGATGCCTTTGATTTCCTTTTGTTGTCTGATTGCTGATGCTAGCACTTCCAGCACTATGTTAAACAACAGTGGTGAGAGTGGGCATCCCTGTCGTGTTCCTGATCTCAGGGAAAAAGCTCTCAGTTTTTCCCCGTTGAGGATGATGTTAGCTGTGGGCTTTTCATAAATGGCTTTTATGATCTTTAAGTATGTTCCTTCTATCCCGACTTTCTCAAGGGTTTTTATTAAGAAAGGGTGCTGGATTTTGTCAAAGGCCTTTTCTGCATCGATTGACAGGATCATATGGTTCTTCTCTTTTTTTTTGTTAATGTGATGTATCACGTTGATTGATTTGCGAATGTTGAACCAGCCCTGCATCCCAGGAATGAATCCCACTTGATCATGGTGAATAATTCTTTTTATATGCTGTTGAATTCGATTTGCTAGTATCTTATTGAGAATTTTGGCATCCGTATTCATCAGAGATATTGGCCTGTAGTTCTCTTTTTTTACTGGGTCTCTGTCTGGTTTAGGAATCAAAGTAATACTGGCTTCATAGAATGAGTCTGGAAGTTTTCCTTCCCTTTCTATTTCTTGGAATAGCTTGAGAAGGATAGGTATTATCTCTGCTTTAAACGTCTGGTAGAACTCCCCTGGGAAGCCATCTGGTCCTGGACTCTTATTTGTTGGGAGATTTTTGATAACCGATTCAATTTCTTCGCTGGTTATGGGTCTGTTCAAGCTTTCTATTTCCTCCTGATTGAGTTTTGGAAGAGTGTGGGTGTTTAGGAATTTGTCCATTTCTTCCAGGTTGTCCAATTTGTTGGCATATAATTTTTCATAGTATTCCCTGATAATTGTTTGTATCTCTGAGGGATTGGTTGTAATAATTCCATTTTCATTCATGATTTTATCTATTTGGGTCATCTCCCTTTTCTTTTTGAGAAGCCTGGCTAGAGGTTTGTCAATTTTGTTTATTTTTTCAAAAAACCAACTCTTGGTTTCGTTGATCTGCTCTACCGGTTTTTTACATTCTATATTGTTTATTTCTGCTCTGACCTTTATTATTTCTCTTCTTCTGCTGGGTTTAGGCTGCCTTTGCTGTTCTGCTTCTATTTCCTTTAGGTGTGCTGTTAGATTTTGTATTTGGGATTTTTCTTGTTTCTTGAGATAGGCCTGGATTGCAATGTCTTTTCCTCTCAGGACTGCCTTCGCTGCGTCCCAAAGCGTTTGGATTGTTGTATTTTCATTTTCGTTTGTTTCCATATATTTTTTGATTTCTTCTCTAATTGCCTGGTTGACCCACTCATTCGTTAGTAGGGTGTTCTTTAACCTCCATGCTTTTGGAGGTTTTCCAGACTTTTTCCTGTGGTTGATTTCAAGCTTCATAGCATTGTGGTCTGAAAGTATGCATGGTATAATTTCAATTCTTGTAAACTTATGAAGGGCTGTTTTGTGACCCAGTATATGATCTATCTTGGAGAATGTTCCATGTGCACTCGAGAAGAAAGTATATTCTGTTGCTTTGGGATGCAGAGTTCTAAATAGATCTGTCAAGTCCATCTGATCCAGTGTCTCATTCAGGGCCCTTGTTTCTTTATTGACCGTGTGTCTAGATGATCTATCCATTTCTGTAAGTGGGGTGTTAAAGTCCCCAGCAATTACCACATTCTTATCAATAAGGTTGCTTCTGTTTATGAGTAATTGTTTTATATATTTGGGGGCTCCGGTATTCGGCGCATAGACATTTATAATTGTTAGCTCTTCCTGATGGATAGACCCTGTAACTATTATATAATGTCCTTCTTCATCTCTTGTTACAGCCTTTAATTTAAAGTCTAGTTTGTCTGATATAAGTATGGCTACTCCAGCTTTCTTCTGGCTTCCAGTAGCATGATAAATAGTTCTCCATCCCCTCACTCTGAATCTAAAGGTGTCCTCAGGTCTAAAATGAGTCTCTTGTAGACAGCAAATAGATGGGTCTTGTTTTTTTATCCATTCTGATACCCTATGTCTTTTGGTTGGCGCATTTAATCCATTTACATTCAGTGTTATTATAGAAAGATATGGGTTTAGAGTCATTGTGATGTCTGTATGTTTTATGCTTGTAGTGATGGTACTTTGTCTCACAGGGTCCCCCTTAGGATCTCTTGTAGGGCTGGTTTAGTGGTGACAAATTCCTTCAGTTTTTGTTTGTTTGGGAAGACCTTTATCTCTCCTTCTATTCTAAATGACAGACTTGCTGGATAAAGGATTCTCGGCTGCATATTTTTGCTGTCTAGCACCCTGAAAATCTCGTGCCAATTCTTTCTGGCCTGCCAAGTTTCAAAAGAGAGATCAGTCACGAGTCTTATAGGTCTCCCTTTATATGTGAGGGCACGTTTACCCCTTGCTGCTTTCAGAATTTTCTCTTTATCCTTCTATTTTGCCAGTTTCACTATGATATGTCGTGCAGAAGATCGATTCAAGTTACGTCTGAAGGGAGTTCTCTGTGCCTCTTGGATTTCAATGCCTTTTTCCTTCCCCAGTTCAGGGAAGTTCTCAGCTATAATTTCTTCAATTACCCCTTCAGCACCTTTCCCTCTCTCTTCCTCCTCTGGGATACCAATTATGCGTATATTATTTCTTTTTAGTGTATCACTTAGTTCTCTAATTTTCCCCTCATACTCCTGGATTTTTTTATCTCTCTTTTTCTCAGCTTCCTCTTTTTCCATAACTTTATCTTCTAGTTCACCTATTCTCTCCTCTGCCTCTTCCATCCGAGCCGTGGTGGTTTGCATTTTGTTTTCCATTTCCTTTAAAGCGTTTTTCAGCTCCTCGTGACTGTTCCTTAGTCCCCTGATGTCTGTAGCAAGAGATTCTCTGCTGTCCTGTATGCTGTTTTCCAGCCCAGCGATTAATTTTATGACTATTATTCTAAATTCACTTTCTGTTATATTATTTAAATCCTTTTTGATCAGCTCATTAGCTGTTGTTATTTCCTGGAGATTCTTCTGAGGGGAATTCTTCCGCTTGGTCATTTTGGATAGTCCCTGGTGTGGTGAGGGCCTGCAGGGCACTTCCCCTGTGCTGTGGTGTATAACTGGAGTTGGTGGGTGGGGCCACAGTCCGACCTGATGTCTGGCCCCAGCCCACCGCTGGGGCCACAGTCAGACTGGTGTGTGCCTTCTCTTCCCCTCTCCTAGGGGCGGGATTCACTGTGGGGTGGCGTGGCCCGTCTGGGCTACTTGCACACTGCCAGGCTTGTGATGCTGGGGATCTGGCGTATTAGCTGGGGTGGGAAGGCAAGGTGCACGGCGGCAGGGGGGGCAGGCTTAGCTCGCTTCTCCTTAGGTGATCCACTTCAGGAGGGGCCCTGTGGCAGCCGGAGGGAGTCAGATCGCTGCCGGAGGTTTGGCTCCGCAGAAGCACAGAGTTGGGTGTTCGCGCGGAGCGAGCAATTTCCCTGGCCGGAGCCGGTTCCCTTTGGGATTTTGGCTGGGGGATGGGCGGGGGAGATGGCGCTGGCTAGCGCCTTTGTTCCCCGCCAAACTGAGCTCTGTCGTCCGGGGGCTCCGCAGCTCACCCTCCCTTTGTCCTCCAGCCTTCCCGCTTTCCGAGCAGAGCTGTTAACTTATGACCTCCCAGACGCTAAGTCGCGCTTGCTGTCGGAACACAGTCCATCAGGCCCCTCCGCTTTTGCAAGCCGGACTCGGGGGCTCTGCTTGGCCGGCGAGCCGCCCCTCCGCCCCGGCTCCCTCCCGCCAGTCCATGGAGCGCGCACCGCCTCGCCGCCCTTCCTACCCTCTTCCGTGGGCCTCTCGTCTGCACTTGGGTCCGGTGACTCTGTTCTGCTAATCCTCTGGCGGTTTTCTGGGTTATTTAGGCAGGTGTAGGTGGAATCTAAGTGATCAGCAGGACGCGCGGTGAGCCCAGCGTCCTCCTACGCCGCCATCTTCCCAGCTCTTATTTGTTTATTTTTTAATTCCAGTGTAATTAACATAGTGTTATATTGGGTTCAGGTGTATAATATGATGATAATTTCACTCATGTGAAATTTAAGAAACAAACAACTAAACAAAGAAAAAAAAAGATAAAAACCAGACTTTAAGAACAATTTTTAATGTTTATTTAAAAAAAATTTTTTTTTAACGTTTATTTATTTTTGAGACAGAGAGAAACAGAGCATGAATGGGGGAGGGTGAGAGAGAGGGAGACACAGAATCTGAAACAGGCTCCAGGCTCTGAGCTGTCAGCACAGAGCCCGAAGCGGGGCTCGAACTCACGGACTGTGAAATCATGACCTGAGCCGAAGTCGGCCGCTTAGCCAACTGAGCCACCCAGGCGCCTCGTTTATTTATTTTTTGAGAGAGAGAGAGAGACAGAGAGAGAGAGAGAGAACATGAATGGGGGAGAGGCAGAGAGAGAGGGAGACATAGAATCTGAAGCAGGTTCTAGGCTCAACATGGGGCTCAAACTCATGAACTGTGAGATCATGACCTGAGCCAAAGTCAGATACCCAAGTGACTGAGCCACCCAGGCACCCCAGAAAAACAGACTTTTAAATATAGAATTATATTTCCAAATTTTCAAATATTTGGGGATATTAGAGGTATCATTTTTTCTTTTTTTTTAATTTTCTTTTTTTCTTTTTTAAAATTCACATCCAAATTACTTAGCATATAGTGCAACAATGATTTCAGGGGTAGATTCCTTAATGCCTCTTACCCATTTAGCCCATCCCCCCTCCCACAACCCCTCCAGTAACCTTCAGTTTGTTCTCCATATTTATGAGTCTCTTCTGTTTTGTCCCCTCCCTGTTTTTATATTATTTTTGTTTCCCTTCACTTGTGTTCATCTGTTTTGTCTCTTAAAGTCCTCATATGAGTGAAGTCATATGATTTTTGTCTTTCTCTGACTAATTTCACTTAGCATAATATCGTCCAGTTCCATCCATGTAGTTGGAAATGGCAAGATTTCCTTCTTTTTGATCGCTGAGTAATATTCCATTGTGTGTGTGTGTGTGTGTGTGTGTGTGTGTGTGTGTATACACATATACGTATATATGTATATATATATATATACACACACACACCACCCCTTCTTCATCCATTCATCCATCGATGGACATTTGGGCTCTTTCCATACTTTGGCTGTTGTTGATAGTGCTGCTATAAACATGGGGGTGCATGTGTCCCTTCGAAACAGCACACCTGTATCCCGTGGATAAATGCCTAGTAGTGCAATTGCTGGGTCGTAGGGTAGTTCTATTTTTAGTTTTGTGAGGAACCTCCATACTGTTTTCCAGAGTGGCTGCATCAGCTTGCATTCCCAGTTATTGATTTTTTTTTAAAAATTTTTTTTTCAACGTTTTTATTTATTTTTGGGACAGAGAGAGACAGAGCATGAACGGGGGAGGGGCAGAGAGAGAGGGAGACACAGAATCGGAAACAGGCTCCAGGCTCCGAGCCATCCACCCAGAGCCTGACGCGGGGCTCGAACTCACAGACCGCGAGATCGTGACCTGGCTGAAGTCGGACGCTTAACCGACTGCGCCACCCAGGCGCCCCCCAGTTATTGATTTTTGATATGGTTCTATTTCAATTAGAAAATATATTCTATATGTTTTCATTCCTTCAAAATTAAGACTTGTTTTCTGACCCAACACATGGACTATCTTGTGAATGTGCTATGTGCACATCAAAAGAATGTGAATTCTGCAGTTGCTTTTTGTAATGTTCTGTAAGTCTCAATTAATTGATTTAAATTAGTGTTCTTAAATTATTCGATAGTGTGTTTCCAATCTTTAATATTCTTTGATTCTTTTGTCATTATAACATGTCCCTCTCCACCTTTACTGCTATTCCTTTTCTTGAAGCATTTTATGTCTAATTTTAAATACAATTAGTCCAGCTTTCTTATGTGTATTATTTGTATGGCATATATTTTACCATCATTTTATTTCCAACCTTTGTGTGTATTTATATTTAAATGGATCTCTTGTGGAGAGCGTATATTTGGTCTTATTTTTTTTTCTAGTCTAATAGATTTTGCCTCTTAATTAGAATAGTTAATCCATTTACATGCACATAATGTGATTATTGGAATGGTTACATTTAAGACTACTATCTTACTTTTGATTTTCTATTCCTTCCTCCATTCTTTGTTTTTTCCTTGTTTTCTTTCTTCTTTTTGATTAAGTGAATTTTTTTTTAGTATTCTATTTTATCTTTATACCTCCTTATATTGTTTTTTAGATTTGTTCTAGAGATTAACATATGCATCTTTAATTTATCAAATATAGCCTAAATTAATATTATACTGTGTGATGGACTAAATATTTATATCCCCCCAAAATTCATAGGTTGAAAGCCCTAATCCCTCATGTGATGGTATTTGAAGATGAGGCTTTTGAGAGGCATTGCCTCTCAAATTAAGTGGAGCCCTCAATGAGATTAGTATTCTTACAATAAAAGACATGAGAGAGATGCTCTCTTCACCATTTGGGAATACAGCAGGAAGTTGTCATCTGCAAAGAAGGTAGAGAGCTCTCACCAGGAACTGAATTGGCCAGCACCTTGATCTTGTACTTCCCAGTCTCCAGAACTGGGAGACGTAAATGTTTATTGTTTAAGCCACCCAGTCTATGGTATTTATTATAGCAGCCTGAATTAAGACATACCCCTTCATGATAATGTAAGAATCTTACACTGCTATGCTTCTATTTATTCCCTTTATATTATTTCTCCTATTGTTGTGATATCTTTTACTTTTATATATGTTTGAATCTTACAGTCCAATTATACTACTTTTACCTTAAACAGTCTCTTAAACAAATTAAAAAATGAGGAAGCTTTGTTTTTGTTTTTGTATTTGCCCACTTAATTTACAATTTTCAGTGTCCCTAAATCCTTCTGATAGATCAAGGGTCTATACACTTTTTCTGTAAAGGGTCAGAGAGTAAATATTTAAGGATTTGCGGGCAATACAGTCTTTGTCACAACTATTCAAATCTGCTATTATAGAGTGAAAGCAGCTGTAGATAATTTGTAAACTAATGATTATGGCTATGTTTTAATAAACTTTATTTATAAATACTAACACTGAATAATTTTCAAAATATTGTTTTTCTTTTGATTTTTTCTGATCAGTTAAATATGTAAAATCATCTCAGTACATAGACTGTCTAGAAACAAGTGGCTGCCTTGATTTGGCTTGTAGTCTGTAATTTATCAACCCCTACTATAGATCCATGTTGAGTTCTGGTATCATTGTGCCTCAGCCTGATGGCCATCTTACAACATTTCTTGTAGTGCAGGTCTGCTAATGACAGACCTTGTTTTTGTTTGCCTGAAAATATTATTGCCCCTTCATTTCTGAACAATATTTTCATAGGATATATACTGCTACGTGGACAAGTTTTTGTTTTATAATACCTTAAAGATGTTATTCCATTGTTTTCTGGCTAGTTACACCTCTAATGCTATTTCCTCTGCCCAAAAGCGAAGTAGAATCCTGAAGCAAATGCAAATCTCACCTCACATGTTTCTTATCTTTCGAGGAACACAGTCTACATTGTCTCTTGTCCAGTGCCTCAAGACAGTTGCTTTATGTATTTTGTTCAGTTGTATATTTATTTTTACACTGAGAATTGTCCTACACCTGCTATTCTGTCAAATCAGATCTAAAGGGCTATTGTTTATGTTCAAAACATATATACTGATTGATTTATGTTATATTTATAAAAAGTCATGCTTGGGTCCTGAGAAGTATTTGTATTTAAGAGTAAATATCATGCTCTATAAATTAATCTCTCTCATTCTGTCTTTTTTAAACTCCCTTTTTAAAAAATGAGAATTCTAGCTAGTTGAACTCTGAAGCCATAATGAAAGTCTTAACTTAGGCCGTGAACCTTGATGGTCATAACCTCAACCAATCAATATTTATTGAGTACCATCTGTGTACCTGATGCTGGTAGGTCTCAGAACTGTTACTCTTGCAACTCAAATATTATAAAATAAATCATGACATGACATCACTTCTTGAGGAGAGGTTGAAGAATAATGTCACGAAACAAATGAGATTCCACAATTCTAAAGCACTAGGAGTTGATCTACCTGGAAAATGAGTATTCTTTGAAAAGCAAAACAAAACACTGAGAACCAAATTTTATTCCTAAGTCTGTTGGAATGATATTGTTCAGTTCATAGTCCTTCCAGGTCTCTTTTTCCTTCTCTATAGAATAAAACTTCCATGCTCTATGATCTTTAAATTCCCTTTGCTATCTAAAATTTGTGATTCCCTGCATGTCTTTGTACCTTTTTTCTGTCTTGTGCACTTAGGACATAAATAGAGGAGCATAATTTTTGTGAGATTCTGCATTATGAATGTGATTTTGATTATTTAAAATATGAAATGTTAGAGTGCACTTAAGTTGTACAAAATGGTTTTCTAAACATAATAGGTAGTTACCTTACACGTATGCTTTTATGTGTCCTCTGAGTCATATCTGCTCTCAGTAGCTGCTGACAAAACAGGATTTTACTGCTGAAAGAGCAGCAGATCTAATATTGCTGCAAAAGAGCAGGCTGAATTTTATTTTGCCTTGGGTCATCAATAAAATTCTAGTCATGCTCTGATCCTACACTTTTTATTGTTCCCCATGATGCATCTCAGGTAAAAGAAAACTTTACTTTTTTAGGCATTGCAAAACTTAAACGAAGAATTAGAAAATACCTGAAGGGTCATACATAAGTAGTAGAGATCTTGGCAAGGCATTCTTCCTGATGTAGTGACACATGTAAGTGGGTGTATTTAGTAGGGCCATGCTGACTGCTGTAATAAATAGACCTGCATATAAAGTGGCTTGGAACAATAGGACCTTGTCTTTCCCACATGTAGCAGTCTCTGGCGGGTGACTATGTGAGCAGTGCAGCTCTCTGTCTTGTGGTCTTTCAGGAACCCATGTTAATGGAGGCAGTGCCATCATTCAGGGTCTTAGTTAGAAATAGACAGGGACCCTCCCAACACAATATACCATTATATGGCTGCTGAAGTTATATCCAATGCAGTCAGTCAGGAAGGGTGAAAGAGCATGGAGAAATTCAAGACAGGTTTCTGAAGACCAGTCCTCTTTAATTCTATTTGGCTTCATCCATTTGGAAGAGAGGTGGAGAAATCTCAGAATCAGGAAACAAAGCCCTATCTGACTCCTGAGCTCATGCTCTTAACCACTCTCTTACATTATCTTTTCTGATTGTAATTTGCTTTAGTCCATTCAGGCTGCTGTAACAGAATATCATAGACTGGGTGGCTAATGTGCAACAGAAATTTATTTCTCACAATTTTTTGGAGGTTAGGAGTCTGAAATCAAGTTACCAGCAGAGTCAGTATCTGATGAGGGCCTGCTTACTTGTTCATAGATGGCCTTCTTTTTGCCGTGTCCTCACATGGCAGAAGGGGTGAGGGAGCTTTCTAGAGTCTCTTTTATAAGGGCACTATTCCTATTCATGAGGGCCCTGTTCTCATGACTAAGTCACCTCCCAAAGGTCCCACCTCCAAATATCATCGTACCGGGGATTAAGTTTCAGCATATGAATTTTGGTGGGGGGACAGACATTCAGTCTATAACATTGTTTAAATCTGGAATTCTACCAAATAAACTGTTACTAGGATGCAATCCTTTATGAACCTATGCTAATAGAGAACAATGAAATTTTTATTTGAATGTTTCCTATGATTTCCCCAATTTTTCCCAAAGGCGCTCTCTCTCTCTCTCTCTCTCTCTTTTCATCCAGCTCTAAACTGGATGTGAGGGCAGAACTTCCTTTTTTAATGACTTGGAGATCTATATTCATCCTGGGAAATGAGGAGAACATAGATGAGCACACAATCCAAAATCAGCAGCTGTGTTTGTCTTGGAGCTGCAAGGTTCATATCTTTCAAAGAAGGTGGTTTTTAAAACTCTCTAGCTTAATCTGTATGAAAGGCCTCTCACCTCTTTCTTCTGAATCAAAGAGGCTGAAAAGTTTTATTTATTTATTTATGTATTTATTTATTTTCATCATACTTGATAGCCAATAATCTCCAGTTTCATGTAAAAACTTACCTGTGCACACGAATCTGCTTAGGGATAAAAAAAATACATTCTCAGTAATTGTTAATGTCCTATTTTCAAGTCCTCAGAGGTATTTCTATATTTTTCAGTGTATGCTGCTCAATTTTCAATTGTTCTCCTTGAGGCTTTTCTGACTTTGGCTATTTTTCTGGACAGATATTTCATAATCCTGATAAACAGTACATATGATTTCAGCTGTCCAGAGAATATACTACTTTTAATAGATATTAGCTAAGATGTATTAGCTAAGATGAAAGAAACTTTCCACTTGAAAAATGTCCAAAGACACTTTACGCCAAAAATTTGAGGCAAACATGCCAAACATTTTGCTTCTTTTAAAAACATATCCATCTAAGAGAACTGCACATACCATGAGTTTTATAGGTAGAAAAAAATCTTTCACTTAGACCTTTAATCCAGAGTTGTCCTGGGTTATAATGATAGGAACTCTAGTGGGCTTACCCTTTAGCAGAAGACGGGATTGTTCTATGACATTTGAGCCTGTTGAAGACAAAATTAATTGCATGTAGGAAGTTTGTGGGTTCACATGGAAGAAGAAATGACCCACATTTGCTGATAAGATCTGACCACTGTGAGATGCTGCCAGAGTTATTAACATGCTAATGATATACTGAATATAGATTAACTACCTCATTATTTTATATGCTTTATTTTATTACAAAAATAGTTTGGGAGTAGTATAAATAATATATTCAATGAGCATGATTTTGCCTTTTTTTATTGTTGTAAAATATACGTAACATAAAATGTACCATCTTAACCATTTTAAGTGTATATTTTAATGGTATTAAATACATTCCCATCATGTTGTACAACTGTCAGCACTGTCTATCTCCATAGCTCTTTTCATCTTGTAAAACTGAAATTCCATATCCATTTAGCAATAAGTCCCCTTTCTCTCTTTTCATCTAAGTGGAATCATGCAGTATTTGTCTTTTGTTACTGGCTTATTTCAGTTAGCATAATGTCCTCAGGTTTCATCCATGTTGTAACATATGTCAGAATTTCCTTTTAAGACTGAAGAGCATTCCATCGTATGGGCATACCACGTACATCCTCCATTCATCCGTTGATGGATAGTTTGGTCATTTCCACATTTTAACTATTCTGAATAATACTGCTATGAATACGGGTATACAAATATCTCTTTGAGATCCTGCTTTTAATTCTTATGGGTATATACCCAGAAGTGGAATTGCTGAATCATATAGCAATTCTATTTTTAAATTTTTAAAAGTTTTTATTTATTGCGGCGCCTGGGTGGCTCAGTCGGTTAAGTGTCTGACTTCGGCCCAGGTTATGATCTCACAGTTTGTGAGTTTGAGCCCCGCGTCAGGCTCTGTGCTGACAGCTCAGAGCCTGGAGCCTGCTTCTAATTCTGTGTCTCCCTCTCTCTCTCTGCCCCTCCCCTGCTCATGTTCTGTCTTTCTCTCTCTCTTTCAAAAATAAATAAAAACATTAAAAAAATTTGTTTGAGACAGAGAGCACAAGAGAGCATGTGCTAGCATGAAGCAGGGAGAGGGGCAGAGGGAAAGGGAGAGAGAGAATCCTGAGCAGGCTCTGCACTGTCAGTGCAGAGCCCAAGCAGGGCTTGATCCCACGACCTGAGCCTAAATCAAGAGTTGGACCCTCAACTGAATCACACAGACGCTCCTATTTTTAATTTTTTTGAAGAACCACCACAGTGTTTTCCATAGCATTTGTGCTTTTTTCATTCCCACCACTGACACACAAGAATTTTTTAGGGAGGCAGCTATAATGTAATAGTAAGCGCATCAATCTTAAAGCCAAAAAAAAAAAAAAAACAAAAAAAACCAAAACTGAATAGGAGTTCTAGTTCCTGTATAGCAGTCATGTGACCCAGGACTGAATGATTCTAATCTCTCTGAATCACCGATTTCTCACATTTAAAAAATGCCTACCTCACAAGATGCTGTGATTTAATGAAATAATGTATGTAAAGGTCACCAAAACTGTCAGTTTTTAAAAAAAATATGAATTATTTATTATGACATAGTTGGATACTGAGTAATTAAGACTTATACTCTTTCCTGATTGTGTGTGTGTGTGTGTATACACACATATATGTATATGTATATATATGTATATATATATAGTATATATATGGGCACATACACATTCACACATACTTTTAGGTAGTTTTAATGAGTATTTGTCTACAGAGCTTAGTATTCACAGTACCTACTGAGTTTCAGTAAAAGTTAAATTTTACACCAGTGATAATAATCTCATGGAGAAGAGCTCATTTGCTACTATTAGCAGAAGAGTATCAGTAGGAAAATCCCTGCTGTGCATAGTTGCACTTGTTAGTTCAGTCATGTGCTATGCCATGACTTGTTCCTTCTGAAGGAAACCCAGGGAGTTGTGTGCAGTCTATGATTGGCTTGGGTTTTAGGAGCTATGCCATTTAAAATCTCTGTGACCTAGGATAAGTTCTTGTGTCTTTGAGCTTCAGCTTCTAAGTTTTAAAACTGAGAGATTTGGAATAAAGCATTTTTTTAGGGGCTTTTCCAGACTCAGAAATCTCTGACTGTGAAGTCACTGTATGGTTGGTCTAATATGATCTGGTTGTTAATTCCTGCCAATGCTCTTGAGTTCAGGTAGCACAGTGGATCCAGAAGCAATTTGTTGAGAGAGTAAAGTAATAATAGAAGTAGGAATAATTTATACCCATCATGAGTGAAATTTCTTCACTGTAATAAGAGAATGACCTGTGATTGGATAAGATCTGATAAAATTTATAGTCTTTGGAAGAGAAATTATGTAAAAAATGAATGACTATGCTTTTTAGTGTATAATTAATAAAAATAATATAATGTTCCAGATCAGCTCTGGCCAATAGAATATTCTGCAATTGTGGAAATGTTCTATATCTGCACCATTATTGTGGCAGCCACTAGCCACTATATATCTATTGAGAATTTGAAATGACTAGTGAAGAACTGAGAATTACTAATGTTACTTAAATTTATTTAATGAAACTTAAGTAGCCATATGTGGCTAGTGGGTACCTTCCTAGAGCACAGTTACAGAGTGTGATCTGGGGGTGCCTGGGTGGCTCAGTCGTTAAGCATCTGACTTTAGCTCAGGTCATGATCTCACAGTTTGTGAATCCGAGTCCCACATTGGGTGAGCATGAGCCCTGTTTCAGGTGAGCATGAGCCCTGCTTCTTCAGGTGAGCTCTGCTTCTCTCTCTCTCTCTATCCCTGTGATCTGTTCTTCTTTAGGGAAATGAATCTGATTATTCATCTTATTGTGCATTCATTAAAACTAACACAACTAACACAAGGCATGTAGTAGTAGACTGATAAATAATTGTGGCAGTAAAGGATGTTTTTTGAAGAAAAAAAAGCATCTATGGTCAAGTATATTTGGAAAAGACTACATCTCCTATTGCTTGTTTTTGGAGATTCATAGTACATGTTAATATGTGCCTTGGACAATTCTCTAGTACATAGATTTATTTTGTTTTCAATCTGCAACTCTCAAACTTATTCAACTACAGAGTCTTTTTATGTGTATATGTGTGTAAGAGAGAGATTGAGAAAAGACAGGAGGGAGGAGAGAGAGAGAAAGAAGAAGGGGGAGAGAGAAATGGATGAGCTCATTCCCGTTAGGTGCCTGGATTCTGCTCTTCACACACACAGATGGATGATATTGATGGAGTGAAGGGATTTGGAGTAGACACTAGAGGACAAGCATCCAGGAAACCAGGATGGAAAATATTTAAGGACTTGGAGCCCTCTGTGGAGTTGGAAAAGGAGGCTTATAATCTGGAACTCCACAGGAGACCGGTGGTCTTCATGAGGTGAGTATCTTCTCCCTTGAGAAATACTCACTGTTCCTACATATTGAAAGTAATATTTGTTTATAATTTCTTTTTAAGTCTTAGGGATCATTTATTTAGAGGTCTTTTCTGTTTCTTTTTGAAGGAATGTCAACTTTGAACCTGAATTTGGTATTAAAAGTACAGGGATTTCCCCCTATAAAGATTTGTTTTAAGTTTATATTAAAACAAAACAAAACAAAACAAAAAAACAAATTTTTATTCTTGGGTTTCCATAATTGAAATTTTGGTTGGAGCTGAATCACAGTTAACTAAAAATTAGTTATAGTTAATATCTAATAGACAGAGCAAGAGGAAACAAAAATGAGGCTTCTTGTTTATCTAGCTTTCTATCTTCCTGAGAGTTGGTGCATAAAAGTGTGAGTGAGAAGGGGAGCTGCCTGAAACCACTACCTGCTGTAACATTTTTTTTTCCCAGAGAGTAAAAATACTCAGTTACCTCTTGGTTTATGAGGCAATGAAATATTCCAGCACATAAATATTGACGCTGAGACCCATGGGATGTAGGAGTGCTAAGCACATTTGCAAGACATAAAGACCAAAGCTAAATGAAGTTACATCTTTTCCTATAAAATGCAATCTGTCCCTCAATGGATTTTACCATCCTATTGTTTTTATTTCCCCCATCTTTATAATTGGAGACATCCTGCTGGCCCATTGAAAACACCACTAGTATTTCTTCCTGAAAGTTAGCCAACCTACTGATTATTCTTAAAATTCTGATTAGGTGTTTGCAGTTAAAATTAACACATCAGGGAAATGCCAGGATGGGAGCCGGAAGTTGAGAACAGGAAAATGGCTAAATAAAGGCATTAAAAAAACAATCTGTGGGAACAATATTGTGAAATGAAATAGATTTTTTAAATGGAAAATATTGTATTACTTTTAACTTGCCTCGAAGCAGGAAGAATCTGAATTCTGCATACTGAATACAGCTGCTCTAATGTTTATTTAGTTTGTATCGACATGGACAGGGGGCTCCATGGTAACAGCAGAAGTTAGTATATATATATATATATATATATATATATATATATATACACACACATATATATATATGTGTGTGTGTGTGTGTGTGTGTGTGTAGATGCTGGCAGGTGAGTAGATGTTAGAATTTGAATTTTCTTGTTGGAAGTTGCATAAAACAAGTTTGGGGCACATTGTGTTGGATCCCAAGGATTAGTGGGGAAAAATTCATTTCCTGATCAGGCTCTGCTTATAAGAATCATGTATGAATTCCCTGGTGAGCTATGAAACTTTAGAAATCTTATTTCAATTGTCTATGTCTTTGTTTTCCCAACAAGATCATAATATCCTTGAGAATAGAGATAATAATAATGAATGTATTCATTTAACAAACATTTATCTCCTGCCTAGTAGATTACAGGCATTGTACTAGGTATTGGATCCTGCAATGAATAGTATAGTCATGGTCCTTGCTTTCAAGGAGCTTATATTATTGTGTTGGGGGAGACAGATAGTAAGCAAATGAAGGGCTGAATATATTTCAGATACTGACAAGTGCTGAAAGAAAAATGAAGAAGGTAATGGGATCAGAAATAAGAGTAGTCTAGGAGAGCGTTTCTGAGAATGGAGCTTGAACTGAGGCCCAGCATGAGGAAAGAGCCAGTCACAAAAGGGCAGATTGGTAAGAGAAATAACAAGTGGATGACCTTAGCATGGAGAGCTTTATCTTTCAAGGACAGAAAGAAGACCAGGCCAGGGTGGCTGACCTAAAGGATCTCTTGGGAGAGTGGAGCCAGGTGAGGTCTGAGAGGCTAGCAGAGTAAGATCACTTATTTTGCGGAATGCTTTACCTTACCTGCATGGTGTTTCATGGCCAAACCATAACTCTGATTTAAATTCCAACTCTCTGTCTTTTCCTCTAAAATATGGAACAAGATAATAATGCCTGCTCTCACTACTTCTATCCCATGTAGTACTGGAAAGTCCTAGACAGAGCAATTAGGCAAGAAAAAAAGAAAGAAAAGGCATCTAAATTTGAAAGGAAGTAAAATCATCTGTTTGCAGACGACCTAATCTGATATGTGGAAAACATTAAAGACTCCACAAACAAAACAAAACAAAACAAAACAAAACAAAACAAAACAAAACAAAACACCCTGTTAAATTCAGCAAAGTTGCAGGATACAAATCAATATGCAAAAATTAATTGCATTTTTATATGCTAACAACAAACTATCAGAGTGAGAAATTAAGAAAACAATTCCTTTATAATGACATCAAAAAGAAGATAAAATATGTAGGAAGACTTGTACACCTAGAACTATAAAACCCTGATGAAAGAAAAGCAGACACACATAAATGGAGAGATATCTTAGGTTCATGGACTAGCAGATTTAATATTGTTAAACTTTCCATATTACCCAAAGTGATCTACATATCCAATGTAATCCCTGTCAAAATCCCAATGACATTTTTGACAGAAATAAAAAAAAATCCTCAACTTTGTATGGAACCACAAAGGAGCCTGATGAACCAAAACAACCTTGAGAAAGAACAAAGCTGGAGGCATCATGCTTCCTGATTTCAAAATATATTACAAAGCTACAGTAATTAAAATAGCTTTGGACTGGCATAAAATTAGACATATAAAACAATAAAACAAATAGAGAGCCCAAAAGCAATCTGTCACATATATGTTCAACAGATTTCTGATAATGGTGCCAAGAATACACATAGGGAAAGGACAGTCTCTTCAACAAAAGGATAGTCTGTTTTCAGTCCTGGGAAAACTTGATGTTTACTTGTATAAGAATGAAATTGGACCTTTATCTTGCACAAAATCACAAAAATACACAAAAATTAACTTGAGATGGATTAAAGCCTTGAACATAAGTCCTGAAACTGTAAAACTCCTAGAAAACTATATTGTGGAAAACTTTGTGACATTGGTCCTAGTATGATTTCTAGGATATGACACCAAAAATACAGGCAACAAGAGCAAAAATGGACGAGTGAACTACATACTGAAAAGCTTCTGTGTAACAAAGGAAACAAAGAGTGAGAAGACAACCTATGAGGTGGAACCTACGGAGAAAATATTTGCTAACCATATTTCGGAGAAAGGGTTAGTTTCCAAAAAATATAAGGAGATTTTATAACTCAATAGCAACAAAACAAAGTAAAACAATAAGAAAAAAGCAAAACAGAAACAAAATTTTAATCCAATTAAAAATGGGTGAAGGACTTGAATAGACATTTTTCTACAGAATACATACAAATGGCCAACTGATACTTGAAAGATGCTCAACATCACTAATCATCAGGGAAATGCAAATCAAAAACACAATGAGATATTACCTCACACCTGTTAGGATGGCTTTTATCAAAAAAACCCCAAAGGACAGCAAATTTTGGTGAGGATGTAGAGAGATTGGTATCCTAAACACTGTTGGTGGGGATGTAAATAATTGAAGTCACTATGGAAAATATTAAGGAGTTTACTCAAAAACCGTATGATTCAGCAACTTGGGTATATAATCAAATGAATTGAAATCAGGATCTTAGAAAAATATCTGCATCCCCATGTTCATTGTAGCATTATTCACAAATGCCAAGACATAGAAACAACCTAAATATCCATCCATGGATAAAGAAAAAATGTGGTATATAAATGTAATACAATATTTCAGCCTTAAAAAAGAAGGTTATCTTGCCATTTGCAACAACATGAATGGGCCCAGAGGACATCATGTTAAGTGAAATATGCCAGACACAGAAGGACAAATACTATGTGATGCCACTATATGTGGAATCTAAAATAGTTAATCTCAGAAACAGGGAGTGGAATAGTTGTCTACAGATGCTGGGGAGAAGAGGATATGGGAGGTATTAGTTAAAAGGTACAATGTTTCAGTTATACAAGATGTCTAGTCATAGATATCTAGTTGGCATAGTGCCATAGTGCATGTAGTTAACAATACTGTATTGTATATTTAAAACATTGCTAAAGTGAGTAGATCTTATGTTAAGCATTCTTATCACAAAAATAATATCATAAATAAGAAGGCAGGAGGAAACCTTTGGATGTGATGGATAGGTTTATGGCATAGATTGTGGTGATGGTTTCATGGGTGTATACTTTCTCCAAAGTTATCAAGTTGTATATATTAATTGTGTACAGGTTTTGTATCGCAACAAAACAAAGCAAACAAAACAAAAACTGTCATGTAAGAGAGGACGAGACTTAGTGCCTTTGTCCTTATTAATGCTGATAATAGAAAGCGATATGTCTCAACTGCATTTCTTTACCCACTATGAATGATATACCTATCCATGGATTACCTTTTTTTTTTTTAATTTTTTTTTCAACGTTTATTTATTTTTGGGACAGAGAGAGACAGAGCATGAACGGGGGAGGGGCAGAGAGAGAGGGAGACACAGAATCAGAAACAGGCTCCAGGCTCTGAGCCATCAGCCCAGAGCCCGACGCGGGGCTCGAACTCACGGACCGCGAGATCGTGACCTGGCTGAAGTCGGACGCTTAACCGGCTGCGCCACCCAGGCGCCCCACCATGGATTACCTTTTAATGCTGTAGAGGATGCAGAGGACTGGTCAGTCATGTGATAAGCACTTCTGTTTCTTACCAAAGGTGACTATTGAACTTAATCTTTATTGAATTGTTCACCTGTTCTTGTATAAGTATCTGTGTGCAAATTGGGATTCTAAACTTTGGGTTTGTCAGAATTTGTCTCTCCTAAAATCTTGGCAAGGGCTTCTTATTCCTCTCTCCCCCTCCTCTGTCTTTTCCTTATTTCACTATTCTTGCCATGACTATCAGGAAGCACAAATATAAATTTAATCCTAAAAATGCAGTAACTACAGAAGCCTAGGTATGTATGAAATTTGCATTTCCCAATAGCTATAGGTTTGTTTGAAATGTTCTATTTCTATTTTAATACTCATACTTTATATGTACCTTTAATTGCAACACTGCCAAATCCTTTTCAAACAGGAAGAGCATCATTTGTAAACTACCATTTGCTTAGTGAACAAGCCATCTGCAATGGTAGTTAACGTTTTCTTATTCCTATAGTCAGACTTTCAGTTTCATTCTTTGGGCTTTGTAGCTTTATTTTATTAGATTTCTTTCTTTTTTAAAAAAGTGTTATTTTGTATTCAAACATAATTATCATGTAGTGCTATAGTAGTTTCAGGTGTACAATGTAGTGTTTCAACAATTCCATATATTACTCAGTGCTCTGAGATAAGTGTACCCTTCATCCCCTTATCTGTTTCACCAACCCCCCCCCCCCCCACCTCCCTCTGGCAACCACTAGTTCTTTGTGTTTATAAGTCTGGTTTTTTGTTTGTCTCTCATTTTTTTTTTCTTTATCTGTTCATTTGTTTTGTGTCTTAAATTCCACCTATGACATGGAGGGACCTAGAGAGTATAGCGCTAAGTGAGATAAGTCAGAGAAAGAAATACCATTATGATTTCACTTATATGGGATTTTTAGCTTTAGAACTGTAACTCCCATTAGCCTTTCACCAACTGTTTGGGTTTTACCCGGATTGCCTCAGATCCTTCTACTTCCCCTCCCATGTTGTGTGGGCTTTTTCTTGCAACAGTTTGTGTCAGAGATTCTTTTGGAGAACTGCTTTCTGGCTGCTGGAGCTGCACTGACTGTTCCCACACAGCTGGGAGTGAACATCCTTCCCAAGTGGCCCTTAGCCAACAACTGATTGAAGCCCAGCTCCTTTGCTTCCAGTTAGGACAAACTGTTGAGTAATTTATACCGTAGAGCTATCGGCTCCAGGAAGCCGTGGTTGAGGCCGATGGTGAGAGTGTGGCTGGTCCTTCACATGAAATCACACCTTTGCATGGCTTTGTCACCTCTCTTTGTCCTGCTTTCTTCATTCCCTTGTTGGTTACTCTTGGGAGCACTTCCTTAATAAATTGCCTATCCCTGAATTCTCCTCTCAGAGTTTGCTTCCAGTGAACCTAATCCAAGATACCATTTATTGACTTTAAATCTTTACACACACACACACACACACACACACACACACACACACACACACACAATGTTGGGATACTGACTGTAGAAATAAAAAACCATATTAATTATTTAAATTAATTAAAGTATAGAGACATTCAGAGTAGAACCATGTAACTATCCCAATCTTAGGGTAATTAATAACAAGTTCTTATTGAAAGCAGCAAACCTCTTTGGGATATTTTTAATAAAGACTCAATACCCACAGTGAGGAGAGTGAGGCAAAATGATGGCTTTGTAGGCCAACCAGTTTCAATACCACTCATTAGATGTATATAACACAGCATGTCCTCAAGCCTTATCTTTTTTAATCTCTAAAGTGGGAAACACAATACCTACCTTGTAGGATGACGGAGATGATTAAAAATTGCAACATGTAAGACAACTGTCTCAATAAGATGTTCATTCTCCAAATTAAACCTACATGCATTACAGGTATAGAGATAACATGGCATTTAAAGAGAAATCAGATTCTTAAATACAAAGAAGGGAAATCTCAGGGAAGACTGGAGTGAGGGTTGTAAGATGCAAAAAAACAGTCTAGACAAGGAGAAAGATAAAAGAGCTATTCAACTACAGATTTCTTTTAGTTGTTAATTAAAGAAGGCAGGAGATTAAAATCAGGGGAAAGCGGACATTAATATCTGTTCACTGTTGAATTCCCTGTATTTCACATAATCCCTATCACAGAGAAGGCTCTTCCTGTAGAACAGAATCCCATTGAATACAGTTTATAATTTGCTGTATATACCCCATGCTCGAATTAACCTCAGAGTAGACCTTACATAGCTCTTACTCCTCATGTGGATTCAGTCATTTCCAAAACAACAATAACATTACAGATTTTAGTGTTTTTACAGAGTGTCTAGTTACTGAAGCTTTCAGAATACTATGTTAATTAGCTATTGGGCTGTGAGGACCTTACCAGATCCTTGTAGTCAATATCCTAGAGTTTGGAACCGGCCCTTCAGGTAACAGCAACTCATAGCACTACCCCAGCCAGGCCGATTTATATCTGGACATGCTACTAGTTATAAAATAACACTATTAACGGGGGCTTAATTCAATTTAGTGGTTCCAAACAATAGTACATTTCTTTGTTTAAATCAGTTGGAAGAAAAGTGTGCTTAAAATATTGCCAAAGAAATCAGCGAAAGTTTCAAGCTTGCTCATTTACAAACGGAGTGATTGTTGAAAAGGGTAATGGGAATGACAGTTATAAAACTGAGGAGCCCAATGAGAGAAGCTGTGAAATTATGACTGCAGTGGGGGAAAAGAAAGTTTGTTAGAAACGTTCACTTCTGAGGACAGATTGGGTATGGAGGTAGCACAAAATAATAGTGAATCTGATTCTGGGCACACTTAATAGGAAAGTTGTTGACACTCTGTCACGCTGTCCTCCACATGAAACAGATGTCTCTTTAGGGAAGGAATAGTCCAGGAAAATCCCATAGGAAGAGGCCATTCATGACAGAGATAGGAGAAAGAGATCATGATTGAATCTCTATTCCTTTCCTTTCATTTAATTCACAGGGGCATAGCAACATTCATTCACTGTGTGGTTGTTAGGAAAATTTAGAAAGGGGATATGCCAAATTTTAGAAAGGTAATATGTCCATTGCAAAAGAACTTCATCTTATAGATGAAGGAGAATGGCAAAGAGGCAGCCTCTGGACATTTATTTAGATTAAATACCAAAGCTATGGAAATAATTGTAGGATGACTAAGCTAGTAAGTAATTGCGCTCTTGCATGGTGCAGTCATTCTACTGGGAGACGTTTTCTTGAATCTTTGCTAATTGCACTAAGCATTAAGACAATTACTGCAGTTCCCTTTGGAACACTTCTGTCCAAAGTTAACTTTAAGAAGGAAGAAAAAGATCAAGGATTTAGAAAGCCAAGCCAAGAGTTTGGAGGAATAGTAACAAGTGATGGTTTAATGCAAACAGTTGCCAAGTTAAGGTACAGGGGGCACCAAGTATGTTTTAGACACCATGCATTAGAATACCAGCTTGGACACCTGGGAACATATTGTTGAAGTTTTCCTACTTGAGAACAGATTCAGTTAAAGGAAAGGGAAAGTCTCAGAGTCTTGTTAATTCAATAAAAAGGAAGAGCTTGTGCATTCTAATAATGCAATATAAGATTAGCTATCATGCGTATAATGGTGGGTATCACATGAAATTCACTTTCCTTAATTATGTGTATTCGCTTCTCTTTAAAAATGAGAATTCTAAGCTTCCCCATACAGATGTATTTATACTTTCAAATAAATTAATGTAAAAATGGTCTTCTAGTTGGGTTTCAGCATATTGAGAAAATCTTAACCCTGGGTTTGAATGAATGTCAAGAAATTGCTTCTGTATTAAACATGTAAACACTTTTAGTTTTTTTTTTTTTTTTTGGAAATGCTTATAGTGCAGAATGTCTAGCTTATAGCTAGACAGAAAGCATACTCCCACCCTTCACTGAATTGTTTCATAGAGCACTGGCTTATATAGTATGTACTTTCCAGAGTAAAACTATTAATCTTGTGCTACCATGAATTCATGTGTGTGCTGAAATGGCATTTCTGTAAGAGCTAGTAGTTTTGTAATTGTACCATGAAAGTTATTGATTATGCATTACCGAGAATCAGCAATAAAAACAAGTGGTTAAACATGTTTTGCATGAAGTGAAAGGGGATATAAATCCTTAATATGATACTAGATTTATGAGCACAAAGTAAACAGAAGTTGAGGCAGATTTGGCATTTCTTCAGCAAACAATGCTAAATGTTTAATATCTGTGTGATGAAACACATTCATCTTCTGGTTATTGACCTGTTCAAATTTTCTGTTCACATATTGTCCTCTAGAGGAAGACACTTCTTCACTTTAAACTGACCACTTAAAAACGTATCAGGTGAAGGTTTCTCTGTGGACTGGGGCAGGCTGGTGATTAAATTTTCTTGAGTCAGTAGAGAAATTTAAAAAAAATCAATATTGTGAGTTTTTCATAAAGGTAAACTTATTCTATTCTAAAAAAAAACTGGCTTTTTGGTTTAAGATTATGTCCTATTTACATATGTGGTTTTAAATTTCCCTATTATGAAATGATGGTGACAGTAGGAAGTACTTAGGTTTTTGTTTTTTTTAAATAAACTTATTTGGCAAAAAAGTTGATGCCATATGTTGGTCCTCATTTTTTTTTAAAAAGTTACTAATCAATAAATTTCAGAACTGGTGCACATTAAGCATTATACAACTATAGTGGCTGTGAAAATACTGAAATAAGTTTATAATTATTATTAAATAACTGTTGCCCTAAATGCCTGCCTTTCCACCCACTCTGGCCACTCAGTCTCATTTCTTGGGACCCCAGACATTCTACAAGTAAGTATTTAAAAGTTAATGCTTGTCACAGCTGGGGTCATCAGGATACTATTTGACTATTCAAACTTTACAGGTGTTAAATATTTTAAATACAGCCCATGGTAAAATCAAATGCCAGAACCATTGGTATAAAAGGAGTGTTGCTATCTGATTCCTTTAAGAAAAACAAAAACAAAAAAAATGCTTCTCAGACATGGAATCCCTTAAAACTGTTTTCAAGACAATCTGGCAACTTCTAGTTTGATAAATATAAGGATAGGGTTGTTTTTCTTTCTTCATAGACAGTACAGTATGAAAATCTCCATAAATAGAGATGCAGGGCTTTATGCTTCCCAGGCATCAATAGTTACAGGATGAGAAAGAGTGGGAAGACCTTAGAAGCTTCTCAGGAGAGAGAGAGAGAGACGGACACAATGCATCTCTTCTCTTTCTCAGAATTTTTCCTTCAGTAAGGGAAATAAGGTTTATGCAACTAGAAGGAAAAAATACACTGACTAAAACAAAATAAAATAAAACAAAATGAAACAAACTGCAGCTTTGACAAAGAGCACGCTTTAAACCAAGAAGATGAGGACGAATATCTAAAGAGACTTGAAACAGTAAGCAGAGTGAGTAAGGGAAGTTTAAAATCTTGTTTTGAATGTGTTGGATCACATTAACCACCCCCTCCTCCGCTTTCTCTTTGTTCTTATATGCATGTCTTTTAAGCAAAAGATAGGACCAGAATGAGTGATTAACTTGAATTGGCATTTGAGTAGCTGCCCCAGTAAACTTCAGAGACAGCCTATCTCCACTGCTGCAATCAAGTGACTGTAGCTGGTACTGCCCCTGCACATGTAAGCTGCAAGAGGCGTATAACCCTCCTTGGGGTATGAATCACCGAAATGTATGATGCTCTTACCTGAATAATATTGTCATTTGAAACATAAACTTTATTTCTCTGCACTTTGAAACAAAGTGAAGCTAGTTACCTTGATTCTGCTTTTCTTATTTCTTGAAACTCTGCCAATATATCTGCAGAAACCCTGCAGTAAACCTGCATTGACAGGTCTTTATTATAAAATGCATAAATAAAACATTTTGATGCCACATAGAGGTTTAAAGTATTGAGGGTATGATTATATGATTATGGTTTAAGGTTTTTACATTAACTATCTTTAGAGTGAGGTCTGGGATAGGGAGGGTTAATAGGCACAGTGAAATGAGCAGAGAAAATGCCACTGCAGGTGTTTGCTTTAATGGGGTGTTGATGGAAAGCCAAGGGCACGTAAGTAGGGAAATGAGTGAAAGAGAGAAAGTGTTGAAGTGGTTAGTATAAAACACAGGTCTGTGACAATGTAAAGCTTTAATGCCTAGAATTGTTTTGGCTTTTCTTGTTTCAGAATGCTGCTTTGCTAACTATTGTATAAGGCCAATTACCTTCCTGCAAGGACAGGGCAACTAGAGTGGAGATTTCAGAAATAGGGTTATTGAATCACACATAGGAAGAAACACATTCCTTATATTAATTTCACAAATTTGGCAGGTAAAATGAATTTTTTCTCTAGCTTATCTTTGTCCGTTTTATAAACTTTATATATTAGGAAACCTATAACATATGCATATATAGTCGTATAGAGATTAATATAATGAACTCCTATTTATCCAGCCTCAAAAATGATCAATTCCCCCACCAACTTTCTGGCAGCAAATCCCAGACATTATATCATGTCAGTTGTTAATATTTCAGTATATATCTCTAAATAATAAATACTCTTTTGAAATATATTACAACCCCATTGTCATACCAAAAAGTGATATATCATATTTATCATATCATAAATAAATAATTTATTAATATAATAACACCCAGCTAATGTTCAGAAGTTTATCTCATTTTTAAAAGATGGTCCAACACCCAAAAAAATACATCCATACATTGCAATTGGTTAATGTGTCTCTGTAGTCTCAATCTATGGGATTGCTCTTTCTGATTTAGTTTCTTCCTGCCTTTTTTCTTTTTTGGTGGTTGTTTTAGCAAGTGGGCTGTTTGTAGACAGGGTAGATTTTGTTGATTACATCCTTGAGGTGTTATTTACATGTTGCTCTGATCTCTCTATCTTCTGTAAATTGTTGGTTAAGTTTGATATTTTTAGTAAGACTACTTCATAGATGTTATTGTTTACTTTCCCAAGAATGTCTAAAATGTTTCTTGTTTGTAGGTGTCCTGCTGGCAGTCACTGAGGCCTTTACCCAGATCTTCAGTGTTTTCATTGCTTCTTATTATCAAATATTTGGCTATCCTGATATGTAGTTCATTAAGTCAAGGAAGAAAGATTGCTTGACTCCACCCCTCTAGCTATCTGTTTTCCAAATAATGATTTGGTTCAATAGCATCTTCTAAGGAAGAAAAATGATATTTTAAAATTATATTTTTAGTATCATTTTAAACTCACAGATTAAACACATTTAATACATTCTGATCCATAGTGTTACTATCCTTACTGGTCGTACACAGGCCTTGGACTTGAACTGAAATACTGGCTCCTCCCTGGGTCTCTGGCCTGCTGGCCTACCCTATAGATTTTGAACTTGCCAGTTTCCATAATATAAGCCAATTCCTTAAAACCTCTTTCTCTCTCTCTCTCTCTCTCTCTGTCTTCCTCCCTTTCTTTCTCTCTCTCCTTATCTCCCGCTACACACACACACACACACACACACACACACACACACACACACACACCTTATTGGTTCTGTTTTTCTGGGGAACCTTGATTTATACACTTGTTAAACAAAATTTGTATTAATTCAGTGCATTTTTTTCTGGGTGTTTACTATGTTTAAGGCATTCCTTTAGGTGCTGGATATGCAACAGAGAAGAAAATAGGCAATATGCTTACTGATCTCATGGATTTTAAGTTGTACTGTTTTCGTCAGTTACTTCCTTAAAATGCTTTGTCACTTTTTTTCATTATTTATGCTAGTTTTGTTCAGTATTTTAGTTCTATATACTAGACATATAATTATTGCAATAATTATTTTGCAAAACACCTTGATATATGTTTAATTGACCCAACTTACTTGTTTACTATTTCTTTCTCCTGCCATTTTTCTTGGGTAGCTTTTCTTTTCCAGGAAGTACAATATCTGTGGATAGTAAATTTTAGTAGGGATCCGTGGGTAGTAACTTATTTGGCCTTTATTTAATCTGAAAATATCTTTATTTTATCCTCATTCTCTAAAGTTTTGCTATGTGTATAACTTTAGGTTAAGAATTTTTTCTTTCAAAATATTTAAGTTATATTTCCATTTTATTTCAAGTATTAAAATATAGTCAATTATATTTCTTTACTCCTGCTACTTTTAAGATTTTTTCTTTGTCTTCGTGTTGTACTATGAACTAAGTCCATATTTAGATTTAGATTTATACTGCTTGGGAATAATTTTTACATCCTGAATCTGAGGGTTCATGGCTTTCTTTCAGTTTGGAAAATCATCAGATTTACCGTTTGGAATATGGCCTCGACCTCATCCTCTTTTTTCCTTCTGCAACTCTGATTAGATCCATCCTATACCTCTCCCCTTTATCTCCTCTGTTTCCTAATGGATCTTTCGTATGTTCCATCTTTTTACCTCTCCATAACTGTATTCTTCAGACTTTCTTTGGCCCAAGTGGGCCAAAGCTTGAGGCAACGTTTATTTATTTTTGGGACAGAGAGAGACAGAGCATGAACGGGGGAGGGGCAGAGAGAGAGGGAGACACAGAATCGGAAACAGGCTCCAGGCTCTGAGCCATCAGCCCAGAGCCCGACGCGGGGCTCGAACTCCCGGACCGCGAGATCGTGACCTGGCTGAAGTCGGACGCTTAACCGACTGCGCCACCCAGGCGCCCCAGCTTGAGGCTTTTCAAATAACATATGTTGTAAGACAGCATTAGAAAATGGTGGGCTTGGGGTACATGGGTGGTTCAGTTGGTTAAGCATCCGACTTCAGCTCAGGTCATGATCTCAGGGCTCGTGAGTTTGAGCTCCGCATCAGGCTTTGTGCTGACAGCTTTGAGCCTGGAGCCTGCTTTGGATTCTGTGTGTGTGTGTGTGTGTGTGTGTGTGTGTGTGTGTGTGTGTGTCTACCCCTCCTCCACGTTCACACGCTCTCTCTCTCTCTCTCAATAATAAACATTAAAAAAATAGTTACCAAATTTTAGGGGAAGTATTCTTTCCTTCCTCCTAGCTCCAAGTTTGCATCCTGTCCTTTTTATGTGAGGTGGATTTATTTCTAGCTCAGCCTATTTCTATTTTTATAACTATTTCCATATCTTCTGTGTGTGTGTGTGTGTTTGACTTGTTAGATTTCCAACCTTTTACTACTGTACAAAAGTTCTAGTGAGGTTTGACAATAAGATCTAAGTGTTAGACCCCAGCGAATTACATGTATATCCCCTCAGGTTCTTACATTCTACATAGAAAACTACTACATTGGAGAATTCAGAGTCAGTAACGAATTTTAAATAAGAAAATCTCTTGACTCTACTGTCTTAATAAATTATGTACAATATAAAACTCTGACAGCGATTAAATTAAAATAGCATGAAGTAAACCATACAGATAAGCATCTTACTTCCCCAGTGGATCATCATCAAAACCCATTTAGATGTGCACACTTTACTTTACACAATGGAATTTCAAAAACAATTTTGAAGTAAAGGAAATTCCAATGATAAATAGGTGTTTCAATGAGGTCATTCTGGGTGAGGCAAAGAGGAGGTTGGATTAGAGCAGGAGTTCTCAACCTTGGTTGTCTATTAGGATTACATTGATAGCTTTAATATAATTTTGATACTTCAAACATTTAATTTAATTATCTGGATTGGGACCTGGGCATCAGAATTGTTTTCTAAAACAATTCCCCTCACATAATGCTATTTTCAAACCAGCGTTCAGAACGATAGAGCTAAAGCAATATAAATGGAGAGAAGGATCTAAACTTAAGAGATAATTGTAAGACAGAATTGTATGACCTGATGACCATGGGGTAGTGAACAACAAAAGTTCACCCTGGCAATTCTAGATTGCATGACTGAACACACGCTATATTTGTGTTGCTATGAGTTAGGCCAAGTGCTAGCCATGTGTTAATTAATTTAATTTCCATAGTTGTGGCAGAGCTGTTTACCTGTTTACTAAACTCGTTTCTCTTTTCTTCTGTACGTAGAGTTGGACTACGTTCCCAAGGATTTTTTTTGTAATTAGGTCATGGGGCTGAGTTTTGTTCGCCTAAAGGAATATGTGTGGAGTGATACGTACCATTGCAAGTACGACCCATTTAAAACAAACAAAAAAAATACCTGCTTTCTCTTTTATTTTTTGTCTGCCAATTGAGGCTGATGCCCACATTGTGTTATGTGTGGCATCTTTTCCTTTTCTCCTGAGTCCCTGAGTGAATATACGTATAGAGAAGTGTGAGCATCACAACTTTTATTTCTCCATCATTGAAGTTGAAAGGAGAGATAAAATATTGTTGCATCAAGCCCCCCAAATTTTTGGGCTTATCTGTTAAAGCAGCTAGTGTTACCTTAATAATTCTACTAGATAAGTATTATTATTAGCCATATTGTACAGATTTATATAGCAGGATGAGTAGGGTTTGTGGAAAGATTTTTAAGATGCTTATATTGCATTCAAGTAGAGATACTTACAAATACAGTTCTGAAACTCAGGCTGGTGGTCAATGTGATAAATACATTTGTGAGTCATCAGCATACAGGTGATTGTTGAAGCCATGGAATCAATCCCTGGAGGATACAATGCAGAGAATAAAGGAAGTAGACTAATGATAGAGTTTTAGTACTAACAATATTTAAAAAGAGAATCTAGTGTGGGAGACTAAGAAAAGAAGTCAGAGAGGTTAGAAAAAATGGGATGAAGTATTGTCAAGAAAATCAAGAGAAGAGATATCTTTAAAATGGAAGGCTTATCAGTAGTGACAAAAGATCCAGAGTTCAATGAGCTAAAAACCAAAGAAAAGGCCACTTATCCAATTAGGTTGTGAATGCTGACCTTTAAGAAAGCCCTCTCAGGAGGTTGCCATGATTGGAAGTCAGATTGAAATGGTTTGACATGTGACTGAGAAGTGAAAACTGGTGGGCAGTACATGTACATTACCTTTTCAAGGTATTTGGCAATAAGGGAAAAAGGTGTTGTGTAGGATAAGCATTTTGAACCCTGGATCAGTTGAATACTAGAAGAAATGAGATTTGGGACAGCAGGGAATGCATGAGATCAGTTACTTTCCTATGTGAAATTTCTGCTGTGAGAGGAAAATAAATGAATCATCATTATTATTTACCTCAATAATAGTAATAAGTTATTAAATGTAAATGGAACTATGTTTGAAAAAGTTAGCACTTTGAAGACAGGATAATTTAAAGTTATTTTGTCAAGTGAGACAGGTAGAGTAAAACAAAGGGACGCTCTAAGAATCAAGTTTAGGAATTAAAAAAATAAGTACGGAGAGCATCATGCTGTTGGAAAATGGGAAACAACTACATATGTTCCAGAACAGGAAAGAAATGAACCTGGAGATTGATCAGACACGATGATGAGTTGCTAACATAGTAATGATATCCTACAAATACGATTCATATTTAATGAACAGGGAGGGAAATCCATGTTCCTTTTTGTATTTAATTCTTCTCAGGCAGGAATCCTGTATTCACACTGAGGTCCCATGAATTAAGAGTACTGCACAGAAGCTCAAGAGGTCTGCAAGGAATTATATACCAGGGAAACTGTTCACATATGAAAGTTGAAAGGGAATGGATATGTTTAACATAAAACACAGAGTTCTGAGGAATGACTTCAACATTTAGATAAAGTTCTGCAATTAAATTAAATGTGATAGCGAAAAAAAAGAATAACCTTTCTCACAAAAGCACTGTGTTAGGGGTTGGATAGGATGCAAGGGAAATGTTTTAGAGGGGCCGTTGTGGTAACATGGAGTCTCATGGGTCTGAATGGATGCGCCGCCATGAAAGCCATCCTGAAAATGGGAGGGAGGGGCATGCATGTCAAAATGTGAGCTGCAGGCCGAGTTGTCTCAAGACATGGGCAAGAGCTAGGCATGTATTCTAGGTCTAGAAGGATGGGGTATTCAGTGGTCAGAGAGATGGGGCTCCATTTTATGGAGGAGAGTGGGCACAGCAAAAATCAAAAGGTTGGGTCAAGATACCAAACTACAAAATTTGCAGGTATCCAGGCTAGAAGAGGACTGACTTTGAGCTGAATGAAGTGGTACCTGCAGAGCATCTTCCCAACTTCTGGGAAGGACACTAGCCTGTGTTCCAGTGATTGTGTATTCTTGTAAAGTCCACAAAAGCAAGACTGTTTTGGAATTTTGTTGTTAAAATGACTGTCCCTTCCCAAATTATGTGTGTTGACTCTCACTGTCTCTACTTGGCATTAAGTTTAAGGCACAAATATCAAGAAAAAGAATTGTCCCTTTGCCTCAGAATAAGGGTTTCTATATTTCCTTTGTTGGTAGTAATCAGAGAGCAAACTTAGCCAGAAAACTATAAGTGGCTGGGAGGAGAAGCAGCTAAGTAGGTCATTTTCCAGGCAGGAGTATAGATAAAATTATGTGGTAGGAAGAGACCAAGTCAAGACCATCTTCATACAGGTGTATGTGTGTAGTATAGATTATTTGGTGTTGTAGATGTCATCTTCTTGAAATTACCTATTATCTTCTGCTTTTTTTTTCTTTTGAGTTGTTTCTCTTTTCCTTTTTTTTTTTTTTTAAGTTTATTTATTTTGAGAGAGAAAGCAAGAGAGCATGAGCTGGGGAAGGGCAGAGAGAGAACAAGAGAGAGAATTCCAAACAGGCTCTGCCCTGTCAGCACAGAGCCTGACGTAGGGCTCGATCCCAACAAACTATGAGATCATGACCTGAGCTGAAATAAAGAGTCAGATGCTTATTGGACTGAGTCACGCAGGCATCCCTCTTTTTCTTTTTCTTTTTTTTTTTTAATGTTTTTAATGTTTATTTATTTTTGAGGAGAGAGAGAGAGACAGAGCTCAAGAGGGGAAGGGCCAGAGAGAGAGGGAGACACAGAATCTGAAGCAGGCTCCAGGTTCCAAGCTGTCAGCACAGAGCCCAATGTGGGGCTTAAACTCACAAACTGTGAGATCATGACCTGACCTGAAGTTGGACGCTTAACCATCGGAGCCATCCAGGTGCCCCTCTTTTTTTTTTTTTAAACTAAGGTTTTGTTTGCTTTTTTTTTTTTTAAAGATTTTTTAAAAATGTTTTTTTATTTATTTTTGAGAGAGGGAGTGAGAACAAGCCAAGGAGGAGCAGAGAGAGAGGGAGAGAGAAATTCCAAGCAGGCTCCATGCTCTCAGTGCATGATGTGGGACTCTAACTCATGAACTTGAGATCATGACCTGAGCCAAAACCAAGAGTCAGACTCAACTGACTGAGTCATCCAGGAGTCCCTCTCTTTTTCTTTTTAAATGTATGTATTTTTATATGCTGTTTGGTACTGGGGATATGAACTCAGAATTATACCTGCCTTCCTAGATTAGGAGTTCCTTGAGGAGTTCCTTGAGGTTTATTTCTTATGCAGAGTCTACTTACACTGAAGAGAGCCAGTGCACAATTAATGAAATTGCTATGCTTTCTATTAGTTCCCTACTAAATTGGGAATAGGGACAGGCAATGACAGATTTCCTTGAGGAGCTGAGACACAGGTATGCAGAAATGTGAAATTTGAAATAATCTGAACACATTTGGTAAAACCTCTGTATATCCTTAGCCCACAGTACTTACATTTTAAATTCAGTTCTAACCTCATTGAAATAACTTTGACTGTATCCTGTTTTTATAGCAGAAATTACCAAGATTGAAAATTTTTAAAAACTGATTTAGATCACCCAAATCAATATTCTGAAATTCTCAGGATGTGGGAAAAATTATTTGAAGATATTTATGTGATTTTAATATATAGCTTTAGGTTTCATTCAGTCATTCATCCAACAGATATATTTAAGAATTGAATAAGTGCTCAGTTATGTACCAAGGTTTAGGATTATATTGATAAACAAGGGTATGATCTGTACTCTGTTGAAGCTTCAGTCAGGTATGGGTTAATCAAAATGCTCATGTTGTTTGAAATGATACATAAGATGGAAGTTAATGTTCCTGGGTGCAATATAATGATGGAATCTGATATAGATTTATGTGTATTGAAGGGAGGATAAGATGGCCAGGGGAGGCTTCTTAGAGGAAGTGATCCCAGAGCCAAGGTCCAAGCATGGCTAAGAGATCCTGGTGGAAGGAGATGAAAGGACAGGTGAAAAAATGTTTCATGGAAAGAAAACACAATTGTCAAAAATCCTGTTGTCCAAACCAGAAAACATAGGTAGAAAATTAGAGTGGCTGCAGTGAGAACAAAGGAAAGCTTGATGCATGGTGAGGATGGAGGTGGAGAAAGAGGCCAAACTATGCATGACATTAAAATCATGACAGGAATTTGGCTTTTTCTTAAGAACAATGAAAAACCATTAAAATATTTATATAGGGCATAATGTAATCAGATGTGGGTTTTTGCAAAATTCTTGCTGGCTCTATTGTATGGAAAAGATCACAGGAGCTAGCATGCATGGAGGAAGAATAGTGGGAAGCTACTGCAAATGTTCTGGTAGGAGAGATGGCAGCTTGCACATGGTGGTGTCAATGGAGACAGAAAGAAGTGGGTAAATTTATGGGACATTTAGCGATAAAATAGACATTATTTTGTAATGGATTACATATAAATAGGGGGAGGGAGAAGGTGGTGTCAAGTTGACTTCTAGGATGATAGCCTGTACCTGTACAAAAGGCTGATTGATGAAAACATTCAATGAAGTTGGAACCACTGGTAAAAGACTGGGTTTGGTGGGAAAGATGACAAGTATGATAATGGACTTGTTGGGTGTGGAGGTGCCTCTGACATAACCAAGTAATATATCAAGTAGGTAGTGAGATATATGAGTCTGGAGCTCAAAGGGTAGGTTGATCCTAGAGATGTGAATTTGTCTCAGGATATTTAGTTTTGAATGAGACTCCCTTAGAAGAACATGTAGGAGCAAGCCTTAAGAACTCTAAATTTTAATGATGGTTAGAAAAGCATGCATTTGCAGAGGAAATATGAGATGTAGGGAGAAAATGCCAGGTGAATGTTTTTCTTGGAAGCCAAGCAAAGGCAGCATTTGTAGAATGAGGTAATAGCCAACATTGTCAAATGCTGTTAAGAGGTCTGGGAATATGAGCAATAGAAACCTTAATTGATTTCAGTAATGTGGAGATCATTGGTGACTCAAGAGAAAACTGTTTTAGTTAAGTGGCTATTCAGGAGGGACTGAATGGGGAAGTGAGTGGAAGTTAAAAAAAAAGTGGAGTCATCTCTTTGAAGATACTTGGCTATGTAGGGAAGGGAGAAGTAAGGCAGCAGAATAGATATGATAGATGCAGTGGAACTTTTGTGTGTGACTGTCTGTGGAAGTCTCTTGTATAATTAATGGTTCAGAAATGTGTGCTTTTTAGGTAGGACTTGAATAATAATTTTGGTATTTAAATAATAATAGAAATTTACAGTCATAGTGTAATTTGCTCAATGATATATTGCTGGTAATAGCTATTATTTATTTATGTCTTTGTCTTTCCGTTAGAATATTCTTTTACCATGAGAATTACAGTCTACTTAACAGTGGGGCCGTGGGTTTATGAGACCATTTCAAGTACACAGAGGGCAGTGAACAGCAAGGGCTGCCTCTTTCTGGATGTTGCCTTGCATTGCAATAAGGAAATAATGTGTAATGAGATTGACTGGGTTTGTACTGTCCTGAAATGGACAGTGGTGGAGCAGGCACACACATAAGAGAAATAAATGCAAAAAAACCCATAAAATGCAGGGGAGATGTCTGGAGAAGAATGCTCTTCCTTTATACTCTGAGATGGTAGGGAAAATATGGCACTAGATATTTGAGGATTACTCTGGAAGTGCCTTCGTGCCCTTGTACATTTGAGGTATGAAATACCATACACATTTTATTTATCATGATGGCTAATGAGTACTACAGGATTTACTGAGAGAGGTTCAAGTGTTCAACTCATGACAGATGTTTTTTTCATATGGTATTATGTACACATTACTGGTATCATCAAAAAATTAAAATTTATAGTTTAAATTGAAAATATCTAATTTTTTTTTGGCATTTATTCATTTTTTGAGAGACAGACACAGAGCATAAGTGGGGAAGGGGCAGAGAGAGAGGGAGACACAGAATCTGAAGCAGGCTCCCGGCTCTGAGCTGACAGCACAAAGCCTGACACGGGCTTGAACTCTCAGACCGTGAGATCATGACCTTAGCTGAAGTGGGACGCTTAACTGACTGAGCCACCCAGGCGCCCCAAAATTGAAAATATCTAAATCATGCCTGTGAAAGGCAGTGGAAGCATGGTCAAGACCACAGACATTGGAATGAGACTTCTTGAGTTTACCATGAGCAGTTCACTTGGGCATATATTTTCCATTTTTAAGTCTCAATCTCCTTATCTGTCATAAGAGGGATATTAATGATAGTAAATAGTAGTACCTTCCTTGTAGGGTAGTTGAGAGAATTAAATCAGGCTATACTTTTGAAGCGGGAAGCACTGGTTCATATTAGCCATTCTTATGAGTGCTTTTGAGTCTCTTTGCCTCAAAAATTCGGCTTCTCAAACTGCTACAACTGGGGGTAGGTGGCAGTATGCCAGAGTGTACTAGAAGCCACAGATGAATGTAGGATGTCTTCCTGAAGTGTATGTTTTGTTGATATTTACTACATTTTTATATTTTAACATAGAGTTTAAAAACACCCTTTTGAATTTTTTAGATAAGGAGAAGCCTTCAAAGAAATAGGCTGTCCTTGGAGGGTGGGGCGGAGGCTCAGACTACTGCTCCGGAGTCAGGGAATATGCGTCCATTCATTTCTGCAGCCTATGGTTCCTCGGTGGCCAGAGCCGTAGCTGCAGTTGTAAGGTGCAGAAGCAAAGGCACTGCTTGTTTAACCACTGATTTCAGTAGATTAAAAATCAAGAGGATTACATGGATTTGTCTGTGCAAATCCTAAAATGATTTTCTGGATTTGGGAAGAACCTTGACATGTTTTAACTTAGCACTTCAACTGAGAAATGTTCCCAGCATCTTGCTGTTTTAAGTAAGCGAAAACACTGTCAACTCAGATTACTTCTGAAAATGGCAAACTAAGATGTTTTCAGAGACACTGAAATATAATATGCTTTGCATTTCTTTTGGTAAATAGCTTGATTTCCTTATTTACTATGAATAAAAGAGTTTGGCAAATTTTCAATTCCGAAATACATAATTCTTAGAGAATATACTATATGTTTTTTCCCAGTTTTATAGATTTGCCAAAACCTAGATATATGCTTCCATATTAACATTTGGGTGTTATTTTAAAAAAGAGACTGGATTTGATTAAAACATAGGCAGAAAGACAAATAGGTATATACCAACATAGAGCAGATTTGGTATCATCTTTTCATGTGTAGCTTCTATATGGAGCATTTCAAGTTTAACTTTCTTATTCTTTTGAGAGGAAATTGGGGAGCATAAATTGGAGTGGTTGTGATATTTGTCTCTGGGGTTTTACACATTCCTTTCTCTTGTTTGCGAGAATCCCTTTCTTTATCTTACAGGCTAATTCAAAGCCTACTTTGGATATTGCTTCCCTCAATGAAGCCTCTAGACCATCCACCCACCAGAATTGATTACATCTTCACTTGTGCAACATTCTGCATTCACTAAAATGCAGAGCAATGATTTCCTTACACGTCTGTATTTCCCCTGACTTGAACTCCTTTGTTCAGATTTCAATCTTCTTTATTTTATGGATTCAGGGACAGGCATGTAGGAAGTCCTCAGTATCTATCTATTAATTGAAATTGACTGAAGGAAGGGTTGCTAACCACTTAGCAGGTGGAATTGAGAGTATAACAGATGTGCACAGAGGTCTTCTAGAGGTATCAGAAGAACCAGTCATTGATGGGTTGTCTCACAGTAGTATCCCTGAAGCAAAAATAGGACCTCAGATGGTAGAAAAGTCCAGAGTTCTGCCAGACATATCTGGTCCTTCTCTAAAACTATGTAGGGAATGGATTGGTGTCTGGGAGTATAAGTGGGGCACCGTGGGGACGAATTCAGTCTGCTATCATCATCCTTCAAGTTATGAATCTATGATATGACAAGTAATTACATGTTTATTGCTCAAGTAATTTATTAATCAAGTAATCGATAAGCCTCACAAGCTATGAATCTGTAATATGACAATTAATTATGTATTAATTAATCTAGTGATTTTCACTCAGGTCTGTGGTAGTTGCTTTGAGTAGATTAGGGATACAGAAGAATGATCAGGTCTGTTCTCTGGTATGTAATAGCTTATATTTAGTGAGGGACAGGCAAAGCTGATGTCTGTGGAATAATAGGAGACAATAAAAGCCAGTATAACAGGATGAGGAATGGGATATATCCTTTTGTTGGAAATTAATCAATGCTCAGAGCTGAGGACATCAGGTGATGACTATGGTCATTTCTAAAGGAGTTTCTAGACAAGTTTTCATAAGATTTCAAAAGATGCAGCCAAACTGGACAGTCAGCTCTATTCACATCTTTCACTTGGAGCTCCAGGAGAAGTCTAGAGATTCCCCTGACGGGAGACTCGTGGCTGAAATTCCACAACACTGGAGATGTTTGTGATCCCCTCATCTAGGGGACAGAATCCAACTGGGGGAGAGAACCATCAATAAATGCCAGGGGGCAAGAGAGTCCCTCTGAGAGATTGGGGAGCGTTTTCCAGAAGTGCATTGTGGCATACAAAAGTTCCCCCAATGTTTGCTGAATTGCAGTAAGAATATTTTACTCACTGGAACTGGCTGGCTTTATACCCTACTGAACTGAACAGTTTGGGGCAGGGACAAATAGGAGAGAAATGACAGATGGAAAAGGCCATGAAATCCGTGATATTGTTGGGAGAAGGGAACATGATGCATTTTCTGGGAAAACCTGGCATTATCCCCTTTCGTTTGTGGGGGAGAGTAGCTGGTCAGGCCTTAAGACACCTGAAGTCAGGACCTGGCTGGAGCTTCCCCTTGCTGCCAGGCAGGAAGGGGCTGTGTTTCCTGAGCCGGCACACCATACTCAAAAAATCTGAATGGATTTAGATGGTATGGCATGTTTTTATCATAATCTGTGAAGATACTCTGTAATTTCGGTTATCATTTTGTGTTTGACACAAGTTAGTTGAAGAGGGAGTTCTTTATTTTATTTTCAGATTATATGAGCTTTTTATTTTTATTCCTAATTTTATTGTATTATGACCAGCGAATTTGTCTGGACTATTTCTGCTTTCTAGAATTCATGGAGTATTGTGTGTGTGTGTGTGTGTGTGTGTGTGTGTGTGTGTGTGTGTGTGGCCTAATAATTTTTGTGACATTTTCTTGGATCCTTGAAAGAAAGCATCGTCTCTGTTTCCATGGTAGGGTTTTTAAAGTATGTCATTAGAGGTACTTTATTATTTATATTATTTAGATTGTCTGGGTCTGTATTTTCTACCCCTAATTGCTTCTGTTTCTCCTTTCAATATTTGCTAGTTTCATTTGTTAATATTGATACTGTGTTTTATAATGTATAGATAGTTCTGTTACAGTTTTACTGACAACTGTATCCTTTATCATTTTAAAGCTTTCTTCTTTTTTCATCTTACATGTCTCGTCTTTCGGTCAATCAGTGTGATATTAATATCATGATTTTGGACTTCTCTTTGTAGTAAGAAAGTAATTTAATTTGTTTATCAATTTCAAATTTTCTAAATGGTTTAGGTTCAACTTACATTTATAGTATATATTTGGTTTTGCTTTGTAATTAAATATAGAAGTCTTTTCCTTTTAATAGATAAATATAATTCCTTTATTCCTGCTGCAATAAAAATATGTTTGGTCTTCGTTTTGTCATATTATTTTATTTTATGCTTTATTTCTGATAGCTTTTAAAAATATTTCATGGCCTGCCCTGCTTTCTCTGCTTTATGTTTGTGTTCCTTCTGGTAATTAGTAAAGTTTATATTTTTGTTGTGGTTGTTTCCAATAAAACTGTAATTTTATATGATAACCTTAATTCTTTCTTTACACAATATTTATTAATTTTATATGATTAATGATGAAATGAGTATGATTTTCTTCTTTCCTTTTTTGCCTCCTCTCTATGTTCTCATTTTAGTTAACTATGTGATGTTTCCTAGTATTTACTTTTTTTCTTTTTACATCCAATAAGCTTCTTCCTCTATTATTGGTTTTTCCAGATTTCCCCTATTTTTGACCTTCAACTATTAAAAGCGAGAACGCCCACATCCTTACATTACTTGCTATCCTTATTAAACCTTTCCTGCTAACATTTTGCTTATACACTATTGAGAGTTGGAACATCCTCTTCCATCAACAAAACCTCCATCTTGTTTGTCTCAGTCCTTCTATTACACACATGTAATATTTGCAGGTACTTCTTCTGTCACTTTGTCTCCAGTCAGAGCTTTGGTGAGAGCTTCTAGGAGATTCATCCAGAAGGCTTAGGGGAACGATATTCTTCATGTCCTTGCTGTTCTTAGTATCTTTTCAAACTTGATTTTTATCTTTTGATAAAAAGATTGAACTACCAAAGAGGAAACATGAATGATGCATTCAGTAGACGGGTTTTTTTTTCTTCTTCCTTTGTTCCTGGCCTTCCCTGCCTCTTGCTATCGGTCTGGTTGTGTAAGTGCGGGGCTCTCAGAAGCCTTATTTCTGCAAAGTGACTGTATATCCTTTGACCACAGCTGAGTGGTCCAGAGTAGGTGCTACACCCAAATGCAGCCAATCGGACTCCCAGATATAGAGACTTGTGGGAGGGGAGCTAGAGATGGAGATGGAGATGACTGACAGAAGGAGAGAGCTAGAGAGAATGAGAGAGAGTGCGTGAGAGCCATCTTTCTCTGGGTGGCTGGACTTCTAAATAAGGTTGTTGATGGTCAGGTTGGTAGCCACTACATGGGGAAAACAGAGAGAAATAAATAGGAGGAAACACAGAGAGATGCACAGCTAAATGAGGCTGAAGACCTTCTTTACAGATTCTAGTTTATCCTTCCAGTTTGTTCTTCAGGCCTGGCTGCTTGTTCCTATGAGACATGTTTATAACCTTACAGCACATTCACCTATTTTACGTAAATAGGTTTCTGCTATGAAACTATACTAAATAAACCAACCCATACCCTCTATGCTCTCATAAGTCTACCCAGCTAAAAAAGAGTGAGGAAAATCAGATTAGATTATCCTTTCTTGCCCCTCAGAGTTCTTTCAACTGTAGGGTCACCATGTGAAGTCAAGCACAGACCCTTTATTATCTAGCTCAACTACCACATTAGATCTGGTTTAAGGACCAGGCCCTTATTGGCTGGTCAATATGATACAATAATGCAAAATTAAAAGCAACTGAAAGCTTTAGTCATTTGGACTTCCAGTGGCTCAGAGTCACCCCTGTGAGCTATAGGCAGGTACATTTGGATTCACACAGCTTGCTGATCTTTCCTTAAAATGCTGTTGTGGTTATCTATGCTTGTAACTCAGCCATTGGCCTGTCTTCTTAAAAGCAGTCTGATCAAAAAGCACACTTCACCAAATAGGGCTATTTTAGAAGCACTCACAGTCTGAAATCCAAGGTTCACCAGCAGGGCTAAAGTATCCCTAGACAATTGAATATTCTTTTGGTAATTTGAAGAGCAACCTGAACTTCTTCAACTTCCCCTAAGCTGTTGGGGGGGGTGGGGAGGAGCTATAGCTCTAGGAAGAAGCCTCGTGTCAGGCACCTTGAGAACGTGTAGGCCAGCTCAAGATACATACAAAAATATAAAGTTTAATTAGTGTTTAGCTTAGAACGTGGTTGAAAACTTCATTTTAAAAGTCTTTTTACTTCTTTTCCATTATCAAATCAAGGGGTATTTTACTATAAACACTTAGAAAATAAAGGAAAATGGGATGAGGAATAAAAGTCAATTCAGAGTCTTACCACCAAAGAAAAACACTGCTAATTCTACCATTTTGGTATTGTTTTCTTTCCGGGCTTTGTGTTTCATTTCTCAACATCTGTGTTCTCTCATTTACTTGATGTAATGCTGTATATTTACAATTCTGTATCTTTTTTATCTATGGGTTTTCTATACTATTGTAAAGTCAATGTAAATGTTTTCAAAGGATTCATAATATTCCATGAGACGGATATTGCATAGTTTATTGACCATTGTTTGGGGATATTAATGTTTCGAAGTTTTGGCCATTTTAGTGTTGCAATAAATATTTTTTGCATAAAACTTTTTGTATGTGTAGAATATTTTTGCAGGTTATATCCTCAGACATTTTTGCTCCGATTTGGGATGTTTTCATTCTGGCAGCAAAGTGAGTCTACCACCTTGGCCCAGCTTCACTAGTTACAGGTCTCTGAAGTGGTGGGAGCCCATGGCGGGTCTGGGAACGCTGAACGTGAACTGCAAATTCAAATAAATCTGAAATCCAGGTTGATCACTTTGTTTTCACCTCACTGCATCCCAAAGATGAGAACTGGCTGAGAATGCGCCCGGATTTGGTTCTGCCAGCTGGCAAGGCATCCCTGAATAATGGGAGATTATTAGAATCCTGCCCTTTTCCAGAGAGCTTTTATCCACATTCATTTCTGTGTTGTGCCAATTACAGATGGCACAGTGGTTTTCTTTGTATGCATCCTGGCGGCCCCTGTCCACGTAGATTTGGGAGGAGACTCTATGTGCACATCACTTTGGCTTTCTGTAACAAGGCACGACAGCAGGATTTCGGGTCTATCATCCTAAATTCAGAAGTAGCTATATGCCTGAAGAGATTATCCGTGGACTGTTGAATGCCTTGGCGTCTTTATGCATGACATGTCTCCTAGAGAGGACTCTAGTCATCACACTGAGTATACAGCAGAGATCATTCGCTCCTTGAAGTTTTTTTAATTTTTTTTTTCCAGTGCTGACATTCTATCCATCCATACTGGAGGCAAAGTGGGACACAGCAATAAAACAGAATTTACCACAAGGTGGAGTAGATTGGGCCCCATTCACTTGTATTTAGCTATTAAAATATCTGATAGTATTTTAATGTAAGCTTCCTTCTCTGACTGCTGGACAGCTCGGCCCCCATGGTCAGTACTGTAATGAATCTTCAGCACACAAATTACCAGCCGCCACTCTGCTTACTCAGGGAGCTAGGTGTCTCTACCTATCCGACTGCTGAGCTTCTGGGACAGGATTTTTCCTTGCATCACTAGTTAGGCATTCTAGACATTTGTTTTCTCCTATGGGTTTGATAAAAGCAAAAGTAACAGCCCAGCTACCTCTCCTTTAGACAAAATATTTGTTAATTGTAGCCAGGAGATACTTGTGGTGGTGGGGGGTTGTGAGTGTCAGCTGCAGATAAGGGCTCTGAAGCTGGGCTGCCTGTGTGCGGCTTCACGGGTGCTCCGTACCTTTTGTGGCTGCACAGTCTGATCGAGGTCAGCAAGGGACAACAAACCAGGAAAGGGAATCAGAGGGCCTCTCGGTGAGATGACCTCGTGGGTCTAGTCCTTGCTTTGGGCGCCTTTGTGTGGCTCTACTTAATTCTTTTGTGCAGAACTGGGGAATTGCCCTTCCTCTGCTAGCAATCTGAACACTTACAGTGTTAACAACTGAAGGGGATCACCGGAGCCTGGGTAGTGGGTAAACCACTTTGCACCTTCTGGTTTTTGTCATCAGGGGCCTGGGGAACGTACTCAGTTGGTCAGGTGGTATGTGGGGGCTGAAAATCCACGTAAGAAGAAATTGTCTTCATCTCAGACAGCACCTCTGCCTCTGTCCCTGGGCTTGGGATACAGAATTTTTCTCTGCTGATGCTCAGAAGAGAAATGCTAACATGTTTCCGTGGTGTATGTGTGCTGTGTAATAAATGAAGAATTGTAGCATATTGGTGATCAGTAAATGTTCGCTTCCTTTCTTGCCAGAGGGGAGCTTATAGTATTTCTAACTTCTAAGTTTCTAAAATTTTTGGAATTTTAGAGTGAGAAGACACCATAGAGGTCCTTTAATCCAACCACCATAATTTATAGATCAAGAAAGAGATGCAGAGTAGTTTTAGGGATTTTTCCCAAAGTAGTAGAGGTTTTGTTGACACAACCACGTTTATAATCTAGGTGTTCAGACCCCAGCCAGATGACCCTTTCATTACACAATGCCTATTTTTAATTTAAGAAGCAAGAAGAAACTTATTTCTGTACTTATCTTTTTCTTTTTTAGAACAAAAATACTTTGCTGGGGCAGGAGAAGGAGTAACACAAAAGTATTCATTATTATTATTATTAGTGTTACTATTTAGCATACTACTTTATGCATTTTTTAAAGTTTATTTATTTTGAGAGAGAGAGAGAGCATGCATGAGCACGTGCACATTTGTTCATGGGAGCACTGTCAGCATAGAGCCTAACACAGGCCTTGATCCCACAAGCAATGAGATCATGACCTGAGATGAAATCAAGAGTAGGACGTTTAACCAACTAAGCCACCCAGGCTCCCTTAAAGTATTTTTGAAATATGCATAAGGTAGGGGGGTGCGGGCCTGGGTGGCTCAGTTGGTTAAGCATCCGACTCTTGATTTTGGCTCAGGTCATGATCCCAGGGTTGTGGGATTGAGCCCTGTGTCAGGCTCATACTGAGTGTGGAGGCTGCTTAAAATTCTCTCTCTCCCTCTTTCTCTCTATGCTCCTATCGCACTCTTGCTCTCTCTCTCAAAAGGAAGGAAGGAAGGAAGGAAGGAAGGAAGGAAGGAAGGAAGGAAGGAAGAAAGAAGATAATAAAATAAGAAAATACTTCATTGAAGTATTACTAGCATTCAGATTCAGAAAGCTTTACATAATGAGTTTCATGATAAGAATTTACCTGTAAAATCATCGGCATAATCTATGCAATAAACACATCCATCACCTCCCAAAGTTTCCTCCCACCCTGTTTTCCTTTTCTTTCCTTCCTTCTTTCTTTTCTTTTCTTTCTTTCTTTCTTTCTTTCTTTCTTTCTTTCTTTCTTTCTTTCTCTTCCCCTCCCCTCTCCTTCCCTCCCCCTCTCCTATCCCCTTCTCTTCCCATCCCTTCCTCTCCCCTTCCCTTCCCATCCCTTCTCCTCTCTTCCCTTGATAATAATAACGTAAGATCTGCCATCTTGGAACATTTTTAAGTATACAATACAGTATTGTTAACTCTAGGCATTATGCTGTATAGTAGACCTCTATAAGAGTTATTTGTCTTGGGGCGCCTGGGTGGCGCAGTCGGTTAAGCGTCCGACTTCAGCCAGGTCACGATCTCACGGTCCGGGAGTTCGAGCCCGGCGTCAGGCTCTGGGCTGACGGCTCAGAGCCTGGAGCCTGTTTCCGATTCTGTGTCTCCCTCTCTCTCTGCCCCTCCCCCGTTCATGCTCTGTCTCTCTCTGTCCCAAAAATAAATAAACGTTGAAAAAAAAATTAAAAAAAAAAAAGAGTTATTTGTCTTGTGTAACTGAAACTTTATACCATTTGACCAATACCACGTGGCTCTCCCCTTACCTGGGTCCCTGGAATCCACCATTCTATTCTCTGCTTCTGAATTGGGCATTTAGTTTCCTCATGTAAGTGGGATCATGTAGTATTTGTCCTTCAGTGTCTGGCTTATTTCACTTAGCATAGTGTCCTCCAGGTTCATCCATGTTGTTACAAATGGCAAGATTTTATTATTTAAGGCTAATACTCCACTGTATGTATAGTACATTTTAAAATTTTTATTTATTTGTTTTTGAAATAAATTTTTTTTTAAATTATTATTTTTTTTTTTAGTGTTTATTTGTTTTTGAGACAGAGACAGAGCATGAGCTGGGAGGAAGAGAGACAGAGGGAGACACAGAATCTGAAGCAGGCTCCTGGCTGTGAGCTGTCAGCACAGAGCCCGACGTGGGGCTCGAACTCCCAGACTGTGAGATCATGACCTGAGCAGAAGTCGGTCGCTCAACCAACTGAGCCACCCAGGCGCCCCTTATTTTATTTTTTTAATAAAAATTTATATTTATTTATTTATTTATTTATTTATTTATTTATTTATTTATAAAGAGCATGGGAGGGGCAGAGAGAGAGGGAGAAAGAAAATCCCAAGCAGACTCCTTACCAAAAGTACAGAGCCCAATATGGGTCTTGAACCCACAAACTGAGATCATGGCATGAGCAAAACCAAGAGTAGACATTTAACTGACTGAGCCACCCAGGTACCCCAATAGTATATTTTTAATCCATTCATCTTTCAGCAGACATTCAGGTTGCTTTCATGCCTTGGCCATCATGAATAATGCTGCCGTGAGCATGGGAATGCGGTACTCTGGGATCCTGTTTTCAATTTCTTTGAATATATACATATCCAGATGAGATTTCTGGATTATACGGTAGTTCTCTTTTGTATTTTTTGAGGAACCTCCATACTGCCTTCCATAGTGACTGCACTGATGTACATTCTCACCAGTGGTGTATGAGAGTTCCCTTTTCTCCACATCCTCAACAATGCTTCTTTTGATTTGTTTTTATGATCATAGCCATCTTAACAGGTATTAAGTGATATCTCATTATGGTTTTGATCTGCATTTCCCTGATGACTGGTGATATTGAGCACATTTCCATATACCTGTTGACCATCTGTAAGTCTTCATTAAAGAAATGTCTATTCTACCCCTTTGAACTTTAAAAAATTGGTTTATTTGCTTGTTTGCTATTGAGTTGTAGGAGTTCCTTATACATTTTGGATACCCTTTATCAGATACATGGCTTACAGATATTTTCTCCTATTCCATAGGTTCTCTATTCACTTTGTTGGCCGTTTCCTTTGCTGTGTGGAAGTTTGTTTTTGTTTTTGTTTTTGTTTTTGTTTTGTTTTGTTTTTTAATACAATTCCACTTGCCTGTTTTTTTATTTTGTTTCCTGGGTTTTGGTGTCATCTGTAAGAATTCATTGCCAAGGCCAATGCCAAGGATTTTTTTTCCCTTTGCATCTCTTAGGAATTTTATGGTTTTGAGTCTTATGTTTAAGTCTTTAGTCCATTTTGGGGTGATTTTCAATAGAGACATCAGTGGAAAAGCAATATCTATAACATAATAACTGTCTCTACTGAGTGGAGATATTAAGAAGCCGCTGCTTTGTGTGTATAATGCTGTCTACTTGTCTTGCTGAACGAAAAGATGGGTACTAAACAGGACTACAAAAAACTTGATACATCTTCCTGAAAACTAGTAAATTCTAACTTCTTAGAGGTTTTTTACCCTTAATTTTCTATTATGTAACATTTTTTTTATTTGTTTATTTTCCTTTCATGTACGTGGGGGTTGTAGAGAAATGGTAATATTTCACATACTTTTGAGTCTTACACTGTCTCCCAGAGTTTTGCACAATGTCCATTCATGAATTCAGTGTAGCACAGAAGAGACTTGAGTTGTTTATCTCTGTTGAGTTTGGACAGACCATCTCATCTTTCTGGGGGTTACACTTCTTAAGTATTAAATAAGGCATTGTGCTAAAGAATCATGTATTTCCTTACAACTCAAAAACTGTGTCTTTGGCTTTAAAAATAAATATCTATTGCTGTTGAGAGCTTAGTACAGGGAACCTTGTCGGGTCTTTATAAATAGTTGTTTGATAAAAATTCTGTTATAAATGAGTGATGAGTCAATGGACATTTATTTATCGAATAGTGTATCCTCTGCCATATCTCCCATACTCTTACAGTGGACAGGTGTTTAAATGAGTACACAGAAATCAGAATAATCCAATATGGTGTGTTATTGAGTAAGAACAGAATGATCTGTTCAGACAAACCTGGGTTTGAATTCACCTTCTCATTCACTGAACAATTCTTGAAAATTACTTCATTCCTTTGAGGTTCAGTCTCCTCATCTGTAAAATGGCTTGATTATATTACTTCACTGAATCACTAAGAAAATTAAATATGTAGTGTGTAAAGTGCTTGGCATATAGTTTCATTAAATCTCTATTGATTTGCTGCATTTACACTTCAGATTTGCCCTTGAATAACTACAGAGATCATGCCATAAACAGATGGTGGTTGCCAGCCATCCTTGGTGTTCCTTGGGTTATAGGTGCTTTACTGTGATCTCTGCCTCAGTCTTCACATGACTTTCTCCCCTGTGTGTCTGCGTCCTAATTTCCCTCTTTTTATAAGGGTAGCAGTCGTTGAATGAGGGCCTACCCTATTCCACCACAGCCTCATCTTAACTTGATTATATCTGTGAAAGCCCTATTGCCAAATAAGGTCACATTTACTTGGTTCTGGGTGGACATGAATTTTGTGGGGACACTTTTAAATTTATCACAACATTTTAACAATTTTAACTGTCTGACCCATGAACACATTATATTTTTTCATTTATTTTTGTTTTAATTTCTCTCAAAAATATTTTACAGTTTTTCACTGTACATGTCTTGCACATCTTGACTCATACTCATCCCAAGTATTGCAGATATTTTTCGTGGTTCTAGAAATGATATTTAAAAAATAATTTCTTTAAAAAAATTTGTTTTTACATTTATTTATTTTTGAGAGACAGAGACAGAGCCCAAGAAGGGGAGGGGCAGAGAGAGAATGAGACACAGAATCCGAAGCAGGCTCCAAGCTCTGAGCTGTCAGTACAGAGCCCAGTGTGGAGCTCGAACTCACAAACCATGAGATCATGATGTGAGTCGAAGTCGGACACTTAACTGACTGAGCCACCTAGGAGTCCCTTAAAAAATAATTTCTAATTTTTGCTATGATATACAAATATAACTGATTTTTTATGTTAATCTTGTTTCTTAAATAAATGCTAAACTCACTTATTAGTTCTATTAGCTTTTAAAAAAATGTTTATTTACTGTTGTTTATTTTGAGAGATAGAGAGCAAGTGAGTGCTGGGGGAGGGGCAGAGATAGAGAGGGAGAGAGAGAATTCCAAGCAGGTTCCATGCTGTCAGTATGGAGCCCAAGGCAGGGCTAGATCTCATGACCATGAGATCATGACCTGACCTGAATCCAAGAGTTGGATGCCTAACTGACTGAGCCACCCAGGCACCCCAGTTATTTAGCTTTTTTGTGTGAATTTTGGGATTTTCTACATATAGAATTATATCTACTATGAATAAAGACAGTTTTACTTTTTTCTTCTCAATTTGCATTTATTTTGTTTGTTTTTCTTTGTTTTATCATAGTAAAAAACAACGTTTAATACAATGTATAATGGAAGTGCCTGGAGTGTTTTTACTGATCTTAAGAAGAGTGTATTTTATCACAATTAAGTGTATTAGCTGTACGTTTTTGATAGATGCCTTTTATTAGAATTGAGGAAGTCTCCTTCTGTTGAAAGTTGGCTGAGAGGTTGTTTTGTTTTGTTTTGTTTTGTGTTTTAAATCAGGAATGGGTGTTGGATTTTAGCAAATGCTTTTTCTATATCTATTAAAATAATTATATATATTTTTTCATTTTTTTGCTTGTTAAGATGATGAATGATACTGATTTGTTTTTGAATGTCATACTAACCTATCATTCCTGGGATAAACCCCATTTGGTCATGATATAGTATCCTTACTATATATTATTATATTCTATTGGTTAAATTTTTGTTTACAATAGTTTCACCAATATTCATGAAGGATGTTGGTCATTAGTTTTCTTTTCTTGTAATGACTTTGTTACGTTTTGATTTCAGACTAACAGTGGCCTCAGAGAAAGAGTTGGAATGTATTCCTTCTCCAATTTTATGGAAGGGTATTTACAGAATTGATATGATTTCTTCCTTAGATGTTTGGTGGAAATAACCAGTGATGTTATCTGGGCTTTGAATTTACTTTATAGAACAGTTTTTAAATATAATGTCAATTTCTGTAATAGGTATGAGCTAGTTGAATTATCTGTTTCTTTTTGTGTGAGATTTAGTAGTTTGTGTTTTTCAAGGATTAGTCTATTTAATTTATTGACATAAAATTTTTCATAGTATTTCCTTATCATCATTTAATGCCTGTAGAATCTGTAGTGTTGTCACTTCCTTCATTCCTTCTGTGGCTAATTTGTTTTTCCTTTTTTTCCCCCCGTGATATGTTTGACTAGAGGTTTCTCAATTTAAATGATATCCTCAACCAGTTTTGGGTCAGTTTTATTTTCTATTGTTTCTTTTTTTCTATTTCATTCATTTTTGTACTTAGATTTATGATTGCTTTCTTTCTACTTACTTTGAATGTAATTACTTCTTGTTTTCCTAGATGTTTAAGTTGGAACTGAAGCAACTGACTTGAATCTTTTCTCACATAGGGATTTAGTGCCATAAGTTTCTCACTCATTACTGTACCACAAATTTTGAATATTGATTTGTTGTGTTTTCATTTCATCCAGTTTGCAATCCTTTCTAAAATCCTCTTTGATATCTTTTTGATCCACATGATATTTGGAAATATGTTTTTTAGTTTCCAAATACTTGGGGATTTTCTAGAGATCTTTCTTTAATTCATATTTATTGACCTGTTATTGATTTTTTAATTTAACTATGTTGTGATTAAATAACATACTTGTATGACTTGAATCCTGTTATAGTTATATTAAAACTTATTTTATTGCCCAGAAAATGGGATAGGTAAATGTTCAGTGTCCACTTGCATATGTATTCTGCTATTGTTTGGTCCTAAATACTAGTTAGGTCAAGTTGGCTGATAGTGTTATTCATATCTAAATCCTAACTTCTTTGTGTCTGTTCTATAAATTATTGGTAGAAGGGTGTGGTGATTGGATTCCAGTAAAGAACCAGGAGTATGGGATCTGGGAATAGGATAAAGGGGAGAAAAACAGTCCTGCAAATATCCTAGGTATGCCTTGGATATGCCTTGGTATGCCTTGGCCCCTCCACTTGGACACTTGAAAAAAATTATCTGGCATGGATACAGTGAAAAGTTGAGTGAATCTGGCGTAAAGAGACAGAAGTGTGTTGGAAAAGCGTTTAAAGCACATTAGCTACATCCAGTTCCTCTTGTGACTCTGTTAGTGTGGCTGTAATCACTGCATTAGCTGTATAAACCCAGCCATCCTGTTTATTCACAGTGGTTTCCTGGCTTTGTTGCTTTATAACTAAGATGTATGTAAACATAATAAACACTCACACAAAACATCTGTCTCAAAATTGGTTTAGTTTCTTCATAAAGAAGCCAGAAATTGTGATATGATCACAATAAAAAGATCATGCTGTTTGTAATGCTAAGGGCTTTTCATTACCTTAGCAAGGTTTTAAATGAATAATAAGCTTAAAAGTCAAGTAGAATATTGTAAGGTAATATCTCAAAACATTTTATATTTATTTGCTTTTTGTTCAGATACTATGGCTTCTAGGTATAGCAGTGTCTGATAGACCTTGCTCAATATAACCATAAATTTCTTTGGTTTTTACCTACCTATCAAATTCCATAACAGCCAGATAAGAATTCCTGAAGATCATTTAAAATAATAGTTGAACTATGTCCTGGCACTTTGTTGAAGGTTATACAATATATTATCACATTTAATATTTGCAATTAAGCAGGTCCTATCCTTTATATCATTTCCTAGAGGAATTTCCAATTTATAGAGTTTAAGTATCTTGCCCCAAATTGCTATTATCAAGGACATCAAAGTCAAGTCTCTTTTGACTTCAAAGTTCTTAATAACTGTTTTACATATTTCTCTCATTGTCTCTTTTGGTCTTTTTTGTTTGTGGAGGACTGAGCTACAAATTCAGCAGGCTTCACATTGCCCTCACTTAGCATTATCTCACTTAGTCAAAAGGTGCTATAGAGTGAATGATTGTGTTCCCCACAAATTCAAATTTTGGAACATAAGCCTCACTGTGATGGTATGTGGAGGTGGGAAGTGATTAGGCCATGAGGATGGAGCCCTCATGAATGGAATTAATGGCCCTTTAAAAGAGATCCAGGGAGCTCCCTTGTTTCTTCTACCATGTGAGGACACAGCAGGAAGCGGCTATCTGTGAACTAGGAAGCAGGCTCTCTCTAGATGCCAAATCTACTGGCACCTTGATCTTGGACTTTCCAGCCTCCACAATTATGAGAAATAAATATTTGTTGTTTAAGCCACTCAGTCTATGGTATTTTGTTATAGTAGCCTGTAAGGCCTATGACACAAGGCCATTCTAGCATCTGTTCTTGGAATTCTTCAATATGCTCTGCTGGCTTTGTGATTACAGGGTTTGCTTGAATTAGGAATCTTTCTGCCACTCCCTGCTACCACCCTAAAAACATACATTAGGATGATATGGAAGTTGACCCATGAAAATTTGTAAAATACAACAGCTTTTCTTTATTTTTGATACTGTGAGGTTTAGATTAATTTTCCTTCTACCGGAACCCTGCACATACCAACTTTTTATGGTTTATTGGGAGGGAGCAAACTTTCTCTGGACATTGTGTGCATTGTCTCACAAAGACTGCTGGGGGTAGCAGAAGGCTTTCCAACTGAGCATGACTGAGGCCAGGTGAGAAAAATTTCCCTTGGGTATACAGTAAAACCTTGGTTTGCAAGCATAATTTGCTCTGGAAACATGCTTGTAATCCAGAGCATTTGTATATCAAAATGAATTTCACCATAAGACATAGTGGAAAGTCAGATGACTCATTCCACAACCCAAAAATATTCATATAAAAATGATTACAGGGGCGTCTGGGTGGCTCAGTCTGTTGAGCATCTGACTTCAGCTCAGGTCATGATCTCATGGTTTGTGAATTCGAGCCCTGCGTTGGGCTCTGTGCTGACAGCTCAGAGCCTGGAGCCTGCTTTGGATTCTGTGTCTCCCTCTCTCTCTGCCCCTCCCCTGCTCACGCTCTGTCTCTCTCAAAAATAAATAAGTATTAAAAAATAAAAATAAAAAAATGATTACAATAGTATAATACAAAATAATAAAAATACTAAATATAAAGAAAAACAGATTAATACAAATGTATAAATTTGCAAATACAATTTAAAACACAAAATATAAAGAAAAACAAATTAACCTGCATTTACCTTTGAAAACCTTCATGGCTTGTGTGAGGGAGACAAGAGAAAGGAGGGTTATTGTGTATGATGTCTTTCACTATCACTAACAGAATCACTGCCATCTCTTGGCTCAATGGAATCTTTTTTCTGAATGGGGGCCATTGTTTATGTTTGCATGGATGTTGACTGTAGTACAGTATGTATAAACTCTTGTCATATACTGTATTTAATGTAACTGGCAATAAGGCAGCAGAGGAAAGGGTCTATATCTACATGCAGTCTGACCTAGAATGAAGCCAAGCATTCCTTATTCTTGTATGGAAAAGCAAAGGACAGTCCATAGGTGTTTTGAAGTGACAAAAAATACACTAGTGCCAGTTGTGGACACCTTCCAACATCCTAAAAAATAACTGATTTCTGTCAAACACTATGGCCTGAGATTGAGCCTCCAAGCATGGGAGATGATCACCCACAATCCCACAGCAAGAGAGAGAGAGAGAAGAACCATTGGCTCAGTTGTGGTCATGTGACATTCATCATCATGTACTACTCAAATTGCAAGACATCACTCGTTTATCAAGTTAAAATGTATTAGAAATGTTTGCTCGTCTTCCAGAACACTTACAGAACAAGTTACTTGCCATCCAAGGTTTTACTGTATTTAGTGTGAGTAGAGAGAAGAGTGAATAGTGGTGGGAAGGCTTACCAGAAATCATGAAAGGTGGGAGAAAGAGGAATCTAGTCAAGGATGTAGCGAGGCCAGTTATGAGAGAGTCAGAAATTGCCAGTTGGAGTTGAGGATAACAAGCAGTTGAATAGAAAAAACCCCACCTTCAAATGCAGGTCTTCCTGGCTAGTCCTGTTCAGCTTCAAGTTATGAAAAGCCATAATTATGTTTTGAAAAAATTTTAGGTGGCACCAGTCAAAGTCTTACATACTTTATATATTTGTTATTGTTATATTTGTTATTATTTATGTATTTATTTTTTATTATATTTGTTGTATTTATAACATTAAATTCTCATGAAAATCTCCTAACTTCTCATAAAAATCCTATGGAAGGTATTATCCAAATATCACAAAAAAGGAAACTGAACACATTTAGAAAATTTGGGGGTAGATCTTAGGGCTGATATAATCCCAAATCTTAGGCTTTCTCCCTTAAATTCTCAATATCTTGACCATTATTATTTCTGTACCTAGGAAATTGGAAGAAAATCAATGTAGTGATATTTTTAAAAGCCCAAATTCCCTTTTTTTATATATATATATGAAATTTATTGACAAATTGGTTTCCATACAACACCCAGTGCTCATCCCAAAAGGTGCCCTCCTCAATACCCATCACCCACCCTCCCCTCCCTCCCACCCCCCATCAACCCTCAGTTTGTTCTCAGTTTTTAACAGTCTCTTATGCTTTGGCTCTCTCCCACTCTAACCTCTTTTTTTTTTTTTTCCTTCCCCTCCCCCATGGGTTCCTGTTAAGTTTCTCAGGATCCACATAAGAGTGAAACCATATGGTATCTGTCTTTCTCTGTATGGCTTATTTCACTTAGCATTACACTCTCCAGTTCCATCCACGTTGCTACAAAAGGCCATATTTCATTTTTTCTCATTGCCACGTAGTATTCCATTGTGTATATAAACCACAATTTCTTTATCCATTCATCAGTTGATGGACGTTTAGGCTCTTTCCATAATTTGGCTATTGTTGACAGTGCTGCTATGAACATTGGGGTACAAGTGCCCCTATGCATCAGTACTCCTGTATCCCTTGGATAAATTCCTAGCAGTGCTATTGCTGGGTCATAGGGTAGGTCTATTTTTAATTTTCTGAGGAACCTCCACACTGCTTTCCAGAGCGGCTGCACCAATTTGCATTCCCACCAACAGTGCAAGAGGGTTCCCGTTTCTCCACATCCTCTCCAGCATCTATAGTCTCCTGATTTGTTCATTTTGGCCACTCTGACTGGCGTGAGGTGATACCTGAGTGTGGTTTTGATTTGTATTTCCCTGATAAGGAGCGACGCTGAACATCTTTTCATGTGCCTGTTGGCCATCTGGATGTCTTCTTTAGAGAAGTATCTATTCATGTTTTCTGCCCATTTCTTCACTGGGTTATTTGTTTTTCGTGTGTGGAGTTTGGTGAGCTCTTTATAGATTTTAGATACTAGCCCTTTGTCCGATATGTCATTTGCAAATATCTTTTCCCATTCCGTTGGTTGCCTTTTAGTTTTGTTGGTTGTTTCCTTTGCTGTGCAGAAGCTTTTTATCTTCATGAGGTCCCAGTAATTCACTTTTGCTTTTAATTCCCTTGCCTTTGGGGATGTGTCGAGTAAGAGATTGCTACGGCTGAGGTCAGAGAGGTCTTTTCCTGCTTTCTCCTCTAAGGTTTTGATGGTTTCCTGTCTCACATTTAGGTCCTTTATCCATTTTGAGTTTATTTTTGTAAATGGTGTGAGAAAGTGGTCTAGTTTCAACCTTCTGCATGTTGCTGTCCAGTTCTCCCAGCACCATTTGTTAAAGAGGCTGTCTTTTTTCCATTGGATGTTCTTTCCTGCTTTGTCAAAGATGAGTTGGCCATACGTTTGTGGGTCTAGTTCTGGGGTTTCTATTCTATTCCATTGGTCTGTGTGTCTGTTTTTGTGCCAATACCATGCTGTCTTGATGATGACAGCTTTGTAGTAGAGGCTAAAGTCTGGGATTGTGATGCCTCCTGCTTTGGTCTTCTTCTTCAAAATTCCTTTGGCTATTCGGGGCCTTTTGTGGTTCCATATAAATTTTAGGATTGCTTGTTCTAGTTTCGAGAAGAATGCTGGTGCAATTTTGATTGGGATTGCATTGAATGTGTAGATAGCTTTGGGTAGTATTGACATTTTGACAATATTTATTTTTCCAATCCATGAGCAGGGAATGTCTTCCCATGTCTTTAAATCTTCTTCAATTACCTTCATAAGCTTTCTATAGTTTTCAGCATACAGATCCTTTACATCTTTGGTTAGATTTATTCCTAGGTATTTTATGCTTCTTGGTGCAATTGTGAATGGGATCAGTTTCTTTATTTGTCTTTCTGTTGCTTCGTTGTTAGTGTATAAGAATGCAACTGATTTCTGTACATTGATTTTGTATCCTGCAACTTTGCTGAATTCATGTATCAGTTCTAGCAGACTTTTGGTGGAGTCTATCGGATTTTCCATGTATAATATCATGTCATCTGCAAAAAGCGAAAGCTTGACTTCATCTTTGCCAATTTTGGTGCCTTTGATTTCCTTTTGTTGTCTGATTGCTGATGCTAGCACTTCCAGCACTATGTTAAACAACAGTGGTGAGAGTGGGCATCCCTGTCGTGTTCCTGATCTCAGGGAAAAAGCTCTCAGTTTTTCCCCATTGAGGATGATGTTAGCTGTGGGCTTTTCATAAATGGCTGTTATGATCTTTAAGTATGTTCCTTCTATCCCGACTTTCTCAAGGGTTTTTATTAAGAAAGGGTGCTGGATTTTGTCAAAGGCCTTTTCTGCATCGATTGACAGGATCATATGGTTCTTCTCTTTTTTTTTGTTAATGTGATGTATCACGTTGATTGATTTGCGAATGTTGAACCAGCCCTGCATCCCAGGAATGAATCCCACTTGATCATGGTGAATAATTCTTTTTATATGCTGTTGAATTCGATTTGCTAGTATCTTATTGAGAATTTTTGCATCTATATTCATCAGGGATATTGGCCTGTAGTTCTCTTTTTTTTACTGGGTATCTGTCTGGTTTAGGAATCAAAGTAATACTGGCTTCATAGAATGAGTCTGGAAGTTTTCCTTCCCTTTCTATTTCTTGGAATAGCTTGAGAAGGATAGGTATTATCTCTACTTTAAACGTCTGGTAGAACTCCCCTGGGAAGCCATCTGGTCCTGGACTCTTATTTGTTGGGAGATTTTTGATAACCGATTCAATTTCTTCGCTGGTTATGGGTCTGTTCAAGCTTTCTCTTTCCTCCTGATTGAGTTTTGGAAGAGTGTGGGTGTTCAGGAATTTGTCCATTTCTTCCAGGTTGTCCAATTTGTTGGCATATAATTTTTCATAGTATTCCCTGATAATTGTTTGTATCTCTGAGGGATTGGTTGTAATAATTCCATTTTCATTCATGATTTTATCTATTTGGGTCATCTCCCTTTTCTTTTTGAGAAGCCTGGCTAGAGGTTTGTCAATTTTGTTTATTTTTTCAAAAAACCAACTCTTGGTTTCGTTGACCTGCTCTACCGGTTTTTTAGATTCTATATTGTTTATTTCTGCTCTGATCTTTATTATTTCTCTTCTTCTGCTGGGTTTAGGCTGCCTTTGCTGTTCTGCTTCTATTTCCTTTAGGTGTGCTGTTAGATTTTGTATTTGGGATTTTTCTTGTTTCTTGAGATAGGCCTGGATTGCAATGTCTTTTCCTCTCAGGACTGCCTTCACTGCGTCCCAAAGCGTTTGGATTGTTGTATTTTCATTTTCGTTTGTTTCCATATATTTTTTGATTTCTTCTCTAATTGCCTGGTTGACCCACTCATTCGTTAGTAGGGTGTTCTTTAACCTCCATGCTTTTGGAGGTTTTCCAGACTTTTTCCTGTGGTTGATTTCAAGCTTCATAGCATTGTGGTCTGAAAGTATGCATGGTATAATTTCAATTCTTGTAAACTTATGAAGGGCTGTTTTGTGACCCAGTATATGATCTATCTTGGAGAATGTTCCATGTGCACTCGAGAAGAAAGTATATTCTGTTGCTTTGGGATGCAGAGTTCTAAATAGATCTGTCAAGTCCATCTGATCCAATGTCTCATTCAGGGCCCTTGTTTCTTTATTGACCGTGTGTCTAGATGATCTATCCATTTCTGTAAGTGGGGTGTTAAAGTCCCCTGCAATTACCACATTCTTATCAATAAGGTTGCTTATGTTTATGAGTAATTGTTTTATATATTTGGGGGCTCTGGTATTCGGCGCATAGACATTTATAATTGTTAGCTCTTCCTGATGGATAGACCCTGTAACTATTATATAATGTCCTTCTTCATCTCTTGTTACAGCCTTTAATTTAAAGTCTAGTTTGTCTGATATAAGTATGGCTACTCCAGCTTTCTTTTGGCTTCCAGTAGCATGATAAATAGTTCTCCATCCCCTCACTCTGAATCTAAAGGTGTTCTCAGGTCTAAAATGAGTCTCTTGTAGACAGCAAATAGATGGGTCTTGTTTTTTTATCCATTCTGATACCCTATGTCTTTTGGTTGGCGCATTTAATCCATTTACATTCAGTGTTATTATAGAAAGATACGGGTTTAGAGTCATTGTGATATCTGTATGTTTTATGCTTGTAGTGATGTCTCTGGTACTTTGTCTCACAGGGTCCCCCTTAGGATCTCTTGTAGGGCTGGTTTAGTGGTGACAAATTCCTTCAGTTTTTGTTTGTTTGGGAAGACCTTTATCTCTCCTTCTATTCTAAATGACAGACTTGCTGGATAAAGGATTCTCGGCTGCATATTTTTGCTGTCTAGCACCCTGAAAATCTCGTGCCAATTCTTTCTGGCCTGCCAAGTTTCAAAAGAGAGATCAGTCACGAGTCTTATAGGTCTCCCTTTATATGTGAGGGCACGTTTACCCCTTGCTGCTTTCAGAATTTTCTCTTTATCCTTGTATTTTGCCAGTTTCACTATGATATGTCGTGCAGAAGATCGATTCAAGTTACGTCTGAAGGGAGTTCTCTGTGCCTTTTGGATTTCAATGCCTTTTTCCTTCCCCAGTTCAGGGAAGTTCTCAGCTATTATTTCTTCAAGTACCCCTTCAGCACCTTTCCCTCTCTCTTCCTCCTCTGGGATACCAATTATGCGTATATTATTTCTTTTTAGTGTATCACTTAGTTCTCTAATTTTCCCCTCATACTCCTGGATTTTTTTATCTCTCTTTTTCTCAGCTTCCTCTTTTTCCATAACTTTATCTTCTAGTTCACCTATTCTCTCCTCTGCCTCTTCCATCCGAGCCGTGGTGGTTTCCATTTTGTTTTGCATTTCATTTAAAGTGTTTTTCAGCTCCTCATGACTGTTCCTTAGTCCCTTGATCTCTGTAGCAAGAGATTCTCTGCTGTCCTGTATACTGTTTTCAAGCCCAGCGATTAATTTTATGACTATTATTCTAAATTCACTTTCTGTTATATTATTTAAATCCTTTTTGATCAGCTCATTAGCTGTTGTTATTTCCTGGAGATTCTTCTGAGGGGAATTCTTCTGCCTGGTCATTTTGGATAGTCCCTGGTGTGGTGAGGACCTGTAGGGCACTTCCCCTGTGCTGGGGTATATAACTGGAGTTGGTGGGCGGGGCTGCAGTTAGTCCTGATGTCTGCCCCCAGCCCACTGCTGGGGCCACAGTCAGACTGGTGTGTGCCTTCTCTTCCCCTCTCCTAGGGGCGGGATTCACTGTGGGGTGGCGTGGCCCGTCTGGGCTACTTGCACACTGCCAGGCTTGTGATGCTGGGGATCTGGCGTATTAGCTGGGGTGGGTAGGCAAGGTGCACGGCGGCAGGGGGTGCAGGCTTAGCTTGCTTGTCCTTAGGTGATCCACTTCAGGAGGGGCCCTGTGGCAGCCGGAGGGAGTCAGACCCGCTGCCAGAGGTTTGGCTCCGCAGAAGCACAGAGTTGGGTGTTTGCGAGGAGTGAGCAATTTCCCTGGCAGGAACCGGTTCCCTTTGGGATTTTGGCTGGGGGATGGGCAGGGGAGATGGCACTGGCGAGCGCCTTTGTTCCCCACCAAAGTGAGCTCTGTCGACCGGGGGGCTCCGCAGCTCTCCCTCCCTTTGTCCTCCAGCCTTCCCGCTTTCCGAGCAGAGCTGTTAACTTATGACCTCCCAGACGCTAAGTCGCGCTTGCTGTCGGAACACAGTCCGTCAGGCCCCTCCGCTTTTGCCAGCCAGACTCGGGGGCTCTGCTTGGCCGGTGAGCCGCCCCCCCGCCCCGACTCCCTCCCGCCAGTCCGTGGAGCGCGCACCGCCTCGCCGCCCTTCCTACCCTCTTCCGTGGGCCTCTCGTCTGCGCTTGGGTCTGGCGACTCCGTTCTGCTAATCCTCTGGCGGTTTTCTGGGTTATTTAGGCAGGTGTAGGTGGAATCTAAGTGATCAGCAGGACGCGCGGTGAGCCCAGCGTCCTCCTATGCCGCCATCTTCCCCTCGAGCAGCCAAATTCCCTTTTAAAATCTATTTTTGTCAAAGAAATATTCTTCAGAATGCATTTATTGGAATAAAAATCTTTCCTTGGAGATTCAAAGTACTTTGGTATACCATTAAAATAATTTAATTACCAAATTATCTGAGGGTGATAACAGAATAGTAAACATTAGGCTAGGGAGTCCCTCAGTTGCAGAGCTCTACATGACCTTGTGAGCTTTAGTTACTACATAGGATTGTCATCTTAGAAGCCGATATGTTAGCACATAAAGTTGATTTATGTTGAGATTAAAAAAGGAAATAACCATTGTATAGTCAGATTGTTATGAGGCTACCATAATCTAAATACACTGGTTGGTATGTAAAATTCTAAGATGATTTAGAAATTAGAATTTCGAAGTTTGTTTTACAGCATAATTCTAGAGGAGGGCTAGAGCTGTGGAACCAGCATTCTATCTGAGTTTGAGTGAAATGGTGAAATCAGCAAAATTCTACAAGAGCAAAAGTAAAAGGTGATCATAGTGCTGATATTACCACAGAACATCCTTCAGGATGTTCCTAATCTCAGCATAGCCTGCAAGAAAATGAAAAACATGTGAATAAATGAATGTGTCAAAGGACTGTCTTTAATGGTTTGGTTGTGTATGTGGCAACAAATAACAGATTTCTGTCTTATCAGACATGTCAGTTTTTTGCATGAATTGTAGAACCCTGCTTAGGTTAGTACATTTTGCTTAGATTGAAGCTATGTAAAATTACTAGATAGAATCTTTAAGACTAAGATGGCTTCCATGATTCTTGCTTGCTAATGTTCACACCTCTGATTATGGATAGACCTGTGACTTATTTCTAACCAATATAATATGGCAAAGGTAATAGAGTATGACTCACACAAATATGTGACATTGTGTAAGAATCTGTCTTGCTTGAGAATTTCCTTATTGACTTATTGACTTGATGAATCAAGCAACCATGTTGGGAAAGCCCATGTGGTAAGGAACTTAGGCTCCCCTCCAGTGGCCAACAAGAAGCCTGACCCTCAGTTTTACAGCTGCAAGAAAGTGAATTCTGCCAGCAACCTGAGTGAGTTTGGAAGTGGATTATCCCCCTGACTGAGATGAGAATACAGTCTAGCTGACATCCTGAAGAGGATGGTTCTCTAAGAAGAGGACCCAGCTAAGCTGTACCCAGGTGCCCAGCCTACAGAAACTGAGACAATAAATATTTATTGTTTTAGGCTGCTAAATTTGTGGTAATTTGTTGTGCAGCAGTACATAACTGATAGATATTCCATCTAGCCAATGTTACCCTAACCTCTCCCTTGATTGCTCTCTTAAGTCACTTTGTTTATCTTAAAATCTAAAATAATAGTTGTCCACGTTTAATTATCTGTCTCCCTTCTCTTAATTCTCCTACTAAGTTTGTAACCTCTGACAAGCCACTTGAATCCTCTGAAGCTCAGTTTCCTCATCTGTAAACTGGGGTTAGTCATACCTGTGCCCTCTCCCCTCAATGTTGTGAGGATTCACTAGACTTGTGTTTGAAAGAACCCCTGAGTGATGTTTTAACTCCTCACTTTACTGATTCTCCCTACACAGCTGTAACATTCATCATGACTTATCCTATATGCCCTAGCTTTTGATACATGTCACGCCATAAAGTCTTACCTTACCTTACTCTGGATTCTTAACTTCTTGTCCACCTGGCTTTCCAAGTAGACAACAATTGGTTTATTGTAGCCCATGGGCTGAGCTCATTAAACAAGAAGGATAGTGGTGGCCACCAGCTTTCAGCAAATGAAAATTTTGAAGCTGGTATTTTTCAAAGTTCTTTGGTGTTCTTCGAATAGGGTAGTCTCACCAGGATATAGGCCTCCACCCAAGAGATAAACAGAATGCATAATTACCCTTCCAGTAGTTTTGAGTCCATGGGGGGAAAAACATGAACATGTTTGTGCTCTAAATTAGCTATGAATGAATTCTGATCCCAGGCTCCTTAAAAGAATTGGGAGCAGATCCTCAGCACCCACAAAATGATACCAGTTTCCTGGATAATTGTGGTTACTCATCTGAACATGAGTTCCTTAGAGTCCCAAAATGCTGCTTCTATCTTCAGGGTTTCCATAAATAAATGCCCACCTTATAGGTTTGTTTCTTCTGAGATAAATCTCATGCTGTATTACCGTAGCTCTTTGACAAAATTGTGTATGGAAGAAATGTATCAGAATTCTAGGAGGTTGATGGAGAAAGGAACTTAGTAACAATCTAATAACAGTAATGATAGCTAGCATTTTTAAATACTCACTCTGTCTTATGGACTGTGAAGAGTGCTTGATATGCAATGTCTTGTTTAATGTGATCAAAATCATTCGTTTTACAGATGGAAAAATTTGGTTAATTGTTAACTTTCAAAATGCTCACTTTTACTGGTAGCATGGGCTCTATTTCATCAGAGTGCTTCAATAGGAATAATTGAATACATAAATTGCATGCATATGAGTTTTAAAGTAGGCAGTATGGTCTAATAGTTAGAAACCCTGGTCTTTGGGGGATACAAATCTGGGCTTAAATCTTGGTTCTGCTATTCTCCAGCTGTGTGATATTGGGTATGTTATTTAACCTCTCTGAACCACTATTTCTCCATTCGTGTCAAAGAGATTATTTTGTGGGGCACCTGGGTGGCTCAGTTGGTTAAGCATCTGACTTTGACTCAGGTCATGATCTCACTGTTCATGAGTTCAAGCCCTGCGTCAGGCTTTGTGCTGACCGCTCAGAGCCTGGAGCCTGTTTCGGATTGTGTCTCCGTCTCTCTCTGGTTTTTCCCTACTCATAATGTCTCTCTCTGCCTCTCAAAAAATGAATAAATGCTAAAAAAAATTAAAAAAAGAGATTATGTCACTACATTGGGTTGTTGTAAGAAAGAAAATCAAGACTAAAATTTATACTATCTCTCACCTAAGTGATTGTGCAGTTAGGATAGCTATTAGTGTAAATTATTTTTATACCAATTAAATTTGTGTCAGAATTATCATTACTATAACCTAAATTTTATCTTTTAATATTATTTACACATTTTGCAAATGAGGAAGTCACAGAAAAAAGAGGTAAATCCTGGTCACATGTTCTGTAACATTAGGTAAGAGCTGAGACTCAGAGAGATATGCAGACTTCAACTGTCAAGCTCTTTCCTATACTGTAATGGTGTTTCTTTATACTAACTTAACAGCTCCTTTCATTCAGCTGAGAGCTTAGTTTCCTTCTTAGGCTATAACTCATTGAAGGCAGGAATCTTATATCACCAGGGAAACCAACACTCCCCCACCTCCAAGTAGGCCTTCAATAGACATGTATTTAGGTTACAAGAACAAGTGAACACATAATTCTAAGGAATATGAACAGTGAGTACAAGTTAAGTCACTTGTCCTTCAAACTGAATCTCAAAGGTAAAACAAATAGAGGTATCATAATAGGGCAAAGTGCATCATCAGCCATCCAGAGATCCAGGAGAGGGCATCATTGCTGGGTAATTACCTTGTGCAGGTAATTACATAAACCAAATATACATATATTAGCCTAAGATGATATATATATGAGCCATATTTTTCCTCCTTGCTTTCTGACTCTCTGACCACAGTTCTAGAATTTGGTGGTCATAAGAAGATGGTACTTCATTAGTTAATTTGTTCATTTAATGGTATTTATTAGGCTAATATGTGTCAGGCAATGTATTAGACCCTATGCAAATATCAGCAAAACTGAGTCTTTTGTTATGGAACTTAGAGTAGGGAAGAAAGATGAAATGTTAAATAGAAAAACATAATTCTGATAACTGAGTATCAAGATTGAGGTAAGGTCAAGTTGCTCTTAGAATTAGCAGGGAGTCCTGATCAAGACTAGGAGGATCAAAGAAGACTTCCTGGAAGAAATGATAAATGAAGTAAGTCTCAAAGGAGTTAACCAGACAAAAAATAAGAAGGAAAGATGTCTATTAAGTACCACGTGCTCAAGACTCGGAGATTGGAATCATCAGGGGCCATTTGGGAAGTGCAGATAATTCAGAGGGTAATAGAGCTGGAGAGTGACAAGGCAATAAATATTACCAGCAAAGTAATCATGGCCAGATCTTGAAGACCTTATAAACCACTAGAGAGATTTTTGACTATGGCCTAAAGGCATATGGAAACCATTGAAGGCTTTTGAGCAAGGGAATGGCCTAATTATGTTTAGAAAGAAGACCCTAGATGTCTGTATAGAATAAGACCCAGGGCTAGTGCTGGAGGCTATGGTGGTGAACCAAGTGAGAAGTCTTAGTGAGGACTTGGAGACCAGTAAGAAGAAGGGAAGGAGGAAGCTACATATGACTCCTAGGTTTGGGTGACTGGGAAATGGAGGTATAATTCAATAAGGAATGAGAAGCAGATTTTAGTGGGACATAGGGAGAGCTTTGATATGTGGATGTAATAAGGAGAAGGGAAAGGAGAAATAATGTATTAAAAGATGGTAAGGTTGCAGTGATGCCACTAAAAGCCAAAGTTGGAGAAAATGATGAGGTTAAGGAATAATGTATAGCAGCAAAGGAGAGAGAGCGAGAGGGAAAGTAAAATAAGTACTGAAAAGTGTTAATTGAATTTAATAATACATCAGTCACCAGTGGCCATGGTAAGAACAATTTCAGAGACGAACTGGAAGCCAAGAAAAGATGGTTATATATTTATATTTGGAAGGAAAAGAGCCTAAGGTTGGCATGAAGTCATATTCAATTTTTCCTTCCTTTGGGCACATGGTAGGGTTTTGCTTTCTCACACCCTTTGAAGTTAGAGCTATGTGACTTGGTATTGCTAATGAAATGTAAGATGTGACATTGTCACTTTGAGCTGGAAACTAGAACTGGTGTGCAATTTTCTACCTTTCCTTTCCCTGTCTCAGTGATCTGGAAAGCATATGTCAGAATAAATCTTCTGTTAGCCTGTGTGCTTGAAAGACTGCAATGAATACAACCTTCTAGGTGACCCACATTGAGTGTGTAGTATGAGCCAAAGGTTAAGAACTTAGTTAATGTTGATTTCTCCTTCTCTTGCACTTTGCATTGCATCTCAGCTCTGTGTCCACCAATTTCCTTGTTTCTCTTCAGAGTTGTTTAATCTTGGAATGTAGAAAGTGGTCTACATGCCCATCACATTCAAGCACCCAGAACAGAACAGACTGGCTAGAGACTCTGTATCCCAGTTCCAAGTTCCCACTGAAAGAATTTGGTTGGTTAAGCATGGGTCAGGTGATCACTTCTAGTTCTAATTAGCTTTGCCATGATATGGTAGGGAAAGAGATATGCCATGATACTGAAGTTGTGAGGTGAGCAAGTTCTCCAACAAGAGGTATAGTGGAATAGATGGCACCTTTGACATCTCTAGTACAGTTGTAAGAATTCGGTGATTGTATCTTGTGTGGAATTAAAGGCATTGGCTAACTTCAAATAGGGTGGATGCAGTTTATGACACTGCCTAACTAAAGGTTGGACAGGAAGTCCCCAGACTCTCAATACCAATTTTCAATGCCCAGGATTTTGCGGGGGTGGGGGTGGGGGTGGGCAGGAATGAGAAGAGCTATAAACCTCTCTTTATGATATGCAAAACCATTGGACCAGAGGACCGGTGGCTCCAACAAGAAACAAAAGGTACAACTTATTGGTAGAAAGTTCCAGACCAGCAGAAAGCAGGTAGCTGACAATGGCCACATTTGCAGCTAAGAGAAAGCATACGATATGAGATTATTATCCTCTTCTGAAGGCAGTATCATGGACGTATTGGGAAAGAGGTATTCAATAGATGGCAGACCCTCAAAATGGGAAATTCTTTAACCCAGACAGCTCTCAATGATGCTGGGGATTGCTTATTGTAAAGCACTATTAACTTTAAACCAACATGATTTTTTGGTTTCATGATATGAAATTTCTTGCTTGGTTCAAAAGCTAAGTAAAAGAAATCCTTTCTAAAAACTTCCTTGTCGTATGTTGTGGCTGACAAGCTTGCAAGGAGGCAGTTTGTGAAAGCTGATTTGGTTTCCAGTGGAGATGTTTTCCAGGATTCCGAATGGGATCTTGGATTGACAGAAATACGATGAACTTAAAAAGTAACTGGAATAGTTAGTTCTGTATGTATTTGTGATACTAGGGTTTTGTTGCCTTTTGCACCAGGGAATAACTTCTTATTTGCCTTAAGACGGGGATGCCATGAAGGGGAAGAAAAGCAAAACTGTCCCCATTGAACCGATGTCAGGAAATCTGAGGGTTTTTTTCCAAGCCAGTCAGGAGCAGAATTAATTTGCAGGCCTCTGACAGTCTTGTCGTCGTAATCAGCACGGCAGGCTTAGGATCAAAGCCAAGTGGGCAATAGACATTATCCCTCCTCAGAGCTCCATCTGCCCACTAGAAGAACCAAACTCTATCTCTGGCCTCTCAGCTCTCAATCCTGCCTGAAATGTGAACTTCGGCTTCTGCTTGTTCCCACTCTTAGTGGAGTATACTCTCAATAGTTTGTTGATTAACTGTAGTGGAGGGATAAATGTCTTTCTAAGTCTATGGTAATGATTGCCTTCGACTGGACAGGACCCAGTTCTGACCTAGACCTGAGGTGTTTCCCTAATGGTATCTTGCTGTTGCGCAGACATAATACCTGAGACTAAAGTCTGGCTTAGATTTTTTTCAAATACGATTTACTCAATACAGTGTATTTGGAGACTAGCAGGGGCTACAAAGGATGATAAAAGGACTTTAAGCTTCTGGCAGTGGAAAATGCCAAACAAACCCAAGCTTCTACTTGACTTTGCTAAGATTGGGAGTGAGCACCTGCTGGGCATCCTTGGAAAGCAACCCATCTAGAGCAGATGGACCATGTGGGCCTAGCCGCCATATTCAGAGAAGCCCTGGGCTCTCTCCTATGAATGCCACTGACTCTTTTGCCATTTCAGTTATTGCTTTTCTGAATTATAATATGTATGATCTTGTTATCTAATCATATACAAGTGAACCTTCTCTTTCCATCAAAGATCCAACCTCCCAGAGGGAAGGGAGCATGATTTTTATTTCTAGGATTTTCTATAATGCCTAGTGGAGGGTATGGAAGGATTCAGGTAACAGGACTCAGATGAGACATTTTCTTTCGGGGGCAGATTTTTCTTGGTTTTGAAGTGTTGTTTTCTCTGTATTCAATCTGACTACTTAATTGGCTCCAACTCATTGTCCTGCTCTGGTTCCTCAGTAGTGCAAAGTTTCTGGTTATGACTGTGTGGCCTTCATAGACTCATAGTATCTAAATTGTTGAAGTAATTGCACTTCAAAACCTCATTTTGTAGAAGGGAAATTGAGACCCAGAGTGGAAAGAAATGAAAGGCCAGTTGTTCTTACCCTCATGCCCATCTTTCCCCATGTCCTTGAGCCCATGGTCTCATCTGGCCTTCATTTCTTCATGATCCCTGGTTACCTGTTGATTTGTGATTCAGTCTTGACTCAGGCTGAAATCCCTGTCTCCCCCTTGACATACTCTTTTCTTTTGAACCTGGACTTTACCTTTGTTCACCTGCTCCAGATTTTTTAGCTATTTTGGTCTTGTGTGATGCCTCGTCAGACACTGGGGACCTGCATATATCCATAAACTGTTATCTTCTGAACACATACCCCAAGGCCCTACAACAAAGAGGGCCAGAAGGGCTGATAAGCAGGGTGAGAAGTGCCTGCACTTGCCTGGGTTTGAGCAGGTGGAATGATGACTAGTGAGGCTGCAAGTCACAAGTGCACCAGGCCCTAGGGCTTCCTGAAGAGAGTTAGAGCTTAAGCAGAAAACCATTAGAAATCCTGAGGCCAACTGTCCTTAAAGTACTCTAGGGATGCTTTTAGTATTTTAGAAGAAGGGAGAATTTTCTAGGAGGGAATAAGTTTGCCCCTCACAGATGGAAGCAATTTCCTAAACCAAACCTTGGGAAAAAAATCTGGTGATTTATCAGGTTAATAACAGCTTCTTTCTTTCTATCAGCCAAATTCTAGAAAGCTGGATTAGACGTTGACTACCAGTTTAGGGAATATGCACAATGCCTAGTTTTGGTGAAGTTAAAAAAAAATAGAGCTATGAATAGTCACTATTATTATTATTGGTGTCATTATTATTAATTGAAAAGTGTTTAAAGAACACAGGAGAGTCATATAAGGCCACCTTTTCAACGAGAAGGGATCTAAGTAACTTGAATATTCAAACCTGATCATTTTCTGATATCTGAGCTGCTTTTAGCATCCCTTTTCCAAAAGGCAAAACTGGCAATCTCCCTAAAAACATTCATCTCTGTCAGATTAGTTTATCAGATTAGCCAGCAGAGAGCTAGTCTGGCCCACTTGCTGCTGCTTCAGGCTGCCTGGAGGCAGAATTGACCCTGGCAGAGGACTAGATGGACTTGATCAGAGAGAGGGTTTATTGCAGTTGCTTTGCTTGGGATGGAGGGTGAGAAGTCCTTTATAAAAGGAAAAAGCAGGGGGTGGCCCAGGGAGGGGCCTGCACTGAATTGACCAGACCAGATTGGTCAAGTCAGTTCACAGAAACACTCCAATTGGTGAAACAGGTTGCAAATCACCAGGAAATTTAGGCAAAATAGTTTAAAATTTGTGCTTGTTGGGATTATCTGGAACACATGATCTTAAAGCCTGATTCTATCAAAATGAAACATGTAACTCATAGAATTATAAACTGGACTCATTGAAATGCATTCATTTGCCCCTCTGCCCGTTATCACTTATCTTGTTTATCACTGAGGTGGGGAGGGGTGGACAGCATCAACTTGCATTTGCAAAAAAGCATCTTGGAATTTCAAAAAGCCATGACTTAAATTCTCTCCATCTTCTCTCGCAGTAACTCCTTATCATCTTAATTTCGTGGGTCAGATATTAGGATGAGCCTGAATTGCAGGTTCTGCTGAGAAGGAAATGGCTAAACGAATAATACTTTTTACTGCTTAATATTTATTGAATCCATCTAATTCTAATTACAATATTGTGTTTCATCTCCCACAAGATGGCTTTTGCATGCGGAGTGAGATGACCTGTAACATATGCTGCCATTATTATCAGGGGTTCCTTGTAGTTATCATTGTTGATTTAAAATCTTAGCTAACTACAGCACACAGAACTAGGAAATCAGATGAGCATCCAGTGACAATGTACCTTTCTACTCGATTGAAAAAGTCCCTATGAAATCCAGCCTAATTCTTTTCTAAATGTACCTTCATTTGCTGCTAAACGGACTGGCACACACAAAAATACAATATATAGCATTTTTAATAGTGGGAGTGTGAAGTTTTTTAGCCTGCACCATTTTGGGGTGTATGTGTGTGTAGGTAATATATTGAAACTTATTACTCCACATATTATTTTGAGTAGACTTTTGCTGGTAAATTGAGAAGGAAGAGTGAGAGAAATAGTGTTAAGTATATGTAGTCGGCACTCAGTGTAACTTTGCTGACTTGAATCAAATCCTCTGTGTGCTTGAGACAATGGTAGGGTGAGGAGTGTTGGGGTTCCAAAGGCTTGGCTTTTCTGTGAAGTCACAGAGTTGTGTTGGTTTGGTTGTTTCCTTCTTAGTGCAGACATCCCCAGTCTTTAACAACTAGGGTATTTCTGGCCTTAATTGTCTAATTGAGTCTTTAATGCTATTCTTTGTCTGCTGGAAACTTGGAAAACCACCTGAGAAAAGAAGGTGAATCACTAATGGGGGCAGAGATAAATTTCCAAAAGGAAACCTGATGAGGTTTGGAGTTGATAGGAGTTCGGAGCCAATGGCCAAGAAAGAATTCTTAAGACGTCTTTGGTGCAAAAAAGGTGATTTTATTGAAGCAATGGGACAGGACCCATGGGCAGAAAGAGCTGCCCCAGGACCCTGAGGAGAGACTGATGATATATATATATATATATATATATATATATATATATATATATATATACTTGGGAGTTGGGGAAGTTTCCAAAGCGATTTTTATATGCTAAAGAACATTCAGGGGATACTGGAGGCCTAGCTATTGTGAAGCTAAGGTTGTTTTCCCTCTAGTAAGGCATTAACATTAGGATAGTAGGGGGTTCCTGGAAAAATGTTCTATTCTATTTTTTTTTAATGTTTATTTATTTTTGAGACAGAGAGAGACAGAGCATGAATGGGGGAGGGTCGGAGAGAGAGGGTGACACAAAATCCAAAACAGGCTCCAGGCTCTGAGCTGTCAGCACAGAGCCCAACGCGGGGCTCGAACTCACAGACTGCGAGATCATGACCTGAGCCAAAGTCAGACGCTTAACCGACTGAGCCACTCAGGTGCCCCTCTATTCTTCTATTTGCCTCAAATATTTGTCAATGGGCTGCAGGTTATAAAGAAATTTAATTTTACTTGCCATTTCCTTCTTGCCTTTGTTCCCCATATCACTATAGAATGTGATGTTGGCGTTATAGGTTTCTGGAGATTAGGCTGTTGATAAGATTGCCTTATTCTGGTAATTTACTAAGATATTTATGAACTGATGGAGACTCATGTCTTGCATGACTGTGATCTCTGTTAGTTACATTTGTTGTCTTTCCTTTCCTTTGTTCTTGGGCAACAGGTGTTGCAGGATTTGTTGTCTCACAGCTTCAAAGAATAAAGAGGTGGACACAGAATGAGCAGAAGGGAAAAGTTTATTAGAGTATAAGATTAGAAAGGAAGAATAGTAGGAAAGTTTTTCTTTACAGAGAGGGGACATTTGAAAGTGAATGCCCATGACAATAGGCAAAGGTCCTTGTTTTATAAGGTTCTGGTCACCTCCCCCTCACCTTCCCTTCCCTTTTTTGTTTCATCTCAGATTCTACCCTTACTGGCTGGATAACTAGGTGCTGGGTTGTCCATTCTTGACTGGCTCATTTCCATTGTATGAAGGGTGGTCTATGGCCATACCATTCCTTGTGGGTCATATAGGTTTTATGGTCTACTTTTTTTAGTCAGGTCTTTGGTCAAATTCTGGAGGGAAACCTGAAGGGGAGTAGGTGGTATCTGTTACATTCTTAAGGGAATTTTAAACCTGAGGGGGTTTGCTGTGGTCAGACACTCCCAGCATTGTCCCAAAATTTGTGTTTTTCCCTCCCAGGATCTCAGGTCCTATCCTTTCCCTCTCTGCCTATTTTATCCTACCTTTCCCTATTATACCAGGAGTGCCTGAGGAATGTCACACATATCCCACCTGGGGGCAGGTGTTAGCCCCTGCTTTGTCCTCAGCTTGCCTTATGCTCCCTCATCAAAAGGTGGGGAGAGAGAAGAGGAACAGTAGCTAAATAAGATACATATTTTTCCTTAATTTAACTCACAGGCACATAAGAAAATTTAGTTGTAAAGGTCTTTTTGTTTTTGAATAAGACTTAAATAAAAGACTGAGCTTTCTAAACCAATGAATACATTTATCAAATTCTTATTGTCCTCCTTTTCAGGAAACTACCTGAATCTTGATAGAAAAGACACAATGATTGAATATGCACTTCTCATTTTGGAAAAATACATTAAATGAATGTATTTGATGCTGTGTAACCCACTCATTTGTTGAAAAAATATGGTAAAAAGTATTTTAATCCTTAAACACACGTGTGTATACATACACACAGAATGCATTATCATATGAAAGATTCCCTTAAAAACACTTTTTAATGTTTGTTTACTGTTGAGAGAGAGAGAGACAGAGAGAGAGAGAGAGAGAGAGAGAGCAAGCAGGGGAGGGTCAGAGACAGAGAGGGAGACATAGAATCCAAAGCAGGCTCCAGGCCCTGAGCTGTCAGCACAGAACCTGATGCAGAGCTTGAACTCACAAACCACAAGATCATGACCTGAGCTGAAGTCGGATGTTTAGTCGACTGAGCCACGCAGGCCCCCTAAAATTTTTTTGTTATTTATTTTTGAGAGAGAGAGAGAGAGAGAGAGAGAGCGCGCGCGCGCGCGCGCGCGCGCGCGAGCGTGGGGGAGGGGCAGAGAGCAAGGGAGACACAGAATCCGTAGCAGGCTCCGGCTCTGAGCTGTCAGGACAGAGCCGGACACAGGGCTCTGACCCATGACCTAGGCCGAAGTTGGATGCTTAACTGACTAAGCCACCCAGGTACCCCAACATAGGTTTCCTTTTATTGAAGTGGTTAGAATCCAGGAAGACTGATCTAGTCCTTTCCTACCCTCGAGAACCACTGTGCTAGGCTGTTTCAGATTGTGCCCTACTTTAGACTTTGTTTGGTTGGAGGCTCTTTCTTTAAACTCTTTGTTGTACAATACCTGTTAATACAGCCGGACCTTCTGTGGTTTTAATTTGAATCACTGAGGTATTTAAACAATAATAGAGTAGCTTTCATTACTCTGGTTGTGTGCTAGGATTAAACACTTCCTTTCTGGAGCTTTCCCAGGCAGTCTAAGCAAGGACCCCGCAGAGGAGATGATGAGCAGACCTGAGAAGCTGCAAAAGTCTATGACACCCCTGAAGGTGAAATTCAGCGAGCTCCTGCTGTTACAGTTTCTAAAAGTGAATGCAGGATTTGGCATTGCCGAGACCTACCTCTACCCAAAGAACTCAAAGATTTGAGGGGAAGGGGAAGGCAGGGAGTTGGAACAGATGCCAAGGCAGCTGGAGACAGACCCTGAAATACATAATTGCGCCCAATTTAGTTACTGAATGTAGGGGTGCTTATATGTACCATGTTTTTTTAAAGGAGTAATAGACTTTTTATTGCTACTAAGCCTGAAATAAACAAGTGATTTGATCATTTTGTCTAGATTAATTGGTAATGAATCCATTAACAACCACTAAATTCAGCCAATCACCTAACTTACTAATTGGTTTATAAATTCACCACTCCAGTAAAAGGGGTCATGTCTGCACAGGACCTTGGAATCTCAGTATCCCAGAGAAAAGGGGTTTTCAAATATATATTTATCTTTTTAAAAAAAAAAAAACGTTTATTTTTGAGACAGAGAGAGACAGAACATGAATGGGGGAGGGTCAGAGAGAGACAGAGACACAGAATCTGAAACAGGTTTTAGGCTCCAAGCTGTCAGCAAAGAGCCCGATGTGGGGCTCGAACTCACGGACCGCGAGATCATAACCTGAGCTGAAGTCGGACGCTTAACTGACTGAGCCACCCAGATGCCTTTCAAATACGTATCTGTCTTATAATTGCACATGCTTACGTCCTCAGATGTCTGGGACCTATTATATCATGTTTAGTATTGGAAAAATGGATTGAGAAACTAAAGCTAGTTTTACAGAAAGGACTACTCCTAAGAAAAGGGTTATAGTTGTCTAGCTATAAGGAAATGCCATGTTCCCACACTTCTCAGGCTTGAAATGCTGTAAGCAGGTGTAAAGCTCCTATTTACTGTTTCTTTTCAAAAAACAATGTACCGAGTGCCATTTTTTACTTCCGTACATTTGAAAAATGGTTCATTTGACAACCTGTGTCTTCCACCTAATGTAGTGTCACAAACGGCCTGGAGACCACCACCAGACACATGCAGTCCGGGTTGGAAATTTGACTGGAAACTTCCTGTGCAGCTCAAGAACAAGACATGAGGCCTAGAGCACGGGCTTAGCAGCTCACACGTCCTTTCTGCAGCCTCTAAGATATGGTTATGCGTGGCTTGCACAGAAGAGGCTACCTTCTCCCCTTGTTAAACTTAGCAGATGCTAAAACATTTAGTAAAAAACAAAAGCATCGGTGCTTTGGGTTATACCAGTAAACATATTTTGACTGTGGGATATTATAAGCTTCTAAGTAATTCACATCAACTTTAAAGAATGCCTGCAGTCTTAAGATAGGTTAGACTGTGCTGCAGGAACAAGCAAATCCTGATATCTCAGTGGCTGATACCGTGTTAACATTTGTTCCTTGTTCAAGCACAGTCTGCTGTAGGCTCTGCAGTCCTCCTGAATACCCAGCTTCCAAGTGTGACCCCGGGGTCCTGATCACTTCCCTCTTACAGCGGCTCTGCCATTCAACACAGGGCTCCCTTGTGCCAGGGAAGAGAATTTAGAGAATAGTTCATGGACGTTTCACTCCTGCAGCTCTAAAATGACAAGCATCATGTCCCAGCATAGTTTACTGGCCAGAACTAGTCACTTGGTGGGACCTCGCAGTTAGATCTGTTTTAGGTCTTAGATCTAGAACAAAACTAGAGTTAATGAGTGCTGTTAATGTCAACCCCACCTACAATGTGCCGCTGGCCTTGCTATGTGGGGAGGATGACAAAGATGAATGTGATAGAGTGTCTACATTTCAGGAACTCCTCATCCACTGGCTTAATAACATGCTTGTGAAGATGAAATAAAGGGCAGTATCCATATTAACAAAGCAAGACATAAAATTGGCCATAAGGAATGGTTTCAGTTATGTAAAATATAATTGGCAGCAATCATTCAAAAACATGAATATTACAGTAGAAGGAAATAGTGGTCTTTGAAATCCAAAGCTTAATGTAAAATTTATTTATTTATTGAGACTTTAACTTCATTATATATTGGCTACCTTTAAACTTTTGGCTTCATGCAGATTAGTGGGATTGGAAAAGTGAAATGAAACCAAACAAAAATAAACCAAAAACCTTATTTGTTAATATGGAACTGCAACTGATTCTAAGGAGGACGTAACTCATTGTGCAGAAGAACTTGCAGGATTTGAGAGATTAAAATGGAAATCTGTTTCAAGTGGAGGCAAGGCAGATAGGAAGCCCCAAGAAGAAATGACATTTCCTTAGAAGTAGAAGACTTTCACCAACATGAGGAGGCCAGTCTCTTCTCATTTTTCTGATTGAGGAGTTTTAAAAAAGTAGGACCTTTGCCAGCTTTTTCCCCCCACCTTGAATTATGCATTGTCCAGAATTCCAAGTCCCTCAAGGAATGTTTTCTTTCTTACCCCTTTTAGAGTTTTTTTTCCTGAATATAAGAGTAAAATTTACTCATCGAAGAAAACTTAGAAAGTACAGGGAAGCTTTAAAAAATGGAAATAATGGGGATGCTTGGGTGGCTCAGTTGGTTAAGCTTCTAGCTTCAGCTCAGGTCATGATCTCACGGTTTATGGGTTCTAGCCCCGCATATGGCTCTGTGCTGACAGCTCAGAGCCTGGAGCCTGCTTTGGATTCTGTGTCTTCCTCTCCCTCTCTGCCCCTCCCCTGCTCATTCTCTGTTTCTCTCTCTCTCTCTCAAAAATAAATAAACATTTAAAAAATGGAAATAATCATAGTTAATGCCCTTGTTCAGGGACAACTTGCATTAAAATTTTGGTATATTTTGGGGCGCCTGGGTGGCGCAGTCGGTTAAGCGTCCGACTTCAGCCAGGTCACGATCTCGCGGTCCGTGAGTTCGAGCCCCGCGTCAGGCTCTGGGCTGACAGCTCGGAGCCTGGAGCCTGTTTCCGATTCTGTGTCTCCCTCTCTCTCTGCCCCTCCCCCGTTCATGCTCTGTCTCTCTCTGTCCCAAAAATAAATAAAAACGTTGAAAAAAAAATTAAAAAAAAAATTTTTGGTATATTTTATTTCAGACTATATATATATTATATATATAGTATTTATATTATATATATAGTATTTATATTATATATATATGTTTATATTATATATTTGCATATATAATATATATTTAGGCTATATATATTATATATAGATTATGTCATTGTATTGTATTGTATTGTATTGTATTGTATTGTATTGTATTGTATGTCATTGAAGCCATACCTTATAGGCAACTTTAGGTCTTGCTTTGTTTATATAGATACTGTTTCATACTTACATTTCATTAAGCATATTTTTTAAATGTGGGATAAAAATCTATTTTATGAAAATTACAAATGTTACTTAACTATTCTGCTAACATTAGTCACATCGATTGCTTCTAAATTAAAATGATTATAAATAGCCCTGTGATGAACAGCAGTAATTAGTAGGTAAGGCCTCGACCTTACAATCCTGGGCTAGACTTAACAATCCTTTTTGTTGCTGGAAGTGTTTCATGAAGCATCCTCAAAAGATAAAACCTAATACCATGTTTGTTTGAAGGGACAGTAAGGAAAGGTGATAATAAAATCACCTCCCACATATCACAAAGCTTAAAGTTAAGAGTAGATTTTGAGCTAATTTGGAAAATCATGTTAAGTATGGAAGCACATTCTAAGTTAAGAAAGATGTGGAAAGCAAGTATGTCAATTAGCTTTGGCCACAATATGGCTAGATAGCAAACAACCAAAAAGTCATAGCCACATGCAAAGCAAGCATTTATCTAGCTTGTCCAAATGCAGATGGCCAGGCTCACCTGACCTAGGCAGGTCTTTTCTAGGCAGTTCTGCTTCAGATCCCTGGAGTTGGGAGTATCCCATTACAGGTCTGTGGGTAGACTAAGGCAGCTTCAGTCTATATGTCGCTCACTTTCCTTGCATGAGCAAGATGATCAAGATGTGAACTTCTCATGTCTCTAGCGGAGCAACCCCCATTCCTCAAGTGCTTGTCAGGCCCATATCTTGCCTGCTAACATTGGCCAAAGTAAGTCACGTGGCGAAGCCTAAGGCAAGACGAGGGAAAGTGTTTTCAGGCCATGAAGTTTTGGAGAGGAGTGAATACCTCTGAACTAGAATCTACCACAACAAAGGGAGAATATTATAATGACTTATCTTTTATCAAAGAACTTCTGTCTACTAGAAACAGGCAAAGAAGACCTCTTCAGGTCTCCTTGTCTCTTTCTTTTCCATACATGTACCTAACTAACTGAACAGCATGCTTCTGTGGACAGCCTCGACACCCTGTGAGCAAATGATGGAGATATGGGGCCCAGACTTGAGCATGACGTCCCCTGAACAACATTTACATAGACCAGTGTCTGTGTTTGTTCTCTTGAAGAAACCACCCTTCTTCATACAAGAATCTGCTTCAGTGCATAGCCCCGGTGTCAGGCGACACTACCCTCATTTGCTTTTCAGGGCAGCGATCCTCAATTCTAGCCATACATTAGAGTCAGTTAGGGAGCGTTTAAAAACCACATGGTGCCTGAGCCCACCAAATCAATGAACTCATAATCTGTGGGGGCTGAGGCCCCGACATAGCTATGATTTAGGTGCCCAGTGAAAGCACTGTGTATTCAGCGTTGAGAACCACTGTTCTCATACAACCATTAGCTTCTCTTTCAGTCTATTTTCTGTTTTCTCGGCCCTAGCGTTTTATTCACAGCTATGTGTAATTCCACTCTCACCTGTCATAGAATACTGAAACCTCCACAGCCAGCTGACATTTTTTCAAAATTTCTCAGTGGGGTGGGTAGAGGGGTGGTAGGGGGCAGCTTAGAAAACCTATAAATTCTTTCATATTAAGAAATTGATTAGCTGTGTTGTACCTGAGCCAGTATAGACTCCATTCCCAGCTGCACATTAGAATTACTTCGGGAACTTCAAAACAAAACAAAACAAATCAAACAAAAAAAAACCCATTTCTGCCTGACACCAACTTCTAGAGATTCCGATTCAACTGTTACCCCAGCCTGTGATATCGTTTTTAAAGGGCTCAGGTAAATTTTATTTTTTTCTCCTTAAGTAGGCTTCATACCTAGCCTGGAGGGCCCAGTGTGGGGCTTGAACTCATGACCTTAAGATCAAGGCCTGACCTGAGATAGTCAGACACTTAACCGACTGAGCCACCCAGGCACCCCTCAGGTACTTTTAATATGTAGCCAGTTTTGAGAATCATAGAACCTTGATAGGGCAAGCACATGATTTACTAAATGTTTGGGAGCTCTGCTAAGTCCCTGAGTAATACAACTCTCTGACACCAAGCACATCTTTTCTTCTTTGAAATAGCCTTTTTTGATCATACTTACTGTGTCTCCGTGAGTGTGCCGTTCCCTTGTTGCCGGTGTGTGTGTCTAGTATTTCTGGTATCCTGCACCAACATGCTTCTTGGGGCATAATCGTTAAGCAACAAGGTATTTATTCTCCTGTCCCTGTCCAGAAATATTTGTCAGAGCTAGTTCTTCTCTTGCCTCTGGATGAGAATCTAAGTGGTCCATGACTGCTTCAGTAAGTGCTACATCATTGGCACTATCAAAAGCTGGCTTTGTCACCTGGACCTGGCAGGTGTTTCAAATTGATTCTTCCCCTCATGAGATGCCCAAGTATTCTTTGAAGGAAATTCCCTCCTTCTTCTCTCAAATTCCTGGGGATCTCTAACTGTAGCCCCTTTCGTAAGAGCAAATATGTCTTTATCCTGGCTGGTAACTTAAGTCTTTCCACAGCCACTTAGAAACCAGGTATGGCCTACGGTTTCTTTCTTCTCAAGTCTGTTTTCCTCTTGGACAGGACTCAACAACATTCAGGCTCACTCTCTCCTGCCTGGCACACAACTGGCCCGTGGGAAACGCTTCAGTATCTTTTGTGCCAACAAACTCTAGGAGTTCTGGCTGAACCCAGCTCAGCCACCGTTCCTTTGACCTATCCTTAGTGGTTGGTCAGCTTGCCTCTGGACCATTACATTTGCAGGAGGGAGCCAGACACCAGGCCCAAGGCTCTGTAACAGGGAGACAGCGCCCTGAGTATCCCGTGGAAGCCCCTCTCACCAGTGTGAGGTGACTGGCTGGCATTTCCTTACTTGACTCAGAGTTGGGGCAGGATTCGCCCCACGTTAATGAGTCTTGCCAGAAATGCCTCCCCAGTGCTGCCGATGAAAAATGTGTTAATCATAATTAACTAAGTCACTGATGCTATTTAACCTGAATTGTTCTGCTTAGAGTTACCCAAGTGAGAAGTGGCTGGATTGCAGACCACACCTGCCTTCATGACGATCAATTTGGGACTCGTGTTTAGAACTACTGATTGTTTTCTTTGTCCTTGGCATATTAATGCATCTTCATACTTATGGCTCATTACTCCCTTTGGCAGTCTTATGGGCCTCTTATTTCACTTCTGTTTCAGCTGCTCTGGTAAATGACTGCCTGCCTGCTCCCCCTGAGGACCCCAAAGCAAATTTCAGGTACGCCACGTAGCCTATATTTAAAATCGTGTTGCTCAACACATTCCCTCCAAATTTCATAAAAATCTGTCAGGCCGATTCTGCTTATGTGGTAACAGAGATATGTAAAAATATATACAAATATATTTTTATTTTTATAGCTACACATAGATGCAGTTAAAAATAAATAAAAATTAGGCAGTAAATCCAACGGGCTAAGGGAAAAGAATATTTTGATTGTATTGTTGGAATAGATGGGAATTTGAATGGCGTTGTTTCTCAACCCTGCTGGAGGCTGGGGGATAGTAAATTTCCTCAAATACCACTTACGTCTCTGTGCTCCTTGCTATTTGTCTTGCCAGGGATATCATAGGTCTTGATGGATTTGTTATGTGCAGTCATGCTTGGCTGATGGTTCCACCTCTTTGATCGTCCCACCAGGAATTCCATTATGGGGCTGTCCTTTGGAAATCCGCTTTTAGCTCAGCCTGCTGTGCTGCCACGTGCCCTGAAGGCTTAGTTGGGTAAACTTCTTGTTAGGTGCTCTGCTAGGCGCTTAGTATACAGATGTGAGTCAGAACGAAAGGTTTAGTTTTAACCTTCCCAAATATAATTACATTATACATTATATATTATACATTATACATTATATATTATACATTATACATTATAACCTTGCTAAATATAATTACATCTTTTTATACATCTTTACTATAGTAGAGGTGCTGCCAGAAAGACATAATTCTTTTTTTTAAATTTTTTAAATGTTTATTTATTTTTGAGAGAGAGAGAGAGAGAGACAGGAGACAGAGTGTGAACGGGGAGGGTCAGAGAGAGAGGGAGACACAGAATCTGAAGCAGCCTCCAGACTGTGAACTGTCAGCACAGATCCTGGCTCGGGGCTCGAACTCCCAAACTGTGAGATCATGACTTGAACCTAAGTCGGGTGCTTAACCCACTGAGCCACCCAGGTGCCTCAGATGTAGGTCTTTTAGAAGGGAAATGAGTTCTTTGGATTCTTACGAAGTTGTGGATTCATTTTCATTTTTGTCCTAGTAGCCATCATTTGTCTGAAAATTTTCTTGCAGTTTATTAAAATGAGTTCTCTCTGCACTGTTCTGGAGAACTTAGCTCTTTTGGATAGAAATGAGTTGGAGTTTCATTTTTATTTATTTGTTTGTTTATCTATTTATTATTATTTTTAAAATTTAGTGAATCACCAGATCTGACAGCTCACCAAGAGGTGCCAGAGTTTTTTCTGCATAAGCAGCTGGGTATAGCCAAGATGTAATTTCTAAAATTGGGAATCCTTAACGGTACAGTTGAGAATTGTATTAAATTTAGCAGGGGAAAAATAACCAGAGGGGGATTCACTTCAACTTTTAACTTCTGCAAATGTCTGATTGATTCTCATTGTTCTCAAATTTTTAAATTATGTTCTTCAAGGAGAAAGGGTGTAAGCTCTAAGGTTGCAGGGTTAGTCTAAGTAAGATGTTCTGTCAATATTTTTATCTTCAAAGGTCCCATAACATTGACATTCAAATCTATGTATATTAAGCATTTATCTATATTAAATTATAGATTTTTTTCTATAGCCAATGTTTGAGTAAAATTAATAATTATTCTTATTCTAGGTAGAAATTAAATGTAGCCTGGTTCTAGGGCACCTGGATGGCTCAGTCCATTAAGCTTCTGACTCTTGATTTCAGCTCAGGTTGTGCTCTTGCAGTTGGTAAGTTCGAGTTCTGCTTCGGGCTCTGTGCTAATGGTGTGGAGCCTGCTTGGGATTCTCTTTTTCTGCCCCTCTCCCACTTGTGCTTACTCTCTCTCAAAATAAATAAATAAATAAAACTTAAAAACAAAATGTAGGCTGGTTCCTTTACTCCTCCCATTTTACTCTTTCCTCAGTGATTAGAATCCTTACCTTTCAGTGCATATGTGTAGGTAGAATGTTGCTGCCTCTCTCCTCCACTCCCGTCAGCTCCACACTGTACTTATTGGCTTAATATATGCCCCATGCTAGCCCTTTTTAGGGGAGGGCTAACTTATGTGCATACATAACTGCTGTCTCTGGCAAAGATGGAATTCTGCAACACGTAACAATGCCTTCATGGTCCCCATTTATTTATTTTTTAATACAACCTCCCTCCTCTTTATCTTTTCCCCAGTCACTCAGCAGACTTTGAGTCTGGCTCAAAGGCTGTCCATTTGCTACACATCCCTTTCAACAATTTTATCTTCTTTCCTACCTACTTCCTCTAGAAATACATTGTTCATTTCTTAAAGATATGTGTAATTCTTTCAAGTATGGTATTTCAATCACAGCAACTGTATCCCTAGGTATTTTCTGAGTGAATTAACTATTAAAGTTTATAAATAGAGCTATGCATGTACAAATGGCCAACAGCAGTTGGAATATCTTGTCACCAACAACACTGATAATTGGGCATTCCACAGATGGTGTTTCCATTCTCTTTTCCCTTTGCCAAATACCACTCTATGGTTCTTCCCCAATCCTACTCCCCCCTGCCCTCTTTTTTGGTGTTCATTGTTCTAGCTTCTGGAATCCCTTAGAAGAAGCAAAGATGATGCAAATAGAATATCCAATACAGGCCCAAAGGATCATCTTTTCTTTTCTGCTGTTCTGCTTCTGTTCTTATCCCTTATTTTTCCTATTTTTGGACTAGGTATATCCTTTTACTATTTTTCTATGTTAAAAGTGATGGTACCCATTAAGATCTATGAAGTAGGTATATAGGAGAAAATTTAATTTTTTTAATGTTTATTTATTTTTGAGAGAGAGAGAGAGAGAGCAGGAGAGGGGCAGAGAGAGAGGGAGACACCGAATCCAAAGCAGGCTCCAGACCCTGAGCTGTCAGCACAGCCTGACGTGTGGCTGGAACTCACAGACCACGAGATCGTGACCTGAGCCTAAGTCAGACATTTAACTGACTGAGCCACTCAGGCACCCCTATAGGAGAAAATTTAATTGGCACCATTCTACACTTGAAAACTAAGAACAAGGATGGGTTAAATCACTCTAGATGAAGAGCCAGGATCTGAACTTTCCATTGACGCATAGCTATTCCTTTTTCTCTCCCTTGCAATAGCACTTTAAAGTCAACCATAGCAGAGTTTCAAAAATAAATAGAACACTTAAATTAGAGCTGTGGTCTGCCTTTAATGATTAGCCAATAATGAAATACTGACCAGAAATTTACCTAATTACCTATCATATGTGAAATCTCCACTATGCAGCTTGAATTTGAAGGGACAAATTAATTTAGATTTGAATCAAATCCATTTAGTTGCAATTACGTTGTAGCTATAGGTTGTCCCAAAGAAATACATTCATAAGTAATGGCATATCTTAGAATGCTGGTTAATTCTTGTAACTTCCAATTCAAAAGTTTCTAGTCTTAGATTTTATAGCATTTGGGTGGAGTTAATATAATTGTTGAGCCTTTCTGATTATAGTTTCCTTGCATTCATGCATTTAACCAACACATACGGAGGGCCTAATGTGTGTTAGATACTGTTCTAGGTGCTGCAAGAATTACTAAGTGAAAGTGTTTGTAATTTTGCCATCATTGCAAAGTGGATCCAGAAATGAAGGTTAAAAAGGGTCAGCATGAAGACATAATACAGTCTCTTTCTACTGCAAGTTATGCTGATTTTTTTTTTTTCTATTGGTTGTTTAAATGAAACAGAATGTTTGGGCTGCATGGAACCTATTCTGATTAATCCCTTCCATGCAGAGTAGCTCAGGATCACAGAGCAAATTATTAGCAGCTAGGTCCAACCTGAGATTGCTGAGTGGTAGGTTGGATATTTGTTCCAAAATATTGTTAGTGTTATGGAACCAGGCTGGAACACTGGTGGAAAAACCAAGTGGCACTCGGAGATCTTGGTGGATTGGAGATTTATTTAACACTGGCTGGCTCAGAGGAGACCATTTCTCCAAAGATCAGAGCCCCAAATGAAGGGGTAAGGGTAATTTATAGTTGTCAGCTTCCATATCTGTAGCGGGTTTTCGCGTGGCAAACAGGGCAAAAAGAACCGGGAAGAGGGGGTCTCCAAGCTAGAGACCAGAGCTTGTTTTAGTCCCGTCAGCCATCTTATGGTGTAAAACTTTATTCATTTTCCCAACCGTCTGACTCTTAGTTTTTGACTTCCCCTTTGGTCTCACCCAGAGAACATTTGTCTATCCCGTCCCCTGTCCACCCCTTTGGAAATCTTGATTCTCAGCATGAGGAAAACCTCAGGGTCATGAGTAATCCACTTAGAACATCTTCTCTTTCCGTGTTGGTTGATAAAAACAGAATTGCTCAGAGTAGAAAGATGTCTGTGGTTCTACTATGACCACTGCCATGTAGTTGTATAGATTTCTATCTTTACATACTTCATTGGATCCTTATAAAATGATAGATTAACAAAGACAGATTTACCATTGTGTGTTTCAGGTGAGGGAGTGGAGTCTCAAAAGATAAAGCAATACCAAAAGTCACCAAGTCACTTGGGGATGAAAACAAGACTGGGACACAGATCTAATTTTTGGTACAGAACTTTTTCCTAAAGCATCCCAGGTCTTCATATTGTCTTATCTGCAGTTTCAAAGTTTGTTATCACATAAGCAGCCACAGATCCTGAGCCTATGAGCCAAGTCAATATATGATATATGACACATGTCGTATATGACTTTGTGCCAGTAGATGATTATGATTGCCATTGATTAGGTAAATGATTGAGTGAAGCCTAGGAAGTCTCTAGGCCATGAGTCTCTAGTCTCTAGGCCTAGAGTCTCTAGTCTCTAGGTTGTGGAGGGAAGGCAAGGGAAGGCAATGAACATTTATTGAATGTCTGTTAGTTACAAATGCTATTACTGTGAGCATAGTAACCCTGTGAGAGAGTTAGGTATTTTCTACATTTTTGAATTGAGAGATGTAAAGTTCTGAGAGTCAGGATAATGCAGCTAGAAACTAGCACATTCAGGTGAATGTGTTGCGGTGAACTACACTCTTCTTCTTTGAATCAAATTCAATTTCTACATCAAGGCAAATAGATTTGTTCTCTCAGTAAAAAGAGCTGGATGTTCTACCCTGTTGTAGTTGAGGCAGTCAGTTAATGAAGCATGGTATGGCATGAAGAGACAGATCAGGATTGGAAATTTAATCTATAAATTATACTGTCTTATTATCATCATCATCAAACTCAATAAACTTCAATGTTTCTGGTCTTCTTTATCCATTTCCTAAGAAAAAAAGAGTATGTTCAATTTTATTTAAACTGGTATTGTTTTTTAGTCATGAAATCTTTAACCATGTATGTATTCATGTGGTGTCATACTCATACATTTGCATGTGCTAATACCAAATGGAGTCCTGGGAATTGCAAATTTAATATATAATATATTTTAGAATAGGGACTATTTAATACTTATGCCTCCAGACATTCTCTGGAGAGTTCTAGTTGGGGGGGAAAAAAAAAAGAAAGAAATAAAAACTTTTTCAAAGCTTCCCAACACATCTAAGAAGTAAAATCCTGTTAACAAATACTTTGGCAAAATTCCATCAACTAAAACTTCTGCTAGCAAATTTCATTGAAAAAAAAAAAAGAAAAGAACAACTCCATTAAAATGACAGCAACAGCAAGAGTCTATTCCAGGTTGATGGTAATGACTTTCTTTTGGAGAGATGGTTCTGATCATGTAAATTTTTTTTAATGGAAATGTGTATATAATGAAAATTTCTCACATCTAGCTGCTTTTCTTGACAGTGAAATATCTCCATGGATATACTTGTCAACTTAACTGACTGAGTATTTCTTTCATGCAAAGAGATAACATTTGCACTTACTGATGAGATCTGGAAGGATCTACTAGATGAGTGGTTAGCCAAACAAGATGTTAAGGATAAAGGCTTTTCTAGATGTCCTGGTGGAGCATTGTCACAAAATGTTGGTTCCTTCGGTCTCCAATTAACATTTGAGTTCCTGGATACAGTGATTTAAAGGTGGGCATTAACTGAAAGTAGTTTTGAAATTATTAAGATCTATTTGGTTGAAGAGCTGATAATTACTTTCCTAATTTTTTTCTTTCTACCTAAGGCTGTGCTTAAGAAAGAATTTCTTTCAGTAGATTGCCTTATTGTTTTGTTGGTTATTTCCTATGCAAAATATTTTTATTTTGATGTGATCTCAGTAGTTTACTTTTGCTTTTTCCCCCTTGCCTGAGGAGACATACCTAGAAAAGTTTTTGCTAAGGCTCACGTCCAAGAGATTACTGCCTATGTTTTTTTTAAATAGGTTCTGTGGCTTCAGGTCTCACATTTAGGTCTTTAATCCATTTTAAGTATTTTGTGTTTGGTTTAAGACTGTGGTCCAGTTTCATTCTTTTGCATATACCTGTCTAGTTCTCCTGAGACCATTTATTGAAGAGACTGTCTTTTTTCCACTGTATGTTTTTGTCTCTTTTGTCATAGATTAATTGACCATATAAGTGTAGGTTTATTCTGGGCTTTCTATCCTGATGCATTGATTTATATGTCTATTTTTTTCTGCCAATACAATACTATTTTGTTTATTATAGCTTTGTAGGATATCTTGAAATCTGGGATTGTGATACCTCCAATTTTTCCTCTTTCTCAAGATTGCTTTGGTTATTTAGGGTCTTTTGTGGTTCCATACAAATGTGAGGATTTTTTATTTTAGTTCTTTGAAAAAATAATATTGGTATTTTGTTAGGGATTATTTGAATCTTTGGATTTCTTTGGGTAGTATGGACATTTTGATGATATTAGTTCTTCCAATTAATGAGCATGATATGTCTTTTCATTTGTTTGTGTCATCTTCAATTTCTTTTATTAATGCTTTATAGTTTTCAGAGCACAGGTCTTTCACCTCTTTGGTTAAATTAATTCGTAGGTATTTTATTCCCTTTGTCTCAGCTGTAAGTGGGATTGTTTTCTTAATTTCTCTTTCTGCTACATTATTAGTGTCTAGAAACACAACAGATTTTTATGTATTAATTTGGTATCTTGTAACTTTACTGAATTCATTTATTAGTACTAATAGTTTTTGGTGGAGTCTTTAGGCATTTTCTTTTCCAAAGAAGATGTACAGATGGGCAAAAGACACATAAAAAAATGATCAGCATCAATAATCATCAGTGAAATGCAAATCAAAACCCTAATGAGATATCATCTCCTTCTTGTCTAAATGGCTAATATAAAAAAGACAAGAAATAATAAGTATTGGTGAGAATGTGGAAAAAAAGAAACCCTTGTGCACTGTTGGGAATGTAAATTGGTACAGCCACTGTGGAAAACAGTATGGAGATTCCTCAAAAAATTAAAAATAGGATCACCCTCTGATCCAGTAATTCTACTACTATTTACCCAAAGAAAGTGAAAACACTACTTTGAAAAGATATATCCACCCCTATCTTTATTGCAGCATTATTTACAATAGCCAGGATATGGAAGCTGTCCATCAGTAGATGAACAGATAAAGAAGAGGTGGTGTATATGCACAATGAAATATTACTCAGCTATAAAAAGAATGAGATCTTGCCATGTGGGATGACACAGATGGGCCTATTGAGTATTACGCTAAGTGAAATAAGTCAGACAGAGAAAGACAAGTAAGAAAGACACAGAAAGACAAACCGTATGATTTCACTTATATGTGGAATCTAAAAAAATGAACAAACAAAAAACAGAAACAGAATCATAAATACAGAGAACTTTGGTGGTTGGTGGGAGGGAGTGGGTGTTGGGAGTAATAGAAAAATAGGTGAAAGGGAATAGCAGGTGCAAACTTCCAGGTATAGAGTAAATAAGTCACAGGGATGAAAAGTACAGCATGGGAATATAGTCAATAACATTGTAGTAATAATGTACAGTGACAAGTAGTAATTATACTTACCATTGTGAGTGTAGCTTAATGTATTGAACTCTTCAATCACTGTGTTGTACACCTGAAACCACTATACAGCATTGTATGCCAACATTCTTAAATGGAATCAGCAGCCTTGAGCACTAAAATTTCATAGATTTCTTAGAAGGCGAGTTGTGGGATTTTCTTTTATGTATAGTGTGTGGTTGCTTCCTCCAACACTATTTCTTGACTGATCCACATTTGATATTTCTAGCAGCTCTCAAAATACTTGAGCCTGTGAGAATGCATCATTACAAGACCCTGGAAATTGAAAGTACAGCTTTAGGGATAAATTCTGACTGTAGCACAAGGGCTAGGTCATCTTCCAAACAGGGTCAATAGACCTAGGAATCCTCTGCCTATGTGTATGTTGGGCTCAGGCACAAAGAATTACACTCACGGGCTGCTATAGATCTAACAGTTTGTTTTGCAGGTGCCAAAGGAAAGGCTTTTTTGAGACACAATACTGGTTGGATGTTACCCACCTGCCATGGAGCCATCCCTATGAATTGCATGGCGGTGGAGCACTGGGACTGCATCTAGTCAATATGTCTGTCACAAGACTTAGTAGGCTCTATGATCTGCAATTGAACTTATTAATGGGACAGAGTAAAACCTGGAAGAAGATTATACTTTTAAATGATAAGGGTACTACCCACAATTTTGTCACCAGAACTTTTGAATCTTCCCCAGAATGTTCTGGAGCTGTGTTAATAGACCTCCATATTGCCTCCAATTCTGTCTCATCCCAACAGCTGCCAGTTCATAAGAATGCCTCTAGAACAGGGCTTCTTAGACTTTCATATGCGTAAAAATAAGCATACAAATGTCCTAGGGATCTTGATAAAATGTAGATTCTGATTCAACAGGTCTAGGGTGGGACCTGAAATTTTATATTTAAAATAAGCTCCTGGGTGATACAGATGCTGCTTGTCCACAAACCTTTTGAGTACCATAGCTTTAGATGTGCTTTCAAGAAAATAAAATGAAATTAACATTTGTGATTCAGAACTCAAGTTCAAAAGCTCCAGGAAATTTACACATATTGTTTCACCCAGTTTTCTAAGGAATCTGAAAAATGCATACTATGTCTGTTTTACAGATGAGAAAGCTGAAGCTTGGATACTTTAACTTGGCCCAAATTAGCTGGCTAGTAATGGCAAAGCTAGGATTTGATCCTGGTTTCTCTGACTCCAAAGGTTTTCATCCTTCTGCCTGACCTTGCTGCCTCCAGTACTCATGTCCCTCAGAGTATGCTGACCTGCCAAGGTTTTTGTTTGTCAGTATCCCAACAGATGAGTAAACTAGCAGATTGAAATATCTACACCACAGTAACCGTAGTTATACAATACTAGTAATACAATAACAAAGTGATTATTTATTTATTTAAGTTGGCTTCACTACCAATGTGGGACTTGATAGTCTAGCAGCTGAGCCAGCCAGGTTCCCCACAAAGTGATTCTTTAAAAAGTCATAAATACAGAGTAACAAAGAAAGCAGGAAACCTTTGGAATACGGGCGAGCAGAAGGACAAGTGGTAACTGTACTAAAATACCAGACAAAGCTGGGTCTAGGACACAGTGAGAAGAGCCAGAAGCCAGCTGATAGCTGATCAGTGGTTCTCAAACTTCTGCTGGAAGGGCCATCTTGTGAGTTAACACCATTCACTAGAAGAATGAAGCCTGGAATTTTTAGAATAGCTCAAGGCCTAAACAAGTAGGGAAGAGTTGGCTCTACATTTGTAAGACAATAGTGAAGCTCTGGTAGGGAAATGATGAAAAGGACAAAGGAAGTGAGGAAGAGCCTCATAATTACTACCCAACACTTACTGTAAACGTTCAAAAAACAACAACAACAACAATAGAGGCAAGGGAAAGCTTTTGCCTTCAGGAGGAATCAATGTAAGAGAGTATATGCTAGAGCCAAATAATAAGGACTTTCTTATTTTTAAGAAATCAAGAGATGGGTTTTCTTGAAGAGATGGGACTGTCTAACTGGACCTGTTAAAACATTGAACTTATATGGAGGAGAAAGAGCTACGTGAGTTCTCTTAATTAAGGAGAACAGTTTTAGTAAAACTCTAGAGGTATAAATGCTTGTGCTAAAAAAGAATGAGAATCAAGGATAAGAGTGGTTGAGGTAAGGTAACAGGAGCTAGGGATCTGAACAGAAGGGAAATAACAGGCCAGTGAGCAGAATCAACAAAGAACTACTTACCACTGACTCCAGGGAGAGGCTGCATGAGTCATCCCTGGGTTTTCCTTGCTCCTGTATACCTGTCAGAGAGGGGCTGACAAGTGTAGAGTGGGGCTGACAGGTGAGTACCATGGCAGTCAGGGAAGCATGTGGGGGCTGCCAGTTACAAGGAAATAAAACCTTGACATGAGGACCTCATTCCTCCTAATCTGAGTGGATCTCAAGAGGGAAACAATCTGTAAGTATTAAATTCTTGACCTAGGTATCTGTATTCATCTTGAGAACATATTTTGCTGCAAATCACAGTGACAACACTCCTGTTGCTTAGTTCACTGAAGAGCAAAGTGTGAATTGGTGAATCATGGGAAGCATTTGTTTCCATCTCCATACGAGAGGACTCTTTTTTTTTTTTTTAATTTTTTTTTTCCAACGTTTTTATTTATTTTTGGGACAGAGAGAGACAGAGCATGAGCGGGGGAAGGGCAGAGAGAGAGGGAGACACAGAATCGGAAACAGGCTCCAGGCTCTGAGCCATCAGCCCAGAGCCTGCCGCGGGGCTCGAACTCCCGGACCGCGAGATCGTGACCTGGCTGAAGTCGGACGCTTAACCGACTGCGCCACCCAGGCGCCCCACGAGAGGACTCTTTTAGGAGGTTTGGTCAGGATGATGCTTGGAGCCTGTGGTTGCAGGGTACCCAAATGCCTGGTTATTCCACTTACGAGATGATAATCATTTCAGTTGTTTCTTTTAATTTTAAGCCCCATAAAAGGAGTTATTAAAATTATGATTTCTTTTTAGATTTTCCTCAGTGTCTTTGCAATCTGTTCAGTATATATTAATGCTCAACATATATTTTCCCACTTATTTTTGAAAACGTTCCTGAGACAACACCTTAGTTTTTGTTTGTTTGTTTCAGAAAATAAGATGCTTTATGTGACCACAAGCAAGCAAAAACTACCCCAAAGTAGCTCAAGTAACATTATGGGAAAAAATAGCTTCAATGTTGGATTTTGAAAGCACTAGAATTTTCCTTTTCTGTTTTCAGCTGTGGGACAGAGGAAGAGACAGAGTCCTAAAGTTACTGTGGTGTAGACATCAACAACCATGGATGATCTTGGATGTGTCATTACCTCTCTGGGTCTTGATATCCTAAAATACAAAAGGAAAGATTACACTAAGCCGTCTCTCTGATCCCGTTAGCACCAACCCTCTGTGATCTTGAAGATGTAATCTCTGGTTTATAGATCTGCATTTATGTCAAGGGAAATGTCATGGTAAGTTTTACATCATCATAGCAAAACTGCTAAAGTAGTAGATTGAACAATGCATTTGTATATCACAATGCAACCGGTCATCCCTCATTTATACAAATCTTGTAGAAGAAATGACAGTCAAAAGCCTCTCCATATTCAAGTATAAAAAAATCTATAAAATTGTATTCAACTGGTTAGCAGCCTGTGTCTGAGGTTTTAATAGAGTTATATTTCTTTTCTGTGTTCAGAGAAGGCTTTTCCAAATGGATATGAGATGGGCACTTGATTTGGCTGCCCTTTCTAAACTGTAGACTGAATTTATTCATGCATCTCATGATTTATCTCCTTTATTTGTTTCATTAAACATGGTTTTTATTTTTTCAGAAGCCAGCGCATATATTTTGTCATTATGGAAATGAATTTCAAGTAGGAAGGAATGAGATAAAAGATTTATCCCGCATGAAACAAATCTGATGTGTGAAAACCTGCTTTAGAAAGAAAAAGATATATCAATGTAAAAATTATTCACTTTGCCCAGATATTTAGGAATGTATTTATTCCTCAAGGATTAAATTAGAGAACACTTAACCCAATATTTATTCATTCATTCAATTAACACAGATTCAATTTATGCACAATTTTTATAATTTCATTTCTTGTTTAATTAGGTCAATTTGTGGTGTTTAAGTAACTTCTGATTTTTTAAATGAAAGCATAAGTAGAATTTCTATTTGACAGTAGTAATTACATTGGATTTGGAAATAATGCAAAATGAGAGGACAAATAAAACTAAGAGAAAACTAATAAAGGTTAGTATAAAGCAAACCAAAACAAAAAAAGAACAAATATGGTTCCACCTAAAATCTGAACAGATTAAGAAAAAAATACCGAACAGACTAAGAAACAGAAATACAAAATCAAAATAATGGTCTGATTTTAGAATTTACGGTTTAGAAAAGGAATCCCTCTCCCCACATGCCCCTTTCTCTTTCTCTCTCTCTTTTACACATACTCTGTCTCTCTCACTATTCCCTCCTCAAGTTGGGACACACTAGGTTCATTATGTCTCCCTTATGGGAGACACTGAGATTTGGAAATTTAATCCTTTAAAGATTTTGCCATACTAGAGATTCAAATAGGATCATTCAGTTGATTATACTGAGTTCCTAGTATGCTAACTTTTATAATGGCCTTTATTTCCATGCAGATGAATGAAAAATGCTGTGCATTCTGTGTGTGAGGGGCCAGGAGGATTCTGAAGATGTTATTAAAAAAAAAAAACAACAACTGATATTTATTTGGCACCTATTATGAGCTAAACACTATGTTAGTCATTTTGTATGTGAGGCAGTTCACTGAATCAGAAATTAAGGCCTGAAGATGACCTTTATCAAGGAGAGCATCTAGGCATCATCCCCCACCTTCAGGTTTAATATATCATCTCTGTACTAGACTCATTCCCTAAAATATGGTCACAGTCTATGAATTGCTTATCAGCTGGTTGTTTTCTCAGTATAGTAGACAGAGGAATATAATACTGCTGGGCATGGTTATTGATATTAGGGAAGTATGAAATGTAGGAGGAGGAGGAGGAGATCGGAATAGGGAATGAATATATTTATTTAATGAAGCAACAAGAAAATCTTCATGGGAAAGGCTGTGTTTGAAATTGGTTTCTAAGAAATGAAACAATTTTGACAGGTAGGAATAGGGCTGGGAACATTCCAGAAGAAAGGAAGAACTCAGACAGAATCACCTGTGCAAAAAGGAAATCAGACAGTTTTATGGGAATCTTTAAGTAGAAAGCCAAGAAGTTCTAAAATGTTAGATGAGATTGCAAAAGGAGAGCTCAATTAGGAGGCAGTAATAACAGACTAAATCCATGTGGGTCTGGGCAATCAATTGGATGGGGAGAGTGTAAGGGAAAGTAAAGACTACAGTGAGTCAGCAAATAGTTGATTTTATTGCTATTATTATTACCAATAGGAAAAGGAAACCAGAACTAGTAAAAATCTTCCTGTGTGAACCTATTTACATTGCTTTTCTTCTTGAACCCTTTCTTCTTGATACTTATCCTAAGCAGAAAATTAACAACAGCAACCGGCTCTCCATGCCAGATGTGGACACACCAAATGGGATCAATCCTTGGACTGGAAACCTGGGTTCCCACGCTGTGGCCACAGTACTAAGGGAGAGTGGATGCCAGCAGTGCATTATCACATTTCCAAGTTAGTCAAGAGATCAATTTTTCCCAAGACATTACACTCTCTTCATTGGGATAATTTATGTATCTATTCAGTTAGCCCAAATATTATTTTCTCTTTTAATTTATGGGTATTTTTTCAAACAAATACTAAGTTGTTAAGACTTAAATATTTATTGGGGCTCCTGGGTGGCTCAGTCAGTTAAGCAACCGACTTCAGCTCATGTCACGATCTCATGGTTCATGAGTTCGAGCCCCACGTCGGGGTCTGTGCAGCCTGGAGCCTGCTTCAGATTCTGTGTCTCCCTCTCTCTCCGCTCCTCCCCTGCTCACACTCCATCTGTCTCTCAAAAAATAAATAAACATTAAAAAAATTTTTTAAAAATTAAAAAAAGACTTAAACATTTATTAAGTTATTTGGACCTAACTACTTAATAAACAGAACAGTTAGATAATTTATTTACCTTTAATTTTTAATTTTTTGACCCCTGAGTGATGTGAGAAAAATTACTGATACATTAAGGTGCTATAAACTTAAATTTTGGAAAATATGCATGTATACCTGTCTCTCTAGGACTGGGCAGTATTTAATGCCATTAGATAGGATAAAATTTCTTTAACCCCCAGTCTCAAGAATCTTTTTCACCATCCCATTCCAGCTACCCAATTCCACCATTGTATTTTACACCTTGTTGTCAGGAATAACCGTACCATTCCAGTGTCCTGTTTTAATCCATTCTTTGACCCCGCTGGGAGTTCTATTACTGAGTAGCTTTTACATTACTCATTCCTTTCCTCATGTACTCTCTTCCCTGATCATCTAGATCAGAACACATGCTCCATTACACTAAATATTCCCTTAAATATATCTTCAACTCCTTTCCCTTCCCTTTTCCTGTCATACTTACTTTACAATATCTCTATATTGATTAAACACAACTCTCCAGATACCTCACCTCTGCACTCAAGCATCAGAGTGTAGTTGGAGAAAAAGACAACCACGCTGCCTAGTCAATGTTAAATTCTCAAATACATCAGCAACGCCTCATGGCCAGCCGAGCAAATTCACCTTATTTTCTGAGATGACCCGTTTATACCTCCTTGTCTTCCAAACTCTAACAACGCTCCCCCAAATTTTATTCCTTACTTCCCTGAAAAACTAGAATCTATCAGAATAGACTTCTTTTCCCTCCCCAAATCTCTTTCTATGCTTGCATCCTTATCTCCTCTCTTTTTCTTCTTGTTTCATGATTAAACTAGCACCATTCTAACCTACAGTTTCTGTAGTTGCCTATTAGATATATTACTTCTTTAAGGGCTTCTCTTTGCATCTTACTAGTTTTTCTCTTGTAGATCTCTTCTGTAAATATAAAATCATGCTATAAAGTCTTTCCCCTTAAAAATATAGGAAAGCATTCACCTTAGATCAAGCAGTCATCCCATTTGCTCCCTCTTACAGCAAAACAAAAACTGTCTCTACCCACTGACTGTCTCTTCCTCATCTCTCATTGTCTCTTTGATCCACTCTAATTAGGCTTTTGTTTTCACTATTCTGCCAAAATAACTCTTATAAAGGATACTTCCATTTTTCCAGGCTCAGTGGTCTCTTTTCAGTTTTTATATTATCAAATTTCTCAGTAGCATTTGGCATTGATGATCATTCCTTCTATTTTGCAGTTTCTCACTGGCTTCTGGGGTAATACTGTCTGAGTTTTTATCCTATTTCTTTCATTATTGTCTGTTTCATCCACTTCCAGTGAATCCGTATATGGAGGGTTTTGTCTTAATCAACTATATACCGAGCACCTATAACAGAACCTGGCACATGGTACCATGGGCCCCAGAATAGAGATAAAAGTTTCAGATGGAAAATTTAAGGCAGACAGTGAAGGCTGTGACTTTGAACCAGACCTTAAATAATAGGTAGCATTTCATCAAATCTTTTATTTTGAAGGGTTGGAGAAAAAAGCATTAGCAAAGATACACATTTAGAAATCATGGGACAAACCCTGGAAATAATGACGTGCTTTTGTGTCACACTACAGCATGGAGGTTAGAGGGTTCAACATATTAATTTTAGGGCCAAACACACAGTGGATAACAGACATCTACACTAAGTCCAGAGGAGAGTGTACATTCAGAGCTTAGGGGTAGTTCTTGGCATATGGGGGATATTAAGGTACATGAATGGATTTTTACTAGAATATAGTATATTGATTAATTAATGCTTTTGCAGGCCATATTTGTGAATTGCAATTTTTTTTCATGTCAATCATCAATTATTAACTTTTAGCTTAGAATCCATTTTTCCTTGCCTTGCTTTGTGATACATGAGCTGAACTCTATAATACATTCATCACCTTGCACAATGCTAGGCCTTGTCAGTAGAGGGCGCTGGAGGGACATCTCTTCCAATTTCAGCACCTTGCCTTTTCTCTTGCTCCTAGGGCATAGTGGCCAGCTGGTGGCTTCCTAGGTCATTTCTCCAGGATCCTAGTGGGTGGTTCCTGAGTGAATCTGCAGGTATCTCACTGGGGAGCTTCCTAGCAAGTCCTGTGGGTACCCCAGTGGGTGCCTTCCATGAAAATCTTGGCACCTCAGTGAGTGGTTGGTTTTTTGCTTGCCAGTCCCAGCCTGCAGGCACTCAACAAACCAGTCATCCGGTGGGCCACAGCCATACCCTCCAAGGAAATCTGAATCTCAGCCCTCGTGGAGCCCCGTTGTGAGTGGTTTCTTCCCTGGGTACTCTCCTTTAGCCCCATTGGTAGTGGCTGCTCCTGTGTCTACTTTTACTGTATTCTTTAGTATTCTCTTATGTTTTACTAGTAAAATATTCATTCCCTGCATACTCGTTAATAATTCCTGATATTCAAGTTTCCCTGATCAAATTACCACTGTGGTTTCTGTGATTGGATTATTACTAGTAACTTATTATTCCACATAAAATGGATATCACTCAAGATGTAGCAATGGGTGCATTCAGAGTGTGCCTACTAAATGGTCATTTATTTTCCTTTCCAACTGCCAGCAATAGGTCATCATGTGGTAGACTCTACATCCAAACTCAAATAACCCAATTTACCCAAGTATATGTTGAAACAAAACAAAATAAAACAAAACATCATAAAATGTCTCCGGTCAAATGAGTATGAGAAGTGTATGAAAATGATGTTTTCTTTTCTTGGCAACACATACTAATTAAACAAATATTTGAATGAGAATAAAATGAACTTGAGATTTAATTGTGATATGTTGAAATTGTATTTCCGAGAGAGATAAGTCATCAAATGGAGAAACCAAAACAAATAAAATATGTTTTGTCAAACTTCTGTGTCTATACTAGTAGAGAGAAAGAAAATACTGAGCCAGCATTGGTTAGTTCTTGAGGGAAATTATTACTGCATTTTCTAGAGACATAAACCAGAGATACTCTATGGTATAGACTAGGGAGTAACAAATTATGGCTGCAGGTTGACCTCCTGCTTTTGTAAATAAAATTACATTGGAATACAGCCATGGCCATTTATTTACACATTGTCTATGGTTGCTTTTACTCTTTTATGCAGACTAGAGTAGTTCTGACACCAACTGAATGGTCCCAGAAAGCCTCAAATGTTTACTGTCTGTTTAGGAAAGTTTCCTGACTTTGCAAGACATGAGATTTCTGTCATTGGGGCGTAAAAGCAGCTAAACAAATGGATTTGGCTGTGTTCCAATAAAACTTTATTTATAAAAACAGCCTAGAGGAGGTCACATTTGGCTCGTGGGCTTTAGTTTGATGACGCTGCTCTAGAGCATAGTGATAAATATTATCTGAATAAATGAAAAAAAAAAGAATTTTAAAAGATTCTAAGACTGCCTCCACATTCTGTTCTTTTTCAGTATGTGTGGTGTCTGTTTGATGGCCATGTGACAACTGAAGACTGGCTCTGATGGATGACTTAAGTAACCTCTGGAGGGTACCCACACTGTGACCATAAACCACTATGCCCGTGTGGAAAACACTGCAGTCCTGGGGCAAAAGACAAACTTCATGCTTGATAAAAAACAACTAAAAGGTAAGGTTTCTCTCTGGTGTGCTGCAGTCTTCAGTCTTCTGTTTTTCATTCCCACTGGCAGCTCAAAGCTGTCCTCAATCCATCATATGCCTCTTGAGTGTGTGCTCTGGGTTCACTGTCATGATGAAAAACTACTTCATGAATTTAGTGTAGGAACTCAGGATTGAGTCTGAGCTGTTTACATAGCTTCTGGGGAAAATGACACCCAAATGTGGGGGAAACAATCCAAGAGGCATTTCAAGTATGTGTTTTAAAATAGAAATATTGACAATGGTACCTATTTTTTTTCCCAAAGGAGTTTGTTAGTTCTACAAATCCAGATAGGCACATTTCGCTGGCCAATTTGGGCTTACCTAATGTGATGATGCTACCTCTGTTACGTCACTCAGATCTACCTCAGCACCTCTATCCTACTGCCACTCTCATAATTCAGGTTTTCATTCCTCTCCTCTGAACTGCTACCTCTAACACTTCATGTTTCTAATTTGTTTTACCTTTTCTAGACAGATTAATCTTCCTGAAACACAAATCTGATCATGTTGCTGTTTCCCTCAGATATTCCAATTGATTCCCCTTTGTCTGGAGAATAAAGTCTAATCTTAGCCATTTGACAGTCTTCAGGTCCATTTATCTCTACCACTCCTGCTTACACCCACCTACCTCCTTTCATGGAGGATTGCCAGATTAGTATATAGGATATCCAGTTAATTTGAATTTCAGAAAAGCAATGAGTCATTTTTTGGTATGAATGTATCATATATATATGTATATGTATATGTATATGTATATCATATATATATGTATATATATATATATATATATATATATAATATATACATGTATATGGAAAACATTCGTACTATAAAAATGACTCATTGTTTATCTGAAATTTAAATGTAACTGAGACTGAGTGTCCTATATTTTTATTTGCTAAATCTGGCAACCCTACTTTCATGCCCACTACATTTGCCAGATTCAAATAATCTTTGTTCTCTAGATGCCCCTATGGTTTTTAGCATTTCGGATTTTGCCAGAATTACCTTCTCTGTACCTAGATACCATATAAAAATTTATATAATGTTCCCTCTCCTTAGCCAACATGATGTAGAAGAAAAGATATAGATGAGATAGTACGAGGTATACTTGGATTATCATTATAGCTCCTACTTGGCCATCTCTGTGACCTTTGGAAAAACTGCTTAGCTTTTACAGACTTTAGTTTCCTTACCTACACAATAAGGGTAATAACCAACTTCAAGTGATTACTTTAAGGTTAAGTATGAAATTTTATAAAATCTTTCTAAAAATATATAATTCATACAAGAGGTTCACTAACTGGCAACACTTCACTAACTTTCTCCTTATATCAGTGCTTCTTAAACTTGAGGAACCTCAAGGCCCCCAAAATATATCTGGATCCCAATGTAAGAAATGTTTGATTAAATAGTTCAAAGTTTAAGTGGTTACTTAAGGTGATCATTTTATTTTATTTTTATTTTATTTTTATTCACCTCATAAATAAATAGACACTAATCAGACTTAACCAATGAAAGTCTGTGGCAAAACATGGTTTACTAGGTATTTATCTAGGTAATCCAGAATAGATTATATTTTTAGACTCCCAACAAAATACAAAGGCGGTATTTTAAAACTGTCATAAAGAACTTCCATGGAATCACTGGAACACTGAGATGGTCTCATTAGAGAAACACGGCATTCTATCTTATTTGTCTGTATGCTTTACTCTACTAGACAGATTGTCTTTGTGCAGCATACATGTTTGAGTCTTTATTTCTTCACCATGGAGCCTTCTGCAGAGCAAAAACTTCTATTTGTTGACTGAAGAGCTAACTGATTGAATAGATATTGATCTCTCAAATTCAGAAGTATAGGCTTTAAATTTTTTTAAATATTTATTTTTGAGAAAGAGAGAGAGAGAGAGAGAGAGCGAGCATGAGTGGAGGAAGGGCAGAGAGACATAGAGACAGAGAGGGAGACACAGAATCCAAAGCAGGCTCCAGGCTCTGAGCTGTGAACACAGAGCCCGATGCGAGACTCGAACTCATGAACCATGAGATCATGACCTGAGCCAGAGTTGGACATTTAACTGACTGAGCCACCCAGGTGCCCGAGAAGTATAGGCTTTAAATGTTTGGCTTATGTATATGTTTTGCCCATTTGTCAATTGTATCCAAGTTTATTTTTGTTTATTTTTTTGTGTGGGGGGGGAGAGGGTGCAAGTGAATGAGGGGCAGAGAGAGAGAGGGATTGAGAGAGAAGCAAAGCTCATCCAGGGCTTGTGTTTTACCCAAAGCAGGGCTTGAGCTCACCCAGTGTGGGACTTGACCTCATAAACTGTGAAATCATGACCTGAGCTGAAGTCAGATTCCAAGGCCCCTTTTTTGAGACAATTGTATCTTGATACAACTGCATCACTTCTGCCAGGTAGAAATGGGTTATATAATTTGGGCCATGGTTTATTGGGCATCTGACTTGGCTGGCATATGCTGAGTCAACCAGATTTTTTTCTCACAGGATGTGAGAACTGTTGGCAGTTTCTGGTAGGTGCTTAAAGTTAAAGTTGCTGTCTGGCTTTCATGAAGTATCTTAATTCTGCTGGGAGAAGCAGAGAAAACTATTCTGCAGAGGGTGATAGTAATGTGGCATCCACTGAGTCAGTGCTTGGAGAAATTGTAAAGTAACCTTGTGACCTGCTTTTCCACTTCCTGTTTTGGTATGTGGTGGGAATGAAGTGGTCATAATTATGATTTTTGTTTAAGGAAGTTTAAGACTATTTTTTGTTACTCACAACCAAATGATCTCTAATTACAGCACCCTGTTCAAAATGGGTATTCGAGTATACCTGCCAGGATTGTTTCATGGAGTAGTGAGGATCACTTGTGGGCAGTGTAGATACTGCTGCAACAAAACAGAAGAAACTAAAGGAGAGCAAGGAAAAATGGACCACTGATTGGCTAAGTGGCCACAAAAAAAAAAAAAAAACTGGGGAAAAATAGTCCCTTCTAATTTCTACTAAGTCCTAGTAGATGATCTGTACCCTCTCCTTCATTTCCCACGAAATGTTCAGAAAACATACCATTCACTATACTTTGGATATGTATGTCTTCTTATACCGAACATGTAGGATGAATAAGTTGGATGGCAAGATTGATACCTGGATTGACTGATTGCAGCAATGGGGTCCAGACTTGCTTCTCAGATGTGCTGGGTGATGGCTTCAGCCTTCATTTCACTGAGAAGAGTATTCGTAAAACAGGCATAATAGAAAGAGCCTTGGACAAAGAATTGAAAGATATGGGATAACAGCCAAGATCCCTCACTTCTTTGTTATGTCTCGGGTTGTATTACTGAGAGAGTAATCCTGGAAAATGTTAGATGAGTTTTACAAAGTTCAAATGTTATCAAGAGAATGAAAGCACTTTATAAACCATAAAGAGCTACAAAGGTTAAATGTGGTTTTAGGTTCACAGTTTAGGTTATGAACTTCTTTTGTTTCTTTCCCAGTGCTTAGCACAGCAACAGTAACGTAGGAGGTGCTCATAAGATGGGTGTTGCAGAAATGAATCTAGGCTTCAGGGTCACATATGCATTTTATATGCATATAAATTAATCTCAGAGCATTCATTGACAAAGAGGATGTAAACTGTCCTATCTAGTGTGGGACAAAGGACAGGAAATAGCAACAGAATTGATTTATGTTAGAGTTACAAGGAAGCATTCAAATGATACCCAACAGTGAGAATAGTAGCAGAGGAAGTTGAATATCCCTTCCCTAGAGAGTCTAAAGAGATTGGATTCTGTTCTCCTTGGAACAATTTAAGTCTAATCTTGATGAACTTGAAGATCTCTCAGCATCTCCTCTATCCCTTTAATCTTAGGATTAAAATGAACCTGAAATCTTCTTTACTGCTGGGACAGAAATTAATGTCTTCTGTATGGGCTTAGATAACACAGATTCAGTAGGAAAAGTCCCACAAATGCACTGCAGCATTTATGTAGCTTGGTTGGTTTCTCCATTGGCTACTTTAAGCATATTTATTATAAGCATTTTTGATGTATAATTCTAAAAGGCCTAAAATAGTTGGTGGGCTTTTTTACCACCAGTGAATCACCCTGAGGGTATATATACCTTTGGGCCTCTGATGTAAGTAATAAAGGGAAAGTGTGACTTAGTGCTCTTGTGACTAATTTCATGTCAGTTGCTTTTATTTATGCAACAACATGAATGAATCACTCCATGTATTTCAGTGGCTTTACATAAATGTGTAAGCAATACATTCCAGTTTCTCACCGTGGCAGCTTTTAAAATGATGGCAACATATAGACTAGAAGACATAACGTCTATATATGTTCCTTTGCAGTCTTCCTGGACTGATGACCTTCACTCTTAGAAGTGCCTTTAGATTGGGACAAGACAGACCCACCATTGGAGGCCCTGAACTTTAGAGGTCCCTGTGTGTCACACAAACACACAGAGAATATATTCATTTAAGAACATGTGATAATTTCTGTTGCTTGGGATTCAGGACTCAGCACAGGCACAGTGCAGTCTGAAAAACTATGAACATTCATTCTCATGGCATAATACTGTTCAGGTCTCGGAGAAGTACCTCTCCATATCTTGCCCTATATTTTCAAAACAAAAGGTAGCCATATCCAAATGCCATCAAATGCCATAAAAGTGTGTGAGTCATGCTTCTGCCAGTGTCATCACAGATGGACTGTGCTTTTGGAAATCAGAATTTGAGGGCAAAAGGTACACAGATAAAAGGAAAGGCAAACGATTTTGTATCTATCTGGATTTAGTGAGGAAAACAGAGCCACTTTAGGTATTATGGGGAAGAAAATATCAATCAAAGGAATTCGAGTTTACATGATTGTGGCAAGAGTGGAGAGAGTGAGTGCTGGGAAGTCTACAGCAGGAATAGTCACTAATGACCTCAGCCTGAAGCACTAAAGTGTGTGATTCTTAAAAGTGTGTGATTGCAGCCAGGAAACTGCTGCAACCTCGGCATCTTTGGGAAAGCTCCTACCAACTGTCAGACAATCACAAAAATGTGGGTGCATCTGGGATGTCTGGGAAGTCCTGAATATCCCTCATCCAGCCATCAATCTGGTTATCACGAAGTCCCAAAAATATCATGAATTGGGTTTCTATGAACTTCTAAGAGATCTCAAGAATTTCTTCTCTAGTCTGCCTGCAAAATATCACGAGAGTTTCCCTCATTGGCCAGCTCTAACCCAAAGCCATCAAAATAGGAGATCTTCAAAAATACAGTTCCTGGCTAATCTTCTGCATTGCAAAGGAGGGGATAGTGCTGTACTAAGTTAACAAAAAGCAATTGAAAAAAATTGACCCCTTTACTAACTCAGCACTTCTCCCTGTATTTAATTTCTTTTTTTTGAAGTTTATTTGTTTTGAGAGAAAGAGAGAGAGAGAGAGAGAGCGAGCATGTGCATGGGAGTGAGGGAGGGGCAGAGATAGAATCCCAAGCAGGCTCTGCCCTGTCAGGGCAGAGTCCAGTGCAAGGCCCCATGATATCATTACCTGAGCTGAAAACCAAGATTCGAAAAGTCAACCGACTGAGCCACCCAAGCAGCCCCTTCATTTAATTTCTGAGTGATGACAAATAAAATGTCTCATTTCTAACTAGTCTAATACAACTAACCTTGATTCAAGTGCAGACACATTCATTCTCCCGGAAGGGAAAGTACAAAGGCTCCTATGCCATTTTATCCACTTCTGATATTCTATGACTTGAATATTGAAATGTAGAGTCAACCCATAGGAGCATATTTTATGTTTAACAATGGAGGATGGAAAAGAAGGTTAATTTATGCAAATGTATATATATATCAAAGAATAAAGAAAATATAGACAGTTACTAGCCCTTTTTCTACAACTTGTTGCATGGCCGTTCTTGATACTCACAACTTCTGACTTCCATTACTGATAGTCCCTTTTGCCCTAAGCAAGTTTATCATAGTTTCCTGCCTACTGGGGACTCAGAACTGATGAAGTGATAAATTGTTCCCTTAGCAGTGGATATAGCCACATTAGCCGTGGTGAATGCAAATTCTTATGTTTGAGACTCTACATAATGTCCGTAACTCCAGCCATGATACTACTCACAAAATGGAACGTTTCATACATCTGATTTTTGAAGTCTCCTCTGCTGTTTGTGCTGCTGTGGTTACATGAGACACAATACCCCTCAAACTCTGTGACCTTCTTGAAAGATCTGTCCACATACCTTTTCTCCGAAGCAGATTTTCAATTTTTGAATCTGGCTCTTTTCAAATCCCTGACCACTCACTCAGCTAAATTGTTGGTGTCTGCACACATAAAAGTGTGGACTTATATTTCCATTTCCTAGGCAATCTTGTCTTCCAGACAAACCAAATAACAACTCAAAATTCTATCTACAGGGAAGATATCCATGAAACAACGACCCTTCAAAGGCCACTACTGCCTTCCATTTTTGGGTGGTTTTAGATTATCTTTTGGGACCATTTGTGAACCGTGCCCAACTGTTTTCTCTTGGTAAACTGGTAATAGGGGAGTCTCCATGAGGCCACATGTAAGGTGAGGGAGAAGAGGCAATGAAACAGAAGTAGGCACCCTGAGAGACATGCTCATGCAGCTTATGTGTGCCTTCAGGACCATCTGGAGCCCAGTTTCTCATATGCCACTAACACTTGGTGATGGACTGCTTCCACCCTCATCAGTGTTTATGGTTTCGTGATTCAGATACCACTGCATGTGATGAACAGGTTGGGTTCCATAGTAACTCTGTGGCTCATATCAGTTATTCAGGGCCCCAAGTACAAAGAAGCTGTGTTTCAGAGGAGAATGGTTCTGCCTTCTGCAGAAGAGGGCATGAGTTACTCTAGAATCCCAAGGGTCTGCATGATGATTCATCAATAGTGCCATGCCAAGGACTCCATGCACCATATCCATCACAGATACCTCATGTACCGTGGGAACAGCTTCATTATAAGGCACAAGAAGCAGAGAGGCTTGCATGGGTGTGGACCCATGGCAGGGCCTGCTCTCTGGACTCCACTAAAAAGTAGAAATCGTGTAAGTTACTTGGTAAATATGTCCAAGCAACTTTCATGCCCAAATCTGACATATGTTGTCTTCAAAATTCAAGGAATCCTTGGGGTGCATGCGTGGCTCAGTTGCTTAAGTGTCTGACTCTTGATTTTGGCTCAGGTCATGATCTCATGGTTTATGAATTTGAGCCCCGTGTCAGGCTCTGAGCTGACAGAGTGGAGTCTGCTTGGGATTCTGTCTCTCCATCTCTCTCTCTCTCTCTCTCTGCCTCTCCCCAACTCTTTTGCATGTGCTCTCTCTCTCTCTCTCTCTCAATAAAATAAACTAACTAACTAACTAAATAAATAAATAAATAAATAAACTAAAAAGAAAAAAAGAAGAAACAAGAGGCCTAGTAGGCATGGTGTTTCTTTCTTAGTGGTAGTACATTCCAGATATACCAGCTTGTCCCTCACCTCAGATCTGATATGTTGACATGCATTGGAACTCTAGAAACCTTACTCAAGTTACAGAACTCTGAGTTACTGAGGGGTTTATTTCTTATGCTTTGTCATACATGTGTCTTACCAATGTATCTAGGGTAGGGATTGGAAACAGTTTTTCTGTGAAGGGCCAGATATTAAATATTTTAGGCTTAGCAGATCATATAACATATATAACATTCTTTGTCACAATAGCACTACTACTATTCCTCCTTCTTCTTCTCCTCTTCTTCCCCCTCCTTCTTTTCCTTCTCCTTCTAACAATTCTTTAAAATATAAACAATCGTTCTTGGCTCATGAGCCATGTAAAAACAGGCTCCCAATAGTTTGTTGATCCCTGCTTTGGGCAATATTTCTCCAACTTTTTTTTTTCTTTTAAAATTTCCACTCCATTTCAAGACTGCTACTTTTGTAAAATACAGCAAAAAATGAATAGCTAAAAAATAAAATTATAAACACATAGGGCATACAAGTTTAAATTTTTTAATATTAGGTTCAACAAATTATGCTATCAAATTTCTATATAATTTCTAAATACTTCGTTTAAATTTTTAATTATTTATTTTTGAGAGTCAGAGAGAGACAGAACATGAGTGGGGGAGGGGTAGAGATAGAGGGAGCTGATAACTCTGAGCTGTCAGCACAGAGCCTGATGCAGGGCTTGAACCCATGGACTGTGAGATCATGACCTGAGCCAAAGTCGGATGCTTAATCAACTGAGCCACCCAGGCGCCCCTCTAAATTTTTATATCTCACTGTAAATTTTTATAATTAACCTATTGCATATTAGCGACAAATTGGTCTGCAGACTACACTTTGAGTTATACTGATCTAGGGTATTTGTTATTCCTTGCTCACCAGGTTGGTCTGCATTCAATTTAGTGAATTTACGTCATAATCTGTGAAATGGCCGGATGGTCAACTTCCATACAGCCTAGATTGAAACTGTAGACTGGAAAGTTAATGTATTCCTGAATGAAGGCAGAGGAAGTTTGTTGCAATTCCTTCATTTCTTAAAGGAATAGAGAGAGAAAAAATTGTACCAAATCACTAACTTCACATCAGGTATTAGGGGTTGTGCTGATTTGCTGGAACAGTAGCTGCTATTGGAGTCACTCCTTGATTAATTTATGATAATCCATTGTAATTCTCTAAGATTCATCTGGTTTCTGCATAGTCCAGAGAGGTGAGTTGATGTGGAGTTTGATAGGCATAACCTCGCCACCATTTTTCGTGTCCTTGACAGTGGCATTAATCTCTGTAGTTCTCCAGAATGCAGTATTTTGTTTGTTTGTTTTACCAATCCATGTCAAAGGCTACCCGTGTCTTATTTTCCTGTGCCAATGATGTTTTTGTAAAATACAATTATCTTGCTTTTGGACAGGGACAGATCTCTGCTTATCTCTGGGAAATCTGAAGTCTGGTATTGACACTTAGGCAAGATAAGGATGAGATAGGCTAGGTAGTGATTTTTTAATGTGCTGTTAAAAGTGCAAAATTTCCTTGGTAGAGGCCAGGGCCAGTTTTTTAATGTTCTTTAGGGACATGCAGGTTGGATGACTTATGGCTGGTTTAACCAGTTACATAACCTGGGTTTGTCTCTAGGATAAATAGGGCGTAGAAGACCCCTCTGGAAATTTTTGCCAGAGCTCTCCTGAACTGAGAATTCTCATACATATCCAGACGTATGGTGGCTCATAGTCCAGAAATGAGGCTCATCCTGGGTGGTTCAGAAAGGAACCTGAGTGGCTGAGCCTGCAAGTCTGTTGGCCCCCAATGCTTCCTGTGTTTGCTTCTTTTTTTTTTCTCTGCCATATGCTTTGCCTTAAATATACTTTAGATGAGTGTACTCTTAAGAGTCTCTTCAATTCTCCAAAGTTACATAACCTTTGTGGCATCATTGCTGTTTTTAGATTTAATCAATCAGAGAACCAATTCAGACCCTTATTCTTAGAACATTTTCATTTTCCCATACCAACATCATTCCAATCTTGATTCAAATAGGAGGGGAATGAAGGGGTTTAATATAAGAGCTAGGGCTTTATAAATGTAGACAGACTTATGGGAATAATGGTGAGGGAGGCTGTAGCCAAAAGGTCACAATTATGTGGGTGTTATTAGAATTGCTGTCATTTTCAGCATTTGTTGAGAAAATTCCCACCTATAGGGAAAAAATAGCTATTTGTATAATTTTGACTAAAAATGCTGATTACTAAGTCTTAAATATTCAGACATGTGATGTGTGGGATTTTATTTACAGTCTTGCTTAATTGTATTGACTCAATAGACCACATAGAGTATCTTTATTATAGTATATTTGCATTTAACAAAATAGTTTCTTGATAAACCTGGAGAAGATTTTAAAGTTTATTTAGCCACATGATTAAAATAGGCATAAATAATATGTAATAACAATGGTTGTGTGGGATTCTCTGGGAATGAGAGTTTGTCTTTATCAAGACAAAGTTTTAGGTGATTTTGGACTCTTCCTTTTTACCCCTACCATTCAAAGATGTTTTGCTTTTATCTTATATTTCTTGGTACGATTTTGTTTTAAAATTGCTTTCTTAAATTAAAAAAAAAATTCAAAATCCACTGACGTAACCCAAATCCTTATTTTATATTTGGGGAAATTAGGGTCTATAGAAATACATGAACTTGCTTAAGGCCACATAGTGAAATAGTGCAAAACTAGGAGTCAAACCCAAGTTCCTAGCCCCTGACTATGTTCTTTTCAGTCTTTTTACAAGCAGATAGCAGAGATCATTGGACTCTTGAAGTTCTTTGCAGAGAAACAGAAAAGGCTGTGATGGCTTGTTTTACTTAAATTCAAATAGAATTTCATGTTAGTCAAATAATCTATATTATATTCTAGTATATATGAATAGAAGCTAATACCAAATACATACTGTCTCCTTCTCTGTCTCTGTCTCTCACATGCACATACATGCACAAAAATAATTTGAAATTAAAAAAAATTATTTTTTTCCTCACAATTGCCTCCCTCAAGTTGGAAGAATACTATTTTAGTGGCAGGGTACCTAAGTGTAACTGGAGAAATACCAAATTCATAGACACAGATGCAGAATTTGAGAACCTGGTGACAGTCCCTGTTGTCTTCCTCCCATATTTTTTAAGGCTCTGCCTCAAAGAGTTATAATTAATATTTTATATATTTAAAATCACATGTGTTTTATACAATCAAAAAATAATTATTTTATTTTCTCTCAGAAATCTTCAAAAATGGAGTTTTGACATCTGGTGAGAGATTTTAAAATACATTCTAAAAATGTCTTCTTCAACAGCCCATCTCAGAGTTTGGCCTTCAGTTGAAAAGTTTAAAGATTCAGAGGACAGTGTTCAAGTGACCAGAAAACTGGGGATTTTTTTTTTTTTTTAAATCTGGTGTACTACAAGTCTGACATTCTTTCTGATGAATTAGTACTTCCTCCTAATCTAAAAAGAAGATTAAAGCTTCATGAATAGTTCAATTATATGTTGTGGGGTTGAGTATCATAAACATTAATAGAGAGTTACCAGAAGCATCAAGATAAAAATGAACCCTTAGGTAGGTTGCATCAGGTGCTCTTAGAACAAATTCTTCCTGGAATTTAACCTTGTAAGGGAGACTTTTCTAGCTCTTGCACTTAGAGTTAGGGTGTTACATGACAAGTCATTCCAGGAGAGAGATAGCCTACCATGTTCTTTGAGAGTTTGAGTGTATCTCCTCATCCTGCATCTACAATTTCTGAAAGTTACTTATTAAGTATTTTTCCATTGAAGTTAAATACAACTTTAACATATGATAAGGCTGTAACTGAATGGTGTTTTGACCTCCTGGGGTATGGTGACCAAGTAGTCAGCCCCCAAATACTGAAGAAACTATTCTGTGTTCCAGGCATCCAGGTGGTGACCCCAGGGGTGGAGATGTGCGGGGGTATGACTTTAGAGACCCTGGGGCTTTCAGAATGTGGGATACAGTGGGTAAAGGAATACTCAGGATCAGAGATGCCTGGAAGTAGCCAGATTAGGAATTATTAACTGAGCAGAATCAAGCAGGTGGTGAAGGAAGATTTCCAAGTGGCCAGCCACTAAGAAAGGAACTTTTCCAGGCAGAACAAAACAAGGCATTAAGAGAGATTGCAAAAAGTCATTCTTAGAAGGATCCTGGGAAGTCTTTAATTCAGTGCCTGGGATACTCTGAAGGGTAGTTAAAAAGAACTTCTTAGACCTGAGTTGAGATCAAAAGAATTTTATTTTCTTAGGCACCAAGGACACTGAGGAAACTAATTCTGGTCTCAATATTGAAGGGAATTAAATGTGGAAAATGAGAATGAAAAATAGTGCTAGATGTTGACCTACTGGAAGATGATGTGCAAAGAACCCTCAATATTTGAATTGATTCCTTAACACCAGAGAACATTTGGCCTAGAAAGTCAGTGTCTCTCACCTAATTGTTTGAAAATTCTATGCTGAGTAAGTAGATCATGATGCATAGCTTCACCATGGCTGTTAACACTCCTTCCCACTTTCATGTCTCCATCTCTTCCCCAAGCAGGTTTTCATATAGCTGGCTTCTCTGAATATAAAGGGATCATAAAAAGTGAATTTCCTCATAGAGTTGCTAGATTAGGCAAGGAAAAATACAGGAGCCCAGTTAAATTTGAATTGCATATAAACTATCCATTTTTTAAGTATAGGTATTTCCCAGGCAACATTAGGAAGATACTTATACTAAAAAAGTATGCATTATATATCTGAAATTTAAATGTAACCAGGTGTCCCATGTTTTATTTGACAACTTACTTCTTCAGCTTCTTTCTCAGCTAATGCTTTCTCTATATCGTCACCCATTAGCTCCTTTTTTGTCATTTCTCAGAAGATGTTACACTTTCTTTCTAGGACTGATCCATTGATATGCACTCTTGATTCCATTCATTTCTATTTTTTCTAGAAGCTTACTCTATCAGTATTTCCTCCATTTTGCACTTTAATTTTTCTCCTCTTTTATAATGTCCCGTTTTCTCCCTTTCCTACCCTCTCCGTTTGCTCCTTTCCCTCTATGAATAATACATCTCTATCCTAACACAATTTTTTCTTAACTGCTAAGCTGCTCAAAAGAATGATCTATACCAACTACTTTTTCTTCTTCACAGTACCATGTTTCGCATTATAATTTTGTAGTAATGTGTCTGATTCTCTAAGTAGTAATAATCCTAACTGTGGAGAAACGATTGTCTAGGGAGGCCAGTGTATTATGTAGAAGTTTATTTCTTAAAATTGCAGTTTGAGGCGAGGCCAGATGATAGTCAAGGAAGAAGTAAAGTTGAGAAGCAAAAACAAACACTGAAACAAATAAAAATAAGTTTTAATAAAAATTGTTACTATTTAATGAAATCTTTGGTCCAGATACTCTAATTTATATTTATAGTTTATTTAATCCTTACAAGAAGGGGTGCCTGGGTGGCTCAGCTGGTTAAGCATCTTGTTCCTAGCTCAGATCTTGATCTCAGGGTCATGAGTTCAAGTCCCACACTGGACTCTATGCTGGGCGTGAAGCCTACTTAAACAAACAAACAAACAAAAATTCCTCACAAAAACTATATATAATTTTATCTTACTCAAGATCACCCAGAGACTAAATGGTGGAGCAGGCAATTGAACATAAGGATTTTGACTCTAAAGTCTATGGGATGTGGCCATGAGTAATCATCATGTAAACAAATTAGATAAAATAAATGCTTACCCAATTGCTTATGCCAATTTCAGTTAGTTCTTGAACTGTATATTCTATCATTAGCATGATTACTGTTTGCTCTGGTTATTAATTGGGTGCAACATAAGTGCTTAATTTTTTTAATGACATGATTGCTTGATTGCTTGGGGGAAAGGCAGTTTGGATCAATGAAGACTAAAATTTGCATGTTACAGTAATTCCCTCTTATCTACAGTTTCACTTTCCATAGTTTCAGTTACCCATGGTTAACTATGGTTGGGAAACAGATGTTACTTCTTCTGACAAATTGTCAGAAGGTTAATAGTAACCTAACACTGTCACACTGCCTATGCCATTCACTTCTCTTGACCTCATCACATAGGCATTTTCTCATCTCACATCATCACAAGAAGAAGGGTGAATGCAGTATAGTAAGATATTTTGAGAGCAAGAGACCCCCCTCACATAAATTTTATTCTAGGATATGGCTGTAATTATTCTATTTTATTATTAGGTATTATTCTTAAACTTTTACTGTACCTCATTGATAAATTAGCTTACCATGGTATGTAATTATAGGAAAAAGCATAGTATATATAAGGCTTGGTACTGTCCATGACTTTAGGCATCCACTGGGAGTCTTGGAATGTATCTCCCATGGATAAGGGGGAACTACTGTATTCATTTTCTGGATGACATTTTTAAATTAAAATTTAATGTTTATTTTATTTTTGAGAGAGAGAGAATGAACAGGAGAGAGGCAGAGAGAGAGGGAGACACAGAATCCAAAGCAGGCTCCAGGCTCTGAACTGTCAACACAGAGCCCAACATGGGGCTTGAAATCATGAAGCCTGAGATCATGACCTGAACAGAAGTTAGATGCTTAACTGACTGAGCCACCCAGGCGCCCCTTCTGGATGACATTTTTAATTGCCTGACTGAAATAACAACTTGGACTACTGCAAACATTCCTGAGTCTTCTTTAAGTAACCAAGATTCTGGTATACCCAGCAATTTAATGTATCATATCTGTGTTTAAGATTGTATTTAGACATTAAGTAATGGAAACATGCAACTGGAAGACGTGGACCTGAGCATTCTTCTTGGTGACTGGCCATAGAATGGATTTTCTATATTTTTAGTATTTTCATCTTCAAATTTAGTGTGATTGATTTCCCAGTCTCTTCCACATCCAGTTCAACAAATATGTATTAAACACTTATTACATGCATAGCTATTTGGATTTGCAGTTGATAAAATAATAACAAAATCTCTGGCTTTACGGAAGTGGTTGGGAAAATGAAACCCCCAGATATACACAGGATGATGAAAACCAGTGCTGAGAGCCTGAACCAGGATGGCCAGAGTGATGCTGGAAGAGAAGGCTCCCAGGTGGGGGACATCATTAGAAATCGGTGACTAATTGAATATGGTTGTCAAGAGAGGGCTATATTGTATGAACACGTAAAGAACCTTTGAAAAGAAAAAAAAAAGAGAAGGTGAAGAATGAAGAATAAAATAACATCAGCAACATCAAGAAAAAAGTTCGGGGTTACCTGGGTAGCTCAGTCAGTTAAGCCACAGACTTTGGCTCAGGTCATGGTCTCATAGCTCATGGGTTCGAGTCCCCTTGTTGGGTACTGTGGTGACAGCTCAGAGCCTGGAGCCTGCTTTGGATTCTGTGTCTCCCTTTCCCTCTCTGCCCCTCCCCCAACTCGCACTCTGTCTTTCTCTCTTTCAAAAATAAATAAACATTAAAAAAAGAACTAAAAAAAAAGAAGTTCAGACAGGCAATTATCGACTAAATTCAAACTTTTATTTCTATTAATGTTTTCAATGTTAAAAGTCTCTTTTCAAAAATAAAATTTAAAATTGAATTGAGCCTCTGTAATCCTCTTCCCTTTCCAGGTTTGTCTTCTCATGTTCTAATTCTTGCTAATCATTTTCACATCAGTTTGACTGCATAAGAGAAGAATGTTCAAAACTGACATAGCAACTTTTGAGTTGGGAAGCATATTTTTATTATATTTTAAAATGCAGTGAGAAGTGAATATTTTGCCCTTACTTAAACTCATACACAATTTTTGGGAAAAAATAAAGAAGTTTTATTTACATGCAAGGGGCCAGGTTTTTAAAAGTCAGGGGCCCATGAAAAGGGACAATACATGATATTTTGAGCTCAGATTATTAAATGGCAGTCCCAACTCCAGTTTATAAAATGTTTTGTTCAGGTATGACAGAAACCAATAGGTTTTGATAAACAAAAAATTACAGGTCCCCTTATTTTACGTGGTTTCAAAATCTCTTTCCAGTTCAGCAAATATGTATTAAACACTTGCTATGTGCATAGCCTAATTGGCCTATGGCAGATAAAATAATAGCAAATAATCTCACCATTTTTGAGATTCCCCTTTCATCTGCTTGCAAAAGCATATGTTCTTTTGGATATTTTCTTGTTCATAGATGGTATTAGGAAAGCCCTTCACCCACAGCCCATCTTGGAAAACAGTCTCTTTAATTGAGAAATGCAAAGCTTTTCCAGGCAGGCTGTGGAAATATTGTGCAAAATTAGATTTTTTTCCCCCTTTAAGTCCCTTCTTTTGGTCAGCCATTCATTTGAGGTGAAGATTTGACTAAATAAGTTTGCTTTGTGATTTTCCCATTCAGTATTGTTAATTTGGTTTCATAATGAGTTTGAGGCATGTGATTTTCCCACTTTTAGCTCTAGTGCATAAGCATGGATATTGGACACGAGCAAGCCTTGTATTTAGCATTGTTATTCTCTAACTGGCTCCACTTCCCACTCAGTGAAATAACTGGTAAACCAAAGGCAGGGATCTTAGGTGATGCTAGGTTGTCCTGTGGTTACCTGATCAGTGATATGTTCACTTTTCTAGAGAGAGAGTGGTCAGACTAGCAGGGATATTAGGATGATCTTTCTCTCCATGTACATCATGGGTTCCTCCTTGAGAGACCAGAAGTATTTCTAGCACTGTGATTTTTTTTTTCATTCACAGCTTTACTGAGATATAGTTCATGCATCAGTCATACAGTTTACCTATTTAAAGGGTATAACTTGATAATTTTTAGTACATTCACCAAATAGTTGAACTATCACCACGATTTTAGGACACTTTCATCATCACTAAAAGAAGGCTTATACCCCTTAGTCATCACCTCCTAAATCCTCCATCCACTCCAGTTTTAGGCAACCACTAATTTATTTTATTTCTCAATAAATTTTTATATTCCTGGATTTCACATAAATGGACTCCTGTAGTATGTTGTCTTTTGTAATTGGCTTTTTTTTTTCATTTAGCATGTTTTCAAGATTCATCCATGTTGTAACATGTGTCAGTATTTCATTGCTTTTTGTGGCCAAATAACATTCCATTGTATGGACATATCACCTTTTATTTATCCATTTATTAATTGATAGACATTTGCATTATTTTCACCTTTTGGCTATTATGAATAATGCTGCTTGCTGTTCATTACAAGTTTTTGTATGGATGTATGTTTTCATTTCTCTTGAATATATATCTAGGACTGGAAATCCTGGCTTAAATGGTACCTCTGTGGTAGATACTGTAACTGTCTACTCTTATGGATCATATTCTTCTTGAGGCTTTTTAGTTAGCTTCCAGTGCAATCCCTAATGGGTAGAAACTCATTGGGAAGAGACTTTATCTTGTATTAGGCCTATTTCCTTGAAGTTTAACAACAATAAGAGTAATTAAAATTAGTAAAATCATACCTCAAAGCTATATAAACATATGCCGATGTGTTTTCTAATAGGTCCAATCACTAGGTTAAAAATCATGGAAGGCGTTTATTGGGCTTTCTTTTGGAAAGCAAGCTTACATTCATTGTGCTGAGAATCTGTAATTACACTAATAATTATATTTCCCAACTCAGGAAAACAGGAAATATGTAAGAGCATAGCATAGGTCAGAGAATTAAATTTGGTTTCATGCATGTCATAGATTCTGGTTTTGGTGGGTATTAGGAAAGTTTGTGGAATGGGTTTATTGGTCTTTATCTGCATTTTTATTGTTTCTGTTTAGAATATACAGCATATATCTATTGAACTGTTTGTTTATAGGCTAGAGAGAACTTATCTATCTATGGCTTCTTAAGAGGATGATACTGTAAAGGTACAGAAATTATAACCTAGCTTTATAGTGCAATTATAGTCTAGCTTTACTGAAAGACGGTTTACTCTGGGGGACCAACTGAAGTAAAGTGGAAGGGTTTTATGTGAAAATAATGAAACTTGTATTTAATAGAGGTGTCAAGGTTTACCTTAAACTTTATACTAAGCTTATTTTGGGTGGCTAACATCATTACTGAAAAAGCTATTTGTGAATGTGTACCCTGGAGGAACCTATCTTGGGGTCCCATGTGGGACATGTGGTTAGCCTTTTTAATCTTCTTTGAGCCATCACCGGGCTTTCTCTTTTCTGATGCCCAAATTCTTTCTGGTTTCTTTCACAAGTTTCTTGTTAAGTATTAAAATTTATAGAGCAAGGAGGACTGATTTTGAAAAGGAAATTTGTTGTTTCCAACGATCTTGGCCATCTTCATTCAATTGTTTGATTTGTAATGCTGTGAGATTTTTTTCCCTTTTCCTTTGTTCTTCTTTAAGAGTCTTGATAGTGCTTAGCTATTTGTGGTAATTTTTCCAGATGAGCCACTTGCCAATCTCAAATCTCCCAGTAATTTTCTTATTTCTGTTTCTTTTTTTTTTTTTTTTTAATTTTTTTTTTCAACGTTTATTTATTTTTGGGACAGAGAGAGACAGAGCATGAACGGGGGAGGGGCAGAGAGAGAGGGAGACACAGAATCGGAAACAGGCTCCAGGCTCCGAGCCATCAGCCCAGAGCCCGACGCGGGGCTCGAACTCACGGACCGCGAGATCGTGACCTGGCTGAAGTCGGACGCTTAACCGACTGCGCCACCCAGGCGCCCCCTTATTTCTGTTTCTAATACGTATGTGTACCAGAATATTATATAAAGGTATCAGCAAGACTTTTTTTTTAAAAGTCATTGATTCAAGAACCTTTTACCTATAGTTTTGGATACTTATCCAGTCTTAATAAGGATGACATTATGAATGGCCTACAATAATTTTCTTTTGAAGCTAATTATTTGTTATATACCCATCCTCTGGTATGATGTTCATTAGGTTTCTATCTACTTTGGTTAGTCTTTTTTCTCTCTCTCTGATATTCTTAACCAAGAATTCATTAAACTGATGGAAATTTGGCAGTCTAGGGTATAGAAATATAACATTATTCTAAATTTCTGTGTATTTTTTGCCTGTATTCTATAAATTTGTGACAGTATTTAACTATGTTGTGAACCTTAGCATGGAGTTGAAGAGGTGAGCAAGTTTTTACTGGGTATTGAAGAGAAAGCTCTTTTTTGCTAAGGGTGGGCTCAGCTATTAGAAAGGATATGAGATTTTGTGAGAGTGGAAAAGGAACAATGGGTGAAGTGTCCCTTGAAACTGCTATGGGTAAGGAAGCTGTGAAATAATTTCAAGTTTTCTTCATAAGAGCCTTTATCCTCAGTAAATGTCAAAGGAAGGAGAAGGAACGCATGTTTGGTTTTTTCCTACATTTTCATTGTTACATTGAACAGGGCATCTTGTGAAAAGAAAAAAAAAAGCTACATGATACTCATGTTGATATAGAGAGGATTCAGTGTAGCAATCAAAGAAAGCAGCCCATTAGGCTATTGAGATTTTTGTCTTGAGTTCAAATTCTCCCCATAAGTGAAGGATTATGTTAAAGGCACAATTACTAACTATGGGTCACAGAAAATTTGGATGGTCTTAAATGAAGGAATGACACTTAGTCAAATACATACTTGTGATTATAATGAGAGTATATTAAATGCTGGACACTCTACCCCAAAATATGGCACCTTAGCATATTGAATATTTTAAGATGAAGGAATTTGAGAAACAGCATATGCGGCAGGAAGGCCTTTGAATGGCCTCCCCTGGAAAGCAGGTCCTAAAACCCTCATATGAGAGGTGCCTTTTATATCCCTAGAAGAAAGGAGCATCTTTGTCTCTGAAGACGAAGGGACATAGAGAGGAGTCTGAATAAATGTGTCTTGCTAAGTTTCTTGCAGTTTGCCATGATTAACTCATACCCTTTGTCTTATCATTATCTTTTCATTACTTTCCACCCTTCATCAAACCTAGTGTGAAATCATTCAAATTTAACTGTTTCTTCTGGTCCTCATTTCCTTATGAATGCTCCGTTGTCACATAAAACTTACATTAAATAAGCTTGTATGTTTTTCTCTTGTTAATCTGTCTTTTATTATAGGTGTCCCAGCTAAGAACTTAAAAGGGTAGAAGAAAAAAGATTTTGTCTTTCCCTACATAAAGAAGCAGAGGTTTTAAGATAAGATGGGGGGGGAGTGTATCTTATAATTAATTATTTCTACAAACACACAAAAACAAAGATATCTGTCAACACAAGAGATTTGGAGATTTTTTCATCAGCAAAATATAGTAGTATCTGTGGACATAGGACATAGGACAACTTTCCTTCTCAACCATATTGTTAAGACTGTAGCCCCTGTGACCTGGTTGTTAGAAAGCCTGAGTCAGAGGTTTCCTGGATTCCTATCATCCAAATCAGACACATGACCAGAGCAAAGATAGGTACCACCTCTCAACACTTGTTTCTGGTGGAGAGAACCACATAGCCAAGAGATAAAATAATCCAGAAAATCAGAAAGCCATGAGCTAGAAACAATCTAGTCGCACCCTCAGGGATAGATGTGCTATAGCAATGAGGCAAGACTAACCAATGGAGACACTGACAGCAGCTTGGGTGTAAGGGATGGTTGTCACTTTTCAAGAATGCAGGTTAATCAACTCCAGTGGTTTAGGTCTTAGAAGGACTTCTAGAAAACTGCTAAAATATTTTAGAAAAAAATCTGGGGTTGGGGAGAGAATTTTTATTTGTATGCAAGTGATCTAAACTTTAAAAAGGGGCCCGTAACATAGAATAAACAGTGTTCAGAGCTTACTTTACTACACAGCAGTCCCATTTCTGATTGGATAACTTGGCACAGTTCTGACAGAAACCATGAGTTCCTATCTACAATATCAAATACCACAATCTTTCTTGTTTTCTCAGGCAACAGTGCTTTGGGGAAAGGTTTCTTCCATCCATGGCTACTTCTTTGTGTGGATTCCTTTGTAACTCATGGCTGTTACTCAGAAGTTTCTGCTATTCATGGCCTTTCTTGAAAAGTAAATCTTTGTTATTTTAGAAATGTAAATCTTTTCCTGAGTGAAAAAAGCATTTGGCTTGATTTGTGAAGTTTACTAGACTGAGTGCAAAATCTCTTTTGCCTTCTTCAGTATTCCTTTTATATTTTTCCCATCATTTCTCTTCCCTTGAGACTGAGAAATGTAGAATAGAATGTATTGACATGGGTTACAATTTTGTCCTGAGCGAGACATTTTTATAAGAAGCAGTACCTGGAAAACCAAGGATTATAGATAAATATTTGTTATATGCTTAACATTTATAATATATTAAGATGGGGAATGTAGAATAAACACTGGACTGGGATTTAGAACATCCAGGATCTGGTCTTGGGTCTTCATTTATGAGTTTAAACTTGAACAAAACTCTTTTTGCTAAGTCACAGGTTGTTCATCTGTAAGTAGGATAATGTACTCTTTTTTCCAACTCCAACAGATGGTTGTGAGATTCAAACACCTTGAAAACTAAATATAATAGAATATGAGTTATTATCACTCAATTAAAAATAAAAAAGGACACTGCCAAGATAATGCATTTGTAGTGTTAATTAAAGTATATAGTGATACAGGTTATAAAATAGAGACCTAAATGTAGAGTAAATATATATACATAGATAGATAGATAATTAGTAACAAAAATTCATATCAAATCAGTAGGAAGATAAATTTTGTCACACAATTAGCAAATATTTTAAATTTATTATTTCTAGGGTGTCAGTAAACCTCAGGCCCTCACACAATGCTGGTAGAAGTGTAAATTTATAAACATTTCTGAATGGCAATTTGTAAGAAATAAAAGTCTTGAACATGTGTGGGCACTTTTGCAGAGTAATTAAGTTTCTGGGAATTTTAACTATGAGAAAATAAGAAACATGCAAGATGACTGTGTAAGTATATTAACTTTAATATTAGAAGTAATTGCAAATGGATAAGAGAACCATTTATGTAATCAATAATAAATTAAAATGCATCATGTATTCAGTGGATATCATCTACTCTCATTCTTTTTCATTTTATTTATTTATTTATGTTTGACAGAGCAAGTGCAAATGGGGGAGGGGCAGAGGAAGAGGGAGAGAGAGAATCTTCAGTAGGCTCCATGTTTAATGTGGAGCCCTATGTGGGGCTCAAGAAATCAAGAATCGGACAGACGCTTAGCCAACTGAGCCACCCAGGTGCCCATCACCTACTCTCATTCTTGTTGTAGTCATTGATAAGCTCCCTTGTCACCAACTCTCATTCTTTGTGGTCTTACTTCGTGATTCTCAGTTATTCTCCTGAATATATTTCCTTTATATATTTTTTAACTCATGTACATTTAGATGATCATTCTGACCCTGGATTCTCAATTCCTTGATGTCTCCTCCAGTGATCTTTTCTGCTATAGTACTGCAACACTTAAGCAACATGTTGTCACAGTCAACTCCTACCAATAGTAGTTTTCAAATTAGAGTGCTTGTGCTTTGAAACACAAAAGATTTTCTTAAGGAATTCTTGGGTAATTTAAGGAAATCACTTTCCAAATTCCCAGGATTCAGAAGTCCCCTTTCCTGAAATAGATAAGCTTGAGAATGAGCTGGTGGTGAGCGTCATGTCAGTTATCCTTTTCTGTTTCCATTTCCTCAATTGCCCTTCTCCTGTTTTACTACCTGTGTTAATCTCTTATTGGTGCTAGAACAAATTACTACAAATGTGGAGATTTAAAGCACCAGAAATTTGTCATCTTATAGTTCTGGAGGTCAGAATTCTGAAAATGGGTCTTAGGAGGCCAAAATAAGGTATTAATGGAGCCGAGTTCCTTCTGGAGCCTCTATGGAAGAAGCTGTTTCTTTGCCTTTGTCATTTTGTGTGGGCTGGCCACTTTCCTTGGCTCCTAGCCTCTTCCTTCAACTTCAGTGCCAGCAACATAACATCTTCCATTGCTTCCTTTGATCTGAAACTCTTGCCTCCCTTTTAAAAGGATACCTGTGATGGGGCGCCTGGGTGGCTCAGTCAGTTGGGTCCCTGACTTCAGCTCAGGTCCTGATCTCACATCTCGTGGGTTCGAGCCCCATGTTGGGCTCTGTGCTGACAGTTCAGAGCCTGGAGCCTGCTTTGGATTCTGTGTCTCCCTCTCTCTCTGCCTCTACCCCACTCTCTCTCTCTCTCTTTCTCTCTCTCTTAAAAATAAATAAACATTAAAAAAATAAAAACAAGTATTTTTAAAAATTGCTATAGGAAGAATGCTTCATATGTTACATTATTAAAATGATATAACAGTTTTACTTTAAACTTTTAATATTTACAACATGATGAAAATTACATTCTTTGCATGTATTTGAACTTCCAATGAGAAAACTTCATCACCACTATACTTTTTCTAAAAATTTGTACAGTTACTTTTAACTTTGAAGTTTATTCCCTCAAGTAGTTGGACTCCAACAATATATTCACATCGTCAGGTCCCATAATCCATTGTTCGTACAAGTCTTTCATTACTGTTAGGCTTGCTTGTACTTTCCTTCCTTCCCTATATATTTCTTGTACATGCCCTCAGTATTTTGCCCCATTCTCAATTCATCGCACTTCCTGAAAAAGCTTCAACTTTGAGGCTATGGATAAAAATCATATTTCTAACTATACTGAGCCTGCATTTCCCAATTAAATGTAGCTTAAAAAAAAGAAAGGAAATACTGACTGGTCTTACTTTATATTCAGTAGTTATATTCAATGAATATGGACTAAATATTTCTAAAGGGGCAGAGGTAATCAGACTGGATTAATAAAAGTCAAGACTTAATTACATGTTGTCTGCTGAGACAGCCACTTTCAATATAAAAACATAGGTTACAAGAAAAAGGATAGAAAACAATATTCCATACAAACGCTAATCATAATAAAGTTGGAGTGGCTGTATTATTAGCAAAGAAGTATGAATAATGTTATCAAGAATAAAGGGGGTATTGCATAATAATGATAGTTAATAATACATCACAACCATATGTTTATGTCCTCAATAACTGAACATAAAAATTTATGAAGGAAAAACTGATAGATCTAAAAGGAGAATCAGGCAATTTCAGAATTACAGTTGAAGATTGCAAAACTTTTTTCTCCATAATTAATATTGTAATCAAACAGAAAATCAATAAAAGCTGTAAGACTTGCACAACACTATCATCTGACTTGAACTAATTGCATTTATTAAAGACTCCATCCCCAAATACAGAATACTATTTTTTTCTATTTTTTAAAAAACACTTGAAATATTTACTAAGATAAACTATATTTCTTTCCATAAAACAACTCTCAATAAACTTAAAAGTACTGAAATAACACAGAGCATATTCTCTTAGCATAGTAAAATTAAAATAAATGTCATTAACAGAAGAATATCTGGAAAATACAAAAATATTTAATAATTGAACCACACAGTTTTAAACAGCAAGTACACCAAAGAATTGAAATTGGAAGTAATGAAAAAGAAAACACAACATCCGAAAGTCTTTGGAAAGCACCAAAAGCAGCTTAGATGGAAGTCTATAGTTACAAATGCTTTTATGAAAAAATCAGAAGGGTCCAAAATCAATTATCTAACTTTGCAACTTAAGAGGCTAGAAAAAAGAAGAACAAGTTAGATTCAAATAAGTGAAAGAGGGGTGCCTGGATGGCTCAGTCCGTTAGGTGTCTGACTTCAGCTCAGATCATGGGTTCAAACCCCATGTCTGGCTCGCTGACAGCTCAGAACCTGCAGCCTGCTTTGGATTCTGTGTCTCCCTCTCTCTCTGCCCTTCCCCCACTCATGCTCCATCTCTCTCTCTCTCTCTCACAAAAATAAATAAACATTAAAAAATAAGTAAAAGAAAGGAAAAAATGAAGATAAGTATGAAAATCTGTCAAAAGTGATGGGAGAAATCAATAAAACCTACACCTGGTTTTTTGAAAATATCAATAAAATTTATTAACATCTAGTTACATTGAACAAGAAAAAAACAGAAGTCCTATAACGCAATGTCAGGCATAAAAGACACAGCTATAGAGCCTACATACATTAAAAGAATAATAAAGAATATTATTAAACATTTTATTCAGTACATTAAAAAACAGATAAAAATAGCCAAATACTTTGAAAATAACAAGGAACAAAATTGACTCAAGAATAAATTGAATGACTATATATTAGAAAATACCTCCAAGGCCAAATGGCTTCACAGGTAATTGGTATCAAACACTTAAGGCAGAAATTATACAAATTCTTTCAGAAAATTAATGAGGAGAGCAAGCTTCCTAACTCATCTTATGAGACCAATATTACCTTATTGCTAAACCAGAAGATGTAAAGACATTACAGAAAAAGAAAATGACATAGCCATATCCTTCGTGGACATTAATGTAGTAGTCCTTAATAAAATATTAACTAAATCCAGTGATATGTAAAAAAAAAGGAAAATATACCATAACCAAGTGGGATTTATCCAAAGAATGCAGGATAGCAATATTCAAAAATCAATCAAGATTTCAGTCTCAGCCAAGTTGAAGTTGATTATAGTCTATCTCTGTCACTGACACTTTAAAAACTCTGGAGGGAAGACACACACACACACACACACACACACACACACACACACTCACAGTCACATACACACCCCTACATGAAGACTATGGGGTAAATAGCATCAGGCTGATTAGGAAGGGAGCAAAATTAATGACCATTAAATAAGTAGGGCTCAAGTGCATGATAGTGCGGGTGGCTAAAACTGCAAGTGATTACTGTCTTTCTGGACAATAAGGAAATACTATAAACTGTATGTCCACAAACTTGACAACAGATTAAAGGGTCAGCAAACTATGGTCTCTGGCTCAATTTAGCCAGTCTGTTTTTGTAAATAAAGTTTTGTTGGAAAACAGCCACATTTGTTGGTTTATTTATTGTCTGGCTGTTTTCATGCAGTAACATCAAAGTTGAGTAGTTATGATAGAGCCTGTATGCTTACAAGCCTAAAATACCTACTATATGGCCCTTTACAGGAAAGGTTAGTTCACCTTTGACTTTTTTTTTCAGGGTCAGTTTTCAGATAAAATGTTTTGGAGTCATCCTTGACGTCTCTCTCTCTCTCATGCTCTGTATCTAATCTATTGGCAAATGTATTGGCTGTACCTTAAAAATATATCCAGGGCCTGATTGTTTCTCACTATCCCCATAGCTATCCTTCTGATGGAGGCCACCATTCACTTTTAACTGCATTATTCCTATAGATTACTCCATGTTTTATGTTTGTTTGTTCTCTCAACTGTCACTCTGCGCTGTACTAAACATAGACAGGAAAAGCAGGTTTGTTCAAAATGGAAATCTATTGTGTGGGGGTGGCGGCACCTGGGTGGCTCAGTGGGTTACATGTCCAACTCTTGATTTTGGGTCAGGTCATGATCTCAAGGTTTTGAGATTGAGCACCTCACATTGGGTACCATCCTGGGCGTGGAGCTCGCTTAAGACTCTCTTTCCCTCTCCCTCTGTCCCTCTCCTGCTAATGCAGGCTCTAAAGAAACAAACAAACAAACAAACAAATTATAAATAAAATTTAAATCTACTTATGTTACTTTTCTGCTTAAAAGCTTTCTTTGGGGGCGCCTGGGTGGCGCAGTCGGTTACGCGTCCGACTTCAGCCAGGTCACGATCTCGCGGTCCGTGAGTTCGAGCCCCGCGTCGGGCTCTGGGCTGATGGCTCAGAGCCTGGAGCCTGTTTCCGATTCTGTGTCTCCCTCTCTCTCTGCCCCTCCCCCGTTCATGCTCTGTCTCTCTCTGTCCCAAAAATAAATAAAAAACGTTGAAAAAAAATAAATAAAAGCTTTCTTTGACTTCCTATTTTGCTCCGAGTAAAAGCTAAAGTCCTTCCAAAGACCAAAAGACTCAACACGGTCTGCCCACCTACTTAGCATCTCTACCTCCAACATCTGACATCTTTCATTTTCTACTCTCACTCACTTCCTGACCCTCTCCATGGCTCACTTCATTTCAATGCCCCGTTGACTTCCCAGCAGTTCCTTGAACCTGCTAGCCACTCTCCTGCTCAGGGCTGCAGCACATGCTGCTCATGCCTTTCCAAATGTCACATGATCAGTGATGTCCTACTTGAGCCCCCTAAATAACAGTGTCATTCCCCCCCCTCCCCCCACCAAATCCTACTCTCTACCTATCCTCTTTACTTTGGTCTATATTCTTATTAGTACTTTTCACATTCTGACAATAAATATTTGTTGATGGGTTTATGAAAATACACAGAATATTAAAAATATTATGTCAGAAAAACTCTCAAGCTATGTAAATTAAAAATTACATATTATAATACCATTCCCCTAAATATTCTCAATTTTTTAAATAAATTTTATGTATATATGTCTGCATATACAGAAAAGGATGAATGTGTATTCACCAAGGTCTTTTACTGTGAGGAAGAATGTGAGTGGTTTTAATTTTCTTCAACTCTCTATAGTTACTGTTTATTATAAATTTTTTTAATGTTTATTTTTGAGAGAGAGAGAGACAGAGACAGAGCATGAGTGGGGGAGGGGCAAAGAGAGAGGGAGACATAGACTCCAAAGCAGGCTCCGGACTCTGAGCTATCAGCACAGACCCTGACACGGGGCTTATACTTACGAACCCATGAGATCATGATCTGAGCCGAAGTCAGACACTTAAACCACTGAGCCAGCCCGGTGCCCCTAATGTTTATTATAAATAGACCAAAAATATTACTAAAATACAGGGAATAAATTTCCCTGAAAAAGTTGTATAACTGTATAAGGACTTCAACTTAGTCCCTCTTTGATACATTTGTTTCTTTTTTTTAATGTTTACTTATTTTTGAGAGATAGTGAAAAAGAACAAAAATGGGAGGGGTATAAAGAGAGGGAGACAGAGGATCTAAAGCAGGCTCCATGCTGACAGCAGAGAGCCTGATGTGGGGCTTGAACTCATGATGTGAAGCTTGAGCCCACAAACCATGAGATCATGACCTGAGCTGAAGTCAGACATTTAACCAAGTGACCCACCCAGGCACCCCTCTCTATGATACGTTTGTAACACGGGGACATTACAGTGCCCAGAGTTCAGGGACTTGAAATCGTAGGCTCGTGGCCAGAGAAGCCGTTCTAGAACATCTACTGACGAGTATGAACCCAGGCTGAGTTGCCATATTGTGTGCGATTGTCCCCTCTTCTTTAGCATATCACTAGATCTCTCATAATTCAAACCTCTTTAAAAGATGTAATTTTAATAATTTAAGGCTTTTTAAATCTCGAAATTCACTCACTCCACATTAACTTGCCTTTTGACAAGATTACAAACTTAACTGTTTAAGTAAATGGGTAGGCTATTTGTATGTCTAAACTTTGGATATATTATTCATGCCTCAAATCTGCTTCTTCCTGTTTTCACCAGGGCTTAAAAAAAGAACAAAACCCCCAAACAAAAACAAACCAAAGAAACAAACAAAAACCCCCCAAAGCCTTAACATTAGGTAAACTGTTTTCACTTCTAAATACAGCTATGCAAAAAATTCACCAACTTCGGTTAAAGTAGGAGTTACTCACTAATTATACTGCCAACTTCAGGTTGATAGATACTAGATAAAAGTGGGATAGGGTATCAACCCATGGATCAGAACCTTGTTTTATTTTGCTTTGGCTTCTGAAAAATCAGTGAATGCTATATTTAGGAATGTTCAGAACTGGAATATCATTTGAGTTTTGAATAGTGACAATTTTTTAAACTAAGTTTACTTCAAAGAAATATACTTTTTAAAAAGAATTTAAGTCTTTTTAAAAAAAGTTTGCTCATTTTTGAGAGAGAGAGAGAGAGAGAGAGAGAGTGAAAGAGAATGGGGGGGGGCAGAGAGAGAGATGGAGAGAGAGAATCCCAAGCAGGCTCCACGCTGTCAGTGCAGAGTCCAATGTAGGGCTCAAACTCACAAACCATGAGATCATGACCTGAGCCAAAATCAAGAGTTGAATGCTTAACTGACTGAGCCACCCAGGTGCCCCAGAAATATACCTTTGAGAAGAGATAACATTGACATAATTTTAGACCTCTCTAAACACTAAAATGTTTATTAGATTTCACTGTTCAGTGTTAAACCTGTTTCCTTCCTGGTTGAGGTGTTCATACTCCTCTCTCATTTGGTTCTCTCATAATATAGTATGAAAAATACATCACTCACTCATGTTTGGGTCAGTACAAATGGGTGTCTGTTACTACAGTATCTGCCACAGCATTTGAGATGTTTCTGGTGTTCCAGAAAGTACAATTTCCATAATTTTGGGAAAGACTCTTTCTTGCTCGAATTTATCCAGACGCATACTTCTCTTTGAAAGTTTGCTGGCCATTTCCTCTAACAAACTGATATCTGCTGTGCAATCCTTACTGTGTATCCTCATGGAATCTTATAAAATTAACTCTCATTGACCTGTCTACAGTTCTGAGGTCTTTTCCCAGAAAACACTCATATCCTTTTGCCACAAGTCTTTCTTCCTCCATTTGATTTTTGGGTCTGTGGTTGAGGGGAAGCTCCTAACTAAAAGTATAAAATTAGTTAATTGTTAGAAGTAATGAAAATAAATAGATTGGATTCCTGGCCCATTGTTTACCTGAAACCTAATGAAGCTTTCAAAAGCCTGCAGGAAATAGGGGATGAGTTCTTGGCCAACACACCTTGGAAGGGAGAAGTCACTTCCATTGGCAGTTGGAGCAGATGGCATCTTAAGCATGACAGATTTCCCACTACTCCAAGTAGAATCAATATCCAGTAGCATGAAGTAAATTAGCTGGCAGTGGGTAAGAGGTATGCCTATTAGTTTGATTTAGGTTTGGGTCAATTTGCATAGTTTTGCCATGATACTTTGTTTCAGTTCATTGCTTTTAACCAGATCCAACAGCAATCACCTCAAGGATTCTGTGATGACTGGCTCACCAAAATAAACCTGAAACTAGGAAGATTTAAGAAGAAAGAGCAAAAGATCTGAAGGAGCCAAAACTATATCTCCATGCTGGCTTTCTTCCTCTGTGGATATTCAGCTAAGGCAATTTCCCTGGCAGCCCTCTCCTGAGAAAAAGTCATAAAGTAGGAGCAGGAGGATGGAGAAGTATATGGAGAAGAAGTATATGGAGAAGATACCAATAGTTTTTGAGTTTGCTTTATGTGTGGTGTTTTCTACCTGGAATTCTTTTAATTTTTATGACAGATCACACGGGTAGCTAGTGACAATCTGACCTCAGATCCATGCTTGGCTGAGTCCAAAAGCCATGCCTTTTCAAACTTTCAGGTACATTATGCTGATGGTTGGTCTTCCATTAGCATTTAGCTCTTTTCTTCAACTCAGCATCCTGTCTCAGTCTATTCTGCAAGACTTTGCTCCCCAGGAAACTATGTGCTTGGCCTCGGTTGCACTGACTAAATAAAAGGGCCAGTCGTGTTTTAATTAGGAAACTGTAACTTAATGTGAAGAAATGAATTCCAAATGGTGAATTGTTTTACATACTAATGCAAGAACTATTCACCAAATATGTGCCAAATATACTGTCCTGAGTACTGGAGAAACAATAGTGAGCAAAAAAAAAAAAAAAAAAAAAAAATGGCATGGCCCTTGGTTTCATGGAGCATAGAACTTGAGGAGGAAATAGGCATTAATCAAATAGTCACATAATTACATGTGAAAATCCAATTGTTGAAAGTGATCTGAAAGAGAACTAAAGGATACTATATAATATTGAAGTCTGGTCACAGGTTGGGTTCACAGAGTAGAGGACATTTATTTATTTCATTTTATTTTTTTAAAAAATTTTATTGTTTATTTTTGAGAGAGAGAGAGAGAGAGAGAGAGAGAGAGAGAGAAAGAAAGAGAAAGAGCGATTGGGGGAGGGGCAGAGAGAGGGAGACCCAATCCGAAGCAGGCTCCAGGCTCTGAGCTGTCAGCACAGAGCCTGATGCAAGGCTCGAACTCATGAACCGCAAGATCATGACCTGACCCAAAGTCAGACGCTTAACTGACTGAGCCACCCAGGTGCCCCGAGGACATTTATTAAAGAGTATTCTTGAGGGCAACACCTGTGGAAGGAAAGAGAGCAGGAGAGATCAGATTGGATTGTGATGTAGGCTCATTGAAGACTTCAGCTGACATTAGGAGAGCCCCAAAGGTAGGAGAACACCTCGGGGTTGCCTAAAGTTGGGATGAGGGGCCAGGTCTTTATAGTTCATCTCAGTCAGACACTGGAGTTTTGTTGCTTTGGAAGGGAGGTGTTTTGAGAGCAGAGTAGAATGTGTGAAAATGGATACTTTTACTTACAATTTAGCTTATTGGGGAAAGGGGGATAGAATGGTTAGCTAGAGGACAATGAGGGATGCATGGAGCATTCTGTCTTCAGCAGAAGAAGCTCAGGCATGGTCCTGTTGAGATGGAGAAGCTTGGCGGGATGGGTGCTTCTAGGGAGGAGGTTTTTCCAGAGGCACAGATGTCTCCCCATGAAAATAATCTAGTGTAAGCCCTGCCTTGTTTCTTGGTTTGGGTTTAAGTATGATACACGTAGACTTAACACTTTCAACTCTTTACTTAAAGGTGTTTTTCAACATATTTGCGAGAAAGCCTACCTCAGCAAGTAGAATAATGAAGGTCAAACATAGAAGCCTGGGTCACATGCTGGGCATGAGCTAAAGGGGGGACATGAATTTGGCACAGGATATTAGGAACGATCATTTTAGGATCTGGAATGGTATCTCACACTAACACAAAGGATGTGACTATTGATTGATCCAGAGCTAGAATTTGTGCCTTTATTCTAAGTTTTGGAAATTTGCATGGTATAATTAGAACTAGCAGGTATGGTTGTTCCCAAGAAGAGAGGATTCAAAACATAGTAGCTACTGGGGATGGCAATAGAGAACTACATTCAATGTTAAGCTCTGTGGTTCAGCTTATCAATTATCTGCTTATACCTGGAATTGAAAGGTGAGAAAATATGAATTTTGAGCTTTTTGTGATGATAATATTCTAAATATGTTACTGTGCCATTTCATCACAAGGGATTTTGCAGTGTCCACTTTCAATCTGGGTGGCTAATTCTGTTGTCCTCACAAAAACACATTCATAGAGGAAGACCTGTGATATGCTGTTCATTCATTCCGCAAATTTTTTTAAACATATACTGTGGGATTGGCACTTTGCTAGTAGCAGAGTAGAAACTGGTCAGACAAAAGGATTCAGAACAGTCTTGCAGGCGAAGACAGACAATGGTACATGACAGAAATAACTAAATGATTGCATATTTTTATAAATGCTTTAAAGGGAATGAGAAACCATGGAAGAGAATCACAGAACAAGAGTGATGTGGTAGGTGAGGGAACTCACTTTAGACAGAGTGATTGGAAAGATCTTTCCAAGGAGTTGACACTTTGGCTAAGACCTCAGGTTAAGAGAGAGAAGCTAGAAGAAAGAAGAAAGAGCATTACAGGCAAAGGGAACAGCATGCATGAAGATCCTAAGGCAAGACAGGGTTTGGTGGGTACAAGAGCCTGAAAGATGCCCAGAAAGATTAGAAAGGTTGCAGAGGAAACATGTCATATCACCAGTATCCATAGGTAGCCACGTGGAAAGAAGCATGAATTTTATTTTCAGTGTAATGGGAAGCCGTCAAAGAGTTTAAGAGGAGACTCAGGACCTGATCCACACTTAAGAATTATCTCCTGGCTGACTTATGGGGAAGAATTTTGGTGAGGGAAAGAGTGGAAACAGTAGTTTATAGAAGAAATAATGAAAGTATGGTGGGAAGACAAATTCATGGATTAAGTCACATTTTTGAGGAAAATGATTAAAATATTAATGAATTGAATAGGAGATGTTATGGAGAGAAGTAAATCTTGGATGACTCTCAGATTTCTGGATTGAGCATCTGGATGGTTGCTGATACCATTTACCCAGAAGAAGAAATTGGAAGAGAGTGGGGCCACTGAGGATTCAGTTTTGACCATGTTGTGTTTGAGATATCTATAAGCTATTGAAGTGGCTATTTCAGGAAGGTAATGGGATATGTGTATGTTTAAAGATGAGAGCAGTGATCTGTGTATGAAGGGTAAATTTTGGAGTTGATGACACATAAATTATATACAGTCCTAGTAAAGGATGAAATCATTTAGGGAAGAAAATAATCAGGTGTAAAAGCACACCTTTCACAGAGTCCTGAGGAAGTCCAAAATTAAGATTTCAGGTGGATGATAGAATATCTTGGTACTAGAGTCAGAATTCCCCTGGTATAGTGACATAATATCTGGTTACATTTTCACAATGACACTTAGGAATAAATAATAAGAACACTTTTCATTTATAAAGCAATTGCTATGGCAGTCACTCTTCCAAGGGTTCCACCTACAGTCACATATATAATTCTCACAACAATCTTACGTGGCAGGCACTACCATAGTCACCCCATTTTATTGTTGAGGAACCCAAGGTCCTGAGAAGGTAACTAACTTGCCCAAGGTTACACATGGAGGCAAGATTCAAACCCAAGCAATCTGGCTGTAGAGCCTGTACAAAGCTGTGATGCTATTTTACCCCTTAAAATGCACTTTGCATTTAGGATGGTGTACTGTCTCAAGTGGTAAAGGTTATGGATTCAGGCTACATTCAAGGGTGCTCATGATTTGCCCATAAGTCTATCGCAGAGCTGATTGCACTGAAGGATGAGATCTGATCCGCCATAGGGGGAAAGAGAGGCAGAATGCACATGAGGTCTCACAGCAATATCTGTTCATCTTGTAATTTTCCAACCAGTACCCTGAGTTCCAGCCCTAGTGATGGAGAGGGAGAGGCCAGCTTCTCCATGCTGTCTCCAAGACAGCAGGAATACAAGGCAGTGTGGCTGGGAGAACCCCTATAGCTAGTGTCACACAGAGGAGGGTGTCTACTCATTTCTGCTGGGTCCACAGTGTGGCTCCCCCTGGTCTGCAAGGCTCAGGCACAGTGTCTGTTGCAGAGAAGAAGGCTCTCTGCTTTTGGATGCTTTGTGAGTTTAGTGGTAGCAGATCATGGAGACACTTGGATTGGTGATGGCAGCATGTTTTGTAACTGCTCCATGGGCTCTGTGTCAACCTTATATCATTCAGAGGAAAACTTCAGCATGGGTTTTCAGGTTTGGCAGACGATGTGGGGTAATGGAACAAGGTAGAGGGAAAGTAACATGAACCATGTATGTCAGTTATTAAGTTTTTTTTTTTTTTCCAGTTCCAAGTTCACCCTTTTATACTCGTCTTGTGGTGCTGGACAAGGACTCTGAAACCATGTCGGCCCCTGGATGGTTCCATGGTAGGCTCTGCCAGTAAGTCACTATGGGGAGACTGCAGAGCTGATGGAGAATGTAGACATGCTTCTTTGTGTTTGCTTCCCTCAAACTCTCTGTCTGCTGGCTGTTCTCAGAGGGGCTGCCTTAGCCTCACTTTTCACCCTGGCAACAACCGCACCTGCCTACAGCAGCAGCTGAATCCAGTTCAAAATTCGCCAGCCTTTGAAGAATAAGGCTTCTTTGCCCCACTGAGCCCCCTCTTTAGAGGGGTCTTGGTCTCAGTCTCACAGGCCCTCCTCCAAGCTCAGATACACCCAGCAATGCTCAGTCCTTCCTGAGATGTCTGAGATTCAGCTTCCCAGGATTCCTTGTAAGTTGTAATGCTCTAGTCTCTCCCTTTTGTTCCCTGGCTGTTGGGATGACAGCTGTCTCTTGCAGGCATTACACCTGTTGTACTATAGAAATGTCCTCTTATCCTTTCAGTTACCTAGTTAATAGCTATTTATCTAGCTATCACATCTTTATACTAAATTCTCCCACTCAGATAACTCACATGGTTTTTGTTTCTTGCTGGCACCCTGGTGGATAAGCCATGTGTGTTTATAAACCCCTGGGCGGGGAGGATACTTCCAGAATGCTTGTGTATGGAATTTTAGGAATACCGTTATTATAACCCCAGGCTTGACTTCAGGTTTGATATGTCTGGCACACCTGTTCTGATTTTTGCCTCCTGAAATCAAGCTCCGTATTCTGAGCAAACCCACTGGAGGAATTTCCCACCTGAAAATATGGACAATTAAACTCACTTAACAGAGGGGTTTAAAGTACACACTGGATTCTCTGTGTGCTGCTTTGTAATTCTTAGGTGACAGGTAAGATTTGCTTACACAACAGTAGACTGAAAGGCAGGTGACCTCTGTTCCGGACTTGGTACTTTTAGCTTGACATATGACCCTTAACGGGTTATATCATCATTTTACATCTGAGATTTTTTTTTCACTGATGTGAAAATTTTAAGGAGAAGACTTTGATGGTTTCATACAGGTCAAATATTGTATGATTTCTTTCTCATTTCTTGCTGAAAATATTTAAGAAGTGTGGAGACCATTGTTGATGGAAGTCTATGAGACTGTATTAGTTTTCTATTGCTGTGTAACAACCCACTATAGAAACAATACCCATATATGATTTCACAGATTCTCTGGGTCAGGAGTCCAGGCATGGTTATCTGTATCCTCTGGTCAGGTCAGGGTCTCACCAGGCTGCCATCTAGGTCTCTTTTGACAGTCGGAGTCCTTTTCCATGCTCATTGGTTGTAGGCAGAATTCAATTCCCTGTAATTCTAGGACTGAGGTCCCCTCTTTCTTGCTGGCTGTCAGCTAGGGGGTCATTCTCAGATCCTTGAAATCACTCGCCATTCCCTGCCCTTGGCCCTCTCCACAACATGGTAGTTTGCTTCTCTGGGGCTGGCAGGAGAATCTCTCTCACTTCCAATCTCATCCTCTAGGATGGATCCAGTCTGTTTCATGGGTTCACCTACCCAGGATAATCTCTCTTTTGATAACTCATTGTTAACTTATTTAGGACCTACATTACATCTATAGAATCCCTTCACCTTTGTCATATAATGTAACCTAATCATGAGAATGAAATTGGCTCTATTCACAGACTTGTATTCAATAGGAGGAGAGGAGATAGGCTGTGGACAAGGAGTGAGAATCTCGGGGGCTACCTTGGAATTCTGTCTGCTACAGAGACCAGGCACCTACCAAGCTGGGATGGCTTCAGCCTCCTCATGTATTTGTGATTGTCATGGTTAATTTGAATGTCACTCATTTGAATATGTAGATTGGAAGCCACTGCAATCCAAGTGACCTCCTTTTCACCTTCCCCCAAAGTAGACCACAGCTGCTCTGGAACTGATCTGCAAGACCACACACTGTGCAGTTGCTTTGGCAACCAACACATATTCTGTCCCATTTGAGCGCTAGTTGAAATGGTTTCTGCAATGGCATCGCTACGCAGAGTTGGAACTAAAATGTCACAGCGTGCTAAAACCCCAGATGTGGCAGACACTCAAATCCAGTGATTACCTGAAGAGCCAGTGTGAGCCTTTGTGCCATACGTAAGTTTACAATATAGACTCGTTTTCATTTGTTGTTCAAAGGGATGCATGCCTTCTAACACCACTATTGGTTTGCTAGCCAGTATATTATATACTGTATATAGAAGGTATGCAGATACAAGCAGATATTTGTTAAACAAAATCAAAGTTTCCTTTTAAGAATGGTTATTTATTATGTATCTGACCGGTGCATACAAAATTTGAATTTCCATGACCCCTGTTCCCCCAAACTACTTTGAACAGTCTACTAAAAGTACAAAAACGTCAAATTTCTTTTTGTCCAGCTAATTATATTTCTGACTGAAGTGACCCCTGCACCTTTAGAAATCCTGCTCATTTGCCAAGGAGCAGGAACTGTAATTATTCACTGAATTGCTCACAAGAATGAACAACTTACTTCTAGCATTTTTTGCATTCACATGTTTAAAAAAAATCACCCAGTAGCTACACAGTGAATTGCTGAGGGTATTTGGTCCTCATGATGCAGATGAGCAATCCCATGCACAGAAAAGATACCAGAAAAGCATTGTTATCTGCTCAGGTGACAAATACTGCCCGCTGCTCTTGTCAATTCAGTTCCACAAATATCAGCTCCTTCGGGTGTTGGTCAGTGTTCCTGACAAAAAGGTTTCTAGTGCCCAGAATGTTGGGAAATGTAGCACACTTTGTCTTCCCCTTCACAGCCACAGTTTCCATTAGCAGGTGAAAAACTCATGAAGGGGTTTAACCCAGCATTTCCCAAACTTATTTGACCACAAACACTCCCTTTTCCCCTCAGCGACTCAGTAGATCACCTAACAGGGTCTCAAGAAAGTAATCATCCTGGAATGCATTTGGAGGTGTACTGTCTAGATTAGCAAGACTTTTGATGACAGGGGTTGTGTTCATTTCCTTTGGGCCATTCTTCTAATTGGGGTGGGTAAATTGGGGAATACACGTTGACCAAGCACACGTGATGTGTAAGACACTGCACAGTGACTCCTTTTTTCTTTTAAGTTAGATTAAACAAAATGTTTATTTATTTTGAGAGAGAGAGAGAGCAGAGAAGGGGCATAGAGAGAGGGAGAGAGAGAATCCCAGGCAGGCTGTGCACTCTCAGTGCAGAGCCCGATGTGGGGCTTGAATTCATGAACTGAATCATGACCTGAGCCGAAACCAAGAGCTGGATGCTTAACCAACTGAGCCATTCAGGAGCCCCACACAGTAACTCTTTTTAACCTTTAATTACCCCTATATGACAGGTAATCTGACTTCCATGTTGCTGATGCAGATACTGGAGTTCAAAGAAGGGAAATAATGTCCGTAGACCCCCAACTGACCTATGAAACCCAAGCCCTAGGACCTTTGCACTCTCCTGTGCTGAAGCCTGAAAAACAAAACTGCTGATGACAGCATTTTGTACTTTTTACTTGAAAAGTACAAGTTTCATGGAAGGGTTCTGGAGAGGCCCTTGGAGGAAAATTAAAGAGCCTATTCATGTCTCCAAGTAAGGTTTTGAATATTGTATGTTGGGCAGAGAGGCAGCAGTATTTTTATAGTTGGGGACACTGACGCTGGGGGTGAAGAGTGGGAGCTGAACCAGATGTCAGGCCCCAGTACCCTCAGCCTTTTGGGAGGTGATGACCACCCTTACTTCCTGAAAAGAAATGGGTCCTGGGTTTTGCTAGTGCTCTGACTACATCACTTAGATTCTGGCTGAATATGTGCCTTCTTGTGAGATTTTGATAGAAATTGCACTGCTTTGAATTTTCTCTTAAAAGTAAGTACTCAAGCAGTCTTTACCACACGCACCGGCAATAGTTGATAAATTCTTTAAAGATTTTATTTTCCTGAAATGTCCTCTACGTAGAACAATTTACAGGAATAAGTTTCTAAGGAAAAAAGAAACCTTATAGCTAGCTTACTGAGGACTCCAGCGTATAACGGTATTCTATGTTTTGAGGACTGTCTTCTCAGTACTATATTTTAGACCCTTTTTGGAAAAATTGCTCTTGTGCTATAACCTGCTATAGCGATTTTGAATAATAGTGTTAATAAAAGGTGGCTTGTTGAGATTCAGGGTTTTATTCATTTCAGTTAGTAGAGAGAGCAATATTAATATGTCTTAAAATTGCACAATAAGAAAACCAGGGTGTGTTTATGTTTTCCATGGGTGTGATGTATTGGGTCATTCCACATCTCAAGTGTTGCTCAGTTTTGACTGTCATGGAAGGCATTTAATCAAGATGGACTTGAAAATAGCACACTGTGGTATTAACCAAATGCACTGACCATGGAAAGTGATAAAGAGTACTTTAGCTGAGTTATTTGTAACCAAAAATGCTCAGATACAAGTCCGTCGCATTCTTGCTTCATGCAAGTGTCTCAGCCACCTTGTCACTGACTTTGCACCTTAGCTCTGCCCTAATCCGCCCTGCTGTAGCCAGCTCTGTAAACAACCAAGCACAGAAGGAGAGCCCCTCAGAAGACACTTCACTGCCTTCTGGCTGTTCTTCCTATCAAGCAGCAATATGTACTATTTTAGCATATTTATATGTGTGCGTATAGTGTATTCATATATGTGAAGGCTCTGCTTCTTTCTATTATTTGTGGCTTCTGAGATCAATCAGTCACCTAGGTGACAGGCTATGTTTTTCTCCCATGTTATGAGCTGTGTATCTGTGTGTGTGACTCAGTGAGGTGGTTCTCATTCGCAGTTGCTCATTAAAATCCCCCAGAAATTAAAAAAGACAACAAACCTGGGTATTAACAGAACAATTAAATCAGAATGTCTGGAGGTGGGGTGAGGATCCAATTACTCACTGTTTATTCTAAAACTTTCCATTATGGAACATCTTTAACATATATACAAAGTGGGAAAATAATATAATGTACCCACAGGATAATGTAGCTACCCCCCAGCTTCTACCAATTCATTGTTCAATTTGTTCATCTATACCCCAGTCGTTCCTACTTTCACTGCCTCCTTCTCTTGGATTTTTTAGACATGAGTCCTGGATATCATATCATTTCATTTGTACATATTTTTGTATATGTATATGTGTGACTAAAAGATAACTCATTAAAAGAATCAATATCATCAGGACCCTAAAATCTTAATAACTTAATTAATTCCTTTATATAATCAAGATACCCTGTTAGTGTTTACACCTCCTCAGTTGTTCCCAATTTTTCATTGTTTAATGGCTCAAATTAGGATTCAAGTGAGGGGAATTCATGAGATTTGTTAATGTGTCTCTTAATGTCTCTTTCAATCTATAGATTACCTCCATCTCTTTTCCTTTCTTGCAATTTAAAAAAGGGAGTGGGTCAGGGGTGCCTGAGTGCCTAGTTGGTTAAGCATCCGATCTTAGTTGTGGCTCAGGTTGTGATCACACAGTTTGTGAGTTCGAGTGCCATGTCAGGCTCCACACTGACAGTGTGGAGCCTGCTTGAATTCTCTCTCACCCTCTTTCTGCCTCTCCCCCATTCATGCTCTCTCTCTCTCTCTCTCTCTCAAAAATAAATAAATCAACTTAAAAAAAAAGGGGGACTGGGTCATTTGTATTATGGAGTTTTCTAAGGGTTACCAGTGACTGAATTTCTGTGACATCATTAAACAGATTTCCTTTATTTCCTATAAATTGGTAGGTAGAGCTATAAGCTTGATAGGATTTAGATGGGATCACTTTGGAAAGGCTATTTAATAAATTTTTTGAGCACAGACATCATTAGGGAAAACATTTCTGATTGTTTCTCTTTTTGTGATATTAGCATCCTCTGATAAACTCGTTTTTTTTATTAAGGTTTACAAGATGGTGATATTTGAGTTCAGTGATTCTTTACCTACTGGCTGGAGTACTTCTATAAGAGAAACTTTCCCTTATCAATTCTTTGATTACCCCAAGAAATAGTTTATATAGCAAAGAAAAAAAATGCTTGGTTCTTTCCCTTCATTTATCAGGTTTCAAATAATGACATGGTTCCCATTTGTTCTAATGAAGAGTTTTTTAAATGGCATTATTATGAAAGCATGAATTAAGAAATATTTGATTTACTTTAATATCTTACAATTATTTTCCTTATTTATGCTTAAATTGCCTCAACAATGGCCAGAGAAGCCTCTTAATTTTGGATTCTGAGACCCTCAGACATAGTCCTAGTAGCCTCTGATAGCATTCTTACTTTCTGGTATGAAAGCTCATCTTGAACATTCCTGGAAACAGCCATTTCTCCAAGGAGTCCTAGGTTTTTACGGAGAAATCTATTTAGAGACACAAATCTGATTGCTAGGCATGCTCATTGTTACAACATTGCTCATTTTCTAGGCCTTTCCAGTAGACAGAGCTGAGAAATATGTATATATTTTAAAATTCAGGAATGCAGTGTTTTTCTTTAATTTCCTCACTTTAACATCTGAATCTTCTTTCTTCCATGCCAAAAATCTAGTTCCTCATTAACATAAGAGCTCATTTAATATCTCATATGGCACATTGCATTTTCCAAATGCAAATGGCCACAGAAATATTTCCAATCCCACGTGTGCTCCCACTTCTCATCAGAAGGAATCTGTTTTCTTTCCATTGAAACTGTAAGCTTCAATGAACAGAATGCGACAGAAATGACCCTGCATGACTTCTGGTGGGTAGGTCATAAAAGGTGATGGAACTTCTGTTGGGCTTTCTCTCAGGATGCTCACCCTGGGAACCAGCCACTGTTGTAATCAAAGGTTCCAGAGAGAGATCACCTGTAGGTGTTCTGACCAACAGCCCCAGATATGGTCTCAGCAGACAGCATCAACCACCAGACCTGTGAGTGAGGGAGCCTTTAGATGATCCCACTTTCCCAGCTGAAAAAGATTGGAGCAGAGAAGTTGTTTCCATCATAAGCTGCCCAAATACTCAGTTCAGAAGCAAAGTAAATGTCATTTTATTGGTATGAAATTACTCATGCCTTGTTGCTTTTAAGTATGGCCCTTTCTCTTATCTTTTTAATTTAATAGTTTTGTTAAAATATAATTGACATATAAAAAACAATTTAAAGTGTACAATTCAGTAAGTTTTGACATATGCATACACTATGAACCCATCAGTACAATCAAGAGAATAAACCTGTCAACCTAAGCCTTTCCTCCTGCTCCTTTGTGATCTGTGTAATCTGTACCTGCTGACACTCCTGCCCCCAACCCCTCTCTGTCTCCAGGCAACCACTCATTGGCTTCCTGTTATTATACATTAGCAGAATTTTCTAGAATTTTATACTAATTGAGTACATTCTGTACTTTTTTTTTTTCCTGGCTTCTTTCCATCAGTATTTTTATTTTAAGATTCCTTCATGTTCTAGTGTCTACCAATAGTTCATTCCTTCTCATTTCTCTCTCTGGCTACTTTCTATTTGTTCCTTACTACCAGAAATTATGAAGTTTCCTAGTAATTTCTTCCCTCTCTCCTCCGTCTCTTCCAGGATCTATTTGAAATATTATTTTACTTCTAGGTTTTACCTAAAAGCAATCAGTGTGCTCACTCTCCTTTTCATATATGTCCCTGTTTTGGTCCCCCCATTTTATTATAATCAGAGACTGTAACCATCACCGTATAATTTTCTGCCATGATCATCACCTCATCTCAGATGAGTATATTCTACATTCTACAGATGAGTATATAATGTTTACCACCATATCTTACATCAGTATTTCTCTAGTCCCTTTGGTTATCTGAAGCTTTCTTTAGTAGAGAAACAGTTTTCTCTGTGTTCTTGAGGGTTGTTGTAGCTGTTTGCTTCTTTGTTTTGGCAGGTTAATTAATAACCGTTGTGCCCTTGGGGCGCCTGGGTGGCTCAGTCGGTTAAGTGTCCAATTTTGGCTCAGGTCATGATCCCGCGGTTTGTGGGTTCCAGCCCCGCCTGGGGCTCTGTGCTGACAGTTCAGAGTCTGTCAGCTTCGGATTCTGTGTCTCCCCCTCTCTCTCTCTGTTCCTCCCCCACTCGCTCTGTCTCTTTCTCAAAAATAAATAAACACTAAAGAAAATTAAAAAATAAAATAATAGTTGTGCCCTTTTCACTTGGAGTTATGTTTGCCTGGACAGTTAGCACACCATGGTTCCACATTTTCTTTTCCAAAAGTATCCTACATGTGTTGCTTCATTTTCTGCTGACGTGAAATCAGAATGTCTGATGACCACCTGATTTAAAAATTTCTTTTTCCTAACAAGTGACTTTGGAGAAGAGAGGAGGCATGCTTCATACCTACCTGACTCTATCTTTTTTTTATTTTTGTTTTTTCTGAAATACAATTATTTTACAAGAATATGTTACAGCTGTGCTATCTTTTTCTCAAGAATATATTAAATCTTTGTATGTTTTTTTATTGTAAAACTTTCCTCGTTTCCACTTTCTGTTTCTTTTAAGGCATTATCCATCATGTTCATTTGCTTTTGAGGGATTTCGAGTTGAGTCTTCATTTCTAAAGTGATTTTTTCTTCTGGTTATGTTCTTTCCTGAGTCTTGTCCCCTATCCTTTCATAAAAGCTTCCATTTTCTAATAACCTCATTTCTGTGGGTTTCTAATTCTGTTTATGCTGTGCTTTCATAGCTTCTATAATTTCTTATAAATATTTTCAGTTTTCTTTTTCTGAAAGGTAGAGTTTTGTGGACATATATTTCTGAAGAGCCTTAATTGTATTCTGCTATATATATTATATATGTATTAACAAAGTTATTATAATACATATGTGTTTATACTGCTCATGTTACAGAAGTAAGTTTCCCCATGTTTTAGGGAGGATTATCCAGGATAGCTTTTCTAGATTCAGGGCTTTAGAACTACCGTTAGTGTTATTATCATGAAATGATAAAAAAAAAAAAAAAGTATAGTCATTTCTGAAATCCAACTCCTCTGTACCTTTCCCCCACTTCTTTTATCTGGATTTTCTTTCTCCTTTGGTCTGTTGTACCTGTGCTGCTCAATTGGTATTTTCCTCAAGGTGTTTTTTTTTTGTTTTGTTTTGTTTTGTTTTGTTTTGTTTTTAATTACAAATGCTGATTATTTTCAAGAGAGAGTGAGAGTGCACATGCACAAGCAGGGTAGGGGCAGAAAGGGAGGATGGGGAGGACAGAGGATCCAAAGCAGGCCCTGTGCTGACAGCAGAGAGCCTGATGAAGGGTTCCAGAGGCTCTGAACTGGGAGATCATATACCGTGAGCCTAAGTTGGACCTTAACCAAAGAGCCACCCAGGTGCCCCCGGGGTGTGGTTTTATCTTGCATGGGAGCTTCCCTTTCTTCCTTTGGAAAATTCATAGTGCCCACCCCCCACATTAACACCCTGCCAGGAAAAGCCCTCCTAAGTTCTGCAGCTGTTCTCACACTGGCATCACACTTTTCGGTGAGTGTTTTTACACCGGGGGTGGGGGGCTCTCTGGTTCTCGGAGCCTTTGGAAGCTTCTGTGCTTTCTGTCTGTTTCTCCCAGGCAGAAGTGGATAATGTGTGTGTATTTACTGATGCTGGTTTTCCCCACTTTCTTGCTCATGTTTTTGGGTTTGTGTACACTCCTATTTTTGTTGTAGCCATGGGTGTTAAAATTTGTTCTGTCAGATTTGGTTAGAGGGAACAGGGGTTCTGAGATGTTTAAGAATCAAGGATTCCCCTTCCACTGTCTCCAAATCCTTGATACTTTATTTTTCCCCCACAAATCTCCCTGGTGATAATACAACACCACCAGAGTTGACAAGTCAGAAGCTTTGAATCCTTTCTCTATTTTGGGCAGTGTTCCTCTTTAAATTCACTTAAATTATTTGAACTTTTATTTTCTTATTGATTAAATGATCACAATAGTACTTGTACTATCTTCCTCATAGAGTTGATATGTTATACAAGGGTCATATATGTGAAAAAATCTTTGAAAATGTGAATTTGATATAATCTGTATCCCAGTAGTTTATTTTTTTTAAGTGTATTTATTTATTTTGAGAGAGACAGAGACAGGTCAAGTGGGAGAGGGGCAGAGAGAGAGAATCCCAAGCAGGCTCCACTCTGTCAGCACAGAGCCTGACACGGAGCTGGAACCCAGGAACTGTGAGATCATGACCTGGGCTGAAACCAAGAGTCAGATGCTTAACTGACTGAGCCACCCAGGCGCCCCTCCCAGTAGTTTATTCTTAAATGAACACCAACCACCCAATAACCATGCCTCTGTTCCACATACAACGTGCTGTAAGACATTGCAGAGGTGAGGGCAGTACTTAGGTTTCCTGCTAAAGAAATCTGAGCTCTTGCATTATTTTGAGACACTGTTCTGTCTTGGTTCAGAATGGTGGTTCTGAAGGTCTGCCCTGTCTTTGGGGGCCAGGAGAGAGAGCTGGAGGTCAAGTTTGCTGAGTCTGGGTTTAAGCAGCACAGGTATTCTCGATTTCTGTTTTACATTTGTTCTCCTATGTATTACTGTGTATGTAAAAGTGTTCCTCGACAACAATGATATATTGGCTTAGAAATGTCCCGGATTTGGCAATCCCTAATTTAGGTACACAATAAGCACCAAAATTTATTTCCCCATCAGTTAGTTATTTTCATCTCTGTGCACTTTCAAACACAGTACATGGTAGCTCATCTCTAAGCTACCCTTCACAATATACAGAACCCACCATGGACTCACACTGTGTGCTAATACTCACCTGAGCACATTATGTTATCTTCCCTGGTAGCTGAGAGTAATGTGCTAGAGAGAGAAGGAACGTTTTTTTGTCTTGCCAACTCCTGGTACTTTGATAATTCCAAGCAAATTTTGGAAATAGTTATAATTTAATTTTCTATCAGTCTTTCTGCCCTCCACTCCATTACTCTCATGCCCCCCTCCTTCTGGCCTCCACTGATTTCAGGCTCAGCCTTTGTACCATTTCAGCTGAGGGGCAGAAGAAAGGTTTGGTTCTCTAAAGTGATTTCCTGACCTCCCTTGGCTGAAAACTATGGGCTCCTTCCACAAAGCAGCTGATCTTTGTCGGCCATTAGATTACTATAATTAAGCCAATTCACATCAGCAAATGACTGATGACCTATAACCATTCCATGGCTATTAATATTTTTAAAGGAGGACGCTTGATTGCTAATTGGGGAATTTTACACACTGTGGCTAACAAAAAGGGGGAGGGACAAAGCAAAACATCGGGCTATATTGGGAAGGATTTTGCACAGATGAGCTAAGTAGTGGGTTCCTGGTTAGGGCCACTACAAAGCATGCAAGCTGTGTTCTTTGTATTTGCAGAAAGTGCCACTAGATGGAAGGTGCCCCTGGAGCTGAGTCACTCAGTGGCCATGACTAGGGTAAATCCATGACACATTTTCTTGCTTTTTTTCATGTTATACCTCACAGATTTCTCCAAAGCATTACATTTTGCAATGTCTTCTCAAACAATAGAGTAGGTCCCTTGTAAATGGAGGTTGTTTTAAAAGTCAGATATTTTAAATTGGGGGCTGCCTCTAGACATGCTGGGACTCCTCAGCAGGTCTGTAGCAGAGGCTGCCAGCTGCTCACCCCAATATCCATTCTCTCCTTCCTCCCTAATTAACAGAACCCAGATATGTTGGGAGTGGCAGTATGTCTAGCTAGAAGCTTCTTTTTCCCATCATTCTTTGTTAATAATAGATTGCAGGCATGTGTCTAAGATCTGGCCACCAACATGTAAGCAAAAGTGTTGCATGAATTTTCCAGAAATACACTTTAAGAGAGAAGAGATGCCTCTTTGTCCTTTTCTTCTGCCTACTGGCTGGGAACTGAGAGCTGATCGCTGGAGATAAAGAAATCATTAAGATAACGCAGAAAGAGGGGCACCTGGGTGGCTCAGTCGGTTAAGTGTCTGACTTCAGCTCAGGTCATGATCTCTCGGTTTGTGGGTTTGAAGCTTGCATCAGGCTCTGTCAGCACAGAGCCTGGAGCCTGCTTTGATTCTGTGTCTCCCTCTCTCCCTACCCCTCTCCCACTCACACTCTGTCTTTCTCTCTCTCTCTCAAAAATAAATAAACATTAAAAAATTAAAAAAAAAAGATGAGGCAGAAATATAAAAGCCAGGGTTTTTGATGGCAGTGTGAAGCCAAAATACCAACTCTGGTCTGCCCATATGTGGACAACCTTTACTTGAGAGAGAAATAAACTTGTGTCTTGGGTAATCCTCTATTTTCTAAGTCTCTGTTACTTACAGCCAAACCTATTCCTATTACAAGCTCCCAAGTCACAATTTAATTACAATCAGGGCACTGTCCCCATGTCATTTATAGTTAAACAAAATGATTTAAATTTTGCTTTGAAATATATACAAATTTCTACTTAAGAATATTCTTCCAAGAAATTAATTTTTAAAAGTTATCACACCTTAGAAATACTTTCTAGTTCAAATCTAAATTACAGCACGAACTACCTAAGAGGTGCTTGGTGCATTGCTTCTCAGTCTTCAATGTGGGTATGAACCACCCACATTGTGTTGGAGATTGTGTTGGAGAATAAAATCTAGATTCTGACTCAGAAGGTCTGAGGTGGAGCCTGAGATTCTACATTTTTAACAAGCTCCAAGTGATGCTGATGCTACTAATCTAATCAGCACTTTAGATCGTCAGCATCAAGTCACCTAGGGTGTCCTTAAATATTTTAGCTTCATGGCTTCTCACCTCCCTTTCTTTCTCTGCCCACTTTCCCCTCTTGAGAGTTTCTGGAGGTGGGGATCAGAAAACGATTCATCATAAGTCATGTTTTCTGGGTAATTTTTTTCTTTTCATCCTTTCCCTGAAGAAATATCCTTTCTAAAAATCTTCTTGGATTGTAGTTTAAAGATAGATTTTGATCATGAGTTCCCTTTGATTTACTTGACCTCTTTATGTATGATGCATTCTAGTTCTTTTTTCACCTCTTTTTTCTCATCATTATTTCATTGATTGAAGCTTCTTGTATTGTTTTCCCACTAGTTTCTTTCCTCTATTTGGAAGTATATGCTCCATATCATTTTTTAAGTGATTACCTTGATGTTTTAGCATGCATATTTATAAAAGTCTAAAGTTAATCAGTATTTTTATTTTCCTCCAGAATAATAAAAGAATCTTATAATTTTTTAAACCGTGGTATTTATATGCAATTGTTATTCACTGTTTTGTTTTTCCTCTGATAGTTTTCCATGGATAATTATTGTTACAATTGTTGGGGTTGAATCAGTAGCCACTTATTTAGTAAATCATACCTGTGTAATGATGCTTTCATAGTAACCCAAAAGAATGGGGTTTGAATACTTCCTGGATTGGTAAACAAGTGTTGGTGATGAGAGGGTAACAAGCCCAGAGAGAGCATGGGGGCTCCACATACCTTTCTCCATACCCTGCCTTGTGAATCTCTTCTATTTTGATGTTCCTGAGTTGTGTTCTTTTATCATAAACCAGTAACCTAGTAAGTAAATTATTTTCCTGAGCTCTGTGAGCCATCTTAGCAAATGATCAAATCCAGGATGGGGTGATAGGAATCATCAATCTATAGCCTGTCAGCTAGAAGTACAGGTGATAATGTGTTTTGATTGGTGTCTGGAGTTGAGGGAGCAGTCTTGTGGGACTGACCCCTTAACCTGTGGGATCTGACACTATCTCTAGATAGGTAGTGTCAGAGTTGAGTTAAATTGTGAGACAGTCAGCTAGTATCTGGAGAATCAGAGAATTACTTGGTGTGGGAAAACTACATACATTTGATGACCAGAAGTGAAGTATGTGTGTTGTGAATTAAAAAACCCAGGAGGAGTTTTCCTTTATAATCTCCAATTTAAATCTCAATCAGGATTGCGATTTTAAAGATGTAGTCAGGTAATGATGTGTTCAAATTATTCATTGTTTAGAATGTGAACATAAGTATATTTTAGATTTTGGGGCACCTGAGTGGCTCAGTCGGTTAAGAATCTGACTCTTAGTTTTGGCTCAGGTCATGATCTCACGGTATGTGAGTTTGAGCCCCACATCAGGCTCCATACTGATAGCTCAGAGCCTGCTTGGGATTCTCTTTCTCTCTTCCTCTCTCTGCCCCTCCCCCACTCACTCTCTCTGTCTCTCTTTCAAAAATAAATAAATAAAACTTAAAAAAAATTTTAAAAAGTATATTTTAGATTTTAAAACTCAGAAGTCTGTGGGAAAATGGAGGTTTATATACATATGATCACTAATATTCATTATCATGTGTGAGTGAATAGATATTTAACAACTTTGTCCAGGTGAATCTTGGGATTTTCTTCATTAAATCCTAAATTCCAATTTCCATGGGAAGAAAGGGCATGAGATTAGATTGTATTGGATATGTATATGTATGTACGTAACTATCACCTCCTTGATAGTTAGTAGATGTTCAATAAATTTTGGATAAATGGACGAATGAATTGACAGTGTTAATAAGTCATAGTCAAAGAAAGGAATATGATATGTTGGAGACTTTGTGTATGTGTATGTGTTTTTGTGTATGCATGTGTAGTAAGTGGGGTAGGAGAGTCCTTGCCTTTCCTCTAGTTTTAAGGAACTGATAGTCAAATAGGGACTGATAGATTTTATTGATGGATTCACTTGGTCAAAAATTCCCATTGTCTGGGCTGTCAGACAAAGCAAACTTGATATTAGGTCACCTCCTAAGGCTCTGACTTGCCTCACACTATCTAAATCACTGAAAGAAACTATAGTGAGAGTCCCGCATTACTCATTTTCTTCATGGATTTGGAATGTTGGGAGAGACAATTAACAGCAATAATAGAAGTTAACATTTATCCAGCACTTATGATATGATAGGTATTCTTTAAGGGTTTTACTTGTATCAGCTCCTCCCATAGTAATCTTTCAAGATATGTGAACTTCCTAGCTTGATTTCACAGCTGGCACAAAGAGGTTAAGAAACTTGCCCCAGGTCACACAACTGGTAGGTTGTAGAACCTAGATTCAAACCTGGGCAGCACTCTTACTGCCTACCAGATGCTTACTACCTGCATCTTAACTCATGAGAATAAAGACTGAAGAGTTTGAACCACATTGAGCAGTAGCTTTCTTCACTCTAGGGTAATGGTTCTCACCTGGAGGCAATTTTGCCCCTCAGGGAACATTTAGCAATATCAGAGACATTTTTGATTGTCAAGACTTGGAATAGAGTATCTATTGAGTAGAGGAAAGAGATGCTGCTAAACACCGAACAATGCGTAAGAATAAGCCTTCACAATTATTATCCAGTCTAAAGTTAGAGGAATCCTGTTCTAGGTTAGTAACTCTCTGCCTTGGCTGAAGATTAGAATGATTTGGGAAGGAACCTTACAATTATATCAAGACCTCGGAGAGTAGGATATTGTTTTAAGCTCCCTACATGATTCCAATGTACAACCAAGGTAGAGATCTGCTTTCCTAGGGAATTTTTGCCCTCACAAATTCCAATTGGTCCTCATCTCCATTGATGATATAAGTGGTTAGAGAGAGAGGCAGGAGTTTTATTATAGCACTTCATATTTGTGGGAACTTTTGCACCTTCTCTAAGGAAACATAAAAAAAGAGAAGGAATCTGAAAAAAAAAATTGAACATTCTCTGTAGAGGTTGCTCTAAAATCCTATCATTTATTTTGTATTGAAATCTTGATTATCCTCCCCTAGCCAAACCTCTTCAAGACTAAGCCCTTGATCTTGATGTCAGTTTGTAAGACTAACACTTTGATGGAGGTGAGAGACTCATGTATGAATAGTGATGGAGGAGCCATGGAGCTAGAAGGTAAGAAAGCTGAGAATGATATTTCGGGTGTCTGTCATCTTGTGAAGGTGTGGCTTTAAGTAGAGAACTTGAAAGAGGACTCTTCATAGGGATTTTGGCAATGGTGACCTCATTGTTTGGGGTATATACTTTGAGAAGAGTCAATGTCCAGATGTGAGCTCTTGAGTGATGGCCATGATGATTCTGCCTACTGCATAGTCATGAGGATCTAGGAAGCGGAGAAAACCAAACCTCTGATGTAAACTTTAGAAATCAAGTAAGATTGCCTAAGCCAGGTTATATAGACATTTAGATGTTCTTTGTTTTTAATATTTTTTAAACCCTTAAACATTTAATAAAATCAGCTTTAATGTTCTAAGTTTGACCTAGCTGTGCTAAGGAATCCTAAGGGGGAATACTTCTGTGTTTATTAAAGGATGAGCAACACTTTTGAAGAATTGTGTTGTGTTGGTATCAGTGCCTCATATAATAGTTTCCAATGAAACCATGAATTCTTGAGTTAGGACTACATCTTCTAAACTTTTCTTTGCATCTAGAGGCTTCCTGTTTAAAGACTATGATATGCAAAGTGTGCTTTATTTATTTACTTTTTAATTTAATTTAATTTATTCCAGAAGAAATGCAACTCTTTGATTTTAGCTTGTAAGACCCGTATTGGACTCCTTAGCCCCAGAAATGTAAGATCATAAATATGTTGTATTAAGCTACCAAAGTTATGGTAATTTGTTATAGCAATCTTAGGAAACTCAAATAATCGTGTCACTCTTTCTGGTACAATGGGTCCATTCCTTTCTGACCCTTGCTTGTTCATAGCAATCTCTGCTGTTATTATCAACAAAATATATAAGCACAGGAAGTATGACTATGAAAATAAAGTAAGAACAAATGTGTGAGCATGGCATATAGTCCCATCAAACAGTTTCCAGACTAAATTGTGAGAAATGATCTGCTAGAAGATATTTGTCAAATCTGTAATAGTTAATCACATGAAAGTACTCTAAAGATGTACAGAACATTTTGCATAATGTATTATACAGAATTATATATTTAATTTAATACATTTAAAAGGATGCAATTTCATGTAAATATGACTAAAAATTCTGGCTTGTGTATGGAGGAATAAAATATTTTAAGGCCTGAGTATCCAATTAAATATGCAATTTTCAGGTCCCAAGTTTATAATGCCTGGGTACAGCTTTAATTTTGTTTTTATTTGAATATAGTTGACACACAATTTTACATTAATTTCAGGTGTGCAACTAATGATTCAGCCAGTTTACACATAATGCTATGTTCATTACAAATGTAGCTTCCATGAACAGCCTTCATTTAAAATTCTATATCTACTCAACTTCTTGTAGATGTAGATTTTCTCTATTTTTTCATATGCAGGCAAATGGCATTTACTTCTGATTACTTTGGAGAAGAAAAGACTTTTGGTTGTTCCATTTTTTGGATTTATATTTCAGTGTCAGAAATGACATTTGGGGATTTGGAATTCACAGTATCAGCCACAATATTTTCTGGGTAAAATTAAAAGTGATTTTCTCTGACAGGGATAGAGAATACATGGAATATGTAGGTGAGAGAAAGAAGGTGAGTGTGAGCAGGTGTTGGTAAAGGAAAAGCAGTGGGGAAAATAGACTACCATAGCTGATAAGTGATCCCATAGTATAACACTTCTGGGGACAGTCTCAGGGGTGAAAGGATAGTCAAGGTAGAGATAAGCAATATTAATGATATTTCTGGTTTTGTTCTTTCTGTATATATTTTAAAGTTATGTATCAAGGTGACTGTATTGTCTTCAATCTCACAGTTTTAACTAGAAAATAGAGAAGGCTGAAATATGTTAAATTAATAATGAATTTAAATATATAATTCATCATTGAATGATTTTAGGACTCATAATTCTTTTAATTATCCATGGCTGATAATTCTCTAACTTTTAGTGGTTCTTAAATCTTAGTGTGTACAAAAGCATTACTCAGGAAGTTTGTTTAACCAACTCTGATTGGGGATCTTGAGGTGAGGGCCCAGAATCCTAATTTTAATAAGTACCTCAGGTACTTATTTTGTAGTGACTGATCCACAAACCACACCTGAACCAGCACCAGGCTCCTAGCCTCCACCCCATGCTCATTCACCTGAGGGCAGCCTTCTGAAGTTGATGTGTAAAGCTTACTTACTCATCGCACAGAGTGGGGTCCCCACACCAGCATCATGGACATCACCAGGGAGCTTGTTAGATATGTAGACACTCAGTCCCATCTCAGACTCACTGAGTCAGAATCTGCATTTGAATATCCTGGGGTTGGGGGATGGTAATGGGATGATTCACGAGCACATTAGTTGGAGAAGCACTGTCTTCCTGGAAATTGTCAGTCTCCCTAACAGTGGTTTTTAATCAATGGAGTGCCTCCAAATCTTCTAAGGAACTCTGAAAAATTACCCTGATTCCACCTTAAACCCACTGACCTTTCAACAATACAAGGGCAGAAAATATCTTAAAAAAAGATCTAAAGGTGACTCTGCCTCACACAACTGGTTAAAAACAATTGCTCTATAGGACTTGCCTGGCAATTTAGAACCTTTGGGATAACAAAAATCAAACCAGATTACTCTCAAATATCAGATTTGCTTTGTGGGGTGACAGCCTAAAATTCAGAGTAGACATTTTTATTACCTCGTACAGTCTTTGTTCTTTTTAGCTTCCTTGTCCTAGTTGTCACTCTGGGAGAACTCAAAGAAGTCAGCTAGTTTTCATCTCTGTCTTGTGTCCTCAGGGGACAGCTGATTTATTCCCAAGTTCTCCTGCCTTTTTAATTTTTTTTTTTAAGGCTGTACTAGTGTAGGTCAGCCTATTCATAATTCACTCTGAGACTGGAGAAAGGACTCTGAGGTCCTCATTTTCCTTAGGAATTGAGCAGTAGTTTGTTAAAACTCCAGAGCTGTCAGCCCTTTCTGTAACTGTGGTCCCCATAAATATGAGGAAATAATAAAACTTTATTAAAGGACAATCCAGGCGTGAATCTTTATTCCATTTAATGGGTCTTGTATTAAAGTAACTTTTAAGCTATTCCTATGTAGTTTTTAACTCAGTCATCTGTGGTGTAGACAGTTTACTGAAGGTATTTTGTTTATAACTGAAAAGGGCTATAAATTAAGGCCCTAGTTCATATTGTCCTTAATAGGACAATAGATCCTTTGTAGGTGAGATCTGAACCAACTGAGGATAATCAAACTTTTGCTTGGTGGTCTGTGGCTATATTGTCACTTGCTACTTTTCCTGAATCCAGGAAGAGATAAAGGAAGCCAGACCAGTTGCCTGAGGAAGTTCTTCTGGTGGTGGATTTCTTTAGGAATTTTTCTACCTTGCTTTGTGTTCAGTCTAGACACCAGTCTAGAAGCAGAAAACCTTCCTTCCGGCATGTCAGTCAGCATAAGAATATAGTGTTATACGGGAAGAGCTATGGGGCAAGGTTTTTCTTCCACTGCTTGAATTCAGCACCTTGGAGAAGGCCCATCTCCTTTCTGTGGGTACAATGCTGCCACAGACTCCTTGCCCAAGCCCTTTACCTGGTCTGCATTTTGAAATGGGACATGCTTAAGTGAAATTGCTGCTTTCCATGATAGAGTATATTTGGGCCAAGGGAGCTATGCCTATACTACCCTGTTCTGCCTCATCACTTTCTCTCTCCAAAGCCCGGGCTCACAGTTGAGAGGACATTTATGTACTCTGAGCAGTGTTAGAAGTATAATACTCCGGTAGATGGTCCTCACCAGAGGAGAAGGCCTAATCTGAGAAATGAGAGAATAATACCCATTGTGTCATCTTGCCGCTGAGGGAAGACATATCTTTGAAATAAGAATTACCATTGTCAGCAGGCAGTGCTTTACTTTAAGGACTTTATAATGATGATAAAAATTGTGGTTGGCAAATTAGTAAACATTTATTGCACTTTTAATGTTACACAGTAAATGAAAGAATATATAAATAGTGAGAGGGTAGGTTCTCATCTGCTACATTAAGTTGATTGCATGTTAGAAGTTAGCACAAAAAGGAATTCTCACCCAAGCTGAAATGAGTTGAAGGAAGGAAGAGCCAGCAGGATGAGGATCCTGACTTTATAGCCAAGGCTAGGGATGGAGGCTTGTCCTCTATGGAGCTTCACAATGCTCTTTTCACCGGGGTAATCCTCATATACTTTTTAGTCAAATTGGAAGATCACTAGTGATTTTTGTCCTCAGAAAGAAGCACCTTGATTTTCTGAAGCAGTGATTCAGCAAATTATATTTGGCAATCTTCTAGTTTTAGTCACTTGGACTATGATTGCATCATATTATAGTAATTTTATCAAGGAGTGAACTGACCTGGTACAACACTTTGTGGCAACTCATTGCCGACTTACTCCTTACATGGCCGCTTTGTGAACAAAAGAAAAGCATAAGAATGGAAGGAGAATTTTGTCATTTTCTAATTTAACATTAGATATATTTTTGGGCTTATGGAGTGTACAGCAGATGTAGAGAAATAAATCATGGATCTCTCTTCATGGTCCGCCAGGCCCATAACTGAGCTTAGAGGAGGTGTGCCTTCTCTTTTACCTCATGGTTTCTTTGCACCTATCTTGGAAAACTCCTTACCCATTGTTCTTTGGACCATGACAGCCAACAAATAGCCCATTTTAATTATTCTACTTTCTCACAAGTTCCTTAAAGTATAAATAAGAACTTTGCTATTATTCCTATTTCTGTCTTTGACTCTTTTAAAAAAACTTTTTTGAATGTTTATTTATTTTTGAGAGAGAAAGAGCATGAGCAGAGGAGGGATAGGGAGAGAGGGATACACAGAATCGGAAGCAGGCTCCAGGCTCTGAGCTGTCAGCACAGAGCCCGACGCGGGGCTAGAACTCATGAGCCATGAGATCATGACCTGAGCCAAAGTCAGATGCTCAACTGACTGAGTCACCCAGGCGCCCCTCTGTCTCTGATTCTTAACCTCTCTTGAGGGACATAGACATTTTGTGGTTGTGTCGCCCAGAATGAGTTGAAATGCCCGGGAGGAAAGGTGGCTCTAGTAGAAAGCAAGAGGTTTAAGAAACAAATATTTGATTAATTCTCAATCCCACACTTCATAGCTGGGAAAAATTCAGATCATAATCAAAGGGGGCATGTCTTCCTATTCACCATGGCATCCCTAGTACAGAGCGAGTGTCTGCCATATGACTCTCTGCAAAGATTAATGGACCAATTCCTAATTGGAAGATCACCTGAGATACTGGAAGTGAAAGGACACAGAGGATGAACTCAATGAATACTATTTGCCTTCCTCTGCTCTGCTGAGGTGTGGGCAGGAGAAACCATCACCTTCTATAAACACATGTCAGACATGCAGTACCTGTGTTCAGAATTATCAGGGGTTAATTCATTTGACAGCTGGGGCTCCAAGGAGACAAATTCCAGTAGGAGTTGTGGAAGAGATAGCAAAACCAGGTTTTCTTTCCTTTTATGTTCTCTTCATATGATACCTTTTCGATTCCTTATCTAACCTTGGTTTATAATGACATTTTCTGGTGGGTAGAGAATTCTAGTCAACTCTACAGCTACAAAAAATATGTGAAAAAGGAAGGCAGGTATACAGATGATTAGTTTGACTCTTTTTGCTTACTACATTTTTATCATTTTTGTGCTGACAGTGTTTCAATCTTTGCAAATTGAGAATGTAAAATGCTTAGCATTTTGACTGGCTAAATCCACAGTAGCAGTTACTAGCTGTTCTGCTATAACTAAGCAATTAGTGAAAACTTATTCAGTGCATAGGATGGTGCTAATTAGTGCCTGGAATATACAAATAAAAATGGGCATTACTGATGCAATAAGCAATAATTGCTAAAGGGTGCTGTTAATCTGCATTTCTCCACTCTGAGGACAAAATCTTGTCTGCTATGGTCTCCCTATCAAAAAACAGAATTTATTTAATTAGAACTTTAGGGAGGCAGAAAAACAATTAGTTTGGAGTGACCAAATGCAGTAGTTGTGAGTAAATGAAAATAGTACATAATGAACTTAAGCTATCATTTATGTGCAGTACTGCTGATGTATCGGGACTTGATATAAACTTACAATTTCTCCTATTAGCTTGGTGAGGACTTTTAGTCCTCTGTATCCTCTCCAATTATTGCAGAGAGGATGGACATTAGATCTGATTCCATGGACATATGGCCGTACTGCCCGTGGTCTTATGCCCAAGCCATTCTGGGTTGAACTCTTATTTCAAAGGCCTTGTTTTTCTTTTCTGCTTACGCATGGGCTCAAGGTTTAATTTGCTTAATGTTACTCTTTTGCTTTCATTAACCTCTATAAAATGCTTATTGTTAATTTTTTATGTAACCTAAATGGGCTATTCTTGGTTCTTTTGCATGGGGCTGTATAGTCCATTACCATGGTTTTAGTTACTTCCCAATCTTGCAAATCTCCCTCCAGAGCTTCAAACCCATATGTTCAAATTCCTTCTGGCATGTCCCATACATAGATCACTCAAACTCACATGACTAAAACTGATTATTTTCTACTCCCTGGCTCCCAAATTGTTCAAATTCAGACTTGGTTACTTACTGGTGTGGGGCTTGGGGAGTCCACTCCGCTTTTATGTGTCTCAGTTTCCTCATCTAAAAAAAGGGATAAAGATAACAACTATCTCATAGAGTTGATGAGGATGAATGAGTTAATATGTGTGACTTTACATTGTAAAAACTATATATATGTTAGTTATTATTTTTGAAAGTTTATTCCCTTGAAGTTCTCTAACTTTGCAAATGACACCACATTCACCCAGTGGCTCAAGCTAGAAACCTCAGTATCATTCTCAATTCGTCCCCCTGAACCTCCAGTCACCTCCCATGAATACTATTTCCTACACATCTGAATTTCACCTCTTTTCTCCCAGTGCCACTGCACAATCCTGTATTACTGCAGTAACCTCCTAGATAGAGCTTCACTGTCTGCAATACATACTTCATCTCTACTCTTTACACTAAATACAGAACTATATTTTAAAAATGCAAATCAAATTGAAAATTGTCCATGCTTAAAACATTTCCGTTCTCATGTTTACTTCTCCACTGTCTCTGACAAGGTCCACAGAAGTCTGAATAATCTGGCCTCTGCTTTCTTCTGTGACCTTATCCCCTACTGCATGCTTCCTTTTCTGTCACTTCTGGGTCTTGGCTGAAACTATTTCTTATGCCTGGTCTGAGGACTCTTCTTGCCCAGCTGCTCCTGCCCCTACCCCAGTTAGGGTACCTCCTTCTCATATTTCAGGTTTCAGTTTAGATATCACTTCTTCCAGGCAGGCTTTCTTTATTAGCTGCCTATGGATTATACATTGCTTTGATTGCTTAGTATCCCTATTCCCTTGTAGGAAAATCAACTCCAGTGGCCTAAATTGATCCATTCCCACAGCGCGGGTGGCTTTGTGACACTTAAAAATCTAAGACCATTGTTCTCTGGTCAGAGAAATGTAAGGAAAATGGCCTAGTCCATATATCAGTCTAATTTCAGATTGTCACTAGCATGTGCAGTCCTGACCCAAGTGAATTACCAAGTATCAATTATTATAATTTCTCTTTCATTAGACTTTGTTCTCTTTGAATGTAAAGATTTTGTCTGTCTTGTCTATCATTATATCTTTTGTGCCTTAGCATGAAACAGTCATTCAAAAAAATATTTGTTGAATTGATTCATATATCTTAGGGTGTGAAATAACATGAAGAAATGATTTTATCCAGTATCCTGATAAAGTATGATACTCTCCTCATGTTTGACAAATGGGTCACCTGAGGTCTAGAAATTTGGACACGCCCTCTAGGTTACATAGAATAAACTAGAAAGAAAGTCTTCTGTTTCCTAACATTATTTTCTTTCTACCATTCCTAGTTACCACCCAGTTGCGTTTGTACATTTTTAATATGCTAATTTGCCCACAGAGAGACTGATAAACCTTGCTGTCTTATCCTTTGTTTATTAAATCTCAGGGTTAAAGTTGAATTAGACTGGACCAAAAGTGTCAGTTTAGGGAGTTGGGGCTTTATTTCCTAAGTTGATTTTCATACTCTGTGGAGCTCCTGTCAAAGGTCGCACTGCTAAGGACTTCCCACTCCTATTTCAGAGAGGTTCCTTGTTCATTCATGTTCCTTGGCTTTATGGAAAGCCTTCTTTTAAAGAGAGAAATGCATGAATAAAATATTTGAAAGCCATTGCTCCAGGGAGTACAGCAACAATTTCATTTACTACTTAAACTCAGCTTTTGTTGAACTCTTAAGGTAAAATCTGCTGCCTTTTTGTCTCTAAACAGCTTTTCTTAATAGCTTGCAGGGTGAGAGGTTAATGTTGTATCCATATGTTTAAATAGCTAAATGTTATCAGTTACAAAAGAAAATAATATATTAGAACCTGAAAGAATTTGGTGAGCCACATTAAGAAAAACAGAATATGCTTTAAGTTTTGTCTTTCATTGCCTTTTTGAGAAAATATGCAGTTGTGGGGAATTTGGAAAATGCCTATTACATACACATTCTTATATTCTCTGGATTCGTTTAGTGATATATGCAGCTGTTGAGTTAAAAGAAAATGGCTAGAAAAACTGCTGACGCTTGACCAGTAATTGTGGATTAAAGTTAATGGGAATTTGCCTGGGGACGAGTGTTGATAGTCCTAATGATTTCTGAATAGCATTGCAAAGGCTTTTGAAGAATCTTTTAAATCTCTCAATCTCTCTATTCTGTTACTTGTAAAATAAGGGGCTTTACATAGATGAGGACAGCACACATTTTATAGATTTGTATGGTACTTTACAGTTTACTAAGTGCTTTTATATTTTTCTTAGAAAAATGTAAGGCTTCTCATAGCTCCATAATTCTACTACTTTATGTTTTATTGATTCTTTTGAATATTCTTTGAGATTTTTAAAATTGGAAACTGATATATTGAGTAGTTTTAGTTTAGCAATGATACGACCTTCCAACTCTGTGCTTTTCTGGAGGTTATGTGGGTTATGAGCATGTACTTTGTTAAGGAACAACCTACTGATGAGTAAATAGTGTAAAAAGATGCATTTCAAACAATTTTCTTTTTCTAATACCTTGTGAACAAAGTGATAAGTAGCTGAATATACAATTGTGGCACAAATTTCCATATATCTTTTTTTATTTTCTGTAAAGAATTCTATAAGACTGGGAAAATAATGCAGTCCATGTGGGAATTGGTTTTCAGATTATCATTATCATGGGCGATCCAAAGATGGTTGAATTATTAAGTTTAAATTACTAAAACAAAGAACAAAATAATGTCCATTGTTAGAAGACACTCTAAATACTTCTACTAACTCAAATATTTTCTCATTTCTCTGACATCGGTTTGAGATTATTACCATTTGAGTCCCCAAAGTAGTGGAAACCGTTTAATATAGATTATTTAAAATTTTTTTAATGTTTATTCATTTTTGAGAGAGAGAGAGAGAGCTCGCGCACAAGTGGGGGAGGGGCAGAGAGAGAGGGAGACACAGAATCTGAAGCAGCCTCCAGGCTCCAAGCTGTCAACACAGAGCCTGACACAGGGCTCGAACCCACAAACCACGAGATCATGACCTGAGCCAAAGTCGGATGTTCAACCGACTGAGCCACCCAGGTGCCCTAATGTAGGTTATTTTTAAATTAAAGAGAATAACTTTGGAGAAATTTTGTTGGTTTTCTTGTTTGTTGTTTTCCATTTGAGTATAGGAGTGATTCTTATCATTTCTTGCATAGATTTGTATGTAGGAAATAAGACTGTCAAAGAAGAAATAGTGGTGATTAATGCTAATACAGTTCCCTCCTCTAGACATCAGACATGCTCCTGTTCATACTTTCATGCCTTTTCAGAACAGCACCTAGAGGAAGAAAACAAATGGAATGACATTTATATGTAGCAGTTACTCTCTATATGGGAGTAAAATGACCCAAATGAAGACTCCATATCTAGGTAGTCATTTTCTTCTCTATGTGGAGCTTGGATGATCTTATATAGTTTTAAGTGCAGGAATTGTACCACTTCTATTTCTACCAACAAATTTAAATGAGGAAAAGATCTGGGACTTCTCTTTTGAAATTCAAATTTGTTAAAGCTTATCTTGTGGACTGGAGTGGCTTTTACCAGTCCATCTTGAAGAAAAATAATCCCAAGAATCTGCTTTGAGAGGAGCAGGATTCTCAGTTAGCGTTGACTCTTGCATGGAGGACTAGAGGCTGAAGACACTATGTGGCTCATATGCTAAATTTTGCCCCTGGGATGTATCTGTATGAGGACATGGGACTCACTTAATTAATACAGAAATTAAACTTTCAAATTCAACTACACATACATGACAGAAACTAGAAAGTCAAAATCAGAATTTAATTTTTATGGACCTTTCTAGATTCACTATCGCTAAATTTCAAAGAGCATGTACCACGGTGTGCAATGGAAGACTTTATCTTTTGTATTCCTTTTTGAATTTGGCTCACACATGCCTCTGATAGTGTGAGCATCTCTCCACATGGAAGGAGAGCTAGTATTTAAAGGTTTGTACATTGACTATATGAGATTTTCAGCTTGTACTCTGATATTAAGTTCTAGATCCCATATATTGTGGAATTTTGGTGTAATAATTGGAGTTCAGGCTAAGTTTGAAGTCGACACCCCCTGACTAAGCAGAACACTGACAAGATGTAATATCTCTGCCAACTGGAGGATCTACTTTGGCCTGGGAAAATTGGAAGAGACCTTGTAATGGAAGCGAGGACACCAAGAAGTATAACAAAAGATATCTGGATGAGGTGAGTTGGTCACTCTGTTAGGTTGGGATACTCTCATTTCAGAAAGAAGTGATACGGAGGCTTTGGTGTCAGCAATAGCATGAACATAGACTAGCTGGGTTTCTTTTTTTTTTTTTTTTTTAATTTTTTTTTAACATTTATTTATTTTTTGAGAGACAGAGCATGAGCAGGGGAGGGGCAGAGAGAGAGAGACACACACACAGATATCTGAAGCCATCTCCAGGCTTTGAGCTGTCAGCACAGAGCCCAACGTGGGGCTTGAACTCACAAACTGCGAGATCATGACCTGAGCCGGAGTCAGATGCTTAACGGACTGAACTACCCAGGTGCCCCTCTAGCTGGGTTTCTGCTTCATCTCTACAGGAAGCTGGTCATTTTTGCCCCAGTGAGCTCTGGAGGTGAAATCAAGAACTCTTACCACTCTAGGATGGTGGTGCTTTGAGAACCCAAGTGATACTGCTTTGTGACTCTCTTTCCAGCATTCATTCCTTTTATTCTCTCTTTTAATTAAAATGCAAGGAGCTGGTCTCTACCTTGGTAACTGTACTGTGCAAATAAAGAATATATAGATATAGATATATATTAAAATCATTCACATTTATAAAATTATGCTCTGAAGACAGCAGCTAAAAGGGAAAGCTTGTTGTCCTATTTCAGAATGCTGGTGAAAGAAGCACAGAATACCCAGTTAAGATAAATATTTTAGTTCTATTAATTAGTTTTTCCTATAAAATGAGAAAAGCTCATAGGTGAAATATAGTAGTCATATCAGTAAATATTTACAAAGTTTCTGCTCAGCCACATTGGACAAAGGATCCCAAATATCCTTTGTCCTATAATTCTTAAATTTTGTATAGTTTTACCAAATGAGAAAAATGGCCCAATTTTATCATTTCTTCTTCTATAGCTTCTAGAAATGACCATTTTGCTGGAATGTGTTTCTAGAAATCAATAATGCTGTGAAACCTGTTTTCCCATAAACAATATTAGAGTTCAAAATCATATTTCTTATTCAGGTTTCAGTAATATATAAACCTATAAATTAAACCCAAAACATAAAATCAGGGATAGCTAACCATCACTATAAATATTCAATAATTGACTTTCATTTTTAGAAAAAGAAATAGATTATTATATTACATACAAGAGCTAGCAATATATTTTCATTTCATAGGTCTGTAATTGTCAAAAAATGGCAATTTCCTATGGTTTAACCTATTGTATATAATTTACATGAAGCTCACAAAGCAGAATTTTGGTAGGTTATAAATTTGGCCACAACCAGTATATTAGCTCAAACATGGGTTTGAAATGTATTTAATAATAACCTTGCCTGCCTGATTTGGGAATGTACTTTTTAGGATAATTTGGATAGAAGTCCTGGGAAATGTGTATGTATTTCTTTTTTCACCCTTAATTTTTTTCCTGTAATAAGTAGAGCATCAAAAATCATCCCATTAGCCTCAGGTTTGTGCCCAAAGTATGAGGGAAACAATTGATATTGTGGATGAAGTTTTGATGATTCTTTTATTTACAATAATATATTTGAAAGTAAGGGTTAGTAAAAAGAACAATTAAATAAGTACATAAAGCTATGGCAATATAAATATTTATTAAAGCACTATTTAGTATAGTGAAAAAGTAGGAAAAACATAAATGCCTGAAAGAAAGGATTAGCTAAATACATTACAGTACAAAGGAAAATTTTATAGACATTGAAAATAATGTTGTAGGGGCACCTGGGTGGCTCAGTTAGTTAAGCGTCCAACTTCGGCTCAGGTTATGATCTTGCGGTTTATGAGTTCCAGTCCAGTGTTGGGCTCTGTGAGAGCTGTCTCACTCTCTCTGCCCTCCCCTGCTCACACTCTCTCGGTCTCTCTCTCAGAAGTAAACATTAAAAAAAAAATAATAATAATATAAAGGAAATCCTTTAAAAATGATGTTGTAGAAGAGTATTAACATCAGAAAAATTATCATTATATATTGTTAAATGAAACATGTAGGTTACAAAATGATGCAGTATAAAAATACATACTGATACACACATGGGTAGAATAGAAAGGCTGTTCAACAGTAGAAATGCTAGTAGTGTTTTTTTCTTTCTGATTGTGTTGTTTTAGTTTTCTTTTGCCAGTCTAAATTTTTAAGTTTAAAAACTGTGAAAGAATATGTTTATCATTGTGATAAGATAAGAACAAGAAAATGCAGGACTTCCTCCCATTACTTCTCCCTCAAAGAATTTTTTTGAATTATTTTAAATTATACTATTGTGAACAACTTGTACATATATATATATATCTTTACATTCTCAACAATGTAATTTTCAGTGGGATAAATTGAACAACAGTTGAGTTGTTATAGTAAAGAGTATTTAAAATATAAATTTTGTAGATATAAACAAAAAGATTGCATCCAGTAAAGTATAGGGGAAATGATATGAAAAAGATTTTCAATAGAAGCATAAATACACATGTTCAATATGTATATGAAAGTCAAGGCAAGTTAAAATAACATGATTTTCTATTTACCAGATTTGTTAATATTAATGAATGTGATATGTCAAGTTTTGATAAGGCCACAGAGAAACAGGTGCTCTCATGTGTAGGTGAAGGGAATATTAAATGGTATTGTGTGTTATTTACGAAGCAGAAACATGGTCAAGCCCAAAGTCATTGGAAAATATACTCTAACATTTAGTCAGAGGTATTACAAAGTTGTACAGCAAGGGCCTGGCATGTGTACTTTTATTTCAGACTTGTCCATTTTAATATAATAGCTTGAGTAGTAGGATGGTATTTGTGATGTTGTAAAAGAATGATTTGCTTTAAAAATAATTCCCTAGTGGTTTTCCAAATACACATTTTAGGACCATACTGTTTACCTTACTGAGGTGGATAAAATGGTTTCTCATGTGAAATGTTTATTTGTTAATGGGCAATATGAGGGCCATATCAACCCATGTATGCTCCTGTGTATTTTACCAGTCACCTCCTCATCTATTCTTCCCTGTTTAATGCTCAGAATGACTCTGAGCAGTATTATTTTGGGTACACTGAATAATTAAATGACTTGAATACAATTCAATAGTTGGTATCTTTAGCAATGCAGAGAATACCATGAATTAACTTCTGCATGTGACTTTTTAAAATTATCTTTCCCAAGGTCACAGACTTAGAACATGGCAAAACCAGTCTTGGAACACCCTTGAGCTGTCTCCTTCTAACTCTGCCAATGCACATCTTCTGTACTCAGTGGCCAACAAATGGACTAATTTTTCCAAAAGCCTGTTCTATAACCACATTAAAAAGAAATTAGCCTAAAGGTGTAATCAGGTTAAGTACTGACCTTATGACTGAAGAGGCTTGTTCAGATGGTCAGACCCACATGGCTCAGGGAGTTCAGGCACCAGGCACATTTTCTGTGAGAGTAGCGATGAATAAATGTTTACCCCAAATCTGGCCCAGGCCATTACCTGACTGCTTCATTGCCTTTGATATTATCTTGCAGTATTTTCATCTTTAATTTTTTAATTTAGGAGAAATAAATATTTAGAAGCTTTCATTGTTATCTCACACAGGGGCAAAATGGTTGTGTCATACAGCTTTCTTTATTACCTTTGGCCTTCTAGCCAGGACTATAGATCGGGCAAAGTTCATCCATTGGTGGATCAAGTGCCTGGATTTGTGAAGTGGTATAGGTCATAATAGATCAGTGAGGTGACTGTTTATTTTTGAATTATCTTAGAAGGCCATGAATTTGGATAAGTTTAACTCAAGCTTACAGCTGAGAAGTTTCCATTTGCTAAGCATTTTGGGATTTCATTTGTAAGAATGAAATTTAGACTGAGATATAAAGAAAAGAAAAATTATCTTTTCTATATCATCTCTCACAAGCTGCATGTAAGCAGTCCTTGTTGTTTCAATTCTCCTTTCCAGAAGAAGCTTAACCTTGCCTTCCTCCTTTAACAAAGAACATTACAATATAAATTATAATACAGACTGTAATGGCAGAGGCAGTTCTAGCAACTGCTGCACCTTTGAAACAAAATAAAATACGGAAGCTATTCTTCCATAAATACTGAGTTCAAGCTGATGGTTGCCAGAGGGAAGGGGGCTGGGGGCTGGGTAAAATGGGTGAAAGGGAGTGGGAGATACAGACGTTCAGTTATGGAGTGAATAAGTCACGGAGATAAAAGGCACAGCATAGGGGATATAGTCCATGACATTGTAGCTACCCTTGTGGTAAGCATAGCGTAACATACAGCATTTAATCCCTGTTGTACACCTGAGACTGATGTCACATGGGTGTCAACTATACTTTTAAAAAGAGCTTTTCTTAATTCTTTGTTTTATTGTTGGACAAAGGTAGGGATAAAAATTATTCTAATGTTATTAATGAAAGAAAACTGTTAGGGAAAAGAGACTCTAAAAGTGAAGGTGAAGGAGCTTTTTTTGGTACCTAAAATTCTCCTGAAGTAAAAGAAAAAAATAAGGTTTCACTTAGGGTAGGAAAATAACATTTTTTTAATATATAACTATTTCAAGTTTTTATGAGCTGGAAAAAGTAAACTCATTGTTACATCGATGTACTCATGTTGGTCAAAAATGTCTAAAATGATCAAGGCCCAAAATATGCCTACCTCTCAATAATCTCCTATTTAAAGAGGGGTAGCATGAATCTTCAGGAAATCACTAATTTCCATCTTTGAACTTGAACAACAATGGGAAAAGACAGGCTTACAAAAGAATCTTATCCCTAATAGCAAAGGAAATGTCTAATTAAGAGATCACTCCCATTATTGGAGACCCTCAGAAATGCATTTTGCTCTTAAATACTCACTTTTCTTCACAAATGGTTTTAAAAGCCCTATATAAGATGTATGAAGTCATCCTTAGAAATGACTGTATGCTCAGGAAAATTAGAAGCACGCAGCAGTCATAATAGATCAGGGAAGCTTCATGAAAAGAACAAAAGCAGCTCAGCAGGAAGTAGACACTTGAAAACAGCAATTTAGAGTTTACAGGCATAGGTTGAGGCTTTTAAAAGGTACTTCCACAGTAGGTGTGCTGTTAATCCTTTATTAGGCCATGGAAATGCATTGCACTGAAGAAGCAATTTCCCCAGTTAAGCAAACATAATTTTTTTTTCCTCACCAAGTCAGTTAAATACACCATTTTTCCTATGTAAATATTTGGGAGCAACTGACTTGGTCTTTTTTTAAGGACTTTTAATAGCACTGTCTTCCTACCTCCTGGGCCAAATACAGCTAAATCAACTTAGCACAAGAGTATAAAGGAAAATGAAGAAGAAAGGTCTTGGGCAGTAGCATGAAGAGGAGCAAGAAAAGAGAAAGAGAAAAAATGGTGGGGTGGAGGTGTTGCTGGATCTGGAGAGTGTCTTGGAGGAGCATCTTTCAAGAGAATAGGTGGCCATGAGGACAGAGAGAAGAGACTAGGTGAGGTTCTGAGCTGGCTGTCTGAGGAGAAGCCACTCAGTAGAGAGTACTCATGCCAGGCCCTATCCCCTGGGTGGCTTCTAAGATCAGTTCAGAAGTCTAGGAATGAATGGAAATGTGTTTAGAGGATTCCCTTCTTGGTCACAACATTCAGCTTTGACTGGTCTTCCTGAACCTCTCTCTTCCAAACATTCTTTCTCTGACTATCCCCCAGGGACCTCCACCCCCAAATCCAGTATCACTCTGCTTATTTGACCCTCTGGAATTTCTCTGAAATTATAGGCAATGCTGGAAGCATGGTAAATACTTGAGATGGGGGTGCCTAGAAAACTGTGTGCCCCTCTGTGCAGTTTCTCCCTGTCCCCATTTTTCTTGGTAGTTGGAACATTCTCTTCTTCCTACTTTGCCCAGCCTCTTAATGGCCTTTCCTACATTTTTCCTTGTCAATACCCAACCCAGTTTTTTGAAATCCCATTCAAATTCTTCTTTCTTTCTTTCTTTCTTTCTTTCTTTCTTTCTTTCTTTCTTTCTTTCTTTTTCTTTCTTTCTTTCTCTCTCTCTTTCTGTTTCTTTCTTTCTTTCTTTCTTTCTTTCTTTCTTTCTTTCTTTCTTTCCTTCCTTCCTTCCTTCCTTCCTTCCTTCCTTCCTTCCTTCCTTCCTTCCTTCTCTCGAATTAATAGCTTGCTACCCTGTGTTCCTGTAACAATTGGTACTTTTACTTTGGATCTTAATGCTTTATGTCCTGAATTAGATTTAGTTGTACAGATCTTGTCTCTCCCACGGGACCACAGACTTCTTCAGTGCAAGGCCTTGGTTTATCACCATAGACTTCACAATATCTAGCAAAATGCCACAATAGTTTATATTCATATACTTGTATATACTAATAAATAACTTAAAATATGATGCCCTCCCAAGGAGTATTTGCATTTTAATGGAGATTTTTAAAAAGATATAATGTCATCTTAACCTAAAGCACTAAGTTCCAGTGAAACTTCTAGAAGGCAGAAGATACATTTTGGTAGGATGCTTTCCAAATCCTACCACATAGGCTCCTTTTTGAAATAATCCTGTCTGTAAGGGCTCATGACATATTTTGAACACCAACCTTATCTTGCAAGAATTCTTTTGATTTATTCAGTATACCTACTCAAAACCATAAGGCTTTGTCAGTGATCAGGCTCCATGAATGACTGATAAGCCACATTCTGGTTCCAAGTCAAACCACAGAATGAATTCCTCTGGATACTTTCTTACAGTGCTAATGTGTGGTTCAATTTGTTTGTAGTAAAAACAAACTAACATCAACAAAACATTCTTTCAGTGATAGTAACAGTGATTAGAACAACAACTTTGTAAACCTGGCTCTACCCCAGCTACTTGTAAGACTTAGGCCTTGGTTTCTTTTCATTTATTTATGTATTAATATTTATTGCATTCCTACTAAGTGCCAGGCATTCGGTTAGGGCTTTGAGATGTAATAGTAAATGGGAAGGCATGGCTCCTCTAGAACTATTCTGGAGAAAAGTGAACTTAGATGGGTGGATATAAAAAATTGTACAAATTATATAAATATTTTAATCTTAGAAAAACAGTGATCTTCATCATATGAGGACTAATTTTAATACCAGAGTCCTATTCATCCCTCCTTATCTTGCTCAAGCTTATCTTACAAATCTGTAAATTTATGCATTATATATATTTTTAGGAAAAATCTGACATTTATTGAGCATTTTTATGTTTTAGGTCTCATAGTAGGCTATAGGGTGGTCCACCAAAAGATATGTCTCTGTTCTAAAAGTTGTGAACGTGACCTTATTTCAAAATAAGGTGATTGCAGATGTAATAAAGTTAAAGATAGCAAGATGAGAGCATCCTGGATTATTCAGGTGGGCCCTATATCCAATCACAAATGCCCTCAGAAGAGACCAGCCTGGAAGATATAGAGTAGAAGGTCATGTTTACAAGGAGGCAGAATTTGGAGTGATGTAGTCACAAGCCAAGGAACACCTGAAGCTGCCAGAAGGAAGCTACAGAAAGAAGCTAGAAGATCAAGAGCCTGTAGTGGGGTCAGGGGGAGGAGAGGCGCAGCTCTGCTGATACCTCAATTATGGACTTTCTGTCTCCAGAACTGTGAGACAATAGATTTCTAGTTTATTTCTATCCAGTTGTGACTGCCCTAGCATTTAATATGAGTCCCTTCATAGATATTTGAGTATACTAATTTTCTTTTTCTTTCTTTCTTTCTTTTTTAATTTTAGCGAGAGAGTGTGTGTGAGATGGAGAGAGGGGCAGATTGAGAAAGAGAGAGAGAGAGAATCTTCAGCAGGCTCCATGCTCAGTGAGGGATCCCAATGCAGGGCTCGATCCATGACCCTGGGATCATGACCTGAGCCAAAATCAAGAGTTGGACCGTCAACAAATTGAGCCACCCAGGTGCCCCTTGAATATACTATTATATTTAATTCTGCCTTGACACCTTCTGAATGAAATTAGGTCTAAAAATGAGAAGCAACAAAAGCTCAGAGAAGTTAAGGGGTCGCTTATGTTCTCATGTATAGTAAATGCTCAAGGCATAATTTGAACTCATTTCTATCTGGCTCCAAAGCCTAAATACCCTCTCTGCTATTCTAGATACATTAATGTTAGGGCATCAGGAATGAATAATAGACTCAAGAGAACTACCGTGTTCATAATGTGAAGCATTCTTCATCAGTCCCAATTATGGAACCTATCAGAATATTCTGGATACCAAACATTTAGGTAAAGACAGGTCTCAGAGTGTGTTCCTTGCACTGTTTCTCTATTTTACATATTCAATTTTATCTTGAAGTTTCTTTTTTTTAAGTACAAATTATATTTTCTTCATTGATTTTTAATATTTTTCAGGCACGATTCCCATTCCTCCTTCCATTTCCCATCAAGCTCACAGGAATACAAATGTCCTATCCTCTGCAGAGAACTGTAATATACACTTCGATCCTGCTGCTAATGTGTGATAATTATATATTTTCCTTGAATGTTACAATGGCATTTTCTTCTTGGTGACTACAGTCTAATATATCATCTTGTTTCAAAGCTTTTTGTTTCTTTTTTGAGCTGGTTGCTTAGAAGCATAATGTATTAGGTAATGTTTCCTCCCAGGAACAGAAAATTCTTCTCGGTTTTACAAATTATAAATAAAAGGAATTGTACTTTAAATAAACACTTACATATGGAATTAGGATCTCCCAGAAACTAATTTTCACCATTGGTGAAAAGGCATTTATAGGAACATTTAATGAGAACGGAATGAAATTGTATTTAAAGTAGCTGGTTGTCATTGATCTCTGATCTTGCCTACAAAAAATTTTATCCCACTAGGGAATCACTTGTATATCTGAAATTATGTGGCTTTACCTTAATTTATCCAAGGTTTAAAGTAATTCTATTAGCTTGACACTTATTGACAGTGCCCCTTGCTGATTGTATCCAAGAAGTGGTTGGATTTCTCTCAACTTTTCTTTGATTCATAAAGCTGCTTACCATAGCACTGGGAATCTTTATTGAAGAAGTAACTTTTGATTAAGTTAAATGGAGAGAAAGGGAATTTCTAACTTACTTATATTGCTTACAGAAGCATAATTAAGTTGTGGGATAAGAGATTTCAGTGACTTCTTAAAAAAATTAAGAAGAGTAAGCTTGGAGAGGGCATATTCACAATGCAAAAAGCATTTTTAAAGTTAGGAAGAAAAACGGGGCACCTGGGTGGCTCAGTTGGTTAAGCATCCAACTTCGGCTCAGGTCATGATCTCATGGTTTTTGAGTTCGAGCCCCGCATCAGGCTCTGTGCTGACAGCTTGCTCAGAGCCTGGAGCCTGCTCTGGATTCTGTCTCCCTTTCTCTCTGCCCCTGCCCCGCTCATGCTCTGTCTCTCTCAAAAATAAATTAACATGAAAAAAAAAGATAGAAAGAAAAACAATTACCAAACCATGGTATGATTTGTGATTTGTTTTTCCAAGATTAGGGATGAATTTACTAAAGAGTTCTTTAGTTTTGAAGGTTCTACTTATAGCCAACAATTCAAATGAGTTAAAACACCACTGACTTTGAGAGACAGGGAGGGATCCTGAGCATTTTGACCAAATCCCACTGAATGTCATAGATATCAGCCTGGAGTTATAGATAGTGGAAGTGGGCTCCATACCTCACTGGCACAGTGGTCAAACCAATCTGGGTAGACATAAAGAGGTTTTGTTTTAAATTGTAAGCAATGTTTTTTCCTTCCTCTTTGGAGAGTTTTTGAGGGGACCCCATTGCTCTAACTAATATGTGTTGTTTTGATTTTCCTGCTGTGTTTACATTAGAATTGAAGGCAATTCATGGATTAGGCAGTTAAAGGCAGATAATGTATAGGTGTCAGTTAGAGAACTTTACCTTTATACCTTGGCTAGGTGATTGCATGCATACCTAGGTGATTTTTGGATTACTTGGCATATGTACCATTTTCTTGTGATTATTTTTTTTTTCATTAAATGCCAAGTATAGGCCAACACATTTTAAAGAGTGAGTGTTTCCTCATTTTCTAAGACCTGCCTAAACCACACTGGCTGGTCTCTTCTCTGGCTTACCTCATCTATAAAGTACTAGTGTTGGTGGTGTTGATGGAGGGGCAAGTCATTGCACTTCGGTATTTGTTTTAGACTCCTTGGAAAGTGCTTCATGCAAAGGGATGGAAAGAGAAAAGGGTGTAATTGCAAGAAGGAAATGACTCTTCTAGTGATTATCCTTTTGGTCGCTAATCACTTGGCAATCTATAAGCCTACCTAGGATCCTGGATTCTGACTCTTGTTAGATTTATAAAAATCCCCTTGAAAGCTAAATGCCACTTTCTTTTTTTTTTTATTTTTAAAAAAAAAATTTTTTTTTTTTTAACGTTTATTTATTTTTGAGAATGAGAGAGACAGAGCATGAACAGGGGAGGGTCAGAGAGAGGGAGACACAGAATCCGAAACAGGCTCCGGGCTCTGAGCTGTCAGCACAGGGGCCCGATGCGGGGCTCGAACTCACGGACCGCGAGATCGTGACCTGAGCCGAAGTCGGCGCTCAACCGACTGAGCCACCCAGGCGCCCCTAAATGCCACTTTCATGACATGTACCAAAGGTATCAAAGTGGGAGCAATTAGTGTCTGTAGGCAATATTTTGTCATTAAAATTGTTTAGATTTCTGGATACGTGGTGATCATAAAAAGCAAACGAGCTGATTTTATCATTGTATTTTAATTCCCTAAAGACAATGTACTCAACCATTGGTATGCTACTAGTGACAAGTTATAAAAATATATGTAAGGAAAGAGATGTATCATATTAGATCTTTTAAAATGGCACATTTATTCAAAGTTGGAGACCTGAGCACATTATATCTATGACATTTTTCAGTGTACAGTGATTATAATTGCATATATAAGTTTTAGGGGTTACTTGAATAAACATTGAGATTCCTAGGACCAATCCATAGACCATATTTGGCACCAATCTAATGAAAATGATATAGGAAAGGAATCACATCTTGCTAATAGAGCAGAGTTAGACATTTCTAAAGGAAACATTCATGGACGCAACCAGGAGTCATTTTCTCCAGGTGATAGCTCACATACAAGGAGATAAGATTCACATTGGTTAAAGTTCCAGAGCCTTCTGTACTTAGAAGTTTCATTTTCCTCAAAAGCCAAAATATCTTGTATTATCTCCAAGGGCTGGCTTCCAGGGTCAGTTAGAGAGCCATGTATGCACAGAAGAGTCACTATACTCAAGGGAGCCCAAATCGTGTGTCTTCATGGGGTGTCTGCATCTGGAATGATCATTTCTTTGTAGTTCCTCCTAGTCCAGATGAGATCTACCAATCAGGGACCATTTCTGCTCTAATCAATATTGACTGGTAACAGAGTTTATAGCCTACCCTTATCTGGCTCCTAGGGAAACAAAGCTAGAAAGCTAAACAAGGTCAAATTCTTATGGAGCAGGGGAAGGGATTTTGTTAAATGATTGCCTATGACACTGGGTCATAGAGGGTCAAATTTAATCTCTCATAAGTCAATGATCATGCCTTATTAAAACAATAATTTATTTTCTCAATTGAATCATTGCGTTTTTGTTAGACCCAGCTTAGAGATAATAGGCAAAAAGATACATTTTCTTTATTCATGTGTTATCTTTATTTTCTTATCCTCTAACCTTATTTTTTGGTTACGACATGACTGATTTTCCTCTCAGAGCTTCCCCCAAATATTTTACAGACACTGAAATAATATTTTTACTTTAGTGAGTAAAATATATGCTTCTCAGAATGTGTCAGAATGACTCTTTGGAGGTTGTTTTCTTCCTCTCCTATTACCATCATGAGAATTCAGCCATGATGATAAAAATATAATCTTAGTCCTTAGTGCTGTGCCCTAGAATTAATGTGCAAATGTCCAAAGCTGTAGGCATATGGGCCTGGCCTAAGAGTGCTTGATGTTTGCATATGTATTTTCTAAAATGACAGTGCTTCTTATGAATATTGTTATGGCAAACATTTTATTTCAGTCTGTTAAGGAAGCTAAGAGATTGTGAAATATTTTCATTGATTTTCCTTCCTACTAGAAGAAGTAGAAATTCTTGCATTACTTTCATTTATAAGTGAGTATAAACTTGGGATTCGTGGACTTGAGAACAGCATGTAAGCACAGTATGATAATCGTCTCAGGAAAGCCAGCACTTAGCAAACACCTGTTACTGAAGCTCTGTGCCCAGTTTGACACCATAATTCTAAAGATTTAAGAAATTTAGACATGAGGTGTACTAAGAAGATTAAAGTATTATGGTAGGAAAAGAGAGAAGAATAGGGATTATTTAGTCTGACACAGAGAAAAGGTAAAAAGGTAACCAACCTAACGGGCATATATCCAAGCACTTTTACTTTTATAATTTACTAAAATATATAATGAAGTGTGCCATGTTCTCTATCTAGGGAATGACTATCTTATGCGCTGTTTATTGTATCAAAAGGGGGCATTTCCTTTTTCCTTTCTTTTTTCTTCAAATTTTTATTTAAATTCTAGTTAGTTAACATACTGTGCAATATTGGTTTCAGGAGTCGAATTCGGTGGTTCATCACTTATGTACAACACCCAGAACTCATCATAACAAATGCTCTCCTTAAACCCTATTGCCCATCTAGCCCATCCCCCCACTCACCTCCCTCCCTCCACCCTCCTTTTGTTCTCTATCATTAAGAATCTCTTATGGTTTCCCTCTCCTTCTCTCTCTCTCTCTCTTCACCTAGGGTGCATTTCTTCGAAATGTGGTAAGTAGCTATAAAATTTCTTCATTTTGCTTACTGAATATTGTTCTCTTTTAGGATGAACTGTGTATATGTATGCTTGTATTAAAAAATGACATTTAACAGACAAATTCAAATCAGAATGGAAATGTTTTCTTCCTCAAATGGTGTATCTCTACAACTAATGATTAAAGGATGATATAAAATAGCATGTTATTTATTATGAAGACATGTGATAAACTGGTTAAAATGTATGGCATCAAGAAGCATCTTAGGAAGGTCTGTTCTCTGGCAAGGAGTAAATGAGGGCTTAGTAGGAGGATCTTTCTCTTCTATACAGAATTATTTCCTTTCCCGTAGGTAAAATTTAATGGGCAAGTATATAAAGATATATGCTTACTAGATACTTACTATCCAAAGAACTATCATATGCATCATAAAATAAATTGTATTGCTGAGATCTGTAATGGATGTCTCCCCACCAAGAATTTGATGTTATACATTGTATTTTTAAGGAATGATAATGTTGTGGCCATTACTCATGTAGAAAGCACTCCAGCTGTACAGGATGCTAACAGTTTGCTAAAATGCTTTCATTTATCTGATGTTTTAAAATTAATTCCTTCTTCCTTGGCCATTTGATTTTTGCACATTTTTTAAAGAATTGCTTAATCATGTTATTTAATAATTCAACTAACATTTATTGCCTCCCTATTATGTGTGAGATGTTTTTAACACTGGGTACCTTGGGGGATGGGCGGAGAATGACTATTATGCACCCACTCCTGGGGATTTTTCATCTACTTTAACTAGTATGCATACATATATATGTGTGTTTGTCACTTAGATTAAGGGGAGATAGAAAAGATAAATAAGGGAAATTCAATGAGATAAACCTCAAAGCAGTGGAAATTTCTTTGGTTAAAACATGGAGAAAATATTTCAACAAGTAGACAATATTATTGAATAAATTCTCTGATGATATAATTATGGTGAGATGAAAAAACATTGTCTACGACACAAAAATTAAATGGGTTGATTTTTTCATGATTTAAAATACCCAAACAATTGGGTTCCTAGTGCATTCTGGCAGATGGAAGGAATTTACTAAAGTGACACATGATTTTTTTCTAACTTTGAATTTTTCAGTATTTCTTTAAAAAAAATTGTTAACGTTTATTTGTTATTGAGAGACAGAGAGAGACAAAGTGTGAGCAGGGGGCAGGCAGAGACAGAAGGAAACACAGAATCTGAAGCAGGTTCCAGGCTCTGAGCTGGCAGCACAGAGCCCGATGCGGGGCTCGAACTCACAAAGTGTGAGATCATGACCTGAGCCGAAGTCACTTAACTGACTGAGCCACTCAGGGGCCCCTGAACTTTTTAGTATTTTTAATCTTTGTTTCAAGTGTACAGTACAATGATTCAACACTTCCATACAACACCCTGTGCTCATCACAACAAACGAACTCCTTAATCTCCATCACCTATTTAACCCATTCTCCTACCCACTCCCCTCTGATAACCCTCCCCTCTGATAACCATCAGTTTGTTTTCTATAGTTGAGTCTGTTGCTTGGTTTGCATCTCTCTCTCTTTTTTGTCCCTTTCATATGAGTGAAATCATATGGCATTTGTCTTTCTCTGACTTATTTCACTTAGAATAATACTCTCTAGCTCCATCTATGTCGATGCAAATGGCAAGATTTCATTCTTTCATTTTTGTGGTGACTACTATTCCATTTCATCTATCTATCTATCTAGCTAGCTAGCTATTACATAATATATTTATATGTAATATATAATGTAATATATATGGAATTATATATATAATGAAATATAATGGAATATTATATATATATCAATCATATTTTAATCCATTTATCAGTCAGTGGACACGGGCTATTTTCATAATTTGGCTACTGTAGATAATCATGCACATAAATGTGCATATATTCCTTTGAATTAGTATGTTTTGTAGATGTGTTATCTCATGTTATCACTTGTTTACCTGTGTACAATTTAGCATCCCAAATAAGAAGAGTAATTTATCAGTAATGTTTACTGTTTCTCAAGTGCCTTAGAGGATTTCAATAAATATTTGCTGCAAGAATGGGGGCACCTGGGTGGCTCAGTTGGTTAAGCATCTGATTTAGGTTCAAGTCATGATCTCATGGTTTGAGAGTTGGAGCCCCGCATCGAGCTGTGTGCTAACAGCTTAGAGCCTGGAGCCTGCTTCGAATTCTACGTCTCCCTCTCTGTCTGCTCCTCCCCCACTCATGCTCATGCTTTGTCTCTCTCTCTTTCAAAAATAAATAAACATAAAAAATATTTTAAAAATATTTGCTGCAAGAATAAATATGAATGAATAAATAAATCTATAACAAAAACATTGAAATTATGTGAAGATTGTTTTAGGTCATGTGCTAAGTAAATTACATATTTAGAAAGTAGAGCAAGCTTATGTTGATGTTCTTTCAACTGACAAGTCTTAATTTATGAACTGCTTTGTGAAGAACAAAAACAAAAGGAAAATATGATTTTAATTGATCTGAAGCTTAAAAGAAACGAATGGGTACTTAAATGTGAATACAGTCTTGAGTAGCATGAATTAAAATAGTCTGTTGTGTGTAAGGGAGGTAATAGCTCATTATGTTTTGTATTAATCAGAAGTTTTCTTAAGAATGGTGTTTTTTATTCTTATTTTATGAGAGAGAGAGAGAGAGAGAGAGAGAGAGAGAGAGAACAAGCAGGGGAGAGGAGCAGAGGGAGAGGGAGAATCTTCAGCAGTCTCCATGCTCAGCACAGAGCCCAACATAGGGCTTGATCCCACGACACTGGATCATGACTTGAGCTGAAATCAAGAGTCAGATGCTCAACAGTCTGAACTACCCAGGCATCCCAAGAATGGTATTTAAATTAGGTCATTTTTACTAAGCTGTGTTCAGAATATCACTGTAAAAGTGAGGAGAAACCTAGAAATCGTCTAATTTTGGAGATGTCTGAGAGGCTGGAACTGAAGAATTAGAATACAGAATTCAAGGCAGTCACTGCTGCTGAAAAATGACAAAGGAATCCTGGAAAATGGAGAGTCAGAAAGGAGGAGCTTCATGTGTAAACTCTCTGCAAGATCTCTGGATGACCCCTGAAATATTCATTCAATGGACATATTCCAAATAGGTCAGCTAAGGACAAAAGATCTGAACTAGATTTGAGATGTTAACCAAGAGACAGAGTTTGCAGTTTGAGTTTAACCAAGGAAACTACCTCGGCTTACTACTTTGTAGTAGCCAAGGAAACTGGAAAAGCAAAACACAAACCAAAAATGCAACACTCTGCAGGGAATAACAGAATCTGGAGTTTCCATGACATGCCAACCTGAAACTAATAAACCAACTCTGAAATGACCCAGATGTTTTTCATGGCATGTTAGTGTTCTGGATCTACTCCTTACTTGTATGTCGTTTCAATATACAGTATTCCTTAGTAGTCTTGTCTTCCTTGCCTCAAAATGTAGGCTGTAGCTATAGACTGAATTTTTGAATTCTTGAATTCAAAAATTTTTGAATAATTTTTGAATTATTGAATTTTCTGCATTTGTAGCTCTAAAGTTTTTACTTAGGAAGGCTTCTACATTGCTTTCCTTCATGCACTTTTAAAGATTCCAACTGAACTTGCTAAATGGATGGTTCTAAAAATAGGAACCTCAAGCTTATTTTCTTTCTCAAGCTCCAGTTTTGAAGATGTAAATATTTCTTCTATATCTCCATTTGATTTATTCATTTTAAATAAAAGGAATTTCTGGTCCAGATAAATGGAATCCTATCATAAGTCCTATAGCCATCTTTGCTCTGCCTCTCTTTAAATTTTTCTGAAATATCTTGGGCATATTCTATTATTGGGTCTTTTGTTTCCTTCTGGTTTAACTGCCACTACCATAACTTTAAACTTTATAAATTCACGTATGAATTACTCTAATGGATCATACCAGGCTTTTGGCATCCTACATATTGTTACTAAGTTATGATTACAATGTCCTCCTATGTTTTCTTTTGCCCAAATTGTCACCCTTCTTATTACTCCTTTATAATCAGAGTGACATTTTTCAAGTACAAATCTGGTCAAATATTTTTCCATATAAAATGAAATTACTTGATTGTCTATCACATAAAGTTCAAATTCCTTTCCATGGCATTCAAGACCTCCTATTCATTGTCATTATTTAAGATACTGCTTCTTCTCACTAGAGAACTTATGCCTCAGCTTTGTGGAAAGAACTTCTATTACCTAACTGTGTCATGCTTATTCATACTTCCATGCTTTTATATGTCTTCTCCTTTCTGGGAATGCAGTATATATCACTTTTCACTTTGACAGACTCCTACATGTATTAAGGTTCTATTCAAGAATATCCTCCTCTGAGACGTCTTCCATGACATTCCCCAGTCTCCTATCTAGAGAGACATGTGAAAAAACACTTCTCAGTTGTGCAAAATACTATTTGCCAGAATTGACTTCTCTTCATTGAAACTCTGTCTTCCCTTGGCTCTCCTGATTTTCTTTTGATTTTTTTTTTTGTGTGTGTGTGTTTGTGTGTGTGTCTTCTTGACCTCTTTTGATGTCCATTTCTGAATGAGTCACTATATTGTCTTTAGAGCATGCTATTTACTTTCAAAAAACTTTACTCAACTTTAATTACACAATTATATCTATGTATTTGCTGTCTATCACACCCCCACTCCAGCTAGATTATAAGCACCATGGTGTCAACCCATGGTGTTTTTCCCCCATCTCCAGCACAATGAGAGATATGTTTAAGGCATTCAGTTATTGGTTGTTGAGAAAATAAATGAATGAATGCACAAAATGTTTTAACTTAAATATCTCTTTTACCAGATTATGAAGTTCTTGAGGAATATATGGTGTTTTATTTTTCTCTATATGCCTAGTTTTTATTATGCTGATACCTAGCATGTATAAAACTTATTGCTACATAAAATTAAAATTATGAGATTAGAGTATGTGTGTGAAGAGGAAAGGAAAGAGTAATCTGATTGGGAAATGGTGGAGATGAAGATTAGGCAAAGAATCCACAACTACTTAAAAGAAATTTTATATTATCTTTATTTCTAAGATGAGAGAGAGGAATAAGGATTCAGGCATACTGATTAAGGTAAATTAACATTTTTACTCATCATGAGTATGGCAAATCTCTGTTTTAATATAAAATGTTTTACATATTTCACTCATAAAAAGATAGAATTAATTATGCTCAAAATTACATGGCGCTGTGTGCCTCATACCTATAATTAACAAATACAGATAGAAATGTAACTTGTGAGTTGGGGAATGCTGAGGATAGAGAAGTGGTGGTAGTATACTTAGGTTTTATTTGGTAAGACTGTTTCATTCCTGGGAATGTGACTAAGTGACACTTGTGATTTCTTTCTTGTAGGTTTGCTTTTTTAAAAGTTGTTAGAGGCACTTGAGTGGCTAAGTTGGTTGAGCATCTGACTCTTTATTTTAGCTCAGGTCATGATCTCATGGCTGTGGAATCAAGCATGACATTGGGCTCTGTGCTGAGCCCGGAGCCTGCTTGGGAATCTCTTTGTCTCTCCCTTTCCCCTGCTCTCTTTCTCACCCTCTCTCTTTCTCTCTCTCTAAAATAAAATTTTTTTACATTATTAAAATATATTAAAGCTATCACAAAATTTAAAAAAAAACCTTACCTATAAAATAGCAAATTTAAAATCAGAAGCCAGGTTATCAGTGAACAAAGGAGTATAAAAGTATAATTGAATTATTCAAAAACAGAATATTCTTTTTTTCTTTGCCTTAAACAATGTTTTGGGTCTCCATACATGGATGAATTTCAAATCAATAAAAATATTTTTTTTCTATTCACTCTGAATCTTAAGATTTTTATAGGAAGCCAGATAGAAATGTTTAGCCCTGTGGCTCAAAAGAACATGTTGTCCATGAAAGCTGACTCAGCATCCCCTTAGGTATGACCTGCAGTGATTCCTCAGTGCTTAGCCCCTGTCTTGGGACAACAGTGTTTCTATTCTGAGTCAGCTGTAGATAATGATCTCATTTACTTTGGCCCTCTGTCCTTAATGTTTGTGATCAGGACATTTATCATCACCAGATACAAGGATCAGATCCGTCACCCATTGTTATGGACTGAATGTTTGTGTCCCTTCCAAATTCATATGTTGAAATCCTAACCTGCAATGTGATGATATTAGGAGGTGAGGACTTTGGGAGGTAATTAGGTCATGATGGTAGAGCCCTCGTGAATGAGATTAGTGCCCTTATAAGAGAGCTTTCTTGCTCCCTCATTGCCCTCTGCCATGTGAAAACAGAACCAGAAATACTTATCTGCAAATCAAGAAGCAGGCTCTCACCAGACACCGGATCTGGTTCACCTTGATCTTGGGCTTCCCACTCTTCAGAACTGTAAGAAATAAATGTTTAAGCCACTCAGTCTGTACTAATTTGTTATTATAGCGGTCCAAACTGGCGACTAAGACACCAAGTTATCCATTATTGTCTCTTCTGTTCTGAATTTTACACTGAATTTTCTCTGTGTCGTTTTCTATGTTCTCAATCGTAAGGAGTTTGGGTTTTTTTCTCTGCCTCACAGTACAAATTTGGCAAGCTCCTAATACCTCACACCTTTGCATTAAGGGCACTGAAGCACTGGGGGATCTTGGATTGTCTTTTTATTATGCAAGTTAGTATCATCCCAAGCATGAGGACAAGCCTGACACAGTTGCCTTATCTATGGGGTTAGTATGAGTATCATCTTGGAGATCATTGATAGGCTGGCAGGTAAGGAGAGCTCCTGTGGAGAGCATGCCTACTTTGAGAGTCAGAAGAAATTTTGAAGACTGAAGCTTTGTTTCTGGGAGTACAGAGCTTCACAGTCTACTTCAGTCTTAAAGAGTCAGAGTTGGCTCAAAAATAAATCTGTTTCTCCTGATGGGAAAGGGACACTCTTAAGTCAGTGACTCACCTTTATACCAGGGAAAAGTGATATGTTCTAAGTCCAATTTAACTCTTGTTATGGTTTATATTCCCTTTGGTTGTGTCCTGTAGGTAAAATGCTTTGCAAGGTCAGGCAAGCACTATAGTAAGTGAGGCAGGGAGGTCCGGAGTGGGTATCAACAAATATAATAGGACATGCATGACTGAAATGGGATGCCCACTGATTAGCCAGTGTCATTTTCTGGTGTTTTGTTACTGCTTTTTTTTTCTTGTTATTTAAGCTTATTTTTCCTTTTTGTTTTTAAGTTTATTTATTTTGAGAGAGAGAGAGAGAGAGACAGAGAGCACGAGTGAGCAAGGGGGAGGAGCAGAGAGAGAGAGAGAAAGAGAATCCCAAGCAGGTTCTATGCTGTCAGCACAGAGCCCAACACTGGGCTCAGTCTCGCGAACTGTGGATTCATGACCTGAGCCGAACCAGGCTGAGCCACTCATGCTCCCCTAGGCTTATTTTCCAAGGAAAGCTATACATCTGAACTTTTATGTGAAATTCTCTGATTTTTAAATGTTCTGAACTATGTCATGTTAAAAAAATTGTAGTGTCAGGGATCAATCCAACAAGAGGATATAATAATTATAAATATCTATGCACCCAACATTGGAGCAACTAAATACATAAGGCACATATTAATGGACATAAAGGGTGAAATTGGTGGTTGCAATAATAATAGGGAACTTTGACACCCCACTTACATTAATGGGTAGATCATCCAGGCAGAATATCAATAAGGCAACAGTGTCTTTGAATGACCCATTAGACCAAATGGACATAACTTTTATATACAAAACATTCCATTCAAGAACAACAGAATACACATTCTTTTCAAGTGCACATGGAACAATCTCCTGAATTGATCACATGTTAGGCCACAAAACAAGTCTCAATAAATTTGAGATTGAAATCATATTATGCATTGTTTCCCGACTATAATGGTATGAAACGAGAAATCAGTCACAGAGAAAACCTGGAAAAGAAACAAATACATGGAGGCTGAACAGCATGCTGCTAAGTAACCAAGGGGTTAATGATGAAATCACAGTAGAAATAAAAAACACCTGGAGACAAATGAAAATGAAAACACAGTGGTCCAAAATAGTTAGAACATAGTGAAAGCAATTCTTAGAGGGAAGTATATGGTGATATGGGCCTACCTCAAGAAATAAGATAAAACTCAAATAAAAAATCTAACTTTATAAAAAAATCTAACTTTATAAAGGAACTAGGAAAAGAACAAAGACAAGGTGAGTAGACAGAAGGAAATATTAAAGATCAGAACAGAAATAAATGACAATAGAGACTAAAAAACAATAGAAAAGATTAGTGAAGCCAAGAGCTGGTTCTTTTAAAAGGTAAACAAAATTGATAAACCATTATCCAGATGCATCAAGAAAAAAGACAAAGGACAAAAATAAAATCAGAAATGAAAGAGGAGAAGTAACGACTAATACCACAAAGGATTATATATGGATACTATGAAAAATTGTATGCCAACAACTGGATAACCTAGAAGAAATGGATTCATTCCTAGAAATGTACAATGTTCTAAAAGTGAATTAAGAAAATATAGAAAGCCTGAAGAGACCAATTACTTGTAATAAAATTGAACTTGTAGTCAAAAAACTACCAAAAAAAATTCCAAGACCAGATGCCTTCACAGATGAATTCTACCAAACATTTAAAGAACAGTTAATACCTATTCTACTCAAACTATTCCTAGTATAGAATGAGAAAGAAGGCTTCCAAATGAATTCTATGAGGTCAGTATTACTATCATACCAAAACCAGAAAAAGACACCACACACATACACACAAAACTACCAGCCAATATTTCTGATTAATATAGATACGAAAATCCTCAACAAAATATAAGCAAACCACATTCAACAGTATATTAAAAGTATCATTCACCACATTCAAGTAGGATTTATTTTGAGGATGTAAGGATGGTTCAATATTTGCTAATCAATCTATATGATACATCGTATCAAGAGAACAATGGGTGAAAATCATATGATCATCTCAATAGCTACAGAAAAAGCATTTGATAAAATTCAACATCAATTTATGACAAAAACTCTCAATAAGTGGGTTTAGAGGGAACATACAACAACATAATAAAAGCCCACATAAGAAAAAGCCCACATAAGAAAAGCCCACACTTCACATCGTACTCAATGGTAAAAAACTGAGAGGTTTATCTATAAAATCAGGAAAAAGTCAAGGATGTCTGCTCTCACCACTTTTATTCAACATAGGACTGGAAATCCTAGCCACGGCAATCAGACTAGAAAAAGAAATAAAAGGTATCTGTATTGGTAAGGAAGAAGTTAAACTGTCTCTATTTGCAGATGACATGATACTGCATATAGAAAACCCTAAAGACTTCTCCCCAAACCTGCTAGAACTGATAAGTGAATTCAGTAAGGCTGCAGGGTAAAAAAATCAATACCCATAAAACAGGAGCATTTCCATACACTAATGGTGAAGTAGCAAAAAGAGAAATTAAGAGAACAATTCCATTTACTGTTGTACCAAAAAGAATAAAATACCTAGGAATAAACTTAAACAGTAGGTTAAAATCTGTACTCTGAAAACTATGAAGCATTAATGAAAGAAATTGAAGACCACATGAACAAATGGAAAGATAATCCATGCTCATGGACTGAATGAACCAATATTGTTAAAATTTACATACTACCCAAAGTGATCTACAAATTCAGTGCAATCCTTATCAAAATACCAGCTGCATTTTTCATAAAGCTAGAACAGATCATACCAAAATTTGTATAGAAACACAAAAAACCCCTGAATAGCCAAAGCAATCTTGAGAAAGAAGAACAAAATATCACAATTCTGCATTTTAAGACATACTACAAAGCTGTAGTAATCAAAACAGTATAGTACTGGTACAAAATAAGCACATAGATCATTAGAATATAATAGAGAACCCAGAAACAAACCCATGCTTCTGTGGTCAATTAATCTATTTCAAAGGAAGCAAGAGTATAAATAGAGAAAAGACAGTCTTTTCAATTAATGTTGCTGGGAAAACTGGACAACTACATGCAAAAGAATGAAACTGATCCACTTTCTTACACCATACACAAAAATAAACTCAAAATGTATTAAAGACCTAAATGTGAGGCCTGAAACCATAAAAATCCTAGAAGAGAATGCAGGTAGTAATTTCTTTGATATTGGCCGTAGCAACATTTTTCTAGTTTTATTTCTTCAGGCAAGGGAAACAAAATCAAAAATAAAATATTAGGACTACACAAAAACAAAAGCTTTTGTACAGCAAAGGAAATCATCAAAAAAGAAAAAGAAGGGAGAAGATATTTGCAAATTATATATCTGATAAGGGTTAATATCCAAAATATATAAAGAACTTGTATAACTAAACACCAAAAAACCCCGAAAGAATCCAATTTATAAATGGGCAGAGGACCCGAAGAGACACATTTCCAAAGAAGACATACAGACAGCCAACAAACACATGGAAAGATGCTCAGCGTCACTCGCCATCAGGGAAATGCAAATCAAAACCCCAGTGAGATATCACCTTATACCTCTCAGAATAACTAGAATCAAAAAGACAAGAAATAGTAAGTGTTGGCATGGATGTGGAGAAAAAGGAACCCTCAGGTGCTTTTAGTGCAAATGCAAATAGGTACGTACACTGTAGAAAACAATATGGAGGCCCCTCAAAAAGTGAAAAATAGAATGACCCTATGATCCAGTAATTGCATTTCTGGGTATTTACCCAAAGAATATGAAAACACTAATTTGAAGGGATATATGCCCTCCTATGTTTAGTGCAATACTATTTACGATAGCCAATGGATAAGGAAGATGTGGTGCACATGTTGACGCGAACGCATGCATGCCAGTGCGCACGCGCGCTCACACACACACACACACACACACACACACACACACTGACTATTACACAGCCATAAAAAAGGATTCAATCATGCCATTTGTAACATGGATAGGCCTGGGGGTATTATGCTAAATGAAATAAGTCAGACTAAGTACCATGTGATTTCATTCATATGTGGAATCTAAAAAAACAAAGCAAAGGAATAAAACAAGTAGAATCAATCCTGTAAATACAGAGGACAAACTGATGGTTGCCAGGGGGCAAGGTAGTAGGAGGATATAAGTGGGAGATACAGGCTTTCAGTTATGGAATGCATAAGTCTTGGGAATAAATGTACAGCATAGGTAATATAGTCCATGATATTTTAATAGTGTTGTATGGTGGCAGATGGTGCTACAATTGTGGTAAGTATATCATAATATATAGAGATGTGAATTGCTATGTTATACACCTGAAACTAACGTTAACACTACATCAACTATACTCAAAACAATTTTCAAAAACTTAAAAAAAAATTGCGAGGTCAAATAAAGCTTGCAGGAAGGACAGATCTGCTTATCAGGTTACCATCTGTTCTCTAGGGGAAACAGGGAGGATGTGGAATTGAGTGATCTTCAGGTTTGAGGATAATACTGCTTTTCATCCATTATTGAACATCTCAGTCTTTGTCCCATGCACTCCAAAGCTAGGCTGCTATTTTAGCCTCAGAGAACTTGCTATGCCCTTTGGAAGGATCGTATTCTTTGGAATCTGGTATCTTATTGACAAGAACACAGCAGCAAATCAGAATGATAGACTCCTTTCACAGGGCATATGTCATTGCTCTGATCTTAAGATAATTATTTGTGAATCATGGTTGGGACCTTAGTAATATGGCCTAGCAAGGAGGCTGTGGATGTTAGGAAACTAAAATTGTTATTGTCTAGCCCTTTACAGAAAAAGTTTGCCAGGGTCTTGTCAAGTCAGTCAAACTGAGAAAGCTTAGATGGATTGGTGGCTGACTTGGTGGATTATGACTGGCTTGGCAATAAGGGGCTATGGCTTGGTTACTTGTGAATATGACCTAAATGGTGACTATGAATTGATGACAGGTGACTGACCTGGTGACTGACCTGACTACTGGTGACTGTGGCTTGGTTATAGGGCACTGTCAACTGGAAACTATAGTTTGGTGACTGGTGAATATGACTTGGTGACTGGTGACTGTAGCTTGGATACCCAAAGGCTCACCTCAGAAACATTAGGAGTAATGGGCTTTGGGCAGCAAGATTAATTTCTCACCCCTCCCTACTGTTAAAATTGTGCCTTACTTGCTGAGGCTTTGGGTAAAGATTGTAAAGGCCTCAGCCAGGTCTGTTTTTAGTTGTACACTAATGGGAAATGTAGGGATTGGTTTTTAGTCACTTACACAGAGAAATATTTTTAAAGGAAATGGAATGTAATGTTTTATAAAATGGCCTCTGTGTGGAAAAAGCGCAATAGTTCTCAACTTTTTTCTTCCCTTCCCAAATTGTAGTTAATGCACCACTTCATGCCCATTGAGACTGTGACTGAATCTCTTATTTTCTTTGAATCTTGTAATTCCTTTCTTATGATCCTTTTCTTTTTAAGAGCAGACGTTCACTTACCTTAGGATTGTGTTTCATAAGGTATTAATCTTCTATAAAGGCTTATTAAAAGTTTTTAAATTGGGTTTCTAATGACATTAATCAAGCACATTATAGCAAGAAAATGTAATTCTCCCTAGATTTAGTAAATTTTCATTGTATCAATCATAAAATCCCTATGTTCTCCTCTGTACATGGGCAGAATGAGGAAGTGGAACAGATTGTTACATGTGGAAAGGAGAGAAAGTGCAACTTTTTGGGAATAATGGTGTTACAGATGCCAAACTTCTTATATGTGAAGGTCAGATAAGTTATTTTTTACAAGGGTATTGGGTATAATGCCTAAAGAATTTGGAAGAGTGAATCGTTATTTTGAACATATGTCATGGTCCCTGGAAGACGGTTCTTCTGGTCTTTGAATCCCCGTACCCATCAATACCAAACCACATTTTCAGTTTAAGAAAGGGTTGCTGATGGGAGGTACTTTCTGCCACAAGAAGTTAAGTCTCTGTAATACTGAAATCTGTACATTTTCCAGGGTACATATTTCTATTCAGATGGAGTAAAACTTAGCTGTTCTAGTATGAACACTTATTCAGGGTCTTTTGTTTGTCTCTAACTCATCAGATCCACTTTTACCCCATTTTTAAATCCTTTTGATCTTTGTTTTACACACAACTTTCATACTTATATGCTTTCTGAGCTGGATAAACCATATTACCTCTCTGGACCTCAAGTTCTCATCTAATGAAGGGGTGAGAGCTAATGTGCTTTCCAGTCTGATAGTCTCTGATGGAAAGACACACAGACTGTATTTATGAAAAAATCATTACTAGAGAAATTGAATTGTTTTCCTAAAGATAGCTTCGGGCTGCATGCAGTCTTGCCGCATCCATACCCCCTCCTTTCTAGGACCCAACACTTGTTGAGTACATAAATGGGATAGCTAATTGACAGCCAAGCTAACATACTTATGTGAGCTATACCATCTTGGTTTTATGTATTCCCTTAATGATAATTAAATCTGTTGAACACTAAACAATACCCATTAAAGTTCTAACACTTCTCCCAAAGTTTCTAACATCCTCCAGTAAAAGGAATAATTTAGTGCCTGGGAAGAAGGGAGGTCTGTGACAGTGGCTTCATCTACAGATATAATTCAACTGAGAGAAGAAGGAAGACTGAGAATCTCTTTATTCATGCTGTGCCCCTATCCACTTTCAGTGAGTGGGGTCTAGCCATTGTTCAATAAGAACTTAAAAAAATAGTTAAAATTGCTGTTTAAAAATTGGGCACAGAGAAATGAGAAAAATTCAGACAAACTATTTGGTGTATATACTTACCTCTAATGAGTGAGGATTCTTCCTTGTAAGTTGTCTGTTCCTAGAAGATGCAAAGCAAACTACTAATGTGCAAGTCAAAGGTAATGTGACACTACCCCAACTCTTCCATTAGAATATAAAATTAAGCATTAAAAGGTTAACTTTTTAAAGTTTATTTATTTATTCTGAGAGAGAGTGGGTGGGGGAGGGGGGAGAGAGAGAGAGAGAGAGAGAGAGAGAGAGAGAGAGAATCCCAAGCAGGCTGTGTGCTGGCAGTGCAGGGCTCAGATTCGAACCGTAAGATCATGACCTGAGCCAAAACCAAGAAGCCATGCATGCACCCCTAAAAGGTTAGCTTTTAATTAAAAGAATGTTAAATGGATTTGAAGAACAATAATTAATATTCAATTATATAACTGAATAATAGACTACATATTCTTATGGAAGTTTTATCTGGGGTTATAGAAAGAAGCTATTATTTCAATCAATGTGTGGGTTTTCACAATGAACCCCTGAAATTATGGTGCCTCCACTTGTGAGAACGTCTTAATGGATAATACTGAAAAGGAATGCTTGAGCTTTATTGCCAGAGATTTCTCCAAAGTCTGAGCTCATCTATTATCTATTATAGATGGGAAGAAATTGTGTGCTGTGTTTTTTCTCTCTCTTATTCACGACGTCTGATATTTGGAATGTGAAGAACAAGTAACTCTTGGTTCCATCTTTGTTGTGTCCCACTGAGCCATTACCACCAGTATTAAAGCTAAATAATGCCGACATGAGCTGGTCTTAAAAGCACCAAGGAGAAATTTATTATTATCTTCTTAGCTGTTTGCTGAGAGCTGCTAGTATAGTAAATGCAAGGCCATATATTTGTCTAAAAATCTTAAAGGCTATATATTAAAAGCTGTAGCATGTTTACATCTTGTGTAATGTCAAATTATCATCATCTTGATAGTCTGTAACTTAAAATATTTTCCTATTTGTGACTTCCTTACTTTTCAAAGCAAGTAAATAATGATCTAATATTAATCTAATATGAAATAGCTGTGGTGTGTGCATATGTGTAAGTGAGTAGGGTGTAGCTTGAGGTGGACACTGGTCAGTATTTTAGAATCAAACATAATCAGAAACACCCCTATGTCATTCTCCACAGTACCCCTCTGGATAGGTTTTAAAGTCTTAGATTTATAGGTGAGACCATGAAACTACCAGATTCATATGTGGTAAATCGTGAATTGGAATCTGGTTTTGTGTTGTCTGACTCCAAACCTCTGTTTCTTAAGGTTTTTGGTCACTGTTCTGTCTATGCATGGTTTTTTCTCAAACAAAAGTATGACTTTCATGTATTATATTTAGCTAAGCTAAAACTGGCAGGCTTATATAAAGACTGTGTCTGATCTCATCTTACATTTTTCTTGTTTGTATAAAAACAAGAAATGTTGTTTTCTCTATTGCCTACTGTTTTCGTGGTATCTACTTACTTACAGTAAAAGTAAATAATATTTTCAATGGTCAATCCATTTACATGAGTTGCTCTAAAAATGTCATACTATACTGCCTATTCTTAAGATTCATTGAATCCAGTTAGTTGGTAAAAGTTATGGACGTGTTTATGTGTATGTATATGTGTGTGTTTACAGAGTTTTCAGATCAAAGAGTAACTGCCATGCAGTTTTCAGAATATATTTTATTATATTAAAAAAGAAAAAGGACTAAAATAAGTAATATTTCAAAAGCTAAATTGTTAAAACGTATCACAATATACTAGAAAATAACCAGAACTTGGTTTAAAGTGATAATGTGGCATTCTTACACAATGAAGCAGTTTATGGAAACTTAGGCATAGAATCAGGGCATATAAAGACAAATTCTGATGTAAAAGAACCAAGAAAAGGAGCTATCAAAGCTTTCAACATATGAAGATCAGCTACAATAAGGAAAACATACAATTAGCATAATTTTCAGCAGCCATTAAACTCTATTAGTCTAATGATGTCAAAATCTATGGAGAGTCCAACCAGAAACTGGAACCTCACAGACTGCACAGCGTGGGAGCCAGCATGGACCCCTGGAATGACATGAATGAATGACTTCAGATTTTTGAACTTCTTGAAAGAGAGTTAGAACATTGGAGTTTGAATACAGAGCTCATTGTGTGTTCATGCCAAGCTCAGAGCTGTAAACAGAAGCTCTAGACGTGACCCCTGAGCCTTTGTTTCTTCTGTCTGCTTTGTATATGCCCCTTCTCCCAGATCCAAAGATAATCTGAGCTCTTGTCACACCATAGCTAGCCTTGAGGGATGTATTGAGATTCCAAATGAAACTTTCACAGCTGTGAAGTAAGTCTTCAGTGTTCCAGGACCTGCTTCCTGCTACGCTGTGTGCCATCATGGTGGCCTTCAGCACTGATCTCCTCCACTTTCTGGGGTCTTTCACATTCTTTCCTATATATAAAAAGGGCTTGCTTCTCTTTTGAGTCCCCAAAGATTCTGCCTTGGACTTCAGACACTTCTGTACTGACAAGGCATAGGTTTTCTAGACTTCTCCAGATGTTTTGGTATCTTTCCTTAACTCTTTCTGTGATTTGTTCACCTAATAAATTCCATGTAAGCTCTCAATGAGCTCAATGTAAGAAATATTTATATTCTTGTTTTCTCTTCACTTTCCCACTCCCTCAAAATAATCATTTGAGCAGGTGTTATATTTCATACTTTAAAGGCTATGAATTTTAGGTTTTTTCATCTTTGCCCTCTGTGCTCACAGGACTTGCATCTAGATTTATCACTGCTTAGAAGGGCCACCAAATAATTGAGCAGCACATTTCACTGATGTTCTAATAGGCAAAACATTGGAATCCACCATAAATAATCTAGAATAGAAAGCATATCATCTTAGTCTAATGCAATAAAGTATGTCAGTAAATTTGGAGAAATCACAGTATAATGTCTATAATGGTATTTGGAGGCATTCATCAAGGACAGGAAAACTTAAACTTTAGGACTTCTCCATTATCTGTTTTCTTGCTTTATATTTCTTGATACATTGATTTTTGTGGCTTAAAATGCTGTAATTATTCATCATGCAGGCTTTGCCCACCGTTAAGGACTGTATGTTTGACTAACATTTTCTAGTAATGGCGAAAGTATGATTCCATTAGGAGATTATCAGACTAATTTTTTTTTTTGAAAGAGAGAGAAAGAGAGAAAATGTGTGCACACAGTGGGGTGGGGGGGGAGGGACAAAGAGAGAGGGAGAGAGATGATCTTAAGCAGAGTCCACACCCAGCATGGAGCCCAATGCAGGGCTTGGCCTCACAACCGTGAGATCATGACCTGAGCTGAAATCGAGTCAGACACCTAGCCAACTGAACTACCCAGGTGCTCCTCAGATCATTTTTTAAATTCAGGCTTATAATGCAGAAAGCATGGATTTATATTCATCTGATTCAATCAACTTAATCAATGTGTATTGACATTTTGTCATACTTTTGATCTACCTTTCACAGACAAAGCTACTCAGTTTTTAGCATCCCATGTGGCATATTTGGGCTTCTAACCTAGGGATACCAGTGGTGTTCTCTCTTCTGAGATCAGAGATGGGTACCATGGAAGAAGGAAAATGAAAAAGAAAGAAATTTACTTTAAAGAAGTTGTGAGATAGGCGACATCTGTCTTTGTGAATTATATTTCTATTTCAGGACTCCTTAATTCTTTGTACTACAGCTCTGAGGTCATTTCCTCTCTTCCTGCAGACCTGTCTGGGATCAGTGCCACAGGCATATGGGACCATCTGGGGTAGACGCTTGGATTCTGATCTATCCAGAAAAAACTGACCTACCCCTGTTATTTCCTGTCCTTTGTTAGTCTTGCTTGTGCTTGTTTAATGAACTAAGAAAACCAGTCTCTCAAAGTGACTCCATAGTGTTCCTTGGGATTCTATTAAATATTATGTGATAAATTGGGGCCATAACCAAACACATTTGGGAATTGTTTGGTTAAACAAAGTTTCTGTAGTGTAGCACTTCTCAGAGACTTTAGTAAGCAATGAATCCCCAAGCAATGCATCAAATGTTCACTATTCCTCAAAGTTATTACACTATGGAAACTTATTTTATGGGATTGCCTTTTAGAATCAGTGTACCTGAAAATAAATTTGGGGAGGTGATAAAAGAAGGTATAAAATATTGATAATGTGTAAATATATTATAAATATCCAAGGACAGTTAAATTTTCATGGACATGCCTTTTCTCTTTACCAATTACTGGAACAAAATTTTAGTCATTTTTTTTCCCTAAAAAAGTTTTCACGTCTTTGTGAACTGACACAGACACAGGAATGGCATTTTCATGGGTAAGGAATTGGTTTTGGAATCAGAAGATCAAGTTTCTGATCCCAGATCTGGTCCTAACTAGCTTATGACCTTAGGTAGGATATCTTACCTTGCTGGGCCCTACTTTCCTCAGGTATAAAATAGAGAATATGGACCAAAAGAGCTTTTTGGTTCTAGTATAGACATGCTCTGATTTTGAAGAAATCTATTAATGTTAGATAAATTTTTTAGTGTTTCTTTATTTTGAGAGAGCGAGCAAGCAAGCAGGGGAGGTGAAGAGAAAGGGAGAGACAGAGAATCCCAAGCAGGCTCCATGCTGTCAGTGCAGAGCCCAACGTGGGTCTTGAACTCACGAACCATGAGATTGTGACCTGAGCCAAAACCAAGAGTCAGATGCTTAACCAACTAAGCCACCAAGGTGCCTCAGTGTTGAACATGAATCGTTTTCTTTTTCATACGTTAGAAAATAAGAGAATATGGAAGAATAGATAATTAGGACTTAAAATATCTCTCTATAAGAAAATAGAATATAAATATATATATTTACAAGTGTGTCTATGCTCAAACACATATACATATAAACTATAAAGAATGATAAAATAAACACCCTAGTGCCTGCTATCCAGCTGAAAAGCAGAAATTAAAAAAATATCTTTTAAGCTCTCGCTACACCTTCACTTTTGCATGTTCTTTAATTCTCCCACTGAAACATTGTGTTGAATTTTGCGTCTATCATTCTCTTGATTTTTGTTTTAGTTTTACTATATATTATGTATATCTAGGCATGTTTATTGTTTTTGAGAGAGAGACAGAGAGACAGAGAGACAGAATGAGTAGGGGATGGGGAGAGAGAGAAGAGACACAGAATCTGAAGCAGGTTCCAGCTCTGAGCTGTCAGCACACAGTCTGATGCAGGGCTGGAACTCGTGAGCCATGGGATCATGACCTGAGCTGAAGTCGGACGCTTAACTGGTTAAAACTGAGCCACCCTGGCGCCCCCAGGCAATATATTTTTAAATTTTGTACATATTTGGCCTTTATAGAAATAGTATTAAATTATAGGTATTTTTCTGTGTTTTTTTTCAATTAAATTGGTTTCTAAGTCTCATACATATTGATGAGAGTAGCTTTAATTTATTTATTGCATAGTATCCCAGGATATGAGTACATCACAGTTAGGTTGTTATTTTGTATATTCTTGGATCAGACATTTAGCTCTGTAATATTTAGTCTTTCTTATTTTCTAATATAAGAAATAAAAACTTATAAATGTTCCTCAAAATATGGTACTGTTAGGACCATCTAATAATTTATTGAGATATTTTTATCATTATTCAGTTGAGAGTATTAAACTATCCAGTATTACTTCTTTGAACCATGAGGTTTTTGTAAATGTAACTTATAAAGTATATGTTTCTTTATCTTTTTAATATTGATTTTAACTTTATTGGATTATGGTGAAAGAAGGTATTTTGTATGATATTAATTTTTTCTCAATTTTTCAGAATTGTTTTTATGATTGGATATAGCATAAGTCCAAAGAAAATAAGCAAAACACTTCTCTTTAAAAAAAAAGCATAAAATTCAATAAAACAGAAAAAATAAACACTGGAAGGATAAAAAATATCAAATGTTAGTCCCTAGAAAAGGCTAATGAAATGGACAAATTTCTGGTAGGCACAATTAAGAAAAAAGAGATATAGCACAAATAAATAGTAATAATAAATTGGTGTCATGGCTACAGGAGCAAGCAGAAATTTAAATTATAATATGAAATACCATGAATAACTTTATACTAAAAAGTTAGAAATTGGCAAATTCTTAGGAAAAAGGTAAATGTAGGAAAACTGGCTCAAAAAGCAATAGAATTCTTGTTTCCCTTCCCTTATGTACATCTGTTTTGTCTCTTAAAGTCCTCATATGAGTGAAGTTATATGATTTTTGTCTTTCTCTGACTGACTAATTTCACTTAGCATAATACCCTCCAGTTCCATCCACTTAGTTGCAAATGGCAAGATTTCGTTCTTTTTGATTGCTGAGTAATACTCCATTGAATATATATACCACATCTTCTTTATCCATTCATCCATCGATGGACATTTGGGCTCTTTCCATACTTTGGCTATTGTTGATAGTGCTGCTATAAACATGGGGGTGCATTTGTCCCTTCGAAACAGCACATCTGTATCCCGTGGATAAATGCCTAGTAGTGCAATTGCTGAGTCGTAGGGTAGTTCTATTTTTAGTTTTGTGAGGAACCTCCATACTGTTTTCCAGAGTGGCTGCACCAGCTTGCATTCCCATCAACAATACAAAAGAGATCCTCTTTCTCCGCATCCTTGCCAACATCTGTTGTTGCCTGAGTTGTTAATGTTAGCCATTCTGACAGGTGTAAGGTGGTATCTCATTATGGTTTTGATTTGTATTTCCCTGATGAATCTACTCCTGAAATCATTGTTGCACTATATGCTAATTTGGATGTAAATTAAAAAAAAATAAAAAATAAAACAAGTTAAAAAAAGCAATAGAATTCATGGATAGTTCTATAATAGGAAATTTAACATTGGCTTAAATTATACTCAAAAAAGGAAATCATACCCACATGTCTTGTTTTGTTTTGTTTTGTTGTTTTCTTCAGGAAAGTTTTTCCAATTTTTAGAGGACTATATAATCCTAATATCATACAAACTCACTTAGAGAATAGAGGTATTATAGGCCAAATTGTGGCCCAGTCCGAAGATTGGTTAGTGATTTCAGTTTGGTGGAAAATGAAGATCTTGGACCCCCACACCACTTAACACATCAGAAGCAATTACATAAGTGTACCTGAAACTGGACAGCTTTATTTTGACAATTTGCCATCCATTTCTCCTAGTGGAGCTCAGACCTCAGAAAGGCACATGTCTGGTTATCAACTCAGAACTGCTGGGTGCCTGGCCTTTTGTGTTATTCTAGGCCAAGGAGCCACTTAATCTGTACCTTAACCTTCATTATAATGTCATACAGACAACTCTGTGCTGTTAATCCCCATAGCTTGCTCCTAGCTTCCAGGTTTTGAGTATACCTCTTTATAGTTTACAAGGATCCTGTATCCTGTGATTTAGGGATTTTCCAAAACCCAGTCTTCCCCACCCTTGCTTCTTGAAGTTTTTTGTTGGTTCACTTCAAGCTCAGCAATAATTTAGATTTATTATTTGTTGCAGTTCCTTTAGCATCTGGATATCTAACCAAAGGACATTCAGAATAACCTGTGTGCCATAGAGCAAACAGAAGTGCTTCTCCGTATTGAATTCTGTATATGAAGCTCATTAATAATTTTGAAGGGTGAAGTGTTGAAATTCCATAGAAGTACCCTGATCCAAAATGAAGTCTTCAGGGACTGCACTTTTTAAAAATTGAAGTATAGTTGACACACAATGTTACATTAATTTTGGGTGTACAACACAGTGATATGTTGACTATATATGTGATGCTATGCTTACCACAGGGCAGCTACCATCTGTCACCACACAACGCTATTACAATTTCATTGACTGTATTCCCTATGCTGTACCTTTCATCCCTGTGACTTATTCATTCCTTAACTGGAAGCCTGTACTTCCCATTCCTCTTCACCCACTTGACCCAACTCCCCTACCCACATCTGGCAACTACCAGTTTGTTTTCTGTATTTATGGGTCTTTTTCTGCTTTTTTGTTTGTTTGCTCTAAGGTTCTACATATAAGTGAAATAATATTGTATTTGTCTCTCTCTGACTTATTTCACTTAGAATAATACCCTCTAGGACCATCCACATTGTCACAAATGACAAGATATCATTCTTTTTTATGGCTGAGTAATAGTCCACTGTGTATATATACCACATCTTCTTTATTCATTCATCTATCAGTGGACACTTGGACTGTTTCCGTACTTTAGTTGTTGTAAGTAATGCTGCGATAAACATAGGAGTGGTTTTTTTCAAAGTAGTGTTTCCATTTTCTTCAGGTGGTGCCCAGTAGTAGAATTACTAGATCCTATGACATTTCTATTTTTAAGTTTTTGAGGAGTCTCCATAATGTTTTTCCACAGTGGCTATATCTATTTACATTCCCACCAATAGTGTGTGAAGGTTCCTTTTTCTCCACCTCCCTGCCAACATTTGTTATTTATTGTCTTTCTGATACTAGCCATTCTGATAGGTTTTTTTTTTAAATATGAAATTTATTGTCAAATTGGTTTCCATACAACACCCAGTCCTCATTCCAACAGGTGCCCTCCTCAATGCCCATCACCTACCCACCCCTCCCTCCCACCCCCCATCAACCCTCAGTTTGTTCTCAGTTTTTAAGAGTCTCTTGTGTTTTGGCTCCCTCCCTCTCTAACTTTTTTTTTTCTTCCTTCCCCTTACCCATGGTCTTCTGTTAAGTTTCTCAGGATCCACATAAGAGTGAAAACATATGGTATCTGTCTTTCTCTCTATGACTTAATTCACTTAGCATAACACTCTCCAGTTCCATCCACGTTGCTACAAAAGGCCATACTGATAGGTTTAAGGTGATATCTCATTGTGATTTTCATTTATATTTCCCTGATGGTAGATAATGAGCCTCTGTCCACGTATCTGTTGGCCATATCTGTGCCTTCTTTGGAAAAAAATGTCTATTAGATCCTTTGCCCATTTTTAATTGGATTATTTTAATTTTTTTGGTGGTAATTTATATAAGTTCTTTATATGTTTTGTACATTAACTTCTTATTGGATATGTCATTGCAAGTATCTTCTATTCATTAGATTGCCTTTTTGTTTTGTTGATGATTTCCTTTTTATTTTGGTGTAGTCCCAAGAGTTTATTTTTGCTTTTGCTTCCCTTGCCTCAAGAGGCATATCTAGAAAAATGTTGCTAAGGCCAATGTCAAAGAAATTACTGCCTCTGTTTTCATCTAGGAGTTTTATGGCTTCACATCTCATATTTAGGTCTTTAATTCATTTTGAGTTTACTTTTGTGTATGATGTAAGAAAGTGGCCCAGTTTCATTATTTTCTGTGTAACTGTCAGGGACTCCATTCTCAATATTTCCCACCTGTCACTTTCTTCTCTGATGTCTGACAACATGTTGTCAGACATCAGAAATTATTAATTTTTTGCATAATTCTTGATATTCCATTTGGTTTGTCTTAGCTTTTAATTCCAATAAAGGGAAAAAAAGTCATATTTTAAATAGTTTATATATGCTTTAGTATTTGTAAGGTGCTGGGCTGGTGTGAAGGTTCAGTAAGTAAATGTTAATTGATTAGTTTTATCATTGATTGAGGCACTGTTTATTCAACAAAAAGTAATAGGTTAGGTCAATTTAGTCAATTTACCTAAATTATTAAAATTGGTTATTTGGCTTAATTTTTTGGGGGGGGGCAACTTTCTTCATTAGTTAATTAAAAAAAAAAAAGCATGACTCCTAGGGCTTCTATAGACATAACCCAAAAGACTTCATCTAACACTTTGAGATCATCCCGATGAAGCTGTTTTCATTGATTACTGCCTTTTAGGGGATTGCCCAGGAGCATTTGAAGAGGGCTGTGTTTCCTTTTATGAAACTGGAAGACTAAAAGCCTGGGGAACAGAGAGGCTTTAGCAAACTTCTGCCAGCCAAACTTGGATTTTCAGAAATACACTAGCTGCAGTGATTGATTTTTTTTCCACCTAAGTAGCTACAAGGTGATACAATATTAGGCAAGGACATAAGCCATATTCAGGAAGCCACTACATCCTCTGGTAGTCTGTCAGTCAAAGATACATCAAATCTAGACTGAGATGAACATCTTTCATGCAGGAGTGTTGTCTAATTTTCTTTATGGATGTGAGACTGGATCTGTTACTGGTGCTTAACTTCCAGCAACACCGCTGTCCTTCCACGTTTTACCTCAGATGCAAGACTATTTTCAAGTGCAAGAATCTAGAAAGCAGTTGATTACCAGGTGTTGATGGTAGTATCATTAAAACTCAGTTCCTTCAGGCTGGGCATCTGAAGGCAGTGAATAACAAAATATCTCAGTTCCTGGGCAGGGAAAGCAGCAAATCGTAGTGACTGATAGTAGTGTTTCTTGTATGTAAAGACATCCTAGGTTGTTAACTTTGGTTCATGGTTTTCCAGAGGACCTTTTTCATCATTTAATGCACACTCAAAATATATCAGGAACGTTGGCATGTGCTAGGGATACCAAGATGAGTAAGAGAGTGTTTTGTTGAATACGTATTTGTTACTGAATTAAAATACTTGAAATACAAAGAGTGCTAAAATAGTATGTACAATGTGCCAGGGGATAGCAAAGAAGAATGTATTAAATTAGCCAGGGTAGCCATTCAACTCTGGAACTCCATATATGTGAATTTAGTTACCAGAAGGATCCTAATGTCTGGCCCAATTCAAGGCTTCTGCTACTTGTACATTTTAATATTTTTCTTATCTAATTCCTTTGTTCCTTATCTAATTACCCTTTGTTGTAATTACTTATTTAATGGCCTGTCTTCCTAGAGATTTGAGAAGAACCATCCAATAGAAATCCAGTGCAAGACACAAATGCAAGCCACTTATGTAATTTTAATGTTAACAGAAGGGAAAAGAGGGTACCTGGGTGGCTCAGTTGGTTAAGTGCCAACTTTGACTCAGGTCATGACCTCATGGCTCATGAGTTCAAGCCCTGCGTCGGGCTTTCTACTGTCAGGACAGAGCCCACTTCAGATCATCTGTCTCCCCCTGTCTCTGCCCCTCCTCCACCTGTGCTCGCTCACTTCCTCTCAGAAATAAATAAATAATAAAAAAATTTAAAAAAAGAAGCAAAAAGAAACAGGTCAAATTAATTCTAATATTTTATTTAGTTAACAAAACATATTTAAAATATTATAATTTTAGTATGTAATAATTTTTTTAATGAGGTATTTTATATTTACATTGTGGCCAAGTCTTCACAATGTGGTTGTATTTTCACTTACAGCACATCTCCATTTGGACAAGTCACATTTCAAGTGCCCAGCAGTCACATGTCGCTAGTGGCTACCATGTTGGATAGCACAGCTTTGGAAGAACTCTCCATGTAGACAGAGAAGGATTATATATTTCTTACTTACTTCTTTGTCCTAATTGAGTAGCACAGTGTTTGGGGTTCAGTAAATATTTGATGAATAAAATAATTTTCTTAAAAAAAGAGTCAGATGTCCAAGAATGATTGGTCTAAGCAGTGGAGATGAGCCTATCTTCCTTAAGTTGAAACAGCACTGTTCATTAGTAGCACAACTAAGTTTTGAAAAGTGTTTTAGGAAAATTACAGCAACCTACTGAATCTCATTAGTGAATAGATTTAAAAAGGAAGCCTTGAATATGAAGTAGTCCATTGTGTCTCTACAAAGGACTAGTGTGTACTGATGAGAAGGAAATGGTGGTATGTGGTAGTGTTGTAATTGCATTTAGAGAGTGTCCCTCATGATCGAGTTGCAACTACTTCTTAGATATTCTGTGACTGATGATCTAGAGTGTGATTTATTTGGGCCCTTTGACTTTTCTACTCTCTTCTTTTGCTATTTTATCATTAATCTGTGTAATTACTTATTATGAACCTAGGAGATGAAATGGATTACAGACCAGGGAAGTGAAAACTAGGTCAGTAGAATTTAATTACTGAGAAACCTTTATTGAAAAGTATTTAATACAAACAAACTGAAGGTATAATAATTACTAAGCATCATTGGAAGACACAATTCAGAAGAGAATCCTTTTTGAGCACAAAAAAATACCAATTATATTCCACATAACTTTAAGAAAAAGCAAAATAGTGCAGATAAAACCACCCGCATTATCTACATTGTCATCATCTGAGCAAGCCAGTTTAATTTATGTGACTAATCTGACAATACTTTTCAAGTTTGTCTGACAATATGTAATTATTAGAGAATTGAATTCATTATGAAAGCAAATACTAAGAAATGCTGTAGGTCACTAATCATCTACTAAGAATGTGAGGTTTTTAAAAACTACCACTGAAGGTCCAGTTCCTTTGTTTCATGAACAAATCACTGGTTTGTCAGTCAGCTTTCCAGGTGGAAGTCTCCAGAGTGTGAGATATTGTGACAAAGAGGAAGGATGTGTGTTACAAATTATCACATTTCCCTGGAAGAAACTGTTAGGTGAAAGTCTATTGATGAGTTTAAGCAGGTAAAAAATACTAAGTACTTATTTTATGTTTTGTTATCATATTAAATATTGTCACAGTTTCAGAAGAAGCAAAAAGCATGGCTACAACCTTTTAAAAGCTGGTAGTAATAATTAAAGTAGGATTAGACACTAAATTATGAGGTGCTGTGTCTTTATGGAAAGAGTTCTGGGTAAGGGGACATTGGTGAGGTTGGAAAAGATGAGACTTCAAGAGAAGAATGGAGTTTGGATTTCAGTTTGAAAGCTGGAAAGGTAAGAAGAAAGAGAACAGGAAAGCCTGAGTGACACAGTTGATTGAGTGCCTGACTTATGATTTTGGCTCAGGTCATAATTGAGTCCCATGTTGGACTCAGCCCTGAGCATGGAGCCTGCTTGAGACTCATATTCTCTCTCTCTCTCTCTCTCTCTCTCTTTCTCTCTCTCTCTCTCTCTCCCTCCCTCCCTCCCTTCCTCCCCTCTCCCTCTGTTCCTCTCCCCTGCTTGTGTTCTCTCTCTCTCTCTCTGCCTCCTTCCTTTCCTTCCCTCTCCCTCTGTTCCTCTCCCCTGCTTCTGTTCTCTCTCTCTCCCTCTCTATCACTCTCCCTCTCTCTCCCTCCCTCCCTTTCTCCCCTTTCCCTCTGTTTCTCTCCCCTGCTTGTGGAGGAACAAGACAGAAGAAGTGAACAAAGGCCTCTTACAGAAGAGATGTAACTGGAGTTCTTGTAGTGGTCAAAAGCAAGCTACCAAGTAACAAATCTTAGAGATTTAAGGTTCCTAATTTTTTGAATTGATTAAAGTGTCTCTTAGAAGAAGAGGCAGAAGGTACAAGTCAGTTTTACCTTCTCAGACCCAGGGGTTTATGCAAATTGAGAAATATTTTTAAGATACGAATGCTGGGATACAGCAAAACATGGAGGGCATGGGGAATAAAGAGAAGAAAGAATAAAAAGTGACTAAAAATTCACCTTTTAGTATGATTGAAAGAAAATATGATGTTGGAAAAGGTCATGTGTTTAAGGTTGAAAGATACATTTGTTTTGAGACATCACATTTGTCAAGACAGGTTGAGCTTATACTACATAATAAATGGACCCCCAGATCTCAGCGTTTTTGTGCAACAAAAAAATGAATTCTGGCAAGAATTATTCAGTTTTGTTCTCAGTGCCTCTCCACAGCAGCTGACCTCCATGTGGTGATTCAATGATCCAGGCTACTTTGATCTGGTGGCTCTGTATTTGCAAGGCAAAGTCACCTCTGGATCACAGTAGTACACAGATTGGAAAATTGTGCAGGGTTTATTTTCCACCAACTCAGTACAGAAATGACATGCATCATTTTTGCTCTCATATCCATTAGCCAGAACTATCATATTTCCCCTAGTAACTAAAAGGGGTGTGACAAATAGAGATCTAATAGATCCAGAAAACAAAAAACAACCAGATAATGGTGTGTAATCCACCAAAAGTTCAACAATAGAATATTCAGAGTGAAAATGTTCACAATATAGTGTAGGACTGAAGTTCAATATAAGGCTGAAAATAAACATCTTAGTGCCATTGTCATGGATGTCGGCGTTGCTCTGTTAGAGAAGTTAGCCTTTAGGAGCAATGGTATTAGAAGTATTGAAGTGGCTAATTCTGCACAGCTACAGTGAGGAGGTCTTGGATTCGAACTCAGGCCTAGTCTGAAACCAAAGCCCCAATCTTAATCATTATATTACACTCTTTTCTTTACATGTAGCACAACTGAATTAACAATTTAGACTGAACTTTCCAGTTGTAAAATGGTTATCAACAAATTATTTAAGTGAATAGGAGAATAAGTTTAAATATAAATTTGTCTACTTTGTGAAGGCTTATAGATAAATTAAATCATATCTTGATTACATAAGATATGGCACTTTTGTCACCTGTATCCTAGGTTGTAAGGTAAATGGACCCATGCTCAGATGTTCTTTCCTGGTGACCTTTGTGAAGTTTCATCATAGAATATTATACACTTACAAAGGAGGCCAAAGACTGGATAGGCAGATTTCAGATGGAATTTCTGGTCCTGGCACATACCATCTAGGATCACTGTGTCCCATCAGCTAATGTAAGAAGAATCATCATTGACCTTCAAGGAAATCTGGGTTTGGACCAATGCTTGAGCAAGGTGCCAACAGATGTTCCTTTTAGCTACCTTCCCCAACACTTTTATTGCTAATATTCAGGGAGAATGGGATAATATCATTCAGGGGTGGGTATATGAGGCTCTCTTGTCAATGTATTTTTTAAATGTGTATTTACTTTTGTGTGTGTGTGTGTGTGTGTGTGAGAGAGAGAGAGAGAGAGAGAGAGAGAACAGGTACGTGAGCTGGGGAGAGACAGAGAGGGAGAGTGAGAATCCCAAGCAGGCTCTGCACTATCAGTGCACAGCCCAACATGGGGCTCAAACTCACGAACTGTGAGATCATGACCTGAGCCAAAATCAAGAGTTGGAGGCTCAACCAACTGAGCTATCCAGGAGCCCCTATTATCAGTATTAAGACCATTATCATTGTTGTTCATGGAGAGTCTATCCCTATTTTATCATTCAAGTGCTTCAACTTACCAACTAACTAAGACTATCTCCAGAAACAACAATCTTATCAGATGATCTTTGTCAATTGCAACACACGTAAAATGGCCCTATTTGTTGAATCTACGAATCCATAATAATGACAAGGAAGGTCTCATGTGTGAAAAACAATAGTGACCAGGGACAAGAACTGCACTGAAAAGGTTTGGAAAGAATCTGTAGAAACTATTCCTCTGGGATGGGGTCTAAAATTTTTCATTTCTGATAATTTCCTGGTAATGCCAATGCTCTTGATCTGGGCACCAGTTTGAGAACCACTGTTGTTCTGAGACCAACTGAAACAGAAACTCTGGGGATAGCACCCAGTAATCTGTGTTTTGTTAAACCATTAAGGTAACCAATGTATATAAAGTTGGAGAATCATTGATTTAGTAACATTGAACAAACTGTGCATCTGGACAAATTTACCTTTACTCAGCAAATGGGCAACATTTAAAAGAAGAGATTCAAATTTCATTGGTGTGCCATTTAATGAGGATTTAAATGTGAGGGAGAATTTATAGGAACCAAGGAGACAAAGTTTAACAGGACACCATCCTTTATGCCAGGAGCTAACAATCCAGTAATGGAGAAAGACATGTAAGCAAATAAATGCCAGGATGATATCATGTCATCTAGAATTGAAGTACAGAGGATGTCTTTAATGTCATGGCTTGAAGAGGGCCACCCCCCTCCTCAAAAAGTTCAGAAAGGAGCCTTCAGGCATAGTATTTAAGCATTACCTCCTCTCTGAATCCTGATCAGGGTCTTGAAACTTATTTTTCCAGGTGGTAAGGGGTGAGAAGGAAAGACATTTTAGGCAGAAAGAAGTACATTGCCATGAAACATCTCAGGAATGTAACCTATTAGTGTGAAACATTTAAGGAATGTTAACTATTTGGGTAGGAAACTTTTAGAGGATATTAGGTAGTTAGCTATGAAAAATTTCAGGAATACTAACTAGTTTGGTTGACAGGAGTAAAAGGTTCTCATTAAGGAAAACCTGGAACCGAGCTAATGAACTATTGGCACACGTTTTGCTGTTGGCTAAATGTTGAAATACTTCTGTCTGACTAGTAAATTGCCATTGCTTCAAATCTTGTGTGTGATCCTTTGGGTGACAAACTGGCTTCTCTACCTCTTTCTCTTAAATCTTACCTAAATCTAACAACCATCAGGTAATTGCTCAACACTGCTGGAGGCCTCCAAGTCCGTGCTCAGGGGTAACTGCTGTTTGTTTCTGATTGGTTGATGGCTAGGGCTTGCTGGTTTTTATATCACCCATGCCCTGAAGTAACTGGAGTCAAAACGTAGGGATGTCCAGATCATGAAGGCCTTCTATGCCAAAGTAAGACATTGAAACTTTATAATACAGATATTTGCAGATGGGATAAAGGGGCCTACAATGTTTTCAGATAATTGCCTGTCATGACAGAGGGCAAAATATATTCAGGAAGAATCCAGAATGTTCTAATTTTTTATTTCCCATGAGATCCTCATCTTTGCCAGCAGGATAAACACCCAGCCATCTGTTACTCAGTCAGTTGGAAATTTCTAAAGCCATGAAATTCCTCACATCTACATGTAGTTAAAAACTAATGTTTGAAACAAATAAGAGGTTCTTAAAAGCAATAACCTGTTCACTTTTGTAGGCTTTCTAGCACCTATTCCTGAGTCTCTAAGTAATCAAGGTTCAATACATATTTGTTGAATCCTGTTGATACATAAGAAGGATATAAGGAATTCTGCATCATTACAGAACAAATTATAGTGATAGTATTTGAATGTCAAATACTTATTGTGGGGAGAGAATTTGATTTTTTGAAAAATAGAAATCCTGGTGAACTATACATTTAATAATGTAGTAAACATTAATATTAGATATTCTAGATTGTCGAAATTCTGATTGTACTAGGTTTCATAATTTTTAAGAGAGAGAGAACATAAATATTAAACATCTGTAGAGTGGTGATCACAACTCATTGGTTGTGTTCACCTCATCCCCATTATGTGTCAGGAACATACATTATTAACAGATGGGCTATATTAACAGATGGGCTGATAAAATAAGGAAGTAGTATAAGCAGTGGGCATGGAAATCAGTGATATTCTCCTTTCAAATATACATGGATATTTTATTTAAGGCATGATTTAAGGAGGAAGAGGTTTGAGCCTACAATTTAAAGAAATATGCTTGTTTGATGATGGAGAAAGATATAGACAAAAGGGAATGTTTCTGTTTCTCAGAATTATTTCTTTGAATGTCAGAGAACTAGATTTATCATGTAATTTCAATATTTCTGCCTGAGGATAATCTCTAGCCAATCTGTCCTAATGGATTTTTTTTTTTGAAATACAGCAGTATTTTATGAATATCCTTGTGCCTACTTGCTACTTTTTTCTGAATATTATCTTCAGTTATTTTTTTAAAAGACTTGGCCCCTTAGAGTCCAGGTTACAGCAAATTTGGCCACATGAATGAGCTGGAGAGTAGTAATTCATACAATTACTCCCCATTCCCCAGGGTCAGGTGAGTTAGGGCAATGTATTCTCAAGTATTTTATCAGAGGCCAAAGTGATAAAGTCAGTTCGTGAAGAGAGTTACATGTTATTTCCTCAAGAGGACCATGAAGAGTTCTAGAAGGTTTATGGAGACTACTGTCACAATCAAATCAAAGAAGTGAACTTTCCCTTCCAAATAAGGCTAAAAGGAAATAGTTTAATGACCATTAAAAAAATACCTTCCAATAGGCAGTTATCCCTACGGTTTTGGGGGGAAAGTCCTTGGATGGTGGAATCAATCTAGCAAGTACTTTGGAGAGACTTTGAGACTCTAGGGAACATCCTGTTACCCCACATATTCTTAACCTCCTTCCCTGAGTGGAATGTACTTGTGCATCTAATTCAACTTTCTTCTGGAAGAGCAATAGTGGGTAGATTGATGGCTTGCAAATGGAGTTTTCTTCACATATGGACTAATCCTCAGCTCTGCAGTTTTAGGAATATATTTTACCTTTTCCTTGGGGTTGCAGTTTGTGGGGACACAGAGCCAAATGTCAGAGACTAATTTTTCAACAAGAAGGTCAATTGTTTATGCTCAGAAATAGAATTCTCACTAGAGAGCTTTTCATAAAGTACCCACTCAAACAGACTGGAAAATCCAATTACTGTTAAGCAGAACAAGATGTCTCATTCAATTGACCAACATGTTCTCTTCCACTAGGAGAATCCAGATGCCAGTAAGTTAAGACTAGAGAGAAAAGCAATGAGAAGCAAACCAAATTTTAAGGGATCAGTTATGATAGCAAAATGTACTCTTTTTTGGCAGGGGTCTATGACCTGGTAAACCAACCAGAAAATACATATTAGTCAAGTATCCTTTACCCTGGTTAGTGCTGGAATAACACAGGCAACATTTTTTTTTACCATTCAGCTTGTTTTCCAATGGTCCAAGTCTTTCTTCATTACATGATATCACATTGCAGTTTCCAAAATGGTATACTTTCATTCAATCTCTGTATTTTAGACTTTCATGTTAGTATTTCTTGACCTCTACTTCAGGTTTCCAGTACATGGCATTTTGATGTACAGATATATTTGATGATCCATTGATATTTTTAATGAGTATATCAAATGCCACCATGCCTGTAGCTCAAAAAATGTAACAGCGAGGAAAGTTACAAGAGAACATTTTGAAAGTTCATATAGGAAGGTATTCTATATAGTTAAACAGATCTCAAATTAAATTCTACTTCTAGCACCAGCTAGTCATGTGACCCTGGGCAAATTACTTAGCCACTGTAAACTTTAGTATACTCATCCTTAATATATAAATATTGAAAATTATTTTAGGGTTTTATGAGGATAGAAAATATTATGTACCTAGAACATATCTGATACATAGTAAAAATTCCATAAAAGATAGCTCTAATATTAGCATTATGATGATGATGATGATGATGGTGATTTTACTGTGGCTTTCTTTTTTGACAACCTCGTGACTTAGTACACAGGGAGGTGGGCAAAAGGTTTAACCTGTATTTGTCACTAACATGGGAAATCAAAGATATAGTCAAGTTCAGGAAAAAAACACAAAACAAACCCTTTAAGCCAGTGGGTAAAATTCAGGGAAACCAAACATTTAATACTCAAATATTTTTCTTTAGATATATGACAAAAGATCAGCATAAATTTCCAAAGTGGACAAGGAATAAAATATATATGTCTGGTAGCTAGATTCACAGTGAAGAAATGTGGCCCAAAGGTATAAAATTGCACTTTATTTTTTGCATAGTATGGGTCAGTTGCTCTGCTAGGCATTTTCTCATACATCTGCATCTTTAACGTGTGCAATAGGTATTTCTATCCCCATTTTAAAGATGGGAGAACTGAAGGTGGTTTGAACCGAGGAATATAACAGAAAGTAGGGACAAAATGGCTTGTTGTCAGGTACCAGGAAGAATCCCATACTGGGTGAAAGATTGATCTGTAAGAACCTAAATCCAGGAAAGCAGCCTATGCAGCAGTGTTCAGAGATCAGTGTTGACAAATTCTCTGGGAAGCCTTCCCTAGTTCCTAGACCAGATGAAGTCTTCTACTGGTCGCTGCCACAACACTCCAGGTCATCTGCTCTTAAATTCAGCATGCTTTATTAGAATTATTTGAAGTAATAAACTTATTCTCAGTGCATATTTTCATGCACTAGATTCGACCTTCTGCACCTAGTATGTATGACCGCATTTTGTACATAGATGTTAACAGATGGATAGTGACAAAACTATGGCAGATTGTTCTTTTCTACTGGTCTTCACTCCCTTCCTGGAAGCAGGCCTTAGATGGAGAAAAAGGAATGATTTAATTAGCACAAGAAAGAGAATTTTCATCCTGTAAGAGGCCGCTAATATTAGCAAGAGAATGGCTAACTTGTCTTGTAATTGTTTCCCTCTCAAGGAACCCAGAGAGTTAATCAGCTGTGGTCTCCAACCAGATCTGAGAGTAAGTAAATGTACTGGTTCAGGTAATCCAAGTAGTTGTTATTGTGGGGGTGGGGGGTTAAGGGGGGTGGGGGGTGGGAAATCTCAGTGGCTTAAAAAGTAGAAACTGATTTTTTCTCATTTTAAGATGCAGTGGTGATGGGTGGAGAGGGCTCTGCTCCATGTGGTCATTGAGGAATCCAGGCTGACAAGTGCTCTTCGAAATGAAGTCTGCCTGTGAGCCCAGGAGGAAAGGGAAAAAGTCTCCTGAACCACAAACTAGCTTTGCCACATTTACCTAAGTAGAAAGGCGCTCAAATGTCTAATGCAATTTTGTGGGGTTCTCTGAAGACTGTACTCCACAATTTGGCCTTTATTTTCTTTAAATAACTTTGTCCTGGTGGATTATGTTTTGTATTAACACAGCTGCAAATGCAGGAACTTGGTTTTCCAGTGTATAAATTGATGCTAGTGATTAATTCATCAGCTGTTCAATGAAAACATGCATATTGCTTCTATTGTATGTAAACACTAGAGGGGATAAGATAAAGATGTGTGCTGCAGACAGTAAGTTGTGTAGAAGGGCAGAAAAAGAATTTCTGGATGACTCATAGCTACATTTTATTGTGAGATCATCAGTGTGATCTCTGCAGAGGACACAGAGGGAAGGGACAGGATCGAGTGAGTTTATATATCTTCTTTTCTCTCAAAACTTTTAAAGAAAGTTGCATTGCTTTTCTAAAAATATGTATTTTTTTATTTTGAAACAATCACAAATTTCCAACACAGTATATGTACAATATAAGTATCATTTATTTATTTATTTATTTATTTATTTATTTATTTATTTTCTGAACCAATTGAGAGTGAGCCGATGGCTCTTTCCCCAAACACTTCTGAGTATTTTGGGGTGCATTTAGTGTCTGAGGCATTTAGTGGATGATTTGTTTTATAGCCATTATGACTGCAATATTATCTAAAGCTTAGACCTATTCAGATTTCATCAATTATTCCCATAATGTCCTTTAGAGTACAACGAGTCAGATCAGAATCATATGTCACATGTGATTGCTGTGTCTTTTTATTCTCTTGACATGTAAAACAATCTTTCTTTGACTTTAATGACCTTGATACTTTTGAAGTTAAGCAGGTTTTTTTTAGTAAAATGCTTTCTAGTTTAGGTTTTTCATTAGAACTAGATTCAGGTTACACATCTTTGACAAGAATACCATGGACATGTATCTGTGTTGTTGTTGTTGTTTTCATAACATGCTATTAAATGGTGCACAGTTTAATTTGCTCAAAATTAATAATGTAACTTTAAAAAATAATTTATTTATTTTTGTGGAAGTATAGTTGACATACAATTATATATTAGTGTCAGGAGTATAGCATATTCATTCAACAAGTTTATATGTTAGTGTTAAGCACACCACAAGTGTAGCGACCGTCTGTCACCATACAGTGCTATTACAATACCATCAATTATACTCCCTATGCTGTATATTTCATTCCTGTGACTTACTCCTTCCGTAACTGGAAGCCTATACCTCCCACTCCCCTTCATCCAATTTGCCAGTCCCCCAACCCCACCCACTGACAATCATGACTTTATTCTCTGTATTTATGGATCTGTTTCTGTTTTTTTGTTTGTTTTGGTTTTTTAGATTCCACATATCAGTGAAATCATACAGTATTTGTTTTTCTCTGCCTGACTTACTTCACTTAGTATAATATATTCTATGTCAATGCATGTTGTTACAAATGGCAAGATCTCATTTTTTTTAATGGCTAGGTAGTATTCCACTGTACATATATACCACATTTTTTTTATCCTTTCATTTATGGATAGACATTTGGGCTGCTTCCATAATTTGGCTATTGTCAATAATGTTGCAGTAAACATAGGGGTGCATAAATCTTTTTGAAGTAGTGTTTTTGTTTTCCTGGATAAATACCCAGTGGTGAAATTACTGGATCAGAGATAGTATTTCTATTTTTAATATTTTGAGGAACCTCCATACTGTTTTCCACAGTGGCTGTACCAATTTACATTCCCACCAAAAGTGCATGAGGATTGCTTTTTTTCTATATTCTCTCCAATACTTGTTATTTCTTATCTTTTTATTCTAGCTATTCTGACATGTGTTAGGTGATACCTCATCTTGGTGCTTGGTAAGGGATGTTAAGCATCATTCCATTTGTCTGTTGGCCTCTGAATTTCTTTTTTTGGAAAGATGTTTATGCAGATCCCCTTGCCCATTTTTTAGTCAGTTTCTGTTTGCATATTTGTTTGCTTTTTTGGTGTTGAGATGTATAAGTTCTTTATGTATATTTTGGATATAAACCCTTTCTTGAATATATCATTTGTGAATGTCTTCTCCCATTCAGTAGATTATCTTTTGTTTTCTTGATGGTTTCCTTTGCTGTACAAGAGCTTTTTATTTTGGTATATCCCAATAGTTTATTTTTGCTTTTGTATCATTTGCTTGAGGAACCATATCTTGAAAAATGTTGCCATGGCTGAGTAATATAAACTTTGATCACTTGATTCTGGAGGTGTCTGCCAAGCTTTTCCATGTACCCTGTCCCCTTTGTGGATAATAAGTATATTGTGGGGAGGTACTTCAAACCTAGTTAAATATACTGTTCCTCATTAAACTTTGAATCTAGTCATTTAGTATTTCTTTCTATCTATATGGACACATTAAAAAACATTTATTTTATTCAATGAGTTATTATCCATTGTTGTCATTATTTTAATGTTTAATTTCTCCATGAGTTGACCTGGCAGAGCCCCTTTGGTCTGATTTCTCTGTCTTTTTGACATGTCCCTAACTTCTTTGAGCCCTTTCTTCCTGGCGCAATAATATGTTCTAGGCATATATGTACCCTTCCCCAAACCAGAAATCAGCTATTTCTTCAAGAAACCCTAGTTTCTTTTATTGGACAATGGTATTGAGAAGCCAAGGTTTGAGCGCTAAATGTGTTCGCCATTATTGGGGAGCCAATGCCCCCAGGCCATCGCAGTGGACACGACTGAAGAATATGTGACACATTGACATTAATATTTCTTTTTCTGTCTATATTAAAAACCGTAAGTTCATAAGCTACTTCTAATTCCAATTCAACAGCACATGGTTTATTTTTCCTTTTTCCACATTTGTCACTTCCTTTTCTGACAGTGAGAAACCTAGATCCATTACCTTTAATATATTTACTAATTTTATTTATTCACTTGCATGCTAACCAATCCACTATCTCTGCCTACTCTCTCCTCATGTGTTTCCCTCCTCACCCCTCTTGTGCATAGTAGTCCACCCCCCAAGGTCATATTACTCTCCATTACAGACATCCTCCTCATCCCTCTTGGGCTTTCTATGCTAAGATGCACCCTGACATGGATTACTCCTGCCCCTGCTTGTTGTCTAATACCTTGCACCAGTCCACCCTCCAAGCATGGATTCCCTTTTTACCATGTGTTCTGATTCCTCAACCATGCTGCTCCTGTTCCCGCTTGGGTTCTGACAACCTGCACCAGGCTGGCTCCCCCAGCTCTCATGAATACCCAGCTCATCTACTCTGAATCTGACTCCCCCATACTGGGTTGCCCTCACCTCTGGAGATTGCCTTTCTCATTCTACTTAAACTCCGGTATCACATGCCAGGTCACCTCTCTGTAGGAATGCTACTTTTACTTCTCTGAGGTGTCTCTATCTGTTGCTACTCTTCTCACTTTGTGGGCTGACCCCTTGCATGGGCACTAGCTTTACCTTGTTTTGAGTTCTGACACCTTACATCTAACAACAGTCCACTACCTGGGCATAGCCACCTTCCTCTCCACTCAGGATTTCTGACATATTGTTTTTTTAATCCCCACAGCTTCCCCAGCCCCATCCCTACTGGTGTGGACAACTACCTTTTCCCGCCCTCATCTAATGGCTTTAAGAGTGATTTTTTTTTTTTTTTTTAATGAGAAGAGAAGTCAAGAATGGTCCTACTGCTTTTGTGAATGAAGATCTTTAGGGGATGTTGAGTTATTTCACTTATTTAGTCAATTTATTCATCAAATACATATAAGTTTCTATTTTTTGTCAGGCATTGGTGTAAGTGCTGGAGTTATAGTAGTATACAAAATAGGCAATGTCTCTGATCCTATAGGTTTAGATTCTCATGGAGTTGGAAAGATGCCCTAACCCAAGATACTAATTTGATATTGGCCTATTGTATTAGGACACTGGGATATTAGTCTTGTATACAAAATACCAGTACATCCTGGGCTGGATACAATGAAGGAAATTAAGGTGAGAATTTTTATGTAGTGATTTAAGTAGGCTCAAAGGGAAAGGTAACCTATAAGAGAAAAGCCCAAAAGGGATGTTTTAAGAATAAAATATCCTGGAGACTTAGAAGGTCAAATACATTATAGAGAACTCAGAGGGACTCAACTTCTAGTACTTGGAGAAATACTGTGTTTGGCGTGATCTTTGAGGAATAGCTGAGGATTAGAGAAGTAATGGACGTTGCTGTGGTGCAAGATGTAGACTTCACTGGTCTTACCCAAGAAGATGCCGTAATTGGGCTAAAATCTACTTTTTTCTGGTAGTAATATTATAATTAGGTAGTATCCAGCCATTCTTGCAATGATCATATAGTCATATAGATTTATTTGTCACTCTGAAGATGTATAGTGTGTAGTAGGGCTTTATGCTAAGGAAAGTGTAAATTTGTTTTTATGAAGTAATTAAATAATGACTGTGGGGAAACACTTGATTCTCTTTTTCCTTTAAGTTTGTCAGAAAACTGCCAAATTTAACTGAACAAATGCTTTCAGGACAAGTCAGCAGATACTAATACTGATTCCTCTAGAAACTTAAAAACTTTTTTTTTTTTATCTCAAGATGTAGTTATGTGAAAATAAGCCAACTACAAAATACCAAAGGCATGCTTGAACTCACAGTTGGACCCACTACACAACAAACAGACATATTTTCCTTTCTCAGTAATTTCATATTTTTCAAATTTATATTTTCACGTCAAAACTCATTTGAACCACATGGGTTATGATAAAGAGTAGTTATAATAAAACAGCCACATTTTAAATGCTTACATTTGCTTCTATCGGTAACTAAAATCTTTAAAAATATATTGAGAACTTATACTTCTTGTATGATTGCCAAATCTCCTACCAGATTGTCCCTCACATAGGTATCAACTATTTTGCCTATTTCTTTTTTCATTCTTTTTCCTTTGTTCTTTTGGGTGCTCAGCATTTTCTCTTCATAGTGTGAATTTCACTGTTCTTTTTTTTTTTTTTAATGAAGCTCTAACTGACCATCTGTCTTTTCAGTATAGAGAGATGAAATTGGAAGATTGGCCATCATTAATTTTCTCCTTCAACCACCCTAGAGTAAAACAAAAGTATTAAATTGTAAGACTGTTCTGTATTGATCATAGGTAGTTATCCTACCTGTGAAATATGCATGGCTAGCCTCCTAAATTTCTGCTTTTTTTATTTCACCAGGCCATGATAATAGCTCTCTTCAATGGAGATACACATGTAGATGTTTTATGTCAGACTATTAGATTTCATAGGGCACATATATGTGGATTTAGGCTTCAGGAAATGATTCAACAGTGTTACCTTGTTAATGATTATTAAAATATTACTTTTTATTGCAAGTAAGAGAAACCCAACTCAAACCAGCTCAAGCATACAAAGGGAATTTATTAAAAGTCTTCTAGCAACTCCAGTTTAGATGTCAAACCAGGTGATAGAGTGGTTCAAATAATGTCACCATATACAACCTTGCACTCACCATCTCTTTATTCTGATTCCTTCTCAATTTATTCAATTCTGGACAGGTGTTCTCTTTATGGTGGAAAGATGACTGCCAGAAGCTCCAGACTTACACTTAACCTTTTGTATTCTTTAGGTGCTTCTCAGTGATCTGATTAGACAGCATTTGGCCACATTCTATTACAAAAACATTCATTATATCCAGGGTAAGGAATATGCTATTGGCCAGACTTATTTCATAGGTCCACCTAAAGTGGACACATCTAGTGTGCTGAAAAGATCCCTTCAGATTTACTCTACAGGTCCTTTGAGCTCCTCCTTGATCTGTCTTTGCTGCTGTTTCCTTGGATCTGCAATCTTCAGAGGATTGCCCTGGGCTACCCTGGCCCATGGAGAGAGAAACATCATGGGGAAGCCAGATGTCTGGGAATCTATACCAGTCCCAAAGTAGCCCATAGCCACTGACTAGATTGGTATGGTATATAAAAGCTCAGCTCTTTGCCAAGAGGCAAAACAAACTGTAATTTGCAATTTATGCTCCAGATCTCTCTCTGGCATTGGATTAAAGCTGGAACTTTACCTGAAATCATATACTTGTCTGACTTACTCCTCTTTCCTATATGCTTCATTCACTTTCTTATGGATTTATCTGGGAGGCACTTCCTTAATGAGTCATTTGCATTCAAATCCATTGCTCTGGATGGGCTTCTCAAAGAACCTGTTCTAAGAAAATATCTGTGAGTGCAGCAGTCCAGACAAACATGGGATCAGGGAGGGAAAAGGAGAGTTCTCAAGGAAAATCAACATGCAATTATCAGATGGGAGATAGACAAGGGTAGATTAAAACAATAGGATTCTAGGAAGGGTAACTTCAAAATTAATTCAAGTTTATTTCTTTTATTGCTTCTTCTTGTTTTTAAGGAGAAACTATTTCCTTTAAAGTGTGTAGTAACAATTCTCACTGGTTCACCCTCTATATTAATATTGTAAATACAGTTCTGTCTTCCCTCTTTGTTTTGATGTTTTGACTTTGGTTGGTTTATTTGAAGGTACACTTGAGGTATTAAGGGTCTTTCCTACTGAGATCTGTGTAATATAGCTTGCATAAACTATGTCTGAGCTTGGTCTGCCCATCCCTAATCTTTTTCCATCATAACCTGAGACAGCTCCTGCATTTTTGTGTTTTCTATAGATTATATGCCTCAAGAGGATAAATGAATAGTTTTGATTCATTCCCTTTGTCAACTTAATTTCACTCCCAACCTTCTCATTATTAGCATGATGGGATATTATATTTCTCATGTTTAAGTAATGTTTGTCTTTCTTTCAGTGTCTATCTGGTTTTAAAGAAAATACCATAGTTTGCCTTATAAAAATGTGCTTTAAGAACAATGTGTACCTGCTTTCCCTCAGTCAATGTATAGTTTCTCTTAAATTCATTAAGTGGCCAACTATATGACCAGCCATTTTTGTATATGCATATGTTCTATGCAATTCTGAACAGGCTTTGGGGCATCATTAAAACAAATAAACAAACAAAACGAATTTATGTTTAGAAATGTCAGTGGTTTAAACCCCATATCTACTTTTAAAATACTATTCTTCACACATTTTTTACCACTGTTAGCATTACTTTACCTCTTCTACCTGAGTTATTTTAGCTTTTTACAAACTGCATTGATAACAGTAATCAAAATCCATTTAGAGGGGCTTCAACAACCCAGTTTTAAGTGCCACTTTTCCCCTAAAACTAGCCTGATTCTACTTTGTGCTACTTTGCTCTTTACTAAAAGGTTTTATTTATCATAATGTATACCTACATATGGCTCATCTTCATATACCCATCTCTTGGCACATTTATAGATATATAGAGTGTACTTAATGTTGTTTGAATCATACTTCATAAATTACATTTCGTGTACAATATGCTTTTGGTGCTTCAAGTTTTAATTTTAAAATAATTGTTTATATGAGTTGTGGGCCTGCACCTTTGGGAACATCTTTAAGGTTTATAAAGCAGCTTATACTTTTTACCCTTACATAATCCTTACCACACACTGTAAAGCAGGTATAATTTCCACTGTACAAATTAAGAGGTTGAAATTCTTAGGAAAAGTTAAACAACTGGCCTAAGGCCATACATCTAAGTAGTGAAGCTTGGATCAAACCCAGACCTTCTGACTTGATACCACAATTCTCTCTTTATTCTTGAATTGGCATCCTGGCATTAGTATACAATCTTATCCTTTAGAAAAAGGATGACTTACTTTCCTCCTGTGATAGGTCTAAGAAATGTTTATTTTTTAATTCTTTCTTTTTAATTAGGAGATAGCATATTCACTAATCTTTTTCTCTTAAACCCACTACTGACCTCCTTTTCCCCCCCTTATCTGTAACACAATCTATATAGATTCCTTTCCTTTGTTTTTTCCTTTTCTTTAATTCTGTTCCAATTCCCTTTGTTTCTTTCCATTTATGTTCTCACTTATGAAAATGGAAGCCTCTTTTTTTGTTTTTGAAAGCCCAAGACTTCTCTTTCTCCTTGGAGAATTAGAAAAATCTTTTAAAAGTATCTATTTTCTGATGTGTTTTTAAGCTTAAAAAATATATAAGGTGTATATTTTTGACAGAACTATCATATATTTATTACAGAAAGTTGGGGAATGATGCTTTCTTTTTATTACTGAATTGCCAGTGCTAATGTGATAATTTGGCACAAATAAACATTTATTAATACACAAATGCACACATATACTCATAGGCCATACACAGAAGAATGAGTGGGTGTGGGGAAATAGATTCTACCTACATAAATGGGTTAGAAAAAAGCTTAGGGGTGGAAAGCTGCCACCACAGGGTGAAAGCACCCAGGTTAGCTAGAGAGATATTGTAATGGGATCATGAGTAAAATTACTTTCCATCTGACATCAGTCTACATTGATCACAAACTCCTTGACCAAAAACTCCTCGTTGATCACTTACCCCCACACCCTTTGCTTCCTAAACCCACAAATTAATGATTACTGATTGTTTTCTCTACAGGCACTATGTATGTAAGATCTTATTTACTTTGCATTCACCATGCAGGTAATATCTTGTGAGCTCAATAAATGTGGAGATGAAACCCCTGTTTGGGGCTCTTGTGTCCTCCTGGACATTAGCCTCTTTCGTATTCAATTCTGTGTCCACTCTCCTACTGGACAAGAGAGAACTCCAGATTCATAGGCTGTGACAGAGTGGCATATAACAAAGCTAGGACCAAAGAATGGAAGAACTATTTTAAGAAGTTTAAAATACAAAATAATATCAAAAACAGTATAAAACTTTAAAGGTATTTTTGCAATAAGTAAGAACAGTCTAGACCTACTGTGTAGAGAAATGATACAATGTTTACAACTGACTCTGAGAAAGGTCAGTTATTCAATTTCAACTTCTGTTCTTCTGATTTCTTTCCCAAAGATACTTGCCATAATGGCTTTGAGGAGTTATAAGCCGAAGGCAAAAGAAGCTTTGTATTCAACTTTTCAATTGTGCATAGGTTATCACAGGTATTAAACAATATGTCACATTCCTGACTAATTTATTTTCAAATATCTACTGCCTAGACAATGCCTAGCCTGGTGCCTGCCCTCATGCAGTGGCTCTCTGATGTGAACATACTGAATAATGTCATCACTGTCAGCCATCTTTGAGGAATCATGAAAAGTGCCAGAACTAAAGCAGGGAAAATGTGTCTTCTCAAAACTACAAAATAATGAGTTTACTGAAGATACCTAGCAGCTTGCTAGGATGGATTGAGAGTCTTCAGGGAATGAAGCACTGAGTCTGACCTAGAAGGGGACCTCAGGCAAGTAACAAGATAAAAGTATAGAGTCATTGAAATGAGCCCATATTAAAGGAGGATTTTCTATAAAGCCATTGTTTTTCATATCTTTTCATAAATACATATTTACATATATACATTTCTCTTTCTTTCTTTCTTTCTTTCTTTCTTTCTTTCTTTCTTTTTTTCTTTCTTTGCAATACAATAAATTCTTCAAATGAACTCTTAGTGGAAGACTAACCTATAAACTGCTGTAGGGAAGGGGTTAGAGCTTCATATTACTGTCTTATTTCTTGCTCCTTCCTTCTATGGTGACCCCAAAGGGACTTCCTAAAAGCCCCCAAAATAGTCATTCTGAGATTGAAGTATAAATGGCTTTCAAATGAGGTGTTTAGTTAAAAATGAATAATCTTTGGGGTGCCTGGGTGGCTCAGTTGGTTGAGCATCAGACTTCAGCTCAGGTGAGGATCTCATGGTTCCTGAGTTCGAGTCACATATTGAGCTCACTGCTGTCAGATCTTCTGTCCCCTTCTCTTTCTGCCCCTCCCCCACTCATGCTTTCTCTCTCTCTCTCTTAAAAATAAATAAACATTTAAAAAATGAAGAATAATCTTATGTCTCACCATCAGAGATTCTCATTACAAACAAAACAAAACAGAACACAAGTATCTCAGGTGATGCCTATTTAAATACTGTCAGGGCTCCACATGTTTTGAAACCAGTAGTATGAAGATAAATTGCCTTTTGTGTTTGCAGCCTGACAGGAAGCTTAAGAATCTGGGTGGATGGAATTATAAAAGGCACTAAGTGTGAAGCAATTATAGGTTAATATGGAGGGAGGCTTTAGTGGTGCCATTAGGGGTCATGACTGGTTAGATCTTTTTACTCATTGCTCTTTCAGACTTGACATCATGGGGCATATTCATGATCATGGCGCCCCTGAGAATTTAAGACTAAATAAAGCAAAACAGAAAACACCTTTATTTTTTATCTTCTTTAGGGAGCTCAACCTTTTCTTGTCCCCAGGACAATTCAGACAACTCAAAAGGCAGCTAATTCTTCCCAAACAATGAGTTTTTACCTTATCCCCTTCACTTCCCAGGGGTCATTGCCAATTTAGCCCTTGTACACTAACCTTTTCATCATCCACATGTGTTAACAGTTTCCTAGATACTTGTGTTCAATTATTTATGGGCACTTTATTCTTGCTGTAATAACTCCACTCAGTGGGCACTACGGAATCTTTTCGCTTCCTCTCTATTTTGTGCACATACATTTACAAGTAGAATTTTCTCATCACTCGCCCCTTTGCCATCTTTCTTCTAGTTTCCTATATGGACCATGACTGTCAATCATGTACCCCAACCTTAAGGGTAATGTGGTTGGCTCAAATCTGACTGGGAGTCTGATTTTACCTACTGTGACTGAGCTGGTCAGATATATTCCTCAGATGCAAATTTTGGTCTCATGCACTTCTCTGTATTGCAGGGAGGCTGACACCTGTAGGTTACATATCACAGCCTCCATGTCAACTGGCTTCCAACTCTGTTCACCCAAAATAAGCTTTGGTGGCAATATTGAACATCAGCGAGAAAGAACTCCTCTTCCCATTTTAGTTCCAGGGGCATCGCACACTAGGCTGGGACCTTCAGCGACTCCAGATCCCTCCTGATAGGTCTGTCATATTCTAGTTTCTGCTGCTCCTGGGGTTTAGTAACAATAAACCACTTTCTCCCTTTGTCTCTCCAGCTCTATGGTGGAGTGGCTTTTTGCTGTTGCTAATCTTGGGATTACTTGGACTTTTCAGCTCCTCCATCACCCATGTAACCAGTTCCCTGAATTAAATTCCCTCTGATATAAATACTTGGAATGGTTTCTGTGTTTCTTACTAAAACCTCAAAGTTATACCTCACTACTCTCATGTTTCTTCCCTTCCCTCTTTCCCTTCCCCTTCATCTCCTCCTCTTCTTCTTTCTCCTCTTTTCCTAGCTCCTCCTCCTTACTTTTGCAGTGAAGGAGCTTCTCAATTTAAGAGACAAAACTTAAAATCTATTTCAGGTTACCAGTGCACCCAAGTGTGAAGCCTCCTCCTATCCTATCCCACTCTTGGGATTAAACTTCCCTGTTAGAGGAAATTGTTAATTGACTGAAAGGATTTTTTTGATGGTTATAATTATCGTCCGTGACCACTTAAAAATAAGATGCAGAAGACTGATTACAAAGTATTGAATCAGAATCATATGATGATTATGTAGATGGAATAAGAAAGATGGGAAGCCCATATGCTGCTTTATTCATGAGAATCTTGTGTCATTTAGGAGCAGAAGGCAACATGCTGTGAAGCATAAAGTGATAAGAATTGGTGAGATTAGACAGCAGAGATATGGTTTCCAAGGGAATAAGAATTCCTTTGTCTAGAGAAAATCAGATACTTCTCTGAGAACAGGACTTCCTGGAGGGATTCTCAAAAGAGTGTGAGTGTCCTGTAATGGAGACTCCTAATTTCCAGGCTGTGATTTATCCTAGATCTGTGAGCCATACTGACTAGTAGATAGGGCTCCTTGGTAAACTGCCATCTTTACCCATTAATAGAAATATCTTTATTTTGGTAACAGTACAAGGTAGTTAAGGATCATATGGCCTGATCCTTCATTCCTAAAGAATGACCTCCCATTCTTATACAGACACACTAACCTACAAACACACATACACACACATGGGGAACCACACACCAGTAAATCATTTTCATCTGTATAGTTAAGAAAATGGTAACTTCCTCCAGATCAGGATCAATGTCAAGGATCTCTACATCTAGATTTCTACATTTTCGTGATAATCTGAGTTATTGAGTGGAAGGAGAAAGAGCTAGATTGTTATCAGATAGATCAAAGGGGCTTTATGTAAGTAGTACATCTTTACAAGAGAGACTATTGTTAGGCACTTTCTGGATTTGTATTCTGGTTCCTATGTGACCTTACACTAATCATTCAATTTCTTTGAGTTTTGGCTTACTTACTCTTATAAAGAGAATAACTTACTCAATTTATAGAATTCTTTTGAGGGTTGAAAAGCACACATTACCTGGCAAGTTGTGAACCCTCAAGATATTTGTTGACGTGGTAGTTTCTATGTTATATGTACAACTCCCAGGATGTGGTCTTGTGTTCAATAACACCAATTTCAATATTGTATATATTCTACATCTATACTGTTCTACAAAGATTCTTGGAGTTTCAGAATGAAGAGCTAAAGAAAACCCTAAAAATACTTACTTTTTGAGGAAGGTATAAAATTTATTGAACATACTTGTTTGACCAAGGGCAGGTAGGTAAAAAACTAAAGGTTTTCAATAACTGTGGGAGTCTTATTACTGAACTTTGCTATCACCCTTTAGTTCTCTTCAATAAACTATTGATTTCCTGTAAATCAGGAAAAATAGATAGATAGATAAGTCTATCTATTTCCTGTACAACCAGGAAAAATACCAATTTTCTTGGTCAATATTAATCTATCAGTCTTATCTACTGTCAACCCTTTAGTTCTTTGGTTCTTTCCTGATATTTTCTCTACTCACTCACTTCCAGGGGACCTATTTTCTTCCTTCATCGTGTCAATGGCTTTTGCCCTCACTTTTGTTAGAATCGTTCTGTTCCTTTTTTGGATACAAATGTATTAGTACACTTATTTTGAAACCTAAGGTCCACACATTAAAAATTCAGCAACTAATTCTAGGAAAATGGCATCCTGTCCATATTTATTTTACCCTTCTCCTTCCAATGCTGGGCATCTGTCTCTTATGGATCACATAGCTGCTGGGGCAACACACTCTTGGATGCACACAATGCATAGGGTACTATGGGAATCTAGCTAGTGAGAGCTGCTGGGGATCAGGACAGGGATTAAATATTAACACCTAATAGCTCGGGGACAATGATTAGAGCTCAGAAAGTCCCTGTGAGAACTTGGCTGAATGATATGTGGGGACTCAGTGAAAAACAGAAGTGTAGGAACTCTTGTTAGAAAATTGTTAAGAATTTTAGATGGTGATAGCAGAATATTAAACCAAGCATAAGCCTCCCCTGACCCCTTTTTTTTTGTGTGCATGAGACCTTTCTGGGTTCAGAGCTCTGTGTAATCACACAGATCACCCACCCATACAGCTGCTCCTGGTAGAGGGGAGGTTTTAAGGAAAGGAAGATGTAAACATCAAAGTTGTGTGATTATGTTAGACTGTCTGGCCCAAGAAATCAAGAAGCTGAACTGATGGGCTGAGGCCTCCTAACCTTGAAGTGGAGGGAGCATGAGAAGACTGAGGAGCAGTGAGGCTTAAGATGGTATCAGGGACTGGCAGCCTGCGTGGTACTGTACCACCAGCCTACTGGGTTTGGTTTCCTCATCTTATTTGACATTGACCTAGAGGTTATAACAGAGAAAAGGAAAAAAACAAAAATAAAGGAAGAGAAGACTGGTATAACCATTGAAAAAAAGTAAAACTCTTTTCTTGATAATAGTGCTGTATACCAGAAAACATAAGATATTTTCCCCAAATCTAAGATAACTGATAAGTTAATTTGGTAAAGTGGTTGGGCACAATATAAACATACAAAACCATACTTTCCCTATAGTGTTGTGATTCATTCAGGGAAATGGAACTACCAAGAGCATTATGTGAGAGGAAATTTATTATAGGAACTAAACATTAATTTAGTGTGGGAAGAGTTTGGAAAATAAAAGTCCCAAAGGAAGACTCAAAAGAGCAGAGAAAAATAACTAACTAGCCAAGGTACAGGGAGTAACTCGCTTGCACACCTACAATATAGGTGTGCCTGGTCTCCCTCGTTGGAATCATGAAGGCAGCTGGTGTAGAAATTCATAGGGGCGTCTGGGTGGCTCAGTCGGTTGAGCGTCTGACTTCGGCTCAGGTTATGATCTCACGGTCCGTGAGTTCGAGCCCCGCGTCGGGCTCTGTGCTGACAGCTCAGAGCCTGGAGCCTGTTTCAGATTCTGTGTCTCCCTCTCTCTGTGCCCCTCCCCTGTTCATGCTCTGTGTCTCTCTGTCTCAAAAATAAGTAAATGTTAAAAAAAATAAAAAAGAAAGAAATTCATAGAAGATTGCATAATGCCAGTGGATGATTGTTGGCTCTTCATGGTCACTAACTCTGTGAGTTCATAGTGAAGTGCTGGTGTCAGGTCACTGTCTTTCAGTAGGACCAGTGACCAGGAGGGAGAACTGGGGAAAAGCCAGTGCAAACTGGAAACTGCTTGTGTCTCTATTTACAGCCTAATGACTACTGCTTCATTTCTGCCTCCAAATTTTCATGCAACTTCACACTTGGCCAACTCCAGCCTGTAACTACACAAGGAAGATAGTTTGGGGAAACATAGTGCCCAGAAGAGCCAAGTCTAAAATAGAGCAATTGAGCTTAATACCTCAAAAAGGAAATGAGTAAGTATTCTACTCTTAATACCAAAATATCAACACATTGTTTAGTTTTTTTTTTTAATTATGTTTATTTTTGAGAGACAGAGACAGAGTGCAAGTAGGGGAGGGGCAGAGAGAGAGAGGAAGACAGAGAATCTGAAGTAGGTTCCAGGCTTTAAGCTGTCAGCACAGAGCCCCACGCGAGGCTTGAACCCATGAACTGTGAGATCATGACCTTAGCCGAAGTTTGATGCTTAACTGACTGAGCCACTCAGGTGCCCAACATATTATTTAGTAATAGATTTAACCATAATGGCATAAGACCTGTATGAGGGGAATTATAAAATCTAAGGATATTAAATAAGATTTGGTCTTGTCTTATAGATTTAATAGTATAAAAATATAAATTCTCCCAAACTTAATATATATATTTAATACATAAACAGTTGGCATCTCAATAGTTTTTTGTTTAATAAAATTATCTTTAAGTTTATCTATAAGAGTAAATCTTCAAGGATACCCTAGGGAAGGATAGTGAGAAGTGACTTGCCTTAGAGATTTAGAAAATATTACTAAATAGAAAGCTTCTGCTCATAAATCATTATGGTATAACTATAAGAATAGATAAAGTAGAAAACAGGGAAGGTTGAGAGAATCCAAAAGTATATCCTGATATAGATGAGGATTTAATATATGACAATGGCAATATTTTTAGTATAGAAGAAAATAATGGATTATTTAATACCTGTCAATCTAAAGCAATGTATAATTTGATAAAGCACAGCTAGCTGTGCATAAAAAAAGTAAAAATGGCCTCTTTCTTGCTTCATCTAAAATAATCTCCAGTTGGTTTAGATATTTAAATGTAAAAAATAAAATAAAAATCTTGTGAGAAAAATTTAGAAGACTATGTGAATACTCTAGAGACAAACAGAGGCTCTAATTCTAACACTCAGAACCTATAAAAGAAAAATGAAAAACAATTGAGTATATATAATTAAAAAATTATTATGACAAAGATAGCTTAAATGAAATGAATAAACCAACATTATATTTGGGGGAACAACTTGTAAAACAGAGGAAAAAGCTAGTAACTGCCATACAAAGGACTAAAAAATTGATAATAAGGATGTAAGTGATAGAAAAGTAGCAGTCAATATGGAGAAAATATAACAGTGAAAATCTGCATGGTCAACAACACATAAAAAATGCACAAAAACAGTAGTCAGGAAAAGATTAATAGATTTCACTTTTTACTCTTTGGATTGGCACATATTAAAATGAACATAAGGGGCGCCTGGGTGGCGCAGTCGGTTAAGCGTCCGACTTCAGCCAGGTCACAATCTCGCGGTCCGTGAGTTCGAGCCCCGCGTCGGGCTCTGGGCTGATGGCTCAGAGCCTGGAGCCTGTTTCCGATTCTGTGTCTCCCTCTCTCTCTGCCCCTCCCCCATTCATGCTCTGTCTCTCTCTGTCCCAAAAATAAATAAACGTTGAAAAAAAAATTAAAAAAAAAATAAAATAAAATAAAATGAACATAAAATCTCTTCCCCCCCCCCTGGGGTGGGAAAAGTGGCATGCTTATAAAAGAAATATGAAAACAGTCTCCCACCATCTGTAAAAAAGCATGTGTAACCGAGTATACCCAGTAATATCTTTCCTGATAATCTATTCTATATAAAGAAAACTTTAGTTCCATAAGGATTAGCTACAAGGTTGTTTACATCAACATTGTTCAGAATGGGTGAAAAATCCATAAGTGAGTTTTAAGCTTCCAAACCACTAAAAAGAATGAATGAGAACAATGAATGGGAACTTGCAAAAGATTTCTGTGAAATGGCATGGAAAAAGCAATAGCTAAAATATCGTGTACCATTTCAGTTTTGTAATATATTGCTAAAGCCTGTATATGGTTACATGTATATATTCATTTGTACATCGATATGTTTTATAGATAGATAGATGATAGATAGATAGATGATAGATAGAATATGGATATATTCTATCTAATGGATAGAATATCTATATATATCTATATCTATATCTATATATCTATATCATCTATACATGTGTGTGTGTGTGTGTGTGTGTGTGTGTATACACACACACACACATCTACATATGCATAGAGAAATTATATGAAAGGATACATTTTAGGTGTTAGTTTGGGTTGCCTAGTGGGGAGGAGGCAGGAGAGCAGTTATGTGGGTGGGGTGGGGAATTGGGAGTGAAGCAAAAAAAGTAAAGTACAAATTAAAAATGAATTAAAAGAAATGCATATGATCATATTTATTCATGTATGTAAAATCAGGATTATATGACTTTGTATATAAAAAAGTTTCAAGCAGGGTTTGAGCCAAACCCTTGGCTAGTGTTAAGTGGATAAATTTCTTCCAGAAATTAACCTTTTTTTTTTTTAATCCCCAAACTTCTCTAATACCAAGAGTTTACCATGTTGTCATGTTGGGAACTCTTAAAGTGAAGATGGAAATGAACTCTAGGGGATTTACAGTTTGGGTGTATTTTCCACTGAATTTTTTAAAAGAAGGTGAATCATATCCTGTTTCTTCTTGAGAAATGTATACAATCAGTGTTTGCAGGGCACTGATAAACAAGGCTTAGGACCCAGGAGAATGCAAAGAATGAATGTGAAATTGGAAACACAAAGGGACCCAGAGCTTCAGAGAGAAGGTCACAAGTTTCCTTAGAACAGATTGCATTTGAGACACTGCTTTCCACACTTATAATTGGGCTTTAGAGGAAACGGCTGAAGGAGTGGTAGAGGGTGGCGATAAGGACCCCCTGTGTTTGGGAGACAGACATTCATGAAATCACTGAGGAAATTTTGCACATGAAGTTCAGAATCTTGGGGAAATCATAATTTTAGAGAGAAGGAAGAGTAAGTGCAACTAGAGGGAATGATGAAGGTCAATGCAGAGAAGGAGAAGAAGCTAAAGAAAAATACCAGTGGAAGCAAAAAATACTCTTCCTTGTGGAGAGGCTACCTAACCATGCCAGTGCAATGGAATGGATAGAATGCCCAGGCAGAGAGCAGACTGCTATATTTGGCAACTAAGGAAGGTAACCCCAGTCTTGAGCAGCAAACATTGGGAGCTAATGTAGACACTTGTTGGGGTTCTCTCTTCTTTAGAAGCAGAGAGGAGTTCAAGATGACGTGGGATTTGGGAATGGAGACAATTTAAATCCACTTCAAGATATGTTGTGAATCCTTTGAAACATCATTATTATTACCTTAAGAAAATAGTAGTAAAATTTACCTGTGCCACTAAAATGTAAAACAGCTGCTCAGAGCTCAAGAGTGGAAATGGGTTCAAGGTGAACATGGTGACTCTATCCGGCTTCTCTGTTGAGAGCCACTCACATCGTCTTCAACACACCTCTCCGTCCAGCTGCAGCTGCAGTGATCTGTTCCATGCTGGCTTCACCCAGCTGCATGCATCAACCATGTCAGTTTTGCCCAGTGCATGCCTTTGGCTGCCTGTCCTATAGCTTCTGTTTCACAAGGATGTATGACATTCACAGGAACCCACTTGGCACTCACATATGTGGAATACTGAAGTGTGTGAGTGAGTATATTCGTGTTGGTAGGGGATCCTTTGACCAATGAATAAAGACCAGTGGATAAATGCCTCCCTTTCTTTGTCTCAGACACATATACGAAGATGTATTTCATTGACTTCTCGTTTGATCTTTTCAAGTAGAGCACCATTTTTTCCCACTAAATTATTACATGTAATCCTTTGTCTCTGGCTCGGCTCTATCTTCTGGAGCAACTCAAGTTAAGACAGCTTCTGTTTAAAAAAACAGAAAATGTCGGAGTTGTGTGGTCCAAAAGGAATAGGGAATGGAATGATTTTTTTTTCACTAGAAAGTATGAGTGTGTTCCTTTATTTCTTGCTTTCTAAAATGAGTTTAGGTCTTCAGTTATTTTAAAAATGCCTCTGAAATGTTGATTTCCTTAGGTGAACAGCAGTAGAAGAACCAAGTGTTCTGTGATGGATCTTCAATTAATTGCAGAATATACAATGGAGGGTAAAAGAATTCAGCTACTTTGAGTAAAATGCTCTTATAATTAAAAATCTGTTAGGAAGAACAGTCCTAATTTTCATTTATGTGCCTTGAAAATTTGCCAGGAATTTAAAAGTCTTCCATCATTACACATAGCTCTGGACTTTAACAGTCCCTTAGCTCCCTGGTTAATTTTATGTCCTAAGCCAAAATTATTTCTTTAGGCTTTCTTTTCTTTTTTATGTCAACTAATTTTGGAGATGGCTATTCTGATTATGCTTATTTGATTATGTGATCTTCTGAAAGCAACTTCTGAATAGAAAGTTCTTTTCGAGACTGATCTGGGAGCTTTCCAGTTTTATGCCCATCTCTCTTGATCTCAAGGTTGTCCAAACAATTATGTGGCATTAATGGACATCAGAAGCAAGAACAGGACTTGAGCTTCCTCTGTCTATTGGATTCAGTTAGGAGAGATCACCCAATTACTCCCTGTATTTGCTCAGAGGTTATCTGCTAGGAATAACAGTTTCTTCAAGGGCAGCATCCTACACTTTTGAGGCTTCTTTATATTTCTTGCATTTCATTCTAGGTTTCATTTATTTGAACTTTAAACAGAAGAAGAAACTTTTTAGCAAATTTGTACCAGGGTACACATTTGAATGTCAAATGCTTTATTCTTGCAGTTGAATTATACCTCTCATTTTGAGCCTGTGAGATTGAACAGAAATCTGGCAGAAATAAACTCTATGTATGTAGGTTTGGTCCCAGTCATTCACTCTTGGCACCATTAAAATGGACATTGGGAAAATTATAGCACTGTGACAAAGTGTAAGCCCATGCATGTTAATGTCAAATTGTCTGTGGCCAAATCCTGACTCCTGCACTTATTACCTAATTAGACTGACAAAGGTTACTTAATTTCTCTAAACTTCTATGCCCACATCTGTAAGCACAGGTAATAACTACAACTATCTCATCAAATTGCTAGGCCCAGAGGAAGCACTCTGTGATAACTATTATTATTCATTATACTTGCTAATGTCAGTTACAATAAATGCCCATAATATCTGTGGTTTTCTTTATGATGAATATGAATTGTTTTTTAGATTTTTAGAAGGTAAGGAAGTAAGGAAGAGCCAAAGAAGCTTGGGATTGACTTTAAGATCAGTGCCTTTAGGAGAAGAAACACTATATATTGGTAAGCTTAAAAGCCTGGGTTCAAATCACAGCTGTGTCATTTATTGGCTCTTATTGGCACTTGAATGAGCTACTTAACTTCTCTGTGTCTGTTTCCTCATTCAGAAGTGAAAGATAATTATTGTTTCAACCTCATATAGTTGTTATGAGAGTTTAACTCTTTGTTCTTAAGTAGTGCATGGCAGGGCTGGTTTGGTTGATGGAACTGTGCGACTGCGTAAGTCACCGTGCTGAGAACAAACTCATGTTTGGTTTAATGTTCTGCTTTTGCTGTCTTAAAATTCTCTTTTTAAAACTTAAAAAAAAATTTAAACATTTATTTATTTTTGAGAGAGAGAGAGAGAGAGCGGGGCGGAGGGTAGGGGCAGAGAGAGGGAGACAGGATCTGAAGCAGGCTCCATGCTTTGAGTGCAGAGCCTGATGTGGGGCTCAAACCTACAACCTTGATATCATGACCGGAGCTGAAATCAAGAGTTGGTCCTTAACTGACTGAGCCACCTAGGCACAACCTCTGTCTTAAATTCCTTAATTTCTTATTATTCCTAATAATTTTTTTTTAAATTTTTTTAACATTTATTTATTTTTGAGACAGAGAGAGACAGAGCATGAGCAGGGGAGGAGCAGAGAGAGAGGGAGACACAGAATCTGAAACAGGCTCCAGGCTCTGAGCTGTCAGCACAGAGCCCGACCGGGGCTCGAACTCACGGACCGTGAGATCATGACCTGAGCCGAAGTCGGACGCTTAACCGACCAAGCCACCCAGGCGCCCCATTATTCCTAATAATTTTAAGAATGCATGTGCATAGGCAGGATATGTGTAATAGGCAGGACTACTCTGTTCTGTACTGTGACCTTCACACATAACATTTGCGATGCCCTGTGAGCATAGAATTCTAGTGGGCCCAGTGTGTGGGGATGCAGTGAGACTCAAAGCAAGTACAAGGTAGTGTCTAACGTATATGACTGGACAAGAGAGGGTGCTGACAGCCCCAAGAGACCACAGTTTCTGTTGAAATCAAGACTTTGTTCAAAGACAGAAAGAAGGCAATGGCATTCAAAGAAACTTAGTGACCCAAAACCCTATGATATTCTTTCTTACTCATGTTACTTCCTCGTATTAGGTAACCACTGATGCTAAAAATGACATAGAAGGAAAGGGAAATAACTCGTAGTTCTTTTTCCTGTTAGTATGTCCTTATTCATTACTAAGCTGAGGGTACAGAGTGTTGGCAGAATATGCATGTATCAAGATGTGATATAAAAACAGTTGAATTATTTTTTGTGCAGTGTTTCCTGTGTCCTAGCAAGAAGGAAATACATATGCACAGTGACCTGTGTAATGTGAAATGTGAACTGTGTAATTTTGATTATTGTGTCTATGAGATGAGAAGCTCTTATGTATTTATTTAAAGCTGGCATTGCACAATATTAAGACAGACAATAAAATTCAGGCTACATTTTTTTAAAATTAATTTTCTTTACTTGGCGTGACATTAACAAGTGAAAAACACCATGACAAGTGAGGAGAGGCACCATGAAAGAAAAGAAAATGCTTTATATTTTAATATATTTTACAGTACTTTTTTCCTTGATTTTTGAACAAAGGTTTCTACATTTTAATTCTGCACAGATCCTTATAAATTATGTAGTTGGGGCTGTTGCCTGGGGTGTCATAAGTACTATATATTTATATCTATATGTGTGTATTATATCTATATACATCTCACAAAAGATTTAGTGTTGGTTCTAGACTTTTGTACTGAAATGTTGTATTCTTAAATGGAAAATCCAAAATTTCTATCCATGAAGAAAATTACTTAAACAGGGAAAGATGGTGTACTCAGTATCTGAGCCTATTCAATGAGTTTTACATTCTTCATGGGGTTGATACAGCCATTACTCCTCGAATGGAAGTTTTTCTATTCTGTGGCTGGTCCCAAGTATCCAGATTAGTCAAGGTCCATAGGACACAATTTGTTTCTTTCTCCATCTCTTGGGCACTTTTTAGTGATCCTTAAAAGAACCTTACAGCTTTCTAAACACTTTCAAATACATTATTTCACCTAAACCCCACAACCTTTTTGAATTAGGCAGTGGAGAAGTTAAAAAATAATGTGTTTGGTTACCAACAGCCCCTGGAGGGGCATCACCTGCTGAGCTCATCAAAACCCAAAGTCTGACCCCTCAGTCTTACAGATTCAGAAAACAGACAGTGTCAGTTTCTCAAAGCTTTATTGGACTTAGGCATGCTGATTCACATCAACTAAATCCACAGGAGAATAAGGTATAGAATACAGAATGCCGATGCTGTAATTTGTAGAGAGAAATGTAACTTTCCAGCACACCAGAACATTCTCTCCCTGTAGAAAATCATCCTGGGAGGCGAGATTATCAGAAGGTAGCTTGTGAGCATGGAATCAGAACAAGGAGAGTTGGCTGGATAACTCATATGTTTAACGGTATCAGACTCCAATGGTCTGATAGATCTGTCTTGACAATAAGGAGAATTGGGCACGTTTGCATCATTTTATCTTCCTAGGACATTTTGTTCCCCAGTCAGTGCTAGAGGCGTACTGATAATTCATGCCTTCCTTTCTGTCATGCTCCTTGCTGACTGATTCGTTTTCTGATGGACTCATTCTTTCTTGAGATATGTGATTTTTTATCAATATAGTAACAGCCAGATCTTTTCCTTTCTTGCTTCCAGCATAGGGAATACTTTTTCTTCCTTAAGGCACTTTTCATATAAAAGGGATTGCATATAACTGGTGCCAGTCTTAAGGTTTAACTCTTAGATTTTAGGATTGTATTGTTCTCACCCCTGCCTTCAGACAATACTGTCTTCATTTTTACAAAACTGAAAACAGTCTCAGGGAATTTTAATAATGGTCTGTGGAAGGAATCCACTTATTTACTTCTCTTCAGGGCTTGTTTGTCTGGATACAAGTATAATCTTCTTCCTGTTATATTATACTATACTACATCTGCCTTCTTGAAATTTAAACACTTTTTCTTAATGTTTATTTATTTTGAGAGAGAGAGAGAGAGAGAGTGAGAGTGAGTGGGTGAGGGACAGGAGAGAGAGAGGAAGAGAGAGAGGGAATCCCAAGCAGGCTCTGCAGCTGTCAGTGTAGAGTCCGATGGGGGGCTCCAACTCATGAACCATGAGATCATGACCTGTGCCAAAACCGAGTTGGAAGCTTAACCGACTGAGCCACCCAGGTGCCCCCAAATTTGAACACTTTATAATTTTAAGGCAACGTCAAATCAATTTCCTACCAAACTCCTTCACTTAACCTACAGGATAGTACAACTCTGCCTCTTGGCTTTCTTTCTGACTTCCTTTCCTCTTTTTCTTCCACCCACTCCCCTTCAGCCACATTCACATGTTCTGGCCTCAGGGATTTTACATGTGCTTTTCCCTCTGCCTGGAATGCTCTTCCTTCAGGTATGTCCTTTGTCTGCTCCTTCACTTCATTCAGAATTGCACTCAAATTCAAGTCCCTATCAAATGACACCATTATCACCACCTGTGCCAGTTTCACACTTTACTTTTCCCAAGGATGCTAAACACTAAATCATGCTATCACACTTAAGTGTTATGTAGCTATTTTTTATTTAACTCGTCTGACTTCCCTACTGGAATATAAGGTTCAAAGGAGCTTTCTTTGTTTTATTCACTATGAAACCCCAGACTTTTGAATAATCTCTACCACTTTGAACTATTATGGAATGAAAAAGTGCATGTGGGGGCACTTAGCATCAATCCTGGTCTCTACCAAGTGGGTGATAAATGTTACTTTGTTGTCTCACATCCATGAACTCATTGGTTCATTCACTGAGCATCTTTCTTTTGAGTGGTTACTCTGTGCACAGAGTAAGGATTCATCAAATATATGTTGAGTGAGGAGATGGAAAAATGAGTAATGAACTGCTATGGATGTTGAAAGGAGGAAAAAGTCACTTCCAATTGTCAGATATCAGGAGAGGATTCATGGAGAAGGTAGCATTTAAACCAGGTCTTAAAGGATAAGTTTGATTTATTTCTGTGAGCATGGTGATGAAAGGCACTCAATACACATTTACCATATGTTCCATAGCACTCTATACTCTGCAGGTTTTTTTGTTTTTTAAGTTTATTTATTTACTTTGAGAGAGACAGATAGCGAGCGTGAGCAGGGGAGAGACAGAGACAGGGGGAGAGAGAGAATCCCAAACAGGCTCCACACTCTCAGCATGGAATCTGCTGCGGGGCTCCATCCCACAAACCATGAGATTATGACCTGAGCAGAAATCAAGAGTTGGATGCTCAACCAGCTGAGTCACTCAGGTGTCCCTCTACTCTAGAGTTTTAACATCTTAGAACGTAAGCTCCGTGAAAACAGAGTCTATCTAGTTCATCCTGATATACATAGTATAGTATCTTGATATATCTAGTGTATCTTGAGATATATATATACATATATAATATGTATAGTTAATATTTGGGTTGCCTATGAGATTTAAATATCATTTGTCAATTTAAAAGTCAATTTTTTTCTATAGGGGAAAGTTGGAGTGATTAATATATACAGTTTAGAATGAAACTAAAATTATGAAGTTTTATTATTGAATGTTGTTTGTACACTTAATTCATATTCTTTTTTCTTCAAATTAGAGTATCAAAAAAAATCATTGGTCAAAAAGGCTCAGAAAGTTTGAATAGTTTCCCTTAATGATATGACAAGAACTTATTTGTCTTGTGAGGTTTTCAGTAGTTAAGTTCTGAACCATTGTAGTACCTGAGAATAATTAATAATCATATATATTTATGACAGGCAATTCTCTCTTGGGAATACCTCATATGGTATGTTCCTCCACAATGGACACTGACATTTCTTATATCTCCATTAACCATAGGTAAAACACAGCATATAAGCATTTGTTTAATGGCCAAGCCACTCAGCTAGTATATGACTGTAGAGAAACTCATAGTCAGATATTATGAGTCTAAATATGATTCTTATTTGGTCTCAGCACAGCAACCATAGCAAGGAAAGAAGGGTCTAGTTTTTCCTTGGGAGTTTTTTTCCCCCCCCCTTTTTTTTTCCTTTTTTAACCCTGCCTGGGCATGGCGTTATCAAAGGACAAATTTACAACCCCTTACCTTGGGGATGAGTAACTGTGATGGCCATTTCAGCACAGCTGCAAGGAGAGACTTGCCAATTCCAAACACTTCTTTACCAATTTACCTGTCAGAGCATGAAGTGCAATGGATGCCTGACTATTTTTCAGGTAATAATTCCCTTTTACATTCTGCACTTTCAAAACAACATATGGCAATACTTGGTTTTACAACCATTTACAGCTAGCATGAAATGTTTATTAATCATGCCTAATAAATTACAATTTTCCAAACCTAGTTGGGTCAGAAACCTTGGTATGGTACACAGCTCAACCAGCGCTGTTGTATTAGATAGAAAGGTGTAGCAATAGAGGGATTGGATATCACAACATTCTATTTTCTTTCTTTCAAGCTAGTGCTACTTATCAAAATATTATAAAACACATGAGATTTTACTGGGCTTTTTAAAGATTGTAATTCCTTGAAGTTCCAACCTGAAGTAGGTTATCTTTTGTAGGGTAATGGTGTGCACACAGTTCATTTGAGTTTTGGATAGAGTGCTGAAAGTAAGGGGAGGTCAGTAAATTAGGGAAATTCTGTATGAACTTTAAAAATCAGTAAAAGGGGGCACAAAAGAGGGCCAGTGTTGGGTTAGATGATACCATCAGAGCCTGAGAAACAAAGAAAAGGGTGTCAGGTGTTCTCAATGGCCAGTCTTGACTATTTTGTATGGCAACCCTTTGAATATACACAGTTTTGCCTTTTGGATGTTTCCTCTTAGTTTTGATATTTACAGATTAAGGAAGATGAAAGGTACCATGAAACCATATTACCCTACACCTGCTTCTAGTTCATCTAGTTATTCAACAAACATTTTTTATGCATTTATTCATACCATGTACTGTAGATGTGGTTTGGGGGAAATGAAACAGTCATGATTTTTCAATGAACTTTCTATATATGAGTCCTGAACTGGTAACTCTCTATGGTGGTAATTTTATGTGTCAAACTGGCTAGGCCACAATACCCAAATATTTGGCCAAACACTGGTCTGAATTTTCCTGTGAAGGTTTTAAAGATGAGATTAACATTTAAATTAGTGGACTTTGAGTAAAGCTGTTTACCCTCTGGAATGTGGGTGGGCCTTATCCTGTGAGCTGAAGGCCTTAATAGGGAACAGTTGACCTTCCAGAAGAGGAAGGAATTCTGACAGCAAGCTGCCTTTGATCTTGAACTGCAAATCTTCATTGGGTTTCCAGCTTGCTGGCTTAGTCTTCAGATTTTGGACTTGCCAGCCTCCACAATCATGTAAGCCCTTTCCTTAAAAGAAATTGCTCTATGTATGTATACACACACACACACACACACACACACACACACGTACATGTATTTAAATATACGTATAGATAAATATATATATATACATCCTGTTGGTCTGTTTCTCTGGAGATCCTTAATTTACTCTCTATGGGATAGGTTGTAAATATCACTAACAAAGTGATAGCTTGTTTTAATCACTTTTAGACAACTTTAATCTTGATTTTAGATAATGCTTTACAAAGTTATTACAATTTATGATTTTCAAAGGAATTTCACATGAATTTTCCTGTTTGCAGTTTATAAAAGTTTTGACAAAAAGATTAGGACAGAATACAATTAACCCCACTTTACTGATTTGAAAAGTACTGTCCGGAGAGTTTATTACTGATTAAAAATCAGCTGTGAAGTGATAACACTTACTTTATTTATTTTTTTAAGTTTATTTATTTATTTTGAGAGAGAGAGAGAAAGACAGAGTGTAAGGAAGGGGCATAGAAAGGGAGAGAGAATCCCAAGCAGTCTCTATGCTCTCAGCACAGAAGTCAAGAGTCAGACATTTAACCAACTGAGACACCCAGGTGCCCCAATAACACTTGCTTTAGTACTCAGATTTCCTTTTTCGCAGTGTAGTAATCTTTTCATGACAGGTTGCTGCATCTTTGAGTATATGAGAATGTTAAGTCATGGCAGAAGCAATGTATATATTAAGCAGTGTTATATCAGAATAATGCATACTGGAAAAAATGTATAGACTTTGGAAGAAAAAAAAACATTAAAAACTACAAATTATATAGGTGAATGTCAGTCCAAGCTCAGAGAACAGTCTACTTCTATTGCCCCCAATGGGACAGCCCTGGATACTTTCTTGTATTGGTTTGGGCAGGAGTGGATGGTTTTTGTTTTTGTTTTTTTTCCCCTGCACTTGAGCTTTATGCTCTCTGTTAGAAACAGAGAATAAAACATAGCACTATTTTAAAATCTTGGAAATCAGGAAAAATAAGCATTACTTTGTTAGATATATTTAGAATACCAGGCCCTTTTATTGGCCACATAGCTCAGCCAGGTGTTGATCTTTAACATCAGAGACTAGCACTTTGGGTACACTTCTTTTAAGGCAGCCGTCCTTGAAAAAGTCACAGACTTAATCTTGGCTTGGTGAAAATTTGACACGAGAAAATAAAATAAGAAAGGCAGAAATCATTTAAACACCATAGATTGTTTTATCAGAAGCTAATTTCCACTAAAGTTGCTTCCAGTTCCTATTGCCTTCTCTTGTGGTGCTTTTTAAAAACGCCTTCCACTACAACCCTAAACTTGGCTTTGACTATAGGTGGAATACTAGGGATTTAATGTGTGTTTGGAAGTCTGCCTCTTACCTGTTCAGTAATAGCATTGATTAGTGTATAGAAGCAAAAATGTATGTGGAATATTAGGCTCACCACTGGAGGTTTTAAAACACTCATTGTCAGGGCGCCTTGGTGGCTCAGTTGGTTAAGTGTCCGACTCCTGATTTCAGCTTAGGCCATAAACTCACGGTTTGTGGGTTCGAGCCCTGCGTCTGGCTTGGTGCTGACAACTCAAAGCCTGCTTGAGATTCTCTCTCTTTCTCTCTCTCTCTCTCAAAAATAAACTTAAAGAAAATTATTGTCAGTTATGTCTCAATTTTTAAAACTGAAAAAAATCCAACTTATTTTGGATTGATTGATTGACAAATTGAGGGATTATAAAGTAGCTAACATTTGGCATTGACAAAGGAAGTGAGTTGATTCATACTGTGCTGGTGGTTAGCAGCTGTCAATAACTGGACCTGTTTCATCTCTGCTTCACCACATCCTGGCCTGGAGAGGATGCTGGGCACAGAGAAGGTGTTCACTAAGTGATTGCTGCACGTGTAAATGGATATTAATGTCCGTGCGCCTCCTGGAGCACACCCTTCATTTCACACACAGGATAAACTGGGTAGTAGGAACATTGAAAGTTAGCCTTAGTAAGTCAAAATGGCTCCTGCTTGACGTCCCAGAAGCAGTGGCAGCACCTGAAATACCTTCCTGTGGGAATGTCTTTCATCTGCAAAACTGACGGGAATTCTTGGGTTAGGGACTGTTCAAATTCCATGGTTGTTTGTTAGCAGCCTTCTAGTCCATCTATAAATAAAATTTTCCAAATGCATTAGCATAATTAGACCTCTTTTTATGGCCCAGGGAAAGTAGGCCATTTCTCTCCCTTTGTGATGCTGATCAGCCTCCCACTCAGCTATTGCAGCTGTATTGTGAGGGTACCTCAAAATGGATTCTATTTGAACACAACCTGTCACAGGCCATTGTGGCAGGGTTACTAGGTGACAAGTGAATTCCCCTGTGCAGGAGGACAGTTGCTGTAGTGAGAAGCATGTGGCACAGGGAGTCAGGAGACCTAGATTCTACTCCACGAAACTGCCTGGGGTTTGCAGTGTGGCTTGTTTCTCCAACCTTAATTTCCTTTTCTATAATTGAAGAGGTTGCTTGAAGTACTCTTAAGAGTTACCTCCAACTAAATGGCCTCATGGTCTGTTAAAGGATTTCCTAGACGAGTGTTAACTGCAGGTTAAGGAGGTCTTGAAATCGAGTTTAGAGATTTACATTTTGGAGCCAACCAAACCTTATAGGCACTGTCTCCACTACGTACACTTGTACGTTTTGGTATTTTGCAAACTCATCTGTAATATTGGCAAAATAATAGTTCCTTCCTCGTAATGTTATTATAAGGATTAAATTATAGGTTACATTTGAAATGGTTAGCAAATAGCCAGGATCAGGGTAACAGTGAATTGCTATTGCTTATTAGGAGAGAGGGAAATAAAAAGAGAAGAGAGAAATTATTATCAAACATTCAAAATCAATTGACACTTTGACCTTCGGTGAGAAGTGAAATGCGATGAAAAAGAATTGGGTCAAGCCTTTTATTGCAGGTGAGTATCATTGGCCTCCCTACAAAGTGTGAATGTGGAAATGTCACTTTTCTATTTCTAAGTGTACAGAATCTTTGGAGGTGATGTTTCGTTGGCTCAAGGAACACATTCTTTGCTTGGGGGTGCCAGGGAAGGCTTGAATATGTAAACACTTCTTTAAACTTAAAAAGCTCATAAATCCACATAATTATTTTATTTTATTTTTTTAAAAAAATTAATGTTTATTTATTTTTGAGAGAGACTTAGAGATGGAGCACAAGGTGGGGGGGGGGGGGGCAGAGAGAAATAGAGACACAGAATCCGAAGCAGGTTCCAGACTCCCAGCTGTCAGCACAGAGCCTGACACGGGGCTTGAACTCCCAAACTGAGAGATCATGACCTGAGCCAAAGTCGGATGCCTTAACCAACTGAGTCACCGAGGCACCTCTCCACATAATTATTTTAGAGGGAGAATTATCTACATGTGTGTGTAAATGTGTGTGTTTGTCAGTTATTATTTTAAACACTTTTTCCCCCCCAGAGGTTGCATATTCTCAAGTTTGAAAAAGCAAGAGAAATGAAATAATATTTTTTTCTCCCCTGACCTCATTCCCCCCCTTTTTTTTACAATTTTGTTAAACTTCTCTCATAACATTTAGCTATTTTTATTAGCTTCTTGTGTATTTTATCATGGTTTCTTTATCCCTACTTAACTCTTCCCTTTTGTTTTCATAAAAGATAGCATATTCTGTGCCTTTCAGTACCTTGCTTTTTGACTTAATTTTGTATCCTGTCTTTCCATAAAAGTGGAGCAGATTGTATTTTCCAAAATTGGCATAGTGAGAGCTTCCCATCCTGCCTATTCTTTTTCCGATATGACTTTGACATTCCTCCTATCAAGACAGGAGTAAATCTGAATGGGCTTGTGACCATGAAGGAAATGACACTGTGTGACAAAGCTAGGACAAAGAAAGCAATACAGCCTCCTCCTGGCTTTCTTTTTAGGATGCTCCTCTTGAAAGCCCGCCACCATGCTGTAAGGAGCTTAAGAAATCACATGGAGAGGCCATGGGTAGGTATTATAGCTTTAGCTACAGCTGAGTTCCAAAGCTGGCCGTAGGCACCATTGTTAAAAGTGAGCAGACCCACCCAGTAGTTCAGCCTCCAGCAGTGGAGTCAGCTCCTAGCCTTCACGCCTTCCCAGTTGAAGGCCATCATACCTGGTGGAAAAGAGATAAGGTGTTCCTACTGTGCCCTTTCTGAGTTATTGACTCAGATAATCCGTGAGCATAATAAAATGGTTGTTGTTTTACACCACAGAATTTGGTATGGTTTGTTATGTGGCGGTAGTAACTAGAACAGAGCTTCTGCATCTTTTTTTTTTCTTTTGCAGCTTTATAGTATTCTATTATAGAGCTATACCATATTTGACTATGTCCCAGTAGACAGTGACTTGAGTAGATACAATTTTTGGCTTTCCCTCTAATAAATAACTTTGTAAATATATCATTTTAAAAATGATGCAAGTGTATTTATGGATAAATTTCCTGAAGTGGAATTTCTGGAGCGAGGGTAAATGAATTTGTAAGTTTGATTGACATTTTGAATTGGCTTCTATAGGGGCTGTATCACTTTATATCCTACCTGAAGTGTCTAAAAGGGTTTGTCTCAATACAGTCTTGCTGTTGAGAAAACTTTCAGTTTTTCTGCTATTCTAATAAGTAAAAACTGGTGTCTCGCAATTATAATTTGCATTTCTTTTATCATGTGTATATTTGAGCAACTTTTTTTGTATGAATATCCTTTCATGTAAACTATCTCTTGAGACCTTCTTTCAATTTCTAGGTGCTTATATAATATTTAGGAAATTAGTCCTGTATCTACAAAATGATTTACAGATATTTCTCTTGTTATTTTTTGACTTTCCTTATACTGTTTTGTGTGATGTTGAAGATTTTTCTTTTTAAGTAGTTTAAGTTAACAATCTTTTCTTATGTGGCTTCTGGATTTTGAGTCTTTTTTTTTTTTTAATTTTTTTTTTCAACGTTTATTTATTTTTGGGACAGAGAGAGACAGAGCATGAACGGGGGAGGGGCAGAGAGAGAGAGGGAGACACAGAATCAGAAACAGGCTCCAGGCTCTGAGCCATCAGCCCAGAGCCTGACGCGGGGCTCGAACTCCCGGACCGCGAGATCGTGACCTGGCTGAAGTCGGACGCTTAACCGACTGCGCCACCCAGGCGCCCCTGGATTTTGAGTCTTAATTAAAATGACCTCTTTCCAATATAATCGAGTATTTCTCCATTAGTATATTTAGTTATATATGTGTTCTTATATATACATGTAAGTATATATATGTAAGTATATATACATGTAAGTATATATAAATATACCTAATAGTTTTATATATAAATGTCAGTAATATGGAAGTTTTCCAACATTACATTTCATAAATAAATGAAATATGTATCAGTTTTATATATAAATATGTCAGTTTATATATATATACATATATATACATATATATACATATATATGTACATACTAGTTTTATAATAATATACAAATTAGTAAATCAGTTATATATATTCATACAGTTACAAAATATACAATGAATGCTATTGATTACTATACATTAAATACTATTTAAGGAAATTTTGAAAAACTAAAAATGGATGTTGAGGGATGTGACATCAGTAAGAAGGCAGAATAGCGGTTTTCAGTTCTCATTCCCTCCTCCAACTTCCTCAAGAAACTTTGATTTTAACACCCATTCATATAGAAGAATATATTTGTGGGAAACTGGGAGTCCAATAGAGAGGTCTCAGCATCCCCTTAGAGCAAGATTTCTCAGAACAGATCCATTGCATTGGGTAAGAAGAACAGTTTCACTTTACTTGTATCACTCCTCTCTGCAAGAGACCCCTTTGTCCCACTGTTTCTCCCACAGGACAAAATGAGAGGTAGTGAGTACCTGGCTTCCATGCAGGGCATTGCCTGAGAGGCTCACTACTTCCTCACCCCATCCAGAACACTGAGAGCATGGGAATGGCTGAAAAGTCTACAAGGTGCCAGGAGCAGGGAAAAGGGGTTCATAGTAACCAGTGCACAGAACTCAACAAAGGCAATGCTTTCCATTAATTATCTGGCAAAATTCACCCAGAAGCCTTCTCACAAACTTGCCAGGATGCATCACCCTTTGACTTCCCCACTCCCAACCAGCCCACCCAGGTGTACTCCTAACACTCTGTGTGTCTTAGTTCTCCCCCACCCTCCCCCCAGCTCTTTGTGTGCCTCAGTGAGGGCTCTCAGGAGCCTCTGCAGGTCTTGTGTGAGCTCACACTGGCAGCCACCTCAGCTCTGCTCTTTCAGGGGAAGGTGCTTAACTTTGAATACTTCAGGCCGCTGCCCTAAGGAAAATAAACAGGAGGCTCTCAGCATCTGGCCTGGCTTCTGGGGCTTGAGAGGAAGCATGCAATCCTAAAATTTACTTTAAAAATTGAACTTGTCTCCTCTTGGCATCAGAGAGGAGAACCAGCTGGAAGCTTGGGCAGGAACTCCTAGGAGGAGAGGCAGATGTGAATGGAGTTACCAAAGGAGGGAAAGAGAGAGAGATACTTGAAATAGAGATCCCGAGGTTGCTCAGGAGAGAATTTCCTACTAACAAGCCTCTTCAAATAAGCAAAAAAACAACAAAAGAGCTTAATTTGGAAAGCCGGTTCTTAAGAGGGACATTTATACTGACAAACACCTACATTAAGAAAAAAGAAAGATCTCAAATAAGTAACTTAACTTTACAACTCAAGGAATTAGAGAAAGAACAAACTAAGCCCAATTTTAGTATATGTGCTGCCAAAGTGAACACAAGAACAAACAGCCCAAAGTGAGCAGGAGGAAGGAAATAATAAAGATTAGAGCAGAAATACATTAGAGATTAGAAAAACATAGAAAAGATAATGAAACTAAGAGCTGGTGTTTTTGAAAAGGTAAATAAACCTGACAAGCTTCTAGCTAAACTACTTAAGAGAAAAACAGAGAAGATTTACTTAAAAAATTATAGAAGGAAAATGAGACATTACAACTGATACCACAGAAACACAAAGGATCATAAAAGACTAGTATGAATAATTACACACCAATAAATAGGATAACCTAGAAAATAGATTAATTCCTAGAAACATACAACTTACTATCACTGAATTGAGAAGAAATAGAAAGTCTGATAATACCATAAAGAATAAGGAGATAAAAGCAGAATAAAAGCATCCTGACAAAGAACAGCCCAGAATCAAATGGCTTCACTGATGAATTCTACCAAGATTTAAAGAAGAATTAATACCAATCCTTTTCCAGTTCTTTCAAAAACAAATGGAAAGGAAGGGAACATTTTTAGACTCTTTTTATGAGACCAGCATTGTCTTCTTCAGCATGTCCTGATATCAAAGCAAGACAAAGACACCACAAGAAAAGAAAATTACAGGCCAATATACCTGATCAACATAATGCAAAAATCCTCAACAAAATAATACCAGACTACAAGAAACTTATAGACCAATACACCTGATAAACATAGATGCCAAAATCCTCCATAAAATAGTAGCATCCTGAATTGAACAGCACATTAAAAGGATCATACACCATGATCATGCATGTGGGATTTATCCCTAGAATGCAAGAATGTTTCAAAATTAGCAGATCAATTAATGTGCTACACCACATTTACAGATTGAAGAATAAAAATCATATGATCATCTCAATAGATGCAGAGAAAACCTTTGACAAAATCAAACATATTTCCATGATAAAAATTCTCAACAAATTAGGTTTGGAAGAATGTACCTCAACATAATACAGGCTATGTATAGCAAGACCACAGCTCACCTCATACTCAATAGTGAAAAGCTATCTTCACTAAGATCAGGGATAAGACAAGGGTGTCTGCATTTACCACTTCCACACAACATCATTATGGATGTCCTAGCAAGAGCAATTAGATAAGAAAAAGAAATAGAAGGCAACCAAATATGAAAAGAGGAAGTAAAATTTCTCTGTGGATGATATAATCTTATATAGAGAAAACCCTAAAGATGTCACAAAAAACTGTTAGAACTAGTGAGCTAATTCAGTAAAGTTGCTACTAGTTGTTCTGCAATGGTATTCAGAAGCCCTGGGCTCTGGTTCCAGCTTTGGCATCACTAACATAACATAACCTGAGTGTCAATATTCTCATCTGTTATATATATACACATATATATATGTACATATATGTGTATATACACATATATATGTACACACATACATATACATATGTATGTATATATAGAAAGGAAGAGGGAATTTTATTATATACATTTTTATTTTTATTATATATTTATACATTATAATATATTTATATATTATATATTTTATTATATATTATAGAGATAGATATATAATTTTATTTTTAATTACAGTTGACACAATGTTACATTAGTTTCAAGTGCACAAGCAATGATTTGACAAGTCTATATGTTATGCTCACCTCAAGTGCAGCTGCTGTCTGTCACCACACAGCAGTACCAATGACTATATTCCCTGTGTTGTACCTTTTATCCTAGCGACTTATTCATTCAATCACTGGTAGCCTGTATCTCAAAGTGGAGATAATATTGACTACCTTATACGGATGCTGTGAGAAGTAAATAGTGGGTGATATGTGTGCATAATAGATGGTAATAAATGTAGTTTTTATTCTCACTTTAGAGATTTGTTGATTCTCTGCTACAAGAACACTAAATCAATAGAAAGACATGTTCTGAAGAAAATCTGGAAGGAGGGGCGCCTGGGTGGCGCAGTCGGTTAAGCGTCCGACTTCAGCCAGGTCACGATCTCGCGGTCCGTGAGTTCGAGCCCCGCGTCGGGCTCTGGGCTGATGGCTCAGAGCCTGGAGCCTGTTTCCGATTCTGTGTCTCCCTCTCTCTCTGCCCCTCCCCCGTTCATGCTCTGTCTCTCTCTGTCCCAAAAATAAATAAACGCTGAAAAAAAAAATTTTAAAAAAATAAAAAAATAAAAAAAAAAAAGAAAATCTGGAAGGAGAGTTAAGGCTTCTGCCACTTGGCTACAGACCCTTGGTTCCAAGGATAGTAGCGTTCAGGCAGATTATGTTTCTTGATATTCATTAGGTTTTATAATCTTCATGATTTATTAAATTATTAAAATTATATTTTTGGTAATAACCAATTACCTAGTTATGGAATTGCCTATATGGGAGGAAATGAACAGTTGTGTGCATAACTTATACCTTGGGACTACTGTTATAACCTAAGGCTGAAGTTACCTAGGGTATGTGTATACTTATACACGTATTGTTTCACCTTATGAAAGGTCATTTTATTCAATTGTCTCCTGTTTTGTTATTGTTGCATTCATTTCTCATTTCTTGGAAGACTAAGGGAACCAGAAAATGTTGGCCAGTCTCCTACTTAAATCCCCTATTACCCTCCACTAAACTGGTACAGGGTTTATTTGTGCTTAGTTATCTTTTTATTCAGTAATCTGTAGTTGTTGCGATACTTGATGCATGACTATATGGGTCTGTGAGAACATATTCTTGGCTGGGGAAATGATTGCATGGTCCATTTTACACTTGACCTCTCACAGAAGTAAGTACACTTGTCCAAAAGAGGGAGGAAGAAGGGGAAAGAGGAACGAATCAGAGACCTTGAAGGGTACTTGGCTTTTAAGGAAGCACTAGACAGGCTGGCTGCTTTATCAGAGCCTCAGGTTGGGGCCTGAGAGCCATAAATGAGTTCCACACACTTCAAAGGACTTGGCCTGGACTGGGAATATGTTAATATGATAGAGGATTCTTCCTGATCCTACCTTTTCCTCCCTCAAATATTCTCCCTCTTCAAACACCTAGGTTTTGAACTAGATTTCTGTGTTTGCATGTGCAATAGTATTTCTGAAACCTTTGCCATTTTTCACTCCTAGGACCAGGAAACTGTAAGTAAGTATTTTAAAAGAGTGTGATAATTCATAAAGCAACTTAATGTTTTTCTCCTTTCTAACTCCAAACTCCCTCGAGGGCCTAGTTCTTTCCTGACATTGAATGAAATGTGGGAAGTTTCCATAGTTTTTCTAGTTTCCCCATATAGTAGATTTGAAAGAAAAAAAAAAGCTCAGGTCATAGGCAGTCATAAGAACAGTAATTAAAATGTAAACTCCAGGGATAATGAAAATTCCTTACCTAAATCCGAGTCCACATACCTCCCTTCCCTCAGCTGGGGACCTGCCGTGGTGGATGGTAGGTTATTTCCTTCTCTTATCCCATGTGTTGTATTTCTCCTCATCTGTTCCTTCTCACTTGGCAGCCCCTGGCTCCAACAAGGTTAGGAGGAGGGCGTGGAGGAGTGCTAGGTGTTAGAAAAAATTTCTGTTGACTTATATTCTTTTGAATGGGCATGTTACCCTTTCTGGATAGTTGCTCACAGCTGATGGTCTCTCGTGGGATGCTTTCATGTTTATAGAAAACACCACTTCCCCCACAAGGACCCACTTCTTAGGAGGGGGTGAGGTATCTCCTTGGCTTGGCCACTTAAGTTAAAGCTGTCATCTGGGGCAGAAACTCAAATTACCCCGGGGTTGATCCTGGTAAGTGGTTCATATTTAGACTCTAGGCTCGTACTGCTTTGCTGTTGGCCTTTGGGGCTTAACCCTGTATCAACACCCTGCTGCATGAGAATGGGGACAATGAAGGCAGGAAAGTAGCACAGTGGTTAGAAGTGCAGTCTCTGTAGTAGTTCACATTCTGGGCCCTTAACTAAATAGCTATGTTACTTGGAGCAACTTACTTAACCTCTCTGAGCCTCAGGTTTTTTTGTCTGTAAGGTGTAATGATAATACCTAATTCAGAGGCTTGTTACGAGGATGAGATGATTAAAAGTTCTGGCACACATACGCTCAGCCAACATGCATTACATCTCACAGATGATTTCTCAGCAATGATGTCCAGGATTTACCCTGTGCTATGAGAAGGAGCAGGTGGTTCAATACAAGACTCAACATTACATGCTCTGGAACAGTTATGAAACCAGTTTTTAAAAACATGCCAGCCAGCTATGTAAGAAGAACTCCTTAAATGAGGGCAATGTTTCCAGTTTCTGAACTGTCTTCCTATATAATTTCTCATCTCATCTTTGAGATACTCCTGTAAGCAGGCCAAAAAAAAAAAAAAAAGGTGTTTCATTCCTCTCTTTATAGATGAGGTGTTTGTAGCAGGGACAAAGGTCAAAATGACAGTGCTGGATTCAGAACCCAGCTCCTCGGACTTTCCAGCGCTCTTCAGACTGCCTTGACTCTCCTCTGCTGTCATCACATTGTTTGTCAAATGAGCCCAGCAGGGGATGGTCGGCATGTTATTCCCTTCCCCCCATGGCAGCAGTTTGGTGGGAGGCCTTAGAAGAGACAAAAGTTTCTTGCACAGGTTTTCATCTGTGCAGGTGGCCTCCCAAGTGAGTGGGCAGGAATGCCTCTGGTGAGGTACAGGCCTGCTCTGTCCCATTAGGGAGCTGGTCTCTCCTTTCCTTCAGAAGGCACCAGTTCTCTAAAAATCACCCCGTCGACATACCATTAACAGAGCAGAACATGTTGACATCCAGCTGTTGCTTTCATTACCAATTTGTTTTAATTGGTCTCACACTGTTTTCCTCTCACTTTTTTGTACTGTGTTGGTTTAACTCTGTCTGCAGCCAGCCTGGCTTGAGCTGTAAACCTTTTATGAGGGGAACTTGCTGATGTGTGGAAAGTCACAGGCAGCTGGCTGGGCCTGGCCGGCAAGTCTGGAACTTTCCAGCCCAGACCGTAACCATTCGGTGATTTTGTTTGCTCTTTCAACATTTCCTTTTAAAAACTGTAATGTCTAAAACTTTAGAAAAGGCGTGCTTCTCTGGGCAGATATCTAACGAAATTTATTCCTAATGCACAAATAGCATATTGTTAAACAGGATTTGGATGGAGTTTGTAATGAAGGATGTTTGGCAGTTCTTGCTTTTGGGAAAACATTTGAGTGATCATGAGTAGGAAATTTGCTGTAGTCAGTGTAATGAATTAACAACTGAGTAGTGGCCCAGGGCAGGCAGTACCCTTGGAGGAGGACAGAAGTCCAGATGGTGGGCTATGATCCAGAAGTTTGGGACATCAGTCAAGAATGCTAGGTGTTTATAAGGTGGCCAAGAGGGAGATAGCAACCCATTTGCAGAAGGCCATCTTTGGTTGTACTTGCCAGTGGTAACTGCTTGCTTGGTGTTGTGAGTGGTGGAGATGATGGTTTGCTTGATCTACAAACAATAATAAGGTAGAAGTTATTCATTTTCCACAGCTTAGCTTTGATTCTCAGTTATATTCAACCTGAGCTTTTATACAGGGGGAAAAGAAAACACACACACACACACACACACACACACACACACACACACACAGCAAAACCAGGGGACAGGGTTCTATTAGGAACCAATAATTCACTTGTGTGTTTAACCAATATTTATTGAGTAACCCAACATCTTTCAAGTACTGTTATATTTGCACCTAACAGAATAAAACCTGTTGTTTTCCCCAGAGGATTTATTTAAAACATTAAAAATTCTTACAGTAAAAGACAAATAGGTTTTATTCTGTTAGATGCAAATTAGCTATTATACTCGTGTTCACTAAATAAATACCCCTTCCAAGTTGACAAAAGCAGAACCCTTTCTTTAAAATTTTTGTTGTGAAAATTATGTGATTAGTCTATTTTGATACATATGATACAAAGAGATTGGATCCTTATGGAAGACACAAAATCTACTTATTTATTCTGCATGGGCTCCCAGTCATCTCTTCCTAGGGAGTTGTCTAGTATTTAATTCTCTCAATAATGTGTGAAAATGCATCTGGAGTATTGTCACCTAGAGGAATTCACTTAATCCGTAGTGTCCAGAGTTTTTATTGAGGGTTGATCATGTAGGCATGGAGCATTCATGTGGCTGACCTTAGTTACTTAGTTTCTAGGCCCCTCCAGAGGTTAGACTGATAACATGTGGCCCAAGACCTTGGTCACAAACCACATTGTTAGTATAGACCATCTGGCATGACACAAGGCCCTAGGTGAACAAAGATACTCTTATCTGACAGGAGATCCCAACGGCTTAAAGGTTACCTTCTAGAAGTTAGTCAAAGGCCAGACTTTTCTTTGGAATGTGCATGGTTTGAATACTCCATAGACACTGAATAATCTTTTATTATAGTCATCATTCCAGGGAAGGGACCTTGCCCATTATGTCTTATATGGTACAAGAACAATTTTGTCGGTAAGAAGATTATTGGATTATTGGTCACTGGATAATTTGGGTTAGGTGTCATTTATTTAGAGAAATTGTCAGGAGAGCCAGCTGCACCACTCATGGGGGCCATTGGAGCCTGGGCAGCTAAATCTGGGTGCAGCCCTCCCCTTCTAGAAGAGGGAAGAGCCTTTTGTCTCATCTGCCTGTAGTGTAGACAACCAAGAGTGAGCGCTGGTCGTCATCTTTCAACAAGGAATTCCTCAGAGAGAATGTTATGTCTCTAAGATTCGGGACAGTAAACAGAAGTCACCTAATTTGGGGGAAATTTAAATGTTATTTTGCCTGAATTCAAATTTGGAATATCTAAAAGGAGTTGGAAAATTAATGCTGCAATTGGCTTGACTGCTTATCTTTCTTTTTAGAAGGCAATGAAGAAACATTTCCTTTGTTACTTCCTTCCTTGGTGATTGCCTGCCTTCTTCACCAATATACTAGAGTTACAGAATGCGGTGATATGTACTTTACAGTGGGATTAAATATGGCAACATGGCTAGATCTGAACAAATCTGGAACTCGCGTTCTGTTTGTGCTATAGAGTAAGTATCCTTATGTAAGTGTTCTTTCACTTGTGATTTCTTCTACACAGTCCCTCAATCATTCTGCAGTAAAGCTCAGGCTTTTTAGCTCAAGGTTGATGGACAAAATGATGGAAGGGGGAAGGACGTGACTTGCATTCATATATATTGTGTTTCTTAAAACTGGGAAACCTCCATTGCATTATAAAGGTCTAGATGAAAATATGAGGTAATGTTCAGCTGAAACCATCAAAATTATAAGCTCTCCTAAATTAGCTTGAAAACTCATCAGTAGTATAAAAACTTTAGTTCCTCAATAGCACAGTGGATTGAGATTAGGTGATTATTCATACCTGCCCAAATGTCCCTGGGTAACAAGGATAGGTAAAACCAAGGCAATGTGACACATTTGGAAGTTGTTGAGTTGAATATGAGATGTAAGCAAAACCGTCCAAAGCTGTGATTGAATACTAGGATTAGTCCTTCAGTACATTGGGTTTTATTTTTTATTTTTCCAGGCAGGTTAAGGTTTTAGAAATGTGACCTCAGTACTAAATAAAACTCATCCTAATTAAAGAGAATGTCTAATGATAATAAAGTCTTGAGACTAATCTTTGGGCATGCTATTCCCTAAGGAGCTGAGCCACATTCAGTGAATACTCCCAAATATTTTTGAGGCTGAATTGCTCTGGGGTTCATTATCAATGGGTTTCCATCTGTTCTTTTGGAATCAATGATTTTTGTTGTTGGATTTAGACTGTCTTTGTATTCTCTTGACACTCACAGAACAAAATATGCCTGATTTAGCAATGTTGTTTGCTAGAAAAATCCAACATCAGATGAGTCATTCTGTCTGTTAACCACCTCCGTTCTTCACTTTTGTGTGCCGCATGCTTTCTCCAGTGAGGTTTCCCTCATTCGGTGTTGGGCTTGCTTTCCCCTTGAAAAGTAAAGGTTAGTTTCTGTTCTCAGTAGTTCCTCATTCTTTCTCTCTTTGTACCCACTTCCTTCTCTGGTTCTCCCCACAGCTATCCTTATCCAGTCTCTCATTTAGGACTTTTAAATCATCAAGGTGAAAAAGCAAGAATAATGAGTTTCAGAATGAAAACCTTGGATCTATTACCACTAAATTCCTTGCCAAGGATTTTCCAAGCCACTTAGGCATAACAATTGCTCGTTTTTATTACTTCGTTGTGCTACTCTACTTTTTCAATAATTTTGCATCAGGTATATACATGTGCCATATATTTTTATATCCTTTACTTTACTTTTATGATGTCAATTACTGAAAGGTCATTCAAATTTTCAGCTGAACCAACCTATCTGAAAGGTATGGACTACTAGAAGTTTGTTTAAAATTGAAAGGTTTGTTCTTTTCCTTTTTAAATGGAAGGCAAGGAATTAACTATAGTAGCCAGTTGGGGTTTTCTTTAGTTCTGGAAGTGGAGAACATATGTACGTGGTAAACTTTGAGTAGTTAGAGAGTCACATATTTGTAAGGTAAAAATATTCTGGTTGGCAGACATCTATGGTGTTCTTTATAGTCTTTATTATTGAATGTGTCTGATGTTAATTATGTTAAATGTCAGATGTTAAGTCCAGAGGATTGCCTGAATTATGGACTTGATATATTTTTACTTGATAATCAAATATAAGAAAGCTGAGTTTTACCTTCTTAAAAAGCACAGACAATTTTTTAAAAAATATTCTGAATTAGCTGGGTGGCTCCAATCTACAGCATCTGGGAGACACTACAGGTGGCCAAGTGTGGGTGAACTCTGGAGGAAGGCAAATTGTAGTCTGGTTCAAATCTCTAGTCTCTCACAACCTATCTGTAAGCTTTTTGGTTAATTTTTCAACTTTAAGACTGTTTTCTCTCATCAGTAAAATGGGGATGATAAATATATTTCAGAGAGTTCTAATGAAAATATCCATGTAGAATATTTAATACATTGCCTAGTATGTACTAAGTACCTAAAAATATAATTATTTTTTGTAAATGTTTACTTATTCAGAGAGAGAGAGAGAGAGAGAGTGAGAGAGAGAGAGAGAGAACGAGCATGGGAGGGACAGAGAGAGAGGGAGAGGGAGGGAGAGAAAGAGAATCCCAAGCAGTCTCCATACTCAGCGCAGAGCTTGATGTGGGGCTTAGTCCCATGGCTGTGAGTTCATGACCTGAGCTGAAATCAGGAGTCACACTCTTTACTGACTGAGCCACCCAGGCTCCAGTTATTTTTTTCTTGTGGGCAGAGTCAGAATTACTTCGTAGCACAACTTTCCACAGTTGAATTAATTCAAGACATTAGGGAAACATTTTGTAAGTCATTCATCACTTAGCAAAGCAGACACATGAGGGTAGTTTTTTAAGATGTTTCTGCTTATCAAGGTGCCTGGGTGGCAGAGTCGGTTAAGCATCTGACTTCTGCTCAGGTCATGATCCCAGGGTTTGTGAGTTTGAGCCCCATGTCAGGCTCTGTGCTGACAGCTCAGAGCCTGGAGTCTGCTTTGGATTCTGTATCTCCCTCTGTCTCTGCCCTTCCCTGCTCTCTCTCTCTCTCTCTCTCAAAAATAAATGTTAAAAAATTGAAAAGAAAAGATGTTTCTGCTTATCAAAAGTTATCTAGCCAGACAGTCTTTAGAGATGGTCAATTCATCTGGTAACACCTGCCTCAAACATTTTTATTCTTAAGGACTTAGTTGACACTTAAACGTGAATATGATGCAGAACTTGAAAACCTCAGTCCCTGGCTCAAAACAATTCAAAGCTCTTTTCTAGAAATAATACTGAAATACTGACTTGTTTTTATAGGTGCAAGCATTGTTCTTCTTTGACAGTTGATATAGTCTTTGTCTAGTATACCCAATGGCTGGGCTTCCTCAGAGAGTGTTTCTATTTGTATGTATGTATGTATGTATGTATGTATGTTGCATATATGTATTATCCATCCATCCAGCTATCCATCCATCCATCCATCCATCCATCCATCCACCCATACAACCGTCCTTTGAATGGGTTATACTTCCCTGTTTCTTTGTACTCTTTGTGATTTTTCTTGGTTGAAAACTAGAAAGTTAAATATGATATGTTAGTTTTAGAAATAAGGTTAGTCTTCTTCCTCAGGGTTTGCTATTTCTTGATTGTTGAAGGTTGAGATCATCTGTTTAGTTACTTTTCCAACCTAGTTTTGCAATAACTCTATTCCTTGTTGTGTGTGCTCACTGAGGTCTCTGTTCATTTAGCTCTATTTAGCTAGTATTGTGACAGAGATTTTCTCGAAATCCAGGAGCTCAAACACACACACACACACACACACCCCTATCCCAGTCTTTGCAGACTGGCTCTGTGCTGTGGCACTTCTTTAACACTTAGCCAGGTCACGTACAACTTTGTCCTAGCCTTCACTTCTTGCTTGCAGTGAGCCTAAAGATCTGCCGAAGGTGAAAGCTTAGGTCCTCCTCTGGTATTTTATGAGTGTGTATTCTGCCCCAAGCATGGGAATGGCTTCCTAAGTTCCCGAGTGTACATGGGTGGTTCTGTAAGTGCCAATTCCCCAGGGAAACATTGTCCCTAGCTTTTCCTCCCAGGCTGTAGTGCATACATATATTACATGTCTCAGCCACAGCCTTTTATCTTAGGTGGCTGTGGACTTTCCATTCAACTTACAATGTTTTAATAACTATTAACTGTTCACAGTTTATTCTGCACTACCAAGCATACATCCTTCAATTCCACAAAGAAGAAAGCAATCACACCTCGAGTTTCGTAAAATTGTCATATTTTTATATTTTTTGAGTTTTTGCTTCTTCCCCAATGAGACTTGCCCTACTAGCTGGTTTGTTTCTCAACACTATTATATTTTCCATGCTTCAGAGTCTCTGACACCCCTGAGAGACTTTCCTTCCAAGATCATTTCATGACAAGGGCCTGTCATGTTTTCTTAGATAGCCATGGGCAAAGAGCTGTGATCTTTCTGTGCCACAGTGGAAACCAGGGAATACTGCCTTACCTCTTCCACACACCCTGCCTTTGGTTAGGTACTTTCTCTTCTATTGGATTTTTATTTTCAATATCTGCTTGTTATGTAAATTTGTCGATGTGCTACACCTCACTTTTGTTTGCAAGGCACTGAAAGATTTCTTTATTTTTAAGAGGCTCACAAAAACTTGCTTTTGTTTCAAAACCGAAATTTCAAGAGTACTTAGTCAGCAAAGAACTGAGTAATCTTTAAGGTCAAGAACAACAACAACAAAAATGCAGACAATAATCAGAGATTTTACTTAGCTTAGAGCACACAGATTCCTCCATAATTTTTATCAGGTTGCAACACATTATGTTAGGAGGTGAATGCTTTAAGAGACTCCTTTAAAGGGACCCTCTTTGACAGTTACATCTCACTCTCTTCTACGTATAAGAGTTGTTTGATGGACCTGGTAAGGTGAATCTGGTATGAAGAGCTGTTTGATGAATCATACTTTTTATAGTACTTAACAGACATTCAAGTACCTTCACAGACATTATCCCATTTGATCCTCACAATGAATAGTGAGATAAGCCTTATTATCACCCTCACCAGCTTCTCCCATTTTCTTTGAATATCTTTTCAATGGAGAAACCAGTTTTCCCTCAGTAAGCATGTATACACTGACACAGATGCCTGTCCAGACCTCTCGTTTTCCTTTTTTACTGCCACCCAGTCAACTTTCCCTGATTTTCCCAGCTGGCTCTGCACAGTGAGCATTCCTCTCAAAGTCCAGTGGTTCTTAACATTGACTACATATTAAAATTACCCGAGTTCTTAAAAAAAATCACTTTGTGTCTGGGTCCCCCTTTAGACCAATTGCATCAGAATTGTAGGGCAAGATTTGGAAAGTGCCTACACAACAGTATTTTTTTTTTTAAGCTTTAAAATATTTTTTTCAAGGCTTGGGTGATTTTAATAGGCAGCAAGGTTTGAGAACCACTGCCATAGAAGCTTACAGCTGTTGTCTTCAGAGATGGAGAGCGATTTAATTTCAGTATTTTAAAAATGAAATCTTTGAGGGGTGCCTGGGTAGCTCAGTAGGTTAAGTTTCCAACTCTTGGTTTTGGCTCAGGTCATGATCTCATGGTTTCGTGGGTTCGCGGTCCCGCTCTGTGCAGAGCCTGCTTGGAATTCTCTGTCTCCCTCGCTCTCTGCTCCTCCCCCCGACCCCCTCGCACTGTCTCTGTCTCTCTCTAAAAAATGCATCTAATAGAATGAAAAGAAAATGAAACCTTTGTATACTAACCATTATCATCCTCTGTGGTTTTTCTTTTAAGGTGAGAAATTTCATAGTTCCGTTTTCTCAAATAACAATACATTTTGTTTATACTGTTTTATAATTAAAGCATTTTCATATACATTATTTCTCAATGGGACTCAATTTTAGTCATATAATTAATATCCCATTTTAGAGGAGTAGAGACCTAGGGAGGTAAGGTTTCCAGTGCAGATTAAGAAGTGTGTAAGTACTGTGGCCGGCTGTGTGTGTGTGGTGGAGGCAGACAGACAGGAAGGGAGAGCAATCCCAGTTTTTAATGTGATGAACTTTACTTCTCTTCACTATTCATGGTGTGGTCCATGGGTCCACGGGTCCTGCATGGTCACCTAGAAGCTCCTTAAAAATGCCAAATCCAGGCGCCACCCCAGATCTACTGAATGAGGGCTGCAATTTAAAAAGGTCTCCAGGGCATTCTGATTCTCATTAAGGTTTGAAACTCTCTGCTGTCTACCATGCTGCCTCTTGGAATTCTTAGTCCTCTGGTTTTGTGGTGTCTCTGTATAAATACGTTGCATATATTGATGCTGCGAGGGATAATTGTTGAGAGTTCTTGCCGATACTGTCCCTTCGGAAGTTTATTTTCCAGTCTTTTCACTGTGACTTGAGGCAATTTCTCCCTCTAGCTCTCCTACAGACCTGGAAATGCACCTCTGATCATTTTCTGCTGCTTTGAATTTTGCAGGTACAAGAGTTGTGGAGGACCCTGGGAGGGCGGATGCTGCTTTTTCACCGTCATAATTTTCCTCCCTTTTCTGAGCCAGAGGGTATAACCTAGGAAAATGCCAATCAGACTCCTATTAAAATTGAGATTCTCAGTGGATGGTGCTGAACTCTTGTTCCTTATTATCATTGCTCACAGTCCATAAGAGGACTTCAGGGATCTCACGCAGTAACATCTTTCCTAATAGGTATTCTCTCTATAAACTCAAATTGAAAAGGTTCCTAGTGATACACATTTCACTTTCCTGAGCTCTACATTTCTCTCTGCCTCCCTAATGAGTTCCAAACCTGGAGAAGTCCAAGAAGAGACAGAAAGAACTGTTGTGGATGCTGCAGTTCCAAGACTGAGGCTCTCTCTCACAGCCAATGCAGTTGAAATAAACAAACAGGTTGTTTTCTGAATGTAAGGCTGTGTTGAGGTGTTGCCGCAGCGTGGGAAGTGGGCCTGACAGCTTGTCGCATGATCCACTGTGCGCTTTCTGCAACACGCCATCCGCTCTGGGCTCAAATTGCTTTACTGCCTCTCTGTATCTGTCTTCACCCCAGGATTTCCCCAGACTCGGAGAAGTTAATGACTTTGTGTTCGTTTGGGGCAAGAAAATACACAAAGCTCCATCTATGATCCTGAAGTTAATTTGTGGCTTTCCTTTGAGGAGGGAACATGCGCATGCCAACTGTATGCTTGGTGTGTAAAGCAGACATGGTTAGGAATATAGCTAAATTCATGTAAGAAGCATATGAATGTGTAACACATATTAAAAAATGCAAACAAAACCAAACACAAACTGGCCCTCATTTGGACCCTGTAGCTCTTCTCTATAGCTCTCATGGAGCACTTCTATTTTGCCTTGTGTTACGGTACATATTTACTCTCTGTACTTGATTATAAGCTGCTTGAAGTGTCTTACTCATTGTTATATTCCCTAATGTGTCTAGCTCAGTGCTGTCCCCAGAATACAGCCCATCCCTGGAGTCAGTGCATACAGTCGAATTAAATAATGGGGGAAAGAAGAAATATGAGTTGGGGCATTTGGGTTCTGTTCCCGTTTCAGACACTGAGGAGAAAGACAACCTGACAGAGCAATAAATATCTCTGGGTTATATTTTTCATCTGTAAAATGTAGACATGGAGGGGCAGATGTTTCTAATCCTTTCTAAAGCTACAATTTTAGCATTCTGGGTCGGAGATGTATAAGACAGCCAAGTAGAAAAGCCCAGTTGGAATCTCAGGTGAGATATTATGATTAGAGATCATGTTTTGGGGAATCTTTGACATTTGGGTCTTCATTAAACCATGAGAGGGGATGTGATCTCACAGGAAGTGTGTGGAATAAGAAATGGTTTAATGTGGGACTCCTATCAAACCACTTGTAAAGGACAGACAGGTGAAGAGTCGTCTGTAGTGACTACTGGTAGGTAATGTTGATGAGTAGAAGGAAGGTCGGATGATCATAGAAGCCTTGCCTCACCTCCTATGGGAAGGCAGTTGCAGGTTTTGTGGTTGTGGTTTTGCTGCGTGGGTGTGTCTGAAGGATGGGACAACTCCATTCTACCTCCTCAGCATTGCTTGGCCCCCAGCCCCCCTTTCCTCTCTGTCCCCTCTGGGGTTGAGGAGAGCAATAAATGTGGTCTCAGAACCCCAATCTTCATTCACTTGTGTTCATTTTTATGTATTAAACTCTCACAAAGGTACCATTTTTAAAAATAGGGGCTCACTGTTAAAATCTTTCCTTTGCAAGTGGATATAGCATAGAGCCAAATGCCTTTGTGTGACATCTGAGGACCTTCATCTTTGGGCGTTTTTCACCCAGCCTTTGAAGGCTCTTGTTCTTCCAGTCCCGTTCCAAATGTCCACTTGATCCATGTCAAATGATTATCGGTTCACAAATATCCTATTCTCTTCTACCTGACTGTGCCTTTGATGATTTTGTCTCTCTACCTAGTGTGCTTTGTTCATTTTCCTTTTCTTGGAAAATGTCTATTAAGTGTTTAAAACATAGCTCAAGCATTTCCTTTTTGATTTACCCTCTTTCTAGGTCACTTTGCTGCTCTTACATTTGCCCCAGGAACACTTTGCACATGTTGCCATTGTCCTATTTATCTCCTCCCATTATTGGTTGCCTACACACAGTGGGCTGAGCCCTTGATGGCTGTATTGTGACTAGGTCAAGGGCTGAATTTGAACTGAAACTCTCAGGTAAGTGTTCACATTCATAAATCTTGTTCTATTTGAGCGACCAAGTCTGCACTAGGATATCACAGAAGCAGAGGAGGTCTGTGCAAGTGGCCAGCTGGGTGACTCAGTAAAGTTACATTTGTTCCTGATCTGTAGCAGTAATCCAAGGGTATGTGTAAGAGCTGTATCTCTGACATGTGCACCGATTTTATTTCTTCCTAAATTCTGATATTGAACATATTAACAATATCCTGGGTGATACATCACCGTTAAGACATTTTGCGGAGATACTAGGAAGATGGCGGCGTAGGAGGACGCTGGGCTCACCGCGCGTCCTGCTGATCACTTAGATTCCACCTACACCTGCCTAAATAACCCAGAAAACCGCCAGAGGATTAGCAGAACAGAGTCACCGGACCCAAGTGCAGACGAGAGGCCCACGGAAGAGGGTAGGAAGGGCGGCGAGGCGGTGCGCGCTCCACGGACTGGCGGGAGGGAGCCGGGGCGGAGGGGCGGCTCGCCGGCCAAGCAGAGCCCCCGAGTCCGGCTTGCAAAAGCGGAGGGGCCTGACGGACTGTGTTCCGACAGCAAGCGCGACTTAGCGTCTGGGAGGTCATAAGTTAACAGCTCTGCTCAGAAAGCGGGAAGGCTGGAGGACAAAGGGAGGGTGAGCTGCGGAGCCCCCGGACGACAGAGCTCAGTTTGGCGGGGAACAAAGGCGCTCTCCAGCGCCATCTCCCCCGCCCATCCCCCAGCCAAAATCCCAAAGGGAACCGGCTCCGGCCAGGGAAATTGCTCGCTCCGCGCGAACACCCAACTCTGTGCTTCTGCGGAGCCAAACCTCCGGCAGCGATCTGACTCCCTCCGGCTGCACAGGGCCCCTCCTGAAGTGGATCACCTAAGGAGAAGCGAGCTAAGCCTGCCCCCCCGGCCGCCGTGCACCTTGCCTTCCCACCCCAGCTAATACGCCAGATCCCCAGCATCACAAGCCTGGCAGTGTGCAAGTAGCCCAGACGGGCCACGCCACCCCACAGTGAATCCCGCCCCTAGGAGAGGGGAAGAGAAGGCACACACCAGTCTGACTGTGGCCCCAGCGGTGGGCTGGGGGCAGACATCAGGTCGGACTGCGGCCCCGCCCACCAACTCCAGTTATACACCACAGCACAGGGGAAGTGCCCTGCAGGCCCTCACCACACCAGGGACTATCCAAAATGACCAAGCGGAAGAATTCCCCCCAGAAGAATCTCCAGGAAATAACAACAGCTAATGAGCTGATCAAAAAGGATTTAAATAATATAACAGAAAGTGAATTTAGAATAATAGTCATAAAATTAATCGCTGGGCTGGAAAACAGCATACAGGACAGCAGAGAATCTCTTGCTACAGACATCAGGGGACTAATGAACAGGCACGAGGAGCTGAAAAACGCTTTAAAGGAAATGGAAAACAAAATGCAAACCACCACAGCTCGGATGGAAGAGGCAGAGGAGAGAATAGGTGAACTAGAAGATAAAGTTATGGAAAAAGAGGAAGCTGAGAAAAAGAGAGATAAAAAAATCCAGGAGTATGAGGGGAAAATTAGAGAACTAAGTGATACACTAAAAAGAAATAATTTACGCATAATTGGTATCCCAGAGGAGGAAGAGAGAGGGAAAGGTGCTGAAGGGGTACTTGAAGAAATCATAGCTGAGAACTTCCCTGAACTGGGGAAGGAAAAAGGCATTGAAATCCAAGAGGCACAGAGAACTCCCTTCAGACGTAACTTGAATCGATCTTCTGCACGACATATCATAGTGAAACTGGCAAAATACAAGGATAAAGAGAAAATTCTGAAAGCAGCAAGGGGTAAACGTGCCCTCACATATAAAGGGAGACCTATAAGACTCGTGACTGATCTCTCTTTTGAAACTTGGCAGGCCAGAAAGAATTGGCACGAGATTTTCAGGGTGCTAGACAGCAAAAATATGCAGCCAAGAATCCTTTATCCAGCAAGTCTGTCATTTAGAATAGAAGGAGAGATAAAGGTCTTCCCAAACAAACAAAAACTGAAGGAATTTGTCACCACTAAACCAGCCCTACAAGAGATCCTAAGGGGGACCCTGTGAGACAAAGTACCAGAGACATCACTACAAGCATAAAACATACAGACATCACAATGACTCTAAACCCGTATCTTTCTATAATAACACTGAATGTAAATGGATTAAATGCGCCAACCAAAAGACATAGGGTATCAGAATGGATAAAAAAACAAGACCCATCTATTTGCTGTCTACAAGAGACTCATTTTAGACCCGAGGACACCTTTAGATTGAGAGTGAGGGGATGGAGAACTATTTATCATGCTACTGGAAGCCAGAAGAAAGCTGGAGTAGCCATACTTATATCAGACAAACTAGACTTTAAATTAAAGGCTGTAACAAGAGATGAAGAAGGACATTATATAATAGTTACAGGGTCTATCCATCAGGAAGAGCTAACAATTATAAATGTCTATGCGCCGAATACCGGAGCCCCCAAATATATAAAACAATTACTCATAAACATAAGCAACCTTATTGATAAGAATGTGGTAATTGCTGGGGACTTTAACACCCCACTTACAGAAATGGATAGATCATCTAGACACACGGTCAATAAAGAAACAAGGGCCCTGAATGAGACACTGGATCAGATGGACTTGACAGATATATTTAGAACTCTGCATCCCAAAGCAACAGAATATACTTTCTTCTCGAGTGCACATGGAACATTCTCCAAGATAGATCATATACTGGGTCACAAATCAGCCCTTCATAAGTTTACAAGAATTGAAATTATACCATGCATACTTTCAGACCACAATGCTATGAAGCTTGAAGTCAACCACAGGAAAAAGTCTGGAAAACCTCCAAAAGCATGGAGGTTAAAGAACACCCTACTCACGAATGAGTGGGTCAACCAGGCAATTAGAGAAGAAATCAAAAAATATATGGAAACAAACGAAAATGAAAATACAACAATCCAAACGCTTTGGGACGCAGCGAAGGCAGTCCTGAGAGGAAAATACATCGCAATCCAGGCCTATCTCAAGAAACAAGAAAAATCCCAAATACAAAATCTAACAGCACACCTAAAGGAAATAGAAGCAGAACAGCAAAGGCAGCCTAAACCCAGCAGAAGAAGAGAAATAATAAAGATCAGAGCAGAAATAAACAATATAGAATCTAAAAAAACTGTAGAGCAGATCAACGAAACCAAGAGTTGGTTTTTTGAAAAAATAAACAAAATTGACAAACCTCTAGCCAGGCTTCTCAAAAAGAAAAGGGAGATGACCCAAATAGATAAACTCATGAATGAAAATGGAATTATTACAACCAATCCCTCAGAGATACAAACAATTATCAGGGAATACTATGAAAAATTATATGCCAACAAATTGGACAACCTGGAAGAAATGGACAAATTCCTGAACACCCACACTCTTCCAAAACTCAATCAGGAGGAAATAGAAAGCTTGAACAGACCCATAACCAGCGAAGAAATTGAATCGGTTATCAAAAATCTCCCAACAAATAAGAGTCCAGGACCAGATGGCTTCCCAGGGGAGTTCTACCAGACGTTTAAAGCAGAGATAATACCTATCCTTCTCAAGCTATTCCAAGAAATAGAAAGGGAAGGAAAACTTCCAGACTCATTCTATGAAGCCAGTATTACTTTGATTCCTAAACCAGACAGAGACCCAGTAAAAAAAGAGAACTACAGGCCAATATCCCTGATGAATATGGATGCCAAAATTCTCAATAAGATACTAGCAAATCGAATTCAACAGCATATAAAAAGAATTATTCACCATGATCAAGTGGGATTCATTCCTGGGATGCAGGGCTGGTTCAACATTCGCAAATCAATCAACGTGATACATCACATTAACAAAAAAAAAGAGAAGAACCATATGATCCTGTCAATCGATGCAGAAAAGGCCTTTGATAAAATCCAGCACCCTTTCTTAATAAAAACCCTTGAGAAAGTCGGGATAGAAGGAACATACTTAAAGATCATAAAAGCCATTTATGAAAAGCCCACAGCTAACATCATCCTCAACGGGGAAAAACTGAGAGCTTTTTCCCTGAGATCAGGAACACGACAGGGATGCCCACTCTCACCGTTGTTATTTAACATAGTGCTGGAAGTTCTAGCATCAGCAATCAGACAACAAAAGGAAATCAAAGGCATCAAAATTGGCAAAGATGAAGTCAAGCTTTCGCTTTTTGCAGATGACATGATATTATACATGGAAAATCCGATAGACTCCACCAAAAGTCTGCTAGAACTGATACATGAATTCAGCAAAGTTGCAGGATACAAAATCAATGTACAGAAATCAGTTGCATTCTTATACACTAACAATGAAGCAACAGAAAGACAAATAAAGAAACTGATGCCATTCACAATTGCACCAAAAAGCATAAAATACCTAGGAATAAATCTAACCAAAGATGTAAAGGATCTGTATGCTGAAAACTATAGAAAGCTTATGAAGGTAATTGAAGAAGATTTAAAGAAATGGAAAGACATTCCCTGCTCATGGATTGGAAAAATAAATATTGTCAAAATGTCAATACTACCCAAAGCTATCTACACATTCAATGCAATCCCAATCAAAATTGCACCAGCATTCTTCTCGAAACTAGAACAAGCAATCCTAAAATTCATATGGAACCACAAAAGGCCCCGAATAGCCAAAGGAATTTTGAAGAAGAAGACCAAAGCAGGAGGCATCACAATCCCAGACTTCAGCCTCTACTACAAAGCTGTCATCATCAAGACAGCATGGTATTGGCACAAAAACAGACACACAGACCAATGGAATAGAATAGAAACCCCAGAACTAGACCCACAAACATATGGCCAACTCATCTTTGACAAAGCAGGAAAGAACATCCAATGGAAAAAAGACAGCCTCTTTAACAAATGGTGCTGGGAGAACTGGACAGCAACATGCAGAAGGTTGAAACTAGACCACTTTCTCACACCATTTACAAAAATAAACTCAAAATGGATAAAGGACCTAAATGTGAGACAGGAAACCATCAGAACCTTAGAGGAGAAAGCAGGAAAAGACCTTTCTGACCTCAGCCGTAGCAATCTGTTACTCGACACATCCCCAAAGGCAAGGGAATTAAAAGCAAAAGTGAATTACTGGGACCTTATGAAGATAAAAAGCTTCTGCACAGCAAAGGAAACAACCAACAAAACTAAAAGACAACCAACGGAATGGGAAAAGATATTTGCAAATGACATATCGGACAAAGGGCTAGTATCTAAAATCTATAAAGAGCTCACCAAACTCCACACCCGAAAAACAAATAACCCAGTGAAGAAATGGGCAGAAAACATGAATAGACACTTCTCTAAAGAAGACATCCAGATGGCCAACAGGCACATGAAAAGATGTTCAGCGTCGCTCCTTATCAGGGAAATACAAATCAAAACCACACTCAGGTATCACCTCACGCCAGTCAGAGTGGCCAAAATGAACAAATCAGGAGACTATAGATGCTGGAGAGGATGTGGAGAAACGGGAACCCTCTTGCACTGTTGGTGGGAATGCAAATTGGTGCAGCCGCTCTGGAAAACAGTGTGGAGGTTCCTCAGAAAATTAAAAATAGACCTACCCTATGACCCAGCAATAGCACTGCTAGGAATCTACCCAAGGGATACAGGAGTACTGATGCATAGGGGCACTTGTACCCCAATGTTCATAGCAGCACTCTCAACAATAGCCAAATTATGGAAAGAGCCTAAATGTCCATCAACTGATGAATGGATAAAGAAATTGTGGTTTATATACACAATGGAATACTACGTGGCAATGAGAAAAAATGAAATATGGCCTTTTGTAGCAACGTGGATGGAACTGGAGAGTGTGATGCTAAGTGAAATAAGCCATACAGAGAAAGACAGATACCATATGGTTTCACTCTTATGTGGATCCTGAGAAACTCAACAGGAACCCATGGGGGAGGGGAAGGGAGAAAAAAAAAAAGACGTTAGAGTGGGAGAGAGCCAAAGCATAAGAGACTGTTAAAAACTGAGAACAAACTGAGGGTTGATGGGGGGTGGGAGGGAGGGGCGGGTGGGTGATGGGTATTGAGGAGGGCACCTTTTGGGATGAGCACTGGGTGTTGTATGGAAACCAATTTGTCAATAAACTTCATAAAAAAAAAAAAAAAAAAAGAAATTCGTATGTTCCAGAAAAAAAAAAAAAAAAAAAAAAAAAAAGACATTTTGCAACCCAAGGAAAGGGTTGCCTTCATCCATTCCTTACTAGCAGCTCAAAAAGGTGAATAAACCTATCACATGTTTGAGTTGCTGTTAATATCATCATTAGCTAGTATATTGTATCACACATAGAAAGACTGAACACTTTAAATACATTAATTTTTCACAAAAATACATCTTCAGCAAAAGTGAATCCTTTTTAAAGAGAGCTTAACCGAGTAACTTAAGGCAATATATAAGAAAATAAAAATACCTAGGACTAAAATGATATGTTTGTACAGATTCTGTTTCATCAATTAAACCTTGCTAACTTTGTTTTTTTCCTTCAGTGACGCGGAATTATTATTTGAAGAAGCTGTCTGAAATGACTTTCTAAGCAAGTTGGTAACAAATACCTTTGGCTTCTTTTAATAACCACCTTCATTTCTCTGTCACAGCTACCACCAATAGTCTGTTTGGTCTGGTTTGCTGAATTGGTTGTCAATTAACCCAAATCAAAACTATAGTTAACATTTCTCCAACTTTTCTGTTTCTGCTGGCTTAATTTGTTGTCAAAATACCTAGGTTTCTCTAAAGCTTTGATGTTATTTTTGGTAGGCCTTAATAAGCCATACTGTAACTTCATCTAGTATGAGTGCTAGGCTTCTCCATTTCTTCTCATTCCATTGCCTTTTCAATACCTCGTTATGTCTCAGAGAGTTTGAAATCCTTGTGTCTTTTCCTTCCATCAACAGAAAGAAAAAGACTAAGAAAAATATGGCACTAGCCACGTTGTTTTGGAGTCATGCATGTACACATTCCTATCCCCAGAGTATAAATGTTCTCGTTTTCATATTTTTGTCTGAGGTATCTGTCATGTTACTTGTCACATGGCTGATGTGCTAAAATATTTGCTGCTCTAAGTCAGCTAGTGTGTTACCCTATGATATTCCTTTGCTATGCAGAAATGACATTCTCAGCTATTTGCTCCTCCAACTTTTCTTTCTTTTGACCTTATTCTTTTTGATCAATATTGTTTACTGTAATTTACATTAAATTCATTTATTCCCAAAGGATCGAATACATTTGTTTTCCGAGACATTTTTCTTACTAAAAGAATTTCAGAAGGGGAACATTCCAGCTTGATCAGATCCCAAATTCTAAATGAATTTAAGAAAATCTTAACACATATTGGGGTGCCTGGGTGGTCGGTTAACTGTCCAACTCTTGGTTTCAGCTCAGGTCACGATCTCATGGTTTGTGAGTTCGAGCTACTCATCAGGCTCCGTGCTGACAGTGCCGAGCCTGCTTGGGATACTCTCTTTCTCCCCCTCTGTCTGCCTCTCCCCTGCTTGCTCTCTCTTTCTCTGTCAAATAAATAAATTTTTAAAAAGTTTAAAAAAGAAAGAAAATCTTAACACATATTAATTTTTTAATAAGAAATGCAATGATCAGGTACTCAGATTCTCTAAAGCCCTGAAAAACTTTCTACACTTAGTCAAAGATGGAACATCTTCATATGATTTTTCTCCCGAAGGCTTTTTTGAAGAATTGAGTAAATGAGTATAGCATACATAATCTCTCTTACCTGCATTCTGTAACCAGATACAATGACTAGCTCTTAGGTAACATTTGACCTGTGACTCAGTGCAAGCACTGTCTGCCAGAAAAACTGCTTCCCAATCAGAAAATCTCCCTTCTAGCTTCTGACCAGCCAGGTTCTGCACAGTTGTTTATATTTGAATTTAGTCCCATTCTCATATAATCGGATCTTTAGGTCCATGGTACTTTTGCTTCCAAAGTGATAGTGGAGTAAAACAACAACGAAATGTTAACTTGGATCCTATCTTCCTCAGGAGACTTACTTCAATGGTTATTCCCGAAGAGAATACTCTCCTGATTTTCCCTCTAGCTCAGTGGCTACACTGCCTCCTTTTTGCATTACTAATATGGCTTTCTCACCTCAATCATTACATTTAGGAATTCCTTGACACTTGGTTCTGCACTTTAGTTTCTCTTTATTTTCCCCTAAGCAAACATATACTTTATCAGCCATCATAGGGACAGGGCTCACACATGTCTCTGTTTAGCCAAGGCCAGTACTCTGTGCTCTAGGCATATATAGGTGACAGTTTACTTGCCATTTTGGGAGGGATAGCTTAAAAGCACTTCAGACTCAACTTGGCCAAACTAAATCTGTGACTGTGCTGCACAAGACTGTTTCTATTTCTCTGTTTCCTCTTTCAGTGAAGAGTCCAGTTATCTACCTAGTAGTACAAACCAGAAGGCTAGAATGCATCCTTTTCAGCTCTTTCTTTCTTTTTCCTTATCAGATCTATCACCAAGTGTTGTCCATTAAATCTCCTAACTGGAATTTTCCACCTTCTCTATAAGTGTGAAACACGCTAGTCTGAGCTACCAGTCTCACTAAAATGTTACAAAATGCTACTGCTTTCATCCACCCACCTCTTTTCTTGCTTCCTTGTAATGCTCTCTACACGGTATAGGACATAAATCTATTACCGTGATGTAGAACAGCTATTCTCAGGTCCTTTAGGGATCTATTCAGGGGTTCCACAAGGTCAAAATTATTTTCTTAATAATACTATGGTTTGTTATACTCATTCTTTCTCAGTGGACTGGAATTTTCCATGGCAACCTGACCTATGATATTATAACAGAACAAATGCAGAAGCAGATGTGAGAATCCAGTTCTTCTATGGAGGCAAATATTAGAGGGACTTTCAAAAATATAAAACTATCACTCCTTTCTCTCTAGTTCCTTTTTGTTTTGAGATAGGTGTTTTATTTAAATAAATATCATACTATTCATGTTAATGCGTAATACATTTACTTTTGTTATTTAAAAAAAATGGCATTCATTTTTGAGAGACAGAGTGTGAGTGGGGGTGAGGCAGAGAGAGAGGGGAAACACAAAATCTGAGGCAGGCCCCAGGCTCTGAGCTATGAGCACAGAGCCCGATGCGGGGCTCGAACTCATGAGCCCTGAGATCATGACCTGAGCCGAAGTCGGACACTTAACCAACTGGGCCACCCAGGTGCCCCTGTTTTTGTTATTTTAATTAACACTAAAAATTTCTCAGATTTAATTTATAAAACAGTAACTGTTGATAGATATAATGCACAGATGAACAAAGGTTCCTTGAAGTTTTGGTTAACTTTTAAGAGAGTAAAGTGCTCTTGAGACTAACTGCTTGAGAACCACTGTCCTAGAAGGCCATCTATGGCCTGGCCACTCCCCAACTTCCCAAATCCATTTTTCTGCACAGCACACTGCTATTTTTCTGCTCCATCAACCTTGGCGCCTCTCAGTTCCTATTTCTTGCCTGTTTCCCTTCCAATACAGGCACTTTGCCAGAAACTCTCTTTCCCACCCTCTTTATCCAATAAACTTGAAGCAGTTCTTCAGATTTCATCCTCTCGACTGTCATTTCTGTAGGCAAGCCTTCTCTAATCTTGTTGACTGGGTCACATTTACTATTTTAGGATCTCACGGCATTTGTACATCTCACTCATTATGATTGTAATAGTGCATTTGTTTCTGCCATTATTTAGTTTATTTCTGAAGGCTCACTAACAAACAATACCATGAAATCAGGAGCCAAGTCTGTTTTTGTTCAGTACCAAAGGTCCAGTGCCTAGCATGGTACCTAGCGCCTAGTAGGAATGTATGGAATGAATAAAGTGGATGAGCTGTAATTATGCCACAGGGACAAAAATAGTCCTATAATACATAGTATTACAAAGACTGGGAGTAAAATACAAGACTAAAACCAAGGAATTTTCAAGTTAGGTAAGAATATCACAAGGATTTGGACAGAAAGAGAGTAGTCTAATGATCCATCTAGAAGGGAGAATAAGGTGAGAAAAGGCCCAGGGATAGACAAGTAATAACCATAAAATTATATTCATTGGGGCACTTGGTTGGCTTAGTTAGTTAAGCATCTTACTCAGGTCATGATCTTATGCTTTGTGAATTTGAGCCCCACGTTGGGCTCTGTGCTGACAGCTCAGAGCCTGGATCCTGCTCTAGATTCTGTGTCTTCATCTCTCTCTGTCCTCCCCCCTGCTCACGCTCCATTCTTCTCTCTCTCTCAAAAATGAATAAACATTTTAAAAAGAGTCTCTTATAAAATTATATTAAGAAGTAAGAACATATTGAAAGGAGTAGTAAGAGACACGATTAGGAAGATAATCAAGATCCAAATCTTTAAACCTTTGGATGTTAACTTTAGGAATTTGAGATTCAAACCATAAACAAACAATGGGGAATCCAGTAAGTGCTTTTGGAAAGGACAGGCAGGGACAGTAGTGCATTTGGGGCACATTCATCTACTAGCAAAGTGTATGATGGATTAGAACAGTGGTGGGGAAGCTAGTTGGGGAGCTACCTGGACTTCTGCATAAAATTCCTCGGAAGGACTGTGGCCGCACAAAATCTGTTTTTAGAGACCGAGCATGACTTCATGGTGTTGAGATAGAAATTTAAAAATAATAAATCTTCAAGAGAATGGGCTTTCCTTATCACAGTCTTCTAAGCTGTTTCCTAAAGCTAAACAGTGTCTTTATAATACAGAGTGAACACAGAGTTCGTATGTCACTCTCTAGTCCTGTGGTTCTGGAAACATGCACTTCTGTTGCAGTGGGTATTGGACATGTTTCCTCCCTTGCATGAGCTGTAACTGTACACCCAGTCATGTGATGTTTCATACCTTTATGGTGCATTCACCAACAACCATGCTGTAAGTGTCTTCACTCCAGATTGGATTTTTATGTACTTGGAATCATGTCGGAATCAAAACTCCAATAACCTGAACTGAAATGAGAGACTTTTTTTTTTTCATTTTCTCTTAAACCAGTTTATAGTCAGTTTGCCTCAAGGAATCACAATATCAGTGAACTCTATAAATGGTTGTTGTACAGATAGAGTATGTGCACTGAGTCTGTTTTTGAAGTTGAACAAATGAGAGCATGTTGCTTTATGCCCTAGAACTTTGTTAATAGCTTCCCATGTGGGTTTTCCCAGAGCCTCAAGTGGCTCCACAAATGGGGACTCTGAGAAGAAAAACCTTTAACATTATGGGGAATACCCCCACCCCCCGCCCCATACTAAAAATGTAAAAACCTTATAATTTATCATCTTTTTAAGGTGTTGGAATACATTTGACCCATCCAGTCTGTGAGGACTACAATTTATTTATTGCTTACTCTGGGCTAGTACTACATGGGGTCCTTTGAATATATTCTCCAATTTAATCCCCATAAAATCCTAGATAGCAGTAGTCTTATTTTTATTTGCATTGAAGGAATGATGATTCTGAGAGTTAGAAAGTTTAATTAACTTCTCCAAGTTCATATAGGTAGTAAGTGTTGGAACTACGCTTTTATGACCTATTCATTCACTCCAAAAAAGACTTTGGGGAATCACTAATGAGTAAGAGCCCTCTTGGAGTTTGTATTTTAGAGGTGGAGAAAGATTTGGATGATCAACTAGCAAATAAGTAACTAAGCAACATGCTTTCAGAGTGATATGAAGTCTATGATGATAAATAAAGCAGAGTAAGGGGACAGAGAATGAAAGGATAAGTTTTGTGATCCTATTTTTTCAACGTTTATTTATTTTTGGGACAGAGAGAGACAGAGCATGAACGGGGGAGGGGCAGAGAGAGAGGGAGACACAGAATGGGAAACAGGCTCCAGGCTCTGAGCCATCAGCCCAGAGCCCGACGCGGGGCTCGAACTCACGGACCGCGAGATCATGACCTGGCTGAAGTCGGACGCTTAACCGACTGCGCCACCCAGGCGCCCCTGTGATCCTATTTTTGATAGCGTGATGAAGTCAGTCTTCCATGGGGCAGTGACATCATTTGCACTGAGCTTTGAGTGGAGTGATGAATCAAACTTTATGAATGTTTTAAGGAAAAGTGTTCTAGGTAAACTGAACTGAGGCTAGAAAGTGGTAGCATGTTCCTCAGAGAATGGCCTGAGCAGTATGGGCCAAGGCAGAGCCCTAGGGGATGAATCTAGAGAGTTACTTAGGTAGAGATCATGAAGGCTCTTGTTGGATATAGTAGAAAGTTTGGATTTAACTTGTTAGAGTGATGAGAAGCCACTGGAAGGTTTTGAATAGGCTATCCCTAAGAAAATTGCCAGGTTTTTAAGAGTGCCACGTCAGGAATCAGGGGTAGAGAACAGATATATATTTCTTATTATGTTGCATGCTTGTACCGTAAATCTAAGCTGTTACCTCTTGGTTCTTAGATTATTATATCACCAATCATTATTATATTGTGATAGATGATTGCAGTAGGTTTTCCTGATTTCTTTCTTTCTTTTTTTTAATATTAAATTTATTGTCAAACTGGTTTCCATACAACACCCAGTGCTCATCCCAACAGGTGCCCTCCTCAATGCCCATCACCCACTTTCCCCTCCCTCCCACCTCCCGTCAACCCTCAGTTTAGTCTCAGTTTTTAAGAGTCTCTTATGTTTTGGCTCCCTCCCTCTCTGACTTTTTTTCCCCCTTCCCCTCCCCCATGGTCTTCTGTTAAGTTTCTCAGGATTGACATAAGCGTGAAAACATATGGTATCTGTCTTTCTCTGCATGAGTTATTTCACTTAGCATAACACTCTCCAGTTCCATCCATGTTGCTACAAAAGGCCATATTTCATTCTTTCTTTCATAAATTCAATCTATCTGCTATACCTGGTTCAAATTATTTATTATAATAATTACTTACTGATTAAAATTATTATAATTCTAAAGAGAGTTTTCAGATGAAGATTCATTTCTTCATTAGTCTAAGAACACTCATAATCATTCCTGTCTTTGTGTTTTTTCTCAAATGCTGGTTTCCTTTACTCAAAGTGACAGCCATTTCTTACTTATGATTGATGTATATTTCCAGGTCCATTTGGAATCACCTTCTCTTCCTCTCCAAATTCTCACCAAACTCTCCCTTTTTTGACCTTCTATAGTAATTATTGCCTTCCCAATTCATCCCAGAATTGATGTATATATTAATTTATTTAATTATTTATGCATTTTTACATTTTTTGGTTGAGTTAATTCACTCATTCATTTAAGAAATGTTTATCATGAGCCCATTATGTTCTAGGCATTCCTCTAGACACAGGGAATTGTGTAGACAAATTTATTTTAATCCATTTTAATGAAATTAGTTTTCATTTAATAAAATACATAGCTTTTAACTAAGGAATTCATTAGTTTTGACAAATGTTTATTCAATATATGAAACATTTCCATCATCTCCAAAGTACCAAAGTCTCTTTGTGCATGTTAGCAGTCTACCCTCCTACCTGACATGTCTTCTTTCCCATCACCATAGTTTAGCAGGCTATTTTAGAACTTCAAATAAAGGAAGCTATACAGTATGATCCCTTTGACTTAGGTTCCCTTGCTAATCATTATGTCTGTGAGATGAACCTATAATGCATTTTTGGTTGCATTATAGGTTATATATAATGCATTATAGGTTGCATTTTTAGTAGATTGTATATTTTTTAATGATAAGCAGTGTTCCATTGCATGTATATCCATACATCTTTTAAAAATCACTGGTTTATTGATATTTGGGTTGTGTTTAGTTTCTGGCTATTGTGCATAAAGCCTGCTATAAACATTTATGTACAGATATTTCTCTGGAAGGATGTTTACATTTCTCTTGATTAAACTGATGAATGGAATTGCAAAATCTCAGGAAAGGTGTATATTTGAATATGTAAGATATTTCCCTACCCAGTTGTAGCATTTTTTTCACTCCTAGTAGCAATATGTGATAGTTCCAGTTGTTCAAAATCTTCACTAACACTAGGTATTGTCAATCTTTAAATTTTTTTAAATTAAAAAAAGTATAAAATTATAAAATTTTGTTATTATAGCATGTGTGAAGTTACATCTCATTTTAGTTTTAAGGTGCATTGCTTTGGTGGCAAATAATGTTGAGAATGTTTTTTGTTTATTGGCCATTTCTTTATCTTCTTTTAGTTTTATTTATTTATTTTTAATTTATTTTAAGTTTATTGTTAAGTTTTTAACGTGTATTTTTGAGAGAGAGAGAGAGAGAGAGAGTGCTGGGGAGGGGCAGAGAGAGAGGGAGAACAGAATCTGAATCTGACTTCAAGCTGTGAGCTGTCAGCACAGAGCCCAATGTGGGGCTCAAACTCATGAACTGTAAGATCATGACCTGAGCCAAAGTCAGACACTCAACTGACTAAGCCACCCAGGTGCCCCTATCTTCTTTTATCAAGTGCTTGTTCCAGTCTTTTGCACACCTACTTTTGTTGGATTTTCTTATTACTGAATTACAGGAGTTCTTTATGTATGTATATACATTCACATACAAACATAAATACAAACGTATGTCTTATAGTCTGTGTCATTTAAAAAAAATATTAATTGGTATCTTCTGAAGGGCATTCTTAATTTAAGGAAGTCCAATTATTTTATATATTTTTTACAACTTGAGCTTTTTATGTCTTTCTTTTTTGTTTTTAAAGTTTATTTATTTTGAGAGAGAGAGAGAGAGAGAGAGAGAGCGAGCACAGGGAAGGGGCACAGAGAGAGGGAGAGAGAGAATTGCAAGTGGGCTTCTCCCTGTCAGTGCAGAATTCAGCTCAGGGCTGGATCCCATGAACCATGAGATCATGACCTGAGCTGAAATAAGAATCAGATGCTTGACTGACTGAGCCACCCAGGCACCCCTGTGTCTTTCTAATAAATCACTGCCTGCCCCACTTTGTGAAGATTTTATTTTGTATTTCTTGTAAATATTGTCACATTTTAGCTTTTATGTTTTAGTCTGGATCCACTTGAATAATTTAATTTTTCTGTATTTTAAAAGGTACTGTTTCACATTCATTACTTTTTCTATGTGGTTATTTAGTTGTTTGTTCAAATTACAGGCATACCTATTGAATTAACTTGGCACCATTTTCAAAATATTGTATGATCTCATGTATATGTGGAATCTCAAAAAAATAAATAAATAAAGCTGAACTCATAGGAGTGGAAAGTAGAATAGTGATTACCAGCGGAATGGAGGTATAGGAAATCAGGAGATGATGGTCAGAGGGTAGAAAGTTACATTATATGGGATAAATAAGTCTAGAGACCTAATGTGTGAGCATGATAACTATACTTACTAATACTGTATCGAACACAGGAAATATGCTAAGAGAATAGAAAAAAATAAATGACTTCTGGTTTAAGCTTTGATGTGTAAAGAGCTTGGAAATGATCACTCTTGTCCTTACAATAAAAGAAAAAGGCTAAAAAATAAAATTAATGACTTTTCTTAGCTCTATCAGAGGATTGAGGTTACAGGGCAAACCACCACTCTGAACATTAGAAAGACAGTAAATTGAATACAGTGAACCACCGCTGAGATCAGCTAAGGTGAAGCAGAAACCCCTGAAGCCAGAAACAGGTAGGAACACTTATATGGTAACTCTGAGGAATTACTAGAGTCTGAATGTGAACTAACTTGAGAAGTAAAACTTCTGGGGGCCCAGTTTTAGGGAGGTCCCCACACATGCATGGGTATTATCTCCAAGAGCTCCACCACATTCTCATAGCAAAGATCAGAGGAAAAAAAATTCCTCCTGCTTCAGGCAAGGAAGAAGAAAATTAAATAGTTTTAAATACAGCTGGGTAATCTTTTTGCAATATATACGTATATCAAATTATAACACTGTACATCTTAAGGAATGTTATATGTCCAAACAATCTGCAAAAATTTCTTTCTAAATATGCTCAGAGAGTTCTTTGTAACAAATCCTTGCTCTCCAAAGGAAGCTACTTCATCTTGATTCTTATCTGACATGGAGGAAGGGAAATTAGACACCCACAGCCTTGTCTAGCCTCCCTATCTCAGGTAGGGGAAGGGTGAAAAAGGCTAATGAATTCTTCTGAAGATCACAGCCCAGGAACTCAAGCTTGCTAAAAAGTTGAGAGTCAATCATAAGATTACAGAATGCTTCCCTTCCTTAACACTAGAACCACATCAACAGGACTTCAGGATAATAATGGATTACAACCAAGACACTTTCAAGATACAGATTCTACTTAAAAAGAAATTCTCAGGGAAACCCAAAAACAATTGAGGGAGAAAAAACAAAAAACAACTAGAAGATTAGAAGAAACTAAGACCTCTGACACCTATACCAAAAGCAGACATTAAACACAGCTCAGCTCCTAACCAGATTTAAAAGAAAAACCCTCATAGTAAAAGCCTAAGTTCCTATTAATGCATTTACCAACAACACAAAAAAATTACAAGGTAAAAGGGGCACCTGGGTGGCATAGTCAGTTAAGTGCCTGACTCTTATACTGGCTTAGGTCATGATCTCAAGGTTAGTGAGATCAAGCCCCATTTTGGGCTCTGTGCTGACAATGCAAAGCCTGCTTGGGATTCTTTTTCTCCCCCTCTCACTCCCCTCTCTCTTTGTCCCACTTGCTTTCTCTCACTCTCAAAATAAATAAACATTAATTTTTTTAAATTCAAGGTGAGAAAATGAAGACATAAACATCAAAATTAGACTCAGATGTGATACATTTTAATAAAATTATCAGAGAATTTAAAATAACCATGATTAATATGTTAAAGGCTCTAATGGAAACAGTAGATAATATGCAAGAATAGATGCGTAATATAAACAGAGGTAGGAAAACTCCAGGTACAATTCAAAAGGAAATGCTAGAAATCATAACACTGTAACAGAAATTAAGAATGCCTTTGACAGGTTATTAGCAGATTGGATACAGCCAAGGAAAGAATCAGTGAAAATGAAGATAGGTCAATAGAAGCCTATCAAACTGAAATGCAAAGAGAAACAAAAATGAAAAGCCAAAACATCCCAGTATATCCAAGATATGTAAGACAAATACAAAATATGTAAGATACTAGTAATTGGGAAACTAGAAGGAGAAGAGAGAAAGGAGCAGAAGAAATATTTAAAGCAATAATGGCTGAGAATTGTCCAAAAGTAATGTTAACTATAATAAATACTGTACTACACTAATGCAAGATGTTAATAATAGGAGAACCTGCTTGATTCAGGTAGAGGAAATATGGGAATTCTTTGTACTTCCCTGTATTCATTTTTTTGAATTTTTGTAATATTTATTTTTGAGAGAGAGACAGAGACAGAGTATGAGTGGGGGAGGGGCAGAGAGAGAGGGAGACACAGAATTCAAAGCAGGCTCCAGATTCCGAGCTGTCAGCACAGAGCCTGACATGGGGCTCAAACTCACATACTGCGAGATCATGACCCGAGCCAAAGTCAGACGCCCAACTGACTGAGACATTCAGGCGTCTCTCATTTTTTAAAAATTGTTACTTTAAAATTTCGTTTTAAGTTTTGTTATGTTTTAGATTTGCCTTAGGAATAAGTTTCTACCTCTAGATCTAATTTTTTTCTTAAGTTTTACTTTAAATTTTAGTTAGCATATAGTGTAATATTGGTTTCAAGAGTAGAATTTAGTTACTCATCGCTTATATATTACACCCAATGCTCATCACAACATTGCCCCCTTAATATCCATCACTCATTTAACCCATTCTCCACTCACCTCCTCTCCAGAAACCTTCAGTTTGTTCTCTGTAATTAAGAGTCTCTTATGGTTTGCCTCCCTCTTTTTTTTCCCTTCCCCTATGTTCATCTCTTTTGTTTCTTAAATTCCACATATGAGTGAAATCATATGTGTTTGTCTTTCTCTGACTGATTTATTTTACCTAGCATAATACACTTGAGCTCCATCCACATCATTGAAAATGGTAACATTTCATTTTTTTTTATGGCTGAGTAATTAATATTTGTGTGTGTGTGTGTGTGTGTGTACATATACATACCATATCTTCTTTATCCATTCATCAGTGGATGGATTTTTGGGCTTTTTCTATAATTTGGCTATAGTTGATAATGCTGCTATAAATATTGGGTGCATATGCCCTTTGAATCAGTACTTTTGCATCCTTTGAGTAAATACCTAGTAGTGTAGTTGCTGGGTCATAGGATAGTTCTATTTTAAATATTTTGAGGAATCTCCATACTCTTTTCCAGAGTGACTGCACCAGTTTGTTTTCCCACCAACAGTGTAAGAGGGTTCCTCTTTCTCCATAGCCTCCCCAACCTCTGGTGTTTTCTGTGTTGTTAATTTTAACTATTCTGACAGGTGTGAGGTGGTATCTCATCATGCTTTTATGCAAGGGAAACAAAAGCAAAAATGAACTATTGGGACTTTATCAACTATTGGGACTTCTGCAAAACAAAAGAAACAATCAACAAAACCAAAAGGCAGCCTACAAAATGGGAGAAGATATTTGCAAATGACATATCAGATAAAGGGTTAGTATCCAGTATCTATAAAGAACTTATGAAACTCAACACTAAAAAAACAAATAATCTAGTTAAGAAATGGGCAGACGACATGAATAGACATTTTTCCAAAGAAGACATCCAGGTGACTAACAGACACATGAAAAGATGCTCAACATCACCCATCATGGGAAATAGATCTAATTTTCCATTTATTATAATTTTCCTTCATCTAGAAGAACACCTTTAATATTTCTAATACTATTTTATCTGCTGCTAACAATTTCATTTTTTTGTTCATTTGCAAAGATTTTTCTTTTTTTATAATTTATTTATTTTGGGAGAGAGAGAGCATGAGCAGGGGAGGGGCAGAGAGAGATGAAGAGAGAGAATCTGTATGTAAAAAAAGATCTGTATGCTGGAAACTATAGAAAGCTTATGAAAGAAATTGAAGAAGACACAAAGAAATGGAAAAAGATTCCATGCTCCTGGATAGGAAAAACAAATATTGTTAAAATGTTGATACTATCTAAAGCAATCTACATATTCAACATGATCCCTATCAAAGTAACACCAGCATTCTTCACCGAGCTAGAACAAATAATCAAAATTTGTATGGAACCAGAAAAGACCCTGAATAGCCAAAGCAATCTTGAAAAAGAAAATCAAAGCAGGAGGCATCACAATCCCAGACTTCAAGCTATACTACAAAGCTGTAATCATCAAGACAGTATGGTACTGGCACAAGAACAGACACTCAGATCAATGGAACAGAATAGAGAACCCAGAAATGGACCCACAAACATATGGCCAACTAATCTTTGACAAACCAGGAAAGAATATCCAATGGAATAAAGACAGTCTCTTCAGCAAGTGGTGCTGGGAAAACTGGACAGCGACATGCCGAAGAATGAACTTGGACCACTTTCTTACACCATACACAAAAATAAACGCAAAGTGGATGAAAGATCTCAATGTAAGTCAGGAAGCCATCAAAATCCTTGAGGAGAAAGCAGGCAAAAACCTCTTTGATCTTGCGCTCAGCAATTTCTTACTCAACAAGTCTCCAGAGGCAAGGGATACAAAAGCAAAAATGAACTACTGGGACCTCATCAAAATAAAAAGCTTCACAGAGAAGGAAACAATCAGCAAAACTAAAAGGCAACCGACAGAATGGGAGAAGATATTTGTAAATGACATATCAGATAAAGGGTTAGTATCCAAAATGTATAAAGAACTTATCAAACTCAGTACCCAAAAAACAAATAATCCAGTGAAGAAATGGGCAAAAGACATGAATAGACACTTGTCCAAAGAAGACATCCAGATGGCCAACTGACACATGAAAAAATGCTGAACATCACTCATCATCAGGGAAATACAAATCAAAACCACAATGAGATACCACCTTACACCTTTCAGAATGGCTAACATTAACAACTCAGGCAACAACAGATGTTGGCAAGGATGCAGAGAAAGAGGATCTCTTCTGCATTGTTGGTGAGAATGCAAGCTGGTGCAGCCACTCTGGAAAACAGTATGGAGGTTCCTCACAAAACTAAAAATAGAACTACCCTACAACCCAGCAATTGCACTACTAAGCATTTATCCACGGGATACAGATGTGCTGTTTCGAAGGGACAAATGCACCCCCATGTTTATAGCAGCACTATCAACAATAGACAAAGTATGGAAAGAGCCCAAATGTCCATCGATGGATGAATGGATAAAGAAGATGTGGTATATATATATATATACAATGGAGTATTGCTCAGCAATCAAAAAGAATGAAATCTTGCCATTTGCAACTACATAGATGGAACTGGAGGGTATTATGCTAAATGAAATTAGTCAGTCAGAGAAAGACAAAAATCATATTACTTCATTCATATGAGGACTTTAAGAGACAAAACAGATGAACATAAGGGAAGGGAAACAAAAATAATATAAAAACAGGGAGGGGGACAAAACAAAAGAGACTCATAAATATGGAGAACAAACTGAGGGTTGCTGGAGGGGTCATGGGAGGGGGATGGGCTAAATGGATAAGGGGCATTAAGGAATTTACTCCTGAAATCATTGCTTCACTATATACTAACTAATTTGGATGTAAATCTTAAAAAATCAAAAAAATAAATAAAGTTAAATTATAAAAAAAAATTAAAAATAGAAGAACATCCTTTAATATTTCTAATACTGTTTTATCTGTTGCTAACAATTTCTTTATTCATTTGCAAATATTTTTCTTTTTTTTTTTTTTTTACAATTTATTTATTTTGGGAGAGAGAGAGAGCATGAGCAGGAGAGGGCCAGAGAGAGAGGAACAGAGAGACTCCCAAGCAGGCTCAGTGCTGTCAGCACAAAGCCTGATGCAGGGCACAGGGCTTGAAGTCATGAAACGGTGAGATCATGACCTGACCAGAAACCAAGAGTCAGACACTTAACTGAGCCACCCAAAATGTCTTTATTTCATATTTATTTAAAAATACTTGGTTGAGTATAGAATTCTGCTTGATGTTTTTCTTTGTTTATTCAAGTCTATAAAGATATAAGGTCCATATCTCCTGGCCTACATGTACATATATATCTTCAAAATAAATATGTATCTTTAAAATATGTATACACATTTTTAAAAGTTTATTTTAGAGACACAGAGACAGCATGAGTTGGGGAGGGGCAGAGAGAAAGGAAGAGAGAGAGAATTCGAAGCAGGCTCTGTACTGCCAGCACAGAGCACAACATGGGGCTCGATCTCACAAAACTGTGAGGTCCTGACCTGACCTGAAACCGAGAGTCAGACACTTAGCTGACTGAGCCACTCATGCACCCCTATATACATATCTTGAAGAATGTATCTGCTAAATCTGACATCTGCAGTATGTCAGGTCAGTTTTTTGTTTGTTTACTTTTTTATGTGACTATGGTTCTAATTTTCCTGTTTGTACAATCTGGTAATATTTTTATTGCTTACTGGACACTTTTAATGGCACATTAAAGGGACCCTGTGCTCTATTATATTCCTCTGAAGAATGTTGATTTCCTTTTTTTAATGTTTATTTTATTTACTGAGAGAGAGAGAGAGAGAGAGAGAGATTGAGAGAGAATGTGTGGGGGAGAGTCAGAGAGAGAGGGAGAGAGAGAGTTCCAAGCAGACTCCAAGCTGTCTGTGTGGAGTGGGATATGGGGCTCAATCTCAGGAGCTGTGAGATCATGACCTGAGCCAAAATCAAGAGTTAATCCACCCTGGTGCCTCTGTTGATTCCTTTTCTAATAGGAAGTCTTTTACTAGATGATCACCCTGAACTTATGTAAATCTTTCTTTGTTAGGGTGGGTCACTGAAACCCTCAAAGTGTTTTAAAAGTTCTTCTAAATATGCTGCACATTAAACTCCAAACATTGTCCTGTCTTCAGGATCTTGAGAGGCATTGTTCACTTTTAAGCATTGTTATGGTGGATCTAGAGTAAATTTTACTCTTTAGTGTAGTTTTAATATCAAATACCTGCACTTTTTGTGTTTCACCTTGATGCCCATAGTGTGAACCAGATCTCTTTACTCTGGCTGGGACAGAACTCCAAAGCCTCTCATAACTGTTGGAGCCCTATTCTGTCTGTCATACCTTAGTCCTCATAACAGCCACTTACTGTACAATCCCATGTAGTGTCAACCTTATGTGGGTGTCCCACACTCTGGCTGAGGACTTGTGAGGACTTGACACAGACTTCTAGAATCCACCCTGAGCCCAAGTCAGTTGTTTCTGGTGTTTGTCCCTGAAGATTTCTGTAGCTTCTGCCACTTCAAATATTGATATCCATCTCTTTATCACAGCAGAACCATTGTGTCCTGTGTGGGTTCTATTTATCTGTACTGGTTTGGGGCAGTTGTCTCCATAGAGCTAGAGAAAACATGGGACTTCCTTCTCTCCATGGTTTTGTCCAGTTTTATAATTGTTTACTGTACAAGGACTACTCCAGCTCAGAGACTATTATAACTGGAAGCTGAAGTTTAATACTATAGTATTATCTTTTGAGTATATATTTTTTCCACAACTTTGTTGTAAATCTCTTACAGGCAAGCCTCAGATCTCACATTTGAAATTCCCAAACTGTTAGAATTTGGTGGGCATACATTTGTCCCTTTGTTAATTCATTAATTTATTCCACAAATTTTTACTGGATACCTGTCAAGTACTAGCCACTGTGTTAGGTACTTGCAAGAATAATTAACGTAGGACATCTGCTTGTATTAGCTCATAGCCTAATTAGAGATGTGCTGTATTTTGTGGAATAGACACATAAATGAATTTTTAAAAAACAATATAGTTTGTATCTCCAAACTACAAGGGAGGAAATTAGAGAAATGCATTTCTCTTGGGGAGCCAGAGGGTACATTGTATTGTTGGTGATTAAAAATTGTAATCTAATTGAATTTTACAGTATATGAATATAAATTATTCTCTAAAAAATCAAGTGGCATCAAAATAAATTTATGTAAAATAAGGAAAAGAATAATCTTGTGACAGTGCTACTCATTGCAAGATGGTACCACCAATAATTACCCATGCTTTTGGGAAGGAAAGGAATTATTTTATGTCTGTGAAGAAAGTGAATCCATAAATAGCATCAAATTCTTAGTCTCTCTCTGCAATGCGTAAAGGGCCTTGTTCTCATAGATTTGTTTTCTGTCATATTGAAAACATTGCCTAGTTATTAATTCTCTTCTGTGCTTCTCAGCTTCTTCCAAGTCTTAGTAAAGTACCAATTAATATTTTATTATCTCTGAAATGCTTGTTTCTGTGATCAGAGTGGTGATTCCTCTACAGCTGGCTTTGCACCTACTGGGCACTGTTGTAGTCATTGCCATCACTGATTGATGCTGTAGGAACTGAAGGCATATAGAAAAAGGGAAGATAAAGGAGAATATGGGATAAAAGTCCTGGACCAACATGCTTCATTACTTATGTTTCACGAGAATCTTAGGTAGAACACACGTCACAGAAAGTCAAAAAATCATCAATATTTATTAAGTGCCTGTTGTTCGGGGGGAAATAAGAGGAGTATCTGACATACCTTTAACCTTGAATGAGGGCTTACAAAGCTTCCAGTATTATATATTAGTTGGGAAGGCAAGACACCTACATGAAAGAGTCCTGGATTTATTTCCCAAATATATTTAACACTTTTTGGTGACCAAAGTACTGAGAGTACTGAGAAGTTCACAAAGAGAAATATAGCAGAGAGCTCCTGAAGATGCTTACAGTCTGGCAAAGTAGACAGATAGGCAGAGATGGTTATGATAAAAACATAATGAAATAGGTGTTAAAGCAACATACAAAATGTATTCGGATCTTACTATATGTCACGTACTAACTCATTTGATCCTCAATACAATCTATGATGTAAGTACATCATTATTCCCATTTTACAGATGGGAAAACTGAGAAGAGAGGCGTGTGAAGTCACTTGCTCAAGATAACATAACTAGTAAGGGACAGAGCTAGGGTATGATTTTAGACTGTGTTATTCGCACATTCGTCAAAAAAAATCAATAATGGAATGCACAGGGGAAAGCAAATTATTCTTAGAGATAATATGCTGCTAAGGGACGTGAAAACATAAGTCATATTATCATAGGAGTTAATTATCAGTGATAAGATACAACTAGTCTCCAACTGCATGAGGAATACATAAATTCAGAAAATACACCCATCTTCTGATTTCAAAGCTAACACAAATCTCCATGCCAAGGTGGAGCTGGATATGCAGAAAAGAGTCCATGATTCTTATTTTTACTACTTATCTACCATCCCCTAAAATAACAAGAATTATTGCAAACTCTCACTCAAGACCATTCAAATCTGTTAGGATTTATTTTCCCCAAATCTGATAATTATTTACTCAGTTCCTTCAATCCTTTAATCCAAGTATGGTTTTACCTCAAGAGCACACACATCTCCCAGTCAGCAGAAATATTTATCCCTCCTTATAAATTATTAAATTAACTTTATGGCTTAGAACTAAGTACCTCATGAATCTTGTTATCATGAATTAATAATAATTCTGTACACTTATATAATGCTTTACAATGTTCTTCCACATAAATTATCTTATTTAATTTTCATAGCAGTGTAGTGTGCTAGAGAAAGTTGATATTAATACCCCAATTTTCACCATGAGGAATCAAGGACTTAGGACAGTTTGAGTCACTTTCTTGAGTTCATATAGCTATGGATTGTTGACCTGGGCTTAGGACTAATCCAGTCTTTCTCTCTCTCTGTCTCTCTGTCTCTCTCTCTCCCACTCTTCTCCCCTCTCCCCCACTTATTAGGGCTTGATCATATCTGAGTGATGAGAAGAATTTGAGTTCTTAAAAGTGTAAAGACGGCAATCACAGCTAGAATGATGGTGAATTCACTAGGGCAGCAGCCCTGTGAGATCTGGCCAAAAAGCATCATGCAGGCTGTTGTAGTCATTTATTAGAATTGTGCCAAGTGGCTTAGAACTTCAGTGAGGTAGCACTTTAGAGATGGGAGAGATTTAGTCAGAGGCAGGGAATTTTGGTGGCCTTTGAAGGAGAAGTAGAATTTGAATAGGTGGAGACAAAATTTATATTTTACCAGACAGAGGGGCTGCACACACAAGATAGTAGGAAAAATATCATAGGAAAATATTTGGAAGGAGGGGATTACTATATTACAAACCATACGATGGGGATTAGTCAGAAATCAGGTTGGAAAAATAAGATGGGGAGAAGATAATTAGATTGGAAGCAGGAGATACAAAAGTGGGACCTGTATCATGTTCTTGAAATAGGGACTAGCATGTTAATGGACTGTTTGGGAGTGATTGATCCATTCCTATTGGCAGGTGAGTAATGTTGAGGCAAGGAGATCAGCTGGGAAGTGTTTAGTTGATGTTGATGAAGGCCCCAATTGTGGGATTAGTGTAGAAATGGAGGGAAATGCAACATTTTAAATAAGGAAGTGTATTGATATAGTGACAGACTGGATGCAGAGGATGAGGCAAAAGGGATATTTAAAGATGACTCCAAGGTTCCTAGTCTTGGAGGTAAAAAGAATGTTGCAGCTAACTAACACCAAAACAATGCTAAAGAAAGGAAGTACAAGGATGCCTGGGTGGCTCAGTCAGTTAAGCATCTGACTCTCAATCTCAGCTCAGGTCTTGATCTCAAGGTCATGAGTTCAAGCCCTATGCTGGGCTCCACACTGGGCGTAAAGCTTACTTAAAAACAAAAAGGGAGTATTTTAGAAAAAGGTTTCCGTTAGTGCATTGAGTATGACATGACATTATCCCTGGGGAGGACATCTATGAGGAGAAATCTTATGGGCCAGTGAGAAAGCAAGGTAGAATGAGTTTGGTCTGGGAGACATTGATAAGCCATAGCATTTCATGCCATCAGATTTTGAGTTAACACAGAGGCATGAGTGAGAGAAATAAATGCAGAGGTTCAATGTTCGAGGCTTGTAGAATTGTCTCAATAAGGTGCTAGAAGATGCATGGAAGCATAGAAGAAAGACCCAGAAGTAATAACTAGAGATGCAGAAAGAGAATCAGGAGAGAGGCATGTCAATGGCCGTAGAGAAGAAGAGTCAAGAAGTCGAGTAGGTCAATAGTGTAAAAAAAAGAGTCAACAATAAGAATTTAGAAGAAATATACCATTGGATATGATAATGTAACCAGTGGAATTTGGGGGAAATAATTCAGACTGAATAAGTTAATCACATTTTATCTACCAATATCAGTAAATAAGTTATTGTATGTAAGGTCCATTTGACATTTAACATATTACCATTTATAATACGTATATGTGTAACAGTTATAATACATGTACAGTGTATGTGCGTGGGGTTCATTTTAACATTGAACATATTAGCATTTTTTGCTATTTTAAATATACAATGTTAGAAAGTCAAGGACCTACAAAACAATTTGTAGAATTCGTACTGAAAGCTATGGACATAAATATGACCTTTAGAAATTTTACCCATGTGGATGAAATTGGACTTCAGAAAGTTAAAAAGATTTATAGGAAGAGCGAAATTTAAGAATTAAGTAACGTAAAAATTTTGTAAAATATTGAAAGTACCCCTAAATCAGAATGGAAAAAAAGAAGAGACAGTTCTTGCAGTTCTAAATAAGTTGTGTACTTTCAAGCACCTGGTGCTGAGAAAATTTTAGAAAGAGTATATTTAGCCACAATCTTACCAGCTCATCATGCATTTCCTATTTTCTTAATTCTCACTTTATTGCTAGAGAGATTTGCATGGAAGAAGAATATCGTTTTAAAAGTTTCATCTGTTTCTCCTGTTTATTCCTTTACCTGAAGTCATAATCATATTTCTATGGGAATAAATTATGATTTCACAAACAAAGGATTATAGCTTTGGGAGGATAATTAGATGCTAGAAAATGAGGTTCTTAAAATGAGGGTCTTGTTTATAATATCAAGCATTTGTGACAAACACAATGAGTCATGATGAAAATGTGCCCTAAAATGTGACATGTCATGTGGATAAGTGTCTAAATCCCGCTGAAGGGCTTTCTGGCATCTTTAAAACTTTTCTGCTGTGGTATGGATTTAAAAACAATAGGGTAGTTCAGCCCAGCCCTGTCATAGAGAGTTCACGTGAGGAGATATTTCTTTTCTGGCTTAAATTGCCTCTGTAATTTTATGTGCCTATCACCATTATTGCTACAGAGACTTCATTTGGATTCCAAGGACCTGGGATGCCAAACGTCAGCAACTGAAATGTGCCTCCATGATACTAATTCCTGATCATCACCAGAGGTAAGCAGTGTTCCAGTTACTTCAACATACAGTGGAGAGTCAAGAATTCCATGCAATTACTGAGAAAACAATTGTTCAAGATTTCCTAGGGAACTTACTTTTTCCATCCAAGTAGATTATATCTACCTGGGAGTAGAAATTGCCTAAATCTGCCAATCTGTTCAGCAGTGGAAGGTGAGCTCTAAGGTAGCACATACATGGAATGCTTCTTTGTTCATTGTCAAGTCTCCAGTGCTTAGTACAGTGCCTGGTACACTGAAGGTCGTGTGTGTGTGTGTGTGTGTGTGTGTGTGTTTTGAATGGGTGAATTAAAAGGAGAATCAGTCAGTGTTATTAGGATCGCTCCTAAGAGCAGACTACTTTTTGTTCTGTGTCTCTAAGAAAGACATTCTTTCTGCCACACTTTTCTCAAGCTAGGAAGGAACCATATAGTCTAGTCCTTCTGTTATGATTAAACATCATGGGTATTTTCCAAGGTTTCTACATGTGTCTTCTGCACTAACAGTTCAGGTTAGCTGGTTAGCTGGAAGGGTTCCTAAGCTGGTGTTGCTGAGCTCTTTCTCAGCTAGATTTAAACCCTCCTGGGGCAGAAATGTCTTCCCATAATACTTTTCTTATGCATTATGCCAACTCAAACAGGATGAATCCCTGAGGTCATATTTCAATATGAATGGGCCCTATGAGGTTTGGCTCCCAAATTGTGAGTGGAAAGAAAATAAAAACATGCCAGGAGAATGAAACTCATCTTTTTTGCTTTTTTTTTAAATTGAAAATTATATGACAGGGGCATCTGGGTGGCTCAGTTGGTTAAGTATCTGACTTTGGCTCAGATCATGATCCCTCCGTTTGTGGGTTTGAGCCCCTCATTGGGCTCTGTGCTGACAGTGCAGAGCCTGCTTGGGATTCTGACTTTTCCTCTCTCTCTCTGCCCCTCCCTGACTTGAGATCTCTCTCTCTCTCTCAAAATAAATAAATAAACTTAAAAGAAAAATTTAAGTTTAAATCCTCATCATTTAAAGAAGCAAATTATATTCAGCAAGAAAATATATGAAGATAGTATTTTAGACATGTATTAGTTTATAAATAAATAATGATATTAGTTTTTTGCATATTGCCATTTGTCAGTGTTTTTTTTTTAAGTTTTATTTATTTATTTTCAGAGAGAGCACATGTGTGCATGAGCAGGGAGGGGGGGAGAGAGAGAGAGAGGGAGAGAGAGAATCCCAAGCAGGGTCTGTGCTGTCAGTGCAGAGCCTGACATGAGGCTCCATCCCATGAACTGTGAGATCATGACCTGAGCCAGAGTCAGGAGTCAGTGCTTAACCAACTGAGCCACCAGGTGCCCCTCAGTTTGTCAGTTTTTAAAGATTTGTAATTGGTTTGAGATTATATTCATTTTAAGTAAAATTTTCTTTAATATCTAATTTTGTGTTATAATTTTGTATTATTTTTCTTGAAAAGGGCCACCAAAATTATATAAGCTTCCGGCAGCACACATTTGTTTCCTATACCAGTTGTGCTTGCATTTCTCTAACAGAGGGAGTCTACATATCACCATTTTAGTTGATGGGAAAAGAAAAGAGAAAAAAGGTCTCAGCATTCCTCTTATATCTACCTGGAAGTGGCAAGAAACCCTTTATGCAGAATCTCTGGGCAATGAGCACCTAGTCACCCCTAGTGAGAGAACAGAAGAAGCAAAATATATATATAAACTTTCCAGGGAAAGTTCCTGAGTTCTCTGGTCTCATAGATGTGATTGAAAGGTGCTGAATTTGGAGTAAAAAGATTTGAATTATTATTCCTGACCTACCTCTTATGAGCTGCGGGACCTCACAGATATCACTTCACTTTGCTGAGTCTCAATGGTGTCTCTCTCTCTTTCAAATGTCATTTTTAATATTTGCTTATTGCACAAAGATCTTAGGATCAAATGAGTTAAGATATGTTGCAATATATTGACATGAGGAAATGTGTACTGATTTAAGTTGTTACTGATACATGTTACTTCTTAGTAGGGACAAAACCGATTTTGTAGTGGAGTAGGAAGGTACCTTGTCTGCCCCTCTTCACTGTTTGGAACAGTTATGGGTCTTAGGATGATAGGAAGATGGGGATTTGGGTGACATGCAACCAAAAGGGAAGAGTCATCAGTAGAATTTCAGCTTTGACTTCTCTGAAATCCTATTTGTGAAGGTATCTCAACCAGTCCATCAGCTGGCCAGTGTCTAGCAACAACCATCTAATTATTTTTGACACTTCCAAAAATTATAATAATCCTTGTATTTTATGGGGACTCTGTTATCTGGAACTGTTGGTACACAGAACAATCTATATCAAATGATTGCTCTTATCTTTACTTCTGTTTTCAGGACCAGTTGCACAATGCATGAAAAAACATAATTATGAGTGGCTATAATGATAGTAGAAAGATCATCCTACTAGGAATGAGGATATTCTGCCTTTAAAAAAGCAGTGTAAACCTGAGGTAAGTCATATACCTTCTCTGAGTTTCAAGTTTTTTTTTTTTTATTGGTAATATTACATCAGCCCAATTTAACCAAAAGTCTTATGAATATCAAATAATAAGGTATAGATGTTGAAGGATTTGCCAAGCATGCAAAGCCTACCCAATTAAATGGTGATATTATTTGCTGAGAATTACTAATTAGAAGGCAGTTAAATAAATTAACTATGAGACTGAGAAATTGAGAAATCAGCAGACACAAAATCCACTAATTTGATAATTCCTAGGGCCACTAGCTTGTCATATATACACATGCATACACATAATAATAATAAATGAAAAAAAATCACTCCTTTCATCTAAAATTGCCTTTTCCTTGTCTGGATAGTTTGGTGCTGACAATCTGACATCTACCAGTTCCATCTACAGTGATTATTTGAAATGTTTAATCAATCTTTTATAAAATGTATGTCTGCAGCTTTTGTAATTGGGACTAAACAAAGGAGGTGCTGAATGTATTTTGCTCCTTTTCTGATTGTCAGACTTTGCAACTGGCAAGCATTCTGGACCACAACATCCCACAATGCACTGGTGATAACTTTCCTCCCAGACAGATATCAGCTAACCACAGTGTACAATCAGCTGCCCACATTGGAAGACACAAATCAGAAAACCACTGTTCCATAATCACAGAATTGAAAGAACTGCATACGTAAAATGACAGGCTATTAATTCTGGTTTGGAAAGCCTGAATAGGACTTTTGATGAAGTTTAATTTTTTTTGGCTCTCCAGAAATGGATAAATCATTTAAAATAAAAATAGATGTTGTATTATAGGATGCTCATTTCTCTCAATATTTATTATTTGGGGGAAGTGTTTTTTTAATGATGAAAAATAATGATGGTGTTCACATGAATGCTCCAAAATAGCACACAGTTCATCCTCTGTTGCCTCACTAAGCTCTAGATTTGAAAATTGTTTGGTGTAATTTAAGTAAACCTTTAGTATATAAAATTTTAATTGAAAAGATATGATATTTCATTAAATGCTGTCACACGTTGCTATTGTTGCCAAATGAGGCTTGGCAGTACCTTGGGGACACTTCCCTACTGATTGGATTTTGTCTCCAGCCTGAGCCAAATATAGCCTTCAAGATACATATCAGCTATCCTGTGTTGCATGAGAGGATTATATAGACATAGATGTCGTATACATTTATATGTTTTTATAGCATTTATATGATTTATATTCATATGAATATTTTTATCAGCAATTTCATTACAAAACTGCAGTGGCATGAGAATAATTACTTTTTAAAAGTCTTGCACCTGGAAGAGTATTTATAGTTCTATGAATTATCTATACAGAATGCTGTGACAGTAAGATACAGAAAGATGGGGGTGGGTAGTGGAGAACACAGTTTGGAAGTAAATATACTCTGGGAGTCAGTCTAGAATATATAAGCAAGAAAATTAAAGAGAATCCTTTTTTGTTTTTGCAAATTCTTTTTCCCATCTATGGTGAATGAACTTGATTTTTTTTTTCTGGGGTTAACAAATTCACCTTTTAAAAATGTAGGGAATAACAATGAAAGGCATACGCACATGACCACTGCATTCTAATTAGGACCCACATAATCATATGCTAGTTTGACTTATGTCCTTTGCAAAGTATGTTAGGGCCAAGGAACCTATAGGACCACTTGCCTCAAATTCTCTAGAACTTACTGAAGTGGTTAGTGAGCAACAAGAGGTAACAGCTGCGTGCTCAGTGAAAAATCTAATTCACCTGGAGAAAACTGCTAATGTAAATCCACCGTTTTTCTCCATTTGCACCAAACCTGGGCATTTACTATAGGATGCTGGTTTCGTCTAACCGTGCATCTTTAATTGTTACTTCTTGCCCAAAGCCTCAGCACAATGCTTGATGTCACTGACGTGAGTAGTGCCGTGGCCATCGGTGCAGCAGAAGTGACTTGCTTCCAGATGCTGCTTCCAGTGGCTGTCACACTGGGCTTCCCAGGTAACCACGCCTGTCCGTGTCCTCAGAGATTTACAATTAGTAAGAATCCCAAGAACAGAAGCTCAAAATAAGACCAACCTCCAAAGTCTAGGGTTTATTTTTCATGTTATTTCCACTTTGGTGGAAATATTTGAAACAAGGAATCATACAACTGTCCTGACGAATATTATTGAGCTTTCTCCTTTTACAGTCCTGTCTGAAGCTTAGTGCTAAAGTGTTTTTGTTTTGTTTTTTTTAATTATCATTTATAAGCTGAAAGCATTTTCTGCTTTACAAGCAGTTGACACATGAATTCACGTTTGGAGCAAGCTGTCCCTTTGTTTTAGGGGAAAAAAAACCCCACTTGAATGTATCCATTAAGAACCCATTTTAGAATGCAGTTACCTCTCAATTTTCCTTTAGAAAAACTAGTTTTTATTTTTTTATTTTTTATTTTATTTTTTTTAATGTTTATTTATTTCTGAGACAGAGAGAGACAGGGCATAAGTCGGGGAGGGGCAGAGAGGGAGACACAGAATCCAAAGCAGGTTCCAGGTACTGAGCTGTCAGCACAGAGCCCGATGTGGGGCTTGAACTCACAAACCCTGAGATCATGACCTGAGCTGAGGTCAGTCGCTCAACCGACTGAGCCACCCAGGCGCCCCTAGAAAAACTAGTTTTTAAATGCAGCTTTTGTAGCCTGAGATTCTGAATGAAAATGGGTAAGGCGAATCTTACGGAAGACCGATGCAGAACTGTGGCTCAAAGACTTTTTTTGGAGTGTGTGGGGGAGATTTCCTTTTCTTGATACAAACAGCTTATGTCTGTAAATGTTGCCTTGCAATTCTTGTGTAGATGCATATGTCTGTGGAAGTGAGAATGTGAGAGAGAAACAGAGGTGGGTGGAGAACTTTTGTTTGAACAGCTCTTCGCTTGAAATAGGAGGGCATGAGATGGGAAATCAGCATGAAGGGCTTTCAGGCTTGATGTTCACCTGTGGGTATGCAAGACTGTAAGAAAGGACCAGCTTCTGCTTGGCTTATTAGTTCAGTGTGGATTGGTCAACTGATATTCTACTCACCCTTCTACACAAGAACAAGTAATTCAATATAATGATTATATTCTGATATAATTGTTTTGGGACCAAAGGGTAAGTCCACCTTCTGGTGGGTGTTAATTATCAAAATAGTAATAGCTAATACCTACTGAGAACTTACTTTATACGAAAAATATTTCTTTATTTTATTTAAACATTTATTCATTTTTGAGAGACAGAGAGAGACAGGACATGAGTGGGGGAGGGGCAGAGGGAGAGAGAGAGAGAGAGAGAGAGGGAGAGAGAATCCGAAGTAGGCCCCAGGCTCTGAGCTGTCAGCACAGAGCCTGACGCGGGGCTCAAACTCATGGACCGCGAGATCGTGCGCTGAGCAGAAGTTGGACACTTAACCAACTGAGCCACCCAGGCGCCCTGTCCAAAAAATTTTTTTTCTAAATGCTTCAACTATGTCAACTATTGCCCCAATAACAAGACTCCTAGTTGGGAACAACTTATCTCCATTTTATAGACAAGGAAACTGAGGCTTACAGAGATAACTTTCTCATGGCTCCAGAGAGAGAAGGCTATAATTTGGGAAGGAACTACATCTCGGTCTGTGAAGCCGGGTTGCACGTTGGGTTTTTTCTGGGTTACCAAGGAAGGTAATTAGTTATGATAACACTTAAGAAGGCCTCTCTCACAGTGGGCTTCCCATCAGGCATAGGGAACTGAAAAATTCATGAGAGCAGCCCATCAGTGTAAGGGCCAGCCATACACACACACTACCTAGAATTCATGTACATCTGATTAGAATTCTGTCAGGTAAGATTTTTGTGACACCTTTTCCTTGTTTCCATCCCTTTTGCCTGGAATTCAGGTTTCCTGGGTTGCTGTGCTCTTTTCTTCTAAACTCATTATTATGTGTTGATCTATATGAAGCTGTTCTTACTGCTGGTACATTCATGTAGACATAGTTTTGAATAAACATAACCAAGCATCTTTTTTTTAACTTGTTATCTTTCTATCTTTCTGAAGGCAACTATTGTTCTCACTTTTGGTGTGTGTGTGTGTGTGTGTGTGTGCACGCGTGTGTGTGTGTGGTTGGTGTCTAGCTTTTAAAAGTACTGAATTCAAATAGTAGAAGTATTGATAGTGTATCAATATTAAATTTAATTATTCTTTTCTGGGGTGGTCGTATGACTCTTCTTTACTGTGTTAAAAGGGCACAGTACAGTGCTTCTCTGATGTTAAATTAACACGTATTTCTGAAGTAAATGCTACTTCATCATGGTATATTGCATGTTTTACTGTAATAGTTTTGCTACTATTTGTTTAAAATTTTTCTGTATCTATGTTCATAAATAAGGTTGGCTTATGTTTTTCTTTTCTTATGCTGTTCTTTTTGTGGTTTGGTATCAAGGTTATGACGGCCCTATAAAAACTTGGAGAGTGACCCACTTTTTCTGCAATCTGGAAAGTATATGTAATATTAGTGTTATTCCTTCCTTATGTATTTGGTAGAGTTTGCTGGTTAAACCTTATTTGTCTAGAGCTTCCTTCGTGGAATGAGAATGCAGTTCAACCCCCTTACTTACAGCAGGGAAAAATAAAGCCAGGAGCAGAATGACATAGTACGGACAGCACGGGCTGCTTCACTTACCTCATATACCTGAAATTAGTGACATTTTCTTTAATAGTCACAGGAATATATAGATTTTACTTTTTCAGTTTTATGAATTGTATTTTCTAGGAGTTGGTTTATTTCATCTAATATTTAATTTATCAACAGGTTGGCTTATATGATACTCATTTTAATGTCTAGTTTATAGCGATGTCCCCTTTTTGTTCTTCAGACTGATTATTTGGTTTGCTTTTTTTTTCTTAAATCTTGATCCAATATCATTAGGAGTTCATCAATTTTTTTTTCAAAAACCAATTTTTTGTTTTGTTGCTATTCTCTAAAGCAGTACCCTGGTGAGGTGGCCAGAACGCAGAGGCACTGGCTTCATAGTGTGGTCAAAGAAACCCTGTGCTAGGCATGTGACATGGAAGGAGAGAGTCACTATCCACAAGGAACCAGCATCAGTGAGGATGTCAGGGGTCATTCAGAGAGGCTGAATATTAGAAATCCTTTCTCTGAATATCACATGGGTCTTTGAGAATCTAATGCAATACTAGAATGGAGAAAGAGCTTTAATAATGACTGAGATGGAATTTTCCCCTTCCATCCCAGAAGTGCAAGCTTGGTGTGCAAATTTTGTTGGTATAATCTAACTTTTCATTGACTTAGCTTTATACTATCTCATTTTTTTTTTGGTAATTTATCTTGGTAAAAATCAAATTTTTCATGGACTTAGCTTCATTGTTTTGGTTTTCCACATAGACCAATCACTTCAAAGTGAAGGTCCAGATTCTCATGAGTCCTGAGGCCATGCTGGCCTAATCAGCTTGTTGCTGTTGTTCCCTGTACTCACTTTTGAACAATTACAGTTCCACAGCCTAGAAAGGGTTATTCTATAAGTAAGTAAGTAAAGTGTGTGTGTGTGTGTGTGTGTGTGTGTGTGTGTGTGTGTAAAGGGGGATTTGATTATAATTTTTAATTAGTTCAACTTCAGGTTTACATATCTCAAAGGAACACTACAAGTATTTGGCAATTAATGTTTGTAAATCGCCTTGAGATCTTTGAGGAAGAGAGATGCTATATAAATGAATAATGTAATGAAAATAAGACTACATACACTTACATTCCCAAGCCAGTTGCCTGAATTGGGTCTTGAAGACCAAGGAAAGCTGTACAAAATGTAGCTATCTAAGAAAGATTTTCACGCCATTCTTTAAGGCATGGTGGAAAATATCTGTGAAATACAGAATACGACTATAGCCTGCGACTATGATTTACAATACCCTTATGAATGCCTATTGTTTAGATTAGTAACTATTTCACCATTCGTATACAACTATTAGATCAAAAACTAAAGGATATAATCAATTCTTTGGGATGATATTATGGGAAGCTGACTGGCAGTTATTTCAACATAGTTGCTAAATGATGCTCGATAATAAATTGTGGTTCTGTGATTAATTCAAGTTATGTCAATGGCATAATGGATATTTTTTGCAAAGATTTTTATAAATAAGTCTTTAAAAAGGCAAACAAAAAATCCTAAGTCAGTCTCAAACCATAAAAGAAATTGCTTTCTCCCCACCTGACCACCTTTCATTTCCTTTCCAAATTAAAGGTCAGTTATTGGATGCCTCTGACAATGGCCCTTCCCTTTGTCACTGCTCAGTGGAGGAGGAGGAAGAATGTACCTGTTTACTTTATGTAGGCCACTAAATTCCACCATTTCATATTTTGGCCATTTGGTTTCTGAAAGTTCTGAAAAATGGCATCAAACTTCACAGCCCAACTAAAAATGAGTTGTTGTTGTTGTTGTTGTTTTTCTGTAAGTGTACAAAGTCAATTACGGCATTGAGTTTTTATTAAATAAGACCTTTAGGACTGAGAGGATAGGTGAAAGAGCCATTCTTTTGGATATGAACCACTTTTACTCTCTAATTTCACAACTTCATTAACGAGAAACTCTTTTGTTGTCATTGTCCTGTTGTTTGATTGTTGTGTCCCCCCAACAGGAACATAAACTCTTTGGAGCAATATCTTGTCTGTCTTTTGCACATGGATTCCCAGAACCCTAAGTTTAACTACCATCTAATAAATACAAGATCTCACTCCTGGGGAGAGCTTGTTAAGTACTTTGACAGCACACCCTTGTTGAAATAGAAAAGAAAATAGAGGGTTATGTGATAAAACGTAAGTCATGGAAAATCATCACATGGAAAAATAGAACAACTGTTGTTCTTTTGGGCTGATCCCAGAACAGGAAGCGAATGTATGTCTTAAACACTGGCGAATTTAAAAACATAAAGAGCAGTGAAATGTCCTTATGGTCTTTAAAGCATTCTTGCATGGATTACCTCCAGGCCTGGCAGGATATATCTCAGTTCCAGCAGGTTAACAGTGTGAAAAGAGAAGTTTGAACAAGTAAGGATGAATTTTTTGGGGAAAAGAAAGCTTAGATTCTACTTATTAATGAAGCTTTGTAGACTAAAAGCTTTATGTTAGGTTGAGGATCAGAACAATGCATAATTGAAGGATTCTCTAAGCAGTTGAAAAGGGGCCTGGATTTGGGTAGAAGTGAAGGTACAAAGATAAGGGTTAAGAAACTTTATACAATTTATAGTCAGTGTTTAGAATTGGTGTGACCACAAATTTATAGAGAAAGAATGCTCAGTTCTGAGAGTTGGGAGAAACTCCATCCTGTAGAGGATGAGGGAATATTGAAAAATTTCAAAAAAGTTAACCAGGGAAAAGTAATAACTGAAATAGGTAGGAATCTTGGCTAGTTCAGAGCCCCCACAAACCAATAGAATGGCCAGGAAGGGAGCATGTTAACTGTCAAATTTTGTAGTAAGGTCAAAGGTAGATAGATGATGGAGCAATAATACCTGATATGGAAATGCAGTCTTCAGAGAACAGTTCCTGGGGCACCTGGGTGGCTCAGTGGGGTAAGCAGCTGACTCTTGATTTCGGCTCAGGTTGTGATCTCATGGTTCATGAGATGAAGCCCAGCATTGGGCTCTGTGCTGACCACGTGAAGCCTACTTGGGATTCTCTATCTCCCTCTCTTTCTGCCCCTCCCCCACTCTCGCTCACTCCCCCCCTTCTCAAAAATAAATAAATAAACATTAAAAAAATAAAAGTAGGTTAAGAACAATGGAAGATATAAATAGTGAAACATTATATAGGAAAGAAAAACACATCCAGAAAGAAAAACAGAGACACAAATAAAAATTACAGAAGACGAGCACCTGGGTGGCTCAGTAGGTTGGGCTTGGGTCATGATCTCACAGTCTGTGGGTTTGAGCCCCACATCGGGCTCTGTGCTGACAGCTCAGAGCCTGGAGCTTGCTTCGGATTCTGTGCCTCCCTGTCTCTCTGTCCTTCCCCCGCTTACACTCTGTCTCTCTCTCTCTCTCTCAAAAATAAACGCTTAACAATTTTTTTTTGAAAAATTACAGAATAAAAGGTTGGAGACCAAAAAGATAACAGTGACAAATTTTAATTCAGTATAATTGAGTTTCTAGAAGGAAAGAAATGAGAGAATGGAACAGAAGGGATATTTAAATGGATAACAGTTATTATTTTTTTTCAAAGTGATAAAATATATCAAGCTAGTGATTCAGGAAGACTTGTGAACATAACCAAACCTAGAACAAATATGTCATATACTCTGAGACATAAAGATGAGATAAGAATGGTAGCGCGTCTCAGAAAAGGCCTCTCTATTGAGGTGCTATTGAAGCAGAGATCTAAATGAAGAGAACAGAGTTAAGCAATAGAGCGGTAGGTGGGTAGACCTTCCCACATAGGAAAATCTTTAAGGGTATGTTTGAGGACTGCCATGCAGTGTAGTGTCTCCAAAGCAGTATGAGAGAAATAGAAAATACTAATGCACCAGGCCATACAGGTCATCTGTAGTCTTTGGATATATTCTGTGAGGGTGGTAAGGAAGGAGGAAGGTCATGGTAAGATTTTGTGCAGAAGAGTTCCATGCAGAATAATCTCTTTGGCTGCTCTTAGGAAAATAGACCATAAGAAGTACTTTTTAGGAAGTACTTTTTAAATTTTTTATTTTATTTTTTATCTTAGGGAAAGAGCACAAGCGGAGGAGAGGGTCAGAGAGAGAGAGAGAGACAGAGAGAGAGAGAGAGAGAGAGAGAGAGAGAGAATCTTCAGCAGTCTCCATGCTCAGCACAGAGCCCAATGAGGGGCTTGATCCCATGACCCTGGGATCATGATCTGAGCCAAAAGCAAGAGTCTGACACTCAACTGACTGAGCCCCTGAGGCATTCCAGGAAATACTTTTTGAAAAGGGGAAGAAAGTGTTAAGACTTGCAGAAGTCTGTGCATGAGATGCTGGTGGTTTGCGCTGGGGAGCTATTGGTGTACATGGTGTGAGGGTTGGGTATGGACTTCAACTCTCTGCTGAGGATTAATATATAGAGTATTTTGATGAAATGTTTGTATCACTCCTGGAGGATATATTTAAAACGTATAAATTGAATTAAAGTGAGAAAGCTTAGAGGCAACTTTAATAAAATCTTATTAAAGTGAGCTATAGGAGTTCTAAAACTGTTATCTTAATCGAGTGGCTTCAGATTATTTATTTTATTTAGTAAAGTACAATAGGTCACCTCCTCAGACATGAAACAGCAATTTTTTTTAATTCAAAATGTCTTTCAGTGGTACATTTCCAATGTAGCATTTGCTTTGAATTATGATCTATTCTAAGTCAGTCAATAAGAGAAGTTTCTCTGAATTATAAGATTTTTCTCAAAAAAAGAAAAAAAAGGTCTTCCATAGATGTTGGATTTTTGAGCCTATGAACTCCAGAAATAGTGGTCTAGCTCCAGAGTAAATTCTTGTTACTATATGGGTGGTGAGCTTGCTTTTAAGCTAGAAAATGATCTCCAGAAAATGTTTACAGAGAGCTACTCTTTTTAAAGTAATAAAATCACCAGGTGTCTTTCTTTATGCAATCTGGCATTTTTTGCTACCCGAATCATTACTCCTGATCTCTTGGAGTTATATTCCAGTTTTATATGAACATTGGATGAGTCTATACTAGTGTTCCAGGTCTGGTGGGAGAATCGCCTTCCAGGCTGTAATTAAATTTCAGTGAATTGCTTCAGTGAGAGATTATTTAAGCAAACATGGAAACAGCATTTAAGTGGTTTCCTTCAAATGATGAAATTACACATATAACTATTACAACACATAATCCTAGGATTAACCTCTAACTTTGAGATTCACTGGCTCTTTGTGTCACACCTCAGTGTCTGACTTCTCTTTTAAATTCAAAAGGGTTTTGAAAAATGATTTTTAAATGGCATACCTTAGTTCATTATTAATTCTGATTTTAATCCTGTAATAAGATTAATTAACTGATGGAGAATTCAGTTGTTAGGATTCAAAAATAAATTATTGGAAATTATGTTTTTAATAAGAAGGATTAAAAGGCAGGATCTATGAATCTCAGGTATGCCTAACTTTGAGTACAGGGGTGGACTTTTTAAAAATGATGAAATGGAGGGGCACCTGAGTAGGTCAGTCGGGAATCCAACTTTTGATTTTGGCTCAGGTCATGATCTCACAGTTTGTGGTTTCTAGCCCCACACTGGGCTCCATGCTAACAGTGTGGTGCCTGCTTGGATTCTCTCTCTCCCTCTCTCTCTGCCCCTCCCCTACATGCCTGCTAGCTCTCTCTCTTGCTCTCTCTCTCAAAATAAATAAATTTTAAAAAGGTCTGAAATGGATAAAGCATTGATAAAGGGTCATTCCTTCATGGGGAAAGCTTCACAGAGTGTTATAAAGATACAACAAATAGGCTTGTTTGGCTTTGCCCATTTTTTGGAGGAATTTTTGTTGCCAGTGCTGATTTATAAAAAAGCAATGGCAATCGGTTGAAAAATCTTTAAACATTATAGAACATATACAGTAGAAAATCAAGGCCTCCTCTAATAGCTAGTCCATTTCCCTGACCTACCACCTCCCCACTTGCTGAGATAATTATTGCTAATAGTTTAATATGTATTTTTCATGATATGAAATATATAGTTGAACATGTGATATAAATATGATCAGTCTAATGTGTACACAGGACTAGGTTGTTTTCAACTTAACAGTGTGTCATGAACACTTTTCATGTCAGGGCATGATTTAAGCTATTTGTTTGAAGAGCTATGTAATACTCCATTGAATCAGTATATTGGTGTGTGTGTGTGTGTGTGTGTGTGTGTGTGTGTGTTACATACAAAAACTAAGATTTAGGGAAGTTAAGACACTACCCAAGGTCTTACTATCAGAATAGCTGCATCCTCATTCCAAAGCCCATATTTTTAAAATGATGCTACAAATTCTCCCACACTTTAATTGCTAAACATTTAATTTCTCTCTTGAAAAAAAAAAAGAAATGCTCCATTGAATATAGACATGTTGTTTTGCATATTTCTGGTTCCTTCCTTTGGATACATTTCTAAAAGTAGAGTTGTTAAGGTAAAGATTTATCTCAATTCTGATAGTTATTGGGAATGAAGGACTCCTACCAATGGTATATTTGAACACTTCCCCAAATACTTGCTGAGTCTATGAATTACTGATCTTGTTAATTTTGACAAATCTATATATGCTTAATTAAAAAACTTAAGCCCTTTCTCAAAAGTGTAATGCTTTGTTTTTGTATCTTGCTTTTATGAAGGAATCTGTGGATTTGAGGGTGCCTGTCTTCATGCTCACAAAATTTTAAAAATCCTAAGTAAAAAACATAATACTTTGTCACATAGGTTGCAAATCTGTTTTTTTTTTATTTTTTATTTATTTATTTTTTTTATATATAAAATTTATTGACAAATTGGTTTCCATACAACACCCAGTGCTCATCCCAAAAGGTGCCCTCCTCAATACCCATCAACCACCCGCCCCTCCCTCCCACCCCCCATCAACCCTCAGTTTGTTCTCAGTTTTTAACAGTCTCTTATGCTTTGGCTCTCTCCCACTCTAACGTCCTTTTTTTTTTTTTTTCCCTTCCCCTCCCCCATGGGTTCCTGTTAAGTTTCTCAGGGTCCACATAAGAGTGAAACCATAGGGTATCTGTCTTTCTCTGTATGGCTTATTTCACTTAGCATCACACTCTCCAGTTCCATCCACGTTGCTACAAAAGGCCATATTTCATTTTTTCTCATTGCCACGTAGTATTCCATTGTGTATATAAACCACAATTTCTTTATCCATTCATCAGTTGATGGACATTTAGGCTCTTTCCATAATTTGGCTATTGTTGAGAGTGCTGCTATGAACATTGGGGTACAAGTGCCTCTATGCATCAGTACTCCTGTATCCCTTGGGTAAATTCCTAGCAGTGCTATTGCTGGGTCATAGGGTAGGTCTATTTTTAATTTTCTGAGGAACCTCCACACTGCTTTCCAGAGCGGCTGCACCAATTTGCATTCCCACCAACAGTGCAAGAGGGTTCCCGTTTCTCCACATCCTCTCCAGCATCTATAGTCTCCTGATTTGTTCATTTTGGCCACTCTGACTGGCGTGAGGTGATACCTGAGTGTGGTTTTGATTTGTATTTCCCTGATAAGGAGCGACGCTGAACATCTTTTCATGTGCCTGTTGGCCATCTGGATGTCTTCTTTAGAGAAGTGTCTATTCATGTTTTCTGCCCATTTCTTCACTGGGTTATTTGTTTTTCGGGTGTGGAGTTTGGTGAGCTCTTTATAGATTTTAGATACTAGCCCTTTGTCCGATATGTCATTTGCAAATATCTTTTCCCATTCCGTTGGTTGCCTTTTAGTTTTGTTGGTTGTTTCCTTTGCTGTGCAGAAGCTTTTTATCTTCATAAGGTCCCAGTAATTCACTTTTGCTTTTAATTCCCTTGCCTTTGGGGATGTGTCGAGTAAGAGATTGCTACGGCTGAGGTCAGAGAGGTCTTTTCCTGCTTTCTCCTCTAAGGTTTTGATGGTTTCCTGTCTCACATTTAGGTCCTTTATCCATTTTGAGTTTATTTTTGTAAATGGTGTGAGAAAGTGGTCTAGTTTCAACCTTCTGCATGTTGCTGTCCAGTTCTCCCAGCACCATTTGTTAAAGAGGCTGTCTTTTTTCCATTGGATGTTCTTTCCTGCTTTGTCAAAGATGAGTTGGCCATACGTTTGTGGGTCTAGTTCTGGGGTTTCTATTCTATTCCATTGGTCCGTGTGTCTGTTTTTGTGCCAATACCATGCTGTCTTGATGATGACAGCTTTGTAGTAGAGGCTGAAGTCTGGGATTGTGATGCCTCCCGCTTTGGTCTTCTTCTTCAAAATTCCTTTGGCTATTCGGGGCCTTTTGTGGTTCCATATGAATTTTAGGATTGCTTGTTCTAGTTTCGAGAAGAATGCTGGTGCAATTTTGATTGGGATTGCATTGAATGTGTAGATAGCTTTGGGTAGTATTGACATTTTGACAATATTTATTTTTCCAATCCATGAGCAGGGAATGTCTTTTCATTTCTTTAAATCTTCTTCAATTACCTTCATAAGCTTTCTATAGTTTTCAGCATACAGATCCTTAACATCTTTGGTTAGATTTATTCCTAGGTATTTTATGCTTCTTGGTGCAATTGTGAATGGGATCAGTTTCTTTATTTGTCTTTCTGTTGCTTCATTGTTAGTGTATAAGAATGCAACTGATTTCTGTACATTGATTTTGTATCCTGCAACTTTGCTGAATTCATGTATCAGTTCTAGCAGACTTTTGGTGGAGTCTATCGGATTTTCCATGTATAATATCATGTCATCTGCAAAAAGCGAAAGCTTAACTTCATCTTTGCCAATTTTGATGCCTTTGATTTCCTTTTGTTGTCTGATTGCTGATGCTAGAACTTCCAACACTATGTTAAACAACAGTGGTGAGAGTGGGCATCCCTGTCGTGTTCCTGATCTCAGGGAAAAAGCTCTCAGTTTTTCCCCGTTGAGGATGATGTTAGCTGTGGGCTTTTCATAAATGGCTTTTATGATCTTTAAGTATGTTCCTTCTATCCCGACTTTCTCAAGGGTTTTTATTAAGAAAGGGTGCTGGATTTTGTCAAAGGCCTTTTCTGCATCGATTGACAGGATCATATGGTTCTTCTCTTTTTTTTTGTTAATGTGATGTATCACGTTGATTGATTTGCGAATGTTGAACCAGCCCTGCATCCCAGGAATGAATCCCACTTGATCATGGTGAATAATTCTTTTTATATGCTGTTGAATTCGATTTGCTAGTATCTTATTGAGAATTTTTGCATCCATATTCATCAGGGATATTGGCCTGTAGTTCTCTTTTTTTACTGGGTCTCTGTCTGGTTTTGGAATCAAAGTAATACTGGCTTCATAGAATGAGTCTGGAAGTTTTCCTTCCCTTTCTATTTCTTGGAATAGCTTGAGAAGGATAGGTATTATCTCTGCTTTAAACGTCTGGTAGAACTCCCCTGGGAAGCCATCTGGTCCTGGACTCTTATTTGTTGGGAGATTTTTGATAACCGATTCAATTTCTTCGCTGGTTATGGGTCTGTTCAAGCTTTCTATTTCCTCCTGATTGAGTTTTGGAAGAGTGTGGGTGTTCAGGAATTTGTCCATTTCTTCCAGGTTGTCCAATTTGTTGGCATATAATTTTTCATAGTATTCCTTGATAATTGTTTGTATCTCTGAGGGATTGGTTGTAATAATTCCATTTTCATTCATGAGTTTATCTATTTGGGTCATCTCCCTTTTCTTTTTGAGAAGCCTGGCTAGAGGTTTGTCAATTTTGTTTATTTTTTCAAAAAACCAACTCTTGGTTTCGTTGATCTGCTCTACAGTTTTTTTAGATTCTATATTGTTTATTTCTGCTCTGATCTTTATTATTTCTCTTCTTCTGCTGGGTTTAGGCTGCCTTTGCTGTTCTGCTTCTATTTCCTTTAGGTGTGCTGTTAGATTTTGTATTTGGGATTTTTCTTGTTTCTTGAGATAGGCCTGGATTGCAATGTCTTTTCCTCTCAGGACTGCCTTCGCTGCGTCCCAAAGCGTTTGGATTGTTGTATTTTCATTTTCGTTTGTTTCCATATATTTTTTGATTTCTTCTCTAATTGCCTGGTTGACCCACTCATTCGTTAGTAGGGTGTTCTTTAACCTCCATGCTTTTGGAGGTTTTCCAGACTTTTTCCTGTGGTTGATTTCAAGCTTCATAGCATTGTGGTCTGAAAGTATGCATGGTATAATTTCAATTCTTGTAAACTTATGAAGGGCTGTTTTGTGACCCAGTATATGATCTATCTTGGAGAATGTTCCATGTGCACTCGAGAAGAAAGTATATTCTGTTGCTTTGGGATGCAGAGTTCTAAATATATCTGTCAAGTCCATCTGATCCAGTGTCTCATTCAGGGCCCTTGTTTCTTTATTGACCGTGTGTCTAGATGATCTATCCATTTCTGTAAGTGGGGTGTTAAAGTCCCCAGCAGTTACCACATTCTTATCAATAAGGTTGCTTCTGTTTATGAGTAATTGTTTTATATATTTGGGGGCTCCGGTATTCGGCGCATAGACATTTATAATTGTTAGCTCTTCCTGATGGATAGACCCTGTAACTATTATATAATGTCCTTCTTCATCTCTTGTTACAGCCTTTAATTTAAAGTCTAGTTTGTCTGATATAAGTATGGCTACTCCAGCTTTCTTTTGGCTTCCAGTAGCATGATAAATAGTTCTCCATCCCCTCACTCTCAATCTAAAGGTGTCCTCGGGTCTAAAATGAGTCTCTTGTAGACAGCAAATAGATGGGTCTTGTTTTTTTATCCATTCTGATACCCTATGTCTTTTGGTTGGCGCATTTAATCCATTTACATTCAGTGTTATTATAGAAAGATACGGGTTTAGAGTCATTGTGATGTCTGTCTGTTTTATGCTTGTAGTGATGTCTCTGGTACTTTGTCTCACAGGGTCCCCCTTAGGATCTCTTGTAGGGCTGGTTTAGTGGTGACAAATTCCTTCAATTTTTGTTTGTTTGGGAAGACCTTTATCTCTCCTTCTATTCTAAATGACAGACTTGCTGGATAAAGGATTCTCGGCTGCATATTTTTGCTGTCTAGCACCCTGAAAATCTCGTGCCAATTCTTTCTGGCCTGCCAAGTTTCAAAAGAGAGATCAGTCACGAGTCTTATAGGTCTCCCTTTTTATGTGAGGGCACGTTTACCCCTTGCTGCTTTCAGAATTTTCTCTTTATCCTTGTATTTTGCCAGTTTCACTATGATATGTCGTGCAGAAGATCGATTCAAGTTACGTCTGAAGGGAGTTCTCTGTGCCTCTTGGATTTCAATGCCTTTTTCCTTCCCCAGTTCAGGGAAGTTCTCAGCTATGATTTCTTCAAGTACCCCTTCAGCACCTTTCCCTCTCTCTTCCTCCTCTGGGATACCAATTATGCGTATATTATTTCTTTTTAGTGTATCACTTAGTTCTCTAATTTTCCTCTCATACTCCTGGATTTTTTTATCTCTCTTTTTCTCAGCTTCCTCTTTTTCCATAACTTTATCTTCTAGTTCACCTATTCTCTCCTCTGCCTCTTCCATCCGAGCCGTGGTGATTTGCATTTTGTTTTGCATTTCATTTAAAGCGTTTTTCAGCTCCTCGTGACTGTTCCTTAGTCCCTTGATCTCTGTAGCAAGAGATTCTCTGCTGTCCTGTATACTGTTTTCAAGCCCAGCGATTAATTTTATGACTATTATTCTAAATTCACTTTCTGTTATATTATTTAAATCCTTTTTGATCAGCTCATTAGCTGTTGTTATTTCCTGGAAATTCTTCTGAGGGGAATTCTTCCGCTTGGTCATTTTGGATAGTCCCTGGTGTGGTGAGGGCCTGCAGGGCACTTCCCCTGTGCTGTGGTGTATAACTCGCAAATCTGTTTTAAAGATTATTGCTTCTCCTTAAAATTTTTTTGTGACTTTTTTCATGTATAGCATGTAAGTACAATGGAGATATAACTGTGGTTTCTTAAGAATTAGTCTTCTGACCATGGTATTCTAATTAGAAAGCTTTAGCCCAGAATTACTGAACTATTGTTCTCCTTATTCATCTTGTCATGATTTTATTTTTGATGTTAAGTTTTAATCCATGGTTAATTAGTAATTATTTTTTTATATGTATGGTGGTCATTCCCCCACATCAAGCGGAGGTTTAATTGTCCCACGATTTAATGAAGAATCTATTTGTAAGTATAACTTCCATTATTTTATTTTTTTTAAATTTTTTTTCAACGTTTATTTGTTTTTGGGACAGAGAGAGACAGAGCATGAATGGGGGAGGGGCAGAGAGAGAGGGAGACACAGAACCGAAAACAGGCTCCAGGCTCTGAGCCATCAGCCCAGAGCCCGACACGGGGCTCGAACTCACGGACCGCGAGATCGTGACCTGGCTGAAGTCGGACGCTTAACCGACTGCGCCACCCAGGCGCCCCACTTCCATTATTTTATAATTCTCACCTATATGCTTTTTTTCCCTCACTTATGTATTATCCATTTTATTTTTGTATTACATATTCTACTTCAAAATCCTTTCTTAAACTGTACTAAACTTAAAGAATTCATCAACAATTACTTGGACTTAGTCCTAAGTATACATAGTTATATATATAAGTATATATAATTTCATTGCTAAGCCTTGTGTGTAAATTCATAGTTCACATTGTTTCTATAAAATATTTGTCCTCTCTTTGATTCATTATTATGATTCACTTCTTGTTTGGTTCAATTGAATTCTTAAGCAATTCTTTTCAGGATTGCTGTATTGGCATTATACCTTTGAGTCCCTAAATGACTGATACAGTTTTTCTTTTCCCTCAAAGATATGAATATGCCAAAATTCCTAAATTGGGCTTCACTGAATAGTAATGTTGAATTAGATGTTAATAGATGTTTCAAAAGGGAAGGAGACATTATTGTTAAATAAATTTGAGAAACAGGATTATGAAAACTAGCTTGTGGACTTTTTAAAAATTTGGTTTTATTGCAGAATTTATCAGAGCTCTTAAGAAAATGTACTTTCTGCTTCTCTAAGAAATAAATGTAATGTATATTTCTAATAATGTAATTATTCACACATGCCCTTGAATAACAAACACATATCAAGATCTCATGAAAAAACCATTGAAACAGTTCGGAAAATACTAAACTATAGAATTCTAGATGCTCTGTTCATGGAGGCTCATGGAGCGTTTCCTATTAAAATTTAAGGAAAATTAAACTTCCTTGCTTCCTCCTACCAGTCTGTTAAGGAATTGGTCTCTAATGTATGTTGTGGACCTATGTTTTTCTCTCTGTGTCATAGCCTTTTATTCATTCATTCATTCATCCATTCATTCACTTACTCATCCGGATTTAATTAGTATCCAATGTGTTCTCGGAACTCTTCTGGACCTTGGAATAAAGTAGTGAACAAACTAGAAAAAAAAAATTATGAAGGTTCCAAGGGGTAGAGGGAAGACAGAAAATAAATGAGTAAAAATATGGTTTATCATATGGCAGGATGATGGATATAATATAAAACAGAGAAGGGGCACAGGAAGTGTGTGTGTGTGTGTGTGTGTGTGTGTGTGTAGTTGGGGGATGAGTTTTCATAGGGTTCAGTTTTAAATAAATGGGCAGAAATATTTTACTGAGAAGGTCACATTTTAACAAGGGCATAAATGTGCTCAGGGAACAAGCCATGCAGGTATCTGGATGAAAGCTGACATATAGGCAGAAAGAACATGGTGCTTGGTTTTTGGGTTTGTGTGTGTGTGTGTTTTTTGTTTTTTCCCTTATGAGCTTGTAACAACAAGCTGGCAATTCAAGCAGTCCATCTTTTCAGAAGAAGATATGTAAGTTTTTAAATCAGGAGAACATTTGTTACAACAAGAAGGATGTGCATGTCAGCTGCAGGAAGGTTCCAGCCACACAATAAGGACTGCCCTCCCTGAGCCTTCCTTTTCTATCAGAGTTGCAACCTTTTTTCTAGTTGCAGTGTCTGCCCTTAGAGAAGCTACCAGCAAACAATCTGAATCTGTTCTGGATCTCTGCTGGTGAAAGGACCCACATTCTTCTCCAGACCCTAACAGGAACTTCTCATTTCTTCATGTGACTCATTTTTGTATTTACTAAGAAATGGAAGCTACCGGTCAAAATGTTAACTGACCTGCACTACCCTATGTGGTTGGTGGCGAATGCTGCAGTGGTATTTCAGCCTCTAGCCAGTGGAGACACGTGGCTTTGGTGGTGCACCATTCTGTGGAGAAATGCAGGATTGTTTGCTCCCTCCGAAAGCATGGTTAGCATCACCAGCACCACAGAAGCCAGGGAGTGAGACTGCGTGTTCTCAATCATGGATAGGAAATTGAAGGCAACAAAAGTTTCTACTCTTCATCCTCTTCATGTATTTTCATTTGGCTTATCACTTCTTTTTTTAACATATTATTTATTTGTTTTTTAATGTTTATTTATTTTTAAGAGAGAGAGACAGAGACACAGAGCATGAGCGGGGGAGGGCAGAGAGAGAGGGAGACATAGAATCAGAAGCAGGCTCCAGGCTCTGAGCTGTCAGCACAGAGTCTGACATAGGGCTCAAACCCATAAACCATGACATCATGACCTGAGCAGAAGTGAGACGCTCAACCGATTGAGCCACCCAGGCGCCCCACTTTTTAAATATATTTTTAAAGGTTATTGATTTATTTTAGAGAGGGAGCGAGAGCAAGCAGGGGAGGGGCTGAGAGATAGAGAGGGAGAGACAGAATACCAGGCAGGCTCCCCTCTGCAAGCACAGAGCCCAGTGCGGGGCTCAAACCCATTAATCATGAAAACATGACCTGAGCTGACATTTAACCAACTGAGCCTCTCTGGCGCCCCTGGTTTATCACCTCTTGACTTATTATCTTGGTTTTAGAACTAAATTAATACTGTAAAGGGGATACCAGAAGTGCCATTTGCATTTGAAATGTAAAATGCTGTGTGTGTGTCTATGTGTGTAATGTCAAAGTGAGAGAAGCATTTGAATAGGAATTCTAGAATAAAGAGTTAAATCCTTCTTTCTTCCATCATTTTGAAGAAGTACTAATGAATTTGAGAATTTAATGTTGAAGATAATTCTAATATGAAACTAGATTCTCTTATATGAAAATTTTGTTTCTCCCACTCTCTCAAGAAATTATTTTCCTTATCAGTTTTATTGAGGAGTAATTTATATGCAACAAATTCAGTCATTTGCAGTGTACAATTTGGTGAGTCTGGTCACTTGTAGACACCAATGAAACCATTGCCACATCATGGAACAGAACATCCCCATTGCCACCCGAAGAGATCTTGTGGTCTTTTACAGTTGATTCCTCTTTCCTGTCTTTGCCCCAGGTAACCACTGATCTGCTTTGTGTCAACTATAGATTAATTTGAATCTTGTACAAATTGAATTGTTGTTTACTGTGTTTTTCTTTGGGTTCTTTCACTCAGCAGAATGTTTTGCAAGTCCTCCATGATATCAGCAGTTCATTAATTTTTGCTGCCAAATGGTGTTTTAATTCTCTGCATATACAACATTTTGTTTATCTGTTCACCTGCTGGTAGACGTTTGTGTTATTTCCAGTTTTTGGTAATTTCAAATAATGCTGCCATGAACATTCACGAATCATTTCTCCTAAGACTAAATCAATTTGATTCATTTATAGGATTTAAACATTACAAATTGAACTACCTGCCTATATTGCAGAGCTAGAAAAGTTCTGTTAACACTACAAATTTAAAAATTTCTCACCTCTATGTGGCAGGAACAACTTTGCCTGTGGAGTTGATGATAAAGCTTTGCAAGGGAGTTTCTTCACTGAGAGAAATTTGAAATTTGAAATCATCAAAGGAAGTAGAACTTCAATGTTCTCACCAAATAAACTGAAATAAAATAATCTCAGAGAAAGCAAAGAGGCCAAAACACTATCAGTCACAGAAAGGACAAAAGAGAATATAATACACATGGCACCTATAATATACAAGCTGTATGAACTCTTCAGGAGAACAGGGAGGCAAGCCCCAGAGTAGCTAGAGATCAGCCACATAGGTCAGTTGTCATAAAATGGGGTGAAGACTGTAAGAAGTATCTGTGGAGACAGGTAACAGAGAATGGTGTTTCTAGGGAAATGTAGATGAGCAGCCAATGAGGATGTTGTTTAATCTATATAACCAGAAGAATTCAAGAATGAGTCAACAGGTGGACAGAAGGGTGAGGTCAGCTATCCTAATGGAAAGTCACTAACCACAAGTAATACCTCTAGAAGAGGAAACAAATATCCCCTTCCATGAAAGCCATAAAGAACTAGAAAATTCTATTCTCTGTAGCAGTGAGTAGGAAAAGTAAAAAGTGGCAGCCTCTGAGAAAAGCAAAATGATGTTTTGTCTGTGTACTCAAGGTAATTAATTAGCAGACTGATGACTCCTGAGTGGTGAATGATGAAGGCATAAGGTGGGAGGAGATATGTCAGCAGTGAATGACTCAAGGCTTCATTTTACAGAGCAGTAAGACTTATCAAGCACTATTTCTATCTGAGTTTCTTCTACATCCGCTTTGAACTTTGAGAAATTAGAATTAAGCATACACACACAAAACTTTCTACTGAAAATGGAAATTAATGGAGATTTACAGTTGTCTCCCCACATCTTTTCTCCACTTCTTCCTCATAGAAATAAAATCATCTATTTTAGCTATCACATGACCAACCAGAACTAAATTCTGGACAATAGGCTGTTAGCGGAAATGATGTGCGGAACTTCTAACTCATGTCCTAAAAAGGAGAAGCAAACCTTTCTCACACCCTGCTTCCATCCTGTTGCTTGGAACATGAACGTGGTCACACAACATCCTGAACCATGGGACAAGACAGAAATCCAGGAAAGGCAAAACAACAGAGCCCTTAAGTGACTACAAGTAACACAGCCTTTATACCCAATCTTTTAGGTGAGAGTGTAAAACACTTCTGTCTGTCTTAAATCACTGTTTTAGGTCTGTGTTACATGCAGCTGAAATAATATCCTAACTATAACGCACAACTTTTAAGTATGGTACATTATCTGCAATTTCCTATATTCTCTATAATAATTAAATATCCATCCCCAAGTTTCTTATACAAAAATGAAAGCAGGTAAGCTCTATATAAAAGATTTTTCTGAGGCATACTGAAAGGGATATATAACTCTAAGTTACTAACAGAAGACTCTCCTGGAAAGATAAAGCTGATGACAGTAAAAATATGGAACTATGAAATACGACTATGATTTCTTTGGCTCCTCATGTTGTACTTGATATTACAGGGCCTGGATATATATAAGGCCCAGAAAAATGACAGCATTGTGTGGTATCACTATGCTGATTAGCACTGAGTTGCTCCCAGACGAATTAGCAGCTGCAGAATCTTTAAAAAGATCTCATTCAGATTTATTTTTATGTATACCTTTTTTGGCATACCTATTGAAGACAGATCTGAACAAAGGATATAGGACAATAATTGTCTATCTCTTGTAATTGCTGAATTTGAGCCATATGGCTTTTTGATACTGACTAATATATCATAGAGTCAGCTTCTCACAGTAATGAACACTTGATATCAAATAGTGTTAAAAGCTAAGCAGAATAAGATTGGGTACTGGGTCTCAATTTAGAGCTTTCTTATAAGGTGTCTGTATTTGCATGTCTGAGAAATTTTTTTTAAATTTTTTGTTTACACTTTATTTATTTTTGAGAGAGGGAGAGACACAGAGCACAAGTGGCGGGGGGAGAGAGAGAGAGAGAGAGAGAGAGAGAGAGAGAGAATCCAAAGCAGGCTTCAGGCTCTGAGCTGTCAGCACAGAGCCCGATGCAGGGCTCAAACTCACGAACTGTGAGATCATGACCTGAGCTGAAGTCGGACGCTTAACCAACTGAGCCACCCAAGTGCCCCGAATGTCTGAGAGATTTTGACTAGAGTTTCTCCCAAGTAGCATTTTGACACCAAGAAGGTGTTTATTAAACACCTGATCTCTGACCTGATTTACCATCAGTACCACTGCTGTTACTACTAGCACATAACGCAGGGGTTGGCAGGTTAAGAGAGAAAAGGAGAAGGTGGAGGAAAGAAAAGAGGGAAAATAGGACAAAACAGCTCTTCCTTGACTTATGATGGGGTTACATCCCATAAACCCACTGCAGACTGAAAGTATCTTAAGTCAAAATGCATTTAATATGCCTGACCTTCCAAACATCATAGCTTAGCCTAGGCCACCTTAAACGTGCTCAGAACACATACATTAGCCTATAGTTGGGCAAGATCATCTAATACAAAGTCTATTTTGTAACAGAGTATTGAATATCTCATGTAATTTATTGAATACTCTACTGGAAGTGAAAAACAGAATTGCTGAGAAGGGGCAGAATGGTTGTGAGTGTATACTTTGTTGACCCTTGTGGTTGTGTGGCTTACCGGCCAGCACCACTCTCTGCCTCTGCTGAGTATCACGAGGGATCTACACATATCACTGGCCTGGGAAAAGATCAAAATGCATAATTCAAAGTATAGCTTTTACTGAATGCATATTGCTTTTGCATCATCATAAAGTCAATAAAACACAAGTTGGGGACTGTCTGTAGGAGAAGAGAATGAAGGGAGAATAAGTGAAAAAAGCTAAAAAGGGCAGTGGGAACCGAACTGTGAGATGGAAAATATGAAGTTACAAGTTCAGCTTCAACAGAAATAGGTTCACTTACATAAAAGCCTTTGCAGATACACAAACTACGTTTGGGCCAGTGTTATGTGCCTCATGTCTCTCAGTGACTAAAGGGCTTACTGTGCTATAAAAATACAAACTAATATCAACACAGGATGAGGTCTGACTCTTACAGCTAAATACTTCTTTCTTTGGAGTATAACCTATACTAAAAATTTAGACAAATTTCCTTTGGGTATTTCTGGAATATTTTCTTACAATTCTTTGATAGTTATGATTAAGAAAAAAAGCAGATGATATTCATAATGTTACTGAATCTGATGTTCATTTTTTTCCATGATAAAGGGTTGTCTTTGATAGATTTGACATTAAACATATACAGATAGCCTTGATCTCTTTAGTATAAAATGAAAGACCTTGCTTCACTGAGGAAGAAAAATACCTGGGAGTGTATTTAGAGATAACACTAACTGTATTTGGTTGTCATGGAAACTGAAATGTTAAAATGATGATGAAGTGATTGTCCAAAAACAAAGCCACTTGCATGTACTTGTTATGGTAACTACTCATTTGGCGAATATTTTTTTTTCCTTTTTCTCTACATTAATGATGTGAAATACGAGCTTTACAAAATTGCTTCTGTGATGTATTTCACATAAAATATATGTCATACCAAGGATGGACATGTTCACGTAGAAATATTTTACATTTAGGTGAATTAATACAACATATGTGTGTATGTATCTGTGCATCTGTGTAAGTGTTAATTTATGCACAAAAAAAGACATCCCTAGATTGTAAGTGACTATTACAGGTCAGTGGTTTTGGAAGCATCCTCAGTTGGTAGAAGGTGGAAAGTGATTCAGGGAAGCTAGTAGATTGTTGTGCTAACTGGTGACAAAGACAAGGAATGGGATAGAATTAATATTTATTAAATATTTAAAGTGTGAAAAAGTTGACTTTAATATGTATTTTCTTATTTAGACCTAATGGTAACACTTTGAGGTTAGTAGTGTTCTCATTTTACAAGTGAGGAAAGCGAGTGTCAGAGATGCTAAATAACTTGCCCAAGGTCATAGGTAAGTAAGTGTGGAGCCACGATTGAATCCATTTAAGTCTGTCTTAAAACCTATTCTACTCCTTTGAACAATGGCTGATTCTAGGACTAGAGAAGGAAATATGCAAGGTGAGCCAGGAGCATCTTGTAGTGCCAGAAAGTAGGAAGGCTTAAAAAACTAAACACACACACACACACACACACACAGACTGATCACATTGATAAGGGTATGCCAAAAGGACACGAGCTACACGGGGGCCAACTGGAAGACCTCCCAAAGGCTAAAGCTGGAACACTTTGAGGGGCAAAACAAAGTAGTGGGCACAACTCCCCACTCCTTATGTGTGGGCTGTACATAGTGACTTCCTTCCCACGAGTGCATCATGGAATGGAAGAAAAGGGTAACTTTACAGGGGAGGACTCCGATTCACTCTGGTGCAGCCAGGTAGACAAGGTTAACATCAACAATGATAAGTCATGTTGATAGTATGTACCCTTGATCAAATGTGATTTGAATGACACTACATTTGTGAACTTTTTCCCCAAAACCCCAGCCCACTGTCTAATTATAAGAAAAATATTAAATAATAATTTGGGTCAAATAATGATAAGGGTCACTCTACATAATACTTGAGTGAAAAAAAGACATTAGATAAAAAATAAGGAAAGTTAAGTATGGATTTTAGTTAATAATAATGTATTAATTAATAATAGGCTTTATCCATTTTGTCAAAGGTACCAATACCTAAGGTAAGATGTTAATAATAGGGTAAAGTGAGTGTGGAGTATATGAAAGTCTCTATACAATATTTGCAACTTTCTATGAATATAAGTAAATATGAAATATTCTACATTCATTATACCACAATGTAGTCCCTCTTGTTTATAACTGCTTTTCCTCTTGACATTCATTTTATCAGAATCTTACCTAGAAAATTGTAGTTATACGTGTGGAATATGACTTATGGTTGGTCTCCAACCCAACTCTCTATCTCCTAGGGATTTTTTTTAATATTCTGGGCTTAAAAGAGAAGTAATAGAATGAGTAACAGTGCATAAACTACAAAATGTTTCTTATACCCATTTTCACTTATGACTACCTTTTCTGTCTGCCAGTGTATGAATTGTCTTTGCCTTTCTATTGATATGTGCTGATGTTGCTATCTGTTATAGAAATCATTTGTCTCTGCTGGTAATAGCTCCTTTTAAAAATTTAACTGTATGTATGCTTAGAATAACTACATTTAGTGATTTGAAATGCACAATATTTAACATTCTTAATCAAGATGATTGGACATGAAAGAATTCTTATAGATACAAGGGGGGGCTGTCAAGTTTTGTGGAAATCTTGATGGTATTCCTTGTATTAAAAAAATTAATGTTTATTATTTATTTTTCAGAGAGAGGGAGAGAGACAGAGACAAACAGAGCACAAGTGGAGGAGGGGCAGAGAGAGAGGGAGACACAGAGTTAGAAGTGGGCTCTAGGCTCTGAACTGTCAGCACAGAGCCCAATGCAGGGCTCGAACTCACGTACAGTGAGATCATGACCCCGAGCTGAAGTTGGATGCTTACCCAACTGAGCCACCCAGGTGTCCCTTCCTTGTATTTTTCTTTCATGAAAACTGGTGTCATTGCCAGTGTTCCAGGGAACAACCATGGAACCAGTTGTGAGCTATGTGCACCACCAGACTTGAAGAGGGTGCCAGGTATCAAAGTTTCATTGGGGTTTATTGCAGTGCCCTCAGGCTGAAGGCACATGGAACTGTCTAGGGTATAAGCCAAATTTTCACTTGTATTTATTTTATGTATTTTTAATATTTTATATGTTTTAGAGTCTCTCAAACATGCTTATGTTTTTCTCTCTCTCTTAAATAGAATCCCCCCAATAACTGTGCTCCCTATGACTCAACAGAATGTAGTTGTCAAGACCAGAGTGAAGGGACGATAGATGTAACTTTTAGACTTCTATCACTTAGCAATTAACTGGTTCTCAGTTTCTCTATCTGAGAGATAATTTGGCCTGACTTTCAGCAAGTTTGTTGGTAAGTCAAGAAAAAAAACCCAGTGTGGTAATTTGAGACAGCATGGATGGTAAGTGAAAATAATTCATACTGAGGAAGACAAACACCATATGATTCCACTCATGAATGGATTCTAAAAAAAAATTTGAATAAACAAAAAGCGGAATTAGGCTCAGAAATACAGAGAGCAAACTGCCAGAGGGGCGTGGGGTGGGGGGGTTGGGCAAAAATGGGTGAAGGGGAGAGGGAGATACAGGCTTCCAGTTATAGAATAAGTCATGGGAATAACGACACAGCATAATGGATACAGTCAATGATATTGTAATAGTGATGTAACACGATAGATTGTAGCTACACTTGTGGTGAGCATAGCATTATGTATAAACTTGTCAAATCACTAAATTGGATACCTGAAACTAATACAGCACTGTGTGTCAACTGTACCAAAAAAAAAAAAAAAAAGAAAGAAAGAAAGAAAGAAAAAAAAAGAAAAAGAAAACTCCAGACCCATTCAGAAGACTCAAAAAAGTGTTTTTAACTATAAACACATAAAATTAGAGAATTATTTCTATTGCTATTTAAAAAATTTTTATTTTACTTTAGAGAGAGAGAGAGAGCATGAGCAGGGAGGGGGCAGAAGAGTGGGTGTGTGTGTGAGACAGAGAGAGAGAGAGAGAGCAGGCTCCATTCCATGCTCAGTGTGGAGCCCAACGACCCTGGGATCATGACCTGGGTCAAAAATCAAGAGATGGCTGCTCAACTGCCTGAGCCACCCAGGTGCCCCCCTATTACTGTTGATAAAGGAAAACTATACAGAAAGGAGTAGAACTCGTTTGGAATATAGAATGAAGAATGAAGACCAGCTCTACGTGAGGACCTGGAAGGCCGGTTGTGTCACGATCTACACGTGGCACTGAGATCATGTCTCCTATGGCACATAGATGTGTTTTCTATATAACATGTCAATGAGCCATACTTTTAAAAATGCCTTGTCTACATATGTTTAATGCTATTCCAGCTGTGAAGAGTCTGGCCACATGTGGAGGCCATGGACAGGCAAAATCCCCATTGGTTCCTATTATTTGGCGAGAATAACAAGGAACAGTAAAAGAAGAACCATAGGGAACAGAGCAATGTACACAGAGAATTGTGTAATGCTGGGGATACTAGCATTTTATTTTATAAAGTTGGATTTTTATAAATTCAACTCTTCCTTTGTTTTAGGAAATACTTGGTTTCTCTTCTTTTCCTTGACACAATTCCCAAATAAGTAATCAGCTGTTTCCATTTCTCCTTTAATTCAAATTCCACTCTGAGAAGTCCCCAGTCTTGCTGTCTATGGATGGACGACTTAGAAACAGACACAATACAGTAGTGAAAAGGTTTCTAGACATCTCTAGGTTCTGAGGCTAGAGAACATACCAGAGATTTAGGGGTGGGTTGGAGGGAGTCCTTTATTTTGAGAAATTGAATTGAAAGAGAAGAGAACACAGGGACCAAGTACCACACCTGGGGAAAAGTCTACCTGTCGGAAGTGGGAAGAGAAGCTAGTGAAATAAATAATTGAGATAGGTCTGAGGGGGTAGGGAGAGAGAGAAAATAGAGCAGTGATAGAGCCATCTCATGGAAGATTGCACATCAGCTAAAACAGCTTTATTTTATTGGATTTCTTTTTAAAATTGCTTTTGAATAAAAGCTTTTGCAGATTAAAAAATGCTTGAAAATAAATGGACTAGAAAACCTTCTACCTCTCAATTCTGATTCAAGTGTAATTTCCTCTGAGAAATAAAAAATAAAAATAAAAATATGCATTGACTATACCACTATATTGCAAAATCTAATTTAAATATCTCTCCTTTCCTTTGACTGACTCATACTGCCTGTTTATGGCCTTATTGCAAAATGCATTGTATTTGAAATTCCTCACTGATGAATTGGGAACTGTAATTAAATGCATACCGAGAAAACATATTATTTTGAGAGTGGAAAAAATTCTCACTAAAATAACGTTGGACTGTAGATGGTAATTTCATCAGCAGTTACTCCATTCTCAACTACTAAGGAGTTTTGGTAGTTCTTATGTCTCATTATATCATGAATATTAACAAGCATGACAATACAGTCTATTGTGATATATCTGTGTTGTTATTTTTCCCCCCACTTGATAGAATAGATCCTGGCTAGTGGAACACAGGCTAATGTTGGCCCAGTAATGTTTCCCAATTTAATATATCTTTAGCTTATCTCTTTAAACCTTGCACATTTTATCATAGATACCAGTGTAAGTGAGGAGCTATAATCCTTTTGGCATTATCCACCGTCTGCTCTGAAAGCCCTGTGGAATTTCTATTTCTTTTTGGAACCAGTGAGGTGAATAGGAATGGAGATCTTACCAATCTATGAATTGGCATGAGAAGGGTAATAACTATTAGGATGCAACTATTTTTGGATTCATGGGATTCTGTTTCTTATTGAAATAAGAAATAGGAGCGATTATAATTGTTACATTGAGTACTTTTCTTTATCTCAAGACTTCTGCTTCAATTTCATTTGTATTGTGTTTTCAAATTCAGGGCATATTTGACATCAAGTAGGAAACCTTCACAGAAGCTGACCTCAGTGCACCTCTAGAATGTCTGCACTTGAAAGTGGTCCTCCACTCAGTCTTTGAAAAAATGATGCAGTTAGGTATTCCAGGACCTTACTTGTCATAGGTATTATATATAGTTCATGGACCCTTCTTTTTGCCCAAATGCCGATAGAAAAATCAAAGTGGCTCTGGCCAAGTTCCAGGAGCATTTCAGTGCTCTTCAAAGCCACTTGGAAATGGACTTCACTAATGCAAATGTCAGGTTATTTGTGACTATAACTAAGGAAGATAAATACATCCTTTACACAGCAACTAATCAAATTGGCTCCCTTTTTCTTTCCACTTCATGAAAGGCATATTCTTCAGGGCTACTTAGGTCTCAGGAACCTTTGTCTGTCTTGTGGGCTATTCTCAATTCCTACATGTGCTTTCCAATGACCTTAAATGGCTCTCTAGATTTATGATGCGTTCTGATTCATCTTCCTAAAATGGAAGCCCCTAAAAAGTAAGGACCATATGTTGTTGTTGTTTTTGTTGTTGTCGTTTTGTATTTCCAGAACCTAGAACAGTGCCCCATATGAGACATCAAAAGCTTGTTAAATATTTGGGGGTTTGATTGCTAGGTGGACTGTACTTTCTGGATGTATGGGTATATATTAGAGTAACTCCCACAAATGAATTATTCCCTCTTGTGAAAATTCTTTTTCTGAAATCCGTCTTTTTTTTTTCTGTTCTGTTCTTCCATTGAGCCTTTCAGTCTGCCAAATCAGCAACCAAATGCCTAATCCACTAAAGAAAGCTCCCAGACTGTCTTGATCCTTCTACCTTATTCTTCTAGCCTTCCCGCTCTCACACAGCCCAGCACTGTCAGCAGACTGTTTTTTACTTTTAAAAACATTGTCAGTGTCTATTTTCCATAAGAAAGCATGCATTAAAGTGCATGTAGATTCACATAGTTTCTGTTACCAGTGTATCTACTCCTTTCTTTCTGCTCCTCAGTGACACCACAGAGGTCTGAGACAGCTTGGTTGCTTTATGACTGGAAGGGGTCATGAAATAGTATTAACCGGACTTTCTTACCAGTCTCTAGAACATGGATAGTAGTTTACTGCCTAGGAAAAGGGTTATTTCTTGGTTCTGTGTACCATGTGGATGGGAGGAAAGGAGGGTGATTTTGGCAGCTTGAGACACAACTAATTACAAAGAGCAGAAAACCAAACAAATGTATCTTTGTATCTAAAATAAATATTGACACTGAAATACTTTAGACTTGGGAGGACTTTGAAGACATGGAGAAACATGCACAATGTAAGGGAGCTTGCCTAGTTCTTATCTCTCTCCAAGGAAATGGGAATGGCAAATATTCCAGAGGAATTGTGGCAAGGCACAATCAAAAGGGAGAACAGAAACATTAGTGATAAGCAATCAACATTGATGTGGTTTCATTTTCAGCTAGGCCCCTTAAGTCTGTCCAGCATTTATAGATACACTTCCCTCTGAAATCCTTAAATTTGTTGCTAGGCTGATGAGCTAGGAAGAAGAGAGAGCTGGTATGCCATACTTACACGAGTAAGGCATAGTTCTCGTCATCACTGAACACATATAGCCACAGACACCTCAGGAATGATTGAGAAAAGAATAGATTTTATTTCATAGAAAAAGTCATTTTAATGGAAACCCTGACACCCAACTTCATAATGAAACTAATACCAAAATTAAGTCTGTAGACTTGAAAGAGCGGCCAGGATCATATTTATATTGGGTTGAATGAAAGAAAAAGAGACTACTTTTTGGAATTACAAAATGATATTGTGCGTGTTGAAGAGTTTGTTGAGGTGTGGCAAAGAAGTATAACTTCTCCTTTACTTACATAAAACCGTGATGTCTCCTCCCTCAGAATATTTAAGGAATGCATGCATATTTTGTCACTTCACTGTAGAATGAAAATAACTCAAGTGGGAGACTGTAAAACAAAATGAGTAAGAGAAGGAGGTGAGGATTTATATAAAATAGCTGCTATCAAAGGCAAAACTTAATGATTAGGACTTCCCATGCTAGAAAAATAAAAGTTAAGATGGGTAATTATGTGAGGGATAAAGAGGCTGTTACAATTAAAAATATATGTAATAATCCAGTCTTTGATGATGATCTCATATTAAGGATCACTCTTCTCTAAGTTCAAAAGAAGTTCATTTATACCCAATAATAAGTAATTCATGTTCTGGGACACCATGAATTTTAAAATAAATATTTTAAATGGGCTGAGATAAGTTTTTGGAAAATGTAATACTTAATGAGATTTATTAATAGATAGATGCTGTTTTGGAAATAGCCCTAAATTTTTGCTACAGGAGTATATTCGTCTTCTGTACACATAGCACATACTTTGTACTTCTGTTATAGAAAAAGTCACTGAGCTTGATGAACCAAGGATTTGTCCTAGTGGGTTGTCTATCTTTTTATTGGAACGTGTAATTTAGGAAATGTTTGCAGTGGTGATGCTCAGTATGCTGAGATATGTAAAATGTAAAGAGCATTTATGCCCTCTAGCTGCACGCACCTGTGCTTACTCTTCTCCCTGTCCATGGCTGGCTCCTGGCTGACCACTGGATGGAAAGGTTTAGGGATAAATATGTGCTAGTTGAGCATAGCTTTCTGGATTCATTTTTTAGTCATCTTCAGAGGAAAAAGGAAAGGCCTTTCTTTCCTTTCCAGAAAGATGGTGACTGTACTTGTGGTGTACACTGAGTAGGGTATGGAATTGTTGAATCTAGTTATATACCTGAAACTAATATAGCATTATATGCTACTTATACTTCAGAAAGAAAAAAAGGAAGGAAGGAAGGAAGGAAGGAAGGAAGGAAGGAAGGAAGGAAGGAAGGAAAAGACACAAAGAGAAGGGAAGGGAAGGAAGAAAAGAGAAAGAAACTGAAGTAACCCATTTCTGTGCAAGACCAAAGCTCCTAGATGAAGAGTACACTTTTAAAGAGCAATTTCACACATCAGGCTTTGTTGTACAACTAAACACAGATGTGAAAATATTTTTTGACATTGCATGTGGAAATTTTCTGATAGACATGACTGTTTTTTTAAGAAATATGTGAAAATAAAAAAATTATCTTTATATCTGTTTGTTTTGATCTTGTTTGTACATACCTAGTTCTTTAAATGCAGACAGTCATATTACAGTTTAATTCACGTATCTATATTTACTGAGTATCTTACAATGGCAGGCAATATTCTACATCCTTTTAGACATGCAAGCATTCTCACCTGTCACAATTATAATCTACTGAGAATGAGATTAGGAATTTTAAGGGTGATGATCAACCCTTTCCAGTGAGACAAAAATAGGTTTATCCCTGCTTACCCTACACTATCCAGGGATTAGCTGGGGCAAATGAATCATCCACCGTGTTGTTGTGAAGGAAAGTGATAGGTGCCTATCACTTTTTCCTGGTATCTCATGTGTTACCTCGTTAATCTGCGATAGCAGTTTCTTGAAGTTTACAGTTTCTATAAGAATGTAGAATGCATGAGGCATCCAAGTTAGTGTAATAGGCTTCTTGTTAGAGAATTAAGTAGATAGATAAGACCTTGTACCTATCTTTCACATGTCACACATTGACAAACTAAGGTTTGCAAGAACATGATAGCGTCAACAATTGGTTCTCTTCCCTGTTGCTCCTTTGTTTTGCTACATGAATGCCTGAATTTGATGTATCATATAATATTTATAACCATTCCCTAAGATATCCTTGACTTGAGTATTGCAACTGCATTTAAAGTGGATTTAGTTATTTGTGTCGTTAAGGGGCACTATTGCCTTTTTTCACTGAAAACCCAGCAGACCTCTGAATCCCTGCCTTACTTTTCACATAGTGACACTTAGACCTCTTGGGCCATAAGCAGAAGATAGGTTTGTATGATATAGTTTACATGAGGGTTTCATTTTAACTCAGTATTTTTACTTGCCACACTGGCTCATCAGCACTAACAAATGGTGGGACCTAGCAAACCTGAGGAGAACTGAAGCCCTGAAAAGATGTTTCCTGTCTCATTGACAACAGGCCGGTTTCCTGGTGATTGAGACTAAGCTCTGGTCAGACTTTCTTACCTAATACTCAGTACTATCCAGATTAGGAACTTTTTCATGGTAGGGAGAGTGTTATATTTAATTCGTGATTCCACTGTCCAGCACAGCTTTGCATAGACCTAGATATTTGCTAAGAATCCATAAAATCCAACTCTAGGCTTTAATTTCAACTTGGGCAGGAAACCTGTAATGATCACTTACCTTTGTGTGATATGTATTCTGCACTGGGTCAGTCATGTTTACTTTGGTTACTCTTGCTGGGTTTTGATCCACATTTCCCTGGAAACTGACCCCTGAGGCTCAGGTATTCTTAGGTCTTCAGGGTTTGAGTCACCCACCTGTTGATTCCTTGCTCTTCATCTGGGCTCTGAGTATTTACCTCAGTGACTTAATATTTGGATACAAAGCTCTATCTCCATGTATACCCCAAAGATATCTTTGATTTATGTCGTGCTGTTAAAATCAAAATGGATTTATTAATTTGTTCCTAGAAGGACATTGTTCCTTTGTTTACTTAGTAACAGAATTCTTGCTATTTACTCCTATATCATCCTAAGCCCATATTCATCAAAGAACTTTGAAGCAGGAATGGCCTTAATAATAACTCACCCCTGCAAGCACCTCTTTTATTGAGACAAAGAAAGGTTCTGAGACCTCGAGAGATAGCAGTTTCGCAATTTCAGCAAGTAGGTTAGAAGTATAGCTAAGGATCTCTTTCTCCGCATATACTTGGCTTCCTCTATTCCTTCAGAATGGTCATCTGTGTCTTAGGCCTTGCTAGCATTTCTATTTCTCAGATGCAAAAACTCATTTGATTGCCTCAACTAAGCTGAGACAACAGGCATCAGTCAGCACAGTTCAGGCAAACCACGATGAATGATCATTTCATACAGGTACCTCAAACTCAGCATGGAACACAGAAGTAATTTTTTTCCAATCTTATCTGCCTCTTGTATTCTCTACATTATTTGGTGCTGGTACCAAAACCATCTAGGTATCCAAGTGAGAAATCTGAAAGTCATCTCAGGCTCCCTTTCATCGTTCACCTGTGTGTCTTCACCCAATTCCTCCAGTTCCACCTCCTGAATATCACTTGAATGTATCTGTTTCTCTATATATTTACAGTGAGCTAATGAATATGGCTTATAAAATATTGAGAAATAGAAATTCATGTAAATGTAAGAAGTTATTTTTTGTCAATTTAATTTCATTTGAAACCTGTATTTTCAGATGCATTATGTTAACTCATGACCTTCTGAGGAGCCTCAGCCTATTTGGGGGAACTTCGGTCTCCCATCAGCCTGGCTCTATCAGATTTTCATGGTCAGGTGATTGTCTATATCTGCATACAGCCTTTTCTCCCCTACTTGTCCAACATCATCTAGATAGGTAAAGGGAATTGAAAACAGCTAGCTTGATATAGAGAAAAAAATGCAGTTTCTCCCAGTGGGCTTTCTGATATTTTGTTTGCCTGCCTCTCTTGTCTTCCTAAGGAGTCTTGGACTCCTTGCCTAGATTGCTCTTTCCAGAATGTAGTTTTCATTATGCAACAGGGACATACAGTGACTCCTGTTTCCTCCCATCTAAACTCTGTCGTTGTCCTCTCGTGTTCAAGCCCCTCAGAGGCTGGTTTCCCGCACCTGTGCAGTCATATATTCCAGTATATCTCAGCACATACAATTCGCTCCAGGCCAGTAGCCCTATATGTTTTCCTGGGCCCATGACATTCTTATTTCTACCCTATGGGCTTTGCACTTGCAACCTACTGCTCCTGCATATCTAGATGATTTTCTTGGCATTTGAAAAATCTCATTCATTTCTCAAGAATCAACTCAAGTAACTCAGTCTTTAGAAAGCATGCTGGAGAACTTGAAGCCAAATCAATTTCTCCTGTCTCTGAACTCCCATAAATGTTTACTCAGGCAGCTTATTGTAGATGGAAAAACATGAGCCTTGTGTTAGAGATTCCTGGATTTTAATACTGTCTCTGACACTTATTAGCTGTGGGAAGATTATTCTATACATCAAATCCCTCATGTGCAGAATAATGTGTAACTCATAGCCTTGGTTCCAAAATAAATGGTCTATTTTTTAAAATTACTATCTCTCTTAAGAACTTTTTGCGTATATATTCCGATTCTTTGGTGAGATTCAGTGAATTCAGTGGTTGATGGGTTGATTGAAATCCAACCAGATACATAGTCTACACATTCCAAATGTAAGCCACATGAAGTGTTTTAATTTAAGCAATGGTGCCTATATAGCTAAGTTCAGTTTCTCTTAAAAATGCTAATTTCTCATAATCCTTTGCATTAATTATCCAATACTTTATCTCCTACATTATCCTTTTTCCTAGCTGTGTTTTCCTGTTCCTACTTTTAACTTTCAACATTGTTTGGTCATCCTAGTTTACCAAGTATGACCAATCTAAATGTAAAATATTTTTGATATTTGAATACTACCAATTATAGGATTCTCCCTATCATAGAATGAGAAACACAAACAGCTGAAATCCAATCATAGCATTTGTCATATATAGCTTTTCCTAAATCAAGTCACATTTCACAATTTTTAGTTCAGCTTCTATTAGGGCAATTGCTGTCGAGGGAAGAAATACCAATACTGTAACTGATTTGAAGATACCTTATTTTGGTAGTATTGGAAACTCTGGGATTTCTGAATCAGTGTTTATGAAGATGCTATTATCCACCACTGTGGCAATTCTATATAAACTGCGTGACTGGGCTAGTACTTATCCCTAGGCAGCCATGGTCAGAAAAAGGAGATTGAGTGAGCACTGCCTGATGTTGGCATGAATGAGTGTGTGTGGGTGTGTGGCTGTGTGTGTTTTCTGTGACATGAATCATTGTCTAAGAAAGAAGAATCTGCTACAGGAAATAATAAAATTTTGCATCAATGAAAGATAGAAAAAAAAGCGACCAAAATCCTTATGGTTACAAAAATAATAACAAAACAAGCATCTCAGATTCCCTGTTCTAGTTCTGGGGCTTCTCCCAGGAGAGGCAATTATTATTTGTATTGATTTTAGTTTGCAATCCTGCTCTCTAATGTGCCAATGGATAGCCCCAAACTAGTAAATAATTACATATTATACAAAAATACTGTGTCTTTTTACTGTAAGCTTCACAGCCCCAGAGCAAATTAATCTTCTCACTGTATGCTCTGTTACCTGCAGTAAATACATCACAAAATATAGCAGAAAGGGAAAATAAAATCTTTTTGATCACCAGAGGAAAACTGTCAACAAACAAGTCTGATTACTATTAAGTAAGTGTTGAGGTTTATCTGTGTTCCCACATCCAGAAAATACACAATAGGTAAGTAGCCTTCAGTTTATCTATATGTACATTTCTGTTCTATAAAGAACTTTATTAGCAAATGAAGTAATTAGAAAGGAGGAAAAGTAACACAGAAGCTGCATTGTTCCTTTCTTTGCTTTTTATCAGCAATAATAATATTGACCAAAATGGCTCCAATTTTCTAGCACAAGATCTAAAACTGCAATTTCTCTTTGTCCATTTTTTTTCTCTCCTTTGATTACAAAGCAGAGTTTCTTCTTTTATCCAAAGCTAGTCTCTGCCCCTACCCCACCTTTCCTTTATTCTGTTCTCCATTCCCTCTCGTGTCAAGTGTGTTCCCAAGCTACCCCCATCTTCGCATGGTAATTTGCCTCCCCTTTCCCCACCTACCTGAGTCTTCCTTAGTCTTCTCCATCTTGGCCAGTGGCACTAACATCTACTTAGCCCCCCAATCCCAAACCAGGGAGCCATTCTTGATTCATCACTTTTCACCATCTCCCAGCATCCAAACCATGCCAAAAAGTTTTTTTTTTCAAAGAATATCTCAAAACTGTCCAGTTCCCCATCATTTCCTATCATAATTCTAGACTAAGGCATCGATCTCTCTCACCTGTGCTTTATTGTTTCCCTAATATTAAGGCTTTATATCACAGCCAGAGGAATGTTTTAAAAATATAAATCAAGTCACATTACTCCCTTCATGCAAGCTCTTAAAAATCTAATACAACCCACACTTGTTACTATGGTTCTTCCAGGGCATCTTGGTTCTATGTGATCTAGCCCAGCCTCTGCTCATCCTCAGTTCACATCAGACCTCCCTTGTTCATTTCTCCTTAGCCATGCTGGTCTTTTTCCTTCCATGGAACGGGCCAGTAATGCTGCAGGTGACACTTTGGGTCTTGACACGTCGTGTATTTACTGCATTCAAAGCTGTTCCCCAGCTTTTCATAGACCATCCTTTCTCCTCCTCTAGCTCAGTGTCACCTCCCTAGACAGACTTTACCAGATACTATTTTCAAAATTAGTCCTTCCATAGCCATCCACTGTTACTCTCAATTATGTCCCCCTGCTTTGTTTCCTTTATGGAACTTGTTAAAAATTGAAATGATCTAGTTTTACTATTTGATTACTCATTTATTGGTTGTCTGCTCCCACTTGAATGTAAGCCCCAGGAGAGAAGGGAACTTGTCTTTTTTGTTCCTAGTGTGTCTTTAGTGCCCAGAATAGTACTTGGTACACTCAGAACTCCAGGCTCTGGTATGAATGGCACCCTCTAGAGCTTTTCAACATGGCATACCTGAGTACATGTCACTTTGATTGATCTAGTATAATTTTTTTTTTTGCATCTGCTTTGGGTTTGTACTCCAGCTGAATCTTTTCTTTATTTTAGTTTTACCAGGATAATGAACTTACCATTGTATAGACAGAGCCACAAGAGGTCTGCATAATTCGCATGGATACCTTTTTAAAATCTGAAAAGTCAACACCCTAAGAGATAGAGTGAATTTGAAAAGAATGACTAATTCCTATGAAGTTATTAGATCTACACAGTTAGAGCCAGAGAAACAACAAAAAAAATTCAATTCAATGATGGAGTAGCCTAGGTGGAAGGTTGCAAAGTTATGTTAAAAAAAATGGCAGAATGAGGTAAGGATGTGACTCAAGCATAGGAAAATGGGTCACATTACCAGCCTCCTTCTTTAATTTAAAGGACTCTAAGATAAAGTGCCTAAAAGTGCCTGAAACTCAGCCCGACAGTTGGGATTATGAAAAAAATCACTCTAGATATTTTTAGCTCCTGACCTTATATTCCTGGCTGACATTACAGGTCCTTATATGACCCTACCCCTTGAAGATGTATAGGGTAATGTAGTTGTTTCCTTAACATCCTTAACCATAGGAAGATTTAGAATTAAACATACAAATTTAAAAAAATTACATTTATTTATTTTTGAGAGACTGAGTGAGACTGTGCACAAGTTGGGGAGGGGCAGAGAAAGAAGGAGACACAGAATCTGAAGCAGGCTCCAGGCTCTGAGCAAGCTGTCAGCACAGAACCTGACACAGGGCTCGAACTCACGAACCACGAGATCATGACCTGAGCTGAAGTCGGACACTCAACAGACTACGCCACCCAGGTGCCCCAAACATACAAATTTTTGATAGAATCATACCTAAATCATTAATATTTTTGTGCTAAGAAAAATTTTGTCCAAATTTGGTATTTTACCTAATTGTAATATTAAAGAGAATTTAGCTTTTTCAAGTAAAAACTTAACCTTGTTTGTGATTCTAATTTAAAATTCATCATTGAATAATTGCTTTAAACTTGCAGTTTACTAAGATTAGGTATTATATTGGGAAACAAGATAATTTAAGAATCACCATACTTACAGTTTTAATTCTGTTGGTTTTATAAAAAAACATAAGGGGAAATTTTTTAGGTTAGCCAAAGTACTTAAACAGGAAATGAAATATATTAAATTTATAAATGCAATTTAAAATATTGATGGTGTGAAGTTTGTGAGACCATTGTTAAAATTTTCTAGAAATATAAATAAAAAAATAGCGCCTGAGTGGTTCAGTCAGTTAAGCATCTGACTCTTGATCTCAGTCCTGGTCTTGATTGCAGGGTCGTTATTGCAAGCCCTGTATTAGGCTCCATACTGGGCATGAAGCCTACTTTAAAAAAAGAGAGGAAAAAAGAGAGAGAGAGAGAGGGAGAAAGAAAGGAAGAAAGAAAGAAAAGAGAATAAAAATATATGTATATTGGATCTAAAGAGTAAGGGCAAGGGCAAAATGGGGTTTTGACTTTTGGAGCAAACCACTAAATAATATCTTTGGACCCTAAAAATTACCCTCAAGACATTAAGTCTAGTGAACTGTATGGCAAAAAAGAGATTTACACTGATCGGAGAGTTTCTTTTAATTATAAAGACTCGTTGGAGCCAAAATAAATCACATTGTTAGGTTGTTAGGTGTATCAGACAGTGAGAAGTAGGTATAATAAGAGATTCTTAGTTTGAGTCTTAGCCCTCAAGTTTTGTTCACTGTTATAGTATTGTCTGCCCTCAAGTAGCCTATATACAAGTAGAAAGTTTCCAAGTTTATCTACAACGTCTCTCATGAACAACTCACTGTCAAAAATAGTGAGCCCCTCTTTCATTCTCCCAGGAAACTTAGAAGGTTGGTACTGTTATTCCCATTTTTAAAAAAAAATATTTAATTGAAGCAAACATACATGTTATCTCCATTTTTAGATAATTTAAAATAATTAACTCATTTACCTCATCATATAGCTAGAAAGTGGTGAAATCAGGATTTGAACTCAAGACTTTATATCTCTGAAGCTCTTGTTCTTTTCACTTTACTCAGTTTGCTAATGAGTTAATGTGTTAAAGTCAGGGTTGCTACAAATATGATCAGCCTTTATTGCACGACAATGCCTTGACCTTGTAGTGTCAACTACTAGACACTCAGGTAGGTAGATGGGTCCACTTTTCTAGGATGAAAGAATGAGAATAATAGAAATGACTTTTATCTTCACTCAAATTATGTCAACTGGGCAGATGCTTAAGCAGTTTATTTGATGGATTTGCTTTCTGTTTGTTTTAATTTACTTTTAATTTAATTTTTTAAATTTTTTTAGAGAGAGGGAGAGAAAGAGAGTGCACGAGCAGGGGACAGGGGCAGAAGGAGAGAATCTTAAGCAGGCTCCACATTAGCTCCATTATCCAATGTGGAGCCTGACGCGGAGCTTGATTCCATGACCCTGGGATCATGACCTGAGCTGAAATCAAGAGTTGGATGCTAAACTGACTGAGCCACCCAGGTGCCCCTTGTTAAATTTTTTAAACAAAGAATACAATCACTATACCATGACAATGATATGTAAAATTGTGATGACAATTTTAAGCTCAGAAACTTCTATAAATCCTGTGATATTGTAGTAGAGAATTTCGGTAGTTTTTACTATTTCACAGATAAACTGGCTAAGGGATGTGTGTGTGTGTGTGTGTGTGTGTGTGTACATGTATGTGTGTTTTCCAGTCTGCTGTGAAACCTGTAGTAGCAAGAAAATGTGAGGTTGGCATTCAGTCTGCGTAGATTTGGGATGCTGGCCTTTGTTTGGAACAGGGCAAAGACTAATTGGCATTTTCAAGGTTTTACTGGTTGGGTCCTGACCTGTTGAAGAGTGTCAGCTGTATGCCTGATGTTTTTCCAGAGCTGCAGGATGAGACTGATTAGATTTTCAGCCTTCACTTATTCTATTTCAATTATGAATAATGAATAATGGATTTTTATTAATATAATGACAAAAGCCAAAGCCCAGATCATTTGTGTTGGACTCACAGTGGCCCTCAAGTCCTAAGTTGGGAAGTCACTTACGTGGGTCAGCTTACCTGAGTTTTCTGGTCACAGCACCTCAGGGTAATGAAGCTAACATTAAGATCAACATAGAAGATGGTCCTGTCGACTAGTCATATTGAGTCTGTCTGGCCAATGGCCCCTAAACATGTTATTTCTCTAGAAGAGCAAAGGAGTCATTTCTTATTTTTAGTCTGGCTTCTGTTTTACATAAAATGCAACTCTGGCCTTAGTGATAGTGTTAGCATTACATGAAGCTGGGAGACATGAATAATGACAGAGGTGACAGAAACTTTTAAGGAATGGGACAGGATGGTGCCACCAATGTTCCAATAGGCCACATCTGGGAACCAGTATGTTTAGTGGATAAGTACACAGATTCTATCACCACATTACCTGAATTCAGCCACTTACTAGCTATATGACCTTTTAATATAAATATAAGCTGTACTATAAAATGTATATATTGCTGAGTTGATCTGTTTACAATAAATTTACTATCAAACATGATTCCTGATTTACTTTATTTGTATATTAGTTTGGGTTAGTATTTACCCTCCTGACAAGGATTATTTCAATTAGGGGAAAAGAAAAAATATATATGTGTATATACATATGTTAGGTGATTTAGAGGAACTGGTTGTTTAATATTTGCATACTTTAATATAGAATTATATTTTTATACTAAATAATAGAGTAGGAGAACACGCATTTTTGTCTCTGGGTTATCACTTACACATATGTTGTACAAGGCTACTTCTTGGTCCAAATGAATAGTCTCCCGAATGGCATCCTCCTCACCCAGGAACTTATCAGAAATCTCAGGCCACACTCTAGAGCTACGGCCTCAGAAACACTGATTATAGAGCTAGATTATCTGGATTTTGACAAGATCTGTGGGTGATTTATGTGTTGATTTTTATCCACTCAGAACAATCATCCTCTCAAGCAAGAATGTTCAAAGTGAGGTAAATACAAGACAATCCATTGGAGTATGGGAGAAAATACTGAAATTTTTACATACTTATTTTGTCCTATTTTATATTTTTGTATGTATATTGTAATATCCAAAATTTGTGTGTATATGTGTATATATACATAAACATTTACAAACAAAACATAAATATACAAACATGTATTATATATATGTTTAAATAATTAACTATATATTGGATGGATTTTTTTAAACCAAGATATAGGTTTATTTATTAAAAAAATTTTAATGTTTATTTACTTCTGAGAGAGAGAGAGAGTGAGCGAGCGCATGAGTCAGGGAGGGGCAGAGAGAGAGAGGGAGACACAGAATCTGAAGCAGGCTGCAGGCTCTGAGATGTCAACACAGAACCTGACGCATGGCTCGAACCCATGAACTGCAAGATCATGACCTGAACTGAAGTTAGACACTTAACTGACTGAGCCACCCAGGAGCCCCTAAAACCAAGATGTGGGTTTAAATAGTTTGGACACCATTGTTCTAAAGGACATATGCAGTTATTAGTTATATTCTGAGCATCACAGTAATCCAAAAGTGAAAAAAGGAAACCAAATGACAGTAAAATTATTCAGCTCATATTTTTTGGTTACAGTTAAATTATAGTTAGATCTCTATGCACTTATATTATAGGCATTCTTACATTGCAAATAGTCAATTGTTATCATAATTAAAGCAATAGTTTATCAAATTAATACAGAATGAGTAATGATCACTGCCTGGACTTTCCCTTCAATTGAAATGAATCACCTATATTTTCCTAAATTCTATTGACTAAAGAAATTCGACAAGATATATTTAGGTAGAAAATTCCAAATGGCTTTTGCTGGCATTAAAAAGCTTCAAATTAAATATAAAAGCAGAATTGGCATTTTTGAAGAGAAAGAAGCTTTCAGTGCAGTTTGCATTATTCTGGGAACGTTATGCAAAATCCGTGCCTCTGTTATTTCTTCCAGTTACATGATGTATCATTTTATTTATTATTACTTGCAGAGGAGGATTGGGGAAGGAAATATATGAATTTCAAATTAATAAATTAGAGTCTTTGCTATTATCCACATAATTAATAAAACATAGATAGGCTTGAAGGTATGGGATACATTTGAAATATCTGTCCTTGCCTCTCCTTCCACTATTAACATTTATAGTTGAATGTTTACTATAAAAGTGATACCTGCCCATTGATTCCTTCAAATTTCTATTCCATATAAGATTTCCTGAATTATTTTTGTAGTTTCTCAAGAAATTATTCTGGATAAAATAGAAACAAATGAAATGATACTTTCACATGTAAGTGGATTTAGCACTTGGTTAAACGACTTAAGGAATTGATTCTTGTTATAAAATCCAGAAAGCAATTAAAGAAGACATAAATAAATTCATATATCCACATTCCTGGATAGATATGCAATATTATTAAGAATTATTTTCTCCCAATTTATAAGTTCTTTTAAAAAAAATTTTTTTTAATGTTTATTCTTGAGAGAGTGTGCAAGCTGGGGAGGGTCAGAGAGAGAGGGAGACACAGAGTTAGAAGTAGGCTCCAAGCTCTGAGTGGTCAGCACAGAGCCTGAAGAGGGGCTCAAACTCATGAAATATGAGAACATGACCTGAGCTGAAGTTGGACACTCAACTGACTGAGCCACCCAGGTACCCCCCACCCCAATTTATAAGTTCTGAAAGAAAATTCTATAACATTAGGGAAAGACTTTGTTCTTTAACCATGAGAACAAGTGGCTGCCAGAACTGTTTACACCAGTTCAGTGGATCAGTGACAGGGAGACAGACACACGGGGGTGAATGCCACATGGTAAGGGAGAGAGATTAGAGGTAAGTAGCTTCCAGCCAAAGAATGCCCAGGACTGCTGGTGATTGCCTCCTGAGTCTAGAAGAGACATGGAATGATTCTACCAAATCTCAAAGGAAGCGGGGATCTATCGACCCCTTGATTTCACACTTTTACTTTGAGAACTGGGACAGAATACATTTCTGTTGTTTTAACCATCCCAGATAGTGGTAATTTTTTTACAGCAGCCCTAATAAACTAATGCACCTGGGTTTTAGTATTTGACAAACTTGAGATTAGAAAAATACAGTTACCTTTAAAAATTTTTTAAATGTACCATTGTCTTTTCATTTCAGGTATTGAGTGGTCGTCTCATCATCTTTTATGTTTCAATGCAATTCCATTCAAAATCCCAGCAGACTTTTTAGTAGAAATTGACAAGCTGAATTTAAATTTTATATGGGAATACAAAGAACCTAGAATTTGAATGTGGTATTGGGATAAATATTTTTAAATAGATAAAAGAAACAGAACAGAGGGTACAGAAATAGACCCACATTTATATAGTCACTTGATTTGAGGCAAAAATGCCAAGGCACTAAATGTGAAAAAAGCAGACTACCCTATTATCTAGCAGTATCGTTCCTAATTCCTAAATATTTACCCAAAATAAATGAAAACATACGCCCACAAAAAGATACATAAATTTTACAGCATTTTTATTCCTACTAACCAAAAACTGAGGAGGGGAGAATTTCCCTCAACAGGTAAATGGATAAATGAGATGTGCTGTTTTCATACAGTGAAATAATATTCAGCAAACAAAATGAATGGACTGCTGATATTCATGGATAAATCTTACAGACGTCGTGTTGAATGAAAGAAGTTAGATACAAAACTGTTCTGTGATTTCACTTGTATAAAGATTTAAAGCAGTCAAACCTAATTTATGGTGATTAAAATTATATCAGTGGTTGCTTGATACAGAGGTGAGTTTGAGTATTGATTGCAAAGAGGTGACAGATGTTCTCTATCTTGATTGGGGATGTAGTTACCTATATATTCAGCATATACATTTGTCAGAACTAATATATTAAACAGTACACTTAAAATTCTGTTTTATTGGATGTACATTATAGCTCAGAAAAGTTAAAAAAAAACTGGAGAGGGGTCATTTGTAATTTTCCTCTGTTAAAATGTAATATAGGGGCACCTGGGTGGCTCAGTTGGCTAAACCTCTGACTTCAGCTCAGGTTATAATCTCATGGTTTGTCAGGTCTGCTGAGAACACAGCCCTCTTTGGATCCTTTGTTTCCCTCTCTTTCTGCCCCTCTCCCACTCATTCTCTCTCTCTCTCTCTCTCTCTTCCTCTTTCTCTCTCAAAAGTAAGTAAACATTTAAGAAAATTAATATTTGATACAATTAATTTAGCCGGGCTTAGCCAGAATTTTCTAAATGAAATATATTGAATGTGACTAAACCAGAATGCAACACACACAGTAAGTCTAATTATTTTATGTAACCCTTGTTTTAGGTTTGTGTGTGTCTGTGTATGCTTTCATGAAACAGTAAAATATATTTCTTATTGTAAATCACAGCACAAAATATTGGAAATACCCTGCCTTAGGGCACTATATCAATCCAGTCCTATTTGATATTTATCATCGATCTGGATGAAAGTACATAATCTTTCTCCTGTTTACCATAAACACCAAGCTGTCAGGAATAGAATGCATTGATGGTCAATAATTTAATTTTTTAGGTATGGTTACCCAGTTTGAGTGAAAGTATAAGGAATTGCACATACACATTCTGCTGATGGAAAAAGTACTAAAACCAGTTTGGGAAGTTTTGACTGACATGCATTCAAGCTCACTGTTTCTTTGCTCAGCTATGTCCAGTCTACTGGTGAGCCCATCAAAGTAATTAATTTCCACCACAATGTTTTTAATTTCCTTCTAATTCATAGAATTTCAATCTCTCTGCTCACATTACCTATCTTTTCTTGCATGTTCTCCACGTTTTCTGTTAGAGCTCTTGCATATTAATCATGGTTATTTTAAATTCCTGGTCCAATAAATTCCCAAACCTCTCTCGTTATCTAAATTTCTTGTTGCTTCTCTGTCTCTGCAGATGGTGTTTTTACTTGACCTTTAGCATAGCTCCTAATGTTTTGTTAAAAGCTAGGCATGATACATTGAGTAATAGTGGCTGAGGTAAATAGGCCTTTAGTGGGAGGGTTTATATTAATCTGGCTAGGACGTTGGCTATCTTTAATGTTTGGTGTAATTGTAAATATTGGAGGCTTCAATTTCCTTTGTTTTCTTGTGTTTTGGGTTTTTTTTTCTCTTTGGTATTTTTGGGTTTCCCTAGAGACTTTTTTTTTAAGTTTATTTATTTAGTTTGAAAGAATTAGAGCATGAGGGGGAGGGGCAGAAAGAAAGGGAGAGAATCCCAAGCAGGCTCCAGGATACAGGGCTCAAACCCAGGAACCCATGAGATCGTGACCTGAGCTTTTATTTATTTATTTGTTTGTTTAAGTTTATTAATTTATTTTGAGAGGGAGAGAAAGCACAAGCCAGGGAGAGACAGAGAGAAAGGGAGAGAATCCATACTGTCTGCACAGAACCCAGCATGGCGCTCCAACCCACAAACCATGAAATCATAACTTCAGCCAAAATCCAAAATCAAGAGTTGAACGTTTAATCGACTGAGCCACCCAGGCACCCTGAGACTTCTTTTTAAATAGAACCTGTGCCTTCCAGTTCTTTTATCTGGAATCCTCTGTTAGGACATGACACCAAAGCCCTGTTGCTGTCATGGTAAGGTTTAGGGGGAGGAGATGCATTCTACGATCATATGATGTTAGTGTTTCAGCAAGCCTCCCTCTCGGACTTCAGGTGGGCTGTTCCCAGCCAATGACTAAGCAGGGCAGAGATAAGGTAGACCCTTTTCTGGGAAATGAAGGACTTCTCTGAAAGTGATTTTGGATCAAGGATTTCCACTAGTTTTGTCAGACTTTCATGGAGCAGCCTTCAGACTCTTCCACTCAGCCTCCCTCCCTTCCCTTTCTCCTTCACAAGTGTAGGATAAGCATGGGCTCTGACAGCTGTCCTGGCCTCCCTCAGGTCCCTTTCCATTTCTCTTCACAGGGCATTTCCTCTAATAAATCTCTTGCATGTTTAATCTTGTTTTGGCATATGCTTCTCAGAGGACCTGGACGAATACATCTTTTATATTAAAATACAAAGATGAATTACAGAGTGCTAATGGGTTTTTAAGACCCAACATCAAAATCCAAAATCAGTTTGTACTTTTGGTTGGGCATTTCACACTTTAATTGAAGACCCTTGGAATTAAAGATTTCTTCTCTCTGCTGAAGGTACCATATTAAGAAAAGTTTTAATGCACTGTGCTGGTCTAACCAGTAGGTTCTCATCAAATGCTCATGAAGTAATACAGTACTCCTTTTAACTAACTCAGTTCTAAAAAGAGCTTCTACAAAATACATAATATCTAAATTACCTTCCTCCTACTTACTAATGTTCTCTCTTTGTCTCTTGTACAGCATACTGATGGACTCAACAAGACTTAAGTGGAGCTAATGTGAAATGATAGTCTCTGAGGTTCTGGCTACAGTTCTTGTTATCAATAAGCAAGCAATCACTTAGCATGTGCTCTGCTGGGAATCGTTTTGATCAATTTAAAAGATTAGATTAACTTAATTGAAGAGACTAATTTCTCCCGCTAATGAGATCAGTTTCAAATACCCGGGTGTCACTATTTAGCTTCTTTAACATTGAATAATATTTATTATAAAAGAGTTCCAATCCTATGTAACTTACCAACCGTTACCCGTTTAACCATGAGGAGTTGCATCGCATTCTAGAATTCAGAGGCATTGTATCTCTATCTTGATCTTCCATTTCTGTCATTAGCTCTGGTCCTGGGTGCATTTCTCATCATTTTGGCATAGATAAGTGAGGATTATTATTAGAAAAGTCCAAAAGTGATAAAGTAATTTCTGTGTTTAACACACATTTGATTTGCCAACCCTTCATAAACTAAACACTAGATCAAAAATTTTATGATGAATTTAGATTACTCACACTTTTGCTTTCTTTGAATGTTTTCTAGGCATGAACCAGGTGGTAGACAATTAAAAGTTTATGGAGATTCTTCGTAGGTTCTTTTTTTTTTTTAATTTTTTTTTCAACGTTTATTTATTTTTGGGACAGAGAGAGACAGAGCATCAACAGGGGAGGGGCAGAGAGAGAGGGAGACACAGAATCGGAAACAGGCTCCAGGCTCTGAGCCATCAGCCCAGAGCCTGACGCGGGGCTCGAACTCACAGACCGCGAGATCGTGACCTGGCTGAAGTCGGACGCTTAACCGACTGCGCCACCCAGGCACCCCCTTCGTAGGTTCTTAATAAGAATTGAGTAGGTTGACCTTTAGATAGATAGAATTGTATCTATTTTTCAGATATTAAAAACAAAAAAATGTACATTAGAACTAATTTGTGTTTTGAACAGTTATAATTTTAAGGTAGTCCAGAGATATTATTAAAGTCTACCTATTCATTAAAATGACATCATATTAATTAATTGTATAAATGTTTTCCTGGAAAATGATGAGGATGAAATCATTTCTTTCAATCAGGAAATTTTAAATTTCAATTATTATTTCCAGATATTTATCTGGAAGATTCAAGTGTGGTCAACTAAAGGGAAGTGCCGAAGGAAAAAAAAATATATTTTAAAAACAGAATTGGTGCCATCAAAATGGCTTCAAAGTATGTGAAAAATCATAGCAAATTACTGAAGCTTTAAGGAATTGGTCCAATTGTGGGAAAATGATGGCTAGGGCAAGGAGGATTATTATACCACCAGACGGGAGCTATTTTATATGTGCCTTTCTGGTATTTCCATTTTTAACTTTTAGAGAAATACGGTACTGGTTTAAATATTTTAATACTGTCACTATCTTTAATCAATAATTATTTTTAAGAAATGTTATATATCTGTTTATATCAAAAGATTATTGTATTTTTGAGATTTTTTAAAACCACTTTTAGGTTGTGAACATTTTCCAAGAACTGCATGTCCTCTTTTGTAATGAAAATCATTAAGTAAATGTAATTAGTAGATATTTACCGTAAGTTCTACTTTCTGGAATGTGTATCTATTCTTTTCACTAGACTGTATTGTTGTAAGGTATTCAAGATAAGAAGCCAATGCCTGCCTCTTTGTCATAGATTAGAGAGGAGTGAGCATTGGCTTAAAATGAGTGTGGAAATGCCCTGCAAGGAAGAAAAAGGCTTTCTTTCATCTTAAACAGTAAAAGAACACAATTACTTTATAGGGCCTGGAATGTAAAAAACACGTGAGTCATTTCATATTGCTGCACAGATTAGGGTTTATGGCGACAGCCATATCGAGTCTCCAAGATATAGGCCAGTGTGGAAAGCCAATGTGAGTGCTGTGTTTGCTCCACCAGTAAAAGGAACGTATGCTTTGTTCTTTAGTGAACAGAATGCCTGTAGAACTGTTCTGTGGTCTAAGTGAAATTTTGCATGAAAATCATTTTGCTGAAGAGCCAGCGAAGTCATTTTGGGTGTTAATAGGGAAAAGTAGTATTGAGATTAAAAAGATTTAACCATGTTGCATTTTATTTCAGTGATTACTTTCTTAACCATTTTTAGCTAAACCTGCCAGCGTAGTATCTGTAATTATGGCATGTATTAAAACCAGCCAAGCTGTTAAGTACACACTCGGATGTATAGCTGCAGCTCTAATATATCACTCAATCATTTTCCATTATACCATGCAACATTAGTCACCATTACTGCAGTGTGCAACCCTGATAAACACTTCATGCTAAAGGAGAAAATGTCGGGAATACTGCCTAATGTTTTGTTTTGTTTTGTTTTTTTTATCTCTGAGTCTACATTATGTTTCTCATGTGGTTCTCCCTGCTTCAATTCATCGGGTTCCCTTTGTTAAATTTGTACAAATTCTTAACATAAAAGTATCCCCACATGTCTATGGTGTAATTAGGTTGTAATTCTAAGCAGAGGGTCTAGTGACATTTAAGAGCAAACAGAGGAGCCAATGGGATACCGCTGACTCTTGGGGATTTACAAAGGGAAGAGAAGAACTGATTTATGGGAGTCTGAGAGCTGATTATTTTAGGCACAACTACTTAGGAAATAAAAACTTCCTTAGTTCTTGTCCCCTCTGTTTCTCTCAGTTCAATTTTTATATCACTACTGTTCAATAGCTAGCTCTTTAGTTCACAGTGGTTAAAATAAATTTCTTAGTGGCAGTTTGCTTTGTTCAGAATGTCTATGTCCAACTCTAGAAGAGTATTGCATTAGTGCTTCTAGATTTTAATCTCAACATCTCTTTCTCTAAAAGATCCCATGTTTTTTTTTTCCAAGAAGTAACATTTTTCTTTTAATTTTTTTTTTAAATTTTAGAGGGAGAGAAAGCATGCACAAGCAGGGGAGGGTGGCAGAAGGGGAGAGAGAGAGAGAGAGAGAAAGAGAAGGAGAGAATCTCAATCTCAAACCGGCTCCACACCCAGCACTGCACTGCACAGAGCCCTATGTGGGATTAGATCCCACGACTTTGAGATCAGGACCTTAGCCGAAACCAAGAGTTGGATGCTTCACTGACTGAACCACCCAGACTTACCAAAGGTCCCATAAGTTTTAAGCATTGAAAACTTTGGGCGTGGCAAACAGAACTCCTTATGTTAAGTTCAGGTGATGGTATTTGCTGACTTCACCCGAGCCGACTCATGCCTGAGGTTTTAAAAAGCATACAAAACCATTTATTTGTCATGCAAAAGGAACGTAGATCACAAACTAAATGACAGAGAAAGGGAGTCAACGTTTCAGGTGTGCAGAGAGAAGTGACCCTTGCAGTTCCTGCACAAGAGGGCACCCGGTTAGTTCCAGCCCTGGACCAAGAACCTCTGCTACTGCTACCGCGCGGGGGAGCCACCTGCTGCTCGGCGCCCTTTGTTTCCACCACAGAGACGTGGCCCCTCCTTTGTGCAGAGCCTACGTGTGTCCTATACCCCTTGCCCCCACCCCTGGGCATCCTGTTCAAGAGTGGGGCCTCCTTGTGAACTTACTGCCCTTTCAGAGGATGGCCTTTTGTGGGCGTCTCTGCCCTCTGGCCTTAGGACCACGGGACTCCCGCAGTGCTCCCCTTTCCCGGGAGCGGCACCTGGGCGTCATTGAGCTCAGGTGTTCCAGGTCTTTATCAGGATGCACGTCTGTCCCCCTGGCCCCCAGCGTGTTTTAGCAGCTTCCTGTTTCTGCTTTGCTGCGTCCAGGCCACAGTGGAAGCGAGGTTAGTGCCTTCTGAGAAGTTTTGTGGGGGTTTCTCTCCCGCCCCTTCCGCGGAGCCGCCGCCAGCCACCACTTCATAGCCGGTCAGCAGTGTTGGCAGAGGCTGTTTCAAAACTAGAGGGGAAATTCGGTTTTCAGTAGGGTTGCTGCATTGATCTCTGTGGTTTCATAGCAAGTCAGACTGCCTGGGCACAGCAAGGAAGCGGTCTCCAAAGAACCATTTTTCCCTGAAAGTGAGTCACCTATCAGAGTATCTGACCATGCCTACAGCGTGGAATCAGGAATTTCATTTTATATTTTCATTCTATGGATAAGGATCTGAAGAAAAGGAGACTTGCCAAAGGCATTTAAGCTGGGTCCTGTAGGAGAGCTTGGATATAAAAACTTCCTTTCAAATTTACCACCAGCCTGTGAATCTCTGGGTTTAGGTCCATTCTGCGTTTCTAGTGCTGTTTTCCTGAATTCCAAATGCCTTTGCCTTCCCCTCTGCCAATTCAAATGCTACCTAACCTGAGCTCTGCTTCCTCCATTGGAATTTTATCAATGAGGTCAGTTTATTTCTTTTTAAGGATCTCTTTTGTTTTGAGTGCGATACAAACTTTATTCAACTTAATTGTACAGGACTCATCATTAAAATGCATATTCTGACCTAGTACATTGTACTTCTGTGTTCCTGACCAAATCCCAAGTGAAGACCATGCTTGTGGTCCCTGGACAGTTCTACGCTGCACGTGGTACTCGCTCACTGATGCCTAAGTACCTATTGTGGAGAATAGCTGTGTGGGCATCACCCACAACCAGTTGTAAAATGCCAATTCCAGGGAATTTTACTTAATTGCATCTGATGAAACAATTTCCAGGGTAGGGTCATAGCATCTGTTTCTTCACTAAGACTTCAGATTATTCTAAGTTCCAGCCACTAAGTCTCGTTCAGCGTCCATATTTTGCTGACAACCTGAGTTCCACGGGTGTCAAGAGAGAAGCACAAAGATAGCAGACAGCATGTGTAATATTAGGAGTTAACAGGGAGTTACCCACCCCCCTCCCTTTTAAAAACTTACTAGTATGAATTGAAACTCAAGTGTTAGTCTCTCTAGACGTTTTTCTCATCTGTAAAATGGAGATAGTAATCCCTAGCTCACAAGATGTGTATTAGGGTTTTGGGGAATAATAAAGGTTAGATGTCTAGGCCATAGCAGGTAGCGAATTTATTGTGATGGGGCTATTATTTCCTTTTTATGTATATTCTCTTCTAAACTAGATGACAAATCATTTGAGGGCAGGGATTAAGGAATTGCTGTCCTTTTTGATCCAACCTGTTGCTAGCACAGAGCTGAGAACAGAGTAAATGCTCAGTAGATGTTTATTGACATGGCTCAAAATAGACTTCCTCTTGGCCTTTTAATATTTGGTCTCCCATATCAAATTAGCTGGTGTCGGGTGATTCTCTTCTTGGACCCTGACCCAAAGGCAACTGAACTTAATATTCCTGTCCTGAGCAGCTGTTCCCTGTCCATAGTAAATTGATCTAACCCTGGATGAAGCCATATCCGTGGAAGATCAGAAGGTTGGGTCAACTCAAAGGACAATCTAAGATTCAGATCTATTTCATCTGGGGTTTCAGACTCAAAATTTAATCATGCTTCAAACTGAACTTCTAGATCAACCTACCTATAACCTGACTAGTGTGGATTACTCTGGAATAGAGGTGAGCTGATATTAATGAAATAATGGCCTCACCACAAAACCTTGCCCTTATTTGTTTACTCCCCTCTCTGCATCACTAGACCGTTAATACCTTGAAGGCAGAGTGTGTCTTTTATCTGCAGATCCTCAGTAGCATCACAGTATAAGGTACATGGTGATTTCATGGGGTGACTCTAGACCTCTGCACCGTTTTTGGGTTGGAATGAGAGAAAATGTAACCTGACCTGATGTTAATCAGGCTTCTGTTCAGAAGTTAAATTAACTTTTTGCAATCAAGTCATTTGCCTTTGATTTTTCCCTGTAATCCTGTGCATGTGTCCCTACTGCAATACTTCTGAGCTAAGTCATCCTGAGTAATTTCAATAGTGATAAGAGCTATTGATTTATTATTTGTCACGTACTATGCAAAGTGGTTCAAATGGTTCAAATACCATAACCTTGTGAGAGAGACATCTCCATCTCCTAGATGAGGATCCTAAGGCCCAATAAGTTTTCCAAAGTCAAGGATTTAAACCTGTGCCTGCCTGAGTCTAAAGCTGTGCTCTTCATCATTCCCATCTACAGCTGCCATATGCTCTCATTTTAAAATTTGACTTGGGGGGCGCCTGGGAGGCTTAGTCGGTTGGGCGGCCGACTTCGGCTCAGGTCATGATCTCGCGGTCCGTGAGTTCGAGCCCCGCGTCGGGCTCTGTGCTGACGGCTCAGAGCCTGGTGCCTGTTTCGGATTCTGTGTGTCCCTCTCTCTGGCCCTCCCCCGTTCATGCTCTGTCTCTCTCTCTATCTCAAAAATAAATAAACGTTAAAATTTGACTTGGGAATGGAGCAAATCTTTTAATATTACATGTAATAGAGACATGAATAATTTTCATCATAAATTGTTAACATCTACATTTAAGATAATATATAATCATTCCTAACCAATAGACACCAAAGTGAGTTTGGCCGAGTGGAATTTGTAAAAGACCTTGACATCCGGGGAGTAGGAAGTAGCCTTGGGCAAGTTTCACAGCTTCACTATATTTCAGCATTTGCCCATAGAATGAGAAGGATATTGACTGCAGGTTGTGCTAGGATTGGAGATCAGTAAATACCTGGGGTCGTGCCTTCCATGTAGGGCACTCCCCCCATCCTCCTACTCTCTACCTGGATATCCTGCAAGTTCTTTCAGCTCAAAATTTCCCAACCAATGGCATTGGTTACTTTAATTTTTTTTTCCTGCTAATTTGGTGATAGGCGTGTGCCAAATTTTATTTAAAGCTTCTTCCAAGGAAGGGGAAACCTAAGAAGATTAATTCAGAATCCCCTCTTAGTTGGGACATTTTACTAAAGGAAAAAAGAATGACCAGATAACGCTAGTTAGACTAGATAGAAGAAAAATACCTGGTCAGTGTCCTCACTCTTGACTGACCATTAACTAGATGAGTGGGTAACAAGTTTCCCAGAAACCATTAGCATTTATCAGAAAATTACTTAAGCATGTTACAGGGTATGCTAATTTTTCTCCAGGCGGTGACTGGGTATTTCATGAGAAAGGTTCTGTCTTCTAAGAGAATGTTTATCTCCTTCTCTATTAATGACCTCCTACTTTTTTGGGATGTCTCCTCCCAGACTGTGGTCTCTTAACTAACCATCCTACCTTTAGCCTTTGTTGCTTCAACTCATTTTCTATAATCAAAATTAACTTTCTAAAATACCAATCTCATAACACCAGTTATGAGTTTAAAAGCTGTCCATTGTCTGGTCATTGATATCTAAAGTCCTTAACTTGCTCCTTCACAACTTGTTTTCCTCTTCCTGCATAGATGCAGCTTCGATGGCTCTTTTTAATGAAGGTTTTCTTCGATTTGTAGGAACAGATGAGCCCTTTACTAAATATCTTTAAGGACCTGACATACCCAGGTGTCATTATTTATGCTTTCTTCTTCTTTTCCTTTTTGGAAAACTTGATTCATTCTTAAAGACTTAGATTCATTCTTAAAGACTGGTATTAAGTAATACCAGTTCTCTGATGCACTTTTCCTGATATCTCACTGGGATCAACTTTTCTCTCACCTCCTAAGCAATTAGTTCACTCTCCATTATTTTATTCAACAAGCTTTTATATAGCTTCTAGTATGTGCTAAACACTATTGTAAGCCCTTTTTAAATATTAACTATATTTAGTGTAAATAGTAACTTACAATGACACCATGAGGTAGGCACTAATTTTATCCTTATTTTACAGATTACAGACCTGAGGCACAGAAAGGTTAAGTTACTTGCTCAAAGTCACACATCTAGTAAGAATGAGAGCTGGGATTCAAACTGAGACAATGTAGTTCTGAGTGAGTCCTTTCAGAGTCCATGTTTTTAATCACTCTGCTAAAATGAGTCTTAAAGATCACTATACATTGCATTAAAGATATATTTCAGCACTTGTTACATTATAGGGTTTCATTTTCACATACCAAAATCCCCTGATAAACCTCTTAAAGACAGAAACAAATTCTATTGTGTTTCCTGGATTCCTGGCTCAGTACCTGCCATGAAATGGATGCCTAATAAATGCATGTTGAACTGAGTTGAATTAAGATAAAAAATATTTTCCCTTTGCTGATAAATAGATTTGCATGTCAGTAGCTGTCCTTGAGGTTTGTTTATACTCAGTGACAAGAAAGGTAAGAAGATGAAAGTAAGTTAGTTTAGAAGAAAAGAAAGGCAATACTAGCAAATGCTCAGAAAACACTGTTAAATACTATTACAGAGGTCCTTTTCCAAAACGGATGATTATTTAACCCATGTAGTAAGGGAGACAGAAGATTATACAATAATAGGGGCAACCTGCAGGCCATGCTTCACTAGTGCCCATCAACTGACCAGACATCACTGGAGTCCATACGCAGTTCATGCAGGTCATTGAAACAAGTGTGCACACTTTGAATATTGCTAAAGGAGGTTAACCTGGAGTTTTTGGAAAGGGAAATGCTATTTCCAGTAGAAATCCTGATAGCTTAAATAGGAAAAGCAGGACTAATTGAACTTTCAGAGGAAAACAACCACAAATCCCTTCAGAGGGGAAAAAATAATCATGTAGGGTTTGTCATTATAGACAGTGAATCTTCGCATGAAAGCATTTGGTAAGTACACTAATGAGATCTAATGTTGACTATAGTATTACGAAATTGTCATAGAAATTGATAATTATGATACCACTGAAATCAATATATTGGATGTTGGACTGGAATGAAAGGTCAAGTGGCAATAGCGGTGGGAGGCGTTAGTTAAGGAATGGTAACGCTTTTTATGTCATAGAGTATTCAGGTAAATAAACATACATAATGTTATAAACTGTTCTAATTTCTGTTGATCAGTATAGATTTATTTATTTTTTAATCAGTATAGATTTAATTATAGAAAACTACTAAAGTTTGGTATCTAATAAAACTACAGATTCAAAATTAGAATGAGATGACAGCAACTTCAGAGTAGGGGTTCAAACTGCCACCCAATATAATTTTTTTTATTTTTACAATGTTATTTTTGTGTGGGGGGGGTGGGGTAGGGCAGCGAGAGTGGGATAAACAATCTTAAGCAGGCTCCATGCCCGTGCAGAGCCCAATGCAATGCAGGGCCAGTCTCATGACCTGGGCTGAAATCAAGAGTCAGACGTTTAACCGACTGAGCCATCCATGGGCCCCTATTTTTATAAAATTCTTAATCAACTCTCAACAGTTCTTTCCATTTTAGCCCAGCTTCAGTTTTTAGCCATTGAATAGAGCAATAGTGAGGTCTCATCTGAAGTTCAGTGCTAAAGATGAAGAAAATGAAATAAGTTTGTTGCTCAAGGGAGATTTGCTGCAGTAATCTACCATTTAAAGAGAAGAAATAAGTACATCATTACCAACAACTTCATACAAATCAGGCAATTTCATATGATTATTATACCGTTGCTTAGTCTTAATGAAAACTTAACTACAACACTTTGTTGGCAATAGGGTTAATATGTTTCTGAGCAGAACGCCTTGACACACATTATTTAATTCAGCTGTGCCATCAATATAAATAGACTTTGTCCCATTTTGTGAAAATACTTAGGTTTTGTAGTCTTGAAATTACTGGAATGAAGACACTCTAATGAAGACATTCGAAACACTAGATCACAAAATGCTCAGAACCTTGAAATTTCTATTTAGTTAGCACTTTCTGAGTAGGTGTCCACAGGGAAGTGTTCTTTTTGTTATCTGGCAGATTTTCTTCTCTTTCATGCATTACTATTGAGCATAGAACCTTTTAAAAATAGTTGACATCATAAAGGCTTTACATCTTAACAGCTAAAATAAAATTTCCTTTCACTTTTTTGACATCATTCAGTTAACAGCTTTTATTTGGTGTCTACTGTGTGTCAGATCTTCAATACCTCAGAAATTAAGAGTCTGAAAGTGTTGGAGGCAAAGAAAAACAAAACTACATAATATTCTCTATATTAAGCACTTAGAATGAATAAAACCAGTTACTGTTTTTAAATGCATTTCATAGTAAATCTATTGCTATAATTTATTAAATGCTTGCTAAATGGCAGTCACCCTACTGTTTTATAGACTCCTTTGTTACTTACAACCATCCTATAGGATAGATAGTATGATTACTAATGTTTTGTCCATTTCACAGATGAGAAAAGTGGGGCACTGGGAGCCTCATGACCTTTTCCAGGTTATGTGACATCTAAGTGGCAGTTCTGGGACTCTATGGCTGTGTATGAAATGTCACAAAACAAGCCCCCAAATGACTCCTTATGTATTTACAAATACCTGCATGAGTTTCTTTGATCCTTTTTCATTAAGGCATAGATAGCAACAATAGAAAGTAAGAAAACCATCTCCTAGGGAAGGCAAGCCAAGTAAAACCAGATAATTTAGAACTGATGTCAGGTTTGCTGATTGCGGGTGTGTGTGTGTTGGGGGAAGTGTGTGTGAGGAGAATGATTCTGTAACATCTCTTTGAGAAATAATATCACCTAACTGTAATCAAGAGCAAAATGTGAATTTCTGTGTGTCAGACTAGTTCAAGTCCAGCCCCAATGTTAGAAAGATAAACAGCACAAAGCAAGGACCCTAGAGGGCATCTCAGTCAGAACGTCTTCTTTTTTTTTTTTGTAATTTTTTTTTTAACGTTTATTTATTTTTGAGACAGAGAGAGACACAGCATGAACGGGGGAGGGGCAGAGAGAGAGGGAGACACAGAATCGGAAGCAGGCTCCAGGCTCCGAGCCATCAGCCCAGAGCCCGACGCGGGGCTCGAACTCGCGGACCGCGAGATCGTGACCTGAGCCGAAGTCGGACGCTCAACCGACTGAGCCACCCAGGCGCCCCCAGAACGTCTTCTGTAAGGCAGTTTGTATAGTTCAGTTCAAAAATGGCTGCTGTGAGCAGCCACATCAATTATCCCCTGGGTTTCTCTATCCACAGAGGATAACACAGGAATATAAGGATTGAAAACCTGTTGGGTTGAAGTTAGTTGAAGAAACTCCCTTCAGGTGAAGAGATCTATTTTTTGTGGAACTGTTGGGCTTTGCACCCCACAGTTGAATGAATCTGCAGATGAGCAAACTGAGGCTATAGTTTGAAGATGACATAAATATGTGGAATCCATTTTAAACCCAGAAGAGTCTCTTGTAGGTCTGTAATGACATCTATGTTCCTCCAAAAGCTTTTGTTCCATTACTCCGGGCTTTCTCTTACTCTACTTCCTTTGGGAGTTAATTTCTCTTTAAGCACCTTTTTCTCAAGTTAAAGGCACCCACAACTGGATTCAGTCTTCTAGGAAGCATTTAATCCAGGATATATGATGAGATAATAAGGCTCCTATGAGACACCTCATTGTTTAACTGTCCTCAGAAAGTGCATGATGAATATGAATTTGCCAATACTAAAGGGCATTCTACCTATTTGTGAATTAAATGTGACAGATCATCATGAAAGAGATGCCCATGCCACCTAAAAATGTGCTGATGTTCAATAAATGTGATCTACTTTTGGCTGTCAGGTAGAATTAGGTGAGAAAAGGATACAGAACTGTCAAAAACTTGTAGGCTGATAGTGTTATTCAGTACAGATGGTAAAATAAGACCGTGAAATCTTTCCAAAGAAGCTCTCTCTCGCTCTCTGGACGTGGCTTGGTAGCATACTCTCCTCCGAGTGTGAATCTGCTTTGGTCATACTACACAATAATCAATGGCTATTCTAAGAGAGCTTGGATTGTCTTTCTAGAAATAAAAAACAATTCAAATTTGTGATTTTTCTGAATAGGTTAAGAAATGTTCAGAGTAACAGGGCATTAAGAAATTCTCAGAATAAGGGGGCCATTATGTATATCAAAAACTATCCCTAACATTATAAATTTAATAATAACTGAATACGGGATGGCAAATGAAATTAAACACATAACTGAGAGCCCTGAGTATTTTCATTTGAGTGACTTCATATGGGGATAGCCTGAAAAGTGATAGCAGACCACTTAGGAGGCTGTGGAACTATGAACCAACCATGTGAGCTATGTAGACATGAGCTCTTAGTAAGGTCTTGAGTCATGTTTGCTACAGAACTGCAGGCATTTTGCTTAATGAGGATGGCCTCTGATATTGGCAGGGGCACCAAACTGATCACTAAGGGTAGAGCCCTGATGCACCAAACTGATCACTAACGGTAGAGTCATGATGATGATAAATCTGCCAGAAGGACAGTTTTAAGCAAATGTTTTCTAATCAGCATACTGACTGCAACAGCTGGAAGAGTCTGTGGCAGAGAACATGAGATTTGTATACAGCATTTGAGTTCCTGCTCTTTCCCTTATTATTTAGAGGAGGTCTTTGAGCCTCCATTTCTCCAGTTATAGCCTGGGGATAAAGAACACCCACTTCATAGAGTTGATGGGAAAATTAGTTATTTCACTGGGTATAGCACGGTAATTGACAGGGGGCATTGTTGTGATTATTAGGCCCGTGATTTGAACATGTGTGGGTGCCTTCCAGCTTTGTGTTAGGCTCTGAAGTATGCTAGGCCATTTCAGCCATATGTCTTAAGAAGAGGGCTATCTGGGGAGGAATGGACAAAAACACCACAAATAGAAGACCTTAAGCAAGCGCTAAAATATTGGTCACTGCTGATTGGCACAATAGATCTTTAGATATTTTTAATGTACATTTGGTGACTTATTAGCTACTTTTCCTAGTTAAATTTTCTTTTTACTGCACACAGACACACAACGTTGTCTACAATGAGATGATTATTTGTGGCTTACATTTTAATAAATGTATATATCATTGCAAGTAATACCCGGATCAATGTACAGCATTTCTATCACTAGGGGGAGAAAAAAAAATGAAAAACAAAACTTCCTTCCCTTTCCCAGTCAGTTGCCATCCAGGAGTATTCCAAAGATATACTATGTTGACTTCTGTCAACAGATCACTTTTGTCTGTTTTGAACCACACAGTACAAGATTCTGCTTCTTTCACTGCATTTGTCTATTAGATGTATCCATGCTCTATCCATCACTAGTTCTTTTTCTTTGCAGTATATTAGGTCATTCTATGAATAAAATACACATTATTTGCCCATCCTACTATTGATGAATATTTGAGCTGTTCTCAATTTTGTGCTATTAGAAATAAAGCTGCTATAAATGTTCTCATGCATGCCTTTGGAGGCCATAACCACTCATTTCTGTTAGGTATATATGCAGGAGTAGAATTGTTGCGTCATATGGTATGTATACTATGAAGCCTTTTTTTCCAAAATGGTCTTGTTAATTTGTATTCCCAGCAGCAATAGAAGAGGTTTCCAGTGGCTCTGTAACCTGGAGAATACTTGGTATTTTCAGTCTTGAATTTGATCATCATGATTGCTTCTGAGTGGATATGTGGACTATGATATTTTAGCAGGGTGGGGAAGGCAATCACATATTCACAAAAATTGAGAACCTATCTGACCACAGTTCTTCTTGCCTTGAATTTTTAGTCTGCCTTTCCTTTTCTAAGTTCCATGGATTCTCCAAAGGATTTTCCCTTTATGACACCTACGAACATAATGTCTGCTCTTCTCTACTGACCAAATGTTGACTAACACTGGCCCCAAGAACAGATAGGAAAGGCTCCCTTCTCTGGAATGTATAGCAGAACACTTTCTCTGCACTTCTAACTTCTGTCTGCCTTTTGCATAGTAGACGTTGAGTAAATATTTGTTGAAATGCGCTGACATTTCCTTTTTATTTTTTGGCTCTACAAAATAACTTTCACTGATGCTTGCTCCTGCTATAAACATTGCCTTTTCCTGGAAAATTGCTTATAACTTGTACATTTACCTGAAAAGCCTTAATTTGTCATCTTCAGTGCTTTTAGTCTTACATGATATGATTGGAGTGAGCAATATTGTGAGCTTCTTAAAACCTAAATCAGCACATAATAGTGCTCAAAACTGAGCTGCTAACTATTTTTAAGAAGGATCTGGAGCAGGAATGTAGGCAACTTAGCATTTTGAAGACCATTTCGATGGTTTTTGCCTCAGACCTTTAAAAGAACCTGGTGGATACTGGGGACAGTATGTTTAAAATGCTCATAAAAAATAATTCATTATACAGGAGTAATTTGTGGGGACTAACCATTATTGGACACCTAGAACATGTCTGGCAATATATATTATCTTTGAGTCTCTCCTCAGCTCTATTTCTATTTTGTAGAAATAAAAAATTTGAGAGTTAAAATTAACCTTGCCTAAATTATGCATATTTCAAATGGGATTTTCATCATTAAAATACAAACAAATTTGATAAAATCTTGAAAAAATGAGAAAGTGAAATTAATGTTGACACTAACTGATGTGATTTTAAATAATTTCTCAAGTGAAAAGAAATAAGAATGCTAGTTTGTTTTTGTTTCTGTCTTTTATTACCAGCACTCCTATTTCCACAGATGTAGTTACATTGATGGTCCATGATCCAAACTATATTGTCCAAATGGGAAGAGGGACTGGGAAAGACTTGAGGCCTCTTACTTGGTTTCTTGGTATTATTTTCTCAAATCACAGGGCTTTATTTGACATGTTTCCAAAGACCATTGGAGTGCATTATTTTGCCTTCATTCTGAGAAATATCTTTGCTTTTTATAGCTTAATTTCTATTACCTTGCAACACATTCATGTTGTCCTTTGTAAAATCCCAATGGGTTGGGCAGTTTTCTCTTGATGATTACTTAGTTGGAAACCTGCATTATTTTTTCCATTGTGCACTTCTTAAATATCTGTATATATTTTTTCCTTCTGTTTTTGTCAGTGTCATTTAGTATCTTACAAATTATTTTATGATTGTGTCTGTCTGATTGTGAGCAAGTGGAATTTAAAAATTCTGGACTATCAATTCCTTTAGGCTATTTGTGCATCTCTAAAAAATCTTCCTCAGCCCCATCAACTATGAGACTAGTGGCTTGTGGTAAATGTGGCCAGAGAGGCTTAGCTGAATTTAACCCTAGATTTAACCCAGGTTTGTTATATATTTGACTATATGGAATTTACATATTGGACAATAAAAACCTATTGCCACTAAAAAATAGGCTTATTTGATGCTATGACTAATTTATAACCCAAGTAAGGAATCTGAAAGTCTCATAGAACCATCATCAGATGAATTTTTCTACTATACTGGTTCTTCTGTTGATACTTCCTTGCAATTCTGGTGTTAAAATTCCAATGTTAGTAAAAAACCAAAATCAGAAAGGGCTCCATTTGTCTATTGTGAATCGACTAGGACACAGGACACTGGTGATTCCTAGTATACTGCTCTGGCATTTAGATACTGCACCAAGACCACGTGCTAAAGTTACCAGCTGAGCTACATGTCAGATAGAATTCCCATTTTTTTATTGTTTCCAGAGGAAAAGGCATAATAAGTTCTTGCCTCAAAAGTCATTGTAACAGGATACCCGGGAAGATGGCGGCATAGGAGGATGCTGGGCTCACTGCGCGTCCTGCTGATCACTTAGATTCCACCTACACCTGCCTAACTAACCCAGAAAGCCGCCAGAGGATTAGCAAAACGGAGTCTCCAGAGCCAAGCGCAGACGAGAGGCCCACGGAAGAGGGTAGGAAGGGCGGCGAGGCGGTGCGCGCTCCACGGACTGGCGGGAGGGAGCCAGGGCGGAGGCGCAGCCTGCCAGCCAAGCAGAGCCCCCGAGTCCAGCTGGCAAAAGCAGAGGGGCCAGATGGACTGTGTTCCGACAGCAAGTGCGACTTAGCGTCTGGGAGGTCATAAGTTAACAGCTCTGCTCAGAAAGCGGGAAGGCTGGAGGACAAAGGGAGGGAGAGCTGCTGAGCCCCGGGATGACAGAGCTCAGTTTGGTGGAGAACAAAGGCGCTCGCCAGCGCCATCTCCCCCGCCCATCCCCCAGCCAAAATCCCAAAGGGAACCGGTTCCTGCCAGGGAAATTGCTCGCTCCTCGCAAACACCCAACTCTGTGCTTCTGCGGAGCCAAACCTCCGGCAGCAGATCTGACTCCCTCCCGCTGCCACAGGACCCCTCCTGAAGTGGACCACCTAAGGAGAAGTGAGCTAAGCCTGCCCCTCCTGCCCCCGTGCACCTTGCCTACCCACCCCAGCTAATACGCCAGATCCCCAGCACCACAAGCCTGGCAGTGTGCAAGTAGCCCAGACGGGCCACGCCATCCCACAGTGAATCCCACTCCTAGGAGAGGGGAAAAGAAGGCACACACCAGGTCTGACTGCGGCCCCGCCCACCAACTCCAGTTATACACCCCAGCACAGGGGAAGTGCCCTGCAGGTCCTCACCACTCCAGGGACTATCCAAAATGACCAAGCGGAAGAATTCCCCTCAGAAGAATCTCCAGGAAATAACAACAGCTAATGAGCTGATCAAAAAGGATTTAAATAATATAACAGAAAGTGAATTTAGAATAATAGTCATAAAATTAATCGCTGGGCTGGAAAACAGTATACAGGACAGCAGAGAATCTCTTGCTACAGAGATCAAGGGACTAAGGAACAGTCACGAGGAGCTGAAAAACGCTTTAAATGAAATGCAAAACAAAATGGAAACCACGACGGCTCGGATTGAAGAGGCAGAGGAGAGAATAGGTGAACTAGAAGATAAAGTTATGGAAAAAGAGGAAGCTGAGAAAAAGAGATAAAAAAAATCCAGGAGTATGAGGGGAAAATTAGAGAACTAAGTGATACACTAAAAAGAAATAATATACGCATAATTGGTATCCCAGAGGAGGAAGAGAGAGGGAAAGGTGCTGAAGGGGTACTTGAAGAAATAATAGCTGAGAACTTCCCTGAACTGGGGAAGGAAAAAGGCATTGAAATCCAAGAGGCACAGAGAACTCCCTTCAGACGTAACTTGAATCGATCTTCTGCACGACATATCATAGTGAAACTGGCAAAATACAAGGATAAAGAGAAAATTCTGAAAGCAGCAAGGGGTAAACGTGCCCTCACATATAAAGGGAGACCTATAAGGCTCGTGACTGATCTCTCTTTTGAAACTTGGCAGGCCAGAAAGGATTGGCACGAGATTTTCAGGGTGCTAGACAGCAAAAATATGCAGCCGAGAATCCTTTATCCAGCAAGTCTGTCATTTAGAATAGAAGGAGAGATAAAGGTCTTCCCAAACAAACAAAAACTGAAGGAATTTGTCACCACTAAACCAGCCCTACAAGAGATCCTAAGGGGGACCCTGTGAGACAAAGTACCAGAGACATCACTACAAGCATAAAACATACAGACATCACAATGACTCTAAACCCATATCTTTCTATAATAACACTGAATGTAAATGGATTAAATGCGCCAACCAAAAGACATAGGGTATCAGAATGGATACAAAAACAAGACCCATCTATTTGCTGTCTACAAGAGACTCATTTTAGACCTGAGGACACCTTTAGATTCAGAGTGAGGGGATGGAGAACTATTTATCATGCTACTGGAAGCCAAAAGAAAGCTGGAGTAGCCATTCTTATATCAGACAAACTAGACTTTAAATTAAAGGCTGTAACAAGAGATGAAGAAGGGCATTATATAATAGTTACAGGGTCTATCCACCAGGAAGAGCTAACAATTATAAATGTCTATGCGCCGAATACCGGAGCCCCCAAATATATAAAACCATTACTCATAAACATAAGCAACCTTATTGATAAGAATGTGGTAATTGCAGGGGACTTTAACACTCCACTTACAGAAATGGATAGATCATCTAGACACAAGATTAATAAAGAAACAAGGGCCCTGAATGATACTTTGGATCAGATGGACTTGACAGATATATTTAGAACTCTGCATCCCAAAGCAACAGAATATACTTTCTTCTTGAGTGCACATGGAACATTCTCCAAGATAGATCATATACTGGGTCACAAAACAGCCCTTCATAAGTTTACAAGAATTGAAATTGTACCATGCATACTTTCAGACCACAATGCTATGAAGCTTGAAATCAACCACAGGAAAAAGTCTGGAAAACCTCCAAAAGCATGGAGGTTAAAGAACACCCTACTAACGAATGAGTGGGTCAACCAGGCAATTAGAGAAGAAATTAAAAAATACATGGAAACAAACGAAAATGAAAATACAACAATCCAGACGCTTTGGGATGCAGCGAAGGCAGTCCTGAGAGGAAAATACATTGCAATCCAGGCCTATCTCAAGAAACAAGAAAAATCCCAAATACAAAATCTAACAGCACACCTGAAGGAACTAGAAGCAGAACAGCAAAGGCAGCCTAAACCCAGCAGAAGAAGAGAAATAATAAAGATCAGAGCAGAAATAAACAATATAGAATGTAAAAAACCGGTAGAGCAGATCAATGAAACCAAGAGTTGGTTTTTTGAAAAAATAAACAAAATTGACAAACCTCTAGCCAGGCTTCTCAAAAAGAAAAGGGAGATGACCCAAAGAGATAAAATCATGAATGAAAATGGAATTATTACAACCAATCCCTCAGAGATACAAACAATTATCAGGGTATACTATAAAAAAAATATATGCCAACAAATTGGACAACCTGGAAGAAATGGACAAATTCCTAAACACCCACACGCTTCCAAAACTCAATCAGGAGGAAAGAGAAAGCTTGAACAGACCCATAACCAGAGAAGAAATTGAATCGGTTATCAAAAATCTCCCAACAAAAAGGAGTCCAGGACCAGATGGCTTCCCAGGGGAGTTCTACCAGACATTTAAAGCAGAGATAATACCTATCCTTCTCAAGCTATTCCAAGAAATAGAAAGGGAAGGGAAGCTTCCAGACTCATTCTATGAAGCCAGTATTACTTTGATTCCAAAACCAGACAGAGACCCAGTAAAAAAAGAGAACTACAGGCCAATATCCCTGATGAATACGGATGCAAAAATTCTCAATAAGATACTAGCAAATAGAATTCAATAGCATATAAAAAGAATTATTCACCATGATCAAGTGGGATTCATTCCTGGGATGAAGGGCTGGTTCAACATCTGCAAATCAATCAACGTGATACATCACATTAATAAAAAAAAAAAAAGAGAAGAACCATATGATCCTGTCAATCGATGCAGAAAAGGCTTTTGACAAAATCCAGCACCCTTTCTTAATAAAAACCCTCGAGAAAGTCGGGATAGAAGGAACATACTTACACATCATAAAAGCCATTTATGAAAAGCCCACAGCTAACATCATCCTCAATGGGGAAAAACTGAGAGCTTTTTCCCTGAGATCAGGAACACGACAGGGATGCCCACTCTCACCGCTGTTGTTTAACATAGTGTTGGAAGTTCTACCATCAGCAATCAGACAACAAAAGGAAATCAAAGGCACCAAAATTGGCAAAGATGAAGTCAAGCTTTCGCTTTTTGCAGATGACATGATATTATACATGGAAAATCCGATAGACTCCACCAAAAGTCTGCTAGAACTGATACATGAATTCAGCAAAGTTGCAGGATACAAAATCAATGTACAGAAATCAGTTGCATTCTTATACACTAACAATGAAGCAACAGAAAGACAAATAAAGAAACTGATGCCATTCACAATTGCACCAAGAAGCATAAAATACCTGGGAATAAATCTAACCAAAGATGTAAAAGATCTGTATGCTGAAAACTATAGAAAGCTTATGAAGGTAGTTGAAGAAGATATAAAGAAATGGAAAGACATTCCCTGCTCATGGATTGGAAGAATAAATATTGTCAAAATGTCAATACTACCCAAAGCTATCTACACATTCAATGCAATCCCAATCAAAATTGCACCAGCATTCTTCTCGAAACTAGAACAAGCAATCCTAAAATTCATATGGAACCACAAAAGGCCCCGAATAGCCAAAGTAATTTTGAAGAAGAAGACCAAAGCAGGAGGCATCACAATCCCAGACTTTAGCCTCTACTACAAAGCTGTAATCATCAAGACAGCATGGTATTGGCACAAAAACAGACACACAGACCAATGGAATAGAATAGAAACCCCAGAACTAGACCCACAAACATATGGCCAACTAATCTTTGACAAAGCAGGAAAGAACATCCAATGGAAAAAAGACAGTCTCTTTAACAAATGGTGCTGGGAGAACTGGACAGCAACATGCAGAAGGTTGAAACTAGACCACTTTCTCACACCATTCACAAAAATAAATTCAAAATGGATAAAGGACCTGAATGTGAGACAGGAAACCATCAAAACCTTAGAGGAGAAAGCAGGAAAAGACCTCTCTGACCTCAGCCGTAGCAATCTCTTACTCGACACATCCCCAAAGGCAAGGGAATTAAAAGCAAAATTGAATTACTGGGACCTTATGAAGATAAAAAGCTTCTGCACAGCAAAGGAAACAACCAACAAAACTAAAAGGCAACCAACAGAATGGGAAAAGATATTTGCAAATGACGTATCAGACAAAGGGCTAGTATCCAAAATATATAAAGACCTCACCAAACTCCACACCCAAAAAACAAATAACCCAGTGAAGAAATGGGCAGAAAACATGAATAGACACTTCTCTAAAGAAGACATCCAGATGGCCAACAGGCACATGAAAAGATGTTCAACGTCGCTCCTTATCAGGGAAATACAAATCAAAACCACACTCAGGTATCACCTCACGCCAGTCAGAGTGGCCAAAATGAACAAATCAGGAGACTATAGATGCTGGAGAGGATGTGGAGAAACGGGAACCCTCTTGCACTGTTGGTGGGAATGCAAATTGGTGCAGCCGCTCTGGAAAGCAGTTTGCAGGTTCCTCAGAAAATTAAAAATAGACTTACCCTATGACCCAGCAATAGCACTGCTAGGAATTTACTCAAGGGTTACAGGAGTACTGATGCATAGGGGCACTTGTACCCCAATGTTCATAGCAGCACTCTCAACAATAGCCAAATTGTGGAAAGAGCCCAAATGTCCATCAATTGATGAATGGATAAAGAAATTGTGTTTCTTTATCCATTATATACACAATGGAATACTACGTGGCAATGAGAAAGAATGAAATATGGCCTTTTGCAGCAACGTGGATGGAACTGGAGAGTGTGATGCTAAGTGAAATAAGCCATACAGAGAAAGACAGATACCATATGGTTTCACTCTTATGTGGATCTTGAGAAAGTTAACAGAAACCCATGGGGGAGGGGAAGGAAAAAAAAAAAGAGGTTAGAGTGGGAGAGAGCCAAAGCATAAGAGACTCTTAAAAACTGAGAACAAACTGAGGGTTGATGGGGGTGGGAGGGAGGGGAGGGTGGGTGATGGGTATTGAGGAGGGCACCTTTTGGGATGAGCACTGGGTGTTGTATGGAAACCAATTTGACAATAAATTTCATATATTGAAAAAAATAAAATAAAATGTAAAAAAAAAAAGGTCATTGTAACAAGATGATGACAATAGTAGTCAACCACATATTAACTGTTTTAAGCTGCAGGGTTAGGGTCAGATCTTATTGCAGACTTGGTCCCTGGTCCGACTGAGAACTTTCCATGAGACCATCAGTTACCTCTTAATTCTAAATCATTACTGAGCTGTTTTTCCCTTGCCTCTTATCTGTTTCATACCTTCTTGTCTCACAGACATCAAAGCCTTTCCCAGAGTTTCTTTGCTGCATAGTCATCATTATCACAGATACCCAGATGAGAAGATCTTGTCTGGCCCAATTTTCAGAAATGCAGTTTTTAAGCATGTGTGCAGAGAAAAGGAGCTCTGTGTCTAAATTACCATCAAATCTTTTAACATCTCTGGCTGAATGACATCTGCAAGTTTGCCCAGGGGAAAAAAAAAAAACATTCGCTTTTAGAACACTTATTCATGAGCTTACTTGGGGAATATATATCAAGGAACTTCTGGTTCCTGTAATCAATAATTTAAGCTATTTTGTGCATTTTAAGCAAAATGACAAATGTCCATTCTGCATCTCTGTTTGCCTTTCCGGAATTTTAGACTTATCAGAAATGAATCTTATGAACATGAATTGAGGCCGTCCCTGACTCTCTATTTCAGGGATTTGGTAATTTTAAAATTTCAAATGCATGGCTTTGAATTACCTGTTGTTTTGTGCGTTTAGGACAGCTGGATGTCCTCTCCCCAGCACTGAGTTGCTTTTCATAATAGCTTATCACTCCTGGTTCGGACTGTGGGAAGTGGTTGTGCAATACTGGTTGCACGAATTGATGGAAAAGTCAGAAGCCCTGGAATAATCCTCTGACTGCAGGTTTTCTCTGTAGCTGCAAAATAAAAAGTTAAAAAGTCATCTGCAACTTGAGGTTGAGGAAATGGTTTTTGGGGGATGCCTCTTTCTTGATAATGTTCAACTAGAAGATAGATTAGTGGGTGATAGCTCTTCAGGTACTGGGCCCATTTCAGCAAGACTCTTAACCCCCTACCCCCAAGGTATAAATGTAGAGCTGGTGAGCATTTGTGTCCTATCAGGTAGAATGTTCTTCGGGATGATCCGTCGCACCTTGCCAAATAATGTTGGATGAATGACTTAGAATCTCTCTACTATTTAAAACTTTTTTTGATATGCAGCTGTTTGGTTAATTTATTAACAATATCATTACTTCTATGAAACCTGCCTGAGTAATTCCTTTTGTAACTAGAGACTGAACAAAAGTTGTGGGAAAGAACAGACATATTTAATGACTGCATTAGAGAAAGTCTTTTCCCTACTGGTGTAGTACAACCTGGACGCTGACTGAGCACTTTGAGAACCTCCATAAAGCCACCTCTACATACAGAAATGGATGTGGTTTCTTGTAGTTCTGATCAGATTAACTAGGGACTGAGGCTTTCTGTATGGCTCTGCCTTTTGAGGGCAGGTAGAGAAGTCCAGGAAATCTGACAGTGCAAAGGTGACTGGAGGTTTTGCCTCTTAAGGGAAACAATCTATTTCAACAAAACCACCATCCTGTTAGTTTTATATACTGAGGGAGAGCCCACGATTCTCAAAAATCATTCAAAAGACCGTAATTTCCAGGTAAAAGCCTATATATTTTTTACACATTAAATACTGATTCAGCTTTCTGTCACTTCTAGAATTTGGCCATATCTCGATCTATCTGATGCTGAAAACTTCATGCATTTATCATTTCACCTCATCAGCTACTGCATTTTTTTTTCTTCTTGTTTAGTAGCATTTTGTTACAGGAAAGAGTGGTTAGATGTATACCATTGGGAATGAGAGATGTCTATTTCAGGAAACAGAATTGTTGTGGATAGTGAGTATTTGTACAACTGGGGGGAAGGAGCTGTATCTGCTCCTCTGGGATCTGTAGCACATGGATTCCTGCCAGCATTTGCTGACATTTATTATAACCATCAGAGTGGCCAACAAAGCAACTAAAGACCACTTGGTGGCTAAGTGGGGAAAATGCATAATAGAAAAAGAAATGTAATTAATTTGTCTCTCTGGGATCATGAAATCTGAGCATTGGAGCAGAAAATCACAATGTCATTGTTGAATGTACAGTGCTTTGGGATGATTTCAATAAAATGTTTTTGTGTCCAATTCATTTATATAACTCAGAAAATAAAGTATCCTATCCACAGCACAATTTTAGACCATCTTGGAATATGAGATGTGTAAAATCTAGAGCTTTGCCTTGAATAATAATGGTCCACTTATTCGAGGGAAGTCCAAAGTTATTGGTACAGAAAATAAGACTATGAGAACTAAGAGTCAGAAGAGTCAACATGGGGCCAGGTAAACAGGAAAGCTTCGTGGTAATAGATAGAACTTGACTTTAACCTTCAATAGTGTGCTTTTTAGTAGGTGTAGAGGGGAAAAGTTTGACAAAAAGCACTGAAAGTGCAATTAAGAGATTGGAATGACAAGAGTGTTCTCAGGCGATAGGGAGGTCACCAATTCCAACTGCAGGTAGAAGGAATGGAATGGAATCCAGCTGAGGAGAGTCAATAGCTGAGGAAGTCAACCTACTCTTTGAGGAAAGAATAATGGTTAAGAACTAACTTTTAAATGGGTTCTCTTTCTGGATCCTCTGACTATGAGAGACATGAATAATTTCTTTGATCACAAGTAAGCAGAAGAGGTGTTTAAGAAGGTAAGACCTTGAAAGCCAATTTTGGAGGGAATGAGTTGGCGCTGATGGTTTGCCTGAGGATACTTTTAAGGCAGAATCCATTTCGTCTCAAACTGTCTTGTGTGTGTCAATCAGGTGAAAGGATCTGGAAATAATTTTAATTAAAAAAAATTTTTTTTGAGGGAGAGCAAAAGCTGTGGAGGGGCAGAGGGAGAGAGAATCTCAAGCAGTTTCCATGCCCAGCATGGAGCCTGATGGGGGCAGGGGGTGACTCCTTGATCTCATGACTGTGAGATGATGACCTGAGCTCTAATCAAGAGAGGAATGCTCAACCGACTGAGCCACCCAGTTTCCCCGATGGAAATCATTTTGAAAACATAATAAAGATTCGATTGCTGTACCAAATAGTCTTATGGATGCTTACATAAAGTATGAGCTAGGTCTTGACAGCAACCTTGTGAGGTAGGTGTTCTACTCATTTTGCAGGTGAAAAATTTCAGCTTCAAAGAAGTTACTTGGCTTCACCTCCCACAAATAGAAGGAGGCAGAGCTGGTGGTTAATGTCAAGAGACTCAGGCTTTGCATTCGCACTCTTTCCACCCACCTGCATTGCTTTGTCATGTGATGTGGTATGTACACAAAAGAGTACCAAACACAAAGGGCAATAATCTAACACTTAGGCATTTTTTCTAAAGGGTAATCATTATACATGTGAAATGAACTCAGAAACAGGAGTGGCATAGAATTTGGTGCTTATCTACTTGTGATCATCATCAGGCTATATGTGATTACTACAGATAGATAAGATTTTGTGCTTGTCCTTGGCCCCATCAACACACACTGTAATCCTAGCTCTGTATATTTAAAATTATTTTTAAAAATAATCTTCACAAAACTCAGCAGGCAGGATATGCCCATTATTTCCACGTTATTGGAAAGAAAAACTAACCCCCAAGAGGTGTTAAATGGCAAAGCTAGCAATTAAATCCAGTTTTCATAGCTAAGTCTAATGACAACTTAATTCTGACTGAGTGTCTCAAATGTCAGCGCTATGTTAGCCATCCTGGCTTTTGGAAAGATGACTGGATATGATCTATTACCCTTGCTTTGTGCCTGTCCATTATGGCTATTGTAGCTTGAAATACTTGTCCAAACTTTATTCACAATATTTCTCTGCTTATAATTCTATTACTTTCTAATCCAGAGTACTTCCTATTTCCCAGTTAGCTATTCTCGAAATGGTCCTCAGGTTACATGTCTAATTTCGCCTAATTTTTCAGTTACTAGTTTTAAGATTTCTCCATAAATGTAAAACCACCACCCTTTACATAAAAGACTGTTAATAGCCCTGATTATTGGACGGGAGGAAAAGGAACCTGGTGTTAGTAAAAGCATCTGCATGTCCTATTTCTTCTTGTTTAAATCCAGTCAAGGCTAATTATTCACTGAATAGTTTCATTTCATTGGAAGAGCAGAAAAACAGAAAATTCTGGTTTCTTAAATTGTACTGCTCTTTACAGATAATGGTCTTTATGGAACTAAATGAGGTTACAAACTGGATGTAGAGCTTGTCACAGACTTGGCCTCGCTTTTAGCACGCAAGACCCTTTGAAGTCCTTTGGAGCTTCCTTCACCACCTTTGTGCCCGACAGCCCAGCCATGCTTAACTCTGCCATGTAGGGCATGAGAGAAAGTCAAGGTCAAATCTTTTGGTATTTCTCATACCAGAAATCAGAGGAAGGGGGTGACAGTTTTTCATAGGGTGGGGTATACATTTCCTATTGACTCTAGTGTAATATGAGGCCAGGCCTGAAGGATCACCCCAACCCCCCCTCCCCCAGCTGCTGCATTCTTCGCTGCTGGTCTGTTAGGGAAAAAGCCTGCAGAAAAAGCTTCAAGTGTTCTCCTATGGCACCACAAACAGAGGAGACCCAAGGAATCCTGAGAGGTATTACTACTGCAAGGAAAACCGAAAAGGCAATGGAATCCTTCCCAGCATGACCTACATTTAAATGTGTTCACCAGTCTGGAACAGCACTCACATGCTAATAAGAATATTTTTCAACGAGAAAACTACGTCTGACTCTGAGATGAAATAAAAATAATTGAAAACGAGGTAGCAATGGAAAGATTTCCTGTAGCTCCTGATATCACTGGGCTCCACACAATTGAAAAGGAAAAATGTAAACACAGAGTATCTGAAGAAACCACGTGAGGAATGAACATCAAAGAACTCAATAGGAAAAATCACCTCCCCTAAGTCTAATGTCAAGAAAGCTCTATTGGAAAAAAAAGATTGATAATCCCTCCTCCCAGGGGAATATGCAGAAGCAAAGGTAAGCATTTTTAAGACTAGTGGAAACTACACCAAAATTTAAAAAAAAAATAATAATCTACTTGCCAAAGGCCTATGGAAGGTGTTTATTTGTTCTGTGGGGAAAATAAAATCGTGAAAGGATGAACATATTGCATTTATACACAACATATGTTTTATATCGATCTGTCCTAACTGTACTTTTGTTATTCCAAATGATTAACCCACTCTAGCCTATTAAGTTTTTTGTGGGATGGTAACCTAGAAGGGCAACTGAATATTTTGCAGTTGTTTGCAGAACTCTGAAAGGCTTGGAGACTATACTTCCTGCATGCTGCAAGAAAAGAACAGCGAATACTATCTTGCATATCTCATAAATCCACTTTTTCTTTAAGGTGGCTTTAAGCATGTTTTTAGAAGAATGGGGATCAGTCCAGGTATTTGACAGACAACATCTTTTCTCACTGGTCAATATCCAGCCAGAGTCAGTTAAATATTTAGAATATTACACTGAGAATGGGCATTTAGTAGGCTTAAGCCTTTTGCAATATAATATGAATTATTGCAACATATCTGGTCACTAATCAGAACAATAGCACATTCTATTTTCACTTTGTATATTGTTTAAGCTAGAACTCTTTTTTTTTTTAATTTTTTTTTCAACATTTATTTATTTTTGGCACAGAGAGAGACAGAGCATGAACGGGGGAGGGGCAGAGAGAGAGGGAGACACAGAATCGGAAACCGGCTCCAGGCTCTGAGCCATCACCCCAGAGCCCGACGCGGGCCCGAACTCACGGACCGTGAGATCGTGACCTGGCCGAAGTCGGACGCTCAACCGACTGCGCCACCCAGGCGCCCCTAGAACTCTTTTTTTTTTTTTTTAAGGCTTTTTTGAGAAAGAGACAGAGCCTCTGTGGAGGAGGGGCAGAGAGAGATGAAGACACAATCTGAAGCAGACTGTAGACTCAACACAGAGCCTGATGTGGGGCTTGAACTCACCACGAGATCATGACCTGAGTCAAAGTCAGATGCTTAACCGAATGAACCATCCAGGGGCCCCATAAGCTAGCTAGAGTTCTTAATGGACATTGTTTGTTTGTTTTTTTAATCTCCTTAAAAAAATGTTCAATAAGAATATGAATATAATTGTAATATTTTCATTGCTTAGTTTTTTATATTACCAAAACTATGGTTATTTTCCTTAGCCTTAGAGGAAGTATTGTCTTATATACTAATATTAAGAATAACATAATTGTAATTTTTAAAATTTTATGTACATTCTTTAAGAGTTTTCTAAAACAAACATTAAATTTTGTATGATGAAAATGTGTTCATGGCTTTTTTGGGCAAAAAACAAAAACAGTAATGTCAAAATTTATAACAATTGCAAAGAAGTTGGCAGTATTAGGACATTAATTACCAGACTTGGGTTTGACTTATTTCTCTAGTAATGATGATAATCCTTGGTTTCTAATTTAATATGGATTCACTGACTTTCAAGTATCAGATACCACTGCAGGCAATAAGATTCCAAAGGTAAAATGCTGTCTCCTAGGTTTATGGATCTATCCCTGATTTTCTTGTGGGTTTACTTGTCTATCCTGATCCTTTATTACATGAATCTGATCTTCTAAGGTACTGAGGTTGACACAGGCCCAAAGCATATTACATGACTGTGCAGTGGGATGATATTCCTCATAATGACATGGGCAAATATTTATTAAATGCTTACTATGTGCCAGAATTATTCTAAATGTTTTATATTAATCTTCACAGAGTATCCATGAGTGCTCCCCTGGATTATCGCCATTTTCCCCATGAGCAAACTGGAGGGAAGGCCCAAGATCAAACAAGTGTAACTCATGATGGTAGAATTGTTGAAGAACACACTGTGATGTTGATCTGTGTTAGCATAACTTCTGATGATCCGAGCAGTCAGGGACCTTTAATGTTAGTAAATGTATTATGCATAAATATTGTCTCTACCCAAATGGACTTCCATCTCTTGAGAAATATTTATTTTGAACTATTTCAAGAGACTGATTCAGGGGATCCTTCCTGTGCTTACTTCCTGTGCAGAGCTCCCTTGTCTGTGGTTAGGTTATGGCCCTCTGTGAGCTGCTTCTGAATCTGAGGGTAGCCTGGCTTTGCAGTTTCCTGTCTTTTCTCTGGGATTTCCCAGAATGCATCAGGCTTCACCTTTAAAAATGGTGTGCTCACCTTGAGAAGTTGTACTAATATTTTGTTCTAGCCTCTTTTGCCATCTGCTTTCTGAATCCTTCCTGAAATATAAACCTTATATCCTGGGCCTTCTGCCCTACTGTCATCAATTTGATTTCCCTTCTTGGCTACTGTTTTATTTCCCTCATCTCTATCCTTCTGGAAGAGTTTTTATGAGATATTTGGTATTATTTCTGAGATTCTCAAGTACTTAGTTAACAAAGCCCTTTTAATCTATTAATGATTCAATAGACAGTCTTTTGCATTCACTGGCACTCAGAGGCTGTGGGGTTCTCTTCGCTTTCAACCTTTTCTCAGACTCAGTTTCCATGCACTGTAGTATCTGCTCCCCTTGTAGGAATATGTTGCCTATTTTGGGTTTCATCTTTGATTCCATTTCATTTCCAGCGGCTTCTGCCACACAACTGCTGTGTCTTCATTGGCCCTCCTCTATTTCTGCAGGGAGGTGGGTGGTGGAGGGGGTGAGGGACTGGGGAGGTGGTGGGATCTGGCCACACCCACCCACAATCTAGAGTTTCTGGGATTCCTAATCACCCAGTTTAACATGTCCTCCCTCGTTTTCTCTGCCATACTGTTCTCCCCCAATCTCATCTGAAGAGAATACCTTTGCTTTATTTATTTCTTAAAAGTAGAGTTACTGCTCTTGTTTCATAAACACAATTTCTTCTCTTAGCTAAGGATGCGAGTATAACTTTTTTCCTTTGTTTTCCTTCCACATGTTCTCCTTTTATTCAAGTTGTTTAATTTGTTCCTTAACTTGTCATATTAGAAGCTTTCTTCAGATAGTTTGAACCTGGTGAAGCTAGGTTGTTGGCTCAGATTTAGAAGTAGGCACCATAAGGGATGCCTGGGTTCCTCAGTCCGTTAAGCTTCCAACTCTGGCTCAGGTCATGATCTTGCAGTTCATGAGTTCGAGCCCTGTATGGGACTCTGTGCTGACAGTGCGGAACCTGTTTGGGATTCTCTCTCTCCCTCTCTCTCTGCCTCTCCCCGGATCATGCCCACTCTCTTCCCCACCCCCTTTCTGCCCCTCTGCCACTTGTGCACATGCTTGCTCTCTCTCTCAAATAAGCTTTAAAAAAAACTATGAAAATAATTGGAAACGTGGTGTGTGTGTGTGTGTGTGTGTGTGTGTGTGTGTGTGTGTGTGTTTCCACTCTGAGCTTTGCTATAGGGTGATTTGCCAGGGCTGTTGCTTTGAGGAGTCTCCCATATCAGTAACTTTAGGTTATTCCCCGGTAACTGGTCAGATCCCTGAAGAAGGACCTTCAAGTTTCTTATCTGGAGGGAATAGACCCAGCTGCCTTATCTGAACACTTAGTGAAGAAGTGGGGTTAGATTAGCCTCTCAGGATTAAGTATGTGTATGTTCTCTTACCTCTTTTGTTGGTACAATGTCCCTCCTTCAACTGGTCCTCCAACCCTGAGATGATAATCTGTGTAAAGAATAAACCTGTAGCCTCATAACAAGGTAAGGGAGAGGGTATTCTATAGAGGAGCAGGTCTGACTACATCTTGAAGAGTCTGTTTTCAGCTGGGTGTTCATTCATTGTTGTAAATCTACTTGTTGCGTCTGCTTCTTTGCAGGGAAATCAGCAACACACATCAGAGTATGTCTGCTTTTCGATAGCTAAGTCAGTTTCAGGTTCTGTTTTCCAGGTTTCAAAATTTTATTGGTCTTGTCTCTCTATTTTGTTGCCTTTTATCATGTGTTTATGATGTTTGGAAAAACTTTTACTGTTGTTTCAATGGAGTTGTTGAAGGGAAGCAAAAGTAAATTCATGCATTCATTGCCCTGCCATTAACCAAAATGGGCTTAACATTGGCATTTTGGTAAATATCAAAGAATGTGTAAAAAAAAAAAAATCTGTGCATTTCTGGATCCTACTTTTTTTTTTCCCCCTCCTGGAGGACAGAGATTCTGTATCTCTGAAACATTTATTATTCTCACTTCTATATCTTAATTGTTGCAAGAACTGGAATTTCTCTTACGCCACAAGTCCCTCTGTAAGCAAACAAATATTTTCCTCCAGGAGCGATGTTATTCCTTACCTTACTAATCTAATAAGTAGAAAAATGCCCATCATATACTCTTTAGTCTTCTGAATGAAAACAAATGAGGTGTTTTGATTTTGAGAAAGGTTGCTCACCCCTCTTCGTTCCACAGAATTTTTGATTGGCTTTGTTTTGCTAATTACTATAGAAAGACTACCTTTGTGAAACAAATCTGATTATCTGATTCTTAGTATATTTTTAAGTTCTCTCTTGTTCCAAGGCAAAGTATAGCAAAACGTAGTGGCTAAAAACAGTCATTTTATGTTCACAGTGTTGTTGGTCTGGGAATTCTGGAAGGGCTTGGCCCAGTGGTCTTTTTCACTCACAGGCCTGGCACCTTGGCCTGTCTTCATTCCCCTTTCATCTTTTCCGGGTGTCTTCATGTGTCTTGGGCTCTCACAGCATGACAGTCTCAGGCTACCAGACTTCTCACATGGTGGTTGGGCTTCCCCCGGGGAAAGCATTCTATGAACACGTGTTTCAGAAAACAGGAAGTAGAACGGACCTCGGCCTGGACACTAGGATAACTTCACTTGTGTTTTATTAATTTGATCAGAGTAGTCACACAGCCTACCCATACTCATGGAGAGGTGACATAGAGGCCATGTCTCAAAGGAAAGACAAAGAATTTGCAGTCACCTCTAATCTGCTAATCTCCCCCTTCCATTCACTCACACAAATATATATGCATACCACCCATAAAAGATTTGACTAATTTCAGAGTCTAATTGGCATAATCCTATGCAAAGTGGATGGCTCAGCCATAAATACCTGCCTTGTTTAGGAGCACCTCACATCCTCTCTCTGCTCTCATTACTGTTGTCTGTGTTATGCCCAGAATTCGTGATCCCCAAAGACCACCAGGGAGCTGAGTCCGATGCAAAAGCAAAAGAACCTTTATTCCAGCTAGCCCGAGCTCAATCCCTACCTGCACCAACCGACGCAGCGGTGAGATACCGGGTGGGGGTGGGGGTAGAGTTTCAAAAGCACAAAGGTTTTATTGGGGTCTAAGAGCAGTTGGTGAGGTAATGGCTGTGGCCTCAGCCGACTGGCTGGGGCAGGGTCGGAGTCTTGTTAAACAGGTCGCTGGGCGTGTTTTGATCAGGAAGTTTGAACGGGTGAGCGGGACGTTAGTCAAGGGGAGGAGGCGTGGTCAAGGTGAAGGACACAGAACAAGATGGAGTCGGCTGGCGTAGGCTCGCCCTTTCAGTCTGTAGATACCTCTTTGGCAAAAAGTTCTCCCCATAGCTACAGCTGGTTAGACTTCGTATCCCAGAGCAGGGGAGAGCAGACTTGACCAAGTGAATTTTCTTAAGAGCCACCAACCCACCTGTACTACAGTGCTGGACTTGTCACATCGTTCCTGAGAGAGTGAGGCTGTGTTTGGATAATGCCCTCCGTGCCATTCGGATGGCAGAACAAGATAAGGTATCTGCCAACTAAATGTTCTCTTTCAAAGCAGCAGCAGTAGAGAGAACTGTAGTGGCAGTTCCTGAATAAGAGGGAAAAATAACCTCATGGAACAGACACGCTCTGGGCTTATCTGCCCACTTGATCTTCTACAAAAAATTACATAGCCTATGTACTGTCTTCGTTTATACGATGGAGCCAGTAATTTCATTTCTAAGAGGTTATAGTCGGATTAAGGGCACTCACACTGAGTCACAGTGTCTGGAAAAGAATTTGATTACAATTTTTGACTTATTTTCACATTATTATTAAGGAACAATATACAAACGTAGTGATGTAACCAGTTAGAGTTGATGTCCCTTAGCATTCATTGTATCTAACACTATTGATATGTAATGTCAAAACATAGTGGGTTGTACAGAATCTTTGAATTGGTGCCAGTTACAAGTATATTCAAATAATCAGCCTAAGGAGCAATTTTAGATCCTTTCAAAACTTCCCATAGGATTAGCACTGTATGATGGTGGTGGTGGTGGTCAGCACCTCTCTTCTGACCTCTTTTCATACGGAGATTGCCCAGGCTCCACTTGAAAACAATGGGATTTATCTGTTTCAAGTTCCAATGGATTCTAGCTTTGCCTGGAGGTTGCAATGCGGGGAATCTGCCCCTTTCCGTACTTCTGTCTGTATGGTCAGCCCATTAGGACGTGGTCCTGCAGCTATTCCCATCATCCTTGCCTGTAGCCATTCCCATCATCCTCTTCACGGTCAACTTACCTGCTCTAATCACACATTGTTTTCCGAGTATGCATGAAACAAGTGACTCATGCTGCACCCCTGATCTCCGTCATTGACCATTTTGAGGGTGTCGTGTTGGTAATAAAAGGAACTAAATACAGTCAGTGATGCTGTTGGGGGAGTACAAGCCATCACTCTGGCAGAGAAATAACACCAGCACACCCTGTCTTAGGCAACATATGATGTGGCATAGAGGCATTACCTATAAATGAGTTCTTCGTATCGAGGAAAGTTTGTATCTCTCACCTATGGCCTGGAGCTTGTGGTCCTCAATCCGTACTCTTACTAGTAATTATTTTCGCAAAAAAAGATGCACCAGATTCAGAGACCCACAGATCTGGATTCTAATCTTGGTTCCACTCCTTAGTGGTTTTGTGTTTTAGGGGAAGATAATCACTCGGATACTTAGATTTTTCAGCTCTATAATATCTGTCTGCCTATCTATCTATCTATCTATCTATCTATCTCTGTCTAAATAATATAGTTAAGTAAGATAATATGTGTAAAGTTTCTAAAAAAGAAAACTGGCATATAACACTTGTTTCAACAATAACTGATACATGACTGTTTTTATTTTCCTATTTCACCAACATCCCCAACCAGATTTTTTGAAGCAATTGCCAGATACTATATTACATCATTGCATCTTGACTTACTTCATTATATATCTTTAATGTCAAGGAAATTCTTTAATAACATAACTTTGGTAAAATTTTGACCCCTAAGTTACTAACAATTAGTATTATTAATTATTGTTAATTCATATCATCAAGATCTAGAAGTGTCATCAAATTCACATTCAATTTGTTTAGTTAGTCTTAGATAAACTACTTAATGGGCAGAATTGTGTACTTTCATACAGAGATCTGTAAGTCTGTTTTTCTCCCTGATATTAGTAACTGATGATCATTGTTTGGATCTAAATGGGCAGAATTGTGTACTTTCATACATAGATCTGTAAGTCTGTTTTTCTCTCTGATATTAGTAACTGATGATCATTGTTTGGATCTATAAATACATTAAGGGGTTATAGGATGGTGATACTTTATCATTCTTTATTGTGTATTAGCTGAAATATTTCCACAAAGGCACATTTCCTTTCTTTAACTGTAGTATAACTCCTATAGAATAGCAGAATAAATATTTAATGTCTCCCCTATATTTACTAGTTTTAATGTAATGCAGTCATTTCCTGGCATATTTAAGAGTAATTGTATTTATAATGTACTCTATTTTCATAGCTCTAGTTCAATATTCTTATTTTATTTTTATTGATAGACTTTATTAGGACAGCTTTAGGCTTATATAAAAATTGAGCACACGGTATAGAGAGTTCCCATATAGTCCCTTTCCCACACAGAGCTTTCCCTGTTATTAACGTCTTACATTAATGTGATACATTTGTTACAATGAACCAATATTGATACATTGTTATAATTCAAGTCCATAGTCTACATTAGGATTCACTGTGTGATGCATAGTTCCATTGCTTTGGGAAATGTACAACAGTCCTTGGAATACTTACTTTGAAAGTATTTTTTTCGCCACTCCGTGGGTTACCTTTTCATTTTCTTAGCAGTGTCTTGCACAGAGTGGATGTTTTTAATTTTAATGGAGTTCAGTTTATTAATTTCTTTCTCTTATGGATTGTATGTACTTTAGTATTGTCTTTAAAAGGACTCACCAAATACAAGGCCACCTAGATTTTTTCCTGTTACCTTCTAAATGGCTTATAGTTTGGCATTTTACATATAGATCTGTGATCCATTTTGAGTTGTTATTGGTGAAAGGCATAAGGTCACCATCTAGATTAAGTTTTTTGAGTGTGAATGTCTAATTTTTTCAGAACCATTCATCGAAAGGACAATCCTTTCTCCATTGAATTGCTTCTGCTCCTTTATCAGAAATGTGCTAACTCCATTTGTGTGGGTCTATTTCTGAGTTCTCTATTCTGTTCCATTGATCTATTTGTCCATTCTTTTCCTTTAACAATATTGTCTCCCTTTCCATGAATGTAGAATATATGTTTATATAGATACTTGATATTTTTAATCAGTCTTTTTTTTCAATTTTCTTCATGTAGACTTTGTGCATATTTTGTGAGAGTTATGCTGTAATATTTCATTTTTGGTAATGTTAATATAAGTGATATTGTGCTATTATATTCAAATCCTGATTGATCATTGATAGTAAAAAGGAAAGCAATTGGCTTTTGTATATTAACCTTGTGTCTTGCAAACTTGCTATAATTTTTTTAGTTCCAGGAGTAGTTTTGTAGGTTTTTGGAGATTTTTCTACATAGACAATTGTATCACCTGTGAATAGATAATTTTACTTCCTTTTTTTTTCCCAGTCTGTATAACTTTTATTATATTTTCTTCTCTTACTGTTTTGCCAGGCTTTCTAGCATGATATTGAATAAGAGTAGTGAGAAAGTACATCCTTTCTTTGTTGCTAATCTTAGCAGAAAAGCATCCAGTTTTTCACAATGTTAGCTGTAGGTTTTTGGTAGGTGTTCTTTATCCAGTTGAAAACATTGCCTTCTATTCCTAGTTTCCTGGGTGTGTTTTATCATGAATGGTTGTTGGATTTTGTCAAATGCTTCTTCTGCATTTACTGATTGGATTTTCTATAAGATTTTTAAAAATATTTATTTTTGAGAGACAGACAGATAGACAGACAAAGCATGAGTGGGGGAGGAGTGGAGAGGGACAGAGACACAGAACCCAAAGCAGGCTCCAAGCTCTGAGCTGTCAGCACAGAGCCTGAAGTGGGGCTCAAATTCACGGACTGTGAGATCATAACCTGAGCTGAAGTCAGATGCTTGTTTAACCGACTGAGACACCCAGGCTCCTCTATAAGATTTTTTTTTTTTGGTAGCTACTTCTTTGTTTTCAGAATCTTCATACATTAAAGATACAATATTTCAAGTAACAGGGGCACCTGTATGGCTCAGTTGGTTAAGTGTCCGACTTGAGCTCAGGTCATGATCTCACAACTTGTGGGTTTGAGCCCCATGTCTGACTTTGTGCTGACAGCTCAGAGCCTGGAGCCTGCTTTGGATTCTGTGTCCCTCTCTCTCTGCCCCTCCCCTACTCATGCTCTGTCTCTCTCTCTCTCTCTCTCTCAAAAATAAATAAGGATTAAAAACATTTAAAAAACTGCAAGTAACAAAAAAATTTGAATAGACAAATAATGTGTTTGATAATCAAACTCAAGACTCAAAGTGATCTGATAGGTTAAAATGTCAAGCTGAAACCTATAAGATAAAAGTTAAGTCCTGCATATCTCACTAAGTACAAAATGGGGGAAAAATGCCTTCACAGGAGTTCTTGGAAGAAGTATATAGCAAACTTTTGTTGACAAAAGTTTTAATATTAAATAGTACCATGACCTGGTTAATTAACACCTGTTTTGGAGTATTTAGTTTCTGTCTTCTGGGTGGCAAATTTTAAGAAAGTCTATATACTACAGTGTGTGTCTTGCATTAATTTTATAATGATCTCTCTGTTGCTTACAGGACCACAGTGTGACAAGCTAGTATAGATAATAGCAAAAACCAAAAGCTAGAAAAATGGAGGAGTTAATGTGGCTGTGCAATAAGGATCTGAAAATACTTCATGGATTGTTAGTATAAAAGAAAATATAGGTATGTTTTTTATTCTTGCAGAGCAAAACTATGAGCAGGGGCTAAGATTTAAAAGTAAAACATATTTTCAAAATCAAAACCAGGAAATTGGCATTGGTACAGTAATGTTAGAAAAAAAGAGCAAAATGTATCTTGAATACATGTATGTATCATCCTGACATCCCTATACTTGAGGTATATGGTTTCTTTTCAGTTGTTGGACAGCATAAGACAAGTCCCTGGGATAGGGTGTAGAAGAGTTGCTACATGGGATAGAGTGTCAGGCTAAAAGAAGTCTAAAGATACCTTAGCACTCAAAGTCTCTAATTCTCCTAGAGCTCATCTGAAGAAATAGATTCTGACCATAGGGCACTTGTGTAACTTTGGGGTGGGGATTCTGAGCTGCTGGGGCAAGGTAGAGAGAATGTAAAAGACTAGCTACCAAGAGTTGGTAGAAAATGAAAATGACAGAAAATACTCCTCTCTCAATACTGCATGAGTGAATAAGTGTGCAAATGCACATCCTCTTACAATTATTATTAGCATGAATAGTACATCCTTCATGCTTCCTGTGGGAATTGTGAAAGGCAGCTCAGTTTTGCAAGGCTATTCCCTAGAAATAAGAATAGCTCTGAAAACACAGAGTAGTTGGGGTAGAGTGTTCAGGAGTAGGACTGACCTCAAGAAAACAAATTTGCTTCGAACTTTCTATGGGGCAGGAGAGCTTAAAAGATCCCACCCAGAATTTTATTCCGTCTTAAAATCAGTATCAAAACATTGCCACCATTCAGCATCAGAGGGCTCATATCAGAAGGAATTTTAGTTGCTAAAACAGAATGAGACATCTATAAGTCAGTTAAGGAGTTAATATGGCAAGTTATGACCCTTTAATAAAGAAGCATTCCTTTGGTTAAGATCACTTATTAGCAAGGGGCGAACCTCTAGAAAATAAATGGTTAGGTTTTTTTATTCTTCTTCTATGTGAAGCACCTAATGGGATTTTTTTTTTTTGAATAGAGTGAACAATTAGTTGGTATTCTGTTTCTGGTATGAATAAATTGAAACCGAATACATTTTTTGTTGTTGTTTAAGGGCAATAGAGAAGATGACAGTAGCCTTCGTCTGCTAAAAAACTCCATTACAATTAGGGAGTCAAAAGAAACGATAGTTTTAGCAGATTATTAGAATTAAATTTTATATTAATTACACTGTCAAAAAAATGAATACAATTTAATTCAAGTCAGCAAGCTTTGACTATATTATTTATATAAAGATACTTAAAACTCAATTTAGTCTTATGAAGCCTGAATGTAAATAATATAGTTGGAATTGACTGAAGAATTCAGTCTGGAATGAAATCATATCTTCTTTTGAGGTCCTGTACACTTAGGTCATATTCAGTGATTGGCTTTCAGTTTTTTTCCCTTAAATGTTAACACTCTCATTGTGAGAGACCTAATTGACACATTTCCAATTATTCTTTTATGCTATTCTAAATACATGCCGCTGACATTTAACAAGTATCCCAATTAGGAATATAAGGGCTTAAACTTGCTTCTTGTGGAGGGAGAGTCCATGAACTGTCAGTGTGCCCTACCCTGTACTTTATTGACATAAAGCAGTGAGCCCATCCCCCCCACCCTCAGCTGACCCATCTACCCCATTCTGCCTGTTCATGGGCAATCTTTGTAAAAATACATATTCATCAGTAGAACACTCAAAAAAGACAACTTTCCCAAAACAGCAGAGGTTATTTTTATCGTTTCTTATAGTTGAATTTGGACTAGAACAAATTGCCATATTCTGTCTCTAAACAAATGCTATTTCTGAAGCAACATGGTTGCATCTGACTGATGTTTAAATTGTGACTGGTCATGTGATTCTGACACAGTGAGCCCAGTGATCTGGCTAGATTGTTGGTGCTTATTAACTTCTTAAAGTAAAAGGAAAAAAGCACGTTGGGTGGGCATCCTTGTAGGGCATTAATATAACACCCTCATTCTTATTAAATGAGATACATAAAAATGAAGGACACGACGTTTTCCCCAATGCAAACATGCTGCTTTCCAATAACGTTACTATAAAAGGCAGAACAACATAGACTTCCAAATGCATTTTTGTTACTCTCCTGATGAAACAAACAAATTCATGACAACATGGCTTTGTGTATATTTTGAATCTCCACAGATTGTTATAGTTTTTCCTATTTTACATCCCACCATAATTTTTCTTTGGCAGATCAGCCCAAATTGCAGTTTATTATCTTTAGAGGAGTAAATGAGAGGGGTGACCAATGCCCTGGACCAAGTAACAGAGGGGCCTCTCTCTCGTTTAGAGAAGCCTTGCTAGTTAAGCAAGTGCTGTTGGTATGTGACCTCCCTTCAGGTTCTCAGAGGTGAGGTCTCCGACCCATCCTGGCCCTGTCATTTGCTGACGTCCCCATAACCCCAAACCTGCCCTCCCATTCAAGAAACAACAAGAACACTAAGGGAGATACTCGGGTGGCAAAGAAATTTCTTTTCAAAAGCCAATGCCACTGGAGACTGCAGTGTGGTGGTGAGGTTTCTGGAGCTGTGTCTGTCCTGACCTAGAGGTGAGGAGCATCAGAATATACTGGTGAGAGTTACCGGGGATCTGGAAGGATGGAGCGGTGGCCTATGTATCTTATTATCTAGTATCCTAGAATGATTGCTGACAGATTAATGAGGAGTCAGGAATGAAGTAATATAATCAGAGATCATTGGTGACACAGGATTTGAAGATCTATCAAATTTCTAGTTAACTCCTTCTACTTGTAGAAAGGTCACAGATGGGTAATTGGCAGGTAGGGTCAGTAAGAGGACATCCAGACTAAGGAAGAGTGGACACTTAAATTTACTATGAAAATCCTCTGTCTTTCCTAAATTATTTCTTGTCCTTTCTGGAATATGTGTATTTCCTATAGAGAGCTGGTGCTTTTGAAGCAAAGGCCAGTTTCCATCCTTATGAGCCACTGAACCTCAGAGGAAAAAGAATAACAAAACATAAAACAAAAATTTCACAAGAGTAACAACAAAGGAAAAGGGCTAGAAAGTAAAATTAGAAAAGCAACTCAAAGTGTATATTATGCTAACACAAACCTATAAAAAATGCATGGTTTCACAAGGTCCAGGGATGCTTTTATTAGCTGGTATAACAGAATGGTTTTTTGGCTTGGGGAAAGTGACTTGGGATTCCAAGTCAGATATAGATATAGATATAGATATATACATACACAAACGTATATACTCCTACATATATGTACAGATGCATGCATGCACATGTGTATGTGTGTATTTGCCTATGCACACATGTGCACATGTATGTATATGTATAAGCTTCATATGTGTGTGTATATATATAAAGTTCAGATATATATATGTGGATATGTGTAAAGTTTATACACACACACACACACACACACACCCACACCCCAAACTGGCTATCTTCCAAAGTGGTATTTTCTTAGGATACAAAGTAAACCTCCATTGTAGGCCAAACCAAACTAACTCATATATTACACATAGCCACTTAATAATTTATTCACACCATGGGCCTGGTACTAGAATAGGCCTTGAAGATGTGATTCACATCTGAGAAGACAGGTGTCACTCACATAGAATTGTTAAATTATAATTGTGTTAAATGCTATCGGAAAAGGACATTTAGAGTTTCACTTGGATTTTCCATGGCCTTTACACATTAACAGCTTAACATAATGGAATGAATTGATCTTTTAAAAATTCCCTTGTTCTAGCTAAGAAAAGGAACTAAATTTGAGAAGAGAGAGATGAGAGCAACTTCCCCTCAGGCTGAGCTTCTCATTCCATTCAACTTTTCTATTCAATGTGCCCCACGCTTGGCTTACATTCTTTAGCCAGTGGGCTTTCATATTCTCTCATTTAGAAGTGCTTTTTATCTCCCTTAAGTTTAGATCAAATACTATTCCCTCGTTGGGGCGCCTGGGTGGCTCAGTCAGTTAAGTGTCCGACTTCAGTTCAGGTCATGATCTCGCAGTTTGTGAGTTCGAGCCCCACGTTGGGCTCTGTGCTGACGCCTCAGAACCTGGAGCCTGCTTCAGATTCTGTCTCTCTCTCTCTCTCTCTCTTCCCCTTTCCTGCTTGTGTGTGCACTCTCTCTCTCTCTCTCTCTCAAAAGTATATAAAAATATTACTTCCTTATTATGCTTAACTGGGGTTAGTAATTGTTGGAGGAGGTCATTGAGAAGGCAACCTCAGGTTGACTCTCAAGCTGGACCCAAGCAATCAGAGGCTCCTCACCCCCTCACCTAACCTTGGAATGTGTGTTCTGCTCACTCTTCCCACAGTGTGAGCCCTTTTCAAGGACACAGCCTTAAAAAAGTAATGTGTTGTTGAGATGTGTCGATGGTGGACATGACTAAACCCTACAAGGCCTCTCTATAAACTGATTCTGATGGGTGGTTGGGTGTGAAGATACACTCACCTTGCAGCCACCCACCATAACCCTTGTGTGTAAGTTCCCTTGCTGTTTAACCTGCTATCCACTGATCTGGACCAGTCTGCCCCCCTCTTAGGTCTCTTCTTGCCCTCTGTGTACAGAGGCTAATTTGCAAACCAACAGTTGGCAATCGTTCCCTTTTCTTTACCTTTGCTATTTTAATATCTTTTATAGTTCTTACCCAATTAACTTTTGAACCTTATTTTTCAACTGAGGTTGGAAACTAAACAAAGGCAATTCTATCCAATCCATGTGATGTGATTTATTAAATTATGCCTTTTCTCTTTTTGCCAGTTCAGTAATAGAAGAAATTATTTTATTTGTCTTACTGATAGGATTAAAAGGTCAATTAAGTATTCTCCATAGAAGGACCTGTTTGTGTGCCGTGAGACCATGTTTTCAGAAGAGAACAGCAAAGTGAGAATCATATATATTTAAATACAATAAAATATCAGTAATAGCAATTAATAAAATTAGTAAACATAATTTAATGGTAACCTCTGAGTTTCTCATTCAAACTTCATGAAAAATTCTTTAAAGTTTTCTCGAAACTATGCAGAGATTGATAATAAACCAAATATAATACAGAATTCACTTCCTTAGGCTAAATGGAATACCCAACTAAGATTATTTTCAATTTTCATGATTCTGTAACTGGAACCAACTGAAACTTTCTTTCTGCATTAGCACGAGGTTACTACTCCAGGAAACTCTTGCTCAGGAAGACAAAAGTGGAAAATAACATTATTATTTTAGGAACTCCCCAGAGGCTTTTTAAATGAACATTAGACTCTTCACTTTTTCAGTAGGTAGCATGGAAAGTCTACTTCTGAAAGAGTATCTTTGGAACTCTCCTTAAAACCTTAGCTTGCAGTGTCTGTCCTTTCTAAACTATTAGATCATGAACCTTACTCAATTGTAATCAAATACACTGCCTTAAACCAGGCTCCCCAAACCTCATAAGTACCCAATTTTTCTGTCCCCATTCTAAAATGCTACTAAAATTCTGTCAAAATAGCAATCTCCTTGACCATAATAACCCATTTTCCCTTATGAACAGGTAATTTTGGTAGCATTTTATCAATTCTAATAAAATGAACAAAGTCATTTTTTATCCACTGAGAAAGTTTATGCCCATCAAACAAATTTTTATAAATTCAATAAATTTCTGGTTTAGAAAAAAAAAATAGAAGTCTGTTTAAAGTAGTACTTGGCATTTTTATGGAATGTATGAAGCTGTATCTTCATAAAGTGGATAGTGTTTGAAACTTCAAATCAAATATATCCAAGCTTTTATTAAGTACAAAAATGCACCCCAAACCATTTCCTCTGATTACTTGGTACTTTGGAGCTTATACATGGGCTTTCATTTATTCAGATAAAAAGGTTGAAATCTGGCATTCCAGTACCACAGAAGCAATGAGTTTCCATTCTTAAGTCATCCTAAATCACTTTGCTTCTAGTTTTTCTTTATGAATACTTGTGCTTTGTGACATAGCTTTTCATCACTTGATTCCCCCTGTACAGTTTCTTCTCAGAATAATGATGTTTCTGGCACTTACCTTGCTTCAAGTTACTGAAATAGCATTAGCTTTGGATTTGGGTGGACCTGAGTTTTGCTGTTTGTTCTGATTCCTTTCATCTCTATCACGTTTGGTTTGATTCCTGTTCCTATCACCTCTATCACCTATTGAAAATAACCTCTTCTTTCTAAGCTTCAGGTTCCTCAACTGCAAAAGGGGGATCATGTTAATAACTCCCATATTTGTTTGGAAGATGAAAGGGGAAATGTAGGGAGTACTCAGTCAATCATGTGTCTTAATTTTTGTATTTATCCTGTTATTCAAGGGATTCCCTTTGATGAAGGGTAGTTTCTTCTCCTAGATGACTCTACTTTGGGTTATGATGTGCCTGCCACTGCGACATTTCTTTAACTGGGGTGCTTCTTGAGCTTATGGTACTTCCTTCCAAAGTGTTCCATGACAGATGTATTTTCCCAGAGCCTACATTTCAGTTGTTCAGGGAGCTCCACCTCCCGACAGAGCTTTATGTCATGGTTTAACCTATTGTCAAAATTGTGGGCCAAATGTATTGCCCAAGTTACTTGTTTCACTTTAATCTTTTGGATTTTTAAAAATCTGTTTTAAACCATAGCAAATCTGTCCTATAACCTCATGCACTTTTTACATTGCCAATCTTTATTCATTCTCATATGTACTTTAAAATATATAATTTTACGATTCTATACTCGGAGATTTCATATTTAATACACATACCTAAGTCATGGCTCGTAATAATTTTTTCAACATCATATTTCAGATTGCCCTACAATGAATTGACCTCTCTTTGTCCTCAAGCAAAGATCCCCTGATAAGTTTCAAAAACATGGAGTTGTGTAACTAAAGGGGAATTTTAAAGGTAAAATCAGTCAGTGATTTAACATACTCTGTGAGGGAACAACTCCATCGGATAGCTCCTCCACATATCTAAAGCATTGCACCTTATTTGTGAAGACCATTCTACTAATCTACCACAATCTGTATAGCATCTGTTGGCTTTCCTATAGTGAGGTTAGGTTTATAAATTCTAGTAAATACAAACCAGAAGAATCTTGAAGTTGATCCAGTCCAGTTATCTTATAAACAGCTAGAGGCTCAAAGACTTGCTCAAGGTCACACTGCCTATTTATAAGAGATTTGTCTTTAGTACTCAGATTCTGTAACTCCCAGCCCAGCACTGTTTCTGCTTTACCTCAGCTTTGGTTTGATTCATGCTCTTTCTCACTGTCTCCGTTGGATTAATGGTACACATTTGTGAGATGGATGACCTGGGCTGTTGTCATTTTTCTAAAGAGATGTCCATCTACCCTCTTCAGCTCAACGGAATCCATGCAAACTTTTCTTTCAATGTCTCCTTTATTTCTGTCATCTCTGGAAAAATGAGAAAAATTCCAGTACCAGGCATTGCATTGATCCCATTGGAAAGCCTTTTCATCATAAATAACAACAAATAGTTGTTGAACATTCACTGTGCTTATGGTATACTTTATCATTTTCTTTTTTCTCCTTATGCTGTGTGTCTCCTTTAAATTTGTATACCATTTCCAGAGGATATGCTTAAAGTTATTTTGCTTAAAGTTATTTTCAGTTTCTTGTACCCTAAGAAATAATCCATGTTTGAGCCTGATTTTTTACATAGGTATTTGCTTGTGGGGAAATGCAAACCTCACATACTGGTTAAACTTCATATATTTACTTCACAGGAGGCCTCCTTTTTGAGAGCAAGGTAATCAAACTGCCTTCTATAATAGATGTTGGATTTATTCAAAACCAGACAAATGTTCCTGTGGCTGTACTACTTTCCTATAAATAAATAACTTGAAAATGTCATAAAGTTACTATGGCTGTGTCCTCTATATAGAACAGAGTGGATGCAAATAAAGGCCAGTTCAGTGCTTAATGGGTCAGTCTGGGGAAGAACGAGTGGTCTTGGAGATGGTAATAAGTGTATGGATTTGGAAAACCAGAGCTAAAGAATTTGCTGGTGGATTGGATCTGGGGTGTGGGGGGAAAAAAGCTGAATCAAGCATGATTTCTATTCTAGATTTTTAACACATCTGTTCAAATTGCAGTGTTGTTTTCTAAGATAATAGAAAAGATTTGTGGGAAGAGGTGTCAAGAATTTCAGACTCCTTGTTGAAGCAAAAATGTCAGGTTGGCTGTGGTGCTGGAATTCCTGGGAAGACACAGGAATTTCACCGTGTTGGTTGTATGTTCCAAACACGATGGACTTAGGGAAGGTCAGGCAGTAAGAGTGTGAAATGATGACTGGGTTAAATAACAAGCAAGAAGGATTGAAAAGTAGCATCCAATGAGGTAGAAGAGATGAATGAGTACTAAAACCCATAATGACAGAGGAAATGATCAGCTGTGGAGAATGGCGCTGAGAGGTTGAGGGCACAGGGATGCCCATTGGTCTCACTTGGCAACTTGCAGCTCATTGGTGATGTTGACAAGAAGGATTTTAGAGATGTAAGGAGGGGAGATGAGCAATCAGAGTGGAGATGAGAGAGTGGAGGCGGAGGAAAATAGTGTCAGCAGGAGGAAAATGAGCTCAACACATTTAGAGATGGAAGAAATGGGGATTGTGGCTGATGAGGTAAAGAGGGCTAAGAGAGTTCATTTTTTTAAGTAGGTAGAGAATATTACAGTGTAACTTACTCTCATTTTGATGTATAGTAAATAATTTTGTTTGTTGTTACTCCTGACTTCTCATTAGCCACCACCTACTGGCTAGAGTGGTGGGGTGGGGGGGGGGTGGGGGAAAGCTAAGTATTCTTTCAGGTTAAAATTTAATCCAATCTGATTATTTTAATTATCTTTTATTTTTTAATGTTTATTTGTTTTTGAGGGAGAGAGTCAGAGCGTGAGCAGGGAAGGGGCAGGGAGAGAGGGAGACACAGAATCTGAAGCACAGAGCCTGATGCAGGGCTCAAACCACAAACCACAAGATCATGGCCTGGGCTGAAGTCCAACGCTTAACCAACTGAGCTACCCAGGTGCCCCTGATTATTTGAATTATCTCAAAAAAGGATTTCTAGGGAAAAAGTGCTCAGGTTTTCAATTTGCCTCCTACAGCTTCTCTCTAATCTGGCTTTTCTCTCCTGGGTCTAGGACAGGGCATTGCTGCTTTCACATCCCTGGGGTGAACGGAAAAACTCAGATCCTATGAGGACCCCTCTTTTCTCCTGGTTGATTCCAGATATTTCATACTAAAGTCTGTAGCTGCTCTAACTCATGACTTGTTCATCTTGTGCGTCCTCTGGCTTATTCAAAGCTCAAGGCCTTTCAGCTTCCATTCTCTTCCTGAGGCCTTATGTTTTGTATCCTGGAGACCAGCCTGTGTTACAGTCATTTTATGGGACAAGGCAGACCCTATAAAATGCACACAGCATCCAAGTACCCACACACTGAGGACACATTCAGATATCTAAACTTTGAGGTCGCCCTTTGCCTGGCAACACTATATGCACAAACTAGTAAAATTAGGCCTTGGTTCAGTTCTGAAAGCCAGTCAATTAGTCTCATTCCTGAGTCATAAACACAGAGTTCCCACTACTGGTGGTGGTATCCTCACTTACTCAGTGTCAAATATATTCTACTTTGTACCAAAGCCAGAGAGAAGACTATTCAGACACTCATATGTGGCATCCTCCCTCTTTCTGGAGCCAAAAAGAGGCAAATGTTAATACGCATCCCCTCTCTTTCTGTCTTGGTGTCCTTTATTTAAATATGGGAGGTAAGGGAATTCAGCTCCTCATTTATCTTCCAGGCTGAAGGATTCCTTAGATAAACTAGGAAGAAAGTCATGTACTAAGAAAGTAAAAGCCAAAAGTTCATGAATTAGGGGTGTCTGGGTGGCTTAGTTGGTTGAGTGTCTGACTCTTGATTTTGGCTTAGGTTATGATCCCAGGGTCATGGAATGGAGCCAGTGTCAGGCTCTGTGCTGAGTGTGGAGCCTTCTTGGGATTCTCTCTCCCTCTCTTTCTGCCCCCTCCCCTGCTCATGTGTTCTCTCTCTTGATCTCTCCCAAATACATATTTTTAAAAAAAGATCATGAATTCTATGAAACATATTACCCCTTTTAGACATTTTAATGTGTTGGTAGAAATGATCTAGTGGAGATAAAGAAACCAATAGAAGAGAAAGGTCCTTCTTAGGGAGGAGAGATGGGAATGTGATGCACAAATGGATCTGTCAATTTTTGACAGGTCCAGAGACATTTCACGCATCTTTTTTTTTTTAACTTTTTAAATGTTTATTTTTAAGACAGCAAGCAAGTAGGGGAGGTGCAGGGGAGTGGGGGACAGAGGATCTGAAGCAGACTCAGTGCTTACAGCAGTAAGCCCAATGTGGGGCTCCAACTCATGAATTGTGAGATCATGACCTCTGAGTCAAAGTAGGACGTTCAACCGACTGAGACACCCAGGTGCCCCACTTCATCTTAATAGCTGACCACAAGGTGGGAAGGGTAAGTATAGATGCAGAAGGGTGGGCGCTGTGACAGAGGAAACATGGGGTCCTTCACATCTGATTTCATCTGTGTTCTCCATGAGATGGGAGACAAGGTCATCACTTGTATTTGAGAAGAGAGAATGCCAAAGAACTGCACTCCAAAAAGAAATATTTTATAGTTTTATTTCACATAAGATGTTTCTCATAATGTAATTACTTTTCTCTATGTGGTGCTCTTCTGTTCCGAATGCACTAACTTACAGGTTTATATAATTTTATTCATTCTCTCTCTTGAAGATAAAATATTCTGTCCTTTATGAAATATAGGGATATCATTGCATGGAGTTAGTAGTTTCATTTACCTGTCAGGATAGATGGGACAGATTTGGGATTGATGGGAAAATTTCCAGTGGATCTACCTTGTCTTCATTCCCAGTAGAAATAATGACATGTTTGTGTATGCGTATCAGTGCAGTCATTAGGTATGTTCTAAAAAATGCCTGGTTAAGAGTAATCAGAAAAAACTCTTAAGGTTATGGGAATGTCAGACTGAGTAATTTGAACCAACCCTATTGCTGATTATAATTTAAAAATATAGATGAACTAAAAAAAAAACACAGACCAGTGTGTAAGCATCAAATAGTCAACATGATAGTGAAAAGATGAACTGGACCAATGTAGGAGAAGAAAGAATTGAGAGACCTGGGCCTGGAATTTGGAATTGCTTTGGCTCAGGAGCATTTGCCAGTTCAGAGGAGGATCTGAGCAGTCTTTGACAGAGTTTCAGAACTTCAGGGACAAAGGTTAGAGTCCATTGCTTGCCAAAGGTGAGGTGTCTGAGTAAACTTCCCTGACTTAAATTTGAGAACCAAATCAAGAGGGCAGATTGAACCAGAATCAAACCATCTTGGAACAGATGGCTGTCCCATGTCAAGTCATGTAGGTCACCCAGAAGAATTGGATTAAGCTAATATTTCCAGGCAACTGGAAAGCAAGTGAAAAATATTATTTTAGGCCTCAAATTATTTCTAGCAAATTTTTAAATACTATGCCTGGCATCCAGAGATAACAAGAGGCATGGGGAAGAGACAACATGGAAGAGAACCACTACAAAAGACAGATGACAAAGACCTGTAGATATGTCACATAGTGGAAATATGCTCAGACTGGGGAAAAATATGTTCACTGCACTCATGGAAATAAACGTTGAACCTAAACGTGTTATCGAGGATTTGGAAACTATGTAACATGACATTGTAATTTTAAAGAAAAGAATTGACTAGGAATTCTAAAACTGAAAAATAAAGTGACTAAAATTAAGAACTCAGGAGGTGGGTTTAAAGACATACAAGACACAGGGGAAGAGAAAATACACGAATCAGAAAATAGATCAAAAGACACCATCCAGAATAACGCTGAAGAAGTAAAATGCAGGAAGCACAAGATAGAGGGTAAGAGACACAGAGGATGGTGTGAGGTTTATTATATATTTACCTGGAGTCTCAGAAGAGAGGAAAGAGGGCATAAGGCAAGAGAAATATTTGCAGCGATAATAATTTCCCAAAACTTTTGGAAGACATTAAGGAACCAAATCACAAAGCTCCATTAATTTCAAGTAAACCTGTGAAACCTAATTCAGGGGAAGACTGGAATACATCAATGAATTTTGTACTATTGGTAGAGTGTTTTGTTTGAATTACTGTGTTAATTTTCTCATACAGTTGATCTAAACTGGGAAAATACTTGCTGGTTAGATGTTTTGTTTTAATACATTTAAACATTTATAATTAGCCTCAGTTTAAAAACACATCTAAAAATGATTGAAAGTGGTTTGTTTTATAAATTGGCTATACATTGTTTTTATATGATGTATCTTGTTTGTGAATCCAGTTTGTCTTAGCAGACAATGAAAGAAAAATAATCCCAGCAATATGCAAATTATCGCAGATTGAAAATGTGTGCTGAATTTACATATATTTACTTCAATGTAGTGAGCTGAAATCACCATTGTCTTATCAGGTTGCAAACTTTATAGAGATTTGTTCATACAGAGTTTTTAATATATTGGGAAAAAAACCTCTCCAGTCTCTGGGCTTTTCATCCCCCTCCCTTTCTTTCTTTCTTTCTTTTTTTTCCTTTGGTGGACATATGGACAGGGTTGAATAATGTAAAAGAGCTTAGAGAAAAGGCTTCATACTTCTGTATATCTACCATCTAATTTTTTAATTAAGAGTGACTGCAGTTGGCATCTACTGATGCCGCCATATGTTGGGAGAGATTATGTAAATGACAAAAGATTCCCCATATCCCAGTTTTTGCTTCTGACTTTGAGACATTCTCTTGTGTTAAAATTTAAATCTAAAGCTGAGATGAAGTTTCCAATTACAAAGTGCAATTGTCCTCCTTGAGCTATAGATACCGGATGGTAACCTCAAAAATTTCCCACCAGAGGCTTAACCAGGAGTCAAGTGATGCAAGGAAATAAAATAAATCTTGGCTGATTTCTAGGAAATCACCTCCCACCTGGCACAGGCCCATATCGGGCTTCAGAGTGATCTTCAGAGAGACATGGAGAACAGAGCTGAGTGACTCTTCACAGCAGGGCTGTGCTGCCCACGGGACAATCTGGGGAGCACTGAGGGCAGAAGGAAGTCACAGGCTGGTGAATCTTGCTGAAGGCTGACACTGATAACCCATCTGTCAGTGACACTGGCCAAACCACTTCTCCCCTTCCATGTACCAGGAGAATTTTGAAGTGCAATATTGGGGAACAGGTGTTAACAAACCATTTTGTATTTTTTAAAAGTTAATTTGTTTTTGAGACAGAGAGAGACAGAGCATGAACGGGGGAGGGTCAGAGAGAGAGGGAGACACAGAATCCGAAGCAGGCTCCAGGCCCTGAGCTGTCAGCCCAGAGCCCGACGCGGGGCTCGAACTCACAGACCATGAGATTGTGACCTGAGCTGAAGTCAGACGCTCAACCGACTGACCCACCCAGGCGCCCCAAACCATTTTGTATTTTTAACAACATTGTTTAATGGGAGTTGCTCATGTCTTTGTCACAAGCAAGGATGAAAATGCAGGCTTTCTCAAAGAGGGCCATGGGGGATGGAAGGAAATTAGTGCAGAGAAGGTGGAAGGTAAGTGGAACAGTAATTGGGAGAGGAATAAAACAGATAAAAAATTAATGACAAAAAAAAGAGAAAGTGTGCAATTTAGTACCGTATCAGCACTTGTTAATTTCATATGCTTCTTATGGAAAGTTTAATGGAGAAATTAAAATGAGAAAAAAATTAAGACATTAAAAATCTTCCATATTAAAGTACGCTCAGAAAAGTTTTAGGTTTTCTTCCTGCCTCCTCCCGTTTCCTTCTCTTTCTTTTCAAAGCTTCCTCTTTCTTTTGAATTAAACCATGGAATCTCCTTTCATAGACATTTTGGGGAAAAGATACTTTATCCTGTCTTTTAGAATTGTAGGGTCTGGTCTATGTAAATTTGTGATATTCCTTCCAGTCATTTGATCTTAACTTGTAGAGGCCTAGAGAATTATGTGAAATCTCCCTCAATGGTCTGAAGGTTATTCAAAATGAGTTTCCTTAGACACTTAAAATGGTGAAAGAAAGGAAAAAAGGAAGACTCCTCAGATGCATCAAAATATAAAGGCTTTACTTTTAAATCTGCATTCTGTCATTGTGGGTCAAACCCTTTCAGGTCTGTCAAATCCTGGAACTGGCACTTAGGTCCCACTGTATGACTTTTAAACTGCCATAAGGGCCTGTTGCCACACTGGTGTTTCTGAAGCCGATAGGGCATTTCTACTAAGGTTTAGTGTATATATGGAGTCCTCCTGAGCCTATTTGTCAATGGGGAGTGAAACGTAAAGTAAAAAAATGAAAAATAAATAAATGATAGGATGACCAAGAATGGAACAGTGAGTGACAATAGCAAGTAGATCAGATTCTCAGCCAGATAGTTGAAGAGAGAGATAGCACATCTTGAAATTGAGGGGAAAGTGCACTCATTTTGGGGAAATACCACTAAAACCTCTCAACCAGGCAAAAGAGACTGAATGGGTGATCTATCAGGTCAGAATGACATAAAATCAGAAACGTAATCAAAATTACTTCGATCTAGATTTTTATTACATCACCTTTAAAATATCAAGTCTCCCCAGAGTAACCTCCTGTATTTTCCTAGGAACCCAAACATGCACTTACAAAATGGGCCTGGATTGTGCCCCGAGGCCTAGTGAGTTGGTCATCCCTGCTGAATATAACCTCTGGCCTGGTCTGAGATGCACAGGAGTCCCTGTGAAGGGAAAGGCACTGCATAGAAAGTGACAGAGAGGACCACAGTTTAGTTTGTTTTGTAATGTAAAGGGGATTTTCCTTAATCTTCAAGTGAGGACAAAAAGAGGGTAGGAACATACTCAAAGCATGCTCATTAAAAATCAGTGCAAGCCAGCTGGATGAGGAATCTTGCCTGTTTCTCCTTCCCTGGATATCTGTTGGGAGCTGCAGCACCATTGGGTCCATCATCTAAGTAAGGCAATTGTAAAGGTCTTTTCTCTGATATGACCTTACTCATGATATCCCCTCCTGACTTACAGCATATGTTGACATGGTTTGCTAAGTATGCAGAATGGCTATCTGTATCAGAGACCAAGGACTAGAACATAGGTTTTCCTCATGCAAGGGTAGGATGGCATGGAGTGAATGTGCAATGTAGTCCAAGAAAATGGCTCTAAGCTTGTGTGTGTGTGTGTGTATGTGTGGTAGGGAGGGAGGTTGCTAATAACACTTGGGAGGATTAACTCATGAGTCACCTGATTTTTTTTCCAAGGGAATGTTTGGAAAAAACATGTCACTCCCTGCTGGTATGGTGGGGGTGGTGGTAATATGATGGGTAGAGGCATGAGGGACAAGGACAGGAATGTGGTAGGTATATAGGGAAAGCTGAGCAAGCCTCTTACCACATGTAAGGATGGTTCTGATTTTTATTAATGTTTCCATCTTTGCATTTGAACTTCTTGTTAATCTGTATTGAAAAGTCTTTTTCACAAGATCATTACAAGGTAAAAGAAAGAATAGTGCAAATAAGATTACTATTGAAATGAAAAAAAAATGTACAGGGTTCAGAGAGTTAAAGTTGCATATGTAAAACGGTGGGAGAGGGAAAAACTAAAACTTAAAAGTTTTACAGTAAGACATTTAAAAACATTAAGGGCTTAAAAAAGGATTCAAAGCAAGGGAACAGGCTTAGGGCTAACAAGATTTTTAAATGACTGGATGAGATTCAACAAAAAAATGACCCATGAGGGAGAGTGAAAAATTTAAAAAATGCCTTCTGGTTTCGTTCTAATTAAGAAATAAAGGTAATGGGCAAAAATAGAAATGTTTGAAAAGTAAGCATTTTAAGTAAAAAAAAATCATTTTTGTAAGGAATTCTAATAACTAATACAACTTCTTTTTAGTACGGAAATGATTTACCTTTTAGAGGCAAAAGTAAAAGAGACCTAAATAAAACAAATAAAAAAAACACCCAAAGCATGATCCAAAGCATGTTGGTCATAAATCTCTTACTCAGTCTGGATCTAATTTCTCCTGGTTACTAGCTAGGTACCAAAACTATTTCTCTGATGCTAACTACTTTCACCTGCCTCATACTGCCCCATAACAGGTAGGATTTTGAACCTCCAGCTGGGAAGGACAGAGCTGGGTACCTTGATCCATCAGGCAGACAGATGATGAAGAGAAGAGATAAGAAGAGGGGAGTTCCTAGCTGCCCCCGCCCCCGAAAACATTACACTTCTTACTAACTGGCAGAAGAAAGTGAAACTTAAAAAGTAAAAACAAAACAAAACAAAAAACAACAAAACATAAGAATAAGGTCCAAGGTCCAAGCAGGGATCAAAGCAATTATGTTCAAGTAGCAGTAAATATTATTAAAATGATGCTTCTTTGATGAGAATGTTCACATTTCATTTTTCTTGCTGGGTTTGTTTTTATGTCTTATAATGCAGCTAGACAGTAAAGTTTAATGTTCCTTGTGCTCAGTGACCACATACATAGGATTTGAGCCTTTGCTTATAGAATTCTCTTACCCTTCCCACTCATTTATGTGGATATATATAGACCCCATTTTTTAAAAACCAACTCAAATGCCGTCTCTTCCGTGAAGCTTCTCTGATTTCTATAGCTTGATGCAGTGTTTTTCTGTCTTGTTGGCCTCATTAGCCTTTGAATACTTAGAATTCTCTATACTCTATAAATGTTATTTATAAAGATAATTTCTTCTGAACCAAAAGTACTTTAAAAAAATTTTTTTTACATTCATTTTTGAGAGACAGAGAGAGAGCATGAGCAGGGGAGGTGCAGACAGAGAGGGAGACACAGAATCCGAAGCAGGCTCCAGGCTCCGAGCTGTCAGCACAGATCCCGACGCGGGGCTCAAACTCAGAAGCTGTGAGATCATGACCTGAGCTGAAGTCGGATGCCTAACCGACTGAGCCACCCAGGCACCCCTGAACCAAAAGTATTTTAAAGAAGCTGTCCATGTCTTAATCATCCTGGACATTAAAAAAATAAATAAACCCACAAAAACTAGCATTCTCTTGCATTTCCTTACAATAAGAGATGTGATTAAAAGATAAATGGATACTTCTATTCATTCATACTTCAATTACTTTTCCAACAAGTACTTGTTTGGGCTTCTCTTGTAGACATCCATGCCATGATGGAGCTTGAATTCTGGTGGGGGGCAGACGATCAATAAACAAATTAAATATATAAAATATGTAGTATGTTAGAAGTGATAAGTGCTATGTAGAAAAGTAAAGCAAGAAAGGAGGAAATGGGTCGTTCAGTTTTTAATGAGGTGGCCACACTGGTTAGGTTATATTTGAGCAGAAACCTGACATGAGGAAGCAAGGTGCATGGCTGTCTGGGAAAAGGAGTGTTCCCGGTCCACGAGAAAGCACACGTGGAAATGTCCTAAGGCAAGAGCTCTTCTCCTGAGTTTTCAGAATTATGCCAGTGTGACTGAAAGAGAACAATCGAGGGAAAGAATGGTAGGAGATAAGATCAGATAGGCTAATAAGGAACCCTATTGCAGCATTGTAGATCATTGGAAGAACTTGGGCTTTTGAGCGAGACCGACCGGAAACCACTGAAGAATTTTAAGCAGAAAGTGGGAGAGTGTGAGATGACTTGAGTTTGTGTTTCCACATGGTTGAATTATATTCTATATACTATATTCTATATGATCCAGACACTGGATTCTCTGTACTACGTATACTATGTGTATCGTGTGCACTATACGTACTCTATAGTAGTAGGGTAAGCCAACTGCATTGTCTGAGTAGTAATCTGTCCTCACACATGGCTTCTGGTTGTGCAGCTACCGCTACGTGTTAAATACCACACAGTAAGGAACAATATATGTAGGAGTATCTGACTTTCAATTTCCTGCCACCAGGGTCATTGTTCCTAAAACAAATCATAGATAGCTGAGCGCACAGGGCTGTGAAGTATTGACCACTTCAATTTCCTTATTTTACCTGTGTGACTGAGCTTACAGATTTTTCTCAGGGTTTCTATTTAATGGAGTTTGATTTTTTAAAAAGGGCCATGACTGGGTTTTAAATGTCTTTCCTGATGTCAATGATTCACCAAGGATTTTCTAATTATATTGCACTCCACTGAAACCGGACTTGAATTTCACACTCCTCTGCAGAGGGACGCACTCTAAACTTAGCTTGTCTCCTATAGTGACAATATCTAATTAGAAGGGAGCCTAAAAAACATTCCAGTTCTGTTTCTATATTTAAAACTGTATCCTATTTCTCCCTGTCATTCTCTCATCAAATTTTCCTTGTGTATTAGCCTACAAGGAACACAAATTAAAATTTCATTGTTGCATATTTTCCCATTTTAAGTGCGTTTGAGTATAAATTGTTTCACTGATATTAACTCTAAAATTGCATGCAGGTAGAGACTAGTGGTGAAAATTATTAAAATAAAAAGCCAAACAATTTTCATTTAGATATCTTAGACTAAATGCTCCAAGGAGATTTGGATTTAATTTGAGAGAAATAAAACTAGTCCAATTTTATATTATACTCAGAAAGATTACCTTAGGTGTCTTGTACTATATAATTTCATTTAAGGACTTTATAACTATGAATTTTTATCAATTAGAATTATACAATGGTTTTAATTAATCTCATTTTATTTGAAGTAAGTTTTTTACCAAGGTATTGACTTTTAAAAAGAGTGATCTTTCTCGGCTAAAAAAAAAAATTTTTTTTTCAGATAGAAGTAAGAACCCCAGCATCAATAAGCTGCTAAGAATCCAAAACACAATTATTTAACATAGAAAACAATGAAATAGAACACAATAGAATTCTTTAATTTTTGGAGCATTCTTTTTTTTAATGTTTATTCAGTTTTTGAGAGACAGAGAGAGACAGAGCATGAGTGGAGAAGGGGCAGAGAGAGGGAGACACAGAATCTGAACCAGGCTCCAGGCTCTGAGATGTCAGCACAGAGCCCAACAAGGGGCTTAAACTTATGATCTACGAGATCATGCCCTGAGCTGAAGTCGGACGTTCAACCGACTGAGCCACCCACGCTCTCCTCTAACTTTTGGAGCATTCTTAAGCTGTATCATAAAGTCAATTCCAAGATAAAGTGGTTTTGTCTGTTTGATTATTGAGGAATGCTAGGTTAAAAAAAATGCTTTTTATGACTCCTGAAAGTTTATTCTCAAAAGCTGATACCAATATTTTGTTTTTCTGAATTAAGAATAAAACAGTGTTATCCATTGTGGTTACTGCATATATTTACTTTGCTCCTGGCACCTGACATGCAGGTCCCCATTTAATAGACAAGAAAGCTGACTAAAGAATGGCAAATGATCTGCTTCAGTTGATTTAGGGAGTAACTGAAAGAGCTATACTTGAACTGGCTGTCTGCCTTGTCCTAAGCCTGTTTCTTTACTTTGCCCCATATTTCTTCATCACAGAAAGGTTGCCTTTCTAGGTCTTTTGATATTTCTATCTTCACCTTTATCTCCTTTGTATAAAGAAATCAATTGTATAGTGATAATGGAATTTCACCTACAGTTTTTTGTTTGATTAAAAAATAATAGCACTACACCGCAGACACTATGCACATATATTCATAGGCTCCTGGAGAGATCACACAATAGACATTATTCTAAAACTCCGAAAAGAGGAATTGAAAAGAAACAGCCATGGTAACACAGACATTGAATTAGGAAATCTAACAGATGGTAGATTGGGGAGGCTTTGCCGGAGCTAATCTGTAAGGAGTGGGACTTTGTCTAATAGAAAATTTACATCAATAATTGTTAGTTTCCTTCTTTTCTTTCTATAAATATCCTTGCCCAATTTATCAGTGACTTAAAAGAGATATGGAACACATGATTATAAAATTTGAATGTATTTTGTATTTGTAGATGTATTTTGTAATAAAACTGATCTCCGGGGAATTGGTCTCAAAATATGTTCCATTCATTTGTTTTTATTAGGGCTCTTTTATTAATATTTTTTCTTTTAACCAACTTTAAATGGATTCCTTTTTTTTTTTCTTAACTCAGTCCAAGAAATCACTGCCTATGAAACAGTGGGTTTGATGTGCTCGATTTAACTAACACATACATAGGCAAACATGTTTAATATTCTTTGTCTAAATATGCTACCTAAGCTAATGTTGTATGCTTCCATTGATATTTATATCATATTTTGACATATACTGTCTTGATTTTAATTCCTGAGATGATTGGACTAGTCACTTCTTCTCATCTTTTTGATATAGGTCACCAACGAGACCTGTCTTTGAATATGCAGTAAAAGGACTGCTCTTGGGTAGGCAGGTGTGGAACTGCACTTAGTCCTATAGGTTGTCATCAGGAACTGGAATCACGTGATCAAGAGCCAGGAGAGGCTGTGGATAAGGTAGGCAATGACAATTAAACGTAACAGATATGAATGTTCACATTCAAATAACTTCTCAAGTGAAAAGTACTGAAGACTTGCCTTGGTGACCGTTCAAATGCCAAACTGGTGGTGATTTTGTTAATCATGAGGTTATTGGTGACTAGTAATATTACACAGAACATATAGATAAGGGCACTGACCAATAGTGTGTGTTCCTATCCCAGCGATCAAAGGGGGAAGGCTCTCTGATTTATGGGATATGTAAAATAATTTTATGAACATTAAGAGAGTTGCCTTAAATATTGAAGTTGTCATAGGGAAGAGAGGAAACACCAGTGCTATCTTACTCTTCTGGACATAAGTAGAGATGGTGAGTTTTGGAGCAGTGTGAGGAGCAACTTTAAATTACTTAGAATGTTCCAAAATAGAAAACTTGAGCTGCGGCCAAGAAGAGGAAAAATGCTTCCCTTTCAAAGAGGCGGGAGGCAGTTTTGAATTCAGAGAGAAATTGAGCTTCATGGTCTGTGAATTTCTAGGCTTAAGAGTCTAAAAAAATTAGTAAAAATTTTTACACTTAAATTCATATATCATAGTATATTGTGCGAAATATTTACAAGAGTAAATCTCTGGAAGTTTCATAATGCTGAGTTCAAAGTTTCCTAATGATTTGCATATAAATCTCCCCTTTTCAATCATTAAGTTTTTCTTAAAGTCTCACGTTGGAAAGAAATCTCTCCATTCAAGAGATTTTTGTTCTCATAACTAAGCATTCTGTGCTCCAAGCAATTCTTCATACTTAGTAAGGACTTTCTTGGGATGGTAGATTTAACTAAGCTGTTAACCTTTAAAAATATGAATCTGAACAGAAGGAAAATGTCCAATCCACAGGGTATTCTCCTAATATTTGGCTACAACATTAGAAGTACGAGTGTATACTTTTAAAACAGACTTTATAATATCATGTGGATGTTCTTTATACTCAATGAGGTATAATACATTAACACTTGTAGTTATGGAGAAGTGTCAGTAAAATAACAAAATATGATGTTGAAGTTAATGGGTAGGCATATCTAATCTGTAATTTCTCTTTTCCCCCAGACAATAGTCTGTTGTATACCTATTATTTACTCTTCCTGACCTTCCTGTTTTCAAATTATTTATGATATGTAGAATACTCTGATCCCTCCTTGTTTATGTGAGAGAGTGTGGAGAACACATTTCTGACAATAATGTTAGAGTTACTGCTACTTTCAAGAATCTGCAGAGCAGGGCTCTGAGTAGGAACAAATGCCCATATGTTCTATTATAAATCCTATGATGCCTCCCACAACATAACTGTGTCACAATGGCAGAAAGAGCCCCTTTTATAGTGGCTCTATAGTGGTTAAAAGATAATTTATTTAGAACTAGTTAAACACCACTCATTCTAAACAAAGAAAAGTGGGTAAAACAAGAATAAATCTCTATAGGAACAATTGTTATTGTGCTCACATTTAATTGCGAGTCCCAGTAAATTTTTTGTTCTACCATTAGTCCTAGATGAAGAACGTATTTTCTTCTCTGTGTAAATGTGGTTCTACCAGGTGTAAAAAAGGAATGTAGCAAAATATCTACTCCTGTGTCTTTAGCCAGTCAAGATCACTGAATAAGCTGTGCCTCATTTCCTCTGGTGTTGCCATATTTGTGAGAATAAGATTGTAAGTAAAAGCTTGCTTGAATACTTGAGAAAAAGCATGGGAAAATGTACCCATAAATGGCCCCCCAGTCTCAACTTAGAACCTGAGGGTGGAGTCCTTTGTAATTTGGGGAGTATTTTGTGTTTTACCAGGATGGTATAGATAATTTATGACCTGGCATACCCATGGGACAATGAAGCTCCCCAAACACCAGACAAACCCCTGATAAAATTTATCTTTTATATACATATTTATGTGTGTTAATATTTATCTTTTAAACTTCTCTTGCATACGTATTTATATTTTACATTAAAAAAATTTTAAGACATATATATATGTGTGTGTATATATATATGCGCCTAGTTGGAGAAAGTCTTAACTCTCTTATCATTTCCCAGATATACATTGGGAGAGTTGGAGAGTTAAGACTTTCTCCAACTAGGCAAGAACATTTTTAGTGCCACTGTATTGGATCTATCCTTGGAGCTACTAACACTGTTTTTTGAGTCTTCCCCCTGGATATGAAGGTTGATGATCCTAATTTGTCAAGGAGTTGAGTTTTGTTTAACATAGATATATTTCTATGATTCATTATGTCTTGGCTGTTTGAGGTGATCATGACCATGGCCTTGTTAATTCTGTCTACACCCACATAACGGCCAGGGCCTAATCTGAGTTACTTATCTCTCCCATACCTGCATTTGCTGGACTGAAGCTACTGTTCAACTGTTTCTTTTTTCTACCCCGAGCCTCACTCAACTTAGGTAGATATAGTCACTGAGAACCTTGTGACATCTCTAATGTTCATCATCCTGTGTGGTACCAAATTCAGAGGACAGTGCCCACAATGTAGTAAATTGACATGAGCAGAAAGACAGGACAGGAATAGATTTACTACACTGACTTAAGAAGCAGTGCCTATGGACAACCTAACTTTGAGCTGAAGATAGGATACAATAAATTATGTAAAGTTGGCTAGAGTGTTGTATAGCAGTTTAGCCACTGATCATAAATACTCCTACCAGACAGAGGGGTGGGACCGCCTCGTGGCATGATGGAAACAACTATGAAACAGATAACAGTGGGCAAGGTAATATCAGTGGCAGCTAATGGGACCAGAGAAGAAGGAGAATTGAGTAAGTAGATCACCAAAGATGAAGGTATCAGTGGGGGTAAGCAGTAATCTGTCAGTGAAGTAAACAATGAAAAGGACAAGACAAGAAGTAACCCCCCAAAAGAAATACCAGATGTGAAAACAGTAAGACCTAAGGAGTTCAAAGTCATTACAGGGTCCTGAGCAATTCTGGGAAAGCACTTCCCAGAAAATGTCTCACTTCTATTTTGTTAATAATTGCATGGTCACCCTGTACCCAGACAGAATTCTTGTTTTTATTTTTTCTTATTTTATTTTATTTAAAAAATTTTTTTTAAACGTTTATTTATTTTTGAGACAGGGAGAAACACAGCATGAACAAGGGAGGGTCAGAGAGAGGGAAACACAGAATCTGAAGCAGGCTCCAGGCTCTGAGCTGTCAGCACAAAGCCCGACGCAGGGCTAGAACTCATGGACCGCGAGATCATGACCTGAGCCGAAGTCAGCCGCTTAACCAACTGAGCCACCCAGGCGCCCCAGAATTCTTGTTTTTAAATTAATGCCATTCTTAAATTATGTAGGATAAGCCTCCTTGAATTCTTATCTATCCTATGCTTTGGAACTCCTATGCCACTCAGCTTTCAGCAGCCCCAAACCCAATAGTCTGTAAATTCATTAGCCTGCACTAGCAGAACTTAACTTGATGTGATCAAATTACTTCCATACATCTTCAATGATGGCTCTTTGGAATATTATCCTAAATACTCCTTATTAGTGTGCTCTGTTGTTGAAGGGATTTTTGTTTAAAATTCTGATTTCTAACATGTCTCTCAAAGTCCTTTAGTTTTTCTTTTGGAGAAGATTTATGCTTCATTTTGTCAAAAATGAGTGATATTTGATCAAGACAAACGGAAGCAAGTATTTTTCCATGTTATTTTTCCAGTTAGAGGAATCAAATGTAGACTTGGCATCTGCCTACCAAGCTTTGCCAAAGAATGTAGTTAGAGCTTAAAGAAATTCTACTTTTGACACCAGAACTGAGAATGTGTTGACAGTCCTTTAATGAAGATTTCTGGAGCTGATCAATGACTTTTCCCTGTAACATATCCTTTTCAGGTAAATACTAAGATTAATGGGTTATATTTAGACAGTTAAAGTGCCAACAGAATTGCTTCTGTTACAGCTGATGCTTTTTTGTGTGCCAGTTATATGAGGCATACGATCCAGACAATAAAAATTGAGCATGTCCCAAATTAAGCAAAAGCTCATTACATTCACTTCTTAATTAATTTAAAAAAACAAACAAACACAGTTAACATAATAGGCTTAACTCTGTGCCCCTCACATCTCCTTCATATTTCTGCTGCCAGGATTTGACTATTCATTTCCAGCCATCTGACAGTCCATTAACACTGTCACCCAAAAGGCGGGGAAAGGAAGGGAGGTGTTAATCCAATCAATCAGCTTCATAGCTCCCTAGAAGTAACACTGAATACTTTGGTAAAGGAAAAGTTTTACACAAATGGCTAAAATGAAAATTTCAGAGTATTGACAAACCTTACTGTCTACCTACAATAAAAGATTCTCTGTAATCTCAGGTATTTTGGCAGGTAGGTATGTATCAACTTATCAGCATCACCAATGTTTATTCATGTGATGCAACTTAGCATTAGTTGAGTAATATCTTGGAGACTGCTCCCATAATGAAATATACTCATACTTTTGTTTTTTAAGATCCAGAGATTTTGCTATTTGCTGTTTTGCTTAGTAGTAAAATGAGTTGATGCTTTCTGCAATTTCTAACAAGCCAGCTAGTTATTAGAAAGTTGTGGTCATTTGAATGTTTTGTTGTTTGTGATAAATGGCAAAATCGTGATATGCTGATAGTTGGAAACTACAAATATTAAACACAGCTGAAACAACAGGCACTGCCAGACCTAGGATCAAATTTTTCCTTACCTCTTGCAGAATATTTGCATCATACCTCTGCCATGTAGAGAAGGCTTGAAGAGATTCAGATCTAAAAGCAGATAAGTAATATCTGGTAATAACCAGAGGCACAAGTTCCTGTTTAGATATGCTCTCCAAATTTAGAATATATCTGTCATATGAGCTAGTCAATAGGTAAACCTTTTTTTTTTTTTTAATGTATTAACCACACTACTGGCTTTTTTATTTGTTTGTTTGTTTGGAAAAAACAAAAACAAAGAAAAAATAAAAATGAAACAACCCTCATTTTTTATAACACATTAAAAAAAAGAGCAGGTTCCTGGACATCTGGGAAATCCACGTTACTTCTTTTAGGGGAAAAATGTTGACTATCTACCGATTTTTCTTTATAAAAAGCATTGAAGTGGCAAAATCCAGAGTGTGTCTTCTCATGAGGTTTACTCATCATTGCAGTAGTAAAAAGAACCTTTGGTGTCGTAGCTAAGGAAGTTGTCACAAGTACAGGAAAACAAAACATAGAATTTTTGACACATCTCTTCAAAAAAGATTAAAAAAAAGATCATCATTATGATCATTGCGTTTTTGCTCTAAATATAAATTTAGAATGAGATTTAATGCATCAGTTATTTTCCTGGTTAGCACCCATAGCTTCTATCACAAGAACTCTGTGCTTCTTTTATTTACCACAGAAACACTGATGATGGACTAGAGCCTTTACTACCTGACTCGCTGATGAAACAAGTCCTATATGAAATTAGCTTTGAAGGTTTCTTTTGACAGGTTCTAAGACATCGTGGCTCATCCTTTAAGTTTTAGGGAAAAAAAAATCCTCTTTTTATGAGGAACTTGTTCATATTTCTTTCATGAATCTTATTCTATTTCACAAGATTTGACTGGTTCTTTATCTCTAGAGGAAGTCTTGTTTTCCTCTGTAACATATAGCCAACATGATACATTCTTATAACAGATCTTTTCAAGAAAACCCCAAATCCAGACAGACTCAAGTTTCTGCTATAATAAAATCATACCTTCATGGATCTCAATGTCATCATGGCCTGGCCATGTTTCTTGTGACCGCCATGATGTTATTGAAATCCCACACTCCATGGATGGTTTAAGGTTGAAATTTGAAAACTGTCTATCATAAATTTTGTGATCTTTAGATTTCATCCATTTCTTTTGAGCAAACAAATCCATGAGAAATGTATCTTTAGTTCTGTTTAAACATCCTTGATCCCCCTATATGAAGTTTAAGAGGATTGCTGTGAGCAAAGCATAATGTTCAAGATTGCATGTAAAGAGTGATGATATGACCAGGAGAAAAGGGTTAAAGAGAGTGATTCTTCCACTTTCATCTCAGAAATCAAGTTCTTTTGCCCAACTAGACATAAACAATATCCTTGAGAAATACTCCACTTTCTCTTTATGACTTGGGAACAACAGTTATGGCAGTAGTAGGCTTCAGACTGAGAATATAAGGACTTCTGGATTAGACCAATTGACAAATGCACTACCAATATTGTGGTGAAATCATGGACAAATAGGAATATTTTCCTAGAAATAATCATTGTGGCTGACTTGCTGGTACTACCTATTTTATTTAGTAAGAGAAGAACTAGAAACTTCTTCCCACAAAACATACTAATAGAATTATCATGATGAACATACACCAGTATGGTTATTATCCTCATATTTATGCAACTCAACAAGGATTTCTCTATCTCTTTATTAGCAACATGTTTTGGGGGTGGGGTGGGGAGGAGGAATTGTCTGTGACATTGGCATTTGAGAGTTATGCTTTAAACCAGAGTTTGGCAAACTTTGCCTATAGAAAGCTAAATGATACCTACTAGGCTTGTGGCCCTGGTCTCTGTTAACTCCTCAACTATGTCGTTGTAGTGTAAAAGCAGCCAGAGATAACAGATAAGTGAATATGTGTGGCTGTGTTCCAGTAAAACTTTCTCTACAAAAACAGATGGTCGGTCAGATTTGGCCTACAGGCAGCAGTTTGGCAGCTCCTTAAAAGTTCCACATTAGACATGAGATATATTCAGCATAGATGTTGGCCTTTACTAGGAACTAAATTATATGTCAAAAGCATTTCCAGTATTAAGGTAGCATATTCAAACTCCTAATTAATTTGTAGAATAATAGGAATGATTGGCAGTAGAGTAGCAATACATTTTCTAAGATTTGTATGGTTTGGAAATGTCTGAGGCCAAAATAAAGTTCGCGATTACTTCAACTCCTTAGGTAGAAGTGTTCAAGTGTAAGCTACTGGTTATTATTAGTGGTTATTATTTTGCAAAGAAGGGCATGGTTTTTAAAACAAATATCAGTCCCTTGCATAATTTGAAATTAGAGTATATTGTTAATCTACTCATCTTGAAATTTGAGGGCTTGACAATTTGTAATGGTAGCTCAAAATAATATCCTGTAGAACACAGGTGAGATTAGAGTAATCTCGAAGTCTCCCTCCTGGTCTCACATTTAGTGGTTCTATGCAAATGAATACATCAAGGTTCTTATCAAATGTGACTGAACTTGGGAAGCATATGAGAAAAGAGCAATGGCTATTCTTGTAGACACTAATTATCTCCCACACATCATGTTTATTTTGATGCTTTGCCTAGGGTCTTAATTCTGAATAACTAAATTTTATGAGACTTTTAAGATTATCTTTTATTTTTTTTTTTGCTTCATTTTAAATGATTTTGGAACATCTGTATTTAACTCTTTAGAAAGCATTAAAAATAAGCTTAATTTCTAGTTTTTCTTGTTCACCTGGTGGCCAAAATGTATTTTTGTTATGTATTTAGTTCTTTGACTACTTCAGATGAATTTGGTTTTATTTTTTCATGTTATATTTGGAAATTTTGTAACACATAAAAGCAGAGAAGAGGCACCCCTACCAATCATATTCAACAATGATTGATTTTACTATTATTATTTTTTGCAGCTTTATAGATTCCTCTGTTTAGCTTTGGAGGAGTTATAGAGCTTTAAAGTATATCTTTGATATCATGTGTCTTACCTATAAAAGCTTTATTATGATGTCTAACTGATACAGACATTTTTAAAGTAACAACTTTGCCATTACCAGACGTCAGAGCAATAAAAATTCCTCACTGTCATCTAATGTACAGGCTACATTCACATTCCCCAGATTGCTTTACAAACAAATCTTTATTTTTACAGCGGCTTGCTCATGTCAGGATACAAACAAGGATACAAACAAAGTTTTAATATGACTCTAATGGTTTATCGAACACTTTTTCCCCTGAAAAGAGCAGGAAGTTAAGAATAGATCAAAATACTCCCTTCAAATTCCTTCCCTACATATGGTGATAATGTTACTGAAAACATCCATATACAAAAACTTACAATTGGACAATTATAAATCTTTGATGAGAAACAAGGATAGAGATTCTAAGATCAGGAGCAAATGAAATGAAATAAAAAATGAAATAAAAAACTCTTAACAATCTGTATTCATACAAATCCTTGTTGGTTTCTCATCTCCAAAAGCATAAGCCCCAGATCCTTTGCTTAATATGCAAGGCCTCAGTATCTGTCATGAGCCTAAGGATTCTAGGTTAATTTCATTCTTTCTTAATTTTTTTAAACGTTTCTCTATTTTTGAGAGAGAGAGAGAGAGAGAGAGAGAGAGAGAGAGAGAATGAGAACGAGTGGGGGAGGGGCAGAGAGAGAGACACAGAATCTGAATCAGGCTCCAGGCTATGAGCTGTCAGTACAGAGACTGATGTGGGGCTCGAACTCATGAGCCCTGAGATCATGACCTGAGCTGAAGTCGGATGCTTAGCAGACTGAGCCACCCAGGCACCCCTCATACTTTCTATGTTGTCTTTGGAATCCCTGTATTTCCTCAAATAGGACTTGCTCCAGGCGTTTTCTCTGCTTCTACTGCCTTGCCCCTTCCTCCATCTGATGTTCTTTTATGTCTGAGAGGAATGACACATCACTGAAAACCACAGTGATCCCTCTGTGACTACAGTTTCTTACAGAAGTCAAGAATTCATGAACTTACAGTGGTATATTCTTTTAGCATCTATAAGAAGTTCCTATCTGGTGTTAAAAAAAGGTTGTCACTTTAAAAAAATAATAAGGTGAACAAGAAGGAAGGGAAAATATGGGAACAGAACAGAGATGTCAATCATAGAAACATAGTGCTTTTTCTTCTGTGAAGCCCATGGGAATGATAAAGGAAAATGGAGAAAAGTAAACTTAGAATTTATTCCATCTCTCAGGAAGGGAGAAATAGCAAAAATGTATGTAAGGAATCAGTGGATTGGTAAAGAGGCAGGAAGATGAGGACACACAAATGACAAAATCCTGAGGTACAAACATGGACAGCCACAGACAAACAGATGGGGGAAGGGATGATGAGTGAACTGTCCCAGAGAGAAGCATCATGATGTATTAGCATCTAATTGTAACTCCTGGGAGGCAACTAATTGCAAATGATCCTGTGATCAAGGATACTGAATGAAAATGCTTATAGGGCCTATTAGTTTAAATGTAAATGAGTGAAATTCCCTCATTATTGGCTCTTTTTGAGTTGGATTATACACCATACTCACACAGAAGTCCCTCCTGAATTGAGAGGAGAGTTTCCTTCCATGTCCTGGGTTTGGGAGCAGATTCTTAGCCTCTCCCAGGCAGCTGCCCAGTTCAAACCCTGTCCAGAAGCTTCTCTCTTGTGCTAGCTCAGTCTGTGGCAAATAGAGGAGAGTGATCTGTGCTTTTAGAGGATATTCCTGACAGAAGAACAAAGGTGGTTTGGTGTGGAGGGCTGCAGAACAATGGAGGCAGATAAAACGTGAGGGTGACAGTCTTCAAAACACAGGTGACAAGGGCTGAACCCCGGGCCGAACTTGAGCCACTCTCCTTCCAGGGTGGACTTGAGCCATTCTCCTTCCCCCTAGCTCCACTGAATTGCTGTGTATCTGACCCTGCTGTATAAAATAATATCAATTCTGAGTAGCCCCGAGATTGTTACAATAGAAAGGTAAAAATTGAACTTTTTTTTTAACTTAAAGCTGAGATAAGATTCAGCTGTTTCACTTCACACTCAGTGGTTTTGGTCATTTAGTCCTCACCTCCAAGAACCATGGTCAAGGTGAGTCTTGATGAAATATTACTGACTTCTTAGCCTCAAGCTTACTTTTGCTTTTGCACATTTGTTCTAATTCGTGTGCTCATGACTTAAGCATTCTGTTTAAACACCTTTCTTTATGTGTGCTGTCTTTTTTTTTAAAAAAATAATCAAACCACTTTTCTAAAAGGCGTTTTAGGTTCACAGCAAGACTGGGCAGCAAGTACAGAGAGGTCCTACATACCCCTGTCCCCTGGCAGGCACCAGCTCCCCCACCATCAACATCCTGTAGCAGAATGGTACCTTTATGATTGAGCCTCCATTAACACATCCCCAGAGATCATAGTTTCTGTTACACTTCACTCTTGGTGTTCTACATTCTGTGGGTTTTGAAAAGATAAATCCACCATTGTAGTATCATACAGTACATTTTCATAACCCTAAAAATGCTCGGTATTCTGCCCATTCATCCCTGTCTCCCCACTACTCCCTGGCAACTACTGATTATTTTACTGTCTTTATAGTTTTGCCTTTTCCAGAATGTCATATAGTAAGTGTTGATAAATATAGTAGGACGTCCCAGTCTGAAATATGGCATGCTGACCAATTGAACATTTGAAACTGAAGGAATTCGAAAAATGGCAGATGCGAGAAGTACTTTTTGACTTTCGCCTGAAGCAGGTTATGAGACCTTCATGTGAGAGGTGGCCTCCCTCAGAATTTTCTCAGGAAAATTCTTATCTCTGAAGCTGGAGGAATACAGAGAGGAATAGAATTGGCCTTGCTAAGTTTCCCCAGTTTACTGCAATTAGCTCATATCCTTCATCTTTTAACATTTCCCACAACTTTCTACTCTTCATCAAACACAGTATAAAATAGTATAAAATGCTGTAGTATAAAAATGCTCAGGTTTTCATTTCCCATGTCACATAATATTTATATTAAATATAAATACTATATTTAATTATACATTGTATTTTTAAAAAAATTTTTAATGTTTTTTTTTTTAATTTATATGTTTTTTGAGACAGAGAGAGACAGACCATGAGCAGGGCAGCGGCAGAGAGAGAAGGAGACACAGAATCTGAAGCAGGCTCCTGGCTCTGAACTGTCAGCACAGAGCCTGATGCAGGGCTCGAACTCACGGACTGTGAGATCATGACCTGAGCTGAAGTCAGACACTTAACAGACTGAGCCACCCAGGTGCCCCTATATGTTGTATTTAAAGGATATATTATATCCTTTTCTCTTGTTAATCAGTCTTTGTTACAGGGACCCCCACCGAGAATTTTGAGAATTTCCAAGGGTAGAAGGAAAAGATATTTTTTCCTTCCCTATGGAATCACATAGTATGTAGACTTGCTGTATATTAAATTGGCTTCTTTCACTTAGTAATATTCATTTAAATTTCCTCCATGTATTTTTGTGACTTGGTAGCTCATTTCTTTTTAGCACTGAATAATATTCCATTGTTTGGATGTTTATGCACCTACAGAGGGACATTTTGGTTGCTTCCAATTTTTGGCAATTATAAAAAAAGCAGCTATGAATATTCTTTTTTTTTTTTGTAGACATAAGTTATCAACTCATTTGGGCAAAAACCAAGGAACACGATTGCTGGATCATATGGTAAGATATGTTTAGTTTGGTAGGAAACTGTCAAACTGTCTGCCAAAGTAGTTGTACTTTTTGCATTCCTACCAGCAGTGACTGTGAGTTCCTATTGTTCCATATTGTCAGTGGTTTGGATTTTGGCCATTCTAACTGGTATGTACTGGTATCTCATTGTTGTTTTAATTTGTGTTTTCCCACTGACATATAATGTGAAGTGTCTTTTCATGTGCTTGTTTGCCAACTGATATCTTCATTGAAGTGTCTTGTAAGGTCTTTGGCCTATTTTTTAAATTGAGTGGTTTTTCTTACTGTTGAGTTTTAAGAGTTTTTTGTATAGTTTGGATAGCAGCCTTTATCAGTATGTGTTTAGCAAATATTTTCTCCCATTCTGTGGCTTGTCTTTTCATTCCCTTGAAGTGTCTTTCACAGAGAAAAAAGAAATTTAATTTTAATTATGTCAGTTTCAGGTGGTGAAGAGAGTAGAGTCAGTGCCTATATATTTTTTTGCATGTTAATGTATAGTTACTCCAATTTATTGAAAAGACTATCAGTGTTTCATTATATTGCCTTTTCTCCTTTGTCAAAATTCATTTGACTAGATTTATGTGGGTCTATTTCTGGGCTGTCTGTCCTGATCCATTGGTCTACTTGTCTGTTCTTTCACCAATACCACACTGTCTTGATTACAGATGGTAGCTTTATTTTTTACTTATTTTTCTTTGCTAAATACTTTTTTATTTTAGCCATCCTAATTGGTGTACAGTACTATGGCATTGTAGTTCACATTTCCATTTCCATGACTTTTTATATTAAATATAATTTATTGTCAAATTGGTTTCCATACAACACCTAGTGCTCATCCCAACAGGTGGCCTCCTCAATGCCCATCACCCACTTTCCCCTCTCCCCCACCCCCCATCAACCCTCAGTTTGTTCTGTGTATTTAAGAGTCCCTTATGGTTTGCCTCCCTCTCTCTCTGTAACCTTTTTTTTTCCTTCTTCCCCCCACCATGGTCTTCTGTTAAGTTTTTCAAAGTCCACATATGAGTGAAAACATATGATATCTTTCTCTGCCTGACTTATTTCACTTAGCATAATACCCTCCCAGTTCCATCCACGTTGCTACAAATGGCCAGATTTCATTCTTTTTCATTGCCAAGTAGTATTCCGTCACATATATAAACCACATCTTCTTTATCCATTCATCAGTTGAAGGACATTTAGGCTCTTCATAATTTGGCTATTGTTGAAAGTGCTGGTATAAACATTGGGGTACAAGTGCCTCTATGCATCAGTACTCCTGTATCCCTTGGATAAATTCCTAGCAGTGCTATTGCTGGGTCATAAGATAGGTCTATTTTTAATTTTTTGAGGAACCTCCACACTGTTTTCCAGAGTGGCTGCACCAGTTTGCATTCCCACCAACAGTGCAAGGGGGTTCCCGTTTTTCCACATCCTCTCCAGCATCTATAGTCTCCTGATTTGTTCATTTTGGCCACTCTGACTGGTGTGAGGTGATATCTGAGTGTGGTTTTGATTTGTATTTCCCTGATGAGGAGTGACGTTGAATATCTTTTCATGTGCCTGTTGGCCATCTGGATGTCTTCTTTAGAGAAGTGTCTATTCATGTCTTCTGCCCATTTCTTCACTGGATTGTTTGTTTTTCGGGTGTGGAGTTTGGTGAGCTCTTTATAGATTTTGGATACTAGCCCTTTGTCTGATATGTCATTTGCAAATATCTTTTCCCATTCCATTGGTTGCCTTTTAGTTTTGTTGATTGTTTCGTTTGCAGTGCAGAATTTCAGCACATCTGACCACTTGAACATGCTGACTTTGGTGCCTCATTCATTTTTTGCACTTATGTCTATGCACCCCTGGCTGGAGTTGGTTGCTTGGAATTTCCTGATGGGCAAATATTCTCTTTGAGTCTCCCAGTAGTTTTGTATAGGTCTTTGGCTTACACAGAGTTAGTTATAGTTCTTAAATTCTACTTAAAAAAATTTTTTTTAATGTTTACTTATTTTAGAGAGACAGAGTGAGACAGAATGCAAGTGGGGGAAGGGCAAGAGAGAGAGAGACACAGAAGCTGAAGCAGGCTCCAGGCCCTGAGTGGTCAGCACAGAGCCCACTGCGGGGCTTGAGCTTAGGAGCGGTGAGATCATGACCTGAGCTGAAGTCAGCTGCTAACTAATTGAGCCACCCAGGCTCCCCCTTAAATTCTGCTCCTAATGCCCTTTAAAGAGTCTGACTTTAAGGACTACTCTCAGCCAATTCTAGATGCTAGCACTGTCACAATTAACTAGTATAATTTGGTTTTAGAATCTGTTTCTGACTTCCTTCATTGTACATTCTTTAATCAAATACCAATATAGATGAGTTAACTTCTGTATATGGGCCCAATAAAAATGAAGCTGAAAATTTCCTAAATTTACTACCTAGTATCAGTCAGACACAGGTCACAGGAGGGGGGGTGGACAGAGAAAATATGAAAATATTGATGGTTACAAAAAAGAACTAAACATAATAAATAATTCAAAACTCTCTTGCTTATGGGCCAGAAGTAATATATTGACATAAATATTTTATCGAAATTAGATTAACCTAGCAAAAAACTCTATAGTGCCAGTGCCATCCACTGTTTTTTTGTTTGTTTGTTTGTTTGTTTGTTTGTTTGTATTTTGTGTGGACTTTAACACATGTTGATAGCCCATAGGAAGGGTTCATTGTTGGTGGCTAATGTTTCTTTCCATTTCCATATGATGGCTTCTTAGAGAAATGTTTCAGGAACACTCAAGTTGTCAATAAACAAAAGGGCCAGGCCTGTTCTTCTTATAGTCACTAACATACTGTAAGTTTGTAGAAATCGCATTTCTCAAATCTGATTTTAGTACAGTATGATAAAATATGCCTACCTATTCTAAGAAAGATACTGAGTGTTTGAAGGGTGAAATACTCTACAGCAAAAACTTTTAAAGACAAAGGGAAAAGTTATAAATCCTATATGTTACATTAGAAACTATGAAATAAACAGCAAGAGGTTAAAGACTAAAATATTTTTATTTCAACAAGCCACTTCAATACTATAAAACAAATCACTTGTCCTTCTATATCTTTCAAATGGAATTCTTTGAAAGTTTGATATTACACATCTTAGAATAAATCCCAGGCAATTCCTTTGGTATTCATTGACAAAACAATATACGTATTTTCAGAAACCCATTTGCAAATGTCTCTTTTGGTCTGTCTCTCCGTGCAAAAAAAAAAAAAAAAAAGCAGAGAGAAAAGATTTTTCCTTATTACTCAAAAAAGAAGAAAGAAAAATATGTAAGTAGACACTAAATTTAATACTTTAATGGAAATTAATATGACCTATTTGGCTAATCAGCAGTAAAGACAGTAATACATCGTCTTGGTTTGTTAGTACCTAAGAAGAAGTAATTTAACATGTAGCAAGATGACGAAGTGTAGATCTAGAATAAAAAAATATTTTACCAAAAAATTTCTTAGAAGTTGTTTATTAAATATTCCTGTGGTTTTATTTCAAATTGGACCTAACTTATAAAGTATGCAAATAGCAGAGATTGATAAAACAGTTAAATCTGCAAGTGTTTTCTCTCTTTAATTCGCATATTAAAAGTATATTGAAAGGTAGAGGATGAAGAGATCTTTTAGGAGAGAAGCAGGATATTGGGGAAGAAATAGGTAAAGAATAGGAGATCTACAACATTATTAGAAGTTGGTCTAAATCTGACTTGAAATGAAAACGAGAAGCAAATAATGTGAGATTAACATGCTAAACTAATAAAATGGTGCTCTTTCTCTACCAGTTTACAAAGGATGATAGAAGTTAGCATTCATGTCAAAATAAGGCAACTGAGATAATGAACAAACACAAATATGTATGTGGTAGGCATATTACTAGTTCATCCAATGTATATTAAAACATTATTTGTTAGGTACTGTCCTAAAAACAGTGTAAACCATGGTTTTTGAAGCACCCTTTCAATCATACCTTTAATCACCTCCTCAGTGTTGTAATAGATGGATTGTGTGGGGTGCCTGCCTCACCCCTACCTTCTGCTCTGACAAGTGTTCCCACAGTAAGAGCTGCTACTCTGTGCTACTCTGGCCCCAACCATTTCTGATTGGACCAGGAGTAAATAAATGCCTCATTAAGTGGAGCCTTTTCAAAGAACTGTTGTTCCACTGACCCTGAAATCAAGGGGATAAGGAAGAGGTTGGGTTATTTAATCACAGAAACTGAACCTAGGATAGGGTAGGGGTAGCTAGGTCAGGGCACAGTATAGATGGAGCAGAAGAATCAGGCAGACCTGCTCAGAGGAACAGATTGAGGACAACATGTGACCCCAGAGGAAGATAAGTGGAAAGAGTAGTTGTTTTGGTTCATGACCGTGTTTTCATTTCTATTTCCAATCCCTGTGGTATCTGACTACCTTCACTGACCCTAAATTCCAAAATATGCTCTTTTACTTTCTATCCTTTCCCTTAAATCACTTTTACCCATTTATTTTCGTTGGTTTTGTTTAAGGAAATTTAATATGTTTTTGTTACTTGCATACAAGGAGTATTCAACCACGGCACTAGTTTTTATTTAAAATTCACATTTCCTTCAACATGTTGGGGCAAACAAGTCAGCCACTTGAAAAAAAAAAACAATCTTGGTTTTTAATTTAGACTATAAGCAAAATATGTAACATATTTAAATATGTTATACAGAGGGATAATAATTAAATTTTTAGCAAAATTTTGGAGACAGCATGAATTTCTAAGTTTAGAAGTATAATAAAGAGCTTCAAAATTAAAATTTAATAGATTTGACTGCATGGTTTAAGGGCTCTGCATGTAAAAGGCAAAATAAATCCTATTAGAAAGCAATATATTGATACATAGAAAGCATATATTGGTCATATACGTATACCATATATGTGAGTGTCATTATCGTTCTTATATAAATATCTCAGAAAATCTGTAAGAAGAATATTAAAAACTTCATGAGTAAATGGACCAAAGTCCAAGTTCACAAAGATGATTAAACACAAATAATTGATATTAATGTGAAAACATCCAGTCTCTATCAAGTAAACAAATAAATATTAACACAAAAAAGAACACATTTTCTGCTACTAAATTGGAAATTTATTTTTAAATATTCACTATTGCCCAAGGCAGGATAAAAGTGGAAATTTCCTACATTTTGGGTAATGCTAACTAGTACAACTCTTTTGAAAATGAATTGGAGATACTGTCCAGAGCAAAGGAAAGAAATAATACATACAAACACACACACACACACACACACACACACTTGAGATATATAGTCCCAGAAGAGAATTACTGGGCCAAAGGATTTGTATTTAAACATAAACATCTGTGTAGCTATAGATATTACATAGATATTAATGTTTATCTACATTCATGGCTATATATCTATATATTAATATTATTATGTATTTTTATTTGTATATATATTAAGTATACTTATCACATTATTTGTACCATGAAACACTGAAGAAAACTTAATATCCAATTACTGGAGAATATTTAGGAAGTTTGATAAAGTTACCTTGTGGCTTTTAAAGTGAATGCTGTAAAATAATGAGAAGTCTCAAATTTGAAATGAGGTTACATTAAGAAAGCAAAATATGTAATTAGAAATGTGATGTGTCAAAACATTTCAAAAATCTCAGGAAGAAAATGCTGGATGCAATGAAGCCTCAATGATTGAATTAAGATAATTTAATTATAGTTTGTTTTGCCTTTTAATACAAGAATGTTTATAATGCATCTATATACCTGTATATTTAGTTTTTTTAAATCTCAATAACCATATGATTAAGACTGCACATTTGCAGCACATTCATCTTTACACTTTAATGTTATTTTGTTGATTTCTGAGGCCAGAATTTAATACAATTATTTATAGAAATGGATAATTAGAAAGAACTTACAGTCCAAACACTGAGGGAATAGTTAAATAAATTACAGTAATTCTATTTGGAAAAATAGTATTCAAACTTTACTCCTACAGACAACATAGTAGCCTTGGAAAGTAACTGAGAAATTCACTAAACCTATGTTCCTTGTAATTATAAATATCTTTAAATATCTGCCTGTGGTGGGGACAAAATACTCTTACTAATAATATTCAGATACTAAGATTATGGACATTTTAAGATCAAGCTTTTCACAGAGCACCTGGGTGGCTCAGTTCATTAAATGTCTGACTTCGGCTCAGATCATGATCTCACAGTTCTTGAGTTCGAGCCCCTCACTGGGCTCTGTGCTGACAGCTCAGAGCCTGGAGCCTGCTTTGGATTCTGTGTCTCCCTCTCTCTCGGCCCATTCTCCCACTCGTGCTCGCTCTGTCTCTTTTTCCCTCAAAGTGAATAAACATGAAAAAAAAATTAAAAAAAAATCAAGCTTTTATAAACTTGTCATATTTTGTATTTATAAAAAAGTTAATACTGTTAACATAATCAAGTAAGGAGGTTTTAAGCCTCCTTGGTAGACTGTATAAGCAAATGGAAAGCAATATGTCATTTCCTGTAAATGCCTCTAATTAAGAACAACAGCCAACCACAAACAGCCAGCTAGGCTTTCCTAAGTAATACAACTGATTATGCTGTAGCAAATCAAATAATTTCCTTGCTCTGCTTCAGGGTCTTTCCTGTAAAAACCTTGCTCCTAGCTTCTATCCAAGGAGACTTCTATTTCCCTATTTAGCACTGCTTGGTCAGAACTGATATTTGCTTAAGCTAAAAAAAAAAAAAACTAATATGCTTCATTTTATCTTTTTTTTCCAGTTTCTGTTTTAATACATTAAACAAAGATGAGCTTTTTAACTGAAGGAAAGTAGATGTCATTCTGTGCATCAAGATAAGGCTTCTGAGGCAAACCAGAAGGTCTTCAAGCACACTGTATATATTCTAGTAATGGGAACTTTTGCCAGTGTTTGAAAAGGAAAAGCAGGCATTCGTTGAAAACCCGCTAGCATGTGATTTAAACCTACAATGAAAAAGGTCAGTTTTAAATACACTACCATTAATCCAGCTGCTTACACTGTAAATCTGTATTGAAACAGTGTCTGTTACATCCCTATGAAAGGGTTTTTTTTTAAGTTGCTAATTACATGCCCATCAGAATAATAGATGAATAATTATCCTTATTGTGCTTAGTGACATTGAAACTTTTTTTATTCTGTGATTGGACCTGCATAATTATAGATAATTGTTGGTACTGTATTGCCTGTTCAAATATAGTTCTGCAAAAATTACTTTATTTTAATTAAACATGTTTAATGTTTTACAGGTTTGGTTTGCTATCATAACCAAACAAACTCTATTTAAATGTCATAATAGAATATATCTCCTGAACTCTTATTAATCAGTTTTGAGCAAATCAGTTCTTTAACTCTAAATGAACTGCCCTCGGGGTGCCTGGGTGGCTCAGTCCATTGAGGGTCTGACTCTTGATTTTAGCTCAGGTCATGATCCCAGGGTCATGGGATTGATCCGTTCATCATGCTCTATGTTTAGCTTAAAATTCTCTCTCTCTCTCCCTCTGCCCCTTTCCTGTCCCCCCCCCCCCCGCCCCGTCTCAAATAATAATAAAAGTAAATAAATAAACAAACCGACCTTCTTCCACTTAAAAATCAATTAGATGAAATATAAAATTAGATGACTAGTATATTTTCTTTTGTAGGACCCAATTCTAAAAGCAAAGGTAGAATTTTTTCTAATATTATTGACAATACGGTTTTTAGCTTTAAGAGATGGTAGTGCTGGGTTAATAAAGCACTTCTCAAAGATTTAATGAAATAAAGTATTGTAGAAACCATTTACAATAAGTATGACACACTATTTTGGAACAAAGTCAAGGAATATTAACAAAGAGAAATATAGAACTCCTTTATCAAAGATGTCACTTTCTCAGAAAACTTATTACAGTAGGAATCAGCCATATAACCTGAGTAGGCAGCCTGCACAGAACTCAGTCCTCTTTGCACTTCAGGCTTTGTACAAATACCACACCAGAAGTCACAAAGGACACTTTTCTTTGACCTTGTCTCCTCTTTTGATAACACATAGTTTATTTCAAGTTGACTTGTTCTTTCAGGCTGAGAAACACCCCCGAGAGGTGGGTCCAATGCTTCTTTAGTGCATGGTCCACTTGTCTAAGATTCATAGGCACATTTTATGATGTTGTCATTGGCCATCACTCCGTCTTCCCTTTCCTTCTTGTGACTTTGTGGTAGGAGTTCAGTCTTGGAGCCAATTAAGGGGTCTTTGCTGGGTTACTTGTCATTGACCTCTGCTGCTTGCCTTCTCCTGAGCAACTTTGACTCAGATGCACAAACTCAAGTGAAAAAACACAGTATGGAATTTCAAATATTCCATTTACATCCAAGGTAACCCATCCCAAGGCTCCTAAGGGTCTTTGGCATTGTAGAATGATGGCACCCTGGGGACACTGGGTCTGTAGTTCATGAGCAATAAAACATCCCAGACAGAGAGATAGGGAGAAAAGTGAGGAGCTGTGTTTAATGGAAAGAGAAGCAGACAAGGGATTGAGCATAGACAGGCAAACTGTTAGGAACCATTAATAAAAACGTGTTTTCAAATTTGAACTTGTTTTCTTCTGGACCAAGACAACTTTCATTCATTTGTTTTGCTTGCTTGTTTGCTTATGTTTTTGTTATTGTTTTTATGTTTGCATGTTTTGTTTGGTGTAAAAAGTACTAACATTTTCTCATTATCCAGGCTCAGAGTTGTCTTGGGATCCCCTTTTTCTTTCCCTCACCCATTCTCTTGCACATCAGCTCATTCCATACTCTATACAAATCTTTAACTGTTCTTTTCTCTTTCAAACTACATTTCTGCTTCTACTTCTAATGTTAGGTCATTCTTTTCATTTGCTTTGCTTTTAAACACACATCCACTTGCTTTTTTTTTTTCTTCCATGCATTAAGGTCTAACTCAAATGCCACTTTTATTGAGGAATCTTTTCTGATGACCCACATCTGAAATGTATCACTCTTAAGCTCTTTCTTATCCTCTCTTTTTTGTCTGGATATTCTGTTTTGCCTTAGTTGTTTATACTCTTGTTATTTTATCCTACTAATGTGAAAGCTCTTTGAGCGAGATACCCATCCTAGGCATGATATACATCACAACAAGTAACTTCACTTTCATTTCCACACACTATAAGATGAGAAGAACATAAGATTTCCTTTTAATATTTTAAACTAAGCATGTAACATAGATGCTAACAAGGGAGTCTTCATGTAACTTTATATAGGTCTTCCAAGAAGACAAAGATAATTTTTATGTGTAGCAGCTTAATATTTACATAGTGGATTAATTGTGAGATACAATATTTATCAGAGATGACAATGAAAATAGGCAACCTTCTTTCCATGTAATGAATATGATGCTCAAGTAGAAGAGTAGTCCCTAAAAATATTTTAACCTTTCATAATCAAATATGCTCATTATAAACACAGACTGTTTTAAAAATGCAAATTTAAATAATGCAACTAAACACTAATTTTGGAGACAAATCTTCTAGATTTTAATTATAGAACCAAAAAATAGAAGAAGAAAATTACAAGAGATAAATGTTTTTTTTTTACCTTTTGATTAATGACCCTATATAATTTACTTTGGACTTACTGACAGTGTGAACGCAATGGGAATGGATTGGTCATGTTTTCTCCATCACATGAAAACAACAGCTTTATGCAATCAACTTTGTAGAATCCCATTTGCTGGGAGAAGGTAGTGTGTGATAGAAAAATGGCTCCTGTCCAAATTATGATTCATTAAAAAGAGGCAGGCAGAGAAAGGCAGAAAAAATATTAGAAACATTTCTAACTCCTAGAAATCAGAAATGAATGTTTAACATGTATGAAGAAAGAGGAGTGAAAATCAGACTGTGATCACAGGGAATTCTTCTATATGACTTAACAGCATAGACTAGTTTACATTATCAATTTCAGAAAATAAAATATTTGATAATGCTGGGGCTAATGGTCATTTTGTTCATATTATAGTGCTGACACTTTTCCTTAGTTTCATACATCCTCACATGCGCCATATATGAATAAAAATTATTTTGGCCCAAAGGAGATTTTTTCATACTCTTTGGCTTTGACTTTCAGAAACCTCCTGTGCCAGTTGATTCAATGCTTTGAAATACATAAACTTGTAGTGGAATCAAAAGTAATAACATTTTTATATAGGTTTAAAGAAAGTTCTATTGAAAGTGTGTCTTCAACTAAGATTTGCTAAGACTGTAACACCATTTATCACATAGGGAAAAATGAACTGTTGTTTTAAGTCGACTATTGTTTAGTTCTCGAGGTGATCCGCTGAACCCTGGGAGTCCCTGAGACAATTTTAGAAGGGATATGAAGTCAAAACCATTTTAATAATAATATTATATATTTTATCATTTTTACTGTGTTAACATTGCACTAATTATGCCAAATCCATGGTGAGTAAAACTGTGGGTGCCTTAGCATGAGTAAAGGCAGTGGCACCAAACTATACTAGTAATGACTGTGTTCTTCACTGCTGTGAACTTAAAAGAAAAAAAAAATTCACTTAGGAGCATAAGACATTGAAACTAATTTTACTAAAGCTCAACCCTAGGATACATATCTTATTAAAATTTTATGTGATAAAGTAAGAAGTATGTATAAAGTACTTCTAATTCAAACCAAAGTATGATGCTTTAGAGAGAAATTGTGGAATTGTTTGGTTTGAAGGCAAATTAGCCACTTTTTTTCATGGAGTACCATTTTCAGTGTTTGAAGAATAACTATGAGAGAAACCTTGATTATTTAGGCTTGGGGAAATTGCCAGATATTTGTTCAAAAGTAAAGGAACTGAGACTATCATGTCAAGGTAAACAATGAACAGTATTTGTTGGCAGTGATAAAATTTGAGCTTTCATGGGAAAAATGGAAATGTTGGAAAATACCTATCAGTAAGAGCTTTACAGCTTCCTGATACTGGGCAATTTTTTGTGATAGGATTGGTGGTGATATTAAAGGTGATATTTTGCTATATTGTGCGGTAAAGAGTTAACTCAGCAGTCTTACATTGTTCAGATTCTGCACATTCCAAAGAACGGATTGGCTCTTGATTAGTTCATGGTACATAACATCTGAGCCTTGTAATATCTTGCCTGATAAGAGTATTTTGTATGTGGAGTTCCTGTACCTTGCTGTATTTGGCCTCTGAGGAGCTGAAGATTGAGTGGCCAAAACCAGTCTTGAGAGCAGTATGTCTACATGACTAACCTCAAGCCGTGACTGGACTCAGAGCTCAGGTGAGCTACTCTGTCTGATTGGCAATACTTGAGTTATGTTGTCACTAATAGAATTAAAGAGGTCCCTGTGTGACTCTTTCTAGTGAATTGAAGCCTGAGGGTGCTCTTAGGAACCCTCAACACACTTATAATGAAAAATGTCAAATTTGGAAGAACTTCACAACTCCGTGAATGACCAGTTCATGATGTAATAAAATCTTTCTTCCACTTCTTCCTGGTCACTGGCTCCTTTCTGATTAGTGGGACCTGAATAGGGCTTGGTTGCATACTTGCTCTGGTTCTGTCCTCTTTTGTTGTTTCTTCCTCTTTCTCTGGCTGACACCAGCCATTCTTTGACAGCTTTTGTGAAGCAGGTATATAAATGCTTGTTCTCTTTTGGATGCTTGGTTGATTTTTGTTCAAAGAATGCTGGGGTATACATCGTCAACAACCTAGGCAACAACTCTTTCCTTTCCTTTTGTCTAGGGACATACTGTCTCTGCAGTGTATCTACCTGTATTTTTTACTTCATCTACTTTTGTCTAAAAGTACTTTTATCTACTTTTAGACAAAACATCCAACATGGATGCCTCTGTTCTCTCATTATGAGTGCAATCTCTTCAACCACAGTTCCTAACTTCAACTCCATCCCTTGACTGTATACTATTATATACTACACAGTATCTTTTTTTTTTTTTTTTTTTTTGGAGCTCTCTTTGCCTAGAAGTTAGGACTCTTGGAAGAGTTGATAGCTAGTTGAATCAAGCCTAACTAAGTTCTTTAGATACATGTGGCCCTGCATGTAAATGTGCCCTTGCCATGTGTCTTAATCAGCTCATGCTGCATGAAAAAAAATACTATTAATGGTGTGACTTCCACACCATTCCACAACTAGAATTTATTTCTTACAATTCTGGAGGCTGGGAAGTCCAAAATCAAGGTGCTAGCCAATTTAGTTCCCTGGTGAGGGCTCTCTTCATGGCTTATAGAAATCTACCTTCTTGCTGTGTCCTCAAATGGCAGAGGGGGAATCAGGGAAGAGGGCAAAGTGAGGAGAGAGAGGAGAAGAGAGCTCTGATCTTTTTCTCTTCACTAATCTCATCATGGAGGGTTACTCTTATGACCTCATCTAACCTTAATTATCACGCAAAGGCTCTACTTTCAAATATCATCAAGCTTCAACATAAGAATTTTGGGGAGATAGGAACATTGAGTCCATAACACTATGGCAGTGGTGAAAGTGTAAATAGCTTTGCCCCTTCTCAAGACAAGGAATAGGAAAGATCTCTTGTTTTTCCCTTCTGCAGCTATTCTCAGTCTCTCAGGTGGTTCTCTGGGAGCTCCCCTCACTTAGGGAAGTATTATTTCTAAGGAGGGGAAAAATAGCTTCTAAGCCTTAAACTCAGGATTGTTATTATTCTTACCCTTACTGTCCCCACTTGTCTTTATAGAGGCTAGCAAAAAGCAGTGGAGTTGACTAGTTTTGGCAAAGTATGGACCAAAATGTTTATAGATTCCTTTAAAATAGAAGATATTTTGAGAGGCGACTGGGTGGCTCAGTCGGTTAAGCGTCTCACATCGGCTCAGGTCATGTTGGCACAGTTCGTGGGTTCAGGCCCTGCATCTGGCTCTGTGTTGACAGCTCAGAGCCTGGAGCCTGCTTCAGATTCCGTGTCTCCCCCTCTCTCTGCCCTTCCTCGGCTCATACTCTCTCAGACATAAATAAAATGTTAAAAAAAATTAAAAAAAGATAGAAGATACTTTGAGCCTCTTTGTTCCTGCCTTTGGATCTCACCAGCCAATTCCTATAAAGTGTCAGTCAACATCCAGTTACATCTCTACAAATGTGAATGGATATTCCAAAGTCATACATGGCGCCCCTGGAGCGTGCAACTCTTGATCTCAGCGTTGTGAGTTCAAGCCACACGTTGAGTATAGAGATTTCTTAAAAATAAAATCTTTAAAAAAATTGCCTAGCACTACATATAATTCAATTCTTAAAAGTGTTGCCATGAATTGTGCCCTTTTAGGATGCTTTTCTGCCCCCTCCTTCCTTTTAAAAAAGGGAGGAATGACTCACCAAATTATTTTGTAATTAAAAAATTGTGAAATCATGTGGCACTTAGTTTCACAGATACTGTGTACCTGTTACCTCATTTTCTCTCCCAAGGATGCAAATTTTGTTTCTTGTTGTGTGAAAGCCAAACAGGGGAATTAAAAGTAGCAAATCTAGATAGAAAAAGGAAAATTTTCAGACTTACTTACCAGTTTTTACAAAAGCATCAAAAAGTATATCAGTTGCTAAAATATATTTTAAACTTAACCTTAAAGCACGCTTAGTCCTCAGATATCAAGTTAATCTCTGGAATGTTTATTTCATGTAACTCCAGACCTGAGAAGGATAAACAGAGGTCACCAGATCTGTCCTGGTTATTAAAGATGAATGATAATCATCTGAAAAAGTTTGGGTGGAGGTTTGTGCAGGGGACAGTGCAGTGTAGGAGATAGGAGGGCCTTTGATCATGATGGTGGCTACCAACTAGGATGGCTTCCCAAGTGAAAGGAAAGTTGATCCTGGAGGAAAAGTTTCATTGAGACTGGAACAGACTGGGGTGAGATGAGATGCATTCTGAGAATCTAGAAGATACATTTGGGGAAAAAGCTGTAGGTCAGGGTAGCTTTTTGGCAAGATTTCTATGATCTACCTCAAACTGAATACCAAGTAATCCACTTTTTATTAGTAAATAATAAAAAAGGGGCACCTGGTTGGCTCAGTTGGTTAAAGTGTCCGACTCTTGATTTGTGCTCAGGTCATGATCTCATGGTTGTGAGATGGAGCCCCACGTCAAGCTCTGCTCTGGGTATGGAGCCTGCTTGGGATTCTCCCTCCCCCACCCCCTCCCCCTCCCTCTCTCCTTCTCTCCCTATCTCCCTCTCTCCCTCCCCTCTCCTCCTCCCCCACTCACATGCATGCATGTGAGATCTTTCTCTCTAAAAAAAGTAAAAACAAGAACAAACAAAAAACCCAAATAATAAAAGAAAATAAAACAATAAAAATTAAAATTCCTTTCCAGCCACTAACAGTACACCAGAAAAAATGAAACCATTACACAAATTGAAGCGGGAATTTTTTTTTTTTTAAATTTTTTTTTTCAACGTTTATTTATTTTTTGGGACAGAGAGAGACAGAGCATGAACAGGCGAGGGGCAGAGAGAGAGGGAGACACAGAATCGGAAACAGGCTCCAGGCTCCGAGCCATCAGCCCAGAGCCTGACGCGGGGCTCGAACTCACGGACCGCGAGATCGTGACCTGGCTGAAGTCGGAGGCTTAACCGACTGCGCCACCCAGGCGCCCCTGAAGCGGGAATTTTTATATTCTCCATTTCAAGTTCTTTAGTTATGTTTACATATTGGTCATTTAAAGTATTTATAAAGTTCCTACAAACTGTTTTGGACTCAAGGGAATAAAATAAACTGAAATAGATACTGTCTTCTCCAGTTTACATTTGAAACCTCTTTATAGATTTGTTACATACAATGTTACTTATTCTTTATTAAAGGCACTACTTCTACCACACTGCCTGGGATACTACAGATAATATTCCCTTGCAGACTTTTTATTAAATTTTTATTCTTTTCTCTTTGGCTCTATCTTCACCTGGCAAGGTTTTCTGAGAAGTCCAAAGTGCTGGTCATGGAAAAGAAAAAAGCTATAGTCACAATCCATCAAGAACTTTGCTTTCCTTCTAGACATAGCAGATGACAATTTTCACATGTCAGAGGCAGGCACACAGGAATGCCATTTACCAATGGCATCAGCAAAATGGCAGCCAACCCCCAAACTGAGTAAGCATGTGTAATGTGGTTAAACAAAACCTATGTTTTTTATCTTCCCCTCCTACTGAAATAGCAGTTGAGTCACTGTACTGATCAATTATGATCTGAGATAAATGATACAGTTACCATTCAACTGAAAGCTTCCTTGAGAAGTTGGAAGCTTTATATATGTCTTCTTTAGCAGAGCCACTCTTACCGTAACTAAATATGCACTAAAAAAAAGAAAGAAAAATAATTTAACCCAATTTCAAAAGTACATCGTTTTAGCATTCTAAGCAAATAGGAAATGGTATCAAATCATGTGCTGTTTTGGCCATGTGGTAGGAGGTTCCCTTAATGCAAGTTATTGTTAGATAAACTTCGTGGATCGTAGATTAAACATGCCACAAAATACCAGTTTGAAGTAATAGAAGACTCTACTATAAGCAGTATATTTATATAATTACAGAAGACTGCTATTTCCAGGATAGTTGTGTTGCACCTGAGCTTCTCCATTACATTTTTGTTCTCCTGATTTTTTTTTTCCCTTTTACAGTCAGAACATTGTAGGGAATTTAGCTTCTAGGAAAATAGCTTCTTTTTAACAAATTAAATGCTGAATAGCCTTTCAGATTCAGAGTTAACATCTGTTACCCGTAATTAATTGTCATCATTGATGAAGACAAGCACACTATTAGCAGAAAGCAAGTCAGTCCAATACATTTCACGGAGAAGCTGTGTGAACAGTTTTCATTTTGCCATCTTTCCTAGTAGAAAATATTTCAAAGGACTCTGACTGTTGAGAGTTCATCCTCAGCAATGTGTGTGCTCTACCTGACCACCATAGATCGCTCACTCCCTTGTAGTAGCTAACTTTGAAGAGAACAGGGGACTACAGTGGTTTTACAGCTTCAAGGGAATTCTCTTCCTTTGCACCGATAAGTACACTTACTTGAGGTATGTCTTTTTCCACTAAGGATCATTTGAAAGTTCAGAGATAACAGAGTATTTTAAGTATCAGACATAAGTGTGGTAACTTTAATCCAGCTTTTCTTTAAAACTGACTTTCTACCTTAAAGCTGCATTCTTTTTTTTTTTTTTAACATCAACAAACATTACATTGTTAAAAAAAAAAAAAAAGCAATGAGAAAGATTGACAGTGAAAGGAACAGTGTGGGGTGGGAGAGCCAGGACTGTGGAAACAATTTTTTTTTCCTAACTAGTTTGTTTGTTTGCCACATTGATGATTTGTTTTTAAATAGTTAACAAGACTAGGAATGCTGCTTAAAAATTCTTATTGAATGATTCTGAAAGAACAGTTTTCACTGGGAAGGCGTAGCTTAAAGATGCAGGCAGGAATTTGCCAGTTAAAAATATGAAGGAGAAGGAGAGGACAAAGAGGAAAAAGAATACAAACAGCACAAGAATATTTCAAGATCTCATGAATTAATAGAAATCTTGTTAGGTCATTTTTTTTTCCAAGATGGGTAAAAATGATATTCAGCTATGGTATGGACTTCTTGCTGAATGTTGTTTTTTGTTTTTTCTTTTTTTCCCCCAGGAAACTGTGAAGGAGCCTAGCCAAACCTGGTGAAATTTAAGTTGGTTTGTTAAAATTGCAGAGGGACCAGAGAAAATCAACATGCATAATAAGAGAAAAACATTTAATTGTAGGATAGATGAGGGATTTTTTTTTTTTTTACTGAGATTAAAAGTGCAAAAGAAAAGGGTAACTGTGATAAACCATATCTGATGCCAAGAGCTGATGCCAAGATAGGATTAAACATGCAAACATGGTATTAGCTGAAGCAGCTGCTAGAGAATCTATGACAGGAGCCTGAGAAGGCCAGAAGAACTTAGGGACTACAATGGAGATCTGACCCTGAGGGAAGGAGAGGGAAGGAGGAAGATTGAGTGCAAACACTGCTGACTGCTGAGCCGTCTATGGAAGGTTTGGCAAGGTTGTCTGGTTGTCCTCAAGCCAGAGTCTGAGGTCAGAGGTTCATAGCTTGCCACCTGCCTTAGTCTCTTGTGCCACTATCAGTTGATTGTTCTGGGTCTCTTCCATGGTGGGTATTTTCTCTGTCAGCACAGAGCCTGATGCGGGGCTCCAACTCACAAACCATAAGATCATGACCTGAGCCGAAATCAAGACTCTGACACTTGAACCACCTGAGCTACCTGGGTGCCCCCATGGTGGGTATTTTCTGATGGGCATTAACATGTGTTGTAAAAATCTTCACATTTGATGCAGGTGCCCCTGGTTTTAAAGCATTTTTTAATGCATGTCCAGAAGATAAAAGTTGTTATTAATACCCCGCACATCTTAGCATTGGTATCTGAACCTTTGTCAGTTGTTGCTTTTTAAAATGACATCTGGCAATGACCTCTAATTGCCTTTTGGTTTGTTTGTTTCTAAGATGATCAGTTTAAATATCTCAGAAGGCTTTGTACATTACTAGGAACATACTATGTTCTAGCCCCTAGTATTTGCGTAGAGTTTGAAGAAGTTATTTCTTTTTGTAAAACATTATTTAGTGACTACATGTAGTTTTTTTAATTATTAAAAATCTGGACTAGTAACTGAATCCTCATCAGTGACCAGTTTAAGCCCTAGGGGCTGGGAGACCATTGCAAGAGGAGTTTTGGATGGGGAAGCAGTCTCTGTGCTCTTTAAGATTTGTCTTGTAAATTATAGGGAATACATAACATGTGATATCACTTTAATAGAAAGAAAAAGTACTCTAAAGAATCCTACCCTGCAGAAATCTTTCATTGCTTCAAGATCCTTTAGAATTATGGTGTCTCCACAGTGATTTATTACTAGATGTACTGAACCACGTAAGTCAATGTTATCTTGAAGTTCAAACACATCAGATAAAAGGAACCAGTAAATGACATCAAAGCAGTTGTAAAGAACAACTCAGGAGAATTAGAATTACAATATTTGATCTGGGTGTATACGTGACACTGTGCCTGCCCATTCTAATTATAATCACTGTGATATGCAAAAGTTGATTAATCATAAAGTGAAATTGCTGTCGCGGGAAAACTCTTACTCAGTGATTACATGATTCTAGCTATTCTAACATGACAGAGCATGCTTGCAGTTCTGAGGTTAAGGAACCCTTTGGCATTCAGATCTGAGAAGGAACAACTTTTTGTATATACAAAATTCTGAAAAAGCTACACTGTGGCTGCGTAATATGCTGAGTGGTTTTAAAATATTTCATCAAGAATCTTTGAAGGATTTAGTATTCTGCAAGAAAATAAAATGCTGTTTATCATTAAAAGGAAAGTTGGCAGAATAACACTCAAATATAAATGAATTGAGTTCTGATTTATCTGAACTGACTTTGAAAAAAGGATTTCGGAACTACAAGGACATTTCTTGTACATCTTTCAGAGCAAGATACTGAAGAAAACTTTTGTTTTGTTTTTCAAACCTACATTCTAGTGTCAGAGAAATTAGTGAAATTTTCTGACTGCATCCCTGTCATCTTTTTCATGGTCTTGGGACTGTCACCATTGGCCCTGAACAAAGTAGATGGCAAAAGAGACATCGATGAAGAAACTGTCTTCAGAGACCTTAATTTTTAGTATTCCTTACAATCATTTACAGAATCCTTACAATCAAACAAGTCCTCAAATAGCATATAATGTCTGATGTTATTTTTCTTCATCATCTTCTCAGTTAACGTACAAACACATTATCATGCAAATATCAGAGGTCATATAGGAGCATTAATGTCTTCAGCTTTTAAAAACATTAACTCCTTCTCTCCATAGGAAGTTGAGGTCCTTGGTGAACTTTAACAGGTTTGTTTCTTTTTAAAAGTATAAACATTAAAAAAAAATTTTTTTTAATGTTTATTTCTGAGACAGAGAAAGAGAGAGAGAGTGTGAGCGAGCATGAGTGGGGGAGGGGCAGAGAGCGAGGGAGACACAGAATCTGAAGCAGGCTCCAGGCTCCAAGCTGTCAGCACAGAGCCCTATGCTGGGCTCAAACTCACAGACCGCGAGATCATGACCTGAGCCAAAGTCGGACACCCAACTGGCTGAGCCACCCAGGTACCCCTTAAAAGTATAAACTTTTATTTGGAAGTGTTTTCAAAGTTAGAAAAGACTTGCATGAATAAGGCTAGCACAAAGAATACCTATATACCTCTTATCCAAGTTTGTCTAATTTTACCATTTGCTTTATATTGTATTCTTTGTTCTTCTTTCTCCATATATACATATACAACTTATATATATTTAATTTTATATTGTACCTATATATGTATGTATATATATTATGTATTATCACATTAATATATTATTAACATTAATTATATATTATATTATCATATTAATATATTAATAACATTAATTATATATTATATTACATTATATTAATATAATTATGATATTATGTATATATTATGTATTATATATACACACATATATATGTAATTTAATTATTTCTTTGCTCTCTATTATAGCAGGATGTTCCAAGCTTATGTTTATCTTGTACTTAGCCTGCCTCAGCCCTAAAAATAGCCTAAGATACCCTGGCTCCTTTTAGTGGAAAATGACGTTAGAGACCAAGATGTGAGTATGAGATATGCTCATTTCTACTGGAGTGTCATTGTTTCTTGTACTTTTCAGCAGACAGAACTAGGAAATACGTGGATGTATATAAACACATGGGCACAAAACATGCATCCATACATAGGCATATCCATATTGATTCTACCTATAAGTTCATTCTTGCTTTACCGTAGCTAGACCATTTGAAATACTTATGAATGAAAGTGTGACATCATCATGGAAGTTACTACTAGTTGCTTTGTCAGTATTTTCACAGTCATCTTTGGTTGGATGAATCTCATCCTTGAGTAGACTGTCATGTTTCTCTTTCATTTCTCAAGATCCTATTTTTGCCCTCTTTTCCACTTTCCTTTACTGTTTCATCTCTAAAAGTGATACCCTTCTTAATATATCTGGTTCTGTTTCAGAAGCAATACATCTTCAAGGCTGCCACTTCAGGTTCTATACACTTTCAAGTTCCTTTTCTGTGGTCAGTTCTATGAACCACCATTCTGACATACGTTGAGTATGTTACCACTTATTGTTGAGCATTTTCTTTCTGGGAATGGTTTTGTCTGTGCTTTTATCTCAGTCTTTTGCTCTCCTCTAGTCTTACTCATGGAGTATTGTTAGTCTTCCTTCCTCCACTCTCTGCACCCACAGGATTGCAGCATAGAGCTGGTAGTGAGCATGCCATTGGATTTTTTTTTATTTTTTATTTTCTCTGCTTGCAGGTAATTGTAAAGTTGCATTTCTCTGTCTTATAATAATGCTTAAAGTATTGGCTCTGAGTGGTTTATTTGCTCTCCCTCTTGAGTTTATGGAGTGCTAAACCATTAAAATAGTTATATGTCTTCTGAAAAACCTCAAAAATAATACGGTCATCAAATAAAATGTTTTCTCAGAAACGACCATTTTGGTTTAAATATTTAGTCATTATAGGGAAATGTGAGCTAGATGCTAATACTTTCAGTTAATTTGGGAGAAGTGACCAGGAGGTCAGCATGTGAAAGAGACCAGGTGGGAGAGATGGGTAGTGTGGCCAGATGGCTAGGGGCAGAGGAGTGGGTATGGATACAGGAGAGTAGAAATGTAATGGACTAGAAAAGCACTAGGAGCAAGGTTTTTGATCATCTCCCAAGCCAGAGGTTTTAGAAAATCAGCAGCATTTATCATAATAGAGCTTCTGGGGAAATAGTATCCTCAAACAAAAGCTTGGGAGGGAATATTCTGTGAATAGTTTCCAGAAAATGGAAAATAGGTGAATAGTGGTACATTCGGATTGGAAAGGATGAGTAGGGCAGCATTGGGATGCAGTTATGATATGGAGGATGGCCAAAATTGGCTGGGATGGGTGGTGTTGCAGGATGAACTCTTCCTAAATTTTAAACAGACATCACATACAAAGTGGCTTTAATGCAGGCACACTTTAAGTCTCCAGCTTGAGTCAGAGGTTTAGAGAATGGTCTAGACAAAGGGCCCTAAGAGAAACAAGGGTCTCGTCTGTAGGTGCTAAGGTAGACACAGGTGGGGGTCCTTGATTGAGTATGCAGAGAAGGAAAAAATCTTTTTTCCTTCTATCTTTCTAGATTCTCTGCTGGGTTTCTGTAATAAAAAACAGGTTAACAAGTGAAAAAAAAACGAATTTATTAATATGTATGTAATATGTACGTCTTATATATACATGGGAGAAATTCAGGCATGAGTAACTCAAAGGGATGTTTAGAACTTAGGCACATACATCTTAGGTTAAGGACAGGGAGGCAAAATATGGGAAGGTAACCAGTAAAAGTATAGGGATCAAGGGTAAGGTTTGTAAGGCAGATTTGAATGGTGTCTTCTGTGATTAAGAGTCATCCTTCTCTTCCTGATACATAGAGAGAAACTCCTTTACAAATGGAGATTTGCTTTAAAAATGTAAATTTTCCTTACAAAGGGACACTCTGTTCTGTCCTCAGAGCTTCTCCTGTGTCTGCTGTTATTCAAAATAATCAGCAAAAAATTATCTTCCTGCCAAAGAGGCATATTTTGGGATGGCATATTCTGGTCTCCTACAAGTCAAAGTCCTGGTGTGGGTGGAGTTGGAGATCTACATGCAATCTGCTAGGAGCTTTAGTCTGATTTTCCCAGAGGCTCACAGGTAATAAATGCCAGTCCACTCCTTCTAGCTTCTAGTGCTGCAAATGAGGTAGATATCTAATGTCAGTGTCGCCACTCTCTCCTTTGCATGGGTTATAATGTGATACCTAGATATGTCTTCTTCATTTGCAATCCTGTGACATCTTTGCATCTGTGAACTTAGCATTTTCTTCAGTTTAGGGGTCTGGTCATTTGTTACAATACAGTTAATGCCTCTTCTCCATCCTTTTTATCCTTTACCAGCTCTCGTTATTCATTGTCAAATTCTTTCTTCCTCGTTATTCTTTTCTTTCTATCCTTTGCCTCCACTCTGAGATATTTTTCTATTTTACCTTTTAGGCCATTAATGCAGATTTCAACACTGTCCACTTCAGTTTTCCCCTGAATTGTTCAACTATGAACAACGGTTCAACGGTTATGTTAAACCGTGTTAGTGTGCTGTATTTCAGTTTTCTTAAGGTCTGCTGTTATTACATTAAGTGTGGATTTTCTGGTTTTCCTTACATGTGTTCTGTGTGTTCTGACATTCTCAGGTGCTAAGAGAGTGACTAGTTCTCTATTTTCAGCTTTTTAGGGCTCCAGTGTAATAGTTGGAGAGTATGGTTGGAGTGTGCCACTGGTAGATTTCCAGTGGGCTTCTTCTCCCCTGAGGCCTGGCCTCACATGTAGAGTTGGGCATGCTACCAGTTGGCAGCTGCAACAGCTCGAGGAAGTCGTGGAAGACATGGCCCATTTTCTGGTTCCTCTAGGAATTTTGGGGCTCCAGGGACCAGTCAGATGTACACAGGGTCAATGTCAGAAGGCAATGTTTCCCCACCCTGAAGAGGATATATGCTACTCACTGGCTAGTGCACTGGGGGCTCCTGAACAATGCCTCCACATGCTGACCCCGCCCACCATAAAGGACTGCACCAGTCATCTGTAATGAGATTCTGGTAACATACAGGATACCCAGTGTAATCTGAATTTCAGTTAAGATATATATATGTGTGTGTGTATATATACACACACACATATGTATATACACACACATATATATATACATATATATACACATATATGTATGTATGTATATATATGTATGTGTGTATATATATACATATGTGTGTGTATGTATGTATATATATATATGTACATATATATATATGTACATATATATATATCTCCTAAATATTGCATGAAGCACACATACATTTAGATAGTATTCATTGTTTACTGGAAATTCAAATTAAAAACATTTTAATGTTTGTTTATTTGTTGAGAGAGAGAGAGCATACAAATGGGGAGGGGCAGAGAGAGAGGGAGTTACAGAATCCAAAGCAGCACAGAGCCCAATGCAGAGCTCTAACCCACCAACTATTAGATCATGACCTGTGCTGAAGTTGGGTGCTTAACCGACTGAGACACTCAGGTGCCCCTAAAATTCAAACTTAACTTATTTTTCTTTGCTGGATCTGACCACTTGACCATAGAGGTCAAGGACATCTTGCACACAGCGGTCTGTAAGGTCATGCAGAAGGTTGATGCAGAAAGGAAGGGCAGATGGTTTGATCTTGAGAGATGGAAGAAAGCAGTTCAGTTCCTGTCATGTCTCCAAATCTTTTTTTTTTTTTTTTGCAAACTTCTACTTCCCTTTTCACTTTGCCCATTACATATGTTTTCCAAAATAAACAAGACCTTTTGAGCTGACCTGGAAAGTAACAACAATTATAATAAAACCTTTCCCCATTAGAATCATGTGCCTGTGGGTACAAATATTTTACACATTTTGTTTTCTTTTCCACATCAATGATTTTATTTTTATTATAGTAGGTTATAAAGCAAAATATAGCTATAAGCTATTTTTAAGAAACACATTTAAAATGAATAATTAAAGAAAACAATTAAAAGGATACTGGAGAAAGGGAAACAAAATATTAAAAAGGTTAAAAGAAAAAAGTAACAGTGGAAAATCAGTATCAAACTATTGAGAATTTAAGTTTAAAGTCACCGAACAGGGTAAACAAATGCATATTGTAATAATTTGTATCTCACAAACATAATAGCTAAAAACCACAAAGAAATGCAGACATTGGAAATATTACAATGGAAGACTTCCGTATTCTCAGAATTAGGCAAATTGAATGACCACAAGAATAGCAAAATAAAGACATTAGGAAGAGGAAATTGATTAAAAAAATAGTTTAACATCTGATGAAGGGGTCGTGGAGTAAGGAATGTTATAGGTTACTGGCAGAAAATAAAGCATTATAAGAATTTGGAAAAACAATTGGGCAGCCTCTATTAAATTGAACTTTCAGGGGCGCCTAGGTGGCTCAGTCACTTAAGCGTCTGACGCTTGATCTCAGCTCAGGTCTTGATCTCCGGGTAATGAGTTCAAGCTCTGCACTGGACCCCATGCTGGATGTGGACCCTACTTTAAAAAAAAATGAGGGGGACCTGGGTGGCTCAGTTGGTTGAGCATCTGACTCTTGGTTTCTGCTGAGATCATGATCTTACAGTTTGTGAGTTCGAACCCCACATTGGGCTCTGCGCTGACAGCGTAGAGCCTCTGCGTCTCTCTCTCTCTGTCTCAAGGATAAATAAATAAACAAACAAAAATGAACTTTCAAAGATCTTTTGACCCATCAAGCTCATTCATGGAAATCTTTCTATGGAGGTACCTGAATGACTCAGTCGGTTAAGCATCCGACTCTTGCTTTTGGATCAAGTCATGATGATCTCATGGTTATCAGCTGTCTCTCTCTCAAATAAATAAACTGAAAAAGGAAAAAAAAACTTATATAAAGGAGAAGGCATTGGTATTTGAGTTTCAGGGGAATAGGAATGTTCACTACAGTACTATTGGCAATGACAAAAAAAAAAAAAGGAAATGAAATGGATGCCTCTCTATAAGAAAATGGGTGATTTCTTGCTCTCAGCAAGGAATACATGTCAGATGAAACAGGGAGTTAGAGGAGTTGCCAGCTAAGAGAGGAATTCAAGATGCAGAAAATGTGTATGATTTGATATTTTAACTTATATATGACTTAATGTATACTTTCTTATAAAGTTGAATGAATAAATGAAGAAACATGGGTGGAATAAGTATATACGAACAGTTTCACTTTACATTGACTGGTAACAGTGACTATTGGAGAAAGAACGCAAAGATTTCACTGACTTTCACACTGAGTTGTAAACAAAGAACACCTATGTAAGTATCATACTGTGATCCATGCAAAGGAGAGAGGAAAATGAGAGGGGAAAGCCATGCAGAAAAGAGAAAAAACAAAAATGCTGCCCCTAAATAAAAACATGTATGGCATGATCGCACATATGAGTTTATTTAAAAATATTTATTGCCTTATGTGTAAATAAATTGACTAATAAAAATCATTGGATCTCTGCCCATTATATGCACATTATAGGAAAAAAAAAATCAGTTCCTGGTTTTGGTCTCAGAAGTTATCTTTTATCTCCTACTCTTTTTTTATTCTGGCTCCAGTTATGTTATTATAAAAATTGGCATCCTCAGTTATCTTGGGTTAGAAGTTGGCATCTCCTTACTGGCTGGGGTTCTCACACTTGTGCTTTCTAGCTGGTTGGTTACCCTCCTCTCCCTTCCCACCTTCTTAAGCTTTTCCTATATAGATCTGTGTCAGGTGTTGTGGAAGTTGGAAGAAGTGTATCGCTCAGTCCCACTTTTGAGAGAGCTCAAAGTACAGCTGGAGAGACAAGTCGTGTGCACTTAAACTACTGCAACTTTAGAATAAACCAATGCAAACACTGGCATAAGCCAGGACATAGTTAAGAAACAAAGGCAGTTTATTTTTTTTTTAATGAAAAAAAAATTAATGTTCATTTATTTTTGAGAGAGAGAGAGAGAGACAGAGAGAGACAGAGCATGGGCGGGGGAAGGGCATAGAGCGAGGGAGACACAGAATCTGAAGCAGGCTCCAGTCAGGCTATGAGCTGTCAGCACAGCAGAGCCTGACTCCAGGCTCAAGCTCGCAAACCACAAGATCATGACCAGAGCTGAAGTCAGACGCTTAACTTATGGAGCCAACCAGGCACCCCTTGTGGCTCATTATTTAAACTGCATGTGTTTCTTAGGGCACCTGGGTGGCTCCTGGGTTAAGTATTGGATTGAGTCATGATCAGGTCATGATCTTGTGGTTTGTGAGTTTGAGCCCGGAGTCAGTCTCTGTGCTGACACCTCAGAGCCTGGAACCTGCTTCAAATTCTTTGTCTCCCTGTGTCTCTGCCTCTGCCCCTGCCCTTGACCCTCTGTGCCTCTCTTTCAAAAATAAAACATTAAAAAAAACATAATGGGCCATGTACTGGAGTTGATAAGAGGGAGAATTTACCATGGGTTGGAGTAATCAGAGAATTCAGTGAGGCTATTAGCACAAGGACTTGGCTCTTGATACCTGTGGTTACACAGGCTGTTTTGCTGCTAAAACATTCTACATAGGCACGTCTTCTTAAAAAGAAACCAAACACGTCCTAGGAAGGAAGGGACACCACAAAGAAAACCTAGCAGCCCATCATTTGATCAAAGAATCAGAGCATTAAGTTTTCATGAGAATGCCTATCTCCCAAAGGATAACTCTATGGTAAACAATCCTATATCCAATTCCTTAGTGCATGAGGTGGGAGAACAGGTCTATGCAATGCTAGAATTCCTTGAGCCAGAAATACTCGGGGCACCTGGGTGGCTCATTCAGTTAAGCTTCTGACTCTTGGTCTTGGCTCAGGTCATGATATCATGGTTTGTGGATTTAAGCCCTGTGCTCTGGACAGATAGGATGAAATCTGCTTGGGATTCTCTCTCTTCTCCTCTCTCTGCCCCTTCCATTCTCTCTCTCCCTCTCTCAAAAATAAACAAACATTAAAAAAGAAAAAGAAAATAGTGGACACTTTCTGGAAAATCTCTATATTCCAGGCAACACTGGAAGTATCTTCTTAACACCTCCAACACTTCTGTGAAGTTGGCACTGTTATTATCTGTTATTTAGGGTGGAGGAAATGGAGTCACAGGTAGGCTAGTACTTGCTTGGTGTCACATTGCTTGTGAAGGATAGAGCTGGAATTGGAACCTAGGTACAGACCCACGATGCTGACTGTCACTTTAACAGTGGACACGTTACAAGGCAGTGTGTGGTACAGTGACCATTAGCCTGGACCTGGAAACTGCTTCAGTATGATCATGTGCCTTTAATCATATTTGTAAAAATAAGGTTGTAGCTGCACAAACCACTTCCTACTGCATCAGGGAAACTCCTTTAGGACCAATGGTAATTAGTAAAAGGAATCTTTAAATGCCTTCACTAAGCAGCGTGGTGGGAATGTTGCAGGGTACACATGGCATATTTTAGTACTTGCTGTAGAATTTAGACAACTGTCAGCCCATGGGGAGCTCATATTTAAGCTAATTTAAAATAAATGAGTAATTAACATTTCATGAGCTAATGAATCAGACATTTGGCTAAATGGAAGACATATCATGTCTGTAGCTCAGCCCTCAATCTCAGCTACGAATCCTATAATTTAATTAAAAACAAGCCCTTTGGCCTTTGCTTGAAAAACACTATTGTGTTTTTTCCTCTGGAAATATCTAGATTCCCACCATCCACCCCCCTCCCCTTAATACATACTTGCTGTAATAACACATTTTGTTTTTGGATTTCTTTCAGTGAATGAAATATGTTTTAATGATATTCTCAAGATAATTTAAAATGCGATCTATATTAAACTCCTTGTTTGAAAGGGACGGGAAAGGAGAGTGGGTGGAGTCTAGACTAGGAAATTTCAGTTTTTCAGCTTCATTTTTTTTATTTAAATTTCTTTTTTAATGTTTATTCTTGAGAGAGAGTGCGAGTTGGGGAGGGTCAGAGAGAGAGGGAGACAGAGAATCCAAAGCAGGCTCCAGGCTCTGAGCTGTCAGCACAGAGCCCAACACAGGGCTTGAACTCATAAACTGCATCAACTTCATTTTTTTTAAATATTAATATATCCATTTGAGAGGGAGTGAGTGCCCACGGGGGAGACACAGAGAGAGGAGACAGAGAAACCCAAGTAGGCTCTGAACTGTCAACACAGAGCCCAGTGTGGGGCTCCACCTTGAGAACCAAAATCAAGAGTCAGAAGCTTAACCAAATGAGCCACCAACGCACCCCTCAACTTCATTTAAAAAAAAATGTTTATTTTTGAGAGAGACGGAGACAGAATGCGAGTCGATTTGGGGCAGAGAGAGAGGGAGACACAGAATCCAAAGCAGGCTCCAGGCTCCGAGCTGTCATCACAGAGCCTGACGCGGGGCTAGAACTCACGGACTGTGAGATCATGACCTGAGCTGAAGTTGGACACTCAACTGACTGAGCCACCCAGGCGACCCACAACTTCATGTTTTTAAGGTTGTTTTTCTGTAACTTTTACTGAGAGCTTTCTAGGCCTGTTGAGGAGCAAGAATCCTGTCCCCTCAAAGGTCCTTCTAAGTGGGCTAAGAATCATATCTAGCTGGAGAAAATCAAATTTAATAGACGTACCCACAGGGAATCCACACAGACATGGAAATTCTGAAGACAGGCAAAATGAGGTATATGTGCCATTCTGAAATAAGGAGCAGTGGGGAGGGGTCTGGTAATTCAGAGGAAAGGAATGTACTTCACAGGGTGATAAGAGCATATGTTTGGTAATTAGATATTTGCCTTGTCACATAGATGGGTCACTCAGATAAAATTTGGGAAGGGCTCCTAATTTAGATTCTTCTTGGTAGTTAAGGGAGTGGCAAAAGTTTCTCTTAAGCCTCTGTGGTCTCAAGTGTCTTCGGTTCAAAATAATCCAGATGCTACAGTGGCTCATTCAAGGGGATGGGGGCAGGGGGGAGGGTTGTCCTGAAATTGTCAGGGCTTTATGCTGACTTCTTTACATGCAGTATCCAAATAGGACTCAGCAATATTAGATGGTAGTTATTATTGCCATCTTTAATGTAAATGGACCCACTCATGAATTCAACATTTACTGACTATTAGGTTCAGACATCGTGTTATACAGGAGCCATCCCTTGAAATCTAATCATCAGGAAGGCTAAATCCTCTGCCTTCCAGTCTCTGTTGCAAGGTAGGAGCCTGACTTCCGTGGGTGCCAATTAGCAAACACAGAAGGCCCAATGACCTTAACCAACCTCCCTACTCCCCTCATGTTTTCCAGTATTTTTCCACCAGCCCACCCTAGTTCAAGCTGAGTTTCATGGCTACTGTCAGTTAGCAACAGTGAATGGTTGGGGATGAAACCCAGAGTCTCCCGGTGTGTTTTTTACTATTAAAGTCAAGTCCTCAGCAAAGAGGAGAATAATAATTTATCAGCGTGTGTGGACAGTAAACGAGGACACGTCATGAACAGGCTGGCTGAGGAGGACCTGGAACAGAGTTGTGGTTAATAGAAAAGAGAAACTTGTAGGCCAATAACCCTGGGGTTTGTTGGTGCAGGTGTGCATATGTATATGAAGAGATGGAGAGAGTTATATCTAAGTTTTGCCGTGAGTTATCAAGGGACCAATCCTCTGGTGTTCTTGTAAATTCAATAAACTCTTAAGCTGTTTTTCCATTACTGTTGTGTGTTGGAGGATGTTTATTTCAGTGGCACACTACACAGGGACAGAATATCTCAAGGCTCCTGAGTGTTTGAAGGCTTCACTGGGAACTGAAAAATGGTTAGTGCTGTGTGACAGAAGCATAGTGAGGAGGAGAGTGGTATGAAACGAGGTTGGTGGAGTATAAAAGGTTGGATATGGAACAAGCCTGAAGCAGCATGAGTAGAATTAAAAGCCAGACCTGCCTAATATTGTCATGAATTCAAGGGTTTACTGTTGGGGAACATGAAATTGAATATCTTTGTGATCATTACTTTAAATCCTCTATCAGGCATATTACTTAAATCTGTTTCATGTTGGTTTCTTGCTGTGGTTTGGTCCTGCTCTTTTATTTGGGATATATTCCTCTGTCTCTTCATTTTGTCTGACTTTCTGTGGCTGTTTCTGTGTGTTAGGAAAGTCAGGTAAGTCTCTTGGTCTTCGAGATGATGGCTTTATGAAGAAGAGGTTCTGTATACCCTGCAGTGCAGTGTCCCCTATTCTTTGGGACCTGGGATTTGAGGGAGTGTCTCCTATGTGTGCTGCCCATGCCCTGCTCTTGAGTCTTGGCCTCTTTTTCCTTCAGTCCTGTTGTCTGTAGAGGCTCTCTGTGCTGCTTGGGGGCAGTGTTGGTCCCTGGCGGGGTGAGGTACATTTTAACAAGGTGTGAGCTGGTCTCCTTGTGAAACTAGACCTGCCCCCACCACTGTGGGAACCAAAGCCCCACTAAAGGTAATGGTTGGAGATGTGGTGCTGGTGAGGTTTGCACTGGTCTTCTGGGGGAAGGGCCCTGAGGCACCAGATCTGAGGGGAACATGACTAGAAAGGGCAGATCTGCCCCAAGCATGGGCTGGGGCTTGCTGTAAGCAAGTTAGATAGCCAGTGTCTACGCCTGGGTGGGTGTTAGTAGGTGGCCATGTGCTTATGCTGAGGGGTAGGGGAAGAAAATGGCACCTGCCAGCTCCTTTGTTCCTGGAGGCATCTCCCTATGATCCCTGCCTCTCCAGAACAAGCTCTGAAATGAATAAATCACTCTCCCTCTTCTGTGCCCCAGTCATTTTGCAAACGTCTTCCAAAATGGATCTCCACAGGCTGTTTGTCATGCTGTCTCTTTAAGGGCTTGAACTCTGCTTCCTAATGCACTCTGGGGTTTCTCAGAGCTGAGCTTGCTGATTTTTACATTTCCTGGCTTTAAGTCCCACTGGTTGTAAGAAATCAGGAAATTTGGCCCCTCTTGCTTTCAAAGCCAAATGTTGTGGGGATTCCTCTTCCCAAGCAAGTGACCTCCCCAGTGTGATAGTCTGTTTTTCACCCTTATCTGCACCACCAGCTCCCTCCCCACATGGAAGGCTATGGGCTCTTTCCCTCCTAAACCACATCTTTGCCCTTCCTGCCTTCTTTGATGTGGCCTCTTCTCTACCATTAGTTGTGGAGTTAGTTCTGCCAGTCGTAGGATCATTTTCTGGGTTCTTTGCCATGATGTGAGTGCTATCTGCTTACTTCCTCCCAGTGGAGTCCTCCTATTCCACTGGCTTCCCAGTCTCCTTCTGGTGCGTTAAATTGAACACAATTCAAGGCAATGTTAGAAACAAAGAACTTTTTATTACCTGCTACAAGTAAAGATGTACCTGCGGCCCAAGGGTGTGAGAGCACCTGCCTCCTGGGGTCCCAAACAGAACAGGTTCAGCTACTCGCCACTGACAAATCCAAAGGCAGAGAGAGGAGCAGTGGTGAAACAAGAAAGGAATTTATTTCAGTGAGGCTGACACTGGGAAGACAGTTGTCTCCAAAGTGCTGAAAATGCTTCTAGATTTATATAAGGAGAATGTGGGACCCAAGTCAGTGGGTACATGCAGTGGGACAGTAAAGGACAGGCAATCACTGTCTTGGGGCCAGTCATGTGAGGTCTTGCTGGTATCAGGGCAGTTATTATTGCCAGAGGAGGTAATACTGGTTTTCATCACAGGATATTTTGCTCACAGGGTCTTTTCCCTGAGTTAAAAGATAAACTGGAGGGGCGCTTGGGTGGCTCAGTGGGTTAAGTGTAGGACTCTTGATGTAGGCTTAGGTCATGATCTCATGGTTGTGAGTTCGAGCCCTGCATCTGGCTCTGCACTGGCAGCATGGAGCCTGCTTGGGCTTCTGTCTCTCACTCTCTCTCTCTGCCCCTCCCCCTCTGGAAAGCAGGCACGTGTGCATGTGCTCTCTCAAAACAAATACATTAAAACATTAAAAAAAATGATAAACTGTAAAGAACTTGATCAGTTAAAAAGTACAGAGTGAGGTCAAAATAGAGGTAAAGTCTTCTTTCCAGGAGACAGCTCCCAAAGCACTGTCTCCCTGTGGGTTTAGTACCAGAGGCTTTTATGCTGGGTATTAGTGGGCTGGGAGCTTGCTTATACGTTAAGAACTTATATATACTCTCTTAGGCATTTTGGTTCAAGTGTGCTTGCTCAACATTTCAACAGCTAATGCGTACACTGAATGTTCAAAAAATGGCAGAAAACCTCACCCGTAGGAGGAGATATTAGTATTACAATGAGCTAAAAACGACCTCAGGACAACTAAGTGGGACTTCTGCACAGGTCTTCAGCTCCATTCTGGCTCAGACTAGCTCATGTAAGGGGTTCTCAGGTGAAATACCTAGCTGGGCATCTCCTTGGCTAGAACTGCTGGTTCTGTAAAAAAAAAACATATTCCTTCCCTGCTTTTGTCCCTCCCTCTTCCTTCCTTCCTCTGATAGCCTTCAACCCTCTGATCTAACTTCCCTTAGCATCCAGGCTAACAAAATTGACACAAATACTTCAACTACAGAATATTAAATGAGAGGAAACCATTCTGCTCATCTAAGGCTGACTGTGTCTCTCAGTTCTCTCTCAGCATAACCCAAGAACTGTAGGAGTAGGCCATAGAGTTTAGTATGTAGAAAATATTAGCAGCTACCTAGTGAATTCTTTTTGAATAAATACAAGAGTGAAGTGAACAAAGATTAGTTGATTGACCTGTCTCCCTCTCATTATGTTTGTCACCTCAGAAAGGAAGAGTCCTGTTTTGTTCTCCACTGTGTTTCCAGTGACTCAGGTGGTGCCTGGTCTATAGAAGGCACTCGGGATTTGTACGAATGAGCGAGGAAGTGAGTAAACACTAATGACTCTGCTCGTCCCTCAAAATAATGTTTGATTTCTTTTTCCCTTGCAAATCAATTAACCTTATAAAGAAAATAAAAATATACATTAACTTAAAAAATAAATAATTCTCCCATATGAAAACTTGGAACCTAAAACAGAAATTGTAAAGAGTAAAGCATCCTGAAGGAGAACAGAAAGTCCTTCCAAAATATGTCTCTTTGGCATAGGGTTATTTTATAATAATCATTTATAAAAAACAGCAGACATGGAAAAAGCTCTGTAAACTGGATAGAATTACCCTTTTGAAAGAACATGTACATTTATAATGGAAATCCCCATTTCTAAGGGTGTCTCCTCTACAGCCCCAAGAAGAGGATGGTGAAATCTCTGTAAAGGCTTATCAGTGCTAAAGGCAACAGACTTAAATCTTCATAACAACCATACCCTTGTTTGCTGTGCTTTTCTTGATGACATTCCATAACTGGCTTCCCTCCTGCCCAGCATCTTTTGTTTTTAGCTGGAGATGGTATTTAAGGTGATGGCTTGGCCATTTTTGTAGTTACTTGGTTTTTCTGGATATCTCTTCTGTATCCAGGAGGTATACATATTGTTAAAATTCTCTCTTTCTCATGTGCTCCTGTCTTTTATTACAGGGGCCTATCCCATAACCAAGAAGGGTAGAGGGAAAATTATTTTTCTTCCCTAATACTGCCTTTCCCCCAGAGATAGTTTCCCCATCCCAGCAGCCTCCAAGAACACACACACCCATGCCTAGTACAACACACACTTGACTAATGAGTTCCTGGCACCTTTCTCATGCCCTGAAGTTAAAGGAGCCTGGATTCTGAGCCTGTGTGACTTCTTCTAAAAGTAGCCCTTTTCTCAATGGACTTGATGGTAATGGTGTTCTTAGAACTGGTCCTGGACACCCAAGGAACCCCGATTCTTTTGTGCAGGCCAACACTTGCTTCAATAAAACTTAGTGTGTATATTCAGGTAGACATAGGATAAAGTAAAAAATAATATTTCTTAGGAAATATTCCTCTACTAAATAAAAAATTCATGTTCATGAGAACAAAACATTTATTTCTGAGACAAAAGGGATGTCAACAACTGTGTTGCTTCAGCTCTCTCTTTTAGTCACGCTAATTAAAATTAATCTCCCCAACAAATGATAATGATAATAAAAAAAAAACTTGTAAAAATTTTTTTGAAGTGTCTCACCCCTATTTGAAAGGTGAGATACCTTGAAAGTGATTTGTTAGTCTTTATTAATGTGTTAAACACTGTGCTAGATTCTATAGGTACAAAATATATAGGTCGCTCAAGTCCTTAGACTCTACAGGACAAGTTGCTGTTATGTAGTGACTAACTTGGGACATTTCTCCGGGTTATGCTTCTGACTGCCTTTCCAAAACTGTTTGTTTTCTTCAGTTGCTGCCCCTTTCCTGAAAGCTAATTTCTCCTTGGTCAGGAGTCAAGAAAGGCTTCATATTTAGGATGAACTTTCAGTGGAGGTGCACTGGTGGATATTGTCAGGCAAACAGAGAAGGAAGGGCAAAGCAGATATAGGTAGGAGAAATCCCTGTAAACACACAGAGGGGTCAAATAGTCTGATTTATTTGGGGAATTTTAAACAGGTCATGGTGACTGGAGCAGCATATTCAAGGAGTGATATTACAAGGATAAAAGTGTGGAGAAGGAAGTAGAGGTTACATTATTACAAAGCTGTGTAGACTTTATTTCATAAGAGATTAAGTCAGGAGACTCAATCTTAGTGAGTTTAGCCATGTATTTCAGCAAGGAAAAGAAAACCAAAACTAAGTAGAATAATGTCTTTGTCATCTTATATCACTTTTGATGACAGAACTTTAAATCCCCTTCTACAGTCCTGCCCTAATACCAGATAGCTTCTCACTATTTTCCAATAGGAAAGTGTTCCTGAAACTTCCATAAATTTTTAGTTGACTTACAAAATAATCACTAAGTGATTAGTGCGATAGGGAACTCACTATTTTCCAAAAATACTCCATTCACTCTTAGCCAGCTATGGTTGTCTGCTTATTTTTTATTTGTTTGAAGTGGAATTATAGTTTGTGAAATTTTACCTAGTACTTCCTAGTTTTCTCTCAAGTAAAGTAAAACAAACATTCTCCTTCCACATGACAACTTCTTGTAAAATACGTTTTTCCTTCAAAACATGCTGTGGAAAAAAAAATTCTACATCAGTCTAGAGATTGGTCTGGGGACTGCTGCAATTCTATTTCATAAAGCAGGTGTCATAATAAAACCCTGCATGTACAATAATGAAAATAACAACTACTCTTTTGTTAGTGATGAGCAGGTGCCAAATGCTGAGTTTTAATCTTTACAATAACCCTGTAGAGTTGATATTATACTCATATAGGTTAGGAATCTAAGGTGAGTAAAATGTTCTTATGTGTGTAACTGGTAAGTGATGGATCAAAGATCCATCCAGTTCTATGTTCTATACGTAGATCCAGTTCTATGCATCTTAAAAAAAAAGATCAGATTAGGATTTTTAGATTAAAAGTCAGAACCATGTATTACATAAAACACAAAGTCTCTTACATTAGTACCACATCCTGTGTTCAACATTTTGTAGGTTAATTAAACTTAATATCCTCATTTTAAAGAAGTTTTAGCAGCACATTATACACACTGAATTGGGAATACTGTGAGTTCCTGGGCCATTCTTATTTTACCATTTTGATCTCAGACCCAAACTAATATATTCCAGACATTTTAGTTAGATACATATTTCTTCATGGATAGTATTAAACTCCTACATTGCTTTAACTTCCTCAGGGAAAATATCAAAGTTTGTTATAATAATTACTTGAATATGGTGAGACAAGTGTTGAAGATTTCTTCTACAGTATTTAAAACTCTAATTAAAACAGCACAATGGCTACACAAAATTAAAACTATTGATTAGAAGTGAATAAAGCAAAATAGCATTTGGGAAGGTCTTATGTATTCTGGGGTTTGTTCTTTAATAAAACTTTGCAGTTACGTTTTTTTTTACTGTAATTTTATTTGTCAACAGTTGCTTATTTTAGAGCTCGTATATATAATTATTATCATTAATGACTTAGTGATTATTTTGTAAGTCAACTAAAAATTTATGGAAGTTTCAGGAACACTTTCCTATGAATCATAATACATTTAAGTTGAATTGTTTAAGAAAGTATTTTAATTTTTGGATATCCGTTCATTATTATGGTATCAGAGGGTCTTTGAAAGATGATCTTAGTAAAATGGTGAGAATTCTATTCTTAAAAAATGTCTAAAATCCAAAGCTTTGAAATAAGATAGATGGGACCACTAACTAGATGTGTGATCTCAGGTCCTAACCTCCCTGCTCTCCTGTATCCTCATTATAAAATAGTAATGATAATATGCTGTTCACAGAGATAACAAGCCAATGATACAGGGACATATGTAGAAAGTGTAGAGCAGCTAATATTATCTGTGATTATGAGGTGATCATATCAGTTAAACTGGGATATTTTTGAGAATAAAGGAAGTGCTAACACAATTTAAATTATAAAATTTTTGAAATATTAATTCATAGACAAATTAATTCATAGGTCCAGGTGGACCCATTCAAAAACAGCTTTCAAAATTAAATTGCTTCCAAAATATAAAACATATATGTATGCATACACACACACACACACACACACACACACACACACACACAAACATTAAAGCAACATTTAAAAAATTTGTATAAACAAAAAGGTATTCTTGGTGCATAGTCATATACTTTAATCAGTTCTTTAGCTTTATAGGTCTCTAACACTATGTCACTTATATTTTTCTGAAGAAAACATTTTTTCTGAAAGAAAAAAATTATTTCTGAAGAAAACATTTTTCTGAAGAAAACGTTTTCTGAAGAAAACGTGATTTTTGTAATTGCTGAAGTCTTCTTCAAAGTCACATTTTTATGTTGAATACATTTAAGTTGTTTATAATTTTAATTAACTTTTTTGATATTCTTAACTTTTGAGAATGCATTCATTGGTGATACTAAGATTCCCAGTAAGTGCACAGCAAATTCTGCTAAATGGAGCAAAGACTCAAGTCTAATTGTCATATAAATATATATAGTTGTTATATAAATTAATATGTGTGTGTGTGTGTGTGTGTGTGTGTGCGCATATATATTGTTTTTCTTTTTTTTGAGAGAGAGCACACATGCACATAGTGGAGAGGCAGAGGAAGGGAGAAAGAGAATCCCAGGTAGACTCCAGTCTAGTGCAGAGCCCAATGCAGGGCTCAATCCCACAACCTTGAGATCATGACCTGAGCCAAAATCCAGTTGGACGCCTAACCAACTGAGCCACCCAGATGCCCCTAATTGTTATATTGAAATGTATAGGTATTTCAACGTAGTTTTTCATAGTTTACTATTTTCATAGTTACTCTCTTTTGCCTCTATTCATTTTTTTCTTTTGTAATATTTCAACAAAACAAAACTTGTCAAATAAATTATCTAATCTATAATTTTTTGAATGCCAAAATTAGATGTTCCTAAGTCATAGTCAAGTTAATTTTATTCATTTTCACTGCAGAATGTAAGTTTATTTGATTTAAAATAGGTTGCTCCAAGAGTCAAAATATTGCAGTGGAAAATTAGAGAATTTCAAAATTATACCTTACATGCAATTTGAGCTAGTTCCTCCCTCATATTATAACAATAGATTTCAACGTTCCTCTGTTTAGAAGCTTTTTAAAATTCAGTAACTGCAATTAACTAAAACTTCAAACACTGAAGATTTTTGGTGCTCTAGTCATGAGTACTTTCACTAAATATTTTAAAGTAACTTTCAGTTAAAGTACCGAACACTCTTTTCAGAAAACTTCCCATAATAGTGTAAGATAGTTTTGTTAATTTGCAAATTAGTTCCTCAAATGCTCAAACTTTCCCATATTCTAAGATTCTGTGGATGACAGGAAGCAAAGAGAGAAAGTGTGTACCTCTCTGCTCCAGATTTTTTTATTCAACATCTGCTTTGTCCAAAAAAACTTGCCCTTTCATTACTTTAAAGGTGGATATATATCTTTACACCTTCAGATTCTTTTCTCACTGATGAGAATAAGACAAATTGCGTGCACATGATTATAATTATGCACACCATAACAAATCCTAATTAATTTTCTGCATTACAAACTGCTTAAAACATTGTTTAACCATGTTTGATTGACCAAAATATTTATTTTTAGTATCATAAGAAAATTGATTCATCTTTCATGTTGAACTTTTGTTCTTGTTTTTGTGTGTGGTTTTTTTTTTTTTTTTTGAGGAAGAAGAAGAGAGGGACAGAGCGTGAGTGGGGGAGTGGCAGAGAGAGAGGGAGATACAGAATCTGAAGCAGGCTCCAGGCTCTGAGCTGTCAGCACAGAGCCTGATGTGGGGCTCAAACTCACAGACTGTGAGATCATGACCTGAGCTGAAGTCAGACACTTAACCACTTGAGCCACCCAGGTGCCCCTCATGTTGAACTTTTAAACTGAAGTGTAGCATCCATAATAATTGCAGATGTTTGACCTTCAAGAGAATGAACTTAACACAAAATCTTTCTTTAATTCATAAGTTGGATAAAAATAATATTTTCATCAATTTTCTGTCATGTATCTAATGACAGTGATACAAAACTGGCAAAATTTGTGAAATTGTTTTTTGCTAATAGAGCCTACATAGAAAAAAAAAAGTCACTTTTTGCATATCCACCGAATAACTTGAAATGAGCAACATTAATTTGGAAGAGCGGTCATTTGGTATAAGTGAAAATCCTACTTCACAGACTGGTATGTAAACACACCTTCTGTAGCCACATGTGTTCAGTTGTTAACTTTGAGCATAGTCCTCTGAAAATATCCACTAACTCTTGAAGTAGGTGTTGATGCTCCTTAGCAGATGAATGTTTTCTGACTTTTATGTGGTATTTAATGCTGCTACAATCCCTATAGGACTCTATAGTGGAAAGTAAATGTCTAGAAACATCATGTGCACATGACACGATCATCAATTTTCATGAGAAATGGAATTTAGTACCTAATTTTTACTATGTATTTTTTGAAGCAATCCCTTACTGCGGAAAGGGTTTGTTGCAAAATAAATAGCGTCTCCAAACAATACAATTAATGGTTATCGATTATGCACACAATCCCATATAGTAGTAAGAACATTTAGGCCGTTCTTACTGAGCTCCACTGCAAAACTACTTTGCCTCTACTTTCCACACATATTTGATGTGTACCTAATCTCCCACTTCCCATGGTTCCTCCTGATCTTGCCCCTTGGTGGCCTATCGGCTTTGTGCACTTCACAGGCCATGGCACAGCCCATGGCATCACTGGCTGGTGAACCAAGGAGCTAACAGACATACCAGAGATGAATGCCTCTCCCACTGCTATTGAGACGGAAGGAGCCTACAACTCTTACGTCCCAGTGCACTCAATTTTATCGGTGATTTCTCTGCATGCACCATTTGGAAGTGGTATATAAGTCACATTGCGTCCGACAGGGTCAGGGAAAGAGGGACATTGTTTGTATTTCAAACTTAACCGTACATGAAAATAAAAGTTCTATCTCAAACACGACTAGCTGACCTCACCCCAAATCCATCCTGGCTTATTGTAAAGCAATTAACAGTAATACTTATTTAAACAATGCAAAAATCCAGGACAAAAATTTGACTGCACCAAATGCCAGAACAGCAAGAACAAACTAGGAGTGTCTTGGGCAAACCGGAATGTACGATCAGCTGAGTTGTTGTTTTCCTCATTGTGTTAGTGTAATCACTAGATGACTAGAATTGGCCAGGATTGTTTCTCAAAAGAGAAAAAAGAGAGATGTGAGCTTGCGTCTTAGTGAAAGATTGCCTAAAACCCAAAGTCTGAGGGAAAGTTAGCTAAGGAGAAGGCCAGACAGATGGGTTTAGGGATTCTGTTGAGCAAAATCTGTTGCCTCACATTGGAAGCCAGTTTCTTTTAGGTTGTGTCAGGCTGGAGGGCTAGAGAAAATACAAAACATTATAAAACCAACTGTTAACTAATCCAGGAAAGGGGTGAGTCTTAGGGTGACTGGACCTTTTGATGCAGTCTTTTCCTCATTAAACTAGAGCTCAGATGCTTCAGTAGATGCCTCTTACATTACAGAAAGCTGTCTGGTTAAGGAGCTAGACCCTCCATATTCCAGGTTTAGTCTACCCAGCCAACCTTCTTTCCTTTTCCACATGAGGTGCACTCCACTTAGCAGATTCTCTTCCCTAGCTTGTATGCTGTATTTCCTCTTTCTCTATCCAAATTCTATCTGCATAGGTTTTTGTTTGATAAGATAAATATTCACAGTTTTTTCAAACAAAGATGTTGGATTTTTTGAAGTGCTTTTTATTCATTTATTGAAATGTTTGTATAGTTTTTATAATTTTCATTTGTGAATATGGTAAAGTTCCATGATTGACTTTTTTTTTCCAGTAGGCTTCATGCCCATTGTGAGGCTTGAACTCATAACTGTGAGATCACGATCTGAGCTGAGATTAAGTTGGGCACCTAACCAACTGAGCCTCTCCGGTGCCCCCAGTGATTGATTGATTTAAAAAAATTTTGATGTTTATTTACTTTTGATAGACAGATACAGAGTGCGTGCAGGGTAGAGGCAGAGAAAGAGAGAGACACAGAATCCAAAGCAGGCTCCAGGCTCTGAGCTGTCAGCACAGAGCCTGACACGGGGCTCAAACTCATGAACCGTGAGATCATGACCTGAGCCAAAGTCGGACGCTTAACCGACTGAGCCACCCAGGCGACCCCCCTACCCAGTGATTGATTTATACATGGTAAACCAAATTTGACGTTTCAGGAATAAATTTCATTGAGTCACGATGGATTATTCATATTATATATTTTTGGATTTAATTTGTTAAACTTTTGTTTAATATTATTGCATTTATCCTTATCAGGGATGTCGGTCTGTTATTTTATTTACCTGTATTGGAAGTACGTTAGTATCCAACTGTCTTTCCACATATCAGGTTTTGTGTTCAGGGTAACAGTTGAAGAGGTTAGGAAGTTTTAGAAGTATTCTCTTTGCTTCTATTTTCTGGAAAAGTTTTCGTAGAATTGAAATCGAACGAATAGAATCGTTCTATTTCTTAAATGTTTACTAGAGTTCACTAGTGAAGCCATCTAGGCCTTGAGTTTTCTTTGTGGAAAGGTTTGTAACTATAAATGCAATGACTTTAGTAGACGTAGGAGCCTTAGGGTATCAGTATCTTCATGAGTGGGTTTTGTTAATTTGTATCTTCCAAGGAATTTGTCCATTTGTCACATTTATTGACAAAAGTCATTCATAAGAGTTCCTTATATTTTAACCTTTATATAATTTATAGTGATGTCTATCTCTCAGTTCTAATACTGGTAATTTGTGTCTTATATCTTTATCTAATTAGTCTGATAGAAGCTTATCAGTTGTACTGATCTTATCAAAACCCTAGTTTTTTTAAATTTTAATTATTTTTTCTGTTTTCTCTTTCATTAATTTATATTCCTTATGCATTAAGGTCTTCATTATTTTCTTTCTTCCACTTTGAATTTTATTTGCTCTTTTCTCTCAGATTTCTTCATTAGATGCTAAGGTCACTGAGACCTCCCCTTTTTCTAACATAAGCATTTGATACTTTAAATTCCCTCCTGTTTACTACTCTAATAATACCACTCAAATTTTGATATGTTTCAAAAGTTTTTTTTTAACTGCTGTTAGTCTCAAGACAGCATTACCAACCATTCATGTACTGCAACTTTGTTCTTATAACTGTGTGTGTGTGTGTGTTCTTCAAGTGGTCAAGAAGACCTGGGGCTGATACCATATTAAGATTGGACAGAGTGTTTTGCCTATAATTTGGCGTAAGCTTCAAGGAGGGAGATGTTAAAGTCTTTTTTAAGATCTCTTATGGTAGAAATGATAGGTGGGGCTAACCTCCAACTATAGATTTTGTATCTTATTTGAAGAGGGTTAATCAGATATGTCTCTAACTCTTTTTTTTTTATGTTTATTTATTTCTGAGACAGAGACAGAGCATGAGCGGGGGAGGGGTAGAGAGAGAGGGAGACACAGAATCTGCAGCAGGCTCCAGGCTCTGAACTGTCAGCACAGAGCCGGACACGGGGCTCGAACCCACGAACTGAGATCATGACCTGAGCCGAAGTCGGTAACTCAACTGACTGAGCCACCCAGGCGCCCCGTCTCTAACTCTTAATAGCAGCGTTAATAGCCAGGAGGCACAACTGTGAAGAGAGAGTTATCATAACAAAGTTTTGTATGCATTAAATTCTACTTGTGCTAATATGTGAAATTTATTTCTTCAAAAGGTTACATATATATTTTACTGGGACTAATTTTATGAAATTCAGTTTTTCTCAAGGGAGAGGAAAAGTCATATGAGATACAGGAGAGACTTGAAGATATAAAGAGGATAATTTTTTCTAAAGAGGATAATTTGATCAAAGTTGTCCACCAATAAAATGTCCAGTTCAGATTATTGCAACATGTGGGTTATAACTGTGTTTGATTTATTTTATTTACTTTTATTTATTCTGTAGGGAAAACCTTTCATTAAATTTTTACACACACAGAATTTGACTTACTGAGTAGTAAACTGTAATCATAAAACATAAAAATAAACATTATAATGAAATTTTACAAATAAAACTGCAGTGAGTTACTGAAAAGTGAGAGTGTGTACATTATCTCATTTAATACTCAGGATAGCCCTGTGACCTAGCTATTACTATTCCCATCCTGCACATAAAGAAACCAGGCTCAGAGTGATTAAATACTCTGAGTCACACAAAGAGTTGGAACATTTGTCTGTGATGCCACTACTTTCCACTTTTCATATATACTATTTCACAGAAAGAATTTAGCTGCATTTTATTTGATGACATTTAATAAGCTACTGACATACTGTAGGCCAAGCATATTGATTTCTGTAGATACAAGTTAGAACAAAACATGCCCTCAGCGGGCTCATAGAGGTGAAAGGACTCTAATCTCAGACAAATGAGACATCCAGTAATGACTAATAAATATTACCATCAGATCCTATCTGTATTCCTAAACCAGGAATCAAAACTTAAAATATCCAAGGCTTTTTTTACCAACAGAATTGTCACACAGAATGAAAATGGGTGTTTTTAACTCCTAATGACCTCTATAAAATTAAGATACAAATGAATTTGTACCATCATTACATAAGGCTATAAACTCAAACTCACATTTATTTTTTCCTTGGAAAATTAATGTGATTAAATGTCAAGAAAAGGCTAGCCCTGTAAATTTACTATCTCTTTACAAAAAATGCCAGCCAGTGCATAACAAGCTTGAGGGGGAAAAAAAAAAGACAAAACTCTGTATAGGTATGTGAATGTGTTAGGGGAAATCAGGCATCACTTGTAGAAGGTATTAGTCACTCATCCACCTCTCTTGTCTTCTCTTGGCCCCACAACGAGATTTTGGACCGAAACTGAATCTGAAATCCTTTAGCTTTCTTTGGTTGGTCCAAAGTGTTCACGCCTGGGACTGCCCTTAGTTCTATGAATAACCATGCCAGGCAGTTCTGGAAAATTAACTTTCATGTCATCCCTGTCCTGGCCTTGGATATTGTAAGATCAGGTAGTGAAAGGACACGGTTCAGTGAAAACTTAAAATTAATTCATTAGATTCCTCGCTGAGCCACAAAGGTTGAAAAGCCTATGAGAGTAGCTCTGAGGTGGTTCCACAGATTCTGAATAAGGAGGGATCACCGTAGGTCATAGAAGTAAGTTTTCTCTCAGGACAACTTTTCATTCACTGGCTGGTCTGAAAATAATTAGCCTCAAGTGCTTTCTGCACAGGAGCCGTAAAAATGTTCATTCTGCGGTATGCTTACTGTATTCTTCATTAACTTTCAGGCATTTCAGCTCTTTTCATTATATGATCTTGAGATCGGTGTATTAAGTTGAAAAACGAGTTGAAAAAGACTTTCCTGATTGGAAGGAGGGTACTGAAATGACTAAAAATAAATTCTACTGTTCCAAAAATTTTAGCAATAGCTTTTTTAATGACTTGAGTCACTGTGGTATTGTAAGACAACTGACATCTGGGCTTCTTGTCATGGGACAAAAGGTAAAACTTTATTTACTGAAGACGGTACAAGCAGGTTTGTGAGCCAGGCAGCTGGTACATACGTTGCTGGTGGTGTTATGAGAACTGAATGAAAATGTAAATTGCAGGTATGCATGAATGCCACAAAATAGTTTGCATCGCTTAGGCATCTAGTTATTGTTTTCGTCGTTGTTTTGGTGAATAGTACACTCCTGCACAGAATTTCCGAAGCATGAAAATTTGTTTAAAAGACGATGCATAGGGGTCACATTTATTGGCGAGGCACTGGGAATGTAAACATTTCATAGTTTCTTCTCTCAAGGAATTAGGTTTATTAGGGCTAAAGATAAATAAAATTTTACAATACAGTGTAAACACTGTGTTGGCTCCAAAGAGTGTGATTCCTGGTGGAGACACCTGTGTTGGTAATAAGTGCTAGAAAGTAAAGAGATGAGGGAGAGGGGGAATATTCAGGAAGCAGAAGCAGTTAAGTAAAATAATAATAATAAAAAAAAAAAACCCAGAAGCTCAGTTGAAGAACCAAATGTAGTTCAGAATTTCAGAAGCAGAGGATAATAAGATGGTGAGGAGGCATTGGCTTTTTCAGATAAGAAAGGGCTTTGATACTGTTTACATTCAAGATTTTATCCTGAGGGCAGTGGGATTTCTCTGTAGAATTTTACACCAGAAGTGTAGTGATGGGCATGTTAGGTCACTGGCAGAGGTGTGGTGAATAGTTTGAAGAAGGCAAAGCCAGAGTGAGAAAAGCAATTAGGATGCAATAGCAATAGTACACCTGAGAGATGGTGAGGATGGGGAAGCCGGACAGAATCAAGAAATAAAGAGGAAAACAAGGAAAGATTTCATTGCCAACTAATACATTTGTGAGAGTTTGGTAGATGCTGAGAGTGTGGCAGAAACTGAATGTAATAAAATCTCTCAATACTAGAAGTTTCAGGCTTCTGTTCTGGACCATTAAAATTCCTTATAAAGCAGAGCCAGACAGAAATGATATTCAAGGAAAGAAATACATTAGAAGTTAAAGAACGGGAGATGAATTATTGAGATGATGTTTTAAAAGAAATCACCATAATTTTGTAGTTAAAAAAGAACTCTCAAGCAACCACGATGTCCTGCAATAGGTAAATTGATAAAGGAAGTGTAGTCCATCGTTTACTCACCAATAAAAGGGAGTGACCTGACAGGCTACAAAAAGATACAATGGAGACTTAAATGCATATTGCTGAGTGAAAGAAACCAGTTTGCAAAGCCCATATACTGCATGACTCCAACTATATGACATTCTGGAAAAGGTTAAAATGATAGAGACAGTAAGAAGATCAGTGGTTGTGAGGGGTTCAGAGGGAAAAGGAGAGAGATAAACAAATGGAACACAGTACATTTTGGGGACAGTGAAAATATTCTGTTAGATACTGTAATGATGGATATGTGGCATTATGCATTTGTAAACATCCATAGAACTGCACGACACAAAAAGTAAACCTTTGTACAAACTATGGACTTTTCAGTTGGTAATAATGTATCACTATTGGTTCCTCACTTATACCAAATATACCACACTAATGAAAGGTGTTAATGATAGGGGTGCCAGGGTGGCTCAGTCGGTTAACCACTCAACTTTTGGTTTTGGCTCAGGTCATGATCTCAAGGTTCGTGTGTTCGAGCCCTGTGTCTGGCTCTGTACTGACAGTGTAGTGCCTGCTTGGGATTCTTTCTCTCCTTCTCTCTCTGCTCCTCCCCTACTTGCTCTCTGTGTCTCTCTCACAATAAATAAACAAAACAATTCTTAAAAAAGATAATAATGGTAGGGGAAACTTTATGCAGGGGGACATGTGGGGGAATGTGGAACTCTGTTCTTCCTGTGCAATTTTCTGTAAATCAAAACTTCTCTAAAAACTGTAGTTTATTAGGAAACAACCCTCTCCTCCAAAGAAATCAAGTCAGAACAATATTCGCTTTTATTCAAGATAGGAAAGTCTTTGGTCACAGGCTCTTTGACACACAAACTATACTTAAACAGAAGATCTCCCAACTTTCCTTTTGCCTTTTTTTTTAACATGGATCAAAAACTCTTCTGAGCCTCATAGTTAAGTCCAATATTTCTCATCAGATCGAGAATAATATTCTACAGAAGAGTTCAGCTAATAAATTAGTATTTGTCCCTGCAGGATTTTAGTCCTGATTGATGAATTCTTTAGATTTTGCAAAACTGTATTTAGATCTTTCTTCTTCAGACCCTGAAGTTCTTTTGTCAAAATCCTGCAAATATTTGTTCTGCCTATCATACATAGTATGCACTTCTAGATATTACCATGGCATCCAGTACCATTTACCTCCCAAGACTGAGGAAACTAGCCCAGGGAGAAGGTGACATTTCCTTTATAAAGAGCCACTTCTACCTGGGTCTTATGTCAACTACCTTATTGACTGCCTCTCACTGTGGCCCTCCACAGATGATTTTCAAGATTCTCAGGTGATTTCTGTTTGTTTCAGTGATAGCCAAAATAAATGTTCTTACAGTTATAGACTAACATATATATGAGATACCTGGAAAATCATATATGCACATTTCTTCAAAGTTCGTCATGAACTAGTATCACAAGTATCTTGATATCATACACCCATATCTTAGCATTGGTGTTTTGAGTCAGGTTCCTAGTCAGTATCATTTCTTTTTAACTAAATATTTTTTCCCAAACATAGCTAGATTAAACACTTCATTTTCCAGGCATAATTCTAAATAATATAGTCATTCCTTATATGAACTGTAGTCTTAAATGGAGAAAATTCTGAGACTAATCAAAAGAACTTCAGATGGGGTCCTCTGGTGATTCTACATGAAAAATTCCAAACTGCTTTGAATAATGGGAGCACTATTAAAATGCACTTCATTTTCCTTTATTTGAAGGAAATGACACTCATTTGTATGTTACTGGGTTGGCTTGTTAAAATCATGCTCTTTTCTTTCTATTCCTATCATAATAAAAAGTTATAAAAATCAAGAACTCCTAGAGGGGAAAAGTGTTTTTCTCCAGCTAGTTTTTTTTCACGTGAGAAATGATGCTAGAAATAATAATAAAATGTTTAAAATAAAGCACAAATTTTAATGTTTAAAAACTTAAAGAGACATTGATGTTAACACACCTATACTATTCAGGTGTTTCCTAGTGCCTCCCCCTACTTTGGTTTATTTCTGAAGACCCAAATATACAAATTCCACCTAACCTCCATCAGTTTTTTCATTAATTTAAAAAATTATCAGTTATTTAGCAGTATAGGAAATTTCTCTCCAAAATTTTCACCAGTATTGGTGACAATTTTTGATCTGTTTTGGAAAAAAAATTCTTTTTAATGTCTTTATTTTGAGAGAGAGAGTGCAGGAAGGGCAGAGAAAGAGGGAGAGAGAGAATCCCAAGCAGGAGCCACGCTGTCAGCGTGGAGCCTGACACGGGGCTTGAACTTATGAGCCAACCGTGAGTTCATGACCTGAGCCAGGATCAAGAGTTGGATGCTTACTTGACTGAGCCATCCAGGTGCCCCCGTTTTGAAAATTTATATCTGAGGAAAGATGGCAGGGACACCTGGGTGGCTCAGAGGACAGTTCATCTATTCTTTCCCTTTAATTTGCCAATAAATAATGAATGCACATGAGAAAGATGTTTTACCAAATGACATGTACTTAACAGGAGCTTAGCTTTAAATGCCATTTCCACCTGTAGCTGGTAGGGAATGGACCTAAGTGTGGGCTAGATCTCCTGTTTTCCTCCCTTATGTCCCTGATGTGGTTGGTTGTTTCTTAGGTATGAATTTGCCTAAACTCTTTCTCAGTAGAGTTGACAGATACGGCAAATAAAAATACAGGTTGCACAGCTAAATTTGACTTGAAGTTTTAAAATTATCCCTATATCCCAAATATTGTACAGGACACACTTCTAACAATTATTTATCTGCACTTTGAATTTAACTGGGCATTCTGTATTTCTCTGGCAACCCTTCTCTTCAACACAGTCGAGTTGGAAGCGTTTGCCTGGTTCCATCACACTGAGAAAGGCCATTCATGTTATGGAATCTTATGTAACATGGGGAGGATCACATGCTGGCACAAGATTAGTTTCATTGGCCTTCGAGGAGCTATGGTCTCATCATGCAATGAGATGCTCATCATAAACATGAGTAAAGAATTACCACTATTTCTGAGTCATCATTTATAGGGTATTGCAACATGAAGTTTTTGTTCACCTATTTACTCAGTGTGTTTTGCTTGAGGTGTGTATACATGTGTGTGTATGTGTGATGTATCAGTGTACTAAAACTTGAACTCCAGAATATATGTTTTGCTTATGTGCACTCTTTATAGTCCATGGAAACCATAAAGGACAGTGACTTCTTCCCTAAGAAGTCTTGTTTTGCTATAACATGGCTGTCCTGTATAAAGGAAATCCTGCCACAGAGATTATTATTATTATTATTTTACATTTTATTTATTTTTGATAGAGATAGAGGACAAGTGGGGGAGGGGCATAGAGAGAGGGAGATACAGAATCCAAAGCAGGCTCCAGGCTCTGAGCTGTCAGCCCAGAGCCTGACGCGGAGCTCGAACTCACAAACTGCGAGATCATGACCTGAGCCGAAGTCAGACGCTTAACCAACTGAGCCACCCAGGCGCCCCCCTACCACAGAGATTATTAAAAGAATATTTATTGGCCTCAATTGATTAAAAATGGCATCAATACAGTGGGCACTTAGAAATTTATTATAATCCTGTAATTCACTTTAGTCTTTCTGTCAAGGTTCTTTAGTTTACCAGACATTCTCTAGAATTGAATCAGTAAACCAGAGGCATTTACTAAGGACACTTGGATCAGTGCCCATCTCACAGTTTAGCCGCCTCTTATTAGCCTCTGAGGGGCCTTCTCTTGTGCTTGTTCCTTCATAAATGAGTCGTCTTATCAAGTATGTGAAAAAGCACAGATCACACAAACTGACAGATATATCTTCTTCACAGTAAACTCTCACTCCACCCATACCCTCACTGTAGTTGGGTCAGCCTTTCTTCAGCAGATTCTTGTTTCACTTGGATAACATCACTGCAGAACTACCAGTGGTTCAAGTTAGTTTGTTTCAGTGTTTTCATTTCTGGAGAATCGTTTACCCCAGTTCTGATTCAGCATATTTTAAAAATGTTTGATTAAACAACCTTTGCATTTATAACTGGGTGGTAAGATCTTACTTTTAGTTTGGTTTGGTTTGGAAGATCTAGTTTCCCCGCTCCCTTTGTCCATGGGCGTCTCTGGAGCAGTCTGCAGGCCTACATCAGTATATGTCCTAACTTTTCTGCAGGACAGGCCACTATTTACCAATTCATCAGAACTCTTTTTTTTTTTTTTAGCTCTTTACTGAAGCCTAATATACACACACAAAAAAAGTATACAGTTGTAACTTTACCACTTTCTTCCCTCTCCCTCCCTCCCTCCCTCCCCCCCCCATATACACACACACACACTGAATGAATTTTCACAGAATATGCATTACCAGCACCTCACAGGTTCCCCACTCCCATGGATCCTTTCAAGTCGCTCTCCCCCACGAAAGATAACAACTGTTTTTACTTTTAGTAGCATGGATGAGTTTTGACTAAATTTGAATTTTATACAAATGAATTCACTCTCTTGTATCTAGCATCTTCTCAACATTTTATGTGTGAATGATTCCACATTGTTGCATGGGTTGTAGTTTTTATTCATTCTCATTGCTGTATAATGTTGCATTTCGTGAATACATCACAATTTATTTATACCTCTGACACTTGATCAGGCATTTGGATAATGATGCTATGAAAATTATTTTGCATGTGTTTTGATGAATATCCCACATTTCTTTTGGTGCATCCCGAAGACAAGAATTTTTGAACTCTGATTTAATTTTTAACTAACACATCTCCTTTATTAGGATTAACGCTGCTGAGGCTCTCTAAGCTTATAACATGGTTGAAATTTTAGAGCATTTAAACCTTAAAAATCCAGCTGTAATTTTAGAATTGTAAACAGAAAACCATGCAGGGTAATGGGACTGGCATAATGCTTGGGTCAATTGTGTTAGACTTTAGATGATCCAAGTCATCTAAACTATAAAAACAGTCATAACAACATCATTGCTATTTATTTCATAGATTTGTCATGGGGATTAAACAATCATTTTTGTTTGTGTATTTTTATAAGCAAAAACTTTAGCAGTAAATGTATAATATTAAGGTTCTGCAGCAATATATTTGGATATCTGAATACCTTAGAAAAAAATATATCTATAGATTTGAATATTCACCCTATGAACAAACATATTTACTCAAAAACCATTTATGGTCAATACTAGAAATCCACATGTATTCCTGGTATGTCAACAGGATATATAGAAAATACTGATATGTCAACAGGACATATACAGATACTTCTCTATAGCTAAGAGGTGAACTCAAGTCCAGGTTTGGTAATTTCCATTCAAATAGCCCATTTATCTTGCTTTGAGCCAGTGTTCTTCTGATATACCTGAACCATTTCTAAATATATAATTTACATAACTTACCTCTTAAAACAGCCTACCCAGCTCATCTCTCCAACACAGTTCAATAACTCATACATAGTACATGTCCTTGAACTTCTTCCCTATGCCACATTCCACCAACCCAGCACATCTTGTCCTCCACATCTAACACCTGTAATGTTTCTGTTTGCTTTAACTTACCTCTTTCTGTAACTTACCACAAACATTATTCAATCTAGATTTTCATTTATAGTTCTAACATAACCTTGATTTCTCAAGGACTTGCAGTAATTATTTCCACTTGTACCAGTTCATGCCTCAACCTCAGGCTCCCTTCGAGTTAACACCCACATGATTATGTCTAACAGTCCCATAGAGAATTCTTGTACGCACTCACTCTTCCAGGTGTTGTTTATTTCCTGGTATTCACTGTGGCTCTGTGGCAATACAGTGTTGGAGGTATCCTAAGTAGTTCTGTTCTATCAGATATTTTTCCCTTTTGTTTATTTCTTGGTTTGATATATGTCTACACTGCCTCACTATCAGACTCAAATAAGAGTCCAAAAGGGTCGGATTGAATGACCAATCCAAATAAGTAAATATAGATGCCATGCTATACTTAATTTATTTTTTGTCCACTCCAAGGGTTAAGTCTAGTCATCATTGCCTGGCTGCTTCTTCCCTGAGGAAAATCATTTCCCAGAGGGTCCTGAAAGCTTCATGCAAATTACCTTTTGAGTGAACTTAACCATTAGTTTTCATTCATATTCGGGATTGTCAGAATCTCATTTAGTTTCACAATTTACCTTACACACATACCCCATTTTAATCTTTGTATTATCCCAAATGCCATAGTTGATTTCACCAAACTCCTTGACAGGCTTAAGACTGTGCTACTTTCCAGTTTGGGCGCAGACAGATGGAATGAATATGGAAACATGAAGTGAAGCAATTAAAGACATTTTTTTCTTTTTCACAGAAGAGAAAAGACACTTACCTGAGTGAAAAGTTTCCAAAAGATGTAAAATCAAAATTACAAACATGAGTTAGCGAGAAGTGGGCTCTCTAACTTTACGGCCCTCCTTTGAGTATCTGTGGCTCTTTTAACATCTTTACTTCTTTCCTTTCCCAGATTAAGCCCCATTTTCCATTTCCCTCCTTTGTTTCCACACTCAGCTTTCTTGCCTTTCTCTTTCCCATCACACTTGCCTGTCAAATGCTGCTCTAGTTAAGTCCAGTTTCAGCTCTCATCGGCCCTTTAACTACTTGTCAGAGAACAACACAGAGATATGCTGACTGGTCTCGCCCTAAATTTATGGCCATGATTCTGAAATGGGGACTCTTACGCTGTCTGGCCATCCTACTGCATTTCTCTATTTAATGTTTCTCCCTCTGTCTATTTTGTCTTACTCTCCCCTTTCAAATCCCATCATCCCATCCACCTAGTTTCCCTTCCAGCTGACAGCCTTCATTTTTCTTTGACTGAGAACATAGCAGCAATCAGACAAGCCCTTTTTCATTTCTGCATCGGTCCCTCACCCCTGTGTGCATGTCTGTCCCCACAGACTCCATCTTCCTTTCACAGTGCATGAACATTCTACTCCTGTGTGAGGCCAAGCCTTCCACTTGTGCCATGGTACCCATCCCCTTTCTCTTAACTAAAGCTGTTGCTCCTGGAGTACTTCCTTTCCTCTACTGGGTCATCAGCCCCAAATCCTCCACAGGGTCAGCAGCAGCAGCAGGGACTGAGCTCACTGCGAGAGCCCTTGTCCCCTCAGACACTTGTCCATACATACAACAGAAACCCATCTGTCAGTGTCCCCAATAATTTTATCCTCGTCACAGTTGGGGGTCAGTTATCAGCCTTTATCTCCCTTAAGCTTTAAGATGTATTTGACATCATGGAACCATCTGGAAACTTCTTCACTTGGCTTCAGCCCCTGCCCCGTTTTGATTTAAGTCTGACCTACTGTCCACTTGTTCCTAATATCTTTTGTGGTATCACTCTTGTTCTCCAGACCTGTGCATGTTGTCGTGTCCTTATGCATTTGTATTCCCTCCTTAGATGATCTCATCCAGGTCTGAATCTGGCTGCTCGTATAGTTCAGTTCTCAGTATGCCCCAAATTCTGTCTCTAGCCCAAATTCTACCCAGAGCTTCAGGCTTGTGTCATGAGAGCCCCACTGGGCTCAAACTTCACATGTCACAACTGATCTCCTGGCCCTGTCCTTCAGCCTGTTTCTCCATGAGTGTTCCTTTTTTCAGCAAATTGTACCACTAGTAACCCTGATACTCATGACAGAATCTCACCTTTTTCCTTGCTTCCTCTTTTTGGTTGGTTGGTATCCCATACCAACACATCTTATATGTGCCACCTTCAAAATAGATCCCAAACCAGACCAAGTCTAACAAGTCCACTGCTACACGATTGCCCAAGGTGCTATTCTTTCTTGTCTGGATTTCTGCTATCACTGCTAACATCATCTCCCTGCTGCTTCTCCAAGACTTCATTTTATTCCCCACACATCAGCCTCTGAAATATAAAACATGATCTGTAACTTCTTTTCTCAAAATTATTCAGTGGCTTCTCATCACATGCATTATAAACTTTTGGGTCCTTGCCGTGTGCTACAATGCCCTGCAAAGTCTAGCCCCTGAGAGCACAATGGCTTCTTCTGCTGGCTTTCTGCCCTTTGCTTTCACACCTGCAGCAATACTGGTTTTCTTACTACTTCCTGAATAGGCTGAGCAAGTTCCTCTCCTAGGGCATGTACAGTTTGTATTCCCTGAGTCTAGAACACTTAAATTGCCCCCTCATTTTATTCAGGGTTTCGTCTAAAAGTCTCCTTCCCAGAAAAGAAAATAATTTCCTTACCAGGATATTTACAGTAGCTGCCCCCATTGGTCTTCATCCCCTTACTGTGGCTAGTTTTCATTCAAAAACACATATGTAGTCATGGGGTGTTGTTTTCCCTTTACTTCTTATCCATCTTAGCTACTAGATTACAAAATACAAGAGACAGAACTGTATCTTGTTTACCACTCTATCCCTAGCATATATAACAGTATCTGACATGTGGTAAGTGGTTAGTAAACATTTATTAAATACATGAATTAATGACCACATTTGGATGTGAGAAATAGTCATTCAATCTGGAAATGTTCATCGTCTTATCACAACCCCCATAAGCTAACACAATAAGTTCTATACATTCAAGGACAAGGGGTTCACATGAGTGTGGTCTATGACTTTTAGGATTTTTGAAAAATACTGAAAGGTTTTGAGCAATATTGCAATTTCTTGTGTTGTTAGAGTATAGGCCTTTATTTTGCTGCTTTATTATTATTTTATAAAAAGAACAAGTGTAACATATATTAAAAATTTTGAACAGTGATACTGAAGCAAACAACTGTGTACTGATTACTCAGTTTAAGAACTAGAACATTTGACTGATCTGTTCGACCAGGGAGAATCGTATGCCCTGCTCTGCCTACATCACCTTCTACACACATACACCTTGCAGGAAACCACTACCCTGAATGATTAATCATTTCCTTGATTACTTTACAGTTATACTGCACATTTATGTATCCTTAAAAACATAAAGCCTAGTTACTTGAAATAGCATTATAGCAATTAATATTCTTCTGTAATTTTCATTTTTCATGAAAATTTGTAGCAGGGGTAGACTCCTGGTGAGGATTTTTTAAAAATAATTTATACATTTATGTCCTTTTTTGTGATTCCCACATTTGAAGGACACTAGTTTTACCTCCTGTCTCCTGTGACATCAGTCAAAACCCAACCTTCGAAGCACTAGGCGTCAGCACATTCAAATGGAGAAATATGGTATTCGAGGCCTACTTCTCTGAATTCAGGCTTTCTAGTCACTTCTAGAGTCCAAAGTGTTTTATTTATTTATTTATTTTTTTGTTTTCCTTGTACTCCAGCATAATATATTTTAAATGTGTATTTGACATATTGTTTTAGGTATTCTCCATTGGCTTGTCCACCTGTTTGGGAGGTTAAACTATTCTATTTCTTTAATTGTGATACCAGTCTGAAACTGAACTATGTACATCTAGTCTTTATCAGCTTACACATTATGATAGATTGAAATGGGGGATTCATCTTAAACAATGAGATAATTAGAGATAATGTAAGAGTCTAAGAGTTTCGATGAGTTTGAAACCCAAATATTTTACTGTGGCAAAAACAAATGTGCCTCTCTCCCATATTAACAACAGTTAACACTCACCAGGTGATGCTATGTTCTAGGCACCTTTCTAACTACTTTATCTGAATCCATTTATTGAGCTCTCACAGAAACCTTATGATGGTATGAATTTTATTGTATTTTATAGATTATGGGGTACAGAGAGTTTGAATAACATGCCTAAATTCATATCGTGAGTAAGTAGAAGAGTTGGAGTCATTGAAATCAAGAGAGAAAATCAGCTAGAACTTGACTGTTGATAGAGATCATAAAAGGGGAAAGAGACAGTGGAGAAAAGGAGGGAGATCCTGAAAATACCAGCCCTTGGAAACTTCTAGGGTTCAAGAGTGATTACTGTCTTCTTACCCAGCTTTAATCTCTCGCAAGCGTCCAACCACATGTGCCCATTTTTGGTACCATAGCTGATTTCATTTAGTTTTGGCAGAATCAGCCAATCAGGAATCAGGAAAAATAACCAGGCTTCCTATCACAGATGTTGGGTCATTTGGAATCCTAGGGTATAAATACAGCCAAAGCTTTTTAGAGACTTGGGGCAACATGGATAAATGAAATACCATAAGCTAAAGCCAGCATAGGCTTGTCTCCAGGCATGGGCTGAGGATGTGATAAGTTCTGAGTTGACAGATTTAACGTGTGGAAAAAAGGGAAAGAATCAGTGGAGGTATGTGAACATAGATCTAAAGAGGAAAGAGGCACATACCAAAATAAGTGGGCATCAGAGGTCTTATCAAGGAAATTCACTAATATGTCAAAATCTTAGAAATGGTAGGACAGCAAGAGGTAGGATACAAGGATGGGATGCTACGGCAAGAAAGTAGGAATCTAACAATTGGATGACCAAGAAAAAAGCAAGTTTGACTTGACACTAAACTGGATAAATATTTCAGTAAAGCTTTTAATATTCTCTACTTCCCAAATAGATTTTATTCAGTGCATGGGGTAGAGGTTGAACATAAAAAGAGTGGTTTAGTGGCCACATCTGCTAGGTTTAAAAGGAGCAAGGGGTAAGGAGCCAGGTGGACCATTAGTCAGCTTAATATGTCATTACAACCAGTCTTTGCTCTGTGGCCTCTGTCACTTAAGTTAACAAATACATCATTAAAAGGGTCATCTTTCAGCTAGGAAATGACAGATTATTGCCTTCCGGGTACCACCTTCCCCCTGCTCTGTGTTTTCTCACTTGTTTCTAAAAATCAAGTGCTGACAGCAATGGTGATATAATTTCTTCTTTTCTCTTTCTTTCTTTCTTTCTTTCTTTCTTTCTTTCTTTCTTTCGCCTCTGACCTAGGTTATGGCTCACCATCCAATGTAAAATAAGAGTGTGCAAAATAATAATTAATGTTTTATCCTGCCAAACAAAATCATAGGAATGAATTAATTTTGATAATAATAAATTCAATTACTATTTTATATGCTAAATATTTGAGGGGAAACACCACAGTGACCTGAGTGTCTTTTACAGTTCATACTATTCATGTTTGCTGTTTTAATAAAGTATGAGGAATAAAAACTGAAAACCTTAGAATTATATACAAGTTTTATGTAGTCACTAGAGAAAGATAAATGAAGAGAAAAGCAAGTTGAAGTTAACAAAAGATTAAAATAATTAGGAGGAACTGATAGAAGCTCAGTAGGAAGTGACTCTCATTGATGCCTACCTCATTGAAATGAGTCTTCTCAAGTTCACTGCCCCCTTCTTCCTATGTGTGTGAGTGCATGTGGGTGTCTATAACACATAAACAACACGGTAAAAAAATGGCTAACAGTAAAAGAAGGGTAACATTTTAGAGCTAGGGAAGTTATTAGAGAGTATCTAGTCCTCCTGGATAATCCTGATATCCTATTTTCAGGACAATGTAAGCCAGAGAGGTTAAATGACATGCCTCAAATAAGACCGTTTGGAAGTGGAAAAAGGAACCAATTTGGGCAGAAACCATGGCAATTTCAAGGTGATTTTAGTGAGAAGCAGCTAATTTTGATTATCTGATAGTTCTTTCTCACTTAAAAGGGCATTTAACCTCTATAGGACAGTCTCTCTAACAAAATTCCTTGATGAATAAAACCTATATTGGAAAAGAGCTATTTGCTGCAAAAACATAATGCTAACAATCCCTCCTTTAATTTCTCATTATTTTTATAACCTCTAGTTAGATTGAAGTCCAGGAATATCACACCCACACTACCCCCCCCCCACACACACATCTTTAATCATTACCTCTGTCACTGACTCAAGAATTAATGTAAAAAATAAAAACCCAAAATATTTTCAGTGAGTAAAAATGCTTATTAATTTTCTCTTATTTCCCTGCTAGCTATTAGGAGCCAAATTTTCAAAAAAGATGAAAAAGACAAAATGATGAAAAGTCAATAATTGTATTGATTTTTGTGCATAATAATCACAAAAATGAATCTTGTGGCATGTTTATAGGGCTAATTATTCAGTTTTGCATAAGAAGAATCAGCTGTTAGATAATACATATTAGGCTCATTTCTGTTGTCTGAAAAGTGGCCAAATGGTTTAAGGCATTTATGGTAAAACCTGCTAAAGGAGCAGTGGTTTAAAGAAATGTCATATTCATCACTTCCAAGTGGCCCTTATTAGTCAGTATTCACAAACATAGTTGGGCACAGGGAGTGTATTTTCCCGACCAACACAGAGCTTTTTAGAGGAATAATCTTTCACCAGTGTATAGTTAAAGGCAAAGTTTTGGTAATACATAAGTGGAAAATTAACAAGTAAGAAAGAAAATGTAATACTGTTGATAGTAAAAGTAAAAAAAAAAAAGTGAAGGGCAGAAAAGTGCTGAGAATAAATATTTAGATACAGGAGCAGCAGAACCTCAGAGGCAGGCAGATGAGAAGACATTAGACCTGCTTTCCCACAAGACAGGACCGTCTCATCCTTCGTACTTAAGGGCACCTAATATGGCAAGGATGGTGTAGCTCAGACCAGCTAGCTCTTCCTTTCAAGATGGGGTTTGGGAAGCATCATTTTGGCCTGTTAATTTGGTAGGCTCTCAATGGAAGAGGATCAGAATGCAAAATTCTGAATGGAAAAAAAAATACATATCAAGGATGAAATATACTGCAGGTGATCCATTTCCAATTACATTTATTCTTCTATAGGGGTGCCTGGGTGGCTCAATCGGTTAAGCATCTGAATTTGGGTCAGGTCATGATCTCATGGTTTGTGAGTTTGAGCATCACTTCGGGCGAGCTCAAGCCCTGCATTGGGTAAGCTTGTCCCCCACTTCGAGTGAGACCCACCCACTTCTTTCTCTCTCCCCCTGCTCTCTCTGCCTCTTATAGGATTCTCTCTCTTTGCCCCTTGCTCACTTGTGCCCTCTCTCTCTCTCAAAAAAAAAATTCTTCTATAACCTATTTTCCAATAAAGAAACAACTAAGAACATACTCAGATTAACTTAGAAAATTGTATTGATTCATTTATTAAAAGATTAACTGAGCATCTATGAGTTGCATGAGATTTTTTGGATAATGGGGGCATAAAGATGAAAATCATCTGATTCTTGTCTTCAAGGTGCTTACTTTCTGATATCAGAAAAGACATGTAGATAAATAATTGAAAAAGAAACTTCCAGAGTGATGGATATCATATGAGAATTGACAGATACTGCAGTAGTTCATTCATTCAACAAATATCTATTGCACACTTCTTACATGGGCAAACACCTAAAAACGAATGGGAGATACGATGAAGAGAAACCTTTGTTTTTATGGAGTATGTGTAGTGTTGAGGAAACACAGGTAGACTTGTTTATTTATAACAAGTAAATAAAATGTGTTAGGTTGTAGTAAATGCTTTGGAATAAAATAAAGCAATGAGGGAGGGTGCCATGTGGATGCTTGTAGGGAATGTTGGTGCAGGTGAGATTTGCTCTTTTAAGGATGGTGGTCAGGAAAGAGAGAGAAAGTATAAAAAGAAACAAGTTACTTAAGGAGGGCCTTTACACTTGCTGGTCATGGATGTTTTCCAACTCAGATTCAAGATACATTGAAAGGCCAAGAAGCCCGGATGCATCCTGTGTTAAGCTGGCGGGATCTTGTCCCTGCTTGAACGCTTTGAAATACCGCCAAAATACATATATAAACACACATGTGTACATACGTATGTACAAAATAAAAATGCAAGGTACAAATATAGGATATTTGGGATAAAAAATGTAATGCATTGATGAAATATAATATGATACCTCCCCTCCCCTTCATGGGAACAGGATTTGTTTGTTTGGTAGTGCTAGAAAGCCTTGCTAAGTGTGTATTAACCCCTGCTCTTTGAGGAAAGTGTGGGAATAGTTCATGTGTAGTCATATGTTAGGGTGCTCAGAGGGAACTCTACTGGAGAGAAACTTCTTTTAATAACGTGAAAAATGTGATAATCTTTAGAGCAGGTAGAAACAAGTCCTGGACAAGAAACCATACTATACCCGTAGCCCTTGGTCCCTCAACATGAGCAAAAGCACATGAAACACATCTCCATTGCTTTGCTTTTGGTTCCATTTGGTGATCTGTGTCTGTGTCCTTTCCCTCTTTTTTCTCTTACATAAAAGAGTTCATGTTACAGTCTACCCTTCCATGGTGAGTGTTTTGTGGTACTCACCAGCTACAACACCAGAGCTGTTCAGAACTTTGAGATATTTTACTGAGGCATTAATTCTTGTAGACTGTCCAGAAAGTGGCCTGAGGTGAAGCAGGTGACCTCCCTTCTGGGGCATCCATCTTGAGCAGGGATCAGCAAACCTTTTCCATACAGTCCAGATAATACATTTTTAGGCTTTGCTGGCCATATGGTTTTGTTCCTAACTACTGAAGTCTGCCCTTGCAGCATGAAAGCAGCCAGAGACAAAGCATAAGCAGGTGTGGTTGCATTCCAGTAAAACCTGATTTTTAAAAACGTGATGTGCTGAATTTGGCCTGTGAGCCATAGTTTGCTGACCTCTGAACTGGAAAAGCATTGCTGCTGTCCTGGTTCTGTTCCTTAGTGTCTTACACAGGCTCCTACCTAGTCCCTTGTCTTCAGTGTCTCTAGTTGAGTTCTCATTGTTTCTTTACACACACACACACACACACACACACACACACACACACACACACACAAGCAGGGGAAGTGTAGAAAGCAAGGGAGACAGAATCAAAGCAGGTTCCAGGCTCTGAGCTGTCAGCAGAGAGTTGGACATGGGGCTGAAACCCATGAACCATGAGATCATGACCTCAGCCAAAGTTGGACACTTAATCAACTGAGCCCCCCAGATGCCCCTCATCGTTCTGTTATTCACATGGCTGCCAGAGTAGTTTTTCTAACACATATGATATGTCATTTATCTGCCTCATGTCTTTAGTTCTTATATCATGTCGTCTGTATCTGCAACTTGGCCGTGTCTGCTGACCCACAGTCGGCTTCACCTGCTGCCCTGCTCAGAAGATGCTCCAAATCACACCTGCTATGACTCTACTAGATTATCATCAGGACCCGCTCCCCCCCGTCCCCTGCCTATATTTCAGATATGGCCAAGACTTAAGTTATCCCTTCTTTTCCACATTGAAGCCTCTCCAGCAGAAGAGAATGAAATCTCCTTTATATCAATTAGGAACTTCTTTGACAGGAGAGACCTAGTGAGGCATGATTTTAGCTGTGTTAGGTCTTCTAAGATAAGAGTATTTCTAACCCAAAACTTCATTCAGATTTTCATGGTGCTTCTCATAAATCCTAGACCTTGAGCAATTTGACTTCATGACTCTTCCTACTGCCTGCCATTATATCTTAAGGTTGCAGCATTTACCAAACTCAGTATCATAATTGCTCATATCCATGAATAATGGATGCCTCTTAAAAAGATATATTTAAAAAAAATTTTTAATGTTTATTTTGAGAGAGAGTGAGTGTGCATGCACACACGTAGGGGAGGGGCAGGGAGAGAGAGAGAAAGAATCCCAAGCAGGCTCTGTCAGCATAGAGGCCGATGTAGGGCTCAATCGCACAAACGATGAGATCATGACCTGAGCCAAAGTCAAGAGTCAGACACTTAGCCGACTGAGCCACCTTAGGCACCCCTAAAATGATACATTTTTTTAAAATCTCCATTTGGTTACTACTCTAGCTACAGTCCCCACATCAATACTGCATTGTTAAGATCTCAGAAAGTCTTAAACTGCTCAAGTAATGGTCTTGCCACACTTCTAATTGCTTATGCAGGTTAATGCATTTAATCCAAAGGAACTCTTTTAAAGTAAATAATTATTATCTTTGATTTTTAGATGAGGAAACCAAGAGAAAAAGGGCTGATGTACCTTGTTTATGGTACTGTTAATCTAAGTTGCTTTCTCTCTAGAGAGAAAGCATTAAAGCACTCTTAAATTAAAATTTCTCTATACATATGCATATCTCCACACACTGATGTCAACTGGACATATGTTACACATCTACACCATAAATGATAGTTGGATCTTAAATGCACTTGAAAATATTAACCAGGGATTTGAGAAAATATTCAAACTCTGTAGATATATATATATAAATGTTAGTGCAAATGTATTGGTTTTCAAAGGTACTACGTTTTATGAAATAACACCCAGACTATACATATAAATATCACAAATAATACTTTTAAAAATAAAAATATTAAAAATATATTCAACATATTTTATATATAACTTATAAATACATCTATATATACCTCTACTATATAATATAAAATTAAAACTTGATTATGGGACTGTGAACAAGAAAAAGACATGATATACGTAATCATTTGTTCAACACAATTTCCTTACTGCTTGAGAGTTTTAGCAGGAAACTTGGCTTTTATATGCATAGCTTTATTGATTTTCTGTTCTGCAAAGGTAAATGGACAGTAATTATTGCATTTCCTGATGTTGGTCCTTGTGTTTCTCAGAGGATATTGCTGTATTCTGCAAACAGTCAGGTATCAGCCTCTCAATACCTTCCAAAGGTGGATAAACTCAAAAAGGGATTCTTGATGACATAATTTTGTTTGTGTAATGATAGTGGCTCCTGCTTACAAAATCTCTTGATCCTTCCCAAAGCACTACACTTCTTTTGTTTTACTTGATCCTCACAATGGTTCTGTGAGGAGCAAAGGAACGGTTTTGTTGTTTCCACTTACCCAGAAGGAAACGAACACTCTAGGAAGTTAAGTGACAGGCTTGTGTATACTGTCAAGTAGCTAGCATGAGACTTGTACCTGATGGTTCTGATGTATAGCTAGTGAAAAGGCTTAACAAAAATCTGACTTATCTTTGCTTCTAGAAAAATACAGCCTACCCAGGCCTTTCAGAGGCTTGTAAATAAATTTCCCAAAGGGGCTCCCCCATTTGTAGATATGTGGCTGAATCTGCTTTCCTCTCCATAGCTCATTCCATCCACACTTGGTTCACCCACTCCTTGGCCAGCACTTACCACTTGCTGTGTTCCTGATTCTAAGCTTCCGGTGTTGAATCCTATTTCAGTAGGTCCTGCTAAGCAACCCTTATTTCTAAATCTTAAGTCTTCCCACCTGGAGCATTAATTGTGAACATAAATTTATTAGTAATGACCCTTTCATTTATTAGTTACTGGGAATCCTGCCCTTTCTGCTTATCTTTCTTCTCCTCTCAGAGGGAGCCCATATGGGCACATTCTGACCCTACAGGTAGGCGTGGACAACCAGCCTGCCCCATGTAATGATTATGAAAACATTGCTCAAGGATATCTAGGTGACTTTAGCTTACAAATTCATTTATTTTGTATAGCATCACTTTTGAGTGTCAAATATCTAAGTCATTTTTTTTTTCCCTAGCCAGAAGTTAGTCCAAACAAGTAAGATCCTGGAAACCCATGTCTGACACTAGAAGTCTTGTTCGACATTTAGGAAATATCATTTGCTAGGGAAGATACAGAGTCATAAGAATATGATGGTATCCAAGACAAAGAAGGTTATAAAATCCCAAATCAAGGGCCTAATAGGAGAACCAGAGGTCAGAGATAATGAGAATTAGGAAGACAGCCCAGAGCAGCAAGTCCAAAATGGGAAGTGAGAGGTATAGGGAGAGATCTCTTGGGAAATTGCCAGAAACGAACCATGTTGAAGGCTGCTGGTTTTGCAATAAAAAGGACTAAGGACCAGATGAGAACTCATGAATAGCATTGCATCCCCCCCTTGTTATACAGTGTTGCACAATCACCTCATAGAAACCACATCCTGGTGGCTATTCCAGATAATTAATAAAAAGAGCAACTTTCATGAACTAAAATATATTAAATACATACAACATCTCAAAATGTAAGCCTGCAGTCTGGCAAATGAAAAATAGAACCCCAGCGTTGACATTCACACAAGAGTAAGTCAATATATGTTAGATTTAAAAAAAATAAAATATATTACTCTAGAAATAAAAGCATACACTATTTCTTAATATCATAAGTCAACCTTTTTTTCTATTAGAAAAGTTTTGTTTAGGCCACAAAATATGTATTGTGCATCATGCACCATATTCTTAGTGCTTCCATCATTTTAAAATGTGTTCCTAGTAATGCATGTAAATGGCTTAAACATGAAAACCAAGTGACACAGTGATGATATATGGCTGAGCTTACATTGCACACATCTTTTATGACATGTTTCACTTGCTTTAACTCTCCATGGCAGTAAACATCAAGGAATAACTTTTTACTGTTCAAACTGAACACAAAGTAAAAGCAGAGAAGCAATTTTTAAAAACTGTCACCCATAATATGGTGCCAATACATTATAATGGAAATTACACATATTACATGTTCAGGCATTCATTATAGAGGGTTTACAGCAATAAGAAAAAAAGGTAAATACAAGATAGATTACATTATATCTGTTTATGTCATTTTTTATTATATGTATTGGTTATGAGAAATCATTCTTGCCTGACAACCATTACTTTTTCCTGTCAGATTGTAGAAAAGCTAAGGCATCCAAAGAAGTGACCCATTATATTATGAATGGAATACCAAAAATTGCCTGCATTTTGCCTAGACCATGAATATTTACTAGGGTTAGAACTACAACTAGATCTACTTCAAAATTCTCTTAATTGGAACAAAAAGTCAAATAGACCAATAAGGAGCATAGCAATTGCTTATACAGATAAGTGTTTGCAGAGGAACGGACAAAGGTTCAGGAAACCATGAATATCTTACCTTCTCCAAACCAGATTGGCTGAGAAAAGTCCAGTATAAAGAGGAGCTAAAACTAAAATGTTAGCTAAGGCCCCTAAAGAAAACTGCAGAACATAAAATATCATTAGTGAGTAGAAGTAGAGATGCCAGACAAAGGGATGACTTAAAAGATCTATCCTACAGAAAGCTGTTATTAGTAATGAATTCTTAAGAAAATACACAGAATGTTTAGACAATTTAATATAGTTTTGTTGTTGTTATTGGAAATATTGCTTATTTTAGATTCCTCTTATTGATGGATGGTTATTAAGCCACATGTATTATTAATAAACCTAACCGGGTTAAGACAGTATCAGTTGGGTTTACATCCCTGGCCAAAGCGTGCTTCTAAAAAATAAAATGCCCAAGTAACATGACCTATAGTTACTGAAATACACAACTCTCCCTGGTGCTGAAACTGTTGGAGAAGGCATAGTGAATTAATCCTGAGGTTTAGTATGTTCTGTTTTACAGGGAGAAAGTCAGGGGAACATGCCAAAAACATTTCAGCTTATATCCTAGGAGCCTTTTAAAATAGAATATTTATCTTAATTAAGTTCCTAGCTTATTTTAAAAATAAGACATTTAAAATTCAGATTACTTATTCCAAACTGGGAAATATTCACATAATTTCTGATATTCAGGAAAGTATATAGGTGGTGGTTATCTCACAAGGAAGGTACCATTGAATTTGGAAAGAGAATCATACTGATGACATATGTATTTATAAAAGGATAAAAACTATTTCATAGCACTCAGTAAGGGGTGGTACTTAACACTGCTTACCCAATCTCAGCACAAAGGTCTTTACTATGTTTTTTAGAGGCTTTCAGCCCTACATTGTCCCTTGTCCTCATCCCATCCCTGGAGCCAAATAAACAAACATGTACATTATATTTTTGATCACGCTTCTAGTTCTGAACAGTTTCCACTGCTACCGTGAATGACAGTTTATTCTTTTTTTTTAAATTTTATTTTAGAGAGAGTGCAAGTGGGGGAAAGGGGCAGAGAGAGAGAGAGAGAGAGAGAGAGAGAGAGAGAGAGAAAGGGAGAATCTTAAGCAGGATCCATGCTCAGCATGGAATCCAATGTGAGGCTTTATCTCACAACCCTGGGATCTTGACCTGAGCTGAAATAGAGTCAAATGCTCAACCACCTGAGCCACCTAGGTGCCCTGACTGTCCATTCTAATGTCAATTATTTAGCTTATTATCCTTTTTTTTCCCCCTCATTTCAGAATTCAGTATGGAGTCTTTGGTCTAAGTCTTAGCATTCTTTTCTCAGCTAAAATTTTAGCTCCCACATGCATGAGAGGAGGGGCAAAGAGAGAATTCCAGATAAAACTTTTAGCTCCAGTGTGTGGGGGAGGGGCACAGAGAGAATCCCAAGCAGTCTCCATGTTGTCAGCATAGAGCCTGACCCGGGACTCAGTTCCACAAACCATGAGATCTTGACCCGAACAGAAATCAAGAGTTTGATGTTTAACTGACTGAGCCACCCAAGCGCCACCAAACAAGTTTGTTTTTAATATAGCACACCAAAGAGAATACAGATTTTTTTTACAATAAATAAGTACATTCATTGTTTTGTCAAGCTCTCTTCATCATAATTTTCTACTTTTCTGTTTTTATTTTTCATAGAAAATGAAGCTTATGCTTTCATAAAGCAGTCGCCAACTAATGGATAGAGTCTGACCTTGTATAGTTTACAATATGCACGTTGTGCTTAGAATATGGACTTGGTTAGAATGCTTAATGGACATAAACCTTATACTTAAACTCAGTTATGTATTTCTTTTTGAAACCATGAACTCCATTTCAGCAGCTAAGATGTCTTATTTAATATTTGTATCCTTAATTTTACATAGTGTCTCACATATCCTAGTATACTCAACAAATGTTGAGAATCCATTCATTTACCTCATATTTTTTCATCACCTACTATTTACTCTTATATTTTGACATTCCAATCAATGATCAGGATGGAATAAGCTGCTGATCTCATGGATTGATTAAAGATAGCTACTCTCCCAGAGACCATTTTTTTTTCTTGTTTAATCATGCATCACTAAAATTATGAAGCTTAAAAGCAAAAAAATTCCCAAGAGATTCCTAGTATATAGATCTCCTCCAAGGACATCTAGAGATGGATAGCATTACCTAAATGGTCTATGAGGCACCATTATCCAGTTTAGAAATGTTTCTGGCTGGAGTCATGATATGAAAAGAAATCTCTACAGTGAATGGAGTTTCTTCCAGGCCAAAGTGATTAAGAATCACGATCTTAGTCTCACGCCTATTAAGGTTCCTGGAAGGCAACCTAGCATTCTAGAATCTGGAACCTCTCAAGTCACATGTCACTGTGTGTATAAGGAGATGGGAGCATCACTGCTGGTGGTGGTAGGTCACGGCACTCCACTGTAGCACTGAATCAATGCTATAGTGAAAAATTGAGGGCTGAGTAGCATCCTGTTCAGGAAAGTAAAAATGTACCTTGCTGTACAAAACAAAATGTTCAGTCTTTGTCAATTCTTACTGATGAGACAAATGAGCCTCATAGGGAAGATTGAGAGAGCTGCCTACTAAATTGTGAATGTGGCCAAAGACTTCTTTATCCAAAAGTAACTGCCACAACCAATTGTGATCCTAAAAAACATTCTTAGAGGCCTTTTTTGGAGTTCTCTTCTTAAGACTTCTTATAAAATGTGAATACGTTTTGAAGAGTTAACACTAATTCAGTCCCTCTAAAAAGTTAATGGCTCATTTGATTTTATATTTTTCTAAGAATAACCATATTGGCTACCTGTGGAGAACAAAGGAGAATGGTAGATGGCTCTAAAAAGTGTGGCTTAGGGGGAAAGTTTATGGTTTCTGGTGTCATTGAGACCTGAGTTTAAATCCTGGCTCCGAAACATTTTGGTTATGTGATGCTGTACAAATTACATGGTCACTTGGAACCATACATTGCTTGAAGAGAAGTGATAAGACACTGTTTTTATGAGGAACAATTGAACAAATGAAAGGCACATAGCATTATGCTTTGGAGAGCGCTTGGCACCAAATACTTGCTCAGTATAAGTTGTTTTCCAACTTGAAGAGAGAGGAAAATGTAAAAAATGACATGGCATGTTTCGGGAGAAAAATGTAACCATTTAGAAATGTAACTTGTTGTGTACTGGCAAATTCTTCCAGAAGATGGAGGAAGTTGTATGTCAATAGAATTCCAAGGAGATACTGCCCCAGGAGATGTTACAAATATCAATGGAGGCAAAACAACCAAAAAGAATGGAGAAAGGTTAAACAATCTGTTGGTAAATTAAGTTAGACTGCTAGCAAAAGGATGAGCTAACAGACTGAGGAAACATGTGTTGACATGATGGGTGTGAAAAGCAGGGAAAGTAATAATGTTGGAAAAGACTTGAGAGATTGGTTGTCATCCAATTAATTAGCTGCAACACATGCCTGTGTGGTTTTACACCACACAAGAGATTTGTCCCACGTGACAATGATGTGAATGCACCTGGCATATCACATTTAACAGGGCCTCTTCAGTCCCTCAACACTGAAGGAAAATCAAAGTGATCAAGAGCAATGATTAAGGGTCTTGGTAGGCAATTCTGTAATGAAAAAAATGAAGCAACAGTGTGTCTAGAACTTGATGTGGATAACCAGATGCAAATCAATACAAGCTTGTTATAACTGGACTCACTATTACATAGTCAGAAAATCCTCAGCCCAGTCACATTCTCCATCTGACTCCCTAGAGTAAATATATGGGATAAGACACATAAATCAGTCCTGTCCTATTTTACCAGGGTATGCTGGATTTCCTGATGGGAGCCTCTGGACAGGATCCTTTCAATCCCTTCTCCCTCCTTCCTTCCTGAACTAAGTCTGTTCCATCTCAAACTACCACCTCAAGGTGCTTATACTCCAAACACATCAGATGACTGAGTGTTATTTAAACAGGTTCTGGAATTTTCTATGTCTCTGTCTTTATTCATCCTAATTTCCTTAGCTTACGGTTTTCTTCTTCACTTCCCACCCATGATGGTCATTCTTTACCCTTCCCAGATCATCTTCTTCTCCTTCTCCCTCAGTAAGCTGGGTGGCTAGCCACTTTGGGCTACATCTCCTGGACATATTGCCTGCTGGCTTCCCATTGAGTTGGCCAATGAGAGGTAATGGCAGGAGATCGGAGAGTGGGAAGGGAAAGATAAAGAGTTTTGTTGTGTTTTGGCAGTGGCTATGATCCTCTTTCAGGTTCTCTATTGTAATCATCATTTGTTTGAGTTACAGTTATGGCTCCCACACCTTGACTCTAACAGCCTAAAATAGGTGAGGACATCATGCTCTTGTTGGCCCCAGAATGCTATACCACCCCTCACTTGTACCCCAACCCTGCCCTGCACATTTGTACAAGTCTGTTCATTAGATGTTTTTCAATCTTTCTTTTTTATGAGTACCATCAGTTCCTTCTCATACATGAAATCTTTCTTAGCTTTTTGTTTGCAATATATCTTTATTCTTATGCTCTTGGTGTAATTATAATAGGTCTTCCAACAGATAATACAACAATTTTTCTATAACTCAGCTTTGTTTTTGTTTTTATTTTTGTATTCCAGCTTTGTGACAGGAAGTTAATCATCCATTTGAGATCATCCCACTCTCAAAACAGTTAGTTTTAGAGTGTCCTCTGTAGCCTGGTAAAGTGGCAGAGCAACCTGTGCGTTGGTTATCAGTCTAGTCTAGCTAGTTGCATGTCTGTAATGGGAATGGTGGGGCCAGACCCAGATCCCTCCTCAATGAAGGGCATGTAGTCTCAGTTGCTGAGATTACAGAAGACAGCCTTCACGTGATGCCATGGTACTCAAGGTTATGACCTTCCTGGGGCTGCACTTCTCCACTGACAGTTCACTATGGTGATACAAAGACTCAGACACCTCCTCCAGTGCATGACAACTGAGAGGCCTTTCTAGTTGTAGCATCGCTTGAGTTGGCTGATGCCTTCCTGGCCCTCTGTCCCAGTTCTCCCTCTGTGTTGACTAGTTCTCCTGCCTCCCTTCTACAGGTGTTGATCTCGAGGGCACTTTCTAATAAACTTCCTGCACGCTCAACTCCATTTCAGAGCCTGATTCCAAGGGATCACTACTTGCAAAAATATCTTTGGTCCTACTTACTTCTCAGTAACCAGTTGTAGCCGATAGGTCTGTCCCTCCTCCCTGTCCCCTCGCTCTCTGAGGTTTGCTTCCAACTTCTGTTTGTGTTCATAATGTATCATATGGCTGCATAACAGTGTCTACAAACTTAGTAGCTTAAAACAACATGTGTTTATTATCTCCAGTTTTCCATAAATCAGGAGTCTTTCCCAGCTTAGTTGGACCCTCTGATTGAAAGTCTCACAATGTTACAATCAAGGTGTCAGTTAGGGCTGCAACCTGAGCCAAGGCTCAGCTGGGAAAGGAGCCACTTCCAAGGTCACTTGGTTGTTGACAGCATCTATGTCCTTATGGCTGTTGGACAGTTTTGTCCACTGTCATCTGGAGGTCATTTTAAGCAACTTAAAGTAGGTCTTCTCGACATGACCCCTTCTTCAAAGCCAGTAAAGAGTCTCTTAGTGAGATGTGTTTTAATCTTAAGTTATTGTGAAAGTGATATTCCATCACCTTTGCTGTATTCATTGGTCAGAAGCAAGTCACACTTCCTGCCCTCACTCAGTGGGAGAAGATCAGGAGGCATGAACACAGGAGGTGGGGACCACAGGACCTGCCTAAAGTCTCTTCACCACAGTCTGGCATCTCTGAGGTTATCTTTGTCTTTGTCTATCTAGAAGCATCAAGCACCTAGCTATCCTCTTCTGGACATATCTGGGAGTCTCCTTGTAGAGTAGGAATTGGGGAATTTCTCTCTTGAGCCAAGCAAACTCTTATCCCTCCATATCAGAAAAAAATATGAAGGCACAAAAGGGAAAGTGGCAAGAACTGAGACTCTTGCAATGCCACTGAAGTGGAAGGAGGAGAGTGGTGGTGGTGAACTCTTGCCTAGTTCCAGAATCCATTCAATGGTTTTTCTTCATGTCTGGGGGAAAGAGGGAAAGGAGAGGGAGTGAAGAGGTATGGGAAGGAGGGAGAAGGATAGAGGAAGCATTGGTGATGTTAAGATGTGCCTTCTCTGTCACAAGCACTTAGAGTACTAACCAGCTCCATTTAGCAACAGCTGGCATTTAAACAAATACTGTGATTGACAGTTGAATCTCAAATTTTCTACATTAGAATCTGAATCACTCAGCTTGCTACTAATTCTCATACCTGCAGAGTAGAACAGCAAATTCTTCAGAGTTGTTTAAGGGAGAGAAATTTGGGTACTTCTCCTAGGCTAAAAAGCAGCACATTCTCCTACCATTTCATAAATTTAAGGAAGCATCTCTTTAGGGAAGGTTTAAAAACAGCCCATGTCCTGAAACACAAGACTTCACATTCAGTAGATAGTTTTTCTCAGTGGTATCTATTCCTTTCACTGATGCTCATTGTCAGAGCTAACCTTAAGCATCGATGAATTAGGCCTTAACCAGGTTGGTGGGGGTTGGGGTGGGGACTGCCACAGAGTCTGAGCCTCCAAATAACTTCTGCCACTGCCACTGCCCTTCTGTGAGTTCACCTTTTATGTCCATCAACTCTCTTTAAGTAGTTTAAAGTTATGATCTAGCATTAACAGCGTGTCAGCAACCAACTCTAAAATCTTTCCATATGTGAAAAGAATTCCAGGTGTATTATTAACAAAATAATCTAACTTAGCCCAATGAGAGTATCGAAGGTATTCTGTGATATTCTTGTATTGCATGATAATGAAGTATAAACACTGTAAGTATCATGTATAAAATGATTGGGAATAGGGGACTAAATAGGTTTTGAAAGTCATTTATGTTCCAAGAACTGTATTAAGTACTTATGCCGTTTCATTGTATTTTTATAATTACCTTGCAGGGTATGTATTAAAATCTCCATTTTATAGATGAGAGAGGTCAGGTTCTTGGGTTAATAAACTGTCAATGTCACAAAACTGGTAGGGATTGACAACATGATGTAAGCCCAAGTCTGTGTCCTATAAATCGCATTTTTCCACCTGCCATGTTGCCTCCTGAAATTAGTAAATCGTTTGAATAGCCCTGTGAGATAATGAAAACATATACATGGGTCTCTGCCCCAAGTTTCTGGCACAGAGCTCCTATAAAGCCCTTGTAATTTCCTAAGTGATAAGAACAGCAGGGACATCTTTTGTTCTAATATTTGTCTTTGACCCTGTCCCTGACACAGGGCTCAAAAACCCTTGTGAGTTTCTAAGTGATATGAGAACCAGGAATATATTTTGTTCTAATGGGTGGGCTCCTGAATGGCTGCTGGATGGGGCCTGGTCACCAGAAGGATCAAGCCATGATTAGAACCTTGGAATTTTCATCCTCACCCCTTGTCTTCCATAGAGGGGGGAGAGGGGCTGGAAAGGAATTAATAATTAGTCATGCTTACATGAGGAAGCTTCCATAAAATCACCATAATACAGGGTTCACAGAGCTTCCAAGTTGGCCGAACACATCCATACCAAGAGGGTGACGTACCCCAACACCACAGGGACAGAGCCTCTGAGCTTGGGACCCTCCCAAACCTTGCTCTGTGATATCTCTTCATCTGGTTGCTCATCTCAATCCTTTGTTATATCCTTTAATAAACTGGTAAATGTAAGTAAGTGTTTCCCTGTATTCTGTGAGCTGCTCTTGGAAATTAATTGAACACAAGGAGGGGTCATTGGAATCTCCAGTCTAAGCTGCTTGGTCAGGAGCACAAGTGATAAGCAGAGGGTGGGCCTGGCCTCTGAAATTTGTGTGTGTGAATGGGGCAGTGTTGTGGGACTGAGTCCTTACCTGTGTGATCTGATGCTGTCTCCAGGTAGATAATGTCAGAATTGAGTTGAATTCTTGGACACCTTGCAGGTGTCTGAGAATTACTTGGTGTGAAGAAAAACCTCCACACATTAAGTAACCAGAGTGTCAGAAATGAAGTGTTCTGTGAGTACTAAAGGAGACACTTGGGTAAAAGAAAGACACACTAGGGAAGAACTAGGGTTTTCCCTACACAGGAGAGGAAAACAGAGTTTCTAATTTATAAGCCCCAAGCATCATTTCTAGGGACACCTGGGAGCAGTGAAAAATGTAGGAAACAAGAAAGGGCAGTGTGTGCTCCTAAACTTTCTCTTATTCCAGGGGAAGATGTTTAGAGGAATTGGTCTATTTACCCTCTGAGACCAATGGTTTCTGTCTGGAATTTGAGGCACAGAATCCCCCACAAACAGAGTCAGCAAAACACACCATGTCCCTCCCGTTTCTTCTTAAATAATGATGAAAACCCACATATGTGACACCAGTTGAAGGATTCCAACCCATTGCAAACAATAAATGCCCGATAGCCATTCACCCCATGTATAATAATTTCTTTTAAACAGAAAACTCTCACTAGAACGTTAAAGAGAATGTGAGGGTGTGCAGTGAGAAAAAGGAACCACCAGGCATCAGCAAAATCTTTCCCTGGAATAGACTACCTTTGTCCTTCATTCATAAGAGAGAATAATAATAAATAGGGGAAAGAAGCCCAATTGTGTGAGGATCAAAAGCCACAACCTGTAAGGAACGGATTAGTGGAAATTGGGTATAATCACTAACTGACTTCTGTGGGAACAAAAAATAAGAAAATCCCACTGAGGTAAAAGTGATTACAGAATACAATACATAGGACATGGAGGTGTTTGGTCAATCATAACTGTGATGATTCCTGTTATTATTCCTGAACACTTCTTTATATATAGAGAGAGGAATGAGCTAGCCACGGTGAGCTGGTTCTGCACTGATAAATTCTAGAGAAAACCTCTCACGTACACCATACATATAGAGCTTTGTGTGGCTGTTCCTGTGAATTATATATCAAAGGAAACAGTTTATTTTCTAAAGTCCACTAATTTGAAATGCATATGTCTGAAACTATAGGGAATAGAAAGTTTTAAATTGTGTTGTCTTATTTTCAGTAGTGCTTTGCCTCTGATTAGCAACTAAGACCAAAGGTCAAAGGTGTGTCCATACTGGAATGTATAGAGACAAGGGACATCACCTAGCTCAGAGACATTTTGACGTAGGCACAGAGAAGTTTAATAATTTAATCAGGTTTTGTTCCTCTGAAAGAAAATGAGGCCCAGTGCCTGCTATGCATGGTTGATGTCTCAAGGAGAAAAAGTAGACAACAAAGCGTCTGTAAACTAGAAGGGCAGGCATATTGGCCAGAGGTATTGATGTTGGCTGGAATGCAGATGAGGTGTTTTGGAAATGGCTACGTTTATGGGGGCACAAGGCAGGTGAGGAGGCTTTTTGCATTCTGTTACTCTGTGATGTCTTTTTCATCCAATCTCAGTTGCTTTCCTCCACTAAGCACCTTCTCTACCTCTCATTTTCATTACTTATTTTGTTGGTTGGTTTTCTTGAAATACATGTTGTATACACAATATTCAGGAAGATGAAGACCACTTGACATCCTTTCTCTTCAGGGATTGTTTCCCAGTTTGAACCATTTTGAGCTGCCCTTTGTGGTGGAATACAGTGTCTTCTAATATCTGGCATTTATCATTGCTTTGTTAGAGAAATACTGCCATGTGGGCTTTAAATTTTAACATGTCTACAACTTTCATACAACTCTGAAGTATCTTAATACTGATCCCTATTTGGCACCGAGCATTCATATCTTTTATCACCTCATATGTGAATGTGCTATATTCATGGTATCTACCTCTTGGATTGACTCTTCTTTTATGTAAATATACCTAAGAGTTTGCTAAATGACTGACTCTTCCTAGTCTTTCTATTCATCTTCCTTAAGCTAACATTATTGTTGCTAGAGGGCTTTTTGACAAACATACCTGTGGTATCAGAGTTAAATATGTCACTGTGAACGTGCGGCATAAAAGCACAAGGAATGGCATGCTTCATCAACATTGGCAGTTGACTTCTCATTGATGGTATAGATAATAGCACAAGCCTTAGTCTGGTAACAATAGTTAGGCAAAGTAACTGTGTGCTGCATTGGCAAAAATGACAGGAAAATGAGGGTTTTGATACATTCTGATGGGAAAGCTACAATATACTTTCTAATTGCACAAATTTAATTCCTTCTTTATATATTCCCAAGACTGCAATCTTTCTTTTTTGACTCTTTAGGTAATGGACAATTACAAAAGTGCCATTCAAGCAAAAAATGCTTTTAAAAATATTTTAAAGAGATTGAGAATAAAGATCAAAATATACTTATAGTAGAAAGGTTGGTTTTTCTGTGATGCTGTTATTATATAGAATATATTTAGTCAAATTGTTAAAGTCCTCAATACAATTCATATGTAGAACTGTAATTAAATAATTAAATGCTCAATATATAATGTCAACTGCAGAAATACTTCTAGAAAATTGTGATGTACTCGATAAGGAGACATTCACCTTCTTTCCACAGTGTGTGGTCATTGTTGAAATTAAGAGTCGCTAACCAGGAAGTTTGATAGGAACTAGCTATATCCTTATGAGGCTTTGGAGCAGTAGAGAAGTATGTGGAAAGGGATAGAGGAATATATGGGGAGAATGGAGTTTTTTTTTCTAGGGAGACAGCAGCAGAGCATAAGGCAACTAGGCAAAACCTTTGCCTCACTAGAAAGCCATGAGCCAGTCTGTAGCCACCAACTGATTTGGGATCTCTGTTTAATAGTATTTAACACTGGACTCTCAGGGTTCTCATGATGCAGGAGCTCTACAAAGACAAGAGCACAATGTTTCTAGTGTGATTACTCCTAAGATCAAGGATAGTGCCCTCAACCCTACTCAGAAATTCATTTCCTACAGGGACACACCAGCAGAGCATTTACATTTCTTTGCCACTTTGTATTAGCTCTAAGAATCAAACGGGTTAGTACTTAGACCTTGTGTTTAAAGCGTGATCTTTATATCTGAGGAGCAGCCTGAGGGTAGGATGGGCAATGGACTCCCAAGTTTTTATTTTTCCTGTATTTAGGGAGGAATCAGATGTGTTACCCACTTTCTGTAAGAGCTGGAGATAAAATGAGAACACCTGTATTTGAGACTCCAGTGGAATCACATGTCAAGACATAAGCTGTCCTTATAGGGGGCACCCTCTAACAGTGTTCTGAATCCCCCTCTACTGTACTTCCCTGTGGGTTTTTTCACTGTCTTGCCTTGGCATTTCTGTAATCTACTGGATGCTATTCACCAGACCTAGTTTACAGAATAGAAAACTAAACCAGGAAGGAAAATGCCTCTTTAAGATCAACAACTAGTACAAAGCCAAGCCATTCCTCCCCATCTATCTCAGAATATAACTTAACTTTCTGACAAAATATTGCGTTTCCCAAACATTTTTTTAAATGAAATCAATAGCTCTAAGTTGTGTGTTTGAATAGAATTGCCCCAGAGAAGGCCTGCAGTTCTACTGTTTTGGGCCAGGCTCTGTGCTGTTGGCAGCTACGTAGGTCTGATACTTTGGAATTAGGTTTTAGTGCTCAAAGCCCAACTCCTGTCTGGAGATACTACATGGTTAGGTATAGACCAAAGTTGGGGGGCGGGGGATGGATTTTTTTTAGAAATTACTTTCTTAGCATTATAAATAGTAGTTAGGGAGGTGAAAACTGAAATCGTTGATCATGCAGGCTATTTCCAAAGTCTCTTTGAAAATGTCATCAGCATGTTATAGTCAGATGGATTCAGAAACCACAGCTAACTGCTACATCCTTCAGTTTGCTAAATGACAGTAAAAGTTACAGTTCTTTTATTAATAAAAAAAGTACTGTCCCTTTTCTTATTGTTTCTTCCTTATAAAAAATGTCCCTTTTCTTATTGTTTCTTGCTTGTTCCTTTAATATCCTATCTTGGTCATTTCTTTTTTCCATTCCCTAATTTAACAAATTGTATCCTCTTTGCCTCAGACATTTTTGGTTCTCTCAAGGCATGGCCATCAGTTTCAGGAGAGGCCTTTTTATCTGGTCAATTAACTACATTCCCAGGAATAAAAGAAATTTAATTTTTCCAGAGAAAAATAAAAATTAGAATGGTTTAAATGATTTTTTTTAAATCTTTCTTTTCACATAAAGTCCCCTCAATCTATTGTCAAAACCCAAGGAGACACTATAAAGAAATAAGAAAGGATTTTCTCAGAAGGCAATTAAAATTTAAATTGTGACACGAATTTCACTATAGCAATCAATTAGCATTTACAAGGGCAAAGATGTATTCTGATATTTTTTCAGTTCATCCTTTCACTTAGACATTGTATACAGTAAGGCATAATTAAACTTGTGTCATATAAATAAAACAGTGATTAATCTATAATTAAGTAGAGGGTGACCAAAAGAGAGATCTGTTCAGTAAAGAGAATAAAACTATTTATTTAGAAATATTCAGGATTTTATGTAAAAAAAAAAAAGATAAACTTGCAAATAATTTACAGTTGGGTTGACTGAGGGGGTAAATGTCAAAGCTATGTACCTTTGATTTTATATTTTGATAATGTATTCATCATTTTATGGTGCTCATTTCTACTATGGTGCACAGAACCATTTAAACATGTTTTTAGTACCAAATTTTGTTTCTGGTAACCTTCAGAGTTCTTTTAAAAATACACTTAGAGGGGCGCCTGGGTGGCGCAGTCGGTTAAGCATCCGACTTCAGCCAGGTCACGATCTCGCGGTCCGTGAGTTCGAGCCCCGCGTCGGGCTCTGGGCTGATGGCTCAGAGCCTGGAGCCTGCTTCCGATTCTGTGTCTCCCTCTCTCTCTGCGCCTCCCCCGTTCATGCTCTGTCTCTCTCTGTCCCAAAAATAAATAAACGTTGAAAAAAAAAAATTAAAAAAAATAAAAAAATAAAAAATAAAAATACACTTAGATATTAAATTTATTATATATTATATATTAATAAATACATATAAAATACTTTTTTTACTTTATCAAAAGACTTAAATAACCTATATAAGTAATACAATCAAGGAAAGAAATGATTAAATCCATAATTAAGCAGGTCTTGGTCATAGTCATGGAGCTTTTTGAAAGAAATTTTAACCCTCTTTTGAGACTTTTTCAACAGGAAAGATATCAAAATTTAAGAGTATGTCTTAATATATAGGTATCATTACTATTGAACGTTGTTAGTAAACAATTTAATATAAGACACATCACTTTGGTTTCTATTAAGAAATCTTTTTCTCCATCACAACCTTGATTTACATTTTTAAGCAGAACTATGTTTAAGAATTCCAGTTGGTCAGGGGGAACACCTGGGTGGCTTAGTTGGTTAAGCATCTGACTTCAGATCTCCTATTCCGTGGGTTTGAGTCCTACTTCAGGCTCTGTGCTGACAGCTCAGAGCCTGGAGCCTGTTTCGGATTATGGGTTTCCCTCTATCTCTGACCCTCCCCTGCTCATGCTCTTTCTCACTCTCAAAAATAAACAAACATTTAAAAAATAATATAAAAACAGAATTGACAGTGGGCAGTAGCAGAGTTTCATATGCAAGTGTCTAATACAAGCTCAGTGGAAAAGAATAACCAATATTTTCATCCTCATTGTTGAAATGTGCTATTCATGCAAGTGAAGATTTTTCAATTTATCCACGGAAAAATGCAGTTATTGCTATATTTACCCCAGGAAGCACCTAAAAGCAGGAACAGTGAACTAATGTTATTGTATTTGTAAATCACATTGGAATTTACAAAGTGCATCTCTTTTGATCTCTTTAAATTTTTTTTTTCAACGTTTTTTATTTATTTTTGGGACAGAGAGAGACAGAGCATGAACGGGGGAGGGGCAGAGAGAAGGAGACACAGAGTCGGAAACAGGCTCCAGGCTCCGAGCCATCAGCCCAGAGCCTGACGCGGGGCTCGAACTCACGGACCGCGAGATCGTGACCTGGCTGAAGTTGGACGCTTAACCGACTGCGCCACCCAGGCGCCCCTGATCTCTTAGCTCTGTGGGGACAAGTACCATTTTCTCTGATTTACAGCTGGAAAAATCTGAGCTCAGTACTGCATAATGAATTGCCAAGTTTCCATACATAGCCAGATGTGGCCAGGTGTGCTCAGGCCTTCTGCCTCATAAGCCATTGCAATTTCTCCTAAGAAGAATGGACTGGGTTAGGGAGAGGATATGTTCAGTGTCTTTCACTGATTTTCGAAAAATCCTCAACTCCAATTGGCCCCCACACTTTTTCTTTAAGCTCCATGCCCAGCGTGGAGTCCAACATAGGCTTGAACAACCCTGAGATTAAGACCTGAGCTGAGCTTGAGAGTCAATGTTTAATGGACAAGTCACTCGGGTGCCCCAGCCTCCCACTTTTAAAATGACTGCAGGTTGTGGTGTAGGCTCAATATAAGTAGTGACGTGTTTATGTCTTCACGTATTACATGGCAGTGAATGAAAAGTTGGACAACTATTTTACTGGTCACACACGTACAGTAATTTTTAGAGAAAAGTTATGGGGGCCGGGGCAGGGGCTGTGAGATCATCCCTGAGCTCCCTTCCTGCTCTCTCACCTTCTGGGATTGTCCTGTGCTGAGAGCAGAATGAATGCTCACAAAATGCATGCTGAACGAATTAATCCACTTCATACAAAAGTGAGTTATAGAGCTGCCATCTTGGCGAGATAGTAGCACTGACAGCATCATATGTCGAAAGCACTCCTCACAATAATGTTTGGCTTGATACAACGCTGGGGAAATAAAATATTTGCCATTTGTTTTTCTCCATTAATAATTTTAGACTCTTGAGTTCTGCAGGCTTTGCAAAGAATAACCATGGGCATGCTTTTCAGCTCTCTCTCAGCTCAGACTGTCTTTCAACTTCCTTCTCAGAAGGAATGTCCTTGCCCTCCCGAGATTCGCACAAAAGGACTCTTCCAGGGCAAGAAGGAACCAAACTACATTTACACTTTAAGAACCCTTTCGAAGTCCCCACTTTACAAGTTAGAGGAACAGGGGTTAATTTCATCTGGAATTTTAAGGATGGGTTTTAAGAAGAGGCAGCATTGTGGATTATGAAAGAGGAGGTGAGGACATTCCAGAAAGGGTCAGGAGGAAATTGCAGAAGAGATGGTGAGGAAGCAGTAGCCTGTATGCAAAGGTGTGCTGATGACTCTCTGTGGGGATTAAGAAGAACTGGCCTGAAGGAATCTGAAAGGAAAAAGGAAAAAAGAAAGAAAAAACAAAGGGTGAACCTTAAGAGGAGGTCAGTATGGGAGGAATCTTCAAACGCTGGCTTTTTTTTTCTTTTTACCTGCAGGTTCTGAGTAGGGGAAAGAAATAAAAGTGCATTTTCAGCACTTCCTGAACAGAATGGAAAGGAAGTTCAGGATGATTATCTTCCGCTTAAAAGTCTGTTTTCACTTTTGACCTAAAAAAAACGGAGAACAGCAGGGGCTAGGTGCCCCTCCTGGAGACTAGGCCCGTGTGTATCCAGGTGTGCTGTGGCTGGAGCAAGTCTCTTTTTAAAGGATGTCCGGAAATAGGAGGATTCACGTGTCTCCTGACCCCTGCCTGAAACTTCTAGCCTGAACTAAGTGATACTGGGTAGTGCAATTCCGAGCCCTTTATACGCTGGCCTCGAGCCCATAAGCCTGGGAAGACGTCTTTTAGCTTCATCTGTTAATTCTTTGTGTGACTAGAATGGCAAACTGTAGGAACATTATCTTCAAGGTTCAGCTTGTTTCATCTTGAAGGAGATGTGCCACCTTTGGCCCCCCAAAACAGTGTTTATTAGAATACTTTTAATGAAATTACTCAAAATTCTAACACACATTATTTGGCTTGTATATCCTTTACCATTCCAATAACCTAATAAACTGGTGGCTATTCATTAATGGAAAATAAAGATTCATGTTCACTAATATTTTCACATTTGTCAACATCATATGTCCAATTGCTATTTATCATCTTAGGAATGCTTTATCTAAAAAAGGGGAGGAGGGAGTCACCTGGGTGGTCCAGTTGGTTAAGGCTCCGACTTTGGTTCAGGTCATGATCTCATGGTTCATGAGTTTGAACCTCGCATCGGGCTCTGTACTGACAGCGCAGAGCCTGGAGCCTGTGTCTCCCTCTCTCTCTGCTCCTCCCTTGCTCGTGCTGTCTCTCTGTCTTGCAAAAATAAACAAACACTTAAAGGAATACTGTATCTGCACATATTTTGAATGCTATAAAAAAGTTACACAAAAACTTTTCTAGCTAAATCAGATACCATATTTCTTCATTTGTCATATCATTTTTTCAGTTTAATGTGAATACACAATGGTAATGATTTCTACAGTGCCTTAAAATATTTGATTTGTTGTAGCTACAACCGAGATGGACTACGGCACTATACATGTTGAGCTTATGGGTTGACAGATAAATAATTACTCTTAACTTAAAGCAGTAGAAATCAATGTTTGTGCCAGAATTTTACATTTGGATCCCACAGCTGATTTTATGACTGTCTTTCTGGATAGAAACAAATAGTTCTGTTTCTGTAACAAATAGAAGTGCAGTTTAACACATTCTGTGTCAGCAAGAACAAAGCGATTACTGGGCTGCCCTCCCACCCTCCTCCCCTTACCTCCCTCCTTCCCCCCCCCACCCCGCCTCCTTCCTTCCTTCTTTCCTTTTATTTCTTTTATTCTTTTTATTCCTTTTTTCTCCATCAGGAATGTTTGCATCTAGTCACATCACCATAGTCAGTGGAGCCACTGCTTCTGAATTACTTTGCTCCAGCCTCCATAAACATGTGCTCCTCTGCTTGTAATAGATTGAAAAAAAAAAAAAAAGGCAAGAACGCATTGGGTGAATATCAGAACACTCCTCAACTTTCAATAGGAAGGCTGTACCCTAGGAATAGTGACACATTTTCAGTTGTCTCAAGGCATTCAGGGAGCTGGCAATCCTGTAGGATGTTCTTTGTCCTAAAGTCTTATCCAGCTCTTAGGCAAATGCTCAGCTTCTACCTAGAGGCAGTTCCTTGATAAGCCTCTCAAACAGCTCTCCAATGCTGATTTTTCTCAGTCTGTTCCACAACTGGCCCACAATCTGTGTTCCCTTTGTTCCCTTATTTTTTACACCAGCCTTTTCCCTTCATCTTTCCGTTCTTGTTTTTGCCTTCATTAATACCTGGATTCTCTTCATGTATCATTTCAAAAGGGTAAACATTATTCTTAATTTCTGCTTCTATCTCCAGATGAGTATATTTTTACCTTGGCTCCATAACACATTGTTTATTGAAACTCAGGCACCCGGGAGGAGTGTAAACATAGTGGCTTTGAGGAGTCAGGCAAACCTTATTATGAATCCTACCTCACTAGCTTGAGGACCTTGAAAATTTGAAAAATTTCTTTAAGTATAAATTCCTTTCTCCCCTAAAATGGAAATGTATAACCTTGGCTTGTTTTGGTTCCTGTGAATGTTAAGTGATAGTCCGTAAAATCATTAGCACTGCTTATGGCATATAGTAAGAACTCAGTAATCGTTACCATACATCTTTTGTCACCCTGCTGTGCTTTTGGATATTTTTTGTGTGGTGAGGCTGATGGTTTAGTAGAAAGGATATGAGCTTTTAAGGCACAGGCATCTGTGTTTATGTTCTGCCTCTACTACTGTGTGGATGAGAGAGCTTGGATAATCTATTAGTCTTGGTGTTTCAGTATGATCATCTATAAACTGAAGTTATGACTACCTACTTGAACTCCACTGGGAGGATAAAATGTCATAATGAAGGTATGTGACAAAAATAATGGCTGACATATTATATTAGTAATTTCTTCTCAAATGATAAACATGGCCTAGAAACAGAATTCTCCTCCAATTTTTGTTGTCTTAGGAGAAACCTGCGGATAGCCTTCTCTATGCCATACCAACCCACTAATTCCCCTTTTCTCTTTGTTCCATCATCATTTTAGATAATTTCAAAATTACCCTGACATTCCTTGTGATATCCATCCCATGGGACCAGGATTTTACCATTAACAATTGTTTTTTTTTTATATGAAATTTATTGTCAAATTGGTTTCCATTCAACACCCAGTGCTCATCCCAACAGGTGCCCTCCTCAGTACCCCTCACCTCCCCTCCCCTCCATTCAACCCCCACCCCCAATCAACCCTCAGTTTATTATCAGTTTTTAAGAGTCTCTTCTGGTTTGCCTCCCTCCCTCTCTAACCTTTTTTTTTTTCCTTCCCCTCCCCCATGGTCTTCTGTTAAGTTTCTCAGGATCCACATAGGAGTGAAAACATATGGTATCTATCTTTCTCTGTATGACTTATTTCACTTACCATACCACTCTCCAGTTCCATCCATGTTGCTACAAAAGGCCATATTTCATTCTTTCTCATTGCCACGTAGTATTCCATTGTGTATATAAACCATAATTCCTTTATCCATTCATCAGTTGATGGACATTTAGGCTCTTCCAATAATTTGGCTATTGTTGAAAGTGCTGCTGTAAACATTGGGGTACAAGTGCCCTTATGCATCAGCACTCATGTATCCCTTGGGGAAATTCCTAGCAGTGCTATTGCTGGGTCATAGGGTAGATCGATTTTTAATTTTTTGAGGAACCTCCACACTGTTTTCCAGAGCGGCTGCACTAGTTTGCATTCCCACCAAGAGTGCAAGAGGGTTCGCGTATCTCCACATCCTCTCCAGCATCTATAGTCTCCTAATTTGTTCATTTTAGCCACTCTGACTGGCATGAGGTGGTATCTGAATGTGGTTTTGGTTTGTATTTCCCTGATTAGTAACATTGAGCATCTTTTCATGTGCCTGCTGGCCATCTGAATGTCTTCTTTAGAGAAGTGTCTATTCATGTCTTCTGCCCATTTCTTCACTGGATTATTTGTTTTTCAGGTGTGGAATTTGGTGACTTCTTTATAGATTTTGGATACTAGCCCTTTGTCCGATATGTCATTTGCAAATATCTTTTCCCATTCCGTTGGTTGCCTTTTAGTTTTGTTGGTTGTTTCCTTTGCAGTGCAAAAGCTTTTTATCTTCATGAGGTCCCAATAGTTCATTTTTGCTTTTAATTCCCTTGCTTTTGGAGATGTGTCAAGTAAGAAATCGCTGCAGCTGAGATCACAGAGGTTTTTTTCCTGCTTCCCCTCTAGGGTTTTGATGGTTTCCTGTCTCACATTCAGGTCCTTCATCCATTTTGAGTTTATTTTTGTGAATGGTGTAAGAAATTAGTTTAGTTTCATTCTTCTGCATGTTGCTGTCCAGCTCTCCTAGCACTTTTGTTAAAGAGACTGTCTTTTTTCCATTGGATATTCTTTCCTGCTTTGTCAAAGATGAGTTGGCCATAATTGTGTGGGTCTAATTCTGGGGTTTCTATTCTATTCCATTGGTCTATGTGTCTGTTTTTGTGCCAATACCATGCTGTCTTGATGATTACAGCTTTGTAGTAGAGGCTAAAGTCTGGGATTGTGATGCCTCCTGCTTTGGTCTTCTTCAAAATTACTTTGGCTATTCGGGGCCTTTTGTGGTTCCATACAAATGTTAGGATTGCTTGTTCTAGCTTCAAGAAGAATGCTGGTGCAATTTTGATTGGGATTGCATTGAATGTGTAGATAGCTTTGGGTAGTATTGACATTTTAACAATATTTATTCTTCCAATACAAGAGCATGGAATGTTTTTCCATTTCTTTATATCTTCTTCAATTTCTTTCATCAGCTTTCTATAGTTTTCAGCATACAGATCTTTTACATCTTTGGTTAGATTTATTCCTAGGTATTTTATGTTTCTTGGTGCAATTGTGAATGGGATCAGTTTATTTGTCTTTCTGTTGCTTCATTGTTAGTGTATAAGAATGCAACTGATTTCTGTACATTGATTTTGTATCCTGCAACTTTGCTGAATTCATGTATCAGTTCTAGCAGACTTTTTGTGGAGTCAATCGGGTTTTCCATGTGTAATATCATGTCAACTGCAAAAAGTGAAAGCTTGACTTCATCTTTGCCAATTTTGATGCCTTTGATTTCCTTGTGTTGTCTGATTGCTGATGCTAGCACTTCGAACACTATGTTAAACAACAGCAGTGAGAGTGGACATCCCTGTCGTGTTCCTGATCTCAGGGAGAAAGCTCTCAGTTTTTCCCCATTGAGGATGATATTAGCTGTGGACTTTTCATAAATGGCTTTTATGATCTTTAAGTATGTTCCTTCTATCCCGACTTTCTCGAGGGTTTTTATTGAGAAAGCATACTGAATTTTGTCAAATGCTTTTTCTGCATCCATTGACAGGATCACATGGTTCTTTTCTTTTATTAATGTGATGTATGACATTGATTGATTTGTGAATGTTGAACCAGCCCTGCATCCCAGGAATGAATCCCACTTGATCATGGTGAATAATTCTTTTTATATGCTGTTGAATTCGATTTGCTAGTATCTTATTGAGAATTTTTGCATCCATATTCATCAGGGATATTGGCCTGTAGTTCTCTTTTTTTGCTGGCTCTTGTCTGGTTTAGGAATCAAAGTAATATTGGCTTCATAGAATGAGTCTGGAAGTTTTCCTTCCCTTTGTATTTTTTCGAACAACTTGAGAAAAATAGGTATCTCTGCTTTAAATGTCTGGTAGAATTCCCCAGGGAAGCCATCCGGTCCTGGACTCTTATTTATGGGGAGATTTTTGATAACTGATTCAATTTCTTTGCTGGTTATGGGTCTGTTCAAGTTTTCTATTTCTTCCTGTTTGAGTTTTGGAAGTCTGTAGGTGCTTAGGAATTTGTCCATTTCTTCCAGGTTGTCCAGTTTGTTGGCATATAATTTTTCATGGTATTCTGATAATTGCTTCTATTTCTGAGGGATTAGTTGTAATAATTCCATTTTCATTAATGATTTTATCTATTTGGGTCCTCTCCCTTTTCTTTTTGAGAAACCTGGCTAGAGGTTTATCAATTTTGTTTATTTAAAAAAAAAACAACTATTTGTTTCATTGATCTGCTCTACAGTTTTTTTAGATTCTATATTATTTATTTCTGCTCTGATCTTTATTATTTCTCTTCTTTTTCTGGGTTTGGGGTGTCTTTGCTGTTCTGCTTCTATTTCCTTTAGGTGTGCTGTTAGATCTTGTATTTGGGATTTTTCTTGTTTCTTGAGATAGGCCTGGATTGCAATGTATTTTCCTCTCAGGACTGCCTTTGCTGCATCCCAAAGCATTTGGATTATTGTATTTTCATTTTCATTTGTTTCCATATATTTTTAAATTTCTTCTCGAATTGCCTGGTTGACCCATTCATTCTTTAGTAGGGTGTTCTTTAACCTGCATGCTTTTGGAGGTTTTCCAGACTTTTTCCTGTGGTTGATTTCAAGTTTCATAGCATTGTGGTCTGAAAGTGTGCATGGTATGATCTCAGTTCTTTTATACTTATGAAGGGTTGTTTTGTGACCCAGTATGTGATCTATCTTGGAGAATGTTCCATGTGCACTCGAGAAGAAAGTATATTCTGTTGCTTTGGGATGCAGGATTCTAAATATATCTGTCAAATCCATCTGATCCAATGTATCATTCAGGGCCCTTGTTTCTTTATTGATCTTGTGTCTAGATGATCTATCCATTGTTGTAAGTGGAGTATTAAAGTCCCCTGCAATTACCACATTCTTATCAATAAGGTTGCTTATGTTTGTGATTAATTGTTTTGTATATTTGGGGGCTCCCGTATTCAGCACATAGACATTTATAATTGTTAGTTCTTCCTGATAGACAGACCCTGTAATTATTATATAATGCCCTTCTTCATCTCTTGTTACAGCCTTTAATTTAAAGTCTAGTTTGTCTGATATAAGAATGGCTACTCCAGCTTTCTTTTGACTTCCAGTAGCATGATAGATAGTTCTCCATCGCCTCACTTTCAATCTGAAGGTGTCCTCAGGTCTAAAATGAGTCTCTTGTAGACAGCAAATAGATGGGTCTTGTTTTTTTTATCCATTCTAATACCCTATGTCTTTTGGTTGGCGCATTTAATCCATTTACATTTAGTGTTATAGAAAGATGTGGGTTTAGAGTCATTGTGATGTCTGTAGATTTCATGCCTATAGTGATGTCTCTGGTACTTTGTGGTCCTTGTAACATTTCACTCACAGAATCCCCCTTAGGATCTCTTGTAGGGCTGGTTCAGTGGTGATGAATTCCTTCAGTTTTTGTTTGGGAAGACCTTTATCTCTCCTTCTATTCTGAATGACAGACTTGCTGGATAAAGGATTCTTGGCTGCATATTTTTTCTGTTCATCACATTGAAGATTTCCTGTCATTTCTTTCTGGCCTGCCAAGTTTCAGTAGATAGGTCTGCCACTAGTCTTATGGGTCTCCCTTTGTAAGTTAAAGCATGTTTATCCCTAGCTGCTTTCAGAATTTTCTCTTTATCCTTGTATTTTGCCAGTTTCACTATGATAGGTCGTACAAAAGATTGATTCAAGTTACGTCTGAAGGGAGTTCTCTATGCCTCTTGGATTTCAGTGCCTTTTTCCTTCCCTAGATCAGGGAAGTTCTCAACTGTGATTTGTTCGAGTACACCCTCAGCCCCTTTCTCTTTCTCTTCCACTTTGGGAATTCCTATGGTACGGATATTGTTCCGTTTGATTGCATCACTTAGTTCTCTAATTCTCCCCTCATACTCCTGGATTTTTTTATCTCTCTTTTTCTCAGCTTCCTCTTTTTCCATAATTTTATCTTCTAACTCACCTATTCTCTCTTCAGCCTCTTCAATCTGAGCTGTGGTCACCTCCATTTTATTTTGCACTTCATTTGTAGCATTTTTTAGCTCCTCATGACTATTTCTTAGTCCCTTGATCTCTGTAGCAATAGATTCTCTGCTGTCCTCTATACTTTTTACAAGCCCATCGATTAATTTTATGACTATTATTCTAAATTCTTGTTCTGTTATATTGCTTAAATCATTTTTGATCAATCATTAGCTGTCACTACTTCCTGGAGTTTCTTTTGAGGAGAGTTCTTCCGTTTTGTCATTTTGGGTAGTCCCTGGGGTGGCGCAGAACTGCAGGGCACTTCCGCTGTGCTGTCTGGAGTAACTTGTGTTGGTGGGCGGGGCTGAAATCAGACCCAATGTCTGTCCCCAGCCCACAGCTGGGGCCACAGTCAGACTGGTATGTACCTTCCCCTCTTCCAGGGGCAGGACTCACTGTGGAGTGGTGTGGCCCCTGTCCACGCTACTTGCACACTTCCAGGCTTGTGGTGCTGCTTTGATGGGATCTGGCATATTAGCTGGGGTGGATCCGCAAGATGCACAGGGGTGGGAGGGGCAGGCTTAGCTTGCTTTGCCGTAGGTCGTCCCCTGAAGGAGGGGCCCTGCAGCACCGGGAAGGAGGCAGACCCGTCGGAGGGATGGATCCACAGGAGCACAGTGTTGGGTGTTTGCCCGGTGCAAGCAAGTTCGGTGATGGGAACTGATTCCCTTTGGGATTTTGGCTGGGGGACAGGAGGGGGAGATGGCGCTGGCCAGCATCTTTGTTCCCCGTGGAGCTGAGCTCTGTCTCCTGGGGCTCAACAACTCTCCCTCCTGGTGTCGTCTCACCCTCCCGTTCTCCGAGGAGAGCTTTTGACTTTTAACATTCCAGATAATAAGTCCTGCTGGCTGTCAGAACTCACAGAGTCTGGACCCTCTGCTTTTGCAAGCCAGATTCGTGGGCTCTGCCTTGCCAGATGGGCTGCCCCTCTACCTGCCTGGCTCCCTCCCGCCAGTCCGTGTAGGGCTCACCGCCTCTCTGCCCTTCCTACCCTCTTCCGTGGGCCTCTTGTCTATGCTTGGCTCCAGAGTTTCTGTTCTGCTAGTCTTCTGGTGGTTTTCTGGGTTATTTAGGCAGGTGTGGGTGGAATCTGAGTGATCAGCAGGAGGAGGTGAGCCCAGCATCCTCCTATGCCGCCATCTTCCCCTCCAATCCCATTAACAATTGTTTTAAGATCTTTTGAGTAAATACCTAATAGTGCAATTGCTGGGTTGCAGGGTAGTTCTATTTTCAACTTTTGGAAGAAACTGCATGCTGTTTTCCAGATTGACTGCACCAGTTTGCATTCCCACCAATGGTTTTAGATCTTAAAATTTGAAATTATTCTTTCTGACCACCATGATTTCACCTCACACTCCATCACTTTCCTTTATCCTCACTGTGACCTCTCTACCCCTCTGTCACTCTATACTGAGTCCATTTGTTCTCCCCTCACTCCACAAATAACCATTTTACTTAATAATTTCTACTTAAGCATTTCTAGTACTATTATTTCCACCAATATTGTTCAACTTAACCATTTCTGGTACTTTATTTTCCTCCATCTTGTGTTGCCTCATGAATCACTCAAACCAACCACCAATGCTGACCTCATTGCTCAATTCTCTATTTTTACAAGAGTTTCCATGGGACTACTTTAATTATTTCCTTAAATTTTGAATTCAGTTCACCAATGAACCTTTTGGGGACTGAAATTTTCTTTGTAGGAAGGTTTTAAATCACAATTTTAATTTCTTTGGTAGAGGGTTATTCAGGTTTTCTACTTCAGTTTCAGTAAATTTTATACGTGTACAAAATCTATGTCAATAACTTTTCCCTCGAAAAACTTCCTTGATTTGATTTATCGATTTGACATAATGTGTCATTCCTTGGGAATTACCTAACTAACTAAAACTTTATGGGCTTCACTTAAGACATTTACTTGATGGCACTTGAATTATACCCATGTTGGCAAGTTTCACAGGGACAGAAATCTGATTTAATCATCTTTGTGCTACTCATCACATCAAGTACATGAATAAAATCAATAAGTACTTTTTGAATTCAATTATCATTGTTACAGGAGATAGATTGTAACATTTTTAAACTTTAGAATTAGATTCTGTTCCTTAGTCTTTGGCATAGCCCCCCATACATTTCTAATTATTCTTAAATTACTAAACCCAGAAGCAGTTTCCAAGATACTCTTTTTTGAAGGCGTGCTCATTCAATTGTCTAAAAAGTACTAGTGGGATAAACTGATACTAAATAAATGAAACCTGCTACAGTCAGTACATTTTCTCTCTTCCTGTTCCCCATTCTTTCCCACCATCATGTAACACTTCACATAACCATTGTACTTAATAATTTCTAGGACTTTATTTCCATCAGTATTATTTGGCTTAACCATTTCTAGTGCAAAAAGAAGAAAATTGGCCATAGGTTTTAATACTGATTCAAGAATAACCTACCATGTTTTAGCAGTGAGAGAAGACCAGGAGTTTTGTAAAAGGATATGTGTTAGCACTTTGCCTGGATAATTTGAAGCATATTGGCATTCCCTCCCTGCACCCACCCCCCTGCCCCCCCGCTGATTTTGCCATGGTATTCTGATAAAGGGACTTTTGAGTTTACTAAAACTTCTTTATTTTTTAAATTTTTTACTAAAACTTCTTTAAGTTGCCACATATTTGGCATCATTATTGCATTGCCTTTCTAAAAGACAGGATGTTGCCCTACAGTTCCCTATCAGGTCAATGATTTAAGCCCAATTCTGTGAGAAAAGTCATAAGTGTCAGACAGTGAATCATTAATACACTTTTCCAGAAGAATTCATATCTTTCTTGAGGTCGATTATCTACTTGATGTACAACTCATTGCAGGACATAAGTGGGTGGGGATATTTGTTCAGAATGTTCTCCCTTGTCTCTCTCTTCCCCACCTCCTTCCCATTCTCAAGGTGGACAGAAATGCTGCTTTTTCTTAGTGCTTCCATATTATGAGAATAAAGGCAGTCTTGCAGCACTTCTTATTATAAATTCAATTTCTTGAAACAGGCTTCAGGGGGATGTTTATGAATAACAAAGAGAGGAAAGGGGAAATTTGTGGAAAAATTGTAATTTTCCTGGGATTGAAAGATAATTCAAAATGCAACAAATCAATAAAACAGAGATATGTCTGCGAGAAAAAGAACTGCTGGAAAGAATATGTATTGTATATGTGTAGTTTTGTTACCCAAAATGCTCACACTGAAACCAAGAGTAGAAAATAAGAGGTTTTTGAATTTCGCACGAACTAGAACAAACATCTGTTCCATGCCTTCTAGGACTGAATGCTAATGCTGGATGTAGGTGACAGAGAGCTTTTATACCATATTTTGTGATCTCTGACCTGTGAGTTTATTTAGGTGTGCCACTTCCTCCCTACCTCACCCCAACCCTCATTTAAAACTTGTGTTTAATGTTACACTGGTTTCTGGTGCATGTAATGACATTGTACTATTACTTAATAAAATATTTTATGGCTCCCAGGAATCATCACTTCAGCTCACTATTCGGCTCCCCCCTCATACCCAGAAAAATAAAAGTTGTATGCTTCAAAACCATTTGAAATTGGGGGAGCAATAAAACATGATCTTTTATTATATTATTTATAATCCAGAATGCTGCTAGGGAAACAAAAAATAAGCTCCTGTCTTTCATGTCTATAGTCTGTGTAAGAGGAAGGAAGCTAATGACGCATGTAATACAGTTGTGGACAATGATTTACCTTTGATTTTGTCCATCTGTTTTCTGAGAGCAGTCGTTTTCTTGTCCTGAGGAAAACAGCAAGGATATGATCCCAGAGGCTTCTCAGTTCAATCCCCCCTACCCCTCTGGGAGAAGTAGATAAACAGCCCTCTTTGGACCTAAGATGGGGTTAGTCTTCTTGCAGGCATGCTGTCCCTGTCCCTCTCATCTGAGAGCTGCTGCAGGCAGAAGTGCTCCAGGCCTTTCCTTTTCAGTGAGAATGCCTGATTACCATTGGCCCACAGAGTTGACAGAGTTTCAGCAACCATGAGGACAGCTCTCCAAGTCTTTTGTGTCTGACGTCATCTTCCCATGAAGATGTTTTAGACAAAGTGTCAAGCTATAAATGCGACTGGCTCCCATGATATACAGGAAGTGATGCCCTGGGGGAAGGTTTTCTGGTGTTCATCAGGGATGCCGTAATGAACATATCTGTGCATCTCACATATGCAGCCTAATTACTTCTGTCAAAACTCCTCTGTTGACTTGTTGCTTGTCTCCTCATATTTTAGACTTGGCCTTAGTGACCTGACTCTGATTGGCTCAGACCCAGTTTGCAGCCGCATGCTACCACTGGGCCCTTGCACCTGGATAGTGTAAATGATACCATAGGGTTCCCTTTGGTATCTTGCTAAGAGAACACTGGTAGGAGAGGTGAGAATATGCCTAGCTAAGATTTATGTTGGGTAAGGGGCATCCTACCAATGAGTTTTTTTTTAGCTGTGCCCTCTTCCCAGTCAGTTCACTTGCCCATCATGCCACCATTTTTATTGTTGGAAATGTGGGAGTGAGGGTCAAATAAAAATCTATTACCAGGGAATAAATTATTAATGTTAAAGCAGGCATTATTTGATAGTCAAGAACAATATTGAAATATAAACCCTGAAAATGGCAACCCGAAGAGACTTGTTTGAAGAAGTTTGGGGTGGGGAGGGATCAGGGATTCATCATGTTGCTGTGTTTTACATTTTCCCTTTATTAGCTAGCCTGTCTCTTTACCCTTTCACTGCTGGCTATTCACCTTCCCTGTCCCCATTTGTAAATGCTACTATGTTAAGAGTTCCAGTGAAATAATATTGTAGAGTATTGCTTTTTATTCTGAGGTCAAACTTTTGGGATATGCTTCTGGTATCTTAAAGTGTACCCATGAAATCCAGTGAAAAGAGACATTTCCATGGAACATTTTCTTTTACAGTTTTTCGCCTCCACACTGTTTGGTGTTGCCTTCTTCTTTTCACATTTAGTTTTCTGTTCCTCATTCTCAGTCTTTTGTGGAATTTTTATGAACTCTATTCTGTGGGTGTTATCCATCCCTCTGGCTATATTTGCCACTTTTACTAAGGAATATCTCTAGTTTGGGATATGGCTAGACATGAAATAAAAAGCACATTGAAAAGTATGCTCTTTTCCTGGAAAGCGTTCAGTGTACAGGACAGGTGTAGGCTGGTTCACATCCCATCATGTTCACATAAAGGGATTAGCATTCTTGTGGGTGCTAAGCCCACCTTTGTTTTCATAATAGTTTTCTGTTTTGTGGTTCATTATATATTGTATTGGTACTTTTATACACAACTATTTCCATGCTTATTCTTCACAAGGATTAATTAAATTCAACAAATATTTATTGATTTTTTGCTTCATGTCAGGTGCTATGGTAATTACTGTGGTTCCATAGGAACAACATGGTGATACCATCTAGAAAGAATTCGTAATAACAGCACTTATGTGGCATTTCATAGTTAACCAAACACTTGTACTTTTACTATCTCATTTGATCCTCTTAGCACTCTGAGAGTAACAAGAGTGGGTATTAACATTCCCACTTAACAGAGAAGGAAAATGGCTTAGAGGTAAAGTGAGTTTCTCAAGGTCACAGCTAATAAGGGGAAGACTTAGGGCAGAGAGTAAGAGGAATTTTCATTTAAAACTGATCTACAAAAAATGGTCCTTAAATTCCCATAGCAACATGTGACTAAAGATATTTATTTGCTTTATCAGAGCCCAAAATTAGTATTAGTATCTTTCTGATTATGGCTATCTCCTTCGTCCATCTTATAAAAAAATAAATACCAGAGAAAGGAATTGTTGTAAAGGCAAGCTATTTGACACTCTCCATAAAATATTATTGTTGTTTCTCAGTCTTATCCCAGAGGGATAGTTAAATCTAAGAAAAACTAATTTATATGTCAGACCAATAGCATATTGCAACTGGAGATCAATTTAAATGGACATTTATTCGTTGATTTTTATTTTTAAAGAGACACCAGTAGAATAAAAACCATTTCATAAAAGAAACAGTAATCGTCTCCTTTGCTTCTTCTGGTTCATGCTACAATTCTGTCTGGCTCTCTCATGCTCAGTATAAAGGCAGAGGCAAGTCAGAATATCTCTTCATCATTAGTATCACCTTGCTTCTCTTTTAAAAACTCGATACCTAATTACCTTCACTAATTTATTCTCATGTATTTCATAGCCTTTTTTCTCCTCTGTTTTTGGAGGAGGTCAGTAAATATATGAAGCATTTCCATAGTAGTTTATAGGAGAAAGAGGAGCTACAGCTTTCCAGAGTATTTTCCTAACCTCTGTGTAGCATTTGACACACTTGACCACTTTTTCTCTCTTGACATTCTCACTTCCCTTAAATTCTGTAACCCTGCATTGTCTCATTATTTTCCTATCTCCAGTTGTCTCTCTTTTTTCTCATGCTTTCAAATGTAGCAATACCTGGAAGTTCTATTCTTATCCCTTTTCTGATCTCATCTTCTGATAGTACATCTATGTTCATGATTCTATCAGTCATCCATTATGAATGACTTCCTAAATTACACATTTAAGGTTCAAATTCTCTTTCAAACCCAATTCACCAAAATATCTGCTAGATAAAATTATCTTTCTTACTATAACTGATATTTTGGTATTTTAAAAATGGAATATCTCATTTTACTCTTAAATTTATTTCACTCAGCAAGATACTGTCTATTTCTGTTGGTACTATCCTCAATCTCTTAGGTGTAAAACTCAAGTTTCAAGTTACCTTAATCACCCTTTCCTTTTTATAACATATTTAATCAGCTTCTAAGACCTGAAAATTTTATCTTTAAATTGCAGTTACTTTTGTTTACATGTTTTTATTTACATTGCCACCATCAGGTCCTCTATTTTTATTGCTGTCAGATTTATTTTCTAAAACATGGCTATTACTAGTTGCAACCATGATCAAAAATGGTCAATAATCTCTCAGTGTGTCAAAAGCCTGAGAAGTCTGCCTATGATGTCCCTTTCTGACACTTACTAACTTCAACTTATATCCCAGTTTCAGGTTTGTAGTTTCTCCTAGGTAAACATTTTGCCCAGTCTTGGTTTTATGACTTTATCCATGCTGTTTCCCCAATGGATGAGTTATCTCCTTCTTACACATAATAGGAACTCCATGAATCCTTCAGTTCATTTTATTTCCCATATTCTGTGTAAGTCATCACTGACCATCCAGAATGAAACTCTGCCTTGTCTCTGTTTTTCTTTAGTAGATTATTTGGCCTTTTGCATATAATGTCTTAAAACTTTATTGTCCTTTAAATCCATGTATTTCCCATCTTCCCAACTAATTTATAAAGTGCTTATTATCAGGGATTATGTCTTATCTCTTCTTGCAGTTTCAACAATTCAGAACATTTTAGGTACTCAATAAACAGTTGATTTGTTGCATATAAAAATAAATTAATGCAAATTATTTATATTGATAAGCTATATGTACTTTTGAAGATCATTAACGAGATTATGCATGGTGATAATTCTTCGTTGGTGGTTTGTAACAGTTTTAGGTACTCGATAAACCAAAAACAAATAAAATCCATTAATCATCTTCAATTAGTTTGGCAGTAGATCAAAGCCTAAAATAGATGACAGACAAACATAAACATTATTGTTCCAGTGTCTTGTCTTTTAATCCCAGGCAAAGCCTTCTTTAAGCTCTATCCATTCCCTCTCTTTCTTCTAAATGGAGCAATTATTAAGGCTTTTCCTAACTGATCGTACACAGGGAAGATAAACTTACTGAGGAACAAAACATGACAAAAGTAGAAAGCCCATCTTATGTGAGAGTTGAGATGCAGTGACCCAGAGGGGCATGGGGGTGGGAGGCGTTACATTATGTATATGCTGCATTCAAGATCTTTTAATCAGATTCTTACAGTCACAAGAAAGGTTCTACACCCTGTGTTAATGATTGTTTTTCTCCATTAATGTGTACACTGTGGATCCCAGGATTTGTGCTTTATTCCTTTCTGAATCCTCAATGCCTAGTAGTTTTGCTTACATAGTTTGGGTGCAATATTTATTCTTTCATTCTTTTTTTCAGTGCACAAGAGGATAATAGCTTGCCCTCTCCTTATCTACATATTTAGTAGATGGCTTATAAGCCAAGTCGTGCAGCTGGCACTGGGTAACATTCAAGACTTACACAAACTGATCAACATCGACAAGGGAGAGGGAAAAGAATCTTCCCTACACACACACACACACACACACACACACACACACACACACACACACTTTCGCCTTTCCTCCCACACATTAATTTATTAGACAGAAAGTAGCAAAAGACTAGAAGAAGTAGGTCTTCAGGGTGCTGGAGTTGTGTCCCTGATAATGACCTAGATTATGCTTTTTCCACGTTTCATCAAATATAAAGGAGAAACGCTGATCCTCAGACCCATCTCTCTAGAGCAGTGGTTGTCAACCAGGAGTGATACTGCCCCAGAGGGAAAGAACATTTGGCGATAACTATAGACACTTTTTGACTGTCACAACAGTGTGGGTGTGTGGTGGTGGTAGTAGGCATCAAGTGAGTGGAGGCTAGAGATGCTGCTAAATATCCCATGAAACGTAGGACAGCCTCACAACATGGAATTTTCCAGCCCTAAATGTAAATAGGGTCAAGACTGAGAAACCCTGCTTTGGACTCTAATTCAGTAGGTAAACTGGGACCTTGGATTTTGCATTTTTAAAAAAAGTTTATTTATTTTTAAGAGAGAGAGGGGGGCAGAGGATCTGAAGTGGACTGTGCCCTGACAGCAGCAAGCCCCATGCTGGGCTCGAAGTTATGAACCAAATCATGAGATCATGACCTAAGCTGAAGTCAGACCTTCAACAGACTGAGCCACCCACCTGCCCTGGATTTTGCATTTTTAACATGTCCTCTCTCTGATCTGATACAGATGATTCTTGGAGTCTCAAAGAAGCATACTTGTCTTTGAATAATTATTTCTCTGTGATTCAATTACATGAAAAATTATTATGCATATAAATGTTCAATTAAAACGTTCAGTATTTTGTACCAATGTGTATGATTCTTGTTGATCTGAAATGCTTAAAATGAGCTTCACAGAGCACCAGCATGACTTATTATTACTGGCAGGAAGCAAGCCAGGGTTAACACCCTCACTGTCTAGTCAAGTCTGACAGGCTTGTTGGCTCCATTGTCAAGGAGTATGCCTCCACAATTACAGCATGTAGTCGGCTTCAGTGTCCCACAAAAGAAAGTATTGTAGCAGATAACTGCTTGTAGGATCCCTGCTGTCAGAGAAAATAAGCAAGTTATAACTTCTCCATGGTGCTGCTAGAGAGCATTTTCAATGGTGCCTGTTGCTTCACTCAGATGCTACATGTTGTTTCTCTCTGGTGAGTGGTCCCGCTAACTTTTGACCTTTTCTTAGGTCATGCCACATTGATTCCTGCATGAAGTTATTGTTGGGAAATAAGACTTTTCCTCGCTGCTACAAAACTTAATACAACTCTCGATATGCTAATAGCTTCTCAATCACTGTTTGGAGGGGAATACCATTTCTTCTTTTGCAATGCAAAGTGTCTGCAACTAAAGATCTCTTCATTAGTGTACCCCAGTGGCCTCTTCTGATGCCCTGTCTCCCCTGATGCCACAGTCTCAGCCAAAGCCCTTGCACCTGTTATGCTGTCAACCATTTACAACCAGAGCCATCTTCATGGACCCAAGTAAGGAACCTCCATCCCTCCTTCATCTTTATTTCTGACATCCTATTTCTTGACCAAGTTGTTTCTGCCTCCATTGCATGTACCATATCCCTTTCCTATTTGCCATCTCTTCTTTAGTTTCACCCTTGAAAACTTCTGCTTCTAAAATTAAGGCTGCTTTCCGTTTAGTTTCTCTACTGCGTTTCTCTTTTGATTCCCTTCTAATTTACCTTCTGTATTATTTGGGGTTTTCTTTTGCAAAGAACTCTCATTATGCCATCCCATACATACAATTCACAAATGATAACCTATTCCCTATGGAGAAAAATCCAAACTTCTCAGATTGACAACCAAGACCCTTTAGAGTCTGGGGCCCTACTCTACCCTACTCTACCTCTTTAATTTTCCAACAAACCACACAACTTACCTGAATAATGTATTCTTTCATATTTCTATTTTTTTCTTGCTTTGTTCGTTTTGCAGGGAATGCACTTGTTTCTTCTCCATTAGACAAATTCATATTTGATACCGAGGGATAAAGCTCAAATTGTAACATATCTCACACGTCTTCTTTGACCTCCCTGGACTAGATATTATCAGGTTCATTTCCTTAGGAAGCAGACCCTAAGACAGAGGTTTGCATGGAGGAATTTTGTTGAGAGTATAGTCTTTGAATCAGTTATTTGTGGGGGTGGGAAGGAAACAGGATTGTCCAGAGAGGGAAGCTGAACTGTGCTGCAGTCACAACAAAGGCCTCAGACAATGTTATAGGGAACTCCTAGCTGGCATGACTCTTCAGAGTTGTCCTGAATGAAGGCAAGGGGGCTGGACCTTCATACCTCAGGGTTCATGTTACTGTATGTGAATTGTCCAGGAAGTGGGGTGACCTGAGCAGAGCCTGGGAAAGTCCTAGAGAGAGACTTTGCTGAGAGCTGTGGGACTTTGCTGAGAGCTGTGGATAACTCATTTTTTAACAGGTGATAGAATGAGTACTTCAGTCTTTAAGGAGGGGCTGAGGAGGTGTAGGCATGTAGCACCCCATGACATCTACTAGGCCAGAAATATTCATGCCTTCTTCTCAGACTTTAATTATAGAATTTAACATTTTGTACAGTGACTATTTGTTTACATCTTTTGCTTACTGAACCAAAGTAATGTTTTTCAAAGGGAGTGGATTTGGGATTCAGGCTCATGAATCAGGGGAAGATAGGATAAGCACCCCAGGGTAGTAAAAGTAGGTTGTATTAGTCTTTCCTTCATTAAATATAAAAATGCAGCTACCGTGATGTAACCAATGGATAGCATTGATCTGCATATTCAGTTCTTAGTTTTAAATGAGATTGTCTCTGTTTCTAAATAATTATAACAAAGCTTTCAATAGGCAATTATTTATTTTTCTCATTAACAAAGGACTTAGATTTTTAAAAATATCAATAGCATATCACTGTGCGCTTAAAAACCTTATATACAAAAATCTGGAAAAAATTAATGGAAAATAATATTACATAAAAATTATTTCCAAAATGCTTACTAAAGCTCAGTTGCAAAGAGAACAAGCTTAATCATCCCGTTAGTGTCTGGTAACATACTCAGATTCCTTCTTACTTGAAGAAGAAAACATTAAAAGATCTAAGATATATATTGCACAAGAAAGCTGTGGCCTTTGAATGTAGTTCATTTAGTTCTTATCATTAGATGATAAAATATAATGAGTTCATTGTCATAAATGTAACTATTCAGGAAATGTAATAGAGTTTCATAGCAATATATTTAGTATAGCGTGCAATTACTCACTTACTGTTTATACCATTCATCATGAGTCAGTTGATGTCAACATTAAAATTTCATCTTGAACATTTCCTAGCTTCTCTTTGTTTAACTTGTTAAATTCTAAATGTTTTATTCCTAATTATTACTTGTTTTATTCTTCTGAATGCAAGAACATATTAGAAAAATAACCTTTTTCTCACCATTAAAGACACATTGAATTTTCCATAGTCACCAGATACCACTCTTTATATAAATTACTCCGATTTAGACATAATGATGATGTAACTATGAGTTACCATTTCTGAGGCTGAAGCAAAGAAATAATTTTACAAACTAGGTGACACCTGGGGCCACCAGAAGCTGCAAAGGACAAGGAAGTGTTCTCATCTGGAGCCTTCAGAGGGAACTTGGCCCTGATAACACCAGGACACGTTGATTTGGGATTTGCAAGCTTTACAACTCAGAATATATTTCTGTTGTATTAATGTTTATTTATTTTTGACAGGGGTGGGGGGTGGTGAGGGAGTAGCAGACATAGAGGGAGACAGAGAATCTGAAGCAGGCTATGCACTGACTTTAGAGAGCCTGACGTGGGGCTCAAACTCATGAACCATGAGATCATGACCTGAGCCCAAGTCAGATGCTTAACTGACTGAGCCACCCAGGTGCCCCTATTTCTGTTGTTTTAAATTCTAGGAAATGAATACGGATTTTGATGCCCTCTTCAATTATTATTTAAACAAAACACATTGATTTTCATTTATATGACCTCTCCATCTACATTTTAGGTATTAAAAGCTTGGAGGGTAAACCAGCCCAGTGTTGATAAAACTTGAGGCTGCTAGATTTCAGAGAGCTAGCATGCACTTGTTGCATTCCTTCTATCTTCCAGAAGAACTGGAACAAGGTCAGAATAGGTTGATGCATGGATGAAACTGATTCCAGGCTCTGAGTAAATCTCCTCACCTAACCCACAAACTGTGACCCCACATTTGTCACTCAGGAAGAAGGGTTCCACACCTCAGAGGAGAACCCTTAGCTCATATTGTTTTAGAGATGAAGACATTGTACCTCTAAGCTAAGACTTATCCCCATTGACACAGTGAGTTAATTCTGGACCCAGATGCTCTGGTTCTTACCATTCTTTATTTCCTGTTGGATAGAAGGACAACTGGACCCTAAGACAGACACATAAGCATTGGTAACTCAATCAACTCTAGCTAATTGTATCAGGAAGACAACATTTGTGAAAGCATATTTGCATTTGTCTTAAAATATTTCATACTTATAACCCTTATGATGCTAATTGTGTATGACATTATTTAGATTAACCAAACATTTGTAGATTACCCTTTATGCATTCTACATTTTTACTTCTATTATTATATTTAATCATCATAATTTCAGATAGATTATGTCATTTGTCCAAGATAAGTAACACTTCTAGTTCCCAGTCCATTTTTCACTGGAATAGTAGTAAAAGGTAGTACAAATAGGGTAAGCATATAATTAATTGTTAAAAATCTAGGCCATTTTAAAGAGGGAAATGAGGCACTACTCATAAATACACTGGAAAAAAAGCATAAGCCAAGATTGTTCTGTCACAGTAGGACATAAGGTACAAGTAAGAATGGTCTAGGGAGATTCTCACCACATTTCTTTAAGTTGAATTTTGAACATTATAGTTAAAAGTACTCATCCCAGTATATAAGGTATTTGGGATTTAAGAAAAAAGGTAACTCTCTGGGAAGTGCATTGTAGCAGTTAAATTCTAAGATATAACTCGTGCAAAGATTGGTAAGAGTACCTTGGGTGCGCCCTGAGAAATCAAACTTAGTGACACTGTCACCTATCATTTTGTTTAGCTGACTTAAGACCTGGTCCCTTCTTGTAGCTATTAGTTGTGTGAAGCACTCTCCCTCATGCACATTTGGCCTCATTGTCTTTTGTGCCTTTTAAATTCTTTAATCATACCTCTTTTAGGACACTTAATTTATTATAAGTTTTCATGGCTGTGTGTGTTCTTCCCCATCGGTAGAATGTGTATCTCATCACTTTGTGCCATTCTTGGTACAGACAGTTACTTACTTACTTACTTGATACAGACAGGTACTTGGACAGTTACCATGGGTAAAACTGGATGGGGGAAAATTGTTGTGGACAGCAAATGAGCACTAAAGAACAGAGGCTTATCTTTTTTGAAACAAATACTCATCAGAACCTACAGCACAGGGAGGAAAATGTGCCATGTTAGTAGTTTGAAAGGGCTTATAGAAAATTCGACATACTCTATTTTAATAATGATGTCAATGAATATAAAAGCAAATGTAAAGTGTTTATTATGTTCCAGGTACTCTTTTAAGATACCTTCACATCACTTGGACACTAAAATCTAAAACAATCTTAAAAAAATTAACATTTATTTACTGTTGAGAGACAAAGAGAGACATAGCACAAGCAGAGGAGGGGCAGAGAGAGACAGAGAGACAGAGAGACAGAGACAGAATCCAAAGCAGGCTCCAGGCTCCAAGCTGTCAGCACAGAGCCCGATGCGGGGCTTGAACTCATGAACCGTGAGGTCATGACCTGAACTGAAGTTGAATGCTTAACAGACTCAGCCACCCAGGTGCCCTAAAACAATCTTGACATGATTTTACTATCTCATAATCTCATTAGCATAGCTTTTCTATTCCAGAAGACTTGCCCAGGAAGATAAAATTTATGAATAACTGCATTACTCATTTCAGGAATTCCCAAGACCTATTACCTCTCCAGTAGAAAGTGTCAACAGTGTACTACTTAAGACTCCTTGAATTCTTCACCTCAAAATACTCCTCTTGATATTTCCACCAATACCAAATTATCATGATCTTTACCCAGTACTCATTAAGAGATGTACTGAAAAACATGCTTTCAACTACACTTTAAAATTTCAATAAATTGAACTCCAGCATGCTATCAGACAGTGTAGAAGTTTTATTATCCCAGATAAGCCATAAACTCAGCTTTGTCTTATCAAAAGCTTATAAACAGCTTTGCTCTTCTGGGAGGCTCTCAGGAAGCACGTTGCCTGTAACTAACATGATCTTCACTGCAACTTTGTGAGGTTTGGTGTATTCTTATTCCCATTTTGCAGAAGAGAAACTAAGCCCAAAGTTGCACTGCAGGTAGATGGTAGAGCTGGGATCTGAATCTAGGCTCTATGACCCTACAGCCAGTGTATTTGCACTGGATTCCTGGGAGCCATTTAAAAGCCACTTTAATTGGCCTCATTTGGAAGAAATTTCAAGGCATCAGAATAAATGAAAACACTTTAAAAAAAGACACAATTAGAAATGCAACATTTTAAACATCATCATTTACATAAATTAATCATTCTTCTGCTCACATGCTCTATAGTTTTTCTCCATTTAAAGAGCAATGATAAGCATTCTGACATTTTCAATGGTCATGATGCAGGAAAATTGTCTTAACATCTGAAAATATTCTGGCCTTTGAAAAAAATAACCATTGCATTTATCACTCCTGAATAGCCAGTGTGTTTCCAACATGAGTTTCAACTTGAATCCACTGTTGTAGGGAAAGAAAATTATCTGCTGCTAATTTACTAAAGGTACTTCTTCAGAATTAAAAGGCAGTGGATAACCGAATAATGGTTTAAAAAGAAAACAATCCTCTGAATGGATTTCGATGGAAATTTTTTCATAGTAAGGAAGAAATGGGAATATACATTTGGAAAGAGAATACCCAAGGGTAGATTCTTGTCCCAATAGTTGTTGCAACTGAATTGAATAAAAAGACTTATCCTCCTGAAATGGAATGAACATGAATGGTATGTTAATATTCTATACAATGGAACCAAGGTCCCATATAATATCAATAAGCTGGAAGAATGGGGCAAAACCAACAACAATTTACACAGGTAAATAAAAACTCTGTGTTTCAGTTTGAAAAGTAAATTGTGTTAAATGCTTTCTAACAATTAAAGCAGACACAGTGAATTAGTCAGCCTTGGGGCACCTGGATGTCTCAATCGATTAAGCATCCGACTCTTGATCTCAGCTCAGGTCATGATCTCACAGTCTGAGTTCAAGCCCAGCCTTGGGCGCTGTGTGGCAGTGCGGAGCCTGATTGGGATTCTCTCTGCCCCTCCCTCCTCTCTCTACCCCTCCCCTATTTGCTCACACATGCAAGCAAAAATAAACAAACATTAAAAAAAAGAATTAGCCTTATAGTACAGGAACAGAACACCCCAACACACCAACTATTTAAACAGAACATAGATGACCCTCTTTCTGGAAAATTCTGTATGGCAGTGAAATGATGTCTAAGGTTCTTCCCAATTACTAAATCCATGGTATTGATATAGCCATATGGTTTGACAGAACCAAGGCTTTCATCTGCGTTTTAGTTACATGGCATGTAGACATTCCTCAATTGATATATCTATTAGTACATATTTTCAGATACTTTCAGGAGGGTTTGGGCAAAGCCCTTTTACCTACTAATAGATATATGCACATAACTTTGGCCATGACCAGATGTCCAAGAGAGAACGGACACCTGAAAGAGAATTTATCATAGACTTTGATCTCTGCATCAAGGTTCACAGAGGAAAGGAACATTTGTTTTCATTCTTGGGGGTCTTGGAGATTAGATTTTCTCCCTCCCTACCCTTCATGGTAGAATTGGCTTGTTTAAGTGAATCCAGGAGTTCAAACATTGGGAATATGGCTAATTTGATATGCAACCACACTGAGTAAACTTGTTTCTGAGGACAGGAGCCTATGTTTGAGCTAGAGGAACCACTCTTTTCCAAACAGTAACTGTAGTAGTAATAGTGTCAGGAGCATCAGTGGCCTGGGGGGGGTGACTCAACCAGGGGATGCTGACAGTGCCCTGGACCTGGGGATGCTAGGGTTCTGGCACACTGAATCTCAACGCTGTATTCAGCAATGGCAATACTGTCAAAGTAAGTCATATTTAGAGGACGTAAGAGGCATTAAGTCATGATGGCCAGAGCAAGGGCTGTTTCACTACATGGCAACACTACTTTGGGGCCAAAGGTTCTTTACTCCTCTGCCACCAGAATCCTAAGCATCTGCCATGAAGCCCTGAAAGGGGATTTTTCTTTTCTTTACTTGAAATCTTTTTTTTTTCTTTAATGGTTTAAAAAAAAAAAAACATTTGGTAAACAGAGGCTGAAACAAAAAGTTTCTTTTTTCTTTAGGTAGTAAGCATATATTGGTACAATATTTCTCCTTTTTTTTAACAAGGTCGTTATTATCATTAATATTCTTATTATTTATATTAGTATACAGTACTGTGAGTTTAAGAGCTGAAGAGACTGTGTTAAGTGGTTACCACAGTTAGGATGCTGAACATATGTGTCTTCCCCAAAACTCCTTCAGCTGCCTTTGGGGTCAAATTCTTCCCCCATCCATAACCTGTGCTGTTCTCTATCCCTATAGTTTTGCCTTTTCAGAAAGTTGGATAAATGGAATCTTTTGAGGCTGGCTTCTTTGACATAGCTTAATGCTTTTGAGATATCAATGTTATTGTATCAATATCCCCTTCCTTTTTATTTTTGGGTACTATCCCATTGTATGAATATACCATATTTTGTTTATTCACTTACCTATTAAAAGTTATTTGGATTATTTCTCATTTGAGGCTACTGTGAATAGCTGTAGTAAGCATGTACTAAGGTTTGGTGTAAACATAAATTTCTGTTATCTAGTGAAAATATTTAGTGGTAAAATTGCTGGGTTATATAATGTCTTTAACTTTGTACAAAATTTATATATTCATCTATAAATTAATATATTTTTACATATCTATAAATATTTTAATTATATATAATATGTATACATATATTTTACATATATAATTATATATTACATATAACATGTAAATTTCTTATAAAGTTAATCTATTAAGATATACAGTCGATCCTTGAACAATGTGGGGATTAGGAGCACTGACATAACCCCATGCAGTTGGAAATCTGCATATAACCTTTGACTCCCCCAAAACTTAACTACTACTTGCCTACTGTTGACCTGAAACCTACCAATAACATAAACAGTTGATTAGCACATATTTTGTATATTATTATATGATAGATTCTTACAAAAAAGCTAGAGAAAATGTTATTAAGAAAATTATAAGGAAAATATATTTATAGTACTATACTGTAAAAAATCCATATATAAGTAGAAACACACAGTTCATACTCATGTTGTTCAAGGACCAGCTGTGCATCTTTATAAGAAATGAACCATTTGCATTTTTATGTGGGTGTTCCAATCATCCTGTATTGGTGTCAGCACTTGGAATTGTCGAGTTTTTTTTTTTCCACACCCATTCTAAATAATTATATAGGGGAATCTTATTGTAGTTTTAATTTGCATGTTTCTAATCTCTAAATGATACTGACCATCTTTTAATCTGCTCCTTTTCCATCTGTGCATATTTTTTATTTTCTGGTAAAGTATTCAAATCTTTTGTTCATCTTTAATTGGGTTGTTTGTCTTTGAGTTATGAGAATTCTTTATATACACTACATAAAAGTCTTGTGAATATTACTTACAAATATTTTTCTCTAGTCTGTAGCTTCTTTTAATTCTCCATTAAGCTTTCATACAGCAAAAAAGAAATTAATTTATTTTAAGTAGGCTCCATGCCCAATGTAGGTATTGAACTCACAACCATGAGATCAAGAATCACATGATCTACCAACTGAGCCAGTCTGGTGTCCCTATTTGTTTAATTTTAAAATCTATTTTATTAACTTTTTCTTTCTATATCATGTTATTTTGTGTCATATGTAAGAGTTTTTTACCAAAGCTTAGGTCACACAAATTTTCTCCCATGATTTCTTTCTATAGTTTTACCTTTTACATGTATAGCTGTGATCCATTTTGAGTTAGCTTTTCTATGAAGTATGTAGTTTGGACTGAGATTTATTTATTTATTTATGCCAGATAAAGATGCCCAATTATTCCACTTTCTGAGAAGAAAACCAAACACCTTCCCTGTATTTGAATCTTGTCAAAGAGCAATCATATTTCTGTAGGTCTGTTTCTGGACTCAATTCTGTTCCATTGATCTATGTGCCTCTCTCTTCACCAGTGCCTCTGTCTTGACTAATAAGGCTTTATAGTAAAACCAGGTAGTAAGAATCTTCCACTTCAGGGAACACAATGTGTTCCCTTTATTTTCCCTTTATTTAGGTCTCCATTTTCTTTTAGTGTTTTTAGCAAATAGATCTTCTACACATTAAGTTAGAATTATACGTGTTTCATTATTTTTGGCACAAATATATATTGATGTATTGATATATATCCAGCAAACATTGTGAACTCACTTATTAGTTCTAGGAAATTTTTTCAAAATTACTTGGGATTTGTTACATAGATGGTCATGGGTGTGAATATGAACAGTGTCATTTCATGCTTTCCAGTCTGTAGGCCTATTATATTTCTTCTTTTATTGCACTGGCTAGTACTTCCAGCACAATATTGAATTGATGTGGTGAGAATGAATATCCTTCTTTTGTTCTCAATTTGAGAAGAAACATATTTAGTCTTTTTACTATTAAGTATGGGAGTTAAAAGTGTGTTTTCTTTTGAAACAGATTATCACATAAAGGAATTTCCCTTCTAATCCTAGTTTCCTGAGAGTTTCTCTCATAAAATGGCATTCTAGGTTTCCTCTTGCACTGATAAGAATACTTTTAGCCAGAATTATATACTCAGGAAGGAGGGTATAGTGACAGTGTAAGGGAATAACTGACTTTATTGTTAAATTGTGTAATAGAAGGTCAGAATTGGGGTTTTTAAGGGGCCAATATTGGGTGACATTGCTTTGTATTCAAAGCTAGTAGACCAGATATCACAACTACTCTACAAAATGTGTTAGATGATGTCTGCAGGTAGGCTTGTCATTGGACATAATGTTCTGTGAAAACGACTTTAATATCATAACTTGCTTTGTTACCGTTATATCCATATCTTATAAGAGGAATGGATCATCAGGTAAATGTGATACAGAAACATTTTATAACTAGTTCGTTTATAAAGCATATCCTACATTCTTCCAAAAACACTTGAATTTTGTAGAGAGAAAATCTGTATACTTATTATAGCCTGAAATGTTGATTAAATAATTTTACTATATTTCAATTAATGCTTTATTGACTAATAATTTTTAAAAATAATATTTCTCTAAATTTTTGAAGCTGATATACTGCAGTTGTCTCAAGTACGTTCCTTATACTTTGGAAGAGTTATTCATTGATTTTCTGTTCTTTAGTGTCTCATAAAAGATTTACATGAATAATTATATCACATAATACATAGTAAGCCAGATTGCACTGGCCACTGCCTTGTTCCTGAATATAATTTAAGGTGCTGACATTGCTTTAAAACCTCTAAGCATTTGCCATTCTCATTATATTAGAAATTATTGTTCCCAACTGCTCTTTCAAAATAAGGGAGATTAGGCAATACTGATATTACCCATAATTCACCTTTGGAGAGTCACAGCTTAGACATTTATTTTTGTGACTTCATGTAAGGAAGATCTTATTTGTCTCTGTCTGGAATACCAATATTTGATCTCCCAATAGTTGGTGTGAGGCCTATGGTTTTCAGATTTTCGGGTGGCATCTTCAAATTTTATAGCTGACTTTGTAAAACATGCAATATAAATTGCAATGTCATGAGGAATCTCTTTTTAATGCCTTTATTAGCTATTTCTCCCTGAAGCAATTCTTAGAAGAGCACATTTTAAAAATTAAACAAATCTGAAGAGGGTTTAAGAAAATGTATGGCTTGGCATAATTACGAATCTAGAGTGAAGACTATTCATACCCTCATTTTCTTATGAGTGAAATTTATTCAGTGAGTTTCACAATGATATTTTGTATTTTTGGACTGCACATCTCTGGATAAATTGTTGCATTCAGTTTACTTCTCTTCTTTACATCTGTAATGGTAGATTACTATAGTGAGATTTTACTCGTAAAATTTTAGAATAAAGTAATTCAGTTTATGCGATAAGCATTTTTAATCCAATTCTCTTGTTTTGGGAGAGTTGTAATAAAATATCAATTAATATTGCTTAAACACCTTTGTGCCTCTCTGTCTCCATATATCAAAAGAATAAATAACTAGTTTTCTTATCAGTGATGTTTTTTATGTTTATTCAAAGCCTAAAATGGAAAAAAAACATGGAGGGGCACCTGAGTGGCTAAGTCGGTTAAGTGTCCAACTTCAGCTCAAGGCATGATCTCACGTCTTGTGAGTTCAAGCCCCACGTTGGGCTCTGTGCTGACAGCTCAGAGTCTGGAGCCTGCTTTGGATTCTGTGTCTCCCTCTTTCTCTCTCCCCTCCCCCGCTCATGTTCTGTCTGTCTCTTCTCAAAAATAAATAAAAACATTAACAAAAAAATAAAAAAAAAACATGGAGCAATCAAAGACCTGAAGAAAGTTAAATTAGTGTAGATAGACCACAATAATCTAGTAAGAGCCAATGAAAAGGAATAGGAGAGAAAAAAAATAACAAGGAGAATTTGGTGTCATGGAAATGAAAAGTAGTGTTCAGTAAAAGGAATGGTTTCAATATTGTTTGTTTCTTCTAGGAGTTCTATCAGGTGGAAGCCTGAAAAATACCCAAACAGATTTAACAATATGCAAATAATAGTTGATCCTACCTTCTATTTCTATGAATTTTCTGGGTCACAAATCAGAATGGAATAGATTGAAGAAATGAGAAATGAGCTCAGTTTATACAGTATTGATTACTCTGGTTGTGACGGAAGAAAGATAAAGAAGTTAGCTTAAAGAAATTGTCTTTGTAATATATTATAGATAGGAGACCCTTGAGCATATATAAATGATAATGAAAAAGATCCAACTGAGAAATAGAGATTGAAGATACACAATAGTATGACTTCCTGAAATGGGGAGAAACAAGCAGAAGATCAGAGAAAGATAATCAGAGCAGAGGAAATGTGTAGTTTGGCATCAGGAATTTCAGTAACTTATTATTTAAAGGCTTCTATTTAATTTGGTAAGAGAAAGGTAACATCCCATATCAAGAATGGGATGGAGGTGATAAGGTTAGAAATTTGAGGAGAATCACATACAATTAAAATAGTCACTACAGGAAAACATAGTAAGCATTCTATGTGACGTTGACTTCCCATTAGAGTGCAGTCACTCCCAATTCATAGTGCTGGCTTTCCTGATAGTAGTAGGGGAGGAAAAATAATTTGCCCTCTAACCTTCTAGGTGTTTGGCTGAGACCAACCTATAATAAAAGACAGGTTAACAAGAGAAAAACAAACACAAGTTTAATAACATGTATACGTCTATACATGGGAAATACCCAGGAAAACAGTAACCCACCCAAATGGCCCAAGCCACCATCTTAAATAACATCTCCAGTTAAAGACAAAAGATGTTTGGGGGCAAGGGGAAGCCCAGTTATGGGAGGTTACTAGGAAAACACATAAACAAGGGTACTGTTGCTGTGTAGATTTAAATTGTTGCCTTCTCCATGGACAAAATTTTCTAGAGATTTAGAGTCATTCTTTTCTTCTTGGAACAGAGAGGGTGACACCCTTACAAATGGAGATTTCCCTTCTAAAGGTAAATTTTTTTTTCTCATTTTCTAAAATTTTATAAAAGTTAAATACCCTTTTGTAAAAGTGTAACGTCTCCTCCATTTTTTAGAGTTTTCCTGTGCCAGTTGTTTCTTAAAAATAGCCTAAGATCATCCTCATGCCAGAGGCATATTTTGGGGTGCTATATTCTCCCCTTCGTAATACATTTCTTCGGCATTGTTCATCTGCTGCAGCGATGCTGGCAAAGAAAAGTGATGTACTTGGTATGTTGTAAAATGGAAGTGTTAAAAATATTGAGTAACAGGGGAATTTAGATTTCTAAGAGGTATATATAAATGATGCACCATAGATTCAAAACTGCAAAGTGAGCACAGTGAAGATGAGAGGGGAATAAAATATGCAGGAAGAAGGCAGAATTATCATTGGTCATGATGAGGAAGAAGAATTACGATAGTAGTTGACTAGCAAGTTGTAGAGGTAGGAGATGGTGATGTGGGACAATGGGACAACGATCCATAATACAAAAAATAATCTTAGTGTTAAGGCTTTACAATCATAACATCCTACCTTACCTACCCATTCTATTTTTAAATCATGATTTTTTTTCCCTCCTTATCTTCTTTGTTCTTTCTTCTGCCTCTAAAGTTTAGCTCTGTTACTCAGTTACATCTTTTGCTGTTAGGAACAACCAAAGATTGCTGAGGGCTAACGAGGAAGGAGGAAATACAACTATAACCACAGACAGAAGCTTTATCTGGAGCATCCTGTAAGCAGATGGGCTGATAAGGCTTCATTTTTGCCCTTGTATTCCTTACTTTCAGTAAGTGCTATAAATTAATAACATAGGTCTTAAAGGCTGAATCTTAGCAGGCTGAGTTTTACAGGCTCAACGATTAAGAGCAAATCAAGTCACCATTCACTGAAGACTGTCAGTAAAATCAACAACAATAACAGTAGTAATGGCAGCTAGCATTTATTGAGAATCTTGTGTCTAATCATTTTCACAATTTTATGTAATTTACCTAGTTTACTACAACATTTCTAAAAGGTAGAAGTTATTCTTCTTCTTTTACACTAAGAAAGCCAAAGGTCAAAAAAGTTAATATTGTCCAGGTTACATAACCACTGACAAACTAGTTTTTAAGCACAGGTCCATTAGAATCCAAAGCCTGTCGTCTTTACACTGTCAAACTGTTAGTTTTTACACAGAAAATTGTAGAACTTAGACATCTTTATACTTGTGTATGTATGCTTGTGTGAATCTTACCACTGTTAAACTGTTGTGTGTGGATTCATGCTTCAGATTTCAACTCAGCCCCTTTCCCCAGAATGGTCTTCATTAACACTACCCCTAATCATACACTCCTGCAACAATCCCGAAACTAAATTACATCCCTATATTAAATACTTTGATATAAACTTGTCTCTTTCCTTTAAAGTGTGGGGAGGAAAAAAAAAAACACTTTTCCTGTACCCTTTGTAGTTCTTTGTCTAATCAAATTAACATAGGGAAGATTAATAGAATAATAAATCAATTACATATGTATAGGGGCACCCATGAAAATATAAGACCCAAAGACAAGCTGGGCAACTGAGGCTTATATGCTGTTTTATAATAAGGGATGGAATAGATGCCTGGGGCTAAAGAGGGTGGGTGGGTGAAAAGAAGAATAGGATGATAAGAGCAGACATTTGGTAATTAAGTGTTTGTACTGCCATACAGATTTTTAAAATGTTATCTCTTGGTAACAGTTCTGGGCCAGGCCTCCGATCTAAATTCTGTTAGGTAGTTTAAGAATAGGTAGAAATTCTTCTTGAATCTGCGGGGTCTTGATTACCTTTAACTCAAAATAGTCCAGTGCCAAAGTGACACATTTTGGGGATGCCTTTTCTGAGTCAGTTCAGAAGCATTAACATGAAATTTTCTATTCTTACCATTTATTTGGAAAATGTCTGTATCTTCCAGTAAATTATAAGCTGTAAGAATACAACAACTATATCTTCTTTGCTGACCATTTTCTTTTGCCCAGCATTAACAGAGCCCTAGCACATAATAGGAGATTAATAAATTGCTTTGGCATTGTGTCTTTAATCATTTGTCTTCCAGCTATAGTGGATTACCTAGAGGAAATTGCCCAACTTTCCCAACTTTACATTTTTTAAAGTTTTTACAAAGATTTTATGCTTTTATTTTAATGTTCTGTAATATAGGTATTTTTACCCCAATTTATCACACAAGGAAATTGTAGATCAGAGAGGCTGTCTGGTCACACACTAGTAACTGCTGAAAGTGAGACTTAATTATTTTTAAGTTCATTTGAGAGAGAGAGAGAGCGAGAGCTCATGCGCATGATCTGGGGGAGGGGCAGACAGAGAGGGAGAGAAAGAATCCCAAGCAGACTCTGCACTGTCAGCATGGAGCCCAGAGTGGGGCTTGCTCTCACAAACCACAGGATCATGACCTGAGCTGAGATCAAGAGTCAGCTCCTTAGCCAACTGAGCCACCCAGGTGCCCTGAAAGTGAGTTTTAAATGTAACCTCTACTTTTCTTTAACCTCTGCTGAGTTATAATTTATTACCATACAGTTCATCCACTTACAAGTGTGTAATTAGTTTTTAGTGTATTTACAGAAGTGTGCAACCATCACTATATTCCAGTTGTAGAACATTTTATCAAATGCAAAGAAGAAACCTTGTACCTTTTAGTAATTATTCTCCATCTCTTCCTCCACTCCCTAACTTCTAGTCATAGGCCAACACTAATCTACTTTCTGTCTCTATGGATGTACCTATTCTGGACATTTCACATAGGTAGTATCCAAGAATATGTGATTTTTGTGACTGGTTTCTTTTACGACTTTCATTAGCAGCATAGTGATTTTGAGGTTTATCCATGTTGTGCCACATATCAGCACTTGATTCTTTCTTAAGGCCCAATTATATCCTATTGTATAGATGTATTATATTCTTTTATCCATTTATCAGTTGACCAGCATTTTAATTGTTTCCACTTTGTAGCTATTATTCATAATAGCTAAATACTGCTATGAACATTCAAGTGCAGTTTTTTTGTGGGCATATGTTTTCGTTTCTCTTATCTATCTACCTAGGAGTGGAACTGATGGATCATATGATAATTCTATATTTAACATTTTGAGGAGTAGTCCAACTGTTTTCCAAAACGGCTGCAACATCTTAACATTCCCACTAGCAATGTATGAAAATTCCGATTTCTCTACAAGTTAACTGGGAATTAACTTTATTGCTTTTTATTTGAAATTTTGAATTTTAGACATTCTTGCAAATGCAAAGTGGTATCACTTGTGGTCTTCAGTTACATTTTCCAAATAACTAATAATGTTGAACATATTTTAATGTGCTTATTAGCCACCTGTATATAATCTTTGGAAAAAAATGTCTATTTAAATCCTTTGGTTATTTAAAATTGTTATCCTTTTATTGTTGAACTTTAAGAGTTTTTAATAAATTCTAAATACAAATTCCTTACTTGATATATGATCTGCAAATATTTTCTCCCAGTCTGTGGGTTGTCTTATCACTTTCCTGATGATGTCCTTTGAAATACAAATGTTTTAAATTTTGATGAATTACAACATAACAATCTTCTCCTTGATTGCTTGTGCTAAGAAATCATTGCCCAACACAACCTGTGGTCACAAAGGTTTACTCTTGTGGTTTTTTGGTAAGAACTTTATAGTTTTAGCACTTATATTTAACTATGATATATTTTAATTAAAAAAAATTTCTTTTGACAGAGAGGGAGAGAGGGAGAGAGAAAGAGCACAAGCAGGGGAGGGGCAGAGAGATAGAGGAGACACAGAATCTGAAGCAGGATCCAGGCTCTGAGCTGTCAGCACAGAGCCTGCTGCAGGGCTTGAACTCAGGATGTGAGATCATAACCTGAGTTGAAGTCAGATGCTCAACTGACTAAGCCACCCAGGTGGCAGTAGGTTTTGAAAATTTTTAATTTTTATGCATGGGTCAAGGAATGGGTTCAACTTCTTTTACTTCTTTCTTTTTTTGTTTTTTTAATGTGAATACTCCATTGCCCAGAACCATTTATTAAAAAGACTTTTTCCCCCATTGAATTATTTTGGCTCCTTTCTCTTCCATGGATCTGTGTCTGTTCTTATGTCAGCAATATACTGTGTTGATCATTGGGCCTTGCAGTAGGTTTTGAAAACAGGACATGTGAGCACATTACTCTGTACTTACACCTACTCTGTTGTAAGTTGTACTTACACTTACTCTGTTGGCTATTCTGAGTCCTTTACATTTTCTTAGGAATTTTTGGATGAGCTGGTCATTTTCTGCGAAAAACAAAACAAAACAAAACAAGCTAGCTGGTATTTGATAGGAATTGTGCTCAATCTGTAGATTGATATGGGGAATATTAACAGCTTAACAAGTCAATTTAATATAGTGATTATAATACCTATGATTGCATAACATCTTTATCTTTTTAAATTTCTTTCAATGATATTTTAAGTTTCCAATGTACAATTCTAGCGCTTTTAAGAAATCTATTCCTAAGTATTTTATTATTTTTGGTACTACTGTAAATAGAATTCTTTTCATTGCCAGTGTATAGAAATAGAATTTGTTTTTGAATATTGATCTTATATCTTGCAACCATACTGAACTTGTTTATTCTAATAATCATTAATTCTAATGGTTTTGGGGAAGACTTTTTGGTATTTTCTATATATAAGATCATCTCGTTTACAAATAGACTTCTTTCTTTACAATCTAGATTCCTCTTGTTTCTTTTTTTTTTTTTTTTTTTGCCAAATTATCCCAGCTAGAACCTCAGGTACAATATGGAAGAGAAGTGGCAGAAGTAGATGTTTTATCAGATTGAGGACATTTTCTTTATTCCTCTTTTGTTGAGTATTTTTATCATGAAAGTGTTTAGATTTTTTCAAATACTTTTTCTGAAACATTGAAATGCGATTTCTGTTCTTATTACTATAGTGCATATGAGTTGATTTTTGTATATAAATACAATCTTTATTACTCTCATATATTACTGGAATATTTCTAACTCTTATCCTGCTACTTTATTCACTTCACCAAATAAAATTCTATCCACCTTTCTAGCCATATCTTTAGATCACCCTCTTTCAAGATCTGTACACCATAATAATTTGTATTATCCATGTCACTCATGGTTTTTTCATCTTATTCATGTGCATATAATTTTTACATCACTTCATAATTACATAAATACATGTATATATGCTATGTAATAATTGTTCTTAGGGGTAGAAAACACATCCCATGCTTGTATTACATCATAATTTCCAGCAAAATAGTATATACAGAACATAACAGAAAAGTTGTTCAATAAATGTTTGTTGAATTGCCAGGAGTTTCCAGTTTTCTTGAGGGCAGTCTTCTAATAACTATAGCATTGAAAGAGTTGAGGTAATCACATTACACTCAAAACATGCTAAATTCAAATTAACAAGCAGATTTCCATTTCATTGTCTTGTCATTTACTTGAGCTTTTTGTCTTCTTGATGTAAAGTTATGGCAGATATTTCAATATGTGGATGAAATTTCTAGAACATTTGAACAGAAAATCCATTTAGAAAAATGTATCCAAGTGGAAAAAGGCATTTTCAGTTTTAACTCAAAAAGTTCTAAGTGCTGAACAACGTTCACATGACATATATTCAATCTTCAGCTTTCAAACGTTAAAGACAGTTTTACAACACTAAATTTAGCACTAAAAAAAAAAAGCCAAACAAAACCTATCTGTCAAGCTCGTGTACGTTTTGTATATGCTCAAAATCTCTTCCCCTTCTAACTTATTTTTTAAGAGTTCCTTGCAATCCAGAAATTGCTTAGGATCAGTAAAATGTTTCTCATCAATTGCATTCTGTCTTTCAGGCTCAAGTGCAAATTACTTTTACTCAGTGGTAGGAGTTTATGGGAAGTCCTACCTAGAAGTTTTCATGCAGTGGCCAGAGGAAATACTGCCCTGGCCTGGCTGTGGCCCCAAGAATTAGCTCTCAGTACATGGGTTTTTCTTTTTGCAGCACATTAGGCAAGATGAAGGCAAAAGAGATTCAGGGTGCAAGTCTTATTATGGGCAGAATCATTTAAAAAGAACCACTTTATTCATTTCGTGGTCTCTGAATTCAGATGCTCACAGTCATTTAATTAAGAGACATTTCATAAGAAGCCATTGGATATGAAGGAATTTGCTAGATGTCAGGATGATTTGGGGGGAATAGATGAGAAAAAATAGAATAATCACAGTCCATTCATTTTTCCTCTTTAGGTTTATTAAAGACCAGTTTAAATGCAAAACAAATACACTATTGTTTTCTTTCTTTCCTTCTCCCTTTATTTCCTCTTTATTCCTTCCTCTCTCTCTCTCTCTCCCTCTTCCTTCCTCCCTCTTTCTCTCTCTCTCCTTTTCTTTCCTTTCCTCTTTTCCCTTTCCCTTTCCCTTTCCCTTTCCCTTCCCTTTCCTTTTTCTCTGTCCCTAAAGAGTTGTTTTGATTTTCTCTTGTTCAAGGCATGTATTAGACTGGATGAAGGAAAGGTTTCCACCAATTAATTGACTGTCAGACTCTAGAAAAGTCATTTTACCAGTTGTGCTAAGTTACCTGGAACCTCAAAAAGTGGACAGGGGCTTAGGAGAAATTCAATTGTATTCTTCACAGAAAGCAAATTTAAAGCACATTATCGGGACAGAGAACAATTTAGTTATGTGATTGCCATTTAGCAATGAAGAACCCCTTTCCAGCAGTTTACACAGCCAATATGAACTTGCTGTATGATAGGCTTTGACTTACTCATGTGTTAAGTGGTGTATTTCCCAAACCATGTTCCAAAGAATGCTACTGTTCAGCAAATGTTCCTAAATACTTTCTTTAGGGTGGAAGAGAATTCTGTGGCCAAATATCCACTGGCAAAACTTTATACTAGATCAACATTTGGATTCAGTTTTTAAATTTTGGTTGTAGAATTTAGTGATTTATCATTAATATACCCAGTGCTCATCCTAACAAGTGTCTTTCTTAATGCCCATCACCCATTTAGCCCATCCCCCACCCAACAGACCTCCAGCAACCACTGGTTTGTTCTCTGTATTTAAGAGTCTCTTATGGTTTGCCTCCCTGTTTGTTTTTATCTTATTTTTCTTCCCTTTCCCTATGATGATGTTTTGTTTCTTAAATTGCACCAATGAATGAAGTCATATGATATTTGTCTTTCTCTGACTTAGTTCGCTTAGCATAATATCCTCTAGTTCCTTCCACATTGTTGCAAATGGCAAGATTGCATTTTCTTTTTTGATTGCCAATATTACATTGTATATATTAAATTATACACACACACACACACGCACACATACATACACACACACCACATCTTTATCTATTAGTTGATGGATTTTTGGGCTCTTTCCATACTTCGGCTATACTCAATAGTACTACTATAAACATCGGGGTGCATGTGCATATTTGAATCAGCATTTTTATACCCTTTGGATAAATACCTAGTAGTGCAGTTGCTGGGTTGTAGGATAGCTCTATTTTTAATTTCTTGAGGAACCTCCATACTGTTTTCTAGAGTGACTGCACCAGTTTGCATTCCCACCAGCAGTGCAAAAGGTTCTCCTTTCTCCATCCTAGCCAACATCTGTTGTTTCCTGAGTTATTAATTTTACCCATTCTGACAGCTGTGGGTGGTATCTCATTTTGGTTTTGATTTGTTTTTCCCTGATGATGAGTAATGTTGAGCATCTTCTCATGTGTCTATTAGCCATCTGGATGTCTTCTTTGGAAAAGTTTCTAGTCATGTTTTTTGCCCATTTCTTCACTGGATTATTTGTTTTTGATAATGTTGGGTTTGATAAGTTCTTTATATATTTTGGATTCTAACCCTTTGTCTGATACGTCACTTGAAAATATCTTCTTGGGGCGCCTGGGTGGCGCAGTCGGTTAAGCGTCCGACTTCAGCCAGGTCACGATCTCGCGGTCCGGGAGTTCGAGCCCCGCGTCAGGCTCTGGGCTGATGGCTCAGAGCCTGGAGCCTGTTTCCGATTCTGTATCTCCCTCTCTCTCTGCCCCTCCCCCGTTCATGCTCTGTCTCTCTCTGTCCCAAAAATAAATAAACGTTGAAAAAAAAAATTTAAAAAAAAAAAAAAGAAAATATCTTCTTCCATTCCATCAGGTTCCTTTTAGTTTTTCTGATTGTTTCCTTCACCACGAAAAAGCTTTTTATCTTGATGAGGTCTCATAGTTCATTTCTGCTTTTGTTTCCCTTGCCTCTGGAGACATGTCAAATAAGAAGTTGCTGCAGCCAACTGTTTGCCTGTTTTCTCCTCTAGGATTTTGATGACTTCCTGTCTTACATTTAGGTCTTTCATCTATTTTGAGTATTTTTGTGTATGGTGTAAGAAAGTGATCTAGGTTCATTCTTAGGATGTCGCTGTCCAGTTTTCCCAACACTATCTACTGAAGAAACTTTTTTTCCCCCCACTGGATATTCTTTCCTACTTTGTCAAAGATTAGTTGGCCATATGTCTGTGGGTCCATTTCTGGGTTCTTTATTCTGTTCCATTGATCTGTGTGTCTGTTTCTGTGTCAGTACCATACTGTTTAGATGATTATAGCTTTGTAATACAGCTTGAAGTCTGGAATTGTGATGCTTCCAGCTTTGGTTTTCTTTTTCAACATTACTTTGGTTATTTGGGGTCTTTTCTGGTTCCTTACAAATTTCAAGATTGTTTTTTCTACCTCTGAAAAATACTGATGTTATTTTGATAGGTATTGTGTTGAATATGTGGATTGCTTTCGGTAGTAGAGACGTTTTAACAATTCCTGTTCATGAGGATGAATGGGATTTCAATCCATGAGATTGGAATGTTTTTCTATTTCTTTGTGTCCTTTTCAATTTCTTTCATAAGCTTTCTATAGTTTTTAGTGTATAGATCTTTTACCTCTTTGGTTGGATTTATTCCCAAGTATTTTATTGTTTTTGGTGCAATTATAAATGGGATCAATTCCTTGATTTCTTTCTGCTGCTTTATTATTGGTGTATAGAAATGCAACCGATTTCTGCATGTTGATTTTATATCCTGTGACTTTGCTGAATTTATGTATCAGTTCAGGCAGAGTTTTGCTGGAGTCTTTTGGGTTTTCCATGTAGAGTATTCTGTCATCTGTGAAGAGTGAAAGTTTAACTTCTACCTTGCTGATTTGGATGCCTTTTATTTCATATTGTTGTCTTATTGCTGAGGCTAGAACTTCCAACACTGTGTTGAATAACATTGGTGAGAGTGGACAGCCCTGTCATGTTCCTGACCTTAGGGGGAAAGCTCTCAGTTTTTTCCCCATTGAGGATGATATTAGCTGTGGGCCTTTTGTATATGGTCTTTATGATGTTGAGGTATGCTCCTTTATTAAAATTTTTCTTAATGTTTATTTTTAAAAGAGAGAGTGCAAGTTGGGAGACGCAGAGAGAGAGGGAGAGGGAGACACAGAATTCAAAGCAGGCTAGAAGCTCTGAGCTGTCAGCACAGAGCCTGACGTGGGGCTCAAACTCATGAGTCCCGAATTCATGACCAGAGCTGAAGTTGGACACTTAACCCAGGTGCCCCAAGGTATGTTTTTCTATCCCTATTTTCTTGAGGGTTTTTATCAAGAAAGGATGCTATATTTTGTCAAATGCTTTCTCTGCATCTGTTGAGAGGATGTGGTTTTTAGCTTTTCTTTTATTAATGTTATGTATAACATTGACTGATTTGCACATATTGAACCAGCCCTCCATCCCAGGAATAAATCCCAAATCATGGTGAATAATTCTTCAATGCATTGTTGGATCTGGTTTGCTACTATCTTGTTGAGAATTTTTGCATCCATGTTCATCAGGGAAATTAGTCTGTAGTTCTCCTTTTTAGTGCAGTCTTTGGTTTTGGCATCAAGGTAATGGTGGCCTTGTAGAACAAGTTTGGAAGTTTGCCTTCCATTCGTATTTTTTGGAACAGCTTCAAAAGAATAGGTGTTAACTCTTCTTTAAGTATTTGGTAGTATTCCCCTGGAAAGCCATCCAGTCCGGGACACTTGTTTGTTGCGAGATTTTTTATTAATGATCCAATTTCTTTATTGGTTATGGGTGTGTTCAAATTTTCTATTTCTTCCTGTTTCAGTTTTGGTAGTTTATATGTTTCTAGGAATTTGTAAGTTTCTGAAAAGTGGTGCAGTTATGAAAGCACACATTCTCAGGGTGCCTCAATTGGTTAAATGTCTGACCCTTGATTTTGCCTCAGGTCATGATCTCATGGTTCCTGAGTTCATCCCCTATTTGAGCCCCCAGTAGGGCTCTACACTGACTGCACAGAGCCTGATTGGGATTTTCTCTCCCCCTCCCCTGCATGCTCATTCTTTCTCAAAAATAAATAAATAAGCATTAAAAAATAAAAGAGAACACACATTCTCAAACCATGAGACCACAATAGCCTTTTTTAATGGAGCACTTAGAGGTTTTAGGAATGTAGATTCACGATTCACAAATGCTAATTTTAAGAATATTTTTAAAATTTCTTTCTTTTATTTTGTTTTTTTTTTTACTTGTTAAAGTCTCCAGACTTCAAGGATTAAAATAAAGTATTTTTTAAGCTACTATTGTTTTTGCATTTTTTCCCTTTGATATCAGTTATATGTAATGTCGTATTTATGGCTCAATTTGGGGGAACATATTTTTCTGGTTATTTTGTCTTTTTTTCTCTAAGCATCTCATCATAGACAGCATTTTCATTCTTATTATTCCTATTAAATATTTCTAATATATTTTTTAAAAGTTTATTCTGAGAGAGAGAGAGGGAGGGAGGGAGGGAGGGAGGGACATAGAGCAGGGGCAGAGAGAGGGGGGAGAGACAGAATCCCTAGGAGGTTCTATGCAGTCTGTGCAGGGCCCTACTGGGGGCTCAAACTCATGAACTGTGAGATCATTATCGAAAACAAAATCAAAAGTAGGACATTTAACCAACTGAGCCATCCAGGCTCCCCAAATATTTCTGGTATTTCTTATATATTGGAAAAAATACGCTTTATAACCTCCATGCTTAATATCTGCTTTGATATTTAGTGTTTAACATGAAGCAATTGGAAGCATGTATTTGGTTAGCTCAAATAGTATGGCACAGGATTTCTTTTTCTTTTTTTTTTTTTTTTGTACCTAGAAGATGCTTCAGGGATGGGTAAAATTCACTGTTTCTTCTTCGCAATTTATAGAAATGGGAAATGCATTATAGCTATGCAAAGAATTAGTCTAGTGAGGGAGACACATTTATCAAGATTCGCCTTCCCCAGAAAGGCTGTCTTAGCACCTCACCTCAGCTCATTCTGATTCCTCCTTAGTTGTTTCCTTCAAAATGGATTCACTCAATTTCTTAGTTCTTCTGTGTGTTTTGGGCTTGTCACCTCAGAAGATTATAAACTGTGTGTGTGGTTGGGTGGGGGGGTGTACTCTAAATATTGTTGTATGTTTACACATCCACAATGTGCTTTCAAAAGCACTTTCAAAGTGCTTTCAAAAAGTGATTTTTAAATGAATGTGGGACTATCTGAAGGAATAATAAGATCCATGTTTTTTTCTCAAACTTAATCTGTGACATCCAGTGTAGAGCTGAGCTAACATTGACATTTTGAGGGGGGGGGGGGGAGAAAAGCCCATGTCTGTAGAAGTGACATTCTATATTGAGAGGGAAAGATTGAGAGATAAGGTTGTACATTTTTTGATAATAACAGTTATTCTGAGTTATTTGTAGTAACTGTATCAGGAGCTGTGTTTCACAGCAATCAATGACAGCATCATGCCTATATCATGAGTGGTAAAGGGACTTATTTACAGGATCTCACTCAAACCTGAATATGAAGTTCCACCTGATTCCAAACACCATGGCCTATCAACATTTCACCATGATTTAAGGACAAGGGTCTTTTATTCGAATAACATCACCTGTACATACATGATGGGGTTAACTAGTCTTTCTTTTTTGGATAGATATTGGGAAGCATTAGAATTTTCAGATAAGAATTAGAGCTAGGAATATAGAGTTAGCAGAAGAAACAGGTATTTCTACTTATTTTCTATAAAGTTGTTTTGTTTAAGCATGACTAGATGTTAATGGATGAATTTGGTGATTTTTTTCTATAAATTTTTGTTATGTTATGAAGTGGCCAGTGAAAACTCAAGACTAGCAAAGTTTTTCTCGGAATATATATATATAGAGAGAGAGAGAGAGAGAGAGAGAGCGCTCATGAGAGTTTATTGTGAATGGAGAAGCTTGAGGAGAGCATAAAATAAAAAGAGACTAAAATCAAATTGGATGCACGATCTGAATTCCATGCAGTCTAAACTCCAAATATTAGGAAGTAAATTTTGGTAAACCTGAATGATTTTTTATCTGACAATTCCCTTCAAAATCAGATACTGACTACAGCTTGCCTCTCTGTGCTCAGATGCTTTTATTGACTTTTCTGTTCACTGCCTTGTGATGCAGTACCGAAGTGATTGGATCAGTATATTTTCCCTTTGGGATTATTGTTGGAATCTTGGAAATCTTACAGATGCATTTATTACATTTCCAAAATTTTAGTGCTTACTTAACCAACCAGAGGCTTGCTGTTTTATGTAGTGCAGTTTAGGGAAAGGAAATAATTTACTGGAGCTAATACAGATAGTTTGAAAGTTATATCATAGTTTCTGTTAATGGAGCTTATAACCCTAGAGAAAAACGTACCATTAAAACAGTTTGGGCGAGCTTGCAAAAGTGCAGTAATGAGTTCTGTGGCTTTGGTGGTGGTAGTTGTTTTTCTTCTCTCTAAATCCTGTAATTCTTCTCTACCTTTTTTAATTTTGCTAATTCTCACTGCTACTACACAAAAACTTTCTTGTTGATAACATCCTATGTTATTTTTTATGTATAATATGTTGTGAGTTAATTCACTTGTTTATTATTTTTAGAAATTTATTTAAACTCAAGTTAGTTAACATGCAGGGTAGTATTGGTTTCAGGAGTAGAACCCAATGATTCATCATCACTTATATATAACACCCAGTCCTCATCCCAACAAGTGCCCTCCTTTAAAAAAATAATGTTTATTTTTGAGAGAGAGCGAGCGAGCGTGCTCAAGTAGGGGAGGGGCAGAGAGGAAGACACAGAATCTGAAGCAGGCTCCAGGATGTGAGCTGTCAGCACAGAGCCCAACGCAGGGCTCAAACTTATGAACCAGGAGATGATGACCTGAGCCAAAGTCAGACGTTCAACTGACTGAGCCACCAAGGACCCCACCAACAACCTTCCTTAATGCCCATCACGCATCTAGACCATCTCCCCACAACTTACCCTCCAGTAACCATGTTTGTTCTTTGTATTTAAGAGTATCTTCTGGTTTGCCTCCCTCTGTTTTTATCTTATTTTTCCTTCCCTTCCCCTGTGTTCTTCTGTTTTGTTTCTTAAATTCCACATATGAGTGAAATCATACGATATTTCTCTTTCTCTGACTTATTTCACTTAGCATAATACACTCTAGTTCCCTCCACATTATTGCAAATGGCAAGATTTCACTCTTTTTGATGGCTAAGTAGTATTACATTGTAAATACATACCACAACTTCTTTATCCATTTATCAGTCGATGGACATTCAGGCTCTCTCCACAGTTTGGCTGTTGTTGATAATGCTACTATAAACATTGGGGTGCATGTGCCCCTTTGAATCAGCATTTTTATATCCTTTGGATAAGTACCTAGAGTGATTCTGACAAACAAGAAGTTAGTGTTTAATTCATTTAAAGTATATAATTATTTTTAGGTGAACCTTGAAACAATGTGAGATTTTATTTTTTACATTAATATGAGGCTTTACTAAACTCTGCACTCAGAGGTAACACCACTTTCACTTCTGTTTATCTTCCCTTTCCTCAGCCACTCCCAAGTCTGAGACTTTCCCTTTTTTATGCTTTTTCTATATTCTGATCAATAACAAATTATTGAACATATAGTGATGCTATCCATTGTAAGGGATCATGTGTACAGGGGAATAAAATACAGTAAGAATCAGGTAAAATATGAGATTTGATAATATTGCCTGAATGAAATTCAAATTCAGTCAAAACTATTGTACAATCATTTAAAAAAATTTTTTTTAATGTTTATTTATTTTTGAGACAGAGAGAGACAGAGCATGAATGGGGGAGGGGCAGAGAGAGAGGGAGACACAGAATCGGAACCAGGCTCTTAGCCCAGAGCCTGACGCGGGGCTCGAACTCACGAACCGTGAGATAGTGACCTGAGCTGAAGTCGGACGCTCAACCGACTGAGCCACCCAGGCGCCCCTGTACAATCATTTTTAATGTATTTTTCACTAAACTCTTTTATTTAAAAAACACTTTATTGAGGTATGATTGACATACAAAAAGCTATACATATTTAATGTATACAAGTTGGAGATAAGTATATATCCATGAAACCATCACCACAATCTATGATTCCCAAAGTTGCCTCTTGCCATGCTTAGAATTATTCAAGTGTGTATGAGAGAGAACATCTTATATTAACCTCTTAGCAATGAAGTATGATTAATATACAGTGTTAGTTTCAGGTGTACAAAATTTTGATTTGAAAATTCTATACTAAATGCTTACCACAATAAGTGTAGTCACCATCTGTCATCATACAATATTTTTGACTATGTTCCGTGTGCTTTACTTTTCATTTCTGTGACTTCTTTATAACTGAAAGTTTGTACTTCTAAATCCCCTTTATTTTGCCTTTCCCCCCACTCCTCTCCCTGGTGGCAACCACTGGTTAGTTCTCTGAGTTTAAGAGTCTGGTTCTGTTTGTAAATTGTTTTGTTTTTTAGATTGCACATGTAAGTGAAATCATATGGTATTTGTCTTTCTCTGATTTATTTCACTTAGCATAATATCCTTTACATCAATCCATGTTGTCACAAATGACAAGATCTCTTTCTTGTATATGGCTGAGTTATAATCCATTATGTATACCTACCACATCTTTATCCATTCATTTGTCAAGAGACACTTAGGTTGCTTCCATATTGTATATATTGTAAATGATGCTGTGATAAACGTAGGAGTGCATATGCTTTTTTAGTGTTATCCTTTTTTGTCAGATAAATAGCAATTAGTGGAATTACTGGATCATATGATATTTCTATTTTTAGTTTTTTGAGGACCCTCTACACTGCTTTCAGTAGCAGCTGCACCAGTTTGCATTCCTACCAACAGTGCAGGAGGGTTTCTTTTTCCTCTCATCCTCAGTAACACTTGTTTCTTGTGTTTTTAATTTTACCCATTCAGACAGGTGTGAGGTGATACCTCATTGTTTTGATTTCCCTGATAATGAGTGATGTTGAGCATCTTTTCATGTGTCTATTAGACATCTGAATGTCTTCTTTGAAAATGTATCTATTCAGGCCCTCTGCCCATTTTTTAATCAGATTGACTTTTGACATTGAGTTTTATAAATTCTCTATGTATTTTTTACCTTAACCCCTTATCAGAACATTTGGAAATATCTTCTCCCATTCAGTTGCTTTGCTGTGCAAAAGTTTTCATTTTGGTGTATTCCTGATAGTTTAATTTTGCTTTTCTTTCCCTTGCCACAGGAGAACTATCTAGAAAAATGTTTCTACAGCTGAAATCCAAGAGATTCTTGTCTATGTTTTCCTTTAAAAGTTTATGGTTTCAAATCTCACATTTGGGTCTTTAATCCATTTTTAGTTTATTTTTGTGTATGGTGTAAGAAAGTGGTCCAGTTTCATTCTTTTGCATTTAGATTTATTATTTCCTTCCATCTACTAGCTCTGGATTTTGTTTGTTCTTTTTCTAGCCTCTTAGAACTGCTTTTCCTGGGCTTCTAAGATTTTGGACCATTGTGTTTCTGTTTATATTTACTGTTTGATTTCTTGGTTGACCCACTCATCGTTTGGTACCAATTGTTTAGCCTCCATGTATTTTCCAAATGTTTTCTTGAAATTGATTTTTAGTCTCATAGTGTTGTGGTCAGAAAAGATGCTTGCTTCAATTGCAGTCTTCTTAAATTTATTGAGACCTGTTTGTAGCCTAATGTGATTTATTCTGGAGTATCTTCTATGTGTGTTTGAAAAGAATTTTCTGAATATATCTATTCGGTTAATCTGGTGTAATATGTTGTTGGAAGCTCTTATTTCCCTGTTGATTTTCTGTTTGGATGATCTTTTGATTGATGTAACTGGGGTGTTAAAAGTCCCATAAAATACAAAAAGTCTCATACTATTATTGTATTACTGTTATTTTCTCCCTTTATGTCTATTAATATTTGCTTTCTGTATTTAGAGACTTTGCTGTGTTGGGGGCATAGATATTTACAATTGCTATATCCTCTTGTTGGATGATTTATCATTATGTAGTACCCTTCTTTGTCTCTTGTTACAGTTTTGATTTAAACTGGTTTAATGGTATTGAGTTCCTATAACTTTTGCTTGTCTGGAAAACGATTGCCCCTTCAATTCTGAATACTCTACCTTCCTGGGTAGAGTATTTTTGGTGATAGATGTTTTCCATTTAGCATTTTGAATATGTTCCACTCCCACTGGCCTGCATAGTTTGTTCTGGGAAATCAGCTGATAGTTTTATGAAGTTTTCATTATATATAACTGTTTCCTTTTATTCTATTTTTAAAAGTCTATATTATTAATTTATTCCATTTTAATTATTATGTGTTTTGATATAGACTTCCTTGGGTTAATTGTGTCAGGGGTTCTCTGTGATTTCTGGACCTAGATGTCTGTTTCTCCAGATTTTCAGCTATTATTTCTATAAAAATGCTTTCTATTCTAATCCATATTACTCTTTTATTCTTTTTGCTTTTCAGGTTAGTTGCTTTCCACTTCTCTGTTTTCCAGATCACTGATTCATCCTTCTGCATACTCTAATCTGCTGTTGATTCCCTCTAGTGTATTTTTTATTTCAGTTATTGAATTTTTCTAAGTAAGTTCATCCACTCTTTTCTCAAGTGAAGTGAATGTCTTTATAGACATTACTTTGAATTATTTATCAGGCATATTGCTTACCTCCATTTCATTTAGTTCTTGTTTGTTGTTGTTGTTGCTGTGATTTTGCCTTTTTTTAAAATTTGGGACATATTTCTCTGTCTCCTCATTTTGTCTAACCCTCTGTACTTGTTTTCATGTATTAGGGAGTTTAGCTAGGTCTCCTGGTCTTGAATGTAGAGGCCTTATATAGAAGAGCTCCTGTGGTGCCTCTGTGGCACAGTGCCTCCTAGTCACTAGATTCAGGTGCTCCAGTGGTGTCTCCTTTGTGAGCTGAGGGCACCTCACTGCTGTGGCTGAGCTATATTTACTTCCAGTCCACCAAGCCACAGTGATTCACTTTGCCTGTTGTGGGTATACCGGGCAGGGTTTGTTCCCAATGCTGTTGAGAGGCCTGTATGAGGCAATTTTTGGGTTTGTTGGTGGGGAGGACCTGCAGTCAGGCTAGCTGTCTGCCATTAGTCTGTCACAGTTGTGGGCTCACCAAATGGCAAGCCTTGCTTTCTCCTTGTCTTGCCAGCTAAATGGCTGTGTTGCTATATCTGTGGGCCTGCTTGTGGAAGGGGTTGTCTTCCCCTTTCCCCAAGGCAGAAATCACTTTGCAGTGCTGCTGGTCCCTGCTGGGGCCACCTGTAGTGTGTGGCAGGGCCAGAGCTGCTTTGGAGGAATGGCTATTTAGGCAGGTGGGTCTGCAGGGGAACCCTGGAGTGTTAGCTGGATGCTTCTGGGAGCCAGTGCTATGTCGGCTCAGGGAGGGGAAGAAGAATATCTGCCAGTACTTTGGTTCTTAGAGAAATCTTTATGTATACCCCAGGTGCTTTTTTAAACTGCTGCTTTTCTCCTGTATCTCATGCTGATTTATTTATTATTATTGGCTCTTCAAGGGTAGGATCTTGTTTCCTGTCATACTCTGGCTCTCCAAGAGTTAAACCCCACTGATTTTCAAAGCCAGATGTTATGGGAATTTATCTTCCCAGTGCAGATCCTCAGTGCTGGGGGTGCCTGGTATGGGGGTCTGATCCTTTTGCTTCTCTACCCTGTGGTGTCTTTCCCCTTTGTGGTTATTCTTACCAAGAATTTTGTTCCCAACTATGTCTCCACCCATCCTACCATTTTCAATATAGCTTCCTGTCTACAATTAACTGTTGAAGGTCTACTCACTAGCGCTCAGGTCCTTTTCAGAGGTAGTTGCATATCTCAGTGTGTTAGCTGTTATCTCAGTGTGTCCATGGGATGAGGTGAGCTCAGGATCCTCTGAGTCTGCCATCTTTCCCGAACTGCAAATTATTAAGTATATAATTCATTATCAACTTTATCCACTGTGTGGTAGATCTCTAGAACTTACTCATGTTGTATGAGTAAAACTTTGTATCCCTTAAAGCAGCCCTAGGAGGTATGTTTTAGTACCCTTAATCCTAGATTTACAAGTGAGAAAATAGTAATTAAATTCTTCTGAGTCTATATCTCTCATTCATAGGTGCTATTAAGTAACATGTATTAGTTGGAATAGGTTAAGTTCTGAGGCAGGAACAGACAATCCCTGAAACCTCACTGGTTTAAAACAGTAAATCTATTTCTCACTCATGGAGGAAAGTCCAAGTCGGACTGTCCATCTTAGGGCTGCACTATCTGGAATATAGAGCCTGGAAGGACACCATGGCAAAGAAAGAGAAAGATGGCAGCTAGAACTATTTTCATACTCCAAGTCAAAGGGAGGTTAGGTCCACGGAAACTTCAATAAGCACTAAATGTTTTTGCCTTGTAATGGAACAAGTTGAATTCATATTATTAAACTTCCAAACTTCTTTTCATACCATACTATGCTTTCTTCAGGAGAGTTTCCCTTTGAGTCAATAATGCAGTTACTTTTCCATATTCCTGTAGCAAATGAAAGCTTCTATCTCATGAAGGTAAATATATATAAAAATGGTAGTAATCATATACAGGGGATTATGTGTAGTTTCCCTAACATTTTATAATGAATCATTTTCTATATATTATTGTCCAAAAATATTTGAATGAATATATCATATTTATTAAAATATTCTATTGTTGAAAATTAAAGTTCGCTCAATATTTTGATTGTTACAATTAATGCCATTATTGTGTCTCTTGTGCAGTTCCTTAATTCAGAATATTTGCTTCAGATACAGTTGTTGAGTGGGAGTTGCTGAGTCAAAGGATATTAACAACTTTAAATCTATTTATTAGTAAATTTCCCCCAAGAATAAAGTGCATCCACTTGCACTTTATTAGATATTCAGAGAGTATGTCATAACATTTGTTTAGAATTTTGTATGCATTTGTGAGTTGTTTGAAGGTAGGCCTCAAGTCTCATTTTCTCATAACTGAATCATTGTTTCATCTTTCTGTGAAGAAAGATCAATTCTTGCTTCCTTCAGCATTAAACTTTCAGCTTTATTTCAAAATTATATTATTTCCTTGCTCATATAATTTCCATGCATGCCTTAAGGACTGTCATCTTGGACCTCTTATCTACTCCCTCAGTTCTTTCATTTATATCATTAATTCAGCAAATGCTTATTTTTCCCCCTCATCTCTTTCAGTCCTTTTCTCCTCATACTTTTGATAATGAAATTCCAGATGGCAGGATGTAGTAAGATATATTCCAATAGTGAAAAGGTAAAGGTATAGGAAGGACCCTGTTGTAAAGACAGCCATTAGGTTTAATGGAACCTCCCAAATAAATCCATATAGACTAGAATTAAAAAATGGAGTAAAACACCCCTGACTGGATTATCAATTTGCTTCTTCTTGTATCAGGTTAAATAGGACATTGGAAAAATTTAATACTCAACCATTTAGATCATGTTTATAAAGACACTGATATTGGAAAAACCTCAGGAATGTCAAATTCATGAAGATGGTTCCTATCTCAGGAAACTGACCTCTGCTTTATCCTATGAGTTATATTACCAGTCTACTACCTTCCATTTTTCCATTTGTTTTATTTAATCAACATAAATGCAGCTTACCTTACCTATTGTATTGATTTCGGTAGCAGATTTCAGTAGTACCACAGATAGAGGCAAAGACAGTTCCCTCTTATGCTCTGATTGATGCAGTCTTTTACCACACATGACAAAGTGATAGATGTACTTAGTTAACTTTCTCCAAAATCATTAATGCCATACTCACTGGTTGGCTACTCAGGAATTGGTTAAGTACCTGTCATGCATTTGCTACCTGAAACACTGCAATACTGAATAAGGAGCCCATTAATTTTCGTTCAAGATCAACTCAAGAGAATAGGTATGAAATGCATAGTTAGAAAAGAAGTAGAAGAATATATACCATGGGCTTCAGAGAGATATTGGGAACTGCAAAATTACAACCTAAGCCTGAGATTAAAAAAAGAGAAAGTAAATTGATTTTTCTCTGAATTTACACTTGGGAAAATTGTTTAAAATGCTAATAAGTTTTCTTGCAAGCCATAATTTAGATGTTGAGTTCTCAAGTGTATGTATGTAGCATCTAAATTTTAATCTTGAACCCACAAATACACTCAAGCACTAGAGGGCAAGTTTTTGTTTCAGAAAAATGTTCTAAAATGAGACAAGAATGAAAAATATAGAAAATGTACAGATTGAACTAAAAGGTAATAATTTCATAGTTACCAAAGGAACCTAATGAATAAATAATGAATACTCCAGAAAAATGGGAGAAAATGTTACTGACCTAGAAGAAATATATTACTAATACTTTAGTGTAGCAATTTAATAGTTCTCTTCTACATTTTATATCAATATTACTCACATAGACTCTTTAAGCTATAATTAGACTTTGCCTTATGGAATAAAAGCTATGGTTTATCTTTTCCTGTGAACTCAAGATAATTTCTCTTTTATAGTTAATGAGGCAGTAACTAAAGCCTAAGAACAGTTAGTTGAATATCTTGCATCTCTAAAGGCTTCAACATGCTGACTCTCTCTTTCTCCTGGTTCTGTGTTCAGTTGAAAAGAATCTTTTCCACATATATAGTGTTTTCTGCTTGGCGGGGGGGGGGGGGGGAGATAACTTTCGCATGGTAACTGTTTCTGGAACCACAGATAAAGTAAAATAGTAACTTACTATTTTAGAGAAATAGTAACAATGCCTTACGTCTGTCTCATTCCAACAGAGAAATATGGCTGACCGATGGCCAAGCAAACAAGAACATAAACAATGAACACTTCTAAATAGCAAGCCTCTTCTGACATGAACTGTTAATATTTATTCAAAGAATTAAACATGGAAAAGATCTAAAGGGATGAACTAGACTGTATAGCTTTCTGTAGGGAGAAAATGCAAGAGAAGGGAACATTGTTCTATTTCTGCCAGCAAGAAGTTACCACGCTTGTGAGGAAAAGGTGACACAGACATATATACTAGAAAAATCAGTTATTAGAAGATATTTAACAAACATAGATTTTTGTACCCACTATATTCCAAATAAAGGTTTAGTGTCTGGGGAAGACAATACTGAACAAGCTAGAAGATAGAGCTTACATTCTACTGAGGCAGGAGACAGACAATAAAGACAGAAACAACTACAGAGAGAGGTGCAGTTATGAATAAATGCAAAGAAGGCAATGGTCCTGACAATGGCAGGCGGTAAAGTGTAGCTTTCTGTGGATACGATGGTCTGGCAAGTCCTCTCCTAGGAAAGGCTTTTGAGCAGAAACCTGAATGATGAGAAAGAACCAGTCACTGACAGTTCTGGTTGAAGAATGTTTCAGGCAGAAGCAGCAGCAAGGTTAAAGGCCCTGAGGTGAAAAGGAATTTCAGGTATTGAAAGGACGTGTAGCTGGAGCTCATTGCTGTGTGCACGTGGATGGGGAGACATGAGATATGCACACTCAGAAATGGCTGATATTATATAGTCACCATAGTTTCCCAGTCCGTTCAACTAATATGTCATGTCACACTCAAATGCCTCAGCTTTATGACCTGAGATATTAGAATAATAACATTGTATATCTCTTATAAAACCATTCCCTTTCTATTGATTTTTGTCCACAGAGATCATCATAGTGCTATTATGATTTCCATTTAGTACTTACTCGTCCTTACTGGTTAGTTGTACAATCAATACTGTGTCTAGAAAGCAGAAGCCATCTTTATTTCTCTTCTCTCTTTTTGGTAAGCATGAGGGAAGGGATCTCTCTTGCATTGGGAAACAAACAAATTGCTGTGGAAGTACAAGTAATAACATCATGTTTCTCTGGTACATACTAGGAAACTACATTGTTTATTTGCAAAGAATCACTTCTGCTTTCAGCCAAAGCTTGGTACTATCCAGACATTTCAAACTGCACATTATAGCTTGGCTGCTTTCTTTAAGGGAACTCTGAGTCCTGAGGCCATCCTGCATTTGGAGCAGACGGCTGCCCTTTAAATCTAGTCAACTAATCATTGATTTATTTGCCAATTTCTGACTATATTTTGCTCAAAAATACCCATTTAAAAACAAACTCACTCCCCAAATATCTTTCCATGCTGTGTCGGCCTACTTTTAGAAGCCCACATTATCATTGTTAACGAATATTATATAACTTGTATGTGTGTACTGTGTGATTAAGAATAGATTATTTTACCTTACGCCTTTAAGTACCTTAAGAAATAATTTCACAGAAGTTTTCTTGTTCATTCCCAAGTGCTCCTAAGTATTGCTGTATACATTTTTGTCCACTTGTCTGTCTTTAATGTATACTAAATAACTCTGTAAATATTCTTCCTCTTTCCCCAGTTTAAAAAACATCTTAGACCTTTAAAAATTACTAAAAATATAAGCATACTTTAAAAATCTTTGGGGCGCCTAGGTGGCTCAGTCAGTTGAGCGTCCGACTTCGGCTCAGGTCATGATCTCACCGTCTGCGAGTTTGAGCCCCACGTCGGGCTCTGTGCTGACACCTCAGAGCCTGGAGCCTGTTACAAATTCCGTGTTTCCCTCTCTCTCTGACCCTACCCCGTTCATGCTCTGTCTCTCTCGGTCTCAAAAAAATAAATAAATAAACATTAAAACAATTTTAAAAAATCTATATTCACAGCTAGAACTTGGGGAAGATGGGAACATGATGTCATATTGCGAGATGGCAGAAAATAAGGACTACTCTAGCCCAGATGATTTCTGTTATACTTGAGAATCATCCGTTTGTTCTGTTAGCCTGTATTCACTAAATATCCATTATATGCCAAGAGAGATTTCAGGGACTGCAATATAATTGCTCCTGTGGAGGGATGTAACAACTCCAAGATTAAAATATAATAAAGGCAGCCTAAATCTGGTGGTAGAGGTCAAAAAGATGACTTTCAAAGGAGGTAAGCTTAAAAGCATGAATTTTCCTTTTGCAATCCAAGGCAGTGTATTCCAGGGAGAGGGAACAGAATATATAAGGGCATAGTGTCATTTACTAAGCATGGTATTTATAGAGTGAGAAAAGTAGTTCCCCCATTGCTTTCTTTTTTTATTCTTTTTTGTATCAAGGGAAGTAATAGATAAGTTTGGAGGCTTTGCAGGGATCAAATGTGAAGATTTTTACATGCCAAACAAAGGAAGAATTCTGGACAATTTTTGTATAATACATTTACCAAATCAGATTGAAAAAAAATACTGAGATATTTGTGATCAGAAAGCATTAAACATGACCAAAAGTGGAAAATCTTTGTGAGAATACTGACAGCCTAAAGTAACGAAGTGTCTTAGAAATGGAGAGAGGAGAAGAAGAATCAGGAGGAAAACTGTCAGAATTTAGTAAGTAATTGCATATGGTCAGTAGAGGGGGTATTTTAAAATGCATTATTGGATTTTGGCTTGGGAAACAAATATATGTTCACCAAGATATAAAAACATATTTCTGAATAAAGGAAGATTACAAGTGTGTGTTTGTATATATATATCTATATATATATAGTTATATAGTTAAATGTGATGAGCCTAGTTTGGATTGAACCAAGTTACACTGTCTTGTTTAGCTCAAAAGAGTCAACAGAAATCCCATATTATTCAAACTAATCTCCTATATTCATGATTCTGAAGCTCAGAAGAGATATCTGGACTGGGAATATAAATTATGGTCTCAGGTAATATAAAAAAAAAGCCATAGTTACCATGTTGAGGTAGAAGTAAAGCCTGAAAATAAAACCTATTGGAATACTTATTTCAATCCTTAGGTATATATAGAAAGGAATCCTGAAAACACTTTGAAAACTGAGTGACTAGCAGTATGGGAAGAAAACATGGAAGACCATGGAGTTAGAGAAATCTGGGAAGTAGCCAATCTCAAGAAGAAGATGCATGGCTGCCTTTGTCAGATTCATGAGCTAAATCAAGATAACTGAAAAGAAGTTGACTAGATTTGACAAATTTGTAATTGTTTTATAATCTAAATGAGTTATATATCAGTTGAGTGGTAAAAGCAGCTTGGACTTTGAAGCAAAAGTTGTCTTATATTTTTTTTTGTTTGTTTTTAAAAGGTATGGTAAACTTGAGCATGGTTATATGATGCAGAATAGACAGTATAAAAGAACAAAATAAATACACAGCAAATGACAGGTTACTTCAAAAATAAAATTTCTTCAGGCAGGAAGAGAGGGGACAAAGGGGTGGAGATAAAATTTGCAGGTTGGGGAAAAGTACTTCTTTGCTTCATCAAGTAAGAAATACAGGCATTGGGTTCTAAGCACATTGTGTCATTAAGTAGGGTATTGACAGAGGTGAAGCTGATGTGTTGTGTCCTATAGAGAATTGGTCTAGGGGTGGGGTTATAGGCTTGAAATGCAACTTTAGAATCACTGTTAATGGTCTTTCACACATGATAGAGCTCATTGTTCAAAGTACTTTATCCAACTGAGCCCATCTGTATCTTTAGAGTCTTTCTCTGCACGTAGCCCATCCAAATGGCCACTACCAGTAAGCCAGGGCTGTTTTAAGAATAGAGGTCTCTTTATCATCCTTTGCCAAAGTGAAGGATCTGACTAGGGATGGGTGCTAGGATTAAAATTTTATTTGGGGGTCATTGCTTAGATGGGATACACTTTAGTGATTTCAGTTAGCACAATTAAATTTTTTTAATTCTCTTTAGCAACACTCACCAGTTCAGGTACAAAGTGTTTAGGCTTTTGCAGAAAGATGAGGCAAATGGACAGAAAGGTGAAGATGGTATTGGCAAGTGATAGATGGAAGAGATGCCATTGGAGTCTTGGCTGGCTAAATGAGGAAGAGGAATATAGAGGGTGATTATACACTTAGAAAAGAGGGGAAATTGAAGCACTGGAAAGTAGAGTCTCAGAGTATGTTTAATGAGAATGAGAGTGAGGAATTCGAGAGTAAGAGACTGAGTTAGAGAAAGAAACAGCTAAAGAAAACGAGAAAGCAAGAATTGCGACAAAAGCGTGACCTTGGAAATAGTCAGATAAGCAATATTGGAGGTTAAAATCATGAAAGGTAATGGTGCTAAGGAACAGTTTGTTAGATGTTCCTCCATGAGGACTGGATTTGGAGTGTGGACAGAGATTGTGAAGTCCCTCATGGATCTGGGTAAGGTATTGGAACATTGGTAGAAAGCTGCGTGGGTTTTGACACAGGAGGGGATTTTGCCTAGGATGTAAATTGAAGGAGGCTGGAAATGGCAAGTAGGTGAATGCTTCCTTTACCCCTTGAACACAGGGTCCCTAAACCACTATATTCAAATATTGATAACTGTGATCTATGGTAAGAAAGTTATTTTACATTATTACTAGGAACACATACATCACCACAGAGAACACACTCCTATACATACATGTGCACACACATGTGCACACTTACATAAACAGTATAGTCTAAATGATTCCCCAAACGATATTTACTCTTGCTAATTGTGATATGCTGTAATAGGTTCTAGTTTAATCTATCTTATTGTGTTCTTTTTTTAAAAAAAATTGTAATATTTGTCTCTCCTTGCAAAATAGTGTCTGAGTGGGGGAGGGGCAGAGTGTGAGGGAGACACAGCATCCGAAGAGGGCTGTCAGCACAGAGCCCAACCTGGGGCTTGAAGTCACGAACCATGACATCACGACCTGACCGAAATTGGATGCTTGACTGACGGAGCCACCCAGGCTATCCCCCCCCTTTTTAATGTTTATTTATTTTTGAGAGAGAGAGATACAGAGCATGAGCAGGGAGGGAGACAGAATCCAAAGCAGGCTCTAGGCTCTGAGCTGTCAGAAGGACATTCCCAACAGAACTTATCAATTCTCAACAGAAACGTGTAGATATGTACAATACAAATTAAGAATGTTTAGGCAGCATTATGCACAATAGCTTAAAACTAGAAACAACCCAAATGTCTTTCAACCATGGAATGGATAAATAAATGGTGATGTGATTATAATACAAAATATTTTTTAGCAACAAAGATCAATAAACTACAACTATGTGCAACAACATCAAAAGGTAGGGCCATTATGGCCAAAGGCAGCCTCCAACAGGCTGTCTAGAGAAAGCAATGACAGACTTTAGTTATCTTCCTTCTACTAGACTGAACCTTTTATTTTGGATCAGGAATGTGTGCACTGGAACACCTTGGAACCAAGAAGATAAAAATAGAGTTTCAGCTATGGTTCCTTAGGCCTACATGAACAGCAGGAGATATTTCTTGCATAGAACCAATTCCAAAAGGGCAGAACCTTTCAGGGGCCTCAATGACATGAGGTATAAATCATCATTCTCGCTGTTACCAATAAACAATGCTGACAGGCTGATACAAACCACCCTGAAACTCCTTGTAACCATGATTACCAAACACTATTAGTCTGTTTTAAGCCTTGATCAAGAGTCAGTGCTATGCAGCTACATTTCGTATTTCAGTGATGTAGTACAGGTCAATGTCAGGCCTGTAGAAACACCTTCAAAGGACATCTAGTAATCAATAAATAGATAAATATATAAATATTCCCTAAATTAATATGCTGTTTTACTAAATTTATAGTAACTTTGTCTTAGTGCCAAATTTATTAAGTTAGCTACAACTTTGTACTGAACAGCATAGCTCTGGAGTGCTGATTTGTGTTCCACATAGTGTGACTTTGTTATACCTGGAAACCAAACCTTATCATGAATGACTGAAAAACCTGGCAATGTGTAGACAGGAGAAAGAAGACAGAAAAATTATAACCTCTTCAAAAAGGGAATTATTTCAAAGGTATCTACTGCACATAATCTCAGGAGATTCCAGACCTCTGATTGAAATGGCAATAGTGTGTAAAACCACTGTTCCATTAAGTGTATTTAAAAACTATAATTATTATTTTATTCTGGAAGAGTGCTAACAAAACTTTCTGCAATGATAGAAATATTCTATTACTGCATTGCCCTATCTAGTAGCTGCTAACTACTTTTAATTATTGAGCACTTGTAATATGCCTAGTTAGAGGAACGGGATTCTTAATTTTATTTAAATTATTTTAATAACTTATTTAAACATTTAAACATTTTTCTAGATATGTCTCCTCTGGTAAGGGAAACTAAAGCAAAATTAAACTATTGGGACTGCACCAGAATAAAAAGCTTCTGCACAGCGAAGGAAACCATCAACAAAACAAAAGGACAACCTACTGATTACTTATGGGGAGAAGATATTTGCAAGTCATCCATCTGATAAGGGGTTAATCCCCAAAATATATAAAGAACTTATACAACTCAAAACCAAAAAAAACTATTCAAAATATGGGCAGAACACCTAAACAGGTATTTTCCCATAGAAGACAGACTGATGGCTAACAGACACATGAAAAGATGCTCAACATCACTCATTATCATGGAAATGCAAATCAAAATGACAATAAGATATTACCTTACACCTGTCAGAATGGCTAAAAATAAAAAAAAAAACACAAGAAACAAGTGTTGGTGACGATGTGGAGAAAGAAGAACTCTCATGCACTGTTGGTGGGGATGTTAATTGGTACAGCCACAGTGGAAAATGGTATGGAGGTTTCTCAAAAACTTAAAATAGAAATACCATATGATCCAGTGAGTCCACTCCTGGATATTTACACAAAGAAAATGAAAATACTAATTTGAAAAGATATATACACCCCTATGTTTATTGCAGCTTTATTTTTAATAGCCAAGGTATGCAAGCAACCCGTGTCCACTGATAGATTAATGGATAAAGAGGATGTGGTATATATATCCTATAGAGAGACAGAATAAAATCATGCCATTTGAAACAACATGAATGGACCTACAGGGTATAATGCTAAATGAGACCAGAGAGAGACAAAAACCATTAATTTAGGAAACAAAACACCTGGGCAAATTAAAAAACAAAGCAAAACAAAGACTCTTAAATACAGAGGAAAAAAACTGGTAGTTGCCAGAGGGGAGGTGGGTGGACGGATGGATGAAGAAAAAAATACACATGAAAACAAACAAAATATTCAAACTCACAACACTGAAAATTAGGACAAAGAGGCAACCCATTTCCAAAATTGGGAGGATTTCCCCCTAACTACAGGGCTGAGGGAAGAACTGGATTATGAGTGCCCCACATTTGATTGCCTCATGTGAAATTGTTAAGATTAAGGACAATTTTTATTACTCCTCTATCCTCTGCCTTCCCCCTGCCCAGCACTGTCACCACCCCCCCCCCCCACGCAGAATAAAGGTCCCTACATGCAAGAAATATGAGCAGCCATTATGCTAGGAGTGTATGCTTTCCTTTGAGGTAACCAGAGTACAATATACTCAAAGACCAGTTTTTTACTTTGTGTAATTACATTTTAATTTACATAAAACGAATGGGCAGCCAGCGGGGAAAGGAGTAGGGTCAGTGATACAGTGCATGTTGGGAAGAGCAATCCTCACAGTCAGGTACTGAGGAGGAAAACATAAAGAGAAAGAGGTCTGGGAGCAAAGCTGTATATACTGGGAAATTAACTTTTCCTTTTCATCAGTTCAGAGCTCAGCTCATCTGTACCAGGGGTAGCTTGTGAGTGAGAAGTGGGCAAGGTATTACCCATTTGAATCTGCTATCCAACTAATAAGCTCACAAAAAGCAAGTAATTAAATGGCTCCCTAATTTCAGAATAAGTAAACAGTCATGTAAATATACACCATGAGGCCTGAAAAAATAATGCGAAACAAGCTAAGATTATTCCAAAGATGGAAAAAATAATGTTCCTTTGGTAGTTGGATGAAAAATAACTTGGGTGCAACAGGTGTAGAAATAAATATTGAGAGAGCAAGCTGAAGTTAACAAGATAAGAAAAGGAGAGGGATGAGAGAAGGAACTATCAGGTTGATGGGAGCCTGAAAATGGAATTGTAAGATTACTATCTACATAAGAGGTAGAAAAGATTAAAAGTTAAATTATGGATATGGACATTTTAGAAGACAAAATTGTCCCTCAGCAAGAAGAGAAAAAGTCAAGAAGATGAAATGTTGATGGAGCAGCTAAGAAATGTGGAGGTCAGGGAACATATGTAGATAAATTTTGTCAACATAAATAACATTGCAGTATAAAGAAAATATGCATTCATCAGTTGATGTAAAGAAAGTGTGGTTTATACACACAATGGAATACTACTTGGCAAAGAGAAAGAATGAAATATGGCCCTTTGTAGCAACGTGGATGGAACTGGAGAGTGTGATGCTAAGTGAAATAAGCCATACAGAGAAAGACAGGTACCATATGTTTTCACTCTTACGTGGATCCTGAGAAACTTAACAGAAGACAATGGGGGAGGGGAAGGAAAAACAAGAGTTACAGAGGGAGGGAGCCAAACCATAAGAGACTCTTAAAAACTGAGAATAACCTGAGGGTTGATGGGGGGTGGGAGAGAGAGGAGGGTAGGTGATGGGCACTGAGGAGGGCACCTGTTGGGATGAGTCCTGGGTGTTGTATGGAAACCATTTTGAAAATTTCATACTAAAAAATAAAATATGCATTCCTGTATTTAAATTTATTTATAGAATACTGTTCTGGATTTACCCCTGGGGATACAGAGGTAAAGAATATAGGAATGTTTACTTTTGTAAGGACAGAAATAAATGAAAAGATTTTTCAAAAAGGAAATCATCAATATTAAGTGCTGTGATGAGCACAATACAAGTGATGGGATGCAGGACAAAGTGACCAGAGGTCACTTAATATTGGGTGGCCAAGGACACCTGTCTGAGAAGACAGCATTTATTCCTGTCTCTGACCATTTTCTGTTGATTGCTCGTGCCTTGGTTTAGTCAGGAACATTCTGAAAGAAATGGTAGCTGTTGGAAAGATCCTAAGACCAGAACAAGCTGGTATATTCTAGGAACTGAGAGAAGACCCTATATTTTAATGATTCTAAGTAAGAGAAAAGGAGTATCAGAAAAACAGAAACAGATTATCTAGGACTCTGTTAGCCAGGGTGAGGACTTGGGATTTAATTGTACTATTGTCATTACTACTGGAAACCACTGAAAGATTTTTAAGATCAGGATTGGCAAAAATAGGATTGAATTTTTAACAAAAGATCAGTTTAGCTTTGGTGGAAGAATGGAACATAGGGAAATATCTATGAGGTTTTGAAAGAAGTTACTGAAATATTCTAGGTAGGATAAAATGTGTGTTGGTAGAGATGGAGAGAAGTCAACACATCTAGGTTATCCTAGGCTCCAGTATAGGGTTAGGCGTTTCTGTGCAGTGGGGAAGGAGACCAGGGGTGCTGTTTTTAAGACTGGTTAAGTTTGGGATCCATTTAAAATTTAGATGCCTATGAGATACCAGAGTGGAAAGAGTAAATTAACTATTGCATGTAAGTCCTTAGTGTTCAAAGGAGCTCTCTGGACTAGAAATATAGATTTGTGAGTGTTAATAGATGAAAGTTCAATCAGGAAAAATACACAATCTGCAAGTGAGTAAAAGAGTCTAAGAGTCTCTGCATTATTAACAGAATCTAATAGAGGAGTATCTGTAGAGTATGGAAATGAAAAAGTTGTGAGGCGGTAATTGATAGTATATCAAACTACCATCATACATGAAGGAAAGAATAAGCAATTCCAGATATGTGCAAACTATAAAGTATTATACTGCCACCCTGCCTTTAAAAGAGAACACTTAAAGTCATGCTTCCAAGTAATTGAAATTGAATCAAAATTTAGTATTCAGTAAAGATGATGTTGTGGTCTTATACTCCCCTTCTAGAAATATATCCTAAGAAAATTATCTGAAATATGGATGCAAATTTATGCACAAAAGTGTTCACTGTAGATTTTTTGTTAATAATGAAAATTGCAGTCAACATTAGGAGGGTATCCATATGGTGGAATACTAGGAAGACATGGAGAATTATGTTTGTGAATAATTTAAATTACATAGAGAAATGATTATGAAACACAGTTAAGTGACAAAAAAGCAGGATGCCACATTATAGGTGCTGTATCATCTCTATCAATATGTGTAGAAAAACATCCTGGAAGGGAGAAACTTTAATATTATTGGTGTTTGACTCTGGGGGGTGAAATTGGGAGGTGAAATTACTTTTCCAGTTTCATTGTTACTTTTTGTACTTTGTAAAACTTGTAAATCAGTATTACTTACAAAAATAGAAGATTGTATTTAAAATGTTTAAAACTTGAATAGGTAATATAACACCTATGGAAACCTGCAATAATTGATATAAGGCCAAGTAAAAAAGCAGAATAAATATTCAGTATGCATTACTGTTACAAATATATAAAGGATAAGTAAATGTATGCATGTGGTAACAGTACCTTCAAAATAATAATGTCATCAGTATTAATTGAAGTTGGAGAATACTATGAATTTCAAGTTACTTGTTAAGTAGGGAAATAAACACAGAATTCTAATAGTTACTGATGGAACTCCCTTTTAAGACTGCAAGTTTATGAATGCAGAGATTAGTTCCAAGAACGAAGAGTCTAAATAGAGCACAGGTAGTGAAGAGAACAAGGAAGATGAGAACGGGCAAAGCTCATGGAAAAAAAAAATCAATCCCAGAAAGTCCAACAACCAAGTACCAAAATACTGAACACAAATTAGAAACTTGTAGTTCATCACACTGGTTGTTCACTATGTATAACGTAGTTCATATTTACTGTAGTTCAAAATGTTGTTCATAGTGTAGTTTATAACATTACTACTCGGGGAGAAGAGGTAGCCTGCCTCTACCTGGTAGTAATGGGGGAAAAAATAGAAGTAAGTGAGAAAACTACAAGTCTTCCCAAAACAACACAGAGCCACAAAATAAGCCAATCTACCCTCATTCTCCATCATTAGTGCCAACCATTATTGAAACTATATGTGACTATATGAGCAAAAGAGCACGCTCTTAAGATAGGAACTCTGTCCACAAATGCCTCAAAATAGGAAAAAAAAATCAGAGAAATTCCCTATCAAACTGCTCAAAAAAGAAAACAGAGGCATTTTATCTGTTATAAAGTTTCCTATGTATCCAGTCAAAAGAAGAACAAAACAGTCTTATATAAATTAGGTAGTCTTATAATCAGGTTGTTTAAAAAAAATAGACTCTGAATTCAAGAATTACGAACAAAACCTACAAATACAAAAAGATATGAAGTTCAGGGATAGTTGATAGAATTCAGGCAGGAAATTAAAGAAAGACATTTTTTAAATAGCAAAAATGAAGGATAGATTTCAAAGTGCCCAAGGGAGAATAAAAATGAAAATCTAATAATTAGGGACATTGAAAGAAAGCAGGAAAACAAATGAATGTAAACATTACAAAAAAGAAAAAAGAATATTGCTAGAAAAAACGTGGTTAAAATGTAGGACATGCAAACAAAATGTAACTGAAATCTATTAAGACGAATAACAAAACAATGAAAGCTAATATTCACAGCAATAGTGCAAAACATTTTCAAGCAAAAATTAAATCTCTAGATCAATATAATTGAAAGAACTCATTGTGCATCTGGAAAGACTTGAGTCAGAGCAATCACTCCATGACATACTAAGGTAAAATTAGAGGATTTAAAGACAAATATAAACTTTGTGCCTACAGGTAAAATGACCAAATTATTTAAAAGAATAAGAAAGCAAGTGGGGCACCAGAAATTTCAAGAGCATATCAGCTGTAACAAATTGGCAGTAGAGAAGGATTTTCAAAAAACTCAAGAAAAGAAGTTTGTTAGAGGATGCACTCCACCCTGGGAAAACTCAATAAAAAATATTTAATATATTTAATTTTAGATCTAAGATTAAAAAAGGAGCAACGACATGGTGGAAAAATAATATATAAACCTATTTCTGAAAGATAAGAAGAATGCAACTAAGAAACAGGAGGAAAAGAGAGAAAGGGAAAAGTAGAATATGAACATTAATTGTTATGTAAGTAACAGTTGAGTATCAAAGAATGCCATGTAAAATTGGCAGTGCATTTAGAAAAAAAAAGATTTAATTTAAAAAGGGGTATATTAAAGGTAAGATTACAAAAGTAATTGCTATTTTAAAACGTATACTTTCCTAAATACCAAGCAAACAAATAACAGTGAGAGGAAACACAACAAATATAATATGCACAGTAATTATGATATAAAAAAATACAGCAAAGCTGAGACAAAGCATATCAGTTGTATCAGTAATTATGAATGAGCTTAACTCACTAAAGAAAAGGATTTTCAAACTGATCTCAAAAAGAAAAATCTAATTGTGTATGTGGTGCATCTGAAGTCAATTGATTCAAAGGCTAAAAAAAAAAATAAGAGATGGTTAAAAATATCCTAGGTAACTGAAAGAAGTAAAGAAACTAGATAAAGGAGAAGTAAGCCAAAAAGAGAAAAAATTCAGTGAGATAAAGGATGCTTTTTATTGCTAAAAGTCATGATTTACAGTGAAGAGTTAACAGTTGTGAATATCTAGGCAAGATATAATAAGAATCCATGAATCCACACTGAGAGATATTTAGATCAATAGGTATTAAGATAAATGATAGATAGGCAGAGGAGATGAGAGAAAGCTTTCATATGATGAAATGTCAACTAATATGAAAGAAATAATGTAGAAAATTGCATTTTTACAACTATCATAATAAAAATTGATGCAGGCAAGAATTATTCATTAAAGTTAGCCTCCTGGGGGATGATAAGGTTTGATGAGGACAGGATATTGACAGTCTTAGAATTACTATATAATTTATATAGTAAAATTATATTAATGCATGCAAACTATACTGTGCAGAAACTGTAATGCCTTAATGAAGTACAAACATATAAGTTGTGATTTGGAATGTGATACCTTAAAGACCAATTTTAATTGAGGGACACTCTCTAAAATACTGCCCTTATTTTTGAAATGTATCAATGTTATGAAAAATACAGACTAACTCTTCCAAATTACAGGAGAGTAAAAAGATACATCAACTGAATGCAGTAAGAGTTCCCGGATCTGTCTTGAACTAGAAGACAAATTCAATAAAAAATATTATTGAGATAAGAAGGAAATGGCCTGTAGTTTAGATAGAAGTATTGTATCAAAGTTAAATTTCCTGAAATTGAAAAATAAGTAAGTTGTATTTTATCCCTGAAAGTAAGGAGCTGCAGAGAACAGTAAAAGGAAGGTAATGTAGACACTTCTGCATTACTGGTGCTACCACATTGGTGGTAGAGTGAGTAAATTCTTACTCTTGAATATATATTTTAAGAATTCCTAGAATTTCTGGTTTGCTTCCATCCCTTGATACACTCGTTTGGTGATATGGGGCAGCTATGTAATGGAGACAGTTTCTTGTTCCTATTATGGCCTGAATCTGGAATGTAAAAATGTTCTGGCATCTTCACCAAATTGGAGTGGTTGGACTCATCAGTGAAAGGGAAGACTTAAATCCTGTGCCCACCAGTAATCAGGCCAAGCAGCATGATCCTGAGGTATCCTGAGGGACATTTCCCTAAATATAGACATTGTAAAACAGAAAACATACCAATCTGTCACAAATCTATGAATATGAATACTCTGGATGTGGTTTGAAATATCCCTGCTTTCAATACAGAGGGAAAAAGTGGAAACATATTTATACAAGTATGAAATGATTTCCTCATTTTCACTGATCGGACAATTTCACATTTGAAATTTTATTTTATTTTATTTTATTTTTTTAATTTATTTATTTTTTTACTTAGACATAACTTCTGTTAATCTTTCTGTTGTCTAGTCTTTTTTTTTTGCCCCTAAAGTGTTTATTTTTTATTTATTTATTTATTATTTTTTTTAATATATATATATGAAATTTATTGACAAATTGGTTTCCATACAACACCCAGTGCTCATCCCAAAAGGTGCCCTCCTCAATACCCATCACCCACCCTCCCCTCCCTCCCACCCCCCATCAACCCTCAGTTTGTTCTCAGTTTTTAAGAGTCTCTTATGCTTTGGCTCTCTCCCACTCTAACCTCTTTTTTTTTTTTTTTTTTTCCTTCCCCTCCCCCATGGGTTCCTGTTAAGTTTCTTAGGATCCACATAAGAGTGAAACCATATGGTATCTGTCTTTCTCTGTATGGCTTATTTCACTTAGCATTACACTCTCCAGTTCCATCCACGTTGCTACAAAAGGCCATATTTCATTTTTTCTCATTGCCACGTAGTATTCCATTGTGTATATATACCACAATTTCTTTATCCATTCATCAGTTGATGGACATTTAGGCTCTTTCCATAATTTGGCTATTGTTGAGAGTGCTGCTATGAACATTGGGGTACAAGTGCCCGTATGCATCAGTACTCCTGTATCCCTTGGATAAATTTTAATTAATTTTTTGTTCTTCTATTCAGGAGATCCTCACTGTGCCCTTCTTAGGCTTATGTGTTAGATGTCAAATTGAAGTGCTTCTAAATATTCTATTCTTGAATTATTTTTATTTTCTCGATTTCTAGTACTAGTTCAATCCTTCATGGGTAGTGGTTCAAGAACTTTCTAACTGCTATGGCTACTAAAGTTTGTCTCCCATACAATCTGTCATCCAACATGTGACCCTCAGATTTTTTTGCGTCAAATATAAATCTGACCATGCTCTACCCACTTTTAAGATTGTAATAGTTTACTTGTTCTATAGGACAAAGCCAGCTATATCATCATAGTAAATATTGTTCTCTCCCAAACTTCCTTCAGTTGATGTAGAACTACTTTCTGTTTTGGGAACAAACCACATCCATGTGTATTTTTTCTGAAGTATGCTTTCTTTTTAGGGTTATTTTCCTTATGCTTCTGGGAAACTGAGGCCTTGATTAAAATGTGTCCTCTCTCATCAAACAATATTAAGAGGTGCAGATATGGACTTTCACGGCACATTATATCTGGTTTCTTTCAGACTAGAATATGTTTCTAAATTTCCATATTTCCCTTTCCCTGGTAACTTGGACCATAGCTTCTGTGATGCAGGCCTCACATCTTATCCCAGTGATTTGTACAATGTTTGGATCCTGTTATAGTTTTAATAAATATTTGTCAAATTCAAAGATAATATTTACCATGACTACATAATTAAGTCAACTGGAGAAGAAAATAAGATGTTAGGAGAATGGTCTATAAAAGAAAATCCTCCAAAGACTTCAGAAGCAAGAGCACATGTTGCACAAATGGTCTGAATGCATGTACCGCCCATTAAAAAGTTTCAAATTGTACCTAATGATACTCCATTAACAACACCCAAGATGATTTTCAAAACATTAAAGATGTTGGACAGAATTAGACATCTGGCTTGAAATAATTCCAGTGGGATACAGACAGGCAATGTCTTTGAAGTAAAAATGTTTATGCAACACAGAAGAATTATCAAATGCTCTACCTACTGCCAGAGAGTGGCTGCAGCCAAATATTAAATAATGTGAAAGAGAAAATGAGGCTGTAATTCTCTCAATGGGATATAAACCGAGGATAGGCCTTGTTTCAGACATGTATTGGGACACAAGCAATACATTCATTCAATAGTATTATCTTTAGTACAAAACAAAATGAGAAAAATGAACAGAAAATATAATTTTGCCTTTCAAAAATTTAACTCAGAATAATGCCTCTTTATCATTTTTGAGTAGTGCTTTGATTTCAGTCAAGGGGAATATTAAAAAAGTAAGACGTTAATTACTAAGTATGTAACTTTTTCTACTCTTGTTGTTTTTATATTTTTTTCTTTTAAGTAGGCCTTTGTGTATACTGCACATGATTCATTTATTAAAAGACTTAAGACTATGAGCAGAATAAGAATTAATTTTCATGGCGTGGTTTCTCTTATTTGCATACATAATGACACTTATCTTTAGTAAAGAGGCTTTTGAGAGGTAAGTAAGAAGTAGATAATCTATAGAATTCATAAGCACCATCAGGACATCTTTATACTCTGTTGTCCTCCTCCCTCTGCACTGCAGAACTTGGCTCATGATTCCTTTCAAACTACATTATAAACAAGTCAAATTCCAGCAGAATATTTACATCAGTGGCTCATTCAACCTCTCTGGCTTGAAAAGGCTTCCTGGGCATTGAAATTATGGCAGGATTATGACTTATTTGATTAATTATATGAATAGTAACCCACCCACTTCTGTGTGTTACAAACCAAGTCCCTTAGGGAATGAAAAGAATAATAGTATTAAGTAATAATACTTAACATTTATTGAGCAATTACCATGTGTTGGTATTTTGTTAAGGAATTTACATGTATTTTCTCACAGAAGCTCCATGATATGGGAAATATTACCTATATTTTATACATGAGGAAACTCAGTACAGTGTGATTATTTTCCCAAGAGCCATATGAAGTGAAGAAACAAGATATGATCCAGTTCTGGTCCAAGATAGCAATATAGGAAGACCCTGAATTCTCCTCCTCCACAAATACACCAAATCAATACCTATTTTTAGAGTGGTTCCTTCTGAAGAACAACCAAGGACTGACTGAATAGTTTCTGCATAACAAATGATAAGGAGACCACACAGAGAAGAGCAAAAAAGACAGAGACACTGTAACAAGGGAATCCCTACAGCCAACACCACCATTGGAGGGATAGTAATACGAGATTTGTCTACCTGGGGGCACAGAAAAAAAAAGTCATGGTTTAGAAGGACAACTAGAATGTAAAGGAACCAGGCCTAGAACACTGACAAGCAGCAGAGAAGTTGCTGGAACTCTCTCCAGGTCATATGGGCTGGCAAACACCACAGTCCACTCCTTCCACCTTGACAGAGCTGATGGGAAAAGGATCTGGATGTCATAGCTGGCCTGCTGCCTCAGTGAGTCCTGAGACTCCAACCCACACCAGTCTAGGACACCCTGGGACATGGAAAAAAAAAGTTAGTTTATAAGAGCAACTGGAATCTAAAGGAGTCAGCTCTGAACTCTGCCAAATGGCAGGGGAGCTGTTGGAACTTTCTCTGGGTCAGAGGGGCTGGTGAATATCACAGTTTGTTTCCATCCCACCTCAATAGTATAGATGGGAACAGGATCCAGGCATCCTAGCTGGCCTACCGCTTCAATGAACACCAAGCCCCTAGACTACATTAGCCTAAGCATTCCTACCAAGACAGCCTCAGGGCAGTGCATACTGGGATACCCCTACTCAGTGCTTACCAGAGTTCCAGGCATAGTGCCAAAGTGACACAGGTGCAAAGTAGCCAGAACACTCTGGTCCACACCACTTTGGCTTCATATGGCTTGTTAGGGCAACTCCAGCATAGAGTGCTCTAGGACCTTCTGACTCATTCCTGCTTTGGCTCCAGCAACCCTGCCAGAGTACCCCCTGATATAGAGCACCCCAGGATACCCTGGCCCATGCCAGCCTCAGCTCCAGCTACCCTGCTAGGACACTATCTGCCCAGAGAGCCCCCCACCCCTGGACACTCAACCTACCCCAGCCACAGATCCAACCAGAAGTCACCAGACACACACAATCTATACAGCAAATGACTATACACAAGACAGTTTCTTCAAGTTTAGGAGAAATGGATGTTCTAATTCATAGAAACAAACACAGAAATTCAAAACTAAAGGAGGAGACAAAGGACCATGCTTCTACCAAAAGAACAAGATGTTATATACAAACCTAATGATAACCTCAAATCAAAACCCAGTCATAGATATGCAAAAAGTAAAGAGAAAGGAATCTCAGTATCTCACCAAAGAAAGCCAGCTTTGATAGAAGAGAGCAAGGGAAGAAAGGAACAGAGAAGAACTACAAATACAACCATAAAATAAGTTTTAAAAAATGGCAAATGCATACCTATTAGTAATTATGTTGAAGTGGACTAGACATTCCAATCGAAAGACACATATGCGATTGGATTAAAAAACAAGACCCATCTATATGCTGCCTACAAGAGACTCTTTTCAAACCCAAAGACACATGCAGATTGAAAGTGAGGGGATGGAGAAACATTTGTCATGCAAATGGATGTGCAAAGAAAGCATGGGTAGCAATACTCATATCAGATAAAATAGACTTTAAAACATAGACTGTAACAAGAGACAAGGAAGGACACTATATAATAATAAAGGGGACAATCCAACAAGAAAATATTACAAATTATAAATATGCAACCAACACAGGAGCACCCAAACACATAAAACAATAACAAACATAAAGGAAGTAATTGATGCTAATACAGTAATAGTTGGGGACTTTTAAAACCCCACTTACATCAATGGACAGATCATCCAAACAGAAAATCAACAAGGAAATAGTGACTTTGAATGATACGCTGGACCAGGTGGATTTAACAGATATATTCAGAACACTCCATTCTAAACAGCAGAATATACATTCTTTTCAAGTGCAAATGGAGAATTCTCCAGGACAGATCACATGTTAGGGCACAAAACAAGTCTCAACAAATTTAAAAAGATCAGTCATACCCATGTATCTTTTCTGACCACAACAGTGTAAAACTAAAAATCAACCATAAGGAAAAAATCTGGAAAGAACACATACATGAAGGTTAAATAACATTCTACTAAACAATGAATGGGTCAGCTAAGACATCAAAGGGGAAGTTAAAAAATACATGAAGACAAATTAAAGTGAAAACACAATAGTCCAAAATCTTTGGGATGCAACAAAAGTGGTTCTAAGAGGATATAGCAATACAGGCCTACCTCAACAAGTAAGAAAAATCTCAAACAACCTAACCTCATACCTAAAGAGCTAGAGGAAGAATGAATGAAGCATAAAGCCAGCAAAAGGAAGGAAATAATAAAGATTAGAGCAGAAATAAATGATATAGAAACTTAAAATTCCCACAATAAACCAGATCAATGAAACCATGAGCTGGTTCTTTGAAAGGATAAAGAGAATTGATAAACCTCTAGCCAGACTCATCAATCAATCAATAAGTAAATAAAGTGGGCTCAAATAAAACCAGAAATGAAAGAGAAATAACAAGTGACACCACAGAACTACAAAGCATTGTAAGAGAATATTAGGAAAAATTACATGCTAACAAATTGGACAACCTAGAAGAAATGGATAAATTCTTAGCAACATGTAACCTACCAAAACCGAAGCAGGAAGAAATAGAAAATTTGTACAGACTAATTACCAGCAATGAAATTAAATCAGTAATCAAAAAACTCCCCACAAACAAAAGTCCAGGACCAAATGGATTCACACATGCATTCTTCCAAACGTTTAGAGTTAATACCTATTCTCCTCAAACTCAAACTCAAAAAAAAAAAAAAAAAAAAAAAAAAAAGAAGAAGGGACAGGAAAACTTCCAAGCTCATTCTATGAGGCCAACATTACCCAAATACCAAAGCCAGATAAAGACACTACAAAAGAAAACTACAGGCTATTACCCTTGATGAACATAGATGCAAAAATTGTCAACAAAATACTAGTAAACCACAGTCAGCTATTCATTAAAAGGATCATTTACCATGATCAAGTGGGATTTATTCTGGGCATGTAGGATGGGTCGATATTCACAAAATGTCAATGTGATACACCACATTAACAAAATGAAAGATAAAAATCATATCATCTCAAAAGATGCAGAAAAACTATTGGGCAAATTCAACTCTCAAGAGTTTTTATCTCATGATAAAAAGTATCAACAGATTGAGCTAACATCAATTGTTAGCTTGGAGATTTCCCTCTAAGATCAGGAAAAGGACAAGGATGTCCACTGTCACTACTTTTACTCAACATAATACTGAAAATGTTAGACACAGCATTAGACAAGAAAAATAAATAAAATGCAACTGTATTGTCAAGGAAGAAGTAAACTGTCACTATTTGAAGATGACATGGTACTATACAGAGAAAACCCTAAAGACTCCACCAAAACACTATTAGAATAAATTCAGTAATGTTATAGGATATAAAATATATAGAAATCATTTAGGTTTCTACACACCAATAATGAAGTAGCAGAAAGAAAGAAAACAATTCCATTTACAATGTACTACAAAGAATAAAATACCTAAGAATAAATTTAAAGAGGTGAAAGACCTGTACTCTGAAAACTAGAAAACATGGATGAAATAAATTAAAGACACAAATGGAAAGACTTATCATGTTCATGAATTGGAAGAATTAATATTGTTAAAATGTCCATACTACCTAAAATAATCTACAGGTTGAAGGCAATCTCTATCAAAATACTGACAGCATTTTTCAAAGTGGTAGAACAAATACTAAAATTGGTATGAAACTACAAAAAAAACTTCAAATAGCCAAAGCAATCTTGAGAAAAAACAAAGCTGGATTTCAAGATAAACCACAAAACTATAGTCAAAACAATACTGTACTGGCACAAAAATAGACACAAAGATCGATAGAACAGAAAAGAGAATTCAGTAATAAACCTACACTTACATGGTCAATTAAACTATAATAAAGGAGGCATGAATATAAAATGGGAGAAAGATAGTCTCCTCACTAAGTAGTTCTGGGAAAACTAGACAGTTACCTGCAAAAGAATGAAACTGCACTACTCTCTTATACCATATGCAAACAAAACAAAAACACCACACCTCAAAATGAATTAAAAACCTAAATGTGAGACGTGAAACCATTAAAATTCTTGAGGAAAATATAAGCATCTCTTATACATCTTAAACATTGGCCTTAGCAACACTTTTCTAGATGCGTCTCCTTAGACAAAGAAAACAGAAGCAAAAATAAGCAACTGGGACTACACCAAAATAAAAAGCTTTTCCACAGCAAAGGAAACCATCAACAACACAAAAAGGGAACTACTGGACAGGAGAAGATACTTGTAAATGATATATCAGATAAAAGGTTAATCTCTAAAATATAGAAGGAAATTTTACAAGTCAAAGAACTTATACAACTAAAAAAAAAATACACCAAATAATTTGATGATGAAAACGGGCAGAGGATGTACATAGATATTTTTCAAAGATGACATACAGAAGGCCAGCAGACACATGAAAAGGTACTCAACATTACTAATCATCAGGGAAAGGCAAATTAAAACCACCATGAGATACGCCCTTACACTTGTCGGAATGATCAGAATAAAAAAAACCAAGAAATACCAAGCATCGAGAAGGGTGTGGAGAAAAAGGAACCATTGAACACTATTAGTAGGAATGTAAATTGGTGCAGTCACTGTGGAAAACAGTTTGGCAGTTTCTAAAAACATTAAAAATAGAATTGCTGTACGATCCAATAATTCCATTCCATTGATGAGAATGAAAACACTCACTTGAAAATATATTCGTACCCCTATGCTTATTTTAGCATTATTTACAATAGCTAAAACATGGAAGCAACTCAACTGTCCATCGATAGATGAATGGATAAGGAAGTTGTGTTATATGTACACAAGGGAATATTACTCAGCCATAAAAAGAATGAGATCTTGCTATTTGGGACAAAATGGATGGACCTTGAAAGTATTATGCTAAGTGAAATAATTCAGACAGAGAAAGGCAAATACCATATGATTTCACTTATATGTGGCATCTGAAAAACAAATGAATAAACATAAAAAGCAGAAACAAGTTTATAAATGCAGAGAACAAACTGGTAGGTGCCAGAAGGGTTTGGGGGTAGGGAGATTGGCAAAATGGGTGAAGGGGATTGGAAGGTACAGGCTTTCAGTTACGGAATGTATAAATTGGGGGGATGAAGGGTATAAAATAGTGAACACAGTCAATGGTATTGTTTAAGTGCTGTATGGTGCCAGATGGTAGCTGTACTTGTGAGTGAGCATAGCATAAGGCAGAGTTATCTACTCACCATGTTACACACCTAAAACTAACGTAACCTGTGTGTCAACCTACTTCAGTTTAAAAAAATAGCAACATAATAATAAACACACCAAATATAGCTAAATTTTAAGGAGAAAGCTTAAATAATGTACAAATATACAAAACCAGAGAGTAAAGAGCCAGGATTAGAACCCATATCGCCCTGAACCCCACATCGAGTGACCTCTTAGCCAACCTATCTCCCTTGATGGATTGACACTCGTACACAAAAAAAGGGTCAGAAACTTCATAATCTCACCTAGTCTCCCCTTTTTCAATCATCATAGTTATTTCTCACTTTCTGAAGTCAGTCATGGGCACCCTGGACTGAAGGCTCCACCCAGCCTCTCTCCATATTTTCCTGCTGTATCCTACTGCCACTGATACATCAGATGGCAAGCAAATTATGTGTTTCCATTTGGGCCATTTTAAAGTTTAATCCTATAAACCTAGAATGTATGAGGCTCAAAACTTAAAATGGGAAGGTAGGTCCAATTTGCCCACAATTTTGAACACGTGCTTGATTGATAAATTTATAGTTTATTCAGGTATGCTCTCTGGCACTATGTAAGTTTCAAAAATTAAGAATATGCTCCCTTGGAGATACTGCCACTTGTAATACTCATTCGCAATTTCTTCAACTTCCACACACAATTTTTGAAATACACATTCTTCATTGGATTTTTTTCTCTGATCTGCTGATGTCTCTTTGGCTGTGTAAAAAATCTACTTCAAACACTGCTTTATGTTCACAAGTCACTTACAAAGCATTAGTATTTCTTGAAGATTCATTAAGTTGATTTTATTTTCAAGAACCTAATATTTTAAAGAAAAAAAACTGCATGCAAATCATCCTATATCTCAACTAGAATTTCTGTTTGACCTTTTTCTAAACCATATGACTTACTAGGTGATTTCGCTATTACACTTCTTTGTTTTTGAAACCTGTTGATTAATACTTGATTCAAGAGCTGCTTCATAATACCTGAATTGTTGCTTAGCAACTAGCTCAGTTCTTTCTAGGTTTTAGGATGCTGCACATGTTGGAAGGAAAGGATGAAGCCATGGGATGATCTTAAATAAATAAATGGCTTTCGGTTTTCTAAATATCAAGTGATAATAAAACAGTATAAGTCTTTTAGTCCCCAATCTATTGTGATCTGTCATAGAGGAACATTGTTCCTACAAATTAATAATGATATATATGTTTCCTACAAGAGTATTGTTGATTTTGTTCTAGTTATGTCTCATTTTATTTTCCTCTAGTAGTATATTTTACATTATGCTGATAAGTTTCTTAATAAAGATTCAACAGTTTTAACTAAGAAACTACATTTTGGAGATTGTCCTACCATTAAAAGGAAGGAAAGAATGATGGGGTACATACTGGCTATCCATGTATGGCATACGTGTCATCAGTGACTTTTCTAAAATAGAAAAATAAATGATCACAAACTTTTATTTGCAGATCTTTGTTTTCATTGTCAAAAACTGAGTATTCTAACCATCTTACAAAAAGTTCTACAAAACCAGAACTTTTTGGTTATTTGGGTATTTGTATCAGTGTCTTTCCAGAAGGAATGCTTAATTGAAGTATTTGGAAACTTAACTGAATGGATGAAAGCTTGCAAAAAAGAGGAGCTTAGAATGGGTGAACAAGGGGGCGCCTGGGTGGCGCAGTCGGTTAAGCGTCCGACTTCAGCCAGGTTACGATCTCGCGGTCCGTGAGTTCGAGCCCCGTGTCGGGCTCTGGGCTGATGGCTCAGAGCCTGGAGCCTGTTTCCGATTCTGTGTCTCCCTCTCTCTCTGCCCCTCCCCCGTTCATGCTCTGTCTCTCTCTGTCTTAAAAATAAATAAACGTTGGAAAAAAAGAATGGGTGAACAAGAATGCAAAAGCAGTTTAAGTCATTCAACAAGAATGAAATGAAAGAAATTCTAAATGTCATGAGTTTTATATGAATAACCAAACTTTCGCTGTACTTATCACAGTGGTTTGCTAAGTTTCCAAAAGGTCCAAAGCTGAAATATCAAAAGTGAGACTTGATCTTCACAGGGTCTCTTAATTTTGAAACAAGTGATACTAAGAACTCTGTGAGTCTAATATTGAGATTATCTGAAGATTCATTAGACTGACTGCAATATAAAAAAAATCAATGAAAAACAATGGACAAATAAGTTTGCATCAATTTCAGGAGTCACAATATTAATTAGAAGCTAATTATGGTAGGAATGCTTAGGATCTGTTTGGTTTTCTTCTTAGAGAAAGGCATACACAAATACATACCCCAGTACGTGTGACCAAGGCATACCTGATAAGATAGGTCTATTTTTTCAAAAGAGCTATTATTCTTTATTTTAACAATACAAATAGAATTTCTGTTCTTCCACGTAATACCTGGGAGATCTTAAACAATTCATCTCTCCTTCAAGAGATTCAGTTTCCTCATATAAAGTAAATGAGAGTCGTAATTAGGTACTTAACCAAAGGGCAAATGTGGTATAAACAGCTTTCAAACCAACTGGAGATTCACAGTGAGACACATATTTTACACTGAGATCTAGTACATACACAGGCACGTGTGTCTGAACAGAAGATCCTGGAAACTCTATCTACCTTTCTATGTGTAATGCACCCTACTACTTTCTATTTCTTAGTACTAATTTATTTTCATAAAAAATAAAAACTTGTTCCACTTCATGAAATTTATGTTTAAGTCTACTAATAGGTTACAAACTATAGTTTGAAAAATATTACAGTAGGGAGTTACAGGGACAAGATCTTATGACTTGAGGTGTTCGGTGTATGAGAGCACTCTTACACTTCCATCTAAATGAAATCATTCATTCATTTCAGGCACACTTGGTGAATTTATTAAAGAACTCAGTACATCAGATAAAATAAGAGAGGAAAAATGATAATTGGTAACCTATTGCTTTGATCTTAATGGTAACAGTTTGATGATTAAATGATAGTATGCCACCATTCCTGTTTTTCTGAGAATTTTAACAGATTACCAGGAAATAGTGTTTTTTTATAAACCATAAGTGATAGGAACATTATTATGTATTTGATGAAATTATAGCTTTGGGGTTATTGATTAGCTATCTAAACATACTATGCCTTTTCTTTAATATTACGGGTTATTTTATTTCCCCACTATCCTATGGAAAATATTTTCTTTTATCTTTCACATACACCAGAAGATGAAATAAGGTTTGCTTTCAAAATGTACTTCATATGCTTGAAATAAGTAATTCCATTTCATGGAGTTATATATTTTTAATGCCTTTTCTACTCTGATTTACTTCCATGTCAGGAATGGATCCTGAAACACCCAGTAGGAAAAAGGAGGGAAATGGGTGTCTAATACATACTACTCACTCCTGTACTCCTTAAACAGCTAGATTATAGCTCACAAGACTTCATACTAAGATGTTTCTGATCTGGAATCTCCTAAATTGAAAACATTTTATTCAGTGAAGTTTGTTTCTCCTCAATTTTCCTTAAAGTATTTTTAAAATGTTTATTTTGAGAGGATGCATGGGGAAGGGGCAGCAAGAGGGAGAGAGAGAACCCCAAGCAGGCTCCACACTGTCAGCAAAGAGCTGGATGCAGGGCTCGAAGTTATGAGCTGTGAGATCATGACCTGAGCCAAAAATCAAGAGTTGGATGCTTGACTGCCTTTAACCACCCATTTGCTCCTCTCCATTAGTTTTTTTTTTTTAAAAGACCATCCATGTTTATCTATGTTGGGATTAAGTAAACAAAACCCATATAAAATTAAGACAAACTAGAAAATTAAGAGTACGTCTTCTCCCAGTTGCTTAGAACAGAAGGGCACATTAGAAGTCCATGCTGTGAATTCCCACCCATGTGTCAGAAGAATGGAAGACTATGGTTTACCTGTTCTTCAGCTGTCTTCCCACCAGCACAGATTTTGTTCTCCCTGGATGAGAACTGAATACAAATGTGTTTGTAAAAGTTGAAACAATGGATACTCATTAGTAAGCCGAGATGAGCCCAGAGCTCTGATTCTGAAAATCAAAAGCCAAGGCCTACTATCATCAGACTGCACAGAGAATGGGGGGTAGTGAGCGAGGCTTACTCACAGACCCCGCCAGCCATGCAGGGAGCCCATCTCTACCTGCACCTAACTTTGACAAAGCTGCTGTGGGGAAGGACACTGACAGAGCTGTGAGCCACGTTCCTCCCTGAAAATCATCTCTCACTGCACAACACCAGCTTCTGTTGCACATCTGTCCCTCCAACCCCATTTCTCCTTCCTGTTCATCTCTTTTCATATATATCCAGTTTAAACTCTTTGTTTTTCATTGTCCTCAAGGTGAAACAGAAGTGGGGAGGTAGGTGAGCAGAGATGGGGAAGTGCGTGTCAACCTTAAGCTCTTAATTTCACATTTTCAAGTTTTGAAAGCTTTTCAGTGATAAAAGATAATTGCCTAGGTCTTAGGTTAAACATACATATAATTATGGTTTCCTTATGGAATCAAAATGCCTGATGAATCAACAAGTGTGGTATCACCACAAGCTGGTGGAACCATAGTAGAGGCCCTCTACCAAAGGTGTTTGCTCAAAATGTTGTTTATAAATACATTTTTATCACAAACGTTAGTGCATTAGACCAGAGTGACCAAACCATACATTGGCATACTACAAGTATGCATGAAAAATTCAGAAATTCAGGAAGAATTCTTGTTACTTTTTTTCCATCAGAATTTTGGAGATAGGGGCACTGGCAAGGAAGAGGATATGTAATTTTTTTTTTTTCTTCAAGACCTGGTTTCACTGTGCTCTTCTCTGTGAAGCTCTTCTTAACAATATGCTGCTGTAGGTAAAGCCATAAGTTTCTCTGTACCTTCCAAATCATGTAGACTATCTTATTTTTTTTTAACGTTTTATTTATTTTTGAGACAGGGAGAGACAGAGCATGAACAGGGGAGGGTCAGAGAGAAGGAGACACAGAATCTGAAACAGGCTCCAGGCTCTGAGCTGTCAGCACAGAGCCCAACGCGGGGCTCGAACTCGCGGACTGTGAGATTATGACCTGAGCCGAAGTCGGCCGCTTAACTGACTGAGCCACCCAGGCGCCCCTCATGTAGACTATCTTAAATGCGAAATAAATGTCTGCTATATCAGTGAATAGATAAGTGAATGAAAGAAGTTAACGAGAAAATAAAATTAATCAGATCAGGTAGGTATTTCTGTTAATTTAATTTTGTTGAGTGTCATTAATACAAACATTTTGTTTTGGCTCAAAATACCCAGAGATAGAATCAAAAGCTTTTGTTTATATTTGAATCAGCTAATACTTAAGTCTTTTGTTAGCTTAAACTTGACCTTAGTATGAAACTTTACCATCACATTCCCTGTAAATACCTTAGATTTCAGTTCACCAAGAGTATTGAGATTTAGCTACAAGAAAGAAGGAAAAGAAAAGGAAGAAAGCAAACAAATAGAAATCCTTTAAGCTTTAGAGCTTAATTTAGAATAATCCTTTTCGGGGCACCTGGGTGGCTCAAAAGGTTGAGCTTCCAACTCTTTATTTCAGCTCGGGTCATGATCCCAGGGTTGTTGGGTTGGAGTCCTGCCTCAGGCTCTGTGCTACGCTTGAATCCTGATTGATACACTCTCTCTCTTCCTCACTCTCTCTCTCTCTCTCTCTCCTGCTGCCCCTCTCCCCCTGCACTCTCTTTTTTCCTCTCAGATAAAAATGGAAAAATATTTAAAAAATAGTCCTTTTCTCTAGGAAATTTCATAACTTATCCAAAAATCCAACATTCCTTTTGTTTCAGAAAAAAATTAGTAACTGCTCATGCAAATGACTGGATGTGACTAGGATGATAATGGGGCTGGATATTTTTCTCTGTGTTAGTAACTTTTTGTGTGTCTGTCTTTCCTGAATACTAATCAAGGAAAAAAATAGATGGGTATAGATAATATAATACAAATTATGTTCAGTCCATGGTTATTCACGGAGGGATATACAAGTCAACCTAAGACCTTCTCCAGTTCTGAGGTTTGGTTCAAGCTCCCCCAACAAGTATGCCAAGAAGTTGTGTGTAAGAACTCTTGTGGTTACTGTTTCCCCAGGTTCACAAAGAGATGATTGGTAATGTGTTTTCCTTTACATTTCAGCTCATTTGGGAGTTTATAATGAGCTAAATATATAGTGCAATATTTAAAGGAGTTTTAGGAAATGACCCTCATTATTAAATGTATCATGCATACAGAAAACTATATATATATATATATATATATATATATGCAAAAAATGAGCTAGCATGATGAAAAGAAATACTGATGTGTTCTTTGGAAGGATAAAGGAATTTCTTTCTAGAGAAAGCTGACATGCGAAAGAAATTAACTATCCTAAAAATTTTGTCAAAATAGGTCTTTAAATTTCAGTGTTTATTAAAATAAGAAAATGCCAATAATAAAGACTATGATTCTGAATTTACTACTAGATGAATGTTTTTGTTGTAAAAAATATCACAAACATTTGCAATATTGTGACTATTATCAGAGATATAACAGAATCACTGTGTTGGCATTTGGAGTATGTAGCTTCTAAATGCCCTTTCTTTTTGTAAAACGATTTGTTCACACATTAATTTGGATGATTACATTAAACTGTATAATTGCTATTATACTCTCAAATCAGTTCTAATTATTCCAGTAGTGATTATTAGTAGAAAATTTTCCTTTGTTTACTATACCCTCTACCACTCCCAAAACAACTTCTAAAACAAATACGAGCCATCCTAAAACATAATGAGGCATTATTCTCAAAGTCTCTTACATCTAGTTCCACTTGTATGACTTCGCCAAAACAAATCTCTGAGAAGACTCACTAATGAGACAATTTAATGGATTCTTTTTAACCCCCATACTTTGTCCTTTCTGCAGCATATGAGACATTTGAGGCAGTGGAGTAAGAAAACCCTGTGTCTGGATGTCTTTTCTCTTAGCTTCTGTGCTGTTGTGTTCCCTTCTGTCTACTTCATGACTCTCCTTTCTCACCCACCCTTTCCGTAAACATGTACTAGAATTTGTCATCAATATTTCCTTTGTCTATAGTTGCTCACCCGGATATCACATCTTTCAATTTCCCACAGTTATGAGGATGAGTCAAAATTTGTTTTATTCATGTCTCAGCATTATTTTAAATCTTAAAAAAATATTTCCTCATAACCCCACAAATCTACATGCTAAAAATTCAATTAAAAAAAATTCATGCAGTTTTTTCACCCACGCACTTCTAAACCAACTTCTCTTCCTTGTCTGATGTTATCATCATCTACTACGTGTCCCTGAGTCAAAGCTCAAGGTCACTGTTGATTTTGCCACTTAGCTCATGTGTAAGATTTAGTCACTTGCAAGTACTATTGATTTTATAAACTAATACAGTACATTTATTCGGCACCTACTCTATGAGAAATGGCTTTTAGCACTTTGCATATATGATGATTTAAATCCTCAAAACATGACAGTGAAGGAGTATCACTGTCCACATTATAACAATTTGGAAATAAGGGTTCAGTGTGTATAAGTAACTTACCTAGTCAGAAACTAGACAGGACCTGGGGTTCAAACCCAGTTTTTGTTTGTTTTTTTTACAATAATATCTAGTGTTCATTCCACCAAACTCTATCACTTTTATTTCCTTAATGTCTCACATCCCTCTTCTCCCCAGTTCTCTTAAATCCACATCACATGACACTTCCTCTTGCCTGCACTCTGACTCTTACTTCTCATTACTTCTATTTTTCCTAAATGACATCTTTGTCATATGACTCTTCCATAAATTTTAACTATTCCCCCATTGTTTGCAAATTATGTACAGACCCCTTTGACAGGTTATTCAGTTAGAACTCTTTGCTTGTACTCAGCAGAAACTGATTCTGATTAAGTTAGGCAAAACAAAATGAAAAAAACAAAACTTCATAAACACAGCACACACGCGCGTTCACACACACACACACGTACACACACAGGCAGTTTATTGGTAGGATACTGAAGAGCTCACTAAAGTAAAGAAGCAGGGCCTTGGGAAGAATAAGAAAGTGGGCAGATTCTGATAGTGGGACTCATGAATCTTTGTGTGAAGGTGCTGTAATCAACGGACTCATCTTCATGTGCCTCCTTGATTAAGTCTCAAATTCCTTAGGGGCAGATGCATTGGCCCATATTGGGTTACATGTCTACCTGGTGGTAGGTGATAGAGGAGGAAGGGTAATAGTGATGATATTGATAATCCCAATTGTAGTAGATGGCAGGAAGAATGGGAGCACCCCTAAAGAAAAGTACTCTATTTCCTAAAGAAGGGAGAAGAGGCACTCACGGGTGTAAAGGACAAGTGTCCATATGCAAGGCCTGTAGGTGCTCCAATGGAACCACAGCCTTTTTCAGCATCATTACCAACTCTCTCTTCCAAGTTATGCAACCCTGAAATCCTCACCATTCTCCATACATGCTATTAGCCTTTTAGGCCCCTGTTTTCTGGAATATTTGCCTTTCCCATGCCTTTAACAAAAGACTTACTATCCTTCTGGGCTCTGTGCAACTGATACTTTGTCATGATTGTTTCAAGATCTTTACTGACAAGTCATTTCCACTTCCTTTTGTTTTTTCTAAGCATTTCCTTTTGCTTATCTTCAACAGCACTTTTCAAAGTCTGCTTTCTATATTTTTTAATGAAATGTAAGTGCTTTGATGGCATGCATGTTTTACTCATCTCTGCATACTCTCTAATGTTGAACATGAGTTCCTAATTGCAGTGATTAATAAATATAGGTATAGTTATTTTTCTATGCCATTTTTCTTATTGTCGATTCAAAGTACAGGATTTAATCTAATGAAATTATATCAATTATCTCCAAACTTATTGTAATATCCATGATGGGGAATTACACATAGCATTTCAAATTATTAACTTATACATAGTAGATAATGAAAGAATGTGTTGATGCAACCTTGATTTAATAAAGTTTAATAGCAATCTAACAGATTATTTAAAAGAAAAGGATAAAGTTACTGAAAGGGGGAGGGAGAAAAACAGTCCAATAATCACTAGACATTTGTAAAAAATTAATTCTTAGAACACAGCTATGAGATGGGCATTGTTATTTTACACATGAGGAAACTGAGGCTTGGAGGGGGTTAATTTCTTAAAGGAGATAAAAGATACAGAAATTGTCACATATTAAAGACTGCTTTTTCCATTAATTGACAACTTTTTACATCTGAAATAATGAACATATATGGTTTTTAAAATATCAAGCCAATGGGCTTCCTCATAAAAATGAGCGGTAATTCTGCTCTAACCTTCATTATCTCAGAGGCAGCCACCTATAATCATTTCTTTTTGGACCTACTCTGGTGGTTAACTGCATTTTCTATGTAATATGCCTATGCTACACTCTCTTGATGGATTGTAAGGAATAGACAGGGATTCTTTTTCAAATAATTTTTTAAAAGGCTAAATTACAGGATATTATAAAAGAAGGACAAGATAAATCCATGTAGCAAATAACCCAATAGAAAAACAAAAACAAAAAAACAATTCTTAGAAGAGGAAACACAGTTGTCCACTGAACACAGAAACTATTCTAGTCACAACTAGTAATCTAAGAAATCAACATCTATTAGCAAGATTCCATTTTCAACCTAATGGTTCAATCTAATGACTGGTAAAAGGCAAAACTTGTAATAGTGTGAGGATGCAGGGAACTAGAGCCAGGCAGTGTTGGAAGAAGTGTAAATAGCACAGCCATTTTGCAGGGCAATTTGGTAGCATCTACTAAAACAAACAGAACCTCTGCACATTCTGTAACCAACATTCCACTGCACTGTATCCTGTGCACAAGCACCTTCACACGTGACCACGGAGAAGCGTATGAGGCTGTTTACTGCAGTGTTATGCTAGGGGATACTGGAAACAACTTCAATACCCATCTTGTACAAGTTGCCTGTTTATATCCTTTGCCATAATTTTAATTGGTTATCTGCATTATTTTATTGATTTACAGGAGCTCTGAATAAATTTTGGATAGTAACTCTTTGCTTCATAAATGTTGCAAAATTTTCACCTAAGTTCCCACTTGTTGTCTAACTTTTCCATGCTTTTTCTCCTTTCAAAATTTTATCTCAATTCTAGTTTAATTGATGAATTTTAGCATTTGCTTTATATATCATTTTTGGAATTGCCTTTTTTACCTCAAAGACTGTGATTTTTCTTACTACCTTCATGGCCTTAATTATTTCGTCTCCCTGGAATTCTTGTTTTCATGATCTCTTATTATGAAAGGAAAGGAGCTCTGTTTACAGTTCTCCCTTACCTCCAATAATTTCCTGAAATCAAGTCTTAATTAATATATTTAAACCACAATTTCTTTGACAGATTTTGTTTGCTCTGGGTCTGCGAACTGCATTCCTTTCTTCTTGTAGTGAGAACAGAAAGTAGACTTCAATGGATTGTTCACTGTCAGCCTCTCCTGCTCCTGTGTCCTCTGTGCACTCTGAAGGCTCACTCAGTCCTAGAGCTCCACTGGGCTTATTTTCTCTGCTGGCCTTCCACAGGTTCTAGGATACAGCCTATTCTGCTTTCTATTTTTCTCCTACTATGTGGAAATTTACTCCTTTTTAATAGTGATTTACAACATCTACATTCCTTTAGCATCATTGTAATGTGCATTAAGAGAGGAGGGAAATAAATGCATATGTGTGACCTGCTATCTGAGAAAAAATTACCTCACACTGTGTAAAATTATATTGTATTATCTCTTTTTTAAGTTTATTTGTTTTGAGAGAGAGAGAGAAAGAGAGGGCATGAGCAGGATTGGGGCAGAGAGAAGGAGAGAGAGAGAATCCCAGTGCGAGCCCGATGTGGGCCCACAAACCATGAGATCATGACCTGAGCCAAAATCAAAAATCAGATGCTTAACTGAGCACCCAGGCACCCCAATTACTGTATTATCTTTAAGGTCAAGTGAGTTTACCCTGTGTTCTTACTGGAAAAAAAATTATAAAAGAAGAGATTTATTTATGCATTTAAATAAAATATGTTAAAACTTCACCTATTTGAGCTCTAATTGTTCCTTATTAATAAGATGTATTTTCCTCAATTTTATCATTATATATTTAATCAGGACTCTGCTAGACTTTTTTTCAAAACCTCTTATCTCTAATTTCTGTTTCCTTAAAATTGACTCAAGCCATAGAGCTTCTAATGGTCAAAATCACATCAACAAAAAAAATAAACTCAATATAAAGTACTCATAGAAATTATTCAGGCTCTATTTTAGGAATTTGTCTTTTTCATCTTTTCAGATGCATTCCTGCTGTTCCCTCAGCCATCTGCTTCACATGCTTTCCTCTATACCCTTAATGGGGATGGTGATACCCTGCTGACAGCTAGAACTCTATCATTGTCATCATGTGGGACACTATTCCAATCTAAGGCATCTCAACTGCCAACTACTTTTCTATTGTCTTTCTCTACCAATTCTCATGATTGTGACCAAGGGCATGAGTGAAACCCTGATTAGCACAAGTAGACTGAAGAAGAACAGAGTCCTACACAAAATGCAGCTACCTAGCTTTCAACAGATTTCAAAGCAGTTTGCATTCATATACCACAACACAAACGTCACTGAATGATTCTTACAAAGCTCATCATATCATCTTACAAACTTCTACTTTCCCTTCAAAGAAGGGTACCAGGTCATTTGCTCTTTAGTTTACACATATAGGGATATATATATATATATATATATATATATATATATACACACACACATATATATGTATGTATGTATGTATGTATATATGTGTGTGTGTGTATATATATATATATCACATATATATCACATATCACATATATATCATATATATGTATATATGAGTTTGGAATGAAAGGAGAGGATGAGAGATTGCATCTAAAATGAGAAGCAGGAGAGCAGAAAGACCTAATTAATCCACATTGTTAGCTAGCATGGAGCAGTCCCTGGTTCCAACTTCAGCATGAACATAGCAATAATAAAACGGAAAGAAGAGAGGGAATTTGTATTGGAGAAAACATAAGAATATAAGGAGAGTTTGTCTTCTCAAGTCAAGATGTGGATGAGGGACACCCACCCCAGAAATATCCCCTTCCTTTTTTTGCTTTAAAAATTTTTCAGTTTTTCTCCCTTGTTCCTCAGGAACTAAATCCCTTTGGTGCTTTCCTCATTTCTCCTGTTTCAGGGAAAAGTGAAATAAACATCTTCACCTTAGTGTTGGTAATTATTTTGCTTAAAGGAAGATACACTCTAACTTTAAAAGAAAGACATGTTTTGGTAAAATAGAGATCCCAGAAATAAGCACCCACATACATGGTCAAATGACATGGTGCCGAGACTATTCAATAGGGGAAAGACAGTATTTTCAACAAATGATATTGATAAAACTGGATATCAACACAGAAACAAAATTTGGCACTTACTTTATTTATATTATGTATAAAAGTTACCTCAATATGGATCAAAGATCAAAATGTAAGAGCAAAAACTTGAACCCTTAGAAGAAAAAATAAGGGGAGAGCTTTATGGTATTGGACTTGGTAATAATTTCTTGGATATGACAGAAAAAAACACAGGCAGTAAAAGGAAAAGAAAAAAAATAGATAAATTGGACTTCATCAAAGTTAAAAGCTTTTTTTTTTTTTTTGCATCAAAGGATACTATCTAGAAAGTGAAAAGGCAACTCACAGAATGGGAGGGAATATGTGCAAATTATATTCTGATAAGGGATTAATATCCAAAATATAAGGAACTTGTACAAAATAACGACAAAAAACAAACAACCCAATATAAAACATAGGTAAAGAAATAGGTGATTCTCTAAAGAAGATATACAAAGTGCCAATAAGCAAGTAAAAAGGTGTTCAACATCACTAATCATTATAAAATGCAAATTGAAGTTACAAGGAGATATTACTTCATGCCCATTAGGATGGCTATTATGGAAAAAAATGTATTGGTGAGGATATGGACAAATTTGATCCTTTGTGCGTAGCTGGTGGGAATGAAAATGGTGAAGCTGCTTTGAGAACCATTGTGACAATTGCTAAAAAAATTAAACATGGAATTATGATATGATCCGCGATTCCACTTGTGAATGTTACTCAAAAGAAGCGAAAGCAGGGACTCAGATATTTGTGCACCCATGTTCACAGCAGCATTGTACACAATAGTCAAAAGGTAAGTGTAACCCAGGCGTGCACTGATGACTGAATTGATTGTTGCATAACAATATGGATGTGCTTAATACCACTGAATATACTTTATGTTATATATACTTTGCTACATAAAAAAAGTATATATGAAAAAAAACCCACATAGTTTTGAAATGGCACATAAATTCATTTTAATCTAGATAATGGGAAGACAACAATGCTTAGTTCACCAAAGGCAATTTAGTAATGAGTTACAAGGAAGGACAATTGGGGCCTTCGCATACAATCATTCAAATATACTTATGTATACCAGTCACATTCCAGGGACAGTGTTATGGCAAATCAGATAATGTCCCTGCTCTGACTTGTAATTCAGGAGGACAGAGAAAATTAATCAAATAGTGACAAAAAAATCAATTTATAAATATGTAAAATGTAAATGTATTTGTATTGAACAAGCATTAAAATCTTTATTTTTCCCCCCAAATTTCCTTTTAAAACCACTTTCTTGATATTCTTCCTTAATGCTGATTGTAATCTCTGGCAGGATTCAGAGGATTTTTTTTTAGTCAATTACATGAATAAACATATAGCCTTTGTGTAGGTAATAAAAACTTGAGTCTAGGTTATCAAAAGCTTTTTTTTTAATCATACTATTTAAATATTCTCTCCCCTAACTCAGGCCTTATTATCCTTAAAGGACTACAGGGAGTAATAGAGATATTATAGATTTCTTCTCTCCTCCTTGCTTTACCTCCTCTCCAATTAGGCAACTCCAATTTGGGAACTTGTAGAGTTGGTAGGTCAGTAAAAGAAGATAAATAGAGGAGCAAATCCTCATTAGGCTGGCATAAATCTCTACTCTTTCCCAAATTCTCCCTTCCACCAAGCTTTTGCATCCAGTGACACTTCAAGGTACTTTCTGCTGAGGTCACCTCTTCCTCTGTCTTTTGCGATAGTGCAAACTAGTAGCACTGCAGCCTTCTCTTGTATGTGTGTGTGTGTGTGTGTGTGTGTGTGTGTGTGTGCGCGCGTGCACACATGTGTTTCTCATTCTCTCTCTTTCCTCAGGTCAAGGTATAGCATCTCAAGAACCCAATTACACCTCATGTTGTTGAAAACCACAGCACATGGACAACTTTTTCCAAATAATCAAATAATGCACTCAAAATAATCTCCAAACTGACTTTTTCTGTTATATCTTATAGGCAGATGATGTTCTAATGTTGGCACAGGTAGCTTTGTAATGCCTTTCTTGAGAGTTTTATATAAGTAGGTTTATTAGTCTGCCAGGGCTGCTATAAAAAAAGACCACAGACTAAGTGGTCTTAACAATAGAAATTTATTTCTCAAATTTCTGGGGGCTGTTAAGTCCAAGGTCAAGGTGTTGATTAATTTGGACAGCTGACTTCTGACTTTGTTCTTACATAATGGAAAGAGAAAGAGGGAGAGAGGGAGGGAGGAGGAGGGAAAGAAAGAGAGAGCAAGCGAGTGAGCTTGGTGTCTTCTCTTCTTATGAGGGCACCAACCCTATCAGATTAGGGCCCCATCCTTATTATCTCATTTAATCTTTCACTTACTCATTGGCCCTATCTCCAAATACAGGCACATTGGGAGTTAGGGCTTCAATATATTATTTTTGCAGGGAACACAAATATTTGGCTCATAACAGTACATAACCTTATATTCCCATTTACCTGGGGTAGTCTAAGTTCACATCTATGGTCAAAGCTTAGTTTTTAATAGAATTCCAGTTTATTCACAAAATAGTCCAGTTTAGATGATAAATAAGAAAGCCATCTCTTGTGTGAATATTCTAGCACTTTATTTTATTCAATCATGAGAATAAAGGAAGTCCTGCCATTTGGGACAACATGGATGGATCTTAAGGACATTATGCCAAGTGAAAAAAAGTCAAACAAAGACAAACACTGTATGTTCTCACTTATTTGTGGAATATAAAAAAGTCCTAACTCCTAGAAATAGAGATTACAGTGTTGGTTGCCACAGACTAGGGGGTAGGGAAATTAGGGAGATATTAATCAAAAGATACAGACTTGGGGCGCCTAGGTGGCTCAGTAGATTAAGCATCTGACTTTGGCTCAGGTCATGATCTCACCGTTGTGAATTTGAACCCTACCTGGAGCCTCCTTTGATTCTGTGTCTCCCTCTCTGCACCGCCCCCCCCCCGTCCCCCGCCCACTCATGTACTCATTTGCTCTCGCGCGAGTGATCTGTCTCAAAAATAAACTTTTTTTTTTTTAAAGTACAGACTTTCAGTTATTTTTTTTTTTTTTTTTAAGGAATTAATTCAATAAATATTTATTGAGAACTTTCCATGTACCATGCAAGAGATAGAGCAATAAAAAATACAGGGAAAAAATTTTTTCCCCAAGTCAAATCTTTTCCCTGCTTTTCTTTTTTTTTTTTTTTTTTTTTTTTTTTATGAAGTTTATTGACAAATTGGTTTCCATACAACACCCAGTGCTCATCCCAAAAGGTGCCCTCCTCAATACCCATCACCCACCCGCCCCTCCCTCCCACCCCCCATCAACCCTCAGTTTGTTCTCAGTTTTTAACAGTCTCTTATGCTTTGGCTCTCTCCCACTCTAACGTCTTTTTTTTTTCTCCCTTCCCCTCCCCCATGGGTTCCTGTTGAGTTTCTCAGGATCCACATAAGAGTGAAACCATATGGTATCTGTCTTTCTCTGTATGGCTTATTTCACTTAGCATCACACTCTCCAGTTCCATCCACGTTGCTACAAAAGGCCATATTTCATTTTTTCTCATTGCCACGTAGTATTCCATTGTGTATATAAACCACAATTTCTTTATCCATTCATCAGTTGATGGACATTTAGGCTCTTTCCATAATTTGGCTATTGTTGAGAGTGCTGCTATGAACATTGGGGTACAAGTGCCCCTATGCATCAGTACTCCTGTATCCCTTGGGTAGATTCCTAGCAGTGCTATTGCTGGGTCATAGGGTAGGTCTATTTTTAATTTTCTGAGGAACCTCCACACTGTTTTCCAGAGCGGCTGCACCAATTTGCATTCCCACCAACAGTGCAAGAGGGTTCCCGTTTCTCCACATCCTCTCCAGCATCTATAGTCTCCTGATTTGTTCATTTTGGCCACTCTGACTGGCGTGAGGTGATACCTGAGTGTGGTTTTGATTTGTATTTCCCTGATAAGGAGCGACGCTGAACATCTTTTCATGTGCCTGTTGGCCATCTGGATGTCTTCTTTAGAAAAGTGTCTATTCATGTTTTCTGCCCATTTCTTCACTGGGTTATTTGTTTTTCGGGTGTGGAGTTTGGTGAGCTCTTTATAGATTTTAGATACTAGCCCTTTGTCCGATATGTCATTTGCAAATATCTTTTCCCATTCCGTTGGTTGTCTTTTAGTTTTGTTGGTTGTTTCCTTTGCTGTGCAGAAGCTTTTTATCTTCATAAGGTCCCAGTAATTCACTTTTGCTTTTAATTCCCTTGCCTTTGGGGATGTGTCGAGTAAGAGATTGCTACGGCTGAGGTCAGAGAGGTCTTTTCCTGCTTTCTCCTCTAAGGTTCTGATGGTTTCCTGTCTCACATTTAGGTCCTTTATCCATTTTGAGTTTATTTTTGTAAATGGTGTGAGAAAGTGGTCTAGTTTCAACCTTCTGCATGTTGCTGTCCAGTTCTCCCAGCACCATTTGTTAAAGAGGCTGTCTTTTTTCCATTGGATGTTCTTTCCTGCTTTGTCAAAGATGAGTTGGCCATACGTTTGTGGGTCTAGTTCTGGGGTTTCTATTCTATTCCATTGGTCTGTGTGTCTGTTTTTGTGCCAATACCATGCTGTCTTGATGATGACAGCTTTGTAGTAGAGGCTGAAGTCTGGGATTGTGATGCCTCCTGCTTTGGTCTTCTTCTTCAAAATTCCTTTGGCTATTCGGGGCCTTTTGTGGTTCCATATGAATTTTAGGATTGCTTGTTCTAGTTTCGAGAAGACTGCTGGTGCAATTTTGATTGGGATTGCATTGAATGTGTAGATAGCTTTGGGTAGTATTGACATTTTGACAATATTTATTTTTCCAATCCATGAGCAGGGAATGTCTTTCCATTTCTTTAAATCTTCTTCAATTACCTTCATAAGCTTTCTATAGTTTTCAGCATACAGATCCTTTACATCTTTGGTTAGATTTATTCCTAGGTATTTTATGCTTTTTGGTGCAATTGTGAATGGGATCAGTTTCTTTATTTGTCTTTCTGTTGCTTCATTGTTAGTGTATAAGAATGCAACTGATTTCTGTACATTGATTTTGTATCCTGCAACTTTGCTGAATTCATGTATCAGTTCTAGCAGACTTTTGGTGGAGTCTATCGGATTTTCCATGTATAATATCATGTCATCTGCAAAAAGCGAAAGCTTGACTTCATCTTTGCCAATTTTGATGCCTTTGATTTCCTTTTGTTGTCTGATTGCTGATGCTAGAACTTCCAGCACTATGTTAAATAACAACGGTGAGAGTGGGCATCCCTGTCGTGTTCCTGATCTCAGGGAAAAAGCTCTCAGTTTTTCCCCGTTGAGGATGATGTTAGCTGTGGGCTTTTCATAAATGGCTTTTATGATCTTTAAGTATGTTCCTTCTATCCCGACTTTCTCAAGGGTTTTTATTAAGAAAGGGTGCTGGATTTTATCAAAGGCCTTTTCTGCATCGATTGACAGGATCATATGGTTCTTCTCTTTTTTTTTGTTAATGTGATGTATCACGTTGATTGATTTGCGAATGTTGAACCAGCCCTGCATCCCAGGAATGAATCCCACTTGATCATGGTGAATAATTCTTTTTATATGCTGTTGAATTCGATTTGCTAGTATCTTATTGAGAATTTTGGCATCCATATTCATCAGGGATATTGGCCTGTAGTTCTCTTTTTTGACTGGGTCTCTGTCTGGTTTAGGAATCAAAGTAATACTGGCTTCATAGAATGAGTCTGGAAGTTTTCCTTCCCTTTCTATTTCTTGGAATAGCTTGAGAAGGATAGGTATTATCTCTGCTTTAAACGTCTGGTAGAACTCCCCTGGGAAGCCATCTGGTCCTGGACTCTTATTTGTTGGGAGATTTTTGATAACCGATTCAATTTCTTCACTGGTTATGGGTCTGTTCAAGCTTTCTCTTTCCTCCTGATTGAGTTTTGGAAGAGTGTGGGTGTTCAGGAATTTGTCCATTTCTTCCAGGTTGTCCAATTTGTTGGCATATAATTTTTCATAGTATTCCCTGATAATTGTTTGTATCTCTGAGGGATTGGTTGTAATAATTCCATTTTCATTCATGATTTTATCTATTTGGGTCATCTCCCTTTTCTTTTTGAGAAGCCTGGCTAGAGGTTTGTCAATTTTGTTTATTTTTTCAAAAAACCAACTCTTGGTTTCGTTGATCTGCTCTACAGTTTTTTTAGATTCTATATTGTTTATTTCTGCTCTGATCTTTATTATTTCTCTTCTTCTGCTGGGTTTAGGCTGCCTTTGCTGTTCTGCTTCTATTTCCTTTAGGTGTGCTGTTAGATTTTGTATTTGGGATTTTTCTTGTTTCTTGAGATAGGCCTGGATTGCGATGTATTTTCCTCTCAGGACTGCCTTCGCTGCGTCCCAAAGCGTTTGGATTGTTGTATTTTCATTTTCGTTTGTTTCCATATATTTTTTGATTTCTTCTCTAATTGCCTGGTTGACCCACTCATTCGTGAGTAGGGTGTTCTTTAACCTCCATGCTTTTGGAGGTTTTCCAGACTTTTTCCTGTGGTTGACTTCAAGCTTCATAGCATTGTGGTCTGAAAGTATGCATGGTATAATTTCAATTCTTGTAAACTTATGAAGGGCTGATTTGTGACCCAGTATATGATCTATCTTGGAGAATGTTCCATGTGCACTCGAGAAGAAAGTATATTCTGTTGCTTTGGGATGCAGAGTTCTAAATATATCTGTCAAGTCCATCTGATCCAGTGTCTCATTCAGGGCCCTTGTTTCTTTATTGACCGTGTGTCTAGATGATCTATCCATTTCTGTAAGTGGGGTGTTAAAGTCCCCAGCAATTACCACATTCTTATCAATAAGGTTGCTTATGTTTATGAGTAATTGTTTTATATATTTGGGGGCTCCGGTATTCGGCGCATAGACATTTATAATTGTTAGCTCTTCCTGATGGATAGACCCTGTCACTATTATATAATGTCCTTCTTCATCTCTTGTTACAGCCTTTAATTTAAAGTCTAGTTTGTCTGATATAAGTATGGCTACTCCAGCTTTCTTCTGGCTTCCAGTAGCATGATAAATAGTTCTCCATCCCCTCACTCTGAATCTAAAGGTGTCCTCAGGTCTAAAATGAGTCTCTTGTAGACAGCAAATAGATGGGTCTTGTTTTTTTATCCATTCTGATACCCTATGTCTTTTGGTTGGCGCATTTAATCCATTTACATTCAGTGTTATTATAGAAAGATACGGGTTTAGAGTCATTGTGATGTCTGTATGTTTTATGCTTGTAGTGATGTCTCTGGTACTTTGTCTCACAGGGTCCCCCTTAGGATCTCTTGTAGGGCTGGTTTAGTGGTGACAAATTCCTTCAGTTTTTGTTTGTTTGGGAAGACCTTTATCTCTCCTTCTATTCTAAATGACAGACTTGCTGGATAAAGGATTCTTGGCTGCATATTTTTGCTGTCTAGCACCCTGAAAATCTCGTGCCAATTCTTTCTGGCCTGCCAAGTTTCAAAAGAGAGATCAGTCACGAGTCTTATAGGTCTCCCTTTATATGTGAGGGCACGTTTACCCCTTGCTGCTTTCAGAATTTTCTCTTTATCCTTGTATTTTGCCAGTTTCACTATGATATGTCGTGCAGAAGATCGATTCAAGTTACGTCTGAAGGGAGTTCTCTGTGCCTCTTGGATTTCAATGCCTTTTTCCTTCCCCAGTTCAGGGAAGTTCTCAGCTATGATTTCTTCGAGTACCCCTTCAGCACCTTTCCCTCTCTCTTCCTCCTCTGGGATACCAATTATGCGTAAATTATTTCTTTTTAGTGTATCACTTAGTTCTCTAATTTTCCCCTCATACTCCTGGATTTTTTTATCTCTCTTTTTCTCAGCTTCCTCTTTTTCCATAACTTTATCTTCTAGTTCACCTATTCTCTCCTCTGCCTCTTCCATCCGAGCTGTGGTGGTTTGCATTTTGTTTTCCATTTCCTTTAAAGCGTTTTTCAGCTCCTCGTGCCTGTTCATTAGTCCCCTGATGTCTGTAGCAAGAGATTCTCTGCTGTCCTGTATGCTGTTTTCCAGCCCAGCGATTAATTTTATGACTATTATTCTAAATTCACTTTCTGTTATATTATTTAAATCCTTTTTGATCAGCTCATTAGCTGTTGTTATTTCCTGGAGATTCTTCTGGGGGGAATTCTTCCGCTTGGTCATTTTGGATAGTCCCTGGTGTGGTGAGGGTCTGCAGGGCACTTCCCCTGTGCTGTGGTGTATGACTGGAGTTGGTGGGCGGGGCCGCAGTCCGACCTGATGTCTGCCCCCAGCCCACCGCTGGGGCCACAGTCAGACTGGTGTGTGCCTTCTCTTCCCCTCTCCTAGGGGCGGGATTCACTGTGGGGTGGCGTGGCCCGTCTGGGCTACTTGCACACTGCCAGGCTTGTGATGCTGGGGATCTGGCGTATTAGCTGGGGTGGGAAGGCAAGGTGCACGGCGGCAGGGGGAGCAGGCTTAGCTCGCTTCTCCTTAGGTGATCCACTTCAGGAGGGGCCCTGTGGCAGCCGGAGGGAGTCAGATCGCTGCCGGAGGTTTGGCTCCGCAGAAGCACAGAGTTGGGTGTTCGCGCGGAGCGAGCAATTTCCCTGGCCGGAGCCGGTTCCCTTTGGGATTTTGGCTGGGGGATGGGCGGGGGAGATGGCGCTGGAGAGCGCCTTTGTTCCCCGCCAAACTGAGCTCTGTCGTCCGGGGGCTCCGCAGCTCACCCTCCCTTTGTCCTCCAGCCTTCCCGCTTTCTGAGCAGAGCTGTTAACTTATGACCTCCCAGACGCTAAGTCGCGCTTGCTGTCGGAACACAGTCCGTCAGGCCCCTCCGCTTTTGCAAGCCGGACTCGGGGGCTCTGCTTGGCCGGCGAGCCGCCCCTCCGCCCCGGCTCCCTCCCGCCAGTCCGTGGAGCGCGCACCGCCTCGCCGCCCTTCCTACCCTCTTCCGTGGGCCTCTCGTCTGCACTTGGGTCCGGTGACTCTGTTCTGCTAATCCTCTGGCGGTTTTCTGGGTTATTTAGGCAGGTGTAGGTGGAATCTAAGTGATCAGCAGGACGCGCGGTGAGCCCAGCGTCCTCCTACGCCGCCATCTTCCTCCCTGCTTTTCTTAAAGAACCCAGACTTTCAGTTATAAGATGAATAAGGTAAAAGTATCTAGTGTACATCATGGTGTCTATAATTAGCAATACTGCATTATAAAATTGAAAGTTGCTAAGAGAGTAGATTTTAAATGTTATCACAACACACACAAAAAAGGTAATTATGTGAGGGGATGGAGGTATTAACTAATCTTAGTCTGGTAGTATTTTAAAATATATATGTGTATCAATTAACCTCATTGTACACCAAAATGTACATGTTATATGTCAATACTATCTCAATAAACCTGGAAAAAAATTACTTAAAGAGGAGTCTGCCCTAATACTGCAATGATTCCCCCCATTATGGCCTTAGAAGAATTTCAGCACCTTGGACAGTTGCAGGATAAATCCCATCCTATTTTCTAACCAAAAGTGCTGAGAAACTGAGGGTTATATTGAGAGAAACAATTAACTCAATTTATCCAATTTCATGGAATCATTTGATTTTTCTAGATTGTAAAATTGTCTACTATATTTAATAAAATACATTGATTATAAAATTTTACATTTTTTGTTAAAATATTTTAAACATGCTATTTCACAAACAAAAAGATAATGCTAAAAGTACACTGTTCAGATAACCATTATCATAGGTGAATAAACAAATAAGGCTACTAAGCTACTTCTCTGGTACCACTAATAACCTAGTAGCCATGTCTCCAGATTATAGGCCCAGTGATTTGGAGAAAGCAGCCTTTTAAGTTCCTAGTTGTAAACTGATGGTTATTTTCATATATGTGGGAATTTCTTATTTCAGGTTAATTTTAGGGTCTCAGAGCATGGTGGAGAGAATATTGGCTTTGAGATTTAGGAGGCATAGGTTTTAGGTTTAGGTATAGGATTGGAGTAGTATTTTAATTCTCTGGCTCTTAGTCTCTTTGAGACTGTACAACTAGATAACCTGAGAGGTATAACTAGGTGATCTCAAAGTTCCAATAAATGTGCAATTCATCATAAAGAAGTCACATGTGCCTATCAGGACTTTCTTGTCACTATGTTGTTCAGCATCTTCTCTAAAAGCAGGGCGAGATACTCTGTCAACTAAAGGCTTTTCTCAGTTCTTGCAATCATAGCAGCCGATCCTTGTGGGAGGCAGTGGTGAGCTATGGATTCATTTCCCCTGTGACAAGAACAATATCATAAAAAGCTTTCTTGCAGCTTGGCATGCCTGTTATAAGCAGTGGCAAGCATTTTAACCATGCTACTACTAGAAGTTTTCATTACCTTAAGTGACATCTTACATCACTAGTGCCAGCATAGCTTGTCACCAAGTACCACAGAACCATATCTGCCTCCCCCTAGATCTATCCTACTAGCACAGGCAATTTTGCTTTCTGATGAGGCTTATTGTAGGCTGCAGAAAACCACAGTGTCTTACTCCATGGTTACACAAATAACCTCCTCAATCAAAGCAGACAGATTCAGGTAGCAGCATTCACTGCCTCCTGATAGAGCAAAAGTTTTCAATCTGATGAGCTGGGAATGTTCGATTAGCATTATAAAAAAAACAGATGTGCTAAAAATGTCCATAAATGCCTTGCACATAGATTGATGCGTTACCTCTTATAAATGCCCTTGTCCAAGTAAACATTATCAGGTCAAGGGAAAATAGTCATCATCTTTTAATAATCTTATTTTGAATTTATGTTACAAGTATCAAGGACAAAATAAATTACAGATCATAAGCAAAAGGAAGCTGAAAGATCACGTGTAGTGTGATGTCCTTAAACAGTTCTTGTACTTCAAGCAGAAAATTCTGGTTGTGACCCTCCATGTTCCTCTTCTTGTCTGGACATAAACAAGCTACCTAACCTCCATAGCCTGCTATTGCCAGATATGATATTGGGTTGAATATGCACTTTTCTAAGATGACTTCTGATCTGATAGCCCTTGATTTTAGTGCTCAGAATGAGATAGCACTTTTCTCAGAACTTCAAGGCTTTCCCCATACCACCCCAGCACTACTAGCTTTGAACTTCACTATCTCTAAAACACTCCAGACCTTATAGGTCTTGGCAAACTAAGACACATGCATTTTAAATATCTTCCCATGATGTGTAAGAATAAAATGTACTGGCAAAGAATTTGGATTTCTACTAGCAGAGTTTAGGCAAACGCAGAAATAAAAATATTTTTGTGTGTTTTAGCTCATATTACTATAGCCCCCAATTTTATATAATAGAGGTACCTACAAGTTGAGAATTGTATCCTTTCTTCATTTAATTGTCCTATCACTTTATGCTCTTTTATAATGTAACTAGATACTGGCAATCATTATACTTATTATATAAATTTATATTTAGTAACATGAAAAGAATTTGTGGTCTGTCAATGTTAAAAAGCATTACAAAAAGAATTTAGTAATTTTGTAGACTGATGTTTATTTTCATATATGTGGGAATTTCTTATTTCAGGTTAATTTTAGGGTCTCAGAGCATGGTGGAGAGAATATTGGCTTTGAGTAACCCCATTTTACTTACTTATATTTTCATATATATAATAAATAACTATATATGCATACATAACTGTTTGGAAAAGTATTCTGTGATTCTATGTTATAGGATCATAACTGCTTTTTCACTTTTCACTATAATTTGAACTTATTATAATGTACATGCATTACTTTCATAAAAAATAAAACCACAATGATACAGAAAAATAAATCTTTCAAATCAAAGTCCAAATTGATTCCAAATATGCTTTTCCTAAACCTTAGTAATTATTATAGCCAGACTTATAAATATGTATACAGATTGTAATTATTCTTTCTTATATTTGTGGCACATTTTTCATTTTAGGCAAGAATATTTTATACACAAATTGAGGTGTATGTGTATAAATAATGTTTTCATTTTAAAATTCAACCAAACTGAATAGTTTAATTTTAGCATTTACCTGTTAACCTCTCATCTAGTTTGTTAACAGATACCCAATGCATGATTTTGAATGAATAACAGATTTTAAAATGATTTAATGGCAGCAGATAATTTGAAGATAAGGCATGTTTAACCATCAGGAAACGTGGAAAATTAAGTGTTAGCCCCTCTTTCATAGATGATGAAAATGAGATACAGCTTCAAGTTGCTAAAAGTCTCTGAGTGCCTACTGTTTTTTTCTCAATTTTTTTTATTTTAAAGGACTTTAATGATGAGTCTAGGATTGAAGAGTGATCTCTGTTCACAGACTTAACCTACATGACTACTGCAAACAGTCTGAGATGTTTTTATTATATTTTATTAAATAAATTCATATTATAAAATATTTTCTATAAAATAAGTTTAAATACATATAATTTTTTTTACATAAAATAAATCCAGTAATCCTATCATGTGGAGAAAATCATCGATAGCATTTGGTTTACATCATTTATATTCTTTTAGCCTTTTGTGTGTTTGTGTATACATACATTTTTTAAATCAAGAAATTATACTGTACTACCTGCCTTATAATGTATCTATTTTACTTATGGAAAACATATGAGCTTCCTTGAAACATGTTAAATATTTTCTTCTATTTGAATAGGTGATAATTTATTTCATGGATGTGCTTTTATTTATTGAAACTTCTATGAAATTTCCTCCAAATTTTGGAATGCTATTTTTTTTTTTGATCTGTAATTGTGGTCTCTCAGGATGGTTTATCAACTAATGCCTTTTCTAAATTACAGAATGCTTCTAGATTCCATGTGTCTTCATTGGTTTAGGCTACTGTAACAAAATATCATAGAATGAGTGGATTATAAACAATAAACATTGGTTTCTCACAGTTCTGGAAGCTGGGAGACCTAGGATCAAGGCATTGGCAGATTCAGTGTTTGGTGAGTGCTTCCTCATCCACAGAGAGCTGTCTTTTTGCTATCCTAACATGGTAGAAAAAAGAAAGGATCTCTCTGAAGCCTCTTTTATAATTGCACTATTCCTGTTTATGAAGGTTCTGTCTTCATGACCTAATCACCTCCCAAAGGCCCCATCTCCTAATACCCTTACTTTAAGTGTTAGGATTTCAACATCAATTTTGAGAGGATACAAACATTTAAACCATAGCACCACATATTGAAAATTTTCTAAATCCAGAGAAAACAACAATAACCAAATAGTACAATGCTATCAATGATTGTGATAGCATTTTAACAGAGATGAAGGAAGTTATACCTGTAAGTGCTTTGCCATCATACAGCCATCTAGATTGGACTGTTGTCCACCTTGCTAAGCTGTAGTCTCATTGCTACTCAAAGATGCTTCAGCCAAAATGGCAAATTCAGCTTTTCTACATTTGGACATTTTCCTCATGCAGCATTCTCAGATTGGAAGTTTCTGTTGAACATCTTCAAAAGCTGAAATGCTTCTCATTCTTGAAGTCCAAAATTTTATGAAATTTTAAAATTATCTCTAATTCTCTGAGATAATTTTTATATTTATCTAATTTATATGGATCTTTCACGAATTTTACACAATTAAAATATTACTAAAGGGCTTCTAACCCAGTAACGGATTTATATGAGTATATCCATAACTTTTGATTTAAAATTTCTGAATCCAGAAAGTTGCTTGTCAATAAACAGACTTCCTAAAAATACCTTCTGATAGCCTTATTTTTTTAAACCTTATATTCTTTTTTTTAAATGTTTATTTTTGAGAGAGAGAGAGAGAGAGACAGAGCATGAATGGGGGAGGGGCAGAGAGAGGGGGAAACACAGAATCTGAATCAGGCTCCAGGCCCAGATGCAGGACTCGAACCCATGAACTGTGAGATCATGACTGAAGCTGAAGTTGGATACTTAACCAACTGAGCCACCCAGACATCCCAAACATTATATTCTGTGAAAAAGTTTAAAGATTTAATTCATATGCAAGGATATTTAAGTTTGGGCACTGTATTTTCACTACTAAAAATAAGATTATCTTCAGTGTTGAAGAAGGCAGGTGAGGCAAAGCTTTATCATCTCCCCCTTGATTTCATGCAGGTCACAATCCCTTTACTGGTAATACTTTTTTGGATGGAAGGAGCACAGACTCCAAATAAGTCTGAAATCAATGGTATGTGCCCCTATACAAGATTCTGCTGTAAGTCTCCATTCTGGTACTCTAATCTGCTGTATAATCTTAATTCATTCTCTAAAATAACCATCTTGCATTTGGAAAGACAACAGGATATTGACACTAAGCCACTGCACAGCTGTGGAGAGGATTAGGTATGAGAGTATTAGAAGATGTACCACACCTACAGAACATCTTCCCACCTACAGATTCAGCTATCAGGAGGCAATCCATTGGAAAGGAAGAGGTGGGCAGAAAGAGGGAGCTAGTTGCAGCTGACTTTGACATGTGGTTAATTATTTACACTTTAAAATAGCTTAGAAGCCACTTTTTTTTTCTCTCCCTCTTACAAACCTCAACTAACGGAGTCAGGTGTTTGGGCAATGTGAATTGTCAGGTCTAACTGCCCATCTTGACCTCCTTGCTTCAGTAGCAGCACCTTTTTTAAGCCCAATGCGTGTGAGTTGAAAGAAAAATACCTTAAATGGGCTACGTTCCCACAGTCAAAGCAAAGCTGGGAATGGAAGCAATTATCCAGACCATTTAGGGAAAGAGAGGTAAAGGTTTCTGGACATATCAGCCAAATAGAAAATTAACGCCTGAAAAATGGAAAGCACCAATTCTCATCACAATTCAGCTCTTGCTTTGCAGAAGGTTTGTACAAATGATGTCCCTGAGTATAAATGGTGAAGAGCTAGAAGGTACCTAAATGCCACTCGTTTATCCTGCTTGATTCAAACCTACCAGCCTCAAACTTTTTGCCCCAGTCAACTCTCAACCTCTGCTTTGCCTCTAAGAATGCCAAGAGCCACAAAACTCTCAACCACTATCTAGTGCAGTGTTTCAGAAATCTATTCTTGTAGAAAATTGGCAGGTGGTTTGTGTTCCTTTCTGTCATTCCTCCAGGTTCCTCTCCCTTTGTCTCTTTTCTCACCCATTTCTAAGCACCCAGTGGTACTTGCCCTTCCCTAGCCTCCCAAGACTTGGTTTTGCCTGCATGTCTAGGTCTGTGAATTATGGTATATACTTGGCTTGTCATGACACACAATTCACTGCCACATTAAAAAAAAAAAGGAAGGATGTTTATCTTGTAGCTTGCATTAAATGTGATGTTAATACATTAATGGGTTAAGTCATTATCTACAGTTTTGCTCTTTACATTTTAATTGGGATTAAGCTGCAACTGGGACTGGTATCTTCTAAAACCACTGGAGTTACAATACCATGGTAATTTCAGGCACTGTGGATGGATAATGAGGGACAATTGTGGAGCAGGTGGACCTCTTATTGCCTATAAAACACACCTCCTGTGATGCCATGCATAAAGTTGGATGGCTGTTAAATTCAGCCAGTGTTTTATGTTTTCCTATTTTACTCTGGGTTGAAATACACTGTCATTATTATGTCAGCCACCTTCTTTATACTGTCCTCACCTCTCCTGCCTTTATTAATCACTTCAATGTTGCTCCTGTAAAAGTCTAGAAGAGTATTCCTTTTTGCTCCCACTACATTTAAATTTCCAAACTTTTTATCCCTTCTATGCCTGCCCAAACAAAAGTGTGATCAGAGAAAGTCTTTTCAATTCTCCTGTTCATAGGGAATAGGAAACAGAAAATGGCACCACCAATGGCCATCTGGTGGCCCTACCCTAGTGACACTGACTTGTTTTAACAAATGTCATGAGAGCAGATTTAGAAGAAAAAGAACTTAAGGTTTCCTTTAAAATAGATCTAGGTTTGTTTTAGTTCTGTCCTTTACTAATCATGAGAACTTGTCTCGGGATGCCTGATCTGTACAGACTTTTATTTCATCTCTAATGTGGAAGCAATATTATTTATCTCAAAATGTTACTGCTGGGATTTAACATATGTATACGAAATGCCTAAGACTGCAAAATATGCTACAGTTCAGTGAATGGTAGCTTAGTAGTAGTATTGGTAGAGCACTGTTGCAGGAGTTAAAGAGATGAATTTGGTACACGGATTTTCTCTCTAGTGGCTAGTGGTGAGTTAACTTGAATATCATGTCCAATCTGAAGTTATAGACTGAATTGTTATCCTCTAACTCCCAATGTAACTGTATTTGAAAACAGGGCTTGTAAGGAAGTAATTAAGGTTAAATGAGGTCATAAGGGTGGGACCTTAATCCAATAGGATTGATGTCCTTATAAGAAGAGGAGGCACGAGGAGTGTGTACACACAGAGGAAAGGCCGTGTGAGGACACAGGGAGAAGACAGCTTTCTGGGAGTGGCCTCAAGAGAAACCAACCCACCAGCACCTTGATCTTGAACTTCCAGCCCCCAAAACTGTGAGAAAACCAATTCCTGTTGTTTAAGTCACCCAGGCTGTGGTATTTTGTTAAGGCAGCCCCTGCTGACTACTATGCCTGACATCAGTTAGCTGCTTTGGGAGTTCAGATAAGAGAGAGAGGTTTTCTGTTTGTTTCTCAATGAAGAAAGCAGAGAAGTCTACATGGAGGGAAGCCTTGGAGGACAGGGGGGTTGTTGAACAAAGGGAGACAGGGACACAGGCAAATACAGTGAAGAGTCTGCAAGCCCAGTTGGGGGAGATTGGAAACCTAGGGGCAGAACACAGGGACAGCAATGTAGCTCGGGGATTCCCTCAGGCAGAATATTATTTCTTCACTCTGGAAGTTAAGTACATAGAAAATACATGTGACTATATATACATAAATATGACTTTTTTGGCATTTAAATAATCATAATGTATACCTTGATAGCAAATTACCTCTTTTCCAGAAAGGTCTGAAGCTATTATTTTGCACAGTAACATGATCCATGACATCCACCAAGTTAGTCTTCTATACATAAAGGGCATGTTTTGAATAAGAGAATTAGGTATCTTTTGAAAACACCTTCTTTTCCAACCAAGGAAATAACAGAACCCATGCTGTTGTGATACATAAAAGTTTTTGAATACAACAGTTTGGATTGAATTCTGGGCTCCTCAATTTGTAAGCTGTTTGCCTTTGATGAAATCCTTAATTGTTGTAAACCTCAGTTTCCTCGGCAATAAGCTTAAGAGTTACTCCTACATTCTACTTCAGGGGCTAAGTTGTGAGAACGTAAAAGAGGTGTGCAGTTAGTACAAGCAATAGTAACCCCTGTTTTAAATATTATGCTCTAAAAAGAGGTTAGGTAGGGAGAGAGCCAAGGCATGGGAGACTCTTAAAAACTGAGAACAAACTGAGGGTTGATGGGGGGTGGGTGGGTGATGGGTATTGAGGAGAGCACATTTTGGGATGAGCACTGGGTGTTGTATGGAAACCAATTTGACAATAAATTTCATATTAAAACAAAAATAAATAAATATTATGCTCTAGTACTTATCAGGAAACAAGATTGTAGCAGCCATCGAAGAAAAGGGGTGGTGGTGTGATGTGATGGAAACCACTTGCTCACCTCCCACTTCTATCTCATACTGCATTCACGTTAATTTTTTTGTTCCTGGAATAAACATTAGACACTTACCCTCTGGGCAAAAGCAGTGATGGTTCTAGGAGCATTTGGGGAAAATAGAAATACTTATTATGTACTAAGTTGTTGGCAGTCTTTACTCTACAAACAGATCATGTTCTTCCTCAGCCAGCTAAAAGAGGACTCTAAGGTAAAATATACTTTGATGAGGTTTAGGATGAAGAGATACATTTGTCATGCACTCAGGAGAGCAGATCCAGGTGAAAGGGTTTGGAGAGGAGTGTTGGGCAGCCCTGGACAGCTGTCAGTCCCAGGAAGATGGGGTAATCAACAAGAGAGAGGATGCAGATTTTGGTGGCTCATGCATCCTGTAAACAAAATATACCTATTTAGTTTTATTAAAGTTTGTAACAGGCTCTTTATGGTGTAGTATATCACATCTGCCCCCACCTGTCATCATTTCTGGGAAAACCAGACCAAACCTCCCTATAACTTTGCATATAGAGTTCTACAGGTTCATGCCTTACCTGTCATCAGCTCTAGAAGAGGAAATACCTTGATTAAGACTTTAATCTCTTAAAAAATATTGCTAATGTTCTATATGTTTTTAAATACCAATGAAGGGCTGGAATTTCCCATCAATTTATTTGGGGGGGGCATATGTATTACATATCGTGCGCGAACATGTTTTGAGAGCTTCACAGATATTAACTGATTTAATCCTTATCACAATTCTGTGATGTAGAAACTATTATTTATATCTCTCAAAGAAGCTGAGACACAGTTAAGTATATGTAAGTCCACAAAGCAGATACATGATGGAGAATGGCAAGGAAACTTGCTATCTTAATTATTATCTTAATCATTAAAACCTCTATCAGCAAATACTACCAGATATAATAATAAAATGCTTGGCCTTCCTCTCCACTTTTTTTTTTTAAATCTATTTGGATCCCAGTGACAAAGTTCATGGCATCATGTTAGTAAAATACAGTACTTTCAGGTTAGCTATTCTGTTTTGGTCCTAGACACTACTTTGGTTACACTAATATAGCACAGTAAAGAGAAGCTTGGTGCTGATATTAATCCAGAACTGATGTTATTTGTAAATGGATAATCTGAATATCTCAAACAGTTGCATTTCCTAAGCTCCTCAATCTATCATAGTTTTTCTACAAACAAAATATAAATAGGGGTAAAATTTATTGCCAAAAATCCCAAGAATGTAATATTTTTTTAAAGAAGAACCCCAAACTTTTTCTTTTTCTAGAAGAAGTGGAATTTTTTTCCAAAAAAAAGAGAAATGTTTATGATATGAAAGGATGTACTCCATATACACATACTCATACAAAAATACATACGCCATTATTATTTATAATAAACATAGACTCTATAGATATATCTATACTCTTATTTTTAAAAGTTATTTTGTATTATCTCTCTAAAAAGCATACATGGCCTAAAAACTCAAGTCGGTGATCTAAGGTTGTGATGGTGGTCTTCTTCATCCAAAAGGTGCTATTGCTTGCTTTCTCTCTAAAGTACCTTGCTATGTTTCATTGATCTGGGATGAGCCTTGATTACATGTTAGTCACATGGGCTTTTTCTCTGTTACTGCTATTTCTTAGTCTTTTCTAGATTTTGTAAAAAACTACCAACAGAAATTTATTTTTACCATTCTGGAGGCTGGAAGTCCAAGATCAAGGCACCACCATCTTTGTGTTCTGTTGAGAACATCTGTTGTGTTCTATTCTCCAGTTTGTAACATGTGCCTTCTTGCTGTATCCTCACATAGTGGAAGGGGTGAGGGAGGTTTCTGGGGTCTGTTTCAAAAAGGCACTCATTCCATTCATGTGGGCTACACCCTCATGACCAAAGCACCTCCCAAAGACCCACCCTCCTAATACCATCACACTGGACATTAGGGTTTCAATATATAAACTTTGCAGGGACACAGACCTTCAGAATGTAGCATCTGATAACAGATTTCTTCATGAAAATGTGGAGATGGGAGAGAGAAAGGCTGCCTTGGTTTAAAAACCTCTCTCATCGATGCCTTGGATTCCTTCACATTCTATTTCTATATCCTTATCATTAGCATAGATAGTAGAGCATTGTAGGTAAGAATACAGCACTGGACCCAGCTGGCCTAGATCTGAGAGAAGTCCTTGGGCCAACTTGGCCAAGTAATCCAACTTTCAGTGCTTCAGTGTTTTTATCTGCAACATGTAAATAATATTAATAATTAATAACAATAATTATATAATATATATCATATATTAATATGTAATATATATAATTTTATTATTATTCCTGCCTCAATAGTGGTTGAGAATCATATGAATATATATTTTATATATGTATATAAATTATATATATGTGTGTGTGATACATATTATATACACTTACAGTAAAATATATATGCACATGTGTACATTTGTATATATACTCTTTAAGATATATACATATATCTTAAAGAATGTCTTGCACATATATATGTAAGTACTAAGTAAGTGTCTGCTATTATTATTAGTTCACTATCCCTCACTGTCAATGAGCTCATGATACAAATAGAGACAGATAGGGAACATATTGCATAGTGATGTATAGATTCTGAAGTAAAATTGCCTTGGGCAATTTATTTAACCTTTACAAGACTTTTCTACCTCACCTGTGAAACTGAGAAAATATTATTTTCAAGGCCATGACAAAGATTAAGTGATCTAATACTTATAAATTATCTGACATAATACTTGGCATATACCAAGAGCTCAATAACTATGTTTATTTTATCATTATTAATGTTATTATTAAACCAATTTCAGTAAGTATTTGACCTGTTATTAGTAGTATTAGTCTTTTTTTTAATGTTTATTTTTGAGAGAGAGACAGAGACAGAGAGCGAGTGGGGGAGGGTCAGGGAGAGAGGGAGACACAGAATCTGAAGCAGGCTCCTGGCTCTGAGCCATCCGCACAGAGCCGGGATGTGGGGTCAAACCCATAAACCGCAAGATCATGACCTGAGCCGAAGTCAGATGCTTAACCCACTGAGCCACCCATGCGCCCCAGTATTAGTCTTAGTTGTAGTATTAAATCAAACACACATGGAACTTTTTCTGATACAGGATATATGTGCCTATATTGCATATTGTGTGTGGCTTAAAGCTGCCATTGCAGTTTGAAGCATGGCCACTAAACACCCTGATAATAAGAATTTAGACATTTCCCTACAAAATTCCTCTTTATTTTCTGAATGTTTTTGTTTTTCTTTGGAAATCCTAGGCTTCTGCCTTGCACTGTGCCTCTTCTGGAGTTGGGCACACATTATTAGTACAATCAAGTTTCTGTGTAGTAACAGAAGGTAGCAGTTCTCTAGAAGAGGACTTCAAATTAATTTCCAAGCAGCAAGGCTGCTACTGCACAGTCCATCATTGTCAGACACTCCATTCATCCTACGTGACCAGGAATAGCAACGAATGTTTCGAGCAGGAACACTGCCTGCCAAGTCCCATATCTTTAAAAATGGACTCTAAACAGACACCTCATAATGAGCCTGGCCTCATCTCTGATCTCATGAAATAATCTATTAGTCGGCCATCAGGTTGTTCATTAACTTGTTCCTTCCTCACACCTTTGTTGGATTTAATAAGAAATTTGCTTTCTTTAATTCCCTGTTAAAAATAAATCAGTTACATTTCTCGGAGTTGTTCTTTTAAAGGACTCTGATCTCATCTCTGTCAACTTTTGTCCAGTCCAGTGATCCAGTAGTGGAGTGATGCTAAACCTTCCTAACATACAGTAGGATACGTGACCCGTGTCTATACTTTGATTTCACACAGGAGGAATATGTTGCATGTGGCTCATTTTTCCAAACAGTAACACTTCAAAGACCATTTGGTCTGTAGCTTTTTATTGTTTTTTAATTGAAAAACACTGTATGAACTTGCCCAGAAAGAATGTGTGGTACTCATCTTCCACACTCATTGTGGCCTGATTCTTGCTATTTTATCATATATTCTATCATTCCCCCTCACCATTTTGAATATATATATCATCTAAAAACTAGTTCACTAGAGCAGAACAGGGTGTGAGACTATTAAATTCACATTTCACTTAAAATTGAGCCCCACCTTCATTTTGCTCATTAACCTTCCAAAGCCTCAATTTTCACATCAGTAAAAAATAATATTACCTACCCCACAGAGTTGCTGTTAGGATATAGTAAACAATCCCTGTTAAGTACGTTGCAGAGTTCCACACATACGGGAGGGGCCCAGGACACATTTTCTATCAGGTTTGTTATTATTATCTTAGAAATGTGAAGTGAGATCCCTACACAAAGGATTATGATGGTTCTTCAGAGAATGAGAGCCAGAAAAGTAAACACAACATTGTTTCCCCAGGAAGTATGTTTAACATAGGGTTATAAGTTAATAAACACACACAGGCTTTTGAACTTGCTCCACAGACCCAGGATAGACTTTTAGGCCTGAGGTTGTGCTGACCATAGTGGGAATAATAAATATTGGGTATCCTTAGTGGGGAATCACAGTTGAAATTCATATACATCGATGCATTGACAAGAGTCAGGAGCATAAGAGAGTTATGGATGGCATGTGCTGATTGCTAGAAGGAAAAGAATGACCCCTGACTTACTGTGTTTAACTCAGAATATTCTACATAGTAAATGATCAACGGTCTGAGAAATAAACAATCTCAGCCTTTTCTTCAAAATGTCTAAATAATAGAGAGTATAGAATACAAATATCTACATGGCCATATAAACAAATACCAAACACTAGATTAAGACATATCTGATGTGTATCATCAGATACGCAGTTATATTTAGCTGAATTGTAATGTATACCAGATGGCAAGCAGGCACCTCTAGGTTGATTTCAGGCAATAGACATGTTTTCCTAGGTCTGCATAGTGTTGGATGAGATTGTAGCCTAAACACTTTGGCTTATTTTTGAACACTGGAGAAAAGAGGATATTTTATATAAAAGTCAGTTACTTATATAAGTGACTTATTAAAAATATATAAGAAAAATAAAGGGATAGTGCAAGGGAGAGCCCCATGGTAATGGAACAATTCTTCATCTTGCATGTGGTGGTGTTTACACAAATCTATACATATGATAAAATGGTATAAAATTTAAAAATTGTATAACAATTGTATACCCACACTCAAATAAGAGGTTGTAAAACTGGTGAAAGCTGAATAAGCTCTGTGGATTATACCGATGTTTTCCTGGTTTTGATAGTGTGCTAAAGTAATGCAAGTAGTATACTATAGTGTAATATGTGTATATACTATGTATACATAATATACCATGTATATGATACTATGTATAGTTATATAATAGTACTATAGTAATAATACTATAATGCTGCACGTAGTACAGTATAGTGTACTTGGTATATCTACTATGTACCTACGGTATACCATGTATATGATACTATGTACAGTAACATAATAGTACTATAGTAATAGTATAGTAATGCAAGTAGTACAGCATAGTGTACTATGTATACATACTATGTATATGTAATATACTATGTATAGCAATGCAATGGCACTAAATAGTGCTGTAGCAATGCAAGTAGCATAGTATATAACAAGATATGTATATATAGTATGCTGTGTATATGATACTATGTATAGTAATGCAATAGTACTATAGCAATAGTACTATAGTCATATAAATACTTTAGTATAGTATACAATACTATGTATAGTAATGCAAGAGGTTACTATTAGGGGAGGCTGGGTAAAGGGAGCACAAGACTTCCCTGTACATTTTTGCAACTTCCCTGGAGTGTATAATAACTTCTGAAATTCTAAATTTTATGGACATACATAAACATACATAAAGAGTATTTGAAAAAAATCCCACAATGAGAAATTTTTACAAATACCCTGTCAGAGGAGGAGATTTTGTTTTTGTTTATTTGCACCTGTTTCTGTAAGTGATAAATTAAGCAGATAAATATGAGGAAAGAGACTATTTGAACAACCTAATTAGTAAGCTTGGTTTAAAATACACATATAAATAATGGAATATTACTCAGCAATCAAAAGGAAAGAAATCTTGCCATTTTTCAACTACGTGGATGGAACTAGAGGGTATTATGCTAAATGAAGTGTTTCAGTCAGAGGAAGACAAATATCATATGACTTCACTCATATGAGGACTTTAAGACACAGAACAGATGAACACAAGGGAAAGGAAGCAACAATAACATAAAAACAGAGAGGGGGACAAAACATAAGAGACTCTTAGATATGGAGAACAAAGAGAGGGTTACTGGAGGGGTTGTGGGAGGGGGGATGGGATCAACGAGTAAGGGGCATTAAGGAATCTACTCCTGAAATCATTGTTGCACCATATGCTAACTAACTTGAATGTAAATTAAGAAAAATAAATAAATAAATAAATAAATAAATAAATAAATAACATATAAAATCTATATTCAGTAATTGAAGGGTACACCATATTTAAATATGCACATGGAACATTTGAGCAAAGTTACTATGTATTAGACTATAAACTCTCAACAAATGTCAAATAATTGATTGCCAAACAATTGGCAAGAGAATACACACACAATACCACTCCAGGTACATAGATTTGAAAATATGAACAACTATATATTAAAGATACATAATTAAAGGGGCGCCTGGGTGGCGCAGTCGGTTAACCGTCTGACTTCAGCCAGGTCACGATCTCGCGGTCCGTGAGTTCGAGCCCCGCGTCAGGCTCTGGGCTGATGGCTCAGAGCCTGGAGCCTGTTTCCGATTCTGTGTCTCCCTCTCTCTCTGCCCCTCCCCCGTTCATGCTCTGTCTCTCTCTGTCCCAAAAATAAATAAACATTGAAAAAAAATACATAATTATGTAATAAATACAGAAACGCAAGTAACTAGTAACAACCAAAATTGATATAATAAATGTTTCTGGGGGTCAGTGGATGAGGAGGGATAGGTGGATAAGAAGGCAAGCTTCGATACTCAGGAGGCTCCAAAAGCATGTGTAATGTTTTATTTCTAAAACCAAAAAAATGGATACACAAGTATTTACCTTAGTATTGCTTACTCCCTCTGGTATATCCACATTATTTCACAATTAATTTTAAAACAACGGCACACACAAAGCTTTAACTCTGTGATTCACCACAAAACCACTGTTCCCCACTTTGACAGTGAGTTGAATGAGAAAACATAGATTGTTGCTTTTCCCTAACATAATACTAAGGAGAGAATAAAATATTTATTTTTAAAAGCTAGTTTATATTTTAATAGCAACCCCAAGCACTCCCTTTACCTGATAGCACCCTGTAGGTATTTGAATTTATGGACACTAACGCTAGCACAGAGGAGACATTGCACAGACATTATTATTACTGTTGTTGCTAACACCAGACGGTATCCTGCATCTCGGCTTAGAAATTTGTCTCATGATTATAAAAGGCCAATATAAATATGGAAGAATGAATAAAGAGATCTATAAAACAAAAGATCAGACATGCAGTTTATAATGGTTCTAAACTGCTTTGAATTCCTTTGTAAGGAGAGTAGAAATGAGGTTGCACAAAAATGTATAATTATTTTTGCTTTTAATTAACATCGCTTTACTCATAATTGTTATACTTCAAATCTATCCTCTCTGGCCTGGCAAATCAGAGTCAGTGTTGAATAAATTAAGAAAATACTAAAAGAAACTAGGTTTAAAGCAAGGGAAACCTTTGGTGAACTGATATTATCGTGCTTATTATAGAATGTGTTCCTTACAAAGGGGCTTCATCTCTTGTGTGACACCAGAGAATAAGTTTTGATCACTAAATGGCTTTTCAACCTGGGAAGTATGCACATTGAGCAGCTACTGGAACGAATGTTTGGGAGACAGTTACTATCAAATTAAAGACGAAGAGAATGTGATCTACGTACTTATGGATTCAACTCTTGAGCACGGTGAGATATATACAAAAATGCGTGCACATTTTAACAGTGCCACAACTTATGTTTATTGTTGGCAAAAAGATGAGTGGATTTTAAGCAGGAAATTGGAAAGTTTGTTATCCATGCATCATGGGAATGCTAGCCCTTACCGACTGCACCCTTGGCAAATGTATATTATTAAGGCTGTGTGTTGGTTGTATGCTGTTGAATGAAGCTAAGGGTATACATTTATGCCACTTTTCACTTCAAATTTCAGGAAAAGACAGTGAAGTTGCATAAAAGTAAATGAATTCATAAATGATTTTTATAATGAGAGGGGTTTCATCATTGGATTAGAGACTTTGAAATATGTATGGAAATTTAGACTATACAGAATAGTAGAGGAATCTAGTAGCAATCCAGAGACATGGATAGGAGGAGACTGTAGCAGAGAGAAAACATACTCCAACTGAACCTTAGGGAGTCCTTAAACATATAGAACAGGAGTAGGCTATAGACCAGAGAAAGGAATTTATGTCAAGAGTAAATGACCACATCTTCCCACAGTGCATATTTAGAGAGATTAGCACAAGACCTGCTTTCTAAAGAAAGTGAACAATGTACTTATGGGAGACAAGACCTTAAAGTAAACATCTTATTTTGGCATAAGACAGGTGATTTGATGGTCACAGGATGCCTGCATGCTCTGTACTCATTCAGGACAAACAGAAGTGTGTCAGTTGACATGTCCCCATCCATGAAATAGAACTCCTAGTCATGTCTTCTATATAGAGGAACAGAGACCTACATAGTGCTATAGGAAATTGGGGTCAATAGCTAATATTAACACACATTTTTTTAATTCATGGATATGAATTGAGGAGAAAATATGATCAGAAATTTTCAGGAAGCCAAGAGCAAAAATAGAGAAGCACCATGATGAACAAATAGGAAAAAAATAATGCCAAAAGAAAAAGAATTCAAGGATCAGAAAAATGCCTTTTAAAATCTATAGTGAAATCCTTAAATTCCAGAAGCTTCTGCATTCAAAAAAAATCAAGATTTCACTAAAAACAAAAACTTATCAGAGAATAAGAAAGTATTTCTGGAAAGAAAAATCATTTAGAAACAATTAGAAAATAAAATGAAAGTCATAAATCAAAAGACAGAACAAAAAGTCAAAAAAGGATGAAATTCTGAGACCAACATCAGAGATATGGAGGCTCAAATTCCATCATCCAACTAATAAGTATTTTAGAAAGAGTTAACAGGAAAAAAGGAGACAAGACACTAGTCAAAGAACTAATTGAGATTATATCACAGTATTTCAGACCAAAAAATATTAGATTAAGAAGACCCACAGACTTCCCGGAATGGTAGATGGATACAGTTCTCCCATTAAGATACATTTCATGAAATTTCAGAATTGCAAAGATGAAAAGATGGTCTTAACAGTAATTATGGAAACATTCCAGTTTATAGACAAATAAATGAACAGAAATCAGATTTGCATTAGAAAACTGGAAGCTGTAAGAGAAAATTGTACTTTCTTGCCAACTATTCATGATGTGTGAAGACAAAATAGAGTTCTTTTTTTCAGATTTGTAAGGTACACTGAAAAAAAAAAAAGAAATGAGATAAAAACCAAGGGGAAAAAAACTGCACAGTATTTTAAAATTGCATTTAATTCAGAATTCCAGAATGAGAGCTATTCTGCATAATTGTGTAGAGACCAACTAACCCTAACTGAAACAAGAAGTCAGAGCCTTCATTTTAACAACGTTATGATGAAGAACTTGTATGATTGTAGAGTCAGGCTAAAGGTATATGCTTCATTTATAGGTGAGCAAAAGGAAATTCACATCTCCAGGAAGACCAAAAAAAAAAAAAAAAAAAAAAAGAAAAGAAAAAAGAAAGTTAAGAATCATAAATAAATTTAAGACAAACTTAACTAATTCACGATTTCAACTTCAAATAATTGGTGTTATTTGAGAAAAAGATAAGCAATTTAACTCTGATATTGTTCTTCAAGGGAATGGAGAGAAAAGTTATTTTAATTTAGTATAGTTCCATGCTATTTGATTTTTTTGTACTGTGTATATAACTTAATTAGTAGAGGTAATATAATAATAACTACAATGAAGTTATGCACTGGTATTTTATGAGCCAAGAGTCAGGACAGGTAGCCCAGACTAGAAATATTCAACTAAGTCTTCTGAGAGGAGATACAAAAATGGTACATAATAAAATGAGTTTAGAAGTAAGTAATTCAGCAACAAATTGCAAAGATGGTGGGAAAGAAGGAAGAGAGGGTAGGAAGAAGAAATTCCAACAAGAATAGTGTGAACAAACAGGGGACTGCATCAATATTTATCTATTTACTTATGTTAGATCTTTCTGTATAGTAGCCTCTGGAAATAAAAGTTAAGAAATAGCCACTTCACAAACAATTTAAAATCAAATGGTGGAGACAGATCAGCAAGATTGAGTTGTAATAAAGTGCCACAATTTGGTATTTTGGGTGGTGGGATTTGCAATTGAAAATGGGAGAGTACGTGGTGGGTTGTGTGAAAACATGAGGAAAGCTGTTAATATTTGAACAGTCATTGAGGGGCAGAAGAGAAAGATCAACAAAAATACATTAAGTGATTGTCTAGAAGTTTAAGGGCTTTTCTAGCACTGAATTGTCACCCTATCAGAAGATAATACTCTTCTCTCCAGAGACACTTAGCATCCATTTTGAAGGAGTTGAAAATATGTATTATCCAACTACATTGAGGGTCAGTCTAAATTGTGTGACAGAAATGCAGAAATTTGAGTGGGATTGAAGGGACTGATGAAGAAGTAAATCAGGTAATTAATAAGGCATCCAGAACCAAGATGTAAGCGATGATGGCGAAGTATGATACAAAGACTAAGAAAAATGAAGGGACTGAGGTCCTATATGTTTCTTTAAGGATTAAAGGATCAGTAAACAGGATACAGCAGAGTGCTAAGGGTGGGAAGGGTCCTTAGAATAATAACCATGTCGTTTCCTATTTGCATATAATGTGCCTTCCAGCAATCCTTGACACTGAAGTGAACACTCTGACATTCCAAATCCCCTCTTAAAATTACTGAACAGATTACTGTAGTGTTATATCATAGAATAACATGGCAGGGGGAATACCATTTACCATGACTAGGATTCTGTAGAAAGCACAGACATGGAGGCCCACGAGATCTCCATGGAAATCTGAAAAACACACTTGACCTTTCTGAGACTCATTTTCCTCTCTCTCTAAAAATTTTGAATTATCTATAGTATTATCTATTCCTAGAATCATTGTACAGAGTTTACTTGGAAGAATATAAAATGAGCTTTTAACAGATAATTCCATATGTCAATATAAAACACTACCTAACAGGTATTAGGGTTGCTTTTTATTACTTTCCTCTTTTGCCTCATTGTTGCAATTACCACTGAAATAGAATTAATCCCAAAGACAGAATTTGCTTAGTCAGGCAAATGATCTACAAATGACCTAGTTTGTCTGATGTCTATAATCAATAGACTTCAATCATATAAAGACATTAATTTTGTTAGTTTTCCTTTATTTTCCTTTATTTTGTTTATTTTACTTTATTTGATGAGTGGGACAAATTCTGGTACAGTGCTAGATTTCAGATAACACAAAACAGATCAAACTCTTAATGATCTATAACAGATGGACTTAGTCATCATGCAAATGTCTGTTTTTCCTCTAATATTTTCCTGAAAACAAAATGGACTCATATCCTTTATAGAAATAAATGGGGGGTGTACCCTGTGCACCTTCTATTTTCCTAAAGGTGCAAGAGAATTATTTAAATGAAAAATTTGAGCTTTGAATTTTCATTCTGATAAATGCTGAACATTCTACTTCCAGGGTCTTGGTTAAATCTCTTCATTCCGTATGACTGAAGGCTTCCTCCATCTTTCTCTCCCTCCTTCTTTTGCTCTCCTTCTTTCCCTCTCCTCTCTTTAATTTTCTCAACACTGTTGGAAAAAGCCACCTGTTTGTTTGTATGTTTGTTTATTTTAACTTTACTTCAAGAACCTAGAGATACTACCTTTATGATTGGTTGGTAAACACTGACTTCTGGCCTTATCTGAATATTAGTTTTTCTTGGTTATAATGTTCATATATTGCTGTTGGATATTCTGGAAAAATGAATGAAAATGTTCTAGGCTATGTACATCTTACTTGGACCCAGGGAGAATTGTCACATATTTCTCTACACAATATTGCATTCAATATGACATATTATGATATACTGGTATTTGGCTATGCACACTTTGTGATAGTTTCAAAGAACAGAAAAGACTGTGGAATAAAGCAATATACGTTTTTTCTGGACTGTATGAAAAATTCATGTATAATCTACTACTCAAGCCAAAAATAATCTGTTTCTTATGCTGCTAAGGATTTATTTGCATCACTTCACTAATTAGCAATTTACATCGTATCAAGTGGCCTTAACTCCTCTAATAGATTCCAAATGGGCCATTAGGTTATTTAATTCTAGTTAGTTTTATACTTTTTCATGAGAAGAAAATGCAATAAAAAGATTTCCTAAAGGAAAAGACTTGTTTGGAATTCAGTGTTTAAGCAATAAAAATGAAAGAAAAAGTGATAGACATTGGTAACTGTGACATATGTATAAATTGTTTTCCCTGAGGATTTACATCCTTAATAGTTCAGTTCTTGTCACTCTTTGTTGTCTTTCATAATTGGTTCACACAGAGCAAGGATGAAGCTGATTGGCCTGCTTAGTATACCACTTGTTAAAAATTGGGATCTGAATAAGTGCTTCTTGAGGCAGTGATTAGGGAAAGAAAAAGACAGAGAGAAAATTGCTGTATTTCCCGAGGTCTGACTTTGTGCAGTTTGTTCCTTTTGCTTTTTAAAATATACTCTTCTCTACTTCATCTCCCAATTTCCATGTCAAAATTCCCAGGCCACACCCAAATCTCTCACAACCCGTTATCTGTAGGAATGACTTTCTTCTCTGTAGTAGGCTTGAGTATTGGGAACCAAAACTGTCTATCCCTATATAATGCTTAAAAGCTGAAATTGAAACTACCTCTCCATCCACCCAACTTACTCTCTCTATTAGGGGTTGGCAAACATTTTCTGAGAAGGGCCAGATAGTATATATTGTAGGATTTTCAGGCCACATCACATCTTTGTTACATTTTTTTTCCTTTCAATCTTTTAAAAATGTGAAGCATTTTTTCAGCTTTGTTTATAGGGCTGGATACCTAGAAACAATTTGAAGATCCCTGGTCTACATTAACGTAACTTGACTATGCTATTGTCTTCATTAGCATGATTTTGCTATTCCAGAAATGGACCTTCCAAAAGAACCAAGAATTCTTCAGTGGAAATTAATAGTTTACACCCTAAGATTCTATGAATGCTTTGTCTCTAAATTCCTTATCTTGCTTTTTGTACCAATCCTAAATGGTTATGTTATGATCCTTACCCAATTCTAATCAAGCTCCCATCCCCTGGCCCCCCGCTCCCAGTGAAAGTCCTCCTTTAAACAGAACTTTCAATTCTCAGTAAATTCCAGCCTTGTCTTCCCCTCTTAAAGACAGGACTAAAACTCCATGGAGGAAGTATTCTCACCTGCACTAAACTCAGCTTTGTATCATCAATAGGTTGTTTTGGTAGATGCTGTTTTGGCAGATATTTGTGGATCCAGCATTCAACATTCAATAGAATGATTTTGATTCTATTATAGTGTCTTTCATACTTTTGCTTTTTATTATGGTTATATGAGTATGTGCCTGTCTCCCTAGTTGACTTTAATATCCAGGCTATTACAAATCATATCGTGATTATATTCTATTATGGATTTTGCACATAGTAGGTGACAAGTATCCTTTGCCATACAGCAACATAATCAATGATCTTAACTGAACCACAGTTATTCAATTCAGTCCTGTCTGTCTCTCACATTGGGTTTGCTGTGTGAAAGCATCTTTCACTTCCATTCATGTACAACACAAAATGAGAAAGAAAGTTGTTCCAAGGGCCGTAATTAAGCCTTCTTAAAATGTCCCCAGGAATAATCAATGCTGTTGCTCCACAGGATATATTCTGTGAAAGTAGCAGTATTTTGTGTCTGGATTTCTTTGTATCTTCAACTATTCCCATGACTGCGGATCAGGGCATCCCCACAGTGCAGATCCAATCAAGGAAACACTGTGTTTCTTCAATTTGACAAGATGCAGAGCAAGAAAAGAAACAAAGAATAAGTCTCACTAAAAAGGAACAAGGTCTTCCTGATGTGTTCTGATGCAGTCAAGGGCAAGCAGGGCAGCCCTGTTCCATTACCTAGGATTTAGTAATTAATACCTAACTGCCCAGGTGTGCACTTCCACGGCACCAGAGATTGCTGAACAAACAATAGGTATTTTGTCAGTGAAATGGAAAAAATAGTCTCTTTTTTTTTTTTAAGTAGAAAACCTTGTCAGAAAGCACCACGTGAACTGTTGATCTCTTGGGGAACACTGAATGGGTGTGCTGTTATATGTCTGTCAATATTTTCTTACTTTTTTTCTTAGGTTGTAAGCCAGTAACCATGCTATGTAAGTTAAAGACTATGAAGATAAAACTAAATGCACATGATCAGAGAAATGGCTGGAAGTTGAAGAGGACCAAAAATATGCTGATTTATATTAAGTCAATATGCATACTACTTAGCGTATGGTAGTTAATAAGGCATGGATAGTATATCATTCACATGAGTAAATGTAATTACTCTGCTTATCCAAAGCACCATTTCTGGACTACCTAAAGGAAAGTTGTTACAGGGAAGTAAAGGAGAATATGTTTCAGAAGCCCTTCTAGCTTTAAAAGGAATAACTCTCTTCTGCTATCAGACCATATATTTAGGGAAGATCATGGCTCTGTGTTATATCTCACTGGAATATAACTCCCAGGTTACCCTACAGCTCTTCAGGCACACAGTTGTTGGCTTCTCCTATGTGATTCTTGTGAAGAGAAAAAACAAAGAAAACACATACACAGCTGCCTCAGAGCAAATGCCATTTGATTCCATGGAAGGTATAGGTGACAGCTTACACTTCTGATAAATAGGCATATCTTCTGCAATTTCTCCAGGCTCAGAGTCAGGAGATTTGCCATTTTGTTGCTAGATTCTTTCCCCTGACCTTTGCTTTGCTTGACCTGGCACATCTAGAGGGGGTGGCAGGACCAGGGTAGGTGGGAAGTGGGGAGGGTGGAGGAGGGATGAGGCAGAACCAGTATGCATCAGACTCAAGCTATCATCAAAATGGAATCTTTTATGCTCTGCCCTGCCACCATCACATAGGGCTTTGCTCTGTTGATCCTCTTAAGGGCTCTCCCAATGAAACAAATCAGGTTATTGAAATAAATGTTGGATTCCTACAGTGATTGTCTTTTGGCTAATGATACCTAACAGGACTTAAAAAGGGAGGGTGTCCCCTCTGTTGAAGCTATTTTTGTTTATCAGTTTTGCTAGATTATACACCTTTTTTTCTACAACATCACCTGACTCATTCAGTCCCACCCAACTCCTATTTTAAAGAAATTAATTATACAGATAGTGGTCTTATGCTATTCACGTGATAATTTCATAAAATATGTAAGTTTGTTCTGAAATCATATTCATAGACATCCTCCTTATTTTGAAGTATGAAATTCTGATGCACACCTAATTTATTTCTCTACATAATTTTTGTAAAAGTTTTGTTTAGAAAGCAAGATGAGGAGACTCTTTTGCCTGACAAAGATGATGTAAAGCAGTTTATGCATCTGAAGAATGACCTGTACTGGGTAGATCAATGCATATTTGACTAAATTTTAAAGTAATATGGAGAAAAAACCAAAATCTCCATCAACAGATGAGTGAATAGACAGATCATGGTATTCTTGTATAATGGAGTATTTTCTCAGCAATAAAACATGAATACTACTGATAATGCAACGGCATGGATGTATCTTACTAATTTTGCTGAAAAAAAGAAGCCAGACCCCTTCATCACCAAAGAAGAATACACACTGCAAGATTCTATTTTATAACATTCTAGAAAAAAAAATCTGTAACTACAGAAAAAGCGGATCAGTGATTGGTAGCAGGGAGTGGAGTGGACAGAAAGGAGGCATTAAAAAGGGGCCACAAGCAAAATTTGGTCAGTAATGGGTAAGTTGATGTGTATAGATTGCTGTGATGGTTTCACAGACATTATATAGAAAGATCAAACCTTATCAGACTGTTTGTTAAATATGTGCTGAGTCATTAATTGTATTTCAATTGTATCTTAAGTCTGTAAAAACATATCTGAAATAATGTCAAATCCTTAATAGGATTAAATAAAGCAGGTGAGATAGAATGTCTGTTTGAAAGTTGTATAGTTTTTGAACTTTTGACCTATAGGAGGTAAGAAGAATCCTTACACAATTCCTTACACATGCCTGTGGGAATCTTCACATGATGCCTGTGGGTAAGAAGTAAGAAAGCCAGCATGTTCCTTATCAGTAACTGTACAATACCTCAAACAAACATGGGCCGTTGTAGGTAACAAGCAATTTAGGTTCAAGAGACATCTAATGGCCCAAAATATGATGTTTACAAAAAGAATAAACACAGATAAATTCTTTTCAATAAATAAAGCATACTTCTTGTTTACGTTATTCTAGAACATAAATACAGAAGAAAACAGGGGGAAGCTAAAAAACAATAGAAGATACAGAAAAAGAAATGAAAAAGTGAATATAGTCCATTCATCTCAATGATAATATAAGGTAGATACACAAAGATAAATAAAAATGCAGCAAATAGAATTTTATGAAATATTTCCATCTTTTCAACGCTGAGAAAACTTTCCTAACAAAATGTACAGTGCCCTCTTTCATTAAAAAGTCACATCAGCAACTGAGTAAAATTAGAGAAAGGTTAGATCTGGCTCTTGGGCTCTGTCTCTCCCCAGGTCTGTAACTCTGAGTTCGAAAGAAGAATGAAAAAAAATTAAATGTTGTTACCTAGGAGTCTGTGCAGACTCCATTCAGACTGTCATTTAATGGGATGGCATTTAAAAATCCTCTGTGATTTATCAATAAAAATGAGTTGAGAAAGGGCAATGAACTAAAAAGCAAGGATAGGAAATTACTAACAGCAATTTGTGGCATTAGCAAAGGAAGTATTTTCAGGCTGAAGTTTTCTCCATTCCTGATGAAATACACCAGTGAGGCCTCTGTGTTAGGCCAACTGTGTTGTGAGAATAGCCAATTGAACATTACTTCTAGGCAATTTAAAAACAAAATACCCCCACCATCAGATGCATAACTAATGGAAAATTTTTAGGAATAGCTCAACAATTTGTGACCATCTCATTTTTTTTCCTACCATTGACATTTAAGAAGAAATCAGGAGAATCTGACTTATTTTCACTACTGTCCTCCGCAATGCTTTTCAGGAATCAACCAATGGCTTAATGTACATCTAGTCTTTATAGTCTCCATTGACTAATGAGTTATAAACTGTTCTGCTTATCTTTCTTCTTCAGCGAATTGTTAAGAGATCCTTCAGGTTTGTGCTTTAGCAGAACATTTTTTCTAATGAAGCCATATAAATAGACTTAAAAGATTTACAATTTTTTCTGTTATCCAGGAGTTGTTTTCCATTATGTTCACTTCAACTTCCAATAGCTTATATATTATTTAGCTTTTTTAAAAAAAATGCTTATTTATTTTTGAGAGAGAGAGAGAAAGAGAGAGAGTGTGAGTGGGGAAGGAGCAGAAAGAGGGGGAGAGAGAATCCCAAGCAGGCTCCATGCTCAGTGCAGAGCCCAATGCAGGGCTCGATCCCACAACTGTGAGATCATGACCTGAGCCAAAATCAAGACTTGGATGTTTAACCAAACTGAGTCACCCAGATGCCTCTTGACCTTCCTTTTAAAAGTCAGCATGTAAAGTTTCACTAGGTAAAACTCTAACCTTGGATCTCTTATTTTTGTAAGTAACCTCTACCTCCAATGTGGGGTTCAAACTCATGACCCCAAGATCAAGAGCTGCATCCTCAGCCAGGTGCTCCTAAAACCCTTGGAACTTTTCTGGTAGATGTGGTAGGAGAAAACACAGATGGAGAGTTTGGTGAAGTCCTTAGTACATATCAGTTGTCATTGCAATATACTGTAGAACTGATATTCAAGAGTGGGCAAGCAGAGACTTGTGCACAATAAATGAGATACTTAGCATAACACTCTCCAGTTCCATCCATGTTGCTACAAAAGGCCATATTTCATTCTTTCTCATTGCCAAGCAGTATTCCATTGCATATATAAACCACAATTTCTTTATCCATTCATCAGTTGATGGACATTTAGGCTTTTTCCATAATTTGACTATTGTTGAAAGTGCTGCTATAAACATTGGGGTACAAGTGCCCCTATACATCAACACTCCTGTGTCCCTTGGGTAAATTCCTAGCAGTGCTATTGCTGGGTCATAGGGAAAAAAATGTTAGAGAGGGAGAGGCAAACCATAAGAGACTCTTAAAAACTGAGAATAAACTAAGGGTTGATGGGGGGTGGGAGGGAAGGGAAAGTGGGTGATAGGCATTGAGGAGGGCACCTGTTGGGATGAGCACTGGGTGTTGTATAGAAACAAATTTGACAATAAATTTCATATTAAAATTTTTTTAAAAAATAAATAAAAATGTTTTAAAAAATAAACCATAGGAGAGCCCCCCCCAAAAAGGAAATGAGATACTAAGCTTTTTGAAGCAATGATAATATATGAATCTCTATATTTATAATTTCCATGTGGAAGCCACTCAACAAATATCTAAAACAAAAGAAGGTGGTATTTCATGGCAAGGAATTATATCCCGGTCTCTGCCAAGATGAGAAATTCTTTTCTCATGGGCCATCACCAGGCTAGGCCCTTCAAGGCTCAGGTAGCTTTGGGCTGTGCGGCAGTGACTCTGATCCCCACATGGATTTTCCACTCACTGGAATCCCAGAACACAAGGGAGGAAGGATGAAGGCAGGAAGCCCAGCATCAATGGCTTTAGCATAGTATGACTGTCTCTTTTGTGTGGCCAGGAAAAAAGGAAATTTATATGAATACCCATGGCAAGATTTGCTGCAGGTAAGAAACTGCCATCAGGAGAATGAGACATTAAATGAGAAAAGGCATGATTCAGTATTTCTGAAAATTTGCTGATAAGCATCGACAGGCTATGTCAAATGATCAGTTTAGCCTCTTCTGCTGCCAGGGCCCTTCGGGCAGTGATGCCTTCTCTTCAGGCTGGTATATGACTTACCCTGGCAGCCACAACTAACTGCTTCAGAAAATACAGATCTGTCTTTTTAAAAACAATAATAAAAATTTATCCCAGATGCATTCTTATCAGGGAGGTGGAAGATATGATTTTTAAACTATTTTTATGATATCCGTGGAAAAATTTTAAGAATTGTATTATAAAAAGAGAAAAATTGTTTCCAAGGTAAAGTCCAAGAGATGAAAAATTAGTTCCTAACAAAAATATATGTTAGGTAGACTGAAACAATGAATGAAGACAACACTGATGAGATGGTCTGAGAAAACCAGGGTGTCTAGTGTATACATATAAGTTTATACGTGTATGCATATGCATATACAAAATACTCTTTAGTGTGCTTGAGGAGGACTTTTTTTTAAAAAGTAATTTTTTTAAATGGGTGATGGGCACTGAGGAAGGCAGTTGAGATGAGCATTGGGTGTTGTATGTAAGTATTGAATCATGGGAATCCACCCCCAAAACCAAGAGCACACTGTATACACTGTATGTCAGCCAGTTTGACAATAAATTATATTAAAAAAATAAAATGAATAAAATATACGAAAAATTTTTAAAAAGTAATTTTTGCTGTTCTCTGCTTTTAAATGAGGTAGTTTTCAAAGGCCCTTTTTTTTTCCAAATGCCTCCAATGGTCATATCATGATGCCCTAATACCATGTAGTTAAAATGCAGTTGAGTTCGATGTAATTGAAGCTTCTTTTTATAAGTGGATTAATCCCCCATCCTCATGACCTACTCTAACCCTAATTATTTCCCAAAAGTGCCATCTCCAAATAGCAGCATATTGGGGATTAGGGCTTCCACATATGGATCACGGGTGGGAGGGGAACAGAAACCTTCAGAAGGCTTAAGTTCTAAGCTTAAGATAATTCATCTGGTTATTAATGTAGTAAAAAGCTGGCTTCTAAGAGAAGGGAGGATGAACAGATACTGTTGAGGGTATAGGAGTCAGAGAGTAAAGCTCTCTAGAAAACAGGCAGTTACATTAAGAGAACCACAAGGAACCACTGGAAAGGCAGTAGGAATGTCATGATTCTGGAAGTCTGGAGAAAAAGAAAGGGAGAAATGAATGGGAAAGGGAGGGGTCACCGATTACAGAAGGTTTCTTTTGCTACTAGCTTTGCTTAGGGAAAAGTACCGTCACAGGCAGATTTTAGACTTTTCAAAAGCTATTTCTTTCTCTGAAGCCAGGCTGCCTGAGGTATTATTTAGAATCTTGATGTTTGTCCCAGTCACCACGGATGTACGGATACTAAGTGTTCTGGCTCTAGATAATGAAGCCAGACTTGTGAAGATGTCTGTGAAGTCATATCCTGTGTTTTCAAATGTCTAAAGGGCTAGGTACAAACAAAGCCCAGAATGAATAAGTGAATACTAGCTACATTAATTAATTTCTGAAGACACAAACAATGAATTCAATTCCAAAAATATTTTAGAGCACAGTCTGTAAAGACAGTTTGAAATTGGTTAGCAGAAGTTATTTTAGCTTAAAAGTCTTATGTTTTATTTCAGAAATGAAAGTGAGAAGCTTCAGAGACAACAGCTGTTACTTTTGAACATAAAGTGTTAGAAGGGAAGTTAGAAAATTATCTAAAGTTCACAGATGTCTCCAGTCATCAACAATAGATGTCACTAATCATTTCCTGGTATTTGAATAGATATGACTCATCCACCAGTTGGCTGAATTGGTTGGAGGTGTGGGGAATTGACCTATAAACAGACAAATAAGTAAATCTGCGCTGCAACCGGAAGAAAATTATCCTATTTCTTAAAAATTAAAGAATTATTACCACAAGCTCTGTTTACTTGGCTAAAATTCATCTAATGTATTTCTTATGCAAGTTAATATTTTGACAGGCTTCAATTAACTTAGACATTTAAAACTATTTCTGTTAAACCTTCAGTCCATATGAATGTGGTAGAAATGATGATAGTAAAGCAATTTTTGTTTGCTCTATATGATAGGGAATAGGCTTCTTTTCTTTTTTTACCTAAAAGTTCCCACTTAATATATTAATATCAAAACTTTTTTACCAGAGTAACTAACACCATTTCTGGTGTTTGGGCCTACAACTGAAAGAGAGAATGAAGATACTCACTTTTCCCTTAAAAGAGAGTTAAAGCAGAATTTCTCATAGCTATAACTCTAAGTTGAATTGTGTAGGAAATTCTTTAAAGACTGTCTATTCAGAAACCCCTTTGCATTAATTCCAGTGTTTACACAATTGGTAAAATGCTTACTTGCCTTTGATGGTGGTTTACAACTAACTGACCTTCATTTACATTGACGTGTGGCAGGGTAGGCTTCATGGGTATGCGACCTGTGCAGCTGCACTGGGCCCAGTGCTCCGAAATGCCCCATGTTTGATTTAACCCTTTATTGCCACCACTTTGAGATTCTTAGTAATTGTTCAAAAAGGGACCCTGTGTTTTCATTTTGCACTGGGTCCCACAAATGGCATGGCTGGTTCTAGCATTATAAGACGTAGAGTAAGTTCTCAAGGTTCTGGATGATCTCCAAAGACACTAGGGTCTCTCACACTTGCGCACATGTGACTATTTTGACAAGACAGTTAGGACTGATAGAACCAGGCTTCTTCAGAACAATGTGCCATCAAGTCACTTCACTGAATGTAGAGTGGTGGGAGTAATCTTTGGTAGAAATGTATAGTTTTCTGTGATACAAGAGAAAGGACTGTTAGAATATGTGCATTAAATGATACTAAACTTTGTCTTATGTTTTGCTAGGAGAGGGTGATGAAGGAAGAGAAGCTGGGTATTAGATATAGCCATTATGCCGCAGGCACATCCGATCCACACAGAAAAACTCCAGCCCACATACACTGAGGGCAATGATGATAGAGTAGCCTGAAAATACTACTACTACTTATATTACATGATACTTATAGATTCTCTCACAATAAAGATCCTAACTGAGGTCTAGCAAATTCAACATTAGACTCAAGAAGCTAAATGCATTGTAAAAGGTCATAGTAAGTTAAGGTAAATACCAAACATGAATCTTGTAAATTTGTGCCATTTTTGGCTGTTGGCTTCACTTGTTAAAAATCTTTGAGCCTCTAAGTAGAAGACAGGCCCCCATAATGGGGGTTTTACTGAAGTAGATAAAGTAATCTTTGAGCTACCAGTGAGGATCTTATCTATAAAGAATCCCAGCCCAGAGCAATGATTTAGGTGGTGGGAAGGAAACCTGGCACCAGAAATGCTGCAGAAAAGAAGGCAAAGAGGAAGACATGGAAAGGAAAATACCGAATATGATTGTTGAAAGAAAACCTTGTGATCAACTTGTCCATCTCTACTTCTGTCCCAGTCCACCTGATGGAAGGCCCTCTCAAGAGCTGCTGGAAAGATGAATTTTCACTTTAGAAACAGTTACAAAGGAGCACTTTATCTCAAAATACCACATTTCATTCCATTGAAGAACTCTAATTGCTTCCAAGTTCTGGCTTAAGTTAAAATGAAATTTGACTTTCTGTAAATTTGAATAAAATGTGGTATCTGCTCTCAACCCTGCAGAGGAATACAACCATACACACATGAGACCAGTACACATGTGAACAAATCATAGCGGAGGAGTCCAGAAAACCTGTTTAGAGAGGCATATTGCTAGAATTGTAGGATAGGGTTTCAGAGGACAAGCTCGTTGGCAAGGACTGTAAATAATGGCAAATCATGAAAGGGGGAACACAGACATTTTCTACTAATCCTAACGACTTATTTTCCTTAATCCACATGACTTTTTTTAATGTGTAAAAATTTTCTTGACCTTCTTTTTAGACTAAATAACAAACTCAAATAATTCCTTAAATATTGTGTGTGGCATCCATTTTTGATTTAACAAATACCAATATCTACCTTTTTACCCTATCTGTGACTATTCTCTAGTTCTTCAGGGTTCCTATTAATGTGAACCACCACATATAAACCCACTCCATCAGATTTGCTGTGTTCGTTGCAGCAAGACTTTGTTCCCTGGGTCAGAGTATTTATTCTCTAGGCCAGCATTAGAGTTAGTGCCAGCAGCATCATTATTTTGTTGGCTTATGCTGAACTGTATTTTGATTAGTGAAGTATAAGGCAGGTATCCTGCACTAGTATATGCTTGGAGATCTACGAGAAGGTTTTCCTGATCTTTTCTCATTTTCTCTCTTGAGTATTGACTAAAAGAATGAGATCTTGACATTTGCAACAACATGGATGGACCTAGAAGGTATTATGCTAACTTAAATAATTCAGACAAAGACAGATACGTAAGATTTCATTTATATGTGGAATTTAAAAAATAAACAAAACCCAGAAACAGACCCATAAATACAGAGAACTAACAGTTGCCAGAGGTGAAGGGGATGGGGAAAGGGGCAAAAGAGTGGGAGGTATCGGCTTCCAGTTATGGAATGAATAAGTTATGGGATTAAAGGGTACAGCATAGAGAATATAATCAATGATGCTGTAATGTTGTAGGGTGACAGGTGGGAGCTACATTTGTCCTGAGCACAGCATAACGGATAGACTTGCCAAATCATTGTTGTACACCTGAAGCTAACATAACAGTGTGTGTTAACTGTACTTCAATTAAGAAAATTTGATAACTGTCTTCATTATTTTTATTTTTTAAAAAGTTTGTTTGAGAGGGGGGAGGGGCAGAGAGAGACGGAGAGAGAGAATCTCAAGCAGGCTCCTTGCTGTCAGCACAGAGCCCAATGCGGGGCTCAATGCCACAAACCCGTGAGTGGGATCATGACCTGAGCTGAAATCAAGAGTCAGATGCTCAACCAACTGAGCCACCCAGGTGCCCCATCAGTATTTTAAAATTGGGAAAACATTCACAAAGCAAGGAAACCAAACAAAAGCCCAAAGCACCTTTACAAAGGCTGAAAAAGAGCCACATGACATTCCAACAGCAGCTTCCTCAGGTTTCAACGGAACTTCTCACCATTAAAGTAGGCTTCTTAAAATCACCCATTTTGGTTTTTACAAAATAAGTTCCCATTATTTCCATGTGTCTTAATGTTAACACAGTGGATTTGCCACTACCTGAGAGCCTCCTAACAGATTCATCTAAAATGTGACTAAGACAGTCTTGTTGTTATGTGTATTGCTGATGAGCCCAGCTGGATCATGGGGATTTTCAGGTACTTTAAAAATAATCCATTCAGACGCTCTTTGATTATTTAAAATTTTGTTGGAATAATTTCTACTCCCCCCCCCCGAAGACTGTAGTTTTCTCAAATAACCTATCTTTTTTTCTCCTTTTGAAACCTTAGAACACTTGCTTAATCCCCCATTTTCTGAGTGTACTCTTTCCTCGTTTTCATCATTGTTCAGATTATCACACTACACTTGCAGTCTCTTTAGTATCTGGTTATGTGCCAATTCTTCACTTGCTAAGTAGAAATCTTAGATTATTTTATCACTTGTTTGGGACCTCCAATATATTTCTATTATAAAGATTATTTTCCTGACTCTAGAAGACTGAACTAAAATTGGATCTGACTAGGAGTGCCTTCTCTCTTGAGCTGCTAGCATTTGATCATTTTCCTTAAGCACTGGGATTCTGACTTTCTATTTCTCTTCCACATCATGGAAAATATATATATTTGTTAGCACCTTTCTTGAGACTTCAGCTCATTCTGGCATACTTTTCCTGAACGACTTCTTCTGAATCATGCCACTTTTTTAGGACTCACTTGTGATTTTGTGTTTTTCTTTCCATCTTACAAAGATTTTGAAAATATGAGATTTTGTCCACTGTAGTGGGCACATTCTATAATTCTATAATTTCTAGCATTAATTGCATATTTAGCATTTTCTGTTTTGCATTCCTAGTATGTAAATTTTTGTGCATTGTTGAAATCAATTTACCAATGCAATTTAATGTATCTAAGCTTTTGATCTGTGAGGTTGACTTATATTTCTTTTGTGTACTGTCCTTGTCTATTTTTGGCACTTTAGTTAGATAAATATCATAAAATAAATTGGATTACTTTCCCTCTATTGTATTCTCTGGAAAAGTTTGTGAAGGTCAGGGATAAACCATTTGGGAAGGTTTCCTAACGTTTCCTATAATAGCATCTAGACTTGGTATCATTGGAGAGTGGAGAACAGGAGGTAGTTTTGACTACCTGTTGCCCACTGAACCATTCAGTGTTACAAATTCTTAAAATGAGTTAGTCACATGCTTATTTATTTTTAACAAATTTCTATTGTATAGACATTTTATAATTTATAGGTATTAAATCGTTCATTGTATTTATAATTTCAAAAATACTATTCTATTATAGTATATGATATATGTAAAAATATATGCACACATTCACATACATGCACACATATATACCCTATAGTACATATATATGTGTATAGGCATAGTACATATATAATCCATAAATGTGTACATCTTGTGTGTGGGGGAGACAAGTTTCTCTCTTTGAGAAGATTTGTTTGAATTTTATCTATTTCATTCATTTTTGGAATATAACAGATATTTCACTTCTACATAAAATGTGATGCTGGACCTCAAAATCAATTTTCAACTTGTTCTAGAAAATTATCATCCATGTCTTTCCTCTACTTATGTGGCTAGAAATGTACTTGTATAATAATGCCACTTGTCTATTCATTTCTTCTCAAAAGCCCACACTGTGCTTCTACTCCACTCCTTTTGGAAATACTCCCTGAGTCTTGACCAGACCTAGCTAGGAGCTCCATCCACTATGCTCTCATTACTTCCTGTCTTTGACTCCATTCCAACAGGTAATGTGTCTACTCATCTTGCTTTATCTAAATGCACATTTCCTTAGCATATTGTAATCTTCTTGGGAACAAATGCAGTGGCTTTTGTTTGTGGCCCCCAAATGCCCTCAATGTGTTCAGTATAGAGTTGGCACTGAAAAACTTAGTTTGAATTTTTAATATTACTCCTGTTAATTTTTCCCATGTGAAGCACAAGAAAAATTAGTAGTTTGAATACATTTTGACAAATCAGGAAAATATTCACTTATTCTTTAAGAAGATTGCACACTCACTAATATGGTATGTCAGAACTATTTGATTTATAATTTATCTTTTTCTAACAAGAATTTCAACAGGTATATCGCACTTGCATATTTCTACTTCCACAGCTTTAGAAGAAGTTTCTCAAACATTATCATCAATTTCCTTCTGTGGTTGTGACAGCATTCCTGCTTTTACGTGTGAATACACAGATCATACTATATCATCTGAAGCATGAAATAAGGGCTTCATTGTTCATTGTTTAGGCTCATCATCTCAAGGAAGAGGCTATGCCCTTCAGAATCCATCAAATTAAAATCTCTTATTCATTGTCTCTCATTAAGTCATGTTCTCTTGCTTATGCAATGTTTATAAATTTGATTTATTTTAACCATATTAACACTTTATTTTTTCTCCTGATGAGTTTTCATTCTGCTAACAAAAGATGTACAATTGGAAAAGTCTTGTCTTTCAGGCTTTTGTTGCAACTGTGGGAATTTGCAAATTCTCCCTGTGGGCTTGCCAGAAATTTAAGTAACAAGGTTAATTTAAATTATTTTAATAAGAGATTTAAGATGCTTAATTAAGTTCACTGATTTCAACAAGAATATATGATTTTGAAAAGAAAAAAAATGACTACACCATGTGGTAGAGGACACCGTCTAAACCATGACAATGTAGATCATTATTTTTTTTCCAATGTCTATTCTGATTTATTTTTTAGTCACTCAATATATTTATTAAATGTGAGTAAATAAGTTTTGAGCATCCTCTTATCTTCCCCAAATATACACCATATTCAAGGCTTATTTCCCAGTTGTGATATCTTGGGATGTAATGACCGAGTCGATCTGTATCCTCATTGTAACTTTCATAAATGTATCAGATTTTGAGCATAGCCCCTCCACATTTGAAAGACAGAAACATTCTAAATTAAAAGAGAGAGAGAGAGAGAGAGAGAGAGAGAGAGAGAGAGAGAGAGAGAGACATATTCGAAGTCACATTTTCTCCTCACTTTGGATTCTCCCAATTTTGGACTCTTATTGGACCTACATCAACTCTGAGGTTACTCAGTTATTTTTAATGATTCCTTTCACTTTTTGCTTCATTTTTTCTTTTCTTCTCTTTGTGCCTTGCTCCATTTCCCTAAATAACACTGTAACACAAGTGAGCATAGGAGTATGTGAAAATAGTAATTTTTTTTTTTTTTGCTTGCTTGCTCTGTGTGATAAAGTAGTTGAGAAAGAACAGCTAAATTCTGTTAGGTTCTCTTTGCCCACAAGTTGTAAGAGAAAGTGGTCAGCCATAGACTCATTCTTGGAATGCTCTTTCAGGTATATGAAAAGTAGTGCCAGGAAATTTCATGTATTCCAGGAGCTCCTGAGATCAAACAGCAATATTTTGTTTTGTTTTGTTTCATGTTTATTTTTGAAACAGAGAGAGAAAGAGAGAGCGAGCGAGCAGAGGGAGGGAGGGACAGACATAATCTGAAGCAGGCTCCAGGCTCGGAGCTGTCAGCACAGAGCCCAATGAGGGGCTCCAATTCACGAGCCGTGAGATCATGACCTGAGTTGAATTCTGACGCTTAACCCACCCAGGTGCCCCCAACCAGTAGTTTTAAAAAAGATATTCTATGGTAATTTACATCAAATGTTTTCTGAAGGCATGAGAGAACCAAGAATAGTGGATATGGAGAGAGCTGAAGGGCATGTTTTATATGTGTTTCTGTGTGAAGTGATAAACATCACAGCTTCTGAACCTGGGTTTCCTGCTTGAGTGAATGGGGAAAGGTCAGATAGTAGTCAGAAAGGTTGGCTACAGACATTTAGTACAAGAGAGTACATACATGCTCACAGAGAGAACCACACTTATACACACATACACACACTATTCACATCTGCTGTTCTGATCCTAGGGAGGAGCATATAAAAAGGGACCCAGCTCTGATTATTAATAAGTCCAAATATAAGCTTGTAAGAAAATATGAGAAAAATATATAAAGCAAGTATTTTTGATCTCTATATGTGCTAGAGTGTCTTTTATTCTTAATCCTCTGCTCCCTACGTCCACTTGTGAAGACAACCATTTACAAATGGTGGCTGCAAATTCCATACTTTCTTTGTTTAGAATTCAAGCGATAGCTTACTTTGCTTCTTTATTGTTAGAACTTGGACAATTGAGTAACTGGCCTTGAGGAACACCTTGAATATCAGCCTCTAAACAGCCTCTAAAGCCTGTACAATGGCCCCAGACCAAGACACCAGGGGAATAGCAGGTCAGAGATGGCAGACTGCGTACAACCATATCACAGAACGCCAACAACCTCCCCAGCCCACTTCTTGGACTCAGTCTTTAGATCAAGGTCTGTGTGATAATTCTGCAACAAAATAAGAAGAAGATGGATTGGAACTCTGCCACCAGAAACTTGAGGCAATGGTCTAGCTGCAATCTCAAAATTGAGGTATGAAAAGAAGACATATTTCTAAACTAAAAAAAAAAAACATGATGCCTTTTTCAAAGACCATGTGAAAGGTCATTGAATGATCTGAGCCATTGTGATCTGTTTTTTCGCATTGTGATGTACACTAAAAATGGGATGAATGGAGAAAAACAATAGGATGTATAATTTTAAAGGAGTATGTGGAGATGAAGAGCTTGGGGAAGGAGAAGATGCAAGTGAGAAACCAGATGTTTGGTAGTAAAGGTTGACTGAGGGTTTGCTGAGAAACCTTTAGCAGTTTGATGGGTAAATGAGCAAGGCTGGGGAGAAGACATGTCCCAACACAGGAAAAACAGACTTTGATTCCTTATGCAGCCAAACAGAAGGAATGGATGACTTCTTTCTATTTCATTGGTGTTCGTTTTGCTTGTTTTTCATGGCTTTAGATCCTCCAGTTATGGGATAGGGACAGAAATACTATCCTGTTATCAAGCCTCAGCTTTTGCTGGCCCACCCTGCCCACTTGAAGGAGACAACCTGGGCCAGCTCCTTATTCTAGGCATGGAGGGCTCTGGTGCCAGGAGAATGACAAAGGAATACAACCTCTCTAATTAGATCAGAGCAGTCGTTGCCTGAATAATCTTACCTCTTTTCTGGAAGCTTCCCCTCCAAGTAAAGATAACTGCTTGTCCTGAAAGTTAAGACCAATTAAAGACACATTGCTTGAGTTACTTACTATAGTTACTTTTTCCCGGTTCCTCATAGGATTCTGAGAGGGTATTTAGGAACTTTCCTGTTGAACCATTGCAATGAACTATTTCTGGCAGCTCATCTGTATAAGGTGAAAGAGGAAAACTGGTGGGTGCTAAAAAACCATTTGATTCAAGGCAGCACTGTTTTTGTTTCTGAATATCCTTGAAGGTTGGAAAGTGAACTAGGCAAGATGATTCCTCTGCATGCAGTTAGTTTCCAGTATTTATCGAGAAGGCCATAGGGAATTTTAGGCCTACACCCTTCTCCACAGACATAAAGGGCTTCTATTCATGTTAAATCAGTGAAGACAGCTCTGCTAGGAATCACCAACAAGAGCACAAAGAGGATCAAAATGACCAGCAGTCACTCACTGCTCATTTCCTTTGCTTCAACAGCCCCATAAGATTTCTCTTAAAGATGCTGGCAAATGCATCTTCAGAGGTAAGTGGTCATCACATCTTGATTTCTGTCTCTCTTGGCACACGGTTTTTCAGATTGCTGTACCTTCTTCTAGTATCAACCAGAATGCATAGTGAGGCTTTACCTTGAACACTTAGAGGCTAAAACCTGGGACCCCCACCAAGAGGGTACATTTTTAGAGACAGTTGTTTAGACCTACCTCCATGTCTTCTAATACATCTCTCTTTTTGTGAGTGTACATTACATGGCCTTTCTTCTCTGAACTATCAAACTCCTGTCTCAGGGTCTCACACAGGGACCTTCTCTAATACACTGTTCATTGGACCCCCTACTCACCCTTCAGGTATGTCTTCCCACAAGCATGTAAGTCCATGACATAAGGACTGTGGATTTCTTCTAGCTCAGGCACTATGCCTGATGTCAGAATCATCCTAGGCAATCAGTAATGGTGGAGACAGCACATCTCGTCTTAGAGAGACCCCGAGAGAGACCTCTAGTCTAGAGTGATTCCCAGAAATACAGGGAGTCAATTTCACTGGGCCCATTACTGTCGATGGGTAGTGGGGTGACAGGTGGGTACATTTCAGTGCTATCTATAAGTTCTAGCCCAGGGCCAACAAACTTCCTCTTAAAAAGGCCAGATACCATATAGCAAATATTTTAGGCTTTGGAGACCTTTTACTCTCTGTTGCCTTTGTAGTATGGAAACAGCTGTAGATAAAACACAAAATGAACAAGTGAGGCTATGTTCTAATGAAGCTATTTACAAAAGCAGACACTGGGGCAGATCTGATCAGTGAGCCACAGTTTGCCAGAGCCTGTTCTAGACAGTAATTTCTTCATTAAATATTTTAAAATCTGACAGAGACTACAGTTTTAACTGTTCCATTCGATCCCTCTTCTCTGCTATAACAGCATCTCCCAGCTATATTATTTGCAAAGAATACAGACATTTTTTTTGTGTGGAAAGAATACAGTGATGACCCTCCATCAACTTTATTTATACTATTTGTTTTAGAGAGTCCCGTAACTTCAAAACAATTTAGCACACATTGCTACAAACCAGCCTTGAGGAGTTTTCATTAAAGCTTGATATCTTTTTTGTTATGTTACTTTTCATAGTAAATCTTGTGCTATTCATTGCTTTCCCATAAAGATCATCTGTTGTTGCTTATTCTAAGGATTAGGTAGTTCATAGGACTGAGAGGAAATAATTTTGACAGATAAGGGAGCAAATAGAGTCATTTAAACCATTCACTTCTTTCCCTATAAATCAGAGCTGGGTGACGACTATTAAAGAACTGTTCCCATCTCCATTAACCAGCACTGTCTCCTACTCAGTCAGCTGTGTACATTGTGGCTGTTTTGAGCCAAGCTCTAACATCACTTACAGGACTGATATATCAGACTAATATGAACACTCACCACTTGCACTCACAACATGCCCATAACACATGCATTATCCGGGGGAATTAATTGTTAGCAATGAATTCAACATTCAGCCTTTAACATTTTTTATTCTGCCAGTGAAGCCAGAGAATGAATCTGTTCTTTCTAGCAAGCTATTATTAATCTCTGGCTTCCACAAATGGCAAAGAGCCACTGAATCCAGCTGACAGGACATATTTATTTAAAGACTAATAAGAAGTATTATCCACATTAGTTAAAATGTATTTGTCATCATGTTTAAATCTTTTCAGACCTATTGCTGGAGTTGGATTGGAGTACACAAGACCAACTAACTTGTTTTAATTGTTATCTAAAGTTGAGGCATTGAGAAAATTTCCAAAATACATTCTGGAAATCATTTTAGCTTCATTTTGGTTAGAACATAATCTTGCAACAGATGTTATTTAACTTTTTTTGCTAAGGAAATAAATTTGAAAAGCCTTCAGTGTTTGGTGGGACCAGATTTGGAGATGTCTCTTTACTCAGCGTTTAAATTAGGATTTTGACTGTAATGGGCTCAAATACATGAGGTAAGGATAGAAATGGGAAACAGGGCTTCACAAAGTAAAATTTGAGAACACGAGGGAGGAGTGATTCTAGAGGCTTATCCTCTACTCTCCAGATTCATTACCCAAGAAAAATGTTTCCCTTGCTGTCCCTTTTTAATCATGCCAAGAATATTGTCAGCATCTCTCAAATTACTATGCAGATTTAAAAGAATCTATTTTATCGTGTAATTTTTGAGTCTCTTAAAAGACTCTTAAAAACTGAGAATAAACTGAGGGTTGATGGGGGTTGGGAGGGAGGAGAAAGTGGGTGATGGGCATTGAGGAGGGCACCTGTTGGGATGAGCACTGAGTGTTGTATGGAAACCAATCTGACAATAAATTTCATATTAAAAAACAAAAGAGAAAAAGGGTATTAAACCAAAGGCACAGTATCTCAAATTTTGTACCTACTGAACATCTACAAAGCCCTCTTAAGAATCCCATTGTATTTTTAGAGGTTTTTTTTTTAATTGGTAGATGCTTTTTAATATTTCTATGTTTCATATGCAAAAATGATCATTGCTTCATGGTAGTGACATCTGATTTACCTCATGCCCAGTCTAGCATCTTCTGAGTTCTAACTTTCCTTTCACAGCATTATGGGAAAGTCTTTGAAGAGTAGAGGCCTCAGGGACAATTTTGAAATTGACTTCACCCTTATGATGTCTGTGAAGCGGAGGCTACGATTGAAATGTACCTGCAATTTGCCACCAGGAGGCATATTTGGCCATTTCTAAGATGCAAACAGCTAAAAAATGCATTCACAAGGACTAAGATCTGAATGAAGTTCAATTATTTCTGCATTTCTGTGCTCCTATTGGATGCAGCAGTTGCAAAGTGCTGCAAAAAAGACTTATCTTTCTCTTAATGGGAATGAAATAACAGCAGAAAGAGCTATGAAATGAGATTTTCCATCTGACATTGTTTTTCAAAGATCCCTCTAATAGTTCGGTATGGCTTTTTAAATATTACTGTACTCCCCTGAGCTTTAACTTCTTTAATTTAATTGAAATTTTATCACTCGTTTAATAAATTCATTACTAATGCCTACAGAGACTGTCTGATATTTATGTGTATACAAACAGAAAATGCAATACTCCACAATAAAAATCCTGGACTATATTAAGAGGAAGGTAAAAGAATGTGCTTAAAAAACATTAGAATATTCAATTAGTATTCAGTTAAAGCTTCAGTGTTGACATTTATTCAAATTCTCACTTTTTGCTCAAGGCAAAAAAACAGCTAAAAAGATTAGTATGTCAGAGAGTAGATCAGCCTTGAATATTATTGGGTGGGTCTGTCTCTTCTACACGTTTCCATGGTTATCGTGCTTTATGTGGCCCCAGCACTCTTGCTCACCCAAACTAACTTTCCTGGAGTTTACCCAAGCACTGCATCTTATCTCATAACTCCAAGAGTGTGGAGGGGCTGATTTCTGACAATAGTCTGCTTTCCTGCTTCTCTCCTATTTGTCTCTAAAACTCAGATTCAAGGTCTCTTCCTATTGGCAGTGATCCTTGCCTGCTGTAGCTGAGTTAGGGGCCCCTTCCTTGTGCATCATTAAGTCCTATGCTTGTCCTTTCCATAGTACCTAATTTACCAATTGAAACACTTTTTCTTGGTATACTCTACACTTAACTGTGACTTCCTTGAGGAGATCTACTGTGTTGTCCATTTCCAGACATCCAATGAGTAGATACACAATAAACATTTATTGTATAGAAGGGCTTATGGAGTTTACCAGAGGGCTGTTCAGTTGTAGAGAGATAAGTGCCCAGAGAAATAAATCTTTTTCAGGGCACCTGGGTGGCCCAGTCAGTTGGTCATCTGACTTCAGCTCAAGTCATGATCTTGCAGTTCATGAGTTGGTCACTGCTTCATTGCAGAGCCAGGTTTGGATCCTCTGTCCCTGTCTCTATCTCTCCCCTCCCCTGCTTGTGCTCTCTCTTTCTCACTCTCTCTCTCTCAAAAATAAACATTAAAGAAAAAAAGAATAAATCTTTGTCTTGACTGTGAAAACCTGTGGGGTGCTTTGGTTCTAGAGAGATGATGAATATTTCTTTTGGGTCTGTATTATGAGATCAAGCTCTGGAAAAGTGTGGGTCCTTCACATAAGACTCAGATCTATCCCAGGGCTTCTCATGTTGGGGTCCTGTGTGACAAAAGATTAACTCAGAACAGCTGTGTTGTTCACAGTCTGTGCAAGGTATAGACCCTGCTCTGCTTCTCAGAGGTAACTTCTAAGCCCTTGAGATAAGCTCCCTGATAAGAGTGTTTTGAAGCCTGGGCCCTGGGCCGTACCCCAGTCTATGTCAACATTGTGATTTATGGTGGAGCCCTTGCGGCCTCGGCCCTTGGAGGAGCTGGACACCAAGGTTAGCCACACAGATGGTCAGCCATGCCAACGTGATGGTACACACCAATGCTGAGGTGAACGTTCCTGGTTGGCAGGGCTCTGTGTTGGTGCTGGGAGAAAGAAGTGTTACACATGTGACCCCACTATGAGAAAGAAACTGGAAGCTCGTGTCTGGGATCTCCTGGAACCTGCCCTAAGCACCTTTTCCTTTTTGGTGTAATAAACTTCATCTCTGAGATAATAGCTTTCCTGAGCTCTGCGAGTTCCTCTAGCAAATCACTGAACCTGAGTGAGGTCTTTTGAACATTCAAATGCAGAATCTGAGCATCAAAAGGACAGTATAGAGAAACTTCTGATCTGTCCTTATCTTAAAACACCTTATTTCCCCTGCAGGAGGAGGCCATGGTTTGCAAACTGCATTGCGTGGCTTCAGTTTAACAGTCCCTTCTGCTGACCTGCTGTGGAATTTTCTGGACCTTTGATGATAACTTATGTGAGCTTGACACTAACCTCTACTTTTAGGTTAAATGTTGATTCTTAGTGTATATTAAATCAGACTAAAATCTGTTGTTTTCTTGGGGACAGATTAGAACTGAACGAATGTATTTCTGAGACTTCATCATGTTCTTCATGGCCTTACAGGTCAAAATATTTTCTGAAATCTACTTTGGTGTAAACAACTTCTTACATAGATCTTAATTAGGGATGCACTTACAATGTATAAAGATGCAGTTTGTCTTGGAGTAAGTACAATGAGAGGGAGAATGTTATAGAGCTACTAATAAGAAAAAAAAGTCTGTTTACTATGGAAGTTAATTTGATTTTAATATGAATGAGCTTATTTTAAGATGCCAAATGTAATTCCTAGGGTAACCACTAGGAAACAATCCAAAAATAAAAACTTAAGGAAACAACAACAACAAGGAAATCAATAGGATAGTGGAAAATACCTACTTAAAACAAAAGAGGGGGGTCACCTGGGTGGCTCAGTTGGTTGAGGGTCTGACTTGGCTCAGGTCGTGATCCCATGGTTCATGAGTTTAAGCCCACATTTCAGGCTCTGTGCTGACAACTCAGAGCCTGGAGCCTGCTTCAGATTCCGTGTCTCCCTCTTTCTCTGCCCCTCCCCTGCTTGTGCTCTCTCTCTCTCTCTCTCAAAAATAAATAAGTAAACATTAAAAAAAAAGAAGGGAGTATTGGAGGAATAAGGAAACAAAAAAAAGGCAAAATATACAATGAGCAACTTCAGACACATAAATACTACCTTAGTAGAAAGGATAGGTGAATGTACTAAACACTGTAATCAAAGACAGAGATTGAAAGAACAGATAAGAAGTATATGGTCCAACTATATGCTGTATACATAAGGTGGGAAGATCAAAGTTCTGGATAAGTTACCAGTGGCAGACAAAATAGTGTTTCTCAAAAGTTCTCTGTATTTCCCTTTACTTCTTAGATTCCTTATAATAAGAGGGTTTAATTGTTGCAGCCAAAGGAATGTGAATGGAAAGGAGTGTGCTATTTCTAGGACCATAATTTTTAAAAGCATATATACATCCTTTGCAGCTCTCACTTCTTCTTCCTTGGTGTCTCCACAAGTTATTTCTGACATGGTGGGAACCTAAATCTCTGGGCCACTGCCTGGTGAGGTCACTCGACTTCATAAGTAAGAAATAAACTTGTTGCACTAAAACAGCTTTATTATTTATTACCAGGACCTATTTTAACCCAACACAGGAACAAATACATCAACAAATGAGGTAACAATTTAATCTACAAAACGTAATGCCTTACATAGTATAGACAGAGTATTATTGTCTTTTTTTTTAATATTTATTTACTTTTGAAAGAAAGAGAGTCAGAGCACTAGTGGAGAAGGGGCAGAGAGGGGGAGACACAGAATCTGAAGCAGGCTTCAGGCTCTGAGCTGTCAGCACAGAGCCTGACATGGGGCTGGAATCCACGGACCTCAAGATCGTGACCTGAGTGGAAGTTGGACGCTTAACTGACTGTCACCCAGGCAATGCCAATATAGAGGTTATTGTAAAATGGGTTTTTGATCTGATCGAGGATGAGTTCCTTTTATTAACATTGTCTTATTTGACTTCTATAATACTTCAGCATAGTAATGAATATTCCTTAAATAGTATTCTTGGAACATGATTGAGGCCATCTTCCTTCAATATCCACAGAGTCTTATGTGGACCGATTATGTCAGTCACCGATTAGAAGACTCTTCATTCATAAAATCGTTGGGAATCCAGTTTTTAGAAGATATATGATTATGTATTATCAACCAACAAGCCCCCAAATATGAAAAAGACAGAAAGAACAAAGGAAAGAGAAAAGAACTTTCTTTCAGTTGTTCATGTAAAAACCTGGGAGTCATCCATTACTCCTTTCTGTCTCTCACACTCCACATCCAATCCCGCATAGTCCTGCCTAGTCAGCCTTCAAATTATATTCAGAATTTAACCACTTCTTCAATTTCCTTTAACATTTATTTATTTTTGAGAGACAGAGAGAGAGACAGAGCACGAGCAGGGGAAGGGTAGAGAGAGAGGGAGACACAGAATCCAAAGCAGGTTCCAGGCTCTGTGCTGTCAACATAGAGTCTGATGTGGGGCTCAAAACCCATGAACCATGAGGTCATGACCTGAGTGGAAGTCAGACACTTAACCAACTGAGACACCCAGGCACTCCTAACCACTTCTTATCATCTCTACTGCTGCCACTCTGGGCTAAGGGACCCTCATTGCTTACCGGGATTAATACAAGCTTTAAAACTGGCCTACTTGTTTTTATACTTGTCTCTCTTCTATCTATTTATGAAAGAACAGCCAGAGCAATCCCCTTAAAAGGTAGTCAGATCATGTCAATCTTCTGCTTACTGTCCTTCAGGCATGTCTTCTCCATCAGAGTCAATGCCAAAGCCCTATCAAAGACTACAAGGCCATACATGATATTTCTGGCCCTTAATCCCCAATACTTCCACCCTTGACCACTCCACTTCCTTGAAGTTCTAGGAGTAGTTCAGGCAGGCTTTTGCCTTAGTGTTTTTGTATTTGTTCTTTCATCTCCTTAGAATGATTGTCTTCGGGTATCCACATGGCTTACTCTCTCACTTTACTGCAGTGTTGCCTTTTCATTAGACTGTCTTGACCCATCAGGTCATCCTATTATTCCAAATGCAACCCTTCCCATCCCTCTTTTCTACATTATTTTTCTCCTTCCTTTTCACTACCTGATGTACTCCACACTTCATTGATGTGTCTTCTTTATTCTCAGTTTCTCCCACACAAAGTATGCGTCATGGGGCAAGGATTTTTGTCTATGTGCCAAGGGTGGTGCTTGGCACTTAACAGTGTTCAATAAATATACTTCTAAAATGGTGCTGGGAGAACTGAACAGCAACATGCAGAAGAATGAAATTAGACCACTTTCTTACACCATACACAAAAATAAACTCAAGATGGATGAAGGACCTGAATGGGAGACAGGAAACCATCAAAACCCTAGAGGGGAAAGCAGGAAAAAACTCCTCTGACCTCAGCCGCAGCAATTTCTTACTTGACACATCTCCAAAGGCAAGGGAATTAAAAGCAAAAATGAACTATTGGGACCTCATTAACATAAAAAGCCTTTGCACTGCAAAGGAAACAATCAACAAAACTAAAAGGCAACCTATGGAATGGGAAAAGATACTTGCAAATGACCTATCAGACAAAGGACTAGTATCCAAAATCCGTGAAGAACTCACCAAACTCCACACCCGAAAAACAAATAATCCAGTGAAGAATTGGGCCGAAGATGTGAATAGACACTTCTCTAAATAAGACATCCCGATGACTAACAGGCACATGAAAAGATGCTCAACGTCACTCCTCATCAGGGAAATACAAATCAAAACCACACGAGATATCACCTCATGCCAGTCAGAGTGGCTTAAATGAACAAATCAGGAGACCATAGATGCTGGAGTGGATGTGGAGAAACGGGAACCCTCTTGCACTGTTGGTGGGAATGCAAACTGGTGCAGCCACTCTGGAAAACAGTGTGGAGGTTCCTCAAAAAATTAAAAATAGATCTATCCTATGACCCAGCAATAGCATTGCTAGGAATTTACCCAAGGGATACAGGAGTACTGATGCATAGGGGCACTTGTATTCCAATGTTTTATAGCAGCATTTTCAACAACAGCCAAATTATGGAAAGAGCTTAAATGTCCATCAATTGATGAATGGATCAAGAAATTGTGGTTTATATACACAATGGAACACCATGTGGCAATGAGAAAGAATGAAATATGGTCTTTTGTTGCAACATGGATGGAACTGGAGAGTGTTATGCTAAGTGAAATAAGTCATACAGAGAAAGACAGATACCATATGTTTTCACTCTTATGTAGATCCTGAGAAACTTAACAGAAGACCACGGGGGAGGGGAAGAAAAAAAAGAGAGGGAGGCAAACCATAAGAGACTCTTAAAAGCTGAGACAAAACTGAGGGCTGATGGGGGGTGGGAGGCAGGGGAAAGTGGGTGATGGGTATTGAGGAGGGTACCTGTTGGGATGAGCACTGGGTGTTGTATGGAAACCAATCTGACAGTAAATTTCATATTAAAATAAAAAATATATATATATACTTTTAGAAGTACTTCTGAGTAGTAGATGCAGAGTTGGACATTTTATACATTTCACTTAATCTTCATAATACTCCTATTATGCAGATACTTCTGTCTCCTTTTTAAAAGATGAAGACATTGAAACTGAGAGAGGTTAAAATATGTGAATCTAGGTTTTCCTGACTTCAAAGCCATTGTTCTTTATTATATCTCAGCTACTTTTTCTCAGGAAAATAAGTGTTATGTGACAGGTCCTTAGGTCTTTATTTCCTTTTTATCTGGGACTCTATTCAGTCTTCCTTTCGCTCTCTGACTTTTCATGTTAACACTGCAAAGACGACCCATTGTGAAGCCTGGCTTAGCCACACTGTCACCATCACCTCTAAAATCTCAGTAGTTGGAGTAGAGCTGTCAGACTTTTGTGAACATGGCAAGCCTCTCAGTGAAATAAAAGGCCAATGACATGGTGTACCTTGTAAAAGCTATCATAGTGGAAAAGAACATGCAGCGATGTTCACATCATGAAGAGAAATGTCACCAGATGCATATAATTTTGAAATTCTTACCTATATTTTTTATATATGCTACCTGGGTTAACGGTTCTGAGACAATAAAAGAAAGACACAATCATTTTGTTCAGCTCAACTGCTCAAAATGAGAAAAAAAAAACGTTCTCTATAAAAGTGAATATCAGGTGAGCAATCTCAAATATCTCCTATTGATCTAATCAAAAGAGACCATTCAAAATGAATATGGTCCAGGTTTATGTAATATTTGGAATAAGTCAACTGCTTGGTACTTTTGAGGTAAAAGTTTTATGGCAGCTGAATACTAATGGCAGAAAAGTCAAGGGCAGAAAAGAAATTTGGAATCAAAAGTGAAACCAAGTGGAATGGCTAGAAGTTGAGTCATGAAGAATGAAGGAAAATCAGAATAGAGAGAACAAAACAGTGTAGTGATGAAACAGGAAGTTTTGCTTACAATGCCAGTCCAAGATTTATGTGAATGAGGATATTTGAGAATTCATAGTGGAAAGATCAATAAGGTGAAAGCGGCTTTTCATCCTTAGCTTGTTGAATTCAGATTTTTAAATTTCTTACAATGAACAATAATACATGCCATAAAAAGAGTATTTGTTGAAGAAAGTTATCAAAACATGTATTTATGTTTTGGTGTGTGTGTTTGTGTGTGTGTAAAGGACACACATATATTCCCAAACAGCTTATTTCTGTAATTCCATATGTCAGAGAAAATTTGCTTGGAGTTTTTTTCTAAAGATGCTAGGGTAACACAGAACACTGAATGTTTTTACAGATAAAAGAAGATAAAGCCTCACATGTCATGACTTGCACTCTGCAAGTTCATTTCTTACTCATGTAACAGACCAAAGCAGGTGCTGATAGCCAGACTGTTCTCCTTCATGGCAGAAATTTAAAGGTCTACATGACCCTGGGATCATCTCCATTCTAGGCTACTGGGAAAGAAACAAACATACCAGGAAGATGACGCCTGAAGAGCTTTTCAGGGGCCAGGCCCTGAAGGGCATATTTCTCTTTTGCTCATATTCCATTAGCTAGATCTCCATTGCATGGCTAGACTCACCTGCCCAGCTATGTACGCAGGTAGGAGAGGAACACAGCTTTGAGAAGAGGCAGGACGTCTTACCCAACATGCATGCTGACCTTCTACGTGCATAAGCAAAGCATTATTTTAGACACTGACACATATACATTTGCATATTGTGTTTTTTGAGGATCCCAAAACAGAATATTAATTGTATGACTTTTGATAATAATAAACTGCTCCAGGGGCGCCAGTCGGTTGAGCATCTGACTTTGGCTCAGGTCATGATCTCGCGGTTTGTGAGTTCGAGTCCCATGTCGGGCTCTGTGCTGACAGCTCAGAGCCTGGAGCCTGCTTCAGATTCTGTGTCTCTCCATCTCTCAGCCCCTCCCCTGTTCACGCTCTGTGTCTGTCTCTCAATAACAAATAAACATTAATTTTTTTTAATAATAAACTTCTCCATTTGGGTTTATGTCATATGTCTTATTAGCATGTACTTTTTGGTTTATATCAAATGGCAGAAAACATAGAATTTTAGAGTTTCATAATAGTTTGAATTTCAAAAGCTATTCGCTATAGATTATTTGGGGTGTTAATGGAGCCATGTAATTGAAATGCTGAAAATGTAAATTAATTGGCTTGTAAATGAGACAGGTATAACAAGTAAATGAGGTCCTGGGGGTCTGTTTTCATTCAGCTACTGAGTTGCACGAGAAAGTGAGAATGTTTACAGAGGTTAATGGAATAATTATACAGGATTTATCAATTCTATTAAAATTACATTTAAAATATAAGGCTGTATTGTACACCTTAAATTATGGGCTTTCTCAGAATTCAAATGTTCAGCATTCAAGAGCCATTTTGCATAGTCATGGGAAGGTAGACGTCTTTTTAAAATTAGGAATTTATATACAACTTTCTCTTTCTATTCAGTTTCTAGTCTTTTATGCAAGAGTCATCTATCTTCAAGGTAAGTTCCTTTAAGTCGAGAGGAGAGAGATGCCAAGTGCAGAATACAAAGAATGCCATGGCCATAATCTTTTTCCAGTACCATCACTTAGAAAACTGTATCTCCAGATAGAGACTATTTCTAATATTAACATGTATAAGCTCCTATTTCTCTCTCTTCCTTCTTCTTTTCTTTTTTTTCCAATTTTATCATCTCCAGATTGCTTCTTCCAGTGAGTTCTTAATTTACTGGCTGAAATGATGGGAGTGGAAGCCAAGAGCATGCTTTCACCTAAGTAAGAATCTTGGCCTCCAAGAATTAGTGATGCCTCCACAAAGCTGCTAAAACCACCACCTTCATTCCTCCATTTCTGGGGTGAATTCCCCCATACACCCAAGAGGAGTTAAGCTTAAACCACTTTACAAGCATATCAGATTAATCTTCCCAGTATCCCTCCAGTTAGTTTTATGCCTCGGAGTTCATCTTTCCTAGATAGCATTCAACTCTAGTCACCTAAACTACTGTTGTCCGTGTTTTTTTTTTCAAGTGCCTTTTTGAACTTCAATGGATCAATAATTTTTGATTTAAGAAACACTATTCAAATTCATTAATATTCTAGATTTCCTTAAATAAAAATAAAATGTCATCTAAAAACTGAAAGTATGAGAATAAATATAATTGTTATCTGAATGTTTATAATCTAAAATAAAAACAATTGTTTTTAATTTTTTTATAATTTTTTTTAATGTTTATTTATTTTTGACAGAGAGAGAGACAGAGCATGAGTTGGGGAGGTGCAGAGAGAGGGAGACACAGAATCTGAGGCAGGCTCCAGGCTCTGAGCTGTCAGCACAGAGCCCGATGCAAGGCTCGAACCCATAGATGGGGAGATCATGACCTGAGCCGAAGTCACATGCTCAACCAACTGAGCCACCCAGGCACCCCCGATTGTTTTGTTTTGTTTTGTTTTGTTTAACAAAAGACATTTAACAGTTTTTCACCTGGGCACTGACATTTTGGATAGATAATTCTTTGGTTTTGGAAGCTGTTCTTATATTGTAGGATATTTAGCAGGATTCCCGGCCTCTCCCTAGGAGATGCCACCCAGCTGGGACAATCTCAATTGTCTCCAAATCCTGTGAAATGTAATGCTGGGGGAAGGCAAGTTGCTTCAGTTGAAGACCACTGGGCATTATGGTTAACTTTATTTTAATTGCAAATATGGCAAATATTCACACATATGCGCTTAACTGTTGATGAAATACCACACTCCTCCTCCTGGCAACAATTCACCATCCAGAGCCAGAAATGTTTACATGTTTATACAGCTGTTAATCAATATGGGACTTTAGGCAAGTCTATAGTGAATGAGAGTCTGGGCTAATTCATTGGTTTTAGCCTTCATAATGCAGGAGAAACGATAAGGTTTTTAGCGTGGCTTAGCCTTTTTAAATGCTGAAGTGTCAACAAATTATGATAGTACAAATTGAGTCAGTGAATTTCTTAGTGTTTCGCTATTAGAATGGGTGGGCTGGGAACAAACAACTAAATTCTAAATTTAAGAGTCATATACCTTAGTTATATCTGAATGCTGGAATATTTAAGATTATTCTTTAGATATTTCAATTTTGTTTTTATTCAGTATTAAAAAATGAACATTTATCTGATGAATTTCAGTCACGCAAAAATTCTTGACAATAAATTTGGGCTAAAAAAAGCATTACACAGTCTGTATAGATCTCAGGTTTAGGTTTGTGAGGTTTTTGAGAAATACCTAAATTCCGAAACTCCTACAGCCTGGGTCCCAGCTAGCCTGGAGGCTACTTCACTACTTGGAAGCTTCTACAATTTTGAATTAAAACATCTTAGCCACTTAAGGCTATTCATAATAATGACTCCAGTTAGGTAACCAGAAGCTAATTCTCCTACAGGCATTCACACTGGGACATTCACCAGCAATTGAGAAGAACTTAACTGGAAGGTGGAAAAGAGATGAATAATATCTGTATTTCTAATTGTGAGCAACTTTGGCTTCTACCCTTCCTTAACTAGTCAGCCCACAGTTCTCTAGTGGGGATATTTCATACACGTGGGTTAAAGTTTCAAGTTATAGTTGCCATGTTATGTAAGTTAACTTGGTATTTTAAATATCCACAATTAGGCAGCTTATTGTTCTAATAGGACTCTGGTTCAACTGCATATGTGCTTTCAGGTCCCCTAAGTGTCTCCTGAGCCCAAATGTCTCCTAAGTGAAGATGTGAAGAAATACACCTTGTTTATCTCTTTGCATATAGTCTACAGATTTTACCACAGAACCCGTATGGAGGGATTCTTATGCCACACTTTCTAGTCTGCATATATGAACAGAGTGCAGAGAATGGGGAAACATTTTTATAACTACCTTTGTCAGGCTTACACTACAGTACTAAAGCAAATTACCATGAAAGTACAAAATTTGTACATGAATTAAAACACACATTTCCTGGAAATAAATGCTTTGTAACACATCTCAGATACTACCTCTGCTACAAAGTACTTCCTGACTCCAAAATGGGTACGTTTCCTTTCTCAGCCTAACAACCCTCATGACCATTGTGCTTTTATGCTTACACATTTAAAAAATATATTCTGTCTTATAGAAATTCATGTGCTTCTGCTAGGAATTTACCCAAGGGATACAAGAGTACTGATGCATAGGGGCACTTGTACCCCAATGTTTATAGCAGCACTCTCAACAATAGCCAAATTATGGAAAGAGCCTAAATGTCCATCAACTGATGAATGGATAAAGAAATTGTGGTTTAGGGGCGCCTGGGTGGCGCAGTCGGTTAAGCGTCCGACTTCAGCCAGGTCACGATCTCGCGGTCCGTGAGTTCGAGCCCCGCGTCAGGCTCTGGGCGGATGGCTCAGAGCCTGGAGCCTGTTTCCGATTCTGTGTCTCCCTCTCTCTCTGCCCCTCCCCCGTTCATGCTCTGTCTCTCTCTGTCCCAAAAAAAAAAAAAAAAAAAAAAAACAAAACGTTAAGAAATTGTGGTTTATATACACAATGGAGTACTACGTGGCAATGAGAAAGAATGAAATATGGCCCTTTGTAGCAACATGGATGGAACTGGAGAGTGTGATGCTACGTGAAATAAGCCATACAGAGAAAGACAGATACCATATGGTTTCACTCTTATGTGGATCCTGAGATACTTAACAGAAACCCATGGGGGAGGGGAAGGAAAAAAAAAAGAGGTTAGAGTGGAAGAGAACCAAAGCATAAGAGACTGTTAAAAACTGAGAACAAACTGAGGGTTGATGGGGGTTGGGAGGGAGGGGAGGGTGGGTGATGGGTATTGAGGAGAGCACCTTTTGGGATGAGCACTGGGTGTGGTATGGAAACCAATTTGACAATAAACTTCATATATTGAAAAAAAAAGAAATTCATGTGCTTATCTTATATTGACCTCTTAATCTGTAAGCTCTTTCAGGAGATATTTCAGAGTCTCATTTTAGAATTACGTTGCCTCACATAGTCATATTGATCATTCTAGTTACTATAGCCAGATTTTTTTTAAATCACCCAAAATATTTATTATACTCAGCAATCTGTAGTTTGGGCAGGACTCAATGGGGATAGCTCATTCTTGTTCTTCTGGGTGTCAGCTGGAGTGGCTCGGATATCATCCAAAGACTTGCTCACTCACTTATTTGATGGGTGCTAATGGCTGTTAGCCAAGACCTTCGCTGAAACCGTTGACCAGAATATCATCCATTGGTCTCTGTGTCTCCTAATATGGTGGGTGGGTTCCCAGAGTGACAAATGGACGTGATGGGATATAAACAATTATAGGCATCCTCTGATGCAAAGCAAAGTGCATTCATTCGGGCCAAAAGGGTCAAGTGGCATAAAAAGCTCACTTTATGCATCTCTGTATTACATGGGCTATTCTTTGAGAGGTCCCTACCACTTAGGAAATAAGTCCAGGGCCAAGGAATTTGTCACTGCAGTGAAAACTTCCCAGATCTCTTTCCCCAACACCACCCTCCTCTCTACTCTGCCATCAGCACCCATTCATCTCTTCAGGAACTTTTCTATATAGCTCAGTTTTAACTCCTATCATTTTGTTTGGAAAGTATTTACTTGTTTGCTTCCCCTTCATCTTTATTAGGAGCATGACATATTACTTAAAATATCGGAGATCAAGGCTTTGTTATACTAATGGAGGAAATAAATCTTGGATCTTGTGTCAGTGAATGTGTGTTTATCGCAAGTGCAGAAAGCAGCATAAATTTACTGTGGCCTTCTCCAGGTGGAAACAAAATGCTTTAGGAGCTGACCTTGGGTGGAAGAGAAAACCCGGGACTTGAATGAATGAATGAATGAATGAGTAGAAAATGACCCTAATCACTAACTTGGCTACAATATCTAAATAAATTCGGATAAAATTTCTCACTACCCTTGAAAGGCTTAACAGTACTTGCCTGGAAAGTCCTCAAAACTCTAGTTAATACTTCTTTTTTTTAATGTTTATTTTTTTAATGTTTATTTTTGAGAGAGAGAGACAGAGTACGAGCGGGGTAAGGGCAGAACGAGAGAGGGAGACACAGAATCTGAAGCAGGCTCCAGGCCTTCAGCTGTCAGCACAGAGCCTGACGTGGGGCTTGAACTCAAGAACCGTGAGATCATGAGCTGAGCTGAAACCAAGAGTCAGATGCTTAACCAACTGAGCCACCCAGGCACCCCTCTAGTTAATACTTCTAATAAGACAGTTGAGACACAGTTGACATATTTTTGCTCTATCTACCACTAGACAATGAGCTCTTTGAGAGCAGTATCCAATTACTTGGTTGTGATAGTTTCTTTATATATGATGACTGAGAAGATGGATTAATCAAGATAGATTTTTGATTAAATATAAACATTTTTTTTATGTTATTGGTAAACATAACTTTCAGTAAACAAAGTGTGCCTGACTTTGATTATGAATGTGGCGAAAGTCATCTTTTATTGTCTACTATAGTCACCTTTCCCCCATTGTTATAACCATTCAAATCTCTATCAAGGCAGAATATTAGCTATTATAAAGTTTATCATTTTATGTTAAGGTATAATGATAAGAAGTTTTCTGAACTATAAGAAAAAAGTCAAAAGAAGAAAGAGAGAGAAAGAGGATATAATGAGATCATAAGTATCCAGGAAATACTGTCTGTCTGTTATGATTTATGTAATGAAATTAAAAAGTTGAAAGCCAATTTTAAAGCATTTCAAAGTAATATCAGAGAAATTAATTTGAAGGATACATTTAATGTTTTGAATCAGAATCTGTCAAGCCTGTCATGAATTTTAACTGAGTAAAAAAAGTATTCTGATGCATATTGTATGGATGTTGGAGTTTCAAATACCACAAAACTACCCAAGAGATGATGATACAATAGAACTCAATTACCTGGGAGTAATAAAGTACTTCAGTTGAAATCATGATGAATGTCAAAGGAAATATTTTGATGTATTTAAATAATGAACTCTACTGTTTGTAAAAGCTAGCTGTGCCAGATACCCTATAGAATAAGATCTTTGATTTTAACTCTAATTTTTCTTAACCTTTTATTACTGTGTGTACACACATACACATATCATAAGTATACATAAGTATAAGGCTCACTAAACATTCACAAACTTAACACCCCTGTATAACCAATAACTATATCAAAAAACAAAACATTGTCAACATACCAAAAGCCCTCGTTATGCCCTCTTCCTATCTCTACCTGCCTCCCCAAGTAATTACTATTCTGAGTGCTGACAACATTGATTATTTGGAACAAAAAAGATACTATGTTTTTTTGTGTGTGTGGCTGGCTTCTTGTGTTCAACACTGTTGACCTTAAAAGTAGAATGACCAGTTATTTTACCAGCAAAATGGATTATTCAGGAATAGAATAGGGATCGAAATTTGAGACATACAAGCTACAGCAAACTGTAGGCAAGTCCAGAGATCAAAGGAGAGGAATGTTACTTTATAGAGAAAAGAAGGAAGTTGGAAGGGGCTGCTTTGAATGCAAGTCCATCAGAGGAGAGTGAGAGTTCAGGGTGGTGATGGTTTCTCATTGGCTGAATTGTGATATTTTTCTTATTGGCTGAGCTTGTTGCTGGGCAAGGAGAAATTCTTCCTGCCTCCTGTTGGAGTAGTAAAGTAGGCTTCTTCTGTTGGGAATGCAAAGTATGCCTTTTGGTGTTGGGGTCTGCAACTGAACAATGAATGATAGGGCATGAGAGCTCCTCCTCCCGGCCCCCTAACTCCATTTTAAATGAGGTTTCAAACCATGTTTGTGGGAATAACTCATATTGTTGCCAATAGTTGTATATTGTTAATTTTTATTGCTGCAGGGTATTATATTAGACAAATATTCTACAATGTATTTATCTATTCTAGTCTTAATGACAATTTGGGTAACTTCAGTTTGGTGCTATTATAAATAAGACTGCTGTGAAAATTCAAATTCATGTCTTTTAGTGAATATATTTTAACACCAACTACTCTTAGCATGTGCTGTGTAAATTATCATGTAAAATTACACAATTAATGTAAACTATATCTATTTTTCAGGTGTCAGTATAAAATACATTTCTTTAAGCTATCTATTAAAGCAAGATACTTATAATTAAATATAATTTAATTATGTTTAATTCTTTCTTTAAAGAGAGTCTAGTACATTCCAAATATAAAACTAGATACCTTATCTAGTTATTACTGATAAATACTCTGTAAAATGAATATTACTATACAATTTTGGTAGATAATTTTATTAAAAATTTATCACTATTAAGTTGCAAAAATAAATTATGTTCTAACATAAACTTTGTTTGCAAAATGAAGGAGGGGAAAATGGGAAGAAGAAAAGAGAAGGGAAAGATACTACAAAGAGATGTTTCCAAATGAAATTTAGAACTTCTGTTTGACGAAAACCCGTCTGTATTAGATTTTCTGAGGGACAGACCTGGAGACAAAGATTCAATCAAGCAAGTTGCCACTGCAGACAACTAGAAGTCTAGAACCACTGCAGGTTATAGAGCTCAGAGACATCTCCTTTTGGGACCATGGGAGCTGGGGTATTTTTAAATTAATTCTTGGAGTTAATGGTACAGGACTGATCCTAGAAGTGTTATTTTTCTGTCACTATCTGACTGCTGTGAACATGGGCAGAGAAGGTTCCAGATAAAACTTTAGGCAAAGACATAATGCTTACAGTTGGAAATCACTTAGTGTGCACTTAAATGACAAGACTCCAAGGAACATGGATGGAGCACCAAGGTCATCTGTAATTCTTTACTTGCCCTTGACACATCCCCCTATGTCCCATGTTAAATTCACTGGAGATCTCAATATTATCAATGTTTTTCATGGTGGCCAGTCACAGTTTCATTGAAAAAATATAATAAAAGGAGAAGTGAGACAAATACATTCCCTCCCCCTCACCAACTACGATTTTCTATATTGCCTTCACTCTCAGCCAGCCTCTTCACTGGTCTTGCCCCATAAGTAAACATAGTCCTTCATCCCATAGGGATCTGTGTCCCTGGATAACATGACCTTGTGAGGCATCCTTGTTGTAATTATCCATTAATGAATATCACTCATCATAAAAGCACCTGAAGACTGCCCAGGGAATATCTTGAATTCTAGTCATAATTCTCCTGCCTCCATCCTGTAGCAGCAATCCCATCTCCTCATGATATTTAGATTCTATTATTCCTGCTAACATAGTAACATTTTGCTCATTATGCTTTCTAGTCTTCAGTTAGAAGAAACCCCAATGATCAGGTAGCAGTTGGGCATTTAGGTTTTCTGTAACTTTTACTGTGTTACCTATTAGAAGAGTCCTCCCAGGGAACCAGGACCTCTGGTCCAGCAGAGCTTAAAGTAATAGGCATAGGAAGTACAAAGTCCTAATGCGAGCACAGGACATGCTCCTGTGTGGTGAGGAGAACCAGTTTCTATCTTCTGTTGCTCAGATGTATTTATTCTATGAGAGCTATAACACCATATAATGGCATTGGTTCAACTACATCCCACACCTTGAAGGGCAGCACTCAACTCAATCATGAATGGCATCATCCCCAACCTGGTATCTCAGCTCTGCATTTAAAGAGGCCATGCTAACATTTCTATTAGGCTTAGAGCTTCTAAGTGATGAGGTATATCCAGGACTAGAGAATTACATACTCACATGTTCATTGTTCATTTCATTTTCTGAAAATGGGTTCTTTAGATCCAAGGTGATATTACATGAGATGCACTGCCCATTCAGTCTGTGAACCCCAACCAAGACAGGTTTAATGTTCCCCTCAGTTTGACTAATCCTTTAACAGGATTCTTCCTGACTATGGGCCATGACCTCACTTTTCTTAATTACTTTAGAAAACTCCTAATTATTAATTCCTTAATATGATATTGATACGGAGAGCCAGCTAGACAGTCTATTTAATGGTTAAAAGACCTAGACTCCTTCCAATGATATTTGGGTAAAATTAGTAGAGTTAATGCTATTTTGGGGCAAGACCATTAGTGTATACTGATGTCTATTCCAGCTGAATGTAAAATGCTTCTAATCCTCTTTCCTGATTAGTATTGGAGGTAAAAAGCACATTTGCCAGATCGATAACTGTATATCAAATGCTCAAGGCTGTATTGATCTGTTCTAGTAAAGTTCCACATCTGGCACCACAGCTGTGATTGGAAATAACACCTGGTTAAGTGTGTGCTACTTGCTATCATTCGCCGTGCTCTTTTTTTTTTTTTTTTTAAGGGAGACAACACGTAGACCCATCAATTCTATTTAGAATTAAAATAAAAACTGCCACCATTACATCCTTTAGGCTTTTGCCATTGCCATTTTCTTCTACCTGGGATATAGCATTGCCATTACTTTACTAACCTGCTGGGAAGGCTTTCATTTGAACTTTCCTACTATTATTGCCCTCCTTTACAGGTCAGGTTGCAAATATAGGAACTCTGTGAACCAAGTAAATGCATCCTGATTATGCATTCACGGACTGAGAAATGTCAGAGGTGAGGGCTCTGTGGAATCACTGGATCCACAATGATATGACTAAAGGCCAGTATTCCATCTATCATCCGACCTCCACATGCTTGCATCCTAACTAGGGGTCTGTGATGGCATTTTGGACTCCCTAGCATATTGTTAGCCCAGAGTTTATAACACGTTTCAAATTATAAAAGTGGGCCCTTTAGGTCCCTTTGAGGAAAGATTATGAAATTTGGTATTAGGTACACTTGTTTTGTTTTATAGAGTATTCCTTGAGAGGATGCAGCCTCTTCTGGAACAGGCTCCCTGGAAATTGGTTTTATGGTTATGATGTTGCATTGTGGTAGCTGACATCAGCCTTTTGATCACATGTTTTTAAGGTTTTTGTGTTGTATGTGTGTGTTGTTGTTTTTATTGTACAAGGCAGGCAGTATCATGGTCCAGGAGCCTGCGGGATCTGAATGCTACCCATAATACATGAGCTTGGAAGAAGCTGCTTCCCCAGTTAGGCCTCAGGTGATACCAAAGCCCGGGCTGACATTTTGATAGCAGCTGTGTGAGAGACCAAATGTGATCCAACTAAGCTATGTCTAGGCTGACTCACAGAAGCTATGTTATTATATGTTATTTTAAGCCACTAAGTTTGTAGGAATTTGTTATGCAGCAATAGCTACCTGATATGCCAGTTCCAGTACTCCTCCAGCTGGGGCCTGCTGAGCTGTAATCACAATTACTGGTGTAGAAACAATGAGGGAAATTAGGAGCGGCTCTGGCTGTACAAGATCTGCCTCAGCTGAAGTCTTTGCATGGTCTCCAGAGGAAGGGACGCTGTTATTGTCTGGTAAGAAGAGTGTGCCATTTCTGCTAGCCCAGGGGGTTCTAAGAAATACCAGCGGTCAGAGTTCTCAAACATTTTACCTAGATATCTCATTTAGGGTCTTCAAGTCCCCTCCTTCCCTTATCATGGCTCTGACTTGAATATAGAAGACTTGCCAGGATGTGAATTTCACTTTCTTTATACCTTTGTTTTGGGGCCTGATATTGAGCTCGGTGTGCTCACTAGATACAGCGTGGGTGAGTCTTTAATGCTGCTAAAGCTTGTGGCTTGCCTCTTCATACCAGATGACATGACCTTCAGGGTACTTTTTTTAATTACTTAATGATCAAAAAATTCGACCACTCCTGCAATAATTATTGTCTCCTATCTCAAGAGATACTACACAAGCCAGTGCCTTTTATTTCATTTGTATCCCAATTCACCACAGCTAAATGGCTTGGTTATTATAATGCTATAGCATCTCTGGAATTTTCATTACCATACTTACTACTAGTAATGGGGTCCTAGAAACATCTACTCACTGAGTGACAAAATTTCAAAATTTTATCTTGAAGATCTGCTTCCTAAAACCACTTCTAGTACGAAGTGACTTAATCTGGGTTCCCCCAGAAACTGACACTGAGAGAATGATGCACGTGTCAGTAGTTTGTTTGTGAGATATTTCAGAAAATACAAGCAATTAAGTGGACATTGAGATAGAGAAGGGGATAAATTAATGAAGGATGCATTACCAAACAAGTTACCATCATAGGCAACTGGAGCCTAAACTACATGAGGAAATCTCAAAGTCATGGTCCCTAATGGGTGAGAGAGTTGGGGTATTTATGTACCACCTGAGATCAATTTTTGGTAGATATTGTTTTGATGAGCCATGACTTCTCTGTGACACCAAGTCTGCAGTACGGCAATTTAAGCTTCCACAGAGATTCGCCTTGAGGCAAAGAGATTCAGATACCGGTTATTGAAAGTGTGTAGAAATCTACCGAAATGACAAGGTGGAGAGGATACAGACTGAGCACCAGCAGCATCTGCCACACTATACTATTGCCTTTCTCCACAAATAATATTATATTAAGGAAATCTTTCAGGGAAAATTAAAAACTATACCCTCAACAGTACACTGGAATACATGGAATTATTTCTGGAAGTTTCCTAGTATCAGCGTAGTGGAAAGCTGTAGGTTAATAACCAAATTCTTACCAAAGTTTTTTTTTTCTTTTTCTTTAACTGAGAGCACTTTAAAAACATTTTCTTTATGACCAGATAAGAATAATTTCTTATTATACTCTTTAAAGTTAAAATTGTTTTATTTACTTTTAAGTATTTTGGGATTTTATTATTTACCTTGCAACTTCTAACAGGATACTGAACATTCATACGAAACATGAAAATTAAGGTCACTTTTTGGATATGTGACAGCTAATAAACAAAGCTCACAGTATCCTGCTAAGTGACAAAAAGTAGATCTACTCCTGGCTTTCACAATAATTTGTGTACTGTTAATTTACTCTTGCATATAGCTATCTCATGCTTTAAGTAAATAGTCCATTCCTAACATTCAAAGATTTTATACTAAATATAGCTAAAACATATTAAAATGCTTATATAAAAGTAAAACCTATTATATTTGTATGTTAAATGCTTTCTAAAATCACATCATAATCCCCAATTAAAGTACAAATTTATATACGAATGCAATAAGTCAAAGTTTATAATGTAATTTCTAGGATAACAATAAAAAAAAACATACAGAAAATGAGTAACTGGCAAGCACAGAATGGAAAAATAGGGTAATGAAATTTAATCAACATTAGAGAAGAAAAGAAAGAAAAAGAAACATAGTTCAGGCGGATTATAAAATGGTAGATTTAAATGCACTACAATGGTAGTTTTACCAAATTCAAATGAGCTAATCAATTCAAGATAAAAGGGATTTAAATTTCAACAAAATCTAACTACATTGTGCATGTAAAAGATACACTTAGAAAGATACCAAAGTTACATAACACAATAAGTTAATATGTGCCACTAAACAAAAGAAAGCTGGTTTAGCTCCGTTAATATATTTATATCAGTTTAAGTAGATTTTATTCAAAAGATATTAGTATTAATAAGAGAGATATTTTATAATAATAAATGGTTAAATTCACTAGGGAATTGTAATTCTAAATTTGTACAGACCTAATAACACATTATCAAATAAAGAAAAAAAGGACAGAATCCCAAGAAGAAATTGACAATAATTGGAGTAGGAGAGTTAATATACCTCCCTCAGCAACTGCTCAAACAAGTAGAAAAAGATGAAAACAGTAAAAAATATAGAAAATTTGAGAAATAATACTGACAAACTTGACCTAATGGAAGTATTAAAACACTGCTTGATACAATTATGTAAACATTCAAGCGCACATGGATTATTTAACAAAGTTGACCATGTTTTGAGTAAATTTCATCTTTAAAACATTAAAATCAAAGAGGGTAGATCCTCTTACCACAATAAAATTAAACTAGAAATCAGTAACAAAAAAAAATGACTAGAAAATTCCCATGTATTTGGAAATTTGGAACTGTATTCCAAAATAATCCATAGGTCAAAAAAGAAGTCATATGGATATTAGACAATAAACTGAATGATTATGAAGATAAGCTCTTTATGCGAAAGGCCAGTGTTCTTGTCTATACGCTGAAGCCTGATCATTGAACATGTACCGTTTGGCGTATGGTAGATGCTGGGTAAATACTTCGCAGTAAATGAATCCGACAGTAACTGAATGTAATTCCTTTGATGATAGCACCTACTGGGTATGAAAGATTTAAACCTGTGCCAAAAACCTCAAGAACAGGTAAAGATTCTTCAAAAAGAGATTACAAGCAGAGCTCAGCATTCAGGTTTCCTATTTTGCAGCACGGGTAGGAGGAGGAGGAGGAGGAAAACTGGAGGGGGCAGCTGAAGAAATAGGTACTGTTTTTCATAATTAAAACTGAGACTCCTACCTGCATTGTTTACAGTGTTCAAAGAGTGACGCCAGACACAGTAAGTGTAGGGGAAGTCTGGCTTATTTTCATTAACTGCAAAGTATTTACCCAGCATCTACCACATGCCAAACGGTACCTGTTTGATGATCAGGCTTCAGTGTATAGACAAGTACACTGGCCTTTCGCATAAGGAGCTTATCTTCATAATCATTCAGTTTATTGTCTAATATCCATGACTTCTTTTTTGACCTATGGATTATTTTGGAATAATAAGCCTAGCTTATTTTATCTAGGTAGGCTGTCAGTACCAGCTTTATATGAATCAGCTTGTTACTTACTAGAATATGGACTATTTCTTTTGTCTTAAATTTATATATACTGATCTAGAAGTTCTCCAGAATCATAAAATGACTGTTACTAATTATAGAATCATTTCCAGAATCTGTAGCTCCTCGTTCCAGAAAAGAAATTCTATTAAACATTACCAATTAAAGATTCAGTTGTCATTATTGACCTAAATTCATCAGTTGTAGTGATATTAGCGTGAAGGTTTACAACATTTTTATGAAATACTAATAATCTGTGACTGTGTAAAGGTGGGGCTGGAAGTAAAATGCCCATATTCTTTCCATTTCACTTGTGAAACCGCTTTACAAGGTTTCAATTAGATCCTTGCTTTTACCCCTGAGAGAAGCTAACGGATGTATTGCATTAATTATGGTTCTTAGAGACAGGCTCAGGGAAGCCAACATTATAAAATTATAATTATTGCAGTTTTGCAGGCTCTACTTTTTCTCTCACCCCACGTGCTTACAGAGTTGAAATGTGGCTTTACAAACAATAGCTTTGGAGGAAGTGTGAGTGCAAGACTACGTAACCAAACATATGAATCGATGTGGCTTATGATATTTCAGATGTAAAATTCTTTTAACCATTGAATACCATTTAATGTGTATTTGTGAATCTATTAAATTTAGTTTTATTTACATATATGCATATGTACTTATATACACACATGCATAAAGTGGGAAAGATATATATATATATATATACACATATATGTGTGTGTGTGTGTGTGTATATATATATATATATATTCACTGCTATGTATATATATTCAGTGACTGAATATATACATACATACACACACACACAAAGTTGCATTTGTGTTTGTACCCGTGTATTTGTGTATATTTGTTTGTGTGGGTATGGCATGAGGGAAAGGGATGAGAACTTTTTACTATCAGTACAGTGAGCTGTCCCAAATCACAGTGCAGGTATTCGAAAATAGAACGGATCGGTGTGGTCACTAGTGATTTCCTTTAATTTTTTTAAAACCAGAAAGGAATTGAATGGCTCCCCTGAAAAATGTATCATGTCAATAAAGCACGTTTGACTAAGGCAATCGCCTATGTAGACCCTCACATTGTTTTAAAAGCTACAGTCTCTAAAAGAGAAAAGCCAGGGATAAGAATCTTACTTCTCTTTATAAGGGTAGTGTTTTGAAGAGAGCTGTCACAACATTTTCTCAATTTAAAGAACAAAATTTGCTAGAAGTTCCTATATGTCAGAGTATTATCTAAAAGCATGATTAAATTTAAAAACAGAATTTGTTAAGTGATCCAGATTCATTTAGGTTACTGAGGTTATAAATCAAAAAGCACTTACATGCAGAGGTAACAGGCACTGGGCTGACTTTATATGTTCAAAAGGAAAGATTTTATTTTTGGTGAAATAAAATTTAAAAAAATAATGGGCAGTTAATTAAAAGTCATAAAATGCAGGAGACAAGTTAGGTAGTATTAAATTTAATAATTCAAGGCAATGCTTTCTAAATACTAAACTTGTAGCATAAATCATATTTATGGCCTGAATAAATTAAGAAATAAGTGGCTGAAATAGTAGGTTAATTAAAATTAGTGCATTTTTAAAACTGGCAAACCAGATAGCGTGGTGGGCTAATATATAAGAGGTTGGCAGTTATTTCAGCCAAAATAGTGAAAGCAGATGGGCACCTAGACATGACCTCAACAGACTTTAGTTTTTTATAGCCTTATACTGGGTCATATAAATTATCACATTATCTTTTTTTCTGAAACAGTATTATCACATGATGAATATTTCTTTAGACTAAATAATTGTACGACTTTTTAACTATGAGAGTCTGGCATGTTATCTCATTTTCCTTACTTATGAAATATGGATAATAATAAGATCTCCTAGGATTTTTCAAAGGTTAAACTAATATACAAAATAGAACACTGTTACTTTCACTTATTGAAAGCTAGTGCATTTTTATATATTACCTTTGCTTTGACACTTACAGTATAACCCACATTAAGGACATTTTAGATGCAGAGCATAGTTTAAGTCACAGAATTCTGCAAATTGTAGGTTCATTTTATGGTGTTTGGGTTTATAACAGCTTTGCAAGCAGTTAAATAGATTACAACTAAGGAGACCATGCCAGCCTAATTGAAGAGGCAACCAAACTAGGGTTCTATTTTTCTCTCCTTTAGCCATTTTATCTGTATGAAAATTATCTTCTTCAGGATCTCTCAGAAAAGCTTTCACACTGTTGGAACACTTTTAATAAATGGGATTTGGTCTAGGGAAGAAAATTAACAAGAGACCTCAAAGAAAATTTATTTCAGAAAGAATATAGCCTTTTAGATGATATAGCACCTTACAGGGAGTTTGGATATGGTAGAGAATTGGTCAGGAAATAAAAAAAGTTTTTTTTTTTTTTTATGATTCAAGGACTAAAAATGAGATCTGTAATTGGAAAAGGTCTACAAGATCATGGTGCCTTTTGAATTGCAAACACCAGGTTAAGAACTTAGGAGAAAGATATTTTGGAAAGTGCTCAGAGAGCAAATGATCTAATGCCTTCTATTTATTCCCATCTATCAGAGGTCCCATTGCACACTGCTCATCTTATCTGACAGAAGATTTTCGATTCATTGGCCTTACTGCTGACCTTTTATTCTCTTAAAACCCAAGAATCCCACATACTGATATAGCAAAATGGGAAAACTTCCTTTAGAATTAGGTCTGATTTCACTTACCCCATGTCACACTTTGTGTTTTAATTTTTTTGGTGTCAGGGGAGGGCAACAAGTAGGAGGAAGATTTTAGAACACTGCACAAGGATCAAGGATGTTGGGTCATAGACAACCAGGTTCAATTCTTGCCAGAGATACATGCTGTACCACTTTTAGGGACCTTCAATGGGAAGAACAGTTATTAATTTTGTTATTTAATCTATAGTGCAGTTCATATAAAACAAAAACATTAAAAAATGCTTATTGAAAAAGTGGGTTGTAAATCAAGTGTTTTTTTTTTTTAACTTTATATGTACTATTCTGTAACATGGGAGTTGTACTTTTTATGCTTGTGAGAATTAAGTTAGACAATGGACATTAAAGGAACTTTCCTCGATGGTAGCTCTGATGATTTGTATTAAAAATATTCACTTGCATAACAAGATCTTGTTGTTCTTTTTGATGCATACAGAGGTATTACTACTTTAAACATTAAGCCTGCCAAGAATTCATACCTCTTGAGTATTTTCTTCACATACAAATTTGAGTCAATTTTTTGATATCTATTGGAAATAAATATTTTTCACAACTAGATAATTATAATAGAGTTTTAGGTGAGCATTTTTACAGGTTAAATAGATCTGGAACAGTTCTGATCTATGTTAATTGTGAAAACTTACAATAAGAGAGAAAGAAATTTTATGCCAGGAAAAACCTTTGTTTCATTTTCCTGATTTTTTCTTCCTCAAAAACTGTAGGGTTTTAAGAAGGAAATGTTAAATGCTGTTCCACATTTAGTGGCAAAATTGCTTGTTTTTTAAAGCTTTTTTTTCTTCTTCCTATCAGTACATTGTTTGTTTTTTCCCCTAGATTACCATGCATAGGAAGTCATCTGAACTGTCCAGTCTTTATAATATTATCATACTGATTTAACTGAAATACTCACTAGATCTAATAAAATTTAATGTGAAACTACAATTAAGCATTGGATTGCTTCCCAGTCCATGTTTTCAATTGTCAATATAGCCTCTAAGTGTTTTTGAGTACTAAATTAGGAAAAGCCAGGCAACTCTAAAGTCTCCTTGTAAGGATTTTCTTTACGTATTGTATAAAGTGCAATTTGTAACTAAGCTGTCCTGTGTTTCTTTCACCTACAGTACTTTCAAGCCAGCAAAACACTGTTAGACCATAACTTGACCTAATACCCATTGATTACCCAGTATTGGATGATGCTTTTAACCCCATATCAGCACCAGCTCCCTGCTGACTCTAATTTCAACAATAGCTCTATTCCTTTAAAGAAAAAAAAGGACCACCTGAGACCTTCTACATTTATTCGTATACATTAGATCATCCTGAATTTGTTCATAAGCCTTTGGTGGAGGCAAAATCCAGCGATGGAGTTTTTACTTCTATTGAACTAGAAATACATTCAGATGTACCCCTGCTGGTTTACTGGAAAAGGATACAATCATTAAAACTTCTTTTCATTGATAATTTGGGATACCAGTAGAGGAATGACATGCTTCTATTCTCTGGAAGTAGAAGTCTAGATAAGCATCCTTGGCCAAGAGAACTGCTCCTAGGGAGTAAAGTCTTTTCCACTGTGCATGTTGGCATTATTTCTTTTGCTATCTACACATACCTACTCTATCCACATGACCTCTAACAGCTTTCGACTTACAGATTTTATATCTTCTTAACTTCAGTTATCCAAGAGAATGCCTCAGATCTTTTAAAAGTCTGAGCTTACAAATCCTAGAGAAAGGAATTATTACTCTAAGGGAAAGGTTGGATCTGATGCCCTCCATTGAATTCATCAATTTTGCCTAAAGTAACCTGATTATATAAAAGTGTGACACCTCCCATAGGAACAATATGGATGCAAGGGAGGAAGGAGAAGATGCTAGAACAGTGGAGGAGGTGAACAAAAGGACTTTTTGCAGATTGTCAAGTCTCATATATTGTCTTACTTTCATATCCACTCCAGTAAATTAGAATTTTCCATATCCATATATAATGGTAAACCAGTGTACTTTGGACTGCCAGGAAAGTACCATCTGTTTTTATCACACCTCAACTTGACCTTTTTTGTTAACGTCCCTTGTTGAGGGCAAGAAAGTGATGTCAGAGTCCTTAATCATTTAAATTTCTCTGCTGTATATTAAATTATAGATCCTATAAGCCATCCAGCCGGTTCTATAATATTGATATAATGACTGTCTGGTATTGATTCTCTGCACTGTTTCTCTGGATCTCATTTAAGGATACAAATGATCTTTAACTGACAATGTGATACATTGTAGCTTTTTGTTTTTCTTCATGTAATCTCTGTTGATCTCACTTTTCCCATTCTTTTGTAACCAGGTGGGAAAAATCAGTGTCAACCATTCCAGTGAACTATAAAAAAATACATATGCAGGAAATGTTAAAGACAAAATATACCAGAAAGCTTCTGCTAAAAAATAATCAGATGTGCTCTGACCCAAGATTTGACTAAAAAACTAGCATGTACATTGTAAACACTAAATTAAAGGTGATCATATATTTTAAGTCACTGGGATTTACCAGTAACTTCAGATAAGTTTATTAGACTTCAGATCTCAACACAAGTCAGTACAGATTCTGATTATCTCCAATAGGCCTTTCCTAAAATATCAGGGTAATGAAAACAGCACTCAATTAGATAAAAAAAAAAAATCAGTACATTCTTTTCTTTCTGATCACAGATAACATGAACATCACCTACTAGTAATTATTCAGTTAATTCAACCAATACAGTGAATGTTGTTTTTTGAGGTTCAAAAATAAATAGAAACAAACAATGCCAGTAACAAAAATTTTTCCCTGATAGCAGAACAGTTTTTCTTTAGCTTGTTATAAACATACTAAAGATGATAAACTACTTTAGTCAGTTGACGAAATCTAATTTTTGGTGACTCATTTATATTATTTTTTTTTTAACTTTTGCCTTATTTTCTACTCTTCTATGCCTAAAAGTCAAAATTTACAATGTAAGTTTAACTCAATGGTAAAAAGATAAAAATCTAATTGTTTTATCTCCTCTGTTCATTACTCATTAGGGACTATTATTTGAAGCTTATTTATTTATTTTTTATTTTTTTTTTAATTTTTTTTCAACTTTTTTATTTATTTTTTGGGACAGAGAGAGACAGAGCATGAACGGGGGAGGGGCAGAGAGAGAGGGAGACACAGAATCCGAAACAGGCTCCAGGCTCTGAGCCGTCAGCCCAGAGCCTGACGCGGGGCTCGAACTCACGGACCGCGAGATCGTGACCTGGCTGAAGTCGGACGCTTAACCGACTGCGCCACCCAGGCGCCCCTTTGAAGCTTATTTAAAAGAACAAAGTGCTACCTCTATTTCTAGATGATAATATACAGTCTCAGAGGATCTGGATGTTTATTACTCAAAAAAATCACTTTGATACAGGTTTTGTTATTAGTTGACCCAATGTATAACAGCACTGTATTTAACAAAAATATCCATCAATGTTTTCTGACTTACTGAATCTTATGGAATTTAAATTAACTAATTTATAGAAAACTTGTTTCCTTGATTCATAACTCTTCTGAAAATCAGCTTCTTGCTCAGAATCCCATGGTGACACTACCTTAGGCTACGGTCAGAAAAGGCAGAATGAATAGTCAAGAAAAAAAAAACACCTAAATTATAATAGATTCTGTAATGGAATACTACTTTAAGTCAATAGGTACTCAATAATCTAAGTTAGTCAATGGACTCTTTACCCAGTGTTCCATCATTGTGTGCTTATTTCGTGATTTCCTTGTATACAAGCTTATTAAAAATATGGTTAATTTTTGAAAAAAAAAACCCTCTCTGAATCTTGCTAGGTATAAATAATAAAATCCAGGGTTTCCTGAACTATTTAAACAAACGTTTTAAAAATATATATATATTTTTCATTTCCCCCCTCAGCTTTAGTGAGGCATGATGGACAAGTAAAAATTGTATACATTTAGGTTGTACAATGTGCTGTTTTTGTCTTAAAGTGTACAATGTTATGATTTAATATACACATGAATTGTGACATGATTGCCACAGTCAAGCTAATTGACACCTTCATCACTTCTTACAGGTACCTTTTTTCTTGGGGTGAGAACACTTAAGATAGACTCTCTTAGCAAGTTTCAAGGATACAACGCACTATGGTTAACTATAATCACCATACTGTACATTAAATCCCCCAAAGCTATTCATTTTATAAGTGAAAGTTTGCACCCTTTGACCAATATCTCCCCATCAGGTACAAGTTCAAGCGACAATATCCATTAATGAAAGACCCAAAGTGACAAAAACCGCATGAGGACTGGGATTTTACTTTGATGCATTCAATGTTGTGTGCCTGCAAACCCAAACACAACTTGCAGGCATCGTTGCTCAACTCTCATTTAAAAAAGAAAATGCTTCTAACATTTCTCAGTAAACATTATGTTTGCTGTGGGTTTTTGAAAGCTTCTCTTTGCTTCTCTTTATGTTAACATGCATGTCTTCTTTTTTAACACATTAAATCTCTCTTTCATTTATACACCTTTTCCCACTATGTCATCCATCTATTCATTTTGTTTCTTGTGTCCTCCCCTGAAGAACTATCCTTACTTTTGATGTAATGACATTCATCAAAGTTTTGTCCTATGATTTCTGACTCTGAAGTTTTGTTTTTAAAGTACTTTCCTGCCTACAGATCATAAAGATACCCAGTTTTGTTTTCTCCTATTGTCTTATAGTTTATCTTTCACATGTAGACCATTCATCTATTCAGTCACTTTTGAATGTACTGTTAAGTACACATCCATTTTCATTTTTCCTCCTTGAAGGAGTTTATTTAACCCCTTCTGCTAATTTGTCCTATTCTTACTACTTTTGATAGTTCCATGGTCATATATAAGTTCCGATATACACTAACAAATTTTAAAACTTTGAAAAGTGTATAAATTATGGAAAAATACATGCTGTCAAAATGTCCTGTTCCAAAACATAACAATAAATTTTAAACAAAATTAAAATAGCCAAGATTGCCCCTAGACATAAACAAAACAAAAAGTCAGTCTCAGAAGGCTTTGAAGTGAATTCATACAAACTTTCAAATAATATTAAATTCCTACATTATACAAATTGTTTCACAAACTAGAATAAGAGGTAAAGATGCCCAGTTCATTTTATGAAGCTAGTGTACTCCTGATTACCATAAGGGTAATGACAAAATAATGCAGGCCCATTTCACTTAGGAATATAGATTTTAAAATAATGCATAAGCTTACCAAATCCTACAGTTTTATTTAATCACATGATTGCATATGAATATAAGAATGGTTCAGTATCAGAAAAATCTATCGACAATATTCAGTCTATTAAAAGAAAAACGTTCTTTTGGAATTAATATTACAAAACATAGCATCTATTAATCTAAAAAATTCAATAAATGAAGGCTGGAAGAAAACTTCCTTAACTTAATAAAAATGGTACAAGAAACCCAATAACAAACATTATATCTGACAGAGAAATTTTAGACACCTTTAGATTTTTTTTTTTTAAGATCAGTGACAAAGCCACATTTAACAGACCCCTGGAAGTTCTGCCTAATGTTAAAAGAGGGAAAATGAATTAAGAGTTGCAAGGATTAGAAAAGAAAGCATACAATTGTCGGTATATATAGATGTTTAATCATCTACCTAAGGGAAAGCAAGCAACAGAATCAGCATACAAACTATAGGAACAAATGAGAGTCTTGTAAGTTGCCTGGACACACAATCAACCTTTGAGAAGCAGTAATATTTGTGTACTGCAGAAATAACCAAATAAAGAGAGGCACCTCTCTATGGCTCTCTCATCTATATTGTGGGCAAAGGCAAGGCTGCCTTTGTTCTAGGCTATCTTTTCAAGGATATTTGTACTTAGAATAGGACAGACTTGTTTATTTTCCATTATAAAAGGTGTGCGTTCTCTGTCCTCAAAGTTCCTTCCTCTGGTCCTCTTCTCATTTCTCCATGGTAATTGGAGCTCAGAGAACCGGGGCAAAAAACTAATATTCTGGCTAATGTTATTGCTGTGAGTAATAAATTACCCTTGGTCTCTGAACCAAGAGTCAGGTTTTTCCTGCGGGCATCCATTAAAGTGTGGTAGGCTAACTTGTTAGCTTGTATACTGGGTAAAAATCTTAGACCCTTCATATTCTTTGCACCAACTAGAAAATTCAAAATAGGACACCATCACACTCACAACAAAAACTTCAATTTATATGGTAATTTATCTAGTGTACAATATGGAAAAAAACTATAGAAATAATTAAGGAAGTAAAAGAAGATCTTTAATTTTTCCAGAAACATTCCCTGTTTTTAGAAGAAATGGCTAACCATTATAAATCAGTCAATTATCCTGGATGACTCATTGTCCTCCAGTGACATTTCCAATTTGAAATATAAACCTAACATAATGTGTCTACAACTTATATGGAAGAATAATTTATTAATAGCTAAGTCAACCTTACATAAGTAAGGGTAAAGCAGAGGTATTTGCTCTAAGAGAATTAATATTACAAAACATACATAATATGGGATATTGGCTTAGTAACATTAGCTCACATACATGTACTTATACTTTCAAAAATGTTAATAAATTTTTAAATTAATTTTATGTATTATTTAGAATGAATTTGACAATGTAAACTGATACTATTAAGCAGTCTATTAGTGTTATTTAGTGTGCAAAACATATATGTTATCCAATGCAACTTTAGTGAGGGAAAACAATGCTCAGGCTATTCTGACATCATTTCAACAACATGGATCTGCTTCATTACACACATTGTTGTGTAACTTGCATGTAGAATTATTTTTTGAAGTGAACTGAAGTCTAAGCCTACACTGGCATATATATGTTTTTCACCAGTGACACAAATTCATCAGTAATGGTGATGTCAGGTTACTTTAATAAAATAATATGAATGGAAATAAGCAAATTTCTTAAAAAAATAAAGGAATATGAAAATTATAATGCAGTGGCTCTGTTTTAAAAGTAGGTCTTATCATGGGTTTGTATTTCACTTGAATTCACTGTTCTGAAGGATAAACAGCTGATTTACTCCAAAGAGCGTCCTTTAACTCTCCAAGGTTAACATGAAACTTAGTAAACTGATAGTGTAGAACCTAGTGAAAGATTAGAATATAAATAGAGGACTTCAAACTTTATTGCTGACTTTAGATTTAGGAATAATATTTGTCACATTATCAGAAAGCTATTACTTTTCAATGATAAATTGTTTTTCATGAGGGGCTGTGATCATTAGACCACACTTTGGATTGTATTGATTGTTCAAACATGAGATCTAGTCACAATCTTACTATAAAATTTTCCCCCAGCATTCTCTGCTAGATCATACAGTACTTTATATATCTTTATATTGTGGACAACAGCAAGGAAAAAAAATAGCATAGAAGAGTTGCTTTGTTTTAATGTACAAAATGTAATGTTGTAAATTTAATTATATCACCATGGTTCTTTGATTTTATTTTAATGTGCTATTTATTATGACTATGTGCTTTTTATTATATAGTTCATCCATGAGGAAAGGAAAATTAGCCCCTAAAAATTCAAGACTTGCTGGACTCTGACAGGTAGGCCTTGATATTGTTAGGAGCTGACCTGACCAACAGCTAGACAGCATTACTCTGTGACTGTAATGAAGTGATACAAAAACACGAACAATTCTTGATGTGGATTAAAAGAAAAACATCATGGTGCCAACCCTAAAATATCTAACATCACCCTATCCCAGATTTAGCTTTACTCTTTACTCTGGTCTTCTCCCTTTCTAAATGAGATAGGTTTTCACTCAATTATAGAACTATTTACAGTTCCTGAAAGCATCTAATTTAGACCAAAGCCTCACTTGATTGAAGGCTCTTGTAAAACACCTACTCAAAGCCCAAATATTGTAATAAGTTCTTTGTAAGATCCTCCATGAGGATAATGAGATGCTCCATTCTTCCTCATGGTGTGCACTTTCCCTTCCTGTATTCATAATGCAACCCAAGTTGTGTTACTACTATGTTTCTGGATATCTTCTTCTAGAGGACACTGTGACCAGTTCATTGTAACCTTGCCTTATATCCTAAACCAAAAAAACTACAGAAAAAAACCAAACAAACAAAAAAACAAAACAAAACAAAAAAACAGAGAAACAGCAACCAAATAGCAGCATCAATTAAAACCTATCAAATTACTTAACTAACTTCAGAGCTAATACCTGGTTATTAAGTTCTCATCAGTGTTGAGCAAATTGTTTCTAGCATACTTCAACATTCCATATCACTAGGCATCAGGAAATTGTAACTGAAAATAAAATAAAATTAATTCTGGCTACTATCTGCAAAGTCATTTCTCCAAAAGTGTTTAAGAAAATCAAAAGGAATCTCAAGATAAAAAGAAAAATATTAGATTGTTATGTTATTGTGTCTAGAAACTAGCTTATCAGAAACAGTACTTCCTAACCTCTATCTTGTAAAACATTAATGATTCTAAATTAATTGCCAGTTAATACTGATTTTTCACAAGCTCTTCCAAAGTAGATAAGGGAGAGGAACATTTTCCAACTTATTTTTATAGCGCCAGTACCACTGTCATATCAAAACTAGACAAGGACACCTTGAAATAACAAAAGTGTGCACTAGTATCTCTTATGGATGTAAAAATCCTCAAGAAAATTAGCAAACCACATCCAGAAGCACACAAAAATAATTATACACCATGACCAAGTGGTACATATCCCAGGAATGCAATTAGTTTTAACATCCGAAAATCAACTGATGTAATACGTCATGTCTACAGAAAGAAAAAGCAAAACTCCTATGATCATCTTAATAGACACAGAAAAAACATTTTATGAAATCCAACATTCTTTCATGAAAAAACACATTAAAAAAATAATACAAGACACTTCCCCAACTTTGTAAGTGTTACCTACTCAAATTCCACAGGTAACATCATACTTAATGGTGAATGACTAAAATTAGGAACACTCTTGCCACTTGTATTCAACACTGTACATGAGATTCTAGCCAGGGAAACTAGGCAAGAAAAATAAATAAAAGTTCTCCAGATTGGAAAGGAATAAATAAAAATATTTCTATTTCCAGATGATATGATCTTATATATAGAAAGGAATCCAATAAATAACTGTTAAAACTAATAAATCATTTTGGCAATGTTTCAGGATATAAGATCATTATATAAAGCTCAATTATATTTTATATACTTGCAATAAATATATAAAAATTAAATTTAGAAAACAATACCATTTATGAAGTGTAAAAAAGAATGAAATACTTAGGTATACATTTAACAAAAGAAGTACAAAGTTTGTACTCTGGAAACTACAAAACTTTGTTCAATAAATCTAGAAAGATCGAAATGAATAGAAAAACATGCTATATTCATGGATTAAAAGGCTTAACATTGTTGAGTGGCAAAACTCCCCAAACTGATCTACAGGTTCATTGAGATCTCTATCAAAATTTCACCTGACTTCTTTGTATAAATTAACACATGATTCTAAGATTTGTATGGAAGTACAAAGGACCCAGAATAGCCAAAATGATCCTGAAAAAGAACAAAGTAAGACAACTTAAACAACCTGATTTCAAAGCATACTTTACAGGAACAAAAACCAAGGCATTACAGTACTTGCTTAAGGATAGACATATAGATCTATGGAATACAGTTGAAAGTCTGTATTTAAATCCATACATCTATGGTCAACTTATTTTTGACAACAGTGACAAAACCATCAAAAGTAGGGAAAGAATAGTATTCTCAACAAATGCTATAGAGATGACAAGATAGCCACATGCAAAGGAAGGAAGTTGGACCTTCACTTCACAGGCAAAATTAACTTGAATAAAAAACCTAAATGTAAAAACTAAAACTATAAAACTCTTAGAAGAAAATATGAGGGTAAATCTTTGTAACCTTGGATTTAGCAAAAGAGTACTTAGATGTGTCACTAAAGCTTGAGTAACAAGAGAAAAAAATAACTTAAAAATGCATAACTTAAAGATCAAAATTAAAAATGTTTTGCTACAAAGGACACCATCAAGAAAGGTAAAAGACAGAAACTGGTGGGTTACCAGAGGGGAGGTGGTGGGGAAGTGATGAAAGAGAATGAAGGGAATTAAGAATACATTTATTATGATGAGCACTGAGTAATATATAGAAATGTTGAATCACTATATTGTACACCTGAAAGTAATATAACACTGTATGTTAATTATATTGGAATTTTAAAAAAAGCTAAAAGACAGCCCATAGATTGGGAGGTAAGGGACTTGTATCTAGCATATATAAAGAACTCTTATAATTCAACAACAAAAAGACAAATAACCCAATTAAAAAATTGGCAAATGATCTGAATGGTCATTTATCCAGGGAATTTATGAATTTAAGTTTATACAATGAGTAACATAAATATGATTATATGGACACAAATTTGGACAAAAAACACAGAAAAATACACATGGTATGATCCCATTTTTATAATATACAAAAAAAGACCATCTTGTACTATGGTGATAAAAGTCTGGACAGTGGGTACCATCGTTAAAGCAGAAACAGAAAGGTAGAACACGAGAGCTTCTCCAGATTCTGGTAATTTCTCTTTTCTTGATGTTGGTGCTGTTAATAGAAATGTTTATTTTATACAAATTTATTGAGCTGTGAACTTATAAGTGCACTTATCTGCATATGCACTTGCATCCCTAAAAGCACTACAAATGGATGTGGATAGATGTGCATTAATAGAGCTCTAGGAGTTAAATTAAGCTTGAGAAACACCAACACGTAGAACAGTATATTTTTTCAATACAGTGGTCTTTGATGATGTGTGTTTTCTTATTTTAAATGTATGTTATGCCACATTCTAGAAAGGATTGAAGCTAGTTTAAGAGGATAAACAAAAGTATAGCAAGACACAGGTGAAAAAGAAGAAAAGTAGAGGTAGAAAGTAGAAGCTTATGATCACAATTATGTGTATTTATTTCTAAGTTATTTGCATTTTTTTCCTCAGTCTTTCTTTGCACGTCTCATTTACTTTGTCTTTTGTTCAGCTTGGCATGTAGATAAGTAAAGGCAAGTAAAGAGAATATCTATAATCTATTCACTGTTGTAATTTTATCTATTTCATATTTATCCAAGTGAAATCCAAAGAATTCTCTGAGAGACTCTGCAGGGGACAGTGAGGCAGTGTGAGTTCTTAGCAAGGAGCAAGTTTCTGAGACGGGGTATCCCCGCCCCAGGGCAGCCCTTACTGTTGTTCTTTCTCTGAGCTCCCACAGCCCTTGTCTGTACTGTCACTTTTGGTGTTCATTACACACAGTCTTGTTACATTAAAAAAATTGTCTAGATTTCTGTCGTTTGCTCATTTTGTATACTATCATGAGTCTCAGATACTATGCTGTTAAAGAAAACATCGTCAAAACACTGTTGGTATCTTGGACTGCTAAATATCAATTCCTTTCTTTCCAGGCTAAATGTTCAGTTTCTGCTGCTGTAACTTCAGAGCTGGGACATCTTGAAAAAGATTAAGTATAGGTCTGTCTTCTCTGCGCTGGGAGCAGCTGTCCCGTCATAGCCCCTCATCCCCCAAAAGTGTACCCCTGTAGGAAGTCTGTTCCCACCCCCTTATTGGTCAGTAGCACCTCTCAGCTGTTGAGCTGATCACTATCTAAAACCATCAGAGAAACTGACAGATGAGAGCATCAGCAACTTGGCAGCCCCAAATCCCTTGACCTGACTTATGCCTAGCTGCAGCTTCTGAACCAGTGGCGTTTCAATAGACATCAACACAGCAGCCAAGTTCATTGGGGCTTTAGGCTGCCACGGTAGGAGTATTGGAATTGGGACTGTGTTTGGGAGCCTCATCATTGGTTATGCCAGGAACCCCTCTCTGAAGCAATAGCTCTTTTTTGGGCTTTGCCCTCTTGGAGGCCATGGGACTCTTTTGCCTGATGGTGGCCTTTCTGAAACTCTTCACCATGTGAAGGAGCCTTCTCCACCTCATATATGGCTTTCTCCCATGTTTCATCTACCCTGTAGCTTTCTTTTCCTAAACCTCAGACAACCTGGAGAAAGTGGTTGTCTCGGGGTCTGACAGAGGGAAGACAAATAAATACTGCATTAATAAGAAAAAAAAATTACACAGGTGGTCAAGGCTTGTTTTCAGGTGACATCCATTATTCAAATTAAAAAAATGAAAGAATGGTGAATTAAAGTGTTTTCATCATGTGCTACATGGAGGGAGAATTCTGTCATTTTCCATGAAGACGGATCATCACTACATGCAATCTTTATAATTCTGTACATTTCTTTAATCTATCTGTAGATCTCACTACTATAAGACAGTGACTCTATACTATCAAATGAACAAATCCCTTTACCTTTGTTTGTTGTTAATGGTCTTAGGAGCCACATTTCAATTCAGTTCAGCTGTGAGTTTTTACTGTTTTTATAACTCTGTGTTCAGTCATATGCTAGGTACCCCAAAAAGATTTTTAAAACTCCTCCCTTTAAATCTTGCATTCTCATTGAGCACACATCGCGTACCTGTACAAAAACAATAAAATATGACAGGGTCCATTTTTGTCCTGTCCTACCAATGCCAGTGCAGGTAGCAAGGATTGCTTTCTTTGAGAACTGTTCATTAAGACCAGCATGATTTGCTTGACAGCTTGTATTTTCATTGTCTTGATTAAAATGTACCAAGTGATTGGCTCAGGGATTTGGACAAGTGAGCCAAGGTTGCAGGTTCCCTGGCTTTCAAAGTTTTCTTTGGATTTGCTTGGGTTTGATTTTATTTTTTATAATATTTTGTGGTTCCCCTGACCTCTTACTTCAATCTACAGCTGCTGTCAAATACATAAATAAGCAGACATCCTAGTTCTAAGAAGCAAGACAAATGATTCCTCTGATTCGATCGGTTTGAGGACACAGATAGAACTATGCTTGCTACTTTTATTTTTCTTTTTCCAAGATGATTCATTAATTGTACTTCAGTATTTGAGAAGAGGGGGAACATTTTTACAGTTATATGTATTTAATTGTGACATATATCCAACATTGAGAGGATGGTCTGATAACACTTTCAGTAGATATGTCTTTAAACAGATGAAAAGAATTGAAGACACTTCAAAGTTAACTTTTTAAACTGAAAAAAAATTGTAAGTTAGATAAGAGTCCTTTATTTCCTCCTTTGTGGTTCAAAGAACCCTGAACAGAGTTGAGGGGTGTGGCTTCTTCTCCTGCTCCTGAATTATAGAAAACTAGCCATCCAACCCCTTTAGACATTTTGTTTTTCATTAATGACTTTGGGTAAGTTATTTGAAAAGTGTAATTTCTGCTCATCTTCTATAATTACCATTTAGTCACTACCTAATATGCAATGAAGTAGGCTTCACTTGTGCCTTCTTACTTGAGCCTGAGGAAACATCTTGTTCAGAGTAACACAGTTAGCTGGACAGCGATGGAGTCAGAGATCTAACCATTCTGTGTGACTCCAAAGTCCTTTGTTGGTTCCCTTCCATTAAGTAATCACTTTTATGAGAGGTGGTCCACTTTCCTCTTTAAATGCATGCAGTCCAGAGTCAGAGGCAAAACCCAACTCTGCTGCTGACCTGCTATGCAACCTTTAACAAGTTCTTCTATTCCTCATGTTTCTGTTTTATAGTCTACAGAAGGGGATAATAATTGCTCCTTTACAAGGGTGGTGTGAGGTTTAAAGTCAGTATACATAAAGCACTTAGGACAAGGCCTAGTGTAATTAGCACTCCTGTGGTGTTACCCACTGCTATTCTTTTCCTTGCTCTTGCATCAAGAGGAGAGCCACGGGAGTAAAATCAATGGGTGTATAGAGGTGGTATGAATGCATCAAATATACCTCTGTTCACTTTACATGACACGATAGTCCAGTTCTTGATTTAAATTGGAACACTGCAAGTCAAATGGAATTTCAGTCATCCCATAATAGCCTTGCAGATTTGATTTACAAATTAAAATGAAAACCTCTTGATGCTATATATGGCTGTACCAGGGCTTCTAACTCCTATCAATTATGTGGTAATGTCCATTGTCATGGTGAATCATTTATGAGTAGACATTTAAGTGGATGGCACCACTTGACAAGACCCGTTTTAAGTCAGTGTATAGTATGCCCATGTATACATAACTGGGATTAGATTCAGAACACCGGTGTGCCAGTGCTAACTCTGCTGATCCCTTCTAATAAAACGTGTAAAATAAATCTTTTAATCTCTGCAGGGCTAAATAGGTATTATTAAACATAATACCTATTTCTTCACTGGCACTATTTTGAGGATCAAATGAAGTCACATCTGTATATAGAGTTCCATACAGTAAACTTCTTTTCAAAATTAAAATACATTGTTCCTTAGAACTTCATTTAAGAAAACTGCTTTAAATTCAACCCCAAATTCTACTAACAGTTTTTGCAATAGCCTTTAATACTATAGCAGTTTCTGCATCGGGGTGCTTAACATTTCTGTACTTGTCTCCTATAAGAGATCAAATGCTTTAATGTTTCTAGGGTTACAAAGATTATCCTCCCCAATGGTGGTTTACTGCAAGGACCCACAAGAATGAGTAAAAGGGGAGTTAGATCACAAATTACATCATTCTCTCATCCTAGTTATTCCAGAGCACATAATGTGCTAAGAATAATACAATGAGACACAGTGGCCTACTTTCCTTGCTGACTGAGCATCCAAAAGAGAGTATTAATGGGATGCCACTCTGTGTGCAACACCTCTATCAGGCAGAATTTACCCCTTAGCAATCTGTGTCCAGCTTGCAGATTGTGACTTCCAGTTTAAGCACTTGCCCACAACCTAACCCTTTGTAGTTACGATGACAGCATCAGTTTCTCTAGTAGATCCAGCTGTACCATTATTAGCAATTAATGATAAATACCAACTGCTGGGCACTTTCTCTTGAGTATGTATTCAAGGCTTGAAGCTCATGGATGACGTCCTCAAGTTTTTCTGGTATACTCATTTGTCTGAATCATGTTCCTTACTCTTAGCGCCCCAGTTCTAAAAGCCATTTTTTCAGCATTGTACATTAAAACAAACTAGCGATACTGATTAAATGAGTAAAAATTATTTGGCCATACTTTCTTTTTGATGCTGAATTAGTAAGTTAGCAGGAATCAATAAACTTCATGCCTAGCAGTCAATACCAAACTTACGGAATCAAAGAGATTCCAAGAGAACATGGACCCATGTATTTTGTCCCGTCAAGTTAGGCAAGGATTTTGTGAAAAGATAGAATATAACACTGGCCATCGGCCCACCCATCACTTATCAGTGCAGCAGATTTATTCCCCTCTCCTTTTCACTACCTGTGAGCATACAAATCATAGAAATCATTGAGCCCAAAGCCCACACTGGAGGATTTTTTTCCTCTGAAATAGGTGTAAACCTTTATATAGAATTCAAAGATCATTCAAGGTCAAGGCTTACGTGTTTATGATTAACAACATCTCTCTCTCTCCCTCTGCCTGTCTTTCTTAGGTGTATCTAGTCTTGTCTGTTTTATTTGGTCACCTTCTCTCCCTCCCCCGACTTGCATTGATTTTTAGCCTTTAATATTAGTGTTTTTTACATGCAATCCTTGGTGAAATTATAAAAGCAGGGCATACTGAGAAGTATAAAATCATCAAATGCTTATGCTGTGAACCAAATATAATTACTCAGCTTGGGATATAGCCAGAGACATTTGCTATTGGAATTTTAATGTCAAGCGGCAAGAGATCTCCATCTATTTTCCTTTGGAAAGTTCATGGGCACGTGTCAATCATTGTATCTGTTTTTGGAAATAATACTACAATGTTTCAGTTTGCTTCTCCAATTAATTCTTATCCATCATATTCTCACCATGATTCTACTGCAAATATGTTCTTTAAAATCTGGATGTAACCTCTATTCAAGAATTGTTTCTTGTTTCTCTGAGGATTTCTGGAAGAAGGGATGGCTTTGTAATTTAATTGGATTTTATTCCAATATGATAATAGCATGCTTCTAATTGTCAGATACTTCAAGTTAAATAAACACATTTTATGAACTGAAAAAAAGTTTTATTGACCATTAACTTTTATAAGCTAGTTTCAAGGTAGCACCTTATACAATCAAATGTATTGCCACTTCTTGTTTATGGGTCATTTTATCACTACATGGTTTGGGAAAAATATTAAAAACTATTGAAGGGATCATATATCTAAGGACACAGAGGAAATTTATTATTGCAATTAGTGTTTAAATGGTTATAATGCATATTCTATTGACTTTATAAAATTCATTTAAATACTACCCCTTGAGAAGTCAGTAAGTAATGAGAACTTGATTTTGAAATGCACGCTTGATACAATAAACATTAAACTATTACTGTTTTCACAGTTGTCATTGAGTGACTAATATGTAAACCCTAAATAATTTTTTCTTCTTACTAACAGTTTCAATGGGGGAATTTTTTTTCTAGGTTATCTGGCTGGGTTTTTCTCAATCATTATTTCTTGGGTATTCGAAATTCTCTATGTCCCCACTAAGGCCGCAAAGCTGTGCCCAGTGCCTGTTCCCCGGTGCTCTGTCTGAATTATGGATACTTTTCCAGCCACCCCACTTACCTCCAAAGCCACTGTTTCCCTGGGCCTTATTTCAAAGTCCATCCTGCGTGCATGCTCATTGCTGACCCTGAATGCCTTCTCCTAAATATCTTACTTTAGACTGTATTGTTCTTACCGCCACACCTATCACTGTCTCAGGTGACTAGAAGGATGATGAGGGGAAAACGGTGTTGTGGAAGTCAATTTGGGAAGGCTTGCCTCATCTGTTTTCCAGACATACGAGATGTATATATAGTTTAGGCTTGAGCAGAGATACCTGCTCCTGCTTCCCAAGAATTATTAACCAAATTAATGGTAAGCAGTGTTATATTATGTACTACAGAAATAAGTAATGATCTTTACCATGCCTTTAGAAATTATTTCTAGAGCCTAGCACAGTATGCTTTTCATATGTGATAAATAAATCTTTGCTGAGTGATTTAATGAAGATATTTTCTTAAACTGGTAAGACCAATACTACGATGTACATACACAAATGTATGCCACTCATTTAGTTATTCAACAGGCATTTGATAGAACAAATTTTATGTCTGCTGTTGTATACAGATGTTTAACCATCACTACAGGGTTTTTTTTTTTTAATTTTTATTTATTTTTGAGAGAGAGACAGAATGCAAGTGGGGGAGGAACAGAGAGGAAGGAGACACAGAATCCAAAGCAGGCTCCAGGCTTTGAGATGTCAACACAGAGACCGACGTGGGGCTTGAACCCAAGAACTGTGAGTGAGTTCATGACCTGAGCTGAAGTCAGATTCTCAACTGACTGAGCCACCCAGACACCCCCATCACTACAGTTCTTAAAGAAGGTAAGACACTTAAAGTCGCATAGTTACTAAGTTATCAGTCACATTAACACAGATCTGTTTAACTTCAAATCTCATACTTGTTTCACTGAATCTCACTTTATTGTACATTACCTGGAGATGTATTAAGAAATCAAAGTAATAGGAATAATGAGAATGATAACCGTTAATACCTATTCAATTGTTCCAATGCATCAGACACTTAGCTAAGTGTTTTATATTTATGTAATTTAATATTGACAACATTACTCTGTAGTGGATGTTATTATTGGTTCTATGACACAAATGCAAAAACTGAGCTTCAGAGAAACAAGTCACATGACCAGAAATAGTTAGTAGCAAAACTCACTTTTATGTCCTGGATGTCTTACTCTAAATGCGTGTTCCACTGTTACAGTAAATGTAAATAGGATGAAGAACTCTCAAAGGAAAGTCTGGGCTAAATTATTTACAAAGGCAGGTTTTAAGGAGGACAAACGTATACAGTGAGTGAGCTCAGAGTGTAGCTGAAAAAGTGTTCTATCTAGTAGGGTAAGAAATACTCAAGCGTACCTCGATAACTGTGAGCAATGCTTTTGGGGGGAAGTTAAATGATGGAACCATTTGTGGAAGACTCAGTCGTGAAAAAAATTAAAAGAGGGAATTTGGGCCATTTAGGCATGCATTACTATGGCGAATGCTGTAAGGCAGAAGGGAAATGAATGGATAAAAGAGTTTTTGATTACATTTGTCAGGAAATTGGCTGGAACTACAGTGAAGGAACAGGGGGTTTGGATGAAGGAATTCAGGCAGAGACAAAGATTTCTGAGGAGTGGTAAAAACAACAGGATCCCATAGCCCACGTTTAAGAAAAAGGCATAATCTTTAACTCGTATCTTCTCTTTTACTGATATAATAAAATGCCGTTCTTGTGATCAATAAAAGACATTCCAACGTTTTTACAACTATTGTTCCAATACGTATCTTAGATGCAATTGTAGAAAGGATAACATAAAGCAGTTCTGTATGGCCTAATTTCCATTTATTTATTTGATTAGTCTCTCTACCTTAAGCTCATATTAACATAGAGGAGGAAATTTTTCTCTATGCATCGAAAATATATCTCAATGTAAAGGTTAATAACTTAGAAAATATGGCAGCAATTTTCCTTAGCATTGGCTTAATGTTAAATGGAAGAATTCCACTACTTCCAACTTTGAAGTTTATCACTATAGCCATTTGAGTGCTATTGAGCTAAATAAAAGGGCCCTAGCAAATTTTTTATAATGAGAATTTTCATATTCACACAACTTACACTTGGATGAAGTGATTTTACTCTCTTTGCTCATAAAAAGATAACGTTTGAGAAGGCTTCCTTTGAGAGGTCATTTGCAGATATAAACATTTTTTTAAGATAAGGAAGAATGGTTTGCTGTTTCTAAAGATCCTCATATTTCAATTAGACATGAAACTTTTGCAGAAATTATAGCAGTGATGTCAACTTTGAAATACCTCAGCAGTGTCAGCTATGTTAAGATATGACAATTGAGTGGAACAAATAGCATTGCTTTATTGAAAGAGTCTAGAGTAGGACTAGAATAAACTTTTTAAATGCATACGCTTGGCTTCAGTTCAAACTCCTTTGTGAGTTTGAACAACACTTTTCTGTCAGCAAATGCGAGGTGCTCTAAGCTCCAGAGATCCAAATGTACCGTTTTAAAACTCGGTAACACATTTCTTCACCTTTGCCGACCGTTTGGCTTTTTAGAAAAATCATAATTACATTGGGCTTTGATTATAGAAAGTAGTGATTAATGGCATTGCAAAATATTTCAAAAGAGCATCACATGTAGCATTTGCTTTCTAGAGAACACTGTATCCAAGCGGGTTATCATACCTGGAAGGGAGAAACATACCTGGAATGGAAAATCATTTCATCCTCAGTAAAGCCTACTTTAGATTGCCAAGGGAGAGCCTGAAGGGTAATCTACATACGATTCCGCATATCTAATGCAGTATCAAGAGCTGACTCGTGGCAGTCAGGTAGTATAAACCTACCACCACAACCACCATCATCCAACCCTCCATACAGTTACCCCTAAAAGTCAATCTCCAAGTAAAAGCCAAGTACTGGTTATGGAAATACAACCTCAAGACATGTTTCTTTTCCTTGTGTTTCAACTGGAATGGTATCTATAAGCTTCCTTTATACAGAGATTCTGGAGTTTCTGCTAGCCTGTGTATGTATGGGCTTGATTTTATATAGGCTTGAATGAATATAGATATAGATGTGTGTGTGTGTGTGTGTGTGTGTGTGTGTGTGTATCTATATCTACATCTACATCTATATCTATATCCATATCTATCTATATCTATCTGTAATCTGAAACACTGTTATATCATACAGTCACTTCTGGCTACCATCTGTAAAGACTGAAACCACCACCATCTGGGTAGATTATGTACATTCGTAAGTAACATCTGGCCCTTATAAGTGACCCCAGTCCATGCCTACTCCCTCAGACAGGCTAAATCAGCACACTTAGCAACCGTGACCTCAATCTTTAACGCATTCATTTTTTTTTTCTACCAGACATTATATTTCTTCCTCCTCTGGGCTTTGTGACACTTTATGTTCTTTCCTAATTTTTCTAGATATTCTTCAGTTTCTCTACCTTTCCCCCTGCCTTTTTGCTTCTCTCCTCAGCCCTGTGCTCTTCTGAATCCACAATTTCTCCAAACAACCCTATTCTCACTTCAGGTACATGTTTGCTAATCAACAGTAGACCGATCTCTTTTGTAATCCAGATCTATAGCTCTAGCAGCCTGCCAGATATAGCCACCTTCATGTCTCCTATTCAAAATAGAAACAAATCAAACAAACAAAATAAAGTAACAAGTCTAGCCTTTTTACATGTTTAGTTTTTTAAATGACATCCTAAACTAGATGTAGTCACTTAAGGCAAATTTGTGCTTGTACCCTTAACAGTACTGAACCCCACTATGCCCCTTCTAATAGGCCATCAAATATTCTTGATTCTACAATCAACAACCAACAGCTTCAATCTCTTGAATCACGTGTGTTTTATTTTTTTTAATATGAAATTTAATGTCAAATTGGTTTCCATACAACACCCAGTGCTCATCCCAAAAGGTGCCCTCCTCAATACCCATCACCCACCCTCCTCTCCTTCCCAACCCCCATAAACCCTCAGTTTGTTCTCAGTTTTTAAGAGTCTCTTATGCTTTGGCGCTCTCCCTCTCTAATGTTTTTTTCTCCTTCCCCTCCCCCATGGGTTCCTGTTAAGTTTGTCAGGATCCACATAAGAATGAAAACATATGGTATCTGTCTTTCTCTTATGACTTATTTCACTTAACATAACACTCTCCAGTTCCATCCACTTGCTACAAAGGGCCATATTTCATTCTTTCTCATTGCCACGTAGTATTCCATTGTGTATATAAACCACAATTTCTTTATCCATTCATCAGTTGATGGACATAATCACGTGTGTTTTATATATTTCCTCTGCTAGTCTCTTAGTCCAGACTCCTGGAATTTCTCATAGGACATAAGGAAAGAGCCTCCTGTATCTCCTGGTTCTGACTGAATCCCCACATTCCAGCCCCACAGGTAGACACATTGCCCATTCTTTGCATTGTTGCAAATTGGATCATGTCATTCCCATGAAAAGTTTCCCAAAGTACCTTTAGGATTTCTTTCAGGGTAAAATTGTGGTACAGAAGTCCCTCCAAGGTTTGGAGCTGCCCACAATTCCAACTTCTTTCTCATGTTTTACATCTGCGTACTGCGCATGTGATGTTCCTTCTGCCTGAAATATGCCTCTCTCTTCCCCATATTTTTCTTCTTTCATCTTTGACAGAACATTGAGCTGAACAGAGCCTTCAAAAAATCCTAAGCCCCAGTCAAGGGTCACAAGCCCTTGCTTTGTGCAACACTACTCTTATACAACACGTTGTTCTCAAAATCAATTACTTTTAAATAAATTAAAATTTAATTTTGCATTTACTAGTTTGATAAATATGTTTGCATTTACTATTTAGTCCGATAAATATTAGGTGGTAAATCTGTGTTTGCTGAATAAAGATATAAATTGAAAAGAATATAGAAAAACAACTTCTATTTGATCTTACTTGGAAAAGGTAATTACATTCTATCACCCCCTTCATGTTTCTGTTATTGCCTATTTCCAAGTGGTCTAAAAAATGAGAACTAGCCCTCATAGGGATAATATTCTTTAAACATAGGTAGTTTGTGGATTCTGTGAATAGCTAGATATTCAAAATTATAAGATTTCTTGGAAAACCTGTGCTGAGTTATGCATTGTCAGAAGGCATTCATTCCAACACCTGAAGACAGTACTTAGCTGTCAGGGGAACGCAGTTATGAACATACACAGGGATCACATTCTCAAGGAGAGAATATGTTGCCTGTTTCTCTAACAAAGGAGTTAAAAAAAAAATAAGCTGCCTATAGCATCATTACGAAGATAGAAAGCCAGTTCCCACCATCATTAGAGATGCTCTGAGCATCTTTTTAATTTTTTCTTTCTTACATTTTACAGATTATAAGTATAGCTATGATTCCACCTAAATTTTTTTTATTACATTTTTAATTTATTTTTGATAGAGGGAGAGACAGAGCACAAGTGGGGGAGAAGCAGAGAGAGAGAGGGAGACACAGAATCCGAAACAGGCTCCAGGCTCCGAGCTGTCAGCACAGAGCCCGACGGAGGGCTCGAACTCACAAACCGCAAGATCATGACCTGAGCCGAAGTCGGACGCTTAACCGACTGAGTCACCCAGGCGCCCCGCTATGATTCCATCTAATACTACTTTTTGGTAAGAAGCGATAATCCTATGGGGATTTATGATTATTACTGGTTTTTAAAAACCCCTTTGGAAATAGCAACATGTGTTTGTGCATGTTGTATTAATTCATTAGCATTAGTTTGGTCACTCAAAAACCAAATGTTAAGTCCCTGGAAACAAGCACTGATATCTAAGTATGTATGTGGATATCACTTTGCTTTTATTTAATTTAACTCATTTCATATTTACAATGAATATTAGCTTTAGAATCAGACAAAACACCAAAGATATAAGGCATGAATGTTGTACTAAGGAAATTTTACATTTTTACTGAGGGTGGGATATAGGAAGAAGATATATGCAAACATAATATGACATAAGTTAAATGTCTAAATGTTTGGTCTTTAAGTATATTGTTCTCTTAAGGACACCAACTTATACTCCCCCTCTCTCGTGAAAACTGGATTATTGGGAAGATTCTGATATTCTGAATTGCAACCCACAAGGATCTTAAACTAAGGAGTGTGATAACAAGTAGCCAATATATAATGCAAAATATTGTACTGTTAAAGCAACATTAACATAAAGTTTCATATGGTGACAAATAATTGTGATAGAACATTTTCTAAAATATTCTCTGCAAATAAATATACTTTAAATTCAGGATAATTGTGGACGACAAGGATGAGCCTTATTCACTGGAAAGGTAATTTTACTGCTAGGACATCTCTCAAGGAAAATATCTGAAGCATATTAAAATAAATTGGCGTATGTAAATGATGTTAAAATTATGTTATGAGGTTAAGTATACTAAAGGATCATAAAACAATACAGTAAATAGTAGGCAATGACCAAGGCATTTATACAGCCAATAAAATAATCTTTTCTCTAAGCTTATGTTATAAGGAATGCTTTTGCTATAATAAGTAAAACATTCAGGAATATGAAATATATTTATGGTATAACTGTGTTAAATTAAACAAAATATGCAAAAGGGGACTAGTGCTAAGCATATTAAACATTTAGGTGGCTTTATCTGAGTTCTCTCATGGTTTTTCTTCCTTTTTATTATACTTTTAAATATTTTATCTTTTTAAAATTATGGACATATATTACAACTGCACTCTGAAAATAAATTTTATTTGAAATTTAAATAAATCACATAAAAATAAATGGAACTGGTAAAGATCCCTAAATCTACCAACAACTCCTCCTCTTTATATATAATGAAATATTTTTGTTATATATATAATGAAAGATTTTAAATTTACTTAAGTTGACCTTATTTCCTGCTAAATTTTATGCACTTTAACACATATGTAAATCTATGCAATCACCACTACAATCAGGATGCATAACAGTTTTATCACCCTAAAAAACTCTTGTACTGGACTGCCCATTTGTAAATCAAACCTCCCCTAAGACTAATCAGGCAAGCATCAACTTGTTCCTTATCCCTACAGTACTTTTTCCCCCAGAATTTCATGTTAAAGAACATTTTGAGACTGTTTTCTTTCATTTAGCATAATGTTTTGACACAATCTAAATATCCTTTCTTGGGTGAATGGATACAAACTGTGGTACATCCATGCAATTAAACACTCTTTGTAATAAAAGAAAGAAAGTATTGACACATACAACACAGATATGTGTCAAAACAATTCCTACTTTTTATATTCTGGACTGGAAATTGCTCCTTTGTATCTTAATTGAGTACAATACATAAAACAACTAAACTCATAAAATATTATATAAAATAATATAAAATATTTGTCACATGTAATAACCACTGTTTTTTCTTTTTTGACAAATATGTACCTCAATATATTCCAGCTTTATTTTTTTTTAATTTTTTTTTAACATTTTATTTATTTTTGAGACAGAGAGAGACAGAGCATGAACGGGGGAGGGGCAGAGAGAGAGGGAGACACAGAATTGGAAGCAGGCTCCAGGCTCTGAGCCATCAGCCCAGAGCCCGACGCGGGGCTCGAACTCACGGACCGCGAGATCGTGACCTGAGCCGAAGTCAGCCGCCCAACTGACTGAGCCACCCAGGCGCCCCAATATATTCCAGCTTTAGAATGGATTTATGCATAATGCAAATTGAATTTTCAGCTGTCACTGATTCTCTGGATTTTCCAGATAGCAAAGCTAAACCTAAGAATGTTACCTACAACTGTCATCCACCCAAAATCTAAACTACTAACCATTTTGCCTACCAAGATTTGAGGTAATGAATCATCTTAGTAATAGACGTGAAGGTAAAAACTGCACTGTCTGTACTAAAATAACTTTATAACATGTACTTTTTAATAGACTATTTGTTTTTAAATAGTTCCAATATTTACATTGCATAAAACATTTAATGTAAGGTTAAGATTAAAGGAATTATATATGATAAACTTTTTACACAGCTAATATACCAAGGTTAACTAACAGCTGTTAGATGATCTGGGAGATCATAGGAGTCAGTGGTGTAGGTGATTATCAATTCTACTGTATGCATTATCCCAAAGTCACAAACACAAAAGAACCATTTCCTTTTTTAAAAATAATCCTGGGTTTCCATTTTTGACAAACTTGTCATGTGTAAAGCTTGAACTGGAGTAATAAAAGCCCCTGTACTTTACTGAGCTTAAATAACTCTGTTGGGCCAACACTTCATGTCTAGAACAGTAGACCAAATTTAATTCAGTTTTAAGAGGAGTAAAAAAGACTGCAAAGGTAATAGAAACATACTATTCCATCCATACAAGGTGAAGAGAGCCAAGAAAGTGGAAGGGTGGAGAAAAGGCCTCTTGAAGGGAATAAAATTAGAAAAGAGATAATTGCCTGTATCTACTGTATGGGAAATAATGTAAGTCATTTGGAATGGTCACTTAAAAAAAGACAGCTTCATAATGCATTCACAACAGACTTGAGCAAATCTCAACATTTCTTCATTGTTAGTATTTACATTGTTTAGTCTGGTACTGATGATTGTTGCTACCAACAAGTTTTATGCCATGTTTTTTGTGGCACATTGAAATAAGCCAAAAACATGTACATAAAACTGACACAAAGAAATTAAGAAAAATTTTTTTTTAATTTTTTTTTCTTTTTTTTTTTTTCAACGTTTATTTTTATTTTTGGGACAGAGAGAGACAGAGCATGAACGGGGGAGGGGCAGAGAGAGAGAGGGAGACACAGAATCGGAAACAGGCTCCAGGCTCTGAGCCATCAGCCCAGAGCCTGCCGCGGGGCTCGAACTCACGGACCGCAAGATCCTGACCTGGCTGAAGTCGGACGCTTAACCGACTGCGCCACCCAGGCGCCCCTGAAATTAAGAAAATTATATAACAGATAGGGATGCCTGGGTGGCTCAGTCGGTCGAGTGTCCAACTTTGTCTCAGGTCATGATCTCATGGTTTGTGGGTTTGAGCCCCACGCCGGGCTCTGGGCTGACAGCTCAGAGCCTGGATCCTGCTTCAGATTCTGTGTGTGTGTCTCTCTCTGCCCCTCCCCCACTCATGCTCTCTCTCTGCCTCTCAAAAAAAAGAAATGTAATAAAAAAAGTTTTTAAAAATGATATGACAGATAATGGCGATTTGTATTTTGATATTTGGGTGTCATTCTGATAGACTATTGGTACTGACTTCAAAAGAATGGAACACAGGCAAACCACATTTTTCAGGTAATACAGGTTTTTCTCCCCAGGCCAGAGGACTTGGACTCAGAAGATGATGACTTCCAGCCACATTCATTCTAGGTTAAACGTAATAGGCATAAGCAATTTCTCCACCTAATTGGCTTATTTGTTCAACAATACCTTGCTTAGAAAAACAAGTGTAGAATCAACAAGATGTAAGTAACACAGGGGCACGTGTAGTCTGTGAGGAACCATCTATGGTAAAGGAAGCATCATTGATCAGAATAGTGTCATTAGGTGAGTGTGGACTGACAGATAAATGGACTTATCACTAAAAATACATTATAATTAAGAAAAATAGAAACATATACGAAATCATATATTTATACCAAAGTTAGTGGAACAAAGAAACTCACAATCTAAAATGGAATAATCAGTTTGTCCAGCAAAGATATTTGATATTTGAATTACAAGTTATATATATTCTGTAATATTTGAACACAATACCAGGAAAGACTAAGTGAATTATAAACTGTGAGTAATATCAATGCCCCAATCATATATTATAAAAAGTAAACAATGGAACAATATCGACAGTTATAAGTTACACACACACACACACACACACACACACACACACACTCTGCAAACCAGACACCTCCATGTGTAGTATGTAGGTAATTATATTTTATAACTATGAAACATATAGACACATTAATTCAAATTTTGATTTTGCTATTTTGTCTGTGACAACAACAAAACAAACAAGGCCAAGTAGGAAACACAAATAACCATGAATTTTGAGAGCAAGGGAGCAATTCAACAAATTCAAACACCCCTCTGTTTTCTGTAATAATGGAAATAGCATCTAGGTATAAAACAAATAAGCAACAGTCAATTTCATACCCTATACTTCATTAAGAGATACCTGATGGAATCAACACTGGTGATTCCAAAGGCGAGAGTATTTTTATTCATATTAGGGGAAGAAAAATCCAAAGAGAGGGTATAATTCCTTATATGTTTATTGAAAATTGTGTGTATTCTCTCTTGCTGTCTGCCCATGCTGCTATCTCTGTTAGAACATAGACGTCTGTGGCTGAAATAGTAACTGAGAAAAATAAACGTGTTCCAAGGAAGTGATTACAGCAGCTTGTCTGTGCTGTACTAGTGGACAGATTGTTCTGACTTCTTTCAAGTCATGGCTAAGGTAAAACCTGGTACCTTAAGATTTCCTACACTACATGAGCCTGCAGATCCCCATCTCAGCAAATAACCTTTCTTATTAGGATCCCAACTTGAAAAGGCATTAACATATAAGGGCAGGATAACAAGTGAATAATGTTGTCAATCAGTTTGTTACCTGTTTAAGGAAACCAATTACCCTAATCAAGGACTTATTTCATTATATCCTTATCTTTTTTTTATATATTTAACATATAAACCATGTGCCAATACCTACGATCAATGTTTTAGAAGTGTTACTTCTTTAATAACAACCCGATTTTTAAATATTTATCAATACGAAAATTGAGGCAGAGAGACATTAAGAAATTTTCCAACGGTCACCTAACTGGCAAAGGGTAGCAGTGGGGTTTGAACTTTGACCATAGGACTTAGAGGTACTACAATGTACAGGCCCTTATTTTATTAATTTGGAAAAAATTGTTTAAATAACTAGTGATGTTTCATGCAAATGAGATTCCATATCCAAAATTAATCATTCATGTGGTTGAAAAGGAGATCCTGAAATTCATTTAATCCCCCATACACACACAGGCTAAAGCCTAGTATATCTGGCAAATATTTGGTACTTGTTATATATTTGCTGAATCAACAAATGAAATAATACAGTATGAATATCCTAATCAACTCAGACAAGTAGATGTCATTATATAAGGTTCATTATTTTGTGGAAGAGTGGCTTCCCTTATTTTGGAAGGTGATAGCACTACTTCTGACATAGCAATAGCTCAATCATAGGTACCAAAAGCACTAGGATATTATGATTGGTCTGCAGAATGATACCCATTAATTAGGGAGTTGATCAGAGATATCTAAATATGGATCAAATATTATGTACTTTTAAAGAAGAAAGAGATAATATTGACTGCAGAAAACAAAATACAAACAAACATTAGTTGCCAGACCTAAAAAAAGGTGTAGAAGTACCTGTCGACAGATGCCTTGGATAAGTGTGAGTTACAGATTAAGTTTTCTTTGTCTAACTTTGACACTTTTTAAACCTCACCTTAAGCCAAACCCACTCTCGGAATAATCTTCAACTGTGGCTTCACTGTGTCCTATTACATGACAAAACTTCTTTTTAATTTCAGAAAGCAATATAATAAGCAAATATTTAAATGCAAACTGCGACCAAAAGCTATTGACTGATATGATAGCAGACTCCAGAAAGAGGTGGAGAATTAATGAGATTATAGTGAGAAAAGAGACAAATGCCAATGGGGTTAGTAATCTAAAATGTCTGCAACTTTTATTACATCCGTGGGCAATTCCCAAGACAGTTCTGCTAAGGAAAAGGCTAGTTATTTCAGATCATTCCTCTGTAAAGTCACAATCTCTTGTCAAGAGGCTTTTTAGAACAGAGTTGAAAAGACCTGTGGATGAATGGGAAAGGGCTGGATCCCATAAAGATGATTGGGCTCTAGATGACTGCCTGTCCTGGAGAATCCCAGAGGAACCCCATTGTAGAGGCAGAACAAACCGTAACAATTTCATCTCTAACATACTGGATTAAAAGCCCAGGGAGAGAACCATTGTCCATGATTTTCTTTTTAATATATTATTTAAGAATGTCAGAAGCGTCTTGAATACTCATGGAAAGATTTTCCAAAATGAAAATATTAATTCATGCCCATAACGTTATCTGTTTAAATAATACTCAACACCTAAGCCCTGAAAAGTGGACCAATCCCAGGAATATGAACTGTTATGTATCTATTTCAGTAGACAAACAGAACATGGCAAAACAATCAACTAATTTTATCTCCTCAAATTTTCATTTGCTTCCTTCCTTAAAAAAATATGAAAGATAGCAATTTAAAAACATAAAATTAAATCACTGAGGGTTTTTTTTTGTTGTTGTTGTTTTGTTTGTTTTGCCTTTAATGAATTTTAAACAAAAGTATTTCAAAGGTCTCCATGGTTTAATTTCCAGATGAGGGGCGCCTGGGTGGCTCAGTCGGTTAAGCGGCCGACTTCGGCTCAGGTCATGATTTCGCGGTCCGTGAGTTTGAGCCCCGCGTGGGGCTCTGTGCTGACAGCTCAGAGCCTGGAGCCTGTTTCAGATTCTGTGTCTTCCTCTCTCTGACCCTCCCCCATTCGTGCTCTGTCTCTCTCTGTCTCAAAAATAAATAAACGTTAAAAAATTTTTAAATAATTTCCAGATGAATATTTTGAATCACATAAAGTCAAGAAAGTCTGGAAATAGAGGAGAGCAGAAATATAGGGATTTGAGAAATATGAGATTTAACACACAAAAAACTATTCACTCTTGTTAGTTAATTAGTTAGTTAAATCCAAGTTAGTTCACATACAGTGCAGTGTTGGTTTCAGCAGTAGAACCCAGTGATGCAAACTGGTGCAGCCATTCAGGAAAATAATAAAGAGGTTTCTTAAAAAATTAAAAATAGAACTACCCTATGACCCAGCAATTGCACTAGTAGGTATTTATCCGAAGGATACAAAAATGCTGATTCGAAGGGGGCACATGCACCCCAGTGTTTATAGCAGTGTTATCAGCAATAGCCAAACTATGGAATGAGCCCAATGTCTATAAAATGACGAGTGGATAAGGAAGATGTGGTTTACATATACAATGAAATACTACTTGGCAGTGAGAAAGAATGAAATATGGCCATTTGCAGCAATGTGGGTGGAACTGGAGGGTATTATGCTAAGTGAAATAAGTCAGGCAGAGAAAGACAGATACCATATGTTTTCACTCATATGTGGATCCTGACAAACTTAACAGAAGACCATGGGGGAGGGGAAGGAGAGAAAAAAAAAAGTTATAGAGAGGGAGGGAGGCAAACCATAAGAGACTCTTAACTACTGAGAACAAAGTGAGGATTGATGGGAGGTAGGGGAGAGGGGAAAGTGGGTGATAGGCATCAAAGAAGTTACCTATTGGGATGAGCACTGGATGTTGTAAGGAAACCAATTTGACAGTAAATTATATTTAATAATAAAAAGACAAAAAATAAAACTCAAAAAATAAATTTCACTTTCTCCCTTTTTTACTGCTTCCTTTCTATGTGTATACCTCCTAACATGGAAACCACAAAAGATTGAGACTAAATAGAAAACATAAGAAATTCCTCTAAAATAAAGGAGAAAAGTTGCATTTGAGTTTATAAAGTGAGGCCAAATTCTAGATGGAATGGTGTGCCTCAACCTCTTTAGTTCACATGCTCCTTAAGTAAACATAAGACTATGAACCTTTCTTTAATGTTAACATTTCAGAATACAGCTTATCTGGTGTAATGAAAACAAATATTATACACCTAATTTTTAATGTATAATGTGTATTTTCTACTCATTCAAGACTTTCTTCTAACCTTTTCCTCAATTTGATATGTCCTTCAAGGGATCACAATGCCCTTCCTCAAGGAAGAAGCACTACACCAAATGTTATAACAACAAGCAAAAATTCTTTTTCCCTATGTGGGTTCATGAAACTACCATTTAGAAATTCTCCTGTGGGCATTTCAAAGAAATATTTGAAATGGTTTACCAAGTGTTTTAAATCAGAACATCAGATCTGTAGGGGGATTTTACAAACTTGGGGCAAACTGAAGCCATATCAACAGCCAAGTAGTAAGCTTAATAATCACAGGCTTATCTGAAATCATATGAATCTACAGGGACAAATAAAACATTTACAGAGCACCTCTATTACCTGTTGTACTACAGGCACAGACACAAAGCAGTAAGAATAAAAATGGAGAAGAACTAAACAAAACACCTGGATCAAATAAGGCAGAGGTCTTCTTTTTTTTTTCTCTTCTATTTTTTTGGGAGTCTGACTGGTTTACATCACAGTAGAAGCATCTGAGAAATGCCACTTGTCCACAATGTCACCTCAAAGTGTCTCAGACAAGCTTTCAGCTCTGGGCCATGTCCAGGTTGTAATTGCTGGGACCACCATACAACATACATGGCTCAAGTTTCAGATTAAGTTACAGTTACAGTAGAAGGATATGCTCTTTCTATAGGGATGTAGAAGATTGCAAGTGGGGAGCATGGGGGAGGAGGAAGGTCTCAGAAACTGAATTGATGAAGAATTTGTACATTTTATTCTGAGAAGGACACTTGTTTGTAAGTACACTGCCCCGAAGGCTCAAAGTTGAACACACACACAAAAAATTTTAAAAAATTGTTTCCAGCCAAAAGATTTGACTTAAGGACTCAAGCTAAACAGCACAGGTGAAAGAAGATACAAACTGGTAAGCCTAATTCAACTGTGGGAAACATGAGATACCAAGTGAAGGAAAATCAGGTCTAAGAGTTATTTGAAATTAACAAGATCCCAGACATGGGGTAGGATAAAGCAAATGACAGTACCTGTAGATTCACAGACACGAGAGGCTGAAAATGTTCCTCAAAGATGTCTGTATCTTAATCCCCAGAATCTGTCAGTGTATCACCTTACTTGGTAAAAGGTACACTGAAGATGGGACTTAAGTTAAAGATTTTGAGATGGGGACATCATCGTGGATTATTTTGGGTAACCATAAAGGTCTTATAAGAAGGAGGCAGAGGATCAGAGTCAGAGGAGATGATGTGACTATGGAAGGAGAGGGAAAAAAAGATATATGATGATAGAAACAGGGGTAAGGATTACGGAAGGCCACAAGCCAAGGAATATGGGGAGCCTCTTGAAGCTAAAAAGGGGCAAGTAAGTGGATCCCTCCCTAGCACCTCCAGAAGGAACGTAGCTCTGCCAAACCATTTTAGCCTTCTGATCTCTAGAACAGAAAGATTAAACATTTGTGTTGTGTCAAGGCTTTGTGTATTAATTTATTACCACAAGTAGCAATTGGAAACGAATGCAATAATGCAATAGGAATTGTGTAATTGGAAGTAATAGGCATGGTGTAACATGAGTCAGAGAAGCAGGCAGGGAGACACAGATAATAAAGATGGAAAATCACATATTTGCATGAGGTAATTAGAAGATAGGAACCAGGTCCAGTAGGGTCTGGACAGTAGGTCTAAGGAAAAATTAACAAAAAATGTTCTGTCCCCTTAATTGTGGCAAGACATGCCTATGTTTTGCCTTCCCGTGGATAAGACAAGGATAAGGTAATCAATATACCTAAATCAAGGTAAGGTTTATGGGTATAGAAGAGAAGCAAAACAATACTATGATCGAATAAAACACTCAGGTACTCTGAGGAAGGCTATCAGTGCCCTCCACAATGCCATCCTTGAAAGTTCAGGGTGCACAAAGCCCAAATATTGCTGCTTTTGTGTCATCATCTATGGATATATCCATCATCACTAATTTATGAGAAAGATTGCTTTACTTTCCCATAAGGGACAGAATGACTCATTACCCCTACTCTCTCACTTTTCTTTCCCTACCTTGAGCAGCTATTTTTTTCAGGTGAGTTTCCACTAAAATGCCCTTCATTATTCATTTTGTATCTTAATAATTTAGCAAGAACACTGTCTTACAAAACTTCACTGCAGGTTGCTGGCATGTATAACTTTCAGTAAGGACTCACTAACTACACGCTAATAACCCTTATATAAATAATTAAACACACCCAGGGCACTTGCACCCTGTTATTCTAAGTCTAGAGAGAAAAGCAAATAAGATTTCCTTATACACAAGTGCTGTTATTTTGGTCATCTTGGCATATCTTAGAAATAGCTTCTAACTCACCCCAGACATAGTGTTTCTAAAGTCCTCCACTTACAGCTAAAATAGTTATAACGCCCCATTGCAAAAGAAAGGCCAAAAGGAAGCACTGTCAGAGTGAGATCTTTGATTAAGATTAATTATAAATCTTACCTGATTTCTATACCTCTAACTGGCTGACTTTGAGAATACCACCTTCTCTCCATTCTCCACTACAGGGAGAACTTGGGATTGGAAGCTATATATGTGGGACAACTCACACTTCTGATGCCTATGATAAATATTCTCAATCAGAGTACAATTTATGTCTAATTCTATCACAGTCCAATTTTCCACTAAAGTGGGTGCACAGCCTCACGATTTTCATTATAGCAAACTAGACAGCTATTACCATTTGCTCCTCATGCCTACTCCAAATGTAGCCTATCTTCCTTGGTGGATTTCTCTCCACATTCAAATCTAAGACTAATTCACAGCATTAGGAAGTGGGGAGTTAGGCTCCAGTTGTTTTCAAGCACAACCTAGTTTTGTGGCTGGCTCTAAGGTGACTTTGCTGCTCTCTCCACTCCTCAGGTAGTTTTTAGTTGCATTCTTTGAGGGTGGTGTCTGGATCCCATTGCTGGATATTACCAGTGCACTAAACCCATCTCCCATTTTGAGTCCACCATGGTAAAGTACTGCTATTAACTAATCTGTTGAAACCAGCATTTTCCTTCTCCATTAGACCACCTTTATTGACCTTAGAAGCTCTATCATCTCCAGCCTCACACTCTAAGTATTGAGCTTATAGTGGCAATGTTCTTCTATTATTCTCTTACAGTGATTCCAGAGGAATCAGACAGATCTGTTTATAACCTTTCAATTCCTCCCAAACTCCTAGCTCAGGCTCACCTTTCCTAGAGTGGCCAAAATTACCACTCTCTGACACAGATGATCTTTTCATCAACACCTATTGTTGACATAGCTAAGCTAACAGATAATTGCTCTGTGATTCAGGGATGCTTTAGTGATATCAAAAGGAAGAGGACAAGAATGAAAGGACAGTGAACAAGCAGCAGTACTTTTCAGGGCTGTTGAAAAATCATACATCGATGACCCCCTTACCTCTGAGCAAGGGGTATCTCAGAGCCCATCTCTGAGTTTTCCCCAATATTCTGTAGTTGCTCTGGTGACTAATCAGAGAGATTTGTGAAGGTGTTACTAAACAGCAAGCAATCATCTTGTTACATTTTGCTGTGGTAAGAACATGAGGTCCAATGCCATATAGTAACATTCAATTATTTAATGATAGCTGTTATGTGCTTTGATGGTCGTTCACTCCACTTTTGTGTGAAATAAATTTAACTGTCAAATGGAATTTTACAGACTTAGAGGCCATTGACATGTGTATTTTACAGAAAAAAATATATATATACCTTCGCCCTAGCTTATATGCAGAACGTCTTTATTTAATGTTGATAGTGGCCAAGGAGCAGTTGGCCGGGAAAGGTGGTTCCTGTCAGATGCTCAAAAGTTCCAGATTGCTGTCTCACCACACCTGTTATGGCAGTTTTCAAGGGAGAATGAATAAGGAATCTTAAAGATCAAAACTAATTTTTAGGACCATCTGCCTTAAATTATTTTAAAACAAGTTTTGTCATATTTAAAGAAACTTGCATAAATACATGCATATTGATATGAAATATATAGAAAATCCTTGTTTTGCATGTTTTAATATGCATGAATTTCCACAGTGTAGTGAAATAATACCACTCTTGCAACAGCACAGTCCAAATTTCAGTTACCAATGTATATTAACTGTTACTAATTACATTAAGTACAACCTTCACTACTGGCCCTTAAAGTCCATAAATCATTATGTGAATGAAAGGCATACATCATGATCAGTGACTAATCACATCATTTCCTTGCAGACCTGTCACTATTTACTGCCCATTTTTTTTTTTTTTTTTGTTATTCGGTTTACATACACACACAGACACATAGCTGGGTTGCCTCTGTGTCTTCCAGTGATAAACCCACATAAAATGCTTATAAAAATGGGCAATTGAAAAAGGGTACCGGCCAGTGTTGGTGGAAGGGCAACCAAGAAATGAAAAGAAATGCCAAAAGTGAAACTCAAATAGAACATAAATGGATTTTATGGAGACGAAATGCTGGCTATGGAAACGTTCTTACTGCTTCTATTGTAAAGGGAGCTGGATAAATTAGTGAAGTCACATTTATCCACAGAAATGAGAAACACAGTTGTGGTGAGGATGACTTATCCCAGGGGAGGAAATACTGGAAAAATACTTTACAGTAAAAGATCTCTCTCACAATGCTGAATACACAAAGGATAAAGTGCTAGAAGCTGATCCTAACTTAGCAAAGAACATGCTAATTGTGCAAGCCATAGAAAAGAGGTTTGTTCTGTACTGTAACTGTGTAATAAGATGAAGGCAAACACTATTTTAACCATCCTTGACAGTTCATTTCTTTTTGAAAAGCAATAAGACATTAAGTTCTCAATGTTTCTAATTTTTAAAGTTACTGTGCATTAAATAAATGTAATTTTACTATTTTCAAAACATTTCCCATGAATTTATAACAAAGAGTATGAGAGTTTGTGATGTTTGGAAAAAAATACTTGTGAAGATCACACGATATTTACATTTTCTCATTGATTATTAAGTTAATTTTATACAGTTTCAGTTTGCATGGTCGTTTTATAGTCCTGAAGTGCCATGCTTACCTTAGGAAGCAAGAACCATTTCTTCTTACACTATATATTCTCATTGGGAGATCAGGTCCCTCAGGTGGGTTGGTTAAAGGATTTGATGGCAAGATAACTATATATGTTTCTCAACAAGTAAATGGGTTGCAAAATCTTGTGTTCTGAAGGGCAGAAATAGGGAGGGAATGGCCAAAAGTACATTACCTGCCATGAATTATGAGAAAGAAATTGTGGAAAAGTCTCAAACCTATAGATTAGAGAATTGAGGTCTATAAACCTGGTTGGACAGAGAAGAAGATGGAATCCCAGTAATGAAACTATGTATTTATAGAAGAAGGTGGAGTAAAGGAGACACAAATACGTATGTAGTTATGTCTGGGCCCTCATTCTTCACTTGTTCAATATCCTCTGAGGGATAAAGAGAAAAAAACATGGGAAACACATATCTGTCACTCTTATACACATACATACCAACACATATGTATACATGTACGAACACACAAAGTGTTACGGGCATAACTTCATGCTTACATAAATGAGTTTTATCCACCTGAATGCCTTAAAATTAATACGTCGATTTTGTGTTTTTAAAATTTTTTTAATGTTATTTTTGAGAGAGAGAGAGAGAGAGAGAGAGAGACAGGCAGACAGACAAACATGGTGCGAGCAGAGGAAGGCAGAGAGAGAGAGAGGGAGACACAGAATCTGAAGCAGGCTCCAGGCTCTGAGCTGCCAGTGCAGAGCCTGACGCGGGGCTTGAACTCACAAACCCTAAGATCATAACCTGAGCTGAAGTCGGACGCTTCACTGACTGAGCCACCCAGATGCCCCTCGTGTTCTTATTTATTACGTGGGAAATTAGTTTGGGATTTGGAAAATACTGAGTCAGTAAGGAGGACACTGTAAACATGTTGGGATGAATGAAATTCTGAAAAATTATTGTAATCGCATCCACAGTGAGTGAATTAATATTATCTCTTAATCTTTGTGAGGCTTCATTTATTTGTCCTCCTTCACTACACAGTAAAAAATGAGACAAGGCCTACCTTGGTGTTGTGAATTGCATTATGTTGAGCATTGTTGAGGGTTTTTAAAAACTAGTTTATGATGTATTGTGAATAATTTTCTATGTGCATCCAAGGGAGTAATCAATATACCTTCCTTTTAAATTGAAAGCTGTGTTCAGCCACTCCCACAGCCCTGTAATTTCCAATTTTATCTCTGAATTCGAATAAGAAGCAAAATCTTAAGTGGACACAGTGTGCAGAATGATCAATGACCTGCCACCAAAGAACGCCGTTTGTCATGAGGATTCTGTTCTTCATGGTTTGGAGGGGAAGCGGCCTGTAGTAATCATTCCCACTTACCTTTTCGGAATCACCTACCTGATTTTGTTTATTCTCTGAAGCAAGAGATGTGATGAGATCACTCGGGGGCTGAGTCCCTCTCTTGCTAAGGCAGCCACCAGCAGGGGAAAGACTTCACCTGGAACTTTAGCACAACAAAGACACTGTACTTAGTACTCCAGGAAGACTCCTGCTAGCTTTCTCCTGGTTCATTCCAAGCCTATCGATGTTGGGTTGTAGAAGTTACTGCTTCTGATTTGATCAGTGTGGCCTTGGGGTCAAGCCACTGTCTGACTCTGAGTCCCAGTTTCTTCAAGAGTGAAATACATGCTTGATCTATTTTACCTCTAAGGTGAAACATTCTCTGAATTTTGCTGCAATCATATATATACATGTATGTGGCTGTATGTGTATATACATAAATATGCATACATACAGTCTTCTGAAGTTTGCTTTTTTACTTAGTAGCTTTTAGACACCACTTCATAACAGTTCATAGAGAACTTCCTTATTTTTATGGCTGGAGCACGCTTTATTGTATCTACATACAATAGTCGATTCAAATAATCTCTTAATTTGAACATTTAGGAGGTTATCAATTTTCAACATTTTGTAATTTCAAATAGCACTGAAATAGACATATGAGTTTTCCCTACCACATACCACGTCTGAATGAATTAGAGATTTAAATTAAAAAAATGAAAGTATGCAAGTACTAGGAGAAAACAGGAGTAAACTGGTCTTAATCTGAGTGTAAAGCAAGGCTTTATGACTCTTCTGAACACATAATCTGTATAATATGGGGGACATTTAGGCTTTGAGAGAGATTTAATCATAGTGAGGTCATCAGTGCAATAAATATTAGATCCCTGTCTTTTTGTTCACACACATGGGGCATCTTGACTTGGGGTATCTTCTACTTGTTTGAAACAGTTACTCACCCGCTCTTTGGTGTTACCACAACACAAATCATATGATATGGTAGTTATTTGTCTATATTAATTCCTTACTAAGCCAGGGATTTCTAAAACCAAAGTGTTCGTTTTCCTTTTCCATGCACACCTCCTCCCACTTTCTGATTCTATAAGCCTATACCACTACCAGAAACCTGCATTTTAACCAGGACTCAAGAACTCTGACATAGGTGGCTTCAGGAAGTACGTTTTACCAAATAAATTAGGCTTTGAGCCCCCTGAAAGCTGGAGCTCTACTGTATTTATTTTTCTACTATAATTATTCCTCTAATACACACGTAAAGACCAAGAGTGTAATAAGTACACAATAAATGTTTTTGAGGAATAAAACATTAATAGTTGATGGTTCTTTAACAAGAATGAATTTAAGATATATTTAATAATGATGGTTAAGCTTTCAAGACAATAAAGTTCAGATTACTTTCTTTCTTCATAAGCCTTATTTACTCGGAAATATTTTGCCTACTGTAGTAGCTAATTTTATATGTCAACTTGACTAGGCCATGGAGTACGCAGATATCTGATTAAAAATTCTCCATGTATCTTAGTGAAAGTGTTATTGGATGAAATCAATGTTTGAATAGACTGAGCATAGCACCTTGCCCTCCATAATGTGGGTGGACCTCATCCAATCAAGTGAAGACCTGAAAACAGCAAAAAGGTTGAGAGGGAAATCCTCCTACCTAACTACTTGAGCTGGGACATCCATGTTCTTCTGCACTCCAACTCAACTTACACAACTGGTTCTTAAGACATCAGGTGACAATTGAAATTATACCATTCATTCTACCAAGTGTCCAGCTTGCTACACGCAGATGTTGGGACTGCTCTACCTCTGTAATTACAGGAGCCAATTCCTTCTAATCTCTCTCTCAAATGTATATATTTATATTTAGTATTTATACTTATATTTATATAACCCTCTATCCTATGGTTTGAGAGAACCCTAATATACCTGCCTAGGCTATTCTAATGGAGACTGAGTTTAAAACAACAATCCAAAACAACAATGAGAACAAATCTTGCTTCAACTTTCTTATCTTCCTTTCTGTTCCCCTTCCCTTTCCCTTTCCTTCCCTCCTTCTCTCTCCCTCTTTCTCTTTTTTCAGGGGTGCCTGTGTGGCTCAGTCAGTTAAGTGTGCAGCCTGGGCTCAGTTCATGATCTTGTGGCTCATGGGTTCGAGCTCCACGTCAGGCTTCACATTGACAGTGCAGAGCCTGCTTGGGATTCATTCTCTCCCCCTCCTTCCCTCCCTCTCCCTCTCCCTCCCTCTCTCCCCCCCCTCCATCCCTCCCTTGCTTGCATGTGCTCTCTCTCAAAATAAATAAATAGACTTAAAAAACTTCATATGTCTTTTCTAAAATAGATATACTATTTTATAGTAAAATAGACATACTGGTTTATATTGTGTGCTTCACTAAAAAGAAATGCCTAATATCTCATACAAAATCTCACTGAACTTTTATTTTTAATTTCCAAGATAGTTATAACATACATTGTATATACTAACTATACATATATTTACATATACATAAAATAATATGTCTGTGGATATAAACAGGTAGACAGTATATTAGAGGTCTCTGGAGAAACAGAACCAAAGGATATATGTAGGTATCTTTGAAGAGACTTATTACAGGAATAGGCCCACATGTTTATGAAAGCTGAGTAGTCCTACAATCTGTCTACTGAAAGCTGAAGAACAAAGAAAACCAGTAATATAATTCATCCCAAATCTGAGGGTCACTGGTGCTTATCTCTTCCAGAAACAATCTCACAGACCCACCCAGAAATAGTGTTTTACAAGCCATCTGGACACCCCTTAGTCAAGTTTCCACATAAAATTAACCATCACGGAGAGATAGACAGATTTTTCATGTTCTGCACATATACACAGTCAACACTACTCAGAGAAAAAGAAATGTGTAAAAGCTTTTATGTGAGACTAACTTTAAAATCACTATGTATCCAGTTCTGTAAATTTGAGGGTAAAATGGACAGCACCTATCTTTAGCACCAACAGAGGAGAAACCCATTAGTGTGTGTGTGTATGTATATATATATATATTTTTTTTTGAGGAAAAAATAACATTATTGTCTGGAAATATCAAGGAAGTACACAAGAAAATGAATAGCAGGGAAAACAATAAATTTATTTGATGCAGCCAAATGTTGGCAGATACAGGGAATTGTAAGGCAAGACTGACAAAAAATGTGATGGCAAGAAAAGAAAGATGTTAACTTAGTGATACAAAAAAATCAAACTCTGCTGGTGCCTTTGTAGCATGAACAACCCGTAAAAGAATCTCACACAGTGGTTTCTTATTACTGGCTCTGTTTTCAGAGTTACACATCAGTCCCGGTGCTTCAGACTGTGCTCATCCAAGCAAAGTAGGAAAGATATGATTGAATGATTAACCAATAAATGAGATTCATGCAAATGGCCTCCTGGAAAATTCTCAAGTCAAAATAAATATTTTATGTACTGGGCAAATTTTGTATAGCTAAATAATGCTCATAGTCTATATTTTGATTCATCTGTCTGCACACACATATACGTGACTAAGCCAAGGCAAAGTGGGCAAGTACATTTCTGACATCCTCTTTTTTTCTTGCACTCATGAGTTTTTTTTTTTTTTCCATCCCCTCCCATCTCAACTCATGGCAGCTCTGATCTTTTTACAGTCTTCATGTTTTGCCTTTACTAGAAAGTTACATGGCTGGAATCATACAGTATGTAGCCTCTTCACTTGGTCTTCTTTCATTTAGTAATACATGTTTAAATTTCCTTCAGGTTTTTTTATGGCTCTATAGCTCATTTCTTTTTAAAGCTGAATAATATTCAATATCTGAATATCCCGTGGTTTATTTATCCATTCATCTACCGAAGGACATGTTGGTTGTTCCCAAGTTTTGACAATTGTGAATAAATCTGCTATAAACATCCATGTGGATATAAGTTTTCAATTCCTCTGAATAAATACCAAGGAGTGTGACAACTGAATGATATGGGAACAGCATGTTTAGTTTTGAGTAAGAAACCACTCAAATGCCTTCCAAAATGGCTCTACCATTTTGTACTCCCACTGGCAATGAATGGGAGATCCTGTTGCTTTTACATCCTTGCCAGCATTTGGTGTTGCCAGTGTTCTGGATTTTGGCTATTCCAAGAGGTGTGTGGTGGTATCTCAATGTTATTTAATCTCACATGCACTTGTCATGTCCTTTGCTGGTTCCATTTCATGGAACAAGTGTCGCTTGTTAAGATTTTTTTATGTTCTAAAGTAATTGGTACTAGCATTAGAGGTGTTTGAGCCAAGAAAACAACAAAAGAGATCATGCTGGGAGAGTGGGGTTTCAGGCAGGTATAGGCAGGTATATATTTACATTTATTTATTTTCAAGAGATAGAGAGAAGCAAAGCACAAGTGGGGGAGGGGCAGAGAGAGAAGGAGACACAGAATCCCAAGCAGGCTCCAGGCTCTGAGCTGTCAGCACAGAGCCCAACGTAGGGCTCGAACTCACAAACTGTGAGATCATGATGAGTCGGAGTCAGATGCTTAACTGACTGAGCCACCCAGGCGCCCCCTCAGGCAGGTATATTGATCTTTGTTTTTCAGGCATAAGTCTCATATCGTGTAGAAAGCGATACTAATCGGCTGACACTTCAGAAGAGTGATGCACCACGATGCTTTGAAGGAGTAAGTACATATGTTGATATCAGACAGACTGAGTTTGGATCCTGACAATTCCATCTAATAGCTGTGTGACCCTAGACAAATTACTTAATCTTTTGAAGAGTCAATGCTCTATAAAACAGGAGTAAATATCTCCCGCCATGATATTGTTTTGAGATTAAAATTTAAATTAGATAATTTCAAATGCATTGTAAGTACCTGATTTAGTACTTGAGTACTTTAGCAGGTACTAAAATGGCTACTATTCTTATTATTACTAACTATGGTGGGACAGTGTTAATATTAGGAGTGATATTTTTACATATGTGGGTTGTTTGAGGATTAAATCAAGTTATATTAGAAAAATTTTTATGTCACAGTGCATGGTAGAAGCATTCACTGAAACGGACCTTTCATTTGTAAGAAGCAAAGGGTGAGCTTGCTTTTATTTTATTGTGTTGGATAGTTTTTAACCAGTTTCTGAGAGCTGAAATGCAAACCAAAATAGCTCTTTTACTACATGGATGTATATTATTATGACATGATTTTGGATTTATCCCCAGTTTCTTTCTCACTTTCCTCCAATCTTTCAGTTCTACTTATTAAAAAAAATCAGAAATGGTAATGATCTCCTCTAAGCTTCTGGTGATCAGGATCAAGGAAGCTGCTTGAGTTTAAACCAAAATGGAGGGTGAGTTTTTATTCTCAAGTTCTTTACATAAAACATAAGAGATCTCTTTGTATTACAACCTTCATTTATAAGGAAATATCGATTATTTGCATTTAGATTAAAATACACTAGTGTTTTATATATTATAACTATGTTCAAAGACCTCAAAATATAAAATTAAACTGTTAATAACGGCCATCTTTAGTTTCAGGAAATATATTTAATTATATCTATACATAAATGTTCCAAAATAGATATTATTGCTCTTATAATCAAAGGAAAAATTCTTACATCACACATTTTCAGGAAATGCTGTCTCTTTGCTACAGACTTTTGAGTGATTTCTGAACCAAAGGAATTCCTTGATGCCCTCTTAAAAGGTAAACATTCCTGAAACCTCACTATATGTAAATGCTAAATGTTACTGTTTAAAAGCTAAGTTTATGACACAAATATTCTTGTTTCTGAAAGTTTTTCATTAAGGTAATTTGAAAAAATTACTCTGGGGGAGTCAGGAAGATGGCGGCGTAGGAGGACGCTGGGCTCACCGCGCGTCCTGCTGATCACTTAGATTCCACCTACACCTGCCTAAATAACCCAGAAAACCGCCAGAGGATTAGCAGAACAGAGTCACCGGACCCAAGTGCAGACGAGAGGCCCACGGAAGAGGGTAGGAAGGGCGGCGAGGCGGTGCGCGCTCCACGGACTGGCGGGAGGGAGCCGGGGCGGAGGGGCGGCTCGCCGGCCAAGCAGAGCCCCCGAGTCCGGCTTGCAAAAGCGGAGGGGCCTGACGGACTGTGTTCCGACAGCAAGCGCGACTTAGCGTCTGGGAGGTCATAAGTTAACAGCTCTGCTCGGAAAGCGGGAAGGCTGGAGGACAAAGGGAGGGTGAGCTGCGGAGCCCCCGGACGACAGAGCTCAGTTTGGCGGGGAACAAAGGCGCTCGCCAGCGCCATCTCCCCCGCCCATCCCCCAGCCAAAATCCCAAAGGGAACCGGTTCCTGCCAGGGAACTTGCTCGCTCCGCTCGAACACCCAACTCTGTGCTTCTGTGGAGCCAAACCTCCGGCAGCGATCTGACTCCCTCCGGCTGCCACAGGGCCCCTCCTGAAGTGGATCACCTAAGGAGAAGCGAGCTAAGCCTGCCCCCCCTGCCGCCGTGCACCTTGCCTTCCCACCCCAGCTAATACGCCAGATCCCCAGCATCACAAGCCTGGCAGTGTGCAAGTAGCCCAGACGGGCCACGCCACCCCACAGTGAATCCCGCCCCTAGGAGAGGCGAAGAGAAGGCACACACCAGTCTGACTGTGGCCCCAGCGGTGGGCTGGGGGCAGACATCAGGTCGGACTGCGGCCCCGCCCACCAACTCCAGTTATACACCACAGCACAGGGGAAGTGCCCTGCAGGCCCTCACCACACCAGGGACTATCCAAAATGACCAAGCGGAAGAATTCCCCTCAGAAGAATCTCCAGGAAATAACAACAGCTAATGAGCTGATCAAAAAGGATTTAAATAATATAACAGAAAGTGAATTTAGAATAATAGTCATAAAATTAATCGCTGGGCTGGAAAACAGCATACAGGACAGCAGAGAATCTCTTGCTACAGACATTAGGGGACTAAGGAACAGTCACGAGGAGCTGAAAAACGCTTTAAAGGAAATGGAAAACAAAATGCAAACCACCACGGCTCGGATGGAAGAGGCAGAGGAGAGAATAGGTGAACTAGAAGATAAAGTTATGGAAAAAGAGGAAGCTGAGAAAAAGAGAGATAAAAAAATCCAGGAGTATGAGGGGAAAATTAGAGAACTAAGTGATACACTAAAAAGAAATAATATACGCATAAGTGGTATCCCAGAGGAGGAAGAGAGAGGGAAAGGTGCTGAAGGGGTACTCGAAGAAATCATAGCTGAGAACTTCCCTGAACTGGGGAAGGAAAAAGGCATTGAAATCCAAGAGGCACAGAGAACTCCCTTCAGACGTAACTTGAATCGATCTTCTGCACGACATATCATAGTGAAACTGGCAAAATACAAGGATAAAGAGAAAATTCTGAAAGCAGCAAGGGGTAAACGTGCCCTCACATATAAAGGGAGACCTATAAGACTCGTGACTGATTTCTCTTTTGAAACTTGGCAGGCCAGAAAGAATTGGCACGAGATTTTCAGGGTGCTAGACAGCAAAAATATGCAGCCGAGAATCCTTTATCCAGCAAGTCTGTCATTTAGAATAGAAGGAGAGATAAAGGTCTTCCCAAACAAACAAAAACTGAAGGAATTTGTCACCACTAAACCAGCCCTACAAGAGATCCTAAGGGGGACCCTGTGAGACAAAGTACCAGAGACATCACTACAAGCATAAAACAGACAGACATCACAATGACTCTAAACCCGTATCTTTCTATAATAACACTGAATGTAAATGGATTAAATGCGCCAACCAAAAGACATAGGGTATCAGAATGGATAAAAAAACAAGACCCATCTATTTGCTGTCTACAAGAGACTCATTTTAGACCTGAGGACACCTTTAGATTCAGAGTGAGGGGATGGAGAACTATTTATCATGCTACTGGAAGCCAGAAGAAAGCTGGAGTAGCCATACTTATATCAGACAAACTAGACTTTAAATTAAAGGCTGTAACAAGAGATGAAGAAGGACATTATATAATAGTTACAGGGTCTATCCATCAGGAAGAGCTAACAATTATAAATGTCTATGCGCCGAATACCGGAGCCCCCAAATATATAAAACAATTACTCATAAACAGAAGCAACCTTATTGATAAGAATGTGGTAATTGCTGGGGACTTTAACACCCCACTTACAGAAATGGATAGATCATCTAGACACACGGTCAATAAAGAAACAAGGGCCCTGAATGAGACACTGGATCAGATGGACTTGACAGATATATTTAGAACTCTGCATCCCAAAGCAACAGAATATACTTTCTTCTCGAGTGCACATGGAACATTCTCCAAGATAGATCATATACTGGGTCACAAAACAGCCCTTCATAAGTTTACAAGAATTGAAATTATACCATGCATACTTTCAGACCACAATGCTATGAAGCTTGAAATCAACCACAGGAAAAAGTCTGGAAAACCTCCAAAAGCATGCAGGTTAAAGAACACCCTACTAACGAATGAGTGGGTCAACCAGGCAATTAGAGAAGAAATCAAAAAATATATGGAAACAAACGAAAATGAAAATACAACAATCCAAACGCTTTGGGACGCAGCGAAGGCAGTCCTGAGAGGAAAATACATTGCAATCCAGGCCTATCTCAAGAAACAAGAAAAATCCCAAATACAAAATCTAACAGCACACCTAAAGGAAATAGAAGCAGAACAGCAAAGGCAGCCTAAACCCAGCAGAAGAAGAGAAATAATAAAGATCAGAGCAGAAATAAACAATATAGAATCTAAAAAAACTGTAGAGCAGATCAACGAAACCAAGAGTTGGTTTTTTGAAAAAATAAACAAAATTGACAAACCTCTAGCCAGGCTTCTCAAAAAGAAAAGGGAGATGACCCAAATAGATAAAATCATGAATGAAAATGGAATTATTACAACCAATCCCTCAGAGATACAAACAATTATCAGGGAATACTATGAAAAATTATATGCCAACAAATTGGACAACCTGGAAGAAATGGACAAATTCCTGAACACCCACACTCTTCCAAAACTCAATCAGGAGGAAATAGAAAGCTTGAACAGACCCATAACCAGCGAAGAAATTGAATCGGTTATCAAAAATCTCCCAACAAATAAGAGTCCAGGACCAGATGGCTTCCCAGGGGAGTTCTACCAGACGTTTAAAGCAGAGATAATACCTATCCTTCTCAAGCTATTCCAAGAAATAGAAAGGGAAGGAAAACTTCCAGACTCATTCTATGAAGCCAGTATTACTTTGATTCCTAAACCAGACAGAGACCCAGTAAAAAAAGAGAACTACAGGCCAATATCCCTGATGAATATGGATGCAAAAATTCTCAATAAGATACTAGCAAATCGAATTCAACAGCATATAAAAAGAATTATTCACCATGATCAAGTGGGATTCATTCCTGGGATGCAGGGCTGGTTCAACATTCGCAAATCAATCAACGTGATACATCACATTAACAAAAAAAAAGAGAAGAACCATATGATCCTGTCAATCGATGCAGAAAAGGCCTTTGATAAAATCCAGCACCCTTTCTTAATAAAAACCCTTGAGAAAGTCGGGATAGAAGGAACATACTTAAAGATCATAAAAGGCATTTATGAAAAGCCCACAGCTAACATCATCCTCAATGGGGAAAAACTGAGAGCTTTTTCCCTGAGATCAGGAACACGACAGGGATGCCCACTCTCACCGTTGTTGTTTAACATAGTGCTGGAAGTTCTAGCATCAGCAATCAGACAACAAAAGGAAATCAAAGGCATCAAAATTGGCAAAGATGAAGTCAAGCTCTCGCTTTTTGCAGATGACATGATATTATACATGGAAAATCCGATAGACTCCACCAAAAGTCTGCTAGAACTGATACATGAATTCAGCAAAGTTGCAGGATACAAAATCAATGTACAGAAATCAGTTGCATTCTTATACACTAACAATGAAGCAACAGAAAGACAAATAAAGAAACTGATCCCATTCACAATTGCACCAAAAAGCATAAAATACCTAGGAATAAATCTAACCAAAGATGTAAAGGATCTGTATGCTGAAAACTATAGAAAGCTTATGAAGGTAATTGAAGAAGATTTAAAGAAATGGAAAGACATTCCCTGCTCATGGATTGGAAAAATAAATATTGTCAAAATGTCAATACTACCCAAAGCTATCTACACATTCAATGCAATCCCAATCAAAATTGCACGAGCATTCTTCTTGAAACTAGAACAAGCAATCCTAAAATTCATATGGAACCACAAAAGGCCCCGAATAGCCAAAGGAATTTTGAAGAAGAAGACCAAAGCAGGAGGCATCACAATCCCAGACTTCAGCCTCTACTACAAAGCTGTCATCATCAAGACAGCATGGTATTGGCACAAAAACAGACACACAGACCAATGGAATAGAATAGAAACCCCAGAACTAGACCCACAAACATATGGCCAACTCATCTTTGACAAAGCAGGAAAGAACATCCAATGGAAAAAAGACAGCCTCTTTAACAAATGGTGCTGGGAGAACTGGACAGCAACATGCAGAAGGTTGAAACTAGACCACTTTCTCACACCATTTACAAAAATAAACTCAAAATGGATAAAGGACCTAAATGTGAGACAGGAAACCATCAGAACCTTAGAGGAGAAAGCAGGAAAAGACCTCTCTGACCTCAGCCGTAGCAATCTCTTACTCGACACATCCCCAAAGGCAAGGGAATTAAAAGCAAAAGTGAATTACTGGGACCTTATGAAGATAAAAAGCTTCTGCACAGCAAAGGAAACAACCAACAAAACTAAAAGGCAACCAACGGAATGGGAAAAGATATTTGCAAATGACATATCGGACAAAGGGCTAGTATCTAAAATCTATAAAGAGCTCACCAAACTCCACACCCGAAAAACAAATAACCCAGTGAAGAAATGGGCAGAAAACATGAATAGACACTTCTCTAAAGAAGACATCCAGATGGCCAACAGGCACATGAAAAGATGTTCAGCGTCGCTCCTTATCAGGGAAATACAAATCAAAACCACACTCAGGTATCACCTCACGCCAGTCAGAGTGGCCAAAATGAACAAATCAGGAGACTATAGATGCTGGAGAGGATGTGGAGAAATGGGAACCCTCTTGCACTGTTGGTGGGAATGCAAATTGGTGCAGCCGCTCTGGAAAACAGTGTGGAGGTTCCTCAGAAAATTAAAAATAGACCTACCCTATGACCCAGCAATAGCACTGCTAGGAATCTACCCAAGGGATACAGGAGTACTGATGCATAGGGGCACTTGTACCCCAATGTTCATAGCAGCACTCTCAACAATAGCCAAATTATGGAAAGAGCCTAAATGTCCATCAACTGATGAATGGATAAAGAAATTGTGGTTTATATACACAATGGAATACTACGTGGCAATGAGAAAAAATGAAATATGGCCTTTTGTAGCAACGTGGATGGAACTGGAGAGTGTGATGCTAAGTGAAATAAGCCATACAGAGAAAGACAGATACCATATGGTTTCACTCTTATGTGGATCCTGAGAAACTTAACAGGAACCCACGGGGGAGGGGAAGGAAAAAAAAAAAAAAAAGGACGTTAGAGTGGGAGAGAGCCAAAGCATAAGAGACTGTTAAAAACTGAGAACAAACTGAGGGTTGATGGGGGGTGGGAGGGAGGGGCGGGTGGGTGATGGGTATTGAGGAGGGCACCTTTTGGGATGAGCACTGGGTGTTGTATGGAAACCAATTTGTCAATAAACTTCATATAAAAAAAAATAAAAAATAAATAAATAAATAAATAAAAAAAAAGAAAAAAAAAAAAGAAAAAATTACTCTGATATTTGTTCAGAATTATAGTTCAACTATACCTAAGTACAAAACTTGACTAGTCTTAGTCTATTATATATGCATATATATTATATACAGTAAAACTTTGGATTGTGACTTGTTCTGCAAGTGTTCTGCAAGATGAGAAAACATTTCTAATATTTTTAACCTGATAAACAAGCAATATCTTGCAATATGGGCAATACATGATGTCGAACATCACATGATCACAAGTGAGCCGATGGTTTCTCTGTCTCTTTCTCTCTTTCTCTCTCTCTCTCTCTCTCCCTCTATCCTTCCCTCCCTCCCTCCCTCCCTTATTCTCTGCGGGATTCTGGGTGATCATCTCCCATGCTCAGATGCTCAGTCTCAGGCTGCGCTCTTTAGAAGAAATCAGTGATTTTTTCGAACATTGGAAGGTGCCCACAACTGGCACTACTGTGTTTTTTGTCACTTGAAAGCACCTAAGGACCGGCCTTTGCTTTTCCATACAAGAGTAAGCTTAGGAATACATTACTTCATTCTAGGTCGGGCTGTCTGCAGATACAGACCCTTTCCTCTGCTGCCTTATTGCCAGGTACATTAAGTACAATATATGACAAGAGTTTATTCATACAGTACTGTAGTCAACATCCGTGCGAGTGTATACAATGGCCCCCATGCAGAAAAAGGTTGAAAACAAAGGCGGTAGGAAGAAAGAGATGATTATGGTGCAAGAAGGAAATCATCAAGAAGTACAAATGAGGTATGCAAGTAGCCAAAATTGCAAGATTTTATAAGAAGTCTACATTTGCATCTTATCTGCAGAGGAGGAGGAGAAAAGATGGAAGAATCCCTCACTTCAAGTAAGATTGAGGAGGGCACCTTTTGGGATGAGCACTGGGTGTTGTATGGAAACCAATTTGTCAATAAACTTCATATAAAAAAAAAACGGAAGTTCTTCATTAAAAAAAAAATAAATAAAAGAATGTGTATTCTACTAAAAAAAAAAAAAAGATTAGGGAGATGTGTAAAATGTGGGAAACAGCGCAAAATGTTGTAGAAAAGACCACCTGAGTAAGGCTGTAGCAGTGCGAGCGATGAATGTGTTTAGCAACAATGCAATGTCACGTTTCCGGAAAACTCAAAAGGAGGCGACAGCAACTATCATTGGATAAGCTCCTTGTTAAAGTTGTGCAAGAAGAAAAAGATTCCATTGAGCTGATGGATAGCAGTAAATCCGTTAGTGATAGTCAAAGTCGTCCTACACAATAAGCCTCTTCTTTCTTGTCTCCCTCACACCAGCCACAAAGGTTTTCCAAGGTAAGTGGAGGTTAATTTCTTTTTTTATATTTTGTATTTTATTATTTTGTATTATATTACAGTATTGTGATCATTTTTATTGAATGATTTTGGGTTGTGGAACAAATCATCTGAGTTTCCATTATTTCTTATGGGGAAATTCACTTTGATATACAAGTGCTTTGGATTACAAGCATGCTTCCAGGACAAATTATGCTTATACACCAAAGTTTTACTGTATTTACAATTTGGCCAAAATATTAACAGCAATATTCATATGTTTTTCTATACAGCATATTCCATTTCTCTTTATCTTTGAAGTGCCTGCCAGATTTACTAACTTTCAAAAGTAGACATGAAAACATCTGTTTTCCTCATCTTTTTTTTTTAATTTTTTAAATGTTTATTTATTTTTAGAGAGAGACAGACAGAATGCAAGAGGCACAGGGGCAGAGAGGGATATACAGAATCCGAAGCAGATTCTAGGCTCTGAGCTGTCAACAAAGAGCCCAACGTGGGGCTCAAACCCACAAACTGTGAGATCAAGACCTGAGCCAAAGTTGGACGCTTCACCAGCCACCCCCAGGTGCCCATTTTCCTCATCTTATGATTTTGTCTTCAGAAGTTAATCATATGTCAATCATTAACTTCTAAGGGAAGACTGAAGGAAAAACGAGATTATGTAGATATTCATGTGAAATTTGCTAAAATGGAGCTGATAACAGTTTATTTTAAATAGTTGAATTGGTATCTATTTTTTTTCTTTTTCATTTCATTGAGTTATATCAGGTTAATCCTAATATACCTGTATTTCAAAAAGGTCATTGAATTGTCATTGTACAATAAGGCATTTGGGAAACATGAACTTGGGAGTTCCTTTCTCTTCTCTGGATGGAGACGAACAATTTTGGTTCATACTATTAAAGGGCAAATTTGCATATGCTCAATATTTTGGTTCTGAGTTAAGATATTAGGCATCCCCTCACCTGCTCCCTAAAAAAAAAGCAAAGCATCTTTCCTCTTCAATTGCTCTAGTTTAATAAAAGCAAAGATTGTAACTGCTGTGAATCATTGGCAGGGCTCTTAGCACTGCATGTATTCTAAACACATCTTCAAGTCGGCTGGCAACCTTGTTCCCTAACCCAAAGCCTGCATACTAATGTGAAAAGTCTGATGTTATTCAGGCCACATAAAGACTACTTTTCTCCTGAAATACCACCTTGAAAAGATACCAAACACAGTAAGTTATATGTAAAAAGTGAATATTAAAAGTAATGCCACTGTCTCACCCAAGAAGTGGGTCAAGTTTTCTGGATCAAAATCTAGTTGATTGCATGTGAAAATGATGTATTTCATATCAGAGTTAGTCATATGTACAGACGAAAACAGGTGGATGTCAGGGCTCCTGGGTGGCTCAGTCCGTTAAGCATCCAGCTTTGGCTCTGGTCATGATCTCATGGCTCTCTGCCCTTCCTCTGCTTGCACTCTGTCTCTCTCTCAAAATAATAAGTGTTAAAAAAAAAACCAAAACAGGTGGATGTTACTTGAGGGATGCTATGTTGTTAGTTATCTATACCCCACATCATGAGCAGTGTACAAGTTTTCCTGAATTTCATTTTTTTGGATTTATTCATTTGGGTTATTATTTTCTCTAGAGAGTTCTTATTAAAAAGCAATTGTTAGCTTGCAATAGAGGGTTGATGCATTACAATGAATTATTTATGAGGATGGTTAAGTTTTACTTTGGGGATAAGAAATAAGGATGTGGATGATATAAAACAGAATCCCCAGGAAATTATATGTAGGGTTTGTGTACAAGACAACTCTACCATCACCATGTAACTCTTTGAAGGCAAAGCCTGAATCTTATTTATTTTTATATGCTCCATTTTGCTTATTAGAGTTCCACACATCCGTTTCAATATAGAATTGAAGAAGTGATTTCTACTAATAGAAGCATTAACAAAGATGGAACTTTTTCCATGCAAGGACAGCTTAAGAGAATCTTGACAATGGAGATGCCCAAGCATAAGCATAGGCAAGAATGAGGCCATCCACCATATAGTCAGCTGTTCCTATTTTGGTCATTTTCAGGAGCCTACCCAGATCCTCAAATAATTAGCCTCCCTTTAGGGAAGAATCCAACTCAAGAGGAAATAGATTAGTGTAAGTGCTTTGCTTACAGTAATACTGCAATGGAAGACAAGTGTTTACTTTCTTTGTATTCTCAGGAAAATCTACTTTTGGAAGTAAGCTAATGAGAATCGATTGAGGGGACCAGATAGCAGTGACAGTGACTTTTGAGTGTCTCATAATGGGATAGCAGGAGGTATAAAGGCTCTGTATTCCCCAAATCTGAGGTTAGGATCTTGGCTACATGGATCTTTGGAGGTGTGATTTATCCCCTAGGAGTATCAGTTACCTTTCAAAAAAGAGAAATTCTGATATATGTCTATGTCACTGAATGAAACAAAATTGCCTTTATCAAGCATTACGTCTTGATTCAAATAATAATGGCCTCCACTCTCACCTCCCCTAACATGAGACTCCCAAAGAACACAACCTCCCTGTTCCATTACAGTTACATTCAAATTCAAGAAATGTTGGTAAATCAAAAAATATTATTGTCAAAGAAATTTTGTTTTCTTTTTGTTCAATAACAAAGAAAGATCAAAGATTGTCTCCATTTCTGGATTTCACAACAAAACTTTCATTTTCCTTTCCATTGTCTTCTATCTGTATCATCAATTTACGTTAGGGCCACTTACCTATTAGGCTTTTGCTAATTTCTGGCTTCTCTAAAATCTATATTTAACACAAGAGAAGAAAAGAGAGACATTTTCTGGACCTTTCACATACATGACCAGATTATAAAATGAACGGAACTGTTTTGAACAGACTCGAAACTGGTTTTAGGTTGGGCAGCAGTGCAGTAACCTAGGCATTGTGTTCTAACTGTTGTTTTGTTTTGAACAGACTTCAATCACGTTCATAAACAAATAAGGACTGGAGTATATGCTGCTGGATGCTTCTGGTAAGGACAAGGAGCAGTCAGACAGTGATAGAGACAATGCTGAGTGTTGATATAATCACTGGAGAATGTATAGAAATAAACTATACACACAAAAATTCAAAGCCAGAGCTCTCCTGCTGCAAAACATCATTGTAAATGGTATTTCTTTTGATGCCTTTCCATCCTTTCTCTATCCTTCTTTTATTTCAAAACTATATTCAGCTCCACCCCGAGATTGACAGACACATGTGCACGTACACACACACACACACACATTGATGTTTATAATAAAAACTCACTTGGCTTACATCCTATTTCCTCACAAGGCCTTGCTTTCTACTGAAATGTTTTAGCAAAATCTCTTTCAACTAAAACTGGTAATGTATAAACAACCAAAGAGCAATGGAATGAGAGTGGGTAGTGCTTCCTTTAAACTTAACTCAGAGGACAGAAGCAGTTAAAAGTACTATCACTCGGGGCGCCTGGGTGGCTCAGTCAGTTAAGCATCCGACTTCAGCTCAGGTCACGATCTCCCGGTCCGTGAGTTCGAGCCCCGCATCGGGCTCTGGGCTGATGGCTCAGAGCCTGGAGCCTGCTTCCGATTCTGTGTCTCCCTCTCTCTCTGCCCCTCCCCCGTTCATGCTCTGTCTCTCTCTGTCTCAAAAATAAAACGTTAAAACAAAACAAAAAGAAAAAAGTACTATCACTCCACAGCCTAGGTAAGTCCTGATGAGACACCATTTACAGAAGTAGTATCTCTAACCTCATGAAATTAGGATAAAAATCTCATATCCTGGGGGAGCTTGGAGAAAAGGATTAGTATGGGGAGAGTAAGGTGATCCTTTGGGACATAGACAAGACTTAATATTCGTTATTATAATCCTTCAAAGATGGAATTAATGACAGGAAGGGGAAAGAAGTAATACTTATTGAACATCAGCTGTTCTAGACGATACTGATGAGTATATACATACGTATACATATGACCCAAAAGAGAAAAATATTTAACTCTAGAGATGTGATTGCACATTTGAGTTAAGGGGGATTCAGAGACTCCCCACAAGCTGCCTATTTCTTCAGTTACATGAAGGAGATTGCTGCTTCTCCATGATCATACCCCGGCACGATGGCAGATTTGGGATATGAATGCAAGGGGTTTTGACTCAGCAGACAGTAATTTTACTAAAGCAATAATCTAAATTTTTGTAAGCCCAAAAGTTATTTGCTTTAATTCAGTTCTAGGAAAACAAGAGTAAAGAAAATTCTGCTGCTCCTGTCCTGATTATTCTCTGTAGAGATAGGACTGTTTAATAGGTACTTTAATTATATGTAGCACCTTCCTAAAATAGACAGTGAACTTTAGCAGGGGATTTATGATGACTTTCCCATTTATTTAACCACACTGATTCTTTCATGAACATGGCAGTGTGAGCTCTCCCCACCTCTTCATCTCAAATCCACCACCAAGACTCCACATTTAATTAAGTTTGTATTTATGAAGCCCTCCTGTCCTCTGAGCAATTCAAAGAAGACATAACTAATACAAAATCGCTAAATGTCAGCTTCCAGAGAAGTGAGATTTCTTCATGAGAACCAGGCTCTCTGCCCACATTCCCCAACCCACACTGATACACCAAATGACACCAGTTATATTGCTGATCTTATGAAATATGTCTTAAAATAAATGCATACAAGACATTACTTCTATTTCTTTTCAGCTAAGAAGAAACAAAATTGCCAACTTCCAATTGTGTTTTTTAGAAAATGTTCCCATCAATCCATTTACAGACGTTTGTGGGAAAATTTTATTAGGTCTCTGTCCCTTTTCATTTGAATGTATCAGGTGTTCCAGATGAGGCGACTTTTGAGTCACTTTTGGCCATTCATATAATACCACTCCACCTAGAGTCTAACTCTATTCTGTCTCCCATTATTTGCATTCTTCTACTTTTTCTCCCTTTCCCCCCCATTGGCCCACTGTCTTTTATTCACCCACTGTTTTAATCACTGTCTACTCAACCTGTCTATGAGGGAGGGATTCCCACCCTATGGCTATGGGGGTGGCCATTATCACACACACAATACCAATTATTAATCACCATAATCACTACTAATCACCAATGTATTAATTATATATACTCTCATTCCAAGGAAGAGGACACCACTGCCATGCAGGGCCACGTGGGGTTGCATTTGGGAGCAGAGTGAATAAGCAGGCTTTGTAGTATCAAGAGGGTGAGGTGGCTCCCGATCCCAACAGGAGGATGGGATTAGCTTGTTTGAATAATTCACAAAGGGCTGGCAAAGAACTGAAATCTGCCACTCAGAGATAAGCAGGAACTGTACCTGGTCCCCATGAAAAGAAGGGTTGTTTGGCTCAGGGACCTTATCAACAGAGCAGAGTGGGGAGGGGAACTTGTCATTAGGCCATTTGTAGCCCCCTTATATTTACCAGTCATCAAGCAGGACATAATAGAGACTGAAATTTAGGCTTCACATCGCACCCATCTTCCCATTTAAGGTAGCAGATATTTACTGAGTACTCACTATGTCCAAAATTACAGGCTGTATCATCTCCGTAATAGCTAGAGTCTTGGGCCATATGTTACCCAATTTTAAATACTATTTGTCCTCAACTGGGTGACACCATTAAGGCAAGTATTATTTGACCATTTTACAGATGAGGAAAAATTGTATTTACAGAAATTGTGCTTTGTCTAAGATTTCACAGCTCATAACTGTACTTAGCTTTCAAATTAGGTCTCCATTTATTAGAATACTATACTTTTTTTCTTCCTCTGTTTGTGCTTTGAGTATATCCAGTGGACATAATAAGCTTGTTGGATTTTGGGCTAAGAAAATTCTCATGCAACCACTCAAACATGAAGCAAGACTGACCAAGCTACCTTTTCGGGGATGATGCTCAGGATGCCTGATCTCCTTTCTTCCCCTGTTATACTACACACTTGGAGTGGAATGCATGGGGAAGCGTACACTTTCCAAGTTGAGCATGCCATCATGTATTCAAATCTTTTGCTGCCCAGCCCAAGCATGCTGGTAGAAGCAGAACCCTAATGGACAATAGATAAACATATTTTTGTTTCTTAAAAATGAATGGCCAGGTGGCCTGGCGCCAAAACTATAGAACAACATGAAGGCATAATTCTGGCTGCTTGTGCTCAGATGTCTACATGATCTTTGGATGCCTCAGAAAGATTTAAATTCTTCCAGAACTGTAGCTGCCAGTGTGCCTTGAGCTGTGATTCAATGTAAAGATGAGCCAATGTAACACTTATAGAAACATAAGATTTAAGATTGTCTGAATGCTTCCATGTCTTAAGCATCTCTTGAGAAATTCCAGAATTTAAATAGGTCAGCAAATGATGACTCCTTCAATTACACAATCTGGAAAGATGGCTTCCTATGTCTTTCAGTGGGTGAGCCCAACATATAAAAAAGGAAAATTCGTTGAAAAAGTACATTTTTAGGTTTACCCAGTACAGGTGAACATGACTATTTCTAGAAGAAAAAGCTCCCTTCTCTTAATTTACTGTGTGCATGTGTGTATGCGTGTTTTCCTTATGAGATAAATAGAAGTTTCTGGAATTATTTCTGTGACTTCTCCCCAAACAACATTTTTTTGGCTTCTTGTGCCAAAGTCAAATGGAGAATACAGGGGAAAGCTTTTCCAAAATTGCTGATGAGGGAGAGTAAATAGAAAAGATTTGCACCAGATTTATTATTTTATGCTGATTTGTGGAGTATATCTTCCTTTTGAAAGGGATGAGAAGAAACATATCCCTAACCAATTCATTTTCCAGTTTTGAATGTGAATAAGAATATAGGAATTGACATATATATTTTATCCTAAGCATTTAAATAAGTCCCAGAAGAAAAACAAAGGTCTAAATAATCATAATATGTAACTCTAATTCAAATAAAATAACCGAGTTCAGTTTCCTTTAGGATTGTTAACCACCTTATTAAAAATAACTTTTGGAAATAATAAATAAGTTATCCTCCTGTGTATGCTGTTTTCACATAGCATGGATGAATATTAATAAATAATATATATTCAAACATTCCAAATCCATAAATAACACATGTGAGCTTTTTAAATGAACACAACTTCCAAATTTTTATTTACTTGAATTCAGTCAGAATCTTGAAGCTTGGATTCGTTTAGCTATTCCCTATAGTTTCATTGACTATATTGCCTATGTCTTGGGGATGAGGAAGGTTCAATTCTTATAATTTCAATGTAATGTAATGTAAACTCAAACTCGTGATTATCATAATGTAAATTACAATTTGTGATTATCCTGAATTCAATTTTCCTGATAATCACGGAAAAAAGAAGTTTGGTTGTTTGGTTTTGGTGTAAAGAATTGTGTGTGGCATGTGTGTTCAGAAATAGTATTGGCAAGGGGATTCTCCACACATATGACATCATTTAACTAAAGTCCTTCTTTGTTCTCTGGTTACTTTTCATACTACACACACTTATGTGCACATGCACACACACACACACACACGCACACACACAAACATCCCCTAGAGTATGCATATCTATTAAGTTTTAACTAGTTAAAAGGGGAATTTTGTCTTAAATGTTTATTTATTTTTGACAGAGAGAGAGAGAGAGAGAGAGCGCACATAAGTGGGGTAGGGGCAGAGAGAGAGGGAGACACAGAATCTGAAGCAGGCTCCAAGCTCTGAGCTGTCAGCACAGAGCCTGAGGCGGGGCTCAAACTCAGAGACCGTGAGATCATGACTTGAGCCAAAGTTGGATGCTCAACCTACTGAGCCACCCAGGCGCCCCGGGAAATCGTTTTTTTGCAGGGATAACTGAGGTTGGTAGTGTCAGATGATAAAAGAGCACCCAAGGTGAATCCTAATTCTTTACTCTTCTGAAATTGGTTATAGTTCACAACATCATCACCATGTAGATGCAAGACTTTTTTTTTTTTTTAATGCTCGTTTATTTTTGAGAGTGAGGGAGAGACAGAGCATGAGCAGGGGAGGAACAGAGAGAGAGGGAGACACAGAATCTTAAGCAGGCTTCAGGCTCTGAACTGTCAGCACAGAGCCCAACACGGGGCTCAAACTCATGGACTGTGAGATTATGACCTGAGCCGAAGTCGGATGCTTAACTGACTGAGCCACCCAGGTGTCACAAAAATCTTTAAAAATTCTTAGTATGAAATAAGTTTCTTATGTGGCAGAATTTTCTTTTCTTTCTCCAGAGAAACTGGTATACTTTCTACCATGGACTAGTATTTTTTTCCCATTTTAATTTGCCCGCGAGGAAACATGGAAACACATCTGCTCCCCAATACCAGATATTGAATTGAATCTCATGGCCTGCATGTTAACCTTCCCTGTTTGGTCTTATCTTTTATCCTAACCTTATTTTTAGTGCTCTAGATAGTATGCCTAAGTCACTGTTTTGTTTTAGAATGTTGTAGCTTTAAATCAAACAATCAATAGTATGTCTCTAATTTCTTTATCCTAAACACATTGGATCTCAAGACATGTATCTGTGCTTTAATGTGCAAAACCAGAAATAACTGCATTTGCTTAAGATATTCAATTAGTTTCTTGTCATAAGACCTGTGTGGATAAGATTGGTAACTTTCTAGAGAGAGTCATATCTTCTATGAGATATAGAAAATTTAAGTTTTCTTCCAATAAAATGGATACTGTAATTCTCTAAGATATAAAGATAGCACATATGCTTTAAAAGCAAAGTAATAGTCTATATTTTACTAGAAATCTTAAAAACCTCCCTGATTCTTTATTCAAGCCATGTGATATAGGGGTCATTATGTCTACAATAGAAGTAACAGCTACTTTATTTTTTTTTTCAACGTTTTTTTTTTTTTATTTATTTTTGGGACAGAGAGAGACAGAGCATGAACGGGGGAGGGGCAGAGAGAGAGGGAGACACAGAATCGGAAACAGGCTCCAGGCTCCGAGCCATCAGCCCAGAGCCTGACGCGGGGCTCAAACTCACGGACCGCGAGATCGTGACCTGGCTGAAGTCGGACGCTTAACCGACTGCGCCACCCAGGCGCCCCATAACAGCTACTTTAACTGAACATATATGTGGCATCAGACACAATGCTAAATGCTTTTTAAAATCAGTCATCTTATTTAATTCTCACAATAAACTTGTATTCTATTTTTATTTTAAAGATAGGAAAACTAAGGACCATGTGTGAAATTTATGTGCATGTTCATAAAGTTAACAAATGACAGAGCTGGGATTTGAATCTGTATTTGCTAGGAATAATTTTGTTTATGGTTATTACAAAATCCTCAAGTAGTAAAGTTTTAAACAAGATACAGGTTCATTTCTTTTTTATTGTAAGGTTCTAGTGTTACATAGTTAGGAACTAGGCTGAGGAGTGTGCTCAAATCATCCTCACAGCTCTAGGCTCCTGTCATTGTCAACTTTCTATTATCTCTAGGTATAGCTTTTGTCCTCATGTGCCAGGTGGTGTTATCTTCCATGGAGCAGGGCTGAAGGAGAGAAGACTAAGAAAGGACAAAAGGTATACTCCTGATGTCGCCCAAGGAAAGTTCCAGGAAGCTGGCTAGTAACATTTATGCTTCTAACCCAATGACTGTAGTTGGCCAGATGGTACACTACTTACTAAGCAGATGACCACTGAGCAGGCCTGCACCCCGTGTAACAGCCTAAGAAACAACCCTTGCCAACATGGCCTTCACTAGGAATACTAACTTAGCTGAATTTCCCGCCTAGTACATCAGGATCTTAACTTGAGGAGACTATATTTTTTGCAATAATATTTGAAGTTGTCTCTTACTCAACTTTTTATGAAGATAGAAGAAGAGCTAGTTACAGGGTGATTATTGCCCAGTGGTGTTCAGTTTACCAGATGAATGGCTGGATGCATTTATAATAGGAGAACCGTGTAAATTTCTTCACATCCAAATTAAACATAAACATATAAAACAAACTAAAAAGAATGAGCAGAAACATGTTGATATAAGCTGCTAGTTTCTCCACATCAAGCAGAGAGTGAAAGCCCTTTCACATATATGCATTTATCTATTCATTCATTCAACTTTTTAATGTACCTATTATGCACTGGCATTTTTCCAAATGCTGGGTATCAAAGAACACCAACTAAAGAAAGACAAAACAGTCATTACTCTTGCATAGCTTACATTCTAGCAGGAGGGGCAGACGGTAAATACAAGCAAGAAGTGATGTCAGATAATTATAAAAGTGCTTTGTAGAAAAATAATGCAGGCAGAGCGCTAATAATAGCCAAGGGAATATTCTGGAGTGGATTCTGAATGAAAAATGGATTCTCAGCAAACAAAAATAAGGAATCCACAACAGTTCCTGTGAAAAACTATCAAGATTTCTCCTGGATTCAGCAATTTGTGAATGAGATGGCAGGAGGACAGGTGGTGAGTCAGAGAGAGAAAGGCATTCTTCCTCATCAGTTTGTGTCAAGTTTCACATAAGCTTTCGGATTTTAAGTGCAGGTGTAATGCTATCGTTTCCAAGGACTGTCTTGACCCCTTGTCTTCACTCATTTGAAAAAGCGTTTGACCTGTGCTTGTAAGCTTGTTTTCACTAAGAACGGGAACCAGAGGTATAGGGTATCTAAAGCCCTAGAAGGCATTGCTTGTCTAGTTTCACTGCAGACATTTCCCAGAGAACTTGGACGGGCTTCCAGATCAAATAAATCAGGAAGAATGATATATGGAGAAAGAGCTGCCAACACACACTGTTTGTTTGGGGGCTAATGATCCCTAACTTATCTACGGTTAGCTTTATGAGACCAGATAAAGGCAACAGTTCATTTGAGTGCTGTGTCTTCAAGAGGATGGCTGCTAACTTTACTGGAAGGTAATGTACAGGTGTAGACAGCAAGGGGCTTTTTTCTGATCACATTTTAGAATTTCTTCGGGCTAAAACTTTTACATGATTTTGTAAAATGTAAACATATACACATACAAATTATATATCATACTATAATATGAAATATATTTTAACATAATTTATATAGTGTGTGTGTACACACACACAATTTGTTTTATAACAATGGGAGTTCAGAGCATAGGAGCTGAATATCACAAAGTTGATGATCCCATTTTGCCCCAACTCTCTCCCCTGACATAAGTGCTAATCAGAGTGTGCCTCTCCCTGGTCCCAAAATAAGCCTCTTCACTCTTTTTTGAATTCTTATTTTATTTGAGAGTGAGAGTGAGAGAGAGAGAGGGAGAGTGAGAGAGAGAGGGGGGGGAATGAGCAGGAGAGGGGCAGAGAGAGAGAGAGAATGAGAATCCCAAACAGGCTGTTTACTGTCACCTCAGAGTCTCATACGGGTCTAGATCCCATGAACTGTGATATTATGACCTGAGCCTAAATGAAGAGTCACTTAACTGACTAACTTCTATGGCCTAGAAACAGTGCTAAGAGTTTCCTTTGCATAACTCATTTAAATTATTATACCTACTGTGTGTGCTAAATACTATAGTCCTTTTTTTTGTAGAAAAGAGTACATAGAATGATGAGTTGAAGGGAGAAATTTCAAGGAATATTTGGACTTTATAGATAAATTTTATGGATAAAGAAACTGACATCTACTTATTTGTTAAAAACCCACAATTAATCATTCTTAAATCCAAACAATCTGAAGTTATGTCCATTATGCCATAAAACTGGCTTGGGGACTACCGGACCATTTAGGCTATCCTCACTTACTTCGGCCTGCTGGGTGACCAGAACTGGACCAAGGTGTGTAAGCCGTGTGAAAATGAAGAACATTGTGGTTGAAAACCTCCTTTTGGAATCAGACAGGGGCATATTTGAATCCTAGGTCTACATGTTGACTCTCTCTCTTTGAGAAAATGTCTTAACCTCATTTAGCCTTATTTCTCTATGTGTCTAATCAGAATATTTAACTCTCAGAGCTGCTTTCAAAATTTTGATTTATGACCATGAGACAGATATTTCATGTTCTCTATCTTAATAAATCTTCCACAAAATTCTGTGACCTAAATCTTAGTATCCTTATTGGACAGAAGCCATTGAGTACTGGGAAGACTCCAAGTTTGGGAGTCAGTCAGGACTACTTTTGAGCCCTCTCTCCCAACTGCTAACAATTTCTGAAAATTACTAGCAATGTATTAATAGAAAAGACACTTATAGAAGGCACATTATTATAAGGAAATTTTAAATAAGTACTACTCTGTCTTAGCTAGAACTAGGAATGGAGTTTGGAGGCCAGAGAGGTGTTTTAAAAAATTCCAAAGTTTTCACCAAAAGTGGAGGGAAAGAAAGAGAGGAGGTGGGGAAGTTAAACTATTTTAAAGATCCCGTTTCATTCAGGTGGGGAAAGATAGTCAATGATTATTGCATCATGGAATGGAAACAATAGGTTTCAATGTTTGATAATGACAATAATACCACTGCTTGACAATAACTACACCAGAAATAGGAAGGAAAATTACCATTGATCTCATTCATGCATATGGATATACTTTAAAAAAAAACCTGAAATTAGCCATGTATAGAAAAAGATGTTACATGATAATTTAATTACATCCTAAAAATGGAACTGGCTTAATACTAGGGAAGCTCTGAGCCCAAGTTTGTACCTGAACAGAATAGAGATTATAAAACACCCTTTGAGCAGGTCAATAGATGCACCAGTGATAAAATTGGACTCCAATTTTTAACTAAAAATATTCATGAGCTAGTAAATCCAGGGGATTTCATTCATCTTATAGGAGGTGTATGTAAAAACAACCATCTCATTGTAGCATTTCTACAGCTGGCCATGAGAAAGAGGTGGAAACTAGACTATCTTCCAACTGATGCATCAAACTTTGGCTCAGGTCATGATCTCATACTTTGTGAGTTCGAGCCATGTGTTGGGCTCTGTGCTGACAGCTAGGAGTCTGGAGCCTGTTTCAGATTCTGTGTCTCCCTCTCTCTGGCCTTCCCCTGCTTGCATTCTCATTCTCCCTCCTTCTCTCTCTCTCTCTCTCTCTCAAAAATAAACATTAAAAAATTTTTTAAAAACTCTAATAAAAATGACCTGAATATAAAAATAACTGACAGCAGTAGTATGCAAAGCAGGTGGGTGGCAAAGGTAAAATTTTTGTGAAGTCTTCTCACCATGTGAGAAATGGCAAAAATCCTAATTTAATACATCAGCACTGTATGTCTTATGAAAAACCTCTAAATGAATAGTAAATAATGTATTTCTTAAAATGTCATCAGGGCAGTTGAAGAAATTTTTTTGCTTTGTTAAAAAATTAAGAAATTTTTTAACAGAGAGAAAGGAAAATAAAGAAGATGCTTAAAATAGTAAGATTACAGTTATAAATTCATCCTCATTTTAGTTACATTAACTATAAGTGCAAGTGAAATAAAATATAATCTGATTAGATATAGTTTTTTTTAAAATGCTATATGTTACTTGTAAGAAACATATTAAATAGAAGGATGCTGAAAGGTTGAAAGTGAAAGGAAAAGAATATTCCATTGAAATGCTAATTAAGGAAAGCTCTTATAAAGGTAAGAAAATTGATACCCCCAGAAAATAATCAATGCTTCATTAAAAAAAATAGCAAAAATCAAGTTGACCATATCAGGTATTAAAAAAAAATGTAACCATCACTACATATTTCCAAATATTGAAAAGATAATGAGATATAATGTGTAACTTTATACTGAATGGAAAAATTGGTTTAAAAAGGTAATATCATATATGTCAAAAGAAATAGAAACTCCGAACACTCTAATATCTATTACATAATTTTAATCTATAATGAAAACTTATCAATTTCTTGCCAAGTTTAAACGTCTTCACTGACAAATTCCTTCAAATGTACTTTTCCAGATTCTTCGAAGAAATAAAAAGGGAGAAATATGCTAATTTCTTCTAGGAGAACAGCATAACCTCAATAACAAAATCTAAGGACAACTCAGTAAAATTTTAGATCAACCTCTCTCCTGAACAATGATGCAAAACAATTCAGTGATATATCCAAAGAATTAAATATCAAAATAAGTGAACAAGAAATAGAAGAGTACATAAAGTCATTCAGATTAGACTAAAAAAGGGAATTTGTTTAAGTAAAAGAGGGAAACTCACATATCCTCAAGAACAGAGATAAGATACACTGAGATGTTTTAGAAACTGAAACTACTGGAAAGCCAGAACAAATAAAGTCCTTAGCTTTCATGCTTTCCATGGATTCCCCCCCTTTTTTTTCTCTCTACACATATCTTCTTAGCAAGTACTTTAAAAAGTAGTAATATTTGATATATGCAAAGAATATATGAATAAAATAACAAGTATTATAAAATATAAATGTAAAATACATAAGATGATAATGAATGAACTATACCCAAAGTATGAACTAGAACAGTATCACGTTCCTTTCTTTTCCCAAGAAGTAAACATCACCCTAAACCTCATGTTAATCATGTCCTTACTTATGGACACGGGTGATGATAATCGTTCCACAACAATATGAACGTACTTAGTGCCACCTAACTGTATACCTAAAAATGGTTAAGAAAGTAAATGTTTTATAGAAAGTTTATTTTTGAGAGAGAGGGAGAGAGAGAGAGAGAGAGACAGAGACAGAGAGCATGGGAGGGGCATAGAGAGAAGAAGATGGAGAGAGAGAATCCAAAGCAGGCTCTGCACTGTCAGCACAGAGCCTGACGTGGGGCTCGATCTCATGAAGCATGAGATCATGATCTGAGCCGAAATCAAGAGTTGGGCGCCTAACCTACTGAGCTGCTCATGTGCCCTCATTATGACGGTAAATTTTATGTTATGTGTATTTTACCATAATTTTTAAAAATTAAAAAGAAAAAAAAAGATTGTCCATGGAGGACCAGGAATAAGGAATTCATGAATATTGAATTAAAAGCCAGAAGAATCTATCACATGGGGATAATTTCATATTACTTTCTTAGATTTTAAGGAGAAGCTGGTTCCATCTACAGTTTAGGCATTCCGCTGCCTGCAGTCAGGGTCAGCACCCAGTTTTCAGTTGGGCCTGGGCTTTGATGTAGACTTAGCTTTGCCTGCTCAATTTCAGAGTGTCCAATATGAAAGAGTATTTTCCTTTATAGATCGAGAAAGTATTTCTATAATTTCTTGATTGCATTTTTTACACAGCAACTCTCTTACTGCCCTTTAAAAACTAACTTCTGGGGCGCCTGGGTGGCGCAGTCGGTTGGGCGTCCGACTTCAGCCAGGTCACGATCTCGCGGTCTGTGAGTTCGAGCCCCGCGTCAGGCTCTGGGCTGATGGCTCGGAGCCTGGAGCCTGCTTCCGATTCTGTGTCTCCCTCTCTCTCTGCCCCTCGCCCGTTCATGCTCTGTCTCTCTCTGTCCCAAAAATAAATAAAAATAGAATAAAATAAAATAAAATAAATAAAAAATAGAAACTAACTTCTGGGATGCCTGGGTGGCTTAGTTAAGTGTCTGTATCTTGGTCTCTTGGTTTCGGCTTAGGTTGTGATCTCACAGTTCATGAGTTCAAGCCCCATATAGGGCTCTGTACTGACAGTGAGGAGGCTGCTTGTGATTCTCTCTCCCCCTCCCCACCCCTCCCATGCTTGCTCACTCTCTCTCTCAAAATAAATAAATAAAATTTAAATAAATCTTAAGAAAAACCCCTAACTTCTATTTCCAGTTATCTGAAACTATTTGATCATCTTTAAGATCTATTTATTGACAAAACTAATAGACCTACAAAATTGTAAATGTGGCCCTCATATAAATGGAAATATTATAACATATTCTCCTTATCATATGAGCTTTATATAACATTGTTACTTATTCCATTTTGTAATTTCTGTTCCATATAGAATCCAGCTATCTTGTTCACAACCTGGATCTGTAACTTCTGCCTCATCACCTACCTTTCTTATGCTTAATTTTTCCTACCTGTAAAATTAGAATAGTAATGCTTCCTATTGTTGGGATGAATGACTTTATGTAAAATTCTACAAGAGTGACTGGCACACAGTAAGTGTATGATATATTAATCACTATTGTCATTTTTATCTATAATGTTATACTCCAAGCAATTTTTTTCCTTTTTTGTAAATGTTTATTTATTTTTGAAAGAGAGAGAGAGAGACAGAGACAGAGAGAAAGCAAGCAGGGGAGGGGCAGAGAGAGAGAAAAAGAATCCCAAGCAGGCTCCATGCTGTCAGCGTGGAACCCGACATGGGGTTCGATCTCACGACATGAGCCGAAATCAAGAGCTGGACACTAAACCAACTGAGCCACGCAGGAGCCCCCGGTAATTTTCTTCTATTTCCAGCCATTCCTTACTCTGTTTCTTTTCTTAACATACACAGCTGTGGGTATTACCCAAGTCAAGAGTATCTTGACTAAGAACATTCTTAGTCTCTCACTTTTATCTCTGTCTTCGATCCTCCAATTGGAGAACTCTTTCAATATCATGTTTTCAAACATCTAAGAGAAGTTCTCTCTTCTCTCCTTCTCACTCTGATTTAACGAGATGCAAACTGATCTAATCCCCTCCCCTTTCATCTACTGCATACCTCAAGACTTTGACACTTTCTCACAGCAAGGAAAATAAAGGACAAAGAATCAACTGCCCTAGGATTAAAATAGTTCTCTGTTTTGGGAGCACTTTAACTTGGGGACAACTGTCTTACAACTTTGAAAGATGTGTTTATGAGCCTACTTGCTCTGAATCACGTGACTTTTTTGAGGTATAACCTTTTATTCATCCGGGTTTACCATCCCTCAGTCTGATCTCTCCCTTTAAAATGAAGCATTTGCAGGGCACCTGGGTGTCAGTTAAGCATGTCAGTTAAGCGTCCAACTTCAGCTCAGGTTGTGATCTCACAACTCATGAGTTTGAGCCCCTTGTCCGGCTCTGTGCTGACAGCTCAGAGACTGGAGCCTGCTTAAGATTCTGTGTCTTCTTTTCTTTTGGCCCCTCCTTCATGTGCTCTCTCTCTCAAAAATAAACTTTAAAACAGTTTTTTTTTAATGGAGCATTCCCTAGCACCATCTCGACCTCTGTGTTGCTTCAATGCCCTTTCCTGGTAAACTCTGCCTTTGAGTCACTCACACTCCATATTCTGATGATCACCCAATTTTTAACACTTGCCTTATCCTGTCATAGGAGCTCTGGCATAGGACTTCAAAATGATGGAGGGATGCCTTGACGTGCAAGTTGTGTTCAGTCAGCTCAGACTTCATGCAGACTAGTTCACCTTCCCTACCTTCCTTTCTTCTGAGGGAAGTTCATGATTCCAGACAGCCAGATTAAAATGCTTGGTATCACCTTCTCTTCAGCCTTCTTCTTGATGGTCTAGTTAGGTCTATCACCACATCACACTGCTACTTTTTCTTCCATACCTTCCTCTCCATAGGGCCACATATAACTAACATATATAAGTTATACAATTTTTCATCAGGGAATCTGATGCACACAAGTCCACATTTTTTTATCATCTCACTGGAACAGCCTCAGCTGTGGCCTCTGCACACCCAGATTCCTTAAATGCTGCTCTTACAACACCAGTTCTCATCTCAAAACCTCCCAGCAGCTCTCACTTTTCTACCATTCAAAATCCCTGCCCTACTTTCAAGGTCTTCTCCAAGCTATCTGTTTCTACATATATAACATTCATTTTTATGGGTGCTCAGCATTTTTCTCTCACTTCTGCCTATTCAGTTTTATTTCATATACTCTTTCATGCTGTTTCATAAACTCATACCACTTCTGGATCTATTTTAATTCTCCTTTACTGCTAAGTGTTCTATTCTCTGCTTCCCCAAATATGAGCACACTTTCAAATTTCAATGCAACACTTCTTTGTTCATGGGTGATAGTCTCCTACTCCTCAAAGTTTTCTTTCTCTCTCTCCCCTCTGAATCAGTATTAACTAATGGTAAAAAAAAATAATAATAGTAACTGCATTCAAATACTGACACCTGAATTCCCTCAACATGTATTTGTTTACCTAACGGATGGTTAATGTGAAAATGCATCATTTCTTTGGTGTAATATGCATCATTTTTTTACTCTTTCTACACTCTAAATTTGTAAAGGATGGGCTGTGCTACTTTTGTTATAACTAGATAAATTCACACTTCAAAAAATCACAGTTTGTATCTAAAACAGAGCCAATTATAGGTGCCTGATGGATGGTTTTGTTGATTAACATATGTAAGATATACAATTTTTCATCAGGGAATCTGATGCACACAAGTAAGTCCATATTTTTTTTATCATAAACAAACTTGATATTTAAAAACATTATCTTTTGTTAGATAGTGTTTATCTTTAAGGCAACTGTCTGGGAGGGGACAGACAAGAGCCTTGTTTCCCTAGTTCTAAATCTTGATCTGTGTGGTTCTTATATAGGTGAAAGTGTATGGAAATACTAGATTTACTTAAAATTTGCCGTCTTCGTTATGAGCTATACTTCAAAAAATAAGTTTTTAATCATAAGTTTAATCAATAAGTATATAAATCATATGAGCCAATCACCTATGCACCCTCTAGGAGAAAAACATAAATTTGTGGTAGAGAATGTAGAAATAATGACAACCTGTAAACTAGCCCAATGTTTAAGTTAGAAGTGCCATTTGAATGGTTTTTGAAGCACCCTATAATCACTAAATAAAGATCTAAAATAAAACTAAATGTGATCGTATATGTAGTTTCTAGAATGAAAATATTCAATAACGTGATGGCATGAGATATGGAATGCACTGCTGCTAAAAAGTCAAGGGAAAGTAATGGTAGTATTTTACATTTATACAATGCTCTAAGGCATACACAAGCACACTCAAGTTTCTATTTTGGTGACTTTTCTAACCGTTCCATGAGCTAGTCAGGACCAATAGTTTTGCTCTTATTTCAAAGAGAAGACTGACGTTTAGAGAGGTTAGGTCATTAGTTCAATGTCCTAAAATATGTTAATAGTTACTTCAGATAATGAATTTATAAATATACCTCTCCAGACTATCCCTTTATTAGTTCGTGCATACTATTTCATGACCATTTCTAAATGTGTATAAACCTATGTAAACTCATGTGACGGAGGCAGAATGGCATTTTTTATAATTGTTTTATGCCCTTTCTCCTATTCCCACCTCCCCCCGCCCCCCACTGCCTGTTACCCAATGCTACCTAGAGTTCTGTTTCAGCAGTTTTCCCTGGGTGTCCGTGATTTCACCCAAACATCTCTCATTCCTCATAGTTTGACTCTCTTCTTCTCTTTCATAATTTTATTTCTTGCATTTGTGTTTGAGGCCATGTTTGCTTAGCCGTTTTAATAAGAAAGTTGTTATGAAACACTGAAAGTTAGTAATAGCATATTGTGTTGTGCTCTTCATTAAAGGTGTCTTGCTCTTCTCAACTTAGAATCATATGCTGAGGGTTCTGAGTCAGCACATAAGACATGTGTATTTCCATGAAAGGCATCATTCCTGGAAAGAATTTTTCTTGAGCCCCTTAGTTAGAGTGGAGACAGAAGGGAAGAACGAGTACAAAGAAATGCTGCATTTCCTTGCACTCTACTCTGATCCCATTAGCACTCAACAATCAAAGATGAGCCCAAGTAAGGAGCATCCCTGCCATGAATGAGACTGAGAGGGGAGAGGAGGGCAGGGGAGAGAAAAAAGAGTGAACACAAAAATTTTTGCATTCAGTCTGTTCCAACAACACACATCACATGGCTTCTGGAAAACTCCACTATACACTTGTGAGAGAATAAGAGTGAAAATAGTGTCTTAATATTATCATGAAAGTATTTTTGACTTTGTAAACTCTTGAAAGGTTAGTAGCATAATTATATTGTCATATGACCTAAACAGCTTTAATAAAAAAAAATAGTAATACTTAAATGCATTTTGGTATCTATCAGTATGCACTTTAGAACACGAAGAGTCCTCATTTAGCACCATCCCTCCAAAAAACTCACAAATTGACAAAGTATGCTGAGTACATAAATGAATGGTCACAGAAGTATCTCTAAACCTAACATGTAAAAATTATCTATCTATCTATCTATCTATCTATCTATCTATCTATCTAATCTATCCATCCAGTCATCCATCTTACAATTGTAATTATATAACAATTATATAATTATCTATCTATATGTGGATTCTAATAACAGGGGCTCTTGAGTATGAATGGACTACACAATTCATTTTTCATTTTATAGCATCAATTAATTTTCAAATCGCTTTCTGTACACATATATTCAAAAATGGAAGCATTTCCATAACAAAAAAAAGTCCAAGAGAGAGAGAAAGGCAGAGGGGTGCTCAGGAATAAAAAAAAAAATCACTTAGACTCTCCTTAATGATAACATAATTCCAAAGGCTAGAACTACTTTTTGCATAAGGCTGCAGAGTTGCCAAGATACTTCTTTTTATTTTTTTTCCCCCTGCTAAAACACGCTCACTGTTATTTCAGACTATGATCTGTGAATGCCAAGTGTCTGCATTCCTCAGTTGCACACCAACAAATGTCTGCTCTTAACGGATGTTTTACCCAGCAGGGGCCGTTATAGCCCTCAGCTCCAGATTGCAGACCAAATCCACAGAGCATATGGCATTTGGGAAAATGGATGTGAATTGTTCTTCATTCCTTCTCTAAGGGAAGCTTATCTCCCTCCCCTCTGGATATTTTACTTTGATGTGGAGATTTCAGAAACTACTGCTTTTTAGTTAAAAAGTCTTTCTTTGTCAAAATAAATCGATGAAATCCTTTAGAAAAATAATTGTACTGCTGTTTCACCGGAATAGTCTTAGTGGGTTGACTGAGAAGTTGATAATGTATACACACCCAAACAACAGAGGAGAAGAATACAGAAAAATGTAGTCAGATTCTGAGCTTAGCCAATGTAATATCATCTTATGGACAGATCAGTCTGTAATATGTTAGCCCTTTCATCATGAATCAGCCCAACATAGACCCAACTATCATCTCTGTGTCTGTTTATCATCTAGATAATCTTGTATTTGTGAAATCTATGTTGCTTAGGACATAAGTTGTAATATCTACATCGCTTGAACAAGGCACATATCATTTTTGTTCATGTTATGGACAGAAGTCTTTGCTCATATTTTTTAGGGAAAGAGAAAATCTATTCCTAATGGAAGAAGAACAGGGTTCTACTTTTCTACAGTTCATGGTGCTACTAGGAAAGTGTCTTATTCCTGTTTTTTTTTTTTAAGTTATTTTATTGTGGTAAAGACACTTAACATGAGATGCACCTTCTTTAAAAACTTTTTTTAAGTCTCCAATACTGTATTTTTGACTATAGGTACCATGTTATACAGATCTCTGGAACTTATTTCTCTTGCTTAACTGAAACTTTATGCACACTGATGAGAAACTGTTCATCCTCTAGGCTCTGGTAACCATCATTCCACTCTTTGATTCTATGAATTTGACTAGTTTAGATACCTCATACAAGTGGAGTCATGTAGTATTTGTCTTTGTGTGATCGGGAATCATCTAGCATAATATCTTTGAAGTTTAGTCATATTGTTGCGTAATGCAGAGTTTTCTTCTTTTTAAAGGCTGAATACTATTCCATTGTATGTGTATGCCACGATTTATTCATCTGTTAATGGACACTTAGGTTATTTCATTTCTTGGCTTTTGTGAATAGTGCTACAATGAACAGAGAAGGGCTAATATCTCTAGAGATCCTGATTTCAATTATTTTAGATAAATACCCAGAAATGGGATTTATGGTACTTATGCGTACATGTGTGATCATATGGTAGTTTTAATCTTTGCATTCCAACCAACAGCGTGTAAAGGTTCCAATTTCTCCACATCCTCCCCAATACTTACTGTCTTTTTTTAAATTAATAGCCATGCTTACAGGTAGGAGGTGATATCTCATTGTGGTTTTGATATTTCCATGATGCTTAGTGATGTTCATATTTTTCTCATATATCTGATGGAGATTTGTAGGTCTTCTTTGAAGAAATGTCTAGTTTAGTCCTTAGCCCATTTTTTAATTGGGTTATTCTTTTTTTTTCTTGCTATCAAGTTGTATAGTGTCTTATATATTTTGGAGACTGACTCCTTATCAGATAAAAATGTTCTTTCATTCTGTAGTTTGCCTTTTCCCTCTGTTGACTGCTTCCTTTGAGGTGCCAAAGAGTTTCAGTTTGGTATAATCCCACTTGTCTATTTTCTTTTGTCATCTGTGCTTTTGATGTCATATCCATGAAAACATTTCCAGGCCCAAAAGCATAAAGATTTTCCCATATGCTGTTTTCTTTTATGAGTTTGATTGTTCCAGGTTTTGTATTGAAGTCTTTAATCCATTTTGAGTTGATTTTTGTATACAAAATAAGATGAGCGTCCAATTTTATTTTTATATGTGGATATTCAATTTTCCCAGCACCATTTGTTGAAGAGACTATATTTTCCCCATTGTATATTCTGAAAGCTTTTCTTCTAAGATCAGGAACAAGGCAAAGATGCCTATTCTCACCACATTATTCAACATTGTGCTGGAAGTACTAGCCAGGGCAGCTAGGCAAGGCAAAGAAATAAAAGGTATCCAAATCGAAAAGAAGTAAAATTGTCCCTTATTTGCAGATTACATGATCTTATATATGAAAAACCCTAGAGATTAAGACAAAAAACAAACAAAGCTATTAGAATAAATAAATTCAGTAAACTTGCAGGGTTCAAAAAAACATACAAAAATCAGTTATGTTTATATATACAAACAGTGAACCTCAAGTTGTCAATGGTCTTACTGTCTCACTTCCCTTTTTATCCGGGAACAAATAAGAATGTGAAGTAACTGAGGACACTTTGAAAGAGTTGTTATCCTTTCTTTGACAGATGTTTACTGAGTACTTGCTATAGGCCAGGCTCTGATTTAGTGGTTGAGGATAGCTAAGCAAACAAGAAAGAAAAATTCTTTGTCTTCATTAAACTGGCTTTCTACTGAGGGAAAGTGTAGGAAATAAACTTTTACTGGTAGGAAATAAGTTCAGTGCTTTTGACTTTTGATAATCACCTATTAGGGTCAACAAAATAGAAGAGCCTAGTGCAATATGAAAAGAGTGAAGTGATCCTTACTTTGAAATTTGCTTAGGAGCAATGTTGGTATCCTTACACTGTTTAGGTTATCTTGCTCAGTCAAAGTCTTGTTGTCTCTGTTGAATGATTATTGAATGATTATTTTGAGGAACCTCCCTTCTCATTTCAGTGTTTTTCACCATTATCAATCGCCATCACGTCCTCAAATTGAAGCTTACTTTTATTCTTACCAATTTTTTCAAAAACACTTCCCATCTCTTGGGTTGACCACTTCTGATTATTTCTTCATTAGCTCTTTTTTTTTCAATATGTGAAGTTTATTGTCAAATTGGTTTCGTACAACACCCAGTGCTCATCCCAAAAGGTGCCCTCCTCAATACCCATTCCCCACCCTCCCCTCCCTCCCACCCCCCATCAGCCCTCAGTTTGTTCTCAGTTTTTAAGAGTCTCATGCTTTGGCTCTCTTCCACGCTACCCTCTTTTTTTTTTTCCCTTCCCCTCCCCCATGGGTTTCTGTTAAGTTTCTCAGGATCCACATAAGAGTGAAACCATATGGTATCTGTCTTTCTCTGTATGGCTTATTTCACTTAGCATCACACTCTCCAGTTCCATCCATGTTGCTACAAAGGGCCATATTTCATTCTTTCTCATTGCCACGTAGTATTCCATTGTGTATGTAAACCACAATTTCTTTATCCATTCATCCGTTGATGGACATTTAGGCTCTTTCCATAATTTGGCTGTTGTTGAGAGTGCTGCTATAAACATTGGGGTACAAGTGCCCCTATGCATCAGTACTCCTGTATCCCTTGGGTAAATTCCCAGCAGTGCTACTGCTGGGTCATACGGTAGGTCTATTTTTAATTTTCTGAGGAACCTCCACACGGTTTTCCAGAGCGGCTGCACCAGTTTGCATTCCCACCAACAGTGCAAGAGGGTTCCCGTTTCTCCACATCCTCGCCACATCTATAGTCTCCTGATTTATTCATTTTGGCCACTCTGACTGGCATGAGGTGATATTTCAGTGTGGTTTTGATTTGTATTTCCCTGATGAGGAGCGACGTTGAGCATCTTTTCATGTGCCTGTTGGCCATCAGGATGTCTTCTTTAGAGAAGTGTCTATTCATGTTTTCTGCCCATTTCTTCACTGGGTTCTTTGTTTTTCGGGTGTGGAGTTTGGTGAGATTTTTATAGATTTTGGATACTAGCCCTTTGTCTGATATGTCATTTGCAAATATCTTTTCCCATTCCGTTGGTTGCCTTTTAGTTTTGTTGGTTGTTTCCTTTGCTGTGCAGAAGCTTTGTATCTTCATAAGGTCCCAGTAGTTCATTTTTGCTTTTAATTCCCTTGCCTTTGGGGATGTGTCAAGTAAGAAATTGCTACGGCTGAGGTCAGAGAGGTTTTTTCCTGCTTTCCCCTGTAGGGTTTTGATGGTTTCCTGTCTCATATTCAGGTCCTTTATCCATTTTGAGTTTATTTTTGTGAATGGTGTAAGAGAGTGGTCTAGTTTCAATCTTCTGTATGTTGCTGTCCAGTTCTCCCAGCACCATTTGTCAAAGAGGCTGTCTTTTTTCCATTGGATGTTCTTTCCTGCTTCATCAAAGATGAGTTGGCCATACGTTTGTGGGTCTAGTTCTGGGGTTTCTATTCTATTCCATTGATCTATGTGTCTGTTTTTGTGCCAATACCATGTTGTCTTGATGATGACAGCTTTGTAGTAGAGGCTAAAGTCTGGGATTGTGATGCCTCCTGCTTTGGTCTTCTTCTTCAATATTACTTTGGCTATTCGGGGCCTTTTGTGGTTCCATACAAATTTTAGGATTGCTTGTTCTAGTTTCGAGAAGAACGCTGGTGCAATTTTGATTGGGATTGCATTGAATGTGTAGATAGCTTTGCATAGTATTGACATTTTGACAATATTTATTCTTCCAATCCATGAGCACGGAACGTTTTTCCATTTCTTTATATCTTTAGTTTCCTTCATAAGCTTTCTATCGTTTTCAGCATACAGATCTTTTACATCTTTGGTTAGATTTATTCCTAGGTATTTTATGCTTCTTGGTGCAATTGTAAATGGGATCAGTTTCTTTATTTGTCTTTCTGTTGCTTCATTATTAGTGTATAAGAATGCAACTGATTTCTGTACATTGATCTTGTATCCTGCAACTTTGCTAAATTCATGTGTCAGTTCTAGCAGACTTCTGGTGGAGTCTATCGGATTTTCCATGTATAATATCATGTCATCTGCAAAAAGTGAAAGCTTAACTTCATCTTTGCCAATTTTGATGCCTTTGATTTTCTTTTGTTGTCTGATTGCTGATGCTAGAACTTCCAACACTATGTTAAACAACAGCGGTGAGAGTGGACATCCCTGTCGTGTTCCTGATCTCAGGGAAAAAGCTTTCAGTTTTTCCCCATTGAGGATGATGTTAGCTGTGGGATTTTCATAAATGGCTTTTATGATGTGTAAGTATGTTCCTTCTATCCCGACTTTCTCTAGGGTTTTTATTAAGAAAGATGCTGAATTTTGTCAAATGCCTTTTCTGCATCCATTGACAGGATCATATGGTTCTTATCTTTTCTTTTATTGATGTGATGTATCACATTGATTGATTTGCGAATGTTGAACCAGCCCTGCATCCCAGGAATGAGTCCCACTTGATCATGGTGAATAATTCTTTTTATATGCTGTTGAATTTGATTTGCTAGTATCTTATTGAGAATTTTTGCATCCATATTCATCAGGGATATTGGCCTGTAGTTTGCTTTTTTTACTGAGTCTCTCTGGTTTATAAATCAAAGTTAATACTGGCTTCATAGAATGAGTCTGGAAGTTTTCCTTCCCTTTCTATTTTTTGGAATAGCTTGAGAAGGATAGGTATTATCTCTGCTTTAAACGTCTGGTAGAACTCCCCTGGGAAGCCATCTGGTCCTGGACTCTTATTTGTTGGGAGATTTTTGATGACTGATTGAATTTCCTGGTTATGGGTCTGTTCAAGCTTTCTATTTCCTCCTGATTGAGTTTTGGAAGCGTGTGGGTGTTTAGGAATTTGTCCATTTCTTCCAGGTTGTCCAGTTTGTTGGCATATAATTTTTCATAGTATTCCCTGATAATTGCTTGTATCTCTGAGGGATTGGTTGTAATCATTCCATTTTCGTTCATGATTTTATCTCTTTGGGTCCTCTCCCTTTTCTTTTTGAGAAGCCTGGCTAGAGGTTTGTCAATTTTGTTTATTTTTTCAAAAAACCAACTCTTGGTTTCGTTGATCTGCTCTACAGTTTTTTTAGATTCTATGTTGTTTATTTCTGCTCTGATCTTTATTATTTCTCTTCTTCTGCTGCATTTAGCCTGTCTGCTGTTCTGCTTCTATTTCCTTTAGGTGTGCTGTTAGATTTTGCATTTGGGATTTTTCTTGTTTCTTGAGATAGGCCTGGATTGCAATGTATTTTCCTCTCAGGACTGCCTTTGCTGCATCCCAAAGCATTTGGATTGTTGTATTTTCATTTTCATTTGTTTCCATATATTTTTTGATTTCTTCTCTAATTGCCTGGTTGACCCACTCATTCTTAAGTAGGGTGTTCTTTAATCTCCATGCTTTTGGAGGTTTTCCAGACTTTTTCCTGTGGTTGATTTCAAGCTTCATAGCATTGTGGTCTGAAAGTATGCATGGTATGATTTCAATTCTTGTATACTTATGAAGGGCTGTTTTGTGACCCAGTATGTGATCTATCTTGGAGAATGTTCCATGTGCACTCGAGAAGAAAGTACATTCTGTTGCTTTAGGATGCAGAGTTCTAAATATATTTGTCAAGTCCCTCTGATCCAATGTATCATTCAGGGCCCTTGTTTCTTTACTGACCTGTGTCTAGATGATCTATCCATTTCTGTAAGTGGAGTGTTAAAGTCCCTGCAATTACCACATTCTTATCAATAAAGTTGCTTATGTTTGTGAGTAATTGTTTTATATATTTGGGGGCTCCTGTATTCAGCGCATAGACATTTATAATTGTTAGCTCTTTCTGATGGATAGACCCTGTGGTTATTATATAATGCCCTTCTTCATCTCGTTACAGCCTTTAATTTAAAGTCTAGTTTGTCTGATATAAGTATGGCTACTCCAGCTTTCTTTTGACTTCCAGTGGCATGATAAATAGTTCCTCATCCCCTCACTCTCAATCTGAAGGTGTCCTCAGGTCTAAAATGAGTCTCTTGTAGACAGCAAATAGATGGGTCTTGTTTTTTTATCCATTCTGATACCCTATGTCTTTTGGTTGGCACATTTAGTCCATTTATGTTCAGTGTTATTATAGAAAGATATGGGTTTAGAGTCATTGTGATGTCCATAGGTTTCATGCTTGTAGCGATGTCTCTGGTACTTTGTCTCACAGGATCCCCCTTAGGATCTCTTGTAGGGCTGGTTTAGTGGTGACGAATTCCTTCAGTTTTTGTTTGTTTGGGAAGACCTTTATCTCTCCTTCTATTCTAAATGACAGACTTGCTGGATAAAGGATTCTCGGCTGCATATTTTTTCTGTTCATCACATTGAAGATCTCCTGCCATTCCTTTCTGGCCTGCCAAGTTTCAGTAGAGAGATTGGTCACGAGTTGTATAGATCTCCCTTTATATGTTAGAGCACATTTATCACTAGCTGCTTTCAGAATTTTCTCTTTATCCTTGTATTTTGCCAGTTTCACTATGATATGTCATGCAGAAGATCGATTCAAGTTACGTCTGAAGGGAGTTCTCTGTGCCTCTTGGATTTCAATGCCTTTTTACTTCTCCAGATCTGGGAAGTTCTCAGCTATTATTTCTTCAAGTACACTTTCAGCACCTTTCCCTCTCTCTTCCTCCTCTGGAATACCAATTATGCGTATATTATTTCTCTTTAGGGCATCACTTAATTCTCTAATTTTCCCCTCATACTCCTGGATTTTTTTATCTTTTTCTCAGCTTCTTCTTTTTTCCATAATTTTACCTTCTAGTTCACCTATTCTCTCCTCTGCCTCTTCAATCTGAGCCGTAGTTGTCTCCATTTTATTTTGCAACTCATTGATAGCATTTTATTATCTCCTCCTGGCTGTTCCTCAGTCCCTTGATCTCTGTAGCAAGAGATTCTGTGCTGTCCTTTATACTGTTTTCAAGCCCAGCGATTAGTTTTATGACTATTATTCTAAATTCACTTTCTGTTATATTGTTTATATCATTTTTGATCAGTTCGTTAGCTGTTGTTATTTCCTGGATGTTTTTCTGAGGGGAATTCTTCCGTTTCGTCATTTTGGATAGTCTCTGGAGTGGTGCGGGACTGAGGGGCACTTCCCCTGTGCTGCCTTGAATAACTTGTGTTGGTGGGCGGGGCCGCAGTCAGACCTGATGTCTGTCCCCAGCCCACCGCTGGGGCCACAGTCAGACTGGTGTGTGCCTTCTCTTCCCCTCTCCTAGGGGCGGGATTCACTGTGGGGTGGCGTGGCCTGTCTGAGCTAATTGCACACTGCCAGGCTTGTGGTGCTGGGGATCTGGCATATTAGCTGGGGTGGATTGGAAATGTGCACAGGGGTGGGAGGGGCAGGCTCAGCTCGCTTTTCCTTAGGAGATCCGCTTTAGGATGGGCCCTGCGGCAGCGGGAGGGAGTCAGACCAGCTGCCGGAGGTGTGGATCCGCAGAAGCACAGTGTTGGGTGTTTGCGGGGTGCAAGCAAGTTCCCTGGCAGGAACTGGTTCCCTTTGGGATTTTGGCTGGGGAATGGGCGAGGGAGATGGCGCTGGTAAGCGCCTTTGTTCCCCGCCAAGCTGAGCTCTGTCATCCGGGGCTCAACAACTCTCCCTCCCCTTGTCCTCTAGCCCTCCTGTTCTCTGAGCAGAGCTGTTAGCTTATAACCTTCCAGATGTCAAGTCCCGCTTGCTGTTGGAACACACTCCGTCTGGCTCCTCTGCTTTTGCCAGCCAGACTCGGGGACTCTGCTTGGCTGGCGGCCACCCCTCCGCCCAGGCTCCCTCCTGCCAGTCCGTGGAGCATGCACCACCTCGCCCCCCTTCCTACCCTCTTCCGCGGGCCTCTCGTCTGTGCTTGGCTCCGGAGACTCCTTCTGCTAGTCTTCTGGTGGTTTTCTGGGTTATTTAGGCAGGTGTAGGTGGAATCTAAGTGATCAGCAGGACGCACGGTGAGCCCAGCCTCCTCCTAAGCCGCCATCTTCCCTGGGGTGTCCCTTCATTAGCTCTTCTCTCCAGCCCAGTACCACTACCTACTTCTCTATACCTCTACCTACTTCTCTCCCATTGATTTCCTTCTTTACAACCCATCTAGAATTAATTTTTTATCTGAAACACAACTCCAGTCAAATGCATTTCATATTTAAAAATTTTAATGATTCTACTACCACTCTTGGATAAAGGGGAAAATATTTGTACTATAAATTCTTATGTGAATTGTTATGAGCATAATTCTCATTTTTGCTTATGCTCCTCTGCCTTACCATGCTTCAGCCAGTGTGACCTTGTATCAATTTTATAATACTATGTGGACCACTTATACTGCAGAGCTGTTGCACATGTCCTCTCTGGGCAGAGTATACTTCCCTGTCCTCTTTGTCCAGTTAATTTCTAATCATCTTTAAATCTCACAACTTAATTTTCTTAGAAAACAGTTCTTTTACTATTCTATGTTAACTCCTTTAGAAATATAGTTAATTAGTAATTACATATTTATTAGTGTTATTTGAATTATGTTGGTTTCTCTAGAAAGACTTCTTGAAAGAAGCAAAAAAGTCAGGATTTTCCCATCACTGTTCCCATCACAGAGTCTATTGTTGAAATGGTAAATACTAAATTCAAAAGAAATATTTGTCTTGACAGTTCTCATACTTTCATGTATTTTTATGATCTGTTATGTGCATTAATGCAGGTGGGCTACATCTTTTCAAAGCTCCAGGGAAAACACTCAGAAGAATCATAGCAAGTGGCATATATACCCATCACATAAAATAATGCCTATGTATGTGATCTTTAAATTACAAAAACCTATTCACATATTTATAATTATGATTACTACAACTACGTATGAATGCTCAAGTGGGGATTAGCCAAGGAACGTAAAAAGTTGTTACTTCTTTCATAGCTTTTTATCAGTGCCTCAGAGGACACCAGAGGTGCTGCTACCCTCAAAGTCTCAGTTCTACCATTGAACAGTTCCATCTTTGAATTTGGGCGATTGGAAGGATAGTATCTGGAAGGGGTTCTGAGTTGGTCTCAAGAATACGTGCTCAATATGTCCCCTGATTCAGAATATATTGGATCTATAATGCAATTTGGAGAGTATTTTAATCTTAATAATAATGTGTCTTCCAGCATGTGAAAGTGGGGCATTATCCCATTTATTTGTTTTACTTAATTTCCCTCTGCAATTATTTTGTAGTTACCCACTTCAACTCTTAACTCCTGGTTATCTTTTATTAAAATTTATTTTGAAGTACTTTTTTAAAGTTTATTTATTTTGAGAGAGTGTGTGTGCTTGATCAGGGGAGGGGCAGAGAGAGAGGGAGGCAGAGAATTCCAAGAGGTTCCACAGTATCAGCACAATGCCCATCATGGGGCTCAAACTCACAAATCTGGAGATCATGACCTGAGGCGAAATTAAGAGTCAGATACTAAACTGACTGAGTCATCCAGGTGTCCCTCTAAGTATTTTTATGCTATTGTGAATCTTTAATTTTCTAGTTGTTCCTAGTATAAAATACATAAATGGTTTTATATATCGATATTACATATGAAACCTCGCTAGTTTCATTTATTAGTCCTAATAACTTTTTTTGAATGTCTTAGTATTTTTTTAATATGAAATTTATTGTCAAATTGGTTTCCATACAACACCCAGTACTCATCCCAACAGGCGCCCTCCTCAGTACCCATCACCCACCCTCCCCTCCCTCCCACCCCCCATCAATCCTCAGTTTGTTTGTTCTCAGTTTTTAAGAGTCTCTTATGGTTTGGCTCCAGCCCTCTCTAACCTCTTCTTTTTTCTCCCCCCCCCCCATGGAGTATTTTCTACATGTATGATCATTCATGTATAAATGAATTTTACTTGTTTGTATGCCTTTTATAACTTTTCTTTCCTTACTGGACTTGTTAGAACCTTCAGTATGATGCTAAAGAAAGGTTACCCTTGTTTCTTTCTAATCAGAAGTAGAAGGCTTAGAGCCCTTAGGGATTGAATATAATGTTACCTGTAGCCTTTTTTGCAGATGTCCTTAATCAGGTTGTGAAAGTTTACTTCTAGGGGGCCATGGGTGGCTCAATTGGTTATGCATCTGACTCTTGATTTTTGTCTCAGGTCATGATCCCAGGGTCATGTGACTGAACCCCACATTAGGCTCTGCACTGAGCATGGAGGCTGCTTGAGATTCTCTGTCTCTGACCCTCTTCCCCACTTACACTCTCACTCTAAAATTAAAAAGTTTACTTCTATTCCTTGTTTAATGGGAGTTTTGATCCTAAAAGAGTACATTATTCCAGATGTTTATTCTACATCAATTACAATTATCTTAGATTTTTCTCCTTTATACTATTACTACATTATATTCACTTGATTTTTAGATGCTAAATCATCGCATTCTTGGGAAAAGTTCAATTTGGTCATGTTGTATTGTCTTTTTATAGATCATTGAATTTGGCTAATAATTTGGTAAGGATTTTTCTCCTACTTGCATGTAGGATGTTAATATAACTGCTTGCTTAAAATCTTTGCTTGACATTTTTTATTCATTTATCTTCAACCAACATGCATTTATGAATAGAATATGGATTTTTAAAGTTATCTGTTCTGCTAACTCTTCCTTTTAATTGGTGAGTTTTGTCCATTAATATTTAATGTGATTATTACCATGTTTAGGTTTGGGTTTATAATTTATTTTTTTCTACTTATCCTCTCTGTTTCAGTTCCTTATTTCCTGTCTTTGTTCTTTTTTTATTATTTGAATTTTTTTCTAGAATTCAATTTTATTTTTTGTTAGCTTTTAGCTGTTTTTCCCATTTTTAAAAATAATGTTTCCCCTAGCAATTGCAATATACATCCACACATCCTTAATATTTCATAGGCCACTTATTATTAATAATGTATAATTTCATGTTGGGCATACCATGAACCCTAACTTTTTCATGATTGTAGCCTTACAGAATCATAGAAGTTATACTCAAGGAAGTTGCTATTCACTATGCTGTTTATGCCTTCTAATAAGCTTATTCTGAAAGGAAACAATGAATTTTCTGAATTAAGTGAAGCTCATTCTTTCTTTAATAACAAAACTGTAGTGCCAGATAAATTTAAAAAGCAATTTCAGAATAACACTTTAGCAGGACCTAACAAAGCTCATTTCTGTTCCATGTTGTAGGTAATTGAATGCTGTATTTCATAATGAACTAATGGTATTTGTCAGATAAAATGATAATATTTGGAACTTACATAGCATCTTTCTTCTAATGAGCTCAATAATGATTCAGTGCTTTATTTTTTTACTTGCAATAATTTGGAAGCATTTACATGGGTAATATGTTCACGCAAATTTATTCCTCCTGATGAGAAACTAGATAGTATCAAAGGTAAGATGAAAGTTTGTTTTGCAATTAGAGTAACAGATACCACTAACCAAGCTGGAAGCAATTGAAGTTAATCAGGACCCTTGCTGTACCATCTATAAAGGGGAGGGCATAACAATATATCAACAAAATAGGTGAAATATTAAAATGTCCCTTAGAGAAATAGTATATGCAATTTTGTTAGTGACACATAAAGCCAGAGAATAAAATATTTCATATAAAATACTGCATTATGTAATAACTTCCATGAATTATTTACTTTGTATTGTCTTTTACAGAATTCACTGAATTTTGAAAACTTCTCCCTATGTATGATAATACGTAATGCAATTTCTTAAATATTACTAAAGTTGTCTAGATACAGATTTACCAAATAGGCCCTATAGATGATGTTTTAAAGAATAAAATTGATGTAATTTCAAATACTGAGTATTTCCATGGTATCTTTGAAATCATTTTTCTAATATTTTACTACTTCTCTAGGAACAGATCTTTGGGAGAAAATACAAAGAAAAGTAACTTCTATTTATGTATGGTTATTTGAATTATTCTCAAAAAAGAAGTATTTTGGCTATCAGTTTCTGTGACCTATGTATATCACTTAAACAATATGTGACTCTGTTTTCTGATTTATAAATGGCAACAATTACACTATTCTTATCGGCCTCAGAGGAATATTGAATCAAATGTCAAAATTGTAAGAGAATTTTGAAAATATAAATGAGAAACATATAATCAAGATATTACCAGGAGTATTAGTGAGATATTCTTAATTATTTACCAGTGATGGTTAACAGAACTTTCTTCTTGTTGGATGACTGTAGCTTGATCCTGTGTGAATTCAACCTCAGGTTCTTAACATGACTGACAATATATGGAAATCATAAGTGCATAAAAAGGAAGAAAGAGAGACTGTGCTATGGTAGGTAAATCACTAGGATAAAATGAACCTAAAATATTTGCCAAACCTCTGATTTTTAATATTTATTAATATACATCTATTAAAAAATCTGCTTTGTCTAGTGTGCTTATAAGTTTTTAAGCATTCAATAGTTAATTTGACTTGGGTGGGGCTTTATGCAAAAATTAGTGGATTAAAGCCACCATATAGAAATATAGTTAAAAATATAAGACAAGCCACATAGAAAATAAATAACATCTCTAAAAACACATGAAATTTAAAAAACTTCCTACCATAGCCAAATTAGTGTATGGGCCCAATAGAGTGTAATTTTGTCCTGTTTGAAGAGGGCAATCAGATCTGATTAATTCTAACATCAGAATAGAGAACAGATGTCTCCTGAAAGACCTCACCAATTATCCTGTGCTTTAATCAATAGAGTCTAAAGACATCTATAGGAATTAAGCAAAGACAGGAATGTCCCAATGGTGATTCCTGTATTCTACCAAATACCATGAGTAGTTGGGCTATAGGATGAACTGCAAAAATATGTCACCTTTGTTTTGTTTCTAATCCAGAGTTCCAACCAGGAGAATTATATCAAGAGGAGGAAAGTTAGAAGAAAGAAGGAAAGCAAGTATAGGTACTTTGGCTAAGGCAGAGATAAATACCTATCACATCATCAAACAGCTTATGACATCAGACTAAACCATACTGACCTTATGGAAAATGCCAAAGGAGGCAGAAATGATAGGAGAAAGTGGTATCCTAACTGAAACAGTGGCAAGCCCTAATTTATCATGTCTGTCTCTTAGCCTTGTCTTCTTGAGCCTTTGCTGGCTGTCTGGACTTGGAATTACTGATTCTAGTCAAAGAAAAGCAATGTACATAAGAAAACTAACATGAATATTATGCTTGTATAGTATAGCTTTGTGGGGAGGTCTATATAGAAGAAGCAGAAGTAGGGGGAGAAAGAGCAGAAGGAGGTAGCAGTATGAAAAGTCAATGGCAGTGAAACAATCACTTGAAAAGGATGGCTTTGAATATTCATCTTAAATAAAAGAAGATCAAGCAGCATCTAACATTAGCATCATCATCATCATCATCATCATCATCACCGCCACTAATAAGAGTACAGGATATGACAACTGAGCTGGAACAGCTCAGGAAAGAAAAGAAAAAATAAATAAATTACAATATAAATATTGCAATATTCCTATATGTACATGTAACCTTATCTTACTTAGATCATTCTGAGGATGTGTTAGTCATATATAGGAACATTTCTATAAAGCATATCCCCACAATGCCTGATTTGGGTGAGTTTTGTTCCAACCTGGATATTCTCAAATATCCTATTGTGATTGCAATCCTCTTGAACAATAGTGAGAGTTGAGGAAGTATTTTTCAAAGTCAGAACCAATGAACTGGTAGTGGTGTTAATGGCTTGTTAACAAAGCATGAAAACTTCCTGAATAAGCCATAGTCACTGAACCAGCTCAATGCTGAGGCAAGGAGATAATTGTTTCCAATGATCCATAGATAAATAAATAAGCTTTGGCTTCATGTTTGTATCAGAAAGTTTCAGTCTTCAGGTGCATCAGTTTAATTCCTAGAGATTTTAGGCAATTACTTCGACCATCTAGTAAAAGAATGGCAAAGATGATTTAAGTTGGTCAATGATACTGAGACACTGGTATTAAGGAAAATTAACATTTTCAACTTCCTTCATTTCCATTTCTTCACCCAATTTCAGCTCTTGTTCCCATTCAGTTTCTTACAGAAAAATCAGTAGATGAGAAGAAAAGTCCAGGGATAGATAGCCAGCGAAAATGAAGATAGATACGAATTCAGGACCTAAATGAAGAAAAAAGAGTATATGGCTTAGAAGATGAGAAGAGTCTACATGAACTTCAAATGGTAGCCAGGGGTATAAAATATCATCAAAGACATGGTAAAAGAGTCCACATAAATATGGCCAAAGAGAACAAGAGGACAAAGAAAGAGGTGCTGTTGTGTGACTGTATGTGGAGACTGGGCCTTTATACACGTACATACATAAATAAGTATTCATTAAATGTGGAGTGAATACATGAGTAAAAAGAGACAGAGGAAATGATTATCCTTAACATATATATGGAGTAAATGGAATGCTCTAGCAACTGTTGTATTGAATGATTTGTATTTTAGTACAGCCATATGATACAATTTTGTATGATACAATTTTTGTAAACATTATTAGTCGTAATTATTTAAAGATAAAACACATTGAGACAAGAGACGTTTAGTACAGTCCAAGGTCACTCAACATGTAAACAAGGAAGAGAGGATTCTATCCCCTGTATTCTGACCCACAGTGATAGTTGAGTTAAAGGAAGACCCTGGGACAGGAAGGGTCGTGGGGGTCCTCTCTTTGCTCAGATTTACATCTCAGATAAGAAATTTTCCTTTCACACTGAGATACATCTGTTTAGGAAATTGGATGTTTTTGTTCATTTTTCTCTAAGTTGGTAATTTGAATTTAAGTGATAAAAGTATTTCAAAAGGAGATGCTCCTGTGATAATTCTTATTTGCTTCAGTAACATTAAACCAACAGATATTTATTCAATATGTCACATAATTTTTGAAATACAACTAAACATAGACTGCTAAGCATTAGGGAATGTGAGACCAGATAGTACTGGCAAGGAGGCAGGCACCACACAGGGGCAAAAATAAGTTTTTCCTAAGAACAAAGGGAAGCCATTGTATAGTTTAAAGCAGGAGGTGACTGGGGTGCTGAGGCATTCAGTCAGTTAAGCCTCAGACTCTTGATACTGGCTCAGGTCACGATCAGAAGAGTTGTAAGATTAAGCCCTGCTTCAGGCTCTGCTCTGGGCTGACAGCACCACGGAGCCTCCTTGGAACTCCCTCCCTCTCCCTCTGCCCCTCTTCACTTTCCCCTCTCTGTCTTCCTTAAACAAACAAACTTTAAGCAAGAAACAAAAAGGAGGTGGTATCACAAACTTCGCTTTGGACATATTACCTTGTTAACAGTGTAGCAATATACAGTAGACATAGAAGATTAAAACTAAACTGTATAGGTGACGTTCATGATGAGTTATCATATCTGGTAGAAGGTATATGCACATGGGATCATCTTGATAGTTGTTGTAATGGAATAGAAATTTCCAAGGCTGAAAACACGGTTGTAGAGATTCATTTATTTAACATTTACTATGCTTCTACTCTATCTCTGGCATTCTGGATGGTGTTAGTGTGGATCTCAGGATAAAATACAATAAATATGTAAAATAAAAATAAATAAGTAAAACAATCTATTTTGTCTAAAAAACAAAACCCCTCAAAGTCAAATTGGGGAGACAGGTATGAAATGATTTATGTGAAATTATAGTAGAATCTTGCTTGCTATCTGGGGGGAGGAGTACAGTTCAAAAAATTGGGGGGAGCCGGGGTGGCTGAGTTGGTTAAGCGTCCAACTTCAGCTCAGGTCAGGATCTCATGGCCTGTGGGTTTGAGCCCCTGGTCGGGCTTTGTGCTGACAGCTCAGAGCCTGGAGCCTGCTTCAAATTCTGTGTCTCCCTCTCTCTCTACCCCTCCCCTGCTCACATTCTCTCCCCACCCCCACCCCCACCCCGCCTCTCTCAAAAATAAATAAACATTTAAACAATTTTAAAAAAGAAAAGAAGATGGTCCCTAGGATTCCAACAATTCCATACAGGAAGCATAATGCAATGTTATGAAGCCTCAGGAAATCTCTGCAGCTTTTCTTTTTAAAGTAGCCTTTTCTGTTTGCATATCCCCATTTTTTTTTTTGTCCTTAATTCTTTTGATTAACTTTTCTTCCCTGCAGTTTTATGATTCTTGTGACTATCTGTGCTCCTGAGCCTACTCTTCATTCTCTTTTTCATAGTCTGTAGCCTATTAGAGCCCTGCTATACCTCTGGATGCTCTTTCAGTTTTTGGAATCCCAATTTAGATAATTTAAATAAATTTCCAAGACATCAGCTTGATTGTATGACAATGTGCACAGTTAAGGAAATACAACTTAATTTTTCATTGATGTTTTAAGGTTTTTAAGGTATCAAGAAATAAAGCAATTATTGGAAGGAAGAGGTTTCTTATTAAAATCAAAGTTCCTGGGGGGCGCCTGGGTGGCTCAGTCGATTAAGCGTCTGACTTCGGCTCAGGTCATGATCTCATGGTTCGTGGGTTCGAGCCCCACGTCGGGCTCTGTGCTGACAGCTCGGAGCCTGGAGCCTGCTTCTGATTCTGATTCTGTGTCTCCGTCTCTCTCTGCCCCTCTCCTGCTCATGCTGTCTCTCTCTGTTTCTCAAAAATAAATAAATGTAGAAAAAAATTAAAAAAATAAATAAATAAAAAATAAAATCAAAGTTCCTGGGACGCATTCCATGATATGAATTATGTGTGTTCATCGTGTGTGTGTACATACATACATATATATTATATATTAAATTATAATATACACACATTTATAAGAAATAGTATAGAGAAAATTTCATTATTTTACAAGATTCCTAGTCCTCATTAATTCAAGTAAGGTCTGCAATAAAAGAAATGTTTTTTTTTTTTTTTAATTTTTTTTTTTAACATTTATTTATTTTTGGGACAGAGAGAGACAGAGCATGAACGGGGGAGGGGCAGAGAGAGAGGGAGACACAGAATCGGAAACAGGCTCCAGGCTCTGAGCCATCAGCCCAGAGCCTGACGCGGGGCTCGAACTCCCGGACCGCGAGATCGTGACCTGGCTGAAGTCAGACGCTTAACCGACTGCGCCACCCAGGCGCCCCAAAAGAAATGTTTTAATGGGAGATAAGATTTTACGCATTATATAAATGAAGGTTCAGGAAGGATTGTAATGCTCTTTTAGGTTTCATTCTTCATGTTTGTCCTTTCAAAGAACTATGCAGGAAGATGGCGGCGTAGGAGGACGCTGGGCTCACCGCGCGTCCTGCTGATCACTTAGATTCCACCTACACCTGCCTAACTAACCCAGAAAACCGCCAGAGGATTAGCAGAACAGAGTCACCGGACCCAAGTGCAGACGAGAGGCCCACGGAAGAGGGTAGGAAGGGCGGCGAGGCGGTGCGCGCTCCACGGACTGGCGGGAGGGAGCCGGGGCGGAGGGGCGGCTCACCGGCCAAGCAGAGCCCCCGAGTCCGGCTTGCAAAAGCGGAGGGGCCTGACGGACTGTGTTCCGACAGCAAGCGCGACTTAGCGTCTGGGAGGTCATAAGTTAACAGCTCTGCTCGGAAAGCAGGAAGGCTGGAGGACAAAGGGAGGGTGAGCTGCGGAGCCCCCGGACGACAGAGCTCAGTTTGGCGGGGAACAAAGGCGCTAGCCAGCGCCATCTCCCCCGCCCATCCCCCAGCCAAAATCCCAAAGGGAACCGGCTCCGGCCAGGGAAATTGCTCGCTCCGCGCGAACACCCAAGTCTGTGCTTCTGTGGAGCCAAACCTCCGGCAGCGATCTGACTCCCTCCGGCTGCCACAGGGCCCCTCCTGAAGTGGATCACCTAAGGAGAAGCGAGCTAAGCCTGCCCCCCCTGCCGCCGTGCACCTTGCCTTCCCACCCCAGCTAATACGCCAGATCCCCAGCATCACAAGCCTGGCAGTGTGCAAGTAGCCCAGACGGGCCACGCCACCCCACAGTGAATCCCGCCCCTAGGAGAGGCGAAGAGAAGGCACACACCAGTCTGACTGTGGCCCCAGCGGTGGGCTGGGGGCAGACATCAGGTCGGACTGCGGCCCCGCCCACCAACTCCAGTTATACACCACAGCACAGGGGAAGTGCCCTGCAGGCCCTCACCACACCAGGGACTATCCAAAATGACCAAGCGGAAGAATTCCCCTCAGAAGAATCTCCAGGAAATAACAACAGCTAATGAGCTGATCAAAAAGGATTTAAATAATATAACAGAAAGTGAATTTAGAATAATAGTCATAAAATTAATCGCTGGGCTGGAAAACAGCATACAGGACAGCAGAGAATCTCTTGCTACAGACATCAGGGGACTAAGGAACAGTCACTAGGAGCTGAAAAACGCTTTAAAGGAAATGGAAAACAAAATGCAAACCACCACGGCTTGGATGGAAGAGGCAGAGGAGAGAATAGGTGAACTAGAAGATAAAGTTATGGAAAAAGAGGAAGCTGAGAAAAAGAGAGATAAAAAAATCCAGGAGTATGAGGGGAAAATTAGAGAACTAAGTGATACACTAAAAAGAAATAATATACGCATAATTGGTATCCCAGAGGAGGAAGAGAGAGGGAAAGGTGCTGAAGGGGTACTTGAAGAAATCATAGCTGAGAACTTCCCTGAACTGGGGAAAGAAAAAGGCATTGAAATCCAAGAGGCACAGAGAACTCCCTTCAGACGTAACTTGAATCGATCTTCTGCACGACATATCATAGTGAAACTGGCAAAATACAAGGATAAAGAGAAAATTCTGAAAGCAGCAAGGGGTAAACGTGCCCTCACATATAAAGGGAGACCTATAAGACTCGTGACTGATCTCTCTTTTGAAACTTGGCAGGCCAGAAAGAATTGGCACGAGATTTTCAGGGTGCTAGACAGAAAAACTATGCAGCCGAGAATCCTTTATCCAGCAAGTCTGTCATTTAGAATAGAAGGAGAGATAAAGGTCTTCCCAAACAAACAAAAACTGAAGGAATTTGTCACCACTAAACCAGCCCTACAAGAGATCCTAAGGGGGACCCTGTGAGACAAAGTACCAGAGACATCACTACAAGCATAAAACATACAGACATCACAATGACTCTAAACCCGTATCTTTCTATAATAACACTGAATGTAAATGGATTAAATGCGCCAACCAAAAGACATAGGGTATCAGAATGGATAAAAAAACAAGACCCATCTATTTGCTGTCTACAAGAGACTCATTTTAGACCTGAGGACACCTGTAGATTGAGAGTGAGGGGATGGAGAACTATTTATCATGCTACTGGAAGCCAGAAGAAAGCTGGAGTAGCCATACTTATATCAGACAAACTAGACTTTAAATTAAAGGCTGTAACAAGAGATGAAGAAGGACATTATATAATAGTTACAGGGTCTATCCACCAGGAAGAGCTAGCAATTATAAATGTCTATGCGCCGAATACCGGAGCCCCCAAATATATAAAACAATTACTCATAAACAGAAGCAACCTTATTGATAAGAATGTGGTAATTGCTGGGGACTTTAACACCCCACTTACAGAAATGGATAGATCATCTAGACACACGGTCAATAAAGAAACAAGGGCCCTGAATGAGACACTGGATCAGATGGACTTGACAGATATATTTAGAACTCTGCATCCCAAAGCAACAGAATATACTTTCTTCTCGAGTGCACATGGAACATTCTCCAAGATAGATCATATACTGGGTCACAAAACAGCCCTTCATAAGTTTACAAGAATTGAAATTATACCATGCATACTTTCAGACCACAATGCTATGAAGCTTGAAATCAACCACAGAAAAAAGTCTGGAAAACCTCCAAAAGCATGGAGGTTAAAGAACACCCTACTAACGAATGAGTGGGTCAACCAGGCAATTAGAGAAGAAATCAAAAAATATATGGAAACAAACGAAAATGAAAATACAACAATCCAAACGCTTTGGGACGCAGCGAAGGCAGTCCTGAGAGGAAAATACATTGCAATCCAGGCCTATCTCAAGAAACAAGAAAAATCCCAAATACAAAATCTAACAGCACACCTAAAGGAAATAGAAGCAGAACAGCAAAGGCAGCCTAAACCCAGCAGAAGCAGAGAAATAATAAAGATCAGAGCAGAAATAAACAATATAGAATCTAAAAAAACTGTAGAGCAGATCAACGAAACCAAGAGTTGGTTTTTTGAAAAAATAAACAAAATTGACAAACCTCTAGCCAGGCTTCTCAAAAAGAAAAGGGAGATGACCCAAATAGATAAAATCATGAATGAAAATGGAATTATTACAACCAATCCCTCAGAGATACAAACAATTATCAGGGAATACTATGAAAAATTATATGCCAACAAATTGGACAACCTGGAAGAAATGGACAAATTCCTGAACACCCACACTCTTCCAAAACTCAATCAGGAGGAAAGAGAAAGCTTGAACAGACCCATAACCAGCGAAGATATTGAACCAGTTATCAAAAATCTCCCAACAAATAAGAGTCCAGGACCAGATGGCTTCCCAGGGGAGTTCTACCAGACGTTTAAAGCAGAGATAATACCTATCCTTCTCAAGCTATTCCCAGAAATAGAAAGGGAAGGAAAACTTCCAGACTCATTCTATGAAGCCAGTATTACTTTGATTCCTAAACCAGACAGAGACCCAGTAAAAAAAGAGAACTACAGGCCAATATCCCTGATGAATATGGATGCCAAAATTCTCAATAAGATACTAGCAAATCGAATTCAACAGCATATAAAAAGAATTATTCACCATGATCAAGTGGGACTCATTCCTGGGATGCAGGGCTGGTTCAACATTCGCAAATCAATCAACGTGATACATCACATTAACAAAAAAAAAGAGAAGAACCATATGATCCTGTCAATCGATGCAGAAAAGGCCTTTGACAAAATCCAGCACCCTTTCTTAATAAAAACCCTTGAGAAAGTCGGGATAGAAGGAACATACTTAAAGATCATAAAAGCCATTTATGAAAAGCCCATAGCTAACATCATCCTCAACGGGGAAAAACTGAGAGCTTTTTCCCTGAGATCAGGAACACGACAGGGATGCCCACTCTCACCGTTGTTGTTTAACATAGTGCTGGAAGTTCTAGCATCAGCAATCAGACAACAAAAGGAAATCAAAGGCATCAAAATTGGCAAAGATGAAGTCAAGCTTTCGCTTTTTGCAGATGACATGATATTATACATGGAAAATCCGATAGACTCCACCAAAAGTCTGCTAGAACTGATACATGAATTCAGCAAAGTTGCAGGATACAAAATCAATGTACAGAAATCAGTTGCATTCTTATACACTAACAATGAAGCAACAGAAAGACAAATAAAGAAACTGATCCCATTCACAATTGCACCAAGAAGCATAAAATACCTAGGAATAAATCTAACCAAAGATGTAAAGGATCTGTATGCTGAAAACTATAGAAAGCTTATGAAGGAAATTGAAGAAGATTTAAAGAAATGGAAAGACATTCCCTGCTCATGGATTGGAAAAATAAATATTGTCAAAATGTCAATACTACCCAAAGCTATCTACACATTCAATGCAATCCCAATCAAAATTGCACCAGCATTCTTCTCGAAACTAGAACAAGCAATCCTAAAATTCATATGGAACCACAAAAGGCCCCGAATAGCCAAAGGAATTTTGAAGAAGAAGACCAAAGCAGGAGGCATCACAATCCCAGACTTCAGCCTCTACTACAAAGCTGTCATCATCAAGACAGCATGGTATTGGCACAAAAACAGACACACAGACCAATGGAATAGAATAGAAACCCCAGAACTAGACCCACAAACATATGGCCAACTCATCTTTGATGAAGCAGGAAAGAACATCCAATGGAAAAAAGACAGCCTCTTTAACAAATGGTGCTGGGAGAACTGGACAGCAACATGCAGAAGGTTGAAACTAGACCACTTTCTCACACCATTTACAAAAATAAACTCAAAATGGATAAAGGACCTAAATGTGAGACAGGAAACCATCAGAACCTTAGAGGAGAAAGCAGGAAAAGACCTCTCTGACCTCAGCCGTAGCAATCTCTTACTCGACACATCCCCAAAGGCAAGGGAATTAAAAGCAAAAGTGAATTACTGGGACCTTATGAAGATAAAAAGCTTCTGCACAGCAAAGGAAACAACCAACAAAACTAAAAGGCAACCAACGGAATGGGAAAAGATATTTGCAAATGACATATCGGACAAAGGGCTAGTATCTAAAATCTATAAAGAGCTCACCAAACTCCACACCCGAAAAACAAATAACCCAGTGAAGAAATGGCAGAAAACATGAATAGACACTTCTCTAAAGAAGACATCCAGATGGCCAACAGGCACATGAAAAGATGTTCAGCGTCGCTCCTTATCAGGGAAATGCAAATCAAAACCACACTCAGGTATCACCTCACGCCAGTCAGAGTGGCCAAAATGAACAAATCAGGAGACTATAGATGCTGGAGAGGATGTGGAGAAACGGGAACCCTCTTGCACTGTTGGTGGGAATGCAAATTGGTGCAGCCGCTCTGGAAAGCAGTGTGGAGGTTCCTCAGAAAATTAAAAATAGACCTACCCTATGACCCAGCAATAGCACTGCTAGGAATCTACCCAAGGGATACAGGAGTACTGATGCATAGGGGCACTTGTACCCCAATGTTCATAGCAGCACTCTCAACAATAGCCAAATTATGGAAAGAGCCTAAATGTCCATCAACTGATGAATGGATAAAGAAATTGTGGTTTATATACACAATGGAATACTACGTGGCAATGAGAAAAAATGAAATATGGCCTTTTGTAGCAACGTGGATGGAACTGGAGAGTGTGATGCTAAGTGAAATAAGCCATACAGAGAAAGACAGATACCATATGGTTTCACTCTTATGTGGATCCTGAGAAACTTAACAGGAACCCATGGGGGAGGGGAAGGAAAAAAAAAAAAAAAAAAAAGGACGTTAGAGTGGGAGAGAGCCAAAGCATAAGAGACTGTTAAAAACTGAGAACAAACTGAGGGTTGATGGGGGGTGGGAGGGAGGGGCGGGTGGGTGATGGGTATTGAGGAGGGCACCTTTTGGGATGAGCACTGGGTGTTGTATGGAAACCAAGTTGTCAATAAACTTCACATAAAAAAAAAAAACAAAAAAAAAAACAAAGAACTATGCAATGGGTTTCCATTTGTTTCCAAATGTTACGGCTTTTATGACTTTCTAAAGCAGAAGGAAAATTTTATATGTTCATTTTTTTTAATGAAAACTCATTTTGGGGCACCTGGGTGGCTCAGTCAGTTGGGTATCTGACTTCGGCTCACGTCATGATCTCATAGTTCGTGAGTTTGAGCCCTGTGTCAGGCTCCATGCTGACAGCTCAGACCCTGGAGTCTGCTTCAGATTCTGTGTCTCCCTCTCTCTCTCTGCCCCTCCCCTGCTCACTCTCTGTCTCTCTCTCTCTCTCTCAAAAATAAATAAACACTAAAAAAATTAAGGAAAACTCATTTTGATATTCCCTAAATTTTGAGTACTGTTGAGGTATTCATAAAAAGGTGACTACATATAAATTTCTTCACACATACACTAAGCTTGAAAAAAACATTAGTAAAAGACACCCAGACTATCTTGGGCAATAGTACAGGGCAGTGGAACAAGAACTAAGTTGGGAGGGAAGAAATTTAGCTTCCACTCCAGGATGAGCTGCTTGGTAGCGACTAAGAGAAACTGTTTCCTCTCAACAGATCTGTTTCCTATGTATATAATGAAGGATTTGAATTGATTCATCTCTGAAATCTATTCCATTAGGAAAGCAATTGATAGATCCATTTAATTACTTATCAACTATCTACCACCTACAATTGTCCTGAAGATAGCCTACATCCAGAATATATTCTAAAATTTATTTTATTTAAAGATATATGTCTTTGGGAACTATGAGGAAGAAGAATGTGGACTTGATTTAGAAGGTGAGTAAAAGTCTCAAATCTACCAATTACCAGGCCCCTGAAAGTTTAAGACGAATAGGAACAGTGCTATATAGCTGTGAGACATTTTTCAAGGTTACTGATCTTGGGAAAAGGATTCTGTTTCAACTCTAACATACAAAGAGTTTGGAAGTCATCACTGCTGTCATTACAAGAAAAAAGCTGAACAAACTAAAAAGAAACTACTTTTATTAGGCATATCAGAGATTGGGGTCACAAGACTTTGCTACTTGATCATCTGGAGAAAGGTAAAAACAAGGAGTTATACCTGAGATCAGCTTACCTAGTAGAGAGAATCCTAGAGCCATTAACTAGTAGGAACACATACAGGGTAATTTTGATGAATTGCTGGGGGCTGAGTGTGGATTACTTTGAGACTGAAACGTTCCTGGGGTTCCTGGCTTTGGTGAGCGGGAGGGAGAACTAAACTGTTGTCACTTTTACCTCCACAGAAATTACTTCCTCCCAGTTCATGGTGAAGATCCTAGAAAAGTTCCTGATGACTTTAGGCTGGGGGAGGATAAAAGTGACCATTGTGAAATCTGCCCAGAGTATTCTTGAACACAGAGCCTACACTCTCCAAGGAAAGTGACTTTACTGAGCCTTATCTACTTGAAGAAATGGCAATTATCTACCTGAAGGAAAGGCAGGTTCAGTTCAGTCTAGCCTTCCTGTTTCATGTAAAGGAGAAGAATAAAGCTAAGAAACACTTTTGAAGGCCACACCTCGGGGACCTAGGCCCAATATATGACTGGGATTTAGTAATTAAATCATGAAGTGCTATTGGCCCCTACTCTAACGCCACATTAACAATTATCCAGTATACAGTGGATTACAACAAAAAAAGCTGAAAGACACAGATTCTATTAAGAGGATGTTCTTAAGGAAACCGAAGGCAACAGGGATAAAAACAAAAACAAAACGAGAAAATTAAAGGAAACTGAAGCCTCTGGCACCTCGACCTGAAGCAAACATTAAATAGAAACCAGCTGCTAGCCAGATTCATATAAAGTTATACACTAGGGTTTTATCTATCTATCTATCTATCTATCTATCTATCTATCTATCTTCAGTTCCTATTACCCACTTTCAACAAATAATCAGAAGATATACTACAAAAGCAAGAAAAAACACACTTAAAGAGATAAAGCAAGTATCAGAACCAGATTCAAATATGATACAGATTTGGAATGATCAGATAGATAACTAAAAATAACTATGATCAGTATATTAATGACTCTAATGGATAAAGTAGACAACATGCAAGAACAGATGGGAGATGTAAGGAGAGATGTAAGTGGAAACTCTAAAAGTAATCAAAGATTAATGCTAGAAATCAATTACCACTGTAACAGAAATGAGGAATGCCTTTGATGGTCACACCAGTAGACTGGACATAGTTGAAGAATCAGTAAACTTGAAGATATATCAATGGAAACTTATCCAATTAAACTGCAAAAAAAAAAAAAAAATAGAACAGAATGTTCAATTTAACAGTAGGGCACTTGCAAATGGTTTAACATACATGTAATCAGAATACCGGAAGAAGAAAGATAGAAAAGAGTACAAGAAATACTTGTCATAATGGCCAAATATTTTCCAAAATTAATGGCACACAGCAAACCACAGATATAAGAAGCTCAGAGAATACAAAGCAGGATAAATTTTTAAAAACCTACATCCAAGCATAACATATTTAAATGGCAGAAAACCAAAAACAAAGAGAAAATATGGAAAGTAGGTGTGGTGGGTGCACAACATTTTACCTATACAGGAACAAGAATAAGAGGTACATCAGAGTTCTCTTAGTATACAAGCAAGAAGAGAGTGGGATGAAATATTTTAAGTGTTGACATTAAAACAAAACACCAGCAAGCAATTCTACATGAAATTATCCTTTAAAAGTGAAGATGAGATAAAAGCTTTCTCCAATAAACAAAAGCCAAGGATATTTGTCACACTATTAGATCTGCCGTATAAGAAATGTTATAAGAATTATTCTCCTTCAAAGAGAAGGAAAATGATTTAAGTAAAAAACTCAGATATACATGACAAAAGAAAGGGTATTAGTAAAGGGATAAAGGTAAAATAAAATCTTTTATTTTTCTTATTCTTAATTGCTCTAACACATACCAGTTTATCCAAAATAATAATAGCTGAAATCTATCTGATAACTATAGCTTATGGATAGCTGAAATAAATGACAACAGTATTATAACTAACAAGAGGGAAGAATTAGAAATACTTGATTAGATAATATTTGTTCTACCCTTGAAGTGGGATAGTGTAATTTGAAAGAGGACTTGGATTGGTTATGAATGTATACTGCAAACTCAAACTCAACCACTAAAAACAGTAAAACAAAACAAAACAAAAAACAGTATAACTGATATGTGATATGCTAAGCAAGGAGGAAAGAATAGAATAATATAATGCTCAGTTAAGACCAGAGACAACAGAAAACATATAGAAGAAACGAAACAAAGGAAAGGAGCAACGAATAAAAAATAGTAACACATAAGACAGATATTAATCCACTATATCAATGATCACTTTAAACATCAATAGTCTAGGGGGCACCTGGGTGGCTCAGTGGGTTAAGTGTCTAACTTCAGCTCAGGCCATTATCTGGCAGTTTGTGACTTTGAGCCCCACGTCAGGCTTTGTGCTGACAGCTCAGAGCTTGGAGCCTGCTTCAGATTCTGTGTCTCCCTCTCTCTCTGCCCCTCCCCTGCTCACACCCTGTCTCTCTCTCTCTCTCTCTCTCTCTCTCAAAAATAAACATTAAAAAAATTTAAACATCAATAGTCTAAATACATCAGTTAAAAGACAGAGATTATCAGAGTTCATAGAAAATAAAACTCAATTATAAGTTGCTTGAAAGAAACTTCCTTAAATATAAAAACAAAGAGACAGAAAGTAAGGGCTTAAGAAAAATATACTATGCTAACACTAATTTAAAGAAAGTAGGAGTAACTATATTAATTTTAGACAAAGGAGACTTCAGAGCAAGAAAAATTATCAAAGATAAAGAAAGGTATTACATAACAATAAAGGAGTTGATTCCTCAAGAAGATATAAGAATTCTTAATATGTATATACTTTGTACAAAAGAGCATCAAAATACTTGAGGCAAAAACTGATGAAACTGCAAGGAGAAATAATAAATTTTCTACTATAGTTGGAGACTTTAACATTCTTCTACCAGCAATTGGCAATTTCACAGGAAAAAAATTAATAAGGATATAGATGAACTCAATAGCACCAATAATCAAATGAATCTAATTGACATCTATAGAATACTTCATCCAACAGAAAAATACGCATTCTTCTCATGTTCACTTAATCATTTACCCAAATACACCACATCCTGTGTCATAAACATTTCTTTTCAACAAAACTTTTCATACAAACATAAACTTTTCAACAAATTGAAAAGAATAGACATCTTTCAAAGTATCCAAGACAACAATGGATTTAAACTACAAATCAGTAACAGAAAGATAATTGGAAATCACCTCCCTTTCCCCAAACTTGAAGATCTACAGCACAAATCTTAAAAAGGCATGTGTCAAAGAAGAAATCACAAGAGCAACTATACGTTGTTTTGAGTTGAATAAAAATTTGTTTTAATCGTTTAAAAATATTTTTAATCTATCCACATTGGTGGGCTGAAGTAAAAGCAGTGTTTAAGTGAAATTCATATCAATGAATGCATATATTAGACAAGAATACCTAAAATCAATAATATAATCTTCCACCTGAAAAAAGTAGACAAAAACAAGCAATTATGTCTAAAGAGAGCAGAAAGACAAAAATCAGAAAAGCAAAACAAAACAACCTAGAGAAGAAATAAATGATATTGGAAATAGGCAAAAGAGAAACAAAATCAAACGCTGGTTGTCAGAAGAGATCAATGAAATTAATAAACCTCTAACCACAAACCACACTAAACAAGAATAAAAAAGGAGACAAATGATTCTAAAGTTAACATGGAAAGTTGAATACCCCAGAATAGCTTGAAGAACAAAGTTGGAGATTTGACATTATCCAACTTCAAGACCTACTATAAAACTACAATGATCAACACAGCATGGTATTGTCATAAGAATAAAGACATAGATCAATGGAAGAGAAGACAGAATCGAAAAAAAAGAAAAAAAAGGGAAAAAAAAAGTAAAGATCCACACACATATAGTCACCTGATCTTCAAAGAGAAGCTAGGGCAATTCAACAGAGAAAGAACAATCTTTTCAAAACCTAGTGCTCAAACAATTGAAAATCACATATTAAAAAAAAAGGAGTCAGAAATAGATCTTAAACCTTTCAGAAAAATTAACTCAAAATGGATTATAGATTTAAATGTAAAACACAAACTATAACATTTCTAGAAAACAACACTAGAGGAAATCTAAGTATTCTTTGGTTTAGTGGTATCTTCTTAGCACAACAGCAAAAACATGATCCATGAATAAAATAATTGATAAGTTGGATTTCACTAAAATAAAAGCTTCTGTTCTACAAAAGACACCCTTTTTAAAATATGTATTTATTTTTGACAGAGAGACAGAGTGTGAGTGTAGGAGGGGTAGAGAAAAGGAGACAGAATCTGAAGCGGGCTCCAGGCTCTGAGCTGTCAGCACAGAGCCTGATGCGGGGCTGGAACTCGTGAATTATGAGATCATGATCTGAGCCAAAATTGGAAGCTTAACCGACTGAGCCACTGAGGCACCCCAAAAGACACCCATAAGATAACAAAAAGACAAGCCACAGAATAGGATAATCTGTTTGCAAAACACATATCTGATAAAAGATTAGTATCCAAAATACACAAAGAACTCTTAAAACTCCACCATAAGAAATCCAACAGTCCAATATCAAAACGAATAAACATCTGGGGTGCCTGGGTAGTTCAGTAGGTTGAGCATCCGACTTTGGCTCAGGTCATGACCTCGCGGTTTGTGAGTGTGAGCCCTACATCGGGCTCTGTGCTGACAGCTCAGAGCCTGGAGCCTGCTTCAGATTCTGTGTCTCCCTCTCTCTCTGCCCCAGCCCACTCATGTTCTGTGTATCTCTCTAAAAAAATAAACATTAAAAAAAAACTAAATGAATAAGGATGTGAACAGATACTTCACCAACGCAGATATTCTGATGGTAAAAAGAAAACTTATCAATAGATACTCAATGTCATTTTTCATTAAGGAATTCTGAAGGAAAACAGCAAGGATTACCACCACAACCCTATTAGAAGGGCTAAAATCCAAAAAGCTGACACAACCAAAGTGTTACTAAGGATGTGGAGTAACAGGGATTCTCATTCACTGTTTGTGGGAATGCTCCACTTTGGAAGCCATTTGGCATTTTCTTACAAAGCGAAACCTGGTCTTTCCATACAATACAGCAATCACACTCTGGAGTATTTACCCAATTGAGCTACAAACTTCTATCCATACAAAAACCTGCACACTTATTGTTTATAGCAACTTTACTCGGTGAGTGAATGGATAAACATGGTGATACAACCATACGGTGGAATATTATTTAGTGCTCAAAAGAAATGAGGTATTAAGATATAAAAGGACATTGAGTAAACTTAAATACGCATTGCTTAGGGAAAGAAGCCAATTTGAAAATCTAGCTACTGTATGATTTCAACTATATAACATTGTGGAAAAGGCAAAAGGAATTCCTTTTGTGGAATTCCTTTTCTGTAGAAACAGGAAGAAAAAAAAAAGTCAGTAGTTACCAGAGGATTGAGGGATGCGGGGGAGATTGGAGGGATCAACGTGTGAAATACAATGTTTTTAGGGTGGTGAAAATGTTTTGTATGATACTGTGATGGTGGATACATGACATTACACCTTTACTAAAATCTGTAGAAATTTACAACACAAGTGAACCTTATGTGTACCATTAAAAAAAATCATCAAGGGGCGCCTGGGTGGCTCAGTTGGCTAAGTGTCTGACTGCAGCTCAGGTCATGATCTCTCAGTTTGTGAGTTCAAGCCTCGCATTGGGCTCTGTGCTGACAGCTCAGAGCCTGGAGCCTGCTTCACATTCTGTGTCTCCCTCTCCCTGCCCCTCCCCCACTCATGCTCTGTCTCTGTCTCTCAAAAATAAATAAATGTTAAAAAAAAATAAAAAAAAACCATCTAGAAGGCTAAGGAATTCCAGGAAAAAATGTAGATCAAAGCAAGAAAATCTAACTGTATTTAAAACGAAATAGCATTACTAAAGTTGGTGAGAGAAAGGTGTGGCCTAAGTAAACTTGGAAAAGAATAGAGTCTGTACAATTAAGACAAAAGAAACTGAATAAAAGTACTTTAGTCATAAAGGTGTTTTCTGTGGGGCTATGGGTTAAAAATTCTGATACTGTTATCCATATACATATCGGAAATGAGGATTTAGGTAAATTAATGGTGGATAGTGGGAGCCACTGTCACAGTGAGAAATTTAGAGATCAAGGGCAGAAGGCTAGGATAATGCATGTCATAATGGGTAAAAGTTGGTAATATCAGTAACAACTCAAGTTTAACTTAACATAGATACAGATGCTTGTAGATAGAAATATTTAAGGTATGTATACATATTTGTTTTAGTATATACACACATTCCTTTGCTTTGTCAAACGGCAGAGGGGAGACAAAACTCTTGTGCACAAGATTTAAAAATAAATTATGTTGCTACTCTATCCTAAATGAGGTGAGCATAATCCCCGCTCCCTAAATGTGGACAAGTCATAGTTAATTCCTTCCCAAGCGTATGAGAGGGGGGAAAAACGATCTGTAATGCAGAAATCTGACAAGCACTGCATCAAGGTAATCAAGAGCAATATCAACAGTGATGTCATGTTGATACGTAATTTTTATATGATGTAATAATCAAAATGGTGTTACTTCTATGTTCTTCCTCCCCCAAATCCATAACCTCAGTCTATACATGAGAAAACATCAGACTAATTCCAACAGTGACAACCTATATAATAACTGAACCAACAGTCCTCAAATGTGTCAAGGTCATCAAAAACAGGGACAGTCTAAGAAATTGTCACAACTACAAGAAGGATAAGGAGAGATGAAAAATAAATGCCATGTAGCATCCTGAATGGGATCCTGGAACAGAAAAGAGGTATTGGGTAAAAACTAATGAAATATAAATAATCTTGAGATAACAATATATCAATATTGGTTCATTCATTTCACAAATGTACAATATTCATGTAGGATGTTAGTAATAGGGAAAGCTTTTACACAGGTGGAGTACATGGAAACTTTGTACTTTTGTCTCAGTTCTTCTGAAAATCTAAAACTGTTGTGAAAAATAAGGTCTGTTAAAAAAAATTATCTCTGTTTTGGAAGTGTCTGCCTATTTATCTCATGCCATATGCTTGGCAATGGTATTTATATGGGAGGTAAGACAGTGAGGGCAAGGCATGTAAATCTACCCGGTATTTATAAAGATAATAAATATTCATCAAAATACTAAATTAAATGTGAATCAAGTCTGTAAATAAAAATAGCTTTTGCCACATTCAGTTCATCCATACTCCACAAAATATTTTAGGTATATTATGTTTGAGAAACAGATTTATTGCTATTATTCTTTTAATACTTAAAATTTCTATTTTTTCCTTAGCTTTAGCTATTCCCACATCTTTTTTGAAATATGAACTTCTAGGGGCGCCTGGGTGGCGCAGTCGGTTACGCGTCCAACTTCAGCCAGGTCACGATCTCGCGGTCCGTGAGTTCGAGCCCCGCGTCGGGCTCTGGGCTGATGGCTCAGAGCCTGGAGCCTGTTTCCGATTCTGTGTCTCCCTCTCTCTCTGCCCCTCCCCCGTTCATGCTCTGTCTCTCTCTGTCCCAAAAATAAATAAACGTTGAAAAAAAAATTAAAAAAAAATAAAAAAAAATATGAACTTCTACTGGCCACATATGATAATTCAGTCGATTCTATATATTATTCTGTATTCCAATTCTGGCTGAATAGAACACCGGGGTTGGTTTTCCTGAGCTTTTAGGGCGTGGGCCTTTACTACCTACTGATGTTAGAGTTTTTTCTGAAGGCTATCATTTCTTTATTTCTCTGTGCCTGCTTCTCTTACCTAGTGCTTGAGAGCTTTGCATTTATTCTCAGTAGAGAAACTAATCCTTAGCTTATAAAGGCAATATGTAAATATTTATCACTGATCATAGATGCAAGAATAAAGTCAATTCCTCCATCCAGCAATGAGACCATCTTCTCTCTTCAACTTTATCTTCAACTGGACTACATAAATGAAAACCGAAACCAATTGCTTCCATAGCTCCCAAATATTCTTAAACCAGGTCTCTGTTCAAGCCATTTCTCCTGCTTAGAAGGTTTTCACTAAGCCTTATGATGTTATATAACCTTCCCGTTTTCAAAAACATAGTTAAATTTCCTTCTCTTCGACAAGGGATTCCCAGTAACTTTCCACACTGACTTTTCCTTCTATCATAAAATGGGCACCACGTATTTGAGGTCCATATTGATTTATATCTAATTTTAGACATTAGTTATTACCCTAACTAGACTGGATATGTCTGTAACATAAGAATATGACTCACTTACTTTGTAACTCTGGTAATTTTTATTAAAATCTTGGTACTATAGTAAAGAGAACCATAGAATTTAAAGCTATAAGGCAACTTAGAAGTCTTCTTTTAATACAGTTATACTTAATTCAGAAAATAGGTGCAGGTGGGATCTCTGACTGCCTATAGTCACAAAGGTAGTAACTATCAGGGCGGTTTCAGAAGAAAGGTATAAGCCCAAATTCTCTTTATCTCCTTGCAATCTAATTTCAGTGGTTCTAGAAGACACTTCTTTCTGGATTAATAAAAGAACAATGGATCAAATCACATGAATACCAGGCATATCTATACCACCTACTGTAAAGGTGATAATGCCAACTCATATTACATGTTTTGGAAATTTAGGATTTCTTAGAGGCCAGGAGATGAGAATATATCAGAGCATTTGCAGCCCTAAGTGTTCAATAGACTCTTGAAAGAGCTGCTATTAAGGGTGGAGGGGAGAGAACACAAGTATAGTACCCATCTCTCTTCTTCAACTGATTAGACTATAAAAAGTTTGTTTGTATTATGTTTTTAATTTCTTTAATTTCTTGTGAGCAAAAGATTCTTGAGTTTGAGTAAAATATACATTTGGCAACTACTTCTGTGGGGTATGTCATTAGAAAGAAACAGGAAGACAAATCAGGGGATTAGGGCACCTAAAATTTTACTCCAAGAAAACGAAGAAAGAAGAACCAACTAAACCTGATGTGAGAAGAAGGCAAATAAAAGTAGAAATAATTATAGACCTTATAAAAATAAAAGAGAAAAATCAACAAATCAATAGTGCCTTTTTTAGAAGAAAAATAAAACTGACTAATCTCTAGTGAGGCGGAGTAGGAAAAAAAAGAATACAAATCACCAATGTCAAGAATGAGACACCCAGGTATCTTTCTTCACCCTAATCCTGTTAGTGTATTGAATGGGCGACTCATATTTCCATCATTTGGTACCACCAGATGCTGTTCAAATTGGTAAATTTAGTAAGTGGCTCTCTTAAAAAAAAAAAAAGGTTGTATTTTGTATTTCCTCACAAGGACCAAAGGAACTTGGTGAATAACATCTCTTGGAGTGTGTTGTAGTTCATTTTGGGGAGAAGGATCACACCTGAATGCTAAGATTTTTAATACTTGTCCTGTTATAAGAATGACTTAGTTAAATAAAAATTTAACAAAGTAAATAAAAAAATATTTTCTACCACTTTGATGAAGATGTATCTGTATTTTTAATCCTAGGATATACCTATTTCACCTGTTACGTGTATTTTTGTTAATTCTAATGAGAATGTGAGCTCTTTTTTTTTTTTTAAGTTTATTTATTTTGAGAGAGAGGGAAAACACGTGTGAGTGGGGGAGGAGCAGAGAGCGAGGCAGAGAGGATTCCAAGCAGGCTCAGTGCTGACAGCACAGAGCCCCACGCAGGGTCTCCATCCCACAAACTTTGAGATTCTGACCTGAGCTTAAATCAAAAGTCCAACATTCAGACGTCTGGGTACCTGGGTGGCTCAGTGGGTTAAGCGACCGACAGTAGCTTAGGTCATGATCTCACGGTCCATGAGTTCGAGCTGACAGCTCAGACCCTGGAGCCTGCTTCAGATTCTGGGTGTTCTTCTCTCTCTGCCCCTACCCTGTTCATGGTCTGTCTCTTACTCTCAAAAATGAATGAATGTTAAAAAAATTTTTTTTTTTAAAAGTCCAACACTTAATTGACTGAGCCACCCAGATGCCCCCCTACTACCATTTAAAATATTACTGTCCCTCAAAAAATAAATTCAAAATTTCTGGGTCAAAGTTATATATAAAATAAAGAAAATTTTAAAAGATTATTTAATTAACTTCCTTCTTGCCTTAGCTGCCTTTTATTTTTTTTTAAACACTGAAAAGAGGTTGTTGTTGTTGTTGTTTTTTCCTTCCTGCTAAGATTTTGGAGAACAGAGAAAGCACATTATATGGCATCAGATTCTCTTTGTTTAAGGAAAGGCACCAGATTGGCTCATTGCTCACTCAAACATGAGGCACAAATGAAATAATTATTTTTGTGGAATCCCAGCCCTTAATGAAGAAATTAATCCAAATTAGCAAATAGATCAGACCAGACATTGAGATATAATGTCTAATTGTTGGGAGGAATCCTCCTGGTTTTGAAGACATCATGAGATGGTTTTGTATTAGTAAATATTGAGCTTTCACTTTTTACATGCAAACAAATGAAGGGTGGGGGAAGGGACAGAAGAAAGGGAGGTAGGGAGGGAGGTGGGGGGAGGGAGAGCGAGAGCTCAAGGACATCACTAAGCCCCAGAAGGATAGTGGAGGGGAATGGGGAATAGAGGACAGGGAAGAAGAGGGGGAAGGTGGAAGGCAGCAACCTGGAATACTGAGTAAACAGACTGCAAATGTATTCAAAGTTCAGAACTGGGGAACCTTAGTATTCAGCAGAAGGACAACAGGCATTGTCCAAAAAATAGCTTCTAGGATAGATTTGAGGATTACATAATTTCTCTTTTTTGAGCATGATATTTCTGGAATGCCTTTTGTAGGGTGGGTGCTAATGTACTGCTGTGGATGGAGTCTATCTAGTTAGTAGATACTGGGCCACTGTAAATCCATAAAATTGTATCATAGTGAATTGGTAAGCCTAGATAATTTCTTTCACATAAATTGTACACTACAATGTACACACAAAAGGTTTGGCAAGTAAGAAAATTTAAAATGATACACAAAAACACAAAGCAAATACATAAATGCATGTAGTTTCTATTTTTAAAAATGTGGGCTTAAACCAATGTATTATGCAGTTTAGAAAGACACATCTGAAAAACAAAAAATCAAAACAAACAAACAAAAACAAACCCCAAACAAAAGACATAGGTTTTCCAATCTATTCAAATAAGTAAATATACTCTATCTCATATCTTACACTTTCTTGAATATTTTCAATATTTTTCAAATAAGCATGCATTCATTCAACAAATACTCATTAAGGACTACTATATGATTGGCACGTTTCTAAAATCTGGAGATTAAATGGTAAAGAAGGCATGTTCCTGCTTTCTATATTCCTATACTCTTTACTCAAAAGGAGACAGGGAAATGGCTAAAAAAACTCGAACGTGATGTCTGCATCAATTTAGCCAAAAGTATTTTATTGTGTTCAAACGGATGGCATAATCCTTTTCATATACGTCTGAGAATATACATGCTTAACAAAATGCATTTCTTGAATGCCTACTAATTTTCCATTTACTAACTGGCTGATAGGCAGATAGCACAAAACCAAACAAGACCCTATATGTTATTGTATGTTTGCATTGCAGTAGATGGAGCTGGAGAATAAAACTTTAGATTTGGTGCAGGCACTATCCCTAGATGCTTACTGAGAAGTACCCATTAACATTAAATCTCAGCAATATATAAGGAGTAAAACATAACAACTAAGAATATATTTTCACAAATTGGAAAGGCAAAGAATGCTTTGAGTCCAGAGAATGAAGAAAACCAAAAGCCCAGAGGGTAAAAGATTCATGCACAGAAGAATGAGAACTTATACCAGTTTTTAAAAGCTGTGTAGATTTAGACTGGCAGAGTAAAAAATCTAAAAGGAGAGGAGATACTAAGAGAAATGTAATGAGGTATGAGCAAAGAGTGTGATTTTAAATATATATATATGTATATGTATATGTATATGTATATGTATATGTATATGTATATGTATTTTACTTAAGTAAAAGCTCATTTAAAAACTAGCAACAATTTTGGGGCGCCTGGGTGGCTCAGTCGGTTAAGCGGCCGACTTCGGCTCAGGTAATGATCTCACGGTCCGTGGGTTCGAGCCCCGCGTCGGGCTCTGTGCTGACAGCTCAGAGCCTGGAGCCTGTTTCAGATTCTGTGTCTCCCTCTCTCTCTGCCCCTCCCCCATTCATGCTCTGTCTCTCTCTGTCTCAAAAATAAATAAACGTTAAAAAAATTTTTTTTAAACTAGCAACAATTTAAATCCCAATAGTTTGAGCAGTTTGAACATTGTGAAATAAATAAAACACATCTGCTTGATGCACAGTTCTTAGTACTTTAGGAGTAGTAGATATCAATGGTATTGCAGCAATGAAAGTATATTACAGAATGGTTGGTTTGTAAACTATTTTCCATATTCTGTGTATTTTTTATATCTCTCTTTGTGTGTGTGTGTAAATATCTTTATTGTATATAACCACCCATTTCTATATCAACTAAGCTGATCATTCACTAGGCATTAGATCAGACAATTCTAGGTTTTCAACACACAACCAACATTTACTACCTATGTGATCTGAACCAAGTTACTTTATAAATCTCTGTCAGCTACAGGTCTTTCAGCTTTACATTAAAGAGAAAACTTCCCTTCACAGGGTGCTAAGTGTTAAGTGGGTTAATATACATAAAAGCACTCAGCTCAGCGTTTATCATGTTTATACAAATAGAAGATTCAGTTCCTCCCCCATTCTCTCTAAACAGAGGAATACATAAAAGTAACAGAGTAGAATGTGAACATGAAATGGGGACAAAGGGGCAAGTATGTAGTAGTCAGAATAATGGCCCCCCAAAGATGTCCATGTCCTAATCCCTGGAACCTGTGAATATACTAGGTTACATAGCACAGGGGAATTAAAGTTGTAGGTGGAATTAAGGGAGATTAGCCTGGATTATCCAGGTGAATCCAATATAATCTCACAGACTCTACTAAATAAATGAAAAGCAGAATAAAAAGAGCCAGAGAGAGCAGTATGAGAGGGACTAGGTCTGATGTTCCTGGCTTTACAGGTAGAGGAATGGAGCTATGAGTCAAGGAACGTGGATGGTCTCTGGAAGGTGGCAAAAGCAAGGAAACAGATTATGTTAGAACCTCTAGAAGGGGCACTGCCCTGCCAACACTTTGACGTTAGTCTACTGAGAACCATTTTGGATTTCTGACTTCCAGAATCAAAAGATAATACATTTATATCGGTTTAGGACACCAAGTTTTTGGCAACTTGTTACACCAGCCATGGGAAACTAATGGGAAAAGGTCCATGTTGAGCAGAAGAGAAAGGAAATGAAGGACCTTTTAATGATGTTCTCAGTATTCCATTGTTTCCGCCTCATTAGAAACCTAATCCTGTTAACCTCTTTCCTTTATCTTAAACTTTCCTCTCTACTGACACTCTCACATTAGCATTTAAACAAGCTCACATTTCTTTAGTCTTAAAAATAAAAGTTCCCGGGGCGCCTGGGTGGCGCAGTCCATTAAGCATCGGACTTCAGCCAGGTCACGATCTCACGGTCCGTGAGTTCGAGCCCCGCGTCCGGCTCTGGGCTGATGGCTCAGAGCCTGGAGCCTGCTTCCGATTCTGTGTCTCCCTCTCTCTCTGCCCCTCCCCCGTTCATGCTCTGTCTCTCTGTGTCCCCCCCCAAAAAAATAAGTAAACGTTGAAAAAAAAAATTAAAAAAAATAAAATAAAATAAAAGTTCCCCTACACCTTGTGCCTTAAAACACCAATAATATCAGAGTTCCTTAAATTGTGACAAACACAAAACTTTTGTGTGTTATTTCTCTGGGGAGGGTCCACAGTGTTCATCAATTTTTCAAATGGGTGAAATTCAGTGATGTTCTGGTAACGACCAACTCTCCATGATATAAATGGCTCTATCTTGGCAGACTGCAACCCACCAAAGGTTTATGATGGCCTTGAAACGTTCCTGAATATTTAATAATTGGCTTTTCTGAGCCAATAAATTCTGGTTCCAGGCTAACACTAGGTACATTAGAAAAAAAAAAAAAACATTATCGAAATGCATGCAGGTATAATTGACCTATAATTTAGATATCTCTGCTAAAGCTCAAACTTGAACATAAATTGCCTTTTAAAATCTCCATAACTGTGTGTCAACTATACTCAAAATTAAAAAAAATCTCCAGATTGATGTGCCCAAATACTCGAAACTCAGTTTATCCCAAACTAAATGTATTACTTTCCTCTTTACACATGCTCTTAGATATTTGTGATAGTTCTAATTTACAAACCCTACACAATCTTACCAGTATTTTCTCATTGCATACAGATGAAACAATTGTTTACTGTAGTGAATACTACTCCCCCAATTTGATGTCCACCTGGAACCACAGAATGTAGCCTTATCTTTAAAACAATGTTTATTTATTTATTTATTTTTTGAAAAACAGAGAGAAGGAGACAGAGACTCCCGAGCAGGCTCTACACTGTCAGTGCATAGCCCCACACCAGGCCAGTTCTCAGGAACCTTGAGATCATGACCTGAGCTGAAACCAAGAGTTGGTTGCTTAACCAAATGAGCCACCCTGGTGCCCCTAGCTTTATTTTTAAATAGTGTCTTTACCTTGATTTTGTACTTCTGTCCTTTTAATAGTAAAAGAAGGGGCACCCGGGTGGCTCAGTCAGTTGAGCATCTGACTTCGGCTCAGGTCATGATCTCACAGTTCGTGAGTTCAACCCCGCATTGGGCTCTGTGCTGACAGCTCAGAGCCCGGAGCCTGCTTCGGATTCTGTGCTCCCTCTCTCTCTGCTATTCACCTGCTCATGCTCTGTCTCTCTCTTCTTCAAAAATAAATAAAAACATTAAAAAATCTTATAATAGTGAAAGAATACATTCCTGTCATTTTAAACTTCCCAATTCTGATAATTTACTATATCAGCCCCAGGAAAATAGTACGCTACTATCTGAATATTTGTATGTCATTTTTTCAAATTTATATATTAAAATTCTAATCCACAAAGTAATGGCATCAGGAGGCGGGGCCTTTGAGAAGTGGTTAGGTCATGGGGTCAGAAACCTCATGATTGGAATTCGTGCCTTTATTAAAGAGGACCCACAAACCTCCCTAGCCCCTTCCACACAGTGGAAGAAATCAGCAGCTTGCAACCTGGGAGAGGGCCCTCACCAGAACCCAACCACGCTGGCACTTTGATCTTGGACTTCCAGACTTTAGAACTGTGGGAAATCAACTCCTGTGGTTTATTAGCATCCAGTCTGCAGTATTCTGTTATAGCATTCTAAATAGAGTAAGACATACACTACCATGGCACGTCTTCAAGGTTCAGCCTCCATTTATTGCTGTAGCCACATTTCACACTTTATATCCTCAGTGTTCCAGACCCTCTAAACTCCTCCAAGTCCCTGAATATACCACGTCTCTTCTTACGCCTAGTTGTTTGTTCTGTTTGCCCACTGTCTCTGAAAGATATCACTAGCCCTTGTTTGTGTGGCCACTTCCTTCCTCATATACTTCAATTAATGTCCACCTCCACTGGGAAGTCTTTCTGGGCAAGATGTGTGTGTTTCCAGTGGATTCTTACAGTATCTTGTGTTTATCTCACCAGTATACTACATTAGAATCACTGGTTTGGTCTGCATTGTTCTCTGGACTGAGCAGCTCTGGAGGATAGAGACCTTACCTTAACAACATTCCAATGCCACTAACTACCCACAACAAAAACCATCTACATAAGAGTGAGAAACTTAACAGAAGACTATGGGGGAGGGGAAGAAAAAAAAAGTTAGAGAGGGAGGGAGCCAAACCATAAGAGACTCTTAGAAACTGAGAATAAACTGAGGGTTGATGGGGGGGTGGGGGGGAGGGGCAAGTGGGTGATGGGCATTGAGGAGGGCACCTGTTGGGATGAGCACTGGGTATTGTATGGAAACCAATTTGACAATAAATTTCATAAAAAAAAAATCTAGAGACAACTAAGTAAATAGCTGTTGAATGACTTAATTAAATATCACTGAAAGGTGATGCACAGAAAATCCCTATCAGCATAGTGATAGTATCAGGAGAAAACAGCTTATAAACATATAAACGCATCAGAGTATGTCCAGATAAACGTCATCAGGTGTATAAAGGGAAGACATACCATTTTAGGTAAAGAACAATGGGGGAAATGGGCAGGCAAAGTCTAAGATGGAGGGTTGAAGGAATTTCAAAAGCTATCATATAACCAAGGCAGGAAATGCATTTACTGCGTGGTTTCCAGTGTCACCATGCTATCAATAGGAAATAGGAGTTATAAAAAAAAAAAAAAGTCATTGTGAAAAGAAATTCTTTAATTATTAGATTTATTCAAAAATGGAATGACCTTTCTTGTGAAGAGGTGCTCATTTTCTCACTGGAGCAGAGAGATTGGAATAAATAACTTTGAGGATATTTATGTAAGTGTTGTTCAGAAACAGGTTGGACTAGAAAAGACGCTCTTCATTTTACTTTAATTTCCACCAAGGGACACAGCAATATGTTTTATTGATTAATATACTCAGCAATACTGAAGAACACTTTTTCCTGAAGCATCACTCTTTGGTACACTTGAGAAATCTCTTACTATGGGTGTTGACACACTAATAAGAATCAGAGCAATTTAGTTGATTGGTTCAATAGATTGCACTGTCATCAGTTATGTGTGTGCTAACATGAGGCAGTCCCAAAGTACAAAGTCATCTCATTCAGTTATATTGATCTCTCACCATGGGATCATGTTTTGTTAATGATTGGATTGCATCATATTCTCATTGCAACACTGAATTTATATTTTAATTGGCTGTTTATTCTGTTATAATAGATGATTATATTTAGAAATAGTGAAATCTGGCCCTAGTTTCTATTCTTTTTTTGTACCAATCCATATGTTTCTCCACTATCAGTCTTCTTAAAGTTATTTTTTTTTTCACTTTCAGAACTAATGATTCCCCCAGGAGTCTATTAATGGTACAAAGAAAGACTTTGTTATAATTTATGTCCTTGGGCATAAATGAAATTTGGCAGTCACCTTTCAGTGCATGAATAAAGCCTCTCAGAACTTTTGTTTCCAAGTACCTGATCAGTAAAAATAGTATTTGAAACTAAAATCTGAGTCAATAAGGCATAGAGCTTTTCTGATAAGTACTTGAAAAACAGTTTCTCAGCAGGCTATAGCCAAGGGAGCAACAGAATTCAAGCGCAGTGAGGCTAATAGAGGCATCAGCTACTGAAATAGAATTAAATTGAGGGTCAGGAATTAGACTTGACAGAAAGATTAATAATTCAGTTGGGAACATAGAAAGCAACATGAATGGTTTCAGCTTTTGCTTGGTGATTGTGTCATCTGAAAAAAAAAAATGAAATCAATCACTCTTTGGACCTTGATGCGTTTTGAAGTGGAATACTGACTGACTGACAGAAACCCTGAAGTTGATATCATAGGTCCTTTCAAAGGCTGCTTCTACCAGATTTTGCCTTGGCTGATCAACAGAGTGGCCATAGCTTGCAAGCATCTGAAGGAAAAAGGAACTTACAGGCAACATTTTAACAGGATTGAAGCCAAAAACAAAACACTGCCTTTCTTACTGGTGTGATTTTGTTACTTTATGTCAAAATGGTGGTCATCGTCTCTGCCTGGGATTTTATTAGACTTCATTTTTCTTTTTATTATAGTCTGTGGGAGAATTAGCTCCAAATGAGTACATACTGTTATCTGTCGGTAAAATGTACCATGCAAGTTTAAAATACATGAATACGAATAAAAAAACCAACTATATAAAATATATAGCTATGAGTTGAATAACGTGCATTAATGTTATAAGGATATGAGAAAAGAGATATCCATGCAGGCAAACGAGAACACTTCATAATTCTCTCCCTGACTCCCACCACTCACTACTCATTATTTAAGAGTTATTGTTGCTAGAGTGCACTGTGCATTGGCCAACCTCAGAGAGTGCATTAGTTTGCTTGGGCTACCATAACAAATTACCAAAGTCTGGGTGACTTACATAACAGAAATTGATTTTCTTACATTTCCAAAGGATAGAAGTACAAGAGCAAGGTGTTAGCAGGGTTAATTTCTTCTGAGACCACTCTCCTTGGATTGTAGTTGACCATCTTCTACCAGTGTCTTCACGTAGTCCTTTCTCTATAACTATGTTTAAATTGCCTCTTCTTGTCACGTTTGATTAGGGTCTACCCCAGTCACCTTAGTTTAACTTAATTATCTCTTTAAAGGTGTATCTCTAAATGCAGTTATATTTGGAGGTACTGGGGTTAAGAATTCAATATATGAATTTGAATTTCAGGGGACAAAATTCAGCCCATAAGAGAGGGTCTTGAATTTGTTAAGGTAGGAAGCAGCCTTCCAACATCTCAGTAGGAGTCCAGCTTCCCTTCTCCCTAGACTTGGGCAACTGAGTATCCTGGAATGATGTGTGAGTGTTTTCCACACAAGGTTATTTGTAAGTGGAACGACTGCTTTTCCTGGCATGAGCGTTATTCACTCTTTCCGGACAATGAGTTTGCTTTTAGATGTTGATGCATTCGCTTTTTGGACAGTCAATGAATTTGGTTTTAGATGGTGATGTGTTCACCTTTTTACAGCATTGAAGAGAGGTACAGTTTGTGTATTCCTTGGCCTCCTGGACAGTCTATGGACACACAATGACAATCCTCTTACAAGGGTGTGGTGTTTTTATCTTTTTGTCACCTGACATTTTCATCTCTAATAACAATCTTTCTAGTATGTAAAGTTAGCCAAAGCTTTAACTTCAACAGTGAAAGAGACTTAATTTGAGAAATTCTGAGGTAGAAAAATGGGGAGGTACTATGGATACCATAATGTATATGTAACTGTGACAAAGATGTATATCGGTAGTTTCCACTTTCACCATAATCTTGGAAGAATGTGTTTCTGGTATCCACATATATCTGAGTCACAGTATATCCTCTTGAGACAGCTTAAAACATCATTTTACTCTTAAATATACTCTCCTGGTAAAAGTAAAAGTCTCTAAGTTATTACTAACTACTGCTATGTTTTCTATGTTAATATACAACTTTGAAGAAGCTATGATTATTAGCTATTATTATTAGATTATTATTCATATTAGTTAGGATTAGGAAATTTTGTAGGTACCACCCACATGACTTCTTTTAAATTTCCTATTAAATACTCTATCCAGAAAATAACAAATTTAAACTGAAAGATGATTCAAGATTGCCATCAGAACTGACTTTTCCTTATACTTTGGTTCTTGCATCACCCATATTTAGGTGTCAGACTACATATCACACATGCATGTATATGTACACACACACACACACACACACACACACCATCCGTTCACATAAGACAAATCTTTTAATCAATTTAATCCTAGTGTTGAGAATATAACATTTTGTTTTATATAGTCTTCTGAGGGGTTAAGGGATGTCCTAGATCTCTTCTGCAGTCACAGGTATTTTAAAACTCTCAATCTCTAATTGCCAACCTATGCCTTTCCATGTCAGGGAGCTACCTGCAACCAAAGCCAAGAGTGGGTATCTCTACTCTGGATCAACAGTCATACATGTATTTTAATATCAGATAAATTTTTCCATAAATTTTTCCATACACTGAAGTACTTGTTCTAGTTTCCCAGCTGGTTCTCTGTTCCCTTTGTAATTTATCAGTTTTCTCATTCACAGATTCCACCCTGGATCCTGGATCCTACCTGTGTATTTATAATCATTACTGCCTGTATTAAAGAGTTATTACGCCATTTCAATGTGCCTGCATATTTTTAGTTGCTATGTATGTAATTTTTTTAAAAGACAAATTTGTTGCCTTCATGCATCTTATATTTAATTGGGATAAATAGAATTTAAGAAACAACAGGTGAGCATAGGAGAAGGGAAGGAAAAATAAGATAAAAACAGAGAGGCAGACAAACCATTAGAGACTCTTAAATACAGAGAACAGACTAGGGGTTGTTAGAGGGGAGGTGGGTGGGGGGATGGGCTAAATGGGTGATGGGCATTAAGGAGCACACTTGTTGGGATGAACGCTGGGTGTTATATGTAACTGATGAATTACTGGGTTCTACTCCTGAAACCAATACTACACTGCATGTTAACTAATTGAACTTAAAACAATAAATTAAAAAAAAAGAGTACACGTATTGTGATGAGCCCTGAGTAACATATAGAATCATTGATTTACTATATTGTACACTGTGTTTGTATACTGAAACAAATATAACACTATATTAATTATGTTGTAATTAAAAATTACAATAAAAGTAAAATTATAAAACATTAAAAAATAATGGTGTAAATATATAATGTCAGATTGGGATTTGAGCTCTCAAGAAAAAAATTAAGGAGCATAAGAGGATAGAGTGATATCAAGGCTACCAATTTGTTGGGGGCGATGAGGGAAGGTACTCCTAGGAAGGTGATATTTGAACAAAACCCTGAATGGGATGAGGGAGAAACTTGACAGATATTTAGAGGAAGGGAGGGTTCCGGGTAGAGGAAGTGGAAAGTGCAGGTGTCCTGAGGCAGGAGGTGGTTGAGATCCTTGACAAACAACAGAGAACAGTATGATTGGAGCATTGGGAGCAAAATAGGATATGGTAGAAATGTGAAAAACACAAAGTTGTAGAGGTAGCCAGAAGCCAGAATATGTAGCCTTTGTAAGATGTGACAAAAACTTTAGATTTTACTTCCTGTGTATGAGAAACCACTGGAGGTGTTTGACTCACTTGCAATAATATGACTTGATCATCCCTTAAAAGATTATTCTGTCTGCTATAAGTGGACAGGCTGAGAGGTGCAAATGCTAACAAGGAAAGCTGTTAAGAGGCTATTGCAGAAATCTGGTTGAAACATAGCCAGTGGTTTAGACTAGAATGGCAACAGTGTTGGTGGTAATAAGAGTCCAAATTCTGAATACCAGTTACACATACGCATTGTTGTGCCAACAACATGAAAGAATGACTTCGAGGTCTTTGATCTCAGGTTATGCCATTTATAGAGATGGTGATGACAGAAAAAGAACATGTTTGGGGGAGTAATGTGGAGGCCATATTATATTTGAGATGTCTACCAGAAACCCAAGTGAATATATTGAGTAGTTACATATGAAAATATGTAATTAAAGGGGAGAAGTCATGGTTAAGCATATGAATTTGAGCCATCAATATGGAAATCGTACTTTTAAAGTCACAATCTTTGGTGAACCCACCAAAGGGGACAGTGTAGATACAAAACAGATAAAGTTTGAGGATTGCACCCTGGGCATAGCCTAGTTTTATAGATAGGTATAAAAAATTAAAGTAAAGGAGACTGGGAAGGAGTGGGCAAGGCACGAGGTGGAAAACAGAAAAGTTCAGTGGGAAATCTCAAGCAAAGAAAGTGACTCAAGGAGGAGAATACGTCCCGCTATGTCAAAAGTTACGAAGAAGATGAGGACAATGATGACTGAGACTATGGTGATGTGCAGGCCTTTGGTAAACATTTGCAATCGTAGTCTCAAAGGACAAACGGAAACACAATGCTGACTGGAGAGAGTTGGAGAGATAATAGGAGGAGAATAAAGATGATAATGAATATCAACACTTCCTTCGGGGCAGGGGGGAGGCAGAGAAATGGAGTAGCACATCAAGTACAATATGGGAATCAAAATACATGACCAAACAGATCTTATCACAACTGGAGAGAAGATATACTTGATGAGTTCACATGTTATGGGGGTATGAGTATATTTGGTCAAGGAAATATATTGAAGTTCTTCTCAGTTTGATTTTGCTTTCCCAGTAAAAGAAGAATAAAGGGCATCAGCTGAAGTGTGAAATAGTTGCCACAGACGGGAGGAGAATGGATTGACAAGAAAAATGTAACAGGAGTGTCAGGCAACACAGAGTCTCCATCTGACATTTAAGACATTGATTTGTAATGAGTCCAGTTAGGTCACCATTTTTTCTCTTATTTCATGAGGCTGTTGGGTTTCACTGAAGACTAGGCAAAGAGTAAGCTATAACCCGAATTGAGCTTTGCCAACAGAATATGATGGAAGAAGAAAGAAACCAAGAGAGTTGAATATTTCTGAAATGTGTCAGTATAGAGATGACTCCTGAAAGTGAAGTGGGCACAGATGGAAGTGAAGACACAAAGAGAATGATGGACAGAGAGATAAGTTGGTGGGTTCAATGAATCCGAAGCAATGATAGAGTTGGGGTCTGGGATATCAGAGTGATGAGTTGGAAAGATAGATTGTATCCTAAGATGGGATACTGAAATGAGTATTATGAGGTACAATAGAAATTGGACAAGACACCATGTGGTCAAAGACCTTGAGAATGATCAACTGACACGGAATGAAGGATAAAATCACTGGCAGTGAGGAACACAAGGATGAAAATAAGAGGAAGATGGATACATTTTTAAAAGTACCAAGAACAATGACAGAAGTCAGAGCGAAGAATGAGCAGTAAGAAAAGAGCTAAAAAAAATCAGTGAAATAATACATGCCAAAGAAATAGGGGACTCCGAAAGATTACAGATGATATATCTGATGGCATGTAATTTAATATGTCTTTTTATTGTGTTTTATTTTGTTTTAAGGAAGAGGCAATGAGAAGTGAGGGGCAATCTCCCGCTGCAAGTTCATGTTGGTGCGTCACTGGAGGAAACACTGTGAGTATCTTTAGTGGTACATTCAGCAAAAATCTACCTTTCATTAGAGAGATTAAAAAAAGAAAACAGGAAAAACGAGAGAGGCAGTTGATCTGGTTTGCTGATGATAAGCATTGTTTTCTGGAGAGCACAAGGGAAAGTGTAAGACCCTGAATCAGGTTAATGTATGCAGAGTCTGTGATATGGGATGACCTAAAAAGCCTAGGCTTTAGTGGTGACTTAGATATAGAGGGATAAGTCTTAATCTCTAAAAGAAGGGTGCCTAGGGGGCTCAGTTGGTTAAGTGGTTAAGCGTCGGACTCTTGGTTTCAGCTCAGGTCGTGATCTCATGGTATGGAACCCCAAGATGGGCTCTGTGCTGCCAGAGCATAGAGATTCTCTCTCTCCCCCTTTCTTTCTGCCCCTTCCCCGCTTGTGTGCTCACTCTCTCAGAATAAATAATTAAACAAAAAAACAGTCTCTAAAAGAAATTAGGGAATCAGTTCTAATAGTAGCCTTTTGGGGGACTGCTGGGAGGTTGAGACTACAGGAGGGTGCAGAGTTCCATGGGACTCCTTTGAAATCCTCCTGAGGTCAGGATTGAGAAAGGCAGGGATGCAGTCTAATCATAAAATTACTTGACCTTGGAATAGCGCTTGCCTACCTCCATTCTACTATCATAACCACATGGGAAAATCTGTCTCATTTGCCTTTTCTTTTTGTGGATATAGCGTCTATGTCAGATATGATTTAAGTATATGGCTAACACTTTAACCAGTGCAATAGATTATCACCACTGAAGGTACCTACTAGAGAATTCAATCATGAACTGACTACAATTTAATACCTGCCAAATGCTTGCTTAAGACATATAATATTTGAGAGGAGAACTAGCTGTATAGAAAGATTGCATGCCCATTAGGCTCTCTCTTAAGGTAGTATTCTTGCATTAATTTAGATCACCAGAATGCAAGAGAACCAAAGGCACAATTATCTCAGCCTATGAGCTACATTTAATAATATGTCTGCTCCTTTATAAAGATTCCAGTAGTAGATGCATGTACTTGAACAGGAGTTCTGGCTTTTATTAAACCATAGATTATTCACTGTGTTAATCTGTGTCTCTTAAACCAGGATGTTTGACATAAATTTTTCCTAAACTTTATTTCAAAGGAAATCACTTAACTCTGTAAAGGAATTGGCCCTACACATGTTGTCTGAATATAAAATTTATTTAATGAATCACATTTCCCTTTTTTCCAAGTCTTAGAAGACCTGGAACCTAGGAAGCTTAGGGTCATGTGAAATGCCTGACTCTATCCCATCTCAAGTGTCTGGAAATAAGGCACAATGCCATGTGTTCTTCTTAGATATTCTCTTTTGAACTCAACTATACTATTAAGCCTAATGATAAAAAATTTAAGTTATCTCAAGTTCTTTAAGAAGTAGGCTACATAGAAATACTTACACTATGCAAAGTATATCTATTTTATCAAGTTTACTCTCTATCTTAAAAAATCCACATGGCTCTTTATGTGTGACATAAGCGTAGATTATCTATGATCCCAGATATATTTAAAAAATATATACATATACACACATACACACACATTAATGAGAATGCATAGAATTTAGAGTAGTAGAGAAGGGAATCCATAAAGTTACTATGCTGAATAACATGCAATTAATCTAATTCTGGGTACTTTTTTATAACTTTAATCATTACAATGTTATGATTTATGCATTATGACTATTATTACTATTATTATTAGAGAAAATTGCAGCCTAGAGAGAGTAATTAAAACTTCTATTCTCAGAATGACCAGATACCAGAATGAAGATAAGGACTCATGTATGTTTAACTTCAAAGCCTGTGTCCTTTACCCTACACCTGCTGCCTCTTGACCCTATTACAGGAAATCTGTAACATTCTACATTCACATTTTTTTTTTAAATTTTTTTTTCAACGTTTATTTATTTTTGGGACAGAGAGAGACAGAGCATGAACGGGGGAGGGGCAGAGAGAGAGGGAGACACAGAATCAGAAACAGGCTCCAGGCTCTGAGCCATCAGCCCAGAGCCCGACGCGGGGCTCGAACTCACGGACCGCGAGATCGTGACCTGGCTGAAGTCGGACGCTTAACCGACTGCGCCACCCAGGCGCCCCTACATTCACATTTTTACTGCTTTAGCTTACAGTCAAAATTCTGGTAAAGAGCTATTGCTAAGAGGCAGAGCAAACCCGTATTATATCCTTGGCCCTTGTGATTACAGAACAACCAACCAAAATGGCCACGGACCAATTGCAATGATTAAGTGTCCTACAATGCTCAGTAAACATCAGTCATAGCAGTTCTCCTGTAAAAGGATTAATACATGACAGTTGTGCCCAAGCATATATGCTACTTTGATTTAGTTATCTTAGATTCTCTTTAATAATCACAGACGATAGCTTCAGATTAGAATATACTGGCACCTAAAACAAAAACAACAAATAAAAAAATTCAAGAAAACAAGAGGGCAAGTTATGGGGATAGCCATATTTATAATACTCAGATTGTCTAAAAGCATATACTATTTAAAATCTAACAAAACCTTCTGTATTTTATCAATCTACTCAAAAACTGTCATTCAGCGGGATTCCCATGGGGTATTAAGCTGTTTTACCTGAGTTTTGAGATCTGACTTAAGAACTGATTAGTTGTATCAACTTGAGTAAGTCATTCAGTGAATTAGCTTTGGGATTTTCATGTGCAGAATAATGATTATAAAATAATAAGCATCTCATAAGCTTGTGCTGAAGATCACATAAGATTATATCTGTGAAAACACTTTGGTAAGTAGTCTGTGGTCAAGGTTTTTTTTGCTGTTTTAATACATGGGAACAAAATGAAATTTTTTTGCTCGTTTAATGGATTTTCCCCATCATGATTCCACCGATTAAAATAAAAAACGGATGTTACATTCTTTTAGAGGGAGATATTTTGCATTTATTTTTATCTTAATAAGAGAATGTGGCCTAATTTGTCTCAAACAGAAGTTCCCTTCCAAGCAGCTCATTTACTAAGTACAATCAAGTCATAGTGATATTTGTCCTGGAATATCACAGAAGTACCTCCTAGATCTGTAACTCTTACCTTCTTCCTATTTCTCCTGCACCCACATGAGTCCTTTCTTATCATTACCCTAAAGGCAGGAATTGGAAAATTTGAATGAATTACAGACATGCAAACAAAATCTTTGAAAATGTGATCCGTTATTTTTCTGCAATTCCCCTGCCCTAATTTTTAATATTTGTAGGCAGCTTTCCATGAGTCTGAAACGTATGTTCATTACAGCGTTGAGTTCCAACAAGACAGGTTTTTTATTTGTTCTTTAATTTGTATGTTTATTGTTTGTTTTTGGTCTGTTTATTAACCCCCCCCCAAACTAAAACAGAGTGTAATATATAAGTGGGTATTTAACAAGTATTGCTGATGAAATAAATGTGTTTTAATTTCAAAAATAAACTCTAGGACAATTATTTCTCAGCACTTTTCAGCTAGACAATAATGGGCTCGTACTAGATTTCAACCAGAATGAGGAAATGCATAGTAATTTCCTAAGGGAAGCTGGTAACAAGGCAAATGCAAAAGCCTATAAGAAGTGCTGACTTTTGATTTGACATTAATGGAGATTAGTTAAAAATAAAAACAGCTGCTCCGCAATAATAAACAAAAAATTTCAACATCCCTCTCTCCCTTGCCATTCTGTCACTTTAGTCTTATCTTTTAATTAAACCTGAACTTTAAAATAAATGTGTCTGGCTTGGTAGTTTATTAAATGGAATATCAATGGAGAGCTTCTAGATTCAGCAATTGGTATGCTATAGAATGCCTTTTAAAAATAAATGGCCACATCAAAGCTCTAATTGTATTGAAAGTCCAAGTTTATAGTTCTCCTATTAGAAAGGAGCAAAAGAAAAGTGTGAAAATTGGAGTGGTTTGAATTTAGACTCTTTTATAGTATGTTGAAGTGCTCACATAGCTTTATTTAAGGAATGATTAACTTTTATTAAACACAGAAATTTTGCCAAGAAATGGAAAGTTCATTATGATTTATATAATGCAAACCAACTGGAAACTTCTGAATTTATACCTACTGAGTTTTGCATACTTTTCCCATTTTTGTTCCTTAAAATTCATCATAATCAACTCCACTGTATACTCTGTCAATTAATCATATAACATTTGAGTTAACAGTGATCACTGTTTGTTTTTGAGCTATTATTTCATTAGCCAATGGCAGGAACTTGTCAATAATAAGACAACCAAAACTAATGGTTTTACTTGTAGGCATATATACACATATATACATAGACATATACACACACGTGTATACATATACACATACATATATATGTATATATGTATATGTATATACACACACACACACACACACATACACACACACACACACACACACACACACACACACACACACCCAAGCATACATACTTAAATTCTGGTTATGCTGTAACATATTTAAATTCCACTGGGTGTCAAGAGTATGATTCCTAGTCCCCGATCTACCACTCTGTATGACTTTGGCTTTTTGGTATTTTATGACTCAGTTTATATTGATAAAATAATAGTAGCATTGCGTGGGTGGCTCAGTTAAGCGTCTGACTTTGGCTTGGGTCATGATCTCACGGTTTGTGGGTTTGAGCCCCGCATCAGGCTCTGTGTTGACAGCTCGGAGCCTGGAGCCTGCTTCAGATTCTGTGTCTCCCTCTCTCCCTGTCCCTCATCTGCTTATGCTCTCTCTCTGTCAAAAAAAACAAACATTAAAAAATTAAAATAAGGGGCGCCTGGGTGGCGCAGTCGGTTAAGCGTCCGACTTCAGCCAGGTCACGATCTCGCGGTCCGTGAGTTCGAGCCCCGCGTCAGGCTCAGGGCTGATGGCTCGGAGCCTGGAGCCTGTTTCCGATTCTGTGTCTCCCTCTCTCTCTGCCCCTCCCCCGTTCATGCTCTGTCTCTCTGTCTCTCTCTGTCCCAAAATAAATAAACGTTGAAAAAAAAAATTAAAAAAAAAAATTAAAATAAAATAATGATAATATTTGGCCCTGATTAATCCTCTGGATAGCAGGAAAGGTATAAAGAAGATATATTGAAAGGTTTCAGAAAAATTTTTTAAAATGTCAAGGAAAATCATTAAATATTAATAATCTTTCAGAAGTCAGATTTTCAAAATGGGAAACAATAGCTTTACTATTGTTATTAGCCATTGTTACTCCTTCTATCAATTTGATATTTTAAAAATAACCTCTGTCTGCATATTAGTGTATATACTCAAGTTTGAGTGTTAGTGCCATAGTTAAGTTTTTAAATATTCATTGTACTATTTATATCCAACAGGTAGAAACAAACAAAAAAAATTATATAGGCAGGAAGGGAGAAGAGATGCAAAGATTAATTGAGGGAATACAGATCTTTAACCCTACAATAGATAACATGGGTGGTGGTAATGATCATTGAAAAATGAAAATATTTGTTTAATTAATGAATTAATTATTATTTTGTAAAGAGAGAGAAAGAGAGCACATGAGCCAGGGAGGGAGCAGAGGGAGAGAGAGAGAGAGAGAGAGAGAGAGAGAGAGAGAGAATCCCAAGAAGACTCTATGTTCAGCACGAAGCCCAACACAAGGCCCGATCCCATGATCCCATGACCCTGGGATTGTGACCTGAGCTGAAACCAGGAGTAAGACACTCAACCAACTAAATTACCCAGATGCCCCAAGATAAATAAGTTAAAAAAAAAAGAAATTTTTAAAAAGAAATATGTAAGTAATACATAGTATGATAGAAGAAAAATGTAGTTGGTTGTGTCTCTTGGCCTAAATCCACCAAACAAATTTAAACATTGATAAATGTTATTACCTAAATTTGGATTTTAAAACATAGTATAAAATGTGCATGGCAACATAGATCTGACTAGACAAAGGTTCTGTGAAAAACCACTAGCAGGTATTATTATGAAAAGTAAGTTTTTAGGCTACCTCAGTAACACAGATTGCAGTGTAAAGTTACAGTAGATGATACATCTACATTGCAATGATAGGTTTATTTTTAACTACTTCTTAAAGCAGACAATTAGCAATTCAGAAAATACCTGCAGTATATCCATAAACTACACTTGAGGCACATGTGAAGGGCTAGATGATTAGATATTCCTCCCAAGCACTGTTACATCATCTTCAGCATTTTATCTTAATTTACTGAACTGTTGACTTCCCTGTAACCAACTCTCTAATTCATCATGTGTCTTATTCTCTGTAGAATCCCTAGTGTCTACCACATATTAACTCTACAATAATTTTCTCCTTAAATAGGTGCATATTGTTTACTGGAAAAAATCTGAAGGGCAATATGTTTGGTACATAGGAATAGGTAAAGCAAAAAGAATTAAAATTAATATGAAATTCTCAGAACATTTAGAACTGTTTGAATTTTTTTTTTCAACGTTTATTTATTTTTGGGACAGAGAGAGACAGAGCATGAACAGGGGAGGGGCAGAGAGAGAGGGAGACACAGAATTGGAAACAGGCTCCAGGCTCTGAGCAGTCAGCACAGAGCCTGACGCGGGGCTCGAACTCCCGGACCGCGAGATCGTGACCTGGCTGAAGTCGGACGCTTAACCGACTGCGCCACCCAGGCGCCCCTAGAACTGTTGAATGGATGTTTCAGTGATAGGAACTTTAGCTGTTTAAGGGAAAATGTCATAACCTCTAGACAAATCCAAATATTGACAAGGATGTTTCCAAAAGAAGAACTGATTTATCAACAACATCCAATGAGATACTGGACAACCATTGATTGGGATTATTCTGGCAGATTTCTGCCTTGGGCTTCAAGTTTGAATTAGATAACTTCTGTAGGTCTTTATACCCCAAATCTCTATTGTTATATAGTTTAACTTGTAAGACAAGAGCAGACAGAATTAAGCGTTATCTAAAAGCAATGATCACAGATTTTCCCCATCAAAGATGAGTCCTGTATAAACTGGCTCAGGGCTGCACAAGATGCCTGCTAGCCAATGGTCGCTTCCAGATCTGCTTAGTTTCCTGACTCCATAGAAAGCAGGAAGCTGCTTCCAACAAATCCTGGCTTATCTTGGGCTCACCAGCTTCATATTGTGCTCCTAAAGAGCGGGACGCTTGCCTTTCCGGGCCCTTTTCCTTGTTTTGCACTAGCATCGTATCTCATTCCCTTTTATAGGATCATTAAAATGAATAAACAGAGTAATTACATTGCCAGCAAGTAGGGCTAATCTCATTGCATGTATCCTAAATGTCTTAACTATTTTGAAAACCAGCTGGTCTGTGTCTCAAACACTGACAACAAAGGTAATGGCTTTTACACCTAGACAAGCCAATGGTTTTCTTCTATGGGTTTTCAGATTTGCCACGGGGAAAAAATTGTAATCTCTTCTTTCATGATGATAATAGCTTAATGTACATCAATTATTGTGAGGCAGCTGAAATGGCTGTGTAGTTCAGGAGTGTGTATTATCTCTCAGGGCCAGAGCAGGATTGCCATTTTTGGCGAGAAACAGCTAGCTATCCATTTACTGCCACTTGATTGGAATAATATAGAGATCCCTTTGCTTGCCAGAATTTTTTGGCTGTGAAATCTAGGAAATGTGTTCTGTGTTACTGCAGTGATGCTCATTTTTGGGTCCATGTTTTTTGTTTCTCTTTTCAGTACTTTCTGTCACCTTTTTACTTAACCTACAACCCTTCAAGCAACTACAGGGAAATCCTTCAGTTCTCCCACTTGGACTTGACATTGAAACATCAATATGAAAATGAGATGGGAATTACTTGAAATCGGGGGGAGGTATGTGACTTCAGTTGCCTCATGCTTATTAGTGGCATAACTGATGCCATGTGGATTCTGGCTCTGTGGGTTCTCAAGCCCCTCCTTCCTACTATGGAAAGGCCTGAATAGTCATGTCAACACCAAGGAGAACATTCACTCGAGGGCAGATTTATACTTAGCATTTGGAAGATCTGATTTCCCCCTCTAGGCAGAAAGCTGTATTAAATTATTTGATAAGTGACAACACCTAAGGTAAAGAACAAATTATCCAGCTTATGGGGGAGGACTGAGAGTACTGGAAGATATAGTAATTGCTATAGTTTACTTTGAAAGTGTGATTTCTAATCAGAATGGGTGGGTTTCAATTTTTTTCTGCAGTTCTTGTTGGCTATGTGGTTTTAGGCAATACAATAAATTCTCCCAGAAATAGAATTATTCATGGTACCAGCATCAAAGGATTGATATGATAATTAAGTATGATAATTCCTATAGAGCATTTACAGCAGTGCCTATTTCATCATGTTTAATAAATTGTAACACATTATTATTATTGTTACCACTATGGCCACTACTACTATGGTAGTGCAAAATTATTGAGTCCCTCACGGATACTAGAGATAGCCTCATGCAGGAAATGGGATATCAACCTCAATCACTGTAAGCCTTCAGTTAGATTTCTGCTGAAGTGATTCTTAGAAGCAGATTTACTTTTGATCAGCTGGCCATGTAGCATGGGCACAGCTGTTTGGATACTTAAATGACAATCTTAGCCAGGACAATATGAGAATAGAGGAAGGTTTCTCTTTTTCGTCACTGTTGCTAACTTTTGTTATAGTTGGTTTTATTTGTTCTAAATCCCTTGCCAAAGTTCTCGAGCTCGTCAAATCCCAAGCCAACTGGGAAGAAAAGCTCCCACAAGTACTTATTTACCCGCTCCCAGTGCATAACATCCTCAATATGTTGGAGGATACTGGCAAAATAAAATTATAGGCTGCATTTTGCCAGATATTTATGTCATTTCACATGATAATTTTGGCTCTATTGCCATCAACCTATCTAAAAATATGGACAAATTGTCCATGAATGAGGCCACTCAATTGGAGCTGTCTTAGACTTTGGAGCCAACCCAGATTTCAAAAGTTCACCTAGTTTCCATCTCAACTTTGGATGTTTCAGTGTCATTCACAGTGCAATGTGTCTGAAAACGGATGCAATGGGAGTTGTTAGAATTGGCATTTCCTCCAGGGAATATTCCCTTTGAAGTAAGACAGTTACATTTTGGAAAGAACTCTACCTGTTTTATTGCATGGTAATAACTTGTTTGGAATCTCAACAAAAAATTGCCTTTATGGGATTGTGTTCATACTGTCTCTGGTGTATACGTATATATGTGTATATGTGTGTATGTGGCTATATTGTATATATACATATGTGTATATATATGTATGTGTGTGTATATATATATATACATATATATATATATATGTATATATATACATATATATATGTAGCTTCTCTTCCTGAAGTCACTTTTTGAAATTAGAAAAAATAAAGCTAAACAAAAGGCTTAAAATGTTTTTACTAACCTTAAGAACAACAGACCCATATTTCAATATAGACCTGAGAGTTAGGTAAACTGTATCCAATAATAATGTTACTGATTAGACAAATGTTGTGATAGTTGAAAGCACTAGGTTTCTTAAAATTAGCAAATAGTCTAAAACAAGTGAACATTAGGGAATGTTTACTACCATTGAAAAACATAGGGAGTGGTAGTAGGGACTGGAAGGAAGAGAAGGGATTTTTACTGGGTTTAGACATATATGTTTGAAAAAAGAGTGATTTTTTTGATCTCAGAAAAAGAATGATATTTATGCCAATATACAAACTGAAAACTGCTAAGAGGACATAATTGTGGAGTTGTAAGTATATAAGTATACAATGGAATTTCAAATATAAATCTCCTTTTAATTTGACCTGGGCTATAACAAATGTAAAAAACATAGAGACTAAGATTCTATTTTCTGAGATGGAACGGTGTTATTAACCACTTTGTCAGCTCAATGTTTTTGAGGCCTCTCGGTTCATTCTTTCTCGACTATAGTTGTGGGAACTTCCAGCCACCCATCTTGCTCAAAGTCTGATCCTCTCCTATCTTTCCTCCATCATATTAGGCTACAACAGAGGAAGATGCCCATCAACACAAACATAGCAGAGGATAATTCAAAACTTCTGTTATACTGAGATTCTGCTGGGAAGTCAATGACTAAGGAAGGCACAGGGGTAGAAATAATGAAGTTCATCTGGGCAGCCTGTAGGATCATGGGATAGAAAAAAAAGAGTAGTGGAGCCACAAGATTGAAAAATCTCATCAAACTCAACACTTGAGTCACAAAAATAAACGTGAAATTGCTCTGGGAGCTTCTTCCTCACCAAGATTATACAGAAGTCAACTTCTATATGACTCCTAGGAACTCTGTGGTAACTTTTGAAACAATGTTTCCTCTTCAGATTGTCTTTCTCAGGTAGTTGTCACTCTCAACCTCCTAAACAGCAACTCTTACTCTGAGATTTTCAGGGAATCAGGTTCCAAGAAACCCTATTGTATGCTCCTCCTTAAACTTCCCCAAAGTCACCTACTGTGCTTTAATAATATGTCCAATGACTTTCAATAATGTCTTCTTTGTGTTAGAATGCAACAGTCCTAAATGACCAGCTTTATGGAGATATGGACTACTTTCAAAAAAATAGAGATAAATGCTAGTTACTAATATACATGTTACAATTTTAGCTCCTCTATAGATCATGTATCAGGGAAGAGAGTCCAACAAAAAAGCCACTGATTTGCTTCTAGCTACACACTAGGCATTTTCATCTTGGATCTTATTTTCACTAAAAATTAATTGGGTCTCTTCAACTACATCAATTAGTTCAACATTCATCTGAATAACTGAAGTCTGACATTTGAGTCATTTCCAGATGAACCTATATGAAAATTTGGTTTATATACTTGAATGTTTTCTCTTTCTCATTCAGATTTCATTTGCTTTCAATATTTCCTTCAGAAGTTTCTTACATTTTGTTCTGTCTTTTGATATCTTCCAAACATGTCAAGGCCTTTTTTTCATACAGAAAATATTTAATATATAAATAACAAAAACAATGCTTTAATCTTCATCTGTATACAGCTTACTGTAGATTGATTATCTTAAAAAACTTTCTATAACTACTTATTATTGACAAGGTAACACCAAACCCCTTTCCCAGTATTCAGGGAATTCCAATATTTGAGTGTGATCTAACAAGGAGCATACTTTTCAGATAGTTCATTTAGATGCTGATTATGACTGCCAATAACTAGAAAAATTGGTGATTTTACTTTGTGAAGTTTATCAATGGCCTGCACTAACTGTGCAACAACTAACTTCTGCAAGAAAATCCTGATTCCATGAATGATTTATTCCATGCTGAAAGTTTTCAAATTAGAGTGAATAGTACTAATATTCAAAGATAAAAGAATTTTGATGAGAGGATATGGAAGAATGTTTCACTGAACTTTTGACTAGTTCTCTAATAGTTTGCAACAGCAAAAAATAAAGATTAAGTAAATTATGGTTCGATTTTAAGTGCAATTAAACCTATTTTACGATCACTTCGATTAATAGTAATGTAATCCTTATAAATGAAAGCAAGCTAAGAAAAATTTTACTATTTTGGCATGAATGTGTAAACGCTACACATACAAATGTTTTAATTTATATCACATAATTTTATTTTATACACTTTGGCATACAACTAGGTAGATAATTAGATAACTGGGATAGGGGTTTTAATATAGAGGAAAATCCCTGCAATCAAGGCAGTTGAACATGAAATAAGATGGAGAAGCTGGCAAGTATGGAGACATGGGTTCTAATTCAATTTAGCCACTAAATGTGATTTTTGTAAAAACTGCCATCTGTGTCTCTCTCATTTTAGAAGTTTCATACAGTTTCCTTGCCCAGTGATGCTTGCCTGGTAACTCTAGTGTAATAACTCATTAATAGAAAACTGTAATATGGAGAAGAGAATAATATATGGCAAAGTAACATCCATTTCAGTTTTTTAAAAAGCACCAGGTGTTGGGGCATTTGGGTGTCTCAGTTGGTTAAATGGCCTACTCTTGATTTCAGCTCAGGTCATGCATGATCTTGTCTGTGAGACTGAGCCCCCTGATGGGTTCTGTGTGGACAGCAAGAGGCCTGCTTGTGATTCTCTCTGTCCCCCCTCACTCTGCCTTTTCCGAGCTTGTGCATGTGTGAGCGCACTCTCTCTCTCTCTCTCAATAAACAAACATTAAAAATAAAAAACATCAGGTGTGTTGTATGGAAGTGTTGAATCACAATATTGTTCACCTGAAACTTATATTACACTATAAGTTAACTAACTGGAATTTAAATAAAAACTTAAACAATATAATAAAATAGGGGTGCTTGGGGTGATCAGTTTATTAAGCATACAACTACAGCTCAGGTGATGATATCACAGTTCATAAGTCCGAGCCTTGCATCGGGCTCTCTGCTGTCAGCCCACTTCAGATCCTCTGCACCCTCCTTCTTAAAATAAATAAACTTTAAAGAATAACAACATTAAAAGAAGCAATTGGAGAAGCAATTCTATAGGGAAAAGACTTCTGAAAATCTACTCTTGAATAAAAAATAACTGAGAATACTGGCAAGAACCATAAAAATTAACTTTTTCAGGACTCTAGGAATTACTCAAAGATTTGAAATAACTTCAGGGAAATAAAAGGAACAAGAACAGTGATGGTTTAACTTTGTGGCAATTTCATGCTTTCAGACTCATTCTATGAGGCCAGTATTAGCCTGCTACTAAAATCAGACCCCCAACCCCCAAATCACACAATCTACAGACAAAATCCCTTTTGAATATAGTTGCAAAAATCTTCAACAATATATTACCAAGCCAAATTTGGTAGTCTATTAAAAGGATAAGACACCATGGCCAACAGGGCTTTATCCCAGAAATACAAGGTTGATTTCACATATGAAAATTAACATAGTATACCATATTTATAGAATAAAGGACAAAAATACATTGTCATATTAATTGACACAGAAAAAGAATAGTTCATAAAATGTAACACTCTTGGAGGACTTCTGGGGAGATTCATGGAGTATGAGGATCCTAAGCTCACCTTGTCCCTTGGCCTGACACCCATATCAGTGCAAATCATACCCAAGTCAGGGTAAATAACCTAGAAAATGGCTAAAAGATTGGCAGAACAAACTCTTCACAGCTAAATGTAGAGTAGAGGTCACATAGAAGAGGGTAGGAAGGGTGGAGACCAGTGAGAAGCTAAAGGAACTTGCAGGATCATTCCTGGGAGGGAGAGATGCTGCAGGTGCAGAGAGGGGAGAGGAGAAGACCCATATCAGGTACCCAAGCATAAGGAACCCACAAAGGGAAGATGAACCCCCATAACATTTGGCTTCAAACAACAGACAGGCATAATTTTGTGAGTTCTTACAATCAGCAGGACTTAACACCTGGAAATTTAAAAATCAGCAAGTTTGACTCTGGGAGAGATGGGGAATGATAGGAAACTGAGTCCCTTTCTTTAAAAAGGCAGCATAACAAAGAGCCTCATGTATATAGAGAAAAGAGGCAGGAGTTTGAAAAAAATGCCTGGGATATAAGGGAAGGAGATTTATTTACTAATCTCAGAGCATATTCTGGAATCACAACGATCTTTGGGAGAATTCTTCAAGAAAAAAAGAGTTGGTGGGCACCATTTACCTTCCCTACCCCCCAGATTAGATACACGGACACCAGTAGGAACTAGCAAAGCTCAGTACTATCCACCTAATATGCTAAGAGCATGCCCTAACCATGTGATCTCCTGTGGACACAACCCCTCTAGCCAGGCCTTTATTGCAGTTCTCCCTCAAAGTAGATCATTACAAATCTTGCTAATACCATGAGCCCTACCCCCATGTTCTCCTGTGGACCAGCTCACTCCAACACAGCCTTGACCAAACCTCATCCAAAGCAGTGCCACAAGCCTGTAATGTGCACCCAGACCTGACAGGGACCAGCACCACTCCAAAGTGACTCCTGTCCCAGGGAGAGGAGAGTATAATCACACACACCAGTCCCACTGCAGCCCCAGCAGTAGGCTGGGGGCAGATATTGGGTCTGAGTTCAGGCCCTCAGACCAGTGAAAGCTTCATGGAGGACAACACAGGGAAAGTGCACTGCAGTAGGGTGCTACTGCATCTCTGGCCAATGCCTAGTATGACTCATCTCAAACCTAAAGAGGCCTGAGATTGACCCACTAACAATACGGAGAGTAAACTCTGCCCACAAAAGGCAAATAGAGTCATTACAGACAACTGGAATCAATACAAAAGCACCTCAGCCACAACTGTAAGGAACATGCAACACACACAGGAGACTATACTAAATTATCATGTTCTGAACAGGGGACACTGAACTGTAGAACACTACAGAACCTCTTCTTCATAAGGCCACTGCTTTAAAGAGCAGGAGACATAGCTAAATTTCCTAACAGAGAAACAGACACAGAGAATTAGACAAATTGAGGATCAGAGGAATATGTTCCAAATGAAAGAACAGGAAAAAAATCACAACAAGAGAGCTAAACAAAATGGAGATAACATGTCCGATATAGAATTTAAAGTAATAGTCATGGAGATAGTTACTGGACTAGAGAAAAGAGTGGAAGATCTCAGTGAGACCCTTAACAAAGTGATAGGAAACATAAAAAGAACCAATCAGAGGTGAAGAAAAATAACTCAATTAAAGATACACTAGATGGAATAAATAGTAGACTAGAAGAAAGAGAACAACAGATTTTCCAGTGACCTGAAAGACAGAGTAATTGAAAGTAATCAAGCTGAACAGGAGAGGAAAATAAATGAAAACACTCGTAGGAAACTCAATGACACCATCAAGAGTAATAGCATTTTCACTATAGGGATCCAAGAAGAAGAGAGAGAAAAGGGGGCAGAAAGTTTATTTGAAAAACTAATAGCAGAAAACTTCTTGAACCAGGGGAAGGAAACAGATCCAGGAAGCAAAGAGATCCCCTAACAAAATCAACTCAAGGAGGTCCACACCAAGACACACAGTAATTGAAATGGCAAAAGGTAGTGATAAAGAGCGAATTTATTTATCTATCTATCTATCTATCTATCTACCTATTTATTTATTTATTTATTTATTTATTTATTTAGGTTAGCTCAACATTTTTTTTAAATATGGAATTTATTGTCAAATTGGTTTCCATACAACACCCAGTGCTCATCCCAACAGGTGCCCTCCTTAATGCCCATCACCCACTTTCCCCTCCCTCCCACCCCCCATCAAACCTCAGTTTAGTCTCAGTTTTTAAGAGTCTTAAAGAGAGAATTTAAAAAACAGGAAGAGAAAACAGTTCCCTACAAGGGAAACGCCATAAGGTTATCGGCTGATTTACCAAAATCTGGGGATTTCAAGGGTGGTTCAATATTTACAAATCAACCAAGTGACCCATCACATCAACAAGAGAAAGGATAAACATCATATGATCATTTTAATAGATAAATAAAAAAATCTGACAAACTACAACATTAATTTATGATAAAAATCCTCAACAAAGTAGATTTAAAGGGAACATACTTCAACATAATAAAGGCCTTATGTGAAAAACCCACAGATAACAATATACACAATTCTGAAAAACTAAGAGCTCTTCCCTTAAGGTCAGGAACAAGACAAGGATGTCCACTCTCACAACTTTTATTCAACATAATACTAGAAATCAGGCAAGAAAAAGTAATAAAAGGCTTCCAAAATGGTAGGAAAGAAGTAAAATTGTTACTATTTGCAGAGGACATAATACTGTATGTAGAAAATCCTAATGACTCTACCAAAAAAACTACTAGAACTGATAAATTCAGTAAGGTCACAGACTAAAAAATCAATATATAAAAATATGTTTCATTTCCATACACTAATAATGAAGTATCAGAAAGAAAATTAAAAAAAAATCCCATTTACAATTTTACCAAAAATAATAAAACACTTAGGAATTAACTATTTTTTTTTTACCTTAGGCATAAACTTAACCCAAGAGGTAAAAGACTTGTACTCTGAAAAGTATAAAAAACTGATTGAAAAGAAACTGAGGATGACAAAGAAATGGAAAGACATTCCCATGCTCATGGATCAGAAGAACAAATATTGTTAAAATGTCTACACTACCCAAAGCAATCTACAGATTTAATACAATCACTATCAAAATATCAAGAGCATTTTTCACCAAACTAGAATGAACAATCCTAAAATTTGTATGGAATCACAAAAGACCACGAATAGCCAAAGCAATCTTGAAAAAGAACAATAAAACTGGAATATCACAGTCCCAGTTCTCAAGATATATTATAAAGCTGTGGTAAATCAAACCGTACGATACTGGCATAAAAATAGATGCATAGATCAATGGAACTGAATAGAGAGCCCATACATAAACCCACAATTGTATGGTTAATTAATCTTTAACAAAGGAAGACAAAGTATGCAATGGGAAAAAGTCTCTTCAACAAATGCTGTTGGGAAAAGTGGACAGCTATATATAATAGAATGAAATAGGACTACTTTCTCATACCATATATGAAAATAAACTGAAAATGGATTAAGGACCTAAATGTGAAACCTGAAACTATAAAATCCTAAAAGAGAGAACAGGCAGTAACTTTTCTGACATTGGCCATCGCAACATTTTTCTAAGTATGTCTCCTGACGCAAGAGAAACAAAACCAAAAATAAACTATTGGGATGACATCAAAATAAAAAGCTTCTGCAAGGTAAAGGAAACCAAAAATTACTCACCAAAATCGATGAAAAACCCACAGCTAACATCATACTTGATGATGAGCTACTGAATGCTTTGTCCCTAAGATAAGGAACGAGATGTCTGCTCTCACCACTTGTAGAGAACATCGTATTAGAGTTTCTAGCCATGAACATGAGGAAAGGAATAATATAAAGGTCATCTATATTGGAAAGAAAGTGGTAAATCTCTATTTGCAGATAACATAATTGTTTATATAGAAATACCTAAGGAATTCACACATACAGAATAACTATTAGAGTTTATTATGAACTTAACAGTTTGGCAGGATGTACAACACTGAATAGAGGTTTCTCTAAGGAAGATAGACAAATTGCCAAACACATAAAACGATGCTGAACATCATGCATTTTTAGGGCAATGCAAATTTCTATATTTAGAAATGCACAAAATAGGACTTCACATATTAGGATGTGCAATCAGATGGTTAAAATAAAAAGACAAACAATAATAAGTTCTGCTGCAGTTAATTGGAATGCTTGTTTATACATGACTGGTGGGAGCATAAAATGGTACAATTCCCTTGAAAAATGCTTTGGCAGTTCTTCAAAGAGCTAGATTACCAAATCACTTACCAATTGCCTTCTTAGATACACACACACACACACACACACACACACACACACACACACACACACATACAAACACACACATACACACAAAGAGCAATGAAAACCCATGTTTGCATAAAAACTTGTACATGGGTGTTTATAGCAGTATTATTTATAGTAACCAAAAAGTGGAAACAACCCAAACGTCTATCAACTGATAAACAAATAAACAATATGTGGCATATGCATGTAATGGAATATTATTTGGCAATAAAAAGAAATACTGATATGCTACCACATGAATGAACCTTGCAAACATTATACTAAATGAAAGAAATGAGTCACACTATACCGTATATTGTATGATTCCACTTTTATTCCACTTGTATTAAATATCCAGAATTGGCAAACCCATGGAAACAAAATGTATATGAATGGTTAGCAGTAGAACAGAGAGAGGCAATAGGAATAGGGAGCTAATAGGTATGGTGTTCCTTTTAGAAATGATAACATTATTTTAAAATTAGGTAATACATAGTAAAATTCTTTCAATCTACTAAAAACCATGTAATTGTACGTTTTAAAAGTATGAATTTTATTGTATGTAGGTGTATCTGAATAGAACTGTTCTAAAAGTAAAATTTTGAAAAATATAGCTAGGTTGCTGGAAAATTAAGTCATTATTTTCTGGGTTTCTATTCATTTAAGTTTCTATTCATTGATTTTTTATCTGCACCCTTCTAGGTACTCTATGCGTGGGATTAAAAGGGGTGGATCTTGCACAATGACAGGTCAAAGTCCATACCAAGACATGTATGCAAACAAACCACTAAATGAAGTACACTCAATGGTAATGTGTTATTAAGTGATCTGGCAGAGCAGAGCAGAGTTTTCTTTCTACTTTGGGACTTGAGGAGTTCCAGATAAGCTTCACATAAAAATTGACACTGAGGTCTTAAAAGACATATAGCAGGTAAGAAGAAAAGGGGAAGCGTTTTTTTTTTTTTTTTTTTTTTTTTTTTTTAAATTTTTTTTTTCAACGTTTATTTATTTTGAGACAGAGAGAGACAGAGAATGAACAGGGGAGGGGCAGAGAGAGAGGGAAACACAGAATCGGAAACAGGCTCCAGGCTCCGAGCCATCAGCCCAGAGCCCGACGCGGGGCTCGAACTCACGGACCGCGAGATCATGACCTGGCTGAAGTCGGACGCTTAACCGACTGCGCCACCCAGGCGCCCCAGGGGAAGCGTTTTTCAAGTGAGAAGAAAAGGAGAAGGGTCTTTCGAGTGAGATCATTTTTAGTAACATAGAATTACCTGCATGAGACGTCCATTATTTACACTACTATAATGCCTGGGGTTAACTCTTTACAAAGCATTTCTTTACTATTTCCATTCTCTTACTTAACATACATCACTCAGAACAGTTATGCACATATAAAAATAGCTCCTGGGTATTTGTACAGGTTTACTGAGGCAAATTTATGCTATTGGGATGAGGATCTCATATACACACAATCACGCACATACAGACACACACACCTTTCTGCTTACACCAAGTCATTTTAACTGTATCACACCACAGTCATCCTTGTTTCTGTTTAGTTTCTATTCCAGAGATGCCTTATATAAACTCTCTTTATCTCAGAAAGAACTGCTAAATTTCAGCTCTTAATTTTCAAAATGAAATGCACTGCGTTCATAGTCCTTCATGGTGTCAATGAGATTGCATTCAAGTATTCACATCATGATTATTCTCTTGAGAATTCCCTTAATATTGGGACCATGCCTTGCACAAAATAGGTAGATCTCGAGTAATAAAAACAATTCCTCTAAAGAAATAGCATTACAAAAATGTGTGGCTTGGGTTCAAAATGGAAAAATGTGACGTCTTCTCTAGTCCTGTATGACCTCCTTCTATAATCATAGAAGACTGCCATTTCTGTCTTCCAGTACTAGATTAGAGCCATCAGGTTTAATGAAATAATATAGCACCTGAGCTACCAAGAGGAGAAAAATTGATTTACAATTACAAATTGTTTTTGAAATGAGTTGTATTTCCTTTTCATGAAGAATTTATAATAATAAAACACTCAAAGCTTAAGCATTGAAATGTCTAATGAAACTACTTTGAAAATATTAAAGGGAAGATGAATAAATTTTGTGGAAAGCTCAAAAGACCATAATCTAACTGAATTTCTCCGATAAGTTCCGTGTCTAGATTGCACGCTATTGTCGGAAAATCTCCAGAGTGTGGGATGGTTATTCAAAATTAAACTAAATGGGTAAGACATTGTAATATACTCTACTCCAATCTTAATTTCCTTAACAAACTTCTTTAGAAGGTGGCATATAATAGATGGTAAAAAGGAGTCAATAATATTACCTTTACTCATGGATAATATCTTGTTATGCATCAAGTTTATATTATTTTGTGTCACTGCTCTTGTTAATAAAATAGTAAACTGTACTTAGGTTGCCATTTCTCCTTTTATACTAAAAGTATGTAGATTTCTGTGATGGATTTCATGCTCTTTAAAGAAGTATACTAATGAAAAATATGAATAGATTATTTACTGATTCTCTAATGTGATTTTTTTAACCTTTATTCATTTTTGAGAAAGAGAGAGCATGAGTTGGGGAGGGGGAGAGAGAGAGGGAGACACAGAATCCGAAGCAGGCTCCAGGCTCTGAGCTGTCAGCACAGAGCCTGATGCAGGCTGGAATTCACAAACCGTGAGATCATGATCGGAGTGGAAGTCAGATACTTAATTGACTGAGCCACCCAGGCACTCATAAAATAATTTCTCTTTTTTTTAAGGCTTTTATTTTTTTTTTTTATTTTGGGGAGAGAGAGAGAGAGAGAGGGAGGGAGGGAGGGAGAGAAAGCGTGAGGAGGAGAGGTGCAGAGAGAGAGGGAGACACAGAATCCTAAGCAGGCTCCAGGCTCTGAGCTGTCAACACAGAGCAAGACTCGGGGCTCCAACCCATGGACCATGAGATCATGACCTGAGCTGAAGTCGGAGGCTTAACTGACTGAGCCGCCCTGGCGCCCTCTTCTCCTTATTTTTGTATTACTTTTTCTTCCCTTCCCTTATGTTCATCTGTTTTGCATCTTTTTTTTTAAATGTTTATTTATTTTTGACAGAGAGAGACAAGCATGAGTGGGGGAGGGGCAGAGAGAGAGGGAAACAGATTCCAAAGCAGGCTCCAGGCTCTGAGCTGTCAGCACAGTGGCTAATGTGGGGCTCGAACCCACAAACTACCAGATCATGACCTGAGCTGAAGTCAGACGGTTAACCAAGCCACCCAGGCACCCCAATGTGATTTTTTTTAAATCTGAGGTATAAATTTCCCTACAGTGATATGCACAGATCTTAAATGGTAAAATTAAATAATTTTGACAATTTAAAATATTCATACAAGGTATTAGTCAAAACAGTTTTCTTACTTATTACATACTTTTTCTGATTTTAACAATAATGGTCTCATTAGAAGACTTGGGAAGTGTTCCTATTTTATATTCTGAAATAGTTATATAGTTACTGGTATTCCTTATTGTTTTTCTCAGGCACATAATTCCTTCAGCCTCCAGTTGCTTTTAGGATTTTTTTTTTATCTTTGCTTTTCAGCACTTTGAGATATGCTAGGTATAGTTCTCTAATTGCTTTTGTTGAGATTCATTGAGCTTTCTGAATTAGTGAGTTAATATTCTTTATCACAAGTTGAAGATTTTTAGCATTGCTTCCCCATTTTTTTCTACTCTTATTTCTCTATTTCTGATACTCAAGTCACTGCGATGTTAGACTTTTTGGTATTTTCCCACAAATGACAAATTCTTTGGTTATTTTTGCCAGTTTTTTGCCTCTGTATAAATTTATGTTTAGATAATTTTTCATACTGTGTCTTCAACTTCATTGATCTTTTCCTTCATGGCTTTTAATCTGTTATTGTTTCATCCATTTCTTGTTTTAAGTATCTTATGCTTTAATTTAAGAATTTCTATTTTTTATTTTGTATTATCATTTTCACTAATTCATTGAGACTTCTTTATTTTTCAACCTGCATATTTATCTTTTCTATGATATATTAAATATTGATGTTTTATGCCTCTTGTGTTATAACTCAGAAGTTTACTTGTGGTTCTAAACAAATTGTTTTTGTTTTTCCTAATTATAACAATAATTTTCTGTTTCTTGATATATCTAACACTTTTTAACTTTAAGTAAAAAATATCTTATAAATATTTTATAAATAAAAAAATTAAAAAAACATTTTAAATGCTACAATGCTGAAAGTCTGGATTTTGTTCTCTTCCTTTAAAGAGTAACACGTTTTATTCTAGGAAGCAATTAATTTACAGGCAGATTAATAAAGTACTAATTAGACTTGATTTTAAGCTTTGTTAGGTTAAGTATAGGTTAGGGCTTTACTAAATGGCTCAGATATTTCTCCTTTTGAGGTGTGACCTTTTAGCATCTCAGTTGAAAACCTTATCTATTCAACATGGTCTCTCTACTCTGTCAGGATGGAATTCCCCGCCTCGTATTTTTTGGCCCATGGAGCATCTGTTAAATGTTCAGCTTCCCAGTAACTAGACCTTATGCCATTTCATATTGTTTATGTGTAGCTTATGGTTTGTTTAAAGTCTTACCTAGATCCTTCCTTTCCAAAATCCTACACTTTAATTAGTAGCCACTGTAGTAAGCTGAACACAGATGTTTTCTTCCTAGCTCAGCAAGATTGCCATGCTTTGCTCAGACTTCATTTCCTTCTGTTGTTGTCTGGAAAGAAACAAAAGGCAGAAAACTGGAATAACTGTAAGGATTACCTCATGTGTTTCTCTTCTGTCATGAAGCACCATCTCTTCCATCTCTGCACTATCTCTTCTCTGATGTCTGAAAAGCGTTCCTTAATCTATTTTGCCCTGTTTTATGGTTGGTTGTGATGAAAGGGCTAGTGTGGTATAAGTTACTGTGTCACAGCCATAATCATAAGACATTTGATTATATTTTCAGTACATTACTTCAAACATTAAGTGTATATAATGAACCTAGTATTTAAAGGTGAGTACATGGGGCGCCTGGGTGGCGTAGTCGGTTAAGCGTCCGACTTCAGCCAGGTCACGATCTCGCGGTCCGGGAGTTCGAGCCCCGCGTCGGGCTCTGGGCTGATGGCTCAGAGCCTGGAGCCTGTTTCGGATTCTGTGTCTCCCTCTCTCTCTGCCCCTCCCCCGTTCATGCTCTGTCTCTCTCTGTCCCAAAAATAAATAAACGTTGGAAAAAAAAAATTTTAAAAAAATAAAAATAAAAATAAAGGTGAGTACAAAAAATCCCCATTGGTTAGAACAATTTGTTTTGATAGTTACTAACAATGATCAGCATGTCAATAGATGCTTACCAAAGCATATATGAACTCATGGAAAGAGCTTGGAAATTGGAAGTAAACTAAAGAACATAACACTAAAAAGAGTATCTATTCCCCTTTCACATGTTATTTGGTTGTTCTTCAATCATCTTGAAATGCCCATCAATAAACAGCCCCAATAAACAATTCCAATAAAATGGTTATTTTATGAAAAAGTGATGAAGTTATTCTCCATTGTTCTTCACAATAAATGAGAATACAATCTTGTCTAGTTCATACTGGAATATCAATATTTTCACTACTTATTTTACAATTCAGAGATAACAGCAAATAAGAACCTTAAAAATCCTTAAAGTATATCTCATAACAATATAATTTTAATTTAGTTGCAATAAGATTTCACTATCAAGTATAACTAATTCATTCCCATCATGGACACTTTCTAACCTTGTTTTTAGTATTTACAAAAATTAATAAATATAAACAATGCTTTCAGGATTCTTTTATCAAAGTAGGCTTTAATGTGTCTCTATTTTTGCTAACCCAAACACATGTCCTACAAATCAAGACTTCTTATTCCAATCAGAGTAATGTGAGCTAACATTTTAGTACACATACTAAATCAGGAGATATTTAACTTATTTCCCAATGGAGACAGAGATTTATGGTGTCCTTCATAGCTGTGTAACCAGAGATGTTTCCAATTAAAGAGATAAACGTGTCATATCTTGTTAGAAGACAGAATAGCAAACATGCTTTTTTGCAGTTTACATGAAGTAATGACCAATGATCATTTTGTGATTTTTAACTAACAAGATATATACCACTTAATTATAAAATGCACTGATCTTGTTTTGTGAGTAGAGGGTGGCAAGAATAACCCTAGTGATACTCATATTGTCCAATAACTTATTAATAAAACCTATGGGGTAATAGTGACTGGTTCTAAGTATTAGTTTTAAAATTACAGACACTTGGAACCTCAAAAAATTATTTGATCTAGTCTTCATTGTCAGGCTAGTGAGAGGCAAAGCAGGTAATTGTTGAGTATTTTCCATGTTTGAAAAGACAACGTTTCCACATCCCATACATCCAGAACAAAAGCCCTGATAGATTGCTATTGCTTTAGTTTAACCTATATCTTGACTAGAGTATTTACATACATATATGGAATACAGATATTTGGTGTTCCTTTAATTACGGATTTTCATTAAGGCTGTGGAAGTGTATGTTAACTTTTACCTTTCTTCTAACTTAAGTAAAATTTGGAATTGCAATTATTTAAATAGGTATTCCAGCATATAAGCAGTGTCTGAGGGGAGGAATAATTTTCTTCATTGTCCCAGGGCAGTTTCAACTTCATTATTTTCTTTTTCACCTGTAGACTGATTTCTCTTTCCTTTCCTTTGTGGCCCTTCTTCCTTGTGCCATCAGAGCCCTATTATTATAACCCTTTGTCCCTCTAGTATTGTCCCTTTTTCATTACAGAGCCAGCTAAAATTATTACCCCTACCATACCCTGATCCCACACACTCAACCTGTTAGACTAAAAGTCAGATAAACAGACATATATGTTACAATGCCCCCGTAAGCTCTAATTAGCAGCTAGTGTAAATTCAAGCTCACATATAACAAAATCAAATATATTCAAAAGATTTTTTTCTGTACTTTTGTGTTATGTTCACAAGTAAACCTGTGAATGAGGCAGAAATAATTTCAAGATCACTCTTTACAGAGCAGATCCCTACCTTTGTGAAAATGAAAATAACAACCATAGTAAAAACATATGGATCAGCAAATGCTCCGGTCTAAATATTCCTCTGGTGTTTATACCACAAAATGCCTCCCTGTTCTAGCAGTCAGCTTTTTTATAATGGCACACAGAGAAGCTATATGCCAGCTTGAAGAACCAAATAAGGTATCCATCCTGGGGTCTGGTAGGAATTGGGCAATGCCAGCCCAATGGGCACTATACAGACTTGTGTTAGTACTAACATCTTGATGTATAACTCTGGGGAAATCAGAGAGCCAAGGTTTCTGGTTATACAAACATGACTTTCTAGGATGCTTTTTGACTACTGAGGAGTAGTTCAAGTATAGGAAAGTGGTATAGTCAGACAAGTGTTTAAGACAGAAGGTTTTTTTTTTTTCTGTGAAATTTAATAATTCAAAAGACAAAATGAAGTCTAGGGACCAAAGGTTGAAATAAAGCAAAGATATCTAATAAAAGCAAATCACGTTATTTAGAAGGATATACAAGGGGGCTCTAAATACTTTACAGGTTGAAATAAAAATTCAAGGTTATGCCAGTTATTCCCCATCTCAAACATAATTGCTGAAATTCTCTAAATATTACTGAAAATAATGAAGCAATCAGATATGCCCTCTGAAACAAATCCCATTGCCTTTGCAGAGCGATTCTCTCCTGCATCTCTGTCCCTCCACTGCTATGACCTTCATAACTTCCCACTTCCTTGCTGCTTCCTTCACTGTCACCTAGACTGGCACTTAGAATCTTTGGTTTCAGCAGCATCAGGCTGCCATTCCCATGGACGCAGACTTTAGCGGTCTCTGCTTCATAGGTTATCCTTCAGGGGGAAAGGGGAATTGTGAAGACAGTGGAAGGAGGTTGGGAATGAAATAAGTGGCACCTTCCATTCTGCTAAGAGCCCCAAGAGCCAGCCTCAGAACACATTGTTAAGTCCTACTACTACGATGACAGAGGCCATGAACCCCAATGAGATGCAAAACGGAGGTTCTGACCTCACATACCTGAATGGATTCTTAGCACTTTCTGACAGAGAAATGATTCTCGTACCTTGGCCAGAATCCAGTATGGTAATTGCATTTCTGTTCACCTCTCTTCTCTTCCAACAGTTTTTCTATTACTGGAAATTCTTCTAAAACATTGCAAAGTGACACAGAAAAATTGAGCCACCACATTCTAAAGGGAATTTGTTCCTAAAATATGAAGGGGGAAATTAAAAATAATTAACCACTCTTTTATTCTATAGCTACTCATCTTTTGATGTGTGTGAAGTACTTTGTGTAACATTCTTATAAGGAAACTTTGTTGTTACTAAGAAAAAACACTAAATAGGAAGTAAAGGTATTTATTCAAAGTTAAATGGGCAATCAGTAAAAATACCCCAAACCAAGGTCATTCAGAGGACTGAAAATGTGAGAGGGCCTCTGCTTTTAGTTATTTCAGGAAAAGGGATTATTTATCTAACTGCATTCTTTAATACCTAGTATTTTTAAGTCGTTTTTGATTACACAAGAAATGCACAAATCCATTTTCCTCATTAAAAATAACGTTATTACCTATATTCTCTTATAATTCCCAGGGGAAACCAAAGCTATTCATTTGTTTCTGAAAACATACAAGTGTGCAAGATCATATGGATGCACCTATATTAAGTATCATTTGTACATGTATTTTTTTTCCTTTTCACTAATGATATAACATTTTTTCTGGGCTCTATGTATATTTCTCATTTAACATCATTTCTTAAAAATCTGCTACATCCTTATACCTGCTACCTAGTGCTTCTCAGGCTAGTTATTGAAACAGAATTGCTGAGTCAACAGACATGCACAAGCTCATTCTACCTTTCAAATTGTCTTTGAATGCACATTCATCCTGGAGATTCCTGTGCCAATTGCCTTGTATTGATGTAGCATACCCTGCCCAACGAATGCTAAGAAATCACTCTTCAAAGCCCAGCTCCAAAGTACCTTCTATTGGAGACATCCTATCTCCCAACTTTTTCTCAGGTGAAGCCACACTGCACTTGATCTGGAATTCTGTCATAAAACCTACTATGTGGTTCATTGTATTATAGTTATTTATATGCAGAGCTTGTCTTCCCCTGTCCCTCACTAGTCTGTAAGTTCAGATCCCTAAGGGCAAGATTCAGGTCATCATTTTTATATTTGAATACCTATGTCCTATATCTGTGTGCCTAGAATAGGTTATTCTTATATAAGTCTTTATTAAATGAATGAAAGGATGAATACAGGGATGCATTTTATAGCATTTCATGTCAGATCAGTGCCTAAGAAATCCAAGGCCATGGGATTGCCTGTTTCAATTGCACGGAAGCTTGGACTGAATTCTAGTTGTGATGTTTTCATCTAATTGCATACTTGCCCCTTAATGCATCATGTATTTCATCACTGATAATGGAAATGATCCTGTACATGTTCAGGGTAGCCTTTGTTCTATTTGGAGAAGAATCCTTGTAAAGCATTTCTGAATTATTTCCTTTCACCAGCACTATTCTCAGCTACAATGAGAGATGAATTTAACTACACCAAGTATGTATTTGTATTCTGCCTGGATGATACGTCATCACAACATCCTGCTCTCCGTGCTCCCCATCCTAGTCAGAAACTTGGACAATGAAAACCACTCAACATCTGGGTATCAAAAAGTGATAGGCCTTGGCAAATGCAGAAAAACTTTTGCTCTTTTCCTCTCTCTCTCTCCTTTCCTTTATCCCTCCCTTTCTTCTTTTTTTCCATCTTTCTTTTATTCTCATTCTCCCTCTCTGTCAGTCTCAAATGGAGTCAGTAGAAAAGGGAGAGTTATCACACTCACATTAAATCCAAGGTATTATGGGCAACTTACATGATTTTTAAGGGAAAAATGTTCTACTATTCAAAAACTGATGTTATATATATGACATATATTTAGCCATCAGCAAATACTATATATATATAGTATTTACAGCCAACACAAATTAGTTTCAGGCAGACCAGCAGTCTGGCTTTCAACATCTCCCATCTGCAATATCTACTGAACCTTTTCTTTCAATATATTTTTTAAATGATTTCCTGAAATAACCTTCACTTGTCTCATCTATAGAAATGATGAAAACTTATTTTTATTATGAAACCATTGATATTTATTTAAGGACCTGTATTAATTTTAGTTTTTTTCCCTTAAATAAATTCCTGTAATGTAATTCCAATAATGTTTTAAATCTTAAATCTCTAATACTGAACTTTCTTTTAAATATCCAGTACATAATGGTGGCAATAATGCAGATCAAATTAGATATTTTCAATCCCATTCTCTTTTCTGAATTTATTGCAGGCATCAAAACTCATTCAAATGAAACAGTTTTTCTATGATGGTATATTAATTATGAAATTGTGTTTTAAATATTCTACAACTAGGGGTCACAGGCATAGTCCTAAAACATACATTCACTGATGGTTAGAATAAGCATGTTCGTTCACTTGTGTAAAAGATTGTCAAATGTTTTCTTCAAGAGTTTTAGCATTTTTATTAAGAATAAGATTTTACCTTAAGTGACAATACTATTTCTGCTTTTTGTGGTGCTCTTTAAAAAAAAATAAAACATTTTATTTTTGAGATTTTCATTTCTTTCCTGTTTATGTGCCAAGTCTGTCCATTTGTTCTTTACTTTATCAAAGAAATTTGAAACATTTTCAACTAATGGAAACATTGGCATCATAACATCTTGTTACGAAAAAACCTTCCCTGTGTAAGTACTATGATAATCAGATCTTCAATTAGATCAGCTCCAAATTAATATTGTGTCAGTTTTCCACATTGTTAGTTTTAGAATCACAATATTCTGTAACAATTCTGCCTAGGGATAAGTTAAGGGCTAGACATAAATATTTACAGAATACTATAATACATAAAAATTTTATCTTGAGTATCTCAAAAGGAAAAAAAAAAAGAGAGAACTTAGTCATTGCTTCAGGAGAGTGGCCTTGCTCTTTGAAATATTTCTAGACATTTCTTGATTTCTTGTGAAATAATACATATGTGTATCTATCTCTCTATATAGATGTAATTATGTATCTTGTAACTTGTAACATTATGTTATGACTATAACTTGTAATTTACTAAGTAACAGGAATGGTAGGAGCATCTTTTGTTCTAATATTTGCTCTTTGACCCTGGCTCCTGACACAGAGCTTCTAAATCCCTTGGTATGTCCCAGGTGACCAGAGAGTCTTTTGGCTTAATTATGTGCCTCGTGGTGGGCTCCTGGATAGTTTCATAATAGGGGTTAGTCTCCAGAAAGACCAAGCTGTCATGAGAACCTTGGAACCTTCAACCCCAACTCACGTGGTCCAGGAAAGAGAGAGACACTAGAGACTGAGTAATGATGGGTCATGTCTACAGAATGAAGTCTCCATGAAATTCCCAACAGTACAGTATGCAGAGAGCTTCTGGGTTGGTAAATATGTGAAAGTGCTCACAGAGAGGGCATGGAAGCTACTTCCCACATCTCTTCATCTTGGTGTTCATTTGTACCTGTTTTTATACCCTTGTGATAAACTGGTAAACATAAGCAATAACTTCCCTGAATTCATTGGGTTATTTTAGTCAATTATTTAAACGAAGGAAAGGGTTTTGAGAACCCTAATATACAGCCGGCAAGTTTGTCTAAAGTACAGGGGACAATCTGGGACTTGCGATCAGTATTTGAAGTGGGAGCAGTTTGATAGAACTGAGTCCTTAACTTGTAGGATCTGATATTACCTGCAGGTAGATAGTGTCAAATCTGGTATCACAGAGAATTTCTTGGTGTGGGGAAAAACCCTGAGATACTGAATGATCAGAGGATCTGAAGTGAAATGTTCCTTGTGAGTAGTAAAGGAGAAAATCACAAATGTGTATCTTTCCTAGACACCTGTGCAATGTCTTATAGGAGGTGAGCAGGGGTCTTCAAATCAGCCCTTAAGGTACTTTTTTCAAGAACCTCATCTTTCAGTTTCTTGACTTGGAAACTTGCGGAAGCACTAAACTCAACACAGGATTCTGTTTATCTTAATAAAAAAACTTCCTTTAAAAAATGCCTGCCTTTACAGCTGCCAGAAATATTTGTCAAAAATATTTATTGACTGCTTTATAAGGTTAATTGAAATGAAAGGCTATGTTTTCCCTTGACCTCTGCTTGCAAAATAAATAAACTATGTTCTATGCTTTTTTGATTTATTAGACAGATGAAATTGTCTTCCCTTCCTTTTTAAAAGATATTTTTCCTCTTCTGGTGGACTCCAAGTTTTAGCCTGCTCATTGCCTTTGCAGGACAATTCTGCTCTCTGCAACTAATTGGACAATAGCCTTGGTGTTATTATTTAGGGACAAAGAGAATTTTATTTAGGGGACCAATGTCTCCAACTAGCTTAAGACTCCTAGAGAAAGGGACTGAAACATATTTTTCACCACTATAATGGCAGCACAGACTGACTCATTCCAAAACACTATGCTACTTGGACCCACACTGGTGAAGCACAGAGACTTAAAGAAAAATAAATAAAAGACGAAGATGGTGTAGATGCAAGGGATGCAGAGGGAAAGGATTTGCATGTTGGGGATGGTTGGAGGAAAATCTTTGCCTTAGAAATGTTAGGAGAATGAGGGAAAAATTGCCAGAATAGAGCATTCTTTCCACATCAAGACTGAAATAAAGTATCACATATTTCCTTCCCTTCTGTTAATTTTTTATTCTCCCTTCCTCACCGTATTTCATCTATTAAATGGCTACTCTGGGTTAGCTACTACATGATACAGTCTCCCTCTCCTCCCCCTCACCCCCATCACTCATTTCATGTTGTTTCACCTTTTAAATTCTCCCTCTTTCCAACCATCCACTGTTCTCTGGTCCCGTGTTGTCAGGTGAAGTGTGACATTCTTGCATGATCCAGGTGGTAGCATAGGATGGTGAATACTTTATAGTAATTTACCTCCTCACAACTAGTGATAAAAATTAAATCAAAACCCTAAATCAAAATTTATTTTCTAAAAGGTATCATAATTCTACTGAGTCATAACTCCATTATTGTATAATTAACTAAATATTTTTATCTTCTTTATAGCTTTTCCTTTCTTCCCAGCTATATCTTCTTATTCATGGGAAAAAATAAAACATGATAGAGATGTTAAGCAGGGAAAACAACTAACTATAGTTTCTATATCTGGTTACCATTGGAAAGTTATAACTTTATCACAGTTATACATGGAGTCTTTAAATATTTTATGTATTGTCTCATCTAAATATAAATTGGATATTTAAGATCACTTACATTGGGTGTTTTTAATGAATTCTAGTCTAATACAGTTGATAAGGTTATGGTTGCTGATTTGGTTCAGTATGAAGAGCTCAAGTTTTGAAACTATATTTCTATTCAAACTACTTGTAACTATTTGTATATAGGAGATGATGCATTTCATTTCCTTTTCAAGAAACTAATGTACTATCCATTTGGTATCAGGCTCAATATTTCAAGGTTTTGGACATATATTTTTCATAGTTTTTCACTCAATATTTATGTTTTTTTACAATAGGAAGCTGTCCACACTCTAATACTTCCCAAAAAAGGTTTGCGAACTGAAAACATGAGTCTCTCTGAGCTAAGTTATCCATTTGGTTGTTGGGTTTCTGTGTCTTAGATATATGGTAATGCACTGACATGTGAGGAGAATCTCCAACCCATTATGTTAGTTCTGAATAATCTAGCAACATGTCTTCTCTTTGTACAAGGAAGAAGAATTTCACAGCATTCCATGAGGAAAAACAGAATACAATGTGTTTTTACCCAGCTGCATATCTTATAATACTCACTGGTGATTTATGGTACACTGTACCTTCTCTCCACAGTCACAGACTCCCTCCATGTAGAAGGACCTGTGCACTGCTTGAGTTGGACATGTGCTCAAAAATGATTCAGTACGGATTCCTAGCATTGTCTGTTATTTTTCTCCTTGTACACAACTAACGCCTCCTTGAACTATGCTGTGAAGTTACCAACTAATGTATATAAAATGCTAGTATGGTCAGGTATTATACTAACCGCTTGCACAAAATAGTTTAATATTTGAAACATGTATGAAGGAGAAAGAAATGCACACAGAATTCAAAGACTAAAGTATTAGAGAAAATTGTATGCACTAGAATTTCTTCTTCTCCTTCTCCTCCTTCTTTATCTGATGCCATGGGCATCTCTGACTTCATTCAATGCTTTTAGAGCTGCACCCCCTTTAGAGTCCTTCACCTGACACTGTCAGGAGTAAGTGAAGTGGTCTGGCATTCCCACCACCAGAGAATATGATAGTAGAATTTAGCAGGGCATGTCTGGGGCAGTAGGACAGAAAGAAAGTGGAATTGGAATGATTTCAGAGAATATGCTGTCTGGACACCTATATTCAAAGGTAGTAATGTCTAAGCAAATTGTAGAGACTGGAAATAACTTGGAGGTATACCAAAAAACAAAATGACCCAATGACAAACCTTATGCTCTGTCACATAGAAATATTCAAGTAAAATAAAAGGAACCAAAGCACGTGAAAAAAAATTTCAAAACCAATTATTCACTATGAGACACCACTGTAGAAATTTGAAAGGGCCTACCTGGCTTCCAATACGTAATGAGCCTGTTGTCATCATCAAAAGAAAGTAAAATAACTTCCCAAGGAATTACTGCTGCTTATGTCTTTATTTTGAGTTTTATTAACTATTTTTACTTAGGATAATTTAATAAAAAGGAAAAAATATGACATGCATTAAGATTACTCTTTACTACCAGTTTAGTTGTGTCAGATTCTTTTGATTTATTGTGATTCTCATCTACTCTTATGAAGTTCTAGATAAAACCCAGAAAATTATGGCCACAAATCAGTTTCCCTACAAGGCCAGATTGGAAACACACTTGATTGATGGTGATCTTCATTTTTGTCAGCTCTCAAGGTTTTGATAATTTAGTTAATAGCTTGCCTTCTGAAGTGGGAAAATTATTACACATTTGAAACTAAATTGAGCTCCTGGAGAAAAATTAGTTCATGTTCCAAAGCATAACTACATTGTTTTTGGTTATGGATTGGTAACTGACACATTGCCATAAAAGATATGAAGGAGATTGTATATATAACAAAGTAAAAGAAAAGGATGAAGGGAGACACATGGTCTTAGATGATTTTTAATAACCAATATGATGAATAACCCAGGAGGGATTCTATTATTTTCCTCTTTCATTTCTTTCCTTACAGTGCTTAAATTCTTTCTTGAAAAACAAGTCTCTTTGGGCCCAGTCAAGTTTATTAGTATTATATTCACAAGAACTTTGTACCAAATACTTTAAAGTAGCTTTCTTTTTAAAACAAATGACTATTTCTGAAAACCCATGAGTAAGTTTTTAAAAATACGTTGTATAATATCTTTAATCCCAAGTAGTTTAAATAGTTGTTATTGATAGACATCTCAGGAAATTCTACAACTAGCAAAACAACATATTTAGAAAAACAAATGTGACTCTATCTTCATTGTGTTTATTATTTAAAATTTTTCCCCTCTATCTTCAAGGACTGGAGCTACCAAGACTTTACAAGGCTGGTAGAAAGCAGAGCTCATGGCCCTTGGGATCTCGTGATTTTGTGGGGACAAACAGTAACACAAATATATAGTTGACAATAAACTTGGGATACACACACGTGTGTGCTGTATGAGGAAGTAACCTGCCCTACTGCCACAACCTTAGTTCAAATCACTTTGCTTGGAACTCAACTGCTGCAACAGGTTCTTACTGGCTTTCTTGCTTTCTTCTCTTGACTCTACCTCCATCATTTCCCCATGACTGTCAAAGCAATGTTTCTAAAACACGAATATCACCACTGTATCTCACATGTATTTACACTAATGGATCTCTATTGCCCCGGTGTTCACCTTACTTAACAAGGGTGACAGAATCCTTCTTTACATGGCTCTTTCACATCTATCCCTTCTCAGCAGCTGTCACCCACTCCTCATCCTACACTCTGCACCACTTAATCCCATCACAACGTTTTGAACATCCTCAGTCTCTTAACACTCATCCTCTGTGTGAGTCATTCTCTGAGCAGTATTCTCCTTTTCCTCCTCCTCCAGCATTTTCTGGCGAAACAGGTGCATTCTTAATAGTTCAGCTTTTATGAGTAGCCTTCCTTGAATATCACTCTTGTACATACCCAAACACACATGGCAAATATTGAAGTGCTTCTCCCTTACATGTCCTCTCATTGTATTTTCCACCAGTAGCACCCATTGCTTTGTGTTATTATTTCCTATTTATTCATCTGGATATGTCACTAGAATTTCGGTATAATGAGGCAGGAATAGTTTCCACTCTGTTTATCGTTATATGCAAAGTATCTAGCACAATGCATGGCATATCGTAGAGTACAATAAATGTTTGTTAAATGTATAAATAAAGTATTTAGGCAAGCGGTATTTCTAAGTCACATAATACTCATGATTATGAAGACGATTTGAGAAACTACAACAGAATGAACCTTTTTCTTAGGAAGAATTTTTAAGACAGAGAATCCTACAACTATAGGAGAATGAGCCCACATAAATAATTGAAGATTCTCAGGGAAAAGCTCAATATATGCCAACCCATTCAGGTAATTTGCATGGTAAAACAGTCTGCCAGTAACCCCCAATCCACCCCCCCCATTTCCTTACGGAAGAGAATCTTATTTTGGTTTTCTGTTTTAGATATTTTGTGAAAAATTGCAGCATTCGTATTGATAATGGCAAACTCGATGGCAAACCACTAGTACTGGTCCATTAATGAAACCTACAAATAAGTAAACGCTGAGGAACTTAATAATGAAAGTGTTAATCTACAATTGCCCTGAAAGTGCCTATAAAATTTTCTCCTTCAAATTTTGCTACCAACAATATTATGAGAGAAATAACATGGTGTTACAATAAGAAAGGTTATAAAATGTTATAGCCCTATATTTTAGAGTGTCCTGGGTTGTAAAAAGATACAAGGAATTTTCAAAACTTTTTATTGCTATACACGAGTGCTCTGTATGAAATTGGTAAAGTATTATTGATAGAAAAGAAGGTAGTTTCATTTTTTGTATGATGTTTGCATATTTCTACCTGGCATTGATATCTATCTACATAATTCAGATTTATAAATATAACTATTCAATTAGAAAAAGAACCACATTTCAATTTCCAGTTAGATTTGTTTACCAAGACTTTGCAGTAGTATATCATGTATGATCCACACCCAGAGGCCATCAGTTTTAGAGGCTCATAGACCTATGTATATTTTTTTTACAGTGTGTTTGTCAATTAGGTTGAAACCAAATATACAACAAGAATGAAAAATGTTTCTATATGAAGTCAAGCTTTCACTTTTTGCAGATGACATGATATTACACATGGAAAACCCGATAGACTCCACCAAAAGTCTGCTAGAACTGATACATGAATTCAGCAAAGTCTCAGGGTACAAAATCAATGTACAGAAATCAGTTGCATTCTTATACACTAATAATGAAGCAACAGAAAGACAAATAAAGAAACTGATCCCTTTCACAATTGCACCAAGAAGCATAAAATACCTAGGAATAAACCTAACCAAAGATGTAAAAGATCTGTATGCTGAAAACTATAGAAAGATGATGAAGGAAATTGAAGAAGATATAAAGAAATGGAAAAACATTCCGTGCTCATGGGTTGGAAGAATAAATATTGTTAAAATGTCAATACTACCCAAAGCTATCTACACTTCAATGCAACCCCAATCAAATTGCACTAGCATTCTTCTCGAACCTAGAACAAGCAATCCTAAAATGAGTATGGAATCACAAAAGACCTCGAATAGCCAAAGTAATATTAAGGAAGAAGACCAAAGAGGGAGGCATCACAATCCCAGACTTTAGCCTCTATTACAAAGCTGTAATCATCAAGACAGCATGGTATTGGCACAAAAACAGACACATAGACCAATGCAATATAAGAGAGACTCCAGAATTGGACCTACAAAAGTATGGCCAACTAATCTTTGACAAAGCAGGGAAGAATATCCAATGGAAAAAAGACAGTCTCTTTAACAAATGCTGCTGGGAGAACTGGACAGCAACATGCAGAAGAATGAAACTAGACCACTTTCTTATACCATTCACAAAAATAAACTCAAAATGGATAAAGGACCTGAATGTGAGACAGGAAACCATCAAAACCCTAGAGGGGAAAGCAGGAAAAAACCTCTCTGACCTCAGCCGCAGCAATTTCTTACTTGACACATCCCCAAAGGCAAGGGAATTAAAAGCAACAATGAACTATCGGGACCTTATGAAGATAAAAAGCTTCTGCACTGCAAAGGAAACAATCAACAAAACTAAAAGGCAACCAATGGAATGGGAAAATATATTTGCAAATGACATATCAGACAAAGGGCTAGTATCCAAAACCTATAAAGAACTCACCAAACTCCATACCCAAGAAAACAAATAATCCAGTGAAGAAATGGGCAGAATACATGAATAGACACTTCTCTAAAGACATCCAGATGGCCAACAGGCACATGAAAAGATGCTCAACGTCACTCCTCATCAGGGAAAATACAAATCAAAACCACACTCAGATATCACCTCACACCAGTCAGAGTGGCTAAAATGAACAAATCAGGAGACTATAGATGCTGGAGAGGATGTCGAGAAACAGGAACCCCCTTGCACTGTTGGTGGGAATAAAAACTGGTGCAGCCGCTCTGGAAAACAGTGTGGAGGTTCCTCAAAAAATTAAAAAAGATCTACCCTATGAGCCAGCAATAGAACTGCTAGGAATTTACCCAAGGGATACAGGAGTGCTGATGCATAGGGGCACTTGTACCCCAATGTTTCTAGCAGCACTCTCAACAATAGCCAAATTATGGAAAGAGCCTAAATGTCCATCAACTGATGAATGGATAAAGAAATTGTGGTTCATATACACAATGGAATACTACTTGGCAATGAGGACGAATGTAACATGGCCTTTTGTAGCAACGTGGATAGAAATGGAGAGTGTGATGCTAAGTGAAATAAGTCATACAGAGAAAGACAGATACCATATGTTTTCACTCTTATGTGGATCCTGAGAAACTTAACAGAAGACCACGGGGGAGGGGAAGGGAAAAAAAGAGAGGGAAAGAGACAAAACATAAGAGACTCTTGAAAACTGAGACCAAACTAAGGGTTGATGGGGGGTGGGAGGGAGGGGAGCGTGGGTGATGGGCATTGAGGAGGTCACCTGTTGGGATGAGCACCGGGTGTTGTATGGAAACCAATCTGACAATAAATTTTATACTAAAAAATGTTTCTACAGTTATTTACAGTATTGTTAAAAAAATATTCAGCAACATGTTTTGAAAATATGACCTATATGGTCTATAGGATCCAGCAATTAAACCAGAGCAAACTGTCATCTGAAACAATGCACACATCTAGACTATGTATAACCTAGTTTAACAGCTTCCACAAATGAAAACAGGCAAGTGTATTCAATTAGTTCAGATCATGGGTGCTGGAGTCTGATGACGTGGTTCTAATCCCAGCTCTGCCACTTAATAGACAACTTTACAATTTGTAAGCATCAATTACTTCCTTGAAAATAAGAGTGTCAATCTACAGATTAATTGATAAAAATGTGGTATATGTATGCAATGGAATATTATTCAGCCATAAAAGAATGAAATATCGCCATTTGTGACAAGACCTAGAAGGTATTAGGCTAAGTGAAATAAGTCAGAGAAAGACAAATACCACAATTTCAGTTACATGTGGAATCAAAATAACAAAACAAAGCAACCAATAAACAAAAAGCCAGCAATAGACTCAGAAGTATAAAGAAAAGGGGCGCCTGAGTGGCTCAGTTGTTTGAGCATCTGACTCTTGGTTTTGGCTCAGGTCATCATCTTGCGGTTTCGTGAGTTCAAGGCCTACACTGGGCTCTGCACAGGTAGCATGGAGACTGGTTGGAATTATCCTTCTCCCCTTTTCTGCCCCGTCCCCACTCAAGCTGTTTTTGTCTCTTTCAAAATAAATAAAATAAGCTTTAAGAAAATAGTAGCATAGAGAACAACAAAGATGGTTGCCAAAGGGAAGGGAGTGAGGGAGGATATGGACAAAGGGGTGAATGAGAGTGGAAGGTACAGGCTTCCAGGTATGGAATGAATAAGTCATGGGGATGAAAGGTACAGCAGAGAGAAAATAGTCAACAGTATTAAAAAAAAAGTATATGAACACCTACCCCATAGGTTTGTTCTGAGTATAAATACAGTAATGAATGAAACATGTTTAGCACAAGACCGGACACTCAGAAAGTTGTTAGATACTCTTCCTTTACCTGTTTATCACTCAATGTGTAGAAGGGAAGCTGTCCACCAATAGCAAAAATAACAAAGCTGTTGTGTAACATGCAACATAATTTTGAGACAGGCATCCTTATTATCATAGGTATTTATAACAGAAGTTTTGAATCTCAAACAAACTAGAAGACCTAGAATAAGTCACATAAAATTTGTAAATTCTGTGAATTGGGGAAAAAATAGCTAATTTGCCTAATTTAAGTAATTGATGTTAGAGAGAATTTTAAAACATAACATATTAAACAAATAAAATGGACACAAAGCACACTCTAGACCGTGCTGGTTTGTACTTAGTGACTTGCGATGTTAAATTACTATGAGACATCTCAGCATATTGAAAAAATGGAAGGTAAGAGTCAGATAAGTGGAAAATTAGTTCTTGAAATAATGTTTGTTCAGGTTGTTAAAGCAAGTTCATTTTTCCCCTCAGGCAGATATTTTGAAGGTTGTACTAGCTTCATATTCTAGAGAGAAGGGTAGAGAGGAGGAAGTTAATCATATCTGTTCGTGTGTCATGTACCTTAGGAGGTACTCAATAAATATTAAGGAAGATGATATTTCAAGGACTGTGTTTTTTGCAATTGATTCATAGAAGTCAGCTCTAGGCAGCTGTACCAGTGTGATTGGATGTTTCAAGCATCTAATTCTCTTTGCAAGATCATGTGAAAATCACCTGTTCAATTAGGATCCTGAGCTTTTTTCCTTCCTTCCTTTCCTCTTTCCTTCCCACCATCCTTGTTCCCCTTTCCATTCTTCCTCTGTCTCCTCCCATTGCCTGTTTACACAGTGTATAAAAACCATCATCCTATTGGATGGAGAACGCCATTAGATCAGGTTTGAAACCCTTTCTCTCTTTATAGTTAGCCTTTGAAAATTCTTACAATCCTGGAGAACAAATGAAGGGACCTAAGCTCTCTTCGTATTGCCAGTTACCATGCACAGAAATTCAAGGTTCAGTCTTTCTGAAAATATTATTTTGTGAAAAGTTATATGAATGTTATGACTTTATAGGCACCAGCACTAAACACTCAATTCAGAGAGAAGCTAGCCCAGAGACTGGTTGGAACCTTTATTGAGGAGGGCACCTGTTGGGATGAACACTGGGTGTTGTATGGAAACCAATTTGACAATAAATTTCATATTAAAAAAATGTAAAAAAAAAAAAAAGCTGCCCGACTCCTTGGAACATCCTCTCAGCCCCATGTATGCCTGAACCAGTACCTGGAATAAATCCTCGCCTTACTGGGCTACTTCATTATTCCCTTAGGCTCACACACACAAAGGAATGCTTTTTATCACACAAAATCATGATTGTAATAGCTTTTCGTAAAACTTGCTGTTTACCCCAAGGTTTTATTTTTCGCGAAATGCAATTAATTAGACAGGCAAGTCATAGAATTCCAGAGTATAATGTCAAAGTGTTTACCATGGGGCTGTAGCCTTGAGTGGTGGACAAAGAAACCCTGGCTAGTAACATTATATTTCATTTTTATATAATTCAATATTGATTTTTTTATGTTGTGTTTTCCTAAAAGCCTAAGTTTTGGCAGGTTTCTGAATTATCAGCAACTTTTTTTTGGAGTTCAGATTTATGCAATGACAAAATAAATCAATTCATCAGACAGACTTTGAGCCCAATCTGAGCGCAAGGAAGAGGGATCAGCATGAACAAGGTAGCCTAAGAAGAGAGCTCAAGTGTGGAGAAGGAAGTCAAACTCACAAGTGTGGAGAAAGAAGTCAATAACTTTGATACCTAAGATGCTTCAGACTAAAGGAACAACCCAAGTTTTCTAGAAGACTAGAAAAGAAGGAAATTTTGTTTTAGTCATACTGGGGCTTTTTAGGGAGTATCTACTTGAAATTTTTCCTCACTCACTCTATGGTAGTTTGACTTAGATTTTTAGCTCCCCATCTTCTAGCATGAAGTTTTTGTGTGTGTGTAGATGTTGAGAACAGCCTATTTTTACTTTCTTCCTGCATATGCAAAGATCTGTATTTCCCTGTGGCTATCACATATACATTTTCAAAATCATAACAGTTTACCATGAAATATCTTGAAATTTATCATTGTGTATCACTTACTCTGAAGATCTTCCTTCCTTCAAACTTAGAGTCAAGTTTATTTCTAAACAGTTTTCTCAATTACACATTAAAATATTTATTTTTCCAACTCTGTGGTGGACACATCTCTCATTTTATGCATTTTTAACTTATCCATTTTCAGCTATTTTGTTAAATTTTTCTTAGTCTCCCCCTCTATTTGTTCAATTTTATAGTAGTCTTCTCTTTTTATATCTCAAAGGCACCTTCATTTCTGTTCCATTTTATTTTCCTCTTCACCTTCTTTTCTGAGCAATGCGAGCCTATTTTTCATTCCTTTTCCTCCCATCATGTTAGTTTTTCTTTGTTTTCTTTGTACATCTGGATGTGTGTGTGTGTGTGTGTGTGTGTGTGTGTGTGTGTGTGTGTGAGACACAGGGAAAGAGAGAGACAGAGAAGAGGGAAGGAATATGAGTGCTTTGGTTGGACTTTTCTTTATTACTGTAGATATGGACCTGTTCATAATTCCATATCTTCCCCCAATGGACTTCATTTTGCATAGACCCTTCAGTGATGTGTATAAAGATTTACACGTATAAATTCTTTTATTTCTATACAATCTGTAATATCTAACAGGGTCCAGAGAACTTCACTCAGCAACCTGTTTCCCTTGATGTCATTGTGCCTAACAATGGTGTTATTTCTGTCTCTCAGGGTGAAGCACCTGGTCTGGAACTCCCTGGGTTCGTCCAATGCTGGTTGGACCTGCAGCAGCAGACATGTCTGGTCTAAGCTTGATCTAACAACCCTCCTCATACGTTGGGCCTGTGGTTATAGTGTGTCCTACATTGACTGAAAACTGTGTCTACTTCTCATCCTCGTTCTAAGTTCAGAGATGAAAAGGGGATACACATCTTTATCATGCAATCTTAAAATTTAAAGTCCCAAGAGTCTTTTCTTAAAGTTCTACCTTATTGGGATGTAATGGTAAAAACAGTTGTCAGTCTTTTTAGACAAAAATCTTCCCTGGGATTATTCCTTTGTCACATACTCTGCACAATGAAAACACAATGCAGTAAAAAAAAGTAGCTAAGGTTTCAGCGTGCTTACACTAAGTACTATCCGAAACCTTTAGACACATCAACTCATTGATCTTCACCATCATCTTATAAAATAGATGCTATTTTACATTGAACTACCATTCAAGATTAAGAGAGAGATCGGAGCTTGCAATGTGCAATGTAATAGACTATGCTGCGCTCTTGAAACATAAGTTGGTCAAAATTATGATTTCATTTTTACTATTGCTAAATGTGCTACTTTGAGTCAGATAAAGTGGTGGGATCAATAAAATATACACATTTTCTTAGCAATTTTTGAAAATAAATATTCTGATAAGCACTGGCCAGATTTGAGACTGGAGAGACCAGGGAATTACTAGTGATTTGTAATTGACAGGAGCTACAGGGATGAAGTTGTATGGGTCTGGCAAGAGTCTGCTGAATGCGTGCTTTATCTCTCTCTCTCTCTCTCTCTCTCTCTCTCTCTCTCTCTCTCTCTCACTCACACACACACACACACACACAAACAACAAACAACTCTGATGCACAACTCAGTAACTTGTGATCTTTTTGATGGGAAAAACCCAGACAACTGAAACAGAGGTCTAGATCAAATTTCTGGTGTGTGTGTGTCTGTGTGTGTGTATGCATAAACACACACACACACACACACATATATGCATACACAAACACACACACACACACACACACACACATATATATATATATATATATATATATATATGAATATATGAATAACATCTGGTATACCAGCTATATCCCAGTGTTCTCAGTATGATAACCCTCTATCTTAGGATGAGGAATGAGCAATGAAGCACAGAAGAGATTGGGGACATCATACATATCATGTATTCTTTTACAATATTTTTTCTTTATTCTCTACACCTGATATAGAAACTTCCCCTTCTTTTTCTAATTAGATGCCTGGTGATTATAGGTGCTTAATTTGGTTGAAATGTTCAGTTGGTTCAGGAGAAATTAAAATTGGCTGTCTGTACATGAAGTTAGTCCAGAAGCTATTCTATAATATTTCTTTTCTGCATTATTCTTAATATCAAATTCATGCTGATTCATATGGTACTTAGTGCAACAAGTGTTATATAGTAGAAAATCAATAAATGTGTTTTGTTTTTACTGAGTGTAAATTATAGCATGAGTTAAAGTATTACTATCTTTGTGGTATTCTGCCTGATCAGAATTCTTGAACAAGGTAAATATAAGACTTACCATCATTACATAACTAGAAAAACAAAAACCCACTGAGAAAAGACACACAAATAGTTTCTCAGACTTCTTGCTGGATGATATAATGCAGTGGTTAAGATCATATGCTTTAAAATTGAGCTGATGTTTAAATTCCACATCTACCATGTTTTAAGGTGACAGTTTAGATATGTTACCCATATTCTTAGAGTCTTGTTTTCTTCATCTCTAAAAGTGAGGCTAATAATATTTATTTCCAAGAACTTTATAAGGAATATCAGAGGAAAAAATCGATTAAAACACCTTTCACTGAGGTCATACATTTAGTAAGGGAGTAAGAGAGAGGAATACTACCTTACAGAGTTTGAAGTTCAAAAGTCTAAGCAGTTTAAGCTGAGAACATAGTCAATGAACTTCTGCTAATGCCATCTTGCTTTTTATTGGGCAAATCAAAGTGTGTTCTTTTAACAACTGTGATATTGAATAGGTATTTACTAGTGAGTGGGAGAGGGTAATGAAAAATTACATCAGATAAAATACAGCATTCCCACCACTTTTCATTACCCTATATATCAAGATAAAATGCTCTCATAATCTCAGATATGACAGGCAATGCATGAGGTCCTCCCACCTTCTCTTGGACCATGAACTAGCCACTCTGAAGCTGCTTCTAGAATTTTCCAGGCCTTTGTTTCCAAGAAAGCTGAATAATATCTCCAACATCATTTGATAAAAGGATGACCAAGAGCTAGAACTCTAACCTATAACCAGATCTGGTTCTTCGATATCTCAGTGTCCTACTGTGTCACTAGAAATGGAGTCTGTGAATCTCTAGTCCACCTTGCATAAAATTTATATAAATAAAGTATAGATCTATCAATCATTAGCTTGTTTATTCTTAAGGAAAATTTATTAGAGAGGAGTTCTTATGCTTGCCACAGCTTTATGCTTTATTAAAAAAAAGACTTTATAAAAAAAATGAAGAAACAAAAGCATCTGGCTGTGGGTACACAATGATACATAATCCCTTGATTCACCAAAGTACATTTTAAATATAAATATTTTTAGTCATGTCAAGAGTATCATTTCTTTTTTTCTTTTGGTAACATAATTATCATATATTAAGCTGGCTCCTTAACCAAATTCAAACTTGATACTGACATTTAGGGCACACTCAAACTGTTTTTATTATTATTTGTTGTTTTTGCTGACAGGGCATTAAACAGAAATGGTGGTCTTCTAACTGAAAATTAAGTATATTTGTAAGTCTTTCCCATTATCAAAATAAGAATAAACAAAAAAGAAAAGGAAAGGAAAGGAAAAAAGAAAAAAAAATCCCTAGGCAAGTCACAGACAAGCTCAAAGTCAAGGTTTGCCATTTATCAACACTTTGATCTTGGGCAAGTAACTTAATCAAGTTGAACCCCAATAGCCTCATTCAATGTGTCTGTACCTCAGGTATACTGTAATGATTAAGTGAGATAATTTATATTAACATTTATAACAGTGCTTAAGAAACACAGGAACCCAACAAATCTTAGTTATTTTTATTTTGACCTCCCTCTTATTCCATAGCCATGGGCTATGACACTTGAAAAACTAGAGAAATACATCTATAGAAGTTTGGGGTTCTTTTTACCTTAAATCCAAATCTTATTAAGTGGGGGGAGACACCCAAATAAGATGAGCCTAACTTAAAATTTCATCAAAGAACATGGTGCAAGAAATGGATAAAATGAGTGAGTAGCACCAACTCAATGCAGGTCAATTAAAGTTCCTTTATGTTGAGATGTGTCACATATGCACATCAACAGTGTTGTAGGACCAGAAGGCAGATAAGGAGACAACTATACTCCTGATGATGGGAATAGAGAATGTTAATGGTATTTCAGGGACTTTAGGAAAGTAATGGTTACCAATGGCTTTTAAATTTGATTCTATTGTTCTTATTGTGCCAAAACTAATGATGTATTCATCCTGTGTATCCCCTTCCTGTGAAAAGCTGCCAAAGAAACTTAGATACTGGGAATAGGGTATCTTACAGAATTATTTGTATTGGGTTCACCTTGTCTTTAAAAAAATATATATTTGTTTATTTCCTTTGAGAGAGAGCGCTCAAGTGTGTACATGAGCAAAGTGGGGGAGGGCAGACAGAGAGAGAGAATCCCAAACCGGCTCTGCACTGTCAGCATAGAGCTCTAACAAACCTTGAGATCATGATTGGAGCCAAAATCAAGAGTCAGACACTTAACCAACTGAGCCACCCAGTCGCCCCTGGGCTAATCTTGTCTTAAGCTTCAAGTGAAAGAGTAGTTATAGGTAAGGAAGAGGCAAAAAAAACCTTGGTCAGTAAAAGCACATGAAGATCAGCACTGATTATAGTATCCCAGGCAGCTATAGAAAATATTCCTCTTGAAAATATTACTCCTAAGAGTGCCACCCCTTTGACCTCAGGTATCCAATGCTTGGATTTGAGAGAGCAGGACCAACCATGTCATTATATGATATCTGCAGTAGGTTCTGGAAATTCTGATGGCAGGAAGTGAATGGGAAGAAAATCAGTGTCTTCAGGACAGTAATTAATGTTGGCTCTTCTTTATACTGAACATCAGCAACCTCACAAAAGGCAGGGCCAGCAGCAGAAATGGTGGTATCCTAAGCAAGAATTGGTAGCCCATCATGGCTTTAGATATGGGCAGGGGCAGAAGCGCCATGTAAGTTTTAATGAAGACAAGTAAAAATGTAGATTTCACATAGTAGGCAAGATAAGGATTTCACAAAGCAGAGTGAGGCAATTTACAAAGGCTTTTAATGTTTGTTTATTTTTGAGAGAGAGAGAGAGAGAGAGAGAGAGAGAGAGAGAACAAATGGGGAAGAGGCAGACAGAGAGCGAGACACAGAATCTGAAGCAAGCCCCAGGCTCTGAGCTGTCAGCACAGATCCCAATGCAGGGCTCAAATTCAAGAATTCAAGAACGTTCACAAGTTTAACCGACTGAGCCACCCAGAAGCCCCTGTAAAGGCATTTAGCACACTTTAGAAAGGGAATTTGATTGAGGGTGAACTCATGGAACATGAAGGGATAGACCTATGTAAATTCCATTTAAGACTCATTTTCATTCTTTCTTCTCAGATATATGTAGAGGAGGAAAACATTTTCTAAGACCTTCTTAGGGTTCTTAGAGCTGAAAATGAAACTGATAGACAGCCTAACAAAGAAGCACACACATTTATTTAATATACATGTTCTATGATGAGAATGCCTCTATAAATAAATGAAGAACCAAACAAACAAGCAGACTTGCGTATTTTTATGCTAGCCGTGATCAGCAGTGAACATTATAGGAGAATATGAGATGTTGAGGAGTACGAGATAAGTGTAATAAACTGGGGGAAACTTAGCAAGGACTGTCTGTGAAGACTCTTTTTGGTGTCCCTTTGTCTTCAGAGGTAAGGAGGCTCCTCCGGGAACAGGGAGAGCACCTTTACCAGGAGGCATTTATGACCTGTTGCAGGGAAGAAGGGCAGGGGAAAGGTCAAAGTGAACTGCCTGCTTCTACTGTCTTCTCAAATTCCTTCGGCCTAAAATATCCAACATGCCAAGGTACCATATTTTGAGGCAGCATGTCCTGAAGGCCATCATCTAAATCTCATCCCTAGAAGAACTTAACAACAAAACACAAGTCTTTTATAGTCTAACCTAGCTACATGGACTTTCAAGACTGCATACAGATGTTCATAAGTGGACATTTCCAGTATTTATCAATTTGTCATGTGAGTATGATAAGAGAACATAGAGGAGAAAGAAAAACTAATTAAAAAGAAAGATTGTAACTTGTTAAAGTTTTACAGCTATTACACTTTATACTTTTTAAAAGACTCCCAATACTAAATTTTACTTGGAAAAAAAAAACACAGTTAATCTAAAGCTAGTGTCTGCACTGCCAGGAACACAATCGCCTCCTTTGGCAAGCAGCAAGTATTTCTCTTTACGTCTTCACCCAACAGCACTATTTAGAGCAAGGAAGTAATTTGATACTGCTTTTAAAACATGTTCTCAAATACATATTTTTAACCAAAAGTCAATTTTTGTAAACTGGGTTGTTTATCTCCTTCTTTTGCAGAAATCAAAGTGCAGACAATTGTCAGTTATTTTTAAATTTCATCAAAGAAAATGCTTTGTACTCTTTACATAAAAAAGACAAACATTCCCCAAAGTCAAGCGAGCTAAACTGATCTCACTCCATCATTTGGAGGCAACAGCAATATATTTGAGATATTCAGTTATTTATGATGTACTTTTCATCTTTAACCAAAAAACTCTTCATTTTAGATATTATTTTTATTTGCAGATAAGAAAAAGCATGATTCCATAGACTAAGTGACTGGCTCATTATCCCATAACTAGGTCTTTTAACTTGAAATTCTCTCTCTCTCTCTCTCTCTCTCTATATATATATATATATATATATATATATACACACACACATATATATACATATATATACATATACATACACACACATGTATGTATGATATACAGCATGCATGTATATATGTACACATTTCATACATGCATTCAATATATATACTTGCATATATCTATCCATTTTTGTGTGTACACAGTAACTATTCACACACATCTATGTATACATAACATATACCCTCTTTATATATAATGTATATATACTTAATATATTTTGGCAAATGTGAACACATAATTTAGGTCTAATGTGAAGATCTTAACTGTAGAAATAAAGAATTCACATATAAAAGTTGTATAGAAACTATTATTTAAAATTATTTATAAAATTTCTTGTATGAGATTCAAGTGAGTAAAAAAATATATACTGCTTATAGAGAAGCAAATGACTGACTAGGTTCATTTTATTTGTATCCACCTTTCCCAAAGAATGTAAGCAATTTTAACAAATTGAATTCATTACTTACTCCAAATTGAATTAAAATGATTTCTTGCCTATCTTATGTGCAAGAGGTCACTAGGGTTTTCTTTCCTCTCAAACACAAGTTATGAATCTATTTTCTTTCTTAGATTGATTGTATGTGTAATTGAAAGGCTTTGAAAAGAATTCAGAAAGCATCTCAAAAGAAAATTAACATTTAGATATTATTTTAAGTAAAACCCTGAAATTCTTTGCTACAGTATATAATGAATTTGTAATTACTAAGCACTGATATGTGAGGTCCTTTCACTTATATTGCCTAATGTAATCCTAAGAGCATCACAGTATGGTAACTGTTATCCTCATTTGAAAATAAAGAAGTCAGTTGCTAAGTTACTCACTGAGCATAAGATTGTACAACCAGTAAATGGCAATTTGGCAATTAATTTCTTATTTTTCTGACTCCAAAGACTATGTGATTTTGTTATACAAAACACAGCTAGTTTTTGTATGCTGATTTTATATTGTGCAACTTTACTGAATTTGCTGCTTAGTTCCAAAAGTTGTTTTGTTTGACTCTTCAGGATTTTTATATACAAGAATTTATCATCTGTAAATAATGACAATTTTGTATCTTCCTTTCTTATTTGGATGCCTTTTATTTCTTTGTCTTGCCTAATTATTCTGTCTAGAATGTCCAAGAATGTGCTGAGTAAGAGTGGTGCATGCTGGTCATTAAAATGTTAACGTCATTTGGGGTGCCTGGGTGGCTCAGTCGGTTAAGCGTCTGACTTTGACTCAGGTCATGATCTCACAGTTTGTGGGTTTGAGCCCCATGTCGGGCTCCGTGCTGACAGCTCAGAGCCTGGAGCCTGTTTCAGATTCTGTGTCTCCCTCTCTCTCTGACCCTCCCCTGTTCACGCTCTGTCTCTGTCTCAGAACTAAATAAACATTAAAATGTTAACCTCATTAATATCCTCTTACTATATCTTGAAGAATTTACTCAGTTTTATGCAAAAAATGAACTTTCAAACAATCGTTTATATTCACCATCACAAGTTACTCAGAACTTACGTCTTTTTTATTCTTTGCTCTATTTTTCCAAGAGATATCAGTAATATTATACATCACTTTTTGGATTATTTTGGATTTTCATGGAGCATTTAGAAATTTTTGTGTGTGGTCACACCATTAAGAAACAGATTTACATCAAGAAAATCATAGATCTTAATACTCTAAATCAATACAAACGTTTCACCACACTTACAGACACAGGAGTTATAATACGTGTCTCCATCAGACCAGAGTAAGATTAAGGAAATGATCTATTGACGTTGTCTGTCTGGTTTGGCTCAAATTGGACAGCAGCAATTTTAATCATTTCTCCATTCACTGAATATTTTTTGAGTGTTGATTGTGTGCCAGAAAAAGTACAAAGCACTGGGAATAGAATAATGATCATACAAGGTCCCTAACTCCATGGAGACAAAAGAAATAAGTGAATAAATGAAATAAGTGAGAGAATTTTATAATGTAATTATGGAAAGAAGTACGCCAGAGTGAGATAAAAAAAATAGTAACAGCTTCGGAGGAATGGATCTACTTTATAAATTGTGGTCAAGCAAGCTATGTGAGAAACATAAAACTCATAGTGGTTATGGGACAAAACTGTTATATGATCCTAGATTCTGGGAGATGCCACAAGTTAGGAATACTGGGGTTCAGAGAAATCTAGAGATTTTCTTTTCTAGTTCAGAGAAATTTAGAAATTTTTCCAAAGTAAAAAATCTAGTAAGTGGTAGAGGTAGAATTTTAGTTAAGTGGGTTTTGTCTCCAACTGCTTCATAATGTTGTAATCTTGAGTAATACCCACTCAAATTCCCGAAGTGTTAACTCAGAGTGTGAAACACAGAAATAGAGAAGCAGCCATATGAAAATTGTAACCTTCACTGTTTGGTTTACAAAAAAAATGGTTATGTATGGACAATTTCAAGTAAAACCAGAGAGACAACATCAATAGATCATTTCCTTAATCTTACTCTGGTCTGATGGAGACACGTATTATAACTCCTGTGTCTGTAAGTGTGGTGAAACGTTTGTATTGATTTAGAGTATTAAGATCTATGATTTTCTTGATGTAAATCTGTTTCTTAATGGTGTGACCACACACAAAAATTTCTAAATGCTCCATGAAAATCCAAAATAATCCAAAAAGTGATGTATAATATTACTGATATCTCTTGGAAAAATAGAGCAAAGAATAAAAAAGACGTAAGTTCTGAGTAACTTGTGATGGTGAATATAAACGATTGTTTGAAAGTTCATTTTTTGCATAAAACTGAGTAAATTCTTCAAGATATAGTAAGAGGATATTAATGAGGTTAACATTTTAATGTTTATTTAGTTCTGAGACAGAGACAGAGCGTGAACAGGGGAGGGTCAGAGAGAGAGGGAGACACAGAATCTGAAACAGGCTCCAGGCTCTGAGCTGTCAGCACGGAGCCCGACATGGGGCTCAAACCCACAAACTGTGAGATCATGACCTGAGTCAAAGTCAGACGCTTAACCGACTGAGCCACCCAGGCACCCCAAATGACGTTAACATTTTAATGACCAGCATGCACCACTCTTACTCAGCACATTCTTGGACATTCTAGACAGAATAATTAGGCAAGACAAAGAAATAAAAGGCATCCAAATAAGAAAGGAAGATACAAAATTGTCATTATTTACAGATGATAAATTCTTGTATATAAAAATCCTGAAGAGTCAAACAAAACAACTTTTGGAACTAAGCAGCAAATTCAGTAAAGTTGCACAATATAAAATCAGCATACAAAAACTAGCTGTGTTTCTATAAGCACTCACAACAAAATATCTAAAAAGTAAATCAATAAAGGAAATTATCCAATTCACAGTAGCATCAAAAACAATAAAATACTTAGGAATAAATTCAACCAAAAAAGTGAAAGATCTTTACAATGAAAATTACAGAATTTGATGAAATAAATTGAAAGAAAAACAAAGGAAAACGTACCCTGTGTCCATAGATAAGAAGAATTAATACTGTTAAAATGTCCATACTACCCAAAGCTGTCTATATTCTATGCAATCTCTGTCAAAATTCCAAGGCATTCTTCAAAGAAACAGAAAGAAAACATCCTAAAAATTTTTATGGAATCACACATACACGCACGCACACACACACACACAAATACCCAAATAGCCAAAGCAATCCTGAGAAATAAAAACAAAGCAAAGGGCATCACACCTGTGACTTCAAACTATATTACTAAGCTCTAGTAATTAAAGTGGTATGGTACTGGCATAAAAACAGTCATACAGACCAATAGAACAGAGACCTCAGAAATAAACCCCTCTATATATAGTCAACCAATATTTGATGAGAGTTGAGAAGGCTCAATGAAGAAAGGATAGTCTCTTCAAGAGATGGTGCTGAGCAAACTGAACACCTACGTGAAGAAATTTTATACCACTCACAAAAAATTTCTCAAAATGAATTAAAGACGTAGACACATAAGACCTGATAACATCTCTTAGAAAAAAAAATAACATAGGGAAGAATCTCCTTGATGTTACTGGTCTTGGCAATGATTTTTTGGATATGACACCAAAAGCACAAGCAATAAAAGCAAAAATTTACAACTATGGAAGTACATCACACTAAAAAGCTTCTACACAGCAAGAGAATAAAATAAAAAGGCAACTAAAACATGAGAAAATTTTTCTAAGTCACATATAAGTTAATATCCAAAATACAGAAAGAATTCATACAACTCAGTAACAAAAAATACTAATAACATACAACTTAAAAAACAATATCAGATTTTGATGCATAGGGGCACTTACACCCTAATGTTCATAGCAGCATGTTCAACAATAGCCAAATTATGGAAAGAGCCTCAATGTCCATCAACTGATGAATGGATAAACAAATTGTGGTTTATATATACAATGAACTACTACTTGGCAATGAGAAAGAATTTAACATGGCCTTTTGTAGCAACGTGGATGGAACTGGAGAGTGTTATGCTAAGTGAAATAAGTCATACAGAGAAAAACAGATACCATATGTTTTCACTCTTATGTGGATCCTGAGAAACTTAACAGAAGACCATGGGGGGGGGGAAGGGAAAAAAAGTCAGAGAGGGAGGGAGCCAAACCGTAATAAACTCTTAAAAACTGAGACTAAACTGAGGGTTGATGGGGGGTGGGAGGGAGGGGAGCGTGGGTGATGGGCATTGAGGAGTGCACCTGTTGAGATGAGCACTGGGTGTTGTATGGAAACCAATTTGACAATAAATTGCATATTTAAAAAAATAAAAAAATAAAATCAATCTGATTTAAAAAATAGGCAGAAGAACTGAATAGACTTTTGTTCCAAAGAGGACATCCATGTGGCCAACAGGTACGTGGTTAGATGCACAGCATCACTAATCAAGAAAGTGCAAATCAAAACCACTCTAAGATATCACCTCACAGCTGTTAGAATGGCTAACATCAAGAAGACAATAGATAACAAGGGTTGATAACAATGTGGAAAAAATGAACCCTTCTGGCCTGTTGGTGGAAATGTAAATTGATTCAATCACTATGGGAAACAATATGAAGATCCCTCAAAAAACTAAAAATAGAATTGCTCTATGATCCAGTCCTCCATTTCTGAGTATATATTCAAAGAGAATGAAAATAAGAAATTGAAAAGATATCTGAAGTGTTACGTGCATTGTAGCATTATTCATAATAGCCATAATATGGAAAAAATCCAAAGTGTCCATCAGTGGGTAAGTGAACGAAGAAGATGCAATATACATACAATGGAACACTGTTTAGCCATAAGAATGAAGGGAATCTTGCCATTTGCAACAATATGAATGGAACTTGAGGGCATTATAAGTGAGATAAGTCAGACAAAGAAAGACAAATACTTTATGATAACATTTATCTGTGGAATCTAAAAAAGCCTAACTCATAAAAACAGAAGTAAAATAGTGCTTATGAGGGAGATGGGGGTTGGGGGTTTGGAGAGAATTTAAATGTACAAACTTGAAACTAGTAGATAAATGGGTCCTAGAGATTTAATACACAGCGGAGGTACCATCAAGTTGTTAAGAGACTAGATCTTAATTATTTTCACCAGAAAAAAAGAAATGATACCTATGAGAATTATGTGATGTGATATAGGTGTTAGCTAATGCTGTGATGGCACTCATATTGCAATAGTATCAAAACAACATGTTTTTTACCTTAAATCTAGAGAATGTTATATGTCAACTAGTTCTCAATTAAAACAGATATTATCATCAACATCTCTCAAATCATGAACTGCAGCTTTAAGATACTATAGCTGTTCCTCAGAAAGTCAATTCAGTCAGTAGATGTGTGGAATCATTTTTAGAATTACCTGAATAACACTAAGTTAGAAGTTTTAAAGTACTGGCTTGAGGCAGAACCAGAAGGAACTTTATTTCCTCAAAACCTGAAAGAAATAAGATGATCACTCAGAAAAGCTTTAAACCATTACTGCCCTAGTATATAGTAAGTTCTCCCAGGAAAAGGCAAATAATTATTGACTATCTGTATACAGTAGGATACCAAATCATGTCAAATACATCCATTTAAAAAAAAATGGACTAAGTTGAAGTATTGTGTTTGAATTAGTCATTCAGCAAAGTGAGGGATATGCAGTTTATTAATTGCATTTAGAAATCTTGAACGAACCTATAACTTTGATAAGTTAGTTACAGATAACAGAAACATTACAATAAATAATCCAAGGGATGACTAGTAACATTTCCATAAAAATAATCATAGTAGGTCTGTGTATTCCTCAAGTTTCAGCTTTAATTTGCGACTGAGAAAGACTAGGTAATGGTTTAGAAATGTCATTATGAATTCTAACTGGTTTGGCTTTTATGCTACTCATATCAGTAGATTCATTTGCTCATCAATATTTTGGAACTTGAGCTAATTCTCAGTTACTTATCAATTGTTTCTTAAATGATATTTACTAGGGAAAAACAAATATCAAAATATCAGCTATAAAATGATCCAAGGTGAAACATCTTCCTGGGAATTCTGTATATAATTTTTCAACTAAATCTTTTATTTGACAGTTTTAGTTGCAGAGTAAAATCTCTATAAAATTTGATAATAAATTTTAAGGTAGTTTCATACAAGAGAAAGAAGTGTTTTGGTGCTCGTTGTCACAGAGGGACAGTTAGAGGTTGAGACATGGACAAGAATTTGGAATTATTAGAATTTCAAACGACCCAAGGACAAGTAGCCCAAAAGATTGGCTCTTCCACAATAGTGGAATTTATGGTACAAATAGTGGCACTTTATCTATAAGAAAAAGACATTTGTGTTATTATGTCTTAGTAATTCAACAAATAATTATTGAGTGCTTCAGTCTTCAGAACAGTATCATTAGACAGGCTTGGTAAATTGATACTTTTGTGTGTGTGCTAATACTGAATATTTATTTTCCCAGTGACCTTTTTTGTTTATAGAATCTGAAGTACTTAGGGCTCATCACTGGGTGTTACATGTCAGTGATGAATCACTATTTTCCACCTCCTGAAACCAGTATTACACTATGTTAACTATCTAGAATTTAAATAAAAACTTACACATGCACACACACATACACACAGTCTGAAGTACCCTTATAAATAGGCCCTCAGGTCTGACAGTGTGGAGGACCTTTACATTCCATTTCTATTGGGGACCAATTGTTTATCTGAGCGGTTACAGGTTTATCTTACATACTAGCTTTTCATTTTTGCCAGGTCTTTTCAAAAATATTCTACTACATTATAGAGATATATACCAGAGCTATAGTTTCCCATTGCAATTTAGTCTTTCTGACCACATTATCATTTTAGGTTTTAGATTATTTACAAAAAATAGAGGATAGGGATCACTTTATGAGCACAGTACATTTATCAGTACATTAGTTTTGTTTTTGGTAGTAATATCATATACATGGAGTCATATGATATATAGAATTTTATGTCTGGCTTGTTTCACTGAGTATAGGTTTGAGACCCATTCACATTGTTACATGTGTCAATAGTTTATTGGGTTTTATTTCTGAGTAGTGTTACCTTGTATGGGTATTCCACTTTTGTTCATCCACTCACTTGTTGATGGGTCCTTTAGTTGTTTCCAAATTTGGGCTAACACAAATAAAACTATTAGAAGTACTTGTGTAAAGTCTTTGTATGAACATCTCCTTTCATTTATTTGGGTAAAGATGGAAGGTTAAAATAGCTGTTTCATATGGTAGGTGCAAGTTTAGCTTTTAATGACTGCCAAAATTGTTATCTAAAGTAGCTGTAATACTTTATATTCTAACTGGCATGATAGGAGTCTTCAGTTTCTCTACATTCTTGCAAAACTTGACCTTGTCAGATTTTTGATTATAGACATTCTAGTGGGTATGGAGTGGTCTTAAATCCTGGTTTTAATCAGCAAGTTAATTGGTCATGTTCTCATGTGTTTATTAGCCATTCATATATATACTATGGTGAAATGTCTATTCAAAACTTTTCTCCATTTTAAAATGTGTTGTAGGTTTCCTTATTTAGATTTAATTGTTTCATACACGGATACAGGTTGTTCACAAGACATGTGATTTACTAATTTCTTCCAAGTTGTTTATCTTTTCATTTACTTCATAGGGGTTTTAAAAGAACAGAAACTCTTAAATTTGATAAAGCACAATATTCACATTAAAGAAAATGGATTGTGCTTGTGGTAGCTTAAGAACTTTTAACCTGACCCAAGATCATGAAAATTTTCTCCAAGAGGTTTATCTATGGTATGAAGTAAAGGTCTAAGCTAAGCAAAAGAAAAGCAGACAATTAAGCTTGATTAAAAGTAAAAAAAACTTTTGCTCACAAAAGTATACTATTATTAAAAGAATATATAAGCCACAACAGGGAAATAATATTTATGAAACAGCTCTCTGAAAAAGACTACTATCCAGGATATAAGGAATTACTACAATTCAATATTAAAAAGACAAATAATAAAAAAAAAATGGGCAGGAGATTCGAACAGACATTTCACTTAAGAATATGTATAAATGTTGAACACATTCATGAAAAACTGTTCAACTTCATTAGTTATCAGATAAATGTAGATTAAAGTTGTAATGAAATACATACCCAACGAAATAGCTAAAATAAAAAAAGACTGATACTGCCAGAGCACCTGGGTGGTTCAGTCAGTTGAGCATCTGACTTCAGCTCAGGTCGTGATCTTGCAGTCCTTGAGTTTGAGCCCTGTGTTGGGCTCTGTGCTGACAGCTCACAGCCTGGAGCCTGCTTTCAATTCTGCCTCTCTCTTTTTCTGCACCTCCCCCACTTGTGCTCTGTCTCTCTGTGTCTCAAAAATAAATAAACGTTTAAAAAAAAAGACTGATAACACCAAATATTGGTGAGCATAGGAATACAAAATGATGTAATACTTTGCAAAATGTTCTGGGAATTCATGTGAAAATATACATACACCAACCCTCTTACCCAGAAATACCACACCCGAGTTTTACCCATGAAAATTACAATCAGTATCCTCAAAAATACTGTATAATATTCATAGCAGCTGTATTTTAATATTCAAAACAGAAAACAGACCAGAAGTCCGTCCACAGGAGAATTTCATCAATATACTTGTTATACTAATACGATAGCATACTACTCAGCAATAAAGTGGTACAAATCACCGATACACAAAGCATTGTGGGTGAATTTCAAACACCTTATACTACATGCAAGAAGCTTTACCCTAAAGAATAGGATTCTATTTATATGAAAGTTTGCAACACGTCAAATAACCTATGCTAAGGAGGAAGGAAACTTCATCCTTGAGGGGTGAAGTTAATGGTTTATAAATTGATAGAGGTTTCAACTGCATAGATATATGTATGTATTAATCATACATTAATATCATTAATCACTCAGTGAATGTATGATTATCCATGTATGTCACTGTATTATGCATAAAAATTATACAGAAAAAGCAACAAAATCTTTAAGTAAATTTTGAATTGTGTTGATAAAATCCATGGTGAGTACTGCAGTATTTAGGAGGGTTTTTTTTTCTTCTGAGTACTATCTGTAATTATTTTATTGATATTGTCTTTCTCAAGAGAGTGCTCTCAACCTGGGGTTCCCAGGTGTGTGCTTGTAACTCTAAGCACATATGACACCGTGCTAGCATTAATTCAACAAATCTGTCTCTATAATAAATTTCAGTCAACACTGATTAATTTTAAACTTTCCATTTTCAGAAAAGAGAAATATGTTATTAGAAGAGAATGAAAATACCCAAAGAGCATTTAAGATAAAAATGTGTGAATGGATAAAGATGTGGTTTATATATACAATAGAACACGACTTGGCAACGAGAAAGAAAGAAATATTGTCATTTGTAGAAACGCGGATGGAATTGGAGGGTATTATGCTAAGTGTAATAAGTTCAGTCAGAGAAAGATACTATAGGTTTTCACTCATATGTGGAACTTGAGAAACTCAAGAGAAGACCATGGGGGAAAGGAAGGGGAAAAAGTAGTTACAAACAGAGAGGGAGGGAGGCAAAAATAGTTACAAACAGAGAGAGAGGGAGACTCTTAAAAACAGAGAACACACTGAGAGTTGATGGGGGCGGGGGAGAGGGGAAAATGGGTGATGGGCATTGAGGGCACTTGTTGCGATGAGCATTGGACATTGTATGCAAACGATGAATCACAAGAATCCAGCCCCAAAACCAAGAGCACACTGCATACAATGTACGTTAGCCAACTTGACAGTAAATTATATTTAAAAAAAATACATAAAATATGTGACTACAAAGACAGTGTTTATGTTGGACTGCTTCAAGCTCTGCCTTTGCCCATTCTGAGGGCACATGTTCAATCCTCTAGGCTTTGGGGGGCAATATGATAGAAAAGTTAAAGAAAACCTGCCACGGAAACAAAACATCAAGAATGGAATTAGGTGGGAGTCACGTGGACATCTTCCAGTACAGATTTCATCTTAGCATCTACAACTTGGGAGGAAAACACACTTCTCCTCGGGCTCTGACTGGGTTTCTGCAGGTGGCACTTTGATGTTAGACTTATTTGTTGTAGTTAAAACCATCCAGAAAGGTGCTTAACATCTGGCTGCAAATAACACATGGTTCTGTTGTTATTGATGGTCAATTGTCATGGTTGCTCCGTGAAAGCATACATATAACTCAGCAAGTGAATCTGAAGTGATTTTAGCATATAAAGTTATAATAAGTTCTTTTGAGAAATAGACCTATGGCAGAAATATTTAAATAGGTCATAGAGGATTTACTTTCTGAGATTAGAAAGTATAATTCCTGACCGTGGTAAACACAGTAGAAAACTAAACTTAGTGACCGTTTTCCAGAATCAAGCTCGTTCACCTGTTCCACCTTTTTGTGAAGTATGTCCATTTAAGGACAGGATTGGACTAGCAAGGTGAGAAAAGGATGGTTGAACACATTTTTGGCCAAGCTGAGTTTGCATTTATACCCAGATAATAAAAGTAGTTAAAATACAGTTCTATTTTTGGTATATACACAGGTAGTAGTAGTAAAGAATATATCAGCACATTACTTCTCAGAGGAAAAATTACTGGTGGTAAAAACAGATCTTTATTCCTTTCTGAGGTTTTAAAAATAGGCAATATAGGTGCACCTGAGTGGCTCAGTGAGTTAAACCTCACACTTGTGATTTGGGCTCAGGTCATGATCTCACAGCCCCATGTGAGACTCTGTGCTGGGCGTGAAGCCTGCTTGGGATATTCTCTCTCATTCTCTCATTCTCTCATTCTCTTTCTCTCTCTCTCTCTCTCTCTCACACACACACACACACACACACACACACACACACACACCTCTGCTTGTTGTCACTCTCTCTCTAAAAAGCAAAAATAGAAAATGGAAATATAAATGCAACTAAAAAAGAATCAAAGAATGAGCAACCCATAAACCTAAAAGAAAATAAATATAATAGAGTATCATGGCAAACACATAAAACTAGGAGGAGAAGTAAAAGCAGACTCAAAATCCTAAGAACTACAGAGATAAACAAGATAAAAAAGGACTGAGAAAGAACCACTGAATTCAGTGAACTCTTTGCCTATTGAGCAAGAGGAGGTTTGTATAAACAATTCTAAATCCTGAATTATCAATTGTGTTACTTCAGAACTTTACTTTGCTGGTCTTGGAATTGTGCATTAAGCTATCATTCCAAAAATATTCGATTATGACAATGCTATATTAGATTATGACAGTGCTATTCTTGTCCAAGTACTCACTCTGGATTTTGCACCTAGAAATAAAGACAGAAAAGAGCTACATGCTCTTGTTTGTGTATAGTATGTCGTCTCTCCATAATTGAATTCAAGCATGCGTCTTTGAGAAATGTTAATTTGGACAATGACATCCCTTAGATTGTTTATAAACCAGCTATCCCATCCTAGACATCCATTCCATTAATTTAATAAATTTGAGCCCAAAGCAGGGGGAAACCAAAACAAAAACAATTCATATTGACAGATATCCACCTAGTAGTACTCTATCTGAAACAACTCTATGTAACAATGTTTAAAAATGACCACTCTGACATGTATCCTTTTTGTATTATAATAAAATGGAAGACTACTTATAGAATTCAAGAATCTCTTATTAAGTGAACAACACTTATTTCAGTTGCCAAAGCAGATTTCCTCTAGTGTTCCATATAAATGCCCTTGCCAAAAGTTCCTGTCTCTACTAGATACACTCTACAATAGAACATTCTGTGTTTGACAAATATTTCCATGCATAGCAAATTCTACCAATATTAACAACTATAACACTGGGGTGCCTGGGTGGCTTAGTCAGTTAAGCAACCAATTTCAGCTCAGGTCATAATCTCATGGTTCCTGTGTTCAAGCCCTGTAATCGGGCTCTGTGCTGACAGTGCAGAGATTCACTCTCTCTCCCTTTCTGGCCCTCCCCCAACTTGCACTTTCTCCCTCTCTCTCAAAATAAATATATAAATAAAAGCAACTATAAAACAAATAGCAGAATCAAAACATTGCTGGCATTCTATGAATGCAAATCATGTGTGCCTATGTTCAGTCACAGCAATCAACAGAATATGGTAAGGCCTAGAAAATTATCTATTAAAATCATTCTCAGCTTCTTTGTAAAGAACAACATTTTCTCATTTTATTAAAGCCTTGTGATGGAAGGAGGCCCATACAATGACATTCCTGGGTGTTGTGAAAGCTGAGGGCCACCTGCTTTCTTACTGTATACATTCATCATTTAAACATAAACTCAGTTGAGGGGCGCCTGGGTGGCTCAGTCGGTTAAGCGTCCAACTTCAGCTCAGGTCATGAACTCACAGTCCATGAGTTCGAGCCCCATGTCGGGCTCTGTGCTGACAGCTCAGAGCCTGGAGCCTGCTTTCGATTCTGTGTCTCCCTCTCTCCCTCTGACCCTCCCCTGTTCATGCTCTCTCTCTGTCTCAAAAATAAATAAACATTAAAAAAAAATTTTAAACATAAACTCAGTTGATTAATAATCTTGTCATCTAGTTCTCTTCAGTTTTTCTTTTCTTCTTTCTTTCCTTCCTATCCTTCCCTTTCCTTTTTTTTTTTCCAATAAAGTTACTAAGCATCTAATAAATTCTTAGAGTGTTATCTCCATTGAGATGAGCCCATAAGGAAAGCAAGAATAGTATTTTCTAAAAGACCAAATAAGCAGCACTTGGTCAGAATTAATGCTGAGTGATTATGCAGAATTTTAAAATTCATGAATACAACTTCCCTCATTTTTTCTACTTACAGAAAGATGTAGTTGAGCATTATGTGTATTTGGTGGCAATGGACCAGGAGTGGATGATTTTTAGTTCCCTGCATATCCCTTTATATAATCCACTTTAAGTTCAAATTCAATACCCTTAAAAATAAAATTCATTTATTGATATAAAATGTTTTATATCAAACCAGACTTGTCACTTTGAATCAATATTTTCTTTCCATACTTTCACTACTTCCTAGTATTAAAATACTGTATACATTTCTATGTTCTTCTTATCTCTATTTTTCTGCCTCCATCTTAAGGCATGACTTTCATCATTGCAAGCTAAGATGACCAAAATATCTTATAAATGGGCCTGGCCAGAATCTCCCCCATTTTTACCTTCAAGTTAGTTTATGTATCTTCTATGGCCTATATTCTAGAGAAAAAAAACCCACATCATTCCACTGTAACATGTTTTTATGATCCAACTTCTTAAAGAAAACAATTCAAACGCCATGATATTTACAACATCCACTAATAATAAAAGCTCTCAAAAAAGTGGGTTTAGAAGGAACATACCTCAACGTAATGAAGCCCATATATGAAAAACCCACAACTAACATCATAATCAATGGTGAAAACCTAAGTTTTTCATCTAATACCAGCAAAAGGACAAGGATGTCCATTCTCACCATTTTTATTCAGCATGGAAGTCCTAGCCACAGAAATCAGGCAAGAAAAAGAAATAAAAGGCATCCAAGTTGGTAAAGAAGAAGTAAAACTGTCACTATTTGCAAACGATATGATAATATATATATAGAAAACTCTAAAGCTTACACCGGGGGAAAAAAAGTTATTAGAACTGATAAACGGATTCAGTGAAATTGTAGGATACAAAATATACAGAAATCTGTTACATTAACTATACACTAATAACAAAGTAGCGGAAAGAAATTAAGAAATCGTCCCATTTACAATTGTATAAAACAGATTAAAATACCTAAGAATAAACTTAACCAAGGAGGTAAAAGACCTTTACTTCAAAAAGTATAAACCATTCATTAAAGAAATTAAAGATAACACAAATGGAAAGATATACCATGCTCATGAGTCAGAAGAATTAATGCCATTAAAATGTCCATACTATCCAAAGCAGTTTACAGTTTCAGTGCAACTCTATCAAGATACCAGGAGCATTCTTCACAGAACTAGAACAAATAATCCTAAAATTTATACGGAACCACAAAATTCTTTGAATAGCCAAAACAATCTTAAAAAAAGAAGAACAAAGCCAGTGGTATCATAATCACAGATTTCACGATATACTGCAAAGATGTTACAATCAACACAATATGGGATGGGCCAAAAAATGGACACACAGACTGATGGAACAGGATAAAGACCTCATAAGTAAACCTATAGCTATATGGTCAACTAATCTATGACAAAAGAAAAAATATACAGCAAGGTTTTCAATACATGATACTAGGAAAAATTAGACAACTATATGCAAAAGAATGAAATGGAATCACTTTTTTAAACCGTTCACAGAAAGGAACACAAAATGGATAAAGGCCTAAATGTGAAACCTGAAACCATAAAACTCCTGAAAGAAAACAAAATCAATAATCTCTTGGATATCACTGTTATCCACACATTTATGGATATGTCTCCTTAAGCAAGAGAAACAAAAGCAAAAATAAACAACTGATACTATACTGAAACAAAAAGCTTTTGCATAGTGAAGTAAACCATCAATAAAACAAAAAGACAACCTACTGAATGGGAGAAGTTGTTTGCAAATGATATGACCAGTAAGGGGTTAATATTTTAAAAATATAAGGAACTTCTACAACTCAAAGTAAAAAAAAAAATACAACTAAAAAATGGGCAGAGCCCCTTCTTTTCCAATGAAGACATACAGATGGCCAAAAAAAAAAATGAAAATTTTTTCGACATCACAAACCTTCAAAACCACAATGAAGTATATCACCCCACAGATATTAGAATGGTTACCATCAAGAAGACAAGACATAACAAGTGTTGACAAGGATGTAGAGAAAAAAGGACCCCTCATGCACTGTTGATGGGAACGTAAGTTAGTACAACTACTATGGAAAACAGTATGAAAGTTCCTCAAAAAATTAGAAATACCTTATGATACAGAAATTCCACCAGTGAGTATTTACCCAAAGGAAAAAAAAACCCACTAATGTGAAAAGATAAACACAGCCCTATGTTTATTGCAGCATTATTTACAGTAGCCAAATATGGAAGCAAATTGCATCTACTGATAGGTGAATGGATAAAGACGACGTGCCATACACACCTATATAATGGATGTTACTCAGCCTAAAAAATAGAATGAGATCTTGTCATTTGCAACAACAAATTTGGACCTAGAAGACATTATAAGTGAATTAAGTCAGGTGCAGAAAGACAAATACCATGCTTTCAATTATACATGGAATTTAACAAAAACAAAACAAATGAACAAGGAAACTAACAAATAGACCAATAACAAGAATTGGTGCTTGCCGGAGGGGAGGTGGATGGGAGGATGGGTGAAATAGATGAAGGAAATTAAGAGGCACAAACTTCCAGCTATAAAATTAGTAGGTCATGTAGATAAAGAGTACCACACAGGGAATACTGTTAATAACATTGTGACAACATTTTATGGTGACAGATGGTGACTACATTTATCATGGTGAGTACGGAGTAATGTAGACAACTGTTGTACACCTGAAACTACTAGAACATTATACTTCAATTAAAAACATTTGACACTAAAGAAAGACACAATTTTGTATTTCATACTCTGCTATCTGGCTCTCAATGATTTATTACTACAAAGAACAATTCTACTTGAGATAAATAAAAAAAAATTAGCATACTTCTTTCTAGAGTAACTTTGTCCCCTGGAAATTTTCATGCCAATAAGAATGATGCCTAGTTCTGAATATTGAAGCTATAGATGAATTAGAAATGATATCCACATTGAATAGGAGTTTGAAATTGACACTCTTTGAGACCCTTTCCTCACCTTAGTTTTGATGCTATTTCCACACATTTAACTGCCTTGATGCATATATGAGCTTCCTTATCTTTCTCAAACTCAAAAATTCATCATTGTCTGAACATGTCCTGTACCTTGGTGCTTCCAAGCATTGCCAATATTTGACACTCCTAAAAAAAAAAAAAGAAAGAAAGAAAGAAAGAAAGAAAGAAAGAAAGAAAGAAAGCCTTTGCTTTTTCTCTTCACACATCTAAGTCCTTGCTATCTTTGAAAGGGTGTGAAGATGAGCCAACTGCCAACTGTTACTTTTCATCCAGTGTATTATCAAAGTTGATGTGTCCTTCTGCTGTCTAGATGGCTGCCCTCTCTGCACATCTCATCTAATTCTGCTGTGGAAGACATAGGCCTATGACACGTGAAGGGCATGGCTGTCCTCAATCTCTGCTCCCGCCATGAGTCCTTCATTACAACGCTTACATAACAGCATTTTTGCAGAAAAAATTCCAATCTTGGGTCTTTATTAGCAAGGTCATGGGTTGAATAACGGATAGGTTAAGAAAGAGAAGCATGAGAGAGGACATAGGACATATGCTTCCTCCTCTGTACTGCCTTTCACCAATGGGATGCTGACCATGGTTACTCATTAAGCAATATTGCCCTTAACTTCATATTCTGACATTTTATTCCTCCAGTGTAAATACCTCATTCATATTCTTCTTAAAGATGGTAGATTGAACACATTCATTAGATTCCACTTTTCTATGAACTATAAGCTAACCTAAATTATAGTATAACTGTCTTTGGAGGATGGCAGAAAGGGAAGCAGGTTTCTACAATGAGCATGCACATGTCTGTGTTTATGTATGAAAGGGTAAAATTTATGAAAGAAATAAAAATCTCCACTACCATATATAATTACTAAAACTGAAAAGTAAAGAAGTAGCAATTCAGGCATTTTGGTTAGAGAAACAGAGGCAGATGACAAAGTAATTAAAAGATTAAGAAGAACTGTGACAACTTGGCAATAGCAAATGTATGTGGGGCACAGAAATATGACTTTTAAACTATACTTTGCATGGGTTTTATAAAAATAAATACTATTTATTAATTATAAAATATCTCATTTTAGAACATAACAATGATCAAAAAATATGCACACACACACACAAAACAGATGAGATTTGCGTTGGGAAATACTGGACAGCTGGCTGTCTTCTAAAAGGCTGATAGAATGTTAAACTGTGGTCAGTGAATCATGGTACGTGATCTGATCCTAAGCACTGTAAACTCTGACTCCTCAACGTGTCAAGAGTAGATGCCATTCTCAAAGGCATATTCAGGTGAAACAAATTCATGAACTTGATGGGGAAAATGAAAATGGTGCTTTTTAAATATTCCATGAGAGGTATAGCCTGTGAAGTCACCAAATATTTGAATCCATATAAACAGCTGTTCTTTTCTTATAGTCATATCTACCTGTAAAATTATCTACAATCAGAATGCCACTCAAATGATGTACAATAACAAATATAGACAGGGTAAGGAATGGACATTAATGCTTTCCATTCATTTGGACCAGAGATGTCTAGAATAACACTAATACTATCCACAAATCTATATACAGGAGTCCCACATGTAATTTCAAATCTTTTAGAGGCCATATTAAAAAAGAAACAGGGTAATGGGGCAGGGGAAGAAAAAAAAAAGAAAAAAAAGAAAAAAAAGAAAAAAAAAAGAGGTTAGAGTGGGAGAGAGCCAAAGCATAAGAGACTGTTAAAAACTGAGAACAAACTGAGGGTTGATGGGGGGTGGGAGGGAGGGGAGGGTGGGTGATGGGTATTGAGGAGGGCACCTTTTGGGATGAGCACTGGGTGTTGTATGGAAACCAATTTGACAATAAATTTCATACATAAAAACAAACAAACAAACAAACAAAAAAAAAAACAGGGCACCTGGGTGGCTCAGTCAGTTGAGTGTCTGACTCCGGCTCAGGTCATGACCTCACGGGTTATGAGTTCAAGCCCTGCATCGGGCTCTCTGCTGTCAGCACAGAGCCAACTTCAGATACTGTCTCCCCCACTCTCTGGCCCTCCCCTGCTCATTCTCTCTCTCCCTCCCTCTCTCTCTCAAAAATAAATAAACCTTAAAAAGAGAAAAATAGTTGAAATGAATTTTGATACTATATCTAGTTTAACATATCTAAAAATTATAATTTCAATATGCAATCTATTTAAAAAGTTACTAATAAGACATTTATGTAGTTTTTGCACTACGACTTTGAAACACATTGTGTATTTTACACTCACTGCACATTTCAACTTGGACTAGGCATAGATCAAGTGGTCAATAGCAACATATGTCTAGGAACCACCACATGGGACAGACCTACTACAAAACTCTTCTTTTAAGGAGACCATAAAAATTGAACAGCAGAAAACTGCTTTTCAGTCTTGTACTCAGAACCTCAGGAGTTTGTTATAAAATATGGATATTTAATGTGTATCAGGCTAATGTAACAAGGCATGCATTATATCTACAGTAAGTACATATCTTTCCTGGGGACAGCAGAGGGTAAGTGCATGGACCAGGGAAGTTTCTCTTTTCTAGTGTCTGGTTGGATTCAGTCCATGGTTACCTCAGTGATTTTCCTTTTTGTTTTCTAAGGAAGCCAACTCCTCTGGTAGGTGACACATTCTTTCTTTAAATATGCTAATCCTTTGAATCAAATTAGAGTTCATTCCTTCTTACCTAATGTTTGCCTCTTTTTAGAGACCTTGTATATCCTTCCTATATTCCACTATGCTTCAGGCATAGAAAAACAACTTCCTTTCCTCTTACTTTCGTATTTTTTGAAAGCATTTTATTGCAGCCTCAAATGTAGGTAAATGGTTTCATATTCTCTGCATTTGATGCATCTTCATACAACTTCCTACAGATATGAATATCTAATTTAGCAATTTAGCAAGCTGAAGATTATATATCTTCACAATTCTTGTATTTGAAAACATCAATTATAGTTGAAGTCCTGCCATAGCAATTATTTTTCTACTTATTAATAAAATATATATTATTTGGATGTTTAAAATATAATTTATTTATAAACTATATAAAATAATAATTGCTCTGTACAACTGGTCTGGAATTCAATGAGATAATATGCAAGATATATGTTACGAAAATTATTTTATAAATGGATTTCGTATCTCTATACATTTCTCTTATGTTTATAAAAGACATACAAAATTATAATGTAAAGAACAGTGCCAATGGCATGTGTCAGCAGAATGTTTATAGGTCAGGAATATATATACCATAAATCAAAGTCATAAGTGGACAAGAAGCCCCTTTAAAAGATAGCAAACATTTATAGTAATAATAAATATGTAAAATTGTAAACACAAATAACATTTTTCCATTAGACTGCATTTCTCAATTTCTTGTCAGTTATTTTCATAAATTTTTCAGCAGGACCTATTTTCAACATTCTATTTGATAAATAATATAGAGATGTTATAGTGGTAAGATTATTTTTTAGGGGACCTGCCTTTAGGAGCTCTCGTCGTGTAAATTAGGAAAGGTGTTTTTTCATCATCTGTAAAGTGATAGGTGAGGCAAGATGATCCTTCAACTCTTCCTAAGCTCTAACTTACTTACTTACTTATTACTTATGACTGGGCTGCAGAGGTTCTTGACCCTCACCGCGGCTTCCTCTTTGAAACTTGAAGATTTTATACAGCCACTGAGAGGATGCTGCAGTTACTGGGAACAATGCAAACTCATAGGCATCACCATGAATCTAGGGCTTTCAAGTCCCCAGGAAATCATAAGTCCCAGTGGGTTTGAGTTCTGCTTGTGGTATCAGACCCTGGACAAATTGCTTAAAATCTTTGTACTTTCAATGTCCTGGTATATAAAGCGGAGATGAGAGTTCCTGTCCTGCCCTTCTCACATGGTTGTTGAGATGTGTGTGTGTGTGCATGTATGTATTAAATCTAAGTAATAATCCAATGCACAGTATGTTTTCTCCAAATATAAGATCATCGCTTCACTTTTACTATCAGGTGATACTGAGAACTTTACTTACATTGCCTCCTTTTATCTCTATGAGGTAGAATCCCTATTCTCATTTTGCAGAAGAAGAAATTGAAATCTCAACTGTCAAATAATTGACTAAAATTACAATGACAGTCCATAGCAGAAAAGAAAAGGGATTTTAAAATGGGATGCTAGTCTAATTTCAAAGCATTATTTTTTTTAAATGACATTTTCTTACTTCTTTAAGTATACTTACACTCATTTCAAAAAGCAATTACTCAGACCAGCAATGAGCTGGTTTTGTATAACATAATTTGGCAAGTGTCACAGCAATTTAGGGCTTGGACTGATACTAGGGAATGTGAAAAATACAGATATACTCTCTATTACTTAGGATTCTGTGACCCCATTTATCCTGGGTGTCCTCCATGTTTGCCTGGTCATCTATGACTCTCTGAGCTTCCATGATCTCATTTGCTAAATTTCATAATGGGATTAGAATCCCTCCAAGGTTCTTTGCCAATGTAAACATCTATGTTTCTTTTCCTTGGGTTGGTTTAGGTCTCTGTATCACTGCCTTCTAGCATTAAGTATTCTCTGAGTTTGGGCTATGGAGTTATTCTGTTTCTTGTCTCCTATCTCTTTGTCTTTTCTTTCTCCCTCCAAGTTCATTCCAGTCCAGTATCTTCACCTCTCACCTCTACAGTGGCAGTAATCAAATCTTCATGTTCCAACATCCAAAAGGACATCCTAAGGCCTCTGTCCTTTAAAATTTCTAATTGTGAAAAACTAAATAGTCAAATTCCTCATTTCATTCTAGAAGCATTTCTGCAGTTAATGCCTCCACACCTCCATTACGTTACACTCAGTTTTCATTGTGCCTTCACTCCCTTCTAATGCACTTGAAATTGCTCTTTCGTGGTCAACAATGGCTTGTCAAAGGCTAACTCCATTCAGCTTCCTCCCTTCTCAGTTTACTTAAACCTTCTGTGGAAATTAGCACTGTTAGTCTCCCTTCTCTTTTTAGAATTCTCTTCTCTCAACTATTGCAAATTCCTAAATCTCCTCCTATTTTCTCACTATTTTCAATAATTCTCGTTGACCTTTCAGTTCCTACTCGCTCTTTTAAAGAAAGAAAGAAAAGAAGGCAGGGAGATACCTGTGGTCATGTAGTATCCTTTGTGGAAATAAAGCAAGACCACCTAAATGAGAACATGCATAAGCTGTTTATTCAGAGCTTGGTATGGAAAAAAACAAAAACAGCCACCAACACTTGTATCTGACAGAAACTCAAAGCCTGGTAGGGAAGTGAGAAAGCTTTACGGCGGGGGGGGGCGGGTAGTGGGGAAGCCACATTTCAGGTATACCTGATTGCCTCACTGGAGGATGCTGGAGTGGCTAGGCTGGAGGTAAGCTAACACTAGAAACCTGACATCCTATGTGATTGGCATAGGGAGCATCATTGGCCTTCTCTTGTTGATCCACAGTTGGAAGCGAGGATGAGGGAATAAAAGTTTGGGAAGCTGACAGTCACTGACCAAGTCTTAAGTAGTTTGGGCCAATTGCTGCAGAGGTGGTAGTTTGGCTTCCCAGAATGGTGGCTTTAGGATTGTGGTCAGAGTTCTATTTCGATTCAGGATCTGACCACTCGTCATCTGTCTCTCACCCTAAACTCCTAAAAAAGGCTACTTTTAGAAACTAGCTCCTGCTTCTGGCCCTGTTTTTCTACCATATTCATGTGTCCACCAGAGAGGGGCTGAATAGATATTCTTCCTTCTTAAACACCTTCAAATAAGGACATATTAATGGAACAACATGTGTATTGTAGTCTCTACAGTTACTGGGGGGTCACATGAGGAGAGGGCTTCTCAAATTTATGGCGAGGTCATTTTACTTCCATGGCGGTTTTGAAGGTAGATGTGTGATTTAAAATAATAATTTTCCAAATATTTATTTTGTCTCTTGATCCAACGACATCAGAAGTCTCCTTAGAAAAATTAGACTTTTCCTCTTCTATTTTCACTTTTGCTCCAGAATCATTTCATTTTTTTTTCTTCTACCCTTTAACATCTGCTTTACAGAGAGTGATGCATTTTCATTTTGAAATCTATACCGTGTGTTACCTGGACCAGGTATACCACAGTATTCGAATCAGAAGCAGATAAATCATGTGTGATTGATAACGGAGTTATAGGCTAGCAATGGGAAATGAATTACGATAAAGAGTAATCGGTCCTGTCGAGCTAGAAGGCAGGTATTGTGGGGCTTAATGTTGTATAAATATAAAGCCCTAAGATTTTAGAATTTTATGCAGTGTGTCCATAAATCATGACAGGAAACATTTCTGTATTTTACAGATCATGCGCACACATTTTTTCGTCATTTGACAGACACATTTCAAGATTCATTAGGCTAGCTTCTGCTGTGCCTCTGGGAGCAAAATGTGTCCTGCTTACGTACATCCAAGAAGAGGGCAGAAATCTTTCAACGAGACACATATCAGAGCTCTGAAGAACTTGGTTATCCTTCAAAACTGAGGACAGAACAAGGTGTAAAAATTTTCATTCAATGCTACCAACCCTTTTGTTGGTAAAACACAAAACTATTACTCATGAAGATAAAATTTACATGCAGTAAAATGTTTAGATATAAAGCGTAGAGTTTACTGAGTTTGGGCTTATAATATTATCATTAAATTAACATATAGAACATTTCTACACATGGAAAATTGCTTCAAGTAACTCACCAATCTACCCTCGACTCATCGTCAGAAGTTTACCACTGTTTTTATTTCAGTGACCATACATTAGTTTTGTCTGTTCTTGAACTTCATATAAATTGGATATGGTGTATATTCCTTTTTGTCTGACTTCTTTCATTCAACATGTTTTTGACCTTTTTTTTGGAGTTTATCAGTTCTTTTATTATTACTATATAAAATTATGTTGTATTAACATGTCACATTTTAACTATTCTACTGATGGGAGTTTGGATTGTTTCCATTTTTTTTTTTTCTATTGAATAAAACTGCTACAGACATTCCTTCAAGTCTTTGTGGGTATATATGCGTATTTCCCTAAGATATACCAAGGAGTGGTATTGCTGGGTCATGGAATAGGTGTATGCTTAGGATGATAAGAAACTGCCCAAGATTTTCCAAAGTGGCTGTACCATTTCACAACACAACCGACAATATATAAAAATGTCTACTACACCACATCAACCCTAACTCTTGGTGCTGTCCATCTATATCCATTTGGAGGGATGTGGAATGTCATCTAGATATGGCTTTAAGTTATATTTCCCTAGTGACTCAAGATGTTGAGTACCTTTTTCATATGTTTAGTGGTCATTTGTGTATCTTCTAAGTGTGTGTTTATTTCTTCTGCCTACTTTTTAGTGGGTTGTCTTTTTTTAATAATTTACTCATATAAATGACTTCATATGTTCTGGATAATTATCTTTTGTCCTCAAAGTTGCTTTTGACTCACGTCTCCACTAGATATCTATGTTAAAAAGCTTTGTTTTATTATTAAGAAATATTGCATACAAACAAAAATTTACTGAGTAATATAATAAATACTCATAATTGCTGTTATACTTAAATTACAGTTAAGTCATGAACACTGGGTTTATGAGACTGGAAACTTCTTATACCTGACTGAAGAAAGTGAATTTCTCTGTAGTTACACAATAAAAATCCCCACAGAATTAAATGCTAGGGAAATAGCATCTGCAATACAAGAACAATTTAATTATCCCTAAGTGTGATTGTTGGTCTCTCCTGAGCTCCAGAATGGTCAGTTGTCAACTTGTCATTTCCTCTGGATGTCTGCAAAAATTAATGCAACTTTTCTTCCTTAATCTTGGCTTTCCCCATTTCCCCCCATTTCATTAAATGGCACCACCAAATTCCCACTGGCTTAATTTAAAACCTTGTCATTCATCTCTAATTTCTCTCATTGCTTCAATACCTAATTTATTACCAATAAATTGCTTCAATACCAATTTATTACCTTGTAATAAATTAACAAGTCTTAACACTTCTATATACAAAACATATCTCCAAACTGACCACTTTTCTCATCTTCATTGTCACTGTCTACACATGCAATACATACACATGTAATATATGTGTAATATATATGTACATGTAATACATATATAATACATGTAATACATATATGTAATAAATATAATACATGTATATATAATATATATGTAAGAGATGTGTATTACATTTTGAAAATAGTGTTTCTCTTGCGCTTAAAAGGCTTCTACACACCCAGACTAGAAGTTCCTGAAAAGAAGTAGAATCTTTGTCTATTTCCATGATGTTATCTCAAACTCCTAATCTCTTTGCTCCAAGTCCAACCAGACTGACTTTCTTTTTCTCAAACACCTTTAGCTTGTGTCTGCTCCAGGATCTGTGCTGTTGCCTCTCTGTGCATAGAGAGCTCTGCTTCCAGATGTTTTTAGAAATGCTTCCTTTTTATCAACCATGTTCCAGCTCATTTGTAACCTCCTTAAAAACACTCCTTACATGCTTCCTAAAAGCAACAGGTTCTCAACCCAATTTTCTATCACAGCAGCCTCTCTTATCATTGAAATATTAAGCCCAATAAAAATCAGATAAGTACTAATGAAGTTAGATTATAAAATTATTTTATTGGTTAGAATTTGAGTATTAATATTAATATGGACTTATCATTTTTCCATGATGATTCTTGTGTGTCTACACCTATAGATTTTTGAGTCACATTCTTAGGAATACATAAATAGGGACAAATTTAATGGGTTCTAAGTAACGTGGCTCATTACTTTCTGCTTGCTTAGAACAGACTTGGTTTAAGTTTATTGTCTCAGAGTAAACATAAATCGTATCTCTTTTCTCTCTCAAAATTATAAGTTCACCATAACCATAGGTTATATGTATATTTAAATAAGTATTTACAGAATACTTTCCAGATGGCTTTATCAGTCTACACTCTGTTCAGCACTGTCAGAGTTTCTGTATACCAACATCAATGCTAGCAAGAAGACAGTATCTACATATCAACTTTTCCACCCAAACATATACAAAGTGATAACTTTCTGTGGTTTTAATGCATTTCTGTGATTACTAGTAAGTTTGAGAACATCTTGCTACATTGTTAGATTTACAGATTTCTTATTTTATAAGCTACACATTTCTATCATCCATACATTCTATACATGAGTTCTTGAGTATTCCTAGTTGATTTTCATAAGTGAAAACACAGTATCAGCAGGGCGCCTGGATGGCTCAGTCTGTTAAGCATCAGACTCTTGGTTTTGGCTCAGGTCATGATCTCAACAGTTTGTGAGATCAAGCCCTGCATCCAGCTCTGTGCTGACAGTGTGGAGCCTGCTTAGGATCCTCTCTCTCTGCCCCTCCCATGCTCGTGCTTTCTCTCAAAATAAACTTAAAAAAAAAAAAAAAAGGAACCAAAATATTACCTTCAAAAGACAACTAAGTATTTGAACCATTAAAGCACTTAAAACAAATATTGATTTGGTAAGAGAATTCCTAACTCTTTAGTGTTAAATTTTTGGTTATCAAGTATGACCTATATTCATTTTCTACCTGAAAATAATTTCTATCCTCTTTTCAGATATGTATCTGTTTTATTTTAGCTGGACCAGAAAAGTTCCTTCTTACCTGGTTCGTTTATCCTTCTGACATCTCATTTGAAGTCAGGAAGCTCAACAAACAGGGAAATGGAAAGCTAGCTACAGCCTTATCTTAGAATAGAAAGGCTAATTCTGGGTATGGCATAAGTTACAGAACTATCTGTATGTAGCTGGGTTTGATCATCTGTTCGATGTCCTTGTTAAAGTCAGCTCCCCCCAAGTGATTTGAGTTAACATTTAAGAAATGAACTGTAATTTCAATCTATCTCATTCAGACTCCAAGGCAGTAGTTTTTAAATAAGGTTCCATAAATTTTGTATACTTACAAAGAAAAAGAATATTTCTTTCTCTTGTATTTCTTTAAAAATTAATTCTAAAAATCACAAGATAAGTTAATTTTAACCTCTCAGGTCAAACAGAACCTTCCAGTTCCTGTCTTTCCTGAAGGTTAAGTTACTTTTTTTTCAGAAGATACATTTACTTCTTTAGGAGTAACTTAGAATTAGTATACAGTATAATTATTTATTTATTTTGTACTGGAAGCAATCCTATACTTCACATTCACAACAGCACTTTCAAATGAATTATTTTATTAGCACTGTTGACCATTAAGACTGTACTCAAGAGCTGTGCATAAGAAATTGACATACATAATTATATGTAACTTTTCTTTATTTGAGTATCAACTGGGGAACTATCTATTTTTCATTTTGCCCCATCTTGATAATGACTTTTCCTTCACATTAAAAAAAAAAAAAAAACTTAACAGACTGTTGCATGGTCAGTTTTATAAGTTTAGCCATCTTATTGACTTATTAATATTACTTCCCTGTTGGCTAGATTTATTGCTGAGCAATCAGTCTTTAATATGACCCCAAATTCCAAATCAAGCATGTTATGCTCGATTTGGTAGGGCAATTTCGACACTGCTAGTATGGACACTAAATTTTTGTCAGTCTCACTGTGTCCTTGGTCAGTTCATTAAGTTTTCGGGTGGATGAGTATCTTCCTCTATTAAGCTGATATTTTACTTGTCAGGGACGGAGGAATAAAGAGCTAATTAATAGTATGAAAGGACTTTTAATACTAACAAGTATAAAATAAATGGTAAGTTGAACAGTTAAACCTTCATTCTTGCACTACAGGGCTATCAAATATCATTAGCCACATTGTTTACTTTACTTTTTACCCCCAAAGTATTTGCAATTTGATTACACCAGGCAAATAATATAGATACAAATTTGATTCAGGATATAAACCGGGTGTTTTTAGCTTTAGCCAGGAACAAAACAAAACCAGGTGTTTTTAGCTTTAGCCAAGAAAGAAGATTGATAAAAAATCTTGGAAGAACAAGCTCAAGATGGGAGACATTATTCATTAGGCTAATGATATGATGAGTATATGAAATATGAGTTTTTGACATTTTTTAAATACCAAGGTGTAATTCGTGTAATTGGTTGCTTAACCAATCCACACGTTCTCTAAAATAATCTGATTTTGGCTCCTACTGCAATCTCTTCTTCATTCATTGCATAACCCCCACTTCAAGTTTCCAGCTCCAAGGTTAGCTCTGACTAGTGATAAGAGTAAAGGTCAATACTACTAAAACTAATGAATTCAGGAACTCTAATTAAACCAATAAGCTAATGGAATTCCTTCATCTTTTCAAAAATTGGCATGTAACACATCCCATACCAATTTAAAAAGGAGTCGGTAGATTTGCTACAATTTCTACGAAATAAATTTCCTTAAAAAAAAAATAGAGTTTACGGGGCACCTGGGGTGGTTCACTCGTTTTAGTCTCTGGCTAAAGTCATGATCTCACAGTTCATGGCGTCGAGTCTCACATCAGGCTCTGGGCTGACAGTATGGAGCCTGCCTGGGATTCTCTCTCTCCCTCTCTCTGTTCCTCCCCTGCTTGCATGCTCTCTGTATCAAAATAAATAAACTTAAAAAAATAAAAATATATAGTTTATGCCATCACAAGGAGTAGAAAGTTTTCATTTCCAGCTGTCTCTCAGGCTATCGCGGTGTGTGGCTGTGAATCTTGAAACAGTTACAGACCTTTGCCATGATGAGAGATGTTACCCAGAAGCTGAAAACAATATATGGTATGGAGGCTGCAGCACAGGCCAAGTTCTGGAAGTACAGGAATTAAACCAAACTTAACTTTGCCCTACTGCCATGCTTCCAGTTCAACGAATCAGCAACCAGGTGGACTGTTTAAGATCCAGACCCTCTGCAGGCATAGTGCACACAGTTGCTTTGTACAGAACCCCAGTGGGTGCTATTCACATAGACCTCAATTGCTCCTGGGTTGTTTACAGTGAGAGTCCTGAGGTGATGATGTTACCTCAGGGAAAACATCCTCAAGCATTCAGCGATTCATGATAAGCTTTCAGACCAAACTTTTGTAGGGTTTAACATGGCTAAAGCTTTTATTTGCTAAGGTTTAGCTTCTAAAAAGATAAAACTATTTGGACAATGGTAATATTAGCAAAGTTCAAGTAATACCCATAATACCATTATATTCACCTTGATTCAATTAACATTTTTGCTAAGAATCTACTATGTGAAAAACAATATACTAGATGGGGCAAGGGTATAGAACTCAGGAAATACAGCTCCTGTCTTCAGGGCTTTGACATAATATGTAAAACACAGCACAACAAAAATAGCCAAGTGCAATGCAGAAGACTCAAAAAAAAAAAAGTGGTAAACCATTTAATTTAGTGTAGGGACTGATTCACTGAAGAACTGGGGCTTAGTTGTGTCTTTAAAGACAGAGCTTGAAAGATTTTGATGGATTTCAATGTAGCGGTGGTATTTTGCAAGCAGAAACAAAAACTTAAGGGAAAAAAAAACTTAGGAAATTCTGTAAATGGAAAGTACAAGAGTTGATACGGAAAAAACCACTAGCGCATCTCAACAGTGGATTTCAGATCGCAGGAGAATAAAACCAGCGCATCTGAAGACAGATCAAGAGAAAATATGTGTTCTGAAGAGAAAGAAAAGAGATTAAGGAAAAATAAAAAAATACTTAGAGACCCAGAGACAACATAAAAATTTCAATGTACATATAATGGGAGTCTGAAAAACAAGAGAACAGGCAGAATTTAATTTAAAAAACAATGGACAAAACTTCCTAAAAAAATCGTTAAGCTCACAGTTCCAAATAGGGTGGACACAAAATAACCCAAACCTAGACATATCATAGGCAAATAATGAACACAAAGCAAAGGAAAAAATGTTGAAAGATCACTTAGTGGGGAACAATGCAGGTAAAAGTTGAGTACTCGTAATAATGATAATGATGGAGGTCAAATGGTCAAAGGATGACAAGTTCAAAGTCTGTGTGTGTCAGGGGTAGGGTGTGGGGAGGAAACACTCTTGACCAAAAATTCTGTGTCTGGAAAAGCTATATTTTAAAATGAAGGTGAAAACAAAAGACCGTATCTGGTGAACAAAACCTGAAAAAATCCATTGCTACTCCACTGACTTTAATGAAAATACAAAAAGTTCTTTAGCTCTAAACAAAATTACATGAGATATAAATTAAATCCACAGAAGTATGTAGAAATAATAACAGCGTATTCCTGGGTTATCAGAAAGGGCTATATGACACTAAGAGCAAAAAGAAGAACAAGAAAAAGGTGTATTCCAGCAAGGTTTCTATATTGTACAAAAATTAAGTTAACATTAATCTGAAGTGGACTGTGATAAGTCAGCTGCATAGTGTCTGCAGAGAAATCACTAAGTAAAAGCAAAAATATATAGTTGAAAAGTCAACAGAGGAACTGAACATGGTTCACTGTAAGTATTTGTTTAGCACAAGAGCAGACAGAAAGGAGGGACAGAAGAACACAATCAACATGAGACATAGAGGCATTGAGAATAAAAGCTGTGAGAATATACTTTTCCTTTAGGTAAGACCAGTTAGCAAACACAGAGGCCTAACCTAAGTTAGGGTCCTAACCTCCACGGAGACTAGGAGACAGCCAGATCTTCCTTGATGATTAGATTTCAAAGGGCTAGTTCCCAGGTCCTTGGAACTGGAAAACAGATTTACATCTCAAGGGGGCAGATAAAGAATGTATGTATGTATGTATGTATGTATGTATGTATGTATGTGTGTGTATTTACTTATTTAGAAATGCTCTCAGGAAAGTGAGATCAGGGCTACAGAGATAAGAAAAAAGCCTATTTAAAATTTGGTCCACTTGAGGGAAATGCTAAGGCTGCCTTGGTCAATAGCAAAGTATTAAAAAGAGAAAAAGATTATACAGCATTACCAAGAGGAATTTATGCCAGGTGTTCAAGGAGGTTTTAATATCTGAAATTCAGATAATACACCATGTTAAGGTAATACACCATGTTAGTAGGATAAAGCAAAATAGTCACAGGGTCATCACAATAGACATGAAGAAAGCATCTGACAAAATCCAATACCCATAAAAACTGTCACAAAACTAGGAAGGGAAATTCCTCTAAGTGATAAATGGCATCGATGTAAAAAACCTATACTTACGGAAGAAAGACCAAATGCTTCTTACAAATGCTGGGGAAAAGGAACATGTCTGTTATGGCTCCTTCTATTCATCTTTGAAATGTATACTCCAATCAAATGAAATAAAGCAATGTTAATAAATATAAACACATCTATGTATGTATATAAAAATGGTACAGTCACTGTGAGAAATTTAGGCAATTTCGTTAAAAATATTTCTACTCACACTAAAAATTTTTTTAATTAAAGCAATTTTTTAATATTTATTTTTGAGAGAAAGAGAGAGAGTGTGAGCAGGGGATGGGCAGAGAGAGAGAGAGAGAGAGAGAGAGAGAGAAAGTAAGTGAAGCAGGCTCCAAGCTGAGCTGTCAGCACAGAGCCCAACGTGGGGCTTGAACCCATGAACTGTGGGATCACAACCTGAACTGCAGTCAGACGCTTAACCGACTGAGCCATCCAAGAACCCCTAAAAATTTAAGTTCTACCCTTCAGTATGTATCCTGAGATAATAAAAACATATATTAACAGAAAGACTTGTATATGAATACCCATAAAAGCATTATTCATAATAGCTCAAAAGAGGAATCCATCCTAAATTCGTCAGTTAGTGAATGGGCAAATAAAGTATGGTTTATCTATTCAATGCAGTGTTATTCAGCAACAGAAATAAATGAATTACTGAAATATACTGAAACATGGATTACCTCAAGTACTGAGGTAATCAAGAGAATTCAGGCAAAAAGACCACATATTGTAGGATTCCATTTACATGAAATATCCAGAAAAGAGAAAATTATAGATAATGAAATAGCAGCTTCCTAGGCTTGAGAGAGCAGGAACAGATTGAAAATGGGAATGTGGAAACTTTTGAGGAAGATAGAAATGTATTTTTTAAGTTTATTTATTTATTTGGTGGGGGAGGAGGGGAGGGGCAGAGACAGAAGGAGAGAGAGAACCCCCAAATAGCTGCACATTGTTAATGCAGAGACTGATGTAAGGCTCAAACTCACGAACCCATGAGATCTTGGGCAGAGCCGAAATCAGGTCAGTGTAACTGACTGAACCTTCCAGGTACCCCTAGAAATGTTTAAAAATAATTGGATTGTGGTGGTGATTGGCAAAATAGTATAAATTTGCTAAAAATATTTGAATTGTATACTTACCATGGGTCAATTTTATGGTATGGAAATTATATACCAATAAACATGTTTATAAAAAGAACCAACAAAATCATGATATAAACTGTCCTTTCATAGAAGGATAGTTCACTTATGGAGTTGGAATTATCATCTTTGACATTTTATAAAGGACTACACAGTTTGAAGAAAACTGAGCAGGAGAACTTAAAGAAGCAAACACCTTTCTAAAAATGGGAAATTAATGGTCTTAATGACCATTAACCTCTTGGGTAGATGGCACTGACTCATTAGACAATTAATGTATACGGGGTGCCTGGGTGTCTCAGTGGGTTAAGCATGGGACTTCGGCTCAGGTCATGATTTCGCTATTTGTGGGTTTGAGCCCCATATCAGGTTCTGTGCTGACAGCTCAGAGCCTGGAGCCTGCTTTGGATTCTGTGTCTCCCTCTGGCTCTCTGCCCCTACCCCCTCTCTCAAAAATAAACAAACATTAAAACAAGTTTAAAAGAAAGACAGTTAATGTGTATATGGAGACACTTGGCAGTAAGTTGAAACACTGCATCATAGACAAAAATAGGGTTCAGGGCTAGAGATCTGGATTTTGGAGTCATATTCAAATGTCTATATGTGTGTAAGTATATATACATATACACTGAATACTAAAATCACCTAACATATAAATTAACCGGTTAATGTTATGCATAGCCATTCAAGAACAAAACTAATATTGTAGATTATTTTTTTTCCATATAGTGTCTGATCAAATGAATGCCATAAAATGTTGCTCTGCCCACTCAGAGTGAATAAATATGTGTCCATAAGCATCGCTGATGCCAAGATCTTTTAGAGAGATAGAGAGTGCCTGAGTGGGGGAGGAGGGCAGAGGGACAGAGAGAGAAAATCTCAAACAGGCTCCAAGCTTAGCGTGGAGCTCCATGCAGGGCTTGATTCCACAACCCTGCTGGGATCATGACCTGAGCTGAAATCAAGAGTCAGATGCCTAACCCATCGAGCTACCCAGGTGCCCCACCAAGATCTTTGTGATCTCAGCATCCACATTTCAGATGTTTGCCAATACTTCTACAATGCACATGCTTATAGATCTCTATTTGTATAAATTGAACATATCAATAAGATATCACTAGTGTTAGCAAACTATGGCCTATCAGCCAAATCTGGCCTATTGCCCATTTCTTAAAAATAAAGTTTTATTAGAATATAGTCACATCAATTTATTTATATACTATCTAAGAATTTTCTCAGATTACAACAGCAAAGTTGAATAGTTGTGATAGAGACTATACAGCCGATCCATGCCATGTAGCATTTAGTATCTCTCAATGGTCTTTAATTAAATTAGCATATTAGATTACAATGAGTACACTAAACTCTTCTCTTACATTTTAATTATTTGATGTTAAAAAGTTTATGAGTTTCTGGTCTTTTAGTTTTCGAAAAAGTATAATGAAAACTTGGCAAGATTATATCTACATAAAATTTCTAATAGTTCACATAAACTGAGTTTCTGTTGACTCATTTTGTTTTCCATTCATTTGGAAAAAGTTTTTTTTATGTGATTGTTTCTACATACTTCAAAGCAATGATGATTGTTCTATGAGAGCAACCATATGTATTTTTTATGATTAGCTTATTAAATTCCTAAGGATTAAAAAAAGGAAATTGTTAAAAATCTTAAAGAAAAATTTGCAATCAGAGAAACAAGAATAGAGTGAACTGCAGAGGACCCTTATTTTGACTGCAGGGAACTAGGATAAGGTAAAAGTACTCAGAGGAAAAAATCAGTAATTTAGGGAAGGTAGAGGATGTGTTTAATCTTAAAGTATGCTGATAGGTTGTACCTTAGGTAATCTGTACGAAAATTGTCCCAGAAGTCAGGAGGGGCCCTTCAATACCTTGGGGGGCAAATTGAAAAGATCAAAGGAAATGTTCATTTCACCATAGTTCTCTCATTAACAGAAAGTCTAATAGTTTTTTCTAAGGTTCTGTATCTATCTATTCTAGGGCTATGCTGGGACACTCCACAGGACTTTCCATCTATTTCCTGCTGAAACTCAACTGCATGGGAATTAGTCGAACCTATTTGACCATAGGTTTGTTATTTTAATATGTGCTACAAGGGACCAAACTGACTGGTAATTTGGTTGTGACTCAACCCTCCAGCTTACATAGAATCTCATAATAAAACTATCGATGAGGATTCTTCCATACGATTCTATGTTTGATGAATTATCATTTGAACAGTTTGAATGATCTGTAAAATTAGATATTATATAAAATTATACCTCACTTTATAATGTTTTATACATTTTGGGGGGAGAAATGCTCTCATTTTATGATGTTATTATGGGCATATGGAAACTTGATACTGTGTGTATGAACTCAATAGCACTATGCCAGTTCATTTAAGTGCTTAGTAAATTTTGGCTATATTAATAAATTGTGGCTTATTTGCATGGAACTTTTACGGCTTACAAAGCACACATGCACATCTATGCCTAGATATGGATAATTTTTCTTTTATGAAAATATGTAAAATGGGCAAATAAGGTAGTAGTATAACCCATCTTATACTAGGGAGGAATAAGGTGGAGGGTTTGTAGGAGAGCTACAGGTCAACTCAGACAAGCTGACTCCTCTTACTTACTGTGTTTAGTATGTGCCCTGGGTCTTAAAATCTTCCTCTTTTTCACACACTTATTCCACCTCAACACTGCACTTTCTTTCACATTTGATCTTACATTTTCATCTCTATCTTCATCCACAAAAAGCATATTGTAGTAAGATTCTAACAGGTTTAATCATCTTGAGTACTTCACCTTTCAAGTAATTAACACGAAAATTAAAATTTTTAAGTATTTTTTTTACAAATCTGCACGATACTATCTTTACTGTGCTTGGTAAAACAAAAGACCTAATTCTTTGACCGGTCTTCACAAAACTACTACTTTAATCCTGTCCTTCGGCTGTTTGAAGATTTGACATGAAATTTTATTTGAAAAAATAAAAATCCTGATTCTTAAACTAACGATTTTATTTTGTTCCTCTTTTTCTCCCTTTTGTGGAGTCACTATCATTCTTCTTTAACTGATTTCCTTCCCTCTTCTAGTATTAACTGAATAGTAACCTAATTGGAAAGCCCAGTTCAAAAACTGTCCACCATCTCTATAAAGATATTGATTATAAAAACCAAAATATGTCCTGTAATTGTCTTCTTAGACTATTTATACATTTCACATGCACGCCATATAACTAAGGTTTAATACTGCTATTGTTTCAATCAGTACTGTTAAGTACAAGTAATCTCTATCATCATATAGTTACTTAAACTTGCTGCTTGAGGTATGCGCACATAGTAAGCACAGGAAATACTGAAGTGAGTGTAAAAGATTCTTGGTGCTCCTAGGACTTATAGTTAATCCTGGTGGAATGTTTAAAATCAAGTTTTGACATAATCAGGAATACTGTCAGCAACTAGGTAATAGCATCAGGATTAAAACAAAAATCATCTCGGGTTGAAAGATTCCTTAACTGGACTATGGTTTCAAAGATATTATTTGTGGTCTTCTCAGATTGTAGGCAAATCGATCTGTTTGACCCTGAAACTTGGTTTATTGTGAATGCCTCTGGGTACAGAAATCATTTATGTCATTCTACATGTTTCTAGTGCCCACCTCCGAAACACAGATGAATTTTTATTAAAATACAGAGAATTCTGAGAAAACCTGTATCTTCAGACTAATCACAACATTTCAAAAGTTTCTATAAGTAGCATAGATTCTAGAATGTTCTCCATAGGAGTAACTATTCTGGTCTTGATAGGAGCAAAGTGTTTGAATAAAGCATTTGCCCTTGCAACTAGTGAGAATATAACATCTAAAAAAAAGTGTTTGTATGTTCCTGTGTTTTTCTTTTTTTTCCTAATTAACTTCTGTCCAGATATCTAAACTGGGAAATCCCTGGTGAATTTCAAAGATCATTGGTAGCTACTGTATCAATTTTTAGATTAAATAATATTTCCCTATGTTCTTAGAGACTAGTTCTAACAAGAGTCTGACTTATATCTCAATGGATAGGATTTACTTTACAGGGAATCTTAAACTGCTTCAGAAATTATTTTTCAATCTTAACTCTTTATAGGATAGACATGGAAAGCAGCATGGATTCATTTATTTACCCTGTATTGAAATGAGGACGTCTTTGTGCTTTGAAAAACTGAACTGAGTGTTTCCTTCTTTTCCTAAATGATATAAAATTAAATTTAATGATAATCTTTCTGTTTTAAGAGATTCAACTAATTCTGAATGAAATTTAAAACATTTTATAAAGGGAATCATAAAAGCAGACAGTACACTATTTGTAGTTTCCTTTAGAGTGAAGACACATTTTCTATGCATTTGTTGCTTCTAATCAAACAACTAGCTCACAACTAGTACAACAAGTACAACTACACAGAACAGATGGCAAAACCTTTGCACATTAGACTTTATATGTGAAAAAGAGACACTTTATTTTAGAATTGCCACTTGGGAACATAAAGTGCTCTCATGAGAAAAACACATTTTACACTTTAAAGGCGGTCCATAAAATAAAGGCAGATGTTTAAATGACTTCTTAATTAACACAAAACAAACATTTACCTACACTGTGGGGATGAAGCACCACAATTAAGACGAGCCCTTTAAAACAGACTGGGACATATTTTATGCAAAGCAATAACCAACACTGGATCCTGTAGGATTTTTTTTGTCTGTTGTTAAGAAAAGAGTAATTACTATTTATTTTCAATTCATTAATTTGAAACTGTTGTAAAAATAATAGTTGTTGTTTTCAAATTTGATTAAAATGTTTTTTTAAATGTGCCTGAGTTTGAAGCATATTCTAGTTACAAATATTATTTTCAACTAATTATACAATTATGTTACTCTTTTAGCACTGAACACTTCTATTGCTCAAGGAAATATTCATTAAGGGATTAGAGAGATGGGGATATTTTTTAAAATGTCCTCCTACAAAAAGTAGGCAGAATGTACTGCTTATAAAATATAATCACAGATAGCATAAATGCTCGATAATCATATGCAATGGAGAGAAGAATAAAAATCATTTTTACTCGTGAGAAATTCATTTAGGGAAAAAAACGCATATACACATATTTTTGAAGGCTTATGGTGACAGGATGCAAAGGAACACCATGTAAGGTGACAGTGGTCAATTGCACTTCACATGTACACGGGATTGGTCTATTTTAATATATCAAAATAAAAGTTTAGAAGTAGTGTAAGAAATAATAAAACTTAAAAAGCATAAGGCTCATTCCCAAATTCTATTAACGTCAGTAGATTTTCTCTGCTTTGTTAAGGGCAGGAAAAAGAAGGCAACTATAGTGCCCTATTTGGGATAGTTGAAATTAATATAAAGAAATCATACAGGGGCACCTGGGCGGGGGGCTCAATCGGTTGATGGTCTGACTTCAGCTCATGTCACGATCTCATGGCTCATGAGTTTGAGCCCCAGGTTGGGCTCTGTGCTGACAGCTCAGAGCCTGGAGCCTTTTTTGGATTCTGTGTCTCCTTTTTTCTCTGCACATCTCCTGCTCCCGTTCTCTCTCCCTCTCTTTCTCTCAAAAATAAGTAAAATTTTAAAAAAGAGATCATACAGAGAAAGAAGACCTTCTGTACATTCAAAAGGTTTTTCTTCTACAATAAAAAAAATGACCTGCTGATTGGACAAAGAATAAATATTATAAAAGGCGATCAGTGTCAAAGGTATGTGTTCAGGGAAGAATAACAGTAGATTAACATCTTATATCCAAGAAGAGGAGTAGTGAAGAAATTGAATTGGTTGCTGGAGACAAAAAGGGTAACAAATAAAGTAAAATAAAATGATGAAGATAAAATTATACAATGCTTTAGTGGATTGATAGAGATAGTAAATCATTAACCAAGGATTATGATCAATACACTTTTGCATTTTTTTAACCTAAAAATCTTGGGCATTTATATTAAATCTCTAATGGACTCTTTGCTATGAAGAATCCAATGAAATAATTTCAGTTTATAGTTTCTACTTTAGCGTATTCCTTGACTTTGAACAATTAGCAAAATAGAGATTTTTGAAACTCCCTTGGTAAACATTAAAAATGGCAGAAAAAGGAAAAATGTCAGAAAACTATATGCTGGGTAACTTCTTAATTTTATATTTATGACAAAATTTGAGTCCCAAAACCACAAACCAGGTTTTGTGATTACAAAAAGATCCTAGAACATTCATCTTAACCAAAACCAAACATTTCAACGTTTATTATTTACTATCTATTCCTACCATGCTAAGAGCATGAACAAAATAATGAACCAAAAAACATCCTTCCATTTGGGAGAGCACATTCAGACGGAAAGATGAAATGCAAATTATCAAGCATGCTATATTAAATGCATTTAGTGAAAATCTGCAGGGAATATTGTACAATTTTTGAATGGTTGAATTATCAAGCTTATTTGTGGGAATCGGTAATGACAACAAAAGTATCTAATTTTGGTCTTGAAAATTCAGTTGGCATAAATTTTAAATCAATTGTTTATGTGAGTGTTTAAAAATATACAAGAAGGAGAGCCTGGGTGGCTCAGACTGTTAAATGCCCGACTTCGACTCAGGTCATGATCTTGCAGTTCCTGAGTTCAAGTCCCACCTTGTGCTCTGTGCTGACAGCTCAGAGCCTGGAGCCTGTTTCAGATTCTGTGTCTCCCTCTCTCTCTGCCCCTCCACCTCTCATGCTCTGCCTCTCTCTCTTTCAAAAATAACTATTTTTTTTAATTAAAAAAGAAAAATACATAAGAAGTACATATAAAAACAAAGGAGTTTTTAAAGTTAATTGTGCTCTTTAAAGATAATTTGGGAAAATTGTGTATCTTATATACATTTTATAAATGTATTTGGAAAAATATTTCATGATTTACTTAAAACCTAAATATAAAAATATGGACTGGAAAATATTACATGTAGATCTTGCAACTACTTTTATAGTTACATGTAAAATAGTAGTTGATTCCTTGTTAGAAGTACAGTTACTGTCTTTGGTTTAAAATCTGGTTTGCTAATATCAGTATTGTTATTCTGGCTTTCTTTTGCCATCTATTTGCATGGTCTTACTTTTCTTCCATTCTAACACCCTATGCCTTTTGATTGGAGCACTTAACTTATTTACATTCAGATTAACTACTGATAGATGTGAATTAAGTACCATTTTATTACTTGTTTTGTCTTTGTGTCTGGAGAATTTCTCTGTTCCTTTCTAGTCTTTGTCACTTTTGGTCTTTCCCATTCAAAGAGTCCCCTTTAATATTTCTTGCAGGTCTGGTTTGGTGGTCACAAACTCTTTTAGCTTGTGTCTAGTAAACTTGTTATCTCTCCATCAAGATAAAAAGCTTCTGCACAGTTAAGGAAAAATTAACAAAACTAAAAGGCAAGCTGTGGAATGGGAGAACATATTTGGAAATAACATATCTGATAAAGGGTCAGGATCCAAAATCTATAAAGAACTTAGCAAACGCAACACCAAACCAAACCAAAGAGAAAATAATTCAGTTTAAAAAATGGGCAGAAGACATGATTAGACATTTCTCCAGAGAAGACATCTACATGGTTAACGGACACATGAAAAGATGTTCAACATCAGTTGTCATCAGATAAATACAAATCAAAACTACAGTAAGATGTCATTTCACTCGTCAGAATGACTAAAATCAACAACACAGGAAACAAAAGATGTTGGCAAGGATGTGGAGAGAGAGGAAACTTCTTACACTGCTGGTGGGAATGCCAACTGGTGCACTATGGAACATAGTATGGAGGTTCCTCAAAAAGTTAAAAATAGAATGACTCTAGGATCCAGCAATGGCACTACTATTTACCCAAATGGCAGAATCAGTATTAACTACAATAGCTAAATTATGCAGAGCCCAAATGTCCACTGACTGATGAATGGATAAGGAAGTGGTGTGTGTGTGTGTGTGTGTGTGCGCGCACGCACGCGTGTGTGTAATGAAATATTACTCAGCCATCAGAAAGAATGAAATCTTGCTATTTGCAACAGTATGGATGGAGCCAGAGAGTATTTTGATAAGTGAAATAAGCCAGAGAAAGACAAATACCACATGTTTATACTCATATATGGAATTTAGGAAACAAAAAAGATGAACACGGGGAAAAAAGAGGGTAAAACCAGAAAACAGACTATTAACCATGGAGAACAAACTGAGAGATGTTGGAGGGGAGCTAGGTAGGGGGATGGAATAAATGGATGGTGGGTATTAAGGAGGACACTTGTGATGAGCACTCGGTGTTGTATGTAAGTGATGAATCACTAAATTGTACACTTGAAATTAATATTACACCGCATGTTAACTGGAATTAAAAAAGAAAAACTTGAAAGCACACAACACACAAACACACACAAACTATAGTTACTGAAAAGTTCAGGGCTAACTTCATAATGTGTATTTTGTAGCTGCCGTGTCTATATTGTGAATAAAGATCTGGAAAATACAGAGGATGGCTCAAAACTAAGGGCAGGAGTTCGCTCAAATGTTTGCTGGAAAATAATGATTCAAAGTGTCTTGCCCTTTAACAGTCTGACATAGAGGTATAATTCCCAAATAAAAAATAAATTTTGGAGGAGTTAACATCACATGATGCAATTGAATAAAAATATTTATAGAAGCATTGTTCCAAAGGCAATTTTTAAAATACCGTCTTTATATCAGTTAACATTTTAGTTGATAAAAATATTCTAAGGAATGCAGCTGCCTTAAAAACTAACATCTTAAAGACACTTTTACTTTTATGTAACTAAATCTTAGATTAAGTTAACTCAAATATAGAAATGAAATTTAGAAATATACTATTCCTGTCATATTTCTTACAATCCTTATTGATTCTAGAGTTCTGATTCTGGCTCTGGATATCACAGTATGAGAGGAGGAATACACTATCAATCATTCAAGAGCAGAAGGATACAGAAATAATTCAGTGTAGATAGAACTTTCAAACTTAAGTACACAAACAAACAAACAAGGGAGCCTGGGTGGCTCAGTCAGCTGAACATCTGACTCTTGATTTTGGCTCAGGTCATGATTCCAGGGTCAGTGAATTGAGCCCTGTGTCAGCTCTATGCTGAGTGTGGAGCCTACTTAAAATTCTTTCTGTCTTCCTCCACCCCTCCCCAACTCATGATCTCTCTCCAAAATAAAAGAGAAAGAAAATTAAACAGAAAAAATAAAGGTGTCTTCAAAGGTTTCAAATGTCAAGAACAATGTTTGTATTACACTGGTGTAGATGACAAAAGTAGAATCAGAGTATGAAATTAAGGTGAAAATATGAGTTTCAAAGAAGACATGAAAATATAGCGAGGTCTCTAAAATGGTCTGTTTCTTAAAGTTTAAATTTCCCACTGTTTTTTAAAGTTTGTTTATTTTTGAGAGGCAGGGACGGAGAGAGAGAATGAGAACGAACAGGGGAGAGGCAGAGAGAGAGAGAGGGAGACACAGAATCCGAAGCAGGCTCTAGGATCCGAGCTGTCAGCACAGAGCCCGATTGGGGCTCAAACTCACAAACCGTGAGATCATGACCTGAGCTGAAGTCAGACACTCAACTGACCGGAGCACCCAGGGGCCACTAAATTTCCCACTTCCAAAATTTCTCAAGCAAAGAGTGAATGTCACAGAAGTAGAAACCCTACGCCATGTGTGTGTGAGATCAGAACTTAAGATATCATCAAGGAGAAGATGTATGAAGTTAATAAATCAGCCTAAAATCTTATATGGTAGTAACAAAACACAGTAAATGTCGATGGTAAACACAACAGGTTTTTGTTTTGTTCTTTGTAAGCAAATGATAAAAGATCAGGCATCATTAATCATTAGGGAAGTGCAAATTAAAGTCATAATGAGATACCACCACCCGCCAGTACAATCTTGAGAAGCAAAAATGCAACCTATACTCATTATTGATAAAGATCTACTGGAACTTTAAAACATTGCTAATGAGAATGAAAAGTGGTAAAACGGTTTGACAGTTTCTTATCAAGTTTAGTGTATACCCCCTCCATGACACAACCATTCCATCCCTAGATATTTATGCCTAAGAGAAATGAAAGCAAGTGAATATACAAAGAATTGTACATGAATATTCATAGTAGCTTTATGTCTAATATCTCAAAACTGGGAAACAACCCAGAAATCCATCAACAGGTAAATGGATAAACAAATTGTGGTGTGTACATACAATGGAGAATTACTTAGCAATATAAAGAAATAGTTTATTGATGACACAACAGCATGAATGTCTACTGATGTCACTATATGACAGATTACATACTTTATGACTCTGTTTACATAACATCTAGAAAGCACAAATTAATCTATATGGTGCAAAATAAATCAGTTGCCTGGAGAAGGGAGAAGCAAGAGGCAGAGATTACAAAGGTGTACAAGGAAACTTTAGGTTATGATAGATAAATTAATTATCTTTAATGTGGTAATTGTTCCTCATCAGATTTTATGCCTTAAGTATTTATAGCTTATATCAATTATCCCCAAAATATGGCTATTTTAAAAATAAATTATAGCCATAATTCATCTATAGTACGCATTAGTGGATGTGTGTGAATGTTTATGTGAAAATACATGCAAAATCAAGAACTTAAATTCACCAGCATGGTGAATCCACCTAAACCATCATAAATATCTGTACTTAGGAGACTTTATGGCAGCATAAAGAAAAAAAAAATATATATATATATTTAATTAGAGATGCTCTGGTCCTTCACGATTTCGAGTCCAGGAACCTCAGAGCAGTCTTTGAAAATTTCCCTCTTGTTCACGTTCTTCTTTCCTTTCTCCAGGTGAAGAGAAGGAAATAGCAATATAGAGCTCCTTTCTTTCCTGTCACATAGGTTGATTTGTTTGTTTGAACAATTAGTTTTTGAGTCACTACTACACGCCAAGTACTGGAAAAATAGGAGTCTGACTGGGGAATACTATCTCCAATATTGTAAAAGGGGCAATTAAATAAAGAACAGAAATATCTTAAAAGCCATGATAGCTTAAGGGTGCCTAGGTGGCTCAGTTGGTTAGGTGTGCAACTCTGGACTTCAGCTCATGATCTCATGGTTTGTGAGTTCGAGCCCCACATCGGCTCCATGGGGGACCATACAAAATAAGTAAATAAGCTTAAAAAAAAAGAAAAAATCAAGAATAGTTTGGTGTCTTTGGCCTAAGGATGGTCCCACAGGTAAAAGGAATGTTTTCTTCCTCTGACTTCTTTCTACCCTTCCCCTCCGTTGCTTAACACTCTGCTAGGATGGCTATCCGTCCTTCATCTATGTGGCACTGGTAGTGTCCACAGAGTGAGACATTATTACTGCCAGACGGTGGAGTTGCTTCCTCACTGGCCGTAGCATTTGCTTCTAATCCTTTAACCGGGAGGACGTGGGCTTTGTGAAACCTTATTTCTTGCTCCTTTGCAAGAAATGCCACCAAAGCCATTGGCTAATTTGTTTTAGGACATAATATTGAAGAAGATAATCAATTATCTTGGATGCTTGGCTGTCGTCTGTTTCTAAATAGCTCTGAGAACATTGTTGATATTTCTTATTAATTCCTTCCTGTTTACTGGAACTGGTTTAACCTAATAAAGTACTCATATTCCTGACTGAAATAGCTTTTGAGTGAGGACGATCTTTTGAAGGGCAGTTTTCTCTCATAGATAAAATTCATTAGCCATTCTTCAAGCAGGAAACCGTGATCATTAGATTCTATTTTTGCTTATTTCTTGAATTGATAAATTAATAAATTATACTAAATAATTATCCAACACATGTAGTAAATCAAATTTTGTAAATGAACAGCTAGATTCAGTCTGCTAAGAAAATATAGGTTTCTGCTTAAAAATGAAATTATTTTTAACACATTATACTGTGAACTAACACCCCTCTCCTACCATAGAATATTAAAAATAAGTGCCTGAGAATATCATTCTTATAAATTATTTTTCCTTTCCAAGTTTTTAAAGATTCTTAGTCCTCTTTTTTTTTTTTTTATAGCATATTGTTCAATTGATTCAGTGCTTTCATTTAGTTGCTGTGGTAACAAAACTCAGGCCTGAATTAAGACCATAGACAGTCAAATTAGTCAAAGTTTTGCAAAAGGCAACTCTCCTTTTCCTATTTTGCTTAGGTTTCTTAGTAAACTGAGGTGAATTTAGCACATCGGTGAGTCCTCAAAAGCAATTTTCTCAATGACATGATTTCTCAATGACATGACAGAACAAGACGTTCTCATAAAGAAGAGCCCTGTTTGACACACAGATAAGTTCAATAACATAAAGCCAGAGTTAAAAGTTACCATGAACCTCATAATCAGGCTTTATCTATCCTCCTTGGGCAACTATATGCTATATTCTGCTCTTCAGGACTTTCTCTGAGGTAAGTAGATAGATAGGAAAAGAGACATGTTCTTTCCTTGAGGACAGGGATAGGAGAGTACCTGTCATAATGTTTCCTAATTGGGTCAAGACTTGGGAACTGACAACAGCTTTGCACTTTATTAACTGTGCACTTGAAAACTACTCAAATCAGGTAGTACACAAATTTACTGTCTCACACATCTTCCCAGTTTGTGGAATATTTGCCACTTATGCATATGTGCTAATGGTCACTCAGCCATACTTGTTTTTGAAGATGTGTGGTACAATTCATAATGATTACTCAGGAAGTCGTACAGCTTACCTTGTGGGCTAGAAGACCAGACCTTGCTCGAATTTTTGCTCAAAGGATGATGCACAAGGGCCTTTACAGTATTAGAAATACTGTTAGAGGGGCGCCTGGGTGGCGCAGTCGGTTAAGCGTCCGACTTCAGCCAGGTCACGATCTCGTGGTCCGGGAGTTCGAGCCCCGCGTCAGGCTCTGGGCTGATGGCTCGGAGCCTGGAGCCTGTTTCCAATTCTGTGTCTCCCTCTCTCTCTACCCCTCCCCTGTTCATGCTCTGTCTCTCTCTGTCCCCAAAATAAATAAACGTTGAAAAAAACAATTAAAAAAAAAAAAGAAATACTGTTAGAACACTAGGGATTATCCTCACATATGCTTTATAATACTTAAACATTATGTTAAAAAGTAATTTGTGAATTGTAGAGCATTATATAAACATTTGCTATTATGATTTCTATTTCTATGGTTACTTTTACTACTAATTAAGGATTGTACTTTGATTCCAAAGTTGAACGTTATAAAAAAAAGACTAAGTCTTTAAAAAATGAGGCTGTGTTTGAATCTTGTACTCAAAAAAAAAGAAAAAAATCAAAATAGGTTTAATTCAAAAGATTTTGGCTTAGTTTATAAAATAGTACACTGATAATTTTTGTTATGGTGGATACTTCATGTTTTCAGACATCAAAGGAAATAACCTTGGACAAATTTCATTATTTTATCTTTTAATTGCCTCTAAATAACATCATTATATCACTATAGGATCTAGACTATCAAAGGTATATTATTTTTGAATGGGTCTGATTTTATAATCTATTTCAATAAATTTACTTATATCCTAAAATGTCTAAGAAGTATTAAAATAATTTTTAATTATTTTGTTTCCTCCTAAATTTGTAGAACTGAGAATATCGTCTCTCAAAGAATGTATTAAAAATATCAATCATGTTGATCCTATAATGTGAATGTGTCAGAAATAGTATTTTTCTAGATATGAAACTTTTGAAAAATAGGGTAAAAGCTTACATCAGTTTAGTAACATTTCCCTTTTTAGAATACACACACTATAGAGTTTTTTAAAATTAAAAATATTTAAATACTTGTAGAACTAGCTACTGAAAATTAACTTTGAGGATTTCTTATATAGTGATCATCGTTTTTTTAAAATAGTTTTTAGGGTTTCATAGTTTAATGGAGAATGTCTGACTTAATGTCTGACTTCGGCTCAGGTCATGATCTCATGGTCCGTGAGTTCAAGCCCCACGTTGCGCTCCATGCTGACAGCTCAGAGCCTGGAGCCTGCTTCAGATTCTGTGTCTCCCTCTCTCTCCGCCCCACCCCTGCTTGTGCTTTCAAAAATGAATAAACATAAAAAAAAATTTAAAAAGGCAAAACTTAATTCTGAGGTGATTTTACAATTTAATATGATTTAAGTGCTAAAATTTAGAGAAACAATGTTTTCATTGCAGATTTTGTCAATGCATATTTTATTTGTATATATTCATTACAATAGACTTTTCTAATGTCTTACTTATTCTCTGATTATTCCTCTTAGCATTCAGTAAATTCATAGAACCATGTGGAGTATAATTTTGGTTACATCTGTAACTTGTAGAATGAATATATGGAAGCATTATGGGCACCATGATAATTCAAGGATTCAGCCAGCTTTTCTTCCATGTAGACAGGCAATCACTGAAAATATCACGTATAGTTTACAACCATGCATTTCTACAGTTAATGTGGTTCCTGTGAACTGAGCATGTCGGGTAGATGTTTGAATGAGCTCAGTATCCCTGGATTCCAGGCAGCACCTTTATATGCCATTATAATGTTAACTTTTTTGTTTGTTTTTATTTAAATTCCAGTTAGCATACAGTGTAATATTCGTTTCAGGTGTACAATGTAGTGACTCAACACCCCCATGTAACACCTTGTGTTCATTACAGCAAGTGCACTCCTTAATACCCATCATCCATTTAACCCACCCACCCCCACCCGCCCTAGTGTAACCCTCAGATTGTTCTCTTTACTTAAAAGCCTGTTTCTTGGTTTGCCTCTCATTTTCTCCCTTGATCATTTGTTTCTTACGTTCCACACATGAGTGCAATTGTATGGTATTTGTCTTTTTCTGACTCACTTATTTCACTTAGCATAATACTCTCTAGCCCTATCCACATTAGTGCAAATGTCAAGATTTAATTCTTTTTGATGGCTGAGTAATATTCCAGTGTGTGTGTGTCTGAGTGTGTGTGTTTATACCACTTCTTTATCCATTCATCAGTCTCATCAGTCAATGGACATTTGGGCTCTTTCCATAATTTGGCTATCATAGTTAATGCTGCTGTAAACACCAGGGTACATGTATTCCTTTGAATTATTATTTTTGTATTCTTTGGGAAAACACCTAGTAGTTCCATTAATGGATCCTAGGGTAGTTATATTTTTAATTTTTTGAGGAACCTTCATAATGTTTTCCACAGTGGCTGCACCAGTTTGCATTCCCACCAACAGTGAGAGTTCCCCTTTCTCCACATCCTTGCTAACACCTGTTTCTTATGTTGTTGATTTTAGCCATTCTGACAGTGTGAGGTGATATCTCAGTGTAGTCTGTAGTTCACTGATGATGAGTGATGTTGAGCATCTTTTCATGTGTCTGTTACCCATCTGGATGTCTTCTTTGAAAAACGTGTATTCACATCTTCCGCTTATATTTTAACTGGATTGTTTTTTGGATGTTGAGTTTGATAAGTTCCTTATAGATTTTATATACTGCTAACACTTTATCAGAAATGTCATTTGCAAACATGTAAGTATTTCCTCAGGAGACATATCTAGTAAGAAGTTGCTATGGCCTATGTCAAAGAGATTACTGTGTTCTTCTGTAAGATTTTAACAGCTTCATGTCCTACTTTAGGTCTTTCACTCATTTTGAATTAATTTTTGTGTATGGTTTAAGAAAGTCCAGTTTCACTCTTTTGCATGTTGATGTTCAGTTTTCCCCAGAGCCATTTGTTGAAGAGATGGTCTTTACCCCATTGGATATTTTTTCCCGCTTCGTTGAAGATTAGTTGACCATACGGTTTTGGGCTCCGTTCTGGGTTTTCTATTGTTTCATTGATCTATGTGTCTATTTTTGTGCCACTACCATCCTGTTGTGATCATTACAACTTTGTAATTTAATTTGAAGTCTGGAATTGTGATACCTCCAGCTTTGCTTTTCTTTTTCAAGGTTGTTTTTGCTATCCAAGTCTTTTGTAGGTCCCATACAAATTTTAGGATTGTTTTTTCTAGTTCTGTGAAAAATGATGTTGGTATTTTGATAAGGATTGCATTACATGTGTAGATTTTGGTAGTATAGACATCTTAACAATATTTGTTCTTCTGATCCATGAGCATGGAATGTTTTTCCATTTCTTTGTGTCTAAATTCTTTCATCAGTGTTTTATAGTTTTCAGAGTATAAGTCCTTTGCCTCTTTAGTTACATTTATACCTAGGTATCTTAAGGGTTTTGATGCAGCTGTAAATGGGATTGATCCATTAATTTTTTTTTATTTTTGCTGTTGCTTCATTATTGGTGTATGGTAATGAAATAGATATCTGTACATTGATTTTGTATCCTGCAACTTTACTAAATTCATGTATCAGTTTTAGCAATATTTTGGTGGAGTCTTTCAAGTTTTCTATATAAACAATCATGTCATCTGCAAATTGTGACAGTTTTACTTCTTCCTCACCTATTTGGACGCCTTTTAATGTTAATTAATTCTTGTTTACTACCTTATAGAAATCTCCTGCATTATCATGCCACCGTAACTTCTTTCCCTAGTTACAAGTTGTGAACTAAAGAAAGGCATTTATGGTTTCTGCCTCAGAACACCAGATACATTGCTTAGAGAATTCTTGCTGATTTGACTTAATCTTTTAATATTATAGAGAGTGACCTCAATTACTAGTAAAACATTTTCAAGACTGTAGGGGACTTCGAATTTATGGAGATGCTTCTGAATGGAAAAAGGATAAGGAGCATTTCACTTTAGCTTCTGGACATTAATATGCTTAATAAAGATTGACTAAGATGCTAATGGTAGCAAAATTAAGTCTATGTCATAGGTTAATAAGCAGGAGAACATTGACTACTCTGGCTGTATCCATGACAATATTTTCTAAACCGTTGTTATTTGGAGCACTTGTTAATACATGTATCTTATAATGTTCCTGTGTTTGTGGGGTGAAGGGCTGGTAACCACCAATCTATTCCCAGTTCAAATTTTTAAAGTTTATTTATTTTGAGAGAGAGAGGGGGTGGGGAGACAGAATCCCAAGCAGGCTCCCCTCTGCCAGCCAAGAGTCTGACACCGGGCTCGAATTCACAAACCTGAGAAAATGACCTGAGCTGAAATCAAGATTTGGATGTTTAACCAACTAAGCCACCCAGGGGTCCCGAGTTCACATTTTTTAGATTCCACATGTAAGTGAGTTCATGCAGTATATTTCTTTCTTGTGTCACTTAGCATAATGACCTCAAGTTCCATATAAATGTCATAAATGGCAGGATTTTTAAAAAAAATAATGTATATTATATATTTTTTTTTCGTTATGTTCCTTTTGTCTATACCGTTGTCCAAATCTACTGGTTCTGTCTTTATTCTATGTCTGGATTATCTATCCATTATTAAGAGTTGGGTATTTGAGGGGCTCCAGAGTGGCTCAGTTGGTTAAGCATCTGACTCTTGATCTTGGCTCAGGTCATGATCTAGCGGTTCATGAGACTGAGCCCCAGGCCAGGCTCTGCACTGACAGTGTGAAGACTGCTTGGGGTTCTTTATCTCCCTTTCTCTCCTCTCCTCCCTGCTTCCCTCTCTCAAAATAAATAAATAAACTTTAAGAAAAAGAGTGGAGTATTGATGTCTCCAGTTATTATATTGCTGTTTATTTTTCCTTTTAGTTCTGTTAGTATTTGCTCTATATATTTGAGTACTGCGATGTTGGGTGCATGATTATTTACAATTGTTATATCTTTTTGATAAATTGACCTTTTCATCATTATATAATGATCTTATCTCTTTTGATCATTTTTAGGCTTAAAGTACATTTTATCTGATATATAATTACTGTTTTCTTTTGGTTATCATTCATTTGAGAGATCATTTTTTATCCTTTCATTCTCAGACTAAATGTGTCTTTCCGGCTAAAGTCAGTCTCTTGTAGGAATATAGTGAATCCTATTTGTTTTTATTGTTGTTTCTCCATTCAACCATTCTGTCTTTTGGAGAATTTAATTCATTTATGTTTAAAGTAATTATTGATAGTTAAGGAGTTACAATTGTTAATTGTTTTCTGTTTTGTAGATACTTTGCTTCTTTTTTTTAAAGTTTATTTTTTGAAAGAGAGAGTTAAGCAGGGGATGGGAAGACAGAGAGGGAGAGAGAGAATCTGAAGTAGGCTCTCCACTGTCTGTGTAGACTGCGATGGGGGGCTCAAACTCACCCTGATCATCACCTGAGCTGAAGTCAGCCACTTACCCAACTGAGCCATCCAGGTGCCCCATGTTTCTTGTGTCTTTTCTTGCTGTCTTCTTTTATGATTTGATGACATCTTGTATAGTGTGCTTTGACACCTTTATCATGATCTTTAGTGTAATTACTACAGTTTTTTCCTTTGTGGTTACCATGAAGCTTACATAAAATGTACTTATAACAACCTATTTTAAGCTGATAGTAACTTCAATAGCATACATAAACTTCATAAACTTAAATCCATTAAAATTTTAAAAACAGTCTTAGGAGTTGTGGAAATAGGTTCTCTTTATGGATGTCAAGTGCTTTGGCCATGATATGCTTCATGGTAATAGGCCATACGTCTTTGAGTGATTTGTCTGGCTAAGCCTGTATTCTCCCACTCTGTCTCCATTCCATGTTTATTTTAATCAAAGGACAAAGATGATTCTATCAGCAGACAGATAATAAGAATTCCTTTGCCAAAGGTACATGACTGAATTTTGCCATAAGTAGCACTGAAGCAAAGTAAGGGAATTTGGTAGTTATTTAAAATTAACTGGGAATATTACCGTGATCCATGTTACAGTACTAAGAGCAGATGGAGAAAAGAGCGCCCTTTGCATCTGGGTTTTAATAAGTACATTAAACCTGATATCTATGTTTAAATGAAAAGTTAAATTTATTTTTGTTGTCGCTACTCTTTTTATGTAGTCACTAAATTCTGTAATTTCTCTTTTTTTATAATTTTTTTCATGTTTATTTATTTTTGAGAGAGAAAGGGAGAGAGAGCGCAAGCAGGGGAGAGGCAGAGAGGGAGACACAGGATCCGAAGCAGGCTCCAGGCTCAGAGCTGTCAGCACAGAGCCTGACGTGCGGCTGGAAATCACAGACCATGAGATCATGACCCCAGCCGAGGTCAGATGCTCAACCGACTGAGCCACCCAGGCACCCCTAAATTCCATAATTTCTGTGTAAATAATGTCAAGTCCTGTTCTGGAAATGAAGAAAAAATATGTGAACTACAAAAAATTTCTACTTTAAAATATTCTAGCTTTCAGAGTCACCATTTATCACACATGACCAGTCAAGCAAAATGAAGATAAATGTAAAAAGGAATATACAATCTATCTCAAATAAGTATTTACCTTAAGTTTAATGAGCTAGTTGCTATATATTTAATGAGTTAACTGGTGCATATTAATTAAATCTCGATTGTTTGTTTAAAATCTCTTTTGGAGGATTTCATGCCATCTGGTTAACTTACTTTAAATGACAAAAGCAATAAGTACTTAATTGCATTCCTATTAATGCACTGTTGTTTCTAAACATGTGGGACTTTTAATGAGCATTTTACAAGGTTTACTGAAAGAATATTGTATAGATAAGAATAAATGTTTTGTTAACTCCTTTGCTGCTACAAGTAGGTGTAGAAGAGTGAAAAAAATGTAATTAAGTAGGATTTAAATTATTGGAAAATAAATTATCGCATAATTTCTAAAAGTCTTCCTCAAGCGTTTTTTTTTTTAATTTCCTGCAGTGTGCCTCCAGATGTTAGACTTCACTTTCTCAGTTTTTACACCCCAGAAAAGTTGTGAACAGAAACATACACAATTGTTTAACCTTCGTGTGACACTGAATAGAGAAGCTTGAAGATTCTGTTTTCAATTACTCTCCAAGTGCGAGCGATGTGGAAAGGTAGGGAACTATGGATATACATTGGTCCAAAAATGGGCATTTTGAAGAAAATATAATCCAACCACAATTTACAAATAAACTGAGTTGTGAAAGTTGTTTGCAAATTAATCATTTAAAACTTGGAAGACATTTTAACTTGCCATAGAAATCATAACCAACAGACTTGTTTCCTTGGCTAGCCTGAAAATAGATTTTACCTGTACTGTAACAGAACCAGAGTTTAAATTAATGCTTTTCAGACTGCAGGGCCAGAGTTCACTAGTGGGTTTTAAATTAATAAAGTAGGTAATAGCCATCTTTTTTTTCCTAAATGAAAACAATAGAATATATCAAGTAAATTCTACTTTTTGAGGATAAGGAAGCATTTGTGACACTTTTTATAAATGTGTCTATAATACATATGTGTCTATGTGTTTAACATTTTGCCTATAGTGAGTTGTGAAATCAAATGTGTTTTACTGGGAATTACTGCCAAAAAAATTTTGAAGATCACGGGTTTAAGCATTATGTGAATGCCAAAGACTATCTCTAAATTCTGTCCCTGACACAGTTAAAAAAAATTGGGTGTCTATCAAATGATTTTTAACATCTGAGTCTATGGCTTTGCTAGATAAGCCACATGTACTGCATTGGAGTTGCGTTACAAAAAAACCTTCCAAATTAATTTTGTATATGTATTTCTACAAACAGTTGTCATTTTGTTCTGTGATAATTTGCCATCAATGTCAAGTAGTTTAAATAAATGGATATAAGTTTTTATTAAACCAAACATTTCTGGGTTTAGGTGATGTTTGTGGAAATGAAGCTTTTTTTAGGTCACTCTGTCACTTCAGGGGCTCAGATGGGTGACCCCTCTATTTCTCCACAAGTGGTGAAACTTAGGGCAATAGCCATCATGGCTAATGATCACACCTGTACATTTCTTCAGGCACTTAGAGTTAAGATTATTCTGACTCTGTTTTGCCTAAAAACACCATGTTTTCCAGTTTGGCTCAATAGTGTACTAAGATGAGTGGACCCTAGGAAAGGAAATTGTAAGCAGGCATTTAAGAGACCAGCAGTTGAGGTCTCTCCTGTGTCCTCCACCCCAGAAAGAGACACGTGGGTCACATAGGGTGTATAAAAGAGAAAGAACTCTTATGGACATTTCTCTGTCCAACCAAGACAGAAATAAGGATAATAGTTATAACTTAAGACAACATGAGGCTGAGAGAGACCAGCACAGATGGAAATGCAGGTTTTTTATACTAGATTAGTAACAAGGTGCCGGAGGGAAATGTCGACACATGAAAGATGTTTTGTATGAAGTCTCTATCATTCTGTTTCCTTACCATTATCTGAGTTACGCTTAGACACTAAGAGTCTTAAAGGATCAGGGAGAAGGAAAGATGGAAAGATAAAGTCAGATCATGAGTAATTATAGGAAGAGACGGAACGAGGCAGGATATTCTGGCTAGAGATGAACCAGGAGCCACGTTGTCATGTCTTTTGTTCCCAAATCGAGTCCAATCTTTACCACTGAGTATTTTTCATTATAAGCAATGGAATCTGACTGTGGTTAAATAAACAGAAATGGATACTGGGCTTATCGATGGTTAGAAGGCTGTAGATACAGGATTAAATCTCAGATTTGAAAAAGAATACTAAAAACTGTGCCTGAAAACTGAGGTAATGAGGAAATCCCAATTGATGTGGCCATTTACAGGACTGCCCAAAATTGCACTGCACATTTAGCTGCTCTTGCGGCCAGCGCGCATAACACCTTACATCAGGGACTCCACCTGGCAACCAGCACTGTCCCCAAACTGGACACCTCAGGCACAAACCTTGCCACAAAATGAAGACCCTAGGTACAGCCTGAGTCCTTAGTTTGAGCACTTCAGCACCAAAGCCTCCTGTGCATGTGCCCTGTGGTTGGGTTTGTGGAGCCTCAGTCACTTAGCTTGTATTTGGATGTAAAGGAGGCTGGGAAAGACAGTTTCCTGGGATACTTTTAAGACTGAGCTTATCAATCCGAAGTTTCCCATCAGAGCAAGAGTCTTCAAAATATGCCAGGAAGCAAAATATGCCAGTATAATGGGTCTTTGCATGTGCCGTTTCTTCCTTTTTGGGAATCTTTCCTTCAAGGTCTTTAAAGGGCTGTCTTTGAAAATCAAGACTGGCATTCAATTTCACTGCTCCGTAAAGGCTTTCTTAAACTATCCTAAGTCAGTTTTCCAATCCACCATTATTCTCAATCACTTGAGCTTACACCATTCATAAAACTTTACCAAAATGTAAAAGTTCAATCTCTTCCTTCCTTCTCTCTCCTCCTGTCTCCCTTCCTTTATCCCTCTCTCTCTTCTTCCCTTCCAGTTGTCTGTGTCTCTTCAGGAGAAGAAGAAACCGTGCAAGAGCAGGATCCTGCCTTCTCCAAAATTATTGTCATGACCCAGAGCTGAGCCAGGCATAGGACAGTGATCCAGCAGATACTTGGCAGGGTTTGAAGAGCGAGGAGTAATAGGAATGTATTAGGCATCTGAAGATTCCGGGTAAGTGCCTAGAGGGTTGGGGGTTCTGGTGTATGAGGTGTTCTCTCAGTCTTACAGGTTTTTGTTTTGAACCCCCATGTTGCTGATTATTTGTCTGATCTTATTCTCTATATTAATGTTTATGCTGATACTAGCCAACTCCTTGGTGTGCAAAGCAACACGGAATAGTGGGCAAGGCCAAGGGCTCTAATGCTAGCCTGAGTTCAAATCCTAATTTTTTCATTTATTCTGTGCATGAGTTGTCTCACTATTCTGCTATTTACCTCACTTACAAAGTAGGGATGAAAATAATAGCCATGAACATTAAATGAATTAGTACATGTAAAGCAGTTGGAATGCTAGCAAATAATGAGATGTATGTATGCATTTGCTAATATTATTATTACTTTCGATGAATTTCTGATCATTTTCTGAGTTTTCTGGCCTTAGCCTTCCTTCCCAAACACTTAGATGACCCTATTATGCCCTGCTTCCTCTATCTTGGCATTCATTTCTGGTTCCTTCTATTAAACTTTTCCCTTGATCCAGCACACTGGCATGACAAGAGGCCAGGAAAAGATGAGAAGGTTGATCTAGGAACAGATGGGAGAAGGACATCAAGAACAATCTTTTCCTACTTCACAACTGGATCTAGTCCTGGCCGAATATTTTCTCTCTTTTCTAAGAGACAAAATAAAAAGTGTTTATCAGACATCTCCAGCAAGATACAGTGATGATTTTCCTCTCGTTAAGCAAAAGGAACTTCTGAGGCCAAGAGAAGGTGGAGTGATTAAACCGCAATATAAAGCTCCCTTTTCATTTACCAAACACAAAAGATTCAGATCAGCAAAACTTCATTGCTCTGATCTACAGCCAGCAGCCCTGAAGTCATTTCCACTATCTCCTCCCATCTGTGCAGAGAGAGCAATAGCTGTAGTTATAAGCAACTAAAATAGAATTTGTTTGTTAAAAAGACAGTGCCCAGAGTATGCATTATAAACTAGACATGCATATGTATATGTTGGGTCATATGTGCTTGAGACCATATCTAAGGTTATTTCCATGTAGGCAAGTAGTTTTGTAAGAAATATGACCATACATATAAGGGAATCCTGATACAGCTATCTTCTTTTCAGGCAGATAACCAATAGAAGAGGAAGAGATTCAGAATTCAGATATGGCAATGAGTGATACACTTGAAAATATTTAACTACCCTTGACCATTCCTGTTAATAAAAAGTTACTACCTTCTGTAAGTTTTACAACCACCATTTCTTGTTGGGAGTAACTTCTAGCTTTACCATGAGTTGAAACATAGGGTGAGACTTTGCTTCATTTAACATGGCCCAAAAAGGTTGTTTACTAAAATCTTTGTATACATTTCATATAGAAAATGTGAATATTTAAGTGTTTGGCCCTATTGACCTTGTGCTTGCATTGTTCAGTGTTGAATTACAGGTTACAGATATATGATAGGTACTCCTCTTTTATTGCTCCTTGGATATTTACACCTACTTAGTGGTAACTTACTACTAGAAAGCTCTAACTCTAACATGAATAACAGCAGCAGAATATAGCCTATTTATTTTCCCATCAACTTTTTCAAGGTAGCCTCCTACAAATTTACAAGAATGTCTACCTTGCTTAGCCCAACTTATTTCAGTGACATGAAGGTAGCCTGGAATTGCAATAAAACAACTGGAAAGTCCCTTGAGTGCATTTAAAGTAGACATTTTTCAATATAGTTTCGAATATAAATCTACTCTTCCTTCTCATGAAGGTGTGAAGGTGAGCTGAGTACCAATAAAGACTTCAGAGACTCATAAGCACTGTGTAACGTTTTCCTTCTGTTCTAGAACAGAACGTTTCAGCCTGACAACAAAGATGAGACTGTCTGTCAAAGATGCATTGATAGCTAAGACAAATCACTACCTGTAATTTTTTTCTTTGGCGAATTGACTCTCGAAAAGAGAAGGAGTCACCATTTGGAATTTAAAATGGAACACAGTCATTAAAAAATAAGACATTGTTTGAAGATAACACAAGCAGAAGAGCAGACGTTATGAAACATACTTAAGCTTCATAGTTGCTAATATGCACAATTACATCTCCTGGGAAAACATGAGTACTGCTCACATGATAGTTTTAAAATGAATGAGCACAGTGAAAGTCAATGAGAATGAGGCTGACAGGAAGGCTCAGCTGGAGATCTACCCTCAGGAAGTAGTTTAAAATATTGGCCATTTGGTACCATCTGGTGAATTCCATACACTAAAAACAATGCTATTCAGAACTCAATTTTTGTGAGCCAGGAACGAAGGATGTGTCTTACAGGGATCATTTAACAGAATTCATTGAACAGGAGGAAGACCATCAGAGGGACAGTGAAATCTCTCCTGACCACTCCACACCACATTAATCTGAAATGGACTGAGAAAATATAGGCATTAATTCATTCCTGCACATACATGATCCTCAAATTTACTAAGTATAGAGAGGTTCATCATATTGTATGTAATAAGCAGGCAAAAAAAATAGCCACGTAAATCACTTGTTCAGGGACTTATGCAAGTCCTTACAGAAGTTTGTATAATGTCACTACGGTGAAAGAGAAATTCTATTATTCTGGACTATACTAAATTTAGATCCTAGATTCATCATTAAAATGGTCATCACCACCATTAGTCACTCCTTTATTTAGCTTATCAGTAGTCTTTTTATGTAATAACATTTTTTCATAAATAAATTTTATTTATAAATTTATGAAATAGCCAGTGATTAGAAAACACATCAAACAAAATGTAGGAGTCAACACTTTTTTTTTTAAATAAATTTGAAACTTAGGGGCGCCTGGGTGGCGCAGTCGGTTAAGCGTCCGACTTCAGCCAGGTCACGATCTCGCGGTCCGTGAGTTCGAGCCCCGCGTCAGGCTCTGAGCTGATGCCTCAGAGCCTGGAGCCTGCTTCCGATTCTGTGTCTCCCTCTCTCTCTGCCCCTCCCCCGCGTTCATGCTCTGTCTCTCTCTGTCCCAAAAATAAATAAACGTTGAAAAAAAAAATTAAAAAAAATAAATAAATAAATTTGAAACTTAATAGTTTTTTTGGAGGGTTTCACACATTTTCATTGGTGGTGTGGTTTCCCTTTTTATTTCTTATCAAAGTGAATATATGAGACCAGTAGTCAAACACATATTAAGTTCAGTGCCTTCAATAGTGTGTGTGCCACATGGCAAACATTCAACAAATGTTTGGAGACAGAAAAAGGGAACATCACAAGCCCAAGCAGTTTCTTGATATGCACATGGAGGAGGATTGTAAAATAAAAGATATTATTTATTTTTAGGGAAATAATGGGAATATGATGATGCTATCTACATATATTTGCTTGAAGGAGGATGAAAATTATATTCATGACACTTTTGATTTTTGAAAGAAACCACAAACTTAAAACTAACTTACACTGTTAAATCACTTCTAATATTTATGCATGACTTTATAATCACGACTGCCCAAAATTATATGTCATGTGTTAAAACATTAGTCAATACTGACTAGATGATCATTGTTTTCCTATTAGTAGGGAAAACTCATAATAAGTTAAATTGATAAATGAACGTCCCAATGTTGAGATCAGAACTACTCACAAGATACTCTTCTAACCCAGAGAATATAAAGTATAGCAACGTCTCTGATTCCAATGCTGATTATAGAACCAACAGAAGATTCTCAATCATTAAGAGAAGAAAAAAATTTATCATGGAAGATTTTGTTTCTCCAAAAGGTGTATCTCAAACTTTTGATTTGATTAGTATTGAATGGTTTTCAAAGGAAGTTGAAAAAACTTAGGACAGTGATGATATTATGAAGAATATACACACATATGTAGATGTGTGCATGTATGTAAAAATCTACCTATGGCTTACTTCAGCAATGCTTTGTGTCATCATTGTAAGGTGTCTGAACGTTTGGCATAACCAAGAATATATAAACAACAGTTTTATTAAAATCATATCGTCATATATGACGCTGAAAAAGAGCATAGAACAGCTTCCCCAAAGAGAAGCAAGGATAGAAGTAAAGGATAATACCTTCAGCTCTGAAAAGTATTCACTATAGAGTGAACAAAGATCAGTAACTGAGCTGCTAGGGCTGAGCTAAAAGGAAAGTTGTTTGTTCATGGAAGAGAGCGATGATGCATTGAATTTGCATTAACGAATGATTATATAGCAGGAACCGAATTAAAAAGTGGCTTATAAATGCTACCTAGTGATAATAAAGTCAATTGAATGTTTGATAGAGTTATAATTTCTAAAATAAATTCCACAGAAGTCACATGGCTTAAACACATATTAAAGTAATCTCATAACGAAGATTATCTACAAAAATAAATTATTCCAGAAGGAGTTAAGTAGAAATAATGGCGTAAAGGTGAAAGAATAAAGTCCCAACATAGGGACATTTATGGTCCAAAAATTATATGATAAAAGGCACCTTCTTTAACAACTGGAATTCTGTTTCAAGGCAAAGAGCATAAATAAATAAATAGATAGATAGATAGATAGATAGAAGGTGATGAACTATTCCTTGAATTAACAAATGTCTTTTTTTTATCCTTTTCAATTTTCAATTTTTATTTTTAAATTTTCTTTATGTTTGTTTTTGATAGAGGGAGAGAGGGAGAGAACAGACAAGCGGGAGAGGGGCAGAGAGACAGAGACACAGAATCCAAAGCACCTTCCAGGCTCTGAGCTGTCAGCAGAGAGCCCAACACAGGGCTCCCTCATGAGCCCATGACCTGAGCTGAAGTCAGAGGCTTAACTGACTAAGCCACCCAGGTGCCCCTCAATTTTATATTTTTAAATGCAGTATTTTATTTTGCTTTGAGGCAAAATAATGTCTAATGGAACTACCAGCATGTTCATAGCAAATTATTTAATGGCTGAATTATGATTTTTGAAAATTAACTGCCCACTTTTATGTTGGGCATTTCTTTCTGTTTCTCCCTCTTTTTTCTAAAACCTATTGTTAAGTGTATTATATGTACTACTGGATTCTGAGGTTAACATTCACATTTTACGAACGCAGAAATTGAGTTTTTAACAGGTTTAGTAACTGGTTCAATGTCACATACATAGTAACTGGTGAAATTAAGTCTTGTGATCATCTGTAATTATGCTTGGTCCTTTTATCCTCTCTAAATTGCCTTCCTATACTTTTTTTTCATCCTTAAAGAGTGGTATATTCTTTCCAAATAAACCAGCTAATAGTAATGAACTGGTATGTGACTAAGAATCATGTCCTAGTGTCATGTTTAGTTACGACATTTAATTTTGTCTCCATTGTCTCCACGTCTTTCTCCCCTCCTCCTACCTGGAAGCAAGTCAACTTTGTTTTCCACAGGAAATAGAAAAAGATTTGAAGGCAAGAAAGAGCACAACGTTGCAAAATAGGAGAAAAATAATTATAGGCAGGCTTTGCAGACTGAGTAAAAACATGGTAGAGAGAGAATGCTGAGAATCTAATTATCTGAACTTTCAAGAATCTTTAATGCTCACTAATCGAAGTCATTTAATGGTGAAAAAGCATATTACAATACTAATTACATAACTAAAGGAACAAAAATATTTTTGAAAAATACAACAACAGACAATAGGTTTGTCATGCCCTATATGGAGCTTCATTCTAGTGGGAAACAAAACTTTGAAAAATAATTGCAAATGTGAGAATATTTAAATATGATAAGGGAAGCTAACAAGTCCTGACAGCCAGCATTCCTTCAGAAAGTGATATTGGACACCTCACTTATGAGTTAATACAAGGATTCCAAGAAATAAAGAAATAAAGTAGGACACTTGAAGCAAGATGGTGCACATTAAAGAAACTCAAAAAGCTAAAGCTTACCTAGAGCATAAGGAAAAATAAAAACTCCTAATAAAAGTAGTATTTATGTTTTTACACATCATGCCCTTCAACATAGTGAGTAATTATGTTTAAGAAGTTACTAATTCGGTAGGCCAAAACAACTTATGAATGCAATTCAAGAAAACTTCAGAATGCTTTATTCTTTAATAAGAATATAATCAGATAGTGAAACTAAATTTTTCTCAACTATTAATTTGACATTGATTTATATGTGCTAAGAGAAACGGCTTTATAGAAAGCTAATAAACCATATTTTTTCAAGTTTGAAAGAAATGACTAAGTATATCCATATTTAGGATTCATTTAAAAAAAAACAAGTACATAAAAGTATATGAAAGTTATTAATTTGTGAGATTACTGATAGTAAAATCCTATTGGTTGGCATCTTCTCAACCCTTGTTGAAAACCAATTTAATCCTTAAAGCACTGACTTAGAAACTTCTGGTTAAAGATGAAGAACACAAATATTGCCATCACTTTTTTTTAGGAGATAAGCATAAAATAATACGGTCATTCTATAGATAAATCTTTTCTAATATAGAAATTCAAATTATTTTTTCTTATTTTTCTAATATTAATTTTAGTTTTCTCTCTAAATCAAAAGAGAATACACTGGAATTCCTTCCTACTTCTGTATTCTATTGTCACTTGTCTAAGTCAATATTAATTATGTAATAGTAGCTTTCTCTGGAACTAGAAACTCGGTAAGAAATGTGTGACTACCAGGTATTCTATGTTATCACTTTAATATTAATATATATTCACCCTTGAACTTATAACTACACCTAACAAACTATAATCAAGGCCGTGGTTGGCAGTAAATAAAGTCTCCTTCTTCATAGAGGGTATGTTTCTAGATGACTTGGCAGAATGTGGGACATGTGGCTGAACTAACAAAATGCAGAAAAATTTGCCTGCATTTGAGTGGTCTATAACAGGGTTACCACAGAAAGCGTCACCCAAAGAAATCCACTTTTGAGAATGAAATCAGTGCTAATAAGTATTCCTGGCAACTGTTGTAGACCGGAATTGTAGTAGGCAAATTGGATATATGGTCATCTTGAATCATAATTAAGAGAACAGGAACCCAAACAACAAAATGACATGTTTGAGACATTATCATCTCAGTAACGACTACCCTTTACATTGTATAGTCCCATTCCCCATCCATCCCACCAGTCCCTGATTTTAGGAGCAATCCCTGTTAGCTAACAGCCGTTGTAGTTTCATTATCACTATGAATGAAACGAGTGTCTTGGTCTAGCAAATAATATGTGATTCATCAATTAGTGGCTGTTTATAAATTGAGACATTATACTTGTTTGCAATGTTTATAACAAGAATAAGATGTGGGCCTATCTGTAAGAAATTAGAAATTCAAAATTCAATATAAAAATAGTTCTCTGGGAACAATTTAGAATCATTTTAGATCTGAATTCTTATTGGAAGACAGAGGTGTAGACCCTCCCACTGAAGAAACATAATTTCTTGAGGAATTAAGGATTCCTCAAGATTCAAACTAAGCTAATGCTTTGAAATTAATCTCTAAGGAAAAGATCAGGGTTTTAGGGCAGGATCAGATTTACATTGATCAGCCTTGAAAGAGAGACATCCCAAACAAAGAGAAAACATGTTTTGGGAGACAGATTAAGATTATCAAGTGAAGATTAAAAGTACAAGAAAACAAAGTTGGCAAACAGGAAGACCTTCCAAGTGCTGTAGTATAATGCACAGCTCCCAAGTAGGTGAAACAAAGCCAAAAGGGATGAAAATCTGAACATCTAGTTGTATCTCCCAATTTGGTTTATAGAGTAACTGTTAGGTTCACCAGCTGTTATGCAAAATCCTTAATCAGGGATTTGTCCCTCTTTTATGTTAGGTTGAGATCTCTTTTTGCGGCATCTATACCTATTTTATAGCTTCATTTTCTCAAAGGAGAATGATTTTGTTTCACTGAAGCTGCTGGATTTCTTTTGAGCTTTGCAATGAGGCACAATCTAACTTCTGAAAACCAGTAAACAATATCTACACCACTGTCAATAAACAAACACTTGACACAATTCAATCAGGTACCTCTGATGATAAATCGAGCATCTAAGGTGCCCCAAATGACTTGCTTTCAGAGTATAGATCACAAGCTACCAGTTCAATACCATTCCGAGACTCACAATATTTCAGAGCTGAAAGGGAACTTCTAGCTCAATTTTGGACATGTTTATTGAATACTAGCTATGATCCTAGGCTTGTAATATCAGAGCTACATGATATCAGAAATGTGTAGTATTTAAGATATAATATTGGACAGACAACAATTAAAGATATAATTACATTCTAATTTCTTGAGGGGAAGAAAACAATGATAATGACAAGCTACCTATTGAGCCCTTTCTAGTGCCAGGCATAATGCTAAACTCTACATGCATTTTCCCATTTGCAGCTCAGAGCATTCCCCCACCCACCAATGTAGTAAATATTTACATGCATACATATTGGAATGTAAGCCAAATGAGAGTAGAATCTTGGCATAGTCAGTTCTTGTTCATCACCTAGCAGTGTGCCTGTCACAAGTCAGGCATTCAATATAGGTTCAGTGAATGAATAAATGAGTGACTAATGAATGCCCAATCCTACAAGTACATGCCCTTTTGTCCTTAATTATAATCAAAGAAGTTGAGGATCCAAAAGATTAAGTACCTGGAATGAAGAGTGAAGACTAGGAACCAAGTAAGTGATTTGAGTCCAGAGCAGGGGCCCTCGTTTGGAACAGATGCATCAGCATGGCATAACATGGTGAAAGTGAAAATAGAAAATGTCAGATAGGTAAATTGGATTATTAGGTTTGAGGTTCTGATGTAAGAGGCAAATAAGTTTCTCATTATTTATAAGATATAGCAAATCATAATTTCCAATGAGTTTAAAAGAATTCTCCATTTTCACTTTTCATGAGACCCAGCCATCTACATACTATTGAGTAGGGATGACTCGACTCTTTATCACTAAGGAGGACAGAGTTGACCGGCCACAAAACAGATATACACACAATCAATAAATTACAACCTTGAGAGTCTAATCCACAGTATTTTTCTTTGATTTTGCCACACGTTTATGCACCGGGTAAAGTTTGCTGAGCTTCAAAGAGAATACATCAGTTAAAAGGGTTTTTCTCAAATAATAACTCAAGTATCTGCAGTCTCTGCAAAGTGTCTGTGTTTGCTATGGACTAATGTGACCTACAGGGTTCAGAAACTTGATATAACACATTGTTCAATCCGGTAAAGATTGTTTTCCTCTGATTGCTGACACTTGAAAGCCACTAAATGTTGTTTTATGCTGTCGGTTAGCTTCATTAGCCAGCGAACTCTAATGAGGTGAAGACAAGATAAATAAATGTGCTGGTGCTCACTCCTTGAAACAGAAAGTAGGACATTTTTAAAGAGGGTGGAGGTATGAGGGTTTTAATAGGGTGCATCCCAAGTCAAGAATGTCATACACGCACAACATAATTAGCTATTTCTGTAACGTGGATATACAAAATGCCACCGTCTTCAGCTCAGTGGAATATGGGTAATGTAATGGTAGTCCAGGCTACCAGGCCCATTTCCTCCATTCATGACTAAATTCACCAACCCCCTACCTGGCTTCTGACAGAGTTCTAGACCATAGGTTTAGATCATGAGAAGTGCTATGTCAAAAGGTCATCTTCTGAATCCGTCAGCTTTGTTACTGATCCTGCTCTGATCACAGTTATCGGTCACCGTGGTTGAAATAGATCTCAGAGACTGAAATCTTGAAGCATCTCTGTGGTGAAAATCACTGGAATATTTGGGATTTTGTCAACCTTCTATCATTTTGAATCGAAAGAATTCCCTGTGATAATTTATTGGGATACTAAGAACTGGGCAGTTTCGTGATCCAAGCCCGATGTGTACAAACTGCAGTGCAAACAAAGGGCCTTTATTTTTTATGAGACCCTATGCAAATTTATGTACATTACTGAAAGTCTAGCAGCTGAGGCACTATATAGTAAGACAGTGGTCTTCTCAGGTTGGATTGTTTGCGAAGGTACCTGTTTATTTGGAAATGCTTTTGATGTTGCTTAAGATCTGTTACCTCCTATTTTATCCCTTATACTCTGTTCTTTAGATTTTAGACATCATTTCTTTATTCATAGTCCCTGAATAATTATATGCCCTAGAAATTCACCTCACACTAAATATCTAGATTATCTCTTAACCTTGATACATATCTCACATGAACTAAACAAACTTCCTAAACATGCTTAATCATGAAATTCAAGATCTTAGCCAAAAAAAAAAAAAAAGTAACATCAAACTATGAGACAATATTCTGGTCACTAAAGGCAAAGATTTTCCTAGATATCTAAGAGATGCATAAGAAGCATACTTATGACCCCACAGATATTGACATTCTAACCCGGCAGTCATATTGTTTCTCAATATTTCAAAGCTCTGTTGTAACAGTCCTTTGTGCATTCTTAAAGCTCACTGTATTCCGTAAGATTGAATAGTTTTGATTGAAATCTCATGATTCACATCTATGCTCTTTCAAATGAAGCCACTATGAATGATGACTGGACTTTATAAGCTTTGCCTACGTGACAGAGTAAAATAATGTTAAAACTGTAAGTCCACAAAACAAAAACAAAAACAAAAACAAAAACTGTAAGTCCTGGCTACCTCATAATGTTGAAGATAAAATAAAATTAAGCCTGTTTGAACATACGCCATTTTTCCTTAGCCTCAACTATAATGACAATCTCCAGTGATTTCAGGGGATTCCCTCACTGGAAAGATCCCTATCTTTCCCTATCCCTTCGAATTCAAGGGTTCCATGATTTTTCTAGCCAAGGCAGAATAAGGTAATGAAGGTGATCAAGAAGTTTATGACTGTGTTTAGGATCCAGAAAAAAAGTGAATCATAGACAAGAACCAAAGTAGTGAGGCAAGGTTAAATCCAACGGCAATCGAAATCTGAATAAAGCAAGAATATGAGCAAAGTAAGCAGAATTTAATGTTAATTTAATATGTTCTTACCATCTTTTAGAAAGGCATTGTATGTTTATTATAAACTATGCACCAGTGGTCAAATGTGGTTAACTTGTAAGCCTCTTAGAGGTCATCTAGCAAGAGAATGGAAAATGAAAAAAAAGAAAAAAAAAAGAATGACCAATTACAAGCAGATTCAGACACAAACAAAACCCACCGTGCCTTGGACAACATTCATCAAAGGTAATACTTTATCATCCTGATCTACCTGGAGAGTTAGATACCAGGGTTCCTCAGAGGAAGACAGGCTAAACTACGTAATTGAAACAATCACTGCATCATAGTCCCAAGTGGCACCTTTAAACTGATGAGTGTCATGCTCATTTTCACAACCATCTATAATTGAATAGGACCATTTTGATGTTGAGAAAGATGAATGACCTAGATAAATAATATTCTTTCACTGTCCAATTAATTTGCAGGTTAAGAGATAGCAAACCTACGCTCAGCACTTACAGGTATTTATACGAAGTAAAGCAGTGTTTATTAGATAACTAGATGTTAAGAGTGGCTGAAATCTTTTCATCTTGGGCATTGGGATGCTTTTGCATTTATGTTGATTCCCCTCTTTTAGTGTACTTTTAATAGAATGCTACTCATCATCATCTTTAAAAGCCTAATTTTCTAGGGGCACCTGGGTGGCTCAGTTGGTTGAGCATCCAACTCTTGATTTTGGCTTAGGTCATGACCTCACAGTCCGTGGGATAGAGCCCCCTGTCAGGCTCCACACTGAGCATGAAGCCTACTTAAGATTCTCTCTTTCTCTCCCCCCACCCCTGCTCTCCCTCTGCCCTTCTCCGGCACCACCCTCAAATACATAAAATTTAAAAAAAATTAAAAAGCACGTAATTTTTGAGAATATACCATTCACTCCAAAAAACAAATTCATTGCCTTTTTAGGGCACCTGGCTGGCTCAGTCAGTAAAACATGCAGCTTCTAATCTTCAGGATGTAAGTTCAAGCCCCACGTTGGGTGTAGAAATTACTTAAAAAAATAAAAATCTTACAAAAAATCAAATTCATTGCCTTCCTTAGGAAGGAAGGCATCTTTAAGAATTTGTAGGGTATGGAAATTAGTAGCAAATTATCGGCACCTTCAAAGATCATTTAAATGAAGGTATTTCTGAACCGGATCCTGTCCTTCCAAGGGCCAAATTATTAATGACTTGGAGGCCAGAGGCCAGCCTACGTTCCAAGGAATGCATTGTAGAGGCTAAGAAGTCATACTACTGGGACAATATAAGATTTCATGTGAAGAGTATACAGATTGGTTCTAACACAAGCTGCATGTGTCAAAGGCTCATTCGCAGTTGCTTCATGGTAAGACATTAGGAGAAAGACTTTCTTCTTTCCATGTTTTAGCATCCTGCTCCATTTGAGAGTCCCATCACTCCATGTGGATATAATAAGATAAGAGGATTCCAGCATTGGAATTTAGATGGACAATTCAAAATTATTTTACAGGTTTATTGACGTAAATTTTACACACCATAACACTTACCAACTGGAAGTATTGAACTAAATGGCGTTTTGCAATTTGCATAGTTGTACACAACTCAGCAATCCAGCTTTAAAATTTTTTTTTGTTATCCTCTAAAATTCCCTGGAGGCTGACTGTTGTCAATTTCTACTGCTACCTCCCCTCCAGTTAGAGGCAACTGCTGATGCACTGTCATGATAAATTTACCTCTTTGATCAAGTCCTACAAGAAAAATCATACATCAAATAGTCTTTTGCAAATGGCTTCTTTTACTTTGCACACGGCTTTTGAGGTACATTTATATTAAAGTATGTATCGAGTGCGTGTTACTTTGTGTTGTTGAATAGTATCTCAGGGTAGACATGTATCCATTCACTAGTTGATGGGTGTTTGTCTTATTTATAGTTTTTGACTTATGAATAATGCTGATAACAGTCACATGCAGACTTTGTGTGGTTATATGGTTTCATATCTCTTCTGTAGATGACTAAGAGTGGAATTTCTGGGTTGCTTGGTAAATTTGAGTTTAACTATGTGGAATTATGAAACAGTTTTCCAAAGTAGCTGCCCCATCTTAAACTCCCTGTAGGAGTTTAAACTGAGAGCTCCAATTGCTCTAAATCCTAGCCAACACTTACTCTTATCTGACCTTTTGATGATAGCTATTCTAGCAGGTGTGCAAAATCTGTCACTGTGGATTTAATTCGCATTTTCCTAATGGCCATAGGTATTTAAAACTTTCCCTATGCCTATTAGCCATTAAAAGGAAATATGATGAATAATTTTACATCAACAAAATAACATTTTTAGAAATTTCTAACACTGACTCAAAAAGAAAAAATCTGAATAGAACATAACCAAAAAAAAAACCCAGAAATTGAATTCATAATTAAAAACCTCATTGAACAGACCACCAGATAGCCACCACCACAGATATATGCCCACCATATACATATGTATATTAAAGAATATTCAAACCCTTTCAATATAGATGACATTTCTCAACTCATTCTATAAGTTCACTATTGCTGAAAGCAAATTAGAATACGTATTAACTACTGTAGTTTCCGAGCCTGTTAAGCAGTGATGATCACCAATGAGCTAACTCAACTGCTTATAACTGTGACAGAGGCCATGTGCTTCTGTATACTGACCATTTCTTGGTACTCCCCCAATTTTTAAAACATGTATTCCTTTTCATAGAATTGGTATAGTGTCTATTAATTCTTTAATAAAATCTAGATGATGGAATTATTTAAAGGAAATAAAGGAGTGATATTGCTTCATTCTAAGACTTTTTTTTTTTTTTTTTTTTTGCTAAAGTTGATTGGGCTACATTCCTGAAATTTTCAAGTTGAGAAATATCAGACTAATTCCACTACAATGGAAGAGGAGTAGTCTAATAAAATTAGGTATTTAAAAAATGTATTTATATTACCAGAATGGTGACATGAATTCCTTCTGTAGAGGGCTGAGCCTAAGAAGATACCAATTACTACAAACTGGAGATTCACTACACTCAGTAGTAAGTACAGTGCAAAAGAATACATGGTTACAATCAAGTACGTAACAGCTCTTACTTTTACATTGTTTTCATTTTTACATTCTTTTCAAATATTCAGATCTCTCCCAGTCCAATTCTAAAGCATGTATTGATTATTTTTGATGAAATAGAAAATTACATTTGTTTTTGGGAAAATGATATTAACTTAATAAGAAATGGAACCATGATGGCGTAAATTAAATGGATTACTATCAAGTCAATTGTTATGTGATCCTTTTTTAAAAACACAAATTTTATTTTTATATGAATGAGTTAATGAAATTTAGCTGATGTCCTTTTTCATGGAAAATGTAGCCATCAGCACTTATGGATACTAATTTAATGGTTTCCATAAAGTCACAAACCATGTCCCCAGAACAGTCAAGTTTATGACACAGAAATGGGCCTGATATCAATAACTTGTAACCGATCTTGTTGTAAGATAGTAATAATTTGTTAGTAGGTAAAAAGATATTCCCCAGTTACCAGTTAAAAAATATATTGCCATGTATTGAACACAGCATGGTTAAATGCCAATTTTTATTTTGTTGTAGGACATAAGCAGCGAATCAATATTCAAGCTTTATTTCCAGGTATCATTGTAACTTCATTTTCTGGATTTCCACTGTAACCAAAACACAAAGTGTAACTTTTCTTCCTTCATTCATCCCTTCCCTTCCTTTTCTTTTCTTGGAAAATTACCCCACTAAGAGAGTAATTGTTTGTGTGTGTGTGTGTGTGTGTGTGTGTGTGTGTGTTTTAGCTTTTCATTTTTCTAACTCCTAGGGTAGCTTGAATAAAATTTATCTAATGTATGGCAATATAATTTCCCTTGACTTTTCCAAAGTTGCAATAGACCTCATATTTCCTTGTGTTACTCCCAACTACGTTCTCATCACTACTGAGAAGCAAATTTTCAAGTAAAGATATAATCATAGTTTATGTCTCCATCAAACCTTCTTGACTTCTTTCAAACATTCCTGACTTCTTCATGCCAACTGGATAACATTTACAATTTCCAAGGTTGAAATTCAAAGCATCACACATGCGATATTGCTTAACTTAGGTGACTTATCATTTACTGTCCAAGAGATCTTTGCTTTCACAGGGTGGGGGGAGATTCAGTCTTTGCTGTCAGAAGATTAGTACCTTATTCGAGGTGAAATGAAGGCTACCCTAAAGGCTTCTCTGAACTTACCATACTAATATTAAAAACAAGACTTGAAATGATCACATTTATTTGAAAATAATAAAACTGCATGCTAGATCAAAATCCAAAACTATGTAGAGAAATACAAAGCAAATAGAAACTCATAACACAAATCACAGTATCAGGCATCCAATCGATATAACCAAGTGTTCACACAAAGAGGAAAATTTAATCTATAAATGAATCCAATAAGAGAATAGGAAATAAATGGAAAACACATTAGGAAGAAATAAAACTGATTGTTTGCAGATGACATGAACGCCTATATGAAAATCAAAAATAACTGCCAAAAAAACCACTCCTGGAACTAATACATATGTAACTATAGAAAGGTGGTAGGATACAAAGTTAATATTTAAAAAGTTATTCATTTTCCTCTATACCAGCAATGAACATGTAAACTTTGAAATTAAAATCACATTACTACAAGGGTCCCAGGGTGGCGCAGTTGGTTAAGCATCCAACTCTTGATTTCAGCTCAGGTCATGATCTCAGGATTCTTGACATCATGCCCTGCTTCAGGCTCTATGCTGACAGTGCAAAGACTGCTTGGGATTCCCCCCCTTCCTCTCTGACCCTCCCCCACTCACACACTCTCAAAATAATTAAACTTTTTTAATTTTTAAATGTATTTTTAAATAATTTTTAATATTTGTTTATTTTCGAGAGGGAGAGAGAGAGAGTGTCAGGGAGGGCCACAGAGAGAAGGAGACACAGAATCCAAAGCAAGTTCCGGGCTATCAGCACACAGCCTGAACCACGAGATCATGACCTGAGCCTGAGTCTATTGAGCCACCCAGGTTGTTTTTTCTTTTTTCCTTCCTTTTCTTTTTTTTTTTCCCCAAAGCACATTACTGTTTATATTAGACCTCCAAAAGTGAGATCGATATATATCTGACAAAATACGTACAAATTCTACATGAGTAGACTATAAAACTCTAACAAAACAAAAAAATAAATAAATGGAGATAGTCCATATTTAAAGTATGAACATCAATATTGTCAACTTATCTGTTTTTCCCAACTTGACCTATATATTCAACACAATGCCAATCAAAATTCCACTAAGTGAAAATATATCCAGGAAGTAGAAACCAAGTCTAAATATTCCCTGTACCTGAAGTGAAATGCCCTCAATTTATCTATGGAAATTTCAGAATTGCTGAAGAAAAATGACTGTCATGTGTCTGCCTTTCTTCCCATTTCCTAAGTAGACTTCATACCCAAGTGCAGAGCCCAATATGGGGTTTGAACTCACTACCCTGAGAACAGCACTTAAGCTGAAATCAAAAGTTGGATGCTTAACTGACTGAGCCACCCAGGTGGTCCACTCCCTCCCTTTTCTGAATATTTTTGTGGTTACCTAGTTCTTGTTCCAATATTGTACAATGAGTATTTGAGGGACAATTAATATATCTTATTTCTAGCTCTCCAAATGAAGAGAACAGCTTTATTTCTGTTTAGAAGACTACCAGAGGCCCAAAACGGTGTCCTTTAAGTTAAGGCCTCAAGTCAATAAATCAAGACTTAATATCTAACTGCAGTTTTGACTCCCCCCACCCAAAATGTAACTTTTAACCAGTCAACATGAAAATTTCCTACTGACAGAGCCCTTCTGTTACCCCTATGAGGGTAATCTTGCCAAAAACAATGATTCCTCCCTAATCATTGCTTTTCCCACTCCCTCTCTACCTTTGGAAACGTTTCCTTTTCTGTAGCCCTTTGGAACTCCCCTCTACTTGCCACAAAGGATTGTTCCCCAGTTCATGAATTGGTTAATAGAAGCCAATTATATCTTTAAAATTTCCTTGGTTGTGTTTTTGTTTTTTAAACACTCCCTAATTTAGAAACTACTGTTTATCACAAAAGACCCTATGTTTCAGTATGATTCCATTCTTGTCTGAGACTTTCAGACTGGTTCACTTGTGGAAGGAGCGAGAGTCTCTCACCTGAAGGAAAAAGAGTAAGTCAACATTCGGTAACTGCAGGAGTAGAAAGTGATATTCATGAATGGTCTTAACAAAATATGTCTTGATCTTCAGCTTCTGCTATGGTGAAGAGCAATGTTGTAAACTGGCTGCTGTATCGATCTGAACCCATAGTGAGTAAGTAGGAGGCAGAGAAGGGCCTTGGATGACTAATGGTGAGGCGATGACAAGAAATGTAACTTTGTTATTTTAAACCTAGGACATTTTAAAGGTTACCACTGTTCCAAAATTAGGTTATCCAAACTTATAAAATCCTAACACATTTCAACTGAAATCAGGAATAAGTTAGAATTGATTTTCAATTATTGTTAGTGTGGCAGGGAACTGTCGGTCTACACATAAAAAAATTATTTCTTTTCCCAGGACCTGTGGGGGGGAAAAGGTATTCATCACTAGTATTTCAAGCGCTTTAGGTTTTAGAATCACAGCAGAATCTATTAAATTTCCCATGATTCCCTAGCTAAATTCTCTGCTTTAAAAGCCTGGTAGGTTTATTTACTTCTCATCCTGTGTTATTGCCACACACATTTTCTCTGCACCAGTTTCTGCTTATAATGTCACCTGACATGCTTTCCAATCTCCATTTACAAGCTAATGCTTCTCCTAGGTTTTTTTAATTTTTTCCCCATAAGGCCTGAATTAAGTTCACTCCGTTCATTAAGATTTTCCTGGTATGTTCAACATATGAGTGGCCCATTATTTGAATGCTTATTAATGCAAAATTAAATAGCGATGCCTTACCAATGTTATAATTTTTAGTGATTTTTTTCCTCTTTCTCTTCCTCTTTCCCTTCCTCTTCCTCGTGCTCCTACTCCTCTTCATCTACTCTTTTTCTTTAGTATGTGTGTGTTTTGCCTGTACTTTGTCCTTTCATTATGGTATATCACCTGTATTAGTTCACTGACAGCATGCACCATGCATTAGGCTTCTCATTAAAATTAAATTTATTTCTGTGTGTATTAAACACTATTCATATTGATCAAAACCTGTAGCAAACACTTCTTTTGGTGCACTGATGGGATGCATCTGAAATGATCTATTCCTATAGTAGCAGGATCAGTGGTTATTCGACTCTGGTTTAAAATGCCAGTAGCAAATCAAAGAACATTTTGCAAAGATTTCAGCATTGTATAAATTTGCATGTAAAAAATTAACACCTTAAAATTTTGTCACATAAAACTCCATAGCAGCACCTGGGTGGCTCAGTCAATTAAGCATCCAACTCTCGATCTTGGCTCAGGTAATGGTCTCACAGTTCATGAGTTCAAGTCCCAATTGGGCTCTGTGCTGATGGCATGGAGCCTGTTTGAGATTCTGTCCCTCCTTCTCTCTGCCCCTCACCTGCTTGTATGTGTGTATGCTTGCTCGCTCTCTCTCGGAATAAATAAAAACTTAAGAAAAAAACTCCACAAAAATAATTTACTTGGTATTAAAGGCACACCATTATAATGTTACTTTTACTACAAGAAAAATTGAGATTAATCAAATGTGTACAGTGCGCAAGGCCTTGTGTTGAATGACTTTTCTGTACTGTATCTCTACTAATCTCACAACCATCCTTCTAGAGGGAGCTAACAGCTCACTTTACACTTGCAGATATGGCTCTGACACACATCTAATTCTGATATAGGTATACTTTTGTTTTTTTATTAATAACCCAGATGTTAATGCTGACATTCTTACTCATTTAACTATTGATTCTTGTTGTCCACATCTGTCAATATTCAAATAGATTATATGGAAATGTTTCATAGCTGGATAGTGTTTGCTGCAGACTTATTTACATACTTACTGATATATACACCTATTTATATATATTTTACGCATGTATGTTTACATAATTATCGCTGTTTTCTGCAATGTGATGTTATGTAATATATCATATATATATCAATCAAATAACGTAATGATGTGGACATGTTTGTTTATCTTACATTGATGTCCCAACTGTGGACTCTACCTATAGGTTAACTCTGCCCATAATAGACTGGACGTAATGTAGTGGGTCTATTTTATCTACTTTAGAAATATCTTAATGCCAAGGATATAGTATAATACAAAATAACGTGGCTATTCTTACTGCGTTTAGACCAGGGTTTGGCAAGGTATCGCTCACAGTCCAAATCGCATGTGCTACTTTTCTATTGCTATCTGTGGAAGAATGGTTTTTATATTTTTAAAGAAATTTTTAAATGAATTATATTAAAGAGACTACATGTGGCTCCCAAAGTCTAAAATACTATGTGACCTTTACAGAAAAAAAAAAATGCCAATCTATGGTTTAGACACATATAAAGACAGAAGAAAATTGAATATGTATTTGAGTCAATTACTCTTATTGTGAATCAACATCAATGGTCTAAACTGAAAGACTGATTTTCTTCTGTTCATCATTGAATCACATAGTTCCATAGCTTTCTACAGATTGTTTTATGCAAATGACACTATCATGTAATAGAGGAAATCCTTAGTTTTGATTTTTAAATGTTAATCACAAATAAAGTATTCATTTTAATTACACAGAATGATAACCTATATTAAAATAAGACAACTAAAAAAAAAAAAGGCGGAGTGCCTGGGTGGCTCAATGGGTTAAGTGTCTGACTCCTAATTTCCGCTGAGGTCATGATCTTGTGGTTTGTGAAATGTAGCTCTGCCTTGGGCTCCATGCTGACAGCAAGGGGCCTGCTTGGGATTATCTCTCTCTGTGCCCCTCCCTGCTCTCTTGCTCTCTCAAAACAAACAAAGGAACAAACTTAAAAACATACAATGAAATAGGACAAGATGGTTATCTATTCTGCCTACACAAAAGTCAAAAGTATTGATTAAATATAGACCAAAGCACCAATATTTATACAACAGTATTAGGATGAACAAGTATACTTTTCATATCCTGTGTAAGAAAAAATAAACAACATTTTCAATTTGATTGAATTGTATTTATGAAGTTGGTCATCTTGGCTGTAATGAGAAATTTATAGTATTTGCTTTTACACAACTTAAAAGATACCCCCCCCCAAAAAAATAAGTTTCTTAAATGATGAAAGAGAAAATACCCCGTGAGAAAAACATGGCTACAACAACGGGGAGTGCATCTTAAAAAGAACTTAATTATTAGTGGAGTAGTACTTTCACAATCAAAACAGGTAATATCCAAAACACTGTATCTAAGAAAGAAATTTACTACTTGATTGCAGTGACAATGGTTAAGATTAAAATGTTTGAAAACATATAATCTGATAAGCAATTTAAATAGATTATATCTGAACTTTTTCTATGATAAAGATGTTTTGCAATGAAAGCGAATGAGTTGTAAGTAGAATAATTTTCCCTATTAAAAATAATGACAACGTCCATGTCATAAAGTGTTGTTATGATCACAAACCATAACAAATTTCACAAATGAGGATTTTTAATTATTTACTTAATGTAGTGCAAAGTTATTATGTTTTGTAAAATGATTATAATTACCCCATAAATAGTTGTGTTGTCGAATTTATTACTATATTTATAATTTAGGATTTCTACACTAAAACAGTCAACTGTTTTTTCATATAATCAAACCATTAGATGAGCAAATAAAAACATTTTATATAAATCTGAACTATTCCAAACAGATGAGTAGGAATTCAAATAGTTACAACGTATTCAATTTCTTATTTAAAACTTACATTATCAACTTTTGCTATTTTGTTATTTCAAGAATATCTTGAAAATCTATGTGCTCATTGCCTTCTAAATATATAAGGACTGGTTTTAGAATTCAATCCTTTGAGAACTACTTCCTCATATGCACTTGAAAAATCAACAAGACTGATCATATTAACAGGACTTTAAGGTGAATTCATAGAATTTGATGGATACACACGTAAAATGTAAGAATTTAGATTTATCTTATTTGTGCATTACCAATCTGGTAAAGAGTTTAGCTAATGATTTTTTGCATCACGGTGCAGAAAAAGAGAATGAAAATATGCCTAGTATCTGCCAATGAGATTCTTTTTCTTCTCCACATTAACTTTTTAAAAAATATTTAACTTTCCATTTTGAGATAATTTAAGACTCAAAAGAAGTTACAAAAGTAGGACAGAGTTCCTGTGTTCACCATTCACCCAGTGTGATGTTTTCACTTTCAGCACTTCTGACACCAAATGTGTGGGTTTCTTTCCTCGTGCCAAAACCATGTCTCAGATGCCCTAACACTAACTGCGTGTGCTGCAATTCAATTCTGCCACTAACCACCGGGAGTTAGCATCACACCCCACAGGTGAAGGGCTCAGTCCCAAAACTTCCCTCACTGCAGAAAAGCTGCTGCTTTCGATTGGAGTTTCCAATAAATGGATGAAGCTCTTTCGCAACACTGTTCCTTATCATGTCTTTTATTTTTTTTTAAATTTATTCATCCATTTAGAGAGAGAGGGGTGGGGGGGGATCCTAAACAGGTTCCACTCTCAGCATGGAGCTCAACGTGGGTCTTGATCTGACAAACTGTAAGATCATGACCTGAGCAGAGATCAAGAGTTGGACACTTAATCGACTGAGCCCCTCTAATAGTGTCTTAGAATCACAATCTGACTTGGAAGAAATCTTCTAGTATTCAAAACATATACATGTAATAGTGAAAACATTTCATGCTTGGGTCTTAAAGCTATTCATATTCACAAATACTCATCTTCTAGATTTTTGAAAAGTTTTTCTTAAGTTCTAATGAGTTAACATACAGTATTAGTCTCAGGTGTACAATAGAGCAATCCAACACTTCCATATAACACTTGGGGTCATCACAAGGGCACTGCTTAATCCATTCTCCCACCTCCCTTCTCTATCAGTTTGTTCTCCATTGTTAAGAATCTGTTTCTTGGTTTGCCTCTCCCCTTTGCTCGTTTGTTTTGTTGCTTAAATTCCACATAAATGAAATCATGTGGTATTTGTCTTTCTCTGACTTATTTAGCTTAACATAATACTCTCTAGCTCCATCCGTGTCCTTGCAAATGGCAAGATTTTATTATTTTTACGAGTAAATAATATTTCTCTGTGTATATACTACCTCTTTTTTCTCCTTCCATCAGTCAATGGACACTTGGGCTGTTTCCATAATTGACTATTGTCGATAACACTGGTATAAACATCGGGGTTCATGTGACCCTCTTGAATAACTATTTTTGTATTCTTTGGGTAAATACCTAGTTGTACAATTGCCAGATCTTGGGGTAGTTCTATTTTTAACTTTTTGAGAGACTTCCATACTTTTTTCCACAGTGGCTGCACCACTTTGCATTCCCACTAACAGTTTAAGAGGGTTCCCCTTTCTCTGCATCTTTGCCAACACCTGCTGTTTCTTGTGTTGATGATTTTAGCCATTTGGACAGGAGTGAGGTGGTGTCCCATTGTAGTTTTGATTTATATTTCCCTGATGAGTGACGTTGAGCATCTTTTCATGTGACTGTTGGCCAATGACTTTTTTTAAAAATACCTATTCATGTCTTCTGCCCATTTTTTTTATTGTATTATTCAGTTTGGGGGTTTTGATTTGTATAAGTTCTTCATATATTTTGGATACTAACCCTTTATTAGAAATATAATTTGCATCAGCTTCTAGATCTTAATCCCAGGTTTACTTTCTCTGCTTTCCCCTTCTGCTCCCTGCCACTCCTCTTCTTGTGCCTAGCAATTATTTAATAATTTACTACCTAAAATAGGAGGTCATGTTATTAATAATGTGTTAATAATACTAGCTTTTATTCTCATGGTGGATTGATGGTCTTTCTCTTATCTTTCCATATCAGCTTATTATCAGAGCTTGATTAAGACTACATTTTCTATCTAAAATTACTTTTGTGTCTTGACCATTTTATTGTTTACTTGACTTATGTTTGTCATAATACCCAGGTTTAGTTTTGACTTCTATAAGAATAAACAGGTCAAGGTGCCTGTGTGGCACCGTCAGTTAAGCCTCTGACTTGGTTTTGGCTTAGGTCATGACCTCACAATTTGCGAGTTTAAGCCCCTGCTTGGGATTCTCTCTGTCCCTCTCTCTCTGCCCCACTCCCATCCGCATGTACTCTGTCAAAATTTTTAAAAAATGATAAAAAGGTCATTTCATGGCAAAAAAAAGAGAAAAAATTATTCAAGAAGTCCTAACAATCTTAAATTTCCATGTACCTAAACATGAGATTTAAATTATGTATAGCGAAAGTGATAAAACTGAAAGGAATAGGCAAATTCATAAATACAGTTCTATATTAACATCCCTCTCATAATAATTGATAGAACAAGTTCATTTAAAAATTAATAGGGAGCAAAAGGATTCAATCCTATAAACTGGATCTAACTGACATCAATGAAGTGCTCCCCATTCAATAAGAGCAGAATACTCACTTCTTGCAAGGTAGAGACACACTGACCAAAATACATTATGATCTGATATAATTAAAATAAGACTAGGGGCACCTGGGTGGCTCAGTCGGTTAAGCGTCCGACTTCGGCTCAGGTCATGATCTCGCAGTCCATGAGTTCGAGTCCCGTGTCAGGCTCTGTGCTGCCAGCTCGGAGCCTGGAACCTGCTTCAGATTCTGGGTCTCCCTCTCTGTCTACCCCTCCCCAACTCTCTCTCTCTCTCTCTCTCTCTCTCTCTCTCTCTCTCCTTCAAAAATAAATAGACTTTAGGGGCGCCTGGGTGGCTCAGTCGGTTGAATGTCCGACTTCGGCTCAGGTCATGATCTCGCGGTCTGTGAGTTCGAGCCCCGCGTCGGGCTCTGTGCTGACAGCTCAGAGCCTGCAGCCTGTTTCAGATTCTGTGTCTCCCCCTCTCTGACCCTCCCCCGTTCATGCTCTGTCTCTCCCTGTCTCAAAAATAAATAAAACATTAAAAAAAATTTAAATAAGACTGAAGTCACAGTTACCAATATCAGGAGTGAAAGGACATAATGCCAGATCCCACAGACATTAAAAGGATAACAAAGAAAATTATGAATAATTTTATGTCAACAAACTAGACAACTTAGATGAAATTTGCAAATCCTTGAAAGGTATAAACTTCCAAAGCTCAAAGAGAATTAGTTAACTTTAATATATATGATATATATATATACACATTTATATTATATACATAAATTATATTTATATATATATTTATATATGTTTATATATTTATATATATTTATAAATTTATATGTACAGACCAGTTTAGTTCATCAGTGAATTTTACAAATATTAAAGAAGGAAATAATAATTTCACATAAAATATTCCAGGAAACAGAAGAGATAACACTTTTACTGGTTTTTATTAGGCCGATATTCCCCAGATACTAAAACTTTCATGAACAATTTCTCTGTAGTGTGCGATGCTGTTTGATAGCATTTTACCCACGATAAAACTTCTTTTGAAATTGGAGTCAATCCTCTCAAACTCTACTAGTGCTTTATCAACTAAATTTATGTCATATTCTAAATCCTTTGTTGTTATTTTAATGGTCTTTACAGCATCTTCACCAGCAGTAGATTCTATTTCAAGATTTTTTTTTTTTTTTGGTCATCCTTAAGAAGCAACTTTTCACCCATTAAAGTTTTATCACAAGATTTCAGCAATTCCATCCCATCTTCAGGCTCTACTTCTAATCCTAGTTCTTTTGTTATTTCCACATCTGCAGCAACTTCTTCCCCTCAAGTCTTGAACACCTCAATGTCACCCATGAAGGGTGGGATCAGTGTCTTCCAAATTCCTGTTAATGTTGATATTTTTACCTCTTTCCATATATCATGAATCCTCTCTTAATGGCATCTAGAATGATGAATCTTTCTCAGAAGGTTTTCAGTTTACTGTGGCTAGATCCAACAGAGGAATTATAGTCTATGAGAGCTAGACTACAAAATATATTCCATAAATAATAAGACTGGAAAGTTGACATTACTCCTTGATCCATGGGCTGCAGAATGGTTGTTAGGTTAGCAGGCACGAAAACATGTATCTCGTCTGGCTCCATCAGAGCTCTTGGGTGCCCAGGTGCATTGTTACAAGAGGGATATTTTGAAAGGAATCTTTTCTGATCAATCGGTCTCGAGCGGTTTTAAACAAGAGTGGGCTTAAATTATTCAGTAAACCATGTTGTAAACAGATATGCTGTAATCCAGGCTCTGTTGCTCCATTTCTAAAGCAGAAAGTAGATTTGGCATAATTCTTAAGGGTCCTAGAATTTTTGGCATAGTAAATGAACACTGGCTTCAAATTGAAGTTGCCAGCTGCATTAGCTCCCAACAAAAGAGTCAGCCGGTCCCCTGAAGCCAGGAATTAAATGCTCCTCTCGAGCTATCAAAGTCCTAGATGGCATGTGCTTCCAAAGTAAGACTGTTTCATCTACATTGATAATCTATTGTTTTGTGAAGCCACCTTCATTAATTAGCTTAGCTAGATCTCATGGATAACTTGTTGATTCATCTTGGACTCCTAGGTCACATCGACAACTTCTTTCCTTAAACCTCATGAACCACAACCTTTCCTAGCTTCAAATTTTTCTTTTGCAGCTTCCTCACCACTCTCAGCCTTCATTTAATTGAAGATAGTTAGGGTCTTGCTCTGGATTAGCATTTGGCATGAGAGAAGGCTGTGGCTGGTTTCATCTTATATCCAGACTGCTCAACTTTCTCCTTATCAACAATAAGGCTGTTGTCTTTCTTATTTGTGTGTTGACAAGAGTAGCACTTTTTTATTTCCTTCAAAAAGTGTTCCTTTGCATTCACAATGTAGCTAACTGCATGGTGCAGGAGGTCTAGCTCTTGGTCTTGGCTTTTGACATTCCTTCCTTACTAACTTTAAGCATTTCTAGCTTTTATTTAAAGAGACATAAGACTCTTCTTTTCACATGAACCTGTAAAGGGCATTGTAGGATTATTAATTGGCTTTATTCCAATATGGCTGTGCCTCTGGGTCTCGGGAAGCAAGAGCGGAGGGAGAGAGACAGGTGAACAGCACATTGGTGGAGCAGTCAGAATACATACAGCATTTAGTCTTCTGTCCTATATGGGTGGGGTTTGCGGTGCTCCAAAACAATTACAATCCTAACATCAAAGATCACTGACCACAGACCACAACAAATGAGAAAGCACAAACTATTTCGTGATCACCAAAACGTGACAGAGACACCAAGGGAGCAAATGCCGGCAAATGCGCCAATAGACTTGTCGGACACAAGGCTGCCACACACTTTCCATCGTGCAAAACGCAGTACCCTCCAAGTACAATTAAATGAGGTATGCCTGTATGCATCTTATCTGTCCAATCCTTTAACTGAATTTGTTTTTACCTCCCCCCATCCTGTTCTGCCTTCCTTAGGATTAAGGATTTTTAACATAATCATCCCATTTTATCTTATTATCAGCTCTACATCATCACTGTTGTACAGGACTTGCTCCCAGGTTTGTAATACGGGTCTTCGCTCAAACGCTATTTCCGTCACACCACTCATATTGGCCTAACTTGTAACATACTTCCTCTGTCCCTTTCCATCCTTTAAACTACTCTTGTCGTGTAATGAACCTATCTGTATGTTAAACATACCATTAATGTACTGTGGCTTTGTTTTATTCAATTCTATTTTAAGTAGAATTTTATGAAAAAGTCTTATTGTTTCCTTTATTCTCCATTTTTTCATAAAGCTCCAAGTTCCTATCTATTATTCCTATCTGCTTGAAGAACCTCCTTTAATATTTTTCACTTTTGTTTTTCTGAATTTTTACTGCATTTTTTAAGTTTAAAAAATTTTTGCAACTACGTGGAACTGGAGGGTATCATGCTAAGTGAAATTAGAGAAAGACAAAAATCATATGACTTCGCTCCTATGAGGACTTTAAGAGACAAAAACAGATGAACATAAGGGAAGGGAAACAAAAATATAAAAACGGAGGGGGACAAAGCAGAAGAGACTCTTAAATATGGGGAACAAACAGAGGATTGCTGGAAGGGTTGTGGGAGGGGAGATGGGCTAAATGGTAGGGGGCATTAAGGAATCTACTCCTGAAATCATTTTTGCATTATATACTAATTTACATGTAAATTTTAAAAAATAAAAAATAAAATTAAAAAAATATATAATTAAAAAATTTTAAGTAAAATCTACATCCATCATGGGACTGGAAACCACAACTCCGAGATCAAGAGTCACACATACCACCAACTGAGCCAGCCAGGCTCCCTGCATTTTTTAAAATAAAAGACATTTTCACATAATATCAAATTGTTTACTTAAGTGTTTTAAAAATGTTTCTCTAGGGGTGCCTGTGTGGCTCAGTCAGTGGAGCATCTAACTTTTGATGGACTCAGGTCATGATCCCAGGGTTGTGGGATCAAGCCCCTCATCAGCCTCCGTGCTGAGGGTGGAGCCTGCTTAAGATTCTCTCTCTAAAAATAAGCAATAAAAATGTTTCTCGAATTTTTTCTGGCTCGTATTCTTTAATGAGAAGTCTGCATTCCTTCTTATAAAATATATATTTTCTCCTAAATACTTTTAAGATTTTTCCCCTTTTCTTTTTCAGAGATTTGGTTATAATGAATCCTGGTGTCATTAGTATATCTAAACTTCCGTCATTTCTATCCTGTTAATTTCCAGTTCAGATATTGTACTTTTCAACACTACACAATTAATTTGCTTCATTATAGATCACCTCATTATCACATCACTATGTTCTTTTCCCCTTTAAATCTTAACTATAGTTAAAATAGTTCTTCTAGCCTCCTTGTTTCATCTTGCTCAATTCTGTAGAAGTTTCTATTGAGGGATTTTTCTTCTGTTATGGGTGATTTCAGATTTACATTGTTAAGTGTAATTTTAGTGATTTTAGATTTACATTGTTAAGAGTCTTACTTTTCTTACCTTAATGAATTGCACTATGCTCTGGTTGACAATTAAGTTACTTTTGATTCAGTTTGATTCATTCAGAACTTGTTCTAAAGAGGAAATTTATTATAGCATTTACTCTATAAATGGTTTAGTCAGAGCATTAAGGCCCCTTCTGGAGTAGGCAGTAAATGCCTTAATTATGCGACAAGGATTATATATTTTGGTTGGTGAGAATTCAAATGATTCCTAGTTTTCTGTGCCTTACTCATGGTGGCTTGTCCTACACTAAGTATTCAGTAAACATTGAAGAGATCACTTATTCACATTTTGAGTCTTTCCCCTATATTTTGGGAACTCTGTCTAGCAACTTCCATCTACCAGAGACTCACGGACTCTGTTCCTCACTTCTCTGATTTAGCAAGATCATCACATTCTGCTTGTGATCACGCTTCCTGTGTCACAGCTATATACCTTCAGTGAGAAAATCATGGCTTTTGTAGGTTCTTGTTTACTGATCATCTCTTGAAGATGTAAATGCAAAATCTGTCTTTCACAATTTGAAGACTGTTGCTTCATATATTTTGTACTTTTTCTTTTTTTTCTGGTGATTTCACAAAGTCTAGTCACTGTTATTACATCGAGGAATTTTATATTGGAGGAGTAAAATGCAAATTATTTTTTCTATCAAAGTAGTGCTTTTTCAACTGATCTACATGGCGGAATACTGAGCTGCACAGTGGATTACATGAGGAACTTCAATCTCGAGGATGGCAGGTACAGCCAAGAGCATAATTGAGAAGAGAGTCTGAGGTGGTAAACGGAAGTGTCTATGTGAAATATACAAATGATTGATCCTATGTCTTTTCTGATATATAACCCATGTCTACTACCTTCTATTTCTGAGCTCTACTTATCAACAACATGTACTTATGGGGATCAGTGATTTAGGTGGTAATCGTGGATGTAGTGTCGGTTTCACGTATTCCTTTATAATTAAAAACTTATGAAAGTTCAAAAGGAATGACTTTATTTTTTACCAGTGTGTTTCCACATCAAGATGTTTCACGAAAGCAACCACGTCATTGTACACATACGACAGTGACGTATTCAAATACATAGAAGTGTGCTTAGCAATACACAACACTCACGATAAAACATGATTTGTTTCCAAATTAATGCTAATGGATGTTACTCTTTAATTTTTTTTAAGGTTTATTCATTTTTTAGAGACAGAATGTGAGCCAGGGAGGGGCAGAGAAAGAGGGAGACAGTATGTGAAGCAGGCTCCAGGCTCTGAGCTGTTAGCAGAGCCTGATGCGGGGCTCGGACTCACAAACAGGGAGATCATGACCTGAGCCCAAGTCGCATGCTTAACCACCTGAGCCACCCAGGCACTCCACTGATGTTATTATACTTAACAATTTAATAAAACCAACCTAACTTTACTCATTTAGCAATCAAACCTAGCAATTAAATCTGTTTGAATACTGTTTTCTAATTTTACTTTATTTTAAAAGTAATGTGAATTACAAAAACAATGGAATGCAGAAAAATACTTTAAAATAAAAATGCTTCCCACAAAAGGTAACAACTGCTAACATTTCAGTGCATTGTGTTTTGCTATTCCCTTTGCCAAAATTGTCAATGTACTACACAGTTTTTGGTAACCCACACTTGGAACCCAATCAACCATAAATACATCCCATGATACTGAGTAACTATATTTAAGATATACTTTCATAGTGAACATAATTCATTTAATGGGATTACTTTATACCATTTAACCAAATTGTTGGGTACTTGGGTTTTTACTAAGTCTTATTTCACTAATGAAACATCAGTCTCTTTCAATAGATGAAATGTGACTTTTACTCTTTTATTTGTAAATATTTAAAATTTTTATTTTTATTTTTAATATTTATAAACATTTATCTTAAATATTCAAAATTTATTTCTTTTTGAGAGAGAGAGCAAGCAGGGAAGGTGCAGAGAGAGGAAGACAGAATTTGAAACAGTCTCCTTGCTGTCAGAACAGTGCTTGCGGCAGGGGTGGGGTGGAAGGATGGCCACTCAACTTCACGAACCCTGAGACCATGCTCTGAGCTGGAAGTCAGACACTTAACCAACTGAGCCACCCAGGTGCCCTTTTACTTTTGGGTACTACCTTTTACTAGGTACTATCTTACTTAATATGTACTCAATAGTTTCTTGGAAAACAGAAATATTGAGAGAAAATTATCTACTACCCTCATTTCAAAGATAAATAATGTCATACAGTTTTAGCTTCGAAATATATCTATATATACATATACATAGGGTCTTAGTTTTATCACTTTATGTGGGACACAAATTTCGTACAATCAGTTTGACTGAAGGTTGATGGTAAATAATAGTAAGATTATCACAATCATATATAATGAGTGCCTACTGTGTGCCATGGAATGTTTTATCATTATGAAAATAGAATAAAACAAAATGCATTCTCATCTATCAGAGACCTTTTATTTCAAAATCTATTGGTTAATAAGGGACAGTAATCACTCATTGCTCTGGAATCACTTCTATAGATTCAGATTGAATGTAAGTTCTTGTCTAGGAAAGAGTAAGGAGATTATAACTTTACCCTTTAATTAACTACAGTAAACAGAAAATCAATTTTTTTTTTACCTGAGGGGGAATGAAATTGCCTAATTTTTAAAATGATAAACAACATTTCTTGACTGCTATGTAATTTATTCAAGCATAACACTAAATTATGGCTGTCTTTCCAAAGCCAGCTTGTAGTTATGAATTTTTAAGTATCAAGTGGTATGATCTGCACAAATACTTTCCCTTTGAACTGATTAATTCATGAAAAATTTAAAAAGAAGAACTACACAAATTATACTCATGTATTAATATATATGCCCTTCAAAGTTGAGGGGATGGGAAGTGACAAATGCTAAATTGGCAAGTTCCAGGAAGTTGTGCTACACTGTGTTAGAATTAACAACAGAAAACCTTGCATCTTAGTTAATGTTCTAGTAGCAAATGAGTAGAACAAAATGGTCTCTAACAATTAATATTTACATTTTTAATGAAGTGAAATAAGAATGATTTATTATGAGGTCTTAGTGAACATATTTAATCAATTTTCAACTGATCTACTAATTCTCTAAGTATCTGGATAAAAACTCATTTTCTAAAACAGCTAAAACTTATTGAACACTTCCTAACATATGGACAGTCTTCCATATGCACTATAGAATTTCATCCTCAAACATTAATATGAAGTGTGATTTTTAATTTGTATTTTGTAGCAGAAGACACTGAGGCTTAGAGTGTGGATGTGTCTAAAGAGAAAAGCACTTTTACCCCTCTTTCCCGAGGTTCCATATAAACAATAGTTTCGATTTTTCTTTAAAGTTTAATCCTTCAACAAGAAAATGAGAAAGACATAAACCTCCAATTTTCAGCATTTTCCGGAGAAGAGGGTGAAAACGGAGGAATGGGTGACCATGGTCACAAATGGGTGACCATGTAGAAGGAAGCTCCAGGTATGAGATGTACTAGAGCAGGGCACACAGACGACAATAGTGACCTGCATGGCGGAATGCATGAGGAACTTCAGTAGCAAGGATGGAAAGTGCAATCAAGAGCAAAATTGAGAGGAGAGGCTGAGGCGGTAAACTGAAGTGTCTATATGAACTGTGTATCTACTCCTCATGCTTAAATCATGATAACAAGAGTATTATCCCCAAAGCTCATACCAAAAAGTGAATTTTTCTCCTAGAAAAATAGAAAACTTGGGTGTCTGGGTGGCTCCGTCGGTTGAGCCTCTGACTTCCACTCAAGTCTCTCTCTTTCTCTCTCAAAAATAAATAAATATTAAAACAAATTAAAAGGAAAATAGCAAACTTAACTATCTTAACCTAATTCAATGGTCTTGAGAATATGAGTGTATATTGTTTGTAGATTGAAGGGTGACCCCCAAAAGATAGGTCTACTCAGAATCTGAATTCCTCCTTGTTTGGAAAAAGGACCTTCACAGATTTAATTAGATTAATTATCTTGCGATGAGGTTATCCTGGATTTTCTGGGTGGGCCCCAAATCCAAGAAATGTTTTTTATAAAAAGAGAAGACGCAGTAACAGATGGAAAGCCATGTCAAGATGGAGGTCACATCAGTGGTAATTTATTACAGCAACCCAAGAAAATAATATACTGTTACATCAAAGAAAACCCCTCTTTTCTTGGCAATTTGAATTCTAAAAGTCTAACAACCAGATCCTTGCTGTAAAACAAACTACATCTACACAGAGATATCTCAGACAAGTCACTCTGCTTCAGTCTAAACTACGAATGAGTTTTTAATAATTAACCAGTTCTTTGAAAAAAAGCTTTATTGCAGAGAATGTCTGAGATTAAAAAAAGGATGTAAATGTCTCCTGGTTAAAAAACACCTATTTCTGGTAAAAGAAAGTAACTTCAGTAACAACAATCTAACCACTATCTTCGGGGTGCCTTGGTGGCTCAGTAGGTTAAGCGTCTGACTTAGGCTCAGGTCATGATCTCAAGGTTAGTGGGTTTCAGCCCTGCGTCAGTCTCTGTGCTGACAGCTCATACCGGTAGCCTGCTTTGGATTCTGTGTCTCCCTCTCACTCTGCCCCTCCCCCACTTGTGTTTTTTTCTCTCTTAAAAATTAATAAGCTTAATTTTTTTTAAAAAAATTAACCACTATCTTCAAAGATATCCAAGTTGAAATTAGATTTTAAGTCTCTAGAATATAAGAATTTTCTAAAGAAAGAAAATTCGGGCAATAGTTCTTGTAAGCAATGGAAAAATATAATAGGGAAATTAAAATACTGACTAGATGAAGGGAAAGGTTAATAATACATGAGGTGAGATACTTCTCTCAAAATTCAACGACAGAAGCAATGTCATGAGTAGTACATAATGGTCAAACATGCAACTAAAATGGAACAAAATCACAGAGGGGAAGATAAAACAATTAAATAATAAATGGATAGTCTATTGGATGCTGAAATGTAAGAATTAGAAAAAAAAAGTATAGCATAAGTGAAATTCGGTAATACAAATAATAAAGAGAAGGCCTGAAACACTTCCAGAGAAAAAGAAAAGACATAGGTGTTATAAAATAAAGAATAGCAATGAGAGGAAGTTCGGATGTTCCAATGGCAATTCTAAGCATTAGAAGATAACAGAGTAACACCTTCCAGTTTTAGAAGATAAATAGGATTCATGAAGACTAATTATTTTGCCACAAAATGTTGAATTAATCATTAGGGCAAAATAAAACATTTCTTCACATGCTACACTCCCTTAAATTTTTCTCCCATGATTCCCTTTTTAAAGCAACTTGCCAATATATTTTGTTAATGGAAAAGTGAACTGGAAAGAGGAATGAGTAAATGTTATGCAAAAACATTTGATGCAATCTTAAGAAACCCGAAAAGAATCACCTGATTCAACAGTGCTACAGGCCAAGAGACAAATCAGTCTCTTAAATATTGGGGAACAAAGGGATCCAAAAGGGTGTTATTGAGCCAAGGCAGGTATTTGATACATACCTGAAAATAAACTCCATTTATTTATGATACATTTTTAAGAATACTACTGGATTTGACCAGTTAAATTTTAAGTCTTTTCTATTAGAATTTGAAATAATTTTAGATTCACAAGAAGTTACAAGGATAGCACAGATAGGAAGGATAACACATGCACCTTTCACCTTGTTTCTAGCAATGATTACATCTTATCTAACTATATCACAATGCCAAAAACTGGAAAATCAACTGGTACAATTTGTCATGTAGGTAGAATTACGTAAGCATCACAATCAAGATACAGAATTATTTTATCTCCCTAATGTTACCTGTTTATAGTCACAGAACCACCGCCCCCCCCACCTTTTCACTATTTCTAAGCCCAAGCAACTAAGAATTTGTTCTCAGTACCTATTTTGCCATTTCAAGAATTTTATATAAATTGAATCATATGTTATATAACCTTTTGTCACTCACCATAATATCCTTGAGATTGATATTGTTACTTTTATCAATAGTTCATTCTTCTTTATTGTTGAGTACTAATCTATGGTATGGATATATCAGAGGTGGTTTAATTCTTCTCTTACTGTAAAACATTTCAGTTGCTTCCAATTTTTACCTATTACTAATAAACCTCCCATGAAAAGTTATGTAGAGATTTTTGTGTGAACATAAAGTTTTATTTCTCTGGAATAAATGCCCAGGGTAAATGCTGGGTCATATGGTAAATATAGGATTAGCATTTTATCAAAGCATCAAACTCTCTTCCAGAAAGTCTGTACCATTTTACATTCCAACCGGTAATATAAAAGTGTTCCAATTTCTTTGCATCCTTGTTGGCATTTGGTAATATCACTATTTTTTATCTTTACCCTTTTGATAGGTATGCAGTGAATCTCATCGTGGTCTTAATTTGCATTTCCCTGTAAGCTAGTGACATTCAATCTTTTTACATGCTTACTTGATATCTGTATATCTATTCAGTCAAATGTCTGTCTATATCTTTCGTCCACTTTCTACTTGGAATATTCATTTTTTTCTTACTGTTGAATTTTGAGCATTCTTACATGCTCTAGAATAAGTTCTCTGTCAGAACTGTGGTCACCAAAAACTTTTTTCTAGCTTACAGTTTATCTTTTCATCTTCTTCAAATCTTTTGCACAGAAGTTTCTAGCTTTGAGAAAGCCTAATTGCTAAAATTTTCCTTTTACATCTCATGCTTTTAGCACCATGGCAAGATCTCTTCATGAAGAGTTAGGACCTGAAGATCATTTCCTTTGGTTTCTTACTAAAAATCCATAGTTTTACATTTTACTTCTAAATCTATGTTCCATTTTGAAGTAAGTATTATGTATTGCCTGGGGTCATGGTCAAGGTTTACTTTTTTGGCTATTAATGTCCATTTGTTTCAGCACCATTTACTGAAAAGACTAGCCACCCTCCATTTACATTGCTTTTGCATCTTTGTCAAACATCAATTGGGCATATTTGTATCAGTCTATTTCTGGGTTCTCTATTCTGTTCCTTATCTATGGGTCTTTCCACCAATTATGCACAGTCTTAATTCCTGTAGTTACATAAATTTTGATAGTGATAGAGTGATCCTTCTATCATTATTTTTCAAAATTGCTTAACTATTTGACTTCATTTGCTTTCTGGTTCGTTTGCTTTCACATAAATTTATAACTTGCCTTCTTAGGATACATCTTTACTCCAATTTGTATTTAGCTAACAACTTCAAAATGTTACTTTTATTTAACTGCAATTTTATATATCTACAGATGGGGATCTGCATGTATGTGTTCACACATCATTTTCAGAAACTGGAGTTGAGTCAATCAAGCCATTAGGAAAGGAACTTAAAATACTCATTTGAAAAGTGCCCTCTATAGTAACCATTGTAACTGAAATGTACATTACCCAATTACCATATAGAGTAGTTGAATATTTTCCTAAAATAAGCATATTTAAATATATTTTAGTGGAAGCACTGTTTCTTACAAAAACATCCTTTATAGTGGTCTGAAAAGTGCTGCAAACAGATGCATATCACACAAGGGAGGAAAAATTACATTAATGAAGTTGGGTTATTATTAGGTGGGTTAACAAAAAGAACTTGAAAGAAATTTGGCTTCAACTCCCAAACCAAAAGGAAATCTTGCGAAGCAGAAACCCAGCTGTCCAAACTACTATTTCCAGGAAAGTAAGAACTATTTCAACCATTATTGTTATACCTCATGACAGGAAAAAAATAGGACATTATTATTGTATCACCACTAATATTATGAATAGCTAATAAAATCCCAGAGGTTGTCCAATTGTAGGTAAGTAGGTAAAATGAAGATGAATGAAAATGAGTTCCAATGAGATTGCCTGTAGGAGAAAATAAACGATAGGAGAAGAGCTAAATAGTCTTTGCATTGAGCTAGAGGAGGAAAAATCACCCTCAGGTTGGGAGGAGAGGTGCTTTACAGAAAAGCACAGACACATGTTGACCTTGGGTCAAATTACATCTGGCAGGGAATGCTGTCAACAAAGCCATTTGTGAGGGAGCAGCTTGGATCTTACTAAATGAAAGGTGTCTCTGGATGACTGGAAGTAATTTTTGGAAGGGGTCATCACCTGTGTAGTTATAACAGAAAGACAAAGTTTAAAAGCCTCTAATTAATAATCTTATAATATGAATTGACAAGCTCTAGTTTTGGTTGATGGGTTGATTTCTTAAAATAATCATTTCCTAAAGTAAGCCAAACCAAAACAAAACCATTACTAAACAGTCTGAGAATCTGAAGGTCTGAACTTCAGGCTGAATCTAACATTAGCCATATTTGTTGTTGTTGTTGTTGTTGTTGTTGTTGTTGTTGTTGTTGTTATTTATCCTTTGCAGGCTTTAATTTTCTTATCTCTAAAATGGTGAACGGTTGGAGTTTTGGCCTGACAGTCCATACTCTAATGTTTGCTAATCACGAGTTATAATAGGCAGATTGTTTTTTATATCACTAACTCCAAAATCAAGGAAAAAATTAGCTGCTATTATGTGCTTAACTGTATTTTTACTCAGTAATTTTAGCTGATGTTACGCAAATTATTCAAATAATTTTTCTAATTTTTACATCTAAAATTGAAGAAATCAAAATCAAAGCCAATGTGATGGATATATACTCTAGTTATAGTGATAGGCTCTGGGGTCATTGGAAAACGGAACATCAGTCCAGGAGGATAAAAACTGATGGTTCCAGCAATGAATGATTAATAGATAAGTCATAGAGTGTCATATCAAAGTAATATGTGGGAAGATAGGAAGCTGGGACATTTGAAACTCAAATAACTCCACGATTATCTAGATCGACACTGAGCAGTGTTTAGATCTTGATGCAAAATAGGAGCATATTTAAAGACCCATCCATCAAAAAACCAAGACAACATGGTAAAGTCAACACTGAAAACTCCGTTTGCAAGTGTCTTGATATCAACAACAGAAATATTAGGCCTGGCAATTAGTCTATACATATATATGGACTATATGGAATATATATATATATACACACACACATTTTTATTTGTTCATATATTTATGAAAGAGAAACAATATTCCAATATTATAAACAGACATAATTAAACTGGTTTAAAATAATTCCTAAGGATTACTGCTTCTAGGAGGACAAAGTTGACATAGTAAGCAGAACTGAAAATTCTAAACGTTATACATAAAACAACCGTAAAACTATGCAAGGTGGAAAAAAGAAGGTACTTTGGCTAGTGGCCTCAGGACACAAAGGATGGTAATAGAACACAAGTGAGCTCCCTAAGTTATCTTTTCACCCCAGGCATTCCAGAGTTACAGCTGAAAACACTGACAATGTGGAAACACCAATGGGCATTGAAAACAAACAAACAATTTTTCTAGTGAAAGTAACAGGAAAGGGGCAGAAAAATTTTCAATATATTTTAGAGAATAACAACTTTACTCCAGCAAACACCACACAAAAATATTGTAATGAATATCTTAGAACTGAAATACACAACTACTGAATCAAGATTTCAATGGACAGCCTCAATAGCAGAATGGAGGGGACAAAAAAAGAATCCATGAACCAAATAATTAAAAAGTCTAAATTACTCAATCAGAACAAGCAAAAAAACAAAACCAAAACACAGAGCCTCAAGGGCAAGTAGAACCATAAGCAAAAATGTAACATTCATGTCATGGGAATCCCATAAGGAAAGGAGAAAGAAGGTGGGGCTGCAAGAGTACTGAACGAAATAATGGAGGACAACATCCCAAATATGGTAAAAGATAAAATAAGTAGATTTTAAAAGCTGAGTAAAACCTTAGAATAACTTCAAAGATATCTACATAAAGACATATACTCAAACTTCTGAAACCTAAAGAGAAATAAAGAAATCTTGAAAGTAGTGAGAGAGAAGTAATACCTGACCAAGAGCTGAAAACATTTTTGAATGTCAGTAGATTTCCACTCAGCAGCCATGAGGGCCCTAAGGAAGTAGTACAACACTTCAAACGCTGAGAGGAGAGAGAAAAAAACAAACAACAACAACAACAACAACAACAAGAAACTAACAAACAAAAGCTGTCAACTCAGAAGTCTATATCCTGAAAAAACATACTCCAGGAAAGAAGGGAAACTAAAACATTCTTAATTAAAGGAAAACTAAGCAAATTATCAACCTGTAGACCTACTCTGAAAGGATGTTTAAAAATAGTTCTCTTGAAGACAAAGGAAACAATAAGAAAAAGACATAAAAAGAATGAAGATGAAACAGGATAAGCAGAAGTATGGGAATATAGTACTTTTTTCCTTCTTTTGAATTTTCTAACACAGAACTTGTTCATGGACTTGTACAATACTATTAAGATGCCAATTCTGCCAACAATTGGTGCTTACAGACAACATGATCCCAAGCAATATTTGATTTTTAATTTTGTTTTAGAAATATGCTAATTCTAAAACTTATATGAGAAAATAATAGATCTGCAATAGCCAGAACAATTTTGAAAAGAACAAAATTGGACAACTTGAACTACCTGGTTTGAAGAACTTACCAAAAAGAAAAAGCAAAGTTTTGTACTGGGAATGTATGTTCGACTTATCAATTTTCCTTTATGGTTCCTGCTTTTCATGTACTGAGAAAAGTTTTGCTCTTCAAAAGAAACTCTTAAGAAAATGAAAACAAACCAGGATAAATATTTTTAAAATACCTGTAGGATATGCTACCCAGAATATCTCAAGTAGGAAGAACAGAAAGCTCAAATTTTAAAACAAGCAAAACATTTGTACAGCTATGTTCCCAAAGGAGAGGCATGGATGGCAAATAACCACAGAAAAAGTTACTCAAAACCATTAGTCATGAAGGGAAATTCAAATTAAAGTCACAAAGAGATAGCATTACAGAGCAATTAATAAGCAACAATTTACATTACAAGCACCATTACAGAGCAATTACAGAGGATACCAAGTAACTGGAAAGATCATACAAGACTGATGGGAATGCAAACCGGTATAACCACTGTGGAAAACAATTTCTTACAGAGTTAGCATACAATTAACATCATAACCAGCAATCCCTCTCCTCGATGAAGGAAAACTTACCTCGACACTGAAAGCTTTTCTGCAATTGTTCGTAATCACTTTATTCAGAATTACCAAAACCCGGAAACAGCAGAAATATCTATTGACTGATTAATGAATAAACAGCTGTGGTGTGTGCTTATAATGAATAATTCTCAACAATAAAAGGAAAGGGCTACGGACACATGAAACAACATGCATGAATCAACGAAGCATTGTGCAGGGTGAAAAAATGCAGACTCCAAAGGCTATGTGCTATAGGACACTTAAGGTACATGACATTCTGGAAAAGGTGAAACTATAACAATGGAGAAGAGATCAGCAGTCACCAGTGCTCACAAGTGGGGCAAGGGGGACTACAAAGAAGCATAGGTAACTTTTTTTTTCAATGTTTGTTTATTTTCAGAGACAGAGATTAAGCACGTGCTGTGAGCACATGTGTGAGCAGGGAAGGGGCAGAGAGAGAGGGAGAGAACCCCAAGCAAGTTCCACACTGTCAGTGCAGAATCCAATACAGGGCTTGATCCCACTCGATCCCACAAACAACCATGAGATCATGACCTCAGCTGAAATTAACAGTGAGCTTAACCAACTGAGCCACCTAGTTGCCCCGGAAGCATAGTATGGAAATTTCTGAGTGAAGGAAATATTCTAGATCTTGATTGTAGAAGTGTGTATACAGTTATACACCTGTATATATCATTTATGCATAATATATACACCTGTATGTAGTTACAGAACTATATCTGTAGTATAGTAATATTAGTATACTATACTATTTTATAGTTATATAGGTGTCTATATATTATATGAAACTATATTATACAACTGTATTACATACACACACATTAATATATGTATATATGTGTGGATGTTATATGCATATGTGTGTGTGTATATATATACACACATATATGTGGTGTGTGGATATATATATCACATAAATATACCCACCACACAAATATAAAATCTGTGGATGGCTTCACTTTCTTCTTAAATGTTCCTTTCTCCCATACACATTCACATTTCTGTTGTTGGTTATGCACAGCCGACTAATCTGATACATTTTAATTCATGAGTCTGAGATATCCTTAAAATTATTAATATTAATGCTAACTTTTGTTCTGGAATTAATTTTGTGTCAAATGTTTAAGTTCTCCTATCATAGTCTGTATAAAAATGTTTCTTATTTGAGATTTAGTTTTCAGATGTCCAAATTCTTATCTAAGTCATAGAAAACAGAAAATATCTATTTTAGTGCATAATGTATGTGCCTTACAAAATATTTTCTGACATGCCTAAGTCCATATATTCACATTCTAAGTTTTTAAATCAAGCAAAGATCTGGATCCAAGGGAAAAAAATAGTCATCCTCACATATTAATAAGATATAGTTATCTTGTACCTTTTGATAAATCCTGAAAAAACGGGCTGATGATCTTAATACAAAGCTCACTGGTTTTTCACAAGTTATAATAGCTTTTGTGTTCATATGAAATTATTTCCACATTTGGTAATATGATTTAATATAAAACTTCTTGGGACTGATTATAAATTAAAAGAATTTTCCAACATAATTAATAACTATAATCTGGTTTTGTACAGAATAAGAATACACAAGACTGTTTTTTTCTTTTCTGTTAAAATACCTAACAGAGTTTAGTGAATACCTAGTGATTGATAGACATCTTCATATTATGAACTCTTATTTCTTACCCTTATTGCTATTGATATACAGTAATACTATTTAAAGCTTTAATCCAATAGCCTGATAATTTTAATTTATAAACTATAATCTCTCAAACATCAACTCAACATAGAATGCTATACATTGATCTCTGCTTCCTTACATCAAAACCACCTTCTTCTAAATAACTAATCAATGGTACAGTTCATCTATTTCCGTTTTTGCCATTTTGCTTAACTAAAACTATTCCTTAAGGAAATTACTACTGCTGTGATGGTAGGTATTACCAGCTTTTGATCAGTATTTTTATCGAGCCTCTAGATCTTTTTTTTCACTTAGAGTTCTCTTTTACCGGGAAGAATTTTCACATTTAGTGAATAATAGAGTAAGTCATGTTTCCAGCTAATTAGTTAGATAATAATTACACTAATTTGAATAAATGAGTAAGAATACAGTACTTTCAGTTAAAATGCAATTCTCTTACCTAACCAATCTCTATACTCAGCAAAGAGGCAATATTTGCATTTGAACTTTCTGGATAAAGGATTGCTACATAATTATATTCTAATATATTCTGATTAATTTTGAGAAGCTTCAATATTAAAACTCAAGTAGAAGAATTCAAAGTTCTCAGAGGTGTAGAATTTCATTTTGACCCTAGTTCCATCTGTGATTGCAGATAACTCTATTCACATCACATAATAAGACTGAATATTTTTAAAACCTAAAATAATATTAGTACTTATTCCAATAATTCAATGAATAATTTCTTCCAAGCCATCTTAATTCTTCTAAAGTAACTTACACAGATCACCCTTGAAATATAGAGATACATACCTTAAAGAGGTTTCAGCCCTCCTTGTATGTAGATCCATTGGCAAATATAGCATTCAAGGATATAGTATTAACTATGAGACATAATCTTAGCAAGTTATTACCAATATACAATTGGATAAAAAACCAGAGTTAGGTAGAGACTAAGGCCACAGTCATCGTAAATAAAGTGTAGCATGCTAGAACTACTCAGGGTAATTGAGAAAGTTCACTCCAAACTGTATTAGCTTATGTCCCCAAGCTAACAGTGCAGCTGTCCAGATCACTCATTAAGAAGACCATTAGCCAACTGGACTAATTGGTTTGACTGTTTTTCCCGTTCTTTGCTTGGCTACATATAAATGCTTGATTTCCTCTCACAACTGGTCCTTTTCATTGTGTTTCCCAGTCTAACACTAAATTTTACATTACTAACAGTGTAAATATATATATATCCCTGGAAAAACTAAGCCAGAATTTATCAACCTTTTAAAATATTCATAAATAATCAGTAAATACGTACATTGAAACTTGGCTAACATTTTATCTTCAGCCTAATGTTTTGCATTATTTAACTGATGGCTGCTGCTCAAATTACCAGCTGGCCCATCCACACAAAGTAAGAATAGATCTGAAAGCAGATGAGTAATGTATCATTTTGATTTACAAACAGCTCCTATAACAAGGACAAAGGAATCTAAGAAGAGACACTGGAATCTTTTGAGTCTGGCAACTGAGAGTCTTTTCAGACAGTATGTTTGTTTTGCTTTGTAGAGGAAATACTGCTTTGAACAATGGATAATAAACTTATGGAACCCACCGCAACAAACTATGTTCTGGTAGGATACATAATGAGTTCTAGAAATATTTGGGCTACTTTATAAAAGACAGAGATGTAAGTAAGTACTCAAGGGAAATAGAGTAGTCTAGCTGCTAAGGCCTCTGTCTTGCCTTTCAGAACCGCTGTTGACAAGTGAGATTTGTACCAAGCAAACCAGGGGTAAAATCTAATGTGTCAATTTCTATGTCTTTGTGAATGTAATTATCACTCTCCTTTCTAAAGATTAGCAATATATTGGCTCTTAAGAATTTGTTCCAATGACTCCTCCCTGGATATTGAGTTACACTCTTGTTTCTAATGGCTCCCTATTCAGGTCATACTATTCTACATTATGGATCCTTCAGAGAACTTCTTTTGCCACCTGATTAACTTTGTTCATTGTGTAGAATGAATACACTGATAAAGAGAAACTTCACGTTAGTTATCTTTGGGCAGTGTTTTCCACCCTTATAATATTAGCGCAATAGGAAATGAAACTTGCCAAGTCTGGGGCATATCTTCACAATAAAATTAACAAATCGAAGCACCAATAAATCCACAAATATTAATTTGCCAAAGACTGTTAAAGGTCACCCTTGACACTTTCTGGAAAACAAGTAATATATTTTATAATGACCGTTTTTAAAATCCCATAATTTCTCAACATTTTATTTGTTAATTCTTCTAGATATTAGTATCTCTGACTTAAGCCTGGTCTTCATGGTAGTCATAATTGACTTGGGAAAATTAAATGTACGATAGTTTTAAAGCTAACAAAGTGAGTTTTATTTGTAACTCGGATGACAGAAAACCCTGAAGAAAGCATATGCTCTAAGAGAATGTAATCACCAATTGAAGCCATGATGGGAAAGGCAAGGTCTGAGATTGGCTTAGAGCAGAGTGTTAGAAGTATCTATTAACATGCAGAACCTAGAGAACAACTCAGGATTAGGAAGAGTGGCATGGGTAAAAAGCTAAGTTAAACATAAACGTTGAATTTAAGTCCCATGGCTCTGTTTTTAGTATGTTTGCCTCAGATCTATTCCTACCTTTTCTTTGCTCTTCTGTGTGTAGCAAGGGAGATGATCGACTCTATGTACTGGTTTCCATTCAAGTTAAGCCAACAGGAAGCACTGGAGGAAAATAGGACAATGAAAGAGAGAAACCAAAGAAACTGCCTATCTCTGCCGTTGGTGGTTTCTCTGGCATTGACCCCAGGTCTCAAGATTCCACTAAACCACATCTCTATTTGTCCCATGAGAGGAGAATTAAAGCTGGATTTCTAGAAGTCTCCTCATTTTGCCCCTGACTTATCACTCTGGTTTTGCCAGTATAAAAATTTCTTGATTTAAATTCCACCTGATTTTAATACACAGAATGGTTTCTGAAAACATTATTTTACCAATCCTGGCTAGACCCCAGTGAAAACATCTAAACTGGGGAGTTGGGACTTCCTATTCTGATGCCCTTATATATGACTGTAGAATAAAGATTGTTTTCACTCTTCAAAAAAAATTTTTTTAACTACTTTGTAGGATGAGTTTTCTAAAACCAATTAGTTGAGGTATAGCTTAACACTATAAAACTCACTAATTTTAGATGTATAGATCAATTTTTAATGCTCAGAGTGAGTAGCCAACACCACAATCAAATGTTTAGATCATTTATGTCAGTTCACAAATAAACTTCATGACCATTTCAGTCACCCCCTATTCCTACCCCTAGTCCCCCCCCAGGCAATCACTATTTCACTTTCCATTTCTACAGTTTTGCCTTTTTAGATCATATCATGCAATGGAATCATACAATATATGGTTCTTTTGTGTGTGGTTCCTTTCATTTACCATAATATATTCAAGGTTCAACTTGTATCTATACTTGTTGTAGCATGTATCTATACTTGATTCCTTTTTATTGCTCAATAATATTCTATTGTGTGGACATACTACATTTTTATTTCATTCACATGGCCATTCGAGTCGTTCTCACATTTTTGCTATTATAAATAATGCTACTATGGACATGTGCCCACGAATCTTTGTGCAGACCTATATTACTATTTTTCTTGGGCATATCTGAAAGTTGAATCGTGGGGTCCAATGGCAAATCTACCTTCAACATTATAAGAGAGGTCTAGTAAGAGCTAGATCCTTTGGTAAACACACATGTATCAGAGTGTGTAACTTTCCATGAAACTCTAGAATCTTGCTAATTTAACAACATCTGTGGTGGTCCTGAGTTATACCTTCCATAATGAAGGCCTTGTTGCATGTTTCAACATTAAGACAGCAAAATACTAGCTGGAACTCTCTGCATCGTACTGGGAATAAATTCTACATTTGGGACACATGTTCCTGATGCATTTAAAATGTCCCAAAAGGCTCCCAGCTCTGAGTGAGCCTGAGGGAAAAAGAGGCTTTCCACAAGGTGCAGACTCAGTGACAAAGTGGTTCTACTCATTAGTCCTCTACAGCCTACTGGAATCAATGAGCCTGCCATATCCTGAAGCAGATGGGGCAGTTCAGGCACTATCTGACCTGTGAATCCCGGGACAAGTTCTGAGAATTTTGTACCAAACTAATATTCTCTTTGGCCAGTAACTACTCATTTTGAGGTTTTTGTTTGGTTTGGTTGGTTTGTTTTGCTTTGCCAGTGGGTTTTGATAGATCCTATGACAATCCCTAACAGACAAATCAAGAGGAGACTCCCAACTATTATTGTTATTCATTTTTAAGATGTTTATTTATTTTTGAGATAGAGAGCACTCACACAAGTGTGGGAGGGGCAGAGAGAGAGAGAGAGAGAGACAGAATCTGAAGCAGGATCTAGGTTCCAAGCTGTCAGCAGAGCCCGATGCAGGGTTCAAACCCACAAACTGTGAGATCATGACCTGAGCTGAAGTCAGACATTTAACGCACGAGACGAGACACCCAGGTGCCCCACAGTATTATTATTTCTAGAGAGAGGACCCTTGGCTTTCTATAAGCTGTGATAAAAATCTAACTTCCTAAAGATGGACACTATGAAAACTTGGACTCAAAAAGTACATCATAGTTTAGTGCCATAAATTTAGTCATGCTCTGCAACATTTCATCAATAAATAAAAATGACATTATAATAAAAATGGCTGGCGTTCACAATGAATGATTTTATTCTGCATTTCAGTGTTTCTTTGAACGTGAGAGTTTGATGTTATAATGACTAGTACTTTGGGAAAAACCAAAAGCTAGCTAATTTTCTATGAAACTTGAAAAAACAAACCAACTTTTAAAATGCCTAATTGCACTCAGTTTGTTGAAGGTTAAAATAGAATTTGAATGAGTCTCTGGCTGGCTTTGTGCATTTTTTGGCCCTTCCCTTAGTTTTAACAATGCATTTATAAATAAAAATAGATTCATGCTTTAAAACTATAGCTGTGTCAGTCACATCCATTAAGTTCTGCAAGACAAGAGTTTTTATTTTAATAACGCTTCATCATCTTCACATGCCAGATGCACTGCTGTTTCAAAGTGTTTCCAGAGAAGTCATGAGTTTATAACTTATTTTATACAGATGAAAACAGCTTCTGTTTACAATAATCTCCCCTTCTAGCATTAAGTGAAAAGAAGTAACATTCATTAAAACAGCAAGGGTTAGCCTTTTGATAAAAAGGATATTCTCTTCTAACAAATCTGCCTAAATAATTGCCAGAAGACTCCTTTTAACACCGTGGAAATAGAGATGAATTCCTGAATGGTTTGAAGCAAAGAACAACTCTTACTAGAAAGTTCGCAGCTGGATCAAGTGCTAGGAAGGAACGGGTAGAAAAAGTGATATTGACTTTAAATACCATAGTAACTTCCTTTTTAAGTATTCTGATAATAACAGTGTTTTGAAGACAGTTCTCCCTGGCTTCCCAAGATAGTCAAATCATGGGGCGCCTGGGTGGCTCAGTCGGTTAAGCGTCCGACTTCAGCTCAGGTCAGACTTCAGCTCAGGTCAGGATCTCGCGGTCCGTGAGTTCGAGCCCCCTGTCGGGCTCTGGGCTGATGGCTCAGAGCCTGGAGCCTGCTTCCGGTTCTGTGTCTCCCTCTCTCTCTGCCCCTCCCCCGTTCATGCTCTGTCTCTTTCTGTCTCAAAAATAAATAAACGTGAAAAAAAATTAAAAAAAAAAATAAAGGAGAAGGGAGAAGAAAAAGCTGAGAAAGCAAGCGATGTACTGTGTGAATGGATAGTGTCACGTATACTGACCTGAGTTGAGTTTGAGGTAAGACAGTGACTAAGAAATTCATTTTTTATTGAAGATGACGTCACAGTACACATACTGTTTGGCACCACCCAAGCAGAGAAGCACCATGATAGCCTGATGACACGAATCACCCCAGTTGCAATGTGACTTTGTCCTCCTATTCTGACAGTAGGCTGTGCCATGTACCTTGTTTAGGCCAATAGGATGCTAACATAAATGATGCAGAGGCTCGTGAAAACACCTGCATGTTTCTGTTCATTCATGTTCTCTATCACCAAATGGTCCATGTCCATGTGAACTTTCTGAATGATGAGGAACGAATGGCATGCCGACATGCACGCACACTATTAATAAATGGTTATTGTTTTAAGCAATAAGATGTTGGCATGGTTTCTTATGCCGTACTCTGGTGGCAATGCAGAAGTGACATTAAGTGAAAGAAAAGCATTAAGTGGAAGAGAAATGAGAGGATGTAATTAATTAACCAAGATAAAGGCCCTCAGGCATCGATGTTTCTTTTCAATCAGGAACTATTTTATGTGCAAATTCTGTAAGAAGTCTGTTCCTATCACTCAAAAGAATAATTAAGACACCTATTACAAGATAACAGTTCTCAGTAGGACACACACACAATGAGCTTAAGTGTTAAAAAGTAAAGAGGGTTTTAGATTACATCCATATTCTCAAGTCCTTCTTCTTCCAACTTTTAGTTGCATCCTAGACCTAACTTAAGTGACAAACTTAAGAGGATCCTGACAATTCCTGTCATTGATCGAATAATGTCTCTCAAACAGATGTCTAAGTTCTAACCCCTTGAACACACAAATCTGACTTAATTTGGAAAAAACCACCTTTGCAGATGTAAATATATTAAGGATATCCAGATAAGATCATCCTCAGTTAGGGTAAGCCTTAAATACAATAGTCAGTGTCCTTAGAGGAAATACAGAGAGAAGGCCATGTAAAGATGAAACAAATAGGTTGTCACAAGCCAAGGAACACCAGAAGCTGAAAGAAGCATAGAAAGATTCTCTCCCAGAATCCCTAGAGGGAATGTGAACCCACGAACACCTGCATTTTTTACCTAATCTCCAGACCTGTGAGAGAATAAAATTCTCTTGTGTTAAGCCACCCAACTTGTGCCAATTTTTTGTGACCATCCTGGGAAACTAATACAGGTAGAAAGGCACAGAGACTTTGGGGCTGGAGGGAAAATATGGTGGTGAGTTTCCTGGGTTTTCTTGTTGCCTCCTGGACAGGAAGCTACAGAAAAATCTTTGGCCAAGGACTGAAAACAGGTATAGAGAAAATAAGCAAACAATGAAAAGACTACTCCCAAGCCAGAAGGACCTAGAAAGCAGCATAACAGAACAGAAAATCTTTTTGACAACATGTGCCATACTGCAGTCAAACAGCAGTGGAAACACCTGACCCCCTCACCCTTGCAGTTTCAGTAGAGCTAAGTGATTTTCTACTGCTAGGCCTGGTAGAAGCAGGCTACAGTGCTCACATTTCCCTACCAGGATGGCGTTGGAGGGGCCAAGTCAGGGGCTGAATTTTAAAGGTTGGTGGAAACAGGAAGCAGTGTCCCCATTCCTCTGATCCAGTTTGTTTGTCCAGGTAGAATTAGTAGGAATAGGCAGGAGTCAGAATGTTTGTCACCATCCAGCAACATCAGAAGTGAAGAATGGAGGGACGCCTGGGTGGCTCAGTCAGTAACGCGTCTGTCTCTTGATTTTGGCTCAAGCCATGATCTCATGGTTCCTGGGATGAAGCACTATGTCAGGTTCGACACTGGCAGCACAGAGCCTGCTTGGGATTCTCTCTCTTTGCCCCTCCCCTGCCTTCTCTCTCTCTTTCCTAAACAAACATTAAAAAAAAAGAGTGAAGAAGGAAGAACAAAATGGCGTTAGTCTGTTCTCCACTACACACCTTCTCTCATGTCACCAAAGCCTAACAGGGAGCTGAAATTCCACTCCCACCAGCATCAGTATGGTGAAATGAAGTGACAGGAGATGAGCACCTCCTGTTGTGAGCAAAGACCAGAAGAAAGCCGAGCTTACTCTCCACTGAAGCGGCAATGAGGCAGTGCTGATGCTTGGCTTTTGCCAGGGGTGTTAATGGGGCTGGGAGAGAGCTGTATTTCCACCCTAATCATATTCAGTGAGGCAGTGTGAATCAGCACCCCACTTTTATCAGGGTGGTTTTAGTGGAGTCTAGCAGGAAAATGAAAATCCCCTTCTACCTAAACCTGCACACAACAACCAAAGAGGGTTACTTATGTTCTAAAAATAAGATTAAATGGGATTCAAAGTCTTATCACATGATTTCCAAAATATCCAGGGCACAATCAGTAGTCATTCATCATTCCAGGAATTTTTCCAAACCAGGAAATTCACAACATGAATGAGCAAAGACAATAAACAGATGCCAACAATGAGATGACCGAGATGTTGGGATTATTTGATAAGGATTTTAAAACAGACATAAGAATGCTTCAATGTACAGTTATGAAAATGCTTTAAAAATGGAAAACAAAAATTCCGAGCAAGGACATAGATGATCTAAAAAAATTACCAGTGTGAAATCAAAGAATTTAAAATGCAATAACTGAAATAAAAAAGAATCCTTGGAAGGTTCAAAAATAGATTGGAGGCCACACAGAAAGGAATCTGTGAATTCAATGACAGATCATGTGGAAACGTATTTAAAATATAGTATTACCACTTTTTTAAAAAAAAAAGATTCAAGTTTCGAAGAATATTGTTAAAATGTCCATATAATTGCAAACAATCTACAAATTCAGTTTAATTCCAATAAAGATACCAACAGCATTTTTCACACAACTGGAACAAATAATACTAGAATTTGTATGGAACCACAAAAGACTCAGAGTGACCAAGCAATCTTGCAAAAGAACAAAGCGGGAGGTACCACAATTCCAGATTTCAAGATAGAATACGAAGCAGTAGTAATCACAACAGTATGGTACTGGCACCAAAATAGACACATAGATCAATGGAATAGAATACAGAGCCCAGAAATAAACCCATAGTGATAGGGTTAATTAATCTAGGACAAAGGAGTCAAAAATATACAACAGGGAAAAGACCATCTTCTTGAATAATTGGTGTTGAGAAAATAGGACAGCCACATGTAAAAGGCTGAACCTGGACCACTTTCTTACACCATACACAAAAATAAACTCAAAATGGATGAAAGACCCAAACGTCAGACCTGAATCCGTACACTTCCTATAGGAAAACAAAGGCAATCACCTCTTAGACATCGGCCTTAGCAACATTTTTCTAGATATGCTTCCTGAAGCAAAGAAAACAAAAGCAAAAATTAGCCATCACGGCTACATCAACATAAAAAGCTGTTGCACAGTGAAGAAAACCGTCAACAAAACAAAAAGGCAAACTACCAAATGAGAGAAGATATCTGCAAATGATGTATCCAATAATGGGTTAATATCCAAAATCTATCAAGAATTTAAACAGTGATTTAAAAATGGGCAGAGCATCTGAATAGACATTTTCCCAAAGACCTACAGATGGCCAACAGACACATAAAAAGATGTTCATCGCTAATTATTAGGGAAATGCAAATCAAAACCACAAGCTATCACTTTATACTTGTCAGAATAGCTAGAATCAAAAAGACAAGAAATAACCAGCACTGATGAAGACATGGAGAAAAAAGAACCCTTATGCAGAATAGGTGGGAATGTAAACTGGTGAAGCCATTGTGGAAAAAAGCATGGAGATTCCTCAACATATTTAAAAAATTACAATACCACATGATCTAATAATTCCACTACTGGTTATTTATCCAAAGAAAGTGAAAATGCGAATTCAAAAAGGTAGAATGCATCCCTATGCTTACTGCAACTTTATTCACCGTAGCCAAGATACAGAAGCAACCCAAGTGTCCATTGACAGATGAATAAAGAAGAAGCGGTATATCTGTATTTCTAATGGAATATTACTCAATCATAAGAAGGAGATCTTGCCACTAGCGACAACATGAATGGACCTAGAGTTTATTAAGCTAAGTGAAATAAGTCAGGCAAAGACAAATACCATGTGATTTCACTTAACCACGGAATTAAAAGAAAAAAACAAAAAACACAGAAACAAGCAACAGATTGTTCTCTGTGTTTAAGAAACTGCTTGTTGCCAGAGGGCAGGTGGTTGGAAGGATGGGTGAAGTAGATCAAGGGGATTAAAAGGTACAAACTCCCTTTAAAAAAAAATTAAATGTTTATTTATTTACTTATTTTTTGAGAGAGAGAGAGAGAGAGAGAGAGAGAGAGCAAGCACGCGTGCGAGAGAGGGAGGGTGCGCCCTAGCAAGCGAGCAGGGGACGGGCAGAGAGTGAGACACGTGTGAAGCAGGCTCCAGGCTCTGAGCTGTCAGCACAGAGCCCAACACGGATCTTGAACCCATGAACTATGAGATCATGACCTAAGCTTAAGTTGGACGCTTAACCAACTGAGCCACCCAGGCACCCCCAAGCCCCCATGTTTAAAATAAGTCACAGGGACATCTGGGTGGCTCAGTTGGTTGAGCGTCCAGCTTCAGCTTAGGTCATGATCTTCCTGTTCCTGAGTTCGAGCCCCATGTCAGGCTCTGTGCTGACAGCTCAGAGCCTGAAGCCTGTTTCAGATACTGTGTCTTCCTCTCTCTCTCTCTCTGCCCCTCCCTCACTCATGCTCTCTCTCTCTCTCAAAAATAAACATTAAAAATTAAAATAAGTCACAGACATGAAAAGTGCAGTGCAGGGAATATAGTCAGTATTCTAATAAAGTTGTATGGTGACAGGTGGTGACTATACTTATGATAATGAATTTTAGAGGAAAAAAAGGTCAAAGAAATACCTAGTTGTGAATCAAGCTGAAATATATAAAGGATCTGTATGCTGAAAGTTATGACATTGATGAAAAAAATTTAAATATAAATAAAGTACTTGAAGATTCATAGAATGGAACATTCAATATAGTAAAGACTTACATCTCTCCAAATTGATATGAAGACTAACACAATTTCTAACAATATCCCATCAAGATATTTTATAGATACAGGCAAGTTTATGTTTAAACTTACATGGAAAGGGAAAGGAACTAAAATATCAAATGCTAAGTAAAATTCTAAAAACAAAGTGGGAAGAAATGCTCAATCTTATGTCTGTTTACTACATGTCTACAGTAATCACGTCAGTATGGTTTTGGTGGAAGGATACATGGATCAAGGAACAGAACGGAGAACCCAGATATAGACTAACATAAACATGTCCAACTGAGGTTTGAAAAAAGTACAAAAGCAATTCAAATGGAAGACAAATCATTCCAATAAAGAGTGATGGAACAGCTGTATATAAATAGACATATCCATAAAGAACCACAACCTAAGCTTAACAATGTACGCAAAATAAATTTTAAAAAAATCATGGATTTCATTGTAAAACATAATAAGAAAACTTAGAGGTGACAGCACTGGCGAACATCTTTAGCATTTAGCTACACAAAGAGTTCTTAGATAGCACATGATCCATAAATAGTAATATTGGACTTCACCACAATTAAACTCTTCTGTGGTAAAAGACCCAGTTGAAAAAAGAAAAGGACAGCGACACACGGGTAGAAAATATTTGCAAACCACACATCTGACAAAGGCTAGTATCTAGAATGTGTGAATAATTCAAATGCAACAGTAAAGCAATTCAATTATAAAATGGAGATACACATAAGCACACGTTTCACCAAAAAGCAAATAAATATGACAAATTCTTGCACATTACAACATATTTGAAATCATTAGCCATTAGGGAAATGAAATTAAAACTGTAACAAAATATCATATGTATCAGTACAGCTAAAATAAAAAAATAGTGATAATACCAGATGAGGAGGGATGCAGAGAAACTGACACTCTCATACACTGTTGATGACAATGTAAATTGTTAGAGATGCTTTGGAAAATTGGTTGGCATTTTCCTATAAAACTAAACATGCACTCATTACATGACCCAGCAATTGCTCTCTTGGCCATTTATCCCAAAGAAATATACATATATTTGCACAAATATCTCCACAGGAATGTTCATAACAACTTTGGAATAGCAAAAGATGGAAAATTTCCCACAGGTCTTTCAACTGGTAAATAGTTAAAAAGTACCCTGCTACCATCTATTTGGCTCCTCAGCAATAAAAAAGATGAACTGCTTATACATGCAACAACCCGCAAAGACCTCAAGAGCATGCTTTATTAAAATTCATCTTCCAAAGTTTCATATTGTAGCATTCCATTTATACAGCATTTTCAAAATGGCAAAACTAAGGAGATGGAGAATACATTATTGGTTGCCAGGGGCAGGGAAGAGTGTGGGGGACATATGTAAACCCAGGGAAATAGCACAAGGGAGTTCTTTGGTGGTGATGGACCCATTGTGCATCTTGATTTTGGTAGTAGTTACTCAAATCTCCGTACTAAATAAAATTGCACAGAACTACCAACACACACACCCGACACAAACAAATATATGCAGGTATAAAGTGGTAAAAGCCAAATAAAATCTACAGAGGAGTTAATAGTTATATACCAATGTGAGTATCCTGGTTTTGATATTGTACTGACATTACAGTGCTGGCCACCATTGATGTAGGTTGAATAAAAGATACATGAGACTCCGTACAATATTTGTCCATAATTTTTGCAAAATAAAGTTTAAAAAAGAACTTTGAGCTTTAGAACTTGACTTTTTAAAGTGTAGACAATATTAAACAGTAATACAAAATTGTATGGATATCTTATTTTGATACTAGCTCAGATTTTAAAAATTCTGATTTTTATGCCTGTCAAAGATGTTATTTAATTGCCAGAATTATGCTACACTGTGAAAAGTTAAGTTCACAAGAAGATTCAGTATCAAGTGCTCTTAATAACTAATAAGAATTTTGTTTACAGGTTTTGTCATCTCATCACCATTATGGTTATACATATACTTATATGACCTTTTTTTTTTCAGTCAGGATTAGTCCAATGCATGACATGGTCAATTTGATAGAAATTGAACTCCCTGAAAAGAACCTTGAATGGGAAATCTCAATACTTAATAAGGAACATTCTAAGAATCTTAGGTAAGATGTTAAGAGTTACAAACAATGAGTACAAATTCACACCATAGCCTTATATCTGTTCTAAGGGGGTGCTTCGGTATGTTTTAAGTTAGTGCAAGCCTACACTGTCCAAGGGTATCAATAATATTTTCTTCTATTTCTTTCCTACCCCACAACTAAAGGGTCTGAAGATCATATTCCCTCTCTTCTCTCAAGATCCAATTAGCTGTCATCCTAATATGAGCTACAACCAGCCCTCCCCAAGATTACTGTCATGTCTTTCTAGGTGGTCTCCCTCCTTTGCCTTTGCCCCTATACCGTTCTCAACAGAGAATAAGGATATATAAAAATTGAGTCAGATCTTGTCATTCCTCTGCTCATAATCCTCCAATGACTTACTTTCTCACTCAGAGTGAAAGCTAAGTTCTTACAATAGCCTACAGGGTGTCTTATTTGATCATTTACTACCTATCTGACCATCTCACCTCAAACGACTCACTCTTGATCATTCCATTGCTCAGTATCAGCCTCCATACTCTTCTTTAGGGCAAGAATGCTCCTGATTCTGGACATTTACACCTGCTATGTGTTCTGTTTGGAACCTACTTCCTACGTGTAAATGCATGGCTCTGCCCTTTACCTCCTTCCACTATTTGTTCAATCAACTCATTTTTGAGGCCTTCCCTGATTATCCTATTTGATTATTTTTTTAAGCATCCATAACATTTAACACAATTGAACACATCTTACTTGGTTATTTATTGATTATCTCCCATATTCTAGAAAATTAGCTCTATAGGGCAGTAAGGTTTACATTGGTCTAGAAAGGGGGTAGTCACCCATGAAACCTACTCTTCCAAGAAGGCCTTCACCAAGCACAACTTTCCTTTAAAGATCTTTTTTCTCTCCTCCACCCACACTCATTACAGAATGCTGGGATGTACTACAGACAAAATGAACACCAAGTTCTCAGACTGAGCAACCCTAAATGAAATGAAACAATTAGAACTCATTTAAGGAGACAGAGCCAATATAAAAGTCTCAAAATTTGTTTAAATTTAACAAAGTGCATTTAATAAAATGTTCAATGTTCTGGCATAAGATCTTCATGTTTGTTTAGGACTTATATATCTACTATATAATAATATTACATTTTAGATACACAGAATTCAAAAATGCTTGAAAATATTATCATTATAAAGATGCAGAATAGGAGGCTCAGAGATACTGCAGTGTGTAGGCCTGTTAGAAATCAGGACTGAAATTTGAGCCTCTCATTATTCTGTATCAGTTGCTTGCATTTTGCATTATTCTTTGCTGTTCATTAACAACGATGTTTGGAAATTGGGGGTGGTGGTGACAATTCCATAATGCATTTTAATAAAGAAAATAACTTTATTATTGTTCATAACTGAAAAATTAGTAAAAGCAAATAAAGCTGTTCAGGCTCAATAATCAAAATAATTCAAATTTAGGACACTGGATACATTTTTAATGATTATATTCAGTGTTGGCAAGTGTGTAGTAAAAAGATAGCCTCTTCTCCTGCCAGGAGTTATAAAAAGGAGTCTCTCTTTGGAGGCTAAATTGGCAATGTATATCAAGAGTATTTTAAATGTTAATATTTTTTGATCCCATAAATCAACTGCTGGGAATTTGTCCTAAGGAAAGGCACAGAGTTCTCTATAAAAGTGTTCAGTACATTTAAAAAATAACAACAAAAATATCAGTGGTATCTTTTTTTTTTTTATATGAAGTTTATTGACAAATTGGTTTCCATACAACACCCAGTGCTCATCCCAAAAGGTGTCCTCCTCAATACCCATCACCCACCCGCCCCTCCCTCCCACCCCCCATCAACCCTCAGTTTGTTCTCAGTTTTTAACAGTCTCTTATGCTTTGGCTCTCTCCCACTCTAACGTCCTTTTTTTTTTTTTTTACCTTCCCCTCCCCCATGGGTTCCTGTTAAGTTTCTCAGGATATCAGTGGTATCTTTAAAGCAAATGAATAAAAAAAATTACCATCATTGTAATTCCATACCAATTGTATTCAACCTTAAAGTCATGATTTCAAAGAATTTTAATGACATAATGCCTTTGATATTGTAAGATGTAATAAAAGACTATGAAATTATAACATATTATTTTTATCATTAACCCTGTTCCTTGCTATGTGTGACTGGAAATGGAAAAGTTATTTCTACAGTCTCTTTGTGTTGATGGCATGTTTCTGTTTTGCACCTAAGCAGTGAGGACTTTACTTAGTAAAGTGGAAGGGGAGACTGATGGCCCTCATCTTTGTCCCCACCTGAGACCCCGTGAGACTGAAGGGTAGTTACTGCCCTGGGATAAGCAACTCTCCCAGAATAAAGATCACAGGCAAGTATCCAAGTTCTTTGCCACAAATATGGTTGATCTCAAAACAGCAGTGGAGTATGGAACTGAAGCTATAACTTCACTTAAAAGCTTAAGGCTATCCTTCCGATTCACTCTGTTTTCTTAATGTCCCTCACCCCAGAAATTAGAATGTGGTATAAGTTTTATACACACACACACACATATATATACATATATATTATATTGCTAAAATATATATATATATATATTGCTAAAGGGATTTTGTTATTCCTTGGTAACATCACAGTTTAATTTATATATATATACATATAATATTATATATTATATATATAATATGTATATATATAAATTATATATTATATTGCTAAAATATATTGCATATATATACACACACACACACACACACACACACACAGACCTAAGGGATTTTGTTATTCCTTGGTAACATCATAGTTTAATTTCAGATGGGAACTAGCATATATTTTTATTATATATTATTATATTATATTTTATTATATTATTGTATTATATTATACTTTATTATTTTGTAATATTTTATTCTATTATTATATATTACATATTATATATTATTGTATTATATATTATATATGTGTGTATATATATGTATATATGTGTGTGTATATATATGTGTGTGTGTGTATATATATATGTGATATATATATATATTGTATATATATATATAGAGAGAGAGAGAGAGAGAGAAGCATCATTTTAACTTTTCCCGTGAGAATTAAAACAATAATTTTACTAGTACGATTGTGCGAAGAGCATCAAACTCCGAACTATGCTTTTCACAAAAGCCACTTAACTAGTTATAAATGGCCATAACTTTGACATCCAACAGAGATTAGGCCAGCTGCAATTGGTTTCTCCTATACTCTATAATGTATTAAAAGTGTAATGGTGGGGAGGATGAACAATTAATCTCATGGAGACATATACTCAATAACTCTGGCTACCTCTCAACAATAGGTTTATTAGAGAATTATATATTGTTTTCTACGTCTAATCTTTTCCTATTAGTTCATAGTCTATTTTGTATTATTTTCTATGTTTATTTTTTAGTGAATGTACACTTAAATTTTTTATAATGAGGCACATTAACATATGCCTCATATGTTTCATAAAACATATATGAAATTTCAGTAATAGAGGTTGAAACAATTACTTACAATTTATTTAATGTCTATACACAATGACTTCCCAAATATCTACTGCCTTTACTGATGATAGTATGATGTAATATCAGTAACATGGTTTGGGGAGTGAGATATGCATTATAATCTCAGTCCAACAACTTGAAATCTGTTTGATCTTAAACACCTGACCTTCGAGTATTTCTGCACCTTAAAAGCGCCTATTAATAATATCTACCTTTCACGGTTTGGATGAAGCTTAAATAAATTAATATGAAAAACTGTATTGCATAATGTTTAGTTTATATTAGATGGCTATTAAAGAAATTTATAAACTTCACTATGGTTTTGTTTGAAAAGTAATGATTCATCAGAGTCCTTTTTTTTGCTTGAGCTTAGCATGAAATATCAAATTTTTGAAGGCAAACTACTTGAATTTTAATATCTTCTCTTCTGCCCCAGCCAACCCCCTATCATCCACTTCCTTCCAAAAATTGATTTTATTGTGGCACAGATGTAAATGAGCAGTTGTAAAGTATGTCCTAAATTCCTGGCAACCTGCAGGGCTCAGGCTGTTTGAGTATTTTAAAGCAAATACTTTTTTCTTTCATCATAAATTCCTTGAAACATAATAAGACTGTGATTTCTGGCCTAACTGGTGAGCCAGGAAATTGAATTATTGTTCTGAATGTCATTTTGGTAGTTGACTCACTTCTAAGGTACCTTCAGTAAATAGTTAGCTTAAAAGGCTAATTGAAACACTCCTGCAAGAAGGTAGGCTGTCAATAGCAGAAGTCATTGAACATATTGTACCTAAATATGAAATAGTGTAAAAAGCTAGTTGAAATTCTGCCTGGTTCAAATACTATACAAGTAGATGTGGCTCCTGAATGAGGAGGTCCTCATTATTTGAACAATTTTTTATGTTTCAAGTCTGAGCAAATATTATAATATAGAAATGGAATTGGAAGTCAGACAATCCTTACAAGTTGAAAGCATGGCTCCCATTCTTGGAAGAGAGCAATCCAGTCAAGGAAGTCCCTGTCAACAAGACGAAAGAACATTTCAAGTAACTTACAAGAAACCATCAGCATGCGTGCACACATAAATATAAGATGCTTAATAATCAATGATCACTGATATAAAGAATCTCTCTGAACTAGTGAAGTTGAGGCCAGCTAGAAATAGGAGATGGGATTCCAAACCCGTCCTTTCTAGAAGCCGAGAAAAGCAGAACTGGCAAAAAGTAATACAAGGGCACCCAGGACAGTCATCAGGCTCTCTTGAAAGCTATTCAGACCACTGGGACTTAGTTGGTTTTGTTTGATGAAACTGAATGTAGTTTGTCTCACAATGGAGAATCACTGTAGGATTTTTAACATGATTTTCCTAAAATGACTGTTCCTAAGTAGATCTGCATATATATTGGAATTGGTAGATATGGAGAGGTGGGTTAGAATATAAAGAGATTTAATTAGAAGAGATAGACAATCAAGTATTAGATGCATGATTGTAGATTTGCAAAGACGTGTATGTGTAAAAGCCCTCTCTTAAAAGCAATTACTTGGGGGGAAAATATACAAATGAAAAGCTTAGTAATATTTGGTAATCTGAAACTCAAAGCACGTTTTGAGTGAAGAACATAAATATATTGGTGTACGTTTTTACTATACAGATATGGGAAAAATTTGATAGCAATTCAGTAGGTAAATTTATCAAAAGCATCATAGAAGTATTTATCCTATTATGTATTGCTATGCCTCAATTTTTTACAGTACTTTGGGGAGACTTTTTTTTTTTAACTCAAAAGTACAAAAAATAAAATCAGAATTCTACCACCCATAAGCAGTTTACAAAACTAGGGGCTCCTGGGTAGCTCAGCTGGTAAAGCGTCTAATTCTCGATTTTAGCTCAGGTCATGATCTCACCATTTGTGAGGTTGAGCTCCCCATCAGGCTCTGTGCTGACAGCAGGGAGCCTGCTTGGGATTCTCTGTCCCCCATCTCTGCTCTTCCCTCACTCTCTCTCTCTCTCTCTCTGTCTCAAAATAAATAAACTTAAAAACAAAACAGCTGGGGCGCCTGGGTGGCTCAGTCGGCAAAGCGTCCAACCTCGGCTCAGGTCATGATCTCACAGTTTGTGAGTTTGAGCCCCGCATCGGGCTCTGTGCTGACAGCTCAGAGCCGGGAGCCTGCTTCAAATTCTAGGTCTCCCTCTCTCTCTGCTCCTCCCCTGCTCACACTCGGTCTCTCTCTTCTTCAAAAATAAATAAAAAAATTTAAAAAACAATTAAAAAAAACAAAAACAGAACAGTTTACAAAAATATCTCAGATCATTTATTTGCATTTTGACACAAACTGAGAAAATCTGCATATAAATGCCCTTCTTTTATATTTAACATGACATCATAAACGTCTTCTATGCCTTTAATATTTTATAGTAATTTAATAACTATATGTCTTATACCATAATTAATTTATTCATTCCAAATTTCTACAATAAAAATTCAACAAATATTTGCCTTTAAGTTTTTAAACATTTATTCCCATATAAAAGAAATCACCATCTCTAAGATTTTGAGTCCTTTTGAATTTCGAGATTTAAATGGCCAAAATGCCCTACTCAACATTGTACAGATTCACACATCCATCAGTATTGGTGGGAGTATGCACTCTCTATTACACACTAATGTTAGATATTGTATTTTTAAAAAACTGTTCAGTTATATAGGATTTTTCTCTCATCACCAACTTATTTGGCAATTCTCTGACTAGACTGGGCACTTATTTTTCATATGTTTATTAAGCATGTATTAAGGTAAGTATTCAGCGCAAAGAGATCAAAGTGAGTACTCTGTGAACCACACAGGTCAGGGTCTGGCCGGTTGGGATCACAGAGCTGGCCATGTCTGTGTTGGCACATTATTTTGTGGAGATCCCTCCAGACTGAGGTTAGAGTTGCTCCTAATGACTAGGAGAGTCTGAGCTTGCAAGCTGGGCATTCATGGCCTTCATTAAAGGTAAAGGGGGCAGAATCTGGGGAAACCAAGCAAACACTGGCTAAAGACCAAGAATGGATTTGTTTTTGCATTTATTGCAATCACTTGATCAGGTGGCCAGTCCATAAGTATGGATTTTTGGTATTTATGCAAACTATAATCTAATCTAATTGATAATTATGCCACATTCCGGCACCCGAGCAGCACAAAACATATACAACTTAACAGTTCACAGTTCAAGTTCATAGAAAATTATCCCCTCTGAAAAAAGGACTTGCCTTCACATAAATTGAGGAAAAACCACACCATTTATTTCCCTCTTGGAAATTTATATTGCTTATTAGACATTCTGAAGAATCTTAAAGTTACTTATTTAATTATTACCCAGTGTTTACAAAATTTGTCAACAGTTTTGTGCGGCAAGAAAGTTGGTCTGTAATATCCATTTGTTTCCACTGAGAGGAATGTTCTTCACAGAACAATCAGAAACGACTGATTTGAATAACAAAATATTAGACTTTGAAGCCATTTAAAAATCAGTTTAAATCTGGATGCTTCTGCTCATCTATTGTACGACATAGTAAAAATCCTTTGGCAAATTACTCAGTATTTTTGAAAATCCGTTTTCTTTTCTACAAAAGTAAAGCTAGTTAATCTTCAGGGCTCTTGCTGGATTAAGCAATCACATTATCTTATGGGATATAGTAGAAAGTTAATTGTTTTTAGATACCATTAATATAAATGCCTTTTAAGATACTCAACATTTACTGAAAAGTATCACAACCATATTTTTTCCAAGAAATTAGTGTTTTGTATTAATTCATACACTTAGTAATGCCCACGGAAGAAATCCTGGTTGCTTAACGTAAACAGCCAGGTCAAGCTTACTCTTTATTGCCTATGCAAATTGTTGGCTTACAAGAAGGTATGTGCATTTAAGAATAAAAAAGTTTTAACATTATATTAAATGAATTAAATAATCCAACTGCATATGTATTTTTCACATATTGAAATCTTACAAAAATTGTAATTGCCTAGTAGTCCTTAAGACCTAGATAATTCACTAAAATACCTAGGTTTTCTCTGATGAAGTTAAAAAACATGAATTCCACATAGTATTACTGTAAAATGCTTCAACTTATCTTTAAAATACACAAATAAAAGAGGACTTATTTGTGAGTATATATGTATACCACATTACGGATATGGCCTTCAGAATTTATAGGCTTTTATTAATAAGAGTACTAATAACAATCCACTCCTATGTGCACATTTTTGGGAAAATAGCCAAAGGGCTGGTAATAGCTAAATTTTTTTTAATTAAAAAAAACACAGGCATTAGCCATTATTCATGCACAAATTCCTGTATTGAATTACATGCACTCATATTTCATCACTGTTGCACCGTGTTAGAAATTTAAACTGATCATGATGCCTTTCAGCTGCTCTTGATGACAACACAATACCCTGGGCATCTCTCTCCCTTGAGCAAAAGAAGGTGAAACTCATTTGCATTAAAAAATAACATTACCTCTAAGATTTTATATTGCTTATAACTCTCTCCAGCTCTTGGGTGGTTATGAAATTATGCCTCCTTTATAACTTTAATTTCAGACTATAAGGAGAAGTGATTATAGAGTGGCCAAAGGCTGATACAGCAAGTGGCTCTCAGAACTTACTCTCTTATAAATTTTTTATTAAATTAGTTACAGAATACATCAAGGAAACTCCTTTCTTCCTCCTTACTGGGTAAGAGCTGTCTTCATGAAGTATATTTAAATTTTGGCTTTTGCTTCAATTGGTACTCTAGACAACTGTGATTGGGATTTAACTGCTGTCACAGAGATGAACTCATGCTGCTATGGGTTTACCTGATTAAAATAGAATATGTAGATTAAAATGTAAAAGTTTGTAAGTTAAGACGATCTATAAAGGTCTGTCTTAGAATGTTTAATAATAGGAAGCCCTATATTCTATTTTTTTAAATGCATTTATAGATTTTTGAGAGAAAGAAAGAGAATGTGAGCAGGGGAGGAGCACAGAAAGAGGGAAACAGAATTCCAAGCGGGATCTACACTATCAGCACAGGACCAGATGCGGGACTTGAACCCATAGTGAGATCATGACCTGACCTGAAGTCAGACGCTCAGCCTAATGAGCCACCAAGGTGCCCCAAGGAAGCCCTGTATTCCAACAGACGGAGAGATAAATTACAGAAATAGTAATAGTTAATTAAAATTAACAAATATTATTCTGTTTGATGTTTGATTTAGCCAAGAATGTTGTTTCTTCTCATAAAAAGTCCTAATTGTTTCTCTTAAGGAATTCCCTAGACACTTCTCTCACCTTTTCTCCTATGTTCTTTGCCTCAATCAGACTTCATAAAATCCCTATCTTTGTCACAATTTCCAAATCTACACATTCACCTTTCCTGGGCATACCCTCTTTATCATGTTTCAAAATGGTTTTCTTATTTTCCTCCTAGTGAATAATATTTATGACTTCCTGTTTGCGTTAATATTGCTTTGGTCATTTTTTTTCAATGGGTATGTTCATAACAGTCTGCAAAAGATCTACATAAAAAGATTGTTTAAAACATCAAACAACAAGCCCCATTTCGCATTACAGAATAAGATTCTCTGTGGCAGCAACTGGAAATCTGCTTTCTAAACACCTAACTTAGCTTTGTGCACAAGAAACTTTGAAAATCATAACACAAGTTTATAAATTGCTAAACAAAAACCAGTTACAGGTCAGCATCAACTATTAGAATATCAAACTCAGAAGTGTGAAAGAGAAAACATTTTTATGTATATAGATGCAAATCTCTAGATAGAAATATATAGGTACGTAGATGTAGACCTATGTATTTCTAACATCTATCTGTACATATCTTTATTTCCAATCCTGGGCTACATTACTGAACATACCATCTTATTTGGCTTAGAACCAAGCCTTGGAACTGAGTATACCATCTTATTAGTCTCGGAACCTATGTAGGCTTACCTAGCCTTTAAGATTTCAAAAATAACAAATCATACTTTTCAAATGAATGCCCACACAGAAGTTGGACACTTCCTCAAGGAATTCAAAACTTCTTCTAAAATGTGACTAAAATATGTGTAACTTCATGCAGAATAATTTGAAGCCCCTATATGGGAGTTAGATAAAGTATTCTATACCTGTGGAAAATACTGAGCAAAATATTCTCTGTTGTTCGCCTGTCAAAAAAGTCTTAACGGTATTTCCAGAATTTAAGAAAATTGATCGCAATATAGGAGTTGTATGGTATTTAAAACCTAATAATTTAGTCACGTCACTTAAACTGCTGCCATTTTTAACAAAATATGAACTACATAATGTTTAGTACTACACTTTCTCTCTGTGGTAAGAAGTTTGGTTGAAGCCTAGTATCCTATTTCTTATTAGTTAAAATTACTTGAACATGTGTTTTCGTTACTATCTTGTATAAAGGATTGAAAAATTATTTCCAGTTTTCGTCTGGCAAACAGTATCAAAGAGAACATGAAAAGCACCCAGAAGCCTCCACCACTGGCTGTTCATTTACAGTAACTTTGACATACCGCATTTTGATGAAAACATGTTCTCCATGAAAGACTGTTCTCCTTTCCATCTTTTCAGGCACCTTGCTTGCCAAATACTATACCAGTACAACTGAAGAAAGGGAAGAAAATCTTCCTTTATCTACAAAGTATGTTCTTCTCAGCCACTCATTTGGCCTAAGCTATGAACCTTGCACCTTTCATAGGAATAAAATACTTTATCTGAAAGGCAAAATTATTTTGTTACATAAGACTTAAATTTTCTCTTTACGAGGTTCAGTTATCTGTACTTCAGGCTACGCTATTTATTCGTGTTGATCAAGCAATGGATATTTTAATGTGTCGTGTGTATTATGCACCGTATTCGAGCAGCATATCACATAAATTGAGGGTTAAATGAGTCCTTAATCTCATTCAGCTCTTTTTATATTGCAAATGAGAAACATCATACCACAGGCAATCTTGGTCTCAGAGCCTGCTGAACCCCTTCAGCTGGGCACTGGAATGAGAGCAGTTATAGTCTGAATTAAGTAACAGCTGGCCCAAGTCTATGGTTTCCCTTGAGAAGATTAGACAGGTAGACTTACACTAGGCAATGGCTCTCACCCTTTTGTTGATATAAAAAGAGGCCCATGGTAATGTCTAGGACAGGAAAGCAGATTTCTCAAATAGTAATAGTACTTGAGGCTAGAGATGCGGCAGCGCCTTGGCTCTATCTGACCAATTCTCCCTTGGAACAGGATTCTCATTAGGGTCTGTGATCCCAGGGAGAAGGATCATAGAAAAGTCACGCAAGAACAAAAATAAAAATAGGAGAACTCCAGTAAAACTCCCTCAGGTAGTTGGCATATGAATAAAGAATGAAGTAGACTTTACTTTATTGAGACTTTAATAAAGTACTCAGAAGTGAGAGGGATGTGAAAGAAACAGGGACCTAACAAATACCTTTACACAACACCTAATCCAGAGTCACTGGATATCTATCTTTATTAATTCAAGCCTGAAATTACTGGTAGGAATGAACCCTTGAAAACCTAGGGGATGGCTGAGATTGTTAGAACAAATTTGTCAGTGTCTACAAATGATAAAGACTGTAAAATCTAGCAGTGAAGCAAACTGAAAGGGAAGAAGATTCCTCCAAGGCCACTAAGCTGGTCAGTGACAGACAAGGCTCAAATCCCAGATCCTTCAATTCCAGGATGGTGATTATTTTTTAAGTTTATTTATTTTGAGAGAGAGAGGCAGAGCCAGAGAACATGAGTGAATGAGGGAGGGACAGAGAAAGATGGGGGGGGGCGGGGGGAGAGAGAGAGAGAGAGAGAGAGAGAGAGAGAGAGAGAGAGAATATGAATATCTCAAGTAGCCTTCACAATGTCAGTGCAGAGCTTGATGTGTGGCTTGAACTCAAACTGTGAGATCATGATCTGAGTTGAAGTCAGTTGCCTAACTGACTGAGCCACCCAGGTGCCCCCAGGACAGTGATTATTTTTTATTTACTTATTTAATATGAAATTTATTGTCAAATTGGTTTCCATACAACACCCAGTGCTCATCCCAACAGGTGCCCTCCTCAATACCCATCACCCACCCTCCCCTTCCTCCCACCCCCCATCAACCCTCAGATGGTTCTCAGTTTTTAAGAGTCTCTTATGGTTTGGCTCCCTCCCTAACTTTTTTTTTCCTTCCCCTCCCCCATGGTCTTCTGTTAAGTCTGTCAGGATCCACATAAGAGTGAAAACATATGATATCTGTCTTTCCCTGATTATTAAACTATGTCCCTGTTCTCTAAAACCGAAGAGAATCTTCAATTTATTTGGGTAGAAAATGAACACAGCCATTAGATACAGAGGTAAGTGAAACAAAGAAATAGGACACATTATTTGTACAAGAATTCAGTAAAAAGAAATGTAGACACTACACAACTACTTCAATGACTCTTTTCTGTCCATCCTGCTCTTTCATTTCTCATAGGCCAATCTAGAATACACTCATGTCAGGTAAATTCATCCTACATATTTTTGTTTCAGTTAAACTCAAAATTTTTGTTTTTCTCAAAAATCATTTTTAACATATTTCTTGTAAAGCATTCTGACACTGAAAATTATGGTGGCCAACATCTTAGGAAGATTAAAACAATAGAATGGGCATTGATGTGAATATAAATAACAAACTATATGCAGTTTTATAAGTCAGGCTAAAATTACAAGGGTCATCAATCGTTGTGTTTCAAAGCATAAAATGATAACCAGCTGGAATTAGGAAAAAAAATTTCCCCTGTGGTATAATATTGAACAATTGGACAGGTGCTTTATGAAAGGTAATTTTTTTCTGGCCTTCTGCTGAAACATCTAGTCTAGGTCTTTATAAAATGCCAGTCTAATGGGCCATTGATCTTTTCAGCTAATGCAATTTGTAGGATTCTCACTTTTCCAGAAGTAATCAATAAGAATCTTAAGCCCGCATTGAAAAAAACAAAACCATACTACTGATTTACTGGAGGACCTATTTAGCAAAGTGGTAGACTACATTGAAAAAGAAATGATACCATAGTCACCAGAAAAGCAATAAAAAAATGATCATGTTATATATGAATTGCACTTATAGTGATAACACTGGAAACATTTATGCCTCTATGTAGGCCATCATTCAGCGGAGAAATGAACGTACTTCGTGATATAGATGTATAAATGTGCCTAAGTCAAAATTCCAGCATGTTTGACATAACGTGCAGTTACTAAAAATGAAAACAAAAGAGCTTTTAAGTTTACATTTTAGAATCATTCTGAGATCTCGTCTCTTTTTATACATTTTTAAGTTTATTTGAGAGGGAGAGAGTATGCAAGAACAGAAGCAAAGAGAGAGGGAGACAGAGAATCCCAAGCAGGCTCTGCACGGTCAGTGCACAGACTGCATGGGGCTCAACCTCATGAACAGCTAGATCATGACCTGAGTGGAAGTCAAGAATTGGATCCCTAACTGACTGAGCCACCCAGGTACCCCTCATTTTGTACCCTTATTTGGCTGTGCTTAGGTTGATTGTAGCCTTTCCAGCTTCTCTATTTTAAATGATGCTTATAAGTTTTCCTTATGTAATTATATACAGCGAATAGTTTGGTTGATTATATATTATCTATTCTTCAACACAATTTGAAATATACCACGGGGGCTTTTCCTCCAGACATCATAATGCTGTACCCATCTGAATGCTAGCATATTTTGATGTTCTGGTCAGCCTGCCAGAGAGGTCAATAGCAATATAGGACTCACTAAAGGATCGCTACCCCTGACCCCAGAATTCATGAGCACTCAGACTCAAAGAAACATCCACGAGGCTGGAGATGGGCAAGCCCCACTAAAGAGCACCCCCTCTGCCCTTCTGATCGAGGAGTCAGAGTCTTGTCTGCTCCCATGTACTCAAGTTACTCCTCAGTATTTGTACCTGCAGAATTAGAAATAAACACCCTCAGCTGTTTTCTCAGAACTGGACTCTGCTTCCTGGTGAAGTCCCTCCAAAAGGTGTTATGACCCGGTGTGGCAGTGCCTACCCTGAAGGACACTGAGATCTGCCTAGACATAGTCTGTCTGCAGTCTTCCACCCTCTGCCCCTCTTGATGGACCTGAGAGAGGCTGAGACCTGCAGAGTAAACACACATTTCCCAGGTATCCCTCTGACACGTGACAGAATGGAGCCAGTCCCCATTCTGCAGTTAGAATTTGCCACTCTGCCGTGTGTAGTTTTAGCAAAGTCAGCCATTTCCCCATTGCAGTATGCTAGGTTTCTGGGCTGTGAGGTTTCTGGTGGGAGGTATAAAACAGAAGTATTGAGCATGTACAGAGGGAAGCTGTTGTTGAGACAGCTACCTTATCTTAATTTGAAAGGTAGTTTAGTTTCTGCAATTGAGAGGAGATAAAAGTTTTGGTACGGGATATGGAATTTGGATAATTTCAAATCCTTATTTCAAATCTTTATGTGATGCTTTCTCTTGCAATATTCTGATAATCACAATTCATTGGTAGAATATAAACATAAATTCATCAAAACTTTGTAAGGCAGATACAAATCCTATTGTTTAGAATTACCCATTGGCATTTTTTTTTCACATACTAGTATGAATACTATAGATTCATACTTCAGGGAGTATGAATCTACAACTAATAGGGTCTGTCCTCTCAAGCTGAGATACTACCCATGTCCTTTTTATTTTTTTAATATTTTAAAATATTTATTCATTTTTGAGAGACAGAGGCAGGGTGTGAGCAAAGGAGGGGTGGAGAGAGAGGAAGACACAGAATCTGAAGCAGGCTCCAGTCTCCGAGCTGTCAGCACAGAGCCTGATGCAGGGCTTGAACTCATGAACCGTGAGATCGTGACCTGAGCTGAAGTTGGTTGCTTAACCCACTGAGCCACCCAGGTGCCCAGATATTGCCCCATATCCTTAATTGCTTATGGGCCATTTCTGTTTGGGTACATATGCTCTCAAATTAAATTCTCCACCTCCAATAATGCACCCATGAGGCTTATCCCAGACCAGTTCTCCTTGTGGTCACTGTTCCACCTTTCTCTGGGTCACCTGACACAAAACACATCCATTTACCTGTGATTCAAAATTTCCCCATTTTGCTTTGTTTTATATTCATGCCCCCCAAGTCCTAACCCATGCCGTCATGTCTCACTCATGAAATATTGTGATGTTCTCCTAATAGATCTGAATACTAGGAGTTGCCAAAGTAATATTCCTCAAATGTGATCTTTGATCCTACTGAAAATGGAGAATGGGTACAGGGTGCCTGGGTGGCTCAGTCAGTTAAGCGTCCGACTCTTGATTTCAGCTCAGGTCATGATCTTATGGTTTGTGAGATGGAGCCCCACATCAGGCTCCCCACTGACAGCACGGAACCTTCTTGGGATTCTCTCCCCACTATCTCTCTGCTCCTCCCTTGCTGTTCGTGCATACACATTCTCTCTCAAACATTTAAAAAGAAAATGGAGAATGGATGGACAACTTCCAGAATAATATTCCAGAATATTGAATAACAAAGTATGTAGAAAAATTAAACCTCAAATGTAAGTACTGAAATTCATATTCTTCTACCACAGTGGTATAAATTTAATAAAAACTATAATCTCCTGTGCTGGCAAGTGTACAGAATTGAATCTCCTACCATGCTTAGGGATATTCAGGTGTACACGTGTGTGTGTGTGTGTGTGTGTGTGTGTGTTTAATTATCAATTTCCACAACTGTTCTGAAAAGCACTTTTTTCAATATATAGTTATGACCCTGATATAGTATATTTTTAAGAATTTTCCTTAAGGATGAAAGTAAGAACTGTATTTAGAAGTGCTTTTTGTAGCATCCTAAAAATATTGAAAAATCTAAGACTACCAAGCATCCATCTGTAGGATTTTGGTTAATATTATCATGATTTGTGCTTATAATAATATGCAGCTATAAAATTTTCTTATAGGAAACAAAGACAGAGCAACTAAATTATAAGCTAAACAAAGACACCAAGGAATGAAAGCAAATACCCCTTTGAATGAGGCTTCTTTGTTAAGAGATTTGTGTATAAAAATATGCATATGCGTAAGAAAGAATTCTAGGTCTCTCATGAAGTAGGGCCTAAGAAAGAAAAAAAAAAAAAAAGGATGGGAGAGTATAGTTAGGAGATGGAAAACTCAAGAAATAAACCTAACAAGGTTGAGCAATAGTTACTCACACACAGTTTAGTAAATGCAAATACTAAAGATGAAGTTATTCATAAAATGTATTTCAGAGATGTTTTCTCAGCATTGAATAGCATGAGGATGAAAGTAATTTGAGACACTGATTTAGAAAGAGAACATTGCATCAAAGTTATTCTTCATTAAGTTCAGTTTTACCTCAATTCTAATGTGGTATCATCTTAAAATTGAATTAGAGGTATTACAATGAATATGCAGTGACTATTCTTAATATGCCCAACATAAGATCGGTTCAATAAAAAACTTCTACAAAAATACTGTAAGAGTTTACAGAAACAACAGAATAAAATATACTTTGATCAAATATATTGTTGGCCACAGTAGTCCCTCCCCTTATCCATGGAGGATACGTTCCAAGACCCCCAATGGATGACTGAAACCACAGACAGTATTGAACCCTATATATACCATGTTGTTCCTATATGTACCTATGATATGTACCTATATTTACCTATGATAAACTTTATAAATTAGTCATAGTGAGAAATTAACAGTAACTGAAAATAGATTGTAACCTTGTTACAATATGATAATCAAAGTTATGCGAATGTAGTCTCTCAAAATATCTTCTTGTACTGTACTTCTTGAGATGATGTAAAATACAATGCCTCATGATGAGATGAAGTGAGGGAATGATGTCAGCACTGTGATGTAGCATTAGGCCAGTGACCTAGGTCAGGAGGAACATCATTTATTCACTTCCAGACAATGGATAACTGAAAACGTGGAAAGCAAAAGCACACAAAAGAGGGAGGTACTATATTGCACTTTACATATTCTAAGATGATGTAAAGGCTTTAATACATGGAAATCATCAACATTTTACAATGAAAATCATTGCTAAAGTTCCTCATATTAGCACCAGAGTATACACAACCTGAACAACCTTTAATTGGCCATTACATCATTGAAATTAGTTAGTATTAATAAAATATTTCTCTTTGGAATGGTCATGTAGTTATTACAGGGATACAGCAGTTATTGCAATGTGATCATAAAAAACACCTGTTTCTTGAATTGGCTATAAAAATCTCTTAGCTCAGCAATTTAAAATAAGCTGATGTTGCCTTTTCAGTAACATTTGCAATTTTCTGGGTGACTTCATAACAATTGCAAAAACAATATATTGTGTGGGGCTGCAGAAACAGAAAAAACAGTTTTCCCCCTTTTATTCTTACATCAATATGAGCAGATATATCTATTTGTTAGATGATTTCCTTCCAAACTGGTCCTGTTCTCTTTTGTTTCTCACAGCTCATGTAAATACCCATAAACCATTCAGAGTAATTTAAAATCACTCTGTGTTTATAAAATCTAGCAATACAATACAAATTTGATATGAATGGTCATAGGATTTCTTGATTTCTTCTATGGTATATTTAAAGAAAGAATATTTACTGTTCATTACATGCAGTCATCCATGGCCAAATGTTTCTCATCACATGTATCAAACTTAGCTTAGTATTATGGATTCTTACAGGAGCAGTGTCCTATTCCCTATCAAAAATTGCAAAGCTTGGGCACCCGGGTGGCTCAGTTGATTAAGCTTCTGACTCTCAATTTCAGCTCAGGTGGTGTCAGCATTGTGAGGTTGAGCCCCACTTACAGGGCTCCACACTGAGTGTGGAGCCTACTTAGGATTCTCTCTCTCCCTCTCCTACTGCCCCTCTAAAAAAATTGTGTGTGTGTGTGTGTGTATGTGTGTGTATGTATATATATGTATACATACACATATGTGTGTATATGTATACATATACATATGTGTGTGTATATGTATATATATACACCTATATACATATACACATATATGAAATCATATTATTGTTACTTCACAAATCAAGTATTTTGGAATAGAAATGGTACTTTGGTGTTTTTGAGCACTTGAACTGCATTATTTTAATTCTCACCCAAACTTTTGGCAACTGGCATTTTATATCCTTTAACAATATGGAAAAGGAGGATCAGAGAGCTACAGTGACATATCAAAGGTTAGGCAACCAGTAAATATCAGAGCATAAATATGTTATTACAAATTTTGGAATCAATTCCAGCACTTCTCTACCAGTTAGTTTCTGTACCTTTTTTAACCATTTTTAATTATATATTCAAATAGCCAGTCGACATGTACACGCATTTTCATTTTTACTATACGTAAAATGTCTGAATTGTCTACTGATGCAACCAATATTTATTCTGCCCCATAAAGTTTAAAAAAATATCAAAATGGCTAAAAGGCAAATAGTAGTAAGTTGTGGTGAATATGCAAAAAAACTATTCACTGCCATGCTTTGCCATTGGGAATATAAAATGATATAACCACTCTGGAAAAGAGTTGGGCAGTTTCTTATAGAACTAACCATGCACTTATCATACAACCTAAGAATTGTACTTGGGCATTTACCCCAGATAATTACAACTTACATTTATAGGAAAACCTGTTCATGAATATTTATAGCAGCTTTATTTGTAATAGCCCCAGACCAAACAATCCAAATACCTTTAAAATGTGAATTGTTAAATGAACTTGTGTATCTGTATCATGGAATCTTGCTCAGCAACAAAAAGGGAGAAAATATTGATATGTACAACAACCTGCATGTAATATCAAGGGAATTATGCTCAGTTAAGAAAAACAATTCCAAAAGATTAGGAAGAGATGGGTGTGGTTATAGAGACAGCATAAGGTAACCTTGTGGTCATGAAATAGTTCTGTACCTTAATTGTGACACTACAAAAATCTACACGTGAAAAAAATCACGTAAAACACACACAAATGAGTGCATCAAAAATTGGTGAAATCTAAATAAGCTCTATGGATTGTGCTAATGTCATTTTTTCGTGGTTTTTATATTGCATATCATTTTTTGAAAGCAAACCTGACACTATTTCTAAAATTCAAAATGCCAATGTCCTTGGACTTAGAAGGTCAGATCTAAAAATGTACCCAAATAAATGTACATATATCCATGAAGACTGTGTCTACATCTATACTCATTTTGGTATCCACAATGAGTATATTTATAATCTTTTTATTATTTTTATTTCTTTTTAAGAGAGGTGCACGCACTCATGCACGCACACGAGTGGGGGAGAGGGAGAGAGAGAATCTTAAGGAGGCTCCACCGCCCAGCATAGAGTGCATCACGGGGCTCAATCTCCCCACCATGAGATTAGGACCCGAGCCATAAAGAGTCAGACACTCAACCTACTGAACCACCCAGGCACCTGTTTTATTTATCTATTAATTTATTTTTTATTTTTTTGTTTTTATTTGTATTTATTTTTTTTTTTAGTTTTTAAAACTTCATACACTAAGGGTGCAATAATAAAGAAATGATTAAGTCTCATCCATACTATAGGCTACCAGATCAGCATGTACAATCTGAGATCTACACATAAGCACAAACATCCAAAGATAACCATATGTTTAGGTGGAAAGTAATATGGTAATACAATATATATTGTAGTTTAACAAAACCGTTGATAGGAATTATATGAGTTAGGGAATATCAATAGTTGGGAATTTCACATTTTAAACTGTATAACTATTATAGTTTTCACTCTGTAAACCAATTCACTTATTACCTATAAAGACCTTTTAATATAAAATATCACAATATTCATTGGTAAAAACAGTAAGGATTGATTTAGAAAAGAGATCTGCCCTCCAGAGTAAGAAGTGTTATTGCAATGTGCCCTTCCCTCTTTGGATTTATATTCATGCTAAAATAATTTCTGTCCATAGTCAAGTACTGCATAAAATTCCAATTGAGGATTAACAGAATCAGTTTTAACCAGCAGAGATGTGTTTTTCCCAAGTGACTGATAAGCCAAGAGTCTACTTAGGGAAACAAAAATTAAAAAATGAGTTCATCTATATAGTCTTTGTAAGTACACCAGCTTCAAATTATTAATAGAAATACAAGTGACACACTTCGTTTTATCATTAGCTCTGAAAGGTCCATAAACTCTACCAAGTCATTTTAAGTTCCATTTAGCTAAAGGAGATCATGACAAAAGAAGAAAAATGCACAAAGATGTTGAGGATGTTGTTGTAAGTACTGACATTTAAAGCACTAGATATCAGTAAGGAGGAAAAGGAGAAGAATGGAGAGAAGTCTGAAAAGAACTCACACAAAGAAACATTTATGTTTGCAATTTACAGAATATCACAGCTCCTCAAATCTATAAAAGTACATATATATATATATATATATTTCTTAGAATCAATATTTCTTCATAAAATTATGATCTACTTTTGTAATCTTTGTCTTTAGCTCACATGTTTTCCTCCTAAATTTACATAAATTAGAAAATACCTCCATTTTCTCTTCACCAATGCACTCCATGAACACAGAGACAAACTCATCAAGCAGATGATTTGCATAAAATTCCTACTCCTTGCCACATTTCTCATCTGTCCAAGAATTGTACCAGCATTGCTGGTCTTTGTGATTTAACCCAGAGATGTTAATTTAAAACAACTTGAGTTTCTTGGGGCACCTGGGTGGCTCAGTCAGTTAAGCATCCAATTCTGGATTTTGGCTCATGGTTTGTGGGACGGAGCCCCACATTGGGCTCTGTGCGGATAGCATGGAGCCTGCTTGGGATTCTCTTTTTCCCTCTTTCCCTCCCCGTCCCCTCTCAAAATAAATAAACTCTAAACACACACACACACACACACACACACACACACACACACACAACACCCACGAGACTTTACTTTCTTAATAAAGAGTCTTGTGCTCCTTGCATTTGATTAATGATTAGCAAAGCGGCTGGCACATTCTAAACAGTGTATTTATAGACTCAATGCTAAAGTTGGAAAAAAGTTCCCTGCTTTTGATAATTATCTTCATTTAAGAGATCAGATCGACACCATGTGAGGGAGAGCTTTAGAAGCATGAAACATCTCTTCTCGCTAGGCCCAAAGCCTTGGACTCATCCATTGAGGTCTTTCTCTTACCCTTCACATTTAGACCTTCAACAAATTCCAAAGACATCTCTTTCAAAATATATTCAGTCCTTCCACTATGTGATCCCAGCTGCTTACCAGTGGTGACAGCTGTCATTGCCACATGCCTCAATTACTAGTCTCCTAAACCAGGTTTGTTTTTTTTATGTTTATTTTTGAGACAGAGAGACAGAACGTGAGTGGAGGAGGGGCAGAGAGAGAGGGCAGACACAAAATCCGAAGCAGGTTCAAGGTTCTGAGCTGTCTGTCAGCACAGAGCACAAACTCACCAACCATGAGATCATGACCTGAGCCGAAGTCCACTGCTTCATCTACTAAGCCACCCTGGGGCCCCTTCTAAACCAGGTTTCTATCCTTGTCTTCTCAATGTCTCTTCCAGCACAGCAGTCTCAGAGCCTCTTTTTAAACATAGGAGAGGTCACATTATGCCTCTGCTTAAAGTTCTCCAAGGCTTCCCTACTGCCACTTAAAGGAGGACTACAGCATGTAAACAGGATCTACACAACTTGCACTCCACCCTTTATCTCTAATTCCCACCACTGTCTTCTCATGGTGCTCCAACTATGCTACACTGTTCACTGTTCCCAAAACACACCAGGCATGAGCCCACTGTAGAGCTTTTGCCCTCACCATTCCATTTCCCTGGTTCTCCCTTACCTCATATTGTAATGCCTAGTTTTCCCATTTACTCAAATCTTTATTCAAGGTAGGCTTTCCCTGTCACCTGCTCTAAAATTTCCATATGTTTCCCACTCTTCAAACCCCCTTTTACTTGATAGTAATGGATTACTCCCATACCAACGTGGGAAGGAGGGGTGTATAGCATAACCTATTAATTTCATTTATTGTCTCCTTCCATCACTAGAATGTAAACTTCAGGAGAACAATTTTGTCTCCTTTGTTCACTGCTTGTCCCTACTTCTAGAATTGTTGCTGGCATTTAGAACTTCCTCCATGTGTATTTTACGAATGAATTTGTACAAAGAATGCTATTCTACTGGGGAAAAACTAATTTCAATTCTTCTTAGGGGTCTCTTCTTGGGGTGTTTGCCCTCCTTCGCGGAAGCAAGGCAGCAGGAGAGTAGGGAAAGCACCAAACAGCCAGAATTGCTGATAACTAATTCATTTCTCCTAAAATGGCCAGAAAGCAAGCTCCTTTTGTCAGCCCAGGATTTCTTCCACATAGCATTGGCATCAGGTCAAATAGGTAGCTGCCACATTGTATTTATCTCTAGTTTGCACAAATAAACTCAAAATTTGGCAGAACTCAAGAGACATGTAATCTCACGGGCTCAGTACAATCTTTGCTTAATGAAAGATACTATTCCATCCTTTTGTGACATTTTTTTTTTCCTGGAAGACGGCACAAATCTATTCCAATTTTTTCTCCAGAATATGTATGGCTAATTACTCTTTCCTTCATTTGCATCTATTTTTTCCCCATTATATTTAGCTAGCTAGAGAAGGAAGACCTGTAACCATGGCAACCCAGGGAGGGGACTCTATGTTTCAGTCTTCACTCTGCCCTCTGCTCAGTTTCCTTGAACTCTAAATGTGTTCCTGGCTTTTCTTATCTCTGCACATACAAGCTCTCCAGTCTTCTTTCTTAATATCCTACTTTCTCTTAATACTCTCACTCCCAAATTATTGATTCAATCAGCATATTCTTTATTTATTAAACCCTAATACACTTCTGTCCAACACAATTTCTATCCTATTCAAATTCTTTTTATTCAATAGTCTAAGCCTTAGCTTCCTTATCTATAAAATCAGCATTTTAACAAAGGTAATTTTTCAGATTCTTTCAATATCTGAAGGTCTAAGATGTTTCTAACATATGAACCCCAAAGATGCTGGCCAATCCACAAAATTAATGCACTTTAATTTTCCATTTTAATTTGAAGTATAGGAGAAATCAGTGTTTCCCCTCGATAAGAAATACCCTAGGAGTCTGATTTATGCCATATCTCCACTCTATTGGACATACATTTTCCCCCATATTCATGGCCATTCCCCTATAGGGAAATTACAGGTAACAAATTGCCAATTAAACATCGTACGATTCAGTCTGCTAGAGAAACGTTAATGAAGTAGCTGCAGTTTTCCAAATCCAGAATAAAGATTTTGTTTTTAAGCCCTGGCTAGACACATGGATGCATTGGGAATTCCTAATAGCTTGGACTGAGGACAGTGAAGACAAGTGAGCTCCGTTCCTTGTTGCAAACGTTGTGGTAATAGGAGAGGTCATGCATGGGCAGTGACCAAGGTAGCAGTGGTGGTTGTCCGGTACTGGAAGCAGATAGTGTTGCTGATGGTGGTGACAGTATTTATTAAGAGGATGTTCTAGGTCAGGTACTTAGCTAAGGGCTCTAAGTTCAGAATATTGCTTGATACACAAAATAATCCCATAATGCAGAAATAGCCAATATCCCCATTCTATAGAAAGGTACATTAAAATGGAAAGTTTTAGTAACTTGTCAAGAGACAGCTGGTGAATGGGACTTTTTTGACTCAAAGTTAATTGGCCTGACTCCAAAACCCAGGCTTTTAATCATCATAATGCAACATAACAGAATAATCTATGATAGATGTGTATTTTAGAAAACATTACTAAGACTAGAAGCAAGTACTATTCTGCTATATAATGACACTCCTTTTTGCTTTCCCCATCGAGAAGAAAAAAATTATGTCAGATGATTATAGAGCTGTTGCTACCAAAATATCAGCTATTTTCTCCTGTACTCACAGAGGAAAACAACATTGCAATAGCTATTTTGGTAATTTCAGCATCAGTATCATGTCATAATTACTTTATTCAATATTTTCTTTGTAAAATTTGTAACACAGGCTATACACAATTTCCTCCAAATCCTGTAGATTTCTTAATTGAATGGTAGTTACATCATTGTGTGTAAAGCCAAACTCTTCACATAGTATTTTATCATCCTCCATTCCAGGTCATAAGTTTCATAATCTACATTCAAAATCTCCTATTTCATATATATATACACACATATATTTATATAGATAGAATAGATGTAGCTATATATATGACACCCTTCATGAATGCTGCTTCTATATAGACATTTGCCACTTTCTTTAGTGTATATCAGGGAATTCTCTTTAGTTGGGGTGACCTTTCTGTTTACATAGCATTTTATATCTGCCTCTGCTCAACTACTGAAACACCAGTAGCTAATAGTAACATGATGTAATGTCACTCATGTCAGTGTATGTGAGGTAAGAAACCATGGTTTTATGCATCCTTATAAACACAGGCTCTATATACGTACCTTGTAGGCGGAGCAGGTGCTCAGTCTACCAATACTTGGAAAAGATAATTCGGGTACAATCAGAAACACACAGCTGTCTCTCTCTACCGAGAAGGAATTAATTCAGTTTAACTTTTAATTCAATGAAGCTAGAATATGAAAAATGAGTAAAGGATGTATAAGTAGGATAACGTTCATGGTGACTATGGATGGAAAGATGTTTGCCCAGATCTTTGTAAATATTATATTCAAAAGTTGCTTCATTTGAATTTTAATTAGCAAATTAATTGGTATTGAGTTATATCATCTTATATGATCAAGATTGGAAATATTTTTAAATATTTAATATTTAATAGTTTACAAATTTACAAATTTACAAATTTTATATTTACAAATTAAATATTAAATATTTAATAGTTTACAAATTTTACATTATGTTCAACAAGCACATACTATATTCCATTTAAAAATATGTTTTAAGAACACTTAGTGTACTCTATACCCTATTCGGGGTATAAGCATTCAGCAATTAAATAGGTAAAATTCTTGCTCTCATGAAGGATGAACATTGTAACACAAAACTAGTATAATAAAACTTGTGTTTTATTAAAAAAAAAAAAAACAAAACACTAACGGGATCCCAATGGTACAGCTGTTGTGCTGGTAGCTGCAGTGTGTGTGTGTGTGTGTGTGTGTGTGTGTGTGTGCGTGTGTGTGTGTGTGCGCACGCGCACACACACACGCACACACACGCATGTGCTTTAAGAGTTTCTTTTCTTGGTGCAATAAAAACAAAGCATGAATAGCTAATATGTGCAACTCACTAACCAGATATTTGCTCTCGGAACCTATTTACACATAAGCATATAATAAAGGTGAAAAAACACTTTCTTGTTAATTACATTATTAAAGTTAACTAGAATTCCAGGAAATACCAGAGGGTAACACAGAAGAGACATTTACCAGCTCCTTTCAACACTACTAATGAAATTGCAAATGAGTTATCTTTATGAGTTCTAAGAATTATGCACTGTAAAAACTTCAAAATTGTTGTAATAGATATAAATAGCATGGAGAAGATCAATAATGCATGTATAGTCATAAAGAATAGTTATGGTTGCATTTTTGCATCCTATATTTCTAATTTTCATGTTAAGCTAATTATCCATATTTATTTTTAAATAATTATTGTGATCATTCCCCCTTTTTTTTTATTGTACCTTGCTGGGCTTTTCTTTTTTCCTTCCAAGATTTTAGTTAAATCCAAGTTAGTTAACATCCCTTATTCTTTATATATGCTTTAGAAGTACTGCTTTTCCTGGCTGTATAGTACTCTACAACAGGAGGTTGGTAACATTTCTTAATCATTTCCTCGTTGTTGAACATATTAGTTGTCTTGAAATTTTTAGTATTATAGATTATAAGCCAATAAATAGGAAGAGTTACAAATGATAGAATACTAAGTTTCCATTTTTTCACTTAGCAAGCAAAGTTTTTCCTTTTTTTTTTTTAATGTTTATTTTTGAGAGAGAGACAGAGCTCAAGCAGGGGAGGGGCAGAGAGTGAGCGAGCCACAGAATCTGAAACAGGCTTCAGGCTTTGAGCTGAGAGGCCAGAGCTGAGAGCACAGAGCCCAATAAAGGGCTCGGACCCATGAACCATGAGATCATGACCTGAACCACCCAGGTGCCCCTCAGGCAAAGTTCTTCTGGGGGAAGAAAAAAAAAAAAGTAGTACATACTGCTACTGAAGGCTTACTGGGAGTGAACACTGAAAATAGATTCATGGAATCTGACTGAAAATAATTTGATTGGAAAGCAATTAGAAGCCAGAAATGTTAATCATCATAAAAGCAATCACAAAAGTTATCAAAGTTTTCACAAGTAGCCCCCCCATGGACCAGATTTTCTATTTGAAATTTTTAGGATACACAAAAAAACTTAACATAAAACTTTACTACCTAAAAATATGAAATTATTTTATGCCCCAAAGCCTCATAAAAATGTGATCAATAGTTATGAATGGTTAGGTGTTGATTTCATAGCCACATGATTGAACGCTAAATATACAGTCTACAACAAAACGTTGCTTCCCTCCCTCAGAAGCTCTCTCAGCTCCATGGTTTTGCTTCACATGTCGACTCTGCCTTTGTGTCACCCCAGGCAAGTCTCAAACAACATTGTTAGTTGCAAACAGTTGAAGCCACTCTAACTAGTTTAAGTTGTAAAAGGATCTATTCAAGTTTATTAGGTAGTTTACCAAATTGTTGAGACAGGCAGGCAGACAGGATTAAGCTTCGGTAGAAGTCTAATGAGATTCTCGCTTCTTCCAGGGCCATTGCCTTTCCTGAGTCAGACACCTGACCATGCGTGCTTGCTGCCCCACGAAGATGAAGGGCTTTTCCACAAATACCAGTAAGATCAAAGATCTGCACGGTTTCCTTCCTCATGCATATCACTTCATTTACAAGTCCCTCAGAGTGTGCATCTGACTGGAAGGGCCTAGCAGCAAGGAAGCCTGGTAATTTGAGTTCCACTATATGCCAACGGGACAAGACCTGTAATAATGGATAGGTCTCTAAATGTAGTAGCGCTGTCAAGATTATGGGCAATCATAGAAAAGACCAATATTGATAAGGCCTTAGCTTCCTGACCTGCAAAATCAACAGTAGAAACCCCACCTTACGGTTAAAATGTCAAGGGAGGGGCACCTGGGTGGCTCAGTTGGTTAAGCGTCCGACTTCAGCTCAGGTCATGATCTCATGGTTTGGGAGTTCAGGCCCTGCGTAGGGCTCTGTGCTGACAGCTCAGAGCCTGGAACCTGCTTCAGATGCTGTGTCTTCCTCTTTGTGCCCCTTTCCCACTTGCACTCTGTCTCTGTCTCAAAAATAAACATTAAATTTTTTTTATGTCAAGGGAAATAATTGATGTAAAAGGAATTTGACAAGGTTAATGCCATACAAAATAGAAATGATATGTTACTATGCCCGACTAAATCTTTCTAAGGAAGCAATGGAGATAGGAAAGAAAAAAAAAATTTTTGGTCCACTTAAGTCTTCAAAAAACATTTAGTGATAGTGATGGTGTAGTTTTGTTTAAAAAAAATTTTTCCAGAAATCTGGAGACATATTTTTAAGCTTAACTACTCAGGAGCATTGTGACTTTGACAATTCTATTTTAATTCTCTGAGCATTAACAACTTTGCATGTAAAATGAAAGTGTGTGATCATATATATTCAAGAGAAATTTTTATCTCTGTAATTATAAAAGACCAGGTTACCATGCTGGAAAATATCTAAACCTTCCCTTCTATCAATTTTCTCAAAAGGGCACTCCTCAGGATGATTTCTCATACACCTCTAGATGCAAGGATTCAGGCACCTGTAAGCAATGTGTCCCATTTGGCTATAATTTGGGGGTTTGGGTCAACTGTAACTCATATTATCCTATTTTTGCTAAAAAAATAACCACTGATAATGATTACTAACTCATTGGTTCTCAAGTTTAGAATTACCTGAAGCTTTGAAAAATACTTTTACTTGAGTCCATCCAACAGCGACTGTAAATTAATGATGCCTGCATAAGCACTGGTGTTTAAAAGCTCACCAGGTGTAATAAATTTGGGGAAACCTTGAACCAACCTATCTGCTGATTGATGAATAATATCAAGTAATTGATCCTACAAAATCTTACAAATCCTTACCCCACTTCAGTATTGAAAATTCTCAAAATAAAGGTTAACCTTAGAATGTCTGAATAACATATTTTATTCCAACCTGTATTCCGAGGATTAAGATCAATCAGGTTACTAAACTATATAATCTCTAAGAACCCCATCCATTCTAAGATAAAGAGATTAATTCATTTGTGCAAGAACACACTGATAATTAATGACAGGCTTGGGCAAAAAACCCAGGTCCTGGATCAGAGTCCAGTGCCCTCATCACTATGTCACTTTTTCAGTTAATTGAGTATACGTGACAATGAAACTTGTGCAAAGCTACTTATGCTTGTCATTTTCATATCAACTTCACATTTCAAAGTTTTTATTACTTAACAGTACATTTGACTTTAAGTTATCAATCATTATCCCCTTACTGTGGAACCTAATATAGTGAAACATTTATCCACAATCATCAATTATACATGTTCAAAAATATATTATGCCATTCAAATCTTTCTATTGCTTTCAGACAACTGTGTAAATTACAATGATAAATTGAAATAGGTAATCCAATATCCTTATTCAGAATAAAGTATTATTTATCAAAGATAATTAGGCATAGCACTATTTTCCACACAGGTCTAACAGGCATCATAATGTGACTCACAAAGTGTGTTCTTCAGAACATTAATTTTTAAAAATATTCTGCAAAGGGAAGTTCCGCATTGCAGTACATCCAGAAAACATTGCATATTTTAGTTTCCTTCTTGAGATTCAACATGAATATAACTGAACACTATGAAAAGCTCTGCAGTAAGGAATCCACTCTTCTGTATGGATTTTCCAAGGAAGTTGATCACAGAACCTATTTTCCATGCATAACCTACTACATTCACTGATCCCACCTGTCAAAGTCATATTAACATTTTAATTCCCTGCGCTACCCATGTAGGATCTATTCCTGAAAATAGACCGTCAGTGTTATGGTTAGTCCTAACACTGCACAGGGGATGACCATACATCATCTATCAACTTCATACACTTGCTTCCTATCACTATTCCTCTCCACCAAGTACTCCAATGATGCACAAATATCAATTGTACTCATAAGTACTTACATGTTCATTCTACTGCAGTCTCAGTAAGAGCATTGGCTACTTACCTCTGGACATCAAATGTATTCTCAGAACCTCCCTTTGTTTCCATCATGTGCTTGGTAATTGCTATTTTCAGTATCCTTAGAGAAAGAAGCCTTAGGGGTAGGAATTGGGTCTCCTTCATTTTAATAATCCCGCTAGTCTTTAACACAATGTCTGAACATAGCAGTTTCCTCATACATATTATTTTGCATGTATTAACCTTCACACGCAGTAAATGTATATATGCTGCCCTAAATTAGAATAAAATCATTTAAGTGGGAAAAACCACATTAAAAGGTAGAATACATAATTTTTTTTAAAAAAATCTTAATGTCTTTATTTTTGAGACAGAGAGAGACAGAGCTTGAGCAGGGGAGGGGCAGAGAGAAAGGGAGACACAGAATCAGACTCCAGGCTCTGAGCTGTCAGCACAGAGCCCGAGGCAGCACGGACTGTGAGATCCTGACCTGAGCCCAAGTCGGACGCTTAACCAACAGAGCCACCCAGGCGCCCCGAGAATTATTATGCACGAACAAGAAACATTAGTAAACTCATCTTTTAAACTTGCTTAAGGTCTATCCTTTGGCACCCTTGTCATGCTGCTTCCCCTGGGGGACACTTTAGCCTGTAGCCTCTACTCCTCCCAAACCAAATAATCAACATCTCATTTTTTACTGTTTCCTAGCCTACATTAGGTCATTCTTCTGTCCCGGTTATTGTACAGCCGATATGTACAATATTCGACTTGGATTTTTTTTTTTTTTTGAGCTTACAATGGTTGGAACACAATATGCATTCAGTAGAAACCGTACTTTAAATTCTGATTGCTGATATGTTCCCGGGCTAACAATATTTGGTATAAGAATCCTTGTGAGGCTGGGCAGTGGCAGCAAGCTGCAGCTCACGGTCAGCTATGTGATCGTGAGCGTGAACGACTGATAGATACACTTATAACAATTCTGTACCCATACGGCCATTCTGTTTCTACCAGTATTCAATAAATTACATGAGATACTCCATACTTTATTATAAAATAGCTTGTGTTAGAGGACTTTGCCCCACTGCAGGCTAACGTAAGTCTTCCCAGAATGTTTAAGTTTGGCGAGGCTAAGCTATGGCGTTCAGATTATGTGTATTTGATGCATTTTTGACTTACAGCATTCTCAACTTATGATGAGTCTCTTGGCACATGTTATTACTGCTAAAGTGTTAGTGGAAGATACTGTTACGATGGCCAAACATTAGCAATTCAACATTAGGGTTTAATAATATGACAAGTCGGGTTCAGGCAAGAAATTTCAGACACTACAGTCAGGGTCCACAGTTCAGTTCCTAGATTGAAAATTATCATTGAACTAATTACTTCCTAGAGTTTGACTATATATACTGGAACAAACTCCTTGCTCTTAATAATTATGAAATATGTTCATAACAGTCTTCAAACTGCTCTTAAAGCTCATATCCTCCAATCTGCCGCTATTGGAGACATAATTCAGCAAAGCCCCTTATCAGTAAAAGCCAAATGACCCAGAAAAAGGTAATTCCCCTATGCCATATCTAAGACAGTAAATGCTATTTCAGTGCTGTAGCCAGTATTACTAGAGCTCCTATTACATTAAAGGCAATGTAGATTATGCAGCAGGTTCAAGAATAACAATAATCCTTAACTTTAAGAAATTAATACCAGTGTCTGTCCAAACAAGCAAAATACTGTTTTAGATGAAAGCACTTTCCCTATAGAAATCAACGTTTTATACTCTAAGTATTTCCAAATTGAGGATTTATATTTTTCAAATCTTTCTAACATTATTTATATTTTCCCCTCATAAAATGACCCTGTATGCATTGCCCCACATTCTCAATAGTGTAGGATGCATTACCTGGAAAAACCAATTTAATATTTTGCATTTTTAATGAAAATGTCTCTAGAAATATTCTTTATCAATTTTCAAGATATTAGTATAAAACATATTCATTTATCTCCTACTATGCTGAAAGCATTGTATTAGTTTATTTATTTTTTTTTATTTTTTTTATTTTATTTATTTTTTTTATTTATTTTTGGGACAGAGAGAGACAGAGCATGAACGGGGGAGGGGCAGAGAGAGAGGGAGACACAGAATCGGAAACAGGCTCCAGGCTCTGAGCCATCAGCCCAGAGCCTGACGCGGGGCTCGAACTCCGGGACCGCGAGATCGTGACCTGGCTGAAGTCGGACGCTTAACCGACTGCGCCACCCAGGCGCCCCTAGTTTATTTTTATTTTTACTTTTTCCCTAGCTTCTCTTGGATTTGAGTTCTTTATGGTTCATTTTTCCCACTTTTTCTATTAGTTCATAATGTGTACATTTTACTTGAGGAATTATTTCAGTATTGATACTTGACTTACGAGGTTTTTTACCTTACGTTTAATTTCCATGATCTTTAAAACAAAATGTAAGGAACTAAGAATGATAAAACCTTTCTCACCAACAGGTACCACCCTCCAAGTTAACTTTATAGAAGTTTTACCTCATTTCACTCAATTCTGAAATCATTTTGTTATCTTAAAATCAGTGGCAATTTATATATCCTGCATGAATTAGCAATTTATTTTCTTACCAATGTTTTATCTCACTTTATTCTGGAGGATTATCCTTTTCTCCAAAGTACATCCATTACTATTTGTTTTTCTGAAAAGGTCTTCCCTTTGCTCTCACTCCTCAGTGATGATTTATGGTATGAAGGATTTGGATTTGGGAATGATTATAATACTTTGTATTCATTTGGTACTAGTACTTTGTGGGTAAGGAGTCCATGGTCATCTGAATCCTGGTCATAGTTTCTTTTTCTCTGCTTTTAAGATAATCATCTTTGGTGTTCCAAACTTCCACTGAACGTTTCCAGGTGTGTACTTTGCCAGTGTGAATATGTACAGGTTTTCTTCAATTCTTTGAAATCGCCTGGCATTATCTTTGTGACTAATGCCTCTCTATGCAATTTTTGTTACCTTCTACAACTCCTATTCGTTGCATTTCGGAACATCTTCTATTCTCCATCTCTCTTAATCTCATTACCACAGTCCTGTGCTGCCTTCTGGATACTTTCCTCAGATCTATTTTTTATATTAATTATCTCTTCAGCTGTATATAATCCAATGTTTAACTCCTATTAGGTTTTAATTTCACTCAATTTTCTCATTTCTAGAAATTTATTAGTTATTTAATTTTTTTGTCATCCTCTGGTTCCTCTTATAGATTATACTTCTTATTGAAAATTCTCTACCCATAGAATATAAACTTTGTGTGATCTGGTCTGTGCCAGTTTCTTCAGAGAGGTCATTTATAGTAGCTTTTAAAATTTTTTTTTTCAACGTTTATTTATTTTTGGGACAGAGAGAGACAGCATGAACGGGGGAGGGGCAGAGAGAGAGGGAGACACAGAATCGGAAACAGGCTCCAGGCTCTGAGCCATCAGCCCAGAGCCTGATGCGGGGCTCGAACTCCCGGACCGCGAGATCGTGACCTGGCTGAAGTCGGACGCTTAACCGACTGCGCCACCCAGGCGCCCCTATAGTAGCTTTTAATTACCACCCCAGTGTTTTCACCAAATACTATCAGTCTTTCATTTCTTGTTTGGAGGTTAATCACTAGGGTAAACTTGGATGCCACATGTATGAGAAGCAAAGGTTTAGAATTCCAGTTTCTCAAAAGGTACCTTCCCCCCACCCCCATAAAAGCCTAACAAGAGACTATCTTTCTTCCTATATTCATGGGCTGGGGAGTAAAGATTTTACAGCCATTTACATGGACGACTTTTCCACAGCCCCAATTTCATGAGAGGTTGTCATTCCAGTTCTTTGATTAGTTCAATAAGATATATTGAACTAAATATAGGAAACAGTAATAATTTTAATTTATTTTATGGAGTTAATTGCCCAGTGTTATGTAAAGTTAGTTCCTTGTAATATGAAAAACATTTTGTAAACTACAGAGCACTATATTTATATTAGTTAGCTTGTTGAGCCTCATAAAACAAAACTTTTAATAAAATCTTAATGATGTCTTTCTGCTCCATTAAAATACTTAGATGTTCAGGCAGTCATTAAGCATCTGACTTCAACTCAGGTCATGATCTCAAGGTTCAGGAGTTCGAATCCCATCTTAAGTAGTAAGTGAGCCTCCTTTCTCCCTCCCTTGCTCCGTCCGTACCTCCCTGTCTGTCTCTTTCTCCCCCTTTGCCCCTCGCTCACTTGTACCCTTCTTCTCCGTCTCAAAAAAAAATGAAAAAAAAATTAGATGTTCAAGTATTATTTATATTCTATTTAAGGGTGTGTGAAATTTTATTTAAATCTTATTTTGGAAACCTAAGATATTCAAATTTTTTAATTAAAAATTATAAATAGTTTAATTAAAACACGGATTTAAACATTACAACAAACCAAGTTATCTTTATTCTCAAGTCCAACTATCATGGCCCACAAAGAAACAATTTTAAGGTTGCTGGAGATAGCCCGTCAGTCACTGATTGCAATAAGTGAGTAAAAGAGGTTTAGAAGTCATGAGAGTAAAAGGCACAGCATAAGGAATATAGTCAATGACATTGTAATAGCATTGTATAGTGACAGATGGTTGCTACCCTTGTGGCGAGCACAGCATAACCTATAAAGAAGTGCATCACTACTCTGTACACCTGGAACTAATAGAACACTGGGGGCCAACTATTCAGAGATAATTTTTTTTCAAATATGTTTTTCTTGTTCTTAATGCCAGTTATATTATAGAACCCATATTAGATAAAAATTTCCAAAGCAACATTCAGTTCATTTACTCACACTGCATATACAAAATAAAAGAAGTAACAAAAATTTAATAGGTAACTCAGTCTTATTGCCACTATAGAATGGAAGAACTATTTTTTAAAAATCCAATGGCTTTGTTCTAATATTCTTGATTCTAATTTTTCTATTTTAACGTAATGATCGTTCACTCGGTGAAGTTTCATATACATGTATCTCCTTGTCTGCTTCATCTAAGTCATTATTTTTCAATGAAACATCAAGATCAGTTCACAATAAGTAGTTAAGGGAGTATTGTATATGTTGACATCATGGAATATGGTGTCAGAAACCTGAATTTATGTTTTAATTCACTAACTACTAGCTGTGACCTTGGAGTAAATTACTGAAGCACCTTCATTTCCCTCATTTACAGTAGAGGAGATCTAATTATTACTGAGTACCTAAGCAGGGCTGGCTGTGTGACAAGTGCTTTCAATACATGGACTTAATTAAATGTCACAACATCACTATTGAGTTCTATCCATATTGTGGCAGAGTGGAGATGAGAAACTAAGTGATTTTATGTCAAAACCATATGTTCACTGCTCAGTAATACAGTGACTGCAAAAATAGTATCGATAATTCCAGTTTCTCAGTAGTTTAACTTGGGTGTAAAATCATTGAAGGTTTTGTTTTCAGTGTCAAAAATAATCAAAAACCATGGAGTTCTATTTTTGATAATATACATAAAATGTAAGGTTTAAAATTTTTATGAAAAATTCAATAGTGTAACTAATTTTGCAATTTTTTGAAGTCAGGTTTACCAAGACCCAATGTACATGAAGCAAAATTCACATGTTTTGTGTACAGTTATGTGGGCTATAGGAAATATATACACAGTTGACCCTGGGGCTATAAGAAATATATATACAGTTGACTATTGAACAATACGGAGATTCAAGGCACCAACCCCCTGGGCAGTCAAAAATCCATGTATAACTTCTGACTCCTCCAACTAATAGCAACTAACAGTTGATTGAGCCATATTTTATATGTTCCATGTATTATAAACTTTATTCTTACACTGAAGCTAAAGAAAATGTTAACAAAATCATAAGGGAAAATACATTTACAATACTATATTTAGCAAAAGAAATCCATGTATAAATGGACCCACGCAGTTCAAATCCATGTTATTCATGGCTAACTATAGCTTTTTAATCACTTACAATGTCAAGACAATGAGTGGTTCTATTCCCTCCCAACTATCTCTAATCCCTTTCCCCAATTCCAGCACAATGTTGAATGGAAATGATGAGAATGGAATTCTTGCCTTGTTTCTAATCTTACAGGAAAACCTTTCAGTTTTCAGTATTGAATATAATGTTAAGTATAGGCTTTTCATATATGGTTTTCATTCTATTGAGGTCAATTTATCCTATACCTAATTTATCCTATATCTAGCATTTTGTCAAATTTTTTCTGCATCTATTGATACAATTATGTGATTTTTATCCTAAACTGAGTCATGAATGAATAGAGAATCTGAACAGACCAATAACAAGTAAGGAAACTTAGTCATTTAAAAATATCCCAGCAAAGAGAAGCCAAGGAGATGGTTTCACTAGTAATTCTACCAAGTATTTCAAGAGTTAATACCAATGTTTCTCAAACTCCTCCAAAAAATTGAAGAGGTACCATTTCCTAACTTATTTTATGAAGCAAGCATTTCCCTGATACCAAAGTCAGACAAAGAGGCTACAAGTGAAGAAAACTACAGGCTAATATCCACTGAATGTAGATGCAAAATTTCTCAACACCATAGACTGAACACACCATACAGACATCTACAGAACATACTATCCAACAGAATATACATTCTTTTCAAACACACAGAACATCTTCTAGGATAGATCATATGTTAAGCCATAAAAAAAAAAAGCCTCAACAAATTCAAGAAAATAGAAACTATATCAATGATCTCTCTGACCACAATGGTATGAAATTAAAAATCAGTACCAGAAGGAAAGCTGGAAAATTTGCAATTATGAGGAAATTAAACAACACACTCCTGAGCAACCATCAAAGAAGTTACCAAAAAGCAAATAAATATCTCAAGGCAAATGAAATTGGAAACACACCATACCAAAACCTTTGAAATACAACAAAAGAAATTCCAAGAGGAAAATGAAAATGCATTTAATTTTCAAATCCAAAAAGATACTGGATTAAAAAGATGGTGGTTATTGAGGAAGACAATTGTTGTGATGAGTACTGGGTGATATACGTAAGTGATGAATCACTAAATTCTACATCTGAAACTAATATTACAATGTAGGTTAACTAATAAAAACTGGAAATTACTTAAAAAAAAGAATGAAAGAAAGATCTCAAACAATGTAGCTTTACACCTCAAGGGACTAGGAAAAAAAAATTAAACCCAAAGGTGGCAAAAGGAAGGAAATAAAAATTAGAGCAGAAATACATAAAACAGAAAACAGTAGTCAAGATTAACAAAAGAGTTGGGTTTTTGAAAAGATACAAATGACAAATCTTTCGATAGACCAACTTAGGGGAAAAAAAAGACAGGAGCCAAATTAATAAAATTATGAAAGAAAAAGGAGACATTACAATTCATACCACAGAAATACAATGAATCATAACACGACCGTGAACAATTATATGTCAATAATTAAATATCTAAAATAAATTTTTAGAAGTATATAGCCCACCAAGACTTAATCCAGAATAAGTAGAAAATGCTAACATATCAATAACAAGTGAAGAGATTGAATTGGTAATCAGAAACTGGAATTCCAACCAAGGAAAGTCCTTAGCCTGATGACTTCACTGGTGAATTCTGCCAAACATTTAAAGAATACTAGTGCCAATCTTTGTCAAACTCCTCCAAAAAAATTGCAAAAAAAAAAAAAAAAGAGAGAACACTCCCCAACATATGTTACAAGGCCAGAACTGATACCAAAGCCAGCTAAGGACACCACATGAAAACTAGGAGTGGAAATCCGTGATGAACATAGATGCAAAATTCTCCACAAAATTCTAGCAAAACAAATTCATCACATCAAAAGGATCATACACCATGACTAATTGGGATTTATTCCTGGGATGCAAAAAATGCTCATAGTACACAAAAAACTTAATGTGACACACCATATTAATGGAAGATTTAAATTCTGTAGTCCAAGGTATTTTCTTTTGATGTCCTAAGCAATGTAATTTTGCTGAATACAAGGTCACAAAGATTCTCTATTATACTGCTTTAACAAGATTCATGTTTTAAGAGTTAATACCTGGGCTTATGAGTTAACAGTGTAGGATATAACTTGGCATGAAGATTTATTTATTTTATATCTATCTATATATATATATATTTTTTTTTTTTTTGAGAAAGAGAAATAGAGCAAGCAAGGGGCAGAGAGAGAGATAGAAGCACAGAATCCGAAGCAGGCTCCAGGTTCTGAGCACAAAGCCCAACGCTGGCCTTGAACTCGTGAACCGCAATATCATGACGTGAGCCAAAGTCGGCCACTTAAACCACTGAGCCACCCAGGCACCCCGAGATGTATTTACTGTTAATGTTCAAATTTTCCAGCACAAATCATTGAAAATACTATGCTCTCTCTACTGTGTTGCTTTTTTTAACTCCATATATGGTTCTATTTTTGGGCTTTTCATTCTGCTCCATTGATTTGTGTGTCTATCCTTTTCCAGCTCCTATTTATGAACACATTAGTCTGTGGTTTGCATCTCATGTGATATCATTGTTTGGTTTTGAGGTAATACAAGCCTTATAACAGAAGTTATAAAGTGTGCTTCACTTCCATTTACTGGAAGTTTGTAACTTTTTTTTATTGTTGTTCTGATACAAGTCTATTGAGTTATGGAAGCTAGTATTTACTAGAAAATCAAAGTGGTGAAAACCTGTAAGATCTACCGTCATTCGAAGTTTCAATTATACAGCAGAGTATTTTAACTACAGTCACATTGTAGTACATTATTTTTCTAGAATTTAATCATCTTCTACAACGCATACTTAGTACCCCTTGAGTAACATCTTCCCATTTCCCTCTCCACCCCCATGAGAGATATATTAATTATATTGATTGTGGAATTTACTTCACAATGTATGCATATATTAAAACACTCAGTTGGGGCGCCTGGGTGGCTCAGTCAGTCGAGCATCCGACTTGGGTTCATGGCATGAGTCCCTGCCCTGCATTGGGCTCTGAGCTCTCAGCACGGAACCTGCATCAGATACTCTGTCTCCCTTTTTTCTGTCCCTCCCTCATTTGAGCACTCTTTCTAAAATAAACATTAAAAAAAAAAGCAAAAAACAAAAAACACTAGGTTGTACACCTTAAATACATACAATTTTTGTCAATTTCACATCGATAAAACTGGAAATTAAAAAGTCAAAGGGGAAGTTCTCATTGTAAATCCATGTATTACTTCAAACATGCTTAATGTACACAACTCCTTTGATTTCGAAAGCAGTTAGAGATTACTTATGTCTAGATAGATTTCATAGCTTCTTGTTACTACACTAATACTTTCTCTGATTTTTCTTTGGAAAGAAAAAAAAGTCAACGCAGCTGTTAATGGAAAACTAGATTTAAGTAGCACAACAAAGTCCTTATATACTCGTAAATTGGTGGTGGTGGGGGGGGGCAGTGCCCTCAGAGAATGTGCAAAAATAAAAGATAAAGAGACTTAACAGTTTTTCTCCTTAGCCAAGAATGAAAATTTTTAGCAAAATGTGTTTTGAGTACCACAAAGCTTCTTTTGAAGTGCAATTATAGGGAAGTTCGTTTTAATTTGGATAACTTGCACATACCCCTAATATTCTTACCAGCATATGAGTATTTCACTTAGGACTTTCCCCTCAAACAATTAAGACAAATATTTCATCATCATTTACAGCATACTTCTAGTTATACTTCCTCAACAATTAGGAATCATTTTAATAACATTTACTTAGGAGTTTAATTAAAAGCACCAAGCATAGTGCCTCCAATCTAATATTGTATTTTAGCCTCATTGCCACTCTTAGATTTAAAGTAATATTCACACACTAGACCATTTCCTACAGTAATCTTTTGGTGTAGGGAAAAAGAAGATTTATATAATTGACGGATGATGAAACATCTACACATAGAGAAACGTTCTGGCCAATATCAAATGACTGAGGACTGAAATTTTAAACATACAGCAATTCAACTTAACGCATTCTATTTTCTCAATTCCAAGTAAAGACTGAAATATTAAGCAACATATAAAATTAAGACACCGAGTGGGGTCTTTAAAACTAGAAAACATATATAATTATAGAAAGTAACAGTTTAAGAGACTGATCTCCAAAGTGATGTATGTGAGCCATGGAGGGTGGAAAATACATTCCACTGGGGATGTACTGGAAACAGTAGCTGGCACTTGTATTATGATCTTGGGCACTCGATATACATTTAAGTAATTCTTCCAAGAATCCTACAGTACAGATGCCTCATTCCAGATGAGGAAACTGAAACATGATGGGTAAAAAAATCGAGAAAATAAATTTTCTATGAATATTTATCAATAAGAACATTTAGTCTTAACATTCAATATTGTTACTGATAAAGCATGCAGTTTCTAAGTAATAAACATTTATAGTTTATAACTTTTTAAAATGTTTTCTTAAACAGGTCATCAAAATTTTGCAGACTTCTGATGAATTCCTTTGGAGAGGCTAGTTCCATTTAAATGGAGGGAAAGATACTTAATCTGCCTTACATCTAAAATGGCTAGGAGTATTCTAATAAAAGACTACATAAGTTTAAAACGTTCTTACTAATGCTATTTTCACAAGGTTCAATGGTAACTTAAAAAAGCCGAATTAATTAAGAAGATAGAAGAAGCTGCCAACAGTTTTATGGACTTCGGGTCAGGAAACCAGTCCTAGCTTCAGTTTTGTTTTGTTTTGCTGAGGTTATTGCTAAATTAGGAGGCATTCACTATAGCTCCTTAAAGGAAATCAAAAAATGCAATTCCATAGCCAAATGAAAGAGTTTGGCGTAGGGGGCATATTTTTGTCTTCCCAAGAACTTCCTGTCTGCTTATACTCGAAGTAGGATTGCTTCCTACTCTGAGTACTCAGCCTTAAAACATACCCTCCCCTACATTCCCCAACATACATTTATTAGGGGTCCACTGTGTGTCAGCTAATTTTTTCCAGTTTTGTTGAGATGTAATTGACATAATTCCTAATTATGTGAGGTGATAAAATGTTAACATTTTGTGGTAAACATTTTACCACCTTTGATTTATATCAAAGTATATTGTATACCTTAAACATATACAATGTTGCATGTCAGTGATCTCTCAATTAAGGTTAATTCCCACTGTGGCTGGCTTATTGTAGTGGTTAGAATTCTCTGGGTATTTCCAAATTTCTTCAGAGCACATTTCTCTATAGTATATTAAGGATTTTTTTCCATCACTGATGAAATTCAAACATTCCTGAGGAGGAGTCAGGCTTTAAAGACCGTCTCTTTCATTCAAGGGGAGTGGGAAATACAAGCTTCCAGTTATGGAATGAGTAAGTCATGGGAATAAGGGTACAACACATGGAACGTAGTAAATGACACTGTAATAGTGTATGGTGAGAGATGGTAACTACACTCATGGTGAGCACAGCGTAAGATACAGAGTTCTCAAATCACTATGTTGTACACCTGAAACTAACAGAACCTGTGTGCCAACTAGGATTCAATATAAATTTAAAATATATTTCAATTAAAAAAACTGTTACTTTACATATGTGTATAATTCCTGTTCTCGACATTTCAACAACCTTAACCCACGTACCACTACTGCAGCCCTAGAAAGCAGATAGTAGTGAATATAATAACTTTGTTTTACAGAAGAAGAAACGGAGTATTTAAGCTGTGCCAGGTCACAAAATTAGCCAGCAGTAGAGCTGAAATTAGACTGCAGACAATTGGTTTCAGACTGTGTTTAGGGGAATGATGGCATAAATTATTTTCCAAACTGGGACACTTTGAAGAACAAAGAAATCCTCCACCCAATAGGAAGGCACTGCAGTTTCAATTGGGACAGTTTGGTTAAACTAGAATATATGGTCATCCTAACTAAGACCAGTAGACCAAGTATGAAGAAGACATTTTCTCTTCCATTATAGCTCTTGTAGGAAGGCCCCATATTGTAGAGCCAAGCACGAGAGAAAGTCAGTATTTCTTAGTCCTTCCTGGGTCAAATCTACACGTATAAGTTTAATGAAGTCCCTTACCAGAAAGTGAACATCCGTAAATGCAGACATGTGCATTTAAAACAGGCATTCACAAAATTTGTTTTTCTAGGACTCAAATTCTTTCACTGTTCCTCACAGATTATGAATCCCTGATTTAAACAAAGTAATTCAGATTTAACAATTTTATCTCTTCATTTGTTAACAAGACTGCTAAATTAGGTCTAAGAATATTGGACTTCCATTCTGTACAACTTATACTTTGGATTGAGTTTTTTTTTTTTTCATGAAGAATTATCAGTAAAAATAGGTCATCGATTTTCTTCAATCATTTTGAAAGTCTGAAATATGTATGGATAACAAGATGAGTAAAAGGAACATGAGGTTCTATAATCATTACCCTAATATTCACTATTAAAAACTAATGCCTGTTATACCTCCAACATTACCTTAATTTTCTAGTGGTAAAACTCTTAATTTTACAATATTACAAGATATATTTTTCAAAGAAAGAAAAAAAACTGACCACCTACTAAACCTGATTTGGTATAGATCACCAACTTGAGATATTGTTCTATTTTACTGTCATCCATTATTCACATCTGTACAATCACTTTTAAAATAGCACAAATAGCACTTAAGTTGCCTGATAGGATGTTTTAAGACCTAAACAGTTATCAAGAAGTATTAATATTCATGGGCGCCTGGGTGGCGCAGTCGGTTGAGTGTCCGACTTCAGCCAGGTCACGATCTCGCGGTCCGTGAGTTCGAGCCCCGCGTCGGGCTCTGTGCTGACTGCTCAGAGCCTGGAGCCTGTTTCCGATTCTGTGTCTCCCTGTCTCTCTGCCCCTCCCCCGTTCATGCTCTGTCTCTCTCTGTCCCAAAAATAAATAAACGTTGAAAAAAAAATTAAAAAAAAAGTATTAATATTCAAATTAAATATTAATTAAATTAATTAAATTAAAATATTCAAATTAAAATTCAAATATTCAGATTCAAGTAGGATTAAAAATGTCCAGGTCTATGTAGAAAAGATCTATGTGGACAAGTGGATTAAGATCATTGGACCATACACGGAATCAGCATTCAGTTACAATGATATATTATGATAAAATGGACTTCCTGTAATTCTACAAAACTGAAGGCAGTGGTCTTGTTCAAGAGCACCAACTATTCTCTTTGCTCTAGAGGATATGGTTTTCCTGACACCAAGTTTGGCTCAAGAGGGTCATGGAAGGCCCTAAGCATTTCCTATCAAGGGTAAGGATGCATAGGTTGTTGGTCAGAGTTGTTCATCAACAGAAGTTATTTAGTTACAGGTTTCAAAGGACAATGACATAGCTAGGACAGATCTTGTGTTGATGCTCTCATAGGCAGCTGTCACCCCTTCCTAGCAGCTCTATGGACAGATGTGCCACTGAGAGGTACTGCCTCTGTTTCTGATGGGAGTTTGTCTATTTCCCTTGCAGAAGAAGTGTACATGTTTCGTCTTATAGGAGAGGTCAATTTGGTTCATTTTATATAGCTAGTTGCTTATGGTCTCTTCCTGTCAAGATATTACAATTGCAATAGTTCCATATATTAAAAAAATCCTGTATTTCTTTAAAAATCTCCAATTGTGAAATAGAGAAACTCAAAGACCATTTTCAACCCAAGATAAAAAGTGTTTTCAATTAAGCTTAAAGATGTTAAAGTTCTTAAATCTTTTTTTATGTATGCTAAACATGTCCCTTAAAATATCCTATGCTCCAGTCCATTTTAAGGCTTTTATTTAAAAACCAACATGCACACAAACAGTAAATACATACTCAATCTAGATGAAATTTTAGCAATTCTCATTTAGGAGAATTGAACTGCTCACTTTTAATATACAAAATATTTCCACTATTACTAGTAATGTGTGTGAGCAATTAAATTCATACTTCCCTTCCTATTAGTCATCACTATAAAATAAGGAGAACATTTTTATTTATTTTTATTGTTTATTTTTGAGAGACAGAGAGGATGAGTGGGGGAGGCGCAGAAAGAGAGACACAGATCCTGAAGCACGCTCCAGGTGCCCCCAAGGAAAGCATTGTAAGAATATATTAGAACTTGAGCATTTCCCCAAGTACTGGTCCATTTCATACAGCTACCTTGGAACACAAGGTTCAGAAGTGCTTTTGGAGATTGCTCCTTCCTTTTTAGGTCTAGAATATCAAGTCTGTACCACTGAAGGATGAATTTAAATTTTGGAAATCATCAAAAGTCATTTAGAGCTAATTATGCTCAATGACAATTGTGATCAAGCAAAGCCAATTTGCAGTGTTGTTTAAAGGAAGAGTTTTAAAGATAGCACACCATGAACCAAAGCAGTTTGATGGTAAAAATGCCAGTCAATTAGACCCCAAACTAGACCAGACTACAAGCTCAAAATAGGCTGAAAACTAACAGATCTCAATTCTGGCTGCAGTTCAGAATTAGGCAAGTAGCATTTTAAAAACCTTGGTTTGCAAGCATAATTCATCCCAGAAACATACTTGTAATCCAAAGCACTTGTATATTCAAGTGATATTTCAAGAACTATTGGCCCAGTTGTGGTCACGTGACATTGTGTCATGGACTACTCGTATTGCAAGACATCACTTGCTTATCAAGTTAAAATTTATTAGACATGTTTGCTCATCTTGCAGAACACGGGCAGAACAAGTTACTCGCAATCCAGGGGTTTACTGTATATGGCTACTAGGACCATTCTTGGTTTTTCCATGTAATCCTAAGTGTCAGTGTATTGTTTAGAATGGTTATTATGAGTAAAGTTGATTCAGAGTAGCTCTATTTAAGAAGTGATTTTTTGCTAGGTAGTATCAATATTGGATCTGAAATGGTAGTAGTTAAATCCCTTAGCTGCACTCAGATGTTATTTACTAAGTGGTTCAATTTCAGGTACCAAGAGGCCCCTGATGCCACCATTTCATCCGACTTGCTTTCCCACTTTGTAGAGTATGATGAAGCAATCATTAACATTCCATGGCTTCGGTCCTTAAGATGTTTGACCTGTTTAAGAAATGCTGCATCTCTGGGGATGGGACATGCTACTTTCATCTATTAGAATGCACATTCCTACACCCACACTACAAGCACTTAACACCCACATTACAAGCATCTAAACAAGTCATGTCAATCAAGCATCTGAAAAGTGCTTTTGGTGGAAGAACATAGATGGAGATGGAGAACAAATTAAAATGAGAATCTGAGGAGGCAGAACTGATAAACAATTTCACACCATCTAAGGGAGAAAAGGGTTATACAACATTGTGGACTTCGGCAACAAATTGGCTTCAAAATTCTTTCCAACTTTACATGGCATACATAGTAAATATTTTAAAAATTAGTTAAGGATGTTGAAATATGATAAATATTAGAGCAAGTTCAACAATTTTTTTTTTTGAGAGAGCACATGTGCCTCCCTGGGGAGGGAAGCGGGGGGAGGGGGGGTGGGCAAAGCCAACAGGAGAGAGAGAATCTTAAGCAGGCTCCACACACAGCACAGGGCCCTATGTGGGGCCCAATCTCAGGGCCATGAGATCATGACCTGCAAATTCTCCCATTCAAGATGACCGTCTGGAGTACACATCTTATTTCTTTGTCTAAATTTACTCAGTTTATTCCTCATTTACCCTATTATTTTTTTTTTACGTTTTGCTTAAACTTTTCCTTGCAAAAATAAAAAATTACTTAAAATACAGAGCTATTGAATATTAATTTTCACAATGAAGAAGTTTTAAAAATTACAGGCCTGATATATTTAGGAACATTTAATTTACTGGAACACTGTTAATCATCTAGGTTTCTAATTATGATTTGTGACATTCTATGTCATAAGTTTCTATCTTAGATGAAAATAAAGATATCCCCCACCCCATTCCATTTCTGCCATCTAGGTCTCCTATACAGAGGAATTATCTCCTGCATACTTAGAATTGCAAGAATAAAATACTTCAATGCCACTCCCAGGTCTATCCATACTTGAAGATGGATGGTATCAAACTCACCTTCGCTATGAGCAATCCGTTACCTGGAAAAAGTTTATGTAACAATTGTTGTTATCACAGGACAATGGATAGCAAAGACTGATAATCTGCTTTGTAGGTGTAGAACCTATTTTGATTGTTTTTAAGAAAAATCTTATTCCACTTCAAATAAATTTAAGTGTCCTTTTTGTTAAAGGTTTGAATGTTAACAAACTTGTAAATACAGCTTTTCTTTGGATTGTGTCCTCCTTTCTAGTTCCATTTTATTGGCCTGAAGAATGTTGGTACCAGTATGGTTATGGTTATGCTCAACTCTACAGACGTGTAATAGTTCTTTGAAATCATTCCTTGCTAACGAAAATTGCCTAATTACAAAATTAAAACATTCTGTCCAGAACCTTTACTGATTAGTTTACTACTATCTCAGTTTTATTTTACTACCATTTTAGATTTTATACAGGATTCAGTCTTTAATGATTTATTTATATAAAAATGAAATGAATATCATGGTGCCTGACATGGTCAAGAAAAGCCCATTTAACTCATTTTCATTATTTTCATTTAAATAAAATATGAACAATTTAACATTAAAAGGCAGTTTTTCACTATTTTCAGGTTCATTCAAAATGAAAAAATGCTATCAAATTGAGGTGTACAGGTTTTCCTTCTTTGAGCATTTAGGTGTCTAATAAAGAACATTTCAAGGCAAAACGAAGAAAGTCCAAGAGTAAGCTTTAGTACACTAGAAGTCTTAAAATTTACATGTTTTTAAATCCCTATATACACACCTGAAGTCTGACACACACTATATACAGTTTCCTTGAGCATTCTGGAGTGTGGAAGAATCACCTATTATCTCTCCATTTAAGACAGGAGAAACTTCTATATGCAAATACAGTTCATCTGAAATATTGATATTGTAATTTTCACAGTTACCCCAAAATGATTGTTGTGTATTTTTAAAATAAAGATCATTCTCTTTAATATTAATTCTTTGAAAACATTTGATTACCTCCCACATAACTGGACATTAAGTCACTAACGTTATTAATGCTTACAAGGGAGTATTCCATAATTTCCAATACTCTATTTGAAATTTAGAGTTTATCCACTTCTATAGGGATAATAGTGATTATACATACACATACATCTACATATGTATGAACATATTTTTGTTCTTTTTAGCTTAAATACCTTTATCTTCCTATGTGTATGTATGTACATGTGCTTGTGGGTACATACAATACATACACACACACACACACACACACACACACACACACTGATGCTACATAGGACATGAAAATTTCAGTATTCCTTTAGAATCAGGTGTATTTTAGTAAAACATGCATTTCATTATAGTTTATATATTATATAAAAGTGCAACTTACTGGGAGGAAATATTTAATAAACCAGAAGAATGAGCTAGAATACCTTGGTTTTTATAGACTTGTATACCTTATAGAACATTTCTACATATTTTTTATCATTTAACTACATCTTGTTATTTCATAGAACATAGTAGATATAATATGCATTTCCAATTACTGAGACAGTTATTTCTGTGCTTTAGAATTCTTTTAGTAACAAAGTGGCACTCTGGGAAGCCACATGACATATGTCAGGTAACAAAGAGATCATTTAGTAATTTGAAGCATTTGTTTTTCACTCTCTGTCATCATTTATCCTATGAACCAAGAAATAATGTAATAGAAACAAAATTAGCTGTTTTTTATACTCTTTACTAAATTCCACATACACGTCAAACATATGACGATCCTGATTGCTTATAAACGCACCTCACAGGAGTACAGCAACTCCACTATCATCACTTCTGAGGCATATAAATTCTAACAGGATTTGTCACGTCCCTATAATTGGCACTATAATCTTTCACTATTATCAGTCCTAATCCAACATTCTATTGTTAATTCTAATACAATATTTAGGAATACTAAGAATTAACTAATACCCACAACATTACGGAAATATTGGACTAGCAACCCATAATGAGGGTTCTGAGGTGCCTGGAGAATATGATGGTAGTTATTTATCTTCTCTTCAGAAATCTATCACAAACACAAAGTTGCATAGCTACAGGAACTTAGCGATGCCCTGAGGTCCCTGTAATAATTGGAACATCTTTATGCCCACTGAGCTTTCAAGACAGATGGTGGATTTACCAGCTGAACTGTATTTATCGAGCCAAGTAATGCCTGAGAAATGTGTTCCTCTCCGGAATTTTGATCTTACCTTACGCCAATGTTAAACTCTCTTTTGATGGCTTTCTACCCTTCTCCCACCCACATTTGAAACCTAAGGGAAACCTACCCCCAAAGCCAAAATTCACATGCCAATCTTTTGCCAGAATTAAAACTCACTACCTAAATTAGTGGAGATAAAAATGGAAGTAAAAAATGGAGAACTTCATTAAACTATTTGGTGAGAACTTAAAGCTTCATTTCTAGGGAATGTTTTTATTTAAGGGATAGCCATTTTTGTACCGAAATTTGAAGGTGGATTACACAGGAGACACCAAGAAAAAGGTGATAAAAATTCCCTAAGTAGACTTCTGGAGAGAGATTGGCAACTGCTCACTTTGCTTATGTGTTTTAGGTTTTTTTGAGGAATGCAGAATACAGAAGCAAGGGTAAAGCATGTAGACTTTGAAGAATGATCATGAAGTAAAAATCATTATAAGTACCGCTAAGTTAAAATCTCCAGAGAAACCAAACTCTGTGTGTGTGTGTGTGTGTTTATATATATGAAGAGAGATTATTTATATAAAAAATAAAGTTACTTTACTTACAACATTATGGACACTGATGAGTTCCAAGGTCTGCAGTGGACAGGCTGGGTATCTAGGAGAGCTAATGGAGGGGTTCTGGTCTTTAGAGGAGCAGGCTTGAAATCTAGAAAGAGACAATGTTTCAACTTTAGACTGAAGGCAGGGGGAAAAACAAAACAAAAACATATTCCAGATCAAAAGAATTCAGGCAGGAGAGTTTTCATCTCACTCACTGAAGATGGCATTTTTTTTTTTTTTTCTATTCAAGCCTTTAACAGATGGGATCAACTCACATTAGGGAGAGCAATCTACTCTATTCAGTCTACAAATTCAAGTGTCAATCTCATCCAGAAACACCTTCACAGACACACCCAGAATGATGTTTAACTGGATATCTGGGCACTCCATGGCCCATGCAAGCTGGCACATAAAATTAACCAATATACTCTCACCAACAAAATCTTCTAGTGCATGCCTTCATGTTATTTCTCTACCTAACCCTGAGAGAAAGATCAGATTTGTAAAACATAATTGTACCTGTTACCTAGCTTTACTAAATGTATTCTTCTTGAAGATTACATTTTCCAATATTAGTAGGTTTTATATGTATGGATTCTTGAAACTGTAGTCCATGTTCATTGTTGTAAAGTATTTTTATTGGTGTATAGTATTCTCATACACCACCTTTTACTAAGAATGCTGCCATTGATACCCATTTCAAAAATTTTCAGGTTGGGACTCTTATGAATAAACCTGGTATCATCATCCATGTATCTTCTTACATAGGTACAATTTTAAGGTTGTAACTGGTGGAGTTAGTGGATGATAGGTTATATAAAACTCTAGCTTGTATACAGGATGTCCATATATGTGTAAATTGTTTTCTGGTTTATTTTGCACAATGATAGGCAAATGGATCATTTTTAACAATACTGAACTGTTTTCACCACAGTATATAGATATTAAGAACTGAATGTATAAATATTTTAGCTGTGTTCTTCCCCTTAAAGATTATTTTGATCATTCTTGATCATCAAAAATGTATATACTCTCTTCAGAATAGTTTTCTATCTTGTGGAAATTTTGATTGAGATTTTACTGAATCCAAAAGTTAGTTTGGATACAATCGGTATTTATAGCACTAATGCCTCCAATCCATAAAAACAATCCATCTGTCCATTTTTTAACACTTATTGAAAACTTCTATGCACATTTTCTTAGGTTTATTTCTTACCATATTATTTTCATGATTATACAGATTTTTTTGATGGTTAATATTCAGGAATCAATGATTTCTATGTACTTATTTTAATTGAATAAATCATCAGAATTGTCAAATTTATCAGTTCATTTTTAGTCTTTTCTAGGCATTGCAATCTTATCTGCAAGTGAGGTCTTTTTTTCACATTTTGAATCTGAGTATTTTATTCCTTTTTACTTACTCATTTCATTGGCTAGTTCTCCAGGTGTAGTACTGAAAAGGTAGAATACTAAGTTTGCCACATTCAAAATTTCAAAAGTTCAACATTGTGTAGTAAGTATGTTATTTGGTAAAGATATTTTTAAGTATTTTTGGTGGCTAGTTCTGGAGAGTGGTCTTCTTAATGTAGTAATAATCAAGTTCTCAGGAGTATACATTTTCTAGTTCGGTTAAACTCTACAGTCCAATTTTGAAACAAACACATCCACATCACACCCTCTATGCTTAGCATGTGTTTTTTGATTCGTCAAATGTCCCCATTTCAGATTAAGAGTCTAACTGAGAACTCTCAGTAGTAGGTAAAAGTTAGGTAAAGAGAAATTGGTGCCAATAGGGAAATTCATGCCAAAGTTTCAGAAGTGCTATGGAAGCCTGTAATACCTAATTTTATCTCTGTTGAATATATTTGGTATCATTTGCAAATAGCAACATTCTCCCTGGGTCAATTCTGCTATTTTTTTCCCAGGTATTCTACTTGCCTGCATAGATGTAGACTCAGTTCACCAAGACTCATTATCTACTTGGTCCAGATACGATTTTATTTTATTTTTTTAGTTCCTTAAGTCAGAGTTGGTTTCTGATTTGCAACCGAGCACCTTGACTGATAGAACTTAGCACATGCAGACACTTCAAACTACCTGTACCCAGAGCCATATCCGCACCCTGGTTTTACTCTTCTCCCTCTAACCCTTCTACTTTTCTGAACCCATACCACTTATGACTTTGTTCTTGCCAATATCCTCTTGGCTGTGATCCTCAATTCCATCTCTCGCTACCGCGAGATCTGTCCCATCAGATCAATAACAGGTTTGCATTAAAAATATAAATATATATTATGCCAACATATCGCTATCCGGCTACTTTTCTAGTTCAGTTTACCCTCATAATAAAGTGCTTCGAGAAATATTCTAGGCTTATTCATTCATTCATCTCCTAGGTGCTCCTCAGCCAACTTTCACCAAGCTTTCGTACCTGAAATTTTAAGGAGAGCTCTTTTCAAGGTTACCGATGATTACCCTGTACTGAAGCCAATGAAAAAAAAAAAAAAATCCCCTGGTATCTTCTTAGGGATTCTACCAGCAGCATTTGAGATGTGTCACCACTCCATTCTTGAAATAATTTTGGTGGTTTTGGTAATAAATTTTGCTACCTCGGTGGCCATTTTTCCCTATCTTTTCTTTTTGCTGTTCTATCACACTAATTTTTGTAGTTTCTTTAGTGTCTTTTTGTAGTTTCCCTTAGTTTTCTACATGGCTACTTTTTTCCTTATTTATTTCTAATATCACGGGTTACCCATCCAATATCACTTTCCAATTTTATTTTCTTCACATAAGTTATCAGCTACCTATTTGATTTTAAACCTGTGTATAGGTATATTCACCATCTCCTGTTTCTACAGTTTAATGTCTTAGAGCTTTATCATTTTGTACTCGCAGAGAAAAACTTCTGGAACACAAAAGCCACTTATCTATGTATCAATACCAACGAAGTAAATTCTGTGCCAACTCTTTGTAATCAATTCATCCTACCCCCATTTGAGAACATGTAAAGCCAAAAAAAAAAACCCCCCCCGAAACAAACAAAAAAACTGAAAACTCAGCTCTTGTCCTTTCCATAGAACCAAGTATTTCATGTAACCCATTTTGCTCCTGAACAAGTAATAATACTTAAGTATAGAATCCTCTAAACTTTTACTTAATGCGATCAATTTTGGAAATGTTGCATAACACACACTCCTCTTAGAAAGTCTCTGTTCAAATAGATCTATTAATGTATCTGCAAATATATGAATTAAAGGAACTTATTTATTTTCTTTTAGATTATATCAACAATTCATACAGTATTCTATTTTAACTCATTTCTTGGCTTTGGGCCATATTTCTTTGTATTGCTTTTAGTGGTTTTAGGGATTACAAAATATGTAAGTAACTTTTCAGGCTACTTGAAGTTAATTTTATCCCATACCAAGTAAAGAAGCCTTAGAACGATGTAGCGAGTTTGCCCTCAATTAGGTTATAACTTCACCTGTATTGGATCTGTATCATGAAAGTTCCACTAGAAGTGTTATATATCATGTTTTCAACGGGCATAGATGTTTTCTCAAAATGAAGAAAATACTAAACTTACCCAGATATTTACCACTTTTCTTGTTTCTCCTTTATTTCTGATGTTCCAAGTTTCCTTCTGCTATTATTTCTTTCCAACCTGAAAAACTTGCTTTAGCATTTCTTTGAGCGCATGCTTGCTATGGGAAAACTATCATAGTTTTCCTTCACTTAGAAAGACTTCATTTGGTCTCCTTTGGAAAGGACATTTTTGTCAGCTATAGAATTCCAGACCGACAGTTCTCTTCCTTCAGCACTTTTTAGATGTTCCACTCTTCTCACCTCCGTGGTTGCTGGTTTGCAGACTGCCCCTGTATCTGGAAGGCAGAGAGACTGAAGGAGGAGGCAAAGGGTTCCAGATAGGTAGGTGGATGGCCTACCTGTGCAAGGAAACTTACACAAACAACACTCGCCTCGGGCAACCTCAGGACAAGTAAATCTCTGTGCCTCGTCACACTCTTTACGTTTATATAGAGGTCTTAACAAGGTTCATCTGATCTCAATACCACATTGCTCTCTCAAGGCTTCGACCTTTAAAATAGCTCCAGGTGTGGGAATGGTGGACCAAATCTATATTCCAAGGAGAGGTGAGGGGTGAGGGGCCTTCAATGAATTGCCCCTTGTAGCTCAAGGGTCAACTAGTGGTCACGTCCTCTTGATGACCTCTTCCAATAACAGTTACTGGTAAGAAATCCATAGTTATTTAACTTTTTTGTTTCTTTCTATGTTATGTGTAATGTTTTTCTCTGGCTTTTCTTCATTTTGGTTTTCAGTGCTTTGGTAATATTGTCTGATCATGATTATCTTGAGTTTTTCTTTGTGGAGTTGGTTGAGCTTCTTCAAACTACAAATATGCCTTTCAGCAAATTTTGGTATTTAGGGCTATTGTTTTTTCAAATACATTATTCGAAGCATTCTTCATCTCCTTTCCTTCTGAGACTCCATTGACATGAATGAATGTTAGACTTCTCTATGTTGTCCCACCAGATTCAAGACTCTTGGCTTCTTCTTTTGATTTTGAATTTTATTTTCTCTGTGCTTCAGATGGGATAATTTCTGCTTCTCTGTCCTCAAATCACTCTTTGTCCTGTCTTTTCCATTGTGCTATTGGAGCCATCCAATGAATTTTTGTTATTTGAGGTATTTTATTTTTCATGCCAAAACTAACATTGGGTTCCTTTCATAGTTTCTGTTTCTCCCTGATAATGTCTATTTCATCATCAATTTCAAGAGCATACTATTAGCTTATGGAGCATAGTTACGATTGTGAACAATCTTTGTTCAAACATATGAGTCCTCTCAGGGTTGGCACCTAATAATTGCTTTTCTTTGGAAAAATGGTTGTTTTCCATTTCCCTCTTCTCACACTGTCCTGATTCTTCGCATGCCAACTAACTTAAAGATCTTATGTTTTGTAGAGCAGTTTTATGTTCACAGCAAAATTGAGGGGAAGATACAGGGATTTCCCATATCCCCCCTGCCCCACACACATTCCTAGCCTTCCCCAGTATCAACATCCCCCATGCAACAGTGGTATATCTGTTACACTGATGAACCTGGACTGGTACATCATGATCACCCAATAACCATAGTTTAATTAGAATTCACTCTTCATCTTGATTATTCCCTGGGTCTGGACAAATGTACAATGGCCTGTCTCCATCATATGTAGCATTTTCATTGCCCTAAAAGTGTTGTGTATTCCACCTATTCATTTTCCCCTGTGTCCACCTGGCAACCACTGACCTGTTCACTGTCTCCAAAGTTTTGCCTTTTTTTTAGAAGGTCAGATAATAGAAATCATTGTGTACTTGGCTTTTTCAGATTGGCTTCTTTCAATAAATAATATGACTTTAAGTTTCCTCCATGTCTTTTCATGGCTTGGTGCCTCGTTTCTTTTAAACTCTGAATAATGGTCCATTGTCTGAATGTACCACAGTTTACCCATTCACTTACTGAGAGACATCTTGGTTCCTTCTAAGGTTTGGTAATTATGGATACATTTGCTCTAAACATCCACGTGCAGGTTTTTGTGCAGACATAAGTTATCAGCTCCTTTGGGTAAATACTCAGGAACACCATTGCTGGATTGTGTGGTAAGAGCATGTTTAGTTTTGCAAGAAACCACCAATCTGTCTTTCATGGTTGATCTACCCAATTTAATTCCTACCAGCAAAGAAGACAGTCCCTGTTACTCCACATTCTCAACAGTATTGGATGCTGTTATTGTTCACTAAATTGGTTCATTTTGCTTTGTAATAACCGTTTTGACAATCATCTCATAGTAGGTAAATTGCAATTAGATGAGTTGCTTTGATTCTTATCATCCATTAAAGACTGAATGGGATAAAAATACCCAATTCTTTGCTTTATTTGATGAATATTCAAAGGAAACAATCTGTATAGAATGCTCCTTTCTAAAAGCAAGGGCATCTATGGTAACAGCTAGTCCTATATGTAAAACACAATGAGAGGTAATGAGTGGGTATAATGAGGGGGTATACAAAATGTCCCCATTGTCAAAAAAAAGCCAATAATTTCTCCACACTTCTGTCATAGGTCTTTAATATCTATTTATCTATCTATCTTGCCATTCATAATTCATTTATTCCATGTATTCATTTTTGAAATACAACCATTTTCATGTTACATTTTCATATTACACTTGGAAGTAGAAGAAAGCTTATGGTTGTCATTAATGTAGGTTAGCAGACAGGGCGACCATACAAAGTAAAATGGAAAGAAACAACAGATGTATTGACTTCAGGACAAGAGGTAAGGAAAAAAGCTGAAAGCCAGTGATAATGCTGCAGAAGAGATTTGCCTGGCTCTAGAGCTTAAGCTGGGGCTGGCCAGCTTGGGAGGTGGCCTCTGGGAATTAGAAACCACCTATACAGTCTGGAGACAATTACCTTACTGGGAGTCATGGAAAGGAAGTCTTTTTCCAGTGCTTTTTTCTTGATTCCATTAAATGTGATATAGAGAAAACACTACTACTTAGGATTGTTCTGTACTAAATGGGTGTATAAAGTAGTAAAAGAGTGATGAACATATAAGAAGCTCTCAATAAATGGCATTTAGGAGTTCCTAAATTCTTTTGTCCAAACACTTAGTTTCACAGAAATATGAATGACAATGCATGTTTTAAGTATACATCAAACATTTGTGAAATAGGGCTTGCAGATGTCAATGTGATGCTTATAGACACCAAACCCTTCAGATTTGGGCTCCTCAAGACTAGGCAGGGATACTATTTTAATTAAGATCAAGCTTAAATTAATCTAGGCAAATCGTTACCAAACCATTACATTGCCTGGATATTCATTTTTTTTTTTTCTTTAATGAGGGTCAACAAATTTCTTTTTTTTTTTAATTTTTTTTTCAACGTTTTTTTTTTTTTTAATTTATTTTTGGGACAGAGAGAGACAGAGCATGAACGGGGAGGGGCAGAGAGAAAGGGAGACACAGAATCGGAAACAGGCTCCAGGCTCCGAGCCATCAGCCCAGAGCCTGACGCGGGGCTCGAACTCACGGACCGCAAGATCGTGACCTGGCTGAAGTCGGACGCTTAACCGACTGCGCCACCCAGGCGCCCCAACATTGCCTGGATATTCAAATTAGTATGCATTTATATTTGGTCTTGTCTCAGTGATATGGAAACAGGTCATGAATGGCAACCTACACACTAGATCTATGATTATTGCACAAACTATTGGCTCAGACAGCATTGTTTTTGTTTTTTTTTGTTTTTGTTTTGTTTTTCCCTTTCTTTTAAATAAAATCTAATTAGATTTTAATGCTTACAACTGGGTAACTTTGCACAAATTTATTTCCATATCTTGAAAAATCTGGGACTACATCCTTAGATGACTCCAGTTTCAATGGGCTGTACCAGTGGCCTGCTTGAGATAGAGGTCGCATCTGCTGAATGTCTAATAAATTGTAGCCCTTCTACTCTCCTTGTTTTCACTACACTGAAGAGGTGTCATTTCTTTTCTCATCAGGTTTCACTCTTATTTATTTTATCCACACATGACTCTTAAGAGAACAAAATACACACATGTCTACACACACACACATACACACACACGCCAAGGTTTTCAATTGTGTAGTCATAACCCTAAGGAAAATGAAATAAACTTCATCTCCATTTTCATTTCTTTGCCTCCTACTTGATTTAGACAGAATACTATAAACATCTAAGCTTAATATTGCCTTTCCTTCTCAAAGTTTAATGTGCATGCAAATTTCCTAAGGATCTCATTAAAATGCAAATTATTCTGTAAGGATGGAGAAGGCCTAATACTCTGCATTTCCCAGCTGATGCTGACACTGGGCTCTGAGGACCACACTTTGTGTGGCAAGGGGCCTGCAGGGTCTTCCTCCAACAGTAGTGTGTTGTTTGAAATAAGCCAATTCAGAAAGCTCTCTATCCTATGAGAGATTTTACAAAGACTTAAATATAAGGTGATTTCCTTTTTTTCTGAAGGAAATCCTTTCTTAATTATTTGCACAAATATATTTATTTCTAGCAGAACCAAAGGATGCACATTGATTGACAGCTACATGGATCTAGAAAGTCCAGATACTTGAGTATATATTAGAGTAAATTCATGAAGGACCCAGAATTTGGTATATCTATATAAGTTCATGATTCTCCAATTAGTACATCTGTTGCAGATGAGGACTTTAGCTCTGGATACTGGCTGAAGTAGGAGATACTCATGGAAGTTCAGTCTAACAAGTCAGTGGATTCTGAAATTTATCTTTTTTGCCTTCAGTCACTGGGTCTAGTTTCCAAATCACACTGTGCCTGGGTAAGACCAGAACATGAACATATACAGTAGTCTTCAGCCTTTGTTGTAAACCACTTTTATGTGAGCCTGGTCTATGTCTGCCTTTGTTTATTTATTTTATCACCTATTCTTTCAAATATTTGACAGGGACTACTGTGTTGCAGGTACTGGGGATCTAAAGCAGAGTAAGACATAATATTTATCCCCTGACATCTCCCAGCCTGGTTCCCAGGTACAAGTGAGTTCTGCTAGCCTCCTGCCTGGGGATGGTAACTTTGCATTGGCCACACCAGTCCCCTTCCCCAGCCACCAGTTTCTTGTATTTCAACATCCTGGGATTGCATTCCATCTACTATGGATCTTGAACATTAAAACTCTTACTCTGAGTATTTTCACCACATAATAGAGACTTCTGTTGCCATGTGCTATCCCCTGGTAGAATCTTTGGAGACAGAAACCCTCACCCCAATCTGATACACATTTTAATATCACATGTGTTTGGAATCACTATTTTGAGTCAGTGGCACCCTCCTCAGGTGTAAGCCTCAGAGTCCCATTAGGCATGGCTTGACTATTCCTAACTCTTTATCTCTATCACAACTAAGCCATATAATACAAAAAGACAAAGTGGGAGTAAAAACTGACCCTTTTTGATGTTCTTCTATCTCTAGATGCTCTGTCATTGTACTACATAGGAAGTGTAACAGTTTTTTTTTTCCTTCCTTTTTTATCTTTCCAGATAAATAAGAAAAGCCTACTTCCTCCACTGTACTTAGAATCCTGTAATTAGCCACAGTATGCTAATAGTAATGATTCTATGTAGGTTACAAAATCTGCATGTAACAAGAAGAGAAGGGGGGAGGGACTGAAAAATCTTTGATCCTAATTTGGTGAAACTCTTCCCACTTGTGCTCCTTGAATACTTTTACGTGGGGGCGCCATTTTCTCTCTCATGGTCACTTAACGTTTTATATTATGTTAAAGTTACATGGATATTATTTTATGCCTGGTTGCATTTTAACACCTTTGGTCAAGTGTTACCAGGTAAAATAGAAGCACTTTGTAAGGACTGTGACAGGCTGAATTTGGTGCTTATGCAGCATATTGAGAGGGACTCTCATAAAACACCACCACCACCACCAACAACAACAAAAACTCACCACCACTACCACTAACAACAACAGTGTTCAGACATCAAATTAAAAATCTTAAAGTTGGTAAGAAAGATAATATTTGAGCTATTTATAAGGCAGGATTTGTACACATTAAATTTTTTTTAATGTTTATTTACTTTTGAGAGAGAAAGAGCATGAACAGGGGAGGGACAGAGAGGCAGATGCACAATTGGAAGCAGCCTCCAAGCTCCATGCTGTCAGTACAGAGCCAGATGTGAGGCTCGAACTTGCAGATGGCAAGATCATGACCTGAGCCAAAGGCAGATGTTCAACCGACTGAGCCACCCAGGTGCTCCAGGATCTGCACACATTTGCTCTTGGGTTTTGAGGAAATGAATTCTTATATACAATACATATTTCTTTACAGAAAATTTACTTTTTTCCTTGAGTTAAAAATAAGGAATCAGAAGAATGAAAATTAGTCTTCATCCTTTTTTCTTTCTTTATTCTCTATCAGCTTTTATATTCTTTTCTAGTATTTTTCTTCATTTCCTAGCCAATAATCAAGATTTTGAAGAAACAGGTCATTTTAATGTCAGTTCCTTACCAAACCTTTATTACAATTTTTTTTTCTTCCTTGTCTCCTTCCTTGAGCAAACCTGACATGAAGCATTTCCACAAGAACCTGTTCCGAGAGAAATTAAGGTCAGTGAAAGGCCAAATCATGGTAGCGTATTTAGAAGAAAGGATGAATAGTTTATTTCTCAACTATACCAGGGGAAGCAAGTTGCATTATACTTTCTGAAGTATTTTACTTTTACAGATTATTAGAAAGGTAGAGTGCTTACATATAATAGGCTGTAAGATAATCTTTAATCTGATACTCTGCCTTGTTTTAGATCACCTATGTATTTAGACTGAAATTGAATGGTTTTGTTTTTTTCTGTTCTGAGAAACGTGACAGGGAATCTAAAAGACCCACGTGTGAGTAATTGAATGATTAACTTACCACAAGATTAAGTTCAAATAGAAATAAAGTTAGATTATGATAAAACTGGTGACCATATAAACAAGGAACCTCATTACTTCCTAAGCATGGCCTCCCTCCACCAGGGACACTAATGTTTTATAGTCTCTCAGACTATAAACCTCCCTGGATTGACCTAACTTCTCTGTAGTCTACTAGTTCAGTTAATGCAGCTCCAAAACTTCTGTGTCATAAATGTTTGTTCATGCTCCATTTCACTCAGTATTCTTAAACATGTACAGCAGAGGTGCCCTATTTTTAGGCTACATAAATATCCCCTCAGTACTTAATTTAATGTTTATTCATTTGTGAGGAGGGGAAGCAGAGAGAGAGGGGAAGACAGAGGATCCAAAGTGAGCTTTGTGCTGTTAGAGCAGAGCCTGATATGCGGCTGGAACTCAGGAACCAGGAGAGCATGACCTAAGCAGAAGCAGGACGCTTGAATGACTGAGCCACCCAGGTGTCCCTAGTACTTGACTTAAATGCATATGTAAGACACTGTAGACATCTTTTTGAGTAGGATTGATATCAGGGTCAAGGTTGAGTTTTAAGTGGTACTCCCAGTGATTCTAAAGCAGGTGGGCCAAAGTTTGTACTGAGAAAGGTATTTTTCTACATGATAAAATTTAAGCACTGCCTTCTCAAACTCAAGGTAGAAAGGACCTCTCTAAGCATACTTTATTTTTTTAACGTTTATTTATTTATTTTGAGAGAGGGTGGGGGAGGGCAGAGAGAGGGAGAGAGAGGAATCCCAAGCAGGCTCTGCAGTGTCAGGGTAGAGCGGGATGCTGGTCTTGATCTCATGAACCCTGACATCATGACCTGAGTCAAAATCAAGAGTCTGACATTTAAGCAACCGAGCCACCCAGGCACCCCTGCCTAATCTAAGAAAGTTCTTTACATTAGCTAAATTATTCTCTTCATTCTCCCCCTCACCAAACACCACATCTTTTGATTCTAAAAATCTTTGCTGTGTTTAGCTAAGTTTGGAGGTCCCTGTCCTCAACTCTTTGTCTGCCAAATGCCTACTCACCTTTACAGATAGAATCCAGTACCTATATCCCCTATAGGGGCCTTTATTGACATCGGACCCTATTCAGATTCACTCCTTTTATGTATTTTATGTTAGTATATCATTTGATTATTAATTGTATAATTATTAATACAATGTTTTATTTTATATATATTTACGTGTTTTACATCAGTAGTGGTCGGTGGTGTCTGAAGCAGGAAGGATTTTATGGATTCATTGCTTGGATCCATAATGTACTTGAATTTTCATGGAAATTGATCTTATGAGAATTTTCTTGTAAGATTTATAGTGGGTCCATTCATATCTCCTTTTTCATAATTGCCTTCTCTTACTTTAGGAAGAGAAGTATGACTCTTACTCATCAAGAATCCTCCTATAGTGCATTGAGGGTCAAAAACAAACAAACAAACAAGATTAAGTCTTGTTGTCTGAAAAGCCTCCTTTAATGAGGGTATCATCCCTCTTGGAAGGTTTCATGATTCTCCCTGGCCCAAGTTGAAGCATGGTAAATGAAGTGGGAAATATAAAAAGCAATTAGAATGTTTAAAATCAAATTCAAGTATACAGTACTATAGTGTGGGATAGTGGGGGCACTGACAATTCTATTTCCAAGACATTACCTATTACATCTCCCAGCAACTGTAGAAGAAAGACTCATCTATGAGAGAGATCCTCAAAGTTCCTATAAGCAAATCGCTTCTTTTTTATATATGGAAATATTTTATTAAAGGCTTTCCTTCTTTTTTTTTTGTTGTTGTTGTTAACATCTACTAAATAAATTAAATTTTATTCCTGAAGGCAACATATATGACCAAGTCACTTTGAAAAACTCCTCACATGGGGCACCTGGGTGGCTCAGTCGGTTGAGCCTCTGACTTTGGCTCAGGTCATGATCTTCTGGTCCCTGGGTTCGAGCCCCGCGTTGGGCTCTGTGTTGACCGCTCAGAGCCTGGAGCCTGCTTTGAACTCTGTGACTCCCTCTCAGCCCCTCCCCCACTCATGCACGCTAGCTTGCTCTCTCTCTCTCTCTCTCTGTCTCAAAAAAATAAAAAAGCATTAAATAAAGAAAATAGGAAAACTCCTAAAATACTTCCAATTTTATGAGGTTGTTTCAAATGCCTATTTCAGCTCTTTTTAACTCGATAGACAAGGTACCCCTTAAAAAAAGTAGTGGATATGATTCTCGGATATTTAGTTGCAGTAAAGCCCATACACACACACACACACACACACACACACACACACGTGTATGTGTGTTTATATATACATGTATGTGTATATATACATGTATGTGTATATATATACATGTATGTGTGTATATATATGTACACACATATGCGTGTGTGTGTATATATATATATATATACATCTATCTATCTATATACATCTGCAGAAATAAAGATGTATATATATATAATATATACATCTATAGAAATAAATAAAACAATTAACTTTAGTGTCTTTAACTTTAATCAAATTCATTGATTTAAGGAGAATTCAAATTTTCATATAAACTACCACTTAGATAGTTGTTGATTGAAAAATGGTACATAATTTTTGGTATATAATTTAGAAAGAGTTCGGGGCGCCTGGGTGGCTCAGTTGGTTGAGCGTCCGACTTCAGCTCAGGTCACGATCTCGCGGTCCGTGAGTTTGAGCCCCGCATCCGGCTCTGGGCTGATGGCTCGGAGCCTGGAGACTGCTTCCCATTCTGTGTCTCCCTCTCTCTCTGCCCCTCCCCCGTTCATGCTCTGTCTCTCTCTGTCTCAAAAATAAATAAATGTAAAAAAAAAAATTAAAAAAAAAAAAGAAATAGTTCAAATACTTGGACAACATTGCCAACATCAAATAGCTTGCCACTTTTATCTACTTGTTTATATACAGAGGATTTCAAGCACTTCAAATGTAAATGACAAAAAAGAAAAAAAAGAAAAAAAAGAAATATACATTGATGCTGAACTGTTCTCCTAGCAGGAAATCATACTCCTATATTGATATAAAATACTATAAAACATTTTTAATCTCAAAGAGAAACATTTTCAATGTTTTATTTTTTATTATTAATAATTAACAAATTTTCTAATAGAGTTTTGTTTTCCATCAGTTCTATTTTTTTAATTAAAAAAAATTTTTTTGAGAGAGAGAGAGAGAGAGAGAGAGAGACAGTGACAGAGCATGAGTAGGGAGGGGCAGAGAGAGAGGGAGACACAGAATCTGAAGCAGGCTCTAGGCTCTGAGTGTCAGCACACAGTCTGACCTGAGGCTCAAACTCATGAACTGTGAGATCAAGACCTGAGCCAATATTGGATGCTTAACTGACTGAGCCACCCAGGCACCCCTCATCAGTTCTACTTTAAAAGCAATCGCAACAATAACATAACCCCAATTATTTTTTTTAATTTAGACCCTCATAGTCATAGCAAATAAAAAGTTAAATTTTATTTATATATACATGAATATAAAAGTCAAACCACTTAAACTTATAAAACAATTTAAGTGTTTAAAAAAATGTGGAGGAAAAGCATCATTATCAAGTCTTTTTTTTTGGAATATGAAACAAAACCTTGAAACCTGCCTCTTTAAATTTTTCTTTTAATAATTAATCATATACATATCTCTATTATTTTAATAGTCATATTTGTTTTTCTCTATTCTATCCTATTGCCACAGTGAATTGTAAGCTATTGCTGGGCACAGATTTTCTTTCATATTTTAGTTTTTTCCTCTGATATTGAAAAATGTGTATTTAACAAATTATTGTTAAATCATAACAAATTTTGAACTTAATTCTAAGAGCAAATATAACAACTCATCTTTATCTTCACAGAAAATACAAAATACTGAAAATATACACAAACTGAAAAAAATAAATAGCACTCAGAGAAAAGGCAAACTTTCATTCCATTGAAAATTAAATTTGAAATAAAGTTCCAGTCACGCAAATATTTTTCTAGAAAATTTACATTTAAAACTATAGAGAGACTTTCAGAATCTAGAACACCATAACATAGGAACCATGAGTTTAAGTCCTTGCTCTAACACTTATTTGATATGACCATAAAACATTCACTGTTATTCTTCTGTTCCCTGAACCCAAATAAAGGAATCATTACATGTAATTAATCAGGTATCTCTTTGGTTAAAATGCAAATGAGAAGTATCCTGATAAGATTTCTTAATGTAGTGAAGTACACTACACAGAACCTTACTGAAGGAAGGAAAATCAATATTTTGGGAAAAAAAAGGCATATTTTGAAATATGCTTTTTTTAGGTAGGAACAAATGGGAAATAAATGGGTTCAAAATGCATCTATAAGACACAGTTGAGAGAAGATTTTTGTCCATTTCTTCTAACTTTGAAGAAATGGGTGCATTGGAGATTCCAGTCTATGTGGTACAAAATGACATAATTATGGATGTTTCCACATTTGATGCGTGACACATGTGGTATGACCAGTAAATTTACATGGAGTCTGAAGATTGCAAAATAATCAGATCTCGAAGCTTCTATTCAAGTTTGAAATCAACACAGGACAAACTCTGTGACTCTATCCCAAGTTGTAGTAAAAACCGTGTCAACTTTAATGTGACATTATAGACGTTTGTAATCATTCTAGTTAACTGTTATTGGAACCGACATCTCGTTTTTCATTCCCCTACTGCCACATTACCAAGTAAACTTTATCAATCTCCAATTCATCACAGCATGGCAGCATAAAGATTTGTTTCCACGTGTTCAACTATCATTTCCTGACTTCCCAGTGAGAAATTAATATCTTCACCTATAAATTTTTGGCCATGTCATCTCTCAAAAGTCAAGAAATTACATAATTCTTACAGCAATAAAATCAGAGAAAAAACTCAGCAACTTGGATATTATCCAAATTCATTTTGGGGTCTTTTACCCTCTTGACTGGTAGCATGGGAGGATTCTTCTAACAAAGGCCAAAAGTAAAACTTCCTTGAAATATATTTGAGCTTGGTTCAATATATTAATTGCGTTTTGAAATAATATTAACCATTAGTGATATTTACCAATGTCATTAGAACTTTACATTATTTGGAGCACAGTGAAAGCTGGTGCTAGAAAGAGGACATAGACCATGTTATCTATAAGGTTAAAGAAAGGACTTAACTCATTATCTAGAATTTTTACAGTTGTTAATAACATTTTCCTTTTGTGAAGAACACTATTTATTGGGAGAATCTCTGAATACTAAATTTTCAAGAACGCTACTAGAATTCAATCATCTCTACTAGAAAGTCACAAATGTTTAACAGCAGAGGGCAATCTTCTCTAGCAGTAGTATGTATGGGCAAAAACACTGGCTATAGTTGCTTCTCTGATTTTTTTGTTTGTTTCTTCGCTCTCTGAAATATATATACATATAAATATGTATTATTTTGAGCATATAGATTACCTTCTCCACTAATCTTTAATGTTTGAATTATTATTATTATCTTAAATAAGCTGTTCCACAGGGGCACCTAGGTGGCTCCGTTGGTTAAGCGACTGACTGTTCATTTCGGCTCAGGTCATGATCTCATGGTTCCTGAGTTCAAGACCTGCATTGGGCTCTGTGCTGACAGTGTGGAACTTGCTTGGAATTCTTCTCTCTTTCCCTCTCTCTCTGCTCCTTCTCCACTTGTGCACCCACACACTCTCTCTCTCTTTCAAAACAAATGAATCAATTTTAAAAATTAAAAAAATAATAAACTGTTCCACTGTAAACCATACAGGGCAGAATGAAGAGATCTGTTATGAAGTCATCCTGGGGTAGTACACCATATTATGAAGATTCAGCAGCTGAGAGACAGAATATGCATCAACTAGAAGAGAAACACCAATAAGGATATGGTAATTCCAGTACATGCCTACTGAAACTAGAATGAAAGCTGATCCAGTTGTAGTCAGAAGACAACCGACAATCTGATAAACTGAAAACAATCCACTAAGTAATTGCCTGCTACTACTTACTAATAGCAAGCATCTGTCTTTAGCACAACTTGAGTCTACATTTTAAAAGTCAACATTATAGATGAGTCTGAAGGAAAAGTAATACAGCCAGGAGAATGCTTGGAACTCAGGTTGAACCTTTTGATCCATAGGAGGAAGATTTCAGCATGTAACCTGAACTGAACCCAAGTTCTTTTTGGCAGTTTTCAGCAAACAAGAGCGAATTTGCTGCGGTACAGCTCCATTTTACGAAGATGTGTGGAAGCGACTACTTTTATTACCTTTATGAGAATTTTATATAATGTCCTAAAAATGTAAGAACACTCTCTTCCTGCCCATTAATGGGCTAATAGCTTAGACAGAATTTTTTATGCCGAGTATCAAAATAATTTAATTTTTATTTATTCATATTGCTCTCCCATGTTAAAATTTCATATTTGGAACCTAAAAAATTGAGTTTTCATTTGTAACTAATGAGGCGATAAAACTCAACAGGGAGAGGAGCCTAATTTGAAAGGAGGCAGGAGAGGACTCCACAGCACACGGCTTCTTAAAGCTGCAGGAAGATATCAGGATTAAGAGTCAGTCATATTTCTGCCAGACACATGCACGCATTGCCTTTTGGTATTTCTCAGAGTAGCTCAGCCCAGCCTTGAAAGTAGTAGAAACCTGTGGCAAATAGTTACAGCGATTTCTAGGCCTCCCGTTGCAGAAAAAGGAATTTTCTCAGATGCTCTGTAGAGGTCGGTTAATGGAGTCTGAGAATAAAGGCAGAGACCTCTCAACATTAGAAGAAAAACCTCAGATTCTGCAAGTCCCTAGAGGGAGCACTTCGAACCCCTCTCAAACCAAAAGGTGAACTAGACTCCCTGTGCAGGAGTAACTCTAATAGTGACAGGCATTTTTGTGAAATAAGGAAGTTCAGAATTAGAGGAAGGGGCACCTGGGTGCCTCAGTCAGTTTAGCGCCCAACTCTGGATTTCAGCTCAGATCACGAGTTCGAGCCCTGCATTGGGCTCTGTGTTGACAGCTTGGAGCCTCCTTAGGATTCTCTCTCTCTCTCTCTCTCTCTCTCTCTCTCTCTCTCTCTCTCCCTTTCTCTCTCTGCCCCTCCCCTGCACTCTCTCTCACCCTCTCTTGCTCTCTCAAAAATAAATGAATAAACTTACAAAAAAAAAAAAAGAATTAGAGGAAGAAGCCAAACTATGTTCTTTTTATTTATTACATTTTATAGAGGCAGGATTTATTTTAGTTATAAACTAATTCTGTATAAATATAGTTGCATACTCTGTAATGCAGTAGATATATGGAAGAAATTAGAATGTTCCCTATACTATTATTATATCATATATAAATGCATAAAATACAATATTATTCTCTAACATATGATTTATTAGTACATGAAGTACTCTTGCAGGACTTCGGCATTCTGTGGTAACAAAGAAGAAAAAGCCTGCTCTGGCCCACTGCATCTTAGAAAGTTGTATTGATATTTTATTGCTACAACTATTATGGGAGCAGAGGCAGCAATTTCTCAATCCTCGTTACAAAAGGATTAAATATGACCAAGATTTATGTAAGTCAAAATCTCCACATTCTGTTGCAACCACAGAAGCTTTTTTTCCAGCTTCACCTTGCCTCTCGCTACCCAATCAGGCACTAATGGAGCTATTTCTATGTAAGATAAATATATGAATAAAAGGAGCCACACTTGCCATCTTTTCTTAACGCTAAAACTGGAAAACTATTTTCTTGGTTAAGGCCTCACGTAGCAATTGATTGTTTTCATTGGCTTGTGGCAGACTCCATACACAAAATCACCAGAAAGGTTCCTGATATATCCAGTTATCCTTACTTTTCAGCTGCAAGGGTGACATTTGAGGGTTTTTTTTTATTCTGTCCCATTATCAGAGGAGCGGGTGCATATCAATATTAAAATGTGGAAAAAGGTTGAGGGAAATTTTTTAAGAAAGGACTAATTTCTCTGACTCGGAAAAATCTATCATTGTTATCCTATGCGTGTCCCACCGTGGTACTTTATGAACATATAACTTGTTTCCTGAGCTTCACAGGTTCACAAACTGTCCTCCAGGATGGATCAGACCCAAAGTTTCCTCATACCTAACATAATATAGATGATTGTGACGATAAAACGCAGTGCTGGTGAAATTTAGATGAACGTGTGGACTTAGATGCTATAATGGATTAAGTCTTTGGAGACCTTGGAATAAGATGAATGTATTTTCCATGTTGGATGACACAAATCTTTGGGATCCAGGGGCAGATTGTGGTAAGCAGATTAACAGCTCCAAATAATGTCCATGACCTGATTCTCAGATCTTAAAAATATGTTGCTTACTTGGCAAAAGAGACTTTGCAGAGGCGATTAAATGAAGGACTCTGAGTTGGGAAGATTTTCCTGGATTATCTGGGTGGGCTCAAGGCATTCTTAAATTAAAAACAAAACAAAACAAAACAAAACAAAACAAAAACCTTTTCTTGGCTGGTGAATATGGAAGGAGAAGGCCATGAGCCAAGGAAAGTGGAAGGTCTCTAGAAGCTGGAAAAGACAGTGAAATGGATTCTCCCCGAGATCCTGTCCTGCTGACACCTTGGTTGTAACTCAATGAGACCCTGTTGGATTTCTAACCTACTGAACTTTCAGTGGCTATATTACAGTTGTTTTAAGCCACCAAATTTGTGGTTATTTATTACAGCGCTAGTTGAAAACTATGACAAATAATACTATGAACTAGTTATAGAGGTTACATGTATAATATATGCAGAGATTTTCCACTTAAAATTATTTTTTTAGTTATTGACATTCCCTGATTCACCCCAGTATAACTTTATCCTATTTTTCCCAAATCCTTCGGCAACATATGATTTTACCCTTCTCTGTACTACATCTACTTTATTTATAATAAATTTTGAACAGGCCTTAATTTTCCCATTGAATTTTGTATTCGTTAATGGCAGAGGTGAGATTTATTCATTTTTGTGTTTCCTTTAGCTTCTGGTACTTTATTGTTCACTCGATAAATATTTGGCAGAAATATATATTAGCTTCTCTATAATCTATAGAGTCTATTTATTAAACTACTAAATTAATCAATAAATTAGACACTCTGTCACTCTGCACTCTGCATTCATTCTTCATGGTAGTACTCCAGTTTGCTATTGTACAAGTGTTCTCAGAGGAAAAACTGCTTAAAATTTCACTCCCATGCAATATTACTGTCATTGTTGGTTACTGTCATTATTGGTGCTGCTTTGTTTTAGAATCAGAAAATATGATTGGTTCTAAGCTTACTCACTTTAATTCTATATGATTGCTTTTAAGAATAACATCATTATATATACTGGAATAATGTACTTGACCATTGTAAAACATTTAACAAATTAAAAACATAAATAACACAATTAAAAATCATTTCTGTAACCATAATGAAGAAACATCCATTACAACCATTCGGTGAACATCATTTAAGATATCCTAAAGCAAAGAGAAATCAACAAAAAAAAGATAAGATGATTTTATGATGAGACCACATTGTGCATTTCATTTATAAAAATGCCAGCATTATAAATATTATTTTATATCACATATTTATATAATCGAATTATAAGTATTTACCAAACATAGAAAAACTGGAGTACAATTAAGATGAATATTCAATTTGTCATGTTTACTTTTGACTCTGTAATCATTTACCATCTCTGAATCTACGTGAATTTAACGTATCCCAAGGATGCCTCTCTCAGAGCTTTCCAGACCTCTTTGCTTATCTGGCTCCATTCATTCACTCTCAAGGAAAGTGTGTAAAACAACTCTTTAGGTATAAGCTATTCTTTCTCTCCTCTCACTGTAGTTGGTTATCAGAAACTTTATTTATGTAGGTAGAAAAAGTCAACAATTCTGGAGTGAGTACACTTGAGTGCTTTGCTGTGCAGCCACTCTTCAGTGGCTCTGGTTAACTCAAAGAGTGAAACGTTGAGAGAGGATAAATGACCTCCCTTTAACACTAAGGTCACTAGACGGTAAGAATCACTGTGACTCAGAATACTCTCGGATGCTGTTAGCTTCCAGAAATTAAATCTCTCTTGCTCCATCTGCATCAGCCAGCAAGTCTGAAGAATAGGTCCATCCTTCTTCTTAGTTCCACGCTTGAGAGAAAAATATCCCTTAAAGTTTCGTGCAATTAGACTTCCTTCCCAAAAGGAATGTAATCCCATATCCATCTGTTTACCCACTTAGTCATATACACAAATACAGAGAAAGATAGAGACGGAGACAAAGAGAGACAGTTTGAGAATTATATATATATATATATATATATATATAAAATACATAATATATATACATACATATATATATACATAAATAATATACATACATACATACATATATATACATACATAATATATATACATACATAATACATACATATATATGCATACATACATATATATACATACATACATATATATACATAATACGTACATATATATACATACATACATAATACATACATATATATACATACATAATATATATACATACATATATATACATACATTATATATATACATACATACATAATACATATATATACATACATAATATATATGTATACATACATATATACATACATAATATATATATACATACATATATATATACATACATATATATACATACATAATTATATGTATATATATAATACATAATATATATATATATACACACACACACACATATACACATATACATATACACACACACACAGATCTATATCATCTATATCTGTATCTGCATCTATATCTATAGAAAGAGTGAGCATAAAATATGTCTTGAACTATTGTAGATTCTTGTTATATAGAATAAAAACAATACACAAAAGCACTTGCCATCATGGAGCTTATCTAATGAATAAGCAAGATAAATAAGTTATTGTTTGTATAAGATAGAAATAATAAAAGATCGATGAAACAAGAAATTAAAATAAAACAAGAAGAAGACATAAGTAGCTTAAAAGAGGTTGTATCATTTTTTAATGAGGTGGCTAAAGGGGCGCCTGGGTGGCTCAGTTGGTTGAGCAACTGGGGTCATGATCCCAGGGTGGTGAGATCAAGTCCTCTGTCAGGCTCCATGTGAGTATGGAGCCTGCTTGTGATTCTCCTTCTACCCCTCTCCCCTGCATGTGTTCTCTCTCTCTCTCTAAAATAAAATTTATTAAAAAAATTAAATAAAGTGGCTAAGGATTAAACTATTTAGGAGACCCTATAAATATGGTTTATGTAATCTAATCAATTAATCCTCACAATAGCTTAACTGTTAAATGGTTTGTTTCTAGAGAAAAATTTCCATTATCTTCTTAGGATTTTAAGTAAATTTAATACCAGAACATATTTATTTATTTCCTAGGATAAAATTTCCCAGAAAAACCTTAAGTTTTTCCCTTTACTTAACCTGAATATATACATATAGTATATATACATATGTGTATGTATATATATTCTATATATATATATATATACACTACTTATAGAACATATATAGTATATAGTGTATATACTATACATATAATGTGTGTGTGTGTAGAGAGAGAATATATTTAATATTTATATAGTTGTGTATATATATATTTAGTATATGCATATACTATATGTACATAGAGAGAGAAAGAGCAAATGCCTACAAATTATTTTCTGCTTTGATCTTCTTGCCTTTCAATCAGTTCAGCCCATCTGACCACAGAATGTTATTGAGTAGCAAGTCAGAGAGCCTAAGTTTGGAGGTCTTTTCTGTGCCAGTTGTAATAAATTGAGTGAATTATTTAACCTCACTGGGTTTCAAATTCTTCATCTTTAAAATGGGTGATGTTTTCATCACTTACTTCACACAGTTGTGATGGGATTAAACAAAATATCATCTAAAAAGCATCAGGCTTAAAGGAGGCAGATTGTAATGTTTGTTGAATCTGAAACGAAAGTTAACAAAGATTTAGATTGCCGGGTATGAATAGGAGCATTATTAGACAATATTTTCAGATATTCTGGAGTATGATATGACTAGAATTTGAGATGTATTTATAAGAAGTTTTTAAGAGTATAATTCATTACGCCATCTTAGTTGGTGAATTCCTTCATTTTTCAAAACAAATTCGAAAAGACTGTTTAAAAAGGTAGTCTGGCAGCTGATCTCTGATCAATTTTCTTTTATAATAACTCATTGTCAACATTTACTGAACACCTACTGCTAGAGGAAATATGAAGGCAAAAGTAGACTTATCCATTACACTTGAGAAACTTATAACTGATTTTGGGAGAAAAATCAACATAAGAAAAAGATTTTAAATACCAATAGAAGGCAAATAAAATAAAGCCAACTAAGATATACTGGGCTTCACAGACAAATCTAAATCCTATTAAGCATCTTGTTAAAACAAATCATGTGTATGAAATATCTTTTTATTCAAAATATGTACCAATCATAACTTTATGGCAGTTAAAATCTCCAGATCTCTGTTTTCATGTAGTGAGTGATACACTTTAAGAATTGGCAGGACTTTCTTTATGTTTAGTCTAGACTGTGATTTTGCTTGGTTAATCTGTTTTGCTAAGTGCATTTCATAATGCTTATTGGTCAGGAGTTGAAATTTCAATTTTCTGTGTACTTTGTTGCAATACTATAATTTCTGCCTGCATTGAGGAATAAAAACAGGGTCATGCTGGTGATACCTTATGATGGGCTGAGGAATTTCCAAAAATGCCAAACCAAGGAGTTGGATGTCGGGGCAAGTATATGGGGAGTAATCTAGAAAACCCTATAAAAAATAAGTACATTCTGAAGTAGAAATAAAGAAATATTGTCCCACTGTAGACCTATAACCCTCATGGAGTTTAATGTACTTTGAAGACACTAGCTCTCATGAAGCCTAAAGCACATTTTATTGGAAATAGAAAACCCAAGTGTTAAACAGAATTTGAAGAAATAGCACATTATTCAGTTTGGGTAAACATGAAGCTTATATTTTATTACTTTAGTTAATATAGTAAATGATATATATGTTTAATTTCATTTTCCAAAAATGTTCATTGCTATCACAAAGAAATGCAATTATTTTTTTTTTGTATTGACTTTGGATCCTGCAAAATTGTTAAATTCACTTATTTTAATGAGTTAAAAAAAAACCACTTCTTAGAACTTCCTACATATACAAGCATGTTCCAAGTAAAACAGTTGTATTCCTTTCAATGTGTATGCATTTTATTTTCTTTTTCTTGCCTATTGCACTGATAGAACCACAAGTATTGAAGTGATATGAGTAAATGCTGTTGCCTTTTTTTTAAAACTTTATGAACAAAGCCTTCGCTATCTCACCATTGAGTAGTATGTGAGCTGTAGATACTAATAAATTCCCCTTATGAAGGTGAGTAGGTTTTCTTTTACTCTAGGTTGCTAAGAAATGTCATCATTAATGGTGGTTGAAATTTACTGAATGGCTGTTTTGCATTTTTTGACATAGAGATATGGTCATAATTTTCATTTCCCTGATGAATAATGATGTTGAGTAATTTTTCATGTGCTTATTGGTTATTTGTATAACTTCTTTTTGAAATGCCTGTTCAAGTTGTTTGCCTGCTTTTTTTTTTGGAGTTGTTTAGTTATATTATTGTAAATATTTTTTATATGTTCTAGATTTGAGCCTTTTGCAAGAGGCATTTTTTAAAATAGTTTCTCCCAATGTGGCTTTTCATTTTATTAATTGTATGCTTTGAAAAGAATGTGTTTTTAATTTTGGTGAAATTTAGTTACGTTTTTATTTTTTAAGTCTATTTATTTATTTTGAAAGAGAAAGAGAGGGAGAGAGGGGCAGAAAGGGAGGGAAAGAGAGAATCCCAAGCGGAATCCATGTCAGCACACAGTCCAAAGCGGGGCTCAATCTCACAAACTGTGATATCACGACCTGAGCAGAAATCAAGAGTTGGGCGCTTAACTGATTGAGCCATCCAGGCGCCCCTACTTATGTTTTTATAGTTGGTGCTTTTTGTGCCCTCTTTTTTAAAAAAAAATTAATGTTTTATTCATTTTCTGAGAGAGAGAGAGACAGAGAGAGAGAGAGAGAGAGAGAGAGCAGGGGAGGGGCAGAGAGAGACAGGGAGACACAGAATCCAAAGCAGGCTCCACAGCCCAGAGCCTGATGTGGGGCTCCAACTCACAAACGATGGGATCATGACCTGAGCCATAGTTAGACACCCAACCGACTGATCCACCCAGGTGCCCCTTTTTGTGCCCTCTTTAAGAAACCTCTGCTTATCCCAATTACAGCAATATTTCTCTTGTATTTTCACATAAAATGTAATAGCTTTAGAAATCAAAACAGGATGGTATTAGCCCCCCAAAATAAAAAGACACATAGTTCAATGGAACAGAATAGGGAATAGAGAGCCCAGAAATAAGCCCATGATTATATGGTCAATTAATCTTCAGTAAAGGAGGCAAAAATATCCAATGGGGAAAAGACAATCCCTCTAACAAATGGTGTTGGGAAAACTGGATAGCTACATGCAAAAGAATAGAGGGGATCACTTTCTTACACCATACACAAAAATAAGTTCAAAAGACCTACATATGAGATAGGAAATTATCAAAATCCTGGAAGAAAGCACAGGCATCAGCCATAGGAACTTTTTTTCTAGATAGGCCCCCTGGGCAAGAGAAACAAAAGCAAAAATAAACTCTTGGGACAATATCAAAACAGAAAGCTTCTCCCCAGTGAAGGAAATAATCAACAAAACTAAAAGGCAATCTACTGAATGGGAGAAGATACTTGCAAATGTCCTATCTGATAAAGGTTTAGTATCCAAAATATATAAAGAACTTATACAACTCAACACCAGAAAAACAAATAATCCAATTAAAAAATGGGCAGAAGACATGAACAGACATTTCTCCAAAGAAGACGTTCAGATGGCCAACAGACTCATGAGAAGACACTCAGCATCACTCTTCATCCGGGAAATGCAAATCAAAACCATAATGAGATATCACCTCATACCTGTCAGAATGGTCAAAATCAAAAACACAAGAAATAAGTGTTGACAAGAATGTGGAGAAAAAGGAACACTGGTTTACTCTTGGTGGGAATGCAAACTGGTGCAGTCACTGTAGAAAAGAGTATAGAGGTTTCTCAAAAAAATTAAAAATAAAACTACTCCATTATCCAGTAATTACACTACTGGGTATTCACCCAAAGAATGCAAAAACACTAATTCAGAAGGATACATGCACCCTTATGTTTACTATAACATTATTTACAATAGACAAATTATGGAAGCAGCCCATGTCCATCGATAGATGAATGGATAAAAAAGAGGTGATGTATAGAGAAAGGATGGAGTATATATTATTTAGCCATAAAAAAGAATGAAATCCCCCCATGTGCAACAACACAGATGGATCTAGAGTGCATAATGCTAAGCAAAACAAGTCAGTCAGAGGAAGAAAAATACCATATTTCACTCATATGCAGAACTTAGGAAACAAAATAAACAAACAACAACAAAAAGAGAAAAACCACACACAGACTCTTAACTATAGAGAACTAGAGAACAAATGCACGGTTACCAGGGAGGAGGTGGGTTGGGTGATGGGTGAAATAGATGAAGGGGATTAAGAGTACATTTATGTTGATGAGCACTGAGTAATGTATAGAAATGTTGAATCAGTATATTGTACACCTGAAAGTAACATATAACAATGTATGTTAATTACACTGGAAATAAAACTAAAAAATATAATAGTTTTAATTATGGGTAGATCTATGCTTTGAGTTTTTCCTTATGGATGGTTTAAGGTAAGAGCTGAGGCTCATCCCTTCCCTCACCCCCCATAGGATATTCAGTTATCCTACTATCATTTGTTCACAAGATTTCTTTCCTCTATTGAATTATGTTGGCAATTTTGTGAAAACTCAATTGACCATGTAAGTATAGGTCTATTTCCGGGCTCTATTTTCTTCCATTGCCCTATGGCACCAATGCTTCATCTTGATTACATTGTCTTGATTACTGCACTTTGAAATGTCTTCTAAATTGTTCTGCTTTTAGAAAATTGTTTTGATTTTTCTAGATCATTTGCCTACATAAACATTTTAAAATCAGCTTGCTAATTTCTTCCAAAAAGCCTTCTAGAATTTTGAATTGGATTGAATTTAATCTACAGATAAATGTGGAAAAAATTGTCCATTTTTAACAATATCGAATCTTTCAGTTCCCCAATGTAACGTATCCCTCCATTTACTTTTGTCCCTGTAAATTTCTTTTACAATGTTTTTACAATGTTTTGTAGTATTCTTTGAATGAATCTTATATACTTTTAGTTTAATTTATTTCTAAATATGTTACTTTGGTGCTAGTAGTAATTAAGCTTTAATTTATTTTCTATTTTTTTAGCATGAGATATTTATTTTATTTTTCATTAAAATTTTTTTAATGTTTATTTATTTTTAAGAGAGAGACAGAGCTCAAGCTGGGAAGGGGCAGAGAGATAAGGAGACACAGAATCAAAGCAGGCTCCAGGCTCCAAGCTGTGATCCCAGAGCCTGATTCAGGGCTCCAACTCAGGAACCATGAGATCATGATCTGAGCCCAAGTTGGATGCTCAACCAACTGAGCCACCCAGGTGATCCATCATGAGATATAATTTTAAAATTGTGTTTTGAATGCTTATCTTGTATTCTGAAACCTTCCTACATTCATACATTTGATTTGGTAGCTTTTTTGGTAGATTCTGTAGTGTTTTCTACATAAACAGTTGTGTCATTAGCAAATAAAAGTTTTACTTTTGTTTCAATTGTATGACTTTCCTTTTTTTTACCTTATCTTATTGCCTTGGCCTAGAACTATAGTTAAATGGTGAATAAAAGTAGAGAGAGAAAATATCCATATTTTGTTTTCCCCTGACTTTTGGTGTGCAGATTTTATACATCAAGAACGATTATATACTTTGTTCTTTTATTTTTGTAGATTATAGGTATCTGTTGATTAAGTTCTCTTTAATTCCTAGTTTGCTGAGAGATTTTTTTTCATGAATGGACTTTGAATTCAGTCAAATTTTTTTTTAGCATCTATTCCGATGATCACTTTGTTAATATGGCTAAATACAGTGATTAACTTCCTAATGTTAATAAACTGTTTTTGAATGTTTGAGATGAACCACACTTGATCATGGTGCATCATTTTTATTTTCTAACTATAGAAATTGATTTGTTAACATGTATTATTTTAAAATCTATTTCTCAGGTCTTTATTTTTCTTTTCTTCCAATGTCATTGTCTGGTTTTGGCATCAGTATAATGGTAGGCTAACAAGATGAAAAATGTTCCCTTCCAGTCTATTCTCTGAAGAGTTTTTGAGATTGGTATTATTTAAACTTTAAAAGTTTGATAAAATTCACCAGTGAAATAATTTTGTGTCTTGAGTTTTGTTTTTTCACTTTGTTTTAACAGAAGGCTTTTAATTATATTTTCAATTTATTTAATTGGTATAGACTTATTTGGATTTCTATTTTAAATCTCTTCTTGGATCAGTTTTGGTAATGTGTGTCTTTCAATAATTTTTATTTTTTGTCTAAACCATTAAATTTGTGTGCAAATTATGCATAATATTCCCATATTAGTCTCTAGTATTTGTCATGATACTGTAATTCAAGATCTAACGTATAGGATCTGTTATTATATTCTCTCCCATTGCAGATATTGGTAACTTTTTTCTTAGGTATTATTTTTATATTAAACCAGTTAGATGCTAATTAACTTTATTGACCTTTAAAAGAATCTTCTGATTTCCTCTATTTACTAAGTTTTATTACTGTTCCTTACTATTTCCTTTCTTCTAGTTACTATGTGTTTACTTTTTCTCTTATTTCTTGAGGTATGAACTTGTATCATAAGGTCATTGATTTTTAGATCTTTCTTCTTTTCGAGTATACACATTTAGCACTATAAGTTTCCCTTTATGCATAGATTATTTTGTATTTTTGTTATTATAAAAATATTTCTTTTTTTTTTAATTTTTTTTTCAATGTCTATTTATTTTTGGGACAGAGAGAGACAGAGCATGAATGGGGGAGGGGGCAGAGAGAGAGGGAGACACAGAATCGGAAACAGGCTCCAGGCTCTGAGCCATCAGCCCAGAGCCTGACGCGGGGCTCGAACTCACGGACCGCGAGATCGTGACCTGGCTGAAGTCGGACGCTTAACCGACTGCGCCACCCAGGCGCCCCTATTATAAAAATATTTCTAATGTTCTTGTAATTTCCTCTTTGACCCATGGATTATGTAGAGGTCTGTATTTAATTTTCGGGTAATTAGGTTTTCTAATTATCTTATTGCTAGTGACTTCTAATTTAATTCTATTATGTTCAGAGAGCACACTGTATATGATTTTATCTTTCAAGTTTATTATTTTTTATAGGCCATATACGATCTATGCTGGTAAACATCCCTTGTATATCCAAAAAGAATGTGTATGGCGTAGGTTTTTTGATATACTATTGATAAATATCAGTTAGGTCAAGGTGGTGGTTTGTATCTTTCAGACCTTTTATGCCTTTTATGCTTTTGCTGATTCTTTTCTCTAGTTGCTCTATCATTTGCTTAGAAAGGATGTTGAATTCATTTTCTATTGCTGCTGTAAAAATTATCACAAATTTAGTGGCTTAAAACAACATCCGTTTATTATCTCACAGTCCTGTAGGTCATAAATCCAGGCACAGCACAGCTCTGCTATTTTTCTATGATGGGTTTCACAAGGCCAAAGTGTCCCAGGGTTGTGCTTCTTTCTGGATGCTCTGGGGATGAATCCACTACCAAGCTCATTTAGGTTGTTGGAAAAATTCATTTTTATGCAGTTGTAGGACAGAGATCCCCCATTTCCTTGCTGGCTGTCATTCAGAGGCTGTTTTCAGGCATTCCTTGATTCATCTCTCTCTTCCTCCGTGTTGAAAGCCAGCAATGACATTTAGAGCTCATCTCACACTTCAGATCTCTTTAACCTCTTTTTCTGCTTCATTTCTATTCTGTCTTCTTTTTCTGACATAGGTCTCTGACTTTTCTGCCTTCCTCTTGTGCTTCTAAGGTCTCATGTGATTGCAGCGGGCTCACCTGGATAAACTAAGCTAGCTCCCTATTTTAAAGTTAGCTGATTAGTAACCTTCATTAGATTTGCAAAGTTTCTTCATAGCAGCACCTAGATTAGTGTTTGATTGGTTAACCAGGGGATGATAATCTTGGGGATTTCTAGAATTCTATCTATCATTGTTGTTAACATCTTGACTCATTATGTAGGTTTTGCTATTTCTTCCCTTAATTCTGACATTTTTGCTCCATGTAACTTCAACCATATTTATTAGACCGCACACATTTATTTCCTCCTTAAGAATGAACACTTTTAGGGGCGCCTGGGTGGCTCAGTCGGTTAAGCGTCTGACTTTGGCTCAAGTCATGATCTCATGGTCCGTGAGTTTGAGCCCCGCGTCGGGCTCTGTGCTGACAGCTCAGAATCTGGAGCCCGTTTCAGATTCTGTGTCTCCCTCTCTCTCTGCCCCTCCCCTGTTCATGCTCTGTCTTTCTCTGTCTCAAAAATAAATAAATGTTAAAAAAAAAAAAAGAATGAACACTTATCCATGAGAAATGCTGGCTTTGTCTCTAGTAATACCTTTTGTCTTGTAATGTATTTTGTGTGGCAAATATCCCTTCTTGCCTTTTTATCTCTTATTTTTCCTGTTTGCATAGCCTCTTTCTTCCATCCATTGACTTTTAGCATCACTGTGCCTTGTATGTAAAATGTGTCTCATGTAGAGAGTATATAGTTGGATTGTATCTAATCTCACAAGACAGGTTTCTTATAGAAAAGTTGCTAAGTGCACTTGGCCCTTAAACCTTTGTTAAAAATCCAGTTTTTTGTTGTTTTTTTTTAATCCTCGTCAATAGCAGTTCCTATTTTCACTCACTGCTCATCTAAGGATAAAAGTCAAGGTGGGTCTCTTCTCCAATAGGAGAGGCTGATGCTTTCTTATTTGGATTTCTTTAGTTTTCTATGCATTCTTGGATTTCAGATGGGTTTAATTTTTTTTAAATCTTTCAAAATTTTTATTTATTAATTTTTACTTTTTTTCTTTTTTTTACCTATTTTGAGAGAGAGACAGAGAATGAGAGAGCAGGAGAGGGGCAAAGAAAGGGAGAGACAGATCCCTAAGCAGGCTCCATGCAGCCAGTGCAGAGCCGAACGTGGGCTCAAAATCACAAACCATGAGATCACGATCTGAGTCAAGATCAAGTCAGATGCTTAACCGTCTGAGCACGCAGGTGCCACTTTTTTTTTTTTTTTTGAGTTATGATGTGATTTGTGTTTCTCAAAGACAGAGTAAAAGGCATAAGGTTTACCCCCTTATCTCAAACAATAGTTTTGACACATGGCAATGGAAGACAATAATCTTAGAGACAGGAAACAGATGAGTCCTACAGTTTCACAAGCAAGAAACCTCAAAGTGTCCAAACAGCAGTTTGGGTAAGAAGAATCCAGGTGAAGACGTGTGGTAGACATTAGTAGAAGACTAAACCATGGTAAAAATTACAATCTGACAAAAGAATAATAAAAATGCCACAGATCAAAACTGTGGAACACAATGTAATATTTTGGTAAATGTGTATAGTCTTATATACTTAAATAATATATAGGATGATAATAATAAAGTATACTTCCAACTGTGTAACTTAGAAAACTAAAAACAGAATAAATCTAAAGAGGGGAGGAAGGAGACGTTTGAAAGGATAATAATAAAAATTAATAAATAGAACACTCTGGCACAACAGAAAGTTTTAATAAAGACAGAATTAAGTATCTGTAAGGGACTAATATATGAATCAATATCTAGAAAATCTGTTCATACAATAGAGAGAAGACTTCAAATAAGCAGTATTAATTTCCAAATGCAAACAATAACAAATATATGAAGAGACTTACCACTGTAGATAGTTTTTGTAATAATTGTAATAATAGAGGGTAACCTTGCCTGGGGGTTCACGGGTGAAGAAAAAAAATGGCTTCATTAATGACTCCAGACACCATTCCAAAGTATTTTGGGAAGAAAGAGAAGATCCTTTCTATGGCATGCATCTTATAAAAGTGATCATGTACATGGGTATCTGTGTTAGGAAGAGTTACTAAAAGAGAAGATATTCAAATGTCCCTCTAGGGTCATTTCCACACTTACCATAACTTGATGGTCTTTTGTGTGGATGTAGTGTAGTATGGAATTATTTGAATCCTCAAATGTTAGGATCCCTTTGGAGGAATCCAGAAGAGTTTTGATTCATAATTAACCCTCCCCTATAGTGAGTAGGATTGAAGGAGCATCCCATAATCATTTCCCTGTGGGTTTAACCTTCTTCTTCATGAAGCTCTTATCCCGACAATCTTTGTCCATTTTTTACCACTTGAAAACCAATTAAAGATTGTTGCATATTTTCTCCTGCAAGTCATTTACAAATGACACTATCTGGGAGAGTATTTTACAAGGATTGGCAGTAGATTGTCTTTTATTAAGAAACATAAATTCTCTGAAAGATCCAATATACCCCTAGGAAAAAGCTGATGCTGAAACACTTTAAAAATCCCTGCAGTTGACTAGAAATGACATTTAAACTAAAGGCCCAGAGAGATTTGACAGCACTCTCTCGAAAGCATTATGACAGGAACTCCTTTAGTTCTATGAATTTTATATGAACAACATTTTTTTTTCCCTGAGACTGACAGTTGGAGATAGATTCTGTTATTACTGAAAAGTACAGACATGTCCTTTCAGTTCAAAATGAAAACAGCCATTAGTGATAGATAAATGTTTCTTTTCCCCTTTTCTTCATCTGTTTTAAGTTGCGAACCCTCAGGGTAAATATGCCTAGAATGTAAACACGTTTCTTTGTTTTTTTGTTTTTTTGTTTTCTATAGCAAGTGTTACAATGGGATGGTATGTCAAACCTTTACCTAATTCTTTGTCAGGTATTTATCCTATTTTGCAAATCAGTTATCACAGTGCTGCCCTAGCTTATAATGAAACAAAACTGGAACTGTCCTGAACTCATCATATTTTTACGCACTTCCCTTAATAACCTTCCATATGACTTGCAGTTCAAAAATATGTAACTGACTAAGCATGAAACAGAGAAAAGTTGACAGAGAAAACACATTATACTTAGAATATGCAAAATGGAGACCTAAATATCAAGAAAAAAATTTTTTTCAGTAATATGGATAATTTTTTCCATTCAAAATAACTGGAACAAATTTCTGTTCAATAATGATGGTAGACCAAATGGCATCCCTTTGAAATGGGCATGAATACATGCCATAGTTATTTTTTTTACCATACAAATAACTAGAGTAAAAATGAACACTCCAAATAATAAAACAATAGAAATTGCTCCTATTTTGAGATGGTCTGTGCAATGTTTTCATTCTTACCATTCTGGATTTAAATTTTTATAGTTTATATCAGCATCTTTTTTTTTTGCATTTGAGGAGGGATAAACTGATACCAATCAGATTGATAGCTACTATTTTTATAAATGGAAGCACTTGTTTCTTTTCATGCTTTGCATTTTATATTCTCTGAGCTGACTGGGCATTTTTTCTTATGAATTATATGAAACCTATTTTTCTTTCTTGCTTGTAAAACTATTGAGGCTGTGATGAATTTCAAGGTATGCATTATTGAATATCAATTCCAGATATTATCTTCAAGAGTATATGTGAATAGAGAAGTAGTTTGAAGAATTTCACTTTCAATAGATCTGAAACTTTACTTTAAAGGTTTCTAGTAAGGATAGAGTTATCCCATTTGTCAGGAATATTTGGAATGGCTTTTGGTGATTTTAAAATAGGTTTTACTAACAAATAATACACATAACGCAAATGTTGATAATAACTAACAAATGTTATGGTAGTTAAAATAGTGTATTCTTTAAAGCACGCAGGCATGTCCACTTGGTTGTCATTTAAAATAAGAGATGAGGGGCGCCTGGGTGGCGCAGTCGGTTAAGCGTCCGACTTCAGCCAGGTCACGATCTCGCGGTCAGGGAGTTTGAGCCCCGCGTCAGGCTCTGGGCTGATGGCTCGGAGTCTGGAGCCTGTTTCCGATTCTGTGTCTCCCTCTCTCTCTGCCCCTCCCCCGTTCATGCTCTGTCTCTCTCTGTCCCAAAAATAAATAAACGTTGAAAAAAAAAATTTTAAAAAATAAATAAATAAAATAAGAGATGAGGGGCGCCTGGGTGGCTCAGTTGGTTAAGAGTCCGATTTCAGCTCAGGTCACAATCTCGAGGTCCGTGTTCGAGCCCTGCGTCGGGCTCTGGGCTGATGGCTCAGAGCCTGGAGCCTGCTTCCGATTCTGTGTCTCCCTCTCTCTCTGCCCCTCCCCCGTTCATGGTCTGTCTCTCTCTGTCTCAACAATAAATAAACTTAAAAAAAAAAAAAAGCTGCTGAGGATTCAACTCAAAAAAAAAAAAAACAGATGAACCTAAAATTTTCTAAAATAGTCTATTTTCAATTGATATGGAACAAATGGGAATACCAGTGTAATGAATTTTGTGTATATATGTGTATATATATTTTTCAGAAATAAAATTAGAAATACACCAATGCAGGAGACTGAAAAATCCAACTTCAGGCTCCAGCCTGCTTGTTACACATGGTTGTGTTGATGGAGCTTTTGTAGAATGCAGCTAAAATAATATGTAAAATAATATCATTCAGTTGTTTAACAAATAGTGTATACTTACAAAGGGGAAATTTATGATTGAGAGCATTTTAACTCAATTTGGAAAGCAATAAAATCAAAAAAAGCCCAAGGCCATACTACGGTTAGTCATAGCACAATGTGCTTCACTGTTTTCTTTCATTCTTAGTATTTCTTTCTTATCATTAACTTTAAAAATACATTTATGATTTTTCCCCTTCATTAATTCCTCAAAAAGTAATCTTGGTCTTCTCATCATTTTGTGTGCCATAATTTGACCTGAGAAATAAATGAAGAAAAAAGAAAAAGAAAGTTTCCTCATTAAATAGAATTCAAATAAGGCATAGCCCAGGAATATCAGCTGTACCGCTTAATATGTACTGGAGAATATCGAACTTGACTACATCATTCTCAGCAAGCTGGGTAAAATCTATTTATATTTGTGAGTCTTTGGAGACTGAAATAAGTTAAAACTTCGGTGGGGTTGCAGTTTCTGAACTCCTGGATGCATATTTATCAATATTTCCCTCACAGTTAATTCTATTTGTGTTCTGCTTAAGAAATCTTCACATACCGCAAGGCCACGAAGATATATTCACCTAAGATATATATATTCTAAGAAATTCTAGAAATTTTATTATGTTACCTTTCATAAACAGCTTAAAATACAAATGTGAGTATGGATTGCAGTCAGAGAATATAAACCACTCTGTTAATTTTCTTTTTCCTTTCTGAAAAAGGTAGCAGAGAAATGAGAAAGTAACAGAAGAATTAGAGTATGTAAAGGGTTTATATTTGCTTACTGATTTGGTTGATTTGATTGATTGATTGACTGATTGGTTGATTGATTGATTGATATTCCAGACATCAAAGCTTGTTGTCAGCTTGTAGAAAAGATCCAAGAGGAAGGGAGAAATGAATGATATAGGCAGAAACAAAACATGTAAGGTTGAAGGCCTTGGGAATGTGAGGAATTAGTTGGGACCTATTACTTAAGTATGGGGATTTTCTACTGACAGGAACAGAGTGTTTTCTTGCCTTGTAGGAGAGCAATTAAGGACAATAGATTCATGGGCATAGTGCAAAGAGAACTCTGAGTACTTCGATTTTCTTAACAAAGTATGAAGCAGTGTCATTAGTGGAGATGGGTTCATAAGAGCAAGATCTCAATGGAGAAAAGATGTATAGGTATTTTAGGAAATGGGAATGTGAATTATTGTCCTTACCTACATTCATAACCGCCCATATTTTAAGCTTTCCTGTGTGTGTGTGTTGGAGGGGGGGGGGGGGTGTTTGAGGATGTGTGTGTCTGTGTGTGTGTGTGTGTGTGTGTGTGTAGACTAAACGAGATAAATGTAGAAGAATGTAGCTTTGTTTTGATAAATGACTTCTTATTTACTGTCTCTAACCTTATACATATTGGATAAACAGGATAAACAGCTCTTTCTATTCTCAAGAGAAGATTTATCAAAGTAAAAACAATGGGTCGGAGCACGAAGGAACTTGAAGTGAAGGATAATGGTACTTTTGACCAGAACCATGCTGGAGTTCAATGACGACTGATTATGAATTACCACTATGATGTAAGTCTTTAAGCCATGACCTGCTGGCCCACCGGGTGCTATCAAGTGAACTGTGGCAACAGGCTAATTTCCTACCCGTATGTAAGTCCTGTATTAAAAGGTCCTGGGCATCTCTGTACAACTGTACTATAGCAACTTGAAAGTTCTGTAGCAGATGGGAACCGTTAAGAAACATAAAAAGTTTCTTGAAAAGAGAATCTCACAAGGAAATCTTACACATAAAAATTGTAAATCGCAACTCAAATGTCTTCAGAGTTTTTATATTTTACTTATTCTTGGGATATGCTATAGCACGTTGCTTCAGAATTTATTGCAATTTGCTTTTCTTCTTTAGTGTTGCTAAACACCAGACTTATAAAATTATCCTAAAATCACACAATAGAAAACAGTTTTAAAAGCCTAGTAAACTTTATACAAGGGAAGGCAGGAAAGAGATTTCTCTTCAGTTTGATATGAAACTGAGCCTAGAAACTATTTTCTTTTTTTTCTTCATTTTATTTGCTTTGCTGGAAGTTTGCTTGATTTCTCTCTCTTTCTCTCTCTCAATTCCTTTTGGTCATTTCCTTCTGTCTTTTTTAATGGAATTCTTCCTGGATCCTTTAAGTATGAGCCATAGGTTAAGTTTTCAAATACACATTGAGCCTTGAGAATTGAAATATCAACTTTTTTATTCCCTTTTCTTCCTTTTGACTCTTTGTTTCCCTCTTTTATCTCCTTGATTCTTCATTTCAATAATTAGTTTGGACAAAATTAACCTTATAATTATTTCTCAGATCATTTAGTTAAAAAGTAAAAGTGACAGATGCATTACAATGAGTAGTTGGCATAACATACGGACATTTTACTAACTTTCAAACTCATTAATTTATTTGCTACGTAAAATGCTTGCTGCAGGGTTATGTACATGATAGAAACAATAATATGGTTCTCCCACGGCCAGAACTGATGATAAATCAGTGGTTTGAAACTCTGGGGGATAACCATGAGATCTTGAGCTAGATTGCCTGAGTTTGAATGTTGGACTTCACATTTATTATTTGGATAAGTGCACAAGTTACTGAGGCTCTCTGAGACTCACTTTCCTCATCTGCAAGTAAAGATAGCACGAGTGCTTTTTTCTGTAAAACTATTATTGTGATTTAATCAGATAATGCCTGAAAGGACTTTCACCAATGACTGATACGGAATAAAGGTTGAATAGCGTTACTTAATGTTATTATCAAATTCAAAGTACAATTAGCTACTTCTTTCTTAAATTTTCCCACAAATTAGTGGCATCATTTCCCCATCTTTTTTATTGGCGATATGGTAGGCAATCAGTCACAGCATTTCTACATGTATTATGTAATTTTATACATAAAATACATATATACATATATATATTTTTTGATCAATTATCTCTACATTTGTGTTGGTCTCCATAATGACCTTATACTTCAAAGTGTAAATAGTGATGGAATTTTACTCTCTTGAAAAACCACAAAATCATAAGAATTTGTAATATTACAAGGAATATTATGCTATAATGTGAATTAAAATGTAATATACAATCGTATTAGAGTACAATCTTATGTTTATAAAATATGGGGAAATACTGGAATAAAATATATTGATGTCTATACTGATCATCTCTGATTTGTAGAAATATAAAATTCTTGTTTCCTGTTTTTTCAATTTCATTGTTTTCATTGCTTTTAATATTTTATTTATTTATTTTTAAACATTTTTAAAAATACTTATTTATTTCTTGAGAGAGAGAGACAGAGCGTGAGTGGGATAGGGGCAGAGAGAGAGGGAGTCACAGATTCTCAAGCAGGCTTTGGGCTCAGAGCCTGATGTGGGGCTGGAACTCACAAACCACAAGATCATGACCTGAGCTGAAGTCAGATGCTTAACCGACTGAGCCACCCAGGCACCCCATGTTTTATTTATTTTTAAGAGAAAGAGAGAGACAAAATAAGAGCAGGGGAGGGGCAGAGAGAGAGGGAGGCACAGAATCCGAAGAAGGCTCCAGGATCTGAGTTGTCAGCATAGAGCCCGAAGCAGGGCTTGAACTCGTGAACCACAAGATCCTGACCTGAGCTGAAGTCAGATGCTTAAACGGCGGAGCCACCCAGGCACCCCAATAGATTTCAGTTTTTAGAGCAATTTTAGATTTACAGGAAAGTTTGTAGTAAGTACAGAGCTCCTATATCCTCTTACTCTCCCCATGTCTGCACAGTTTCTCCTATCATTAAAATTTTGCATTAGTGTCGTGAGTTTGTTACAATGATTCAACGTTAATAAATTATCATTAACCAAATTCTATTGTTTACATTACTTTTCCTGTTACATAGTTCTATAGATTTTGTCAAATACATGTTATGAATCAACCATTATAGTATCACACAGAATGGTTTCACTGCTCTAAAACCTCTCAGCTTCCATATACATTGGGAAATGAAATGATTCCCACAATCAAGTGAACACATCCATCACCTCACATCATTACTTTTTGGGGGAGGGGAAGGGTTAGCCCTCTTAAGATCTACTCTTTCAACAAATTCTGAGTACACAAAACAGTATTATTGACTACAGTCACCATGCTGTATGTTAGATCCTCAGAACTTATTCATCTTATGACTGAAAGTTGACCAACCTCTTCCCATATCTCCCACCCTTTCCACCCCCAGCCTCTGGCAATCACCATTCTACCCTTTCTGTGGTCCAACTATTTAAACGTTTTTTTTTTTTTTCAACTCTCCACATATAAGTGAAAGAATACAGTATTTGTCTTTTTCTGGTTTATTTCAATTAGCACAATGATCCAACATTAGATTCAATGTTCCAAATGGCATAATTTCCTTCTTTTTTATGGATGAATAATATTCCATCGTATATATTTACCACGTATTTTGATCCTTCCATCTGTAGACAGATACTTGGGTTGTTTCCGTATCTCGCTTACTGTGAATAATAGTCCCTGTTAAAAGGAACATGGGAGTACAGATAACTCTTGAAAATAATTATTTTGTTTCCCTTGGATACCCAGAGGTGGGATTGCTGGATCATATGGTAATTCTCTTCCTAATTTTTGAGAAATCTCCCTACTGTTTCTGTAATGGCTGCACTAATTTACATTCTCACCAATAGAGTAAAGGGTTTCCTTTTCTCCACATCCTTGCCAACATTTGTTATCTCTTGTTTTTCATAATAAAGATTCTTGTAAGAAGTGATATGACTTTGTGGTTTTTATTTGCATTTCCATGATGATTAGTAATTGTGACCATCTTTTAATATACCTATTGGCCATTTGTATATCTTCTTTGGAAAATGTTAATTCAGGTCCTTTGCCTATTTTTCAATTGGGTTATTGTTATTATTATTTTTTGCCACTGAGTTGTATGAGCTCCTTATATATTTTGAATATTAACTCCTCATTGGATATATGGTTATTTATTTTCTCCCATTCCATAAGTTGCCTTTAATTTTGTTGATTATATTTTTTGTTGTGCAGACACTTTTAAAGAGGCAGGAAGGCATACTTACAAATTAATTTTAGGAGGCCAGCATTGACCTGATACCAAAGCAAGCTAAGGATACTACAAGAAAATAAAATCACAGACCAATGTCCCTGATGAACAGAGATGCAAAAATCCTCAACAAAATATTAACAAACCAAATTCACTGGCATTTTAAAAGGATAATATATCGTGTTTAAGTGGGATTTGTCCCTGGGCTATAAGAATGTTTCAAAATACATAAATCAATTAATGTTACACACCATATTATCAGAATGAAGAATAAAAATCATATAACCTGTAAGATCTCAATAGATGGAAAATTTTAACAAAATTCAACATCCGTTCATATAAAAACTCTCAAAAATTGGGTATAGAGGGAACATACCTCAATAGAATAAGGATCAGATATAATAACAAGCTCATAGTTAACATTATACTCAACAGTAAAAATTATAAGCCTTTCCTCTAAGATCAGGGATAAGACAAGAGTGTCCAGTTTCACTGGTTCTTTCAACATAGCACTGGGAGTCATAGCCAAAGCAATTAGTCAAGAAAAAACTAAAGGTCATCCAAATCAGAAAGGAAGAAGTAGAATTGTCTCTGTTTGTAGAGAATGTGATCTTATACATAGAAAACCTTAAAGTCTCCACCAAAACAAAAACCTCTTAGAACAGATAAATGAATTCAGTAAAGCTGCAAAATACATAACCAGAATAGAAAAATTGGTTGCATTTCTATACACTAACAAGGAATTATCAGAAAAAGAAATTAAGAAAACCACTCAATTGACAATAGCATCAGAAGTAATAAAATACTCAGGAATAAGTTTAACTAAGGAAGTAAAAGACATGTACATGAAAAAGTCTAAAATATGATGAAATAAATTTAAAAAGACAAAAGTAAGAGGTAAGATATTCCATGTTCATGGATGAGAAGAATAAATATCATTAAAGTGTTCATGCTACTCAGAGAAATCTACAGAGTCAATGTAATTTAAATGTAGGACCTGAAACTAAATCTGCTGGAGAAACCATAGAGGGAAATCTCCTTGATCATGGTCTTGGAAATGATTTTTTGGCTTTGACACCAAAAGCACAAGAGACAAAAGCAAAAATAAACATATGGGACTTCATCCCTTTACTTTTGATCTATTTTTACAGTTAAAGCAGTTTTCTTATAGATAGCATAGAATTGTTTAGTTCCATTTTTATAATCTACTCTGTCAGTTTCTTTGAATTCATGTACCAAGAGCATTCAATTGTAAAGTGACCATTGATATAGTAGGATTGTTAATATCATATCTGTAACAGTTTCTATTTATTCCCTTATTTTTGCTTACTTTTTATCTTCCACAGAAGAACAGAAATCTTGTTCTGATTTCTCTACTTTTAACCAAACATTTTATATTATTTATTTTCTTTCTTCTCTTAGCATATGAATTATACTTTTGAAAATGTTTTTAGTGCTTACCATAGAGTATACAACTAATAATTGGTCGCTTTCAAATGTAACACTATATTACTTCATAAGTAGTGTAGGTATTTTATAATAGGTTATTCCCAATATCTTCCCATCCATTAATATTGATGTCATATATTTCACTTGTCCATAAACTATAAACATCCAATACATTGTTATCACTAATGTAATAAACTGTGCTGTTAGATCAAATAAGAATGGCATTTTTGGGGTGTCTAGGTGGTTAGTCAGTTGAGCATCTTACTCTTGATTTTGGCTCAGACCATGATCTCACAGTTCATGGGACTGAGTCTCACGTTGAGCTCTATGCTAACCCTGGGAAACCTGCTTGGGATTCTTTCTCCCTCTCTCTCTCTGCCCCACCCCTGATCATGCTCTTTCTCTTTCTCTCAAAATAAATAAACTTAAAAAAAATTTCATTCTAAATAAAAAGCAAGGTATTTATAAATTATCTTATGATGAACAATTTACCATAATTAAAAAAATTGATTGCCATCTCTACTATTATATTGCAGTATATTAGCATGTGTTTAAATATTTTTTCACATGTGCTCTGGTTTATAGTTTCCTACCTTGATACCTTTTATTTCAATTTTAAGGTTTGTTTTGTCCATATTAGTTAACAAAGTTTTCACCTTTGAAGGATAACATATAATAAAAATTTTCCCAAATGTAAAGGTGATTCAAAGTAATGTGATGACGACATTACACATGTAAGGATCTCATCAAAAAGCAATTCTAAAAAGGAATTGGAGCTCAACAAAATATCTTTTGAGACTATCCAAAGAGAACAAGCAAACTGATTAAAACCAATTTATAGAATATATAATGGAGAAGAATGAGCATATTTTAAAGTAAAAAATGAGTTTGGATTTGAAAGAACTCTACTGTTCAGTTTTGTAAAACGTACTGGGCCCATATTTGACATTTAACTTCTCTGGTTGAAAAAAAGAATGGTGGTAAAATAAAATCAGTTTTAGAGAGTAAAAGAAAGAGTGGGAAGTGTTAGGTATGTAACTTAAAGAGCTAATTATGGGGGCGCCTGGGTGGCTCAGTTGGTTAAGCGTCTGACTTTGGCTCAGGTCATGGTCTCGCGGTTCATGAGTTCAAGCCCCGTGTCGGGCTCTGTGCTGACCACTCAGAGCCTGGAGCCTGTTTCAGATTCTGTGTCTCCCTCTCTCTCTCTGACCCTACCCTGTTCATGCTCTGTCTCTCTCTGTCTCAAAAATAAATAAACGTTAAAAAAAATTAAAAAAAAAGAGCTAACCAAGTAAACTAAAGAGCTCAAACTCAAGAATTTAAGGATTTGAAGAAAAGTCAAAATTACAATTTAACAAGACAACAGATTTTGAAAAAAAAAAAAGCCAATAAATTCAAGCAAAGAAAATCAATCAATGAGAACAAAGTTTTGGTTGCTAGACCTGTCCCTAAGTAAGCAATTTAAAATTTATTAGCATAGTTATATCTAGGTAGCATATTAAGTTTTGCACAAAATAATCAATAAATTACACTATTTATATCCAAGTGAATGTAAACCATTACTTGCTTGTTTTTAGTTTCTTTGTTTTAATGGAGGGTAAGGCATTCATAATTTTATCTTAAATTTTTTTTTTCTCTGAGTGTTAAGTATAGAGAAATAATGATACTTTCTTCATGACAATTTAAAATACTTCCCAAAGGACTCAAACAGTTCTTGGAATAAGCCAGGGAAGTTTTCCAAGAAGAGGAGGAAGGTCATAGCATGAGAGTTTTGTAGCAGTGGGGTGAAAGACAGAGTTAGAAACAAACAAAAAAACATTTTAAAGCTTTATTTATTAAAAAAATTAATATTTATGTATTTTTTTTTTTTGAGAGAGAGAGAGAGACAGAATCCGAAGCAGGCTCCAGGCTCTGAGCTGTCATCACAGAGCCCACCCCGGGGCTCGAACTCACAAACTGCGAGATCATGACCTGAGCAGAAGTCTGACACTTAACCAACTGAGCCTTCTAGGCGCCCCTAAGCTTTTATTTATGAAAATAATATAAAGTGATAAAGTTGGAAATACATATTTCTAAAGAGGAGGTTTTTTTTCATGTGGTTTTAATTTCCTCAACTCATCATGATCTAATATTTTATGAGACTAACGCTGATGAAGAATCTCAAGAAATCCCTGAATGACCGTAGACAAAAAAAAAAAAAAAAAAAGTAATTCATCTATTTTAGAGAACATTAGTTAATGGGGGAGGTGGTATTGTAAAAGAATTTCTCTCTTAAAAGCTGAGGAAAAAATTTACCCAGGTTTTTTCATAAAAAAAAAAAATGTTTCCATATTAATTGGAAAGATACAATTTCAATACACTACATCTTTTTTTTTTTTTTCTCATGTAGCAAGTTCCCAAACTGACTGACCTTGAGAAGGGCTTAATAAAGAGATCCTCTGGCTCTTCCCCCTGTAATTCTGGATCAGTGAAGGGGTGGGGCTGGAGGAGGGGGGCGGGGCTCTGGGATCTTTGGTTTTGAAACCCACAGGTGGTTTTTATGATCACGTTTCAGAAAGCACTATTTTATAGGGCAGTCCCATATATCGCTCCAGTCATGTCATGTTGCTGAATTCATTTTGTCTTCAGAGAAGGTGTCCCTCTCCAGATCTATGCTCATTTGAATTTCTTTTTATCTTCCCAAAGCCAGATCAGACATCAACTCTCCAGGCTCATTTATTCTGTGTTATCTGTGTACCTCACATATAATTTTTTTTCCATAAATAAAACTTATTTTTTAATAAATAGTTAGCTTATGTTTATTTTTATAAATACCAGTATCTAATGTCTAATGGGAGCTGAGAATATGCCATGATCTTCATATTTTATCTCACGGGGTATTTACCGTACCTCAATGAAAGAGTGTATCAGTTCAGAGCTCAATTAGAGAAGCAGACACACTAAGGGATATCTTAAAGGATCTTTTATAGGATGTGTCAGTCATCAAATATTGCCTAATAGCTCCAAATGCTCCTTCAGCATTTGTTCTGTGATAAACAGCATTCTTTTAAGCGTTTCTCCTTTAAAGTAAGCTCAATGTTAAGCTCTCTCGGCAGAGGGCGCTGGAGGGACATTGCAGGAAGTAGGGGCTTTGGGCCATTTCCAGGCCCTGTGGCCATAAGTGGGGAGGGGGTCAGGGGTGTGGGGGTGGGAGGGGTAGGAAGACATCCTCAGGAGTGAGCCCCAGCCATCAGCCCAGACCTTGGACATTCTGCGACCTTGCGGCACCCACCTTGCAATAACTTTCTCAGCCCTCTAGACATGCAAACCAGAACGAAATCTCTTCCTAATTTTTTTTTTTTTTTTTTGCTCTGAGGGTTTCCTGCCTGCTCTGGTCCCCAGAGTCCCCCATGTGGGCTGCAAGCAACTGGTGGGGCCTGGAGGGTCACATAGAGAGCTGCTGCTGCTTCTGCAAGCCTGCAGATGGCCTGTGCTTTCTGAAGGTCTCTTATCCCCAGAATCTGTCCTTACAATCTTGTCCCCACAATCTGCCAACCATCTGTTCCCCACCTGCTCCCTAGACCCCACTGACCATCCAGCAACTGGAGACCAATTCCAATCCTGGTCAAACCAGCAAACATTTCATTACCTAGTGAAGGGAACCACACTTTCTCCAGCAAAATCCAAATGCCTTCCAAGTTTGGCCTTCCTTGAGGATTCTTTCCTTAGCCCTAAGATACCACACAGTGTCCATAAAGTTAATTCTCTTGTCATATTAATCATTTTTTATATGAAACTTCTCCTGTTTAACCTTTTGTGTGGTTTCTATCTTCTGACTGAACCCAGGCAGCCATGTAGGGATTTGTGTTTTCATAATTATGAGAATGTTTATGTAGTATCTATAAGGTTGTTATTCTTGTGTCTGATGTTGGAGCTTGAAGTCCCTTAAAAAGGCAATAAGGAAGGAAAAATTTATGTGGAGCAGGAGAGAACAAGAGCCACGACCCACAAGCATGTGTTGGATCTCACTTCCCATCTCCCCTGACCTTGATAGTGTGGGTGTCTCATAGGATTTGGCACCCTTATTTATGGAGGTAGGCACCCACAATCTAGTGCATAGAGCTGGAGAAACTGAAAGGTGATATTGGGAAGGTGGAAGACTTACAGGCCAGCGGCTGCCTCGTGTCAAAGTAAGCTGATAAGTGACGATGTGTAGAAGCTTCAAAAATGGCCACTCCTTCTCTTCTACCCACCAACTGTCTCTCATCGTCCATCCTAACCAAAATCATACAGAGCAATGTCATTCTGGGGAATTTAGTCCAGCCAGCCTGAGTTAATACCTAACAAAAACCTTCACAGTTCACCCCTTATCAACATCCCCAAGCCCCTCCTTCAATCACACTTCATCTCCAAGTAAAAACGAGAGCAAAGGGAATAAACTGGTAGAAGAGACCCAAGCAGGCAAGCTGCTTTTCAGTATTCAGGTGACAAGCAACTGTCGCATGTTTTCCTGAGTGGCATAAACGATTCGTTTCTCTTTTCAAAGGGGGGAAGGCTATAACCCCCTTACCCTATATATCTGTCATATGTGGAAAAACGAGTTGATAAGCATTTTCCAGCAACCTGAGTGATGTGTACTGACAGGCATCACAAATATTTGCTTCTTTCCTCCCCCGCGCAAACCAAGGGCAGCGCCCTTCATGTCTAGCACAGTGCCTGACACATAGCATCTGCTCGAGGAATGTTCCCTGACTTAATGGGGACTTCTGCCAACTGCAGCACTCCACGCCACACACACAACAGAAATCTAGGAGAACGACCTATTGATTTACTTGCCCTTACGTTGCCATTTTAAATTAAACCCGGTGCATTCAGAGAGACACCGCCCTGACCGTAGCTATCTGGTATGTGACTCAGATTAATTGCTGCCGCGGTCATTCATGAGTTTTGGCACTGTTTGTATTTTGGTAAGCAAAACTAGGGGAATTTATTTTTGGCCATCTGCATCAATCTTTATTTGGACAACTAAATGAATCACTGTAAAACCCCACTGTCAAAATGGTCGATGTGATTTGGTACCACACAGAGTTAGTGATTACCTGCCCTTATAGTTCCTTTGGGTTTTCTGCTGTTGAGACTATCACCTGCATCTTTTGATTGCAAATATTTGGGGCATTGAGCCAGTTCCCACTTCACTACATAAAGCTGTCCTGAGCATGTAGAAACCATACCAATCAGCACTTTTTAGAAAATGAAACAATTTGCAAGGTCCTGAATGATAGATGGCAATAAGGAAATGCATCGTACTGTGCTTTTGAAGTACAATTTCAATAGTAACCCTGCTTATAAAAACGAGGACCATATGTACCTGTTTTCCCTAAAGGGTCCTGGATTACACCAGAGGCCTTGTTGTGATTATTAATAGCATTAATTTTGGCTTCCCAAATTATCCCTGTAAATTATAAATCGTAAATTATAAATTATATGGTCACACTTACATGTAAGACCTTCTTTGGGATTTCATAAGTGGATAGATTCTAGCAGCCTATGGGGAATTAGATGCAAATATTTATAGCCTTCTAGACGTGGCAAAACAAGAGAGATGGAGTATGTATAACACAGGTTCAGGTAAGGGAACGATGGGTCAAGGAAAGTGGATGCCCTGGTAGAAGAAAAAACAATATATCCAGAAAGAAAACAGAAAGGAGAGATCATAAATTGGGAAAGAATAAAAAAGTATCATGGTGCAAGAAGGGCTAACAGAGTTCAAAAATGGAAAGTCAGCCAAACTTGGGAACAATAATTCTATAAGCTATTCTTTATTGCACAACTATTATGTGCCAAAACCTGGGCTCAATGCTTTATGCACAAAAATGTACTATATCCCCATATCAACCTAGGAAATAGGTATTTCTGTCCATGTTTTATAGGTAAAAATGGATTCAAGAGAGTTTAAATAATTGCTGAATGAGTTGAATGGTGGGATCAGTTTATGAAACTGGATTCATGTAGCTTTCTAAACCCTGTACTTTAAATGTGACACATTATGACCTTTCTCTAGGCTCTGTTATTGATGACTTCTGATTTTAAGTCCTTGTACTTTGTGACGCATGAAGTCTAGCAAAGTCTCACAGGATTTTGTGAGAAGGCAGAGGAAAAAAACTGAGAAATGGCAGGTAAATAATTTTCCAAAGCCCTTCGTGGGATTTGGCTAGTACCAAATACAAGCAATTTTAATGTAGTCATAATACTCCTACCTAGTGATAGCTCAGCAATAAAGTGAAAAAGAAATAAAGATTTAAAAATAAATATTCAGAATTATGCTCAAATTTACATAGAGCATGGAGTCCTTGTCAACATTTATCCACCAAGTTTCTACTGGGGAAATTCTATTTACTTGTAAGCTTTAGATTTCCTTCAACAATTTTTTTGAAGTTTATTTATTTACTCTTGAGAGACAGAGACAAAGTGAGTGGGGGCGGGGCAGAGAGAGAGGGAGAAAGAGAATCCCAAGCAGGTCCTGCACTGTCAGCACAGAGCCCAATGTGGGGCTGAGTCTCATGAAACTGTGAGATCATGATCTGATCGGAAACTAAGAGTTGGACACTTAACTGACTGAGCCACCCAGGGGCCCCTATATTTCCTTCTAAATATTACTTTAAAGAACTTTAACAGTTATGTCTGCAATTAACACTGTTCAATATGCAGAATAAATGTAAATCTTTTCATGGTCATTGATTCCTTGACCACTTTCAATGGTCTTCAAGTCTCAGTGCAAACTCTTTGAGGTTGTCTCCAGTTTTCTCAGGACTAGTTTCCAGTCTGTCTTCATTTAGTGTCCAGACATTTAATGAATTTCTCTTACTCTGTTAAATCCACATATGCCTTCTCAGCAGCTCAAAAATCACATGCCACCAGTATCTCTAATTTAATATTCCCTATAAATAAGACATAGAGTTTTGTTATAAAAGACTATGGATGAAATGCATGGCTCTAGAACACGTTTGAGGATTGAAATTGTTCCACGGGAGGAAAAAATACTTCTATTTACTAAGCATGAATATTTATTGATTCTGTACCAAATGCAGAGCATGCATAAGTGATCATAGAATTTACCAGGAAATCTGTTTCCTCTAGGGATTTAGACCATATATCATCTAAAATTCTCAGCCAGTAGGAGTTAACCACTGACTAGTTTTCTTTTCTTCATACCGCCCCAAATGCTTATTCAACAAATCTTGTCAAGTCTTTCTCAAATACTGTCTCATCCTTGCTTGCACTGCAATACTCTCTTCATTGGTCCGTCTGCTTCTATTTTTTCTTCTCTTAAGTCAGCAAACTTTTTCTATAAAGGGTCAAATAGTTTCAGTTTTGCAGGCCATCTGTTTTCTATCACAGTTACTCAAATCTGCTATAGTAGCATGAAAGTACAGTAGATATATAAATCAAAAGGTGTGGCAGTGTTCCAAATAAAACTTTATTTACAAAAACAGGAAGTAGCCAGGAAGTCATAGTTTGATGACTGATAGATTATATTCAGTTATGTCTCTTCTTAGAAAAAAAATAAACCTAGCAAATAGATCATATTTCATGGCTTAGAACAACCTCAACGTTGGTGCGTATTGCCCTGTACAGGCCTTTGAAGTTTTTCTTCCTAACACATATTTCCTCTTTTATCTCCTAATACTTCTACTTAGGTAAACTATGTTTCAGGTACTCTTTATTTATTTCTAATTATTGCCCAAATATAGATGTTCAGTCTTTTTTTTTTAAGTTTATTTCTGTATTTAGAAAGAGAGGGAGAGAGAGAGACAGAGCATGAGGGAGGGGCAGAGAGAGAGAGAGAGGGAGAGAGAGAATCCCAAGTAGGTTCCACGCTGTCAATGCAGAGCCTGATGTGGGACTTTATCCCAGGAACTGTGACATCATGATCTGAGCCAAGATGAAAAGTCAGACGCTTAATCGACTGAGCCACCCAAGTGCCCCTAGATGTTCAGTCTTTGTAAAGAGCTTTCATACGCTTCTCCCTCTGTTGTCAGGACTTTATGCTTTTTTACATATTGGTCTTACTCGTTGACCAAGTGTCACAATAAATTGGGGAGATCTTCCCAACTTTCTTTGGCTTAGTGGTCATTTCCTCCACTGAATACTCAAGGCACTGTGTGTATAGCTCCTATCAGTTTTCATCCTATATTTCACTTATTTATTTGGATTTAAAGTCCCCATCTAAATTAGCTCTTTCACAAATGAGGAAATCATCATCTTAGACTTCACAAAAATAGGATAATATCTGGCATGTAACAGGTACTTCATAATATAATTAACTTCTAAGTCAATCAGTCGTTCTGTATATGTACAATGAGTTCCTGCTGTGTACAGGCATTGTTTGAGGCTTTGGAAATAAAGCAGTGGATAAAACAAATAAAACTTCTGGTCTCAGGGAGCTTATATTCTAGTAGGAGGGAAACAAGTAATAAGCAAGGAAATAAATACAGGGTATGTCAGGTAGTGCTAAAACTAATGCAGAATAAGGTAATAAAGAGTGAAGAAGAATGATGTTTTGCATCAGGTCAAGAACGTTGTCATGTATGAGCTGACATGTGAGCATACTTGAATGAAGCAGGAAATTAATTCAATACCGTTACAATAAGTGTTGAATAAATGAGTTAATTACAAGGACAGGTACATTTAAGTGTCTCATGGTATTCTGCATCCATTTGACTCTTCCACCTGCCCCCGCCCTGGGTTTCTGCTTCTCCCATATTAGGACAATAAACGAGTCATAGTTAATTACTTGGAGATGGATCTTCAATATACTTGAATGATTTTAGTTACTCCCCTAAGTTACAGCAAATCATTGTGACCATGGGTAGTTTTTTCCACCAGGTAGAAGTACAGAATCTCCTCCCCCACCTCACAAGAGAAGTACCAGAATATTTTAGCCCTAGCTAAAATTTAACCCTTCCCTTCTCAAGTGATCCGAATATACCTTAGTGATTAGACCCTAATCTTGCTAAAACAAGCCTGATTAATTCTTCAGTTCCGTTCCAAGAGAATTTTTTATAATATGCTATTATAACACTTAGCACATTGTTTTAAAGTTAATTGCTTATACATATTTCTCATCCATAAGTGTGGGAGCCCTTCCAAAGCACAGAATCCATCTTATTCGAGATTTTATCAGGATGCCTGGCACGTAGTTCCCATTAAATAAGTGTTTGTCAAATTAAATTGATGATTTGCCAGTTCCAAATTTTCTCTACACCTGTCATAACATTGAACATGCAAATAAATCCAGTGGAGAAGTTCTTTTACTTTTCATTCAAGGACCTCTCGAAGTACAACACTTAGTTGAGGAATGTTTTTAAAATTGCTCCTTTTGTGTTATTTTTCTAAATTAAGAGTCTTAACAATGAAATGAATCTTATATCTAATTGGCACACAATAATTTAACAGTTTAGTTTGAGACTTGGAAGTTTTCAACGTTAAAATATTGCCAGGCTTTGGCCACTGAAGAAGCAGCTAAATATTCAGAGGATTTAAAAGATGATACATTGCCCTGCTATTTCTTCCTGTTCTACTAATAGGGTTCTTAATCAAAGAGATCAACTGAGAATATCTTTTATTCCATTTAATTTGACATGTAACATGTTTGGCAGATTGCTGATGGGAATAAAGGTAAACTTCATTAAAGACAACAACTTGGCTGAATTTTCTCTTTTCTTCGCCATTATGTGACTTCTAGAAATATTTTCAGATGTCCAAGGCTCAGACTTACACTGGCATATAGAAAGTTCTCTTACTCAATAGACATACACATAGAATTTCTAATAGATAAGTATTCTCTTCTCACATTTTACTAAAAGCCACTCATTAAGTGTATACCTTTCTGTGAATACATCCTGTCTGAATCCATACTGTTCAAGTCAATGGGGAATAAAATAAGTTTTGAAGAATATATTCATATCTTTATAATACAATAAAATTATGAGCAATTGCATTGTGTTTTCACATTGTTCATGATGAGATGTAATTGCCTCCTTAGAAGTGAAATGACAGGGGCGCCTGGGTGGCGCAGTCGGTTAAGCGTCCGACTTCAGCCAGGTCACGATCTCGCGGTCCGGGAGTTCGAGCCCCGCGTCGGGCTCTGGGCTGATGGCTCAGAGCCTGGAGCCTGTTTCCGACTCTGTGTCTCCCTCTCTCTCTGCCCCTCCCCCGTTCATGCTCTGTCTCTCTCTGTCACAAAAATAAATAAACGTTGAAAAAAAAATTAAAAAAAAAAAGTGAAATGACAAAGAAAAAAAACATTAAATTCCTATACTAAGAACAAATATATCTTTATTCTCAGTATCAAGAGTAATGACACAAATGATGAAGGCTCAAAGCCATAGCCATTCACTCAGGAGAGTTCTGGCAAACTGTTCCTAGAGAAGATTTACTGTGCAATAGATTTAAATTTAAAAGGATGGGTTTCTGACCAACATGTTGGACTGAACAGAACGGAAAATGCTTTCCTGGCTCAAATCAGAAAAAAATGCTGGACGATGTATGCTTGAAATGTTAAAAATGTATTTCTGAACGCACAGAAATGGGAAATGCCTAAGTGCCCTAAAACAAAACAACAACAGAAATCACCTCATAACCTTTTTTGCTAACCAGGAATTAGAGCTGAGCAACCTATAAGACACAATAACCAGATATATAACTTATAAGTTAGAGGTGAATCAGCTACAAAGAGAGAGTAAGGGACTAAGTACACTAAGCAAGAAGAATAAGGATTCCAGTCTGAAGCTGGCTTTCAGGAAATTATAACCTCATATTTAAATGCTGGTCTAGAGTTTTGTTCTGGAAATAAGGAGAAATTGAGTCATGGATAATTGAAACTCTGAACATAAAATATAGTCTGGAGGATCAACTTTGTGCAAACGATATGGTACAGAAACCCTAAGTCTGAAAGTTTCACATACAATCTACTTCAGAATTAGTGAACCAAGTAGAAAAGAGTCAGAGGTAACCAGGAAACTGTGCTCTGGAAGGCACCTACATGTACCATCCACATAAGACTCCTGAGATGTAAATCCATGGAATTTGAACTCTGACCACAAATATGTGTAACCAATGGACATATGAGAAAGTTCAATGCTAAGGAAGACAACTATAAATTGAATAACTAGGAGGATTTATGACTGGGAATTAGAGTAACCTGAGAGGGACTTTAAAATACATATTTAGCATGTGTGAAGAAATAATGGGATTAGTAACATTCTTAAAATAAAAAGGGGAAGATTATGAAGCAAGATTAGACAATTTTGGAAATAAAGTAGAAATCAAATCCTAAGATTATTTGCTATGTGACCTTAGACATTTTGCTTAACCCTCTCCGCTTTCATTTCTCAATCTGAGAAAAAGGAAAACTCACGGAGTTGGTGTGGGATGTAATAATTGAAGCACTTAGAATAGTGCCTGTTACAACATAATGAGTCATTACATATCATCACTTATTACTATTAGAATTGATGGCTCATTGATTAAATATGAAGAGGCTCAAAAGTAGCAATTAAAAAAAGTTCTTGTCTATATTAAAACATTTTATTTTTTTTTATTTTTTTTTTCAACGTTTATTTATTTTTGGGACAGAGAGAGACAGAGCATGAACAGGGGAGGGGCAGAGAGAGAGGGAGACACAGAATCGGAAACAGGCTCCAGGCTCTGAGCCATCAGCCCAGAGCCTGACGCGGGGCTCGAACTCCCGGACCGCGAGATCGTGACCTGGCTGAAGTCGGACGCTTAACCGACTGCGCCACCCAGGCGCCCCTAAAACATTTTAATGGAAGAGTTGAAGACCAGGGAACAAAAGGTTGAAGGCCAATATAATATCTTTGTATATAAGCTGAGTAAATTTCAGGGAATTTAAACAAATTGGTTTAGAATTGGAAAACATGAAAGAAGGTTTAAGATATCCTGGATTAGTTTCAGAAATGCCAGGATATTCCTAATATAAATATAGGACAGAGACAAAAAAATGAAGCAAATTTATAAAGAAAAGTATTTTTCTAATTTAAAAAATCACACTCAGTCCCAAAGATCAGAAAAAAAAAATTCACAACTGAACTGGGGATCAAGAATATCCAGACTGCATAAAAAGAGAGAGAGAGAGAGAGAGCATTTAGAAAGTAATAACAGAAATTAAAATTTTCATCAGCAATAATACATGTTACAGAAAATGGGAAAATGCCTTCAAATTGCTGAAATATATATTTTTAAAAAAAATAATGAACCAAACAATATCAGATCTAGTTTTGAAATAATCTAAGCAATGTCTCAACAGCAGGACAATTTGCCTAGTCTCCTCTGTGGAATTCATTTGGATCTGTATTACAAATCTGAGTAGGCATTGAGAGTTAAAAGGTTTTGATATGGTTGTCACAGGTAAGGGGACTAGAATATGCCCTGAAACTGAATGTTCTTGGACATCAGGATTTGATGATCTCCAATTCTGAGAGTTTAGTTTAGACAGACAGTAAACAAATGCTCTTATCACTGAGTAGAAAAGAATAACTATGCTAAATACTACGAACAGAAAAATTGAATTGCTATTAATACATAAGACTGGGAAACCTACTGTAGTCTGGGAGTCAGAGAAGACCAGAGACTAGAACAATGTGTAGCTGTTAAATATGTGGGACTAAATGTGAAAGAGATTTGGAGCTCCATATAATAAGATCAATTCCAAATAGATAAGTGCCATATTGGCACCTTTATCTTTATATCTTAGTATCAAAAATGACTTTATATACTTGAATATTTTTATCTTTATTTTTGAGTGGGGGGGGCAGAGGGAGGGGGGTGCACAAAGAGAGGGAAACAGAATCTGAAGCAAGCTTCAGGCTCTGAGCTGTCAACACTGAGCCCGACATGGGGCTGGAACTCATGGACCATGAGATCATGACCTGATGTTTAACCAACTGAGCCACCCAGTCACCCCCAAAAATGACTTTATATACCTGAAATAGTCACTTTCTATTATTATTATTATTATTATTATTGTTAAGGCAAGAATTAAGATTCTTTCCCTCATAAGAGATCTTATAAAAGTCCTCTTTTTTTTTTTAATTTTTAAGTAATATCTACACCCAACGTGGGGCTCAAACTCAACCCCAAGATCAAGAGTCACATGCTCCTCTGACCGAGCCATCCAGGTGCCTCTACAGAAGTCCTCTGTGAATGAACATAATAAGCTACCCCATTCCTGGTCTCCAACATCTCATCATAGATAGGCTATCAAAATATCTAAGGGAATCTGATACCAATCTGTTCTCCCCAATGATTTCTGCATCTTAGTCTTGATCTTTTTGAACAAAGTTGTCCTTATGTTTTCATCATTCGATTAACAGTGAGAAGATAGGTGACTTCCCTTTTCTTTTAAGTCAGAAAGTCTCTTCCATGGGTGGTAGTAATTAAAGATTCCTGGACAAAAGTTAAGAGAAGAAAGACTCTATTATTGCTTCATCACTATTCTCTTGGCATGTGAGATTTCTGCCTTTTGTTTTTTGTCTTTCTTTTTTTTTTTTTTTTTTTTTTTTAGAGAAAGAGAGAGCATGGGGCATGGGAGAGGGGCAGAGGGAGAGAGAGAGAATCTCAAGCAGGCTCCATGCTCAGCCAGAGCCCAATGTGGGGCTCAATCCCATGACCCAGGGATCATGACCTAAGCCAAAATCAAGAGTCAGAAACTCAACCAACTGAGTCACCCAGGCACCCCAAGATTTCTGCCTTTTAAATCAAGTATTTTAATAAGCAGAAAAATAACCATATCAAGACTTTCACTGGGTTTAAGCATTAGGCTTACCATAACAAACTCAGTTTTCTTTAGGGGTTCTTTAGGGTTTTAATTAATCTTTAGAGTTATTCAGAGGTTTTAATGTATTGAGAAGTTATTTAATTTTTTGGCTGGTTTTATATTTGGATACTAGAGATTTTCAATTAAAATGAAGACAAGAATAATATACCAAAAATGGAATTTTGGAGGGGAAGGTGCTTATTAAGTATTCCTATAGTGTTACATTGATTCTAGACTTCACAGTCTACAGGTTGCATTATGACTATACATTAATGTCCAGTCTGTGTGCCTTCAGAATCAAGTATCTTCTGTGGCCAAGGTCAAGGAAGGCAGGGCTGTGCATGATAGATGTGGCTGGGGCCTAACACACTTTACTTTGGAAAAGCTCTTACCTTTTTTACACTGAATCCACTTGTCACAATACATTTCAGTGGGCATTGAATTCATTATGAGCCAGTTATGAATGTGTGCAAAAGGGGATACTCACATTTCCTTTTTTATCTTAGAAATGAATTTCGACACAATGTTGTCATTGATGACCCAAAGAATTCCTGAGTACAGGAAAGTATGGGGGGAGTAAATAATGACATGATCTGGGGATACATTTTCTTGGGAACTTCTGAAACAATTTTCTTTCTATCATTGTTTTGTTTTCATTATGAAAGTATATAGTATATGGAGTGGGTATAATTAGCCAGCGTATTAGAAAGGATACTTCTCCTTTGGTGGAAAATTCTGTGTGCTCATGTGATGAACTTACCATAGCTGAGAGGAGAAATATTTGTAATACCAGATAGGGCTATCCCAAGAAACATTCTTATTTTTCCCAGTTTCTCACTCACATATTGTATAAGTAAATTTGGAGGCATACGTTAAAATGTTGGAAGCTGGAGGCTGCTCTAAGGTTAGGACAAGGCTCCAGTGAGCCCAATTTTGGTTATATGAGGTGGGCGTGATATCATGGATGAAATCAGGGAATAGTTCCCACCTGGTCAATTTTTTATGAGTGTGCACAGATAGAGTCACAAGAAGGTGAATCTGAGAATTTTTATGAAACAGTTTTAAAGATAATTTTTAAAGGTGATTAGAAAAAATGTCTACACACTTCCAGAGCTATCAATTTTACCTACCAATTTCAGAGCAAAATATCTTAACCAGTACCGAAGTAATATTAAATTTGCTGCCAGAAAGCTGAGAATAATCTCCCACCTCTGGTGAATTTATAGGAATTAACAATATACATTTGATGCTTTAAACTCATATCCATATCTATTATGTATTGTTACCTCTATTCAATTACTATACATTAATATGCAATTTGTATTTATATAAAATGCCTTAAGGCCCTTTTGAAAAAGTTATTTAAAGTCATAATATGACATAATGTGTTTAAAAATCCTCACAATAAAATTTACTTAAAGGGGCCTGCATTACATATGAGATATTTAAGATGATTTAAGGCAGGGATTGTGTTTTCTCTACCATAATATACTGAATAGCTAATGAAATGCTGGGTACATAGTACATGTTCAATTAATATATTCTTTTTGCTCAACCTGGTTATTGACTTGCCACTAGGTATAATATACTATGCTAAGAATATTTTGTTTTAATTAAAAACTGCCATAAATATAATTCTCTCAGTGTGGTGGTAATGATTGAAAAAGAAATAAGGAATATGTGAGGAAAAATAAATCTATGTTTCTTTCTTCTCTTCTACTGTTTTCAGGTTTTAGTTTTTAAGCGTGGTTGAAATACCAACCATTTTTATATCAAACCTTGCCTTAAAAACACTGTATAATTTAAATATAATCCCTTTGAATGTATATATTTCTTCCCTTTTAGGCCCAGTTCTTTTGAATTATTTAGCAGAATATTCTTAAGGCAATTAAAGGGATCCATTCAGCAGGATTTAAGCCAACAAATCAGTCAGCAGTTTTTGGTCACCTCATAAAGCAGTTAAGCATTACATCCAGTCCATGTATTTGAGATTTCACATGCCTTCATAATAGAGCTATCAATTTTCTGATTTGCAAGCCAGCTGACAGAGTTAATACCCCAAAGGGCTATTGCAGTGTTAAGCTCCTAAAATTGTTTTAGACTCACCCATAAATTAGACTATAGCCCAATCATGTACAATTTTATCCCTGTGCTCCTTGAAAAAGCATGAGCTCAGTGTTCCAGAAACAACACTCTTTAGAAGAATAGCCTATTGGATCTATCAATCTTTTTTTAAGTTTTGATGCTGACTAAATATTCAGTTCACCGTAACATGCTGTAAGTTACACAGGTAACACTAGGACACTCCTTGACCTATTATTTTTGAAGTTGGTGCTTTAAATATTAACAGAGCCTAACATAACTCAGGATACACATGGAGTATTCAAAATATGCGAGTAGGAGTTTGATCTGTCTATGGTCCTTTACACGGGTTGGCTGAAGTTTTGTATACTCTGAGTAAACTACATAAATATTTTGGCCAAAAATTATCCCTCCTATGGAAAGAAAATCCCTGAACAAATATAAAATATGGCAGAGTATGTTTTGTAATTTTCATGTCTCACTCATAGGATTGTCCTAGGCAGTGTATTTTTTTGTGGTTCTATGTCTGACAAGAAGTTTGCTCCTGAGTTAGTATTATGGTTAAGGTTGTGAATATCAGTGATATAAAAAATAAAGAGAGACTTATATGGTTGGTATCACTGTTTACTACATTAATTTAAAAAAATCCTGGCTCACGATAATTTTAAAAGAGATTTTTATTTGTTTCAAGAAATTTAAGATAAAAAAGAACATGAAAATGTGCAAACATCTGTCTGTCAACACACATGGAGAGAAAAACTTACCTCTGTTAAATTTAATGATAACTCTTAAATCTATGTGTCGAGTTTCATTCTCCATTTTGTTTTTTTCTAAGGTTTTTATGTTTATTATCCCTGAGAGAGAGAGAGAGAGAGAGAGAGAGAGAGAGTGAGAGCATGAGCAGGGGAGGAGCAGGGAGAGAGGGGGACAGAGGATCCGAAATGGGCTCTGCACTGACAGCACAGAGCCCAATGTGGGGCTTAAACTCACAAACCATGAGATCAGTACATGAGCTGAAGTCGGACACTTAACTGACTAAGCCACCCAGGTGCCACTCATTCTCCATTTTGATATGTAGTCTCATGTATTCTATAAACTGAAGGATATTTTTATCCAAATTTCTAACAGAACCTTCAAATTCAACATGTTCAGAATTGAACTTGCCATATTTTGCCATCAACCTGTTGTTCTTCTTGTGTCTTCATCACAATGAATAACATATTATTCAATCAGTTTTCCGAATACAGAAAATAGTAGTTCTTTCTTTCATTTCCTGTATCTGCCTGGTCAGTACAACATATCAGGTCTACTTACCATCACTTGACCTGAACACATTTCTTCAACGCCTTCTATCATTGACTTACTTCAAATTGTCTTAATTTCTTATCTGTATACCTCAAGGACATCTAAAAATGGTTTCTATCTCTAGCTATTCTACAAAGTTTTCCCTGAAACATACTCAAAGTGATATCGGCAAAACAAAAATATAAATGTAATAATTAGTCTAATGGTGGTATTGATAATGATAATTTTCATTTACTCTGTACTTACTATGTGTCAGGCACAATCTAATACAGGTTTTATTATTGATCATATACACACAAACACACACACACAGTGATTTACATAACAGTGTTATTACTGTCTTAAGGGAGAAAAAGTTGTCATTTGTCCCAAATCAGACTAAGTACCAGTAATAGAAATTTGACTCTAGGTAATCAGCATTTAACCGTTATGCTATGATACCTGATTTAAAAAGAGTAACTGGGAGCGCCTGGGTGGCGCAGTCGGTTAAGCGTCCGACTTCAGCCAGGTCACGATATTGCGGTCCGTGAGTTTGAGCCCCGCTTCAGGGCTGATGACTCAGAGCCTGGAGCCTGCTTCCGATTCTGTGTCTCCCTCTCTCTCTGCCCCTCCCCCGTTCATGCTCTGTCTCTCTCTGTCCCAAAAATAAATAAACGTTGAAAAAAAAAATAAAAAGAGTAACTGAATCATAAAAACTGATAATCACTTTTTTTTTTTTTCAACGTTTATTTATTTTTGGGACAGAGAGAGACAGAGCATGAACGGGGGAGGGGCAGAGAGAGAGGGAGACACAGAATCGGAAGCAGGCTCCAGGCTCTGAGCCATCAGCCCAGAGCCTGATGCGGGGCTCGAACCCACGGACCGCGAGATCGTGACCTGGCTGAAGTCGGACGCTTAACCGACTGCGCCACCCAGGCGCCCCTCACTTTCTTGAATAAAGTTTTTAAGGGGCTCCCTGTTGCCTTTAAAATAACATCAAGACACTCTTTGGCCCAAAATACTTTGTGATCTTACTCAAACCATCTATCCCTCTTACCTTCTTTACTATTCAAATATTTTTACTATCTCACAGTTCACTTTCACCATGGCACCATGTTATATATTACTTCTATGTTCTTGCTCGTGCTATTCTCTCTACTTTGAAAATCCTTACATGACTTCTTTACCTGGATAATATAGGGGATTCTTGAAATTCTCTGTGGTTAATTCTATCTTCCTTCCCCTCTAACCAATGAGATATGATTTATCTTATTTTCAGATGCCCCAGTTAGTGGGCCCCATTTGCCAATGGATTAGGTCGCTATTGACTTTGAAGTATGTTTAGAGGTAATGTTCAGGAACTACTCCCATGCCCCCATCTCACGTGTACATACACTCACTCACTTTTTGGTATTTTCTTCTTTTGTACTTTCTCTACCTTGTGACTGGCAAAGTCAGCTCATGTAGCCTAACATACCTACCAAGACCCCTCCTTTTATTCTCCATTCTTCCCTCCTGGCTTCAGCCCCCCTTCTCCTCTAAACCATACTGAAGTAGTAAACCCACTTCCAACGGAACATGTCTGGACATCTTGGGAATCCTCATTTCCCATCTTCAACATTTTGGGTCTCGTGTGTTTCCATCATGGTCTCTAAAAGGGAGGGGATAATTATCTTGGATTCAGAAGACCAGAATTTGAATCATGGCTTTGCCATTTATTAACCATAGAGTTGCACAAGTCATCTAGCCTCTATACCTTCAGTTTTATTATTATAAAACATATTCAGAAATAATTCTACTCTATAGAGCTATTTTGAAAATTAATGGGGATAGTACAATAAAAAGCAGACAACACATTGCCTGGTCTATGAAAAGATCACAATATATGCAAATTGAAATGGAGTATATAAAATATACACCTAGGTATATAGTATTTTCCACAAAGTGATTCAAAATGATTCAGTGAATTACTGAAATAATTAAGAAATTCTCAGTTGAGTTCAATTTGCCGATATATTCCATTATGTTTGTTCTCAAAATATTGAAAATCTAATTGTGGTAATGCCCTTTATGTGATGAAGTAATACACTAAATGACTTTGACTAGAACAGTGATACTTCATAAATGTGGACATAATTCTTAATAATCTTTCTCCAAAAAAGTGGTTTGCAGTCTTATCATTTGATTTCTGGAGGCAGTAACATTTGTAGAAGAGGGGAGAAAAAAGGAAAGAATTTCTACTTAGGCCAGGCTTTCTCAAACATGGCGCTATTGCCACTATTTGGGGCCAGATATTTTTTGTTGTGGGGGGGTCAATTATACATGGTAGCATATTTAGCAGCCTCCCTGGGGTATTCTATGTATAAGATACCGGTACCACTCAACACTCTCAATTTCAGCGTGACAACCAAACATGTCTGCAGACATTGCCAAATGTGTGCTTGACAACCATTGATATAGATCAATCCAAAATGACTAATAGGTGTCCCTCATAAAGCAATTTGGGACATTCTTGATAAATGTCAAAGTACTGTGGAGTTTAGGGTCAAGTTACCAGTATGGCAACTATATCACTGTCAATGTACGTTGAAGATTTTAGTCTATTTTCTTCATTTTTTTAAAAAAAATTTAAAGTGTTTATTTTTTGAGAAGGAGAGACAGAGTGAGAGCAGGGGAGGGGCAGAGAGAGAGAGGGAGACACAGAATCCAAAGCAGTCTCCAGGTTTTGAGCTGTGAGCACAGAGCCCGACTTGGGGTTCAAACTCAGGAACCATGAGAACATGACCTGAAGTCAGATGCTCAACCTACTTAGCCACCCAGGTGCCACTGGGCTATTGACTGTTTCCTTTCTTATTATGTAAGCCCATAATAGCACTATCTCTCATCCTCCAAACAATATTATTATATCAGCATGTGCCTTGCTTTGATTGGCTATTCGTAAATTTAAGAGGGCAAAGGGAGTAGAAATGTCTTCTTCATTTGAAGTAATTGAGACATATTAGCTCTGAAAGGTTCCTGGGTGCGATCCAAATTCCTTTCTTTTTCTTTTCCTTTTTTTTTTTAATTGTCACATAAACAAGTTTTAATAGTCACCTGGTCAGGCACTGCTTTGGCAAATTTCATTGCCATACAACTCACACTGCCACTTTTGGGAAAAGCTGTTTGAGAAAAACAACAACAACAACAACAACAACAACAACAAAAAACAGTTCCTATGTTCTTCCATTAAAGTAGTACACACGTGTCAAAGTAGCATATATATGAACATTCCCACTCCCACCCCTCTCTCCTTCCCTGTGCCTTTCTCTTTAGCCCCCACAATTTGGTCAGCTATTAAGCGAGTGGATATGGTAGATATTCCATGGAACTGCTTATAGATTTGAGGTTTGCATTGCAGCTAACAAAACAAAATTTGATAAAGATAAATTAAAATCCATTATTGATAAATTAAATAAAATAACTGAAAATATATCTAATGGAAGAGACTTTAATTAGCAACAGTTTATACAAAATCTAGTGGTTTATTTGACTGTGATTTCTCATTAAGCCGTCATTGCGATGTGGTTGTCTGAGAGATTAATATACAATTATAGACTGCATTGATAAGATGTTAAGTCTATGGGGGAGAGTATATCTATTCTTTGGTACCAGTCAGCACACGGCTGTGCTGGGGAATTCTTAAAGAATAATAATAATAATGAATCACAGAATTATAATGACCTCTTCGCTTCGTGCCAAATTTGCTCTTTAAAATGTCTATCTTTCTGTTTTTCAGGATTAGTAATATTTCAGTTCCCTTTCTTCTTGGTTAGGCAATGTTAGGCCTCTGTCACTATTATCTATTAAAATGGACAATCCTGTGATATAATGGATCCAATGGAATAATTTATTCCATTATTTTTTGGAATTTTTTTATCTTTCTCTTAATTATTATATAGGATTTATAAAATTTTGCTACTTTTAATCTAATCATCCTAAATATTTGTGAGGACTCAAGCCCACGGTGTTTATATTTATAGTAAAGAAAAGAATAATTATTCAGTGGTTAAGACAAAGTATTCAATAACACTTCCTATTGGAACGCGCATAATGAGGTAAGACCTCTAAGAATCGTATCCGCTAAAGTACAGTGCTTAAGGTATAGTTTCTTCAAGAATTGTTGGGTTTAGGATTCATTAGATCAACTTGGATTATTTTACTGTTTCAATTTTTTATTTCTTTACTAACTTTTGCCTATCAACTTCAGATAGGTATATTAAAAGTCTTTATAAATGATAATGTATTTATTAAACTCTACTTGTAATAATGACATTTTTTGCTTTATATCTTTGAAGTCTGATGTTAGTGCCCGTTATCTGATAATAGCATGGCTATACTAACTCTCTTCTGGTTATTGTGCATTTTCTGGTATATATTTTGCTATGCCATTATTTTCAACCATGCTGAATCATTATGCTTTAGGTTAAAAAAAATATATATATATATATCCCATTATATCTACCTATATAAATTTGGACTTACAATTTCTGCTCCAATATATAAAAAACTTAGAGGTTATAATTCCTATCATGATATAAACAAAAACTTAACAAACTGAAAATAAACAACTCTTCCCAGATCCAACAGATATTTGAGGTCACAAAGGAAACAGCATTTATTATTTCAGAAGATATTTTTCTCATTAAATTAGAAAATTAAAAGTGCTCTAAAAGTGCACAGTTAGAAAGAATTCACAGAAATTAAAAATATGGTTGTCTAAAAACAAAACAATTCTACTAATATACAGAATGAAAAAAAAACAGATGTAGCTAAGTTCAAAGTAGGCATGTCAAAGAAAAAGGTAAGAAAATTTTCCAGAATTGAGCAAAAATTCAAGATGATAAAGTGTTAAGATAGATTAATCAATATAATATTTGTCTAATATGACACATTATAATAACAAAAAAAAGGGGGAGTCAATAATAACCTCTCCTCAAGGCAAAAAAAGGGGGGGGGTGGCGCTGAGTGGTTCAGTCAGTTAAGCCTCTGACTTTGGCTCAGGTTATGATCTCACGGCTCGTGAGTTCGAGCCCCACATTGGGCTCTGTGTTGCCAGTTCAAAGCCTGGAGCCTGCTTTGGATTCTGTGTTTCCTCTTTCTCTGACCCTCCCCTGCTCCTGCTCTGCCTCTCTCTCAAAAATACATAAATAAACACTTAAAAATTAAAAAAAAAAAGAAAACAATGCAGTCCTTTAATGAATTCTTCCAATGTTAGATGTAAGATTGTACCAGATTGCCAAATGTAATGAATGAAAATGCATACATGCACACATACATGCTTTCTTTTTCCAGGCTTCCTCCAGTTCAACACTAAGTGTCTTTTTGATCCTCAACATTAAGATGATTGCTAGAACTCGAGCCATAAAACTTAAGTTTTATGGAAATAAGAAAACACAGTAGGAAAAAAAAAATGAATGTTTATTTATTTATTTATTTATTTATTTATTTATTTATTGAGAGAGAGTGAGAGAGGACATGGACAGAGAGAGACAGATAGGAGAGAGGGAGAGAGAGAGAGAGAGAGGGAGAGAGAGAGAGAGAGAGAGAGAGAGAATTCCAAGCAGGCTCCACCCTGTCAGCTCAGAGCCCGGCACAGGGCTCCATCTCAGGAACTGCGAGCATGATCAGAGATAAAATCAAGAGTCTGATGCTTAACCAACTGAGCCACCCAAGTGCCCCAGAAACATTTATCTTTTAAGGAGAAATCTTTCAAATCTAATTTCAATGATTGGTCCTTAGTTTCTTGAATATTTAACAAAAATAAACTGAAGTGAGTAGATTTATTTTAAAAATATGGATTTAAAATGTTAGACGTGTCCTAATAATAACAACAGAAACAACAAAACTCAAATCTAGCTTAACTCCTAATTAGACATCAACTAATGACCTGAGGAAGAGATATTTTAATTTTCAAACATAAATTCTATGTAACATCTGTCTATGCTCTCTTACATATGGTGTCCAAAATTCAATAAAAAATGAAAGACGCACAAGAAAAGTGAAACTAATTCATTGTCGAGACAAAAAAAAAAAAAAGTCAGTAGGACCATACTTATAGATGACCAGGATATTGGAAATACAACCCAAGGACTTTGAAACTATGTTATGTTGTTAAAGCTTATAGTGAAAAAGGGAGATGATGGTTTCAACGAGCAGATAGAGACTTTCAGCAAGGAGATGAAAAATATAATAAGGTGTCAAACAGAAATACTAGAAATATAAAGACATGCATTTAGAGACGAAGTATTTTTTGATGGGCTCATCAGCAGACTAAATTTCAGAAGAAACCAGTGAACTTAAAAACAAGTAAAACAAAAAAATAAGTCAAAAGAAAACAACAAAATTGAATCTAAAGGAAACAATAACAAAAATCACAGAACGGAGGATCTAAGAACTATGGATTGTGGGACAATATCAAATGGCCAAATATAAGATTAATTGGAGTACCAGAGGAAGAAAAGAGACAGAATAAGGCAGATATAGCATAATGGGTCGGAATTTTCTAAAATAATGAATGCTATCAAACCACAGGACCAAGAAGCTCCAAGAATACCTACCAGGAAAAATACAAAATAAAATGCATCTAGATATATCATATTTAAATTACTACAAACCAAAGATAAAGGAAAGAAAGCTTGATAGAGGGAGAAAAACATGCTACAAAGAGAATAATTAAGCTAAGAATTACAGCAAATATCTTGTCAGAAAATATGCAAACTATAAGAAAATATGTGATGCCTTTAAAATCTGGGGGGAGAAAAACAAAACACCTTTTAACCACATCCTAAAGCCAGTAAAACTGTTCTTTAAAATGAAGGTAGAATCAACACTTTTTTTAGAAAACACAAGATACAAAGATTTCATTGCCAGGAGACCCGAGATGCAATAATTGTTAAAGAAAGTTAATATATAAATAAATAAACAAATAAATAACAGAAAATGATACTGGATCAAACCTTGAATCTCCACACAGATAGGATGAAATCCAGAAATGGTAAAAATTAATGTAGACATAAATATATTTTTCATTATACTTATTAGTCTAAATGATAATCATCAACACCAGAAATAATAGCAATAGGTTGTAAGATTTTCTATAAGTATGAAGATGAGTTATATAACAATAATAGCATGAAGGAGGGGAAGGAAGAATTTGGATATATTGTAAGTTATTATACTAATGATTAAGTGGCATAGTATTATCCGAAGATAGACTGATAAATGATATTGCACATTCTAAGGAAGCCACTAGCAAGATAGAAAAAGAGGTATAATTAATAAATTAATAGTGGAAATGAAATGGAATACTAAGTAATGTACAATTGATCCAAAGTTAGGTAGAAATAGAGGGAAGAGAAAAAATACACATGGTAGATGAACAAATAGGAAAAAAAGTCTTGCAAAACTGTAGATTTAAATCCACCATAAGTATAATTACATTATAGTAAATCACCTTGAAAAAGCAATTAAGGGCCTCCTGGGTGGCTCAGTCAGTTAAGCGTCAGACCTGGGCTCAGGTCATGGTCTCACATCTTGTAAATTCCAGCCCCGTGTCCAGCTCTGTGCTGACAGCTCAGAGCCTGGAGCCTGCTTCGGATTCTGTGTCTCCTTCTCTCTTTCTGCCCCTTCCCTGCTTGTGCTCTCTCCCCCTCTCTCTAAAATAATAAATAAACAAACTTTTTTTTTTTAAATAAAAGACAGAGATTACAGATTGGATAAAAAAATGAGACCAAGGATAAAAAAAAAAAGAGACCAACTTTATACGGTCTACCACAAATGCACTTTAAATAAACAGGCATAGGTATGTTAATATTAAAAGGATGAAAAAAATGGTATGCAATGAAAACAAAAGAAATAAAGCTTAATTTAATATGCCTTTTTAAAAAAATATGTTTCTTTTCTTTTCTATTCTTTTCTATTCTTTTCTATTTTCTTTTCTTTTCTTTCTTTTCTTTTCTTTTCTTTTCTTTTCTTTTCTTTTAAAGCAGATCTTTTCTTTTCTTTTAAAGCAGACTCCACGACCAATGTGGGGCTTGAACTCCTAACCCTGAGATCCATAGTCACATGCTCTACAGACTGAGCCAGCCAGGCACTCCTACACGTGGGTTTTTCATTATGATTCTTCCCACTTATTATCCAGTCAGCATCTTTTGTGCTTTCTGAGTTATATAAAGGTATTAATAATTTCTAATCCAAGGAAATCATCTTATTTCCGATTGTACAATATTATATTGTATAAAATTTTATAATAACAATATAATATATAATTTAATAATATAGAATACAGTACATGTAACATAATATTTTACATATATAATTTCCAAGAAATTTTGAAGAGAATTAAATTCATATATAAACTAATGCATAGATCTACTTTCTTAAATAGATTTCCAGATATTACATAATTTTACTTTTTTTATAAGGTAAAATCAACTGTGTAAAAGTATTTTGATGATTCAATATGGCCTTTTAACTCCAATAATTTCTTTACTTTCATAGCAACTAACGTGTAGTTTTGCATAGCAAGAGACTAGATCACCAATTTAAAAACCAATTAATCTCTTTCCTATCAGAGTAGATGCCAAGTAACTAGTGCTGATGAATTAGTAAAATAACAGTGGTTACGTGTTCATTCCATTAAAAGTGAGATAAATCTCTTATTACTTTTTCCTAAAAACTGTTATTTTTATATATCATTATCATTATATATATGTAATATATATATAATGATATATATATCAAATATATATATATATGATATATTTTCATATATCATTATCACCCATTTTATGTCCCCAAAATATAACCTTCATTAAATTTTTCCCAGTCGTGGAAAAGCCTGATGAAAATGTCTGCAAAACATGGTAGTCTAGAGAGGTCTGTTGTGATTATTTTAACGAACTTGATAAGATATGTTTCACAACTTGTTACTGAAATATTTTTATTAAGATGAGTGATTATTTTTCCATGCATGTTTTCCACTATGCTCTAACTATAAAAATACCCCAAAACCGACACATGCTATAAATTTGATTGAGGTGGGGGAAATGCTCACAATAAAAAGACACATGTAAATAAATGTGAGGTTATGCATAAAAGAAACCACAGCTGTTGAAGGGAAGAGAACACGTTTTAGCAGTTTACAAATACCAAGGAAATGGATATGCCACTGGTTAATTCTAATCATAATTGATATTTTATTATAATAATAATATTATAATTATAGTTATGATAATGTATAATCTCCCAAACTTCCACAGCTGGCCAGAATTTTAGAATTGTGCAGAAGACCTTAATCTTTTACTTATTATGAACATATATATTTGAAATCGAATCAAATCACATTTAGTGGATAATGAAACAACGTTCAAATGATTGGCATGGTACCTGAAGATTCACTCACTATGGCCTCATCAGCTGCACCATAGAAATTTTCAAGACATTTTAATTCATGAAGTTTTATAGGCCTTACTATTGTAATAATCAATATTAGGTGGTAAAAAGTTGTGAATTCTACATTTTACTTTGAATTTTATTGAATGTCATTGCTGTATTCTAGCCTTAGAATGTGGTTAATTATGTTTCTGAATGAAGCATATTGTTACTTAAAATTACAATTAATTAATATATAAAGCATTGAATTCAGGGAGCAATTTTAAATGTTATTTATAATAAATGACTATTAAAGCACTTGAGAAGATATTACATATACAAAATATTTTAAATTGCAATGTTACAGTAGGGGTTTTAACACGTTAGGGAAGGATCTATTTTCATATAAACGTACATGTTAAAATGTCTGTTCCATTTGCTGGGTATTTAGATCGTAAATATTTTAAAGATAGTGAAAGATCCTACTCCCTCTGGTCATTTATCATATATTATTTCAGATGCAACTCTTGAGAGCTTTGCTATGTCTCAAGGCAGATGGCTCCTTCATTGGATAAATGTGGCTATGACCACTATCTCCTCTATAACCAGCCAAGAGCCATGTCTTCCTAAGTCACACATCAAACCTGATTTTGCCCTCAACAGTGACAACAAATCATTCTATACTCTTTCTCTGTCCCTTGACGGTGCTTCAAATATTTGAAGGCAGCTGTCAGATCTCCACTAAGACCTTTTTTCTCTGGGGAGAAATTCTCTCAGGTTTTCGTTGTCTCTCTCTCTCTCTCTCCTTTTCTTTTTTTCCCACTGTGCCTCTTACAACATTTCCATCAGCTCACCATTCTGGTTGTCTGTGTCAATTCCTCCTTTAAAATGTGACACTCAGAATTTAACACAATACTAGTTTACAGAGTTTGACCGGTGTGGAACACAAAGATAATAGTTCTGTGTTCTGTTCTCTGTACTTCAATTAACATAGCTTGAGCTCATACAAGTTATCTTAATACTAGGTTATACTTTTGGTTTATTTTAAGGTTGTGTTTCAAAGATTGGTAAAGCAACGACCGCCACACATTAATAGTGTTGGACAAGGTGTTACAGATTAGGCTAGTATGAGTGTGTAAATTGGACTAAATGGCCTATCACAAAAATCATAGGAACAGAGAAAATTGTCATTGGCAGAAGCTAGACCAAAGATAGTAATAAAAAATACACACATTGAAGAAGGCTAGGCCTATTGGAAAGCCAACATTTTGGTTAACAATGAGGAATTAAGAAATCTTCATGTACTGAAGAATCAGAATACTTTTAAGACTTCTGGGAAAAGGAGCATTCTTGGAGTAATTGTCAAAGCCCAGTATTAATAATTAGTGTTTCAACCTTAAATTTGTAGTGGGAATTTTATTACCTTACTTGGGTCCATTTTATTAATAAAGAGAATTTGGGATACATTAATGTAGTAATGTAATAACTGATGGTGAAGTTTTCATTATCACAACCATTTTGGGCAGCACTTTAGTGATTGGTATTAAAGTTGAAGATGCACAGATTCAAACCCGGCAGCTCTCAGTGTGCACTCAAGATTTTTCTCAAACATAGAAACAAGGAGGTGTATTCAAGCTTGTTTAAGACCACACTAGAATGGCAAAACAAAACAAACAAACAAACAAAATGACCAAAACACTAAACAACAAAACAAAACATAAAAAAGTTTAAATAATCTCTTTCTCAGATGGGGAATAAACAACAGATTATTAGTTGGAGTTAAAATTACTACACTGGATCTTTATATATCTACCTTGTAAATGTGGAAAAATGTTAACCAAAACAGGTAGATTTCTATTTATTTCCAAATATATCCATAACCAAAATAAGTACAAAGGGTATTAACTCATTTTCATCTCTCAGACTGCAAAACCACAACAGTAAAAACATCTAAATGTAATTTAAAAGGGGCATACCTAAAATATTACACTGCAGGGGCGCCTGGGTGATTCAATCAGTTAAGCATCTGAGTTTGGCTCAGGTCATGATCTTGCAGTCCGTGGGTTGCAGTCTCTCACCAGGCTCTGTGCTGACAGATCAGAGCCTGGAACCTGCTTCAGATTCTGTGTCTCCCTCTCTCTCTGCCCCTCCCCAACTCACACTCTGTCTTTCTCTCTCTCAAAAATTAATAAACATTTAAATAAATAAATAAAATATTACATTACAGAGTTTAAATGCAGATGGGAGGAAAACACTAATAAATCATGAAACAAAAAAGTAGAGTGCTTGTTTTAACAATATCAGAAAAAATATACTGAAAATTAAAAACAATAAGGACAAAAAGAACCACCACATATTGATGAGAAAAAATCTACCAAAAATATATAATATCTGAATAAATGGGTAACACATTACAAAAGGACTACAATACAAAATAAAAATGAAATTATAAAGAGAAATTAAGATAATTATAGCATATCAGAAGAGTTTGAAGACATCTATCTCAGTAATTAAACCATTAAGCAAAAGAAAAAAAAAAGAAACAAACCAAAAAATGAAAGAAAAAAAGAAATAAGAAAAAAATGATGAATGATTAAAACAATAATATAAGAAATTGAAATAATGCATTCTTTTGAACATACATACATACATAGAATCCTTCAACCAATGACATTTTCCTAGTTATCTATTTGAAGAAACAACTATATATTGGACCACAAAGAAAGTAATAAATACCAAAGAATTAATAACATAATTTTCTTTAACTACAAGTCAAAAGAATTAGAAATCGATATAAAACAAATTATAAAATGTGATTTTGGAAATTTAAAGGAAATGCCACTAAATAATCTTATGCTAATTAGAAAATATTGAGAACTGAAGGATGTGCAGAATAGATTAGGGCTAGAGATAGGAAGAGTCCATATGGTCATTTGTTCCCTAATTAATATCTAACTTCAACGTAAATGTTAAACACTTTTTCCTAAAACTTTACAAATGGTTTACAAAATTCACATAGAAAATAAAACACCACAAATGTCAATGCAATTTTGAAGATATTGTAAAAGGTTACTTGTCCTCCAACATCCATTGTAGGTAAACTGTTGACGAATAGAATAGGAAGAAAAATGCTCAAAGACAGTCCATTATAAAAACTGGAAATTTGCATATGATGGAGGAGACATTGCTTATTATGACTTACATATAAAGCAAATAGGCATAGGGAGGTTTAGAAACTTGCACAAGATTCTGTAGTAAGCAAGTGGCTCAGGCCACTTTGGCCCCAGATTTTCTGATGTGAGGATGTGAGATCTGGATCTCTATGGTCCTGTAAGAAAAGAGGGAGTATTGGGGCGCCTGGATGGCGCAGTCGGTTAGGCGTCCGACTTCAGCCAGGTCACGATCTCGCGGTCCGTGAGTTCGAGCCCCGCGTCGGGCTCTGGGCTGATGGCTCGGAGCCTGGAGCCTGTAGCTTGTTTCCGATTCTGTGTCTCCCTCTCTCTCTGACCCTCCCCCGTTCATGCTCTGTCTCTCTCTGTCCCAAAAATAAATAAACATTAAAAAAAATAAAAAAAAAAATTTCTGGGGCGCCTGGGTGGCGCAGTCGGTTAAGCGTCCGACTTCAGCCAGGTCACGATCTCGCGGTCCGTGGGTTCGAGCCCCACGTCAGGCTCTGGGCTGATGGCTCGGAGCCTGGAGCCTGTTTCTGATTCTGTGTCTCCCTCTCTCTCTGCCCCTCCCCTGTTCATGCTCTGTCTCTCTCTGTCCCAAAAATAAATAAACGTTGAAAAAAAATTTTTTTTAAAAAAAAGAAAAGAGGGAGTATAGAAGAAACGTGTAATAGTTCTTGGTCCTGATCACCTCTGGTACTTTGCTTTCCAGTGCACACCATAGGTTGCACTTCTCAATTGATTTTCAAGTTAGGCATGGCAATGAGAATTGCTTCAGATAGCAAAATGGGACATTGAATCAGGTATCTCACTTCCACACACAGAGGGCTAAGGTTCAGTGCATGATTTGGATTTGCTGCATTTCTTTCCCACTGCCGTGATGATGATTGGGTCTCTGAGTATATTTGCTGAACCGTGTTGTTCACGTAATTTGGGCAAAAAAATACAATTCTGTTAAGTGAATCCACTGATATTCAGCAGCATAATCCAGCCCAACCTGACAAAATAAAATAATCGTGGCGGTGGGAGGAAGGAATGGAAGGTAGGATTGAGAGACATATGATTCTATCTTTTTTAACTTTGTTTAAAACATGAGATTTATGTATTTCTCTTAATGCCACACTTTGTCACACAGACCAAAGTTAATCCAGTAGAAGAATTTGATCCACCTAAAATGCTAGGAGGTAATAAATTAGTCTCCCAGATTCAAAATGTCATAGAGAAAGACTGGCTTGAGGGTTAAAACTCTGTATGGTTAAACTCATGTTTCAATTCATTCTTTCAGGAGAGAGACCTTGAATATGTGAGAGCCAGATCAGAAGAGAATCAAATGGTATTGGTATCATTCTCAATTCCTCTGAAAAGCCATACCAGAGGGTGATGCAGACTTATTCCATTTAGGTGCTCTCCTGGGAAGAGGGTAAATGAAGTGTTTAATTCCTGCATACGATTCAGAATCATGAAGCCAAATCCCAACCTGTGTTTTCAGAGTCAACTGTCAGGATTATTTCTGGCAAAAGCCCATCTTTCTTTTCTGTTAATACATAAGTGTAAGAACTATTCAGATTAGCTGCCTGGCTTGATGCAAATCACCAGAAAATTGCTTAAATTTCGACTCTTCCTCCTCTACAAAGAAACCGCCTGTGAGCCATTTGCATTTTTTATTCATGGCACTTAGTAAATTAGGTTGGTGGTTTCTCTTATTATCAAAAGCCATAGCTTTGTCATATATGTAAAGTGTTAGCTAGCGTTTGTAAGTCTCTAAATAAAAGGAAGGAAATATTTTATGGCAGTGCGTGGAAAGATGTAGAAATGTAAGCTAATGTAAGTGTTAAGAGAGAAATTATATCAATGAACATTTTATTTTTTCTGAGTTAAAATATGAAAATCTTCTCTTTCGACAGTACTTTAAAAATACTTAGGGGCGCCTGGGTGGCGCAGTCGGTTAAGCGTCCGACTTCAGCCAGGTCACGATCTCGTGGTCCGTGAGTTCGAGCCCCGCGTCAGGCTCTGGGCTGATGGCTCAGAGCCTGGAGCCTGTTTCCGATTCTGTGTCTCCCTCTCTCTCTGCCCCTCCCCCGTTCATGCTCTGTCTCTCTCTGTCCCAAAAATAAATAAACGTTGAAAAAAAATTAAAAAAAAAATACTTATTGATTCATTAAAAAAAAAGTAGTGATATAGTAGTGAGAGATTCCTGCAGAACTTCATAGGGAGGTAGAGAAATGCATGGCACTGGGACTTGGCTTCAGAGCACATAGGTCTTTTGGAAAATAGAAAGCTTCAGATAAAAAGGAAGAAAGTAAATGCTCCATAAGCCTACAGGCAGAGTCAGTTTTAAGACCCGAGTGGTTCCACCACAGATCAACAAAAACCATCAACAACATTCTTCTCCCACATTTCCTGAAATCTTCACGTTCTTTGTGCTATGTTTACCATAACTATAGCTATTAAAAAAATGTCCCCTTTTAGAGTATTTTAACAGAAAGGGTATAGAATTTGAAGTCAGACAGAACTAGGTTTGAATGCTAATTGATAGTGACCATTTTGAGCTAGTTTCTTGAGGCCTTAGTTTCCTGATCTAAGAAGTAGGATATTCTGTCCCCATACTTTATAAAAAGACCTTTTTGCACATAATAATAATAATAATAAGAAGAAGAAGAAGAAGAAGAAGAAGAAGAAATAAGAATAAAAATATATAAAATAAAAATAAAAAGAAGGATATTTACTCCATGGATTTTATGTTAATTCTAAAATGTTTATATAAAACATCTGAAATACCTAGGACACAGTAGAACATGCCATTTCTTAATTAATTTGAATTTTGAATAAGTCAACTCCTTACAAAACTGTAGAACTGCAGTTTAAGGCAACAATCTATAAAAACATCATTGTTATTAGATATTGGGGAATATTAGATAATAGGCATTATTTGAGAATAATGCATGTTATTAGATATAAAATTACTAGATGCTATCATTATCTATTAAAAATATTAATGGGTGTATGCTAAGTACTATCTAAGTACTGTGTGAAAAAGGAGAAGACAATAAAAGAATGAGATAGTTTAGCGTCACCTTTAAGGTAGCTTATATCTAATTGTCCTTCACAGCTTAACTGAAGTGAATTTGACCTCTTTCGTCGCTTTGCAGAACTATTCTTCTTAGAAAGACAAGATGATATAACTGAGGAGAACAGAAATTTCAGATTGGAGTGGGAAGCACGGTGCCACAGAATGGGGCTGACAGAGGGCAGGGCCAGGCAGCATAGGAGGAAGGGGGGTCTGGGAAAATGGGTTGAAGAGGTGAAGGTGAAGTCCTTAAAGGAATGGGATAAAGGATGAAAATCACAGTTCTCTCTTTTGAAAATTCTGTTTATATTTATCCTAGGCAAAGTTGATCTTTCCCCTTTTTCATTCTCTTGTACATTTTAATCTCACTGATCCCAGGATCTAGAACTTACATTAGTAACAATCTGACCAGAGAACCACAATTTACTACATTGATTATATGGAAAATACACTCTAACTTCCAGACAATCAACTTACAAATAAATTTTCAAGACTGCCTTTATCGACTGTCTGTAGACTATTTAGGCAGAAACGAGACACTACGTAGAACGAATTATAAATCCATGCTATATTATTTAACAAACAGACATGTCTTCAACAGTAACAACAACAGCAAAGAACAAAAGAAATGATAACATGCATTGTGAAAGTGTGAAGGACTTAGACTGTCCCAAATATTTAACTTAGAAAATATCACAAAATATATCATGTGGCCAAGGTCTTAAGTGATAGAATGTGCCTATTTCAGAGGAAACATTGGTGGCTGTGGCATACATATAAATCTTCATGACATCCACCATACTGAATTTTACTTAGAACAAAAGCATTTGGATATATAAGCTGTAGAAGTTAAGGATAAATTTACTATACGCCTTTATATAGGAACATGTAGTTTCTAATTCATATATAGGGAACTGTGATGTGTTTGTCAGGTAGATTTTTCATGTCATCAATGCAGCAGTATAGCAAAAATTGGAAAAAGGAAAGAGGTAGATTTCAATGTTTCTTGTCTACAAATCTCTTAGCAAGGAGTGCCCATCAAAAAAAAGGGTGCCACAAGGATACCCACTTTTTTTCCTTTTTACTTCCTCCCATCTTATCCTATTGCCTTGGCCAGGATCCAAGACAGAAATCATATTCCTCGGTGGTTTTATACATAGAAACAAACATTACCTAAAACAAAATATCTTGGAGATGATCCTTTTGAGGGTGAACCTGCTTTCCCTGATTCGATTACTCTTATCACCAAAGAAGGAAGGCTGTTTTTTCCTACTGTGACATTCACCATGAGATAACTCAGCACTTAGCCCAATCTGAACTTCCTCTTCCAGGCCCCTCTTTTCAAACAGAACATAGAAAAGGTTAAGCTGTAAACCACATTTTATGTGTTTTAACATAAACACTACCTAGGATGTTTAAACCCTATTAGAAACAAATGACTATATTGTATGCCCGGTCAGGGCAAAAAACAGCTTACTATGTGGACCACAGGTTTAATTAGATGAGCAAAATGATCAGGAGCCTTCAAAACGTCAAAATATTTCAAGGAAAGCTGCTTTGCGCAAATGCCATTTCAAAGACTAATGGTAATAATTGTGGTAGAAACCCACACTAGATACAATGTAACAATAGCTTCTATGATCGAGAAAAAGAGAAGCCTGTTTAGAATTATTATCTTCCTGTTGAATGTGACACTTTCAGCCTGCAATATTTGCATCATTACTTGAGGGTTGATCCGCACTGGAAAGACATCCATTGTTTTCAATTCCCTGGAGTTAGATTAATATGTGTTTTATCTTGTACCAGAAGACCTTTTTGATTGTCATAGGGAGTGTCATTAGAACACGACCTTAACTCAGTAGTGACTAGTGACATTACTTTAGTCATCAATACCAACTCTTATTGGCAGAGGAGCAAGCTATCCTTACTCACGTTCTGTCAGCTTCTCTGAAGTCACTTAACTCAGGCTCTGTGTGACAGAACTTAATATTAGAGGCATTGACCTTCGGCAATTTTGTCTGAACACGGTTGACAGGTATAATGGTCATAGGAAATTCAGATAATTGGATCGAAAAAATGAGTTTCCGTGCACAGCAATATACTCTACTCCTGGTTTCACTGGTGATGGGTTAGATATAAATTTTGTTGGCTTTTATAGTCATTTTGCTGTCTTTAAATATTATAGAAATACTTGTCCAAAATCCCTCAGTGACTAGAGGATGACTCTTTCATATTTATTATTTTCTTTTACAAGGGGGCTAACATATGCATAGCAGAGGCCCCAGAAAGAAGAGAAAAGACATTTTCAAGTGACAATTGCACAATAAATAAGAAGAGCCTTTTACTTCATGGAGAGAAATACTCCTGAAGCACACACAGTAGCGAAACTTTTGGAAAATGATCATGGTATTTATAGAAATATTCACCTAGGTTTTGCACCTTTTTACAATTAATGAGTATTAGTCACTGAGTAGTGGAGAAATAGTTCCCATCATCGTAAGATTTTAGCGTCCACAGTCTATTTAAACATTTGGGTTACTCTCTCTCTCTCTCTCTTTAGATATATAATATTCCCAGTGTTTAATTACATATATCCTATGATATTTAACAAATTAATCATATGTAGCCATATAATGAGCTTTTGATAAATATATAAGCAGAGGTATTCCTTAACTGTTAAGAGGTGAATGTTGTAGCTCAACGCTCCCTAGTGGTATAGTATTGATACGTTTAAGCTTGTTTCCTCACCTACAACATGGAAATAATTCTTACATTGCTGTGAGGATTAAACCATGTTTGTTAGCAGTAAGTACTATGTCTGTCCCCTAGGAACTATTCAACATGTGACTCTGCTGCTGCTGCTGCTTCTGCTGATGGCGGCAGTGGTGATGATGCTGTATGTAGAATGGTTACCCTTTGGTATTTCGACGTCATGGTTAAGGAATCTATAAATTAAGTACATCGAGATCTAATGTACTTATCGAAGCACATTGAGAAACTGAGGTTTGATTTTCAGAGCTTTGAGGAAGATAAGCTCTCTTTAGTAGAATTAATCCCTCACAAATATGTGAGGTCAGTGGGAGCTATCTTTGAAGACCCAGAATGTGTCTTTCTGGATCCTTTTAGCCCGTAAGAGTTCCACTCCTTTCAGAGGCTTCTCCATTGAAGCTTTCTGTTTCTTATACACTGAGATGTTGAGTATTTTGTCTGTTACAATTCCCAAGAGTGGAATGGCATAGTATGGAGAAAATAATCTAGGTTTTAATTCCAGCTCACGATCAATAACTGTGTTTTCTGCTATGAGTGATTGAATCTTGTTAAACCTTCCTTTCTTGCAAACACAGACAGTAGCCTTTCAAGAGCTATTTTTAAGTGTTTTGATCACCAGGCCCTGGATTCAGACAGATTTGGGTTCGAACACAGACTCTACCATTTCTTGGTGGTATGGCAACAGGTAAGTTAATTGAACTCTCTAAGCATCATTTCCCCCTGCTATAAATTGGGATGGTAAATATATCTACTTCATTATTTCATAAGGTTTTCTTTGATGACTAAATAAAATAACAACTGAAAGACTTTAGAAAATGGTCTCAGAAAGATGCATGTTCAATAAACATTATCTATTGTAAGTTAAGTAGAGAAAACTCAGCTGGAAATAATTGATTTTCTTCCTTTCTCTTTCCACTAAAAAAAAAGGCATATGCTTTAGGGATTCTTAAATCTAGATTGGCGAAATAAGATTCCCCAATGGTCAAGACATTCCTAGGAGACCCCTCAAATTAGGGCTAGAGACAGTTGACAATTTTATTTGTTATGTGACGACATCCCTGGTGAGAAACTCTAGACAATATGCTTATGAAAATGGATTTTCTTTCTGTATTGTGCCCTTTTTCAATGAAAAGATACTTTCTACAACTATGGGCATCATTTCTGCTGAATGAAATCCTAAAGTGATATCCAATAGTCACTTTTCATTTTTTCTAATCATTACACACACATTGCTGACAAATGAAAGGAGAGTTTTGTTTGTTTGTTTTTAACTTTCTTTTTGTCCTCCTTTTCTTGGTGTTAATGAGGAATTTCAGATGTTGCAGAGCTGGTTTTCTACTACTGGTGTTAGAAAGTAAGCTTTAAGCTGGGATGCCTGGCTGGCTCAATAGGTTAAGCATCTGACTTTGGCTCAGGCCATGACTGGTTCATGAGTTTGAGCCACGTATCAGGCTCTGACAGCTCAGAGCCTGGAGCCTGCTTCAGATACTCTGTCCTTCTCTTGCTGTGCCCCTCCCCCCCTCGTGCTCTATCTCTTTCTTTCTCTCAAAAATAAATGAATGTTAAAAAAATTTAAAAAAAAGAAGCTAAGCTTTAATAAAACAGGTTTGTCTTAAGTGGAACTATTTTTCTCTTTCTGTATATATGGTCAAAGGAATATTTTAATTGCACATACCAACTTATTAAAGGAATAAAGGCTGTATTCGAGCTGGTTTAAAACTTAAACAGGCACAATGTCACCCGGTGTATCAGTTACCCATTACAGGAGTCATGGCCCCTTTGCTACAAGCATGGGGAGGCTCCATGATGCTGACATTAGCTGAGAAGAACAAATTCATCTTTTTCAGTTATCCCTGGGGCATCACTTAAACTTCAAGCAAGGCTTCTGGAAGATTACAACATATTGCAACCTTGGCTTTTCAAAATAATTTCAGTTGAGGTTTGATTTGCTCAAATTATATGTTCATTTTAGACATGAAATCGAATCTATAATTCCAATTAATTTATGACATAATTTCAAGTGTCTGATTTCAAATTTATATTGTTTGGCATTTCTCACTTTTGAGAGAAGAAAAACAAGTTATAAAAGTATGTTAAGGGGGCGCCTGGGTGGCTCAGTCGGTTAAGTGTCCAACTTCAGCTCAGGTCATGATCTCACAGTCTATGAGTTCGAGCTCTCCATTGGGCTCTGTGCCAACAACTCAGAGCCTGGAGCCTGCTTTGGATTCTGTGTCTCCCTCTCTCTCTGCCCCTTCTCCTCTCACGCTTTCTCTCTCTCTCTCTCTCTTTCTCAATAATAAGTAAACATTAAAAAATTAAAAAAATAAAAGTATGTTAAATAGTTCTATTATTACAGTCAATAAAAGGAATGTACAATTAGTGGTGTAGCATCATCAACTCCTATAATTAGGGGCATGATACAGTTCTCTGGAATCTCAAGGTAACACTCAATCTGAAGCAAGAGTTAGAACTATATACTTCCAGATAAATTCACACACCCTTTTGATGTGAACACATTTATTCTTCAGTAGCTGTCTCATCAAACAAAACACGAAAATTTTCCAGGGTTCTGGTCATCTTCCTATTCCATCTCAGGTCCTTATGCAGCCCTTACCTGCCTACTCTACATTGCAGAAAGCTGTATTTCCCGTAATCCCTTGCCTTCTGGCTTTGAGGAAGTTTCAGCCAATGTGAACCTCCAGCAGAAGATAACGTTGGAAGATGAGGAAAGACAGCACATTTCTCTCCCTTTCTTTCTCTGAGAGAAGCTGGATCTCCTCCTTCCTTATCTTCCACCAGACAGCTTTATGCTCTGTGATCTTGGCTCCAAGGAGGAAAGTTTAATGCATTTTCAGGTTCCACCAGTTGACACTAGGCTGGGTACCTAGTTACATAATTTCTTCTTTGTCCCTCTAGCACTATAAATGGAGACCTGTCTTTTCTCACCTTTTTGTCATCTCATTACCCTTAACTTGGCTTCTCTTTACCTCTCCCACCCGTGTAGCCAAGGTCTTGTGCCAACGTCTTGTCTGGAAAACCTAGAGTGGAAGCATTGTTTAACTGAATCCTAACTAGTACCTTTATTTTGTAAAAAAATTTTAACGTTTATTTATTATTGAGAGACAGAGAGACACAGAGCGTGAGCAGGGGAGGGATAGAGAGAGGGGGAGACACAGAATCTGAAGTAGGCTCCAGGCTCTGAGCTGTCAGCACAGAGCCCGACATGGGGCTCAAACTCACAAACTGCGAGATCATGACCTGAGCCAAAGTCGGTTGCCTAACCAACTGAGCCACCCAGGCACCCCGTAACTAATACCTTTAAATTTAAAGAGAATATATCTGTCCCCCACCATGCAAGGAGCTAGATTCCTTCTTTCTGAAATCTTCTGAAACTTAGTCATTATGGATTAATTCCATCATGGAGCTTGTCAGACTGTACTCTAGAAGCATACCTTATTGGTTTTCTAATCTGGACCAAAACAATATGCAAATTATACACAAGGAACGAGTCAGGCTATCAAGTAGATCATATATGGGCCATATAACAAATCAAATCATATGTAAGATACTTGAAATTACAGAGTAGGTTATTAGACTGTAATAGGATTAAACTAGAAATCACTAACTGAAGGATAGCAGGGAAATGTCTAAATACTTGGAAACCAAACAACATGCTAAGTAACTCATGGGTGAAGAAGATAACCTAAAGAAAATTAGGAAATATTTTCAGTTATACAAAAAAGAAAACACAATACAATATTCCTCCCTTTATCCACAGGGAAAATGATTGCAGATTCCCAGGGGATGATTGAAACTGTAAATAGTACCAAACCCTACATATACTATGTTTTTTCCTATACATACATACCTATGATAAAGTTTAACTTCTAAATTAGGCACAGTAAGAGATTATCAACAATAAGTAGTCATAAAATAGAATAATTATAAAAATAGGCTGTAATAAAAGTTATATGAATACAGTCTCTCTCTCTCTCAAAACATCTTAGAATACTGTACTCACCCTTATGACGATGATGATGTGAGATGATATAATGCCTACATGATGAGATGAAGTGAAATGAATGATGTAGGCACAGAGACATAGCATCAGGCTATTACTGACCTGATGATATTTCAGAAAGAGGACCATCTGCTTCCAGACTACAGTTGACTGTGGGTAACTGAAACAGAAAGAAAAACCATGGGTAAGGGGGCGCCTAATGTTCATCAAAATCTGTAGAATTAAGCTGAAGCAGGACTTATATAGAAATTTATAGCATCAAATACATACTAGAATACAAAATACTTTCAAATCATGAACCTAAGCTTTCATCTTAAGCAATTGTTTAAAATAAAACATAGCCAAATCAAGAAAAAAATTAAAAAAAGAAATGATAGCTAATGGAAATAAAATTGAAAATAGAAAACAAACAGAGAAAAATACAATCAAACCAAAGGTTGCCAATAAAAATTTTTATTGATCAAAAAGTTAATAAAATTAGTAAATCTCTAGAAAGAATGACAGAGAATATAAAAACACAGTTTACCAATATCATGATCGAAAGAGGAGATACAATTGTATGCTCTGAAAATATTAATAGGAAACCAAAGAAACACTAAAAACAACTCTGTGAATATAAATTTGTCCACTCAGATGAAATACATCATTTCTGCAAAACTACAAAGTAACAAAACTCACCCAGAATGGAATAAATGACCTTAATAGTCTTATAACTGTTAATAAATTAAACACGTTGTTAAACACCTTTCCAAAAAAATAAGCAAGGTTCAGATGATTTAATGATGAATTGCACCAAACACTTTAAGGAAGAAATAAAACTAAACCTGTACAAACTCTTCCTAAAAATAGTATAGAAGGAGACACCTCTAACCCATTGAGCCAGTGTTAACCTGACTGATACCAAATTCATATAAATTAATTTACATAAAGGAAAAGGAAAAGAACATTATTCTTTTCAAACCAAAGTTACTATTTTAATAGAAAGTCAAAGATAACAAACCTGGGGACAATTAAAATGTTGTTGTTTACCCTTCAGTGTAGTTTAATTTCTAAGCATTTAGAGATTTTCCTGTTATACTTTTGTTACTGATTTTTAGTTAGGATTTAGAATAAAGAAACTAAGGTAATATGTTTGACTTTGATAATCATAAAATATACGTTTCATTGAATAATCCATTATTTTATTCTTTACATTGATCAACAGCAAAATTAAAATAGAATGGTTTATCTGCAATAAATAAAAAGATGCAAGTCCATGAAGTCTGTAAATATAATCCAGGATATTTGACAACTGTCTGAGTCCAGTAATATTTATTTCATCTCTTCTTGGACCATTTTGCTGAATCACTTCTCAGTGAATAATTTGTCATTTTATTTTTTTTACTTTATTTTTTTTTTATTTTAGAAAGAGAGAGGGAGAGAGGACGAATTGGGGAGAGAGGCAGAGGAAGAGAGAGAGAGAGGGAGAATATTAAGCAGGATCCACACTCAGTGCAGAGTCTGATGCAGGGCTTGATCTCATGACTCTGGGATCATGACCTGAGCCAAAATCAAGAGTCAGATGTTCAACCTACTAAGCCACCCAGGTGCCCCTGTCATTTTATGAATTTTCATGAACTATTCTGCCACATCTGTGCTGCTGTGAGTTTTAGAATCACAATCTCATGTCTTCATTAATCTATATCTATAGTTTTCAAGCTCCACTTTTTTCAAAAGTGAACAATTAAATTACATTCTTAAATCAATAACTGGATTATATTTCAAATGCATATTGTTTTCTTTGAATAAGTACCAAATCAATAGAATTTTTTCTTCTTTGTTTTTCTTCATTTCTCCTTAAGATGTTGTGAGGGGTCTTTTAAATATACTTTTTATTTTTAAGTAATCTCTACACCTAACATGGGGCTCGAACTTACAACCCCAAGATCAAGAGTCCCATGCTCCACCTACTGAACCATCCCGGTGCCCTAAGATATTGCGAGTTCAAAGAGGCTTACGCATTCTAAGCACAAAGGATTCTTCTCTGACCAGTACTATATGAGAATTCTGAGTTTTATTTAAATGGACAGCCTCCAGTGGCTTTTGGTTATTTTTCCCTCACCCAGGTGCATCTGCAGCTGACATATCTGTTCTTCAAGTTAAAGACCTTTCCAGGTGTCAAATATATGTTGGTCACTTCCTCCTCCTCCTATAACCACACTTTTCAGTTCTTGGTGGTACAATGAACAGTTGAACTTTCTCTCATAGAAGATCACGTGGTCAAGACACACTAAGTTTGCCTGCTTAGGACTTGTCAACATGAATGTATTGCTTCTGCTGTACCACATGGGACAACAAGATTTTTCTATGAGACTTGCTGGCTTCATGGTTTTCTCTCAAGAAATAAATCCTCTTTTCTCTCAGATCCCACACAACTCTGATTTCTAATGACAGTCCTTAGGCATAGTCCAGGGGATGAGACTTAGATCCTTTCCTAGAGATGTTAACCTTTATATTTCACTTGAATCTCTCTTTTATCACATAATCAAAATATTATCTTTGTGTGAGGCAAAATCAGCTTCCCATTTTCACACTTTTCCATTCTATGGAATGAATTTTTTTTCTGAAATTTCAATATACTTATTTATCTGGAACATGTAATATGTGATAATAACATGTAATATTAATATATTATACAATAGGTAACTCTATATTAAAACTACAAATTAGATAATTATAAATTATGCCATATTATTATAATTAGATATTATAACTATAATATGTGATTATATATATATATTTTTTTTTAAGGAAACTCTGATTTAATTCTATAGTGAGTCTCAAGAAGCTATCCCTAGAATCAAAGAAAGGGATTTACATCTATCTTTCAGTCATATTAGCTCTCTCCCTGAGTGAATATATACTCAGAGCTATCATTGCTGCCTTAATATTTGATAAAGGATATTGGGATCAAGTAATTGCAGAACTATGAATGTTGAACAACTCTGCTTAATATCTGAAAATCTTATTCTGTTAAACATCTATAAATGATATTCTAATATTTTTAAGTTAGCTTTAAAATAATACTTAAATGGCAAAATATGTAGGTTGTATTTCAATGGAAAGTGGAACATTATTAGTGATACCTATTTCTATTGAAATGCATTTATATGCATAGGTTAACATGGCATTCTAAGCACAGAGTATAAATTGCCCTTACTTGAGGGTGTTGGGTAATTTTTCATTTCTTAGTCTTTGCTATCTGTGCTTTATAAAATGCTTCTATGAACACATTTTTACATTAAATATTACTATTTAGTATGTACTATTTAAATGTTATTTAAACAATATCATGTATCATATACTATTGAAATTATAAACATATTAAATTGAAGTACAACATGAAGGATAAACTAAATTCAATAAACATAAAAAAAGATGATGAATATAACAGTCAATAAATCCATTATGTTAGGAAAAGGGCAGTCATATCTGAACAACATGGAGTAGAGAGAGATTGTAGATCTTATTAGAGTTTGAACAGCATCTTTGATCTCCAAAAGAGATTGAAGCATTTGCCTATAGACCACACTAATGCAATAATAAAGATGGGAAAATTTTAAATAGATAACAGTGACTCAAATTTCCCTATATTTCACTTAAATAATTTACCACATATAAATGGTGCTTCATCTAGTAAAACGATGATGATTTTGCTCCTAACTACCTCTGCCAGGTCTAACCAGAGCAATCGTCTTGTTTCACAACAATGGAGCCACAATAACAGTCTTTTACTTTTGGAGCAGAATGTACACACATCAACACACAGACACACTCACACGCGCATACATGGTTTCGGTAATCTGGAATTCTTTTGCCCGATTTCAACTCACTAAAATCTTCTACACCCTTCAGGTCTCAGATTACATGTTACCTCTTGAGAGGCACTGTCCTGGTTACACTTACAGCTGAAACTTGGCCCACTCTCTATTGATTAACATAGAACCATTTTTCTCTTACAGCGTTTTTCATATTTGTAGCTGTGATTTTCATTTAAAATCCATTTAATCTACTATGACTTTAATATCCATGAGTTTAATATCCATAATGTTTGGATACCAAGGCAAATTCAATGTCAACAGAGTCTGAACAAATTATAAGAAGACGAATTATATTGGTCTTAAAGTAATGAGTCATATTAATATGTATATTAATACAATAATGTACATCAATATGTCAATTGATATAAAGTACATCAGTGTGTCAATGGAGAAGAAAAACATGTAATTATCATAACTTCAAACGAAAAACATTCAAATTTTATGCTCACTTGTAATTGAAACCCACACATACACATGGAAAACTTAAGGCACGGTTTACTTGTTGAACATTAGAAAAATATTGGATTGAAGTAATGAAGCAGATACATTTAATAGCAAAATAATAAAAGTCATCCTACTAAAGAAAAAATAAAAAAGTCTCTTTCTAATTCACTAATTCAAAGGGAGACATGCACCCTTATGTTTATTACAGCCTTATTTACAATAGTCAAACTGTGGAAGCAGCCCAAATGTCCATCAATAGATGAATGAATAAAGAATAGATAGATAGATAGATAGATAGATAGATAGATATAATGGAATATTATTCAGCCATAAAAAAGAATGAAATCTTGCCATTTGCAATAACATGGATAGAGCTAGAGAATACAATGCTAAGCAAAATAGGTCTGTCAGAGAAAGACAAATGCCATATGATCTCACTCATACGTAGAATTTAAAATTAAAATGAGAAAAGAAAAAAAGAGAGACAAACCAATAAACAGACCCTTTACTGTGGAGAACAACTGGTAGTTACTGGAGGGGAGGTGGGTGGACGATGCATGAAATTACACGATGGGAATTAAAGAGTACACTTATCATGATAAAAAGAAAATAATAATATTTTTTAAAAAAGGCCACACTCCACAGGTGACTACCATCCCAGATTCCCCAGCAATCCGTAGCGTGATTTACACCTTTGCTAAATAAATAAATACATACATACATACATTCCCATCCCAGATTCCCCAACAATCTAGCGTGATTTACACCTTTGCTAAATAAATAAATACATACATACATACATTCATACATACACACTATTTTCACATTCTTTTTAAAGGTGTATAAAAAAATTAAGTAAATAAAATTCTTTGAAGTGTGACCTTGAGTCAATTACTGAAGATCAAAAAAAAAAAGGGATAATGAATGATAAAAAAATGTCTGTCTTGTATGATAATATAATTTTAAGTTTTTTATGAACCCAGTATGACTTGAAAGCAAAAGAGTTCTAATGATGAATGGGACAGAGACAAAAGTTTGACCACCTGTAGATAATGTAATCATATATTTTGAAAACTTAAGAAAGTCAAACAAAAATAATTGGTAATAACGAATCAACTAAAAGTCAAGGCAAAAATAATTAGTAGCATATATCCCTGTAATAAGAAGTCACCAACACAAATGGAAATAGAGGTAATTCACAGAGGCACAAAATCTTAATTGTAAAACCATTCTAACAAAACATGCAAGGCATCTGTGTGTGTGTGTGTGTGTGTGTATGTGCGATTAAATGAGAATACAATATATTCTGATGGTATATTTTAATGTTATATGCTACTTCTTCCTACTGTGTCCTAAGTTTCAAAATATTCAGAGCCATAATAAATAAAATGATATAACACTTGGCAACATACAGATTAAGTAGAGTGTCAATTAAAAGACCTTAGATTTAGTGCTTTTAATAATATAGCATATGATTTTAATTTTCGCTAAAACAGATCTTCCCTAATAATTTGGAGAAGTGAAGTATTTAACAAATAGTGCCATTACACCTTTTAGGATAAAAGATGCCTTCAGATTTTTCTCTTTATAAGATATATTTCCTTTTGGGTGATCTCTTTAGTATCATAATTTCATCTATCACCTGAATGCATAAGGACACCAAATCTATCTTTGTATTCTTTTCTCTTCCCAACAATCAGATACATATTTCCAAATATCCGGACTAAGCAAAAAGATAGCATGTGCCAAGATTTGCTCAGGCTTTTATCCACTTCTTCCAATCATGGACCCATTACTGGAGGTCAGATACCTGTCTGTTTCCTGTCTTCTCTAGTGTATTTAACACAATGGAGAAATCTCAGATGACCGGTAAACACCGATCCAACGGTGCAAGATGAAGTACGAAAACTTCCCCCCTTTTTATGTTATTCCGTCCTCTCGCACCTCCAGTGCTTGAGTAATAAAAAGACAAGCAGTTCTTTCTGTTATGAGGAAGGAGGGGCCTTTCAGTGATGCCACTGTAGCCATGGATACTAGCTGCCTTTTCCTATTCAGGTGCTAATGGTACACAATTCTACTTTCTCTGAAAGATTTGTTCATTTATGTATTCTTCATGGAAGTCATCTAAATAAAATTTTTCAATGTAAATTTAAAGAAAGGCAATTTATATATTCTTCCCCAAGCCAGTGTGAAAATACAAAGGGTCATAGTCCCAGTGATGATGGTGCAGTCTTCTTTATTTAAAGAATAATATTTAATTTTTATTATTTTATATTTTATATTTTTTATATTTTATTTTATTTTGTATTTTTATGATTTTATATTATATTTATAATAATAAATTATTATTCTTTATTATTTAAAGAATAATATTTAAGAGTTAAATACTTCACCTATTTAAATGATTTTTGATATATTATTAACACATTGGAGTGCCACATCAACATAAAGTTTTCTACGGAAAACTAATTTCTATAGAGTTGTGGCTTGCTGTTAGTGTTTACAAAATTAGACACTGTGATTTCTTATAAAGTTTTGGAATGTGTACTTTATTTAAAAACTAGATTCTTTAGAGATATCATTTTTCGAATTCTTTCAAACTTTAAAATTTGGGGGAATGTTGTCTCATTTAATAATTAAACAAATTAGGACATGTACTTCGGGGAAGGATGAGGTAGCAAGCAGAAGACTGGAACAAGACAAGAACAGTAAGTGAAGTTGTAAGAAAGTCCGATCAGTTGTAGGAGAGTCACAGAGAGTCACCGAGGCAAGCGGTACTAGAACAGTCAAGAATGAAGACAGGTAAACATTCAAAGGCATAGTTATTTGCTAGTGCTGACTATGCAAAGGAGCCTGAGAATTGAGTGTTTGTATAAATTTTATCGGGGGCAAAACGTTCAGTAGAACTTTTGCTGGAGACTAGGTGCTTCAAGTTTATGACCACTTTGCCATCCAAGACATTTACCCTATTTTGAATTGCTTGGGGGTAAGAGTGAAAACATAAACACACTATCTTGGAAAACAAGAGTGGAGCTTTCAGAAGCATGGGGCATAAAGAAAAGAGACACAGGCCTGCCAGAGGAAGAAACCACAAAGAGTGTATCAAGATTTTGGCTGAAAACCCTAGAAGGCAACTGGTAACCTAGTGGTAAACTGAGCCTCACCAGAGATGAAACCCAACTTCAGCACTCACATCTCTGGATTAAGGCAGTCAGCCACCACCGTATTGGCATAAGAGTGGAGGGAGTGACAAACACATTCTCCAAAATATAACATCATCTTGAGCCCATACAAGAAGTTAATAAATAAGAAATGAAGATGATTCTTTTCAGCACCCTGAGATCTACACTTTACCTTTACTGGGGACATCTTGGGTAGAAAAGAAGGGATGCAAACATGGTAACAACAAACTTCCTGGCTATTGACTAGCAAGAGAATTCTTGTATATGGAACACTACTAACAGAAAGTTCTTGATCTGTGCAGGTTCTTTATTGCAAACAATTTGGAATTTGTGAATGCATGACTAGACTCCTTTGAAAATGTCAGGTAAGCTATGCAACACAATTAAAAGGATATAAAGACCATACTTTATGAAATAAGTGGCTTACACTTTTAAAGTGATGTGTCCTATGTATTGCTCACAGCTGTCTTTAGCTTTCTGGTTAAATCTAGAATGGAATGAAACTCTTCATGGGAAAAGAAGAACATTTTATGATGGGTTGTACCTGATTGTTTCAGACTTATCCAAGAGAAGAATATGTGGTTTGTGTTGTGCTTTGTCAGTATCTTTTGAGTCATTAGAAAACGTGGTACTGGCTAAAATCTATTATTTGTGTTAAGCCTGATTTGACTATCCAAACTTTTGTATTATTTCACAAGCTATAAGACTAAACATATGACTGAAATCTAAGAGAAAATAAAAGCAGTAGAAACAGGCCCACAAATAAAGCACATGCTAGAGTTGGCTGACCAGAAAGCTAAGACGTTAAAATGACTGTAATTGACTTCTACTTCTGGCCACGAGAGAAAGGCCCCGGAGAGCAACTAACACCATCAGGGCCTGAGGGACTATGGTCTTTGAAAACAAGTAATTGCAAAAAGTGACCTCCTCATTCACATTGACTTTTTGCGGAAGATATTTGAAAATTCTGTGGGTGAATGGTGCCACCAGAAAGCAACTGTCTTAAAGGGTAAGGAGACAAGTCTCTAACACAGATTTGCAAAATTGACAGAGACTTGAGAGGGGTATATAGAACCAGACCGAGTAAATTCTAAACACAGAATTTAGATTCTATGCTCTCAGAATAAAGGGGGAAAAACACTATACAAATATTAAACTTGAGTCAGTAAGCTTTCTTTTGCAGAAGAACAAGTTAATAATTGTGAAAATATTCTGTACATTCTAGGACTAAAACAAATACATTTATTTATTTATTTATTTATTTATTTATTTATTTATTTATTTATTTTCAATATATGAAGTTTATTGTCAAATTGGTTTCCATATGGTCGGCCCTGGTTAGTACTTGGATGGAAGGCAAATACATATATTTAGAATATTGAGAGCAAATTTCTCAGTATTGAGAAATAAGTTACTAATATGAAAGGGGAATGAAATGGATGTTTATGGGTTGAAATTGGTAGCGTAGTGTCAATTAATGTTTTGATATTCAATGTTTTAACTGAGAAATATATAAAAATAGATATTCTATATAGGTGTAAATGGAAAATAATATGAAAATAGATGGATATAAATATATAAAATATATACACTGAATACATCCAATTTCAATAGATAAAATATAAAACCTGTATTAATGTGCATTTGGCTACAAATACATAAGATAAATTTGTGTATAGATAAGTGAACATTCTATTGTGTAAAGCAACTCATATGAACAAAACCCAAATTAGTTACTAGGAAAGTAAACTCCACCCACAGGCAGGCTATGGTTAAGAAAGGGAGAACAAGAAGAATTGTGGACAAATAATATAATCCATATCAACTAATAACCCAGAATGACTTCAAGAATTCTTCTAAACTGACATTTTAGAAAATAAAATTCTTAGTTATTATTAACAGAAAGCCATCTTAGGCTGAAACACTTTTTAGTAAGATGCTTACCATGGCAACATGTTGAGCACCACCCTATAATCCAGTTCTGACCTCTGCATTTACCTGACATGAGACTGCTGCTCAGAATTGTATATTTCATCCCACTTCATCCACTTTGATTTCATACATGTAAACATTTCCTTCACTCATTTGGTTTATTACAAAGTTGCAACACTTAGCCTTTCAATATGCTTCCAGCTGGGTTAGATGAATCCTGGATTTGATACAGAATGGCATAAAGTGTCCCTTTGAGTCAATATCAGTAGTTAATTCTCATTCCCTTTCCTGCTGGCTATCCCCAGCCCTCAGATAAATCCAGTCAAACCACTGGTAAGGACAAAATTGTCCATAAATAAAATATATATATATATATATATATATATATATATATAGTATGTATACATATATATGTATACATATATGTATACATATATATTATATGTATATATATTTTGTATGTATACATATATATTATATATGTGTATATATATATTTTGTATGTATATATATATATACATATATAATATATATACACATAATATGTTCCTACTAAAATAGTAGTCTATTAATTTAGGGGTTACAAAAGACAATACTGAAACTATGATATGATAATTATGCCATGGTTTTAAATAAAATTTGGTCTATAGCCCAGTAGCCTTTCCCCAGTCCCTGACAGTAATAAGTTTCTAATTAGCCTTACTATAGAAATCTTAACAGCATTGATAGTCTTTAATATTGGAAATCCATGCACAAACCTACTGGAAACAAAACGTTGTCATTTAATGTTCTTTAAAAAAAAAATAATTTGAATGCCTTAGAGAATGAAACTTTACTTCTTGTGCATGTATAACAAATTGTTTTTCCTATGTCACTAACTGTACATGTTCCAGGTCTCAGAGGGAAACTAAAATTGTTACTAAACAGAATGGTGGCATGTAAATCCAAAACAACAATGAAATCATCAATATTTAAAGGAATCAAAGTCTACTAACATACCAACCAACTATGTTTAAACCTAGCTTCACCATCCCAGCATGCAGGTGGATAGTGGTGGCAGCATATGGAGGGGCCCAAAATGCACCTGTGGCCCTGGTGGCCACAGTGATGGACAGCGACTCCTTGGGGGTGTGGTCTTGGTGGCTTGGACTCCTGGGACCAGGAGCAGGGGGTCTGGGAACCTTGTCTGTTTCAGAGCCCCCTCTGGGGCTGCAGGTGAGGGCTCAGGTGGTTTGGATGATGACGGCCCACTGAGGTGACAAGAGAAGGTCCCGGTCAAGTACCAGCACAATGAGTTATGGAACCTGAAAGTGGATCCTGGAGCATCTCACTCATCTTTACGACTGCCAGCAAGAGGAGATCATGGCGCTGGAGACTGACATGGATGAGCTCCTGGACATGAGGAGGGATGGTTCCTGGATGGCCAGGGTCAAGCAGCTGCTGGTTGACTTACAAACCCACTGAGGACTTCACTTCTGGCCTGTTGAACAAGACCCACAGCATGCAGAAGCTGAGCACACCCTGGCCCAGAAGAAGTCAAGGTCCTTAACCCTGGTGAAAGGTGGCTCCTACAGGACAATCACCGCCTGTGCCCGAGCCCACCTCATATCTACAACCATACTGAGGGTCCCTGCTGCCAGGCCTGGCACCATGAGTGGCGCTCCCCATGCCCCTAACCCAGGAGCTCTTCTCTGCCCCATCAGTTTTCCATCTTTTGTTGTTGTTGTTGTTGTTGTTGTTGTTAATTGTTATTAACCTGATAGAACTTTTTGCATTCTTGTACTGACTCTGTGGCTGAACCCTTTAACAAACCTAGGATGTGCCTCTGGCATAAGAAAAACAAAAAAAGCAAAACAAAACAAAACAAAAAATTCCGATTCTTTCCCTGCCTTTGAATATAGCCAGAAATAACAAAGAGACATTGCCTTCATCCTACTATAAAATATCAAATTGCTTTCGTGTTTGCATGGATAAAAATAGAAACCTGTCATCATTTATGCTCCATCAACTTATCCTTGTGTCTCTTAGGCTCCTACATAATTAACCAAGTTCTTCTTTCTGGTGAATATTCTTCCATTGTTTGAAAACACTTACCAAGCCCTCACCAAGGTATAGTCTATTTTCCATATTCAGCATCATCACTTATTTCTTTTTTCTTCTAAATTATAGCTTGAGTAACCTCCTGGTCTATGATCTTCTACAAATGCACACACTGGTATGCATTATAAATTTGGTGCCTACAGTGAAATCTAGAAATCAAGATGTGTCTAGGCCAGTATGCCTAGAGCTGACTTTTCCAAAACAGCCCTTAAAATCACTTTAACATTATTATTATTATAATTATTCAAAATACCCCCATATTTTTTCTCAGATACCAAAATGTCCATAGTTTAAATTGTAAAATTCAATGAGTTTTGATAAATGGTTATATACAGATACCCATCACCCTGTTCAAGACTGATTATTCCCTCATTTCAGAGTGTTCCCCTTCGTCCCCACCTACTAGATTCCCCATTCCATATAGGTGGTAGAAAACAAACAAACAAACAAACACCTATGCTGTGTACTCATTTGTGTTTGGCTTCATTAGGCAATGTGATCTTTTTTTTTTTGTGAGTCATTAATACAGATCACTGCATGTATTCATTCTTTTTGTGAAATTTTTATTGCCGTAGTAGTATTCATGGCTAAGATTCTAGGTTTAGTGTATGAGTATATCTGCTTTGAATGTGTCGATACGAGGGTCTTATTACAGACATAACTAGCATAGACAGCTAGGAGTTGGAAGTCCATATTGTAAGTCAATATTTACTTAAAATTAGAGGAAACTGGCAAATAATTGTTAAAAGTGTTCATATCATCTCGCGTTCCCCCTGGCAATGTGTGAGTGATTTGGTGGCTTCACATTTCACCAGGGTGTGGTGTGGTCGGTCTCTTTTATTCTAACCATTCTATTGAGTGCAAGTCGGTAACACATTGTGGTTTTAAAATGCATTTCCTCAATGACAAACAAATTAAGCATGTCTTTTGCCCATGTTTATAGTACTTTTTGGCTTTTTACCATAGATTAGTGGATGTCCTTTACATACTTTGGATACAAATCATTTGTATTCTGAATTGAACTGTGTATTCGTGTGCTGTGAATTGTTTTCCATTGTATAACGCTTCTACTTATTTTATTTGTGCTTTTTTGAAGTTAAAATTTATTTATTTCTATATTTAAAGTTACTAGTTCTTTTTTTATGTTTATTTATTTATTTTTTATTTAACTAATTTTTTTTTAATTTACATCCAAGTTAGTTAGCATATAGTGCAACAGTGATTTCAGGAATAGATTCCTTAATTCCCCTTACCCATTTACCCCACAACCCATCCATTAACCCTCTGTTCGTTCTCCCTATTTAAGAGTCTCTTATGTTTTGTCCCCTTCCCTGTTTTTATATTATTTTTGCTTCCCTTCCCTTATGTTCATCTGTTTTGTATCTTAAGGTCCTCATATGAGTGTAGTCATATGATATTTGTCTTTCTCTACTGACTAATTTCGCTTAGCACAATACCCTCTAGTTCCATCTGCGTAGTTGCAAATGGCAAGATTTCATTCTTTTTGATTGCCAAGTAATACTCCACTGTGTGTGTGTGTGTGTGTGTGTGTGTGTGTGTGTGTGTACACACCACATCTTTACTCATCCATCCATCGATGGACATTTGGCCTCTTCCCATACTTTGGCTATCATTGATAGTGCTGCTAATGTTTATTTTGAGAGAGAGCTCGTGCATGCAAGTGGGAGAGATGCAGAGAGAGCTAGAGAGAGAGAATCCCAAGCAGGCTCTGTGCTTACAGCACAGGGCCTGAAGCGGGATTCCATGTCATGAACCATGCGATCATGATCTGAGCTGAAACCAATTTGGACCCTTAAGTGACTGAGCCACCAAGCACCGTAGAGTTACTAGTTCCAAGAAATCTTTCTTTATTCCAAAGTCACTAAGATATTTTCCTTATTTTCTAATTTGTATATTTCTACTCTATCCAGGTCTATGGTCCAACCCTTTGGTATATAAAGTGAAAGATGAGGGAAGTTTTGTTTATTTTTTTCTTATATGGATGTTTCATTGCTCCAGCAACATTTATCCATTTGTCTACATTTAAAATACTACTACACTGCTAGGAACAATGATATATCTTATATATCTAAACATATAGTTCTACTTTCTGTTGTTCTTCATTCATCTCTGCAGTTATGGGTTTCATCATACATACCTTTAGCTTGAAGAATTTCTTTTGGAATTTCCTGTAGTGAAGTCTGGTGCACATAAATTCTCTAAACAATTGGCTGGCTGAAAATGCTTTTACTTTGCTTTCTCTTTTGAAGGATAATTTTTCTGTATCCAGAAATCTAGGTTGCCAGTTTACTTTTTCTTTCAGCACTGTAAATCTATCATTCCATAATCTTTTGCCTCCATTGTTTCACATAAGAAATCAGCCATACTTCTTACCTTATGTTGTATATGATGTGTTCCCCCCACCCTCACTGGTTTTGAGAAGTGCTCTGCCAGGGTTTACTGATCCACCTACCCCCTAGCCTGAATCTCTTCAAATATTTCTTCTGTCCTATTATTCTTCTCTTCTTTTTTTAAACATTCAACTGTGCATATATTAGGGCGTTTGATATTATCTCATAAACCTTGAAGTTTCTGCTCATTTTTCACTCTTTTCTTCTCTTCCTGTGTCAGTTTTCCTTCAGGCTTACTCATTTTCTTTTCATGTAGGATGTACTCTTTTACCGAGTCCCTCAAGTGAGAGCTTTATTTTTATATCATAATTTTTCTAGCGTTTCAATTTTGTTCAATGTTTTTTAAAACTTCTGTATCTCTACTGATTTTTGTAAGTTCATTAATATCTTCCCCTTTTATAATAGATCCTTCACAGGGGTCCTCCCTCTCCAGAAGCAGATGATCCTCCTGACGATACGTCACTAGTAGCCAAATGCTAGTCAACGATGCTTCCATCATTCACCTCACCTCACTTCATCTCATTAAACAGGCATATTTTCATCTCACATCATTACAAGGAGGGTTCAGCTCACATCGTTACAAGAAGGGTGGATACAGTATAATAATGTATTTTGAGAGAGACCACATTCACACAGCCATTAGGATAATACCTTGTTGTAATTGTCCTATTTTATCATTAGTTATTGTTAATCTCTTACTGTGCCTAATTTACAAATTAAACTTTATCATAGGTATGTATATATAGGCAAAACAGTATGTATAGGGTTTGGCACTAACTACCATTTCAGGCACCCACTGGCGGTCTTGGCACTATTATAATATAGTTACCAGAATTACTTTAAAGCCCCTGTCTGATAATTACAATTTGTGCCAATTCTGCATCTGTCTCCATTAATTCTCCTCTTTCTTGACCATGGGGCATATTTTCATGCTCCATTAAATATCTTGTAAATTTTTTATCATATGCTAGATATTGTAAAAAAAAAAAAGTATAGAGACTGGAGTAAATAATATTTACCCATTCGAAGCATCTTCTCTGTAAGGTTACACGTGTAGAGTGATATCAATCTAGTCTGCACCTGAGATGAATCTTGATTTTGTGGTATATTTAGTTGGGATTCATTTCACTCTTAAGTTCAAATATTCTGAAGGCAGAATTGTGACATTTCTTTTAGTAGATCTTGAGATATAATCATGACCAACATTCTGGAGACTTTTTTTTTTTTTAATTAGCAAATTAGCTCTTAATGTTCCAAACTATGGGGGATTTCTCTCCATTTTTTTTCTACTTTTCTGCCAGTTTTCTGAATTTCTGCTAATTTCTTTCTACTTTCTCATCCCAGTCATGACTTCCTGTACCTAAAGAAATGACTTTCTGCCTTTTTGCCTTACCTTAGCTTCAATGGTTATTGCAGTTCATTGAGTAGGCCTGGAGGGTCTCAGAAATATATCTCTGAACTCTTCTGCCCTGAATTCCATCTTAAGAAGCTTTTCATTCTCACTGGGGAAAGTCCATTTTGCCTGACAGCAAACTCTCACTTTTACTATGTATCTAGTCTCCATCATACTATGTTATACATGTTGAGAAGGTCTATAAGAAAAATTTGGCAAGAAGATAAAAACTGCTTCTTTCTCTGGTGGTGTTCAGAATACTAATCCATCATGCTAACGCACACAGAACTCCTACAAAGTCATTAGATGTTTGTCATGATTTCTATTTTGAGAAGATTTTTCTTAACAGCACTGACAAAGATGGAAGAAATCACGGTTCTTTTTTTCTCCAGGCTAGGATTATTATTATTTTCTATAATTTAGTCAATTTAGATTTCTTTGTAACCTCAACACTATGATTTTTTTTTTAAATCTCTGATTTTGTTACTTATCTGGCAAGTATTGGTGATTCAAGTGAAAAGGACACGCTCTTGTGATTCCCTTCGTGCTATGCGGTAACAAAAGTTTTTGCTTCTCATCTACTTTCTTTTATTTCCACTTGTTTTCAGATAGCACACGTTTTTCACAATTGTCCCCATTCTATAGCTATGGGTTTAGTTTGTTATATTGACTCTCAACAATCTTTAAGGAATTTAATTTCTATTCACCTTTATATCTTCATTTTTTTTCCCTACCCAATTACTGACCCCTTGAGTTTTCGTCCTGTTAGCTTTAAAATTCTTCTTGATGAGATAATTTTGAATGGTTTCTGAGATCCCATTGGATTTTCATTTTGGACACAACATATATTTTATTTATGTTGTGCTTAGTATTGTAAGTTATCCTGAAGGTAATTTATAATACTACTCTGAGAAGCAAAATTAGTATTGGTACATTAAATGCTCTTGAATGTTATTGCTTTTGGCTGTTTGGAGATACATATTATATTTGCTTATCAGATCTAATCACAACTTTGATGCTGTGCCTTCTAGGTGAATTATTTTGGTTAAATTGAGCATCTTATTTTACATTTCAACTTAGACCTCAAAATGATATTTGTGTTTTTATCATTATACTAGTAAATACTCTAATTTATTTTTTTGAACGAGCTATAAAACAAGATTATTGTATTGTTTTTAAAGCACTAAAATTACAGTGACTATGTTACATTGAAAATTAAATCATGCAAAGAAATCGCTAGCAAAATTATGTTTAAAGACAACATGTTAAAAATGAAAGTTATATATGCCATATTTTCCTACTTTACCTAAGCCCAAATTTATCATTATATTTCTAGAGAAATCCAACTCTAGATTATAGTTTTGAATATATCAGTACTTTCATGATACATGGAGAATTAAAAATTATGAAACACACATTTTTTCAATTATTAAACATTCAACTTTAAGGTTTGTTTTATAATTCTGTATTATATACTCTTCTCTAAGTTAAAAAGAGCAAGTTTCAGATTTCTCCCCATCTAATCTTTCTCCCCTAGGGAGAGGGGTGTACAGGTGTACAGGTAAGAAGGCAAATATAACATTTATCAAGAGGTAAGATTTTAATGAACAATGTACCTCTGTATGGCCTTCCTTACATCTATATGGTTTGGAGTTTACTGAACTTCTTGTGTCTGTTGGTTTTTATTACATTTACAACATTTTCAGTCAATATTTATTTGATTGCATTTCTTATGCCATTCTCTTACTCTCTCTTTTTGAGATTCCAATTACATTTTTGTTATCTTCCTTGACCCTATGTCATAGGTTATTGAGGTTCTGTTCTTTCATTTTGGAGGTAAGCCACCTTTATCATAGCTATTAATTAAATGGCATTAGGACGATGGCAGGAGCTGAAGGTACTCATGTCTGAGTTTGCACAAAGAGTACTTCATACATTCAACTAAGGCATCTCTCTCTCTCTCTCTCTCTCTCTCTCTCTCTGTGTGTGTGTGTGCGTGTGTGTGTGTGTGTGTGTGTGTATGTATTAAGTCAATTTTATTTTATTTGAGGTAAAATTTTAACAAAGTAGGAGACAGGTCCTTTAACAGATACATGCAGTGCAAATATTTTCTCTCAGCCTGTGGCTTATTTTTATAATCTTTAATGGCACATTTTCGGAAGAAGTACATTTTAATTTGTATTAAGTCCATATTTTGACTTTCCTTTTATTCTTAGTGCCCATGCTGTCTAAACATAGAAATCTTCACAGGTTTCAAGTTTGTTACTTTGATTTTGAAACTTGTCAGTGTTGCAGTCCTGAACTGCTCATCGTAAATGTCTGTTTCTTTAAAACAGCATTGTAGATAGCGACAAACTACATAAAATATCATGAAATCTTTCCCAACTTTACCAAGACCTCAGAAATGCTGTGTCTGACAGTCCTGAACATTTGTGGCCTAAGGGAAGTGCTGAAATTGTTTGGCAAGTCTCATTTTCCATTTTGATGGTATTTTTATCTTGCTAAAAGAAGCTGTACAAACAGCGATTAGGCAGCAAGACTGGATTTCTAATTGATGCCCTGGCCTTTAAATCTGCCTTCACACAAGCTGTGATGTCTTAAAGAAACACTTTACTCAAGGGGCCATTAGGCAGAAATGCTCTCTCCTGATAAACGATGTCCTGCCCTTTCAATTTGTCTTTCTCAAGGTGGCTCTTTATTTAAGGGGTACCTTGAAGAAGGAGGAATGGGGAGGAGTGGGAAAGACTGAAATGTGCTCCTGACAATTATCTCATGCCTAATAACCCATTTCTCTACATTTTCTTTAATCGAAGTAGGTACGTAAAAAGGAATCTCTTTTATCATGAAAAACTTCAGACCAATAATGTCTGTAGTCAATGTGTTATCCTACATGTTTTTTCTTTTCTAAAAGAGAAGGATGGGTTGTCTTCTGCTAACCTCAAGCATATGAGAATAGCCTTGTGGAAGCCCTTCGATGAACTTGACATATATCCCCTAGAGATATATGAGGACAGTGGACTAGCGTTTGGCATGGACCTGAGGAATCTAAACGTGTGAATATATAAATGTATGGCAATGAATCTGAGCTGGCAGAGGAGAAGGAGAGAGAGAAATTCTGTTGTATTGGGAGATAGTTACATTTCTGGTGGCAGGAGACGTGTGTGTTCCACAGAACAGAAGCAGCACACGCCAGAAAAAGAGACCACCAGAAATCATTTACTATCCTGATCCAAAAGACCAACTCTAAGGGTATTTGTGGTCCACCAGAAAATCTGAGAAAATGGAAAAATAAAACCAAGGAAAGTGCAAGGAATTGAGTAACAGAGAGAGTTATAAATAAAATACTCAGCATCACAGAAAACACAGATGCTATGGGGCAAGTTTTATGAAGCACTCATGGAAACCACCCTCAAGAGAAAGGCTCAACTTTAAATACCTGTCTGCCCCAGAAAGGACAAATCCATCTACAGAAATTCCCAGGCAGGGTGAAGCTCATATCCCATTTACCCTTTTTCTTTCCTCACTGAAGATACTGGTGGGATCACACTTTGGTTAGCAATGTGAAGGAAGAGAAGAAATAGAAAGAGCGAGAAGGAGATTAGAAGAAACTACATCCTTATCCAAGAAGAAATTACAGGAACACCTGGATAGCTGTAACTAGCCCTAGCAACCCTAAGTGTTATCTGTGAATAGAGAGGCATATTTTGGACAAGACACTGATAATTACTGACTGGTGAATTAGAAGAATGGTAGAATTTCCTAAAAGGGACAGGAAAGTCATGGGCCCATCTGCGTTTTCACTCAGTGGCAAAATGAGACCTAACACAACAGAAGAAACATACAAAATGGAAAAAAGGCAAACATGAAATTGCATGTTGTGTGTATCCAATGAGTCCTGCTACCTCTTTCATCGTGGCAAGTTCATATCAGGGTCACAAAACGTTTAAGTTTCCTTTCTCATCACCCAAATCTTATCTCGATATGACGTTTTCTGAAAGCTTTTCCTCTGACCACTATAGCTAAGTGGTTATTCTTAACCCTCTACCCCGTTGCCTGTTTTTCAGTACTTGTAGTGATGTAAGTCTTATTTCTCATATTTACTTGTCCTTCTCCCCAACTTTCCCAATAGAATATAAGTTTCTATAAAGACAATATTTTTACTGCCTTATTCATTGCTATATTATGGAGGCAAAAGTGCATGAATGAATGGAAAGGATGCTTCTGACTGAATGTGCAGTCATGGGAAAGGAGTGACTTGAGAGGAACATTGAATATCTCTTGACCAATACATATAGCAGAAGAAATTATAACAATAATGGAAACTTCCATGGACTAAGGTCTAGCTCTTCCAGCATGGTTTGCTTATTTCATTTTGTCTTATGTTTTCCTGTAATGCTGAGATTTTAATATGATCCCACTGTGAAGAAAGAGAGCATGCAAAATAATTTAGATTTTCTTTCGGGCTAGCTGAGTAGGTGGAGGCATAGAGATGCTTAAATTCTCTTTTATGGAAAAAAAAGAAATGTATCAATTATTGTACCTTATCAACGTAGACAAAAACACCTAAACATAATATTTATATGTATAAATACACACAATACCTCATTTTCTCTATGTATAGATAAAAATTATATATAGATACAGATATGGGCATATTAGAAATATATAGATGGATAGATATAGATGGATATACCCTAGGTCGTAAAAATAGTTATGGGTATTTTAATTTCCTCATATTTTCCAACTTAAAAAGTAATGAATATATTCCTCAGGGAATATGGATATATTTTAATTATTTTTTAAGTTATATTTATTTATTTTGAGAGAGAGAGAGAGAGCATGAGCAGGAGAGGGGCAGAGAGGAGAGAGAGAATCCCAAGCAGGCACCGCACTCTCAGCATGGAGCCTGACGTGGGGCTGGATCTCATGAACCCGGAGGTTGTGACCTAAGACGAAATCAAGAGTTGGACACTTCAACGACTGAGCTACCCAGGTGCCCTTGTTTAATTAGATTGCTTATAGTACACATCTCTTAGAACTATAACATTTATGTATATGAATATGTATAGCACATGAACATAATTTTTAAGTTGATTTCATGAAAAACTCTATTATTTAGTTACATGCAAAGATATTTTCATATTTGAGAAAGAAAAATAAGGTGTTAATGACCCTTGACTTTGGATAATGGGGGGAAGATCAGAGAAAAACCACTGGAAGAATCTAGTCTTCAAAGAGTCTGACTAGTGGTTCAGACTCTGTAGTACAAAAGAGGAAAAATAGTCAGGTGAAGTGCAAGAGAATAAAGAAGAAAGTAAATAGAGAATGATTAAAAAAAGATGAGAAAGGGATTAAGAATAAAGGGCAGTTGGAAAAAAGAAAACAACACAAAACATTTGACAGAGCTTCATATTCTTTTTCACAAGTAAACTTCTACAGAAAAAAAAAATTTAAATAAAGGAATAAAGAAGGAAAAAAATGAAAAATTCCTACTTAATGACTGAGCCTAAAAATTGACTTCTCCTGGGGCGCCTGGGTGGCGCAGTCGGTTAAGCGTCCGACTTCAGCCAGGTCATGATCTCGCGGTCCGTGAGTTCGAGCCCCGCGTCGGGCTCTGGGCTGATGGCTCAGAGCCTGGAGCCTGTTTCCGATTCTGTGTCTCCCTCTCTCTCTGCCCCTCCCCCGTTCATGCTCTGTCTCTCTCTGTCCCAAAAATAAATTAAAAAAACGTTGAAAAAAAAATTTAAAAAAATTGACTTCTCCTAATTTGTTTCCTATAAGGCCATCGTTTAAATACAAGTATTTTATTATCCATTGATTCCGAATTTTATGAAATAAGTTATAGATATTACAAAGTCATGTTGAACATGTGTCCTACAACTTTTCCAAAAATATTTCAAAATGGCATGTGTTTTTATTGTGAGAGAAAATATTTTCATTTAGAAAATAAAGGAAATGCCAGAAGCACTAAAACTCACAATAATTATATCAAATGAACATCTTCTCTGTAATTTATATTCAAGGCAGGAAATGTAAATGTATTTCTCCATATAATTCTAGTAGATAATGGATTTTATTAGCTTAAGGAAAAAAATAGCAAAATGTACATCCAGCTTCTTCAGTCTAGAAAGATAAACAGCCTGAAGACCCACAACCAAGATGGCTGGGAATGAAAGCAGTGAAATAAAAGGTTATTTCTTTCATATTCCCTTCTATGATTTAGTTTTTCTCTGTCTTTGATAAGAGGGACTATCAAAATACCACTAAGATCCTGATGATACTTTACTGAGCCTCACCATGGTAGCTATTAATAATGAAGATATTATTCTTATAATTTTTTCTCCAAGCAAGGTAACTGTCACAATGTCAGTGGTAAAGATAACAAGTGAACCTAGGGTCATTAAAAAAATAATGTTTATGTATTTTTGAGAGAGAGAGAGAGAGAGAGAGAGAGGAAGCAGGGGATGGACAGAGAAAGGGAGACACAGAATCTGAAAGAGGCTCCAGACTCTGAGCTGTCAGCACAGAGCCCAACGCGAGGCTCGAACCCACGAGCTGTGAGATCATGACCTGAGCTGAAGTCAGATGCTTAACCGACTGAGCCACCCAGGACCCCCTAGAGTCATTAAAAAAAAAAAACAAACATGAATCAATAAAAGTAAGATACAAATAAAATAGTACATGCGATAAAGCCCATGCTATTAAAACAACTCTTTTTAAACTAGTGCCAATGGTAAACACATCCCTAAGTGAATCTATTCCAGCCTAATGACTAGTTAAGTCAGATTTTGCTGAGACAGGATCAGAAAGAGATGGCAGTTTTTTATGGGAAAACATTCCTAGAAGTCTGCCAATTCAAGGAGTGTGCCTAAGATTTAGACTGGGAAGGCCAGAAATCAGATCAGAGACAGGGCTTAAATGGTGGTCAACATGGCTGCCTTTGGAGACAGGGGCAGATACTGTTTCTCTGAGCTCCAGATGCTGGCTATAGAGAAAAGTTTCTTGAAGTCCCACAACAGAGCCTCAATTCTCTTAAGGAAACACTGGGATCTATCCAACATTCAGTTTGGAGTAACTATAGTATCCCTGGTATTTTGTTAGACTTGGATGTCTGGGAGACTTGAATAATAAACCATCCGTGAGTCTCTGACCTTCAGTCAAACACCAGAGTGAAAAAGCCAGAGGAGAAGAAAAATGCAATCTGTTGCAAATGTTGAAACATGACTACAGCTATAGTGAAAGTGTCTATGAACACAAAAACATAAAGCAGGTAACTCTGTATAAAAGACTTGGAAAAGACTGTGACTAACGTCTGGAAAGGACCTTGAAAAATAAAGAAGTGTTCAATTGGGAGAGAAGAGCAGGGAGATGAAAGTTTGAAAATTACACAAGATAAAGATTTGGGTAGTTGGGTAAACTGACTAGGAATGTTTCCAATAATTAAGTTGAACATGATAAGATAATGTGAACAGAAAAGATAAATGAGTTTGTTTGAAGGAATAAAGTTATAAATTACCATGGGTAATGTATATGGAAAGGCTATGATTCGAATGTATGTGGAATAATCATTTGGACCCAAAGTTCGCTAGAAATTAAAATTTTATTCAAAATAATCAACTATTTGTGCTGATAATTGATTTCCAGAGAATTTGATCCGTTGACTATCCTTAAATGCTTTATTAATATTCCTCAAGAAAGAACCAAATAGGAGCTTTAGAATTCTAAAATACTCAATTCATTTAGTGTTCTAGATATCAATTTTATTCTTTTTATGAACATTATAATGAAAATAGTTCCCTGAATGATGATTTTATTTCCCTCTTTCTCTGCTGTAAAGTATCATTAGTGTTAATTATATGTTTAATAATTATCTGCTCATATGCAGAGATAAAATTTTTCTCTTAGTGTGTTAATAACATCTATGCAAAATAATCTCTTTGGTTTGACCCCATAAACAATATGTGAGCTATAGCAATCCCTGAAATTACTGGATCCTTGAAAAAATTTCCTTTAAACTTTAAATAATCATTTGCCACTTAGAGGATAAGTGTACTATTTATGGATCTAGACTCGACTAACATGGGATAGGATTTAGGTAGTCTTATAATTCATTTATTGGTGAATACTTATGAAAATACAAAATGATAAAAACACAATAGAATTAGTTGAGATATTAATCAAGTTTTCTCTCTGAAGTGCATATTTTGTTTCCATGAAATTCAAATTTTTACTCCACAATTTCAGTACTTGATTTTATCATATACAAAATGTGCTGCACGTAAGAGCCCTAATTATCACTGCTATACTTAAGAGTAACTTTTATTTTCCTTGTAAAGATAAAGAATTTAAGGTTCGGATATATACATATTGTCCATATAATACATGGCAGAGTTTCAAACCAAATATCAAGACTCTAAAAATTTATTTGCTTTGCATATTACTACACTCCATTAGCTATGATTCTAGATTATTTTCATTGATCTTGATACAATTCAATGGAAAATAAATTTAGCAAGAGGTCTATTTATAATAGTTAAGCTCTGTTGATGTGTCTTGTCTAACATGCCCCCCCTTTTTTTTAACCATTTGAAAAGCTGTATTATTCACTATGAGGACCAGAAATGTGTTTCTTATAAAGGCTGCCATCGCTTATGTTCCTCTTTCAGTTTCTGGTTTGGTTTTCCATATTTTGTTAATCGTCACCTTCACTGTCAAGGGGCACAATCAGGAAACATTTCTTTTAAAAGCCTTTGGTATAAGGAGACACAAAGTGCATGTGAGTATTTCATGGAACCCGTGCATTGGGAGGGGGAGGTCTGTAACTTGAGGTAACCTGTTCTATCATCAAAATAAATAAGGAATGCCCAGAAGAAAGCATGAGTCTAGGTGAAGCTTCAGAGTTATAGACCATGAATTCTCTACCTATGACTCTGTAAAATTTTATCTGATCCTTAAATTGTTTTCCTTTTTATTCTTTTTTTTAGGAATAGACTTTTTATGTCTCTTCTTTTATTTCTTTTATTTTGAAATAATTTAAACATTCACATATAAAGAAAACAATGTAATTTACACTCACAAACCCCAATATTTCCTTTTACAAACCTGAATATTTTGGCATTATACTATTGCATATTTTGGCTTGTTTGCTCTTAAAAGAAATATAACATGACAGACAAAGTCCAAAATCCCTAAGAGTAGCTTTCCTTAATTCTTTAACAAAAGTAGCCAGTATATGTGGTTAAGAGTATAAAGTTTCAATCAACAAAATTAAAAGGCAACCAATGGAATGGGAAAAGATATTTGCAAATGACATATCAAAGGGCTAGTATCCAAAATCTATAAAGAGATCACCAAACTCCACACCCAAAAAACAAATAATCCAGTGAAGAAATGGGCAGAAAACATGAATAGACACTTCTCTAAAGAAGACATCCTGATGGCCAACAGGAACATGAGAAGATGCTCAACGTCGCTCCTCATCAGGGAAATACAAATCAAAACTACACTCAGATGTCACCTCACACCAATCAGAGTGGCTAAAATGAACAAATCAGGAGACTATAGATGCTGGAGAGGATGTCGAGAAATGGGAACCCTCTTGCACTGTTGGTGGGAATGCAAACTGGTGCAGCCGCTCTGGAAAACAGTGTGGAAGTTCCTCAAAAAATTAAAAAGAGACCTACCCTATGACCCAGCAATAGCACTGCTAGGAATTTACCCAAGGGATACAGGAGTGCTGATACACAGGGGCACTTGTACCCCAATGTTTATAGCAGCACTTTCAACAATAGCCAAATTATGGAAAGAGCCTAAATGTCCATCAACAGACGAACGGATAAAGAAATTGTGGTTTATATACACAATGGAATACTACGTGGCAATGAGAAAGAATGAAATATGGCCCTTTGTAGCAACGTGGATGGAACTGGAGAGTTTTATGCTAAGTGAAATAAGCCATACAGAGAAAGACAGATGCCATATGTTTCCACTCTTATGTGGATCCTGAGAAACTTAACAGAAACCCATGGGGGAGGGGAAGGAAAAAAAAAAGAGGTTAGAGTGGGAGAGAGCCAAAGCATAAGAGACTCTTAAAAACTGAGAACAAACTGAGGGTTGATGGGGGGGTGGGGGGGGAGGGGAGGGTGGGTGATGGGTATTGAGGAGGGCACCTTTTGGGATGAGCACTGGGTGTAGTATAGAAACCAATTTGACAATAAATTTCATATTAAAAAAAAGAGTATACAGTTTCTATAGATATATTTTTATTTATATGTTTGCATAAAAAAGGGGAGTTTTATATGTGGGTTTTTAAACAAAAATAACACAAATGAATGAAAAATTATATCAATCCTTTTTATTTAATCCTATATTAAGTTTTTGAGATGCATTTATTTGTTCTTTTACATGTGATCCTATTTCATTCATTTCAACTGCCTTATAGTATTTTGTTTTTTTATTGTGATACAGTTTACTTCATCCATATGTTAACTGATGGGCTCTTATTTCAAATAAACTTAGTGCTGCAAAGAACATCCTTGAACCTATCTCTGTATGACTGTGCAAAGCTTTCTCTAGAACTGTGTTTCTCAAACTTCATCCTGCACATGGACAATCGATCTGCAAAGTTTCTTGAACATAAACTACTGGGATCTACTCTGGACTTGTACCTGCACTGTTAACCTCATCCGAGAACCTCTTAGTAGTGAATATCGGATTAAACTCAAATTTCCTAAATCAGAATCTACATAAGTGGAATCCTGGAGTTTTGTTTTAAAATGATCTTCAGGTCATTCTTCTATACAACAATGCTTTAGAAGAGCTCATCTAGTGCATTTAACTAGTAGGGAAACAAATCATGGTCAATACACATATTTAAATTTTATTTATAGTACCAAATTGAACTCTACTGTGATTGTATATGCTCCCTTAAATGGCATTTTTCCTTATCCACATGTTTGTCTACAGTTAGTCTAGGCAGATACTTCTAAACTTACTTTACTTTTAAAACTTTGGCAGCCTGCTTGGTGTGAAGTAGGATCTTGCTTTTTTAATTTGCATTTCATAAATTACTAGTGCTCTTGAGGGTCTTTTATTCATTTTTCTGGTTTCCCTACATGTTCGTATTCTGGGACTTTTTCTTACTGGATTGTTTGTCCTTTTAATATTGACATCTAAAGTTATTTATCTATCTATAGTAGATACTACATTCAGCTTAAATATGCACATTGAGAACATTTTTTCCAAACCTGTCTCATTGCATAAATTAAATTTTAATGTATCAGATATGTCAATGCATTGCCTAATAGTGCATTGCTATTGTGTTAAAAAACTCTTTGTTACTCAAGTATCATGAAGATATTTTGCTATATTTTATTGAAACATTCAATGTTTTCAGTTTTACAATGAGGTAATTTATTTATCTGAATTTTCGTTTTATATGTGCTGTTATCCAGGAATCTGAAATTACATACATGAATAATCAATTCTTCTGGAAACTTTTATTTAAAAAATTTATTCACTAATGATATGTATTGTTACCTCTCTCAGATAGCAAGTTTTCATATTGTTGTGGGTTTATTTTTTGTTTTTATTTCAAATCCAGTTAGTTAACATACAGTGTAAAATTAGATTCCATTGTACAATATAGTATTCAACACTTTCATACAACACCTGGTGCTCATCACAAGTATACTCCTTAATCCCCATCACCTATTTCACCCATCCCCCCACCCATCTCCCTTCTGGCAATCATCAGTTTGTTCTCTATAGTTAAGTCTGTTTCTTGGCTTTTCTTTCTCTTTCTTTTTCTTTCCCTTCGCTCATTTGTTTTGTTTCTTAAATTACACATACAAAGAAAATCATATATTATTTGTTTTTCTCTGACTGACTTATTTCACTTAGCATAATACTCTCTAGCTTGTCCATGACATTGAAAATGGCAAGATTACATTCATTTTATGGCATAGTAATATCCCATTTTGTGTGTGTGTGTGTGTGTGTGTGTGTGTGTGTCTACATACACACACAAACCACCTCTTCTTTATCCATTCAAGAGTCAATGAACACTTGGGCTGTTTACATAATTTGGCTCTTGTATATATTGGTACTATCAACAATGGGGTACATGTATCCCTTTGAATTAGTAGTTTTGTATTCTTTGGGTAAAGACCGGTAGTGGAATTGCTGGATTGTAGGGTATTTGTATTTTTTAACTTTTTGAGGCACCTCAATACTGTTTTCCGGGGTGGTTGTACCCATTTGCATTCCCACCAATAGTGCAAAAATTTTTACCTTTCTCCACACCCTCACCGACACAATAAAACTAAGAGGCAACCTATGGAATGTGAGAAAATATTTGCAAATAACATATCTGATAAAAGGTTAGTACTAAAATAAGTAAAGAGCTTATAAAAACTCAACACCCCAAAAATGAGTAGTTGAATTAAATATGTGCAAAAGACATGAGTAGACATTTTTCCAAAGCAGACAAACAGATGGCCAACAGACAGATTAAAAGATGCTCACTGATTATCAGGGAAATGCAAATCAAAACTACAATGAAATATCACCTCACACCTGTCAGAATGGCTAAAATCAACAACACAAGAAACGACAGGGTATATTTTATTTTATTTTATTTTATTTTATTTATTTTTTTGCAAAATAATATTAAATATATTACAGATTAAAATATAAAAGCTAAAACTATAAAATTTAAGAAGAAATCATATTAAAAATCTTCATCATCTTAGAGTAGGTAAAATTTATTAAATATGTCCTAGAAAGCATAAGTTACAAAACAAACAATTGATATGTTGAACTTCATCAAAAAATGCTATTCTTTTTTTTTAAATCTAGAATGTAGGAATCTTTTTATTTCCATCTTTTTTTAAATTTACATCCAAGTTAGTTAGCCTATAGTGCAATAATGATTTAGAGAGTAGATTCCAGTGATTCATCCCCTATGTGTAACACTCAGTGCTTATCCCAAGTGTCTTCCTCAACATACCTTATCTATTAGCCCACCCCCCACACACAACCCATTCAGCAACCCTGTTTGTTTTCTTTATTTAAGAGTCTCTTATGTTTTGTACCCTCCATGCTTTTATATTATTTTTGACTCCTTTCCCTTATGTTCATCTGTTTTTTATCTTAAATTCTTCATATGAGTGGTCATATGATATTTGTCTTTCTCAACTAATTTCGCTTAGCACAATACCCTCTAGTTCCATCCACATTGTTGCAAATGGCAAGATTCCATTCTTTTTGATTGCTGAGTAATAGTCCATTGTGTGTGTATGTATGTGTGTATATATATACACACATCTTCTTTATACATTCATCCATCAGTGGACCTCTGGGCTCTTTCCATACTTTGGCTATTGTCGACAGCACTGCTATAAACATTGGGGTGCATGTGCCCCCTCGAAACAGCACATCTGTATCCCTTGGATAAATATCTAGTAGTACAATTGCTGGGTCATAGGGTAGTCCTATTTTTAACTTTTTGAGGAACCTCCATACTGTCTTCCAGAGTGTCTTCACCCATTTGTGTTCCCACCAACAATGCAAAGGAGATCCTCTTTCTCTGCATCCTTGCCAACATCTGGTTGCCTGAGCTGTTAATTTTAGCCATTCTGACTGGTATGAGGTGATATCTCATTGTGGTTTTGATTTGTATTTCCATGATGATAAGTGATGTTGAGCATTTTTTCATGTGTCTGTTAACCATCTGGATGTCTTCTTTGGAAAAGTGTCTATTGCTGCCTTTTGCCCATTTCTTCACTCGATTGTTTGATTTTTGGGTGTTGATTTTGATGTTCTTTATGGATTGTGGATACTAACCCTTTATCTGATACATCATTTACAAATATCTTCTCTCATTCCATTGGTTGGCTTTTAGTTTTGTTGATTGTTTCCTTTACTGTGCAGAAGCCCTTTATCTTAAGGAGGTCCCAATAGTTCATTTTTGCTTTTGTTTCCCTTGCCTCCAGCGATGTGTTGAGTGAGAGGTTGCTATGGCCAAGGTCAAAGAGGTGTTTGACTGCTTTCTCCTCCAGGATTTTGATGGCTTCTTGTCTTACATTTAGGTCTTTCATCCATTTTGTGTTTATTTTTGTGTATGGTGTAAGAAAGTGGTCTAGGTTCATTCTTCTGCATGCCGCTGTCCAGTTTTCCCAACATCAGTCCAGTCTTTCCTGTTTTGTCAAAGATTAGTTGGCCATATGTTTGCGGGTCCGTTTCTGGGTTCTCTATTCTGTTCCATTGATCTAAGTGTCTGGTTTTGTGCAGGTATCATACTGTCTTGATGATTATAGCTTTGTAATACATCTTGAAGTTCGGGCTTGTGATGCCTCCAGCTTTGGTTTTCTTTTTCAGAATTGTTTTGGCTATTCAGGGTCTTTTCTTGCGCATGGAATAGATCACATACTGGGACACAAATCAGCTCTCAACAAGTACAAAAGTATCTAGATCATTCCATGCATATTTTCAGACCACAATGCCATGAAACTCAAAATCAACTACAAGAAAAAAATTGGAAAGAAAACAAATACTTGAAGACTAAAGAACATCCTATAAAGGAATGAATGGGCTGAGGGCACTTGTTGGGATGAGCACTGGGTGTTGTATGGAAACCAATTTGACAATAAATTATACGTAAAAAAATAAATAAAATAAAATATTTATAAGAAAAAAATGAGTGGACTAAGCAAAAAGTTTAAAGAGGAAATTAAAAAGTACATGGAAGCCAATGAAAATGATAACACCACAGCCCAAAACCTCTGGGACACAGCACAGGCAGTCATAAAAGGAAGTATATAGCAATCTAGGCCTTCCTAAAGAAGGAAAAAAGTTCTTAGATACACAATCTAACCCTACACCTTAGAGAGCTGGAGAAAGAACAGAAAATAAACCCAAACCAGCAGAAGATTAGAAATAATAAAAATTAGAGCAGAAATCAATGCTATCAAAAGAAAAAAGTAGAACAGATCAATGGAACCAGGAGTGGTTCTTTGAAAGAATTAAAAAATTGATAACCCCCTATCCAGTTTGATTAGAAAGAAAAAGGAAAGGATGCAAATAAATAAAATCAGGAAAAAGAGGAGACATCACAACAAACACTGCCGATATACAAACAATCATAAGAGAATATTATGAGCAATTATATGCCAATAAATTGAGAAATCTGTAAGAAATGGACAAACTCCTAGAAACATATAAACTACCAAAACTGAAATAAGAAAAAATAGAAAATTTGAACAAACCCATAACCAGTAAAGAAATTGAATTAATAATCAAAAGTCTCCCAAAACACAGGAGTGCAGGGCTGGATGGCTCTACAGGGGAATTCTACAAAACATTTAAAGAAGAGTTAACACCTGTTTTGAAGCTGTTCCAAAAAATAAAAATGGAAGGAAAACTTCCAAACTCATTCTGTGAAGCCAGAATTACCTTGATTACAAAACCAGACAAAGACTCCACTAAAAAGGAGAACTACAGACCAATTTTCCTAATGAACATGGATGCAAAAATCCTCAAAAGATATTATCCAACTGGATCCAGCAATACATTAAAAGAATTATTCACCACAACCAAGTGGGATTTATACCTGGGATTCAGGGCTGATTCAATATCTGCAAAACAATCAATATGATACATCACATCAATAAAATAAAGGACAACAACCACATGATCTTCTCAATAGATGCAGAGAAAGCATTTGATAACATGCAGCATTCTTTCTAGATAAAACTCTTTAAAAAGTAGGGATAGAAGGATTATACCCCAAGATCATAAAAGCCATATATGGGAAACCCACCGCTAATATCATCCTAAATGGGGAAAAACTGAGAGCTTTCCCCCTAAGGTCAGGAAGACGACAGGGATGTCCACTCTCACCACTACTATTCGACATAGTATTGCAAGTCCTAGCCTCAGCAATCTGACAGCACAAAGGAATAAAATAAATCCAAATTGGCAAGGAAGCCAAACTTTCACTCTTTGCAGGTGACATGATGCTCTATATGGAAAACTCAAAAGATTCCACCAAAAAACTTCTAGAATTGATCCATGAACTCAGCAAAGTCACAGGATATAAAATCAATGCACAGAAATCAGTTGCACTTCTATACAATGCCTAAAAATACATGGAAGCCAATGAAAATGATAACACCACAGCACAAAAGAGAAAGAGAAAGAGAAATCAAGGAATCGATCCCATTTACAATTGCACCAAAAAACAAAATATCTAGGAATAAACCTAACCAAAAAGGTGAAAAATCTATACACTGAAAACTATAGCAAGCTTATGAAAGAAACAGAAGAAGACACACACAAAAAATGGAAAAATATTGCCTGCTCCTGGATTGGAAGAACAAACATTGTTAAAATGTCAATACTACCCAAAGCAATCCACATGTTCGATGCAATCCCTATCAAAATAGCACCAGCATTCTTCACAGAGCTAGAACAAACAATCTTAAAATTTGTATGCAACAGGCTATATTTTAAATCTCTAGTTGACTGTATTAGTTTTTACTTCAGCTAACAACATAGTAAATAATAACAATAAATAATAAATATCAAGTTCTTTGTTCCTTCAAAATTGTCTTATGTCTCTTTACTCATCTATTCTTCTATTGCATTCTAAGTTTGCTTTGTTCAATTATGTAAAAAGAAAGAAAGACAGAAAGAACAAAAGAAAAGAAAAAAAGAGAAACAGAAAGAAAGAAAGAAAGGAAGAAAGAAAGAAAGAAAGAAAGAAAGGAAGAAAATCTGCAGATTTTATGTTACAATTCAATTTACAGATTAAGTTTAGAGATATTTGTCATAGTAAGCCTCTTTATCAAAGAAAATATTATATTGTCATATTTATGTAGGTTTTGTTTTAGTGTACCTATTAGTAGTTTTATATATTTTTTCATACAATGAATATTTTATAATACTTGCTACAATCCCAAACTGAACATTTTAGCTATTATATTAACTAATTATATATACTACTGTATAGGAATGTCTTTGAATTCTGTAAACTACTTTTACTTTTTTGAATTTACTAAACTTTCTGATAGTTTATCTTCAGATTATGCAAATTTTATAGACACTTTGTCATGTTGCTTCTAATTATTTTAAATCTAATGTGTTTTTCTTATGTTATTTCCAAAGCTCCTATCTCCAGTACAATGTTGAAGAACGAAGGTGATATCAGGCATCTATCACTTCTTTTTGATAACAACTAAAATTTCTTCTAAGGTTTTCCCTATAAGTACATTTTCTATTGAATTTCAATGGGTACTCTTCATGAGGTTACCTAATACAGTTCCTATCTATTTCTATTTTTTTGGAGTTTCTTTTAATTGAAAATAAGAATTAAACTTGATTAACTGGTTTTGTTCATATATCATGACACATTTATTTTTTTCCTTTAACATGCTAACATGATGGATTTTTTTTTATTGCTGGGATAAAATCCTATGTGATCCTAATACATGATGAGAACTTTTATTCACTGAAGACATCAATTTCTTAACATTTAATCTATAACTTTGAACGATTAAAGTCTCTTGTTTTGGTATGTTTGGTATAAAGATTATGCTATCCTTATAGAACACTTATTATCAAACAATATATTCAAATTTGATATATTTGTAAATAATTGTTATATATTTGTATACATAATGTGTATATAATTGTGATATGTGTGTATGTACACACATACTTACATGATATATACTGTTTCGTTTTTATTTTCAGTTGTTGAGTATGTACAGGATTTCTTTTATGTCATATTTTCCCTCTCAGCACATTTTTTTCTTATTTATATTCATTAGTAGTTCATACTGTGAAGACTTATGTATGACAACTTAGCCTGTTTTTGTGAAAAAAGGCCTTTTTTGAGGTTTTATTTTCTTTAAAGATAGGTTAGCTAACTAGAATTTCAGGTTGACAGATACATAACCTTAGCACTTGAGGATATTCTTCTATTAATATTATGAGTCTCAATGTGGATCTGTCTCCTTTATCCTGATAGATATTTGGTAGACTTTTCAATTTCAAAGTTCTGATCTTCCCTTCTAGAAAATCCTCTTCATGTAATGTTTTTCTACTTTTACTTCCCTTCTATTCTTCTGAATTCCTATTTGACAAATGATAGATTTTTTGATCTGTTCTTCATATCTCTAAACTCTTCTCTAATATTTTCCATTTAGTTTTATCCTCTGTGTTGGCTTCTGTATGATTTCCTCAGTAAGTTTATCAATTCAGTAAATGTCCTTTGATCTTGTCCAGTCTGAAATCAGTAATATCTACTGAGAATTTTGTTTAATTTAAATGATAGTATGTTTTACTATGAAACACAAAAATCGGTATCTAATATCTATAGACCATTATCTGTATTACCAATACCTAAAGGCCATATTTATTTTTGTTGTTGAGTGTTATTTCTAAATTCAATCACTTTGAAATTATTTTTTAAACTTCTTTGAAAGTATTAGTATAAGCATAATACTTATTTAAAAGTATGAAAAGTATTTAATCTTCTGTGTTATTATTTTAATTTTGTTTAATGTTTTCAAGTTATAATTGTTTATGTGCAGGTATATCTCTTGTTAATGCAGATATATTTGTTACTATTAAATTTTGTCATATGTTTGTTTCCACGTTGATATATAAGTTCATGTTTGTCAAGCAATACATTTGTTTGTTTGATTTTTTTCTCTCTGCATTCACCCCACATTTTCTAACAAATTTGTATTGCTTCCACCAGTGTGTTCCAGTCAACATCACAGAAATACAAATTTTGTATCGATTACTTGGATTTGTGTCCCATTGCTGAATCACTGATATTGCAATATTTACCCCATAGCAAGAGAAAAGTATGTTTCCCTGGCTATCTATATGTTATCCCACCTCTCTACACCTCAGATTTGTCTTTAAGCCATTGATCCCAACAATGGTAAATAGTAGCTTTCTTTTTATAACCTTTCTGAGGCAGGGAATGCAACATCATTCCTTAGAATGTAACAAGGAGCCTGTTACAGCTCCCAAACAAGAATGGAGTACTTGGAGGATGTTGGATATCTGGTTAACACTGCTTCCATGGTTTTCACTCTTAGTTTAAAAATAAAAATTTGAAGAGGTTTTTAAAAACGGATGCTCAGTCTCCACACCCTCTCCTCTAACTTGTTTAAATTGGTCTAGAGAGCAGAATTATCATGGCTGTTTGAAAGTTACTAGTAATTCTAATGTGCAGCTGGGATGGAAAACACTGGACAATTTGAGACCTGGAGCACAACAGATCTTAACTTTAGCCCCACCTATTGCTTTATTTTTAACTTTTTTTTTCTGCTCTAGAGGTGTTTACAGTCATGAACTGCCCAATAAATTATCCTTTATTGAGTGAAGACACAGTAAGTTTTCACTACATATTTGACTGTCAGGTACTTAAGAAAGCTGGCCTATTCTCACACTCCCTTCCAAAAATGGTCCTAAGGTTCTCTTTAATGAGACACCATTTATTGACTGTCTAATTTGTGCTAAACACTAAATTAGGAGCAATAGGCAGAATTGAATAAGCTTTAAAATAAGAAAAGGAGAAAGAGAGGCAAATAAACAAACACAATAAAGTTGAATAAATACTTAAACACCAGGAGAAAGAAAAACTAGAAGAGGGGCATCTGGCTGGCTCAGTAGACAGAGTTTGTGAATCTTGATCTCAGAGTCGTGAGGTCAAGCCCTATGTTGGGTGTAGAGCTTACTTGAAAAAAATAAAAGAATTAAAAAAAAAAAAAGAAAAAGAAAGCCTGGAGATGTTATTCAGGCATAAAATGAAGACAATCCTGTCATATGCTATAACCTGGATAAACGTGGAGGCCATTGTAATAAGGGAAGTAAGCCAGCCATAGAAGGATGAATACTACTTGATTCCACTCGTATGAGATGTTAACCAGTCAACTTCACAGAGGCAGAGAGTAGAATAATGGTGGGAATGGAGAGGTCCCATTCAGTACTATAGAGTTCTAGTCATACAAGAGGAAAGTTCTAGATATCTGCTGTACAAGATCATGCTTATAGTAAACAGTACTACAGCGTACACTTAAACATTTGTGAAGAAGGTACACTTCTGTCATGTGTTTGTTTTTTGTTAAGAAGACAAAGATGAAGAAGACAAAGACAAGAAGATGAAGATGAAGACAAAGAAGAAGAAGAAGGGGAAGGGAAGGGGAGAAGGAGGAAGAGGAGGGAGAGGAAGAGGAGGAGGAAGGAGAAGAAGAAGGAGGACGAGGAGAAGGACGAGGAGGAGGAGAAGATGATGATCAGGAGAAGTCAGACATGTTCAGTATAAGGGAAGGAAGCAGCATACTAAAATAATTGAATCTTGAGTAAACACTGGGGAAATGCAGGTATTTTACTGCAATTTGTTGGTTGCTTGGAAGGCAGGCATAGAAGAGAACAAGTGAGGCCCTTGAACATCAATAAAGGGTTCAGACTTTACTCACAATTACAAAGCATTTAGAGGAGTTTAAGAAAAGTCAACATAGCTTGTATTTTGATCACTGGTTTGCAACATCGTTTTAGTAGTAGAGACAATTATTTCAAATAAAATATTTTTCTAAAGTTTATTTATTTATTATGAGAGAGAGAAAGAAGAGTGAAAGAGAGAGAGAGAGAGAGAGAGAGAAAGAGAGAGAAAAGGGAGGGGTAGAGACAGAGGGAGAGTCCCAAGCAGAGGCCATACTGTCAGTGCAGAGCCCCATGCAGGGTTTGAACTCACAAACTGCAAGATCATGACCTGAGCTGAAATCAAGAGTCAGTCGCTTAACCAACTGAGCCACCCAGGTGCCCCTCAAATAAAACCTTATGTGAAATTACAATGTATAAAAGAAGCCAAATCCAAGGTTCTCTTTAAGCTGGAAAGGACTGCCACTGATCCTCCCAGGCCAAAGCATCCTCTGATGCTTTGGCACCAAGGAAGTCTTATGCTCAGATGGAGACAAGTCTGAAAACTCTGATACAGAGAAATCTTGAGTAAATTTTAGGGGTACCTGGGTGGCTCTGTCAGTTAAGTGTCCTATTCTTGATTTTGGCTCAGGTCATGATCTCAGGATTTGTGAGGAATGAGCCCCATGTCAGGCCCACACTGACAGCATTGAGTCAGCTTAGGATTCTCTCTTTCTCTCTGCCTCTCCCCTGCTTCTTCTTCTCTCTCTCTCTCAAAGTAAATAAACATAAAAAAGAAGAAATTTTATTCAATTATCCGTAAAACTCCAAATTACCAGCCAACAGTATCTTATATACCTCTATTGTCTTCTGACCCAAGGCTAGTGGTAGTTGATGCATGATAAAGCAATTACTGTAAAATATTTTCTAATATTTAGCACAACACTAACCTTGCTAGTGATTAAGTACATTATTTAAAGTGTCATGTCTGACTTATGGGAATAATTATCCCTTAGTCTATTTATAAATGTTTATATTTTTATAGATTGCCTACTATTTTGTTTCAAAAATCTCTCATACTATTATTTATCAAGTTGTCATAATTCTTTCTTTCTAGACATTTTATATTTATGAATACTTGACCAATGTTTATATATAATATACATAATATCCATGTAATTGTACCCATATACATATATATGCAAATATGATACATATTTTAAAAATCCATTATTTTTGAGTAGATAACATTTAATTATAGGGACCACTTTTGAAATTAATTGTACATTTGTTTTAAATGTATACAATGTTGTACCTCTTGTCGATACCATGGGAAGCACTTTTAAAGGGCTGCATATAAAGCTGAAGAGAAATGTTCCTCTATAGCCAAAGAGGTAAATAGCATAAGTATACTTTTAGGGGAATATGTACCCTGCATGTGGGTTTTCTGTGATTTAAATTTTAAAAGCTCAGTTACCTTCTGAGAATTTTATTAATGACACATAAATTTAAAATTAATAAAGGTTATTAGAGTAAATTTACCAAAAGGTTCTCTCTAATCAAGTAAAATATCTTCTCTACAAGTGATTTCAAATCACTGATGCTGGGTAATTGCAACAGTCACCACCTAAACTCATTGCCAAGGAATGTTGTGAAAAATGTTATACAGAGAGAGAGAGAGAGAGAAGGAGGGAGAAAGTGAGGGAGAGAATAGGAAAAGAAGAGGAGAAGAGGGTGAGGAGAAGGAAGAGATTGGGAGGAAGAAAAAGGATGAAGAGGGAAGAGAAAGAGAAAAAAAGAAGCAAAGCAGGGAGGAAGAGAGAAAGGACGAAAGGAAGGATTAAGTGCTTCGTGTCTTAAACCAATCAACAACAAAATTTCAATAACATTACCCACATTGTGTCAGGCAGTTCTAATACATAAACTAAAATTCTCATATGAATTTCCCTAGAGGGACAAAATCCCAAGTGTCATCTACCCAAAATAAAAATAGAACTTAGTCATTCAGTCAGCAAAGGCCCCAAAGGAAGTTAAAGCAATAGGGGAATGCAATCTCTTGGCTGAGAACGTTTCTGATGGTACTAATTACTGTTTCACACAGGCATGACGAGGTGGTAAAAGATTGGTGGAAAGGTTGCCAGGCTCCAAGATTGTGTCTCTACAGGCCCCTGGAATCTGACGTGGTTGAGTGGTTTGCTTCTTCCAGTTTTGCTACAGGCCATTTACATGACTGAATAGCAGGGGAGTCCCGGAATATATGTCCTGCCTTTAGTTTGGCCATAGGATCACCTGAAGCACAATGCTCTGCTTGTTTTCCTTCCCCCAAATTTACACTGTGATTTAGACTTTTTTGACAACGTAAATGCTCTACCTGGGAATCTTCTGCCTTAGCTGTCTTCCTTGAATTTATTTTGAAAGCAAACTCTAACAAGATACTGTGTTCAAAGGTGTGCAGGAGTTCTTAAAGCATAAGGAAGCAAGAGAAAGCATATGAAGTTAACGAGCTCTTTACTGGCATTTATGTAGGTAAACACAGATATGGTGTGTTTGTATGTGTGCATGTTACTTGTGTGTTAGTAGTTTTTATTTGTCTATGGGGGAAAAAAGAACACTCACGTTAAAAATGAGATATAGTGTAAAGAGCCCTATAGGGGAGTCAGGAGGCTTGCTCTATAGTTTTTATTCTATTACTAACCAATTATGATTTATCTAATAGGATTTGAATAATAGAACTTGGACTTGACCCTAGATTTTCTGGTTACAGGCTATAAAGTAGATTTATACTAATTGCTCAACAATTCTGCAGCTCTGAAACGAGGGCTAAAAGTCAGAGAATAAACTTTGTGAGCCACTGGATTAGAAATAGTTCAGGTCTATACTACTTCTTGATATGTATGATTTCAGATAAATCATAGAGCCCTGTTGAGTATATTTGCTAATCTGTAAAATCTACCAAATGGTCCAAATATTTCAAAGAATCGATGTATATCGCTCATATAATTATGGCAAAGGCTAGACATTGGAACATATGGAACACCATAAAAAAAATGCCCACAACATTTTGGCTACCATCTTCTCATGTGGAACAGGTTTTAGATGAAATTTTACAAGGTACCTTGCAAATTACACTGTAATACTACTGTGTGGAAAGCTGCTTCCTCTCCTTAACCACAAAGTTGGCCTTGCTCATTGGTGATGCTGAAGACTAACAAAATAGAATCGGATCACAATATTCCCATTATTTCTCTTACAATGGACCAGGAGCTACTCAAAGAGCTTTACAAACTTTTTTTTTTTACCAACTTTTAGTTATATATACTATAATTTTATCCTCACAACAATCTTTGATATAGTTACTATTATTATCCTTCCCATTTTATAGAAGAGGAAATTCCAACAGAGAGAGAAATAACTTGCCCAAGGGCCCCCCAGCTAGCCAATAGTGAAGTAAGAATTTAAATTCTGGTAGTGCAACTCAACAATAACTAAGACCCGAACACTTAGATTACATTTCATTCTACCTTCTGCGTTATTATTCTTTTATAACCCGTGTAATGCCTCCTGTTTATAGGCTGCTCACTCCTGGTAAACACCTTGACTTACAAGCTCTCATACAGCTTACTTCAGCAGCTGTCTGCTTGATTGCTCTCCTCACTGCATTGTCCCTCCCACAATCAATTTCCCACAAAGCAATGAAGTTGATCTTTTAAGAATCAGGTTTCTTCTACTCCAAAACCTTTAGAATTCCCTTCACTCTTTCAAATGAAGTCTGAACTTTTTAATCTCGTGCTCAAAGCTTTCCCATATGTACTCAACCTATATTTTTCCCTTCTGCAAATCAACCAAATTATAGTTCTGAAATTGAAGTGCTTACTAGTCCTTGGAACTTTCTTGATCTTTCGCACATTATGTCTTTGAACATGCCATAAAAATATTCTTGGTTTTCAAAACTTATTGCTGCTACTTAGACCTGATCTCTGATTCAGGATATAATTTAAATGTAATTTTAACCAGCAGATTTCCTTGATCTCCTCAGCCTAGAAGTTGTTTTCCCTTCTCAGAGGAAATTTTGGCACAAAGCTCAGCTTGTATAGTGTGCTTATAATAAAGCTGTGGTAGGTTTATATGTGCATGTGTGTGTGTGTATACATGTGTGTGTTCCAATGAGTCATTTCCCTTATTTTAAGATTTATAACCTGCACATTCTTGCACCACCATTGATGCATATCAATACACTTGGATCCACTAATTATTAATAAGTATGTATTTAATGAGGGAATGAATGTGTGAATGCACCAACTGGGCTGGCATTGATGGTTTTCTGGCAAAATAATTTAATTATATGTTCATTTTACTCATCTCATAAGACTCTGTTAGTGCATTTTAGAAGTATTACAAATGTATAAGGAGGTAAAGAGTCCTTGAAAACTAAAGTGACATTTATCATTGATGGTTACTGCAGAAGCCACATATCTACAGAGACATATCCTTATCTCAGTTCTACCAAAACATTTTTGATATATTAACAGACTTTAATAAAGACAGTAGCCATCAATTAAACAATCAACTCTAACACTGCAAACGAATATGCCAAGCATAATCCATAAAGTCATTGATCTTGAAGTGAGAACAGTCACTTGACAAACACTTGTTCAATTTCAAGAGAGTGAACTTCAGAATCCCATGTCCTCTAAGAAAGTCAAGATCTGAGAGTGATTAAGGATCTAATAATTAATTTAGAAATATATTTTACAGCATCTGTCATGAAGGATGTGTAAATGTATTCATGTTTGTATACACATAGTATGTGTAATCAGAAGGTTTTTTGACAAATATTAAAAAGTAAATAAACACACACTGTATTGCATTCAGACAGGATGAGAACACCTGAGAAATACAAAGTGAAACTCAAGAGGCAGCCCCTCACCAGCACCTGACTCCTTTGTTGTTTTGTTCTGAACCTTTTGTGACAGACACTTTGTCTAAGGATGACAGCATTTCATCACTTTCATGAGATTAAAGCTCCCTTTCAAATATTGGTTCCAACACTGTTCAAATGTGTCAGCAGAGTAAAACATTCAATACAAATCCCTGAGGGTGAGATGCCAATTAGGCCTAAGACACCAAGATTCACCCAGGGACAACAGGGAGGACACAGGGGCTATTCAAATGGCATCAGTTCCCAAGCATTCATTGATTCTCTCATCCTACCAATCTTTGGGCATTTTAAAATTTCCTTTTTCTTTGGGGGTGGGGTGGGGTGGGGTGGGTGGGTGCAGTGGAGGGGTTCAATGAGCATGCAGAACTAATCCCAGTACACAGACTGAAACTATTCAGACAACTTATGACACTATTTTCATGGAATAATGTGTCAAAATTACAATCAGGCTTAGAAAATCTATTTATCTTTATTTTACTGGGATGTTAAACTGAAGTATTCAGAACTGAAACTGTCCATTAGCTTTATTTGAGAAACAGAGGGGGAATTTCAGCCTTTCATCACAGCTCAACAAAATTAATATATACACATATACAGTGGTATATATTAACATGTGTGTAGATACAGATATAGATGATACAGATATAGATAGATATAGATATAGACATAGATATAGATATCTCCTCAAACACTAAAATTTCTTTAATCTTTTATGTCTCTCTGATTTCAAAATGTTATCCGGGGGAAGTAATTAATCATTACCCTTTGGCAAATTAAATGGTAATTGTAGCTATTATCTGTTAGTGGTGTTTTGATCTAATTTAATAGATGAGGCAGCAGTAATGTAGAAGGGCTATGAGGGGATGGAACCAATGGAAGGTCAGTTCTCATGGGGAGGAAAGAGGAAAATCTCTAGCACAGCAGGCTAAACACCTGGGAGTATCTCCAGGCACTTCTGAAGAGAGCTGGGGTATAGAAAGAGAAATAAATGGGGTGTGAAAGAACAATATCATCTGTTTCCCAAATTGAAATCAATTAATTCACACACAAATACACACACACATATGCCTTATGGTATAAGAACAGAGGAAGGTAGCACTGAACAATTCTCCATGTTCAGTCTGACACTGTGCATTGAGACTTTAGATATGTTATCTAATCTAATACGTAAACATAGTGAAAGATAGGTACTATACTCCCCATTTAACTGATACTTTGGAACATAAAAAAAAAAATTCCCAAATTCATGTCATTTCCCAGAGTGTAAGACAGTGAACTAGAATTCTAAATGAAAAAAATAATTTTCTCTCCCACTCTTAAACATGCACACACACTCATACACAACTTGTACAATGAGACAGAGTTGACAGAATCAGAATGTAGCTAATCCATGTCAGACTGATACCACGTAGTTTATGATTTAACGTGGAGTTTAATCAACATTAATTAAATACATATTAATATGTTAAATTCCAGCATGCTTCAGAAGCATTAGAAGGGGAAAGTGTTGTTAGTAGCAGACCATTAGAAAGGGACAAAAAGGTATTAATCGTCAGGTGCTCAAGAGGCCTCAAGTGTGTAATATGACTAATGAAATATATGGGAATTTTGGTTCCATCAAGAGCAATACAACATCTGAAGCAAAGGAAGAGTAAGCCTGATCTACATTTAATAAATCAATTGTAACGTAGTTTCTTCTACAAAGTTCTATTTGCCCATTCATGAACAGCTATAGGGAGCTGGGACACACTCTAAGGAGAGCAATAGAATATAAAAGGACTGAAAACTCCATAAGGACAAGCAGCTGAAGAAAATAAGAATGTTAGGCCTAGAAGAAAACTCAGGGTAATGTGATAATTCTGTATGTGAAAGATTACCATATAGATGATTATTCAGGGAAATTTTTTTGTCCATATAAAAACAAGAGAAAAATCCTCATTTCAAAATAATATAGGTTAGAAATTGCAGAATAAAGACATGTAAAGAAAGCAACATGTATGTGATCATCTTCATGATTTTGGAGGAAAATAATTTCTTAAATCACATACATTCTAAAGAAAGCACTGCGCGTAAGGAATAGAATAATAAATTTGACCACATAAAAGTAAAATTAATTAATACTAAAATTTCTACAGTCAAATTCCAAACAAGTGACAGACGGCAAGATATTATTTACACTGCTTATCTCTGAGAAAGGGTAAATATCCAAATGCACACACTACTTCCTTGAATCAATAAGAAAATATCATAGTGCTCAATATGAGCAATGCATACAAAACAGCATTTCACCTAAGAAGAAAGTGGCTTGGGAAATAAACACATAAAAACAGGCTAACTTCACTATTGATCAGGCAAACAACAGGGAAATGTTTTTCCACATCCATACTATTGAAAAATTGACAAATTGTCAATTATTGGTGACAAGGAGAGATAACAGGAACTCTCAAACACCGCTGGGGGAGACATAGTTTACTACAAACATTTTATAGAGATTTTCAAGATTTCTGATAAAACTGAGAGGCCAGCAATTTTATGTCTGGGAAACTTGAACACTGATAGCACCATTGTTAGTTTGAAACCTAATGGAAACCACTTAAGTTCCCATTGATTGTGAAATGGATAGATAAGACGGTCTACAATCACTTAGTAAATTACCATAGAAGAGTTGAAAGGCCCAGACTAGAACAGTATGTGTCAACGTTGATAAATACCAAGACAAGAATACACCATGGCTGCAAAATATCTATCATGTGAAAGAATGAACAATAAAAAAGTAAAACCGTATTCTATGGATTAACAAAATGTGTTGTTACATAAACATGGACTAAAATAATACACATCAAATTTATGATCATCTCTTCTCCTGAGAAAGAAGTAAAGGTAATGGGTTGGGGAAGATTATAAAGAAAATTTCCACCTTTTCTATTGTCCCTTTTATGTTAAAATTAATTTGAAGCAAATATAATAATTTCTTGATGTAAATTAATCCTGTGTGGTGACTATAAGCATGTTTGTCATATTATTTTATTGACTCCTAGGTTATTTATTTGTGTTCTATAATCAAAAATTATATATATATACATATATCTTATGTAAATATATACACATATATATATCACTTAGAAGTGATATACATATCACTTCTAAACCACATATGTATACATATATTAAATACATATTAACACATGCATACATGTAATACATATTAATACATTGTATACATATGTGGTTTAGAAGTGATATGTCTAATCTTAAAGAAATGATGACATTTAATAGCTTTAATAGCTTTCAGGTAAATTTTCTCCACTATTAAAAGGACAGTCAAAAGAGATCACGAACCCTTAATGATTTTCAAGGCAAGTTTGAATAAGAACTTTTCGCAAAATTACCAGAATTGGATGGCAGGTTAGATTAAATAAATTTTGAGGTCCCTACTAAGTCTCAGAATATATAATCAAATTGTGTAGTGCATTTTAAAATATCATTTTAGGTAACTAGTTACTGGTTACTTTTAATATCCAGCATTGATTAATTTAAATACCAGTTAACTTCAAATTTATATATTTTTAAAATGACAGTGAAATCTGTGTCCCAATGTAATAGACAAGTGGCATTTGAAATTTCAAACAACTACAAACTACCTTGGCCTTTTTCATTTTCAGCTGCACCGTGACTAGGTTTTCAGCTTCATCCACTGCCTCTGAATTTATGGGTCTCAGGGAGGTGGTTGCATTGTGGCAGAATTGAGAATTTTACATTTCAACATTTAAATATGGGCAAGCAATCAGACTCAGGATTACTTGTCTGTCACTCTTCACTGATTTTATTTGCCTTTTCCTACTCTGAGCCCTTTCAATTCCCCCCTGAACATCTTTGGGAAATATTACTGTGGCATTCAGTCAACCAGGAGAGCTTAACTAACAAAGAGTTGGCTAGTTTTATTCGTAGAGAAGAAAAGCAGGGAGCCGCATCAGTGATCATCATGTGAACAGTCTAGCTAGAGTGAGGCACTACCCTGGGCTCATTTCTCAGATGGCCCAGGGAGAGCTGTGAGATTTCTTAGGCTCAGTGGTTGAAAGAGAATGTCAGTTCATTTGCTGGGTGAAATGTAACAAAAGGGAGAAAAGGCCAATTGAGGTGTTCTTTAAAATCTTTGAGTGTCTTTTACCCTTTTAATCCCAAACGCTCCCTGTGCAAGCTTTGTCTATCTATGTCTATGTGGGCAGAGGTGAACAAAGCACAAATGAGAGGGTATTCTGGCATTTAAACCCTCGGGCAAGGGAAGCAGAGCACCGGTCCGATGCCTGATGCTGCATCAGCTCTTGGCTAGATTGAAAGCTTAGAGGAGGTGGGGTGAGGGGGAGGGGAATGCCACTTCTCTTTCTAGGGGCCACTGACCCGTGTCCTTGGAAAGACTTATATAGTGTATTTCACCTCTTCAGTGAGCATGCAGAACACGTGCTACCAGCTCTTTGGTTTACTTGATGTGAAACCAGTCTGTAAAGTGAAGTCACTGAACAAAACCCTAGAATCAATGAAATGAGTACTCTGTTTTTTAAGTTTGTTTTTTTTTTTTGTTTTTGTTTTGTTTTGTTTTTTGAGAGGGGAGAGGGACAGAGCAAGAGGGAGAGACAGAGAATCCCAGGAAGGCTCTGCACTAGCCTAACATGGGGCTCAATCTTATGACCTTAAGATCATGAACTGAGCCAAAATCAAGAAAGGGATGCTTAACTGACTGAGCCACCCAGGCATCCCAGAAATAATGCTCCTAGAGGGGAAAACAAAGTAGTGGATTTATTTTCTATCATCCTACATCCTTGCCTTGAAGATGGAAACTTCATTATATTTCTGTTTTATTATATAGAACCATTTCTAGAGTTCTTGAGAATAGGATGGTGTCTATGATTCTTTATTGTCACATCTCCAATAATCTAGATGTATTCATAAAAGTAGGTGCTATTATTATCGTTTTGCAGAAGAAAGACCCGAGATAGTCATGGAAGAAATGCTATTTCTATTGCTATAGACTAAATATTTGTGTTCCCCCTAAATTCATAAGTTGGAGTCCTAATTGCCAACGTGACAGTGTTTGAAGATGGGGCCTTTGCGAAGTCCTTAAATCATGAAAATGGAGCCCTCAGGAATGGGCTTAGTGTCCTATAAAAGAGGCTCCACAAAGATCCCTGGCCCCGTCCATCATGTGAAAACAGAGAGGAGACCATCTGGAAACCAGGAAAATGTTCTCACCGGGAAACTAATCAGCCAACACCTTGATCTTGGACTTCCCTGTCTCCAGAACTGTGAGACATAGATGTCCAAGTCACCCAGGTGAACATATATGTATATATAGGCATATGGCCTTTCTTACATAGTAAGCTGCATAATATATGATTATCATTATAGCTTTTATTTTTCTTAATACATTGTTGGAAATTCAATTGGGATCTTTGATGACTAAAAATAAACATTATCATTAACAACAACAAAAACATACCACGGACTTGTTACGCCCTTCAAAAGTTTTGTTGAAAACAGTTGAAGTCTTTACACATTATGGTAACTTAAGCATTTAAAACTGAATGCACATTTTTTTATTTAACAAGTGTTTATTATGCATCTCTGGTGGGCAACAGGGACACAGGGAGCAAGAAATAGAATAGACAATTTGTAGACAAATTGGGGAGAAGAGTGTATTTAGAAATGCCAGCCTCAGGGTTCGTAAATATACAGTGACCTTATTTTCTAAACTGGAACATGTTTGAGAGTAAAGGGGTGCTCTTAATAAGTATTCTGGGACCACAGTGTGAACTAAAAAGTATGGTTTGTGCTGCCTAACTAGACCATTAGCTTTGTCTTGAGATGGTGACACTTTTCCATTTGAATCTAGGCACTAGCAATGTGGGAATAATCCTTTTTGTTTTACTGTTAGAATAATAGGTCAAATGAAGCCCTGTGGCAAAAATGACAGTGTTGAATGCCACTTTATTTTTATTTTAATAATTTTATTTGTGTTAGTAGACTAAAAAATATTTATGCTACAGAAAAATTATTTTAGGCTACAGAAAAATCAGGTGAATCCAACATGAAGCATACAAAGATTTCCTCCAGCCTATTTTCTTAGGTACCTTAAATTCTTTATTATTCCCTTTATCAAGTATCCATTGTCATTTCTGACAACCTACAAAGCATTCTACATTGGTCCTGCTCAGTGGCTTGTTACATTCCTTGTTAGCCCCAAATCATTTCTATCTCCATGTCATACACTTTCTGATTCAGTGCGGAAAAAAAAAAAAAAACATTTCTTACCTTTTTGAGAATGTGAGCTAATATGTTTTTCAGATGGCTTATTACACTGTTTATATCTGAGTTTCATTTACCGCCCGAAAAAACCTACCAACACAATGCCAGGTCAAAAATTCTCTAACTCTCTATGTCTAACCTATATACAGTTTCATGAAAGTACATATTAAATATAATTTTTATTATCATAATGAAACTGACAGTTACAAGTCATGAATGAAAGTTGGATTATGCCTTTGCAATAGTACTTCACATTTTAAATAGCATAGATCAAAGCAGGACAAAAAAATCCTATTATGACCTTTTGTAATTCATAACCGTCCATTTTGGGAATTACTGAGAGAAAACATAGTGTTCATCTTCATTAATAAATTTGATATAAGGATTCATTTTATTCCCATTTTCCTGAGAGTGTTTGTACTTACTATAGCCTAACTAGTTTTCTCTCACAGTTTTGTTCCTTTTATTTTATTTTTTGAATATTTACTTATTTGCTTTTGAGAGAGAGCACAAGCAGGGGAGGGGCAGGGAGAGAGAGGGGAAGACAGAAACCAAAGCAGGCTCCAGGCACAGAGCCTGACTCAGGACTCGAACTCACGAATTGTGAGATCATGACCTTAGCTGAAGTCGGGTGCCTAACTGATTGAGCCACCTAGGTGCCCCAGTTTTGTTCCTTTTATAAAGGCATAATTTCAAGGAATCTAAGTGCACTTTTAGAATGGGATTCTATTAGTCTGATATTCTGCTTAACATATGTCTGGCTTATGGCTTTGCCACTTTGTCTATATGGAAAAGAACAAGTTGACGACAAGAATTTTCATTTTACTTTCTTTGATTTCATTTTTTCCCAACAGGAAGTCATCTATGTTATTTTTTTTTCCCCGATTAACACACTTCTTCATCAACTATAATTGCAAACCATTAAATTAGATTGCCTCCTTTTCATCTTTTGCTGGCTTCAATACTCTTAGGAAGGGGAATATTGTAAACTTGCAGATTTGAAATATATACACCATTCTTAGCACTGAGGAAAAATATTGTTTAATAAAATGACTTTTCATCCTAATGCACCTTAGCATTGCACAATTAGGATAATTTAAAAACTTTAGACTTGTATATAAATGGAAAATGTTTTCATTAAGGAAGAAAAGCTAAATATCATATTAAAGCAGATGGTATTTTCAAATTCAGACTTCTTAAGCTTCTACAGAGACTTTAGATTTAGAGAAGGCCTCAGGCAAAAAGGCTGCAAAGCAAACAGTATCACTTGAAAGGCCAATTTGTATTCTAATATAAAGTTTACAGAGATAGGTTTCAGAAGTAGGTGGTAGAATCGTCATGGTATCATTTGAAAACTAATGCACATTGTGACAATCTTGGTCTAAATCTAAATAAGAAGGATAAGTGGACAGTATTAAGAATCTTGCACTCAGGATGGATTCCATTTCTGTCTTGATTTATTGTGGTAAGGAATTGGCAATAGGCTGCTGAACAGGAAAAATGTGTCCTCTGTTATAACTTATTTATGTTCTGTATTTATAGTATTTTCCCCCGACAGAACGAACATCCAAGCATTTAGTATAAAATAGATAAGACATCTGGAAATATTAACTAAACTTTCGTATTTATTTTGATGTTCTGCTCTCATAAGGAACCAGTATAAGAGACACATCCATAAATTCTCGCTGGATCGACAGAAAGCCACAGTGGGACTCGATCAATAAGGCTTGTACAAAAGGTGATCATGTCATTGTATCTGTTACAGTAACATTTGTGTATGCATAGCATCACACGGCCACCAGGAAATTCTCCCCAACCAGACTACTTCTATATAAGTTCTATTTGTGACATGTTTGGCATCTAGGATCACTGTCTTGTAGGGTTGACAATTATACGTGTATGCAACTCAAACAAGAACCTGCTTCCCTTCCCACCCCTCCTGCCTCTGGTCTGGCCACAATAGTCCTTTTCCAGTGTACCCAAGAAAGAAGAACATTTTCTCACAACTGCTACTGAGTCGTTATCCAGTGTTTTCTCTTTCCTTCCTGCTGGACACAATTCAGCTCTGGGCCACTTCTCACTTCGATGCTTAGCATTTACAGAAACAACTGGGCCTCAGTCCCCGTGCCGGTTCCTGATCCTTACACACTAGTATCAAGACTCAAGAGTCAGTTAAAGGACTCTGTGCACACCCACCCCCGCCCTGCCCCCCCGGGGCACCTGGGAGGCTGAGTCAGTAGAGCATCTGACTCTTGTTTTCAGCTCAGGTCATGATCTCACAGTTTGTGAGTTTGAGTCCCCGCATAGGGCTCTGTGCTGACAGCGTGGAGCCTGCTTGGGATTCTCTGTCTCCCTCTCTCTCTGCCCCTCCCCTGCTCACTCACTTTCTCTCTCTCTTTCCCCCCGCCTCTCAAAAATAAATAATAAGTAAGCATTTAAAAATATTTGTATTAGAAAAAAAAAGGAAAACCTCACCTCCTGCCTTATGTGCTGGTCATGAAAATGATCTATCCATTGCCTTCAGTTAATGGCACTTGAGGTACAAAGATCTTGAGCAGTGTATTTTGCAAGTGTTAATTGTTCAGTTTAGATTATCATCGGGGAAAGTGGAAAAAATCTTTCAACATAGGCATGGTTACTCTTGGCATTTCCTCACTGTGAGAGGGATTACATATTCTTGCTCAGCTAAAGAGAAAGCTAAGTGTTATTTCAAACAAGACACTCATATACACATACATCTCAAAGACTGACCACAGTATCGCTCAGAGACAGTAAACAGGAGAAAATAATTTCTTCAATATAGTATTCTCTCCTTAGTACACTACATACAATGGAAATATTACTTCAAAATAACTAGAGCCAAAACACTTAACTTTTCTTTGCTCTACACACAAGACCAATGCTGTTACAAATCTGTTAATGTTTTACCTTGTAAAGACCTGGTAGAACATTTGAAATTGATACTTTTCTGTACCTAAAGCCGGATTTTAATGTTAAGATAGGTTTAATCCAAGTTAAATTTTGTAGTAATGAAGGTGAATGAGGATTTATTCATCTCATATAAAAACAATCTTCTGGATTTTAGTTGAGGATGACATTTTGCTTTCGAACCCATGCAATGCCTTATTTCCTCGACAGGATAAACTTGGATAGGATTTAGACTTTTCTTATCCATATTTGTATCCCTGGTGCTTATTACACAGTTGCAATTTAGTAACTGTTTGCTTGTATGAATAATGATCATAAACACACACATATGCCTACACACCCACCCACACACCCACACACACACACACGCACACACACACGCGCACACACACACACACGCGTACACCTATTGGTAACACAGGACAGAATGACAATGGAGACTATATTGCGAATTATGCCCCTTGTACTCAGTGAAATAATTCATACTCTCTCTCTCTTCATCCAGCCTTCTCATGTAAAACACCAGCTGAATAAAACTGTTAGCAGTCTAGTGCAGAAGTCATACAGGTAAAGAAAAGCTTATATGATTACAAGAAGAGCTTTACCATAACACTAGGTATCAGACACCAGGGGTTAAAAGGCAATGAATTTTCCTGGGATGGGAGGGAATTTCCATGCAGAGAATTTTGGTGGCCAAACATTGCTGCTGCTCTTTCAATCACCAAAACATTCTGTCAGGGCTTTTAAGAAATATCTGTTATCTGTTTGGAGTTCTTCTATGGGATTGATGGAACGCAGTAGGTAGGGAGATGTTTATTGAACTTTCACTATTGGGGTCTTTAATATGAACTCAAGGTTCATCTGACAACCCAATAATTTTATTTTTCTAGATTCCTGGGCAAGGCATTCAATTATCAAATGTCCCCTTCCTCCCCTGGGTTCCATTCCCTCAGAAATTTTTCCCTATTTAGTGACTCATTTTAGTGATATATTTTTCTTTTTGTGTTACAGCTCATTAACCTATTTGAAATCTCCTGTCAATGACCCTTATATGAAGCAATGCTTTCATGTACTTTAAGCCTCCGGCTAACACATGTTATTTGCATTTTTGCAAATTAAATAGCTTTCTTTCTTTACATTTGATTCACTCAGCATTCTTTAAAAAGAAAAAAAAATCAAGACTCTGAATGCCACTAGTTGCTTTCCCTGGGGTAGTTTTTCATCAGTTGTCATTCAGTTACACATAGTAGATACATTACAAATTGAAATACAATAAAAAAACTAAAATTAAAATAAAATAATCAGAAAATGCTTTTGTAGCACAGACTGAGGTATAGTGGTTCCACCTTATTGGTAACTAGGTTAATAGGATTTAAACATTTGTGGCAACAGAGGTGGCCATAGGACCTTGAGTATGGTTATTCAGAAGCTGTCATTCCATACTAAGGTTGTGGTTACATCTCAGAATACTTACAATTAATAAATGAAATTAGTTTCTAGACACTTTTTCTTGATGAAGAAATCATAGTGGTTTCAAGTATTATTATATCATTTGTTTTAACAGATTATCTAATGCAGAGAACACCAGACCTGCCCTGGTATCTAAGATAGAGGTCAGCTTTACTGGGTAAATCCGGCCATACACAGCTTCTGTATAGCTTCAGTTAGCTAATTAGGGGACTGAAAGTGTAACGTGTTAGTCTCTGTGGGAAAGAAACAGCACACCCAAATAAATTCTTCAAAGAACACTATATCTAAAACATGCCACACTTTGTGAAATGCACAAAGCTGAATGAGACACAAACCCTGTCCCCAGAAGCTTCCTAGGCTATCCAGAGAAAGGCATATGTAAATAACTGTGTTAGATGGAAAGAAATGTGTGCTATAAGAGAGAATTAGCAGAATAGTGCAGAGTAGACTTAATCCAACAAGGGGTATTTGACTTGAACCATTAACTAAATATCTAGAAATATTAAAACAGATGGCCATTTTGAAGATCAAAGGAAAATTCTTTATGACTTTTTAGAATATATAAAATGAAACAAAGCTAGAAAATTGGCTAGACAGTACAGGGCTTTGAAGGCCAGTCCAAATAGTTAGATTTTATTCTATAGGCAATGAGTAGACATTAAAAAGTCTTACGGAAGGGAGTGGTGGTACCTACCTCGTATTTTAGGAACACAAGGATAGTTGGTTTGTGAGTAATTAATTGCAGGGATAATTCATTGCAATAGAGCAGAATTGAGATGATTAGGGCTGGGGGCAGCAGCTATGGTAAATATAAAGAAGATTAGAAAGATAAACAGAACACAATAGGATGTAGTAAGTTACTGAATATGGAAAATGATGAAAAAAGAAGTATCAAAAGCAATTCCAAATGTACAGCATAGATATCTAGTAAGCCAACAGTCAGACTGGGAACCCAGATGAAGATCAGTTTTGGAGACAAAATGATTGGATTCCAACTGGAGACTGTTGACATTAGGGAATCTAAAATTAGACTCAAAACAAAATGTAGAGGGGTGTCCAGGTGGCTCATTCAGTTAAGCATCCAACTTTGGCTCAGACTTCAGCTCAGGTCATAATCTCACAGTTCTTCATGCCCCTTTCCCCCCAATGGGCTCTGTGCTGACAGCTCGAGACTGAAGCCTGCTTCAGAATCTCTGTCTCCCTCTCTCTCATTTAAAAAAATGTAGACCTGATGTTCACAGAAGTATGGGGGGGTATGAGACGGAGAGGTAGAAACTATTTGCAAAGGAGATGGTTCAGGTCTTGAAAATAAGTGATCTTGAACACAGAATGCCTGTCTTTGTAAATTACCTTCATTTAAAAGATTAATGAAGATGGAGAAAACAAAAATGTAATGTAGAAAAATGTATAACCTTTTTAATTTAAAGAATGTAATGAAATCACTCTTTTTTTCTTTCATTTAATTCATATTATTTCACTTATTATGTGTTAGGTGTTTTTCTAGACCCTGGGTATCTAGTAATAATAGGACACACACAAAAATTACCAACATCCCTACCCTAATGGATGGAGATTACATCCTCCCTTAATGAAGCATAGAGGAAAAGATGAAACTTATTAACCCTAAAATCAAAGAAAAGATAGAAAGAAACTAGTAATTCGCTCACTTATTCTACTTAATAGAGAAATGTGACATCTTTCCTTCTTTTTTGTCACAGAATCCACTTGTCAGGTAATATTACCTCCAGTTTCAATCATTAATAACATCCTAGAAAGGTTTGCACATGAAGTACATAGCCTTCAATTTCAGGGAGTGTTCAATAACATTCCTCAGTAGATCTCAACTTATGACAAATGAAAAGGGGAGGCCACGTTCGTCGAAAAGCATTGTGGCCATTCTGCACAAATCTAAAAGCCAAATCTCCTTGGAGATTTCCAAGTTTCTCCTTTAGTCAGACAAAACAAAACAAAACAAAACAAAACAAAACAAAACAAAACAAAACACACCCAGAAGTATTTGGTAAACCACATTTCAGCAAGCATGAAAACATAAAACAGACATTTGAGAAGTAACTATTTTGAAGCTATAATGCAACAAAAATATTCAAAATATTTCATATATGATTTACATCCAATAACTACTTAGAGAACACATTCTACTATATTAAAAAAAACACGTAAATCATGGAGGCACCAATTATGCTTTTATTGTCAATTTGGTTACAGTGAATTTACTTGTAGAAATCATGCTTTGCATAATCGAGAAATCAAACAGTGCTGCTTTAACTACTCTGTAGGAATTTTATGAGTGGGGAAAAAAAAACAACTTTGAAGATTATTTAGATATTATCATTTTCCTTGTGCTTTGGTTGCTGAATTGGGTGTGGTTTTCTAAAAGAGGGATTAGAATGAGAACGGAAAAGACAAAAAGGATTAAGGTAATTTGCTGCTTGATCAAAGACTAATGAATATTTGAAAATCTCATTTATGGCTTAGTTCAACTTGGATATAAGCAATTCACTGAGTGGAAATAGTTAAGCAATTCATTGCAAATACTTAGTTGTTAATCAGCAGCTATCTTGTATATATGATACAAGTCATTTCATTCTTCCACCAAATATTTATTGAGGGCTTGGTATGTTTCTGGTAGATACTGAAGATCATATGTTAGTGAGACGTGCATGTGAATTCAAGGACAGTAAATGTAAAGGAACAAAAAAGCAAGCCAACAACCACAAATTAGTCTTGGAGAAGTGGAGTCACCAAAAGCCCCCCAAACATAGGGAAAGCATCATAATAAAGGGGGCAGGAGTCAAAAAAAAGTATGAAGGGATGTTCCCAGAGACAATTGCTGTAACTCTATGGAATATTAGCTAAATGATCTAAGTTCCGTTCCAGCTCTAAGAATCTAGGATGTCTAAGATAATTGCAATATTTTGCAATAGTTTTGCATTATATTGTTTAAAACAAAACAAAAGCTTAAATCAAAAAAGCAGACAAATTATTGTTTTCTTCACAGTCTTAGACCATTAATATCCTTCATAAGTAACTAAATAATTTTTTAGGATGAGAATTATTTAGGGGGAGCTTTCAGAAATCTGCTTGTGGTATATGCTGGCAGAAAGAGATAACACATTAATAGGGGACACAATGAAATCAAAAGGTTTATTATGCCAGTGGCAAGACCCATTCTAGTTTCTGAGTTTTATGTTGTTACCTGGTTAGGAAATCTTGTATTTATTTCTTTTTTTTCCAGTCACTATATGGTTTTCTTAGAGGATACCTTTTTTTCTCCTTAAACCATATTTTGAAAAGAATTAAAGACAAAAATAACTATTCTGAAATATGATATTCTAAAAAAGATAAAGTTCATTATTTTCACCCCAGTGGCAAACACAAGACAACTGGGCAAAGGAACAAGAGCTTGTTCACCTCTGTTCAAATCATCCTACTTGTGAAGCATCCACAATACATGGTGGACTTTGTTCTAGTCCCCGTGGAAGAGTAAGAGAGGCTGATGGAATGAGTATCACCTCCTTAAAAAGCATATAGTCACTTGAGAGAAGCAGACAAGTGCTGAGGCTCCTGAAATATGAGACAATATATGGTTAAGAGATACACATGGATAGAGGAAGAGAGTGTGGCCATGTACCATGGATAATTTGTTGCTGAACAGGTCATTTGGGTCAGATCTTAAAAGGTGAGTAGGATTTTGTCAGAGATAAAGGGAGGGGAAGACCAGAAAGAGCTGGAGCAAAAGGAAGGGAGAGTGTGCTGTGAGCTATTACCTACAGATGGATCATTGAGTTTTTATTTTATTTTTTTATTTTATTTCATTTTATTTTACTTATTTTATTTTATTTTTAAATGTTTATTTATTTTGAGACAGACAGGCAGACAGAGAGAATTCCAAGCAGACTCCACACTGTCAGTGCAGAGCCTAATTTAGGGCTCTATCTCACAAACCCTGATTATGACCTGAGCTGAAACCAAGAGTCAGACGTTCAACCAACTGAGCCACCTAGGTTCCCCATTGAATTTTTTTTTAATTTTTAATATTTATTTATTTTTGAGAGAGAGAGAGACAGAGCGAAAGAGAGCACAGGAGCAGGGAAGGGGCAGAGAGAGAGACACAGAATCCAAAGCAGGCTCCAAGATCCAAGCTGTCAGCACAGAGCCTGCACAGAGCCCTACATGGGACCCGAACTCACGAACTGCGAGATCATGACCTGAGCTGAAGTTGGACACTTAATCAACTGAGCCACCCAGGTGCCCCATCCCACTGAGTAATTATTTTAGAGTGAATAATTAAAGTTGTGGTTATAATCTAAGAGAAGTATAGAAATTTAGGTTACTAGGGGAAAGACTATTGAAAATGTAGATTCTGGTGCCCTCTTCACTACTAACTAAGAAAGATAAACAGGTTATCAATGAGGACATCTATGTTCCCTTCCAGTTTCATGAGTGTTCTTATGTGTAGTAAATGGACTTTTTTTATACACTTCCCACTTTTTCCCATTGCTTCATTTCTTCAATATAAGGATTATTACAAATAATTACAGGAGAATTAGAAACTATGGAACTACTATATTCACAACACCATAGTCAGCTTGTGTCCCTGAAATTTAGAGACTCGTATATGTCAGAATTTCCAAGATGGTAGGGATAGTTTCTTACTGCTCCTCAGGATATATTAATAACTCTAATGACCAAGTTTTCTTTAAACCTTTTCAACATAGGGTATAGTTTCTTTTTATATACATATACATTTTCTATGTGGGCCCCATTTCAGTGTTTTCTGATTATGCTTTTTAGTATCCAATATAGTACATCAGTATTGACAGATATTACATCACATCACCTCTGGGTAGTTGATCTTTTTTATTAACAACTAATCCATGATTGCCTCTGGCTCTAGATTCAATCTATTGTGACAAGGGCAGAGGAATACAGAAAAATGTGAGAGAAAACTATATAGAAATAAATTCTTGTCACTGGTTTCCTCAGAAAGAGGTGGGAGGCATAGCTGGCTCCTAGAATTAAAAAAAAAATGCCCTCCATGACACACAATTAAATATAAACTTTCCTGGATTAAAGGTTATTTAATTAGCATCTATCACAAAAGCAAGTGAGCTGAGGTTACAATGCTGATACTATACAATTAGAATAAAACTCAACTCTGACTTTCTTCTGCCTCACTGCTTATGAGAAAAAAAGAACTCTGATGGCTCTAAATATTTCAAAAGAAAGCAAACAAAATCTATCTACTATGTGATTTGATGGTGATGCCAAAACATGTCTAAGGAAAAAAAATATCTAATTTCATTACAATAGCTAAATTGGTTTGATCAGCAGCAGTCATTCCTCCCAAACACACACACACACACACACACACACACACACACACACACATCATTCACCCTCATTCCACCCACACAAACATTATTAGCACCGATTTAAATTTAGAACATAATTTACTAATGACTAGAACTGAAAATTCTAGGAAAGTCTATACATGCAACATAGAAATTGATCTGCTTAAAAACTAGTGACAGTATTAAGATATACATTTAGCCGATTTATTTCATTGATTTAGTTGAGTCTTAAAATCATCAAAATGTTGCTTCCATTTGCTTATGCTTCCTGTAGATTATTTCTAACTTAGAGGAACACATCAAAAAGATAAGGAAAAGGGACAATTCAGAGAAACGACACATGGAACCACTCTGCAAAATTACAGGTGGTTTGGGGAGGAGACCTTATCAAGATGAGATACCCGACTTCAGATTTGTATTTATTTATAACTTGTTGGATATATATCTTCACATTTTATAATCCTTGCTCCTCAACAATGTACTGCTCATTAACTAGCAAATGTAGATGAAGACTGAAGTCAACACCTAGATATATAAACTGTGGGAAATAAAGACAGATTATCATTTTATAAGACTATATTAAAGCTTTTTTATGCCAAAAATAAAGAGTACAATATACCAAAAGTCAAGAATGTCACAATGTCCGTGGTGTGCAATGACCTTGATAAGTAGAAAATGTTAACTTTGTCTAGAGAAATATATTTTTCTACCCCGTTTTTCCGTAGGAGAGTGTTATTGCCAACTATAGTAGTCTGCAGTAATTGGTGATGTGTGCAGATAATTTTAGTGACACATAATTACCTCCTAATTTCTATAATATCTAAATTAGTGCATACTGCAATTAATCATAACCTGTGGCCATATAGTTACAAAATACATCATTTGATTGTCTGTGAAATGAAAACTGTTGATATAAGCTTTCATGCAGAAACTAGCAACCTCAGTGGGAGTCTGGTAAAGAGAACAGTGGAGAGAGTGCTCAAGCCCTTACCTGCGACATGACTTTGGGCAAACCACTTCTGATGTCTAATCTTCAATTTTGTTAGCTGCCATGTATGAACAATGGTGCCTATCTCTTCCAGTCAGACTCAGTGAAATCTCATCCAATTCTTCTCAAAGAGGTGTAAAACAGTTGAAATCTTCTTTGGGGATTAACACCGTATGAAGACAGCAGCGTGTAGTTATCTGATCAAGATCTGGGCCAAGTTGTCTCATCCTCATCTGCCCACTGGCTTTTTGAATTTGGACAAATCACTTTATTTTTCTCTTTCCTCTTGTATAAAGTGAATACATTTGACCAGATGTTTCTTAAAAGCTTGTTTGTCTCTAAAGCTATGGGTTAAATATAAGTTGGAGTCTGATTTTTAAAAAGACTTGAACACAGAATTATCTCTTTGCTTCTGAAATACCTCAGGTATCAGAAAAAAACCTTTTATATGTACAAAGCTAAAAAAAATCATGGCCACATGATTGAAATAACCATGTTACTCCAATAATCAAATACAGAAATACCCCCCCCACCTTTGTAAGAAAGCTAGTATGGGGATGTGCTGCAATAATTTAAAAATAGACTGCCTTTAATCTTACAGATTGGAGGTTCTGGATGTGAGTGAAAATGTAATGATCCTGCAGTCTGTCTGCATCATCCACAAACCTGACTATTAATCTTAAAATGTTCCAAAATATGCAGGTTTTACTTTACTCTTTTAACAGAAAATATTTGCATTTAAAAATCATTCGCTTATAACTGATAAAAAGACTTGAGTGGCCATAGAATTTTCAGTGTACCCCAAGGTGCTTTTTATGATAAGGCTGAATTGGAATATGCTTTAGGAGACTATCTTTATATTAGGTCTTACGGGTGAGTGCACTGTGTCACTATGATTTATAGTAACTCAAGTCTGCCTGGGGAGAACATGGGTCTTTTGAGGAGCTGCAGCCTTATTTTGGAGAATCAGTTTGGGGTGGCTAATTGGAAATTGTCAAAATGTGTTGCTTCCGTCCCATGAGAACTTACCAGGCTTACTTTACCATACCAGCAGTAAGTAGGATAACACCTCTGGTTTCATGCATAACTGCTCATAATATTCCAACTGAGTTTTAACTTGACAAAGGATAGTCTGAATATGAGTGACGTTCTGGTAAAAGTATCCATAAGGGTAATTCTAGATGGATGAATAAATTCACTATAAAAATATCAGATGTTACTAAGCTTGAGACAACTCACTCAAGTATCTGACAAAACTTACTAAATCTCTGGTCTTGAACGACGTATACCCCAGTATAAGGGTCTGTCCATAAAGGGCCAGAATGAAAGAAATAGATTTGGTTTTCTGGAATATTTGATTCCCTTTAGAATGGTTAAACTCTGCTATTGTTGACCTGAAACCGGCATAGACAAAACATAAATAACCGGGTGTGGTTTTATTGTTTGTAATAGAGTTTGCCTTACAATAAATAGTAAGAGTCACATGTAATATGAATATAAGTCAAATAAGAAAGAAGAACTAAGCCAAGCATATAAAAATAAGAAAACAAGTGATATAGATGAGAAATGATACAGGAATTCAGAAGAGCAAGATTTCTTTGGGTGGAAGAGATTCCTGAGATGATATAATTTTCAATATTTTTATAAATTCTCTTTATCTGATTTCATGATGAGTAGCTTCACCATGATCCTGTTAGTTACTTTATTTTTCTTTATTTTTTGCTCAATTATATGACAGTACTCCATGATTATTATATGTGATCTGAAATGGAAGCATTTGATGGCTATGTTAGATAGTTCTCCATATTAGGATCAATCATGGAATCATAAAAAAAGAAGACTGTCTTACATAAAACTCTTTTCATGGGCTCCATCATAAACTAAATTGACAAGCTTATTATACTCAAAAACTGGGAAGTTCAAATGGTTCACTTGAGAGGAAGGGTTGAATAGATTCTTAATCCATTTATTTATCGCTTTCAGCTCTAGAAAGGATTTCATCACATTCTGTCTCAACACTCAGCTGTGATTCGCAGATTATTGAAAACAACTATCATGCTCTGGAAAAGAATACCTTTCTCAGCAATGGAGTCACTGCACCAAGATTTTGTCTGCCTTTTAAGCCCAGATGTTTTATCTACCACATTGAAATCATATTTTAGACTCAAAATAATAGGTTACAACTCTCTAAGAAATAAATTCTATTACTGAAATATTCCATCTGAGCAATACATTAAAAATCATATAGTCTTTACTAGCATTATCAGGGTCATTAAGACATTTTATCCTATCAATTATTTACAGTGCTTATTTGAAAACTGTGTCCACTTGCTGGCTTATTTAAGAATGGAAAAGGAAAGTCTTTCTTTGGTGCCAATTTCTCCAAAGCATACACTGAAAACAACCATTCTATGACTATTATTCGACTGTATTTACAATTTGCACTATTTTCCTTAATACAGAACCAAGATGAGAGAGCATTTTTTTATCTTCCAACTGGTTCCTATGATTAAAGCAGCGGGTACACAGGCACTCAGGTGCAAACCTTTATTCATGTCACAGCATCCGTCTTTACATCACTGCTCCATCAGCCTTGATTTTAATAAAACTGTGTACAGCTACATAAAGGCTTACAAATAATAAATATGTATTCACCATATATGTGCCAAGAATGGATTTGTACACTGCAGTTTTAGCAAAATCTAAGTTTAAGTATCTCGAAGTCCACAGAAGATAGTGCTTGCATTTCCTATCAAAATCACTTAATATTTGATGGTCAGTTTGTTCCTCTGTAAGGACGCTAAATTTGTTGGTTTCTCATAAGCTACCATGTAAGGCAATGGACTCATTTTTGTCATAAGGAATACAACTTCAGAGGATACCTCCATAGATTTGTTATCTTCTCTACCATTAGTGACTGTATCCATCAAAATCATCCTGGACAGCATTACTCTGCACTTGTTCAGAAACATCTATTGACACACAGAGAGGTTACTATTCTTTATTTGAAAATGTCAGAAAAATTATCTATGGAATCAAGACACTATAGTGAAATATTTAACAGATGAGACAGTGGGGACCAGGGGAACAATAGTTGTCTTTACCAAAAAACATCTAATTTTCAGATGTCTATATTATACTTATTCATATTTTGGTTTTGAGATCTGTAAAATGTCACCCCATTCACACACAAACGTTTTTGAGCACACACAGATTCATGCTCTCTTTTTGGATCAATAGGATTTCTGAGCTTTCATTATGCTTATTACTACTTTTGTGCTTTAATGTGTCATTTTTTAGCTACTGGACTTCTTATTACAATTTGGGACATAAAGTAACAAAAATAATGAAAGTGCCAATTTAGCAAATGAAACTAGCACTCAAGAGATAATACTTCTTTTATGGCAGAGTTATATGTATATATACGTATACATATACATATATATGGCAGAGTTATATGTATATATACGTATATATACCACATCTTTATTCATTCATAAGTTGACAGACACGTGTTGCTTTCATATCTTTGCTATTGTAAATAATGCTACAAAAAATGTAGGGGTGCATATATCCTTTCAAATTACTATTTTCATTTTCTTTGGGTAAATACCCAGTAGTAGAACAGTAGATCACATGGTGATTCTATTTTTAAAGTTTTCAGGAAACTCTATACTGTTTTTTCATACCGGCTGCACCAATATTCATTCCCACCAATAGTACATGAGGGTGTCTTTTTCTTCACACCCTCGTCAACAGTTTTTATGTCTTGCGTTTTTTACTTTATCCATTCTGACAGGTGTATGAGATTATATCTCATTGTGGTTTTGATCTGTATTTTCCTGATGCTCAGCCATAAAAAAGAATAAGATCTTGACGCTTGCAACAACATGGATGGACCTGGAAGGTATGACGCTAAGTGAAATAAGTCAGTGAGAGAAAGACAAATACCATGTGATTTCACTCATATGTGTAGTTTAAGAAACAAAACTAATGAACAGAGGAAAAGGGCACAAACCAAAAAAACCCACAAGACTTTGGTTTTTTAATGTTTATTTTTGAGAGACAGAGAGACAGAGACAGAGCACAAGTAGGAGAGGGGCAGAAAGAGAGGAAGATACAGAATCTGAAGCAAGCTCCAGGCTCTGAGCTGTCAGCACAGAGCCCAACGTGGGGCTCAAACTCACGAAATATGAGATCATGGGACACTTAACCAACTGAGCCAGCCAGGTACCCCGAGACTCTTAAATACAGAGAAAAACCTGGTAGTTACTAGAGGGGAGGTAGGGGGGATGGGTGAAATAGGCAAAAAGGATTAAAGAGTCATTGGTATGAGCACTGAGTGATGTACAGATTTATTGAACCACTATATTATACACCTGAAACTAATATAACACTGTACATTAATTATACTTCAATTTAAAAAAAAAAAAACATGGGAAAATACTTAGGCTGAGAAAAAGAGCAACTTGTAGACTGAAATAAACTGTTCCAAACAGTCCTTGATAAAAACAAGTGCCATTTTTAGGCTTATGATGGTATTTTGGTGAACACTTGAATATAACATATGATAACATTTGTCAAATAATTGTGGAATAACTACTTCATTTTTTCGTCCAAAATGACCAAATTGTTTAGAGATCACTTAATAAAAAATATATACTTACTACAAAATTACATACTTATATCTACTGAAAGTCCACCAGTAGCTCACAGAACAAAAAAGCACACTGTGGAAATCCTTCCTTTATGGTCTTTGTCAAACCCCAAAGCCTAAAGGATTTTAGCAGCTCAAACTGCTCATCTATCTCCTGCTTGTGGCAAAAATTCCACTCTCTTGAGTAAGCAGGTGGAAAGCAGATGGAAGTCCTTAGTATTCCCTCTTATAGTCCCCCAAAGGAGAAAGAAGAAAAGAAGAAGAAGAAGAAGAAGAAGAAGAAGAAGAAGAAGAAGAAGAAGAAAAGAAAAACAGTATATATTGATTAGAAGTATAACCAGAGCCAGATGGAAATGCATGAGCCTTGGAGGCACAAGATTATCCAGTGAAGATGCCCTAAGTCCTACTTTCTACACCTGTGCCTGATCTCCTTGCACCTTCCTATTGCCCTCTGAAGACCCTTAGGTTTTCCCCGAGCAGGGCTTTCAAAGAGGAAGGAAAGTTTGGAACAGTATGTAACTACTCATATATCTCCCTAGGTAGTAGCACTGTCATTGTTTTCTCTTATAATTTGGACAATTCTAACAATGAGCATTAACCCTAGCACTTTTAACTGAAAAGTTAGTAAAGTTATAATTAAATAATTGAGTGGCTTGGATTAGTCATTGTCTCATCAAGACACTTTCCCTTTCTCGGGCCATGGTGTGAGAGAGTCGGCAGTTTCTGCCAACAGATACTGAGAAGGCAGGTTTTTATTGTCCGTGCTAGCTTTTGTAATCAAGGTGAGTTTGATGAAATGATTTTACTTAGTTGCGATCTCTTCAATCAAACAACGCATAATATACAGAGGTCTATATTTTACCAAGAAAAATCTTTAAATTGACAAGTTGCAGCAAATTCTAAGGTGCATGATTTGTATTTGGCCATTTACTGTTAATACCCATAATTGAATTTCATGATTTTTATAGACCCTCACTCTGTTTCCAACAGTAAAAAGGCAAAGCAATTTAATTTTAATTTTAATCAAAATAAAGAAATGATAAGGGGCTGTTTGTTTATTTTGAAAAGAATTTTGTTTTAAAGGTATTCTGAAATAATGGAATTAGAAATGTATTTGAACAGCCTATCTAATTTATGCTGTTATTAAATTTGCAGATAGATGATTGGTCTAAATTGCATGATGGATGTTCTAGCAGGCAAGGCCCTTGACTCTCAAGTAGTATCAGTGTATGTAAGAAATATAGCTTCCTAGGGGCGCCTGGGTGGCTCAGTCGGTTAAGCATCTGACTTCGGCTCAGGTCATGATCTCACGGATCGTGGGTTCGAGCCCCGCCTCGGGCTCTGTGCTGACAGCTCAGAGCCTGGAGCCTGTTTCAGATTCTGTGTCTCCCTCTCTCTCTGCCCCTCCCCCACTTGCACTCTGTCTCTCTCTGTCTCAAAAATAAATAAACATTAAAAAATTTTAAAAAATTAAAAAAAGAAATATAGCTTCCTATAGTTGAAAATCATGGCTGGAGGGTTGAATATCTCCTTCCTTCTGCATGCTCAACACCCTATGTTAAAACTATGTATCCGAGGCTGATAAAATGTCACTTTTCCAAAAAAATTTATCTACAATGGCATATCTGCCTGCAAACAGTTAGGTTTTAAATCTCTAGAATCATCATCACCATTAATCAGTGCTTATCCTGCTCCAGGTACTGTGCTAAGCACTCAAATGGGACATTGCTAATTCTTAAACAGCCTAGCAAAGTAGTTATCATCAATACCCCACAGGTAAAGATATTGAGTCAGAGAAAGGAAACATAACTTGTCCAAGTGCACACAGAAAAAGAATTATTATTTTTTTAAATTAGCATTTGACTTCAGAGTCTGTGCCAGGCTGTGTCACACATATTGGCATGTGCCATTTGGGTACTGGTATGACAGTCTAACTATTTGCACATGTATTTTATCTCCCTGGTTGGACTGGACAGTCCTAGAAAGCTGGAAGCAAGCTTTCCTTGCATTCCCCAGATATATTCATATCAACTAACTGGAAGTCTTGTTAAAATGCAGATTCTGGTTCAGTATGTCCTAGGCTGGCACTGATAATCTGCATTTCTAACAAGTTCCTAGGTGATACAGATGCTCCTTGTTCCTGGGAAACATGTTGAGCTGCAAAGCCTTACAGTCCTAGTAGTACAGATTATCACATAAATATTCACTCAATAAATGTGTGTGCATGCAAAAATGTATGACTTCATGAGTGAACAAATAGCTTTCTCAAAGCTAACTAGGCAAATTCCTAACATGTGAATAGCTAGGCAAGTTACCATGGGCAACACACTACAAATACTTCTCATCTTGGTAAAGATAGAGAGTCATCAGAATACTTGCTCATATATTTGCAAAATGTCTAGGCATCCTCTGGGCAGGCTTCTGTTCCAAATGTAAATACAATTCTACAATGTGTCCTGAATCTTTGATCACAAAGTCCTCTGTCTATAGTGTCTTTCTCCTCTATGCTCACCATGATCAAGTCCCACCATTTTTTTTTTCTAGACCAACTTCTAGTTAACCCTTCCTACACCTTCCCCTGTTCACTTAACTATCAGTCAATTTGCCACACACATACTTGCATCAATTCTTCTGTTCATTTTTTAAGTAAACACTCATTAAATAGCTATCATGTGCCAAACTCTATAACAGGTATTTGCCTCTATATCAGATATAACATTTCATTACACTTATGTGATTATTCTTCTTCTTGTCTCCATTTTAAGCCTATTGAAGACAAAGAATATGATCTTATAATCTTTGTAATCCTTGTACTATTAGAGTGCCTTGGATACCAAAATGCATGCTTGCTAAATAAAGCATGAGTTAACTTTTTGAAATTTGGTTATCTCAACTATGATCTAATTATGATATAAAAAACTAGTATCTTTGATGTCCATGCAAGTCTTGATTAGAATCTTAACCCATAGGTGAGGCCACTGAGTTCACATTTCACAATGCCACTCATTTGGCCTCCTTCAAAAAGATGTTCTTCTGGGGCGCCTGGGTGGCGCAGTCGGTTAAGCGTCCGACTTCAGCCAGGTCACGATCTCGCACTCCGTGAGTTCGAGCCCCGCGTCAGGCTCTGGGCTGATGGCTCGGAGCCTGGAGCCTGTTTCCGATTCTGTGTCTCCCTCTCTCTCTGCCCCTCCCCCGTTCATGCTCTGTCTCTCTCTGTCCCAAAAATAAATAAACGTTAAAAAAAAAAAATCAAAAAGATGTTCTTCCAATTATTCTCTCCACTCTGCAAGTATGTCCACCACTCCAGCTGCAACCAATTTTTAAAGGTATATTATGGGGGTTTTTTTTTGGTTGTTATCTTTGATAGAGTTATTACGTATTTCTCATTATGTATTTAAGAGATACACATTTCTAAATTAGGCAAATGTTCTTCAGTTTATTGCAAAGACTGACATATTATTCAGTGAGAAAGTGCAGACCTACCCTTTCAGATTAAACAATAGTCTTTCTTTCCATTAACTTGTGCCAATCATTGTGATTGCATAGAATGGGCCAGATATTCAGATGATAGGATTTGATTATTTGAGAGCCCAGAGAATATGTGAAATTTTTGAAGGAATCAGCAAAATAATAAAAAGGAAGAGTTCCATCAAGGAATTGTGATAGGATTTCAACGAAGCACAGCTTTTATTTTCTTCTCTCGGTTAAGGCAAGACTAGAGTTGGCTTAGTGAACCCATTAGTCTCTTTACTCCATCTGTACACAGTGATCTTAGACTTAATTTGTTTTCTACTTTAATCACAGAGGAAGTGTGGGAAAAATAACTTACTGAACCAAGTCCACTAACAGAATTTTCCTAGGCCACCTAGTCCTTGTCTGGGTGGGTACAGTGATCCCAGATGAGAGACAATGCCAGACTTCCCATGCTTCACCAGTGACAGGAAGGAGATAACCAAAAGACTATGAAGATTTTGTGATTTCCAAAAGTAGGAATCCAAAGTATTCCAAACAGCATTCCACATGGCAGTATCTATTTGTAATTTCTATCAAGTACAATAAAAGCAACAGTTCTGATTCTTGAACCTTATCAGAGCTCCTATTACTTAGGAGTCCAGCGTGTTTGTGTATTGGGGGGTGGTAGGGTGCTGCTTAATTTCTCACAGAGTTTACAGTGTTTTCATAAAATGAGTCATTTTTTCAGTTGAGGAGACTGGCACACAGAGTGTTTAATAAATCACCCTGCAGCAAGAATGAGATCTCAGGACTCCAAGTATAGCCAGTTTTGCACCATATCATCCCCTTTATTTATAGGCACAATCAGAAATGTGAAATTCCACAGGAGTAAAGCAGCACAGTTTTCTGATGAAGGAAGTCAGAGTACATGGACATTATTATTTTTATCCCATGGCCTTTTGAAAGGCCCTGAATAGGTGTCTTAATCTATTAAGCAATCAGAGTTTCTCCAGAAAAGAAATGAAGAGACTCTAAGGAAATTATTTTGCCTTGGTTGAACCTTTATAGAGATATGTCTATTAGGAGGCCTTTGACTATAAATAACAGGATATCCAACCCAAAGTAGCTCAGAAAATAAGGTAATTTATTATTTCAAATAATAAATTAAAAATGGCAGTTTATTTGGAGGCAAATGGCAGTCCCAGAGTAGGTACGAGCGACTCAGAAGTGTAATCAATGACACATGTTCCTGATATTACATCAGCGACTCTAAACATGGTCATGATTCTGCTCTTCTTGTCACAGGCTGGTTGCCACATGAGACATATGAAACATGGCCACATCCAGGCAAGATGAAAACAGGCATTTTTTCCCCACATGTCATTTCATAGAAAACATTTTGCAGAAAAATCACAAGTGGAATTTCCCTCTGATCTCATTATCCAGAATTGGATCATTATAAAAGAGGTTATAAAAGTAACAATCTGGCATTTTTTGTTTCTATGAAGTTTAATAGAAGCTAGCAGAAAATAAGGTAGTGGGGTAGCTGGGACATAGAAAGTACCTGACATGATGGAACCAAATATTTCAAAGCACGTTCCATTATTCATCTTGAGAGCTACAAAACCCAAATTTTGCCATTGCTAATGGTGTTTGGAAGATGTGTTAGAATTTTCCCAATTCAACTTTTAGATTTGAAGAATTAAATTTATTTTTGTTGTGGTATTTATATCTTTATATATGAACCCAATAGTGTATGGAAGATAAGTAAATTTCAAATAATAACAGGCAATTGGTAGGGAGGTCTAATATGTATCTATATAATATAAAATATGTATATATTTTAATCTTCAACTTTTATAGCTAATCTTCTGTAACCTGGTTTCTGTGGATATCAAATGCACAATATTTGAAAAATAAAGCAAAAATTAAACCTTCTTCTCAAATAAGAGAAATTGAAACTATGATTTCACCCCTATATTGCTTAAGATTAAAGACATTATTTCCTTAAAATGGCTGGTCTTAGCTGATTCTAAAATTTATATGCAAGAACAAAGGAACTGAAATGGCTATAAAGACTTGAAAGAAAAGAACAAGGTTGGGAGAATCGTACTACTTGATTTTAAGTCTCACTATAAAACTACAGTAATCACACAATCACAGGAAAAGAACAGGTAAGGCAGAAATAGGCTCCAACAGATATAGCCATTTGATACTTAACAAAGACAAAGAAACATTTAAATGGAGAAAAGATAGTCTTTACAACAAACAGCATTAGAATAATTGGTCATCCATAGGCAAAGACAATCTTTGACTTAAATATCACACCTCACACAAAGATCAACTCAAAATAGATCATAAATCTAAATGTGAAACTAAAAATGTTAAAACTTTCAGGAGGAAATTATCATGACTTAGGTTTAGAACAAGCATTCTTAGAAATGACACCAAAAACATTTTTGATGATCAAAATGATCAATAGGACCACATCAAAACTGAAAGCTTTTGCTCCATCAAAGACTCTATCAAGAGAATGCAAAGACAAGTTATGGGTTGGAAGAAAATATTTGCAAACCACTCATCTGTGAAGAATTATATCCAAACTACAAAACAAATTCTAAAAACCCAATACAATTACAATGGACAATTCAAATGTACAAATGGACAAATGACTTGAACACACACTTCACCAAAGAGGATACAAGGATGGCAAACGATCACATGAAGAGACATCCAACATCATTATCTATCAGGAGAATACAAATTTAAACCACAATGAGATACCACTTCCCAAATATTAGAATAGCTAAAATAAGATTATAGACAATACCAAGTACAGAGTGAGAGGCAGAATAACTGGAATTCATGCATCGGTGAAGGGAAAATGCAATGTTAGGGTCACTCTGGAAAACTAAACTAAACTTTGACAATTCTTACAAAGTTAAACATCTATTTACCAGTTGACCCAGCATTCTTATTCTTTGGTATTGTATCTACAGCAATAAAAATATTGGTATGTTCCAAAACATATACATAAATTTTTATAGCAGCTCTATTTGCGATTTCTTAAAGCTGGAAAGAACCCAAATGTTCCTTCTGTCATGATCCCGTCCTCATGGCATCCTATGATAATAGAACAACAGCCATAGTGGAAACCAGGAGCCAAACCCTGAGGGAAGGAATCTTCTACCAGGTTGCATGGAATTGCTCACCCTAGAGAGCAGGATCAATTCCTCTGATTTTTGTTTTTCTGTATCTCTCTATTCTATTCTCTCTTCTCTTTCCCTCTCCCCACCATTCTCACTCTGCATCCCCTCATTATTTTTTTTTATTTTTTGTAATGTTTATTTATTTTTGACACAGAGAGAGAGAGAGAGAGACAGAGCATAAGCAGGGGAGGGGCAGAGGGAGAGGGAGACACAGAATCTGAAGCAGGCTCCGGGCTCTGAGCTGTCCGCACAGAGCCTGATGTGGGGCTGGACCTCACAGACCGCGGGATCATGACCTGAGCCGAAGTCGGACGCTCAACCGACTGAGACACCCAGGCGCCCTGCCCCTCATTATTGTTAAGTCTCCAACACAAATGATAGTACTAGACATAGATGGCTTCTGGATGGAGGGCCGAAAGGAAAAACAGACAGAACGAGGGAGATTATGCAATGCAACAAGAAACCCTCTGGAAAGGAATCCCATAAAGTTTCTTATGAATCCCAGTTTGAGTTCCCTAGATGCATAGGTGTGCATTTGATCTTAATTATCATTCCAAAACTGAGAACAGAGCTAATGGGTAGACTTCCACTCAGTTCCCAGACTGACCACCGGAGGGGGGGACAACAAGACCACGGCAAAAGCTTTGAATGATTAACTAACATTGGAACATTGGAACCAGGGCACACAGAAGGCAGGCTGGAACTCATGGCCTGAATCCAACCGGGAAAATAGCCCAGACTTACTGGATGAGCCTCAGTAAGCTGTGAGATAATAACACAATATATAATATCTCAATGCTCAGAGTCTAGAAGGAAAAGAGAGCAGTACTGAAAATATCACTTGTATCATCTGGAGAAACAGCAGCTGAAAAGTTTTTTAGAAGGAGGGGCAATGAGAGCAGTAAGAAAATGTGAAACATGACAAATAAAAAAGAAGAGCAACAGATATTATTAATACCTGTGGAAATAAAAGACATTATTTTTCTCTATTTGAGTTTGTAAAGATACACTTGACAGTTAAACACACAAAAATAACATTATGCGATCATGAGGTTTGGGATGTGGAGATAACGTTTAAATTTCAATACTCTGGAAAATGATTTGGCAGTTTCTTACAAAGCTAAACACGCAGTAACCACATGACCTAGCCACCCAATGCCTAAGTATTTATCCTTGAGAAATGAAAACTTACATTAAAAAAAAACCCTGCACATGCATATGTATAGCAGCTATATTAGTAACTTCCAAAAAGTAGAAACAATCCAAATATCCCTTAGTGGGTAAGTGGATAAGCAAACTATGGTACAACCACAGTATGGAATTCCATTCATTAATAAAAAAGAACAAACTATCAATATATGCAACAAAATGGATGAAACTCACAGGCATTATATTGAGTGAAAGAAGTCTCAAAAGGTTACCATCTCAAAGGTTACATGTTGTATGGTTCTATGTATCCATGCGATCTGGAAAACAAAACTTTAGTGATGGAGAACAGATTGATTCTCAGGTTTAAGGGTGGGGTAAACGTGTGACTGTATATGAGGCAGAGCCTGAGAGAAGGTGTTTGGGAGAAGGAATTGTCCCAGTGAGAGTGATGATTGAATGACTTTGTGCATATGTAATAAATCAGAGAATTAAAAAAATTAAACACAGAAATTATAAAACTGTAGACAAAAAGTAAAAAGTAAATTGAGTTGTATGATAATTTAAATACACACATTATTTACAGGGTGTTTATAGAAATAGTTTTTTTTTCCCAAAGAGATATAATTTGGGGGCGCCTGGGCGCTCACTCACTGAAGCACCTGATTCCTCATTTCCACTCAGGTCATGATCTCACAGTCCGTGCGTTACAGCTGCACATCAGGCTAAGTACTAACAGTGCAGAGCCTGCTTAGGATTCTTTCTCTCTCTCCCTCTCTCTCTCTGCTTCTTCCCCACTCTCGCTCATGCTCACGCTCTCTCACTCAAAAATAAACTTTAAAAAATAAAGACATGTAATTATTTGGAAGCCATATATCTGACGCAATAGCCTCTTTGTAACATGACATTAGCATATAACTTTTTATATCATTTGGACAAATGTGGAGGCAGGTTGTCTGCATTTCTTTCCTCGCTTACAGAACTCATAAGGGCAAAGACTGAGAGTAGAGAGCTGAGCCTTGTGCCCTGGCTATCAAACCAAGGTGTGGTTTTGTCCTTGTAGAGCTGTCAAAACCAGACATTGACTAGCCTGCCTTTTATCTCACCTCCTGCTTTACATTTTAGTTGTGATTCTTCCTGCTCATCTTAATTCAATTCCTCATGAGATATTTAAACTGGCATCATCTGATACATTGTTTCTCTATATGCAGATGATTTATTACAGGTGTTTGCATACTCAGAATTTTCTTCTGATCATTTTTCAGATCACAAAAAGCTATTTTTAAAACAGGATTTATCTGTCAGTTGAAATAAAATTGAACTCCCATTGCACACCGGGTCTCTTTAATGGCTTAAACTTGTCAGCAACTATTATATATTTCACTGAATTCTTTACTACTATCAGTTTCTTACCAGTTTGGATTTTTTGCCTCTTTTCTCTCTCAAAATAAAATAAGGATTTGAAAGCATCTTTCCTTCTTACCTCTACATGGGAATATTAAAATACACATGAATGATGGCTTGAGTCGTGTGATTTTTACCAGTTAGCTGTAAGAAAACTTCATTTAATAACTTGGAAATATTGTTTAGGTTTTCTTTCCTGTTACTACATTTAGAAAAAATTGTCTTGTGCATGTGACCCTCCACTAAATACTTACTGGTCGATTGCAACTTTAATATTATTGTATCAAACCTTCTCCACCTACTTTCATGGCTATTTATGTTTGCTTGCTTTAAACTCTAGTGCCAAATCCCAGAATTTTTAACCAAATATTTGTATGTTATGCAAATGTTGTTGCATTTTATAGTAGTCATTGGATTAAATGCTTATATCATCTCTAAAATATGTAGAAAAATTCCTTTTAGGCAGGGCCCAAGATTTTCCACTCTTATGCACCTTGCTCATTATACAGTGCTGGTTTATAAAAGATATTTAGTAACTGTGGCTTATCTGTAAATATCTAGGTATTAAGGTATTTACATTGTCTTTCTATTTAGTATGTACTCTTTCTTATTACTATCACAAAGATATCTGCATGTTTGCATGTCGTAGGCAGTATTTTTATTGTTTTCTTCCCATTGCTACATATTATACTTAAGATCGTTTATGAGAGTACATATTTCTAAAGTCCAGAAATATAAAAAAGAACTACATAAAATGACCAAATTAATCAGATTTTTGGCAAAGGTACATCCTCAATGTTAAGGCCAATTAAGTATGGAGTGATCATAATTCTATCTAGAAATTTGTTAGTACTCTGACCAGTTGTGTCCACTAAGCTTCTCCAACCTATGGACACGAGTGATATCCCACGTCCATTCTGTGGATGGTAATTCCTGCACATATTCCTTTACATTTTCCTCTGAATCCCTAAATAATAAAGAAGATTCTCCATTGTGGGCCCTAAGAAATACTTTCTAGAATTCAGTCCACCATATATTTACTAAGGTATTGCTTCTGGATGCTCTTGGAGATTCCAATGGCTCCTGGGTTGTGGCAGACCAAACAGGGCCCTCTCTGTTCATTGGGAGGTAGAGTTAAGCCCCCCCCCCCAACCCTTAAGTCTGGGCAGGCTCTGAAACTGCTTAGGACAATATGGTAAAAGTGACTTTCTGCCAGGTTTTTCCCTGATGATTTAAGGTTATTGATATCCACTTCTTGTATTTTTGAACACTCACTCTTAGAACCCTGCTGCCACGCTTTAAGGAGGCCAAAGCAGTCTAATTAAGAAATCCATAGGGAATGGAACTGAAATCCCTGCTCTTTTTCCCTTGCTGAGCTCCTCGTCAGCACTAACCTGTCATCCAGGTGAGAGAAGCCATCACCAGTGAATTATCTACTCCCATTCAAATTTCCCAGCTGAAACACTATATGAAACATATGGTATATGGTATAAGCCTTTCCTGCCATATGTTACCTAACATGGCAAATTTAGGGGCAAAATAAATCACTATTGCTGGTATAAGTCACTCAGTTTTAGGCTGGTTTGTATGCAGGAATAGACAAATGAAGCATGGGCCCTGTCCTATTTGGTTTGTCTAGAGAGCATTTGTATCAGCTTATTCATCAGGATTAATTTTACCTTTTAGGGACTTTGAACTTTTTCACCCACATTTGAGGACCTGTACTGGACCTATCTCACGGGCAGCTCCATCATCCCAAGGGCACATGAGGACACTTTCTTACACACTTTCACATTGTTAAATGTCAACTCCTCCAAAGCTGATACCTGAATCTTAATCTTCCCTATAAACTTATACATCCTCCTCAATTCTCTCCTAAGGATTTTTCCAGCTTTTAGCTCAGTTGCAGACAAAGAAGACTGAGTCACGTATATGTTAATGTATTTCCTGGATGGGTAGTTAGCTCTACTTTGTTCCTAAGGCTCTTTCTATTTGTATGGGTAATTTCAGTTAAAACCCCATGGAAAAATCACAGACAAGGGATTGCTCAGGCTACCCCACAAGCAAGTAGCCTCTTTAAAAGTTTGGTAATTCTGACCCCAACCTATTCATTAATTTATTTTTAGTTATGTACTGAAATCCTGTGAAAGAGTATCTTTGACTCCCCTTTTCCCCATGTTTTAATCTTTACAAAAACGCACCCATAATCTAAATGTTATCAAAGTGACTTTTCTTTTTCAGTGTCAGTTTAAAAATTTCATTGTTCTAATCAGCCTGCCCAACCATCTCTTTTCTAGTACGTTAAATGAAAAATGGACAGAAAGCAGCTTTCAACAATTTCACTACAAAAAAATTCACGTTTACCCCTTAAATATTACCAGGTATCAGTGTAGGATTTTTAGAGTTTTGTTGTGTTATGTTTGGGGGTTGGTTTTGGTTTTCAAAGTTTATTAAAAATAAAAGAATGGAAAAACTTTATGGGGTGCCTTGGCTGACTCAGTTGGAGAGTATGTGACTCTTGATCTCAGGGCCATGGGTTCGAGCCTCATGTGGGATATGGAGATTACTTAAATAAACTAAAAAAAAAAGTATAGAAAACTTTTCCTAACAATATGTCAATCTCAGTTTCCAAATTGTTGTTCAGTTTAGGTTTTTGAATACATATACTCAAAGAATTTATACTAAGTAGAACATTCTAAAAATGAACACTCTTGTCTTTAAGTGGTTCTATTTTGTATAGTTTAACCCCCTTAACTACCTCTAACATATGTACTTCAGATACATGTTAAATTTCAGCATGAGCTAAATGCCAGAAGGCAAGACAGAAATTAGAATGAGGCTTAAAGGAAAGGAGGTATATATCAAAATATATGGCTGAGTGGAGCTGCCTTTCTTAGATGAAATTGGCCTTTCTTTTATTATGCTCTTGTTCTCTCAGATAATTTCTATAGAAATCAAAGTTATAATTATGTTCTCACAAAAATGAAATGTATTACACTCAGTTAATTTCCTAGGCAGCATCTGATATATGTCTTTGAGACCTCTTTATACATTATGTCATATTTCCTGCCCATAAATGGAAAATATCTGGCTCTGATTCACCTCTTTTCTCATGGGCACAATTATTTCTTACACCCATGTTCAAACCCCAGTTGGCCTGTGTCTCTTAATGGGATTTCTGGTGTATCATTTTAAACAGGAATCTTGGGGGGCCAGGACCTGGGGGTTAAATGCCCTGGGTGGATGGAATGAGGATTATTCTTTCTGACACACAGAAATTTACCTTTTGCCTTAATGGTCAGGTGCTGTTAGTTGAAGCCTGATTGTACCTATCCCCACACATTCCTATTTCCTTCTTTATGATTATATAAGAGAGACATGGAACTGGACATTGACATGCGGTACCATGGGCGTGCTATCTGTCTGGAGTCCCTTCAAAGACATATTATAGAAATATTCAACATTTAAAAGTAGCCTGTGTCTTATAGGAATGAGGGGTAACTGTATTGACATTTGTGACCTTTGTACCAAGTAATTCATCTTTGGGTCCAAGGCATTTGTCAAACACAGAAACAACCAAAACAAAACAAAAGAAAACAAAACAATAAAAGCCCTCTGCAGTTAATTAGGTCCACCTTCATAGAAAAGAGACTTAACTATACCTCTGGCAAAAGCCTGCCCTCAGTCCCCTCCGGTGTGATTATCCTGTTCCTGGTTTTGTTTCTCTTACTCAGCACAATACTCTGCAAGGTCTGTAATCACACTTCTGGTGGTCTTCCCATCCCCTACCTACACGCTTTGCCCCTGACTATGACCATGTTTATTCCTTTGCAACAAGCATGGCCACATCACAGAGGAAAGTGCATGGTATCCATAAAGCAAATAAGGCAAGTAAAATCCTATTTTATAAACAAGTCACCTGTAGCTCAGAAATATTCACTGATTTTCCTAACCCAATTGAAATGATTTCTTAAGAATAATTTCTAGGACTCTAGGCCCTTGAAATACTGTCTCTCCAAAATAGCCATATGATAAAAAAATAAACAAATAAACCGAGAGACAGAAGATCCTTATACACACACACACACACACACACACACACACACACACACACACACACACGAGGATACGTACAAGACACTGGACAACCACAATATGACGTGTGTGTGTGTATGCATGTGTGTGTGTGCATGTGTGTGTGTGTGTGTGTGTGTGTGTGTGTGTGTGTTAATACAAAATGTTGTAAACTAGACATTGGATGCAAGTTTACATGAGCAAAATGAATTAAATCCTCATCTCTACCCTTAGTGCAGAGCTCTTGTATTTTCCACGGAAGGGTGAAGAGTGTGGCTAGAGGAGGGATGGCAGAAATCTGCAAAAGGATGACAAAATGAAACATCTCTCCTGAAAATAATATAGAACAGAGACAAAAGGCAAGTATTCTCTTTTCAGTTCCTGTGGCATAGAAAAACTGAGCTCATTTATTTATAGACAAAATTATTAATTACATATTGATCACCTTACCATGATTTTCCTAATGGTTCCCACCCAAACCTTCCAAGTTGCCTTGTAAAGATATGATGGCAAATCATATTAGATAACAGCTGAGGGGGTGTGTACGAGGAGAGGGAGTTAGATAAGCCAATGGGCTGTCCTAGCCTTCATCACTGGTTATAGACTATTCATCCGATGGGTGGGTTTCTTTGAATGAAATCTAAGAAAAGAGAGAGTGAACAAAACTCCCCAATTCTACCTGCATTCATCTACTCACCATCCTGCAAACACAGATTAAATGTTTCCACTCCACCTTCATCCCTTTCCTACTACAAGGAACTCCGTGGCACCTTTTATTTTACATCCTTGGTGAATATTTCAGGGACTGGCTTAAGCCTCACCTTCTCCAGCAAGCCTTTCCTAACACTGTTTTCATAAGACTCTCTCCATCGCCTGAGCTTTTTAAACTCTTGGTAGGTGGGTCCCTGCTGGTCTCGCTCAATTACTCGGAGCGGTCAGATTGAGAGTACATACCTCTGATATATGAGTTTCCCTCAGTGTTAACATGCTCTTCTGAAGTTTCTATCTCTCTCCTTTCTTTCATGTTGTCTTCTCTTTGTTCCTTCACTCCCCAACATCTTGGAAAAAATAAATGTCTATGTTTACCACCATCAGTTCCTACCACCTATTTCTGAATTCTTGGAAGTCAGATTCTTTACCTCCCACCAGACCAAAGCTTTTCCATAGGATCAGGAATGTGTGGGCAAATGCAAAGGTGGGATAATATCTTGTACTTATGTACAAGAGATCAAGGTTTGCCTATTGATTCTTCTTGTATTAAATATACAATTTTTAAAAGGAGGCTCCACACCCAATCTGGGGCTTAAACTCACCACCCTGAGATAAGGGTCACATGCTCTACCAAGTGAGCCTGACAGGTGCCCTTAAATATACAATTTTGAGTCAGTTATTAATTCTAGGCAATCTTCAGCTCTTTTATTTATAAAAATGCATATAGTATTAACTTCTTGCTGTGAGGATTAGAATAACATATCTAGGCTTATGGTCAATATGGAGTAACAGGATTAGATATACCCTCTTGCCTTAAACAACTAAAATACCTGGACAAAATATATATGACACAACAATTTTAGCACAAGACCGCGATTGCTGAGATGGAGAAACAAATCATATGATGCAGGGATTGCCTCAGCATACCACCCGAAAGCAGTTTCCAGGCCTTGGCACAGCAGGAGGGAACCCAAACAGAGCCCAGCAGACCCTCTCTGATGAAGTGTACAGTTGATAATTCAGAAGCCAAGTTGGCTAGACCTCGAGGAATATAGTACAACATAGAGGCTGCTGGATGGAGAGGGGAGAACCACATGAAAGAAGAAAGTACTGCAGAGAGAGTGAGCTACATAGAAAGAGAGCTCTGGAGATTTCCAGGTTTCCTTTGAGTCCTTGGCTGAGTGCTACTAATCAGTGCATGTAGAGAAACAAACAAACAAAAAAATCTGAGTCTGGGAAAGAACTGCCAGAAAGGACAAGGTGACAGTGTCTTCAGAACTCACAAATGTCTGAGAACAGTTACGGTTCCTATGGCATAGACTGAAAAGTCTCAAAATGCATAGGTCTTTGGGGAAACTACTCAGTCTGCCTATAATTTTGCTACACTTAGCAAAATTAGTGTAAAGTGTTCTGGTCCCACATCACAAAGCTTAGAAGCAGACCTGAAATGGATTAAACTCCTTCCAACTAAATGAACTGCATCACAGTTCAAAGCTCACAATTAAAAGAATACAATATCATCTAGAATTTAAAGAGATAAAATCCTAATGTTCATCCAATAAAAAATGAACAAACACTAGGGCACCTGGGTCATTCAGTCAGTTAAGCATCTGAGTCTTGATTTCAGCTCAGGTCATGATCTCACAGTTGTGAAATCAAGACCTATGTTGGGCTCTACACTGAGCATGGGGCCTGCTTGGGATTCTCTCTCTCCCTCTGCCTCTCTAAAAAAATAAAAGGAACAAACAAACAAAAACAAGCAAACAACAACCAAAAAGACACAAGCATTCATGCATTTAAAGAACCAGGAAAATACAACCCATAATGAAGAAAAAAAAACCAACCAATAGAAACAAATGGAGATAATACAACACAGTATGAAAGTACTGTGAAGCATGAGAATGTTAAAGAATGGACAGTGTGTTAGAAGTCCCCAGTTGAACTTGTAGTGATGAAATAGCATATATGAAATCTTCTAGGTTAGGTGCCTATAAGGCTCATTCATCTCAACTTCTCAGTCGTTTAGAACATACTAGCCTTTCTATAAAATTTCTTTCCCCTTCAACTTCTACAACACCTCTCAAGTTCCTTGGGTGCAGGAAGTGGGAGCGAGTTTAATTGGTCCCTGGTTGGAAATGCAAGTCGGGTCAACGTTGAAGTTATCCAATATCTTAATTCTAGTATTTAGCATAGTGTGGGGCATACTATAAACATGCAGTAAAAGAAGGGAGGGGATAAACGGTTATAGGTGGAGATAGGGAGAAATGGGCAAGAAAAAGACAGAAAAAGGAAGGGAGCGTGGAGGAAAGGAGAAAAGAGGGGAAGAGAGATTGCTGACTTAGCCAGAGAACTGACAATCTCTTCCAATGGTTTAAAAAGCTCCAGAGAATTAATTCATCTCATAGACACCTAATGTAAATGTATAGGTTCATTTGCAAGACCGGATCAAACAAACATGTTTAATTATATCATCTTCCTTAAGTGAAGACAAATTGAAAGTAATCATTATGCAGTAATTTAAATTCATTGATTTAAATACCAAAGTGATATATAATTTAAGTGTGGAGCACTCTAGAATCCCACAAAGCATATTCTGAAGAAGCAGTAAATAAGACCTTATTAAGAAAAGTAAAATCTTCAGTGATGGATGGGGTACTTCAATCAACTGAATCACTCTGACGCTTAGACTCAGCACACATGAGAAGCACACCTTATTAAGCTATGTATAAACACTGTGACTCACGGAGATGGACCATCTAGGGACTGCAGAGGCTCTCAGGAAATGAGAAGCTATCCATATATGTGGAATAACTAAAGAGAAATCCTGCCAGAAAACAGAAGCCAGGACTTAAAGTGATCTCTTTAGTCTTGATAAATCTTCTGGCCAATGTCTAACTAGCATTGGGTCCAATTCTCCCTTCTATGGAGAAGAAGCAAAACAATTGTAAATCTGATTGAGTGTGTTTGCTCTGTAAAGAAAGACAGAAGGCATCTGGAGCTCAGAAAGGGTAACTGTACCTCCTCAGAGGGGCATCACTTACAACTAACCAGGGAAGAACAAAGCACACAACACAACTCTCCAAGCTTCTGTGGGCTCTCCTCAGACTCCCCAGAACCTTACATAATGCCTTCTCTGAACCATCCCCCAAGGTTACCAATTCTCATATCTCCCAATGACTGGCTGACCTGGCTGTCAATATGAACAAATCTAGGTTTGCATACAACTTTCGCCTTAGTTTTTCTATTAGTTTGATATAGATTATTGTGAACAATAAGTCAAACTTTTCTTTAACTTGTAGAATAGAGGGGTTTATAAATTTTGTACAGATCCTAGAAATTTAGCAATCCTAGATTACCAGAGCAGAACTCTTATCTTTGAAACCTGTACCACTTTCCTTATAATTAATGGATCCTAAACATGTTTTCACTTCTTACAAAATAATTCTGGTGATTTTTTTCTTGTTCCTGATTTAATCACCATACATTTTGTTGTTTTGTTAAATCTCTGTAAATCTCATCTGTTTTCCACTTCTGTGTCTCTCACATTTTTTGTCAGCAGTCTGATAGTTGGAAAAACTGTAAACCATATAAAGTGGGGTGGTAGACCTTACTCTATCATTTTATAGCTTTATTTCTCAAGGCTGTGACACTCTACCCAAACCCCTCTAGTGACTCTGTGCAATTTCAAGGCAAATTATAATAGGTTATTTCACACTTCAGAAATATCTGACAGGTGTTATGGAAAATTTTTTCAATGTAAATTTCAAACAAACGGAATTAGGGGAAATAGTATATTGAGCATACCTGTATACATCATACAATTATCAATATTTTGCTAATATTGTGCTATGGAATCTTTTTTTGCATTTTTCTATCATCCGGTTCTTCCATTCCCTCCTTCTTTCCCTCTCTCCCTCCATTCTTTCCTTCCTCCCTTCCTTCCTTGCTTTCTTTCTTTGATGAAATATTTTAAAGTAAATCCGGTAACTTTATTATCCATAAATTACTTCAGGATATCTTTAAAAATATAAGGACTTTAAAAATCATGACCACAGCTAACACAATTAATCATAATTTCTTAGTATCCAACACTCAGATTTGATCAAATGCCAATAAAAGTCTTTTTCTTCAATTAGCTCAAAAAGAAAATCATAACATTCTGTTACAAATATATATTACCTTTTTTTATCCTAACTCCCAATTTTTATTTTATTTTAAATGCTTATTTATTTATTTTGAGAGAGAGCGAGAGCATGAGCAGGGAAGGGGCAGAGAAAGATGGAGAGAGCTAGTCCCAATCTGGCTCTGCACTGTCATTGCAGAACCCTATACAAGGCTCGATCTCACAAACCTGAGATCAAAACCTGAGCCTGAAATCAAGAGTTGACGTATAACTGACTGAGCTACCCAGGTGCTCCTATCTCCTAAATTAAAAACAAAACAAAACAAAAACAAACAAAAACTTCCTACCACAAACTTTTGATTTGATTTTATTATTTTGAGAGAGAGAGAGAGAGAGAGAGAGTGGACTCACACAGGTAAGCAGGGGAGGGGCAGAGGGAAGAGGAAAAGAAGGAGAGAAACAATCTCAAGTAGGTCCTGCACCCAGGTCTAACATGGGGCTTGATTTCACAACCGTGAGATCCTGCCCTGAAATCAAGAGCTGGCTGCTTCACCAATGAGCCACCCAGGAGGCCCTGCCACAAGGGTTTCTTAAATGCCATCTATACATGAATGAAACTGGGACATTTGGCGCACAGACTTCTCTACTTTCTGATGATGGTATCATCATGCTGTTTTTTAAACATATAGGCTTAGTCTCCCTATTTCCTCCTACAAGGTGGTTAGATCAAGAGGCTTGCTAACATTCAGGTTAAATTATTTTTGGAACAGTTCAATATAGGCATTGTACTGCCTATTGCATCATGGCAGGAGCTACATCGTGTCTGGTTATTTCAGTTTTAGTGATTTCAACTTTGGTCAGTGAACTTAGTTGTTAGTCGAATCCATTCCTTATCAGCTCCCCATTAATCATCGCCTTAATGGTGTTAATATCCACCAATAGTCACCGCCTAAATACATTATTTTCTTAGAATTTACAAAATGGCAGAGAGCTTGGGTGGCTCAGTTAGTTAAGTGTCCGACTTCGGCTCAGAACATGATCTCACAGTTCACAAGTTCAAGCCCATGACAGCTCAGAGCCTGGAGCCTGTTTCAGATTCTGTGTCTTCTCTCTCTGCCCCTCCCCTGCTTGCCCTCTCTCTCTCTCTGTCTGTCTGTCTCTCTCTCTCTCTCAAAAATAAACATTTAAAGAAAAAGAAGTTACAAAACTGGGATATTCTAATTTGATATTCTTTCTGCATTGATTATTGGGAGACAATGCTCCATGGGTATCTCATCCCATCTTGAGAACAATGCCACTGATGGCATTTGCTCCAGGATATCTCTGAAAGGTTGTTTTAATGTTTATTTATGTTTGAGATACAGAGAGAGAGAGACAGAGTGTGAGTGGCGGAGGGGCAGAGAGGGAGGGAGACACAGAATCTGAAGCAGGCTCCAGGCTCTGAGCTGTCAGCACAGGGCTTGAACTGACGAACCACGAGTGCATGACCTGAGCCAAAGTTGCACACTTAACCGACTGAGCCACCCATACACACTGCTCCAGGATATCTCTTGAAGGATATATGTAGAAAGAATAGGTTCAGAAAATAGAGATGGGAACTCCCTATGCAGCTAAGGGCAGGTTTGCTTGCTGTCCTGTATAATACAGTTAATGAGTTCCTGGGGAACAAAAGTTGAATAAGCTTATTGAAGTCCATTGTGAAAGATCACTGATTAAAACCCCTAAAGCTGAGGGTTCCTCTCCTTTAACACAAGCCACTGTGTGTGCTGACATTGCCTGACCCTCATCAAAAGACTCGGTGGGAATTGGAGTTAGGAGAACCAGTGCAAGAAAATGGCTACTGCCGTTGACTTGAGTAATAAAGAGTAATAAACAAACTTTCCTTTGGCTGTTATCCGGGACTTTCATGTCTTCTGCTAGCATCCACAAAACTATGGTAGGTTAACTTCTAAGCATGCAAGTAGGGCAAAATCTCAGACCCTTTTGTACTTCACATTTATTAGCCAGAACTCTTCTACAAGGAAGAATTCCATCACACTTTATCACATATGTGGTTGCTGTGAGAGGAAGTTCACATAGAAAAAAGGAGGATTAGCCTGGAGCCTGCTTCCAATTCTGTGTCTACCTCTCTCTCTGCCCCTCCCCCGCTCATGCTCGCGCGCTCTCTCTCTCTCTCTCTCTCTTCCAAAAATAAATAAACATTAAAAAAAAGAAGAAAATTTTTAAAAAATTAAAAGAAAAAAGGAGGATTAAGGTTTATCTTTCTATATCTCTGCTGGTTATCAGAATGAGATGTTCTATAACAACCAAAAACTACAAATGGGGTTTATTTTGTACCTTAATTTTAATTTTTGAGTAGTATTATGAACTCAGAAAAATTTATATATCTGGGTTGCAATCACTGAGCATCATGGTATTGATGTTCAAATTATCCCAGTTTTGGCCAGTGAGACCATTCCAATTGGCTCTATTACCCATTTAATGTAATCCCATCAGTTTTGATAGATTCCTTGCATTCTGGTTCAGATTTAATGGACAGCTTTTACCTCTTTTCTTCATAGACCTGAGATAGCTATTTCTCCAAGGAGCCCATTTTTTGTGGGGAATTCTATGTGGATATCACAATATTGGAATATATTACAATTCTGTGTGGGTATTGTAATTACTACATGTTCTTCTAATTAAAGAGTTTTCATAGCTTATAGGCAGTAAAATAGATAATATATATAATTTTAGGAAAAATGGTTGTTAATACTATTTCCTGAGATTTTATTTAACTTGGATGATATTACATTTGTATTTATCTATTTTTTCTTATGCTGAAATATTGTTTCTCAATGGCAGTAGGTTAATTATTGCTTTGCTATACCTATTATAGATAGATGATTAATTTGTTTCTATTTATTTATTTTTACTTTATAAATTTTACGTGCAGCAAAATTCACCATTTTGGGTGCACAGTTACATAAATTTGTACATGGGCATAGATTCTTTTGGCCATCACCCCAAGGAGGATAAAGAATGAGGGGCGCCTGGGTGGCGCAGTCGGTTAAGCGTCCGACTTCAGCCAGGTCACGATCTCGCGGTCCGTGAGTTCGAGCCCCGCATCAGGCTCTGGGCTGGTGGCTCAGAGCCTGGAGCCTGTTTCCGATTCTGTGTCTCCCTCTCTCTCTGCCCCTCCTCCATTCATGCTCTGTCTCTCTCTGTCCCCAAAAAAATAAACGTTGAAGAAAAAAAAAATTAAAAAAAAAAAAAAAAAAGAATGATTCTAACACCCCAAAGAATTCCCTTGTTTGTATTGAAACCTGTTCCTCACCCCTAAACATTTCTCTGGGATATTTACTACTGAACTGATGATCTTACATGTGAATTACTGCTATATTTTACGTCCCCACCTGTTGGGTTTGTGAAGGTACTTTGATACCTATGTTTTGTTTAAATGTTCTTAAGGCTTTTTTTTTTGTTTATTGGTGTTTTTTGTTTGTTAGTTTAAAAGGAAGTTAAGAATATTCAAATAATATGCCTTTACCACTCTCTTATACCTATTTGAATACCAACTGTGTCCCACTGAAATGACCTTCACTAAAGTTAGTTATAATGTGGCTAAATTGTTTGAGAATGTGTAGTTTTCTCTGAGTCTATAAAAAAAAATCCATAGCATTTATATGGTTCCCAATTGTGCCAAACCTCATGCCAGGGACTTAAATATAATACCTCATTTAATTTTCCTAATTAGCCTTTGAATTTAGCAATACTACCACACTTTTTTTTTCTTTTTTTAGAGAGAGAGAAGAAGAGGGAGAGCACAAGCGAGGGAGAGGGGCAGAGACAGAATCTTAAGCAGACTCCATGCCCACGTGGGGCTGGATCTCATGACCATGAGATCAAGACCTGAGCCAAAATCAACAGTCGGACGATCAACTGACAGAGCCACCCAGGCGCCCCAATATTATCACACTTATTAACGCTAGCAAACACAGTCTTGAAAAGGTTAAATAATTAACTGAGTTACATAGCTGTGGAATGTAGCAGCCACAGTCATAGTGATCTGTTAATATCTTTCTCATACCCTCCCTAGAGCACATCCTGTGAGGTCTAGTTAAAATCTAAACTATATCTCTGGTTGGAGAATAAAAATCACTGACTTCAATTTAGAAGAAAAAAAAAGTCAATAAGCAGTTTATAAGCATGTTTTGAGATGATTATTTGCATATTAAAACTTTGATTCAGTGGATGGTGACCTAAATTTAAAATGCCACCTGTACAGGGAAATTGCCCTAAAAATTATCCAAACAAAACAAAACAAAACCAGATAAAGATGATTAGTCCTGAGAAGCCCTAATCACAAGTGATGGAAATTACATCATTGTTGGGGATGAGAGTTGGCTGGGAGGAACTAACTACGAAGGCCACCAGGGAACTTTCTGGGGGAAATGAAGATATTCCAGAATTTGATGATAGTGGTAATCTCAGGAATGTAACAGAATGTATACATTTGTCCAAAATCATTGAACCATCCACTTAATATCTGAATTTTATTAAGGGCAAATTATACCAAAGTATTTGTGATCCTCTACCTAAGGACAGAATATAGCTAGAATTTCTACCAACATAAAGGCCAATGGAACTACACAGAAAATGAAAACTGAGTCTGTTGGAAATGACAGAGGATATTGTTCTTCTTGAAATGATTTGAATTACCATAAATCCTCAACCATTTTTGGAACTCTTCTAATTAAGAGAAAAATGAGAGAAGAAATTCATAACTTGAATGGATTTTGGAATAAAATAAAAGTAATAAAAATAGATAATTTTTTTTGCAAAATTGCCTTAAAGCGATATAAAATACAAATAAAATTTTAAACAAGCATGTAAGTAAACTGCATAAATTAAACATGAGTTATGATAATATGAGTAATAAAATAAATATAGTTAATTTTAAAATAGGCAAAACTGATGATTTAATGGGAATATTTAATTTACTCTTAAAAGAAATAGATAATCTGATATATAAAATTTAAAAAAATCAATTAAAAATGCTATTCTGAATCATACAATTTTATTGGAAATTTCATTTCAATTTTTTTTAATGTTTATTTGTGTTTGAGAGACACACACACACACACACACACACACACACCACAAGCTGGGGAAGCACAAGGAGAGAGAGATGGAGACACAGAATCTGAAACAGGCTCCAAGCTATCAGCACAGAGCCCAAAGCATGGCTCTAACTTCGGATTGGAAAGATCATGACCTGAGCCGAAGTCAGACGCTTACCAACTGAGCCACCTAGGTGCCCCTGGAAATTTCATTTCAAACATTTAAGGAGTAATTACTTTTTTTGTATTCCTGAATACAGAAAATACAGAAAGATTACTAATTCACATCATGATGACAAAATAAACATTCCTTATTTCAATGTAGATACAAAATATAAAAATCAATAATATCAAAATAAAAATATAAACAGGTTTTCTGATAAAAATACAATTTGGTGATGTTATAAAATTTATCAATATAATATAGCTTGCAAATATATTTAAGTTTTGCAAGAAGCATCCAAAGCCTCTAATTCTAAGAATTTATATTAAGGACAGGAAATAGAGGGTCTGGCTAATATTTGGTAACAATTATTTTCATTCATTTTATTTAAAAAGAGAAGTTTCAGTTCTCATATAATTGTAGGGCAACTTGTACAAGGTTGATCCTACCATGAAGATCATTACACTCTAGACAAAATGTACAAAGGTAAACACACACACACACACACACACACGCACACACACAAAGTCTTTGAAGGTACTGGAGGATGACGAAAAGCAAATATAACCTGGAGGGATTTTTGTCCTTTGAAAAAGAAACTTCAATGGGTGAGATATTTACGTGCATAGCTTTTCCCCAAGGAAATTCTCCTGTTCAAATGATGCAGCATATCAAACATTTAAGCAGAAAACATCAGTCTTAGAGGCTTTGCACTGCAGAAGACAGAGTTCCAGGTTGCCCAAGAGGCTAGAAAATAATGAGGGACATCTCAGCAAGGAGGGAGCCACAATAGGAAGTGTTCACAAAACTACTTATAAACTCCCCCCCCCCCGCCAAATTTTGGCTGCCCCATGGATTGGGCATGAGAAGGGGAGAGTCCAAGAAATCTGGTGTAATACACCAGCTGGAAAGCTAAAAAACTGTTACCATTCTCAGAAAAGATAGATATGGCAGCTTGAATGCTGCCAAGTTGGAGTGCCTTGGTCAAGATCATGATTTGCATTGAAAGGGCCATGCTACAGGAGTGAAGACTAGCCCGAACACAATATGAAAATCAAGCCTCCCAGAACTCCAGGTTATAAACCAGTATGCTAACGGTTCAACAGATCAAAAAATCAACACTGTTTAAAGAAAGATAATAGATTAAAGGCATCTATCACGTCCAATATGAAGTAAAATTTAGAGGATGTACAAAACAGAAAAAAAAGTGACATGAACAAAAGTGTCTGTACAAACAGACACTGAGATGACCCAGATTTTGAAACGAGCAGATAAAGAAGCTATTATAGATTTATTCAAAGACAAAAGAAAAATGATTATAATGAGTTAACAGGTGAAGACCTATCAGAGGAGAAATGGAAACTATAAAAAGGATCCCAATAGAAGTCTAGTGTTAAATGTGTGGTGTCATATTTTTAAGTTCCAAAGGTGAGCATAATCAACAAGAGACTGGAGAGAGTGGAATTGATTGCTTAGCAGAATTGTCAAAGCCTGAACAATAGACAATATATGATACAAGAGACCAAAATAAGTTTGCAATAAAAATTTCAGTTACTGTGTTCTAACTTGCATGTGATTTGTGGTCCAGAGGAGAAAAGAAAATGGGGCAGAAGACATAATTCAGGAAACAATAGTTGAAACCTTCGCAAATTTGGCAAAAAACAATACACAGATGCAGAAAGCCCTGCAAACCTAAGCAGGATAAATGCAATGAATACCACAAAGAGGCATCTCATATTCAAACTGCTGGAAACAGAGGATGAAAGGGAAATTGTAAACACAGCTGGAAAAAAAATACTTTAGACAAAAAGCAAAAAAAGTATGCACGATGTCTGGCTTCTTGAAACAATCACTCTTAGACAATGGAATGACATACTGAAGATATAAAGAAAAAAATACTCAATACATAATTCTATATTTAGCAAAAAAAGAAAAGACAAGAAATTTAAAATACAGATGTGATCAGGCAAATAAAATCTAAGATATAGACAACAGACTAGTTAAAATAAAGTCCTGAAGGAAGACATTCAAAATGAAAGGAAATGGTACCAGAGGAAACTCAGATGGAAGAGAATTAGTAATTAAAATATGTGAATAAATATAAAAAATCATATTCTGCTTTCCGAGTTTCTTTAAAAAGTAGATTTTTTTAACGTTTATTTATTTTTGAGACAGAGAGAGACAGAGCATGAACAGGGCAGGGGCAGAGACAGAGGGAGACACAGAATCTGAAACAGGCTCCAGGCTCTGAGCTGTCAGCACAGAGCCCGATGCGGGGCTCGAACTCACGGACCGTGAGATCATGACCTGAGCCGAAGTCAGACGCCCAACTGACCAAGCCACCCAGGCGCCCCTAAAAAGTAGATTTTTAATGCAAAGATTATACCATTGCATTTGTAAGATTTATATGACAACAATAGCAAAAAGAATGTAGAAAAAAATAAATGCACCGTTGTAAAGTTCTTTGTGCATGAAACAGCCAAATATTAATTCTAGGAAGACCATGAAAAGTTAATGTGTATTATCAACCCTCCATGAACTATTATAGTAAAAAACGCACATCTAAAAAGTCAGAGGGATTCAAAGTAAATTTCAAAAACAGAATTAATAAAAAAAAGTTTGTAGAAGAAGGAAGAAAGAAATATCAAGAGAAACAATAAGGGCAGAGATCAATGAAAGAAAAGAACCTGTCAGCCACAACCACCATATTCCAGGAAGGCACCAAAATGATCAACACAAAGGGAAAGAGAAGAGGCACCTGCTATATGTTCTCTAGACCTTTTAGGAAACAGGGAGTTGTTCCTTTGGAAACATATGTGTGAATCAACAAGAAAGATGATATTGTAGACATCAAAGGAAGGGACACTGTTCAAAATGCAGAGCCCCACGAATGTAACCAGGGCAAAACTGGAAGAGTCTACGGTATTACCCAGCATGCTCTTGGCATTGTCGTAAGCCAGCAAGTTAAGGGCAAGATTCTTGTGAAGAGAAATCATGTACATATTGAACAGATTAAGCACCTGAATAGCCACGATAGCTTCCTGAAGCATGTGAAGGAAAGTGATCAGAAAAAAAAGGAAGCCAAAGAGAAAGGTATTTGGGTTCAGCTGAAGTGTCAGCCTGGCCCACCCAGAGAAGCACACTTTGTCAGAACCAATGGAAAGGAGCCTGAGCTGCTGGAGCCCATTGCCTATGAATTCATGGCATGATAAGTAAAAAATAAAAGACCTTAAGACTGTTTAAAAAAAAGTGATAATAATAATAAAAAATAAAAGTGAGAGAAATATTTTAAGTTAGTAATTTTATAATAGAAAAAGGGATATCACTACAAATCCTTATTAAAGCAAAGCAAAATAATAAATAGGAAATCTCATGAACTTTATGCTGTAAATTTTACTACTTAGACAATTGGTTCTAAAGGACGGACAATATTGCCATCCAGGGCACATTTGATAATGTCTCTGGAGACATATTTAGTTGTCACATGGGAAAGGATCAATGGTATTAATGACATCTGGTAGTTGAGGTCAGAGATGCCACTAAATGTCCTATATGTACAGAACAGTCCCCTACAACAAATAATTATCCAGGTCAAAACGTTAATGGTGCTGAAGTTAAGAAACCCTGACATAGATGAAATAGGTAAATCCCACAGAGAACACAGCTGGTCAAACCTGATTCAATAGTAAATAGAAAAACCTGAATATTTGGAAGTCTAATATTGAATGTAATTCATAATCAAAGCCCTTCCTACTCACAAAGGTAGAGGCCCAGAGGGTTTTATTGTTAGTTTCTATAACATATGTAAGGAAGAAATAATATCTCATACTAACTTTCTCAAAATTAGGCAGGAAGAAACACAGCTTGACTAGTTTAATGAAGGAAGTATAATGCTGATAATAAATCTGATAAAGTCATTGCAAGAAAAGAGAATGAAACACCCATATCCCTCATGAACATAGAAGCAAGCATCCCAAAATAAATACCTAACGGTATATAAAAAATACATTGTGACCACGTGAGTTTGTGCCGGTGGTGCAAAGTTGGTTTAACATTAGAAAATCAATCAATGAAATGTATCATATTAGCAGAATAAAGGTGAAAAACAAATATAAATACATATTGAGAGAGAATGTGACAAAATCCAATACCTATTTATTGCAAAAAAAAAAAAAAGTCTAGTATAACAAATGGACATTCACAAAAATTCTACAGATTGCATTACACTTAATGGTAAAAAAAAAATGTGTGCTTTCTCCCCAACATTTTAAGATGACAAGATTATCTGCTCTCGCTAATTTATTAAACATAGTCTTGTAGGTCCTAAGCAGTACAATAAGTCAAGATAATGTCCTAAAATTTACTAAGTTTGGAAAACAAGCAGGGGAGCTTTTTTTTTTTTCATAGATGATATAATTATATAGAAAAATACTTTTAAAACTATGAAAATAAAGCTACTTTAAAACTAAAATGAATTTGGGGCTCCTGGGTGGCTCAATGGGTTAAGTATCTGACTTGATTTTGCCTCAGGTCATTATCTCACAGTTCAGGAGTTTGAGCCCCACATTAAGCTCTGCATTGACAGCACAGAACCTGCTTGGGATCCTCTCTCTCCCTCTCTCTCTCTCTGTCCCTCCCCCTCTCATGCTCTCTCTCTCTCTCTTTCTCTCAAAATAAATTAATAAACATTAAAAAACCCTAAAATGAATACTACAAAGTCGCCACATACAAGGATGATATAAAAAACTGTGTTTTTATATTTAAGAGGCAAACCATTGGAAAATGACATTTGAAAACAATTTATTTTATTAACACATTAAAAGAAATGTAAAATAGTTAGGCATGCACTTAACAAGAGACTTGTAAGACCTCTACACAAAAACTAATCAACTTTACTAAGAGAAACTAAGGATAACCTAAACATAAGAATACATGTCATGCTAATTATATTGTTAAGAAGTTGTTTCTCTTCAAATTGATATTTAAGGGAAACTAATTACAATCAAAGTCTCTGCAGAGCTTTTGGTAGAAATGGACCAGCTGCTTCTAGGAAATCTAGGAAAGCCAATATGATCTTAAATATTAAAAAAAGATTTGGAGGCATTAATTATCTTATTTAAAGACTTACGATAGGCAGCAATATTTATGACATGTAGTAATGAAATAAGTGCACCCATGTATCAATGCAACAGAAATAGGAACCTGAAATAGACCTACATTCATGGGATCATTTGATTTTTTTCCAAGGTTCCAAGGCAATCTGATGGGGAAAAGGAAGTTCTAAAGTAAGGCTGAAATGAAAATCTTAACCTCCATCTCTGATATATCTAAGAAATAAGGTAAGAGTTGTTTTAAATATTCTTCTCTAGGGGTGCCTGGGTGGCTCATTCAGTTAAGCATCCAACTCTTGGTTTCAGCTCAGGCCTTGATCTCGCATTCCTGAGTTCAAGCCCCGCATTGGGCTCCATGCTGACAGTGCAGAGCCTACTTGGGATTCTGTCTCTCCCTCTCTCTCAGCCCCTCCCATGTGTGTGCGTGCTCTCTCTCTCTCTCTCTCTCTCTCAAAATAAATAAATAAACTTAAAAAATATTCTTCTTGGGGCACTTGGGTGGCTTAGTTGGTTAAGCATCTGACTCTTGATTTCAGCTCAGATCATGTTCTTACAGTTCACAGGTTCAAGCTCTGTCAGTACAGAGTGCGCTTGGGATTCTCTCTCTCGTCTCTCTCTGCCCCTCCCCTTTTCGTGCTTGCTCTCTCTTAAAATAAATAAATAAACATTTAAAAATAATTCTATAAATATATATGGATTTCATGCACACCTATGTTCAATTTACAAATCTATTAAACTTAACTATTATTAGCAAAATATGGCTACATTCACAGGAGAAAAATTCCTACTTCCATGTCAGGGAAATATGTAATAAGCAATAGAAGAGCATCATTTTTTTTTTTTGCGATAAGGAGAAATGCCTTAATAAGCAACAAAAACCATACTGTTTTGAAGACATCAGAGAGCTGTAGAGGCAAAGAAGAGTGGGTGAACTAAAATTTTGTGGGACAAAGAACCGTTTTCAACTTCGCTGAGATTGACAGAATTGTTTCCTCCAGGTCTTTGCTTAGTCTGAGTGAGTATGGGCTCATATTTGGGGTTGGCCCATCAAATATCTACTGAAGGAAATCCGTTACCTTGCAGTGATGCACCTGTTCTGAAGCATGACTGTGGTGATGGATACAGCAACTGACAGAGTGCATAATAGGTTATACTACCGTCACTTTGGGTTGAGATATGGGACTGTAGTTGCTCTGTTAAAACCACAGCTACCTTTCTCCAGTCTGTTTCTCTGTCTCCAACTCCTACCCACCACTAATTTGTCCTCCACGTCTCTAATTTTGTCATAATATTTTTCCTTTATAATATTTATAACACTAACATTTGCCTTTTATACCATGAAGAAACAAGATTTAATAAAATCTTATGCTGTGAACTTTTGTGTTTTTTTTCCCCCTTGGTCTGCGTTAGCATACTAGTATTTCATAAATTACTGTATTCGATGTACTCCTCTAGTTTACCCCATGTACTATGAGTATTGCATCCTCACCTGTAGATTCAACTACTACCAGGTTCTGAAAATTTCCATAATTATACCTTTACCTGCACATTTTCATCTGAGGTCCAGACTGTTTACCACATACCCTGATGGATTTCTTCACAGATATTGTGAAGGCAACTTTCCAAAATCGAAACCATCATCTATCCTCTCTCCTTTGCTCTTCTCTTAAACACCCCATTTTTGACAGATTTTACAGTCTAAGGTCTTTATATCAAAGTACATGCTTCCAACTACAATTAGAGGCCCAGATTTCCTTCAGTTTTAAATATGTCACCAACTGGAGAGTGGCTCTAGGTCTAATGTCTATTTTCTCCCATTATCATTAATCTTTTCCACCATATTGAGGAAAAAGCTCTAATTCTTCTGTGGCAAGTCCTTTATTTTACTACTATTTTCTATACCTAGGTTTCTCATTTATGAAATATCTCTATTAAGAATTCTTACAAGATGGAAACAAAATTCATGCATCTACTGAAATGGCATCTAGAAATGCATTGCCTTGCCCTGATATGTAAGGTTTTGGCTGGGATTACTATACCTTCCATTAGCTTTAAGACATTTAACTCAAATGCACTGGACGACTTGTTTCATCATGGGCCTTCAATCCTCTGCTGATTTTAGCCTCACCTTTTCTTATGTTTTAAACATGTTACAAAAGGAGGGATATGGGTGCTTAACAAAACTGCTTTGTTTTCATCAATTTCAAGAGAATTCTAAATGACAAGGCACCCTGAGACCTCTGAGTGCAGAGAAGAGGAGTTTGGGGAGGGAGACTTTCCAATACTATCCCTTGATATTGAGCATTGATAAATCAAGGACATTAAATATAAAATGTGAGAAAATGAATCATTTTAATGGGCTGAAATGTTTGGAGAAATCTGAGAAACTGAAAATTGAGAATTCCTATGGGGTAGATATGCCTTGAGGAATACTGGGATCCATAATTATGTCATTATTCTTTTAAAGAAAAGTCAAACCCTGTCTTTTGTATAGACAAGAAAGAAGTCATGATAAGTAACGGAAGTAACTACTTATATTAACTTTTGCATATGATATTCAAAAACAATATAAAATTAATTTTAAAGAGAAAAAATTGAATTGTTTTTAAAGTTATCTAATAGCAACTGTATAGTAATTAGATTGGCTGAGAACATTTTCTACAAATTAAGAAAAATATTAAATTCTGTCCTTACATATGGAAGAGAAAAAAGCTTATTCAGAATTTGAACAAACAGTAGAGAATAAAAAAAGTGCATTTGAAAAAAATAGCGCAATAGAAATTAGCATGTCTGCCATACTGATATAATTACTAATAATTTTTGAAATAATTTACTTTGTTATCTTTAAAATTACTGTTATATCCATTACATTCCTTTATATTTGAAACAATTGAGACAGCAAATATTGGCAGTGCCTTTCTTTGTCTAAAATAGTCAAATTGTTGCTAAATCTCTATAATTATTTTTTTATGAGCTGTTAGGAAGGATGGTCAAATTGTTGGACTAGTATGCCTGATTTATTGGAAAGAAGCAGGTTTGAGCATATTCAAGTTCTATCCTACACTACTATTGCTAAAACTTATAATTGCTTTCATTTTAGATGTTCAAAATGTTTAAAAACATTTCTTCTTCACATTACATTTATTTTCTAATCATTTTTATCCTAATTTAATATAATAATGCTTTAATCTATATAGAAATAACCATGTATATATAGGGAAGCACGCAAAAATAACAAAAATAAATGTACTTCATGATTAACTTTACGTACATTCTGTGTTTACATGCAGAGAGTGTTTGCATGAAATATGAAATAGCAAAGCGATTGAAAGCTCTTGTCAGAGAGACCAGGGTTTGAATTTTGCCTTTGCCACTTGAGAACTGTGTGGTCTTAATAAATTTAATTTACTGAGCAACCACTTTGTAAAATGTGGATAATACTGATATTTACCTTTGTTATTATCATGGAATTTCAACCTATCTTAAGACAAGTAATACCAACACACACACACACACACACACACACACACACACACACACACACATTGAGAGTATGATTTACTATGATGAAAATGAGGTTGCTGAGAGGAAAAAAATAAGAATATCTAATTTGGATTGACTGGTCAGGGAATTTTCTGTGAGGAAGTCGCATTTATATGTTTGTTATCTTATGATTGCTATTATTTTTTTTAAAAGCTTATTTATGTATTTTGAGAGAGTGAGAGACAGAGGGAGAAGAGTGGGAGGGGCAGAGAGAGAGTGAGAAAGAGAATCCCAAGCAGACTCCACACTGTCAGCGCAGAGCCCAATGTAAGGCTCCAACACAAGAATCATGAGATCATGACCAGGGTTGAAACCAAGAGTCAGATGCTTAACAGATTGAACCACCCAGGGGCCTCTGTGATTGCTATTATTAATGAAAATTAGATCTAGTTCCTGGGATGTCACAGTATATATCAAAAGACATTAAAATGTTTTTTTAAAAGGAATTTTGGTCAAGTTTTCAAAATAAAAAATCCTCAGAATGATCTGCTTATAATGGGGTATAAAATGTATTCCTTTACGGTTTCTCTGTCATGGGTCATGAAGAAGTCAAAAATTTCCAAACCCAGTTGCATTATATACCGTTCTCATGTCCCAACCAGAGTATCTGTTCTTAAACATACCTTAATAGAAAAATTAGTGTAAATTGAAGATATCTAATGGAAGAACTGTTGGGTGATAGTAAGGATTTGTATATAATTTCAAATGAGAGTCAGTTATAGAAATTGGAGGTATTTAACTTAGAAAAGAGAAAATTTGAGGCAAATTCTGTAATTGCTAGAAAGATTTGAAGAGCTAGTACATCAAAAAGCAGGTATACATATTCCCTAAAGCTCAGATTTCAAAAACAGGTCTGAAAAATTTAAATTATAAAGCAGAGAAATTTGGTTTATTATTAGGAAAATATCACTAATAAATAAGCAGTCTGGAAATTGAATGGACTGTCTTGCAAAAACAGCAAATGCCCTGCCATCATAGATTTTCAACCTGAAGACACATATTGCCATAAAAACTATCTAGTTTAAAATAACATAGAAGAAACACATACTTTGTGCAGAAAGTACACAACTTCTAAAATAACTCTCGAGTGGCCTATGCCTTCAATGACATTATGCTATCTTTATTTTTCATCTCCATTCTGTCACCAAATCTTCTTTTTGTCTAATGTTTATTTTTGAGAGAGAGAGAAAGAGATAGAGTGTGAGTGGGGGAGGAGCAGAGAGAGAGCGGGAGACATAGAATGCAAAGCAGTCTCCAGGCTTTGAGCTGAGCTGTCAGCACAGAGTGCTAAGCGGGGCTCGAACCCACAAACAGTGAGATGACGACCTGAGCCAAAGTTGGACGCTTAACCGACTGAGCCACCCAGGCACCCTGATCACCAAATCCTCTTAATTGTATCTATACAGTACCTAATGTTTTCCCTTTCTTTCATGAAAGTATATTATGAAAAAGTGTTAAAAACGTGGCATACAGATGAAAAAAGAATATATGCCAAAGATTTACTTAACTTATTAATGAGGAAACTTGGCTGAATGGTAAAGTTGGTTCAAAACAGAACTCAGAAAAGCAGATTTTATATATACCACCAGAAAAGGAACACTAAAACAAGTGTGCAAATCTAGAGACAAAATGATTAACGTCTTGCATGGCAATAAACTAACTTTGGGGTTTTATTTTTACTGGACAGAGAAAATTTGTACCTCAAGTAGACAAAAACTACACATGATCCCATAACTTTATAGAGTCTATATTCTAATCAATAGTAAATATCAGGTCAAACAAGTATACATGACCCTAGATAATTAAACAGCTCTAATAGTCCTCGGGTGGGCCTGTTAGACGATGTTCCAGTATAATATTAAGGATTTACAATACTTCTTGTGCTATAATTATAAGTTTTAGATATTTTAACATTTTCATTTCCCAATATAACTCTTATACTCTATATCATTTATCATGACAAATTTCATAGGAAATAGTCATCTTTTAGTGTTCACACCGAGATCCGTCATGCTCAAGACTAATTTTCATTTCATCTTTCTTTGAATTTATTTTTCTCTGAACATCTAAAGTATATATTGTTGACGCTACATCAATTATATATTGTCAAATATTCATTCAGCAGTTTCGTTTTCCTTTGTTAATGTAACATATAAACAAAATGAAAATAAAACCCTCATCTTTTGCTTGACAATTTTGATGTACATGGGAAAACCTGATAACAGAAGTAAGCAAGAAATAAGTCGACAGAGTGCATCTAAAATAATTTTTTAAATTCTTTTTAATGTTTATTTATTTTTTAGAGAGAGAGAGTGACAGAGCACAAACAGGGGAGAGGCAGAGAGAGAGGGAGACACAGAATCTGAAGCACGATCCAGGCTCTGAGCTGTCAGCACAGAGCCTGATGCGGGGCTCGAACTCACAAACCGTGAGATCATGACCTGAGTCGAAGTCAGATACTTAATTGACTGAGCCGCCCAGGCACTCATAAAGTAATTTCCTTTTTTTTTAAGGTTTTTATTTTTATTTTTGCGATAGAGAGAGAGAGAGAGAGAGAGAAAGAGAGAGACAAAGCGTGAGCAGGGGAGGGGCAGAGAGAGAGGGAGACAGAATCCGAAGCAGGCTCCAAGCTCTGAGCTGTCAGCACAGAGCCTGACGCGGGGCTCAAACTCACAGACTGTGAGATCATGACCTGAGCCCAATGCAGACTGAGCTACCCAGGCGCCCCAATAATTTCTTAATGCAAAACTGAAACAAGAACATTGTCATTTTTGCTGCTAATAATATTACTATAAAAATGTCAATAATCAATTTTCCCTGGAAGACAGAGTTCAGCAAAGCTGAAATTATCTGTGTCAATACTATTTAAGATAAATCACGAAGTTTCAAACTCCATTGTTTAGAAGTCAGTTTTGATCTACACATTTCTGCCACATAGTCAGTCAATAATACCATGGGTAATAATACCATGGGCCAGATTTTCTCCCCACCTTCCCCACCACCTAGCCTCAAGAGATGTAATATTCTAGCTAGAGAAGAGAAAATAGAAGGCAGAGCCACAGGACAATTTTTCACTCTTATGAAAAAATACTGTTTAATTTGAGGAAACAAGATTTATTAGACAATAAGAAATAACACCATGTGGGTATTGGAGAGAGTATACCCTTGGTGCAGACAGACACTGGGAGGTTGAAACTTGTGGGACAATATCTGCTTGAAGATGCATAAAACACTCTAAATTCAAATTAAGAGAATCATAAAATTTCCTTAAATATTATCAGGGAAATTAACAACAAACAGCAAAGAGTGCTGAGCTAATTGATCATAACTTCCATTTTTTTTAAGTTTTTATATACAGATATTTGCATGAACTAACTTGTAAATGCACTGTCTTTCTATTTTGAAAAACATGATAAAACACTTATGATTGCATTCAGCAAAAACAGCAGCGTAGATCAGATTCCACAAATGGTTACGCGGCAATCAGGTCCTCAAAGGAGGCAAAGGTTCTTTTGAGATCTCTGTTCTGGGACCTTCTCATGTAAGATTCATTCTCAGTCTGATCTTCTCGGGGTTACAAAATGGGTAAAATTCCAGTCTTCAAATTCAGCTTGAGGATGATAATCAAAAGAATGAAGGGGATATATCTCCTGCTATGTTACTTTGTTTGTAAAATTATCCCTCGAATCCCAAATAGACTCCCAACCATATCTTACGGCACAGTTCTAGATCACGTGTATATTTATTTTATTAAAAAAAAACTTTAGGGGCGCCTGGGTGGCTCAGTCGGTTAAGCGGCCGACTTCAGCTCAGGTCACGATCTCGCGGTCGGTGAGTTCGAGCCCCGCGTCGGGCTCTGGGCTGATGGCTCAGAGTCTGGAGCCTGCTTCCGATTCTGTGTCTCCCTCTCTCTCTGCCCCTCCCCCGTTCATGCTCTGTCTCTCTCTGTCTCAAAAATAAATAAAACGTTAAAAAAAATTAAAAAAAAACTTTAATAGAAGTATAAAATGAATGCAGTTTTGTGTTTAAAGTTCACTAATATTTATTATCATTCTTTATGACTTTACATATGTGTATACCAAGATAATCGACATCCAAATAAAGAACAAGCAATATCAAGCAAATACGATTTTTTTTTGATGCATCTGAGCCAAAACCCTCCTGAGAAGCAACCAATATTCTGACTTTTAACACCTTTAGTTTTGCCTGTATTTAACTTGTATGAAATCATAACAATTATTCTTTTTTATACTTCATTTCCTTTGCTCAACATTTTATCAATAAGACTCAGCCATGTTACTGCATGTAACAGTAATCGGGTATTCATAATGCTGTGCGATATACGATTTTGCAAATATACCACAAAATATAAATTGCATTGCTCTTGGACCTTTTATTTCCGTTTGGGCTATAATAATGAATAAAGCATTAGTATTACTTTCATTTTAGCATTTCAACTGTCTTTTTTTATATATATATATATGAAATTTATTGAACAAATTGGTTTCCATACAACACCCAGTGCTCATCCCAAAAGGTGCCCTCCTCAATACCCATCCCCCACCCTCCCCTCCCTCCCACCCCCCATCAACCCTCAATTTGTTCTCAGTTTTTAACAGTCTCTTATGCTTTGGCTCTCTCCCACTCTAACCTCTTTTTTTTTTTTTTTCCTTCCCTTCTCCCATGGGTTTCTGTTAAGTTTCTCAGGATCCACATAAGAGTGAAACCATATGGTATCTGTCTTTCTCTGTATGGCTTATTTCACTTAGCATCACACTCTCCAGTTCCATCCACGTTGCTACAAAGGGCCATATTTCATTCTTTCTCATTGCCATGTAGTATTCCATTGTGTATATAAACCACAACTTCTTTATCCATTCATCAGTTGATGGACATTTAGGCTCTTTCCATAATTGGGCTATTGTTGAGAGTGCTGCTATGAACATTGGGGTACAAGTGCCCCTATGCATCAGTACTCCTGTATCCCTTGGGTAAATTCCTAGCAGTGCTATTGCTGGGTCATAGGGTAGGTCTATTTTTAATTTTCTGAGGAACCTCCACACTGCTTTCCAGAGCGGCTGCACCAATTTGCATTCCCACCAACAGTGCAAGAGGGTTCCCGTTTCTCCACATCCTCTCCAGCATCTAGAGTCTCCTGATTGGTTCATTTTGGCCACTCTGACTGGCGTGAGGTGATACCTGAGTGTGGTTTTGATTTGTATTTCCCTGATAAGGAGCGACGCTGAACATCTTTTCATGTGCCTGTTGGCCATCTGGATGTCTTCTTTAGAGAAGTGTCTATTCATGTTTTCTGCCCATTTCTTCACTGGGTTATTTGTTTTTCGGGTGTGGAGTTTGGTGAGCTCTTTATAGATTTTAGATACTAGCCCTTTGTCCGATATGTCATTTGCAAAGATCTTTTCCCATTCCGTTGGTTGCCTTTTAGTTTTGTTGGTTGTTTCCTTGGCTGTGCAGAAGCTTTTTATCTTCATAAGGTCCCAGTAATTCACTTTTGCTTTTAATTCCTTTGCCTTTGGGGATGTGTCGAGTAAGAGATTGCTACGGCTGAGGTCAGAGAGGTCTTTTCCTGCTTTCTCCTCTAAGGTTCTGATGGTTTCCTGTCTCACATTTAGGTCCTTTATCCATTTTGAGTTTATTTTTGTAAATGGTGTGAGAAAGTGGTCTAGTTTCAACCTTCTGCATGTTGCTGTCCAGTTCTCCCAGCACCATTTGTTAAAGAGGCTGTCTTTTTTCCATTGGATGTTCTTTCCTGCTTTGTCAAAGATGAGTTGGCCATACGTTTGTGGGTCTAGTTCTGGGGTTTCTATTCTATTCCATTGGTCTGTGTGTCTGTTTTTGTGCCAATACCATGCTGTCTTGATGATGACAGCTTTGTAGTAGAGGCTGAAGTCTGGGATTGTGATGCCTCCTGCTTTGGTCTTCTTCTTCAAAATTCCTTTGGCTATTCGGGGCCTTTTGTGGTTCCATATGAATTTTAGGATTGCTTGTTCTAGTTTCGAGAAGAATGCTGGTGCAATTTTGATTGGGATTGCATTGAATGTGTAGATAGCTTTGGGTAGTATTGACATTTTGACAATATTTATTTTTCCAATCCATGAGCAGGGAATGTCTTTCCATTTCTTTAAATCTTCTTCAATTTCCTTCATAAGCTTTCTATAGTTTTCAGCGTACAGATCTTTTACATCTTTGGTTAGATTTATTCCTAGGTATTTTATGCTTCTTGGTGCAATTGTGAATGGGATCAGTTTCTTTATTTGTCTTTCTGTTGCTTCATTGTTAGTGTATAAGAATGCAACTGATTTCTGTACATTGATTTTGTATCCTGCACCTTTGCTGAATTCATGTATCAGTTCTAGCAGACTTTTGGTGGAGTCTATCGGATTTTCCATGTATAATATCATGTCATCTGCAAAAAGCGAAAGCTTGACTTCATCTTTGCCAATTTTGGTGACTTTGATTTCCTTTTGTTGTCTGATTGCTGATGATAGAACTTCCAGCACTATGTTAAACAACAACGGTGAGAGTGGGCATCCCTGTCGTGTTCCTGATCTCAGGGAAAAAGCTCTCAGTTTTTCCCCGTTGAGGATGATGTTAGCTGTGGGCTTTTCATAAATGGCTTTTATGATCTTTAAGTATGTTCCTTCTATCCCGACTTTCTCAAGGGTTTTTATTAAGAAAGGGTGCTGGATTTTGTCAAAGGCCTTTTCTGCATCGATTGACAGGATCATATGGTTCTTCTCTTTTTTTTTGTTAATGTGATGTATCACGTTGATTGATTTGCGAATGTTGAACCAGCCCTGCATCCCAGGAATGAATCCCACTTGATCATGGTGAATAATTCTTTTTATATGCTGTTGAATTCGATTTGCTAGTATCTTATTGAGAATTTTTGCATCCATATTCATCAGGGATATTGGCCTGTAGTTCTCTTTTTTTACTGGGTCTCTGTCTGGTTTAGGAATCAAAGTAATACTGGCTTCATAGAATGAGTCTGGAAGTTTTCCTTCCCTTTCTATTTCTTGGAATAGCTTGAGAAGGATAGGTATTATCTCTGCTTTAAACGTCTGGTAGAACTCCCCTGGGAAGCCATCTGGTCCTGGACTCTTATTTGTTGGGAGATTTTTGATAACCGATTCAATTTCTTCGCTGGTTATGGGTCTGTTCAAGCTTTCTATTTCCTCCTGATTGAGTTTTGGAAGAGTGTGGGTGTTCAGGAATTTGTCCATTTCTTCCAGGTTGTCCAATTTGTTGGCATATAATTTTTCATAGTATTCCCTGATAATTGTTTGTATCTCTGAGGGATTGGTTGTAATAATTCCATTTTCATTCATGATTTTATCTATTTGGGTCATCTCCCTTTTCTTTTTGAGAAGCCTGGCTAGAGGTTTGTCAATTTTGTTTATTTTTTCAAAAAACCAACTCTTGGTTTCGTTGATCTGCTCTACAGTTTTTTTAGATTCTATATTGTTTATTTCTGCTCTGATCTTTATTATTTCTCTGCTTCTGCTGGGTTTAGGCTGCCTTTGCTGTTCTGCTTCTATTTCCTTTAGGTGTGCTGTTAGATTTTGTATTTGGGATTTTTCTTGTTTCTTGAGATAGGCCTGGATTGCAATATATTTTCCTCTCAGGACTGCCTTCGCTGCGTCCCAAAGCGTTTGGATTGTTGTATTTTCATTTTCGTTTGTTTCCATATATTTTTTGATTTCTTCTCTAATTGCCTGGTTGACCCACTCATTCGTTAGTAGGGTGTTCTTTAACCTCCATGCTTTTGGAGGTTTTCCAGACTTTTTCCTGTGGTTGATTTCAAGCTTCATAGCATTGTGGTCTGAAAGTATGCATGGTATAATTTCAATTCTTGTAAACTTATGAAGGGCTGTTTTGTGACCCAGTATATGATCTATTTGGAGAATGTTCCATGTGCACTCGAGAAGAAAGTATATTCTGTTGCTTTGGGATGCAGAGTTCTAAATATATCTGTCAAGTCCAACTGATCCAATGTCTCATTCAGGGCCCTTGTTTCTTTATTGACCATGTGTCTAGATGATCTATCCATTTCTGTAAGTGGGGTGTTAAAGTCCCCAGCAATTACCACATTCTTATCAATAAGGTTGCTTCTGTTTATGAGTAATTGTTTTATATATTTGGGGGCTCCGGTATTCGGCGCATAGACATTTATAATTGTTAGCTCTTCCTGGTGGATAGACCCTGTAACTATTATATAATGTCCTTCTTCATCTCTTGTTACAGCCTTTAATTTAAAGTCTAGTTTGTCTGATATAAGTATGGCTACTCCAGCTTTCTTTTGGCTTCCAGTAGCATGATAAATAGTTCTCCATCCCCTCACTCTCAATCTACAGGTGTCCTCAGGTCTAAAATGAGTCTCTTGTAGACAGCAAATAGATGGGTCTTGTTTTTGTATCCATTCTGATACCCTATGTCTTTTGGTTGGCGCATTTAATCCATTTACATTCAGTGTTATTATAGAAAGATACGGGTTTAGAGTCATTGTGATGTCTGTATGTTTTATGCTTGTAGTGATGTCTCTGGTACTTTGTCTCACAGGGTCCCCCTTAGGATCTCTTGTAGGGCTGGTTTAGTGGTGACAAATTCCTTCAGTTTTTGTTTGTTTGGGAAGACCTTTATCTCTCCTTCTATTCTAAATGACAGACTTGCTGGATAAAGGATTCTCGGCTGCATAGTTTTTCTGTCTAGCACACTGAAAATCTCGTGCCAATTCTTTCTGGCCTGCCAAGTTTCAAAAGAGAGATCAGTCACGAGTCTTATAGGTCTCCCTTTATATGTGAGGGCACGTTTACCCCTTGCTGCTTTCAGAATTTTCTCTTTATCCTTGTATTTTGCCAGTTTCACTATGATATGGCGTGCAGAAGATCGATTCAAGTTACGTCTGAAGGGAGTTCTCTGTGCCTCTTGGATTTCAATGCCTTTTTCCTTCCCCAGTTCAGGGAAGTTCTCAGCTATTATTTCTTCAAGCACCCCTTCAGCACCTTTCCCTCTCTCTTCCTCCTCTGGGATACCAATTATGCGTATATTATTTCTTTTTAGTGTATCATTTAGTTCTCTAATTTTCCCCTCACACTCCTGGATTTTTTTATCTCTCTTTTTCTCAGCTTCCTCTTTTTCCATAACTTTATCTTCTAGTTCACCTATTCTCTCCTCTGCCTCTTCCATCCGAGCCGTGGTGGTTTGCATTTTGTTTTGCATTTCCTTTAAAGCGTTTTTCAGCTCCTCGTGACTGTTCCTTAGTCCCTTGATCTCTGTAGCAAGAGATTCTCTGCTGTCCTGTATACTGTTTTCAAGCCCAGCGATTAATTTTATGACTATTATTCTAAATTCACTTTCTGTTATATTATTTAAATCATTTTTGATCAGCTCATTAGCTGTTGTTATTTCCTGGAGATTCTTCTGAGGGGAATTCTTCCGCTTGGTCATTTTGGATAGTCCCTGGTGTGGTGAGGACCTGCAGGGCACTTCCCCTGTGCTGGGGTGTATAACTGGAGTTGGTGGGCGGGGCCACAGTCAGTCCTGATGTCTGCCCCCAGCCCACCGCTGGGGCCACAGTCAGACTGGTGTGTGCCTTCTCTTCCCCTCTCCTAGGGGCGGGATTCCCTGTGGGGTGGTGTGGCCCGTCTGGGCTACTTGCACACTGCCAGGCTTGTGGTGCTGGGGATCTGGCGTATTAGCTGGGGTGGATAGGCAAGGTGCACAGCGGCAGGGGGGGCAGGCTTAGCTCGCTTCTCCTTAGGTGATCCACTTCAGGAGGGGCCCTGTGGCAGCCGGAGGGAGTCAGATCTGCTGCCGGAGGTTTGGCTCCGCAGAAGCACAGAGTTGGGTGTTTGCGCGGAGCGAGCAATTTCCCTGGCCGGAGCCGGTTCCCTTTGGGATTTTGGCTGGGGGATGGGCGGGGGAGATGGCGCTGGCGAGCGCCTTTGTTCCCCACCAAACTGAGCTCTGTCGTCCGGGGGCTCCGCAGCTCACCCTCCCTTTGTCCTCCAGCCTTCCCGCTTTCTGAGCAGAGCTGTTAACTTATGACCTCCCAGACGCTAAGTCGCGCTTGCTGTCGGAACACAGTCCGTCAGGCCCCTCCACTTTTGCAAGCCGGACTCGGGGGCTCTGCTTGGCCGGCGAGCCGCCCCTCCGCCCCGGCTCCCTCCCGCCAGTCCGTGGAGCGCGCACCGCCTCGCCGCCCTTCCTACCCTCTTCCGTGGGCCTCTCGTCTGCACTTGGGTCCGGTGACTCCGTTCTGCTAATCCTCTGGCGGTTTTCTGGGTTATTTAGGCAGGTGTAGGTGGAATCTAAGTGATCATCGGGACGCGCGGTGAGCCCAGCGTCCTCCTACGCCGCCATCTTCCTGTCGAGTCCTCAACTGTCTTTTATAGAATTATGTTAAATGAGGAGAAAAAAAGTCTTATATTTACCTACATAGTTGCCATTTGTGGTCCTCATTATTCCTTTGGGCAGATTGGAACTTGTACTGTCATTTGCCTTCAGTTTGAACAATTTCTTCTATTACTTATAGTGTAGGTTTGCTGGTGACTAGTTCCTTTGACTTCGATTTGTCTGTAGAAAGCTTTACTTCACCTTCATTTTGGAAGGATATTTTCACCGGGCAGAGAATAATAGGCTGAAAGTGTTTTTGTTTTTTCTGACATTTTTGTTTGCCGCACTTAGTTTCTACCAAGATGTCAGAGGATATTCTTATCTTTTTGTTTTCCCTTATATTTACTTTGTCTGTTCTGTCTGCATTTATGTTCTTCACGTTACTGCTGGTTTTCAGAAATGTGATTTTGATGAGTTTGTGTGTGGGTTTCTTTGGGTTTCTTGCTGGGGCGTAGTTGAGTTTCTCAGTTCTATAGGCTTATACTTTTCATTATTTTTTTTAAAGTCTCTCTTGTTTCTCCAAATGTCACCTTTTTCGGAAACATATGTTAGACTACTTGATGCTGCCTCATAGGTGACTAAGACTTGGCTAATGATTTTTCAGACTTCTTTATTTCTATGCTTCAGTTTCAGTCATTTCTATTGCTGGGTCTCAAAGTTCACTTTTGTAGTGTCTAAACTGCTGTAGTATCTAAACTATTCAATGCAGTTTTACTTTGGATATTGTACATTTCAAAATAACTCCACTTGGTTTTCTTAATGGTCTACGATTCCCTCATTATTTTCACATTGTCTCTTAAATCCTTGAGGATATTTATTACAGTTGTTTCAAAAAAAATTTCCCCTGCAAATTCTATCATTACTGTTGATTACCTATTGATTACATTTCCTCATGATTTAGATCACATTTCGCTCTGCTGCCTCTGTCCAGTTTTTTTTTTTTTTTTCCACAGTGAATGCTGAACAATAGGTACGCTATGTTGTCGAGTGTCTGTATTTTATTATTTGTCTTTAAAGAGTATTGTTCTGGCAGATAATTGTGTAACAGTTAAGTCAGCTTGGTACATTCAAGGCATGGTTTTACACTTAGTTAGATGCTTCTATAGCAGCCATTACCCTGAGGATTATTTAATATTATTCTTAGAGAGCTGAATGTACTGAATGTCCTGGGTATTCAATGAAGTTTCTCCATTATAGCTGCTAAGAATTTGAACATCTCCTTCAGGCTACAGATCCCCAGCAATGGTTCTTTTTCTGGCTTCTGGAACATCACCCTACCTGTGAGTAGCTTTGAATTCTGGAAAGTCTCAAGGGTCCCCCTACTGAAATTTGTAAAGCTCTTTCTCTGCTTAGCTCCCTCCTTTCCAGCTGCCAACCCCACCCCCAATTTGATTTTTGTCTCCTTAACTCAGTGAGACTGTCATGCTCCACTGGATCTTTTCTGTTATATCATCAGAAATGCCTCAGGTCAGAAAGTTAGGAAGATTATAGAGTTCCCTTAGTTTTTGCTGTTGTTGTTGTTGTCTCAGAAATAACTTTCACCACCTGCTAGCTCTCCCTGAAAAGAGTTGTTTCATATACTTTGTCTAGTTTTCTATTTTACTGAAAGCTACACTCTTTAGCAGCTGTTTTAAAATCCTTGTTTGCTAACTCTAAAATCTGGCTTAGCTCTAAGTCTGCTCTTATGACTTCTCCCGATTGCCATTCACATTTGTCTGCATCTTAGCATATTTCATAATTTTGGGGCTGTACGATGGCTATTATGTACAAAGGAACCATGAAGACTGAAAATAATATTTCCTTCCCGGGGGCGCCTGGGTGGCGCAGTCGGTTAAGCGTGCGACTTCAGCTCAGGTCACGATCTTGCGGTCCGTGAGTTCGAGCCCCGCGTCAGGCTCTGGGCTGATGGCTCAGAGCCTGGAGCCTGCTTCCAATTCTGTGTCTCCTTCTCTCTCTGCCCCTCCCCCCTTCATGCTCTGTCTCAAAAATAAATAAACGTTAAAAAAAATTTAAAAAAAAATATTTCCTTCCCGGGAAGAATACGTTATTCCTTCCCCCCCTCCCCGCCTTTGGCATCTAGTTGGAATACCTCAATCCAAACACAGAGTGGACTGGTTTGAGGCTGAGTGGAAAATAAAGTTAGACTTTGTCTACATATTTTCCAGTAATCTGGAGGACAAAATCTACCATGGGCTTGTTTAACCCTCCACTTAGCCTAATTATCTTTTTCAAGTGCCATGACACTGGGGGCAATCTCATGCCTTTTAGGTCCTGCCTTCCAGACTCCTGTAATGTTCAAGCTTTCAGAAGATTTTTCTTGGGGTAAAGCAGCCATGTGCTAGTGTATACATTTGATTCTGACCCATCATAACAGCCTATTCATGAAAAGCTCTTTTGTGCTAAAGATTCTCAGAGTGTTGCCATTAGGGGAAACTGAGTAAAGGTTGCATGAAATCTCTCTGCATTACTTGTGACAATGAAGTATAAACTTACAATTATCCCATAATAAGAAGTTTAATTTTAAAAAAGTATGTATAATATATAGATAAGGAATATTTAAATATCTTACAAACTTATTTATATGTGATAAAATATATGTCACAAATAAATATACCACATATAAAAATATATAAATATATGCCACAAATAAATGACTATATATGCATTCAAACACATTTACCCTTAAGCTTTTTGCTATGAATGTCTGTCTTGATGAGCTAATGATTTAAACACTATACATTCCTTTTCATTGGGCCACTGTCCCTGTGTACCATTCCTTGCACTGGAATAGAACTTAATATTTTAAAAAATAAACAAAAAATATTTAAATGAATGTGGAATTTATACATATCAGTAAATATTATGTAAATACCCAATAAATGTTTGTATTATTCATCTTTTTTGAATTGAACAAGTTTCTAAAATTATAATGACAATAATCAATTTTCATTGAGAAATTAAAATAAAAATTCATGAGTTCACAATACTGAGAGATTAGAAACTCAAATTGCTAACAGAAACATAATCTATATGCTTGTTAACAATATACTATATATGGTAGTTATAATGTGAATACAAATACCACAGAAATCTGGGCCAGATTAAAAAAAAATGCAACTAGTCCTAAGTAGGCCAGGCTCAGGTTTAACTCACATATTAACCGTTTTTTTTTTCTCCCATCATCCTCTTATTTATTTTAACTATGTATGTAAGCCCCCTAACTCCTTCCCAGTAAAATATGACAGTCATCCAATGGAAAACTAAAATCTGTGCTACCCCCTGACTATGAGAGCACGCCAGGGTCTCCCGCCTTTGTTATCTCACTTTGTTAACAGCTTGGTTTCTTTGGTATCTTAAATATCCTCTGTTCTGCTGTAGCAGTTGCTAAATGGCAAACTTGTTTTCATGACTAATGTGTTGACTGATGCTAATAGATGGTGTTCATGAAAGCATTTAAGGACCAGCAGGGCATAGGGACTTCCCAACATGGATATTGTGCATAATGTGAAAGACTTATATAAGGAACCCATATCCTGTGGCTAGAAACCTGTGGCATTAGTGGTGTGTATACCAGCTAATTATCAGCCTTGGAAATAAGGACACTGCTTATTGTTTACTATTTTCCAGGTTTCAATACATGTACATTGTTATTCTTCCTGAGAGTACTGGCATTTCAACAAAGATTGTACAACTACGTCTTATCTTTACCAGGGAGAAGTACAATTGCCTGATAGTAGGAACAATTCCTTGGGCAAGTGTGCCTTTTAACACTCCTCAAATCACTCTCTATAAACGGTTCCTACTCTGTTAAATTCAAAGTAATGGTCCTCAACTCCTTGGCCTCACACCAGAATATTCCTGAGCTATGACTGAGCTACAGATTTAACTAATTGTATCAGAACTCCTGGGGGTGTGAGTAAGGCATCAATAATTTTAAAGCTCCCCCAAGTAAGTCCATGATGCATTAGAAGTTGAAAAACTGTTCTAAGCTGCCTCTTTACTGTTCTAAACTGCCTCTGGGAGCTCATTTCTAGACATTTAGGATATTTTCTTAGAAACCTGTGATAAACTTATTTTTCAGATATATTCCTTTCCTCTAGTTGATTCATATCTCTAGAATTTTTTACTTACCAAGGTTTCGTCTATATTGTTTTGCGTGTGTGTGTGTGTGTGTGTGTGTGTGCGCGCGCTAAGATGTTTTTATAGGTTTTCCACAGGTGATCACTTACACAAAATTAAAAACCATATGTTTGGATGAATCACTTATTCATATTCTTCTTTATCTCCTGGCCCACCACATACAATGTGCTTACATATTTTAGAGATTTAGTTGATTCCATAAACTTTATAATCTCTTCTACTTGATCTCTTTTAGTTACAGATCAGACATTGGTTTTGTTGACTATTCACATGTTAAGAAAATTCCAGGGTTTGGGGGAGAATCCTCCTCCAGGCCAGCATTTCCTACAATACATAAGAAAAGAATTAGAAAACCTGGCACAGGGGAACCTGGGAGGCTCAGTCGGTTAAGCGGCCAACTTTGGCTCAGGTCATGATCTCACGGTCCGTGAGTTTGAGCCCCGCGTCGGGCTCTGTGCTGACAGCTCAGAGCCTGGAGCCTGTTCTAGATCCTTTATATATTATGGACTATGATTCTCTAATTTCCTTGTATTTTTCCTCCCTACTTCCTGCTAAACTACAATTTTATTACCGTCAATTTCATGGAGTTTTCTCATTATGCTGATTGGATTTCTTTTCCTCTTACTTCAGATATCTGTAGTCTTAGAATATCCTTAATTCATGATTACTTTTGATTTCCAAAGCAGTGATTTCTCTTAGGTCTTATGGTGAGGAAAGTATACTTTATGCAGTGATTCTTGATGTGTTTGAAAGATTACAGGTTTCCTAAAGATTCTGATTCAATTCCAAGGGATGTGGAGACCATGCTCAAGGAGAGACAATGTTTAGTGGGAAATACGGACTGGCAGTAGCAAAGCTGAGAACAGGTATGGGTGGAAAGGAGCTAGTTTCTGACTTTTTTAAAGGACAGACATTTAATTATCATGTCACCAGTCAAGTTGCTTTTAGTTTTTTCTTCCATTGTCTGTAGTTCAATAACTTCTCAAGGGAAGATTCCTCCACCTTTGGAATTTCCCTGAGTGATGAGGTAGACGTTTTGTGCTTTATCTTATGTGCTTCACAACATAGTGTTAAAAATTTAGCAAGATAATCCATTCGATGCAAAAAGCACAACGTACTGTCTGATGATGATTGTCTGAGCTCTGGACATCAGTCTTCTGTCTGTATTTTCAAAGCCCTGATGCTGGCATACAATGTACCATGGTGCTATCACATTTCTGTATGGCTTGCTAGCAAAGGAGCTGACTGTCTTTTTTGTCAAGACTATGTTTTCAAGGATGTTTGTATAGCAAACAGCCTTTGGAGATATTGTGTCTATGTCCACGGCCAAGGGCAGATTTGTTTACTGTTCAGTATAATGTCAGTGTAAAAATAATGTCTCCCTGTGGGGCAAAGGGCAAGTTTGTTTACTGTCCACTATAAACTCAGGGTTTCTCTTTTATAATGCAGCCCACTGCATGTGCAGGTGTCACCTGGCCCTCTTTACCTCACCCTGTGGGAACTGGAGGTCAGGGAAGCTACAAATGATGATTTTCTGGTCATCGCTATTAATGAGTAACAAACTACCCTCTGTCTCTGACCCGGGAAGCTCACTTGTGTGGAAAGCTCCAGGTCCTTGCTGAATTTTATATAAAGTTTATTCTAAAAAATTTACTTTAATGCTTTTAATGATTCTAATAGTCCTGGATAAACCACATTAGGTGAATTTAAGAGAACAAGTATTTCCTGGAATATGCCATATATTAAAAATGCATTTAACTATAAATGAAACATAGGTCTGGATTCAAGTATGCATGTTCAGAGAAAGTAAAACAGGTGCAGGGGATAATTATAGTATGAAGCTGCTTTAAGAAATACTATAAAATACTTATACTGAAATAAAATAGAAGTTCAAAGGGATTATTTCCTTTTTGAGGGAAATGAGCAAAGGTACACAGATGGTCTATAATGGATAGGCACTGGTCAGGATGTTATAAATATTTGCAAGATAATTGGATATATCTGCCAAAAATGAGTTCATTTTTCTTCCACTTCTCTTTATCTTCTTCTCCCCCCTCCCCCCCGTCCTTGTTCGTCTTCAGATTTCAACATCCAGTGTGTAATGGTAAGGGTGTAACATTTGTAATATTAAGGCAATGATCTTTCTGGACTTAAGAATGTTTGATGAAGCATCAGACTGACTTACTTCAACTCTGATAATTTTGATTAGCAACAAAAACGTGCTTCCTTTGTTTCAAATGCATGCCCATAGCCATTTAAAATCTGTAATTTAGTGAAAGACTGCTTTTTCCACTGAGGTTGTTAATAAACTAAAACCTGAAAAATTCTATGCTCAGAGCATTGCAAATTCTTTTTTATTACATAGGTTTTATTTTATTGTTTGGTATTATAAGTATGTGACTCTCAAAGTAAAAATCCATGTGTAATCATTTATTTTTGTAGCTATATTATTTACACTGTCACTAAACCAGGCAGGTGCTTAAAAATACTTAGATAAGGCAAGAAATACAATCATCAAAGCAACTTTGGGCACATATTTCACTAAGGAGTTCATTTACTGAAGAAGAACAACAACGAAAACTTTAAATGATTGTTTTGGCAAAAAAACAAACACAAAAATATCTGAAATTCTGATGGGAAACAAAGCCACAGTTGAAGTATTCAATTCATCATCCAGCTGACTTTGGTGACTACATAGCACACATGTGGTAACATACAAAGCACTAAAGAGCATCTGGGTTCTAGAGCCACGCTCTCTCACTCCACTGACCTACTGGATGACCTACTGAAGTCATGACTTACCGAAGAGGCATCATATATAACAGTCCACAGCAGAGCTAATCAAGTCTGCCAGAGTCTAACCCCAGCTCTAGTGCTTATTAGTTTTGTGGCCTGAGAAAGTCATACTACCTCTCCAAGCCTCATTTACCTCACCTACTATAAGCACTTCCTCACAGGGGCTCCTGGGTGGCTCAGTCAGTTAACCATCCAACTTTGGCTCAGGTCACGAGTTGGAGCCCCACTCAAGCTCTCTGCTGTCAGGCGGGAGCCTGCTTCACATCCTCTGTCCCCCTCTCTTTGTCACTCCCCTACTCGTGTCCTCCCTCTCTCCCTCTCCTTCTCCATGAAATAGCTAAACATTAAAAAATATTATAAAATAAAATGAATATAAAAGATCTTACTCATAATGCTATGCGAAATAATATATGGAAACTTCTTTGCAGACTCTCTAGGACATAGAATAACATTTGGTATATATTAGCTGCTATAATTAGCCATTAACAAGACATTCTGTGTGTATGCTAAACACATGGCCTTTCCCTTCAAACATACTTACTTCCAAAAGAATATTTCAACTTGAAGAGAAAAAAAGATGTATGTACAATGCTAAAGATTGTCTCATAAATATTAAAGGATTGGTTAAAACGGTATATCTAGTTTTGCTAATGCTATATGAGCTATAATTTCTACATTTCCAGTCTTTTATGCATATGAATGCATGTGATAATTCTTTCCTTGATATAAAGATATTCATTTAGTGTGCCTGCAAATACTGATCATTCAGTGGTGTTCAATTTATGGAGAGCTCCCTTCACAATTTCTTTTATACATCTGCTTTCATTCTTCAGGTGGCTGGCCTTATGGATAATATATCATACACCATGCATCCCTATAATTGTTGGATGGCCTGGTTCACCAACAATTCAAATCAAGATAATGCAGTCTAAGAGTTAAGAGAATGAATTGATTTGATGGTGCTCTATTAAATCAATTTAGGCTACCATAAAAGTAGCTGTAAAGGAATTTCAGTACTTTATGGTTGCTGGAATTCTATGACCAGTATCTCTTGAGAAGATGGCAGCTTCCTCTAGATCAATATATAAATCTGAGTGGTATTCCAAATTTTGTTTCTGCCACTTTCAACTTAGAGGCCATGGGCATGCTTTCAGCTAAAATCCAATAGAATAAAAAACCTTCCCTATAAAGGATTCTCAAGGAATGCACCTTCTGAAGAACTGAGGCATTTGGTTCTAGTGTATGTCATTGTAGCAGGTGTTCAATAAAACTTTTCTGAATTATTCTGTTTACATTCCTATCCACAAATGACAGCATTTAACTATAGACGTAATGGACTGCAGTAAGGTAGGCTCCAAATTCAAATGCCAACATGGTCTAGGACAGTAATGTTCATGATTATATCTTTCTTTTTCTTTCTTTCTTTCTTTCTTTCTTTCTTTCTTTCTTTCTTTTTTAACTAGATGATTTGGAGATTTTTTTGACTAGATTCTTTGAAGAGGGATAGCTGCTCTTTACCTCTTTCAAGTGTTGCCATATAGGAATATGGATCCAGTTTTTTTCAGATGCATCATCTGAAGATATGTTACATGTCCAGATTTTTATGGGAGTTATTTTAACTACTGTGTAAATGTAACAAATGAAGTTTGTTCGTTCTTTTTAGTAAGTTTTGCTGAAGCAAATCAGTCCCCAGTTGGACAAAATGATGTTGGTTAATAAGACTTCATCTCAGTGGATTGATGTTCTTATGAGTTTCACATTTGGCATGGGCAGATATTGTTGCCCGGACACCTCATCTCCACCCTCCTGGTTGACACCTTGAACAACACAACCATTAAAACACAACCTCAAGGGATAATTATGAAGTCATTATTTACTGAAGACTAATTAGTAAATCTATAAAAATAGATGACTTAAGGCCATGAATGGCAAAAAGTAGTTTATAAATAGATGGTTTTCAATGGAATCTGAATTTCAAAATCTTAGTGAGAAACAAATAGGCAGAAGAAATAAAGAATACCAGTGCAGGGGGAATGTATTATTTTAAAAAAATGCCAGAGTTTGGACAAACGTCACAGCCCTCAAAAGTCAACCCTTCTCCCTAACCCAGCAATTGCACTACTAGGTATTTATCCAAGGGATACAGGTATGCTGTTTCGAAGGGGCACATGCACCCCAATGTTTATAGCAGCACTATCAATAATAGCCAAAATATGGAAAGAGCCCAAATATCCATAAACGGATGAATGGATAAAGAAGATGTGGTATATATATACAATGGGGTATTACTCAGCAATAAAAAAGAATGAAATCTTGCCATTTGCAACTATGTGGATGGAACTAGAAGGTATTAGGCTAAGCGAAATTAGTCAGAGAAAGACAAATATCATATGACTTCACTCATATAAGGACTTTAAGATACCAAACAGATATAAGGGAAAGGAAGCAAAAATAATATAAAACGGAGGGGGACAAAACATAAGAGACTCTTAAATATGGAGAATAGAGGGTTACTGGAGGGGTTGTGGGATGGGGGATGGGCTAAATGGGTACGGGGCATTAAGGAATCTATGCCTGAAATCATTGTTGCACTAATATGATAACTAACTTGAATGTAAATTTAAAAAAATAAATTAAATTAAACAATTTTTAAAAAGTCAACCACAGGGGCGCCTGGGTGGCTCAGTCGGTTAAGCGTCCGACTTCAGCCAGGTCACGATCTCGCCGTCCGTGAGTTCGAGCCCCGCGTCGGGCTCTGGGCTGATGGCTCAGAGCCTGGAGCCTGCTTCCGATTCTGTGTCTCCCTCTCTCTCTGCCCCTCCCCCATTCATGCTCTGTCTCTCTCTGTCTCAAAAATAAATAAACGTTGAAAAAAAAAATTTAAAAAAAAAAAAAAGTCAACCACAAATTTGGAGGTTAATCAATAGCTGGAAATGATTATACAAAAAATGGCAATGAAACCAAAGTGAGGTTTTCAGCACCGCACATAAGAGCTGTGAGAATTCAGTTTCTTGGTGACATCTAATTAGCAACCCAAACTGCCTCCCAGTTCATTATAATAAAATACTACTCTTCTCTGAATGTATTAAGATGATAAACCATCAGAATAAAAGAGCATCTGGGGCTCATTCACTCATTTAATAAGAATATATTGATTTTTTTTCTGGGCCAAACACTAGACTAGGGGCTGAAAATATATCAAGGAGCCCCTCCAAGAAAAGGTCTCTATTCTTGAAACAGTTAATTCTGACAAAAAGTATAAATGTAGGTGGTATGGAGATTTGTCTTTATGTCTTCTTTCTAAGGACTCAGTTTTGGAAATAGTACTGACTTATTTTTTTAACCTAAATATCATTTTACCTGTAAGGTAGATCATCCCTATAGACACCTATCACCAAAAAAGCATTATTTGTCTTCTATTGTCTACACAGAAGGTTGGTTAAATGTAGAGATTCATTAGTGATTATGACAAGGTATTGTTTCTGAACAATACCCACAAAGAGTAAGTGAGTATAATGATTGAGAGGGGCTGCTTCCAGAATCATAGTTCTTCCAGAGGTCTGGAAGTTCAAAAAATGCAAATGGATAGATAGACCTTTTTTGCCTAATAAAATTATTAATTTAGATATAAATATGTAATAATATAAAAACAATATTCATATGTAACAAATGAAACAAAGCAAGACAGGTCACAGTGTTTTCCCTTTTTTTATTTTATTTTTAATTTTATTGATTTTGAGAGAGAGAGAGAGAGAGAGAGAAAGAGTGAGTGGGACAGGGGCAGAGAGAATCGTAAGCCGGTTCCATGCTGTCAGCGCAGAGACTGACACATGGCTTGAACTCGTGAACCATGAGATCATAACCTGAGTTGAAACCAAGAGTCAGATGCTTAACAGACTGAGCTACCCAGCTACCCAGGCACACAGCACAGTGTTTTTCTAAAACCAATCAAACAGGTTTTGTTTTGTTTTGTTTTGAGTCTTGGATAGAGAGTGATGTTCTAGGTTTTTTCTAAGCAATTGGGCCATACCAGCCTCCAGGTGATATTTTCATTACCAGTCTCTATTGTCCCTTTGAAGCAGGAGGCTGTGATGGTTCCATATCAAGCATGAACAAGTAAATTTACCCTGAGAAAAAAGTTTTGAAAATATTTCTTTAGAACATTAGTGTACTGGCCAGGTGCCTAGGTGGCTCAGTCGGTTAAGCATCAACTCTTGGATTCAGCTCAGGTCATGAATTTGCAGGTTCTGAGTTCAAGCCCCATGTCGGGCTCTTCACTGACAGTGCAGAGCCTGCTTGGGATTCTCTCTCTCTCCCTTTCTCTCTGTACCCCCCCCCAATAAATAAATAAAATTTAAAAATCTAAAAAAAAAAAGAAGAACATCAGTGTATTTTCCACTTGGGTTGGCATATTTTTAGTAGGATTTGAGGTCTTATGAGAATCTGCTGATGCTAAAAATAAACCCGTACTTTACTTGATTTATTCACTAACCAGTAATTAGTACACACCTGCTTTGTCACAGATAAAAAGAAATCCTTGCACAGGTGGATTTTGCTGTTTAGTCAGTAGAGGCAGAAAGTAACCAACCAACTAACAGTTATATAAAAATATACAGTATATGAAAAGGGAAATAAGTTAGGAGGGCATATAAAGAAAAATAAGGAGTATATGAGTGCTGGATTGCACAACTCTACATAGGGTGGGAAAGGAATGCATTGCCAAAAAATAAAGATATTTCAGCAGATACTTGAAGATGGGAGGGATAAGTCTGGCAGCCATCAAGGAGAGGGGATCCTGGTCAGAAGGAAAGTAAAAATAAAAGAGCAGGTATGTGTTTGATATGGCCAAAGAACATCAAGGAAGAAAGTGTAATTTTTTTTTCAACGTTTATTTATTTTTGGGACAGAGAGAGACAGAGCATGAACGGGGGAGGGGCAGAGAGAGAGGGAGACACAGAATCGGAAACAGGCTCCAGGCTCTGAGCCATCAGCCCAGAGCCCGACGCGGGGCTCGAACTCCCGGACGGCGAGATCGTGACCTGGCTGAAGTCGGACGCTTAACCGACTGCGCCACCCAGGCGCCCCAAGAAAGTGTAATTTGAACGTAGTAAATAGTTAGCACACGGGAGGGTTGTGGGAGATGAAACCAGAAGTGGTGTTGAGCCAGACCATGAGAGGCTTATAAAGCCACTGAAAGCACAGTGACTTTTATGCTGGTGAAGATGGGGAGCTATCGGAGGGTTTTGACATCCCAAGTGACCTCTCCTGACTCATTCTGAAATGATCACTCTGTGTACTGTGAGGAATTAAACTACAGGGACAAAGCATGAATACAGGACTCCAGTTAGGTTTTTGCATTAATCTAGGCGAGATATATTGGTAGCATCTAAAAGTCTGGGAGCAGCAGAAGATGTTCGTCAGTTCAAGGGCATATTGAGACACTTACTAGACTTTCAAATTGAAGGTCCAATAGATAGAAGTCATACAAGCCTGGCTTTGAGGGAAATCGTCTGGACCAGGGATATAAATTTGGCACATAGCCAGGGTTCACATAAGTATATTGAATCAGTGAGTGAATATCCATGTGGAGACAAGTTAATTTTGCAGTGACTTACCCAATACAGGAAGTAAATAATAACATACCTATGTGTCAAGTTACTGTTGCTGGGTTTTTTGTTTGTTTGTTTTGTTTTGTTTTGTTTTGTTTTGTTTTGTTTTTAGATGCTGGCCATGAGTTTGTTTTAACAAAAATATAATAAGGAATCTGTCTGGACCATGAGCAGGAAGGGAATCTTTTACATCTCTAATTCTAATCTTAGGACACATCCTGAGAGAGAGAATCAACAACTAAAAGTGTTTCAAAGCACACTGTTAGCATAACTTTCATAGTAGAAATATCAAATTATATTGTCACTAGGAGAATACTCAAGTTGTGTCTCTACCTTGGCCAGAACTTGGTTTCATTATTCTTGGGTTTTCTTTCATTTATCACTAAATGGATGAGAAAAGTTATTCATTAGGGCAACAGGTGATTAGGACACTTTCTTTATAAACACTCATCAAATGTGGATAGTGTTTGTTTTAGTCATCTTGGGCTGTTGTAACAAAATACCAAGGTGCCTTCTGATTCAGTTTCTGGCTTCCAGATGGCTGCCCTCTCATTACATCCTCAACTGAAGAGCCTCACAGACAAAAGACAGTAGAGTTCTGGTTGCTACTTGAAGTCAGAGGTTTGTTTAGAATTTCTTGCCCTGAAACTTCCTCCCATACGTTTGTAGAAAGGTTGGGAATAGCCTGTGATTAACTGCAGTCTAAGACTATGGCTTGTCCAAACCTCCTTACCTGGGAAAGTGAGAAGAAGCAGAGTCCCAAAACAAGGACCTGAGCACAATACACTGCTGGTTCACTCCCATCTTCCCCCTTCCCCATTTCTTACATATTTATTTGTACCGTGAGCCACTCACTTCCCATAAAATTGTATTTATGGAAAATCTTTGACATATGAGATAAAGTTGGTTTCTTCTAGAGCTTTGCACTACAGTTTCTAGAAGACAGAAGATACCAGTGCTGGTTCAGTTAAACTAATTTCTCCTCTTGAGTGGTTTTTAGACCACTGCCGGATGTATATTTGGCCTCAGAACTGGTTGAATGCTCACATGCTGCTCCAACTTCTCAGGGTCTCCCTTCTCTGCTTCTTCCTGTTCTTCCTAATCACTGGACTTGAACTTATCAATTGTTCTCATGTTTCTATTTTTTTTTTTTGTTTTCTAATTTTAATTTTGGAGACTTTGTAAGACTTTCTCAATATATCATCCAGTTGAGGTTTTCTATATACTATGAGACAGAGCAAACCAAAACTCAAGGTCTTATTTTTTATCATGTGTTTTTAGGGGGATAAACCTGGCACAAAGCTCTTCTTGTCTAGCTGGGTTCCCATTCTCACTTGGTCTTTTGTCTGAGAAATGTTTTTATTCCTGGTAGCTCATTATTATATTGAAAAGTTTTTTTTTTCTTTTTTAAAAATTTTTAATGTTTTTATTATTTATTTTTGAGAGAGAAAGAGTAAGAGAGAGAGAGAGAGAGCATGAATGGGGGAGAGACAGAGAGAGGGAGACACAAAATCTGAAGCAAGTTCCAGACCCTGAGTTGTCAACACAGAGCCCAATGTGGGGCTTGAACCCACAAACCCTGAGATTATGACTTGAGCTGAAGTTGGACATTTACCAACTGAGCCACGCATGTGTCCCTAAAGGTTGCTTGTTTTTAATTTGTACTCTGGATTTGAGGCAATGTCAGTGAAATAATCCAGATGTTTAGCCCGTTGAAACTGAATCCCAAGTTGAGAAGGTAAAAATCACTCTATAGGTATCTGTTTGAACATTTTCTCTTAGAAAAGAATAATGACAACTCTTTTTCTTTTTCTTATGATCTAGTAAGTTTGCTAAAACCTCAAGAAGATGCCCAAATATCAGAAAGAATAACCAAAAAGATGTTGGTGATTTTTGATATGATGATGATGATGATGATGATAAATAGTAAATGTAAAATAATAGTAACCCTTTCTATTGTTGTAACTGTCAGTAAGGATATGATAATACGGTTTGTAATCATCATAATAAGTGTTTGTGTGTTGATGGACTTTTAAGATAGTTGAACTATTTAGGCTATCAGATATATTAGACTTGCAATTTCAGTTGAGTTTTTAGGAGAAATTAAATAAAATTATAGATTTTGACAAGTATGTGAGAAAGCATGAAATTTTTATATTTAAGTCTTGATTTATTACATGTAAGAAAGCACTTCAATATTTAGAAGAGAATCATTTATTGCTTAAAGACATCTGAATTTTTCATTAGTTGTATGAGATTAATACATTGAGCACTAAACAATGCACAAATACTCATGAGTGTTTCCATGCTAGCGTGAACACTATTGGATGTTAGAAAGGTTAAGAAGACTCAGGAAGACAAAACTCTCTGGAATATCCTCAGAAAGCAATTTTTCATCAGCAGATTTATGAAATTCTTATAACAACAGTGTGTGTGTGCATGTGTGTGTGTTTGTGTTTGGCTGGTGTTGGTGGGGACTGAATGCAAGTGCGTATTCAGGAGACTTAAGGTAATGAAGACAGCCCTTGATAGTGTTCAAAAGTTTAAAGTTGGGTAACTTAAAAAATAAATTTTTTGTAGAAAAGTAAATAGTTTTGCTTTAGTTGTTGTTTTTTATATGGCCACCCACCTAAAAAAAAAATGCTGGAGTTTTAGATTAACTTCAAATATATGCAGCTCTTCATTTTAAATTGCAGTATGGGGGCGCCTGGGTGGCGCAGTCGGTTAAGCGTCCGACTTCAGCCAGGTCATGATCTCGCGGTCCCGGAGTTCGAGCCCCGCGCCAGGCTCTGGGCTGATGGCTCAGAGCCTGGAGCCTGTTTCTGATTCTGTGTCTCCCTCTCTCTCTGCCCCTCCCCCATTCATGCTCTGTCTCTCTCTGTCCCAAAAATAAATAAATGTTGAAAAAAAAATTAAAAAAAAAAAAAAATAAATAAATAAATAAATTGCAGTATGGTTTCTGGGAGAGTTCTTTCAACCCCAATAGAGAGCTCTTTACTGCCAGAGGGGATAAGTAAAACATTACCCATCACGGTAAGGGGTTCCCAATAGGAGTGTAGAATCACTCCTTTTTTACTGTTCTAACAGAAGGCGCTATAATAAATATTAAGTAGTTAAACTTAATTCTTCATAATGTGGGCACATTCACAGTATTTCATCTGATGTATCACTACTGAGGAATGCTTTGGTCTTAAATAACATATGGAAAATTAAGAAAAATGCAAACAGGTTCATTACGAGAGGATAATTTGGCTAGGAACAACTTTAAAACTTTAGCTGCCTTTATTGTGATGCCCAGTTCACTTCCAGTTTCCTCCCTGTATGTTATTAAGGTTACCTCTGAGCATCTACATTGAATATATCACAAAATATTCGTGTCATTGCTTCCCCTTACAAGGTTTTTTTTTTTTAACTTAAATTCAAGTTAGTTAACATACAGTGTAGTATTAGTTTCAGGAGTAGAACCCAATAATTCATCATTCACATATAACGACACCCACTGTTTATCCCCACAAGTGTCCTCCTTAATATTCACCACCTATTTAGCCATCCCCTACCATCCTCCCCTCCAGAAACTCTTATTTGTTCTCTATATTTAAGAGTCTCTTATGGTTTGTCTCCCTCTCTGTTTTATCTTATTTTTCCTTCCCTTCACCTATATTTATCTGTTGTTTTTCTTAAATTCCACCTATGAATGAAATCCAAAGCAGTCTACACATTCAATGCAATTCCTATCAAAAGAGCACCAGCACTCTTCACAGAGCTAGAACAAATAATTTTAAAATTTGTCTGAAACCAGAAAAGACCCCAAATAGGCAAAGTAATGTTGAGAAAGAAAACCAAAGGTGGATGCATCACAATTCCGGACTTTAAGCTGTATTACAAAGCTGTAATCATTAACACCCTAGGGTAGTGGTGCAAAAACAGAAAAGAACCCAGAAATGGACCCACAAATGCATGGCCAACTAATCTTCAACAAACCAGGAAAAAATATCCAAAGGAGAAAAGAAAATCTCTTCAGCAAATGGTACTGGGAAAACTGAACAGCAATATGCAGAAGAATGAAACTGGATTGCTTTCTTAGACCATATACAAAAATAATTCAAAATGGATCAAAGACCTAAAAGTGAGACAAGAAACACTCAAAATCCTAGAGGAGAAAACAGGCAGCAACCTCTTTGACCTCAGCCACAGCAACCTCTTACTAGACATTTCTCTGGAGGCAAGGGAAACCAAAAACATGGTTAAGAGTTGGCTCTATTGCTATTTCAATGAAAATAATAAAAGATAATCAGACTGTCTTGTCATTTTCTGAACAGTAATAATATGGAACATTTACTGACAGCTTACTATATGTTAAGGCTTTTGCTCATCTAATATCTTATTTTGTTCTGCCAGGTAGGAAATGACATAAATGCTTATCACTGTATTATAAACTTAGGCTCAAAAAAAAGTAACTTGTCCAAGGCCCCACGGTTACCAGGTGAGGAGTATACAAACTTTGGTCTGTATGGACCCAGTGCATTTTTTTTTAGCCACTAGACTATTGTGTTTTTCTTAAGCAATGTTAACACAAGGACCTAAACTAGCATGGGGGAGTTTGAGAAGCCAGTCTTCATTTTTATCTCAATCGAAGGGCAACTTTGAGGCTGTGTGTGTCATTGTGTCCCCGTGTCCTAGAGATCCTGCTATGAGTATTCTCCTGATCTTACCCTCTTTTCTCATTAAGTTCCTTTTTTTCAGACAAATATATCTGTTGGTGGATTAATAGTAATCATCTGAAAGAATACCATTGCAAAACTGTTATTACAATGTTTGTATATTGTCTGGGCTCCATAAATGTAATTTGTTAGAATTATTATATTTTAATTAAGAATATCAGTATTTTAATGAGAAACTCTCATTCCTCAATAGTAGAAATAGCATATTGCATACAGTATCTTGAGACAATATGGTCTCTGAATATATTTCTTTAATTTATTAAATTAAGAGTTAATAATGTTAGAAAATTTACAAGTTCTTTTCTTTAACATTTTGAAATTTTCAAGGACAGAAAGTTCTGGATTCCTATGAGAAATCTCTAGAAGTTAATAGTGAAAGATGAAGAACCAATATCTGGAGAGAGAGGGAATACAATATGGAAAATGCAGTGCCCTTTTCCTCAACTTGAGAAACATTTTACTTCTCAGGATTTAGATGACCTTGTGATGCCAAGAATACGGCTCTGAAGGTCAGAGTTGACTTTCATTGTGAGACACAGAAAATAGTTTCTCTTAGAGAAAGTAACATGCTTCATAAATATTTTCACCATAATGCCTAAAAGTTTAGAAGCAAGAATATTTATCCCCAGAGGTCAAGGAATTTGGACCAAAGCTGTCACATATTAGCATAAAACGTCTTTTAATTATCTTTATTTTAACTTTAAAATTAATATAAATTTTATATTCCACTCTATAATAAATATGTCCTTGTCACTACCTTGCTATATCATCTGCCCCCTCCATTGAACTCAAAATAGTGTATCAGAAAGCTATCCTTGGTTTTTACTTCTTCCTATATACTTTCTCAAAGTAAGCTGCCTAATTGAATCCATGTACGCTATTTGTTTATCTGCAGATGACTTCCATAATAATATATGTAGTTAGAGTCCCTGCCATAAGGCTTACAGTCATATATCCAGCTTTCTTCTTACAACCACACTTGGATATCTAACAGGTATTTCGAATAAAATATTTCCAGGAAAGAACTCTTGAGCCCCCTCTGTCTTTCATCATCATCCTGGTACTCTTTCCTCAGACCATCAAATTATATGTATATCGAGCATTCATCCAGTATTCAAGCCAAAGCTCTCTGATTAGTTCTCCTTTTCCCCCAAATCTAACCAGTTATTCTATCAATTCTAAAATAGTGGCATTAGTAACTGATGTATTGACCGATTGCTATGTTTCGGAATCTGTTTCAAGTTCCTGGTGTGAAATGTTTTATTAATCTTCATTAAAAAGTCTAAGAGCTATTATTCTCCCTTTTGCAAAAACAAAACAAAACAAAACAAAACAAAACAAAATACACAAAAATGGATTAAGTGATTTGCCTAATCACTTGAAATTTTGAAGATTCAAAGTCAAAATTTAAACCCAGCCGGTTTGATTTCTAGTTCTATGCTTTTAGCCAGTACACTATTATCATTTCATAAGTATCTCTGGTCTAATCAAAGATATTCACTTTCTTTTTTTTGCTGTTGCCCTCGTTCACACCATTTATCTGTCAACTGGATTGTTGTAGTTGCTCACAACCAGCTCTCTGTTCTCACTTTTTCTGCCCACTATTTATTCCCCCACTGAGCAAGAACATTTGAAACACAGGTTGTAGGACATTCCCCCTTTTAAATCCTTTTGATGACCTCTAATTCTACTTGGAATAAAATCCAAACTTCTTAGAAAGACCTGCCTAAAAATTTACATGGTCTATTTTCTCCATGATTTATTTTCTACCTTACATGTCAGTACTATCTCACGCATACTGCCACTTTCCCCAGAGTTCACCTACCACCTTCCTTCCTGTTCCTCATTTGACTTAGCGCCACAGTTTTCCCATCTACTTACACTTGTTTTATCTTCCTACAAAACTCTATCTTGGCTGCTTTACGGTTCTTTACCATGCTTTACATTTCAGTTCCAACACTACTTCTACCTCAGAAAAGTGTCCTTGCCCAACTTATCTAAAGGAAAGGTACCCCAAACAGCCAGTGCTTAACTATTTTATGGGGCCTTTATTTTTTGGGTTATTTCTCTCCCTAACACTTACAATATTGGAAATGATTTTGCTAATGTAGTTATATATTCATTATCTGGCTCCTGAAACTAAAATTTAAGTTTCCTGAGGGTAACAATGCATCATTTCTATTCTTGGTTTTGTCCCCATTACCTACAGTGTTATCGAATTGTTTTTCTTATTAAGCTATCATGAAATATGGGTTTCGATGCTGAATGCTTGGTCAAATAAAAACATAAAATTGAAGACATGTTTCATTTCATCTTGGTTTATTCTAAATCTATAGATAAGTAGGGAAGGGAAGGGAAGGGAAGGGAAGGGAAGGGAAGGGAAGGGAAGGGAAGGGAAGGGAAGGAAGAAGGGAAGGAAAGAAGGAGGGGAGGGAGGGAGGAAGGAAAGAAGCCAACCAAAATCTTTGTTATAATGTGTATTCTCTGGTTTCTTGACTCCTCCAGCAGAGTATAAAATATCTCTAAGGATAATCAATTCCTAATTTAGGAGATTTGACTAAGGAAGTAAAATGGAAAGATGGAGAAGGAAAAGACTCCTTTATTCTGTTAAGAATACACAAACACAGGGGTGCCTGGGTGGCTCGGTCAGTTTAGGCATCCAACTCTTGATTTCTGCTCAGGTTGTGATCTCATGGCTCACGGGATGGAGCCCCGCGGTGTGTTTGAGCTCAGTGGTGGGACCGAACTCCATGTCTGGCTCTGTACTAATAGTGTGGAGCTTGCTTGGGATGCTCTCTTTCCTCTCTGCTCCTCCCCTGCTGGTGAGCAGAGCACTTTCTCTCCCTCTCTCTCTCTCCCTCTCTCCCTCTCTCTCTCAAAAATAAACAAAACAAAACAAAATAATACACAAATGCATAAACAAAGATAATTGATGAAGGGATTCTAAAAATACTTGAGACAGTTAAGATTAAGCATAAAGCAAACTAGTAATAAGGAAATTTTTGTCTTTTGTTAATGACAAAGATTCTTAAATTATTCTTTGAGTTTTAAAGATCAATTAACTCTTATTTTGCTGTATTTCTCCTCTTATTTATATAGAGGAGTTAATCAAAAACATAATTGAAATTCCAGTAATATGATTTTCACTTACTAAACACATCATTAGGTAAGATTGTGTCATTAAACCACTTTTCCCACTCTCCAGTCTTGAAACACTCTGCTTTAACCTTCCTTCTGTGTCCTTCCCCTCTTTCACTGGGCACCTGGTGGCAGCCACTGGAATTGCTGGCAGATTGCTGGGGAGTCTTAATGTCCTTCCATTCTTCTTCCAAACTCTTTACGACACTTCAACACCATTTCTGTATCTTTCATAATCACACTATGTAGGTACTCTTATTTCCTCCTCTTTTCCCTCCACAAACATCCATGAAAACAGAATTGCCTCCTTCACTTCCCATTAGCCACAACCAAAGATCTGCTACAAGTATTGCTTCAGCCAAGAAAGGGGATTATTTACATGCAAAACTGTTTGTTCCAGGGGAGAAGTGAACTGGGGAGAATGATTAACACATCCTCTTTCTGAATTCTGTTCTCAATGTAAGCTATCAAATAAAACAATACACTTTCCCCCTCTCTACTCTCTTTGAAAAGGAGCACTGTTAAGTTGTCCCCCATTCTTCAGGTTTTATTTCCCATTGACAAGAAAACCTAAAAACACAGGAAGTCATTTCTAAATGCACTCTTCCAACCTTGTAACCCCACCCACCCACCTCACCCCCTTCACACACAGTGTCATTCAGGGAAAGAGACGAAATAGACTTGTGAGTTACACAGGGTTCTGTATTCAGCACACCCAAGCTGGCAAGCTCATCGAGTCACAGCTAAACCTGCTGTCTATGAGGCACAATGATGAGGAAATGAATTATCACTCAGCAGGAATGATGAAGGTACTTGTGTCACAAAGGATAAGATTCATCTCTTTTATGAGTGCTCTAGAAGTTGTAAAGTTCTTATGTGCTAAGTCAAGTGTTAAAATCTATTTTTTCCAAAATGACAACTTCACAATACGTATCATTTGGGTAGGGGAGCATGTATCAACACGCCAAAAATGAAGCGATAACTTATTTTTCATTTTTTATTCTGATCCATCTATTTGTAAGACATCAAAATAATCATGCCACAATAAAATTTCATTTATCCCATTTTGCTTCTATTTAATTTGGCAACATTTCCAGCGGAAGAATTCTCAATTTCAAAGACAATAAATTAGGAATTGCTTTTAAAAAATATTCTCCCATAGAATGAATCAATTCTCTTGTTCAGTGGATAGCATTCTCCTTGCCAGTAATCCTGAAGTAATGCCAAACAGACAAATAAAAGTGCTTTAACAACAGCTAATATTTCTAGGGGGAATTTTCCCTGAAAACTGCTTTTGTTTGCATCCTAACTAAAATGAATAAAACCAACCACATACTTCTTAAGAAAAAGAACTTTCGGGGAAAAAAAAAGGAAAATAAAAGACAAAGGTCAGTTATTTGAGGACAGCTACACTGTACTGAAATGATTACAGGCTGTGGAATTCAAACTTGCAATATGTTTTACTTTTTAAAAAATAGGTAATATTATATTATTAAGCACAGCAATCTGGTTTCAGAATTTTAAGAGCTGAGCAAAATCACAAGTGTCACTTACTACTTTCTCAGTCCTTTCTTTGATAAAAAGTATAATCTTTGGCAAGGAAAAGAAAACATAAAATGCTAAGATTCAGGTTCTGAAGAACATATGCACAAGTTTTCTTAATAGTTAGTTTTTCTTTCCTTTATTGTCATTCGTTTTTCCAAGGACACAGCAAGATTTTGCAGAATATTGTTCAGCTCAGCATTAACAGAGCACCTGCTGACAAGTTTAAAACATTAAATCTTAGACTTTGAGTTTCTACAAATAATTATTAGCAAGATAAAGTTTTCTTTTCTTTCATGTTTAATTCACGTGTGTTTGCAAGCGTGTGTGTGTGTGTGTGTGCGCGCTCACGCGTGTGTATGTGTGCAAGTATCGTTTAGTCTAAGAACACTGAGTAGTCTCTTGTGCTTTTGTTACTACAGATTTAACAATAATTTACTAAGCAACTGAAGCCATAGGGATTTATGAATAGCTGTACTGTTTAATTCCATATTAACATACACTGAAGAGTATTCGTACCCTATCCTTAGTTCATAATCAGCAAGCAGAGACAGGCACCTTATGGAGGACAGCATCCTGTGAACTTTTGACTCTGCTCTGTGACTCAGGGGAAAAAAAAGTATTCATTCAACAACCTTTTCCAGAGAGAGCCTAGCATATGACAGTACCATGCTGAGTCACAAAGCAGAGTACAGATATAGTTGCAGTATGAACATAGGATCCTAAAACTGAATAGATTTGAGAGAGTTCTATGATTGGAAGAAACAACTAAATGGTTCCAGGATAATTTCTTCATGCTAATGGGGTGCCAATTGTTTCTGGTAACTTCATAATCTAAAGAAAATGTATTTCAATAAAAAAGAAAGAAAGAAGGAGAGGAGGGAAGGAAAGGGAAGGGAGTAAAGGAGGAAGGAAGGAAGGAAGGAAGGAAGGAAGGAAGGAAGGGAGGAAGGAAAGACAGCAGGAGAGAAATAGAGAAAGAGAGAAAGAGAGAAAGAGAGAAAGAGAGAAAGAAAGAAAGAAAGAAAGAAAGAAAGAAAGAAAGAAAGAAAGAAAAAGACAACTAGAGAATCAGTGATTCTCAGAGGTCTATGACCTCTGATGGGTTACATGCCAATCTCTGTATTAATGGTTTCATAAATCTGTTTCATTTTATTTGTTGTTCATGAAACAAGTAATTTGCAGTATTTGTTGAAGTCTAAATTTATGCCTTTCAGGAGTGTCTTAAAATTCCTCATAGAGATTTTGCATATTTCTTTTGAAATGTGTTTCTAATACCTCAATAAAGCTGTAGAAAAACAACATTGCTTAACATTTAAACACTTTTGTTACTGTTAAAGATTTTTTTCTACCATTATGTCATCTAATAGTTTATTATTTGGGTATATGAAAGCTATAGATTTTTGTACATCAATTTCATTTCTTGTTGCTTCACTGAATTCTTCTATTGTTTGAATTTGTTTTATGATGATTCTTCTGGTGTTTTCCAGGTATAGTATCTTATGATCTTCAAAACCATTCTTAGCTCTTTAGTTGCCTTTTATTATCTAGTTGAACTAACTAATGGTGTACAATGGTGAATAGTATCGGAGACAGTGGGCATCCCTGCATGTTTCTTAGTTCCACGGAAATGCCTCCCCTCTAAATAAGATACAGTCTTTAGACTAAAGTAGATACTAAAGAAATTACCCTCCCGAAAGTCATAAATTCCTTTTCCTAAATCACATTTGATCAGTAAAAATAATGGACAGGGGAAAGCATTCAGAGGCTGGATGTAGTCAAAGACCATAGGAAATGACTGGGGGAATTTCTCCCAGGGAAGACAATTGCGTGAGGAGTGAAGAAGTCTTTGCAAGGCTGCCTAGCCAAATTTCAGACTTACTACATATGGATGACTACTGCATCTACCATTCTCTCCTGGTTTGTTGAGAGCTACTATTGTTTCACATGCATGCTTTACTACTGTGAGTTGGTCGTATGTTGGAGAGTAACGAAGCCCCATCAAGATCTTGTGGGAAGAAAGTGCTCCTCACTTGGAAATCCTGCACTGTGACACAGGCGCATGGACTTCGGGTGAGATTCAGAGGGAGGTGAGTACAATGATACTTGGCATTTGCAGGCCTCCCCTTGTAGTCACCATCACCCCAAAATACAACCACTTGTTTGATTTCAAGAAATAAGCACATTTAGTTGCAAACATGATTTTCATCTATAGCAGGACAGGAAGTCTGCATTTCAGAAAAGGAAGGACAAGAGTGAGTTTATATAGATTTTGTGGAACTTGAGACAGAAAAGCTTTCGGAACATCTAAGTACCTTTGAAAGCAATGTGGAAGGTATACTAACACTTTCATTTTCAGTCTGAAAAATACTATCTCCATGTTTTACGGTTATTCACCTGAATGCATTGGCTGGACTCCTGGGGGAGGGGTGATTACAGGAAAGGAAGAGAAAGGGTACTCCACTGGCTGGAGTTATAAGGGCTAGGAAAAAATGGTGCCTGTATATAGTTAGAGTGGTTTTCATTTCTGTCCCTTCTACCCATCTCTCAGATAAACTGAAGCAACTTAAATGATATGAGGTCATTTTATAGAATGAATTTTATTGAATACCCTGAAATTCAGAGAGATGCATGACTTCTCTAAGGCCACTCAGCTGGTATGTCACAGAGTGCAGGTTCCGGTTAGGTCTCTTGAGGCCAAAGCTCCTTCTCTTCGCACCACACTATACTATATATCCTCATAAGTTTATGTTCAGAGAGCTGACAGTTGGTCTCATCCTGATGAGTTCAAAATATGAAGGGAAACATCAGGTGAAGTGCTAGGATTTTTTTTTTCATCCTGAATCAATTTAGCTATGGGATCTTAATCTATGTCTATATATGGCATCAAATCATCAATTTTCCAGTCGATGCTTTTCTTGCTGCCATCAACACGCTGCCAAGCAAACTTAGGAAATAGTACAGCTAAAGTAGCTGTATGTGGTCATGTTTTTAAATTTTTTTTTCATCTGTTTCGCAGAGAAAGATAGATTAACTTCATGACAACTGAGTCCAATAATTTTGCAATGTTACGATCTGTCCAAATGATACAAATAAATAAATCGATGGAAAAGTTTGGGCTTTGCTTTTACAAACAGTAGGATAGGCTTAATTCAAGTCAGGGCAGTTGTCCAGAATCAGAAAAAAAACTGTTGTAGACCAAGGAATAATCTGGGCATGTGCAAGAGTCTGAAACAAGACCTGGGAGCCTAGTGTAGCAGAAAGGGAACAAGGAGGATTAGGGACAGTGAGACCTACAGATGAAAAGCAGTGAGGGAGGGCAGAATGAAGAGAGGAGAGCAGGGAGGGGGACTGTCAGGTACAGTGTCTGGTGACTTAAAACTCTTGCCATTGTTTGAACACAATTTTATCCCTTAGACTACTGTTTTCCTCTAAGTGCTAAGAAACAGACTGAGGTAAGTGGTTTTTAAATAAAAAAGGAGAAACAATAACACACCGGTACCATTAATTTTTCATATTTACATTTCCAAAGATTTTTAGAAAGCCACAGTTTCCATTTTATTAGTAATCTTGGTATTCAACTTTTTTTCTGAATCAACTGGTATTTTGGCCCACCATAAATAAATGCACAAATAAACAAGTGTTTACAAAGATCATCCTACAAGCATAAAATCACACTAGGCATTATGAAGCCAGTAAGAGAAGAGTAAGAGAAAGTTCCTGCCAGTAAAGACCCACAGACTTTGGAAAATAAGAAATCAGCTATGTGATACTGATTATGGAACGCGGTATGAAATAATGGAGAGAGTTGATTTGATTGGGTATAATAGTTTTCTTGCTTGATTTGGAACTGGGATTCAGTGAAGATTAGGGAGGCGGGCAATGAAATGAAGGCAAATCAAACAAAGGAATGAATGTATAAAAAAACAGCATCCTAGTCATCCGGGACATGTAAACTTGACTGCCCCATTACACACTACGAATTGATCTTCCTGAGCTTCTCTGATTATTCATAGACGTGAACCGGAATAAGGAAGGGTCTTCCTCCATCTGGAGGATTATCTTCTTCAAAAGAGAGATGTACAGGAGGACTGAAGTGGGAACTCACCACTGCCTAGCAGTCACTCAAGCAGAATCTATTCTGGCACAAATCACACGAAGGCAGTTAATAGACATTGTCCTTTCTTAAGGTAGAAAATTCAGACAATTAATTCCACAGTGCTGAAAAGACAGACCTCTTGAGAAAGAGAGAGGAGATGCTTGACTAGAGTAATAAGAATGCAATAATGTCAGACTTAGGAGTTGGGATTTGATGCAATTAGCTTTTCTTCCTCCACCCCAGAACAAACAAATAACCCCAGCCTCAAACCCAACCTTTTAAAACAAGAAAGCCTGGTCAAGGGTTGTGGAAGAGAAAATGGTTGACTCCACCATAGACTCCTTTATCTGAATGGATCTATTAATTTCTCAGTGTTCAGTAAGGAAGAATCTTAAGGCTCAATACAGTATATCCTCCCTTTTTCATTTTAAGCTCTCTTTTTAGAAAGCATGTCCACTGAAGGCTTCTATTATCGTCTTTATGAAGATTTACAAAAATGTCTCTCCGGGGTAGGGGGTGTACAGCATCTTTATATCTCCAGCTGCTGATGAACAATTCCATTTAAGTAGCCTGACATTTCCTTCAAACTAATAAATTCCAAACTAATAAATTCAAGCGGTTGAATCCAAACATAGCATTTTTAATTATACAAGAGATTTCTATCAATATTCTTCATTTTCTTTTTTTCCTTATAATTTTTACCCTTAACCTCCAAATCTGAAAAGTTTGAGGTCCTTTTTTTATTTTTATTTTTTGAGGGAGACAAAGAGGTTGAGAGAGCATGTGCACGTGGTCTCCCGCTCAAGCGGGGGAGGTATGGTTGGGGGGGGAGAGAATCCCAAGGCCCCCACAGAGCCCATCACCAGGTTCAATCTCACTAACAGTGAGACCATGACTTCAGCTGAAATCAAGAGTTGGACGCTCAACCAGCTGAGCCACCCAAGTTCCCCTTGAGGTAGGTCCTTTTTGTATTTTCCTTCTCTCTCATCAGATCTGGAATTTTCTACGTTAACATCCCTTATATACACTTTTTCTTTTAATTTCAACTCCTATTACCCTAGAGTGAGTTTGACATCTCACTCTTGATCTAATGATGTTTTGCCAACAATTGGTGACCAATAGATGTTGACTTATAATAATCTTCCAGTTCGTCTCTTTATAACAAACTCCTTTTAATTAAATCTATCCTGTGCTGTTCAGGGCACCTGGGTGGCTCAGTTGGGTAAGTGTCCAACTCTTGATTTAGGCTAGGCCATGATCTCACGATTCGTGAGATCGAGCCCCAGGTTGGGCTCTGCATTGACAGCATGGAGTCTGCTTGGGATTCTCTTTCTTCTTCTCTCTCTGCCCCTCCCCCGCTATCTCTTTCCCTTTCTATCATAATAAATAAATAAACTTTAAAAAATTAAAAAAACATCTATCCTGTGCTGTCTCTCTTGATTTCTCTTACCAACATATTATTCTATACTTACTCTATATGCTTCTTTCTACATTCCTGCCCCTTCCACAGAGCTTTTCAGACTTCTTTAAACAAAGCGCACCCTATATTCACATAAAATTTTACTTGGGTTTTCTTTACGCAAAAGATGAATACAGGTGCTGTGAATCAGGTGAAGAATGAAGGTTTTCTTTACGCAAAAGATGAATACAGGTGCTGTGAATCAGGTGAAGAATGAAGCTTGGAGAAGCATGCACCCTCCAAAGCCTTTTTCTCATGTATAGCACTCCTTTTTTGCTCAGCTGGGGGCATAGGTAAGAGTGTGCTAAGTGATGTCTGTGGAACAGAATTTGAAAACAACGAGAGTTACAGCTCTAGTGAAATAAGTTGTACCTCTTTTTTACATACACGTGCCAGGTACTTGCCTACCTGAAAGCATCTGCTCAAATCATTCCTCTTGTTCAATTCTTTCATCCTCTCCCTTATTCTCTGGTCTACCCTTTCTCCAAGAGACACAACTTTCCTTGCTGTGAAATTGAATGAGGCCATAGAAGCCCTTAGTGACCACTTCCTCCTTACAAAGCCGTATGTGCTGTGTGTGATTCATTTGGAGCATGTGTTACTTCACATTGTTATATGTAAAGACAATAAAGAGGTGAGAGATAGATAGATAGACCCAATTTCTACAGTTAATTTCCCTCTGCTTTGAATGGCGGTATTGCATTTTTCAGTTATTTGTAATCCTAACATTCAAAATTACATCAATATAAAAAGTATCGGTAAATGGTATTGTAATAGTGTTGTATAGCGACAGATAGCAGCTACACTTGTGGTGAAGAAAGCATACTACATAGAGTTGTCTAATCACAATGTTGTGCACCCAAAACTAATGTAACATCGTTTTCAACTATACTTCAATTAAAAAAAACAAAGAAACCAACAGAAGGGACAATGACATTTAAGAACTATCTCCCCCAAATGAACTAATTAGCTAATTAATTAAAAGTGGTTGTTAACTATGGTAGTGATGTTTTCATCAAGATTAGACTAGCAGGAATCAGCATTTTTTTGAAATGGAAAATACAAGTGAGGAAGATTGGATAGGTATGATATTCATCTGTGTATGAATGTCTGACAGCAAAGGGTGCAATTTGACAATATCTACTGTATGAGATTAGGTGACCAAAAAATATAGTATTCAAGTGAAGAAGTTATATGCAGTTGAAAGTAAAACAGAGGAAAGAATGAAAAAGTCATTAAGTACTATACATTTTAAAAAGTGTCATTTTATATTTCTCAAATCAACAAGTGTTTTAGTTAATAATTAGTGCTGAAAATGATGCTGTGGAATGGAAAATTTTATATAGTGCAAATGGGAGTGAAAAATTACCGGGAAGACTCTTTGCAGTCTGCACCCAGAACCTTAGAAACTTTACCATTTCTAAAACCTGTACTTCTTTTTCCAGAAGTCTGTGCAATGAAAATAACTATGGAGATATAGACAAATGTTTAAGCACAAATACGATAGGCTAACATTATTTATATCAGTGACAAAATGATTTAAATATCCAACAATAGAGAAATGGTAAACTACGGGTCTCCAGTTAATAAAATATTATGAGACTATTAAATATTTACTAGGCAATTTTAATGACTTGGGAACAAGTTTATAACAAAATGATAAGTGATAAAAGCCAAATAATACATATTTGTTCAGTATGTTCATGACTATATGAAATGGATAGAATAAAATTTGGAAGGAAATAAATGAAAATATGAACTGTGATTGCTTCTAGGCCATAGTATCCTGTTTCTTTGTATTTTCTATGCTTTAAATTTTTGTGTAATGCTTTTCCCATCCTAAATACATACTCATTTACATACAAAGTTTGCAACTGGTAATTTTAAATTCTTTTTCCTCCAGAGGACCCTGACGAAAGTAGAAACACCGGCGCTCATGAAACCCGAATCCATTCTGAGTACAGAAAGAGAAATTATGGGACTGAGGCCAGAGACTTTGGACTCACTCCTATTTACACAAATATAGTCTGCAAAGGAGTCAAGGTTGGGACGGATAAAAAGGCATTGGGCTGTGTCAAAAAATATCAAGACATGTGTGCTCTTTTCTGATTATGTATTATACCTAAAAGGTTCAACGAAACACACAAGGATTTCCAGGAAACTCTCCACAGCAGGATTCAAGTGGTACTTGAGGCAGGAACATACAGGGCTGTTTCAACTATGATACGATGTTTACGGATTCTTTTGTACTTCCATGGAGGTTTGACATTTATGGAATTATTTAATTCAATGGCTCCGAACTCTTTCAAACTGTGTTTTCTTACAGAGAAGTCATCAGTGATGGTATTGACACCCATAACAAATTGAGATGGGAGTGGCCAGTGGTACACCCAATTTTAGAATAATACCTATAATTCTGCCCATTTCTCTTTCACTCAGAAGAGAAAAATTACACTGAATGATAAAGATAAAATGTGAGCCTCTTTTTCTCTCATGGTTATATGACTATAATCTTTTTTTTTTATTATTCCAGTTTGTGTTCTTTCTTATTGCACTGGCCAGATTTTTGAACAATGTTATATAATTTTACTGATTACAAGGAATCTTTATCTTGCTCTGATTTTTGTAAAGATGATTTTAAGAACGATGTGATCATTTTGGTTTTAGAGAAACATTTCTCTTTATTATTAGAAGTGTATATTTCTATTCTTAGGTATTCAAGGGCTTTGTTTTTATTTTTCCGAAACAAAGACTAAAGCATGGTTAATGTCTTTACAGCGTATCTTTCAACCATCATTTGTCTCCTGTCGCATGCAATATGTAAATACACCACCTTATACACCCATTTGCAACAATCACATACTCCTGTCAGTCAGGTTCCATGCTATATATGCTAACCAAATTATGCCATTTAATTTACTGATTTTTTGCATTAAACAGTGTTTATTCTTCTGTGATCATTTTAAATTAGTTTTAAATTTAGAAGTATGTTATATGTTTCCTTCTAAAAATCTAAGTTTTGTTAGATAAAACTCAAGTCCTCACATTCTTCCAAACTTCTCTCTCAAATTCTTGCAAAGCTGTGTAAGCCTAATATACTTTATTTCTTTCCTTTTATTGTTTTATTTTATTTTTGACAGAGAGACAGAGCATGAGCCGGTGAGGGGCAGAGAGAAAGAGAGACACATAGAATCTGAAGCAGGCTCCAGGCTCTGAGCTGTCAGCCCAGAGCCCGACGCGGGGCTCAAACTCACAGACCGTGAGATCATGACCTGAGCCGAAGTCGGACGCTCAACAGACTGAGCCACCCAGGCGCCCCTAATATATTTTATTTCTATGTACTTTCTATGTATTTACACACATAGCCATAGGACATATTTTTATCAATGTGATTGTTTATATCTTACACAAAGTATATATATTTTTTCCAAAAAAATATATTTTGTAAATCTTTCCCTGACAGTACACGTACATCTTTTTTTATTGCTGCAAAGCTGTCCATAATCACACTAGGGTTTGTTTAGCCACTCCCATATTTAGGTTGTTTTACATATTTTACTACATCAGATAATACTAAAAATTAACTTCTCTGTTCATGCTTTCTGTGTATGGGAACTAGAATAGATATTAAGAAATAACTTTTCTAGGTCATAGGATATATTCATTCTAAGGTTATTAAAATCTGGCAAATTGCCTCCAAATTTACAGCACCAGTGGCTGTGAAAGAGACCAGAACCAGTATCCCATATCCTTGCCAATACTGGCATTATGAGACTCTAAAAACTTTTACTAGTCTGATGGATTGAGAAATAGCTCACTGATATAATGATTAGCATGATTCTGACTGCTACTAAGTTTCAGTCATACTTTCATTGTCTGTTTGCATTTTCTTATCTGAACTGCTTATTCATACATGTTGTCTATTTTTAAATTGGATTATTTCCCTTCAGTAGATTTTGAACACTAATAATTTGTCTGATATATGTTTTAGGTATTTTTTCAACTCCGTCCTCTCTTACATATTCACAGATGTTTTAAATATTTAAATAGTTTATTTATTCTCATTCTTCATATATTTCCCTTTTTTTTTTCCTTTAGAAGTTTTTTCCTTCCTTAAGGTTCATGAGCATATTCTCTTATAAATTTATTTGTTTTTTTCTAAATAAATTTCATTTAGAACTTCCATATTAACGTTTGGCTTGTTTTTATTATTATATTTTAAGTTGTTCTTATAGCTAGAATTTATTTTTATGAAAGTAGAAGGTAATAAGCTAATTTAACCTTTTCTATGAAGAGGCAATTATCATACCATATCTTATAGACTAATTCATCTTTTCTATACTAACATTACATGCAGTGTGTATATTAAATTCTCTTATATTTATGAATGTCTAACCTCTATATTATACATTTTAAGTAGATGTAGTTGTTTACCTATGAATATAAATACTAATATTATAACTTTACATATTAAATATTTACAACATATTCAGTTCCTAGGTACAATAAGTCTCCTTGCTTCCAATATACCCATGCAATCGCTCTCCATAGCATTTTCCCAAATGTTTTTTGGCTATAATTACACATCTATTTTCCCATACATTTTTTTTTTTTTCAAATTGGGCATCAGTTACATGAAAAGTCTATCTGGAATTCTTACTGAATATAGCCCACAGTAAAAAAGTTGGGCAGGGAAAATGCAGAAGGAGGGAGGAACATCTTGTCATGCCAGAAGGTAAGAAACAAAAGGATGGGAGTATGTCAAGGGACTCAGGAGCCAACCTGAAAGAGGTCCCAATAGGCAAAGCTGGGAAAATTAAAGGATAAAATAAACAGCACGGTATTGGATTGTATTCAATGTATAAAATAAACATATGAACTCACCCAGATATAAATATATGAAAAGAGAAAGAAATAATTAAAGTGGGGATGGGGAGAGAGACAAATTTCCTTTACAGAATAATCTCAAATGATATATGCAGATACCTCTGCCTCCATGAGGTTAATTCTCTGTTATGCTTGAGACAAATTTAGACTTTACCATTTTAGCAGGGAATTAGCTTTGTTGGACTCATGTGAACTCTGTTTCTTGGGGTCAGCTGAAATCTTCCTTCAGTTATTTTGCCCTTAGCTCGAGTCTGCCCACACATGTATGGTTCAGGGTTCATCCAGAAATTTGGGAAGAGTTTATGTACCAAATGTGGGGCTCTCCTTTTGGCTCTCTTCTTTTCAGGATCCTCTGTCTCCTTTTACATTCTAGCAACTGTGGTTTCCTGAACTCTTGTCTTTTGTTTCTTTAAGACCAAAAAGACGGGGCACCTGGGTGGCTCAGTCAGTTAAAGTGTCCGACTTCAGCTCAGGTCACGATCTTGCGGTCCATGAGTTCGAGCCCCGCATCGGGCTCTGGGCTGATGGCCTGGAGCCTGTTTCCCGTTCTGTGTCTCCCCTGTGATTCCCCGATTCTGTATCTCTGCCCCTGCCCCATTAATGCTCTGTCTCTCTCTGTCTCAAAAATAAATAAAACGTTAAAAAAATTTTTTTAAATAAAAAAAAAAAAAGACCAAAAAGAGATGACTGAGGATTTTCCATTGGAGTGTCAGCCAGCCTGTGCTGTGTCTGTGGCTGGTCCTCAGGATGAAAACTGTAACCATGGGTGATGCTCTGAGTCATCCCCTTTTCCAAGTGTTAGCACTCCTAAACCCTGCCTGTATTTGCTCACTTTTTCCAGTATCTTCAGGTTGTCTTTACTTCTTGGTAATTTGGTGCGAGTTCATAGTTATTTAGAGGAGGGTCAATCATACTGGAAACACACTCCATTAATGTATATTTTTAAGTAAACTTTTTAAAAAAATTTTTGGAATAGTTTTAGATTTATAGGAAAGTTGCAAAGACACTATAGAATTCCCGTAACACCCCATCTTGGTTTTCCTTATTGTTAACTTATTTTAAAAATGATGGCTTTGTCACAATGAAGAAACCAACCAGGTACAACTGATAACTAAACTCCAGGATGTATTCATATTTCACTTGATGTTTTAACACATTTTTTTTCTCTTCTCAGATTTAAGCCAGGATCCCACATCCCATTTAGTCATTATACGTCCTTAGTTCCCTCTAATCTCTGACAGTTTCTCAGATTTTCCTTGTTTTTCATTATTTTTACAGTTTTGAGGAGTCCTGGTCAAGTATTTTGCAGCATTTCCCTAAATCTGGATTTGGGTGATATTTTCCTCATGGTTATCCTGGAGGTCTAGGGGGAAGACTTCCATAGAAGTGAAATGCTCTTTTCATCATAATATGTTAGGGGCATGCGTCACTGATATGACTTACCATTAATGATGTTACCATTGATTTTATGGCCAAGATTTCTTCACTGTAGTTTTCTTTTTCCATATGCTAATCTTTGTAAGTAAGTCGCTAAATGTAGCACCCATTCATGGAGGGAAGGGAGAAAAGGAAATTAACCTTCACCTTGGGATGGGGCTGGGATACACATAAAAACATATATTTGGAATAATTTAGTTATACAGATTCATGTATATTTATTTTATACTTTAGATTATAATCCAATATTATCTTGCTGCTCAAATTGTCTTGTTTTGGCCACTAGGTGTTCTTCCGTGTTGATTCATATGTTCCTTTGACATGTTCCCGTCCTTTTCTCTTTTTTGAATACTCCTTATTTTCTGATGTTACCTTATCTGTGAAATGGGCTAGGAAAGACACAAAACTTATAGACTGATTATAGGAATAAATAATACCTAAAGAAGAGTCTTTGGTACACAGTAATCCTTCAACAAATTTTATCTATTATTAACAACACATGACTACTTCATATCTAATATCTGTTGAATCATTATTTTCTTTTATTTATTAATTTAATTTAATTTATTATTTTTTGAGAGACAGAGCACGAGTGGGGGAGGGGCAGAGAGTGAAGGAGACACACAATCCGAAGCAGGCTCCAGACTCTGAGCTGTCAGCGCAGAGCCTGACGTGGGGCTTGAACCCACGAACCGTGAGATCATGAGCTGAATTGAGACTTTAACCGACTGAGTCCTGAATCAGCATTTTAATCTTTGTATTTTTAATTGTAGGATAGGTTCTCCAGTGTGTTATGTCAACCACACAAGGAACAACCTATGTTACACAAGGTTAATCCTACTCCTTTACCTCTCTAATATGGATTATAAATATACTCCATTATTTTGTATTTCATTGCAGTCTGTCATTTCCTCACCTAATATTCTTTTTTGTCTTTTTTGATGTTCTTCTATTTCATAAAAATACTGCCTTCTGGCATTCTTTTGAGGATACCAAAAGATTTCTATAATTCTCGTTGCTCATACCTGAAATAAATAATATTCAGTTTCTGCTGTTCTACCAAGCTGTCAGAAATGATGTTATATTTTCTTACACTATAGTATTGGCTTTTCATAGATCCCACAATATGTCTATTGCTGCTAAATTACCCTGGACACATTATCATCCAGGATGTACAGTTTTCCCTTGGCTATACTTGCTGATGCTTTGGATTTTCTTGTTTCTCTTACTAGATTAATACCTGTAAGGCTAGTAGGTGTATACTGGTTGTAGCCCAATTTCTTGTGCCTACCATGCATTTGTCTCCTATGGCTGCCCTAGGTTAAAGTGGGCTAACTTTCGTGGGAAACATTAGAAGCATCAGAGCCTGGAGCCCGCTTCAGTTTCTGTGTCTCCCTCTCTCTCTGCCACTCCAGCGCTCACACTATTTCTGTCTCTCAAAGAATAAATAAATACAAGAAAATACTGATTCAGCAGATATTGGATATGGAGTAGTCATGTGTTGTTAATAATAGCTAAACTTTAATGAGGGATTACTATGTACCAAGGACTCTTCTTTGTACTTCACATGTATTATTTATTCCCATAATCAGTCGATAGGTTTAGCATCTTTCCTAGCCCATTTCACAGATAAGGTAACATCAGAAAGACTACAATTTCCAGTAGGTTTTGCTCATGAAAAATTTTCAATCTACTATGCTGCCTTTATTTCTTTAACAAACACAAGACAGGAAGTCATCCCTCTCAATTCGTCCCTAATCAGTCTTTTATTTACTAACTTTGCACTTTCAGAATGGACATAGAGGGAGAGTATGAATGAACTGCAGGGTTGGAGGTAGAGGGAAGCATGAGGGATAATATAAGAGTCTCAAAAAACCGAAATGATGGAATAAAGGGAATCATGTACACTCTTCTGTTGAATCCATTGGGAAGGTGGGCAGGAGGCATAGTTTGTGACAAGTGCCCTTATCTCCTAGTTTAGACCTCCAATTTACCTTATTTAACAACTTAAGTGCTAGATACCAATATAGCTCAAGTTTCTTAGCTTAATACTCTTTGGCATATGAATAATTGTTGGTACTTTCGTAGTGTTGATACAGAATATTCCTATTTCATATTTGAAAATTTTAGTAATCCCAAATAATGTGAAAAAGTTCAATTAAAGACCAATGAGAACCATGTTAGTACTGGAAGGCATGTGGTACATAACATTTGGGATGGGCAACAATACAGCACAGAGAAGAAATATTAAGTAACACAAATACACATTAGTATTAAAACTGTCAAACACACAATAGCAGGAATTCTATCATGGGGCTTCTAAGGTTATGGCCTGACCTAAGGTTCACAGTAGCTTTCCAATGATGCTCAAGTAGGGTATAGAATATGAACCAATTAAGTGATATGCCACTGTAGAGTGTCAGTAAAGCTGGAGACATTTATACATAAACTTAACACGTTTTACCATAGGACACTTTTTTTGCATCACCTCTTAAGCATACTATATATGGTTAATGGCATTATCTATCTTGCATACACTGTCCCATTATAGTTGGGTGCAATGTCAAATATGGGAGAGCACTGTGTATTTTGAAACTGCTAAGTCATAATTAGTTACAATATAAATCATTAATTACTTAAATACTTAACATATATATATATACATACATACATATATGTATGTATGTGTGCATGTGTGTGTGTATATGTATATATATATATATATATATATATATATATATCTTCAGCTAACAAGGGCATTCTCATGCCTTTCTCTCATAGGGCATTAGTGTGAGAATTTTATGAAAAATAGTTTGACAATGAAGACACATTTCTCTGAGGGTCTTTATATTATATTATTTAGTTAGAAACCCATGCATTTAGGTGTTTTGCCAAATAGATAATTGTATTACTACTAATATAAACAATATTGAACATGTTTATTTGAATCCTAGTCTATCCCAGATACTGCCTTAGGTACAGGGTCTACCAAGCAGCCACACAGGAAGCTACATTTGATTGGTAAGTTATTTAATTCTGTTGTGCAGCTAAGGACAACAGCTTATCCTGGTCAAGTCCACGATTTGCAAAAACAAATATATTTTATACTTACATATTTTATATATTTTTTGCATTTAATTATACATAATTATAGTCTAAATGTATGTTTAAATGCTTGTTTCTGCTATACCACTAAGGTCTTAGAAGAAATGCTCCTATTAAAATGCAGAGTGTCTCCTTCCAAGGTAATGATAACATCAGCAAATTTCAGAAGCATTGGGGCAGCTAAAGCTAGAGAATTGATTAACTCTCTTACAAAGTGGCTCTAATTCAACTAATTAGATGTTGAACGGGTGTTAAAGTTCAGCTCTAGTGATTCATTGCTTTCTTCGGGAACTCTACCTATCTCATTTAAAGTTCCTAAAACTTAAAGTGGCCCATATAAATACTTATAAACACGTGGTCTTTTTGTACTGGAAAATCTATCTATCATAATTCTAATACACATGCAGAAAGCTATTTGCTAGATTCAAAGCTTAGTAAGCAATGCCGCCAGACCTGTGGTCTTTGCCCATTAATTTATTGTCATTTGGAGAGGCCATTCTCACTGTCATTTATCATTAAACACCAGGACCTTGACCCATTTTAAATTGTGACTTGAAAATAGAGAAAGTGCACAGCACTCTGCGTGGATGAAGGACTCCAGAGAATCGACTTTCAAGTTTCCACACTAAAAATGTCTCTGGGTCAGTAATCACTATGACATAGGAAAGTAGATGCAAGCTTTTCATTGTTTCTGTTTCTAGCTGTGTATTTCTCTCTCCTTTACTGTGATGAAATTCTACAATAAAAAAGAGAGTGAGAGCAATGTTTCCACATTCAGATATTTTAACATTAATGGGCTGTGGTCAATGAAGAAAATAGACATCAGTTATGGCTTTATTATGAATAATAATACATTTGAATTGAAATAAGCAAAGAAACAGAATCAAGTCTAAGTGTTTCCAAAGCACATACTTTCAAATAGTATAAAAGTCCCCCCTCTCCATGACTCTGTCATAGCTCAGAGTTGAACACCAGGAAAATAATGAGGGAACCCATACTGGAAATGTACTTAAATAGTGGAGTCAATTTTCCATATTTCCTTGTTCTCAGCTTTCCTACTCCTTCACATTTTCCTTTGGATCTTGCCTCTATTTATATTGTGTACCTCTCACCACACTCCTGAAAGATATTCTTTTTTTCATAAACACACACACACACACACACACACACACACACACACACACACACATTTGTTGTTTGTTTATTTTGGGGAGAGCACAAATGGGGGAGGGGCAGAGAGAGGGGGACAGAGGATCCAAAGCGGGCTCTCCACTGACAGGCTGACGGCAGTGAGCCCAATGTGGGGCTTGAACTCACAAACCATGAGATCATAACCTGAGCAGAAGTCAGACACTCAACCAACTGAGCCACCAAGGTGCCCCCTGAAAGATACTCTTATTTACTCTTTATTCCTAGGGCTGATAGGAGCAACCCACACTGGTCATGGTGTTTCCTATGTTCTCTTCATTTATTGATTGATTAATATAACTCATTTATTTATATGAGTTTCAACTCAGTTTCAACTAAGCTGCTATAACGAAAAGATTTCCAAAAATACTATGAGGGGAAGATGGCGCTTTGAGGAATGGCACTCATCCCTGACACATAGCTCCTCTTTCTGGATTTATTTCCTGGAGATCAGAGAAGATAAAGAAGAAGTAGAGGGGAAGCAGCTTCCTCTTCAAAGACGTGGTCTCAAAATGAATGTATCACTTCTGCTCATGTGCTGAAAAGTGATTGCAAGGGAGCCTGGAAAATAGAATCTCTAATCGTTAACACCATGTGGATGCATCAGAAAGAGAGTCAGATTCCTATTCTTAAAAAGAAGGCAGAACAGTCTGGCCCACGGAGTTGTGGGTGGTTTTGCTGGTGGTTCTGACCTCATTTTTCCTTACAAATTTTCATGTTTGAAAGATAGACTGTGTCAGACAAGCTATGAAATTACATAGCATCAAAGAAACTAATACAGCAGTGATCAGAAAATAACACTAAAGATCAAAAAATACAATTCCTTGATTGGAATGAATCGCTTTCTTTAGGGGCTTTGCCACAGGAACTATATGCTGTCTCAGTGGAGTTGTTTCCGGATAGTTTTGGATCCTGGTTTCTTTTACCTGGCTTTAAAAGACCCTTCCCTCAATGTGATAATATAATCTGATAATAACAATCCCAATGGGAAATAAAAAGAAAGTATTATGTGTCTATGTGCACAATAGGTTTGTTTTAGCAGTCATGTCAAGATCATTGTTGACCATATGAGGTTCATGCCAATTAAAATTCTCTGCAAACTCACCTAGTTTTTCAGAAACAAAGCAAAGCATATTCTGTTCATTGGACAATGTTTTATTCAATTTAAATTTAATATATTACATATGTCCTCTTGTATGTCATTGCCTGCCATTTCCCAGTTCACGCAGAGCCTCCTACACATACGCTTTCATGACCCTTAAAGTTTTACATGTGTCATCATTTTTACCTAAATGCCTTCTTTTTCCATCTAATCAACTTCTACTTATACCTTAAGCCACAAGTATACCTTGCTTTTGGTAGACTTGCATTACGTAATAATAGATGCAAAACTTGTTGAATTCAATTGCATTCTGTCCCAGATTTTATCATTTCAATCCATAGGCACAAGTTGATAGAAATGTACTCTCCTGATCCATGTTGACTTTTCAACCTTGAAGGATGAGTTAGATTCTAAGTAGACTAAAGCAATGGCTGAAGAGAGGTTGGCTCTTGAACTGTACTCTGATAATATGTGATCCAATGATCAAAGAAAAATAGTTGTTTATTTTTAAATAATTATGATACATAACATCACCAGGAAGGAGACACTTCGAAACTGTCAAAACTGGAAAACCAGAAGAAATTCTGGGATGCATTTATATCAGTAATCAATTCTACCAATAGTCACTTTGCTACTTTGAGAGGCAAAAGAAATAAGGGAACCAGCAATTAATCACATATTCAGATGCTCTAGGCAATTTGCTGGGCACTTTGTTATACATTGCTTCAATTATCGTGATAACTCTATCTTCTAGAGTCCATTATCCACCATGTAGAAAAGGAAAATTGAGAATAATAGAAGTCAAGTAACTTTCTATTATAAAATGGATTCCCTTGGAAGCCCAATCTGAGTCAGAGATTAACATACAGAATTTCTTAGGTAGTGCTCTCAGGATCAACATCTTTGGGAGAAGGTAAGAAAGCTGAATTGGCCAAGGAAGAAACTGGGTGCAACTCAGTCTCAACAAGGATCCAGCACGCATGAGGAATTCAAGCTGGATGGCCCTTGAGACAGGACCCAGTTTGGGCTTATGGAGACAGATACTTTGTGCCACTGCTTTGTGCAATCATTTGATGAAACCTGCCACATAAAATGAGGGTGTGTTTAGTCAAGGTGTCTATCTTCAACTAAGTGAAATTACTAGAAAGGGTGGGGAGCTGAGAGATTTAACTGAAAAATTTCCCAGCAGTATCTGGAAAAGATATCTGGAAAGCGGAGTTGAGCACCGAGATAGTTCACTCATTGAGCTCTCTTATATACCTGATTTATATATGTCCCAGGAGTTCCTATCTCAGAACTCCTGTGAATCTCTTTTCCTTGGAAAGTTCCCATAAGAAGAGGGATAGTGAATTGAGCTGTAGGCCTTGCCAGTGAAACTAGTCTTGAGGAGGCACCTGGGTGGCTCAGTCGGTTAAATGTCCAACTTCGGCTCAGGTCATGATCTCAGGGTTCGTGAGTATAAGCCCCACATCGGGCTCTGTGCTAACAGCTCAGAGCCTGGAGCCTGTTTCAGATTCTTTGTCTCCCTTTCTCTCTCTGCCCCTCCCCTGCTCACACTCCTGTCTCTGTCTCAAAAATAAATAAACATTAAAAAGAAAAAAGAAACTAGTCTTGAGGACAAACTAATATTTAATGTAATTAATGTATATTAATTAATATATAAAATATATTTAATGTAAATATAAACTAATATTTAATATTATAATATAATCAAAATGTCCACTTTAGATTCCATCCACTCTTGGCTAGCTAGGTAGGTTCCCCAGTGAGATCATGCAGATCCTCACTCTTGAGGGGTATGAGCTCTTGCTTAACATGACATCTCAGGTCCACATGATTTAATGTGCATGTACAGCTAAGAAAAATATAATGGTCAATGATGTAATGTGCATGTACAGCTAAGAGTATTTTGCAACATCCCAGGATATTGACTCTGAATCGGGGTTTCAGCTGTACTATCAATAGGTCATGCCATTGCTGTTATAGATTGGGCAGTCCTGGGTTTTATAATACGTGATAAGATCACAGGATTCTGTGATGATGTGCATATTGTTGCACATCCTTTGCTATAGAGTGAGTCCCTTGAACATGAACATTCTTGGAATGCCATGTAAGGATACCAGATACCTATTAATCCTTGGAGTGTGGCCCTGGGTGAGGCTTTTCCAGCAGAAAACAAAACAAAACAAAACAAAACAAAACAAAACAAAACAAAACCCTCACACCTAAAATATATATCAATTCCCACCAAACAAATCACGATCCCTTCCAAGTGAAAGGAGTCTAATGTAGCAATCCTGCTACTAAGGGAATGATTGGTTTCCTTGAAGGATGAGACTGTATCCAGGGTTTATGTTTAGACTGTTGTTGACAGAGTGAAATCAATCATATGCAGTATCTGTATCAGATTGGTAAGTGGGAGTTCATGCTCTTGGACCCATTCCTGCCACCATGACTCTTCTGTTCATTTATTCACTGTGCCAGAAATGGAGAACAGGGAATAGAGGCTAGCTAATGTCAACCACCCACGGCATACTCAGCTATTTAGTGCCTCTTCCATGGTAGATATTCATCAGTGGGCATTAACATGAGATACAAAGATTTTTACACTTTGTGCCCACATCTAACACATCCCATGCTGCTATACAGAAATCCTTACCAATTTTCCAATTTGTCTCTTTTCAGTTTCTGACAAACTTGCCAACACATTTATTTTTCTCTCTTTAGCCTCTGATGACTCTCCAAGCCATTTGCTAATGCGCATGAGTCTATATACTGACTCAATTCATTTCTATGTAACCCAAAATGGAATACATTTTTGGCTTGCAGTCCCTTGCACTAAGCATTTTTATCAGAGACACAGCATGGCTCTTTTTTTTTTTTTTTTTTTTTTGCCTTCATCATTTGGTTGTAAGGAAATGACCATGTTCATGTAGAAATGAGTTCAATAGTATGTATTACATGGAGTCTGGGCAACTTGTTTATGTGATATACTTATGGCTTCTGGTTCTGCTTATGCTCAATCCCAAATGTACAACTTCCATTTTACAATGAATTTCCACTGATCCTCTTTGATTTCATGACTTGGTGGGTTCAACCAAACCAAGCACACGTGGTCATATGCTGACCTGGATTCAATCTTTCTGTCTCTACCAAGGCACGTTAGCCTGATAATTTCAGCTAGGGGCTATCTGTTGTCCGTCTGCCACTTTGATGATTTTTTTAAATTTATAGCAGGATTGGAGTACTCTGTCTCCAAAATCTCATCTAAACATGTTCTTTCTCTCTTAGACTACTCTAATTAGTGACTCATCAGAAGCAGGGCTGAGGTGGAGATTAACATGCTCGATGGTAATTCAAGGGTGTTCTTGGAATCAATACTTTGGGGAACGGAGAAAGGATTAGACACAGGGATAATTTGATTGTGGACTTGTCACAAGAAGGCTTCAGCCAACCTTACATGAAACTCTGAAGTCTAAATAGCCCTTCAGGGTTGTCTCAAGTTGGGACAAAGGGTCCAGTCCTTTATACAACTTACTGGTCAATCATAAGTGGGGACTGCCCTGGGAAGAAGGCATGGCTTTGGAAGAGGTGGCTCTCTTCAGCTAAAGGCAATTTCTCGCGATGTCTGACAGCTGACCCCTGTCAACCTTCCTTCCATGGGAGTTGAAAGGAAGGATGAGCCTTTTAATCTTGAAGAAGGATCTGAGCCAGTACCCCATCACTTACACTTTCAAACATTACTTCACCAGGATAGGACAGAAATTTTAAGCCAAGTTTGTGTTTTTATTTTGTCTTAACTCTAAAACCTTTGCTTTCTACCACAACAAAATTGTATTTGCCATTCTGTATATAGTATTAAATTGTCAAAGTGTTTTCCAAAGGCAGCTATATTACATATAGCTATAATCATTATTTAAATACAATTTTTATTCCACTATTTCACTTAAAATGATATTTTTCAATATATCCTGTAGCAAAAACAATTGCGTTTGTTTTCCTCTTTGCAATTATGACTGCAGGCAGGTAATTCTGTGAATTATATTTAAATAACTGCTAAAGAGATTATAGCTCCTTGGTGGACATCATCAAAACAAATCAATCATTTTCCAGTCAATCTGTTTCTTTCCTTTTTTAAATTATAATTGCAGATCAATGAACGATTTATTAGATTGCTACATGATCACTTTGGTCATTGAATTGACTAAAATAACATGGGTCACCCAGAATCTTTATTACTCGATACTGATCATTTTTTTTTTTTCTGAGGCATACAGAGAGCGAGGTAGTGTTCTACTTGAAAGAGTAGGACCAAAAGGCTCCTTCTGACTCAAGACAAGGAAGCATTCACAACCAGTGCTTAATCAGGATCAGGCCGAAGAATGAGTGGAAAAATCTATGGTTTGTCTCTTTTAATCTCTTAACTAAGGAGGTCAGAGGAGACTACACCTGGTCTGAGCCACTTCTGTTCCCCTGAATTTTCAACAGAAACTGATTTGAAGTGTTTTCCTAAGTAAAAGTTTATGTTTCCTCGTTGCCAACCCACTAATCCCTGAATTGTCTTTTATGACTGTTTTGAATGTTATTACTTACCTGTCTGCCAGTGGCCAGAGGAATTTCAAATTTTAACATAGGACCTAACTTTTGTTATTACTTTATTTCATATGATATTTCAATAAGACATTTGCACTTTACTAGACATAGGACATGGGATTATAAACTATTTCTGTAAACAACCAAACAGTAAATATTTTCAGCTTTGTGGGCCAAATGATTTCTAGTGCAAGGACCTAATTCTGCTGTAGTAGCAAGAAAGCAGCCACAGCAAATGCCCACATGGGTATAGCTGTGTCCAATAAAACTTTATTTATTAAAATAAGAGGCAGGCCAAACTGACCCGTGGAACATAGTATACCCACAGACCATAGTTTGTTTTGCCAAGGTCTGACTTATGTAATGGCAAAGAACAGAGCCAGGTGAAAAGTGAGTCAACCCATTAAATGAATGTTTGGTTTACTGAAACCCTGCCATTTTGATGACTGAAAATACTGAACAGAAGGAGTGAATACCCTTATCTTAAATCTGACTGAGATTATGCAAATAGTGCCACCGGATCCATCACAGACTGTGGGTGAAAGATGAAGGCAAATCTAATTTTTTGAACTTCTATGTCTCTTTGGAATCTAGCAGTAAATTCCACTGAACAAATGTCTGAGTTCTAGACACCGATCTAGACATAGGAGCCTACAAATATAAAACTTTTATAAAAATATAGGTACTTCCTTTGTGTAGTATTCTACCTGTACATTATATACATTATGTAATTATATTTGAGCACATCTAAAATCAACTTGATAAGGACTCCATTTTCATCATTCTGGCCTCTCCCCCAGAGAAGGAGAGAAATTAGTTTATTTGTTTTTCTTTTCTGGTCATTTTTCTGGAAATATACATTTGCTAAATATCTAGGAGTTATTTTATTTACCATGAAAAATCATTTCTCTTAAAAGCCTATCAGCTTTGCATGGATTTTTATTTTTCCTCTACATGATTGGCTGATCTATCAAATCTGAGAATTCAAGAATTTTATTCCATCTTCCTAAAGAAGTCACCCTCTTGAAAAATGGGGGGATTGCTTTTGAGATGGAGTGGTTCTCAGATTTATTCATTATTATATTTAATTTCATATTTTTGGCACATCAAATTCCAAGCTAATGTTTTATGCTGCTTCACACACAACTTGCAGTTCAATTGATGTCTTTAGTATATCATTTCTCTCATCTGCTAAGTGTATCTCAGAATGTTATATGACTTTTCTCTAGATCTCTAAAATCGTCACTGTAGTTTATGTGAAGCATGAAATTTATCCATTTTTGACGAGTTCACCTCTGGAATGTAAAATTTGCTGCTAGGCAGCAAAGTCTGAGACAAAATTTTCTCTGACAGTTAATAATACAATCCCTTCTATCCTTATGCCTTGCATATTTTTCTTTGTTTCTGCTTTTAAGTATAATAGGTTATTTATATAGAAATCATTATTACCTGTCGAATGTTGCACCTCTTCACACTATGATTAGGGAATACCAGAATGACACTTAACATAATTAATAGTAATGATTGATCAAAGTCTCATCTTAAGTGATGTCTTTGTGTATTTCGCCTAGATCTCTGAGAATTTTATTTAATTGAAATTCCAGAAATGTAGTCCATCTTTCTTGTAGTACTTCACAGATTTTTTTTTCCATATTCAACAATGTGAAACCACTCCATGTATGTTTGTTAGAGCCTGGGGGAGCTACGTCGTATAATACCCTCTGAGGAAAATAAACTATGTAGATAATGTCAGTTGATCAATCACAGAGAGAAATCTTGAAACAATCAGATGGCCAAAATTTGGCCATACTCTTGTCACTAAGACTAAAATTTAACATGACACAGAAGATAACTACAGAAAATAATCCAAATTTGCATATTCACCTAGGAGAGATCTGTGGGCACATTGAAACACTTTGAGAGTCTGGCACAGTAGATTTGTCATTGACCTTAAAGAGGTAAAACCATGAAAACTTTTAAAACGAACCATATTTGTCGTCCTCATTGTCTACAACAGAGGCCAGACATTGAGCCAGACAGATCCACTGGCTCTAGGACTCTTTGCTGCTTTCTGGTTGAAAGAGATACAAGTGACATGATAAGAGTATTCATGAAAAGAAAGTCCACCATCTTTCAGATATCGAAGGTGTACGTGTGTGCATGCATGTGTGCGTTCATGTGCATACACATGCAGAATAAGGGATGGGCTTCAGTAAACATTTATTTATTTTTCCCTGTTCAGAAAACTTCTCCCTTATGTGAACTATTCAGGCAGTATTATTAGTGTCTTACAGTCACAAATGCTTCTTTCTTATTCAAAAGAAAACTTACGTGAGTCACTTTGAGACCATCATGGTGTCTCACCCCATTGGTAATGGTAACTTGCTCAAGGACTAGGAACCAAAATTGGTGAAAAAGGGGTTTCTTTCTGAGCCTTAAAAAGTCAAGCTGATTGTCTATCTTTCCTACTGGTCTCTTTTCAGATGGCATATAAATATACTGACCTGTAGAATGGCGCTAATAGAAGTAAGTAGGGATAAGAGAGAAAGAGAAAAATAGAGGGAAAGATAAATTTTTCCTAAAACCTACCAGTATTAGTTTTCTGGAGCTGCCACAAACTGGGTGGTTCAAAATAAGAGCTAGACTGGTCTCATAGTCTAGAACCAGTAAGTCCAAAAGCAAGGTGTCATCAGGGCCACACTCTCTCTGAAGCCTCTAGAGGGAAATCCATCCATTGTCTCTTCTGTTAGCTTTTTTTTAGGGGCAGAGTGAGAGGGAGAGAGAGAATCTTAAGCAGGCTCCACATCTGACACACAGCCTAACATGGAGCTTGATCCCACGACCATGAGATCATTAATTCAGTCAAAATCAAGAGACTGAGCCATCCAGACACCCCATAATTTCTTGATCCAAGAGCCACATCATCAGTCTCTGCCTCCATGATCACATTGTCTCCTCCCCTTATGTATGTCTCTCTCTTCTGTGTTTCTTGGTCTAATCACTCTATCTTTTATTTTTTTTTTTTTAATTTTTTTTTCAACGTTTATTTATTTTTGGGACAGAGAGAGACAGAGCATGAACGGAGGCGGGGGGGCAGAGAGAGAGGGAGACACAGAATCGGAAGCAGGCTCCAGGCTCTGAGCCATCAGCCCAGAGCCCGATGCGGGGCTCGAACTCACGGACCGCGAGATCGTGACCTGGCTGAAGTCGGACGCTTAACCGACTGCGCCACCCAGGCGCCCACTCTATCTTTTAAAAGATTACATGTGATTGCACTTAGGGCTCACCTAGATAAACAAGGATAAAGTCCTCCTCTCAAGACCCTTAACTTACTTACAACTCAGAGTATCCCCTTTTCCAAATAAAGTAACATCCAGAGATTCTGACAATCAAATTGTGGACGTATCTCTTTAGGGACCATCATCCAACCCAGTACACAATCTTTACATAGCGTGGTTATGTAAGCCAGAATTCTTTCTTGCTGCTTTAATTTTTTTTTAACTTATTAAATTAGCTAAATTTACGGGGCGCCTGGGTGGTTCAGTCGGTTGAGCATCCGACTTTGGCTCAGGTCATGATCTTGTGGTCTGTGAGTTTGGGCCCCACGTCGGGCTCTGTGCTGACAGCTCAGAGCCTGGAGCCTGCTTCAGATTTTGTCTCCCTCTCTCTCAGCCCCTCCCCCACTCATGCTCTGTCTCTCTCTCTCTCTGTCTCAGAAATAAACATTAAACAAGATTTAAATTAGCTAAATTTAGATTTCTGCCACTAATATATTAGTTTTCCATGTTTCAAAAGTAAAATGGTGGAATAATAGTTATATCTAGTCTTCTATCCTGTTTTGCTGGTTCTGTATAGTAGTAAAACTTATTGATGGTCAATATGTCAGTACAGAATCAAGAGTCTTAACTACATGCATGCTATTTTACTGATCAATATCACTCACTGAATTATTCTTATAAATCTATTTAAGATTGTGCACAAAGATTTAGTAGTATTTTCAGTAGAAAATAAATTAACATTCCAAGAATAGAGAATTAGACTTTTGTCTCTGGTAGTTTAGAAGACTGGATTATACTGAATGTCTCTCTTGATTAAAACCATTAAAAATGTTGGAAGTACTTTAACTATTTTTAAAAACATCGTTAAACTAGCAAGAAAGTTAGCAACCCTTAGAGGCCAAATATAAAGTGAAAGTTGGAATCCAGACACATAAGTAGAACAGTGAAGCCGTGTTTGCCCTGGGGGCATTTTTCAATTCTAAGCAACTTTAACTTTGATTTTCATGGCTTTGCAAACCATGGGACATAAGCTATAGAGGTGTCTAATAGAAAATGATCTTCACAGACTTGGGATCACAAAGGCTTATCTCTCGGTTTATAGGTGAAGCAAAAATCTCATCAACCTCCACACCCACGTATAATATATCCTTAGAAGAGGAAAAAGGAATACAAGACCAAGCTCAAGAAAAACCTTGAGTCTGTTCCTGGATAGAAGCAAAAATACATCTTTCCCATGCAGCTACCCCTCCCAAATTCACCCAACCTAGGTGGCAGAAAAAGATCAAGCCAAGAATTTGGTTTCGAGGAGCCCAATTTCTTGTGTTCTTGAGTACTTGGTAGAAAACTAATGCAAATCTTCATGGAATAACCCACCTTCAACTGAAGTCTCAAAGTACTGCCTCATTTAAAACTGCAAATGATATGAGTTTAGCAACTGAAAAAAAAAAAAAAAAAAAGAGTGAAGACACAAAGCACAAATGAGACCAGGCAGGAAAAACAAATTAACAAAAATTAATCCCCTTAGGCACAGAGTATGAAATGAGCATATTTATTCAATGCAGGAATTAAAAAAAAGGAGCATTATTAATATAAAACCAAATAGAGCAATATATGTATAAACAAAATGACTGAGAAGTCAATAAATGGATCAATAACAGATTACTCTAAGAAAGTCAATTAACTTGTTTGATCCAATTTTTTAATTTATGCAATTAAAATACTTATAATGAGGGGTGCCTGGGTGGCTCAGTCAGTTAAGCATCTGACTCTGGCTCAGGTCATGATCTCAGGGCTAGTGAGTCCAAGGCCCCCGTCAGGCTCTATGCTGACAGCTTGTAGCCTGTAGCCTGCTTCGGATTCTGTGTCTCTCTTTTTCTGCTCCTCCCCTCTTTCTCTCTCTCTCTCTCTCTCTCTCTCTCTCTCAAAAATAAACATTTAAATTAAAAAAAAATACTTATAATGGTATCTTACAGGCTATTGTGTGAATCTAATGTGACAGTATTACAGAATAAATAAAACACTGTTTGAATTCAATTGTTTGCTATTATATATCTAGGCTATCACCTGCTACCTATAAGATTCCCATTACCTCCCAATTTGGGCAGAACAATATTCTACTGCTCTTGTCCTAGGAAAGGTACAAGACAACCAGATAATGGAGGAAAAAATCAAATTTAGGTCCTGGGCATGTGACAGAAGACATGAAAGAACATGTGTCTAATCTTAGCCATTCTGATTAATTCTGAGAAAAAGTGCTAAGAACCTAGAACCCACTGTTTCTAGAAGAGAGCAGGGAGAGGGGGATGGAGATGACAGGAGTAGTACTGTATCGACAGAGAGAGACTGAGGCAGTCTCAAAGCATTTCCTTCTTGATCCAGTAATGCGCAATGGGTAGATGACTGGACTCTATTACACTACTATGGGACACAAGAACAACTTGTAATGGCAAGGAAGGCTTTAAATGGGGGCAAAGGTGCATAAATGAAGACAAGACTTGATTGCCAATATCAATATGGATTCGAGCACAAACATACAATGACAGAGAGTACCAGATTGATCTCATTTCCACCAAATGACTTGGGGCTTTGCAATTTCAATATAAATTCTCTTTGAGGAAAGAGTAGAAATGACCTTAAGTTGATTGATATTTCCTTGTTTCCAGGCAGAATGAAAGACTGAAGGGATTATTAGGTTTGATTATCATTCTCAGGGAATGAGCTTTATATTGCTAGCATACTTGAGTTGGTGGCTCAAGCTTCATATTTACCACATATTCGGTATTCATTAAGTATTTACTGCACTCATGATGGTGTGTGTTCAAACACTATACAAAGATTAAGTGATATAATGACAACTCAGAGCATACTTCCAAGGATTTTATATCTAAGAGAAGAACATACAATATTGCTCACTCAAAGAATTTTATTTACTATTGGAAAAATGTGAACATCAATTCATTGTACCTTTTCAGGTCTAGTATTCTACCTACCTCTTCAGCTCACATTTGATATATTTTTACATGTATCTCATACATTGCATAAGAGTCTTTGCCATGGAAATAGATTATATTCTGGAAAGCTTTCTGCAAACTACAAAGAAAAAAAAAACGGAGAAATAACCAGTGATTGCTTCTGCATGGGCAGTTTTTCAGGGGTCAGCTACTTATATTAAATGCTTAAATATTTATATTAAATAATAAATATTTAAAGACTACAATCAGGTTTAAAAGTTTGTGTGAAATAGAACCTAGAATAAGATTTCAACACAGGTAAATTGAGCAATGTCTCTAGCTCAATGGGAGTTTTAGTGAATTCTTCAATTATGTCCTGTTGTATGTGCGTATAGGAACAGAAAAAAAAATTGGAGAAATAAAATACTCTGTGGGTAGGTGAATGATCAAACAATTTATATGTCATCAAATAGTATTGTTATGGAGAGAGACTATAATGGTCAAATATGCCTGATTAAGGTTAAAAATTTCTCAGAAACATACTGTTCATGTAATTACCTGCCAACATATGAAATGGAAGAAGGCATGTCTACCGTTTGATGATTATGAAATCTGAAGACTCAAGAAATGTTTATGGGGTTATTATTCTTATTTAAATATTTCTAACCCCTTCCCTTTGTGCAGTAATTAGTCCATGTATTAATTGTTTATTCAACATATATATTTCAATATTCTCCTAGTTATTTATGCCTGGGGTTTTGGTTTCTTTGGATAGATGAAGCATAAAAATCTCAATCACATATATTTAAATACATCATTTACTCCCTAAATAAAAGCCAAAAAAGTTAGCTCATTTACACTATACCCTTTTCCTTTCTTTCTTCCAATGTATTACATTTTTATTATTTTTTGTCATATGCTCTCCAACATTTATAACTTTAAATAATATTGCTAAATCTTCATTTCTCCGTTTATTATCTTTATAGTCTTTACTCTCTGCTTTATAAGGAAAGGCAATTATTACTCCTATTTTAATTTTTCTAAATCCTTCCATTTTCTTGTCCTCCCATCTCACTATGGCCAACACTGTCATCATTATCAATAAACAATTCTCACCATCTAAGCACAAATCTATCATTAGACTGGTTTTAGGCACATATAATGGAGGAAGAGTCATTATATTGGATTAAAGAAAACACAATTATATCTGCTTTTCTTTATAAAAGAAGTCTAGAGGTAGATAGTCCTGAGTTCAATGCCACATCTCCTTAATCTGTTCTACTATTCTACTCTACCATTCTAGTGCAGAGACGATAGCTTCAAGGTCAAAAATGGCCCAAGGCAGCTAATGGAGCTGTAGCTATCAGGGAGGCAAAGCAGGCAGAAACAAACAAAAAAAGTCAGAAGGAGAAAGAATGTGAGCCTCCTCTTTTTTAGGAGACTTTCTGAAGATTCATCACATCATTTCCACTCTCATCTTATTTCTTAGTCATGTGGCCACACTCAGAAAATTGCAGTCTGTGGTGGGCGATGCATTTGTCTAGCAAAATAGGATATTTTAGTAACTAATCAGTAAACAACAGAAGATAATAAAGTTGTGAGACAAATATCATTCCTTGATCCAACAGTCATCTTTAGCACTTGGTTTCTGGGCTAAGTTTTAAACTGGAAATTAGTAAACAACATTTTTATTTTGAAGTTGGAGGAACATTGTCCAATGGCAAGTTAGTTTCCTAGAAATGCATTTTCGTCTCTCTGAATTCAATGCCATGGCTCTAGTCTGTGCATAGATTCTTCTTTCTTATACCCAAATGATTGTCTAAAATTATATAGTAGCTTAGCTTGCTTCATATGATTTTCTTGTAAGAATTATACATTTTCTGGAATTTTAAATTATGTCCTTTTGTTTCACATTTGTGTGCCTCTACATGTCCTCCGATAATTTAATTCCACATTTCAATTATGTCCATTGATGACTGTGTTTGATTTCTGATTTACTTATGCCCTTTTTAAAAATCATTTTTATGTTTACTAGGAGTCTAACTCTTCCTACTTTCTGGACTTGTTATCTCAGTTTATAATAATGATTTCATCTTAAGACTTTTGATCTTTTGTCTCATGAACTGAATCCTTTGTTTCACAAGATCTGTATTTCTTCTTTCTTGATTTTTTTAATATAATTTTGGAAAAGTATCTCAAGTAACTTCCTTATAAAATCAATGTATAAAGTAATTTTTCTGAGCTGCAATATGGTTCAAAACATGTAGTAGATCCTCATATAATATGTTTTTACATATTATAATTAAGTTGACAGTGAATAGAATTAGGCATTGAAATTTGTTTCACACAGATTATTCAAGGCATATTTCCTCTGACTTCTAACACCCAATGTTACTCATGAGATGTTCATTGACCATTTAATGTCATTAATTTGTAACAAACCAGTTTACCTAAACAAGCAAAACAAGAATAAGAATAAAATACACATTGTCTTTTGGTATTCAATGAAGGGAAATCAATTCCATTTTTTTAAAATACACATAATCTCTTTTCTTTCCTTCTCTTGGTTCTCTTTGCAAAGCTCCTAGAAATGATGTGTTGAACTTCCTGAACTGATTTTCTATAGGTCTTATATTTTCTCTTGTTTTAGGTTTTTAATTCTAGTTGATTAACATACAATGTTATATTAATTTCAGGTGTACAATATAGTAATTTAACAGTTCCATACATCCACCTGTGCTCGTCACAACAGTTGTCCTCCTTACTCCCCATCACCTATTTAACCCATCCCCCACACCCCTCCCCTCTGGTAACTGTCTGTTCTCTATAATTAATAATCTGCTTCTTTCTTTGTCTCTCTCTTTCAGTCTCATTTTTTCCCTTTGCTTATTTGTTTTGTTTCTTAAATTCTACATATGAGTGAAATCATATGGTATTTGTCTTTCTCTGTCTGACTCTGTCTTTCTCTGTCTATAAGACAGAGATTTGCATTATATTCTCTTGCTCCATCCATGTCATTGAAATGGTAAGATTGCATTTTTTATGACTGAATAATATTCCATCATGTGTACGTGTGTACACACACACACACACACACACACACACACCGCCTCTTCTTGATCTATTCATCAATTGATGGGCAATCAATTATTCATCAATTGATGGCTGCTTCCATACCCTGGCTATTATAAATCATGCTGATATAAACACAGGGATGCATGTATCTCTTTGAATTAGTGTTTTTGTATCCTTTGGGTAAATACCTAGTAGTGCAATTGCTGCATCATAAAGTAGTTCTATTTTTAACGTTTTGAGAATCCCCCATACTGTTTTCCATAGTGGCTGCACCAGTTTGCATTCCCACCAACAGTGCACGAGTATTCCTTTCTCTCCACATCCTTGCCAACACCTGTTGTTTCTTGTGTTGTTGATTTTAGCCATTGTGATAGGTAGGAGCTGACAGCTCATTGTAGTTTTGATTTGCATTTCCTCTGATGATGAGTGATATTGAGCATCTTTTCATGTGTCTGTTTGCCATCCTTAAGTCTTTTTTAGAGAAATACCTTTTCATCTTTTCTGCCCATTTTAATTAGATTATTTATTTTTTGGGTGTTGAGTTTTATAAAGTTCTTTATGTATTTTGGATACTAACCCTTTATCTTTTTTTTTTTATATGAAGTTTATTGACAAATTGGTTTCCATACAACACCCAGTGCTCATCCCAAAAGGTGCCCTCCTCAATACCCATCACCCACCCGCCCCTCCCTCCCACCCCCCATCAACCCTCAGTTTGTTCTCAGTTTTTAACAGTCTCTTATGCTTTGGCTCTCTCCCACTCTAACGTCCTTTTTTATTTTTTTACCTTCCCCTCCCCCATGGGTTCCTGTTAAGTTTCTCAGGATCCACATAAGAGTGAAACCATATGGTATCTGTCTTTCTCTGTATGGCTTATTTCACTTAGCATCACACTCTCCAGTTCCATCCACGTTGCTACAAAAGGCCATATTTCATTTTTTCTCATTGCCACGTAGTATTCCATTGTGTATATAAACCACAATTTCTTTATCCATTCATCAGTTGATGGACATTTAGGCTCTTTCCATAATTGGGCTATTGTTGAGAGTGCTGCTAGAAACATTGGGGTACAAGTGCCCCTATGCATCAGTACTCCTGTATCCCTTGGGTAAATTCCTAGCAGTGCTATTGCTGGGTCATAGGGTAGGTCTATTTTTAATTTTCTGAGGAACCTCCACACTGCTTTCCAGAGCGGCTGCACCAATTTGCATTCCCACCAACAGTGCAAGAGGGTTCCCGTTTCTCCACATCCTCTCCAGCATCTATAGTCTCCTGATTGGTTCATTTTGGCCACTCTGACTGGCGTGAGGTGATATCTGAGTGTGGTTTTGATTTGTATTTCCCTGATAAGGAGCGACGCTGAACATCTTTTCATGTGCCTGTTGGCCATCTGGATGTCTTCTTTAGAGAAGTGTCTATTCATGTTTTCTGCCCATTTCTTCACTGGGTTATTTGTTTTTTACTAACCCTTTATCTGATGTGTCATTTGCAGATATCTTCTCCCATTCTGTATGTTGCCTATTAGTTTTATTCTTTTGCTATGCAGAAGGTTTTTGTTGTTGTTGTTGGCTTTGTTTTCCTTTGTTTTTTTTTTGTTTGTTTGTTTTAATGTAGTCCCAATAGTTTATTTTTGTTTTTGTTTCCCTTGCCTCAGGAGACATATCTAGAAAAAAAGTTGCTATAGTTAATGCCAAAGAAGTTACCACCTGTGTTCTGTAGGATTTTTGTGGTTTCAGGCTTCAAATTTTGGTCTTTAATCCATTTTGTTTACTTTTGAGTAGAGTGTAAGAAAGTGTCCAGTTTCATTCTTTTACACGTTGCTCTCCAGTTTTCCCAGCACCATTTGCTAAAGAGGCTGCCTTTTTTCCCATTGGATATTTTTTTCCTGCTTTGTCGAAGATTAATTGACCATATAATTGTGTATTTATTTCTGGGTTTTCTATTCTGTTCAATTGATCTATATGTCTGTCTTTGTGCCAGTAACATACTATTTTGATTACCACAGCTTTGAATATAACTTGAAGTCCGGAATTGTGATGCCTCCAGCTTCGCTTCTCTTTTTCTAGATTGCTTTGGCTCTTTGGGTTCTTTTCTGGTGCCATACAAATTTTAGGATTGTTTGTTCTAGCTCTGTGAAGATTGCTGGTGTTATTTTGACAGGAATTGCATTACATGTGTCGATTGCTTTGGGTATATAGACATTTCAGCAATATTTGTTCTTCCTATCCAGGAGCATGAAATTATTTCCATTTCTTTGTGTTGTCCTGAATTTCTTTCATCAGTTTCTTTTATAGTTATCAGACTACAGGTCTTTCACCTATAGATGAAATTATTCCTAGGCTAGGTTTATTCCTAGGTATCTTATTATTTTGGGAACAAGTATAAATGGGATTGTTTTCTTAATATCTCTTTCTGTTGCTTGATTATTGCTGTATGGAAGTGAAACAGATTTCTGTACATTGATTTTGTATCCTACAACTTTACTAAATTTATTTATCAGTTCTAGCAGTTTTTTAATGGACTCTTTCAGGTTTTCTATATATAGTATCATGTCATCTCCACATAATGAAAGTTTTCTTCTCCTTCACCAATTTGGATGACTTTTATTACTTTTTGTTGTCCGATTGTTGTGGCCAGGACTTCCAATACTGTATTAAATAAAAGTGATAAGAGTGGACATCATTGTCTTGCTCCTGACGTTAATGGAAAAGTTCTCAGTTTTTCACCATTAAGGGTGATGTTAGTTGTGGGTTTTTCACAGATGGACTTTATTATGTTGTGTAATGTGTCTTATCTTATCTTTTCTTATATAAAGATTGTCTCTGTGACTTCTTGTTCTATAGTTGTAGTCTTTATTTTCCAGGCTTCCATTACTTTTTTTCTAATAAACTGTATTTTAACCCTCAATTATATTTCTGTATTTATTTTCATGATATTTTGTTCCTTTTAATGACTACAAATGTGTTTTTGTAACTCTAAGTATGTTATATTACAGATTTATTTTTCAAGTGATCTTTTATTTACCTAATCTGTATTTACTTGATGTTCCATGTGACTACCAAGTCCATATCCTCTCTATAGATTCTATACTATTATAATGAAAAACTCAGCTGTAATTTTGTGGAAATCGACTAAATGTTTCTAAAACTTATATGGAAATGCAAAAGACCAAGAATGGATAATATTGAAGAAGAAGAAGAACAGAAAGGATTAACATAAACAGATAATAAAATTTCCAATAGGGATAAAACTTTCATTATTTATGGAAAATATGATTGTATACATAAAAGTAATAAACTACTAAATAATATTAAATATATGTCTCTGGTAAGTTTGCTGGGTGCAGGTTATTATAAAAATATGTACCTAAAGACAAGTCCAAGAGTAATAAGACAACATTATTTATAATACAAAAACGAGAAACAATCCAATGTTTTGTCAGGAATATTATTAAGAAACAAATTGCAGTATGTTCACACAACTGGATGCTATACATCCTTCTCATGCAGCTTTAGCAGACCAGAGAATGCCCAGTCAGTTCAATATAAATGGTCAGTTGGCTTGATTACTTTTTAAGGTATATTTCTCTAGCTGTATTTTATTTTGTCTAGAATAAACAGAAAATTCAGTCTTTTTTAAAATTCATTTATTCATAAAATATTTGTTGAAGACTCTTCCATGCACAATGGTGGCTGAAAATGCCCAGTGGAATATATAGTTTACTGAAAGGGAAATATTAATTAAAAAAACAGACAAATAAATGTTAAATTGTTACTGGAATGAACATCACCAATGGGAAGCACAATAACCTACAATAATTTTTTTTAAGTTTATTTATTTATTTTGAGAGACACAGAGACAGCGTGACCAGGGGAGGGGGCACAGAGAGAGGGAGAGAGAGGTAATCCTGAACAGGCTTCATGCTGCCAGAGCAGAGCCCAATGCAGGGCTCAAAACTACGAAACCGTGAGATGATCATGAGCTGAGCCAAAACCAAGAACCAAATGCTTAACCAACTGAGCCACCCAAGCATCCGTAAGAGAACTCTTAATAGGAAAACAGTACACTTAAAGTGGAGAGAAGTCATGATTGACAAAGTCATTATGGAGCTGAGGTTTCAGAAGAGTGGAAACTCACCAAGGGAAATGGATTCGGGAGAAAAAATGGTTCCAAGGAGGGTCCCCTGACACATTTGAGAAATGCAGTCTGATGGGACTATAACGGAGACTGAAATTAACTATATACTCTGAGATGAAGGTCTAAAAATCAATGGAAGCATAAATATTTAAGACCTTATCAGCCATATGAAAGATTTTGTCCAGGGCCTTATCAGCCATGTCACAGATCTTGCTTTCTTTTCCCCCTAAGAGCAATAAATGTCCATTGATGGAGAGTGACATTTTCTCATTTGCATATTTAACAGACCAACTCTGATACACTGAAACATCTCTTTTTCCTATGATTACAAGGCAAAGGTCCAGACATCAGGCAATGGTAAATTCACAAAGTTAAATGCTACCAATCTTGAAGACAGCTGAATTCCTCAATACCCTCTGTGAAGATGAGGTTTCCATCAGCACCTCCTTTCCTAAGATGCCCTCAATATATCCCACACACAAGGCAAAACACTCTTGCAAAGCCACAGCTCTGATTATGCCAATCCACTACTAAAACACCTAACATCTTGCTTTTAATTGACAATGAATTAAGAACAGACTCATAGATCAAGGTCTATTCACACTGTCCCCTGCCTACATCTTAAGCCTAAATTTCCTCTGCTCTCTCTTTGATATCACCAGTAGATTACATGTTACACACATTCCTGAACACATGCTTTTCTGTCTCTTCCTTTGCCATGCTATTCTCTTCCCTGAAGTCTCTGCCTATTTGTTGTTTTAGAAGTCCTACTCATTTTCAAGGTCATTCTCAAATGCTTTACTTTTTTATAAAACTCTGTTGACTCATCCCCCATCTAATAAAACTGTAATTGCTTAATCTTGTGAATTTCCATAGCACTAAATTGTTCCTCTCCCAGAGTATTCATCTTTTCCCCTATAATATCACTATTTATTCATTTGCTGCATATCTTCTACAGGGAACAAATAGCATCTTAGTCTGCTAGGTGCTCAATAAAATGTCATGCAAAATATTTCAAAGAAAATAGGTGTTCAAAAATATTTACATAATGGAAACTAACTAGGGATTTGGATATTTTGCCTATTACTCCTCTCCTTATGTATTTCTGGTGATGAAATCTAGAATATATTCAAAGCATTAAAGTACAAAAAAAGTGAAACTGCTTCAAAAACTGCATTTAAAAATAGGCATTTGATAAAGATCTTGGTGTTTCTTTAAATCTTGCTTATCAGAGAAAAAAAATGTATACACATATCTTCAAACCGTGTTAAAATCACCTATATATACTTTTACTGCCAGAGGATGTCATTTAATATCAACAAAAAGAATCAGCAAATTTTAACTTAAAATATACGTGAGGTCATCAAGCAAGGTTACAAAAATGCTGAAGGCTAACACTTACACATTCAGAACTCATTTAAATTGAGACTTCATAACATTTAACACAGATAAATTTCCAATGTTCAAGCCTCATGAAAAATTCTTTGGTTGAATTATTGCTAACATGAAATATAGCCTCTCCTCAGGAACGATAATGAAAAGACAAGGACAGTGATCTACTCCAAAAATGCTACTTGCATTTATGCTAAATCAGAGCTTAAATGTTCATCGCTTTTGATTTGTTGCTTTAATAACTAAATTATTAAATTCCTACCATGTTCCAGGCAATATTTATAAAACCTTAATATTAATTAACATATCAATGCATGCTACTTTAAACATAGTAGGAGAAAGACATATATGTAATATACATATATGAGTATAACATAAATTTATAAATATATAAGTATACCTATATATAAATGCATAATCACATTTACTCATGCAAGTACTTAAAAGAGGGCTGTGGAGCTGCTACACAATGGAGCAGATTGAAAACCTCATCACACGTTTAAACAATCATTTAAAGAAACTGAAAAGCAAAACGGTAAGTAATGATCAACTAACTAAACTGATATTTTTTTTTAAATTTTTTTTTCAACGTTTATTTATTTTTGGGACAGAGAGAGACAGAGCATGAACGGAGGCGGGGGGGCAGAGAGAGAGGGAGACACAGAATCGGACACAGGCTCCAGGCTCTGAGCCATCAGCCCAGAGCCTGACGCGGGGCTCGAACTCACGGACCGCGAGATCGTGACCTGGCTGAAGTCGGACGCTTAACCGACTGCGCCACCCAGGCGCCCCCTAAACTGATATTTTATTAAACAAATAACATAATCAGATTTTTATCTTATTCCATGTTAAGAATCAAATTAGATCACCCAGACAACATCTCAAGTTGTCAGAGAGTAAACCAACTAGAAAGGAAGGTTTATTCCTCGACGTGTTTAGTAAGCTGTTTCGATCTCATTGTACAAATTACAGTATAAAAAGTACCTACTAAGTTGAGAAGTCTAAGCTTTCATTGTACTTTAAAAAGTATTTCCCCTTCTTTTTTATCCACATGCGATCATTCTATTTCCACCTTCTCATATATGCCTTCCCTCATCCTCTATGCACATTCACTGTGCAACTATTCCTTCATAGCAAAATACATCAAGATCGGAGGCTGTACATAAATAATTGATACCATGATAGAAATGTAGCATAAATGACATTCACAAGGATTATGTTCTCATGCTTGGTCTAAAAACTTTGAAAAGTATTTGCCTTCAGGGTTCTTGATTATCTCAAACTATGACGCCGCACAGTTACAATGAGCAAGTGGCACATTTAAGAACTGTGAAAGATTTACTTTTGAAAATAACAGAAGGAAAAATTGTGGGCTGTTGGACTATCATAGAGAAGGAAGAAAAATCCATCCCACTCATTTTGCTATTATATTGTTTGAGAAGTCGCAGTAAATCTTCACTTTGGCTACCATCCTATTTTATTTTACTGTAACTATCATCACTTTTACTATGGAATGCTTTATGGGGCACTTTAGCCCTCAGCTCTTTTGCTAAGCGCTTGTACTGATATCACAGGATCTATCAAGCATTTTAACTAGTTTATTCTTTGCTTCCAGACCATGACCAGAAACCATTATCATGGCTTTAAAAAAGAATATTTGGCCATCATATCCCAAGAAAAAAACCCTTATTTTAATCACGTTTGGGATATTTCTCCCCATTCTATCATAATAGAAATGTCTGTGAGAATAAAACAAGCATAGAAAAGGTAAAAGAAGTTTGTGGCTGGAAAGAGCTCCTCCCTCCTCTATGCTGCACCCGCAAAGGAGCAGGTGGCATGAATGGTCCTTTCCTGTTGCTTAGGGGCTGGTCCCACAGTTACACCTCACAAGCGTCAATGAGGGAAGTGCAAACAGAAATGCTCCTCACTCAGACTCACCTCCTTCAATTCTCTATGTTGCTCAATATATTTTCTTTCCTGAGTCCCAGGGAGAAAGTTTCCAGAAAATTTCCATGTTTCCCAACAGAACTGACCCAGAATGTCATCTTTCCTGTTCCCCAGTCAAGTCACTATTCCAATAAACTGTAATTGTCCTTATCGTCATGAACTCCATCTTGTTTGTTCCTATATGCCTGGAGACAGACTATGCTTGCTGCAAAATTGGAACCTAATAAATATCTGTTGATAAATGATCAACTTATGATAAAGATTACTAGAAATTTGAAGTTTTATTTATAGTGTGAACTGCCTTAAGAATTGTCCAAGATATCCAATTAAATATGCACAAATAGTAACTTTAAATAGAGAGAATGACTACTCTCAATTAAGCATTAGGTGATGTTCAGCATCTCTTGAAATCATAGCAACTTCATCATCTGTAACAGGGGCTGGCCAACTATAGCCCATGAGCTAAATCTAATCCACAACACATTTTGATAAATAAGGCTTCATTAGTATATAGCCACACTCATTTATTTATACATTTTTATACTTGCATCGGCACATGCCTACAGGAGAGTTGCAGAGTTGTGACAGAGACCGTCACGACTAATCTAAATATTTATTATCTGGCTCTTTACAAAATGTTTGCCAAATCCTGATCTGTAATAAAGACACAAGTATTTCCACAGGAGGCAGGGCTCAGACTGACAAATATTTTATAGAGATGAATTCCCATGCCACACGAATTATCGTGCCAACCTTACCCTAAATTCCTATTTTTCATTCTATGGCTACTGACCTGGTTCTATACCTGTGTTCTCCACACACCATTTACGTAATGCTCCTATCACTTCTGTGATGTATTCCACTCTCTGTTCCAACAGTGAAATGCTGGCTCCCTCTCCAAACATTCTGAAGTCTGATGTCTCTGTTCCTCCTATTCCTCAGTTTCCACACTCATCTCCGAGGCCATTGAGTAGTGTAGGCCATTGAGCTCAATGTAGGCCATTGAGCTTTTCTCGGTTCCACCCCTTTTTACTGTCATATACTGGCCATTTTCATTCATTCACATATCTGCTTGATCCCTGAAAATATTTGAGTCTGTGCCCCTGTCCTATGACAAGGCTTATCATACCGACTTAAGCCTCAAATGTATTAAGCGAAAGTCTGACACCAACCTTATGTTTTCTAAAAACTCATTCACCCTTATACTGATTCATGAAGCATTGCCCAGTTTCACAGGGAGTCCACAAACTGCTCAAACTCTGGTTTAGGAAGAAAATGTTATACCACCCTTGGGAAAACCTAGAATACAAGAGTCAAGGGAAACTGATAGTTTTACAGCAAGGGATATTCTTGAGAGCAGGGCAAAGACTCAGGCTCATCAGTAATTTTTCACATTATGACAAATCTGCCCGGGACACTCGGTCAGGGTTTTCTGAAGCCTTATGACAACTACTTTGTAAAGTTCTCTGATTTTAACAGAAACACATAGGGTTTGATTGAAAAGAGATTAAAGATAAAGTCCTGGGTGAAATAAAAAACGAAAAGTAGTTGGCAACCCTGGATGCGTTTGTTCTAAAGAGAAAAATATATGGAGAAGCTAGAAAATGTTGCTAATGAGGCCAAGGCCACTGTCTCCACCCCGTAAGACTTTATTAGCTTTGCACAAAGAAAGATGCAATTTAACAATCAATGTATGAACCCTTCACCTCAATGCATCAGCCTATAAATACATGTCGCTCTTCAGGAAGGAGACCAAGGTCTTGCAATGAGTCACCATCAGCCAACTACCTTCACTGTAAGAAAATGAGCTCACCTTGCTGGCCAGTATCATGCCACATATACAAGTTGGTCAGAGTTAAACAACCAAGTAAAAATTTAATCTTTACAAGTGACACAGTTTAAAAATTGACATGAAGTATTGTGTGTGCAAACTAGTTTATGCTTTAAAAACATACTGGTCCATGTACTTACCTCTCAAATGGACTATTGGAAAGGCCTCCCTCTGGGCTTCTGCTCCTTGTATGACACTTTCCAATCTCTCTGCCATTCAGCTGGTAGAACATCTGCCAAAAATTCAAAACAATACATCATATTTTTCTTCAAATAATTGCTTTGTGGCCCCCTGTCCCTTCAAGATTATATTCATACTACTTCTTACAACAAATTTGAGAAGATTCTTTTTTTTTCTTTCTCTGTTATAGCCTCTGTATTTAGACATTTATCTCAAATGTTCCACCAATATCTGCATTTTTAGTGGTTTTAACAACGTCATTACTCTTGTTTTATCTAATGGTCAGTTCCCAGACAACTTGTACTTGACCTACTGATGACCTTGGGTGCAAATGACCACAAGCACCTTCCTTAAAGCATTGTCTTTAGTTGACTTCAGGACACATGCATGATTTGCATCTCCTCCTTCTTCTCTGGGCACGTATGTAATCCTGTCAACATACGTGTCACATTGTCCCATTCCTCAGTTCAACACCTTATGTGTCATCCCCTCAGCCATTATGAAAGCCAAGTCATCACCGTGCCCTACAAGCCCCCTCAACTGGGAGCATCATTGCCTCTGTCCAGTCTCTACTCCCACGACTTGGTTCACGCACTTCTGTCCCTATGTCTTTGCGTTGGTTTTCTGTATGCCTGGAATGCCCTCTGTCCCCCACCGCATACGATCATATCCACTTGGCTCATGTCTTTCTCCTTATGCCCTTAAATAAAGGTCACTTTCCCTGATTGCCCTCTGATATTTCATGTTCTTCTCGCTGCTTTATTTTTCTTTTAGTGTTTACTTTTTGGTTCATCATACTGCATATTTTTTCCCTTTTTTTAAGGTCTGCTTTTACCACTAGAATCATAAAGACCATGATTTGTCTCCACAGCCTCATTGCCAGAATCTAGAATACTGTAGACTCTTGATAAATGTGTGTTGGGTATATTTACAACGAATGACTAAGAGGCCCTGGTCATCTGAGTTTTGTTTGCTTCTACAAGCACCTCTTTTTGTCATGCCTATGACTGGATACTACAGCCCATTTCCAGAAACCCTAAGGAAGGCCAGCTGTTCTTGCTTCCTGGACTTCTGCACTGCTTTTCAGCTTTACAAATACCTACTCATCATCCATACCTTCCTGAAGCATTTCTGCTGCTCCTTTGCCTTCATCAGAACCCTCTGCAGATGGCTATCACCCAGTACAAAATATGCTGCAGGTTTTTGTTAACTTGTTTGTCTCCCCCTCTTAGCCTTAAGCTCACTGAGGATATTCAGAAAGCAGATAACAAACATCATGCAAAGCAGAGACATTCTACCCTCTAGCTAACTTCTGCTCACAGAGATAATATATATGCTAAAAGTCTGAATGCCTAAGTATTTAGGATTTAGAATACATAAATAAGTTAGAAGGGGAAAGTACGAAGGTAAAAAGCAGAGAAAATGATTTAATATACTTTTTTAAAACTTTTTGGAGAAAAAATTACTCATTCAGTCATTAATCCACTGATCATTTATTGATAGCATATTCTGGGTTGGACACTGTGCCAGGATGGAACACAAAGGAGAATCAAAGTTCCAAAGCCATCAACTTTGCTGGAACTCACACCATGACCAGAAAGTCTTGTAAGAAGTGGATCTACACCAATTTGACAATAAATTTCATATTAAAAAAAAAGAAGTGCATCTACACCAATCCTCATTTCTCTACTCCGTCTTAATCACTGCCATAATACAATTCTCCATTCCTAAGAAGAGCAGTTAAACAATGGAATCATTTTTTTTTACCTAAATTTGACAGAACATTTGGTGCCTGCAATATTCATTAATAATTTCACATCTCCCAAGAATAGTTGAGTCTCACAATTTTTGATAAAATGTTCAATTCTAGCTTACATATAAGTGATGCAAAACATGGACAAGCAAACTTACGTGACATCTTCTCTGTATGTCCTGTTTTGCAAAAATGTGTTAATTATTTTAGCAAATATTTATTAGGTGCCTATTACATACCAGAGATTTTTCTGGTATGGAGGTCCCACACAAGACAAAACAGACCATCTGACCACATGAGATTATGCTCTGGTTTAAAGTAAACAAAGACAATACACATATGATAGATCAAGTGGTGATATTCTCCATGAGGAAAAAGGAAGTTGAATGAGGAACTAAGCAGGTAAAGAGGATAGAAGATGTTTGTGTTGTAGGTGCTGGAGAGAAATAGCAGTTATACAGAGGGGTAGAGAAACTTCTTTTGTATAATCAGACTTCATAAAACACCCGAAGGAACTGAGGGAGTCACCTGGAGGTGGGGAAGCAGAAATCTGAGGGAAGAATTGCATGTACATGTGTGTTTGTGTGTATGTGTGAATTTCAAACTTCTTGTTATGTGAATTTGAAATTTATTTTATCCACACAAGGAAATTACATAATATTTTATTTCAATTTTTTAAGTTTATTTGATTTGAGAGAGATAAGGAGAGCAAGAAAGGGAGGCGCTGAGAGAGAGGGAGACAGAATCCTAAGCAGGCTCCACGCTGTCAGCACAGAGTCCAATATGGGGCTCGAACTCACCAACTGTGAGATCATGGCCTGAGCAAAAATCAAGAGTTGGGCACTTAACCTACTGAGCCACCCAGGCAGGCACTCCCATGGTATTTTATTTCAAATTAAACTTTCGTTTTCTTTTTTAAAAACTGTTTGTTGCCTTTGGTGTCTTTCTTGCTGTACCCAATAGATTTTCTCAAATGTTGGGAGAATCTACGCTGGACATCCATCTTTATTTTAGAGCTTCTCACAAATACTACTTCAATGTATTGCAGCACACCTCCAGTGATCGTGGGGACGGGAAGAAACATGCATTTGCAGTTCATCTTCTAGGTGTGGGATGCAGTACCCATTTTTTGTCCCCTCCTGGGCATCCACCTAATTGGAGGTTCAGTCACGCGTCTGGTTGTTCCTCTTATGGGTACACTGGCCATAACCCTGAGAAATCTCCCCTGCTTTCATGTGCTGCTTCTAAGCAAGCAGCTTCTTTCACCTTTCACACAAACCCCCTCCAGGGGAAATGGTGCTCACTAGCTCCTTCTGTCTTTTAAGGGATCTTTAGGCTTTTGGGTCAATGGAGTATACATCTTGTGTTCCAGAGCTGTAATTAAGTATTTTTTATGTCTCTCCAAAAAATTTGGAGCAGGAAGCTGATACATGTGTTCGGTTGTCTTGATTCAATTACACTAAACATGCTTTCACTAAAGGCCATATAAGTACCTTATAAAGTAAATTCAGAATGAATGATGAAACCATTCCATAAAATACATCTAAGAAATATATATATATATATATATATATATATATATATATATATATACACACATATATAGCCAAATAGTATAATCTCTGTTTACAGAGATAAGCTACAGATAAAAAAAAAATCAGTGAATTTTGGGTCACCTGGGTGGCTCAGTGGGTTAAGCGTCCTACTTGGGCTCAGGTCATGATATCACTGTTTGTGAGTTCAAGCCCTGTGCTGACAGCTCAGAGCCAGGAGCCTGCTCGGATTCTGTGTCTCCCTCTTTCTCTGCCCCTCCCCAGTTCACATTCTGTTTCTCACTCTCAAGAATAAACATTAAAAAAAAATCAGTGAATTTTGTTATGAAATTTCAATAATTTTGTATCATTTTATACTGTTCATGTGTTTCTTTACCATTCTCTTCTCCCAAACGAGATTCCAGCAGAAATATCTCCCTTCTAAAGTATTACAGAACTCCTTACTTAGCTGTACCTAAGGAAACTCTTATTGAGGCTTCTTTCCTTTGTATTTTCTCCATTGCCCAAGGATCGTTTCGGTGCCCTGTGCTGTTCACATCACTTATGAATATCTTACTGTCAGGGTAGCCATTCTTTCATGTCAGTTTGTTTTGTCTTGTTTTGCTTTACCAATTGTAGAAAATTCATTCATTCTGCAGCTACTAAAAGTTTTTAGTAAAGGTGAAAACAATATAACAATCCTCCAAGCATATTCAATTATTGATGCTTTATACTTAGCACCTTCTATACACAAATCATAATAGCAAAATTTAAGTGAATTTTTCCCCATGCCAGGAAGTGTTCTAAGCATTTCACATATAGTAAGTCATTTAGTCCTGATGACAGCCATGTGAATTAGGCAATATCATTCCTTTTCACAGGTGAAGTAAATAACTCAAAGAAAGGTTAAGTAATTCACCTAGGAATTAAGCTAGGAATTACCATTGCTAAGACACACAACACAGCAATTGTCTTTCGCATTCCAGCTCTTAACACCCTACTCGGCTTCATGACAGTAGGTAATAAGTGAGGATACAGAGGAGGGTATGATATAGGTTCTGCACCCTAGAATTGTATAACATAACAGTAAGTACTTACTATCCGTTCCCTAAAGCCTCCTCCCATGAAAGCCTATGTGCTATGTCTACTGATCTTTATTGAAGAAGTAAATGTCAAAACATGTTTGCTAATAGGAACATCTAGTACAGGGGTGCCTGGATGGCTCAATCAGTTAAGGGTCTAACTCTTGGTTTCAGCTCAGGTCATGATCTCACAGTTCTTGAGTTGGAGCCCCAGGCTGGGCTCTGTGCTGACAGGGCAGAGCCTGCTTGGGATTCTCTCCCCCTGTCTCTCTGCCCCTCCCCTCTCAAAATAAATAAATAAACATTTAAAAAAAGAACTTTTAGTACAGTCCTTTCCAGAAGGGTTTACTAGAGCAGCATTGCCCATATTGTGATTTCTAGAACAGGGTCTCTATAGCATGTTAAGTGTAATAACGACAACAAAGGAATTAACGGTGACATGATAAGGGGTGGATTAATATTTTAGGGTGAGGAACTCTTAAAACATAATAGCAAAAAACATACTCACAATGGGAGTTAGAGATTAATTTGGAAATAAGTTTTGGAATACCAAAGAATGACTAACTTTAGGTTGAGCAGTGTAGATGTGATTTCATAATTTGAAAGAAAGAAAAAGGGGGGAAAAGGTAAGCATGAAAATGAAGTGAAATGACATTGTTTCTAGTTAACTTGTGTTGCCTACAGGAAACCTCCAAGCATTCTAGGTTGCTGGTCTATTAGTACACAAAAATGCTATATGGCTAATACCTTGTATGGTTCCTTTTACCATTTTGCAAAATTACCTTCAAGATATCAAGTAGAGGACAAAGGCTTTCATTATTTACTGAAACTATTGGGATCATGGAATAAACAAGCTCTAAAATAAAAACAACTAATTTTGATTGTTATATATGCAAAAGTTGAGGGAGTAATTGTCTTTTATTCAGATGGTATAGTGGGCTGATAATATTTATAAATAAAAATGGAAATGCCCTGCTGGAATATAATTATGTGACTTTTTCCCCTAAAATAAAAAAATGAGAAATGAGAGGTTTAATCCTAGGGTATTACTAAAGCACTTAAATCCTCATAAGGATCATTTGAGAGGCTATAATTATATTATATTACTTTAATATCTGAAAAGAAAAATCTGTATGCATAATTATATCAGTGTCTAAAGATATAGACTGTAATATTTCAATTCATGGAAACAAATTCTCAAGTAAAGTTTGTCGTTCAGGCTCACAAATGTCTATTTGATACTATCAAAATTTTCTTCTAACCCCCAATATGTAAACCCTATGTTAAATTACTTTACTTGTAATCTAAGATATCAAAACACAGTGTACTCCTAATTACTTATATTTGGATTATCTGGTAAATCCATGCACTGTGGCCATCTGTCTATCTGACTTGAGCTCCTAGATCCAGACTGAGAAGGACAGTTACTCATGGTGGTGGGAAAAGGTCAAGAAGGGACAGAGTAAAGCTGTTCTTTTTCCCAAACTCATGTTCCACACGTCAGTCCAACCCACTCAAATTTTACTTATCAATTTAGGTGCCAGGCTGCCTTTCTTCTGGTGGAAAGTACCAACTCAATCCGAGGTAGAAGACTCAGGTGGTTAGAATTAGAGGAAATATCATCAAAATACCTTGTAAACAGGTGAGTGTGTAAGTAATTTTGCCAGTGAAGTTCATTCATAGGCAAAGTCTCCTTCATCCAGGGGTCTCCCATGGGCATTTTTCATTACTGAGCAAGATCTCATGTCAAGGAATGTGACTGGGATCAAGTGGGCAAGTGCAGAGAGGAAATGATTTCACTTGGCAGGAAAGAGATTAAATATAGAGTGATAATTTCAAATAATAATTAAAAGAATATACATAATAATGATAGTGTCTAAAATTACCAGGTAAGGTTGTTCTAAGTATTAAGCAGGTCCCAAGGACACCAACTAATGAGTTCCCACTTCTCTCAACTAACTGCTCTCCACAAAGCATACAGTATCTATGTGAATCCACGTAAACATAACAAACCTAGAATTATTAAACATAGTAAGAATATGAAAAAAGATAAAAAACTAAGGCAATATTATATAACAATAACAAATGTTTCAAGATTAATACTTCACTTAACCATTAAAACATTTACTAAGGTAGATATTTAAAATAATATATTTAGTGTTCAAATTATAATACTGAGATTCAAGGACTGGCAGTTCTATGGTTTTTTGTTGTTGTTGTTTTGTTTTTATTTTTGAGAGACAGAGAGAGACAGAGCGTGAGTCGGAGAGAGGTGGAGAGAGAGGGAGACACAGAATCCGAAGCAGGCTCCAGGCTCTGAGCTGTCAGCACAGAGCCTGACGCGGGCTCAAACCCATTGACCATGATATCATGACCTGAAGCCAAAGTCGGCTGCTCAATTGACTGAACCACCCAGGCGCCCTGGCAGTTTTATGTTTAAAGCCATCCTACTTAATAATGCTAAAGCTGCAAAAATAACCTACTCTCCTAAACTTTTCATCGTCACTGTACCACACCTGAGAACACCTGAGAACAATTATTGATAATATCATGAAATAGAGCAATTTCAAAATATCAAAAGTATTCAAATAGTATTCAAATAGAATCTGAATGAATATCATTATTCAGTTAAGTAAATTTTGTAAAGTCATATTTATAATAATAAAACTACTCAGAAATAGTTAAATATAACACTTTGACCATAATTCCATTCTTTTATAAACCCAAGAAAATGCTTAAACTGAAAAGTGATGTTAATTTTATTTCAATATGTAACAGTGAGTTTTTGAAATTGTAAAAGTAATGTTTATTCACTTTCTCATTTATCTGGTACTACTAGCTTCCTTAGCACACAACTTAAAAATAATACTTTATGACAAAGATGGTTTGTGTTTTGCTTTGTTTTGTTTTGTTTTGTTTTTTGAGAGACAGGGAGAGCAGAACCACAACTGGGGTGAGGCAGAAGGAGAGAGGGAGAGAGAGAGAGAGAGAGAGAGAGAGTGAAATCTTGAGCAGGTTTCATGCTCAGCACAGAGACCAATGTGGGCTCAATCCCAAGACCCTGGGATCATAACCTAAACTGAAATCAAGAGTTGGATGCTCAAATGACTGAGCCACCCAGGTGCTCCAAGATGGATATTTTTGCAAAGGATCCGTATTCAGTTGTGGTAGGAGTTTAATAACACTAAGGATAACTATAAGAACAAATTGAACCAGTAAATAAATAGAAGTTGCCCTTTTCATACCAGAAAAATCATTTATGATAACCTTAAATTTTCCATTACCTTTATACATCAGAATAAACTTCAAACAGATAATAAATGTAAATGTAATAAAAGGAAATAATATGAATTTTGAAAGAAAGCTTGAGTGAATTCCTTTATCTGGATTTGAAGGAAGTCTTTCAAAGTATGACTTCAAGATCCAGAAATCTTATTAACCAGAAGAGCCTAGGTTAATAAATTTGGTTACAAAAACCCAAAAACACTTCATGGCAAAATGCACCATAAGCAAAGGTAAAAGATAAAGAATAAACTGGGATAAAATTTTACAATCTATGTTACAGATAGAAAACCAACCTTCTGTAACACAAAGTAAAACGTCCTGTGGTGCCATTTCTCACCTACCAGAATGGCAGAAATTCAGAAGCTTGGTAACAGTCTATGGTGAGAGTTGGTAAACAGGAACCCTCGTAAGTTGCTACTGAGAGAGCAATACCATAAAACTTTATAGGTTTATGGAGCAGAATTTAGCAATTTTGAACAAACTTATGGATGCATTCCTCTTTGTCTCAACAATCCTTTTGTGGAATTTTACCCAAATGACTGACCTCTGCAAACTCAAAATATCATAGGCAAAAGTACATTTTGCCATGTAAACATTTTTCTACCCATATGTGTCAATCTGCCTAGAAAAGAGAAAGGAGACAAATAAGGAATAAACATAGATAAATAAAAGTTCCATGCTGTTGGATTTGAATGGAAAAAAAAATGGGTCTGAGTTTGGACCATAAAATCACGTAGAGACACTGACACCTCAGTAACAATAAGGACACATGGTGCTGAGATCTTGCTTTCCCAGTGACATTTCCCAAAAAGAGGACATTGGTAAATGGCTGATTCAGTTCTACTGCTGGGAAAGTACAGGGTAAGCCTAGAAGTGTTTAAGACTTAACAAGTTATGGGGAGCCTGGGTGGCTCAGTTGGTTAAATGTCCCCTGCAGCTGAGGCCATGATCTCATGGTTCGTGAGTTCAAGTGCCACATCAGGCTCTCTGCAGTCAGCACAGAGCCTTCTCTGGATCCTCTGTCCCCTCCTCCTTTCCCCCTCCCCCACTGGTTCTCTCTCTCTTTCTCTCTCTCTCCCCCATCTCTATAAATAAATAAATAAATAAATAAATAAATAAATAAATAAAACAAAAAAGACTTAACAAGTTATGTCAAAATTATACAAAGAGGGGCGCCTGGGTGGCGCAGTCGGTTAAGCATCCGACTTCAGCCAGGTCATGATCTCGCGGTCCAGGAGTTCGAGCCCCGCGTCGGGCTCTGGGCTGACGGCTCAGAGCCTGGAGCCTGTTTCCGATGCTGTGTCTCCCTCTCTCTCTGCCCCTCCCCCGTTCATGCTCTGTCTCTCTGTCCCAAAAATAAATAAACGTTGAAAAAAAAAATTATACAAAGAAACCCAAATGCTTTCCCATGGCCAAACCTGAGACGCTTTGAACTTCAGATAAAAACGATTAAAGAATTACAACCTATTAACAAATCCAACGAAAAGAATTATCAGTTCGTAACGTAATATTTTTTTAAGGTTTGTCGGGGGGAGAGAAAGGAAAAAAAGAAATGGAAAGAAAGGGAAAAAGAAAGAATGAAAGAGAATTGGAAGGTGACAGGGTATAAGTCACTTCTTACAGAATGATACTTAACTATCAAATAAAAAAATAAATGGTAGAATTAAAACTCACCAATTTTTAATTCTCAATGAAATAAGTGAAGTGAGTAATAACAGTGGATCCTAAAGGTGTTGGGGTAAAAAATGTTTATAGGTTCTCAAAGTAGGTCCCAACTAAATACTTATTACAAAAGGAAGAACATCAATGCACATTTGAACCAGTTGGTGATCATCCTCTATGTAATAATATTTAGCATTAGCAGGAGAGAGAGCACAGCATTACCAACACAGGCATTCAGGCATTACCAGCATTCAGAAGGATAATATGTGTCTTCTGCTGGTAAGCAATAACCTTGTTTATTAAATTAAAAGTACGCAAATCAGAGATGGTCCTTCTTTTGCTGTTGGATTTGTCTTGCTTCCATTTTGAAGAAAAGACCAATATGTGGCAGGAACACAGAGATGAAAGAATTGTGGCAAATCAGGGCCAAAACCCAATTTCATCGCCATGGAAACATATCCTTATATAGGGACTTTCTGTTATTTGAGATAATAGATCCTTTTATGTTTCAGCCAATTGAGTTGGAGTTTATTATGATCAACAGCTAGATTCTTCACACACAAAAAAGTAAAAAGTGCTCAGTCCTCTGTTGCATGGGTTGTTCCTATTTTATCCCCAAGAATTCCTCAGTTAGTATAGATATCATTTTTTTTAATCTGTAAAAGAGTTAGCACTTGTTCACAGTGATCTTAATATAATATTTTAAAGCAACTTATAAGTTCTCTATGATATCAAGGCTTAAATAACACAGATTTTCTTCACTGTTCCTTGTTCACCTGAATATAGTGACTTTAACTTTCCCTAGTCTCAATGATGAAACATAATATGACATCACAAACATTCACTTATCAATTAACCCTAAAATTAATTAAAAAATTAAGCAAATGTGATAGTTACCAGATATCAACATATTTTGAAACTTTGTAATATTTTAGTCAAAATCATTTAAAAATGTTGAATATAGATAACACAGATACACACACTTTATATTTAAAATATATCAATTATTATATTTTTGTCAGCAATCATTTACTAAATGGTGTTTTAAGATATTGCTAATACATTTTGGTTTAGCATATTTTAAACTTTCTTCCATAAAATATTCATGAAAATAAACACTGAACAAGATATGTCACAAGAGTCATTGCTATTGGACTGAAAATATACCTCAGTTTGAAATACAGATGGTAATTCCTAAAAAAATAATATTTGGAAATCAGTAGAACTATTTGTGAAAATACCTGCTATCATAGGCAAGCCAAAAAGATTAAGTAGTGGTGCAAGGAAGCAAAAGTGAAATTTATTACTTCCACTTGTATGTGGAATAGTAAAATATGCTAATATATAAGTCCCTTATTATAATTAATATGACAGAAATATTTGTGATCATAATTATAATTAATTTGCAGCTTATGTGCAGAAAACAATGTGTTTCACATAAGTTTTAATTATTCTTGTCATAAAAAAGGAAAAAGCAGCAGGATTTGCTGATTTTACTCATATGTATAGCTAAGGATGCATTATTACCAGTAAAGGTATCTAATTTGAATTCCACACCTTACTCATGCAATCCAATATAAAACTTATTTCTTAGAAACACCTCATTAGTAGTATAGATTAGTTCTATGATTACCAAGTTATATATAACCTTGTGACATTCATGAAACATAGAAAAACACACATGCACACAAATATCAGGCATTTGCACTGTCCAAAAATAATCTAGAGTTAACTTTTAACATGTTCGTCTTTATGTTTTTAGTTTGTTAAAATTGCTTAATTTAAAACACTTTAAATTAATGACAGCAATACCAATAAGTCCATTTGTCACTTAATATTTTATGTATATTTCATATTCTAAGATACATAATCAATGACTGCAAAAATTTAATTCTGTAGCTATGTTATTATTTTAATTTTTCTCTTTATTGTATTTTATTACACAAATAATTCACGTTTCTTGCCAATTAAAAAAGACTATATACTATAGGAAAATTAGCATAAATTATCCCAAATTATAATCCTAGATATGCTTTAGTATGTAATGCTTTAGTTTCTTGTGAAAATATATATGTAATATATAAAATGCTTTAGTTTCTCATGAAAATATATTCACACACATGACTGATAAAAATGAGCCTTCCAAAATACTTGAATTTTCTCATTCAACAACACATTTTAGGATTATTTGCAATTTGACAATACATTGTAGTGGCCACAACGTGGGCCTAAGTTGTTCCTAAGTGTTCCTAAGTTGTTAAATAGGTCTCTGAGTGACAGTCTCTTGTCACATCATAATCCCACCTTGATAGCCTGTAATTTAGAGATCAACATAAAAGTTAATTATCACTTCTTTTTTGCCTCTCTCATCCCTGAAATGCAGCTAGATCAACACCAAATCATCTTGCACACCTAGAAAACTTATTTGAGGATCAACACAACATTCTGCACAACTTGAACCACAAAACTCTGCAGGTACGTGGCATGGAGAGGTGAACTAGGGGAGAGAGAAGCCACGGAGGGCAAAGAGCTGTTTTTGCATGTGGAGAGAGGATGCAGACAGGGTTTGAGGGAAGTACAGGAAAAGCACTCCCCTCCTCCCTCCCCCCACCCTGAAAAGCAGCGGGAGAGAAAGAAAAAGAATGGACTGAACAAAAAAGGGAGAAAGGAGAGTGTTTAAATTCCATTAAGATGCTATAAACAGGGGGAGTGCATAATCTGAAATTCCAAGGCTTAATACCAGGCAGTGCTCTGGTGGGAAGGGTGAATCCCCAGAAGCAGGCAATGAGGTCCAAGGGGTCCTTAGGCCACACTGAGAGAGGCAGTTTCCCTGCTGGGAAAACACTTGGTAAAGACTGTGTGGCTTCCCTACAGGCAAAGGTCCCAGCAGACCCTGGAGAACAGCCACATTCACTGGTGTTGTAACAAGGACGTGTGCCAGATGGGTGTTGTGATTTACCACAATCCCTGAAATGCTGCTGCTACATGATTGGGTGAACTTTTTCTGAGGTGGGCTGGCACAGGGGCACAGTCTCTAGGTATCTGCAGCAGCACAGTCATGTGAACATTCTAGGGGTAAGCGTCACCTGGCCATTGCTTGGTGAGACCCTCCCCCAAAGAGTCTGAAAAGGTCAAGGCTGCAGGGCTCTCAGAAATGAGGGGTTTTGAAACACAGCCCCATCTAAGATAAAACTCAGGAGGGAGACACCGCCTGGCAGCCTGATGGCTTGGTCACAAGCAGTGTAGAAATGGGGAATGGACGAAAGCTGGAGACAAAGGAAGAGTGCCTGATTGCTAGTGGGCAAGAGCACAGAGTTCTGAGACTAGAGACTGGGTAGCTGGATAATACCATTTTCACTCCTCCCACACGGGTACATACACGCCTACATGCACCACAGCTATCCACTCCAGTAAACTAAGCAGTTCCATCCGGTGGAGATCAGAGCCATTACACCAAGCCCTGCCCTGGGCCAACCATGCTCTTGAGGAACAACACAAGTCTTTCCACCTGCTTAGTTTACAGACTATAAAGTGTTTCATAGTTTGACTTCTAGGGGAAACTGGATGTAATTTCAATTGTATTTCATTCTGTTTGTGGGTCCATTTATTCAATTTTTTTCTTTTTCTTTTTTCGTTCTTGAATACAGAAAGAGAAAATTTTATTTTTACTTTGTTTTTATAAAAAAGAATTTTCTTTAATTTATTCTACTATATTTTTTGTAAATTTTAAAATTCTACTTTATTTTCATCTACTTCATTTTATTCGATATTATTGTATTAATTTTTTTAAATTTTCAAACATTTTCCTTTTTCTTTTTCTTTTATTTCCTTTTCTTTTATTTCCCTTTTTTTCTCTATTCTTTCAAGCTTCTTTCAACAACCAGACCAAAACACACTTAGGAACTCACATCCTTTGTTTGATTTTTTGTGTTATTTTTAATTTTTTAATTTTAATTTTTAATTTTTAATTTTGTTAATTATTTTTCTTCTTTCAAAATGATGAAACAAAGGAATTCACCCCACAAGAAATGAACAGGAAGAAATAACATCCAGGGACTTAATCAACACAGATACAAGCAAGATGTCTGAACCAGAATTTAGAATCACAATAATAAGAATACTAGCTGGGGTTGGAAAAAGCATAGAATCCCTTTCTGCAAGAGAGAAAAGAGGTAAAATCTAGTCAGGATGAAATAAAAATGTTGTAACTGAGCTACAGCAACAAAAACTGAATAGATGCCAGAGCAACAAAAATTGAAGAAGCAGAGCAGTGAATCAGTGATATAGAGGGCAAATTTATGAAGAATAATGACACAGAAAAAAGAGGAAGACTAAGGCAAAAGAGCACAATATTAGAATTAGACAACTCAGTGAATCATTAAAAAGGAATAACATCCAAGTCATAGGTGTCCCAGAAGATGAAGAGAGAGAAAAAGAGAGAGAGAAAAGAACGTTTATGTGAGCAAATCATAGCAGAAAAATTTCTTAACCTGGGGAAAGACACAGACATCAAAATCCAGGAAACACAGAGAATGCCCATTAGATTCAACAAAAAATGACCATCAACAAGACATAGAATAGTCAAATTCACAAAATACTCAGGCAAGGTGAGAATCATGAAAAGAGCAAGGGAAAAAAGTCCTTAACCTACAAGGGAAGACAGATCAGGTTCTTTTTCTTTTCCAAAGAAAATTGGCAGGCCAGAAAGGAGTGGCAGGATATATTCAATGTTTTGAATCAGAAAAATAAGCAGCCAACAATTCTTTATCCATCCAGGATGTCATTCAAAATAGAAGGAGAGATAAAAAGTTCCCCAGACAAACAAAAACTAAAGGAGTTTGTGAACAGTGAACCAGCCCTGCAAGAAATTTTAAGGGGGACTCTCTGAGGGGAGAAAAGATGAAAAAAAAATACCAAAAGCAATAAAGACTAGAGAGGACCAGAGAACACCACCAGAAACTCCAACTCTACAGGGAACATAATGGTAATAAATTCATATCTTTCAGTACTCACTCTAAATGTCAATGGACTAAATGCTCCAATCAAAAGACACAGGGTAGCAGGATGGATAAGAAAACAAGATCCATCTATATGCTGTTTATAAGAGACCCATTTTAAACCTAAAGTCACCTTCAGATTGAAAGTAAGGAGATGGAGAACCATCTATCATGCTAATGGTCAACAAAAGAAAGCCAGAGTAGCCATACTTATATCAGATGATCTGGATTTTAAAATAAAGACTGTAACAAGAGATGAAGAAGGCATTGTATCCTAATTAAGGGGTCTATCCACCAAGAAGACCTAACAATTGTAAACATTTATTTACCAAAAGTGGAACACCCAAATATATAACTCAATCAATCACAAACATAAAGAAACTCATTGATAATAATACCATAATAGTAGGGGACATCAGCACCCTATGTACAACAATGGACAGATCAGCTAAACAGAAAATCAACAAAGAAATAATGGCATTGAATGACACACTGGGCCAGATGGACATAACAGATATATTCAGAACATTTCATCCTAAAGCAGCAGAATACACATTCTTCTCGAGTGCACATGGAACATTCTCCAGAATAGACCACATACTGGGACACAAATCAGCCCTCAGCAAGTACAAAAAGATTGAGATCATCCATGCCTATTTTCAGACCACAACACTATGAAACTCGAAATCAACCACAAGAAAAAATTTGGAAAGAAAACAAATACTTGGAGACTAAAGAACATTCTACTAAAGAATGAATGAGCTAACCAAGAAGTTAAAGAGGAAATTAAAAAGTAAATTGAAGCCAATGAAAATTATAATACCACAGTTCAAAACCTCTGGGACTCAACAAAGGCAGTCATAAGAATGATGTATACAACAATGGAGGCCTTCCTAAAGAAGCAATAAAGGTCTCAGATACACAACCTAACTTTACACCTTAAAGAGCTGGAGAAAAAAATGCAGATAAAACCCCAAAACAGCAGAAGACAGGAAACAATAAAGATTAGAGCAGAAATCAATGTTATTGAAACCAAAAACACAGTAGAGCAGATCAATGAAACAAGGAGCTGTTTCTTTGAAAGAATTAACAAAATTGATAAACCACTAGTCAGTTTGATCACAAAGAAAAAGGAAAGTACCCAAATAAAATCAAGAATGAAAGAGGAGAGATCACAACCAACACAACAGTAATACAAACAATAATAAGAAAATATTATGAGAAATTATATACCAATAATATGGGCAATCTGGAAGAAATGGACAAACTCCTAGAAACATAAATTACCAAAACTGAAACACGAAGAAATAGAAAATTTGAATTGAACCACAACCAGTAAATCAAATTAGTAATCAAAAATCTCCCAAAACACAAGAGTCCAGGGCTAGATGGCTTTACAGGGGAATTCTACCAAACATTTAAAGAAGAGTCAACACCTGTTCTTTTGAAGCTATTCCAAAAATTAGAAATGGAAGGAAAACTTCCAAACTCTTTCTATGAAGCCAGCATTACCTTGATTCCAAAACTAGACAAAGATCCCACTAAAAAGGAGAACTACAGACCAATTTCCCTGATGAACATGGATGCAAAAATCCCCAACAAGATACTAGCCAACTGGACCCAGTAATACATTAAAAGGGTTATTCACAATGACCAAGTGGGATTTATACCTGGAATTCAGAGATGGTTCAATATCCAAAAAACAATCCATGTGATACATCACATCAATAAAAGAAAGAACAAGAACCACATGATCCTCTCAATAGATGCAGAGAAATTGTCTGACAAAACACAGCCTTCTTTCTTGATAAAAACCCTCAAGAATGTAGGGATAGAAGGATTGTACCTCAAGATCATAAAAACCATAGATGAAAGACCCAATGCTAATATCATCCTCAATGGGAAAAAACTGAGATCTTTCCCCTAAGGTCAGGAACAAGACAGAGATATCCACTCTTGCCACTGTTATTCAACACAGTATTGGAAGTCCTAGTCTCAGCACTCAGAAAACAAAGGAATAAAATGCATCCAATCAGCCAGGAGGAAATCAAACTTTCACTTTTTGCAGATGGCATGATACTTTATATGGAAAACCCAAAAGATTCCACACACACACACAAAAAAAACTGCTAGAACTGATCCATGAATTCAGCAAAGCCGTAGGTTATAAAATCAATGCACAGAAATCAGGTGCATTTCTATACCATGCAGTTCTCAAGAAAAAGAGAAATCAAGGAATCAATCCCATTTACAATTGCACCAAAACCCGTAAAAGACCTAGGAATAAACCTAACCAAAGAGGTGAAAAGTCTATACACTGAAAACTATAGAAAGCTTATGAAAAAAATTGAAGAAGACACACAAAAAAATGGAAAATTATTCTATGTCACGGATTGGAAGAACAAATATTGTTAAAATGTCGATACTACCCAAAGCAATTTACATATTCAATGCAATCCCTATCAAAATAACACCAGCATTCTTCACAGAGTAGAACAAACAATCCTAAAATTTGTGTGGAACCAGAAAAGAACCTGAATAGCCAAAGCAATCTTGAAAAAGAAAACCAAAGCAGGAGGCATCACAATCCTGGACTTCAAGCTATCCTACAAAGCTGTGATCATCAGGACATTATGGTACTGGCACAAAAACAGACACATAGATCAATGGAACAGAATAGAGAACCCAGAAATGGATCTATAAACGTATGACCAACTAATCTTTGACAAAGCAGGAAAAATATCCAGTGGAAGAAAGACAGTCTCTCCAGCAAGTGGTGCTGGGAAAACTGGATATCAACATGCACAAAAATGAACCTGGTCCACTTTCTTACACCATCCACAAAAATAAACTCAAAATGGATGAAAGACCTAAATGTAAGACAGAAAGCCATCAAAATCCTCAAGGAGAAAGCAGGCAAAAACCTCTTTGACCTTGGCTGCAACAACTTTTTACTCAACAAGTCTTGGGAGGCAAGGGAAACAAAAAGAAAAATGAACTATTGGGACCTCATGAAAATAAAAAGCTTCTGCACAGTGAAGGAAACAATCAGCCAAACTAAAAGGCAACTGATGGAATGGGAGAAGATATTTGCAAATGACATATCAGATAAAGGGTTAGTATCCAAAATCTGTAAAGAACTTGTCAAACTCAACACCCAAAAGTCAAATAATCCAGTGAAGAAATGGGCAAAAAATGATGAATAGACACTTCTCCAAAGAAGACATCCAGATGGCTAACAGATATATGAAAAAATACTCAAAATCATTCATCCTCAGGGAAATACAAATCAAAACCACAATGAGATACCATCTCACACCAGTCAGAATGGCTAAAATGAACAACTCAGGCAACAACAGATGTTGGTAAGGATGCAGAGAAAGAGGATCTCTTTTGCACTGCTGGTGGGAATGCAAACTGGTGCCGCCAGTCTGGAAAACATTATGGAGGTTCCTCAAAAAGTTAAAAATTGAACTACCTTACTACCCAGCAATTGCATTATGAGATATTTATGCGAGGAATACAGGTGTCCTGTTTAAAAGGGGCACATGCACCCCCCATGTTTATAGCAGCGCTATCGACAATAGCCAAAGTATGGAAAGAGCCCAAATGTCCTTTGACAGATGAATGGATAAAGAAGGTGTGGTATACATATACAATGGAGTATTACTCAGCAATCAAAAAGAATGAAATCTTGCCATTTGCAACTACGTGGATAGAACTAGAGGGTATTATGCTAAGCGAAACTAGCCAGTCAGAGAAAGACAAATATCATATGACTTCACTCATGTGAGGAATTTAAAATACAAAACAAATGAACATAAGGGAAGGGAAGCAAAAATAATATAAAAACAAAGAGGGGGCAAAACATAAGAGACTCTTAAATGCAGAGAACAAACTGAGATTTGCTGGAGGGTTTGGGGTGGGGTGTTGGGCTAAATGGGTAAGGGGCATTAGGGAGGACATTTGTTGGGATGAGCACTGGGTGTTATACACAGGGGATGAATCACTGGAATCTACTCTGAAATCATTATAGCACTATATGCTAACTAACTTGGATATAAATTTAAAATAATTAAATACATAATCAAAACTCAAAATAAGTCAATTATAATCAACACACCTTGTAAAATATAGTAGTATAAAGAGAAAAAAACAGATTAAATTAGGCTACAGATAGAGATATATGCATACAGTCTTACTATAGATTGAATAATAAAATACGGGAAGCTATGGCAGACTGTTTTCTTTGTTTACCACACAATTCAACTTACTTTTCCCTTCAGCCCATACTTTCACTAGTTAAGATTTTTTTTTAAACTCTGGGTTCTTGAAAAGAACATTCTTGAAAAAGAAATAATCTTGGTGCACATAACTGCATTGAGGTGCTATGATTTTTTTTCATTTTCAGTGTACTGGGAGATCTCTTAGGGGCTCTTGTGTTCTGCATACCACTCCAGAAGCAGCTCTATTTCCAATTAATTATCAGAATTAATATCCTAAGGTAATGCTGTTGTTCTCCGTATTGTTTGTAAATTCAGTGCTGTAAGGATTCAATGGCCAAGAAGCATCTTAGTATCCAATGGAGTCATTGTTGAATCCCCTGATGGTATTCCATGTCACTATAGAAGACCAAAGCCTTGAAGATAAGAACCAATTTAAGAGTGGGTTATTAATCTGACATCCTCTCCTTGATTCTCCTTTCCCCTTATTGATTTCTAGACCTTTATATTCTCTTTCATAGGAGAAAACGTTTCATAGAATGGTAACTGATTCAGATAATAGACTACCTGCTCTACAAGAGAACGTCAAACTCACAGGTTTTTTATCCCCCCAGAGTTGTCATTTTGTTTTTAGTAGAATATTAAATTGGCTTCCAAGTTGAGCTATTTCTGGAGTAAGGGATACATGATAAGACCTGTGAATTACATAGACTTGAGCCTGCTTCATTACCTATTTTGCTATAAGGAAATTTCATAGTCAGAAACAATATTTAGTATATCAGACTCATTAAACCAGGGAGTGGTATAGCACTATATTATGGTGTCAGCAGAAAAGTTCAATCTACATTCATAGTATATGGCCATTCTAGTGAAAGCACATTTCTAATCTCCCCTCATATAGGAAATTCAATGTAAAGCGCTGTCTACAAGGCAGCTGACTGATATACCCAGGAATGGATGTTATTAGAGTGAGTGTAGAGGAAGTTTTTAAAAATAATGTGGTTAAATGATGTATGTAGTATAGAAGTATGCAAATTCTCAAAATTGAACCTTTAAACAGTTGAGAAATTGAACCAGTAATTCAAAATATGCCAGAAAATACAAGAAACTAGAAATAGAAAAGAAAATACCAGATAACTTGACATCATGAACCAACATACAAACAGAAAGAACATAATTCTTGTTTTATACTAATATTTCAGAGGATAGAAAAGAGGAAACAGTCTGCAACTTATAGATGAAGCCAATATAATCTTAACATCAAACTAAAACAAAACAAAATATAGCATGGATAATATAACTATATATCATTTTCAATGCACGTACATGTGAAAATATAGGGCCACCTAGGTGAATCAGTCATCTAGTGCCCGATTCTTGATTTTGGTTCAGGTTGTGATCTCAATGTTCCTGAAATAGAGCCCCGTGAGTGGCTCTGTGCTGGAAGCACAGAGACTGCTTGAGAACTTCTCACTCTCTCTCCCTCTCCCTCTCCCTCTCCCTCCTGCTCTGCCCCTTCTCTGCATTCTCTCTCTCAAAATAAATAAACATAAAAATATATATATATAACCAAACTCATCAATGTATAAAATGGCACTAAATATAATGAACTTATACCAGCGTAGCTAGTTTGGTTTATTATTAGAAAATATACTAATATAATAAGCCAAATGAAATATGTTTGTTTCAATATGAAAATAATTTGGTAATTTCAACAACAGTTGTAATGAAAAACAAACTAGAAATAAAAAATAATCTTACATATTTTAAGAAAGAATGTCTACAAAAATTTATAGAAAACAATATGCTTAATTTTAAAATGTTAAATGAATTATCTTTATGTCAGAGATGGTACAAGAAGCCCATTATCAACACTTTCTTCAATATTTTACTAGAGGTCTTATATAACAAAAGATATAAATTAAATTAAAATTCATATGATTTAAAGGGAGAAAGGCACTGTATTATTCAAATATGATATGTATATGAATGTTTATAGAAATAAACAAAATTAGTTAATAACAATGCAAATTAAAGCTAGACTTTTTGGAATTATACTAGAGGTAAGATGAATATACATAAATAAATTGCATTATTGCACACTAACAAACACAGAAAATGTAATTAAAAAGATATTCACCATAGCAATAAGTCATAAATTACATTAAAGTTAATCTTTAACTGGTTTAAAACTATTTTAAGATATTTTTTAAAATTTAAATAGAAGGGTAAGCACCCAATAATCTTGGATAGGAAGACACACTACCTAGGCAAAATTTGTTCAATAAAACTATATTCATTTTAAAGATCTTAAAACAGACCATAAAATTTACTTGATTTTAAAAGATTAAGAGCAGCTAGGATAGTTTGAAGAAGGATGAAGAGAGTTTAGGACTTCCTAGGTGACAAATACTGTTTAGAAAGCAGTAATAATTAAGTCATCATGCTACTAGACCAAAAGTGGAAAAATAAACTATTGGAATAGAGCTGAGGGCCCAGACTAAACTCACACATACATAAAACCTGAGATATCACAAGAGGTGGATATGTAGATCAGTGAGAAGATCAGAAAACTTTCAACAAATAATGGAAGGAAAATGAGTTATCTATTCAGAGGCTTAATATATAAAAGGGCAATGACTGGACCAAGTAGAACAACAGAACTGTGATTCACAACCTCTGCAGAAACCAGTTAAGAAATTAAAATTAAGAATTCTCAATTAAGAAATCTCAGCAGGAACTGGCCCGGCTTCCACATTTTTTGCCCCTCTTCCAACTTTGAACCAACCAGATAAAGCCAAATATGCTTCCAAAACCAATCACATGAGGCGTCCCACTTCTAGTTAACTTGCCTCCAACAACTGCCAATCAGAGCATGACTTTAATGAATTTTCGTTCATTATTACGAAGTTTTTTTCCACTCCCTGCCTGCCTGCGACTATCTGCCAATGCAAGTACCTGTGGTAGAGTCCCTTGTTATAGCAAACTCTGAATGGAAAGGCTCTGTTCTTATTTGAGAGACCTTCATTTATCCTCAAACTACATGGAAAGTTTATATGTAGTATGAGGTTAATGACTTAAAGGTGAAGGGCAAATCCAGGGGGAAGATGGCGGCATAGGAGGACGCTGGGCTCACCATGTCCTGCTGATCACTTAGATTCCATCTACACCTGCCTAAATAACCCAGAAAACCACCAGAAGACTAGAAGAACGGAGTCTCCAGCACCAAGCACAGAGGAGAGGCCCATGGAAGCGGGTAGGAAGGGCGGAGAGGCGGTGCACACTCCATGGACTGGCGGGAGGCAGCTGGGGCGGAGGGGCGGCCCGCCGGCCAAGCAGAGCCCCTGAGTTTGGCTTGTAAAAGCGGAGGGGCCAGACGGAGTGTGTTCCGACAACAAGCGGGACCTAACATCTGGAAGGTTATAAGTTAACAGCTCTGCTCAGAGAGCGGAGAGAGGGAAGGCTGGAAGACAACGGGAGGGAGAGTTGCTGAGCCCCGGGACGACAGAGCTCAGTTTGGCAGGGAACAAAGGGGCTCGCCAGTGCCATCTCCCTCGTCCATCCCCCAGCCAAAATCCCGAGGGGAACCAGTTCCTGCCAGGGAACTTATTTGCACCTCGCAAACACCCAACGCTGTGCTTCTGCGGATCCATCCCTCCTGCGGGACTGACTCCCTCCCGCTGCTGCAGGGCCCCTCCTGAAGTGGATCTCCGAGAAAAAGTGAGCTGAGCCTGGCCCTCCCGCCCATGTGCACCTTGCCTATCCACCCCAGCTAATAGGCCAGATCCCCAGCACCACAAGCCTGGCAGTGTACAAGTAGCCCAGAAGGGCCACACCACCCCACAGTGAATCCCGCCCCTAGGAGAGGGAAAGAGAAGGCACACACCAGTCTGACTGTGGCCCAGCGGTGGGCTGGGGGCAGATATCAGGTCTGACTGCGGCCCCACCCACCAACGCAAGTTATTCAAGACAGCACAGGGGAAGTGCCCCGTAGTCCGGCACCACTCCAGGGACTATCCAAAATGACTAAACGGAAGAATTCCCCTCAAAAGAATCTCCAGGAAATAACAACAGCTAACGAAATGATCAAAAACGATTTAAACAATATGACAGAAAGTGAATTTAGAATAATAGTCATAAAATTAATCCCTAGGCTTGAAAACAGTATAGAGGACAGCAGACAATCTATTGCTACAGAGATCAAGGGACTAAGGAACAGTCAGGAGGAGCTAAAAAATGCGATAAATGAACTGCAAAATAAAATGGAAACAACCACGACTCAGATTGAAGAGGCAGAGGAGAGAATATGTGAACTAGAAGATAAAATTATGGAAAAAGAAGAAGCTGAGAAAAAGAGAGATAAAAAAACCCAGGAGTATGAGGGGGAAATTAGAGAACTAAGAGATGCACTAAAGAGAAATAATATACACATAATTGGTATTCCAGAGGAGGAAGAGAGAGGGAAAGGTGCTGAAGGGGTACTTGAAGAAATAATAGCTGAGAACTTCCCTGATCTGGGGAAGGAAAAAGACATTGAAATCCAAGAGGCACAGAGAACTCCCTTCAGACGTAACTTGAATCGATCTTCTGCACGACATATCATAGTGAAACTGGCAAAATACAAGGATAAAGAGAAAATTCTGAAAGAAGCAAGAGATAAACGTGCTCTAACTTATCAAGGGAGACCTATAAGACTCATGACCGATCTCTCTACTGAACCTTGGCAGGCCAGAAAGGAATGGCAGGAGATCTTCAATGTGATGAACAGAAAAACTATGCAGCCGAGAATCCTTTATCCAGCAAGTCTGTCATTTAGAATAGAAAGAGAGATAAAGGTCTTCCCAAACAAATAAAAACTGAAGGAATTCGTCACCACTAAACCAGCCCTACAAGAGATCCTAAGGGGGATCCTGTGAGACAAAGTACCAGAGACATCGGTACAAGCATAAAACATACAGACATCACAATGACTCTAAACCCATATCTTTCTATAATAACACTGAATGTAAATGGATTAAATGCGTCAACCAAAAGACATAGGGTATCAGAATGGATAAAAAAACAAGACCCATCTATTTGCTGTCTGCAAGAGACTCATTTTAGACCTGAGGACACCTTCAGATTGAGAATGAGGGGATGGAGAAGTATTTATCATGCTACCGGAAGTCAAAAGAAAGCTGGAGTAGCCATACTTATATCAGACAAACTAGACTTTTTTTTTTAATTTTTTTAACGTTTATTTATTTTTGAGACAGAGAGAGACAGAGCATGAACGGGGGAGGGTCAGAGAGAGGGAGACACAGATTCCAAAACAGGCTCCAGGCTCTGAGCTGTCAGCACAGAGCCCGACGCAGGGCTCGAACTCACGGACAGCGAGCTCATGACCTGAGCCGAAGTTGGCCGCTTAACCGACTGAGCCACCCAGGTGCCCCTAAGACAAACTAGACTTTAAATTAAAGGCTGTAACAAGAGATGAAGAAGGGCATTATATAATAATTACAGGGTCTATCCATCAGGAAGAGCTAACAATTATAAATGTCTATGCACCGAATATAGGAGCCCCCAAATATATAAAACAATTACTCACAAACATAAGCAAACTTATTGATAAGACTGTGGTAATTGCAGGGGACTTTAACACTCCACTTACAGAAATGGATACATCATCTAGACACACGGTCAATAAAGAAACAAGGGCCCTGAATGAGACATTGGATCAGATGGACTTGACAGATATATTTAGAACTCTGCATCCCAAAGCAACAGAATATACTTTCTTCTCAAGTGCACATGGAACATTCTCCAAGACACTGGGTCACAAAACAGCCCTTCATAAGTATACAAGAATTGAAATCATACCATGCATACTTTCAGACCACAATGCTATGAAGCTTGAAATCAACCACAGGAAAAAGTCTGGAAAACCTCCAAAAGCAGGGAGGTTAAAGAACACCCTACTAACGAATGAGTGGGTCAACCAGGCAATTAGAGAAGAAATCAAAAAATATATGGAAACAAACAAAAATGAAAATACAACAATCCAAATGCTTTGGGATGCAGCGAAGGCAGCCCTGAGAGGAAAATACATTGCAATCCAGGCCTATCTCAAGAAACAAGAAAAATCCCAAATAAAAATCTAACAGCACACCTAAAGGAAATAGAAGCAGAACAGCAAAGACAGCCTAAACCCAGCAGAAGAAGAGAAATAATAAAGATCAGAGCAGAAATAAACAATATAGAATCTAAAAAAACTGTAGAGCAGATCAATGAATACAAGAGTTGGTTTTTTGAAAAAATAAACAAAATTGACAAACCTCTAGCCAGGCTTCTCAGAAAGAAAAGGCAGAGGACCCAAATAGATAAAATCATGAATGAAAATGGAATTATTACAACCAATCCCTCAGAGATACAAGCAATTATCAGGGACACTATCAAAAATTATATGCCAACAAACTGGACAACCTGGAAGAAATGGACAAATTCCTAAACACCCACACTCTTCCAAAACTCAATCAGGAGGAAATAGAAAGCTTGAACAGACCCATAACCAGTGAAGAAATTGAATCAGTTATCAAAAATCTCCCAACAAATAAGAGTCCAGGACCAGATGGCTTCCCAGGGGAGTCCTACCAGACGTTTAAAGCAGAAATAATACCTATCCTTCTCAAGCTATTCCAAAAAATAGAAAGGGAAGGAAAACTTCCAGACTCATTCTATGAAGCCAGTATTACTTTGATTCCTAAACCAGACAGAGACCCAGTAAAAAAAGAGAACTACAGGCCAATATCCCTGATGAATATGGATGCAAAAATTCTCAATAAGATACTACCAAATCGAATTCAACAGCATATAAAAAGAATTATGCACCATGATCAAGTGGGATTCATTCCTGGGATGCAGGGCTGGTTCAACATTCCCAAATCAATCAACGTGATACATCACATTAATAAAAGATAAGAACCATATGATCCTGTCAATCAATGCAGAAAAGGCATTTGACAAAATTCAGCAACACTTCTTAATAAAAACCCTCGAGAAAGTTGGGATAGAAGGAACATACTTAAAGATCATAAAAGCCATTTATGAAAAGCCCACAGCTAACATCATCCTCAATGAGGAAAAACTGAGAGCTTTTTCCCTAGGATCAGGAACACGACAGGGATGCCCACTCTCACCGCTGTTGTTTAACATAGTGTTGGAAGTTCTAGCATCAGCAATCAGACAGCAAAAGGAAATCAAAGGCATCAAAATTGGCAAAGATGAAGTCAAGCTTTCGCTTTTTGCAGATGACATGATATTATACATGGAAAATCCGATAGACTCCACCAAAAGTCTGCTAGAACTGATACATGAATTCAGCAAAGTTGCAGGATACAAAATCAATGTACAGAAATCAGTTGCATTCTTATACACTAACAATGAAGCAACAGAAAGACAAATAAAGAAACTGATCCCATTCACAATTGCACCAAGAAGCATAAAATACCTAGGAATAAATCTAACCAAAGATGTAAAAGATCTGTATGCTGAAAACTATAGAAAGCTTATGAAGGTAACTGAAGAATATTTAAAGAAATGGAAAGACATTCCCTGCTCATGGATTGGAAGAATAAATATTGTCAAAATGTCAATACTACCCAAAGCTATCTACACATTCAATGCAATCCCAATCAAAATTGCACCAGCATTCTTCTCGAAACTAGAACAAGCAATCCTAAAATTCATATGGAACCACAAAAGGCCCCGAATAGTCAAAGTAATTTTGAAGAAGAAGACCAAAGCAGGAGGCATCACAATCCCAGACTTTAGCCTCTATTACAAAGCTGTAATCATCAGACAGCATGGTATTGGCACAAAAACAGACATATAGACCAATGGAATAGAATAGAAACCCCAGAACTAGACAAATGTATGGCCAAATAATCTTTGACAAAGCAGGAAAGAACATCCAATGGAAAAAAGACAGTCTCTTTAACAAATGGTGCTGGGAGAACTGGACAGCAACATGCAGAAGGTTGAAACTAGACCACTTTCTCACACCATTTACAAAAATAAACTCAAAATGGATAAAGGACCTGAATGTGAGACAGGAAACCATCAAAACCCTGGAGGAGAAAGCAGGAAAAGACCTCTCTGACCTCAGTCGTAGCAATTTCTTACTCGACACATCCCCAAAGGCAAGGGAATTAAAAGCAAAAATGAACTACTGGGACCTTATGAAGATAAAAAGCTTCTGCAAAGCAAAGGAAACAACCAACAAAACTAAAAGGCAACCAACGGAATGGGAAAAGATATTTGCAAATGACATATCGGACAAAGGACTAGTATCCAAAATCTATAAAGAGCTCACCAAACTCCACACCCGAAAAGCAAATAACCCAGTGAAGAAATGGGCAGAAAACATGAATAGACACTTCTCTAAAGAAGACATCCGGATGGCCAACAGGCACATGAAAAGATGCTCAACCTCGCTCCTCATCAGGGAAATACAAATCAAAAGCACACTCAGATATCACCTCACGCCAGTCAGAGAGGCCAAAATGAACAAATCAGGAGACTATAGATGCTGGAGAGGATGCGGAGAAACGGGAACCCTCTTACACTGTTGGTGGGAATGCAAATTGGTGCAGCCACTCTGGAAAAAAGTGTGGAGGTTCCTCAAAAAATTAAAAATAGACCTACCCTATGACCCAGCAATAGCACTGCTAGGAATTTACCCAAGGGATACAGGAGTACTGATGCATAGGGGCACTTGTACCCCAATGTTTATAGCAGCACTCTCAACAATAGCCAAATTATGGAAAGAACCTAAATGTCCATCAACTGATGAATGGATAAAGAAATTGTGGTTTATATACACAATGGAGTATTACGTGGCAATGAGAAAGAATGAAATATGGCCCTTTGTAGCAACGTGGATGGAACTGGAGAGTGTGATGCTAAGTGAAATAAGCCATACAGAGAAAGACAGATACCATATGGTTTCACTCTTATGTGGATCTTGAGAAACTTAACAGGAACCCATGGGGGAGGGGAAGAAAAAAAAAAAGAGGTTAGAGTGGGAGAGAGCCAAAGCATAAGAGACTCTTAAAAACTGAGAACAAACTGAGGGTTGATGGGGGGTGGGTGGGAGGGGAGGGTGGGTGATGGGTAGTGAGGAGGGCACCTTTTGGGATGAGCACTGGGTGTTGTATGGAAACCAATTTGACAATAAATTTCATATATTGAAAAAAAATAAAATTTTTTTTAAAAAGGTGAAGGGCAAAACCTCACAGAAGAATTTTATTTATTTATTTATTTATTTATTTATTTATTTATTTATTTATAATTTTTTTTTACATTTATTTATTTTTGAGAAACAGAGTGAGACAAAGCATGAACAGGGAGGGGCAGAGAGACAAGGAGACACAGAATCTGAAGCAGGCTCCAGGCTCTGAGCAAGCGGTCAGTACAGAACTTGATGCAGGGCTCGAACCCACAAACTGTGAGATTATGACCTGATCCAAAGTCGGACGCTCAACTGACAGAGCCACCCAGGCGCCCCAAAGAATTTTTTATGACATCTGGCTAGGGTCACATTTCACAAATGGGACACAAGGAGAAATTTTAGAGGAGTTAAGTTATATAATAAAAGATCTAGAATGTATATTCATAATTTATTTAATTCTGAAAATAAATAAGTCAAATGGAAAACAAATAACAAAACCACCTCCAAACTGGAAGAATACATATGCAACACAAACAAACCAACAAACAAAAAAAGTAAAAAAGAGCATCTCGAGTTTAAGCAAGAATCCTACAAATCAAAAATTTTACATATTTAAACCAATCAATATGAAAATGGGCAAAGTACAAGAACAGAACAGGAGATCACACAAGTGTCCAACGATATGTGAAAAATACACACCCTTATTACTATCAGAAGAATTCAAATCAAAACAAATAATGTTTATGAGGATAGAGGATTCATAATTTACAGATATGGCAGATGGTAGCCTCAAAAAGTTACAAAAAGTTATAAAAGTTGTAGAAAAAGTTTCCAAAACAGTAAATATGAAGATGGCCATACCTAAGAATCAACACTTATCCTTAGATATATGGAAAACCCATTGCAAATACATACCAAGATGCAGGCACAAGGATATTCATAGAAGCATTATTTACAATAACACAGACTGAAAACAAACAAAAAAATTTCATCACCAGGAGAATGGATAAATATATTTTGGTATTTATAATAGAGAAAACAAATAAATTATAACTAAGTACATCAATATAGATGAACCTAAAAATTTAAACTTGACTGAAAAAAATGCTAGTCACAACAATATGGAGTCTATATAACCCCATCTGTATATAAGTCAAAAAGAGGCAAAATACATCAACATAATGTTTTTAATATGTATACATATGTGGAAAAGCTTTTGACACAACAACAGCAACATAACAAACAAGAGGAAAATTAGTGGCAATTTCAGAATAGACTAGGTTTTCAGAAAGAAAAGGATGTCTTTCTGGGTAGCTCACAGGGGCTTTAAAGTTACTAGTATTAGTTTATAAATTGAGCTTGATGATGGATAGATATATAGTGCTTATATTATTAATATACTTAAAACTACCTATTAATCTAATGCATTACCTATTGTATGTGCAATATATCTTGCAATAAGAAAATAAAACAAACAAACAAAAAATAATACCTGTACCTCAAAAAACATCCTCCCAAAGGACAGAATTATCAGCTATGGAAGACCATGGACAACAAAGATACTCAAAGATAGAACCAGGCAGCCAAAACAAGACACATCGTTTTCTGCTAAAACAGGGAAGTCACCCTGTTTTGACTAGCTGGATTTTATGTGAGCCATAGGTCAGTATATGCTATACGCTTTTGTTTCTTCTTTCTTGAAATGAAGGTTTTGCCATTATTCCCCGCTTTCTCCTTCATCGTGCACTGAGTATTTTGGAAGCAAATACATTGCCTTCTAGCTGATATATATAGTTTACTATAATGTGAAGTATGACAATCTGGATCTCCTCTCAAAGAAAACAGAGTACAGACTTCTGGTTGGATACAGAAATGGACTTGATGGGACAGAGGCCAGTGTGTTTGGAAGTGAATCTAAAGTTGTTGAGTAACCAGTGGCGTATCCTCAGGCAGTCATATTAAAACGGATGTTAAAACTTCTCCCTTGCCACTTCCCACCGCAGAGGCTAAATTAAAAACAAACAAAGAAGCAAACTCTCCAATTCTGGCTTACCTTGCATCTAGGAGTGGAAGTATGATTCCGTGCTGGTCCATGAGATCTGCACTAAAGTAAAGCTTATAATTTTCTTATCAAAAACCCTGTCATTTCCCTCTACATTCTTCCTTAAATGCATATGCGATGTCTGGGTGGGAAGAATACTAAATAAGTCAAATGCATGAGTCAAAATTTAGAAGACGGTGGAAGACAAAAAGTGGGGGCTGGGGGCGGGGCAAGAATTTGATCCCCAATAGCATTGCAGAATAGCTGACGCCAGCACCATCCGCATTTGTATTTTTTAAAACACTACGAGCTGCATTCTTCGTCCTTTCTATGTGACGGCATTCCTAGCTGAAATACAGTAAGATTTTCGTTTTGTTTCATTTTTAATATCTCCGCCTCACCTCTGCCACAAAGAATTTCACCTTCCCTTCATCACAGATGGTACTAGTCATTACTACCACCACCACCCCATTTACACACATGGTCACCGCAGGGATGTTTCCCTAATGTATTGTAATTGTAGAAATTGATGTAGAACAGTTGAGGTTTGGGAGTGTTTACCAAGAGAGAAAATCTGACGTGGCTACCACAAAAATAGCAACTTCTTTTTGTTCAAAATAATGTATAGTCTGTCTCAATTTAGCTCTATATATTTATAGAGTCCTCTTTGATTCTTACTTTGTTTATATATATAAATATATATATATATTTATATATATATAATTTTATTTGTGGCATTTTTTTTCCTCCCATGCTTCTCTCTTCATGGGTACCATAGAAAGAGCTAGAGAAGTATGCACTGTGAGCTACTAGCCTCTCATTATTATATACAGATATTATAGCTATTCAAATATCCTCATATATCCTAACTGTGGGCTTGTATATTAAATAGTGGAATTTTGGTCACTGTGAATGAAAAGTTAAAGATGTGTTTGGTTGGGTTTATTGTTTGCATATTTCAGTTACAACTGGATTTTAATCTATTAGCTTAAAACAACTAATTCGATGAGTTGTGGGAAAATGTCAGTGCAATTAGTGTATTTTTCTTAATGATTATGTCATTCTAAGGGCTTTCTGATTATCTCTTATGACAATGAAAATTCCTCAGATCAAACTTATTTGGACTTTTGCATTGGAAATGCAAAGGCAAAAAAAAAAATCATCTCTAAGGACCCATCTAAAGAGGTTTTTTTTGTGATTCATAAATTAATAAAACATTTTAAGGAGTCTTCAGTCACTTGTTTATTTAAATTCATTTAAATTCATTTAAAAAGTGATCCTGTACTTACATGGAAATACAATGCCAGACTTAAGAATTCACTGCCAGTTGTGTTTCAAATTTACCTGTAGTCACAAAGAAGTTAGCAGTGAAGACATAAAATTCTTATAAATGTGTATTTGTAGGTATTAAATGTCTAGAAATAGAACAAGTGAAACAAGTATAGGTTACTGCATTATCAAATTAAGAAACTACACTAACCTAAAGAAACCGAAAACTGCCGTGACGAAAATATTAAATGCATTTTAGTTCTAGATGCATTTAACAGAGGAATATGTTGATGTATATTTTTTTCTTCTATGCTCAAGAGATTTTCAATAGAGCCATTGGGTTCTGAGTGGTAATTAGCATTCTGTGTGGCTGGACACCAATATAAGAAGCTGGTTATAAATCTTGGATAGTCATTTCATAGTGCTAAATCTAATATATTTATTTGGGATTTTTTTATTAGTATGCATTTTTATATGGCTCAAAAGAGTTAAGTGTTGTCTTTGCCAGACCGCAAATATATTTTAGAAAATGTTAGTCTCTGCTAGACAAAACATAGTTTTAAATGTTATTCAGTAAGATTCTTACCATTGATAGTCAAAGGGGAGTATAAGGTAATATGAGAGAATTTTTACCTCAGAAACTCATTCTTTTATGTCCTTTCCTGCATTAAATTGCTTTTTAATAGGTAAAGTGCTCTGGATCAATTGTTTTATAATACTGAATTGTAAACATAGTGATTTTCTTGTATGAGAGAGGGATGTTTGGAAATAAAATTTGTCTGAAGGGTGGTGGACAGATAAGAAATAGCATCATTAACAAGTATTTATTGAGTACCTAGGACCCACAAGGCTGTGTGCCAGAGAAAGGCATAGATAGGCTTTTCTGGAATGAAGTCTGGAAAGGTCCAGGTAACACATGCAAACTCGGACTCAAGCGTGACTTTTCCCATTCTTCTCCCTCTTGTCCAGCTTTCTATAGTATTTTTATTTTTTCATGTGACCCTCTTTCTCCTTATTCCCCATTCACCTTCACCATCCTTTTGCAACATTTAAACAGAATTTAAAATGTATATGCATATCTAAATATGTAAATCTCTTATGTGGTGATGTAGATCAGTCTGCTTTCTGATGTTTTATACCTTCCACATTCTACTCACGTGAACCCCCTAAAGAATTGAAGATTTTGGAAATTTTCCATTCTTTTGCTAAAAAGGCAGATCAAATTTACTAATGGCTTTGTGTATTTCCCCCAATTTCCCACAAATGTTCAAGCCAGATCTGAGCAAACATGTTGCTGAAATATCTTTCAGCCGGTATGGTGAAATTCTGTCTCCATGGTGGACTACCTGTCTGTTCTCTGCTGACACAAGTTCTGCCCTTGAACAGGCAGAGGCTCCCTTGTCTTTACACAGTAGATTAAGTAGGTCTTTATTTTATGTTGAGCTTTCTTTCCATTTCCTCTCTGTTCATTCCCTCTCTCTAAGCATTTTCCATTTTAATTAAATGGGTCAAGTACTCATACAAAAGAATATCTCACATATTTAAAGCCAGGAGAGTTTTCCATCCACTGTTTCAAATATGGTCTTTTAACTCAGTTAAGAGGTTTTCAAAAATCACGTCTTCTTTTTATTAAAGATTTTTTTTAATGTTTCTTCATTTTTGACAGAGACAGAACACAAGCAGAGAGACAGGGAGACACAGAATCTGAAGCAGGCTCCAGGCTCTGAGCTGTCAGTGCAGAGCCTGACATGGGGCTTGAACCCATGAACCATGAGATCATGACCTGAGCTGAAGTCAGACGCTTAACCGATTGAGCCACCCAGGTGCCCCTCAAAATCCTGTCTTCTTAAAAGCACAAATAAGGCACTTATTCATACTTGAGATTCTCCTCTCACTCCCATTATGTCTCAAGCAAGCTGTTTCTTTGTGTCATAGTTGGTTACCTTCATCGCTTTCAATACTTTCCTTTTTCCATTTTTCCCTGTTTACAATTCCTACTTTCTCTTGTTTAGAAGGCAGAATCCCTGAATGACACTCCAAAGTGCCAAAGGGCACTCCAAACAGTAACTGGAAATTGAGCTTGCTGCAAGAATTCATTAGGTTTAGTTCTTAGGCCATAACTCTGAAGTCAAAAGAATTTACAATACAGTTCAGGATGGTAAAGCAGCCAATCACAGAAGAATTGTAACATTATCAAGTCATGAGTTAAGGCAAATCCTCAAGTACTATGTAGTTAGCTTTAGCTTTTCATAAACCTAACTATTGACCAGCTTACTATTTCCTGAATTCCCAGATTAATATAGAATGTAGATATGCAAAACTTTCAAATCATCCAGGGCATTCCCCAACATGGCCAGGTTATTTCTACCTTGGAAAGCAATATTGTACAACACTTTCAAATGTCAGAGGGGTGTGGCATTGCCTACGGCCAGGAGGAGTCAATACTGACTCCAACCTTCTTACTAGTTGTTCTTTCTCAATGATGTGGTGTTCATCAGTGGGATAACTAATAAAATTCGTCTCAGAGACAACATCCAATTTGGGGCCTTTCCCTTTGCCATAGATGACAACATACCTGAAAAAAAAAAGAGAACATTTCCATATTCTCTTGACATTGATATTGGATTTGACTAAAGGACGATGTGGAGTCCTTGCCAAAAGTAACAATGGTGAGCACTCTAGACTATAAGCAGTACAAATGCACATTGTTTGAGCTCACTACTCATTGTTCTTTGAGATGCTGCCCAGCATGGAGATTTTACAGAAAAAAAGAGGTGATATCAAAAATATTGACAATTTATTTCTCCAAAACCAGAATACAAGAATGCTTTTAGGGGTTCACATAGACACTCATGAAATATATCAGTGACTTTGGCTTAGCTTTACTACTTACATTACTATTCCTTCTCCGTGTCCTTAAATAGAAGGATCCTTCTATTTTCTTTCATATTTAGACACAGCATCACAACAGTAAATTAATGTGGTATTAAAATTTGCATGTTAGCCAACTGCTAACAAATTCATTTACATATAAGTAGCCTTTGGAGGAAGAATGAGAACTTACAAAGCTGAAAACTATATACTTTTCTTGGAAGTGGGCAATCAATGGTGAAGTGGAAAGGGGGTAAAAGGGAGGTTACTGGAAATTATATTTTATTTCTAGATATGCCCCTCCATTTCTTTTCTGGTTGAAATGTTGGCATACTCACTTTTCTATCTCTATCATAAAATATTCTGTGGTGAAACAGAGAGAAATTTGGAAAGCCAGAAGAGAGTATTTTTTAAAAAGTGGCTAGAAGCTTTCTAGAGGAAGGTTGCAAAAACTAGGTCATCTCATGCATTATGGAAACACTAATGACATTTTCAGACATCAGTTACAGGCCAAAAAACAAATAAACAAATAAAAAAGAATTAAAGATCACAACAGAGGTCAAAAGCAATTCTTTCTTGGTTATTTTTTTCTTTCTGTCATAATTTACAATATATGTAGTGAATTGTGTACTGACTGTGTACTAACGTTTCCCATTTTTTATCATTCATTTTAAGAGACATGTATAGACAAGAAGGACTTGGTTCACTATCCTTATTATACTTAGCATGAGTAGAAATATTTGTAATTAAGAAGATAGGAAGTTTTATTGTGGAATATAATTGATAGTTTGTATTTCTATCTGTTAAGTCAAGTTATCTAACTTGATTTAAATTATGAAATTGACTATGGCTATGCCTCCTTAATGTGAAAGAGTCATTGTTTCTTAGAATGAATGTGGTTGTGGGCAATCATAATCATCTTTTTTTTTTTTATCCATCATAGCAAACGATATGAGCTGAAATTGCCTGAAGTTTCTTTTACCATATTTTTATAGCAGCGGCATACCTTGATCTGGTCAATGAGCCCGCCACTGCCAATGTGGATAGAGACCTGCTTGGTACCATAATCTTGATTTGGTATGTCAAATGGCAACAAACACAGCTGATTATGCCATAATCCCAAAACAGACACTCCCCCAATGCACCTGACCTTCCCCAGCCAGTCTAGTAATTATCTAACCAACAGATCAGAAGCACTCCCTTTGCTTTTGTAATATGGAACAGTCTTCATTCTTCAGTCATTAGAAATCTCTACTTCTCTAGGCTCTGTGGTGAATTATTGGGTGCCTTTGCTTGGCAGTAAATCTTTGCCATTCAACACTCAATCTCTGGCTCTACTTTTCCTCGAATAGTAGCATAATATCTGCCAAAAATATCTCTGAAAAGTGTGCTAAATCTCAAGGCCTTGGTAAAGTCTGCAGAGATGATTGTGAGGAATTTGCAGCTCCTTAAGAGATAAATACAAAATTTCATACCATTCTAGAATAATTGCCTCTCATCACAGTAGCCCAATGGAGTATTAAATTATTAAAAACTTGTGCTAAAGATTTATGGGGAACACCAAGATTAACCATGCAAAATTTTCTATATGCCCTGTATGACCAATTTTAACCCTTGAGATGATTTGTCTTTGCAAGCAGCTCTCTTTTCAAAGTTAAATAATCTTCACAGACAGATCGAAAAAATTATCATTATGCTTATGCAGTGGACTGGCTTCCCCGGAGTGAGAATTTTAATTTTTCTTCCCTTTTTCTGGAGGCAAAAAAATAAAAGATGAGAGGGATTTGTGCTAACAGTGGCCAGCAATTATTGAGCAACTTAATAGGTGTTAGGTGCTGTCCTGAGCACTTTATAGAGTTATCTTGTTTAATCCTCAAAATACTGGCATGGTGTAATTAAGTTAAGGTTCTCATATAGGTCATTATATAAGGCCCATAATGCAATTTTTCTGGAATCAGCTTATTCTCCAAATATTTTACTTTAAACAAGATCATGATACAAAAAATATTTATGAAATGCTACGTTATATACTGACAATAAGGAGGAGGATGATAGCAAAATTTACAAAACTTTTTTGTGGATTTATTTGTTCACAGTTTATTTTTTCAAATACATATTAATTATAAACATAAGCCAGGCTCCATACATAGAGCTTTAACTAAGGCAGACATGGTCCCTACTCTTCTAAAGTTTTTCTGGTCATAAAGAGAATAAAGAGATGGCTATAATTAGGTGTGCCAAAAGAAGAATACATGAGATGTGGGGTGGGGAAACTAACTTAATTTAGTGGTCAGAGAAGGTTCACATTAGGAAGAGGTATTAAGCATAAAGTTGAATGACATAAGGGACTGAGCAAAATTCTGTTGTGCAGGAACAAAAGGGAAAGTGTTGAGAAAGGAATTGGAGACACAGTCCGGAACCAGAATGTTGTAGGGCTTCTCAAGTCAGTAAAGACTTTGAAATTTATCTTAAGGGATTGCAGAAATGAAAACAACTCTGCTATGGTAAAAAAATATAATTACTTGGCATTAATCAACAAAATCTCCACAATATTGACACAGGTACAAAGAGAAAAACTTTTGATTCAACACACATTTCAAAGCTTGGACACTGACCATAATCTCATCCTATGACCACTCTCCTGATTAGATCTTCCTCTTCTACCACAATTTCAGACTGGAAAGGCTCAGAAAATTGAATCACAGCCTTTCATTTTAGATTTTCCATTTTTAATGCTTCTTTATAGGTTCTCTTTTCTTCAGTTTGAATACTTCAATCTTCAAGTTTTCTCAAGCGAAAATCTTAAAACAGGAAATTTCTCTGCCTCTAGCAGTTATCCTTTTCTTATTTGGTCACATTCCTGTTCAGGGGTTGGAAAACTTTGTCTGCAAAGGGCCAAATAATAAATGTTTTAGATGCTTCTGTCCATATGATCTCAACTCTGCCATAGTAGCAGAAGCAGCCATAGATAATATGCAAATAAATGGGTGTGGCTATATGCCAACAAAACTTTATTTGCAAAAACAAGTAGCTAAATTTGGACAGTAGTTTGCAAACTTCTATTCAGAATGAATTCGTCCGTCCCCAGGCTATGTAGGTTCTCTCAATATGTTCTTGTTCAGAGAATCCATCTGGGTTCTGTATGCTACCATAATTCAAACATCATTGCTCCTAGATAAATTGTCCATGTAAGAGTGTACCCTGTTAGTGTTTTAGATAGTGGATTAATATTTAAGAACAGGAAAGAGTCCTAGTTCTTATTGGGTTGACTATGCATTTACATTACTATTCATGACAAAGCCCCAAATTTCTGTCCAGTGAAGATTTTGGCAGACTCCCTACCTAATGTACAATTGTCTTCAGTTCTGGTTTCTGCTTTCCCTCCCAAACTCATTCCTTTGCTATAGTTCCCATGGTTGGTCCACCTCCTGGAATTTAGTCAATTATCTATGACTGGTTGAATAAAGTATTGCCTTCAGTTGTTCTTTTTGACAGAGATAATGTAGGTATTTTATATATGTAAATTTCTGTATTTTGCACTAAGTTGGCAAGTTTTTTTTTCCTTGAAATTTTGAAACTATTATGTTTTGTTTAATTTTTCTACCTCTGCCTATAGCATGAAATCTTAATCTAATTGCAATTGAATCTAGCTCTGATCTCCCAGAATGGCATCAAACTTCACTGCACCCTAGGGGACAATTTCCTATGCTTCAGCTCCAGACCATGGCATCCAAGAGTGTTCCTCTTCCAACTACAGACACACTCTGTCCAATGAAGATTCGTTGAGGTGGGGGGGGGGGGGTGGAGACCCTTACAAGTTTGTTTCTTCCTTGAATACTCTCCTTCACCCTTAAAGTTAGTATATAGTACCCTTTATTGCTATTTCTGTATTCTTTGGAGTTCTCATTTACCATTTTTTTGCAGTTACTTTCCTTAACTACCTAATAATATTTTACATCAGGGGCCTGCAAACAATTGTCCACAGGCCAAATCCTGTTTGCTATCTGTTTATAAATAAAGTTTTACTGAACACAACTCCCATTTGTTTGCATATTGTCTACGGCTGCTTTTACTCCACAAGGATAGAGTTAAGTTGTTGAGTTGAATAGTTGAAAAACAGCATGGGCCTTATAACCTGAAAAACCTAAAATATTTACTAACCTCTTATAAAAAAATTCCCCATCGTTCTTTATATTAAACTTTCCCTGTTCAAATTATTAGGGACCTTTGTATGACTGGTACAGATTTGGTAACAAGTAAACTTATGAGACAGACCTTCAAAGATCAGATATTTTAGATTGCTTTGGTCATTTCCTTGGGTTTATCAATAGGAAATGCATTCTAGTAATTAATAAAATGTGGCAATGTCTCAATGAATCAAGCTATCTATCTCTCGGCATACTGCTTAGATAGTTCCAGCTAAACAGAGTGAATGTCTAATCTTGTTGACAGAAAGTTTTGCATACTTGATAGTATATTTGTTACTATGCACTTCAATAGCTCATTTAATCCCCATGAAAGCCTCTGAAGTGGGTAGATATTGTTATAATTCTATATAAAGGAAAGTGAGACAAACCATATAACCAGCAAGTATAAGAGTCAGGACTGAACTCATTGTTTTATGACTCAAACTGTGGGGTGTTATCTACGACAAGAATCTTGTCTTCCATATTTCTTTCATTGTTTCTCTATTGGCATAGTCTAATAAGTCCTGATAATAAATACTGCTATGTAAATTCATTTTCTAAAATGAACACCTCCATATTTTGCAAAAAAATAAGGAAATTCATTAATGGCTTCAGATCACAAGAATGTAATAGATTTCTAAGAAAAATGAATTTTTTTTTTATTTTTTATTTTTTTTAATTTTTTTTTCAACGTTTTTTTTTTTTTTTTATTTTTGGGACAGAGAGAGACAGAGCATGAACGGGGGAGGGGCAGAGAGAGAGGGAGACACAGAATCGGAAACAGGCTCCAGGCTCCGAGCCATCAGCCCAGAGCCTGACGCGGGGCTCGAACTCACGGACCGCGAGATCGTGACCTGGCTGAAGTCGGACGCTTAACCGACTGCGCCACCCAGGCGCCCGAAAAATGAATTTATTGTCAACTCAGTTATTTAATAAGCTTTGAATAAGTTTCTTAGAATGTTCAAGTTAATGTGAAATTGTGAAATATACATACTATATAGTGTATAGCCCATGCTGTCAGGCTTTTTACAATCTGGTGATGCTATTTCTGGGGTGTTTTTCCAACACCAACAATTAATTCTCTGATTGTTCAGACACCAACTTGGTGTCCAACAATGTAATTCAACTCTGACACTAACAGAGTTGGCACACAGTCCACAGGATGGTGCCCCTACTTCATATGCCAATCACAAGTCCTGGGCCACCCATATTTCTGATTAACTGGCTACAATTCAAGAGTTACCAGGATCTCCCTCAGGTTCAACAATTTGCAATCAAACTCACAGAACTCAGGGGAGCACTTTACCTAGGTTTGCTGGTTTATTTTAAAAGATACAACCCAGGAATAGTCAGATGGAGGATATGCATAAGGCCAGGCAAGGGAGGGGAAGTGAGGAGTTTCCATGCCCTGTCTGGGCACACCAACTCTCAGTACTTCCATGAGTGCACCAACCCAGAAACTTATTACATCTCCTTGTTCAAGAGGTTTTATAGAGCTGAAATTCCAAATCTCCTTCCCCTGTTCTATCTATTGTGGGGCCTCACACTAAGTCACATCATTGGCAAAAACTTAGGTCTAAAGGTGATTTTTATGAAAAACAAGTGACGTTCCTCTCACTTGGGAAATTCCAAGGGTTTTAGGAACTCTTTGACAAGACCAAATATATCTTGTGTTAGCCCACACTATTTATCTGTACCGTATCTATATTCTGGCTGAGAGGTCTTTTGACCCATCCTAAATGTAGTGAAAATTTTCATGAGTTTTAAATATCCAGTAGCCAGTCGAGTATGCTTAGCTATAGAATGTTTGATTCTGAGGATAATAATGTAGCACCTTAAAAACAAAGCTAAAACTATGTTATTAAATCGATGATAATATATAAACCATAAATATGATAAGTTTTGCTATTTAAAAAAGTGATTGCTATTATTTTGTTTCTAATCTCACCTTTTAGATCTTAATAGTAATTACTTAATTAATAGTTTTTATGTTATTCCCATGGTATTTCCAACTAAACATAGTATTCCCGCCTATTTCCACATTATTGAGTTTGTCTCTCATATGTGCTGCAAAAGAAATAGCCCATTCACAAAAGGGCTAGGTTTCTTCAAGTATTTCTAATTAATCGATTAATAAACCAGGAAAAGTGTCAGGGAAAATATGCCTCAAATAGACATTCAAAAAATATATTCTCAAAGAATATGTGTCTGATACGTAGTAGAAGCTTGCAATATATGGAATGGATGAATAAATTAAGTTTTACACTCAGAAGGAAAAAAATCACAGCCAGCTTCTGATTAAAAGACATTTTAACTCCATCTTGGTACATACTATATTTCGTTAGTAAGGGCTGTAATTATTAACCCAGATATTTTTTATGAAATAAAATATTATAGAACAATATACATTATTATCAAATGAAGAACAAAAAAATAGGAAAATATTCAACACAGGGCTATTTTTACATGCTTCTGATAATTATATGAATCTGCTAATTGACTTCTTCCTCCCACCCCCTTCACAGGAGGGTGCCAATTAAAATAAACTACAATTTTGCTATTTGGTCTTTAGCATCAGAGCAGATGTGTTTGAGTTTATGACCAGTTTTCTCAATGTGTTGTCCAATTAACCTCAATGGGAGTGATTCACAGCAAATCTCTGGGGTTCTCTATGAAAGGAAAAGTCAGACAGGCTACTACAGGGGAAAGAGCTTTTATATGTGCTTTAAAGCTCACTTGTGGGCTACTCTGGTGAAAAACCAGTGCCAGTGGAAACATTTAACTATTGAGGTAAAAGCCCCCCAGAGTTTCTTTTTAGTTGTCACTGAGGGAGAAGAGATGAACTATAACTGAGACAAAGGGAAATTGGGTACAGTCCTAGTGGGATCTGACTCATTCCACTAAAAGGCTGAGAAAATGTATATAATTCCCCACAAACAAAAAAGAGTCTGGAGGGCTCAAATTAGAGGAATTTGTAATACATAGTGGGTAAAGACCTTTTAAACAGACTATTCTATCAGATATAGAAGCAGATTATTTATCAAACTTAAATATCCACTTAATTTCTTAATATATTTGATAGAGTCAAATGCAACTATATTTCAATCATCAGGATTATTTAATTTGTAATTACTAATATTAACCCAAGAGGCTGATTAACATTGACTATGAAGTAAAACAACAGAAAACATTCACTTATAGAATGTTTTGACTATAGTGTAATATCAGTGAGGTAAATTAATATATTTACATCAACTTGAGAATGAGAGAATGTTTTTGTATTAGTTCACACTAAATTCTAGATTATTGAAACACTTAGAATAATTCTGAACATTAGCCAATTAACAAATGTTCATTCACTCAACAAATGTTCAATAACTCAACAAATAGTATTGAGAATTATTATTACTCAACAAATAGTATTGAGAACAAATAATTGAGAATTATTGAGTATTGAGAATCAATAGTATTGAGAACCATGTACTATACTGGGGGGAAAATGTTGACTGCTTTCAAGAAGCACTTATACAAATAGAGAAGAAAATAGCAGATAAATGGGCAATCAAATAAGATTGGAGACACAAATTTTGACATGTCCAACAACAAGGTCATGTGAAAACAAAACAGACCAAAAAGAAAGTAAATAATTTGGGAATAACATAGCTATACATTTGATCTAATAAATACATGGAGAATTCTGAATCCAAAGAAACATAAATAACTCTTTTCAGTGAGACATTGTCCTAATCCACCGGGGCTGCTATAACAAAATATCACAGACTAAGTAGTTTGTAAAAACAGAAATTTCTTTCTCACAGTTGTAGACAATGGAAATCCAAAATCAGCGGGCCAGCACTGTTGAGTGTTTTCTGGATATCAGACTTTTCAGTGTATCCTCACATGGTAGAAGGAGCTAGGTAGCTCTGTAGGATCTCTCCTATTAGAGTATTGATCCCATTCATGAGGGCTCCAATCTCATGACCTACTCATTTCCCAAAGGCCTCACCTCCTATCACCATCATATTGGGCAATAGGATTCCACATGAAACTTTTGAGATAGCAGACATATAGAATTGGAAAATTTTGATGAAAATGTTAAGCCACAAAGGAAATACTGGCTTAATATTAGAAAAAAATAACTAAATAGATCTTAAAAGATTGGCTAAGCAACCTAAATTCATGCACATGTGTATGTCTACAATTTGGTCATTTATTTATGTATCTGTGTGTGTATTCAAATATACATATGTATGAAAAACATGGTATCAAAACCAAAAGAAGAATATCAAAGGTATTCTCAAAAAACAATCTAGGAAGAAATAGACCATTTACATAGGACTTTGTTAGAGTAATTGAATCAATAATTAATGAGTTTCCAAAATAGAAAGCACCAAACCCTGATGGGTTTATGGGTGAATTCTACCAAGTATTGAAGGAAGAAATTACACCAGTTCTCTACAATCTATTTCAGAAAATAGAAGCAGAGATACTTCCTTATTCATTTAATGAGGACAACATTACGCTAACAACCAAAGCCAGACAAAGATATTACAAGAAAACTACAGACCAATATTTCTCATGAACATAGACAGATAAATCCTCAACAAAATATGAGCAAATTAAATCGAATAATGTGTAAAAAGGTATACACCACAAGCAAATGGGATATATCTCAGGTATTCAAAGATGAGTCAACATTAAAATATCATATAATCCATAATATAGTATAAATATCAATGGATTAAAAGGAAAAATCACAGAATTATATCAATATATGGAGAATAAACATCTGACAATATCCAACAACCATTCTCAGTAAACTAGCGATAGAGAGGACTTTTTCAATTTGACAAAGAATATCTATAAAAAGCCTACAGCTCATATCATACTTAATGGTAAGAAACTAGAAGTTTTTACACTAAGATCAGTTACAAGGCAAGGATGTTTCCTCTTACCACTCCCTTTCAACATCATATTGAAAGTCCTAGCTAATGTAATAAGGAAAGAAAAAAAAATAAGGGCACAGATTGGGAAGGAATATATAAAACTGTCCTTATATGCAGACTTATGATCATCTATGTATGAAATTCAGAAGAATTGACAAGAACATCCTCTTCGAACTAATAAGTGATTATAGCAAGGTTGTAGGATACAAAATTAATTACATCAAAGTCAATCATTATTCTTTATACCAGCAATGAAAAAATGGAATTTGAAATTAAAAACACAAAGCTATTTATATTAGCACCCCAAAATGAAACTTTTAAGTATGAATCAGGTGAAATACGTACAAGATCTATATGTGGAAAAGTACAAAACTCTGATGAAAGAAAACAAATTACTAAATTGTTTGAGAGATAGTCCATGCTTAAAGATACGAAGACTCAATATTGTCAAGGCATCAGTTCTTCCTAACTTTGATCTATAAATTTAATCTACATTTTAATCAAAATATCAGCTTATTTTATGGATATCAACAAACTGATTCTAAAGTTTATACAGAGAGACAAAATACCCAGAATAGCCAACATAATATTGAAGGAGAAGAAAAAGTTGGAGGACTGATACTACCTGACTTTAAGACTTTCATTAAAGCTACAGTATTCAGTATGGTGTGGTATTGACAAAAGAACAGACAGACAAGTGGAATAGAAGAAACAGCCCAGAAATAAGCCCACAAAAACAGTCAACTGACCTTTGACAAAGGAGCAAAGGCAATGCAATGGAGCAAAGATTGTCTCTGCAACAAATGATGCTGGAACAACAACTGGACATCCACATGCCAAGAAATAAACCTGGACACCACCCTTGTACCCTTCTCTCAAATTAACTCAAAAGAGATCACAGACTTAGTTACAAACGTTCTAAAAGATAAGACAGAAAGAAGAAAACCTAGACGACCTTGGGCAATGTAATGACTTTTTAGATACAACACCAAAGGCAGGATCCATGAAATCAATAACTGATAAACTGAACTTAATTAAATTTTTTTTAAAAATCTGTGGAGGAAAATATAAAGAGAATTAGAAGGCAAGCCACAGACTTGGAGAAAATTTTTTTTTTATTTTTTTACATTTATTTATTTTTGAGAGATAGAGACAGAACACAAGTGGGGGGTGGGGAGGGACAGAGAGAGAGAATGAGACAAGGAATCCAAAGCAGGCTCCAGGCTCTGAGCTGTCAGCACAGAGCCTGAAGCAGGGCTCACAAACCTTGAGATCATGACCTCAGCCAAAGTCGGACGCTTAACCAACTGAGCCACCCAGGCAACCCTGAAGAAAATATTTGTAAAGGACACATCTGAAGAGAACTGTTATCAAAAATATAGAAAGAACTTTTAACGCTCAATGATAATAAAAACCCAATTAAAAAATGGGCTGAAGACCTTAACAGACACCTCACCAAATAATATATACAGATGGAGATATATGAAAATGTGTCCCATATCATATATCATCAATGAAATGCAAATTAAAACAAGATACCAGCATAGACCTATTAGAAGAGCCAAAATCCACAACACTGACAATACCAAATGCTAGTGAGAATGTGGAACAAAAAAACCCTCACTTGGGGAAAGTGCAAAAATAATACAGCCATTTTGGAAGACAGTTTGGCATTTTCACACAAAAGTAAACATAGGCATACCATATGATCCAGAAATTACATTCTTTGGTATCTATACAATGAAGTAAAAAATATGTCCACACAAAATCTGCACATGGATGTTTAAAGAAACTTTGTTCATAATGTCAAAACTTCGAAGCAACCAAGATGTCCTTCAGTGGGTGAATGGATAATCAACCTGTGGTAGAGCTAGACAATAGAATATTATTCAGGACTAAAAAATAAATAAGCTATCAAGCCACGAAAAGATATAGAGGAACATCAAATGCATATTACTAACTCAAAGAGGCCAATCTAAAAAGGACACATACTGTATGATTCCAACTATTTTACATTCTAGAAAAGGCAAAACTATCAGTACAATAAAAGGATCAGTGTTGCCAGGACTGGGCCTAGGAAGAGATGAGTAGGTTGAATACAGAGCATTTTTAGGGTAATGAAAATATTCTGTATGATACTATAATAGTGGATGCATGTCATTATATTTTTGTCCAAACCCACAGAATGTACAACACCAAGAATGAACCCTAATGTAAACTCTGAACTACAGGTGATCATGAAGTGTCAATGAAGGTTCATAGATTGTAACAAATGTACCACTCCAGAAGTAAAGGTTCATAATGGGGGAGGATATGTACATATGGGGTTAGGAGTATATGGGATATCTCTGTATCTTCCACTTAATTTTACTGTGAAACTAAAATTGCTTTAAAAAATGTGTGTGTGTGTGTGTGTGTGTGTGTGTGTGTATACACACACATATGGACTATAGGCAAAAAAACAATTTATAACCTTTAAAGCCAAAGATACTAAAAAAGGGGAGGGGACAGAAAACATTTTATTTCCACTTTAGATATTATAAAAAATCATTAAACTTTGAAAATAATAAAAATAACAGAAATTGATGACAAAAAATAATCAGAAAAGTTAATACATAAATTCAAAACTGGTTCTTTGAAAAGCCCAGTAAATTGGTCTATGTTTTTAAAAAGTCTTTAAAAAACAGGTATTTCCTTCATGTATCTGTTCTAGAACAGAGAGAAATCATGAGACATGAGAAATAAGATAACTTGTTTTTAGAGTCTAGAATCAACTCCATACAAAACCAAATTTGCAAAGCAAAACAATTAAAAACTACAAGACAATGTCACCTATGAACATAAATGCAAATAATCAAAGTAGAAAAGGTATTAAAAAATTAAATAGTCTTCATATAAGTATACCTTTGGACCAACCAATGTTTATTGCTGACATTAAGAAAAGGTAAAGATTTTTTTTTAAAAATCTAACTGCAATTCACTATATTAATCACACTGGGAATAAATCAACTAAAAAATTCCCTCCCTAAGGCATTTCTATCAAAACCCATTATATTATCTCAGATCCAATTAAAAGATTTTGAAAATCATTACCATTAATCAACTCTTAGCTAGCTAATGGAAGAAGGCAACTCCTTAGGTTTATAAAAAGGGAATCCTCCACAAACTCTATCACACTCATAATGAAATTCTGAAGCACTCTTTATACCCCCATGAGATGACTGGTGTTGCTTTATTATTTTTTTTAATCAACTTATTTAAATTCAAGTTAGTTAACATAGAGTGTAGTATTAGTTTCAGGATTAGAACCCAGTGATTCAAAACTTACATACGACATTCAGTGCTCATCACAAGTGCCCTCCTTAATGCCCATCACCCATGTAGCCCATCCCCCCACTCATCTCCCTTCCAGCAACCCTCTGTTCTCTGCATTTAAGAGTCTCTTATGGTTTTCCTCCCTCTCTGTTTATACCTTATTTTTCCTTCCACTTCCCTCTGTTCATCTGTTTTGTTTCTTAAGTTCCACATATGAGTGAAATCACATGATATTTGTCTTTCTCTGACTTACTCATTTCTCTTAGCCTCATACACTCTAGCTCTATGCAGGCTGTTGTAAATGGCAAGATGCCATTCTTTTTGATCACCAAGTGGTATTCCATTGTATACATATACCACATCTTTATCCATTCATCAGCTGATGGATATGTGATATGTGGGGTCTTTCCATACTTTGGTTATTGTCAATAGTCTGCTATAAACATTGGGGTGCATGTAGCCATTCAAATAAGCATTTTTTGTATTCTTTGGATAAATAGCTAGTAGTGCAATTGCTGGATTGTAGGGTAGTTCTGTTTATAATTGTCTGAGGAAACTCCATACTGTTTTCCAGAGTGACTGCACCAGTTTGCATTCCCACCACAGGGCGAAAGTGTTCCCACATCTCTGCTTCCTTGTCAACATCTATTGCTTCCTGAATTAATTTTAGTCATTGTGACAGGTGTGAGGTGGTATATCGTTGTAGTTTTGATCTGTATTTTCCTGATGGTGAGTGATGTTGAGCATCTTTTCATGTGTCTATTAGCCATCTGGATGTCTTCTTTGGAAAAGTATCTATTCATGTCCTCTGTCCATTTCTTCACTGGATTGTTTTTTTGGGGGGTTGAGTTTGATAGTTTCCTTTTAGATTTTGTATACTAACCCGTATCTGATATGTCATTTGCAAATATCTTCTCCCACTCGTTGGTTGCCTTTTGGTTTTGTTGATTGTTTCCTTTGCTGTGCAGAAGCTTTTTATCTTGATGAGTTTACAATAGATCATTTTTGCTTTTATTTCCCTTGCCTCTGGAGACATGTTAAGTACAAAGTTGCTGTGGACGAGGTCAGAGGTTGCTGCTTATTTTCTCCCGTAGGTTTTTGATGATTTCCTGTTTGTCATTTAGGTCTTTCATCCATTTTGAATTTATTTTTGTGTATGGTGTAAGAAAGTGGTTCAGTTTCATTCTTCTACAAGTCTCTGTCCAGTTTTCCCAGCACCATGTGTTGAAGAGACTGTCTTTTTTACATTTGATATTCCTTCCCACTTTGTCAAAGATTAGAAACACTCTTTAAGTTGGGAACAGGAGAAGGATGCCCTTTTTCACAATTTCTATTCAGCATTGTTTTGTAGTAGCTCATCATAAAATGAGAAAAAGTTATAGATACTTAAATCATGCACACACAATGTTTAAAAATTGCATTTTTTTATTCCAAGAGCTAACATAGTCAACTGTGATAAAAATAATTTATAAGAGAGTTTTTATAAACTGGGATCAAAACAATAATTGTCACATGTTTGCCAGCTATAATGGATGGCTGTGGGAAGAAGGAAAACTGTTCATGATGACAAATGATATTTTTTAGCTTTTCACTATATGTTAACATTGTGTTTCCTTTTTGAAAGGTACATATATGTATGTATTGCTCAGATAAGAACGTCTGGCTGCTGTGTGGAGAACAAAAACTATGGAGAGAAAATGAAGATGAAGAGACTGTTAGATGGTTCTTTTAAAAGCCCACAGACTGAACTAAGGTGAAGGCATGAAGAGAGAGACAAGGGGGTGTGCTGTACTTTCAAATTAGAATTGACTTGTTAAAGACAAAACAAAACAAAACAAAACAAAACAAAAAGACTGGTGGGGCACCTGGTGGCTCAGTTGGTTGAGCTCAGATGGTTGATCTCATGGTTCATGGGTTAGAACCCCACATCAGGCTTTGCACTGACAATGTGAGCCTGCTTCGGATTTTCTGTCTCCCTCTCTCTGCCCCTCCGCTGCTCGTGCTCTTGCTCTCTCTTTCAAGAATAAATAAACATCAAAAAAATTTTAAACGAGAACTGACATCTTTTACTTACATGGGTGATAAACAAGAATTATTTGGGATAACTCATACATTGGAAAGGAAACAGCCATACAGATGTTAAGGTATTAGGCAGGCAGCTTAATACAGGGTTGTGATGCTGAAAACACTAGGAATGTATTAACTATTTGGAAACAGCTGTCCCACAGAAAGAAAGCAGAGCACAATTACAGAAAGTGGGAATAGATATGTGAAAGTAATTTCTTTTTTTTTAATTTTTAAAGGTTTATTTATTTTTGAAAGAGAGAGAGAAACAGAGCATAAACTGGGGAGAGGCAGAGAAGGAGACAGAATCCGAAGCAGGCTCCAGGTTCTGAGCCGTCAGCACAACGCCCAACGCGGGGCTCGAACCCACAAGCTGTAAGATCATGACCTGAGCTGGAGTCAGAGGCTCAACTGACTGAGCCACCCAGGCGCCCCAGTAATTGCTCCCTTTGTGATATGTAGAGAGTAGGTAAGGATGGCTACTGATTTATGTCATGTCTAACAATGTGGGTACCCATGGAAGGCAAAAAGCTATGCATTACAACAACAGAAATATTAATTCATTAGAGGTGCAGGGTTTAGAGGGAAACACACCTGGGTTCCACTACCAACACTGCTCTTAATAGCCGGGGGAGTGACTTGGGACAAATTACTTAATCTCTCCAAGCATCCATTTCTTCCTATCTAATGAAAAAAAATAACTTGTTATCTTCCTCATCAGAGGCTTGCTGTGAAGATTACTAAACACAGTGTAAGAGAAGGATAAATTATGGTCAGTGACACATTGTTACTATTGAGTGAAAATTTCATATGACTTTATTAAAGTTCTCTGTGTTAGTATGATGCAGGAAGTCCACAACAGGTTGTAATCAGTATCTTTAAACCATCAGTTATGAAACTTAAATCAAACCGTACAGCATGTTTGACATTATGCTTGACCCCATTGAATGAGTACACTGCTACAGAATGATTCTAGAGTGAATCCTAAAGCACAACTGCTTAGTAATCCATTGAAAAGGTTTCTGTTCCATGATTAAAGACAGCATATCATAAAATAAATACCTATTCCTATGTGAGAGCCTGATAATTTTAAGAATCCTTAGATTTTCTTAATAATATGTGAATCACGAGGAAATCATTTTTACATTCGGATATAAATTTGGTTCTGTTTTACAACAAAATATCAGTGGGTCATACTCGCTTCTTTATCTTAGCTGAGATGATTACTCCTATTGATAATTCCTTTCAAAATCAGTCAACTTTCTCCGGAAAAATGAAGAATGAAATAAAGGGCAAAAAGAAACAATATTTTTACCCTGAAATAGAAAAATAAAATGGTAGTAGCCACCCTATTACAGTCTTACTTCTGCCCAGACCTGAACTTGTTTGGTATATCACAAGATAATGAGGGTCTAACTAGTATCTGATTTACATATTGCTCTATATGTTTCTGCTTCACAATTGTTTAACATATACATATTCTTGATTCAATTTTAGATATTTGCATAACTTCTTAATTTTCTATTTGATATTGCTTACAGAATCTTTCATAGGGCTGTTTCATAGGGAAGGATATTCTCATTCATTCATTCATTCATTCATTCATTCTTCATGCATTTGGTCTATTTGTATCCTGGATGACTTATCTTGGAATCTCCAAGAGATTATTTTTCTGCTTCTCAAATTCTAAAATTTTTGGTATAGATTTACAGTGCTCATGCTTTTTTACTCAGCTAATAAACAGACCTAGCTGTTTAACACTGGTCAATATTCTGTCATACTTTCATTCTCTTGCCATATTATGCTGCTATTCTTACATAAGTTCTTACAAAACTGTACAAAATCATCATAGGAATCTCATTTTACTATGGACATATTGCAAGTGACGAAGTTATTTCTTCAAGGAAGTTCAAATCAGGATCTCATTTCTTAACTTCAAACATTACAAAACAAACAAAAAAACAACTGTGTTGAATTTCTTGTTCATTTCATGTGGGATTGGGCTGTACTGTTTTTAATGTTTAAGTTATCAAAGTAATTTGTTAAATTGATCTCTTCTTTCTTCTGCTTTTTCCATTTAAAAAAATTTTAATATTTTTGTTTTTGTTTATTTTTGAGGGACAGAGAATGAGCAGGGGAGGGGGAGAGAGAGAGAGAGAGAGAGAGAGAGAGAGAGAGAGAGAGAGAATCCAAAGCAGGCTCCAGGCTCTGAGCTGTCAGCACAGAGCCCAACTCAGGACTGGAACTCACAAGCTGTGAGATCATGACCTGAGACAAAGTCAGACGCTTAACCAACCAAGGCACCCAGGCATCCCTGCTTTTTCCATTTGAGGTAATATCATGTATTAGTGTCAATACTTTTTAAGCCAACAGTTATAATAATTGAAGTGCCTTAGATTTTAAGTAGGTATGTTTCTGTGCTTTTTTTTTTTTTATATAAGCTTGCTAATGTCACGCTCTGTATAAAGTAAGTCTCATTAAAATTATGTTTGTTAATTGTCAGGCTTTGGAAACAGGAATTCTGGATCTGAACTTCACCTTTTTTTCATAATGCCCTGAGTTTTCCATAGTATTTTTTTCCTTAGAATTTCAAATCAAATTATTTAAGAAGGCTTCTATTATTTGAAATATATGAATATTATCCTAGAAGCAGGAGGCATGGATTATAGTCCTATATTTACTATTATTTAGTCACATGTCCTTGTCAAACTCAATCTCTCTGGAAGGTGGTTTTCTCATTTGTAAAAACTTTGAATAGATGGCTTATAAATTTAATTAGATCTAAAAATCTTTGATTATTTATTCAAGGAAGTTGCTTGCTAGATACATGAATTTTACCAACTTAAAAAAATACTTAGGGACGAAAACTATTACAGTCTTCATTTTAAATCAACATCCTACTTTGTATGTATTATTGATCACTAGTTTCTCTGAATTATTTACAATTTTGTATCTTGCTTAATATCTACTCAAATCTAAGATTTTTTTGGTCACTTACATGACTATGTGAGTTTTTCTGCCCATAATCTGCTAGCATAAATTCTAGGTCACAGCAGATTCTATTACAACATACAAAGAGAATCTCATCTCTTAGTGTGGCTTTCTTAATGACTTTTTTAGTATTAAAATTAAATATGCCATATAAAATGGAACAATTTTCTCTTAGATAGCTTATTTTTACTAAATACCAAAGTAAAAAATATAAGACATGATTATCTGTAATAATTAAAATGTTTATTTTTTCTCAATTGAATTTTATTTCTTAAGTCCATCGTGTTATGAACTTGTAGGTGTAAAATTCTTTGCTTGTTTCATAAAATATACTCCTATATGTAAGAGAAATATGTAAAAAACAATAATGCATCTTAGTTGACAGTTTTTTTTGCCAAAAGACAAAGTTTGTTAAATAAAAACCTGGAACAATTATTTTAAATTATGGTTTGAAAGAGATAATATAACTAGTTGAAAGATAACTAGAAGTCAGACAGTCTGGCATGATTAGAAATCAGAAACTTCCATCTTTTAACTTTCACCTTAGGCAAAGATTGCTTGGTAATTTAATCTATGAAATTGGGTCTTGGTTTTTTCATCTATAAAATTAGAATAGTAGTATCTATTTTGGAGACTGAAAAATGTTATTTTGAAGAACATATGAGTTAATGGGTGGGAAGACATGATAGAAAAACTTAGTGTTATACAAATTAAGATAAAATGTTTGCTGTTGTTGGCATATCTCAAATATTTCAGATGAACTCTAGTAGATTTGTAGGACAAATATATTTTTTTCAATCCAGCTAAACCTATTTGTCCCTCAATATTTTTTAACAAAGTTTATTTATTTTTGAGAGAGAGAGAGAGACAGTGAGCCTGAGCAGGGGAGAGGTAGAGAGAGAAAGACAGAGAATCCCAAGCAGGGTCTATGTTGTCAGCACAGAGCGTGATGCAGGGCTAGAACTCACAAATGGGAATATAATGACCCCAGCCAAAATCAAGAGTTCCATGGTTAACCCACTAAGCCACCCAGGTGCACTGTCCCTCATTATTTTTAATGGTTCTAAAAAAACATGAACTATTAATTTCTTTTCTTTTTTTTTAAAGATTTATTTTTTGAGAGAGAGAGAGCACAAGTGGGGAAGGGGCAGAAAGAGAGGAGGACAGTGGGCTCTGAGCTGACAGCAGTGAGCCCAGTGCAGGGCTTGAACTCATGAACCTTGAGATCATGACCTGAACGGAAGTCAGATGCTCCATCAACTAAGCCACCCAAGTGCCCTCTGAACTATTAATTTCTAATAGCTGTTTGAATTTATAGCAAATTGCATCTATAGAATTATTTGCATCTATACAAATTACAACTATATCATTGCATCTATTCACAGGTTTTAATATAAGATGAAACCCTCTATTTTTGAAATTGTATTAGGATATATTCTCATTTACCCCATATTTCACAGTACTGTGGGTTTTTGAAAAATAGTTTGAATTAAATAATTTATTAACATAATTAGTTAGCTTTTTATATTTTATTATAAAATTTAAATATAAAAATATGTATAAAGTAATATGACACTGATGTACCTGTGCTGAAAAAAAACAATTGTTTACAATTTGTCATATTTGCCTCACCTATTTTAAGAAATTCAATGGTAGAGATTCTGATAAAGCCCTAGTGTATTCCTTTAACTCATCAGTCCCCAGAAATTGATAATACCTAACATTAATACACATCATATTCGTATGTGTTTTGAACTTTTAACTCATTTAGTAGTATCATTAATTAAATATTCATCTTAATATATTTTTAAACAAACATAAGTGATACTACATAGAATATATTATTAACTGCTTAACATTTTCACAAACATTAGAGTTCTAAGATATATATGTGTGTAAACATCTAGAATAAGTTATTTCAGGGGCTCCTGGGTGGCTCAGTTGGTTAAGCCTCAGACTTTAGCTCAGATTATGATCTCACGGTTCATGGGTTCCAGCCCTGCGTTGGTTCTGTGCTGACAGTTCAGAGCCTAGAGCCTACTTCAGATTCTGTCTCCCTCTCTCTCTGCCCCTCCCCAACTCACGCTCTGTCTTTGTCTCTCAAAAATGAAAACATGTTTAAAAATTAAAATAGAATAAGTTATTTCAACTGTAAAAGACAATCCTTCTGCATACTCCTATTGTACAAGTTGGGTGCTTGTCACCATTTTAAAGAGTGATTCAGTTTTCATCCTGTATGTTTTCTTGTGTATGTATGTCTAGAGTAGATCCCAAAAAATGGTATGACTGAGAGCAAAATCAAAAAACAAAACAAAACAAAACAAAACAAAACTTTTTAGGTTTAACAGATGTTACCGAATCATCCTCCAAAGTGGTTCTAAGAATAAACATACCCTTAACAAATATCTAACAAATCTTATTTTTTAAACACTTACAACAGAATTTAGTAATTTTAAATACTTACATTTTTTGCCAATCTCAGAGTTTGCAAACACATTTCATTTTTATTTTAATTCATATTTCTTTGACTAGAGAAGTGAATATTCTCTCCCGAGTTTATTGCCAAACCAACTTTCCTCCTCAGAGAATTTTCAAGTTATATAAACAATCTTGTTAGATCTTTATTGGATTTACTTTCAGTTTATAATTTTATTTGGACAGAATGTCCATTTTTATGATATTAAGACTTCCTATGCATGGCCACACTATCTGTCTATTTATTTCAGCCTTTTTTTATATATTTCAATAAACTTTTATAATTTTCTCTATGAAGTTCTTACACACCTTTTGTTTTAAATTTATGTCTAGTTTTTATTATTCATTTTAGTTGCTGTAATAAATGGTATCTTTTTTTAACTACACTTTAAAGTGTTACAGGTATAACACAATTATTTTCATTTTTAACTAGCAAGTTTTGTTTAACTTCTATTAGATTTTATTTGATGAGAGATAATTCTTCTCTATTTATCTGACTTCCCAGGGGAGGAATTCTTCCTAAAATCTCTTGCCTCTACTTCCATCATTTATTCTTTTATGAAGCAGAGAGGATTACTTTTTCATGGACAACAGCTATTGGAATACAGTTTCCATTGACTTGACTCTACCAAAAGTCCTAAACACAGCTTCACCTCCCTCCCACCTTTTCACTACTTTCTCCATCTCAGACTATTGTGTCTAATCAGGAGGCAAAGTTTTCCTTATGTGAGCCCTCTGGACAGAGACATAGAGAAAAGCAGCCTCTTTGACTCACTTCTATCCATAAAAACTTACCAGCAAAAAAAGAGATAGTTGACTTTTACCTATCAATCTCTTTGGCTCTCCCAATTGATTAAAAATTTGTCACTTCATAAACACCAAGAGCTCCAGAAATTAAAGGGTTTTTCTGAAATTTTCTATGTAGAAATACCTTACCATCTACCACTAATGAACATCATGTTTCTCCGTTTCGATCACAGTACATTTTATTTATCCTTGCTATTCTTCACATGGTTAAAACTTTCCGGTAAATGCTGAAGACAGGTGAAAGGATGTTCTATGTCTTTTTCCTGACTTAAAAATGAATCGTAATGTTCATCATTAAGTATGACCTTTACTACTATATTTTATAGCTCAACCTTACTTCTTTAAGGAAATTCCCATCATTTCCTAGTTTTCTAGGAAGTTTTTGATACAGTTCAACTTGATCAAATAAATTGTGGTCATATGTTCACACTGGCATAATGAAAATCTAATTTAAAACTTTCATATGGGAAGTTATATTAAGGGTACTCCAATGCTACATCTTCTTTGTATCCCTGGAATAAAGCCTATCTCATCAGGATGTATTTTTAAATAATGGTTACATTCAGTTTATTAAAAATTTTATTTCGAATTTTTGTATCTATATTTATAGTCAGGATAAGCTTATGGCATTTCTGTTTCTACTGTCCTTGTCCGCTTTTGCTATGAAGTATACTTGCATCTTAAAATGAGTTATGGAATGTTACCTCATTTTTTAATTACTGACATTTTGTTTATGAAATATACAAGATGTCTTCACTCAAAATAAGGAAAAATGAGCCTTTAAAATAAGCCCTATATTTTATAGGGAAATATTTCTAAATTAAAGATTAATTTATAATGATTTTCAGTTTATTGAATTTTCCTTTTTCCTTGGATCTTCATCTAGAAAAAACGTCCATTTTGTTTGTATCCTTAGTTACGTTATTTTGTCAAGTCTGCTAACATAACACTATTCATAAGACTTTACTTTTTACTACATATGTGTTAATATTGTACTACTCATCTAAAGTTTATTCCTTTCATCTCTGCCCTCTCTTTCTTGATCTATCTTGTTAGAAATGTGTTATTCTATCAGTTTTCATAAAACCTACTTTTGATTTTCTTGACCTTCTCTATTGCTCATGTATTTTCTTCTTGTAAATCTTCTGTTATATATTTTATTTCCCTTGTCTACATGAATGTATTATTCCTCTTCTAACCTCTTGGGTTACAAAGCCAACACACTAGTTATTGTCTTTTTAACATACCACTGTCTCTCTATAAGTACTCCTTTTTAGCATAGTGTAAGTTTAGCAGTGTACCACTTTGTGAGTGCTGACACTGAGATCTAAGTATTTCTTTTTTTTTTATTTTTTTAACGTTTTATTTATTTTTGAGACAGGGAGAGACAGAGCATGAACAGGGGAGGGTCAGAGAGAGGGAGACACAGAATCTGAAACAGGCTCCAGGCTCTGAGCTGTCAGCACAGAGCCCGACGCGGGCTGGAACTCACGGACTGCGAGATCGTGACCTGAGCTGAAGTCGGGCGCTTAACCAACTGAGCCACCCAGGCGCCCCTAGATCTAAGTATTTCAAGACTTCCCCTAGCTAATTATTTCTGATCCACAAACAATGAAAAAAATGTGTTTTTGAATTTCAAACTTATACAGGGATATTTGATTACTTATCACTATTAAATTCTATTTTTATTCATGGATGTCAAAGGATGAAGTCTAAGCTATTGATTATCTGATAATTATTAAAGTTTATATTTATTTGCTTCATATCATAGAAAAGGTTAGTTTTTCTAAATATTCTGAAATATTGTAAAGTATATGCATTCTCTAAATAGTGAATAGAAAAAATATGGTTTCACTCATGTGGAATTCAAGAAACAAAACAAATGAGCAAAGGGAGGGTGGGGAGAGAGAGAGAGAGAGGTGAACCAAGAAACAGACTCTTACCTGTAGAGAACAAACTGATGGTTACCAGAGGGGATATGAGAGGGGGAATGGGAGAAATTGGGGATAGGGATTAAGGAGTGCACTTGTTGATGAGTACTGGGTGTTTTATGGATCTGTTGAATCACTAAACTGTATACATGAGACTAATATTACACTGTATGTTAACTAACTGGAATTTAAATAAAAACTTTTAAAGAAGAAAAATATATACATAATTTTATATCTCTAATGATATTCATTCTATTAGGTTCTTGATGATGTTTGTTCTTCATTATTTTTCAATACCAGAGACGGGTGTGTTAATGTTTTACACTATGATTATATATCTATTCATTTCTATTAGAAATTCTGTATTTTTATGTACATATTGTGGGGATATGCAAGTTCAGCATTTTTGTACCATACTGATTATTTTATTTCCTTTGAATAATACACCTCTTCCTATCGACACATTAACTTAATTGCATGTAATTTCAACTTATATCTTTGGATTTATTTCTGCCAACATATTTTGTACTATGTATTGTTACTTTTTTCTCATTTGCATCACTTGGATTAATTCCAGAGTTATTTATTCTCTTCCTAATGTAGTGTTTTGAAAATCATGCATTCTATTTTTTTGATGTTTATTCACCTTTAAATGTTCAACAAGCATATTAACAACATCTAAAGTTGATTAATATTTCTATCTTTGCTTTCATTACATGGAATTCAGTATGCCTCAGAGGCCACTATTTCCATCATCTGTACCCTTCATATTTTGGATATCATTATTATCATTATTATTAAATTAAAACTTATTTAGAAATAACTTCTATTTGCTAATTTCTTTGTAAAGCTTTATATTTTGCATTCCGCTATGTTTTTTACAAGGAACATATGTGTCAAAATAAAAACAAGACCTTATTTCCATTGATGAAACATATGGAAGTTTTCAAACATTCCCCCATATTCTTTGACACTTCTTCTACCCGGTGTAATGGTCTATCTCCACTTACCTCATATCTGAGCTCTGTTACTGATTGACCGATAGAATACAGCAGAAGTGAGGCATACCAGTTTCTAGGCCCAGGACATTAAAAAAATAAACACAAAAATAATAAAATGAAAACAAAAAAAATTGGCAGCATCGATCATTTCTTTCTTAGAACACTTGCTCATGGAACCCAGCCATCACTCTGTAAGAAAGTTAAGTAACCAACAGAGAGGATCAAATGGAAAAGAACTAAGGTCCCTAGCCCTCAACCCCTGTGAAGCCTCCCACAAACAATCAAAAGCAACTGTGGGCCAAGAGAGTGAATCATACTAGAAATGGATCAACCAGCCCCCAGTCAAGACACCCCAGCTGACACTGGGTAGAACAGATATGAACCTCCTTCACTGATTCCTACAGCCATGGGAGCAAAATAAATTACTGGTTTTGTTTTTAGGCAAAAACAACAACAGATACTGTTCAGGGAACTAAAAAATAAACTATGGACTGGAAAGAGAAAACCAATCAGCTGATCGTATATCCAACAAGGGACTTGTATTTAGACTATATAGAGAACACTCAAAACCATACAACAAATAACTAAAATACTTAAATGGTAAAAGATAACAGATAATTCAGCAAGGGATGCATATGTAAGGCAAATAAGAACATGAAGAGATGTTCAACATCATTTGTCACCAGGAGAATGCAAGTTAAAGTCACAGTGATACACTACTATGCAACTGTTAGAATGTCTAAGAGAAAATATAATTAATTAATATGATAATTTCAAGTGCTGAAAGGGAAGCAGACCACCTACTATAGAAACTCTGGATTTTATCTTTTTCTGAAGAGTACTTATTTGTATTTGTATTTGTATTTTTATTTTCATTTTTAAGTAGGCAGTTAACTTGCTGATCTCAAACTGCAAAACGGTCTCCCATAGCAGCAGATCAAATTTTGGTTTATTTCTTTTAGCCTTGACTGAGTTGATTGGAGGCTGCCCTACACCGTATTATATCACAGGAGTCATCCAGAGACTGAGGCAGAATTCATACATAGAATTTGTGGTTCTACCTTTCTGACTGTCTCCTTTCTTGGATTATCCTCTTAAGTTTCCAGCAGCTATACTTGTCCTAAATAAACTCTGTTCTCTGGTTCTCCAAGCCAGTAAGACTACAGATTTTCTCTTGGGTTTTTAGCCACCTCAAATGGTGCAAACTGGTGCACATCTTTAATAGCCAGAGGGGAAAAAAAAAGAAATTCATATTATAGCATTTCCTTCTTCAAAGTATTAACTTCCATACATTACCTTCCAGTTTTACTCTTCGGATAGTTTTTTTTTTAATGTTTTGTCCTCAGTTTATAACTGTGGGAGGGCTAATTTGGTAGATTCTATCTCAGCCATACTAAAAGTAGAACTTCAAAACTGTTTGTTTTCTATACCTGAGCCTTCGTCACTTTAGTATGATGATCTCATTCCTTTTTACTCCAAGTGCCTGAATAATATGATATTTTCATCTGAAGGAATTGTATCTTTTTAAACAAAAAAGTTCTGTTCGATTCTGCAAACCTGCTTTGCATATTTTAAAATGCTTTAGCAAATCATTTGAAGGATTGTAAAATCTTGTATACACTTACTGTTCCAGACTTGCTTCTTCTTTTTTTTTTTTTTAAGTTTTTTTAACGTTTATTCATTTTTGAGAGACGGAGAGAGACAGAGCATGAGTAGGGGACAGGCAGAGAGAGGGGGAGACACAGAATCTGAAACAGGCTCCAGGCTCTGAGCCGTCAGCCCAAAGCCCAACACGAGGCTCGAACCCATGAGCTATGAGATCATGACCTGAGCTGAAGTCAGACGCTCAACCGACTGAGCCACCCAGGCGCCCCTAGACTTGCTTCTTAATACTCTCTACCATAACGGCTATTTTTTGTTTTTGAGAAATCACTGCTTTTAGATTCACGGTATAATTTTACACACCTCCTCTCTGATGATTAGTCTTTCTCTAGTTAAAATGATACGTCAACATGATAAAAACCCATTTATTTGGTTCAGATATAAATATCCTAGCAGTAAGAATATTTCTCTTGTATATGCCCCCAATGAATATTTCTGTTTCTTCATTAGGAATTTATGACATTGTATTATGGTTTGTAGTAAGTGTGTCCATCTTCTTCAATACATTGTCCTCTCCTGGAGTAGTTATTTGTCTTTGTGCCCAAAGGCACCTAGTGAAATTTGTGCCAGATGACAACTGTCTGATAAATGACTATTTCCACATATATTCAGACATGTTTTCTCCCATGACCTTTTAGCTAGGCAGGTTTCGATCTCCCTTCCAGATAGGGCTTATGCCTTTTACTAGATACTCTGATATCACAACTACTGGCTTGCAGTCTACCCTTCTGGCTCTGATACAATGTTTTTCTTTGTTTATATACTTAGGCATACACCTAGCCTCTGAAACTGACCAAAACATGATCTTTGTCTGGCTGCTGATATATAACTGTTCTTCTAACCCAGAACTCAGCTTCCGCTGATCCAACAATTTTATTTGTAGAGTAGTTCAACACTCCCCACATCCCTCCAAAAATAAGACAAGGCTCTGGGAACTTTGGCATAATCACAGCTCAAAGCATTAATAATGAAAGCAATCCATAGCCTCTCTGAGCCAATATAGAGCTTAAACACAGTTGACAAGTTTTTTTTTTTTTTAATAGGGTGGGGTTATTAAGTCATCCAGGTATATTAAAAGGATTACTGCAATTACCATGTTCAGTCATGTTTGTTCTCTCAGTAGTTTTCTCATGTTCACACAGCCAGATAGGTTCTAATTTTTTGTTGGTGGTGGTGGTGTTCATCAGAGGTACTAATTGAATAATCAATGCTTTTGATGAAAAAAGCCTGTCTTTGTGTCATGTGAACATTCGCATTGTAAAGTGAATCATAGATATTTAATTCTCTGAATGGAGACATTTCTATGGTAGAATTTAACTCCCCTGGACAATTTAAGCAAATAAGTATGCCATTTTCATTAAGTCACTTGAAGGAATTGTTGTCAGTGATATGAATGGGCTTCTCAGAACAGTTTGGTTCCTGGAGTCTAGGTGAGCAGGAAAAGACTGCGTATTTTAGACTGGGAGGAGGCCAGAACACCTGGAAGGACTGACCTGGTGCTTTGGGTTAGGCATGAGAGTCAGTTAATATGAGAGCAGTCTAGTCAGTAGGGTGTAATTCCATCAGACAAGGGGTAATTCAAGAAATGATTGCAAATATGGTCCTAATTATTCCCCTTCTTTGTCCACATACCTTATAATGTGTCTTGGTAGATCTTTCCACTAAGAGGTGGAGGCTGTTTATCTATCCATTTCATCTGAAATGACATTTGGACAATAAAATGTGGCAGAGGCAATACTGTGCCAGTTCTGAGCTTAGGCCCTAAGAGACTTCCTCTTCTCCTTACTATCTAGGGAGCCCAATAAGTCACCATGAGAACAACAGACCAACCAGTTAGATGGAGAAATACGGCCCAGTCACCCTCTGGACCCCAGACAATAGCCACCAAAATTCCAGAGTTCCTATGCCAACCTAGAGCAGCCATCCCCCAGCCATCCTGCCAGCTGATTACAGAGGAACGAATGAGCTCAAAGAAAATAGAGCCTGGTGTGGATTATCAGAACCTTCTAGTTGATACGAATAATTGGAAATACATAGGTACATGTATACATAAATACACAAATACATCTGTGTTCTCTTGCAGCATTATGGCTCTTTTATGTAGAAATAACTAAATAACTATGCAATTCTCTCCTTAATTAGGACATGGAAAGCTGACTTTACTTCTTCACATATTGCAAGCCCAGCTGCATTTGGTAAGGTGAGTTTTTGAAGGAAGTACACAGATAGAGGAGACTAGATTCGTGCCAAAATCAGGTAGCGGGGCTGGTAGAGGCAGGTTACCTTACTGGGTTATTAATCTAAAGAATTATAGTGACAGGAGGGAGAATATATAGTATGGTAAGAAAGCAAATTAAGTATTTACTGAGTTTACCAAACTAAGTAGGTACATCATTTAGAAGTATGTAGCAAAGATAATAAAGGGAAAGATAGATTCAGAATCCAGGTCCACATAAATTGAAGACTTTCTGGGTTTCTTTTACTGAAACCACATTCACATGGAACAAAAAAAAAATCACATGATTTTAAAATAAAGGCATACAATGATAATCAAGGTATAACTGCTGATAATGAAGTGGGCAAACATAACAAATTCCTGTAGTCTGATGAAAAATTATAAAGATCAGCCTCAAGGTAATTGTTGAATATCATCCTTCATATAAAGATGAGAGCAGGTAACTTTGCAGAGTACTATATCTGAGCTGACTTTTCTTCACAAGCAACAGTGATCATTTCATAAAGGTCCACTTAAAAGTACCTATTTGATATTCCTTTTGATATATGTTACATGCTAGCAAAGGGGGCTGGCCATTTGTTAAGGAGGGTTTTCTGACTATGGAATTATTTTCCTCCTTGCTACCCATGTGGCAAATCTCACTACTTTTCCTCTCAGCAACTAATCTTTAACTCTTTCTTGCCAATGATGAGATTGGCACCACCTCCAGTGTTCATACGCATTTCAATATATCTGTTTCTATAGTAATTGTTCCAGTCTTCTAGTCTGAAAGGAAGAGAATTGCTGCTTACTGCAAAAGAGAAAATAATCTTCTAGCTTTCCTTTCTATATCCCATCATTTTCATGACTTCTGAAGGAAATTTGATTTTTCTTCTCTACTGTTTCTTTATTCTTAACCTTCAAATGTGCAGATAACGTAGATGAGACAGATAATGTCATTTGCAAACTATTACCTTTGAAATGTCATCGAACCTTTATGAATCTCCCTCATCCTGCATAAATGGGGAGAGGTAATAATGTCTACCTAATATGTCTGCTTTCTCCCAGAGTTGAGACCCTACAGGAAAAGGATGACACAGACAAATGAAGTAATTAAGGAGAATTTAATGAGGAATCAATTTACAAAAGTGTAAGCAGAGTAAGGGGAAAAACAAGAAGATATGATGTCATTTAAGCACTAGCATAAGCAGGGACATGTTACCTACCACCCTGAGTGTGAAGGCAAGAAAACAGTTACTGGAACCCAAAGACAGAGCTGTTAACTGTAAGACAGTGCTACCTGAAAGGAGATGGAACAACTCTCTATGTTTACAGCTCTCACCAGATAACACCTATTTGACAGGTGACTTTATTTCCTTTCACTGCCCATTCAGCCAAGGGCTGGGTATGGAAAAGGAGATGCTTCTCACTGCCGCTAATATCGGGGTAACTTGCCATCTTTTGTTTTGTTCCCTACCTCGACTCACACATCTGTAATTATTCACTTCATTAAAATCTATGCCCATGAAATATCTGGAATTCTGCAAATAAAGTGCATCATTGTATATTTGAAGATATTTCCACTTGTTCCATTTGAAGCATTTTTTTTCATGGCATTTTCCCTTTCAGTTTTATGATTGTATATTAGTTTTGCTCTTTGTTAATTCATGTGAGCACACTTCTTTTCTCCCTCCCCAAAGTTGAGTGTACCCCAGTATGAAAGCTGCTTTCAAATAGTCCATGGATATCCAATGCAGAAATTATTCTTTTGAAATCATGACTCGAAAATATTTATCTCCAGATCTGTCTTTGACTTGAGTGAGTCTTGAAATATGGTTATGACATATGTTCAAAGAATGTCTGTTGGAATACATGAGATCCTAACTTGTTACCATAACTTTGGATATTCTACCCTAATTTTGAATTCAACTTGTGCAAACTTGCATACATATCTCTATTATAAGGGTGATCATTTTATTGTAATTTGTCTATGATTATATATTTGTTTCCTCAGTTATTAAGTAAGGACCTCAAGGGCATTCTATCTAGTATTTCTATGAACTACAGTTTCTAGCACATAAGTGCTTAATAAATATGTTAACAATAACAATTCTAAAACTGTTCCATTAACTTCCACAGAAATCATACTCCCCACCATTTCTCATGCCTGCCAAATTTTTCTATGCACTCAAACTTGAAATATTGGAATTATTCAAGATAGTTATCATATAGATGCAATTAGTCGCCAAATCACATTGATACATTCTTAAATGAGATGTGTGCTTCTTATTTTGTCTTTTTTGGTCATTTCGCTTGATAAAAAGTGTTACTGCAAAACATGTGGATTACTTCTTCGATTATAGGTATTTTTTTTTCATTTTCCTCCTGGAATTGCTGTTGTACCAAACTTTCTGAAATATTATGCATATTACATCATTCCCAGTCACTGGCTATTCTGCGACTGCTTTGAGTGCTGTGAAAATTAATGAGAGTCATTTTGAACCTCCGTAGGTGTTATGAGTCACTTCCTGATTGAAAATTGAGATTAAAAGGTCATACACTCACGCATCCTTCCATGACTGGGTAGTAACAAGATTCTTCCCAAGTAAAATCATTAACGTTATTTATTCCATATTCATGCCCTAACCATATAATGAGATAAGAAGCAAGATTATTTATTCACATTACTTCCAGTAATCTTTAAATTACATAACTATGCAGGTATTATGCCTCTTACTAGGGTTTTTTAATATTATACCTTATGTTTAAACTAAATGGTTTGGTACCATTTAGTAGAGGTAGAAATTTAAATATTTACCGTATTAGCAAAAGTATCTAATCAATTCACAAATAATAATCCAATACTAGATTTTTATTGCTACCTACTCTGTGCCTTGAAATCACTTTCAGCTTTTAATAATGTAACATTACAGTGTCTATTCAAGTAGATATTATCTCAGGATTGAACAGTATGTTCCTACATACTATAAATTTATTTTGATACTAATAAAAAACAATATCAAATTCCTTGTTTTTTAAGATAGAACAAATTATTACTTGAAATGCACTGCTTGGTACTTCACATAAATAACTGAAGTTTTTAAAAAAGTGTATTACTTTCCTAGACATTTTCATTTATAATATACTATACCTGAGTATCTAAATTTATATATATAAATTGATTACATAATTTAAGGTGGTCATAATGAGCTATTCTTGGTTGGTAACACGAGAAAATATGAATTTTAGATTCTGTTTAAACTTCAAGGACTATATTCTATTTCAGTGGATACCTCAAAAAAATTCACAAAAAGCAAATCACCAAATGCTCATGGTAAGATTGATAAATAAATATATATACATATATAATGAGGGACAGCCATACCCTGGATATGTGAGGAAATTTCTGTGACACAGATTAGGAGAGAAATGCGTCTTTAGAAGTACAAGGTGCTTTATTGTTTCTGCTATATATTTTGGGAATATACAAAATACACTGTAAAATGGACAGGACCTGATGTATCTCTGTACTATCTGTCCACTATACAAAACACTAAGTGAATCAGTTAGGAGTAGAAATATGGCTAGCATTTTACCATCCAAGCTGTACTTTGACATAGTTTATATCTGCCCAGAATAACACTCCTTCTATCTTAAAAGAACTTTGAATCTAAACTGACAAAATAAAAACAGAGAAAACACAAATATCCAATATAAAGGATATTGGAACAATAGGAAATAGGGACATTACTACAGATTCTACAGACATTGTGAAGATATTAGAAAGATATTATAAATAAATTTATGTCAATATTTTAAAATTAAGATAAAATAGGCAAATTACCTTAAAAACTTACTAAAATGATACAAAAGGATATATAAAACTTGAAAAATCCTACACTTATTAAAGAAATTGAACCTGTAATTAAAGACATTAAATTTGGGGGGTTCCTGCGTGGCTCAGTCAGTTAAGTGTCCAACTTTGGCTCAGGTCATGATCTTGCCATTTGAGGGTTTGGGCCCCACATTGGGCTCTGTGCTAACAGCTCAGAGCCTGGAGCCTGCTTCGGATTCTGTGTCTCCTTTTCTCTCTGCCCCTTTGTCTCTCTCTCAAAAATAAACAAAACAGTAAAAAGCATTTTTAAAGAAACTAAATTCTTTCTACTATGATGAATTCAGACAAAATTGACTTCACCAGTAAATCCTTTAAATGTTGCTCATGAATATAAGTCTTAGTAAACTATTAGCAAATCTAATTCCATGATGCACAAAAGTAAATAGCCAAGGTGCATATCTTACAGTTAAGAATATAAGCTTAAAAATTAAAAATAAAGTCATATAATCCACCGAATTAATATAAAAAAGAAGAAAAGTCATATAACCATCTAAATATATGTAGAAAAATGACCAAAGAGCAGAAATGTGCCTGATAAAAATTCCTAAAAACCTTTGAATGAAATTGAATTTCCTTAATCTGACAAGGAATATCTATAAATAAATAAATACATAAATAAATAAATAACCAACCTACAGTAAACATCCTATTTTTGGTAAATTTTTGAACAATCCCCCTGAGATTGAGGAAAAAAAAATATCTACATCACAGTTATTAAACTTTATTAATTATACTATATAATCTTCTCAATAAAATCAGTGAGAAAATATGTTCTAAATTTTAAAGGAATAAATCATTAGTTGCAATGATTTGCAAAAAGAGGTATTTATAATTAATTGCAATAAAATTGTTATTTGCAAATTTTTACCTATAAACTACATTTTAGCTTAAAAAGTAGTTTAAAATCTGAACAAACCATATAAACTATTAGATTCAAGCAAATGCAGAAAATTATAATTACCCAAGGCTAAAAGCAAATCCTCTTTTTCTATATAATAAAAACAATTATTTGGACAATTAAAAACCACATAGATTTATAGTAACACCAAAACAGTAAACACTTACTAATAAATCTACTAAAAGAAGTGCCTGACCTCTATATCAATAGCTAGAAAGCATTACTGAAAGAAATTCAAGGCCTAAATAAATTGGGGAATATACATGTCTAGGGATTAGAGAGTTTAATATTATACAAATGACAATTATTTATTGTCAACAAACACAATTAAATTGACAAGATTATTTGAAAATATATATGGAGATGCAAAAGGCCAGAGAAGCCAAAGGAATCTTGAAGGGAAGGAACAAAGTTAAAAGTCTTACAATAAGAGATGTCAAATATTTTTAAAAGTTAAAATATAATAAAAAGCCATGCGGTATTAGCTTAGAATGGACAAATAGATGACAAAGTTAGAAAATAAATTCTATAAATAGGCCAAAATATCATAGAATTTATGACAAAGTGTTCATTAAAACTCAGTAGAGATTGAATACTCTTTTTAATAAATGATACTAGAAAAATTGGTTATCTGTGTGGAAAAAGAACTTGGACCTCTCTTACAGAAAATAGATAAAAAATCAATTTCTTATTAAGTGTACGTATACATATGAAAGGCAAAAAATTAAAAATTAAAAATTAAAATAAAGTATAGGAGACTATCTTCCTATCCCTTAGCTTAGGAAAATGTTTTTAAACAAGATGCAAAAGGCAGCAAACACAAATAAAATTTTAAAAATTTACTTTATCAGAATTCCTGTTCATCAAATCACACAATTAAGAAAATACGATGTTCATGTAGATTTCAAAGGAATATTTACAATACAAAAATCCAACAACGACAAAATATCCACTCAAAGATTCAGAATATCCAGAATTAATTTTTATCTATCTATCTATCTATCTATCTATCTATCTATCTATCTATCTAATCTTTCTATCCATCCATCCATCCATCCATCCATCCATCCAGAATATATGAAGAACTTCTAAAAAACAAAGAAATGGTAGTAACCAACTGCCCCTTTCTCAGAATCATGTGGTTTTGCTTCAGTGAGAAGAATTTTAGCTGGGGATGAGAGCTACGCCAGTTTTTAACCCCTCCCTTAAAATGCATACTTGAATTTTCAACTAAAGATTTCAAGAGAAGGAAATTGTATGTATAAACATGCTCTTATGGTCATCTTTAATTTTTTCTCTTCTGATAGCACTTGAGTTATCCAGGCCCACTTACAGCACTTTTCTTCTCTAACTAGAACTCTTGAAAAGATGGAACACAATAACTTGCAGAAAAACAAAATAAAAAACAAAAAACAACAAAAAAGGAGGAGGAGGAGAGCAAACTGGAAGAGGAGAAGGCTGAGGAGGAGGAAGGAAGAAGGGGTAAAGAAATAGGCCTAAAGAACCAAGAGGATTGGTATTTTGAAAGTTCTGTGAAATTGTTAAGTGTGAATTTTAGGGGAAAAAGAATATGCTTATGTGAGTAAACTCTCTTAGTAAACTTGGCCCAGGTTTTAAAACTTTGTAGTAAATACACTGCAGAAAATGCCTTCACTACTTTCTACTCTTTTCTGGCAACTTGCTCTTATCTAAGTTTCTTGTTCACTGCTATTACTAATTTATGAAGCTGAACCATCAAACATCCTTGCCTAATGTATCTCCAGGGAGGTCTCATTGTTTTTCAAGTTCACTGTGACACTTTTAACCTCTTACTCATTATATTCCCTTATCCTGTCTTAGTCTTAAATTTAGTTTATCAACTAACTCTGTCTAATCCTTACCTGTTTTGGATTTAGAGTCCTCCTTATGATGCACATATTTAATACTTGATAATTTGCATTGTTCTTTATTTTGTTTTACCAAAAATACACCACATCCAGTACCCTATAATTTCAGCCACTTCATAAGGCTTTACTATATGCTAAATATTTTACCTGTGAATCTTAAAAGAATGTATTCGTCATACATTAACTTTAACATTAACATCAAACATTAGCTATTCTTTATCCATTTCAATATTCTCTTTTCTGTTTTCCTCAAGGTTTTAAGTATTTATCATTTCAACATAGCCTCCCCTGATACATGAAAATACATATGCTCTTTCAATATACTTTATCGAATCTGTACATTAAATCTGTTGATTTAAGAGAGCCTAATAAAAACAATAAAATGATATAACATTTATTGAGTTTCTTGTGTCAAAATAGCACATTTAAAAATATTCTTGGATAGCAATTATTATTCCACTTCTTGTTTTATTCCACAGCTCAACCTGGCAACATTTTATTTACAAAAGTATTCCTCCACTTACATGAATTGGTCTATTTTTTTGTTTTTAGTAAAGAGAGAGTACAAGCTGGGGAGAAGGACTGAGGGAAAAGGAGAGAGAGAATCCTAAGCCCTACATGGGGCTCAGTCCCACAACCCTGGGATTATGACCTGAGCCAAAATCAAGAGTTGTATGCTCAACTCACTGAACCACCTAGGCGCTCCTAATTGGCCTATTCTTAATTGTAATGTCCTCAGGGACCTATACCAGTCTTCATTTTCTGTACCCTCTCCTCCTGTAACTTTTTATTTTTAAAAATGAGATATATTTCTCTGTACATGATTCATCTTGCCTTGTTAGTGGCTGCAAAGTGTCCTTCACATTCTGTACCACTTTTAAGAATTGCTTTTGTAGCAACGTGGATGGAACTGGAGAGTGTGATGCTAAGTGAAATAAGCCATACAGAGAAAGACAGATACCATATGGTTTCACTCTTATGTGGATCCTGAGAAACTTAACAGGAACCTATGGGGGAGGGGAAGGAAAAAAAAAAAAAAGGACGTTAGAGTGGGAGAGAGCCAAAGCATAAGAGACTGTTAAAAACTGAGAACAAACTGAGGGTTGATGGGGGGTGGGAGGGAGGGGCGGGTGGGTGATGGGTATTGAGGAGGGCACCTTTTGGGATGAGCACTGGGTGTTGTATGGAAACCAATTTGTCAATAAACTTCATATAAAAAAAAAAAAAAAAAAAAGAATTGCTAACTCTACATGTTACTATGTTCACCCAACACCCGACATTGACCCCGGAATGAAAACTCCTTTCACTTATGCAGTATTTGGCAATTATGACACAACATACACCCATTTAATTGAATCTGCAAATTTTCATTGACCTGTATAGCTGACATATTATAAACCTAAATGGCATGCCCATGGCATGATACAAAGTGACAAGGTATGGATGTGTTACAGCCTTTTATGAAGTGGCATTTCCATAGTTTCTGAATAGGAGCATGTTGAGGGAATTGTTTAGTCCCCAGTCCTAAAATATCCCCTTCCATGTTAAGGGAGCTCAGTTATTAAGACACATTTGCCCTTCTTCCACTCCTCTATGTTTTCTGGTCTTGGGGAAATGGAGTTATTCACCTGAATTGTTCATTCAATTCAATTAATTCAGTTAATTCAATTGCCACAAATTGTTAATTTGTGGGGGAAAATGATCTGGACATTCAGCTCAGGTCTTCTTTCTTTCTTAGCAAGTGTGTATTTTACAAAACATTTCCATGTGGGGAAAGTGTGCTCTGATCCAGAGCTGCCTCTGAGAGATGCATGGTCTTTACAATTTTGAGGTTTAGTGTACATAGCTCTCTTATTTTACTATAAGCTGAAAATTAGATTTAATCAGTCATAAAACTAATCTTTACCTCTACATGTATTCTGTTGTTTTGTTCAATTTAGAAGATTGTCCTGAAGTTTAATTAGCATAACAGTCGAACCAAGTAGTTTTAACTTAGATTGTATGTTTATTTGTGGTCCTGTAAATATGTAATTGGGGAGGGATGGGCTGTATCTACAAATCTGGGGACAGTGGCTGAGTCCCCAGTTCTAGTACTAAAAATGTTCCCCCTCAATTCTATCACTAAAAACAGTCAAAGGGCTCTGGCTGCTAGTGCCTTCTATGAAGACCCCTTATCATGATATAGGATTCTATGTAAGTTTCCCCATTCCATGGAAACAAGTGTTATATCACTTATTAACGACTCATTTAAGCTAGAGACAGAGCCAACACTTGTATTTAGGAGCTGGAGACACATAGATCCTCCTAAATTACATTTGATTAACTGTCCTTCAAATCTTCAGTGATTACTTTCACAGTGAAGCCTTCCCTGATTATCCTATTTAAACGCCAACTCTCCACCCTGCTCTAACAGATCATCCTTCCCACTTTTATTTCCATTGGACTTAACACCTTCTAAAACATTGATTTAAAGTATTTATATTTTTATTGTCTCTTTCTTTTTACTAGAGAGAAGTTAGCACAGTGTCTACTAATTAATATCTTTAATAAGCATTTGTTAAATAAATGATGGTTCAGCTTACTGAATTTGGATAAAACTCTTTGGGCAATGGTTAAAATTTCTCAATTGATGGTTGCATATCAATTCTCAGACAATGTGAATTACTAATCAGGTCTGACTGTCATGCCTTACAAAGATTTGAATGATTTTTCAGAAGGTCTTAAGGTTTTATTAGGTCTCAGAATGCTACAGATAAGAGTAAGTAGCGGGGCACCTGGGTGATTCAGTAGATTAAGTGTCAGACTCTCAATTTCATCTCAGGCCATGATGTCGTGGTTGGTTGTGAGATATAGCCCCAGGTCGGGCTCTGCGCGGGGCAAAGAGCCTGCTTAAGATTCTCTCTCCCTCTCCCTCTGCCCCTACCCCACTGGCATGATCTGTCTCTCTCTCTCTCCCAAAAGAAAAAAAAAAGTAATTAGAAACCCCAGATTACTTCCAAGTAATTCAATGCTCATAGTCATCTGATCTGAGATGACTGAGATGACCTCATTGAGCTCATTTAAACCTACTACCTAGTGAAATGTTCTGTCCTTTACACCATGATCAGGTGGTCTTTACATCGTATCAGGTGTTTTCAAGTAGCCAATTACAAAATAATTAGTTTCACATAGAGTTTAATATGTGGTAGAAAGCTACTACTTATAATGCCCTTCCTTCTATACATGGATTTTGAAATACGGAACAAGTAGCATAAATGTCTAGAAAAAGGCCCACCTCAACCTCCAACTTTCACTTTCTTTAGGGTTAGAAAGAACAGTTTACAGTGAGAGTATAAAAATCAGCCATATTTGAAACATGAAGATTAGAAAGTCCCCTAAGATTGCAGAGGGTGGAGTTTTGGGTTTCTGATAATTAAAAATCTTGCTCCCCCACTCAGAACATGAATATCAAACACTGAGAAGATGGCCCAGATAAATCTCCTCACCTAATGATTTTATCACCCATGCTTTTGCTTTAAGAGCTGGTAATTTCACTGTATAAATTTACCCTTGAGTTTGGGGTCATTACTTTTACTTCACTGCTTTGTTTAATTAATTCAGCAATATTAGATATGGGAATCAATAGCTTGAAAATTTTCTTTAAAGAGAGTGATTCTCAATAAGAAAATATGGTTTCTAGTTAGGAGTTCACTAAACTCTCATGTTTCATTATTACATAAAATCCCATTAGCAAATATGAAGACAATAAAAATGTATTATTTTAGTCCTCATTTCAGTCGTCAGTTTTACTAAAGGCCTCAATTAATGGCCTTCAACTCAACTATTATGAACTTTAGTGGGACAAGTGACCCAACAGTCCATCTGCCCTATTCATTCCCACTTTAAATTGGAATAGAGCTCAAATTCTAGAGGAACAAAAGATAAAAATTGTAGGAAACCTCTGGCTAGAAATACCTATAAATCATTGAATTATTCAGAATAGAACAGGAAAAAGAACACATATAACAGATTTGATAGTCTACAGTAGGAGTTGGAAAAGTTTTTCTTAAAAGCCCAGAGTAAATATTTTAGGTTTTGTGAGCCATAAAGTCTTTGTGGCAATTATAACTCTACTATTATAGCACAAAAACAGTCATAGATAATATTTAAACAAATATGACTCCATTCCAAATATAACCCCACTTTATTAGCCATAGTCTTCCAATACCTGGATTTAAAAAAATATATATCCTAGAAAGAAAAATTGTGGTACAACTTTAATTCATCTACCCAAATGTATAGTTCTAATTATGTGGCAATCATATATTATATGTTAATTCTAAGGACTTGATAAATATTAGCTTGTTATTGGTCAGAACTTTTCTACTTGTCCCACTTAACACATGGAAAATTGGTTAGATAGAGAAGATAGGTAACCTGTCTGCATTAGTCTCCAAGAGCTGCAATGACAAATTATTATAAACTTGAGTGGATTAAAATAACAGTAATTTATTCTCTCATAGGTTTGGAGGCTAGAATTCTGTAATAAAGGAGTTGGCAGTGCTTTGCTTTCTCTGAAGGCTTTAGAACATGATCATTCCTTGCATTTTTTTTTTTTAATTTTTTTAACCTTATTTATTTTGGGGACAGAGAGAGACAGAGCATGAATGGGGGAGGGTCAGAGAGAGGGAGACACAGAATCTGAAATAGGCTCCAGGCTCTGAGCTGTCAGCACAGAACCCGATGCGGGGCTCAAACTCACAGACTGCAAGATCACGACCTGAGCCAAAGTCAGACGCTTAACCAACTGAGCCTGCCAGGCGCCCCTTGCCTTTTTCTATTTCTGAGAGTTACCTGCAGTCCTTGGTATTCACTCCAATCTCTGCCTCTATCACCACATGGCATTATCTCAATGTGACTCCCCTGTTTTTTCTCCTGTTCTTAAGAGGACATCAGCCATATTAATTAGAGCCCACCCTAATCCTGTATGGCCTCATCTTAACTTGATCACATCTACAAATACCCCATTTCTAAAGGTCAAAGTACTGAGGGTTAGAATTTCAGCATGTCTTTTTGGGGGGGACACAATTCAACCCACAACACTGCCTAATAATATTTCACATTTTCATAATAGTATACAGTCATAGGTACACAATATCACTGATGTTTTTAGTAGAAGCACAATTAGAAGAATATTAATATCTTATTGTCTTATAAAATATCATTGATTTATATTTTACCAGTATATTATTTAGTAACACAAATATGTTTTATTAAGAAATAAAGAGCCCATGTTCTTCTGTGCAGATTTTGGAATTAAGTAAATAATACACCACAACTTTTATTGATATTAATTAGTAAACTAATTTTTTCAACCAGATGCAATAATACCCATTTAGATAACAACCAGATGCAATAATACCCAATTAGATAATGAGAATAGTTGGGGATGATTCTTGATCATCGGCTGTCTGGGATGCATTGTTAGCATTTAGAGGGGCAGGGACACCCTCATCTTTACAATGCAGGAAACAATTATACCCAACCAAGAATTGTCTTTCTCAAAATTCCGGTAGAAACAATGATGCACTAGCCATACTTTGCTATTCATTCTAAGGCAAAACTAGTGCCTTATGCAAACTGCAAGTACCTAGTAGCTTCTGAAAATCAACGAAACACTGGTAACTCACAGAAAATCAGGGGAATTCCAATGACAGAAATAAAGGTGTCATAGAAGCATTGTAATTATGTAACTTAATAGAATACTAGCTAATACTAGTTTGGGTGTACCAACTTGCAATATCCGATATGGGTAGTCCTTGATTTTAACCTCAAATAGACTGGACTTGTACATTTTTTACATATAATAATCTAAGGAAACACTTGTGTTTCTGAATAAACTCCTGACCTATTAGGAGGGCCCTCTTGGCTCACCATTGGGCTTTGAGCTGTAACTTGAAAAATACTAGTCTACTCTTTTAGATTGTTAAAAACTAAGCTGATGGTTTCTAAGGGCCTGCTTTATTCCTTGACCAAACAATTAAAGATGAAAGAAGTCATGAAGAATTATCAGGCAAGCATAAAATCAAAAGAAGTTTATCATCACCTCTTACCTCACTGATAAAATCTAGCAGAGGTGGGATGGAACAGAAGGTCCCTGTTACATATGAGAAAAAAACTTACTTATTCTTTTCTCGTCAGGACACACAAAAGTTTGTGGGGTAGTAAAAGGTGGAAATAAGAGTCATCTGTCTCCTATGGATTCCTGAGTCGGTTTGAGACTCTTCTGGTCAGCAAAGAACTTTACCATAGTTGGGGGCTATAGTAAGTTAATAGCAGTGATGTACCATAGCATATCATGCCAGAGCACATGCACTGTTTTGTCAGGCTTTAATAAAAACAAAATGAATGTGCATCTTTCCTTATGGGTCTGTGAATACTTAGGGCTCTCATTTACAGTGCTCAGATATTCACAGTGCAGGTCACAGATACAAAAGAAACCCACTTCTCTGCTCAAATTGTACCACTGAAAATCAACCAGACTCATAATTCAAACAAAGCATTACATGTGATTGTACATTACTGTGTTAAAGCAAAGCTGCATATATTTGGCGGTAACTTTGAGCAAGCTGACTTCAAATAATTCATGGGCATAGTCTGTTCACTGGATGAAAGTCCCATTAGCAAAAGTGGCATTTGCTTGGAGCATTGAGGGTCCTCAAGAATTATTGCAAGGCTTATCATCAATATATCTGAACAATGTCTAAAGAGGGTATCTGATTATCTATTGTTTGAAGGACCCTTCAAAAACCAGGTCAAAAGCAACTTCTGATCCAACAATATAATAACCAATACTCCTCTCCCATATACTCACATACACATGTGATTGTGTACATGTATACACAGAGTCTAAATTAGGGGGAAAAAGGCTTAGCCAGCAATGAATCAAGCGATATCTCACCTTTATATCTTCTACTCTCTCCAAATATTCACAGATAGCCAATGCAAAGCCTTTGGGGCTTAATTTAAATAGCTGGGGTGGGGAGGAAGAAACTCCTGTCTCACATAGAGCCATCCTTTTCATTCTCTAGTACAAAGGAGGCTGTCAGAATGCTCAGTGGGCAGAGCAAACATTGTTGAGAATGTGCCACCATCAATTACTATTGATTAAGAGTGATACTCAGTGTAGTAAAGACCCTGTGATCTAGGATAACCTACTCATAAACCTTAGCGACACTTTCTTTTTCTTTTTTTAATCTTGCAATCTGTAGCACATTTTTTCCCGTTTTTGTTTTTATTTTGATGTTACAGAAGAGCAGAGGGCAAAAGAATTTTGTCCATTAATTCAGCATTAATAAGGAGTGTTCTGTGCTTTCACATATCCTCCATGCACACTGATGTTCCTGTTTTCTTTGCTTTCTTCTCCTTAGTGGAAAGCTGTCTTCTTCGCTAATTAAAATGCATTACCTGCTCCTGAAATGAAGTAGCTGAGAAATCACTGGCTGCCTGCCTCCATCATGTTTAATAAACCCCTGGAGAACAAAAATGTCCCTTTGTTGGGGGGGTGGGGGAGGGGGTCTTCTTTAGCTTCCAGTCTCTGGCAACACAGTGGCTCAGCTATTTCAACTGGTTTGCTCTTTGTGGCATCCAGCTAGGGACGTGAAGTGGCTGGATGTTCACTATGCTTTCAGTCGTACTTTGCCTAGATGCTGCAATGCTACCCCCAAATTCTTACACTATCAGTCTATCTCTGTGAGTGAAAACTCTTAGTGAGGCATGATCTTATTATCCAACATTAATAATCCGAAACACAGTGTTTTAGGCAAGAGGCCGGGCAACCCACCTGACCTTGCCTCTTCTTCAGTTGACATAAGTGTATTTGTTGCATTTATTTTTATTGTTTCTTCCTTGCTCCCTGTAGGTCTCTTGTGAGCTTTCTTTATCTGGCTGGTCTGCATTCACCGGGTTTAAGTGCTTAGTGTGAGCTTGAGAGTTCGGAGGAGAGAAACTCCTACTAAGCAAAGGTTGTTAAAGCTGCAGGACAAGAACCCTTTACCTACCTGTCTTGATCCACACGATTCTATTTTTCTGGGTTAAATTATCCACTGTTTTAACTTTGTAACATCGTTAGTGTTAACAAAGTCAGCATTTACATGAGATATAAAGTAATTAAGTTTAAGAACATTGGCTTTGAAGACGGATGACCTCAAAGTTCTTACAGTTCTTACGACCTGTAAAACTTTAGGCTACTTAACTGTCTAGACCTGTTTCCTCATCTTGCAGTTCAAAGGATTGTTTTAAATTAATTTGAATAATGCAGATAAGGTACTTAGTTTAGTGGCTACAATAAGCTATAAAATAATCACACTCTACTCTTTTTTTGAGAGACAGCATGCACACGTGCATGCACACACACACATATGCACACACACACACGAGTGAGCAGGGGAGGGGGAGAGGCAGAGGGAGAGACAGAATCTTAAGCAGGTTCCATGCCCAGTGCGGAGCCCGAAGTGGGGTTCCATCTCATGACAGTAAGATCATGACCTGAGCCAAAATCAAGAGTTGGACGCTTAACCGACTGAGCCACCCAGGTGCCCCTGAAATAATCATACTCTTCTTAACAATAACTTGTTTTGAGTGACTATTATATTTCTAATAATCAGCGATTTTTATGTCTTCCGTATGCTTGAGGAGAAAGCAAGTTGTCTGTGGGAACTTAAAATATATCAGACTCTTGGATGTCCCAGGATACATACAAAAAAGGATGTGGCCTGGGAAAATGATAAATGCGAGATTTGATGATTCCATATGGAAAGAGAAAGTCCACACACATGTGAGAGCTTATTGCCTTCTTTCTACTTCTCAGAGATATCACTATTAAACTGACAGGTTTATTTTCTACTCTTCTTCCTAGTTTTTGTGTCTCAATAAAGCACTTGAAAATTTACTTATTCCCTAAAGTGGATGGGACGTGTCTTTTGAAGAGATACTTCTGTATCAACTTGTCTCTGAGTATATTTGGTGGTCCTGGTTCAGTATCTCCAGCAATCTGGTTTTAGTCAAACAATGTGTTGAGGGGTTTTATTAACATATAACTTAAGAGTAATTTAACAGGACTTTATTACTCATTCCCTTACATCCGCACTAAAATCAACCCATTTTTGTCACTGTCACTGCTTTCTTGTTATGCTTTTTTTCAAAGTCTGTCCTATAGGATTATAATTTATATTTCCCCAATCATCTGGTTTTGTCACACTTGTTCAAGGAAAGAATGAGTCTCAACTCAGTACCTAACATCACGGCAAACTTAATACTGTCCCTGTGCCTGTCTGGAGGCTTTGATAAGTCCATAGATGCACACATACCTTTGAATCAGGCAAACAGGGTCTACCGTGTCAGCTGTGGTGGACCTATATTTGAAGGAACAGGATGCTCTGACAGTCACTTTTTCCTACTCCAAATCCAGTGTTACTAGCCTCTTACAATATTTTGGCCCCTCTCTCCGCCTGGGACTTTACCTTTGAATGCGTGTTGATAGAATGAGGTAACAGGTGTTCCAACAATAGACCCTTTTTTGGCATTACATACCAAATACATTAGTGGTTTTTGTTTTTGTTTTAAATCCATATCTGGATTCAATTGGTTGTGATGCCAGAGGACTGGTTCTCATTCTCTGCTCTCACACTTCTCTGGCCCTCCTCCTCCTTCCTTTTTGCAGGCTCTGCCTACTTCCTCAAAGCAAATGCTCTCATCTTCTGCCTCTCCTCTTCTTAGTTCCTAAAGCTCTTTTTGAGCATTTTCGTTCACACAACTTCTTTCACCTCATATTTACACTGATGACTTCTGTATCCATGCCTCTGGGGATTTGAGTTGTTAAATCACAATGTTTCCCTTTGAGTTGCGGTGGAAAAATATGAAATATCTCCAGGGGTTAGTTTTTAGGAGTACATTGTCAGTAGTGTTGCTGGTAAACTTGGAGAATTGAAACAGCTTGGCTCTGAGGTTAAGTTGGTCTCCCTATTTGTTCTCACCTCAAATTGAATTACTCACCCATTTCCAGGCAGAACAGTCAAAGATTCCAGGCATCCCCACCGTGCAGGAGATCTGCCCTCATGAATTACCTAATGAAAAGAAATAGAAGCAGTGGTAAGTCTAGTGCGTGTGGACCAATGTCAAAAGGACAAGTAGAAAATGAGAAAGAGAGAGAGAGAGAAAATAAAGACTAAGGGGAGAAGGAAGAGCCTGAGGGCTGAGCTGTACTCACTGGGTTCCCATTTCTCCACCCATCTACTTGGAGAAATGAGTAAAGAGAGGGCAGGACCTGCCCGTCTAATATTATTCCCTCATAAAAATGGAAGTCCATTGAAGAATAGACAACTAGAGGCCAATGAGGAAGAAAAGAATAAACGCTTCTCGAGAACAATACTCTCAGTTAAGTTTCATATATTTTGCACACCCACATACCCAAACGTCCATGGGGCACCTCCACCTGATTTTCCCACAAGTAATTCAAATTACACATATCCAGAATTGAAACCATACCTCTCCAAACCTGATGTTCTATAAGTGAGCTGTAGGCAACTTGGCAACTTCTTCCTTGTTCTCCTCTGCCTAATCAAATGCAAGAAAATACACTCTAGACTACCACTTAAATACTAATCATCGAAAACGCATTACTTCCTTGTTACTATATTAAGTACTTTACATACACTATCTTGTTCAATATTTTTTTCCCAACTCTGTAGGGTAAGTAGAATAATCTCTATGAGAAAACAGAAAATTAGAAAGGTTAAGCATGTTACTGAAGCATATACCTCTCAAGGACATGATCTTAGTGTGGACAGGAACCCCCCACACCCGGGCTGGGCCCTTCTCTTTACACATTCTGCTGTCCATCGTTCTCTTTTGCCTGGAGACTGTTTGCACTAGCCCAGAAAATGGACCCTCTCACTTCAGATTTGACTCCTTACAATTTAGCCTCTACAAGACCTTCCTACAGAGTGCTATTTCTAAAATGCAAATCTGAACAAGTAAAATTTTCTGCTATAAACATTTCAGACACCCCATCATGACGCAGCTGTTGCCTATCTGTCGAATCTAATCTTCTACCCTCCTCCCACACACATTCTAGGCTCTGCTGATGCTGAACTGTCATTCCCAAGAAATGCCAGCCTCATTCCTGGCTCCTTACTTGTATACGTGTCATTTCTTTCCTCCGACTAAAATGAAATTATCTCATCTACCCCATCCCAGCCTTTGAAAGGTGAACTCTAACTTAATTATGAGCTTAAATTTTACCCCTTGAGTGAATCCTTCCTTAAGCACACTTCAACACATACCTATCATATCGCAGGCATTTTATTACATTGCATTGTAACTGTTATGCAGTAGGTCTGTCTGATTATAAAAGCTGCCTTGTACAGTACAGAGAATCCTTATGTCTGTGTCTAACATATCCAGCACAGCAACTGACACATATTAGGTGCTCAATACACACTTATTTTTTCCCAGTCGAATAAGGCACTCTGTATATCCAGGACTATAATATATTTCTCTTGTGAAGGGAGTAAGGGAGCACAATATGGTATTCCACTCACCAACATTCTACAGATGACATCGTGGGCTTTACATAATTATTCATTTGAGAATGCTAAGTAGAAATTAACAACAAGAAAAAAAATACTTTGACTCTCTTGCTTGAGGCAACAAGAATCACCTTCCAGGGAAAAACTTTCTTATTCACATAAAAAAATAAGTAAATTGTATTAAAAAAAAGAAAAGCACAAGTATATACAATGATTGAATTCTGCCTATCCGAAGAAGAGGATAAAAGAGGTGATGATTTGCCAGATTAGACCTTGAGGAATTACAGCTAGATTTTCAGGGAACTATGAAGAATAAAATCATTAGGAAGCAAAATTTTCCAAAGAGCTTATTGGGTGCAGACTTTACGACATAAGCTATAGTTCCAGGACAGAAAGAAGGATGCAGAGGAAGCATCAAATTTATAATGCCTGCTGGCCTCCTTAACTTCCACAGGGTGCTGTGAAGTCAAGAGGACATTGAGTTTCAGAAGTTTAACTACCTAAAGTCACACAGCTGTTAAGTATCTTCCAGCCTAACTTGAAATTCTACATTGCTTCCAGATCACTACCTGTTCTTAAGTGAGTGCTCCTGTCTCCAACCAAACCAAAGGCTTTTGTATTCTATGTTTGACAGAGGAAGATACAGACTAAAAGCCATCTAAGCAAAATGTCAAACTATAACTTCCCTAAATGCACATACCACGAACAGTTAACAAATGACCCTCATTCACTCACAGATTCATGCCTCGGGCATTCATGTCAGATCAATACATGCCAGATTCACTCTAGCTGAATAATAAAGTGGAATTCAGAAATGGGCACAGAGGAGACTGACCTGGGATTTGCAGCTCCTCGCTACTCTCAACCGCAAGTTGTTTTGGTTCACCTTTGTTTCTCCATTAAAATCATAGAAAATGTTTTTAAAGATCTTTAGGGAAAAAATTCAATTTCATTATTTAATGGTTGTGATAATTCAAAGCCAACTAACAGAAACTGTTAGATTTGTTAGACTAATGTGAAAATATATTTGTGTCAATTGTGGAGCAGTTTATAACATAACTCACTAAAAAATATACCATACATGTGTTTTATGAGGTAATTCCACCCCTGACTTTTTCAGTAAGATGTTAATAATTAGAAAATAAATCAGCATGCCTAACATTAACATATAATTCAAAACGATGTAGTGGCACTTTGGTAATAACAACAACAACAAAAAATAGCAGAAATGCTACTATTACTACTTTTTATCATCCCCCAAGTGTGATTACACCCATAAAACATCTATACAGACAAATCCTCATTCAAACATCTCATTCCAATTTAGACACAGTTTTCCTTCTGAACATACACTCCGACACATAAAAATGGTGTTTGTAATCTGGAGAAAATCACTAAAAGTTATTCAATGATCCTCTACCAGCTTAGTAGCAGGGATGAAGACAAATGAAGTCTTTCCATCTCTCTCTGTTCATTTCCCAGCTTTGTTGACCTTGAAGCCAATTTGTCATGATGCTTTCTTTACAGTTTCTATTCAAGATCTTCCTTTCCATCCGTTGGATTAACAGTATTACCAGGTATGTTGGCATTCATCAGTAAAGGCTGTGTTCCAGGTCAAGCCCACCCATCATCACTATCCAGAACGAGCTCATTGAACATGTTTGCAAATAAATTTTAACACTTAAGGTCCAAGTAGTAGATACGTAGGCTCAAAAGCCACAGAGGAGGCCATAAGTTTTCAAACAACTTCCCTGAAATAGTTTGCAACATGTCAGCAAATCTAAGAACAGAGGTGCCTGGGTGGCTCCGACAGTTACACATCTGATTCTTGATATCAGTTCAGGCCATAATCTCAGGGTTTGTGGGATTGAGCTCAGCGTCAGGCTCTGTGCTGACAGCACACATTCTGCATGAGATTCTCTCTTTCTCTCTCTTTGCCCCTCCCTCGCTCATGCTATTTCAAAAATAAATAAATAAACTTAAAAAAAAAAAGAAAAGTGAAGAGCAGATTTCAAGGGACAATCTCTTCCTTTGACTAAGGTTTGCCTGCACAATCTCTTATGAGATAGGGGTAAGGAAAAGAAAGTTAAGAAATTTACTTGGTTATATTAATAACATTGTTAAAAGATCTAGCATAACGTTTTTTTCTTTGGGGGAACCCAATGTCTTTGTGTACTCTCCTGGTTTATTAACCATGATTTGTAGCCTTATAGAAAATATGTTCTAAGTAGTTAATATATAGAACAACTTTCAGAAATCAATTTTTATGTTGAAACTTTCTTTATTTGGCTTACTGGAGTTTCTAAACAACTCTATGAATTCCAAATTTATTACAATGTAAACTGGTGCTTTTATAGAAGTTAGTTTTTCTAAGCCACAATAGAGACTTTCTTCTTTCTGCTAATTTAGAATTTTGACTTCGTACATGACTGAAAGATTTTATTGAAAAAAATAATTTGGTTTAAAGAATATTTTTAAACATTACCTTATGGAAAATAACCAAATTATGACTTGTAGAATTTGGGGGGAGATGAAGAGAGGCCATTTCCATCTGAATATCAACTGTTGGGGTGTCAAATATCCAATTGAATTCAAAAAATGAAGTTTCTGTTCACCAATAATTTTGTAAATAGATTCCTCATAAATCTGCTTTTTATCAGTGCAATGATATATTTCTTATCTTCTCAGAGGGATAGAGTCTTTAATACCATTATCTTGACTATTTAACTCTGGGAATTTCTCTACTTTCTCTACTTTCGACTTTCTTAATCTCTATCATTTTTCTTATTTTTAATTGTTATTCTTTTTAGATTCTCTTTGCAAGTTGTTGGGCAGTGATTAGAGTGAAGGCAGTCATAATAAAAACCATTTAAAATTTTTAGTGCGTTCAGAAATAGCTAGTGAAACTGCACTAACATTTTCATGGGACAATCATGCATTTATTGTATCTATGAGTTTTACTTTCGCTAGGTCCAAGATGGCAAAATAAAAAAAGGACAGGTTGAAGTAGGAAGAAAAGGGGAAAGAGGGATGGACATAGCAAACACCAGAATTAGTGGAGAAAGATCAAGAAACAGAAAAGTGTGAAAAACCAAATGGTACTAGAAGTCCTAACATATGTGGAATTGAGTCATATATTCATTCATTCATTCATTCATTCATTCATTCAACTACTGCTGAGCAAATATTTGCTGAACGTGTACTCAGAACACTACGGTAGAAACACTAAAGATATTAGACTAAGCCAGATAGACACAGACCCTGCTTTCATGAAACTTACATCAAATATTAAGAGACTGACAGAAAGTGTTCAGTTACCAAATTAGTAAGCTCTAAGGCAGAGATTATGCTCATAACCCTTTTCCTAATGTACCTATCACCACCCTCTTCCCTTACCCCTCAAAAGAGCACCTAACCTTAATTCTTACCCAAAGATTGGGATCAAATATACCTACTTTATGGGATTTTTCCTAACTATTCACCCATGTGAATAGATTGCTCTATCTTTTAAGACTCTACTGTTTTCTAAAGTAATTAATATGTTCTCCAAAGTGCATGGGTTACAGCCTACTGAATTCTGCATTTTGCTGAATTTATTATATATATATATATATATATATATATATGTGTGTGTGTGTGTGTGTGTGTGATATATATATATGTGTGTGTGTAAATATATATATATATATATATATATATATATATATATATATCTTATTAAATTGTAAGCTTTATCTCCCAACAGTACTAACAAGATCAGGTTCATTATTCACTTTTGACTCTTCAGTGTGTAGTACAAAGCCTAACGTGCACATACACACACACACACACACACACACACACACAACAATTAATAAGTCATTGTCGAATGAATTAAGGAACAAAACATTTTTCAGAGTCCACATTGAATTTTGTACAGCAAAGTGTTAATCTGAGTCCAGAATGTAGGCAAATAGGAGTCAGAATTTAGATAACAGTATTTGTTGTAACTGACTCACAGACTACAGTCCCCATATGCAATGTTGTAATTTGTGAAATGTGTTTAAGATTCAGTGTGAAATGTGTTAAGATGTTATAAATATCTTCCAGTAGTGTCTTGTCCAAAGAAGGAACAGTTCAACCATTAGTAGTGATTATTGGCCATGAGGATAGGAAAGTAAGTGACATGCGGACAATTCAATTCAGTTGCTGAGTAGTAACTGGGAGATACAAATAGGTAAACAATCACACATCTTAATCCACAATAAAAGGCAAGTAGAAATAAATAGCTGGACTAGAGGAATAATTGAGGAAGTTCCTTACATTAAACAGCATTTGTTTTGAAAGATTTGAAAGTTTTCTAATTTTTATTTTCAATAAAAAAGTTTCTATCAATGTTTTATTTTATTGGAGAATGCTAGCTTGTTTTCTTATTAGCAAAAAGCTTTTATAAGTAGCATGGGACAGAACCAACCTGCGAAACTGTACTAAGTAAACTACTTCTGGAAACCAAAATGCATTACTACTTATTAAAGATAATACCTATAAAATGAAAATATGTAGGTTGTAAGTCCTCTCATCTGAATACTGGTAAGTCTGCCAATCATTTATCGTGGATGTGAGAGATTTTTCCAGATGGCAGAATAAATTCTCTAGTGACAAAACAAAAACCAAAGTTCCCTAATTACTTAATATTTTAGTGATAAATCCCAGTTTCTTGAATGATGTACTTTCCACTCAGTCAAGGAAGAAAAATGGAATCATCTTTGACCAGCTCTCTCACTTCTCATATTCAACCAGTCTAAAAGATCAGGAATTTCTCCAACCTCTTGCTTCCTTGAGATGATTTTCCCTTTATTCCCAGGTAGGGGTACAGATATCATTAACATTAGCAGTCCAACAAGTCAGTACCTTCACTGGCTACTCTCCATGGAAAAAAGAGGTGGCTTACTCAACTGGTGAAGTGGACAGAGTCCACTATACAGGGTATATTATTCTATTGAATGTGTTAATATATTGAAAAACACTACTTATGCATGATCCTACCTAACAATGCTTGCTCTCTCTTTCACTCTTTTTGACCTCTTGGGTCTAATTGTACTCAGGTGTGATAAACTCATCTTACTAATGTGGAAGACATTAAAGAAAAGCTTAGCTCTAAAAGGTCTGGTTAAGATCTTTCTCTTAGTTCCAGCTTCTCTGACTCTGGTTACATAAGTCATGGAAATTCTTACCTATGTCACTGAATGCCTTTATTTGCAGTGAAAAAAGTCAAGAATCATCATTTTAGCATCTGGTCTTTGTCTCATCCTCTTATTTTACTTCTTATGGAGTGGTACACTTCGCATATCAAAGCAGATAGTTCATTTTGAGCTCCAGGTTTCTTTGTGGTTACTCTCTCTTTGTTAAGAACCAGAGGAGGAGGAAGAGGAGGTGGTTATTATACTATATTGAGCCTCCAACAATATATTTGTCCTGCTAATTCTGTGTTTTAAAACATTATTTATCCTGTATTCCTTGCCTCGTTTTGAAATATCAGCATTCCTAGGTTGAATAAGTACAGTAATATTCTAATCAGTCTTGTCGTTTCTATCATCCTTCCCTAAAGACATCATACCGTTTGTAAGATATACCTTCATAGGTCAGCTTCATGGACAGGTGACTGTGCAGTCAACACAGGCTCTACACATAGAAGGGCCCTTCATTTGGTTTAATTACCTGTTAATTTTATCTTTAAATTTGTATTTTGTAAGTGAAGTTCGATAGGTACAAAAGGAATGTGTGCTCTCTGCCTATATGCAGAACTATAGAGTCTAACCAAATGAACAAAATATAGTTTCTAAGACCAGTATACTATAATTTATTATATTTGAACATATTTTTATAGTCTACATTCAAGCGAGTTCTTGGTATCTTATTCATCTGTTTCTGCACCTATTATTTATTGAGCTCAGTGTAAGTGGTTGGCTAACACAAAGAAGTGCCACTACTAAAAAAAGATATGATAAAGTTCCTTGGTCATTTGTGTTTCTTAGGACTGCATTAATGACCTTCAGTATGTATTCTAAGCAAGTTGTGGTTCAAAAAGAAAGCTTGCTCTCTTGGGGCCATTAGTGCCTTCACTTACTCAGTTGTAGAATTAATATACTTACTTTAAACTCACTTTGAATGTCACTGAACTCCCATGCATCATGGATCTGCTGGCATTTTGTATTCATGGGCATCATTGACAGGGAATATGAATAAGGCAGCAAGAAAACGAGGGCACACATATTGGATGTGTTTTTTCTGCTTCCATGAACGATCTAAGGATTTAGGAAACTTGTACAAGTCATGTGTAAACTAAAGAAACAGAACCAATAGGAGTCATGTATTTCATATATAAGAGATTTATTACAAGAGATAGGTATACACACTCATAGAAGTAGGATAGATGAGCCCATTTATAGGCTAGATAAATCCATACGGCATGACACCAGGAAGGGTAGGTAGACACTCTTGGGCATAAACTTAAGATCCTACTCATTTCTTCAAGGAAGTCTTGGCTCTTCCCTTAATGCCATTGAAACTTATTGAATCTGGCCCACCTGAATTGTCTAGGATAAACTTCCTTACATAAAGAAAACTAATTATGGACATCAATCATGTTTACAAAATACCTTCACAAGATTAATGTTTGATTAAGTGGAGACTGTAGAGTAGCTAAGCTTATACATAAAACTTTTTTCATCTTTTTTTCTTTCTTTTATCTTTTTGCTTCTCTGACTAGATAATTTCCTATGACCTCTCTTGGAGTGTGCTGATTCTTTCTTCTACCTGATCAAATCTGTTTTCGAAACCCTCTAGTGAATTTTTCAGTCGAGTTACTGTATTCTTCAGCTCCAAAATTTCCATTTGGTTCTTTTTTATATTTTCTTTCTTTCTGTAGATATCTCCCCTCCCCCTTTCATTTTTAAATTTTAATGTTTATTTATTATTGACAAACAGAGAGACACAGAGAATGAGCAGGGGAGGGGTATAGAGAGGGGGAGACACAGAAACCGAAGCAGGCTCCAGACTCTGAGCTGTCAGCACAGAGCCCAACACCGGGCTGGAACTCATGAACTGTGAGATCATGACCTAAGCCGAAGTCGGCCGCCCAACCAACTGAACCACCCAGGCGCCCCTCCCCCCCTTTTTCTTATGCACCATTTTCTTGAACTTATGGAGCATCTTTGTGATGATTATTTTGAATTTTTAGATAATTCATATACTTCCATTTCTATAGGGTTGATTTCTGGAGATTTCTTTTTTTCCTTTGATTGGGTCACGTTTTCTTGTCTGTTGATGTGTTCTGTTACTTTGTGTTGGGGTCTGCACACTTGAAAGAACAACACATCTACCAGTTTTTATGAACTGGCTTCATACAGGGAAAGACCTTCACTAATCAGTTCAGAGATTCTTCAGGCCTTTTAAATTTTTCCTGTTGATGCATTTTCTCTGGACTGGTGACTGTAAATTTGCAGGGTCTTTCCTTAGGAGCTCATAATCTCTTGCTCCCTCTTGTGTCTGTAGGGAGTTCTACAGGTTCTCTGAAGCTGCCACAAGCCACCCAGCTTCCCTTTGTTCACAATAACATCCAGATTTCTAGAGTATCCTGAGTCCTATCAGTATGCAAAGGTGAGACAAAATCTAGTCCCTCAAGCAGTCCCCATTGAAAAGCTATACAATTGGTTAGATGCTCCTTTTTTCTTTTTCTACCAACGGGGAGGCCACCTATACCACAAGTCCTCTGGAGCAGCAGCAAGCCACCCAGATTTCTTTTGTTCTCAGTTGCACCCTGGCCATCTAGAGCATACAGATCCTTTCAATGCTCCCATACAGGTGAGAATAAAACAAATTCTTTGAGCAGCCTCCTGAAGAGCCAAAATGTTGGATGCAGTCAAGAACTGGGGATTCTCTCCTGCTCATTTTGCACTGGGCTGGGGAGAGGAACCAAGGCGAGTAAGGGTATATTAAAGCAAATCACTACCTTTGATCTCAGTTGCCTCCAACCCAGCATTTTTTTTTTGTCAGTTCTTGGATTCATAGAAAACAGAAACAAATCTCTCAGGCAGTCTCCTCATTGGTCTGAACATTGGACTTAGGTTTAATTTTTTCTTTCTCTCCCCACGGAGAATCCAGGAGTTGGGACTTTTCTCCTGTGTGCACTGTGCAAAGAGGAGGAACTATGGCAAATGAGTGCTATGATTTTTCTTACCAGTTTCAGTGTGGCTGGCTGTGCACTTGCTTTGGGGACAGGAATCTTTCAAATGGTTTCTGAATTTCTCACAAAGGCAATTGTTGTTGACCTGGTGTCTTCATGGGAAGAAGGAGGGTCTGGGGCTTACTGTTTGTTCTGCCATCTTGCTGATGTCACTTTCCTATTACTAATTTTACAGGTAAAATTTTAGAAGCATCCTCTCTAAATCTGGAATGTGGAAGATCAGGATGCGATTTTCATGGCTTTTAGTCAACATTTTATTTGATTAGAAAGAATAAGAATAATTATTTGAATATGAAAGAATTGTCTATGTAGAACCACTCCTTGCCCACCATCTCTAAACACAAAATATTAGAAGAAGAGAGTTTGCAAAGTGGGCATATACATAATTAATAACTGAAAATTATCTTTATTTCAATATATGATCAACCATAATTACAACATGTAAAATTAGATATTTAGGCTGCATAACAGACCATCATAAAATTTAGTGGCTTAAAGCAACAGTAGTCATTTATTTTGTTTGCTTGTGACTCTACAATTATGGCACAGTTTTCTGGGGAGAGTTTGCCTTTTCTCCAGGTGGCATCTGTTGGAACAATTTCATTGGAAGATAGAGGATCCACTTTCAAGGTGACCAGTTGGTCTGGATGCTTAATTATGTACTGGCAATCTAATTTATTTTGTACATGGCCCTTTCTGTGGCATGCTTGGACTTCCTTATGACATGATAGCTGACTTCTAACAGCGAGCATCCAAAGAACATAAGGAGAGAGGAATTATATTTTGTGAAAACTTAATATATTATTTAGTATCATTTTGTCAATATTTATGACCTAAGGCAGTCCTCTCTGTTTCAAAGAAAAGGGATCTAAGTCCAATCACGCTGGAGAGAGTGTCAAAGGAGCGGTGTATCATTTTAAGAAAGTCAAGTGGTCATTTTTGGAAAATACAATCTTCCTAATAAAAGATATCATTGTAAACAGCAACCAAAATGTAAAGGTATAGGGACACGTGGGTGTCTCAGTCGGTTAATACTCCGACTTCGGCTCAGGTCATGATATTACAGTTCATGAGTTCAAGCCTCCTATCGGACTCTCTGCCATCAGCACAGAGCCTGCCTTGGATCCTCCGTCCCTCTCTCTCTGCCCCTCTGCTGTTCGCACTCTCACTGTAGCTCTCTGTCTCAAAATAAAACTATTTAAAACTTGAAAAAAATGTAAAGGTATACCATGCTTATAAATAAGAAGATTAAACATCATTAAAGTGTCCATTTTTCCCTCGTTAAATTCTCTACTTTCACCAATCAAAATCACGACAGGATTTTAAGGTACTTGTAGAAATGATTTTACACTTTATTTGGAGGTGTGCAAAGCTTCAAATGGCCATGCTTGAGAAAAAACAGGTAGGGAGATTTGTCCTACATATATAAGGACTTATTGTAAAGTTCCAGTAAAGAAGATATGACATTTGTCTGGAATACAGTGACCAGTATAACAGAATAGAAAGCCAAGAGAGTCCCTGGTATGTTCAAAAAATTCATATATGGCTGATGTGGCATTGAAGATGATTGAAGAAATTAAGAACCTTTAAATGGTGCTGGAAAAAACTAGTTATTCATATAATAAAAAATTTATGTTCCAACTTTCAATCTTGTGTAAAACTTATTTCAGATCAGGGTGCCTGGTGGCTCAGTCGGTTAAAAGGCCAACTTCGGCTCAGATCATGATCTCGTGGCTGGTGAGTTCGAGTCCTGCATTGGACTCTGTGCTGATAGCTCAGAGCCTGGAGCCTGCTTCGGATCCTGTATCTCCCTCTTTCTCTCTGCCCTTTCCCCACTCACACTCTGTCTCTCTGTCCTTAAAAATAAATAAATATTTAAAAAAAATTTTTAAGTTATTTCAGGTGAATTAAATACCTGTTAATGGCAAAATATTCAAAATTTTAGAAGAAAATATGCAAAAAGCCTTAATGATTTCTGGAATAAAGAGTATTTCTTTAATTTTTTTTAATGTTTTTATTTAATTTTGAGACAGAGAGAGACAGATCATGAGCAGGGGAGGGGCAGAGAGAGAGGGAGACACAGAATCTGAAGCAGGCTCCAGGCTCTGAGCTGTCAGCACAGAGCCCGACGCGGGGCTCGAACTCAGGGAGTGTGAGATCATGACCTGAGCTAAAGTCAGACGCTCAACTGACTGAGCCACCCAGGCACCCCAAGAGTATTTCTTACATAATATTTTTTAAATGCTTACTTTGGATAAAAATAATTTGTTTACCATAAAATTAAGAATTACTCTTCAGTAACTAAAACAGTTAAAGGAATGCCAAATATTGAGGATGTATAAGTGATAAACAATTAGAATCAAGAATATAAAAAAAAAATAACCTCCCAAAAAACAGTAAGAGTTACCTAAAAGGAAAAAAAAAAGGAAATGTATGAATAGTTATGAAACTAGAGCAAAATGAATGATGAATAAAATATGAAAAATGTCTCAATATGTTTAATGTAAAGGAGAAATATAGTTAATATTAAGTTATATATAATACAATATATCAATATATTCAATAAATATATATATTAATATGTTTAGTGTTAAGCTATATAACTTAGGGAATGGCTTCTATGTTTGTACCAGGAACCACTTTTGACAATGCTTATTCATATCACAAAAAAGAAGAAGAAATAGAAACAATCCTAATTTCCAAGTTCTGGAAATAAATTATGCAATAGTCACTTATCAGCGTAATGCACAGTAATAAAATTAAAAGAAATACCTCCATAAGAAAGCTATGCTTGAATTTGAGATATAGTCTTGAATTTAACAGACAAATGAATACATAATAAAATGCACAAGTAAAAGAAACCCTAGAAGACTACCTTCGTTTGACACCATATTTATTAAACTCAAAAAAAACAATGAAAGCCCAACTATGTGTTGCTTAGGGATAAATTGATTATCTTAAAAAGATTAAGCAAACTCAATATTTAAAAAGTATGTGAATGACAAAAATAAAATGCAAGACAGTAAGTACTTCTGGAATGAGCCAGTGTGATGATATTGGGAAGAAGTATGCAAGTGCCTTCTTCCCCAAATTGACAATGTTTTTAAAATAATTTGTGTGGTTGGTTTACATACACATTACATACAGTGTGTGTGTGTGTGTCTGTGTGTGTGTGTGTATGTATATGTGTGTGTAATAAACTAAAATTTTAGATGTTTGGAAAAGTTCTTCCAAACTTTTACATAGGTAAATAGAAACTCCTAGCTTTCCTATATTGTATACATAACTTCATATCTGACAAACATTATGGAAGCATGTAGTTAAGTAGAAGTGAATCACTTGTTTTACTTTGAACTTCTATGTATTTATTTGATCATATTCACAGAGGTGTAGAGACCACACAGGGCCCAGTGGCCACAGAAACGGAATATCTCAGGAACTTAGTTTTATAATCGTAATCATAATCAGGTGCCTGGGTGGCTCAGTTGGTTGAGTGTCTGACTTTGGCTCAGGTCATGATCTTGTGGTTTGTGGGCTTGAGCCCCACAATGGGCTCTGTGCTGACAGCTCAGAGCCTGGAATCTGCTTTGGATTCTGTCTGTCTGTCTCTCTCTCTCTGCTTCTCCCCTTTTCACACTCTGTCTCTTTCTCCCTCTGTCAAAAATGAATAAACATTAAAAATAATTTTATAATCATAATCTTATCCTGTTTTCCAGGCAAAACGTACAGCTGTCATACATTTAACAGAGCATTCTATTCATAACTGCAAAACTTCCAAAGAAATCTTCAGATTCCCTCAGATAACTTACAGTTTAGTTGGAATAAAGAGAAAGAGACCCTACCAGGTATCCCCCCCTGTGACTGGAGCTAAGAGCACAATCCGCAGGGGACACCTTTTTATTTCAGGTTGTTCTGCAATTTCCACAATCAACCAACCCTTTCAGAAAAACCTAGTGTGTGCCCATGTGTGCGATTCCAGAACAGTGTGAAAGTTGTTAATGATTGGATCGCTTTTTGGTGTTTTGTGCTGCTTAGATTTCTGCATGAATATGCTGCTGGAAATTGAACACCTTTCACAATACAGTTCTTCACAGTAATAAAATTCTATGTTGGAATCCATAACCCTTTAACTTTCATAAATCATATAAGATCAAATTTACACAAATATTTGAAAATTATTCTGAAGCAGCATGGTAACAGCTGAGTTAAGATACAAGTGAAAAATAAAAGTAATATTTCCTTCAAAATGCAGGTAGTATTCCAGAAAATGTTGTGAGTAGGGTAGAGTAGAATTCGTTTTCACCATTTTTTTTTTCAGCATGCTGGATACTTAATGACTTAATATACTATTTGCAAGTTATTGCAGAAGATGCAGAGGCAAATTAAACATGAATGCTGACCTCGGAGAATCCTATACCTTGCCAAACGTGCTAAGAGGCATCAACATTATCATACAAGGGGTCCTAGAAATGACAAGGCCCTACTGCTACCATTTCTGTGCCTAATACCCCAGCCCGACGCATGGATTTTTAATAGCCAGTCCCAGTGATCTGTATTGAAGGACTTCCCTTCAGCTGTTTAGAAGTACTCACTCCAAATGGATGGAACTCAATGTTCTATGGGACAAATGTCTGGGATCTCACCGTCATTTGGCTGTGAGCTAACTTTCACTAACTTGAGCTTCCCACCCTTGGTTCTCGCTAGAAGAACTCTTTAATAAGTGACTTACACAAGAATCTTCAACTCAGGATCTGACCCTAGTAACTCCATCTAAGTTAAACACAGGATAAATCCGCAGTTCCTGAGAGGGGATCTCATTGGGAAATGACCCCCCTGTCTGGTTGTGGGTGCCACGTAGGGCAAGAGCGTCCTAAAACCAGGAAGGTTTCACTGTGAGATATCGGTGTTGGTTATCAGTTTACACAGAGATTATCTGGTCCGTGTACCTAATTTTAAACATGGTTTTTTTTTTTCCTTTCCTTAAACGTAGTACAATCTCGCGATTCTCATATTCAATTACTAGAAGAATGAATCACATGGATCAAGTGACGAACATTCATAGGAAATTGCCATTTTTTTTCCCACAATGATTATTTAGCCTGTCCGTGTGAAATGTAATTCAGGAGACTTTCAGCACTTTTGCTACTTCAATTACAGTTTACAAAGTTTAGCTTGATTAATTAACACTAGGTTCATGTAAACAACAATGTTACATTTGCTACACTTTTATCAAAAAAGGAAATTCACACCATCCATTGGAAGGAAGAGGGGTTTTTCATCCTCCTCTCTTTTTAAAATTAAAAAAAAAAATGTTTATTTTTGAGAGGGGGAGGGGGCAGAGAGAAATGCTGACACAGAATCTGAAGCTCTGAGCTGTAGGCACAGAGCCCGACGTGGAGCTCAAACTCATGAGCTGTGAGATCATGACTTGAGCTAAAGTCAGACGCTTAACTGACTCTTCTCTCTTTTTTCCTTCTCTTCAAAAATATGAATTGACTTAAATTCTAAAAAACAGTTTAAGAAATGATATCATACATTTAAATATTTGGAAGGCCACAGGAAAAAACTAGTTACCGTCATTCAGAAAATATAAAATTGTTATATTTAAAATTGATGGTAGAGCAGGTTTGTTTTGTTTTGTTTTGTTTTGTTGTTGTTTAAGTGAGAAAGGAGAATTTGTTAAGTGAGAACTGGACCAGTTCACTCTGTTACCACAAATTAATGTTTCGAGAGGATGGAGTACATGCTTTGGGACCAGAGGGTCAATAATATATCCTTTGAAAAGAACTGCACATCCACTATTCACAAGGACAGCATACGTAGGATAATATCAGTGCTCCACGAGAAGCTGGCTAATCTTCAACTCTGGGCTGAAGCCCCAACTAAACGCTAGTAATTAAATCTACGGTGTGTGTGTTGATAGTTTCTGAGACAGTTAAGCATGCCATTTTTGGTTGCCTGCAACCCAACTACATCAGATTAATCAGACAGAAATTTAAAGAATGAAATATGGTTAATCGGCCTGATCCACACGAATCAGAATGAAGTCAAGTGGATTAAGTGACTTTCCGCAGATCAGGCAAACTGGGATACTTACAGATTACATTTCCACAAGTGAAATCTTTTATGAGGGGAAAGCTGAGACTTTTTACCGTAACAAAACGCCACTGATAAGACAAAGTATTGATACATTTCAAAAGACTTTGTATTTATTTTCCCACACAGCAAGAAATTTCTAGCTGCTCTGGATTTGACTTTTATCATATAACAGAAAGCTTTCTAGTTGTCACATCAGGGCAAAAGGAGCATGAGGAGAGAGAGGGGGGTACAATGAGATAATGTGGCTTAATGCCAAGTGGGGGGTGGAGAAGTAATAAGGCTTTCCTTTCTTCCCTTCTCTCTCTTTCCCCTCCTTCCTTCCTTCCTTCCTTCCTTCCTTCCTTCCTTCCTTCCTTCCTTTGAAAACAATAGGAAATTGTGTCAGTGTATGGAGAAGGAACCAAACCCCTAAATAGCAGAAGGAAGATGTGAAGCAATAGAGATGAGGGGATGGTGGAGGCCAGTAGATGGTACAGAGGTAACATTATATTAGTAGCCAAGTGTTGCCAAGTCTTAGCCACTGTGTATATAAAATAGGGTTTCCTATTTTCCTAAGAAATCCCAAACTTTTAATAGATTCAGCATCAAACTTGGTCTTTGTCAAACTCCTACAAACATGGAAGTCTTTTTAGTTCATTCATTCATTTATTCATTCATTCAAAAGGCATTTGAGTATCTTCTATGTGCAAAGTTAGCTGCCAGGTGTGTGACAAGTGGGTAAGCAGGACAAAATACCTATCTATATATGTTAGATATTATCTTTGTTTTCCAGATACATATAACCATAGCACAATGCACAGAGGCAAGAATTACTTCAAGATATCCGAATGACAGACATCTATGGACTTGAGTTGTCAGTAAAATCTTGGCTATAAGAACTGGCAGTTCAACTGGCTTTCTGAAAAATTACAAGAACTCCCTCAATTAGAATCACTGTGAATAATTTCTGAGCACCAAAGTTACTAATATTGAGCAAGCCTGGAAGAAAAGAAGAGGAAGGAGAAACCAATTTGCCAGGCAATACCAGCACAATAATTCCTTTAAAAATTGATTATAGGGGTGCCTGGGTGGCTCAGTCAGTTGGGCATCCGACTTCAGCTCAGGTCATGATCTCACAGTCTGTGAGTTCGAGCCCCACATTGGGCTGTGTGCTGACGGCTCAGAGCCTGGAGCCTGCTTCAGAGTCTGTCTCCGTCTTTCTCTGCCCCTTCCCCATTCTCACTATGTCTCTCTCTCAAAAGTAAAATAAAAACATTAAAAGTAAATATAAATAAATAAATAAATAAATAAATATTGATAATAAAAGAATTCATTCCTCATATCTGAAAGCCATCCAATTTACAGTAAGTGACTGATATTTGTATGAGTCACTTGGACCATTTACCTATCTAAATAATGTCCCTTTATTATGCATTAAATTAAATGCATACTTCTAATGACAGAATAACATTATTTGAGGGTACTAGATACAGATGTCTTTACTACTGCAAAATCTTCTGATTATATGTTTTCATCATGTGTCTCAGAAGCCCCACTCTTTTTGAGAAGAATCCTTCTGTGGGTAGGTCTTTGGCAAAGTGTATCTGGGTCTCTGGGTCATTTGGATGTCTCTTTCCAGGTGAGAGCCATTGTTGTAGAAGGAGCCTTCCAGGTCTTCCCTTAGAGTCTAAACACATTTTATCCACACCACAAGTCCAATCTTTTTATTTCTCCATCCAATCTACTTGATTTTTTCATCCACAAAATAGCAACAGTAACACTTACAGTTAATGCGGCATGACATTTTACCATGATAGGTTTCCACAAAGATGGATTTTCCCTAAGAATAACACTGACTTCTTTTCACTTCTTTATTCATGTTGCTAGTCGGAAGTAGAGTGCCTGGGAAAGCCTATGTGGGCATGTTTGATATTACTCTATTCTTCCTTCACTTCGAGGAAGTCTCCCACAGAGGGTACTTCATGGGTTAAGTCTTACCAAGGCAGGCGCGTTAAATGATATAGATGAAATCTGGTATGTAATACTAATAGTTCATAATGTTATCACTTATATGTATTAGCACATTGTTGTTTGGACTGGTCATGTACAAACTGCCTATAGGCAAAATAAGTTGCCATTTCTCTCTCATACCTCTTTAAAGGTGGCTACTATCCTACAAACAGGATGTGCATTATCAATCCCTCATTGAGGGATTTAAAATCCACTCTCCTTAACAGTCATTATAAGATATGAAGAGAAATGGTAATGAGAACAATAAACAAATAAATGATTTGCTCACACGAGAGCAAGTTCACATAATTTGAATGAGTCACAAACTGCATTTAGGAAAGTAAAAATTATCAGTGCAGCTTTTAATAAAGAGCCCTTGGGGAAGAAAGTGGTTTCTCACCACAGAGATGTTCTTTACACCACAAAATAAAGCAATGTTCACAATGTACATGACCAGAGCTCTCTGAAATTTCTGCTCAGGCCCCAAATTAAAAATTGCTCCAGTGAAGGTACATGGTGTTACCCAGTCCCCTGCTCTTCCGGGAGAAAGTGAGTTTGATAGACATACAGCATAAAGGCTATTAGATACTCATAAATCCATTTAACAAGAGGAAGAGACATAAGAAAGCCTGATGTAGGAGAGATGCTACAGGGAAACAAATTAGATGGAACCAGTTGCTAGGAAACAGGGCAAACTAAGTGCATTGGAGCGGTTAGATGGGGCAACTCTGAAGGACTAACAGCACTACATTTCCAGGCAGAGACTAAGGCAGACCAGGTTTGCAGCCCATGTTTGAGAATAACACAAGCTGTGAAACTGGGCCTTATAGGTACACAGAAATTCTCATTGTACACCTACCCAGAGCCAAAAAATTGAGAAAATAATCAAAGAACCTTATTAGCCCATATCCACCGTATACTACCAAAGCAGATCTGAATGTGGTCCAACTTTATTTCCAAGTAATATCTTTTCTTACAAGCTCTTTATAGACAACTTTATGCGTAAGAATACCTTATACCCAGAACATGAGTACACAGAACCCTGAATCATGCATGGTTTAAGCGATGGGAGGTATTTGGGATTCATGAACTGATACACTGTAATTTCAGTTTTTATGGGAGATTGTCTACACTGTCCAGAAGAAAAAGTCCTATGCCATGTCTTCCTTGGATTTCATCTTTAGTATCTCTTCCTCATTAGTGCTGACCACTCTTATTTTCTGTTCAGTGCATTTGGGGCATGTGCTTAAAATATGAGCTCATAGAGAGAGACAGACAAAGAAGCAGATGCTTAATTTTAGAGAACAAACTGATGGTTACCAGAGGGGAGGTGGGTAAGGGGATGGGTGGAATAGGGGATGAGGGTTAAGGAGTGCCCTTGGCTACGATGAACATCAGGTGTTGCATGGAAGTGTTGAATCACTGTATTTTATACCTGAAACGAATATTACACTGTATGTTAACAACTTACAATTTCAGTAAAAACTTTAAAAAAGAGAACACAAAAAGAAATAAATAAGATAAAATAAAATACAAGTTCCGAAAGGTCAGTCTCCTCTTCATAGGTTTATATGCATGACATCTAGATTGGACAGTGGGTTAGCATAACTGCCCAATCAATGTTTATTCAACATTTGAAAGAATGACTGAATATCTATTTTATTATTCATGCATTTTATTTCATTTCATTATAGGTATATTCTGACTCCCTGAAAATATTTAAGCTCTTTAAGAATACATAACATTTATATTATTTATCCCCTCTAATCAAAGAAGTAGGTAAGCATGAAGATGAATAAATATTCAAAGGGTACTTATTATGTTAAACTAAATATCCATAGTTAGGTGATACATTTGGAGAAAGGGTAAAGCTATGCTGGCAGGACATGAAATAGACTTTGAAAGCAGTTTAAATATGTTATAGATTATGTAGCTCAAAACAGTGACAGCAGCAAAAACAACAAAATAAACACAGTAATAATAAACATGCATTAAATACCTGCACACCATTCTAAGGACCAGGAATATAGAAATAAACAAAACCTTCAAGGGGCATCCGGATGGCTCAGGTTCTTAAGCATCTGACTCTTGATTTTGGCTCAGGTCATGACCTCACAGTTTGTGGGGCCAAGCCCCATGTCTGGCTCCACTCTGTCAGCATGGAGCCTGCTTGGGATTCTCTCTCTCCATTCTCTCTTCCCCTCCCCTGATCATGCTGTCTCTTTCTTTCTCTCTCAAAATAAATAGATAAACCTTTTTTTATTTTTTATTTTTTTTGATAAACCTTTTTTTTAAAAAAAAAAGTTTAGAAAACAAGAACCTCTGCCTTCATCGAGTTTACATTCTTGTCAGGAGAGACAAACAATACATAATCAAATATGTAGTGTAAGGTGATGACAACTGTTCTAGAGAACAATGAAGCAGGAAAGGGAATATGGAGCAGTGGGATGTTGCAATCTTCAACAGCATCATCAGGTGAGACGGTAACATTTGACCTAGGGAAGGACCTAGTACACTTCCTTACACTAGATAAGGAAGGGAGCCATGGGAATAATTAGGCAGAGGGAACAACAATGTCCTGAAATGGACTATGCCTCCTGTTTAAGAAAGAGCAAGGAGGACAGCGTGGCTCTTACCAAGTGAACAAAAGGAGAACTAACATGAGAATTAACAAGAGACAGGTATCCTATAGATCCTTGATGGTCACAGTAATGCCCTTGCTTTCTGTTTCAGGGAAGTGGTAAGTAATGGAAAGGTACTGAGAACAGCTATGTAATACTCTAACTTCATTTAATAGAATCACTCTGGCTGTTATTAAAAAAAAAAAAAAAAAGACTAAAGGAAGCCAAAGACAGAAGCAGCTAGACCAATACAGGGGTTGCAGCAATAACCAGGATGTCGCTTGGATTAGAGCGTCATCATGGAACTGATGAGAAGTGGTTAGATCCTGGACATACTCTAGGTAGAACAAGTGGATTTTCTGATGGTGTGAATGTGAAGGTTTCGGCCTGAGCAACTGGAATGATGGCACCATCTTTGACCAAGAAAAAATTTACGGAGTGGAGTGTTGGGGGCTGCTTGAGGGATGGATTGGGATCTTGGCTGTGGATACTTAAAGACTGAAAGCTTATTAGACAACTTAGTGGACCTGGCCAGGAGGCAGTTAGATATATGGGTCTGAAGTTTGGGGGAGAGGCTGTAGATCTAAAGTTGACTTGGGGAGCCTGGGTGGCTCAGTCGGTTGAGCCTCCGACTTCGGCTCAGGTGATGATCTCACGGTGCATCAGTTTGTGCCCTGCGTCGGGCTCCGTGCAGGCAGCTCAGAGCCTGGAGCCTGCTTCGGATTCTGTGTCTCCCTCTCTCTCTCTCTGCCCCTCCCCAGCTTGCACTCTGTCTCTCCCTCTCTCAAAAATAAATAAACATTGAAAAAAAATTTAAAGGTGAGACAAAGAAGAGAAGTGATTAAACTATGCCTTTGTTTATATAAGAGGTGATGAGATCTATTAAGTAAATAAAATTGTTTGCCTTTATTAGCTGCACAGAGAATTTATCTTTATTATTAAGTGGGGAAAAGTCAGGATATATGGGAACAGATTTATCTAAGTGGGCAGAAGTGGTAAGCTAGTTTTGTGGCAGTTCTCTTTTATCTGCTTTATTTTCTCAATGAAATAGAGATCAAAATTAACAACTAAGAGTGATGATGAAGGATGAGGGCTAGGGTTGTTAGGTGTCTTCTCTATACCAAACACGTTCCATATCGAAAATAATCTTACCCTGTGTCCTCTATAGACTTTGTTAGGGTATCCTAGATGAGCTTTTTTCAATAAATAATAAGAATTTGACTGCTAGAGCTATTTTTCTACCACACAATTGGTAGTTTACATCACTTACATGGTAATGCTAACTGTAAGTCATACCTCCACAAATAAATATCTGGATAAGTCTCTGCGGTCGTTCTTGCAGGTTTGGCTGAGAGAAGGCCAAGAGACACAGAATTAATAGGACTTATTTTTCATATTCAGGAAAGGCTAAGATTGCTCCGTGGCCAAAGTTCCATGCTGTGACTAAGTAATCACCTTTAGAGGTAACTTCAGATTAGCAGAGATGGTTTGACAATCAGCCAATTAATAACAGCCCTACTCAAGTAATTATACTTCTGGAAGTCAGCTAATCAATAAGAAAACTCCAGTCTTGAAAGTCAGCCAATCAGTGACAACACCACGCTTCTAAACATTAGCCAATCAGCAAGTGCCTCGCTCACTTTCTGTTTCTGAAAGGCAACGGGTCAATATCAGCCTTATTACAGTGATCATACTAACACTCCTGAAAGTCCTATTATCCTCTAAACACTCTTTCTTCTCAAAGTCTGCCATTCTCTGAAAATAAGGCTTCCTAAAATCTTATATAACATCAACTCTGGCTTTACTCACAGAGATGATGCCCTACAAGTACCCCCTTACCCGCAGACAAACTGAAAGTTCACATATTTTTGCATCAGTTCAATTTATTGTTTGCAAGTTTACAACCCTTTCAATAGCTGTTTATGGCTACATTTGAGTGGAGACTTGGGGATGATGGAGACAACGTGGCTGCGAGATTATCAAATTCAATTTTTTCATTTCTTGTTATGATTCTAGTATGTACTTTTAAATTTTTTTAATGTTTATTTATTTGAGAGACAGAGCATGAGTGGGGGAGGGGCAGAGAGAGAGGGAGACACAGAATCCGTAGCAGGCTCCAGGCTCTGAGCTGTCAGCACAGAGCCCGATTCCGGGCTTGAACTCACAGACTAGGAGATCATGACCTGCGCCGAAGTCGGACGCTCAACTGACTGAGCCACCCAGGCGCCCCTCTAGTATGTACTTTTTAAATTTAACTACCAAAAGTCAAAACGCAGATCTAATTATTGTGATAAATCTTCTGAATAGTGGACATTCACTAAATAAATAAATAGTCCTTTGAGGGAGTCTTTGTGCACAATGCAGCTATTCATTCAATATTGAAAATGGTGGAAAGTCGGATATGAACTGCCATATTGACATAAGAGATGTGTGATTTCCTCAACTAGGACCAAAATAGTGATGAAGTAACAAAAAATTTAAATAAAATTCATATGAAGAAAAAATAAATGCAGTAGAAGTATAATAGCCTTCCACACTGGATATCAACATCTGTCAGCTCAAATGCCTTTTGAATGTACAACTACCAAAAGTATTTTGTGATTCTAAAATTCCAAGCAAATTTTCAAGTTCTGGAATTAAATCTATAATAATAATTTTTAAATGGCTACATTCACTATTACAGGTTATCAAAGACCTAACTTCTTTACTTACACAATAACCATGGTGCAAATAATCACAATGCAGAAAAAAAAAAATTCTTTTGCCTATGCAATACTTTTCTTATAAAAATATCTTCCTTATAAGGCTATGGGGAATAAAATTTATTTGAGACTTCAAAAGCAGTAACAAATTTTTCCAGAGACACTCTTTTTGAATTAGGGGGTAATGAGAAAAATTTTACTCCTTTTGATAGAATAAAAATACAAATTTTCGTAAATGTCTGTGTAAATCGCAAAAAAAAAAAAAAAGATTCATTCCAAGCTGAAGCCAAGAATGAATAATTCTATGGAAGGTGTTAGCTCTTCTGCTTATGTTCTACATGGTGTTACTTAAAGAGCACACCCCATGTCCTTTCTGTTGACATGAAGTGATTCCATGAAATTGTTCTCTAATATCATCATTTTCTCTGTCAAACTGAGTAAAGGATTTTTTTTATTTTGTTGGAAATTCAGTATTCTTCAGTTCTCTTACATTCGAAAGTCCATTGACTTTATTTAGTAAATAGTTGACAAGATTTCCATTTTATTTGAAGCACTAAAATTAAACTTTAATTATATAGAAGAGGCCTCAAAATTCTTGTTGACTTTTTAAATAATACATTGAGTGGTTTCTACTTATTTCTTGTTCATAGTTTTCAATATCTCTTTAGCAATAGGATTATACAAATTGAAAGAAGAGCAAACATCATTCTAATAATTGGATATGTTATCTAATATGGATAACATTATTCTAATAACTGAAGTATTTTATTACCTGTGGAATGTGTTAAACAAAGAAATGATGAAAACTTTATCCCTATGTAAGTGTCAAGGTTGTTTTTAAAAAAGACAATACTACTATGAAAGGAACAGGAATTCTATCTTTAGATGTATAATTATTATGGTACTTGCTATGACTACCTTTTGAGATGTATTTCCTACCTTGAAGAATTTGATTTCTTTACGTGAATATTTCATGGGGAAAAAGTGGAAACATACGCAGTGTTGAAGAACAAGGGAATGAAAACTGAAGAAAAACGGTTCTATTCAGGCCACAGCATTTGAAAAGTGATCGATTAAGAGACACTATTTAATCCTAAAAAACAGTCAAGCAAGTTATGCCAGGAAAGAAGGTATTATGTGCTCCAACAAATCAAATTTGAAGGGCAATTCTCAGACTTGTTAACTTTATGCCAGTACATGATTGTATACTGGCTTATAGTGCTAATGTTGAGTGTTTTCCCATTAATAAGTTTTCAGTGACCAAAAGGACGAAATAAGTTGCATGTGACCACTGTAAAAGCTATGTTACGATGTAAATGGAATATGGACTGCAAGGCATTTTATAAGAAAATTCTGTGAAATAAAGAACTGTTCAGAAGAGCCAAATCATCAGGGAAAATATTATTTTTTAAACAGATATATATTTCAGGTGAGTAATTTTCTAGTAAAACTATGCCCAATGATTCTTTTATCTCAAAGTACCTATGCATAGTGCTTAGAAATTATTCAAGTTTACCTGGGTATCTTGTTTCATTTGCTGTATCTGGCAACTTCAATAAAGATTGAGATTTTGAGGAGAGATTAGAAGACAAGAATCACCATGGAGAGTGGCAGAATGAATGAACCAGGAAAACGTAGTGTGATGTCAGGCGGCATTTTAGGACGTGTAGAAGTTTAAAGTCACAAAGTGAAAGTGAGACTAGTCAGAGTGGGTATGTGTTTATCTCCAATCACCTTCAGCTGTGTGGGCATAGACATGGAGTGGATAGAGAGATACATTTAATTAGGGTTATGTTTTATGGATTACATTATTCTAATAAAAATATTTCCGTTAAAAATAATTGCTATGTGATTCCAGTCCATACTTTTAACCAATATGCTAAACTCCCTCTCAATGAGAAGTGATTACTCAAGATAAACTCTTGTTTCCCTATAAGATCTGCAATAAAATACAAAGAAAAGTCAAGTTGCATTCAATTAAAAAAATTGGTAAACCAAGCATGCCATAAATGGTAATCTCCAACACTGAAAGATGGCTGTCATTTCATTTAGCCTGTTTCTATCTTTGCTTTTGCTCTTCCTCAAGAATGTAAGGAGAGTCACATTTATGAGGATGTGGCAAAGAAAAAGAAAATTGAATGATCTTTAGAAGAGGCAGAAATGGAAATAGCTAGAAGCAAGGATTTAGGAAATAAAGGTCCTGATTTCGATCCAATCACCAAATCTGCATCATAGACCTATTTCTGTGATCTCACCTGCAAGTGTGGTGTCATTCCCCAAATAATACCAAGGTGGAAGAGATACAGACAATCTTACTTATCACACCTTGAGCTCTTCTGAAGGTGGAACAAAGCACCCACAAGCAGAAAGAATCACCTGGCCAAAAGTGTCCCCCCCCCAACCCCACCCCAAAACACTATCTAGGGTTGTCATTTCTTATTATTATGATAATAAGGTTGGAGGCTTCTGTTATTCTTTAATTTTTTTTGTTCTTATATATCTGAGTTTATATTTCCCAAAGGATTTTGACTATAAGCAATATATATTTCCCATCTAAAATGCGTCTGCTGTATTGCAGAGACAGAAAATGTTCTCTATTTTTCTACTAGTCCCGTAACACAAATGCTTTTAGACATTCAATGATCTATTTCTTTAGTAAGTCTCTTTCTATTTCAGTGTTTATGCATGAGATTGATCTAATGCCCAGAAGAGAAATATCATCGTCAGCTGTTACAACGTTTTCAGAAAGGCACATATGCATTTTGCTTCTCCTGTTTTATGAAGCTCTTTTTACTGCATTCTCTTAAGAACATATTATGAAAAATCCAATTTCCCTGCAGATATGTCGGACTGTGCTGTTTCTTGAAAGCTGGAACAAAATCTGCTTTCCAGATGACTTATGTAATTTGGAACCAAATAGGTGGGTGTTCAGCTTGAGAAATTTTCATAGAATTATCATTTGCAATATTTCCACAGTCTGGAACAGGAACTCATTGATTGTTTTTAATCTGATGTACATCCAGTAATGAGGAACCAGGCATCACGCTGAGCATATATTTCAATAATCTCATGAATTGTTTTGTACTAAATGGCTCAGCGAGCCAAAGAGAAATCTGAAGCAAATATGGCTCTAGAATGCAGATGTGGAAGAGGAAGGAAAAGGGATGGTCAAGGAGTAAGGGGAAGTTTCCAAAGAAAAAACAATTGTCATCTTTCTCCTCAACTCACCATTTCTTTGTATGCTTATTTGTATATTTACTTGCTTTTAATGTAATAGTATTTGATATATGAAAAAGAATAAATGTAATATATATGTATAAACTAAAACAGAATCATAAAATGAATCTCCATGAACTCACTATCCGACTTAAGAAGTAAAAGTGTATAACACCATGGTGTGTGTTCTTCCTTATCCAGTAACTCCCCCACAAAAGTGACTACACTATGAATGCTATTTAAATTTAAGTTTATTTATTTACTTAGAGAGATACAGAGACAGGAGGGTAGGGGAAGAGAGAGAGGGAGAGAGAAAATCTCAAGCAGGCTCCACACTGTCAGCTCAGAGCCCGACATAGGGCTAGAACCCACAACACCGTGAGATCATGACCTGAACCCAAACCAAGAATCGGGCGCTTAACCAGCTAAGATGACCAGGCACCCGTAAATGTTATTTTTATGTCCTTCTTTGTGTATCCTTACATAGTATACTACTATATTCATTGAGAAGCTCTCAGTTGTCAATTTCCTTTCTTTCTGACCTTTAAAACACAGCATTATACTGTAGGTGGAATTCTTGGATTGCTTATTCATGAATATTGTGGCATACAGGTTTATTTCATCCATTTCCATATCCAAAACATCTGAGTGGGTGAATAAATCATTCTGTTTATCCATTTTTCTGCATATTTGAAGTCTTTCCCTCTTCCTCTTTCCCTATGTCTTTTCTTTCCATCTTTCTTTTCTATCCCCCTCCCCCATCCTTCCATTCCTACTACCCCTATCGCTTCTTTACTTTCTCCTGCCCTTCCTTCCTTCTCCCTTTTCTTCCTTTCTTCTTACCTTTCATTCTTATTTTCTATTACAGTACTTTTGCCACAAAATTTTTAGGAATTTGTCTTTTAGAGCAGTTTTGTCTTTACAGCAAAATTGAGAGGAAGGTACAGAGATGTCCCATATCCTCCCTTCCTCCACACATGCACAACCTCCCCTGTTATCAATATACCCCACCAAAGGGTACATTTGTTGCCATCAATGAACCTACACTGACATATCATAATCACCCAGAGTCCATGGTTTACATTACAGCTCACTCTTGATGCTTTACATTCTATGAATTTGGACAAATATATAATAACATGTATCTAACATTATTGTATCATGCAGAGCATTTTCACTGACTGAAAAGTCCTCTGCCCTAACCATTCTTCTCTCCCCACACCCCCTCAACCAAATTTCTATAGCAGTCTCTTGGCACTTGACACAAAGAAAGCATCTGACATGTGTACGTGGAAGTGAAATTGTTCGATCATAGCTTACGGAAATGTTCAACCTCCTAAAATAATGTTAATGTATATGTCCTCATATTTATACTTCCACCAGCAATTGGTTGATTCATCTCCTCTCTAAAACCCTGATTTGTCTGACTTCTTAATTGTTGTGAGAATTATCATCTGTGGGAATAAAATCATGTCAACGGGTTTAAAATAGTAATTTGTATTTCCCTTATTGCTAATGAGGTTAAACATCTTTTCATGTGTTTATTCTCTCATCATGTTTCGTCTTCTGTGAGATGCCTGTTTGTGCCTTTTACCTAATTTTCTATTGAGTTTTATCCTTTTCTAATTGATTTGTGAGAGTACTACTAATCCCTTGTAAATTACATGTATTGTAAATATTTCTCAGTTTGTGTCTCGTCTTTTCACTGTCTCTAGCCTGTCTTTTGTTGAGGTTTTTAATTAGCAAGCAGTGGAATTTATCCATCTCTTAATGTTTAGTATGCATTTTAATGTAAGGTATCTTTCACTAGCTCAAATTTGGAATAAAAATAAATATTATTCCTTATATTCTTCTGAGACATCAGAGATTCTCCTTGAATTGTTAAGTCCTCAGCCCATCTGAAATTGACATTTGTGTATGGTGGGAAGCAAGAATTCAATTTAAGGATCCATTCTTTTGTGGGCAATTAATTGTTCAATCACGTTTATTGATAGTCCCTCCATTCCACAATGATCTTCAGTCCCATGTTTGTAATATATCAAGTTGTAAAACACAGTCTGTTTCCCAGATCTTCACTTTGTTCCATCAGTCAATATTTTTCAATTCCTGTGCCAATTTCATATTGACTTTATCATTACAGCCTTATAATATGCCTTGATATCTGGCAGGGCACATCTCTTACGTTCCTTTCTCAGAAATGTTTTAGTTATTCCTTTTTCTTCCCCCCTCCTTCACATATTTTTTTAGAATTAGTTTGTCAAGATTCATGAAAAACCCCATTGGGATTTTGGTTGAAATTTCATTGAATTCAGATAAATTGGAGGAAAATTGGTATTTATACATGATTTTGAACTTCCATTTCTGTAAGAAAAATATAGGTCTCCATTTACTTAACTTTTTCAGAAAAAGGTTGATTGGGCATGGAGGTTCATCTTCTCTCTCAATTTTGTAGCGCAGCAAAATGCTGGCTCAGCTGGTCTGAATTTGATGAAGTTCCAAATCAGCACTATACTCTCCAATAGATATGAAATGAAAACCACACATGTCACCTAAAATTTTCTAGTAGCTATAGTAAGAAAAAAATACAAAGGCACAGGTGCAGTTAATTTTAATATGTATCTAAACTATTGTCATTTTGACATGAAAGCCATATAAAAGCTAGGAATGAGAGATATTTTACACATTTTCTCCCTGGCTTCAAACTCTAGTGTGTGTTTTATACCTAAAACGCAACTCAGTTAGGACTAACCTCATTTTAAGCACTCAAGAGCCCTATGTGACTAGTGGCTGCTGTATTGGGCAATGTAGCTGTAGAGTTTTCCCATTTCTTTGACCAGGAAGTGTGATTGAGCACATAATTACCTAGATGTTTCTTGGCCCTTCTAACTGTAAATACGTAAAGCAGTACGAGGAAAGAGTCTTCAACCATCACCCTCCTCACAAAGCATTCCAGCGATGTCCGTGCTTGAGAGAACGTTCCTTTTCCAACTGTCGGATGCTGAGATCTACATATGTCTGTGTCATTAAGCTCATTGATTACATCGTTCATTTCACGTGTAGTTATGATCTTTTGTCTGCTTGATCGATTACTAATCGGGAGAGATGAGCTGCAATATTAACACTGTGATAGGTGACTCAGGATTTTGGTGCTGCTACAGGCATTTTCCTACAGCACCACACTATTTCTCCTTTTTGCTCCAATTCAAAGCATCCCGCATCAGTTTCAGTCTTTTTTGTTTTGTTTTCTTTTGTTTTACTTTTTGAGGAAATTTCTTGGTAAGAAAATGGGGTGTCGTGTGTTTGAAATATCCCTTACTTCAGCAAGCCCAGTTGGTAGTATATTAAAAGCATGCTTTATTCGGGAATCTGCTTGTTTTGCAACAGGAGCTTCCTTCAGTATCAGCTACCTTTCCAGAAGTAAAACTTTATTTGTATTTTTAAAAGCACTTTTCCTTCCATTATTTTTTTACTACCTAAAAATCCTGTAAGAAATCAATGAATGTCTGTATGTTTGCGGAGAAATTATTTTCCAAGTTGTCTTTTGAATTTTTTTAACTGAGATTTTTCTTTGTTTCACAAATGTTTTAAACGTTCAGGTTGACAAACCGGCTCACTGTCACTTCAAGTTTTCTGACTCTGTTTCCATATTTACAAATATCTACTTCAATAAAGATTCCATAAGTAATTATCAATATTTTTCTAATATATTTATGGATTTCTAGTAATTTTTGCCTTTATCTAAAGTTGATTGTACAGGAAAGACTGTGTAGGAATCTCACTTACTTTTTACTTCAATGATTATCCAATTTTCCTGAAATCGTTAATGAATAATCCATTCTTTTTCTGCAAACTTAAAATGCTACTTTTATCACAGAGTAAATTATCTTGATTTCTTGAACATTTTTCTGATTCTGCTATTCCAATAATCTGTTAGGTTTCAGTGTTTTAGTGTTTTAATTAATCCAGGTTTATTGCAAAGAATGATATGTATTAGCATGAATATTTCTTTATTGCTTTGCTTATTTGTGGGTTTTTCTCATGTAATTACTGTTCTCTGTTTGAAACTTTAAACTTTTAATACTTTAAACATCGTTGGATGCAAAAAATGTGCTAAGATTATAATTGTTAAATCTTTTATATGAATTTTGGGATTTTTTTATTATTAAAATTTCCATTCAAGTAATTTTTTCTCAGCTTATTCAACTTGTTAGTGTCCATTATTGGAATTTTAAACTTCTCTTCACATGGGTCCTATAAAAGTTTATTCCTAAGACAAGTAATTTTATTTTTTGAAACGTTTTTATTAGGAAACACTGCAGACATAACTAAAAGTAGAATAGTAAAATGAATGTCTGTTTATCTATTATCTAGAGACAACAGTTATCAACTAATGGATATTTTTGCTTCATTTGTGACCTCATCTGAGTCCAAATTACCCATTTTATTTTGAAGCAAACTCCAGAAATCATGTTATTTTATACATGCCAATATTTCAGGAAAGATAAGGACCCATTGTTTTAAACATAATCACATTACTATTAATGCAGCTCAAAAATTAACTATAATTCCAGGATAGGTCAACTAAAGTTTATCAATTTCAGTGTCCTCATCTGGAAAATGGGGAATATAGTACTATCTCTCTCTTTTATAAAATGTTTATTTTTGAGAGACAGAGAGAGAGAGAGAGAGAGAGAGAGAGAGAGAGAGAGATAAAGTACATATGAATGGTGGGAGGCAGGGAGCATCCAAAGTGGGCTCTGCTCTGACAGGAGGAAGCCTGATGTGGGGCTTTGACTCACAACCGCTGAGATCATGACCTAAGCTGAAGTCAGAGGCTTAACCAGCTTAGCCACCCAGGTGCCCCAGTACTCTCTCTTAAGTTGAAAAAAAAAAAAAAAACAACGTTATTATTAATAATTTAAAAGATCATTTGGTCTACTATATACCTTTTATTGATGCATTCTTTATGTTTGTTTTTCATGCATTTTTAGAATGAAAGCTCTCTGGTAATTATATATTGATATTTTAATATATTTTTGGAACTGAGTGATAAGTATCATACTTTGTATTGTTTGCATCTCTTGCATAAGTAAGATTACTTTCTAGCGCGGAATTCGTTTTTCTCAGCTGTTTCAAATTTCAACTGCTAATGGAAGCATTTGGTCTTGACATTTGGGGAAGTCATTCTTTTTTAGTTTTTTCACCTGGCTTTCTCCCGTCTCGTTCTTAAAGTCTGAGTCCAGGTTACATGGCCCTTTCCTAATCTCCTAAGGAATATTATGCATTAAGATTGTACTTGTTTTATAATTTTTCTACATGGTCATTCTCTCCCATAAAGTGCAGCCTTTCAACAGTAAGAACCATTCCTGATAATAGATATTCAACAAATATTGACTAAAGAAATGAAGTAATTAATTAATATGTATGTAAAGCACTGAAAACACTGAGGTATCAACTGCTCTTTTTCATTTATCAAAAAGAAAAAAAAATAATCATGGATTTGGGGGATGAAGATGATAATCCCATTGTGCCCTAAAAATAATTCTGTTCTTGGGACACCTGGGTGGCTCCGTCGGTTAAGCGTCCCACTTCAGCTCAGGTCACGATCTCGCAGTCCGTGAGTTCGAGCTCCGCGTCGGGCTCTGGGCTGATGGCTCAGAGCCTGGAGCCTGCTTCGGATTCTGTGTCTCCCTCTCTCTCTGCCCCTCCCCCGTTCATGCTCTGTCTCTCTCTGTCTCAAAAATAAATAAACGTTAAAAATAATAATAATAATTCTGTTCTTTTGGAGTCTATGTGAAATAATGGGTATTGAGACAACCACCCTCCGAGAGTTCCCAGAATACGTGAATTACCTGTCTTTGGTTTTCTTTTTCTACAACCTCCACTCCCTGTTTGATGCTTCCTAAGGAATCTAAATTGACGAAGAATACCACGCGCTGAGAATAAAAGAGACAAAATATTTGAAAGGACAAATGAGAAACAAACTTTCTCAAAATCATAAATTATATGGTAATGCCATCAAGCATTTTTCACGCAGATAGAAAAAGGATAAACTCAGCAGGTGATGACGATAAAGGCTATAAACATTCATTTTTGGTCTGCAGGAAACTTGCTGTCATCCCTTAGGGAAACCATTTAATATGTGTGAGACTCAGTGTTTTTATCTCTTACAATGATAGCTTGTTTTACAGGAATTTAACCCAAGAACTTAATAATAATTAAAACTCCAAAAGGAAAATAAAAAAAATAATAGCCATTAAAATAACTGTAGATACTGGAAAACAATAATGTGAGAATTTTAAACCATCTAAAAGCTATGTTTAAAAAAAAAAGGGTTTAGAGTTGATCATGAAATCATGAAGTGTTTCAGATTTCTGTTTTAGATCTGAAAATGAATTTATATCCACCAGGAGTTTTTGTCAGCTTTATGGCTCAGTGTAAAAGTTAATCTTGGACAAACAGGGCTGTTCCTCAATTTTAACTGTCCTGGAAAGAAAACCAGTTTTTTTTTTCAATGAGTTATACATATTTTGCTTCCATTCAATGTCAAAAGCTAGTTCATGTCCTATACATCTGAAACATGTTCATGCTTGGATGATGTTCTGGGTATTTCTTTCATATTTTGTTTGGTTTCATTGTGCTTAATGTTTTTGTTTGGCTTTTCACAATATATACATTTGGAAGTTTTGTACTTGGATGGATTTTGTTTTGTTTTCTTTTCTGTTCCAATTTTGAGGAAGTTGGTAGAAAGGATGTAGTGTGCCTTGTATATGGAACAACTATTATAATATTTCAGAACAAAACGGAAGTTTCCAGGTACCCACCAAAAGTTATTTTATTTTTAATGAGGATTCTCATTTATATGTTTAATCTCTCCTATAGACTTTTTCAGGAGGCTTTCTGTCTTGAACCTGGAGCCCCCCCACCACCTGCCCTTACCAACCCTCCCCCCCCATATAATGTACATATACTAATCTAACACCTTTTGACCTTTTGGACATTTTAAAGAGATCCCTGGGAGTCTGACTGCAGAGATTCAATTCCTCTCATCAAATTGTAATCATCTAGTGCACATCTGTTCATGTCAAAATAATAGACATTCTGCAGAACACATAAAACAAAATCTACTCTGCTCACGGCTATGCTAGAGAACAGTGGGTCTCTAACATAGCAGTCAGTATCACACCTCCACTAGACTAATTCTGTGTTTCACCCTGGAAGTTTAATAAATCAAAGCCCTCTTCCATATCACCTGATCCATCCATTTTAACACTCCTCTATTTCGTTTTTTTTCTTCGCAAAGCATTTGCATCTTGAGCCCAAAATGCAAAATGCAACATTATATTTTTATAGTGTTAATTTGCTCAAATCCTGCCTTCATCCATGCACAGCATTGTGAAATGTGGATGTCCCTTCCTTTTGTATATAAAGAGTTTTCCTCTTGCCAGTTCCGAACAGTTTTCCTGACTTAAAATACAAACACACAGTTGGAAGTTCCGGGTTCCCTCTTAGGGAAAGTGGAATCAAAGCTAAAGCAATTACCATATAGGTCTGAACTAGGAGACTTAAAAGAAGCTTTTCACCTATAATTAGCTTCTCCTCCATTATTGTATTACCATCAGTATTCTTTGTTTTGAGATTTATCAGGAGATATCAGGTATCAGATATTTTGAGAATATCAGGAGAGGCTTAATTTACAGAAGTAGTTGTTGATTCACAGATAGCACCCTAACTAGACAAGATGACTTTTGATATAATTATTACCATAACTGAAAACATATCTGAAGATCTTGATACAGTTATTCCTGTTTTTAAATCATATTCAACTTCACCAATAAGATTATGGTATTATGAAAATTGCCCAAAGACCAATTACAAGATTCAACAGTTAAATACCACAATTATAAAGGAATTAACTATTGAAAAGTGTGTTAATCCCTAATACCAATTTTACAGGGCCATTATTAACTTCTGAGGAAAGATCAGCATACTCAGTAAATCTCTGAAGTCTAATGTTTTTAGATATCAGAACATAAGTAGCTGTGTGTGTATGTGTGTATGTGTGTATATAATCTTCTTTGCCACCTAAGAGCTATATGAAAAAAGCATGTGGCATGGCACATTAGAAGGGAGGCGTTTTTTTTTTTTCCAAAACCTCTATAAAATGAGTTTTTAAAACAAACAAACACTACCTCCAGCTGGACAATCTACCACTGGGTACACCCAGAATAGAATCACATCTGGAAAACCAGTCGGGAAATTATCAGTAGCCCAGGAAAGAAAACAATAATGACTTGCATTAAAGAAATAGTGATAAGGGAGGAAGAAAAGGGAAAATTAACAGAGATATAGCAGTTAAAATTGAAAAGCTTGGAAACTTAGAAAGATCTGGAGTGTGGTGTAAGGAAGAAACAGGTATCCACAAGGTATATTATTATAGCCATTGTAACGGAAGCTCCAGCAGGAAAGAAAGACAAATGTTATTAAACCACTGTCATAAGTGGGCAGTCAAATTTCATGCAATTTCTAGAATCCCAACACAAGGAATCCCAAATTGTTATCCAGGGCAATTTACAATATTCCAAGGATCTGGATCAATGATGCCAAGCCAAAATACTGTTGTTGTTGTTGTTGTTTTTTTTTTTAGTGTTTGTTTGTGTGTGTATGTATGTATGTATGTATGTATGTATGTATGTATGTATGTATTTACTAAGAGAGAGCAAGACAGGGAGGGGCCAAGAAAGAAAGGGAGAGAAAAATCCCAAGCAGACTCAATGCTGTCAGCATAGAACCCGACACTGGGGTGGAAAACACACCAAGATCATGCCCTGAGCCAAAACCAAGAGTCAGACACTTAACCAAGTCAACCACCCAGGCACCCCTGAAATATTGTTTCAGTGCTGTAACAGTCACTTGTTATCTAATGAGTTTCATGATAGGTAAGTTTGGCAAAATACCCTTGTGGCTTCCGTGGTCTCAAAGGTCTTCCTAGTTTCAGGGATCCTTAAATGATTAGCTGAGGCCTTTGCTGTGACTACATTGTATTTCAGTTTCATCCTCTGCACAACCCTTTTTCCTTCTCTCTCCCCACAAGTGTTAATTCTGAAAGCACTCCCCAGTAAAGTTCCTTCTGGCAAATCTTCATCTCAAAGTCTGCTTCCTGGAGGAACCAACCAGTACATGACTTCAGCAAGTCCTCATTTTCTGTCCTTTCAATTTGAGATACAGGCAAAATTTCCCAAGTGTATATCTATTATTATATAGATATATAGATTATATATATAGAGAGAGATATTATATCTATATATAGATATTATATATACATAGATTACATATACTATATAGATTATATATAAGTTATATATATGTGTGTGTGTGTATATATATATATATATATAATATGTCTATTATAGCAAGAAGATTTTAAGAAAACAGTAAGATATTCTGCCACAAGGTCCACTGTTGTACCAATTACTATTATTAACCAGAGACAAGCCACAACGCAAAGGACCCTGAGTTTTATGTCATTCTAGGGATGTAGAGTCATTGAACAGAGTATCACCAAAAGTCACTGCTAGAATTTAGAACAAACAGTCAGGTTGAATGATCTTAACGCGGTCGAGACAGGCTCTTTGAATCTGTTATAAGATTCCAGGAGAGACAAGCCCCAAATAGAAAAGCAGACTAGAATTCTACAGCTAAATGTAGAGTTGTCTAGCCTATACTGATCCCGCTTTTCTATAACCTAAACCAGATTATCTCTCTGCCCCTATTTCTTTCCTTCATGTTCCATCTACAATGTGTTTTCTTATGTTGAATATCTACCAATCCAGAGAATGAAGTCTTTCCCTTTTGACAGAATATTTCTCAATTCTTTTCATTTAGAGACCAAATTCTTTTATTCTCCTATCAGTTTAATAATACCATATACTCCAAACCAGATTAAAATAAAACAGAAGTTGTTCATCAGAAGATATCTAGAAGTATTGATCTCAAAGACACTCTATGTCATTAACAATGATGATACAAATGATGAAGGTATATTCTGCATTATGTGCACTGTTAAAAGTAGTTCCCATGCTTAGCAGTTTTGAATAATCCTCAAAAATCACAGATTATAATAAATTAGGTCAAAACCCTAACCCTAAACCAAACCTTAAGCCAAACACTAATCCTCATTCTTGATCATAAATGTTTTCTTTTCAAACAAATCTGCCTATAGCTTTTAACATCTCTCCTAAATCACTAGGAACTTTCCTCTATTTGCCATTTCACCTGAGAGCATCCACATGTTAATATCTGCACAAATGAATGTCAGTCAGCCTGCCTGCCTTGACCTCCATGTTATTCAATGTTACAATTTGTTAAAACACCTCTCATTCAGCTCCAACAGCATAGTTAGCATCACTTAAACCACAAAGCATAAAAAAATTATGCAAATGCACACAGTCAACATGAAAGTCCATTGATTTCCTGCGGTTAAATATAATGAGTTCTCATCACAAATTTTATGTTTATGAACTAATGGAAAAGGACTAATAGTAGTAACCAGGGGCAGAGAAAAAATTTGGGATAATTGCACACAGAAGTTTACAAAATATCAGTATCACAGTAATGCGATCAAGGAACCAAAATCAGTCATTCAGTGTATTGTTTTAAAATGGCACTGAGGCCAGATCATATATGTTTGGAAAGATGATGAACTTCATGTCTATTATTCTAAGAAAAAAAAAAAGTATGACTAGGTAAATGAGACTGGGCATAAAGAAAGCATGACTCAGAAAGAAAACAAGATTTTACAATTATTAGTAAAATTGGTTCCTATCCCATTTTGGTGTCCACTCTCACCAAATGGAAATGTGGCAACAAGTGTGGGGAAGGGCACACGCACGGTATGGGCAGGAATGTAAGATTAGTATCCAGAAAACTCAGTCTGATTTCCAGCTACTTCATCGCTGCATGCAAAACTTTGAGCAACTTTCAGTAACACCCTATACATCAGTAGTCACAGAAGCATATTATCTATATATTTTTATTGTCTAATGTGTTAGATAATATAAATAAAAGTGCTTAATACCATGACAAGAAAGTAGGAACCCTTAAATCAGTGTTAATTGAATTTGATCTCTTTTGGTCCTTAGGGGTATTGATAGAGTCATTCTATAATAAAAAGTAAATTTAAAACATCTTCTATATTTGTAGAACCCTCACTATTTTCTATTTAAGATAATTAAACTGTGGGAGATGTTATGGAGTGGAAATTTGCTTAAATACCATAGTGTTAGGGGTCAAATCAGGAGACAGAAACCACAGAGCAATTTGAACAATGAATGCTTAATATAAAGGATTATTAACTCGAAATAGGGGAGCAGCTACTAAGGGGATAAAGAGAAATCTAAAGAACACAGGAGCAGAAGATACAGAGTGAGGCAAAGTATCAAAGAAGGAACACCTTGGGAGAAGGACTCTCACCTCCAAGGGTCACATTCAGATCCCATAGTAGAGGGTCTGGCTGTAGCCTACGAGTCCATAATGCAGTTCACTGACCTGTCATAGGCTAAGATTTGCACACAGGAAACTACCCACCATAGTGCTGAAAAGCCTTGCCCGGCAGCTGCCTGGGAAGGTGCTGTTGAACTTACTAGTGCGCTGAGACACCAGCAGTCTTCATCAGGAAGCCGCCTGCAAAAAGACCCTTGGCTGGGATATTAGCTGGGGTGTCCATGGAACTCCCCAAGGAGTTGTTCATGGGGAAATGCAACAATACTCTAAAAGTGAGTACCACTAAGTGTCTGCCTCTATGTGTCCCACATGCCAACCAAATGCCGCAATAGCAAGAAGAAACAAATATACGCCGGGACAAGGAAGAGAAACCCCTTTTTCCTACAGTGTGCCTCAATGCCCCATACTGACAAAGATTACCAGAATTCAACTGAGGAGAAAAGTTTACAAGGTCTGGCTGAAGTCCCATAAGCAGGGCAATAAAGGGCAGAGTTGGAGCTGAGAGGCACTAATTGTACACACATGCATACGTATCTCCACAATGTGTACACATCCACCTCTTGGGAAAATGGGGTATTATTTCCTGTCTGTTGGCTCTTATAGCTCAGTATCAGAAGGCTGGTATTCATTTAGGAAGTAGAATACCACTATTTATCCTTAGACATCCAGTCACTTATCATTTAGAGACTATGAACAGGTACCCAGCTGCTGCCACTTTGCCTTCAGAAGCAAGACCTAAGAGCATTGCTGGAGACTCCTGTTTCCTTTCTATAAGGTAAAACTGTAGTGAATGGTCAGCTTTTACCAAACATGCTTGCTCCCGTGTACATAAAGAGCTATTAATCCCCAACAGTGGAGGGAGAGAAATACAATGTCATTCACTTGGTTCCCAGAGAAGCGGGTGACTGAGACTGTGTGATGTCAACAGGAAATAGACACGTGGGCCTGTTTCTTTGGTCAAAAAGTGTCAGTGACATGCATCAGGGAAACTCTTCTATCCTGCTGGTGGATGCATATATTTGCATAGCCAATTTGAAGAACAACCAACAATATAGCGTAAAAATGAAGACACACATCCCATTGTTGGTTTAAATCTCAGAGAAAATTTTACAATTTTTTTCTAACTTTTTAAAGTGTTTATTTATATTTTAGAGAGAGAGACAGATCATGAGTGGGTGAAGGGCAGAGAGTGAGGGAGACACAGAATCTGAAGCAGTTTCCAGGCTCTGAGCTGTAAGCACAGAGCCCAATGCAGGGCTTGAACTCACGAACTGTGAGATCATGACCCAAGCCAAAGTTGGACACTTAACTGACTGAGCCACCCAGGTGCCTCTTACATGTTTTTTTTTAAAGACATGTACAAGAAAGTACAGAAAACATTGCTATAGCAAAAACAAAATTGGTAACAATATAAATGTTTGTCAGTAGAAAAATGGATAAATAATTTGTTGTATTCTCATACAGTGAAAGACTCTAGAGCAGCAGGGACAAATTAACTAGAGCTATTCATGGCAGTAGGGATGAATGTCAGAATTATTTTTAGCCAAAAACATTCAATTGTAAAATAATGCATATAATATTTATATAAAGTTCAAAGTAAATATATATACATACATAGATATACACATATATATACATATATAGATAGATATAGATATAGATGATATAGATATAGATAGATATAGATATAGATGATATAGATATAGATGATATAGATATAGATAGATACAGATATAGATAGATATAGATGATATAGATATAGATATAGATATAGATATAGATATAGATATAGATACACACACACATTCACACTCATATGTATAGTGTAGGATTACATGGATTGGTGATAAATATATTAAATACATATAAATGATATGCACAAATTTCAACATAATGGTTGCCTCTGGGAGTGGATAGACAGGAATGGTATCAAGAAAGGATTCACAGGGAGCTTTAACTTTTCATGTGGTATTTTATGTCTTAAGCTCGGGGTAAATACATTGACATCCAGTCAATGCTTCTTTTACTTACGTAATGTTTTTGAAAATTTTAATACTATACTTTCTTAATTGGAGAAAGTTTTGACACAGTGTATGGCCTTATTGATCCTGACTAAGGATGCTTTAGAAGACCATGATGGAGGGGTGCTTGGGGGTTCAGTTGGTTAAGCGTCCAACTCTTGATATTGGCTCAGGTCATGATCTCACGTTTCATGAGTTTGAGCCCAGCATTGGGTTCTATGCTGGCAGAGTGGATCCTGCTTGGGATTCATTCTCTCCCTCTACCCCTCCCCAACTTGTCTTCTCTCTCCCTCATTCGCTCTCTCAAAATGAATAATAAACTTTTTTTTTTTAAAGAAGACAATGGTGGAGGAAAATTTTTATTCACAGCTTCTAAGATAAAATCCTTGGAAACCGTTTTTACATAGGGAGGAAAATGAAGTTTTAGAGCTTGAGGTAAATAAATTTTATTTCATAGTAGAGAAAATATTTTCATATGACAAATGAGGGGGGGAAATGGGATCAAGAATAAAAAGTGATTCTAGAGCCCAATTTCCAGAGAACCAAGGAGGCACTTCAGAAATTAGACTAGTGGTCCAACACTTATTTCCTTTCAGATTTCTTTCATAGTACAAAAGTAAGATCTCACTACTCTAGTTGAAGAAATTTAATGGACAAGCAGACTTTATTACAATGAATTGCATCAACTGAGGAAGTCTATGTAGATTTTATAGCATCTTCAGTCATGAGTCAGATATTACAGCAAAGTAAACAAAAAAATTCATGAATACGTGTGCAAATATGTGGGTGGGTAGTGTGCTAAACGAATGAAAATGTAATGTTAGATAAGATGTAGCTCAGGATATGGAAGTAGATCAAGTAACCATATATATAGTTACTTTTCTTACATTTTAGTTATCAAAACCAAGATGCAACTTGCAGAAAATATATCCTATTAAAAATGTTATTTCAGCTACTCTTTCCTTTGAAGCAAAGTCCATATAGGACTCCTACATGTAAACTATATCATGCCTGCAGATACGTTTTTGTCATCTGATCTGACAAAATACCATTCGGCCCACCTAATCTGTATTTATTTACTAATATTATCAATGTCAAACTTGGCTGATGGGCATCTCAAACTCCCTTCACTGTTCCCCCAATGAACAGGTTTAGAATATAGGAATCTATTTAGAAAGCTAGAACTGGAAGCCATGCTCTGATATTGATTTCCATAAAATTTAAAGGCATACAAAAAATGGTATGAGAATGATGTATTCTTTACTTTGTGCTTTTTTTTTTTTACATCTTTCATTATTACATATGTACTACTTGACTTTTTCAGTCTTTTTGTTTCCTACTTCCAACCAATTTTAAGTTTTGAGTATATTCTTACTTAATAAATCAAACATTTATGGTCAATCCAGAAGGAAAACTGGAGGTGCCTGGATGGCTCAGTCAGTTAAGTGTCTGACTCTGGATTTCTGCTCAGGTCATGATCCCAGGGTTGTGGGATTGAGCCCCTCATTGGGCTCAGTGCTGTGCATGGAGATTGCTTAAGATTCTCTCTCCCTCTCCCTCTGTCCCTCCCCTGCTTGAGCTCTCTCTCTCTCCAAAAAAAAAAAAAAAAAAAAAAAAAAAAAAAAAAAACCCACACACACAATTAGGAGTAAGCAATAAAAACTTAGTTAAATAAAAATAATTATCCTCTGTCATGAGATGCAAACAAACTTGACTTTGTTTAGAGCAGAAAGGGAATTCATTCCGGAAATGAATGTTCTACCCTTAAGACATTAGATTCATGGCCTAGAGATAAAATACAACAATTTTATTTCAATGTAAGCAGAGAAAGAAAATCTTGGGCCACTTTCCTGGTAGTACAAAGAGGGGGTAAAATCACAAAGGAAGCTGGGACGACTCTATTAACTAAGAAACAGAGATAGGAACACTCAAAGACCTCACCCACTAGCCTCCCCCTCCTCCCTTTCTCCCACCCCACTTGATCTTATGATCAGGTAGTTAATCAATGTTAAGAGAAGAAATTTTGCACACAGTGGGTAGCAGATTTGCATGAGACAAGTGTTGATCATGTTTTTTGGCAAAACAATTTCTGTTACACTCATTACATGTAATATTACTTTTGAATTAATTTAATTCTCAATATTCTCTATTAATTCAGTATTTACTGGGCAGCAAAGTTTTATATTATTCTGCCTTTTAATGATTTATTAAGGCATATACAAATGTACATAGAGTTTTGGGGAAATCTGTGTTAACTAGTGATCTCTAACAATATGTGGGAGTTTGATAACAAACCAAAAGCATCTGCTGTAAGTGAAGTACATCAATGAAAATAACTTACTTTGAAAATAAGAATTATGATCAAAACACTTTGGCCCAGTTTCCATTTATGGGTCCTTCCCTACCTCTCTCACTTGCCCTGAATTTTTCACCCCATCCATTGTCTCCCACTAATCCTTCCCCCAATAAAAGAGTAAAAGTTGCATTAAAAAAAAAACCAAAACATTAGTTTTTGTGCAAAACATTCAAAGATTTGAAAGAGTTTTAGTAATCATTAAACCACTGGCCTTGTCTAAGAAATAAATAAAGGGTACAATCCAAGGAGGGGAGGGTATTTGAGTAAGTCAGAAGACAACAGAGGAGGGATAACAAATAACACCCTGAGATACAAACAATGAATTGAAAGGGAAGGGAGGACTGTTAGGAGAAATAACCTGTTCATGAGTTTTGTAGACGAACCTAATCAATTACCAGTAAAGCTCACACATTTGAACCTTCAAAACTAAATCATTTCTATAGCCTCTGTAATACTAAATAAATTCAGTTATCTTCTATTTCCTTAATAAATTGGAAATAGTGCTATTGCTGTCCAATTATGGGAAATGATTATAATAGAGGTTGTCTCCTACACTGATCTTAAAAATATTTAATGACTAAAAATTGTATAAAACTTCATGTTAGAATATAAAAATTCACATCTGTGTTTCAAATTCTATTATGGCTCGAAATAAAAGACACCCAGTTTCAAATCTTCCAACAACAAATTATTTCCCTAAGTTATCTGTGATTGTGGTGCCTACAATATAGAGAGATATTGACCAATACAGTTGACCAATACAGTTGACCAAGCATTGAAACAGTGGTCAATCTAAGCTGAGACATACTACAAGTATAAAATACACACATCTCAAAAACTTAGTATGACAAAGAAATTTATCTTTAATAAGCCTCTGTGTGATTACATAATCCTTTGGATATATTTGGTTAAATAAGATATATTATTAAAATGAATTTCACTTTTTTTTTAATGTGGCTACCAGAAAATACAAAATCACATATGTGGCTCATATTTATGGTTTGTGTCATTTCTCTATTAGACAGCACCAGCATAGAGAACATATAAATGTCACAGGATAGGCACGTTTATTCATTGTTCATTGTGTGTCCCATGCAAATATACTGTATCTGTTACACTGGATGCATTAAACAGTTGTTGAATGAATGACAAGAGTTGAATGTTTGTGCCCCCTGCCCCCCCCATCACTCATTGACCTTGCAAATATTTTAAATGCACTACAGAGAACACTGGTATTTATGTGAATACCAGAATAATTTGTATTTCTGTGATTATTTTAACAAGGAGTATTTTGTCTAATGGTTAAATTATGCTTCTATTAACAAATAAAAAATATACTGACTTCTGAGACCTAACTGAAAACACATCATAAACCTAAAAACTAGAACTTACCTGATACATTGAAAATGGATGCAAAAATAACTTAATTTCTGATGGCAAAATATAATAAACAGATCACAGGATATATAGCCTGGAATAAGATTCTGTGGTATCAAAGGACAGATCAATTATAATAAAATAGTTTTTACTTGAATTATGCACAGTTCAAAATTCTTTTCCAAATGATGCATTTTAAAGATTATTGTGGAAGGAGTTTAACCAACTACTAGACAATGCGAAATTTCTTTGCTATGTAAGGTAATGTAATTAAGGTTCATTTTCTATTAGATTCACACCTTTTTTAATATAGCAGGCACAGACTTGCAGGTTCAAGCATTAAGTATTTATGTGCTTATAAAACACACACACTGTGAGGTCTAAATGAAAAAAATAACATAATGCAGCATTCAAATGCTTATAGTAGGCATCAAACAAAGGTAAATATTCAACTTAAGTGCTACTTTGTGCATTACGTTTATTGACACAGAAAAACACAGAAAATCTAAAATTGTCCCCAGAATAGGGATTTAAGAATTACAAGAGTACATACAATGTCCTCTCTCTCCAAAAAGTGGATGTAAAAAACACAAGAAAAATATGGTAGATGGATGCAAGAGTCAACTGAAACAGTTACCAAATAGCCAAAGTTGGAATGATTTGAGCAATAAAATAAATAATATGGGATTTTAAGCCAAAGTATGAAATAAATTGCATGAGTCCACACTAATATAAGTAACTGATTAAAGGAGGGAAGTAAAGAAGGAAGGAAGGAAGGAAGGAAGGAAGGAAGGAAGGAAGGAAGGAAGAAAAGGAGGAAGGGAGGAAAGGAGGAAGGGAGGGAGGGCGGGCAAATTATTTCTTTCTGTATTTTCTCTCTGAAAGGAGGTAGAGCATAACTTCAACTCCTTAACTGTAGAATGTATATGGTGACTTCATTCCAAAGTGTACAATAGGGAAAGGGGAAAAAGAATAACTTCAGAGAAGAGAAGTCTGACAAACACTACCTTAACCAAGTGATCAAAGTCGACATCAACAATGATAAATCATGTTGACAGTATGTACCCTTGATATGATGTGGTGAGAATGGCACTTTATCTCTTTGATATTATTTCCAAAAATCCATAACCCCAGTATAATCTGAGGACAAAAAAATCAACAAAACCCAAAAGACATTCTACATGCCACAAAATATCTGACAAGCATTACCTCAACACTTGTCAAGGTCATAAGAAATAAAGACTGAGAAATTATCATGGTTTAGAGGAGTCTAAGGAGGTATGTTAACTAAATGTTATGTGGAATCTTGCATGGAATCCTAAAATAGAAAAAGAATATTAGGTAAACCTTGAAGAAATCTGAGTAATATATTAAGTAATGTATCAATATGGATTCATTAAATATGACCGTTGTCCTATACTAATGTGAGATGTTAACAGTAAAGGAAACTGAAAGTGGGATATATGGGAACTTTGTATACTATCTTCATCCAACTTTTCTGTAAATATAAAATCATTCTAAAATTAAAAATCTATTTTTAAAAATGAGAATATAGTTGTCTATCTTTCACCACCGCATGGCAAGTAGTAACAGCAAGAAGTGAAAGAAACCATCTGAATTGTTAAGGCATTTGTGTACATAACAATCATTCCTTGGGTGCATTAGTAAAATGGGGACAAAAATAGTACTTTCCTCACAGGGCTGTAAAATTTGGGTTAGCATGGTTAAAATACTAAAAATTAGAGGCACCTGGGTGACTCAGTTGGCTAAGGGTCTGGCTTCGGCTCAGGTCATGATCTCACAGTTGTGAGTTCGAGCCCCACGTTGGGCTCTGTGCCGACAGCTCAGAGCCTGGAGCCTGCTTCGGATTCTGTGTCTCCCTCTCCCTCTGCCCCTTCCGTTGCTCATGCTCTCTCTCGCTCTCTCTCTCTCTCTCTCTCTCAAAAATAAACAAAAACATTTTAAAAATACTAAACATGAACACTTGATTTATCTAGAATGAGCTCAAAATTGTTACTACTAATCGTAGTAGCAGTAGTACCACTTTCCCACAGTCTTTCAAAAAACTGGAATTTTCTACAAAATCTGAAGTAAATTTTTTATAGAAACATAATATTAGAGCCATGGCTCCTTAGTTGATGATACCAGAATGAAGGTCTTCTGAGCAAGGTTAGAAGGGTCTTAAAAGTCTGAGGCAGAGGTGTTTAGTAGAAGACGCACAATGATCTGATTAAAAAGCATTTGAGGGGTGCTTTGGTGGCTCAATGGATTGAGCATCTGACTCTTGATTTTGGCTCAGGTCATGATCCCAGGGTTGGGGGTTCAAGTCCAGTACTTAGGATTCTCTATCTCTCTCTCCCTCTCCCTCTGCCCCTCCCCAACTCATGTGCTTGCTCTCTTTCTCTCTCTCTCAAAAATAAATTAATGAATTTTTTTTAAAATATGAAACTTAAAAATTAGGTGAAGATAGAGAAGAATGTAAGTAGACTTGTAAAACTCTGAACTTCGAAGCCTATCAAACGTAAGAAAATGACGGCATTCAATTCAATGTAATTATTATTTATTGAGGTTTTGAATCGCCGGTATATCCTGCTAGACTCTGAAGAACACACAAAGGTGAGCGTAAAGATGTGGTCATTCCACAAGGAGACTTTTGCTACTGCTGCATTACGTAGTAATCCCTGAAATCTCAACTTTTCAGCATTATAAAATTCAAAAGATATATAGTATCCAATACCCCTGGTCAGTTATATATTTGGAAAACAAAGGGATGAGAAAATTATGTTTCCAGGAATTTCCATAGTTTGAATGATATATACTTAGACTATGTCAATGCGATGCACCTCTGTCCACAGTAAAGCTGTGTATACCTTAATCTGTCTGCCTGCAGACCATTTTTTGTCCTTCCTTTGTCCTTCCTTCTTAATGCATCTGGAGATCTAGCTGTAGACCTAAAGTTCTAAGATTAGGGATCAACTCCTCCTTCCCCTTTCTCGCTCCACAAGCGTGATTTTCTTACTGCTTGCTCTATACCCACTTTCAGAACCCCATAGAGAACAAAATGTGGGAGTTTGTATATAAAGTTAAGGAAACTTAGAATCAAGCACTTACAGTAGTTACTAGCAGATTGCCAACTACTAAGAGTATTGTCTTGCTTGCAGTTCACTGGAAAGTCAATGCTATTTTGTTCTCCTGCTTCCACTTCTGCATGACCACACATATGTGAGAGAGTCATAAGGTGATTTGATTAGAGTCTATGGAAATAAATCTTACCCTTCCCTCTTCAGGTCTCAGTTGCTGCTTGGCCACGGTTCTAAACAGATTTTTATTCCTTGTCAACATTATTCAATATGCCTATTCCAAATCTTGCCCATTTACGAAAGCCTCCAAATCCCTGATTCTCCGCAGAGCGCACTGCATTCATTCCTCTACATGAAAATCTTCAGCTTCTTTTCTCTATAGTTCAGAACTTTTTTCTGGCTCCCTTGTCACATCTCAAAGGACGGAGCTCCCCTCCTTCCTGTGGGCTTAGCCTCTTACCTCTGATTTCATGCTCCCTGCTTACCTTGTCAGTTTTCCTTTACTCTTGCATTTTTTCTTCCTCTACTAAATTACACAGGCATACTTAAATCCGTACACAACTATGTGCCTGAATACAGCATACACATTTATGTAAAAACGATACAGCAGAGCCACCTCCTTCTCCACCCTCACTAGGATGTGGTCTTATAAAATAATTAATTCATCATTTGGAGTAACTGCTCATTTTTAACACTCTTCATAGGATATGGTATTATAGAAAAATTAATTTAGCATTCAAAGTAATTGCTAATTTTTAAATTTTTACTGAATACTCATGAAATCACAAAGAAGGAACATCTTCATAAGACACATGAGTTCTTGAAAGGCCTCTTTTCCCAGTGATTTCATTCTGAATGCCTCACAAACTGTAGGCATCTCCAATCACTCACATGTAGGCTTTTGCTTTTCTCAGTTCTCAATCTGGCTCACATCTTTATTTAATATAGTATTTTAGCCTTTTTAAAAAAAATTTTTACAACTTCTCTATTTCCTCATTATCCAGGTTCTAGAGGACGAAGAGAAATTAGGAGGTTAAAGAACAAGCCAGGATCCTTTCACGCTAGAAAGGTTGGGCTGGGGTAAAAAAGTACAAAATTTATAACTTAGTCTTGTTTTGTGCATCCTAACTCTTAAATATCTCTTAAATATTCTTTGTTTGAATCAGTAACCCCCTAAAACTTTGACCCAATCTCCTTTTTTTTTTTCACTATCTAATTTCTAAAAGCCCAAACTATATTGACTCCTTTAACTTATTCATATCTACTCAAAACTTAACCCAATGCATTTATGTCCCCTTGACCCTACTGGGATCTTTCTTTTGAAATTCACTGATGACTCCTTATTTATTTATTTTTGTTAATTTTTTTTACTGAGATATTATTGACCTTTAACATTGTGTAGGTTTAAGGTAAACAATGCATCGATTTGATACATCCATATATTCCAATATGGTTACTCCTGCGGCTTAGCTAACAGTATATATTATACACTTCAAAACTGCTAAGCAACTAGACCTTAAGTGTTCTTACCACAAAAAAGAAATTATAATTATGTGACATGATAGAGGTGTTAACTAATGACCTCTTAAGGATCAAACCAACAACTTCTCTTCAGACTATAATCTTCTTAATCTATAACTCAGTTTTTGATTCTCTGGATAGCAGATTTCTTGATAAGACTTTTCTCGTCCATTCAGTTTTGATCTCCGATTGTCCTCTGACTCTCTAATCATGACCTGTCCGGCTCCTCTCTATTCTCTCACCTTCTGAACAAGTGCATTCCATTGTCAGGTATCTTCTTCCTTTTAGCTTTTGCCCTGAGCAGCTTCCCAGACTCCATCCTTTCACTATCATTCCACATATATCTCTCAAAACTCAGCATTTGCTGTCAAACTAGACTGTTTCTCCTGAGACATACGCCAAACCTTTCAACCTCTATTCTCTGGATTTCCGTATTCCTCTCTTCCCTTACATTTTACATGCTTACTTCCATCTCACTGTCTCCCTTTCTTCCCAGAAACTTTCATTACCCTGACAAGAAGAAATATCTCCTTCCTCTGATATTCCATAGAACTTTATCTCTACTTCTATCTTACAGTATTGTAAGCATGTGCGCAATGTAGCTACCGCGACAGCTTGCACGTTGAAGCTCCTCAACTGGACAAAAGTAAACTCGTATACTCATATACTCCCTTTGTCAAGGAAAGGGGGCTGGAGAGTAATATTGGTAATACTAAAATCAAAAGCAGCATCGGACAAGTAGAAAATGCTCTCCATTTTCTACCAAGATATGAAGGCAGTAACAGGAAGGATGTCCTCCCATCTGAGAGAAGTTTTTAGGAAAATGTGTCAAGAGGAAAGGGAAGTTGTGATTTGTCGGGAGTGGTAGTGAGGGTTCAAGGCAAGGAAGGGACAAAGCAGGGACGAGGCAAGGAAGGGACGATGACATGGAGATGGTATAAGCTGCCAGAATGGAAGATTATACATTGGGAAACAATGGAATAGACCTATAGAGACAGGAGAAAACAGAGAAAGAAATGATACCTGCAGATGGGGAAGGGGTGCTCAGTAGAAATAGGATATTGAAAGAAAATCCCAAGATGATGGAGAAAATCCCTTCTTCAGTGATGAGGACACAGAAGAAAGAGTGAAAAGGATTGGTTGAAGAGGATGGTATTTCTCATTGATGATAATATTTCAATGCTCAAACTAGCTTAGCCAGTTTTTCTCCTTTCTTTTCAGGTGTTGGTTTCAGCTGTTTGTTTTCAGCAGTGTTGTGCCTCCTCAGGGAAAGTTTCCAGATAAATTTCTCCTGATGGGCTGCCAATGGGTCAGGTTTACATCCTGCCTTATCTTTAGCAGCACAGATAATACCTTTTGAAAAGTGGAAAATATTTTCCTTTTGCTAAGGGGAGCTGTAGCTCTCCCAGCTGGAAACATAGCTACGAGCGAGTGCCAGAGAATTCTCAGGTGCACACACATCCATGTCCATGCAGGAAGGGCATGGATGGAACCTGTCCTCCTTTCCATACCTGGAAGGTTTAATTACCAGCATCCCTTCACCTGCAACCAGAATTGCACTTCGTTCCCTTTTCTGGAGTGAGGTAAAGCAAATTATAGCTTAAAAAATAGTTCTTTATATAAAGAATTAAAAAAAACAACTATGATGAGCACATCAACACATGTCTATCACTATGAAGCAGAGACAAATACACAACTCCCTCTTTGAGTAGTGTTTTCCCTTATCAGAGGGATACCGGAGTCATTCTGTTATGCCATCATACTTCTCTCAGTATACGGTGTGTGTCTATACAACGTGTGGGTGTGTGGGTGTGGGCGGTATTGGTGGGCAACATTTGCAATTTGACAATAAACTTCTCCAAAGAGTCTGTTGTTTATAAACATCACTCTAATACCACTCTCTTTGTGGCATGGATTATTTTCAGTGCCCAAATGGGACCAGGACGGCATTTATTTTTGTCCTGTGCCCTAAGTGCCCACGTTGCATTAGTAAGAAATGGGCATTTTATTACATCTGCTTAGAAAGGCTGTTTTTTTACAAATTGTGTAAAATCCCTCTGAAAAAAAATCCTCTTCAAACATCTCTTCGGGGAGTGCCAGCTCCTTCTGGCCTATTTTGTAAATCTCCTGTATCTGTGAGTCATCAGAACTTCCACTCTGTAGAGCTCTATTTAATTCCATTGTGATATCGCCTTTACATTCAGAGCAATTTAGTTACCTCTCAATTTCATTCATTTTGCATCCCCACTTAGGACTCAGTGACTCAACTCTTTTCTAATGAGATGTGAAGGTGAGGGACATTTTAACATATACAATATACCACAATATTAAATATTATATTAAAATATAAACATTATTATTTTTTTTTTGAGAAGGGTGTGTTCCATGTCAGTATCTTCCTTGTTTCCCAACCCATCTCCTTCTGGTCTCTAATGAGGAATGTCCTCAGTAGTTTCAGGCTCTGAGACTACGCTTGACCTGCGACTCAGAGCCCTAGGCTTAGCCTCCACCCCGTATTTACTTGCTGAAGTATAACCATTCTGGTTATGCAGACTTCTTGAGACCCAGAGTCTCTGGTAGCCCAAGATCACACAAGGTTTTGTGTTATGATTCTTGCTTTGTGTTCTCTTGTTTTACCAGCTTCTGAACTTCTTAGCCACTGGGCCTTGTATGCTCTGACCTGCCTGGGCTGCCAAGTCTTGACTTGATCTTTCTCTCACATGCATTCTTCTTGGCATCAACCATATTCATCTCATCTAATTGTTTCCCAATGTTGTCTGCTCTTGGCTTGCCCAGTGCTGCTGTTACTGAGTTTAATTCTGATACTTTTCTCCATTTGACATCGATCCCCTAAGCCCTCAGGAATGCAGTCATTGACTACTCTTTTTAATCCTCGTGTGACTTTAACTTCAGATTTTGGACTTTTAAATTGAAAGGGAACTTAATGACAACACAACCTATCTCTTTTTTTCAGGATATTAGGAACCAGATGTATAAAAACTATTTGCCATAGCTAGAAATAAAACTAGAGCTTTCTAATTCCCAAGCCAATGCTGTTGCCACTAAATCATGCTTCTCCTTGTCAAAGACACTTGACTTCTTGTGGCCTTAGTTTTTCATCTTTATAGTAGAGATAGCTTCTAAGATCTCTCTTGAATCAGATTTTGTGATTCATTATTATATTAATGGCACAACTCTTTTTTTACCTCCAAATATATGGAGATTGAGTCTGTGAATGAATGAACTGTATTTTTTTAAATACTACAGAGAATTATTTGCATATTTATTTCAAATATTTTGCTAAAAAAGTTTAAGATAAAAAGAAATATAATCACTTTCTTTTGGTGATAGAGAACCTAGAATGAATATTTTAGGACTATCCATGTTTATCACTGCATATAGGTATCTAATAAAGTAAATAAAATTGTTTCCAACCAAAACCCCTTTTTAGTGATGAATTAGCCCTATTGCTCCAAAATTTCAAATAATTTCAATTTCATCAGCAAAACTGAAAATATTAAAGCAGTATGAGCTAATGAATGAGGCTCTGCTGAATGTCATAGAGTAATGTAGATGGAATTCTTGTCCTCTGAGGGCTTAAAATTTAAAGTGGTCATATAAAAATTGACACGAACGTAAGTAAATGGCATAAAGAAAGCGGGCATAATTAGGTCAATTCCCACTGCTCTAAATAGCATTCCCCTAAAGATCTCTGCATGAGTAATTTCTATGTCATAAATGATAGCTTATTTATTTCAACTAGTATTTAATAATAAAGTTTTATTTGCTTAAGAAAGGAGGGGTCTTCTGCGTGCGAAAGCTAATCGCCACAGTTTCTAAAGCTCCTCCCTGTTTAGCAGAAGTCGCAGTGGCAGGGAAGAAAGCAGCACAGAGGTTTCAGAACCTCCTCAGACGCTGCTGCAGGAAAAGGGCATGAAAATATGAAGTTATTTGCAAGGGGACACAGAAAATGATCAGAGATGACTGCAAAGAAATGAGAAAGCGAAAGAATGAAGACCAGGAAGAAGACTGCGATGCCTTTTGTATTATGTTTGTCTCCCTGATAAGAACACATAATGTATGGTGCAAATTAAGCTGGTCTTTCAGAATAAAAGGCTAAAGACGTGAGGAATATCTCTGTCTATTTTAACGGCACCCCAACTGAACTTCCACCATCAAGTGTCCAGGTTTCAAATATCATCTTCCAAGGATATGGTCAGGGAATGAAATTTATTAAATTCATTATTTCGGAAGCATGGGAATCTGGATGACAATAATATTCAGGATGACTGTGTGCAAATGGGCGGTTCAGAAGGAACTGCCATGCAGGTCATTGCAGGTAAGAACATATTCTTTGCCAGACACATATGAAATAGTTCAATGCTGATATGTAGAAATAAAAGAAAACAAAGCCAAGAAATAACCCCGGGGTATATCAATTAAAGAATCAGCATTTGGCATGAATCCAGAATCTAAGGTTACAATTTTTTTATGGCATTCTCTTAGGAGCATTGCCTATCAGAAAATTAAACCTTTACAGTTGTTGTTTCTTTATATGTCTGATTTCCTGCTAGGTTATAAAGTACTTACAGGTGGAGATCTAATGTCTTTATGATATTTTTCACAGTATAGTCCCCAATGGATAGCAGCTTATCAATGACTTTGCTGGTTTCTCTCTCCTTGTGCCTTTCAAATTCATCTCCGATGTCAATGCTTTGATGATGTACTTCAGAGTCACATTGTCTCTTGCCTAGACTACGATAGCCTATGGTCTCATTCTTCTCAAATCCGTTCTCACTTCTCCAACAAGAGTAATTTTTCAAACACAAATATTATCACTCCACTCCCCCACTTAAAACCCTAAGAAGCTCCCCTTTTCCTATAAGAAAAGTTCCAAGTTCCTCAGAATGGAATTAAAAGCTCCTCAGGTTGACTCTCAAAGACATCAAATCCTGCCTCCTCTTTCCCTTGCATGTGGTGCCATTTCAATCATCATCCCTCCTCCCTGGACAGCCGTTTTCACTGGACAGATGCCTAATCATTCTTCAAGATATCCTTTAGACTATCCTCTAAATAATACCTCCTCTGTTTTGGTAATATTTAAAAAAAAATCCTATTTCTACCACTTCTGGCACTTTATCTGAAATTTCATATTAAGATAACAGACATTAGTGAACACTGTATCATGAACCCTTTCCTTCCGGGATGTGTTACCCCCTGCCTCCCACCACCATACATTTGAAAGTAAGTATGGCCTGTAACTATGTGAAGAAGTGGCTTAGATGAAGCATTTCATCCCAATGTCTTCCTCTCTATTTCTCTCTTTTCTGTTAAGGCAATAGTAAAAGCACATTTTGATAAGGAATTGCAATAGTGAGCCCTCTCATGGAATAAAGTTTTCCTAGAGTATATGTTGCCTAGAATTTGAGCAGACTGCATTTAAGGCCCTCAAAGTTGGGAGCCAGTTTTTTTTTCTTTTCTTAAGAGTGCTTTATTTATTTATTTAGAGAGAAATAGAGAACAAGTGGGGGACAGGCAGAGAGGGAGGCAGTCAGAGAATCCCAGGCTGATAGCACAGAGCCCAGTGCGGGGCTTGAACTCACGAACCAGAAGACCCTGACCTGAGCTGAAGTCAAGAGTCGGATGCTTAACCCACTGAGCTACCCAGGCACCCCAAAGGAGTCAGTTTTTTACTAGTATATCCTTAATCGTACTATTAGCTTCCATTCCTTTTTCCATACTAGACTGAAGTTCTTGAGAGTAAGTACTGTCCTCACTGTTTTTTATACAGGAAAAAGGGGGAAAACAAAGGAAAAAGGTGAAACTGAATGATAGGATAGCCTGAGTGTGACTAATCGATTTTTATCGGCTACAAAACCTCTTGTAGTTTTATTCTTTTCCGTCCACACTTGTTCCTGATGATATGAAGTCAGCCTGACCGATACCAATATAAAATATGCAGTTCTTTATTTCCTAGGTTGCTACCTTAGGGTATTACGTTATTATGAAATTAGGTACGTGAGGAACCAATTTCACAAGACTGACTGTAGCGATACGTATGCATTGTAAAAGAGTAATCAAGGTAAATTGAGTTTATTTTCCATGGAAATTTCATGCACAGCTACTAAAAGAAATTGTTCTAGAAGAGGCACTTTAAGGGCAAAAATTCTAGGTGCAGATAATACAAACGGTAAATGTATTTGCTCTCTCATCTTGAAGGTAAATTTCATGTTTTCAGCACTAAAAATTCATTAGTACTATATTTTCCCTCTTTCTTAGCTCAAGAGGACACCAGCAAACCTTTGCATAAAATTTTGAACTATCACCAAAGCAAATGCATCTTTGATTGACTCTCAGTTCTGCTTGATTCAGGATTTTTCATACAGAGGAATTTGGGATTCCTCCCACAAACCACTCTCAGGATTGGAACTCATTTATCTAAAGATGCTAATTGGGGTCTCTGTGCTCCAGTTTTAACCCTGTAGTTTCAACCAGGAGTCCACACCTCATTAAGAAGCCTTGTCCATTGTGTTTGGCAATTTGTCAGAAATTTAAATGCCCAGTTAAAATTCTACATCTGAAAATAAGTAAAGGCAGTCTTGAATTAAGTTGTCAATCTTAAGACACATTCTAATTTGCTCTGAAACTTTAATAAGCATCTTATAGCTTACTTTTCTTCATCTGTAAAATAAAAAAATCTGAGGAATTTTTTCCTAATATGATAGAGACACCAAAATGTATAATATCATTATTCCTTTGATGTGATGAAAGTCACACTATCTAATATTATAATCTAATAAGTTTCCTGTTAAGAACAATATTAAATAAATCAAAAATAAATGTTGGGATGCCCCTAAATACCTTGTAACACCAATGACTATGTTTTAAAGACATTGACTGTAATTTTCATTTTCAATACATATGTTTGAAATAGCAATATAAATTAAAAAATTAAATTTCACCAGTTATACATTACACTGGTATATACACTAGAATATGATATTCTACGATATTCTATGATTTAAAATGGTTATGTTTAATTGAATTTGTGATGAGACTATTTGAAATATGTTTTAAATCTTTAGTTCATTTAAATTTCAGTATTAAACACCGGCAATCCAGGGAAGGTGATGTGGCAGTTTACAAGAACTGAATTGAATTGGTTTGTAAAACAAGCCCCTGGATGGGTACAACTTCAGATTAATTCTAAGGATTGTATTTGGTTTTCGAATGATACTTTGTCATCTTTTGGGAGAGAATAGGTTCTCTTTTCTGTCAAGGCAGAATGAAAAGCATGCTTTTAAAATGTAGAAAATATAGTCAAGTTGATTTAAGTGACTTGTTTTCTTGCTTTAAATTCTATTACATATGCATATCCTCTTACACTGCATCTATAGTGAAATGAGAGTTGGAGAAATGGCAAAATTAATTTGCTCTTTAAAAGACCAGAAGCCCCACCTAAGTCCATCCGTTTCATTTTCTGACAATTTTAGGTATGTAAAAGACCTATTTGTAGCTGCATAAAGAAATACTACTACCACAGGAAAGACTTTGGGCTATCTAAACCTGTGCTGTCCATCCTGCATAGTATTTTATTTCAAGGTATAGATAAGGGTGAGTTACAAACTTCCTTCAGTGAAGTCAAAGGATTAAGCCAGGCATAAACAAATTAGATTTAAAAAACATTACATAATATGAAAAGTATGGAGGGAACCCAATGTTTTCTTGGGTGCTTATTCATTTTTAAATAGTATTCCATAGGAATTTTTTTTATTAGGTTAGCATTTGGTAATCTTCATAAAGGCACCTACTTTGATGAACTCTCTCTATAACTGATTTGGAAAATGTACGCGTTCTTCTCAGTTATGTTCCCTGTCTGTTGTTTATGCCTGGCACAGTTAACTAAATGACCAAACAAATGCCAGCCACGGATGTCAGCCTTGTGACTGCAGCCTTACCTTTACTAAGATATCTAAACCCCTCGAAATAAGAGGCATCTGGTGATTAAAACTCACATACAGAATTAAGTTTTAAATGAATGCTGTATTGTAGCTTTCTACTCTGGACTAAAGGAAGCAAGGTCTAACTTGCAGAAATAAAGGAGCAGAAATAAATGATAATGCAAACCCGCTAGAGAATAGGATTATGGTCCCTTGGAGGGTTGGCACCGTGTGTGTGTGTGTGTGTGTGTGTGTGTGTGTGTGTGTGTGTGTGTGTTTATTTAGGGAAAAGCCCTAAATTTAAGATTTAAACAAGGGTCATTAGATTGAATATGAACAAAATGTAGGTTATATTTACAAAATAGGTTATGATGACAGTTGGATAATTAGATTCTAAAATCCCTAGGAATTCAGGGGAAGGTGGTATACTGAATGAAATTTGGGTCACAATATTTTGCAGCTCCTCTCAGCAAAAGATGAAGTCTATTTTTCTAATCCTTTATAGTGGCCTTGGCCCTGTGACTTTATTTGGCCAGCAGGGCATTAGTATATGTAAAGCCGGCAAAAGTTTAAAAATTGCTGACACTGGGTCTTTCCCTCCCCGACTTCTTCTTGGAAACTTGAGACCATCATATATGGAAGGCTAGCCTAGCAGAGGAGGAGAGATACACGTAGCAATGGCAAGCTGCCTCAACTGAGACCCACTAGAACAACTTTGCCAACTGCCAAGGTCATCCTAGACTATCTAGCTCGAGGCGAGCTACTAAATGATCACAAAACGGCTTAGACCAGAAAAAAAATGCAAGAACACAAGTAAGACACAGTGGACCAATAGAACAGAATCATAAGCAAATAAGATAATGGTTGTTTCATGCCAGTTTTGAAAGGTTACTTATGTAGAAAAAGAGAAGATCATGGTAATTTATCAGAAATATTATCTATGAACAATGAGTTATATTAGAATTCAAAATGAAAAATGAAATTTGATCTCTTCCTTTTTTAAGTTTATTTACTTTTTTATTTCAATTTTTTTGATGTTTACTTATTTTTGAGAGACAGACAAAGTGCAAGTGGGCGAGAGGCAGAGACAGAGGGAGTCGCAGAATCTGAAGTAGGCTCCAGGCTCTAAGCTGTTAGCACAGAGCTCAGTGCAGGTCTCGAACCCATGAACCGTGAGATCATGACCTGAGGTGAAGTCAGATGTTTAACCGACTGAGCCACCCAGGCGCTCCTCTTTATTTATTTTTGATGAGTGAGTGAGAGAGAGACAGAGATACAGAGAGACAGAGAGAGAGAGCATGAGTGGGTGAGGGGCAGTGAGAGAGCGAGAGAGAGAATCCCAAGCAGGCTTGATGCTGTCAGCACAGAACCCAATGTGGGGCTTAAGTTCACCAACTATGAGAGCTGAAATCCAGAGTTGGATGCTTTAATGACTGAGCCACCCAGTTGCCCCCAAATTTGATCTCTTAAGGTTAAGTCTTGGAACTACTTTAGAAAATCCTGTTGCTTCAGAGGAGGTTGGTGAGGAGAGGATAATGAACACAAAGTATGGTACACCTCTATTAGAAAGTGGCAAATACATATGAATTCAGATACATTGGGAGTGAATACTTGGATTGCTGGTCTAAGACAGGTTCAGTAATCAATAGAAAGGAGTATCATAATTGACCAGTATTGTCAGTCAAGGAACATTCTGGTAAATCAGGAAGAAAGGGATACTGAAGCACCAGAGGTTGGTGTAGAAAAGAGACTGAGGAGTGGTCTTCCTGCTTCGTAAATGCAGTAGTTCTTAATTCTAACAACCACAGCACTGTTTATAGCAGATGCTTTGCAAATCCTGCCTCACTATCCCAAGTTAAATTCAAGGAAACACAATCTCCCCACATGTATAATTAAAAAGCTCTCAGTAAAAAACTTTAACCTAAATATAAACAGGAAATAAAAGAAAGTAATTAACAGTAAGAATCAGTTAAAGATTTCATCATTGGCCAATGCTCCGGTAACATAATACAGAAGGTATTGTTGCAGCTAAAAATATGAACTAATCTATGCATGCTGTATTGGTCAGCATAATGCCACAACAGTACTGTCATCTCTTGATTTACATGGTCATTTCATTCCCAGGAATTTCAAAGTTTATTAAAACCAAGCAAACAATGCTTTTTGTTTCTATACAATATGGAGCTAAATTCCAGGCTCAAAAAGTTATAGATTTTTGTTCTCTCACCTGTATAAATTCTAATCAAGTTATTTGAATGTGAGATGTTTGAGACACATCAGTATTCAGTGTCTATTATTATGTCTCTGTAAATATTGTTCATTGCTGAATGTCTTGTAGAATACTTTTTGTCCTGTGGCTAATTTCTCCCCTAGAAGTAATTATAGTTTCATTTTATTTACTTATTTATTTATTTTTTTCATTTGTTTGCTTTTCTTTGCGTATCCTCATCAATTTTCCTGCCTCGTCTAATTGTTCCATGAGAGTCCATCGAAAATGTATCAATTCCATATTTCTTCTTTTTCCTAGAGATACCCTTTCAGTGCCCTCCTTTTAGGTTCCTGGATACAACTCCAACGTGTGTGTGTGTGTGTGTGTGTGTGTGTGTGTGTGTGTGTGTGTGTAGGCTTCTCCATGCTAACAAGCGATTCTTGGACACCAGTAGGGTATTTGAGAATTCAACTCAACTCAATTTTGATACTAATTACCTGAAGATAGCATCAAATTCCACAGGTTGAGAGCTCAATTAAACAACTGAGCCACCCAGGCTCCCCATCATCCTAGCTTCTGATCAACTGGCTATAAATAAGAGATTTCCATGACTCTGTACTTGGGTTTGGTTAATTTTCTAGATAGGCTTACAGAACTCAGGAAACCCATTTATTTATCACTAGATTACTGATTGACTAGAAAGGAGATCAAAGGATATGGATCAACAGCCAGAGGAAGAGACACATAGGGCCAATTCCCAAGAAAGGAGCTTCTGTCTTCCTGGAGCTTGGTGCCTGGCACTCTGATATGCAGAAGGATTCTGGTTCCTTAACCTGGAAGCTCCCAAATCCCATCCTTCGGGGGTTTTATGGAGGTTCCATTACATAGGTTTGATTGATCAATTCATTGGCCATTGTTGATTGATTTAACCTCCAGCCCCTCTTACTGGCCTAGAAATCAGGGGGTAGGACTGAAAATTCCAACCCTCTATTCATGGTTGATGCCCCTGGCAATCTGCTTCCACCCTTAGGTGCATTCCAAAAGTCACCTCTTTAACATAAACCCAGTCGTGTTGGAAAGGGGCTTATAATGAGTAAGGACATTTTTTTCACCTTGATGGTTCTGAACCATTTTCAAGAACTGAGCACCAGAAACCAATTAGAAAAAAAGACGTTCCCATTGCTCTTATTGTGGAGGAAATGCCAAGGGTTTGGGGAGGTGTGAGCCAGGAACTATGGATGAAAACCAAATATATCTGACAAATGTATTTTGGTCATCTGAATAACCAAATACATGTATTGTTAAAAAGAAAACCACAGGCCTAAAACAGTGTCACTTCCGAGTCAGCAAACTGGGACTTCATACCAACCTAATTGTTTCAACCTCTCCCAGAAAGGTAGTCTTAACTGGTCAGTTGGAAATTTTCTCCAAGTACCATTGACATCATCTGTCACCTGTTCCCTCTTTGTCCCCCAAAGGAATGTGAGGTAATCTGAATGAAAAGACTCCCTGCCCTTCCTCCTAAGGGAAGGTGACCTTGCCTAAAACAATCCTTTCTTTTCTTTTGCTAATAACTCCTTGCCCCACCCTCCTATAAAATCCTTCCATTTTGTACAACTCCTCAGAGCAAACTCTACTTGCTAGATGGGATACTACCCCATTTGTGAATTGCTTAATTAAGCCATTAGATCTTCAAATTTACTCAGCTGAATTTCTGTGGTTTAACGTGTTTCTCATAAATTGCAATATCGCACCCTCCAGTTCTGCTTCTCCATTTGGATTGATTACTCTCTTGGCTTTGTACAAGTATCACTATGGGATTTCCCTTTCTCATCGTTGGGGAGATTTCGTCACCCTGCCTCTGGGTTGATTCCCCAATGTCCTGCTTCTTCTTGATTTACTGCCTCATTCTAGTACAGAGACCTTACACTAGCTCCATGAAAAATAATGGAAAGGGGTAAAATTTTAGAGACTTAGCTCTCAAATCTTGGTTGAAATTCATATTCGCTCAGAATTTTGACATTGCTTACAATTCTGCTATGGAGAATCCACTGACATTTTTATTTCATATACTTTTATACATGATTTTCAAAGTAAACACATCAATGTACTTTTTTGCTCTGGAAGCTTTTAGGAGTTTCTCTATGCCCCTGGTGTTTTAAAATCTCCTGTGATGTGCCTTAATGTGGATATATTGTTTTCATTCATTTTGCTGGACTTTTTAGATGGACATTTTTTTTTTCTGGAGAGGCATGCATGTCAGCATCGATAATTTAAAATATATATATTTATTGGGTAATTTCCTCTCTCGTTTTTCCCATTTCTCTCCTTTCAGAATTTCTGTATTTTCTATTACAACTCTTGGCACAATAATCTTTTTTTTTTTTTTTTTGGACTCTATCCATGCATTGTCTCCATTTCCTTTGTATCCCTTTTTCTTTTTATTTGTTTTCTGCTATCCATGGTGCAGGTTTACTCCAAATATCTGATGATCTTTGTTTATGCACATTTAAGAGTAAGTAAGACACTAAAAACTGACTGGGACATGAGGCTATATAAACCATGGAGTTTCATTCTAGTGACAAGGGTGTGCTAGCAAGACCTTCCATCCCAACCCATCCACATAGGACTGTGGATCTTGTCTCTGGAACTTTCAGTTTATCAAAAAAGATGGACAGTCTCTTCTTTAGAGATGGCTAGTAGTGTTAGGGGCACAAGTCTCTGCCTTGCTTAGGAACCAGCCTGGGGAATAGACTGGAAACTCACCCTTCAGCACAAAGATGTTTATAATGACATCTCTTTACATCTCTTTGGCCAGGGTGTCTTAGAGTCAGAAATCTCTGGTTCATTTTCTCCTGAAAACAGACTTCTTCCCTCCTGCAAGTGTAGAGGATGGCTATTCATCTAATTATGCAAGGTGGAGGTGGAGACCTGGGGTTCTAACTGCTGCATACCATATGTGTAGTTCCAAATGTCCGTTCTGTTTTTAGTCCTCTCCTTTTCGTGATACACACTGACTTGATTTCTGAGCAATTTCAGGATTTTTCTGTGCAAACAGACTTTCTTCTAAATATGATACTTCCTAGCGCAGACTCACAGATTTGCACTTCTCTGCTGTGTCATTTAACATCCATACATTCCCTTTTTTATCATCACATAATCTGATACAGAGGAGACACGTAGGTCCTCTATTTCATCAAATAGGCAGCTTTATGGGAACTATTTACAAGGACAATAATTTCTTTCCAAAGGCACCGTCTTTCAGGTGTGACTGATCCTAGACACTAAGATATGAGCGTGGAAATTGAGATGTGATCATCTGCAACCATACACATGCACTAATAGGGGTTAAAATCAAATGAGAATAAACTGAGGATTTATACTTATAATGAGATAATAGCCAAATATTCATTCTTCCCCTAAGAAAATAGAGATGATTTATTTGAGGTAAAAAGGGAAAGAAAAAAATGGAAAAAGAACTGTGACTAAATGCTTGAAAAATAAATGAACACTTTTTTTTTCTTTAGTATTTATACCATTTATCCTTAGGAAATGGAAGCAAGAATCTGACATATAAAGCAAGAATTAGTTGGAGTTTCTTGAAAGAACAATGTTTTCTATAAAATGAGATGATATCAAATTGCTAGTTTTCAAACTTGTTTAGGTAGCAAAATGCCTGGATGTTATGTTTTTTTGAGAAAACACGTGGAACACTAATAAATTTTACCTTATGAAATGGTGTGAAGTTTTTAAAAATCACAGTTACTTTTTCTAGTTTGCTAAGAGTTTTAATATGAATGTTAAATTTTTCCAAATATTTTGTGTAGCTACCGAAATTATTATAGGACTTCTCTCCTTTAGTTTGTTAATCTAGTGGATAGTCTTTGTAGTTTTTTTTTAAGTTAAAGCCTCCTTTCATTTCTAAAATGAACCCAATTTTGTCATTATACAACCCTTTTAATATATTGCCCTAGATCTTTTTTTTTTTTAATTTTTTTTTTAATTTTTTTTTCAACGTTTTTTATTTATTTTTGGGACAGAGAGAGGCAGAGCATGAATGGGGGAGGGGCAGAGAGAGAGGGAGACACAGAATCGGAAACAGGCTCCAGGCTCCGAGCCATCAGCCCAGAGCCTGACGCGGGGCTCGAACTCACGGAGCGCGAGATCGTGACCTGGCTGAAGTCGGACGCTTAACCGACTGCGCCACCCAGGCGCCCCTGCCCTAGATCTTAATTTGCAAATATTTTGTGTTATGTTGATGTACCTGAATAGAATTAATTTGTAGTTTCCTTTTTTTTTTTTTTTTTTTGCACAGAATTTGTATTTGTTATCGATTTAGTTGGAATAATCTCTTTACGTCCTTCCTTTTTTCCTACAATAGAATTTAAGTTTCATAAATTACTGATACCATTCATTAGTGAAGCTGTCTGATCCTGGAGTAAATTTGTGGGAATATCTATTTTTTTAAGTTTATTTATTTATTTTTGAGAGAGTACAAATGGAGAAGGAGCAGAGAGAGGGAGAGACTGAATCCCAAGCAGGCTCTGCGTTGTCAGCACAGAGCCAGATGATGGGCTCAATCCCAGGAACTGTGAGATCATGACTTGAGCCAAGATCGAGACTCAGATGCTTGACTGACTGAGCCACCCAGGTGCCTCAAAGTTGTGGGAATATTCTCAACCATTGGTTAGGTTTTTTTAATATTATTCATTCATATTTCTTCCTGAATAGGTTTTAATGTTATATTTTCTGTATAATGTCTCTATTACATATGTATTTCTATATATATTGGCAAAAAATTATTGTTAAAAACTCTTACTATCTTTTTAATACATAACATCTATTTTGGTTTTCCCTTGTTTTAGTCCTAACATTGTAACTTGAGATTTATCTTTTTCTTGATTGGTGTCACCGAAAGTCCATCAATTTTCTTTTCTTTTCAAAGGATTAACTTTTCTTTCAATTACTTATTTGATTTCTATCTTATTAATGTATACTTACATTCCCTTCTGTATCTTTTCCTTGCCTTCATCTTTATGTGTGTGTATATACTATGCACTATGCTATATGTAATACATTTTTAATAGATGCTGTACTGATTAATTTTTCACCCTTCTATTTTTTTAATATACTCATTAATAGTCCTTTGTTTTTATGCATTATTTTAACTGTATTCCAAAACTTTTAAAATGTGGCATTTTTTATCATTGAGATCAAAAATTTTGATTTCTATTATGAATCTGTCTTTGGCTTATGTGTTTTGAGTACTGAAATTATTTCTTAGCCTGTAATGTTTTTCTAATTATCTCTTAAATATGAATTTGTAGCCTGATCATACTATGGTCACAGAAAGTAATCTGTATTATATTTCTTTTGAAAGTTCTTTTTTTTTTTTTAATTTTTTTTTTCAACGTTTATTTATTTTTGGGACAGAGAGAGACAGAGCATGAATGGGGGAGGGGCAGAGAGAGAGGGAGACACAGAATCGGAAACAGGCTCCAGGCTCTGAGCCATCAGCCCAGAGCCCGACGCGGGGCTCGAACTCACGGACCGCGAGATCGTGACCTGGCTGAAGTCGGACGCTTAACCGACTGCGCCATCCAGGCGCCCCTATGGTTTTTTCTTTATTTTTTTAAAAAAAAATTTTTTTTTCAACGTTTATTTATTTTTGGGACAGAGAGAGACAGAGCATGAATGGGGGAGGGGCAGAGAGAGAGGGAGACACAGAATCGGAAACAGGCTCCAGGCTCTGAGCCATCAGCCCAGAGCCCGACGCGGGGCTCGAACTCCCGGACCGCGAGATCGTGACCTGGCTGAAGTCGGACGCTTAACCGACTGCGCCACCCAGGCACCCCCCTCTTTTGAAAGTTCTTAAGATTTTCTTTGTAGACAGTATATGGTTAGATTTTGGAAATATTTTATATATACTGGAAAAATATATTCTCTACATATATGTCAGGTAAAATTCTTTAATGATCTTGTTTAAAACCTTTACACCATTCCCTTATTATTAACTGAAGTCCATATTTTGTTCAAATTTCCTTTTTTTTTTTTTCCTTTTCCAGGATCCCATTCAGCATCCACATTACACTTAATCGTCACGTTTCCTTAGGCACTTCTTGGACATGACAGTTTCCCAGATGTTATTTTTGATCATCTTGACAACTTTTGATAAGTACTGGGCAGATATTTTATAGGATGCCTATCCATTGAAATCTGTCCTATGTTTTTCTCAGGATTAGACTGGGTGCTATGGTCTAAATATTTCTGTCCTCCTCACCAACCACCCCACCCCCTAAATTCATATGTTGAAAGCAGAATGCCCAAGGTGACAATATTAGGAGGTGTGACCATTGGGAGGTGATAAGGTGATGAAGGTGGAGCTCTCATGAACGGGATTAAAGCCCTTATGAAAAAGAGGCCTGAGGTCTCCCTTACCCCTTCTATCATGTGAAGTTGAACCATAAAGTCAGCAGGCTGCAAACTGGAAGAACCAGAACCATGCTGGCAGCCAGATCTTTGACTTCCAGCTTCCAGAATTGTGAGAAATAAACGCACATTATTTATAAGCCATTTTGCCTGTGGTATTTTGTAACAGCAGCCTGATTGGACTAAAGCACTTGGTTTATGTGCTAAGGGTGACTTTGGTGAACCCAGGGCTTAATTTTAGTGAAGTCTAATTTATCAAGTTTTACTTTTATGGTTAATGTTTTTAGTGTCCTTCATGAGAAATTGTAGCCTACTCCAAGGACATAAAGACGGTCTCCTACGGTTTACTTTATTTTTTACTGTATTTATTCCTATTATTTTACCTTTCACATTTAGCTCTGTGATCCACTGGAATTGATTTTTCTGTACCACGTGAAGCATGGTCAAGGTTCATTCCCCCCCCAAATAGATAGCCAATCAATTTAGCAACTTTTATTAAACAATATTTTTTCACTACTGTGTCACTGTGTCATTTGTCTTAAGCCATTTGACTATGAAAGTTCTAGTTTGTGTCTGAACTCTTTACTTTGTTTTATTGGTCTTTTTGTCTATGTTTACACTAAGACACTTTCTTAATTATTTGGCCCCTGCAATAAAACCTAATATGCAGTAGTGCAAGCCTGTCAATTTTTATCCTCTTTAAAAGTTGTGTTTTCTTTTTTTCAATATTGTCTTGGGTATATTTAGCACTTTATATTTCTGTACAAATTTTAGAATTAATTTGAATAAATTTGTTAATTTCCACAATAAAATAGATTCTCATTTTAATTCGAATTACATCGGTATATGGGAATCTATAGATATATTTGGGTAGAATTGATAGGCATAGTATAATCAGTCTTCCAATCCATGAGCACGGGGTACCCCTTCATTTGTGTAAATTTTCTTGATTTTTTTCCATGTTTTTTTTATAGTTTTCTGATTGCTGCCACTATATAGAAATGGAACGGAATTGTTATACTGAGTTCTGTCCAGGGACTCTTTAAAATTTACTTGTTAAATATAGCAAGTTCTTCATGGCCACTGTGAGGTTTTTCATTTATAAAATGAAGCCTCCCATACATAATAAAAATTGTATTTTTCATCTTTAATACTTAGAACTGTTTTTTTTCCTTACTTTATTGCATAGGCCAAGACATCTAGTAAAATGCTGAGGAGAAGTGATTATTGTAGGCATCTTTATGTTCTCCCAATTTTGGAATAAATACTAAATATTTTATCAAATATAATGCTTAATGCAGATTTTTATAGATAATCTTTATTGGAATAAAGGAGTTTTTGAGATTCCTGGTTTGCTGAGTTTTACCATAAATGAGTACTAAACGTTTAATGTTATCAAATGCCCTTTCTGAATCTATAGAAATAAATGTATATTTTCCTCCTTTAATCTGTGTGATAATACTAAATAATTTTTAAACTTTATGCCAACCTATCTCTCCTGGATAAATCTATCTGATTATGGTATATTTATTATTTTTGAATATTGCTAAACTCAATTTGCTAATACTTGATTTAGAATTTTTCTATTTTCATATCTATTTTCCTGAGAGAAACTGCCTTATAATTTTCTTCTAATATCCTTGTCATATTTTGATAAAAAGGTTATGATAGCCCTTTAAAATGATTGCAATTTCTCCTCTTTCATGCATGATTTTATTTATTGGGGTCCTTTCCATTTTCTTTTTGATAAATCTGTCTGGGGGTTATTAATTTTGTTAATTCTTTCAAAGAACCAGCTCCTAGTTTTGTTGATCTGTGCTACTATATATATACGTATATATATACGTATATGTACATATATATATATATTTTTATTTTAATATCTTGACTTCTCTAATATTTGTTATTTCCTTCTGCTGCTGTTTTGGGGCTTTATGTGCTGTTCTTTTTCCAGCTCTTTGAGGTGCAAGGTTAGGTTGTGTATCTGAGAACTTCCTTCCTTCTTTAGGAAGGCCTGAATTGCTACATACTTCCCTCTTAGGACCACCTTTGCTGCATCCCAAAAGTTTTGGACTGTCATGTTCTCGTTTTCAATGGCTTCCGTGTTCTTTTTGATTTCCTCTTTAATTTGTTGGTTAGCCCATTCATCCTTTAATAGGATGTTTTTTAATCTCCAAGTATTTGTGATCTTCCCAAAATTTTTCTTGTGGTTGATTTCAACCACATTTCAAGTTTCATAGTGTTGTGGTCTGAAAATATGCATGATTAAAATCAATCTTTTTTAACTTATTGGGCGCAGATTTGTGACCCAGCATGTAATCTATTCTGAGAATGTCCCATGTGTGCTCCAGAAGAATGTGTATTTTGGAACTTTAGATGAAATGTTCTGAATATATCTTTTAAGTCCATCCGATCCAGGGTGTCATTCAAAACCAGTTTCCTTGTTGATTTTCTGCTTAGATGATCTGTCCATTGTTATAAGTGGGGTGTTAAAGTCCCCTGCTGTTATTGTATAATTATTACTAAGTTTCTTTATTTTTGTGACTAATTGATTTATATATTTGGGTTATCCTAATTTGGGGACATAGATATTTATAATTGTTAGATCTTCTTGGTGGATAGGTCCCTTAATTATGATATAATGACTTTCTTCATCTTTTGTTACAGTCTTTGTTCTGAAATCTAGTTTGTCTGATAGAAGTATGGCTATTCTGGCTTTCTTTTGATGTCCATTAGCATGATAGATGGTTCCCCATTCCCTTACTTTCAATCTGCAGGTGGCTTTAGGTCTAAAACGAGTCTCTTGTAGGCAACAGATAAGATGGATCTTGTGTGTGTGTTGTTTTGTTTTTGTTTTTGTTTTTGTTTTTTACTCTATTCTGATACCCTATGCCTTTTTGATTCAGGGAAATGCAAATCAAAACCACAATGAGATACCACCTCACATCTGTCAGAATGGCTAAAATTAACTCAGGAAGCAAGAGATGTTGGCGAGGATACAGAGAAAGAGGAACACTTTTGCGGTGTTGGTGGGGATGAAAACTGGTGCAACCACTCTGGAGAACAGTATGGAAGTTCCCCCCAAAATTAAAAATAGGGTTACCCTACCACCCAGAGCTTGCAGTGCTAGGTATTTATCCAAAGGATAAAAACATGGTGATGCGAAGGAGCACATACACCCCAATGTTTATAGTAGCACAATAGCTACTATATAGCTATCAACAATAGCCAAAGTATGGAAAGAGCCAAAATATCCATCGACTGATGAATGGATAAAGAAGAGGTGATTTATATATACAATGGAATGCTACTCAGCTGTCAAAAAGAATGACATCTTACCATTTACAGCAACATGGAAGGAAATAGAGAGTATTATGCTAAGTGAAATAAGTCAGAGAAAGACAAATACCGTATGATTCACTCACTTGTGGAATTTAAGAAATATAACAAATGAATGTAGGGGAAGGGAAGGAAAAATAAGATAAAAACAGGAGGCAAACTTAAGAGACTCTTAAGTACAGGATACAAACTCAGAGTTACTGGAGGGGTGTTGGGTAGGGAGATGGGCCAAATGGGTGATGGACATTAAGGAGGGCACTTGTTTGGATGAGCACTGGGTACAACATGTAAGTGATGAATCACTAAATTTTACTCCTAAAACCATTATTACATTAAATGCTAATTAACTGGGATTTAATTTTTAAAAGTGGTACCAGGGGGCGCCTGGGTGGCTCAGTCGGTTGAGCATCCGACTTCAGCTCAGGTCACGATCTCGCGATCTCGCGGTCCGTGAGTTCGAGCCCCGCGTCGGGCTCTGGGCAGATGGCTCAGAGCCTGGAGCCTGCTTCTGATTCTGTGTCTCCCTCTCTCTCTGCTCCTCCCCTGTTCATGCTCTGTCTCTCTCTCTGTCTCAAAAATAAATAAACATTAAAAAAAAATTTTAAAGTGGTACCGGGATAGCTTAGTCCATTGAGGATCTGACTCTTGATTTTGGTTCAGGTCATGATCTCACAGTTTGTGAGTTTGATCCGCGTTGGGCTCTGTCCTGGCAGTTCAGGGCCTGCTTGGGATTCTCTGTCTCCCCCTACTTCTGCCCTTCTCCTGCTCATGCTTGCTCTCTCACTCTCTCTCTCTCTCTCGAAAATAAATAAATAAGCATTAAATAAATAAATGAATAAATAAATAAATAAATGTTTCTATTTTCTTTGCTCTGGATATTTTTGCATAAAATTAGTGTTTAGGAAAGTTCACCATAAAGGTATATGGACTGAAATTTCCATGAATTTAATATGATAACATTATGTGTTTTTTTTTTAATTCTTGTTTGTTTTGGATATTTTATTTTTTTAGAATGTTATCTATTCTGTGCAGAGTTTCAAACTGACTGGCAAAATATCCTTTATCATATACTCTTATTTTATTTTCAGTATCTATAGGACCTTTATTGATACTCTTTTTTCACTCTTAAGAATGCTAATTTTTGTGTACCTCTCTCTTGGTCAGTCTTACCATGGATGTGAACATTTTACATATTTTCAAATAACTTTCTCTATTAGTTGATTTCTTATTATACATTTATTTTCAATTTTACAATTCTGCACTTATTTTTATATTTTCTTCCTTGTACTTTATTTAATTTGCTCTTTTTTCAATTGCTAGAGTCAATATTTAAATATAATGGATACTTATAAACAGAATATATTAATTTTACAATGTGAATTTTTCTTGAAGCATAGATTTAGTCACATCCATTCTTTGATATGTGATATTTCCATGATTAATTATTTTAAAATATTTTCTAACTTTCATTAATATTTCTTCTTTGGCTTATGGATTTCTTTGAATTGCATTTCTTAGTATCTAAATAATAACTGAATACATAAATATTACACATGCACATGAAACATTTTCCAAAACGGAGTACACTCATATTCTGTGTGCACTTGAGAATGTTGTATATTCTACCACTGTTGGAGGCAGTGATCTATTCACGTCAACTATGGTAATTATGCTTACCACAATATTTGTATTCCTCATATATTTGCTGATTTTTAAAAATCTGCCTGTACTACCAGTCATTGGGAGTGGTCTATTAAAGTCTTTATTATTTTAGATTTGTCATTTTTAAAGTAATTCTATCTATATTTATCTTATATCTTTGAATCCCTACTGTGAAGTTCATATGAATGGAACACTGTTATGTTTTTCTAGTACGTTGACCTTTGCATCATTAGGAAGTTCTCCTAATTACCTTGTTATATTTCTTGTCATACATTGTTTCTCTTACTGATATATCAGCTTTCTTTTTGCCTAATAGATCTTTTCCCAACCTTTTATTTTTAACCTTTCTGTGTTTAAAGTGTTTTTGTCAGTAAATTTGAGCATTTTTAAAAATCTAGTCTTATAGTACTATTTTAATTGGAGCATTGTGTCTACTTATACTAAATGTATTGTTTGACATAGTTGATTTTATATTTAGCTTTTACTATTTCTTTCTATTTGTCCCACTTGTTTTATGTTCTTTTGTCTCCTCTTGGAAATTAATTATTTCATTATTGATTCATTTTCTTTTAATTAGCTTATTAGTTATACATTCTTTACAATGAATTTCATGATTACAATATGTAACTGTGATTTATTAAAGTCAGAAATAAATTATTTCTTTACGTCTTGGCTGAAAACGCACTGACTTTATAACACATTTAATCTGGTTACCCCATTCCCCTTATTGTTATTTCTGTCATTTATTTTAACTCCACATAAATTTTATGCATCTTAATACATTAATACCATTGTTTGTACAATAGGTATCTACCCACATACTTAGTTTTTCTAGGGCTTTATTCCCTCATGCATTTCTTAGCTACCAAATGTGACCAATCACCTGTCAAAGGAATTTCTTTTTAATGTTGTTTTTTTTTTTAATTTTAAGTGTGGATTTGTTGGTAATAACTTCTTTAGTTTTTGTTAGAATGAAAGTAAATTTACGTAACCTTTTTTTTGAGGATATTTTCAGTTATGATGAAGTCTATAGAGTCAGTTATTTCTTTAATTTCTTTCAAGATGTCATTCCACTGTATTACCACATTTCTTTTGTTTCTCCTTAAAAGCCAGGTATCAGTCTCAATATTCCTGTACCTCTCTCCTTCCAAGACTTTTTCCTTTGTCTTTGTCTCTGTTTCCAAGTTTCACTGGGATATTTGGACGTATGAATTTCTTCATATTTAATTTGCTTTGGATTCATAATACTTCTTTGAGTTTTCATACGGTGGGGGAATTCTCAACCCTTATCTCTTAAAATACTGCTTCTGCCTCTATCTTCTCTTCTGTGACACCAATTACATGTGTATTAGTTGTTTTAACAGTATCCTGTATGTCTTTAACACTTTCTTCTATACTTTCCACACACATTTTTCTCCTTCTTCGGCCCAGATTAATTTTACTCACCTACTATTTTACTCGTCATTTTAATCATCTGTTCAATCTGTAGGTAACTCCATATGTTGAATCATTGGTTCCCATTATCGCATTTTAGCTCAGAAATTTCCATTTGTTTCTTTTCCACTAGATAACAGCTATCTGATGAAATTCTTCCTTTTGTTATCTATGCTCTTGGACATACTAAGTTATAAGTCTCTAGTCTTATAGCTACAACACCAGGATCATCTGTGCTTTGTTGCTATTGCTGGTTTTGCTGTTCCTTTTTTTTTTTTTTTTTGGTATGCTTAGTTTTGTCTTTTTTTTTTATTAAGTGCTGACTATTATTCATGAAACATTTAGAGCCATTGAATAATATTCTCTTCTTTCAGATAGAATTGAGCCTGTCCTTTCTTAGGCAGGCTATGATGGAATGGATCCTTTATTCGATTAGGGAGTGAAGTGACTCAAAGACGTGGTACAGTTTGGGGGAAGCTATGGGTATTTCTGTTTGACCACAGCTTCCCACTTTAGCTCTTAGAGATCTCAGCCAAGGGCCTGTGAGTGTTTAGTAAAGGCCCACCTTCTTGGCCGGTCAAGAACTCCCATTTTTGTCTTCTTTTTACCAGGAGACTCATGATAACTGTATAAATTTTCAAGTATTCTTTTAGGTTCTTAGTCTCTTTCTCCAAGCACCTTAACAATTCACTAAATGCTATAAGGGGAGAAAAAGAGAGGATTTGGCTCACTTCTCAGCACCTCCCCTCTCTCCTCAATGTTGGCACCTCAAATCCTGCCTGCCCTGAAAAGTTTGTACCTTAAAACTGTCTGATTGCTAAAGCTCTGCTTACTTCTCTGGTTCTTGGCAGCTAGCTATCCTCAGCCTGGTTTTCAGCTTCTCACCCAGCATGAAGATTTGGCAAATTCTTTTTGGGATAAACTATGACAGAGAGCTGGGCTCTTCTCTCTATGACTTCCATTTCTCCAGAATCTCGGTCTCTTAATGTCATTACCACAATAGGTATGGATGATTTCAAACAGATCTTAAAGTATGTTTTACCTAGCTTTTCCCATTCTTTCCAGTGGCAACCTTGGTCTGCTCTAGGCGATTTAATAACTTCTTCTATATTCTTAAGAAAATATTTGTTATTTTCAGAGCTATCTAAATTGTTTTTAGCCAGTAAGTTGATCCAAATACTCTAGCCTGTTCTATTTATTCTAATGCATTTCTATGCACACATAAATCGCTGTGTGCTAGTTCCAATACGTAATGGAAGAGTTTCAGATATTCTGAGTTGCATCTCTTACATAGTAAGTGGCAGAATTTACAGTAAAGAAAATCCGTTCTAACACCAAGTCTGAATAGTGCAAGAAACTTATAAACATTCATGATTACCAAAACACTCAAGAAGTAGAATCATTAATTATTGGCTATTTCCAATTTTATTAATTAATATCAATAAGCTACTTTTTCATCACATGGTAATCTCCTGCACTCACTATAGGATAAACAGTAGCAGATGTCTCCATTTTAAAGTCCAAATAAAAAAAGAAAAACTTTAAAGTGAGAAAATTCTACTCATCTATCCTTTTCTAGACAGCAGAATTTTCTTTGCTTGATATAATTAATACACCATATCTGGCCAATTCTTACAACCCACTGTAGAAAAAAACTGACGAACTCTTTTGCTATATTAAAGCAGGAATCTACATATCCTATTTATTTACTTGTTCATGTATTTATTTATGGAGAAAGTGAGATCAAGATATATTTAAAGTTACATAGCCAGATCTGGGACTAGAATTTTTCATGCATGTTTGGATATGATCATGAATACCAGAAATGCCATGGTTGGTCCTTGCTCTCTGAGAGATTTCCATGTATATATTCAGTGCCAAAAGAGTAGTTAAACCGAAAGATATGTGAGGCTCTGTAAGGTCTCAAAGAATTGGCCCATTTGGACTAGATTTGCCAATAAAGTAACAGATTTTTTAAATTCTTCAAAACTGAAACATGTCAGGACAAAGACAATGAATTTCCGATATCAATAAGATGTATTCATTACCTTAATACTAAGCACTGGGCCTCCTGCATAACAAATAATCACAAAGAGGATAAGAAAAATAAATACTTTCTGAGTTATGCAGACTTGAAAAAAATGTTTTATGAGGATTTAAAAACAAACTTTCAAAATGATATCTATTTTAGGAGCACAGGGTGGCTCAGTCGGTTGAGCATCTGACTTCAGCTCAGGCCATGATCTCACAGTTTGTGGGTTCGAGCCCCGCGTGGGGCTCTGTGCTGCCAGCTCAGAACCTGGAGCCTGCCCTGGGTTCTGTGTCTCCTTCTCTCTCTGCCACTCCCCCACCCCCACCCCCACAAAAAAAATAAATGAACATTATTTTTTTTTTAAAAAAAGATGGGATCTATTTTAAAGAGGATATGACACTTCGTATTCTTTGCGACAAAGGGAAAAAGGAGAGAGTATATCAATCATTTCTGAGCATTTTGGTCTCCCAATGTCCATTCCCGCATCAAATCTCACCACAAAGGAAGAAGAGAAATTATCTGAGCAGTAAGAGTGTGGTATTAGCAATGTAGGAATGAGGGATACGGGTTTTTTGGGGGGTTTTGTTTGTTTTTTTTAACTCTGACACACTGAAGAAAACTAAATGTCATCTAGAATTATTTGGGTTTCTTTTTACAAGCAAAATGTCTGTAATGAAATTCATTTTGCAAGAGAAGAAATAGCCTATATTCATATATTCTATGTTCTGCATTACTTAGAAGTGTCTATCATAATGCAGAGCAGCTTTCCTTGATAGCAAGGGCTTGTCTTACCCTTCAGAAAGACCTGAGGAAATCGACTGCTTCCTTTAGTGAGACTTGGGCCTTTATGGTGCACTAAGACCGTGAAGAACACTGGGGACTAGTCCTGAGACAAACGCTAATGAAGGAGCTAGTATCATAAATACACAAGATATGTTATTTATGTACTTGAAGGATTTTTACTTCTTAAACTAAACAATGGGATTTCATTTTGATAGTTTCTTTGTTTGTCATAACACTCTTCAGCAATGCTGCACTAACACCAGAAATACAGTCAAATATTTTTTGACTAAAATCCGAAGAAAACTGAGCCTTTGTTTAAAAGAAGACATACTTATAGAAGGCTGTAAATCGAAAGAAACAATAAAACCTACTTATTCACATCTTAGCCGCTAAGAAATACATGGATTGCAAATGACTTATTCTTGGAAATAGTGCCTCAAATCCAAGTTGTAGCATAACTCACAGTCCAAATAAACATGAAAAAGCTGTCAAATATGGCTCTAAGTCCCAAAGATACCATCATCTGCATTAAAAATGAATGAAATGAGAGAAAGGGGAAAAAAAACCATCTGCAGTTTATATTTGTCATTCTTTTGTTATCTTCATGTATTTCAGGATAAGGGCTGGCAAAGTGCAGAAAAACCTTCAGGAATTCAAAGGGAATTCATGGTTGCAATTTTAATATTTTAGAGTAACCCATATTTTGGACTAGACAGCCATTAAAATCTGTTGTTTCTTAGTATTAATTTCTTTCCTTTAGGCAACAAGGCCTGTTTTTGCTACAGCTAAAAGGAAGAGCTGTTAGAAGTTACATGTTGCAGATGAGAGGAGAAAACAGGAAGAAAATTTCATGATCATCAGTGAGGAACTACTGATCAGAGTACAACTGGGAATGCCACCAGTTTCAAATCTTTGATTTGAAATTTTGTCAAAACTAACATGTTCTGGAGCCTTTAGAAGAGAACATTCAGGTTAGTTTAAAGTATATCTCTCTCAGACCCTACTAGGCTAATGTTCTTAACACTTTCTTTGAAAACTTCTCTATTAAAAAATAAATTATCGGGGCGCCTGGGTGGCTTGGTCGGTTAAGCGTCCGACTTCGGCTCAGGTCATGATCTCACGGTCCGTGAGTTCGAGCCCCGCGTCGGGCTCTGTGCTGACAGCTCGGAGCCTGGAGCCTGTTTCAGATTCTGTGTCTCCCTCTCTCTCTGCCCCTCCCCTGTTCATGCTCTGTCTCTCTCTGTTTCAAAAATAAATAAATGTTAAAAAAATTTAAAAAAAAAAAAAAAAAAAAAAAAAAAAAATAAAAAAAAAAAAAATAAAAAATAAATTATCATGCATTTAATTTCATTTTGATAGTTTCTTTGTTTGTCATAACACTCTTCAGCAATGCTGCACTAAAACCAGAAATATAGTCAAATATTTTTGACTGTAATATTTTTTACTGTATTTAATTTGTAAAATGGTGACACAATTCTCAAAAGGAAGCCATTTCTAATATGTATGAGACTCTAATCATGCATGTCAGGGAGCATATAAATCAAGTAACTGATTCAACAGGAGGTTTACAATACAATGAATAAGCAGAGTCCCACAGCTCTTGAATCAATCATGTGGCAGATGGAAGTGTGTGTATGCATGTTTGAGTATGGGACACCCTGTCACCTTGTTTCTACTACTATTTTGGTGGCACCTAAAAAAATGGAAAAGAAAAGAAAGCTGGTGTGAGCTATATTCAATTCAGACAAAATAGGCTTTTTTTAAATTTTAAAGTGAGAGAAAGAGAGAGTGCTAGCAGGGGAGAGGGGAAGAAGGTGAGAGAGAGAGAGAGAGAGAGAATGAAAGAATATCAAGCAGTCTCCATGCTCAGCACAGAGCCTGACTCAGGGCTTGATCCCATGACTCTGGGATCATGACCTAAGCTGAAATCAAGAATTGGACCTCAACTGACTGAGCCACCCAGGTGCACCCAGACAAAATAGACTTTAAAATAGATGGTAATAAGAGAAAAAGATGGGCATTAGGTGATGATAAAGAAGTCAGGGATACCTGGGTTTCTCAGTCCATTAAGTGTCTGACTCTTGATTTTAGCACAGGTCATGATCTCAGGGTTGTGAGACAGAGCCCTACAACAGGCTTCATGCTGGATGTGGAGACTGCTTAAGATTCTCTCTCATTTTTCCTCTGCCCATCCCCTGCTTGCTCTTTCTCTCTCTCTCTCTCTCTCTCTCTCTCTCTCTCTCAAAAAAAAAGAAAGAAAGAAAAAAGAAAGAGAGAAAATCAAAGCAACAAAAATATATATCATTTGTAAATATCCATGCACCAAATATAGGAGTACCTAAATATATAAAGCAAATATTAACAGAACTTAAGGGAGAAATTGAAAGCAATATAACAATAGTAGGGGACTTTAATGCCCCACTTCCAGCAATGGGTAGATAATGCAGACAGAAAGTCAAGTAGGAAATATCAGTTTTAAATGATACATTAGACCAAATAGACTTAATAGGTATATACAGAGAATTCCATCCAAAAGTAGAATACACATTATTCTCAAGTATACATGGAACATTCTCCAGGGAAGACCAAATGTTGGGCTACAAACAAGTCTCAATTAATTCAAGAAGATTTAAATCATTATCATGCTTCTTCTCTGACCATTATGGTATGAATCTAGAAATCTATTACAATAACAAAATTAAAAACCACAAATGGAGAACAAACAACATGCCACTGAACAAGAAATGGGTCAAAAAATAAATCAAAAGAGAAATAAAAAAATATTTTGACACAAATGAAAGGAATATGATATATCAAAGTCTCTGGGACACAGTAAAAGCAATTCTAAAGAAAATTCACATTAAAGATCTACATCAAGAAACAATAAAAATCTCAAATAAACTATCTACATTTATACCTAAGGAAACTAGAAAAGGAAGAGCCAAAAAAGCCAAAGTTAGTAGAAAAAGGAAACAATAAAAATCAGAATAGAAATCAATGAAGTAGAGACTAAAAAATAAGAGAAAACATCAATTAAAAATAGCTAGATCTTTGAAAAGGTAAACAAAATTGACAAACCTTTAGTTAATTCACTAAAAAGGAGAGAGAAGTTTCAAATAAATAAAATCAGAAATGAAAGAGAAGATACAACTGATACCATAGAAATATAAATGATCATAAAAAAAATACTACAAATAATTTATGACAACAACTGGACAACCTAGAAGAAAGGAATAAATTCTTAGTAACATACAATCTCATACTGAATCAGGAAGAAAAAGAAAATCTGAATAGACTGATTACTAGAAAGGAGATTGAATCAGTAATCAAAAACTTCCCAACACAGCCTCCTAGGTAGCTTAGTTGGTTAAGCATCCTACTCTTGATGTTTGCTCAGGTTCTGATATCATGGTCATGGGATCAAACCCCACATTGGGCTCCCCTCTGAGCAGAGCCTGCTTAGGATTATCTCTCTCCCTCTTTTTCTGCTCCTCCCCCTTTCTCTATCTCAAAATATACAAGCAAACTTAAAAAGGTCTCCCAACAAACAAAGTCCAGGACCAGATAGCTTCACTGGTACAGTATTCCAAACATTCAAAGATTTACCTACTCTTCTCATACTCTTCCAAAAAAATTAAAGAGGGGGAATGTTTCCAAACACATTTTATGTGTTAAGCATTACCTTGCTACTAAACGAGACAAGGACACCACACAGACACACACAAACACAGAGGAAGAGGAAGAGGAAGAGGAAGAGGAAGAGGAAGAGGAAGAGGAAGAAATAGAAGGGGTAGAATGAGAGGAAGAAGAGAAAGGAGAAGGAGAAGAGGAAGAAGGAGGAGAAGAAGAAGGGGATGTGGAAGAAGGAAAAGAAGAAGAAGGAGGAGGAGGAGGAGGAGGAGGAGAAGGAAAAGAAGAAAAAGAAGGAGAGTCCAGGCCAATATCCTTGATAAACATAGATACTTAAATCATCAACAAAATATTAGCAAATTGAATTCAACAATATATTTAAATAGATCATACAGCATGATTAAATGAGATTTAATCCAGGAATGCAAAGACGGTTCAACCTCTACAAGTCAATCAATATGATACACTACATAAACAAAATGAAGGATAAGAACCGTGATCATCTCTGAGAAATAGAAAAGCATACAACAAAATTCAACATCAATTTATAATAAAAACTGTCAACAAAGTAAATGTAGAGGGGGCATACCTCAACATTGTGAAAGCTATATATGACAATCCCACAGCTAACATCAATCTTAATTTTTTTAAACATTTTTTTATTTATTTTTGAGAGAGAGACAGAGTACAAGCTAGGTAGGGGCAGAGAGAGAGGGAGACACAGAGTCCAAAGCAGGCTCCAGGCTCTGTTATATCAGCCCACAGCTGGACATGGGCTTGAACTCAGGAACCATGAAATCTTGACCTAAGCCGAAGTCTGACACTTAACCAACTGGGCCACCCAGGAGCCCCACATCAATCTTAATTGGGAAAAGCTAAAAGCTTTTCCTCTAAGACCAGGAACAGAAGAAGGATGCCAACTCTCACCATTTTTATTGAACATACTATTAGAAGTTCTAGCCATGGCAATTAGTTACTAAAATGAAATAAAAGCCATTCAAATCAGAAAGGAAGAAGTAAATTGTTACTATTTGTAGATGACATGATAATAGTATCATAGTATAGTATATAAAATTTTAAATACCCTTGTAAAACTGTTAGAACAAAATAATTTAGTAAAGATGCAGGATACAAAAATACTGCTATACAAAAATCTGTTGCATTTCTATACACTAATAACAAAATACTAGAATAGATATTAAGAAAGCACCTTTTGGGATGAGCACTGGGTATTGTATGGAAACCAATTTGACAATAAATTTCATATTAAAAAAAAGAAAGCAATCTCATTTATGATAGCATCAAAAATAATCAAATATGTAGGAATAAATTCAACCATGGAGGTGAAAAACCTGTACACTTACGACTATAAGACAGTCATGAAAAAAAATTGAAGATGTAAAACATGAAAAGATATTCCATGCTTATGGATTATAAGAATAAACATTGTTATAAAGTCAATACTATCCAAAGCAATCTATAGATTCATTTAAATTCCTATCAAAATTTCAATGGCATATTTCATAGAACTAAAACAAATACTTCTAAAATTTGCATGGAACCACAAAAGATCTTGATCAGCCAGAGCAATCTTGAGAAAGAACAAAGATGGAAGTTTTAAACTCTACTACAAAGCTATAGTAATCAACACAGTATGGTACTAACAAAAACAGACCCACATGGAACAGAATTGGCAGACCAGAAATAAACCCACACATATATGGACAATAAATTTATGACAAAGAAGCCAAAAACATACAATGAAGAAAGGAGTCTCTTTAATAAATAGTATTTGGGAATACTAGACAGCCACATGCAAAAGAATGAAAGTTGACCACTGTCTAATACCATACACAAAACTGAACTCAAGATAAAGACTTGAATGTAAAACCTAAAAGCATAAAATTCCTAGAAGAAAATATAGGTGATAAGCTCCTTTACATGGGCTTTAGCAATGTTTTTGTGGGTCAGACTCCAAAGACAGGGAAGAAAAACCGCAAAGTAAACAATTGGGACTACATCAAACTAAACATTGTCTGCACAGTGAAGGATACTGTAATCAAAATGAAAAAGCAATCCACCGAATGGGAGAAGATGTTATACATCCAACTTTGAGTTAATATCCAAAATATAAAATGAACTCATACAACTCAATAACAACAACAACAATAACAAAAACACACAAAACAATCTGATTAAAAAAATGGGCAAATGATCTAGACATTCTCCCAAAAAAAGACATGCTGGTGGCCAACAGGCACATAAAAAAATGTTCAACATCACTGATTACTATGGAGATGCAAACCCAAACCACGATGAGGTATCACTTCATACCTTTTAGAATGGCTATTGTCAAAAAGACAAAAAATAACAAATGTTTGAGAGGATGTAGGGGAAAGTAACACTGTTGGTGGGTTTGTAACTTGGTGCAGCCACTATTGAAAACAGTATGAAGATTCCTCAAAAAATGACAAAAGAACCGCCATATGATCCAGCTATTCCACTTTTGGATATATAGCCAAAGAATATGAAAACACTAATTCAAAAAGATATGTACACCCTGTGTTCGTTTCAGTATTATTTACAATAGGCAAGATGTGGAAACAACCTCAATGTCCATTAATGGATAAATGAATAAAAGAAGATAGGATATGTGTTCACAATGGAATACTACTCAGCCACAAAAAAGAATGAAATTTTGCCATTTACATCAACAAATGGGGTATTATGCTAAGTGAAGTCAGAAGGAGAAAGAGAAATATCATATGATTTAACTCGTATATGGAATCTAAAAAATAACAAAACAAGCAAACAAAACAAAAAGACACTCATAGTTACAGAGAATGGATTGGTGGTTACCAGAGGGGAAGAAAGTTAGAGAGTGGAGAAAGATGTGAATGGTGTTGATTGTAGGGTGATGGGATGGTAACTAGACATTTAGGGATTCTCACTTTGTATGTAACGTATGTCAAATTATGATGTACATATGAAATTTATATTAAAAAATATTCCATATGTCTTATAAGCAGAAATCCTGTCCATGGCAGCTTACTGTGTAATTCACTTGAGCACCTGTATTATACCTTATTTATGCTATTGTCATAAACATACTAATTCTAAAATGTTCACCATAAAAAAGGGAAAAAAAGAATCCTAATATTGCTCATGAAACTATGCATATTTTTGTGTAACTGTGTATTTGTAGCTTGTGTGCGAATTTAAAATACATTGCTACCATGTAAGTATAGAAATAAATATTTCAGTAGTGGTAATTGTCAGAATAAATGCTTTTCTTTAAAAAAAAAAAAAAAAGAGGTTCCACCCAGTCTGGCTCACCAAGAGTAGATCTCTCATTCAGCAATTGTCTTCAATAAGAAAAGAAGTACAAGGAAACCTGGAATGTTCTTGACAATGGTATGTAGCCATTGGAACCTGTCCACAACATGCCAACAAATGGAAAGCAAGCACAATTAACTGCACAAAGCTGCGGAGAGACAACCAGGGGTGATGCCTGTGTAAATATCATTTGGTGCTGGGTTTAAACTGAGCAGCATTGCAGAGGAGCTCAAATTGTTTTTGACAGACCATAAATACACCCTTGGATATTGCTTATAATAGAAGAATACACTTGCACTGCTTTTTTCCTTTTGGTAATGGAAATTTAAGCATTGCCAATAACTATTCTCCCAAGGACAACAAAAGGGGCGTGTAAAAGGCTGCAATAAAAAAAAAAACGGGATTATTTGGTTTAAATATGTGTACAGAGCCAGGTTTCCAAAATTTGCCACAGAATTAGAGAAAAATCTGATTAGGAACATTTTCTATCACAGGGCAGCTCAATGCCCCCTTGCCCAGCACTATAATACTCAACAAAGACAGATTGGATTCTAGTTTCTGAAGAATGTTACAGTTAATTTTCTCATTGATTTCATCCGTTTTAAGTCAGCAGGGAGAAGGAAGTGTTCTAACAAAGCAAAGACCACTAAGTTTACATATGGAAAACAATTTCTAGTTTGGGGTGGGGTTAAGTTACCAGCACTTTTAGAGATATACCAAGAAGTAGGCCTATGGCAAGTCATGTGTTTAGTAAGACCATTGGGGAGCATGCACAAAAAATATCAGCAACCGTGCCCTAAATCAATTAGAGAAAGCAATGGTTTACCAATATGCAGCGTGCACGCTCAGAATGCAAGTGCAGTGTATGTAGCATTGAAAGAAAACAACTACTTTGGCAGAAAATTCTTACATTATTTCTGCTAGGTCAGCATCTGCTCCCAGGTGTGAAGTACTCTGGGCCTGCAAAATTGTGGACTTGCAAAGAGACTGCATTTGTCTAGAACAAACAGAGCATCAGCTAAGAGCAGATGCTGAGGCAGCATTGAGGTAGCATAACAATGGGACATTTTTGAAGGGAAGCCCAGTAAGTTATGTAGACCAGTGATTCTGAACTCGGGGTGATTTTGCCCCTCAGCGGACATTTGACAGTGTGTGGAAACATTTTTCGTTGTCACAGGTTTGGGATCTAGGAAGTAGGTAGGCCGGAGATGCTGCTACACATCGCACTGTGCACCGGACAGCCTGTCACAACGAAGAATTATGTAGCCCAAAATGTGATTAGTGCTGAGGTTGAGAAACCCTGTTTTAGCCGAAAGGCAATGTTGTTATCACAATGGGAAAATGCTTCTTAACATTTCTATTTTGTCTGTTTACTCTACCAGAAGGAAAACTTTCTGGAGGCAGGAAATTGTCTGCAATGTACATTGCATTACGACTGGCACGTAGAAAAACGCCTGACACACGGTAGATACTTAATAAATGTGTGATGAGCGAATGCAAGACTGAGAAACCATAGCATACCACAGTGGCAGAAACTAAACCAAACCATAGTGGCAGTCCGCTGGTTGGACTGAAATGGGAAAGAGATGATAAAGCCCCTGGCGAGTCAGAGATGGGCGTCATTAACCCACCCCCCAAATCCTAACGTTGTATGAACGGCCCAGAAAACTAGTGCGAAAGAGCTAGATCTCAAAGAACAGAACAAGTCATATTATTCTTTATTCATGTCATCTTACTCAGTAGCAGAAAGGGGATAATATTTATTGAAAACATTTAATTCAAAGCGTTCCGTTACAAATGTTTATCTTCTCAGAGAGAAAATGTTTTAAAGGGACATTTCACCATCACTGCTGAGTGATTAAACATCACATTGGCTTTCAGAGTCAGAAGTTAGCTAGTGACTAGGTTAGCATTCAACAGCAATATAATCGTTAAAGTTTGTATATTCTTGGATGAAAATTCCAAAACCTCCATCTTTAGGAATTGTCCGTCTACTCTTCCCTATTCAGCCTTTGATTCATATATGGAAGTGAATTTTCAATTAGTCTGCTTTGTGTAAGAAAATCATTTCACAGAAAAATAAAAATGAAACAGCCAAAAATCAGCAATTTCCCTCTATGAATGTACCATAAATTTGTTGTTCCATATTTAGATTTTGATTATTTAATTTCATCTAATTAACATTAGCCTTACTCTTGATATTGTTTTTTCTTTTGGCTATCTGAATTATACTTTTTTTTGTTCTTCTCAATCAGCACAATGTCTGAATTGAATGTATTTTGGGCTATGATTTTTAAGAGAACATTAAACTCTTATCTTTTTATTAATGGAAAATAATGAGTAATTCAAAAAGAAATCCACTGGCCATATTGCTGCCAATAGATTAAGCCATGAAACTGATTTAAATAGCTAAAAATCGGCATTATTTAATGTAAAATGTCTTCATTTAAATACTAATTACACTCCACCATTACAGACTTATAAAAAAATTATTCCTCAATCCATCTTTGTATTACCAATTTATTTTTTTTTAATGTTGGAAAACCACTGGGGTTAGGAATAAAAGCACAGAAGCACAGTTATTAACATGACACCAGAACCCAGCCCTGCCTGCCTGACATTCATAACAGGAAATGGTGAGTGTAGTCAAGTACTAAGAGGACTGACTTCTACTTTTCTTTTTCTAATCATGATCTGTGACCTTGGGTGGTCAATCTTTTGTTTGTATGTAAATGATGTCACATACACCCCTGGTCTTCTCATTCTCCTGTGTTCTACTTTCCTTCCAGTTCTCAATTGTTTGGATATAGCTGTTCGGTGGTTTTACTCTTTTGTTTTTCAGTAAGTACTCTTGAACATTTTATTCCTGAAATGATTTTTGTATTTGAGAGTAACTATCTGTAGCTTTTAGGCTTGTCTAGCATGCTGTGTAAGTTATCTTCTAAAATTATACTTTTCTTTTTTCAGAATTGTGCAGGTATTGGTTAATTGCCTTTTGGCACTGACTGCTGTGGAGAATTCTGAGACCGGCTTGATTTCTTTTTTCTCTTTATCGAAAAATGATTTTCTTCCCAGAGTTCATTTTCTTTTCTTGAAGTCTGGTGACTTACATAGTATACATCTCCGTTTATTGTTCTGTATCTATTATGAAGAGAACACAATTTTTACTTTTCCAGCAGATTACATTTGGGAAGTTTTCTTGCAATACTGACTCTGTATTCTTCTCTGTTCCATTTGTTTGCTTTCAACTTCTGGTACATTTATGAGAGTTTATTACTGTTTCTTATACCTATTACATTATCTATAGGTTTTGTGTCCTTTTCCTTTGTGTTTACCTTATATAAACAAGCTTTCCTTCTACATCATTAATGTTTTTCTTAGCTGTTGTCTGGTCTGCTCTTCAATCTTTTACATTTATCATTAACATTTTAGTATTTCTCTTTTGGTCCTTGGTTTTATTTTCTTTTGCATACAAAAATTTCACTAATTTCACTGGGGTGCTTGAGTGGCTCAGTCAGTTAAGTAGGGGACTCTTGATTTTAGCTTAGGTCATGATCTTGCAGTTTGTGAGACTGAGCCCCACATCAGGCTTGATGATGACAGCCAAAGGAGCCTGCTTCTGATTCTGTCTCTCCCTCTCTCTCTGACCCTCCCCTCACTTATGCTTGCTCTCTCTCTAAATAAATAAACAAAAATTTCGTTCATTTCACTCTTATGTCTACTATTTTGTTTGAGCTCTTATATTCTGATTTAACATATTTATTAAATTCTCCTCCAGCTAGGAGCTCTCTTGGGGGATTTTCTTCTGTTTCTTGGACTCTTTTCCAGATTACATTCTTCACCTGTCTTGTTTGCATATTATGTTCTCTTCCACCTCTTCCAAGGTGGTATGCTTACAGTTTCTATGCTTTTCTTTACTTTTACCTCATGTTTCAAGTGGAATCATCTGTTAGGATCACTTATGTGCTCTGTATGTAATGAGTGGATTGTTCTTGACCCCTTCTGTAGCCTCTGAGACCTGGTCTTCTCTCTTCCATCTATAATTTGTGATTTGAGCATTTTGTTTTCTGTGGCTTCAAGATGGGGAGCAAAAGAGAGCCCAGCATTGGTTACATGCCATCTTTGTTATTTCACCCATTTAAATAGGATTTAAACAGGATTACGTCGAACATACCTTTTGGTTGCTGGGTTTTGTTTCTTTTTAATTTTTCCCACTTCATGTTATGTATTAAAAATCATTCCATATGAGTGCATTAAATCTAGTTTATTCTTTCTTTGATAACTAGTTGCATAAAAACTTAGTAAAGATTTATAGACATTTGTTTTAAAAAGGATTTGGGTATGTTCATAAGCGTACATGATAAAAATTATTGGAAAATATAAATTCAAAAATTTTGGCCAGGGGAAAAAAACAGAATGCAAATTGAAGACTGACAATTGTATAAAAAAATAAAGAATGAATAGAGTCATACCATCATCTCAATTATCTTGTTGTTTATAACATATCTCTAGGTAACCCCATATTAATTACAATCCAAGATTAATTTCCCAACAAAGATTTTTCAATATGTATCTCTCATTTATAAATATATTACTCTTTTTTTTAGAAGCAATTTCTTTTTGGCTGATGACAATATGAAGGGCTATATAACAAATTCACAGTGACAACTATATCACATTCACTGACTGGCTAGCTGTGATTGTAAGACACTATTAATGTTAAATATGTCTAGATTTTAGAGATGTTAAAATATGTAGAGATGTGCATTTTAGAATTAGAAAACAAAGGAGAAAACTGAAAGAAAAGATTTACAAAATAAAGTGTCCTTACTATATATGATGAAACAAAAACATTTATATAAATAATACTTTTCAAAAGTTGTTTAAAGTTTATTTATATATTGAGAGAGAGAGAGGAAGACTGTGAGCAGGGGAGGGACAGAGAGAGAGATGGAGAATCCCAAGCACGCTCTGCACTAGCAGCACAGAGCCTGATGCAGGGCTCGAATGCACAAAACCATGAGATCATGACCTGAGCCGAAATCAAGAGTCGGACGCTTAACTAACCGAGCCACCCAGTACCCCTGAAATAATACTTTTTTCATAATTAAGTATAATGCACTAATGTATCTCACATTTTAGTGTACTGGTTGTGAAGCACCAAATTTAATTTTACGAGCTGTTAATGACTCTTGCGCTACAGTTTGAAAAACAATGCCAATTTAGAATATTCTATATAGATGCTTGGCAATGAAGAGAAGGAAATACAGTAGGTGTGCACAGCTGAGTGAAAGCTATTTTTTTATAACTTCAGTTGCTAATGCATTTTTTTTCATAGCTAAAGATGTGTTAAAGCTTTTTTCCTTTCTCAAGAAACCAGCATAGTCAGAATTTTATAGATCATCTAGATATATCTTGCTATACTCAATGTAGTACTAAGTAGATGAAATAATCTTTCTTTTCATTTATTAAAAAACTTACATGGACTTAATGAAGCTGAAAATTTAACAGCATTTTCCTGTTTTTCTTTCTTTTTATCTTTTGACCCCCTTCACCCATTTCTCCCACTCCTCATCCCCTGCCTCTGCCAACTACCAATTTGCTCTCTGTACCTACAAGATTTTTTTTTTTACTACTACACATATCAGGGAGAGCAAACAGTATTTGTTTTTCTCTGTCTGACTTATTTCATTTAGCATAATGTTCTCAAGGTCCATCCATGTTGTTCCAAATAGCAAGATTTTGGTTTTTTTATGGCCAAATAATATTCCAGTGTGTGTGTGTGTGTGTGTGTGTGTGTGTGTGTGTGTGTGCATATCACAATGTCTTTATCTACTCATCCATCAGTGGATACTTATGCTATTTCCATATCTTGACTATTATAAATAATGTTGCAATGAACAGGGGGGTGCATATATCTTTGTGAATTAGTGTTTTCATTTTGGGGGTAAATTCCCAACAGTGGGATTATTGGATCAAAAAGTAGTTCTTTTTTTTTTTTGTGAGGAACCTCCATACAGTTCTCCACAGTGGCTGAATCAATATACATTCCCCCTCAAAAGTGCACTAGTGTTCCCCTTCCTCCACATCCTTGCCAACACTTGCTATTTTTTTTAATCTTTTTTGACAATAGCTATTCAAACAGGTGTGAGGTAGTATCTCAGTGTGGTTTGCTTGCATTTACCTGATGATTAATGATGTTCAGCATCTTTTCATGTACCTGTTGACTATCTGTTTGTCATTTTGGAAAGATGTCTATTCAGATCTTCTGCCCATTTTTAATCAGATTGGGTTTTTGTTGTTGTTGTCATTATTGAGTTGTATGAGTTCTTTATATATTTTGGATATTAGTCCCTTATCAGATGTGATTTGCAAATATTTTCTCTCATTCAGTAGGTTTCCCTTTCATTTTGTTGATGGTTTATTTCATTGTGCAGAAGCTTCTGATGTATGACGTAGTCCCGCTTATTTATTTTTGCCTTGCTTATTCTGCTTTTGGTGTCAGATTTTGAAACATCATTGCCAAGATCTACATCAAAGAGTTTACCACCTGTTTTCTTCTAGGAGTTATATGGTTTCAGGTTTTATATTCATTTCAAGCTAATTTTTGTGTATGGTGTTAGATTGTGGTTTGTTGTTTTGTATGTGGCTGTCGCTTTCCTAATATCATTTATTGAAGAGACTGTCCTGTCCTCATTGTGTACTCTGGACTCCTTTATTACAATTAATTGACCTATATATGCATGGATTTATTTCTGGGCCCTCTATCCTGTTCCCCTGACTGATGTGTCCTTTTTTATGATAACACCATATTGTGTTATTATGTAACACGTAATGTAATATTAAAATGTAATAAAGCTATAGTAACAGCTTTGTAGCATAGTTTAAATCAGGGAGCATGATGCCTCCACCTTTGTTCTTTTCAAGATTGTTTTGGCAATCATTTTTTTTGTAGTTCCATACAAAATTTAGGATCATTTGTTCTATTTCTTTGCAAAACTACCATTGGAATTTTTTTAAATTTTTTTTAACGTTTATTTTGAGGGAGAGAGGGAAAACAGGGGAAGGGCAGAGAGAGAGGAAGAGACAGAATCTGAAGCAGCGTCCAGACTTTGAACTGTAAGCACACAGTCTGACATGGGGCTCAAACTCACAAACCGTGAGATCATGACCTGAGCTGAAGTCGGACGCTTAACTGACTGAGCCACCCAGGTGCCCATACCATTGGAATTTTAATAGGGATTGCATCGGATCTGTGTTGCTTTCGGTGGTATGGACATTTTAACAATATTGACTGTTCCAATCCATGAGCATGGAATGTCTTTCCAATTGTTTGTGTCTTCTCGATTTCTTTCATTAATGTCATACAGTTTTCAATATGTATGTCTTTTACCTTGTTGATTAAATTATCCTAAGTATTTTATTCATTTTGATGCAATTGTAAATGGGACTTTTTTCTTGATTTCTCTGTCTCATAGTTTTTTTTTAGCAAATGAAATCCAACAGATTTTTGTACATTGATTTTGTATCCTCCAAGTTAACTGTATTCATTTATTTGTTCTAACCGTGTTCAATGGAGCCTTTATGGTTTTCTATGTATAATACCATGTCATCTATAAACATAGACAGTTTAATTCTTTTTTTTTCAATTTTTTATGCCTTTTATTAGAAGGAAGTCTTTAAGTTTTTCAATATTGAGCATGATGTTACCTGTAGACTTACCAAATATGGCCTCTGATAGGTTGAGGTACCTTATCTCTACACCCACTTTGTTGAGAGTTTTTAATCTACATGTATGTTGAATTTTGTCTAATACTTTCTTGGCATCGATTGAGAGAGTCATATGATTTTTGTCCTTCATTTTTTAATATGGGGTATCATGACCACTTTACAAATGTTGAACCATCCTTGCACCTCTGGATTAAATCCCACTTGATCATGGTATATGATGCTTTTTAATATATTGTTGAATTCATTTTGCTAGTATTTTGTTGACAAGTTTTACATCTATGTTTATCAAAGATATTGACCTGTAATTTTTTTTTCTGTGTATGTGGTGTCCTTGCCTGGTTTTGGTAGAAGGGTAATGCTGATTTCATTTAATGAGTTTGGAAGAGCCCCCTTTTTTCTATTTTTTCTAAAAGAATGAGAAGAGTATTAAGTCTTTGAAATGTTTATTTATTTTGAGAAAGAGAGAGAGAGAGAGAGAAAGAGAGAGAGAACAAGCAAAGTGTGGAGCCCAGTGCAGGGCTCGAACTCACAAACCATGTGATTGGGATCTAAGCCAAAATTAAGAGTTGGAAACTTAACCAATAGGGCCACCCAGCTGCCCCTGTAATGTTAATTTATTTTACGTGTATTTATTTTTTAGAGAGAGTGCAATCAGGAGAGGGACAAAGGCAGAGGGAGACAGAGGATCTAAAGAGCTCTGTACTGACAGCAGCAAGCCCTATGTGGGGCTTGAATTCACGAACTGGGAGATAGTGACCTGAGACAAAGTCAGTTTCTCAACTGACTAAGTCACTGAGGCAACTCTATAATGTTTATTTTTAAATTTTAATTTCCTCTACAAATCAAAGCCATATTGAGATACCACCTCACACCAGTCAGAGTGGCTAAAATGAACATATCAGGAAACTACAGATGCTGGCAAGGACGTGGAGAAACGGGAACCCTCTTGCACTTTTGGTGGGAATGAAACTGGTACAGCTGCTCTGGAAAACAGTGTTGAGGTTCCTCAAAAATTAAAAATACATCTACCCTTTGACCCAGCAATAGCACTGCTAGGAATTTACAAAAGGGATACAGAAGTGCTGATGCATAGGGGCACATGAACCCCAATGTTTATAGCAGCACTTTCAACAATAGCCAAACTATGGAAAGAGCCTAAATGTCCATCAATTGATGAATAGATAAAGAAATTATGGTTTATACATACAATGGAACACTACTTGGCAATGAGAAAGAATGAAATTCTGCCATTTGCAGCAACGTGGATGGAACTGGAGGGCATTATGCTAAGTAAATTAAGTCAGACAAAGACAGGTACCATATGTTTTCACTCATATGCGGAACTTGAGAAACTTAACAGAAGACCATGGGGGAAGGGAAGGGGAAAAATATAGTTACAAACAGAGAGGGAGGGAGGCAAACCATAAGAGACTTAAATACAGAGAACAAACTGAAGGTTGTTGGGGGCTGGTGTAGAGGGGAACGTGGGTGATGGGCATTGAGGAGGGCACTTAGGATGAGCACTGGGTGTCATATGGAAGCCAATTTGACAATAAATTTTATATAAATATATACAAAGAGATTGCCACATTTACCCCAGCCTTCAGCAATCATCACCTTGAACAGTCAGCAGCCATCAACATCGAGGCAAGACTCTCCACCAAAGAGATTGTGACTTGCTGAAAGCTCAGATGATGGCTAGCATTTTTAGCAATATTTTTAAATTAAAATAAATAAATACATAAATTTTAATTTCCTCAATTTGTTTCTAAAATTTCAACTCAAGGATATAGCCATTTAACTATATTACAAATTAAGTATATATAAAAATACAAGTGTAAGCCATTTTAGGAGGTTACACATATTTATCAATTGATTTTTGAGATGTGAAGCATCTCAAAAAGAAATATATAAGTGACCTGTAAATGAATTATATTTTTAAATGTGCTCATTTGTTGCACAGAGAATGAGTTAAGATTTTGGATCAAACTAAAATGCATTATTCTAATGTGTAAGTAACAGATTCACAGATGGTAAAATAGGTCCAGGAAAGGGAGAGAAAGCCAGCCGCAGGGACTGGTTAGAAGTGTGGTGTTCTGAATTTAGAAACATTTAAGGGGGTCACAGATACTTGCAGTAAATTGTGGGCAGATGAAAAGAATGACTTTTAAGAATTACACTGATAGCCAAAGTTCTATGAGACTATAGTCAGGAATGAAAGAGAGTTCCATACACTGGTACATCAGGGCTGTGGTAAGGGAATCAGAGATCATCAGAACCAGATTAAGTGTCCAAAAAGAGAATCAGCAGGATTTAGAGAGTCTGTAGGTAGCTAAGGTCAGGAACAGGTGCCAACAATCATAACAAGGTCAAAACCTACACAGACACACACACAGATATATATATACACAGATATATATATATATATATATATACATACACACACAGATATATATATGTACACAGATATATATACATATATATATATGTATATATATCTGTATTGGTATCAAAGTAAAAATAATGCACGTAGGCACTAATCCCTGGATAGGAGTAACCTATTTTTTGCTAACTTGTTCCTATGGAAACAAGGGATGTGTTAACTCTCCCTGGTCACTCACTGGTCATTTCTCTTCTGAATCGTCTGCTGTCTTCTGTCCTCTTTCCACAACTGTTTATTCAATCTATCTTGCATTCTAAGGTGTTAATTATCATGTGTTAATTACAATGTATTAATTTGTCATTATCACATGTATTTTAATTCTTTATCCTCAGAGTATAAACTTTTAATCACCTCTCTGTGTGTAATATTTTTCTTTCATTTGAACACTCAGCTTCCAGATATAGCGCCCTTCCAGACATAGGTCCCTTCCAAGGCAATGATAAAAGCTTTCAATTAAGTGAATTTTGCTGCAGCTCAGATTTTCATTTTCATTATACCTCAAGGATCTCTTTTCCCTATACAATAAAAGGAACTTTATTCTTACCAATGCATCTAATTTTTAAAGCAGCTAGTGGAAAGAGAATAGGCTTTATTCAAATCTCATCATCTCTACCATTCAACTAACATATAATTTTTTTTCCACACCCTTCACCTATATAAGACCCTAGTGCACACTCACCTATAAAGCAGGATTTAAACTAGCCACATTTGGAGGGGTCAAGATGGCAGAACAGCATGGAAGGGTCTTTTTTTGTTTGTTTTGTTTTGTTTTTTATGTCTGTTGTACCTGAAAGGAAGCCAGATCAACACTAAACCATCTTGCACATCTAGAAAACTGATTTGAGGAGTAACACAACAATCTACACACCCTCAACCATACAACTCGGCAGGTACACAAAGCAGAGAAGTTAACTGGGGGAGAGAGAAGCTGCAGAAGGCAGGGAGCTGTTTTTGCTTGCAGAGAGAGGATGGAGACAGGGGGAGAGTATGGGAAAAGCACCTCCTCCCCCACAAAAAAGCAGCTGGATAGAAAGTGGAAAGGTAGAAAGAGCCACAGGGACTGAAGGAGAATGGAGAAAGGAGAGGGTTTAAACTCCATTAAGACTCTACAAACAGGGGGAGCACAGGGTCTGAAATTCCACAGCTCGATACCTGGCAGTGTTCTAGTAGGAAAGGCGAATTCCCAGAAGCAGAGAGCAAGGTTCTTGGGGTCCTCTGGCCACACAGGGAAAGGTGGTTCCACTGCTGGAAGGACATTTGGTAGAGACTGTGCAGCCTCCACACAGTCAAAGGTCCCAGCAGACTCTGGAGAACAACCACATTCCCTGTTGCTGGAACAAGGATGTTAAGGGGGAATACTGGTGCCAGATGTGTATTGTGATTTTCCATAAACCCTGAAATGCTGCTGCTACAAGATAGCACTAACTTTTTCTGGGGCGGACTGGCACCCTGCCATAGTCTCTGGGAAGCGGCAGCAGCACAGTCACGTGAATATTCCTGGGGGCAGGCAGGCACCCAGTCATTGCTCAGCGAGACCATCCCCCATAAGGTCTGAGTGGGTCACAGCCACAGTCCCTCAGAAGTGAGGGGATGGGAAACACAGTCCCATTTGAGATAAAACTCAGGGGGTACGTGGCACCAAACAGCCTGACAGCTTGGTCACAGACAGTATAGAAGTGGGGAGTGGACAGAAGACAGAGACAAAGGAGGGGTGCTTGATTGCCAGTGGAGAGCACAGAGTTCCAATACTAGAGACTGGGTAGCTGGGTGACGCCATTTTCACACTTCCCGCACATGTGCATACATACCTGCACACACACAGCAATCCACCCCAGTAAGCTAAGCAGAGCTATCTAGTGGAGAACAGAGCCATTACACTAAACCCCCAAATGGGCCACCAGTGCGCTTGACAAACACAAGTCTCTCTACCTGCTTAGTTTACGGACTATAGGGTGCTTCATAGCCTGACTTCTATGGGAAACCAGATGTAATTTCAATCGTATTTCATTCTGTTCACTGGTCCCTTTATTCAATTCTTTTCTTTTTCTTCACTTATTCTTGAATACAGAAAGAGAAAGAAATCTATTTTTATTTTCCATTTTTATTAAAAAGATTTTTCTTTAATTTTTCTACATTTTTTAACTTTTTTGTAAATTTTTTTAATTCTATTTTACTTTCATCATTTCATTTTATTCTTTTTTACTGTATTTTTTCAAATTTTCAAACTTTTTTCCTTTTTTTCTCTTTTCTTTTTTTTTCTTTTTTTTATCTTTCCTTTTTTTTCTCTAGCCTATCAAGCTTCTTTCAGCAACCAGACCAAAACACACTTAGGATCTAGCATCTTTTATTTGATTTCTTTGTGTTGTTTTTAATGTTTTAATCTTAATTTTTTACGTTATTAATTTCTTTTCTTTCTCCAAAATGGTGAAATGAAGGAATACACCCCAAAAGAAATAATGGGAAGAAATGATAGACAGGGACTTGATTAACACAAATACAAGTAAGATGTCCGAACCAGAATTTAGAATCATGATAATAAGAATGCTATCTGGGATTGAAAATAGATTAGAATCCCTTTCTGTGGAGATAAAAGAAGTAAAAGCTAGTCAGGATGAAATAGAAAATGTTATAACTGAGCTGCAATCTTGAATGGATGCCACAGCAGCAAGGATGGATGAGGCAGAGCAGTGAGTCAGCAATGTAGAGGACAAAGTTATGGAGAATAATGAAGTGGAAAAAAAGAAGGAGATGAAGGTAAAAGAGCACGAAATAAAATTTAGAGAACTCAGTGACTCATTAAAAAGGAATAACATCCGAATCATAAGGGTCCCAGAAAATGAAGACAGAGGAAAAAGGGGTAGAAAGTTTATGTGAGCAAAACATACCAGAAAACTTTCCTAACCTGGGGAAAGACACAGACATCAAAATCCAGGACGCACAGAGGACACCCAGTAGATTCAACAAAAACCGACCATCAACAAGGCATATCAGAGTCAAATTCACAAAATTCTTAGGCAAGGAAAGAATCATGACAGCAGCAAGGGAATAAAAGTCCTTAACCTACATGGGAACAGAGATCAGGTTTGCAGGAGATCTATCCACAGAAACTTGACAGGCCAGAAATAGTGGCAGGATATATTCAATGTGCTGAATTGGGAAAATATGCAGCCAAGAATTCTTTACCCAGAAAGGCTGTCATTCAAAATAGAAGGAGAGATAAAAAGTCTCCCAGACAAACAAAAATTAAAGGAGTTTGTGATCACTAAACCAGCCCTGCAAGAAATTTTAAGGGGGTCTCTCTGAGGGGAGAAAAGACAAAAAAAAAAAAAAAAAAAAAAAAAAAAGACCAAAAGCAACAAAGATTAGAAAGGACCAGAAAACTCTACCAGAAACTCCAACTCTACAGGCGACATAAGGGCAAAAAACTCAAATCTTTCAGTACTCACTCTAAACATCAATGGTCTAAACACTCCAGTCAAAAGACATAGGTTAGCAGATTGGAAAAGAAAACAAGATCCATCTGTATGTTGTTTACAAGAGACCCAGTTTGGACCTAAATACACCTTCAGATTGAAAATAAGGGGATAGAGAACCATATATCATGCTAATGGTCACCAAAAGAAAGCCAGAGTAGCCATACTTATATCAGAAAAATGGGATTTTAAAATAAAGACTGTAACAAGAGATGAAGAAGGGCAATATATCATAATTAAGGAGTCTATCCACCAAGAAGACCTAACAATTGTAAACATTTATGCTCCAAACGTGAAAGAACCCAAATATATAAATCAATTAGTCACAAACTACAGAAACTCATTGATATAATACCATAATAGTAGGGTACTTCAAAACCCCACTTACAACAATGGACAGATCAGCTAAACAGAAAATTAACAAGGAAACAATGGCTTTGAATGACACACTGGACCAGATGGACTAACAGATATATACAGAACATTTCATCCTAAAGTAGCAGAATACACGTTCTTCTCAAGGGTACAGGGAACATTCCCCAGAATAGATCACACACTGGGACACAAATCAACCCTGAACAAGTACAAAAAGATAGAGATCATACAGTGCATATTTTCAGACCACAGTGCTATGAAACTTGAAATCAAACACAAGAAAAAACTTGGAAAGATACAAATACTTACAGATTAAAGAATATCCTACTAAATAATGAATGGACGAACCAATAAATTAGAGAGGAAATTAAAAATTACATGGAAGTCAATGAAATAATAACACCACAGCCCAAAACCTCTGGGATGCAGCAAAGGCAGTCATAAGAGGGAAGTATATAGCAATCCAGGCCTTCCTAAAGAAGGAAGAAAGATCTCAGATACACAACCTAACCTTACACATCAAACAGATGGAAAAAGAATAGCAAATAAAACCCCAAATCAGCAGAAGACAGGAAATATGAAAGATTAGAGCAGAAATCAATGCTATCAAAACCGAAAAACAAAATAAAACAAAACAAGAAACACAAAACAGTAGAATAGATCAATGAAACCAGGAGCTGTTTCTTTGAAAGAATTAACAAAATTGATAAACCTCTAGCCAGTTTGATCAAAAAGAAAAAAGGAAAGAAACTAAATAAATAAGCTCAAGACTTGAAGAGATCACAACCAACACTGCAGAAACACAAAAAATAAGAGAAAATTATGAGCAATTATGTGCCAATAAAATGGGCAAACTGGAAGAAATGGGCAAATTCCTAGAAACATATAAACTACCAAAACTGAAACAAGAAGAAATAGAAAATTTGAACTGACCCATAACCAGTAAAGAAGTCGAATTAGTAATCAAAAATCTCCCAAAAACACAAGAGTGCAGGGCCAGATGGCTTTACAGGGGAATTCTACCAAACATTTATAAGAAGAGTTAACACTTACTCTCTTGAAGCTGTTCCAAAAAATAGAAAAAGAAGGAAAACTTCCAAACTCTTTCTATGAAGCCAGCATTACCTTGATTCCAAAACCAGATAAAGACCCCACTAAAAAGGAGAACTATAGACCAATTTCCCTGATGAACGCGGATACAAAAATCCTCAAAGAGACACTATCCAACTGGATCCAATAATACATTAAACAAATTAGTCACCATGACCAAGTGGAATTTATACGTGGGATGCAGCGCTGGTTCAATATCTGCAAAACAATCCACGTGATACATCACATCAATAAAAGAAAGAGCAAGAACCACATGATCCTCTCAATAGATGCAGAAAAAGCATCTGACAAAACACAGCATCCTTTCTTGATAAAAACCCTCAAGAAAGTAGGGATAGAAGGATTGTACCTCAAGATCATAAAAGTCATATATGAAAGACCCACTGCTAATATCATCCTCAATGGAGAAAAACAGAGCTTTGTCCCTACGGTCAGGAATACGACAGGGATGTCCACTCTCACCACTGTTATTCAACATAGTATTGGAAGTCTTAGCCGCAGCAATCAGACAACACAAAGGAATAAAGGGCATCCAAACTGGCCAGGAGGAAGTCAAGCTTCCACTCTTCGCAGAGACAATAAAGACAGTCTCTTGAGCAAATGGTGCTGGGAAAACTGGACAGTGATACATGATACTCTATATGGAAAATGCAAGATTCCACCAAAAAACTTCTAGAACTGATCCATGCATTCAGCAAAGTTGCAGGATATAAAATCAATGCACAGAAATCGGTTCCATTCCTAAACACCAATAATGAATGCAGCAACAGAAAGAGAAATCAAAGAATCGATCCCATTTACAGTTACACCAAAAACCATAAAATACCTAGGAATAAATCTAACCAAAGAGATGAAAAATCTATACACTGAAAACTATAGAAAGTTTATGAAAGAAATTGAAGAAGGTACAAAAAATGGAAAAAATATTCCATGCTCCTGGATTGGAAGAACAAATATTGCCAGAATGTCGATACTACCCAAGGCAATCTACATAGTCAATGCAATACCTATCAAAATAACACCAGCATTCTTCACAAAGCTAGAACAAACAATCCTAAAATTTGTATGGAACCAGAAAAGATCCCAAATAGCCAAAACAATCTTTAAAAAGAAAATCAAAGCTGGAAGAATCACACTCCCGGACTTCCAGATGTATTACAAAGTATGATCACCAAGACAGTATGGTACTGGCACAAGAACAGACACTCAGATCAATGGAACAGAGTAGAGAACCCAGAAATGAACTCACAAATATATGGCCAAATAAACTTTGACAAAGCAGGAAAGAATATCCATTGGAATAAAGACAGTCTCTTCAGCAATGGTGCTGGGAAAACTGGACAGCAATGTACATAAAAATGGACTTGGACCACTTTCTTAAAGCATATACAAAAATAAACTCAAAATGGATGAAAGACCTAAATGTAATACAGGAAGCCATCAAAACCTTAGAGGAGAACGCAGGCAAAAACCTCTTTGACCTCGGCAACTTCTTACTCAACACATCTCCAGAAGCAAGGGAAACAAAAGCAAAAATGAACTACTGGGACCTCATCAAAATAAAAATCTTCTCCACAGTGAAGTAAACAATCAGCAAAATTAAAAGGCAACCAACAGAATGGGAGAATATACTTGCAAATTACATATCAGATAAAGGATTAGTATCCAAAATCTATAAAGAACTTATCAAACTCAACACCCAAAAATCAAATAATCCAGTGAAGAAATGGGCAAAAGACATGAATAGACATTGCTCCAAAGAGGACATCTAGAAGGTGAATAGACACATGAAATAATGCTCAACATTACTCATCCTCAAGGAAATACAAATCAAAACCACAATGAGATACCACCTCACACCTGTCAGAATGGCTAAAATTAACAACTCAAGCAACAACAGATGTTGGCGAGGATGTGGAGAAAGAGGATCTCTTTTGCACTGCTGGTGGGAATGCAAACTGGAGCAGCCACTCTGGAAAACAGTATGGAGTCTCCTCAAAAAATTAAAAATAGAACTACCTGGGGCGCCTGGGTGGCGCAGTTGGTTAAGCATCCGACTTCAGCCAGGTCACGATCTCGCGGTCCGTGAGTTCGAGCCCCGCGTCGGGCTCTGGGCTGATGGCTCGGAGCCTGGAGCCTGTTTCCGATTCTGTGTCTCCCTCTCTCTCTGCCCCTCCCCCATTCATGCTCTGTCTCTCTCTGTCCCAAAAATAAATAAACGTTGAAAAATTAAAAAAAAAAAATAGAACTACCTACAACCCAGCAATGGCACTACTAGGTATTTATCCAAGGGATACAGGTGTACTGTTTCAAAGGGGCACATGCACCCTAAAGTTTATAGCAGTGCTATCGACAACAGCCAAAGTATGGAAAGAGCCCAAATGTCCACTGATGGATGAATGGATAAAGAAGGTGTGGATTATATATACAATGGAGTACTATTCGGCAGTCAAAAAGAATGAAATCTTGCCATTTGGAACTAGGTGCATGGAACTGGAAGATATTATGCTAACCAAAATTAGTCAAAGAAAGAAAAATATCTTATGACTTCACTTATATGAGGATTTAAGATATAAAACAGATGAACATAAGGGAAGGGAAGCAAAAATAATACAAAAACAGGGAGGGGGCAAAACATAAAAGACTCTTAAATATAGAGAACAAATAGAGGGTTATTGGAGGGGTTGTGGGAGGGCAGATGATCTAAATGGGTAAGAGACATTAAGGAATCTACTCCTGAAATCATTGTTGCACCATATGCTAACTAATTTGGATGTAAATTAAACAATAAATAAATAAGCCACATTTTAGGAATTTTATAAAGGTTAAACGGGATAATACATATTAATCACTTGGCCAAAACCTTAGCACATGATAAGAATTAATGAGATCTTAGAAATTTGACCTACTATTCATTTCAACATTTCAAGAAGCCCAGGAAATTGTATTATTCTTCAAAGCTTTTGCAATGGCATTTAATCTGTAAATTTCAACCAAAATAGCTTAATGACAATTTTTCTGTGTGTTTTAGATCCTTATAGATGTATAATCTGACTAATACCTGCTTGAATTCTTAAAACCTGGCACAAAGAAGAAACTCAATAAATATTTAATGATAATCACATTAGTTATGCTATAACACTACTGAGAAAATTAGAGTTGCATAATTATCACCGTGCAAAATGTGAAAAATTTTACAATGTCAAATAAACAAGCTAAATTGTGGAGGCCAACAGTTTAGCACATAGCTCTATAACTGGCATTTAGTGATATTTCAGCAAATAGTGAGACTAGTCCTCAGAATATTTGCACCCAGAAATAAGTGAAATTGAGTTCTGTGAAAAGGCAAACCCTAAGCAAATGTTTTTAACATTCTTTGTAAAAATTTCTTTTTGTAAAAAAAATGCTCAAAATTTTAATTAAAAATCTTTGATTTCCAAAGGAAGGAAATTCTAAGCACATCTTGAAAATAAATTAAAATGGATACAATGTTTCTAAAAGACAACATAGCAGTAATCTCTTGGACATCAATCACCCTTAGCAACATATTTATAGATATGTGTCCTCTGGCAAAGGAAACAAAAGAAAAGATAAACCATTGGGACTACCCAAAATAAAAAGCTTTTGCACAACATAGGAAACTATCAACAAAACAAAAAGTCAACCTAGTAAATGGTTGAGGATATTTGCAAATGATATATCTAATAAGGGGTTAATATCCAAGACATATAAAGAACTTACACAACTCACCCTCCAAAAAAAAAATCCCATTAAAAATGAGTAGAGCACCTGAATAGTCATTTTTTCCAAAGAAAACATACAGATGGTTAACAGAGAAACATGAAGATGCTTAATCACTCATGACCAGGGAAACGCTCAAAACCACAAGGAGCTATCTATCACCTAGGCCAGTCAGAATGGCTAGTAGCAAAAAGATGAAACAACAAATGTTGGTAAGGACGTGGAGAAAAGGGATCCAACCAACCTGCACTGTTGGTGGGAATGGAAATTGGTACAACCACTATGGAAAACATTATGGAGGTTTCTCAAAAAATTAGAAATAGAAATACCATGTGATGTAATAATCCTACTACTAGGTATTTGCTGCAAGAAAATAAAAACACTAATTTGAAAATATACACGAACCCCTATGTTTATTGCAGCACTATTTACAACATGCAAGATATGGAAGCAGTTGAAGTGCCCACCAATAGATGAAGGGATAAAGAAGATACGGTATATATGTGCAATGGAGTATTATTCAGCCATAAAAAAAGAATGAGATCTTGCCATTTGCAACAACATGGATGGACCTGGAGGGTATTATGGTAAATGAAATAAGTCAGACAGAGAAAAGCAAATACCATATGATTTCTCTTATGTGTAGACTCTAAAAAATAAAACAAACAAGCAAACAAAAACTAGCCTCTTAAAGAAAACGAATGGGTGGTTGCCAGACGGTAGGTGGGTTAGGGGTTGGGTAAATTAGATAAAGGGAATTGAGAGGTATAAAGTTCCAGTTATAACATAAATAAGTCATGGACATGAAAAATACAGGACAAAGAATATACTTAATGATATTGTAATAACATATAATGACTAACGGTGACTACACCTCACTGAGTAACAAAGACCTGTCATAGCAATATGTTATAACCTGAAACTAATGCAGCACTGATGGGTTTTTTGTTTTGGTTTGGTTTGAAGTAGGCTTTATGCCCAGGATGGAGTCTGATGCGGAGCTTGAACCCATGACTCTGAGATAAAGACCTGAGCTGAGATCAAGAGTCAGAGTCCTAACCAGGCGCCCCATGTATGTTAATTATACTTCAGTTAAAAACAAAAACAAGGGGCGCCTGGGTGGCACAGTCGGTTAAGCGTCCGACTTCAGCCAGGTCACGATCTCGCGGTCCGTGAGTTCGAGCCCCGCGTCGGGCTCTGGGCTGATGGCTCAGAGCCTGGAGCCTGTTTCCGATTCTGTGTCTCCCTCTCTCTCTGCCCCTCCCCCGTTCATGCTCTGTCTCTCTCTGTCCCAAAAATAAATAAACGTTGAAAAAACAAAACAAAACAAAACAAAAACAAAACAAAACCTGATACAATGTCAGTATATTGACTTACCTAATTTGGGAAATAACAAAAATTTTAATTAAAAAGTCATGTGTGTGTACGTATGGGTGTGTGTGTGTGTGTGCTTCCGACATTTAAAGTCATGATACTCTGTGTTCTTGTAGTTCAAATACACTTTCATTGCATTCTTTAATTTCCCCTCAGGGATAAGCAGAGGTCATAAAGAGTGTTTGAATAGAAGATCACAGGTTTTTGGTTCAATCGAATGTAGAATTTGTTTCCTCTTCAGTGGCATCCACAAGAAATGACTGACATATCACGTAAGGGAAAAGCGTTTGAGTCGTAAGAAAAGCTGAGTTCATCACTAGGGAAAGCTTCGTCAGTTAACATTGACGTTTGTCATATCGAGTATAATCCATCGCTTCTGAATTGATAATACGTGACCCAATGATTTGGTTGGTAAAATGTGACTCGGTTAAGACATAACTCGCGTTATAGGCTCTGCATTATGTGTGTCCCAGCTCCTGCACACCTACTGATCAGCTGCAGCGCAGTGTGGCAGCAACAGCGAGCGCGTGTCTGAGTCCCAGTCCTTGATGTGTGACTCCCCAGCCATGTGACCCGCCTGGGTCAAGGTACTTTATCTTGCTTTGCTTCAGGGTCTTCACTAATGTAATGGAAACAATCACAACACCTCCTTGATAAGGCCAGGGTGGCACCCGGCAAAACAGGCACACACCAATTGTTTATTATCATTATGTGTTACTTCGGAGGTAATACAATAAACTACCTTACTGATGTCTCCCTGTCAGGTAACAGCCACCTCCTTTCATAGAACTTGCTCTGACTTCTTTGACCCCAAACAGCTTTCTTGCTGAACTTCTCACAACCTGAGTGACACCAGTGGCCTAAGAGCTAAATATCTCCACTCTAAAATAATGTTTACTAATTTTAGGAAAGGCAGTATGATGTCATTTTAGCACATAATACATATCCATATTTCTATATCCTTAATTGCATTTTTTTACTCTCGAATTTCTGTGCTTTTTCTTCTCTCTCTCTCTCCCTCTCTCTTTTTTTCTTTTTCCTGGTTGATCACTCCTTACTTCTACTTTTCAATTCTTGCCAACAGTTTCCTCATTCTTTGAATTTAAATTCGACAGCCAGATTATCCTAGAGCTTGTTTTTAACCTTTCATTCCCTGGTCCAGACTCCCTCACTCAAAAAACAAACAAACAAGCAAAAATAAGAAGAAAAAAAAAAAAACAACTATCATTTTCTCAATGGTAAATTTCCTATGATCATTTCGTCTTCTTGGGCTGTTTTTTTTTTTTTAAGTTTATTTATTTTTGAGAGAGAGGGAGAAAGCACATTAGTGGGGGAGGGGGAGAAAGAACATTAGTGGGGGAGGGGTAGAGAGAAAATGGAATGTGAGAATCCCAAGCAGGCTTTGCATTGTCAGTGCAGAACCTGATGCAGGGCTTGAACTCACAAACCTTGAGATCATGACCTGAGCCAAAACCAAGAGCTGGAAGCTTAACCTACTGAGACACCCAGGTGCTCCTTGGGCTGCTTTTTATATCTTCCTATGTGTTCATATTAACTTAACATTAGTTTTCAGGGAGTTTTTACATTGGTTTTACATCAATGCAAAGATTGGAATAACTCATTTGGTTCTACACAGGGAAGTAAAGGCAAGCCCATTGTGACACCCTTAGCATAATATCTAAGGGGGCATCGGCTAAAAGCGATTTGTGAAATGATTCTTCTAACTCTGAATATAATACATGTTCATTACAGAAAATATTGGATAACTAAAAAATATATAAAAGTAAAATACTGTTTATTCATGTTTCTTCTATATAAAGACAGCTATAATTAATAGCTTTGTATATTCTAAAGAAGACAGGAAGCTAGATTCTGAACACAGATCTCTAAACCTTGATTTTTACTATAATTAGATGTTGTAATTATATTTTCCTTTGTCAATTTAATTCTCCTAGTAAATGACTGTTTGTGGTTGAATAGTGTTTGGCCGTGTCTCCAATTTGCATGGCGTCAGATGTGGGCTAGTGGGTCCAGCAAGAAACTTGCTCAGTTTCTTGTCTCCAGATCTCATTCCTTCTTTCCTATGCATCGTCAGCCCCCTCTTTCCCCTTTTTATACTTCATCCTTTCCATCACCTTTGCAACTAAAACACTATATTAAATGCCTTCTGTTTCAAATATATCAGTTTCCCTTTTCTTGGCTGGACTGCACACAACAAATATCTCTATTTCCTTCAGGAAGATTCTTGGAGTGAAATACATAATTCAAAGAATATAAACTGAAATTTGTTTTGAGGTTGAGAATTTCCCATTTTTAAAGTTCTAGAACACATAATATACAAATATAAAACATACACGCGCATGATAGAAAATGAGTATAAAGAAACAGACGGATACACACACGACACAACAAATAGCTTTCTTCTTTCAGTCTTCACTTCCCAGCATTATGCTCAGCATAAAGTACTTTTTCTTGATGTCGTTTTTCTAATGAATGAATGAACTGGTATATGCATGCCATGAGGTTCTTAGGAGCAACCCTAAGATATGAGTATGTTGGTCTTGGAAAATCTTACCCAAAAACCTAGCTCGTCTGTCACCATTTTTACATACAAGAGAACTACTGACAAGAGAGAGAGAATGATCCTCCATCATTCTAAAGAAAAACTTTGTATGGCTTACCATAACTGCCCCATATGTTGAAATATATTAATATTACTGTGGTTTGATTTTATATATTCAAAAGATAGGCACAGAAAAGAAAATGACCTTTATTCTGCATAATGCAAGATCATCCAACACTGGCCTCCAAAAATAAAGCCCCTAAATTAAAAATTCATGAAACACATATGTGAAAAAGAAAGCCAAATTGATGGAGCAGACTCTAAAGAAATATAAGTACAAGGAATTCATTCATCTACATAAAGCTATATTATAAAATTATGTCACAGCTTATCTAACATGTGCTACGTATGTTATAGCAACATAGATTTAAGTAGTGTTTTTTAAACAGTATTTGATGCTATCTGCAATGAAACAAGGAAATCTTGAATTGAACACATCATAAAAGATGACAAAGGGACTTAGTACAAAAGGAACTATTTGACTAAAAGATAAAGGCAACTTAGTATTGAATTTAGTATAATATGTATTCCCTGATGATCAGCAGCGTATTTTGAAAATATAGTGAAAGAATATTATTGTCTCCCTGGAGAGGCAACAGTCATAAGAAAACAACCATTAACTTCAAATTTCTATGTAACAATCATTTTGTGGTACAAATACATAAAATATTTTATCTCGCATGATATAATTAGAGAACTTGATTCTCTGATTGCCAGGACTGCTCCTCACCCACAGATTGAAGCTGAAAGGGACGCAGAATAGCTGGCTTTAATGTTTACATTTGTTCTTGTGTCGTTCTTTTTCTATGCAAGTAACCATACTGTTAGAGGAACAAACTATTAAGCCTGGACATTTATGAATACAGGTAAGGAATGACAGTAAAGAAAACAACAAAATTATGCTGACAAGCATCAAACCATGAAATCTTTTATTGGACTTTATGCTAATAAATAATACACAGTTCCTGTGATTGATTTCAGTTAAGATTGCTTTCGGGCAGGCCAACCTAGTATACTTGGATCAGCTGCTGAGAGAGAAATGGGGATTAAATTTTACCTAGTTGCTCTGCTACTCCATGCAGATGCCTTGCTCCCCATAACTATCCCGGAAGATATGGACAGCAGCTATAATTTGATACCAGTCTCAAATAAGTTCTTCTCAAACTTTAGTGTTCTTAACAAGATTACCTAGGATGCCCCATATCAAAGCCCCAGCAATAGGAGTTCTGATTTAGCAAGTCGTTAAGAGGATACTGCAATCTGCATTTGCAAGCGTCCCATCTCAGATGGGGGATAAGAAAGGCTTCTTACAAAAATTGTGTATAACAGGAGTTTCATCAGATATTCTTTGCTTTTGTCAATACTAGGAGGCCAAGGATTGTCTCAGAGGGCTCCAGACTCCTTGAGCTTTCAGTTGTATTAAGTGGAGAGGATACTGTGAGCTTTATTCTGCTTCTTTTCTCCATTTAAGAGAGATACCAACTGCAAGTCTCAAGGAGCGTTAGAAGGAAAAATAGTTTTTTCCAATTCCTCTTGATACATAACAGGCACTACTCACTCATTGGAAAAGTATTGCACCTACCTAAACAAATGAATCAAGGGCACTGGCTGAGAATTCTGCAGTGGCAAAAGGAGGATCCCTGTGAACGAGATAAGACCCTGAACCAGGTGCTAGAAAATTATGTATGCAAAATGTGCTTCAAGAGTATATAATTTGTATATAGGAAATCTACATGGTACTTCCAAAAGTTGATGGCAACAGACAGACCTCTCTGGAACTTCCTTCTACTACTAGGATAAATGTTCTCCAACTAACAAGACTTCTACAACCTTTATAAGGACTGAAAACTTTCTACCACCTTTGGAAGGTGGTGCAACAGATCACAGGGGACCTTGGTAAGAAGAACTGAAACAAAATCTAACCTCATTGGAAAGCTCTAGTATTTATAAGTCATTAAGCCTTCATCACCACCCTGCCTGAAGGGGATAATAGAGCTGTTTTCCAGTCAACAGTGTTTTTATAGCATCTCTTCAATTTTGGAATCATAAGCAGTTCAAGTTATTTTTTCTTAATATCTCTTTTATGCTATTATGATGTTGTTATCATGCAAATTGGGAATTAGGTGACAGGGTATGAAAATGCTGTACATGTACACATTAAAATGTTGCCTTATAGCAGAAAGGAAAATGTTTTCCCTAAGTGTGCTGACAGATGAAAATTTTACAGCAGACATCCCTCAGAAGTTATCTCCTTTTAAGTTTAATATATGAAGAAATATCATGTGCTAAGAAAAGAATGGCAATGATGAAAAGAATAAAAGACCAAACATCTAGTCCCTATACTTAGCCCAATTATCAGGCCATAGCGTATATGTTTAGGTCCTCTTCCCCATGACCTGGGGAAAACAATCTAAAATGTTTTTACCTGATATACTTCAATATTATGCTGTTAAAGACACATTTTTTAACCTAATGATTATAAAAGTCTTGGCAACTCCTTATTTAAATATTATTTAAGATTTTCCAGTCTCTGACCACATGGCGACCTCAAAATGAGAATATAGAGGTGTGCCTACAAGCCATACTTCCATTGTGAACTCTTTCTGTCATCTTTCCATGTGTATGATCTCAGTTTGTAATTTTTTAAAACTAATACTTAAAAACTTTTGTTTGTCTGGGTGTAATCATCATTGATTCCAGAAAATTTTCTGTAAAATCTCTACAACTAACAACCAGAGTTCACTATTTTTAAAAAAAAAAAAAAATTTGATGTTTATTTATTTATTTTTGAGAGAGAGAGAGAGAGAGAGAGAGAGAGACAGACAGACAGACAGACCATGAGTGGTAGAGGGGCAGAGAGAGAGAGAGGGAGACACAGAATCAGAAGCAGGGTTCAGGCTTCAAATTGTCAGCACAGAGCCAAACCTGGGGCCCGAACTCACAAACTGCAAGATCACGACCTGAGCTAAGGTCGGACGCCTAACCAACTGAGCTACCCAGGTGTCCCTGGATTTCACTACTTTTATAGTATGTATTTAATATTTGCTTGAAGAAAATGTAATTAGTTCAGACCCCCAGCAACAGGAATTCTGATTTAGGAAGTCAGTAAGAGGGTACCGAACTCTACATTTGCAAGCATCCCATCTCAGTTAGATGGGGGATCAGAAAGGTTTCTTAGAGAAATATTGTGTATCAGATCTTCATTGATCACTGTCATTATTAAGGAAACCCCATAATAATAAATTAGTAATAATACTTTATAGTAAAGTCTGCATTAGTTATTGTCCATGCTCCATATCTGCATTATCACAGCCACATCTATTTTCTATTTTTTCTATTTTTTTATTATATATTATTATTTTCTACTTTTTTCTATTGCATATTAAGTGAAAGCTTCATTTGTTTTGAAATTTATTAAAACAAAGCTTTATGGAAAACCAATTCTCTTCTGGGCATGAAATTTAGAAAATGGGATATAAAGTGTTGATTCAAGGTTCTATCTCCCTTTTGGATTGCCCCACTACTGTAGGGAATCACGCAGACTACTGAGAGAGTCCATTTCAATTTGCTCAGATCACACTTTCTTCAATACAATAATTTCAACAGCTGAGCCAAATCAATAAAGCAACACAGATATATCATGAAATGATTTATTAACTTATCTGACTTTATCAGAATAAGCATGAGAAGCAATGGGCCTATAGAACTTCAGAAATTTTCAAGTTAGCATATTTATAGCACCAAAATAGATACATTTTTCAGTCAAGTATCCACTTACAAACTACCACTTACTTTTTTTGTATTTATTTTTCCTATTTTTTTTTTCAATGATCTTCTTGGTAGTCCTCAAGAGGAGACTGACTCTCTAGGTAGCGCCTTCTGTGCTCAGTTAAAGTGTGGAATGCCCCTCTTATAATTCCGTATCTTACTGTGAAAGAGGCCTAGTGACCTCTAAACCTAGTGGATTCCAGATACTGCTTCCTTGATGTATTTACCAGGTGTGGGCATAGCATATTATACCTTAAGGTCAACACTATCCAAATGATAAGGTGTTTTTTTATAGATCCCAGGACATTATACATTGATAATATTTTAAAACTGTTTTTGGACTTTCCACATTGCTTATTGGTGCAGGTACTGTCAAAAACTTATTTGTGAACTGTAGTGTAAACTTTAACCTGACAACATATTTTGCGAATTTTACCTCATCCAGTTTTCTTTCCCCCACAATAAAGTTGAATAAGACGGACTCCAGGTGTTCCAGTTAATGTTGCCCGTGACTATGAGCAATCATCAATCAACTTTACACGTTAAGTATCCTTATTCCTTTAAGCTGTATTGCTATGTATATTTCAAGACAAGAAATACTAGTATAGACATTTTAACAATATTTGCTCTTCCAATCCATGAGAATGGAAGGTTTTTCCATTTCTTTGTGTCTTTAATTTCTTACATAGGTACTGTATAGTTTTCAGAGTACAGATCGTTTGCCTTTTTGGTTAAGTTGATTCCTAGGTTTGTCTTACAGTTTTTGGTGCAGTTGTAAATGGGATCAATTCTTTGGTTTCTCTTTCTGCTGCTTCATTATTGGTGTAAAGATATGTAACAAATTTCTGTACATTGATTTCATATCCTGCCACTTTGTTGAGTTCATGTATTAATCCTAGAAGTTTTTTGGTGGAGACTTGGGTTTTCTGCGTAGAGAATGATGTCATCTCCAAATAGTGAAAGTTTGACTTCTTGCCGATGTGGATGCCTTTTATTTGTTTTTGTTGTCTGATTGCTGAGGCTAACACTTCCAAAACAATAGTGGTGAGAGCAGACATCCTTTTTGTGTTGGTGACTTTAGGGGAAAAACTCTCAGTTTTTCCCTATTAAGGATGACATTAGATGTGGGTCTTTTGTATGTGGCCTTTATGATGTTGAGGTATTCCCTTGTATCCCCACATTCTTAAGGGTTTTTTACCAAGAAAGGATGCAGTATTTTGTCAAATGTTTTTTTGCATGTGATCATATGGTTCTTATCCTTTCTTTTACTCACTTGGTATTTTATATTGATTGATTTGCAGATACTGAACCAGTCCTACAGCCCAGGAATAAATCCCACTTGATCGTGATGAATAATTATTTTAATGTATTGTTGGATTTGATTTGCTAGTATCTTGTTGAGAATTTTTGCATCCATGTTCATCAGGGATATTGCTCTGTAATTCTCTGTTTTAGTGGGGTCTTTGGTTTTGGAATCAAGATAATGCTGGCCTCATAGAATGAGTTTCTAAGTTTTCCTTCCATTTCTATTTTTGGAAGAGTTTCAGAAGAACAGGCATTAACTCTTATTTAAATGTTTGGTAGAATTCCCCTGAAGCAATCCTTATCAAAATAACACCAGTATTTTTCAGAGAGCTATAACAAATAGTTATGAAACTTGTATGGAACAAGAAAAACCTGAAAAATCAAAGTAATGTTTAAAAAGAAAAAGAAATGGGAGGCATCACAATTCCAGACTTCAAGCGTATTACAAAGATGTAGCTATCAAGACAGTATGGTATTGGAAGAAAAACAGAAAAACAGAACCCAGAAATTGACCCACAAATGTATGGCCAACTAATCTTTGACAAAGCAGGAAAGAGTATCCAATGGAAAAAAAGACAGTCTTTTCAACAAATGGTGTTGGGAAAATGGGAAAGCTACATGCAGAAGAATGAAATTGGACCACTTTCTTACACCATACACAAATATAAATTAAAAATGGATGAAAGACAAATTTGAGACAGGAAACCATCAAAGCCTTAGAACACAGGCAGCAACTTCTTTGACCTTGGCCATGGCAACTTCTTACTAAACACTTTGCCAAAGGCAAGGGAAACAAGGGCAAACATGAACTATTGGGACTTCATCAAGATAAAAAACTCTGCACAGCAAAGGAAACGTTCAACAAAACCAAAGGCAGCATTCAGAATGGGAAAAGATATTTAATAATGGGAGGCACATCTGATAAAGGTTTAGTATCCGAACTCTATAAGGAACTTATAAACTCAACACCCACAAAACAAATAACCCAGTTAAGAAATGGGAAAAAGACATGAATAGACACTTTTCCAAAGAAGACATCCAGATGTCTAAGACACATGAAAAGATACTCAGTATGGCCCATCATTAGGGAAATACAAATCAAAACCACGATGAGATATCAACTCATGCCTGTCAGAATGGCAAAAATTAACAACACAAGAAACAACAGGTGTTGGCAAGGATGCAGAGAAAGGGGAACACTCTTGCACTGTTGGTGGGAATGCAAACTGGTGCAGCTGTTACAGAGAACACTATGGAGGCTCCTCAAGAAACTAAAAACAGAACGAGTCTATGATCCAGCAATTGCACTACTAGGTATTTATCCAAAGTACAAAATGGTGATTCAAAGGGACACATGCACCCCAATGTGTATAGAGGCACTGTCAACAATAGCCAAATTATGGAGAAAGCCCAAATATCCATCGACTGATGAATGGGTAAAGAAGATGTGGGGTGTGTGTGTGTATGTGTGTGTGTGTGTGTGTATATATATATGTGTGTGTGTATATACACACATATACATATATAGAATGTAATATTACTCAGCCATCAAAAAGAGTGAAATCTTGCCATTTGCAATGATGTGGATGGAACTAGAGTGTATTATATGCTAAGTGAAATAAGTCAGTCAGAGAAAGACAAATATATGACTTCATTCATATGTGGAATTTAAGAAACAAAACAGGTGAACATAGGGGAAGGGAAGAAAAAATAAAATAAGGTAAAAAGAGAGAGAAGCAAACCATAAGACACTCTTTTATTGTCAAGTTAGCTAACACAGTGTATACAGGGTACTCCTGGCTTTGGGAATAGATTCCCATGATTCATCACTTACATAAAACAACAAGTGCTCATCTAAACAAGTGCCCTCCTCAATGCCCATCACCCATTTTAACCGTCCCCCTGCCCCACCACCCTCATCAACCCTCAGTTTGTTCTCTGTATTTAAGAGTCTCTTATGGTTTGTCTCCCTCTCTGTTTGTAACCATTGTTTTTTTTCCTTCCTTTCCCACATGGTCTGCTGTTATGTTTCTAAAATTTCACATATGAGTGAAAACATATGATATCTGTCTTTTTCTGACTATTTCACTTAGCACAATACCCTCCAGTTCTATCCACGTTGCTGCAAATGGCAAGATTTCATTCTTTTTCATCACCGAATAGTATTCCATTGTATATATAAACCACCTCTTCTTTATCCATTCATCAGTTGATGAACATCGGGGCTCTTTCCATAATTTAGCTATTGTTGATATTGCTGCTATAAACTTTGGGATACATGTATCCCTGTGAATCAGCACTACTTTATCCCAGTAGTGCTATTGCTGGGTCATAGGTTAATTCTACTTTTAATTTTTTGAGGAACCTCCACACTGTTTTCCAAAGTGGCTGTGCAAGTTTGCTTTCCCACCAACAATGCAAAAGGGTTCCCCTTTCTCCACATCCTTGCTAACATCTGTGGTTTCCTGAGTAGTTAATTTTAGCCACTCTGACTGGTGTGAGGTGGTTTCTCAATGTGGTTTTGATTTGTATTTCCCTAATAATGAGTGACGTTGAACATCTTTTCATGTGTCTGTTAGCCATTTGGATGTCTTCTTTGGAAAGGTGTCTATTCATGTGTTTTTCCCATTTCTTAACTGGGTTATTTGTTTTTTGGCTGTTGAGTTTGGTAAGTTCTTTATGTATTTTTGATACTAACCTTTATTTGATATGCCATTTGCAAATATCTTCTCCTATTCTGTTGGTTGCCTTTTAGTTTTGTTGAATGTTTGCTGTGCAGAAGCTTTTTATCTTGATGAAGTCCTAGTAGTTCATTTTTGCTTTTATTTCCCTTGCCTTTGCAGACATGTCATGTAAGAAGTTTCTGTGGTTGAGGTCAAAGAGGTTGTTGTCTGTTTTCTCCTCTAGTATTTTGATGGTTTCCTGTCTCACATTTAGGTATTTCATCTATTTTTATGGCTTAAGAAGGTGGTCCAGTTTCATTCTTCTGCATGTTGCTACCCAATTCTCCCAGCACCATTTGCCAAAAAGACTGTCTATTCCATTGGATACTCTTTCCTGCTTTGTCAAAGATTAGTTGGCCATACATTTGTGGGTCCATTTCTGGGTTCTCTATTCTATTCAATTGATCTATGTGTCTGTGTTTGTGTCCATACCATACTGTCTTGATGATTGCAGCTTTGTTATACAGGCTAACATCTGGGGTTGTAATGCCTCTGGCTTTGGTCTTCTTTTCCCTCATTATTTTGGTTATTCAAGATCTTTTGTGGTTCCATACAAATTTCGGGTCAGGATTGTTTGTTCTGGCTCTGTGAAGAATGCTGGTGCTATTTTGATTGGGATTGCATTAAATGTGTAGATTGCTTTGGGTAGTATCAACATTTTAACAATATTTCTTCTTCCTATCCAGGAGCATGGAATCTTTTTCCATTTCTTTACATCTTCTTCAATTTCTTTCATAAGCTTTCTACAGGTTTCAGCGTAAAGATCTTATACCTCTTTGGTTAGGTTTATTCCTAGGTATTTTATGGGATTTGGTGCAATTATAAGTGGGATTGATTCCTTGATATCTCTTTCTGCTGCTTCATTATAGGTGTATAGAAATGCACCCAATTTCTGTACATTGATTTTATATCCCACAACTTTGGTGAATTCATGTATCATTTCTAGCAGTATTTTGGCAGAGTCTTTGGGTTTTCCAAAGATATCATGTCATCTGTGAAAAGTGAAAGTCTGACTTCTTTGTCAATTTGGATTGACAATTTTATTTCATTTTGTTCTCTGGTTGCTGAGGTTAAGACTTCCAACGCTGCGGAAGTGGTAAGAGTGGACATCCCTGTCAACTTCCTGATCTCAGGGCGGAAGCTCTAAGTTTTTCCCCATTGAGGATGATATTAGCTGTAGACCTTCCATATATGGTTTTTATGATGTTAAGGTACGTTCAATCATGGTATTGTTATCTATACATTTATATGATTGTGATTAATTGATTCATATATTTGGGTTCTCATGTTGGGGGCATAAACATTTACAATTGTTAGCTCCTCTTGATGAATAGACCCCTTAATTGTGATACAATGTTTTTCTTCATCTCTTGTTACAGCCCTTAGTTTAAAATCGAGTTTGTCTGATATAAGTATGGCTACTGTGGCTTCCTTCTGACATCCAGTAGCATGATGTATGGTTCTTCATGCCTTCACTTTCAGTCTGCAGTGTCCTCAGGTCTAAAATGAGTCTCTTGTAGGCAGCATATAGATGGATCTTGGTTTTTTATCCATTCTGATACCCATTCTTTTGATTGGGGCATTTAGTCCATTTACATTCAGAGTGATTATTGAAAGATAGGATTTAGTATCATTGTGTTATCTTTAAGTTTTGTGCTTGTGGTGATGTCTCTGGACCTTTGTAGTCTTTGCTGCTTTCCACTCACAGAGACACCCTTAGGAACTCCTGTGGGGCTGGTTTAGTGGTCACGAACTCTTTTAGTTTTTGTTTGTCTGGGAAAGCCTTTATCTCTCCTATGCTGAATGACAGTCTTGCTGGATAAAGGATTTTTGGCTGCATATTTTTCTTATTCAGCACATTGATTATTTCCTGCCACTCCCTTCTGGCCTGCCAAGTTTCAGCAGACAAGTCTGCTACAACCCTTATGTGTCTATCCTTGTAGGTTAAGTCCTGTTTGTCCCTAGATGCTTTCAGGATTCTCTTTATCTTTATATTTTGCCAGTTTCACTATGATATGTTGTGGTCTTGACCTGTAGTTGTTGATGTTGAAGGGAGTTCTCTGTGCCTTCTGGATATGGATGCCTATTTCCTCTTGCATATTGGGGAAGTTCTCAGCTCTAATTTGTTCAAATAAACCTCCTGCCCCTTTCTCTCTTTCTTCCTCTTCTGGAACTCCTATGATAGGGATATTGTTTTTTTTCATTGAATCACTTAGGTCTCTAATTTTCCCCTCATGGCCTAGTAATTTCTCTCCTTTTCTCATTTTCTTTATTTTCCATAATTTTATCTTCTATTTCCCCTATTCTCTCCGCTGTTTCTCCCATCCTTGCCATCGCTGCATCTAGTTTATTTTGGAACTCATGACAGCATTTCTTAACCCATCATGACTATTTCTTAGGTCCTTGTTCTCTGCTGCGACAGTTGTCTGCTGTCTTCTGTGCTTTTTTCAAGCCCAGCTATTAGTCTTATGACTATTATTCTAAATTCTTGATCATATATACTGCTTATATCTGTGATGAGCAATTTTCTGGCTGTCATTTCTTCCTGGAATTTCTTTTGATGAGAATTCTTCCGTTTCATCATTTTGGCGAGTTTTCTGTCATTTGCATGTTTAAATAACTTGTTATGTGTCCTGCACCTGTGAGTACTACTATGTTAAAAAGAGGTCATATACTGTCCATGACCTGGCACTTCAGGAAATGGTTTTGGAGTGTGTTACATGCACTCTGTTGTGTCTTTGGCTGCTTTGTCTTGCTACTTGTAGTGGTGGATTGGATCTTCCACCAAGTGTTCTTTGATTTGTTTGTTGAAGTAACCCTGGAAAAAGAGAGAAGAGGGGGGAAAGAAACCTTATCCCAAACAAAGAGAGAAATGACAGGGGCAGAAAAAAAGACCAGGCAGAGGATGAAAGAAACTACAGGGCTTAATCCAGAAAGAGAGAGAGGAAAATAAAGAAAGAGACACAGAAAATAGTGTAAAAAGAATAGAGTAAAAATTCCTAATTAAACAACCAACCAGAATAGAGGAACAAAGACACAGATTATTTATATATATATAAATAATATATATATATATATATATATATATATATATATATATATATATATATATATTCAACCAAAACTCAAATCAGACACTATGAGGATGATTCCAAAGGGGGAAGAAAAAAGAGGTGAGTAGAAAGATAAAGAAGGGAAAAGAGAAGGAAAGAAATGAAAAGAAAAAAATTAAAGAAACAAACCAGCAAACAAAGCAGACTAACATACAAACCCACCAGATAGTTGGGTGTTGGTGCCTGGGAAAGGTGGCTGTGCTGGTCTGGAGGAGAGGCTGTATAGTTAAGTCAGTGTCTATTTCACTCTGGCAGATAAGCAGTTACCAGGCACAGAGGGGTGGGATTTGGTGTAAATGCATCCCGCCTCCACTGGGGGCTGCTGTCCTGTTCCCTGGTATTGTTGATGGGGAGGAACATGGCGACACCCTGTTTCTCCTCCCCAGATGGGTGTCCCAAAGCATGCTATTCAGTTGGCCCTCACAGAGTAGCCTGTGGGGCCAGCTTGCCTTGCTCCACAGTCTCCAGCACCTCCCAGGCGCTTGGCTGGGTTTCAAAACCCAATGTCTTAAAGGATCTCACCATGCAGGGACCAATTCTGGAAGGAGAGACTCAACTACAGAGAACTAACTGAGGGTTGGTGGAGGGAAGTTGAGGGGGGAGGGATGGGCTAAATGCGTTATGGACATTAAGGAGGGCATTTGTTGTGTTGAGCACTTGGCGTTGTATGTAAGTGATTAATCACTAAATTCTACTCCCTTAACCAATATTACACTACACATTAACTAACTTGAATTTAAATAAAAACTCGGAAGAAAAAGAAAACTAAAAAAAAACCACATGGCTCTCTCCAGTTCTTTAAGTCTTCTGAACTGATACAAAACTTTATTTTTTATTTATTAAGTTTTTAATTTTAATTCAAGACTAGTTAACACACAGTTATATTCGTTTCAGGTGGACAATGTAGTGACTCAACAATTCTACACCTTACTCAGTGCTCATTATGATAAGTGTAATCTTAATCCCCTTCATCTATTTCACTCATTCCCCCACCCACCTCCTTGTTGATATGCTTTATTTTAAATGAGTACCCTCAGTTAAAGTTTTTTTTTCAACAAGAACATTTTTCACTTGAAGCATACTTCAGAATATATGGTTCTAAAAGATATATATAAAACATTCCATCCAAGAAAAATAGAACACACATTTCCTTCAAGTACATACAGAAGAATCCCCTGGTTAAATCACATAAAAAGAGACATAACAAATATTACAAATGCAAGAAGACTAAGATCATACCAAGAATATTTCCCAACTTACTTGTAAGATTTTGATAAAGATTGCCATTAATAATTTTTTTTTAATGCTTGGTAGAATTCACTAATGAAACCACATGGTCTTGGGCTTTACTGTGTTGATAGCTTTCTGATTCCTACTACAATTTTCCTTCTTGTCATTGGTCTAAGAAGATTTCTTATTTCTTAAACTCAGGATTCATAATTCAGTCATGGTATCGTGCATTTTTAGGGATTATCTTTTTTTTGGTCCAAGTTATCTGATTTGTTGATATATAATTGTTTATACTAATCTGTTATCATGCTATGCATTTTGTGGTTATCTGTTGCATTGTTTTTTTTCTTCCATTTCTCATTTTGGCTTTTGGGTCTTCTTTCTTTTTTCTTAGTTAACATAGCTAAAGCATTGTCAGTTTTGATTTTTTTGGAAAAACATTACTCTCAATGTTATGTTATTGCTTATTCTGGTCTCAATTTTATTATTTATGATTTTTCTTTGTTATTTCCTTCCTCTACTAAATTTGTGTTAAGTTTCCTTTTCTAGTTCCTTGTGGTGTAATGTTGTATTTTGAATGGTTTTCTGAACACAAGCATTTATAACATAGATTTCACTCCAACATCTGCTTTTGCTTCATCCCATACATTTTGGAATATTGTGTTTTGTTTTGAGACATATTTTGGTTTGCCATTTGATTCCTTGTTTGGCCAATTGTTTGTGAAGTACTGTGTTTTTTAATATTGACATATTAAAAATGTAATATTTACATTGTCGATTTTCCAGCTTTGTGGTAGTGTTGAACAAAACTTTTAAATTCAGTTGCTTAACTGAGAACATTTAAGGGACTACTCTCTTACTGAGAGGAATTCCCAGTTTGGGTGGTTACCAAACCAAAGATGACTTAATATTGCTGACTCTAGTTTCCTGCTATAGATTTCATAGCATCTTTATTTGAATACATGTAATGAGGCAGCAGAGCCTAGAATGTTGGAGATAGTCTTATATTTGTTTTGCAGGGGTGTGTGTGTGTGTGTGTGTGTGTGTGTGTGTGTGTGTGTGGCGTCCTACTTTAGATATGTTCCTTTGCTTTGACCTCAGTAAAGTTAGATAAGAAATGCATGCTACTTCATATTTATTTTAAAATAGATGCTTTTGACCTTAAAAGTATTATGCCCAAGGAACTATGGTATCACTACACACTGTTTTCCGAATCCTTTCCGTCCTTTTTTATGGCTCAGGATCATGTTAGTAACCTCATTTCCTCTATACCAGAGTGGATTTTTTTTTAACTTCAATGTGCATTTTAATATTTCTTGCTTCTGAATTCATTGATGTGATGGTTCTGATAAATCAAATCTCTCTGGGTAAGACAGGTGTTGCTAACAGACAGATCACAAAAGCTTATGTGCCTTCTAATGAATCCAATATTTCTAATTTACTTTTCCCTCAAGAATGCATTTGCTTTCTACATTGCTTCAGAGTAGAACCCTCAATCATCTGTCAGCATGTGTTCTTATGATGACATTTCTGAAGTGATAAAAGTAGAATTTTAAACAGGAAAAAGAATCTTAACAACTACATTTAGTCTAAAAATCTGTCAAGTACATCTTGAATATCTGTATGAATGTAACATGATTAGCTCCAGGAGAGTGTAAGAAAATATAAGAACATAGTTCAGCTAGGTTGTGTATCATGTCCCTTTACACTGGATAGAGATCCATCATAATGTATTTCATTTTAGTTAATAAAGAGGGTGTAAGATTTCAATGCTATCCTTATATTGTTCTTTATACTTTAGAAAATACTTCAACACGAATTATTGCATGTGATTTTCAAAGAGCCCCCAAGATAAATAGTGCCATGCCCACTTTACAGATGGTGAAACTAAAATTTGAAGAGGTGTTAAGAGGTTTGCCCAGGTTTACAGTTAGTACCAGCAGAACCGGAAGCTATGGTAAAGGTGTTTTGACTTGGAACTCAGCTTCTAGTTACACGGGTGTAATGTCGAAGAGCCCTGGATCTGAGGGAAAGGTAAATCAGAAAATGATTGTTACCCTCCCTAAAATACTCATTTGAGTTCCCACTTCTGTAATAACATTAATTCACCAATATTTATAAGGAGCAGTATCACTATTTTAGGGGTATCCCACTCACAAACCTCGCATAGGTCACAGAAAATCAAAATATCCCATTGTCAACTTGCCTATGAACATATTGAAACAGCATGAGAAATCCCAAAGAACCCTATGCCTACATTTGGTACATATCATTTTGTCACAGCAGGAATTAGTCAAAGAATCGATAAATGGGTTTATGATTTTCATTTAGCTTCTGTAACAGAAAGGAAAGATTTTGCAAAATCACTTAATATCAAACTCTGATTGCTCTTATAATCAGTAGGAGTTTAAGTGATCAATAAAGTGAAATTCAAGCACATTTCAGAAATTGATAGCATTTTCATTTGCACATGGTTAATAATCGTGTCAATTAAAACGTAATTTCTTGCTTCAAAGAATGAGTCTGAAAACAGATGCCATCACTGATAACAATAAACCCTGCCTTTAGGGAAAGGAATATTTTTAGTTTCCTGATTCTGTTAACCAGATATTAAAAGTGGGGAACTATATTTATACCTTCTTTAAGAATAATATCTTAAATACAAATGGTATTCCATAAATGTTAGCAATGTGGCTAAATTCCTGTAAAGAAGCACACCAACATGAGTAAATTTAGCATAATATTGAGAGAAAATAATATAAATACAGGGGCACCTGGGTGGCTTAGTCAGTTGAGCATCTAATTTCAGCTGAGGTCATGATCTCACGGTTCGTGACTTTGAGGCCGGCATCAGGCATTTAGCCTGCTTCAGATCCACTGTCCCCCTCTCTTCCTATCCCTCCCCTGCTCATGCTTTCTTTCTCTCTCTCTCTCTCAAAAACACATAAACTTTAAAAAAATAATAAAATAATATAAGCACAAAATATAACACTACTTTAAAAATCAAAGTTAAAAGTAAATAAAAATAACTGCAAAATAAGAGAAAGAATAAAAGATAATAAGAAAAGAAAAATAAGAAAAAATAAGAGAAATGTTGAGAATGAAAGATCTCACATAATTTCAAAATTTTATTTTTTTATTGAAGTCACAGATTAAGCTAGGCATTGCACAGAGATACAGATAGATGTAAGTATCAATAGATATAAATATATGTATAAATTAACTTAAAACAGAACTCTGATAGCTAAAATAGTAATTATAATACAGTGTGCTAAATTCTGAAACACACAGAGAAGGATTATGTAATCTGTCCCAGATCTTGAAGAACTAGAAGAATTTACTATGTGGAGAACAGAAGGCAAAGCATTTCAGGCAAGGTATAATTGCATCAAGACACGAAAGAAAACTTTGATACTACTGAATGGTTAAATACTTTTCATTCAGGGCTCCCACACAAGCCACTTATACTGCTACCATCATGTGCTTGCCTGGTGGTTAGAAGGGAGAATACTGGCTGTTGTGATATCTCAGAAGTTTGAGAACTATGGAGAAAACATTAATTATACTATACAATTATGGAATTGATGTTGGCCATTGAGAGTTACCTACACATTGAAGACAGACAACATAAAGTTCAGAATAGGTGATCAAGAATGTAAGGCGAAGTCTAGTGTCAGAGAGTCATTTTGAATATACAAAGACACTCATATCTTCGGTAGCAAAAGGGGAAACTCACCTGACCCATCTGAGTATGGACAAGTGGCCCATTTCTCCTTTTTAAAGGTTACTTCTCACCTCACGGTGACACAGGGGATTTTGCCTCATAAGCCAACCTGCCCACCCCCTCAGAATCTACCTCCATTTCCCCTTCTGGCCACTAGACCCGTGATTAAAGTAAAACCTCAGCATAACCAAAAGGCGGAAATGCTGGGCTGGCTAAGGAACAAAAGGGAATGTATGCCAATAGAGCTGCAGGAACCAGTCACCGTGCAGGAGCAGGAGTTGTGGGACTAGGGGATTCATCCTTATGGTAATGGAGAAAAGAGAGTAGAAGTTTGACAAAGACGAGTTTGCCAATTGAACAAAACATTTTACATGATGGCAAGGACTCTGGGAGACAGTCTGATGCTAGTGAGGGCTTTCTAACTGAAATGGTGATGATAGTATCTCAAATATAATGGGGGGGGTATTATGGCATTTTATAGTCAAAAGCAAGAGAAGTAAAATTATTTTAATAAGCAGACAAAGAAACAGTGTCAGCTAGGTTATCTGACTTGAAAGGAATTATGAAAATGCTTGAGAGAAATTGAACTTCTGGGATGCCTGGGTGGCTCAGTTTGTTGAGCATCTGACTCTTGACTTTGGTTCAAATCATGATCCCAGGGTCATGGATTAAGCCCCATGTTGGGCTCTGCACCAAGTGTGGGGCCTGCTTACGATTCTCTCTCTCTGTCTCTCTCTGTCTCCCTCTGTTCCTCTCCCCTGCTCATGTGCTGTCTCTAAAATAAAAGAAAAAGAAAAAGAAAGAAAAAAAAAAAAGAAATTGAACTTCCTAAGAGCAAGATAGAAGCACAGTTAGCAAGGGTATTTTTGATTCATTTGTACCAGTATTTCTCAATAAAGAACAATGTTGATACCTCCATCTCCACCCAGGGGACATTTGGAAATGTCTGGAAATATTTTTGGCTGTCACAACTTAGGAGGTGCTCTCGTATCCAGTAGATAGAGGGCGAAGAAGCAGCTTAACATCGCGCAATGTACAGGACAACTCCCCATAACAACCAATTATTTGACTTGTAACAGCAATAGTGCTGAGATTGACAAAACATGGCCAATACAAAAAACAAAGATAGAACATCAAAAATCTGAGGGAATATGCTCTAAAAACTCTTTCCCCAGACCTGAGCCAGTTTTCAGATGTGGAACATGTGTAAAGACTAAATAAAAGGGATCCTGCCACACCACAGCATGCATATATATATATATATATATATATATATATATATATATATAGTAATAATTCTTTCATTTCTTCCCCAGTGAGACTCATGGCCATTTACCTGCACTACAATACATTGGATATAGGGGAATACTCAGGTATTCCAGGCTAGGAGACACATTTGAGGTGGCATTTATATTGGAGAACTGGAATATTTTACATGCCCCCTCCCTTAAAAGTGAGGCATATACGTTTAAGCTATAAATGGAGGCATATAGGTTTAGGCTATAAATGGAGTTTGGGTTCTTATTTATCTCACAGTGGATCCACTAGGTCCATAGAACCATCTGGTGGTCCTTTCTCTCTTCTCAAATACATAATGTAGTAGACATACTTGATGGTTGTCAGAAATATCATCTTGTTCTTTGACCTACAAGGTAAGAGTTATCATATTGATGAAGGTTAAGGGAAAGCTCCTGAAACAGCCTACTTCCAAGAAAAGAGAGTAAATAAATAAAATAGGTTTCTATTTCTGAATATAGTAGAAGACCTGGCTAGACTCAGTTAGACAAACCCCTTTCAGAAGACAGCTAAGAATCTTGGCATAATGCAGGACAAGACAGGAGTTGTGCATAAATACTTGAAGCAGGGGGGAACAGAAAGCTATATAAGGTCCTTAGTATTTTAAAATTAGGGTAATTACAGTCCATACTGTGTACACATCAGCAGCATGAATCAGGTGGAAACCTCCAAAGTTTTTGTATCTCACCAAATCAGAAAACAGAAACCAGGAAATCAGAAATGCAAGAGAAAATGGAGAAATCCCAAAAAGGATAAAACCTTGAGAAGATATCCCTAAAGTCTATCTACAACTCTAGCTGACCTCTGAACTATGCATGTTGAATAGACTCAAAGCAACTTAGCTAAAAGAAAAAAAAAAGTTGGGATTCAGTCACATACAAAAGATAAAATTTATAGCTCAAGCCCAGCCTACAAAACCACCCACTAAAACAAAGGGACAAACGCTTATTAGAGAAAACAAATTAAGAATCTACAAACACTCAGTGTTCCTAAGAGATTCGAAATTTACATGAAATACAAGGAACCAGGAAAATGTATCAATATAAAACCAACTGAGTCTGACCCCAAAATGACCGGACATTGCAACTAAACTAAAAAGGATTTTTAAAGCAGCTATTATAACTATCCTCAATGAACAAAAACATGTTTCATTTTATTTTATTTTTAAAGTTTATTTATTTATTTTTGAAAGCCACAGAGAGAGTGTGAATGGGGAAGGGGCAGAGAGAGAGAGAGAGAGAGAGAGAAAGAGAGAGAGTCCTAAGCTCTCTGAGCTGTCAGCAGAGAGCCCAATGTGGGACTTGAACTCATGAAACTGACATCATGACCTGAGCCAAAGTCAGACCCTTAGCCGACTGAGCCACCAGGAGCCCAAAACATGTTTTAAATGAGCAAATTTTTCAACAGAGGAATGGGAAGTTTCATGAGAGAAGTAAACAAAGAAAAAAATGGAAATTCTAGAATTACAAAATATAATTTCTGCAATACAATTCACTGTACAGACTTGATAGCTAAAAGATACAATAGGCAAAGAAGTAAATTAACTTGAAGACAGAGCTTTAGAAACTCACCAGTTGAAGAACACAGAAAAAAAATCAAATGAACAGAGCTTCAGATACCTGGTACATATGACCAAACTATAAAACATATGTGTAATTGCAATACCAGAAAGAGAAAAGAGTGAGAGTCAGGCAGAAAAATAAATACTGAAGAAATCATTGTAAGGAATATACCAAATTTGACTAAATCAGAGATTTACAAATTTAATCAGCTAAATGAGCATCAGAAAAGAATCACACACACACACACACACACACACACACACACACACACACACACATCCATGATGAGGCAAATTACAACTAAACTGTGAAAGCCAGTGATAAAGAAAAAATCCTGAAAGCAGCAAGAGAAGAACAATATATTCCCTACAGAGGAACAACAAATCGATTAATGGCTGGCTTCTCATCAGAAATCATGGAGGACAGAGAGAGGAGAATAGCTTCTTTAATGTGCTGAGGAAAAAAACCCTGTATCCAATAAAAATATCATTTTGAAATGAAGGCGAATAAAAGACATACTCAGATAAAAGAAAACTAGAAGAATCCATCACTAACAGACCTACTATATAAGAAGTAGAAATATCTTTAATCTAAAAAGAAATAATACCAGATAAAAACACAGATTCTGAGAAAAGAATGAAGACCATTGGAAATAGTAAATAACTGTGTTAATGCAAAAGACTATGTATTTCTCTATTTACCACTCTCCTATTAATTTCATTATAAATCACAGGTGTTCAAAACAGAAGTCATAACATTGTTTTATTGGGTTGGTAATTAATGTAGTTTTATTACATGTCACAACTATGATATAAAGAAAGGGAATATGTGAACCTATAGGTCTGAAATATTCCTAATTTACATGGAGTAGTACATTATGAGAAATTTGCATGGGCTCTGAAAAGAAAAGTATAAATATGAAATCTTTAAAAAATATATTTTTAGAGAAAGAGTGTGCATGCAAGGAGGGGAGAGGAGCAGAGGGAGAGAAAGTGAGAATCTTAAGCACACTCCACACTCAGTGCAGAGCCCAATAACCCAAAGCTCAATCCCACGACCCTGGATTCATGACCTGAGCCAAAATCAAGAGTTGGATGGTCCACAGACTGAGCCACCCAGGCACCCCTGAATATGAAATCTTTAAGGCAACTATAAGAAAAGGCAAAGAAGTATAGCAAAAGGAAAACTAACATGGAATTCTAAAGAATATTTTAGTAATCTTCAAAAGGGTTGGAAAAAACAACAGAAACAAAAGAGCAGTAGAATGGAAGAAATAACAAGGTAGACCCCCAAAATCACATTAATAATTTTGTTAAAAGTTAACAAACTAAACAATATAATTTAAAGGCATGGATTAACAGAAGATATTTTTTAAAAAGCAGAAGAACAATAACAACAGCAAAAAAAAAAAGGTGAAATATTTTGCTGACAACAAAAGACACACTTAAACCATGAAGATACTAGTAGGCTAACCATAAGTAAGTGGACATAAAAACAAATGTCATGCAAGCAGTAAGTATAAGGAGACAGAGGTGATTATTTGAATATTAGCATAGCTTTCAAAAAATTCAGGGTCATAGATGGACAGTTGATAATAATAAAAGTTCCAATTCATCAGAGAGACATCAAAAATGTGTACATCTAAATAATAGAGTTTCAATATACATAACATAAAAAGTGATAGAATTAAAGGGAGCAATTGACAATTATACAGTGATAACCACATTGAACTAATTGATATTTACAGAACCCTATACCCAAGAAAGACAACATACATATTCTTTTCAATTGGACATGATACATTCAGCAGGATAGACAATTCTTGGTGGTAAAACAAGCTTCAATAAATCTTAAAATATTGAAAACAAACAGTACAGTCTGTACTCTCAGACCAAAATGGAATTTAATTAACAATCAATGAGTCAAATGACCAGAAAAACTCTGAATATTTTTAAATGAAAGAATATACTTTGAGATAAATACTGGGTCAAAGAAGAATTAACAAAAGATGTGAGAAAATACTTTGACCTGAATGATAATGAAAATACAACTTTTGGGATCTGGTACATGGAGGGAACTTATAGATTTAAATACTTATATTAGAAAAGAAAAAGAGATCTTAAGTAAAGTATCTAAGTTTCTATGTTAAGAAACAGAAGAGAAAATTAAACCCAAAGCAAGCAGCAATAAAACATTAATAAAGATGACAGTAGAAACCAACAAAACAGAAAACATAAACACACTAGAGAAATTCAGTAAAACCAAAACCCTATCCTTCGAAAAATTAATAGGAATGATACACCTAGTCAGAATGATTAATTAAAAAAAAAGAGGAAAGACACATACTACGAATATCATGATTTGAAAAGAGGAACATCACTACAGATCCTTCAAGCATTCAAAAAATAATGACGATATTATGAACATTTTATGTGAATAGATTTGACAACCTAAATGAAACGGAAAAATTCTTTGAAAGACACAAATTACAAAAACTGACCTAACAAGAGTTAGGAATTATAGTCTTATACAAATTAAATATATTGAATTATTCATTGAAATCCTTCCCACAATAAAACTCCAGTCCACATGGCATTTCTGAAAAGTTCAATGAAACATTTGAAGAAGAAATAATACCAATCCTACACAAAATATTTCATAAAACAGAGGAGAAAGTAACACTTTCTAAAAGTCAGTGGTACCTGATACCAAAATCAAATAAAATTTAAGATTTTACAAGCAGAGAGTACTACAAACTAATTTTTCTTACAAAGATGATGCAAAAAATGTAGCAAGTATGAGCAAAATGAACACAAATATGCATATGAGGGGCAAATTGGATTTATATAAGGAAAATAAGGCATGCTCAACATTCAAAAATGAATCAATGTAATTTACTATATTTATAAAATATAAAAGAAAAACTCTGTGGTCATTTAACACAAAGAAAAGCATTTAAAAAAACCTCACACCCCTGAATGATTTAAAACTCTTTAAAAAATTAAAATAAATAAGATTTTCCTTAACTTACCAACTTAAAAAACAGCAAAAGAAACAAACAAAACAATGATTGATATCTTACTCAAGGCAAGGTTGTCCACTCCCACCACTTTTATTTGATATTATACTGGAGGTCCTAAACGTACAATAAAGCAAGAATAATAAATAAATGATATATAGAATGGAAAGGACAAACTGAATTCATTTGTATACAACATGGTTATTTATTTATAAAAGCGTAGAATCTATGAAAAAGCTATTAAAATCAAAAAGCATATTGAGCAGGATGGTAGGATACAAGGGTTAATATAAAGAATCACATTTCTATATATCATCAACAAACAAAAATAAAAGAAAATCAATTCCAATTGTGATAGCCTAAAACTTCAAAAGCTTGGGAATAAATTTAACAAAATATATTTAAAAACGTTGAAAATACATGAAAAAATACAGTGAAAATAAATTATTTCACAGGGAAATTAAAGAACACCTAAAGAAATGGTGATACGCGATGTTTATGGATTGGTAGCTTCAATTTTGTTACGATGGGCAATCCCCAAAACATTCAATGTGTGTTTATCCCTACAAATTTAACAAGGGATGTGCAAGACTAGTACACTGAAAACTATATCTTGAGAAATTCAAACAACCATTTCCGGGTAGAGGTGATTATATTGGACCTCTTCTATCTGGAAGGTGCAGCTATTCCTCATGACCGTAATGAATACATATTCCAAGAATGTGTTTACCTGACTTGCCCATAGAGCCTTGGCTAATACCACTATCTAAAGATTACTGAATGTTTGATTCATTGACACGAGAGCATACATAACAATGCCGTGGAATAAGGAAACAACTTTACAGCTAAGGAGATGTGGCAGTTGGCATCTGACCATGGCATCCGTTGCCAGCCTAACAAAGGGATGAAATGGATGAAACTGATGCTTGAAACTGATGCTGACAAAGGCTATACTTCAAGGGATGGATAATCGTCTAGGGTGTAGTATATACCCTTACTCAATGCCCACTGTTTCCCCATAGGTATAATACATATATCCAGGAATCCAGGGGTTGAAATAAAATTGACACTGCTTACCATTACTCCCAGTAAATCACTTGGGTAATTTATCTTTTTTGTCCCTGCAAACTTAGGCTCTTTAGGTCTAGAGGCCCTGATTGTCAGACAAGTGAGGCTTGCAAGTGAGAACACAGAGTCCCATTAAATGCACTCTATGATTTCCAGTAGTCATTTTAAACTCTTGATTCCAAAAGACAAGCAGACAAGCAGAAGAGTCACCATACTGGGAGGTATAATTGACCCTAGTCATCAGAAGGAATAAGGGTTGTTGTTAAGCAGTGAGTAAAGAAAAGAATAGGTGTGGCCCACAGGCCATTAATAATACCCTGCTAACTTTTGGTAGTGAATGGATAGCTATAGCAATCACAATCTGAGAAGGACATGGTGACCAGGAATTCACACTCCTCAGGGATGATCTATGTCACTTAACCAGGGGGTCACCTAAAACAGCAAAGATGCTAGCCCAGGGTGGGAGAAATCTAGAATGGTTAGTAGAGGCAAATTGTCACAGCCTTGAGACAGACTATAGCAGCTAGAAGCTGTAATTTACCCCACCAGTTTTTCTCCTATGTTTCCTATGGTTATGGGGTCAATCAAAATCCTGGAAGTTATTCCCATATTAGGCAACACTATTAAATAAGTAATTAGGTCTAAGGAGTGCAAGATGTCAACTGTAGTGGATAATCTCTGCCCTAGATACCCCGTTCAGGAACAAAGTACTTATCCCCCTAACTCCTGGGAGTGCAGGCTACTGATAGTTTGAATTTTGTCCTTGATCACTGATTTCACTTGGTCAAAGGGACTTGTGTCACCTAACTTTACATCTCCTCCCAGGTTGCCACCAAATCTGATGACTCGTTGATGCAGAGATGTAAATAAATGTTCAGCCCCCTTGTCTTAATCTGGACAACTATGAAGGTATCCCCCCAAAAGAAGTTATTAAACTTTAAAGTTTAAAATTAATTAGGTTCATTGAATGTATTAAATGTAAGATTAGTCCGGCTAATGAGAGAATTACTGAACTGAAAGTGAACAGCAAAGAACTTAATAAGAATGCAGCATATAGGGGTGCCTAGGTGGCTTAGTCAGTTAAGTGGCAGACTCTTGATTTCTGCTAAGGTCATGATTTCATTGTTCATGAGATTGAGCCCCATGTGGGGCTCCATGCCAAGCATGGAACCTGCTTGGGATTCTCTCTCTTCCTGTTTCCCTGACCCTCCCCTGCTCCTTCTCTCTTCCTCTTTCCTCTCTCTCTCAAAATAAATAAATAAACAAACTTTAAAAAAAGATATAGCATGTAGAGAGACAAAATACAAAAGTAAGTCTTAAGAGATGGTGATGTATAGGATGAGAAGATCTAAAAACACCTACTCACTGTCCAAGAAAGAAGAGAGAGATGGAAAGAGGCAATATTAGGAGACACAATGAGAATTTTTCAAAACTGTAGAAACTCAAATCTATAAGTATGTAAATCATGTCATATACTGTGCAGAATAATTAGAAACACACCTAAACGCATTCTAGGAAAACTACACAAAGTCATTAACTAAGAGGGTTAAATAAGCCTAGATGAAAAGAGAAAAGATGAGAAACTGGCAGGTTAACCTGGAAGAAGTGCGGAGGGAAAATACCATTACCCTAGAATTGTGTCACGTTTAAAACTATCTACCAAGAGTAAATAAATACATTATTTAGATCCAGTTGAGGAACTCATTACTTTAAAAAACAATTATTTAGTTAAGGGACATATCTTGGGAGTGTCCTTCTAACCCAAAAATTGAGAACATATGGTTTCATTTGTTTTTTTTACATCTGTGCCTTCTGCTGCTCTGCTATTTGAATTCACACAATTATGTGGTTTTTTTTTTTAATTTTTTTTAGAGAGGGAGAGGGAGAGAGAGTGGGAGAGAGGGGAAGAAGAGGGAGAGAGAAAATCTTAAGCAGGTTTCACACTCAGCAGAGTGCCCAACATGGGCTCAATCCCATAAAACTGGTATCATGACCTAAGCCGAAATCAAAAATTGGATGCTCAACCAACTGAGCCATGCGGGCACCCCTAAAATTCACACAATTATTTTTAACAAAGAGGTCCACACCAGCATATTGCTGCACTGAGAATTATGCCCCTGGGACAAGTTCTTTCCCTATGCCTAGCCCTTCTAAAATCTTTGTTAAGGGGCAAAAATAGCCCTTCATCACCTTTGCTCCAATTAGATCCATACTAAGCAATCTCCAGGAGGTCCTTACTCCTCACTGCTCTATAGGCAAGTGGTGAATGCATTCTGTAGTCAAAGGTCTTATCTGTTCTTTTCTCCATGCAAGAATACTGACTTTATTAATTGTAATTTTATTTAAATCCAAGTTAATTAGCATATAGTGTAATGGTTTCAAGAGTAGAGTTTAGTGATTCATCATTTACATTTAACACCCAGGGCTCACCCCTAACAGTACCTTCCTTAATGCCCATCACCCATTTAGCCCATCTCCCCACCCATCTCCCACCCCCCAGCAACCCTCAGTTTGTTCTCTGTATTTAGGAGTCTCTTATGGTTTGCCTCCCGCTCTGTTTTTATCTTATTTTTCCTTCCCTTCCTCTATGCTCATCTGTTGTGTTTCTTAAATTCCACATATGAGTGAAATCATATGATATTTGTCTTTATTTGATTGACTTATTTTGGTTAGCATAATACATTTTATTTCTATCCACACTGTTGCAAATGGCAAGATCTCATTGACTGTTGAGTAATATTCCGTTGTGTATGTGTGTATGTATATATGGGTGTGTGTGTGTGTGTGTGTGTGTGTGTGTGTATATATATATATATATATATATATATATATATATATATATCTTAATCCATGTCTTAATCCATTCGTCAGTCAATGGACATTTGGACTCCCTCCATAATTTGGCTATTGTTGGTAGTGCTGCTATAAATGTGATATATGTTATATGCTATAATTATATGCTATAAATGTACCCTCAAGGGACTCCTTAGCCATCTTCCTCACTCTTTCTCTTCTCAGTGCCCAGAATTTAGTAAACAGATGTTCAGATATGCCCTTAGGAATTTTTAAAACTTAAGACAATATAGGAACTTTTTGTACTAGACTTTTTGTTTTTGTTTTATGCAAAGGCTGCCTAAAATGGGCTCATTAGATTGAATGACAGTCTTGTGATAAATTGAGATTTATGGCTTGTGATTATTTAACATAGTATTTTCCCATGGCAAATATTTTCATAATTAGACCTCAGAAATAAAATTTGAATTAAAAGAGAAAGAGTTAAATCATTTGGGTATAATTTAAATAAGCATACTCACCCCTCAAACTAAAATCTATGTCAGTACATGCTCTGTGATGGTTTGTTATATAAGAAAGTCCATGTGTAAACTGATGGAAGTTTTCCCAGAAGAAATCAGATAAGCTAATTTAATTTTTTGGCAATATTCTTCTATTTTCTCATTTAGGTACATCATTATATTAGTCATGGGGAAACAATGAGCTGTACCAAACTGGAAGGAAGGAAGGAAGGAAGGAGAAAGAAAGAGAGAGAGAAAGTCTTCCTGTGAGCAATAAATGTAGTGAACACTTGATTATAAACCATAAAGAAATTATCAGCTTTTCAAATGCCTCTTGAAATGGTCTTTTCAGGTGATTTTTAGAATAGCCTACCAGAGATAGATGATAGATAGATACATAGATAGATAGATAGATAGATACATACATACATACATACATACATACATAGATACTCAAATGCCCAGTGAATACTGAGCTAGAGAGGAGTTCATATGTAAATTGGAGTGACAAAGTTCTTGCTACAGAGAACTCAGAGAATTCCTTCCACGGAATTGAAGACTGATGTTTTAAGATGGTAAACATAGTTACGACATAAAAATATATTAGTGGTATATTCCATAGGCCACCCACAAAGTACACCTTAAGGAATCTATGTAATCTGCACTTCTGATCATTGCTACCCATGAGTGCCGATCAAACCCTCGACTTAAATCTAAACCCAAAACCACATTAGCCAATGTGCACAAATGTGCTGTGGGACGAAACAACAAATCTTATTTCCAATAAAATCTTCAAACCTTTGAGATGTCTTCATGAAAATAAAACTCCATTGACTCTTTTACTTATTCCTCAAACATTTACTCTCTACACACACTCTTCTGGCACTGCGTGCAGTTCTAAAGACATAGAGATGAACAAGAGTGGCCTCATCTGCACAAAATCTACTAGGAAAGTCAGAGAAGGTAACAACATCAGACTGAAGTTTCACTCGAATACATTTTTTTTTACATTTATTTATTTTTGAGAAACAGAGTGAGACAAAGCGTGAGCAGGGGAGGGGCAGAGAGAGAAGGAGACATAGAATCTGAGGCAGGCTCCAGGCTCTGAGCTGTCAGCACAGAGCCTGGGGCGGGGCTCGAACTCACAAACTGCGAGATCACGACCTGAGCTGAAGTCAGACGCTCAACTGACTGAGCCACCCAGGCGCCCCTAGAATACATTTTAAATTGTGGTTAGTCATTTTGTTGGTTGTTTTGGTTTTGTTTTCAGTTTTCCAACCCCAGGCACACATATTTTTGTCCTTAGCTTTTATATTCACAGAGAGAAACAATGAGCAAATCTAATCTAATATTTATTATATTCAAATAAAGATTTTTCTCAAAATTCGTATGCTAATGTGGCAAAGTAATTTTAACATTTAGGAAGTCTGAATATCATCTATGAATAAATCATCAACTTAAAATATTTTCTGATGACTAAAGACCTTTCATATTCTTCGTACCTTTTGTAACGGAGAAATGGAACCAGATCATTAGAAGCCTATTCTAACCCTGACACCTGCAGTGCCTCCTTAAGGCTGTAGTACCCTAACTGGCCAGGAATGAACACATTATGTAAGGCTGTTTTGCTCTATTTCATACAGGACACATTTGACACATTTCTGCTACCACAGCAACACGATATCATGAATGTTCTTTAAGGAGCCGGCACTACTGTGCCTTGCTTCACAAGCAGAGAAAAATAAACGGAGATCTTGAATTTAAAGAAAATCATTAAATGAATCGTGGAAGTAAAACTGCTCGGAAGAAGAGGGCATGACGTACCCACAGTCTGAAAGAAAATAAATTAAACAAAGACTGATAAGGTTTATAAGGAGGGAAATTTGGAATCGATTTAAAAAATGAAGAACATTATCCACACAGACTTAATCAACTACCCACCCTTCACGAGAACCCCATTAACTATGTGAGTAGTGTGTTTGTGTGTGTGTGTGTGTGTGTGTGTGTGTGTGTGTGTGTGTGTGTGGGTGGGTTTTCATTAGGATGGATACGTGGGGCGATTGCTTTTTTAAAGAGTAACAGCTTTGCCAGTTACCACTTTTGAGTCACTGAAGAGACTACTGTTAGCTCTAATTATTCTTCATTATTAACAAGCAGCATTAAGGTAAATGTGTACACTTAAGGGCTTTCCAGATCATAACGTTGCATGAATATTGACACAATATTTGTCAGTGCATAATTGACCCATCCCCCAATGACAGATGGATTTTTAGGTGAACAGGTGTCTGCTGCTATTCAAAGTATTTTCATCCAGTTGGTGATTATAAAACATATTCTTATCAATAAGAAAGATATTCCTGTTTATTGTAACCCACTTGTCTAGGTTCTTTTTAATTCAGTGATTCATAGCCAGTATTTGACTAGAATATGGTATAATCTATTCTTTATTCTACCATGTCACCACACTGACAAATATTTACCCAATTTACTTGATTTCTATAGAACAATGCAGACACTTTGTTTTCTTCCCCTTTTCCATCATCCTGATTTAATCTCCCAGGTTGTAGAACATCATGAAGGTCAGCAATATCACTTCTATTTCTGCCAGGTACTGCTGAGAAACCAGACAAAATCAATTATATTTCTTTGTTTTAAAGGGCAGTGAATGGCAACTGAGAAAAATAATCTCATTTTTCTGCTTCTGCTTATTAGTATGTTACTGGCCCACATGTGGAATGGTAGAAATCAAGAAATAACATTCTGCCCACATTCACAAGGGATGTGATACCTTATTTCACTCCCCATGTGGCTCCAGTTTGAGGGCATATGATATACCCCTGTGATAGAAGGGGGTTGGTTATACCATTCACAATACTGGATATTTAGATGTCACTTTAGAGTTTAAGATTCATTTCCATTCACGCTATTTATTTTTCTTAAGTTTATTTATTTATTCTGAGAGAGGGAGGGAGGGAGGGAGGGAGGGAGGGAGGGAGGGAGAACATGGAAAGAGCAGAGAGAGAGGGAGAAAGAGAATTCCAAGCAGGCTTCATACTGTTCGCATGGAACCCAACACAGGGCTTAATCTCACAAGCTGTGAGATCATGTCTTCAGCTGAAATCAAGAGTCAGACACTTAACCAACTGAGCCACCCAGGTGCCCCTCCATTCATGCCATTTAATTTCAACTTCAACAACTCTGTCACATAGTAAGGATAATATTAATATCTGGTGTTCTGATTACTACCAAATTCTACCTTAGGAATGGCAATTTTTAATAGATTTCAAAATCCATTTAGAGCTACCTAGTCTCTTCAAACAGAATAAATCTAATTACAGTGAATAGCAGAGGTAAAATATGAGAAGAGATTTAATCATGCACCTGAAATGGTTATATTTCTATGTCTGCTGACTATAAAGGAAGTATTTACTTTTAGTTAAATTTAAACTTACCAAGTATTTGCTTAATGCTTTCTAGATATGCTGCGCTATATTCTACATTCAGAGATGTACAGAAAGCAAATGATGGAGTTCTTACCAACAAAGAGTTTACAATTTCCCCAATGATACAAGATTCACTGCATATAAATTTGAGAAAATATGAGAATAAATAACATCTTAAGGTGAATACACAAACAGTAAGAATGAAACAAAACTATCTCGATGTATATCATGTTTGAACTTGACCTGGAAGGTTTTCTAAGAATGTGGAAAGGCAGAAAAGCACAGTAGTCATTGTCTACTATGTTAGGTGAATTAAATACAAGGGTTGTTCTTGAGGGCATAATTGAATGAGGAACTCATAGTCACTTTAAAAATGCCCAGAGGAGGTTATTGGAACATGGTAAAATATATTTTTGGCTAAATTAAGATATTAGAAGCAACTAAAGTTCTTTGACTAGAAAGCTACATAATAAGAATGAAAATTCAGAATAACTGGCAGCTGTCTTCGCATGGAGCTTTTTCATCTATCTATACATAACGTCTTCTTGTCTTCTGCATATATTTAATGGTTATAAAGAAAACCCATGCAAACTAATGTTGAAAGTAATAAACTATCTGTATAGTAAAGTCTTATTTTTTTGTCTTATCCAAGATTATATTGATTTCTAGTGCTCTTTACTCAATGAGTATTTAACTCTTCTTTCTCATTCAGTGCAGAAGAAGAGTAGGAATATATTACTAAAAATATGCACACATAGCTTGAATCTTACCAACTCATGATTTTTTAATAGTCACATTTTATTCCTTGGAGTGACTTCAATATTTAAGTGATTTTCTTTAAATATCCTTGAGTGTATGGCATTGTCAGTTTAGAAATCAAACTCATGCTTCAATGGAGGAATCCACTTTTCTTTACAGACTGGTAAAGAAAATTAGTGTGGTCAGTGCCAGTAAACCCACTAGCATTGTAATAGTTCAAGATATTTATGGCAGGACAAAATTACAGAAAGCTATTTGATTTAACCATCCATATTGCTTTCCTTAAGGCAAAGTATAAAAGCCAACATTTTATTTATATCTGTGTGATATAATGCTGTTTGGGGAGCTGTTTGTAAAGTAGCCATAAATAGCTTTTGTTTTTATTGCTATACTGGCAGAACTCAACAATTACACAAAATTATCACCTTTAAAGGGACTTCTCCCTAGTTTTCTCCACTTTCCTATGTCGCGCATAGAAACCTTAATGAAATACTTCAACTGGGTGAAGGAAATTTGGGTTAATAGAAATTTCTTTCAAAGTTTGCTTTAATTACTTATTTCTAAGATAGCCCTCTATTTATACATTACCCAAAAACTATATGCACAGGATTATGTTTGCTTTCTCTTTTGAAAGGAAGTAAGGGTTGGAAGTCTAGTAATGGCTATTATCTCCAATTCATTCTTCAATCCCCGGCTTCAGAAATATATATATATCATCGCTCACTTTATATGTCTACTTAGTATCCTCTCTAAAGGAAAAATCAGATGATTCTAGGCTGCTATAAACCTAGCAATGCCTATCTCATCCACTCAGGATAATTAAAACTTTCATCAGAATACAAAAAAACAGCTCCACAGGATCTCTACAAAGCAAACACTAACGCACCGGATTGGAGGAGAAGGGCAAACTTGGAGAATGGCCTGTTCTGCAGTAAGATTATATATTTCCTCTTTTACATTTTGGCTTTAACCAAGGGCAGCCAGTTGCAGAGTGCAGAGAGGACTAACTCTGAGAGAAACTCCCTGTTTCTGTCTAAATGATGAGGAAAAGGGGACTCTGTGTGCTGAAGCTTGTGAAGAAAATTCTTTTCTCTACCCCAATCCTGCCCTAACTTCAATCTCTCTCACAGGGGTACACTGCTGTGGCAGCAAAACCTAAAACTCCAAGAAGAACCCATCTTGCTGGACAGAAGAACCTGGCAAGTGAGCCACTAAAGTCCAAAGAATATGAAGAAAATTCTTATCATTTTTTAAATATCTTTTTATTTCCTGATTACCTCAAGGGTGACCCTAATTACAAGAACAACATTACATACAAAGAGCTAAAATTCTTGGAATAAAACATGCTTCTGTCCAGAACTGGGGAAAAGGGCTGCTAGGTTTCCAGAGAGGGTGACAGAAATCTCAAGGAGGAGAGAACTGGAAAAGGAGAATATCCTGTCTGTGAAAGGCCTCACAGAGGCCCAGGCTGACTCACCAGCTGCAAATGTGTGGAATAAATACAAAGAAGCATAGCAAAATCTTTGAGAATTGCCTAGTATATAAACCACTGTAAGAAATCCCAGGCAACTCCTGAGTGTCACATGCATAGGACAGGCTTAAACATTTTCCAGTGAAAGTGGAATGGACATTGAGATAGAAGGTGACATAGAACTTGCAATTTGGTTGATTGCCTACTTAAAAAATACATTCCTCGGGTTAATGATCTTAATACGACCCTGAGCCACTTAATGTTAAAAGTTCCCAATAAATAATCCACAAATAATCTCAACAAAGAACCAAGAAAACCTAATTTTCATGGAAAACCACATTAGAATTATTTTTTAAAGCAGCTAACCTAACTGTGCTCCATGAAGCAAAGGTAAACACTTGAAATTAATGGAGGTTCTCAGCAGAAAAAAATAGAAAATACAAAAATATAAGAGCTAAAAAATACAATAACTAAAATTAAATTTTTAAATTTTTTAAAGCGTTTATTTATTTTTGAGAGAGACAGAGACAGAATGCGAGTGGGTTAGGTGCAGAGAGAGAGGGAGGCACAGAATCCGAAGCAGGCTCCAAGCTCTGAGCTGTCAGCACAGAGCCCGACGTGGGGCTCGAACTCACGAGCTGTGAGATCATGACCTGAGTCGAAGTTGGACGCTCAACCGACTGAGCCACCGAGGCGCCCCCTAAAATTAAACTTTTAATGAAGAGACTAAATAGCAAAATGCAGATGACACAGAAGAAAGAGCATTTGTAACCTTGAAAATGGAGCAACAGAAATGATCCAATGTGAAGAGCAGAAAGGGAAAAAAATGAAAGTACAAATAAACAGGATCTCAGAAACCCGTGGGACACTATAATGTCTAACATCCATGTCATTAGGGTTTCAAATGAGAAGATAAAGAGATTGCTGCAAGAACAAACAAACCAACAAACAAAAATAATGGCCCAACTTTCCAAATTTGGTGAAGGATAGAAATTTACACATTCAAGAAGCTCAACAAACTCCCAAACCAACAGGATATACTCATAAAACCATGCCTAGACATAATCATAATCAAACTGCTAAAAGCCCTGTGTACACTTCCGTCATTTATACATATGGCATCCTGAGAAAGATGACACATTACATAATTACATATTGGGGAAAAAATATCTGATGTCTGTCAATTTCTCATCATAATCCACAGAGGCCAGATAACAGTAGAACAATATTGTTAGATTGCTAAAGGAAAAGAATTGCCAACCCGCAACTCTAGATTCAACCAATACATCTTTCAGGAGTAATAATATAATAAGGGGAATCTCAGATGAAAAAAACTAAGAGATTTTGATGTGAAATGACCTGCTCTAAAATTCTTCAGGTTTACAGGAAAACATTTAAAAAGGTATCTTGGAACTTCAGGAATAAGAGAGTAAATATCTAGTTAAATACAATAAACTTTTCTTCTCCAAGTTATTTAAAAGATATATATTATATATTAAATAATAAAACATAATACATTATTTATAATACAATATGTAATAAAAGATATAGTTATACGTATAATTTTCTGATGTGATTTTCGATATATGTAAATGTAATACATATAGCAACAATAATATAAAGCAGAGAAAGCAAAGGGGCCTAATATGTTAGAAGGCTTCCTCATTTTACATGAAGTGGTAAAATATTAACTAAGTAGTCTGCAAAAGTATATTATATCTAATATACTATATTAGATATTATATATCCCTAGAGCAACCTCTAAAAACATGAGGCAAAAGATCATCAAAAGATAATAGATAAATTGAAATTGAATGCTAAAGAATATATAAATAATCTAAATTCAGGAAAGATGACAGGGAATAATAAAACCATTCTATGGCTCTCTTTTTCTGTCTCTCTCTTTTCTGGTCTTTTTCTTTTTCAGCAAGCATTCTCCCGATCTTTATAGGTTCTAAAGTCCCTATTTGTTCTGCCTCCTGCTTTCCCTCTGGTTTATGTTATATTACTTTCCTTCTGGTTTACTATATTCAAGCTACATGATATTCAGTTCCATTTCTATACTATTATTGACTACTTCCGTGTCAATAATAGCTTACACACTGTTTACTGGCCTAGTAAATCTTTCCCTCCCTCTCCACCCATGTATGCACATACCCTGCACCCAGCTCCCATTCATCGTTTAGGTTCGCTTTCATTTCTTATTTCAAAAAGTCTTTCCTGACCGTCTCTTTCATCTAAATACACTGCCCTTTTAATACACTTTCATGCACTCTGACATTTTCCTTCATGACATTTATTGCAATTTTAATTATCAAAAAGCAGCTCCAGGAATTCCGTATACAAGGAAATTTAAAGTGGAAATCTAGATGAAAACTAGAGCAATTATCTTGAAGTTGGTCTTGCACACAGTGTTTTCATTGACATAATGGAATCATATATGATAATATTACATTCCTTTCTCACGAGCCAGACTTAGGCATGTGTCTGCCAGTGTAAGTCTACAGGAGATGGAAGGTAAGATTAGGACTGTTAGAGCAGGAATACAAAGAGACAGTTCATATATATATTCTGCCACTTGCATGCACGGTTGTGTGTGTGTGTGTGTGTGTGTGTGTGAGAGAGAGAGAGAGAGAGAGAGAGAGAGAGAGAGAGAAGTGGAAGGGGGATTTTCTTCCAAGCATGGAGAACTTAAAGCATATAATGTCTTACATGCTGTTACAAAAATATTCCTTTTCCTAGGACTATATGATACAGATGGGAGAAAAATGACCCACGCCACACTCTCCTCTCCAAGTTTTAGTGCTTAGAATTGTGAAAAGAAGCAAGAAGCAAGGAGAAGAAAAACATCTGAAGCCAGGATAATCATTCTCATTTCTTGTCCATTTTCTGTCTTAGCCACTGAAATTTAGGTTTCATAAGAAGCCCTAGAAAAAAGAGGGGGAAACAATGCAAGGCTTGTATGCAATAGAATTTGGTCTTCAAATGTATTGAAAATCAGTGTGACTAGAAGATAAAATGTAAAGAGAATGGGAAGTAGTGAGGTCAGGAGGTAAATGAGGGCCATGGGACACTGTGAAAGACATGTGAAGATAACTTGATTTTACCCTCAATGGGAATGCATTGAAGAACTTTGAGCAATTGGGTAATATAATAACATTTGAATATTTAAAATATTACTCTTGTCATACTATTGACTAAAGGGAATATAAAAATGTATTTAAGGATATCAACTTTAAGACTCTTTTAGCAATATAAGCAAGAGAACACAGTCTGAATTGCTCTAGTGGCAACCGGACTGAGATCAGTTAAGTAAATCAGTAAATATTTGGGAGGTAGATCACACCTGTCAGAATGGCTAAAGTCAACAACACAAGAAACAACAGTGTTGGCAAGGATGTAGAGAAAGAGGAATGCATTGCACCAACCCTCTTGGTGGGAATGCAAACTGGTGTAACCACTCTAGAAAACAGTACAGAGGTTCCTCAAAAAGTTAAAAATAGAACTACCCTTTGTTCTAGTAATCACATTGCTGGGCATTTATCCCCAGAATATAAAAGTTCTAATTCAAAGGGATACATGTACACCTATTTTATAACAGCATTATCTATAATAGTCAAATATGGAAGCAGCCCAATAGATGAATTGATTGAGAAGATGCAATCTATATCTATATCTATATATCTATATCTATATATCTATATATCTATATCTATATCTATATCTATATCTATATCTATATCTATCTATATCACCTATATCTATTCAGAGAGAGAGAGAGAGAAATATTATTCACCTATAAAAAAGAATGAAATATTGCCGTTTGCAACAACATGTATGGAGCTAGAGAGTATGCTAAGTGATGAAATAAGACAGAGAAAGATAAATACCATATAATTTCAATTATATATGGAATTTAAGAAACAAGACAAATGAGAAAAGGGAAAAAAAGAGAGACAAAGAGGCAAACCAAGAAACAGTCTCTTAATTACAGAGAACAAAATGATGGTCACCAGAGGGGACATGGGTGGGAGGATAGGTGAAATAGGTAATGGGGATTAAGAAATACACTTGTCCTTATGAGCACAGGGTGATGTATAGAAGTGCTCAATCACTATATTGTACTCCTGAAACTAATATAACACTGTATGTTAACTCTACTGGAATCAAATAATTAAAATAAAATAAAATAAAATAAAATAAAATAAAATAAAATAAAATAAAATAAAATAAAATAATTAAATATTTAGGAAGTAGATTCACATGGAATTGGGACTGCATTAGATGTTGCAGAATTGGAGGGATTGTCATCGTGATGGCCCTATTATCCCTATTCTGACCTGGCTAACAAGGAGGATAATGGTGTTATTTTCATCAAGAAAACAAGTTTGAGGAATCAGGGAAATAAATAAGGACTTTAGCATAGATACATGGGGAGCAAGGTGCCAGTGGGAGAGATACAAGTAGTCAATATCAATATTCAGGAGAGAGGCTGGGGCTAGTGATGAAGAGGGAGAGAGAGGGGGTAGGTAGTGCCATTGGAATATGGGCTACTTGAACCATATGAGTTCTGTAAGATGACCAGTGAGAAGCAAGTTTAAGTCCTGGGTAACGTCAACACTTCAAGATGGAGATGAGGTTCAGTGGAGTGGAGGAACAAGAATTAGCCTGTGACAGGAGAAGGGAAGTTCTCTTCCACTACAAAAATGTTTAATCTGAAATAAGGTCAAAATTACCAAGAATTTTAAGAGTGATTACAGGTAGTTGTCAGAGCTTTGCTGAACTAATAAATCTCTGTCTCAGTATAGGCATTCAACAAAAGGGAATCCTCAAGTTGTGTTGTAAGTTGCTAGCACACAGCTAAATTTACTCTTGGCTGTACTGTACTTCATTCTTTGGTCCTGAAACTAGTGAATTTGAAGTCTTTAGACAGCTGGTCTGTGAACTGTTCTATACTATCTGTGATGAGATAAGGAGCTTGTGCCAGAATGTAAATCAACTAAAGCACGTAAGGAATACAAATCAACTGTTTGGCTCAGCTGGCATTTGGAGGGTAGGAAGTATATAAGACTTCTTAGATGAAGGAAGCAGTGTTGGTATATATTCCAGCACAATCTTTTGATATTATCATGGACCAGTAAGATAGAGTTATCAGATTGCCCTTTGAACAACACTGCTGAGAACTTTCCTTTCCAGCCATGATGGACAGCTTGGTTCAAACCAAATCTGCTCAGAAACTACTATAAAACTGAATAAAAAATAGTTTTTAAAAAGCTTTGCAGCAACAACAATAACAACAATACCAATTTGCATACATCAGAGTACAACTAAAAACTTAAAGGACCAGGATCCCTAAGAGAAAGGAGACACAATAAAGTGAGTCATATATTTTGCCACTTTACTTGTTCAGAGAATTTGCTGATTTCTAACTGCACCTGTGTTGGGCAAGAGGCCCAGAAAGCATGGGAAAAAGAAAAAAAAAAAAAACAGTTTCTAAGAGATGACAGTCTTAGCAGAGTTTTTAGCAGTATCACTGTATCAAGGAAACAAACATTTGAACTCCAGAATTCCCTAGAGGGTTACTGTAAGAATTAAATGAGCTAATGCATCTGAAGTCCTAGGAGAGAGGCATACAAGAGAAGGAAAAGCAAGTGTGCTTACTTGGGAGCATGGAGGTTCAAGGAGGTGGAAGGACAATGTCGTATATTATGCTGAAGGCCAAGGGAGAAGATGTTTTCTAGAAGGGCATAAGGGCCCTAAGTCCCCAAATCACAAAAATATTAAGGACAATAAAGAAAATGAATGGGTCCCTAGTTCGGAAAATTAAGAACTCTTTGGTGAGAAGTTTCAGTGAAGTAATGGGTAAAGACAATATATTGCTAGGACCAAGTAGGGGCATAAGTAGAAAATACTGAGCACTCTTGCAAAGGTTGGTAATGAAAAAGAGACTGTATATGTAACATGATGATTTATTGATCCCTTGATATTTTTTAACTACTCTGAACTTACTAGCAAATGAATTAAAAAGTTCTTTTGATTCCTCTTTACATAGAGAGTCATACTTATTAATCGGGTCAAAAAGCATGAGCCTTTCAAAAATAAAGAATAAATTATCTTCTAGAAAGTTGACCCCAATTTACATTTCCCTAAGCACTATATGATACTTCCAGAGATGAATATCCTAAAGCTATAACATTTTATTCCCTGTTTTGTAATTTTTAAAAGTATCCCTTCAAAGTATATGTATTATTTTTACAATAAAAAATGTGGAGATGTTAGAGAAAACATCCGATATTTTTTAACATCCAATATTAGTTTCTTTTCAATACAATATTGTGTACTTTTTGAGTTTTCAATGTCAAAAATATAATTGGTGACTAAAGATGTTCCATTCTCACTTGCAAAAGAAGGCTTTTCCAAAGAACTTCAAAAGCATACACATGTATTTTCTTGCCTAAGACTAATTTTTAGAGAAAGTAAATGGATCATTATCAAAGGTACAAATCTCTGACACTGAAATGACATTGTCACATTTAAATAAACAAAACAGACTCATAAGAGTACATTTTTTAGAGAAATGAGATTCTTTCATTTTATATTTTAGTCCACACAGACTTAAGAGGAACCTCCTCTCACCCAGCACATTAATTAACAAATTGTTTTAATGATATATTAATCAAGCATACACACTCTTAAATAATTAAAGATTGTTCATAGGAACAACACTTCCAACATCTGACAAGGGAAAAGAATTCAAATGTCTTAAACAACTTTTTGTTAAAATAATCATGCAACATGCAAATAATTCTTAATTGGGTTCATGATTTGGAAAGGTGGGGTGACATTTACATGTGCCCCCTTTTGTAAACCAGCAGCAATGACAACAAAACATAAGACTAAAATAAATTAAAGAAAATCAAAGTCAAATTCACGCTGTATTTAGAGAAATCTTCCATTTCTGGTTGTTTTTTTTTTTTCCTATGCCCTAATTTAACTTTGCTAATGTTCTGAAACTCTGGAATTATCAATACTGATTACTGTCTTTGGAGTCTATTGTTGGTACATATTTTCTGAACTACCAAAAGAAGTTTAATTAGGGGGAAATATTTCAATATTTTAATCTCTGGACTTACAAATTCCTAGTAAAACCAAGACCTCAGAATTTTAAAGTAGCTTTGAAATACTTTCCATCTTTTTTTCATTTTGACTCTCTTAACCAGTTCTGAATATCTCTTGCCATACCAAGGATTTTAAAAGCTCTTTATGAAAATTTCTTCACTGAATCTGTGCACAGATCTGTCTACCTGAAGCCTATCAAAACTTACCTGCTCTTGTCTTGTTCCCCATGCATACTTGGGTAGCTAATCTATTAAACTAATTCATGTTAAAAGCATTAGTGAGGGATTGCAGATTCTTTAGTTATTCTTTCATTGCATTCAATTCCACACACACGATTATGAATTTTCTATGCCAGGCACTGTAATAAAATTCTGAGCACACAGAGATAAGTAAAATGAAATTCCTTCTCCAGCAGTTCTCAGACCAGAAAGCTATTAGTAAACAACATAGCATATGCTACACATTATCCAGAAAGCGCTGAAAAATATGGTTGCAAAGAGGGAAGAATACTCATCTCCCTCTGTCAGAGAGCTTTTACTACTATTTTGACAGGTGCACTCTTGGACATAAATTCCATAACCCATGGGCATTAGGAAATAGTAGTCCAGGAGAAGAAAAACTAAGGAATATTTTTTGAGGGGTGAAAGGGATTTACGTGGTCCTCAAGTCATGCCACATGCAGTATACCATCCTGCCCACTCCCTTCACATATGGGTATTTTCAAAATTTTGAAAATAGCATTTGGGCTATTAGATAGATGATAGATAGATAGATGTACATATAGATATAGATATAGATGATTTAGATACAGATATAGAAGATATAGATAGATATTTAGATATACAGATACAGATAGATATAGGTAACATGGAAGAAGAGAAGTTGTCTATAATGGCATGGATGGGCAGTTTATAATTGCCTGTCAGTCCACTTCTCCTTTAAAGGGAAACTGATCTTCTCTTAGGCTACTGCTGAGAAAGAATATCCTATATCCTGTTTTTCTGCAGCATAAGGGCAGCTGACAGACAACTTGGGAAGGCTCTAACTCAAGTGCAGTCTGTTCTTAGGTAGACTATGGGCTATGTGCAGTATCTTCAAAAGTTTATGTATGCCATCACCACCACCACCCACACTCATTAACATGGCTAGAGGGTTGGCAGAGCCGAGATTTTAATGTAGGCAGTGCAAAGGATGTATATCCTGACCCACTACATTACATTACCTTTCCACTTTTTGCACTTGAATTGTCCAAAAATCTGCATGTACCAATGGACTAAGCACTAAAAAAGTGCTTATGTAAAAAATACATATACCTGGATTACTATGGACACATAAATTATGGAGTGCTTGTGTCATATGATAAAGCATTTAGCATTTTCATCATTTGAGAAAATGGACCCAAGTATTCAAATCAAAACACTGTTCATGCTATAGAAGCAAATGTGCAAGTTGTTTTTTATTTGTTTCATGGGATCAACCTCAACGCACTGAACTGGACTATTTTGATAAAATCTAGTTCTCAGTAAAATTATTCTAGACAAAAAGGCTTTTTTTTTTTTTTTTGCTCTTAAACCCTCTAATTGTTGAGGCGTTCACTGTTTTCTTTATCCTGATTTACATGCATAACATGCAAAGACATCTCAACTTAAAAATATATGTTTCCATAAAGACTACAGAGTACGGTGTTGTGTGCTTTTAAATATATGCACAAATAAATGTTATGATATCTCTCTTTGTAACTATTTCAAACTTCAATGTGGTATTCAGCTCAATCAATGTTAATTAATATAGATCTAGTTCATAGCTGTGACTATAATACTTCATGGTATGAAGACGCTACAACTTATTCACTCAGGGGGCGTTTAAATATTTTCAACACATCAGTTTTACAAATAATGTGTCGACAAACATTCTTATGCAGGTCTCCTGGTCTAGGGAATGAGAATGTATCTAGGATATATAAATGGAAATGGAATTAGTGGGTCATGAAAGAATAATTTTAGTATTTGTTAAGTACTACTCTATGCTCTCTAAGGTGTACTCTCATTTTAGGGAATATCTATCCTTTTACTTTAATTTTTTTTATTTAATAAGGTTCAATTCAGTAAAGTTTGTTTCATTATTTTTGAAAGAGAGAGAGGGGATGGGAGAAGGCCAGAGAGAGAGGGTGAAAGAGAATCCCAAGCCGACTCCACACTGTCAGTGCAAAGCCCGATGTGGGGTTCCATGGAGGGTTCCATCTCTCAAACTGTGATGTCATGACCTGAGTTGGGCGCTTAATTAACTGAAACATCCAGGAACCCACTTTGTTAATTTTTTACTGAACTATTTATATTTTCTTGTTAAGTTTGTGGGAAATGCTTATATTTTTTGAATACAAAGACTTGGTCTTTTATAGACATTAAAGATATCTCCCAGTTTGTTCTTTGGTTGTAAGGTTTTAGTCTCCTTTTTTGGTAAAAGGATTTTTGGTACAATTTAAGAAAAATTTAAATATATTTTCTTTTTTTCTAATATTATCAGAGTTTCCCATCATTTTATGTTTAATACAATTCGAATTCATTTTGTAATGATGTAACACAAGATTTTTTTTTCCATATAGTTGACATTTTTTCAAATAGCCTGTTCAGTCACTGATTTATGTTGAGATATCAATCAAGGTCAGTATTCTGGCCTCTGTTATGTTCCACTCTTCTGTTTGTCTAATTCTGTCTGAATTCTGCACTATTTTATTCATCATATCTCTGTAATACCTCTTAACATCTGATGGTGTAAAATCCCCTCATTTTGGCCTTCTTTTTAAAGTTCTTTTAATTTTTATGTATTGTCCATCATATGATTATGGAATCAGCCAATACTCTACCATTCAAAAATTAAGAAACAAAGGATCCAATTTTGAGTGTAATTGCATTAAATGATTATCAAAATTTTAAAGAGCTAATGACTTCAAACTGATGAATCATCCCGCTCACGGGTATTTTTTATTTCTGCATTTATTCAAGTCTTTTAAATGTCCTTCAATAAAGCTTTGAGATTAATTTTAAACGGTATTAAAAAAAAAAATTAAAAAAAAAAAAAAAGGGGCGCCTGGGTGGCGCAGTCGGTTAAGCGTCCGACTTCAGCCAGGTCACGATCTCGCGGTCCGTGAGTTCGAGCCCCGCGTCGGGCTCTGGGCTGATGGCTCAGAGCCTGGAGCCTGTTTCCGATTCTGTGTCTCCCTCTCTCTCTGCCCCTCCCCCGTTCATGCTCTGTCTCTCTCTGTCCCAAAAATAAATAAACGTTGAAAAAAGAAAAAAAAATTTAAACGGTATTTGCTCATTTTTCTAGTATTTTCCATTTATGTTCTTTCACTTTTATGATAAGTGTTCTCCTTGTTACATTTTCTAATTTATTAATACAGATATAAAAGAAAATCAACATGTTTTTAAATGCTGGTCCTGGATCCAGTTAACTTGCTGTCTCCTTTAATAATCTACACATTGGTTCTATTAATTTTTTTTCATGAAGATTATAATACTGTGTGCAAATAATGCTACTTTAGCTTCCATCATTTTAGCTTATCGACCTTGCTCCTCTTACTGCATTGACTAGGCTCTCATATGCCACATTAAATAGTAGGCCTGAGAGCAGGAATACTTTTTATCCCAGCTGCATCATCAAAATTCTCCCAAAGGTTTATCATGAAACCTGCATGTTCTCCAAACTTGTTAATTTTAGTCTTTGATCAGATGGTACTAAAATGCAATTCCTTATCAATTTCACAGAAGAAACCAAGGTTTCCTGCACCCCAAATTAGAAGGATGAGACAATGATTTGCAAATAATGATGATGTTTATAGAATGTGTACAACTTTAAAATACTGGTGCGCAGAGGAAGAGTTGTTAGTGCAGTACAAAACTACAAGTTACAATGGGAGAAAGTAACGATCATGGGTGAACATGTTACCCCTGATTTTTACTGGAAGAGGAATGGGAGATGATATAGGAAGAACTGTGTATTATTGCAGATTCATTGAAAAACTATTGAACAGTAATTGACTAATTATTGAATTAAGTGAAACTATACCTATTAGGTAGAAGAGATCCCCTCAGTAAAGACTAATTTCCACTCCCTACTACCTTGAGGATTGGCTAGACTTAGTAACTCACTTCCAAAGGCTAGAGTAGGGAATGGTAAAAAAATTAATAAATAAATAACCTCACAGAACAGAAATCTGACAAGCGCTATCTTAGTGATGAAGGGACAAAAGGTAACATCGCCAGCAACGTCGTGTGGCTATCATATACTTCCCATATCATGTGACAAGAAGGGCCTTTGACCTATGTTATATTATTTCCAAATACCCATAACTCCAGTCTTATCATGAGAAAAATAAAAGAAAAGCCCAGACATGGGGACATTCTACATGACACCTAGCCAGTACTCAAAACTGTCAAGATCATGACAACAAGCAAATATTGAGAAAAGATCAAGGACTTGAAGTGCCTAGGGAGACATGATAACCAAATGTAATGTAGTAATGTGTAATGATACCATAAACACACTAGGAGAGGGCATTAATAGGAAAACTGGTGAATCACAATAAAGTCTAGAATGTAGCCAGCACTAATATATCCATATCACTGTTCATTTTAAAAAGTGGAGTGCAGTAATATCAGATGTTAATAATGGGGGAAACTGGATGAAGGGAATACTGGGAACCCTTTATAAAATCTTTGTACCTTCCCTATAAGTAAAGCATCCTGAAATAAAAAGATTATTGTAAGAAGAGAGATCTTTTTTCTGTAGTTCTGCGTCTGCATTTTTTGGTTTCGTGTGTGTGTGTGTGTGTGTGTGTGTGTGTGTGTGTTGAATTCTTTATTGTTTCAGTTCCTTGTTTTTTGGAGAAAGAGATACAGGAATTGCCATTGTCTTGCCTCCTTTAAAAAATTTTTTTTAATGTTTATCTATTTTTGAGAGAGACAGACAGAACATGAGCAGGGGAGGGGCAGAGAGAGAAAGAGGGAAACAGAATCTGAAGCAGGCTCCAGGGTCTGAGCTGTCAGCACACAGCCCTAGGTGGGACTTGAACTCAGAACTGTGAGATCATGACCTGAGCTGAACTCAGACGCTTAACCAACTGAGCCACTCAGGTGCCGTATGTTTTGCCTCCCTTAATTGTCTTCTAGTAATCAATGAACTTTAAGTGTTATCAATTTCTCCATAAGTGCCAAATTAACATCCAGATTAGATACAAGCCTGGAATAGGAGCATAACAATAGTAGGATAAATGCAGACCCCACAGGAAACAGACTGTGCATTGCCCCTCTCATTCCAGAAGAGCATCTTTACCATTTATAACTTGGGGTTATAGGTTATGACACAGCCATGGATCCTGAAGTTTTTATAAAAAATGTTCTACTTGTGCATTAAAAAAAGTATACTTTAAAAGCAAATAGTAGGTTGTATGGCATACACCTACAAAGTAATATCTGCTTGTATGTGCTGCTTCATCAATATCTTACTGTATTTAAATCATGGCAGCTATTGAACCAAATACAATAGCAAAGAGGCAAGCTAAACTTTAAAAAATAAATGAATAAAATCCAAAATCTTTGTTCCATGATTTCTACTTCTATTTATAATATTTTGTTTTGGGAGATATGCCACACTTTTCATTCTTGATGTGCTGTCCATCTGAAAACTGGTTGCCAGGACTCCCAAGGTATCCATGAAACAGATGCCAGTCTATGTAACTATTCTAGTTACATCAGGGCACAGTTGAGGAAGTGCCACCTCCCAATATGTTCTATAATTTGGATCAAAAGCCTTCAATATTTACTTCCAAACCCGGTATGCCAAGAAAACTCATGTGCACTCTTTGGCAATGCATAGAGTAGAACCAGAATATTCAGAAACCATCCTTCTGCCACCATGGCAATTTCCAAATTTTTGTTCCTTTTTTTCCTTGCAATTTGCTCTGTGAAGAAAATGGGTCATTGCCCTGTAGAATTTCACACAGGCTGGATTTTGCAGAATGCATTTCACGGTGTTTAACATGTTGCTCCAAACTGCCCAGTTATCTGAATTGTTTCTGTAAAGATAAACTTCCCCATATCAACTATGTTATCCAAAGCTATGGTTTGCATAGTAAAGGAAGACCAGACAAACTCCTGATGCTTTCTCTTTATTTCTGAGGATTTCAAAGACTATGAATTAGTTTCCTGGAATCTTTCAAATGTGTTAATGAGCTTTAAAATTTTTTAAAGTATCATTATGAACTCATGGATTAAAATATATTTTTTTTGTTGGTTTGGATTAAAATATATTTGAAAAGTTATAAATAAATTTCTATTGTTGTATTCATATTGAAATTGACCTGTGGATCCTTAATAAGTGGGCTCCTAGGTTCTTTGATCCAGATTCAGAACTCTTTGATAGCTTCCTTTTTCCTAGTAATGACAAAATTTTCCAAGTGCATTTGGGATATTCCTAGATCTGGAATCAGTGATTTCTCCAAACTGTCCTGGTTCCTTTTAGTGAGATATAATATTTAGAGACCACATCTGAACATGATAGTTGGTCATTGCTTCCAGCCTTTTTCAGTTAAAAACGCAAGGTAATATATAGTTTTTGATAAAATGTTTCTTGAGTTCACATTGGCATTTCTGACTTAAACCCAGAGAGTTTGGAATTTTAACTTAATTTCTTTTATCTTCGATACATTTCTTCTTTCTCCCATTCTGAAATTCTCAAATCCCTTGCTTCATCCCAGGCTATAAACCTAACAGTCTCAGAATCATAGTGCCAACATTATACTAACAAAACCATTGATAAAAAACATCTTAATATTTTTGTTTCTTGTATCCGCAAGGGTATACCATCTGTGATGTAGTAGTTTAAAGTAATTCCTTGATACAAGTTATGGTCAACTGTTACTTTTAACATTTTTGTAGGAATTATCATAGCCAAATTTCATTTTATAATTATGTAAAATATGTGCAATTTTCAAGAATAAAATCCACAAAAGGAGTTACCTTCAGGGGAATCCAGCTTCTCTTGCTTTCCCCTCTACCACACTCTCTATTTTCCTTTATAATTTATTTAAGTGTTTTACTCGTTTTTCTATTTTAATATAAAAAAGACACACAGTTATCTACTTTTGTTAGATGAGGAGATATATGAATATATATGCTAGCATACTATGTGTATTTTTCTGTACTTTGCTGTTTTCACTTCATATAATCTGGTGTTCCCAAAGTGGAAGATATCCCTCATTGCTTTTCCAATTGCAAAGTACTCCATTCAGCAGTGTACCAATTTTGTTCAAGTAGTATAATATTAATAGACATGAAGATGTTTTCTATTCCTTTATTAGTACAAATAGATCCATAATAAGGAGACTTGTGCATATATTTATTCATACCAGTGTGAGTGGGATAGATTCCTAGAAATGGAATTGCTGATTAGAAGATAATGTATACATAATGTTTTTTTTTTAATTTTTTAAATGTTTGTTTATTTTTGAGAGAGAGGGAGATAGCGTAACTGGGGGAGGTACAGAGAGAGAGACACACACACACAGAATCTGAAGCAGACTCCAGGCTGTGAGCTGAGCTGTCAGCACAGAGCCCAATGCGGGGCTCAAGCTCATGAGCCATGAGATCATGAGACATGAGACATGTATGCGTAATTTTTTAAAAAATATTTTGCCAAATGCTCGTTTAGGGATTGGATTGCAACATTTTGTATACATTTAAGCAATGTATCGATGTACTTACTTCCCTACTACTACACCAAGAGTATATTATCAAACCCTTGGATTATTGCCAACATGATAGTCTTCTCAGGTTAATTTTAACCTGAGTTTCTCTTATTATAACTAAGGTTGAGCATCTTTATATATTTTAAGAGGCATTTGTTTTTACTTTTCTGTGAACTTTTTCTCAATTTTCTATTGCATTTTAAGGTATTTTAATACTTTATTTTTAAAAACTATTTATATATTAAGCATATTGTCCCTTTTTCTAGAACAGGGATTGGCAAGCAAACTTTCTCTGTAATAGGCCAAATAGTAAATATTTTAGGTTTTGCAACTATATGTATCTGTCTTAGTTCATTCAGGCTGCTATTAAAAAATACCATGAACTAAGTGCATTTAAACATTTATTTCCCACAGTTCTAGAGGAAGTCCAAGATTAGGGTCCTGGCAAATTCTGTCTGTTGAGAGCCCACTTCCTTGTTAAGGGACATCTTCTTACTTGAGTCTCACTTGGAGGAAGAGTGAGGGTTCTCACTGGTCTATAGGTCAAATAGGTCTATATCTAGAATTTCCATTCTACTTCTTTAGTGTGTATGTCTGTTTATGTGACAGTAACACATTTTAACTTTAAAAAGTTCTATATACATTTTAACATCTAGTAGAACAAGACTATCTCCCTCCATTACTTTTCCTCTGGAACATTTTCCACCTTAATCATATTTGCTTGTTCTTACAAATATACTTTTCATCAATTTGTCTGGCTCCAGAAAAAGAAAATAATCTAAAGATATTTCTATTGTGTTTTGCACTGAAGTTGCCAATTAGGAGAATTATCATCTTTGTAAGATCAATTCTTCCTATCCAAAAACCATGGTATGTCTTTTCATTTGTTCAAGTCTACTTTTGAGTCTTTCTGGAGTCTTTTATGGTTATTTCGTATAGGCTCTATCCTGTTAAGTTTAGGCTACATGTTTTGTTTGTTCAATGGCTTGTTGGTTTCTTTTGTTTTATCTTACACAAAGTCTTTACTTTCACATGAATTCTAGCTGGCCTTTGCTTTTATTTTCAAAAGTTATTGATTTTTATGTCAGTTCTATAACTTGCTAATTTTTCTAATTCCTTTCCTGTTTGCAGCAGTTTTCCATTGATTCTTCTAGGTTTTGTTGAAACATAATAATATCATTTGCAAATAGGTGCCTTTTCTTCTTCCTTTCCAATTTATACCTCTGATTGTTTTCTATTTTCTAATATTTCAATACAATATTCAGTAATACTCCCTATACAGTATTAGACACAAAATAATGGTCATCTGTATTGTATTCATACTTTATCAGTAAAGCCTCTTACATCAGTAAGATACTGGCTTTAAGATCACAGTTTATGCATTTTATTATATTAATAAAATGCCTATCAATTTACATTTTTCAAAATAATGGGTACTAAAATTTGCCGTATTTACTTATATCTAAAAAGATTACTTTAAAAATTCCACCCTTATGCTGTTACTATGATAAATACAATAAATTATCTTAATGGGTTTCCTAATATTAAGCTACCTTTGCCTTACTAGAATCAACCCTACTAAGTCATGGTGTGTTAGTTTTTTAAGTTTATTTATTAATTTTGAGAGAGAGAGAGAGCAGGAGTGGGTGAGGGGCAGAGAAAGAGAGAGAGAGAGAGAGAGAGAGAGAGAGAGAGAGAGAGAGAGAATCCTAAGCAGGCTCCACACTGTCAGAGCAGAGCCAGACACAGGGCTCAATCTCAGGAACTAGGAGATCATGACTTGAGCTGAAATCATGAGTCAGATCCTTAAGCGACTGAGCCACCCAGGAGTCCCATGGTGTGTTATTTTTAATGGATCATGGGATTCTCTTTGTTAATATTTTACTTTTTATTAGCATTCATAAATAAAATTCATCTACAGTCTTCTTTATAGTGGAATCTTTGTCAGGTTTTGGAATTAAAATTACTTACACATCATAGAGTGTACTTGCAGTTTTTTCTTCTTTTTTTCTATTTTGTGATATACAAGTTATATAGTATTGGGATTATTTGTCAGGAGAAATCCCTTCTTAAATTACTTGGAAAATGATGAATTTGGGGAGAATTAGTCTATTTTTTTTTTATTTCTAAATGAAATATGTTCTTAGAATTTCCATCTCTACTAGAGTCACTTTGGGTAAGTTTTTTTTTCTTCTAGAGAATTATCCATTTCATGTAGATTTTCAAAAGAGTCTGCTTAGGATTGTGTAATGTAGCCATATATACATATTATATATATAATATATATGTAATATATATTATATAATAAAATATATATTATATATTATATATATAATAAATACATAAATTATATGTCATATATAAGAAATTATATATAATATATAATAAATATATAAATTATATTATATACTATATATCAAATTATATATTATATATAACAAATTATATATTATATATATTATATAATTTATTGTCAAGCTAGCTAACATATAGTGTATACAGTGTGCTCTTGGTTTTGGGGTAGATTCCCATGATTCAACACTTACATACAACACCCACTGCTCATCCCAACAAGTGACCTCCCCAATGCCCATCACCCATGTCCCCCTCTCCCCCAACCGCCCCCCATTAACCCTCAGTTTGTTCTCTGTATTAAAGAGTCTCTTGTGGTTTGCCTCCCTCTCTGTTTGAATTAAATAATTTTATGTTCATAAATTCTGTTTGCTCTTGATTATTTGGTTAGTTTTTTTCTAATTTTTTAATTCTGTCAAAGAATTCATTTGGGGTTATATTTATTAATTTACAGCACTTTTTAGGTGTATTTGTTTTTATATAAATAATATTTTCTATTTATTAATTTCCTCTTTGCTTTATTCTGTTGTTCTTTTGATATTTTGCTATTTCTATTCAGTGTTAAGACATTTATTTTAACTTTTTCATTTTTATTTATAGGTTTTAATGCTATAAATTCTCTCTGATATTTGATTCATCTATATCGTAAAGTTTATAATATATTCTATACTTCATAACTATTTTTAAGAAATTCTGAAATCTTGGTTTAAGTTGGCTGAAAATAAATCTTTAAATTTCCAGAAAAAAGACTTTTAAATTATTTTTACATGACTTGGTAATTTTATTGTAGTTTGGTTATGAATGGTGCTTGTATTTGGAACTTTTGAAGTTCTTTTGATGCCTAAAACATGGGCAATTTTTATGGGTTATATCTATTCATTTGCTAAGAAGTTGTCCTAAGAATTACTTTTGTCTACTTGACTTTTATGGGTTGAAGGAGATGTATTAAAGTTTCCTTCTACCATTGGTATACTATTGCATCTAATTACATGTGTGTATCTATTTTAAGAAAGCTGCTGAATTGTTATAGGGTGCGTGATTATTAATATCTATTAAGCTTTTGGGTGACGGGGTGGCTTAGTTGGTTAAGCATCCGACTCTCGATTTCAGCTCAGGTCATGATCTCGCAGTTCATGACAGTGTGGAACCTGCTTGAGATTCTTTGTCTCCCTCCCTCTCTGCCCCTCCCAGGTCACACATGCATATTCTCTCCTCTCCGCCTCACTCAAACTAAATAAACCTTAAAAAATAACTATTAAGCCTTTACTGTGTTTTATAGTCAATAGCAATATAAAGTTCTCTTTTCTGTACGTCTTGATCTAAATTGCACAATAAACATCAAGTTTAAAACCTTTGTTTTCTTTTTCTTTGAATTTATCTAGTATATTTTTTGCATCTTTTTACTTTTAATCTTTCCAAACTTCCTTTAATATGTATCTTGCAAAAATAATAGTTTTGAATTTTGTTTTGTTAACTGAAAGTGTAGGTGTCTCTTTTTTAGGAAACATGTTTTATTTTTGTTATTCATTTTTTAAATATTTATTCATTTATTTTTGAGAGAGAGAGAGAGAGATTGAAGGAGGGGCAGAGAGAGCAAAAGACAAAGAATCCAAAGCAGGCTCAGGGGCTCAAATTCACAAACCATGAGATCAGGACCTGAGCTGAAATTGAGTCAGCTGTTTAACCAACATAGCCACCCAGGCACCCCTAGGTGTGTCTTTTTTATAGCCACGTTAAGCATTTGTTTTGGGGGTTGTTTTTGAATATTTTTTTAATATTTGTTTATTTTTTGGGAGAGACAGAGAGTGAGCGGGAGAGAGGCAGAGAGACACAGAGACACAGAATCCAAAGCAGGCTCTAGGCACTGAACTGTCAGCACGGAGCCCAATTGGGGGGCTGGATGCTTAACCGACTGAGCCACCCAGGAGTTCCATGTTAAGCTTACTTGAATGGATGGATATCACCGATGTATTTAATCTCAGTTTTGTCATATTTGCATAATACACATATATAATGCTCTTTTCTATGTCTGTATCACTTTATTTCTCTTTTTATGTTGGCAGATTTTTTGTTATTTGACTAGGTTATTTAAACATTTTAAAATATATTTATAAAACTAACATTTTTGTCTGAAATGTTGCACTTATTGTAATATCTTTATTATAACATCATTAGTCCCTTCTTTTTGCCCATTCTGTCTTACTCCCCTGCTGTGAGCAATATTGAAATTAGCTCATTACCTTATCTTTCCTTTCCCTTCCCTCTCATTCAACACCTAATTTAATGCAATAAGTGAGCTTAATCTATTCTCCATATAATTTCCCCAATTTTCCCTCATTTAAGAAAGTTATGTTGCTGGGGGCCTGGGTGGCTCAGTCAGTTGTATTGACTTCAGCTCAGGTCATGATCTCTCAGGGTCATGGGTTTGAGCTTCCTGTCAGGCTCTGTGCTAACAACTCAGAGCCTGGAGCCTGTTTCAGATTGTGTGTATGTCTCTTTCTCTCTCTGTCCCTCCCCCACTGGCTCGCTTGCTCTCTCTCTCACTTTCTCTCTCTAAAAAATAAATGTTGGGGTGCCTGGATGGCTCAGTTGGTTGGACATCTGACTTCGGCTCAGGTCATGATCTTGCGGTTTGTGAGTTCGAGCCCTGCATCGGGCTCTGGGCTGACAGCTCAGAGCCTGGAGCCTGCTTTGGATTCTGTGTCTCCCTCCATCGCTACCCCTCCCCTGCTTGCACTCTGTCTCTCTCGGTCTCTCAAAAATGAATAAACGTTAAAAAAATTAAAAAAAAATAAAATAAACATTAAAAAATGACATAAAAAATAAAAAGTTATGTTGTATGTACATTATCAGAGAATATTTGATTGTAGTATATCTACAGTATATATGATACAACATAAACTATACAGTAGATACATTTCCAGCATACATATCATTACACACTATCTTCTCCTATCCGTCATTTTATTTCACTTGTAAGGAAAAGTATATACTGTTTACTAGAAGTCCTTATATTAATACTTCTGCAGCCTTGGTTGTCCCAATTTATTTACCAGAAGTAAATTCCTCCATATGGGCTTATGAGAAAAATATCCCCTAACTTCTTACATGTGCATTGCATGTCTTACATGTCTTTATATGTGAAGGTCTCTCAAATATATCACATGTATCCATATGTGGATATCCCAGTATGTTACTCCATTGTCTTCTGGTGAAATTTTTGCTCTTGAAAAATCTGATGTAAATCTGTCCTTCTCTTTACTGGTGACTTGTCCATTTTGTCCATTTTCCTTTTTGAAGATGGCTTCTCTGGTGTTGACTCTTCTGAACATATCCATTCAATGTGATTTTTCAAAACATAAGTTTAAGTCTCCGTTACACAAGTTCATTTATTGAACTAAAATTTTAATATTTTCTGTTTGTTTCCTGGGTTTTGGTTTTCTATTCAGAGACTTCTATTACAGATACGTTGTACTGAATACATACATACATATATATGCACATATTATCTTTATTATTTTCTCTCAAATCCCTTTATCTATTTGCTTAATTCCTTTGGATTAAATAAGAAGACATTTTCTCCATTTAATCTTCTATTATCTTTGACATTATGCTTGTTCTATTGTTTCCCCAGTCATCTTATTTCCAAAATAATTTTTCTTTAATTTTTTTAATTCACTTGAGAACTCTATCGGCTCTCTTTAGAAGTCTTTTTATATCCTAGCATATCATCTCAGAATTTGACTGATCAGGAATTATGGTCTTTTATCATTATACTTATCATTATCTTAAATAGTATATCATTTTTCAAATTACCATGTTAAAATTTTTATCTTTTGGGGTGCCTGGGTGGCTCAGTCGGCTAAGCATCTGACTGCGGCTCAGGTCATGATCTTGTGGTTCGTAAGTTCCAGTCCCACGTTGGGTTCTGTGTTGACAGCTTGGAGCCTGGAGCCTGCTTCACATTCTGTGTCTCCTTCTCTCTCTGCCCCTCGCCCACTGGTGCGCGCGCGCGCACACACACGTGGGAGCTTCGTCTCTCTCTCTCTCTCTCTCTCTCTCTCAAAAAAATAAACACTAAAAAAAATTCATCTTCTGCGAGGCATGTTGTTCTTTCATACTTCCATTGTCTATAAACCGGTCTTTTCTCATCATCATTACTGTTTTTAATAATGTACTTTTGTCAAATTCAACCACAATTCTTTTATATTGCTTGATTTGAGATGAGATCTTTTGTGCTCCTATAGGAGAGGGAGATTTAGGACATCTTTGCTACATTCATAGCTCTTGTGATTATTCTTCTGCTGTCATCGTAAAGTACTCAACAATAGGGTCATTTACCTTTTGAAATTTTCTCACCCTTTTTCCTTATGTCCTCTTTTTATCTGGCTGCTCTTTTTGTCTGTCCATAATATCTTTTTCTACTCAATCTAGATTCTATCCCCAGCAATTTCTCTGCAATTATGTGGCTTTGACCTAGAAATCAGCTTACATCATTAGTTTCAAAAAAATCAACTGGAACTATACTATCTGGCTTCGTCCAACCTTTTCCTAGTCTTTGCACTGACCTGTCTGTGAATTGGAGCCTGCATTGTCTACATTGAGTTCACCCTTGTCATGTGGATTCTTTCATGCTTTCTGCAGTAGAAAGGAAGCCCTCATTTTGGGGAAGATAAGATTGTCTCTCAAAGTCATCAAAGTTCCCTTTTTGCATTCCCTTCTGCCTAACTGCTCATACAACAATTGGGTCTAACATTGCTCTATTAGTGGTTTAGCCCTAAACACTATTATTTGGTACTTTATTTTGTCACCTAGTCTCATTTGAATGTTATCCATGCAAATTAGTATTTTGATTACTGTTGACTTTGTGTTGTTTTATGAACTGAAGTGCTTGTTTTTGAGGTTCAAGGGAGAAATCAGGGACATTTAAAATTTTACTCCTTCTTCCACCTTCTTACTAGGAAGCTCTTCTACTTTAAATTAAATATATTATCAGACTATGAACACTCAGAAAATTAAAATATCCCCTTTTTACAATTTAAAATGTTTACTATATTTCATATTTTAACGAATCCTTAGAAACAATACCAAGAAATAACAATCAGGTAAAGCTTGGAACTTACATGTCAAAAATAACTCACATGGAAAGATATTCAATGCACTTCTGAGAAATTTTCAATGAAGCAGTAAATAAATTTCGTGGATTAAAAAATCAACTTTTTGGGGGTTGCCTGGGTGGTTCAACTGGTTGCACATCTGACTTGATCTCCACTCTGGTCATGAGTTCAAGTCCCACATTGGGCTCCATGCTTGGGGTGAAGCTTATGTATAAATAAATAAGTAAATAAGCAAGCTAACTATTTGGACTAGCTAATTTTTGTAGGCATGTTATTTTGCCTCGTTAATACTCATCATACAAACATGTGTTATTCTTTTTCACTAGTGAGGTTCTGTCTATAAAATTCAAAATAGCCAATCATTTTCCAGCTCTCAAGCCATGTCCTGCTTTCAAGAAATCATTTTATTCAGACTAAGCTAATTTCTAAACAATGTATTGAAAATAAACACATTGAAACCTCTTAGGACCCTCTTATTTTTTCTCAAGATCTGTAAAATTCCATTACCTGTCAATAGAGTTTGATGCAGGTTGAAGAAAGATAAGTGTATCGCAAATCACTTAGTGATGAGATCTCAAACTGAGTCACTTATTGATTCTTAACTTCTGTTTACCCTACATCATGTTTAATTATGCCAATTTCACTCTATTATTTGGTGGGATACAGTTGAATGAGAACACTTGACTTGCTAGAATGATAAAATTCTATTTCCTTGAAAATAGTGGTATTCTTTTGCAACGAGTGTTGCTTAAATTGAAAAACAAGGTATTTTTCTACACATATCGATATCTCTAAGATACATAACATGATACACAATTTACTCTTAGTTTATTCAAATAAAAAATGATCGGGGCATCTAGGTGGCTCAGTTGATTAAGGATTGTACTTTGGCTCAGGTCATGATCTCACAGTTAATGAGTTCAAGCCCTGAGTCAGTCTTTCTGCTGTCAGCACAGATCCCACTTCAGATCCTCTGTCTGCACCCCCCACCCCGCTGCCCCTCCCCTGCTCACACGTGTTCTCTCTCTCTCAAAATTAAACACTTAAATTTTTTTTAAAAATCTGTAAAATCTACCCTATTTTTCTATTTTGGTTGTAAGTGATGAACAGTTGAAGTGGTAAATGAGTATAGGATCTAGTGCTCCTATAGACATTTAAAAGTACTCAAATCTAAAAAGAATTACAAGCATAGAAATTTAGCATAAATGAAAGAGATATATTAATATATACTTAATAGAATAAAATGTAAGATATTTTATGCAAGAATATGCTAATGAATCAGACATTAGCAATGAAATGGATCATTTCTATAGAAATTAAAAAATTAAAAAACTAACCACAATTTAATAAAAATTAGGAAGCTCTAATTCTAAAGATAAATAAACTTACTTAAACATATCAGATTTTCCATTTAGAGTGGCAAATAGCTAACATATCATAAGAGAATCTCTTCTAATGTGCTTAAAAATAACTGTAAAAATAGAAAAAATGAAAGAAAAATTAATGAACTGCAAAATTGAAAAGTAAGACCAAAAGACAACCTGTTGATAGTAGAAGCATTTTCCCTACCTTCCAAACTTTCAGAGTGGGGTCATAATTCAAAATGTAAAAGCTAAAACTAAATTTTTCCGAAAAAATTGTAGGAGAAAATCTGCACCCTACTATGGCTCACAAATTGGTCTTCACCAAAATGGAAACTCTGCCTTTTGCAAGACACTGTTAAGATAATGAAAAGGTAAATCACAGATCTGGAGGATATATTCTCAGTGCATACATCAGACAAAGGACTTTCATCCAAAATATATAAATGCCACAATCCAATAATAAAAGACAAAAGACCCAATTAAAATTGGCAAAAGACTTGAACAGATACTTTACTAAAGAAGACGTACAAACAGCCTATAACCATATGCATAGATCCTCGGCTTCATTAATCATCAGGGAAATGCAAATTAAAACCACAAAGAGATGCCACTACACACTCACTAGAGAGACTAAAATTAAGAAGCTTGTCAATGCCAAAGGACAGAGGCTCTTCTATTTGATTCCTTATTCTAGCTTCTCAGTTTGGATCATTCAGCTAACTTCTGGCTGAACCTCAGTATTTGGCTTCCAATTAAAGAGGAACTATGTGAGGAAATTCACTGGCTCATTAATAAAATTGAGCACGGATTTTCAAACATTAGAAATGGAAAAACGTTAACCTCAGCTTCCTACTCCCATCCTCACCCCTGCTAATCTTAGACCTGGGGTCTTTTGTGTAGTAACAAAACCAGTGGATTTTCTTACAGTGAAGTGAATGAGGGATTTGCAAAAAGAAGGAATTCTTTAGGAGACGAGATTATGAGATCCAGCCACATTTTCAGAGTGAAAACTTTCCCTCCATTCGTCATGTGAATGTTCTTTGCTTAACTTTCTTAAAGAAGTCAGCAGACTTTGAGAGTGCCCCCAAATTCCACACATATAAAAACTAGAAAAAATGCCTACTCATAGTCAATGGCCGTAAGATTGTTAGGAAAGGCAATAGTCACCAAAAAAAGACTTTCCTACAAAGTCATGGTGATTGTTTATGAGGGAGAGATATTTTCCTATAGGAATAACTTTTAAGTCTCTGTATCCAGAATCCAAAACTGTTTAGAAAATCACTGGAGTGAAACCCTTAAAAAACAAAACCACATAACATAAATCTAAGTTTAAAGGTTCATGAATCCATTAGGTCATGTTTTGGTATTTTCTTGGTGAAAATAAGTGTACTGAATAAGTGCAATTTGAATAAAGGTGCATCTGGAAAATTATCCAATAACTTGTGGGAGACTGTAAAGAAATCTGGGGGCATCTGGGTGGCTCAGTCAGTTGAGCATCTGACTCTTGGTTTTGGCTCAGGTCATGATCCCAGGATCATGGGATAGAGCCCCGAGGCGGGATCCACATAGAGCTCAGAGCCTGCTTGGGATTCTCTCATTCTCTCTCTCTCTCTCTCTCTCTCTCTCTCTCTCTCTCTCTCTCTTCCCCCTCCTACCCCTCCCCCATGCACTCTCTCTCTAAAAACTTTAAAAAAAGAGAGAGAGAAAAAGAAATCTGAACTACATAATGCATGAACATGCATAGTTGCCACTCTCTTCTTGATTTTACTTGAAAGAGTTCTTTGTAAAGAGTAGTTGCTTATTAAATATTTACCAAATGAATGAAGGGCACATAGTTAATTTCAAATAGGTAAATTTTAAAAAGACAGTTTCAAGACAGAAGGGGAATAAGGCCTTCAATTTTTAATAGTCAAGAGGAGAGTTTCAATTGTGTGCCCAATTCAGTTGAGAAAATTAATTTGTATAAAAATTAATACCATGCACACATGACTGAGGGAATGGAGAAGAACAGATGTGGTAACAGTTGCACAGTTTCTGCTTATTTCTGGGAAAAAAACTAATCAAATTGATAATCAAACTGACTTTTTAAATATATTTTAATCAAGGGCATATCTTCTCCTTCCCAAAAGCTCTGAAACAAAATATCCTTGTATCATTCTGACTTCCATATTTCCATTTATGAAAACTACTATAAATGTACATATTGATTGGTTAAACAGATTTATAACAGTGAGTGACCATTTCACCTCTAATTCATCATGTGTTATTACATCTGTTGCCTTTTAAATCCCTCATCCTACATACAGGGACACAAACACATTGACCTTTATCTTTAGAGTGAAAGAGTTGCTATTAATCCACTTTCTAGAGTTCTTGCAAAAGGAACCAGAAATAAATTTTTCTTAACTATTTGAATCCACTGGTAAAAAAAAGAAAATAAAATCAAGTGTTCCAAGAATTCAAATATATTAACGTATGTTTTAATTTTCTTTCTATTTTTCTAGTGAAATCCAGTGATTCATTTTGCACTAACCCCTGAGTAATGGTAACCATTGAACTCTGAGTGACAAGACTTGAAAGGCAGTTGAGAAAGTGTGCACCAACACGCCCTACCGTGTGCTTTCTGTGATGCTGTAAGCTCTTTTCAGGGGACACAAGTATTTCATTTCTGTGTATACCATTGGAACTTAGCTCCAAAGCATCACAGCCACGAGAAAATCATAGGTCCTCCTGGCTCTCACACAAGGTCTTATCTTTTTCGTAAAGATACATGTATTAAAGCGTATTTCGTGGAAGTATACAAGTATTATCTGTTTTTGAAAGTTTGCATTATGCCACTTCACTTTTAGGAAAGACCTACATTAGTACGTGTTTTCAATAACTGAAAGAAACACAAAGTGTGTGTGTGTGTGTGTGTGTATGTGTGTGTGTGTGCGCGCATGCGCGCACACACACACACACACACACACACACACACACACACACACACCAAGCTCCTTCCCTGGGAACTACACTCAGCCATCTTGGCATCAGGCAGCCATAGTTTTGAAATGGGTCTATGAGCATCTTTGCTTTATCCTGATGTATTTTGTGCATGTATTAGAAAGATGTGTCCTAAGGTATCAGAAAAGCTTAAGGGAGGTTGTTTTTGGAGTAGGGAGCACTCAAAAACTTTTCACACAAATCAATGGTAACTGCTTCTTCGCTTATGCCATTTTGGTTTACACAAGTTCTCATAGTAATACTATGTTTAAATAGCAGGCAAAACCTTGGCCATCCACTTCTGAGGATCCCATTTGTTCTCACATATCATTATGAAATATTTACTTTTATGGTTGGTAATATTCCCAATTCAGCTGCATTTTTCAGTACCATTTTTATTTTTCCACACAGATATCTTGTCATTGTATTTCACCATTATCACAATATCTTTATTTACCATTTAGACTTTTTGTTGTTGTTGCTTAAACACTTTTATTCTTTATTCTATCAGCCTTGTCACAAATAAGCAACAGCCCAGCATCCCTAAATTTGACAATGAACGTTGGCTATGTATCTTGCCCATTTCTTTTCTTATATTTTTGACCAAAGCCTTCCTATCATTTCATGCTTTAGAACACAATGTCTTCATCTTTGCTTCCCAGGGAACTAACTTTTGCTCCTTGTCCAGAGCTTCTCTCAAACACAACTAATCTTTTCAGTTTCCAAGTTTGTACTAAGAGACTGAAAAGCCCAATTTTTTACTCTCCTACATCAAAATATTTCTGAATATGGGTATTGTCAACCACAGTTCATAAGCACTCCTCCCCCCCAACCTTGTCTGAACCTAATTTGCTTGTAGGTCTCTTCCCACCTATTCAACCATACATTGTCCAATGTAAACAAATGTCTAATTTACCAACAGCTTCCTGTTTCCAGGTCACCTTACACAAAAACAAAATTATTTAACAAACAAATTATTTTCAAAGCCAAAGGACATTATTTTTTTTTCAACGTTTTATTTATTTATTTTTGGGACAGAGAGAGACAGAGCATGAATTGGGGAGGGGCAGAGAGAGAGGGAGACACAGAATCGGAAACAGGCTCCAGGCTCCGAGCCATCTGCCCAGAGCCTGACGCGGGGCTCGAACTCACGGACCGCGAGATTGTGACCTGGCTGAAGTCGGACGCTTAACCGACTGCGCCACCCAGGCGCCCCCAAAGGACATTATTTTTTAACATATATATTAATGTAGTCCGCCATGCTTCATTCACATTTGAACTTGCACTACATTTTGGAAACCTCCAAGAACTATTTCAGAATTGTAGAGCATTTTAGGAAATCACTGAAACAATAGGATTAGTTCATCATTAGGATACTAAAAATATTTAAAGGGCCATGTGAAGCAACATATTTTAGAATAACATAAGTGCAAATAACAGTTGAGTACAGATCTATTTAAATTACTGAAGATCTTTCTTAGAACCTTGCTCAATTATTGACTTCCACCATCACTCCATCATTTTATATGACAAAAGGCTGCTGCAGGATTTGGGGGTCAATATTGTAACGGAGCAAGAATTTGTGAGTTTTTCTTCAATATTAAATTTCTCTTTCTTTTTTCCCCCATGTGTCTATATTTACCTTTATTTTCTTCTAGCTTCCTATGTGGTTTTTAACACCCTATAATCTAGAAACACTGCGGAACATATAACACTGTTTTACTGTCTTGCTGATCATTAAGTAAAAATATTTAATAGTTAAGCTTGACATGAATCCCTCTGATATCACCTGAAACACTTCCAGTGGTCCTCACGCATGCTGGGGGTCCACCCCAACTCCATTTTGTTAATTTAAATGAAGTACCTTGGCCAACTGAGAGTAAAGTTTTCCAGAAAGAGGAGAAGAGAGGCAGGCAAATACTCTGAACAGAGGAATATTATGTATAGGGACATGACTGGTTTTGATGCATTTACAAATAGAGTAGCAGACTATCTCTAGCTCCCAACTTCCCAAGTTCCTCAACAGCCCCGATGCAGAAAACTCTACAGGTAAAATTCTTTCTCTTTCTTGTATTCTAAGATATTTGAATCTTGGCAATATCTGTCTGATGGATTTTATTGTTGTTGTTCAGATCAGTGATCAGTTGACTCCGGGAGCATGCTGGAAGAAGATCTGTTTGGTCGTTTTCAGTCTTTGATCCAAATTATTCCAGTTGAGTAGATTTAATGATTTTTTTCACCCATGGCTGATTAAGTGAGTTGAATTGATTTGAACATTTTTTTTACTCTCATCCTCACTCTTATATATGCCACATGATTGCTCTCTTCTATCTTTTTTTCCAATGGATGGACATTTGGCGTTTTCCTTTGAAGTCCACTTAACTTTGTTTTTGTTTTGGACCAGCCTAAGACAGGGATTACGGACTCTAATTTTTTTTTGTTTGAAGCAAAGACTTCAAAGAGAATCATGGCTGCCAATTCTTCAGTGCTATGACAGGTTTAGACATATTAACAATGCCAACATGACAACAATTTGTTGCTGGCGGGGGGGGGGTGCCCAACAGTCAGTTGAGAATGGAATTATTTTACTTTTTGTGCATACTCATGTCACCGCACATGGTTAATGTCAGGACCTGACTTTTTGTCAGACCATTTGCCTTCCAAGCTGCAGAACTGCTGAATATATTTGAAGAACGTGAACAGGAAGAGATGATGGCCTTTACTCCTAGGCAGCTGGTCTAGCATAGGGATCGGCAGCATACTTCCCCTGAGGGTCTGGCTGAGCAGTAACATGCAGTAATGGTCAAGGGGATAACAAGGGAAATAAAGAGGGGATCATGGAGGAGGAAGACTAGGAAGTGAAAGGTACTAAAGGAAAATGTAAATATTGGCAAATGATGATGCTATCAATACTAATGTCTCTGTAGAATACATTTTTCCCCTTGAATTCTTTCAAACTTCATTTGAAAGTATAGCAATCTGCACATGCTATCTTCAACATCTCAACTCTATTCTATCCACTTTATTATTTTTTTAATGTTTATTTATTCATTTTGAGAGACAGAGAGGAAGAGAGAGCACACACGAGCAGCAGAGGGGCATAGAGAATGAGAGACAGACAGACAGACAGACAGACTCCCAAGCAGGTTCTGGGCTCAGCATGGAGCCCGACACAGGGCTTGATCTCACACCGTGAGATCATGACCTGAGCTGAAATGAAGAGTCAGTCACCCATTCAACTGAGCCACCCAGGTGCCCCTCTTCTATCCACTTTAATCTTTTCCATTTAGTATCATTCAACTCAAAATGCTTTCAATAAGTTCAGAAATGAATTTTTAATATTTGAAGCCTTTATATATACTTTTCTCCCTGTTTGAGTATCTCAACCCTGCTTACTGGATAATTTCTAACCTGAAACCTTTCCACCTGGTCTCTCCTCTAGGAAGACTTAGCCTTTTTCTCTTCCGCCTAAGATGGAGACCACCCTGCTTATGTATGTACTATAGTACTTAACCACGCAGGTCTGTAAAGATCGGTTTATGGGTTTATTCTCTTATTAGTACACAGCTCCTAACTACACACTTAATCCTATTTTTTTCTTTTTATCACTTTGAGGACAGAACAGACTCTGAAAAAAAAAAAAGTTGTTTTGTGTATAGATAAGCTCTTTTAAAAAGCAAGCAAAAGTAAAAGTGATAAACTAGATCCAGTAGTAGTATTTTTTTCTTTACTAATAGCGACCATTTACTGTATGCATCCCACGCACAAAATCCCACACTAAGTTCTGCATACTTTTCATAAATTCATTTGAATTTCACAAGAACCCTCTGAGGTCAATTTTACTATGTATATCATTGTAGGTAATAAAACAAAATTTTGGGAGGTGAGATATATTTCCAGGTCACACATCACTAAAGAGGCTGAGTTGGATTCACCGCCAGGTCTTTAGAGAGGTTATGCCCTTACCCACCACTCTAGGCTGCCTCTGTTTTATTGTTCTATTGATATTGTACGTATTTAAGAAAATAAAAACCATTTAACAATATATGGTACATGTTTGTTAACTTTTGAGAGACACAGAGCACAAGCAGGCAAAGGGCAGAGACAGAGGGAGACACAGAATCCAAAGCAGGCTCCAGGCTCTGAGCTGTCAGCACAGAGCCCAATGAGGGGCTTGAACTCACAAACCATGAGATCATGACCTGAGCCAAAGTCAGACACTTAACCAACTGAGGCACCGGCGCCCATCAATCTCGGTATTTTAAATTAAAAGATTGGTATTCTTGGGATGCCTGGGTGGCTCAGACAGCTGAGCATCCAATTCTTGATTTTTGGCTCAGGTTATGATCCCAGGTTCGTGGGATCAAGCCCCGCATTGGGCTCCACACTGAGCTTGGAGTCTACTTAGGATTCTTTCTTTCTCCCTCTGCCCCTCTGCCCCTCTCTTGCACTCATGCTCCCTGTCTGTCTCCAAAATTTAAAAAAAAAAATTGCTATTCTTATTCAAAATAGTATTATTTTCTTTTCCTCTCAGGACTTAGGGCAATAAGAAAGGAGTAGAAAGGCATCAGCTCAGAATAATGTGAACAATGGAAGAAGGCCAGCTGAGGCAAGAGAGCTCATTTTTTTCCCTAGAAATTAGAAAAGTAGATGAATAAATATTGATCAAATAAAGCAGAATAGAAAAGCAACTTCCCAGGATACCCAGAGAGAAGAGAATAGCCAAGGCATGTGCAGACCTCATTAGTGATATCTAGGGAAAATGTGGAACTTAAAAATCCATGTACCTGGAAAACAGGAGACAGAGGGAGTGTGGAAAACAGGAGGCCTACCTAATAGTCTTCATGGAACCTTTACTTTCTACCACCAGGAAAAAAAAACACAAACTACAGCTTGGTGTTTACACTGCGGTTTAAAAAGAAAAACAGAAAAAAGATTCTTCTCCAAGTAAAAGATTCTTCTCCAAACAAATCTGGGGGAGAATTAGGTCAGGTAATATGGGTTTTGGTATCCAAACTATTTGGGGGACATCCAAATACCCACATACCTCAAACAAATCTGCTAGTCAACAAGGATTTACATACATAAATCTCAGGGTTATTGACTCATCTCTGAGTGTGAATTAAAAAAAAAAAAAAACAACAACTGCATTTGATTAAATCTTGAGCATGGCAGAGCACGTTCAAAGTTAAAAGAAACAGTGAGAGATCATAGATTAAAAAGAGGAAAATATGTAAAAAATAATTTGAGTGAAAATACTTTAAAATATTAGTATTTTTAAGAAACTTGACTAGTTAATGCAGCCATAATTTAACAGAAAGAGAGCAAAGAAAATTTGAGAAAGAGCTCTAAGTAATAACTATAATTACAAAAATAATGTTCATAGGAATTGTTCAATGATCAAGTCAAAAAATAAAAATCTCCCAGGATGCAGAACAAAAATATACATAAAAGTATTTTTTAATGTAATCCAAAGAATCCCATAACTGATATTTTAAATTCAAAAAAGAGATAATGCACATAAAGAATTAATCTTTTTGGGGGCCACTTGGGTAGCTCAGTAGGTTAGGCTTCCGACTTTAGCTCAGGTCATGATCTCGCAGTCTGTGAGTTCTAGCCCCACGTTGGACTCTGTGCTCACAGCTCAGAGCCTGGAGCCTGCTTCAGATTCTGTGTCTCCCTCTCTCTGCCCCTCCCCCCTGTACTCTGTCTCTGTCTCTCTCAAAAATAAACAGTAAATTTTTTTTTAAAAATTAATCTTTTTTAAAATAATAACAATAGTAAGGACTATGACCTAAAGCTGAAGGAAAACAGTCATCTTCTAGGTAAAATTACCCACAGTAACTAACAAATGAAATGAAAATCAACATACTTAAAAACCTCAATGTGAAATCCCTGAACATAAAGAAAAAAATACAAGGTAATAAAATCTACAGAAAAGAAGAAAAATGGTCACATACAAAAAAATAAATAAATAAAAGTCAAACTGGCAATACACTTCTCAGTAGAAGTGTTATTTGCTAGAAGGCAATGAAGAAATACATTCAAAGATCCATGAAAAAATTCTTCAAGTTCTATACTCACCCTAACCATCAAGGAAAGGTGAATGCAGTTTTTTTGATCATCAAGAAATCAGAAAGTTTAACTTCAATATACCTTCTCTTGCAAAATTATTTGAACAAGCATTGAATAAAACAAAGAAGACAATAAATAGAGACACATAGTCCAGAAAATAGGTGAATGTAAGTCACAAATTTGCAAAAGAATTAGTAAACATTTAATTCAGAAAGGAGAAGGAACAGAGAATTTCAAAGAGAAAAGTCCAGACAAAATGGAAGGGGGGCAGTTGGGACAGGAGAAGGACAAGACAAAATTTAATGATTATTAGTATGTAAAAACTCGAGCTTATAATAAAGATGCATAATGCAAGTAAAAAATAAGAAGAAAACAGAAAGACTTCCAAAGATTTCAAAAAAAAAAATTTTAATGTTGAGCAAGAAAATCATGATAGACATCAAATGGGCCAAATTGAAATCGTGACTCAAGAAAAATGGAATGGATTCTGAGCACAGTTTGAATGGGCAAGAAGCTGGAAGCCATCAGGGATGTGGGGAAGGAAGCATTCTCCCATGAAGAATAAAGGATAGCCATCAGACTGGTAACAAATTAATGCTGTACATGAAAGGCAAAGTGTAATTTGACATGGTTTGGAGTAACATGGTAAAGTACACAGTTTGGAGTAAAAGATGGTAAAAAAAAAAAAAAGGAATTGAAATTAATATTGTCTTTTGAATGGACAAAAATATTACTTGTGGTAAAGGAAAATAAGACATAATGATAGCATTCTACTCAGGAGCTGCTGTAATATTCACATTATCATCCTCATGTGCACATATTTTTTGGAGGAGGTTTTTTGTTTGATTTTGTTTTTTGTTTGTTTTTTGGTTTTGGTAAGGGGAAGAATTGATCTAGAGTTAAGAATTTGGTGCCTCCAAATTCTTTATAATTCATTATAGTTATATAACAGAAAGAATGTAAATGCTTTCAACCTTCACAATGTGGAAGGACAGAAACTAAAAGCTGAGGGTGGGAGGAAAGCTGGGCCACTAAACTGGAAAGAGGATGACAGCACAAACAACAAAATTCTCACTTCTAGCTGGGAGTGTATAGATAACTTAATAAGCTCATAAATCAAGAAACAGCAAGGTAAGTGTATTTTTAAAGATACAGATATAAAGCCAAAAATAATGTTTTTCATAATATGGTCTGTTACCCTGTTTGATTTTTAAACCATGTGCATATATTAATTTGAAAAGAATTTAAGAAGAATTTAAGTACTATATTTAACATATTCTAGAATGGTTTGTGGCTTGCTTGTGTTTCTCTCACCAGAAGATTTTTCACATACTTTGACCATGACTTCTAAAGTTGACAGCAATTGCAAGACATCGTCAGCTGTGAGCTAGATGTCAAATGTAGAGTATTAAATTGTGAAAATAAAAATGAGTGTCTTAGGATCAGTGCATTAAGTTGAATCTGATTTAATTCAGGAAGATGTCCCTATTTACCCACAAGAAAATATAACAGAACCACTGCAAGATTGAACAGCTAAAAGTGACAATCATTGGTTCATTTCAAAGAATGGCCAATTATGGGGTACCTGGGTGGCTCAGTGGGTTAAGCATCTGACTCTTGATTTTGGATCAGGTCACAATCTCACAGTTCTTGGGATTGAGCCCCTGCATCTGGCTCTGTGCTGACAGCATGGAACCTGTTTAGGATTCTCTCCCTCTCTCTCTGCCCCTCCCCTGATCATGTGCTGGTGTGCATGCTCTCTCTCCCTCCCTCTCTCAAAATAAATAAACTTAAAAAAAATGGCACATTAGCAACTTATCAGAGCTGCAGTGGGTGATAGCTTATCAATACCTAACCTTAGCTTTGGACAGTAATCCTCATGCAAATATTGCTAATGAAAAAAGGCCTCATTCTCTAAAGTGTTGCTGTAAGAAATCCATACATATTGAATGGTTAGTTTACAACTGGACAATAAAACAAAGAAACTTAATTATCCATTTACATAAGAGAAAGATCAGCCTCCATTGAGAAAATTATCTGAAGTTGATCACTGCATGACATAAATTCTCAGTAAAATGACTTTTATATATCAAATTAAGGTCATAAATATTTGCAACAGGGAAATGACAAGATATGTCAGTTCTTTTGTTCGTTGTAGGCATTCTCTGATTGACAAAATTCTCTGATCGCCTCAGTCAAATCAATTAACACAACGATCCATTGAGATCCTGAAAAGATGCAATCATTGATTCACTTCTCACTAAAAAGCTCAGAGCCCGTAGGTGTCCATAAAACCTCACACAGTATACGGGAAGCTCTGAGACAGTTTGAGGATGTTGTTCCAGCACTGAAATTTTCAGGGGTGGTTAGACTATTTCACTGAGTATTTGAAAATGTTTCACGTGTTTTTTTTTTTTTTTTCGTTTTTTTTTTTATTTTATTTTTGGGACAGAGAGAGACAGAGCATGAACGGGGGAGGGGCAGAGAGAGAGGGAGACACAGAATTGGAAACAGGCTCCAGGCTCTGAGCCATCAGCCCAGAGCCCGACGCGGGGCTCGAACTCACGGACCGCAAGATCGTGACCTGGCTGAAGTCGGACGCTTAACCGACTGCGCCACCCAGGCGCCCCTGTTTCACGTGTTTTAATGAGACTTCAGCAACAGTTTAGCATTGTTCTGAATGGAGAAGAGAAGGGTTTAGGCAACAATATATTACCACATAGACATGTTTCACAGCAAGTAGCTGGGTTTTGGAAGTTAGATGATTTTGTAATAGTGGAGAGTTCATTGATTCCCATTTTGGTAGTAGAGACCACTAAAACCTCCATGTACAATAAATTTTGAATGTCTTCAGAGATTCATAAAACATGTATGAACAATTTAAGGGTTGTTAATAAAGTCAATACCCATATCACCACCCTAATAGAATAGGAAGGCACATCCCCACTACCTTAGAGCCTCTCTTGTGCCTTTCTCTATCACAGCTCACTTTTCTCAAACGGTGGCCATTATCTCAAATGTTAATGATTCATTCTCTTGCTAATTTTTTTCATGGTTTTGCCTGTTTTTAACTTTGTGTGAATGGAATGGTACTATAAACCAACCAAAATCTTCCATCAGTGATGCATTTGCTTTAATGGGGGCAATACAGGGAAACACCAAATTTGCTCTGCAATGTCTTTCAGAATTGAAAAGTAACCTGAAAGACAGAGCCTGACCCTGAGAAGCCTGTTTGAACACCCAGTTAAACCACAAAACCCCCAAACACCCTTGCTGCAATCTAAGGGATGCTTAAAGGGCATAAAGAAGAAATTATACCAGAAAAAAATGGATCATATTAGTAAACAGGTTGAACAAAACTAGGAAAACCGCGTGGTCACAGAATAGAGGCAAGCTTTGAACAACTGAGATTGTTAAACTTTAACTTTCCTTGGTCACCTGATAAATGTTGGGTTGCTAATATATCCAGCATGTTACTTACATGATTTTCTGGGACACTAATGTCATGATTAGGTAGACTCATGATTGAAAAAGAGGGTGCACAACTGTTAGCGTTACAAGTACCTTCTATGGCACAGGACTGGTGTTAGGTCCATTAAATCAGAAATGATTTAATGTGGATCCATGAATTATAGGCCAATGTCTCTTCCTGATATACATGATACTCTGAAAAACTGATTATCTAAAGCAGTACATGTACTTAAAGCGAATAAAATGTAAGCATTTGTCAAAAACTGCTATTGTCCCTGGATGCCAATTTTGCCTTTTCCTCTCATAACCATAGATTTCCTGGGTTTTAGCTGGACACATGATAATCTGTAATAGAGGCCACATTTCCCAGTTTCCCTTTATAGCTACACGAGGGAAGAGAGATATAAACATAATTGTTGAATCCCTCCATTCTGTTGTAAGGAACATGATCATGATACAAGGTCCTCTTAAACTAGGACACCAGGGCCACACCCTAGACAGCAACTACTACATGTTCTGATGACTTTATGGAGCAGAGCCATCACGTAAACCAAGGACCGCATCACTTCAAATTATTATGTAAAGAAAAGTTAATTTCTGGGTCTTGCTTTTTTTTTCATTTTTTAAATATTTTTGAGAGAGAAAGAGACAGAAAGACAGAACACAAGCATGGGAGGGGCAGAGAGAGAGGGAGACACAGAATCCGAAGCAGGCTCCAGGCTCTGAGCTGTCAGCACAGAGCCGATGTGAGGCTTGAACTCATGAACTGGGAATGATCTGAGCCAAAGAGCGATGCCCAACCGACTGAGCCACCCAGGTGCCCCAATTTCTGCCTTTCTTAAGCATTTGTTATTGTGTATGTCTGTTACACCAGCCAAGCCGATGCCCTAAACAATGTAAATAGAACGCAAAATTGCAACTGCTGCTTTCATATCTGACCATACTTACGCTAAAGAAAAGACTGGCCTTGGCAGAAATTAAAATAATGTTTAATGTTTTCCTCCCTTTTTTGGCAAAACTCTATGTTCATTAGTTTGTAAAATTAAACTAAATACCATAGAGTATATACGAAAATTTCACTTCATTGTATGTCAACTATAATTCAGTAAAGCCATACAAAAATACAAAAAAAGAAAAAAGAAAATTTTATCACACAAATGTAAAAATAGCAATTGTTGTGGTGGTAAAAACAATAAATTATAAGTAAAAATAAAATTCTCTCAAGTGCCACTTTTAATCATAACTTCTAACCATATCATGTGGATAAGCCTTTATTTTATTTTATTTTATTTTATTTTATTTTATTTTATTTTATTTTATTTTATTTTATTTTATTTTATTTTATTTTTAGAGAGAGAGCACATGTGACTGGGGGAGAAAGAGAATCTTAAGCAGGCATCAGGTGGGGGGATGTGGGGTTTGGACTTAGGACTTGATCCCAAGATCGTGAGATCATGACTTGAGCTGAAATCAAGAGTCAGATGCTAAACCAACTGAGCTACCCAGGCGCACCTACATCAGCTATTTTAAACTTTGTCAGTATCTTCATAGGTAAGAGAAACAAGAATCTTATCAGTAAAAATATAGCAGAAGTGGTAAGTGAGGTTTCCTTTCAAGACTCTTTCTAAATTTTTTCTGTATATAGACTCAGTAGGGAATTCATAACCATTGTAGTTTCCACCAAATAAAATTGAAAATACTTAAAAAGCAAACTTACACAGATATGAATACAGAAAAAAATTTTTTAAAAAACTTTTAAAGGTCTGGAAAATTAAAAGAGGGATGAGGTAACATTGAAATTCTAGGAAAGAGGTAACATTCCCTGGAGAGAGGGAGAGGAGAGAGAGGGACAAAGATGGAGGGAGGCGGTGGGGAGAGAGAGAGAAAGGAAAGAAGGAATATTGAAATAAGTAACCCCCCTTACACATCACGTTGTTCCAACTGTGTTCGCCCACCAAGGACATCAGACTTTGTAACTACACATCCCTACTCTACTTTCCCTCACAGCAAGCACTGCTATATATCCTCATGACTACTTTTTGTATAATAAATGTATGTCAGAGTGTGCATTTGTATTATGCATACTGATCTGCAATTTGCTGCATTAATATTTTATTTTTCATTTTAACTAGTACAATAGGGGGGAGTATGAGTGGTGTTTTAAGAGTACAGATACAGGCTACATGAGTGGCTCAGTTCATTAAGCATCTGACTCTTGATTTTGGCTCAGGTCATGATCTCAAGGTTCATAAGTTCAAGTCCCTCAGTGGGCTTTGGGCTGGCAGTGCAAAGCCTGCTTAGGATTCTCTCTCTCCCTCTCTCTCTCTGTCTCTCTCTCTGCACCACCCCTGCTCCTGTTCTCTCTCAAAATAAATTTAAAAAATAAAGAAGAAATAATATTTCTTTATTAAAAAAAAAGCTACAGATACAACAGTCATACTCCCTCCTTAGGTACAAATCCCATTTCTTTTATTCACTCTCTAATAAGACTTTAGGCAACTTCTCAGTGTCCTAATTGCCTTACCATAAAGAAAGCACCTACTATTATAATATTTCCTCCATAAGATTACTATTAAGATTGAATGAGACAATGCACACATAAAAATTTTGGTACAAAAACATTGAGACTATTGTTCTTTTTATATTATATGTATGTGACTCTATATATGTATATTTTATTAAATCTCAGACTCCATAAATGGTAAGATGCAGCATTATTGTATGGATCTCCAAGAAATAATAAGATTACATTTTAACTGTGATATATTGTTTTCCTATGAATTAGAAATTTAATTTTTTAAGTGTTTATTTATTTTTGAGAGAGAGAAAGAGACAGAGGGGAGGGGCAGAGGGAGATGGAGACAGAGACTCCCATTCAGGCTTCCAGCCCAATGAAGGGCTCGAACTTGTGAGCCATGAGATCATAACCTGAGCCAAACCCAGAGTCGAAACCTACTGAGCCACCCAGGTACCCTAATAGAAATTTAATTTTATGCTTATTTTATTTTTTAATGTATGTTTATTTTTGTGAGACAGAGTGAAAGTGGAGAGGGGCAGAAAGAAAGGGAGACACAGAATCCAAAGCAGGCTCCAGGCTCTGAGCTGTCAGCACAGAGCCCAACGGGGCTCGAACTCACGAACAGTGAGATCATGACCTGAGCTAAAGTCAGACGTTTAACTGACTGAGCCACCCAGGCGCCCCTTATGCTTATTTTAAATGAGCTCTATTAGACATAGAGAAACTTTATTATATGTGTTATTAGGCATACATAAAAAGGAAATATAAGAGAAAAAAAATTGGTTACAGTATTTCTAAAACTTTTTCACTTTCACTTGAAATCCTTTACGAATTAGAGTATGTATGTCTGTATTTGTCTACATATTAGGTTCTATGTCATCAAGAACATTGGTGAGAAAGTATTTCCTAAAAAATCCCAAATAATTAAATATCATTGGTTCTGGGCTCTTAAGCTATTTTGTATAGATAGTAACTTTTTTACTTTTGCTTCAGGAATATTGTTAAAGATCTCTGATCTCTTACTCCTTTAACCCCTGTTCATAACCACTTTGTTTTCTCAGGAAACAAAGAGTTTCAAATTCATCCTGGCCAGTGACACTCATCCTACACATTTTGATCCTGTACTTTGGATGTTGGCATATTCAGGTAGAGGCATAAACATCATGTCGTGACTGGCTTTTGGCCTACATCTATCATAAGTTATCATTAATGGGATAGATATACAAGTGCAATATAGGAAAATATGTCAATGAATATACCAATATCCATGTATCTATATCTGTACATACCTAAATGTATATGATCTTTGATACTGCATAATGCAATCGTTTTTAGTGTTTTTATTATAACAAGGCAACAATGGGCATTCATATCTATATCTCTAGATACGAATATTTGTATAAATATGTAAGCTGAATGCCTACAAATTTAATTGTTGAGTTTAAAAGTACAAACCTTTTCAATTTTCTAGCTATTTCCCTCTTTATACACATTTTTTTGAAATTTTAATTATTTTAGAGAGAGGAAGAGTGTGAGCAGGGGCGGAGGAGAGGCAGAGAGTGAGGGAGACACTTCAAGTGGGCTCCAGGCTCCGCGTTGTCAGCACAGAGCCCAATGTGGGGCTCAAACTCACGAACTGTGAGATCATGACCCTGGCCAAAATCAAGAGTCAGACACTTAACCTATTGTGCCACCCAGCCGCCCCAATATGGCTATTTCCTTCTATAATTTTTTCCTTTTTTATATTCACACGAATCTGGCTGATAAGTTCCTGTTTCAATGTCTGACAGTTAACTCATTATATTATTGATCTTAGTTTACACACCTTAAAAAAAACTTATCTTTAAGATACTTACATCTTTCTTGCAAAATTTGAATGTTAAAGTTTTAAATTATCTAAAATATGGTACTAGAAAGACATGAGAATGTCTGGATATGTTTCCAATGAAATTCGTCTAAAGCCATTTAAACTCCTTGATCACCTTGCCATTGTACATGCTAAAATGCTGCCGTGTAGGGAATAATCAATGTGATTTCGTACAAACAAAAAGGAAGACAAAGACAGCATGGTGAAGGCCAATCCAGCGGATGATTAGAGATACAGGTCTGCAAACCTGACAAAGGATAACCACTGAGGGACTAGCCCTTGTTAGAGGCTCAATCAACACTGCCTAGGAGACATCATGGCTATTCCAACAAAAACAGTGCTGTTTCCGTGCTCCATTTTCCCCATTACACTATTAATTCTTGCATTCACATCCTATATACTGTTGCACACCAATGAGAGTTTTGCCAACATGATAATTTAATGAGCACTATCAAAATAAACCATAGAAAATTAGACCATTAAATGCCAAAATATTTTACTGTAAGTCAAGGTGATTTTAGCTAATTGAGTTGTGGGTATACATACATATACAAACACATATACATACATACATACATGTGTGTCTTTACATATGGTAATCTTTGAACCCTGATTTTTTAAAAGTTTCCCTAGAATTCATTTTTCTCTGCTTTTTAAAGGCAAGACTAATCAATGGTTTTAAATCTTTTAATTCATTGTCCAGCTTATCTCAGATGCTCCTTTCTTCACACAGCTAATAATTGATCCCATGAGGTCAATTTCTTGATTCAGGTCAGTAAAAGGGGTTTAAGTTTATCTATGACTTGGCGCTAAGGACATGGATTATGCCTTTCCTGCAGCCAGATATGCACAAATAAATAAATAAAGCCAGATAAAAATAAATGCACAGTTAAAAGTAGTTCATCATAAAACACTCATAAATTTTCTGGCAAGAAAGGTGGTCAAGACATTTTGAAGTTCAATGTTTTTTAATAACTATAACAAAATAAAAAAGGCCTCAGCATATCATTCAGCAGTTTATGATTCATTTATATTTTTATTTCCTCCTATCCTGAATATAGACTTTTATCAGGAGTAAACTTAAATATGTTTTGTTTTACAAATCAAAATCCTTGTCCAAAACATTTTCTCTTCCTGGAAAATCTCCTTTATATATGTCCTCTGTAGCTCTTTAAAGACCAAGATAAATAATAATAATAATAATAATAATAATAATAATAATAATAATAATATAATAGAAATAATAATAGAAATAGAATAGTAACAATAAAAATAGAATAGAAATAATAGTAATAATAGAATACCACTGTAATAATAAGAGAAATACTACTGTATACAAGAACTATGATGTAGGTAGCTTAACAAGTTCAATGATCACATCAACTTACGAGTTACATTATTTATTCCAATTATAAAATAAGGATATTGAAATTTAGGGAAGTTATTTGCATGAAAACCCATTGACAGTAACGGAAGGAACAGGAATTCTAATGAAAATCACTGTGATCCCAGATCATACATTGTTTATTTCTAGGTACTCCCCTTACCCACTGTATTATACCCTCCTTTGTCGTCACCACTGGAAAGTCTTCTAGCTGTATTAAATAATGTGTTTATTCAAAGGTAATTTTTGAAGTTTTAAGTTTAATTATTTTGTGAGAGAGAGAGACAGACAGAGATAGAGACAGAGGGAGAGAGAGGATCCCAAGAAGTCTCCACGCTGTCAGCACAGAGCCCAACACAGGTTCTATTGCATGAACTATCAGATCATAACCTGAGCCAAAATCGGAAGGCAGACGCTCAACCTACTAAGTCACCCAGGTGCCCCTCATTCAAAAGTATTTTTAATGATATTCAAAATGTATATGGAAGATTTTAGGATTACAATTAGAGCTAGTGAAGAATAGGAAAATGGTACTGGTCCTATTGTATATATGGATTATCACCCATGATTAAGTGAGCGTGGTCTTAGTACTAGGATACGTAAAATAATGAATAAAATATGAGGAAACAATTACATTAATGAGGTATGTTGTAAATCAATCTTCAAATTAACATAAGCACCAAAATTAATAATTCAATATACATTTTTTAGTTAAGTATTTTTGTTCTTGCTTTTCTTACAGTTCATAAAACTTGCATTGAGAGCTAAGTGTTGGAAATATGACAATTATGGTGTTTGATGTTTTCTGAAAATATTATTTTATCATATATATGAATGTATTGAAATAAGTGACACAAACAAAAATATTTAAGAAAAATACATAACTTTCTTCTATTTGTCCTCTTAATTTCTGATTTTTTTTCATGTATATATGAGTGTATGCATATATATATATATGTAGTATTATATATTATATACATTATTCTGCTACTTAATTTTCTTATTCATTCAACAGATAAATTCTTCCAGTCAGCCATTTAGATTTAACTCATATTTAATTGTTGCAAAATATTCCATGGTAGGGATGTAACAAATATTTCAACAATTTCCTATTCAAAGACAATCACGGTTTTACTTTTCAAGATTTAACCCTATAGATAAGGTTGCAACATTACGTACTTAATTCTGTCAATTTGATAGACAAAAATAGTATCTCATTTTGCTTTAATTTAGATTTCCCTGAGTATAAGTAAGACTGAAAATCTCTTCAAGTTTATTAAACATTTTACTTTCCTTTTCTAACATGATTCATAGCTTTTCTTCATTCAGTGTTGTATTGGGTTATTGGTCTTATTAATTTTTAGGACCTTTTTGTATGTTAGGGTTAACAAATGATTTTTTTGTCTTAGAATTATTTTGATGCCATCTTAGGCTTCATTATTTTTTACTGGGTAATGATTTGCTTCCTATCCTATGTATATAGTTAATTTTTTAGTCTTATTTTTTCAAGATCCTCCTCTAAATTTACACAAATATTATCCTAATTTTGTTGATTAGGATTTTTAAAATTTTTATTAAGTTTTTTTATAGTTAACATACTGTTATATTAGTTTCAGATGTACAAACTGGTTATCTTTTTAATTATTTATAATTTTGTACTGTTTATTTTTAAATCATGTAGAATTTAAAGTAGAATATACTAAAGATTTTATACAAGAATATACGTAAATATATACCTTTTTTTCCCAACCAGATCTAGGACCAATTATGAAAACCTCATAGATTAAATAGAGTACATTTTCCTCCACCGAATTGAATTATATCTTTTCACTTATTTCATTCTAGAATATATACGAATCTTTTTCTGAACCTCGACTCTGTAATCGAATTCACTGATTTATGTCTTTTGCTGCACCATTTCCCGATATTTATGAATTTAAGACTTTATAGGATGTTTCCAATCCAGTAAGGCAAGATCTCCATTGCTTTTTAAATTATTTTTATAAGTTCCCTTTCTCTATCACTACAAAAGTAGAAGCATCAATGTATTTGCACTCTTGTAAACCATTGTCTCTAAACCCAAAGTTCCCAAAATATGTTCTATTTATTGACTCAAGGATCCTCAAGACCTCTTTAGGAGTCCAGAAAGTAAACACTATTTTCATAATAATCGCAAGGTGCAATGTGCCTCTTTTACTGTGTTGATATCTGCACTAACAGAGCAGAAACAACAGTGGGTAAAGCTTCTAGTACCTTCGCATGAATCAAAGCAGTGGCACCAAACTGTACTTGTATTGTTTGTATTTTTTCACCAACAAAGGCAGGAAAAAGAAATAATCAAGTTTCACTTACAAACGTCCTTGACGAAGCAGAAGAATACTACTACTTTATTAAATATCAACCCTTGGGTACATGAAAGAACATTTGTGTGATTTTTTTTTTTTTGAGTTACAAGCTGAATTACTTGCTTTTTTCACTGAGCATATTTTTATAAGAAGGAATAACTGGCAAACTATGGTTATCCAGACAGGGTTATTTGTCAGGCAGGCTTTTTCTCAAAATGAATGAAGTAATTATTTTAAGAAAAAAGTATTTGTTGCCAATGATGATGAAAATTTAAGCTTTCAAAAAAATTATAATTTTGGAAAATGTGCATCCTCCACAATAAGGTGGGGAATCTTTTTTGCAAGTTAGACTTTTCTGATGAGACGAGAAGTGATAATAGCTGATGTTATTTTTATACTGTATAACACAAAGTGTCAACATTTGGAAACTCTATTTGGATCAGAAAAATGATACTTATTTGACCACTGCATTATATCATAAAATTTTCACAAATAAAATATCCATTCGACATCTAAGATAAGCCAATAGTGTTTAATTTAACTGAATATGAAAAGTTTTTTTTTATAGGTTTAAGATTCTGCATTGAAACTAACCTTTATGAAACTGCCATCTGTCAAGTTTTGGTGTAGTATCAAAAAATATTGGCAATTATGTGAAAAAACTATTAAAATATGCTTGCTTTTTCCAACCACATATCTATATGAGACCAAATTTTCTTTTTATATTTCATTATAAACACCATATTGCAACAGATTGAAAAGTACATATGATAATCAAGTTCTCTTCTATTAAACCAGAGAGTAAAGAGATTTTTTTAAATGTGAAATAATGACATGATTCCTATGACTTCTCTTATTTGAAAACTGGCTTTTTTTCCACAAAAAATATGTTTTATCTTAACATGTAATACATTTACTATTGTTACCTTTAAATAAAACACTTTAAAATGTTCCCACTTCTAATTTCTAAAACAGTGAATGTCGATGAACATAATCCACATGAACAAAAGCTCTTTGGAACGATCTCTTTAATTTTTAAGGGTGACTCTAATTCCTAAGACCCCAATATGGTGATCTGAACACGCCAGGTATCACTGAATACTGGAAAGCTTTGCTTTCAATGTTATATAAATTCATATGTTATCAACTGTACTTGCTAGATTTTGAAATTACCTATTTCTTACGTAGGTTTTAGCTTTCTTAAAAGTTTTTCATAAGTGCATAGGAAAGGTTTTTTAATTACCTTCCATCAATTTTAATACTTATTGTTTTGCTTAGACATCATTTCCTCTATATTTTCAAATTTATAACTATAGAGTGACACTCAATGATCTTTCACATTTTTAATTCATCTGTTTTATACCTGTAGTCCTATACCTATACTTTATGCCTACGTGTTTTACACCTATACTTCTCTGATTATGAACGTTGATTATCTGTTTTTTTCTGTTTTATTAAGCTTTCAGAAGTTGAACTATTTTATTGTTATTTTATAAAGTTATACATGGCATCTTTTTAGTCTTTCCATCTGTTCCCTTACATCAATTTCTAATTGTTATTTTTATAAATTCTCCTAATGCTTCTATTTTTAAACTTGGTTGCTTATTTTATAATCTGAAGATAAATACTAAGTTAATTGGTATTTTTGCCTTTATTTTAATCATCACCTGTTAAGGCTAATCTTTTTTCTTGAGTGTACCTGTGTATGTTTAAATAGGTTCCATGTTTGAGGTATAAATGTTTTCATCATGAATTCAGTGGATTTTTCCCATTCCTTATTGCTTTTATTAACTATTTTGGAGGAAAAAATCTATGGATAATAATAATAAATCTTTGATATCCTAATCCAGCATCAAAAATAAATATGAATATGATTGATGTTTATTCTTTACCTAACCCTATTTTACCCCTCCCTCATTCACCAAAGTTTCTCACTTATCCAGGCTTCCATAATTTTCATTATTTGCATGCCTTTATAATGACCATATTTGTCAAATACAGTCTTGTTTTCTTTAAAGTTTTTTGAAATTTTACATAAACCATATTTTTCTGTTCTGCAATTTCTTTTTTACTGAAACCTTGCATTATGGAAGGTTCACGTAGCTATGCTTTAATTTTTCCTATGCATTAATTGCACTGTATGACTATAGCCTAATTACCTCTTCAATTAAAGGTTACATTTTTTTCTTTTCCATCATTATATCTAGGATTGCTATTTCAAAGAATTATATGTTGTGCTTTCTTGTTTCTTTGTCCTCGAAGTCATATGTGACCATTAGTGATTATGAGAAAGGATGAGGATCTTTTTATAATAGGCTTTGATGATTCCTGTGTCATCATTTGTTAACTTCCCAGAAATGCACTTTATATATATGTGTGTATATATACTTACATATATATATATATAAACTGAATTATTTTAATTTTTATATGAATGAATGAGAGAGAGAGAAAAATGTATCCTTCTTTCAAGTCTAAATTAAAAAAAATTCTGGGGGCGCCTGGGTGGCGCAGTCGGTTAAGCGTCCGACTTCAGCCAGGTCATGATCTCGCGGTCCGGGAGTTCGAGCCCCGCGTCGGGCTCTGGGCTGATGATGGCCCAGAGCCTGGAGCCTGCTTCCGATTCTGTGTCTCCCTCTCTCTTTGCCCCTCCCCCGTTCATGCTCTGTCTCTCTCTGTCCCAAAAATAAATAAACGTTGAAAAAAAAAATTAAAAAAAAAAAATTCTGTGTGAGGGGTGCCTGGGTGGCTAAGTCAGTTAAGCGCCCTACTCTTCATCTCAGCTCAGGTCTTTATTTCAGGATCGTGAGTTCAAGCCCTGCATCGGGCTCCACACTAGGCATGGAGACTACCTAAAAAAAAAAAAAAAAAAAAACCTTCTGTTTGCAAATATTTTCTGTACCAAAATGAGAATTATCTTTCATTTTTTTAAATAATGAAAACAAATCATTTTCCTTTCATTGTTTGGGAATTTTGTGGGTTTTTTTAAAAGATACCCTTCACTTTAACTCATAAACATAATCACTTGTCACTTAAAAAATTGAGGGTTTTTTTTCCAAATTTTAATTGCTTCTACATGTGCTGTGAGATAGTCATCCATTTTCATTTTTATCTATTGTTCTATTATTAACCAAAGATACTTGCTCACTGATCTATCTGGAATGGCACATCTGTCGTATATCAATTGTGGGTTTATTTCTGAGGTTTATATTCATTTCCCTCTATCTAGTTCCCTGCTACCACATCAATAATAAAATATCTTAATATTTTATTGAAGAGGTGGTATTTTCTATTGTTTCAGCGCAGAGGCTCTGGAGAAAGTCTGCTGATTTGAATCTTAGAACCCCATCCACTAGCTAGATAGCAAAATAAAGTCATTTAACCTCTCTGTGCCTCTGTTATATGTGTAAAATTAGAATAACAACAGTGTGTACTTCACATGATTGTTATGAGAGCGAATATGTAGAAAACATTTGAATACTGTCTGTGACATAATAACGATACAGAATTTTTAACCATTATCGTTTCTGGTGAAACTCTATTTCTATTTAGGACTTCCAAATGGGTTGCAATAACACGTACACTTTTCTCCATAAAGGTCTGGCATAAATTTATTCCTTGATACTTTCGTTGCTGCTACAAATGCCATCTTTTTAAATATTAAATTTTCTAAAATTATGTTGCTGGTGTATAAGAATTATGTTTGCTATATCAGTCTTGCTGCAATAATAATCAGTCTTGCTCTCGATAATTCTAAAAATCTCTTGGTAGTTTCTTTAGTTGAAGAACATTTTAGACTGGAATAATGACAATTTTGATTCTTTTTGATCTTCATATATAGTATTTGTTTATCTCATCTTACTGCACTGGCCAGAGTTCCCAATACTATTTTGAATAGAATTGGCGATAGTAGGAATCCTGGGCTAATTTCTAACACTTTCCCACTAATAATGTGCTTGATTTCGAGATTACTAGAATTTCATAACTAGGATGAAAAAGTTCTGATTCCTAGTTTGATGAATATTTGGAATCTTTTGCTTAGCCTGTTGATATTATCATATAGTCCACAATCTCCTGTTGTGGTGAATTTCCTAAAGAGATTTTCTAATGATAAAATATCCTTGCATTCCGAGGATCAAACCAACTTGGTTGTGATGTTCATTTTAATAATACAGTGCTGGATTTGCTTGGATGATATTTTATTTAGGATTTTTGCCTCTATGTTCATGAATGAAATTAACCAGTCATTATCATTTTTTATAACCTTTTAAAGAATTTTGTATGATGTCACATTGGGTTGATCAAATAAATTAAGAGATTTTTCCTCTTTTTCTATTCTCTGGAATAGTTCATAAAAGGCTGGAATCATCTGATATCTTAATCTTTGAAGCTTGTGTTTCTGTTGAAGACAACTTCAGATTCAATTATGATAGTTATAACTCACTTCTTTTTTGATAATGCCTACTTCCAATTTTTGATATCTTTATCTTCCTAAAAGATTATTCATTATTTCCTCCTTAGATTCCAAATTTCTTGACATGAAATGGTTTATATATTTTTGTTATTTTAACTTTATGTTATACCTGAGATCATGTTCTATTTCTCATTCCTAATATTATGGGTTTTTTTAATCTTTGAATAATCTTGCCAAAGATTGTTCCCATTTTGTTACTCTTGTCAACCAACTTTTGACTTTATAGATTTTTTCTATTATGTATTTCAGTAAATTTTGCTATTTTTTATTATTCCATGTTTTGTAGGTTAATTTTTTTATGACTAATTTTTCTATTCCTATTTTTAATCCCTATGATGAATACTTTGATCACTAATTTTTAACCATTTTGCTTCTCTAATATAAGCAGTTAAGGATATAAATTTCCTTCTAAATACAATGTTTTATAAATCTGATCTGAACATGCTCTATTTGTACTACTCATAGCTCTAAATATTCACTAATGTCCATTATAAAATATACTTTGATATATTAAGGGCTTAAAAATTCTAATTTTTTTCTCCCACCAAAGGCATAAGTTTTTATTTTATTCTTAAATTATAATACAATCACTCTGGTCAGATGTGTTTTGCAGGTTGGGGATGATTAGAAATTTGCTGAGATTTTAGCTCATGGCCTACTATGTAGTCAATATTTCCTAATTTATGTGAGAAATTTTTAAAGTTTATTTTTATTTATTTTTTGAGAGACAGAGAGCAAACAGGGGAGGGTTAGTGAGAGAGGGAGACAGAATCCCAAGCAGGCTCTGTGCCACCAGTACAGAGCCCAATATGGGGTTCGAACTCATGAACTGTGAGATCATGACGTGCAGTGAAGTCAAGGGTTGGATGCTTAACTGACTGAGGCACCTGCTCCCCCCGCCCAATTTAGATGAGATTTTTTTTTTTAATGTGTATTCCTTGCTCTTGGAAGCCAAATTCAAGCTTACTATTTGTGCTGTTTGGATCTTTTGTGCCTTAAACTGTTATCTGCTTGACCTATGAATTATGGAGAGAGACAGTTAAACTCACCTATTATAATGTTGCTTTTATCAATTTCTTCATATAATTCTGTCAATATTTTGCTTTGTGTCTTTTAAAACTAGACGATTGAGGCTAAATTATCATTTAAAATTGGTTTGTATCTGTGCTTAGTTGTAGCTTTTACTATGCTCATAATGATTTTTGCCTTAAGTATAACGTATCTGAGAGTATTATAGATATATCTACTTTACTGTGGTTATTATTTGCTAGACATATATGTATGTATCTATATTTCCATTCTTATAATTTTAACTCTTCAGCATCCTGTAGTGTGTCCCTTCTAAATAGTATGTACCTGGATTTGTTTTCCAGTCATTGTGACCGTCAAATCAACCTTTCAGTTTCTTTCATGTTATTTGGTCAGTATTTTATCTAATTCATAGTGTAATTTACGTGGACTTAGAGGTTTCCCAGTTGCTTTATCCAACTCACTTTCTGGTATCTCAGGGTTTTCTTTTCTCTGCATGTACCAGCTTCATAATTTCCATTCGCAAAGACCTGTTGGTAAACCATTTTTGTCAATGTGAGATGTTTTTAAGTCTTTTTTTTCTTTGAGAAAGAGAGACAAAGAGAGAGAGAAAATGAGAGCAGGGTAGGGGCAGAGAGAGAGGGAGAGAGAAAATCTTCAGCAGGCTCCATGCTTAGCATAGAGCCCCGCTATGGGCTCAATCTTAACGACCATAAGCTCTTTACCTGAGCTGAAATCAAGAGTCAGACACTCAATAGACTGAGCGATCCAGGCGCCCCAAGATTTTTTAATTTGAATTCATATTTTAGAGATCATTTCGGGGTGCCTGGGTGGCTCAGTCAGTTAAGCATCCGACTTCGGCTCAGGTCATGATCTCAGTTCATGAGTTCGAGCCCCACATCGGGCTCTGGGCTGACAGCTCAGAGCCTGGAAACTGCTTCAGAGTCTGCGTCTCCCTCTCTCTGCCTCTTCTCTACTCGCACTCTGTCTCTCTCTCTCTCAAAAATAAACATTAAAAAAAATTTAGAGATCATTTCACTGTGTGTAAAAATCTACTTTTATTTATTTATTTGTTTGTTTATTTATTTTCCTTAGTACTTCAAAATGCTGCTCTCCTCTGGCTGCTATAGTTGTTGAGTTCTGCAGTCAATATAAATATTTCTTGTCAGGTAATTATTTTGTTATCTTATGATTTTTTAATTTATCTTGTAATCTGTTGCACCTCTTGAAATTGAACGTTTAGGTCTTCAATTAATTCTAGCATATACGGTCTGATCTCTTTAAGTAGTATGGTGCCATCACTCTCTATATTTACTCTCTCTAGAACTCCTATTCAAATTTTGAATTATCTCCTTTTTTCCTTCATAGACAATGCTAATTTCTCCAGCTTATTTTTTGCTCATTTATTTCATCTGCCTCTACTCTGTCCTTTAATCTACGGAGTTTTTAATATAAATGTACTTTTCCAGCATCCTTGTTTGATTATTATACAATCTGGGTTTTTTTTTAATAATGTAGGATTCCATTTTTATGTTTTTAATTCCATAATTTATTCAACTATTTAAAATCTGTGTATTCTAACATCTCTGATAACACTGGCATTATGTTAATTAAACAAAGAGGCATTTACACTGAGGTGGCTTCGCGGTCTATGAAAGCAACCTGAAATCCAAGCCTATAAATGTCTCAACATTACAAAATCAACCAATCACCAAGAGCCAACTAGGATTTAGCTACAATCAGATAGTTTCCTTTCTTTGCTTCTGAACTTTCTCTGTATGTCTTTTCCTGGCTCCTATTGGCAGAGAGCTCCTAAACACTTCCAGTTTGGTGCTGCCCAATTCCAGTTGATTTTTGCTCAAATAAACTCTTAAAATGTTTCATATGATTCATTTTATCTTTTAACACTGGACACTCGAGAAGTCAAAAAGTTTTTTTCCATAAAATCCTTTTCATAGGGGCGTATTTCCTTGTGTTTGGTAATTTTCAATTTTAAACTTAGGTTTATTTATGGGAATGGGTACTTGCTTTGAGGGTGTGACCAGCTCTAAAGTGGCTTTTAGTCTGATTCTGTTTGGTGCCTTAATGGCTTTACCGACACAGGAGACTAATTTTTATACTGATATTTTTTTTCTTTCAGTGTAGAAGACTACATTAGTAACATGAACATGAAAGAAACCCTTCAAAGTTGATTATAGATTAAAAGGGAATATTTTATTTTGCTTTGCTTTACTTTGTCTCACCTTGGTTCCAGAAAAATGTTACTCAATTTTCTTTCTGTCTCCCTTTGCACTTAGGAACAATTTTTCTTTTCCACACTTTCAGTGAAGGTGTAACTCTCTTCAGTGTACCTGCTTTCGTGTGTGTGTGTGTGTGTGTGTGTGTGTGTGTGTGTGTGTGTGTATGAGAGTTTAAGAAGCAGAGGGTCTCAGTTCCAACATATTTCTCCTGAGCCCAAAGCTCTGCTACTTCCGGTTTCTAAGGGATTCTAAAACCTAAAGCTCTTGATTACCACATTTGCAAACACCTAGAGCGAGCAAGGATTTATGATTATTTTTAATATCCTCTTTGTTTACCGTCTCTAGAAGTTTTCTTACTTTCATGAGAACAAATATGGATTTAAGATAATTATCTACACAGGGACTTGAGCAAAGTTCATAGCAGCATTCATAATACACAAAAGATAGAAACACAAATGGATAAACAAATGTGGTGTATGCATACAATGGAGTGTTATTCAGCTTTTAAAAAGAATGAAATTCTTATACACATTACATCATAAGTGAATCTTGGAGGCTTTATGCTAGGTAAACAAGCCAGACACAAAATCCTATTGTATGATTCCCACTTACATGAAATATCTAGAGTAGTCAAATTATAGATAAAAGGTAGAATGGTGGTTGCCATGAACACAAGAATTTCAGTTGAGGAAGATGAAAACATTCCAGAAAGGCAGGGTGGTGATGGTTGTACAACAATGTAAATGTTATTAATGCCACTGAATTGTACACTTAAAAGTGGCTGAAATGGTCTTTAAATTTCATGTTATGTATATTTCACCACAACAAAAGGTTAGGAAAAATAGTTTTCTATATATTTTTCAATCTTTGTTGTTTTTTCTTTAATTATAGTGAAAGCACACACGTGCACTATTGGGGGAGGAGCAGAGGGAAAGAGAGAGAGAATCCCAAGCAGGCTCCACACTGGATGTGGGGCTTGAACCCCAATCCCACGACCCTGGGATCATGACCTGAGCAGAAATCAAGATTCGGAGGCTCAACCAACTGAGCCACCAGGTGACCATTTCAGGTATTGCTAAGTGGCTTGTGTCAAATGTATTAATTGTTTCACAATATTTTTCCACATTCCAGGAAATTTTAAAATAATTTACATTCTTAAAATTATTTACTTCTAATTTTTGGATTAATTTCTGAGAATGTGGCATATGTCATTTATACTTTTCCACTGTTGATGTATCATTTCCTTTCAGATATTATAAGAAAAGCAGCAGATTCTCCACATATATATATTTGTGTATAAATGTATGCCAAAAGAAGATTGTTGACTATATTATTAAAATCCTTTTTTTTTTTCAACGTTTATTTATTTTTGGGACAGAGAGAGACAGAGCATGAACGGGGGAGGGGCAGAGAGAGAGGGAGACACAGAATCGGAAACAGGCTCCAGGCTCTGAGCCATCAGCCCAGAGCCCGACGCGGGGCTCGAACTCACGGACCGCGAGATCGTGACCTGGCTGAAGTCGGACGCTTAACCGACTGTGCCACCCAGGCGCCCCAAAATCCTTTTCTTCAAATTTATTTTTTGTTTCCATAATCTATAAAATCCTGAAATAGGATTAAAAATCTGTATCACTGAGTTTGAGTTGTATCACATTTTCCTTGTAGTTCTAGAAATTTTTGTTGAATATTATTATTTTTAAATGTGGATGCCATATAATTGAGTGCAAAAGATTTTTGACCATTATATATATTTTTTAGATTTTGTCAAGATTAATAATGATAAATGGGAGGGAAATCAGTGAGCATTAATGAATATTTAAAATTTTGCATTTTAGTTATAACAATTACAGACATCAAAATTTTTTAATATTTTTAATATTTATTTTTTGAGAGCAGTGAGAGACAGAGCACAAGCAGGGGAGGGGCAGAGAGAGCGGGAGACACAGAATTGGAAACAGGCTCCTGGCTCTGAGCTGTCAGCACAGAGCCCAAAGCAGGGCTGCAACCCAAGAACCCTAAGATTATGACCTGAGCCGAGGTCAGATGCTCAACTGACAGAGTTACCTAGGTGCCCCCAGACATCACATTTTTGATTTATGTAGTTTGAGTCCTTCCTAGCACATTTTTCTGGTAATATGATATAGGGTTTATGCTTAGGTCTAAATCTCTTACGAGTATCAGAATTTAATTTCTAGCTGCCGACTTGACATCTTCACCTGAATGACTAATAGGCATCTCTAACTTAAAACAGTAAATGCAAATTTTAATACCTATTCTTTCTCCTTGAAAATAAAATCACTTCTCCCTTCTTTCCTCTTTATTTAGTCAACAAATATTTATGATATGCCAAAAACCTGTCAGTCAGTGTTCCATGTGCTGGGAATATAGCAGTGAACAAAACAGACAAGTCTCTGCCCTCAGGTAGCATGTCTAATAGAAAGGGGGGTAATGGTAGAGAATAAGCAAACACATTAATAGAAAGCTACATGGCCATAAATAATAAGAGAAAAAAATAAGATTAAGGGAGATAGAGGGTGATAAGGGCATCTTATTTAAGCCTGAGTGGGAAAACCTCTTTAATAAGGTAATATTTGAACAGATTTCTCAAGAAATTCTCAAGAAATTCCCAAGAATTCTCAAGAAAATGAGCCATGAAGACACCTGGGGAAAGAGAACATTGGTCAGAAAATGCAAAGGCCCTGAGGCAGGATGGTGCCTGCTGGGGTCCAAGGAGAAGCTAAGATCAATGTGGGGAGAATAAAGATAAAACCAGTAGGAGAAAAGGCCAGAGGGGTAAGAGGACGCCGTATCATATAAGGCCTTTGAGGCATTTCTTTGTATAATGCCTGTTCAAGTCTCCTGCCTGTTTTTCCCTCAGCTTGTTCTGTTTTCTCTTATTTGTAGGATCTTATTTAATTTCCTTAAAGTTTCACTGTACATGAGCCAACCTTTAGTCCATTATACATATTATAAGTATGTTTTCCTATTCTGTGGTTACCTTTTTGCTCTCTGTGAACATGCTGATGAAGAGAAATCCTTAAAATTAAGGACTGATATAGTCCAATTAATCAAACTTTTCTTCTAGGGTTAGAACCTTTAATATCTTTTAAAAAATATTTTCCTTCTCCGGGGGCATGAAAATGAGTGTTTCCAAAGGAATCTAGAAGATCTATCACAATCTTTTTAATATTCAATACACCAGAATTATTTTTTCTTTTTTTTTTTAATTTTTGTTTTTAACGTTTATTTATTTTTGAGACAGAGAGAGACAGAACATGAATGGGGGAGGGTCAGAGAGAGGGGGACACAGAATCTGAAACAGGCTCCAGGCTCTGAGCTGTCAGCACAGAGCCCGACGCGGGGCTCAAACTCATGGACGGCAAAATCATGACCTGAGCTGAAGTCGGCCGCTTAACTGACTGAGCCACCCAGGCGCCCCTGAATTATTTTTTCATATAATGTAGGTGTCAGGATTCATTGTTTTTAAGTATGGATAGTCACACCACTGGAGTGCCATTTATCGAAAAAATTGTGTTTCCACCCACTGCTCTATGGTGTCTAGCTTAATAGATGTGACATGTATTTATGAATCTGTTTGTGGATTCTATCGTGTTCCATTAGTCCATTTCACTGTCCTTTAACCAATACTACACTTTTAAAGTCCTGTAGTTTTACAATAAGTCTTAATACTTAGTTGAGGACATCTCTCAACTTCTTATTCTTCAGGAATGCAATGGATGCACTTGGCCTTTCAATTTCTATCCAACTGTATAATCAGCTTGTTAAATGCCTCATTTTTCATTTTTTTAAGTTTATTTATTTTGAGAGAGAGAGAGAGTACGATGCATGAGCAGGGGAGGGGCAGAAAGAGAGACAGAGAGAGAGACAGAGAGAATCTTAAGCAGGTTCCATGCTCAGCACAGAGCCTGACACAGGGTTCAGCTTCAGGAACCATGAGATCATGACCTGAGCCAAAATCGAGAGTCAGATACTCAGTGCGCCTGGGTGGCTCAGTCGGTTGAGCGCCTGACTTTGGCTCAGGTCACGATCTTGCAGTTAGTCAGTTTAAGCCTCGTATCAGGCTCTGTGCTGACAGCTCAGACCCTGGAGCCTGCTTCTGATTCTGTGTCTCCTTCTCTCTCTGCCCCTCCCCGGCTCACGCTCTGTCTCTGTCTCTCAAAAATGAATAAACGTTAAAAAATTTAAAAAACATTTAATGACTTACCTTCACAGAGTGTGTTACTTTGTTTTCTTTCCAGCTACAATATCTGGGTAAAGTATGATGCTTTCTACGATGAGCGACAGGATGTACTAGTTATTCTTGCCCTCTTTGGTAGCAGAATGGTAGGAATTGAATGTTTCAAAGTATGGGTCTCCTATCATTGTATAATGCCCAACCATTTCTCTCATTTGTGCACAATATCCCTCCTTGATTCTATCTTGTTATCAAGACTATCTCTGTATCAAGAATAAATTTGTTACAAGCCAAATGAGGTTGTGAGGCAGGTGGGCAATTGCTTTGGTCTCTCTCTAAATACCTCAAGTATTACAAAAAAAAAAAAAAAAAAATTCTACGGTGATTCCCAGCCATTAGAATTTTCTGTAACCACGCAATCCCTTGTGCTCTTTAGGGTAGGGGTGGTGAGCACAGAATTTGTCCTCCTCTAATCTCTCTGTCAGTTATGATCCAATGGGAAAACACATAATGCAGACAGTTAAAATTAGATGAGAAGAAAATGAGTTAATATTAAAACAATGTCCTCTCCATCAATTATCAGGTTTCTATCATCTTTGCACATTTTATTTCTTATTGACTAATTTTGTAACTATACTTAATGAGCAGCAAACAGTCTCTATATTCTATTAACCTCAACCAGATCAAGTATTTTAGGCACTTTTACTTTGCAAGGGATAATCCAGAATAGATCTCACTCAATTATATTCATGTTTACATTTTTTTCCTAATCACTCCCCCGACCCTAAATTTCCTAAAAATTATGTTACATTTACCAATATTTGTGCCTTCAATAGGCTTCTCTCTTCGACGTTCAATTTGTGTGATTTAATAAAACAGTATGCAAAAATCACCCATGTGTAAGTTGAAGTCAGATAGGCTTGGGTTTGGTTTCCAGCTTGGACATTTGCTGGCTTGGTGGCCCTGGACTAATCAGTTTATCCCTACAGGCCTCTGTCCCCTTGCCAATAAAATAAGGAAATAAGAGATTCCTTGTATTCTGGACATTGGAATCAACATATTAATATTTTCCCCAGAAGACAATACATGATTTTAGAAGTAATTATAAAACAATATTGTTTTGAGTTACACACATATAATACCTTCCTTTTAATCCCTACATTCACACATGTACACATATCTAGATAGGAAAACCAAGAGAGAGAAGATTTGTTTTTCTTTTTATAATACTCTGAGTGAAGACCAATTTGAAAACCAATTCTAAAAAAAAAATAATAATAATAAGTTTTATTGTAGAAGTCTGTGTCACTAGCTCTGATAATTTAAAAAAGCAGGGTTTGGAAGTACAACAATAGATGCAAAAGTAAGCCCCTAATTATTTTTAATGGAAGCTCCAGAAAGAAGTCATGAGGATTAGAATTATTTCTTCCAAACCTCCTCCATTTACCACAGTATAAATGGGGCTCTAAATTATAGTTAGAGATCATTTTCATTTTGCTGCAATTTTTTATAGGAATCCGTTGTGGGTTTTTTTTTCTCAAATAGGTTCGGAAAGATAGTATTAGAAAATATAGGAAGGCTTTAGTTATAAAGGCTCCATATTCAAATTATGGGTAAAATGAAATCCAAAATTACTGTTTGCATGATATCAAAATCTGAGTACATAGTGTGTTTCTAAGAGATGGGCCACTTATAAAGTTGAAAATAATATAAAGTATTGAGAAGTGGGAGAATGCCTGGCCTACACCTCCAGACTTACTTTTTTTTTTTTAATTTTAGAGAGAGAAGGAGAGAAAGAGAGCACAAACAGGTGAGGGGCAGAGAGAAAAAGAATCTTAAGCAGGCCTCCTGCCCCTACACCTCCAAATATCCAAGCCAAGCCTGGAAAAGCAAGAAAGACAGGAATAGAGAAAGAAAGGAAATTTAAGTGAACACATATATAACTTGGTTGCTGGTTTTAACAAGAACTTTTCACCTTTATTAATTTATTTGAGAGACAAGGGAAGAGCCAGGGAGAGGCAGAGAGAGGGAGGGAGAATCCGAAGCAGGCTCCAGGCTCCACAGTGTCAGCACAGAGCCCAACTCAGGGCTCAATCCCATGAGCCTGGGATCAGGACCTGAGCCAAAATCAAGAGTCAGATGCTTAACTGACTGAGCCACCCAGTCTCCCCTCAACAAGAACTTTTGATTAGCGATACCTCTACCTTTCTGACTTAAAGTAGAGTTGGAAGTAGAATAACAGATGTCAGGTAAGCCCCTACTATCTTTAATGGAAGGCTCATAAGGACTAGACAGCTTCCTGCCAAACATAACCCATTTACGACACACTCACGATAACCAAAATTATCGTCAGAGAACCTTTTCACTTTCGTTTTGATAGAACAGAGCTCATTCACGGTCTTTCACATATAATCAATAACTGAAACAATATACCAGTATTCTTATTTTCTAAGGAAACTAATTCTTACGGTGGCTCAATAATTCTTCAAAGGCAGCAGAATTTCTATGATACTCAAATAAAGGATTCTTTGTTATCTTTCAGGGCCTTTGAATCTTACCTTACACACAACAGAGTTCTGAGACTGCTGAAGATCAAACACTTCAAGGCTCAGTTTATCTGCTTCATTCACATCTCCTGCTTTCGTATGCTCGCGTGTCTTTCATCCAGCATCTTTCTTTTTGTCCCCTTACACACATAGGCCCCACCACACAGGTATGTGTCACACAGCAGTTTTACAATACCATGATTTCTTCAATGTGTTAAAAAAATAAAAGATGACATTTATTAAGACCTATTTCTCAATGACTCAATTAAGAATGTTGTAAGCATTGTTTTACATAAATTCACAGCAACCTGAAGAGACTGGCAATATTGTAAGGTAAGGGCTAATCCCTAAAATATGACTGCCTGTTAAGCAGTTATGAGTAGAGTTTCTGGAAAGTCTGGCAACTGTAGTAGAAGGTGGGGAATCTGGAGCATCACTAGGAGAAAGCATGCTTAGGGACTCGGGAAAGAGACCAATGTGTGGACGCATGCAGAAAAACACAGGGCCAGGTAACACAGAGAGTCCAGAGCATAGCATCTACAACTCTGCCTCTTATTCCATTCTAATATTCTACACAGAAAGTCAAAGACTACAGAATAATCAAAATCCAAAAAATCTCAGTCAAAAGAGACTTCCAACATTCCACTCAATGTAGAAATCCTCCTTGGGGAAAGGAGGAAAAGTCGTTTAATGGATGAATGGAAATGATAAAAGTTTAGTTATTAAAATTATGACCAACAATAAAACTACAGAGAGCATATGAGACATCAAAAAGTAGTTGAGAGAGAGAGAGAGAGAGAGAGAGAGAGAGAGTGCTTGTGAGGATACTGATCTTGTGAAAAAGGACTCTTTGAGGTGGAGTTACGTCCTGGGATGGTGAGCTTCAAGCCCATGGCCCTGTTTATTGTCAGGTAATATAAAGTAGATCTGGAAGTGAATGGAGCCCAACAGGGTCAGAGAGGTATGGCTGTCAGGGTGTGACTAAAGGACAGAATCCCAGAAGAGATACTATAGAAGTTAGTCAGTGGAAGTATAGAAAGACATTACTGGACAAAAGAACGGTAGGGGACGAAACACCAAGACAGAAAAAGACATAAGGATCAGGCTGCAAATGGCTTCATAAATGGCCAGCCACTTATGTAATAAGCATAAACAAGCATACAGTGAAGGCATGTCATGAAAAGTTTGGCATATTAAGTATAAAAGCTTATATTTATTCTGAAGGTAAGGTAGAAATGTAGAAAATGAACTGGAGGGGAAACTCATTTTAAACTAGAGGGACTCGTTTAAGGCTGTTTCAGAAATTTAGATGAGCAATGTTGAAAGCCTGAATCAGACAGGAGTGGTGAGATTCCAGAGAATCATTTAATCCACTTAATTGATAGAGTCAGTGATGTAAGAAAGGCAGAGCTTTTTGTCTTAAGCAGCTAGGGAGAGGGTAGTTTCTTTCATGAACCTCAGCCTCTAATTCACTAGGTATAAAGAGAGATGAAGCATTTAACAAGGCCTTTATGTGGAAAGATTCACTATTAGACATGGCGGATTTGAACTACCACAGGCTCTAATAAAAGGATGCCTGGGGGCGCCTGGGTGGCGCAGTCGGTTAAGCGTCCGACTTCAGCCAGGTCACGATCTCGCGGTCCGGGAGTTCGAGCCCCGCCTCGGGCTCTGGGCTGATGGCTCAGAGCCTGGAGCCTGTTTCCGATTCTGTGTCTCCCTCTCTCTCTGCCCCTCCCCCGTTCATGCTCTGTCTCTCTCTGTCCCAAAAATAAAAATAAACGTTGAAAAAAATTTTTAAAAAAAATAAAAGGATGCCTGAAAGTCAAGCTAAGTCTAACACAATACGCAACATTAGTAGAGTGAACCCAAACACAGTCACTCACTTACATCAGCCTGCATAACAACACAATGTGTTTGGGACTTGTTTTTTCATTCTCAGGTAGAAAAGATTTTAAATAGCAAATCACATTTTATTTTCTTACTTTGAGATAGAGAAAAGCCATACCCTAGTTTCTAACATATCACAGTTTTATTTATAGCTTTAACTATATTCATAGCTTTAATTCTATTTATAGCTTTAACTCTATTTATAGCTTTAACTCTATTTATAGCTTTATTTACAGCTTTGCCTCTAAAGCTATCCTTAGATATATGTAAGGAAATATTTATGCTATCATTATTAATTTAATATATCCGTTATTAAAATTTGTAGAGATAAATGAATATATATTTGCTTCTACTCCAGGGATCTAAAACTGTAGTTTGTTGTTGTTGCTGCTGCTGTTTCTGGAAGACTCTAAGATATATATTTATATATAAAATTCATAATAACAGTTGCACTTACTATTGCCACTGGAAACGCATTAGGTATAAAATCAGCAAATAAAAGAATTGCTGAGTTTTCAGGTTCTCACAGCAATAGGGATGCTCATAGCCAAATTGAAAAAGGCTTAACTGAAGAGATGTGCCTTGCACAGTGAGTTGAAATTCAATAGGCTGAGGTTTTTATTGAACCGTGAGAAAACAGAATATCCAAACTTCTATAAAACATGCTTTTACTGAAGTCGCATGTGTTTTTAATCTAAGAACTGTAGCTACTGAATTGTACAATGTGAATTTAATCAGGACATATTACTACAAACTAAAAACAATCAATAAATCAAATATATAGATCAAAGTAAACTCTTCAGATTGTAGCAGCTAATATTTATTTAAGTGCTCAACTTAAAGATACTCAAAATTGAAATAGAAAGAGAATGTAAGAGTTTCTTGGGTTTGGCATTAAAGCTGTATTTCTAGACTTTCAGCACCAAGAAAAAAAAAAGCCTGTGACATTAAAAACATGTTCCAGGCTACAGACAGACATATGAATCTAAGAGATCTTAAGAATTTCTAGGTATAAACTATACACTAGAAACAGTTGGGGCCGGGGAGAACTCATGTTTTCATCTTTGCATCCCAGTGCCTAATAAAAAGAGTACGTCACATATCAAAGGTAGTCGATAAATATCTGGAGTAGAATGGAAAACAGGAAAGAGTATTTTCAGTTGTCCACACCAGCCAAATACTAATAATGATAAAATAAAACATGCCATCAATCTGTTCATCATGTCATCAATACTATAAATGGGGATTCCTCTTCTAATATAAAATTTCCAAGAAGAGACTTTCTTCAATGTGGTAGCTTTTCCTGTGAGATGCTTCCCATTTTTCATTATTAAGAAAGAAAGAAAGAAAGAAAGAAAGAAAGAAAGAAAGAAAGAAAGAAAGAAAGAAAGAAAAGGTAGAAAGTGAGAGCATTTGTCTATATCTATCATTTTCACCAAGATAGAGCCAACTGAGTAAGACAATTAGGCAGTAATCAACTCTCACGCTTTATTTCCATTACTTCCAAAACTATGTACATAGTCTAAGAATGACTATTCCAAACGAGGAGTGTCAGTCTATCAAATATATTGAAAATACCAGCACCCTCTGCTAGAATTTGTAAATTCTACCAGGTAATGTTTTCACTTTTTAAAAACTCTTCTCAAATCATGAACTTAATGGATACTGTTTTTAGAAAAATTGAAAAGGCTCTCTGAGTCATAAAAGCAGCAGACTAAACACAATATAGCACCTTCACAATGTCTAACATAGTCTTTCCCTACCAGGCAGACAGAATCCCACCTCCTTAATGATATTAATTAGGAATGTATTTTTAGAATAACTGAAGCTTTCCAAAGTGAAAAGCAAAGAGGAAAAGAAAAAAAAAAACTGTCTAAAAAGCGAACCTATATGCTATGTGCTTATAGTATATATAAAAATAAAAACTCTGACACAATAGCACAGAGGATGAAGGGAAGAAGTGTAAATATAGTGTCATAAGGTCCTTAAACTACACATAAAGCAGTATGACATTGTTTCTAAATAGACTGGTTAAATAATTATATTTAACCAGTTAGACTGGTTGTATATAAATACATATAAATATATATATATACATATATATGTGTATATATATATATATATACACACATGCTTATAGAAAATACCAAAATTAAAATTAATATCAATACAGAAGATAAAATCTAATCATAAAATTATCAATAAATACTACGGGAAAAAAGGAGAAAAAAACAAAAGAGATGAAAGAAATAGAAAACAAGCAAAATAGTAGCTCTTAAGTATATCAATAATCACATTAAGTATCACAGGTCTAAAAAAATCATTAAAAAATAAAGATTATCAGAAAAAAATAAAAAGCAAGATTCGATTATATGTTGTCCTCAAGAAATTCACTTTACTGATAAAGATAAAAGTAAAAGGGCAGAGAAAGATATATCCTGCAAAGAATGAACTAAAGAAAGCTGAAGTGGGAATTTTTTTTTTAATTTTTTTTTCAACGTTTATTTATTTTTGGGACAGAGAGAGACAGAGCATGAACAGGGGAGGGGCAGAGAGAGAGGGAGACACAGAATCGGAAACAGGCTCCAGGCTCTGAGCCATCAGCCCAGAGCCGGATGCGGTGCTCTAACTCACGGACCGCGAGATCGTGGCCTGGCTGAAGTCGGAAACTTAACCGACTGCGCCACCCAGGGGCCCCTGAAGTGGGAATATTAATGTCAGGTGAAGTAGACCTTATAATAATTCATATTAACATGGCTAAGTAGGGACAATGATAAAAGAGTCAATTCTCAAAGAAGACATAACAATCCTTAATGTGTATATGCCTTACAATGGACCTTAAAATTACATCAGGGGGAAAATGATATATTAAAAGGAGAAATAAACAAATACATAATTATGGTCGAATAATTCAACACTCCACTTTAAGTTACTGATAGAACAAGTAGAAAATCAGTAAGGATATAGAAAATCTGAGCAACACCACCAATCAACTACAACTACTTGAACTTTTAGAACACTATACCCAACAAAAGCAAAATAGAATACACTTTTGTTCAAGTGCACAAGTAATATGTTCTCCAAGATAGACAATATTATGAGCCATAAAACAAAATGTAACAAACTTAAAATAATAGAAATCCTATAAAGTATTCTCTGTCTATAATAAATTTAATCCAGAAATAACAGCTGAATTACCCTTTCCAGGTATTTAGAAATTGAATAGCACACTTCTAAACAATTCATGTATCAAAGAAGATACTTTGAACTGAATGAAAATTAAAACACAACCTATTAAAATTTGTGGGATGTAGCTACAGAAGTACTGAGAAAATCATTGCATTAAGTGCTTATATATTGGAGAAAAACATAGGTCTTAAACCAGTAACCTAGACTTCTCCCCTAAAAAATAAGAAAAAATAGAGCAAATGAAATATTATATAATTTACATTTTACAGATTGCAGTGTACAAGGTCCATATATAAGTCAATCATATTCCTACATATCAACAATGAAAAATTGAAACTTGAAGTTAAAAAAAAAAACCTTTATCATGATGCCAAAAAATGAAATATTAGATGTGTATCTAACAAACTAGGAACAGGATATATATCATAAACACTACACACTACTGATGAAGGAAATCAATATAGATCTAAATAAATGAAAAGCTATACTATGTTCAAGGATTGGAAGCCTCATTATTTTAAAGTATTTCTTCTCCACAAATTTTCTATACATACAGTGCATTCTCAATCAAAATGGCAGCAAGTTGTTTTGTTTTTCTTGTTTTTTTTTGTTTTTTAGATAACGACAAAATAGCTCTAAGTAAACAAATTTAAATAAATGTTAATATACAATATTTATAATAGATTTTAAACTGACAACCTACTCATTTACTGTAAATATTCAAAGGCAAATGGAGTTTCCCTGTCTTGAATGTCAAGTTAAATATGTATATGTGTATATTTGTATATGTGCATTTTTAGATGTACAATTTTTATAATTTTTATAGACCCCCATTTCTTTTTTTTTTTTTTTTAATTTTTTTTTTCAACATTTATTTATTTTTGGGACAGAGAGAGACAGAGCATGAACAGGGGAGGGGCAGAGAGAGAGGGAGACACAGAATCGGAAACAGGCTCCAGGCTCTGAGCCATCAGCCCAGAGCCTGACGCGGGGCTCGAACTCACGGACCACGAGATCGTGACCTGGCTGAAGTCGGACGCTTAACCGACTGCGCCACCCAGGCGCCCCTATAGACCCCCATTTCTTGAAAAAACTAGTTTTCCAAGTGAAGAAATTTCATCTATGAATTTCAAATGCGATATTTGGTATGATTCTAAAATTTCAGATGTTATAATATCATGGTTTTTAAATGATCAATATTCCCAAAGACAATTTTCTAAGCTCAATATACACACAAATTAGAGAAGAAGCATGTGATTTTACATGACCTATTGGACCATGCTACAGGAAATATCTGGAATATTCTTTCTCCATCATCCTCCTAGATAATTCTTCTTGAGTTCTTGAAGAGTCACCTTAAAGAGGGATGTCTTTGCTGAAATAATATGTATAGTGATTCAATTAAGATTCCTCAATAAGCAAGAGCAAAGTCTTGGGTAGTATCAATTTCAAAGGTAGGTGGTTATTACAAAATTGGTTCTGTGGCACAATAATCTTAAAATTCTAAGTTACTCTGTCCATGATTCTTTTCATTTTTCTCTTATGATCTCATGGAAAACTATAGTAATTCCTCTAACAACTGCAATCCAAAGCAGAAAGAGAGATAATTCTCAATTCCTTATGCCCATATCTTGCTTTTTATTAACAAGGGATATCTTTCTCAGAAATTTCCCTTCAGGTCTCATTAGTCAAATAGGTTATTTGCCCAACCTTCAGAACACTGGGAAGAAATGGGACTGTGTAAGGACTAACCTCCCCTACAATTAGTGCCACCATAGCTCAAAAACTTGGGTTCTGAGAAAAGAAAATGGTGATAGGTAACCAGCAGTGATTACCACTTATAAACATCAATTATAATCTTTTATTTTTTATGTATGCTCCTCCCTCTTGCCACTGATATTTCTATTCTTAAAAATAAATGACAAATGAATACTCATGTATGTAGATTTATAAATAAGAGATATTAAAGCTCTTTTGCCACTATCAAAAATCTGAAAATGTTAGAAGTAATTAGCATTTTAGTCTCTACTTTTTGCTAAATAATCCAGATTCCCTTCTTAATGTTATGCAAAGACATTAGAGTTAAGTTAGTATTAACTAATCTGTTTTCACCTATAATGCTTTCATTGCCCTACTGTTAACAACAAGACGATGGTCTAAAATGAGGATAGTTATGGTTAAGTGCTACATCACCAAACAAGACTGGACTTGATTAGAGTTTTGGATCTCCCAGAAATGGAATCTTAAATTACTCAATCAGGAATCACAAAATCAGGACTAATTAGACAATCTGCGTAACAGACCCCTGACGTCCCCTAAAGGAAAGGGGTCTTGCCATAGCCAATCCACTTTTGGCCTCGTATAACCTCTTTGATCCCTTCTGCCTGTTAAAGTCTTTCATTTGCTCCAGCTTTTCAGAGCTCCCTTCTATCTGCCACATTGGATGCTACCCAATTCATGAATTGTCCAATCAAGCCAGTTGAATTTTGCTTTTTAACACTATCCTTCTCTGCCTATTATTCTGTATCCTACTAAAGCTTTCATTTTAGTCTCTTCTCCAAATTTATTTTTGGCCTTTGGTCTTTTTTTTTTTTTCCTATTTTCCTTCTTTTGTTTTCTCTCTTTCCAGTCTTTGGCTTTCTCTTTGTCCATAATCAGTGGAGATCTACCCAAGCACATAGAAGACATAAAAGATGAAAGAGTCTATCATATCAGCAGACAACTGACCAACATTTATCACTCTACTATACCCAACTAAATAAAATTTGAATGATACAATCCCCCAGGGGCTAGTATGATACAACTCAATTTTCAAAAAACTTTCTTGGTATCTCTCATAACATTTAGATTTCTATGTGTAATGAAAGTATAACAGTATATAGTTAATTTTGAGTCATACCAAGAAATTTGTGTATATTTTCTTGTTTACTGCCCACAGTAACCCCATGAGAAACTACTCCAGCAAGATCTCATCGCCTGTCCAATATTTCAGTGTGTATGTTGCAAATTTGAAATTGAAACAATCAATACAAAGTCTGAGTATACATTGCTTCTCATTCCTACCAGACCATACATTCATTAAGCGTGAACACTGTTGCCAGCTTTCTTTACAATAACTTCAATAGCTAACCTAAGAGATCAGTAACTGATATTGAATAAATTAATGAGTAATTGAATAAATAATGTAAAAAAATTCCTATTACTCAAAAGATAGACATATTTAAAGCATAAGATGTTCTCTGCAGTTGCAAGTCCCCAATATAAAGTTATAAACATGAACAAAAGAAAGGAAGTGGTATTAAACTTTTGAAAAATAATGGCCTCATTTTTTGGAAGAAATTATGCAAATCACAAATGTTTAATAGCAAAGATCTATGGAAGTAACAATCCAGAAAAAAATCACTGACCTTAGACAAGCCACAAGAAGAGATAATCTCATGGGTTATGCAGTTGCTGCCCTTTAATAAGACGGCCTACAATACTTTAGCCGTGGAGTCGGACAAACTGAAAACCAGAAATAACCTGAGGCATTTCTGGTCTATTTCTGAAGTAGAAAGTTGCCTGTGTTTCCATAGAAGAGAGTGTTTTAAAAAAATAATAAAAAGATAACTAAGCTAATTAAGCAAAAGAGGAAATTAATCAAGTAGAAATGATCGAAGTAGAATTCTGGCTAAGCTCTTGGTGAGGAAAGGATACTACGCCATTACGAAGGACAATAATTATTTTGCCTTATATAGCAGAAAGCAAAAGAGGCTAAAACCGGATATTATAATATATTAAACTTTTAATAATGAGCATAACTTGAATGTGTAAAACTACCTAGGTAACATTTTAACCATTTTAGGAACATTTTCAAATATTCCTGGACAGGCTACACAAATATTTTCTACACCTACAGTGTTCCTCCACACCCCAAAACCAATAACCACAATATACTAAAATACAAACTTAACAATTCTCACTTCAGAAGATGATGCTAATTTACAAAGTTTTTCTTTGCGGATGATGATTCATAGAGCATTATTTTAAATATTTACCCAGAGTGCTACATTAGAGGATTCCAGCTCCTTTTTCCCCCAACATCTCATAGATTCTTCTGTAATCCATTATTTGGTATTTGCTTTGCGAGGCCCCATTGTGACCTCTAACACATCTCCCTTTTCTGCATCAATTAAGTACAAGCTGAGGTCCTAACCAGAAATCAGGGGGTCATACCCAGTGATGAGAGTTTTACCATCTGGGAAATAAAAACACTCATTTTTTTCCTCCTAGTGTTTTCTGTATCGCATGCCGACTCACGGAGAATTATGCTTATCTGCATTAGTACTTAAATACTTTTTAAAGAAATTATGATTTGTGGGGAAAACTAGCACACATAAAACAATATCAAGATTACGGTTACAGAAGCCCTCCCCTTGAGGTAGGGGAGCAGAGTAAGCACAGGCTGAGATTCCAAGGCTACCTCCACCAGTTACAAACTTAAGGATGTTGGTCAACATGCTCACCTTACCTGGGTTTCAGCTGCCTTGCTTTCTAAATGAAGATTGTAATGCAGATGGTGTTTCTGATGGCTGCAATATTCCTGGCTTCGGGGCCTCTAAGATCGGCTGCCCATCCTCCTGGAAATTGTTCCAGCTACCTTAAATATGAATTACAATAAGATTAGGAAAGTGAAGGAAATAGGAGATGAGAGCCTTCCTAAAGGAAAGGTGACAGGGCATGACTAATTTTAAGAGGTGGGGGTCAGTAAGAGAAATTAGCTTCAATTATGCACCTAGGAGAATAGTGTCTCATTGACCAAGGCAAGGAAGTTAGGTTTAAGGGGTGGCAAATGGCAATCCAGGAAAGAAGAAGGTATGTTCTAACATGAGACTGCTCAATTTGAATAGGTTTGATTTAAAATATAACATGAATGTTTAGGAAGTTATCAGAGGGAGTTAAAGCGGTATATAGCAATTTCTCTGGGATGAAGCAACCCCATAGTAGGCATTGCCATCATATAACTATACTCTCTGAAAATGGAATCAATACTGTATCATTTCTACCTACAGCATAGGTGGTTTATTTCATGTAAGTTTATTTTTCTTTTTCATATTGACAATAATTGTCTGCAACTCAACTTTGGCAATGCAGCACATTGATTAAGACAGAGAGAATATAAATATTGTTAAAATACATAAGCCATCTCTGGTTCCTATATGCAGGAGGTAGTAAATTTTTGTGAAACGTTTTTGTTTCGCGATGGCAAATGAAAATAAAAGTATACATTATCACTATTGAGTCTGAATGCAACACAATTCATTACAGTTTTCCACCATTAAATTCAACATAGTGGTACAGGGACATAATATATAATATTTAAGACATAAGATACAAGAGAGAAAAAGGCTTAAGTAACAACTGTATTCTGCCAACTAAAATACGCACGCAGGCTTTCTGCTCCCCTTGTTGGCATTCAAGTTACGGTAAGGGCCAAACAAAAATTACTCTTTGATCAGCCATCTGAGAACTCATTTTTACTCATCATTAGCTGTTGGGATAGGATAAAACTAGAATTTTAGAAATGTCAATACTGCTGCTAACCAAAATGCTGAATTCATATTGATCTACTAAAAATAATTTAAGATTTCTCATTACAATTAACTTACCACCCTATGCCCTTTCAGGACACCCATAAAACCACAGTTTTAAAAAGCAAGAGCCAAGCCTCATATATTTATCATTTGTGCCCTGAGTACATTCTAAGTGTAATTATCACCTCCCTCCAGTGACACACTAAATCATGTTTTCTTTCATTTCTTTTTTTTTAAATTTTTTTTAACGTTTTATTTATTTTTGAGACAGGGAGAGACAGAGCATGAACAGGGGAGGGTCAGAGAGAGGGAGACACAGAATCTGAAACAGGCTCCAGGCTCTGAGCTGTCAGCACAGAGCCCGAAGCGGGGCTCGCACTCACGGACCGAGAGATCCTCACCTGAGCCGAAGTCGGCCGCCTAACCGACTGAGCCACCCAGGCGCCCCTTTTTTCATTTCCTTTAATGTACTACCTAATCATGAATTGGGAGGTGGCATGATTAGGCGAAAGGCCATAAAATGAAGCTTAAGATTCTGGCTGTCTCTCTCTCTTTGATCCGATGCTTGCTTGGACTATTTAATCACAGGCAAAGTTCCTTGGGTGGGGGGGGGGGGGGAGGGCTCGGAAGGAGACAATTACCTGCCTCATCCAATTAAAAATCCAGCTGGAGAAGTTGAGGGCCACTCAGCGTCAAGTACTTAACAGGTGCCTTCTGACAATTTTCTTAGCACTTTTAGAACATTGCCTTATATAGAGTAGCTGTGTTTTCACCCAGTGATTGCCCTGAATATCTTGAAATAAGAACTTCCTGTTGCATATTGCAGTTTTTATGTACATCATTTTATTTGATGCATGATGCAACACTAATAAGTAGGAAGGATAATAAATGCTTTCAGCCTTCCTCTGGCTTCAGCTGCAGCGTGCCTCCCCCCTTGCATTAGTTCCTTCATTAACAGTACATAAGTGTCTTGGTAGAAATACACTAACAGGGTACTTTAACCTCTGTTTACCCTAATGACACCTTTTTACCTACACTACCTCTCAACCGCCAATCTATCTTGGTTTTCTTTGAGTCCAATGCTTTATTTTTTTCCGATAGACTTTATTTTCTCTTTTAACTTCCTAATGTTCTTCTCAGGGGCCTTTTAGAATAAAACTGATTAAAGGAGGAGGAGGAGGAGGAGGAGGAGGAGGAGGAGGAGGAGGAGGAGGAGGAGGAGGAGGAGGAGGAGGAGGAGGAGGAGGAGGAGGAGGAGGAGGAGGAGAAATTCCACAGCTGCTATCAACCTAGAAATAGCAATACTGCCTTGGGTCACCATGACCAATAGAATTAAACTGCCCCCAAGGTTTTTTGTCCTCATGACTCATATCATAAGTTAGAAACTTGGTTCCTTCATTTATTAGGAGTAACTCTGTGCTCTTGACTGCATTCTTTTTGAACACTGCTGAGAAGAGCTGTTATAAATCCTATGCTTTAGGCTTTTAAAAAATGTATATAGTGAAAATAATGTGACTTATTCACTATCCGGTAGATAATTAGCATCTTTAAATCTATACTGAATCAAAAAAGAGGACTCTAATGTAAAAAGGATATTCTCTCTGTTTATTTACTCATAGAATTAGCTATCAGTCCTTCACCTGTTGAACAGGTACTAAGTTCCTACTATATAAAACACACCTTATCTGTGTATTATCAAATCGAAGAAGAATGATAGGGGTGTGTGTTTGGAAATGAGGAGTAAGTAATTAATTGTCACTAAAAAATGTGTTTTAGATAAAAAATGATAAAATGATATCTTATCAGATAAAAAATGATATCTTTTGTTTGTCCTTCCAGACTTACTTTCTACAATCCTTGCCCTGCTTGAAGTCTCAGGAGGTTGATTTATATAGGATGAATTCTTGGGTTTCCAGGTAGGTTTAGCAAGTGGGAAGGCACCACAGGACAGAAAGGGAGTGAGGTCAGGTGTTCATTTTTCTGCATCCATTTTCCTACTCTCCCTCATTTAGATACATTTCTTGACAGGCATTGGTGCCATCATGTAGCTCTGTCCTACAACTCTTGATTCTGGTAAATTCTCACTTCCTTTGCTTCTTCAGAAAAAGAAGTAGAGATTCAATTACTGTTATTGAGGCCCAAGGCACTGCACCATCTTTTATTAGCTTCTGTAAACTCTGCTACGGCAATTTAAGACATGTATGCAAATCCATGGCACTCCTCCCATTGCTCAGTCAAGTCTAAAACATTTCTACTTGAACCTGGGCTGGCTTTGGAGGCTTACTCATAACTAATGTAATGCAGCAGCACTTGTATTCTCGGACTTCTGAGGGTATCTCATAAACGGCCATTTTACTTCTGCCTTGCTTGCTAGGATACTCGTGTTTGGAGCCTCAAGACACCATGTGACAAGACCCACTATCCTGTGGCAAGCACACTGATAAGAAGCCCAGCCGAGTCGCATGGAAGAACCACATATACATATACGTGCTCATTCAACAGTGCCAACCTAAGTGGTGGACATGTGAGTGAAAATGTCATTAAATGAATCCAACCCCAGTCATCAAGTTGACCCCCCACCACTGAGCCTTCCCAGATGAAACCTCAACATCATGGAGCAGAAAAGAATCATCCTGTTTGTGACTTTTCTCTAATTCCTGACCCATAGAATCCATGGGTACAATAAAATGCTTATTACTTTTTGTCACTAAGTTTGGGGTGGTTTGTCATACACCAATATGGATCACAGCACCTATTCACATCCTGGTAAATAGTCTTTTTATTCAACTCTTTGCAAATTGCCCAATTTGATGGGGCTGCCTTTTTCCTGACAGAACCCTGTGGGATACCAAGGGAATGCCGCAAAAGTATGATATGATTAATATGAACTCCCAGAGGAGTTTAAAGAGAATTCACTTCCAGTTGGCGTGATCAGGAAAGTCTCCGTGAAGGCAGGAGCCGTGTATGTTTGATGTCCCAGATGCTCAATAACATCTCTTAAAGTTTGCTAAAGGGGGAGGTGAGATTTTTACTGGGCCTCGAGAAACATCTGTGATTAGGATGGGATGAAACGATCCTGATGGGATGTACTATTAGACAGAAAGAACAATAAAAAATGAAGAGCATGGAAACAAGAACCTGCATTCAAAAAATAAATTCCATGAGAGAAGAGTCCAGCTGGAATATTCACTCCACACTGAGGTTAAGGACCCAAGTATCTCACCCTCTTCCCAGTACATAACCTTCCTTCATTCTCCAAAGCTCTCAGATGAAAATGCAAACTTCTTAACATTGCTCTTTAAACACTTCTGGACTTATCTGCCCTTCTCTTTGCCCTCATCTTTCCTTCCTGGCTCTCCGTCCCTACCTGTATTGCAGTCACATTAACTATCTGCAGATTCAGCCATGCATACCTTTGTCATTTTGAACATGTTGCTCTCTTTGCCTAGAATATTCTGCACATTCATCTTCCTCCTCTAATTTGCAATCACCTTCAAATCTGAATATGAAATATTCAATATTCATATATGAATCCCCCTCTTCAGGTAGCCTTCCTGAAATGTGACATAGGAATTCTCCCTCAAGGTTGACATAATTCCCTTGTGTTCACAAGTATGGAGGCACATACAGTGTTGTTTTGTTTATTTTTTTGAATAAATGTTTATTTATTTTGAGAGAGAGTGTGAGAAGAAGAGGAGCAGGGAGATAGGGAAGGAGAATCCCAAGAAGGTTCCATGCTGTCAGCACGTATAGCCCAATGCAGGGCTCAGTCTCACCAAGAATGAGATCATGACCTGAGCCAAAATCAAGAGTTGGATGTTTACTGACTGAGCCACCCAGGCGCCCCTAACGTTGCTTTATAATAGGTTTTACTCTTGGTCTGGGTATAGACCATAAACTCCTCAGACATGTACAGGAATTTGGGTCTTATTATACTTGAGAAAATAAAATAATTCATATAATGTATTAACGGTTGCCAAGAGTAAATATTAGGGAAGTGAGCGAAGAATCAATAAGTTTTGTGCAATGAGTATCTGTTCCCAAGATTGCAGTTACTGCAGTTTCTGTTCACATCACGAGTCCTGGAAATCAGAAAAGTGCCCATTACAACTGTGTGTTGAATAAAGAAATGCAGCATGAATGAATGGATAGAAATAAAGAAGAAGGAAGAATGGTCTTTAAGATGACTATCTTAGATCACCAGTGGAACAGCTATGTAGAATCTATGTATAATTGCCAATCCCAGAACACTCTGGAAAGGGGTTCAGTTACTTGTATTGCCCTGTTTCAGTTTATTTAAATCAGGGGGGAATTGTTAAAAGAGCAACAGGATGAACTTTTTTACTCCTTAGTCCTCCCTTCCTCTCTCATTGGTCAAGTATACTGTTCTCAAGCACTGAATTTAATTAACACTTTGCTCAAGGGCTTGATTTTAAAGTCTCTTGTCCGAGATGGGGTTTCTGGCTTATCTTTCGGTAGCTATGGATAAGGGACAGGTTCCATTTACCTGAAATGTTTACACAGTTAATGTGTATTTCAACTTCTGTTTGCTTTGACGATTTAATGCTACCTACCTGAAAATGCTTCTATTTGAAGTACTAATTTTATGAATAGCTGCAATTAATGAAGTGCCTTAGGTGTCTTGCTTTCCAATACCATTTATACACAATATTGCAGGTTATAAAACTTGCATCCAATGTGCAGAGAACTGGCGATTTCTATTTATTTAATAAACTTTGACAGTTTGCATTTAAATTATTCTTGATCTACTACTATTTTGACGGGGCTTTGTAATGTCAGAAGTCAGAAGCTTTTAAGCTTATTCTAAATAAAATTTAACTTGAGGAAATATGGGCAATTGATTTAAAATAAAGGACCAGCTCTCGCATATTCCTCAGAGCAATGCTTCCAGTTTTCAGTGAGCCAACTCATCCTCATGAGCCTGGAGAATGATCTCTAACCTTGAGTACCATTGCACAATGATCATGATTTTTAAAAAATTTTTAAAGCTAGTTTTATTGCACTTCCCATTATTACAGGTGATTGGAGTTACTTAATAATCAAATGATCTCCAGGGCATTTGAGTGGCTCAGTCAGTTAAACATCTGACTTCAGCTCAGGTCATGATCTCGGAATTTGGGAGTTCGAGCCCCACGCCGAGCTCTGTGCTGACAGCGCAGAGCCTGGAGCCTGCTTTGGGTTCTGTGTCTCCCTCTCTCTCTGCCCCTCCCCTGTGCTCACTCTCCCTCGCTCTCTGTCTCTCTCTCTCTCTCTCTCTCAAAAATAAATAAACACATTTTAAAAATTTTTTTAAAATAATCAAATAATCTCCAATCATTACTGTGACTACATTTCACTTTGTGTTAGGCTCCCTCATACACAGGTGCTATTTTGAATGACTTTCCTTCAAGTCTACCCAGTTTGGTTCATTTTTCTCCCAATAACTTTTGTTTCTTTCGATGACTATATATCAACTTCCCCGCAAAATTACCATTCGAAGCTCTAAATCTCTGAGTTTAAACCTTGCTTCATGTACCATCTGTTGACATTTGATTTATGATTTGCACATTGAGACCTTCAAACCATAATAGATAAGACATTCATTTCCTAGGTCTTCCCAGATTGGTCATTTGGTTAAAAATACCCTTAAAAACTACAGAGAATCAAAAACAAATGAGCTAGCTTGAGATAATGTCTGTTCCGCCTCAGAAGCAAAAGTTACCATTTAAAAAATTGCCTCTAGCCTGTGAGCTTTAAAATTTTAACAAAGTGCCTGGGATCCAGCTGGATGTTTAACTTGCATCGCTCTCTACACTCTTGCAGCTGGATATGTTCCACATGTGAGTATATTTTCTAATGGAATCATCAGAGAGACACTATATAGAGGAAGGTCCATAGGTCTCAGCAAGGATCATAAAATTGCCTAGATACTTAAAATTCTTAAATAGCTGTTTTTTACCCAGTTTAATTCTTCTGGCTTCCAGGGCTGTGAATGTGCTTTTAAATAGAGTAACTAATACAATTTGTAAAATAAATGAGGGTGCAGTTTATTCCTAAGAATAGTTCATAATAGTCAAGATCACATCCATGAAGGAAAAAAAAAAAAAACAACAACACCATGATGTCAATAAAGTTTGGTCATCAAATGAAGCACAAAGAAAGCTGAGTCACAAGAGGTCATTTGTGCCAACTTAGTTTATCTGGTTAAAGAAGGGTAAAAAGGAAAAGTCAGAGTTGCCTTTCAGCCTCCCAATGATTTGAGAGAATTATGCAGAGAATAAACTTCAAGCTTTGACCTTCACCTGAATTCTTATCCCCAGTTAAGTTACTTGAAATTTATGTTGTGAAACCTAAGAGGAAACAAACAAGAGGGTTTGTATTAATCAATATAAACTACATTTTTAAAAAGTGCCAATTTTTATTTCTGGCACATGAGTACATACCCTGAAAACTAATCTTCCTTCTGGAAACAATTACAAATACTGGATTAAAGAAAAAGGTTTTGTTTTTATTTTATAAGAATGCAAGGGCTGTCTTCAGAAGCCAAAATAAATGAAAGCAGTAATCTAGAGAGTTAAGCAAACTCTAATGTTACTGGCTACTTTGAAGGCACCTGATAATCTCTGGTGACCTTGAGTTTCATTTTTGACAGCCACACAGGAAATAGGAGACAGGAAACAAACAAAGCCTGGGGCCCACCCTTGAAGTGGAGGGTGTTAGATTAGAAGACTCTCAAATAAAGCCAGAACCTCTGGTGCTGCATCTTTAGGGAAAAGCACAATAGAATTTAGGTTCAAAAAAAAATGTACACACACACACACACACACACACACACACACCACGCTTGCATTTTTTTTTTCTTTTCCTAGTCTATGTTAAAAGCTATCATAGAATATTTCACTTTTTCTTTACCTAACTCTCCAATGATTCAATTTCAAGTAAGTCTTTGGGAAGTATTGTAGGGAATTAGTGACAGGGACAAAACAGTCTGCTAAAACCAAGCTGCATCATTATTGCTTCTTAGAAGGAAAACCTGCCCTTGCACGACTAGAATTTCTTCTTTTCAAAATACAAGTTCTGGTGCCTATTCAAATTACCTATTGCTTTGTAACAAAATCCCCAAATTTACTGGCTTAAAATAACATTTACCTCTGCAATTTGGGTAGAGCTTTCGAGGAAAAGTTACTCTCTGCTCCACTCGACACTATTTTGTGTAGTTCAATAGTTAGGAACTAGAATCATCTGAATTCTCCTTAACTGAAATGATGCCAACTGTTGTTTGGGACTTTGGCTGAGTCTCACTGCCAGAACACCTACACACAAGCTCTCCATGAAGCTTGGGCTTCCTGACCACATGATGGCTGGATTCTATGGGCAGGCATCCTGAGAGGGACACACACATACAGCAGAGAAGGCATTTTCCATTTTTGACAGAGCTTCAAAGTCAGATGGTGTCATTTCTGCATTTTTCTGTTCACTGAAGAGATCAAAATACTCTTCCAAGTTTGAAGGGAAGGGAGAAGATAGTATACTCCACCTCTGGATGGGAGCATGGTGAAGTTCCTAGAGAATAAGCAAGACCAAAATCCTTCTAGGACCGTTTTAAAGGAAATCTAATCTGCTACATTCCTCAATCTCATTCCAGAATTGCCATTATATGTGTCCAATGTGTAGCCAAAACAGAGGGAGGAAGAAGCCAAGGTGAGAAGGTTTATTGGGAAATGGTTAGCCAGAAAGTACAAATTCAACCTTTGTTTAACTGGATGCCACCAGAGGTGGCCCCTCACCTTTCTCTTCCAAGCACTAATGCTCGAGGAAGGTCTCAGGCAGCATCCAGCCGCAGAGGCAGCTGTCCCTCCTGCTCTCTTTGCTCCAGGTGGGCAAAAAGTGCAGGGTGCTGACAGGGAGTAATCATGAATGCCCATATGTGCTTTCTGAAGGACAAAGGAGAGTCCCTACAGTGTGATGAAAAGTGTTACATGAAAATTTCACCATTTACGCTGTATTAAAACAAGTTTTCAGGGGGCACCTGGGTGGCTCAGTTGGTTAAGTGTTTGACTCTTGATTTTGGCTCAGGCCATTATCTCAGGGCCATGGGATTGAGCCCCGTGTCATAATCTATGCTGATAGCATGGAACCTGCTTGGGATTCTCTCTCTCCTTCTCTCTCTCCCCCAACATAAATAGACATTTAAAAAAACAAGTTTTCAGTATTTTGTTTTTGTTCTTAAACTAGGTAAAGGCTACAATAATAAGACATCAAGCAAAGGGCAGAGACGAGAACGATCTAAGATATGGTGCAGCGGATTATTGCAAGGATTGCAACTCTATAAATGCCAGTGTAGATCACACCATTCGAACAGCTTTCCATCAGCACGTGCAGTACACAACATCTTCACTTCCTGCACCCACGTCAGTGTTTTCTTCATGTCCTGTGAGCCTGGCATTCTGTATTTTTCCATGTTAATCCTTTCTCAATGTGAAAGAATTGACCCTCATTAAAATATCTTATAAAATCCTCACAGAGGTGGAAGAAACGTTTGAAGGAAGAGACCATAGCACTCCTTCTATTTCCCCCTGAAATAGTAACAAACCTGTAGATGCCCCAGAGTCAAGGTAGGAGCTGTGAGAAGTGCAGAGGAAGAAACTCATTACAAATGACTTAACAGCAACATTAGCACCTGAGACTAAAGAAACTAATGTCCTAGCTTTTCTGCCATTGACAGTTCCATCTGGAAACAACACATACCCTACAGGTCTAGAATATCTCCCTTTCCATTTCTGCATTTCTTAGCGGCTTATTGAAAAGTATCAGGCAGACAAATATGTTTTCCTGTCTAAAGAGCCTTTTTGAAATGTCTAGTTCAAAATGGCTTTAGCTCAGAATCCAGATAAGAGGACTTTCCAAAGTGGAGATGGGTGTGGAGATTGGAGGAGCTTGGAAACGATGAGGATGTGAGCTTCAGGTCCCCCTGCTTCATGGAATAAAGCTTTCCTGGGGTAAAGCTTTCTGTTGCCTCACTCCTTGGCTCTTGCTTGGCCCTGGTTCTTTTGAATCTCAACCCCATTCATGGAAACTCCCTGATCTTGTCATCCCTTCCTCCCTAAGTTCAATGATCAAAACTAGGCCAGTGTAACTGTCACCAAAATGTTCCCTTCCAAATAAAGTGCTAAAGCAATTTTCCAGTGAATCATTTCCATCACTGCGTTATACAACACACCTAATGAAATCCAGCAAAATAGCTGTGAAAGCATAAAGGAAACACAGTAGGGTAGAGGATTCCAGCAAATGTTAGGGAAGATTCATCCAAACACATGGGCACCAGCTTTTTCTCGCACGTGGAGTGCTGGGAAGCCATAAAACAGAAGTGTGAACTAGATGGCATTGCTTTTTTTTTAATGTTTGTTTATTTACTTTGAGAGAGAAAGAGGATGAGTGGGGGAGGGGGAGGGAGGGAGGGAGGAAGGGAGGGAGGGGGAGAGAGAGAGAGAGAGAGAGAGAGAATACGGTGCCTCCATCTCACGAACCATGAGATCATGAGCTGAGCCTAAATCAAGAGCTTAGCTGACTAAGCCACTCAGAAGCCCCTAGATGGTGTTCCTTTTAGGTAATTCTCCACACCTCCTCCCAGGAGATTTGTCCCCTCTGAAGCATTCAGAGCTTTCACCTTTGCTTGGTGGCTTACAACTGACTGTCCATGGTGACCTTCACGAGACAGTTCTCCCTCCCGCTCATCATCCCATTTTCTCAAGCCCTACCCCTGACCTTGACAGCTTGATAGATTAGTATTTCATAAGGGGATACTAGTTCCTATCTAGAGTTAAATGATTTCTCACTACTATGAAAATAAGGATTTCTAGAAGTGATACTTTCACTCATGTTAGCGTGTGAAGTTTGGAGCAGTCTATGAAATCCACATGGCACAGTTCAAATCCCCATGGGCTAAAAACTGCCTGGTCTCTAACAATAAGAGCAATTCCATTTACACTGCACTAAACTGTAGAGATGTGACTATGCCAGTCTTCCCAAGTGCCCTGTCCCCATTACAACTAATTCTGCCTTCCTATAAGTCTAGTCAATTATTGATCTTTGATGCATTTACAGCTATATTTCAATGACTTGGGCTACTCTGCCAGTACAGAAATTCCATTAATCTTGCAGCATTCAGGCTGACCAGCCCAGGGCTAGTAACTAGTCTCTCCTTCCCGACCCTTCTCCACTACACTCCACTCAACACAGCAGCCAGAGTTCTACTCATGAAAATCAGGTCACGTGATTCCTCTACTCAAAACACTACAGTGGCTTCTATGCCATTAGAGTCCAAACAAAAGTTACAAAGCTATGAGATCTCTCCTCTTCCACTCCCCAACCCACCATTTTCTCTCACATCTTATCCCCTTCCTCACTTCCCTTCAGATAACTTAGCCTCTTTTCTGGGTCTGGAACTGTGTAGGAACACTCCCACCTCCAAGCTTTTGCACTTTAGTTCCCTCTTCCTGACACTCCCTTCCCTCAGATAGCAACATGGCTCACTTTTCCTCCATGAACACTTTGCTTCTCAGAAAAGTACCAGATTGTTCTATTTCAATATGCAACCCCCTAAACTCCTTTATCTTGCCCTAGTTTTTTTTCTTTCCATAATACTCCTTTTCTTCTATACTATAGATTTGGTTTATTCAGTATGTTTATTGCTGGTTTCCTTCTAGAATGGAAGCTTCATGGAAGCAGGAATTTTTTGTCAATTTTCTTCTTCACCGGTACCTATAAAACAGCCTGACAAATAATTTGTGCACAATAGATATATTGATGTTTAGTGAATAAACAAAGGTTTGGGGAGTTCCTTTTCTCATTTGCTATCTTCAAGTTCCCTACAAAAAGAAGCAAGCCTTATTCATACTGCAAAATTAATGTCAGTTATACATGTGGATCTTTGTCAGTTATATATGTATAGTTCAAAGCCAGTCCATTATGTGGTATGATATTTGAAAGCACTTTATTCTCTCCACAATAGCCTTGGCTTATCCAATACAATATGCATATATTTTATGATATTTTATGTCCTCAGCTTATCTAACATGATCACAATATTTCTGGGCACAGTGTCTCCTCTCTAAACGCCAGTGCAATTTATAAGTCCTGCAAAACTTAGGAGAAATTATTAGAAAGTAAACATGTCTGGGTGATTTAGTCTCTCAATATCTTGTGCAAATATTGCATTATGACATTACGGAACTGTGACGACACGACGACGTGCAAACAAATGTGAATGTGGGTATACATTGTGGTTTGTTGAATTCTTTTGGTATCACAATCCTGTAGCCAAACATTTCTGTCCTATTATTCATTGGCTGCTTGTTGGGTTTTAATTCACAAAATTAAAGAGCTTTACACAAACTTGTACTGAGTAGTATTTAGGATTGTGAAGAAGACAGAGAAACCAGTAGCAGCCATTTAAATTCAGGATTTCCGAGGTAATTCCCACCATGCATTTCTGCTTAATTACAGAGGACGCTTTTTTGTTTAGCTGACTACAAAGATCCCTGTCATAGGGATCAGTCTTGCCAGTGCAGAGTTTTCAAAAGCATTCAGTCTGGAAATATGCATTGGCGTCACCCACACATAACAGAGCTATGATTTGCTCTCCAGGCCATTCACACCTTATTCTACTGCTTTTCACAGAAATGGATTAAGAGGGCACAAGTCTATACCTGCACAGACACATATAAAAGAAAATCAAAGGGGAACTGAAAGCAGACACTGAATATATCAGATTCCTTTTAGGCATCATGCCCAAATTTCAATAGAACCACTCCTCAAATTCCTCTAGACCTGCACGGAGGATCCCTTCCAGCTCAAAAACCTTATGCTTCACTGACTCTTTCAGACCTTCAGGATATTGACGTAAACTAATTTGTGTGGCTGAATTAGGATGAGGTTTCTGATGCTTAAACAGTGACAATTTCACGGTACCGAAAATATAGGGACGAGAAGACGCACCTGGTGGGAAAGAGCTTATTCTGTCAGGACGTCTTATTAAAACAAAACAAAACAAAACAAAACAAAACAAAACAAAACAAAACAGCAGCAACTTTGTTTCATGTCCAAGCAACTCAAATTCCCCCTGAGGTGGTTAGTCCTGCACCACCGGGAGGGTGTGGTCACAGGAACAGGAAAAATGATCCAAGGAGGAAAACAGAGCACAAAAGATAGAAATATGCCAAAGGAGAGAAAACAGAGGGATGAACCACCGCTGTGAAGATAGTAGCATCATCTACTTCAAGGGTTTTGCCTAACTCAGTCAAAAGGCACTGTGATCTTGTAGAAGACGTATTGCTTCGGAAGTCAGGCAACCCGCATAATGTAATCAGCCGGTTTATGCAAGGGTCTTCGTTACTCTGAGCATTATTCTCCTTAACTGTAAAATCAAGGAATTTGTCCCAGAAGAGTGAGATAGGGCTTGGAAGTCAGAAGTACCTGGTTTTGCATCATGCCAAGCTTATGTACCGTGTGTGTGTGATTTAGGGTAAATTGATTCCACCTCCAAGTCTCCAGTTCCTCATCTGCCAGTTTGGGGAGAGATACATCTAGCTCAGAGCATAGTTATTTGGCTGAAATAAAAGAGAGTACCTGAAAGTATTTGTCACCTATTAGGTCACCTCTTTGTCACCTATTAGGTGCTTGGTTAACATTTGTCTTACAATAAAAAATCTTCAAGATAATCCTGGGGAGGGGTCACAAAGAAGAAAAATTAAAAATAGGCTAAAATGCAGAAAAACTCTAAAATTCTATTTTTCTTTCACTTTATCACTGTGTGATGCTATTAATCCATTCTAAATGATACGTATGTGAAAAACCTTTCTAAATAAAGGGTGGATGCTGGAAGCCCCCATCAGCAATAAATCCTGAGCCAAGAGCAGTCTTGAAAAGGGATGGGAAAAAAACAGACCGAAATACATGGCTGGCCCACTGCAGAGAGGAGCCAAGAATAATGTAGCTTACCAAATCCAAGAGGTGTGGTTCTTCTGATTTCAATCTGAGCCACTCTTCAAATCCAAGAGATCGGCCCTGAGGCCAGAGGGCAGGGCACAGCTCCAGCTGGCAGAAGTTTCTAGTGCAAGTAAAAATCCACGCCATAGCTGGTATAGGAGTGGGTGGTTTAAAAGAGGCCATCCCTGGGGACCGAATGCCAGGCCCAGTATCCAGGACCCCTAAGGAAGAGTCAGGGCCAAGCGCAGAAAGTGGCTGAAATAAGAACTGGATGTCAGAGTACCGAGCAGAAGTCAAGCCAGGAGACTGGGCTGTCCATCGGAAGAGAAAACCTTTTCTAGAGCTCACTCACCCAGAAAGAAAGGCGCTGCAAATATCCCATCAGCCCAGGCTCTCGCTGGCTTAAAGATTAGATAGTTCTGAACCTGCAGGTGGGAGAGTTTTAGGGCCCACAGCTGTGGAAAATGGCACTGGCCCTAATTGGTAACATCTGCAGATTGATCTGGGTACTCCTTTCGCCACCAGTCGTAACACATCCCCAACATTCAGCAACCGCAAATATTACCGATGTCCCAGAAAGCAAACTGTCTACAATAGGACACAGTATGTCAGTGAGCAAGGAATTCACCACCACAGAGACCGGATGGAGAGGGAAAGCAGAGGAGGGCAATGCAAAAGAAGGCAAGTTGGAGATCCCCTCTCAAGACGTTTGCTCATGCAAGTAAGCACCAGGTGCATCCCATACCAACTCCACACTAGTGTCCCCCTTTGTAAATTTTCCACAAAACCAGTAAAGAGGTAAAGAGGACATGTAGATTCCAAAATCAACCCACAGGCATGTGTCAGAGCCTGAAGGCAGTATTTGGTCTTTCAGGCTAAAATGGAATGGTAAATGCAGATGGGGGGCTTTCCTCTGCCAACCAGGAAGCAATAAGCAATATGGTATTCAACCAGGCAGGGGCATGCACTTAACCCATCATATTAAGGATTCTGCACATAAGGAGAGGCATACCTCAGCAGATACAAGAGTCCTAATTTTATCAATAGCAGTCCCCTGGCAGAGGGCATGAGTGATTTGCTTCTAAATGAGATCAAATATTTTACAAGCATAGTTGGAAGAACCTAGCTGTTTAAGCTGGCAGTTTTTAAAATACGAACAATTAAATGTTTGGCTAGAAAAGAATTTTAGAAACTTTCTTTAGGACCAAAACCAGCTTTGGTAGTTTGAAGCAAACATAGCGTGTTTCATTGTGGGGCTCAGGAAGTAACCTAAAATATTTTCCACCAAATTTGCCTCCAGGTAGTTGTAGTGGAGTTCAGTCAGCAATTTCACTATAATTTGAAAAGAAATAGCAGGTAGTCCCCTTAGCAATTAAAGACGCACCTCAAAACATAAATAAAATGGAGTTAACTCGACCCGATCCTAAAGGTAATCCATCCTGCATGGTGCTGAGAACAGAAAAAGGAAAGTAGTAAAGGAAACAGACGGGCCCTAGTCCTAATATAAAGGAGTTAAGTTTCAAAAGGGTGAAGGAGGAGAGTGTGTGGGAGGGATGACAAAACTGTAACCATCAATCAGCTAGCTGAACTCAAAGCAGAATAAATGACCAGAACCTAAATGGACAACAGTTAAGGGAAACCAACAGGTCTACAGACAGATGACAAAATACTAGTGAGATGGATCATTGCTAGTCCAGAGATGAACCAAGAGAATTTACTTTTAAAAAGTTCAGGTATTGGGGCACCTGGGTGGCTCAGTTGGTTAAATGTCTGACTCTTAATTTTGGCTCAGGTCGTGATCTCAGGGTCATGAGATTGAGCCCTGTGTTGAGCTTTGTGCCGAGCATGCTGGGCTTACGATTCTCTCTCTCTTTTTACTGCCCTTTTTCTCTCTCTTAAAAAAAAAAAAAAAAAAAAAAAAAAAAAAGGTTCAGGTGTTATTGGACCACCTACAGGTATGATCACAGAGAGAAGTTCACCAATTGTATAACATTTTGCTCCAAAATCCTTAAAGGGGGTACTCTCATACTCCCCCATGCCCCAAATATTCACCACCTAACAGTGGTGATGAGGATATTAAGCAGAGTAGTGAACTGAACAGAACACAGATTTGATATCAGAGAATTGGGATTTAAACCTAATACTGTCAATTCCCAGCATTGTGACCTTGGCCAAACGCCCTCTCCTCTCTAAGCTTCAGTGCAGACAGGAGCTCTCAAAAGGAAATCTTGAAATGGTAACCTTGCCTCGTAGAGTATTCCTGGTTGGAAGTTTTTGTTTTTGTTTTTGTTTTTTCCTTCAGTCTTTTATTTATTTATTTATTTATTTATTTATTTATTTATTTATTATCTATCTATCTATTTATTTATATTTGAGAGAGAAAGAGAGAGGGTGCACGTGTGAGGGGGGAAGGCGCAGAGGGAGAGATTGAGAATCAAGCAGGCTTCATGCTCGGCACAGAGCCCAACACAGGCTCAATCCCATCACCCTGGGATCATGAGCTGAGTAGAAATCAAGAGTCAGACGCCCAACTGACTGAGTCACCAGGGCACCCCTCCTTTCAGTCTTTTAAATACATTATGCCACTCACTTCTCGCCTGCAAAGTTTCTGCTGAAAATCTGATGATAGTCTTAGGGAAGTTGCCTTGTATGTAACCACTTGTTTTTCTCTTGGTAGTACTTTTAAGGTTCTCTCTTTAACTTTTAACAGTTTCATTATAATGTATCTTGGTGTGGATCTCTTTGAGTTCATCTTGTTTGATGAACTCTCTAGGTCTTTTGAATTTGGATGTCTGTTTCTTTCCCCAGGTTAGGGACAGATCCCGCTATCTGTTTGTTGAAGTTCTCACTGCATCCATCCATTCCTTTCCCAAGTTTGATGAGCATCTTAGGAGTTACTTTGAACTCTAGATCACATAGATTACTTATCTCCCTTTCATTAAGTCTTTTTTTGAGGTTTTTATCTTGCTCTTTCCTTTGGAATATATTCCTGTTTCAACATTTTGCTTGAATCTATGTGTTTGTTTCTATGTGTGAGGTGCAACACCTATCTCTCCCGGGAACCAGGGTTCAGGGCAAGTGTATAAGGTCCTTTCTGAGAGGTACCAGCAAACTATAGCAAGGTGTAGAGAGAGTGTAAAGATGGCATTCCCTGGCCTGTGTCCCTGAGAGCACCTGCATAGCCTGTAGGTATGTGCAAACCTGAAGTCTCTCCCTCCAGCTGAAGCTCCAGGACATGTAAATAGGACTTTCTCACAGAAAGACTAGGGATATGTTTCAAACTGCTGTCTATGTGGTGCCCTGGGGGTGACAGCCTGCGAAGAACTGCCTCGCCCGTTGTTATAGTCCCATGGGATCCAGGAACGCAAGCCCCCCTGGCCACCAGAGCCAGGTGATGAAGAAGTATCCTCTGTGTGGCCTGTGCATGTTCACTTACTCTAGCTGGGCAATGGCAGAGTTCAAGAATCATGCGTACGTGCCAGCTTTAGCAAGGGGCATCTCTCCTGGGATGTGAGCAACTGTTCTTTTACAAATATCACCAGTTTTACTAATCGCTCCCTTCAGGCTGAGTAGGAAATAGAAATGGCATACTGTTTCTTTGTTCCCTATGGAATAATTTCAGTTTCTTTTAAAAGACCTAGAAAGTCCAGTAAAATAGACAAAAAGATAACAAATTAACTGCTAGATCCTCAAAGCAGAGACAACACAGATCAAAACAAACCCAAATCCATCAGCCATTGCTAACACCCTATAAACTAAAACAATCTTATTTTCAGAGATCTAGAACCATCAAATTCCCTTACAGTTGTTAAGAAGAAAGCTTCAATTTTAAGACATTTATCTTTCAGATTCTTCTTTGTGGAGACAATTATAACATCTGTGGAAGTAGAAAAAACAGTATGGATATGCAAACGAGGTCCTAGAGGAAAACCAGCTGACTACCCTAACAGGCACTAAACAAGTGACAGTGAACCATGGGGGAGTCAACATGGTTCATGACTTAGTTGTAACTCATCCAGAGTCATTCCCATTTCAGTTCATTCCTGCCTTGTTTGCTCTGCCTGAAAGATATTCTCTGGCCAGTTATTAAAATGGAGCCACCATCCAGTGAAGTGAAGCCTCTTCATTTATTACTCCAAGGAGACCAGCATCACCCAGTTCCAGCAATAATGTGACCTCCATGCCACTTTGAGGTCCTCAGACAGAGTAAGATGATCAGAGACAGTGGTATAGATTTCATACCCACTCAGAAACACAAGCTCTTGTTGTTGCTTTTGTTTTCATTTTGGGGGATTTTAGGGTTTTTAAAGTGTTTATTTAAATTCCAGCTAGTTAACGTAGAGTGTAATATTAGTTTCAGGTGTACAATACAGTGATTCAACACTTCCATACAACACCCAGTGCTCATAACAACCAGTGCCCCCCTTGATCCCCATCACCTATTTCACTCATCCCTCCACCCACCTCCCTTCGGGTAACCATCAAGTTGTTCTCTATAGTTAAGAGTCTGCTTCTTGGTTTGCCTCCCTCTCTTTTTCTTCCCTTTGCCCATTTGTTTTGTTTCCTGAATTCTACCTTTGAGTGAAGTCATATGGTATTTGTCTTTCCCTGACTGACTTATTTCGCTTAGCCTAATACTCTCTAGCTCCATCCATGTCATTGCAAATGGTAAGAGTTCATTCTTTTTATGGCTGACTAATATTCAATTATATATATACATGTCTTCTTTATCCATTAATCAGTCAGTGGACATTTGGGCTATTTCCATTGTTTGGCTGTTGTAGATAATGCTGCTATAACCATCAAGATATATGTATCCCTTTGAATTGGTATTTTTTTATCCTTTTGGTAAATACCTAGTAAGGCAATTGCTGGATCATAGGGTAGTTCCATTTTTAACTTTTTAAGAACCTCCACACTCTTTTCCAGAACGGCTGCACCAGTTTACATTCCCACCAACAGTGCAAGAGGGTTCCCCATTCTCTACATCCTCACTAGCGCACCTATCATTTCTTGTATTGTTGATTTTTGACATTCTGACAGGTGTTAGGTGATATCTCATTGTAGTTTTGATTTGTATTTCCTTGACGATCAATGATTTTAGAATATGGTCCCTGAACACAATTCTGAGGAATACCTCCTAGGACAATAGTAAAACAAACTGACAACAACTGAAAGAAAACAAACAAAAAGCACCTTTGTGAGGTGTGTGGACTAACACCATCAACAATACCTGGGAGGTTTCTAGAACTACAGAACCTTGAGCCCAGCCCAGACCTCATGTGTCGCCAGAATCAGATATCAGGAAATTTGTACATGCATTGAAGTTGAGAAACCCTATACTAGAGACTCAGTCTTTAATGTAAGTCGGTTGAGGATCATGTTACCAATTTCAACTAAGTCAAAAGAGGAAGAATGAACTAGGAAATTATGTCAAAAGTATCTAGTTCCATGGGACCCAATTACTAGTCGGTGGGAAGTGGAAACAGGAAGGAATCGCCTTAATCCAATTCAGCTGAAGCATTATGGCTGTTATATTTACTATGGCAGCCATGGGTAGGAGGCCCTCCTTGGTGCCCTTAGCTGGGAGATATCACCATGACCAAGGCCAGCTGCCTTTTCTTACACTGCTTCTGTCTGTGAATGTGGAGTGACATGTTAACACCTGCTGTCATAGAAGGTCCATATTCCTCTTCCACAGAAAGAGCCTTATTCCTGAGAACCAGCTCTAGGACAAATCTCTTTATTCTGGCTCCCTTCGTGGAAGATTTTCATCCTCCTAGCATTTGGTGAGAAGGTAACTAGGCTCACAGGAATTGTGGAAGACTATTCAGAAAGAGCTTTCTTTGGTTTATAGTTGCCATAGCTTATTATTCAGAGTAACAAACTCTCTTATTATTGAGAAACAAACACAAGACAAATCAGCTGCATTTCAAGATAAGAAATTCATTGCAATGGAAGTGAGGGATTCTGTGATAGATGCCTTGTATTCACTGCAATTAATTAGTTAAAACTTTTCTCTTATGTTCTTTGTTATAGGGGACTGACCCCTGCAACCTACATTTGCTAAGATTCTTTATCTACTGAATTCCAGTTAATTTGGCCAATGGGAGGCCATGGAAGGGATTAGATGGGGCATACGCGGGGAGAAGCTATAGAATTTCCCTTATGGCTCTGGTTTGAGAATTGTCTTCGATATTTGCTGTGGGTCATTATCCAAGGAGCCCTTCCCAAGACGTTTCCAACTCATTCAAAAGACCCTCTCACCATGATTCCAGAACTAGCTTAGAAAGACCCCTACCATGGGGATCCCAACTTTTTCCATGTAGCCTTGCCCTTAGGTTGTGGTAAGACCACCTCTTCTCTCTGTCCCACCGCCAGAGGAGCTGGGCGTAGCATCCTATTATTGCCTCGTAAGCTCTTCTCAAACCCTTAAAATTAATTTCTTATATCAAATTAATTCTACTGAACAATTTAAAATGGATTTTATTTGATTGGCCTCACCCTAATTGATACACTGACCTTATATTCTATAAGCTTAAGCATCAAGGTCCTCTCTTTGAGAAATCAGGCCCAGCGGGAAATGTCATTGAAATTAACCTTCAGGCTTAGAGTGAGGATCATAGAATTTTATTGCTAGAAAGAACTTTAGGCATCATCTAAGTCTGTCATTTTACAAATGAGGAGTTGTTCCCCAGAGACAGTAAGTACGATGTCCAGTCTCAAACAGTTCTTAAATGTCAATGCCAAGACTAGCTCTGTCCATGTCCAGTATATTTCCACTATTGCACATTTCTTCTGCATGTTTGCTGCCTTCATGAACCCATAGTTTGATGTCAAACTCTGTATAGATATATATTTTAATACTATTGGCCAAAGTTACCTTAGAAACATTACTCGGCAATCTTAGGGTTCTGTCCTTTACATATAAAAACAAATGGTTACTGAATGTGTGCAAGCCTATCAAATGTCATTGAAATTAACTATGAGAACTTACATTAATAATATGGGAGAGATTTGTTTCTATGTGTATAAAGATATGAGAGACTTATATAAGAATTAAAATATTAAAAAATGACATACTATAAAAAGGAGCATCGGGATCCTAAGATAGCTTAGTGACAATTCTCTGCAGGTAGGATGAGGAAGAAATATGAGTTTAGAATTGAGTAAACATGACAGGCAAAAATTTTAGCAAAGCAATAATTTTCCAAAGTAATACAAGATTTTCAAGAATATAATGCAACAATATATATTTTAAGAGACAAAGACATTGCTGAATAAACACCCTATGAAGTTAAAGGAAAACAAATATTTATGTTCCTTTGTAATGCACAATGCTCTGAAAGCTGCATCAAACCATCACATTGAAGGGTTCAATGCAGGGCAGAGACCAGTAGACGAGATAAGAGAAAAAAGAACAAAGTCCTTTAAGTACATTTCTGGCATCTTCAGCTGTTCTGGACAGGTGGTAAAATGTTAGGCTTAAAAGCATAGAATCTGGAATGAAACTACTTGGGCTAAACTATAAGCTCTGCCAATTACTTGTTGTGCATGTTTGTTAGGTTAGTGCAGTCTGCAGTGAAAAATAGACCCAAACATATATTCTTTTAACACGAGACAAGTTTATTTCTCACTAAAACGGTCTAAGTTTTCCTGATAGGAGAGAGTTTCAGAATGGATTTTGGTGTGCAGGTAATGCTTTGTGCTCTAGGGCTAATTACTTAACTTCTCTGAACTTCTGGTATTTTTCTCCTGTCTAATATTGGAATAATAACAGTGTTCCTGTAGGGCTAAGTGAACCAGTGCATATAAAACACTTATAAAAGAAGTACTCAATAAGAACCAGCTATTAGTAGTAGTGATAGTCCAGACTGGCCATTTTTTTTTTAATGTTTATTTATTTTTGAGAGAGAGAGAGAGAGAAAGTGGGGAGAGGCAGAGAAACAGGGAGGCATAGAATCCGGAGCAGGCTCCAGGCTCTGAGCTGTCAGCACAGAGCCCGATGCGAGGCTCGAACTCACGGACTGCAAGATCATGACCTGAGCTGAAGTCAGAAACTTAACCAACTGAGCTGCCTAGGCATCCCCAGATTGGCTATTTTTGAAGTTCTGCCTAATACTGATGGCTCCATCCACTCCAAATCAATTAAAGATACAGAAATGTCTACCATAAAAACTTTATTTCTCTAGGAAATTTCTTAAATCTCAGGGTGCATCAGAATCACCTGGAGAGTTTATTAAATCCCATTATGGTTTGGCCCTACTCAGAGAGCTTCTGAGTCAGTGAATCTGAAAAAGAGACTAAGAATTTGCTGTTCCAACAACGGGTGATGCTCCTGGTCTGTGCAGTACACTCTGGGAACCACCACCCTGGGACAGAAAAGCCTGACCCTACAAAGGCTGAAAAAGATCCAAAGGGGCGGGGGGGGGGGGGAACGAAGATAATTAACACTCCTACTGTGTGATTGCATATTTTGACCACATCTCATCATATTTTTCCCTGTAAATCTCTGGTTTTCTTATTTTAGACGAGCTTTCCCTTTTCAAAGAGATCCACGGCATCAGCATACATCTTCCCATCTCTTCTGTCCCCACTTTGGGATCTTGATATTCTACCAGCGGGGCGGGGGGGGGGGGGGGAATGTGCCTCTTGGAAGCTCAGTTATGTATTAAGCAATGTTTATTCCCTATGGTGTACAAATCACAATAGAGACATTTTCAAAATTTTATGAGCCCGTATTGTAAAGGGGTCATTTTAATATGGTATCTCATATCGCTTAGCATATGTTTGGCAACTTCCCCCAACCCTCACTTCATATGTGCTTATGGAATGCAAACTAAACTTTGATATTTGCTATGAAAATTGGCTATAATAAGAATATGCAGTGGACTTCAAAGGAGGGATTTTATACTCTCTACCCCCACTGCTTAAAAGACAAAGTCTAAATTATTTAATCCTCAGGTGGCAAAATAGCGGCCAGTTTGAATTTAGTCAGCAGATGTGGTTTTTGTCAGCATGTTATTTTAAAGATTTAAAATTTGGAGATGTTTTGCAGAGTATGCCTGTTCCAGTTAGATTCTCCTCACCACTCCCTTTTGTATTATGATATTGTGCCTGCCCCTTGAATATATTCCAATCTGTACCTCATGCTTTGACGACACTTAGGAACTACATTTATCATTTCCCATCACCCTATTCACCTCCATCTTTCTATGAGACTCTCTTTGCTTCTCCTAAACTCACTGACTTATTAAGTGTAAAATATAAAATGTGTTTCAATAATATCAAATGTACACTTGGAACATAGGCTTAAGTGGCTCCAACCACCTCTATCCTCATTAATAAAATGGGGATAATGATAAAATCCTCCACATCTTCCAGACAAGATGGTGGTCTAAGTAGATATAACATCTCTTCATCTTGCTACCAATAAATAGTAATTTTGGATGAAATAAATTTTAGGGGCGCCTGGGTGGCGCAGTCGGTTAAGCGTCCGACTTCAGCCAGGTCACGATCTCGCGGTCCGTGAGTTCGAGCCCCGCGTCGGGCTCTGGGCTGATGGCTCAGAGCCTGGAGCCTGTTTCCGATTCTGTGTCTCCCTCTCTCTCTGCCCCTCCCCCGTTCATGCTCTGTCTCTCTCTGTCCCAAAAAAAATAAATAAACGTTGAAAAAAAAAATTTAAAAAAAAAGAAATAAATTTTAGAAATCTGAAAGAGATAGCTGACCTCAAAAGCAGAAAAAAAAATCCTTAGGGAAAGTCATAAAGAGGGTAATCATAAAAAAAAAAAAAAAGATGCTAAGCAAGTAGGAAATCTGCTACAACCCACAGGGATATCAGGATCAGATACACACCTTATGGGTAGAGTTCTGATGTTTGGGCAGAGACAGCACTTACAGCCATAAGGCCCTGTGTCTAACAGGGATTGCTATCTAAAGCTGAGAATGAAGAAAGGATTTCAGTCTGTCATAGACCAGAAAATCTGCAACTGTATACCCCAGGTTGTGTTGAGGATAAGCCAGTCAGTCTAGGCTCTGAATAAAACTAAAGAAGTCCTTAGCCTGTGTCAAATATGGGCAAGGTGTCCAAAGTTACACTACCAAAATTATGATGAAATTCTGAACCAAAAACTAAAGATCACTCTATGACCAGTAAATCTCCTAGGACAGACATCCCATCATGTTGCCTCCATGATTCAAGGCATATGTGGGTTTCCCATCAAAGACTAAACCACCAAGGTGAGCTCATTAACAAAATGTCAGAGACATGAGGAAACACATCACCATAAACAATAGAAAGAAAATGCAAGAGAGTAGAGTATTTATATCTGACAAATTGAAGAAAATCGAGGAATTATAAAGTATCTTAAAATAGATTTTTAAATGATCAAAAAAAGAAAAAAGAAAACAATAAAATACATATAATAAGAACAGAACATTATGGAGGGGAGATTAACCAATTTGAAAGAGAATAATATATTCAAATGTAAATAATATTTAATCCTTTAATTTTTTAACAACATTCCATAGATGCTTAAATGGACACTAGACACAGTAGAAAGGAAAATTTATAAATTTGGAAATAACTGAGGAAACCATCCAGAATACAGCACAAATAAATAAGGAGATGAAAAATATGCAAAAGAAGTTACATGGATGATAAAAAATAAAGAAGCAAAATGGTTTGTTTGGTTAAATTTGTAGACATGAGTCAGCCTCATGCATATATGTGGTATCTCCCAACCAGATAATCAGTAAATATTTGATGAACATTGTCCCATGTAGGGTAAAGAAGAAAAGCAAGCTGCTGGCTTCAAACACATTGTAATAGCACAACAATAGTGGTATTAGCAATGATTATATTAAAATGAATATTATAAAATGAATTATAGAATATCAGTTATGCAAGGTGAATAAGTCCTAGAGATCTATTATACAGCATGGTGTCTCTAGTTAACAATACCATATTGAATGTGCTATGGGTAAAGGTTCTCCAGAGAAATAGATGTATCTACATATCTATATAGCTTCTGGAGAGGGAGACAGAGAAGTTGAGAGACAGAGAGAGAGAGAGAGATGTAATCATGGAGACAGAGAAGTCCCATGGTCTGCCATATGCAAGCTGAAGAACAAGGAACTCTGGTGGTGCAACTGAGTCTGAGTCCAAAGACCTGAGAACCAGGAGTGCCAATGTCCAAGGGCAGACAAAGATGGATGTCCCAACTCAAGCAATGAGAACAAATTCATCTTTTCTTCATCTTTTTGTTCTTTTCGGGTCCTAAATGGATTGGATGATGCCCACCTGCTTTGGTGATCTTCTGTACTCAGTTTACAGGTTCAAATGCTAATCTCTTCCAGAAACAGCCTCACAGACACACCCAGAAATGTTTTACCAAATATCTGGATTTAGCCCAATCAAGTTGACATATAAACTTAACCATCATATGTACTTAAAAAGTTTCTAAGAGGGTAGATTTTATGTTAAATGGTCTTATCACAAAATAAAAGTAATAATATCAATAATAACAATTAAGAGGACAGGAGGAAACTTTTGGAAAGGATGGATATATTCATGGCATAGATGGTGGTGATGATTTCATGGATAGTTATCTCCAAACTCATCAAGTTATATTTATTAAATATGTACAGCATTAAAACACATGCAACATAGTTACATCTCTAACAATTTAGCAGCTGACAGTGCTTGAGAAGGTATTTCAGTTCTGTAAGGCAAACTGCCAAGTTGGTGGCTGGGTTTTTAGTAATAAAATTGAAAAATTATAAAAAATAATATTTGATATTTTAAAAGTTGTGAACTTTCGGACTACAGCTGAAGAAACAATAGAAGGTGGTAAAAATTTTTGGATTTTAAAAAGGTATTCCAAATTTTACATTATAGTGTCTGTTTTTTTCACCCGTCCCAACCTTTGTCTTCTCTCTCTATCCTAGCAAGTTTTGGTGCCCTATCCTTGCTTATGCTACTTTTCTTGTTACTTACAATTGCCTCTTTCAGCCAAACCATAGAATTCATTTTTTTTATCTAAACCAATGTTTCTTTGCTGTGTCTATCTCCATCAGAACCACCAGAGATAGGGGTGCCTGGGTGGTTCAGTCATGTAAGCATCTGACTTCAGCTCAGGTCATGATCTCACAGTTCATGAGTTCGAGCCCCACATCAGGCTCTGTGCTGACAGCTCAGAGCTTGGAGCCTGCTTTGGAATCTGTGTCTCCCTCTCCCTCTATCCCTCCCCCGCTTGTGCTCTGTCTCTCTCTGTCTCTCAAAAATAGACGTTACAAATTAAAAAAAAAAAAGAACTACCAGAGATAAGTTATAAAATGCCTTCCCCAAATATACTGAATTAGAGTCTAGGGTGGGTTCTAGAAATTTTCATGAAAAACCTACTTGAGTGGTCCACAGACCCATAATTATTGATAAATCACTCTTCTTAATGGCTCTCAATATTTCCCTCCTAAAAAAAAAGTCTTCCTAACTGCACTCATCCTAAATTATCACAGCCACCAGGAGATTGTAGGTTCTTGGGTGGTTGGACCAGCCCCCATTCCTTCCGCATTGCACTGGGATATTTAACACCCTGATTGACAAACACTGATATTCAAGAACTGCATTCCTACCCATTTACTCAGGTTGCCCAGAATGTGGAACATTCACCCAATCTCCAAAGAATCTGCAATATCAAACTGTAGACTTTCATTCCCAGATCTTATTGATTCTATAAAAATTACCCTTTCTTCTGTGAACTTCAAAAGTAGTCAAGGGACATCCAGTACCTTTGGGTGACTGTTGATATTCTAATCTCTCTCTAAATACTTAGGCTTGGGATGCTATTTATAGTAAAGAAAAATAATGCAATTGGTAACTTGGATGATACTGGTTTTTTTTTTTTAGTATCAAATTGGTTAGGACCAATTTGTACTTCAAAGCTCTTACACCCACTTGATTAGATTTCCTCCATTTGCTTGTCTACACTGGGACACATTTCATCATGCTCATAAGGCAGAATGAAGCTGTCTGTGGACTTTACCAATCAGGAAGATGAAAGTACAGAACCTCAGCAGGGGCAAAAGACCTGCTGTGCATAATGAAGCTGAGAAATTGCAATTCTTCTCTCTAGATTCTCCACCAGCCTCTGCATTACCGAGGGCTGCTCATGCTCTCCTCCTTGACTCCTCTACACTTGCCCATGAGTATCTCTGCCCTTGCCCATTTCAACCTTCTGCTTATCTCTGTGGATTTCAGGACAAAGGACAGCTATAAAGCTGTAATAATGGCAGTTACACATACACTCTGGAAGGAAACTAAAGAAACCTAACCACAGCATTTTCGCAAGACTCTACTCACACGGTCTCCTTTCCCCCACCCCACACTGTTCACAACATCATGGTCTATAGAGAATAAGCCAGGATTCAATTTAAGTTACGCCCAAGACCCAGAGACTATATAAGGCACAGCGCAGTGGGCAAGATGGGCAGGCTGTGAGAGAAATCTGAACTCAATTTAGGTTCATTGGATCTTTCTAATTCTGTTTTTTCATCGGTAAAATAGGGACATTTGCAATGTAATACAAATGCTAACTGTAAAGCACTACTATGTATTACGCATAAAAGAGATGGCTACTGCCCGCAAGGAACTTATAATTTAATGGTTTCCCTAGTGGTGACGTAGCCTGAGAATATAGAGCATATCTTAATCCTCTTGGGCTGCCAGAACAAAATATCAAAGGCTGGCTGGCTTCAACCACAGAAATGTCTTTTCTCACAGTTCTGGAGGCTGGAGGTCCAAGATCACGGCATGATTTCTGGTGAGAATTCTCTTCTTGACCAGCAAATGTCTTTTCACTGTGTTCTCATATGGTGGAGAGAGAGAGCAAGCAGTCTAGTGTCTCTTCAGATAAGGGCAGTAGTGCCATCATGAGAGCCCCACTCTGGTGGCTTCATCTAAACCTAACTATAGGCACACCTCATTTTATTGGGCATCTCTTTATTGTACTTTGCAGATATTGTGTTTTTTACAAATGGAAAGCTTGTGGCAACCCAGTGTATGGAGGTCTGCCGTGTTGAACAAATCTAATGGTGTCATTTTCCAACAGCATTTGCTTTCTTCGTGTCTATGTGTCACATTTTGGTAATTTTTAAAATATACCTGACTTTCTCAGTATCGTGATATTTATTATGACGATCCGTGATCAGTAATTACGACTTGTTGAAAGTTCAAATGGTGGTTATTAGACTTTAATAATATTTTTAACTGAGGTATATACATTGCTTTTTTAGACATAAAGCAATTGTACACTTAATAGACTACAGTAGAAAAGACTACATAGCTTTTATATGCACTGAGAAGCCACAAAATTCATTTGACTCACTTTACTGCAATATTTGCTTTATTGCAGCGGTCTGGAACCAAACCTACAGTATCTCCAAGGTATGCTTGTAGCTCCCAAACACTCCATCTCCAAAAACCATCACATTGGGAATGAAGGCTTCAGCATACAAATTGCAGGGAGAAACATCAGCCCTTTACAGACCACCACCATGCCCATCTCTCGTTTGACCCTCACTCTTGGGACTAGTGTTAAATACCTTAAAGTGAAACTAAAAATAAAGGTTCTCAGGAGAGCAAATTGGAAAAATATGAAAATTGTCCTTACATCCTGTTCCCTTTGTAGTACTGTATGACTCTCCCAGACTGAGGAATATGCACCATTAATGTTCTTAACAGAAGGGGGCTGGTGAGAGAGGGGCCTGCATAGCTCAGTCTGTTAAGCATTTGACTCTTGATTTCAGCTCAGGTCATGATCTTATGGTTCATGAGTTCAAGCCCATGTCAGGCTCTGCGCTGACAGCACAGAGTCTGCTTGGAATTCTCTCTCTCCTTCTCTCTCCGCCCCTCACCTGCTCACGCTCTCTCTCTCTCAAAAAATAAATAAATAAACATTAAAAAAAAGAAGGGGGCTGGTGAGATGTTCCTTCCTACGAACTCAAGGTGAACAATAATAAGTCATGTAACCTATTGTTGAATGACTTCAGTTTACATCTCAGAAAACTCTTGTGAAAATAAAATCAGTTCTTCCATCCTGAGTTCATATAACCTAAATGCAGTGATGCAGTACTCGGGCTACAAGGGCTGAAACCAGAGTGCTTTCACATATTGCTAAAAAATCCCATCTTAGGCGTTATGGGTTGAAATATATCCTCCCCCCTCAAAAGATACATTGAATCCCTAAACCCTAGTGCATAAGAATGTGACCTTTCTTAGAAAGAAGTTCTTTGAAGATTTAGTTAGTTAATATGAGATCATACCGGATAAAGTGGAGCCCTAATTCAATATGACTGACATCCTTGTATGGCCATGTAAAGACAGAGACATGGGGAAAACACCATGTGAGCATAGGATTGGAGGGATTCATATACAAGCCAAGGTACATCAAAGACTTCCAACAAATGACCAGAAGTTAGGAAAAGGGAAAGCAAACTTCAGAGGGAATATGGCCCTGCCATAATCTTGATTTTGGACTTCTAACCTCTAATACTATGAGCCAATAAATTTCTGTATTTTTTAAGCCATCCATTTTGTGGTACTTAGTAACAGCAACCCTAGAAAATAAATACATAAGAAAACATGTCTGTGGGCTAAAAGTAAGAAGAAGGTTCCCTGACTTACATTAGGCAATAAATCTACTAGAAGATAGTAATTCCTTTTCTTGTTTTAGGATATCCTGGGAAAGAGCAATACTAACGACAAAAGGGAAAGGCTCAGGATTTTTCCAGTTGACTCTGGGGTTTTGTCAGATTAGAAGGACAAATCTCAGTCCATTAAGGTTGCTGGCATGGGTCCCCTCCAACTCTGAGCTTCTCTAATTCTCAGAAATGGGTAGTTCTGTGGGATACTGCTCATATTGTCTCCGGTATGACAGAATGTTCTGATCATGCAACATTCCTTCAGGCAGTGCCCCTGCTAACTGATAACAGGTGGAAGGTGGAACGGATATGAGCTTCCCTCTGATTTAGCTCTACAGAGCATCACGGTTTACCTCCTAGCAAGCTACTATCATTTGAATGGCCCCCTCTCAGCCTGAAGACACCTAATATCCTTTATCCTACCACAAGGTATTGCCTTCTACCAAGAGAATGGCCAAAGAAGTCAGTTAAATTAGTCTCCTCAGCTCTGGTGCATATTCCTTTTACCCTACTCATTCGTCTCCTGACTTTTCCATTCCCCTTAAATCTCTAGACCCTGTCCCTGAGACCTCAGATGGGATTTGGGCTTGCCTCCCCTCCTTCCTTGTTTGGCAGCTCTATTCCAATATCCTGATCACACCTGCTTTCTGCTTCGGGTACCAGACAACTCGGCAGGAGCTGCTTGTTCAGCTCTCCTCTCCCACTGCTGACTCCTGCCTCCCCAGTTCTACCGGTCTTGTCTCCTGCCTGCTGCTCAGACGGTTCTTGGCACTCATTTCCTAGTTCCTAATGTTGCGTCCTCCAGATTCGTTTACTCATTCCCTTATTGCCAACGCTGAAAAACCAGCCACATTGTTTAAGGAATATCCTCATAAGGCAGTAGTCTTTACCTCTTCAGAAGCAGAATAGTTGACTTCTGGCTGGGATTGCAGGGGGGTTAGCCTACTGTAAACAGTCACCTTTCCTGCTGTAGCTACCTGTGAGTGTCATTGGGCACAGGACAAGCAGAGCAGAATGCTTCCTTTGTGTAGGAGATGGAAGAAAGATGTCATACCTCTATTGACTGAACCACACCTATCCTGGACCAGCTCCAGACAGAGGTTAATGTCTCTTGAGTGGTTAAAACATTTGGAAGAGGGCTAAAGAACTGGCCATTGCTAAAATACTTCATTTACTCACTCATTTTCCTGCCCCTTATCTGCTATACTGACCCTTATCTTCTATACCTACTAGAGAGATTTTAATAGATTTCCTTAGAAAGACACAAAAATGACTTGATTTCTATGGACTGAATATTCGTGCCCCACCAAAATTCATAGGAAGTCCTAATCACAAGTGTGATGGTATTTGGAGGTGGGGCCTTCAGAAGGTAATTAAGTTGAGATGAAGTCATGAGAATGGAGCCCCCATGATGGGATTAGTGTTCTTAACGGAAGCTGAGGGAGGAGCATGCTCTCACTCTCTCTGCCCCACCCCCTCTCTGTTTCCTAGATAAGGATAGAACGAGAAGGCAGACATCTGCATGCCAGCAAAAGAGCTCTCACCAGAACCACACCATACCAGCACCCTGATCTTGGGCTTCCAGCCTCTAGAACTGTGAAAAGTAAATTTCCCTTGTTCAAACCACTCAGTCTATGGTATTTTCTCATAGCAGCCCAAGCTGACTAAGACCCTGATAGACTACCTTCACAAATGATCAGTTTACTGAAAATTTTTACTATTTTCATCTAGAAAGCAGAGTAAGGAGAGAGTGGCAAAGGTAACACGTTTGTGTGAGTGGCGGGGTTGACAAACCCTAAAATAAGGCAATGAGGTGATACACTGACCTCTGATCAAGGAGCATCACTCTGGACTCTCCAAATGGGGGGCACTGGGAACATGTAAAAGACCGAGGAAGAACAGATACCACAAGGACAATGAGAAGACAACGAAATTTTAGATACATTGCAATTTTGCCAAGGCGAGTCTTTCTTCATGTTGTTTTGCACAGCCTTGCTCCTCCCCTCCAGAATAAATAGAATCAACCCAGGTGTTTTATCGTCCAGCTGGCTGGATGAGGGCCGCCAGGCTCAGACAGCCAAGGATTTCTGAACATTTGATTTGTGGCTGCAAATCCAACTCACTCTTGAGCATCCAAAAAGATACAACTTCAAAAAGAAGGCATGGATTTAAAATGTTTTTCATCGCATGCTATTCTGGCTTCAAATTTCATTCTTCATCTGAAAGTTGTTTTGTCTCCAAAAGTTTGAAGAATCAAAATCACTGTTGTGAAATGTCCCCCAGTCCCATTCAATCTGCTTGGTTATGTAGCTGGATATCTGTTTTGTAAGCATTTATCACTTTAATAGGAAAGGCCTGAAGGGGAAAAAAGAGAACTTGTTAGGATTTATTTTATTTATTGTAAAAGATTCTAGCCCCTCGGTCCCAGATATTGTCTCTTTAGCTCATTCTCCTAAGTCATATTTAATTTACTTCAGAAGCAATACATATTTTGTGTCACATAGTCTATTTAGCTGAGTTGGGTTGTTTTATTATCCACGACTATTTCCTTCTGTGATATATACCCACTCACAAAATTCGAAGGACTCCTCTTGCTGTATAGTGTTTTCTATACGGTCTTTAATTCATAATCCATCTCTGTAAAATCAAATACACCTTCGATATTTACTTTTAAAAGAGTTATTATTATTTTAGATCCAAATGATGAGAAATATAAACATGGTAATCATTGGCTTCATGCCTTTAATTCATGAAAACATTTCACAAGTCCTCCAAGCATATGCTCACACTGAGCTTTTATTGCACACCCTGATATAGGTAGGTATTCCACACCTAAAGAAGCAGAGACTGTAGCTGGCACATGACCAAAGATTATTTCGGCTCTCAGGTTATCATCTATGTTTCCCTGTCTTCTCCCTACCTTTTAAGGATCTTGGACTCCCAGTTTTCCACACTCGTTGAAGCTAGTGGTAGTTTTCCCCACTGGCCAATAAACACTGGTTCATGAAGAAGTGTGTATAGATTGATGATGTAATTAGTGGAATCTTAGAAACTGTGATCTTACAAACAAAACCAAGTCATGGGAGATATGCAGAATCTGGGGTTTTTTTAATATCCACAAAAGAGCTGTTGCCGGCCATAAAAGAATATAAAAATAATCCAGCAATCAACCCATCAGGGAGAAATTGGTTAAAGGAAGTGAAGTTGCAGACGCAAATCAGGTGAAAAACATTTGGTAAGATGTAACTGGAAACCAATAGAAATAAACTGAGTTTAAAGAGTTTAGACCAAGAATCACTGTTGTAACAGCAGCTAGATACAAAAGTGTACGTTCCCTCACTGGTGAAAGATGAGTAGGCTTCATCCAGAGTCCAGACAAAAACCCTCAGGGGTGCCTGGGTGGCTCAGTCGGTTAAGCGTCCGACTTTGGCTCAGGTCATGATCTCACGGTTTGTGAGTTTGAGCCCGCGTCGGGCTCTGTGCTGACAGCTCAGAGCCTGGAGCCTGCTTCAGATTCTGTGTCTCCCTCTCTCTCTGCCCCTCCTCTGCTCACACTCTGTCTCTCTCTGTCTTTCAATAATAAATAAACGTTAAAAAATTTTTTTAAAAAAACCCCTCAGGTCAATAAGCTCTCCCATTCTTACAGAATGGAAACTTCAACTTACCTGAAATAGGAAAGCTATTTCCTTACTGAGAAAGAGGATCTTAACTCTGGCAAGGCTTAGAATTAGGTACACTGATGATTAAATTTACTTTGTACTTTACAAAGTCAAAGGATGAAAGAACTTAAACATATTTTAAAGCGTTTAAATAAATTGAAAAGACTAAGCTTAAAATGAGTCTGATTATTTAAATAAGTTTATTCATTTCAATTTGGATTGATCGAAAATTATCGCACACACACCCCCCCCATAGTGATCCTTAAGGTTTACTAGTTTAATAAACAGTAAAATCAGATCTGTTCATTAAATTTAAAGGCTTAAAGAAAACCGGGTTTTAAACTATTACTTTAATAAATGAAATTCTAATTTAAAATCTATAGCAGCAATCATTGTTATTTTTTTCCTTACTCACAAAAGCACTTCCCTTGCAATCAACTCCCAGGAGAAATAAATAAATAAATACATAAATAAACCTCACAGGAACACATGACATCCTGGCCAGAAAAATGTGAAAATATCTGCCCGCTAATAGTGAAATAAATAATCAGTTACCTGAGGCTCAGCATCCGCTCTCCTAAAGGGCCACCTGGAGCCAGCCTTAGCAAGTCTCCCCACCCACTGTTGTTCTCTCTCATCAAGGAGAAAGGGGACAAAGCAGCTGGTCCTTGACTTGTCAGAGTTCACAAAGAATGCTGAGTTGATTACAACAGAAACAGGTCAGGGGGAGGTGGATGAGGTTGAATATTTTGATTGTGAAAGACAAAATGCACCAGGTAATTACAGAGATGACTATTCAGGCTCTTGCATTAGGGGGAAAACAGTCATTAACGAGAAAGTGGAAAAGAAGATAGAGAAAGCCTAGAGTTTTATAAAACAGCCTAGAGTCGTGGAGGAGGGTGGAATTGGATCATGTCTTAGAATATTCCCTGGCAGATGGTTTTTGTGGTTAGCCTAGTGATTTCTCAAAACAGAATAAAAGAGGGGTGGAAGGCTTTTCCAACCATCCTTGCTTTACAGAATCCCAAAACTCAGATGAAGTTCAACACTGTTATCACAAACATATGTACATGAAACTAGATGTTCAACAATGGTTGTGACTTGAAAAATCAGTGCCCTGGAAAAAGCTGAATATTTGGTTGTCACTTTTTTTTTCTTTCTTTCCTTTTTTCCTCCTTTTATTTTTGTCACAATGAAACTATTAATTTGAAATATTTTTTGCACAAAACTCCATACAAAACAAAATTTCATGTAAGTTTCTGCATTCAAAATTAACAATTTGTGTCCTCTCATGAGAAATATGACCCTTTATTCTGAGATGATGTCTTATTTTTTTAATTAAAATTTCCTGTCATTTAGAAAATTATGGTGATGTATATCTTTATAAGTATTTTTAAATAAACAAAGTTAATAACTATATATTTGCAGTCCTAGTTTTTTGTTAATTAATTTAGTCATTCAAATCCAAAAGCATGGAAGGTATTTTTCTGTAAAGAAATGCAGTTGGAGGGGACACAGAGTCTTAAAATTTACTTTCAATGATGCTTTCTGCAGTGCTCTTTTATCATGCAAATTTTCGAAGAGAATTAACATGATATCATCAACATCTACAGTTTTCTTAGTAATTTCCAACTGGGATGACTAAAGATTAGAATTTTTGGAGGAAAAAAAGAAAAAGAAAAGGGTCACCTTATGACAAGGTAGAAGAATGTTCAAAATCCATTTGACTTGCATTACAGTTTGCCAAAGACTGTATTTAGGCACTGCTTAGCTACAGTTTAACATTTTTAATCTTTCATTCCTGTCAGAAAAAAAAAAATGATAATAACATTATTCAAGTTCATTATCCTCTATTCTTACTATAGGAAATTGGAGTACCAGCTTGAAAGTTGAAGGATCCAGTCTAGAAAAATCCATAAAGGCAAAAGTCAGAGCAGGGATTCAGTCATGAACAATGTGTGACAAATTAGAGGTAGCCAGAATCAGGCACAAGAAAGATCTGGTTGGGGGGACGGACAGGCAGGCAAGATGAGTCCTACCATCAGTCATAGATAGAGACAAATAGTCAATATCACATATATCCGTGGTGAGTAAGAGGTGAGCACTAACATCTTGCCATAAGTAAAAGTACAGGTCAGAAGATAGGGTTGGGTAGATAAAACACACTAGGATACACAGTTAGGACCTACATAGCAGAAGTTAGACTTTATGAAGATCTAGAGAGGAAAACCAAGAAATGGACTGTCAGGTCAAATGGAATGAAAAGGAAACCTAGTTAACTATAGCACATGGCCTGATAATTACAACCATGCAACCAGGCAGAATAAGACCAAATAACTTTGCTGCCTTAAAATGGAATCTATAGGTCTAAGAGTATCTATCTCTGTAACATAGAGGGATACTAAGTGCTTTAAGTAAAGATGACTCAAGATATAGAGAATAGAGGAAATTATAACAAAAATGAACAAGGAATTTGCAAAATTAGGACCATGTGGCAGTTTGCTTGGGTACCTGGAACGGTAATCTAGAGAAGATAACTAGGCAAATTTTGAGAATCATTAATCATAGACAAAAGATTGCTCTATATTACCCAAGTCACAAATATTTTATATATTTCCTATCCAAAAAAGGCATTGACCTCAAAATGTAGGAACTCTGAAGAAGAAGCATCTGAATGGAATGGAATGATGTGACATATTCCAAGGAATCCATAATGATTCCTAGGCCCTGGGCTATGCTACAAGAAAATAAATATGTGTTGGAGATATAATGTCCTAGTCATATTGATTAATTGACTAAGCTATATCTAAGAGTGTCCATATTATTTCCATCGGGAACCAAGCTCTTTCTATAAAATCTTTTCTCATAAAAAAAATTCATGTGAAAAATAAAACAATTGGCTATGATAAACATATAGCCCTTTTTCCAGGATGTTTTAACAAAGTCCTTTCCAGTATTAAAGGTTTTTCTCCTAACATCTGAAAGATAAAATACCCTTGAGTTGATTGAACTGAGTAGACCCCAGAAGTTCTACCTACACCTCTAAGGCAAATATCCTTATTGAAGCCATAACTTAAGTACACAAGGTTGGCCTTTTAGTGTATTACAACATGATATGCTACACACAGTAAGGTGTAAGGTCCCCACAAAAGTGCTATACACAGCAAAGTACAAGGTTCCCACTAAAGTCCAAATCTTTTCACTTACTTGATATTACAGAAGAAAAATTAGCAGAAGAATGGAGGAGAAATAACATGCATGGACCATCTGCGATATAAAGGGCAGGGTGCTAAGTCACTTCTACTTATATTACCTTAATGCATTCCTCATAACCCATTGTACTTCAGTTATTTCTAGATGCACTATCTTGGTAATTCCTCATAGGCATTGGTAAATGTATTACCTTACTTATCCCCCCAAAAAGTTTGGGGGTCAGAGGTTTTTATTCAAATTTTATAGATGAGAAAAGCAAGGCTTAGCTACATTAGATAGTAAGTCACAAATCACAGTTAATGAGACCAGAGAGAACACATTTCAACCTAGACTTGCTGGACCTCAGAATCTGTGCCTTTCTAACATCTGACTGTCTTTTAGGAGTCACGTCTCCAATGCATGCATTTGCCACAAAGGCCAGCATGAACATGGCGTAGTTTTGTGTAACACCCTAGTCGTTGGTATCAGCAAGGCCATCAGGAAATATTATAATAGAAATGAGCTTAAGCTCAGCTCAGCTTGAAGATCAGAATATTAGTTAGAATTGGGTTAGCCTAAAAACAAGTTCAAATAGCATGCTTAAACTATTTAAGCATGTATTTAAATTCATTTAACTCTCACATAAAGAAGACCATATGCACAGCCTCCAGGGCTAGGATAGCAGCTTCACCCTACCGCCAATGTTCCAGAGTTCTTCTATAGTTCTTCTCCATCTTCCTTAGTATGTACATCCCATCCTCAAATAGGCTGCATGGTTCAACATGCCAACTGGAGCTCAAGTTATCACCTCCATATTTCCAGCTAAATGTACAACTTCTAAAAGGGAGAATTCCCAGAAGTTCCATATGACAACTTTTGCATATACTTCTGTATTCATTTCCTAGGTGTTCTATAACAAACTACCATAAACTGAGTATCTTAAAACAACAGAAATTTATTTTCCCACGGTTCTGGGAGGCTAGAAATCTGAAATTAAGGTATCAATGGGGCCATGCTCCCTTTGAAATCTTGAGTGGAATCCTTCCTCGCCTCTTTCTAGCTTCCGGTGTGGACATTAATTCTTTGTGTTTTTTGGCTTATAGTTACCATCTCTGCCTCTGCTGTCACATGGTATTCTTCTTTTATTTGTGTCTTCTTGCGGTGTTTTCTTCCCTTTGTTTCTGTGTCTTCTCTTCTTATAAGGATACCAATCACTGGATTGAGGCCCCATCTATCCATTATGATGTCATCTTAACTTGTTATGTCTGCAATGACCTTATTTCCAAATAAGGTCAAATTCCGAGGTGCTAGGGTTTAGAAATTCAACATATCTTTTTGGGGAACACAATTCAACCCGTAACAATCTCAGTAGACAGGATTTGGTTACATGGCCACAACAATATGCAAGCATGAGGGAAAGTGTCAACATTGGCTAAATATATTACCATACCAAATTAAACTGGTGCTATTACTAAGGAAGAAGAGAACAGATGTTGATTCTCTGCTTATCAAATAGCATTTGTCATTGAGCACCTACACAGCATCTAGTACATTGCATGGCACATAAGATACCCTCACTAAACATTTTTTGAATGGACAAGTGAATGAGCAATCTATACTTATGTTGATGAGAAGAATATACATGATAATGGGTCAAGTTTATAAAGTACAGTAAATTATAAAGTCCTAAAACTGGAAATTCCAACTTTATCCAGAGAAGATATACTTTACAATTCTTAGAAATATCTTAACAATCTAGAATAAAGAGCCTGTAAAAAATTCTGAACCCACTGGCTCACAATCTGAAAATAATATAAGCCATAGGTAAGGAGGCAGAGAGCTTTCTGCCTATACTCTATCAGCAATCCTTAACAACTGGCAGTGGTTGGGTCTACCCAATTGGGCATACAAGATGTAAAAGCAAAGAGTGCAAACAGGAGGCCCAGGAACCAAATCCAAAGATCCTTAGGGTACAACAGTGTTTTTTCTTTTCAAAATTTTAGTTGACTGCCAGCTTTTAAACACGGGGGGATTCCAGATAGCAATACACATTTCCAACATTTCACTGAAAATCTGAAGATCTGGTTATTTTGAACCCAAATACATATGTAGAAATTGTTGACTGAGTCTGAGCACCAGCTGTCCACTTAAGGTGGGAAAAGCATTTTCTATGTTTCTAATGGCCTGTCTTCACAAATGTATGCTTTTTACTTGAACTCTCAAGGTATTTGAGTTTGTCACTACTGGTCTGGAAAACCCAGTGGAGGTGATCACATATACATGAATGTCCTCAATTGTAAAGTGTTAGTTTTTATTAGCAATAAAGGTACTGTAGCAATAGATATGTGACATGGAAAAATAAGCTAATTATCTCTAAATTGTATAATATACTACTCAGTCTTCTTTCTCACAAGAATGTTGAAAGTAGAAAGATGTGTATTTCTTTTCATCTCACGCTTTGGTGTCATGAACTGGTAAGTTCACCAATGAATAAAGGAAATTAATGTGATGGTCTTAAAGAAACATGTGGATATTATATACCTATTTCCTGAAGTATTGAAAAAAACACAAATTGAACATATTGGCAAGAATTATTCATAGCAATGAACTGTAGCAGGGAAAAAAAATAGACACAAACCCCTGCCATCATAGAAAAAGGAGAGAAGAGAATAATAAATAAATAATTTAAAATATAATAGTCAAATTGTGATGATAGGTTTTAAGAAAAATAAAGCAAGGAAAGGGAATAGGAAGATCTGGGCCAATACAATATTTAGAAAGTTACTTAGAGAGAGTGTCACGTAAGAAGGCAATACTCAAAGGTGATGAAAAAATAAGCCATGCAATATCTTGGAGGAGAAACTTCAGAGCAGAGCGCAAAGGACTTGAGATGACAGGGGCATGACTGGCATGTTCAGGGGATGCAAAGGAAGAAAAGTGTCTGGATGAATGAGCAAGAGAAAGAATTATAGGAGATGAGGCCAGGCAAGGTGTAGGAGGATGAATCATGTAGGCCTTTATGTGTCATTTTAAGTATCTTGGCTCTCCTCTGAGGGGGCTAAAAGCCAGAGGTATGATATCACCTGATATTACATTTTAAAGGCATCATTTTGGCTGCTGTGTTGAGTTAGACTGTAATAGGGAAAGGGAGGAAACAGGAATATTACTTAAGGAGAGTATCCAGGAAAGAGAGAATGTTGGCTTGGACCAAGATAAAAGCAAGGGGAATAGTGAAGAGTCCTCAGATTTGGAATATATTTTAAGGTAGGATTTGCTAATGGATTGTATGTGCCATGTAAGGGAGAGGAGTTAATGATGACACCATGTTTTTTTTGGCCTGAGAAACTGGAGAGTAAAGTAACCGTTTACTAAGATGGAGAGGACTAAAATGATCCCATTGCTGGTGAGGCAGGGAGGGCAGGGGCCAGATTGGGAATTTACTTTAAGACACTTTCAGTTTCAAGTGCTTGTTAGATATTCAAATGGGCTAAAAGTGCCTGGGCTAAAGATTAATTTTGGTATTCTACTGTATAAAAATGATTATTAAAACCATGACACCAGATGGTATGACCAATAGAATGTGTGAGAAAGAGCATCAGGGGTGCTCTAATATTTACAGTTTGAGAAGATAAGAAGAAGAATAGGGACAACAGTGAGTTAGGAGTAACATCAGAAGTATGGTGTTCATGGAAGCTAGTATAGAAGGTATCTCAAGGAGGAAGGTTGACAACTGGGTCAAATGCAGTGGATAAGTGAAGAAAAATCGAGACTTAGAACTGATTATTGGGTTTAACAAAGAAATGAAATTCAGTGCCTTGAAAGTTTTGATAGAGTAGTTGATGGAGGCAAAGCCCTAACTCATAGTGTTCAAGAGAGAAGCTGGACATACAGGCAGCAAGTTTAGACACTGATTTCAACTATTATTCTCTAAAAGGTGACAAAGGAGTGGTAAAAAACTAAAGAAGAATGTGGAATCTAGGGAGGTCTTTGGTTTTGATTTTTGTTTGAAGATGGGAGAAATTACAGATACTAAAATGTTTAGTATGATCTATGGAAAGGGGGAAATATTTGAATTAGGAGAACAACAACAAAATATCTAGGCTGATATTTTGAGCTGGTGAGAGGAAAGTAGATCAGATGCACAAATAGACAGTTAATCTCCACTAGGAGCATGGTCAGTCTATCCATGTGAGATGGAAATCATAACATATGGGTCCAGATGTAAGTAGATACATGGATGTGGTAGTGAGAGCCTCTAGACATTTTCTTTTGATTTACATCATTTTCTGGGTGTAGCAAAATAAAGAAATCAATTAAGAATGAAGGTGGAACACTAGAAGTCTGAAAAAGAGGGAAAGATAGAAAAAACAGGCCTAGTAGAGTGAGAGTGAATGAATGAGGGCAGTAGGGAGGATGGCTTGGCAGCACTGAGAATCCACTTAAGATCAGACGTCATGAATTTAAAGTGAGACCAGACAACTTGGTTTTGTATGTAACTCCAAATACAGGAGCAGGGACAACATAGGTAGAGAGAAGTATTTAACCATGTTTGGAAATTTCCAGACAAGTATGATAAAGTGAGATGGGTAAGCAAGTTGAGGACATATGCAAAGGAGAGTTTTAATGTCCAATGATAGAATCTAACTTGAATAAAGAAGCAGTTGTAGATATAAGAGGGTGGTAAAGGAGGGTGAAAAGTGGAAGAACCCATAGATTATACCGATGAGCTCAAAGAATTGTTGAATTGGGGGTTCTAGCAAAGATGAGATGAAAAGATATGAAGAGGTGCTTGGAAAGTGTGATGCTTGAAATTAAGGCTACAAAGATGTTATTTTTTTTTGGTAATGATGTCATCTAGGATATGACCACAGGAGTGAATGGTTGTGGAAGGGGGAAGGACAAGATCACTGGAGGAGAGATGGGCAAAGAAGTTTGAGGCTGGATTATTAGAAGAATTAACTAAATTGATATTGAAATCACCAAGGACCATAATGAATAATGTTGCAGAATTTGACAGTTGGCAAAGAGCTAAAATCTTCTGGGATCAAGGGATTTGGACATTAGGGTCAGGGAATGACTACAAAAAAGTGGGATAGGTAGTTGTTGGAATGTTTTGATCACATGCTTTTTAACACTTAGTGATTATAGGGGAAAAGGAGGAGAAATGATCTGGAAGAAGTTATAATGAGCAAAGACTCTATCCCAAGGCCAGTGCTATAAGAAATGTGGGAAAGACAATAACTACTATTTGAATGGCAAGTAGGAAAACAAAAGAAGCAGGGAAAAAGATAAGTATTCAGAGAAGAGTTTCAAAATATGAGTGATATAAGCTCTTAATATAACTTCTACAAGCTCTTAAATATCTATGAATTCCATAAGGCTAGGTGAAAGTTAAGAAGAAGTGGGATGGAAACAAAGGAGAAACAACATGAGGTTGACAGCCCAGAGGATGAAACTTGGTATTCCTGTGGTAATTGACATAAACAGTGACAAAAGACAAATGGGTTAGTCTAGATAGAGCTGGGGCTAGGATCGGGGAAGAAGGAGTCACTGGCTTCCAGGGGCAAAATTTAAAGGTACACCAAATGAAAAAAAAACTATGATGAGCAAATGATCAGAATTTTACATAAAAATTAAATTAATATTACTGATTTTTCCTCTCACCCCAGACTCCAATATGGCTAGGCATGGCATTGTTATTAATCTATGTCTTTTTCACATTAATTTTGATTTTTTTAAATATGGTATTCAGGGGCACCTGGGGGACTCAGACAGTTAAAAGTCTGACTCTTGATCTCAGCTAATGGTTTGGGAGATCAAGCTCCGCACTGACAGAGTGGAGCCTGCCTGGGATTCTCTCTCTCCCTGTCTCTCTGCCCTTCCCTTGCTGTGCTCTCTCACTGTCTCTCTCTCTGTCTCTCTCTCCTCTCTCTCAAAATAAACTTTAAAAAAACATTAAAAATATTTAAAATATTGTATTGAAATAATATTTATCTTGTATACTGAGATTTTTCTGGCATCTCTTTAATTTGTAGCCTACCTCTTCCCTCCTCAAGTCAGTGCTTCACTGGCCTCACCCTGGTCCTGCTCTGAGACTGGACAAAAGTGGTTAGGAGGGGCTGTGAGCGCTTTATCAATAGGGAAAAGCAGAGCATGCTGAGTCCTAGAGTTCTGTGTTCATTTCTGCCAATGGTAGCATGGTGGTTTTAGCTGGAATCCGCACATTTTCCTCCTGATTCTCAACAATAAAGGGATTGAGGCCAAGGGAGGATCTATCCCATTATCACTGTAAATTCATTTGTCTTCTTTAGGATATCAAGGATCTGAGACCTAGATTCAGAGAACATGGTGTATTTGATGTGCCTTGACAAGTTAGACGCTGCCTCATTGTCCATCAGAGAAAGAGGGAAAAAGATCCCTAGATGATGGTCTAAATCTATGCCACTGTTTCTTAGATGTGACTCGTTGCTCACTTACAAGCAGGACCAGAAGAATTCTTAGGAAAATATAATTTGCATGTGCATTCATGTAACACGTAACTTGTCCAAAATTGATCTCCTGATTTCCCACCCCTCCCCCAAACTGCTGTACCTGCACGTCTTCCTCATCTCAGTCAATGGCGGCTCCATCTGTCATGTTCCTTAGGACACACTCCACATGGTACTGTTTCTCCAGTGCCTGTAATGATCATTAAGATGTAACAGCTAAACAAACGAATACAGCGTGTATTATGACCAAGGGCATGTGTTTATCTGGGGAAGAAGTAACACGTGGCTAAGATGTGAATGTCGTGTGAGAAAACTTAGAATCGAGTAAAGTTGATAACAAAAGGCATAAAACTGTACTGCATTTGTAGCTCCAGCCCATTCCAGAAAGCTATAAATCACTGTAAACATATATATGCAACACAACCAGGTCGAAAATTTGGAAGAAGATTGGAAATGGTGAAATAAAGTTAGGAAAAAGGAAATGGAGCTGGCAGTATTCAAGAGACATACCAAACGTTCTAGAAGGTTTCTTAGAGATAAGTGGCAAATTTGACTCTGAGCTTGCTGGTAACTAGTGTAAAATAAAAACATCTTCAAATCTTCACTCTACAGATCTTATAAGAATTTTAAAATAGTAATTAATAATGAGTAATAATAATAAATCTTCAAAGGGGAAAAAATGTACTTGATAATGAGACCTGAGAGAACTTCTTCTGATGAGTCCTCCTAAAGGGAAAATGTTGCTATAATAAATCAGGTTCTCAACAACATTCCTGAAGTACATTTAATAATGATCTCCAGAGGTCCATCCCTGGAAGGTCCCTCAATGGAGGACGATGACTATCATCAAACTACAACTCAATGGAAACCAAAATATTGTGCTCCAAAAACACAGTGCTTCAATATTCTAAGTCAATCCAAGATTAAAATCTAAAGGAGCTAGCGTAAGCAACTGCTTCCTCCTTAAATTTCTGAACACTGTGTTAACTCTTGAAGTACACTGTGATTTGTGAAACCTAGTTCGGGAAAGAAACACTGTTGTACAGCTATCCGTGTATACTCTATTCTCTAGACAACCGTCCAGGATCAATCCTTTGATAATCACTCTCTAGACATTCTTCAGGACAATTTTCTCACAACTAATAATCTCATAAATGACTTTTAGCAAAGCTTCAGAGGTTGTACTCTAAAAAATATGTGGATTGCCATACTCTGTATTACTAATTCGGTATGAATATTTTTATTTGACAGTAAGCTAAAATGGGGGGAGGGGCACTGGGATGGCTCAGTCAGTTGTGCCACCAACTCTTGATTTCTGCTCAGGTCATGATCCCAGGGCAGTGGGATTGAGCCCTGTATCGGATTTCACGCTGAGCATGGAGGCTGTTTAAGATTCTCTCTCTCTCTCTCTCTCTCTCTCTCTCTCTCTCTCTGAGGCGCCTGGGTGGCTCAGTCAGTTAAGCATCCGACTTCAGCTCAGGTCATGATCTCGTGGTTCGTGATTTCGACCCCCCATGTTGGGGTCTGTGCTGACAGCTCAGAGCCTGGAGCCTGCTTCAGATTCTGTGTCTCCATCTCTCTCTGCCATTCCCCCACTCACACTCTGTCTCTCTTTCTCTCTCAAAAATAAACGTTAAACAAAATTATTAAAAAAAAAAAAGATTCTCTCTCTCTGTGTCCTTCTGCCCCCTCCCCAACTCCTGCTTTCTAAATAAATAAATAAATAAATAAATAAATAAATAAATAAATAAAATGGGAGGAGAGCTGATAGTCTCTTAAGACCAGTTGAAGAAAATAACCAGGGTTTGTGCCTATATAATTGGTCACCCCTGCTTCCCTGTAATAATTACTATAATAAAATATGATGAATCAGGAGTTCCAGGTTAAAAGCCATCCTACAAAAAGCCTATATTAAACAAGTCATAGAGTTCACCTCAAACAAATGTCAGGTGTGGGGCAAAGGGGAGAAAGCTTTATAAACATACTGATCTATTTCAGAAGTTGGTCATTTTTTTTTCTTTTTTAAGATTTAAAACTAACAGGATCTTAAGGCACTTCCTTAGTAAGAAGGCAATCTCCAGCAGCTGAACTTACATGTAAGCTAGTCAAACAACTCAAAGAGCCCTACGCTTCCCAGAGTTTCAACTCACTGTTTGACAGTCAAACAGTCAGTGACAAGCCCTACTCATCAAAAACAAACAAACAAAAAGAACACTTACTTAATTCATTTTTATGTCCTTATGACAAGTGAGGTGACTGTGACACAGATATTATGAATGAGGTGGGAATCGTTCATGGTCTATTCACTGAAAAATCAATGAGGTGAGAGCAGATAAGTTAGGACTTCCCATTGTGCACTTGCTCTTTCTAGACTCAAAATTAAACATCCAGCAGCATGAACCTATGCCTCCAGCCCTTACTACCTCCTTCAGCTCTCACCACCTCCTAAGATACTGGTTCAAAAATGAACAAACAAAAAGCAGCTTTTCCTTCTATTCCACATGGACACTCCTATATAGTTTCAAGCTATGCCATGAAGCTGGAACTGGCATGAGGCAAAATGGTACTACTAAAGTTTTCTGAAAACCCAAGTTAAGAATGCAAAACACATTTGGAGCAATTCATAATGCTCACAACTGATGTTAGAAATTGATGCTCTGAGCTTACAGATTCAGGAACCTGAAGATAATGGAGAATTTATTGAAGTGATATTCAACCTGCCTCTTAAAAAATATTTTAGTTTCTACTCAACATGCCAAATCAGTACTTAGGATTACTAATTAGAAATAAAATACTTCATCTATAGACAAGGTATCATCAAATCATTCTTGGGGGTTTACCAAAATATCTTCATACTTGTGTGCTATATGAACAGTGCCAGTTACTTGAGGAGATACTGCAGGGAAATTTGCAAACATAAAGCCTATTATCGATGGATCTTCATTTCCTCCCTTAGTATCTAACTTCCACACACTACTTTAGGGCAGCAACTGTTTCTGTACTGAAAGTTCTCCTCTTGGTCATTAGCCTATTGTGACCTGATCCCCTGTGTTCTCCTTATTCATAAATTGTGAGTTCCTCCCTCCGGAAGCTCTCACTCAGAGAGATGGCAGGTACTGTTCAGTGGTGTCCCTAACCATTTGTAGGTTGGTTCCTTAAGTCTAAAAATAGTCAGGGGGCACCTGGAGGCTTAGTTGGTTAAGTTTCTGACTCTCGATTTCCACTCAGGTCACGATCTCAAGGTTCGTGCCCTTGAGCCCTGAGTAGGGCTCTGTGCTGACAGCGTGGAGTCTGCTTGGGATTCTCTGTCTCTGTCTCTCTCTGTCCCTTGACCACATGCTCCCTCTCTCAAAAACAAATAAACATTTAAAAAATAGTCACAATGGAAGTAAACAGTTTAAATTGCTTCTTCTTAGGGGCGCCTGGGTGGCTCAGTCAGTTAAGCGTCAGACTTCGGCTCAGGTCATGATCTCACGCTCCGTGGTTTCAAGCCCCACAGTCGGGCTCTGTGCTGACAGCTCAGAGCCTGGAGCCTGTTTCAGATTCTGTGTCTCCCTCTTTCTCTGACCCTCCCCTGTTCATGCTCTCTCTCTGTCTCAGAAATAAATAAATGTTAAAAAAAATTATAAAGAAAGAAAGAAAGAAATTGCTTCTTCTTAGAATTTGTTGCTGTTGCTTCCTACTGCTTCTTCTTTGAAAATATTAGTCATGAGAAGAGTAATAGAAATGTAAATTGTGGTGGCAGTGGGGTTGCCAGAAGACAATTCAAAGTCTGAATTATGCAGGGTACACACTAATTTAAACTATAACCATTTTTCATGTAATTAAAATGTTCATGTGGCATAGACACAGGAATCAATCATGTGGTCTAACTTTCCTGCTTATCAAAAAGGAACAATAATTAATTAAAGGATGCCTTCAGCATTTCACATGGCAAGTATTTCCAAAGTTATGAATGTAAAATAATAATCATCTCTCTTTGGGGCAAGATTATGCTTTGCTATTGTAGTAACAATAAAAGCAGTGATGAATATCAGAATGAGAAAAGGCTTTCTTAATGGTTCAAGAATAGTATTCCAACAAGTCCTATCTTGCTAGGAGGGAGGAGCATAGCATATGAAAAATATATTCACATGGAACCTAATCATCTGTGAGAACCAAAATAAAATACTGAAGATGGTAGAGCAAAAAAATTCAGACTTAAGGAGGATGCCCTAAGGGTAGAACTGATAATATGAGGGTACTATAGGGAGATGTAAAATAGTCTTCCCAGAGCAGAAGCTTCAGGAAAGGGAGCTGTAACTGTTCACAGAGGTTCTTTCATCATGCCAAGATGTCCATTCATGTTTCTCCAAGCAATATTGAAACCGTGGGCTGAACGATATAAAATGCTAGATTCCTGTAGAAAGCCATATACTCTATATGTAGAGTTCACCTAAAGAGGACACAGCTGTGTCAAGTACAAAAGGGAAAGAAGACATCAGCTGGAAAGCTTAGGTCCATTGAGAAGTATCTTTCTTATCTTCAAAATTGGCTTGACTGGGAACCTAGGAATAATTATGGGAAAAGCCTAGACATGTGACTTCCCCCTTCTCCTAGAGCCTGTCTTCCAATGGCATGCAGGATGGCCCCTGAGGACAGTGGATTCACACAGACTAAAGCAATTATGCTAGAGAATATATTCTGCCCTTTGAATATGTCTGAAACTTTACCTTCCTCCTTCTCAACACTCTCTCTGTTCTGAGGCCATTCTATTCATTTTTTCTGTTCCTTTGACAAGGAAGCAACACCCTCTAAGTACAGAAGACAGAGGAATTCCTTGGCTCTTTTATCCTTTCTTTGTTGAACCCAAGCCTTATTTATAAGCTTATATTTATAAACTCAGTTCTGAAAGCTGGTTTCTTTCAGGTGTTCAGCAGACGGATTTCCTTTAACCTTTCACTTTTTTTTTAGGGTTATTTCCAAAGCAGAAGAATGAAAAGTCAAAGGCCGTAGGAAAAAGGATGCCGTTCCACTAGCTTGAGATACCTTCACATCTTCTGGGAAAGGCACGTGAGGATGGTTCCAGTGAACACAGCAACAGGAGAACAAGCAGGCTGCTTCCCCTCAGCCTGTCCCTCCTACAATAGACTCATAACAGATGTAAATGAAACTAGTCATTCAATCTCAAGTGATGCAGATTCTCCTCTCCTTTTAGTTCTGAAAGTCTGAAATGGCTTATTCTCAAATCAATCTACACAGTAGACCCCAGGTCCGGTCTCAACATGGAGGCCCTAGGACGTTGTTAAGGAATGAAGTTGCAATAGGTAATTCACTTGACTTTCTAAGGTTATGTTTACATGTTAGGCAGAACACAATTACAGTAAGCCTATCCATATCACAACCCATGATGGATCAAGTTTTGATGCTTAGAGAGACACATTCACATTTTAGAAGCTAGCTGATCACCCAAGTTCTTGCAAATTTACAAAGAAAGTACAACAAAACTGGAAATAACTGTGAAATGTACCATTTAAAAAAACCCTATTTCTAATGAAATTGTTTATTGCGTGCCTTAAGAGTGATTTCCTAGGTAAGATACTTTTCCAAGTGGAAAATGCAATAGCGATGGTGACATTATTTGCAAATCATTGTAATGTAGTTCTATAGGCATATTACTGCACTCCAAAGCAATTTCCTGATTGTACATAGAAGCAGATTAAAATATGACAAGACACAGAACTGCAATGACAACACAGAAAAAATGCTAAAGAAAATCTAATATAGATTGTGTTGTGCAGAATTTAAGTAAATATAGATGTGTAGCTTTATGACTCTTAGTTTAAATTTAAATATGGTGTCTTTAGTCTTTACAAATATTAGATACATCACATAGTTGCACTATTGAAGCTATTACTGTACATTTATAATGGATTTTTCTATTATATTTGATGTAACATGATCAGTTCCATATCTAGAGCTCCTATAATGACCAACTCTATTTCATCTACAAAACTCTTCCTCATATGAAAAAAATAAAAGCTAGTAAGACCAGAGACTGACTCTCAGTTAAGAGAGTCCCTATATAATTTCCTGTATTATAGAAAATGGTTCCCACATCAAACACAAACATAATAAAATTCATGTGCAAGCCCCTATCAATAGGTCATTAAGCCACAAATATGCTCACTGAAAATCAGATTCTGTGTATGGTAAAACTGAGCCTAAATTATTATCAAGTTTCTTTTGCTTTCCATGAGGGATGGCAGGAGATAAGAATGAGAAGTTGCTGTTCTCACAATATATGGCAATAATTGACTGCAAATGATCAAAAATTAGATGGGCACATTGCTGCCATGTAGCAGACACTGTCCACTGATTATTGAATTTTCCAATTTTCCTCTCTACTTCCTTTTAACTGAAACTGTTTGTTCACTCCCCTCCAAATGGCCGTGATTTTCAGGAATCTGCTTCTAACAATAATTGCAGGGGATGAAATCTGTTAGTTGGTCTAAACCTATTGTGGGGGTCTCATGCCTTTTCCTGGGAGGTGGGTTCAGACATGAGCATTGGATACAGTATTGTGATTTTTCTCCTTTCACTGCCTTTGGATGCTGATTTCTGAGATGCCTGGGAAATTGATAGCCACCTTGGACCCAGGGGAACAGATGATGGCAAATTAACAACAACTGAACTACCAGATGAGGCTTTGAAAGGAAGGTTGCATTTGAATCAGAGATGATAGACTCCCTAAGACAACATTTCCAGGAAAAGGATTCTTATATTTTTATAATTAATAAGGAGAAAAGGAAGAAAGCAGAATCAAGTTCATAACAGGAGAGAAAGACAGAGCCAACAGATGTCACCTCTAGCAGTTCTCATGTTTCGGCTACAATTCACTTAGCTGCATCTTTGGCAATTTTCTCAGTGTAAACCAGAGCTGCAAGGAAAAATAATTTTCAATATCTGAATTCATCTCCATTAAAAGAGGGATGGTAGGCATATTATATTTCGAAGGCCAAGTCTTATGAACTAATTACATCTCCTAAAATACCATGTTAGGGAGGATGCTAAGGCTCAGACCCATCCCAGTTGAAAGGAGAGCTGTGCCTGGGGGTGTGCGCCTGGAGCCCAGCATAGAAGAATGTCAGCTAGCTTGCCAAGTATTTGTCCTCTTTGGTTTTGTTGATTTCACTAAACTCCACTATACACACACACACACACACACACACACACATATATATATGTGTATATATATATATATATATATATATATATATATATATTCTTCTATTGAATCTGAAACTATCTGGAAACATAAATATTTCTAAGTGGAATCTTGGCTCATCATTAATTTACATATTTGGTAAATATGTAGGGAGGGAACAGAAACAGATGATTATAATGTAAGACAAGAAGAGATGACTGGTTAGTGCTACAGTAAAGGCACAAAAAAGGCAGATCCTCTCCTAATGAAAATAAAACAATTTACAGCCTTCAGTCTGAGATGTATTGGTTGACCCCTCAAAGTATCATCAGTATGTTAGACCAATTTGCCTTTTAAAAGCAGATAAAGTTACAATTCTGCCTAAGTGTAAGGCTCAGTCAATAGAAAGCAAAAAAGGAAAAGGAATAAATAGAAGAAGGGGTGTAGGAGAAAATGTGAGAAAACTAAATGAAAGAGGCAAGAAAGATGTGGGAGAGCATGGGAAATGGTCACCAACCACCCTTCATGTGGCTTTCAACAACCAGCAGGAAGGCCCTGCATGGTATCCACGACGGAAATTACGATGATGTTTTTTTCTCTAAGCTTCCTGGGTGCTTGATATTTTTCTTTTTTTTTATTTTTTTTAATTTTTTTTTCAACGTTTATTTATTTTTTTTGGGACAGAGAGAGACAGAGCATGAACGGGGGAGGGGCAGAGAGAGAGGGAGACACAGAATCGGAAACAGGCTCCAGGCTCTGAGCCATCAGCCCAGAGCCGGACGCGGGGCTCGAACTCACGGACCGCGAGATCGTGACCTGGCTGAAGTCGGACGCTTAACCGATTGCGCCACCCAGGCGCCCTGATATTTTTCTAATAAAATGATTAAGTCTGCACAAAGAAATGATTTCTACCCCAAATGTCACCTAATGTAACCTAACCCATGTCATAAATATCATTGTTACTGCAGTCAATTTTGAAAATCCAAACATAAAACAACTTCGAGTGCAGGAGTGAGACCACTAGTGCTTCAAGTCAATCATACTAAAATATTAATTCTGGAAATGATGATAAAGTCACCTTTGATTTAAAGTTCCCCCATGAGATGGTGTCATCTCTCAGGTTTTAAATCTAGAATATTCACCCTTTTGGTCATAATACCTTAATTACTGACATAAACATGATGGGAGGTAAAAACAATTTTTTAAATGGTCCTTCGTTACACTTCTTTTTTCCAAACTGGACCATAAAATCAATTTTTAACAGAACAGAATAAAAATATCAGAATTCATAGTCTTTGTAGCACTTTCGTTTCTGTTCTGTGTTTGTAGTTTTACATTGGGTCACCTTGATTTTACGGTATTTCCTTTTGTGGATTGCAGTCAAAATATTTGAAAGCCATTACTTTCAACTACCTTCCCTAATGCTATTTGCCTATTTGACTTTTTAATGGAATCATCACTCATGATGTATATAACGGGAAGCAGGGATATGACCAAGAACAATGGCTGTACACTTAGTCCATCCAATCGGTTTGATAAATGTTTACATTTGAATTCTCACTTTAAAAAAATCTCATTAAGAACTCTCAAATAAAAAAAAAAAACAGAAAAAGCAAAACCAACTAGAACAGAATTTGTCCAGTTGGAACAGGGGTGTACCCCCATCACCTCTTTTAGCCTTCTTATGGAGAAACAGTGCTCACAACATCTTCGTCAGGTCTCAGCTCCTCCATAGAGCAGTCTGCAGCTTGAACAACTTACTCAACTTCTCTGGACCCAGCTGCTCCATCTGTAAAATGAAAAATGTATAGCCTCATTATGCTCACAGACCTATTGTGGGTGAAATTTGCACAATAGATTTCAGCTCCCAAGTTCCTAAGCTGCTTCTCAACTATTGTTTTGCGTCAACTCAACGATTTTCCATTCATCACAAAGTGTCTTAAAAATGTATCAAAGACAAGTTAATTTGAAATAACCCCAATGCATTTATCTCCCAAGATATTTGGCCATTGTTAATATTATAAATAAAACCTGATTCAGAGACCTAGGGAAAATATGTTGTGTCCCATCTCTAGAAAGTGCCTTATCCTACATGAAATTCTAATGTTTTACCTTCATTCCTTTGGATCAGTATCTATATTGATTAAAATGTGAAAAATAAAAGAAATAGTAATTGTATGGGAGAGTAATCACAAGAAAGTGTAACTTAGAATTTATATATATATAAATATAATATATATAGTATATATTTTATATATTATATTCTATAATATACCATATATAATATATATCTATATAATAAAGGAAAACATATATAGTATATTATAGAATATAATATATAATATATTATATATATCTAATAATATATGTCATATAAATTTATATATATATATATCCAAAGATTAAAAAAAGAAAAAGAAAATAGTGTTCAGTGAGGTAAATTAAACAGAAAGGGGAGAATCAGTATCAAAGAAACCTTTGTTTACTCTTATTGATAGAAATTCCAACGACTACAAGTAAGAATACCCTGTATTTGCATTTTTCTTGCTGGTTTGCAAAACTACCTCATACCAGATCCCTATAATATCTATGCAGAATACTTAGATAAGTCTTCATAAATTACTTTTTAAAAAACAGTTAAATAAAAAAAAGCTAAGAGTAAGATAAGCAAATTGCCCAATTTAAGAAATTAGTAAGTTGCAAGAAAATAACCTGGGAAAAGGCCCTTGGCCTTCTCTGTTCTTTCAGGTACATCTGTCCTCCCACTTTCTAGTCTTCTAAAAACCAGCCTTGAGTGCCGCGAAACAAACATGTGAAGTATCCCAACCCTGATCACCAGAAACAGGAACTCAGCTCTGCTGAAGGGAGCTTGCCCTTCTTTAGATTGTTCCCCAGTGCCGGTAGGAAGGTAAACTAGTATACTTATTCCACAGTACAGGACAGGCTTCCCTTCAAGGAGAGTTGAGTTCAAGAGAAAACACCTCCAAACACAAAATGTCAATACTATTGTGTGTTCTTTTTTTTAACATTTATTTATTTTTGAGACAGAGAGAGACAGAGCATGAACTGGGGAGGGTCAGAGAGAGGGAGACACAGAATCTGAAACAGGTTCCAGACTCGAACTCACGGACGACGAGATCACGACCTGAGCCAAAGTCGGACGCTTAACCAACTGAATCACCCAGGTGCCCCACTATTGTGTGTTCTTTAGGAACAAGGTACTTCAACATCGCCATTAATGACAATGACAAGGGAAGCCCCGCAACCAACACTGGACCAAACACCGTATTTATCAACAGTGAAAATCACTAAATAAACAAGAAGTTCACAGCTTTGGAACATGGGGTAAACATGTATCTCTGACTTCAGTGCAGTAATTTTATTTCCCTGGTTAAAAAGCAGCTATAAGAAAAAGATAGTAGACATATTTTTTAAGTTATTTATTTATTTTGAGAGAGAGAGAGACAGCATGAGTGGGGGAGGGGCAGAGAAAGAGGGAGACAGAGAGAATCCCAAGCAGGATCCGTGCTGTTAGCACAGAGCCCAATGTGAGGATCTCACGAAACTGTGAGATCATGACCCGAGCAGAAACCAAGAATCAGACTGCTAACCGACTGAGCCACCCAGGTACCCCGTTAATAGATATATTTTATTATTAGTCGACACTACTGAGAATGACAGAGGAAACCTGAAATTAAATAAACAGTGCATCTTCAAATAACATTTCTGAAGAGGTGACCTTGTTAATCAAATACAATTTACTCAAGGATACTGTTAGAAATGTCTACTATGTGCTTCTGTTTTCACTCCAGAAGGAAGTTTACCTATGGGCTACATTCACTAATATTCACTTTGTTTTATTAGTTTTACCTGATTTGTGTCCATATTCTTTGCTATTGTGATTTAGCATTGTGAACTTTCTGAGGTGCTCTGTCAGGACTATCAACAGTGTTGTGTCAACAGCACTCATAGATCATTACAGCGTGGGTGCAAAGATAATATGCTGAGCTAAGTGTTTGATATTAAAGTACTTTTGTTCTTAAAAGCATAAAATATTTTTTTAATTCTTAAATATTATAAAGACTAAGCTCAACAAAACAGCTAGGTAGAGTAGGCAAACTGTCTATGTAATTTGATTTCACGGGTCTAACAATTTCCTGCTCTTTTCTGAATACTTCATCCTTTTGCTCACTGGTATATGAAATTTAACATTTAGAGCTTTTTTCAGCAAACGACTTCATTATCATTCATATAAATAACCAAACATTTTTTAAAGTAGATACTCAAATGGAGACTAGTGTAAACCAAGATACTATTGAATTTAAGGTTTCAGTGCCTTTATGGAGAAGCAACACTTAGTGCTGAAGGGGAAGAAAAATGTTTTGCCTAATTAGAAAGAGAAAAATTAGTCGAAATTTGCATTTTGAAGTCAGTTTACTAAGTCATATGTCAAATGCCCCACACCATACTCAGAGAACTCTCTTTGGTTACTTTCCTCAAAAGTGGTTCTGGATAAGGCATATACTCAAAATGTCCCATAGATAGGTACATTAAGGAATTCATTTAATTACATTTTTAATCTTCGATTAGACTTTGAAAATTCAAAGAAAAAACTTGATTTTTGTATGGTTGACTTTGTATTATGAATTCTTATAAAATTTCCTTAGTATTTCATAGCAGTTTTATAGGTTCCTTTGACTATTTTATGTATAGTTTGGTTGAATTTCCATAATGACATTTTTATTTCACCTTTTCAAACTTTATTTCTTTTTCTTGACTTATTACATTTTGGGCTCTCTACTTCAACATTAAGGGAAAAAAAGAAATGAGAGAAGTCCTTTCTTTGTTTCTGATGTAAGAGAAAAAAATGTTAATTTTTTACCATTAAATTTGATACTAGCCATAAAGTCTTCATAGGTGTTCTTTATCAGGTTGAGAAGTTTCCTTCCATTCATAGTTTATTGTTAGGATTTTTTTAAATCATAAATTACCATTGAATGTAGCAAATACTTTTTCTGCTCTATTGAAGTGATCATGTGATTTTTCTTTCATAATCCTTTACTATGGTGAATTATACTGATTGATTTCATATATGAGCCAATCTGAATTCCTAGGATAAAACCTACTTGGTCATGACTTATAGTCCCTGCTATCTATTGCTGTTCTATCATAATCAATAGAATACTTTGTTAAAGATTTTTGCATTTAATATTCATGAGAAACATTAGTCTCCAGTTTTTTTCTCTTTGCAATATCTTTATCTTATCTTGGTATCAGAGTTATGCTTGCCTCATAAAGTGAGTTGGAGCGATTATACTTATCTACTTTGTGAAGAGTTTGCAAAATACAGGTATGATTTTTTTCCCTTAAATATTTAATAGAATTCATTAATGAAGCCATTTGGACCTACCATTTTCTTTGTGAAAATTCTATTTCTTTAATAGATATAAGACAATTTAAAAATTCCATTTCCCATTGCAAAAGTTATAGAAAATTGTGTTTTTAAGTCAACACCAATTTCTTATAAATTATTGCATTATATGTTATGAAGTTATTCATATATCCTCTTATTTTCTTTAATATCTCTGGTGATGCTCCTTAATTTATTCACCTTGGTAATTTGTATCTTGGGGTTCTTTTTCTCCTTTTTCTTGACAGTCTTGTTAGTAAATTTATCAATTTTATTGATCTTTTCAAATAAGTAGCTGACATTATTGATTTTCTCTACTGTTTAAATTTCTATTGCAGTGGTTTGACTCATATTTCCTTTTACTAATATTGGATTTGCTTTGTTCTGGTTAGTGTCTTCTTAAGGTAAGAGACTAGATCATTCATTTTGTACCTTTCTTCTTTCATGAAATAAACTATAAATTTCCTTTTATGGATTGTTTTAGTTGTATCTGTTAATTTTGATAAGAGGTGTGTGTGTGTGTTTTATTATTCAGCTAGTAATAGTTTTATATTAATTTTTATCTTATGATTTTTTTCTTTGATCCATGAGTTATTTGGAAGTACATTTAATTTTGAAGTACTTAGGGACATTTATCAATTTTTTATTAATACAGATTTCTAGTCTACTATACTAACTAGTATAATAATAGTATACTAATACTATTATACAAAGAGATCATTGTGTATTATTTCATCCTTTGAAACTTATTGGATCTTTTCACGTGGCCAAGAATATGGCCTATTTTCAGGAAAATTCCTTATTCGTTTGAAAAGAAAGCATATTCTGTTTACTTATAATGTTTTGAAAATTTCAATTAGGTTAATTTAATTGATAGTGTTAATTGGGACGCCTGGGTGGCTCAGTCAGTTAAGATCCTGACTCTTGGTTTTGGCTCAGGTCATGATCTCACAGTTTGTGGGTTCAAGCTCCATTGGGCTCTGTGCTGACAGTGCAGAGCCTGCTTGGGATACTCTCTCTCCCTTTCTCTCTGTCCCTCTCCTGCTTGTTCTCTCCGTCTCTCTCTCAAAATAAATAAATAAACAAACAAAATTTAATTTATACTGTTAATCAACTCTTCTATATATTAATTGGTCCATGTGAACTCATGCAAACAGTTTCTAAAAAGGGAGTTTTTAAAATCTTCAAATAATATTGTAGATCTTTGCCCATTTTCCTTTTCATTTTGCTGTTGTTATTATTGAAGTAACATTAATATACAGTGTTATATTAGTTTCAGGTGTATAATATAATGATTCAAGTGTACTCATCAAGATAAGTGTACTCTTAATCCCCTTCATCTGTTTCCCCATCTCCCTCCACCTCCACCGCTCTGGCAACGACTAGTGTGTTCTCTGTATTTAAGTGCTTTATTTTTCCCTTTGTCTTTGTCTCTTTTTCCTTTGTTCATTTGTTTTGTTTCTTAAATTCCACACATGAGTGAAATCATATGGTATTTGTCTTTCTTTTACTGGCTTATTTCATTTAGCATTATACCCTCTACATCCATCTATGTTGTTGCAAATCCCAAGATCTCATTTTTTTTTTTAATTTACATCCAAATTAGTTAGCATATAGTGCAACAATGGTTTCAGGAGTAGATTCCTTAATGTCCCTTACCCATTTAGCCCATCCCTCTCCCACAACCCTCCAGTAACTCTCTGTTTCTTCTCCATATTTGAGAGTCTCTTCTGTTTTGTCCCCCTCCTTGTTTTTATATTATTTTCGCTTCCCTTCCCTTATGTTCATCTGTTTCGTCTCTTAAAGTCCTCATATGAGTGAAGTCACATGATATTTGTCTTTCTCTGACTGGCTAATTTCACTTAGCATAATACCCTCCAGTTCCATCCACGTAGTTGCAAATGGCAAGATTTCATTCTTTTTGATTGCTGAGTAATACTCCATTGTATATATATATATATACCATGTACATACATGTATATATATATATATATACACACACACACATATATATATACATACATACATATATGTATACATACATACATATATACATACATACATATATATATATACCATGTACATGTATGTACATGGTATATACATATACACCACACCAAGATCTCATTTTTTAATGGCTGAGGATTATTCTAGTGTGTGTGTATGTATGTATGTGTTTGCCAGTATACATACATATCTCACACATCTTCTTTATCCATTAATGTATCAGTGGATATGGATTGCTTCCATATCTTACCTATTGTAAATAATGCTGCAGTAAACATGGGGGTGCATATATCTTTTCAAATTAGCATTTTCATTTTCTTTAGATAAGTACTCAGTTAGTGGAATTACTGGATCATATGGTAACTCTAGTTTTAATTTTTTGAGAAACCTCCATACTGTTTGCCATGGTGGCTTTAGCAATTTGTATTCCAACCAAAAGGGAATGAGGCTTCTTTTTTCTCCACATTCTCACCAACATTTGTCATTTGCTGCGTTTTTGATTTTAGCCACTCTGACAGGTATAAAGTAATATCTCATTATAGTTTTGATTTGTACTTACCTGATAATTAGTGATATTGAGCATCTTTTCATGTATCTATTGGTCATCTGTATATCCTCTTTGGAAAAATGTCTATTCCTGTCTTCTAGTTTTTATTGGATTGGGGGTGGTGGTGTTGAGCTGTATAAATTCTTTATATAAGTTGGATATTAAGCCTTTATGGATATGTCATTTGCTGATATCTTCTCCAATTAAGTAGGTTGTCTTTTTGCTTCCTTTGCTGTGCAAAGCTTTTTATTTTACTGTAGTCCCAATAGTATCATTTTTTGCTTTTGTTTCCCTTCCCTGAGGAGACATATCTAGAAAAATATTTCTATAATTGATTCCAGAGGTATTACTGCCTATCTTTTCTTTGAGGAGTTTTATGGTTTCAGGTCTCACATGTTGTTTTTTAATTCATTTTGAGTTTATCTTTGTGTATGGTGTAAGAAAGCAACCAAATTTCATTATTTTGCATGTAGCTGTCCGGTTTTCCCAGCACCATTTTTTGAAGAGACTATCTTTTCTCCATTCTATATTCATGCCTCCTTTGTCATAGCTTAATTGACTATATAAGCATGGGTTTATTTGGGGGCTTCTAATCTATTCCTTTGATTTATGTGTCTGTATATTTTTGTGCCAGTACCATACTGTTTTGATTACTACAGCTTTGTAGTATATCTTGAAATCTGGGATTGTGATACCTCCAACTTTGTTCTTTCTCAAGATTGGTTTGGCTACTTTGGGTCTTTTGTGGCTCTATACAAATTTTTCCCTTTAGTCTGACAACTTCTGTTTAAAGAATTTTAGAAAATTTGATACTGGACTCAGACATACTTACAATTAATAAAAATTCTTGATTTTTTGACACTTTTATCTGATATTAACACAGTCACAGCAACTTTCTTATGCTTAGTGTTTGCAGGGAAGGTATATATTTTTTTTCCTTTAACTTACAGAATTGTCTGTGTCTTTGTGTCTTTGTCTTTAAAATATGTATTATAATCAACACGTAGATCATTTTTTAAATCCTGCCTAATAATCTCTGCCTTTTAACTGGGTTTTTTTTTAACATACCTATATTCAATGTAATTATTGAGATGTCTACAGTTAAGCCTATGACATTGGCGTTTTTCCTATGCGTCCTGTAGTTCTTTGTTCCTGAGTTCTTCCTTCCAAGATTTTTTTCAGGGGCAGTAGGATGCACCAAATCAAGCATTTTTTAATATTACATTTATGTCCTCTGTTGGCATTTTAGCTATGCTTCTTTGTTTTATGTTTAGTGTTTACTGGATAGATTAAAATCTCCATTTTTAACCTTCAAAAATCATGTCTTTGCACATACATCAACAGCTTGTCTTTGCATATAATGTTCCCTTTTTCTGGAATGCTTTCTCCACAGGTATCTTTAAGATTCTCTTCCTCACGTCTTTCCGGTCAATGCTCAAATGTTGTCTCATCAGAAAAGTTCCATAACGTCTTCATATAAAATTGTAACCCATCTCTCTAAGTTGTCTCTTGTATCTTGTCTTATTTTCTCCGTAACATGTTTACATTTAAGGAAATTTTATTAACTAAAGTAATAAACAGAACTATTGCTCAATGGGGTGTTGGTGTATTCACTTTGAGTTTATTCAAATGAGTGATCACAAATCAATATAACCTTTGATACTTTAATATATTTCTGAAAATTATTTCAAAATGTATACGGGGCGCCTGGGTGGCGCAGTCGGTTAAGCGTCCGACTTCAGCCAGGTCACGATCTCGCGGTCCGTGAGTTCGAGCCCCGCGTCGGGCTCTGGGCTGATGGCTCAGAGCCTGGAGCCTGTTTCCGATTCTGTGTCTCCCTCTCTCTCTGCCTCTCGCCCGTTCATGCTCTGTCTCTCTCTGTCCCCAAAATAAATAAAACGTTGAAAAAAAAAATTTAAAAAAAAAAATAAAAAAAAAAAATGTATAATTGATTTTAAAAGCATACTACTGTTTGTTTTATAAAAATACTACTTATTTGAGAGTTAACTAACTAGAAATAATCTTTCCAATGTTCAAATTTCTCTCTTCAACCCTCTTTGACAACTCTCATTCTTTACATTTCTACTGAAAATTAACTTCTTTGCAATGTTTTCTTCATCCTTCAAGTCTAGATTCAGACTCCACCTATGCATTTCTAGAACACCTTTTTCTAAGAACATTTATCTCATGGGACACCTGGGTGGCTCAGGTTAAGCATCTGACTTCAGCTCAGATCACAATCTCCCGGTTCATGAGTTTGAGTCCCACATCAGGCTTTCTGCTGTCAGTGTGGATCCCTCTTCAGATCCTCTCTCCTGCATTTCTCTGTCTCCCCAACTTGTGCTCCCCCACCCCCCGTGAAAAATAAATAAACATTTAAAAAATAAGGTTGGGGCATCTGGGTGGCTCAGTCAGTTAAGTGTATGACTTTGGCTCAGGTAACGCTTTCACGGTTCATGAGTTCAAGCCCCGCATTGGGCTCTGTGCTGATAGCTCAAAGCCTGGAACCTGCTTTCAGATTCTGTGTGTGTGTCTCTCTCTTCCCCTCCCCTGCTCATGCTCTATCTCTCTCTGTCTCTGTCTCTCTCTGTCTCTCTCTCCCTCTGTCTCTCAACAATAAATAAAAGTTAAGATTTTTTAAAAGAATATTTATCTCACAGTATCGCACTTGCCAATTTGTCTCCCAGCACCTTGCATGGTCCCCAGCACATAACAAACACTCCATACATATTTGTATAAGGGAGAAACAGTGTGGGGAAAAAAAGGAAAAATGAGAGACAGGAAGAGAGGAAAGAAGAAGGCCCGCTTTACCTAATTCTGGTCAATGTCCTTCAATGCTCTGCACTCTTTCCTTACCTCACAAAATATCTAGATTTCTATAGTAAAATATATTAAAAATGAAGCATTTATTCAATTCATTTAGATCTCATATAATTTAAGCTTCATATTTAAGCTTAAGAAAGAGAGGGAAATCATTCTTTCTGGCTGTCAAGTAATGCTTGGATAAACTCTTATTGGCTTACTAAGGTTTACTACACATGGAGTGAATTTTCAGAATATGAGATCCTGCTACTTTTGTATATCCCATAGAGTCTTAAGTACAATATGCACTATTATGAAATATGAAATCAAATTTCACTGTTTCTTGACTTAACATGTTCCATCTTGTTGCTTAGCTACTTTGTTCTACAAAATTTCAAACTCACAGTTGCCACTTGAAGCAGAAATTTTAAGGAGAAAAAAGCTTTCAGGATAAAGACTCAGCTCTGCAGTCTATCCAAATTTTCCAGAAGATTCTTCAAAATATTTATATGTGCAAAAGCAAAATGACTCTTCTTAGGTATGACAGTCTACCTTTCTGGTATTTAACATCAATCCCCTTCTGGTTCTGCTATCCTTTGTTTTAGCACCATTCTATTAATCTTTCTTTAAATACATCATAATCACCAACGCCCTCATATCTGCAATGCCCATGTCCTGGATTTTATATCTCATTTTTACATCTTATCCCAACCTTCCACAAGAGAAACAATCATCTCTTCCTGTGTGTTCCCTAAGCCTCTGCTACATTGCTCATATCCACTGTATGTTATTTGGTGTAAACATGATTATAATCATACCTAGCAAAAAGGGGAAACTCCCCCCCCCCCGCCCGTGACATCTTTCAAGAAGTACACTGTCTTTGTTCAGCATAAATTAATACACAAGCTCCTTTGAGATACAGAGAAAAACCTTGGGGGCCTGAGTATGAGCAGAATCACTCCACAGTCTTTTCTAGAGAGGAAAAAGAATGTGCTGGTTTCTCCTCTGGGATGCAAAGGAGGAGAGCAAAGGACAGAGCAAAGGGTGATCCATGATGGGATCCCCATGATTTAAAACGTGGTCTCACCCATATTTTGCTGAATATCCGTGGTGAAGGAATAAATTCATGAAATGCTTGCATGATGGAAGATTTTGTGGAAAACTGGTGAAAGCTGGAGTTTTGCACTCATGTGGTGGGGGTGAAATCAGGACTGAAAGGACAGAAGCAGTCAGGTGACAGCCAAGAGAAAGGTATAAAAATAAAAGTGATTAGATGTTGGTGATTGGCAACAAGTTTATAGAAATCTCTTATGCCTGTGGTCACACTCTATGCCCCGGATCCTGTGATCTAGCACAACTTGGCCAGCTACGTATTGTATGTAGTTATCCACCCTTGAACACAATCAAGGTTGTGGATGGTCTTGCCTTGACTCCTATCTACTGAAAGAATTGGATAAGGATGTAGAGCATCACCAGGCACAAGTCCTGACTGCTTTTTGAATAAACCTCAAAGTCAAAGCAAAGTTTCGGAAACTACTACTTACACTATTGGATGGTGTCAAATGGAAAGCTAAGCACACAAAAAGTAGGGTGTGAACTTACTAGACTCAGCAATTCTAAGAAACTCCCACCTGAAGCAGCTGACTAGAGGTTGTTTTTAACACAGCTTAGCTGACATGCCATGCGTTAAGAGATTGAAGAAATCTTTCCTAGAAAGGGAAAAAAGCCTGTTGCACATGTATTTAAGCTGAATTTCTTTCTCGTATTTTATCCACTGAGAGAGGAATCTGCAGCCTGGACTGCTACTATAATAGCGTCTATCTGACAGATACTGGAATCTCTAAATAAGGCTACAAGCTACTAGAAACAAGGGGCATTTTAATGGAGCATATATTTAGGGTTTGCAGTGGAGGATTTGGAACCAAGGAGAGAGCGTGATCCTGAAATGTTGTAGTGCAGCCACAGGTCTTGAGAGTAGCAAAGTAACAGCAATTAACAGAAAGTTCGGAGGATATATAGCATATGATCCCAAAGCCACCAGGGAAAATATCTTGCAGATACAATAGCATAAAATACTAGAATGGGTATTTAAGAAAGTGGAGAAATTCTAGAATGCAATTCAAATTTCTGACCATAAACAGGAAGGGAATGGCATAGAAATATTTTAAGACATATGAGACACTTTAAGTAAACCATTCAGCAAAGTGCTTGGAAGTCATTTTTAAAAATCAGGCCCAGGGAGCAATTTACAGCAATGCTTTACTAGAAAAAAATTTCACCAGCATAAGCAGGTTTAGAGCCCCCAAATTCTTACTATTAGTGAATCTAATCCAGAAAAAAAGAGAGTGATGTGACATCAGCTGCCCTCTGGGATCAAGAATAAATCGACTTCCACACTGAAAGCGAGTGGGAATTTGAACTGAGGTAAATATAATGCAGACCCAGAAGAGGAATGCAGGTGCTAGAAGTCAGCTGAAGCTGGCTCCCCACCTTTAGTAAGAAGGTATGGCAGCCAAAAGTGCTTTTGAACAAGTATTTCCTCTTCTCTAACATATGGTGGTATCACATTTCTCCATTCCCTTTGAATTTAGGCATTGCCACCCAACTTGCTTTGGCCAATGAAATGTGAGCAGAAGTGATCAAGTCACTTTATAAGACAAAAACATTTAGAGTTAGTACACAAGTTGTTTCATACCTTCCCATTGCTGCAGTGATTAAGGAAACACATATCAAAATGGAGTTTCCATGGGCACCTTGGTGGCTTAGTTGGTTAAATGTCAAGCTTCAGCTCAGGTCATGATCTCACAGTCTGTGAGTTCAAGCCCCACGTCCAGCTCCGTGCTGACAGCTCAGAGTCTGGAGCCTGCTTCAGATTCTGTCTCCCTCTCTCTCTGTTCCTCCCCTGCTCATGCTTTCTTTCGCTCTCTCTGCCTCTGTCTCTCTTGAAAACAAATAAATATTTTTTAAGATGAGGTCTCCATTAGCCTGGGTCCTTGAATGTCTCCAGTGAACATGTACATAGATATGACTTAGAAATAAACTTGTTGTAAGATCTGGTGGACACACCCTAAGGGGATGTCCAATACTGCTCATCTATTGTTCATGCTTCTGTGTAATCCCCTCCTTTTCAGTGTAGGTGGGACTTGCTTCCAACCAATAGAACAGGGCAAAAGTAATGGGAGCTCATTTCTGTGATTACATTATAAAACATATAAAAATATCTTACTGGCAGACACACCAGGGGCTCCACTCACAGGCCCTGAAGTAAGCTACCATGAAACAAGGACCCATGTTGGAAAAGCCCACTGGCAAGGAACTGTGGTCATTTATTAGGCAGCAATAGAAAACTTACGCAGAAGCCATTGTGTTTTAGAAGTTGTTACTACATCATAACCTATCGTATTCCTTCTGACAGAAGAATCCCAAATAAGCCCAATATTTATGTATAAGAGTGTGCCTACAAATGCCAGTACAGTATAGGTAGCCCAGTATAGGAGTCCATAGCAGGCTTCTCAGATCCACTGGTTTTGTTTATCTAAGTATCCATTGTGTGGTATTATGTTTGCAGTGGAACTGTCCCATATATGTGAAACAGATTTAAGTTTAAAGAACAGCCAGAAATTTCGTGAAGGAGAAACACTTACCAGGTAACTTAGATGCAGTGATCATTGGGTCTCTTAAAACAGTGACCATGAAGTGAACTCTATTTCTGTATCCAGACTTTCCAAAGAAAATTGATGATTTGGGATTATGTGTCATATTTATTTGTACCACTCTATGCCCTCCAGAACACTATCATCTATCTCCAGATTTATATGCATCCTAGTTGAAATGTACAATTCTATAAGAGCCAACTATATGAATGAGTTACAAGGTAAATGCATGCTAATGCTGACAATGGTGGAAGCATCTACAATCATAACATTTAACACATTTTTACAACAGTAAGCCTGCTATTTGCCATTTATGGGAAACCTTCCTAGAGCCTCAAAACTTAGCATTTGGTTATATTTGTCTCTCATTTGTTATAAATTTTCTCTTATGTCACTTAGACTCAAGTTAGACCAATTAGATTTTGTCCTTAGAACATTTGGAATTAGGATTCATTGAAACACTATCTGTTGATTATTTGAACTGAGGAGGAATTTACTGAGGAGCTGTGTGGGTGGCCATATGTGCATAGAAGAAAAAGCCTTGATGCAGAGAGAAAAAATAGAGAAGTCACAGACAGTGCAAAAATAAGAGGCCAGGTAGGAAGTGGGAGAGAAAACAAGCGAGAAACTAACTGACTGACTTGGTGACTGAAGAATTCCCATTTCCATCCTTAGGTTTATTTTAATTAAGTGCTTCTTTTACACTTACATCAAGTTGTGCCTTTATTTACTTTGAAGCACGAAATTTATGAAATGTATCTCTAGTAAGATGCTGCCTTCTCCAAGGCCCTGGAAAGAATTTAAGCAGTTCCTGAACTTAGATGAAAGAAAGAAAAAGAAAGAAAGAAAGAAAGAAAGAAAGAAAGAAAGAAAGAAAGAAAGAATTATCCTTAGTTTTACCTACCTCTAAGTGAAATTAGAATTTTCTTCAATTATGGATGTAAGAAAATAAGCAGTCATATAAAGCAATATTGTAACTGTCATCAATAGCAATCAGAAATTTCCATACCCCACTACAGTTGTATCTGAAATCTTGATATACTGTATATGTTGATCACAATTTCAAAATGATGGTAGTTATTAGACTCACCACTAGATAGTATTATTTAATGCATTAATAAGGAAGTACATAATTACTATGTTACAAATTTATTTTTAATACTTTGCTAGTCTCATTTCAATATAATTGGTTTCCAATGCAATCTTATTTTCTTGTATTAATTTTATTTTATTTAAAAAAAATTTTTTAATGCTTATTTATTTTTTGAGACAGAGACAGACACAGCATGAACAGGGGAGGGTCAGAAAGAGAGGGAGACATAGAATCCAAAGCAGGCTCCAGGCCCTGAGCTATAAGCACAGAGACCGACACGGGGCTCGAACTCACGGACCGTGAGATCATGACCTGAGCCGAAGTCGGACGGTTAACCGACTGAGCCAACCAGGCGTCCCTATTATATTAATTTTAAAACATTACTCTGAGAAGGGATACACAGGATTTACCAGATGTCCAAATGGGTTTAGGGCCCATAAAAATACTGAGATCAAAGATAGGCAAGAAGTGTTAAGATTACCAGTGAGCTAAACAATCAAATCCATAGAAATCAGGGGAACACCAAGTGGAACAAGACCCTTATACCTCTGAGAATTACTGTTATTTCCTATGCCCAGGTTTGGACATTTTACACCTACTATGTTAAATATCTGACTATATCTTTAAAAGACCTTAGTGAAAAATATGAGATACAATTTTTTTTCCTGCTGTAGCTGAAGTCTTTATATGTAATGGCTGATGAAACAGTAAGTGGTGTTATCATGCTGAGTCAAATCATTCAAGTTGACTACCAGTTAAGGAACATAAACACAGGTTGTATTGAATTGGGAGGGAATAATGAAAAAAATTAAACTCCATCATCATTCCTATCATTTCAATTATTGTTTTGCTTATAACATTCCAATCCTCTCTCAGTAACTTAAGATAACTTAAGATATATTTACATATGCATTCTAGTGGTGGTTTTAAATAAGCATTCTGTCAGCCTCCAGTTATTACCTCAACCAATTTGAGAAAGAGAATCTGTGGCTAGAATTACAAATGAGTGGGTTTGCAACTTACGGCACTTAGGGAGTGAAGGACCATTGACAGTAATTACTTCTTTTCCCCTTGAGGGCCCCTGAGAAGGAAAGTACTGCATTTTCCTACTGAGAAAATTCAGTGTTTGACAGACCATGGACAATTATAAAATTAGCTAATTGATGACTTATTAACATGAGAAACATGCATGTTCATCAGTAGATATTTTTAAAATAAAGTTCTACTCTAATTTCGCATGAATATTTCAAATGAGGCCTATCAAGAAATTCTGTTTCATTTTATTTCCTTTTTCTTCATTTGCATTGTCTGTCATCCCTGATAAATTCTGGAATCTTCAGAGATTTAGGTATAAATAGGGAAAACCACTGACTCTGAGGTCTCTGATGTTTTCCACAATTGCAAATTAATCTATGACATAATTCTAAAAATATTAAAAATTATTATCAACAAGTGCAACAGGAATGAGGCTGGATGAATTAAGGCCACCTCTGACTGTTTCTTTAAAACAGAAACACATTCACACACACACCTTGATTTCTGGACTATTTGAAGGCAATGGACACTAAATAAAGGAAGAATAACAGATGGGAGCTTACTGTGTTTTCAATATCCTTGAGGACTTGTTTTAGAAAAAGACTTGTTTAAGCCATTCTGCTCGATCTACAAAATTCTGTTGTAAAATTTAGTCTCCTGAGAAATAAGAATAAAAAAAAAATACCTGATGAAGAGAATAGCTCTATATTGTCATGTTCAAACAAAGGTTAACTAGAAAATGGAAAATCTTGATTCTAACAAGTTTATAATGCCATAGTTCATGGCAGTGCTTAAAAGCTGCTTACTGGCAAAGTAGAATCTGAGCTCAAATTCCACTACCACGTTCCACCTGCATATCCTAGGGAAAAGGAATGAATGGGCCTCAGATGATTCACGTGTAAAAGGAGGAAAATAACAATTCTCCCTCAGGGATGTTGTGAGGATTTCATGAAACAAGAAAAGTGCCTAGGAAAGTGCCTGACATATGACAGGTGCTCAATAAACTGAAGCATGCTGCCCTCTTCTGCTGGTTTGTACCCTACTGTCCATCAGACTGAGCAGCATGTACAGGAGTGAGCCAAATGGATACTAATTTGGGATAAGATGGAATCAAGGAAAAGAAAGGAACATAGAGTTATTACATTTGAAATAGGACTACACCTTGAGAAAGAGAAAAGCAATACCTCTCAGATAGGCAATGAAATAACTCAAGCTTACATATCTTTAATTCTTGTTAGTTCGAATCTCTGAGGCCCTTTCTTAGTTTCTTTTTTCTCAACATTCCCCGTGGCTTTCCAGAAAATCATTGCCTTATGTTTTGGTTATTTATTTTGATGCTATATATTTAAATTAGGCTTATTATGTTTTCAGTGATTTAAAGGAAGTGGACTTACGGTGGTAGTATATAATATTTCTTAATGCTTACTATCTTCAACTAAAATTTAGGTAATAAACCACTAGAAGATAGATTTCCCCATTCTAAAAATCCCATAACCCAAATGACTGGTTTGTTTAAGCAACAATAAGTGAGGAGGGAAGAATAAAAATCAAGAGAAGGAGAGAAGAGTGAAGGAAGGAGGGAAACAGAAAAAAAAAAGGATAAATATGCACTCCTTTAAAAAAATACAATTTCAGTTAGGTGAGTAGTGAGTGGCTTCTTGAAAATATAGACTTAGGGCATTTCTGTAACCCAAAAATCCAGCAAGGTATGGACTGTTTGCAAAAATATAAGAAAATACACCACCTTTCCCATCTGCTTCTTCCTCTAAAACCCTATATATTTCTTTGTTGTTGCACCTCCAGAAATGCAAAATGGAATTGGGAGATTTTTGGAAAGGAAAACCAAAGCAATCACAGGGATTTGGAGTAGGAATCAAGCTAGGGAAGTCATCCAGCAATGCAAGAAGAAACTGAAAGAGGAAAAGTCTTCAGCCAGGAAAGGCAAAACCATAGGATGCTAACCACATTAAAATCATTACAATACAAAATTGCTATGACCAGAACAAACATAAACCTAACTTTCAAAATCTGAAAGACTAGGGTGAGTCTTCTTTAAAGGAGATGTTTCTCAAACTGAGCAAGGCAAACTTAGGAAAAAGAAAAAAAGGAAGTACTTTTTTAGACAGAGGACAATAATCTTACGAAATGTAATCCCCAAGAGGTAGGTACTGACAGCAAATATAAGTAAGTTTTGAAGGGGATTGGCTGAATTTATATACCACAGTGCCATCAACAGAGATTAAGAAGAACTGACGCATGTTCTGCCTCTAAGGTTGATGTCAGAATGAAAAATTACAACCACTCATGGTTCATCCCTAAGGGCCATTGTTTGCACAGATTTGGGGGCTAGTTGGAACATTAATCTAGACCAGTCATGGTTATTTCTAAGTTTCTAAGCTTTATCTTTATAATTTAAAATTTATAAAGTCAGGAAATAAGTTGGAAGAAAACTTAGGTCTCATCTGGTTTAACCTCCCTCATATTTTTCATAGGAAGCTTGAGTCCCGGAGTCACATTGACTTACCTCAGGTCACCCGATTTGCTGATGGAAGAATCAAAAATAAAATCAATTCTTCTCCAAAATTTATAGATGACAGCATTAACATTCTTCTCTCCTCATGGCAACTATAAATAAAATTACAGACTATAATATACCTAATCTAGATGCATACCCAGGGCAGGAGTCATTGTGGTTCTCCTACCTCAATCAGGAAATTAATTTTGTAGTAATGGTTTGAGGTATTCTATTTACCTCTTCATCAGTTCATCTGTCATGGGCCTTGAAATCCACATAAATTTAGTTTCTTTACTAAATTCTCAGTTCTCAGTCAGTTTTTAAGCCTGAACTAAAGCAAAAACCTCTGAGAGACTCTTTTTTTCTGTTAAAGAAACTTCAAATTAGGGAAACTGACATCATCTTTGTCTTATTGAATTTTAAAACTTATCTTGGTAAGCAGCTCTACAGAAAGTAATTGACTACCAGGATTTTATGCAGATGCCTCCAAAACCACTCACCTTGAGCTAAATCATAGTAAACACCCCTCCCAGGTTAACACGAGTAAATGGAACCACTCAGTTATAGCTGGTAAGCATTTTCCCTCTTCATTAATGTGTGTACCCATATTTTTAGCCATTCTTCAGAGAATTGCACTATTTGGCATTGCATTTGCAGGGTCCGTTAAGGTAGATGGTCTCAGATATTTACTGAAAACAAATAAGAATTATTATTCACACGTAAAATTTAAGATGTACATGCACTACCTCAATGCAATGATGTTGCAATTTTATTTGACTGATATTCAGAGAAATCAAACCACAAGGGAAATTAACCTGAGAATCCAGTGAAGCTCTGGTCACCAAAAGGTCACTCATGGAATTCTATATTAATGTCTGTTATCAGAACTTAGTAACCAAAGGGATATGCAAAGTGTAAGCAATAGAGATTAACTGAAAACATAAACTACACATAACTATACCTAGCATACAAATGTCCATGAGTAGGAAAGAATATGAGAAGATTATGCAAAAAGAGAAAAGCTTGTTATTCTGGGCAAATGCAATCTATTTAGGGTATGAATTTTGCCTAAGGAAGGCCTCACCTGCTCTGAGGAACTTCTGAGTAAACCATTACTTGATTTGCATGGAAATGCAAAGTGATTCCTTCAGAGGACTGCTATTGGAACATCCCAATATTAAGACCAAGTCATTGAAATGCTCTTCAAAGCAGCCAGTAGTGCCCTCTGCATACTCTGAAAAATTGTGTACTTCATGTTTTATACTTGATGATTATATTCTCATTCCTGGTTTTTTTTAATTAGACTATAACCTATTCAAGGAAAATAATACTATAATCTTTCAAAATATTTTTAAACTCATTGTGTCCCACACAGTATCTGACCTGGACCATTAATAGACTGAGCAATCTTAGATCATGATAGGCAATCAAAATGGAGAAGGCAAGGAAAAAGGGGGACATTTTTCAAAGTACATTTATATTCATAATCTGACCTTTAGATTTCTTATAGTTTTGGAAATGATTTTTTTGATAAGATAAAATTATTATTCCATGCATACTAAATCTGCTGTGGCTGACATTTTGGAATAAACAGAATTTTTACACAGCAGAAAAACATATCTAAATCTACTTTATAAAGAAATTCAAATCCTGCCTGGCCATGATGGAGTAATAATGCTAGAATACCACTTCTACTGCAGACCATTAAAACTTAGACAGAATATATGAAATTACTTTTTTAGTCACTAGAAAGCAAATGGCACAGACCTACAGTCCTTGAAAACAGGAGTCTTTGGCTTTCTGCCTATGTCCAGTTTCAGGACTGGATAAGGAGGAAGGGAAACTCAAATAGAGACTGCCATCTTTCTTAGTACAGGACACAGAGATTGACATTCAATGAGGCCAAGGAAACTCAAATTAGTCGTGGGAGGCAAAGGAGGAATTATAGAATGCCAGAGAGGAGAAAGCTATGAAGAGAAAGAGGTCCAATATGTATCGCAGTCCTCTTGAATCTTTAGCTGAATATAAATCTGCATATATTTGTGGTGGACCAGACAAAGAACAACTTTCAGGGAAAGAAAACATATTGGTAATCTGTTGGCAAATAATTCCTAGCGCTCACTCGGGCAAGAAATAATGTGTGTTCCCACCAACCAAAATGGAAAGACCTTGTTAATATACAGGGCATTCAGTACATGTCCTGAAAGAATCAAGCTTTAGTAATGAAGCTAGAGTGGAGGCTACTCTCTACCTGTCCCCACCCCAAAAGCTTGAAAACAAATCACAAAAGCATCAAAATGATTTGTAACTAACTTGATTGCCTGCCAGGACATTCTTCATACAAATCTGAAAAGTTCAATACTCGAAAAAAATGTAAAATCATAATGCCTACCAGCCAACAAAAACCACTAGATAAGTGAAAAAGCAGAAAAATGTAACCTACAACCAGGAGAAGAATCAAATAACAGAAGCAGACATAGAAATGACAATGACAATGGAATTAGGAGAAAAGTATACCAACATCATTATTATTAATGTGTCAATTTTGCTCAAAGATTTAAAGAGAAACATAATGAGAAGAGAAATAGAAAATATAAGAATCAAATGGAACTTCTAGAAATGAAATACTAAAATGAAACTGTCACTAGGAAGAATTAAGACCAGATTAGACACTCAGAAAGAAAGGTCAGTGAACCTGAAGACATAACAAAAGCAACTACCTAAAAAATACAATGAGAGGAAAAAAAAAAAAAGAGAGAGAGAGCAAGAGAGATTGGAAAAAAGAAGAGTCTCGGTGATGTGTGCTTAATTGCAAGATGTGTAACCACCATGTAGTTTGAGTACCAGAAGAAAGGAAAGAAGAGGGAGATAGAAAAATATTTAAGGAAATTAAAATTCCAAAATTGTCCAAGAGTTTTCCAAATTTGGTGAAAACAATAAACCCACAGATTCAAGAAGATCAATAAACACTAACTGAATACAAAACCACACCAACACACATTACAATCAAATTACTGAAAACTTCAACAAAGCGAAAAATCATAGGAAAAAAGATACATTTTTTACATAATAAAAAAAAATGACCACAGACACATGAAAAGTCAGTGATTCAGAGCTGATGAAATGAAAGGGGGAAAAGAAACTTGTCAAACAACACAGTGAAAATATTCTACAAAAAAATAAGCAATGAAGACTTTTTCAGGCCAAAAAAAATCTGTAACAATGTTTTGCCAGCAAGTATTCACTGAAAGAAATGTTGAAGGAAATTCTTCAGATATAATGAAATGATACCAGACAAAAAACTAGATGACAAAAAAGAAAGAAAAATAAAAGGTAAATAGGTAGGTAGACATAAAAGCATGTTTGTTTTATGTTTAATTTTTATTTTTTTAAGTTTATTTATTTACTTTGAGAGAGTGAGTGCATGAGAGGGGCAGAGAGAGAGGGAAAGAGAGAATCCCACATAGGTTCTTCACTGTCAGCACGGACCCTGATATGGGGCTTGAATTCATGAACTGAGGGATTGTGACCTGAGCTGAAATCAAGAGTTGGACACTTAACTGACTGAGCCACCAAGGCCACCCAGGTTTGTTTTATTAAGGGAGGAAAAAAAAAATATATATATATACATATATGTATGTATAATTGGTTGTTTAAAACAAAAATATACTGTGGGATTTAACTTATTCCTATAACTATACCTATATACACATAAAGTGCACCACAACAAAAATACAAAGGATTGGAAGGGAAATGGTTTAGGGAAAATTTTTTAAGGTTTTTAGCCATACATGTAATGTAAAATATGTTAAGTTACAGATATATAGTGCAAAATCTACAGTAGCCACAAAAAGATGTATACCTAATACACCAATAATGGAGATAAATATTAACAAATTAGACAAAAAATAATCAAAAGATAAAGAGAAATAAACAAATATCAGATAGCATGATGGTATATGTAAGCCAATTATGTTAAAATTTACTTAAATACAAATGGTCTAAGCACTCTAATTAAAGATCAGAGATTATCAGACTGAACCAAAAAAACAATAATGAACTATATTTTGTCTACATTTAAGTATGTTTTTTTAAGTGTAAAGATGTCAACAGGATAAAAGTAAAATTGTACAAAAAGGACTGTACAAACACTAATATTAAGAAAGCTATAGTGACTGTGATTAGATAAAATGCAAATCAAAGAATATTAACAGGGATTAAAAAGAATATTTCATAATGCTTCATAAGGATAAATAGGTCAATTCTCAATGAAGATACAATAATTTTATACTCTACGTGCCTAAACACAAATTTTAAAAACGAGTTTCAAAATTCCATGGAGCAACAAATCAGCAGAACTGAAATGAGAAAGAAGCAAATATATTATTCTAATTAGAGAGTTCAACATTCTGAGCAATGATAGAACATGTAGACAGAATATCAGTGAAGATACAGAAAACTGAGCAACACATTCTATCAATGTGACCTAACTGACATTTATTTACACAACACTTTACCAAAGAACAGCAACACATACATTATTTTCAATTGAACATGCCACATGCTACCAAGATAAACCATATGGTGGACTATAAAACAAGTCAATAAATTTTAAAAGATTCAAATACACAGTATGTTCTCTGACAACAATAGAATTAGCACAGAAATTAACAAAGCTATCTGGGAAATTCCCAAATATATAGACACAAAACAATGCACTTCTAAACAAATATGTCAAAGAAAGAATCACCAAAAGAATTAGAAATGCCTTCAACTGGTGAAAATGAAGTCATCAAAATATCAAAATTTGTAAGTTTTGGCTAAAACAGTTCTTAGAGAGATAATTATAGATTGATAAACTTAGAAAAGAAGAAAGTTCTAAAAATAAGTGAGGTAAGCTCTCAACTTAAGAAACTAGGAAAAGAAGAGCTAATTAAAATAAATTAGCATAATGAAGAAAATAACGGATACATAATTGAAAATCAATACAGAAAAACAATAAAGAAAAATCGGTTAAAGCAAAAATTGTTCCTTTGAGAAGGTCAACAAAAATGGTAACTAATTATCCTGATCAAGAAAAAAGAGAGAGAAGAGAAACAAATTGCCAAAAATGATGGAGGAGATCACTAAAGATCTCACAGACATTAAAAATATAATAAAGGATAATTTCACAACTTAATAACAATATATGCTACTTCCAAGAAAAACAAATTCCTTGAAAATCAGTGAACCAAAACTAATACAAGATGATACAGAAAATCTAATCTAATTTTTGAAATATTCGTTAAACACATTGATTTTTCTATCATTTTCAAAAAACTGTAGAACCTTATGATTTATATGAATTATGTCATACATTTATGAAATAAATAATACCAACCACATACATACTCTTTCAGAAAGCAGAGAAGGAAGCACTTATCAAATCACTTTATAAAGCTAGCATCACTCTATCACCAAAATCAGTTGAAGACTTTACAAAAACAGGAGCTGCAGACCACATCCTTATGCATGTAAATGCAAAAACCCTTAACAATTTATAACAAATAAAATCCTATAACATATAAAGAGGCTGACATATAGGGTTTACCCTCGAAATGAGAAGATAGTCATGAAGAAAGAAGTAAGATCTATAAATGGATCTTGTCTGGGGAATGTAAAGACTGGAGGAAGAGGCCACTTGTTTTTATGTAAAGACAGCAACACAAGACTTCAAGGAACAGGAAGAATCAAGGAACCATGACACCACCAAAGGAACACAATATAGACTCTTCAACAGTGATGTTAGAACAACTGGGTAACCATATGGGAAAAACTAAATCTGAACTCTTAACTGCATCTTAAAAAAATTAATTCAAAATGGTTCTTAGACTTAAATGGAAAAACTTTAATTATAAAATTCTAGAAGAAAATATAAGAGAAAGATATGTGATCTTGAACTAGCAAAAAGTTCCAAAGTCATACACATACACACACAACAAACCATGAATCATAAAAGAACTGAACGTAATCACAATTAAAAATTACTGTTTTTCTCGGGGCGCCTGGGTGGCTCAGTCAGTTGGGCGTCGACTTCGGCTCAGGTCACAATCTCGTGGTCCGTGAGTTCGAGCCCCGCGTCGGGCTCTGTGCTGACTGCTCAGAGCCTGGAGCCTGGAGCCTGTTTCAGATTCTGAGTCTCCCTGTCTCTGACCCTCCCCTGTTCATGCTCTGTCTCTCTCTGTCTCAAAAATAAATAAACGTTAAAAAAAATTTTTTTTTAAATTACTATTTTTCTGAAGACACTTATATGGAAAGTCACAATCTGAGAGAAGATATTTGCACTACACACATGTGATAAAGGACTTGTATGCAAAATATATAAAGAATATTTACAACTCAGGGCACCTTGGGTGGCTCAGTCGGTTAAGTATCCGACTTTGCCTCAGGTCATGATCTCACAGTTCATGAGTTCAAGCCCCACATTAGGCTAGCTGCTGGAAGCACAGAGCCTGCTTCAGATCCTCTGTCTCCCTCATTCTCTGCCGCTTATCCTCTCTCTCTCTCTCTCTCTCTCTGTATGTGTGTGTGTGTGTCAAAAATAAATAAAACATTATATATATTTTTTAAAAAGAATATTTACAACTCAATAATGCAAAGGAGATCTGACTTAAAAATGGGCAAATGATTTGAACAGACACTTCATCAAAAAAGAAAATACAAATAACTAATAAGCACATGAAAAGATGTTCAACGTCATTAGTCATCAGAGAAAATGTGACTTTAAACTGCAATAACTTACCAATAACACTCACACTCAAATGTCCAAAGTTGAAAAGACTTGTCCAGGTAGTAGAAAAACTGGCGCTTATACATGGCTGGTAGGAACATGAAAGGATAAAACCTTTGGGACACTGATTTTTTAAAAGAATTTAAACATACAGGGGCACCTGGGTGGCTCAGTTGGTTGAGTGTCCGACTTCAGCTCAGGTCATGATCTCACCGCTTGTGAGTTTGAGTCCCGCGTCAGGCTCTGTGCTGACAGCTCAGAGCCTGGATCCTGCTTTGGATTCTGTGTCTCGCTCTCTCTCTGCCCCTCCCTCACTCATGCTCTGTCTCTCTCTCTCTGTCAAGAATAAATAAAACATTTTTTAAAATTTTTAAGAAAAGAATTTAAACATACAGTTACCATATGATTCAGCTATTCAACTAAGATATTCACCCAGGAAAAGTGAAAACATTTATGCACAAAACCACTTGTACAAGAATGTTCACGTCAACTGTTTTCTGTAGTCAAAAATTGGGAACAATCAGAATGTCTATCAAGAAGCAAATGGAAAAGCAGTTGGTAGGGACTAGTTGGCAATATAAAAGAACTAACAACTGAGAACAATGTGGCTGAATCTAAAAACAACACATTGAGTGAAAGAAACCAGACACGAAACTATATGATTCCATTTCTATGAAACTGTAGAAAAAGGTGAATCCTACATATAAGCGAAAGAAAGCATGTCAGTGTCTACCTGGGACTCAAGTTGCAGTAATGGAAATGTTCTCTATATTGATTTTAGTGGTAGTTTTCAGATACATACATTTATCAAATCACATAAACTTCCCATTGGAAATCAGATCTTTTCTGCTTCCTTTGGCTACCACAATGAAAGACTACCATGTCTAGGGAGACTTGTAGAGTTTGTTTTTGATCTTTACATTTCTGATGTTTAATAGCATAGTGCATATAATGTCGTCGTAGATACAGATGCTCAGATTCTATATAAATGTTTGTTCATAGGCTTTGATGCCTTGGAAGGGTATATATATTTTCTCAATCTTGGCTGCAGAGTTGTACACATGACTATCCATTCAGGCTGTTTATTAGATTGTTTGACTGATCAGTATCTAAAAATGCTATTTTTCCTTGGTAATTCTGTCAATATTTATGTCTTATGTTTGAGGCTACAGGTATATTCAGGGTTCAGAACTGGTATATCTTTATAGTGAATCATTCCTTTTATGGTTAAGTGATAATCCTCATTATCCCTACCAATATATTTGTCTTGGAACTATCTGTTTTGATAATAGTGCCACATCAATGTTCTTTTGAATAGAATTTTAAAAACATACATTTTCCATTTCCTACCTTTCAAACTTTATATATCTTTATATCATAGGGATGTCTCTTGAAATTACCTGAGACCTGGATTTAGTTTTTGCTTTTACAGCAAAAACTTTCTCTCTCTAAGAGATTGTCATCAAGAAAGTTTCTTATATTTACAAGTATTGTGATTATTGATGCATTTAAACTCATTTTAGTTTTTAATTTTTCATGCATTTTTATTAGTATGCAGCTTTTAATATCCAGTTTGTAATATTTGTTAGTGGCATATGTTACGAGACCATGATTTTTTTTCCATTTGAAACTCTCAAGATGTGTTTCCTAAATATGATGATCAGAAGAGGGAAGTAGAGGCACCAGTTGATGTCTGTTTCTTAACTGAAATGATCAGTCCTACCACCCCCCCCCCCCAGTAAGAGGATGTATTTGTGAGAATTTTGGACTTGGAAAGAGTCTCAAAGATGTGGCCTAATCCATTGTACATGTGAAAATTGAAAACTGGAAGGTTTAGATTTGTTGTTCAAGGTCACAAAGCGAGCTAATAATTACGATATGACTGGAGTGGAGTCTCCTAACTCTTTGTCTAGTATTCTCTCCATGCTGTCCTTTCAGATTTATGCTGTACAGACTATTGAGTATCATCATTTCGGCGATACAATTGTAGCACATGTCTTCCTGAAGGAGCTTGCAAGTTGAATCAATTCTGATGTGCATATTAAGTTAAGAAGCATGCAAAGCAGATGGTAAAATGCAAATGGATTAAGAGCTCCAAGGTTATACAGATTTGAATCTATTTTAAAAAGTGATAGCCTGTTTTAAGTCTCATCAGTGACTTTGAAAACAATAGACTCAACCACAATGGGAAATATGAAATATTTTCTAACTTGCAGTTGCCCTTTGTAAAAAATGTTTTATTTCCATATCTAATTTATTATTTCTCATTTATGTAATACCCTGCAGCTTTATTTCTCTACAACTTTTACCTTCCCATTGAGTATTTAAATTTTTCTATCATTTATTTTCCCTCAAAGGCATTAACCTGCTTTTCTAAACCATATTTCATTTTCTTTGTTACTTTCCAGACACCTAAAATTTTTAAATATTATTTCTAGTTAATCCCATATGGCACACAAAATGAAGAGCCAGTGTAAAGAATAATTACTCAGTATTTCAAAATGCAGGACTGCTGGGGTAAATTACATGATGGGAATCAATGCCATCAGGTCTCATAGTATTGACCATGAAAACGTAGCAGTCATACTTGGAAAAAGCTTTTACTTTCTCTACATGAGAAAGAAAAGGAAAACACAAAAACCCAATCTCAAATTATGCTTCAATTTCTACATTAATGTTCTCTTCTTAAAATATACATCGCTAAACCCCCTGGTTCAGCAGATCTTTCAAAACCAGCCTTTGAGATTTCAGTCTAGGTCTGCATTCTGAGCATATTTTTTAGCAGATAGACCAATTAGGCTTTTTTCCTGACAGCAGCCAATGTCGTGGGGCCTTTGTTGAATTTCTATCACATCTTGTGTTTATGAAAATGAACTGTGTCCTTGGGAATTTCAAAAGGTAATGAAGCATGGGTCTACGGGGAGCACCAGAGGGAGGCATAGCACAGAGTTTGTCACTATGTCACTCTGATGGGGGTATTTGATTTCAACTGATAGCAATGGTTCTCTATGGTACATAGGTCCAAAGAATCAGAAATCAAAACAAAACCTCGCGAACTCTAATACCTAGAAATAACCAATTTTTGTTTAAGCTCATGTGTACCACCAATTAATCCCAAGAAGAGATAGATTTGGAATTTGGCATATTTTATTTTTTTACAGAGACCTATTTAAACTTGAGAAAGGGCAGACATGAGCTATTTACAATCTCTTGGGCATATACTATGTTGTGTCTGCCTCATGCCAGCCCCACGCTCGGCCTTTTCACTGTTTTGGTTGAAGGACTCCCTCAAAGGTCGGCTCATCCTGAACTCTACAGTCAAGCTCTTTCCACTTTCATTTTTCTCCCTTGGCTATTCTTCTTTCCATCCAGGGATGCATTTATCTGTTCATCCTCAGACTCTCTGGAACTTTGGGTGATCAAATCATGCAGCTTTGCCAGGGACTGTCTCAGTTTTAGCCCTATAAATCGCACCTCCCAGGAACACCCCATTTTTCCTTTCCAAGCTGCTCTGGAGATTTACGTCTTTCTCCAAGCCCAACCAAGGGACTGATCTTACTGCATATTCATTCTTTCAATAAGATCCTTCTCCTAAGTCACTGCCCCATCCCCTCCCCAAACACACACACACACACACATACACACGCACACACACACACACACACACACAAGAGCTTAGAAATATACTGAGAATGAGCACAAAGGTTTTGCTTCATTGATGTGATGTTTGGCCTAAATGTCACCTCTTCTTTGCCTTTTCAAAATCAGCCAGGACTTGAAAGACCTGCCTCAGTCTGCTTAGTGTCTGTGTCTTCAATCTGTGTTCCCAGGTCAGCCTTATGCTGAGTAGGTGTTACTCTCCCTTGGGCTCATTTCACCAAGCTTTTTATGCTCTCTGATGGCCTTCACTTGCTGGCTCAGGCTTATCTTGGATGAGCCTGGGAGCAACCTGGGAGAGAAAGTTCCTATTTCAGTTATGCCTCTCCACCATATTTCTAGGAAGTGGAACATGGAATTGTCATACTTCACATTTTGGGATTTGCGGGCCCAACTATGATTGCTCTTTTTGTATGTGACTTGCTTCTTCCTCCTTATTTGGAAGGTTTTAAGATCTTTCCTTTGTCCCTACTATTCTGGAAATTCACAAATATGTTCTTTCTTAATATTTTATTTTATTTTTGAGAGAGTGCAAGAAGGGGAGGGGCAGAGAGAGGGGGACAGGGATCATAAGCAGGCTTTGCGCTGACAGCAGACAGCCTGATGTGGGGCTCAAATTCACAAACCGCGAGACCATGACCTAAGCCGAAGTCGAATGCTCAACTGACTGAGTCACTCAGGTGCCCCACAAATATGTCCTTTAATGTGGGTTTTTCTCCATTCATTTAACTAGAAACTCAGTGGGTCCTTCCATTCTGAAAAATCATGTGTTGATACCTTTTTATCCCACTTCTTTATTAATTTAGTCATCTTGCAATTTCCCTGTTCCTTCTAATAGTTCATTGTTGTTTTACTCCTTTCATTATATATGACATCCTATTCTTTTTAATTGATGTAACATTTTCCCTTATTAAGGTGATCATAAAATGTAATATAATGCATTCATTTAATGTTCATTTTCCCCTTTCTAAATATCAAATAATTTTACTGGAATATACCTTCCAGTTCCTTTAATTGTTTTAGCTGTAAATTTAATTGTATCAGTTAAACAGTAAAAGTTTCATTTTATGAATGTTGAGACTATGCAACGTATAATTGTGTAAAATTGGGGGGGGGATTGTTCAAAGGACTGTGGAAAACCTTGTCTCTGGGCTTTGGTTTCACAGTTTTAAAATGAAAACTGACAGCAAACCTGTGTTTTGTACCTGCCAAAAGACAGGTGATCTTAAAAGAGCCACTCCCTGCTTCCCCCTCCCCCCCCCCGCCCCCCAGTCCCTGGACATCAGTTGAAGAACTGACATACTTTAATCCTAACCAGTGTTTTGAAAGAAAATACAGGGTGGGGGTGGGGGGAATTCCACACATTTAACTCCAAAAGGAATACCTTTTTAAAATAATAAGAAAAAGAAAATGAATGATATTAATCAATTAGAAATGAGTCAAAGGCCAGGATGCCTGGGTGGCTCAGTCAGTTAAGCATCTCACTCTTGACCTTGACTCAGGTCACAATCTCAGTGTGAGGCTGAGTCCTGCTTGGGCTCCAGACTCTATAGCCAGCGTGAAGCCTGCTTGAGATTCTCAATCTCTCTCTCTCTCTCTCTCTCTCCCTCTACCCCTCCCCTTCTCACATTCTTTCTTTCTCTCTAAAGAAGAAAGAAAAAAAGAAAGAAAAGAAAAGAAAAGAAAAGAAAAGAAAAGAAAAGAAAAGAAAAGAAAAAAGAAAAAGAAAAAAGAAATGAGCCAAGGGCTAAGGGAATTTTAAGTAAAATAAATCCTTAGGATAAAACCAAATTAAAAAGTTTTTAACGGCACAAGGTTCTCACACAAAGACAGGAAAACAATGAGTCAGCACCGAACTAGTAACAAAGTGTCTTATCTGTTAATGAAATTATACCCCACTACAACTGAGTAAGATGACATGGTGAGTCACTTCCATGCCAATGATCAATGTTAAAGCTAAAAGGAATAGTACAGAACAATAAGTTCAACTCTTATTTTCATAAAGAACTGACTGAGACTAAAAGAAACAAGGAAGTCATTCAAGCCCTCACAAATAGCTAATGGCCCATGCAGCAAATATGTTATTGCTCCAAAATCAAACTGCTCAATCTCTTTATTCCTATGAACTTCAATGTTCCCTGAAGAAACGGGTCTATAATGAAATAACTAACACAACTACAGATAGGTGAAAAATAATTGGCAAAGTCTAGATATGGCCCATATAATTTAATACTCAATACAGCGCAGTTTCAAAAAGAGAAAAGATTCCAGATCTATATGTTTTCAATAAAATATCCTTTAAAGTCAAACGTTAGATGGTCCAGAGATGAACAATAAAAGAATAAAAAAGAGAACAGCAAAGAACATTTGTGAAGGCAATTAAAGAACTTGGGTTGTAAAATTTAGAGAAGAAAATGTTAAAGAATGACTAGCTACAGTTAAATGACAAATACAGGCAATTATTCCCCATGTTCATGGAGATAAAATAGAATTAGGTAGGCACGGATGTACCCAACAAGCAATTCTTATGGGTAGAGTGACTTAGGTCTGGCTCAGCCCATCAGTAGCGAAATAAAAAGGTTAATGGTAGATGGATCCCTAGAGTTTTGGGATAAATGGACTAACAGTTGAAATTTGCTGGTCGGACGTCTAGAAGCTAGACCAAGTGACCACTACCATACTGCAAAACCACAAAGCTAACTGCCTTTCTTAATCAAGGAAATGACATGTTCAACTCTTCCAAGTCAAAAAGGTACTGTGATTAAGCACGGACTCAAGGGTCCAGAATGCCTGGGTTCAAATCCCAGCCTTCATCAATAGCTAATGTAAATTTAGGCAAATTACTTTTAAGTATCTCCAGCTTCTCCTATGTCAATGAAGAAGATTTGGGTGACCACCTAAGATGGTGTCTACCAATTCTTGGGCCAACTCTAGGAAATAATGAGTAATTATTATCTTCCATATGTCTGAGAGTGTACAATCTGACATAATTTAACATAATTATTGAAAGTATCAAGATAGAAATGTGGCTTTTAAATTTATCTATTAAAGGTGTCACCTGCTCGATTGAAGAGGGGAAAAAAATGTAGCTAAGGATATTTAACAGCCGTTATTACATCACCACGACCCATCAAACGGGCAGTGATGAATACCTTGACTAAATCCTAATTAAGAGTCTACTGAATTAGTGAATTTTCGATTTTTACAATTGGCATTTGCTTCCTCTTGAGTAATGTTAGGCTTTCTTTACATGAGCATTGGAGAAGCCGTTTCCTAGTCATGTTTTATTAGCAACTATGTGGCAATACCATGCCTCTCTAAACATAAATTTCTACAAATACTCATAATGTATACACTCAAAATACAACTTGTTTCCAAATGGCTGAATCATTTGGCTGCCAAATGAACTCTCAGTTGAAACAATGGAAGAAGCGCAAAGAATCTGTAATTTAGACACAAATAAGAGACTATCCAACAGCATGACTTGGTAGCTAAACTCAATAGTAATGAAATGCTAAATTCTTACATTTCTTTAATTATTGCATAAATCTGTTAAGACTTTAATCTGTAGGTATGGTGAAATGACTATAGAGCAAGAGAAGGAGCTATTAGAGTCCTCTAAGATATCCCAATACAGTCAGTTCTGTGATCTGAGACATATGTCTTCCTAAAAATCAGTGCATTCTGTGAAATTGTGCAATAAAAACCATAGGGCTTAGGTAACAACAACAACAACAAAATGAGGCTATGTCACAAGACTTGAAAGCTTCATCAGTGAAACACTGGAAAAAAAGAGATAGGAACCTAACGACTATGGCCAGAAGAGTTTTATACACATTAAATAGCTAAGAAATACTTAAGGACTAAAACACACCAAGTATTTTACCTGGAAAAAAAGATGTGAAATTGGCTTGTGTAAGTGGACAACAGAGAAGTTGCTGCTTGTGAGTTATTGTAAAGAGGTGGAAGGAGGATTAACAGAAATCATAGGGAAAATTGTAATCCCAGAAGCAGTGAACTGAGGCAGCTGGAAGATATTTGAGGCGCGCGCACGTGTATGTCTGTGTGTGCATGCATTCCTACCTAAATCACTTCATTTGGAAAATTTCCTGCATCAACCTAGTATTTCTTGCAGATAAAACCATGCATAAGCAAATGCAAAATTCACAGTATGCTCAAATTGTTACCTAAAATACCAATCTCATGGGAACAAATCAGTTTCAAAATAAGATAATGTATATGACAATTTATCATTGATAAAAACTTGAGACGGGGAATAAGCTTGACAGAAAATTTAAATAATCAACACCAGACTTTCTTGGATCAAGGAGGTTGTTGAATGAACTGAATAAATTAGAAAGATTAACACCTTACAAAACTTTTCCTGGATTTTCTCTCCTTTTTTTTATTTGCTATTCCTTTGCCTTTGAAAATTAACTCAACGATTTCTTAATATATCTACAAATGACCCTCCTCCATTCTTTTTCTTAACATGACTTTTTCTCCTCTCTATTCATCACCCTGAATTAGTTTCTTTTTCAAAAATGTTTTTTGAACTAACATTCTTGATTTTCTTTCTTCTAAACAGGATATTAACTTTATTTAAGTGTGAGGCTAAAAAAATGTTTTAAATACCTTATTTTGAGACATGGGAGGTTTGGGGGTTGGTAAAGGATGGGTGGGTTATGTTTCTAGGGTTGAATTTCTGAAGACTCAATTTGTAATACAAGTACAGTTTCTAATTCCTCACAAATCTGGTTCACAACCTGGATAATACCAGGATGGTGAACCACCCACCCAACTACCTTATCCTCAGTTTGTTTCTTTTTATCAGGGAGAAAATCTTCAACTAAGATGGAAATCAAAAGATTTCTCTGTTCTAGATGTAGAACTGTTTGTCTTGGAATGTTTCACTAAGTCCTTCCACAAAGACTTAGAATGTTTTTCTTCCCTCTGGATACATTTCACTTTAGCTGAAGGAAGAAGGTGTAGGAAAAAAAAAAAAAATCCTATCAGCCTCTGAATATCAGCTTCCATCCTGGCTAACTTTTGACCATAGAGTTACCTAAAAATAAAAAATCCTTTCAAATATTTTCTCAGGTCTCAGCTGGGGCACATAGTAAAATATTCCTGGAAGTATGGAACAACCCCTTGGATGCAAAAGGCATCCCCAAAGAGGGTGCAAAGGATACGAGGTACAGAGTCAATCCTCAAAGGTAAACACAAGAAAGACAATTCCTCTGAGAGCTGGAAAGGGTGAGTAAGGCCCTAGTCACAGATGGAGGGCAACCCACATTTCTGTCCAACCATATTTTGGGGGACTCCAACCTAACAATCACCAACTAAATACACAGGACACAAAATGAGACAATCAAACCAATGGGTACTTGAAAGCAAATTCATGAGCCACAATTTAAAGATCTAATTCTTACAAATGTTTTTTGCCTGAAAATCTGAATTTGGGAAGGAAGGGAAGTTTTATCTTCCTCCCTTGACCAGCCACCACCAATACAGATCTGGGAGAAATGACTTCAGTTAAAATCTTACTCTTGCTGCACCTGGGAGGCTCAGTCGGTTAAGTGACAGGCTCTTCATTTCCACTCAGGTCATGATCTCATGGTTTCTGAGATCAAGCCCCACATTGGGCTCTGTGCTGACAGCGAGACACCTGCTTGGAATTCTCTCTCTCCCTCTCTCTGCCCCCTCCCCAGTTTGCACCTTCTTGCTCTCTCTCTTTCAAAATAAATAAATAAACTTACAAAGGCGGGGGGTGGATCTTTTATCTTTTGCAGCCTCTTCATTTTTCCAGGATCCTGTCTTCAGTCTGCAGAGCAAGTGGATCTCATCCGGTCACCAGAAACTATAAAGGAGGAAAAATAATTTCCCCTCGACCCTTTGTACTGAGTGCTTGGCTAGGACCCCTTTTTGTTGGACACCTCATAAATGAAAAGGCTTATATATGTTAAAATTCTCCACTGTGGCCACTGTAATTCAAGAATATCTTTGGTAAGGTTAACCTGCTTGTTCAGCCTTAAAACAATTTTTATTTTTTATCTGTGGTCTCACACTGACCTCAGAGCAGTTTAAGTCAGGCCCAGTCTGACTATGGATTTGGTCTGACCCCGAACTCTGTCTGGTTTTCAAGTTGGACCCAGTTTGAATCCCAACCCAGTCTGGCTTTTTAAGTCCAACCCAGTGCAACTCTGGCTAGGTTCTGGACTCAGTCCAGGAAAAAAAAAAAAAATGGTCAAATAAAATCTCAAAACTCATAACGCAAGGTTTGCACAGCTAGGATCTGAAAGGTACTTACCCCCACCTTCAGAGACAGCTAGAAGGCAAGGAGCTTAAGGAGCTCAGCAGGTCTCTTTGTGTGGTTACTCATGGCTCTTGGGGGCTGTGGGGTCTCCTTTGGATCCCTCTCCTGATGACAGAACTGTTAAAAGATAAACTGTGGCATATGAAAAATTCTGAGTTCATTTGAGCAAAAATGGATTCAAATCAGGCAGGATCCAACCCAGCAGTAGAAAGGAGTCTTGGAGAGCTGTGCAAAATGAAAGAACCTTAATTTTTTTATGTTTATTTATTTTTGAGAGAGAGAGAGAGAGAGAGAGAGAGAGAGCGCATGAATGGGGGAGGAGCAGAGAGAGGGAGACACAGAATCTAAAGCAGGCTCCAGGCTCCGAGCTGTCAGCACAGAGCCCGACGCGGGGCTAAAACTCACGAACTGTGAGATCTTGACCTGAGCCAAAGTCAGACAATTAACCGACTGATCCACCCAGGCGCCTCTAAATGAAAGAATTTTATAGGCAAAAGGAAACAGGAACAAGAAAGTTATACTAGGAAAACAAAACAGCTCCTTTTCTTTGAGGGGTGGTAGATTACCTACCGGGCGCTGTTCAGGTGACTCCCGGTTACTGGCTTTAGCATTCTGTGCCTCCTAGATTTCAATGTCTATTTTCTTCCCCAGAATGGGGAAGTTCTCAGCTGATTTGTTCAAGTATACCTTCCGCCCCTTCCTCTTTCTTCTTCTTCTGGAACTACTACGATATAGATATTGTTCTGTTTCATTGAATCACTTAGTTCTCTAGTTCTCCCCTCGTGATCCAGAATTTTTAAATCTTTTTCTCAGCTTCACCTTTTTCCCTAATTTTACCTCTATTTCACTTAATCTCCCCTCTGCCTCTTCAATCCTCGCAGTCACCGCCTCTAGTTTATTTTGCACTTCATTTGCAGCACTTTTTAATTCATCATGACTATTATTTAGTTCCTTGATCTCTGCAGCAATAGATTCTCTGCTGTCTTCTGTGCTTTTTTCAAGCACAGCAATTAATCTTATGACTATTACTCTAAATTCTTGTTTAGTTATATTGTTTATATCTGTTTTGATCAATTCTTTAGCTGTCATTTCTTCCTGGAATTTCTTTTGAGGAGAATTCTTCCGTTTCATCATTTTGGCTAGTTTTCTGTCCCTTATGTGTTTTAAAAGTTTTTATGTGACCTTAACCTGTGAGCACTACTGTATTAAAGAGGGATCATACACTGTCCAGGGCCTGGCCCTTCAGGAGGTGTGTTTTTGGAGTGTGTTACTTGCTCTCTGTTTTTGTGACTTTGGTTACTTTACCTCCCTACTGGAAGTACCCCTGGAAAGGAAAACAAACAAAAGACAACCAGAAAACAAAAACAAACACAAAAACAAAAGCTAAAAACCAGAAACACCAGCTACAAGTAAACACCAGGGTGGAGGCAGTGTTGATGGAAGCGGCCTTATGCCACACAAAGAGAGAAATGGCAGGGGTGGGGAAAAAGAAAATAAAATAAAAATTGACCAGAGAAACTATATGGCTTAATCCAGAGAGAGAGAAAAAAATAGAGAAGGTATAGAACATGTATAAAGAGAATAGATTAACTATGTCTGCTTAAACAAACCAATAACCAGAGTAACCAGACTAGAGGAGGGAAGAGACAAGAAGGAGAAAAGGAAGGAAGACTATATCTATATAATAAGAATTATCCAAGAATTAAATCAGGCAATGCAAGAGCGCCGGTCTGGAGGAGGGCCTGTCTGGCTTGTCAGCACCAACTCGGCTGCCGTAGATACGCAGTTAGCAGGCGCGGAGGGGCGTGGTTTGGTGCAGGCAGTCCCGCCTCCCCTGTGGACCCGCCGCCCTTTCCCAGAAGCCCCACCTTGGTGGTGATCGGGCGAAACGTGGCGACGCCCAGTCTCTCTTCCACAGACCGGGTGATCCAAACCACTCTGTTCAAGCCGTCCTCACCGTGCCCTGGGAGCAAAGAAGGCGGTTTGCCCCACCCCGCCAACTCCCGCACCTCCCTGGTGCTTGGCTGGGACTTAAACCCTGATGTCTTTAAGGTTCCCACTCCGTCTGCCGCCGGGGTTTCGGGCAAGTGCAGCTCCGCACTGCCCAATATATGGTCTCCGGCTGGAGGGCGCAGGCAGTCTTTTGTCTTTTTAGCGGATATATACCTTCTTCCCACAGCATTCCAGGAAGGGGATTACTTTCTCCCACTTAGAACTGCGTGTCTGAACCGGTTACCAAGCCCGGGGCTGGCTCCCTTCCTCCCCAGGTGCGTGAACAGAGCAGCCCATCCCAGTCCAGGGAAAGCCCCGCAGTTAGAGATTGTATCTTTCTCCATCCTGGTGCCTGGTTTTTTCCTTGTCCAGATACAGTCCTACACTTCCCCAGCCTCCCTTTCTCTTCCCTTTGTCTCTCCGCAGGAGGGGATCCCTTCCCTCCATTCCTCTGCTGCGGGTTTTCTCTCTCCCAGTTTGCAATCACGCATCTTTGGCCCGCCAGGTTGTCCCAGTGCCTGGAGGCATCTCTGTCACTTTGCTTCCTGGACTCTTGGAGTTCAAAGTCTGTTGGCCTCAACACTACTGTGTTTGAGAGATGAGGGAACTTCGGATCCCCCTACTTCTCCACCACGTTGGAAAGTTGCTACATCTTAAGCATTCTTACCGAACAAAAGAGAGTTAACTATGTGACAGGTTAGATGTGTTAATTATCTTGATGTTGGTAATCATTCTACAATGTATATGTATATCAACCCATCACATGCACTTTAAATATATACAAGTACGGTTTTCAATTACCACTTAATAAGGTTAAAAAAATTACTTGGATCAATCTTCCAATTCATGAGTTTAGTTCCTGTATCATGTATCATTTCTCCTAATCTAACCCCTCGGTATTTACTTTTAGTTTAGTTACCATGTTTCTTAATTCTCAAGGCTTCAAATTTGCTTTTCTATTGAAGTCTGTCATTTTATTCTCTCCTAGAGGGTACTAATAAGTATTTTTGTTTTTCCTCTATTAAAATTTTGGTGTGATCATTTCTTTTTTTTTTTTTTTAATTTTTTTTCAACGTTTTTTATTTATTTTTGGGACAGAGAGAGACAGAGCATGAATGGGGGAGGGGCAGAGAGAGAGGGAGACACAGAATCGGAAACAGGCTCCAGGCTCTGAGCCATCAGCCCAGAGCCTGACGCAGGGCTCGAACTCACGGACCGCGAGATCGTGACCTGGCTGAAGTTGGACGCTTAACCTACTGCGCCACCCAGGCGCCCCTGGTGTGATCATTTCTTAATTTTGTTGAATCTCTTCTCTTTTGAGTTTCCTTACATGTCTGGGACTTTGTTGAATGTTTGTATTTTTAGATTAGCATCTAAGAAACACTGAAAATACCCATAGAGGGGGGAAAAAGAGTCTCAATGAGGAGTCCTATGTCCAGCAGTTATGTAATGGAGCAAAAGGCGGGACTTGTGGTGGGCTAGCATGTTGTTAAATGCATGAGAATATTTCACTTGTTCAGGAAGGGGAGGCACCCATTCTTCATAGTAGACATAAGTTATCTGGAACCTTCTCCATACCTTGTACTCTATAAGTCTCATAATCTCTTGTGAGGATGTCTAAATTCAAATTCCTTATTCATATTGTACCCCTCCAACTCTATCCTGAGGCCAAATTAGGAAACAGTGGAAAATAGTAATGAATAGACATTTGTCATTAGTTTCCCTTCATCCAGCCTCTGAACCCTTTTCCATGTTAGGAGAATTTTCCACCGTAGGAGTCTTGCTGAGGCAAAGAATGCCCCCTTTATAAAAAACCGAAGCTCTTGTGATTCTCTTTTCTAGTTATCAGACTTAGACTCTGCCAATCAAAATACATATGTGCCGGATTTGAAGCTCTGAAAGGGAAGATCTGTGCCCACGCCTGCAAAATTCACCTCCTGGAGCAGAAGTGGCTCAATGGTAAGTCATTGCAATACTACCTGAATAGGGTTGTAGAGATTCCATAGCAAGGCCACTTCTGTGGCTTGGAGTTGTTGCTCCTGGCGGCCCAGCCTCCGTCCTGGTTCTCCAGCCTTCTTGCAATTCTGTGAGCCACGCCAATCCGTATCTGCTTCATTCAGAGTAATTTTCGCTTGCACTTGACAACTGATTAGTACCCTTGGCAGAACTACTTCACAGCCCTTTTATTAATTACCAATCAGACCTCACAAGGCCTCCGTCTCCAAAACATACCACCTGGAGGAAAAGGTGGGTTTTTCTCTTTGCCTGCCTTGTGCTTTTCAGCAATCTCGCGTTCCATTGTCGGCCGAATATTACATGTTCTGTTTCTTTCAAAAAATGCACCACTCTTCTGGGTTTTGGTCACTCTTCCCAGGTTTCCAAATTCCTGTGCATCCCCTTTTCTTTTATGTATGTTTCCATGAGATCTGGGATGGTAGGAAAAGTACATCCTATTTTTAGGAAACCATACTGAACTGAAAGTTAACTATTTTATTTTCTACCTTTTACTCCTGATTCATTTTTAAATAATAATTGCCATATGAGTATACTTAAAACTTTATATATGAATGTGTATATATGTGTGTATGTGTGCGTGCATGGGTGTGTGTGTGTGTGTGTGTGAGAGAGAGAGAGAGAGAGAGAGAGAGAGAAAGAGATCTATAGATCACCGGAAGAATTTCTAACTTAATGGTGATGTTAGGAAACAAGTGGAGGCCTTGGTATCAGGTCGTACTGTACTGATACGTCATTCTTTATCACTGTGATCAGTGTAGTCAGGTTGTTTTCAAATTGCTTTCATTGTCAATCAGCAAAGTAAACATTCCATTCCAATTTAGCCCACGTAGCTCCTCATCTGCTTTCAATGGGGATCATCTACAGTGTGTTCATTCTCTCTTTGGTTTTTTGTTTGCCTAAATACCTGTTTGAGATGGAATCATGAAGATTATGACGGTGTCTATTTACTTTGGTGAATATGACATTTCTTCAGGCCTACAGTAAAATCATTACCTAGGTTTATTCAATGTAGAGGTCCATTTATATTTGAAATCATATGCTGCCAAAAAGCCTGAATAAAATAAATGTTTTGTTAACTGGACCCTACTTTGAATGTAGCTAGGTCCACTGCAAGCAGATGTACTTAAAGCTACTGAAAAAAAATCTATACTTTTCAATACAAAATTGTCAGCACATTGGGGCGCCTGGGTGGCGCAGTCGGGTAAGCGTCCGACTTCAGCCAGGTCACGATCTCGCGGTCCGTGAGTTCGAGCCCCGCGTCGGGCTCTGGGCTGACGGCTCAGAGCCTGGAGCCTGTTTCCGATTCTGTGTCTCCCTCTCTCTCTGCCCCTCCCCCGTTCATGCTCTGTCTCTCTCTGTCCCAAAAAAATAAATAAACGTTGAAAAAAAAAAAAAATTCAAAATTGTCAGCACATTGCAGGTGCCCAATCACAATCTTGTGTGCTTGATATTCATTCTTTCCTGCCCTTCCCCCACCAAAAATTTCCTCTAATTTATCTGCATTTTTAAAAGTTGTCGATTCCTATAGTGGGTTTTCGTAAGCTAGGGCACACCTGTATATATCTCTAACCACTGAATATTCCAGTTGCCTCAATATCACATTTCCCAATACTGCCTTAAAGACATTCTCTGTCTCTGTTTCCTTTACCTTTGCTGGTTTTCTTCTGGTGAGCTAATACTTTTCAGGCGCTCTTTTTTCAATTTGCTTTAAACTTCTGACTCTACTCTCTGAGTTTTCCTGCTTCTCTTTAAACTTGAGTCAGGCTGTCAACACCACTTATTGAATGCCTGCTGTGAAAAGATACAAAAGGAATCAAGGCAACACTTTCTTTCCTGGAAGACTGTAAAATCTACTTGGTGAGACAGAATATACATTCCCATTGAAAGCATGTAAAAGACTCCAAAATGACCTGAAATAAGCATGTATTAATTTAGTCGAACACTTACATGTATTCTAAAAGAATGCAGTGTTCTTTAGTACTGTGCAAGATTGATTAAGTCTCTTCTAGATCTGAGTTTTGAGTGTCAAACCTATCAGACATCATGTCTCCTTTTATAATAAATATTTTATGATAACTTTTTACTATTTCAAAATGAAATGAATAGATGACAAAATCTAACAATGCACGTAATTTCAAGGAAATTAATATAAGGTCTTATCTGCAACACAAAGGAGAGTAAAAATATTTTATAATCAAATAATATATATTTCAAAATATAACTGGCCAGGCACATGCACACTAGAAGACAAAATGAGGTAGAATCAGATTCTGGTCCCATATGTGGCAATTGCAAATGTATTGGTGGCTCAAAAGTCAGGAAGCATGGCTGTCAGAAGTGTGGATTTCCACAGTGGTGACCTACTCTCGGTCAAGTCCCAGAGGAAAACAAATATTCCCTTGGCTTATATGTAGGTTACACCTGTGAAAAAAATCACTGTGTATTAGAAAAATCACTATGTATTGTTGTATGCAACCATTTTGTTTCCTATATGTGAAAGGATTAAATTCTGGTCTCAATTAGAAACAGGCATCCCATTTATATGAGGACCCAGGGTCTGTTCAAATATGGCAAGGATTTGAAACTGTTCTTTATTGTACAAGATTGTCCTCACACTGAGGGATGTCTAATATCTTCCTGCTGGTCATCTAATCCTGTGACAACTGTCCTCACACTGAAGGATGTTTAATATCTTCCTGCTCGCCACCCTGTCCAATCATGTGACAACTGCATGTGTCTCCACGTATTTGCCAAAGCATCCTCTGGATATGGGGCTACCTGTGTTGAGAATAACTGGAAGTAGAAGAGAAGACAGATCTTTAGTGATAAATGGGCCAAGCATTTCAGCACCTTCTTTCCATCTCTTTGGTTCCTAAGCCTTATTCATGTCAAAACCATGTGGAGAAACCTCTCATCTATCTAGTTAACACACGCTTAACACATACTTCCATCGTGTGTTCTATACCTGAAACTATTATAAACGCTCTACATATATTACCTCATTTAATCTATTTACCAACCTTTCAGGTAGCTTTAAGGTAGACACTATCAGTACAAATTACAGATTAGGAAACTTGCATATTGAGAGGTTAAATGATTTGTGCAGGTCGCACAGCTAATAAATATAGAAGCTAAGATTCTAATATAGGTATTTTGGTTTCATGGTAAATGGTAAGTGAATATATTATGCATTAGACATATAAATCCCATCCTCAGTGGTTTTGATTCAGTTAAATCTGGTGTCAGGATAGAAAAATCTGTATGTATGTGGATAAGACTTGCACATATATATAGTGAGAAAGACACTGACTCGTATATGGAAACTTCAGTACTGTACCACAGCTCAATTGGGAGTGACAAGAAGGAGACTTATATCATTAGAGTCAAATCTCTGTATTAGAGTATAATGAGAAAGCAAAAAAACAAAAACAAAACAACAACAACAACAACAACAAAACAGTGAGTGGGGAACTATCCATTTAGAACCTTGGAAGCCAGTATAATACACATCACTTTTGTAAAATTGTCAATAGGGAGCTATGCATTGTTCAATACAATGAAACATATTGAAAACACAGCATCAGAGGAAGAGCATGAATAGCATTAAGAAACATAAAAATGTTATAACACATTCAGCAAAACATATAAAGATAATAAATCTGCACCTGGAGAAAGTACATTAGGTTGTATGCCTGATGTGGGGAAAAAAGCAATAGTATCTAATTAGCTGTTGCATAGCTTTCAATTATGAGGCTTACAAACCAATTAGATAATTGTGAGCTCATAGATAGATAAGCACTGGGATTTAGAAAGTACCTTTGAGAACATTAGGTCTGGAGACCACAAACCCAAACGCTTATAAGATCAAGCAGATAATGAGAAAGAATACTTCTAAGACAATGGGGAAGAGTGGGGAGGGTGTCAAACTTGAACATGCGTAGAGGGCAGCTGTCATTTTGTTCCAAGCAATTACTGTTAGGATAATTATACTAGCCCAATATTAGCACACACTCTGATTTTAAAGAAAGCCAAGACATTCATATTTTTAGTCAAACAGTTCACATTTTACCATGTTATGCTCAAACATAGTTTAGAAACTTTATCACGTAATTTGTTGAAATCTGGATATAGTGTATTTTTTATGTCTCCTAATTTTCATAATGTGTGAAAAGTGACTGATAGTGACTATAAAAATATATAGGGACTTTAAAGAGTTGCTGGATGCCCTTTTACTAATCCCTCCCCTGTGACAGGTGGCAATTACAAAAACAAAACAAAACTTCTGTTCTACCTACAGGGATCCCTGCACACATAATGACTGGTAGTTATAAACTACATGTTCTAGGAGTCATGAAAGAAAAGTCAAGCCCTGTGTCTTCCATTTATTAGGCATAATAACTTCACCAGTGCACTCAACCTGTGCCTACTCTGTAAAGTAGAGATTACAATTCCCAGTCTGTATTTCTCACTAGGTTACTATAAAAATCAAATATATATCAAATGTATTCAACCCTGTAAAAATGCAATACAGTGGATTGGAAATTAAGGGATCGAGTCAATTAGTCGATTAGTTTTCCACTGGTGTTCTAACCTAAAAATGAGGTTGATCAAGAGCAGTGATCACTTATAGAAATGTAAGGTGAACCGCATTTATAACTAAATGTTCTAGAGTCTGCATTGAAAAAGGAAAAAAGGACAGGTAAAGTTAATTTTAATAATATTATATATTTAATTCAGTGTATCCAAAATATTACCATGTCAACATAAGATCAAGATAAAAATAATTATTGAGATTTTTTTACATATACTTTTATGTCAAATTTGGTATATGATAATGCATTTTAAAATTTTTTTTTTTTTTCAACGTTTATTTATTTTTGGGACAGAGAGAGACAGAGCATGAACGGGGGAGGGGCAGAGAGAGAGGGAGACACAGAATCAGAAACAGGCTCCAGGCTCTGAGCCATCAGCCCAGAGCCCGACGCGGGGCTCGAACTCACAGACCGCGAGATCGTGACCTGGCTGAAGTCGGACGCTTAACCGACTGCGCCACCCAGGCGCCCCTGATAATGCATTTTATATTTACGGCATGTCTCAATTTGTATTAGTCACATGTCAAGTGCTTGATAGTCACAGTGGTAGTGGCTGTCATATTGGATGGCACAGATCAAGATAATGACTAATTCAACTCTTTGATACATGCCTCATTATTATATATCGCATCATGCATCGGTCTTTTTAAATGGCTAAAGCTTAAATCCACCTCAAGATGAATCAAATAAGGTCTTTAACATTTTTTTTTAAATTAGGAATTGAAATGGCCTAACAAAATTATTCTTTTCTAATTCCATAATAAGGAGAAGATACCAAGAATTACAGTATATAAACAAGTTCCTTTGATATTTTTTTAAAACTAGCATAGTCAAAATTAAAATTTTATTCAACAGAAAACTTATTTAGTGCTTTCATTGTTTCGAAAGGGCATATACAATTTCACTCATGTAAGCTTCTTGCTGCATTTGTTGTCAACTGAATGCCAGATATATAATTGAATTTTGAAATCATCAATCTGCTCCAAGAGATATCCACTACCACACTGGCATAGAGAATTTGTTTCGTGCAGATAAATCTTTCAATATGGTGATGAAGAAAAAAGATGCATGGGAAAACTTCCCATTTTTTTCAGGTACGCTGAAATAATGTTTTCCTCTTTGAACATCTTATGGGAATTTCTTAGAGGACACAGTGGAATCTCATCAGATTCTTTAGGACAGAACCTTAACTCTAAGTGCAGGCAGTGAGTTAGTTATTAATTCAACACTTCAGCTTTCAGCCAGAAAGGTTAAGATGGAACTTTCTAATGCCTGGAAGGAATGATTTCAGAGATTTCCCCTTGGTCTCCTTTAGGGGAAATTCTTAAATCTATAAGCATTATATTTGTGTTATTAACAGTACTCTAAATTCAACTTGTCATGTGTAGAATGCTGCAGGACTACAGCATTGCACTAATCCAGAGGGCACCATTTGTATTTTATTGTATGGAGCCCACTGCCAAAAGGAGATATAGCTTGCTGTTTGCAACTTGGCAGTCTTAATGGGTTATGTTTCTCCCAAAAACATTTAAACATGTCTTAATTTAAGAGTAACCAATGCAAGTCATTCAGTTGAGCCACCACCTATACATAGTTCCTTCCTGTAAATTTCCACATGCACACATATAACCACTTATTTTGTATTTCCTATTTCTCCATCTGAGAGTCCTCTTTCATTATTTAGCAAAAAAGCTCCTACTCATTATCCTCTAGAGTTGATTAAAATGACAAGGAAGCATCTTCTTTTTTCCCCTGCAGATGCTGTTTGAAATATAAATATCAGAAAAAAATAGCTGGAGGTAAATTATCCATAAAATGACACTTCCTAGCTAATCACATATTTACAAATTTTATTATACTGTTTCTATTACAAGTAAATGAAGCAATATTGTAGAAATTTATTATGTGTATTCTACCAAAGAAAACATAAACTTCACCTTAATTATCACTATTATTAGCGTTACTAAAATCAGGATATCATTTAAATTTATAAATTACATATTTTTTTGTATATCTAACACAAATATGATTCAAAGTGGAGCATGTGTGTGTTTGGGACATAGTCTACCATTAGTCTAAAAAAACATAATTAATTTGAAGTTGAAAATCTTACCCAAAATTGTGCAAGAAAACAATAGCAAGGTTAAGGATCTAGATTAGAACTAAAGTTCCATTAAGAAAGCCTCACTTCTTAGAATGTAGAAATTCTTTAGTAAGAGCCATACATGTGTGCAAGAGAACAAGGGAGAAAACACAGATTAAAAAAGAAAAGAGATAGATGATGCAAACAAGAAATTTCAAGGTGGTGTTCATATTAAGTATTTTCTTTCTGTCAAGCTGCATCCTTAAATGGTTTTGCTCCTAAGAAGCGCTAGGCAGCATGTGCACACTGAAGCCCTTGACTTATTTTCTTGGTGTTAGTGTTGTACTAATGAGGTCAAAAGATATATGCCCGCTGCTTAAGGACAATTAAGAGAATTACAAGAAAAAGAAAGTGAAAAGTGCCTGAGAGGATATTTAAAAATTAAGTGATGCTTTGAGCAAACTAGAATAGAGGGAATTTGCTCAACTTCATAAAGAATATCTACAAATACCTACAGCTAACATCATCATCAATGATGAGAAAGTTTAAGCTTTACTGCCCGTATCAGGAAAAGGCAAAGATCTCCTTTCTCATGACTGGTTTTCAACATCACACTGCAAGTCCTAGCTAATGCAAGCAGATAAGAAAAGGAAATAAAAGGGCCACAGATTGGGAAAGAAGAAATAAAACTGTCTTGTTTGTAAATGATATGGCCATCTAAGTAGAAAATCCAAAAGAACAGGCAAAAAAATTCTCTAGGCTTGCAGTGACATGCCTTCGTCACTCCCACCCCACATATTGCTTACTGTACATTCTAGACCTTAGCTGATAACTCTCTCCTTCAGAGAAGTTTCAAGGACCCGGAGTCTTTGTTAAGTTTCTCAGTTACATATTCTCACAGCACTGTTTCTTTCCTTTGGAAAATTTACCAAAATTTCTTGTCATGTATTTGTTTTATGATCATGTTGTTGATGTCTGACTTTCTTGATATACTGTAAGTTCTAGGAAGGCAGAATTTCTGGTTTTTCTCACCATTGTATCTCCAATATTTAACTCTTGGCAATGCTATTTGCTTTTAAACTGTAATACATTAATACTATTTGAAAGAACACAAGCTGATACTATGTAAAAATATATACCAACTCACCGTCTTATGTAATATTACATAATGTGTTCTTGTTTAGAAACCCTTACTAAGGAAAAACAACTACAGAAAGGTAAATAGAAACCTATAACTCACAAAGCTAAAACAAATAATAACTTTGGACTCAATAATCACTTTCCTTTGCTACAAGGAGTACAGATTATTTCTATTTCACCTATAATCTAAGTTCTAAATATTTTAAAATCGCTCAAAGACTTAAATGAAAAACTGGGCAACAAAAATTTGCCTAATTTAAGTTCTAGTAGGGATTTAACTTAACTCACAGTTTCCCTTCACCACTGTGAATTTGTAAAAAGCATTCTGGCCAGAATTTACCACTTGGTCCAGAAAAAATTTTAAAGAACTATCAAGTATAAAGTATATGTCTAAGTTTTTCTCTCAAGCTCTTTTAGTAGGAAAAAAACCTCCCAGAATAATGATGGAGGGAAATTCTTTAGCTTACTTTGGTTCAACTAGAATCTTATAATCACCATCCTCAGTACAGTAAAACCTCGGTTTGCAAGCATCATTTGTTCAAAAAAATGCTTGTAATCCAAAGCACTTGTTTATCAAAGCAAATTTCCCCATAAGAAATCATGGAAACTCAGATGATTCATTCCAAAACCCAAAAATATTCATATAAAAATGATTAAAATACTACAATATAATACAAAATAATAAAATACAAATTATAAAGAAAAAATAAATTAACCTGCACTTACCTTTGTAATCCTTTGTGGCTGGTGTGAGGGAGACAAGAGAGAGGAGTTATTGTGTAGGATAACTTTTACTACCACTAACAGAATCACTGCTATCTTTTGGCTCAGTGGAATCTTTTTCTGCATGGGGGTCATTGTATACACTCGCACGGATGTTGACTATAGTACAATATTAATAAATTCTTGTTACAAATTGCATGTAATGTAACTGGCAATAAGTCAGCAGAAGAAAGGGTCTGCAGGCAGCCTGACCTAGAATGAAGCGAAGCCTTCCTAAGCTCACTCTTGTATGGAAAAGCAAAGGACTGTCCACAGGTGCTTTGAAGTGACAAAAAACACACTAGTGCCAGTCGTGGGCACCTTCCAACGTTCTGAAAAATCACTGATTTTTGCCAAACACTGAGGCCTGAGAGTGAGCATCCGAGCATGGGTGATGAACACCTACAATCCCACAGCAAGGGAGTGAGCAAGAGAGAGAGAGAGAGAGAGAGAGAGAGAGAGAGAGAAACCATTGGCTGAGTTGTGATCATGTGACCTGTGGCATTACACACTACTCCTATTGCAAGACATCACTTGTTTATCAAGTTAAAATTTATTAGAAATGTTTGCCCATCTTGCAGCACACTCACAGAACAAGTGACTCACAATGCAAGGTTTTACTGTACTTTTACAGGCAACCCTTGCCAAGAGTAGGTGCTCTAAGCTTAGTGCTTAATGGTAAAGATAGACCCTAGAGTCTCATAGCATTGGATACAGAATAACAATTAATGCCACTGGTAAAACAATAATTTGATTGTTAAACAATGGTTTGATGCATATTTATTGAATATTTTCCTCAGTTTACATAATACTTGCTGATACAATGTTTAGTGTACAGGTGAGATTCTCCACATGCAGGGAACTTTACCTGTGATCATATAGCAGAAATAGAGCCAGATGGGGAGGCAGAATATAAATTTAAAAATGGATTCAAATGTCAATAGTTAATAAAAATAACTAATAGGAGTAGTCAACTAGAGAAGAAATGAGGATCAACATTGGGGGAAATTATGAAACAAGCCGAGAACAAGAAAAGCACCGTAAATCCTAAGTAGGGGGGCCTATAGTACCCACCCTCTTCCCAGTAAGAACATTATACATCCCCACGGATTGCCATGAGCTTTCAGTACTCTATGGTAGGCGATATCTACATGTTCGCCTCATTGTCAGGGCCATTTGACTTGCTTTGAATAATGAAATATGAGCAGAAGAGACATTTGAAATCCTAAGTATAGGCTTACGAACCACCTGCATGCTTCTGTTGGCACTCTTGCTTTTGTCTCTCTGCTGTGAGATGGGTAGGTCAAGACTAGAGGCTGCTTCTTCAGTTTGGACTTTGGAATGAAGACACAAGTCATGACCACCACAGCCACTGCCGTCTACAAATACCATCAAAAAGAAATATACCTCTTCTGTGAGTCACCAAGATCTGGAGATTGTTACTGCAGCCTTCCCCAGGGAGAGCAAACTAGTGCAGTGAGCATCCAGCAGGACTACTTTTTTGTTTGTAATCTGGAGGACTTCATCAATCTGTGGGATTGAAATCTTAAAGAAGTCAGGTCAGAATGGAAGGGCATTTGCTGTAAGGTTTTGTGCTGAACGCCAAAGGAAAGCTGATAGTTTTTGTTTTAATTTTTTAATGTTTATTTATTTCTGAGACAGAGACAGAGCATGAGTGGACGAGGGGCAGAGAGAGAGGGAGACACACAATGTGAAGCAGGCTCCAGGCTCTGAGCTGTCAGCACAGAGCCTGACGCGGGGCTTGAACTCGTCAACCTACAGATCATGACCTGAGCTGAAGTCTGACGCTTAACGGACTGAGCCACCCGGGTGCCCCAGAAAAATGAGTTTTTGCTTTTAAGAACTTTGCATTCCATTTGGGAGAACTTTGATGACTTCACTAAGCTCTGTCTAAATGAGGACTGTTTGAAGTTTGAAGGAAAAATGTCAGAGGACTTTAAGACTTACTCTTTCCAGTGATAAATTATCAGAAGATATCTCAGAATTAGAATGTAATTTGAATTTTCAAGGAGGGAAGGATCACCTTTAATAGGTGAACAGAAGGGATATTCAAATTTCTGTGAGTGTAAACACGTAGGCAAATGTACATCTAGGAGGAAAGCATTGGTAAATGTGTGTAGGATTGAAGACCTATAATCAAGAGGACATTAAAACTGTAAATAAAGGTCAAAACAAATTATACAGAACCTTGAATACCAACCTATAGAGCACTAATGTTGAGGTTTTCCAAATAATGCTCACAAACACCTGGAAATGACATAAAAATTTAATTACTACAGCCGCTATAATACTTCTGGACAGATGTCTGAGTAGCAGTGGTCAGGCTTAACTTTCCCCATCTTGACCCCATCCCAGAATGGAGAAACTTAGTTCAAGATACTCATAGATGGCATGGTGTTACGTGAAATCTGTTGTGTGTTTCTTCAGACAATCAGCTCATGCCCTTTCAGAATCACAAAACTCTGCTCTTCAATGCAGTTCTCTTTGGAAACTTGCTGTTTTAAATGCCCAGGTAGAGAGGTAGCAATATGAAGCCATAATATACAGCATCTAGACTATAGGTGACTGTATATACATATTTTTAATGGAGAATTTAAATAATACTAGGCAAAAATATACACATTTTATGGGTTACTTTAAGTCGCCCATAATTCTATGAAACAATTATTCGATTTAGTAAGCCTTTCTCTCCCTTTCACTATTTATATCTACCTTACCTTCTCTCTGGAGAATAAAGTAGAAGGAAAAAAAAAGAGATTATAATGCTGCAACTTTACATATGAGGTTTCAAACAAAAAATATTCTTATTAAATGTGGCTACAATTTTGAATACTCAATGTGTTTTGCTATATGGAATATTTAATAAGTGTTAAGACAATATTGCAATGCTAATTTAAGTTTAGTATTTCTTGTGTTATTTTTATGTTAGATCTTAGCTTTAATATTTAATTAACATTCTAGTAATATTTAATGTATTTATACATTATAGACATTACTATAAAGGCTTGAATTATATGTATTTTCATGCATTTCTTACTTAGAAAATCATGAGACTGATCCTGAACTGTTAGCTTGGAAACAACTGATTTGAAGTCATTTTCTAGATGAGAGTACTTTGAGGATTACACAAAGCGATTTTATAATCAATCAAACCTGCATCTACATATGTAGTATTAAATGAAGAGAAAAGCAATTTTCTAGACAATTCAGGCAAAATTTCATTTAAGGTGTGTTTGTTTATTTGTTTGGTTATTTTTTTGTGCTAAAATAACATTTGGGCTGAATTCCACCAAATGTATTTATTAATCTATAGTCATCATTTTTTATTAGATATGTAGACACAGTATTTATGCTAATTATATTTGTATGTAGGACAAGAAAACTTATAAATATAATTCATAATTTTCAGAAGTGACTGTATTACAATGTTTGAGAAAACTTACTTTGTTCAAGTTAATACAGTATTTGCAGAGGCCCAGATTCCCAGTAAATCCAATCCAAAATAGTTACTGAAACTGTACCATGAAAAAGGTACTACACAGGAGCTGTAACCAGAAAGAATGTAATATCCCAAATAAGGGGCAAAGCCTTAGCACTTTAAGCCAAATTAAAACCAGAATTTTTGAGGCAAATTCATGACTGATCAAGTGATTCATGTACTTAAATCCCTTCAGTGAAATCCCATTTTCTTGGCCCCTGCCTGCTTCTTTATCTTCATACCTAGCCACACTAGGGGCTGGAGAATCTTTAGATTTCTAAACACTTTCTCTATACACAAACATGCATCATCTCCTAATAACTGAGATTTGTATTTCTTTCTTATTAATACTTATTCATGTTATTTCTTTTGTCTTCCTGGACTGCCTTATTTTTAAGTTATAATATGTAACAAACATACAGAAAATCCAAAAAGACATACATGATTTAACAAAACTGTAAAATTAAATGTCTCCTTAACGCACCCCCCCCCCCCAAATCTCAAGAGTGGAGCATGGCTAGCAGCTAAAAAAGCCCCACAGGTTCCTTCTGGATCATGATATCCTTCCTGATTTCAATGATAACCATGCTCCTTAGTGTTTTAAAACATATTCCTTTTTGCCTCCCCTTATCATTTTACTATCTAATTGTTCATTTTGAAAAAATGTGGTTTAATTTGTTTCCTATTTTTGAAGTTTATATAAATAAAATCAATTAGTTGGTATTCTTCCATATCTGATTTCTTTCACTCAACATTATGAAGGTTTATTCATTTTTTGCATCCCTATGTATACATTGAGGTCTAGTTTTCTGAATGAATATACAACGGTCTGTTTACCCTTTCTAATGTTGATGGAAATTTAGGTATTTCCAGTTTTGAGCTATAACAAATGGTCTTGCTATGAATGTCCTTGTTCGTGTTTCCTAGCATATTTATGCATGCCTAGCAGAATTGCAAGATAACGTAATAATGTTTTCAGCATCTACCAGATGGTGTCAAGCTTGTTCCCAAAGTAGCCGTTACCATTTCATATATCCAGGGTGGCTGTTGGGAAAGGAAATGTGGAAGCAAGGTAAAGGAGAGCGAGAATAAGCTGGAACCCAACTTGAGAGTTGTGGTTCAACATCTTCACCAATATTTGATGTTTTCAACCTTAAAATTTTGCCAATCTGGTGGTAGTAGACTGATTGGTATTTAGGCTTTGTGTTTTGTTTGTTTGGTTGGTTTATTTTTTTGTTTGTTGAGAGAGAAAGACCACACACAAGCAGGGGAGAGGGCAGAGGGTTAGAGAGAGAGAATTTTAAGCATGGAGCCTGACGCGGGGCTCGATCCCAGGTGCTGGGATCATGACCTGCGCTGAAATCAAGAATCGGACATTCAACTGACTGAGCCACCCAGGTGCCGCTCTTATTTTTATTTTATATTAATAGTTCTTCTTTCACAGTAAGTATACATTTAATTTATTTAGCTATGATATTGGAAAGAAGCACAGCCTTCTATTTTCTAATGGCCAAGGAAATTCTTCTCAGGTTTCACTTGTAAATATGATTATTGGTCTAAGTTTTCTTTAAGATATATTTTTTTACATTAAAGAGGTTCTCTCATCTTTATAGTTTATGAATTTCTAGCGTAACTAGATATTGAACTATAGCAAATGCTTGTTCTGTATCTAATGAGATAATCATATGATTTCTCTTCTTTGTTAGGCTAATGTGGTAAGTTATATTATTTCATATGTTAATGTAAACCAACCTTGTACCCTGAAATGAATCTCACTTAATTGTGAAGTATTATTCTTCTTATCTATAGACATATTTGGTTTACTAATATTTTATTTTGGACTTTGTTCATGCGGAGATTGGTCTATAATATTTTTTATAAAATTTTCCAAGTTTTATAACCACAATCATACCAACTTCAAAACAGGAGATGAGGAATTTCTGATTTTTTTATTCTGAAAGAATTTGTGTAAGAATTTCTAAAATATTCAGTAGAATTTGATGGTGAGGCATTAGTGCCTGTGTGTGTGGGGGGGGAGGGGGGTGGGATATTAAATTAAGGTTTCTTTAAAAATATATGATTCTTATATTTATTTCTCACTGTGTCAGAGTGAAGTTTCATTTTTCTCAGAATGTGTCCATTTCAACTAGATATTAATATTTATTAGCATTAGTCTTTTATAAGATCCTTATGTTTTCTTTGAAATTTCTTTACATTTCTAGTGATACCATATTTTTCAAAACTCTATTATGTTATTGTATTATATATGGTTAGTTGTATTATTTTATTTACTATTTCTTTTTTTTGTGTGTGTTTATTTTTGAGACAGAGTGTGAGTGGGGGGGGGGGGAGGGCAGAGAGAGAGGGAGACACAGAATCAGAAGCAGGCTCCAGGCTCTGAGCTGTCAGCACAGAGCCTGATGCGGGGCTTGAACTCACGAGTGGTGAGATAATGACTTGAGCCAAAGTCAGACCCTTAACCAACTGAGCCACTCAAGTACCCCTACTATTTCTTTCCTTACATTTCTTTGAGTTTATTTTGCTACTTTTTTTCTGCTTTTTTTCATATATTTTAAATGTGTCTCCTATGAACAATATACGGTCTGAGTGTTGTGTTTTTGAATCCAGTTCAACAATTTTTGAATTTTGTATAGAGCATTTAGGCTATTTATATTTTATCTAATTACTAGTATACTTGAGCTTATACCTACCACTTTACCATTTGGCTTCTATAGATAATGACTGTTCTATGTTCATTTTTGTCTCCTTTATTACATTTATTTAGCATAATTGATTACTGCATCAGAGTTCAATTAGGGAAACAATACCACTAGGAAAAGTGATGATACAGATAGATAAAGATAGGTATAAAGGGATTTATCACATGATTTGACCATGCACAATTATGAGAGTTGGTTAAGCAGTCTCTGTAAGGCTATCATTTTCACATCTGATATTAGACCTTGCAATCCAGAGGTAGGCTGTTGGAAAGGAAATATGGAAGTAAGGTAGAGGAGAGCAAGAACAAGCTGGAACCCATGACAGTTCTTTTTGTCTTTCACCCTGATGATACAGGTGTCTAGCTGAAGCCAGAGACTTCCATCATGTTACTAAATGCACATTCCCCTGACTCAGGACTTAGAGAAGCTAAAGAAATACTTAAAGATGGAGCAGTTTCAGGCTTGGCCATTTGGTAAGGGAAAATGTGTGTGAGCTTCAAAAAGGCTGCTGCTTCACTCCTACCTTCCAAATTCCCCAGAAGAATTTCTCCTGTGGACTACTCTACCAGAAACTTAGAGAATAGGAATTCTGGGAATGTAGGTCAGTTTAGACAAGTTGACATATTGAAAAGCCACCAAAACTGTTTTAATCACTTCCATGTTTTCTGTAGTTTGGAAGTTATGCAAACTTTGGTTTCTGCACTTTTATTATATGTGTTCAAATGTAAATTTCCTTTTTTTCCCTTTTTTTTTAAGTTTATTTATTCATTTTGAGAGAGAGAGAACACGAGTGGGGGAGAGGCAGAGAGAGAAAGCAAGAGAGAAAGTATCCCAAGCAGACCCCTCACTGACAGCACAGAGCCAGATGTGGGGCTAAAATCCATGAACTGTGAGATCATGACCTGAGCTGAAACCAAGAGTTGGATGCTCAACCAACAGATTCACCCATGTACCCCGGTAAATTTCCTTTTAATTATCCCATTGGACATCTGTTGGGCTTATTGATCAGTTTTAGAAAATTGTCAGTAACTATTTTATGTTACTGCTTCCTCATTTTCTTCTCCACACTTCTGGAACTCTAATAAATGAATGAATTTTAGATATTCTTGTTTTATCCTTTATATTGATTATTCTCTTAACTATATCTCTGTTTTCCAATTCTCCTTGTTTCATTCTGAATTTCTTCTGAGCTATCTTCCTATTCATAATTTTCTCTTCAATTGTATCTCATCTGCCCTAAGAGTCATCTGTTTTTGATATCAGTTATTATATATTTTTCAGTTATATCATTTCTAATTGGAGCCTTTTCAAAGCTGCAAAATAGTATTTTGTGTTTCCAGTACTTTGCAGAAACTTTTTGCATTTAGATTTTGTTTCTAAGAGTATAATGAACAGAGTGCTATTACATTCTGTCTTGGATGATTTCATGTTTTTGGTCTTGTGAATTTGTTTCTGTTGGCGATTGTTTCTGCTGATTTTAGTTTGTGTTTTATTGCCTCCTGTGCCTCATAAACTTTAATTGCTTGCTGGATACTTTATTTGATAAATTCTTTTTAGAAATAATTTGAGATCTGGAGTTTTATTATCTTGTGTCAGAAATGGTTTTATTTTATTTTTTAATCTTTCTTCCAAGTTCCTGGAAGAAAGAGTGCAAACCCAAGCCATCAGAATTTTCTATGATACTTAGATGATCAGGGCACTATTCCTAATCCCACTCTATAATGTAACCTTTTAGGGTCCTTGCCAGAATAGGGGCCATATAAAACAAGATTTCCACCTTTGGAGAAGACTGTAATTTGATCTTTTCTCTTCGGTTCAAGGAGTTTGTGCCTCAAAGTCCTGTGTGTCTCTTAACAACTTTCTTAAAACTGGCAGAAGAAATACGGAAGTGGACAATTCTCAGAGAGCTTTGCTTCTGGTGGACAAAAGGAATTTGACAGCTGTTCCTTAGCTGTCTCTCATGGAGCCCTAGCTCTGACCTGCTTTAGAAAAATGTCCCTGGATAGAAGCAGCCCTGGTTTAATTCAGGGGCTATTATCTTCCCCTTTTTCATGGTCTGGCAATATCTCACCATCTTACAGAGTTTTGACCAGTTCTTTTAGTTATCATTAGTAGAAGGATTAGTCCAAATCATCTAGTTAGCTATTTATGGAAATGGAAGTCTTTCAGGAAGCTTTTCTTTCACTACCTTAAAGTCTCCATTTTTCTTTAGGGTCTTTGAAAATATTTCATCAGCATATAAATCTTCCACCCATTTTTGAGTATTTTTGAATTCAGATTGGGGCCTTGGACAGATTTCTCAAATTCTCTTTTAAATATTAAACATAAAAATAGTTTTGTGATAAAAATTAAATGTTTAAGTGTTTAAGGTCCTTCACTCTTACTAAAATGTAATATCATTGACAATAATAATGTACTGATAACATTTATTTAATGCTTACTGTGCTAGATACTCTTCTCAGAAATTTCCACCTATAAGACTCAGAGTTTTACTAACTTTTTCAGGTCAGGTAGTAAGTTAGTGATGGAACCTAGTTACAAATATGAAAACTCTGGCTCCAGATTTCCTTCGGTAAACCACTGCACCAAAAATTCCTTGCGTGTAATGACAGTGGTATCTCATTTACCACCTATCTGTACTATCTAACACAAGGACTCAGTGTGTTATGCTCAAAAAGTTCTCAATAAACATGTGTTGGAAGACTGCATGAATGAATTCAATAATTTTCATATGTATTGTAAACATGATAATTTCTATAAGAATAAAGAGAAAGATTATATCAATTTAGATTGTCAGAGAATACAAAGCAGTTAGATTCCAGACAACTAATCTTGTATACTAATTATTATTTGAATAGGAAAATACAAATAAGGCAAATAAAAGCAAAGAGGCAGAAAAGCATATATCCCAACACCTATTTTAAATATGTTTGGGTGGAGTAAAATATTGGGGAGTCATAATACATATCTCAATATTAATACTAATTAACATTTTTAACAATGGTTCTAGACTGAGTATATATCATTATTTCATTAATATTATATAGTTTACATCATTTATTCCCATTTTACAGAGAGAAAATTGAGTTTCCAAGCGAAATAACAGTCTCAAAATCATATGACTAGCAAGTGGTGAAGCTTTTAAGTAAAGAATGAATAGTAGAAGAAATTGGGACAGGGAAATTAGGATCCAGAATTCACATTTTCTGTGCCTACATAAGGCATTTGGATTTTATCCAGTAGGCAAAGAAGAACAAAGAAATTCCACTTCTGAGGTGAAAAATAACCAAAGTTTGTGTGTGTGGAAACGAAGTCTTGTGGTAGTAGGCCTGATAGAATTTTTATCTACACTAAAGTTGAAATGCATTTTCATTCCTCATACTCTTTCTGATTAGACTAACATCTATCTATTTGTGGCTATTGTTCCATCTGTTTGTTCTTGTTTCTTATGTATAAATGTAATCTGTGTCAGGTACTGGGTTGGTTCCCAGCAATACAACAAAGCAACAGAAACACAATGTGCAAACAAGCAATTTGTGTACAGTATGGTGCATGGTCTTCATTTAAGAAGTAGGCATAGGATGTCTGAGAAAGTGTTCTGGGAAGGTCATACCTAAGATAAATGATGGATGTGAAGAGTTTAGCCTGTTAAATATGGGCAGGTAGACCCACTCTCAGGTAAAAAGATAACACAGGGACAGGGACAGGAATGGAAATAGAGAACACTCATCGTATAGGGAACTAGTACCCAAAGGTGGTGACAGAATAGATGTCCAGAGCTGGACACAGAGGTCCATATTCACCATGAAAAGAAGCTTTACTTTCATTCCATAAGATGTCTGGAGCCATTCAAAGATTGTACCCAGGGCCCTGATGGGGATAACAATCAGTGTGTTGGTACCTGACTTGAAATTTGTCCTCAGTGAGTTCTTATCAAGAACTTTCTACCTGCTCTGTGTGTTGTGGCCACCCCACTTCCATTAACCAACCATACAGGGCTTCAATTTTAGAGTCCAGATATTTTTGAATTTGGAATTGCTTCTCCCTCCACAGACAGTGCTCAGAGACAATTTAATCCAAAGTGAACGTGGTAACAGAAGGAGCCATAAATAGGATAAGCCACTCCAAGATATGACACCTTACTGAGGAACAAAAAGTATTGAAGGAGAAAATCCCAGTATAGAAATAAGACAATTAAAAAACTGTATGCAGAAAATTACAAAGACTGAATTTTGGGTTAGCTGTGTGGATGTAAAGAAAGTTTCCTTCTCTATCACCCTCCAATGCTTTATTTGTACCAGATACTCTCAAGTGTAGACGAACAAAGTTACAGCCAGTAGAACAAGTAGCTTCAGAATTAACCTTCCAATAAAGGTTCCTAAGGGACTCTGATGAAATTCTTAAGAAATTTCCACCACAGTCTGGGGGAAGCAGCAATAGCTTCAGATACAAGGCCGTCTATAAACAGAAAACCTCTCCTGGATCTTCCCTCCATGGAGGTTGTATGCCCACAGTTGACCTCATGAGCATGAAATGGATACAAAGAAGAGGACACGAACAAAGATAATGAAAAGGTGGTCCGGGAGTGAGTGCCTGTATGACTTGTGGATCAGCACTTTCTTGCTTGAACACGACTTCCACTTAATGAGTATGGAACATACTTAACATGTTTACGTGTCTATTTGAAGTGAGTCCATTTCCTAGACAATAATTCCTTTGTCATCTGTCGTCCCTTCTCACATGTTTCTATCATTTTTTTTCCTAAAATATACATTCAAACTGAAACATTAATTATGAAACCCTAGCTTTCATGCTTCAATCCACTTATACGTAATGTGTCAGATACCCCCTGCAGGAAAAATGATCCCTTCCAGTTAGGGTACAGATTTTATTCACCTCAGCATCATCTTAAGCTCAAAGCAACTTTCTAAGAACTTTGGATATAGAATATTTTCGATAAAAGATGTTTGCTTTACAACAATATAGTTACTAAAAAATTCTAGTTGGTGTTTGAATTTGATAGCCGTGATTGTATCTGCTGCATTTCCCTTACATCAATTCCATACATAATCAGGGAAATGGAACTTGATGGGGAAAATAAAGAAAGTCCCACAGATTTTAAAGTTTAGAAATCTCAGTTATTAATTAAACTTATAGAGTAAATTCAAAAGCAACCAAAACCTTTTGTAAAAAAAAAATAACAAATTTAAAAATGTTATCCATATTCAGCCATAGAACTTCAAGGCCAGTTCAACATGTATAGATAAAAAAAAAAAGTTCTCCATATGCTACTGTAAAAGTAAAACTAGGGTTTCTCATACTAAGGACATGTTCCTGGTTGAATTAGTGTTAACTAGTCTCCATAGTTTCTGTCTTTTTGGAGTTCTCTCTCTTTGCTTCATGAATTCTGTAAGGCTTTTGTTGCAAATAAATAGTCCAACTCTCCTCAGTGCCGTGGAAAATAGCTGTCTACATCAATATTGCATGGCTAAAACTGTCTCTAGTGCCTACTACTCAAGCATTTCAGCTTCCTCTCTTTGCCCCCAACCAACTCCCATTAACCGTAAAGTTAGCAGGATATTCCATGATGTCCCACCAGCAGATATGCTTTCAAATGTAACCAGTCCAACAGACTGGAGTTGGCCCAAAGTTCAGTATACATGCAGCCACTCACTGGAAGTAGAAGTCATTGTCAAATAAAACCCAACAAAATAGGAAGATGATCAACTCAAAACATAAATACCGGAAGCATTTGACATCACCAAATTATAATATATTCCTCCTCATCAGTTTAAAGAAAACAGTAAAAGGCAACAGAACCTAAAACGGAAGTCTTGCTACCTGTAAGTATTTTGGCTGATTCACAGATGTAACAAAAGCCTCTTTCAAGGTGCAACTTCAAAAGATGAAATAGGTTATAACTGTAAAATCTAACACAAAACAGACTGGATTTAGTCCCTAGAGAGATTGAAGTGGAAGAAAGTCACAATGTAAACCATAAATGAAGAATGTGGAAAATTGTCACCATCAATTTCAGTGGCTTTGGAAGGCATTTGGCAGTCCATGCGGGAAGACCAAGTAATACCCAATGATGGATTTAGCCCTCTTGTCACTGCTGAGCTGATGGATACAAATCACTTGCCTTTTAAACTGCAAGTTGTGGAAATAGGATGCATTGAGCTTTAAGGGGATCAAATGGATGAAAGTCAAATACCAACAGATCAGAAGGTGTACACCCCAATGTAGTCTGGACCAATTTTTGTAAATTGGTTCCGGTAAAGAAAATTAATATTCTCACTGAATTCTAAGAGTTAGATTTTTTTTTAAAATCCAATAGTTTCACAAGAATGGTGGAAGGAAAGGTGATGTGGTTGATGTTGTAGATAAGGGACATTCCTAGCATCACTTCTAATCACACCAGGGGAGTGGACCGGTTTCACCTCTGCATAAATCTCCAGGTGGAGGACAGAGTGTGAGACAGGGAAGCTGAAACCATTTACCAGTCATGTGACCCTGAGACAGCCACTTAATCTCTCTGAAGCTTATTTTCTATATAAAGAGTGTAAAGACCTAAAAAAAAAAAAAAGAGAGAGAGAGAGGTTTCTATTTCACAAGGTTGTCTGAGGGTTAAAAGAATTAATTTCTTTGGAAATGCACTGAAGTACATATGTTTAAGGATAGCTGTTTGAGAACAATCAACTGAGTCTCTTCCAAAATTTCTTTGAAATGTCCAAAATGAAAATTATATTTAAACACTTTACCAGTGATAGAAAATGGAGAAAAAAATTGTCATTAAGACAAAAATTTTAAAAGATCCCTTTTAAGATACAGTACAGGTGAGCAAGTTTACAAAAAGCAATAACCAGCTGGCAAATCAGCAGAATGAAGGATGTGAGAAGGTACCCACATGGGTAATAAATTAACAGGATTTCCAACAGAGCCCTCGGAACTACTCATCTAAAACTGGCATGGCTCAAGAGGGAAGCAGAGTCCCTTGGGGACACTTGGAAGACTAGCAAATTGAACAAATTTAAGAATTTCAGACACTATTTCAGTAGCCAGATACATTCAACAGACTGTGGCCCTGATCACCATTCCTCCAACTAATGTGACCAAACCAAGGTAAACCATGAAATTTGCTACTGCAGACTCATAAAACATAGCCATGTCAGTCAGAGAATGTTTGAAATGACACCTCCCCCCTTAAGTGATGGGGGACTAAGGCAAAAATAACAGCCTCTTTGACAGCTTTTTCCATTCTTCCCTTGAGCAAAAGAATTTTTAATGGATCACAGATATCCCAACTCTCCATCTGGAAGTAGTGGGAGAAGATAGCCATAGGTCAGCTGGCAGAAAGAAAATTACTTGAACAACTTTAGGAACTGCAAGCATGAATATGGACACACATATACAAACTTCGCAACAAATTTTCCTGCCTCCCCAAAGAAGTGTTTTCCTTGTAGCTAACGTCCTAATTCCCACTTTCAAGCACTAGGAGTAATACAGGGACAAAAATAGATATAAATCCTCACCTTCATATGCTCGTACTCTAAAATAAGTTATCTTCTTTTCTACTTGAAGCTTCCTCTTCCATTTTATATTGCCAGGGAAAGAAAGGCTGTATCTAGAAAAAATTATTGAATCCATAAAAAAGATAAACCAAGACCAGGAAATAAATTTTTCATATGAAAATAGGATAAATTGGGGCGCCTGGGTGGCGCAGTCGGTTAAGCGTCCGACTTCAGCCAGGTCACGATCTCGCAGTCCGTGGGTTCGAGCCCCGCGTCGGGCTCTGGGCTGATGGCTCAGAGCCTGGAGCCTGTTTCCGATTCTGTGTCTCCCTCTCTCTCTGCCCCTCCCCCGTTCATGATCTGTCTCTCTCTGTCCCAAAAATAAATAAACGTTGAAAAAAAAAATTAAAAAAAAAAAAAAAGAAAATAGGATAAATAAATTTAAAAATTGAGTTGAGGCAATAAAGAACAGATTAGAGACTGCAGGAAAATGAGTATTTGATTTAAAAACAGGAGTCACCAAACTTGTCTATAAAGAAGAGGATAGTAAGTATTTTAGGCTACGAATTTCAGATATCGTCTGTGTTGCTGTTGCTGCTGCTGCTAATAATAAAAATAATATATAATAATACATTATTATTATTTCTTAGCAACCCTTTAAAAATGTGAAAACCATTTTTAGCTCATGAGCCAAACAAAAGCAGGTCATGCACCATAGTTTACCAATTCTTGATTTAGAAGATCCGCTTATTTCTTTAACAACATGTTAGAAATATACTAAGATTAAGACAACTTTAGTGGACAGTAGATTTAGGAAATTTCCCAAGAGCAAGAGAGCAAACAAGAAAGTCAAAACTGGGGTGCCTGGGTGGCTCAGTTGGTTAAGCGTCCAACTTTGGCTCAGGTCGTGATTTCATAGTTAAGAATCTTTTTCACCAAGAAAAATTTTTTAATCCTTCAAGCATTCAGGCAGAGAAAAAGGTGTTTACATACAAAATAAAAATAAAACTTATCTTCACATCAGACTTGTTTTGCATTTTATTGGTCACCAGAGGACAGCAGAGCAATGGCTACACTTTGACCAGTTGGAAGTCTAGCCAGATCAGGTCATTCAGGAGCCAGAGCAACAGAGAGAGTTTCCAATATCCAGTGACCCAGTAGCACACCAGCTACTTGTTACTCCTGGATAAAAATGTCCAAAAATGTACTTTAGAAAAATACATTAAAAAAAAAAAACAGTTCAAGAGAAAAAGTAAGGTACTCAAATCTGGCGACAAAAACTGCTAAGAAGACATGGAGAAGTGTAATTGAGGAGGAAAAAATGATATTCTTGGAAATAGAAAAACAATTAGAAATAAGTAGATAAGTAAAATAGAAAAAAAATAGAAAATATAAATACATAGGGAAAATATTAAAAGACTAGAGATGAAAAGGTAAAAATTTAGGAAAGATTTTAGATTCACAGTCCATACTCTAGAGAGTATGGCTCAAACACAAAACATTTTTGTAAAATGAAAGAAGATATTGGATCTCCAGCTTCTGAGCATAACAGAGGATTGGATCTAGCCATTTCCTGGGTACCTCTACACACACTGTTCTGATACTTGTGTAGTTAAACTTTAATGCACCTGTAGTTGCAACATTTCTGTGCAAAATACCCCAGAAATACTCCCCAGCTCATAGGGACCTGCTTCAGCAAGGGCACACACTACCCAAATTCATTCATTTACTGACATAAGAGATACAGGGGACCAGGCACTTTCTAGTGCCAGGGATAAACAGGGAACAAAATAGACACAAATCGCTGCCCTCACAGTGCTTACATTCTAAAAAACTAATTTTCTCTTCTATTTGAAACCTCTTCCCCATTTTATATTGCCAAGGAAAGGCTACATGAAAAGCTGTCCCACCGACAAGCTTTCATGTTTCTTTGTCTTCTTTTTTTCTTTCTCTTCCCTTTTCCCTCCAACTTTGCTTCTTAAAATGACACTGAGGTCTGTGAACAACAGTACTTTTATTCTGAGGATTAGAAATGATTATGCAAAGAAGCAATCTATCAACTAAGAATGAGAGGGGTGGAGTCAGGAACCCTGGCTTCATCATGAGGAGCTCTGGAAACTCAGACAAATCCCCTAACTTATGTGTGCTTCTGTTTTCTTGTATATATAATAAAGCTAACAGTAGGATTTGCCTTAGACAGTTGTAGTGAGTATTAAATAATATAAACGATGAACAGATTGGGAATAGGGTTAGGCATGGAAAAAAGTAGCCCATATTCCCTGCACTCACATTTAATTATTATGGTCAATCCTGAACAAATGACATGCCTCTCAAAGTATAGGTGTAGGGGCACCTGAGTGGCTCGGTTAAGCGTCCTACTTTGGCTCAGGTTACCATCTCACGGTTTGTGGGTTGGAGCCCTACATTGGGCTCTGCACTGACAGTGTGGAGCCTGCTTGGGATTCTCTCTCTCTCTGTCTCTCTGTGCCTCTCTCTGACTCATGCTTTCTTTCTCTCTCAAAAACATAAAGTTAAAAAAAAAAAAAAAAAGGATGGCTAGGGGTGCCTGGGTGGCTTAGTCAGTTAAGCCTCTAACTCTTGATTTCAGCTCAGGTCATGATCCCAGGGTTGTGGGATAGAGCCCTGTGTTGGGTTCCAGGCTGGGTGTGGAGGCTGCTTAAGATTCTCTCTCTCTGACCCCCCTACTCATGAACATGCAGGTATGCTGTTTGTCTCTCTCTCTCTCCCCCTCCCCTCAAAAAAAAAATACTCTCACACATACAAAGTTGTGAAGATACAAAGATAGAAAGAAAGTTCACATATACATTACTACAGGCCACTCCATAATTTGAGCTCCGGTGATCCTGGCTCTAACACTTCTGTTCTGCTTATGCTGCCTCCTTAGGAGAAGCATCTGAATCTCCATTCCTTCAAATAACCCAATTCAACTTAATTCCCTTGGGACAATGCAAAGGCTTTGAGCACATGGAGCTAAATGTCACTTACACTGGTACTTTTCTTATGACAAAAGGCTTTTATAAAAAGAAAAGTGCAGTTGAGAAAATGGTATTATGACATTATTGGACATAAAAATAAAGCAGACTGAGCACTTCAGGGAGAACCCACTGCCCTCAGAGAAGAGCTTAATATGTCACTCTCAGAGAAAAGCAATCCTTATGGAAAGGGCAAGACCAGTAATCTAGGAAGAACCTCACTTACACTTGGTAGGATGTTGAGCTCCCAGCTCAAGGGCAGAGAGAGAGCAAGAGTCATATGGAAGGGTCATGAAGATGAGGGGCCCCATCAGAAAATCCCCTTCGCTTCTATTTGAACACTAACTGTAGCAAGAGTAAGCAAGCACTCATAAAATGCTTGCTCTGTGAGGGACACTGTGCTGATTGCTTTACGTCCTTTATTACATTTGGTTCTTCCATTAATGAAGTAAATGTTATTGCTATTCTGATTCCCTAGATGAGGAAAGTGAAACTCCGTGAGGTTAGGAAATTGGCTCAAGATTATCAAACTAGTAAGTGGAGTTGCTGGGACCTGGTTAATGAATTCTTGAGAAACAAGTTACTATAATTGAATTAAACAAAATTAATCATTTTCTTATTCAATTAACATGATCATTCTTCAAGGAAGAAAGTATTATCTGACACTGATTTTAATGCAAATAACTTATCAATTTAATTATTCATTAATAACATTGCATCAATGTATTTAGCCAGTGTTTTTAAGGGGCCTATTAAGCACAAAGCACTTTGCTTGGCATGATAGGAAGTTGGGTTTTAGAATCCAAAAAAAAAGTGTAAGGTTACAACAGAAGATGCTCCTAGCAATCCCAGGAACTGCATTATTTACACCGAAGGTGAACATTGGCCACCTCAATGGGACACAGAAACACTTGGCATAACCAGAAGCTAGATTGATGCCCATTCTGAGCCCACTTATTTCACAGCCTTACAGTGCCTTAACCCCCCCGATACTCTCTCTCAGGTTTTACTGAGTGCTGTTAAGATACCTGTTTTCTATATTTAGTGCCATAATATCTGAGAAAATACTGAGAAATTTAAGAAAATGTTAGTACCAGCTAACTAGAGAGCAATTTTGCAAAATGGAAAGATTTAGAGAGGGAAAGAAAACTAGATTTGGATTGGGCATTGCAGTCCCAATCAGATCTCAGCCAACCCCTGGGTAGCTCCAGTGCTGGGATGATTTCTCAGAGTTAACTTGAGTTGGGTCAAGAAAGTCAAGCCATTACAGCTCCATGGATGCAGGTTGCCCTTGAAAGGAGCTTAGGTGACACGGTCTTCTTCCTCACCCAGTCTTCCAAAGGAAATCCTCAAAGAAGAATAACAACTAATGGCACATCTTTAGGTAGCTCTCAGGAGCTGGTGGAATAAACTCTTAATTCCTAAAGGGGCAGAAAGGCAGTGCACCCCAATAACTACAACAGTTTACACTTTGAGCCCCTTGTATACATTTCTTTATATATGGTCTGGGAGCAGTTGGCCTTTCTTCCTGGGAGAAATGCAAAGGGGAGAGAGTGGGATGAACTGCAGCTTTTGTCACTGTAATTGGACTTGGGGCCACAGCTAATATCATTCTGATAAGTCCTATCTGACTTCTCTTATTGTCAGTAGGGATGATTTTTCATATCACCCTTTTTTCCAAAAATAAAATGGTCTTTATTGTTGTGAGACTATATTTTAGGAATAATGCATCACTCTAGCAGATTAAATTCTGTTCTGCTAGTTTTCTTTCTAGTTTTACGTTCACCAAGAAAGAACAATTCCAGTTACCTGGTAAAGATCAGGGTGTATGTTCCATCTCCTTTGTAAGCAAAGAACCAATGTCCTATATGGCTTTAATTTTCCATTTTCACTAATTCTTGTATTCTAAGAATAAATAAGGCACTGTTGCTTTTTATGTTTGCTTACTTATCATTATCAGAACAGTTCATTTATTATCCAATTCTAATATGATAAGTAAGCAAAACAAAGAAGAAACAATAAATTGAGGTTTCAATGGACCTTCTTTAATGACTTGCTTTAAAAATGAATATACATAGGGATGCCTGGGTTGCTCAGTTGCTTGAGCAGCCGACTTCGGCTCAGGTCATGATCTCACGGTCTGTGAGTTCAGGCCCGGCATCGGGCTCTGTGCTGACAGCTCAGAGCCTGGAGCCTGCTTGGGATTTGTATCTCCCTCTCTCTCTGTCTCACCCCTTCTCACAGTCTGTCTCTCTCTCTCTCAAAAATAAATAAACATTAAAAAAATTAATGAATATATATATAATTTCAACCTAAAGAAATCTTCCATGGGTTAATGCATGACTTCAGCTTAGTTTATGGCATGGTTAAGAGTGAACATTAATATATACATGCTACAGATTTGTAGATTTCCAATAATTACTGCTTGCAATATGAAAGGGGAGTTCTTATTTCATTTTGAATAGCAACATGAAATTCTTATTAAAATCATTGACTCTATAGGTCATAGATATCCTTCATTTTCAGAGTGAAATAAATTCACTTTTTTAAACAATATACTCTATTGCTTTTTTAGCTTTTAATTCTCAAGGCTTTTAATAACCAGATTGAGAAATTAAGTAATTAGCTAGTTTGCTTCTAGTATCTGCCCCCCCCCCCCGCCCGAGAAATAGTAACCATCTGCCAAAAGCTTCCCTTCCCCATTCATTTTTCCCTCAGACCCCTTTGTGATTTTTTCCATGAAAAGGTTCTGATAGCTTTAAATAAATCAGGGTAACAAATCCCCTTGGCCAAAGTGATTAGTTCAGGGTGGGTAGTTAATCTGTTAATCTGGTTAGATACAATGAGATGCACAGGCATATTTTCTGGGGCTTCTGGAAATCTCTCTCTCCCTCTCTCCATCTCTTTCTCCTCTCTCTCTCTCTGTCCCTGTCTCTCTCTCCCTCCCTCCCTTCCTTGACCCTCTGTAAACTGGGATTTAGAAGAGGGAAGGCTTGGCCCAACTGAATCCATCTTGTGACATTGAATGGAACCAACCTAAAAATGCTAGCAACTCAGACCCAGAGACAACAGACTCAGAAGCTGATCCTAATAACTTTGTTTATGCATCTGAACTAAGCCATATCGGAAGTTTGTCCTAATCCTAAACTGTCAGTTATGTGACCCAGTAAATTCCCCTTTTCTGTTTAGGCCAGCTTAGTTAGATTTTCTGGGCAACAGCCAAATAAGTACTAACTGAAACCTATGGGAAATCTGCCATTGATCCAATGAGCAATTGTAGAATTAGCTCTTCATTATGATTAGGCTAATAGGAAATTCCAAACACCATGTTCATCTTTTTATTCCTCTGGAATGTTTACGTATCACCAGTATCACTTCACCAGGAATGAAGTGAATAAAAATATGTACAAGGTAAGTTAAATGGAGAGTCATTAGGAAAATATAATTCATCTTCAAAAGTGAAATTACCTTGTTAAATTCATCAAAATTCAGGTTCTAGTTCTCAGTCTTGTGCATCTAGAAAATTAAATAAAATGTATCAGTATATCCCAAAGTACTCAGTCTTTCAATGAGCACTAACATTAACCAAAATTACAGTAGGCTAATGTATGATATCTAATAGCAATTTTGTAATAAATAACTAGTCATCTAATTTCCAGATGGTCACATTCTCTGTTCAGGGCATCTCTTCCCCGAAATTAACATAAATTGTAACACCAAAATAGTACTCATACTTTTTCCTTTTTGGTGAGCATGGAAATGAAGCCAGAGAGGGCATAATCCTCAGTGGATCTCAACCAAAGGTAGTAACTCTTACTGAAAGTATTTAAACTTAACAGTGATTGGTAGTGTTTGTGGGGTATTACTGGGGCTTGGGTCCTGGTCACTTAGAAACATTTAGGTCAGTCCTGACCAAAATGCCAATAAAGACTGATTGTCTAGTAAGGCCTATCTGAAGGTACAAATCCCAGAATCAGTATCCTTTTCCCCTTATAACATCCTGACCCTAAAGACAATGACAATCTACAATAAAAAGGACCGCTAACATATAGTTTGTGGTCTCTGAATACCATTTTACATAACAGAAACTAGGGGTACAAAGAGACATGGCTGATTCTGTGTCTGGTACAAGAAATATACAATAGTTTTCTTATGCTAGAAACCTATCAAAGACTAATAAACTATTAAGTCTCTTTCATTCAGTAATGAGCCCGAGGGGAGGGGGTGAGGAACCCCAAGCTAAAGGAACTTTCACTGGTCTAGCATAGTATAAATCAATCATCAAGAAAAAGTTATTACAATAGGTTGCAACACATCAAATATATAAGAATATATATTAATGATATAATGACATGATAACTTTTAAAAAGTAAAAGTCACTGTTTACCACAATGGACAATTCAATGAACAAATTCAGTATTCTACAGATTAACAAATAAAGAAAAACTGCTAAATATCCCTCTTTTCCTCTGAAACTTTATTTCAGGGTAACCAAATATTTGATAAGGGAGAGTCATTTTTTTTAAGTTTATTTATTTATTTTGAGAAAGAGAGAAAGAGAGAGAGTGGGTGAGCAGGGGAGGGGCAGAGAGGGAGAAAGAGAATCCCAAGCAGGCTCCACACTGTCAATGAGGAGCCTGATGTAGGGCTCGATCTCAAGAACCATGAGATCATGACCTGGGTGGAAATCAATAGTCATCCAACGCTTAACTGACTGAGCCACCCAGAGACCCCAGGGAGAGTTCTTTTCGATAGAATGCCTGATCAAAGTACAGGAGGAATGATAAAATTAGAAAACCACCATTTTGCAATCCCAATTAATAATGTATCTAAGTAATATCCATCAATGGATTACAAATCTAATGGTGCAATAGGAATTAACACCATCTATGTATATTCTATCCAAAAATATTACGGTTGAACAAATCAAGTCTTAAGAAGAAAAAAAACTATCACTTAAAAAAGTAGCATAGAGGGGTGCCTGGGTGGCTCAGTCGGTTAAGTGGCCGACTTCGGCTCAGGTCACGATCTCACGGTCTGTGAGTTTGAGCCCCGCGTCAGGCTCTGTGCTGACAGCTCAGAGCCTGGAGCCTGTTTCAGATTCTGTGTCTCCCTCTCTCTGACCCTCCCCTGTTCATGCTCTGTCTCTCCCTGTCTCAAAAATAAATAAAATGTTAAAAAAAAAAAAGTAGCATAGAAAGCCATTTTTAAAAATCTTCTCAGGAAAAGATGATCAGCCAAATTCATAATGTGGGACATTCTTTAAGACAAATGACCCAGTTTCTGCAAAAGAAGGAGAAGGAGAAGACAAAGAAGAAATGTGAAGAGGAAACAAAGAGCCATTTTTGAATAAAAGAGACTTAAAAGGCATAAGAATAAAATGTGATGTGAGGCTCTTGTTTGCACTTTGATCTAAACAAACCACTTGTTAGTAGATAGTTTTGAGAAAATTAGTGAGATTTAAATATGGCCTGTGTATTAGTATTAAATCATTGCCAACTTTCTCAGTTATAATAATGTCATGATAGGTGCATAAAAAATTCACTGTCAATTAGTGAAGTATACTGAATGGTTTCAGAAGGAAGTAACTGTTCGGTTGCAACTTCAGGAGCTTCCTGGATGAAACCTAAAACTGGCTTCCATACCCAGAGGGTAAAGAGTGTGCAGAAAGAGGCAGACCATCCCACATTGGTAGATGGCAGGTTTAATAAACAAGGGAAGTTACATATGAAGCTTGTCTTGGGTGGCCACCAGATGCGGAGGTTTCTGCACCTCCCTGCCAGAATCTTAAAAGTTATATAGAGGCCTTAACTGGGTTCACTCATGTATTTAGTCCAGGTGGTCTCAACAACACCTCCCCCTCTCCACTGTGAGAATGGTACCCAGAGCATACATTCCAGGGGCAGGGGAAGGGGTGAACAGCATCTAATTGCCTGGGTCCAGCTGGTGGGTCACCTGGAAGTCACATTCTCTTGATGACCTTCTCTAACAGTAACATGATGGCTAGCATGCTTTCAAATACTCCAGGAAAATAAAAATGTGTGGACAGGGAATACAAGATACAAAACTAACAAAATGTTGATCATTATTGAAGTTGGTTTATTATATTACTTTCTAAACTTTTATATATACCATTTTTTTATAAAATAGTTTTTAAGAGAAGAAAGTACTAGAGCCAAGCTGTTTCTCTAAGTCCCATTTTGATAAATAATTTCATTGGTAGACTTGTACCAGTTAAGCTAAAGGCAGTCTTCACTACAGATTAATTCTTTTAGTTGCTCAGGACATGAACCTGGATACCAGCCTTGGCTCCGTTTGTTTGTTTGTTTGTTTGTTTGTTTGTTTTTCTTTCACACCCCACAATGACTCCATCAGCAAATCTTTCTGGCTTGGTATTTGACACATATCCTAAATCTGACTTCTCATCATTTGCACTGCATCTGCCTTTTTCCAAACTACCACCATCTCTCCTCTGAATTATTGCAAAATCCTCCTACTGGTATACTTGCTTCTATCTTTTTGCTCTTTTGGTTTGTTCTCAATGGGGCATACAGACATGTCCTTTTAAAGGCTAGGTCAAGTTAATCCTTTGCTCATCCCCTCTACCTCTAACATTATATCTATCTCACTCAGATTGAAAGGATATATCCTTAATGCAGTCTGCAGGGTTCGACAAGATCTAGACCATTACTCTCCCCTGTTTGTTTCCCCTTCACTCATTCCATTGCAGCCACACTGGTCTCCTTATCATCTCTTGAACATAAGAGCATGTTCCAGTCTCAGGGCCTTTATCTTTGCTGCCCCTTCAACCAGCCATACACTTTTCCCACATGCCTGTAGGCTTGTTCCCTTACTTCTTTTAGGTCTTTGTTCAAATGTCATTTTCTCAGATTTCCTTTTTAAAAATTCTCTACTCTTCCCTATTCCTCATCAATGTCTTATTTTTTGTCATACCTCAAAAAAACTCAACATATATATGTTGAACTTATTTAAATTGTTTCAGTGTCTTCTATTTTCCATGACAGATTTATGACTCTTCTGTTCACTACTAGATCCCTAGCACTCAGAATAGTGCCTGCTACATGGTAGGAATTCCATAATTACTGATTGAATAAACAAATTTGTTGAATAACATTTGCTGAATAAATTAAGCTACTATTCCAATAATGTTGTCCATGACCCTAGAGTCTCTTTATGTTCCCAAGTGAACTTACCTTGACTAGTTTTAACCATCAGGGAGCAAACCCACTTGCATTATTCACTTATTCTTTCAAAATATATTTATTGAGTTCCTTCTTTGCATTAGGAACTAAAAATACAATAATTAATGAGATAAAGATGTTATGCACTCTCTCATAATCATCTCTCCCAGTTTTTAGGGAAGAAGGGGCACCTCACTGTCATCCTGTGATTAGTGTATATAAGTATTTAATCAGTTATTCTAGACCCTAGGGCAAACTTTCATAAAAAATTTTTCAAAGTGTGTATGCTACAGAAGAGTTATAGAGGTAGGTACTGTGAGATAAGGATCCCTCTGGAATAGGCAGCCTTAGTGATCCTGAGGGCTGTTTGGAGTCCCAAAGCCAATAGCATCTGATTTTTAGCTTCCTCTTCTGGACCTCCTCCAAGAGCAGCCCAAGAGAAATAGGTTACAAGAGTATTGCCCATGATCTTCTCAGGTGGTGAGTACTCCTAGCCATATCTGGCTCTCACCACTGGACCCTGATATTCAAGCGTGGAGCCAAGGAGTAGCTCTGCCACTAGAACAAGAGGGCAGTGTTACTGCAGGAGGCACTCAAAGAGAACCACACAGAGCAGCAGTCCAACCTCCAGCCCATGGGAGGAGAGGAGTGACTCCTCATGGGTACAATTCCACACAGTGGCTAATAATTAAAGCTTTTATTCTGATGCTTCTACTGTTTGTGTCTCTTTAGTGATATCCAGGGTAACCTAGGGTGGTTGTTCTAATAATGTATGCATGTTCTGCAAGTCAGAGCTCCATCATTAGTTTAAAATACCTACATTCAAGATCCTTTTTTATTACCACAGAATATTTCAACATTGCATTTGTCAATGGAAGAAAAGAATAATGATTATATTCTTTAAACCTAATTTCCAACTATTAATTTTTGTATTGCTATAATAACAGTTTTAAATTTTTTATCACCTGTTTGTAGGAACCAAGTTTCTTGTTGATAATGACTATCAGATTTTGGAGACATCAGCATTTAAAAAGGTCTTAATCAGAAATTGCTTGTGGTCATTTCAGTATAAAGATCTGATGAAAATTATAGTTATGTTCCCTGAAGCAAGCTCAAGCTTCTCATTTGAAATTTTAAGGTTTTACTTGGATGTATTCTTCCAGTTCAATATCAAGTATTGTCCTTAATACTTTGCTTTATAAAGAGATATAATTGTTTTATCACCATGCCTTATATAGCTACTCCCAAATTTACTCCGATTTACCCCAGGAAATATTATTATTTCCTGTGCGTGCTTTGAAATGGAAAAATGTTGATAAGCACTCCACTGGGGAAACTTATATGCCATGGGTGAATCCATTGGCCTCTTATGTGCAGACATTTTCAGACAGCCAAGATTTCCCAATGGCATTTCAAACCTCTTTCTCTCATGGCTTGATTCCTGTGCAGATGATGACAAGTACTGGTGACAGCAATAGCCTCCCTGTGCTATCATTCAATTCCTTCAGTTCCTTAGAATGAGATCAATAAAGCTTCACTCTTTTGAAGGAAAAATTATACCATTGTCTTGGAGTGTCACTAAAGACAGTATGTGAGTTCAGTAAGAGGATATATTGATGGTACAGATTTCCAGTCCAAGTTAGAATGACTGTTTCAGGGTCAAGGAAGTGAGACAGAATTATTCTAATCCATACTAGACTGCTGTTTGCCACAGTTATTACAGTATATAAGCTTAAGTCATAAGAAGAGAGTTATGGTTGAAATTACAGTTGCCATCTTTGATATCTTGAATATCTCTTAGGCTCATTTACCCTTTTTTCTAAATAAACTTAGAACATTAGCACCTAAGAGCTACCCTTATTAGTAATGAGTTTGACTATCAAAAAAGTGTATAATCAAATCTGAGTTGCTTCAGCAAGATGAGGTAACTATGCAATTTCCTGACTACATGGTAGCAGCTGTTTTCCCATTTGTGTGTGCAGTGGAAGGACTTTGTATAATCATAGGTGAGGCTTTATCTTTTGCATATCCATCATCACTGTGACCTAGTCAAAGTAGGCATCTGTGAATGGCATAAAAGGATATTTCTCTAACAATTAATAAAAATTTTAACACTTGGAAAATAACAATTATATTTGGAAAAAGAAGAATCACAAAAATACTGGTGGTTATGGGTGTGGAAAGTTGGGGCCTGACATCTGTTCCCATTGCCCTGGTAGTCCCCACCCCCCGCCAATGCAAGGCAGGTGCTTAACCCCTAAGAAAAATCTAATAACTGTTTATAGGTTTGAATGAATAAAATAAGAGATGTAAAAACGTCTTCAATATTCATAACATTCATCACTAATACAGTAGGCGGAGTACAAGGTTTTATTGATATTCAGTCTTTGGTCGGGCATGAGGAAGAGCTGTGAGCTGTGGCTATGTTGTAACCCTATGATATGGTGGAGCCTTAGCTAAAAGTCTGTTCTCTCAGACCCGTACTCCCCATGAAAAGGTATATGTGTTATGGTTTCATTTTTGAAACAGACGTTCTTTCCTGCTGCAAAAATTGTCGAGAAGTTGAGTTTATAGAGAGCATGTGTAGCAAAATGTTGAGTGCTTCAGTCAGGATGGCAGAACACCATACATTTTAAACCAGTGTATTTATAATGTTGCTGATGCATTTGGTTAGAGGAAGGCCCTGTTAAATGCCTCACACGCACTCTCGTTTAACCTTTAGAGTGCTTTTACACAGGAGATGCTATTTGTAACCCCATCTTACTGATGAGGAAAGTAAAGCTTAGCATCTGAACCCAAGTGTGTCTGAATCAAAATGCCACACTCTAACCCCTTTGCTCATTGCCTCTTGATAAGTGCACATTCAAGTGCTTACATTTTACACATTATATCTAGAAAAGCTTTTCTACTCTTTGACAGCTGTTTACATTTTTCAGCCTTTTTGGAGGAAAAGTATAACTTTTGCCACTTTACAGGCTTGTATTAATTATTTGTTAAATTGAAAAATCAATGTTTTACTTTTTGGAAATGCTTATGTTAATACTTAAGAGTCAATCTGAAATAGATGAGAATTTGGGTATTTTAATATATACTTGAAGAATTATTAAACACTGATTATGATGATTGTAACCAGTATGAGATAAGAGGATACCCGTGGCCAGGAAGGTCAAGAATGAGTTTTCCAGGTCATTGGCTCTGCCCAGAACTGCCTTGGTGAATCACATTCCACACAGTCTCTCAGTGCTGAGCTAGCATCTATGTAGATCAAAGCTGTGGCCAGAATGGCTAATTCATGCACTAAACCCAAATGTCAAGATTTGTTAAACACATGTCCTTTAGAAAAGCTACCTAACTGAACCCACTGCATGAAAAGTGGTAGAACGAATTATTGGTCTAGATTCAGATTTAGATATTTTAATTTACTTTTAGGAGGAGCAGCCACACAATAAAAGCAATGGCACAGGAATAGCCTACCTGGGGGGAAAGTGAGAGTCTGTGGCTGAAAGTCTTCAGGGAAAGACATGTAAGGAAATTAGTGAGATTGATGAAGTGTTTCGCGGTGTATGATACAGAGGTTCATAATGGATTGTCCCTCAGTCTTCCCTAACCACATTGAATATAAATGCATTATTGAATGAATAAATCAGCAGCTTAATGATATAAAGGCTTTCAGTGTATCAACCCAGCTGTTGATTCTTAATGTCTCTGCTCAGTTTCCCCACCCTTCTTTTTTCTTCTTCTCACTCCTAGTGAGGAATGTCTTAGGACTACAAAAGCATAATAACCCCGACGCTGCCACCATCACATACACATCTTTTTTAATAGGGTGGAATACTAGTTTAGGACCCTCAAAGCTCCAAAAGCAGAAACCTGATTCCCTTGCTCCTCTTTGTCTCTTTTCTCACCTCCAATTCCACTTAACCAACTCCAGGAGAGCACATACTGGGCTTCTCACAAGGACTTGCATTTATTATACAACATCATTCTTCATACTTTTTATAGTGCCATAAAAATTAGGAGTGTGTGGACACTCATGGCACAAAAAGGTAGGAATCCTGCTATCTTCCCTTTCAGCTCTTCCTCACATAAGGAGAGAAAATGGCAAGCATAAACTAAAAAGATGCTTATAGGGGTGCCAGGGTGGCTCAGTCAGTTAAGCATCTGACTCCTGATTTTGGCTCAGGTCATGATCTTACGGTTTGTGAGTTCAAGCCCTGCATTGGGATCTGCACACTGACAGTGCAAAGCCTGCTTGGGACTCTCTCCCTCCCTCTCTCTCTCTACCCTGCTCCCACTTGCTTGTTTTCTCTCTCTCTCTCTCTCTCTCTCTCTCTCTCTCTCTCTCAAATAAATAAATTAAAAAAAAAGATGCTTATAATATGATAGACCCAGTGCCACTTATACACACCACAATGTATTACCTGAGTTAACATGAGACTCTCATATAAAGTTCATGCCGTGGTCACTCCTTGCCTTCCACATCCTTACCACAGTCAATGGTTTCTATGTATTCTGCTTACATAAAGTCAACATAATTATATTTGAAATGTTCAGAGACAAAGAAACTGGTATTTAGCTACAATCCTTGATTGTCCCAGTACCTAGAAACTCAATGACAAAAACTTGAATCCTGTACCTCTCGATTAAGCTAAAGCCTCATACAGACATCTCTGAATGACCAGGATAGACATTCAAGGTCATAGCAGAAAAGAACATAAGGCCCCCAAATAAAACTGTTACAAGTGCCAAATGAGCTTAGGAAGACAGGACTTCACAGGAGTTCCTGGGCATTGGGAAGAATTAGTTGATGCTCGATAAGACGAGCAGAAACCTATCCGTCATCTTTGCTATTACTTATGCCAGCTGTGAGGTTAAACTGAGGGGATTATAAAATTAGGGCCTTTAACTCCTCTGCTATGGGACCCCCTTAATGAATAGAGTGGCAAGCAGCTAAGCTCTGAGAAAGGATATGATGAGGAAACGTCCAAAGAAATTTTAGTATTGTTCAAGCATTTCAGGTCCAACCCTACAGAGACTTAAGGCATTGTGTCCAGTCCTTCTACATCCATTAAAAGCCAACACTTTATGGGGTCTGGCAGACATTCTCAGGCCAACCATGCCCTCTTGGCCCACACATTTCTGACTTTCAACTCCTTTAATTTTGGCCCCTGTCAGTATCCCTTAGACTTTCATGAGCACAGCTATGCACTTAAGATGTTGTTGCATTTCTAGCTGTCTCACGATGGAAGAATTTTCACCTCCCAATCTCAATATTCCTGGGACTTTAAGAGTCTTCATTTTTCCAAAGAACTCTTTCTAAAATAGATGTGTATAAGGCTGTTGTTTAAAACAATGAATTCACTGAAATTTGGTGTGGTTTCAGATACTATGCTCTGAGAACCTCTGTTCAACCTTTGGCTCTCTCAGCCTTCTTTAAGAGGGTAAAAGGAAATGACCTGTGTGGTTATACTTGAAACTCTTCTTTTAGGGATAAAACCTGGAGGCATGTGGTAGAAAGCAAGTAATGTACTGAGGACATTGTAAACATAAGAAAGTAGGGTGCAAAAATGCTGGATGGATTATTAATAATATTAGCTTAGCACTGAGTCAATTTCCCAAAGTCCTGTTGTATCTTGGTAGAGTTTCTCCAGGCATGTAAACTATTCCCTGGGTGCAAACTAAACACTTTCAAAACTATATTCACTTTCTTAGGCTTCTGTGGAAGTAAATTCATTAAACTGGAAATTCCCCCTGGACTGAAAGACTGAATGCAGTTTCTTTAAGTGCTCTTTAAGTAAAGGAAAGATGACTTTTAAAAGTGTATTGATTTGGCAACTATTCTGAATCCATTTACAGACAGAATAAGCACAGGACCCCTTTGTCCCCTGGATATCCCACTCTGGCTCCAGATTTCTAACTGACAGTCATACCTCTCAAGAAAATAAGCCTAGGTAAAGAAATTTAAAAAGAATTCAATGGTTTGGAGCATGATGCTATTTAGCTATGTCTATTCTTCTTTTCCTATGTAAAACATCAACAGAGCACAGAGAAGTTGGAAAATAGGGACACAGAGAAGTTATGAGACAGTAAAACACAAAGAAGCAAGATCATTGTGGGCTTCCAGGTTGGTTGCAGACCCACCAAACAATAGGTAAGTCTCGCAAACATATTAAACCCAGGTTAGGAGTATAAATACAAAGCCTTCCCCTAATTACAAATATATCTCTTTTGCAAACAAATGTATAGGAGAGAAAGGAAAAGGTCACACAAGGTCCTGAAAAGGAGGCAAAAACAGTGATAAAGAGGGTGGTAAGCCGAGCTTCACTGTACCTAAAGAAAAGCGCCAAGAGACTACTGGGTGTCAAAGTAGGACCATAGACTTTTTAGCGAGAACATGGAAATAAATAAATTGATGGGGGAAAAAAAAGGGGGAAATGTGAACATTGTTGAAGGGAGTCTTGAAAAGATATCTGAGGGGGCACCTGGGTGGCTCAGTCAGTTGGGCGTCTGACTTCAACTCAGGTCATGATCTTGCGGTTTGTGAGTTCAAGCCCCACGTCGGGCTCTGTGCTGACAGCTCGGAACCTGGAGCCTGCTTTAGATTCTGTCTCCCTCTCTCTCTGCCCCTCCCCTGTTCACAGACTGTCTCTCTCTGTCTCTCAATAATAAATAAATGTTTAAAAATTTTTTTTAAAAAGAAGATATCTGGGGCGCCTGGGTGGCGCAGTCGGTTAAGCGTCCGACTTCAGCCAGGTCACGATCTCGCGGTCCGTGAGTTCGAGCCCCGCGTCAGGCTCTGGGCTGATGGCTCGGAGCCTGGAGCCTGTTTCCGATTCTGTGTCTCCCTCTCTCTCTGCCCCTCCCCCGTTCATGCTCTGTCTCTCTCTGTCCCAAAAATAAATAAACGTTGAAAAAAAAAATTTAAAAAAAAAAAAAAAAGAAGATATCTGAGGACTTTTAGGTATGAAGCTAATTACATGTTAAAACTACTGAGGATCTAACCTTATACCCAACGTCCTTTCAAAGTGCCCTTTGAAGACCTGCAATGGGGAATAATGAAGGCAATTAACAGAAACCTAGATTCTGTGATTGAGCTTGGGACTAAATTTAGGAAGATTTGCTGTAAATTTAGTAGAAATATGAACACATAAAAAAAAGGGTGTGGACGAGGGGTTTGAAGATTGACATAGGATTGCCTCCTGAACTAAATAAAGTTCTATGCCTCAGAAATAAGTGGGTCTTGGAGAGTCAAGACAATGTTCAGAATCTAAACGATAGTAATATCTTACACTATAATCATCAGTGTTGACCCAGGAAGTCTACTCACAAGCCTCTTTAAGGACACATTTAAAAATGTTGAAATGCTTTGTACACACATATATTCATCAAAGGGTTATCTATGATAGTGAAATTGAAATGTCTAACCATAGGCAGGTTGTTACACGAATGGGGTTTTTTGAAGATCTGAAAATGAGATTTACACATCCAGGTAATAACACGGAAAAGTGTTGCTATGTTTAAAATGTAGGCTGTAGTATATACATATTTTTAAATTAGAGTTGCAGGAAAAAATGCTTAAATGGAAAATCACAAAAAAGTCAAAATTCTTACATTTAGGTAGGAGAAAATGATGTTGACATCATCTTCCTCTGCCCCTTCCTCCTCTGCTTTCTCGTTTTCTATTTTATAATTTTCAAGTTTTATTTAATGATCTTGTATTATTTTTTAAATGATTTTTAAAAACAGTTCAATAGAGGTAGAAGCCCATCTGAGGTTATTCATACAGGGAATGGACAGTCTAAGATGGTAGTTCTCCACTTAAGCATATATAAGAATTATCTACAGTTCATGATTCTGTAGGTCTGGGATAGGACCAGAAATTTTGCTTTTTTCATATGTTCCCAAAGGATTCCTATAGTGTTGATCTAGGGACCAAACTTGGAACCACTGCTCTAAGAGAAATGCTTTCATTCCTCATGATTCACAAGATTTTACCCATTTATCCAATCATTTTACCAGTCATTCTACCACACAAATAGAAGGCTCTAGTGTAGTGAAACTGATGCTACAACAGTATGACTCAATATTTTGCCCTTGCCTTTTATCCAAGGTCAAAGTAAATATGACACTTTTCTTTTTCTTGGAAAGGGCGACTGAGGACATGATTTTACATGTTCCAAGTTCCCTTTTAAAAGGCTTATGTTGAAAAAGCTTTCACAGAACAAAGAGGAAAAAGAATTTAATCATATTTTTCTAATTACTTTTCTTTATTAAACAATAGGAACTGATTTTTAACTGTGTTTATATCTGCTTTATTCCTGGATTTAGGATTGTTTCCAAAAATATAGGACAGGAGACAGAAAAATGTTGCAAATAGATAGGTGAGGAAATCATGACAAAAATTTACATAACAAAGATGGCATTAGCCTGTCCTCTTTACCTTGAAAAGTTATGCATTTGCCATTGCACTACCTTCCTTCAGCGTTGGTTTTCTGTTTTTTTTCTGTATTTAGTTTCCTCCTATTGCTTCCATGGCACCTTTGAGTACTTTCTTGCAGACATATCTCCCTTTCGACTCAACTGCCCAAAGAGTTACGTTAAATTGTAGATGATGCTTATATTCCTATTCCTCACATAATTAATCTTCAACTAAATATCAACAAATACAAAGTTATGTTCAACTAGCAACACAACTGAAATTAATACTTAAGGACAAGAATATTTAAGTCTACTGTCTCAAATATAGTTGTTTTTTTTTTTAATTTTTTTTTTTCAACGTTTATTTATTTTTGGGACAGAGAGAGACAGAGCATGAACGGGGGAGGGGCAGAGAGAGAGGGAGACACAGAATCGGAAACAGGCTCCAGGCTCTGAGCCATCAGCCCAGAGCCCGACGCGGGGCTCGAACTCCCGGACCGCGAGATCGTGACCTGGCTGAAGTCGGACGCTTAACCGACTGCGCCACCCAGGCGCCCCTCAAATATAGTTTTAAGTATTTGTTTGGATATCTCAACGAAGTCTTGAGAAACAAAAGCTTTGAGAATATGAAAACCTCTCCAATTCAAGATAAAATAAAAGTGTCACAGTCATTGTAATGAATTTACTCAATATCTCAAATTTAACCAGCTGAAAAAAATTTTTTTTCCTTTGTAAGCAGTATTCTATTCAACTTTTAGAAATGAGGATCCTGTCTTACAATGGAAAAGCAGCATATTGTCCTATAGGTGGAACAAAATGTCCTTGACTTATTAATCCTCTAGGGGAGCATTGCCTTTGGTAACAGCTACTTAGCATATATTAAAGGAGTAGATTCCAGTAATTTCACTTCAGGGCTTAAAAGTCCAGAGGCTTCCTTTTGTTCAGCATAAAGAAAAATGCCATTCTAATTCCAATGTACTAGCTTCTGCTTAACTAAACTCTGGCAATATTAGTCTCCTGCTGTGTAAGGACACCCTAAGAGCACAAAAGAAAGAAGCAACTTTAAAATAAGTGATTGAAAAATAAAACACAATAATAAGTGATTGATGTAATTAAACACATTAGAAAAGGAGAATGTTGTGATCCAAGAGCAAGTCGGTCAACAGCAAGTTTAAGTGAGACTCAATGTACTGTAAATACCTGCTTGCTTCTTACTGATTTGGGGAATATATAATTAAAAAATAGCACATTTAATCTGTAATTTGCAAAATCAGTGAAACAATAAAAGCCTACTTAAGGGAGAAGTTTTTACTCTTTGGTTTTTAAACAGCAAAACACATGATTGGCATTTGCTTACTTAATAAGACTGTTGGAGATAATTTTTCAGGGTTGACACATTATCAATTCAAATCAGTAATTAAAGATACAGATGAAACTTGTCAGTGATATTGATATGGTTCAGAATTGTTTGGAATCAAAGCAAACTCAGAATGAAGTGTTGATGGAAATTATTTTTAAGAAGTACTATTAGGTTCCTCCTGGGTACGGAGTCTTGAATCAAACCCTGGAGAGACAGATAAATTATAAACATCTCTGAGAAATATTGTATACAAGGATAAACTGACAGAATTGCACCATGGAAAGAATTCAATGTGTTTGTATTCCATTTTTTTAAGAGAAACATTATGACATAATTGGTTCAGAGTTTGCCCACTTGAGAATACTGAGCACTCACCAGGGGTCAGATGCTTCATATAAACATTACGTCGTTTAATCCTTACAACAGTCTGGAGAGGCAGGAAAAATTGTGCCGTTTTACAAAAGAGGAGAAAAGCTCAAAGTGTTTAAAAACTGTCTCAAAATAGCATTGTTTGTGGGAATCAGAACCAAGACTTGAAGCCAAGACTGCCTGATAAAACTGTTTCCTACAACACACCAGACTGCCATGCAGCACTCTCTCTTCCATACTCTGGGGACACCTTTATCCAATTTCTCATTTCTAAATCAAAGATCATTCTGTTCTTAGGAAGCTCCTCAAATCTTATTTCCCTGGAATATTAATTATATTCTGACAGCTTCCAGACCAAGAAGCACTTCTACAGAAACTTGGACACCTTCAGGAAGTCATCAACTGGAAACACTTTCCCCTCCATGGGCAGTGTCTCCCACCCACCTTTAGCATCCGGATCTATTTTAGACGTACTTGTTTTTAAAGATTCAACACAAGTAGTACCTATTCCATAAAGCTTTTTCTTTTATTCGCAACCAGATGTGATCTTGCCTTCCTCTGTTATAATTTTCTTTTCTTTCTCCAATAGCACTTTGTTTATAGTTCTGTGTGGTAGTGCATTGTATTTATTTATGTATATTTATTGACTCAACAAGCATTTACTGAATGCCTTCTAAGTATCACTCTATCTAAGTCACTGCTAAATGCTGAGTCTATAGAAATTAGAATTATGTAAAGACACCCCAACTTCGTTTCACGGCCTGGCAGAACATGCTTGCTTCATGTGTTGGATAAGACTGAAAGTTCTTTTATGTTTCAACTTATGTCTTGTTCATTTCAACATAAAACACGAACCATGTGTTAAATAAACCAACACATTGCCTTTCTCCTAGCTGCTTTCAAAAGCAGTTGTTCAATTTAATTAGATTGAGAGGCACCTGTATGGCCCAGTGGGTTGAGTGTCCAACCGTGGCTCCAATCATGATGCTGCAGTGCGTGAGTTTGAGCCCCACTTTGGGTTCTGCGCTGACAGTTCAAAGCTGGCTTCAGATTTTGTGTCTCCCTCTCTCTCTGACCCTCCCGTGCTGTAACTCTGTCTCTCTCTCTTTCTCACAAAAATAAATATTTAAAAATATATATATTTAAAACATAAGAATTTAATTAGATTGAAATAACGTGCAATACTTGCGGTGAAAAATCCATGTAAAGTTATTTACAAGAATACAGACAGCATTTGCATCCGTATCTTATTATTTCAGGTAGATGAAAGTAAGACTTTTCTCTTTTCTGACATATAAAACTAGGAACTAAGTATATGGAATTCTGTGTTTATAACCATATGCCAGGGCTCAGTAGAGTCTTAAATGTACACAATCTGACATTAAATGCATTTTGAATATATTGCTGGTCAAATTAAATCCCAAGAAACATTAAATAAATTACATAATTAAAATGCCTTGGACAGCATGCTCACAAAGGGAATACCCACATACAACAGTCAACAAAAAGCAAACAAAAGTGATGTCAATTTCCTTCTCTGAGTAGTATAAATGGATTCTCCTATATTTTTCTTCAAGTGAAAAATAATGAGATAGTGAAGCTTATTACAGGGTTGCTTTAAATTTTTTATGGGTAGAGAAGTTGCTTCCATATTTTAGCCAACCTAAGTCACATTGTTTTAAAGTCCCAAAGTGATTCAATTTTTGTCAATACTTTCCTATCCTTTTAAGTCCTTACTTCTTATAACTGATTTCTAGATCCAAGTGACTTGCTGTCTTTAGAATCTTCTTCCACTAGTAGCTTAAGAGAAGAAAGTATGTGTATATTTCTTCTTGAAAAAGTTTTGTGCCATCAACATAATTGGGGCAGTGTAGAAGGTCTAGAAGAATGGATCTGTATTTTATTTCTTTAAAAATTTTCTTCTAGTGAAGGATAGATATTTTCCACAGTTCAAGTGGATTGGGAGTTTGCCATGTCAATGCTTTGTAGAACACTCAAATTTCACCTCTTGTATCTTATTTACTCCTGATATTTCTCCAATAAAGAGAGTAGGTTCAAATAATTTAAGCTTGGTCAGTCTCCCACTAAAATGCAGGCAAAAATAATCCACGTGGGGTTGGTGGAAGAGAATCTGATATAAGGACTAAAAGGTGAAAAGCTAAAAAAATGATTTGAGAACTCTACTGCCTGATGAACTTAGAGATCTTTTTAAGGAACTTCCTGCAATCATTGAGGCAGCACCAGAGTAACATGTTAAGAAAGGGGGGGGGCATGGAAACGGAGGGGTCATGGAAACAAATTAAAAATATGCAAAGAAGTGGGATACAGGTAGGAAGCTGGAGGCCATGCCCAGCAGAGTCTAGTGAGAAAGTTCCCCTCTTAAAAGTGGAGTATCCATCATTGCGTAGGTTCTAGTATTGGAATGAATGAGAGAATAAGTTTATCCAGCTTTCTAAACTGCAGTTGCAGGGAAGCAAGATGGGGTGGGCATTGGTTCTGTGTCCTGGGTACTCTCTTCCAGGCAGCTCATTGCAAGAGAATGTATTTGAAAGCTTCTAATCACCTGTCTCCTGCTGAGCAGTTTCCACCTGGGTAAGTTCAGCAGGTGTATCAATCAAGAGTTTGGGCCAATATCTCCTCAAATGCCTTCATTATATCTTACATCTTCCTCTGGCTGTATTTTTTTTTTTTCATTTCCAGAGTCTTATTCTGATTTTTTTCAAACTAACAGAAAATTTGAACAATGAACATTTTAATGCCCTTCCCCTATATTCATCATTTCTTTTCTTTTCTTTTCTTTTCCTTTCTTTCTTTCTTTCTTTCTTTCTTTCTTTCTTTCTCTTTCTTTCTTTCTTTCTTTCTCTTTCTTTCTTTCTTTTTCTTCTCTCTTTCTTTCTCTTTCTTTCTTTCTCTCTCTCTCTCTCTCTCTCTCTGACATTTCTCCTGAGCAATTTGGAATGTAGTTACAGAAATCATGATAGTTTACCGCTAAATATTACATCATGCATCTCGTAAGGAAAAAAATCATCTTACCAAGAAAATTAACAATACCATCTACTCTCCATATTAAAATGTTCCCAATTACCGAAAATACATTTTTTTCCAAAAATATATCTTATAACTTTAAAATACAAGATTCAAGGGGCGCCTGGGTGGCTCAGTCAGTTGAGCATCTGACTTCGGCTCACGTCATGATCTCACAGTTTGTGAGTTCAAGCCCCACATCGAGCTCTGTGCTGACACCTCAGAGCCTGGAGCCTGCTTCCAATTCTGTGTCTCTGGCTCTCTCTGCCCCTCCCCTGCTCTCTCTCTCTCAAAAATAAATAAACATTAAAAAAATTTTTTTTTAATACAAGAGTCAATGAATGATGAAGCATTGCATTTGATTGTTGTCTTTTTAGCCTTTATAAATTTAGAAGTTACATACCTTTATGTTTGTTTGTTTTGTTTTTCAAGACATTGTGTTTTGTTTTGTTTTGTTTTTTGTTTTCTGGAGGAGTACAAGCCATTATTTTGAGGAACAGATTACATTTTGAAGTTTCTGATTGTTTTTTAAGGAATGAATTCAAGTTAAACATATTTGGAAAGAAGAGCATAGGTGTTACTGGTACTTTTTATTATATCACATTAGGAGCATAATGTATCACATTTTCACACTAATAGTAATGCTGTTTGCTTGTTAGTTAAGGAGTTGACTGTCAGATCTCTCTATTCATAAAAGTACATTTCCCCTGTAAAATTCAATTAGTAAATAACTGGTGGGATTGAATCATTGTTGACTAAATATACTGTTTTCTAACCACATTTTAGCTAAAAGTGTTCGCATCCACAAAGAATCCTTGCCTAATCTAGTTACTACATTAAGGGTTGCCAATAGTGTTTTCCCAATTTTCCCATTTCTTTTATTTTTTAATGTTTTGGTTATTTTGAGAGGGAGAGAGAGAGCAAGCAGGGGAGAGGCAGAGAAAGAGGGAGACAGAGAATCTCAAGCAGTCTCCACACTGTCAGCATAGAGCCCAAAGCAGGACTCAAACTCACAAACTGAGATCATGACTTGGACAGAAATCAAGGGTCAGTCACTTCACTGACTGAGCCACCCGGGTGCCCCTTCCATTTCTTTTACATTAACTCATTGATATTTTTCTGAAAAATGCTTTAATTTGTACTCCCCCCCCCCCCACACACATATATTATCTCACAGGAATCACTACCACCACATAGATATTTGTATCAGTGTTATCATCCATTTTCATAAGTCTTTGATACTCAAAGTGCCCAACTTGTGGCCAGTGGGAGCCCCTTCAACCTGCCTTCCATGTCATTTTCAAATGACTTTGTTGTTTCTGAGTTCCTCTTTGCTTTCTGCCATAGGTATTCCTGGCACACCTTATGCTTTTCCTGCCTCAGAAGGAGGCAGAAGTCAGCCACGTCAGCTACTTCTCAAATGAGTTGCAGTTCTTTTTAGTGGGAAACGGAACATAGAAACCAACTCTGGGAGCTAGATGTGCCCCGTAGTAATGGGATGTCATTGTTTTGAGACCATCTCAGTAGCCAGTTTACTCTGTGTGTGTGTGTGTGTGTGTGTGTGTGTGCACGCACGTGCATGTATGTATGCATGTGTGTTGTATAATGTTCTTAACTTTCTTATATTTTGATATGCCTTCACTGGGATAGTAAATTTTATTATTTTTTAAAGATAATATTTTTAGAGCAGTTTCAAATCTACAATAATGATGCTTTCTCTGCCCATATCTTGGGGTAGATGAGAGGAACAAACAAAATAATATATACCATGCCCTTTGAAAGGCATAAACTACTGTAAAAAACTTAGTGCATTGCCAGTGTTATTACTCATACATGTTCATAGTTGATCAGACATTTGAAATATGCCCCAGAAATTTTCTTAGTTTGTAGTGCTAGGTGTTTATGTTTTTTTGCTTTTGGTTAAAAATATCATTTTAGAATTTCCTAGTGTAGTATGTATAATCTTGCATGCTTTATATAAAGTTAGAAATTCAAAGTTTGGGAGGCCTGCAGTAACCTCAGGAATAGGCAAACATTGGCAGATTTGGAACATAAAGGCTTTCACTTTAATGCTGGCCCTTACTGCAATCAGCAAACTAAATTCCTTGTCACATTTCTTACTCTGAGTGAATTCCAATGTGGCAGAGTACTCTCAAAAAGCATTTAATCATCGTGCAAGTCGCAAGACAGGTTATTAATAAGTGATTATTTCTCATAATAAAGAAGCTTGTTATAATCAAAGCTGTTGTTTATTCCTACAAGAAATGTTCTTCTGCTCAAAATGAAGTTTGTTCCCGTTTTTAACGGAGTTTAAGTGTGAGAAATTAGAATGCAAAACTGGGTGAAGCAACAGAAATTGGCTGGCAGGGTTCAAATATCAACCCACAACATGTCAACTTTCTCAGTCTCAGATGCTGCTGTAGACACACACGCCTACTGTGAAGGATCCCACGCGCAGAGACCTGACACAAAACATGAGAATCATGGAAGCAGAAGAGACCGTAGGAACATATGAAACACTTGCCCCACAACAGATGAAACTGTTTTTACCCAAGAGGAAACTCTTTTACCCAAGTTCACAGTGCAAGTCAGTAGAAGAACAGAGCTAGAGCCCAGGTGTCCAGACTCCAGGTCCAGTGCTGTTCTGCTTTGTGCACCTGTCTGTAGCGCCGGAGGTAGACATTGGTTAAGTTAAACAGTCAAGGGGTAAACAGAATGTAACCTGGTTGGATGTGGGGAAGGCAAAAGGACAAAAGAGAAAAACATGAACAGATTCTTACCTCATTCACCAGAAATCCTGTCCCTATAATTTGGCTCTTTAAGGCTGTAGTGATTCTGTGATTCTGGCTGACGTTCCAGACATGGAAAGGAATGTTCTCTAGATATTTCCATGTAAATAAACTTGCTGCCACCAGGAGTGCTAATCCCTGGGCATTCTGCTGCCTGCAAAAGTATCTTTATCCTCTTATGCTTATATGCTTAAACAAGGGTGATACCACACCCAGACCCTAGACACATTGTCCCTCAGTGGCTTTCCCAGCAAACACTGTTGTTCTTAACTCCCAGGAAAGAGCAGTAAGAACTGAGGTGCCCCTTCTTTTGGAATTATTCAGAGGCACAGTGCAGGGCAGGAGTGGGGGGGTTGGGGGGGGGAAGAGTATTCATTTAGAATAAAACAAAAAATCTACAAAGAAAATGTTAAATTATATTAAAGGTACATATGTCCAAAACAAAGATTTTTCAGGGAAACATAAATAACAAAAATATATATTAAATGCATTCAAAAATATTCTTGTGGTCAGAAGGCAAATAGAATTAAGGACGAAGGGAATAAGTAGACAACAAACTAAAATAAAATAAATTTTTAAAAAAATTTGGGGGGAGTGGTAATGACAGAAGGGGTATTTCACTATAAGAAATACCAAGTTACTATGCACGTCACTTGACCTGACTGCATAAAGAAATCAGATGTCAGAGTTGTTAGGTCCTTGGTATAAATTTGTGCCAAAACGTTACATCCCGTGGTCTTTATAAAAGTGTTCTGAAAGAGCTCTGTTAAAACACAAAGTGCCAGGAATGACTGCATTCAACCTGGAGAGCTAGGAGTGAAAGAAAAACCATGCCAACCGATACAACATGTTGGCCAGTTGCATGCAGTTTAATTCATAAGGCCTCACAGGTGATTATAAAATGACCACTTTGACTTTCTTTTTGAAATCATCTGCTGAGAATATTAACATAACGACAATTTGCGTGTACCAGGTGAGTGGGGAATATTGCATAGAAGAAAGTCAGTATTTTTTAAACTTCCTGGTTCAGTCAGCTTTTTAATTTAACCCAGAGAAATGAGGAGAAGCCTCCAGTTAAGCCTGGGGTTTAACCCCAGGGTGGGGGAGTAGGGAGGTAGAACAAAGACAGAAGCAAGAGGAACCAGGAAGCCACCCACCAGGACCAGAGACTTTCTGCCAACAAGGACTTTTTTCTTTGCAAGGATGAACTGATACATTGAGGAAATTCAACAGCAGGCTTAATTTTTTAGGTGACTGTTGAAAAAACTAAAAGTAAGACATTGAAAATAGTCATACCCTTCAAAATATATGGCCCTTGGAATTTAAAGGAGGTTGTTGTCATAAAATGTAAACCTTAATTCAACTTTCACAAAAGTTCTTATTGGACACCCCTCCACTGTCTCTCCGCTCCATGAATAGCCTGCTTTCAGCAATTTTCGTTTCTGTTCATACATAAGGTATTAGCTTACTCTCCTTTCCCCTTGGCCTCTGGCCTTGAGAGAGACTCTAAGTAATAATGCAGGAGGAGAGCAGTACAGGGCAACTTTTCAGTGTTTCCACTTCCTCCTTAGATGTCACACCATCTCACCCAGCAACTCTTCATTCAAGAAATCCAGTGCAGAAACCAGAAGGTCATGAGCAGAGTCATGAGTCACGAGAACTGGCTAAATTCTAAACCATTCCTGAGATATAATAACAACTACCTACTAGAAAAAAGCAGCTGACCCTAAGAGGCTTCTTGACAGTGTAGGACAGAAGAGTCCAGAATAGTCCCTCTGCACCATTGCTGCACATTAGAATCACCTGGGGGAGTATTTCAAAAATATACATGCTCAAGTTCAACCCAAACTAATTAAATCAGAATCTGAGGGTGTTAGGCTCAGTATTATTAAAGCCCCTCAGGTAATTGTAATATGAAGCCAAGGGTGAGAACTAGTGTTCTAGAAGATCCAAGGAACAGATAATTAATACAATCCGGTTGCTTATTAAGGGTGGTTTTATAACAAAACATTTAATTAGTAGCTAATCAAGGTAGTTGAAATGGAGAATTAACCTCAGGCTTTGTCTTACTGCATTTTTTGAGATCACAGTCAGATACCAATTTATAAAGTGATAGGTTGCAGAAGGCTGAGAAAAATGGAGCAAAGTGTGTGGGGAGATGGGTAGGAGTCAGCCAAAGGGAAGTACCCCAAATCCTGAGAGCAGAGACAGCATCGTATTCATCTTTGAATTGCCACCACCTAACATAGCAAGTCTGCACAGAGTGGGTTCACAATAACTACCACGATCTGACTGAATTACCAGGAGAAGCTTCTTTTTGTCTGGGTTTCTCTGATAGATCTTGATACTAGAGCGTTTTTCTCCTGAAAGCCAGGGGAAATCCCTTGAGAAAGCACCTCCAGACAAGCCTGGATAGACATGTTGGACACACGCAACTAGCTAACAACGTGGTGCCCCTTAAAGTGGATATTCATTTTAAATGTTGCCTGGGCATTGTTTAGTCGAGAAGCCAAAGGCTCTGTTCGGGAAGGGCAGGACTGAGAAGATCTGGTGGTAGTAATCTGGCTTTCTTCCATTATATGAACAAATTGGCTCTGGACCCAAATTTGCATATAGCATTTGGCAAAACAAAAGCCATTCAGTTAATTAATCCACCCTACTCAAAATAATTTTCGTGATAATCTATTGTCATTTAAGCTTATTGATGGAAGTGTCACCTATATCATCCCTAAGTACTTTGTTAATATTCCTACTAATTACATCTGTATTTTCCCTCAAAGGGACTAGAGAAGATAAAATTTGATGCCTCTTTTACCTTTCCCCTGTTCCCCAGGGATTTACATGTGCCTGCATAAATTGGTACCCTGTGGCTGGCATATCTCTGAATCCATCTGATTTTCTTGAGTAATTGCCACTATCACCACACTGTCTAGCAGTGCCTCAGACATTTCCTGGTTCCTATTGGAAATTTCAATTCATCGCCAGGCCTCCTACTCATCTTCAAGTTGTCCACTCTGAGACATTGCTTGCATTCCTCACACTGACTTCAGGACAGTCACTCACTATTCTTCTTTGGAAACCCTCTGCCTCTATTATACCGTCATATTTGGCTATCCAGAAATTCAGCCCACTGTCGTCACCTGTGAACATTTTCTCATACTGGTCCTTATCTTCTGTCTCTCTATAAAAATATAATCCAAAAGATTTGCCTCAAGTCCCATAATTTAATAGAACTTTCCAGAACTAATTATGAATCTCTTTTCTCTGAGCTTTTTGTGCTGTAGTTCTTCTTCGGCACTCATGCTATTTTACTTTACTATGTACACGCGAGTCTGTATTAGTTGGACTCTTTTAGTTACAAGTGACGTAAAACTCACTTTTCAAACTGGCTGCAACAACAAAATATTTAACTGAGAAGTCAAGAAGTAGGACAGGCTTCTAGCATGGTTAAAGAAGAACGTGAGTTCCAAATATGTGTAACTCTTCCATTTTTTCACTCCGCTCTCATGTGTTGGCTTCATTATCAGAACTGGCCTCTTTCGTGGTGGTAAGTTGGCTGCTGGGGCAATGATAACCTCCTCCTTCACATGTGGCAGATATAGGAAATGATATCCCATCATAATTGGAAAAAGAATCTTGGGTTTTCTGCTGCCTAACCCCATTTCCAAACAATCCCTTTACCTAAGGAAACGTCTTGCATTAATTGGTTAATGCCTGAATCAGTCACCATAGCTCTGGAGTTTGGCTGAGACCAGGAGTCAGCATTGCCATAAACTTCAGCAGAGGGTACAAATTGGCCCACAGTCCATTTTTGTAAATAAAGTTTTATAGGAACACAGACACACTCATTTGTTTACTTTCTCACTGTGGCTACTACAAAGGGCAGAGGTGAGTAGTGTGACAGACTCTATATGGTTCCACAAAGCCTAAAATATTTCACCTTGGCCCTTCATAGAAAAAACTTGCCAATTCCTGCTTAAGTCTAGTTTGGGACCATCCATGAAACTGAGCTTGGGGTCATTTCCAAAAGGAATGGCTGCTTTATCATGAAGAGGAGAGGGTCCCAAAATGCAATTCTGTGTCTTACTAGGAAAGAAGAAGGAGAAGTTTCTTGAGGGCACTGACCAAACTTACTGATTTTCATAGCACAGTGTTCTGAATGGCGTTAGGCTCAATAATAATGTGTAGATTTGCTGAGTTGAATCGAATTGTTGCATTCTCTCCTGTTAATTTCCTCTTCCATTTCTCTGGCAATGTAGATATTGAATACTCTAGAAATTCTATTGGGTGTAAAGGAAAGTTTCTCCAACTTGCTTGCTCCATTACTTTGCTGAAGGAAATGATGGGATGTGACATTGCATTTGTAATCACCAACTCTGTTTATTTGTCCAAGTCAACAGTAAACCCTAAAAATACTGCAGGAACTCCAAGAATGGAGAAGGACATGCTAAATTTTTTAGAGAAAAATAAGGCTGAATATTCTGTAATTATACATTCAGGAAGGTATCCTCACTTGTTTGTTTCTTTTTTTAACAGAAACTTTTACAAATATGAGTCAAGTTTAAAAGTATATTCTTCCTTTTCTATAGTTCCATAGTAAATGAATATTTTCATGGAATAACTAAATTGGGTCTGTAAATTTTAGTGTAGAAGATTTCTTCGGCTACTGAATGATACAACTGACATTATTTGAAATTAGAATAAGGCAAAAAGTACATGTAACAGCTTAATATTTATAGTTCTGCCATCAGGAAATCATACATCTGACTAGAATATTTTTAATATAAATAAGGCACATATTTTTCAGTTATTTTACTTATTAAGTGCCAATCGTATCACGAAGTTAGTACATCAAAATCATTCCTATTTGATTATTAGCAGGTATGTTTTAGCCTACTGATTTATCTTTTTCATTCAATACTGATTTTGAAAGCAAAGGGGCTGGGATAAGGAGAGAGGACATAGAACTGCAAAAATTGCCTATTAATTACAATAAAAATTACAATAGTATAAAAATATTTATGTTATCCTAAGACCCAAGATATTCAAAATTGGATGTGAATATCAAGCTGAAAATGCAAAGGAAAAATACTTTAATTTCCCAAACAAACTGCATCATTTCCTGCTGAAAGGAAAAATTGACTAGATGAGAATTTGATGCTGTAACATATTCTGAGTTCAGAATCCTGCAATTTTTAAGGATTAAAATACTAGGGGATTCAAAGCTGTGCAATTCCATCTGACATTTGGATTGTCATTTACTATTCAGCTCCCTGTTTCATCACTCTCGGGGGGGGGGTTGAGGTTGGGGGGGAGTACTCTAACTGCATACTGGAGAAGCCTGCTCCCCCATCTCAGCTACACGCTGAGAAGGGAAATGTCCTGCCTCCTAACACCTCATTTCTTGTCTTCCCGTTTGGATTATGCATTGCCCACAATGGATTTCAAAACAACCTTGAAATCTTGTGGTATTAGAATCTCATTACCTGATATTTACCACTGATTTCCTTCCATTCAAAATATAATTTTACGTCCTTAATTTCGTAGCATAAACAAACCACTTCCAATACCCACATCTACTTGCACACCGTGGAATTGGTAATAACTCAGATTCAGTTGTTCTAATTCACCACGGCTCTTTAGGGTTGCCTCCAGAGAGGCAAAAATTCTGTCTTGCTTGTAAATAGTAACCCACTGTTGCCTGAAGGCTATGTCTAATTTATCTTATTTTGCAAAGATATGCACCTGTAGCACAATACATATTGAAATATTGAAACTTTTACTTTGGTTTACACATTAATTTCCTTAAAAACACCTTTAGCCTTTTATTTTTTTTATTTTTATTTTTTTATTCTTTTTTTTCAACGTTTATTTATTTTTGGGACAGAGAGAGACAGAGCATGAACGGGGGAGGGGCAGAGAGAGAGGGAGACACAGAATTGGAAACAGGCTCCAGGCTCTGAGCCATCAGCCCAGAGCCCGACGCGGGGCTCGAACTCACGGACCGCGAGATCATGACCTGGCTGAAGTCGGATGCTTAACCGACTGCGCCACCCAGGCGCCCCACCTTTAGCCTTTTAAAACCATTCACCATTCGGTAATTTTCATGACTTTCATATACATTTGTCAATAGTTTTTTTTTATTTTCCCCACACCTTACACTCTATTTCTTGCTCTTTATTACTGAGAATAAAGGTCTCAGACAATAGAACTGGGCTGTTTCCCCTGTTTTATAAAATATCAAGGTTAGGATAAAAACTACAGCACGTTTTTTCCTCCTGAGTTCACTTTTGTTGCCATTCTACCTTACAGAATCTGATCCTCAAGAAGTTATTCATAGTGTGCAAAGGTCCTTTATACGTTCAACTACTTTTTACATATCAAGTCTCACTACTCCCTTCTTTCTCCTCCTCTGCTTACCTAGTCTACACATTTACTTTGTCCCCAGAAGGAATAATCACAATAGAAGTATGTTAATACTGCTTTACAATTTGGATGTCACTACACTGTAGCATTTTGTCCTATCACAGACATAAACTAAGAGATTATATTATAGTTTATACTAATCTTCTCACATGGATTACCAAACAGAAAAAGCTCTAGTCCACTTCTGTTTAAAACTTCACCCACATAAATCAGGAAAAGGAGAGAGCAATGTCATGGGAACTTTTTTGATTGTTTGTTTTTAATATTTATATATTTTTGAGAGAGAGACAGACCGTGAATGAGAGAGAAGCAGAGAGAGAGGGAAACACAGAATCTGAAGCAGGCTCCAGGCTCTAAGCTGTCAGCACAGAGCCCGACGTGGCGCTTGAACTCAAAAGCCATGAGTTCATGACCTGAGCTGAAAGTCGGACGTTTAACCCACTGAGCCACCCAGGTGCCCCAATGTCATGGGACCTTTGTATTTGAAGTTAAACTGACCTGAAAATGCAGGTTTTGACTCTGTGCACGTGAATGCCTGTTTGCCTGCCTGTTATGCCAATGTGGGCATTTCTCAGAGGATCCAAGTGACAGAGACAGTGGAGTTAGAACAAAGAAAATGCATCAATAAAAGATGTATCCATTAAGTATGGACAGGAGAGAACATATACAATGTAGCCCCACAGATACATTAAATGAGTGTTACGTAAAGAAATTAACCAGATGAAATGAAGTAGAATTTCTTGATTACTGCAGTAAGAGACTTCTAACTCTACTGAGTAGATCCTGAAGTAAATCAGACCTTGTTGAACAACAAGACTTTGAAGTCTTGTTTCAGCAGAGAGGCTTGACTAGAATTGAGCAAAGGTGTTGGCGTAATAGTTCAGGCTTGGTAAAAACAGCAAGGTGACGATTTTGAGGTGAGGGATTCAAAAAATGTTAGGGAGTAAATAGTCCACTGATACTTTCTATTGAAGATTTAATGAGTCTTTTAGGAAATTTCTGGAATGAATAATGAAGTTGTTTGCAGCTAGTTTTTTATTTTGCTGGTAAAAGTCTCCTGGAATAATAATACCATATTGATGTAGACAGTGATAATACTAGATCCTATATTTATGATTTCTGTAATCTGGCAAAACATTTACTGTCTCAATATCTCTTTTCCCCATCTGTAAAATGGGAATGCTTTTTACCTGGCAGTTTGTTTGGGAAGACTGAATGAGATATTTGTTAGGTTCTGGCACAGTATTTGACCTAAGTTTTCAACAAATGCTATTTTTTTTCCCTCTTCCCTAATTTCTGGACTCTGGCTCCGAGGATTCAATAATATTTTATTTTTTATTCTATTTTTTTTAATAACTCGAAGTTTGTACACTTTGATCACCTTCACCCATTTCCCCTGTCCCCGCACCCTCCCCAGGCATCTGCCATTTTACTCTTTAGGGTAATGGCCTCAAGTCCATCCATGTTGTTGCAATGGCAGGATTTCCATATCTTTTATGACTGAATAATATTCCATGGTATATGTATATACCGCATTTTCTTTTTCTGTCCATCTCCTGACGAACCCTTAAGTTGTTTCCATGTCTTGGCTATTGTTAGTCACACTGCAGTGAACATGAAGGTGCAGTTATCTCTTCAAGATAGTGATTTTATTTCCTTTGAACCCAGAAGTGGAATTGCTGAATCGTATGGTAATTCTACTTTTAATTATTTGAGGATGCTTCATGCTGTTTTCCATAGTGGCTGCATCAATCTGCACTTCCACCAACAGTGTACCTAGGTTTTCTTTTGTATCGTTTGCTTTAGCCAGCTTTCAAATCGAACCCAAGAGTTCCTTCCATCTACTTTCCTGCATCCCAGAGCTGCTATAAATAATGATACAACCCTCCCAACCACTCTTTTACTGGATGCTGTGGGAAATTAGTACATGAGATCTTTTTATTTTAAAGTTTTAGTTCTAATCATCTTGGGGGAAATAGATGTGAGGAAGTTGTACAAGTTCCAGATAGTTCAGGAAATTGGTGTCACGGTTATTCCCAGATTTATTGAAACACCCAGGCTGGGCCTGTCTTTTATTTAGCCTGGCAAAACTACTTCTTAAAAGGGTCCCGTGGAGGTTTAATTCATATATATTTTTAAGTGACTGATAGCTTAATGCGTTTCCTATAGCAGGGCGATGTATATACCAGCTTACCAACTAAAACATTGTGTATACAAATGAACAATGACCAAATCATACATGACAATAGAAATCTGACCCACAAACTCTACAGCAACCAGTCCAGGAAGCCAAACCACAACTTCTGCAATAATTGTAGGACTTGGTTAATGACTGCCAGCTTACCTATTTTTTGCCTCCCACTCAAATCAGAATCAAAGAAAGCCACACATGATCTCTAAAACGATCATATAGACACTGTGCTTCTAATTAGCCCAACTCGCATGCCCAAAACCCTCATTCAGAGCACACCTAACACCTTCCCCTTCTCTCTCCCCCTATTTTTCCTATACTGCTTTCCCATTACCCAGCCTGTCTTTGAGTTTCTGCCAAATACATCATTTGCTGTAGAAAACTCCGAATAAATAACCTCTGATTGTTCTCATTTAGGTGGTCATTTGTTTATACACAATAAGGCATCAGCAAAATCCAGAGTCCCCAGCAACTTCCAGAGAGCCATTTACTAAACATATCACTCAAGTGTGAACCCCTAGTTCCCTCTTATTCTTCCAGATTTCATTGACTTGACTATACTCAACAGGGGCAAACTACATTCCTGCCAATAGATCTCACCAGAAGTCAGTATTAACATGAGAGGCTTTCTCCGTCACCTTAGTTAGCAATGTTCATGTTGAAGTCCCACTAATGGACACCATGAGTTCAAAAATGTGTCTCTAGGGATTAGGCCTCAGCAACAGAACACAAGTAGGTGACAAAGAAATTTAGGTGATGAAACAGAGCAATCAATCTCCTACTTACTGAAAGTCAGGCCCTAAGGTTTACGACAAAACACCTGATTTATGTCCCCACTTTTGTTGGCCAGAGAAACACCTAAGTGTCTTCTTAGGTTGGAATAGATTTTGTGAGATTTAATGCTCAAAGAAATCATGTGACACCAATAGATGAGAAAACCAAAATTCAAATACATGAGCATGTCCACAGCCAACCAAAAATTATCTGGATGACTACCAAAGACAAAAGCCAGAGATTCAAGTCCAGATGGTCTATTCGAAGTCTAATGTTCTCTCTGTTACACCCTAATAAAGTATATAGCATGTTTCTGAAACAACAATTTCACATAAGAAACCAATGTCAAACTCATAGAAATGAAGACATATTAAGTTAAATCAACATATAAAATTAATTAGTTCTTCCGTAGTATTAGCTAGGGCAGGGAATCTGTATGATATTTGTTTTGACTGCTGTCATGGCCCTTAGCACATTGTTCTATAATCATCAGATAGTCTTCAGTGTCTTCTTGATGTTAGGGACTGTGACATTTTTGTTTTTGTGTCTCCAGTCTTAACAATTTGCAACACATCACAGACTCACAATAAGTGTTTGCTGAATAAATGTAGAAATTTTGTGAGGCAGTCAAGAGATTTCAAACCAAGAGCTATGTTTGCACCATCTCTGGAAATTAGTCAGGTCAATTCATCTACCTGGGACTTGCACTAGATTAGTGCTTCTCAACTATTTTTTTTTTCATTACTTATTCCCCTAAGGAGTCTTTTTTAGATATTTTTAAAAATCGTCACTGTCTCATCACATTTTAGTATACCGGCTTATCTAATACATGTATATCTGTGTTTTATACATAAAAATGTTAAGATTTTCTTCTTACCCTCCAAGAACCAATATTGCCCTCATTGAAAATACATAGCACTACATGGTGATGTATGAATACATGGTTGATGAATATCCCAACTACAAAATGCTGTAATTATTCAATTTCTTAGGTTTTACAATTATTACAAATGATGTGTTAGTCTTAAGGTTGGTAAGGAACTGTGTGAAACACAAAGAGGTGACTGATAGTGAAAATTATAGAATCAGGGCAAGATAAATATTATTCTGATCATATATAATCAGGCTCCTTCTATTCTAAACATGGACACTGACTTTTGACCAGGGATCAAAATCTTCTTGTGGTTATAGCTTTCCAGTTTGTACCATCGATCTCCCAGAGGCCCGCATGCTGGTAGGCCTCACTCGGAAATGATGTACATTAAAGGAAAAGCCTCCAATCATGAATCAGATCCTGGAGTGAGCAAGCCAAAGTCTCTAAAATTGAACGGCTCAGCAGGGACTCTAACACTGCTTTAATTTGAACATTCTGATTTTTTCCTATTTATACATATCTTGGGTAGTCTCTTGGCTTAAAATCAAGTAACAAGCATATTCTTACAATGGACCTAATTAATAATTTGTGCCTGGATTTATACTGCATTACAACTGAATGAAGATTAAAAGAATAATTTGTCCTCCTCAACACTACATGCTACTCTGAAGCTATATAGGCTCATTTTTAATTTTTTTTTTTTTTTTTTTTGAGAGAGAGAGAGAGAGAGAGCGTGCAAGCAGGGGAAAGGGCAGAGGGAGACAGAGAGAGAGAATCTTAAGCAGGCTCCAGTGTGGAGCCTGATGTGAACCTTGATCCCACAACCCTGGAATCACGACCTGATCCAAAATCAAGAGGTGGATGCTCAACCAACTGAGCCACCAAGGGGCCCTCAATTTTACATTCTTATACAATAATTCTCTGGGATTCTCTCTCTGTGTGCCTCTCTCTCTCTGTCTCTCTCTCTCTGTGTCTCTCTCTCTCTCTCCCCCTTTCTCTATCTCTGTCTCTTCCTCCCTCAACTCCTCCCTCCCTCCCTCAGAATGTTCCAGTATGATTGATGGACAAACGAATTCTACAACAAATCCAAGCTATATCATAATAGGTCATGATAAAACATTACAGTGATACTGACTTCAAAAATATTGCCATGGTAACCAGCAAAATTTGGATTTGAATGTGGTGAGAGAAAATGACTATCTCTCAACAAACAAAAGAAAAAATAACAGTTAAGGGTACAGAGTGATCTTGCCTTAGTAACCTGATTAACAAAGCTCTCTGTAAGGAGTATCACTCAGTGGTACCATTGCCCTTCATTTCCTTGGCACTAGGAATGAATAAACAGTGATACAAAGAAAACAAACTATGAGTAATAAGCTAATAAATACTCTGGTTATAAAATACAGTATTTGGTGCTTTGTTGCCAGTGACTGTGCTTTGAACTGATTTCAGTAGGGGTTTCAATTTTTTTTTTTTTTATGTACTAAAAAGAGAGAGATGTCAAAACCCAGATTTGGTCCATCTCTGGTAATTTTAGCTCATGAAGGTCACAGGTCTCTGCTCAACGTAATTTCAAAGCCTATGCTCCTCTCACCAGACTTCCCTAAATAATGCCAAGTCAAACTAATCCCCAGAAGTTTTCTCCAGGTAATCACTTCATCGCCCACTCAATCAGATGGGCTTTCCATTCATTTCATCTTTTTTTTCCAAGTGTTCAGATTTTCAGATTTGGTTGTACAAATCATTAGAATACGCTTGCCATTAAAAGATATATGTGCTGTTGCATATTTGATGATATTGTTTTGAAGTTGGAACCATCCTGTTTGAAAACAGCAGTTGCCATAGGAACAGGTTTTCCAACTAGATCTTACAAGGAGAAGTATGTCATAAATAATTGGCAATGCCCTGAGGGAGCTGTTAAACACCCAAAGAAAGGCAAGAAAAGAAAAAGAAGAGAGATGCCAGAGGACAGCCACAGAGTGACATTCCACAGGGAAAAGGCAAATGCTGTCTAAATACCCTAGATTCCGATTAAGGTAATAAATTAAACTTTAAGATTCCAAATCAATACCTGAAATGCAGTGCTGAGTTAATTCTAGTGCAGAGTTAAAAGAAAAGTGGTCATAAATAAAAGACCACAATCACATTCTGTATTAATAACTCTCCTATCCAGGAGTGAATTAATGGCACTCAGTTCCCTGTTACATAAACGTAATAACATAACTCAAGAAAAGCATATATTATGGTTCAAAGACTCGTTCCTAAATGCACAGATTTCTCTTCAGGAAGAGCTGCTCTGCCATAAAGTGCTTGGCAGCCAGAATGCAGGAACTGGCCCAGTGGTGCGATCCAGAGGTGGAGGGAGCTGAGACTTAGGCCCTTTGCTCTGGGCTCTTTCCTTTGTTGCACGGGGTGTTGACTTTTAATCTTATTTCTTCTCTCATTGTCTCTCCAAGCCCTCTCCTCTCACGTTAATCTCTAGCTCCAGCCCTGGTTACAGCCCTGCTGATTTTGCGCAGGAGAACTCGTCACTTGGGATTGAAACCTAGTTGGAAGGGAACAGAAAGAACTCTGGCATGTCTGTGGGAGTTCTGTGAGGTCAAAACGTATACTGGTGACCTGGAGTTCCTATGGAAGAGGGAAAGCTATTCTCAGCCATATTTATTGAAGAGACAGACCCACAAAGACTCTCTTTACATGGACCACGCCCTACTGTTAGTTGAAAACTGAAACAAATCAGACCCTGGCTCTGCATCCACAGTTCCTCCTTCTCATTCAGGCTTTCATTGGTTCTAGAAGCCTCTTCAGGGTGGGCTGCTCACTGGATGAAACCCTGGAGGTAACAAGCACACAGTGCCTTCCTCAGTTCCCCTTATCATAGCTGTAATGGGCTGGATTATTGTCAAATATTACTACTATATACTAGGGGAACGCAACAAAATTATTCAAGAAAATGCAGACCACATATCCATGGACAAGTTTCCAAAGTCCTTGATGTTACGTAAGAGCACTAGTGAATCCCCAGAGTGTCAGAAGGTGCTTGTCCCCTCTTTTCTTTTTTGCTGTATTCGCGTCGTGCATGTGGTTTACATGGGTCAAGATGCAAACCTGCGTTTTAATCCAAGGGGCACGTTTGCTGTACTGCCTAGAAAAAATCGTTAGGCCCAATGATTTTGGCAGCAATTAGGACAAGTTTTTTCAATCTAGAGCCAGAGACAGGGCAGGCAAAAATAGTCCTTTGAAAATAAAATGCATTGCTGGAATTACAAAGAGAAAGAAGAAAAAGGAGGAAGAGGGTAAGGGAGGAGGAGGAGAACAAACACTACAAACTTTTGTAAAGTGTCTTGTAGAAAGATAGAACTTCCTCAAGTTCTCTATAGTAAAGCTCAGGATGTATAGTGGATAAAGATTCTTTTTTAAAGTCTAGAAGCTCTGCAACTGAAGACCATGTGTCTGAGAGTTCCTTAAAAGTACCAGTATAACTGTGTTCAAATAAGTGAGCACATAAAGCATACTCTGATCTCAGAAAGTAGAAACCAGAATAAATAGGGCCAAAGCTACTGTTAAAGAGTAAGAAATCATAATTAAGAATTTCATTAGTTTTCAGAAAGGACTTGAAAATACAACATATTAAATTATTAATTTATTCTTAAAACCAATTCTAATTCATTAAAATTAATTTTAAATAATAATGTTGAATTGTATAGTTTTCCTTCTGTTTCATCTCAGGTTCCTTTGCTGGGCCCAGCCGGGAGCCTGGGTTTGTGGGAGCTGACAGGGAGTCTGAGGGCCATGGGATCTACCCAGGGCTCCTGGAGCCAGCAGGTGCCAGGGCAAACTGGGGTGTGGGGAGGGAGAGAGCTGGGTTCCCAGAAGCCACTGGAAGCCTAGTGCTACAGAAGCCACCTGAGATTACAGGAGCTGCCTGGTACCATTAGAGCTGACAGGCACCATGGTGAGCTGGGGGCCTGGATTCCTGGGAGACCCCAGGGAGCCACTCTGGGGCAGGTCCTCTCTTAGTCAGTGCTCACTTCAGTCTCCTTCCACAGGGAAATTGTGTCCCTCCGTGCTAGGCTGCTGGGGCTTAGGGGATGGGTGATGGAGTATGTCAATCTGTTATTCCTACCTTCCCTGCATTTTGTTGTTTTTTTTTTTTTTTTTAATTTCTGTGCTTCACCCAGCTGCTGTAATACCTCACATGGAAACCTTGTCTCTTTTGATGGTATTTTTATGGTTCTAGCATATGGACTACAAAATCCCCAAGCTTGAAATTCAACAGAAATCAATTTAATACCTAAGAACAGCCATCCAGGGCTGTTTTAATGACTTCCATCCATTAACATAGAAGAAGTCAAGAATAACATGAGTAAAAACCAAAATGTGTGCATAAATTGGAGAAGCATACACAGATAACATCTATCATTTCTGCTTAAACACTTTGTGGCCACTCTAAAAAAAAATATATGAGATAATGATGACCTAAATGGGGTGGCAGTAGAAAGAGACATTTTGAAAAAGAAAATGCAATGTGATTTAGTGATTGAAAGAATGATGGAATCTAAATTCACTTTAATCGAACATTTTGAACTAGGCAATTTGCATAAATAAATGAATAAAAATTCCATGAATGGAAAAAGGGAAATGGAGAGGGAATTTGTTTGGTGGGGAGAATGATTAAGTCAGGCCCTAGGTATGTTTCATCTAGTATATTTTCATCTAGGCACAATCATGGGATAATCATAGCACAGAGAGAGGATGGAGTTAGAGGCATAACTTGATGCCATCATTAACAGCTAAAAGTAGATGGAGATGATTTATATTTTAAGGCAGTATTTTGAAAGCAGAGACTGAACAACACAATAAATGAAGCTGTTTGAGGTTTCGCTTTAAACAGCACTGTCTCTCTTGTAGATAACATAGAAATAGTTTTACCCAAATGTGATAATCTGTGACTTTAAATTGGAGGTTTGGGGCCATTTTTGTTTAATGATTTTGTACGATTGAGTTTGGCTCTCCATTGTCATTTGTTTTATTTTACTTCAGTATGTTTTTTGTTTCTCCATTTCTTTTTCCTGAATCCTTTGGGATTAATCAAATATCTTTCCACATTCTGTTTCAATTCTTCCATTGGCCTGTTAGCTATACCTCTTTATATTGTGTTTTCTTTCTTTTCTTTTTTATTCTTTGTTAGTTGTTCTAGGAATTACAGTATGCTCCATTTATTTATCCTGATCTACTACATTGTCCTACGTTATATAAAACATGATATCTTTATAGCACTGTGGCCCCATTTACTCCCTAACTTTATGTTTTTGTCATAGGTATTACATGCATAACTACAGATTTCATGAATCCCACAACACAGTACTATAAGTTTTGCTTAGAACTGTCATATGTCTTTTTTAAAAAATGAGCAAATAAAAGAAAACATGTAGGACTGTATGTTCATTCACATATTTAGCATGGATGATACCTTCCATTATGTCATATAAATTAGAGTTTCCATTTGATCTCATTTTCTTCAAGTATAAAGAACTTAACCTTAGCATTTCTTATGGTGCAGGTCAGCTAGAAATGAATTCTCTATCTGAAATTTTTATCTATCTGAAAATTCTTTCATTTGTTTTTATTCTTTTTTAAAAATTGTTTTAACATATTTATTTTTGAGAGAGGGACATGGACAGACAGAGCATAAGTGGGGGAGGCGCAGAGAGAGAGAGGGAGACACAGAACCTGAATCTGGCTCCAGGCTCTGAGCTGACAGCACAGAGCCCAACACGGGGCTTGAGCTCATAAACCACAAGATCATGACCTGAGCTGAAGTCGGATGCTTAACCTACTGAGTCACCCTTGTTTGTTTTTATTCTTGAAGAATATTTTTGGTGGACATAGCATCTCAATTGACAAGTTTTGTTTGTTTGTTTGTTTGTTTGTTTCCTCATCACTTTAAAGATATCACCCCACGGAGTATGAGCTTCATGGCTTCTGATGAGAAGTTTGCCATCATTTTGTAAGTAACGGGTCATTTTCTCTCTGACTGCTTTCAGGATTAATCATCAAATATTTTTTGATATTTTGTTTCATTTCCTCCATTGGCCTGTTAGGTATACCTCTTTATACTGTATTTTCTTTCTTTCTTGTAAAGATTTTCCTTTTATCTTTGGTTTCCAGTAGTTTAAATATATTTAGAGGTGTGGCTTTTTTTTTGTCTCTCTCTGACCGAAGGTTGCTGAGCCTCATAAATGTTAAATTTATATCCTTCATCCCATTTGAGAAATTTTTGGCTGTTGTTTCTCTAAATTTCTTCTGCTCTATTTTATTTCTTCTCCTTCTGGTTGAATTGCATATATATTTGACCAGTCATTAATATTCTATGTGTCACGAGGATCTGTTCTTTATTTTATTCATCTTTCCCTCTCGTTTTTACATTGGATAATTTTTTTAATTTTTGTTTTTACATTTATTTATTTTTGAGAAACAGAGTGAGACAAAGCGTGAGTGGGGGAGGGGCAGAGAGAGAAGGAGACACAGAATCTGAAGCAGGCTCCAGGCTCTGAGCTGTCAGCACAGAGCCTGATGCAGGGCTCGAACCCACAAACTGTGAGATCGTGACCTGAGCCAAAGTCGGACGCTCAACCGACTGAGCCACCCAGGCGCCCCTACATTGGATAATTTTTAATGAGCAATCCTCAAACTCAACGTTGTTTTCCTATGCAATCTGAAAATTTCTTTTCAGATATTACACTTTTAGTTCTAAACTTCTCAATTTTTATAGTTTTAGAATTCTTACTTCTGAGATTCCCCACCTGGTCATTTAGTATAACCACATTTTTTCAAGTCCTTGAAGATGTACATAATATCTTTTTAAAAATCTTTGTCTGCTAGTTCTTAGAGTTAGGTTTGATTGACTTTATTTTTCTGGACTATGGGTGATATATCCCTATTTCTTCTCAGGTCTGGTAGTGTATATTGTATGCATTAGATTGTGGACAAGAGATTGTAGGAAGTCTGAATTATGGCTTTACCCTGTAGATGGTGTTGACTTTGTTCTGGCAAGCAATCAAATTACTATGGGATGATGTTGGTTCTGTCAGAGTTACTCCTATGATCTGTTGTGGCAGATTTCTTTTGGTTTTGAATTTAGAACTGTGGTATGTCCTTTACCATAGATGTGATAATATCCATAAAATATCCAAAATGTGGTCATTGTGAGGTCTTCAACAGTGACAGTTCCAGCTGCCCAGCAAGGCCTCTCTACTCTGATGGGGTTGTAACTCCAATGTCTTCCAGAACTGCAGAACCTTTAATATCAGCTGACCTCTTTCAGGTCTCAGTCTTTCAGCAGGCAATCTCTGCTAGACCTTATAAATACTTCTCTGGATGTGTGCAGCTCAATCCTTGGCCAATTATATATGACCGACTCCCACACAGATGTCGGGGTTCTCTTTCTGGTCAGCTGTCTCTTCTCTAGTATGCTGCCCCACAAACTTCAACTATTTAGGCAGCATGGAATTTTAAACCTCTGTTTCCTCAACCCAGAAATTCAGCCCACTCCTCTGCTTGGGGTCTAACTCCTTGTTCTACAATAGCAAAGTGCCCTAGCTGAAAATCCAGGGAAATCTTGGTCAGTCACTGGGCTCTTATGTTGTGTGTTTGCCTTTTCTAAAGGATCATAGTCCTCCTACATTATCTTTTGTTCAGTGTTTGAAAATAGTTACATTGAATATTTTGTTCAGTTTTGTAGTTTTTTTTATTGAGAAGGCTATTTACTTTGTGGCCAAAAACTGAAATCATCTGGATCTATTTTTTTTTTTTTCGTGATAGCTATCGGCCCTTGACACATTATAGTCTTTTAGTTTATTTTTTTATTGTAAATCTTCCCCCATCCCACCTTGATTGAAATGTCCAAGAGAGCCAATATTTTGTCTGTAGTTTAATGCTCTAACCACCTCATCTAGAATAGTAACTAACATATATGGGTTTTTTCAAAATGTTATTCATTATTCAATGAATGAGTGAACAATTTCCATAATCTCACTCCATAATCTCATGTCCATAATCTCACATATTCTCAGTAAATTGGCTTTTTAAAACAATATTACAAGTTTTTAGTTCATTTCTGTAACTGTGAAACAAAGATCCCTAAACTGGTACTCAGCTGACAACTCTTACCCATATTTAATTCTCTGAGTAGAAGCAGTATCCTTGTAGCATCTGTTTATATCCACCATTGTTGCCACATTCCAAGTTCATCGTTTTATTATAAAATGTATTATACCTGTGAATATGGATGTGTGTATACTAGTATACATAGTGTTTTGTATAGTTTCAGAAATAATAATAAAATAAAACCTATGAAGCAACCACCCTAATTATGAAACTATCCATTATCATTAACTTTGAGGATCCTTGTGTGTCCTTGATATCATCACTTTCCCTCTATAATACTTTCCCTTTTATAATACTATAAAACAATTACGCATCCAACATTTGTGCTGCTTCTAGTTTTTTGTTACACAAAAATTCTTCTTAGGATGATCCTATACGTGTCTCCAGGTATAACATGCAAGTTTCTGTAAGGTATATGTACCTAGAGTGGAATTTTTGTGGTCTTTGGTATGGAAATGTTAAATTTAAAAGATAATTTCAAATAGTTTTTCAAAGAGTCTGTTCCAATATACACTTCAAAATTCAGCTCATGAAAGTTCCCATTGCTCAATATACTTATCAATTATTTAGTACTATCAGATTTATAAATTATAGCCATTCTGATAGGTGAAATGTTATTTCACAATGCTTAATTTGCCGTTTCCTGTTTACAAATGAGGTTGGATATGATTTCATGTTTGCAGTCCATGCATATTTCCCCACTACCAAGTGTCTATGTGTATCTATTGCTCATTTTTTTTCTCTTATGTTGCTTCCTTTTGTTGATTTATAGATATCTTTATATAGTATGGATACTCACAGTCTCTTTACTATAATGTTTATCAAATAGCTTCTCCACATTTGTGGCTTTCTTTTTCTCTTCATGATGGTTGCTTTTGAAGGACAGAGGTTGTTAATGTGAATGCAGTCATATCTCTCAGTCTGTACTCAGCTCTTTTGTGATAAGGATTATTTGTGTTTTATTTAGAAATCCTTCTTATACCCCAAGGATAAGCTCCTCCTCTCAAGTTCTTTTCTAAAATGTGTACAATTTCACCTTTCTCATGGAAGTCCTTGTCCCAACAGGATCTGGTTTTTTGTATATATGAGGTAGAGATCCATTTTCATTTTTCCATATGGATGAACAGTTTTCCTAATGTCATTTCTGGAATGGTTCTTTACTCTCTGTTCTGCAACACCAACTTGTTTAATTATCAGATTCCCATATATCAGCATGAGTCAGGCCATTTTTAAGCCCAGTATTCTGTTCTATTCTGTTTGTGCTAACTGATCTCCTTTTCAGGGTGCTGCTATAAGCATAGGCCCTCTCCCTACATTTTTGGAGTCTCTACCTTTTTAGATTTTCTGGCTTTAACTCTCAGTTTTATATTCACAAGAAAGAGAACCTCATGGGTCCAGGTCAATCAAGTGTCTGTCTACTCCAAGTTCTATAATATATGGTAGGAATCAGGATCTTCCCTGAAAGCAAATAGGGCCACTAGAGGCCCACCGCAGCCTCCACAGAGGGTGAAACTATTGTGGGAAAGGGAGCTGGCCCAGGGCTTTCTACTCTGACTAATGTCAAAGCAGGATACTGTACCTATATGCAGTTACAAAAGAGTTTGACTAAATCCTTTTCAGAAACTGCTCACAAAACAGCCCCCCAATAATTATAACAATGAACTATTCTTTGCTTACCAACAAGACAAAGATTTATTCAAATTATAATTGATCATCTTCCAAAGGATGCAACGAAAGAAGCATGCATGCGTGGTGATAGGAATTTAATTCTATACAACTTTTCTACATAGCAAATTAGCAGTATTTGTCAAAAACTTTAGAAAGGTATGTATCCCATAAAGTAATAATTCTAAGACAATATCTTATGAGAATAATAATAGATTTATTAAAAGGTGTCTTAGGTCAATTTCTTCATAAGCAGAGCACAGGCAAACCTTTTTTCCAAGTGATTTATTAAAAGAAGTGTTCCCAGGGCAAGGCGGTAAGCCGGTGGAAGAAGGAGGGGGAAAAGAGAGGAAGCAAAGCAAGGGTGTAGTTGTAGGTAAAGCTTCAGGCAAGCTGCAGCTAATCCCTCAGGGAAACCTTGAAGTTGAAGTCATGCCTTAGAGCTGTCTTACCACAGGCGAAGTTCCTGTGCAGTCATATCTGGGCACCTGCCAGTCATTGTTTAAACACTGAATTTCCCAGGCACGTAATGACATTGTTACAACAGTTGTACTACTCACAGTTAATTATAATAGCAAAACAAAACAAAATAAAACTGCAGCAATTATTTAATAGTTAAAAATGGTAAAAAAAAAAATCATGTCATTAAATATCTAGTTCTTTAATAAAATGGCAAAATGCTCATGATATATTCTTAAAAATCAGAATATATATATATATATAAAATGAGGCAAATTATATTACAAATGTATAAAATATATAGGTAATATATATTACAATAGATAATATATATTACAATATATTACAAATATATACTATATATTACAATATATATTACAAATATAATAATAGAGATAGAGAAATAGGAATACATATGCAGAAATAGTTATATTTTCTACCCTATACTCTATATTTTCACAATTATTTACCAGTTTAAGTGCACAATACAGTTTTGGAGAAAGTGAAAGCAAGCGAAAAAGCAAAAGAGAAAAAGAGATCTCGCATTAACGTCTATAAATGTAAATATGCAAATTGCATCAAGCTTAATGCCAGTACCCTCCGGACAACTGTTACTTGGAAACTGTTTGGGAAATGCTTCTCTCACCTCAACTCCACTTCATCCATTCAGCATCTGGCTACTTGTTCCCTGTTTCACAGGGAAATGCTTAGACCGCAGCCTTTGATGTAGACACCCTGATGATTCTAAATGCTGTGGCCCTGAGCGTGTGTGTGTGTGTGTGTGTGTGTGTGTGTGTGTGTCTACATGCCTTGATCTCCACAGGATAAATCAACAAAACTGTCCTGTGCGGTACATTGGAAATTGTAACTGAGAACCATTGTCATAAGTGAAACTGGAGGATATTGAACAAACTTTAGAAAGACCGGAGTGAGCTACAGGGGGAAGAACTGAGCTGCTTCAGGTGACTGCCCCAGGAAGGACATCTGAGCTGCCATCTCTCTGGGGAAAGTGTCCCACAGTTGCCAGTACACGTCTCCACAGGAGAAACATTGGGGAGTCCCCTACGGCAGCTCCATGCATGAGCCAGTGTCCATCCCCATGATCAAGGCATCTCTTTCAAAAGGCTACATATTTGTTCTTTCTAATCCAAGTATTTTAAGTCCAGTAAAAGCATTACTTAAACAAAAGGCCAAACTATTTTGAATGATCAAAAATCTTAAAGTTAATTTGCTTCAAAATCTTCCTCGACCTGAAAAATGCCCTTTCACATTTGGATATCTCCAAATTGGCCCAGTGAATTTTTGTGTAACCTCACCATATGTGGCTCAAATTGAGATGAAGAATGAGAAATTTCAGCAAACGGGACTTAAAAAAAATAGACAAGGAAGAGGAAATAGGCTGTTTAAATAAAAAATGACTTTTCCACCCATAAATATAGGGTTGCCACTTTCACATTACTATACAATCAATTTAACATCCTTGGGTATCATAAGATAACTTTATCATCCATGGCTTATATCCATTTCAAGCAACATTCTTCTGATTTCTAATTTTAAAGTGAATTCTAGATTGTACCAGAATATGCAATAACATATGCCTACACACAAGACCACATCACATTCCTTACGTTGGGCTATATTTTACTGTATTGACAGTCCTTACAGTAAAGTGGCATCTGAAAATGTATTTGAAACTGTAAATTAGTATTAAAAATCACACTTTGTTTTATTTCTTCCAACTAAAACCAATATGCTTCATTTTAAAGTTAAAGATTATGATTTCAAATACATGTATCAAGAGCATTATCCTAACTATTAATTACAGATTTACTTTGAAACATAAACTTCTACTCTTCATCACTGTGCCAGTGTTCTAGGGGTGCCATAACAAAATACCACAGATTGTGCAGTGTAAACAACAGAAAGGTAGTTTCTTACGATTCTAGAGGCTGGAAGTCAGAGATCAATGGGTCAGCAGGGTTCATTTCTTTTGAGGCCTCTCCCCTTGCCTTGTAGATGGCCATCTTATTTTTTTGTCTTCAATAGTATTTCCTCTGTTCCTGTCTGTGTCCAAATTTCCTCTTCTTATAAGGACACCAGTCATATTGGATTAAGACCCACCCAAATGACCTCATTTTACCTTAATCACCTATTTATAGACCCTGTTTCCAAATAGAGTTAACATTCTCAAGTATTGGGGGTTAGTATTTCAATATGAATTGGGGGTAGGGAAAGACATAATTCAGTCCAGTCATCTACTAGCACATGACATCTCACAAAGAAAAGTGGACGTTTTCCTGACTTGTAGTTTTTGACTGCAGAAGGGTTCATCCATAGGATCTTAATTGTCTCTCACAGGACAGAACATAATGATGCCTCTGTGTAGTTATGGGAAACATGAACACTCAACCAACCTATCTGCCTGTGTCTTCTCAGCACCCAATACTTTACCTCTGAGGAATGGTGTGCCTCTATAACAGAGTAGGCTCAGTATGAGGGAGGCATAATGTTGGCCCATAGAACTAATGCAACCTACAGAGAGATCAAAACAAAGACATTGGTTTCATCAGCTCCCCTAACCACCACAAGTAACCAAGTTAAAAATAATATTACAAAGGCAGTGGGGGGGGGGGGGAATTTACCAATAAATTTTATCTTGTTTCTTTAAGGCAGTATAAGATCCTAATCAGGGTTAAATTTCATGTAAGCTTACTGTTATGTTTATCCTAAAAAAAAGGTTTGTTTTAAGTTTTTTTGTTTTTAATTTTCATACATTATTCCCCTTTTGTGAAATAGATTCTGTTCTTCCTTCATGTTCTCAAAGTCTACTTATTTTCTAATACTTAATTCCAATCCCACCTCTGGTGATACTTCTTCAAATATTTTAGCTTAGATTTCTCTCTCATCCCTTGGCTTAACAGGCAGTGTAACATAGTTTGTTTTTGAATGGTTTTTGTTTAATTTATGTCTTACGAGTTGTGTTCCTCCCAGCCAGACAATAAAATTGGAAAGAGTAGAGATTGTAGTTTCTAGTCCTCTGTATACAATTGAGGGAATATAGTAGGTTTAATATATATATATACATTGACTAATAAACTGGAGTATGTCCATCATGACCATTGTTCACAAGATGCTGTCTCTAAACGATCACTTATAGCCTAGTAGGGTAAATTCTCAATGCAATTAGCAATTGCAATATGTTTGATGGGTATTTTTAGGATGAAGCTCGAGTAGTGAAAATGTGGAACCACTGAAAGGTGTTATCTACAAAAGTGATGTGATTAAGTTGCATTTTTAGAACTCACTGTGGGCACTGTGGCTGGATATGGCAATATGCCTGGCAAGAATTTTTAGTGGCCTGGACTTGGCTAATGGCAGGAATGGAAAGAGAAAAATACACTGGATACACATTTAGGAGGGGCAAACAATAGGCACAGCTGTGGAGTATAAGAAAAGCAATCTTAAGTGGCATGCAGATTTTAGGCTTAAACACCTGAGTGGATAGACATAATGTTTACAAGAAAAATAGATATGGGAAGGAAGATGATGGCTTCATGCCTGATCTTGTTAAGCCTGAAGTGATAAATATCCGAGTAGAAATGCCAATAAATTATGTTAATCTGATTCATGATCTAATGGCCTCCCAAAAGCCCATTTCCTAATACCATCACATTGGAGGTTAGGATTTCAACAGATGAGTTTAGAGGGACACACATATTCAGTCTGTAACAGTGACCTAAATTATTGTGATAATATAATAGAAGAGCCAAATTACTGTTGGAAGAGTGAATGAAAGGTAAGAAAATAGACATTGAAATAGAGAGAATCTTTCAATTGGCACATCTGTACTTTTCACTGTCTACACTGTAGACTCAATTACAGAGTTACTTGTTTCTTTAAGACAGTGTAAATCCCAACCAAGATTAGAGTTTATGCAGATTTACTATTATTTTTATTTACCAAAAATATGGTTAGAAAAAATACTTTTAAAAAATCTTTAAAATGAGTTACAAAGACCCCTTTGCTTTGTCCCTTGTATGGCTGAATCCCTTTGCCTTAATTTATTCTCACCAGCATCTCATCATATTTCCATCCATTTGCCCCAAATACCAGAGCATCTCACCCTTCCATGTTTTCATGTACAGTGCTTTCCTCTGTATGCACTCCGTGCCATTCACAGCTTCTACGCCTGGCAAACACCTCCACATCCTTCTCCAAAACCTCTCCTGACATCCTTCTTCTCCAGTATAGCAAAGATGACTCTAATACCCACACCATGCTTTATATCTGTCTCTTTTATGGCAATTCTATAGTTTGAATCCGAACACCCTAAGTATGTCCTTAAGTGACCTCATCACATTTTCTTTCAATAGAGACAGATTTCTCAGAAAATCATAGTTAGCAAAACCTTATTTCTTCATAATTCTCATAGTATCTCTGCAAGATAAAAACCACTGAGATCCTATATTTTCTTTAGCAAAGAGAAGTCTCATAAAGGCATTTTATGTTATAACATCTAAAAACAATTTTTAGGTTATTCCTCATGTTAAACAGAGATGATAATGATGCTATCAGTATTTGAGGTTAACTGCAGAACTCACTTTCTTAATGGAAATAGTTCTCTTCATCAATTTAATCACCTACATAGAGTTTTTCCCCATGCCTCCCAAATGCTATCAGCTTTCAGGTAGTGAGTATGTTACCCCCACATGAAATTTAGAAGCATTATAAGCTAGCATGTTGGAAATGTGGAGTTGAGGCAAAAGAAGCCCTTATAAGAAAGAAGTGTTGAAGCATAATAACAACTTATTTACAGGGTGACACAACTCTACTAGTGATGCTTAACTTTGCAAGAGATATGGGGAATTTAAGAAACAAAACAGATGAACATAGGGGAAAGGAATGAAAAATAAAATATGACAAAAACAGAGAGGGAAGTAACCCATAAGAGACTCTTAAAAGCAGAGAATAAACTGAGGGGTTGCTGGAGGGGAGGTGGGTGGGGGGAGGGGGTAAACGGGTGATGGGCATTAAGGAGGATACTTGTTAGGATGAGCACTGGGTGTTATATGTAAATGATGAATCACTAAATTCTACTCCTGAAGCTAATACCACATTATGTGTTAACTAACTTGAATTTAAATAAAATAAAATAAAATAAAATAAAATAAAATAAAATAAAATAAAATAAAATAAAATAAAATAAAATAAAATAAAATGTGAAAAAAAAACATACCAAGAGATTAAAAATAAAAATAATAATCTCCCAAATTATCAGCTTTTATGGAATGGATAATAAAAGCAAAATTAAATAGGGCAAACTCTATAATCCCCAAATTCAGCTAAATAAAGTATTGACAAACTAAAATGAGGGGATCAACACTAAAAATATATTGTTAATAAAAATGTATGAAAGGGAAATTGTCCTGAATAAATTATAGACACTGATCCAGATACCAGAATTACAGAGAGAATTATGTAAAATATATCCCTGGAAGAGAGCAATATGATCAGGTTTGTTAAAACCTATTCAAACTTATTTCACAGACTATTATAAAGTAGAAAATATGATTAAATATGCGACATCATCTCAAAATCCAGTGTTTGAAGCATTAAGCCTAGAAATATTTATATTTCTTTTTTTTAAATAAATTGAACACAAAACTAGATTTGGAGAATAAGAAGCAGAACAAAATAAATAATGCACCATATTTAGTTAATAATCTTTCTATTTTATCTCTGAGCTGAAATCCTGCTCAGGCATGGAAGCAAATTGCTTCAGAGACTCCGAGAAAGGAAATCAAGTTAGTAATGTGGAATTGGACCAAACATAGACTATGATGTCAGAAGGATTTCTTTTTTTCATAATCAATAGGTGATGAAAGACTTATAAAAATCATCCAGAGATTTATTTGATCAAAACCATATGCTACCCAACCAAAGCAGCTTTGTAGTGAAACTAATCAGATTTTGTATGGTCAGTGCTCAAAGCATGCCTTTTTCACCACAGAGGTAATTGCCTTTCAGTTTCCAAAATATGGCATGTTAATGTTATTTTTTAAATATTTGAATTGGTAATACAGTCACATTATTCAATATAAAAGCAGTATAGTGGAAAGTCTTCCTACCGTCACCATCCCTCACCCAGGTACAACTTTCATGAATGTCTGGTATATACTTTCAGAGTTACTTTACAGAGATAAAAGTGAATATGAATATACGATCTTATTTTCTACCTTTTTATACACAAAAAATATTATATTTTCCAGTTTCTCACCTTGTTTCCATTATTAAACACATGTCTTGGTAAGCTTTCCATATCAACAGAATTTTCAGATATATTTGGAATAGATTTTGGAGGAAAAAAGTAGTTTCATGAATTTTCTAATTTCTATCATTTCTCAGGATGCCTTTATTTCTTTCCTGTGTTTTATATTTGTGCTTTCCCCTTATATTCTTGGTAAAGTTAGATTGTGGCTTATCTGTTTTATGATTTGTTGAAATAATACTAATAACATAATTATACATATACATACATACACACATATATATATGTGTATGTATATATGTATACACGTGTTGTGTGTGTGGTTTTGAAGGGAATGCACTATAAAATAATTTTTTTAAATGACTATAATTTCAGTCTTCCTATCCAAGAATAAAGTCCCTATCTTTAAATTTGCCAAACCTTTTTGTCACTTAGTAAAGTTTGTTTCATGAATTTTCTCATTAAATTAAAAAACTTGTTCTCTGAATCTTTGAATAGAAGCGTAAAAGTTGAATGAATATTCTTTTTTAGATCACAATGATCCAAACCACCATTTTTATCCTTTCTTTGTTTTTGCAAAACTTAGTTGTTTAGTGTTTTGGGGACTGCCAGTTTGCCTTCAGAGCCATACTTTGCCTTTTACTAGCTGTGTGACTTAGAGCAAGTTCTTCAATTTCTGTGGACTTCATTTTCCTTATTTTTCATATGAGAATGATATTTTTTAATGTTTATTATTTATTTTTTGAGAGAGAGAGAGAGAGACAGAGCATGAGTGGGGGAGGGGCAGAGAGAGAGGGAGTCATAGAATCCAAAGCAGGCTCCAGGTTCTGAGCTGTCAGCACAGAGTCCGAAGCGGGGCTCGAACTCACAAACTGTGAGATCATGACCTGAGCCCAAGTTGAACACTTAACCAACTGAGCCACCCAGAAGCCCCTGTATTATGAGAATGATTATAATAACAGTACCTACATCATAGTGTTGTTATGGTAATTAACTGAGTAATAGGTATAATGGGCTAGTAATGTTGTCTGGTATAATAAACAAACAAAAAATGATGATGATGATGATGATGATGATGATGATGATGCAGTAACTTGAAATTGATAACCCTGGCAAGTGCAAGGGGTGTGTGTATGTGTGTGTGTGTGTGTGTGTGTGTATTTCAATAAACAACTGCTTACACAAATATAATTTGCTTCCCTATAGTTGTCATGAAACTTGCTTTGGATCACTTATCCCATTGCTCAGGCCAAAGATGAAGAAAGCAACCCTGATTCCTCTTTCTCACATACCCCACAACTCACCAGCAAGTCCTGCAGTTCTTCCTTTAAAATAGACCCCAATTCATGAGGTACCTGGGTGGCTCAGGATGAGTCTTGATTTCTACTCTGTTCATGATCTCACAGTTCATGAGTTCAAGCCCCATAGCAGGCTTCGGGCTGATAGCATGGAGGCTGCTTGGGATTCACTGTCTCCCTCTCTCTCTCTCCTCTTCCCCGATGCGCTTGCTCTCCCTCTCTCTCTCAGATAAATAAATATTTAAAAATAAAACAAAATAAAATAGAACCTTATTCAGACCTCTGTGCGCCTTCCCCACTACTAATGCTGTGTTCCAAACCATCATCTCTGGCATGGTCTGTTTCACCTGTTCCCCACAAACCCTTGCCGCTTCATCTCTTGTCCTTCCATGGTCTGTTCATATGGCAGCCGAAGTGGTCTCTTTAAATTTAAATTACATCACACCGTTCCACACCCAAAACTTTCTAATGACTTTCCATCAAGTAAAATCCAAATCAATTACAATGGTTGAATGAACCTCCATGATATTCCAACAAAGATTTGCCATTTGTCCTCCCTCAACCCAATCCAGCCACGTTGGCTCTCCTGCTATGTCTTGAGCAGTCACATTCATCCCTATGGCAAGGCTTCACACTTGCTATTTTTTAAATCTTGAAATCTATCTCTCTAGATCCAATATGTAGATAGTTTTCTCACTATTCAGATCTTGGCTCAAATGTAAGGTTGCCAGATTAGGAAATAAAAATGCAAGATACCTGGTTAAATTAAAATTTCAGATAAACAATAAATTTGATACTCAAATTATGTCTACAATATTGCATGGGACACACTTATACTGAGAAATTATTTGTCATTTATCAACAATTTAAATTTTGTTGGTCATCTCATATATATATATATATATATATATATATATAGAGAGAGAGAGAGAGAGAGAGAGAGAGAGAGAGGCATTCTTGCAATTAGCTCCTCAAAGAGGTCTTTCCTGTTACCTTGTATTAAGTAGACTCCTCCCTTCCTCTGTCGCTCTCTAATCTTCTGCCCTGTGTTATGTGTCTTTATAGCACTTACCGCTACCTGAAGTGTTATTTACTTGTTTATGATTATGGAGAAATCTTCCTATCTAAAAATGTATCTTGCATGAGGACAGAAGATTTGTCTTTTATTATACCTTACTGCCAATGCCCAGCACATAATAAATGCTAAAATGTATGTATTGAATGGTTAAATGAATGGCACATGGTTACTTTTTAAAATGAGCATGAAATATTTCTGCCTTACATATTTTGAACATAGAATATTCCTAGAGAAATACAACGCTATTTCCATCACAGTCTCAGACAATTTATTTTTTTTTTTAATTTTTTTTTTCAACGTTTATTTATTTTTGGGACAGAGAGAGACAGAGCATGAACGGGGGAGGGGCAGAGAGAGAGGGAGATACAGAATCGGAAACAGGCTCCAGGCTCTGAGCCATCAGCCCAGAGCCTGATGCGGGGCTCGAACTCACGGACCGCGAGATCGTGACCTGGCTGAAGTCTGACGCTTAACCGACTGCGCCACCCAGGCACCCCAGTCTCAGACAATTTAAATATCAATGTGAGACTCTTCTTCCCAAGATACCTTCTCAAACCACAAGAAGAGGTTATTTTTTCCACTTTTATGTTACTCTTATGCAACATCCAGCCTCCTTGCTAGAGAAATAAAAACAAATTGAAATCTAAAGCAGAATATTAACTTATAGATATTAGAGGTCAACAATCTAATTTTATACATAGAGAGACTGAGTCTCAGAAATATAATTTTCCCAAAGCCATGAAGTTAACATATTTGTTTGTAGAGTTTACTACCTATTTTCTCCCCCACTATGTTATAAGCTCCCTGAAAACAGAACCCTGATTATTTGGTTGGCTGATTGCTTACACCACCTCGAAGAGTGCTTAACACATATTGGGTGCTCAACAAATATGTGTGGTTGAATGACGAGTCAATGAAGTGAAATCTGGCTCCTATGGCTTCCAGCCAAGTGGTCCTCCCATAAGATATGACATATTGTTTTATTTAACTATCATGGGCATTCACTGAATTACAGCAATCCTTTTATTTCAAAAAAACTAAAGAAAAAATCTATCATATTATAAATAAAAACCAAGTTGTCAACATTTAATTAAGTCACAATATCTACATATAAAAAAGAGAACCCTATCTTTGGAAAGTGTTAATTGACTCAAACCTCACAAAATGATACATGAGAAATTTAAAGCTTTAAATTTTCTTTAATTTGTACAAGAATAGATTTATGAAATATAACACTCTAAATTATCCATGCTAATGAGTGTCTTTGGAGCATATCAAATAATAACCTGTCTTTGTTGGATTTCAGTGGTCATAAAACTTGTTCTATCTTGTTGAAAGAACAATGACATTACAAAAGTATTTGATAATAGCAAAGGATTTTATGAAAGAAAAACAGAGCAAATATTGTATCTTCAAAGATAAGCCATGTGTCCAGAAGTATAAGTCAAGGGATTTCTGAGTGGACTGCAGACATGAGGGTGACAGAGGAGCCTGGACAAAGCGGTTTACCTAAATGACTATCAGGCCTGATGGATAAATGAATAAAACAGGAAACCAGTAGACTGTATATTATATTTAAAATGGACAGTCTCCACTCACCAGGAAAAAAAAACATGGCTGTAGCATGACCAGATTTTTCTTTTTTCTTTTTTTCCCAAAGAAGCCAAAATCACTGATTTTTTTAAAATGTGAAATCTGGTATTTTATAAATATCATACAGGACAAACAAAATGGGGACAGACTCACTATGAATGTCAGAGACAAAATCAACAGAAAAACAAATTGGAAATTATAGATAACAAAGAGAAAAATAATCAATCACTTTTAAAATCTAATTGACATAAGTGGAAAGATTAGAAAAGTATTACACCCATGAAAAAGAACAAGATGCTATTAGTTTTTTAAAACATGAAAGAACATTTAAAATGAGGGGTGTCTGGGTGGCTCAGTCAGTTAAGTGTCATAGTCTTGATCTTGGCTTAGGTCATGATCTCACAGTGAGATTGAGCCCTGCATTGGGAACCTGCTTGTGATTCTCTCTCCCTCTCTGCCCTTCCCCCCATCTCAAAATAAATTAACATTTAAAAAATAAAAATAAAATGAGAAATAGTCAAAAATACAAATTAATCATATGGAAAAAATCAGTTAAATAAATGGAATATGAAGTCAAAATAATCTTTCAGACATTATAATAAAAAGGCAATAGGAGAAAAGATAAAAAAGAATTAGAAGATCATTTAAGTCTTTCCTCTGTATGATAGGAATTTTAGGAAAAGAAAAATGTGAAAATGGAAGGAAAGATACTGTCATATCAGTAATACAGGATAATTTCCCAAAACTGTTGGATATGGGTTTCCAGTTTGAAAAAACCCAACAAGTGCCCAAGAGAATAAATTTTAAAAGATCCACATATCATTGTGAAATTTCAGAAGATAAGGAATAGAGAGACAATCCCAAGATCTTCAAGTGAACTTCAGTAGCTTTTCAATGCAGAACCACAAGTCATAAACAGTGAAATAAGTATCAAAATGATGTCAGGTTTTTCAGTTGTAATCCCAGATTCTAAAATGCCTTCAATCCTTCAAAATTCTGAGGGACACTGATTTTCAGTCTATAATTCTAAACCAAGTCTATAATTCTAAACCAACTCAAAATAGCGTGGTTGTAAAATAGTCATTTTCTCACAAAGATTTTAAAATTTACCTTTTATGCTACTTTAAATCAAGAAAGAAGAATATTTATGAGCCAAGAAACAGGAGATCCAACAAAGAAAACAGCAAGTAGAATTACCAAGACCATAGGTGTCTTAGTTGTTCAGTTCAGATGGCAGAGGAGAAGAAAAGTTATGGGGAGAGGAAGGTCTAAGGTGTAGATGTGAAGAATGCAGAGTTTAGGTTTTACTAAGGTTAAGTTTTACTAGGGTAGAGGTTTTGTTTTGCAGGACAGCTAACGAGAGAGGGAGGGAAGGAAAGAGACAGAGAAAAGAAATGAGGCTTGGGTTTAATTACAAGGAAGTTATGATAATTATAAGCCATGGAAAGATGCTAAGCAGGGACAGAAGTGAAGACCAGAAGTTGGCATAGAAGGCAAATTTTAAGACTTTGCATATAGAATCCTCAACTCTCTGCTAGATATCAGATTAATTCTGTCATCCCATTAGCATATCTACTTGAGTACTCTGCAGTTATCTTAAACATTTCCAAAAAAGAAACATTTCCCCATTCTTCTCTTATAAACCCTCTTTCCAATAATGGTTTGTAATCCAAAAGAATCCTAGAAGCCCTTCAACTAAAACATACTAAACATACTATAAACATCTTTCAGGGTATTGCCTTAGTTAAGGTTTTCAACAATTATTTACCAATCTCTTACAACTTACCTTTGCCCCTTATTCCTAATTTCTCACTCTTTCAGTATATGCTCTACATTGATTTTACTATTCCCCAATAAAAACCCTTTGGTAGTTTTTTTGTTCCTATAGAATAATGTTCATCCTATCTAGCAGGATATTTAAACAGAATTTCAATATATCTATCTATTTCAATCTATCTTTGAAGCTTCAACTCCTGTTGTTCCAGTCACCCTAAAAGAATGGACATCTCTTAATATATTCTTTCTCAGCACCATTTCTAACAAAAATACCCCAAAACTGAATGGGATTGAGAAAATGATTTGCAAAAAGATTCCTCCACTCTTAGCTATGAAGGGCCAGTTCTCATGATTTATGTATTAAATCATTGAACTAAAGGTTATTTGAACAGTGTCAACATATATATTCTTCACAGCAACTCTGGATTTGGGGATTATTATTGTCATTTTACAGATGAAGAAAACTATCCTCATGAAAGTTAACCAGTTTGATCAGGATAAAACAATAAATGATACAGAGGCCATGTTAACCAAAATCCTATGTAAATTAAAAGCTCATGTTTCACAGATGGCATGATCTTATATATAGACAATCCTAAGGAATCTACTAATAAATGAGTTCAGTAATGTTGCAGTATAAGTCAAATCCAAAAATCAATCGTATTCCTATACACTAATAATAAACAATTCACAAATGAAATTCAGAAAACAATTCCATTTAAAGTGGTATCAAAAAGAATAAAATATTTAAGAATAAATTTAACAGAAAATGTATAAAACTTATACACTAGAAACTAAAAAACATTACTGAAATAAAGATGATCTAAATAAATAAATGGAAAGATATCCCATGTTCATGAAAAGACAGCATTATTAAAATGGCAATACTCGTCAAACTTGTCTACAGAGTCAGTGCAATCCCTATAAAACTCCTAGCTGCTTTATTTGCAGAAACTGAGAAGGTTATAGTAAAATCCATATGAAAATGCAATGACTCTTAATAGCCAAATTTTTTTTCTTAAGAAAGAACAAAGTTGGAGGACTCACACTTCAAGGTTTCAAAACTTACTACAAAATTGTCATAATGAAGGCAGTGTAGTACTGGTATAAGGCCAACTATATAGACCAATGAAATAGAATTGAGTATGCAAATAAATCCTCACATTTATAGCCAGTTGGTTTTCAACAAGGATGCCTAGACAATTCTATGGGGAAATAATAGTCTTTTCAACACATGGAACTGATACACTGGCCACATGCAAAAGAATGAATAACTCCTACCTCACATATGTACAAAAATTAACTCAAAATGCATCAAAGAGTAAACATAGGAGCTGAAACTGTAAAAAATCTCAGAAGAAAACATGCAAAATCTTTATAGTTTCTTAGTATGACACCAAAAGCACAAACAACAGAAGAAATATAAATTGGGTTTCATCAAAATTAAAATATTTTGTACTTCAGAGGACACAAGTGAAAAAATTAAAAGATAATTCACAGAATTCAAGAGAATATTTGCAAATCATATATCTGATTGTGGATGTATATTCAGAATATGTAACTAACTCTTGCAACTCAATAATAAAAAGACAGATAACTCAATTTAAAAATTAGCAAAGGATTTGAATAGACATTTTCCAAAGATTTACAAATGGCCAATAAGCACATGAAGAGATGTTCAATGTCATTAATCATTAGAGAAATACAAATAAGAGCCATAATGAAGTACCATTTCACATCTGCTAAGATGGCTATAATTTTAAAAAAATATAGAAAATAACAGGTTTCCACTGGATGCGAAGAAATTGGAACCTGCATACATTGGTGGTAATGTAAAATAGTATGGTTGCCTTGGAAAATAGTTTGACAATTCCTCAGAAATTTAACCATAGAGTGACCATATGGCCCAGCAATTCCACTCCAAGATATATACCAAAGAGAATCAAAAATATATTCACACAAAAACTTGTACATGATGTTTATAACAAGATTTTTCATATGGCAAAAAGGTAAAAACAACCCAATGTCCATCAATAAATGAATGAATACACAAAATGTGGTATTCTCACTTAATTGAATCTTACTTACTTATTGAAGGGAACAAAATATTGATAATGCTACAACATGGATGACCCATGAAAACATTATACTAAGTGAAAGAAGCCAGACACAAGAAGGCCACATAATATATGATCCCATTCATACAAGATGTCCAGAATAGCAAATCCATAGAAATTAAAAAAGGGGAGTGACTGCCAGAGACTTTGAAGATGGGTGATGAAGAATGCAGAATGATTTGTAATGTGAAGGAAGTTCCTTTGTAGGGTGATAAAAATGTTCTGGAATTAGATAATGATAATAGTTGCAAATATTTGTGAATATACTCAAAATCACTGAATTTTATCTTTCAAGAGAGTTGAATTTTATCATATATAAATTAAATCTCAGATTGAAAAAAAAATAGCTCATTTGCTTCAGGGTGTAAACATCATCTTTGTTCTGCCAACGAACCAAATTAACTAAGATTTTGTTGGAGATTTTTAAGGGGGCATGAATCTGGAAAATAAAATAGTTTTTAGCATCTGACTTTAATAAAAACAAACAAAAAACTGACCTCTTCCTTCAGAGCTCAGAAGTACACCCAGAATGGGGCACTAGGAAATAGGATAGGTGTTTTGTATAGTTGGGCTATAGGATACATATGGGGAGTGGTAGGCAGTGCTTGGGAAAGTACAGACAAGTGAATGAAAGGTTAAAGGGCCTTTCATGAAAGGATGAAGCAATTTAGAATTTTTTTTTTTTTTTAGAAAGAGGAAGAAAGAGAGAAAGAGTAGGGAGAGGGGCAGAGGGAGAAAGAGAAAGAATCTTAAGCAGGCTCCATACTCAGCACAGAGTCTGACCTGGGACTCAATCCCAGAAAGCTGGGATCATGACCTGAGCTGAAATCAGGAGTCAGATGCTCAAGCAACTGAGTCACTCAGGCAACCCAATTTAGACTCTTTAATACAGAACAAGTAGTTTCAAAAATTAGCATTATTTAAGAATCACCTGAGAAACTTTTGAAAATATTCCACTTCCCTCAGTACTATCACTTCAGAGCTGCTGATTCTATCCATCTCAAAGGGGCTAGAAATATGTAGTCAAAATCCCCCCAAATGATTCTAACAGTAGGCAGGTTTCAGAAATGCTTTAATAGGCCATGGCTACTTTGAGAGTGCTGATAAGGAAGGACAGGGTTCTAAATGAAAGCAGTGGCAATGAAGTGTAAAGGAAGGGAAGGATGAGAGGACACTTAGGCCTAGTAAAATTCATTCCACACATTCATTTTTTTCTACATATTTTTATGAAGTATCCATTCTCTATGAGACACAGGATCTAAAACATTAAAATCAGTCCTCATTGGGGCACCTGGGTGGCTCAGTCGGTTGAGTGTTCAACTCTTGATTTTGGCTCAGGTCCTGATCCCAGGGTTGTGGGATTGAGCCCCATGTTGGGCTCCAGGCTCAGCATGGAGCCTGCTTAAGATTCTCTCCCTCTCTCTCTCTGTCTCACCCTCCCTCTTTCTCTCCCTCTCCCCTCTTCACGCACTCTCTCTCTCTAAAATAAGAAATATATATATCCTCATGGAGACTTTATTCTATTTGAAAAAATAAAGTATGTATGGAAGAATAAGAATTTAAGTGATAACTGTAAACTTTATAGCAAGACTGACTGGATAAGTGGCCCACGTTTGCCTCATTCATTAAGGAATAAAATAATAATATCAGGAAACCTTTATGTGTCAGGTGAGGACTTTACACATTCATTCTTTCATTCCTCACATGTGTGGAACCATATCTGTGTTTTAGAAATATGGACCTGTGTCAAAGGGGGGCTGGTAGGCTGCCTCTTGTGCTACAGTAGGTGTGGGGTGGGGAGATGTGGGGAGAGGCAGGGGAGAGCCAGGACTTGGACCAAACAGTTGACTCCAGAAAGAGGCTATGATGAAGTCAATGTTATACTCAGCCAAAATCTCATTTGTACTGGAATAGCCTACCCCTGAATTCCATTTCTAGGATCTTCAATATGTATTCTAGAGAAGACAAGCTTCACAGGAGTCTCCAGATGAGTGGCACAAGGGCCATGAATCTCTGAAATAGTAAGGAAATTTTTCAGGTGTATGCTTACTTACATTCTTTTTGGAGAGAGAATTCTTAACACCAGTAAAATGAGTTCATGTAAAAAAAAAAAAACAGAAAAAGTTAAAATATCTCTTCTGACACCCATTTAACTCATTTTGTCACATGTCTAATGAAATTTGTGGGAGAAAGCTTCCTGTGCAGGCATGCATGGTGACAAAGATTGTCACCAATGATTTAGAGTGGAAGCCTCTCCTCCTTTTCTCCTGCCTGCCTTCTCTCTTTTTTTTTTTAATGTTTTAATGTTTGTTTATTTTTGAGAGAGAAACAGAGCACGAATAGGCAAAGGGCAGAGAGAGTGGGAGACACAGGCTCCAGGCTCTGAGCTGTCAGCCCAGAGCCTGACATTGGTCTTGAACCCACGAACCTTGAGATCATGACCTGAGCCAAAGTCAGATGCTTAACGGACTGAGCCACCCAGGTACCCCCTTCCTCCTCTTTTACAACCACATTACTGAGTACCAATCAACCAGACTGCCTCCAACTTCATGTCTACAGCTGGGTCCTCCCAATACAGGGGGAAATCATGGATCTGTTCCTTCACCATGTCACTAAAGTTTTACCTGTCTCTGAACATATTATAAAATTTCATTCATTCATTAATCTATTAAATGTGTCTGAATGTGACTTCTCTGACACCATTGGCTCACATCATCCCCACTTGTTTTGCTTTCAGGCACAGTTCCTGTTGACATCAAAAACAGCCCACCTGGGTGGCTTAATTGGTTAAGTGTCAGACTCAGTCTCAGTTCAGGTCTTGATCTCAGGGTCGGGTGTGAAGTCTACTTAAAAAGAAAAGAAAAAGGGCTCTTCCCTTGAGTGAGGGAGGGGTTGACGGTTGAGGAGGCAGCATTAGTTGGTCCTTGGATTTCTCAGTGGTGTTGGCTTTTCCCAGGAGAGGTATGTTCCTTCTGATAGTAGCCCAGTCTAACAAGGCAAAGTTCTAATTTCAGAACATTGCCCAGTTAAGTTTAATTTTTAAAGAGATTTTTGCAGTGTTTATTCAAAAGTAGCATCTCTTATTGCTCTATATCTTGAGTGTTGAAAGGAAGAGAAAGGCATTTTGAAGGCAGGCCTGGTATTTACAGCTTGTTTTTAAAAAATGTAGTTCCTAGGCCACCTGTATTAGAATCACCAAAGATGCTTGTTGAAAATTGCAGATTCCTGGACCCCATACAAGTGTTCTGAACTAGACCTTCCATAAAATCTGTTAGCAACCACATCAGGTGATTCTTATGCAATTGGAAGGTAACTTCGATGTCTGGGACACTCTGAAGCTAGATTTTGTCATAGTGAAGTACTAAAATCATGAGACTCCATATCAGATTGCTAAAGATTGTTCAGTCACACTGCTGCTTCCCCTAAACTCCTACACAACCTTCAGGGCAGAGGAAATGATGCAGACAGGAGGCAGGTGCTGAGGTAGTCCCCTGTCGCAACATGGCTTTCAGAGTCACTAAGTTCCACTTTGGAGCAGAAGACCTCCAGCTTGTACTTTCTCACTCTCTTGGCTTCCTTGCAGCAGGTTTGGCCATATAAGCTTTTCAAACCAAGAGGCTCCATTCAAGTCAATATTATTTCAAGAGTTGACAGAAAAGCAAAATAGAAACAAAAACAAGCAAACAAATGATTTCAGTGGCATAGAGATGAAAGAAAGAACTGTTTGTAAATTGTCCTCCTTGTACCATTTCAATCCTTATTACTTACCTGGGACTGAATACAAAAAATGAAAGCAAGGAAGAGAGAAGCAGCTACTAAAACTCAACAATTTTGGTAGTTACATAACGTGGAAGTGCCCTCTTCTGTCTTCCCCAACTGCCAAATATTACTTTGATCTCCTTAGTCTTCAGTGAGTTCCTGAAATGTTCTTCTAAGTCAGTTTTTTTTGGTCCTCTCTCAGACTTAACCTCCTGCTTACTTCCAGATGCCCTCATATCTTGCTTAACTCCAGAACCACCTGCAATCTCCCTTTTAATAACACATCTCAATGTGCACAATTTTCTACAAAGCTAGCCCCAGTTCCTCCAATGCACAAGTGTCTCTGAGTCCTCCTTTGTTCTGGACTCTTCTGCAACAGTTAAGGAGGGAACGAAAGGGCCATTTTGTGAACAGAATAGTGCCAATCAAGGGCAAGCGAGATGGAAGAGAGTGCTTACTTTTCTCTAACTTGCTTTGATAGAGCCCTCCAGAGCTGCCTGTGTTACAGTCACAAGCTTCTTAATAGTAACCAAACAAAAAAAAATAGTTAACTTCTGGGGTCACCATGTGGCTCCGTGGGTTAAGCGTCAGACTCTTGATTTTGGCTCAGGTCATGATCTCACGGTTCAGGGGCTCGAGCCCCACATCAGGCTCCACACTGACAGTGAGGAACCTGCTTGGAATTCTCTCTCCCTCTCTCTCTCTGCCCTTTTCCCGCTCTTTCTCACTCTCTCTCAAAATAAATAAATAAATAAACTTTTTTAAAAATATGGTTAACTTCTGCATGTGTGTTCACCATGTAGCCAGCATTTAATTGACTGCTCTAAACGCAGTATGTCATTTAATCCTCTCAACAATCCAGGGAGTTGGACTCCAGTATTATCCCCATTTCAGAGATAAGAAAACTGAGGGTCAGAAGAGTTAAGAATGATCTATAAAGGTCATACAGATATTAACTGATAAAGCCTCGATTCAAATTCAGTACTGTTTGAGTCCATAGTGAACACACATTAACAGGATTAGGTCTATAGTTTTGCCTGCAAATAACAAAAAAACCTTAGATGAGGTAACTATTTCAAATAACAAGAAGATTGAAGTTATAGGTTTTCAAGGTTAGTTAAATAATGAGGCCTCCAGTGTCAGGGCTCTGGGTTATAGTCTCTGAGATATTTTTACCTTTCTCTTCATGAACATAGGATGGCTGCCATGGTACCAAACATCATCTCTTCATTTGACAACACGCAAAGGCAGAAAAGAAATGGGAAGGTATCTCTTCCTACTTGTGTCTATTTTTATCAGAAAGAAAAATCTTTCCCAGAATTCCCCAGCAAACACTTTCTTCTAAGTCATGAGTCAGAACTGGGTCATATGCCCCATTCCCACCCCTTAATCACTCATGGGCAAAGGACTACCCTGCCTTGGTTAGTCTAACCATGATTCAGCCCATGGAACCCAAGAAGGGATCCACCTACCCTGAGTACATTGCCACTCACCTGAATTACTGAACAAAATCAGAATCTGTTAATAGGGAAGGGCAGGATAAATGCCTGTTGCTTAAATAACCAACAGTGTCTCCTATGCATTACCTTTCAATTTGGTGCTTCATCTCTCCTGGATTCATCAGGATTTCCTTCACCTATCCAGATTGCTAGTCTCCAATGCCAATATGAAAATACACCGCAGATTCTGCACTTTTGTCACCAATAAGGAGAAAAAATTACTAAGTATGAAAAATTTAGTGTATTTGAATCAGGTAGAAAATATGTGACTCAAGTGATAAATATATGACTATTATTCTCAAATAATTATAATGTAGGGCTAAAAACAAGTCAAGTTACCTTCCAATTTATAATGTTTTCACTCTATTTCACACAACCCCCTTCTGATGCTCTTTACAGATGTATTATAGATCTTTATTTTCTCTTAAAAACTTCCTTCTCCAAATTTCTTCATGGTCCATCTATTTTTGTGTCACAATAATTATTTATGGATGAGAGAGAGGTTCTAATTTTTTCTCTGTGTTTTCTAAACTCTTCAAATACTTCCACACACACAAAAAATGTGTTATTTTTCTGTTATTTTCCAAATTGGTCAAATATTGTCACAAAATGTAAATCTATCTGCGTAATTGGGAGTTTATGTAATTGGGTAATTCATCACATTGAGGCATTCTGATTCTAAAAGTTGGATAATTGGAACCTTCTCAATAAAGAGGTTCTTTTATGTATGAGTATTTTTTTTTTGTCTTTTTGTTTTTGTTATGTGTATAACAAATCTCTTGGCCCTGTTGGAAACATTAGGGCAGAGAAGCCCATCTCTCATCTCTCACAGTCCTGGCCCATACATGTCACTGCAACCACATTTATTTCCTTGCTGCTCCTGGAATTTGGTTCTTTCTTAACCCCAAGTTAAGTTGTTCTGACTCCACTAATCCCCCTTCCTGATTTACTTTAAGGCATATGTTAAAATTTATGTTTTATAGGAATTTACCTTTTTTTATAGTACACTATACTTTATTGATGGTACATGACAAAGTAGGGTTCCCCGAGCCCTCCCCTTGCTGTGGAGGTTGGGAGATTCTCAGTGTGTTGGAGGATGAGCTGGGGTAAGGACTCCCCGGAAGCTGAGGGCCTCTCTCTTTCTCTTGTTCTCAGCCCTCAGCTGGTCCCGGGGTCTCTGACTCCTTGGAGGCCATGTTAACCCATAAGGTCCACAACCTAGTTTCTATAGCCAAATTCATTGTTATACCAGGAAATGAGCTTGACAGAGTGTCCATTGAGAGCAGTGCCAACCCTAGCATCGAAATGGAAGAGTGGGTGTTCCTGTTAAAGTCATGGGAGACAAACTAGTGTAGCCAAGATGCCCTTAAGAGGACCCTCCAATTCCTGTTTCACCACCTTCTTGATGTCATCATATTTGGCAGCTGTCTTCAGGAAGTAGGTCAGATCCATGATGGACACATTGGAGGTGGGGACACAGAAGGCCATGCAGATGAGCTTCCTATTTAGCTCAGAGATGGCCTTGCCTATAGCCTTGGCAGCACCAGTAGAAGCCAGAATGATGTTCTAGGCAGCCCCTTGGCCATTACACCACAGCTTCCCAGAGAGGCCTCTCTGACCTTCTTGGTATCAGTGATGGCATGGACTGGAGTCATGAATTTCTCCATGATGCCAAGTTGTCATGGATGACCTTGGCTAAAGTAGCCAAGCAGTTGGTGTGCAGGAGGCATTGCTGAAAATCTTGAGGGAGTTGTCATACTTCTCATGGTTCACACCCATCACAAACATGGAGGCATCATCAGAAGGTGAAGAGATGATGACCCTCTTGGTCCCACCTTTCAAGTGAGCCCAGCCTTCTCCAGGGTAGTGAAGACCCCAGTGGACTCCACAACATACTCAGCACCAGCATCACTCCATTTGATGTTGGCAGGATCTTGCTCCTGGAAGGTGGAGATAGCGTTTCCATTGATGGCAAGTGTCCCATTCTCACCCTTGACTGACCCATGGAATTTTCTGTGGCAAAATCATACTGCAGCATATAGACCATGTACCTGAGGTCATTGAAGGGGTCATCGATGGCAACAATATCCACTTGGCCAGAGTTAAAAGCAGACTTGGTAATCAGGTGCCCAATATGACAAATCCTTTTACTCCAACCTTCATCATCATGTCTCAGGGATGTGGCTGGCACTACACCAGAAGATACAGCTGTCTGTCAAGCAAGGAGGAACAAAGAACCAGAAATTTACCTATTTTTTTGAAAAGTATCTCCCATTCCAAAGCATTCTTTCTACCTTATAATCCACCAAATCGTATTTTCAGCTTAAAAAGAATAGTAAAAGTGACCTTGACAACCTCTTCCATTTTATACACTAGGAACTTTGGACCTGAGTGGAATAACATTGTTCATGGTCATGCAACTCCTCATTGCTTTGAGAGGGATTTTGCTCCCTCAAACCAGATAAGAATGGGGATAGGAGAAGGGCATGGAAAATTACTGGGGGCAACAGTGAGAAGGGAGAGTAGTAGTCTTAACTAGAGAGTCTGGGAGTGCAAGAATGGGTGTCTGGGGTGAAGAGTCCATTTAGGGACTGATGACACTTGGGTAGCATGTTTACTTCCCTTGAGTATAGACCATCTTCTCACCAACCTGTGGATAATTTGTCTCCAGATAGCACTCAGCACTTTAAACCACCACTATCCCAATTCAGTGCTGCTGGATAGTCCATTACTAAACCCTGCAGGGTAAGCAATTTTGTTTCCTGCCAAACTCACTCATCTCAAGAAAAATAAAGCTATGTAGGAGATTCCATTACTTCTTGTCTCTTCTGGAGGCAAGTGACTGAAACTCTTATTTCAGTTGTATATTAAGCAATCAGGTTCAGGTAACCAAATATGCTGCCAGGACTCTCACTCACCATCTCTTATCTGTTCCTGCACATCAACCTCATTATCTCATGTTGATGATGAACTTGGTAAGAACCTCATTGCTTCACCCGCAGTGGAGAACTGACCTCTACTTTCTTTACTTCCTTTGTCAAAAATCCCCAGACATAGAATTAATCAGAAGCACATTCCTCAACGTGGGGAAAAAAAAAAAACTCCAAAAGAACCCAGGGACAACCTGGAGTATGCAAGACCTCAGCAGCTGCCATTCTACTCCTGGAGACCATCTAAGTAGGATAGCAGATGTGGTGCTGAGCAAATGAAAAATGAATTGTCCACAGGAGGCTTGCATTCAGGAGACAATGAGGACAGGTCCCATTCAGCAACTATTTCTTTAATCTCATTACGATTCTCTTTCAGGGTTTTAAAAATATTTAAGTAGATACTGGATTACATTAACCAAATAATTGATAACAAATCTGATATAGAGAATCAAATATAACAAATGTAAAATTAAAGCAATAAAGATCAGTTACTTAAAAGTATCTTTTCATCTCAGCACAGACATATTGTTTTGATTAAAGTTGTGACATTTAGTGGAAAATGAACTTTGGATTCCTATAGCATGTCAAAAGTAACTTAACTAAATGTATTCAATTATTTTTATATTAATTGCATATAGATTAGGTGCATTTGACATAACCTTCTAATATTTTGAATATGGGTGTACACTACACAATTTATCATTATAAATTTATAGAATTTATTTTTGCAAGTATTAGCCCAACTCAAAAGAAAACTTAATAATAAATCACAGTGAGTCCTAAAGGTAGTGGCAGCTCCAGCCTTGAGCGGTTTGAAATTTTCCTGACTGGTTTGGACTCTGCTTGATACAGAAATAAATTTCCCTCCCTCTTCCACGCCATGCTGATCTCTATATTTCCCATTTGTTTAATGTTTACTTAGACATATCTAAAATTTTACGTATCTTTATACTGAAACTTAAACAGAAATGTCTATTTCTTTTTACAGTAATAGATCATACACTATTGGCTAAGGTTCTCAGTAACTGAAAACAGTATCAAATATAGCTGGTTTAAGCAGAAAGGGATTTATTAGAGAACATTAAGTACCATACAGAGTTTCTGGCAAAGCCAGAGACAAATTTGCATTATAGGCAATCCAAAATAAAAGGAGCCAGGAGAAAGGCTCATCTACACCACAGACTATTCTAGCAGAAAACCTACTCCTGAGACTACACAATTGGGCAGCCAGAGCACTGGGACTCGACACCTGGTACTATACCAGAGCTGCCCCAGAAGAGCCAAATGTCCCAGCATCCCTTATTAGAGATCAGACCTTTCCACATACAGCTGTGTCTCACCTTGTTCTTCCTTATCTCGTGTCAGCCCAGGAGAACCTTGGCCACATCAGGCACCCAAGATTCACATGATCTTGGGAAATACAGTTTCTTCCTTCAGTCTCATAAGTGCACAGAGTCATGCTAAACACAAAAGTTAGAATAGACCTTGAACAGCCAACCCTAAATATCTGCCTCAAATTCTGTTCAGTTCCTTGACAATTTTCTCTTTCTACTTAACAGCCTAATGTTTTTCTAAGTCAGTACACATGGAGCTATGTTATGGTTAATTTTAGGTGTCAACTTGGGTAGACTATAATACCCAGCTGTTTAATCAAACACTAAACAGGGTGTTGCTGTGAAGGTATTTTGTAGATGTGTTAACATCAACAATCAGTTGACTTTAAGTAAATGCAATTACTCTTGAATTTGTGGGTGGAGTTCATCCGATCAGTTGAAGACTTTAGACCAAAAATGACAAAACATCTATCATAACAAATAAAGCTCAGATGCACAACACAATAAATGTTTATTTCTTGATGATGTAAATCTGGCATGGGTGGGGCCAGTCTTCCTCTGTATTGTAACTATGCCATCTGGGACACAGGCCCTCCAAGGCCCACATAGCAGAGGAAGAGAAGGATGGGAGAAGTCACACCTCTCCCAACTGCATCCACATATCTTCCCTTTTGCTTATATTCATACACCAGAAATAGTCATGTGGTCTCAAGCTAATTGCAAGGATGTTTGGGTTATGTAGACAAGGCCATGACTATTTGAGAACACTAACAGATTCAGCCATAAAACCTTCTACTGCAGAAGCACATTTAATTAAACCATGTTAAATGCATGTTTCTTTAAAAAAAGATATATTGTTGGGGTGCCTGGGTGGCTCAGTTGGTTAAGCTTCTGACTTCAGTTCAGGTCATGATCTCACGGTTCCTGGGTTCATGCCCTGTGTCAGGCTCTGTGCTGATAGCTCAGAGCCTGGAGCCTGCTTCAGATTGTGTGTCTCCTCTCTCTGCCCCTCCCTCTCTCCCTCCCTCTCTCTCTCTCTCTCTCAAAGACAAATAAACATTAAAAAAAATTTTTTTTAATATACTGTTAACAGGAAGGGATGAAGGGGAAAGGGGAGGGAGGTAGGAAAGAAAGAAAGGATACTCTTTATATGTTATACTTCTAATGGAATAATGGGACAAACTATATTCACATTTTAACTGGAACTTAAAAGTAATTACTGATAATATGTGACACATTCACTCCTACCAACAGTAGGAAAGCACTTGTTTTTGCATGGCCTCATCATCACTAGATGTTACTAATATTTTTAAAGTTTTCCATTCTTTTTTTTAATATGAAGTTTATTGTCAAATTGGTTTCCATACAACACCCAGTGCTCATCCCAACAGGTTCCCTCCTCAATGCCCATCACCCACCCTCCTCTCCTTCCCACCCCCCATCAACCCTCAGTTTATTCTCAGTTTTTAAGAGTCTCTTATGTTTTGGTTCTCTCCCTCTCTAACTTTTTTTTTACCTTCCCCTCCCCCATAGTCTTCTATTAAGTTTCTCAGGATCCACATAAGAGTGAAAACATATGGTATCTGTCTTTCTCTGTATGACTTATTTCACTTAGCCTAACACTCTCTAGTTCCATCCACATTGCTACAAAAGGCCATATTTCATTCTTTCTCATTGCCAAGTAGTATTCCATTGTATATATAAACCACAACTTCTTTATCCATTCATCAGTTGATGGACATTTAGGCTCTTTCCATAATTTGGCTATTGTTGAAAGTGCCGCTATAAACATTGGGGTACAAGTGCCCCTATGCGTCAGCACTCCTGTATCCCTTGGATAAATTCCTAGCAGTGCTATTGCTGGGTTATTTTATTAAAAATAAAAATCTATTTTTAATTTCTTGAGGAACCTCCACACTGTTTTCCAGAATGGCTGCACCAGTTTGCATTCCCACCAACAGTGCAAGAGGGTTCCCGTTTCTCCACATCCTCTCCAGCATCTATAGTCTCCTGATTTGTTCATTTTAGCACTCTGACTGGCGTGAGGTGATATTTCAGTGTGGTTTTGATTTGTATTTCCCTGACGAGGAATGATGTTGAGCATCTTTTCATGTGCCTGTTGGCCATCTGGATGTCTTCTTTAGAAAGTGTCTATTCATGTCTTCTGCTCATTTCTTCACTGGATTATTTGTTTTTCGGGTTGGAATTTGATGAGTTCTTTATAGATTTTGGATACTAGCCCTTTGTCTGATATGTCATTTGTAAATATCTTTTCCCATTCCATTGGTTGCCTTTTAGTTTAGTTGATTGTTTACTTTGCAGTGCAGAAGATTTTTATCTTCATGAGGTCCCAATAGTTCATTTTTGCTTTTAATTCCCTTGCCTTTGGGGATGTGTCAAGTAAGAAATTGCTGCGGCTGAGGTCAGAGAGGTTTTTTCCTGCTTTCTCCTCTAGGGTTTTGATGATTTCCTGTCTCACATTCAGGTCCTTCATCCATTTTGAGTTTATTTTTGTGAATGGTTTAAGAAAGTGGTCTAGTTTCATCCTTCTGCATGTTGTTGTCCAGTTTTCCCAGCACCATTTGTTAAAGAGACTGTCTTTTTTCCATTGGATATTCTTTCCTGCTTTGTGAAAGATTAGTTGGCCATACATTTGTGGGTCCAATTCTGGAGTCTCTCTTCTATTCCATTGGTCTATGTGTCTGTTTTTGTGCCAGTACCATGCTATCTTGATGATTACAGCTTTGTAGTAGAGGCTAAAGTCTGGGATTGTGATGCCTCCCATTTTGGTCTTCTTCTTCACTATTACTTTGGCTATTTGGGGCCTTTTGTGGTTCCATACAAATTTTAGGATTGCTTGTTCTAGCTTTGAGAAGAATGTTGGTGCAATCTTGATTGGGATTGCATTGAATGTGTAGATAGCTTTGGGTAGTTAAAGTTTTCCATTCTGATAATATTTTCAAGTTATAAATTTTTCTATTAGGTTTAACATGTTTTCATTGTTTATTTTTTGTTTATATTTCCTTTTCTGTAATTGCCTGTACATACAATTTGCTCATTTCTTTATTTGACAATGTGATTGTTTCTTACTTTTAGAAAATAGCTTTACTTATTTTATAGAATTTGACCCTTTGTGTATTATTTTGTTGCAGATATGTTCTTGCTGTTATATACCTTTGTTTTGTTTGTTATCTCTTGCAATCTAGACTTTATTTTTATCTGCTCAAATCCATTATATTTTTCCTCTATGACATTCCTGTTTTATTTAGGAAATGCAATCAAAACCAAAGTTATAAAACCATAGTTCTTTACAGATAAATTCTATTTCATTTTTCTAATTAGTTTTTTCATTTATCTTAAATTTACTTTTGAATTATAGGAGTTAAATATCAACTTCGTTTTCTTCCAAATCAATGGTCAAATAGCTAAAAACTTTTACTGAGTAGCCGTTCTTTCCTCTACATAATGGAATAGAATCTCTAATGTATATTTAATTCCCATATAAACTTAAGCTTATTTTGGGCCCTCTGTTCAACTCTATTGCTTTGCTTGCTTATTCCTTTTCTTAATCCACACACTTATTTCAAATTTTTAAGATCTGGGATGAGACAAGTCCCCTTCTATTATGTGTAGTTTTCAATGTTTATTAGCAATGTTATACTTGATTCTTTCATATGGTTGTGAACATCTGTGTTTGTCTCTCCAGTCGAGAGACTGTGTTGTTGCTTGCCTCTCTCTACTACCCTGTTCTATCTATATCTTAGAAGGCTGGCATCTATGGCCTTGAATCGCCTGCCTGCTGCCATTCAGGTTTGGTCAAGGAGAGGCATCCATAGGAGACTGAAGGACAGAGAAGGCATTTGTTGACTCAGCTCCTTCCCATCAGGACTACCAGTCCGCATCAGCTTCCACCCAGTAGCCACACTTCTCATGGGGTGGTCCCCTTCTACAGCTAGAGTTGGAACTCTCTGGTCACCACTCCCTCCCCTTTCCCATTTGTTTAGGACTGATGATGGTAATGTGGGTCTAGGGCTTTACCATCTCCTGCAGATTCCACTTCACCCTACCAAAACCTTCGTAAATCATCCCTTTATTAAACTTTCCTCAATTATTCCCTTTGAAATTTGGATGTGCCATCTCCTTTCTGTCACGAAGTTAATGATATACAAAGGAACTGTGAATGGAATACAAGAGATACCAACGGGACTATTACTGGAACCATGTTAAATGCATACACTAATTTGGGAATGATTGATATGTTTGTCAGTAAATCTTCCCCATCAGAAATATCATCACTTTTCATTTCACTTGTCATTCAATAAATGTTTATCTTTAAATACATTTTTTAACATTCCTGTTCATATATTCCTATCAGGATTGGAAGGTTTTTAAATTTCCATTCTAACAGATTTTTGTTAATACAAAGGAAAGTCACTAAACTGTATATTTATCCTGTATCCAGGGAACATACGATATACTCTTATTATTTATAATGATTTTTTTCTGACGCTGGAATTCTTTTGGTATACTTACAAATTGTATGAAAATCATGGTAATTTTATTTCTTTTTTTATATTTTTATTCCTGAGAGAGAGAGAGAGAGAGAGAATACAAAGAGGGGAGGGGCAGAGAGAGAGGGAGACACAGAATCTGAAGCAGGCTCCAGGCTCTGAGCTGTCAGCACAGAGCCTGATGCAGAGCTCAAACTTGTGAACCATGAGATCATGACCTGAGCTGAAGTCGGACACTTAACCAACTGAGCCACCCAGGTGCCCCTTGATAATTTTATTTCTGGTTTTCAAGTAGAGATACAACTTACTTTATTTTTTTGTTATGTTGCATGAAACAGAAATACAAAATAAATTGAAAGTAATGATTTATAAGGACCATCCCTCTCTTTTATTTGATTTTAACATCAATGACTTTACTATTTCATCATTTATTAGGATTTTTCTTCTTTTTCTTCCTGGATAACAATTTTTACCATTTTTATTCCCAATTTATTTTTTCCTTACTTTAAATTATTTCCCAGACTCTATTGCTATTGAGAAGCTCTTTTTTCCTGTAATTTAATATTATAAGTTGTATAGCTAGATCTTAGCTTTGGGACATTCTTACATCCCTGTAATAAACTATTTGGCCACAGTAATAATAATAATAATAATAATAATAATAATAATAAGTTATTAAGAATAAGTTATTATTATAATAATAATAATAAGTTATTAAGAATAAGTTATTATTATTATTATTATTGTTATTATTATTATTATGTTAAAACACTGCTGTGATTCCATTTGCCAAGATCACAATTGGGATATTTCTATCTACATTCACAAGTGACCTAAACTAAAATTTTGTACCACATCTTCAAATTTTTGTGTGAGGGGTTATGTTCACCTTATAAAATGAATTTTTAAAGATTTTTTTCCATGCTCTGGGAAAGTCTGAATACATAGAAAATGGCTGTTTCTTGAAGGCTAATTAGAACCTAATTATAAAATCATCCAAGCCTTATACATTTCAGTGGTAAGTTGTTAGCAATATTTTACATACACACAACACAAAAATACATACAGCTATTGGTGTTTTCAAATATTTTATCTCTTCTTGAGTAAATATTTTATAGATTGCTAAAAATCATTCATTTCTTCAGCTGCTTTTGCTTTCATTTAGTGTTCCATTCTACTCTTCATTTTGTTTTTTAATTCTTTAGTTTACTTTTCCCTTATAAATTTTATTATTTGCTTTCTTTTACTTTTCTCTTTCCTTAAGTAGAACACTTAAATATGCATGTTCTCTCTCTTTTGCTAAAAAAATAAGCTTCTAGATTATGAATTTTTAAAATTTAAGCCATATCCCATAGATTTTGATAATTAGTGTTCTTATTCTTGTCAACTTCTAGATTATTTGTAATTTCACTTTGGTATCTCTCATGGATCTGGAAATAACTTTTAAAACATTCTTAATTTAAATTGAAGTTCTTTTAAGACTTGGCTAAAGTTTATTTTAGTTATCTCATTCTTGAGGTGTTATTCTTATATTTTTCTTATATCTTATAAATATAAAACAATTATATTCATATATTGTTTTACAGCCAAATAAGGAGACTTTTAAAATAGCCACATTTTGGGATTTTTTTGGTCAAGTACATGATAATTTTGTAATTCTTACATGTTCTGCGTGAAATCCTTTTAACAGCATTAATTTTTTTCAATATAATCTATCAAATTCTGGAAGAGGGATATTAAAGTCTCACTGTCCTCCTTGAATATTCTGCCACTTACCAAGTTCTTGTCTCTCAGTTCCAAATGTACCCTTCGTTGGCCTACTTGTAAAACTTTAGCTGGACGCTATGAACATTTCTCCTTTGACACCTCACACAGTGTTAATTAGCCTTTGTCAGTAGAGGGTGGTGGAGGGACACCGCAGGAGTAAGGAACATCTCTTTCTAGTTCCAATCAGCTTCCCTTTCTACCTCATGCAGGGCCTTCTCACACCCCCCAACCCCTTACCCCCAATCCCTCAACATTCCCCAACCCTCATCCCTGCCCCACTGGCCAACACTACTGGGTTCCATTTAAGTTTCACAGGCACCCTAGATAGCTTCTAAGCAGCTCAACTGCACCTCATAGGCCGCCTCCTAGCAACGTAAGTTGCTATTCCAACAGGCAGTGCCTGCTTGCCAGCTGTAATCTGTATATCCTGATGAACCTAACCATTCAAGGGCTTTAATCACATCCATTCTAATGATCTCTAAATCTTAGGCTGGGGTAGAGGGTGAGGTGAGGGAGGTAGCTCTCCCAAACTTGTTCCTTCCTTAGGTGCTCAGTCTCAGCCCTAGGGGTGGTGTCTGTTCCCTTTATCTGTTCTTCTTGCATTGTTTAGAGCTCACTTTACTTCTTAGAAGCTAATCTCCTGTTACTAGCAAAACATTCTTTATATTAAATTTTCCCTGTTCAAATTGCAATGTGATTATTATCTCCTGATTGAACCCTTTCTGATACATATACCAGGGAGTTTTGTAGCTTTTTAAAAATTCATTTATACGTGTCTCTCTGATACATTTGCTGCTTTATTTTTATGTGGCATTCCTTATTTTTTGATATCATTATGACCATCCCTTTTTCTTTGCACTTACTGTTTATGTCTTTGACTTTTATTTACAACCCTTGGGCGTGTTTTTTATTTCATTTACATATCTTATTAAAAGCAGACAGCTGCACTTTGTTTTTTAATTGGAGAATTCAACCTATTTACATTTACTGTGAAAGGTGATTTGTTCTCATTCCCATCTAATGTTATGTTAATTTCTTTTTTTTATACTCATTCTTATGCTTTTCTACTTCTGCTGAATTGAACAAGTTGTATGTGGATGCCATGTTTATTTTGTTTTTTATTCCAGTTGCCCCTAACAATAATTTGGAAATTATTTATATTTATAAATATTTATTTTTAATAAATAATAATTTATTTATTTTATAAATAAATAATTATTTATAATTATTGATAAATTATAATATTTGGAAATAACATTATAGCATTTCTCTATCTGCTAGTTCACTAGCATGTACTTTAAACAGTCATATTAAAACCGGTATTTCTGTGATTTTATTAAAATTAATACTACTTTTACCATTCCCCATAATGATGGGACCTTAAGAATATTTTACTCTCATTCATTCACACCATTTTCACATCCTAGATTTTCTGAACTACTCCAGAAATGTAATTCCATGTTATTTTTCACTTTTTCCTTCGAGTAGGCCTTTTCTCAGTATACTTATTTAACAGTGCCAAGACAATTTGCAATCACTTTATTCTCATCCACATAGTTTACTGGATTCATTGCTCACTGCTCATTCTTGTATTCTTTATTTTCCACTTGCTTTAGATCTCTATTCAAATTTACTATCATTTATGCTGCAGTACATCCTTGAGTAATTTTGAATAAGAATATGAGTAGAATACTTTGAGTTCCTACATATCCAAAGAAGTCCCTCTTTTGTCATATGAATGATAACTTTTCTGAGGTAGGATTTTAGACAACAGTGCTTGCTCTCAAAAGTTGATAAACATTATTCCACCGGTGTCTAGTGTGGTATGTAAGAAGTCAAAGTCAAACATTCTTTTTCCATTATATTCAAACTTTTTTTACCTGTCTGAAAATGTATATTTTTTCTCTTTCCACAAGAGGCCAGAAATTTCACAAAGATATGTCTAGATGTGTGTGGAGTTTTGTGTTTTTTTTCATCACTTCTGCCTGACATTTAGTAAACTCTTTTGATCTTCAGATCAGGGAGTTGAAGATTATTGCTTTGATTATTGATTCCATTTCCATCTGCTCCTTTTTTTCCTGGAATGCTGATCATTTGCATATTAGTTCTGCTAGGAGTGTCATCCATATCGCTTATATTTTCAGTCGTGATTTACATTTCTTAGTATTCCTCTTTTGTGTTGAAATACACTTCCTCCATTTAACCTTCTGATCACAAACTCGGGTTTCAGCGGTATTGACTCTGTTTTCCACTTTTAAGGATGCAATCTCCCCAGTCAGAGCCACCTGCTTCTACTTTTCAGCTTTGCCTCATCCTGAGCTTTGTTTGCGTACTCCTGTTAGAAAGTGAGAGTCTCTTCATCATGAGCTTCCACCCTACCTCTTCAGCAGTAGTGGGTTGTCAGGCAATGAAAGATATGGTGAGATTTTTCTCCACCAGAAGACAGGAGGTGACAGGGCTAAATCAAGTCCTCTCCACTGGGGCGGAGGCAGGAGGCTCTTCTAGTGGAGAGAACCATCACCTCTCAGCTATATGGAAAAGGAGAAATTCTACCCTATCTGGACATTTTTCTCAGACAAGTAGTATCAGCAGGAAAAGTATTTCTTCTGGAGAATGCATGGGGTAGGAAGATAGGTCCGTTTTGTGTTAGTTCAAGTGCTTCACCTAGGTCAGCTGTGAGGCAGAGAATCTCACTATGGGCTTTGCCACAGATGTAGAGTCACACTGAAATGACTAGGTCCTTGGTCATCTCAGCATTGACAACACGGGTGCCCTGAACTTGCATCTTCTCATTAGTGAATCTAAGCCTCAGATGTCACATTTGGGATCTCTTCTGTCTTTTCCAATTCTAGGCTAGGCTTAGCTTAGTAATTCAGTGCCCCAGCAGAAGGGAAGTCGTGGTGATATATGCTCAGGACATTTCCCCATGTTGATGTTAATCTTTCTTGTTTGGGGAAGGGTTTCTGTCTGGCTACAAAGGAAATTATTCTCTGTACAAAATTCAAACATTTGAGAAAACACAATGCACTAAGAGAAAATTGCTATAATCTCATATCCCATTCCATTCCACTCCACCCCAGCCCCAAATCACCATAAGCAATTGGGTATGATTTTTCTTCAGGTTCTCTGTGTATACACTAGTATGGTAAGTATACAATTGATAGTCAAAATGTTAAGCAAATTTTCTTCATTTTTATAATCCATTCATTCCTGGCTCTGAAATCTCAGCTTACCTAATGTGAACATATTACTCAGATCAATTTCAGGATTTCTCACAATCCAATACAGTGATTTATTGATGGTTCAGGTTTATGAATCAGTTACATCCTAGCTTCATATTAGTTTCCAGAATTTTCTCTACATCTGCCTATTCTCTGACTTGTCTATGGCCTCCTGCCCAATAGGGTTAGTAAGTGTATTAGTCAGGGTTCTCCAGCAAAACAGAACCAACTGAAAGAGAGAGAGAGAGAGAAGGATATTTATTATACAAATTGGCTCATGCAGTTATGGAGGCAGAGAAGGTACATGATCTGTGAAAACTAGAGAACCTGAAAAACTGGTAGTGTAATTCAGTCCAAGTCAGAAGGCCTAAGAATTGGGAGTCTGATGGTGGAAGCCCTAGTCTGCATCCAAAAGCCCAAGAAGCAGGAGGGCTGGTGTCTATGGGCAGGAGAAAATGGATGTATCACCTCCAGCAAGGCAAGTAAGTTTGCCTTTCGTTCATCTTTCTGTTTTATTCAGGCCCTCAACAGACTGGATGATTACCACCCGCACTGGGGAGGACCATCTGCTTTACTTAGTTCAGTAACTGAAACATTACTGTCTTCCAGAAACACCTTCACAGACACACTCAGAAATAATGTTTTACCAGATTTTTGGGCATCCTGTAGCCCCGTCAAGTTGACACAAAAAATTAACCATCCCAATAAGAAAAAAGAGATCATTTTGAGACTTGGGTCATCGTTAGCACTCTGTAGATATGCCCCTCCAATCTGTGCCCACACTTGCTAGAGCTTCCCCAAGCTTTCAGCCCACGGCTGTTCCCAGAGTATGGCTTCATGGAGCTTTCCACCACCTGTGCTGACCATCTATGACCTGGGATGTCCTGTCCTCCCCACTCTATGCGGTTGTAAATTTCCCCTCACCTTACATTTCTTCAAATATACGTAGGTCTCTTGGCCCTGCCCCTCCGCTACTTCTCCATTCCCTTTTGTGGGGTAGTAGGTCCTACTTATACAAATGGGTTAGAAAAAAGCTTAGGGGGGCGCCTGGGTGGCGCAGTTGGTTAAGCGTCTGACTTCAGCCAGGTCACGATCTCGCGGTCCGTGAGTTCGAGCCCCGCGTCGGGCTCTGGGCTGATAGCTCAGAGCCTGGAGCCTGTTTCAGATTCTGTGTCTCCCTCTCTCTCTGACCCTCCCCCGTTCATGCTCTGTCTCTCTCTGTCCCAAAAATAAATAAAACGTTGAAAAAAAAAAAATTAAAAAAAAAAAAAAGAAAAAAGCTTAGGGCGGAAAGCCGCCACCACGGGGCGAAAACGCCCGAGGTTAGCTAGGGAGATATTGTAATGGGATCACAAGTAACTTGTTATATCACCTGCAGGAAATTACTTTCCATCTGACACCAATATCACAAATTCCACTTGCCCCCCCCCCACCCTTTGCTTCTTACACACACAAGTTAATGATTACTATCTGATTGTTTTCTCCACATCCACGGGTAGAAGATGTTGTTTTCTTCGTGTTCACCACGTGGGTAATATCTTGTGAACTCAATAAATACGACGACGAAGCGCCGGTACGAGCTCTTGACTCTTTCCGAATCTTAGGCTTTCTCGTATCCGGTTCTGTGTCTGCCCTCTTGCTGGACAAGGGAGAATTCCAGACTCATAGTCTGCGACACCTTTGACTAGATTCTTTTTGGAAGCCAGAGGAAGTGTTCTCCTGTCTCTTACTTCTTTTATCTCCACAAGCCATTTATCCATTTCTTCTCTTTCATACCTTTTGGTCTGGGGTACTTCAACTAACTTACCAGCCAAAGAATTAGACAGATTTTATTAATCTCAGATCTTTAAGTCTTCTCAAGCAACAAGAGAAAACCTGATTTTCTTTCTTTCCTTCCATTGTGTATATCGTGGGGGTAGGGGGGAGGGGGTGTTGGAAGGCAGAAAAAAGCAACCACTTACTTCATTTTATCTTAATTCTTCCTCCTTTTCCTGCCAAATTCAGCCAAGCTTTGCAAATATGTCTTTACTTTCACACTAGGAAAGAAGAACAAAACTAGCCATTGTCATAACAAATTATTGCTATCAAAGTATTGGTCTACCACAAATTAAAACCTTACATAGCAATAAAGGGTATCAACATTTTGTCGTTGAACACCCAGATGTGCTGGCTAATATCCCATGGATATTAGCTTTTCCTCCACTCACTTTAAACATCACATGGGACATCCTTATACTGAAAATTTGTTCATCGTTTATCTGAAATTCAAGTTCACCTGGATGTCCAGTACTTGATCTGGCATCTCTACCTCAATCCCTTTCAAAAGGGCTAGTCTGGGGCCCCTGGGTGGCTGAGTCGGTTAAGCGGCCGACTTCGGCTCAGGTCACGATCTCGCGGTCCGTGAGTTCAAGCCCCTCGTCGGGCTCTGTGCTGACAGCTCAGAGCCTGGAGCCTGTTTCAGATTCTGTGTCTCCCTCTCTCTGACCCTCCCCTGTTCGTGCTCTGTCTCTGTCTCAAAAAAATAAATGTTAAAAAATAAAATAAAATAAAAAAAAGGGCTAGTCAGCCTCCTGACCCGCCTGCCTTCTCAATAATCAGCATATGAACGCCAGATTTTCTTCCCTATGGCTCTGCCCTCCTTAGGATTCTCGTTCAGTAATTCACATTAGTTTGTATGTTTTTCAGTACCTTTAAAGAAAATCTCTAAAATATGTAGTATCTGTGGTCTAGCTGAGTTCAGTGACCATTGACATGAATTGCCTACCATATGTGAAAACAAAAGTCCCCATGTCTGTTTCTGAATCTGTCCTCTACCGTGGTCCACAAGATAATGAAGGGTTTAGTTGCTTCTCAGGTGATCTATATTTTACCTAAACAACCATCCTGGAAGCAATGTAAGGTTGTGGGCCCCACCCCAAGGCCATGTGCTGGCTATTAAGCCCTTTTCATTGAGAGGAAGTACCTCCTAGGACCTAGCCTATGCGACAATCTCCAAAGGATGATTGCCTCTGGACTGCTTCCAGCACCTCAAGTGAGCACTGAAGCTTCATAGAACACAGTTCTGATGCCCAGAGTAATCAATAAAACTTCCCTCTTTCCTCCTCCTACAATGTTTCACTAACAGAATTTGGGGGCTCCTCTGTTTCCTGGCAAAGTACGATTTTTTCCAGTAAGGCTCTGACCTGCTCTAGCCAGACCTAAGTCTCCAAGCTCCACCTATATACTTTGTCAAATAGCTCCATCCAGAGTCCTGTTAATACATGATATGGTTAAAGTAGGCAGCCTCCCACCTTATATATCCTTCAACAAAGGTTAAGCATTCAGCTGCAGAAACAAAGGAACATGCTGTTACAAAGCCATGTTCAATTTCCAAAGTTGCACCCTGAAAACTTCTGTCTGATGCCTACAAACTGGTAACATTCCAGGGGTATGTTCCAGACACAGCTTGTTTACAACGTGGAGATCATATTATACATACTATGTTGCATTTGATTTACTATCTCTGAAATTCCCTTGTGTAAGCATATATAGTACTGTCTTAGTCCTTTTAATATGTGTAGTGTTCAATTGCATTTATATGCCATGGCCTATTGGACATTATTTTAAAATTCGAAATTAACAGAGCTTTTCTTACTGTCTTAGGAGGGAAATAGCCTCACTGCATATATTTAATTTAATAGAGTAACCTAAGTGAGAGAGTTGGGCTTTTTTAGCCCCACTCTCCCCCCCAAATTAATATCTGGGTAGATTTAAGTGTTGGCAGTCCAGAGGTGGCTTAGTTGACATTAATTCTAAAATTGCATCCTGGCCATTTAGCAAATCTGCACTGGCTACATGGGTCTAAGAACTTGACAATTGCTCATTATTGTTTACCTTGTCCTCGTCATCCTCCTACACATTTCCCATGGCAGCTGCTCTAAGATGTTATGATCCCTTTTAAGCTTGCTTTCCCAGCTCTTCACCATAAATCCTAATATTGCTGTGTGCTCCACTGAGAAAATGGAAGTATTTGAGCAGAATCTTCCTTACCTACTGCAACCTCTGACTGACCTAAAACATTCTCCTCCTTTCTCCTAGCATTTGATGTCACACAAAGCTATTTCTCTTCTCCACCTGGACTCCAGGAAATGGTCAGATGTCATGTGAGTGCCCAAATAAGAACACATTTGGTACCCACGGGATTACATCAAATGAAAGTTTAACATGTGTTCCTGACCTCCGAATTATGAAATAGAAGGAAAGCGTGCATTGAAAGGAGAAGGGGGGTAAATGTGCAATATATTAATAATACAACAACGAAAATACTGAGCTTCGTGATACTGCAGACTGACAAAGTTACAGAACAATATTTTGAGTGAAAATTCAATCATTGCTCTCTCAATGTCTATTACTTCTTAACATTCCTGACAGTGTTATGTGATCTTAGCAGTAACTTTACAAGATGGAGAAAATAGGGGATCTCACAAAGTGCAGAAAAACCCCAGCCTTCATTCTCAAGCCTGAGTCAGATTAATAAACATATAGATTTTATATTTAAGATTAAAATTGTTATAGGATTAAAGAAACAATAAGATTGTTGTAGTTAAAGGCACTAGATAGAAGGAGAAACAGGAAATCATAAACTTGAAGGAATAGTATTCGTTCTTTTCAAGGACATCGAAACATCTTTTATTTTTGCCAATGTGCGTTATTCCTTTCTATTATAAATCAGTATTCTGGTACGATCATAATTGTTTCATATTCTTTTTGCCATTAGCCACTCACTAATGACTGTTAACCATTATTATCCTGTTAGAGAAAAAATATCTCCTTTTATAATTACTTGTTTCAACTTATTAAAGAGTATCTTTACTTTTAAATTAGGACATTTATGATGTAGAATATTTTTAAACAATATTGATTATCCAAATAAGGTATAGGTAAACATTTTGCAAATTTTAATCAGACATTGAAAGATTGTCATAGTCTGTACGCTTAAAAATACGTACAATCTTTACCTATCAAAGGACTGGATTTCACTGCAGTACTAGGTATTTAATGACTGGAAAGTTCCTTTGAACAGGTTAAAGTATGAGTTATAAACAGTTTGAGCAAGGGGTATTCTTTATAAAAGTTTTAGGTTCATTCAATGACTACCTACACAAAGTCATTCATTCATGTCTTGAACAGTTCCTAAAGAAATCTTTTTTGCAAATGCTTAGGGAACCTGTATGAGGAGTCATTTGGACTTAGTGGTCGAAGTTAGGCAAACCTGGATTCTAATTTCAACCAGACCAATTGCGCACTTTATAACTTTCTATAGGTTATACAAAGTACTTAAGTTACTTCCCCAAGCCTCAAGTTTCCCATCCATACACAGCAATGGGAATATCCACTTCATAGCTTTGCTGATGGGATTAAATGAGCACATGTAAACCATACAGTTTAGCATAGAATTCCTTCACAATAAATGGTAGTTACTAAGATTAGTATAATAAATTATTAAAGAGCTGTCATCTGCATATACCCGGTTTATATTTGCTCCACAAGTTTGTTTAAAATGAAAAGCATTTCCTGAGGGACTCCTGGGTGGCTCAGTCAGTCCAACAGCTTCAGCTCAGGTCGTGCCCTCAGGGCTTGTGAGTTCTAACCCCACGTTCCTTCAGGCTCCGTGCTGACAACTCACAGCCTAGAGCCTGCTTTGGATTCTTTGTCTCCCTCTCTGCCCCGCCCCCGCTCACACACTCTGGGTGTGTGTGTGTGTGTGTGTGTGTGTGTGTGTGTCTCAAATAAATCTTAAAATCTTTAGTAAAGAAACATTAAAAAAATTTAAAGGCATTTTTTGAAGTATTAAACATGCTGAAATTTGCTACATTTGCTAAATGTATATTTTAACCCAGTCTCACTTGGATAATGCAAATTTAAAAGTTCATTCATTTTTTTAATTTTGCATTGTTATGGAAAAAATTATTGCACAACAGAAGCAGAGAGTTCAGAAGGCTCAGAAGTTAGTGACAGACGTAGGGAGCTGGCGAGAATAGTAGCAGCTCAGAATAGTTCCAGCCATGGCCATACTGAGGGCACATTCATTTGGAGGCAATTATGTTTCCTCTCATTTTGTTGTACTTTTTCACGCTGCCATCCCCGGAAGTGTAAAGAGCTAATAAGGTTTTTTAAATGGCTGGTGCTGGTACGTCGTCAAATATTTAGGGGCCAAGGGTCTTTAATCACCTAAGTGCTTTTCAATGAATACCGATGTGACAAAGGTTCATATTTAATTGATTCCAAAGTGACTTTATGCTAAGTAATGGTTTGCTAAAGAATTTGAAAGTGTAGCTACTCCCAATTAAAAAGTATCCATCTTCTTCTGTGTCAGAGTTGTTACCAGACATGTCACCAGGTCACGGAGACTCTGCGGACACACGTAGTAAATATAAGCACGTCTGTGTGCACTTGTGCAGCCGTGGAAGGAAATTATTTCAAATTTGTCTTATAAATAGAAGTGAATTTCCCTTGAAGGTCTCTTAAGACACAGCTCGTGGAACTGATCAAAATACAACATTTTGAGAACTGAATACACATACAGCAGAGTAATCTCAGTTAGCCAATTACCAGTGCTGGAAATAGGTGTTTTGTTGCAGCAAAACGAATCCCAACAAGGCTTGTGTAGATCTCTAATTTTGCTGGAGGGCACATCTATATTTCAGACATTCATAAGTATTTCTTCTACCATTAGAACTTCTTTATTATTGCAAAAGCTAATGTAAACCTAAGAAGTTCGGTGAGCATTAATGTATAAAATTACCATCTTCTCACATGGACTTATCACTGCCATCATTATTCTAACTAGAAGCATGCTAGAACAGTTCGAAAGCCGAAAGAGAATAATCAGTGATTTAAATCACCGGTCTTATTACCTATTAACAGAAACCACCAACAGAAGTTGATTTTTAGGAGAATCAGAACAGCTGGAAAGAAAGATAAGGGGGAAGAAACTTGTGTTGAAATCCTATTTTCACTGAGCCCTTCTGTGAAGTTTAATGAGAAGGATGCTGTACCCTGTAAAGGCATTTTAATTTCACTTTCATAAGGGTGGAAGAAAGCATTTACGATGCCATTTCTTTAACAAACACTGTATTTATGATAAATATTAAATTCAGCCAGTGTTGCCAAGAAATCATTCACACAGGTGATGCATTACTGTTGTGTTAATCAAAGTTAAGACATTTTAATTGTCTTGCCTAATAATGGATTTGAATTATCTTGAATCACATACCTGTTGCATATTTCCCAGCTAATTATTGCTTTGATAATTACAGTATAGAAAGTTTCTCCCCTCATATCCCCACACACATGTAAACAAAACACAGACGTAAGAATATAAACATACACACCAAAGCACACTATAGCTAAAAAGTTTGGTTTTGCTGTTTACAGAGTAATCCGGTAGCTTTTGAAATGAATTCTCGTTAAGAAGGCACGTATTTAAACTACCCAACTGGCAATCCTATTGTGAGCACTGACTATCAAGAAAGTGGTCACCTTGTTTAGTCTGCTTAAAATTTCTAACTATTAAGGGAAAAGGCTAGGTAAGTGAGGTTTGGCTAGTTGACACTGATAAAATCTGTATCTTTGTTGTTGCTTTCTAAAGTTCATTTACTTATTTTGAGAGCGAGCACAAGCCGGGGAGGGGCAGAGAACAGGGAGAGAGAATCCCAAGCAGGCTCCGCACTGCCAGTGTAGAGCCCAATGTGGGTCTGGATCCCAGGAAGTGTGAGATCATGACCTGAGCTGAAATCAAGAGTCAGACACTTAACCAACTGAACCACCCAGGTGCCCCAAGAAAAATGTTTTTATTTCATTCGATGTAATATATGAATTTCATAGACTTAAAACATACTTGACAATATTTTTAGCACTGCGGAAGGTACTAAAGTTCCCAGCCCTTAACAGCCTCGTACCTGTTAAGGGAGGAAAAAAACAAAAATTAATGCAATATTTGAAGCACAATAAAAACTGTAATATTCAGGTACCAAAATGATTGCAAATGTCTCACAACTGGAAACAAGAAAGGTCACCATTGGGTAAAATTGAGTATTTAAAAGTCTGTAAGAAGAAAGCTGTGTTCAAACAGTTCCTTGACTATTCAGGATTATAAAGTCATAAAGGATGACCTACTTCCTTCCCTCAAAAATTCTAGAATATCTTTCATTTTCTCATAAATGTATATTCACAATATTAACATAAACCTGAATCAATATACCCTTGACATTTGAAAAAGATATACTGGAGGACTTTCAATCCTTGATTCACAAATGCTGCACTATCCTAAGAATTTCCCCATAAAATAAAGTAAAATTGATTATTTTAAGTTGCCCTTTCTGACTCTTAATGAGATTTACTATATAGAGAAGAAAACTCTGGGAGATACTGCTGGGTGTAGAAGAGGGACTAGATCCTTAGCTCAAAGAGAATGAGACCATTCACACAGTGACCTCAGTGACCTCTCAACTGACCTTTGGGAGTGCTTGAGAATTCAGGAAATCTCTAAGTCCTCAGAGTTTACTGAATAACCCCAAGTGAGGAGACTTCTGGGCACACCTGAATCATCTTTAGAGCTTTTTAAAAAGAAATGCAGGGGCACCTGGGGGGCTTAGTGGGTTAAGCATCTGCCTTCAGCTCAGGTCATGATCTCATGGTTCTTGAGTTTGACCCCCACATCGGGCTCTGTGCTGACAACTCCAAGCCTGAAGCCTGCTTTGAATTCTGTGTCTCTCCCTCTCTCTCTCTGCCCCTCCCCTCACTTCTCTCTCTCTCTCTCTCTCTCTCTCTCTCTCTCTCTCTCTCAAGAAATTAAGAAACCTATGATAAATAAATAATAAATAAAATGACAAATGCTTTTACTCCCTTCTGGACATTTTGGGGAAGACCAAGGCATCTGCATTTTTTTTTTTTTTATTTCTTATAGGATTCTGACGTTCACCTACTGGAACCACCTACTATAAAAAGTTACCTGAGCAAAATGTTTCAGTAAGTCATATTAAAAACATGTGAGTAATTAACTCCACTCTGACATATCAGAATTTCCTCCCATAAATATTTCTGAAATATGAAAAACTTTTTAACATAATAGTTACTTGGTTATCAAAATAAGGACAGTAAAATATCAAATGCTTATCAAAGAAAATGCCTGTGAATAAAATTCCAGAAACTTCAGAATTATGAAGTCTTTTGTGAAGAACATGATTTCAGTCTTTAAGAACTATTTAGGGTATACTCTAATGCAGTGTTGTAGAAATTGTACTTTAGAGAGATAATGCAGCTTTATATTTCCATTTATTCATCATCTGTAATCATATAATGAACAAAATTTGCTCACAGAAGAGACTTTCAAAAGAATAAAATAACTTGGGGGAAATTGTAAGTTTATCCCTTTATGCTAACCTCTTTTAAAGAACCAAATTGTTTCTCCTTATATAATATTATTGAAGTTGACCTGTTATGCCCAACTCCTGCCAATCTTAATGACACTCCTATTCCCTCTGTGCTTATGTTTACAGAGGAAGGCTCTGTACAGTCGCTTTATAAAAACCATGCTCCTGATTCTCTGAAAAATGAAAAATCTTTCATTGGAAAATACTAGTGCAAGAAATTTCTCAAAAAGCTACACAATTTTAATCAAAAGTAAAATAGACACTTTCTTGGAAGGAAACATTGAATATTTAAATATGTCAATTCTTCACATATTAATGAATGGCATTAATAAAATTCAAAAATATCTCATGAACATTTTTTTATTAAATTGGTATATTAGTTCCCTATGGCTGCTGTAATTAATTACCACAAACTTGTTGGTTTAAAAGAACATATATTGATTCTTACACAGTTGGAGAGGTAGAAGTCCAAAATCCATTTCACTGGGCTGAACTCAAGGTGTTGGCAAGACCTTGTCCCTTGAGAGGATCTAGGGAAGAGTTGCTGTTTCCAGCTTCCAGAGCCGTGTTCCTTGCGTTCCATGGCTCATGGCCCCTTGCTTTATCTTCAAAGCCAGGAGCAGAAATCTTCAAATTTTTCTCTGCTCCAGCATCACATGGCTTTCTTCTCTATAGTCAAATCTCCCTCTGCCTCCCAGTTAAGCTCTTGCGACGACCTCCAGAGCTTGCCTAGATAATCCAGAAGGACCCTTCTCCAGGCCCTTGATTTAATTATATCTGCAAAGACCCTTTTTCTGTATAAGGTAGCATTCACTGATTACAAGGATTAGGGCCTGGATATCTTTGAGGGACGTTATCCAGCTAACCAGAGTGGACAAGATGGCTCTTTATCTGCAAGTATGAACAAGTAATAACAGGTGAAAATTTTTTGAGAAAGGAAAGTTGAGAGGGGAAAATCGTCCTACTAGATATTTAAGAATGATTAAAACCTAAAGTAGTTATAGAAAAAAAGGCACCAGTGTTAAGTTTCCACCTGGCCATCCTGTATACATGATGAGAACAGGATGTGTGGTAAAACATCATAAACCAATGAGGAGGAAATAGATTTTTTTGGAAAATACACAGTTATTTTCTATTTTTAAAAAAAGACAAATTAGAATATATCCTATGATACCATACCTCAGGATATATTTTAGAAGACCTAAAGAGTTTAATCACAAGTGGCAAAAAAGCAAACCATGTCCAAGAAAAATGATATTTAACTGATTCAGTCATTTGTAAGGACCTTCTAAATACATAGGAAGTGAAAAGACCATAAAAAGTCCAGTCAGTTTGACTGTATAGAAATTCCAAAGGCCTATCCACCAAAAATATAAACAAATTTAGGGATGCCTGGGTGGTTTAGTAGGTTAAGCATCTGACTCTTGATTTGGGCTCAGGTCATGATCTCACAGTTTGTGAGTTCAAACTCCACATCAGGGTCTGCACTGAAAGTTCAGAGACTTCTTGGGATTCTCTCTCTCTCTCTCTCTCTCTCTCTCTCTCTCTCTGCCCCTCCCTCACTAATTCTGTGTCTCTGTCTCACTTTCCGCTCTCGCTCTCACTCTTCTCTCTCGCTGTCGCTCTCGCTCTTCTCTCTCGCTGACTCTCTTCTGTCTCTCTTTCTCGGTCTCTCAAAAAACAAACTTAAAAAAAAGTTAAAATATAGACAAATGTAAAAAGCAATTGGAAAAATATCTGCAATAATGTGGACAGCTGGCTAATATTAATATAAAATTGACTTTATAAACATAAAATCAAAATAAGAAAGTGAGCAAAAGCCCACTGATAGAAGAAATACAAATATCTAATAAACATACAAATATGATTACTTCTGATTAAGCAAGTTAATGCAAGTTAAATAAGAAACGTTATTTGTTGCAGGGGTGCCTGGGTAGTTCAGTTGGTTAAGCGTCTGACATCGGCTCAGGTCATGATCTCACAGTTTGTGAGTTCGAGCCCTGTGTAGGTCTCTGTGCTCACAGCTTAGAGCCTGGAGCCTGCTTCAGATTCTGTATCTCTCTCTGCCCCTCCCTGGCTCACATTCTGTGTGTGTCTCTCTCTCTCTCTTTCTCTCTCAAAAATAAACATTAAAAAATTTTTTAAGAAATGTTATTTGTTGCCTATTAAATGGCATTATTGATGAAGAATAAAGTTCATTCTTCACTGTATGTAAGAGGTATTTTCAAACACTGTCACAAGAATAAGTTATTCTATAATAATTCTATAATAATTCTATAATAATAAGTTATTATAATTTCTCCAGAAAGAAATTTGGCAATAGGTAGCCAGTCTTTAATCCTGTAAATCCACCTTCCCATAGTGCATCCTAAAAAAATAATCAAAGATGTAAATGGAGACATCTGTACAAACATATTCATAGCAATGCTTCTTAAAATAGGTTTTAAAACATGAAGATACATAGTAAGAGTTAAATAAGTAGTTAAATAAATGATCCATGTGACCAAATAATATACAAACATTAAAAGCTAGGTCATAACCACATTTTTAATGACCTGAAAAATGTCCACAGTAAAATGGTAGCTTATTAAAGCAAAATTCTAAATGGATACATATATTCAAACACAGATGCATACTACATACAGTTCTCAGAATATTTCTGGGCAAATCTTATGTGGACAAGCGAGTGGCATTCAATAAATAATAAAATTTAATGACAAAGTGCAAGATTAGCTGTGAAGGAGCAGAGAGACCAGCAATAGGAGATAGCTGGGGATGAAGGTAGTCTCCTTAGATAGGGCAGTCATGAAAGGACTCTGTGAGGTGGTGACTTTGAACCTGAGACAGGAAGGAAGGAAGGAAGGAAGGAAGGAAGGAAGGAAGGAAGGAAGGAAGGAAGGAAGGAAGGACCCAGAAAGGAGCCTATTCAACAATATCCTGGGCAGAAGGACCAGTGTCTGGAAAGGCTCTGTGGAGGGGAAAGCGCTTAGTAGGTTCAAAGCTTTGAAAAGAGACTAATGGGGTCGGGAGGTAGGGGGTAAGTGGCCCAGTGGCTTGGGATGTGGTTGATAGAGAGAAGTGTTCAGGTGGCATAGCCATTGAGGTCACTGTGGTATTCTACCTAATATTAATATCTCCACGTTATTTATGTAATAAGCCATTGTAAAGATTCATATTCTTCACCTAAAATCAAGATTGGGCAATACTCTCAATGTTAAACAAAAATCTCATTTAATTTTTACAATTTCCCCTTTCATGAGTGAAGAAACCAGGGCTCTGGCAGTACCAGTAGGTAGTAGTGTGTGGCAGAGTGGGATCTGAACAGGGGCCATGACAACTCCAAGCCTGTGTGTTAGCCATTCTTTTATACTGCTTTTCTGGAACGTTACTCATTAACACATAACTTAGATATTGCGAATTTGTGGAAAAAAGGATAAATACTAAACTTGAGTTGTAAGATGACTGAGTACTAGGGATGTGATGTACGACATGATGACTACAGTTAGCTCTGCCATGTGATAGGACAGTTGTTAAGAGATTGACTCCTGAGTCTCCATCCCAAGGAGATATTTTTTTCTTTTTTCTGTCCTTCTTGTTGTATCTGTATGAGAAGGTGAATGCTGGTTGAACCTATCATGGTGATTATTTCAGAATAGATGTAAATTGAACTCCCGTGCTACAGGCCTTCAACTTACATAGTGATGTATGTTGGTATTCCTCCATAAAAATGGAAAACAATAAAATAAAAACACTGAAAAAGTTGAGGGTAGGGATGAGTACTGGTCTTCACACAGCCATTTACTAATTATGTAATCTTAAACTACGTACCTCTGCACCTCACTTTCCTTGTCTCTAAAATAGGACTGATCACGCAGTCCTTTCTACTGTACAAACTATTATCAGACAATATATGCAGTTGTCTGATAATCGTGTGTGTAGGATACCATGATATACCTCTGAAAGCAACTAAATCTCCGCATCTGGTCACTATACAAGAAAGCTCATAGACGAAACAGCAGGCATGAAATAATATAAAAATTCAAGAAGTAAGTTTACAATAATAATTCTAAAGATGTGCTTCAAAGTACAGAGCGCCATTAAATCAATTGTAACATTTCTGTTATTACCACATTATATGACCATAATGAACATAATAAATACCTGGCATTTACAGAGTTTCTTTCATCTAAATATTCCCATAGAGCTCAATCAACTTTATGCGCAAATTGATTATGAGCTATATACAGGTGATACAGAGCAGGCAGCATAAATCACACTAACAACAACGCAGATCTCTCTCCTTTACACCAATTCCTTTTATCCAAGCTTACTAATTGGTGCAAGAACAAGAGCCAAATATTTTTTCAAGGAAGGAAAATGGAAGGTAATTCTAAGAAGCCTCTCATCAATGGCCTGGTCTAGCAAAAGGACTTGGAAAATAGAGTGAACCATTTGATAATACAGTTATCCTCATTTGCATTTTATGCTTAAGGCAGGGATATACTTTTAGAAGAGAGGTGAGCTTTATAAATCCTCTGTATGTGAGAGAAAACATGGTAACTCTCTTCATGGCTGGTTATGGCAATGCCGGTCTGTGTCTCCTGGCACTTTCCCAGACTAGGAGAATCAGATGCCCATACTCTCATGCCTTCATGGTTTTATCTTCCAAAGGACAGTGTCCAGTTCTCACCTCTTAATCTCCATAAAACAGTACATAAACCCCAGGAGCGATCAATAGCTGCTTAATGATATTAGCAGTTGGCAAATATGCAGGCACTGTCCAATACCACAGCCACTGGCCACATGTGGCTGCTGAGCACTTGAATACGGCTTTGTGATTCAGAGCCTGAATTGTTTATTGCATTTTAGTTAACATAAATTTAAACTTTAAAACTCTCCAAAATGTAATTGGGTTTGAAACATCCTTGGGTACGTGAATCTACTTTCTCAGCAGTGAATTAAATGAAGTCTCCGTAGAGGTCAAATATTTCTGATAAAAATTTAGCATCCAAGTTGAGATGTGATGACAGCGATTGATACACACAAGATCCGAAAGACTTTGTAGGAAAAATAATGTGAATTATCTCATTCATAACTTTTATACTGATTAAGAGCTGAAATACCTTGGGCTAAATAAAACCTATTAAGTCTTCTTTCTTTTTTGTTATGGATATTAAAAAAAATTTAAGTACTTACAAGATAGATCCACCTTATTTCTATTGGACAACTGTTTCAACATTTGAATTTCTGCTTCCACCTTTTTTGCACTTCCTCTTGATGGCAGCAGTCACTGAGGTAACTCAAGGAGCTCTTGACCCAGCTGAAGAAGTACAACATAGATTTCTAATGTTGATTTGAATTGTGGAATGCAGTCCTTCCATCTTTTCCTTGCTGTCCCATTCTGACTGTAACTGAGCCCATCCTTCAGACATCCAGCCCTTTACCTTCTCCCATTTTTTGGCCTTTCCTGGCCACCATCCATTCCTTCAGCTCTCCTGACTAGCATTTTCCACCCCTAAATTCTTGCTCATGAGTCCCAGTAGCTACACCCAGTAATCCACCCACTTAATTGAATGCCCCACAGGAACAGTTGAAACCTTTTTAGTTCTTTCCAGCTTCTTAAACTTTTACCCACATCAACAGTTTTAGAGAAATTTAAGGTCAATGGATCTCTCAGCTCCCTTTCAGCCTCAAAGATTTTCTGAGTCATCCCTTTCTGCCTCTTCTCCTGTTTGTTCTGCCTCATTCCAATCCAGTGACTCTCTTTACTCATATTTGGGACTGAATCTCTTTCCCCAACCTACGTCACCTCAGCCTCTCATACCTTCCTCTCTGCCCATCTGCTGATTACCTTTCCCCACCTCTTCAGATAGAGAAGTTTTAGTAACTCCTGGACTCTGAGTTAGAGCAGGGAGAGTTAAGCAGTAGGCTCTTCTGGCTTCTGTGAGGCAAATCCCCTCTCCAGGCTTCCAGGAGAGTCACACATCCCCATTCTCTCGTTCAAGGCTGACTCCATTCAGTCACGTTGACTAGTAAAATAGTGAGCCACCTGGTTTCACAATGACACGATTTCTAATTTAGTATGGATTTTGACCAAAATCAGAATGAGGTGACAAGACTGTAATACCTGGATAATGTCAGAACACCAGCTTGGAGTCATGTGCTTTTGCTGAACTCCAAACATCTCCCTCCTTTGTTCTCTTTCTTTACTCTCTCCAGGCTCCTGCTGGAACTATATCAGGCCACACTTCCTGTCATTATCATGTCATCATAGTATGGGGAGTGGCTAGTGCCCAGGCTCACTTGTTGAGCCCCTCCTTGGTCTTGCCTTGAAGATAACCCTGTTGCTAGTTGGTTTCCCTCCAAGTGTGTGCACACCATATGTGACCCAAACTGCTGTGATCAAAACTACTTAAGGAGCCTAATATCCTTTTCCGGCAGAGCTCTCTGATGCCCGTTGATGTTAAATCAGCCTATCTGTTTTCCACCATTCTTATCCTTTGGGTCTGTTTTTTGCCAGAGGTCTAGTTTTATTGGCTTATATTGGCTTCTTTCTACAGCATGATTATTATTAATTTAATGTGTAGTTCATTCTCTGTGATGATTCTTTCATTCCTTCTCCTTCACCTACAAGTGAGTCTGCAGTTGTTTTCTTTCATCAAAATGTTGAGCAAAGTGCTAAGCTCCTATTGTGCCCTTGGTAGATATGTGTGGGCTGAATGAGTAAAATGACAAAACAGAAAAGAAGAATACAGGCAAAATGTATTCCAAGAATCGGCCCCTTCCTTCTTCCTCCTCAAGCTCCTGTCCCATTTTCTCCCTTTCGTTAACTCCTTGGCCTCATGCAATCTGAGTTCCACCCTCTATGTCCTCTAGGGAAATTATTTTTCTAGATCATTCGTATCTGCCTGATTTGCAATTTCAAGTCTTCACATTCTTTTTCTACTCATTCTGTCTGCTGTTCATAACTCTCTTGACCTCCTTGGTAGAGCATTCTCCTAGTGTCATCATTGGACTTAGTCTTTTTCTCCAGCCAGACTCTCTATAAGCATCTGTAAAGGTTCTAGTCTCTTTCTTTGCCTTTCCTTCCCCATGACTTAATTGCGACTGTAGTAATGATTCCCAAACATGCTCCTCACTCCTGAGGCATCTTCAATTACCCATGGGACATCATTTCATAGATGACTTATAGGTGTTTGAAATTTAAAATGTGTACCACCAAGCACACCATCTTCTTCCACTAGTTATTCTACTCCTCTCTACCCCATATTTCCTCTGTTACATTCTGTATCTCAATAAATAGAATCACCATCCCCCAGTATGTCAAGCTCAAAACTTTGGAGACAACTTCAAGAACTTTACCTTTGTATTAAAGATACACTCCCATGCAAGTGATATCAAATCCTGTCCATTGGCTCCTGGGGTATCTCTCACCCCCCAGTCCTTCAATCTGGTCTCCTTGCCATTGTCCTGGGTCTAGTAGTCATAGGTTTGTCAGTAGCATTCCAGTGGTTTCCTGAATACTCTCTTCTTCTGTCTTGTCACCAAAAGTTAGCTCCAAACCCGAAGCTGATAGTATCAATCATCTCCCTTCTGAAAACATTTAATGGCCCTCGACTGAGCATAAAATAAAATCAATTATCCTGTGTGAACTGGCTGTAGCCAACTTTCCATGTTACGTCTCCTATGCCACTCCCCTTGTAACAACTGGTGCTGTGGTCACACGTGTGATTCGCTGCATCACAAACATTTCCTACAGTTTCCTGACTCTGCCTTTCCCATGCTGTCCCCCGAGCCTTCAATACTCTGACTTCATTTCCCCCTATGGAATTTCTCCACCATCTTTAGGCAATGCTTCTTCTATCAGGTCTGCTAGGGATTCCCTTCAGACAAAACTAATCTCTCCCTCCTCTATTTATTATTGCACTTTCTACTTCCACTCTAATCCTTGCCATGGGCTGTGGTGTTTCTTTGTGGTGGTGTCTCCACTAAATTGTGAGTTTCCAGATGCAAAACCATGTCTCCTTCAATTTCATTTCCCTCCTACTCCTCAGAGTAAGTAGATACACAGTAAACATTTGCTGTGTTGTTGAAATAGAAGAAACTAGATTATAACCAAAGGCAACTTTTCCTTAGAAATTGTAAAATTCTCAGAAGAGCTCTAGTATTTGCCAGACTGGCCAGGACAGGGAATTAAAGTCCTTCTTTAAAGCTAAACAGATACTCCAGAGCCCTGAGTATGGCATAGCTCTTAGATACTAGAATTGCTTTCTGCTGAAGAAACCTATCTAGTTTTTCCTCTACTCCTCTCCCACTCTTAATCTTCTAAGTAAAAAATGAAATTGTACAAACTTTCTAAAAGTCAGATTAAAACATGAAAGTCGGTGTGTGTCCTACAGCTGAACTCCAAGCGGTTGTCCTTCAGATAACATCACAGCTTCTTTTCTGTTTTGTCCTTTTACATCCTCATTCAGCCCACACATATCTACCAAGGGCACAATAGGAGCTTAGCGCTTTGCTCAACATTTTGATGATTGAAAGAAAACAACTGCAGACTCGGGTGAGAGTTACTAAGAAAGCTTCCATGGAACTGAGCCTTGGAAGGGGGCTCTCCCCTGGGCTGATACATGGTAGGTAAATAGAGAAAATGGAAAGAGCTTTCCAAGTTGGAAGAAGGAAAGAGAAACCATAAGCAAAGACATGCAAACAGTTGTAACGTGTATACTATTGAGGGAGGCAGACAATATGATGAGCGGTCTGACGAGAAAAGATGGTCTGTGCTAGAATCATCATTTTCAAATGTATTAGTCACTGACTCCTTTCAACCAGATCAGATGAAGGAGTACAATATGTAAAACAAAAGCACTTTAGTCAAAGGTCAGGAGTGAAAGACTGGAGGCCTGCCTGCTGAGGTATGCCTGCCCCTTCCCATTTCCTTCTCTGCATCTCCTCTCAGCTAATTTGGAAAACCACCAGCCAGGTGAACAACAGGAAATAAGAAATAAGCAGGATGGGGCCCAAATCATGGAGCGCTGTGTTACCTGCCCCCAGTGCATACTCCTCATTGAGGCTCCCTTAACACAGGGCGCTAGCCCACTGCTCATGCAGGGACTTCATAATTTGTAAGCCAAAGAAATTGTTTTTATGTCCACGTGGCTAGTTCTATGGTTTGCACATAGCTGGCACCCAAAATTATTTTAGAAATTTTGAAGTGAACAGGCAAATGGATAGCTGAAGGCCAGCCTCCACTGAAATAAACAGTGTCTCTCCGAAGTCTTTGTTGCAGCGCCTGGGTGGCTTAGTTGGTTGAGTATCCGACTTCAGCTCTGGTCATGATCTCAAGGTTTGTGAATTTGAGCCCCATGTCGGGCTCATTGTTTTCAGTACAGAACCTGCTTCAGATCCTCTGGCCTCTCTCCCTTTATCCCTCCCCAGCTCATACTGTCTCTCTCAAAAATAAATTTAAAAAAAAATTAAAAAGTCTTTGTCAATAATTCTCTGTACTGTAGTTTATCCCCACCCACTTCCAGCCTGGAATTAAGCTATGAATGTGAGGGCTCAGCCTAAGCCAGCCTGAGCACAGGACTTCATTGAGACTCTACCTCTATCAGAGTTAAGGATGCATGTCCAAAGGCTTTATGATGAGTCCTGGGGGACAAAAAAAAAAAAAAAATCACAGGCACACTTCTTTCTCATTGCCTTAATTAATAATTCACCAGCTTCCTCAAGGGGCAGAGACCGCACAGGCTACTTTACAGCTCTCTGAGGAAATGGCAGATCCTTTACTTAGAGTGAGAGAAATACTCAAAAGGCACAATGTGGTTAGAGGTTTAGCCATTTCTCAGCACATGCAAATAACCTTAGTGTGTGGAAGAGACATCTGGGAATGGACTTGAAAGAATGGCAACCGGCTGTTTTTTATTAGTTCCTTGTAACCTGTTGGGCCGTAGCATACATACACTTGTGTTCTTTATCTTGGGGGTAATACAAGGAGAGAGGCATCATGATTAAGGGAGAATTGCACATGAACAGGCTGATTAAAAACCATACATTCTGTATTTCATCCAAATAGAAAAACTAAGGGAAAAAAAATAAAACCTCCTGGACTTATAGGGGAAATGAGAGCAGTAGTTTGATTTTTTTAATGAAGATATTAAATAAAATTTGAAAAACTACCATGATTTTTCAGATCCCCAAAATTTCCCCTAGGTAGCCTTTACCTCCCTAAATGCTCCTTAAGTGTGAGAAGAAAAAGAATGCACTGTGCATCAGAAATGATAGTTTTCTTTTCCTTCCCTCTTTTTCTCTTGCCTTACATCCAATTGCCAACTAGATTTTTCTGACTATATAGCTCCTAGGCCCCTAAGTTTCACTTCCTGACTGATAAATCTCATTATCAGCTAGCACAAAGCATTTGTTTAACACATTTTTACTAGGCATCTACTTAGTGCAACACCATGTGTTAGTTGCTAAGGATGTACTGATTTAAAATAAATAACTAAATAAATAAGCAAAAGTGCAAACCCCTCCTCTAATTCAGAATCGAGCGTGAGAGACAGACATCAATCGAATAATCATAAAAACACATGTAATGTTAGAACTTTCACATGAGATATATGGTATTTTGCAAGGATAATAGAACTCATCTCTGTGGTGAGCTCAGGGGAACATTCCCTGAGATGAGACAACCGTTCTTAGAGTAGATGGGATGAGTAAGAATAAACCAGGCAAAGGGAGTTGGGGAAAATGGATGGTGGTAGGGATGAATATAATACTTAGCAAAATGGAACATCACCGCCAGTGCTTTCACGGCTCTCAGTAGGACTAGTGCGGTTAGTGCAGAGAGTGTAGGGGCATGGTTCCAGATACAACTGAAGAAGAGAACAGCCGCATGGAACACTTTGGCCATAACAAAAAATTTGGTCCTATCTTAAGCACAATGCAAACCTACTGGGAAGTTTTTGGGAAGTTTTGAGATGTTACATGATTAGATTTTTTCTGAAAAGTCTGCTGTGGTTGCATCATTTAGGAGGTTAAGAGGCTGGGGTGCATGTGTGGCTCAATCAGTTAAGCAGCTGACTTCAGCTCAGGTCATGATCTCATAATTCCTGGGTTCAAGCCCCTCATAGGGCTTTCTGCTGTCAGCACAGAGCCTGCTTCAGACCCTCTGTCCCCCTCTCTCTGCCCCTCCTCCATGGTCTCTCTCTTTCTCTCAAAAATAAATAAACATTAAAAAAAAATGTTTTTGAAAAGAGGCAAGAGAGCCTGGAGGTAATTTAGAAGTAACGATAGATTGGACTAGGGTAGCAGCCATGAAGATGAAGAGTAGATAAAGTGGAAAGCCATGTAAAAGGAAAAATTGCAGAAAAGACTGGAGATAGACACTAAGGAAGAGAAAGGTGTCAAAGAAGGCTGAAGATTCTGCTTCGTAAAAGAAGATGGCTGTCAACTGTGAGATACCACTACGTCCCTGTTAAAGTGGCTGAGGTCGAAAACACTGACAACTCCAAATGCTGGAAAGAATATGGAACAACAGGACCTCTCATTCATTGCTGGTGTGAATGGAAGATGATATAGCCACTTTGGAACTCACCTCAGCAGTTTCTTACACAGCTAAATGTGGTCTAACACATACATAATTGTGTTCATAGGTATTTATCCAAATGAGTTGAAGAATTATGTCCACACAGAAACCTGCACACTGATGTTAATAGCAGCTTTTTCACATCTGCCAAACATCAGAGGCAATCAAACGTCCTTCAACAAATGAATGACTAATTCAAATTAAGGTGCATCTATTTACTGGAATATTACTTAACAATAAAAAGAAATGATCTGTCAAGTTTGAAAAAAGACATGGAGGAAACTTAACTGCATTTTGCTAAGTGAAAGAAACTAACATGCTGTCTGATTCCAAGTATATGACATTCTGGAAAAGGCAAGGCTATGGAGACAGTGAAAAGATCAGATCAGTAGTTGCAGGAGAGTGGGGGGAAGTGTAATGTGAGGATAGTAGGTGAAGCAATGGGTGTTTTCAGAGCCGTGAAAGTATCCTGTATGAGACTGTAAGTGCACACATTCTGTCATGCATGTGGCAGAACCCATGGAACTGTGCAGTACAAAGCATGAACCTTAATGTAACCAATGTAATTTAGTTATTAATATATCAATATTATTTCCTCAATTATAGCAAATATACCACATCAATGCAAAATAGTAACAATAGGATAAACTGAGGGCAGGAAGAGAGGAAGAATATGGGAACTTTCTGTAGTGTCTAGTCAATTCTTTTTTTTAATTTTTTTTTAACATTTATTTATTATTGAGAGACCAAGAGACACTGAGCATGAGCAGGGAAGGGGCAGAGAGAGGGGGAGACGTAGAATGGGAAGCAGGCTCCAGGCTCTGAACTATCAGCACAGAGCCTGATGCGGGGCTCAAACTCACAAACTGCGAGATTATGACCTGAGCTGAAGTCTGACGCTCAACCGACCAAGCCACCCAGGCACCCCTATTCAATTATTCTTTAAATCAAAGACTGTTCTATGAAATTAAGTCTATCGACTTAAAAAAAAAAAAAAAAAAAAAACTCCAGGGGCGCCTGGGTGGCTCAGTTGGTTAAGTGTCCAACCTCGGCTCAGGTCATGATCTCACAGTCTGTGAATTCGAGCCCCACATCGGGCTCTGTGCTGACAGCGCAGAGCCTGGAGCCTGCTTCTGCTTCTGTGTCTCCCTCTCTCTCTCTGCCCCTTCCCCATTCGTGCTCTGTCTCTCTCTGCCTTTCAAAAATGAATAAATGTTAAAAAAAATTTTTTTAACTCCAAATATATATTTTAGGAAAAGGATAGTAGTGATATTTGTTTAAATATGAATGACTGAAGAAGAGGTTTGGGAAAAGAACATTACTTTGGTTTCAGATATCTGGAGTTTAAAGTACCTTTGGGGGGCATCTGGATGGCTCAGTCGGTTAAGCAGCTGACTTCAGCTCAGGTCATGATCTCACAGCTTGTGGGTTTGAGCCCCACGTTGGGCTCTGAGCTGACAGCTCGGAGCCTGGAGCCTGCTTCAGATTCTGTGTCTCCCTCTCTCTGCCCCTCCCCCACTCACACTGTCTCTCTCTCTCAAAATAATAAACATTAAAAAAATAATAAAGTACTTTTGGGATACGTAAAGTACCTTGAGATAGGTCAAGGAGTAGTTGAATATACAGCTCTGGAGTTCAGAGGAGAGGTGTAAGCTGGAAATATAAGTGTTAATCATCTGCAATAGTGATCATTTACATTAAAAGCACTGATGGAATCTTCCAGGCAAAACTATACTGACCATGCTTTGGCCTTGGTTACTAAAAACATATGGACAAGAAAAGAAATAAAGGAGAATTGGCTGCATTCTGTATTAGTTTTGTTTGTTTTGTTTTTGCTTGATTTTGTAAAAAGTGGGTGTTGGAGAAATTTGGGAAGCAAGCATCTCTGTGAACTAACTGACCGAGAAAGAGAAAGAGATGATACTGGGGACCAGAAACATGTTTCTCTGGTAAAGAAAAATTCACAGAGGAGAGAGGAACAAGGGAGCAAAGATTAGTAAAAGACACAGCTGATAAGATTAAATAGAATAATGATAATTTATTCAAAACCAGGATGAGTGTGCATTGACTGCTGTGTTACCGCTGGACACTTGGAAGGGGATGAAAAAAATGTGACTTGAGAGTTCTCTAAGCCGGTAGGGGGTCAGAGCCAGTGATAGTAGAAAGAAAGGCAAGAAGCTAGCTATAGTAGATTTCAGTGGATCTTCCTAGGCTGAGGCTTACATCTGAACTAACCCTGCAATAGTTGTGCTCTGAAAATCTATTCAGTTTGACTTCCAATGGGAGCAGAAGTTGGTGCATAAGGGTTTTTTTTTGGAAATTTGGGAAGGCAGGCAGCTTGGAAACAGAGACAAGTTGCCACCTCCTAGTTTGACATACCAGTTCAGGAGGATTTACATAATCATTTCAAGGTAAAGTTAAGTAGAGTTGGCATAAAACCAGATTTCCAGGATCTTCTAAGTATCTAGATGTGGCCTGTACAACTTATGTCCACAGCTAAGTTTTTTTTCTATGTGAATAAAAGTTTTCAGTATAATTCTTGGTAATAAGTGTATGCCTAGTATTCCACATCTTCCTAGAAGTAATAATGAGACTATGACGCTCTAGGAATAACCCATAAAATAAATTACCTGAGGAAAAAAAGTACATATACATATTCATTGAGACAGCAACATCTGGTAATGGCAGACTAGGTAGTTCAAACCAACATCCCCTCTTGGAATAATTGGGAAGAGTAGACATCAGAGAGCTAATGAGATAGTGAACTATGAGAGCTTGACGTGGGTGAATGCTGATTTCAAGAAGCCTAAACTTTTCTTTAGAAACATTTATTGGTTTCAGAGAGGATGGCTAGGAAGGGGAGAAGTACTGTGGGCCACCTTGTGGGACTAAAGGGATAAAGACTGAAAGCCATAACACACTAAAGGAGGCCCCAATTACTCCTCCTTCCTTTAGATTGGAATCACAAAAGGGTGACAACTAAAAGTAAGATTGAACTGGAAGGAGGAAGTAGTCATATATTCACAGGGACTATAGCTCAGTTTCAAATCATTTTCATCTATAAAGTTGGATCAAAGTGTTTCTAAATCATCAGTACCTGCAGGTACCTGGCAGAACCAACTGTGCATCCTTCTCTGGAAGTAGATGGCATCATCTGAGGTCACACACTTTTTCTGGAAACAGTTTTGCAAATATAATGTCTGGCATAGAATCGTGAACAACTGGCATGTGAGAAAAAGGAGACAGGACAACATGAACGAAAACAACAGAAACAGTAGACAACAGAAGAGGCTCATAAGGGCCCAATACCTCAAATCCTCATACATGCTTTTAAAAAACCATGCTTACTGTGCTTAAGAAATAAGAAGAGACTAGATTAAAAGATTTTAACCTGACATTAACAACTATTGAAAGAGCACCAAATATAAATTCTGGAACTGAAAAATAACCAAAAATAAGAAATTGATGGATGGGTTTAATGGCAGATCAGACATAGCTGAAGAGATCATTGGCAAACTACAAGATAAATCAGAAAAATAAAATGCTTCCAAGGAACAACCGAGAACAGAGTGCTTAAAAAATAAGAGAAAGAAGTAGCCATGCACTATACCGTCATTGGGTCTAATAAGTATATATGGGGAAAGACAGAGAAGACCTTATGGGACAGAAGAAACAGTGAAGAGATGATAGTAGCTGACAGTTTTTCAAAATGAATGAGAAACATCAAGCCAAAGAGTCAAGAAAGCTTGGAGAGCTTCAAGAAAGATAAATAGAATAAAATAACAAAATAAAATAAAAGTACCCATAGGCTCATCATATGAAAATACTGCACACCAAGAAAACAAATTGTTAAAACAGCTTGAAAGAGAGAGGGGGAGGGGAAGAGGGAGGGAGGGAGGGAGGGGAAGAGAGAGAGGGAGAGGGAGATTATCTTTTAAGGAGCAACAATTAGAATAACCACTGATTGACGTCACAAGAACTATACAATTCAGAAGACATGGAATACTTTTGAAATGCTAGGGAAAACACTCAGGTAATAAAACTTCTATTCCAAGTGAAAACACCACTCACATAATTAGATAAACATATATAGATTTTCAGACAAAGATGAGAGAATGTATTGCCATCAGACTCACACTCAAATAAATACTAAAGGTATTTTATAGGCAGAAAGAGAATGATCCCAGATGGGAGATCGGAGATGGAGACAGGAAAAAGAAGCATTGAAAAAACAAGTCTCCAGGAAAATAAAAGGTGATGTTGACTGAATAAATCAATATTAATAATGCTTTGAAATTAAAATATACAATGAAATAAAATATAAGACAACAATAGCATGTGGGTTGGAAGATTACCTCATTGTCTGGGTAAAAGTGCCAATTAATATTAGCCACTGACAAATTAAGAATGAATGCTCTAAACTCCAGGTAACCACTGAGAGGATGTACACCCTCTGAGCACCTAGAAGAAAAATAAAAGAATATACAAATTTAAAAAAGGAGAGGAAAAAAACACCTAGAACACTAAGATTGCAATTTAAACCAAAATACATCAGTAATTACATTAAAGCAAACAAACTAAATGTTCCAATTCAAAGATATACATTGTCAGATGGCATTTTAAAATAACCTTATATGTAGTTCATAAAGCAAAAAGGGTATAGTAATCTTAAGAAGCAAAAAATAGAAGAAGGGTAATGAAGACACTAACCTAAAAAAGGCTGGGGTCACTACATTAATATCAAAATCAGTTTTAAGGAAAAAAGCATTACTTGGGAGAAGGAAGCACACATCACAGATAAAACATTTAATTTACCAGGAAAATAAAAAACTACTAAAATTTTTTGCGCCAAATAAAATAGTTTTAAATCTTTAAAGCAAAATCTTCACAGGGGTAAAAAAAAAAAAAAAGTAATTCCACAATCATATTGGAAGATTTTGAACACATCTCTCTCAGTACTTCATAGAACAAGCAGACAAAAATTTAGTAAGGATGTAGAATATTTGAATAACACAATTGATCAGTTTTACCTATTGAATATATATAGAACAATTTACCCAACAGCTGCAGAATAAACGTTTTTTTAAAAATACACAGAACATTTATAAAAACTAATCATAGTCTGGTAATAAACAAGTATCAACATATTTCAAAAAGTTAAAATCTTAAAATCATGTATGGTCTCTGACAATAAGGACATTTAGCTAAAAATTAATAACAAGGATAACTACTAAATCATCGTATTTTGAAATTAAGAAATACAGTTTCATATAATCGATGGGTCAATAAAAATTACCACTGTTAAGATGAGTAAAATCGGGGCACCTGGGTGGCTCAGTTGGTTGAGCATCCAACTTGGGCTCAGGTCATGGTCTCACAGCTTGTGGGTTCGAGTTCCGCGTCGGGCTCTGTGCTGACCGCTTAGAGCCTGGAGCCTGCTTCAGATTCTGTGTCTCCCTCTCTCTCTGCCCTTCCTGCACTCACGCTCTGTCTCTCTCTGTCTCAAAAATAAAGAAACATTAAAAAAAAATGAGTAAAATGTTTTGAACTGAATGATTAACACAAATACACTATACATCAAAACCTGTGTAAAACAACTAACAGTTACCAGAGTAATAATTGAGAGTTTTAACTGCATACATGAAATAAACTAAAAATTATGAATAAATTTCTCTCAAGATCCAGATGGAAAAATCCTAAACAAGCTATATACAAACCAAATTTAGTAATATTTTGGAAAGGAAATAACACACCAGACCAAACTGCTTTATTTTAGGAACTCAACAGAACTCAACATTAAACATGCAATTAATGTAATTCAAGCATCAACGGAATCAGGAAAATAAATTGCAAGATTGTCTCAATAGTTGCCGAAAAATGGTTTGATAAAATTCACCATCCATTTGTATATGGCAAATTAGGTATAGAAAGGAACATCCTAAATCTGATAAATCACATCTATTAAAAAAAAAAAAAACACCTTCAGCAAGGATCATATTTAATCATGAAATGTTAAGAAGCTTTTCCACCTAGACTGCTCATACCACTTGTATTGAAATTCTACAGGGGTTTGTGTCATTCAGATTCCTGACAGGAAACAGAGTACACGCAAGCAGCCTAATTGAAAAGGAATGGTAGAGCATCAGATATAAAAAAAAAAAAAAAAAAAAAAAAGCGAGGCCCCGTTACCATTGCTGGGCCAGAATAACAAAAGGAGCCAATGATGATGGAATTCAGTGGGGGAGGTCGGCAATCATGTCTGCAATTTTGGCAGTGTTCCATTCTCGGACTCTGGTGGTCCCATGGATGGCTGCTTTGTGACACAATCACTGTTTGTGTTTGCTCTCTGCACAATAAGAAGGCTAAACATTAAAATAGGAACATTGCTGATGCAAATGTTGCATCTACATGTCAATGAAAGTAACTGGATGTCACTGTGCAGAAACAAAATAATTAGAATAAAGATAATGATGTATTCACAAACAGGTTCATTAAAGCAATTATAAGGTGGGGCATGAAAGCAATTTCCTAGGACTTCTAAGGAACCCACCAAATTACAAAGAGGCAAAAGTAGGAAAGTAAACACAAAAAGGAGTTCTGATATATCCCTTAAGATCTTATTCACAGCTTCCCTTCTTTCCTCTCCCTCACCAGTGGTTAAGGGCACTTCCTGAAGCCCAACGATTTTGTGACCAAATCTCAAAGACTAAGACAGGATCTAAGAGAAAGATTCAGTGGGCAGGGTTCAAGGATGACTCACTACCTAACTTCAAGCAGAGTAGCTCTGCTTTCATCTGTCCAAATAGATGAGGTTTCTCTGTGAGACCAAATTTGAAGAAAGGCATAATTAAAAAAAACAAACAAAACAATTTTGCAAATAAGTAAACCAAGTCCCAAAGGACGGGTGACTAACCCGAAGTCATCATACATAAATATTAATATTGTCATTGGGCTAAACCATGTCTTTTGAATCCCCAGCTCATGCTTTTACTGTAACAGATCACTCAATCATAATGTTCTCTCAGGGTACAACAATAAAATAAAGAAACCAACAAAGGAAACAAAAATCCATTCTGTCAATTACCGTGATTTGTGCCTATTTTAATACGTTATACTTTTTGTCAGGAAGATCTCTGAACTTTACCTTGTCAAGCTTATAATAGCAATTGCCTATGCTCCCTGAACTTGATCTCTTCACTCCCTAAACCTGTCAGACCTTCCTGAAGGAAGCCCAGCTAGTCAGCACTGAACTTTGGTGATCACACCTCTATGACTAAGATACTAGAAAAGAGGAAAGAAATATTATCCTATTCATTGAACTTTGGGGAAGTTGATTCACGTCATTCAATGGCTGAATACCATATAATTAAATTGTTAAGCATTTGGAGGCAGTTACAATTTAAAAGGTAAAAAGCTTCTATGAACTAAATAGCAAACTATAAAAAGTATAACTTACAAAGAGTAGCTAAATCTATTGTAACTCTATTATTTTCTAGTTGCAAATAGTTTGCTTAAAAACACTATCATGTAAGGGCCCAAAGAGGCCAGCCTAATATGTATGTTTCAGTTTAGTTGAAAAGGAAGGTCAATGATATCTTAACCCCAAATGCTAATGGCTAATGAGAGCTTGCTGCCTAAGGCACAACTAGATCTAACAAAATGAAATCAAACTCACAGAAATCAATATTTAAACGCAGTTACTAACACATCCCATCCATCTATTTTTTTGGCAGATCTGTACACAGACATATTTGTTATTTACATTTTAAGATTTATCAATAGAATGTTAGGGAGTCAGCCTTGGGAGCTTACTTCTAAGTAAAAAGTAATAAAAACCACAGTCTCTTAAGAACAATTTCAAGAATGTCCTTCTTCTTTTAAAAAGTTTATTTATTTATTTATTTATTTATTTATTTATTTATTTAGAGAGCAAGTGAGCATGAGCACAGGAGGGGCAGAGAGAGAGGGAGAGAGAGAATCCCAAACAGCTTTCACACGGTCAGTGCAGAGTCTGATGTGGGGCTTGAACTCACAAACCATGAGATCGTGACCTGAGCTGAAATCAAGAGTCAACGCTCACCCTACTGGGCCACCCGAGGGCCCCAAGAATCTCATTCTTGAAGATGAGTTTTTGTAAACACAACAGCTTTTGTTTACCATCAGGTCATTAAAACGTTATTTTACACAAATTCTATAGAAGCTAACTATCATCGGTACTGTTAGCTTGTAAGTCAGTATTTGTTTCCTTCTTGCTTAAAACCCCTTTGTTGAAGGCAGACATGTGACTAGATCCATGTGGGTCTGGCTTTCCTAGCCTCTGTAGGTGGAAGACAGGGTGACTCATCATTCTGAAAGGGAGCATGAGCAAAGGCACCCTGGTAAAGGGAATATATACTTACAGTGAGATTCTTTCCCCTTTTTATAGCATGTAGAAGCATGCGATTGCCAGAATTGGAGATATTTTATAACCCACAAGGCAACAAGCATTAGAAGACTAAGAGAATGAATTCCCCATTTGTCTGCCTCCAAACCACTTGTTAATATGAAAAAACAAAAACAAAAGACAGATTCAAAATGTTAAGCCTCTGTGAGTAGAATATGCCATTATTTACAGGTGAAAGCATTTCTAACTAAGGCTTTTTATGATTTTACTTCTATTTGATAGAAATCTTTCTAAAATATCACATTTTCCTCCCTTACTAAAAATAAGAGATTGGATTATTTTACATCTGTCCCTTAATGACTCAGCATCATACTAAGATGTAAAGTTAGGTTCTTTTCTACATGCTGCCGGCCAGAAAATGACATTTCTATTGTTATATCCTGGGCTGGGACTAGGGTAAGGCATGTGAGGTACTTACCCAGGGTGTAAAATTTTAAAGGGATTCAAAAAGCTCAGCAATCAGTAATTATTAAAATATTTATTAAAATACTAAAAAAGATATCTTTTTAAAACTCAAAAGTAATAAAATTCATGGTGAACAAAAGTTATCAAAGTATTTTAAATTTCAAGATCAGTGTTACTGGTTTTTCCTTTCATCTCGGGCTCCGACAGGGCCCAGCATAGTGCTGTTCTCACTACACCCTCACTAGTACCATTTATTTCATAATAGAACCAAGGAGAATTAAAGATAGAGAGACAAGCTAATGACAAAGCTCTCCTGTACGTAGGCTTTGTGACCATTTCTTTCCCTTCCTATCGTTTAGAAGCCTTAGTTCAATTACATGTGGAACTCTGGTTGTGCTTCCAAATGGTTATAGTCACCAGAATGCTCTATTCTCTATCAATGGGATGCTATATTAATTCAATAACGTCCTAATCAGACCCCAAATTCATGAAGTTATCTAAATATTAAACATGTCTGTAAAACCCGTAACTATATACAAAATTCCTGGAATGACAACTGCTTAAGATTTTGATTTAGTTCAGTAAACATTTATTGAGCACTTTACAGTCATCAGGAGCTGTAGGCTGTGAGGATGCAAAAATGAGGGGAAAAAAGATCCCTATGTTGTTTGCAATATTTTTAAACACTCACTTTTCAATTGCCTGTGGGACTGAAATATAACACTGTCTTATGATTAAATATCAGGTGAACTGATGATAGAATAGCTAATATTTCAATAACAAAGAGACTGCCTTTTGCAGTAAATGTGAAATTACACCATGTTTATCTAAATCTTCTAACTGTCCCAGGGGGATAGCAACTGAGAGCAGGTGCAAATGTGGAACAAACGTCTGGAAGGATACTAATGGAGCATGGCGTATTCTCCAATCCACCAGGAATAAAATTGACTGGATTAGAGCCCTTGTGGGAGGGAGGGTCAAAGAACAAAGGCCTTCTCCTTTCTGTCCCTTGGCAAGCCCATCCAGTTCAGAAAGGACAGAGTCAAGCTCTATGTGTCAGATGTACGCCTTTTCATGCCACCATTCAGTGAGATGAGAGGCTCTTTATGTTCCCTATAGGATATCAGTGGAATTAGTAATGAGAGGCAACATGCATCAGTGAAAACTCATTATGACTCATCCCTTTTCAATTATCTAAGAATCTCCCTCTGTGATAAAGGAATCATCAAAGAACTGGGACTTAAGTGATTTAAAATGTTTTTTAAAAAGTCATAAAGAACAGTAGATGATACCAAGTTGAATCACATCAGAGGTAAGTTACTTGTCTGCATTATAAAACAAGCTTTTTGCCCTCTGTCAATAAGGTCAAAGAACCATGCTTATCTGGCTCTAAAATGGTACCTTCAACATCTACCTCTCTAAACACAGGCAGGATATCAGTAATCACCACCTGAATTTGAAGTGCCAATAAATACTATAATGGAATCCCCAAGCAGGGCTCACCGAATGTTCTGTAGATTGGAAAGAGCTGTACAATTGTTAATTTAATTTGGAAGCAGCCTGATACCATGGTAAAGCATGGACTTTGATGTCTGGAAGACCTGTGGGGTTTTTTTGGTTTTGTTTAGGGTTTTCTCCACCCTCCCCCCCCCCACCCCTGCTGCACTGCCTATCTTCCTGCTTACCTTCCTGCCATTCATTCTTTCTCTCCAAAGACCAAGGATGCTACAGTCCGCATCTTTGTAGATCCAGGTACCCTGTAGGGATCATGTCCACGGTATACAGTGCCTCTTTGATCTTCATCTATTATGTTAGATCTTCCAATCCATTCATTACTAACACCCATCGAGAAGCTGACATATCTGTTTTTGATAGTGCTTCAATCCTTGAATTAACCGGGATTCCCTAATTGTATAGTCCCTTAGGAATATATCAAGATTATATCAATGCACACCACGGTAATGAGAGCCCATGAGGAAGCTGCTGACCATGGTCCACGCCCATCCACAAACTTGTGTGTGTTTGGTGCATATTGTGTTTTACCAAAAATCAAATAATTTACCAACCTTTTTTTTTTTTTCAGTCAGGGAATTAAATAAAAATCTAAATCCCTACCTTCTTAAGAAGTTAGACAGTGTGGCAATACCAGGACTGTATTCCTGTATGGCAACATTGCCTGGGGCTGAGTAGGATTTGCTGGTTTTAGAAGTGTGGGTTATTCAGTGTGCCACAATTGCCCCCAGCATGTTGTATTCATTTGTTGACAGCTTTAGACATTTGAGTTTGTAACACCTGATGAATCCTTGGGACTACTGCACAATGGCTCTAGGACCTGATACACTTGTAATCTCCAAACCACTGAGAACAGTAATTATGCTAAATGGCAATATGTTTACTAGGGCAACGTGATTACCAAATGTTTTACATAAATTAACTCATTGAATCTTTGTACAACCCCCATTTTACCGATAAGGAGGCTGTGGTACAGGGGGGTTGAATGACTTACCTGCTCATCTGACTAAGAAGTAGCATTGCTGGAATAAAGTGAGATCATTGCTGCCCTAAAATAAATTAAATGCTATGCAAATCTGAAATGTATTCTCAGTGTTACTATTGGTGTTGTAGCATATCCATTCAACAATTTCTCCAGCAAAGAAGGCACAGTTATTGTTATATGAAAAAAAATGCAAATTGCCAGATAATATGCTTGTTATTAAATTTCTTCCTATGAATGGAGGAATGTATACAAAAGAAAAAAATGAGAATTATGCAAAAAGGAATAATTTTGGAATGAAGTAAATATATAATTATAACAGATTAGAATTTTTAGATTGTTGACTTAACCTTGAAACTGAAAACTGTCACATTGGTTAATTACAATTTTCGATTTAGTTTTTGCCTTGTTTTTAAAATAAAGCTGAGCATTTTACGAAACCTGACTATATTTCTTTCCATGCCACTCTGATGCAGACATATTGTTTGATGGTAAATTAATACCAATACATCCATCCCTTGTGCTTATCTCAATGCCTTTCCCTAGGTCTTAAAGTCTTGTTATTCCCATAATAGCGTATGGTCATTTTTCAATAACAACAAAAAAGTTAAAAAAGCAATTGCACACCTTCTTCAAGTAAAATCTCCTTCTTTCCAATTTACATTCCAGGCATACTGACTTTATTTGATGTCCCAAAAAGCCACCTAGTAAAAGTAGAATCTGGATGTAATATTTCACTGTCTGTGTGTAATTAATGACTGACAGTATTTCACTTTACAGTTTGTGAATTTCTTGCACATTTTCTCTTTTAATCTTCACAATAACCCTGTAAGATATTATTGCATGGGTGATTGTTAACCTCTCAACAATATAAATGTTACTTATCTTGACATAGAATATTATGGGCATATAAAAATAAAGGGCATTAGCTGTGAATTTCTGAATTATTTAGATTGTTATTATGATTTCATTACTTGGATTCAAAAGGGACTTTATGGATCCTCCAGACCAACTACTTTATTTTCCAGAAAAGAAACCAATTCTCAGTGAGTTAGTGGCAGAACCAGGGCAAGAAACACAGCGTCCTGATTCCCATTTCAGATTTCTTTCCATTCTAACATCCCTTATTTTCTGAAAATAAAAAGGTAAAAGAATATACAGTTTCCCTCTGTTTGAAAAAATTTACAGAGGTAAGCTATAAGGGAGAAGTTTTAAACAACCATGAAACATTATTAGAACACCAATATAGGTGAAAAGCAGGTTTTTTTCTTTGGTTGGAAAAGATGGGGGATCAGGAGTAGGTAATAACTCCCATTACACAGACTATAGTTTTCAATAAAAAGACTCTCACTTCTGAAAGTGAAAGTCACACTAAATATCCATTTCCTAGGTTACCACACAGATTTTTAATTGTCACAGTTTATTAACATTGCTCATTTCAGTGATTCAGTCATGTTCTCCTTGATAGCAGAAGGGTAATTCTCTGGATAGCCTCCATGTTCAATGTCATTAACCATCACTCACTGGAATTTACCCTGTGCTTAGCAGTATTCATATACGCAGATCCAGAATAAATACTGGCTCTGCCACCAGTCAGCTGGCATCCCAGCCTCTTAACAACTTTAGAGTTGTAACTACGGATGGATTGTTTGTGCTCTCAGGAGCAACCCTCCACCTGTGCTGGGGTCTCATAGCCTCTCATTTATGCCTCAGCAATGCTGCAGCTTTCATCAGCCTACAAACACACTACAGCTTTTTCCATCTTAAACATTAAAAAATTCCTTTGATCCTACCTCTTTCGCCAACTGTCACAATATTCCTCTGCTCTACTCAATAGAAACACTAGGAAAACGTGTTGATGCTCACCTTCTCTTTTTTCTTTCCTCCTTCTATTCAACCATCGCCAACCAGGCAGCTCTGTCATGGTCACTAATTGCCTCCCCATCCAGTGGTCAATTCTCAATCTTCATTTTTTATTTTTTTTTTTTCTTCTCAGCAATATTTGATTCAAGTGACTGTCCCTCCATCTTGAAACACATTCTTCACATGGCTTCCATGATATCATACTTCTGGTTTTCTTTCTTTTTTTTCTGTGGTCTCTTTTCCTCTGTCTCTGCTGGATTCTTTGCATATCCCCACCTTTTAGTAATGCCCCTGCCTATAGTCATCTGAGTATTTCATGTCTCTATCCTCTCTTCCTTGATGATCACCTTCATTTTTGTAGCTCTGTGTACCATCTATACAACTCCCCAATTTACATCCCTAGCCCAGATTTCTGAATGTCCCTATGAAATCCACAATTTGATATCCAATACTTACCTGATACTCAATAGTTCTCTTGGATATCTGATGAATATCTCCAAATTAGTTGGTCAAAAATAAACTCCTAATTCTCAGACCCAACAAAACTGTACACCTCCCACACACACTCCTCCCCATCTCTGAAAATAACTATTCAATCCTTTTGGCCATAGTGGCCCTTCCCTGGTTCCTAATCACCCTTTAAGGCAGCCATACCCCTTGCCCTGACAATATCTATTCTCCTTACCTGCTTAATTTTTTTTTCCTTAGGTACCTATCACTACCTGGTATATGAACACCAGAATGTAAACTCCATGAGGGAAGCAGCTTCTTCTGTTTTTCCTACTACCACATCCTGAAAGCCTGGAGCTCTCTTTGTCTTATAGCAGGGACATGAATGTCTGCTCAGTGAAAACTATCATTTAGAAATAAATATCCCTTAACACACTTCTATATAAATAGGAATCCACCATAATTTCTTTAAGTCTTCATATCCTTTTGAGTCCTTCATCTTCTCTTTATAGCTTCGCCTCCAGCTCTTCGTACCAATGGCCACAACTTGAACTGCGTCATCAGTCAGAAATGTACCACCTCAGAAACCTCCAGCATCCTGTTTTCTGTCTATAGTCTTTTCCTATAGAGTTATCCTTATTCCATCTCCTTTACAACTTCTCCCCAGACTCAGGGACCTTCAGTTCTTTGGTCTTCCACAGGTAGCCAGTGGTCTTCTTCCTGGCATTACTTCCTGATTTGGCCTGGGCTACATGACCGTGTCCCTGAACAGTTTAGTCTCCATGCATTATTAAAACTTCTCATCATGTTTGGTCTTTAACAGCCCAAGTCTCTTATTTAAAACAATGTACTTCCAAACCTAAACAGCTGTCCCGAAGCTCAGTCTCTGAGTCAGACTGCCTGGGTTGAAATAAATAGTGATAAATAGATATGGGCAAATTTCTTAGCCTCAAATCCTTTATTTTCTTACTGAAATAATAACCATACTTCGTTCAGAGGCTACCTGTGAAGACCAAATGAGCTAATCTAAGTAAAGTACTTATCACAGTAAGTTACCATTACCATTATCACACCCAAACTACTGAGCACAGCAAAAGAATATCATAAAACCGCCATCCATATTAATGCCCCTACAATGAGTAGGTCCTCCAGTACTGCTCAACAACGTATTTTTTTTATCTTTGTTATCTGCCCCTCTCCTTTTGCTGACCCCTTTTGCAAATCTTCAGCCTCCCATTAAGCGCTTAAGGTCTAAGAGTATCTATGTATCCACACCTATTTTCCTCTTCCTTCCAGTCTCAAGGCTGAAGAATCATCATTTTATTCTAGGACAACTTGTGTATGTTTCTCTTGATACCTTCCACTGGTCAATTACTTCTCACTCCTGATACTCAGTCTCTTCTTCACTCCTGGCCTTATTCCTCAGCTTATTAAAATAATCATGCTGACCCTACACATCTTCTTTTTTCTTTTTTTTTTTTAAGTTCCCTTTACTCTGTGATCTCATTTATACTGTCTTCATGATCTCATATTCTTTTCAGCCATGCTTTTGGGAAGAGCAGTGCCATCTTACAATATCCATTGTTGATTTTCAACTGAATTCTTAACTCTTATATTTTTAGCATTTTCCGTAACTGATATTCTTGAACACATAATCTAAAGTCTGTGTAATACCTTCCAAATTTCCACATTGTTTTAAGATTGCAATCTCACACAACAGAAATGTTTTTGTAGTGTAATAAACTAGTAATTATTTCTCTTGATAAGGATAGTGAAGTCAGTGACTATAGTCTTTCTAGCCTCATTTTGATTAATTCTTTCCACTTAAAAATTTTGGCTTTTACTTTCAAGTTTACTTTCAATGAAATAAGGCCAGATATTTTCTTTTGCATTTTGGTCACAGTGTAAATCCTACCCTCTTTAGGTATTTATGGAATGTTTACTAAACAAATTAGTAAGAAAATTCTAGTTAGGAAAATTTATGAGTAGACTCAAGTAGTATTTGTAAAGATTGATAATATATTTTTGTTTATTTGCAGTGCTGCTCTATGGGACTGAACCCCATTAAATAAAAGAAGTCTGGGACAATCGTGAAGGTTCCTTTTGGGGCAGCTATGGAGTACTAACCCCATCAGTCAATTCAGCCAAGTAAAACTCGTCAAGTAGTTAGTTGACACAATGGGGGTAAAAAGATGGATTGATTTTCTACCTTTTCAATAAGTTAATTTTACTTTGTGAAATAACCTTTTGAAGAGAGCTTTCCGTAGCTTCAGACATTGGCTTCAGACTGTTCATCATTCAACACTTTCTAAGTTAGAAGTGGGGACTGCAAGAGACTCATTTGGCAGGAAGGGAAATTACTTGGAGGAGTGGAGTGTGCCAGTCAATTTGTCAGGTGCTTTCTCATTAAGGACTTTAGAGATAAGGGTCAGTCTTTCAGCTAGGAACAGATTCTAAACACATACTTTCCTATTAAATGGTTTTACAAAAAGCCAAATTCCAAACCATTTGGAACTTTGAAGATAAGGATACACACATTGCCAAGTTCCTATCAACTGAGCTGCCATTGTTATTAATTATTGTAATAATCGCTCACACACAAGAGGTATTACCCGACATGCATTGACTCAGTGCATTATCGACTACAAATGGAGAGACCACAATAATAACAGATGTAGGGAAAATGTAGCAGTCCCTTTCCATCAAATGACTTTTGTTGTGAATAATTAAAATTTTATTTTTAATTTAATCCAATTGATCTTGGTTTCAAGTTTTTCCCTTAATTGAAAATGACTGTCCCACATTGATAAAATTCATTAGCTCAACCTTCTGTAAATATCTATGAAGAGAGCCATGGAAAATGCAAAGATGCACAAATCAAGGCCCCACTCTCAAAGTATTTAATAACCATTAGGGAAGCTGTATATAAAATACCATAATACAAAGTAGTATATGATTGACATGAGAAGTACAGAGCAACTTTGTGGATTAGGAGAGAATGGGATCTCTTTCATCTAGGGAAATCAAGGAGAACCAAAGAACTCTTGTTGTGATGGTTAGAATTTGGGGATGGATGGTTAGACCTGCAAGAGGAAAGTGCATTTATGTGAGGGGAACAACTTTGAGCATATGACCCTTGTGGTATTTATCAAATGCTAAGTTCATCAGTTTGCCTGGAAGACAGATTTGTTTAAATGAGTGGGAGATGAGAAGGGAAAGGTAATTTTGGAATATATAAAGTAAAAAAAAAAAAAGACTAGAAATGGGGCAATGGTGGTAAAAGTCAAGAGAGGAAGCTTTATTTTCACATGTATGAAAGGTAATTCCCAAACTTGTAGTATGTCCCCAAGCGGTTATAATACCAGTGTTCATATTTATTCCACAATTCTGTAGATACTTCTATCCTGATATTTTTCTGTCTTTATTTGCCTTTGTGATGTTACTATCACAATCACTTCTGAAATATTTTATGGGCTAAATTCAGGTTGTACTTACATTCATACCCTTCTTTGTTTGTTTTTAAAATAAGCTCTTTATTTTAGAATAGTTTTAGGTTTGCAAAAAAGTTGTAAAGATAGTACAAAAAGTTCCCATGTACCCAGAACCCAGTTTCCTCTGTTGTTAAGATTTTATATTACTATGGTACTTTTGTCACAATGAATGTCACAACTAATACTGATACATTATTACTAAAGTCCATACTTTTTTCAGATTTATTTATTTTTCCCTAATATCATTTTTCTGTTCCAGAATGTCATCCAGAGTGCCACCTCTCCTCAGGCTCCCCTACCCCTGTGACAGTTTCTCAGACTTTCCTTATTTTTTATGTGTTTGAGGAGTAGTGGTCAGGTCTTGTGTTGAATGTCCCTCAATTTAGGTTTGTCTGATATTTTTTCTTTTTTTAATTTTAATTTAATTTTATTTTTTTAATTATTTTTGTTTTTAATTTACATCCAAGTTAACATACAGTTCAGCAATGATTTCAGGAGTAGATTCCTTAATTCCCCTTACCCATTTAGCCCATCCCTCCTCCCACAACCCCTCCAGCAACCCTCTGTTTTTTCTCTGTATTTAAGAGTCTCTTATGTTTTGTCCCCCTCCCTGTTTTTATATTATTTTTGTTTCCCTTCCCTTATGTTCATCTGTTCTGTCTCTTAACATCCACATAAGTGTGAAGTCATATGATACTTGTCTTTCTCTGATGGACTAATTTCACTTAGGGTAATACCCTCCAGTTCCATCCACATAGTTGCAAATGGCAAGCTTTCATTCCTTTTGGTTGCCAAGTAGTACTCCAGTGTGTGTGTGTGTGTGTGTGTGTGTGTGTGTGTGTGTGTGTATCACATCTTCTTTATCTATTCATAGGTTTGTCTGATATTTTTCTTATTGTTAGACAGTATATGAGTTTCAGGGAGGAAGACCACAGAAGTAAAGTGCCATATTTATCACATCATATCAAAAGGGCTCATGCTACCCATTATTGATGTTAAGCTTGATCACATGGCTGAGGTAGTGTTTCTCAGGTTTCCATACTATAAAGTTACTCATCTCCATCTTCCTTCCTTTACATATTGAACTCTTTAGAAGGAAATCACTGTTTAGCCCGCACTTAAGGAATAGGGGAGGGATTAGAGTTACGTTCCACCTTCTTGAGAGTGAAGAAAAATATCTACATGAATTGTTTGGAATTCCACACAGGAGATTTGTCTATTCCCCCTCATTAATTAACTTATTCAATCAAATATTTATGTTAGAATGGACTTGCGAATATTTATTTTGTACCTTGGATTCTAATCCAATACTATGTTATTTATTTTGTCGCTCAATTGTTCCAACTTTAGCTTTTGGGAGCTCTTTCGGTTGGTTCTTATATCCCTTTGGAATGCTCCGTTGGCTATTTTTTCTTCATCACTTTCTTATATTTTAGTACTACAGTATGGTCCAAACTCATCTTGTGTATTCCCTGCTCCTGCTTCTGGCTCCTTTTATTGGAGAATGATATTAGAAACCAAGATATGGATCTTGGGTGTGCTCATTGCTTGTAGGCCTTCTCAGCGAACAGAGCTTGGAAATATATGTCTGTATACTAACCCATGCATAAACACATATCTGTAATTGTTTCTATATTTAGCTATCTGTATCTGTAGAAAACTAAACATGAGTTCATATCAATGTATCTCACCATAATCCAGTACTGAATGATTTTTGCTAGCCTTCCTCCTTTTATGTATCTGTAACCTTCTCTTCCATCAGTAGTTCCCACCATCCAGGCACTTATTTACATACTTTTCAATCCTAGAGTACATGCAGAGTAATTTCAGAATTGTTAGGCTGTTCCCCTATGAGACACAAGTTTGTTAACAAGACTGCGGTACTTATGTACAGTTCCTTTTGTCTTTAGTCTTAACGTCTCCACTCATTCCCATAGTTATTAGGTCAGCACCTGTTTTTTAATTTTTTAATTGATTTTTATTGCAGTTCTAGGTTTATAGAAAAAGTGAGCAAAAAGTAGAAAACCCCCAGGTACCTCTTCCCTGTATCCCTTTACACAGTTTCCCTATTATTTCTCAGTTGTTAACATTTCCATTAGTGTGACACAATGTTTGATGAACAAATGTTGATATGTTATTATCACATATAGTGTCCACAGTTTACATGAGGGTTTGCTGCTTATGTTATACAGTTTTTAGGCTTTGACAAATGTATATCATGTCCACCATTACAGTATCATATAGAATAGTTCCACTGCTTCTAAAAAGGTCCACTGTGCTCCTGTAAGCCACTGATCTTTTTTTTTTTTTTTTTTTTTTAAATTTTTTTTTTTCAACGTTTATTTATTTTTGGGACAGAGAGAGACAGAGCATGAACGGGGGAGGGGCAGAGAGAGAGGGAGACACAGAATCGGAAACAGGCTCCAGGCTCTGAGCCGTCAGCACAGAGCCCGACGCGGGGCTCGAACTCACGGACCGTGAGATCGTGACCTGGCTGAAGTCGGACGCTTAACCGACTGCGCCACCCAGGCGCCCCTCCACTGATCTTTTTATTGTCCCTACTTTCATTGTTTTGCCTTTTCTTATAATTGTTTTTAAACTGTGGTAAAATATACATATGTTTTATCATTCTAATCATTTAAGTGTATAATTTCTTCTCATGCATTTTATTTTTTTTTATGTTGATCTTTGAGGCAGAGAAACAGAGCATAACTGGGGGAGGGGCACAGAGTGAGGGAGACACAGAATCTGAGGCAGGCCACAGGCTCTGAGCTGTCAGCACAGAGCCGTACGCAGGGCTTGAATCCACAAACCGTGAGATCATGACCTGAGCCAAAGTCGGACACTTAACCGACTGAGCCACCCAGGCGCCCCTCTTCCCATGCATTTTAAATTGTGGCAAAACATATAAAATTCATCATTTTAAGCATTTGTGATTGTATAATTCATTGGCATCAAACACATTCACAATATTGTGTGACCATCACCACTCTCTGTACTGAAAACCTTTTCATCATCTCCAACAAAAACTCTGTACCCATTAAACAATGATTCCTCCCCCTTTTCCCCCTTTGGTGAGGTTATGTCACACACTTCCAGTGATCTGGTTAGATTCCTTCATAACAATCTGCTTTCCAGCCTGGGATCCCTAAACCTCCTAATTGATCTTTATATTTGCATACATAAGGTTCACTCTTTGTGTTGCAAAGTTGTATGGATTTTGATAAATGTACCGTGTCATGTATCTGCCATTACGGTATCCTAAAGATAACTGTATAACCCTTTTTAAAAAGTCCCCTGGGCTTCATCTGTTCAACTCTACTCCCTCCCCAAACACCTGACAACCACTAAATGATCTAATGTCTCTATAGTTTTGCCTTTTCCGGAATATTATAAAAAACAATCATAGATCATGTAGGCTCTTCAACTGGAGGGTTTTTTTTTTCACTTAATATGCATTTAAGGTACATCCGTGTCTTTTGTGGCTTGATAGCTCATTTATTTTTATCACTAAGTAATATTCCCTTTTATGGGTTTACCCCAGTTCATCCATTCACCTATTAAAGAACATTTTAGTTGCTTCCAGTTTTGGGTGATTATGAAATAATGCTGATATAATCATTATTGTACAGGTTTTTGTATGAACATAACTTTTTAAGTCAGCTGGGAAAATATCTAGAAACACAGATGGTAAAACTATGCTTCGCTTTGTCAGAAACTGACAAACTGCCTTCCAAAGTGGCTGTACTATTGTGCATTCCCACCAGCAATGAATGAGATTATTTATTGATCCACATCTTCATCAGCAATTGTTATTGTCAGGTTCTAGGATTTTAGCTATTCTAATAGGTTACTCAGTGGTATCTCCGTGTTGTAGTTTGCAATTCCTTAATGACAGTTGATATTGGGTATCTTCTCATATGCTTATTTTTTATCTGCATATCTTTGGTAAAGTGCCTATTCAAACCTTTGCCCATTTTTCATTGGGTAATTTGTTTTCTTTTTGTTTAGTTTTAAAAAGGTTTTGAGTTTCTTTAACATTCTCCATGTGTATGTCTGCATGTTCTGGATGTTTATCAGATATGTGATTTGCAAATATTTTCTCTCAGCCTATGGCTTGTCTACTCATTCTCTTAACAGTGTTTTCTGCAGAGTTCACTTGTTTTTAACACTTTGACTTAATTAAAAATTCAACACTGACAAAATTCAGTCTTGCTTCTGTCCTGGTCTAGATGTAAATTTACTTTTTGTTCGAATCTTTCAATTATTCAAGTTTTGAAAGTCTGTTCAGATGGAATTAGTTTCCCGACAATATCCTTAACTCAGAATTGCTTCAAAAAATCAGAGAACTAGGGAGAGCCCGCCATTGTGGAAAATCACAGCAACCTGTGGGTCCTCAGCAATGTCACTGTTTCTTGCCTCCTACTGCTAATTTGGGACTATATCAAAGGAGAAAGCTTGCTTGCTTCCGAGGGTCATCTCCAAATACAATTCCATCAAAGGAAAGCAAGAAGCCAGTGAGGTGAAAAGAAATAGATTCCGTACCATTTAAAACCATTGCACTAATTTTATGTAGCGGTAAACATCAATTTATTCAGCAGTAGATTTCAATTATGTTTCTAATTTGCAAATGTTGCCCTCCAGTAGATCTCAAATTAGAGGGCTAAGCACTAAGGAATGGCAAGACAATGACATTGCAATTAGAAATTCTTCTAAAATATTCAATTAACTATTTGGGAAAGTAGTAAATGATTGACCTTATTTATTGGCAAAGGCCATATATGAAATGTGATTTAGATTGGATTCATAACTGTTTCTTAGACTGGTGATGATCTATTTTCAATGTGAGGGTATCTAGTTATATTTGAATCTGCTCTGGGGTGGCTGGAATTTAGATAAGTTTCAGGATATCCTGGAAAATTAACTCTTTGGCTACTCTAAAGATATTAAAGAAACATCTAATTTTATGGGATTTGTTGTGTTCAACAGAACACTAGAAAAACAAGAAACTCTATCTATCATATTCCTAACGTTGTGAGAAAATACCCAAAAGAGATCCATGTCTAATCCTCTTTATATATTTTTTTCAGATTCCCTTATCACTTTGTCTAACATCCCTAATCCCAAAGAAATGTAAGAATCAGACAGACTTGTGTTTTATAGTCATAGTTTAACTTAGATAATGAGTGAGTCTCTCTCTGAGCCTGAAAAGAAATAAGGAAAACACATGCCTCTTAAGGTTATTGTGAGACCTAATTGAAATAACGAAGGTGAAAATTGTATAATCTCCAGATAATGTTAGCTTCCCCTCCTTTGTTGATTTTATTTCCTTTGAAACATATTCAACATAAGCTTACATATTTTATATAGGATTCCAGAATCATGAACTTAGTGTTTTTTTGTTTCTTTGTGCACACAGATGTTTAGCTGCTCCATTGTTCACACTGTCCATGTACCCATCCTTCAGGTTAGAGCCCCTTTTCCGGGTTAGGGTTAGGGAACCACCCCGTCTAACAAGTATGCTGGGAATGGAATAACATATTCAGGGATATTTTGAATATTTATTTGCATCTTTATTTCCATGAAGACAAGAGTCATGTCCTACATACATCATCTCATCTGACATCTACACCAGTAGTCTTAGAAAATGTTTAGCAATGGATGGATGAAGGCAGGAAATGAAGCAGGGAGAGAAGGAGGGAAGAAAAGCAAAGGAAGAGTTGTAGCTAGAAGACAGACATGGAGAGGGTTTTCTCTCTTTTACAAGCACCCACCTGGAGTATAAACCAAACTTGCATATCTTGATTAGATCAGCTGAGATTTTAAGACATCTGGAGCACATTAGCATGGCCTAGCATGGAAATTAGTTGCCTCTACTAGACATAAATGCCGCCTCATCATTTGTCTTGTTATCACCCTTGGTGCTTATGGTAAAATCTAGACAAAATTTTGAAGGCTTCAGATTTGCTCAACCCTCAAAGTTCTTCCATTATGTTTCTAGTAATGCCAGGCTCCCCAGGTTCTTCTACACTTTCCCTTACAAAACCTGCAAACCATCTCATAAACAACATGAGTTCACATGGCCACAATGAAACAACACAGCCTTCACTCCACCCATGCAAGTTCATTTTTGCCAGACATTTAACTTCCATGAGGTCCCGTAGAATAAGATTTAAATTCCAAAAAAAGTTTTTTTAAAAATTGCATATGGGTTTGGGGATGATATTGGAAAATTCCCCCTTGACCCTGAAATCTTACTTTTCCCAAGCCAGTGCTGAAGTTCGATTGTTTTGGATTAGGCAGGATCCCAGAATGGGTCTTCATCATCAGAAAGCTCAGAGCTTGGAGAGGGCTTGTCAGGATGAAATGGGGCCAAAGGACGGTCTATGCACTGGAGCTGCTGGGGTTCTGGCATCAGGTCCCCAAGGGTCATCTAGTTTCATAGACATGAGGTTCTTGGACCTGTGCCACCTCACCAAATAAACAAGAATGCCTAGCTTCCTGTACATGCCCTGCTCTTGCCCTTCTCTCCTTGTTTGACCTCAGTTCCATTTCACCCTGTAATCTGCTTCCCAATCTCCTTTTTGGTATGTGAAAGGAATTTGTTTTGAAAAAGTCCCTCTAAACAAGTAAAGGGTCATTAAGACTTTGGGATGCGGTTTTTTCATTCAAAAGTATCGATTGAATACACACCAAAGCTAGACCTCGTAGAAAGTGAGAGCTTAGACAAAGTTCCCATCCTCAGAATACTTGAATTCCTAAAATATCCAGCAGTTTAATGGGGATTTTTTATTCATCTATTAATTCATTACTCTCTTACTAAAGACATTTTCCATTTCCAATGTGTTATGATTTATATGAGGCAACAGGAGTGTTTTATCTTTCTTCTGTCTTTTGTCAATCGTTTGCTTTGTTCAAAGCTAGTACAATACTATTTTAGTTAAGTCATATTTGCCTCTTTACAGTATAACGGTCATGTCAAAGTTACTGTATTATTATGGAAGTTAGTAAATATAAGTAAAATGCATTTTCAAAATAAAATGATATAAAACTCATTTTATTTTCCCTAAGAAAGTATGGATTTTTTTAACTCCTTAATTTTTCTGTGTCTCCCTTCCCCATACACAAGCACAGATACATGCCAAAGACAGCCACTGAGACCCTGGCTGGAATCAGAGGTAATCCAGTCATAGACACTTTGGCAGGAATCCTCAAGGTTCAGGGCCATGCATGTCTTCTGCTCCCTCTCCAGAGATACTGAGTGATCTTGAAGATGTTACACATTATGAAGTCCCTAGATATGGAAAAGCTGTGGGTCACTTAATCCTCACACTGTATTACATGGCTTCTTTTCATTGAATGTCTTTCTAGAACACTGTGTTGAATGTTTGCAACATGGGAGTAGAAGAGAGCTGTTCAGTAGGGTAGATTTCCCCTGCTATTGATGGACTTGAGGCAAGTGCAAAAGGTAGAACCCTCAAAATGCCAAATCAATCCTTCATGTTAGAAGCTTCTACCCAAGGTTTATATATTTTAGAAGGCAATTCCTCTATGAGTGTTTGATGTGTAAACATAAAAAAAATACTGAAAACAACTGCCTCTCCCCAGTCTGTATGTGTATTTGTATTTTAAAAAAAAATCTAAAAATCTTGTTCAGCAAGCTCTTTACTGGATTGGCCGGCACTGTCTAAAATAGATGTTTCTCTTGTCAATTTTTCAATGAACTTGTCAAAACCAGATAAAGAGATTTTCAGTGATCTTCATTCTGTGTGTAAACACAGTGCTATTTATTCAGTAAAGGAAACTGCTTCACGAAAATCAAATTATTACTGTGCCAACTAGTTTTTTCAAAGCTCTCTTTAGGCCTATGAAATTTCTTTTGCAGTGCATTTTGTTTTTAGAGAGATGATGGTGATTCCTTCCTGCAGGTAATGTGAAAGTAACAGACTCTGATCTATGTGACTACAAGGAGACATAAAGCATAGTTCGACCCTTCCTGGCCACCTCTAACTTCAATCAATATTGCAATTATAACCAAACATAATCAAATCATTTGGAGTGTTAAGACCCAGAAGATTGCAAAAGGCTCTGTAGGGGGTATAAGGGCTCTTTTGATTCTCTCAGATTGACTGGGGAGCTGCCTCATCTCAATGCTTCACACTCTAACTGAAACGACTCCAAAAGAAAAGAAATGGGATATTAGGAAGCAGATGACCTTTGAATCTATTTACACCTCTGGGCAAACACAGCAGTGAGGCTGTGAGGAGCTGTGAAGGCTATTCTTTAATAGGAATCTTGTGTCGCTTGCACCTGCTTGAAAGACAGGAAGAGCCACAGGAAGGTTTTCACAGGGTTGGCCTTCTATCTTCCAGAAAAACTCTGCCCTCAAACAAACAAACAAGAAATCTTTTACTTTTGCTCTGCTTTGTTGCATTTTTCAAGAATAAGATCATCCCATCACCTTGCTGTATTATTTCCTCCAGTACGCAGACCCTGTTTCTGGGGCCTGTCAAGAGCACTGTACTAGTTAACCATCAAGTCACTTTGATTCAATTCAATAAATAAGGCAGTAAACATGGTTTATGGTTTATTAAAAGTACAATTGATTGCACAGTGAAATACTCAGAGACCTCTGAATAGATCAACTAGTTAGCAAATTCAATATTTTCAGACAGGGAGAATTTATCCCATAAGTACACAGCAAAAATAAAAATGCCCTCCTTGTAGCCTTATATGTTCACCCTTCTGGAATAAGAGCCAAAAACTTCAAGGGGAATTCAGAGGCATTCTTCAAAATAATTTCACTCCAGTTTAAAATATCCACATCTTGGGGCGCCTAGGTGGCTCAGTGGGTTAAGCATCAAACTCTTGATTTCAGCTCAGGTCATGATCTCACAGACATGAGATCAAGCCCTACATTGGACTCTGAATTAGGAAGCCTGCTTGGGATGTTGTCTCTCTCTCTCTCTGTACGTCCCCCACATGCACACTTGCTTTTTCTCTCTTTCTCAAAATAAACATTTTTTAAATGTTTAAAAAATAAAATATCCACGTCTTTACACTTTCTTAAAATGTTCATTTATTTATTTATTTAGAGAGTGATAGCATGTGCCAGCAGGAGAGAGGTAGAGAGAGAGAAAAAAACCCCAAGCAGGCTCTGCACTGTCACCTGTTGGCGTAGAGTCTTACACGGGGCTCCAATCGTGAGATCATGACCTGAAATGAAATCAAGAGTCAGATGCTTGGGCATCTGGGTGGTTTAGTCGGTTAAGTGTCCGACTTCAGCTCAGGTCATGATCTCACAGTCTTGAGTTCGAGACCCGCCTGAGGCTCTGTGCTGACAGCTGGAGCCTGGAGCCTGCTTCAGATTCTGTGTCTCCCTCTCTCTCTGCCCCTCCCCCACTCACATTCTGCCTCTCTCTCACACAAAAATAAACAGTAAAAAATTTATTTTTTTAAAAGGAGTTAGATGCTTAACTGACTGAGCCACCCACGCACCACTCCACGTCTTTACTCTTGAAACACTCACAAATGAGAGATTCAAAAACCCCACTAATCTATTCCTATGTCTCATAAAAACTATTAAGACATTCTTATTTAACTTAAATTCTTTCTTATGTAATTGTCTGTAATCTTTGGAAATGAAAGGAGTGTGAGGGAGGGAGAATCATAACGAAAAGGAGTGTATTGATCTAGCTCTCTATTTCTGCAGTGTCTGATTCTTTTATATTGAGCCCTGCACCGTTACACTGGAAGGACTCTAGCAAAGTTGTCCATGACCTGAGTACCATCATCCCCACAGCCTCTTTAAAGCCTCATCTAATTTGATCTCATTGCAGAATGAGACAAAGAAGGGCAGACTACTTAACCAGCTCACCATCCCTCCTCACCTCACTTCCCCCCACTACTGCATATTTGGTTCTGTGATAGTATCTCCTTACTTCCTGTTGCCTCCTCTGTCTTCTCTCCCTCGTGAACTTGGGCAGGGTCCTTTGTCTTTACTCTGCCTTTCTCAGGTGATACCACCACCTCTGAAGACTTCATCAGTCAATTGACATTAACTCTTCGATCTATACCTTGGATTTAAATTTCTCTTCTAAGCTCCACACATATGCTGCCTCCTGGGAGTACAAAGAGTCTAACAACTATCTCATACCTAACAAGTTCATCTTCCTCTCCAAACCTGCTATGTCTTGATTAGTGACTTCTTCTTCCATCGAGCTGCCCAAGCCAGGGATCTCAGAGTCACCTTAAACATCTACTTCCTTACCCTCCGCGTTAACTGGTAACAGATCATGCCAATTCTGCTTCTAAAATACCTCTCAGTATATCTGCTCTTCTTTTTCACTGCCACCAGCTTGGCACAGCCTTTAGTGGCTGTCACTTGGTCTGCTTTCATCTGATCACCCCAGTGTCATTCTTACACACATCCATGCTCATTTCTGCCTTAGAGATCAGTGGAAAGTGAAAATTCACTTTGCAAAACAGAACAGAGAAAATTTCTGTGATGGCTCTCTTTTGCCTACAGATATAAAATCAACCAACCTGGGTCGAGTGCATGGATGCATTAGGCACTGTAGTTGGTGCTACTACATGCATTATGTCTAAAGAGTATCACATTGGAAGTTAGGAAAAGTGGGCTCTCATTCCACATATGGCTCCATATACTTCTCCAGTCCTAAATTTCATCATGTGTAAATGAAGGGGTTGGATTAGAGCATCCCATTTCTGACATCTTTATCAGAAAGGCAGTAAAATGTAGTAAGTTAATGTCAGAAGACCAGTTGGGCTGCTTTGGCAAATCATTACAGATATTGTGAGCTTAATTCTTATTTTAGTTCTATTAACTAAGAAGTGTCTTTTTGCATCTGTTTTGTGTCAGGCAGAGGGACCTATAGAAGCAGGAATCAGTTCTAATTCCCTAGAAGCATCTGATCTACTTGTGACTAAAATATACTGGACTATTATACAAAGTGGAGAACACCCATAAATCCATATTATTTAAATAAATGATTGAATGAATAAATAAATAAAGGGGGAGAACACATAACTCTTTACTGCGAAAGAATTCCAATTCCAAATTCTGACCTACTTACCTTTTCTACAAGGAAGTAAATCATTATCTCCCCACCCTTTAAGTGTAAGCACTCTACAATGTCCGAGTTTGGGAAGAGAAAGAGCAGACTACGTGTGATCAGCCTGAAGAGGTGAGAAGAGTGTTATCCACATTATCCACCGGCCCAACACACTTGTCTGAGAATGGGTGATCTGGGACTTGATACAGTTTGGCATCAAAATCTAAATCAATTCAATTTGATGCACAAAACTTGAAGGCATAACATGAGTTCCAAGCAAGTTTTGAAGGCAGTTGGGATGAAAACATTGTCATTAAGTGCAGGATATATAGGAAGTGGAGGTAAATTCATTGAAATCTGGACTAAGTGTTGCTGAGGACAGAGTCTAGGCTCCTCCTGGAGGCCATCAGCAAGGACCAGAGAAGGGAAGAGCTCCATCCAAGCAAGGTGGAGTTCAATTTCCAATCCCTGCAAGAGAACTGAAATAGTAAACCAGAGCCTGAGACCAGACCAATAAGGCAGTGCTTAGAGAAAGGCTGAAACCCTGTAAAGATGCATCTGTGAGCTTACTTCAGTCACACTGTACATCAGATTTCATAAATATGTCTAACTTGGACCTCACTCATTGCTGGATAAGAGACTCCCCATGTGTTCTTTGATCTGCTCAGCACCAGAATAGATGCTGAGTAGGGCCGAGCCTAAGCAAAGGAGCTGTCTCTGTCCATGGCTGGGCAAGGCCTGAAAGGCCAGGGCCTGGCAAACAGGGTCATTAGCCACACCAAGGGAGGGTGAATCCCAAGCAGACACAAAGAGTTAGACTGGAGAGTTTCTGCGGCCACCTCACAACTATAACTCTACCTAAGTACCCACTCATAGGGAAGAGACCTACATAAAACGAATAAGATTAAGTAAGAATAAGCAAGATTCAGGCAAATAAAGACACAAGTCAGCTTTTCAAATAACTATCCTGAGTCTCTCTTGCTAAAGCAAAGTATCATCTTCAAAACATTCAGTGTTACAAGGAAAGAAGAGAGAAAATTGATTTCTCTCATCATATAAAAAGAACTACAGAAAATTAGAACAGGGTACATAGGTGTACTCTAATTTTGGTCAAACAGAGGCTTGTTGTGGAGAATGCTTGTTTCAAATAAGAATTGCCCTTAAGAAAGAAAGAGATTTCCCAACCATACATCTTACAGATCAAGTATCAAATAAAGCCAAACAATCTGAGGGCTCATTCAGTTCTTTTAAAAGCAAGCCAGTCAAACACCATTATTTTTTAGGGTCCCACAGTGATTTATCCAGGAGGAATATTCCCTTGACTGAAAGTAAAATGTTCACCCCTGTGTCTAATTAGGTTTTCCAGGGCACCCGCAGACAGTGGCAATAGTCACACTGTGAAAGTGACATTAAGAGTCAGATCATTTTCTAGCAAGTGAGAAGTATATCTGGCCAACCTAAAGAGTACCTTTGTTCCCACAAGTTCTAAGATTTTTCTTAGCATACAATCTCCATTTTATTCCCTGAAGGGAAATTCCCTAAAAATTGGGGTTATATTGGACTGGGATGTGAGTGTGAGGAGATAGCACACATCTGCTTGTAGTACAAGACAAGTTATAGGCAAGACATTCTTTCTCCATCAGTCCCCCTAGGTAAGGGGCAGTGGTGGCATCTATTAGCACACGTCCCTTCTACTGGAAGTGCCCTGGAGGGAAAAAGGGGACAGACAGGTCATAGCAGCCTCTACATCAAAAGAGACCAATTGTGGACTCTGTCCTAAAGTAACTCGGATAAGTCCTTTAGAGTCTAACAGCCTCTTGTCTTCCCCCCCTCCACCCCCCCCGCCCCAGTGTGAAAGAATATATTTTGATTAGTTCATTTCAAAATCAGAGATGGTTTGGTGCCGGTGGGGACACTGGAGATTGGAGGACAATGCCCTACTGCTGGCTGCCCCCAACCCAGTTGACATACTAGTCAACTGTGTTCACATTTACCAAAAGGAATGCTTCCTGGAAAGGGATTGGAGAGGGATGATTTACTGAGAGGGGCTAAAATAATTCAAGGCACATGGATTTATACCAGAAAAACATCTGCTTTACAGATCCTCAGAGTGGCACATAGGAATAGAAAGCTAGAATCTTGAAAGGAAGGATACACACTCTCAGTTTGATCAAAAAGATGATAAGACCCAAGCAGCTATAGTTTGGTATGGGTGGTTGTTTGTGGTTTTTAGTTGTTGTGTGTTTTTTTCTTTTCCAGTGGATCTAGACAGTAACTATGAAAGCTAATCTGTTTTTTAGCCAGAGAAATGTGTACTGATTTACGTGTTGCCCCAAACATATTTTTGTAGTTCTCTAGTTACCTGCGAATGTTGTGTGTTTACTTCTATCCCATCTGTTCTTTAAGAACCGGAAGCCCCTCTAAGGGAAAGAGGAAGCTGTTTTCGATTCTGATGAATATATGCCAACTCCCCAGGGAGGGACCCTGAGAGAACACACTAACCATTTGCTTGCTTACAGCTTATCACTCGCTATTATTCAGTCTCTCAGAAATTAAAGACTTATATGCACTCATGAGCATACAAAGCCTTGAATTTTATTGCCTTGTATTAGGATTTCTGGATCTGGGAAAAATTGGCAATTATTTATTTTCAAAAGAATATTTAATTCCAGTGTTCACATAACAAATAAGAAAAAAACAAATAGTAAACAATGTTGACATGAACAAATAGGATTTTTACCTTGAAAGAGGGCTTATAAGCCACGGGAGTAAATAATAGAAGTTCTTAGAATACATAATAGAGTCATGGATAATATGCATTTTTTTATAAATGTGTATTACGACATAAGTCCTTTTTCTTATTTATATTCTCATTTCCTCGGTAGTTCACTCTAGAGAGATCAATTAGCAAATCTCATCTTCCAAAATTAAATTCTGTTCTGTCTCTTTAAGAGAAGATTATGAACAATATAGACATTAATTCTCAAATTTGTTGACTTTCAACAGAATGAAATGCAGAGAGGATCTTAATTTTCACATAAATGATTTTTAAACAACCCACTGCTACAAATAATTCTTTGAGAAAATATTCACTAAAATTATATGGAAATACTGACATACAGCATAAAAATATGGCATAAGAAATATTTTACACTCTTATACAAGCATTATTCTCTTCAAAATTTCGGGGGCACCTGGGTGGCTCAGTCGGTTGTGTGTGCCTTCTCTCTCTCTCTCTCTTTCTCTCTCTCTCTTCCTGTTCCCCTTTCTCTCCCTCTTTCTCTCTGAAAATAGATAAATGTTTTTAAAATTTTTAAACTGTAAGTTGTTTACAAAATTGTAAAGTCAAATAGCTACTTGATCCAATAAACATACCCAGAGCTTTTTTCAGAGGGCTATAGACCATGGTTGCTGCTATCAGAGCATGAGGTGCTTCCTTCCTAGCCAGAGTTCGTATTAAGAAAATAGCATGAGTAAGGAACCATGGTCTAGTATGAAGAACAATAGGATGCCTCTTGAAATGTCATATTTATTCTAAGGTGGTTTTTTTTTTTTTGATTTGTGACAATGGAGAAGAAAAGTAACTTGGAGTAGGATTCAGATGAAGTAACTTGATGAAGTATAGAGAAGATCAAATTGGCAATATGAGTGAGCCCCTCGCCGATTCCACTTTATGTTTGCATGGTATTTTTCAGCTTGTTAAGGAAAATAAGGAGTGAACTTTATCATTATGCAAATATGCAAAACTATGGAAGACTTGGTTAAAATATTTTAAAGGGTGTATATCTAATCTTCTAAATGCTGGGGGTGGAGGGGTGGGCGGGAAGGGGAAGATCTCTGCCCATATTGTTTGGAAAAAGTAGTGTCCTTCTGTCACTATGTGAAAAAGACACAGGGAGATTGAGTCCTGGAAGAGAAAGGATCAGGGGCAGGGAGAGCTTATCTTCCCTGGGTTGCTGAGGGGCCAGTCTCCTTTAAAATTGAAAAGTTCATGTTTCTTCTAGATGCATTCAGTGGCCTTTTTGGAATCACCCACATCTAAGCCTGTCCTCCAGAGTAAACTCCAACAAGCTTTAAAACAATATCATTTCTCTGATTATTCCATTCCTTTAAGTACTGTTGGAGATTTCCAATGTAAAAATAAATGATCACATGTACCTTTTTCCATTAAGTTCTACAAAATGAATTGCTTTCTTGGTTCATCAATGGTGATTAGCTTTAAAAAAAAAGGGACTCCCCAAATCTAAAGAAATATCACTGAGATTCCAAGCACTGGAGATGAGTTGTGTCTGCATGGACTCAATGATGAGAGGATAGAGTTTCAGGGAAGTATTAGGCTCCATTTTTGGTATTTACTATTCACTGCAAATAGATGTCACATATTTCACTTACACTCAGCAGCAACCCTCAATGACACTGCTATAACCCTGGAACAAAAATTTTCCCAAAACAATTAGAATTTTCTTTTACCATTTGCTAGCTTTCTCTTTAGGAGTTCTCAGGCAAATGTCCACAAATAGCTCTTTAAGCAACTATAGAAAAAAGAATACTGATCTTGCCATAAAAAGAACTGAAGTATTCCTATCAGTAGTTGTGTGACATTAGTGAGTTACCTAAATTCTTCTCAGTTGCAAAATTTCCTCCTGCAAAACCCTTAATATAATACCTACCTTATAGGTCATATGTATTGGAGCATCTATGAGATAGGTCATTTGGGATATATAATGACCTGGTCTAAAGCAAAGAGGACAAATTGATTTCAAATTAAGTAACACATCTAGATAAGTTACCATGATAGATGTAATGCTTAGAAGGAGTGTGGAACCATATCCATGTTGAGCAGGAAAGAGTACTATGGTTGATTAGTGATGTCTGTGATGAGAGTCAAATAAAGGAGTGGGACATATAAATTACATCCCTGATACGGGGTGGTATTATTTAACCATTTTGAGTGTCCTCTCCTTCCTCCATGAAGCCTTGATTGATTGAACCTAACCAGTCTATACCCTTAATTTGATGGACTGGTCAGTTCTGTAAGTTTACTCAGTCAGTGAGGAGTTATTTGAGTAAAAATATCAATGATAAGTGCAAATAGCATTTTTCAAAGGATAAGTGCTATAAGAATTGAAAGTAGATAGTCTGTGGTAAAGCCACACAGATCGAAGACATCCAGCAAAATTCTTTTCTTAAAATGGGAAAAACATTTTAATACTTGCATCTGTGTTTTTGTTTTGTTTTGTTTGTTATTTATGGGCAGAGGGCAACATCTGACACCGTTTTCATTTTTCACAACCAATGTGACTATTTCATTTAAAAGAAAGATTCAGTACAGGAGAGAAAAGATGCTTGAAAAGTAAAGAAGGAAGTTTCAAATTAAAGAAGAATGGAGTGGAAATTATAAGGAAATGCAGATCAAAGTGATAGGGCTGAGGGGCGAAGAATGGACAAAAGAAATGGCAGATAAGAACAGAAAGACTAAAGACAGGGTGAAGAGCAGTTAGAAGGAAGGAAGTCAGAGAAAAATATGTTTTCATTTATGCTACTCCGGAAGGATATTTTAAAACATGATGTCACTTCCATGTCAGTACAGCAAAGATATTTCATAAAGCCTAGCTGTATTTCTTTTTTCCATCAGGACCAGATTATTGTCCCCTACAGACTTACTTTTTCTATTTTTTAGCTTAAGTTTTACAGAGAAATACTAAAATGATTTGCTTTCAAAAAAATTACTTAGGATACTCTTAAGAACTTTCTAAAAATCAAGATAATCTTACTTTCACATTGTGTATCTCATGAAACTATTTAATCCTGAATTTAAATTAAATCTCTGAAGTACATGTATCATATAAAGGGGAATCACTGCCAAACCTGATCTCACGCTTTTTAAGAATCATAAATCTTTCCTTTTTTATGATCATCCAAGCAACAATGACATCCCTGACATAGAAACAATTTCACTTTAAAACATCACTTTCCTTCATAAATTTGCAAATTTGAATGAACATGACACTTTGGATCTTATTAGAAACACAAAAGGCATTTACAATTATTTTTATTTTTATTTCTATGTGAATATCCCAGTAAACTGAAATTTGGGGATTTCCTTGAACTTCAAAATTTTGCTTAGAAAAGCATAGATATGTGTTTCCCTCGTACCAAAGAATGAATCCCTACCATGCTCCTTATGTTACATCCCCCAGATGGATCCCTTCCAGGCTCAGTGCACATGCCTATGTCTGCACACACCCAGTCCAGTGTATGTGAGCTTCTCCGTCCTCAGTCTGCTTCTCAGGTTGTGATCCATTACAAAGCACACTTTCTAAGAGCACCTTACAACCAACTCTCACCTCAATTAATGATAGGTTTTGCTGAATTGATTGATTTCCCAGGAGTGGCATCTGATATAATACATGATATGCATTATATAATAGGTCTATAAACATTTACATTGACATATGTCCTGTTAAACAATGCAAATGTTCATAGTAAAAGCCTGAAGAAATTAAAATATACCCATTAACTGGAATACTACGCAACCAATTGCACACCATATTCAAGTGTTTATAAAGATATAACTGAAAAAAATCAGGATTCAAAATTGTATATCCAGTATAATTAGTATAATTACATATACAGTGTGGAGGAAAATAAAATTAAGAATTATAAAAGAACCAAAAGAAATTAATGCCATTACTATGACTAGGTGGCTACATTATAAGTGATTGTTTTCCTTCCATTTTTCTATTTGTTTTCAACATTTACTTTATGAGGATATGCTTTTGCAATAGTATGCTGGTATTTTAAAATATTTAACCAGAGGACCTGTTTTGGTTTTGTTTTCCTCCTCAATTTATCTTTTACTGTCAAATAAGAGAGGACCAAGGCAAATTGTAGCAGTGATAAAAGAAACAGGAAACAGGCAATTGAGTTGGGGACCTGGGATGAGACATGGAAGCTGCCATAAAGAGGTCTGAAATCAACCAGGTATGGCTGCAGTTTTATTGTTATACAGTCAAAGTTACAAACTGGGATTAGTCCATCTAGAAATGGAAAGAGGGACAGAAGCCCAGATTTACAGCCAAAAAGAAAAGAAGAAAGAAAGAAAGAAGAAAAGAAAAGAAAGAAAGGGGCAATACACTGGCATATCATGGGGTGTCTCCTATAACTAATATAGTCCCCATACTCTCTGCCTCTCTGGAGAGAACTAAGCTACCAGCCAAGACTTACGGCCAAAGGGATGCTTAGTCAGCAATACAGTGCACAGAACTACTCTTCCTCAGGGGTCATGGCAGCCTAGGATCATCTCATCAGAAATGAGGCAAAGTCTTGGATGTCTTTTGTGTTCAGCTGAGAAATCATGCTGATATTCAGGAGTTTTATACTTGCATACTTATTCTTGATGGCAGTGAATTAGGTTACGTTTTCATTTAGTTGCACTACATCTTTGGCCACGTGTTACATGACTTCTAATACTTCATTCTCAGCATATCCAGGGTAAAACCACTGCTTTAAGCTCCATTTTTCTTGGCCTAGAACCATCTGGGACAGGCAAGAAGCAGCCTCTACCACCTGAGAAGGATGACAGTGCACCATTTCATAGTCAATGAGAGTCAGCTCCATCAAATATGGAGAGTTAGCACTATATCCTGCCATCACCAACTCAAGTACACACGTCTGTCGGCAGGGTCTTGCTACAAATACTAAGGGATTCAAGCCATAGTACAGTCACACTTGAATCTCATCCTACTCACACATTATGCAGTGGAAAGCTTGACTGTTCGTAGTCCCCACTCAGCCTGCCTTTCCACTCAACCCAACTGAGGTGTCAGGAAACCTCCAGACCAAAGTAGAAGGAAGAGGGCAAAGGGCAGAGGAACCCGGGTAAACAATTAGAAAGCACAGCAGTTGTTTTGACCATAGAAGCCCTTGGACTTTTTTTTAAAACAACATGGGTATGAAGACTAGAAAGAAGTTAACTTCCATGTATTGAGAGGCATGGTGAAACATAATGTTAACCTATTCTATTAGCTCATTCCATCAATTTCTAATTCAATGTAAATTCTCTGAGGACCTCCTTTGGGCCACGTACCATCTCAGGCACTGAGAATGGTACAGTGAATAAAAGGGAAAGTTCTCACACTTGTGCAGTTTGTAGTCTTGATTGGGAAAGCTGATTTTTAATAGAAATAATTCACAAACTAGTTAACTAGACAGTTTCAGGTATCAGTAAGGGTATGAAGACAATAATAGGATGATATGACCAGAAAGTCTACTTCAGAGAGTCAGGAAAGGTTGGGGGGGGGGGTTGATTTTGTTTTGTTTTAGAGAGAATGTGAGTGAGGAAGAGGGATAGAGGGGAGAGAAAGAATCTTAAGAAGGCCCCACTCTCAGCGCAGAGCCTGACATGGGGCTCAATCCCACAACACTGGGATTGTGACCTGAGCTGAAATCAAGAGTCCAACACTCAACCTACTAAGCCATCCAGGCACCCTAGAAAGGACTCCTTGAAGAGGCAAGATCTGAGTTGAGGCATAAAGATCCTAAAACCAGCAAAGACCTGAAAGGATGCTGTATCTTCAGAGGACGATCTCACATAAAGCCAGGGCTCGCAGAATGCAATACCAACCATGAAAGGAGATAAGCTAGGGGAAATTTTTCTGTTGAAGGAGATATTGAAGGACACATGGTGTCCCATCTTGGCTCTGGGTGGAGAGAAGGGACAGATAAATTCCCTGAGAATTTGTACTTATGAGCTGATTCACATGGGTTACAGCCAGAATTACAATGTTCACATGTGGAAGGGGGGATATGGAGCTTAAAAATTAGTTTAGAATGAGAATTTACTTACCATAGACAAATAGAAACCATCTTAAAGCTGGTCCTCAAACAAAAAAATTCCCACAAATTATATTCCATAAAACATATACTTACAATTTCAAAAAAAGCAGAAACAGACCCAGGAAGACTGCAAATATTAGAATTATCAAATACATGTTCTAAAAAATTATGCTTAATACAGTTACAGAAATAAAATTATCTATTTAAAGGATAACAAAGAGGAGCCTATGAAAATAATGAGACATACTCAGAAAAGAATTAAATAGAGCTTATAGAAAAAATTAAAATAATTTTTAAAAATGACATTAGAAAGTCAACCAGTGGATTAAACAGCAGATGAGGCACAATCGGAAAAACACGTGTTGGACTAGTACAGAGTACTTAATAAAGTTAAGTGTTGGTATATTTGTGAATACAAAGCTGGCTTCCCTGATTACTGCCAATGGGATGTTAAAGAGAGAGGTGTGCATATCGAGCGCCATCTCAGGGCAGAAATTTTCCCTGCCTCCTCCCCCTATGCAGAGAGGAATGTGAGCTCCACGGAGAAGGGCCCGGTGTAACTTATTCACCAGTGGACCAGCAGCGTTTGAAATAGCTGTTAGTCAGTGCTCAATACACATCTGTTGAATGAATGAAAGAATGAAAGAATGATAGTGTATTTAGTAGTAGTTGATAGAAATCCTACAATGTTATTTGGAGATTTCAGTCTAACTCTTGGGCTACACATTTCTGAAATATACAGAGAAGGGGCACCTCAGTGGCTCAAGCAGTTAGGCATCTGACTTTGGCTCAGGTCATGATCTCACAATCCATGGATTCAAGCCCCACATCAGGCTCTGTGCTGACAGCTCAGAGTCTGGAGCCTGCTTCAGATTCTATGTCTCTCTCTCTCTCTCTCTCTCTCTCTCTCTCTCTGCTCCTCTCCCACTTGCGTGCTATCTCTCAGAAATAAATAAACTTTAAAAAATAAATAAAATACACAGAGGAAAAAACTGAAAATTTCCACACCATCAGAAAATACTTTTGTGCCAATGCCAAGTGTGCATTTGTTACCATCTAAAGAGAGATTGGGGTTTCTGTACATTATTGGGAGGTTATAACAGTCTCTCTTATCCTCTTATTTGGTCATGTTGACAAAACCTGACCAATACTCCAGCAGTCTTTGTTCCACACTCCCTGCACCCCTGTACATTTTGAGATACTGAAATTAAAACTTCTAAATGCCAGCCAAAGGGGGAACTGATGTAGTCTTCAGGATTTCAAACCTCTTTATCAATTCTTGCAGATTATTTCACACTTATCTTTAATACAGCATATCAGTTGAGCAAGTTACAGGTGAAAAACATAAGCAAATAATCTTCACTGCTAAATCTCTTCCAATCTGTGCCACGTTGCAGATCACAAGTGTATTCTCCTCTGGCCACAACGACACTTTTTCTGGCTCTCAGCTAGATGTGAATCCATCAATACCAAATCAACTGGAAACCTAACCATTTCATCTCCAAGACAATCTACAAATCTACATATATGAGGCCATTCCTTCAAGATCAGCTTCAAACTGGGCACTTCATCTACAAGGTCATCTACAAGTCCTGAACAGGGACAAAATGGTGCCTCTGTGCATATGCTCACGGGGATCTCAATGCTGCTTTTCCAAAGCAGAGTCGTTTTTGTTCGTAGGGATGGAATAGATTTTCTAAAATGGATGGAGGCTTAGCAAAACAGGGTAATGACTAGGCTCTGCCAATCTGCTATAATCTTTATACCCTGAAAGCCTAATTGAACTATAAAACTCAGAGTAATAACCACAAGTTACATGTGAATGACAAGCTTGTAACTAAATTACTAAGAGATTAATATTGCTATAAGCTTTCATCCCCAGCTATAAGGGCCTATGCAAGAAGCCTATATAATGTTTCACTCTTTTCTAGGCAGTGCAGGTAGAAGTAAACTGTTTTCAACACAGAAAGTTTTAGAAGAAAGAGAGGGTATTCTAAAGTTCAAATGATAGTTCTCCAAAGACCTCTGAGATTGAAATCAATTCCTGCAGAACATTGACTAAATTCCACTCCCTCACAGATCTACAGTTTCATATCATTTGAAATTTGATTGCAAGTGAAGGGAAGCCTCAGTACACTGGTATCTGGTTCAGAGACATTTTTAATAACAATTATAGTCCTAAACCTTGTGTAGACAAGTACTGGAGAGAATCAACATGTGGAAGTTTCTTGAGCAACAAATATCAGAAAATGCCTGCAGGCATGGGGTGAAATACCCCTCCTGAAAGAGACAAATAATCATTGTGGGGCAATAGCTTAACAAGGTTTCTGGTGTTATATTACAAAGCAAGTAAGAAACATAAGGTCCATAATATGGATGACATAAGGTCCATCATATGTTATGAGAACATACTGTTTGAGATATTAATGACTTCATAGCTGCGTGCCAAGGCGAGTGTACATTGGAGTTAAGATGACCAGAAAAATAGATACATGCCCAATTTCTGATCATGCTTATACTTGTACTGAAGTAAGTTCTGGAGGTAAATGACTTGAAGGATTTGAAAATTGCTTAGATGCTACAGATATTGGTCCTGATAACATAGGGAAAGGTTTGTTATGACACTCTACTGGGCCTAAAATTATGCAGGAAAGAAATACAAATATGTATGAGATGCATGAAGGTGCATTAAGAGAACACTTTTGTGTAAATCTGAATATCAACCATGAGAAATGTTGAGTCCCAAGTTTGCCAGAAAATAAGTTATTATAGACAGAGGAGAATATACTATTAGGTTGCACAACATAGTAGAGATGCACAAATTTTCTACAAATACCTTTAACCATGAATCTCTGGCACCTTGTCACCAATGTGATATGTCCCACTAGAATTGGTACAGTCTTCTAAAATTCCTTAAACCTACACCAGCACCCTGGAGGTTAGATGGATTGAGATTCATTTTCTTAAGGTGTATAGAGGGCTCAGGGAAGGTGGAGAAGGGGATCTGGCCTGGGATTTGACAACATGACATGAAAGTAATGGAAAAGAAGGAGGAAATTCTGTCAATCATCTACATATTTGATATATTCTAGAAACCCTAAAACTCTAGACATTTTTTTCATCCAATCTCTAGTCTGTATGTTTTATATTCCCCCACCACCTAGCTATTCCACAGAGGCATAAACCCAGAGTTAAATTAAAGCCTTGAATTATGTTTCAAAAATCATAGACAAAGAATTTGCAACTATTTTTCTCCACATTAAAAATCATAGCGGGGATCTAAGCTCACAGAAGTGAGTGACTTCACTCTTAGTATATCCTTCACCTCTGAAGAGAAAAAAAAGTGACTATTTTCACATCATCTATAGTTTCATGCTTGAAACAGCACCTAAGGTATATTCATGAACCAGACAAGGCCTTATCACTGTTATACAATTCCATTTTGGCATCTACTCAGCCATGAAAGCAGTTTCATTTTTATGCGAAATGTGCCAGATGGCATATGCACTGCATGGTTAAAACAAACACGCTGAACTCCATTCTGCTGCAAGCACTTTACTGGAGGGAACATTTGGTCATGTGGTTATATTATCTGCACATGGTACTTTAAGAGTAACCAAAGCCCTGGGTTGCAAGATGCTTTTGTTGGTGTTCTTTTTGTCTGTTTGCTTTGTCAAGGGAGGAGTGTAGCTGAAGGAGCTACTAAGAATCACCCTGCTGATAACTGAACTGCCAATTGGTAGTGATGTCTGAAGTCTGGCCCAAGCAGAGCTTCTAAAGAACTCAGATAGCTGTTTAAACAGATAACCCTCTATGAACTAATTCAGTAGAATGGGTTGGAAAAGATACGTTGGATTATCTCAGGATGGAGAGTGAAGTTTCTTGATAATTCAGTTAAACCACATAGGATTTAAGAGCTGGGAGAGTTATCGTAATATAATTATTGCAGAAACAGGAGGGAGATATTCAGACATAATTTCCTTCAAAGAAACCAAGTGTTGAAATAATATGATCTTTATAAGCAGGAACAATATTAATAGTATAAAGGCCACATATGTATGTGAGACAAATAGACCCTGTATGTGATAAAATTCAATTAAAGTGAATAAATACTGACCACCTGCTACCTTCCTAGCATTGTGCCAGGTGAAATGGGAGATACATGACCTCAATTCACTTATAATCTTAGAGGAAACAAGTTTTAAATGCACAAAACAGAGCTAAAATTGAATAGTATATTTCCAAAATATGCAATGAGGGGTAATCTTAGTGGCTCTAGCCCAATCAGTTGCTACAAGTCCTTGTGAAGATTTGAGGTAAGCCTTGCCACTCTCATTATCAGCCCTTTTGCGAACTCTTGGGATAGGGTCAGAGGAGATCCAGTCTTTGTCCTTGGATCAAAGGTTGTCACCCTTTTGAGCTGAACTTGAAGCTTACCTGTTCTGGCTCACCTGTTCTAAATCCATGTCCAATCTGCCCACCTTTCCGCCCATTCACTCACAACCCAAGTCTTACCTGTGCCTGCCCACTTGCACATTCCCTGTAGAGGAATACTATTTCAAACGTTCATTTGTCATTTCCATGCTGGCATAAACAGCATTCAGATCCCACCCTATGAGTAATGGAATCAGGGAGCCCATGAGGGCAAATGGAGCTTGAAAGAACTGAAAAAAGAAACCATCAATGTGAAAAAGGGGAACAAAATAGGATAGGGTAGCTGAAAATAAACCTCACTCTTGTCATAGTTGCCCTGGCAGTCACCTGCTGAAAGTAATCAAGAACCTACTGAGTAACCACCAGTGAGGAAATGGCTTAGACCCAGGACCACCTAGCAGAAAAGGAACTTGGAGATGATGATATGTTGATTTTCCGCAATCAAGAGTAACCCACTCAAGGACATGACCTTGAGTCCTAGGTGCTCTGCTTAATGTTCTAGGATGCCTCCTGGATAGACCTGTGCTGAAAGATGCAGGTGATACCTTTCTGGATGCAGTAAGGGAAGAAAGAAGGTGAATCTGGCAGATCTGCTAAACAATCCGTTCTTTTTGTTGTTGTTGTTCTGGCTTTTTCTTAATCCCACAGTTGGTACATATACTATGTAATTTTGGCACATATTCTCAATTGCATAGTTGGTACATATGCTGTCTCATTTTCTCACCTGGTCCACATGAACATCTCCTAATCTAGCTTGTGACATTTCAACATAGCCAGGATGAGGTGAGGAGACACAGGCAACTTGCAGAACCCTGAGAGTATCTCCTTTTATTTTTTAGCCTCCAGCCTCACTTACCTCATGTTAGACCTAGCCCTCCATTTGACAAATCTAACCATTTGACCATGGTGCCTGATTTATTTATAAGAGAATTAGGGAGCCTATTATTCAGATAATGAGCCAAAAAATAAACACATCTCCAATGAATCTCTAACGGAATTCCTGACCCTTTCCTGCATAATGATTGTATTAGCAAAGCAGAGGTGGAGCACCGATGCCTTAGAACTAACTATGAAAAATACATAATTAATGTTCGTGATGTTAAAGCATTCCAAACCCAAAATAATCACAACATCTCCAGCAGACTTATTTTAGATATGTACAAACATCAGTCTCTTGCCCATGGGTTTTAAATTTAAGTTGAAATGCATTTTGCTGTCTAAATTATAGAAGTAATAATTGCCTTAAAAAAAAAACCAGAAAAGCTGCTCAGTGATAGTGCCACATGACAAATGAAAGAGAGAATAAGTAAGTGGAAGAACTGGCAAAAATGAGAAAGGCGCATCTCACATGTGATCATTTGCTAGAACATGAAGCGTTTGAGTTTTTGAAATATAGACGAGATTAGAATGTGGCTTCTCTTTTGCATAAGTAATGCTGTTTGAATTTGGGCATTTAACACTGCCAGCACCAAGGGCTGACCTGATCGATAGCACCCATCTCATGTTGTAATGAAATGATGTTCAGACCAAGACTATTGGGGCTAATGTGTTGCAGAGTAGAGTAAGTGCACCCCATTTGAGGACAATTGTGGGTCTTGAGAGCCTGAACGTGAATAACAAGAAGTCAGAGAAGACAGTGACAGTATTGAAGCCCAAGACAAATCCAAACCAGCTTAAACACGAAAGGGAAGTTCATTGGTAGAGGGACTCCAATTTATAGTCGAATCATCAAAAAACAAGGTTAGGTATCTATTGGGGCCTCAACAACAGCTAGGACTCCGACCAGAGTGATGAAAGCCTCTCTCCCTCCACACCCCCTTCCTCTGTTTCTCTTTCTTTCTTCTATTTGTGTCTCTCTCATATTGGATTCCTTCTCTCCCACTGCAGACCATCTTTTCCCAAATATCAAGAAATTTGACCTGGAGAAAAGGGTCATGTGAGAAAATGGCAGTCCAGAAGTAGCCATTCAGTAACCTCACAAAGAAGAGAGTGGGTTAAGGAAGGGTGTTACTGGGGAGACAGTTCCTCAGATGTCTTTTTGACATTCATCCTAAATGTCACCTTGTGCCAAAGACTTTTACCCTTTAAAGAAGAAGAACCCCAACAGATGTGCGCTAAAGGCTAAGAATTTCCTTATTTTATATAATTTAAAAAATGGGAGGGGCACCTGGGTGGCTCAGTGGGTTAAGCCATCAGGTCATGATCTCAGGGTTCATGAGTTTGAGCCCTGCATCGGGGTCTGTGCTCACAACTCAGAGCCTGGAGTCTGCTTCCGTTTCTGTGTGTATGTGTGTGTGTGTGTGTGTGTGTCTCTCTCTCTCTGCCCCTCCCCTACTTGTTCTCTCTCTCTCTCTCTCTCTCAAAAGTAAATTTAAAAAAAACATTAAAAATAACAGTAATAATGATAAAATAGCCATAGCAACATTAACTAATATTAACTTTTAAATAAAAACAACTAAAATTTATTGACAGTTTGCAATACACTGGGATAGCACTAGAAACTATATGTGCATATAACTACTCCACTTTTATTATAAACTAATGATAAGAATCTGGTTGCCAAATGAGGTATATATTCTTAAATCCCTTAAAATCTAGCAAAGAACATTTACTAAAATTCAGTCTACCAGTTAACACAATGGTTAGGCATGTGATGGATGTTTAAAATTCAGTAATTAGCGAAATGAGACTCCTTACATTAAACCACAACCCTCAGAATCTCTGTTGCCAAATGTTGTCAATAGAAAGAAGAGAAGTATTTCTTTGCTTGCTCAGATACTGTAGGATTTCCTGTGTGGTGGTGATGCTTGAGTGGTACAACCTGTTGTCTGAACGAACTCATCAGTCGGGTCAGGAGCTACTCTTAGCAGATGGACCAGTCTATAGCTACTACCACGTAAAAAGAAAAAAAACTTCTACGAGTTTATCACATCCCTACAGAATCGTTTTGTGTTAAACAGAGGGAGTTCTGCTTGTGTTCCTTTCCTATTTTGAAAGTGGGTCTTGCCCTTTTGGATCCTTTACGGATTTAAAGTCCTAACTCAATAATATTTATTTTGCACCCATAAGGATATATCCCTTGAATGACTCAACAGAATAAATGCTTTGGTTAAATTTTACTATGCTTTGCCTGTAGCTCTTAAGATAGGTTCCCCCCTGAATTAATAAAACACACAAAATTGAGATGGTAGCATATGGTGTCTTCCATGGGAACATTTTATTTAAATTATTGAGAATTCTCAAATCTGATTCCACTTTAATAAACATGCAAAAAGTATCTCTTACATTATAAATGTCTAACTAGCCAGATTAAGTGTTTTCATATGCTTTGCTGATTTTTCCAGTACCTTCGGGAGTTATAATAAATGTTTTATGTTTAATCAAAGGATATGATGCAAGCTATTTATCATCTATTAAGTACCTGCTTAAATATTTCTAAAATATCAAGGGGAGTGACAATGTACATGAAACTATAGCAAACAACCCAGCCTGATGCTTAATACATTCCACTGCCATTGCACAAAGAACTCATTAATCAAACAATTCATTAAATCATTATCCCCTAAATTTCAAAACTGACCTGTACATGGAAAACAGGGGAATATAAATTATTTTTTAAAAAACTCCTGGGGGACAATTTGGAAATATTCATTAACATCTTTAAAATTATCCACAACTTTTTGACCTAGAAATTCTGCTACTGTGATTTCATCCTAAGGAAGAAAATAAATATATGAAAGAATTTGTGTTTATCACAGCATGATTTCTATCAGCACACTTGGCATGCCCCAGACCGTGGTTTTATAATAAGGTAAAATTTTCACTAAATACTCAAAATGGCAATCATATGCCATTTTACTCTTTGTTGCTTATGCTGGAAGTAAGCTGACCTCAGATTGTCTTTCACTTATTTCTGAGAGGAAAAAAGTGCTTAGACCTGCAAAGAGTACTCTCATACATTTTTTAGAAGAAGGCAGGTTACATGTATGTACAGGATTAGAATATGTAATGCATGGAGGAAAAAAGCTTGTCTGTATTTACACCACAATATTAATAGTGATTATCACTGGATGATTGGGTTGTAAACTTTTTTAATACTTATTCTGCAATTTCCAAATTTTCAGCACAGTGGTTATTGTTACGATCAAGTAATAAGCACATATTATAAAAGCTCTCAAGGTACTAAACACAGGTGCTGCCAAGCCTCTCACTGCTGACCTCCTCCTCTAGAATATTCCTGCTTTTAAAGGCTCCATTTTCTGCTTACCTAAGAAAGCTCTTGAGAAGCCTCTGACACTGCTTCTCAGACTGTGCACAGCCCCTCAGTTGTGATACTGTGATCTGCTCGCACATCCCATGCACATCATTCCTACTCATTAATTTTATGAGTGGAAACATAGATGAGATCCCTGGCAAAGTCACACAGGTGTATCCTTGCGGGTGAAATTTGAACTTGTATCATTTAGTTACCAAGCTTGTTCATTCAGGAGTCTAAACTTGCAGATTCCATTTCTTTCCAAAGTGGAGGTCTCCAAGATGAAAAATGGAAGGTTTTCAATGTAACCTGGAAAAGACTGAGTTCAGAACAAACCCATACACCCAGCATCTTAGCCAACAACTCCGCTTGCATCTACATGGAACAGCTCAAACTCAATTTGTAGAAACTCTTCCAGAAGCTCCCTACTGCTCATTGAGTCACATGGTAAGACCTCTTAGTCCAGCATTTCAGATCTTCTGTCCTCTGTTCTAAGGACCATTTCTGCCCATATTGCTTTCTATTTCCAGACGTAATTCATTTTTACCCAAACATTTTTATTCACCATAATTTAAACATATAATGTGTTTTTCAATTTTCATGCATTTGCTTATGCTGCTCCCACTACTTAAAATTCTCTGCTCCATATGGATTATGCCATCCATTAAATGCTAAGTCTTACTTTCTCCTGCTTCTATTTCAGACCCAACTACTCTAATCTAATTTCTGGTTCTGCCCTTACCCAGATTGGGGAGAAAATAGACTGCCTAAATTGTTTTTAAACTTCTCAACTTTTGAAGTATCTTTCCTCATTTACTAGAAAAGCAATGCCTACACAAGAAGGCTGACATTATCCTAATAAAAATGTAAACATTTGCATATAAACTATGCTATACTATCATCTGATTCCAAGACAAAACACAGGATTTGAGAAGGGGAAATGGGCAAGTAAATTCTCATATCTACTTAATTACAGAGCACTTGTGTAAAATTTCCTTTGGCTGCCTCCATCAATACAGCAATGATTTTCATACCACTTTGACAGGACAATTTCATCAAATTGGCAAAGCAAAAGGGAAAATTAGATATCATCAATCCCTTTGATTTGATTCCTTTCGTCTTTCATTTTTAGCTTATTAGATTGTATGCATTTCTAAGAGCCACCAAAATATAATGGCATAAAAAATACAAATAAAACAATCAGAGAAAGATAGGTTGTAGTCAGAAGACGAGTGTCAGGCTATGAAGTTTACAATATATCTTATAGGTAGAGGAGATCCTACTTGAGTATTTCAGGCAGGGGGCTAATGTGATCAGATTTGTCTCTCAGAAAGTAATCTGGTTATAAAGAAAAGATGGACTAGTATTGAAACAGGACTGAGGTATATACAGAGCTATGGCAATGATCAGGCAAATATTTAACTAGGGTACTGGGAAGTTGGGGAAGAAGAGCTAAAGGGGGAGACTAGAGGTCAGATTGTAAAATGTTTTGGCAAAGCAGCATGTTGATTGCTAGAAGCTAGAGAGTGATGTCCTGTGGATATTGTAAGAAACTGACTTATAAGGAATCTTTCTGAAAACAAACACTTACTAGCATTGCTCATGTTGTGTGTCTGTTACCACCTATGGCAAAGCAGTAGATGCAAACCACAGAGAGCTCACTTCTAAGGCCAAGAGAGAAAGTAAGCATCGCACATCATTCCCTTGACTCTGAATCTGCCCATTTGTGAGTTTGAAATGGTGAAGCAAAAAGAAAGTCTCCTCTAGACAGAAAAATTTGGTGATGGTGATTTCCTAATAGAAACAACATCAGTACACCAAAGCAGGAAAATATAAGGAGCGAGGGTTAAGTGTGCAGTTAAGTCCAAATGCCGAATGTTGAGTTGCTAAAACAGAGGAGTGTCACTGGAATTTATTCAGAAAAGAAGCTTTCACAGCGCTTGTCACTTCCTCCAATGGCAGTTTATCACAACATAGGCTGACAGATCACATAATGTTTTTAATATTAACTCATCCACAGCTCCAGACTCAGGTGCTGCAGAGTTCAAAGTCCATGGACGTGGTAAGCAGGTTAGGCTGCCCCAGTTTTCTCAGCCTTGAAGATGAATTCCCAGGCCCTGGATTCATTCTCATGACATGAGAGGAGAGGAGAAGGAATAGCCAGTACTGGTTTCTTGGTAAGCCCTTTCTGCTCAAGTAAGATGGTAGTCGTCAAAAAAATTGAAGCCTGGGCACTTTAGTTTTCTACCATCTGTAATCATATGTAAGCTGTGGCAAAGCCAAAAATGAAGTCAAAGTATGAAGGCATCTAATATGTCATTTCTTGTGTCATTTTTCTGGACTATGGATCTGGAGAAAATAAGCTATTTGCTTGCAACAGGGTAATTCAGTTATATGATGCATTCATGCAAAATCCCATTTTAAGTGACAGGGCATCATTACAGAGTAACCACATGATGTGGATAGGGGCTGGCAGAGATTCCAGCGGGACAGCCACACTTCTTTCTTTGAGCTGTTACATCATGAATCAGAGAGGACCAAAACGAAGAAGAGCCCTATTTTAAGAGTAGAATCTCCATGCTGACATGAGAACAGAGGCTGTTCCAGCAAGCTGGCAGTTTCTACAGGATTCAATAAGACAGTCAAGTTGCCAATAGACGGGGATGTCTTTTCTTTTTTTCATTTTTTGTATTTGCATAGAGTTGACATGCAGTGTTACATTAGTGTCAGGTGTACAGCATAGCAATTCAACTTTCTTATGGGTTAGGCTGTGCTCACCACAAGTACAGCCACCATCTGTCACCGTACAACACTATTACAATGTCATTGACTATATGCCCTGTGCTGTGCCTTTTATACCCATGACTTATTCATTCCATAAGAGTAAGCCTGTATCTCCCACCCTCCTTCACCCATTTTGCCCATTCCCCTGGCCCCCTTCCCTCTGGCAACCATCAGTTTGTATTTATAAGTCTGATGCTACATTGAATGTGTTTATTCATTTGTTTCTTTAGATTCCACATATGAGTAAAATCCTATGGTATTTCTTTTCTCAATCGGACTTATTTCAGTTAGCATCACACCCTCAAGGTCTAGATGGGAATTTCTGATGAAACAAATAAAACACCTAAAACAATAACTACATTTAAACTACTCCCTCCAGTCATGCCTTTAAAACATAAGAAAGTTGGGTAGGAGAGTAATCATTAGGTCTAGAAATGAAGAAAGGTAGAAAGTTCCTATTTATATGGATTAGCAAATGAGACAAAGTATAGCACAGTTTAAATGCTTACCTAATAATGTGTAAGCTTGGTACGTTGGGTTGCACACATACAGAAAAAAATGGGTGAGACGTTCTCTAGGCTCACATTGGAGCTAAAAGGAGATGACCCACCTCAATATTGTTAGTAACTCCAATCATTTAAGAAAGAAATTCTAAGCATGTAGTTTCTCAGTGAAGCAGCAAGAGCCAGAATAAATGCGAGCTTAAAAGACGGATGCACATTCAAATCCTTCTGCTTACCACTTAGTAGTAATGTGACTTCAATGGTAAATTTTGGATAAGACTATTGGTTTCATTAACTAAAGTAAAGGTAACAGATGGAAAACACTTGACATAATTCATGTTCATTTGTATCTCCCTTCCTCCTTTTTTCCCTCTGAGGTCAAGGTTCTTTCAGCCTCCAAAGGGATCAATTATGGCAGTGGTTTAGTCCTGGGCAAGGCTATGTTATGAGGCATCCCATGCAGTTTCTTGTTCATTTCATTCAATGCACCTTCATTGCAGCTTCCTTCCATTTTCTGACTCTTTAGTGATGAATTTATGTGTCTGTCTGGAATACAAATTGCTAGAGTCGTGCTTATGTCTCTGTCCTGACAGCTAAGATAAAAGTTTCATGGAGAAGTGGGTTGTGCTCAGGCAATAGCACAGAAAATAGAAGTCTTTAAATCAGCTTAATTTTACCACTCTCAAAAAGATTGTTGAAAATATTCCCTCCTATCAGTTTTTAGAAATTTGATAAAACAAAAATCTCTTGTTAGTCGCATAATTCTTCCTTGCACAGAAGAGATCTAATGTATTTCCTGAGGATATACTTTGACTGTTGAGCTCTACAATGATTTCATAAAAGGACCAGGCATAAAAGAAATATCAAGGATGGACTCTCTCAGAGAGAAACAAAGTTCTTCTCGTTTCAGCAGTGTAATACTACTGCTACTCCTACTACTCAAACACTAGGTATTATGGCTGGATTTAGTAAATGAAACAACTACACTCATGCACATGGCACAAAGGAAGGGTAGCTCCCTGTCCAGCTGCTCCACAAATTCTCAACCCGTGGGGGGCCCAGGAGATGGCAGACAGGCAGTCTTTGCTCAAGTGTTCATTGAGGCCACTTCACCCTGTAACTGCTTGGACCTCCACTTTTACTGACATGAAGCGAGCTTATCTCAGCCTCAAATGAATTTGGAAAAGGTGCCTTATGTTATCTAGGTAAGTATTCTGATCCCCTGATTAGGCAGGAGGAAAGCCAAGGAAAAACTGTTCTCCCTCTCTCGGTCACAAGACATTAACAATGGAATAAAAGAATGAATTAGTAGATTCTATTAGGTTATGAGGCCTGAGATTAAGTGTGTGCACAGTGAGTGTACTTATCCTTTGCTCCAAGATGGTTTCTTCTTCCCACATCCTGAATCTTGGAACAGAATGATAGAGTACGCTCATGATTTGTGTTCATAGCTCTGATGAGGTTATGATATATCACAACAACAGACAAATTTATAGCCACTGTTCAAAATATGAGACAAAAGTGCCCATACTTGGGGAGAGGCTCAGGTGAGAGAAGAGGAAGAAAGGAAGTAGCAGCATCTGATACACAGCAAATGCTCAACAAAGATTAATTGGTTGTGTTGTTATTGTTATAGTCACTGGATTGTCGTCATTACCAAGGGTAAATATTGGATCATTTGGGTGGCCAGACATCACAACAAAAAGGATAGAGAAGATAAATAAATGTAATGAAAGGTTTTAGAAAGTTAATAAAAAAGGAAAAAGAGGAATAAAATACAAGTAAGGGAATGTAAAGAAATAGAAATTAGATAATTAGGAATGCTTTGGAACTTGATTCAATAAGTAAATGTAGATCAGTGTCAGCCATAAAGCCCTGAGTGCTTTAGAAGAACATATGTTGCATAAATAAGAGTTGGGGTTTTTTGTTTGTTTGTTTTTTGTTTTTTTCTAAAGGGACAGACAACACACAGAAAATTCACAGGGAATCTAAAAATTCAGTCTATCATTCTAAATGGACCTCTCCCAGGACCTGTTTCTCATTTCATTCTGAGCTTTATAAAACACATTTAAGTACAGGATTTCAAGTATGTTGACTTTTAAAAAAGAATCTCACTTTGGTAGCTCTTCAGGGACAAGAAACAGAACCTGGGTGCTTTTCATCTTCTTCTGAATACTCTCGCCTTCTTTCACTGTCACAAACATACGGTGCCCATTTTTCAGATGCTACAGTCTTTTATCGATTACAGCTGACATCTAGAACAGACTCAAATACTTTAAGAGTCTTTTCTGCAGGTTTTGTTGACATTATAAGCCTGAAACTTTTCATAAACAACTTAGCTTTCTCACACCTTATTTCTAATTGTCTGTGTTTAATGTTTTTGATTATAGTTCTAGTATAACAAAATTGTTAATAAATGTGCAACATTGAGCCTTTATTTCTTTATTTAGCCACTTGCCAGATCAGGCCTCCATTTTCTCCTACCAAATTCCTCATTCCCACTACCATGTAGTTAAGTTCACAGGGGCCATGTCAACACATATTTGAAATTCACCCAATCATGGAATGCCAAGAGTGTCTTATTCCCCAAATGGTACCCACCATTCCACTGAACCATTTTTTAAACAATTCAACGTTACTTTCAGCTAGTTTTCTGCTTTCTGTTTAGTCAGTTCTTTATTATACATGAGTCCACTTGACTACCTAAACACACAGGAAGGTTCACACTTGTTCATCTGATGGATTCTAATGAGTGAATATACGTGTATCACTGGCATGTTGGCACACTGGTGAATTTAACTGTGGCCACAATTCACGTCCAGGCCATTATGTGTGTACAGCCTCTCTACACACTCAAGAGTCCTCATCTGTTTGGGGAATGAAACTCACTAACTCGCCAAATCTTTATTATTAAAGTATTGACAGTGTTCCAGACACCGTGCTATCAAGTTCATACGTGGAGTGTATTTTTTATCACAGAAAGAACCCAATGAATCAGAGACTATCATTGGGTGCAATTTACAAATGAGGAAACCATTGCTGAGAGAATGGAGTCAACCCCAAGGCCACATAACTAGTTGGTGGCAGTCAAATTTCCATCCAGGTCTTCATGTCTCCAAAACCATGCTCAGAAATACTCTTCTCTAGTTTTAGTGCACTTGACAATCACATGGAGGTCTTATTAAAGCAACAGAGTTCCACAGAGATTCTGATTCTTATCCAGAAATTGAGAATGAGCATTCTACAAAGTAAAAACCACCCCCCTTCCGGGTGATTCCAATGCAGGCATTCTACTGACCACACTTTAGAAAACACTAGAATCCTCACAGTGTCTCCTTGGTTCTGTTATGTGGCCTATTGTACATTTTAATGCTGATGGCAACAATGTCACCCACACATGCTTTTTTCTTGCCATATTCCCATCAAGAAGTAGAATTTATTTATCTATCCTCTTGAATCTAGTATGCTTTGTGTCTGCTTTGACCAATAAAATACATAAGAACTGAAGATGTGCAAGGTGCAGGCATAATCTTTATGTAGCCTGGAATCGTTTGCTTCCTGCCTCTTTAAACCAAGAGACTACCCTGGAACCACCATGCTGTGAAAAGCCCAAGCATCATAGAAAGGCTCTGAAAGATCAGACACCATGTGGTGAAAGAGAGTGAGAAAGGGCAATTGAGAGACAGGAAAAAAGTGCTAAGGAACACTAAGGCACCACATATGAGTAAAGATGGCACCTTGGATGTGGATCTTCCAGCCCCAGCCACCCCAGTGGACACCACATGTGGCAGAGATAAACCACCCAGCAGAGTCCTCCTTCAATTCCTGGCCCCAAAGTCATGAACAAAATAAATAATTATGTCAAGCCCTAAGTTTTGGAGTAGTTTGTTACTTTGTTACAGCATAACAGAAAACTTGAAATATACTATTACCCATAATTATAATTACATACTATATATATATATATATATATATATATATATATATATATATACTGAAAGCAAAATAAGAAATTGAAACCCTTATGCAGAAAATAATTTGAACCAAAAAACAGTGTAATTGAGGAAAACATTTTTTTCCTATAATTGTCTTCTAATTTCCTTGAACACTCATTTTCATCATGAATGTGTAAACATGACCATACAATTCTGACTCTGGGGCCAAATTTTTATTATTTATGTATTTTAAGCTTTAAAATATTTTATATACTGAAGTTGTTGATAATTTGCCTTTAATTTTGCATTTCCTCTTACCTTTATCTCATTTTTCCAAATATACTGTGGTGTACTTGGCAAATAAAAATTATATATACTTAAGGGATACAATGTGATGTTTTGATATACGCATGCACTGTGAAATTATTATCACAATCAAGTTAGTTAACACACCCATCATCTCACGTACACCATTTTTGTGTGTGTCTGGTAAGATTACTTAAGATCTACTCTGAGCAAATTGCAAGTATACAAGACCATATTACTAAGTATAGTCACCATGCTGTACATTTCATTGCCAGAACTTAATTATGAGATGCACTTATAACTCCAAAATTGTACTGTCTTCTGCAAAGGCAATGTGATGTGAGGCAGACACATCACACCTTCCACTTCTACCTTCCACTTTTTTGCACCTGATTCATCTGTTCAGATATCAAAGTCAGTCTGAGTTATTAAATGAATTTGTGTGTGTTCTTCCTCTAGAGACCCAAACTGGGACTGAAAGTCTTCATTTTCATAAGTTCCCAGATGAACACAAATCCAGAGTGAAATTTAACAAACTTTTAACTTGCATAAGCAATTGTTAACTTTTCAGGACTAATCCATTTCTGCACTGGAAATATAATGGCATTTTATCCTTTTAACCTCATGCCTAGACACTCTGCACATAAAATCCTATTTTGATCATTAAAATTGATGCACATACCAAATCATTGAATAACTACACTCATTCCCATCTGCTAGGGAGGCACAGTGCCACATAGAGGTGGTTGCCGGGACTTTTGAGGCATAACAATCAACTGAAGATAGCATCAGACATGCTGCTTGCAATAACAGTTCTGCCCAGTCTGACTTTCTGTTTAACTCTGGGCAAAATGTTTCAATAGAAAACGTTATGGCCATCATGTGTGGATATAATCAATTATAAAGGCTTAGTGTTTGGGACAACCTGATGGAAGTTGTACCTGACTTTCCTAAAACGCCCATGATGTCCTGAAGAACTTCCTCATCACTATTAGGGCCACCTTACCATCCACAGTGGGACACCATGTCTTTCCCTTGACCTGCATTGGAGGTCTACCTTATCCTAACCTACAACTGACCCCTCTTTGGCTCTCTTTCGTTTATTTCTGAGTTTTTGACAGAATCTGTGCCAAACCTGTCTTAAATCCCTCAACTTTTCAACACTGCTTTCTACCTGACTTCCTCATCCAGTATCATGGTTCAAGTACAGATTATAGCTAATCACTTCTCTCCAGCAATTCAGGTTCATATACTCAACTGTTTGTGGGGTATCTCCACTGAGATGTACACAGCACCTCAATCTTAATGCATTGCAAACTGAATTTGCTGTCTTTAATTTACCATGTTACCGTGGCAACATCATCCATCCAATTCTGCAAATCCTTTCTCTTACTCCAAGCCTTCAATCAGGTACCAAGTCTTGCATTGTTTAGCTACTCATACATCTCAAATTTAGCCCCTTTGTGAAAGCCTTCTAACACAACCTTGGTTCAAGTGCTTATTATCTTTCACATCAACTATTGAAAAATATTTTCAGACCTCCACAGATTATCCCACCAAAAATAATAGTTAACATTTTTTTGAGTATTACTATGTGTCAAGCACTTCCCAGTGTGTACTAATTCATGTAATTCTTGGTAAGTGTTTTTACAATCCTTCATATTAAAATAAGAAGAAGTCAAGGCAGAGACATTAAGTTGCTTGCCCAATACCATGCCCTAAGCATGTCAGAACCAGAGTACAGATCCAGGCGGTCTGACTTCATAGCCTAAGCTCTGAACCACTCCGCTCCATGACCTAAATATGGCCTCCATTGGTTTCAGGTGGCTGCCAGTCATTCACAGACTTAAAACCAGGCTTCCCCTGAAAGCATTCAGAGCCCTTCTTAATGTAACCCCACCTTGTATCTCTCTTATATCTTCAGGCTTTCCCTTTCAATGGTCTTTGCTTCCTGTGTGCATATCTACTCAGGATTCCACCATTTTAAGAAAAAGATCTTCCATTAATCCTGCTACTTCTCCAGGTCCTGCCTCACCTCTCCTTTTCACACTCTGCAACCAAAAGAAAACAACACTCCAATTCTCTATCCTCCCACACATCAATTTTCTGTTAACCCTCTCATCAGGCTCCCATCATCTTTCTACTAAACCTGCCTTTTCGGAATCACCAAGGCCACTCTAATGACACACTGAAGGTTGTGAAATGTGAAGTCAAAGAAAATCCCTTGAGCCCGGCTCATTCTTTCTAGCTACAGGATCTTCAGCAAGTTATTTAACTTCTCTGGGTTGCTGATCTATTCCTCTCTGAAGTGTATATACCTTCCTTCTATCCTGTCGAGCAGCCCCCACCTCATTCCTATCATAACACTCTCATTTGCACCTGTTTTCCCTAAAAATTAACCTGTGCCCCAGGACTTTGTCTCTCCTCTTTTTCCACCCAGTCCATGGTTGGCTACTTACTACTTGCATTATCTTTGGCACTTAACTTCTCTTCACCATTTACAATATACATTTACAATATAAAATTACATTTACAATATAAAATTAATAATACCCATCTTCATACCTAATGTATTTTTATGAGGATTAATACATATAGAGAGAGCTACAATGAAAACTCTGAAGAGTCATTCACATGTTGGTGTAGTTGTATTAGTGTGGGGGGGAGTGGGTGCTTTTGAAATAATCTCAAACTTAGAGAAAAGCTCGAAGGACAATGCAAAGAATATTTTTTCCCTGGAATATTTAATTCAGATTTATGCCCAATCTCCCCCTCATACGTTAGTGTCTATTTCCTATAAACAAAGACATTCTCCAACACAACAAAATCCGGAATTTGACATTGATGCATTACTACCACCTACTCCTCAACCTTTCAAGGATTTCCAGATAGCAAAATGATCCAGTTCAGAATCACACATCACATTTAGTCATTGTGTCTTTAATCTCCTTCACTCTAGGAGAGTTCCTAAGCTTTTTTTCGACTTGTATGACATTGACACATTTGAAGATTAAAGGACAGTTATTTGGTGATGTGTCCATCAGTTTCAGTTTGTCTGTTATTTCTCATGATTAGATTCTGGTTAGGAAACTTTGGCTGAAATATCACAGAAGTGATGGTGCATTCTTTCTAACAGGCTTTTAGGTGGTGTGTGGTTTTTGTTCCACTGAGGATGTTAACCTTGATCTCTTGATTAGGATGGTATCTGCCATGTTTTTCCACTGTGAACTTATTTTGTTCCCTTACTAATACATATCTTGTGGGGAAAGGACTATGTGGAACAGGTATTTTGAAATTATGTAAGTATCTTTTTCTCATCCAAGTTTCAAATTATTTATTTGTTTACATATATCAGTATGGACTCATGACTTCTTATTGTATTCAATGATTCATTATATATTTTGAGCCTCAAGTAGTTCAAGATTTGGCTGGGAAGAGCCAAAATATGTCATTTTGATGTGCCCTCTCATCTTTTAGCAATTTTTACAATACAAAAGGTATTCCAAGCTCGTGTATTTACCTTGTCACAGCTCTGGAATCAGCCATTTCTTCATGGAGATCTGGTTCCTTTTAGACCTTTCAGTGGAGAATGGTATTTGGAGGTCAGGATGTGGGCTTTGGGTATACTCCTTGATATAGCTATTCCAAGACCTTTTCACTGGAGAGGAGAGTGAGCATATGTATCTATGTACATACACACATGTGCATGCATGCACACATACACACACACATTTACATCAAATATGAACAGCTTGTAAGAGAAAATTAGCACCGAAAGGAAGAAGAGATAACAAAAAATAACATCAATAGAAGTAATATAAGTTTTTCCTTCCTCCACTCCCCCCTTTTCTCTCCCTGAATAATTCAGTCCTAAAACCATTGTAAGGCAAAACCAGAGAGCTGTCCACAGGGAAGTTTGGCTGGTGTGGAGGAGCCCAAGTAGGGTGAGGAGTGTATCCACACAGATGAAAGGCCCAGTTTGAGATTCCTAAGCCCAAGGCAGAGGGTGGAGGGTGGGGGAGAAGAGAGTGAACAGGAAAACTGTGCAAAGGAGTGGTCTGGCATGGGCTGTTGGAGCCCAAGCAAGGGGAAGGGGGCCATATTAGTCTAGATTTTTCAGAGAAACAGGGTGAATAGGGGAGAGAAAGAGAGAGAGATTCACTATATGATTATTGAAGCTGAGAAGTCTAGGATCAGCAGTCAGCAAGCTGGAGACCCAAGAGAGCTGATGGTATAAATTGTAGTCTGTCTGAGACCATGTCTTGGCCAATCTCAGCCAAGAGAAGACCAATGTCCCAGCTCAAAGAACAGTTAAGCAGAGCATAAGCATTCTTTCTTACTCTTATTCTATCCAGGCCTTCAATGAGTTGGATGAAGCCCGCACACAATGGAGAAGGCAATCTGCTTTATTCAGTCTGCAAATTCAAATGTCAATCTCTTCTAGAACCACTCTCACAGACACACCCCAAAATAATATTTATCCAAATATTTGGGCACCTCACGAGCCAGTCAAGATTATACTTAACCATCACAGTGCCCATACATGAGGATATCCTGGCTGGAATTTCAGAATCTAAGTGGAGTGATAAATGTGTCCATACAAAGGAAGGCCCAGTGGGAGTTATTGGAACCCACATGAGTTGGGAATGGCATCCATGAATGGAAGCGATCTGGCGTAGGTACCACGGCATGGCAAGGTGAGCATGCTGTCCATGCAGAGATGTTGCTTGATGAGGGATATCAGAGGCCAAGCAGGATGAGCAGAGTGTGCACACTCAGGAAGGCTCAGCATGAGGTACAGGAACACAGAACAACAGGGGTTGTAAAGAAAGCACTAAGGGAGAGGACAAGGTGGCCATAGTAATGGCTGGTTTGCACACAGGGAGGCTGATCAAATATGTGACATCTCACTGGTCTTTCCCCCACATGGACACACTCTTGCTTGGGCTCTTGTGCCCTGCACCAGCCACCCATCTGTGTGCACAGCTCTCTTGCTTTGCCCCACCTCATGGTTTTAGGACTGAATTATTCAGCAAAGGAGAAGGAAAGGGAAAAGAGGCATGATGTTCTTTTCATTGGCCTTTTCTTTGTTATTTTGCTTCCATTACTGCTAATACTCTCTGACAAGTTGTTCATATTTGCTGTCCCCATTTTCTACTCTTTAGTCATTAGTCATTCCTCAACCCACTGGTTCAGCACTCAGAACTCCCATCTGGCTTCATCCTTCAGCACTCTCTGGTGTCACTAGGTCACCAATGTCTTCTTCATTTCTAAACCCAAGAGATATTTTTTAGTCCTTATGCCGCTTGATCTGTTTGAGGCATTTGATAGTTTGACAACTGAACATAGCTCATTCCCTTTGCTTCCATGACACAGCACTCCTATGATATTCCTCCCACCTTGCTGGCTACTTGCCCTTTACAGCCTCCACTTCTTCCACCTACCGCTTGAACGCCGGCACTGCCCAAGGCTCCATCCCAGGCCTTCTGCTTTTCTCACTCTTCATGCTCCCATGTTTCAGCACTTCTTTGCTCCAGTTGTCATCTATATGCTAATATTTTAGAGATATTTGTCTCTATCTCTGTAAGCCTGACTTTGAGCTCCAAACACATACACCCCGCTGTCTACTATGTGTTCATTCAACTCAGCAGTAGTTTTTGAGCATCTCCTATGTACTATGTGCACTGTTGTAGGTTCTTAACTTATTTAGATGTCTCAGAGGCACCTAAAACTCAACACATTCAACTAATGCCATTATCATCACCTTTCCTCCATGGCCTATGCATGTATCCAAGGTTTCCAACTCAGTAAAGGGCATAATCATCTTCTCCTTTGCCAGAGCCAGAAACAGCTGACAACTCCTTATCCTCACATCCAATCAATTACTACGTCCTACTGATCTTACCTTTTTTTAAGAAAAAAAATGTATTTTATTTTGAGAGAGAGTGAGAACATGAGCAGGGGAGGGGGGAGAGAGAGTGAGAGAGTAGGAGAGAGGGAGAGAATCTTAAACAGGCTCCATGCTCAGTGTGGAGACTGACTCGGCTTGATCACACAACACTAGGATCATGACCTGAGCCAAAATCAAGAGTTGGACACTCAACCAACTGAGCTAGCCTGGTGCCCCAGATTTTACCTTTTACTTACCTCTTAAATCTGCCCAATGCTCTCCATTTCTATGAACCCTCTAGACCTGGCCACCATTGTTCCTGGACTACAGTCTCCTAACTGGTCTCCCTGCCTCTAGTCTTGCCCCTCTACATACATACACTTTCAATCTACTGTCCATATGGTAGTCAGAATATTCTTTCTAAAATGAAAATATAATTATATCACTCCCCAGCTCCTAAATCTTTCATATGGACTCCCCCTTTGCTTTTGAGTTAAAGGAGAAACTCCTTAACATGATCTTCAAACCTGTCCATGATCTGTCCTGCTTAGCTCTTCAGGATCACTGCTGATCTTCTCACTTTTTCCTTCTCTGCAAGCTGCAGATGGTTCTTTTGGACGATAAACTCCCCCATTTTCTGCTACCTCCACCTAGGAACACCCCTCCTCTCACCATTTACATGAATAACTTCTCATCCTTCAGATCTTAGTGGGAATGTTGCTTTCTCAAAAAAGCCCCCTCTGCTACCTAGACATGGTTAGGTCCTCTGTTCCCTGGAGCCTCCCTGTCATATCACATATCATGCTCGCTTTCTTATAATCACTTGTTTAAAAATCTCTGTTCCTAGACAGGCTGAATGTTCCATGAAATGAGGAATCCTGTTATTTTATTTTATTTTATTTTATTTTATTTTATTTTATTTTATTTTATTTTATTGTAAATAATCCTGTCTATTTTATGCCATTTATGTCTCACACGGTGACAAACACACAGCAGGAGTTCAATAAATATTTGCTAAGTGGATCAGTGAATTATTGGTGCTATAATAATAAACTAGACAATATTAGGTTTATCCTTTTACAATCTGGAAACATCATGAACTGATTTTAATGCATTCAATTAGTGTTAGTAGATAAATATGTGGTGCTATATGGTGTAATGGTTGCGAACAGCCTGACTTGTCTCAAATCCCAGCATCTCCCCTTATTCACTGTGTGCCTTGGGCAGCCACTACCATTCCTGGACCTGTATTTGCCCATCTGTCATATGTTGTACTAAAGATTTAATGAGTCAATATGTGTAAATTGCTCAAAATAGTACCTTCCCAACTTACAAAAATACTATATAAGTAAGAGTTATTATTTTTGTGATATTTTCATCTAAACAAGAACCTTGTCCTTACAAACTCTATTGATTATTGGCAATAGAGTCATCCAAAAAATAAGGAATTTCATGGGGCACCTGGGTGGCTCAGTTGGTTGAGTGTCCGACTTTGGCTCAGATCATGATCTCTGCAGTTCACGAGTCCGAGCCCTGCGTCAGGCTCTGTGCTGACAGCTCAGAGCCTGGAGCCTGTTTCGGATTCTGTGTCTCCCTCTCTCTGCCCCTTCCCCACTCATGCTCTGTCTCTCTCTGTCTCTCAAAAATGAATAAACATTAAAAAAAATTCAATAAAATAAGGAATTTCAGGGAAGTGGACAGCAGAGTGAACAAGATCATTTTGGGGAAAGGTTCCAAAGGAATCCAGTCTAAACCTGCTATAGGGCCATGGTTACGAGTAGCACCTCCTTTTGATCTCAGTAGTGACTCAATAGTGTTTATCTCAAAGTTACCTCAGTGACCACCATGAGCAGAGGGAACCTCCAGAGCCTCCACATGTTTTATAGATATGATCACCACTCTGGTGCTGCAGCAAGGGACCCTGGTCCCTTCTTTGCAGGGGCCTCCCAAGACTCATTATACCAACACAGAAACACTATGACCTCCTTCTAGTATATGGACATCATGCATCGCTTCAGGGTACATATGACTCGTTTCAGTGTCACATTTGCTCTAAATGGAACTTATGCCAAGGGGGAGGGATAAGGGAAAGAGTGGCTGGCTTAGCGACAGAAGTGACTTTATGAGTTGGTTGTTCTATGATCTGTTTTCTTTTGATGTCTTATCGATCTCCACAGGCACAAGTACAGTGGAGATGTCAGGTGCAGATCATGTTGTTAAAAGCTCATTTAAAAAACACCAGGCATAGTATTTAATGATTAAATAAACAAGAGATATTTAAAATGTTTAAATGGCCAAAACAAAAGAGAAACTTTAAAAGTAATTAAAAATAAGGTTGCAAGAGGATAAGGATTTAATGGTTTGTGTTTTTAAGAAATTATGACAAAAATTTTAAAATATTTTTTAAGTTTATTTTTGAGAGAGACAGAGCATGATCAGGGGAGGGGCAGAGAGAGAGGGACACACAGAATCTGAAGCAGGGTCCAGGCTCCGAGCTGTCAGCACAGTGTCTGACATGGGTCTCGAACTCATGAACCATGAGATCATTACCTGAGCTGAAGTCAGAACTGACTGAGCCACCCAGGTGCCCCATGACAAAAATTTTAAAATGTAAACAGGTTTTAAAATGTAAATAAGTGATGGGGATATAATGCACAGCATCCTGACTATAGTTAATAATACTCTATTGAATAATTGAAAGTTGCTAAGAGAATAGATCTTAAAAGTTCTTATCACGAGAAAAAATTTTTTGTAACTCTGTATAGCGACAATGTTAACTAGACTTCTGTGGTGATCATTTTGCAATATATACAAGATTGAATCATTATGTTCTACATCTGAAACTAATATAATGCTATATGTGAATTATACCTCAATTTAAAAATCAAGAACTAATATCAGATTTAATAAATGTTAGTGTATTGGAAAAGTAAGTAATGTATAAAATATAAAAGAAGCTTTCCCACAGAGAGATTTAACAAATATGTAAATTATATATCTATAAGTAAAATGGAAAGTACTTTGGTAAATAACATTTATTTCTAAAAAGAAAATCAAGGAATTTGTTTTAAATGATAGAAAAATACATTTTTAAAACTTAAATTAAGCATTATTTACAAACCCATGCAGCAAATCGACTAGATTAACAAAGAATTAGTATGAAGACGTTCTCCCTCATTTCTAGAAAGTACAAGGAAACTCTGAAGAAGAAATCATATCAACCCCCTGGACTAAATCATCATACAATTTCTGCCAGCACCCAAAATATGGCACAGATTCAGAACCCAGCAATATACTAAAGGAACAAAAGTCGCCGCCTCATCTAGGGGTAAAGAGGAGGCCTTTACCCACACAGAATCAGGTCAAAACCCAAGCCCCCCCAACCCGTACTAGATGTGGAAGTTTGTGAGAGTAACAATTACCTACACTTTGGTTTCCTCCTCTATAATCTGGGTATAAAAATATACTTACAAACATACATACTAAAGGGTTTTTATGAGTATTAGTTAACACTTGCAAAGTGCTACACAATGCCTAGCACATAATGAGCTCTCAGTAAATGTTAGCTATTACCATATTTATTACATTGATCTCCACTGCACCCTAAGTGGTGCCTTCCTATATGCCTATAATCATCTACATATTTATGGAATTGTTTGAGATTTGAACTTATATCCAGAAGGACCTTCACCTTCAGTGTTAACAAAACCTGGCAACCAATTCTATCATCTTCATTTGCACACAGGAAACTTTAGGTGGGCAGTTTTAACTCCCTTGTCTTGCCGGGACCTACCTTGCTGGGTTGTAATAAAGGTTAAGTGAAATAATAGTGTAAAGTGCAACACTATAAGAGGAACTAAAAAGAGAGGAGACAAATGCTCCATTGATATTTTATTGAGAAATATAAAAATGGAAAGTCGGGCGAAGAAAGAATATTTCAGATTGATGCCAGTTCAACAAGCAGACAAAAAACCTCTGGCGAAGTAATTCTGTGTCACCATCCCCAATGACTGGAATCACCTGGTGTGCTAATTATGAAAATTTTTAACACTTGAACAAAATAAGGCATTTGTGTGTTTTGGCAGCATACAAAAGTAGCCGTGCTTGGTATGATTTGCTATAATGGTATATTTATCAGAAGAAGCTCACTTTATCTGTTGCAGAATGCTCTTTGATGTCATTAACCTACAGAAATAATTATAGGAAAGTAATGCAAGATTCTTCAAAGGGTGAGGTGACAGGGGCTTTCCTCCACTCCTGCAGGCTACATCCATTAACGCAGCGAACCACAGTCCTCTGGAGTTGAGGAAGTAAGTAATCAGAAAGCACCTGAAACAATGGCCCTCAAAAATTCTTCTGATCACTTATATCAATCATATTAATATTGGTTGTTGGAAAGAAAACATTGGTAATTGTTTAATAATGCAACTTTTCTGCAAAACTCCAAAATTCACAAATCTGAAGTTTTAAATGCTATTATAAATCAGGAGCAACATGCTCCTGTTGACTCCAGAGGAGATGGTTTGGAACTAGGAAGAAAATCATACTTGGAATCAGGACACTCAAGTTCAAAACTCCAGTCGGCTACTTACGGCTGAATGAACAGTGCTGCTTACCAAGCTCCCCAGGCCTACTTCCTCCCCTGTGGGACAAGAATGCAATGACTTCCACATTTTAGGGTGAAGATTACATGAAAAAAACTACATACATTTCTAGATCAGAATAGAAGCGATAATTATTAACTGAATCGAAGATTACTTTCAACATAAAAATGATAATAACAGCTAAGGTTTATTATGTACTATATACCAGCTGTTGTACTAAACATTTTATGTTAATTATCTCAATTTTCCTTACCATATAATCCAGCAATCTCATTTCTGGCTATATATCTAAAGAAATTGAAAGCAGGATCTCAAAGAGATAGCTGCACTCCTATGTTCGTTACAATACTCTTCACAATAGCCAAGATACAGAAACAACTTAAATGTCCATCAATGGACATATATCACATTTTATTTAGCTAGCTAGCTAGCTATCTATCCATATGTGGATACATATAATTAATATATCTATATCAGGATATTATTTCACCTTTAAAAAGAAGGAAATCCTGCCACTTGCAACAACACGGATGAATCTGGAAGACCTTATGTTAAGCGAATTAAGCCATAAAAGACAAACGTGGCGGCACTCGTATGAGGTATCTAAAGTAGTCAGACTCATAGAAACAGAGAGTAGAATAGTAGTTGCCAGAGGCTGGGAGAAGAGAGAAAGGAGTAACTCCTCAATGTGTTTAACATTTCAGGTATGCAAGATGAATAAGTTCTAGAGGTCTGCATCGTGCCTAGAGTTACCAATGCTGGATCGTACACTTAAAAATTTGTCAAGAGGATAGATCTCATCTTAAGTATTCTTACAAAATATCAAAATAAAAAGAGGAAAATAAGAAAAAGAGCTATGAGGAAAGTTCTAATATTATCTCTTTTTCTCACTTGGGGAAAAGGTTTAGAGAGGCCAAGTAAACAGCCTAAATTTACATAAAAGATAAGTGCCCAAACCAGGGTCAGACCCAAGTTTTTCTTACACCAATGTGTATATGTTTCCAGATTAGTCTGCAAATATTTTTTAACGGCAGAAGATTTTATTCAAGTGAAATGTTTTGTTCTGACCAAATACGTGTAACAGATAAAAAATGAGAGACCTGGATTCAATCAGGAACTGAGAACTTTGCCCTCAAGGTGGCCTTAGCGATACCTCAGAGGAACCTTAGAACTCAACGAAACACGGTATGAAAATCATTGCCATGATGATCACATCCTTTTCACATTTATGATTGTGACAGTTTGCAGCCCGCTGGGAAGGTCTGTGACAAGTAATAATTTGTCATGTTCCTAAGGTATTCATTTGAATCTTGCATTGCGAAACTGTTGGGAGCAAGTCATTTACCTGTTAAGTGAGCGCTTTAGAAGTGTGAGAATACATCCAGGCGACACGTGATTTGTGATACATATATGATTTGGGAGAAAACCAGACCCTGGGCAAACGCTTCCATGCTCATGAATCAGGGGACTCACAAAGAATTTGGACATAACTATTGACAAAATGTCTAGATTCTACCATACACGATTACTGCAGACTGGCAAAGTGTGCCTTTTATTTTATTGCTAATGAGTAAAGAATGTGACATTACTCTACCCAGTGCCTCAACGTTTCCTACAATTGCCAGATTTAGCAAAAATACAAGATACCCAGTTTAATTTGCATTTCAGATAAGCAGCAAACGCCTTTTTGTAGAAGTATCTCCCAAATATTGCAAGGGACAATACAAAACGCTTATTTGTTGTCCTTTCCTTAAAATATATTTTTTTAATTTTATACACTTACTTACAAAGCCAGGTTCTTAACAGCAGGCAATGAATAGTAACATATCTTAATCCACATACACAGAAGTTTTGAATAAATTAATCGGTTTAGGCAAATGACAGAACAAGATGAAATGTAAATTATAAATGACATATAAATGAAGAATAAAATATAATAATCAAAATTATGTGGACAGATTAGTACATTAGACACAGCTGAGAAAAGAATCGGTTGGCTAAAAGGTACATATTAAGAAATTATCCACAGGAGCACCTGGGTGGCTCAGTCAAGTATGTGTCGAACTCTTGATTTTAGCTCAGGTCATGATCTCACGGTTCGAGGGTTCGAGCCCCACATTGGGCTCTGCTCTGACAGCATGGAGCCTGCTTGCAATTCTCTCTCTCCCTCTCTCTCACTGCCCCTCCCCCGCTCTCTCTCTCTCTCTCTCTCTCTTTCTCTCAAAATTAATAAATGAACTTAAATGATTCACAGAGATGGGAATGTGAGAGAGGAGTTAAAACACATAAAGAGCAGATGAAACTGTCCTCTGTTTAGTCAGAGTTCCAGAAGGAGACCATATAAATAATAATAAGCAATGTTGAAGAGATAATAGCTGATAATTTTTCAGAGTTGATGAAAAACATCAATTTAGATGGAATAACTCACAAAAAGGCCAAGTGGAAAACGTCACAATTTTATACCAGATGTATATAACGTTGATACTACAGAATACCCAAGACTTTATCATATAATCTTGAAATTTATCATAGTAAAGAAATGCAAATTTTGAGTTGAGTCACAGGTGAGTTCTGGGACTTAGAAAAACAAAACTTTCAAAGAAGGGAAATATATTTTCATGGCTAGAAAACCTAAAAATGAAAATACTTACAAAAAAGGAAGACTGTTAAAAATGGTTTTTTAAATCATCACTCTAATAATGAACAAATTGAAAAGACTAAGATATTTAAAATGAAGACATATCAGTGAAGATGATGAACTCAGATTAAAATAGCATATTCAGAAATGTAGTTTTATATAAGTGGGCAGACACCTGGCCCTTTAGAAAGCTTGATTTCTTTACAAAGATTTTGTTGTTGTTAGACCTGAGTGCGTTTCTCATAGCCCAACAGTAAAATAATTTCTAATTATTTACATAATCTACTTGAAAGCATTGAAAAGCTTGCTGAGTTTTCATTTAGTTTTGAGGTGAGTAATGGGAAAGCATGAATTCTTGGAGGATAGTACTTACTCTGTTACTAAATGTATTGTTATTCTTCGTGGTTTGTAGCGTTGAGAGTTGCTTCTGTTTTCCTTTATTTTTCCTAACACCGAGGGTATTTTTGTATTTCCTTTGCTGCATGTAAGTATAGTTGACCCTTAAGCAGCATGGGTTTGAACTGCACAGGGCCACTTATACTACTATACGTGGATTGTGTGTTGATAAATACAGTAACTGTAGCTGTATTTTCTCTTCCTTGTGGGTTTTCTGAATAACATTTTCTTTTCTCTAGCTTACTTTATTGTAAGAATACCATATATAATACATATAACATACAAAATATGTGTTAATCAACTCTTTATGCTATCGTTAAGGTTTCTGGTCAACACTAGGCTATTAGTTGTTAAGGTTTTGGGGAGTCAAAAGTTATATGTGGATTGTCAAATGCATGGGGTGCAGGCAGGGGGCATTGGCGCCCCTAACCCCTGAGTTGTTCAAGAGTCATCTGAACTCAACTCCTTGCCACATGGGTCTGACATTAAAGCTTAGAAATAGTCTGGTTGTGACATGGATTTTCCTCCAAAGTGAAGGAAGGTACAGAGATGCAATAATGAGGAAGATGAAAGTATGTCTACATTGACATGCATTTGCTAAGCTTCAGTTATGTGAAAGGTTCAATGTTAAACACAAAATGATATACAAAGATATATGACACCAACAAATCAGTCCTTCAGTAGCTGAGCTGTCGGTAAATCTACTTCACTGGTGTACATTTTTGGACCATCCCCTCATCAGAAATATCCACATGAAATTCTTTTCTGCGTTTTGTACCAGTGCTACCAATGACACTGTCTGTTTCATGGCTCCATGTCCCCTTTTGGGGATCACACACAGAACACCTCTTCCAGAATTTAGTGCCAAGAAACATTTGTTACCTAACTGTCCAACAAGAGGAAAATGCATAGGTAAACTACAGCATTTTCATATAACAGAGTGTTAATATTTGTGTATAAACACTAAAATGATAAGCTTTGAATACTATGTAGAGAAATGGGAAATAAGTGATGTAATTCAATAAAACAATACAAAATGACATCTACAGTGGGATTGCAGATATACAAAACATGTATTCAAACAAGATAACAATGAACATTCAAAGGTAAACTGTACATTAGGAGTAGAATTACAGGTGTCTTTCCTCTCTTTCAAAACACTGTGTTTAGAATGGTGCAAAATCATATGTTGGTATAGAAAACTTTAGCTCTCAGAAAATTTGTGTTTATTCTTTGTGATTCTCTTCTTACCTTGGGAGAAAGGAAGCTCAGAGCCACATACAATATTCAGTAACTGTATTATATTAGCACTTACAGCTGGCATTTTATTCTCTCTTTTCAAGGCTTTGATTGTATTCCACCTTATCTCCTTTTTTTGACGGACTAAAAATGAAGAAAAAGAAACACACTTGACACCCTTATCTTCAAATAGCTTGTAATATGCTGAGATATACATTTTATGTAGTTAGAGGTGTTAAGAGTGCATTATGCTTAGATTGAGGTTATGCTCCATTTATAAGGATACCACAAAGGAGGTGTGCTCTCTGCAGTGAAACATATCAGGGATTTCATGATGTTGAGACATTTTACCGGATATCACTTGGTTAAGGTGGTTTGTCCAGATTTCTCCAATGTAAAGTTACTATTTTTCCCTTTGTAAATAATAAATATTTGGAGAAAGACATTTTGAGACAAATATTCTTACTCCTCTCAAACTTTAATCCAAAGATTTTTAGCACTCCTCTGTGGATTATGATTGTAGCAATTTTTGCTATGTTCTAATGGTAATTGTTTTCCTTCCCTCATTCCTTCAACATTTATTATTTGGAGTTCTCCTGTAAGGACAGTTTACCTCTGCTCCATTTCTGTATTTATTCACTTATTTGTTTACATCGGTATAGACTCATGGATATTTACTTTATTCTTTGGGTTATAAAGACCAGTACTATCATTTCTTATTTTGTTGCTCAAATCATAACATGAAACTAGCCTTTTTTTCACTACTGTGTTTTCTGATACCTTCAAATAGTCCAGGGTCATCCTGTATTTTCCCTGCCTCAGCCTTGGAATAGACCACTTCTCTGAGGAATCCCGATTTCTTATATTTAAAAACCAGTATCTGAGCATTGGCATTAGGTGTGGTCATTGCTACTAGAATGTCATTGTTTCTGGGCACTCTCAGCAGACAAAGCCTACCATGGATATGGCCATCTCAGTGCTTCTGCTCCTCACCTGGCTATGATTATGGGCCCAGCGTGTTACTTATCCCTGCTCCTTCCCCAAAGAAATAGCATTTTCCCCTTGTTCCCTTTCTCCAGTTACAGTGGCTTTCCACTAGTACCATAAACGACTACATTTGCTGCCCTACAGATTAACACTTTCATTCAATGGGGAAAATCAGTGGGAAGGGTCCAGGTGGAATTCTGTGACCATCCTTCAACAGCTGCACTTTCCTTCCCCATATTAGGACACTTTCTTAGGACTCTCTCCAAACTTTTCTGCAAGATCTCAGTAGGGTTTAGGGAGGAAAAGCCTGAAAAGATTGAAGATTCACCAATTCCTGTGGCCCCTAGGTGCTTTAATTCTCTTGCCTATGCACACTTGGCATCAACTCTCTCATTTTCCATTGGGATTCTTCTTACCGATGTCTACATGTGTCTCCTCCAGGTACATCAGTATTCGTATGTGGTCTTTACCTGCAGATGCCTCTCTCATCTTAGATTTTGAGCCAGGTAATTACCCTGTGGAAAGTTCTCTGACAGTTCAAAAAAAGTCATGAGCTTGCAATTTGTCTATTTTTTTTTTCATTATAAGGGTGTTAGAGATGCTCTTTCTAGCTCTACATCTCTGAGTGGGAACTTAGAAAGGTTTTATTTGTGAAGTCAGCCCTGGCTTACTTATCCAATTTATCTCAACACTATTGGCCACTCATTTTTTGGACTTCATAATATATGTTCTCTATTTTTGATGTCTGAAATGCTCCCCATGTAAAGGGTAAGCTTTGTGAAAGTTAGGAGTTTTCATGGGCTAGTGGAAAGAGTGTGAACTTTATAAACAAAAAGAAACTAAGCTCAACTCCTGCCTCTATGATCTAGGTGGCCATGAACAAAATAGTACATGGGCCTCAGTTTCCTTTTCTACAAAATGTAGATAAGAATACTTGGCTGAAATGTTGGCTGTGAGAATTAAGGAGGTTGTGTGTATAATCCCTTAACATGGCTGAGCCTTCAAGAGATATGAGTGCATTTCTCCTCCTGTTTTCTGCTTTGTATTTAAACTGAGTATCACAGAATCTCTAGAAGACCAATGGACGTGGAACACCAGCAAAATTTAATATATTCAAGTGAAGTTCCAGTCTTGTTTCCTTTTTATTCTCACAATATGTTACAAACCAACTTTAGTGCTTTAATACACACCAAGATAAATTCACCAACAATCTCTATAAAAAACCATAAAGCTCAGAAAAGAACCTTGCCATTTCTCCTTCTAGAGAAACACAGTATCTCAATGATAGACAAAGAAGCTTAAAAATCTGGTTGGTAGAATATTCCTTTTGAGGAGGAATTAAGACAACTTTTTTGAGCCTTACGTTCTTCATCTAGATTAAAGAATGAAAGTATTGGTCTAATTATGACAACCCCCTGGGTTAAGACATAGAAGAACTCAGCTAAAGTGAAAATGTTTTCCAGAAGACCTATCCTCCTTAATTCATTAGGATTTTAGTGAAAATCCTTCAGGCATTAACTCTAGCTCTGAGATACATATAGGTATGCTACTGGAGGAAAAGAGAAGCCACGACCAGCAAAGAGGGAAAGTACCTCCTCAATAACTGGGTTCCCAAGGAAGCAAAATTGAAAGGGGAGAGATCCCTATAGAAAGAGAGCAAGGCGATGTGGCAAGCAAACACAGTCCATTCCACAGGGTTGCAGATAACAAGCATGGAGAGCATGAATTTGTGAGTTCCCCTCCTGAAAAGTGTTGCTGAAAATCTCTAATAACTCAACTTCTAAGGAAAGTATGTTAATCTGTTTGGGCTACTCCAACAAAACACCACAGACTAGGGAACTTATAAACAACAGAAATGTATTGCTGATAATTGCCAGCCAGCATGGTCAGGTGAGAGCCGTCTTCCAGGTCACATCTTCTTGTTGTATCCTCACCTGGCAGAACAGGCTAGGAATTTATCTCCTTGGGGTTTCTCAAATAAGGTACCAGTCCCTCATGAGGGTTCCACTCTCATATTTAAGCACTTCCATATCCTGTGGGAGTTAGAATTTCCACATATGAATTAGGGGGAGGACCTAAACATTCAGATTATAGCAGAAAGGAAAACATTATTTTAAAGTTATGTTTGCCTGATGCAAAGCCAAAACTATGCTCATTTATGACATGTAAAACAGGGTAGAACCAATGGAGGTTAGGTTTGTCCGGTTTGATTTCAGTCATAGACTTACAATTTATAAGGGCCACATGAATGGTTTGTGAGAATTACTGAGTTCATGGTGCAGAAGGAGAGCCATGTAATGTTGACTGTTCATTTATTTAAAGTATGTTTGCTTCATTCTTCTGCATGTCGCTTTCCAGTTTTCCCAGAACCATTTGCTGAATAGACTGCCTTTTTTTCCATTGAATACTCTTTTCTGTTTTGTCAAAGATTAGTTGGCCATACATTTATGGATCCATTTCTGGGTTCTCTGTTCTGTTCCATTGATCTGTTTTTATGCCAGTACCAACCATACTGTCTTGATGATTACAGCTTTGTAATACAGCTCAAAATCCTGAATTGTGATGCCTCCAGCTTTGGTTTTCTTTTTCAACATTACGTTGGCCATTCAGGTTCTTTACTGGTTCCATACAAATTTTAGGATTGTTTGTCCTAGTTCTGTGAAGACTGCCGGTGTTATTTTGACAGGTATTGCATTGAATGTGTAGACTGCTTTGGGTAGTATCAACATTTTAATGCAATACTTGGCTCTTCCAATCCATGAGCATAGAATGTTTTTCCATTTCTTTGTATCTTCCTCAATTTCTTTCACAAACTTTCTATAGTCTTTAGTGTACAGATCTTTTACCTCTTTGGTTAGGTTTATTCCTAGGTATGTTCTGGTTTTTATTGCAATTGTAAATGGGATTGATTCCTTGATTTCTCTTTCTGCTGCTTTCTTATCAGTGTATAGAAATGCAACCGATTTCTGTACGTTAGTTTTATATCCTGCAACTTTGCTGAATTCATTCATGAATTAATTCTAGCAGCTTTTTGGTGGAGTCTTTTGGATTTTCCAGGTAGAGTATCATGTCATCTGTGAAAAGTGAAATTTTGGCTTCTTTGCCGATTTGTATGCCTCTTACTTCTTTTTGTTGTCTGACCACTGAGGCTAGGACTTCCAGTATTATGTTGAACAACATGGATGAAAGACCTAAATGTGAGACAAGAAACCATCAAAATCCTAGAGGAGAAAACAAGCATCAACCCCTCTGATCTTGGTCACAACAACTTCTTACTAGACATGTCTCCAGAGGCAAGGGAAATAATAGCAAAAATGAACTACTGGGACCTCATCAAGATAAAAAGCTTCTGCACAGCAGAGGAAACAATCAACAAAACTAAAATGCAACCAATAGAATGAGAGAAAATATTTGAAAATGACATATAAGATAAAGGGTTAGTATCCAAAATCTATAAAGAAAATATCAAACTCAACACCCAAAATACATTCCAGTGAAGGAATGGGGAGAAGACATGAATAGACACTTTCCCAACGAAGACATTCTTATGGCTAACAGACACATGAAAAGGTGCTCACCATCACTCATCATCAGAGAAATACAAATAAAAACCACAATGAGATACCATCTCACACCTGTCAGAATGGCTAAAATTAACAACTCAGGAAACACAGATGTTGGCAAGGATGTGGAGAAACAAAGGAGAACACTTCTGCACTGTTGGTAGGAATGCAAACTGGTACAGCCACTCTGGAAAACAGTATAGACGTTCCTCAAAAAATTAAAAATAGAGCTGCCCCTATGACCCAGGAATCGCACTACTAAATATTTATACAAAGGATACAAAAATACTGGTCCAAAGGGGCATGTGCACACCAATGTTTATAGAAAATGTTCATCAACTGATGAATGGATGAAGATGTGGTATACACATACACACACACACACACACACACACACACACACACAGTGGACTACTACTCAGTGATCAAAAAGAATGAAATCTTGCCATTTGCAACAACGTGAATGGAACTAGAGTATATTATGCTAAGCAAAATAAGTCAGAGAAAGATAAAGATCACATGATTTCACTCATATGTGGAATTTAAGAATCACAACAGATGAACAAAGGGGAAGGGAAGGAAATATGATAAAAACAGAAGAAGCAAACCATAAAATACTCTTAAATATAGAGAACAAACTGAGGGTTGCTGAAGGGGAGGTGAGTGAGGGTATGGGGTAAATGGGTGATGGGCATTGAGAAGGGCACTTGTTGGGTTGAGCACTGGCTGTTTATGGGGAGTGATGGATCACTGGGTTCTACTCCCAAAGCCAATACTATGCTGTATGTTAACTAACTTGAATTCAAATAAATAATTTTTAAAAATAAAGTATGTTTGCAAATAATAAACACCCACATTGAGGCTCTGATATCACGTTCTAATTCTTCTAATTCTCACTGTGGGATTGGGGGAAACCTTTTAACCCAGAAGACTAAGTTAAGATGTCTTTGTTCTGGTTTATCCATCTGGTTTATCTTCTTATGTTCACTGTTCTGATCCTCTTCCCTGGGGCTCATCATTTCCATGGTTTTATTCTGCACCAACTGGGATCGAAAAGTCTTCCATCCTTCATCATGGCACTTGAGAAATTCTCAAGTCTCTACTCATTCACTTATTTTCAGGACTAGGAATTAATATTAATGAGAAGTGGAACTACTACCTTCAACAGGATCTGAAAAATTCAGGCTTCCAGTTCCTTTAGAACATAGGAATGGCACCTTTTCCTATGTGCCTAATTCGGCTTTTTTTCTCTCTCTGATCTCAGCATTCTGAATTCTAATCAGCTTTTTCTGAGTTAGTGATCAGCAGTATGTCCACCATATCATTTGTTTCAGGCAGAGGAATACCTCTATGATTAGAGTTTGAACTGAAAATAGATTTCTCATGGGAAGAAACCATTACATTGCTATCTAATACTACTAACCAACCTCCCAAATATAGTGGGGTTCAAGAGTTTACCATCTCATAGCCATATAAAGGTATTCCTTCCTTTAAGAAATGGTGTTGCTACCCTTCCAATGAGGTAACAGTCCCTGTGGAAATCTTCACCAATCCTCAGATACTTCAAGCAGTTAGGTAGGACTTATTAATTCCATAGTTCAAGCAGAATTCATTTCTTTGCCATAACAGAATTATAGGAAAAATACATTTTGGTTAAATCCTCTATAGCAGCATTTCTCAAAGTCCAGGCTATAATACAATCATTAGTGAGTTCTAAAATCAATTTATTGGTTTGTAACTAGATTTTCCTTTAAAATAGAATGGAATAGAAGAGAAAAGGAGAGGAGAGGAATGGGGAAAATGCACATGGAAGGGTAGATAATATTTCAGGAACATTTTGCTTCAGTTATAAAGAATAGCCAAGCACTTCTTTCTTTTATTCAGTAAGCATCTTTTAGGTAACTTCTCTGGACAGTTTCATGCACATACAGATACAGCCAAGGTCTCAGTCTCATATCCATTCACATTTTACAAAGGAATACCCTTTCTGCCCTTTTCCTGCCTGGAAATACTTTTCCTATAAATGCTGTGGCTCCCAAAGTTGAGCAAGTTCTGATTGTATCACATGGCCAGATACAAACTCAAGGTCAAGTTTTCCGAGTCCATCCAAGGCAGATAAATATCCTGAGCCACTCTTACAACTCAGTGCTAGACTGTACTGACTGGAAAAGGAAAAGCAAACAAAACACAAATGTTAATTAAAAAGACATCGCAACTGCAGGTGGTCCCCAACTTCTGATGATTCGACTTATGATCTCTCAGCTTTACCATGGTGCAAAAGTGATACACATTCAGTAGAAACCATACTTCAAATTTTGAATTTTGATCTTTTTCTGGCCTGGCAATAGGCAGTATGTATGATACTCTCTTGTGTTGTTGGGCAGCTGCCTCAAGCTACAGCTCCCAGTCAGCCCCATGATCACTAAGTGTAAACAACCAATACACTGACAACCATTCTGAACCCATACAGGTATTCTGTTTTTCACTTTAAGTACAGCATTCAATAAATTACATGAGATAGTCAACACTTTATTATAAAATAGGCTTCATGTTAGATGGTTTTGCCCAACTATAGGCTAATGTAAGTTTTCTGAGCACATGTAAGGTAGTCTAGACTAAACTACCATGTTTAGTAGGTTGTGTGTATTAAATGTGTTTTCAAACTTATGGTATTTTTGACTTATGGTGATGGGTTTATGGGATACAACCCCATCATAAGTCATGAACGATCTGTACTTACTATATGATACCATGAAAACAATGTAACCTCTGTTGAACAATATCTTAGGTTCTCCTTTAAAACAGGACAAAATGCTCAAGGAAGCAGAGTAAATTCTAATTCCTTGCAGCTAGGCAGAGAGTGCCACATAGACTGGCAAACACAGCAAAGCACTGTCAGTGACACAGAACTACTGGGGATCCCTGGAGAGGCCTGGCTTTCAGTCAAGGATAATTAACACCTATGGGCCCTCTGAGCCCAACCGCATGCTGGCTGCCTTATAGCCCTACCCTAAATAGAGTGCTGCCTTGTCATTCCCCAAACAAAACCAGAGCAGAGAACAATCTCTGTCCAAGGATCAGTGACCTCAGGACATCTGGTCATATCATCTCCTTATGTAAAACCCTCAGTGTCTTTCTAATGCTCAGAGGGAAAAGAAAGATCCAAATTCCTTAACATGACCTACAGGCTCAGCCTATACGATGTCCTTGACTTAGTTTTGCAGCCTTGCCCCCTTCACTTCCCACTATCCTATATGATCAGCTCCAATGAACTTATTTGCCAGGAGTTCTCTTAACAGCAGGCCTTTACACATGCTGTTTCCTCTACCTGAAACACATTTCCCTTCCACATCATCTGTCAACTTCTCTTCATCCTTCAATTCACTCAGCTGTCACTTCCTCTGTAAAATTTTCACTGCCCCATGCCCTCCCTTGTCTGTGTTACTTGCCCCTTCTCTGTACCCCCAACATACCTGTCCTTCCAGATAATAAAACTTTTCAAACTATATTCTAGTCATCTGTGTACTTTCCCACTCCCATGGCCCCATAGCCCATAGGACACGATGGCAGCAACTAGGTCTTTCTAGTTCATGTGCTTCTTTCCTGATCTTTGTTTCTCCTCCATCCCTAACATCCTAGCCAGTGACAGGCAATAAGAAACATTTTATCATCTTTGTTGCTGCTGTCACTGCTCCCAATTGTATGGAACTCTAGGTTTCCTCTTGGGCTTATTTCCCACTCCCTACGGGTATAACTTCCTTTTGCTTGAATTTTTCTGTTCTCATCTGTGAAATGAGGGTTATGGCTGGGATTATATAAAATAATGAATGTAGAACAGTGCAGTTCCTGGCACAAAGATACTCACTTTATGGTAATTATCTTACCCCTGTCTCTCTTCTCTCATGCAGTTTAGTGACACCTGTCTTGCCTGATTGCAACCATCCCCCTGCCCAACCCCTCCACCTGTCTAAGGATAACATCTGAGCAATGAGAGATAAAGGCCCCACTTCATATATTCCCCCCTTTATCCTCTCCCTCCTGAGTACTGTAATGTTCTGGGAGCCAAGTTTAGCTGGAATTTTTGGAAACTACTCTTGAAGTTATTATACGGATCTCTGGATTTTCAGTAACACCAGGCTTCTTAATGAGTCTCTTCCTGGAACTGTAAATAACAACCTGACCATAAGCTGCTATATGTAGAAAAATCTCTCTACTGACCAACCGCTTGGAGCTAACTTTCCTTGACAGACACCTTCAGGGGACACATGGGGTGCCCACAACCTTCTGCACAGGAGTTTGTTGTGGAAAATGCACTGAAGAGATTCGGAGTAGTTGGGTTCTAGTCTCCAGGTTTTCATGTAGTAGCTGGTGACTTTGGTTAAATCCCTTGATATCTCTGCACCTCAATGTCCTCATCAGTAAAATGAGAAAGATTGACTAGATCATGTCAATCTATATTCCATTGTAGACAAACTATTTTTTGACCTTATGATTCTGTGCTTAGGGTATATTTCAGTCTGTATCCTAGCAGAAACCAGATGGCACACCCAAGTATTTAAGGAGAATTTAATTAGAAGACTATTTACAAAGGTGTGGTCAGGGTATAAGGCAACCACAAAAGATAACAACCCCGGGGCTAGTAACAGCAGAAAACCGCAATCATCAGTGAAGTTTTCAGAAAGAAAACTTTTCAGATAGAAAACGGTGTGCTGGGGAGGACCACCTAACAGGAGCTGTGGAACTTTGTGGTGGAGACAGGCCAGCCTGAAGAGATCCTACAGGGAGAGACCCAAGAGAATATTCGCTCTTTCTAAGCCCCATCTCCCACTAATGCTCCTCAGTAGTGAACCAGCTGGAATATAGAAGACAAAAGAATTTGTTGATATGACCTTTCCAGAGCATGCTCACTGAGCACAATTCAGGGTGGGAAAGGACAGAAAGAGGATTTGGGCGTGGGGGGAGTGGTGCGGGCAATCAGAAGATGTCTATCCCACAGGGATGCTGATGACATTAGGTTTAGTGACACCTGATGAGTTGTACATGATGAGTTGTAGCCATGCAGACAAAAACATTGCTATTGTCTAATAGAGTCTCACCAGTCCCTTAACATTCCACTTAGTGTAAATCATGTAAACTCCTTTAAAGAAACGGCATTGTTACCCTGAGCTCTATCCAACATTAAGACCAAAGCCACAGGTTAGTGAAATCTGAAAAATTTTTTTATGTTACTAGAGAGTCTTTTTGGAAAATAACTTATGGCAACATAAAATGTTTAATGTCACCTAATAACCTACACACCTTATTTTAAAAATACTTTTGATTAGGTGATCTACAGAGTATCCTTTTGAGAGCAGTCTGAGTGATTATTATCCAATTCTTATGTAGATTTATAATTAATCTAACAACTATGATCTGACCATGAATATGCCTTTGCCATCTGGTATCTTTACCCTGAATTTGATCATGAATAATACATAACCATCTGACAGTTGAATCCAATCCATAATGTGACCATACATGATTCAGATCCATCTATAGTGTACTAATTTGCATTCTCCAGCATTTTCATCTAATTCCTACCCAGGGCTTTTTCACTGAGTTTCAAGCACCTGGGAACAATCTACCTACACACTGGCCATATGGGATGCCATGCAAATTCTCCAGTGTCCTGGGTCTGATCCTAATTGTCACCAGTCGTGCCAAAATGTGTCACTCCAAACATGGGCAGGGGCACTCTTGGGCATTCACAAGATGTTTAATGGGGCCTTCAGTACAGTGTTGCTGACAGTGTGTGTTCTAATTAGACTTCTAAATGTACATTTGTTTTTCCCCCTGGACCAGTCCCACGTTCAGGTGAAAGAAACAGCCGTGGGACTCTAGGTGTCATAACAGTAGCTGGAGAGCATGACCACTTTAAGAAGTGAAGGAGTAGAAGCCAAACAAAATGTTTCCCACCTGACCTCATCACCCTGCACTACTTTGGTGTCACCTCTTGCAATTCATCTCCTGTGAGCGGGTACTCACCTACGGCTTCTTTAGCTAGCCCCTTCTGGATTGGTGAAGACTGTTGACATCTCTACTTCACATGCCTTGATTTGTATTTGTACTCTAATTCAAATGCTTACAATATATAGTACTCATCAAAATGAAAAACACTTCCTGGCCCAATTTGGCTAGGAGGCCATCAGGTTATAAATTTTATTTTATGTGGCTATATGGTTATTTCTCTCCATCAATCTTGACCCTGGGGCATTCTAACAAGTGGAGCCTAGGATATTTGCAATTCACAGCCGTGATTTATTCCCCTTAACAATTAGTTCACTACTCCCTATAAAATCTCTAATACTATGGTTGGAAATAGAGAAGCTTGGAGGGTGATTTGGTGCTGATAGAAATGAGTTAAATTTTGTACTTGTTGACTTTGAAGTGACAGTAAGCCCATGACCTTTATATCTGAAAATAGTGCCACCTGAATTTGAAAGTGACCACGGTCTGTATGCATAAATGTAACAGAAGACTTCTAAATTGTGAGTTTATTCCATCTACACTGTGCGCTCATCAAAATTGGCTTTGATTTTTTTTTTCCTTTTGATTGCAGAAGGAAGTGAGTACGGGATCCTGCAGTGTTCCACTTCAATTAAACCTCCTTCCTTTTGTCTAACCAGAGTCATTATTGAAAAGCCACTGTATTTGTTGTTGGGGCTACGGCCCAGTTCTTTTTGAATGAGTCCCCATGAGCCATGCTTAGGACCGCACCATTCTGCCCACAGCTAACTGATGGGGGGATGACTTCACTCAAGGCTATAAGAAAAGTAACCTGCAAGTCAGGCAATGACCCACATGGTGGACTAAGGCTTTGTCCATCAGGGAAGGAGCCATGGGGTAAACTGATCAGATACCCAATTTGGGGAGGTTTGAAAGTGATATGTAAACACTCTTCAGTTACAGGGGGAAGAAACTGAAAGAGAATAGTAAACTAAAGCCAAGGGTGGACAGAAACCATAATGTAAGAAGAAAAGTGACACAAGCATTTGAAACCGGGACACTTGTATTCAACCCATGGTGGATGCAGGAGAATGAGCACATACAGCCACAGTACTGAGCTGCCATGTGTCCCAAATAACCTTGCAGCATTAGGGGAGGAGGTGAGGTGGTTCTGGTTAAATCACCAATTTACATATCTACGGTTTTTGTCTAACCCCTAATAGCACTTGAGATTGCAATCCTGCCAAAGGGCCTATGTAATCATGAATTTTCTGAAATAACCTGAGAAAGTTAGTGTATTTTAAAAATAGAATAGAATCTTTTTCTGAATTATCCAATTAAATTTTGTTAATGACCAAAAGTGATATGTACCTATAATTCTTATATTTTATTCTCAACATCTGGAATCTATTTTCTGCCCTCTATCTGATTAGTGCTTCTGAATGGGGGCAGTTTTGAGAGAGACAATTCTTCATTGAATGAGGCACTTAGCCTCTCTGGCCCAATGAATGACTAAAGTGACCCACCCTCCTCCCCACTTCCCCATTTAAAAATAAACCTACACATTTCCAAATGTCCGCTAGGGGGTAGTACTGGTCGGTTAAGAACTCTTCAAGTAAGCCATCCCATTTGTCAAGGGGCAGTACAAATCCAACTTTTTAATTCTTTGATTATTAGAGACTACATTGATTTCTGTACCGTCTTTGAATTCCAACCGCAGAGTCAATAATGCATCATTGACTTCTTAATTGTGTTTTAATTGCCTCATGTATGTTGGTTTCTCTTCTCAGTTTGATCATAGATCCTTAAAAAGCAGCAAAGGATCCAAGTAGTTTTTTGTAGCCCACATAGTACCTTACCTAGTGCTAAGTATTTAATGAATTCTGACTGGCCTCAACAATCTAGTCTCTGCTTACCTCTTTGGCAATGTTTGCGACCACATCTCCACCCTCGCCCCAGGTCCTTGTCCCTCTGGCATTTAGGAGAAGCTCTTCAGAGTTCCCTGAACATATCTTGTTAGTCCACCATTATGCCCCCACAAATGCTGTACTTTGAACAAATCTAATGTCCTGAAATTGTTCTTCTAGGTGAAATCCTATCCAGTCTTCAAATTCCAGTCTTTCTGGCTAATTACTCCCTTCTCTATAGTTTATATGAACTTTCATTGATGTATAACTTCCCTGTTTAACTCTTTCTGGCTCCTAAAGATGGCAGGGACTGTGTCTGAATCACTTCCCTAACTCTTAGCATGATGATAAGTATTGGTTGATTATAATCAATTATACCATGTTTTTAATATTTGTAAGCATGAGCCACACAGCAGAGAATGGTGAAAAATATTGGTCACCAAATAGGGGAAACCATTACCTTTTCCAACACCATAGATTTTTTTTTAGTAAATAACTCTAAAGAAATAGAATAGGGACACCTGGGTGGCTCAGTGGGTTAAGCCTCTGAACCTTGGATTCCACTCAGGTCATGATCTCACAGTTCATGAGATCGAGTCCTACGTTGGGATCTACACTGACAGCTCTGAGCCTGCTTGGGATTCTTTTTCTCCTTATTTCTCTGCCTCTTTCTTTCTCTCAATAAATAAACAATCATTAAAAAAAACAAGAAATATAATATATGTGTCTCACCTCTTTTCAGAGCTTGATTCCAACTTACATAAATAACACATTTTCATTAATGCAACTGAAATGGTCAATTTGGTTATGCCTTGTTTAATTTCTCTCATTTTGTTTGCTTCCTTTTGCAGTTTTGCCAATGAAATACTCAAGACACTACATTAGTTGTTGTCAGCAAGAAATTAACTCAGGCTGAACACTCAATGGGGAGGCCAAAGAAAGTACATGCCTGCATTTTGTTAGAATAGATTGTTTCATTTCTCTTTGGCACTTGACTGGGAGAGGTTTCCTCCATCACTTCCCTGTGGTAGAGAACCATGATATCCGTGTAAGCATAAAAAACACCATGCAAAATAATAATAATAAATAATCGTATCAGAAATCCTGTCAACTAATACACTGTCTAGGAGAGAAGCATTTGTATATACACTTGAATTAACAGGATTTCTGGGTCCAGAGCTCCTTTTTAACATAGGCCTGGTAAGGAGAGTTTGGAGATCAGCTGCGATCTTTATTTAGCTCCACTGATAACTGAGGGAGTTCTGGTTGGTGAAGAAAAGGTGAATGTCTCAGGGCCATATTCATTGCTAACAGGCCAAAGACCTGAGCCCAGTCAAGTACTACTAAGGCCTTCACCAGGAAGTGAAAAAGGTGTTACCTCAGTGTCATTGTGTGAGGCCTCTTTATACCCCCAGGAGTCATCCAGTTGATCAGGGTGATCTCACAGAGATACTAGGAGAATCAAGAAGCCACAGTCTCAACCTCAAGAAGACTGAATAATGAATGGAAAAGTGAAGAATACCCACTAGCTGAATGGTGGTTCATTTCCTTCCTTACATTTCTTCTAAGTTTCCAGCAATTAAACATGTTGTTGAAAAGGTCTCTGACTTAAGAGATGTTTTGTTATACAATACCTGGAAATGGCTGCACACATGTATGAAGTGGACTGGTGACAGAAATCTATTAGAAGAGACACATCTGCCTTTGGCAGCATTGTTTCATCTAAATGTGTTTTTATACTAACTGCTTCACACAAGTGGTATTAGTTTTATATTTGGCATGGGCGGTGAGGGGCAGCACTGGTAAAAGGTCCTCAATGTCCCCTTTCGTAAAACAAAGATAACCATTCCTTTCCTATTTTGAGGTGTGAAATAGAAATAACAAATGCAATATATTACAGTATGAGACACAGAGGAAAGATGCAGTCAACAGTCAATGTTATTATTATATACTTTCAGGGTTGAAGCAAGACACAATACCATTGTCTCGCCAGATTAACATACCATTTAACTAAATATTTTGATCATACAGAAAGTTACTCAAAGGAAGAAAATAAACTATTTGAATCCTTTACCTGACAGAGAGCCCCTGAAACTACAGGTAACTGCCTATTTTTGCCCCAGACTCATTCACTCACTTAAGACCTTTTCAGAAATTTAGGGACATAAGTTTCAGTTCTGGAATGCTGAGAAGTAATGATTCATGATAAACCCTTACAACTCATCCAGCTGACTGCTCCTAGATATTCCTCTCTCATCTTTTCCAGGGGCTTCTCCATGGCTCTTTTCAGGAAAGGAAGCACCAGGGTATAATGGAAAGAGCTTGAGCTTCAGTTCTAGACAGAGGTTTCAATCCAGAGTTTGGTAATTATTTGGCTGTGAAAGCTTGGCAGGTCACTTGCTTTTTTTGAGCCTCATGATACTCTTCTACAAATGAGGAATACTAAAATTTATGTTGTAGGACTGCAGGTAACATGCTGTGGGTAAAGGGGGATGTGTGTGTGTATGTGTGTGTGTGCATGTTTGCATGTGAGTGTATGGGCGGGGGGTTGAACCATAAATCCTATGGATTAGGAATTAACCAGAAAAAAAATAAAATGAATAGTCCTATTATGTGATGCATAATTTTTTTTACTGTGTGATTTCTACATCTATGCCATGATTCTCCCCTCTCCCCACTAACAAGCATCTCAGGAATAACCTGAGACAAGAGTATTAGGTTAAGAGTAATAAACCTTTTATGTTAAGGTAGGTACTATTTATCTCCTCTGAAACATTTAGCTATCTGATTTGCTTCTCTCAGCCTTATTTTCTTCTTCCAAATGAATTGATAAATTGCTATTATCTAAAATGTCTTTTCTGGGGTGCCTGGGTGGCTCAGTCAGTTGAGCATCAAACTCTTGATTTTGGCTCAGGTCACGATCTAATGGTTCATGAGCTCAAGCCCCACGTCCAACCCAGCACTGATAGCGTGGAGCCTGCTTGGGATTCTCCCTCTCCCCCTCTCTCTGCCCCTCCCCCATGTGGTCTCTCTCTCAAAATAAACTTTTAAAATACGGACATATATACATAAAAATAAAATAAAATGTCTTTTTCTACTCTTGAAATTCTGTCTTTGTCATTGTTAACCGTGTTGCTCTTCTCAAGTTAATCATCTAACTTTTCAATTTCATTTTTAGTTTCGTTTTTAGCTATTGATACTGAAATAATCATAGATTTACAGAAAACATCCAAAAATAGTACAGAATTTCCATATGCTAATGTTAACATTTTATATAGCCACAGCACATTTATCAAAACTAAGAAATTCACATCGGCACCATAGTAGTAACTAAACTATGGATTGTATCCAGAGTTCTCCAGTTTATTCAGTAGTGTCATTTTTCTATTTTAGGCTGCAATCCAGGATCCCACATTACATTTAGTTGTCTTGTCTCTTTGATCTCCTTCAATCTGTGACAGTTTCTGTCTTTCTTCCTGTTTGACAGCTTGGATCCTTTTGAGTATTGGTCAGGTATTTTGCAGAATGTCTCCTAGTTGGGATTTGTCTGATGTTTCCTCATGATTAGACTAGGGTAGTGGGTTTGGGGAAAGAATACTACAAAGGTGAAATGGCCTTTCATCACATCATATCAGGGGTACATGATATCAACATGACATTACTAATAATGTTAACACCTTGATCACTTGCGTAAAGTGGCATCTGCCAGGTTTCTCCACTAAAAATGTACTATTTTTTCCTTTAAATATTTTGTTCCCTAAAAACAAGTCACTAATCCCAGCCCACAGTCTGGTTGAGGGGAATAAAGCTCCACAAAGTTGTATCAAAGAATTTATAATCACCTAATTTTAAGCCATTTGGATGAAGCTTTCAGACAGGAAGAAAAAACCCTCCAAATGCCTAGAAGCAATATCCAAGTACATTACCCTGGGTTCCTTAATCATCTTCTGCAGCAGAGTAAATGTTTCACTTCAGTCACCGAATCTGTAAATAATCTTGGTACCTCACAAAATCCCAGATATGCCATATGACTACCAGTAAGAATACTGAAGCAACTATGTTGAGAAGTCTTGAAAGTGGACCTTGGCATATATATATATGCATATATATATATTTTTTTTAATGTTTATTTATTTTTGAAAGAGAGAGAGAGAGGGAGACACAGAATCTGAAGCAGTCTCCAGGATCTGAGCTGTCAGCACAGAGCCTGACGTGGGGCTTGAACCCACAAACCGTGAGATAATGACCTGAGCCGAAGTCAGATGCTTAACCGACTGAGCCACCCAGGTGCCCAGACATTGGCATATATTAAGAGCATGAATATCCTTTTATCTCAGCATCAACATTACAAATGGAATAATCTCTATTCAAAAAACAAAAAAAGAGGGCCACCTGTGTGGCTCAGTCAGTTAAGCCTCTGACTTTGACTCAGGTCATGATCTCACAGTTCGTGGGTTCAAGCCCCACATTGGGCTTTGTGCTGACAGCTCAGAGCCTGGAGCCTGCTTCGGATTCTGTGTCTCCCTCTCTCTCTTCCCCCACTCATGCTCTGTCTTTCTCTCTCCCCAAAATAAATAAGCATTAAAAAAAATTGTTTTTTTTTTAAAGTAATGCTCTAGAGTACCATATGGTTTAAGGTAAGGTTATGTGTCTGATGGTATGGAGTATCGGGAAGACAGCTATGTGATCACAAAACCCTGTTGTATTTTTCTATTTTTCCTCCCTGATATACAGGGAGATCAGTTTCCAGCCCATTGTGGTTATAGGAGACCATAAATTTCAGACCTGGCCTCTAAAACCTTCTGTGTTTGCCCTGCATGGGGCCTTTCCTCTTGTCTGCTGGCAGGGGCTGGAGTTAGGGGTTGCAGTGGAGGAAAAGAAAGAGGTGAGCGGATGATAAAATTCTACTGGAAATGCTAGCAGAAACAATAGGCTTGAAAACAGCCCAGATCAAGTGAAAGTTCCCCAGAGCCTTCTGGTTTACAATTTTGAGCCCATCCAGAAGCAATTATTTCAAATATTCTTGAAACTAGACCACAGGGTGCATTAATAGCACAAAATCCTTTTATCTCAGCACCAACTTACCAATAGAAAGTTAGATGGGAAGTAAAGCATAATCAAACTTAGTGAAAAATAAATAGAGGTACTTGACCAGGTTTCTATAGTTTTCTAAGAAATTACCTACCTGGCAATCACAAAGGAATGAATTCTAACAGGTCTATCACTTATCAACAGTCAGTGCGTTTCCATTGCAATATATCCCATAAAAAAAAAACCCATTCTGCTATAGTAACAATAGGAACTCAATTTTTATGATCAGACCTCAACATTTTATATCTCATTGAGTATATTCTTTTCCATACTTTCAGTGTATAGGGAGACTTATTTATGGAAAATCTATTTGTGTGAAGTTTTATGTGCAGACAACACAAAGGTTCATTCCTGCTTTCCTCTCCGCATGTCTTCTCAAAGATCTCCCAAAGACACAAGCTTCCTGTTCTGACCTTAAGAACTTGTCATCAACTTCCTTGGCAAAAAGAATGGATTTTCCAGAAACATCTGGACTTCTGACTGGAGTTCTCTCATTTGGGAAGCTCCACATCTTATAAACACGGAATAAGCAGTTTTTCGTGGGCTTATGGGGAAATGTTGCAGGGAAATCACTGCTGCAAATTATATGAGGAAGTCAGTGGCTTCCTGCCCTCTCTGGTTTGGCCCCGGGGGGATTGGCTAAGAAAGGTTCAGCTTTACCCCTCATAAGGGCTCATTGATGTTGAAGAGGACTCAGTATCTTCATACATGTATTTGTAGTTGTGCCAGTATGAAAAGGCAAGACCCAATATTGATGTTGGCAGAATGGTTTCAGGCTCACTATAGCAGGCTGTGAACAAACTAATAAATTAACTCCACCTCATGTCCCCTAATTCCTGATACTTAAGGGTGGGTTCTAATACCTAGATAGATAGTAAAACAACCCAGATATGATTGGAATTCACTTTGGATATTCTCCAAGGAAATCAGCCTTTTATCTTAGCAAAGACTTTGGCAGCTCAATGTAATGCCCTCTTTGGAGTAGTTTTGACTAAATCTAATTATGCTGCCTTGTTTGAGTCTCCTGCTATTTTTTGTTTGCTTTTTCTGCTGTTGATTTCTTCCCTGGGTGTGAGGGGGGTTACTTTCTTAGTATTCCCATTATAGAACAAATTCTCCCCAAGTCCGTCCATCTCTTGTGTATGTAAGAAATCATCAGCACAGCACCTCAGCTCTCAAGTGGATTTAGTCTTGACCAGGGATTAACCATTTGACTGTCTACATAGGATGACTATGTACTTTATCTTCCAAATTGGGACACTTTTTAGAGCACTATTATTGATTACACCTTGACAGCAAGCATAAAGCAGGGCTGTCTGGGACGAACCAGCACATGTGATAACACTATTGGGAATTCAAAACAGAGCTGTGTGCCCCTGGGTCTCAGATATTATAAAATCTCCCCCAGGACATTCATTTCTCTCAGGGACTCACAGAATAGGCCTGTTGACATTACATCAGCTGGAGACAGGGTAGCGTAGTGTCTGAGCACAAGGGCACTGACTCCCCGGCCCGACGACCCCGTGCTCCTCGCCTTTGAATGACACCTAGCAGTATCCCAGCTATAGACTCAGATCTGCTGTACTCCAATTCCAGAGCTTTCTTTTCTGAAAGATGTAGCTTGGGAAAATCCCTTAACCTTCTGTGTCTCTGTTTCCTCATCTATGAAATGATGATAATATCTGACCATGACTCATAAAGGTCTGTAGAATCACATGAGTTAATCGTTATAAAATGACTGTCAGATGGTCTCTGACATCATAAGCACCCAACTGTCCCTTGACTGTTTTAGTGATAACCCTCTTCCTTCGTGAGAACATATCACCATGAGCTCTGCCTTCCAGCCTTGCCTACCTGTTAACACACTGCCATGCTGCTTTTTATGTGGCACATCTTTCTAATACTCTGTGCTGATGTGACTGGTTATTTTACACTGCGGTGATTGCCTAGGCATTTTTGTTTCCGCATATTCTTCATAGGCCAGTTCCTTTTTATTTTCAGTATTGTCAGAAGATTGCCTCCAGCCAAATGCACTTGAGTACCCTTTCGCCATTCAAAGCCACTTCCATACAATCGAGTGTTAAAGAGCACGCCAAAATGAATCTAACTTCACATTTTGTGACACATCACTCTGTCTCCATATCTTGGGAGTTTCACGTCAGGCACTGGTTTTAGTCTATTACTGCCTGAAGGTTACAAAAGAATGCATCTTTAGAATCATCATTAGTATCTTCTGCTAGAATATGCATGACTTTCTGTGACAATTTAATAAATCTTGCATGAAAACTGGCATGCAGCCACCTTTTGTCAAAGAAATCATGGGAAAAAAGGGGTTTTCCAGGCCTCATAAGGAACATGACCTTCATACTCACTGTGTATTGTGTCCTTAGATAAGGCCTCTTACCCCATCTGAGATCAGGGAGAGGGCGGGGGGGGGGTGTGAGGTGCGGGGAAGATGCCCTAATCTCTCAGCAGGTATTAGCAACTGCGAAGTTAAAATTATTTGTATGAACCATCACTATTAGAGGAAGGAAAGAAACAAATATACGATATTGTGCTCATAAGCATTCGGTTTATTTACATTCACTGATTAAGATAGTTAGGCTTAATTTCAATATTTTATTCTTAACTTTGCGGGAATAGATGACAGAATAGAGGGAGAATGTTCTTATAGCATCAGATCACATCCTGCCCCTGTAACCATGATATCACCATCCTAATTGTCATCAACACTAACAATCACTGAACATTTATTCTGCTTCTGGCATTGTGCATGCCTAGTCTCATTTAATACTCAAAATAGTACTGTGAGATAGGTTCTGTCAGTAGTGTCATACATAGCACAGGCCACAGTACGATGAAACAGAGGTGTATTAAAGTTAAATGACTTTGTCAATGTCAGTGAACTGGAACATAAAACCAGGTCAGGCTGGATCTAACACCCATATTAACCACTAGGTTACACCTTTTGTCTTGTTGAGGGGAAGTGTGGATTAACTTTGCCTGTGAAGACTCCACAAAGCACATGTTTATTTACGAGGAGTCAATAGGAAGATTTTTAATCCATGGAGAGCAGCATGTAAATACAGTCATCCCCCCTCATCCACGGGGGATATGTTCCAAGACCCGCAATGGATGCCTGAAACCGTAGATAGTACTGAACCCTCTATATACTCTGTTTTTTCCTCTACATACATCTGTACCTACGATAAAGTTTAATTTACAAATTAGGCACAATCTAAGTTCAACAATAACTCATAATAAAATAGAACAATCGTAACTACATTCTGTAATAAAAGTTATGCAAATGTGATCTCTTTCTCTCTCAAAAAAATCTCACTGTACTGTACTCACCTTCGTCTTATGATGATGTGAGATGATAAAAGCCCATGTGATGAGCTGAAGCAAGGTGAATGACATAGGCATTGGGACATAGCATTAGGCTAGTGTTGACCTTCTGACAATAAGTCAGGAGGCTCATCTGCTTCTGGATGGTGGTTGACCCTGTGGTTATTGCAGTAAGTGAGACAACAGGTAAGGAAGACTACTGTATACACAAAGCTATTTCACCCAAGTAAACAATCGATGAGAATCCTCATATGCTATTGTGTGTGCTCTGCAGTCATCTCAGTACCCTTGGTCCCAAAGTCAGGAAAGGACTAAGTCAGCACCGGAACTCATTGTTGGAACTCAACGATGGACTCGCTGCCACTTATTGAGCATTTATTATTCTCTGTCTTTGCACTAAGTCCAATACTAATAGCACCTTATTTCAACGTCACTTAAATCCTTCCTGATAGACATTGTTGTTCAAGTTTTACAGACACAAACCAAGATTTACAGAGGTTATTTGCCTGTTGTCACACAATGATTAGTGGCACAATCAGTGTTTGAACAGAAGTATTGTTATCTACAAGGCTGTGTTTTAATTCCATGACATTGAGCAAATCCTTGCTTAAGTAAAATTTTCTTCTGCCATTTGAGCTTTCCATGTTTTGCTTTTTATCCAAATTTATCGAAACTCATTGTTATGCTTAGTTTTCCCTCTCAATGTTTAAATTTATCAATATCCATGCCTCCCAAACGAGTCAAAACCTGGAACACGCTTTTCATTAAGTCCTCTCTGTTCTTGTCTTGGTGGTATCATCTAGAGTATTCATTTTTCACTGTTAAAATCATAAAGCTTTTGGGGGCCCCTAGGTGGCTCAGTTGGTTGGACATCCAACTTCAGCTCAGGTCATGACCTCATGGCTCATGAGTTGGACACCCCGCATCAGGCTCTGTGCTGACAGTTCAGAGCCTGGAGCCTGCTTCAGATTCTGTCTGTCTCTCTGACCCTCCCCTGCTTGTGCTCTGTCTCTGCTCTCTTTCTCTTTCTCTCTCTCAAATATAAAATAAAAAATGTATAATATATTTTTTAAAAAATCATAAAGCTTTCTATAAAATTGTTGCTACTTTAGACATTCCTAAAGTCAATCAACTTCTTTACATGCTTTTATTTTCCATAATCATTTATCCCTTTATATTGATCTTTCTTTTTGGGAGAGAACTTCTTATAGAAGCACTTCAAAGAGGATTTTTGAATGGCAAACTTTCTTTAAATTTTATAATTCTGAGAATTTCTTTACTAAAATGGTAGTTTATCTGGATATAAAATTCTAAGTTCAAAGTTCTTTTCCTTCTAAACTTTGAAGATACACAATCCAGTGTTGCTGTTGAGAAGTCTGCCATAAATCTGGTACTTGTTTGGGTCTTTTCTTTCTCTCTGCAAGCTTTTAAATTTTCTCTGTCTTTATGCTCTTAAGTTTAACTATAATCTGTCTGGATATTGATTGTAGTTTTCTTATCTGTCCTGTTCAGCACTCTATTAGCCTTTTTATCCTGAGCTTTTATATCTTTCTTTAATCCTGGGAAATTCTTGTTCATATTTTTTCCTCTGTTTTGCTCCTTTCTCACTGCCTGGGAATTCTATTTTATAGATTTTGACACTTTTATTTCTGTTTCTTGACTCAACATTTTTCATGGGTTCCATCTCTTCCGGATGTTTTCCCTTCCTGATGTCTTCCAGGAAAGTTTTGTGACACAACCTTTTTTGGCTCACTAGTTTGTACTTCAACTGTACCCATTCTGTGATTCCAACTGGCTCTTTAGTGGTTTATTTTTCTTTCTTTTTTTTTTTTAATTCTAATTGCAACAGTTATATTTTCAAACCCCCAATTTTAAATTAGTTCCTTTTCCTGCTCTGTAATCTCAAAAGCTTCCCTTATCTCTCTGTGAGGGCATTTATTAAGACCATTTTAAGTTCATATCCAACTTCATTAGCCCTGCTGCCTCCAGAAAGGCTTTTAATTTCAGTTCTCTTTCCTATTTGGAGTTTATGTTCCTCAAATATTGACTCTTTCTGTGGGGGAGAGGAGCACATGTTTTACTCCTCTGGGGCAGTGACTTTGGCCCCCGCTGGGTTCCTGCAATGGGAATGGTGGGGAGGTGCCTAGAGGCAGAAAGCTTCTAGTGCTACCATTCTCGACTCACCGCTTCCATTCCCCCACCCAATTTCTCTGCCTGCCCCTAATCTTACGGAACCTTTGCCCTGGGCACTGCTCTCAGCAGTAATGGGGCAACCACCCCTTGTGATAACTGCCTAGAGCAAGAGGAGATGGAAGGAATGGGGGACACATACAGAGTCTAGCTTTTCCACTTGTACCCCTTGCAACTGGCTCTTCCCTAGAAGATCACCGTTTCCCCCAGCAAAAAAGCTCCTATTCACCTGGGCCATGTGAGAAGGCCAGGTAAACTGCTGTGACCCCCACATTGAACTTCCACTTTCAGGCCCACCCAGAAAAATGTGAGGGAAAGAAAGCGACAGTGTTATAAAGTTCTCTCCCATCCATCCTTCTTTGTTTCCGGACTCTACTCTCCCACCAAAAACAAGATCAGTCTTCTCTTTCTCTTTAAGCAAGTTTCAATGTTGTATTAGTTACAGTGACCCATCAACATCTCCATGTCTCTTGTGGCCAGGGCCAGCTGTATGGGTGACCATCCAGTATAGTTGCACAGACCCCTTAAAAGGGTCCCCACATGACTTAGTGCTCTGCTGTCACCATCTTGAAATTCTGCATGCCTCTGGGACAAGAGGCCCGGCATTTTCATTTTGCACTGGTGCCCACAAATCATGTAGCCAGTGCTGCCTACGGCATCTCCAAGTTTGGCTCAGTAGCTCCTGTCAGATCACCAAGTTATTCAAAACTATAAGAAGGTAGATGTCTAGGAACTTCATGCCCACAGTTTTCTGCACATGATTAAGTATTGACTGTATCTTCAGATTTAACAAAATTTTAACAAATTATTGGGGGAGGATGGGAAAGGGGGCTCCAAACCAGCATCTGGTGGCTGTTATGGTAACTAAACGAAGCAGTGCCTGTACACCAGCTGCATCAACCTTCAGAAAAGCTGGGGGTCCTGATGTTATGTATGCAGGGTTCCCATATAGTAAATATCCACCCCTTTCTTTTTGTCATAGATCCAAGTTTGGGAACCATAAACTTTGACAGGGAAAACCTCAGTTTGTTTTACCCTGAAATGATTTATAAATGCATGCAAAATCATGCGTATACACCTAGGAACATTTTCCTGAGAATAAGGCCGATTGCTTCACGATTATCAAAGACATCAGGTGAAGAAAAGATTCTGTGAAAAGGTTCTCTGTGCATTTTATGAGAGAGAGGGAATTCAGTTTCTCACACACACACACACACACACACACACACACAGCACATAAAAGATTTTCTCATCAGGGACTATATTGTTTTATTCTGAAGGTATGAATAATGACTAATCACTAATTATTGATAAAGAATATTTGACACGAGAATAGACTGCATATTGTGTGTTTTTAACGTCAACGTGAAAGAGGATCATCAAACAAACCAATTCTGCCCCAAATGGTCCAATTCATATAAACCTTTCTTACCAGGTTTCCCTTCTAATTGCAATATCAAATTAACAAAATATGTTTTTAAAATTTCACCCTGTAGTGTGGGGACAACAATAAAAGTAACAATTTATTGTGCCGAATTTCATTTATGCTAATTGTGTGTTGTTAGTGTTGTCTATTACCAGAGCTTTCTTTAAAAGTAAGGGAAGATCATTCGCTTTCAGTGTTGCCGACTCCAATGCCTTGGCCACTGCTTCTCTCTCCAAAGCACCCGTCCCACCGTACAGCCCCACCTCAGCATAGCAAAGTCCCTGCTGCTCTAGTTAGTCAGCTGCTCTCAACAACAACAACAAAAATGCAAGTCATGGCTCATATTTTTTCTAGTGCAGCTTGATAGTGATCGGAGTTGAAAGTTAGAGATGAATAGTGATTGGCAATCTGATGCATTCCCCAGTGTTAGAGCCCGCACAGAACTTGGTAAAGGCTCAGAGAAGGAAGAAGGAAGGAAAAATACACAGCCGTAACAAGAGCTGACATTTAAAGGGTGTTATTTTCCTGAAACACAAGCACTTTATAGATATTTTCAAAACAACACTATGCCTAAGAAGCTATCATCACCCCATTTGAGGAAACTGAGGCATAGAGAGGTAAAATTATTTGGCCAGAATGAAATCACTAGTCAGCTGAAGACCCAGGACTTGACCTGACACTTTGATTCTAGAAATCAGTGTTTATAACCACTAGAGGATATTTGCTCCCAGAATCAGAGCTCCTGGTTGGCATAAGAACACCAGAATTACCATACGCCTAGCTAATAAAATTCTAATAGCAAATACATTAGACTATGTGGTTAGTCTGTACAGATTTATCACTGGTAAACATGGAGTCTCCTACAGGAGTTTTGAAAGAATGAAAATACTCCACAGAGTCGGTGAGGTCTCCAAGGAGCTCAGGAAATGCCACACTGGGGAAGCACAGAGAACTCCTTTCTACATAAGCAATACCCCCACCTCTGTCCCCCTGAGTTCATAGCCAGAGCCCAACGCATAGCTGGGCTTGAATAAACATTTGCTGAATTGAACTAAATTAAGTCTAACCTTGTGTTATTCACATCTCTAAAACTGAATTTCTTCACCTGGAAAATGAAGGGGTAAATCTAGATCTGTGGTTTTCAATCCAGACTATTCATGAGAACCAGGTAGGGTGGGAGACATATAAAAAGCATTGATGTTCCAGCTCCATCCCAGAAATTTTGGTCTGAGATAGGTTCCAGGCTTTGCTACCTTTTTTTTTTTTACCTCAGTGATTCTTAAGTGAAGTTAGAGTTGAAAATCATTGTCCAGTGTTTCTCCAAAGTTTGCTGTCTGGACCAACAGCATCAATCTTCATGAACAATTCAAGGTCATACCAAAAATACTCTTCCATTTTACATAGAGATGGAGACAGATGAGGAATATTTTCCACAGAACAATAACCCGATGCATTAGCATATTTAATATCTTACAAACACTTATACACATGTTACAGTTAGTTCAAGTGCAACTGCCTGGTGGAAACCTCCACCTAATTTCCCACACCCCTTGCCACCCACTTCAACCTAATCTTCTGGGAGGGGGAGGTGATCGATATGCTGAAACTGGCAGGTCATAGGCAGCTCTTCCCTTTCCCTTCCTTACCTCTTGGAGGCATTTCTAGCCACCTTTGCTACTGTCATCTTTAAAGATTTGTACACAAGGAAAAATTAGAAGAGGGAGCTTCCAGTTGAAGCAAATAGAGAGAAGCTTAATTCCCCATCTCATCTGATCAGACACTTAAATTTGGAAATCCATAAATATGTTCAGGTCTGCATGATCCAAAATACTTTTTAAAGGTCATTTACATAATCCTGTCGAGAATGCTCTCTGGGCAGTGGATCAAAGGCATAGCCCTTAGTCCTACTACCGTCTTCCCCCCCCCCCCCCCCGAGATTAGCTCCTTCGCCTATTCTGTGAGCATGTGGCCACTTTCCTTTCAAGCTAACCCAGTGCTGGTAATGTTTTTCTCTGTGGATTTGGAATTTTAATTCAAAGATTATGCAACCACGTTTTTTTTTTAAGAAGCAATTTATTTTGAGGGCAAAGTGCCCTGTCTTAGGTTAAGTAGTTTTCTATTCAGCTATTTTGCTAGCAAGAGGAGATAAAGCTTTCTAAGAACAAAAGTGTGTGCATCTTCCATATCACTGTGCCTTTCTGATGATTTTGACTCGGATCAGATCCTCAGTCTCATTTCTGAAATAGTCCCTAGGGAATGTTTTAAATGTTTCAGAGAGCAAACAAGTCTCTGGTGTGATATTCGTGTTCATGACATTTTTGCACTTGTGAAGAAAGAGATAAACAATTACCACAGTGGAGGGAAAAGAAGTATTTTTAAACCCATAAATGTATGTATGGAGAAGAATGTCTCCGTGTGTCTATTATGTGTCAGCGAGGCAGTGTAGCTTCACAGTTGGAATCAGAGAAACACGAGCACAACCTCAGGTTCTGTCACTTACCACTTGTCTGATCTTGGGAAGGTTACGTAACCTCTCACCATTTTTGCTTCCTTGTCTATGAAAAGGACAGTAACAATAAGCGTTTCATGAGCTGTTGTCAGTATTAAATAAGTCATATAAATTTCTTAATTTTGTGGCTCAATAAGTAACTTCTCAATAGAGGTTGTTAAAAGGATGGTAGTGACTGGGGTAACTGGGTGGCTCAGTCGGTTGAGTGTCGGACTTCAGCTCAGGTCATTAATCTCACAGTTTGGGAGTTCGAGCCCCCCACTTCACATTTTCTGTCTCCCCCCTCTCTCTCTGCCCCTCCCCTGTGCTCTCTCTTTTTCTCTTTCTTATTATTTTCAAAAATAAACATTGAAACAAAAAGGATGGTGGTGGTGATGGCTATACATGTGGGTTTTCCATATACCATAGTGGTTCCATGTACTACTGTGAATCAAAGACATCCTTTGATCTATTTATCTAATGATGGTGACACCCATTAACGTTTATCTGGTATTGTGCTGATAAATGTTTAACAACCGATTTTTAGGCAAGGAGTGGGGTCAGGGGAGGAAAGCCCCTGATGTGTAGCACTTCCTTGGTGTAAATACTACATCCATGGCCAATATCAGTCTACCAACACAGTATGACATGACTGAACAATAAGCTGGAAAGAGATACACACTAGTGGCCCTCACCACTACATTTATCCGACAGCTCTTGGTACTCACAGCGTGGGATTGCTCAGCATGACACAGATCGCTCTTCTCTAGAAGAAGCTAAATTGTTCACAGGGATTAAATTTGTCCATATTTGCCTTATACATGAAGTAGCTGGGGATAAAAACAACAACAACCTGGTGACTATGGCTAAGATTCATCGTGGAAGGTCTGAATTTGACAGAAGAACTGTGTGACATTGGAGCAGAGAGGGGCCAGAGATACCATCCAGCCTCTGGTGCCATCCCTGATTCTGAAAGAGAAATTGAGCACCAAGGATTATGACATTAGATGATCTGCCCACGTCCCTACTGCCAGTTTCTAATAGTGGTGCAATTAGAAACTATCTCTCCTTGGGATGCCTGGGTGGCTCTGTCCATTAAGCGTCTGACTTCAGCTCAGATCATGACCTCACAGTTCATGGGTTCAAGCCCCACATCAGGCTCTGTGCAGACAGCTGAGAATCTGGAGCCTGCTTCAGGTTCTGTTCTCCTTCTCTGTCTGCCCCTCCCCTGCATGCTCTCTCTCTCTCTCTCAAAAATGAATAAACATTAAAAAACATTAGAAAACAAAAAAAGAAACTACTCCTTGACTCCTGTCCTCTTTTATTTCTGCTACCCCTTCCAGTAGAACCTGTGTAGTCTCCAGCTACTCAGGGGCAGGCTACTCAGGAGCAGAACTCAATAACAAAGGAGGAATCCCTACCTATTTGCAGAAGTTCATCTTTCTATCCACTTGAAAAAAACGCAATGCAAAAATTTTTTTAACCAAGATTTTTTCCCAAATGTCCACACATGGACTTAACTCTAAGACTGCCCTGTGGTTGATATAGATATAATGAGATGCTCTGGGCATAAACTGACCAGGACTGAAAGGAACTGACTAATGGACTTTCATAGATGGAGGTCACTGGTAATACGGTCGATCCTTGCACAACATGGAAGTTAGGGGCACCACCCCGCCCCCCTGCACAGTCAAAAATCCACATATACTTTTTGACTCCCCCCAAATTTAACTACTGATAGCCTACTGTTAAATGGAAGGCTTATCAATTATATAAGCAGTTGACTAACACATTTTATATGGTATATGTATAATATATACCATATTCTCAAATAAAGTAAGTTAAAGAAAAGAAAATGTTATTATGAAAATCATACAGAAGAGAAAATGCATTTATAGTGCTATATTTATCTAAAACAATCCACATACAAAGTGGCCCTGCACAGTTCAAACCCATGTTGCTCAAGGGTTAACTGATTTCGAACAACAGTTTCAGTGCAGTAGGGGAGAAAGCCTGAATGAAATCAATTAAAGAGAGAATACGAGAATAAGAAGTGAAGATAGCAAAGGGCGTCTGGGTGGCTCAATAGGTTGAGCATTCAACTCTTGATTTCGGCTCAGGTCACGATCTCACAGTTGGTGAGTCTGAGCCCCGTGTCAGGCTCTACTCTGACAGCATGGAGCCTATTTGGGATATTCTCTCTCTCTCTTTCTGCCTCTCTCTCTCTCTCAAAATAAATAAATAAAAACTTTAATTAAAAAATGTGAAGATAGCAAGTATTGACCACTCTATGAAGGAAAGGGAACTTTTTTAAAAGATGGGAGATACTTCAACATATTTGTAAGCTGATGTAAATAATCTAGCAGAGGGAAAAGTTTTATGTTGACGAAAGATAGAACCACAGGACCAATACTCCTGAGTAGATGAGATAATATGAATCTACTGCACCAGGTGGAGTGATAATGGCAGTCCTCCATTGTGGCAGGAGGAAGACAGCATACGGAAGCAAAAATGTGAATGGGCTAGAAAATGAAGTGAGGAAGTATGTTGAAGCTCTCTACCGAGAGCTTCTATTTCTACAACTGAAATAAGATGCAAGGTCATCTTAGATGATGATCTAAGATCAAGCTAAGACTGAAAATGAGTCAAGGAGTGTGCAGATTGGATAAGAGAAAGTATGGCTATGGTACTAACTGACCAACCTAGGAGGGAAGTGAGATTCTTGAAGGAAGATCTTGGATGGAGGGTAGGGTATGGGAGTGCACTGTCTATGTGGATATCATGTGATGCTACCAAACATGATGACAGAATTAGTGGGAGGAAGAAAGTAGATACACCAAGTACTTACATCTTTAATGAATCAGGGAGGGTGCCTGGGAGGGGAATAGTTGATTCCCACATGGAGGTATAAGAGTAGCAGATGGCAGAGTCTAAAGCAGGCATATCAGCCTGTCTATACTGAAGGTTGGAGTCATGAAACTGAATAAAATAAAGTAATCAAATGACACATAGTATGCACACACATATACATAAACACACAAGTGTGCACACACACAAAACATAGAAGTGTACAAACACACATGTATACACAACCACAAATGCACATCCTACCCTCCAACCTTCCTACTCAGTATAAAAACAGATTTAAGGGGTGCCTGGGTGGTTCAGTTGGTTAAGCATCTGACTTTGGCTCAGGTCATGATCTCGTGGTTCACGAGTTCAAGGCCCATGTCGGGCTCTGTGCTGACAGCTTAGAGCCTGGATGGAGCCCGCTTTGGATTCTGTGTCTTCTCTCTCTGCCCCTTCACTGCTTGCTCTCTCTCTCTTTTTTTTTTTTAATTTTTTTTTAACGTTTATTTATTTTGGGGACAGAGAGAGACAGAGCATGAACGGGGGAGGGGCAGAGAGAGAGGGAGACACAGAATCTGAAACAGGCTCCAGGCTCTGAGCTGTCAGCACAGAGCCCGACGCAAGGTTCGAACTCACGGACCGTGAGATCATGACCTGAGCCGAAGTCGGACGCTTAACTGACCGAGCCACCCAGGCACCCCACTCTCTCTCTCTCTTTTAAAAATAAATAATAAACATTAAAAAATTTTTTAAATAGATTTAAGAGCTCTGGCTCATCTGATGACTTTGCAAGTATTTGATTGCCAATAATCTGACTTCATACATATACGAAGAAAGTTGGAGATGTGACTTCAAAGTAAATTTTCCTTCATCCCTTTCTTATCCACTTATCCTGTACCGTTTCTTTTTTCTCCTTGCCTCTCTTTTTACTGTGTATAAAATAGAAACACTCTACACATCCTGGATCCCTAAGAATCAGAAGATTTACCCTCACTCAAGGGCTTTGCTGCTTCTCAGTTCGGTTTCAGGTGGGAGGGGTATCCAGGGGCAGCAGAAGTAGAGCTCCCAACACCGGCCTGCTCGAAATCCAAGCTGAGCCCCCCTTCCCAGCCAGTGCAGGGGTGTGATGACAAAGAAACACACACAGGAGCTGGATCCACAGCACAGGCTGTGTTTTCCACAGGTGTTGTCAACTACAGGCTGTGATTGAGTCATAGATTATGAAATCTGTTAAGTGGGTCAGCACTTTTGACCAGTACTTTTTTTTTTTTAATTTGCATCCAAATTAGTTAGCATCTAGTGCAACAATGATTTCAGGACTAGATTCCTTAGTGCCCCTTACCCATTTAGCCCATCCCCCCTCCCACAACCCCTCCAGTAACCCTCAGTTTGTTCTCCATATTTGTAAGTCTCTTCTGTTTTGTCCTTCTCCCTGTTTTTATATTATTTTTGCTTCCCTTCCCTTATGTTCATCTGTTTTGTCTCTTAAAGTCCTCATATGACTTTTTTTTGATAAAAGAAGATTTTTAAAATCACCAGAGTGCATTAAATGTAATGAGGGCAAAATTTGGGCATAAGTTTTTATGAAGATTATATATAAATTTCTGTGGGTATATATCATATATAAATATTCATATTCAAACACATTCATGTAATAAGATACACTATGGGTCATAGTCAACAGTGTTTGAAAGCAACTGCCCTCATGAATCCTATCGACTCTGACAGCTACCGAATTCCAAATTATTTTTATAGGAAATGGATTCCAGAAACTATCTCCCTATCATCTCTCCATGTCTCAGCCTCTATGCTCACCTGCCTACGGAGTACCTCACCAGCTTCTATGTTCAAGTAGTTCAAAACAACTACCACCTTCACTCCGACCCAGAGTCTCTCCTGGACTTGAGCATATTTCTACAATAATTCATCCTTTCGGTCAGATGCTAACCTTCAGTCAGCCAGTCAGCTGTGAGTACGTTTAGACTTTCCTCCTCCAGACCCGTTCCTCGGTCTAAATGCCACCACCCTCAGTTGCCCCCCATACTGCCATAATACTGTCACACCAGGTAGCCTAGTCTATGATCTCCTAAGGTGTAGAGCCCATAAGCCACAGCTGCTTCAATTCTCTAAAGCACCATGTTAATGCCCTTGGTCAAAAACATTCATTAGTTCCCCCAAATTGATCAAATAAAACCCAAACACACCTTTATAGGCTGTTGAATTGTTGGCGCCTAGAGCTCAGAGATCTTGTCATGTATATCTTAAGATCCCTCTTTCCACCTAACAGGGTAATTATATATAGTAGGCACATAATAAGTGTTTAAATAATGAAAAATACACTTAAAAATTATTATTAAAACTTCCAGTGTATAAAATGAAAATAAAGTTCTCCTTATGAATTAATAATCACATGAATCAGAACTTCTTCATGTGATCCTCTAATTCTTAGGAAGGCTGAGAAAAGATGAGATCAGCTAACATTATATCCTGAGCTACCTAGGTAAATACCATTCACTCGATACAACATACATACAAACATGGCATTAAAAATGAATGAATGGATTCATTTGTACAAACACACAAAATGACTTTTTGTCCATGACATCAGCACTATATAGATTTTCCTTAAATTATTCAACTTAAGCCATGGTCAGTTCTAACAAAGGGTACAAAATCGGGGCTTTTATGTATGTAAATAAGTTAGACTGTCCGAAATAAATGGCTCTAGACTTTCCTTCTGTATTTCTCATATATGTGTCCAAACTATGAGGAGATGATTGACAGGATGGCCCCAAATTACTTCCACTTCCATAAGAAAGTACATATTAAACAATAATGGGAAAATAATCTCAATGCACCAACTTAGTTTCCAGGTGAAAACTAAGCTGAAATCAAAATTGACAGTTCAGTTCCAAAATGCACATTCCATCTAATGGGAGAGAATGTCAGCAGAAAATAATTACCCATTATTCTCACACTGTTTTCAGTGAAATTAACATGAAAATCTTTCAAGTTGTTGTTGGAGAAAAATTTGACACACAGGTTAATCTTATCTTTAATTATAAAAAAGCAGTGCACACATTTTTTTAACATGCAAATTCAATTGTATATTACTCAGTGTGAGGAAGGTTTGCCATCATGGAGAAAATATCTTTCTTTCAGAACAATGGTACCTGGTGCTAACAAATGCATTTCTATTTTTGGTTGTCATTTAATTCCACTCACAAAGAAATGTGCAAGACAGAAACAAAGATAAGAGAAAATTACATCTAAGTTTTGTTTCGTTTCAGCATCAACTAAGTAGATGGATACATATGAATCTTTGTGGGAAAAGAACTTTAATTTTTAAAATATATTATAATAGGAGTACCTGGGTGGCTCAGTCGGTTGAGCATCCGACTTCGGCTCAGGTCACGGTCTCGCGGTCTGTGAGTTCGAGCCCTGCGTTGGGCTCTGTGCTGACAGCTCAGAGCCTGGAGCCTGCTTCAGATTCTGTGTCTCCCTCTTTCTCTGCCCCTCCTCTGCTCATGCTCTGTCTCTCTATGTGTCAAAAATAAATAAACATTAAAAAATTTTTTTAAAAATAAAATAAAATATAATAGGATGCTTAAGAGTCACATAGCATTTTACAGAAAGCATTTCAAAGAAAATTACCACACCCCCTTTCCTGAACTTGCAAAAGTTTTAGAGTCCTATGCACCGATGTGATGCATTATGATATCATCAAAAAGGATGTTGCAGGAAAATATTTATGACAGATATTGAAAATAATGTCTATCATACAAAGGTTTAGTATTAACTACAGTAGGAGTGGTAGAGAACTTTCTCGTGTACTTTCTCACATTTTCCTGCTGGCTGCTCCAACATTATCCCCTCCAAGCGGAATGGCTCGATAACACAAGACAACTGCAGGAGGGTTTTGTTGCTGCTGTTGCTGTTATTGTTTTTGATCTACAATAATCACCGTACAATAAGTTCTGTGACTTCTCTGCTAACTCCCAATTTAGGTAACTGTTCCTTCAGGAGACACATTGTACAACGATCAAATATTCTGGTTAGAGCCAGGCTGCCTGGGTTGCAACTTAGCTCTGCCACTTAAGTGTGTGTCCTTGGGCAAGTTACTTAAGCTCTCTCTATAAATGTATGAAATGGGGATGAGAATATTTCCTACCTCAGAAGATTGCTTTGAGGATTAAACGATGAGCATAAAACATTTAGTGACTGGCAAGTAGTAAATAGTCATCTGGGTTTTTTTTCTTCGAAGTACAAGGTCAGATCTCTTGGTGGCATCATAAATTATGGATTATAGAGGAAGACAATGCTCTTGTGTTAAAGCAACAGGACCTCTCCTCTTGTCTTTCTTGTTCTGTAAGTGTTAGGAGGGGCACAACTGTGTCAACAATTGTGTCGACAACATGTTAAGGTGGAATGTATGTTAAAGCTTATGAAATCTTTGTGAAAGCTCTCTCTTCTACAAGTGGAGAGAGGTTTGGACCAAACCAATGCCAGACAGAGCCTACCTCTCATTATAGAGTGGATGTCCTATAATCACACAATCTATGATTCTATATGCCAGTCACTATCTCCCTTCAGGACATCAGAGAACTATAATGACTACAAAAAGGGAGATGTCTCTCGTGGCTCTATCAGTTGGATAAAGTCTTAACATGCTGACAAGTTAATAAAAAAAATCTGGTTACTAAAATTACAGAGTTTAATCTCAATTTTATAAAATATTAATAGCAGTTTTTGAGTGATGGTATGTGAAAGGCATTTTTTTTATGTTGGGATAATTTTAAGTTTACAGAAAAGTTGGAAAGATAGTAGAAAGAGCTCTTGTAGACCTTTTACCTACTTTCTCCCAATGTCAACATCTTCCATAACTATGGCACATTTGCTAAAACTGGGATATTGGTATTGCTACCTCGCTATTAACCAAATTCCAGGCTTTATTTAGGTTTTGCCAGTTTTTCCAAATCATGTCCTTTTTCTTTTCCAGGGTTGTACTTTGCTTTTAGCCATCATGTCTCCTTAGTCTCTCTGGTCTATGACAGTTTCTTAGTCTATCTTTTTCTATCATAACCTTTGGCAGTGTTAAGGAGTACTGGCCAGGTCTTTTATAAACTGTGCCTCAGTTTGGATTTTTCCTGTTCTGTTCTCATGCTTATGCTGAAGTTATAGGTTTTTGAGAAGAATACCACAAATATAAAGTAGCTTTCTCATTACATCAAATTGAGGGGTATATGACGACAGCATGACTTACCGCTGGTGATGTTGATGTTGACCACTTGGTTAAAGTGGGGTCTGCCAGGTATCTCCACTGCAAAGCTACTACATGTTCCTTTCCATAGCAAAATCTGGGGACGAGGTACTTGCTGGTATTGGGACGCCATGCTTCTAGGCCCTCTCCGAAGACAGAGCTATGAAGTTGTATGAGTGACTTTCATTTTCTCCTTTTTTGTTGTCTATAGTTTCTAAAGTTCCTGTTAATAATGTTGTATTAATTTCCTATTGTTACTGTAACAGATTACTACAATAAAGTGCCTTAGAGCAACACAAATTTATTATCTTACAGTTCTGTACTTTACAAGTACAAGATGGGACTTACTGGCCAAAATCAAGAGGTCAGAAGGGCTGTGTTCCCTTCTGGAGACTCTAGGGTAGAGATAGAATCCATTTTTTGCCCCTTCCAGCTTCTAAAGCTGCCCATATTCCTTGGCTCTTACCAGCTTCCTCCATCTTCAAAGTCAACAACAATGGGTCAGGTTCTTCTCACATGGCATTACTCTGCCCTCTTGTTCTGCTTCCCTCTTCCACTTTTCAGGATGTTTGTGATTACATTGGGCCCAGTGAGATAATCCAAGATAATCTCCCCCTTTCAAGGTCACTTAATTAGCAACCTTACTTCTTTACCATGTAAGGTAACACATTCCCAAGTCTGGGAATGTGGACATCTTTGAGGGGTGGAGGAAGCATTATTCTGCCTATTACAAGTGTGAATTATTTTATTTAAAAAAACCCACATAGGTAATCATAAACTAGTCATTGATAACACTTTCATCCAACCAGTAACATTGTTTTGCTCAGCAAATTAGAAAAGTACCCTTCTGTCAAGAAAATTTATTCCCATCTGATGAAATGTTATCATACTATATTGATTTGTTTAGAACAAGACAGTAGTACATAAAAGCCTACAATGTCTATTATATTGCAATAAATCTTTAAATCCGCAATGACTATTATACAAATGGCATCCCCTTAAATACTGTGCCCGCATGCTGTGAATGACCCTGTTCTAGCGTAGACAGTAGCAGGAGAGTTAAGTGGGTTTTTGCAAACCAGGCCTCACATTAGGTGTTTTTCATACATATGTTAATTAACTGTATGTTCTCCATAGCCTGCTAGGTGAGGATTGATATCCCAGTTTATTTAGATGAGACTAAGTAAATTACCCAATGCCATACAGCTACTAAGAGTCAAAATTAGAATTAAAACTCAGTAAGCCTAATGCCAAAGTCTCCTTTCTACAGCCATCACCCTATAACTTTCTCTAGATGCTGGAAATGCAGGTTCAGGAGATTCCCAGTCGTTCTGCTAAACCAGGGTCACCACACCTCTTTTTCCACATCACCCCCTTCGGCCACCACCACAATTTTGATTTTATTTAAAATAAAGACTAGATTTTTTTTCTATCACACCAACAGCACGACTATTTTTAAAACTGCCCTAGTGTCAAGTGGAAGTAAGGAATGGAAACCAAAACTATAAGTGGTTAGTAAACAAGCTTCAATAAGAAAGAATTTGATAAACAAGAGTGAGGAAAAATGTTTGCCCTTCTTAGTTCAAATAAATATAAATTAAGGAAACACTTATGAAGCATTTAGACTAGGAAAAAAGCTGGGGTTTTTAATAGCTCTCAACATTTGGAGTAGTTCCTGAAGAACTGGGGTACTCATTTACTGCTGGAGGCAATGGCAATTGGTACATTTCTGGAAAGCCATGGAAAAATAGCAAGAACGATACAAATTTTCATGAATCTTTTGATCCATCCCGGAAGTGAGACAAGTAAATTACTCAACAGTATAAAAATACCTCCATGCATAGTATATTTATTGTCAAAAACTTAGAAACACCCTAAATGCACAACAGCAAAGTGGTTTAGTAAATTATAGTGTATCAACTTGATGGAAAATTATGTAGTTATTAAAATTGTAATTATAAAGTAAATGTAGAAATATAGAAAATGTTTATGGTTTATAGTTTGAGTGGGAAAAAAGAAAAAAGAGAGGTCTGTATTCTATGATTGTAACTGTAAAAATATGTATTTATGTAGAAAAATACTGCATTTTTTCAATTCTAAAAGACATGTCGGGGTGCCTGCGTGGCTCAGTCAGTTAAGCGTCTGACTTCGGCTCAGGTCATGATCTCTCAGTTTGTGAGTTCGAGCCCCATGGAGGGCTCTGTACTGGAAGCTTGGAGCCTGGAACCTGCTTTGGATTCTGTCTCTCTCTCTCTCTCTCTCTCTCTCTCTCTCTCTCTCTCAAAAATAAATAAAAACATTAAAAAAATTAAAGTAAAAAAAATAATAAAAGACATGTCAACAGTGTGAAGTCAGGATGCAACTTAACAAGGCGTCTTGGGGCACCTGGGTGGCTCAGTCAGCTCAGAGTCTGGCTCTTGATTTCAGCTCAGGTCATGATCCCAGGGTTGTGGGAACAAACCCATGTTGGGCTTTGTGCTGAGCATGAAACATGCTTAAGTTTCTCTCCGTCCGCCGCTCCGCCCCCCGCCACTCTTCCCCACTCGTGTGTCCTCTCTCTCTTTCTAAACAATTGATACTGTCTTATATTTAACTAAGAGCACTTTTTCTTTTTTAGAGGTACATAAGATAATAATATATTTTAAATTCAGTGAAATGTGGTATTATTTAGAAAATAGGCAAATAGGAAGCTGTTATGTTGACAGATACTACTTGTTTCATTTTGCCTATGTTCAAAAATAAAGTTTTTTTCAGTAACAACTTTAAGAGAATAACAAGCAAATGGAGCTAAATGAGTCTGATGGGTGGTGGAAAATTCTAGAAGTAGATGCATCCATAAGGGCTTTTCATACCTGATGAATAAGCCATCTTTTAAGAGGAGAAAAAGTATGGAAGGAATTCTGAAGGCAGCGGCCCATTTTTAACAAGAAAGAATGAAAAGGAAAGGGGCTTCAGATGTTTCCTAATCTACTTTGTGATTTGTAGGATGCAATTTTCATCTATGTCTAACTTAAAGAAGATCAGAAACCCTATGCCATGGAGTAAAATTTAGAAAGTGAAAATGACGGTATCCGTCTTTCTTTATCATCTTTTATTAAAAGTGGTTCTGAATTCAGGCATAATTAAATTTGACATGAAGTATTTGAAGGTAAGTAGTTTTAATCTCACACAAAAATTCTTGCCAAAAAGAAAGAAAACAATGATATAAATTCACATGGGGTCAGAAAGAGTCCTCGGTTTTCAAAATACAAGTAAATGGTGAATACTATAAACGTAAAAAAAAATGGGAACAATATTAGGAAATAAATAAATATCAGGATATTTAAAAGTAACATTTATCACAAACATTTTGAGAGTTTTTAATCAACTTTGTTTGAGAGTGAACAAAGAAATGAGATGTCAATGCATTCATTTTCTTTTACTTTTTTTTTGTAAGAACATGTGAAATGAGATTTATATCTATCTGAATGAAATTAAGAGTTTAAGGCAACCCAGAAACAGTAACCTAAATGAGAAAACTATTTACATTGGAAAAAAATGTCTGAAGTCTATAATCATCAGAAACTAGAAATCCTTATTATAATAATTGAGTCCAAATCTTGTGTGGCTTCCTCCCTTCCTTCCTCGGTAGTGGAATCCCCATTTTTAGTGGGGCACAGCGCCTCCAAGACCAGTTTTCATTTCCCAGCTCTTCTGCAGCCTGCGGCCAAGCTCTGAGCAATGTGATGTAAATCAAAGCCTCATATGACCCAACTGGACCTCTTTAAGACCATTTCTTCTTCATTTATTTTTATTGAAGTATAGTTGAGGCACAATGTGACATTAGTTTCAAACGCACAACATAGTAATATGACAAGTCTACACGTTATTCTGTGCTCACCACATGTGTAGCTACCATCTGTCATTATACAAGGCTGTTAAAGGACCACTGACTACATTCCCTATGCTGTACCTCTCATCTCCATGGCTTATTCATTTTGTAACTAGGAGCCTGTATCTCCCACTCCCCATCACCCATTTTTCTCATTCCCCCACCTCTCTTCACTCTGGCGATCATCAGTTTGCTGTCTGTATTTATGGGGAAGACCACTCTTTTAAAAGGGATGTGTAGCCTTTCATCTTCTTCCCGTTCCCTCTGCTGCCAGCCTTCGGTGGATGTAATGCTTAGAGCCCCACGAAGCAACTCAGTTCATGAGTTGACGTAGTGACCAGCAGCCGGCAATTAAGACAGGCAAAGTAGGAAGAATCCTAGGACGTAATGACACCACAGGTCTGCTCTCCTAGCGTTTTGGTCACCCCTAGATATCCACTGCACATCATCTGTCTTACTTAAGCTGCAATTATTTCTGGTATTTGATACTCACGGTTGAACTCAAGTCATAACTGATAATGTCAAATATATGTTATGTTGCTCCTGCTTTGTCAGGAACTGTTGCAACATTCTTCAGAGAACAGGGTTTTTTTTTTTTTCTTTTCTTTTCTTCTTTTTTTTTTTTCACCTCATTCTCCAAATTGAAGAATCAATCCATAAGTACCAACATCCGTTAAATGTTGCTGTGTTCTACCTTTACGGATTGCCACGAAGGGAAAACAAGATGAGATGGAATTGAAAAATAAAAGGGGCATAGTTGGGCAAGGTGGTAAGGAGGAAGAGAGTCAGCCAGTGGAGGGGCTGTTCTTCCCTGTATAATATTTATTAAATATATCTTTAGCAGACTTGAGAGGCAGGAAACTGACTTTCAAAGCTTTGGATTTGAAATCCGAAAACACTCTTAGTCCTGGTGCTGTGACTTTGAGGTCTTGCAGTAGCCACCCTGGGTCTCTTTCAAGGATTCACTAGATACTAATCTCTACTAGGTGCAACAGCTTTAGGGTAAAATGAAAGTGTCTTTGTAGAAATGTCCATTTTCATCACTTTTGTGGACTTGGATTTCTTGAAATGAAATTAGGAATGCTCTCCCTGCTGAGTCTTCTCCCAAACACTGCTCTTTGTCTAGAATACATTTTCTGACCACCACTTCGTTGTGATTTTAAAACTTTCTGAAGTCTCACTTCGTGGATATAATTCTTAGAACCATTTTCCCCTTGTCTTGCAAACTAGGTATTTCATGATGATGCATTTGATTATGGAAAACTCTGTTTACCCCTCATACATCCCTAATGCTTATTTAATGGTCAGTTTCTAAAGACAAATAAACTTGGGGTTTACTTTCAACTGGCTCCTAGTGCAGTTAATTCAATTCATGTTCGTTAATCACCAACTATGTGCATATCACTGTGGGAGCTAAATAGATACTTTCTGAGGATGAAGGTGAGCTTGGTGGAGGTGCTGATAATGAGGATAATTTGGCATACAATGTGACTAAGGGCCAATTAATAATTAATAATGCACCCTCAATTAATAATGAAGAATCCCTCGTGAGCTTATAAAAAATGCAATCATGAACTCTATGCCTTTCACCTCCCATACAAAGCCTGCTTGAAGAAGGAGATATTTATGAAGGACTTTTTGATAGTCTTTCCATTCTTCCTGGCATTTCAGGTTTTGCCCTCAAATCAAGCTATTCCCTCAGGAAGGGGCACACTTTCCCTGAGATATAGTGGCCCTTTTACTGAATTGTGTTGCTGTAATTTACTGAGAAACGATACTAATGTCACATAGCTTTGTGCAGTACTGTTGAGGATGTCATCCACTGTCCTTGGGGGAACTTCTGTGAGCAATTTTCCTTGAAAAAGAGAGAGAGAGAGTGAGCACATGAACGAGTGAGCAGGGGAGGGAATGAGAGAGGGGTAGAGAGAGAGAAAAAGAAGGAGAAAATCTTAAGCCGGTCCACACCCAGCACAGAGCCCAACACGGGGTTTGATCTCATGACCATGAGATCATGACCTGAACCAAAATCAATTCAGAGACTTAACCCACTGAACCCTCCATGGTCATTTTAGTTTATATTTTCATCTGGTAAACTTGGTTTCTCACCAAGGTTGATATCATGCTCTTAAACATTGAGACTATGTCCCAGGCAACTTTCGTTTTCATCCAGGTTGCCAACATGAGCCCAATTTCTTGTTCATCTCTCACAACTATAAAGATCCATATAGTGTGAACACAGGTTTCTTCCTCTTCCTCTCATCTTCCCACCCATCTTAACTTTCCTCTGATGCAAACTTAACTTGCTCTAGTCTTAACATTTGCCTCTCCTATTTATATTTCACTGTTTTGATATATGCGTTGGCCACAAACAACTTAAAATTGGTTATGGAGGACAAAGAATAAATCAGTAAATTAAATTAATTAAATAAACAAAAGTCCACAATATAGATAATTCAGGCAAAGAACAGACATCCTGAAGGATTCTGAGGACCTGAGTCCTAAGGTCATTTCACCCTACACCACACCTGCCTATCCAAATATGCCAATATTGATGCCATAGAGTCTTCCTAAACCACAGCAAATCAGGTCATGTACAACAAATACCCTGTACAATATCCTTGACGCCATGGAGTTAGAAACATTGACCTGAAAGAAAATCTTTTGCCTTCCAAGTAAATTGGCAAAATCCCACATGATGAGAACTCCTGGAGGTCACTGAGCTCTGGCTTCACCATGTCACCGAAGCAATCTCCACAAAACACAGCGGGAAAACAAGCAGACTTCTGTGCCTGGCCTGTTCCAGGAAAATTGCCACATAGAGCATAGGTCCCAGATTATAAAGTCACTTGCTTGGTCTTCAGTTTGTTAAGACAATTGGAAAGTTGATATTTGAATTCAGGTCAGTTAATAGCTGACTAGGGCCAACTTTCCTATACAACTGCTTACCCAATCAGGTAATAATTAAATATTAACTAAGCACTTGGTATTTGTAAGGCATGGTGCTACCTGCTGTAAGGGACATAAATATGAGTAAGTCATAAACTCAATGCTGGAGAAGCTTGAGATTGAGTGAGAACAGCTTGATTAATACTCAAAAACCCACAACTATACAGATAACCCATTGTTCAGATGCCGTGAAAGAAGTATAGTGTCTCCATTGGATGGAATTAAGAAAGGTTTCACGGAGGCTATGAATTTTAAGACAATTCTTGTAATGTCTAGAACAGATAAAATGAACAAGAGAAGGAAGACAGGTAAAGGACAAAAAAAAATGAGCAAAAGGTGAGAAATACTCAGAAAACATCCCCAGCTAACCCACTTAGACTGCCTCAATAAAACTGGAATAAAACAAACCACTTGGCCTGGCATGCTATAGAACAGTGGGGAATAACAGTAGGAAAGAGCACCGGCATAGGCCCTTAAATTTGATCTTGGGGCGCCTGGGTGGCGCAGTCGGTTAAGCATCCGACTTCAGCCAGGTCACGATCTCGCGGTCCGGGAGTTCGAGCCCCGCGTCGGGCTCTGGGCTGATGGCTCAGAGCCTGGAGCCTGTTTCCGATTCTGTGTCTCCCTCTCTCTCTACCCCTCCCCTGTTCATGCTCTGTCTCTCTCTGTCCCAAAAATAAAATAAAAACGTTGAAAAAAAAAATTTAAATTTGATCTTAATTCAGTGGAAATGTTTCTTGAACATTTCCAAGAAAGGGAGCGATGGCATCCGAGATTCCTTGAGAGGTTTCATCTGGAACCAAAATGAGGGATGAGCTGGGGAGCAAGAGGCAGTTCCAAGACAAGAAACAAAGCCATTCTGTTGTTTACCACCTCCTCGCTGAAGGGCAAGTGTTGACTCTACACCGATTGTGTGCCCTGCATATACAATCACACACAGAATCACTACTAATAATCCTTGGAATCATTTGCTCCTGAAACAGAGCTTTAATGATAGGCAGCAAAAACGGGTCTCTGAGATAAATAAATCGGATTACATCTTCCTTAAACTATCTCGATCATTCCAGTTTAAAAGAAATCAGAGGATTTCCAGCAGTGTCTTTGGGGGATTTTTCTTTTTTTTCTTTTTTTCTTTTACTCTAGCAATCCAAGCAGCAAGGGGTCTGGTTTCCTGAACATTATTGAATGGAAATGTTTATTTCTGCAAATCCCTGCCTTTGCCTTCAAAATTATAAGCGTATTGGTTCCCCTCTAATTCACTAAGTGCTTTTGTTCCATGGCCACCCATCTGAACAGCAGAAAAACCTTCAACAAAGCAATTTCCGGCACAATCGGAACCAGTCTGAAATTTAGACTTAATGTACAAAATACTTTATTTCCTGCTTTTCAACTTCCTTTTCCTAGACACCAAAGAATAATTCTATTAAAAATACAATTAGCTGCGATCATCATGCATATCCAATTCAGCAAGTGTTTGTTTACTTAAAATCTTCTCTGAGCACATTATTTTTGAAAGGTTTTGTGCTTCCAAATGTACCTGAATGTGTTTGCCAAGGGGTCATTTCTGGACTTAGTTACCCATCCATAGTTTCATGTTGTATACTGGCACATGTCCTTAACCCAGTTCTGCTGAAGCTCTCCCCCTGAAACTTTGCAGCTCAGGGCGCCCCTCTCACTCTAGTTAAAAGAGTAGATTGGCAAAGTTTCACATTCCCCCCATTGGTAAGAAATAGTGATCTTCTTCATTAATTAGATTTTTGAGATATTTTTTAAAATCTCAAAAGTTGAGGGGCGCCTGGGTGGCGCAGTCGGTTAAGCGTCCGACTTCAGCCAGGTCACGATCTCGCGGTCCGTGAGTTCGAGCCCCGCGTCAGGCTCTGGGCTGATGGCTCTGAGCCTGGAGCCTGTTTCCGATTCTGTGTCTCCCTCTCTCTCTGCCCCTCCCCCGTTCATGCTCTGTCTCTCTCTGTCCCAAAAATAAATAAACATTGAAAAAAAAAAAAATTAAAAAAAAAAAAAATCTCAAAAGTTGAGGGGCGCCTGGGTGGCGCAGTCGGTTAAGCGTCCAACTTCAGCCAGGTCACGATCTCGCGGTCCGTGAGTTCGAGCCCCGCGTCAGGCTCTGGGCTGATGGCTCGGAGCCTGGAGCCTGTTTCCGATTCTGTGTCTCCCTCTCTCTCTGCCTCTCCCCTGTTCATGCTCTGTCTCTCTCTGTCCCAAAAATAAATAAACGTTGAAAAAAAAAATTTAAAAAATCTCAAAAGTTGAAATTAAAAATCTGTTCCTGTGTATCTCTCTCTCTTTCACACACGCACACACATACACATAAATGATCATATACTGATATTTTAAAATTTTTTTAAGTAAATAATACATTAAAAATCAAATTAAAGTCCCCTTAGTCTTGTATTTTTTCCTCCCTTTTTCTCAGAAGCAACTCCTACCAGCACTTTGCTATTCAACCTTCCAATCCATTGTGATACTTGGATATATATATATTTTATATTTATATACATGTTTTTATATATTTTATCTATTAAATATGTATATTTATTGTATATACTTATATATTGGATGTATATTTATATATTCATAGATAATGCATACTTTTATTTTTGTCTTGATTTTTCACATTTAAATAAATTACATCATAAAATCATATTGTTCTGCAATATTTCCACTTAATATTATGTTTGTGAGATCTATCCATGTTTATGTAGAAAGACCGTATTCATTTTTTTTTACCTCTGGATTATGTTCCATTGTATGAGCAAACCCCATTATATTTATTCTGTTGGTATATTTCATTATGTTTTTTTCATCTAGGTTGCTTCAAATGTTTGCTCTCACAAACAATGCTGAGTGAGAAACAGCTTTGCATGGGTCTGCTTATGCAGTTAGATGAGTTTCCTCTTTGGGGTATAGATTTATAAATGAAATGTGTGTGCACTTCTAGTTCTTTTGGAAACTTCCAAATTGTTCGCCAAAGTGACGATACCATTTGTATCCTACCAGCTATTTATCTTTTTCATTTTTGCTAATCTGATGGGTGAAAATTGCTACTAATTGTTGTTTTCACTCACATCCCCAAGATTATGAGCAAGGCAGGCTTAGTGAAATTCTCTCTTCTGTGACACACTGGGGGCTGGCCTTGGCTTCAAAGAGGTGACAGCGCTGTCAGCAGCCCTGTCCTGGCAGGGACTTGTGCTATCATCGGGTTGCATACTACCACTCACAAGGCTCAAAAATGTGCCAGAGTGAGATCATCAGCCCCCAAAGGCCTGCACAGAGGACCGTGCCTACCAAGCCTTCCAGTGATGGATTATAATTCGAAGCAAAAAGCTCCCGGCCTCCTATGTGCAGTGGTACAGGGAAGACCAGCCTGCGTGATGAAGAATGTCTATACAAGAGTCATATTTTACAGAATAGAAATGTTCTGTTCAAAGCAGTAAAGCTCCATCATACACAAGTACAAGTCAGAAATGGGCCTCGTTTATAATTAGGGGTCTTGTCATTCTCCTCTGAGTGGTCTCCCCTTTCCCTTTGTTCCTACCCCCCTGAAATCTTCCAGAAAACTCTCTTCTTAGCCTAGCGACTCATGGGGAAGTAATGAAGCACAAATTGGAAATCAGATGTCAACCCTGGGCCGGGTACTGCTGGTAAACGAACTAATGCAACACTTTGGGCAAATCAATTTTCTACTGAGTCTTACCTTTCTTGCAAGATGATAAATTAATGCCAAAGGCTATAGTCTAGGATTTGTAGCCTCTCATGCTCTAGCTTTCCCTTCCTCACCATCTAGCTAAGCTTAGGATTTGGCCCTGTCTGTTCCTTCATTCTATCTCTCTGTCTCTCTTTCTCTCTGTCTCTCTCTCTCTCTCTCTCTGTCTCCCTGTCTTCTCTCACATACAGTCACACACAAAGAGAGAGAGCGACTGAGAGATCACCTATTCCAAGTTGCTTGTTTACTAGCACATCCCGTTGGAGGAGAGATGACCCACCAGAGGCAACAGAACCAGAACTGCATCCAGAGCAGCCAGCTCCTGTCCTGCCCCAAACCTGCCTTCTCCTGCCTTTACAACCAAGCTCCCTATTCGTTCCTTGCTGATTCCCTTCTAAGGAAAGCAGGGTGAATATCCCCAGAGACCCTCCTATTCCCTCATCACCCACAACAGTTGATGTTCCTTTTGTCATTCATCCTGCAAAGAATTAGGCTAGAGGATTTCCTTCCTGCCAGGGAATCTTGACTTGCTATTGAGTCTCCCATAATCCTCTTAGGTGGGAACCATACCATGTCCAGAAGTGTGTCTGATTCAAACAGTCAGAAAGAGCACAAAACTCACCTAGGTTTTATACAGACAGTCCCTGTGTATGTGTCTTTGAGGTTAGGACATGGATAGTGTGGTAGACAGACTGGTTGCATGATCCCTGTTTCTTGGTGTTCACGCCCTTCTATAATCCAGGCTCTATGAGTGTGGGCAGTATCTGTGACTTTATTCTAACCAGCATAATCGGTTATGGTGATGGGATTTCACTCTCTGATTACATTATGCTTTGATTCCTATGCATAGAAAGAGAAAAGTCTACACTAAGCCTATTCTTTCAGCCCTGTGACAACAGTCTACCGCATAGTCTCCCTCCTCTGCTGAGAGGAGACCAGAACCCTGGACACCTGCATCATGTGAAAAGGACTATCCAATCACAGACAAGACTTCAGGGCTTTCTTGCCATTCTCAATATTTGGACTTCACAGGAAAAAAAAATGTAGAAAAAAATCACAGTAGGGTGTTTAAAGGTGCAAAAGACCCAAGCATGGCTCCACCCTCCCAGCTAGAGGGGCTCCAGCCACTAGTCCCCAGCTGCTCCTCCTGATACTGATACAACCTGGTCAAGCTAGTCTATTGCAGGTGAGTTCTTTCTATAAATAGAACAGAGACAGAATATTTCATTATGGGCCATACAAGTCCTATATAATCAGGCCCCTGATCATTTGTACCATTTTTCTAAACTCCTGTCATACCTTCTTTTAGTGCCAGTACTCACCTGGCTTCCTTTTGCCATGGGCATTTGCACATGCTGGTCCCTGACATGCTCTTTCTTTCATTTTCACAAAGTTAATGCCTTCTTCAGATCTCAGCTCAGGTGACATTGCCTCCAGGGAAACCTGTCCTTACCTCTGTAACTAGACCTAATGCCCAATGATAGGCCCTCAGGATATGATAGCTCTCACGGACTCAACACCTGTCACAGCCTAACCGTCCATTCACCTGTGTCACTATTTGCTTAATGCAAGCCTTCCCCCACTAGACTCATTCTGAGCCACACAAGTAAAAACCAAGACAAGCTATGACTCCTCTCATTGACTTGCCATTAACTTGCCAGCATGGAGCCTAGAGCGTGGCATATAGTGTGGTTTAGTAAACATTCATTCAGTGAAGAACTGAATAAAACCTGTTTGTCTAAAATAATTGAGGAAAAGATGAGCCCTAGGCTGAGAGTGGGGGAATCTGGCTGTGAACCAGCTTTCTGCTCAGTTTCAGTGTGAGATAGAGCAAGCCATTCCAACCTCCTTCTCAGTGTCCCCAGTACCTTGTGGGTCTTCAGATCTCTGATGCACTGACAATGTCGCCAGTTAGTTGGCTGTTACTGACATCGTTACCACTGTGCTTTTCTTCACTCTGTCTCTTCAAGGAAGCTAGGATGGGGAGATCTTCCTGCTTCATTTCCTCAGAGCCCTACAAATTCCCAATAAAAACTTCCCAAAAGAACTACAGGCTGCATGTAAACCACAGAGTCCATTGGGGCCTAAAGTTAAAAGGTCATATTGTGTAGAATGGTGCTCACAGTCATCTGGGAACAATAACTAAAACATATAAATTACAAAACCTGGATGGCCAGCAGCTGTATCCATGGAAACAGATGTTGGCTTGGCCAAAGTGCTTTATAATGATTATGATTAATCATCCTTGAAATCACCGTTATTTATTGGTGTATAACTGATGGAACCATGTTGGAAGGGCTATATTATACAGTTTTACAAATTTCCAGTTGCTGGAGCTGGCACCCTGGCCATAAAATAGCAAAAGTGTTCTTTAAAATATACTCATTAAATATCAGTCAAAGAGAACAGGAAAATATAAAAGCCATAGCTTGGAATAATAGTCAATAAAAACGTTGTGCCAACACAAGTCACTAATGTTCAAAATAAATATTCTTCCATGCTTCATATAAACTTAGTGCTAAAAAAAATTCTTAAATAAGTGGGAATCCTCTGTGAGTTCATTCTAAATGTTGTTCACAATTCCACTTTATCTGTGTTTAAGTCAGAACCATACATCTGGAAAAAGGTTATGGGTTCATTTATTGCTGCCTCTTCCGTTAGCTAATCTTCCTTGTCACTAGTATTTTTCTGCCTTTACTATGTTGTGGATGTTCTGAAGTTGGCTTCTTTTGTACCTCACCCGTTAAGTGTGATTTATTTTAACTTGATCACATGTATCATTGAAGGGTGACCAGAGTTTGGGAAAAGTCTTCATTCAAATGTGTTTTGGATGGAGCTGGGGGACGCTTTCTGGAAACGGGAAGCATTGGCGGCCATCTTAGCTTCCTCATAGCCTCCTGTGACTCCGTGGCCCCACCCTGACCAAGAAGCCAAATAGGCATTTAACAAAGCATGCACAATCTTACTTTCCTTTGCCTGTGTAATGACGTGTACCTGGGGCAGAGGAATACCAAGGGATGTGCCAACAGACTCAGAGGCCACTGTGGGCTTGGGTGCATTCCTAATGCATGTTTTCCCAGAACATGTCCAACTCCTCAAATACATACAGCATTGTTTTCAGGGAGAGTAGAAGGCTGAAAGGGCCAGATCCTCAGGTGCTGTTGATACAAGTCTTTCCTAAGCACATTCATAAAGCTACTGCCATATCATTCTTGATCTAGTGCCACAAATTAACAGCAACCCCCCTGGGCCCTGGGCTATGCTCTTGGAACAACTCTGGGATTGTTCTGTACAATGCTCTGATTGTCTGTGGGGTAGAGCAGCCAGTGAGAGCTGGAGTGGGTGCTAGAAGTTGGCTATAGCAGCCATGCTAAGATATGTTCTAAGCACCAGGTGTGTTAGCCACTGGATGTGCAGAGAGGCTCTGAGACGTGTGTACAGCCACAGCCACCGCAAATCTCCTGTCCTACTGTATTCAATAGACCTAGAAAATGACTCAGAATGCTCTGTGCAGTGGGGACGGACAGGGCAAATATGACAAATTGGAAGACTGATAAACAAGGCAAGATGTTTTAAGGAAGCAAGATTTCTAATTACTTTCCAGTAATTTTGGCTGGAGTCCTTACATAATACATCATAATAGGGCAAACATTCAGGGCTGTCCCCACCAACCCAAGGAAGCCTGTGGGACTTCTGATCTTCAATCCAGAGAATTGAGAGAGAGCTACCTGAAAAGGTCATTTGATCCAACTCTCCATACCTTCCAGAACTGAAAATTATCATTCTTTGTTTCTAGGTAGTCTTGGAAAGAAGACTCCACTATCTTATTTCAAACCATATTCCAGAGATATAAATGTAACAAAGAGAAGCAACTATATAATGTCATCTATTTTAGTGGCCCTCAACTGGGGATAATATTGCTCTCTGGGACACATGTAGCAATGTCTGGAGACATGTTTTATTGTCACAACTGTTGGGGAAGGCAAGTGTTGCTGATGGGTAGTGGGTACAGGCCAGACATATTGCTAACCCTCCTACATTGCACAGGACACAGAATTATCCAGACCAAAACATCCACAGTGCCACGTCTGCAAAAACCCTTATCTAGACAAATAACCAGCATGACTAAATTATTCCTCTCTGAAACAGTTGAGTAAGGACAAAAGATTCATAGTTTGAATAATCAAACTAATCATTTAAGTCATCTGTGGGCACAATGCCTTGGTCTCAGACCACTGCATTAATTTCATTTAAGGATAATACTGATAATTACTCAAGTAAAATTAACAATTTTAAATTTCCCACCATGCAGGCATACCCTGCCTTTATAAAGCTCAGTATTCGAGAGGTGGGGAACGACATACATGTAAAACACCATATAGGTGTTTTAGAAAAGGAAGCAACCCATTCTACTTGGCCATCAGGGAAAATATCATATGGGAAGATGACTTTGAACTCTCAGGATAATTACACTTTACTTTCTAAAGGTAATACAACTTGGCCATACCCCGGAACTCGTGCTTTCAGTAATACCAAGCACTCTTCTAAATATTTTACATTCATTATTTCATCATATTCTCTGAACAATCCTATGAAGTAGGAACTATTATTCTCAACTTACAGATGAGACAGACTCTAGCGGTGACTTGTCCGTCTCCAGAGTGAGTGTGCATAACTGCTCCACACAGCCTCCATGAAAATGGAGCCAAGTGATTTGGTCCACAAGTATCACCTCCCAGTCACTAGCCTCTCCCCTCCACGGGGAGGAGCTGATGGTCCTAAAGTTCCTTACAACATTTGCATTCATTATTCTAACAGCAACAGGATACTTATTTCACAAAAAAAACCATCTTGGGGTAGGCTCCACGCTGGGGAAGGAGAGAGGTCTTCAAATAATCACAGAAATGGTAACATTTAAATAGCTGTCTGGGATATTAACTGTAAAAGGAATTTTACCTTAGCCTATATTCTCCAAATAGGACAAAACTAAAGTCCCTGTCACTGCTTCTCCCAGGTCAAATCAATTTCATCCTGACTGTACAAATACAGCCTAAACTTACAATTTCATTCATTCATTCATTCACTCATTCATTCAACAAATATATACTGATTATCTACGATGTTCTGGGCAATGGGCTGTATACTTGGGATATAGCAATAATAAACTAGACAGAAAGCCCTTAATCTCATGGAACTAACCAATGAAAATGGAGCTTTGAGATTATAAAACCTCCAGGTAAATTAAGTAGACATAATGTTTCTTATCTTGGAATTATTGCCATTCATCATTATTCATCTGAGTTTCCAATTTAGACCTAATCTCACTATAAAATATTCAGTGTTTTCCCATGTTTGTTTTTCACATAGATGTAGACATGACCTTTGGAAGGCATGAATAAAATTGAAAGAATATTTTGACCTAATTCTTTTTGAAGTATTTAAATAACATAGGAAGATATATTAATCTAAAGATACCAGTATGATTTTTGTATCGCAATTCCCTTTATTTTTTCAGAGAACTTCTAAGTTTCATTCCAGTGTAGAGTAACTAAAATATTTTACCAAATTTATTCCTGAAATAAAATATTTCAGGCTGAGAGATTTTAAAAGCAATTTCATTTTATACCATGCATCTTTTTCCACGTGCTATTTTAGAGATCTCAGTTGAATAGCTTTGCTACATGACTTTAACTGTAATAAGGAAGATTTTATGTTTGTTCATGTTGCTTCCTGCGTCTGGAAACCTCTATTTTCTCTTCACCAACCAATCTGCAACACTCTCTTCAAAACTCTATTTGAGATTATTTTATTTGTATGTGTGTTTATTTTCATATTTTGCTCTATTCCTGAAAATATTTGAAGCAGCCTCTAACAAGACACATCAAAGATGACCCAATGGCATCCATTAAAAGTAGGGCAAGAGAAGAAAGTAAAACAAGAGTGGAGATGAAGCAGAGCCAGGAATGAGTCTAAAAATGCATATCATAATAACCCACACATGTGTAATACCTGGGCCATAAATCTGGCTGCCAACATGAAAAGAGAAACTTTATCAGTTATACAATTCACGTGTCCATGAGATACTAACAATCCAAATTTCCTGGGGAAGTCTAATTGTTCTTGGTACTCAGACCTGACAGGAACTTTCCCTGGGATCCTCACAAATAGAAAATATAATGATCAATCATCACAGCTTCTTTAAAATTCATACAACAAGATACATGAAGCTGCTTATTAAAATAACTCGATGTAGGCTAGTGGCACATACACAGACATGATACAGAGAAAAGGAGTTCTTCTGGAAAGGGGGAAAGAGAAGACAGAGATGATTGGCATAATAAAAAGCAGTGTTCCAGCCTCTGCTTATCAGCTTGAATCCAGGGATTTAATTCAGAATAATTGGCATTGGAAAAACTTGGCAATCTTCTCTAAATATTGTCCCACCTAGCTTTTGATCGATATTGGGTAGTGATGACAAATATATTGAGAATGGCTATTCCTTGGACCATTGAATTCATCCTTCAGTGCCTAAGCAGACTCCAGAGCTGGAGCTAGAGTCCATGTCTTTTTGCAGAAGCTGGGGACCCCATCAAGGCACATGTCCAATGACATCCAGGCCACCCTTCTGTAAGGTATAATTAGGGAGTTCTGTCAAGAAATCCAGGATGACTTTGAGAAAATTATTTTGAACCCACTGGAAACCCAGATAAAAGCAGTGAGGACTCAAAATTCTACTCCATTTAGTTATTAGCTTGAATTAGCCAAAGCTAACCAGACACACACCTTGGGCAAAATAAAACATCAACATAACACGGAAAGCATCTTTAGCTTTCTTTCTTTTGTGTGTTCCCAGAAAAACCATTATGAAATGCACTTTGAGGAAATAGTAACAAGTTGTGTGGGACTGTTATTTATTTATAAACCAACTAAAAAATGAGAATATCTAGCAAAGACATAACTAGTTTGGAAAAAGAAAAAAATAATAAGAAAAAGGCTAAAAGGCTTATCGCCGGCCTTTCTTTTGGGCAATAATTGGCCAGTGGGGTCAGAAGCCTATTCAGGCCACTCCTTGCTTGAAATAATAGAGCCCTAACACTCATGTAAGAAAGAATGTGCTACTTTTCTCTACAGCCAGGAGTGGGAGGGCTTGAAGTGAGCTCAACCAGATCATTAAGAGCCAAGTTTTAAAGAAAGAAAATCTAAACATAATCCAAAGGCTATGGTCTTCTGTGTTGAAAGACTGTTCCTATTGGCTCTGATCTGAGCAGAATCAAATAATAGGGCTGGAGTTGTAAAAGTATCTGTATCTGGGGCTATGTCTAAATTGAGTACATGCCCTTCGAGCAGCTGGTACATAAGAATAAAGATCAATGGGATGCCTGGGTGGCTCAGTCAGTAAAGCACCAGACCCTTGATTTCCACTCAGGTCATGATCTCATAGTTCATGAGTTTGAGACCCCCCCATCAGGCTCCATGCTGACAGTGTGGAGCCTGCTTGGGATTCCCTCTCTCTTCCTTTCTCTGCCCCTCCCTTGCTTCTGTTCTCTCTCTCTCTCTCTCTGTCTCTCTCTCTCTCTCTCAATAAATAAATAAATAAACAAACAAATAAACTTTTAATAAAGATCAAGGTCTTTTCAATAAGTGCAACAACAATTTGCCACCTTTAATCTAATGTATTTATCTAGGAGAGAATAGCATATAGTTTAGGGTTATTGTCCAATAAAGGAAGGTTACCATTTTGGACAGGGAGTATCATCCTCTTAGAATATGGAATAATTGATACTATTCATTTAATCCAGTGAGGCTGTCCCTGTAGAAAAAATAATGTTGGGAAAGTTGGCGAAAGGGGATTCTTCCAAAGCTTTGGGGGGAAAAAACTTCTCTAGGGTCTAACTACAATACTTAATAATAAGAGTCTAATTCAGATTTTGACACAAATTATGTATTTAGATAAGTGTTTTTGAGGTACTGATAAACATGAAATAAGTTCTAATTGATCTAAGTGATCAAGTGAGAGTTTTGTTTCCTGTGACACCTCATTAACCTCACTGTGGAGGTCTTAAGTTGTTCCACTCTCTGATATGTGGAAATGAGATCCTCTCTTGAGAGTTTAAGCAGTCTTCAGCTGATGGGAGGCTGTCTCACATACTTGAAAACCACTTTCAACCTGTATGAGTTTCCTAGGGCTGCCATAACAAAATAACTTTATTACCTCTATAAAGACCCTACCTACAAATAAGGTCATATTCTGAGATACTAAAGGTTATGAATTCAACATATCTTTCTGGGGGGCACGGGGGATATGATCAACCCATAACACAACACTAACTGCACTTATTCTGCAGAATTGAGAAAGACTCTTCAGAACTGGCTGCTTTAAGCAGTAGGAGGGTGGCTTGCCCATCCAACCCTAGGTCATCCTGAGACTAAGGAACAGTGACCTTTCTGTCCCCACCATGGGAAAGGAATAACTCTGTTAATCCCTGAGGAGCCAAGACATAAACCATGGCATATGGCCCTCTGTTCTTCTCCACAGATGAAAGACAATTATCCGGTGGTTATTGATTTCACAGAATTTGGAGCCACACTACCTGGGTTCAAATTCCAGCACCCACTTCCCATTAGCTATGGGGCTTTAAAACAAGTCTCTTATTGTTTCTGGTCTGCAGTTAACTGGTCTGTAAAATGGAGATAATAATAGAACTTTCTCACAGGGATGTTTTGAGATTTAAATGAGTCAATATGTGTAGAGCTACTTAGAACAGGGCCCAACCCACAGGAATGCCATGTTAATGTCAGATATTTTAAACTATTTTAAAGTTAGATATCTCAAATAAATATATTTCTAAGTATGAAGAGTAAAATGTTCACTATCTGAGCAGAAGACTGACCATCAAAGAAGCTAGATTTTCCCCCAAGAATCCCCTTAATGACCCTCATCCCATATCCCCTCTACCTGCTTGTGATTCCTTTTACATTTATTATTCCTCCTTAACAATAATAACCAAGAAGCTTCATGCTCTAGTTTTGGTTCACTCTGATCATTGCCTCGAGTTCCTTAATTTCACCAACATCAATATTAGAAGGCAATTGCTTCTTGGACTCAGGTCTTCATCTCTGGACAACTTACCTCTTCCAGATTACAATAGGCAAGTTCCTCAAAACAGGAGCCAGGTTATCCATTTCTTCTACATCCTATAAAACTTAGAACAATATAATGCACATAAGCAAGTGTTGGATAAACCCCAAATGGTTAGAAGGCAAATACAAAGTAAATAGGCACTAAGAAGAAGATCCTTTATTACAGACAAATTTGCATATCCAAGGATCATTTTCGTGAACCATTATTGCTCACAAGTGTTCAGAAAACTGGAGCAAGGACGTGGAAAACAAAACCTAAGGAAAGATTATGGTTGGGAAGAATTGGCTTCAGGCCTAACATTGCTTTATCATGGTTCTGGCAGGTAATCAATAGGAAACTCTGTTGCATAGACATAAATCATAATTGAGTTTTCATCAGTCCTGTGCCAGTTCTGTGCCTGTACAGAATACAGGATCCTAGTGCCAAGGTGCCTTATCAGTCCATATGCAAATATGCCTTTTGATGAAATCAAAGAACAGCAGAATTCAGACAAGACTTCAGCCTTGTGCTGCCAAAGCCAGGTAGACATTTAACTCTTCACATTGGCTAATGACTACAGAATGTCTGCAGAGGGAGGCATTTCTCACACAGGGCTTCTCCTTAAATGCTCATGGGGATTCAGAAATGGGAAAAAATCAGCTCACAATGGTCATTCTCCTTAAGAGCCTATTCAAAAGGATCTTTTTCCAAAATCCCCCAAAACTAAAATGTGTTGAAAGAGTATTAACTAATACTGAAAATAAGCTATACACACATACACACAAATTCCTCAAAACAAAAGGAGGAGAGTGGTATGAAATACTGTCTCCTCTGTTAGAAAAAAGGACAAAATGTCCCGGTTTTCCTTCTTCTCTCAAAGTTAACACACCTGAAACTCAAGGTGATTTAAATTGAATAAATTTAATTGTGTGCTCACTTATTTCAAAGATTGATGATTAAGATGCATAAATTAGATCACAGATTTATAAAGGATCTGTACTTCTGAAATTCTTTCGAACATGTCTTAAAACACTCTTCTGTTGTTGTTGTTGTTGTTGTTGTTGTTTTTCACATCATCCACCAGAACTTTTTATAATCCACCTGGGGCTGAGCTGCCTAAGAGAAAATTTTATCTAGATTTACTCAACAATTTAACTGCCCCCACCCACCTTACAACATACACACAAAGAAAAAGATTCTCTAGATCAACACTGTCCACTACAGGGGCCACTATTCAAATGTAACTATTCAATTGTCAATCAAACATAATTTGAGTAGGAAATTCAGAACTGCACTCATATTAGCTATATTTCAAGAGCTCAACACCACGTGGCTAGTGGCTACAATAGCATATGCTGCAGGTATAGAATATTTCTGTCATCACACAAAGTTTTCCTAGCCATCTCTGCAAGTTTACACAATCCCTTTCAAGTCCAGAAAAAATCTAGGCCTTGTATCATTGCAGAGGAAGGGGCTTCTTTCCTCTCTAGATTCTCCAGAGAATCCTGGTCTCACTAGAGCCACACTTCTAACAAAAAGCATTTTAAAAAAAGGCCACAGGTTTGCCACCCAGATGAATATGGAAAGAACTAATAGGCTTTTGATTAAGCCAGCAATTCTCAACTGGATTGGAGGGGAGAGGCACATCAAATTTGCTGTGGGGAAATACAGATGCAGGATGTCAGCAGGATGACAGGATAGGACATTCCAGCCCTCATACTTCCATAGAAATGTCAATCTTGACAACTATCCATGGACAGGGATACCTTTGTGGAAACCTAGGAGTCTAATGGAAAGATTACAGCACCTCCTTTAAGCAAGAGAACAATCAGACTCATTCAAGAATGCACAATAAAAGGTTCACTTTACCTGTGTCACCTCTCTCCCAAGGTGGCATCACTCAATGCCAAGGGAGACCCCTCAGCCCACGATTTCTCCCACAAGGAAAATTGTACACTTTGTGAATTTTATAATATGTTAATTATATCACAATAAAGCTGTTTTTTAAACCCCCGGTGTTCTAAAATAAAATTATTAAAAAGTTTTAAACAACCTAGGAATATATTTTTTATAAAACTTGAAAATACTTGCTTCACAGAAATGAACAAAATTTTCAGTAATTTTGCAGAGGTCTAGAGAAAGGAATGTACATTTGGCTCAATTGTTTGCAAACTGACTGCAAAAATAAACCTTTGGTTTTTACTTCTTACATATTTAAGCATACTTGATGCAAAGCATGAAAGGAGTTAAACAACTCAAAGAACATTAGTTCCACAATGGCATCAGCAAATAGCAGGTTAACAATAATGCTTGGTTTCTATCAACCATCTGGTAGCTTCCTTATATCTCTATCTTGAGAAATGAATCAGTTGGTACCAGATAGGTTAGTGAAAAGCAGGGCTTTCAGAGCACAATATCAGAAAGGACATTTGGCCCATGATTAATGTTCTTAGCCTCAAATTTTGAATTTTGACATACTTCTAAATGAGTCTATAGCATAGTCACAGAGGTACACAGGCATACTTTTAAGATTTAAAAATGTTTATCATGTATCTTGTGATGGTTACTTTTACATGTTAACTTGACTGGGCCATGGGGTTCCCAGCATTTGGCCAAACATTATTGTGAGTGTGTCTGTGAAGGTGTTTCTGAATGAGATTAATGTTTGAATGGGTAGACTGAGAAAGCAGATCATCCTCCCTAATGTGAGTGAGCTTCATCCAGCCAACTGAATATCTAAATAGAACAAAAAGGCTGGATTAGAGGGAACTCCTCCTGTCTCATCCCTTGAGCTGAGACATTGGTCTTTTCCAGCCTTTGGACTCTGATTGAAACACTGGCTCTTCTTAGGTCTCAAGTTTGCTGGCTTTTGGACCAAAACGTACACCATCATCAGCTCCCCAGGTTCTGAGGCCTTTGGACTTGGACTGGAATTATACCATTGGTTCTCTTGGGTCTCCATCTTGCCAACTGCAGATCTTGGGATTTCTCAGCCTGCGTAATCACATGAGTCAATTCCATATACTAAATCATAGAGGATAGATAGGTTGGTTGGTAGATAGTCTTAATTAATATCAATACTAAATTATCTTTAATTTTGTGTTGTTTTACCAGACCACCATCCTTACAATAGTCTATGGCTAAATATTGTTGTTAACACTTTAATTACATTATTGATAGCATAATTATATCATATTACATAGGGCTAATTGTGCATCACAAATTTTCTATTTTCATTAACATAGAATTTATTATATATTACAACTTCTATAACCTTATCTTGGCTTTCCTAGAAAAGGGTCTCATGTAATAGTAATGGTTCAATTTTTCAAGTTTTGAGAAACTGATGGAAAACCTATATATAAGTCAGAACCCTTATCTCTCCATTAACTTGTATGATGTTGGCCAAACCTTGCTTGACTCTGATGTGTCTCATAGTAACCAAATGGACAATGATGGTCATAGTTTCTACTTTTATTAATAAGGTTCTTAATAGGGCAAAATAAGAGACGTGAAAAAACGCCTTCAAAGATAAAGCAGTATACAGTAGTGATATAATTTTACTGTGTTTAAGTAGTTGAATATTTAATATTTTAGTATTAACTGAAATCTCTAATGACAATAGAGAGAAAACCTTAATGGTCAGCTGAACTAGAATAAAATCTACAAGTTAGAATAAAATTTGAACAGAATAAAAGTATATAATGCAAAAAAAAAACACATTAGATCATTTTCTGCTTCTTTAATTTACAGTGTAATGTGGGATGAGAAGTGAACTTGTTATATTCATGGAGCAGATGAGCTATTTAATTAATTTCATGTAAACAAACCAGATAAGAGAGAGTATGTTTATTGACATGGAAAGCCACTCTACTTTTACATAAATTACTACCATACAGATGCTTATTAATATAATGTTTTCATGTATTACCACCAAGGAAAGCCTGTCTCACAGAGAGGAATCACCTTGTTTGAAATTGCCAAAAACTCTGAAGCACGGTGCCAGGTGTAGCATAAATGCCTAGTTAATATTTGTAGACTGATTGGGGTGGGGAAAAAAAAATCTATGTATAAACAAGAATATTAAATGTAGGAACACACAGATAATTCTTTCACTCAGTATCTCAATACTATGTCTAGTTTGGAGCCTGAAACATGAGTATTTGGAGAACTTGGAGTAGTTCCAGAGAAAAGCAATGAAAATGATTAAAGAGTTGGAAAATGGGGCCGATAAATCATGACTACAGGAATTGGGGCTTATTTAACCTGAAAGAAAAAGCTACATGACTCTACCAGATTCTTATATCTAAAACTTAGAGATGGTGAGATTTGCCATGACCCATCCATACAGCTGTGCAAGCAGAAAGAAATCCAGAAGCAACAAAGATATTTTCAAAGGATCACTATTATTTCTGTTAATATCTAACTCTCCCTCTTCTTGTGGTTTTCAAAACAACCAACAGCAGCCCTAGGACAGGCAGGGTGTGCACACCAATTCAACCCCCACACATTTGTCAAGCGCACCTTGCGGGGCATTTCCGAGAGAAAGGAGTCAGCGCACAACCTCCAGGAGCCTGAAGCTAAGACAAGGAGACTCCCATGCAAAGAAATCCCAGGATGTCCGGAGACCTCCCCTGTCAGAGAATATGCAAAGTCCCTTAGTGTCTCTGAGGAAGGCAGCTCAGGTTTACTTGGGCGGCTGGAGGCGAGAAGGGCTGCTTCGCAGGGGCCTTGATGCTGCAAATATGCTTGCTGGGCAGAAGTAGGCTGGAAGGCAGCAAGGCCATTCTATGTGAATGGAAGAGCACGCCCAGAAAACTCAGGCAGGACAAAGTAGATTTGAGAAATGCCCTCGCATCCACGTCACAGACAAGAAACTGAAGCTCAAAGGTCTCAGTGACTGGTAAAGGGTTAGCAGCAGTTAATGTCAGAGCTGGGTCTAGAACCCGAATTCCAGATTTTTGAGTTTGTTAGGCCTCTTTACAAATCCTTGTTACTGATTTAGCAATTCTACCATGCCGTAGTTTGTCCAATAAATAACTTCCTTCCATTAGAACTGAGGCTGTTGTCAGGGTGCCTGGGTGGCTCAGTCGTTGAGTCCCACGTTGGGATCCGTGCTGAGCAGGAAGGCTTCTTGGCATTCTCTCTCTCCCTTCCTCTGCCCCCTCTCCCCGACTTGCTCACTAGCTCTCTCTCTCTCAAATTAAAAAAACAAAAACAAAAAACTGAAGCTGTTATCTATAGAAAATCCATCCTGTTGAGTAATGTGGTGGGGGGAAGAGGAGACGATGTCATTGTGGTCACATGATACAAAGTCACTGAATTCTGTAAACACATACACACAAATGAGTTACTTACAAATATAAAGAGTTTAATTTAGCCAGCCATTTCATAAAGAATAAAGCATTTCATCGCTATTTGTACTGTTACACACCACATGGTAAAGACAAGACACATAAACTGCAATGAAAGCATTTTCAGTTTTTTATTTTAAATTAAAACAGAATACACCACCACTCGTGCCGTCAGGAAGAGTGCTTTCTGCTATCGACTCACAACCTTTTTCTCTCTCGTGTTTCGTTTTTGTTTAATTTTTGTTTATTTTTGAGAGTGAGAGAGACAGAGTGTGAGCAGGGGAGGGGCAGAGAGAGAGGGAGACACAGAATCTGAAACAGGCTCCAGGTTCTGAGCTGCCAGCACAGAGCCCAACACGGGGCTCAAACCCATGAGCCGCGAAATCATGACCTGAGTTGAAGTCCGAGGCTCAACCGACTGAGCCACCAATCTCTCTCGTGTTTAAAATGGAAATGTTTCATATGCCTTCAGTCAATCTAACAATAATCAAAAAATTTTTCTGGACCAACACATACAAAATTCAGGGAGAGAAGCAGCTTATCAGAGTCCATGCCAATCCCAAGATAAAATAGGAGTAAGTGTACTGGGGGAGGAGGGGTGGCAATTTATTAAATCTGATTTTTTTATGTCACAGTACATACTGAAAGTGAAGAAAAAATATATTTCTCATTCTTTTGATTTCTGTTTCGAAGCTTCGGCAGACTAAATTTCACAGAAAACACACATTGGGGGAAATGAAATAATTCTTCAAGACATCCTGGTATTTCTTAAAAGAAATCTCCCAGTTAAAAGGCAATCTCCCAGTTAAATAAGTTGCTCTAGAAAACCTCCTGCCAATATTCCTACCTGACCATAGTTTCAAATTGACTTCCTTTTATCCTGTTAGATGACTGGAAATCACCTTAAAATTCACCATCAGAGGATGAACTTTCCTGGTTCAATTTCCTGAGTGTCCTAATTGTCATTATGTCCAGTTGGTGGTGGCAGCTGGACGATATGAAAGCTGCCCTCTTTACCCCTGCTTTCTTGTCCTCCTCTCCTTGCACCAAAGCTTTACAATAAACAAGGAACACGTAGTTGTGCTTGGTGGATCACACCTGCTTGTGATTGCCTCCAGTGCTTGCCTGCAGGAAGGCACCGGAAAGTCACTGAAAAGCAGGGCAATTTCTTAGCCACTAGTTTGTAAGAATACCGACTGCCCCGGTATGATTTATAACATGAACATCATGACCTACATGTTCTCCGAAGGTATTAGTCTCCCAATCCCCGTTCGGGGCCCTTCTGACTTCTTTTCCTTCGAGAGAGTGCATCTAAGAGCTAATAGTTTTGAGTATAAGCCTTAGCACATGTTTGACCTCTGGACTTCATATCAAGCCACCCTAAAAATTTGGGAAATCCAATCTCATCCTATTGTGAGCACTAATCAACTCTGACACTACAGAGGAGAGTGTTTGAGTTCAGGGACTGGCGCTAGCTTGGTGCCCACACGCTGGCAGAGAGGTCACGCAAGCTGATCGCTGCAGGGATGGGTCTTCAGGGTGAGGGTTGGAGGCAGAAGCCCCTCTCACCCAAAGCTGCTGCAGGCGCGTGAGCCAGAGGAGTAGTACAAGCTCTATCCTAAAGCAAACAGCTCAGGTTAAAATAGGAGAGCTGCATGTAAACAGGTCTCCAAGATAAGGAGGTCCTGAGGCAGGAAACAGGGCCTGGAAAGAAGAGTGAGGTAAGCAGGAGGGTGTTTGGGGAAATTGCGTAGAAGGGTTTTTATACATCCTCAGCAGTATATTGCATGGACAGGCTGAATTTATTTAAAGGTCTATGGATGGAGCTGACCTTGCCACATGAGAAGCCCTCCCCTTGCAGGGCTGGGTCTGAGTTTGCCTGGGCTGGTGCACTCGCAAGGCAGGGATGTGTTCTCGTGGATATTCTGCGGTTCTACCCTTTCCCGCTGATGCGTGAATGGGACAAAGGCACTCTTTCAAACATATTCAGGCTGTCTCAGGGAAACTGGCTGTAATTATTGGGTTCTGGTGCGCTTGGTGGAATTTCAACAGAGGCCAGACCTGGCGAACCACAGTGTGGACATACATGAAGAAGGCCGATATAGAGTCACCTCCCACAGGTACATCCCATCCATGCTCAGCCTGGGTATGAGATATCCATAGGTCAGGAGAAAGGGATCACAACGGTCTTTAGAGTGAGCTGAAATTCTACCAACCGCCAGAGTAACGGTGGTACCGGGAGGTACAGAAAGAAGTAGAAGGGATATTCCAGCGAGAGAAAAGCAATGAAATTTCTTTTGTATGTGAAATCCACAGCGGCTCCTGAGTGGACCAACACGCAGTCTTTAAAAGGTACAATTAGGGGCGCCTGGGTGGCTCAGTCGGTTGGGAGTCCGACTTCGGCTCAGGTCATGATCTCACGGTTCGTGAGTTCAAGCCCACGTCGGGCTCTGTGCTGACACCTCTGAGCCTGGAGCCTGCTTCGGATTCTGTGTCTCCTTCTCTCTCTTCCCCTCTCCCATTTGTGCTCTGTATCTCTCTCTCAAAAATAAATAAATGTAAAAAAAAATTTTTAAGGTACAATTATGAGTGTATTTCTCTCAATCTAGGCTGATATGAACACTCTGGCCATCAGTATATACATTTTGGGAAGGTGAAGGGAATCCAGGTTGTCTGTGGTTAAATCTGGGATTTAAGTTACTAGGCTGTCTTAGCATGCAGCAGATTTCCTTGATGAACAGGGAGGTCCTCAGGGTCCTCAGGTCCTCAGGGTCCTCCAGCGCCCTGGTTAGGAGACTCAGGACAGGGAGTGAGCCCTAACTTGGTTTGTTATGAAGAATACCTTTGTCAGGGCAAGCTAGGTTATGCTGCAGTAAAAATCACCCCCAAATCTGAGTAGCTCAAAAGTTCATTTCTCACTCAGACTGTATGTCCATTAGGGGATCAGCTGGAGGGCTCTACTCTATTAATTCTCTGTCAGGAACCCAGACCGAGGAAGATTTCATCTGCGTGCAGCCATGTTTGCTCTGGCAGAGAAATGAGGATGTGGCAAATCACACACCAGCCTTTAAACTTTGGCCTGAAAGTGACATTCGTCATTACATTATCATTTCATTGGTCATAGCAAGTCATGTGGTCACATCAAAATCTAAGGGAGCAGAGAGATACAACCCTTCCATGGGCCCCAAAGGAGGACTAAAAGTTATTTCATGAGCGGCACTCATGACTACCAACATGTTCACTTTGTTAGGATGTATCATGGCTATGGGTCGGGGGTGGTCTGAAATGATAGCGTGTCTGAACAGTTCACTGTTCGGTGGATATGTGGCTACATCTCAATGTTCCCACGCCCACCCCCACTCCTCTCCTTGACCTGGGTATGAATTTCAAGTGTTAATTTCTGTGGTAGGCAAGTCAATGATCCCCCAAATATGTCCATGTCCTAATCACAATACTCTAAGAATATGCTCTCTCATGTGGCGAAAGGAACTTTGCAGAGATGATTAAGGTAAGGATCTTGGGATGGGGAAACTATCATGATTTATCCAGGTAGACCCAATGTTTTATCACAAGGGCCCTTATAAGAGGGAGATAGGAGTGTGAGTCAGAGAAAAAAGAGAATTTGGCTTTGAAGATTCAGGGAGGGGCTACCAGCCAAGGAATGCAGGTGGCCTCTAGGAGCTGGAAAAGATAAGGAAATAGTCTCTAGCTGAGCCTCCAGAAAGAACAGAGCCTTGATTTTAATACAATCAGAGCATTTCAGACTTCTGAGCTCCATAACAAAATTGTGTTGTTTCAAGCCACTAAGTTTGTGGTAATTTGTTCTCATAGCAATGGGAAACTGATACAACACCCCAGAGAATATGACAGAAGATGACGGTGTTGGGAATGGGCAGGGTTAGATGGCGGGAGGCACTGTGGCAAAGCTGCAGTGTTGGTCCGTGATGAGTGCGAATTCCACTGTCAGCTCTCGGTCCCATTGACCCAGGAGGACAGGCATTGGTGAGGATCTGAAAAAAGATAATAGGGCCAACCACACTCCCCAAACTTAAATCTGCTCTACAGTCTCCCTCCAAAGTTGATGACCAGACACTCCTGGTGAGGGGGAACCTCACTGTCTCTCAAGATAGCCTTTTCCATCTTGGCACAGCTGGAGAGCTTCAGATTGATATAAGCACAGGTGATTCTCTGCATGGTTACCACTCATTGGTCCCCTTCCATCCCTGGAGTTGGCTGGAATATAGAATAGTTCTAATCCCACTTTTAAGTGATAAGTCTTGAAACACTTAAAGACATTTGTGACATTTAGGAAAGAAAGATCATTTCCCATAGACATGAGTGGTTTGTTGGGAGTCTTCTTCAAATCAGTGCATTTCCACATGAGAACAATACAAAGTTCTGATGAAGTAGATGGAAGAATGTTAAAACCTGGAGAGTTCCCTGATATTAAAGGTCCCGGGTAAAGGTCCCCCAATGCAAGTTCCAGGGTAATGAGGGGAGAGGCAGACAGCGCAGCCTCTGGGAGCCAGAAAGTGTGAGGCAGCCCAGGAAAGAAGCATGGCAGAGTTCCTTTGACCTGGCAGCCCATTGTGTCCTGTTTATGACTTCTTGGGATCAGAGAGACTACCTCTCAAAAATGTCTTCTAGAATAAATCAGCCTCATTCTTGGATTATCTCAAATGCAATAACAAAACAAACAGAGGGCTTTGAAGCAATTGTCTTTTTTTTAAAGAATTAATTGACCCAATTCTATATTATTCATTTGCTTCCCATTCAAATCCATGATAGGTCTTTCTTTGCTCTGGTCTCCGTCTCAGGAAGCTGACTCCTATGGTCAGAATGACCCAAACTCACTAGCCACCTGGTTTCCAACTGGGTTTGGTCAATAGGAGACACTTGCAGTAGATAGGGGGGTGGGAGGAGAAGAGATTGGGTTACATATTCTCCCTTCTTAGACAAAGTGATTCTGAAGGATGCTATGATAGATTTCCTCCCCCAGGGCTTCTGCTCACTCCTACAATGAACAGCAGTCAGCAGCGTCCAGCAGACAACAGTTCCTCCGGCATACCTCTTATTCAGCTTCATAGCAGAACATCTAAGAGAGACATTCCTATTGAAAGGCTTTCCCCAGCACCTGATTTTCTTATCAAGTTCCAAAGTTGGGATTTCCAGCAAGTTCTGCCAGTGCAAAACCACAGCAACTTCTTACCATCCAACGAGCCACGATTATGTTGTTCCAACAATTACTGACTCTTAGCATTCTCCCACCCCAGAGTGGGTGGTTCTTCCTTGTATGTTCTCTCTGAATTAGGGGTAGTGTTGATAATTATATTCATATACTTCTTAGAATTCTGCTCTTACTAACCAATCCCTCATTCTAATTCCATGTTATAGTTAATAATACTTTATGTTAATTTTGTCCTGTTTAAATTACCATATGATTTCACTCTCCTGATTGAAACCTGACTGATACAATAGTGAACAACGCTTGGTAAAGGTTTTTTTTTTTTTTTTTTGGAAAAAAAGAAAAAGTTTCTTTTACCTTCATCATAGTTGCATTCCTAAGAAATTCAGGAATTATATAAGGATGCAAAATATAAACTTTTTGTTTGTATGTAAAAAGGAGTTAGGGGCAGACTCAGAAGACTGTAAACAATTGTTTACCTGTGTGCAAGCCTGCCACTTACAGCTGTACAGACTTTGCACAACACAGTCCTGTGGGACTGTGCCACACCCAACCAATCCAAGTCAGTGGTGCTTCCAAAAACCCTACAGTCCACAAGCTGCACAATGATATGCATCAGCCCTATAGTATAGAAACACCCATTCAGATATTTGCAAGTTGGACAAGATGTAGGACAATTGTTCACTGTGTAGGACCATCCCACCGATTGCAATACACCTACCATCTCTGATCTCCACCCATTCTATAACAGTACCACATCCCATTCATTCTGACAATTGAAAATATGCCCACACATTTACAAACTGCCCTGCTGGGAACAACAGCTTACTCATGCCTCCTTGCTCTGATCTCCTTTTAAGGGCTTATTCTTGCTCCTATCACACCCACCTTCTTGATATTCCTTAACTAGTCCTTCTTCCCTCCTTTCTCAAGAGACTTTGCAACTTATTATTTCTCTGCATGGGACACTCTTAGGCTAGGTATCTCCAAACTCTTTTTCACTCCCTCCACATTCCTGCCCAAACATCATCTCATCAGAGTCCTTCTCTGGCCACCCTACATACTAGAGAAACCCCACACCCACTGCAGCCTTTCATGTCCCTCTAATTCTGCCTTATTTTTCTTTTTTTTTCTTTTATTTTTTGTTTAACGTATATTTTTGAGACAGAGAGAGACAGAGCATGAGCGGGGGAGGGGCAGAGAGAGAGGGAGACACAGAATCTGAAACAGGCTCCAGGCTCTGAGCTGTCCGCACAGAGCCTGACGCGGGGCTCAAACTCACGGACCGTGAGGTCATGACCTGAGCCGAAATCGGACGCTCAACCGACTGAGCCACCCAGGCGCCCCTGCCTTATTTTTCTTAACATCAGGACCATTGTCAATAGCACTGTACATTTTATTGAGTTTCCTATTTTCTGTATCCCCTCGCTAGCACTTAAGCTCCTTGAGACCAGGGACTTGATCTGTTTTGTTCACTGTGGTATCCTCAGCACTTAGAACAGTGGCTTACTTGTACTAGGCACCCAATAATTATTTGTGGAATGGTACCAACTTCGCTTATAATAATACATGCTCAGTGACCCTCCTCCCATTTATTCAAGTCAATGAATTCAATCACTTTACTCCCTTTATCCTCCCCTGGCTCACCGTCCCAAACTTGAATTGCACTGCCCCAAAGTAAAAAGGATCAGAGAGTCAGCAAGTCCTATCCTAGAATATTGCAGCACATGAATGTTTCTTGGATGAGGGGATAAATGCAGAATAGCTTTCACATAAGGAGGTATGTGATTTCACTAAGTGTATTTAATATAAATATGCCTTCCATATGGGTTTGGAAGGCAAAGATAAGGGTAGAAACTGGACCTGGCGTGACACAAATCACTAGAACACATTATCATATTTAATCTGTACAGGCATCTTGAAAAATGGAGAAAACTAAAGCTATTTCACCTAAGAGAAAACTAAGGTTCAGTGATATTTAGTTTATATTGGAGAAGAATTGAAAACCATATCTTTCTGACTCCAAAAGCTGTGGTTGTTTTACCACATCACTGAAATAAGACAATGAAATGTGTTGAACACAAGTACAATTTCCTCAGAATTTGAGTATCATTTTTAAAGGTAACTGTTTCTAGAGAAATATCCTGATTCATTTCCTAAAATATTTATTCCATGCTCATTAATGAGTAATATCTAGAAACTCTTAAAAAATAAAGTCACCTCTCCCTCATCTTTAGATGAATTATGCAAAATGTTGGCTTGCCCATGGCAAACTTTTGTTTAAAGTCAGTTTATTAACCAATAGCACCAACTATGCTTAATGAATTGTTTTGTTGATATTATTGGCAGGTTGTATTCTGCCTACTTAATTACTGTGTTCTAAAATAATCAATCTTTTTTGTCTTACCAAGGCCAAGGCAAATTATGAGACAAATAGATGCTTCTGTGCTCCTCCCATCCCTTCCTTGTTAGAATCTGGCTAGGTAACAAAGAAACAAAAAAAGAAGATAGACTGCAAGGAGAATTGCTTACTTCACAGTAGGTCTGACTTCTAAAGGTCAATAACCAGAATCCAAGTAGGCCAATATCCATCCCAGTAGCCAATGTTCAGCTGGCTTTGGCCCAGTGTTCTTAACCTTAGAAGTCAAGGAGATATTAATCATTCTGTGTACACCATATTGAGTGTTTTCTACATTATTTAACCCTTACAATTTGAAGACTTATTGTTAGCTCCTATTTACAAATGAGATGTTGAAAACCTTGACAAAACTTAAATATAATGGAGCCAGAATCCCATGCAGGTCCGTCTGATTCCAGGGTCTGTGCCCTTGACTACTGAACCGTGGTTCGGGACAGGAATGTTCCCTGTCAGAGAGCAGGAGCATCTCAATTCCCAGTGCTAGTCTGTGGAAGCAGAAATTTTAGCTAATTGATAGATAGAAGAGGACCATGATCTGCACCCCCTGACCAGAGCAAGACACAACCAAGTGGGTCCAGGCTCTAGCTAAGTGTACTGGGGCTCAAGGCAGGCTCCAAATTCCAGTCAGGAGCTAGAATGCCAAAGCAAGAAGGAAGATTGAGGGCAAGACCCTGGAGTAAATGAGCACAACAGGAGTAAGGAAATATATGTCAAGTATGTAAGTGCCTAGGGCTCATCTCAGGCACACCAGTCCCCTGGTGACATATATAATCTGTGATTCCACTGGTCAATGTGTCTTGCTTCAGGTAAGGTGCTGCACACAGCATCTCAAAAGCTCCTGGGTGGAGTTATATAATAGGACCTGACTGCAGATCGAAGCTTGCCGAAGAAGACATTATAGTCCAACAAAAATTATCAAGACTCTTACACGTGCACATTATCTATCTACTTCACTCATTCCACTAATATTTCTTGAGAACACACGATGTACCAGACCTTTTTTGAGTTTAGAGCTTTGAGCTCCTGTCCAAATCTGAATAGTCTAAATAGGTAGTTTTGTTCATCTCTCCAGATTTGCACTTATTTGTGACGACCTTATTCCTGAGTTGTGTTTCCTGAAACTGGGCTGTAGTCGAAGCTTTCTAGGTAGAGGAAGACAAGGGAATTCCGGGCCAGGAAATAAGTGGCATGAACAAAGAACATGACATGTGAAAGATCTCTATCTGTTTTGGGGAGAGGTGAGAAGCACACATGGGTGAAACGTAAAGCTGGGGATACGGTAAGTGAGGATGACAGAGTCGCCATCTTTATTTTACTCTGTGGGAGAAATTCAGATCAGGGAGGGAGATGATGTAGAAATAATTGGAGGCAGGTAAGGCTTTTGTGTTATACTTCATATCACACTCCTTCCACCTGGTTGCTTTAGCTTTCAGTCCATCTCATTCCCAAGAGGAATGTGCTTTGAAATCCAATCATTTCAATTTAGGATCTGTTCCAAGGAAGGTTTGATTTCTGGGAGAAAAACCTGGAAGAGCTCCCAGCTTCTCCTCAGCCCAGCCTTCATTCACAGCATGATTTCCTTATTCTCTTTGATGTGAATTTTCAGAACATTGGGTGTAACCGATATTCGAGCATAAGTTCAATAAACCCATCCAAAACCAAATTCGAATGTTCTCACAATATTCCTCATTTTAGATTGGCCATGTCTTGATCTGATTCACTCCCAAGATTTGAGAGTCCTCTCTTTCCGGCCATCAGAACAGCCACAGTAAATCAATGGTTGGCCCTAAACAAGAATTCCCAATTAAAGAAACAAGTAAGGACTGAAATCCGGTACTAGTTCTGTTCTTGAAGTTGTGGGGCTGACAGGAGGCCATGTCCTCCCCCAAAACAAAGTATCTGGCTTTTTCCATACAAAGAAACTAGGCTATCAGAGGCCTTGTGGCCCAACAGGAAAAAATAGGCCTCTATGATGCACTCCTATTTCAGTTGAAAAGAATAATAACAAAAGAGAAATAATTTTGTCTAGAAGAAAATGAGTCGAGCTCTAGCGCAGTAACAAAATGCAATTTTATATAAAATAATACATGCACACAAATAAATACCTGTCATATACTAAGCAGAACAATGATGGAACTTATTACTCTTATTGATAATACTATTATCATTATTATTATTATTAATTATATTATTATTATTATTTTCAGGGTATTGAGAGTATTCGTGTAACTATGAGGGGACGCCTGGGTGGCTCAGTTGGTTAAGCGTCTAACTTCGGCTCAGGTCATGATCTCGTGGTTTGTGGGTTCATGCCCCTAGTTGGGCTCTATGCTGACAGCTCAGAGCCTGGAGCCTGCTTGGGATTCTGTGTCTCCCTCTCTCTCTGCCCCTCCCCTGCTCGTGCTCTGTCTCTCTCTGTCTCAAAAATAAATAAACATTAAAAAAATTAAAAAGTCAAAGAGTTACAAATGAATCCATGGCTAAGGTGATGGCAATGTTTTAAGTTTTGATACTGGGTAAGAAAGTACTCCAGAGTTATATTAATCTTGTTTATTTTCAGGATGCTTAAAATGTTTCCTAACTGTACATAATATATAAATATTCTAATCTCTCCAAATGGAAAACGTAGAGAGTGGGGGCAAGGAATCTCTGACACTAAGTCAAGTGGCTGAGATCTGATTCCTTTTACTTCCTATGTGACCTTGAGCTGGTCATCTTACCTCAAGCATTTTCTTACCTATAAAATCTGAGACTCAGACTAGATGATTGAGGTTCTTCACTCCCAAATTTTATGACCAAATCTACTCTTTGGCAGCTAAAAAAGATGGGGCTAATTTTAATGCATGTTGTCTGTCCCTATATCTTACATATAACTGATTGCAAATGCCTAGAAGCTAAAATAAAGGGTCAGAAAAAGTGCCATCTGTTTCTATTACCAATTACATTACGAAGCTGCCTCAAGTTTAACAAAAAATTTAGTGAAAAACAGAAGTTGGCAGGAAATGTGCTGTAAACAATATCACCCCCACACATGTATTGAATAATTCATAACCAGTATGTGGTAGCAGCATAATTTTTAAATGACATTTTCCCCAAATACCTGAGTTTTCTGACATCAGTAGCAAATGATTTAGTTGGCATTACTTTGAAAACCACAGTGTTTAAAGATTAACGTCTCAAATTTAAATTTATTTTATTCTTATCAATTTCCTTTGAATCAATTTTACTATATTATATTGGAATGAAATATTTGCCATAATTGACTATCCCTCCTTATTACTTTTCATACATCCTTTGTATATATTCTTTATCCAGTGTTTTTCCCATTGAAACATTCCATTTTTCCTCACCAATGAGACACTTCACTTTTATTCAAACTGCATAAAGTAGTCTTGCAATTTGATAAGTTAATATAGAATATTCTATTTAATTTTAGAAGGAGAAATATTACTTTAGTGATTTTCAGTCTGACACAATGAAAAGCATATTTGTTTCCCTTTATTTTACCCACCTGGTCACTGCTGGCTCCACCACTTAAGAGCCTGGTGATCTTGGCCATTGCCCAATCTCTCCACATTGAAGGCTCCTTATCCGCCCGATGTATAAACGTAACAAGAGTTTTGAAAAGTAGAGATAAAAATAAAATCACGACAACATATTAGGTCCTCAGTATTTGTTAATCATTATTATTGTGGCTATTACTGTCACCAGTGTTTTTTTCTTAATTTTCTTGATGTTTTTATTTATTTTTGAGACAGAGAGAGAGAGACAGAGCATGAGCAGAGAAGGGGCAGAGAGAGAGGGAGACACAGAATCGGAAGCAGGTTCCAGGCTCTGAGCTGTCAGCACAGAGCCTGACTCGGGGCTCAAACTCATGGACTGTGAGATCATGACCTGAACTGAAGTCAGGCACTTATCCTACTGAGCCACTCAGGCGCCCCACCAGTGTTGTTTTATTGAAGACCTTGTTGACCTGTTTGGATTTGCTGCAGGTCCCCAGGGTAGGGCTGCCACACAGAGCCCAGCTGAGGGAATAAGGCAGGTGGCAGGTGGCAGGTTCTGGAGACGAACTGCCTGACCTCAAACCCAACTCTGCTGCTTACAGGTTTGGAAGGCTTGAGTCAATTGTGGAACTTCTCAAAGCTTATTTTCTAATCTTCAAAAGAAGGATAGCAACAGCACCTACTTTATTGGATTTAGCACAGGAAAATTCTTTAGACTAGAGCAAGCCACTCAGAAAGTGATCAATAAATAGGAGCACTTAAAATTATTTTTCTTTACTATAAAAGTAACACAAGTTTATTTTAAAACTCAAAAAAGAGCTCTTATAAGGGGAATAATACAAAAAATTCCATTTGTTTTACCCAAAATGACTGTTTCTCAGTTTGCACCATCCCAAATAAGTAGTCTATACTGCAGAGTCAGACAAAATTCTGTGTAACTTTCTGCTGGCACCTAGTGTATTCCCAACACACTATCTAAATATTCCTTTCTAATTCTCTAATGATTATCTTACAGGAGAAAACCTCCACCATCTCCACAAAGTCTGAACTTCTTTTCTCCTTGTACCAACTAAAGAAACAAATATGCATACAGTGGACTGAAATGCAAAACTGTTGATGCATTTTATTCTTTGGTCTGTGTTTGTAGTCCGGATTCTAGATACGTCCACACTGTATAACATCTGGCTGGAAACCTTTCCAATAATCTAGGTCTTTGGCATCACATTGACAAAATGGGATGATTGACTGTTCTGCCATTTTTTTTTAATCCAGATGTTTGGATTTCCTGAAGGCCTGGCCCAAGTGTTGGTTTGTTCTTGGAAAGAGATTACAGCGTGAGCGTCTTGAAATTCAGAACTTCACTTGATAAACCTCTTCTGCAAAGTACCCGAGATAGAAATGCTTCTTGATTTGTTATATAACCAAATTGTTAATTGAAAAGGCATTGAAAGGATTTGAAAGATGCTGTACTCAGGAAATGTCTAGCAACAAGGCACAAAAGTGAATAAACAATCGTTAAGAGGCACTCATGCATTTTAGGTACAGACGCCACATTTCCACAGATTCAATTCATGACCTGAAGAAGATGTGGTTAAGTTTATCTTATGGTTGGATTGCATTCTGTGTGCCTCATTGGTAGTTCACATAAATTGACCCAAGAGTAAAAGTATATAAAGGATGGTAAAGCTCCAAAGCCAGTTCACAAAAATCTATTTAACTGGCAACAAAGCTGAATGTTATTAACTAAATCCCAGAGCTCTGCCTGGAGTCCTCTGGGTCCTGCTGTCCCAGGACTTTCAGAGGCTTAGTATCCTGACCCCTAAACTCCTCTAACTGGGGCCTTCCTAAGCTATAACCCCTGATCTCAGCAACTCCAGACCCTGAAGGCTGACCAGCTGTGCCGAGTGGGGCCTCAGGGAGGCTCTGTTGCTAGGCAGCTCCCACCTCAGGAAAGCAAGATTTAAAACATGTGGACACACCAGTAATATTTACTGCCTTAATTTTCCCTCCAGTTTATACTTCTCAGCATCTAATTTTATAACACCTGATATTTCCCACTTTTAATGTCTTTCTAGTCTTATTTTTTCTTCTTAGTCTTTTAGTGGTCAATCTTTTAAAGACCAACCTGCGGAATTTTAGTTTGCAATTATAAACCCACGATGGTCCATAAATTTGGTTCCTCCTTCCCTAATACCAACAGACTGAGTCCTGGAATTACCAATAACTGACCAAAAATATGAAAAATGTTGGTGATGCAATGTGAATTAAAGAAAAGAAAAAGCAAAGAAAACTCACGTATATTGAATGTCACGTTATCTTGAAAATGTATGCATTACATGTCTTTATTCATTGTTTTCTGGTTCATTCTTAGCTCAGGCATCTATTCCCAGAGACTTCCCTTATTCCACCTCCAGCTCCAGCTTATTACTTGTCTCTCCTCTGTTTCTATACTTCTGTATGCCTCTCTGTGTAATTGTCCTTATCACACTGCATTCAAAATGTCTGTTTATAGACCTGTCACTTCAATGGGACTGCATCCTTCTTGAAGGTAAGAACTTTGACTTATCTGTCCTCTTATCCCCAGCACTTAACACCTATTTATAGAAGGGGCCCAAAAGTTTGTATGAATAAATTAGCCTGTAGGAGGCGCCAAACATTATGCTTTATAGATATTTGGATTTATAATGTAATCTATAAACATAAGTATGTTAAAAATTATAGGTATTATCACATTGAATTCCAGAAAAAAACCTTATGAAATCGGTATGACTATTGCCGGTTTAGTGGAGGTAAGTGAAGCAATCAGGAAGGGTCAGAACTAGAACCGAAAGCCAGGGGGAAAGACCAAAGCCCAGTGTTTCCCATTGTTTGTGTGAGCTATTGGCCGTGCAGGATGATGCATTATTCACTTTTTTTTTTTTTTTCAAAATAAGCCTATCTACTCGTTTTCTTCCATTCACAGGTAATCAAGAATTAGTAAGATTTGCTTATAACTATCTTGTCTTAGACATTACACTTAAGAGTCCAGGGCACGTTTTTCTATTGATGCCCAAGTGACAGGATTAACCATGTAGCTTCAGTATAACAGCTGAGAGATAACACCATCAGAAATCTCATGGGCCCTTGAGTATGAGCTGCATAGGCTATGTATGAAAAACTCTACCCTTTCTGTTACTTGTAGAATCTGCTTTTTGTCAGCTGTTAAAAGGGTTTGGAGATAATGTGATGATCCTTCTGGCCCTTGTGGGCACCATCATCATGAAATAATAGATGAAATATAGTCTGCACACACATTTGGAAAACACCACTGGCTTGTAGTCTCTGTAGTTTTACATTTTCCAGCCACAGATTCCAGGATCAGAGAAGATGTCTGGAATCATTAATACCAACAGCTGAAAAAGACAGAAAAGCAGAGCTCACTCATTTCCAAATGGCAGCAACATGATCAGGAGAACAAGTGTCAGGACCCCAGTGCCCTGTTTCAGAGAGCGACAAGATTAAAAGAGATAAGACATTGCTGCCAAGAAGAGGAATCATCCCAGAGAACTTGGAAGGTGACTCCAAGACATATGGTCAGAGCATGGATTTCCAGTCAATCCTTTAGTCCAGATGCAGGCTGAGGCCTGCCCTTGGAGGACCAACGTGAAGGCTTTAGGTTAGCATAGGAGTAAGAGACACCTGGAAAAAGTAGGGCAAAAATCAAATCTTGTCTCTCAGTGAGGAGAAAATCCAGTATTATATGGGCTAGGGAAGGAAGAACACTCTGGATTCCTGCCTAGCACGGAAGTTGCTCTTATGGTGTCTGAGGTCAAACTAAGCACTTCCATCCTTAGGGGCCTAGGTTTACTCAGTAGATTTGGATAATTAGATCATTGTAAGAAGGGACTCATCCATGTCTATCAATTCTAAGCCGTGTGAATTTTTGACTCCAGCACTCTTTGTGAAATATTATGGCCCATTTTGGGATACCTATGGAGGAAACCCACGTTCCTGGGTGATCTAAAGAATCTCATCTAAATAAAAGATCCCATCCTCCTCTTCAGGTGATTCAAACTCCGGTGACGATTTCTCTGCTAGTGTCTGTTCAGATTTAGTGCTCAGTCAAGGAAGGCGTTTCTGTCTAGTTCCCCTGCCCACTGTAAGCCTAAAACCTTGCCCCGCTACAGGAATTGGGAATTGGACTCCTCATATAAACAAAAATCCTTTATCTAAAATCTGATTTTTTTTTAAATTTTTTTTTCAACGTTTTATTTATTTTTGGGACAGAGAGAGACAGAGCATGAACGGGGGAGGGGCAGAGAGAGAGGGAGACACAGAATCGGAAACAGGCTCCAGGCTCTGAGCCATCAGCCCAGAGCCTGATGCGGGGCTCGAACTCCCGGACCGCGAGATCGTGACCTGGCTGAAGTCGGACGCTTAACCGACTGCGCCACCCAGGCGCCCCTAAAATCTGATTTTTTTTAAGTAGGCACCACACCCAGCATGGAGCCCAACATGAGGCTTGAAATCACGACCTTAAGATCAAAACTTGAGCTGAGATCAAGAGTGGGACACTTAACCAACTGAGCCACCCAGGCAGCCCCTAAAATCTGATTCTTTAATGAAGAGGAAAGTCTTTCCTTTAGTCCAATAGTAAGGTTGCCCACTCTTTCTCTCTCCCTCCCTCTCTCCCTGCTATTATTTTTTCTAAGTAATATATTAGAAGTGACAACAGGTTGCAGAAGACTGGGCTTAGCATTACCATCTATATACAGCTTAAGACTATAAATTCAAACAATAAAAGAGGTTTCGTGATCACTGGGAACAAACAGTAAAACAGAACAAACAAACAAAAAACTTCACTTAAAAAATATAACAAGATGCAGATTTTGTTAAAACTTCTGAATGCCTACTATGTCATGCAAAGTGCTTATGTGCTGTGATGGTGAAAACTTTTTCTGAGTTGCAAATTAACCCAAATTAAACATATAATACATGCAAAATCAAGGGAATTCATTAGAAAGCCTCCAAGGAATTGCGCCAAACCCAGAGGGAATAGACCTGGGACCAGGGTTTCCTTCTGACTCAGGCCATTTCATAGCAAACCAGAAAAAGTCTTCTCTATTCCAGTCTGTTTTTCTCGATTTATCTGCTCAATTCTTCTTTCTAACTGCAGACCTGCCTCAGCGCTTAAGTTCAAAGCACAGACCATGGCCCCCAATAGTCACTCAGTTGTGTGCTGTAATGTACAAATACCCAGAGGGAGACATCTCTCTGTCTCCCAGTCTGTCTGTTTCTGTCTCTCTCCCTTAGTTTCCATCTAGACCTTAAATGACTCACTGAACTAAGTAGTCCAAAATTAGGCTTGAAGATAGTAAATTACCAACAACATAATTCAACTGATTTCAGAAAAACATGCAATAAAATTTTCATGCTGTTGCTAAGGGTAAGATGGCAAGGAGAAAACAAATGATATTACATTCAAACCACAGGGTTTTCAGGGTGCCTGGGTGGCTCAGTCAGTTGAGTGTCTGACTCATGATTTTGGCTCAGGTCATGATCCCAGCGTTGTGGGATTGAGCCCCAACTCATGGGGCTCTGTCCAGAGCATGGAGCCTCCTTAAGATTCTCTTGCTTGCTCTCTCTCTGCCCCTCTCTTCTAGTCACTTTCTCTCCCTCTCCCTTTTTCTCTCCCTCTCCTTCCTTCTCTCCCAAAATAAAAATAAAACCATGGGGTTTTCAGCATGGAAAAAAAAAAAAAACAGTTTGCAAACCCATGGCTGGAATAACAAAGACATAGAAGAACAGCAAGAAAACAAAACTATTGCTAAATATGCATGTGAAGTGGACCGTCTGGGATGCAGACAGAGATGAAATTAGGGGTGCAGAAAGCTTGGGGCAGGATGAGGTCTGTGAGAGATGACAGGAAGAGGAGGCAGGACTGGGAGGGTGGGCAGAGCTCAGACCACCATGTGAATTTGACCAAGTCTCAGACAAACTGAACAGCTGCTCCCAGAGCAAAGATTACCTGTTCCAGGAGGCCCGTGTTGGCCAGAAATGGCCAGGCCCTAGTACCCCTGCCATGCTCAGTTATTGGGGCTGCCCAAAAGGTGCTCCAAAGCAGAGCTGAATCCTGAAGGCGTAACAGCAGGAAATGGTCTAACTGCACTCCCCTTGGGGATGAATGGCAAATTCCTTCTGGAAGAGAGCTTTAAGTGGCACAGCTCCATTTTTGCAGTATATAAAAGTAGAATGATGGGAAGGTGGATAAAAGCCTGCATTTCCACCAGCACAGAGAACATGTTCGTTTTCTTCTACCTTTGCCAACATTGAATGTGGTTGGGTTTTTTAGATTTTCAAGTTTTCTGTACATAGCATTTTCTTATCATTAAAAAAAATTGCTTAACTTCGTAATTACATGCCCAGAATCAACTCCTCTTTGTAAGAGCACCCCAATCTTTACTCCAGGGGAGTCTCCTCTCCTGCACATTGTACTGGGTCAACGGAAAAGAAATACCAGGAGTATGGGCCACCACCACCATCAAAATTCATATAATGAAGTGCTAACCCCTCGTTCTTCAGAATGTAATCATATTTGGAGATAGTCTTTAAAGATGTAAATTAAAATGAGAGCACTAGGGTGGTCTCTAACCCTATGTGATTGGTGTCTTTGTAGGAAGAGAAAGTTTAGACCCTGACACGTACAAAGGGAAGGTGATGTGAAGATACAGGGAGAATACGGCCAGCTACAAGCCAGAGATGCTTTTCTCACAGCCCCCAGAAGGAACCAACCCGGTTGGCACACTGGTGTAGGTCTTCTGGCCTCCAGAACTGCGAGCAAATACATTTCTGTTATTCAGGCCACCCAGTCTGTGGTACTTTGTTACTGCCATGCTGGAAAATTAATATGGCCAGGTTGCTTCCCACTGTGAAGGAGGAGAGGAACAGATCCTTCTTCCAGGTATGGCTGGGACAAAGCTTGTGAGATGAGCTCAGCCAATCAGAAGCCAACTCTCCACACACTGCAGCCCACCGGGAAGGCGATCAAAAGAGCACAGTGGGATGTCATTCCTGGCTGCTGTAGTGGTGATATCAGGGGCTCTCTCCCCAAGTCATTCTGGTTGTGGACAGCACACTCTGCCTTCTGACTCTTTAGATAGCACCCCTACCTACAACCTGCCGCCCTTCTCATGAGCATTCCCCTCCCCACTAATAACCTCCCAGCAAATCTCCCTGTCAGGATCGATTCTGCTGTTTCCAACTAGGAACTCCAAGGGATACAGAAAGCTTATCCATCACCAAATAAATCAATTTGGCAGCAAAACTTAGGGTGGAGAAACTACTCATTGGTCAGGTAACAAACATATAAATATATCATTTACCTCACTTCAAAAAAAAAAAAAGCCACTCCAACAGATAAGTATAAAATTGCCTTCTCCAATGGTTCAGGATGCAAATTTTTAGACATTACTACTAAGAAAGATTTTCCTATGTTCTTTATGTTATTGAGACATGCATGGCTTTTCAAATTTTTAACCATTCCCTATAAACTAAAATTTTAATACATTTGCACTTGCCTTCTTCCTAATTTAACTGTAGCAAGTTAGTTAAGATTTGTGAAACTGACTAGATGTTTCACAATTTGTTGTGGTATTTGAGTGATTGGGTTTTTTGTCCATATTGTCCATTCCCATTTTGAGAAGGAATAACATAAACACCTCTCTTTCTGCACCACCCCAGAGACAAGAGCCCAGAAACAAAACAAAACAAAACAAAACAAAACCAAAAAAAAATCACATTATCTCAAAAATTTCGGTTGATACAACTAACTTCATGGTACCTGGATTTGCTTCTATTTGAATAATTGTACATTAGTAACACTGATTAATGATGCAGGCTACCTAAAGTCTCTAACAGCAAAACTTCCCTTGATCTAATTCTGACTGATTTTTTTCAGTGGCCTTGACAGTAATGTAAGAAGTGTGCTTTTCAATTTCGAACAGGCACAAAACTGAAAGAGATAGCCAATATGTTAGATGTACAAGTAAAAATTTAACTTGTGTTTGATTAACACAAAATAAAAACACAAAAAGATGACATTTTAAAGGTCTTCAATTCAGTATCAAAATCATGAACTTAGTACCAAACCTCCAATGGCAGTATATGGGATTTTAAAAAGCTGAAGGCAGGGGCGCCCAGGTGGCTCAGTTGGTGAGTGTCTGTCCAATCTTGTTTTTTTTTTTGTTTTTCTGTTTTTTTTGTTTTTGTTTTTTGGCTCAGGTCATGATCTCACTGTTGGTAGGATCGAGCCCCCTGTGTTGTCAGCCTGCTTAGGATTCTCTCTCTCCCTCTCCATCTGTCTCTCCTTCTCCCTCCTTCCTCGCTCCTGCTCTGTCTCCCAAAATAAATAAATAAAAACTTTAGAATGCTCAAGGCAAACCATCTAAAGAAGCAAAGGATAAGGAAACTAATTGGAATGTAGAAAGCAAACAAAGCAGTGCTCTTTTATAAGACAATAGATGTATATATAGAGAGAGAGATACACACATGTATGCATACGTATGTGTGTATCTATGTATTTAAGTACAGGGTGCCTGGGTGGCTCAGTTGGTTAAGTGTCTGACTTCAGCTCAGGTCATGATCTCACAGTTCATGAGTTCAAGCCTCATGTCGGGCTCTGTGCTGACTGCTCAGAGCCTAGAGCCTGCTTGGGATTCTGTGTCTCCATCTCTCTCTGCCCCTCCCCTTCTTGCACTCTCTGTCTCTTTCTGTCTCTCTCTCTCTCTCTTTCCCTCTCAATAAATAAAGCATGAAAAAATTAATAAATATGTATTCAAATACATAAAATAAGGCAGAAAAACAAATACTAAATTACTGAATGCTTATCTCTAGGGATGAGAGTTTATGAGGGAGGGGTGAGAAAAAGAAGTTCTCTCATATTTTATTGTACACACTTATCTACGGTGTGAAACTTTTACAGGAAAAAATTTCTTCATCTCTTACTTGTGTAATAAAAGATTAATTGACCAAGTATATAACGTGCATGTAAAAAACCTCAAATTTCACATTAGGCTTCAAGATAAAAATTTTATGTCCAAATTATAGGAAAAATTAGTTCCATGCTTCACTGGTCTAGTCAAACTTCCTCAGAAAAAGTGTACTTGATCCTTAGAAGTATATCTGCCAAAATGAGGTGTACACAGGGGAGAAAAAAACATCTGACTGATGCAGAGAACAACCAAGGGGTAATTGAAGACTTTGCAAATATTTTAAGCAACATCACAAAAGGGGTGAAAAGTTTTAACTAGAGGACACAACTAGAACCAGTAAGTATTGGGAGGTAGACGTTAGGGCACTAACAGAAATTCTAACAGAGTTTCCTCCAAATTCAGTGCTCTTCCTTACAGGGTAATCAACTCCCCATCTCTGGGTGGTGCTGGGTAACCACACAGCGAAAAGAGTGCTTACACTTTGGTATAATTTTAACTAGATAATGTTTAGGCTCCTTTCTCAAATACATTTCATCTGGAATAAACTTCCAGCCTAGATTCAAATGATCATTATCATGTTCTGCATTTGTTTTCCAGGGCTTCCTTAAGAAACTACCACTAACTGAGTGGCTTAAAACAAAAATGTATTGTCTCACAGTTCCAGAGGCGGGAAGACTGAAATCAAGGCGTCAGCAAGGCCATGCTCTCTCCAAAGGCTCTAGGGAAGGATGCTTCCTGAATCTTCCAGCTCCTGAAGATTCAGGTTGCTGACAACCTTGGCATTCCTGGGCTTGTAGACCCATCACTCCAGCCACATCTTCACATGGCCTTCTCTCCTATGCACCCGCATCTCTGGCTCTATAAAGCCATAACTCAATGGATTTTAACTCACCCTATTCCAACATGGCTGCATCTTAATTCAACTAATTACATCTGCAAAGGCTGAAGTTCCAGGTAGACATTTTTTCTTGAAGGGGAGAAGGGGAACACCATTCACCCGAGTACATGTTCAAAAATTATTGTCAATTCTGTAACACTATATACTGGAGAAGTTTGTGTTATACTTGAAGCCCAAGCTTATGTCCATAGACCTGAAAGGAAGTGGAAGAACCATACAGATTAGAAATGGAAGGACTCTACATGGGCAGGCAATGCAGAAGAGCTTGAGGTCTGGAGCAGGAATAAGGAACAAGGGAGTTTAGATTTTTCTGAAGCAAAGTACAAGACAAGGGACGTTCTATAATATTGGTGTGATTTTTTATATTTGTAATTTTTATGTCCTTAGATGCCCTGGTACCATGTACATGGCATGTGTATGATATATCTCTGAAAATACATATATTAATATTAGTTCACTTTCCTTGTAATCAAAGATGATGTTACCAAGAAAGCAACCTATTTATGTTTATAGATATGGACTTTGGGCCATCTCCTTATGAACAGCCACTTCCTGGCATCCCACTGCAGATGATTATTGAAAGCTGGAATGATTCCCAGGAAAGTATATTGGAATTTACTTTATTTTCTCATTAAAGTCAGGCAATTGCAGTCTATAGTATAAATTACGCCTCCACTTAAATTACATGTTTTCCTTTAACCAAGGGAGAATTCTTTTCTATTGTGATCTTCACAAGTCTGTCTATAAATCCAGAAATGAAAGGGAGAGTTTTAAAAAATATTCCCAAATAAATATCAGCATGAGATTTTTCAATATGCTAGCATTACATTTAATCTTGCTTCGTTGAGAAAGGACTATTCCACTTAAGTGATTTTTCTACTTAATTGTCAGCAAGTCCTGATAGAGTTCTTTTTCTCTGAAATTTTAACCATTTTGATGAGACTACCCCCTTAAAATGTATTACACTTGCCTGCATTTGTGAATAGAGCATAGTAGATTATATTTAACTTTTTTTTCTCATTTCAACTGTAAGTTACACATGTGTAGTGGGCTGAATGGTGCCCCCCCCCAAAAGATATGCTCACGTCTGGTATGGACTGAATTCTGTCCTGCCCCTGAATTCATAAGTTGAAGCCCTAATCCCAGTACATCAGAAGGTGACGATATTTGGAGATAAGGTCTTTAAGGAGGAAATTATGTTAAAATGAGGCCTGAATGGTGAGCCAATCTGACTAGCATCCTTATAAGAAGAGAAAATTTGGACACACGAAGAGACACCATGGGCAGGTATACATAGAGGAAAGAACTTGTAAAGACACAAGGAGAAGGCAGCTGTCTACGAGCCAAGGGGAGAGGCCTTAGCAGAAACCAAACCTATCAATACCTTTACCTTGAGCTTCTAGCCTCCAGGATGGTGAGACAATAAATTTCTGTTTTTTAAGCCCCCCAGTTTGTGATATTTTGTTTTGGCAGTCCTAGCCAATGAATATGATGTCCTAACCTCTGGAACCTGTGAATAGTACCTTACATGGCAAAAGAATGAATATTACTTTATATGGCAAGAGATGTGATTAAGGATCTTGAAGAAAATAAAAAGAGCTTATCCTAGATTATCTGGGTAGGACCCAAATGCCATCACAAGTATTCTTGGGAGAGGGGCCACTGGAGTTTAGAAGCAGACACAGAGCAGAAGATGATTCAGCCACCAGCCAAGGGACGTGGACAGCCACTAGAAGCTGGCGGACGCGAGGAACGAAATCTCTCCTAGAGGCCTGGGAACGAGTGTGGCTCTTGCCAACTTGTGGCCTTCAGAACTGAGAGAAAAAAACTTTCTTTAAAGTCCCCAAGATTGTGCTAATTTGTTATGGCAAAAGAAACTGATACAATAGTATACTTGGTTTTAATACCCTGATATCCTCCCGACTTGTAGGAAATGGAGTTTGTATTTGACTCCAGACTACTCTGTGCCTGTGATTGAACTGGAAGTAGAACTGACCCTTGAACAACACGGGTTTGAGCTGCACGGGTCCACTTGTATGCAGATGTTTTTTACAGCACAGGACTGTAAGCGTATTTTCTCTTCCATATGGTTTTCACAATAACATTTTCTTTTCTCTAGCTTACTTTATCTTAAGAATGGAGTATGTAATATGGATAGCATACAAAATATGCATTAATCCACTGTTTATGTTATGGGTAAGTCTTCCGGGCAACAGTAGGCTATTTGTAGTTAAGTTTGGGGGGGAAGTCACAAGTTATACATAGATTTTCGACTGCGCAGGCGGTGGGAACCCCTAACACCCACGCTGTTCGAGGATCAACTAACTGCACTTGCTCTCTTTCTGACAGTATCACTAATAAATATGTCGTTTTCACTGATCCATCCATTCAACATAAACTCCGGAACCACAGATGATTTTTTTAAATTTTTTTTTAACGTTTATTTATTTTTGAGACAGAGAGAGACAGAGCATGAACGGGGGAGGGTCAGAGAGAGGGAGACACAGAATCTGAAACAGGCTCCAGGCTCTGAGCGGTCAGCACAGAGCCCGACGCAGGGCTCGAACTCACGGAGTGTGAGATCGTGACCTGAGCCGAAGTCGGCCGCCCAACCGACTGAGCCACCCAGGCGCCCCCGGAACCACAGATGATTTTTGACAGTCAAGTGTATTATGATCTTCCCTACTACCCCCACTGTCTTCCCTTTCTCAGTTTTTCTTATCTATTTTTTTTGAAATTTATTAAATAAAGGTCCATATACTTTAAAATTAAATTTGTTTGAAATTAATATTAGACCAGTAAGGGCAACTCCATCTGCACAAAGTGCACAAGCATTGTTTCCCTTTCCTGACATCATCTCTTATAACATTCAGTTAGATTCTATATTGCTTACCACATTTTTTGAAGTTTATTTATTTATCTTGAGAGAGATAGAGACAGTGCAAGTGGGGGTGGGGCAGGGAGAGACGGAGAGACAGAGAATCCCAAGCAGGCTGTGGATGTCAGCACAGAGCCTGATGTGGGCCTCGAACCCATGAACCATAAGATGATGACCTGAGCCGAAACGAAGAGTTGGTCTCTTAACTGACTGAGCCACCCAGGCATCCTTATATGATTTGCCACATTTTTGAAGATTCCAGAAGTTTTCCAGAAGTCTGATCACCAGGTATGAACACATTAGTGTAAATTTATCAGAGTAACTTCCTAAAAAAAATTATTTTATTTTTTCCCAAAAGAAAATTTTATACTGTAGGTATGATGTTTAGTCTCTTTGTTGATTTTTCCCCTGTTTAAAATCTTTACAATCTAGCATACGCATTTTAATTCATTTGAAGCCAAAAGAAAGAGTCTGGCTTACCAACATAAAAGTAAATTTATTTCCAAAAATTAAATTTGCTTCTGTGTAATTTTAGGTAAACACAGCATTACAGTGCTTAACAAAGAAAAAAACTCACTTGGAAAAATATTATAATGCTGTAAAAATTTCGCTATGTTAAATTAGCAATCAAGGTCATAACATAGACAAGCAACCTCAATCTTATAAATATTTAATATGTAGCTACTTGATGTCATGCACTCTGCTAAGAGCTAACTGCTAGGGGTTTATATATACTATGAATATATATGTGAATATAAGATGATTTCATATAACATAATATTTATGCATATTATATGCATATTAATATACATAATATATGAAAGAATCTCTGGGTCTACAGAGTTTTGAGAGAAGTTAGCAGAAGTAGCCAGTTGCCTTAGATCCTAAATAAAAGGAATAAAAGGACAAGAAGTGCCTCCAGAGTAGTAGACTCCAATCATCTGGGAAGGGAGCCTGGAAAAACCTGTGGGAGAAAACTGCCTGGGGTTTCAACTCAAGTAAACTACGATCCAAAGGAGTCAGACTTGACCTCAAGGTCAAGAACAGAAGCACACTACACAAAAGTTTCTATTTAAATTCCAGTTAGTTAACATACAGTGTAATATTAATTTCAGGTGTACAATATAGTGATTCAACACTTCCATACAACACCCAGGGCTCATCACAAGTGCCCTCCTTAATCCCCATCGCCTGTTTCACCCATCCCCCCCCCACCTCCCCTCTGGTAGCCGTCTCTTTGTTCTTTACAGTTAAGAGTCTGTCTCTTGATTTGCTTCTCTTTTTTTCCCTTTGCTCATTGCTTTTTCTCTTAAATTCCATATGTAAGTGAAATCAATATGGTATTTGTCTTTCCCTGACTGACTTATTTCACTTAGCATAATAATACTCTCTAACTCCATCTACGTCATTGCAAATGGCGAGATTTCATTCTTTTTATGGCTGAGTGATATTCCATTGTGTATATATATATATATATATATATATATATATATATACCACATCTTATTTATCCATTCATCAGTCAATAGACACTTGGGCTGTTTCCATAACTTGAGTATTGTATATAATGCTGATATAAACAAGAGGGTTCATGTATCCCTTTGAATGAGTGTTCTTGTATTCTTTGGGTAAATACCTAATAGTGCAATTGCTAGATCATAGGGTAGCTCTATTTTTAACTTTCTGAGGAAACTCTATACTATTTTCCACAGTGACTGCACCACTTTGCATTTCCACCAACGGTGCATGAGGGTTCCTTTTCCTCCACATCCTCGCCAACACTTGTTGTCTCTCGTGTTATTGATTTTATACTCAGATTTGTTGACTGGATCTGCAATGTTGCAATTATCAGAGCAGAACATAAGCCCCAAAGCCCCCACATAGGATCTTGGGAGCAAAAAGAAGGTAATCACTAGATAGGAAGGAATGAGAAGAGGGAGAGAAAGCAAAGAAACCCACAATCAAGTTGAATCTACAAACCACAATTTAAAATCACATGAGGAACACTGAGGTTAAGAAATAGACAACAAGGGGCACCTGGGTAACTCAGTCAGTTAAGCCTCCAACTTCAGCTCAAGTCATGACCTCATGGTTCATGAGTTTGAGCCTCGCATCTGTCGTCTGCACTGTCAATGCAGAGCCTGCTTCAGATCCTCTGTCTCCCTCTCTGCCCCTCCCCAGCTCGTGCTCTTTCCCTCAAAAATAAATAAACATTAAAAATAAATAAATAAAACTTTAAAAAGGAAAGAAAAATAGACAACAAAATCAACAACTGGGAGAAGAATTCATTCTACATCAGATAAAAATAAGAATACCATCTAAAAATCACTTTAAAATAAGTATGCTTTAGGGTCCTCAAGATATGAAGCATTTATTTTTAAAAAATAAGAAACTACAAAACCAAAAAAGTTGAAACAAAACACGATCAGAGGCAAGAGGGAAAAAAACTCATGAGAAACACAGAAATAAAAAATATAGTCCCTGAAATATTTTTAAAAATTCACTACTTGGCATAAACTCTAGACTAGATGAGAGAATTGGTGAGGTAGCAAAGTATACTGGAAAGGTCAAAAAGCATGCAACACAGAGAAATGATGGAATAAAAAATATTACAGACAAATACAAAATCTCCCTCCCCCCCCAAAAAAAAAGCAAACTGAGGAAATGTGTGTGGAGAGGGAGTATTTGAAGAGAATGGTGGAGAATTTTTCCAAATTGAGGATTAAAAGTTCACTAACTGCCTAGCCAGAATAATTCAAATGAATGAAACATCTTTGAGAAACAGTGTAACAGGAGGAAACAACTACAACCAGACTTAAAGGGGGGTACCTGGGTGGCTCAGTTGGTTAAGTAGCCAACTCTTATTTAGCTCCTCACGATCTCATGGTCAGGTCCCTGGGTTTGAGCCTAGAGAGGGGCTCTGTGCCGACAGCAAGAAGCCTGCTTGGGATTCTCTCTCTCCTTCTCTCTCTGCCCCTCACCACCCCCCCTCAAAATAAACAAATAAACTTAAAAAAATTCTACCTAAAAAAAAAAAAAGAGTTAAGAGACATTCTTACAGATGAGCCAGATGGGACTCAGATCGCAGAATTCTCAGCGACACGAGACCACAGAGGAGAATCTCCAAAGTGCTAAACAAAAATGGCTGAATCAAAGCCTACCAATTAAGAGTGAGGACAAAGTAGGTGTATTTTTAGCTCAAAAAATTTTAAAGGAAGAAAAAGAAGGAAAACCCTTCTTCCTCCCAGTCTTTGCTCCCTTTCAGCGATCCCAGCTGGAGTGAGCCTCCACCACCCCAGGGCATCAAAAAGGCTTAACAAACCCTACAAAGTGGTGCCAGTCCGTCCTCCACTCCCTCCTACCTGGGAGTCAGTGAGGATCAGTAAGGTGCTGACCTTAGGCTCTGTCCAACAGCAGCACCCGGAAAGCAGCAGACAACTTCCCCCCACCCCCCGCCCCGGAAAGTGTGGGCGGGGCTGGGAGGGAGCTGAACTTGTGCCCTGCCATCATCCACCACAACGAGGCTATGTAAGTCCACATTCCACTTTGCCACAGAGGATGGGCAGTGCCCAAGGGCTGTAAGACTACTACAAAAGGTATTCACATGCACATAATGGAAATACCAGAAGGAGAAGAAAGATTTTCAGCGTTGTTAGCCATTAGGGAAATGCAAATTAAGACCACAATGATATCACACTGCACCTTTCAGAATGGCCAAAATAAAAAAATAGTGAAAACGCCAAATGATGGTATAGATACAGAGAAACTGGGTCACTCATGGTCGTGAGTGGGACTCATGGGAGGAGTAGAAGATGTTGAGTTCATGATGGGGCCTCAGATCATGTTCTTGGAGTTCTGTTTTTCAGAGTTCTCTATGTGTTTCTGGTGAACAAGGACTCCATTTTTTATTCCTGTAAGTTCAGGTCAACATTTAATTTTGAGTTATTTTAGCCCTCAATCTTACAGAAACCAGAAAAACCTTTTGAATTTTCTAACAAATAAGAGAGATAGATGATAGATAGGTAGATGATTAATGGATAGATAGATAAACAGTGATATATGATAGATACATATATACACATACATTCATATATACATACATAGACAATGTCTATATAGATAGATATATGTGTGTATATAGACATGTATATATATACCTGTGCAATGGATGTGTTTATGGGTACCCATCGATATATATATATACATGTATATAACCATTTTTTAATATATAGAAATTTTCTGAGAATAAAGGTCCTGTCCATTTTTGTTTTCTTCCTTTACCTTTATAAATTAAAAAAAAAAGAAAACTACAATTCAATAAATAAATAAATAAACAAATGCATTTTATATCATCATACTCTTCTGGGAATACAGACATTTCCTACATTGTAGCGTCTATGATATAGCTTAAACAAACAATTCAAAAATGCTTTTCTTGATTTTTTTTAAATTTCATTCCTCAAAATTATCCATATGTTGATTTTTCATTAGTTAAAATAAAACCTGGCTCTTTTAAAGCCTGCTTCCAAGTCTAATATTAGTTCTATTTGACGAATTATTTTCTAATCTCTTGAAATCTTTTCCAAAGTTATGCTTAAAAGGAAGTTATTATCCAAATTCTGGATAGTACCTGGAGACAATAGCATTTGTTGACCAAAAGGAAATGAACCCATGACAAAAACAAAATTTTTTTTCTCCCTTATGAGAATTTTGAGTTATATATAACACTATTTGAAAAGCATAAATCAAATGGTAAAAGTAGATCAAGGGGCAACATTATAGAATTTTAATGCCATACTTAGTTCTAGTTTTACTTCTGCCCTCTCATTAGTAGGCTTTATGGCTTAAAAGTTCATCATAAAATATTTTTCAATCCCAATTTTCCTGACTTTAACATGGCCCAGAAGCATGAAGTTCTTTCTTTTTTATTCCTACTGGAGAAGTATAACAGTTATATTATTCCTGGTGAGTTTTCCCAATATTAGCATTCAATCTGAGTCAATTCAGATAACAAATCTTTGTGCTACATCTGCACTCAAACTAGACACTTAATTTTCAGGATACCATATTTTAATCAGTCATCAGGGACTCTTATCTGTCTCCAGTCTGGCTGTTTCAGAGGTAATTGGCATTAACAGAGCACTGAGGTGATTCCCACTCTAATCTCAATGTGAGTGAATTAGTGTATCTGAAATTGCAAATATAAAATGACCCTGAGTGTCTAACCTAAGAGGTGGTAGGTCCAGGACCCAGTTTGCATATACTTATGAAGGGAATCTTTTATAGGGATAGAAACGTAATGCTTCCACTTTTCATAGGAAAAAAATAACAAAAGAACAATCCATATCCCCTAGATAATCGCTGATCCCAAATTTCCACTTTGAACCATTATCAGAATAGCCAATCAAAGATCAGCTTTTTACAGGTAAGTATGTACCTATCCGGAGCTGAATTTCTAGTGGGAAGTAGAAGGGTCTTCCCGTGCGCATCCAAGGGACGTACTGCAAATACTCCAAATCCAAGGAGAAAATTCACAACTTGAATTTTGCATTCCCATTTCACAAGAAATTTGAGGCAAACCGTCACTCTAAAATAGAATACTGGATAAATAAGGGAGGCTTCAAACCACCTAAGTAATCAAGTTATTGGGAAATGGAGAAAATCTTTTGAAAGGAGGATGACAAGTGTCTAGCACAGAGATTTACATGTATGAAGTACTCAATTAGTAGTTGTTCAATTAAACTGATGAAGTTGATCCAGGACCAGTGTGCTGCTAAAAGTCCAATGCCTGGGTTGCAAAGAGGGGGAACAGAAGTAGCCCTGATTTGTAGTGTTTACCAATTCTTATGATGGAAGTACTTCCATCATGGCCAATTTCAAGCTTCCAACATGATGTCACTGGACACAGAGTTGGGAAGAGATGCTTCATATGAGCTACTTCTGTCACTCTGCTGTGACCAAAACAAAAAAGAAGATAGTCAAAAAGTACTTCTTGGGTGTCTGCTACATGCCAGGCTACACCTTAACCGTGCTGAGCAATTTAGGGGCAAGAGATGTGTTCCATTAACCTCCATATTCCTCCAGAATATTAATTACAGTGTGAGTTGCATAGTAGGTGCTCAAGACAGATCTGTGGACAAACTAGTAAATTCACTCTTCACTCTCAGTGTTCATGCTTGGAATCTGTTCTATACATTTCCTTCAAGATTCACCCCACAGTTCACCCAAACCTCAGCCTACATTTTTCAACCCTTTTAACAACTAGCGTTGATATCCAACCAGTGCTTCTTTCTTTTCCTGGTCCTGCCAGCTTGTTATTTAATCCAATTCCTCTCTGCTTTCAATCTAGATTCCTCTCCTGGCTACAGTTTTTTACCTCTCTCTCTATCTCCTGGCCTCTGTGGCTTCCAGCAACTTCTCTCCCATACGCCATCCTAAGTAGCTCCCACTGGGTCATCAATGCAAACAGGACCCAGATCCTTAGCACACTCTAATGCATTTTTTAATATTCTTTTTGATTTTTGACTCTGTCTTCTTTGAGCATCTCCTTTGGGGACTACTGAAATTCATCCAACTTTTCTTGATTCTAGTCCCTGACCTTGAGTCTCATTCCCCAAGGCTCTCACTGGTGCTAACCACAGAGTCTTCCTGAGAAACCTCTCAGCTTCCCTTATTGCTTCCAGCTCCTCGGGTGCATTTGCTCTTTAATTTGGCATTATGCTGAGTTACTCTTGGAAATTCCTTTTAATTAGTCATATTTGAATCTGATTTTATGTGAATATTCCCTGAGGTGTGATACTGATTGACTCTTTTTTATGAGCCAAATTAATAAAATGCCCACTCAACTGATTTGCCTGTAGTACTTAGTCACCCTCTTTCAAACCAGGCTCCAATCAAAACCACATAACTTCAAATCGCTGGGTTGCCTCACAATGATTCCTATTCTGTTTCTTAATTCAACCATTTTATTCCACTCCTGCCCCAAAATGTAAAGAGCAAGAATGTCATTTCATTCTGCAAATTAAAGCCAGGAAGAAAATGAGGAAAGAAGCTGCAACTCACTTCAAGTAAAGCCGGTAGGAAACATTTAAGCTAAAGACTAAGAAAAGGTATGGGTGTCATGGACTCTACTAAAATTTTCATTCTAGGATTCCTTTGGAATTTCCATCTTCTGCCTTCCATAGCTCTGTTATGAAAGTGCTAGATGGCTGCTATAAAGGAATCCGCTCCCACTCTCATGGAGCTTAGCAAAATTAGGACAGAGCCAAACTCCAAGCTTAGTCAAGTCAGGCAATGGCAAAAAAGAATTCAGGTCCAGTCACCTATTGACTTAGGTAATCTGGCCTTGGGAATCTGGAGGAGTAGCAGGCACAGTGGCTCATAGATGAGTATAGGAACGTTGGAAGTCTGAGTCAGGTCACCAAGCCTAAGTCAAAAGTTCAGGAGTAAAGTCAAGGAGTGAAGGGAAAAACCCAGGTGTGGCCTTGGAAAGTAGAAGATACAGTTGGAGAATCAAACCAACCAAAATAAGGGGTGTCTGAGGGTCTCAAGGATCTACTGCACCCATGTCTGGGCTGGGGGAGGGCTTTTCCAATACTTTTGACTGGGTTAACCTCTATTAACCATAAAGCCCTTGCACAAACATGACATTATTGAGGCCAAATGTATTATTAACATTTATGAATCAGTTCATCATTTCTGTGTGAGGGAGGCTTAAATGAAATGGGGAAGATCTGATGGAATCTGGCACTCAAAATAAATTTCAAACAAGAACTAGTAGAAAGTCATCTCAGTAAAATAAATAGTATGATAAGAGATCTGGGATCTTCTAAACAGGATTTTAGGTTGGCTTTTAATTTTTAGAAAAATCCATAAAATGGTAGGAAAAACATTTTAAATTGAATCATTTTAAAAACATTATTTTTTTTTTAGTGAATTCTGTTTTATAGTCAAATCTGGAACTTATAGTCAGGTTCCAAAGTCAGGAGTACACAATTTTTTAAAAATACATGTTGAAATAATATTTAAGCTAAAGAGCCCAATTTTGCCAGACGCCTAAAAAGTACAAAAGATATACCAGTAAACTAAAGGGCCCCAACAAAAGGGCCTGATTTTATAGAGTTCCTAAATTGTCATTTATATTCTTCTTTAATGAAGTCGCAAAGTTCTTGGTTACCTCAGTACATTGTTCCTTCATAAGGTTGCTATGCTATGTAGGGTTTTTAAGACTTTAGTTAGAAAATTATGAATTCTGGTTTTTAGGTGTCCTTAGGCATCAAAGTACACTTCCCATAGGTTCAACATTTTACAAGCAGGTGTAGAACATCAATAAATTAAAATTTAAAGTAAAAACCACCAAGTCCTTTGAGTTATGGAAATTACCAAATAAAACTTTCCCACTCTGGAGATGATATTGCCAGCATGTATTTTTAGTCATAAACATGTCACATTTCAACATTTCACACAAATCACCATAACCACCCTCTTTTTTCATAGAAGGGTAGAATTTCTATGCCTAGCCTTTCATGGGAATATCTCTGCATATTGCAGAGTCCACTGCAATTAGGTGGTGGTAAATGGTGTCAGGAAGACAAGTACCTCAAGCTACAGTCATAAACAAAGCATCAGGAGAGGTGAAACCAAGGATCAGATGTCAACGAGATTGCCATCTTCCACCAAGCCCACCAGAAGAGGCAACAAATCAGCATGTCCCTCATTCACTCCACCATTAAGACAACAAATGCTTAAGAGAATTCTACTGGGTGATCAAGCTTATGCCAGACCACCCTAGAGAAACTGAAGAAACACAAAATGAATAAATCACCCAGACAAGAGAAATTACAATTCCCACGATCATCCCTGGCTCAGCAAGGATAATTTGATCCAATAAGTGGGGACACACTATATTTAGTAATGTAATATTGTGTTCATTTTTAAATACTTGGACTACCTCTTTTCCCACAGTCCCTTCCTTATCAGTGCCCTTTAGCCATAAGTGATTAACACTAACATAACAATGGTAGGGTGCAGCAAATATTCTTGAACTTCAGCATCACAGTGTGTTTCTTGGGCATATACACGATTGACTGCCAGTTCTACTTATCTCTGACCCTAGCTCTGGTTAGGAGAGTCTCTATTCTTGAAACAGCTTCCAACTGGTCCCATGCTACCATGCAACAGACATCAGCTCTGTCTCAGGAATTTTTCTTGTTTTCAGTTTGACATCTAGGAGACATTATTTTTAAGCAATTCTCATATTTCGGAGCAGATTTCACATTGTCGCTTTATGAAAAAGTCAATGGGCATCTATTACTAAATGTAATTTAGAGTCATTAAGTATCAAAAAAGGGCATGGGCCATTTATCACAACCTGAATTTGTCTGTATCTCATTGACCCTCCTTCCAGTAAGCATTTTCCTTACTATCCCTGGAGCAGACATAATGAACAGGTCCCCATGAGCCAATTTTATGCAATCTGATGTTAGGTAGGCAGTAAGAAGCAAAAGTATCTCTCAATTTCACTTAGCAAGAGCCCACTGAGTGCTTAAAACTTCCCTACACCATGCTAATCATTTTGAGGCAAATAAATTCTAAAAAAGATTCTTTGACTTCAAGTTACTCATAATCTTCTTTCAGTAGCTCATACTTCAATCAGCAAACAACAAAGGAGGTTTATAATGATATAAGCAAGAAGTCCTCCTAAATACACACACACACACACACACACACACACACACACACACACACAGGCTCCAGCCTCTGGAATGTGAAGGAATGCCCAACCGTGAATTCCATCTTCCCTCTCTTCTTCCAAAAATGGCCCTATGCCTTCACAGTACAGTGGACCTTCAAATTCTCTAAGAAAAATGCTTCACATTCCAAGGAATTATTCCCACTTTTCCCTCACATCATTGGGTACTTGGCATTTTTCTTCATATATGGAGGCAAGGAGGTAGAAACTGGAAATGGGGTCAGTATCATAGTGTTCGAGTGAAAAGACTTTAAAGAGTACACATTGCTACAAGTATAAGAAACTGTTAGATAACTAGCTAACGGCAGGCCCATGAGGACATCAAAAGGCTCATTTTCCTCCTCAGGAAAAAAAAATCATAGGAGCACCTATCTGAGACTGTAATGGAAAATTGGCCCATGGAGTTATGAGATTAATGAAATATTGATATAAAAAGAATTAATCTTATCTAGCAATCATTCTACTCCAGCTGGGTCCAGTATAAGCATAGCCAATACTAACTAGTTAAGAAAAGACTCAAACATAATTATCATTTAATCTGTAACAGTGTTCCTCAATTTCATTACAATGGATGATCCTAGTATACATGAACAAATTACCGACTTATATTATTACCTACATAAATGCACCAAAGAACATGATATTTAAAAGCACGATATTTGTTAATAGAAAAAGATACCCATATGGAACCCTCTCCATTAGCGACATCAATACAATAAGTGTAAGCATTACTCACCCTAGTTGAAGGTAATCAATCAAAAAGACCAATATCTTATAAATCACCCAGGAGCAGAAATTGATTAATTGAAATGTTATATTCAAGCTAACCTATGCAGCCAATGTATGTTATGAATCTATCATATAGATGGACATGTATGTATATATATATACACGTGTATATATATATATATATATATATATATATATCCAGATAACTTCATATCTATGTGGGTAAGTTAATAAGCATTCCATGCTAGCTCTGTAACTTGATTCGATGGCAGAAGAAATAGCAATGTTGCAGTGGAAGAAAGGACTATTAATAGAAAGTAATGCATACACATCACAAGAAACATGGCCTCCACACACGTATCATAAGATACATTTTCCAAAATGTCAAAACCACTACAGGCATCAAACACTCACTTGTAGGCCAGCTTGGTATAGAAACACTAAGTTTAATTTTGCAACAACCCTAAAACAGAGGCTTCATTGTTGTGCTCACTTTACAGATGAGGAAATTGGGACTCAGGAGTTGAAAGTATTGCCCAAGGTCACACAGCTAGTAAATGACCAAGACGTGACTGTGATGTAGGTCTGACTATAAAGTCTGTGTGCCCCATGCACTATGACAAACTGTGTGCTAGGTAACAGAGAAAGGGATGCAGAAATGACATCCGTCTCTATCTGGGTACGTCTTGGATCACCCTGGAGGGTAGGGCGGCATCTGTTCCTACTTTGCACAGCACTGAGCTGGGTAAGCAGGTGCTATGGCGTGTCGTTTTGGTAAGAACAATGAAGAAGCAAGAATGCAAAAGACAGTAGAAGACGAACTCCGTGTTTTGCGCCTGAATTTATAAAAGGTCTGACAAATGTTAGGCGGGAAACAAATATTTAGTCCTGGAGCCTCAGTGTCAGTATACAACCCTGCGTGCATACTGTCAAACCTGATATCTTAGCGGACAAACGTCCAAACAAAAGAGGCATTAAATCATTGCTGGAGACCACTCAGCCCGAATGTCATGGTACTGGAGGAGAAAGGGCAGGTTTCTGAGAGCGCCACCTTCCTCAAACCCAGCGCGCCCTCCTCCATGTCTCTCTCCCCCCGCCCTGCAGCTCTGACCTCATCAGCGCTGGAATTTTCTGTGCAGCAAAAACCAAAGGTAAAATAAATGCCGACAGCTATCGCTGTCATTGCCTTCCTCGCAGTCATTTCGCTATTAGCTGTTGGCGGAGCAGACGGTGTAGGTTGACGAGATCTGAGGAAGGATGAGAGATGGGATGTCAAGTCAGGGAGCGCGGCTGCCTGTGCCTGGCGGCTTTGACACGCGCTGCAGACAGCCCTGATCAGCTCGGTGGGTCGGAGGAGACACGGCGCAAGCCCAGCCCAGCCGCAGAGCAGAGCCGGAGCCAGAGAGGAGCCCGTGAAAAGATCAGCAGAGGCAGCCTGCCAATTATCTGCCTCCCTCTCCACCCCAGCCCCAAACCCGAGCTCCTTAGTATTAGCACTGCTGGAAATTGCTGCAGTGAGCGGGGTGTCAGGTAGAACATCACTTTCTGAACGTGAGTCTGGGTGTGAAAGCGGACCCCTAAGCACTGCCCTGCTGTCTTCCAGACCAGAATATTCTCCCAGGCCAGCAGCCCCGCGGCCGGATCTTATCCTCCAGAAGTAGGACTGACATTTCTGGTTTTCCAATAAAGCAAGAGCCGGTCCTGGAACTTTTCCAAGCATGAATACGTGCATGCTCGATGGCAGGTGTACGTGCGCGTGCACACACACACACACACACACACTGAAAAGTGATGACGAGGCCTTGTTTATGGCCTAAGTGGCATTCTCTTATTCCTCTTGCTTGAATCCTTACACCTATTACCTAAACCTCACCATTCCCCTCCACACAAATACACTCAATCTCATCATCAAGTCCTTGATGTGGTTAAGATCAGTTTTGATATCAGAGAAATAAGTGTCTGGGGTCAGCGTGACATATGTTGAAAGAGCTTGAATTCTTGTTTTTGGTGACTTGTTTGGCTGCACGATAAGAAGCTCTTTAGCCCATCCTAAAAGGAATATGACCAACACTCACTCCCACATTCCACTCCCCAGATCAGAACTGAAACATCTCCCCCACCACTCTGCAGAAGGTAGAGACTAGGAGTTCTTTCTAAAGATCGATCCAGCTTAACATTAAGTTGGAGAAAAATAAATATGCTGTTAAAACATGACTCCCAGTCTACTGTCTAGAAACTCTTCCTGACGAGCCTTCCACGACTACACTGGGCAGAAGGAAAGAATGCTCTTTTCAAGGTGGTGGGTAGGCATAGACAGCATTGGAGAACAATACCTGAAGAATGCTTGCTTAGACCCTGAGCTCTAGAATATGCCTGGACCATCATCAGAAGCAGAGGTTTGCAATCAGTGCCAGCTCCAGGGGCGCCAGGGTATCAAGGAGCACCAAGTGACCTCCCGGGGACAGACCCAACATCTGGCTAGCCATGCAGACCTGTAAGGTCTTACTGTGGCTGAGCCCTTCACACATCTGCACCGAGAGCCCTGGGGCATCAGCACTCTCCCCCAAGGCTGCAGATTGGAGCAGGGCATGGAAGGCAGGGAGTTTTGACACAGAAGAGCTTAAAGCATCTGTGGCAATGCACTGCATGGGAAGAAAAGATTTGCTGAGATGTTCTAGAGAAAGCTTTCTAAGAAATGAGGGCATGTGAGGCAACCGGAGGCACCCTGTGTGTATGGGCACAAAGAATGAATGTTAAGAATCCCGGGGACTATGACCCTCCTTGCAATCATGACTTTGTCCCAAAAGGACTAGCATTGAACATATTCTTCTCTATTTCCTACTCTGCTAACACTGAGAGAATCATGTTTCCACAGCAGTAGGTTTTGTTAACATGAAAAAACATCTCTCAGATATTTTGACCAGAAATATGGCCTTACAGATTTTCTGTTCCAGGGACTGCCAACTTTAACCTGCATTAGAATCGCCTGGATGGCCTGTTAAAACGCCAATTCCTCGGCCCTGCAATAAGTCTGGGATGGAGCGCAAGGGTTTGCATTTCTAACAAGCTCCCAGGTGATGTTGTTGAAACTGATCTAAGGATTACAGTGTAAGAACCACAGATCTAACCCAACCCGAAATTTTTAAAAGGAGACTATCAAATTTAACAGATATTCATTAAGTACCTCCTATGAATAAGATTTTGGACCAAATACTAAAGACAAAAAGAATTTTCTGCTATATTGAACTCCAGATTGCTTAAAGATTTAGATGTTTTAAAAATTTTATGAAACTTGTAGAATGTAATTCCAGAATGAGAAAGGACTTTTTGGAAATGACACCAAAGTTAAAAACAATAAAGGAAAACCATAAACAAATGTCATAAAGGAATTTTCTACATAAAATTATTAATGTTGGGGATGCTCAGTTGGTTGAGCCTCCAACTCTTCATTTTGGCTCAGGTCATGATCTCACGGTTCATGAGATTGAGCCCTGCCAAGGGCTCTGCACTGACAGTGTGGAGCCTACTTGGGATTCTCTGTTTCCTTCTCCCTCCCCCATGCTCTCTCTTGCTCTCTTTCTCTCTCTCCAAATAAAGAAATAAACATAAATTTATTTTAAATTATTAGTGTCTAAGCATCGAAAAAGAAAAAATAAAAAATATGACAAAGTTCAAAATTGTGAAAAAGTATTGTCAATCCATCTGACAGACAAAATGTTATGTCCTTAAAATGCAAAGAATCCATAAGGAAAAAGCAAATAATTTCAGAGAAACATTAACAAAGAAATAACTGGGCAATTTGCAAAAACATAAATACAAGTGGTAAATTAATTTCTAAACATATTTACTTCCAATAATGAAAATTAAACCAAGATTTTTTTTTCAATAATAAAATTGGCAAATAAAAATACAGAATGTTGGCTCAGCTGACTTTCATATGCTGATGGAGCATTGATTACAGCAAACCTGAAGGTGGACAATGGCTTAAACATAAATGCATGTACCCTTTGCCCCCACTCTGTCTCCAGAAGTGCCCCTGAGTAGCAGAAACCCTCTCTCTAAGCAGTGGTTTGGAAACTCGGGCTCCTTCCTTTTTTCTTCTGTTTGGTGCCTCTGCCATCTTCAACACAGAGGCTATTATAGGTTCAAAAATCAAGTCGAAGATGGAAATATCATGAAAAATAGCATGAAAAATAGCATTGCAAGTGTCTATGGAGGAGTCTTGGAACGGCATGCATTCCACTCACATTCCATTGGCTAAAAATCATTTATACATTATGTGAATTATATCTCAATAAAGCTGATATCTTGTTAAATGCAGAAAGAGAATTTGGAGAATGTGATGTTATGAAAGCAAAGGGAGCTATTCAAGAAGAGAGAAGGGATTAATTATACCATATATTGTAGGGAGGTTGAGGAAGATGAAGTCTAAGGATAATGTACAGGGCTAATTGTTGATTATTGTTAATCCTAAAAAAAAATGTTTTTCAGAATGATGAATGTCCAAGGCTAATGGGAACTCATTAAGGACTAGGTTGAAGTTGTAAAACATAGCAGGCAGCACTCAAAAGCTATTCTACTGAGTTTTGCAATGAAAGGGAGGAAACATAAGACTAAAATATTAAGTGATAAACAAGGAGAGTAGAATCTTTTTAAAAAATTTTTTTAAGATTTATTTTTGAGAGAGAAAGAGCAGGAGCAAGCAGGGGAGGGGCAGAGAGAGAGGGAGACACAGAATCTGAAGCAGACTCCAGGCTCTGAGCTGTCTTCATAGAGCCCAACATGGGGCTCGAACCCACGGACTGTGAGATTATGACCTGAGCTGAAATCCGACACTTAACTGACTGAGCCACCCAAGCATCCCTAGATTCTTTTTATACAAGATCTGATAGTACATGCAATGACATGGCACCTGAGTGTAGCAGGGTCTTATTGGAGGCTGAGACATGAAATTCTGTGCAAGAGTAGAGGATTAGTCTTCTCAAGAGGAGATGTTTCTTCCTACAAAATCTTAGGGAAACAGAAAAATCTGGAAAAAATGTGAAAAATATTGAATTGTTTACCAGATGGTTGTAATCATTTCAGTAACATAACATTTAATGATATTTTTTAAGAGAAAGGGAAGTGAACTGTGTTTGAGAAAGGGAGAGAAATAGGGCAAGTTTGGGATAATTGGCATTGGAAACATAATCAGAAAAGAATGATCAGGGGGTGGGTTTTTTTGGTGGCCACCAAATCCCTGAGGTGGGCACAATTTAGATGAATGAACAGGGATAAGAGAGTTTGGGTGCAATAAATGTTAGTTTCTTTAGACTTGTATTGTCTCTCTTAACTTACGAGAGTTCAAAATATCAAGAGGTGACCAGAAGTCTTCAGTGGGGACTGAATACAACTTTTTAAAAGTTACCCAAATCCCTTAAATATTATCTTCTCCTTCTCAAATAAAAAGGCTAGTTTTCATTCCTTGAAATATTTCCCACAATAAATTTTATGTCTCATCACAAGTCATCAGCCATGTTACTCAGATGAGTCAATAGATATAAGTGTTTACAAAGCCCAATTTTTTTTCATTTGTTCTTATTCCTGTGTATCTTATTCACAAGAATCCCCACATATTTCAATAATTTGTTGGAATGCATATGTCAATTCCAGGGATGATTCTATGTAATATATGAGACCTATAAAATTTACAGAATGTATTAAACATTTACTGTCCAATTTTCCTGATCAATCTAAGAAGTAGAGACCATGTCCTGAGGCGATATAATAAGAGGAGGTGACCAGTCCAAGGAGAAAGCTCTAGCCAATAGGGCTATAATGCTCGTGTGTATCGGAAGCCTTTCAGCCAACTGGAGCAGTGTGGGTGGTAAGTTCTTCGTGGACAGAGGGGTGGCTGAAATGAGAGCAGGGGGCTGCAAAAGGCTACTCTATCCAGGATGACTTTAGCTTGGAGCAGCTTGAACGTTATCTCATCTGCCTGTCTGCTTATGGGCCAAGGGAGGAACCTAGGGACAAATTGTTCTGGAGGCACAGGACTAACTCAAACTAAGGACTAGCCTCCTATGAGCTGAAATTGATCCCGGCAGTAAAAATTCCATTATACAAAGCAACAGGAAAGATGGATCTAATTTTTGACTGATACCAATGTTCAAAGATTCTGAGCTGATTGAGACTCCAGTCACAAATACAGAAGCAGGAGCCTCCCTCAGACAATGGTCATGGTCACACAGAAGGTTTTGCAGTGGTTCATTTCAGTCTGAAATGGGTCTGCAGTTGAGGGCTAGTGGAGGAGGTTTACACTGACTAGTCAGCTAGCAAGGCCTTGGAAATTAGCAGTGTCCTAGCAGCCAAGATGCATTTCGGCAGAAAATCCTAATCCCTATTATTATACCTGTCCATCAATCATGAACTGAGTTATTGCATCAGAGGTTAAGGAGAAGCCAGCAATTTCAGGAGCTCTTGGGTAACTGGGATCTCACTCCAGGCATATGAAATCCCAGGGCTAGGTTGTAAGGCTGGTATTGGGACTCCTAGTAATTATTCATTCATTGCTTAAGCCATTACCGTGTGCCTACTATGCTCTCATCTCTGTGATAGTTGCTGGTAATATAAAGATAAAAAGGAGTACTTTTCAAGTAGCTTACTGTGTACAGTAGGAGATACCATGAAGAGCCAATGTACTTCAATTTCAATAGGGAACACTTATGAAATGGAATGAGGGTCTTCCTGAATTTTGGAGGGCTTGGCATCTATAGAAAGCAGAAACTGATAACTCCTTCTTTCCAAATTTTCCTAAAATCTGCCCTACTCCAAATGTAATTCTCCATTTGAAAAAAAAAATATTGGGGAAACTTTAAAGGAAACGTGAACTAGTAATTGTATTACACAAGTCAATCCCATAAATAGCCATATAAAACATAAAAGATTTCATAAACACCCAAGCCCATCTGTATTTATTTTGTCTCTTGCAATAGTGTTTCCATGGCTTCAAAACAGCAAGTCAGTTTGGTCAAGTCAGTCAAAAAAAAGTTAAGAGTTAAGAGTTAAAACACACACACACACACACACACACACACAAACACACACACACACAAACACACACACACACACACACACACACACTTAAATTGAAATGGTTGATATCTTCATCCTATATAGGCATAGCCTAAAACTCAATATTTATTTCTATTTTCTGGCTGTTTGGTTTAATACTGATTCCCAAGTCCCTTTTCTCTACTATTTTATAAAATGCACAACTTCGCCTGAGTTAAACTGCATACAATATCTTAATACATCATCTTCCAATCATTAATTTTCATCAGAGAATGTCAGCAGGGAATTATGTCAGATTACTTGGACCTGATTTCTTCTCATAAATCCCTTCTAACCTCTATATAGCCTTTCATTCTATCAGACATTTTCCATCTCTCTTGGAAGCTTCTTAAATTTTTTTCTTGAAATTAAATTTGAACTTGTCCAAACTGTTCCTGTCTTTATTTTTAACAAACGTTTATTGGGTTCCAATTATTTAAAAAGCACAGAATAAAATATTGAGAGTTGGGGACAAACAGAGTCTCTGATTTATAGGTAAAGTGGGATTTTCGGTGTTGTTCTGGACAAAAGGCAAAAGTTATCTTCTATTGACAAGGAGCTGTCCTCAGCTGAAGCTGGAGCCAGCACCTCCCTGCAGGACTTGTTGAGAGACACAGTGCAGACTTTCCACCAAGTGGCTGATCCCCCCACTAATCCCCACATCCAAAAAGAAGACCAAGGAGCCATAAGAGATGGGTACTACAGTGCTTGTGAAGAAAAGAGGGTGGAATCAGAAATGTTTCCCTCCAAAAAGCCAACATAATCATTTGTGAAGACTGGAGATTCCAGAAGGAAAAAGTTAATAACATCTAGTTGTCTGCCTGGGAACTTGCTCAGCCCCAGGCTGAGGCGCAGGCCCTTGCAGGCGATACCCTGGAGACAAGCATGCTAAGGGATTCTGGAACTCCAGAACCGGAACTCCAGGTATATCACATTAGCATTTTTGAGACTGTTTACTCCACCATGGGGTGGAGTAAGTGGGTGCTTCCCAGGTTTCCTTTAAAGTTTAGAAGTAATTCTTGAACACAAAAATCGATGCCTCTTTCTAGCTTAGAGATTCATGAAGGAAGGAAACCATTGGAGCAGTGGCAAGGGAGTTTAAAGGGTTTAGTGTTCCTAGACACCTGTTGCAGCTCTCCACAGCCCTTCAGAGCATGAAGAAAAACATCCCATCTCCACAGAAAAATGGACATAGATGGGCTGAGAATGCCCAGGCAGTTGCTGGACCAATTGATGAGATGTCCAATCCAAGAAAGGAGTTGAAGTAGGTACTTCAGGTGAAATAAAGGGAGACATGTCTGCTTCTCCTAGGGGATGCCTCTGTGGCAATGAGAGCTGGGGTAAAGATAAATACCACTGAAGAAAACCAAGCACACCATCTCAGTTGGAGCTCTCATGTCAACAGATACCACAAGCGGCAGGTAGAACGAGACTGAGCTTAAGAAAAGACACAGATCAACCACTGACACATGGGCTGTCACATAAAACGATGTCTGCTTCCCCATATGCTTCCATCTTGTCCACAACACCAGAGAGAAAGAACTGGAGAGAGGGAGGACTCAGCCTGTACCTCCTCAACTTCCAGCTGTCAAGGCCACAGCTAGGGAGAAGAGGAGATTTGATCAAGAGTAAAAGTAAAGATTTAAAGTAAACACGTTTCAGTCTTCATTTGGGGATATTACTCAATAAGATAAAACAATTTCTTGTATAGGTCAATGAGGTGATATCTATACACACAGAAACTCAAAAATTGCATCAAATGCTGTTACCTCCAAGTATTTAGATAACTGGCATTTTCCCCTTCCATTAAATTGTTTGTCATCATCCCTGTGTTAACCATTGAATACAGCATGTAACACAGAATAAAGCACATAGCATTTATTGGATTCACTAAAAATAAAAATTGAGGGGCACCTGGGTGGCTTGGTCAGTTAAGCGTCCGACTTCGGCTCAGGTCATGATCTCACGGTCCGTGAGTTCGAGCCCTGCGTCGGGCTCTGTGCTGACCGCTCAGAGCCTGGAGCCTGTTTCAGATTCTGTGTCTCCCTCTCTCTCTGCCTCTCCCCTGTTCATGCTCTGTCTCTCTCTGTCTCAAAAATAAATAAACATTAAAAAAAATTTAAAAATAAAAATCGATTTCAGTAAAAAGGTTTGGATCCAAATACCAAAATGTATTTTATTTTCAGTTTTCTGGGCTAAATTATATCGCTAACATATTAATTAAAATTATTCACATTAATAACAAATACTGTTTCTCAGGAAAAATGTATTTGCTGTATAAGTAAAGTGAAACAAAGGAATAAAGAATGTGAAAAATATTGCCACTTGAACACATCCTTGCAAAAATTATTTGTGTTTAGATAAAACTGATTATTCTAGTACGGCTAGTTTGGCTGCAAAGAAAACAAATAAAATTGCAAGTAAAAGTAAATGTATTTTAAGAATATAATAAGTATCTGAAAATCTGAAGTCCCAGGACTGTGATATATTTCCAAGAGGCTTCAAGAAGCTAGAAGCAGAGAAGGCCTAAAATCTCTCCCTTGGGGCATCTCAATTCCTCTCTGATGCTTGTTCCCTTCACAGCTCTTCACTGAAGACAATCTTAAGCTTCCATGCTTTATACTAGTTCATAAGGTTGCTACAATTCTCAGTATGTTGCCTCTTTAACCTCAGATTCCACCACTAACTAGCAACTTCCCTTCATGCTTCTTAGTTTAAATAAACAAGTGAGAGAATTGTACGGTTCATGTTTTTGTTCCAAACAGCATGGTATTTACCAAAGCAGAGATGGACTACTCTTAGGTCTTCATCTACTCCATGTTTTCCAGCAAGGTGGGACACATAAGTGATGGAAGAAACTGAGTTCCCAGTGAACTATAGTCTTGGGTACCACCATGGAGAATCGGGTGATATCTATGACAAAGAAATTTGACTAACCCTTATGTATATTATGCATAGTTTCATTGTTTACTGAATTTTCTTGCAAATGAATTACCTTTTCAAAAGCCAGCTTACCACCTCATACAGAATGGCTAAAATTAACAACTAGTCAGAATGGCTAAAATTAACAACTCAGGTAACTGACAGATGAGGATGTGGAGAAAGAGGATCTCTTTTGCCCTGCTGGTGGGAATGCAAACTGGTGCAGCCACTCTGGAAAACAGTATGGAGGTTCCTCAAAAAATTAAAAATAGAACTACCCTACAACCCAGCAATTGCACTACTAGGTATTTATCCAAGGGATACAGGTGTGCTGTTTCAAAGGGGCACATGCACCCCAATGTTTATAGCAGCACTATCAACAATAGCCAAAGTATGGAAAGAGCCCAAATGTCCATCGATGGATGAATGGATAAAGAAGATGTGGTATATATATATATATATATATATATATATATATATATACAATGGAGCATTAATCATCAATCAAAAAGAATGAAATCTTTCCATTTGCAACTATGTGGTTGGAACTAGAGGGTATTATGCTAAGTGAAATTAGTCAGTCAGAGAAAGACAAGTATCATATGACTTCACTCATATAAGGAATTTAAGATACAAAACAGATGAACATAAGGGAAGGGAAGCAAAAATAATATAAAAACAAGGAAGGGAACAAAACATAAGAGACTCTTAAATATAGAGAACATACTGAGGGTTGCTGGAGGGGTTGGGGTTGGGGGGATGGGCTAAATGAGTGAGGGGCATTAAAGAAGACACTTGTTGGGATGAGCCCTGGGTGTTATACATAGGGGATGAATCCCTGGAATCTACTCCTGAAATCATTATTCCACTATATGCTAACTAACTTGGAGGTAAATAAATAAATAAACAAATAAATAAATAAAATTTTTAAAAATAAAAAAATTTAAAAAGTCTTTGTAATAATTTGAAGTATAAAATTGAACGTGTAATGTTATAAAAAACCATTGAGAACACAAAATATTTTTGTTATACTTTTTGTCTCTTATTCCTACAAAAGATCCTGACATCAAAATAATGTAAGTAAATATTTGATTAACAAATAATAAAATTTTTCCCAAGAAAACATAAAATAAAATAAAATAAAATCCATCTTACAGGGGCACCTGGGTGGCTCAGTCGGTTGGGCATCAGAGTTTGGCCTAGGTCATGATCTCACAGTTTATAAGTTGGAGCCCTGCACCCATCTGTCTACTGTCAGCACAGAGCCTGCTTCAGATCCTCTGTCTCCCCATCTCTCTGCCCCCCCCCCGCTCACATGTACACTCTCCATCTCTCTCAAAAATACATAAACATTTTTAAATAAATAAATAGATAGATAGATAGATAGATAGATAAAAATCCATCTTATAACATCACTTTGAGGCAGAAATTGAAGTCCCTTAAGGAAAGATTTCTTTCATTGTTTTGGACCATGATGTCATTCTCATCAAAGATCTCAAAGGCCCTACCCCCATCTGTTCTCACTTGCTATTCCCCAAGATCTTCCTAGGGCTTTAAAATTGAAAAGTTACAAGTAAATTATTTACACATAAGAGATCCCAAAATGCAGACATTTTTATATTCTAGATAGAACAGCATTTAGGTCACCTGAAGAAACAGTGCAGTTGTGTCCACACTCTGAAAACCACTTTCCTCTTGGAAAAGACAGCTCATAACCACAGAAGAAATCCTAGCCAGAAGGAAACTCTTTCTGTCATCTAACCTAACCACATACCCTCCTTCTTCAGTCAGTGGAGATGAAAAATGATCTTTCTTGAATGAGGGAGGAAAAAAACAACATCCTCTTTCTTACACAAGCTATCACTTATTGAGGATGTACTGAGTTAAACCTTCTTTTGCTGAACATTGCTGAATGTGACTCAAAATTCAGAGATCCTCCTGGAGCTCAATTCTTTTTCCTTTTAAAGGTGCTCATGATGAGTGACTGGAGCCCTGTGAGACAAATCCAAATGGTCTTTGGCTTTTGGGTGCAACACCTGTTTCATATAGCACTGTTGACTTTACACCTCATGAAATAACTGAATAACAGGAAGGCAAGAATTAGTGGCTTCTACCAATGTAAGTATTTTGCTTCCTTGTGATTAACCTAATTATAACAGACCAATCAAAATAATAAGAATGTATTTTTATTTCTTCCAACTTTTGAGGAGAAAATGACCAAACTAGCAATTATATTTAATTAACAATGCCACGTCTATTCCATAATGGTATTTACCAACTGACACACAGAGTGAATATGTTTCGGGAGAATATTTAAGACAATCTACTTGCAGTCTGTTTGCAACAATGAAACTCCATAACAACAGACAGTGAGAATGACCAGTAACAATAGTCTAGAATTTCTCTACGGATGAGTAATGGTCTTCAAAAAAAGAAGAGATTGTTGGGGAAGGGCCACATCAGAGAGCTAAAAAGTAAGTTCTAGAAAGGGAATGGAAACCAATAACCTCAGTGTAGGACCCTGACATGATTTTGATCAATAGGTAAATGAAATATACCCAAAGGGCTGACCAACCCTAAGAAGTCGATAAAAGATAAGAAAAAAGATCCTGCATTTTTTACACTTATAAGAAAGAGAGATACACTACTTTGAATTACTAAAGTAAATCTTTTTAAAGAAAATTATCTAAGATCCTTGTTTTCCCTGGGGATATTGCAGAATTCCCAAAGAATATTCAGACCATATACCAGAGAGCACTTCTAAGATGTTTCCTTCCAAGTTTAAACATCTGTGATTTTTGCGGCCTTTTCACCTGCAGATTGATTCAAGTTTTCCACTCCCTATGACATTGGCCATATCTCAGACTTTGGTCAAACATGGGCGTTTGCTCTTCTTTTTTGAGTTATTTCTGGTCTTATATTAATGTCACCCCTTATGCAGTGATTCTGAACCTAAAGGTAAAGTTCTAAAAATATGAGAATTAGGCCAGAGTTTCAGAAAGTCAGTGACAAGAAAAGCCAGATGGACACAATATGAAGACCTTCTTTCCCTGAGTCAACCACCTCTCCTCTTTCGCCAATTCCCTACTATCACCTCCAACTACTCTCTCTTCTCCTCTTTTGACCAGTATGCCCTCTCAATCTTGTTTGGATTAAATAGTCACTTATAAAAATAAGAATAAGATCTCGTTTTCTGACTAAAAAGAAAGATATCATTATATATAGCTCTCCCCATTTCAAAAAAAATTAAACATTTCTCTACATTTTTTAAACCTGCCTATTTTTTATTCAGAAACAATTGTAGGTAGGAAAATATGAGGATCAGGAACTTAGTTTGTTATTAGGTTATCATATATTGTATTGTAACCTAAGGATACTATGCATTTATGCACAGAGGCTACCACATACATGTCAGCGGCTACTCCAGGAAGCAAATTGGAGGCACTTTACTTATTAATCCCCATGACCTCCATCCAAATAAACAGCAAATCTAAGCAAAACCAGACCCTTACTATGAAAACACATCTTGAGGAGAGGTATCCCAAGCTCACATTCAAACCAGATTGCTATTGCCCCTAAGCTCTACCCACATAGAAATCATGGAGTACTTGTGTTCTCTGTCCCAAGGGCTGAGAATTTCTTGTCCCAGAGCCAAAGAAGCAGTTGAAACCAGGAGACCATAATAAAGCAAAAGGAACAGGGTGAACCAAAGTCAGTAGTCTAGAAAAAAAAGGTCAACCGAAAAAGGAGACGATGAGATAGTCCTCAAAAATGAGAATATGAATCTGAGAACACAACAGCCATTTCATTGAAATGAAAACAGCAAATCAGGTGGGCAATCAGCAAAAACACTAAGGATCTCATACAATACTGGGTTTTGAGTTGCTCTCAGAGGCAAGATGCCCAGATGATCCAATTGCATTTTGAGGACCAGAAATGGCATAACCAGTACCTCCCTTCCCCTCAAGGAGGACAAAGTTGACCTGTTAAAATGTGTAGGTGAGTGAAAATGTCCTTGTATTCCTCTGGTCTGAGGCAACCTTCACCAGCCACCCATCCAGCCCACTCTCTTCACAGTGAAGTGAAGCTGGTCTTGCTGTTCCAGGGAGAGTCTTCTCAATAGTTCCCACACATGGCTGGGCAGCAAAACAACCAAGGGCAGGCGTTTAAAATATAGAATTCTGGGACCCATGCCAGTCCTTGTGAATCAGAAACCTGAAGATAATAGTGTTGATCTGTATTACCTAGTTCTTTATTAAGCAACTCGCCTGGTACCAAACCCACAATAAGCATTTGGAAGCTTCTGTTTGCACGTATACTTCTGTTCTCTTTCTCAGGTCGCTGGTCTATTTACAGGAAGGCTAGGATACCAGGGTTTCAGTAAGACAACAGAAAAAATGGCAAACGACACGAACAGACAATTCACAAAAAGATGTACAAATGGCTGTTTACCATATGAAAAGATGTTCTTCATCACTCATGACAAAAGAAACACCTGTGGAAACCACACTGAGATGCCATTTCTTACCTGTCAGATGGGCAAAAACTAAAAAGTGTAACAATGCATTCTGTTGGTGAGGCAGTGGAGGAATGCAGACACTCACATACCTCGCTAATTGGGATGCAAACAGCAGTAGACTGAATATTTGTGTCCACCAGATTCATATGTGGAAATCCTATCCCCTTGGTGGGATGGTATTTGGAAGATGATTAGGTCATGAGGGTGGAGCCCTCAAAAATGAAATTAGTGTTCTCATAAGATGAACCCCAGAATGTTCTTGCTTTTCCTCCTTCTGTGAGAATACGACAAGCCGTCGACAGTGTAAAATCCAGAAGAGGGCCCTCACTAGATGCCAGGTCTGCTAGTTTTTAATCGTGGAATTACCGCCACCAGAACTGTGGGAAATAAATGTTGTTTAAGCTACCCAGTGTATGATCATCTGTTATAGTCGTCCAGACTGACTGACATGAACTGTTATCAGTCTTAGTGCAGGGGAGGGGAAGGACTTGGCAATGTCTACCCACATTACCCATGTTTACTTTTTGATACAGCAATCTCTCTTCTAGAAGTTGACACTGAAGAAAGACCTCCAGCAATATCAAAACACATATGTACAATCTACTTCCCAAAAATTTACAGTATGGGAAATAAGGTAAATGCCCATGTGTAGAATATTGTTTGGACATGCTCCTGTCCATCCCCACGATGAAGTACTCGGGAGCCATGAAAATGGATGAGGAAGAAGTCTATAAACTGACGACTTTTTCCCAAGAATTAGTAAATAAAAACAATTGAAGTTTCAAAAGTACATATAGTATGCTACCTTTTGTGTAAGAAAGTAGAGGAAATAGTGAACTAAGAAGGTATCTTATTATCGCAAAATAATAATGATATACAGAAATCCAATTGTGTAATTTTAGATTCATTCTACCTAAGTGTGAGGTTTGGTACTATTTTTGAAATAAACACAATGCCTTTTGAAGGTGAACACGTGGAGCTACAGGTCAAAATTCCATATTACCAAAGAGCCAGCATTCTCGTTCTGACATAAAATGAGTGGAATGGATAGGAGCTAAGGATTATAAGTAGACAAAAAGAAGAGCTATATTTTGCTCCTACTCATAAATCTAATACAAACACAAACAAAACTCTCCTTACTTTAAGATACTTATCTTTGAGGGGTGTCCGGGTGGCTCAGTTGGTTAAGTGTCTGACTCTTGGTTTTGGTTCAGGTCATGATCTCACAGTTCGTAGGATCAAACCCTGTATCAGGTTCTGTGCTGACAGCATGGCACCTGCTTGGGATTCTCTCTCTCCCTCTCTCTCTGCCCCTACCCCTTCTCATTCTCTCTCTCTCTCTGTATCTCAAAAATAAATAAACATTTTTTAAAGATCTTTATTGTTGAACTTACAAAAACATTGACACCTCTATGAAAAAAAAATTGCTTCAGACCCTATCCACTGACTATGGCTGATGCAGAGATTATCTAACTAGCCTCACTCTTAATTTAAACATTGGTCCTGACGCTGGTCCAATTCTGAGGTGTTAAAAATGCATCTACTCCTGCACTTACCCATCAAGCTTTTGTACGACACCGGTAGCTATCCACCCAACATACTCTCTGTCCTCCAAGAAAACTTCCATTTTGTTTAAGGGTGACATCACTTCTCTATACACCCCTACAGCTCTGGTGGCCACCTGACATGGTTAGGGTGACTGACGTTCAAACAGAGGATTTCTGTCATAGGAAAGAAAAGACCCCTAACTCCATTCTTGCCACATGACACTGTTCCCTCTTCTTCTCACCTAGAACACTGAAGTGAGAGCCAGTTAGAGACCATATGTCCATCCATAGGCATGAGAATAAAACCTACACATGGAAGGGGTATAGGAGAAGAGAAAGAACCAGCACCCCAACAGTATCACTGGTGACCATATCTACTGTCCACCTCTGGATTTCTTGGCCTCAGAGGCAGATAAGTCTCTGCGTGTTTAAGCCAGCATCTGGAGGATCTCTGATACTTACAGTGGAACACACTGCTAACTGATTACAATATCACTAGGTTTCAGCATTGGCTAAGAACTCTGAAGTTCCACAAATACCCACCTTCTACCATTCTACCTGTGCCCCGTTAATGGATAAGAAAACACATTTCACTCAACAAGAGCACACGAGGGCAGATATGATCCCAGTGATATCTAGATTCTTACTATGAGGAAAAAAAAAAAAAGCCAGATGTGATATTCAAGAGAAAACTGGTCCAAAAAACCCTCATCTGACAGAGGCTGCACCAATGCCTTCAAAAAACAGATTATCCAGCTGTAGAATTTTCTTGTCCAATGTCAAGTGTCATTAGGTCCTGCAAGAATAAGATAAATTTCTTAATCATAATACCAAATAATACCAAAGGAAAAACAGAAAATATGCTTTAAAAAACTAGTATAAAATCAAAAGCAGAATTGAGACAACTAAAGCAATCTGTTATTGTCTGACTGCTCTGGCCCGTCTCCCCTTATCTTGTTTCACTTCTGATGCCTCTGCATTCTCATCCCTATTCTAGCTACTTTGCTCCTGGAATTCCTTTCTGCGTCTACACTTCTGTGTCCTGCTCTTTTTTTTTTTTTTGAAAGAGAGAGAGACACAGACAGAGACAGAGACAGGAAGGGCAGAGGGAGAGGGAGAGAGAGAACCCCAAGCAGGTTCTGCACCATCAGTGCAAAGCCCAATGCGGGGCTTGAACTCATGACCTGTGAGATGGTGACCTGAGCTGAAACCAAGAGTTGGAGACTTCACCAACTGAGCCACCGAGGCACATGTCTCCTGCTCTTGACCCCTCTTTGCTACTGAAGCATCAGTTGTGGAATCTTCCTTCTCTTCATACTCCTATTGTTAACTCGTAATAGTTTCTCTGCCCTCATTCTCAGAGGTTCCCTCAGAATCTGTATTGATTTCTTGAGCTTCTAGATTTTGATCTCGGCCTAAATCAGGTTCCATTTCAGATGCTGCCTCTCCACGGGGCCTGTTAGCCTCTGAGTCTCTCAATTCAATTCATACACAACCCTACCAAGGGAATTAAAATCCCCTAGTGCCTGAACCAACTTCTCTGCACATACCTACCCACTGGTCAAGTGGGAGGCTTTGAATTTACTTTCTGCTAATTAAAAAAGAAATGCATTACAAAATTAAGGCAGAGGTTACTGTACAATTACAACAATGGGTGGTGGAATGTGGGGGCAGGTGACAGTCTGTATCCCCACTGCTCAGAATTAAGCTTTTATTTTGTATTGCAATTTTAAAGACAGATTTAGGGTCCCACCGAAGCTATCACATAGCTGGGTAATATATCTTCAAGCAATTTCTTGGAAAAATTTATAGAATTTTATGGTAACTTAGAGGCCTCCCTCTATATATTCACTGCTAAATTAATCGAAAGGGCAAGTGGTCAAAAATTTGGTGCCTCCCAATTAGTGGCTTGCATCGCTCCAAAAGTGAGGACCAAAAACATTACAGTAACTTCTGGAGCGGTGGCGATACTTATACTGGGTTGTGCTTTCTTACAAGAGTGATTTTTTTTAAAGACACCAAGAAGAAAGACTCTGTACCGTTTTAAGAGTCCCCCGTGTGGAAAAATCTGTCCTAGTTTATGTTTGTTGATTTGAAAGGGTATTTGAGAAAGAATGGGAAAATGAGCCCAGGAGATCAATATTCTGAACAATTAACCTATAAACAAATAAATAACACAGTATATGGGCTACTTAATGTCACATCTCTATAGACACACAACAATAAGTTTGTAGGCAGGGTTGACAAGATGGATATAACTAGATTAGTGGCACGCTTCGCCAGATTCAGAACAAAAGCACGGGCTTTCTCTTTCATTGTTCCACCTTGTAACGGATGCTCTCTGCCTTTTGCACTCCTCAGTCCCTCACCCTGAGTTTCATCAATAATCTAGACATTTACATTTATTCTCAAAGGAATGGTATGCGATAGTCATGCAAAAGAAAAAGCAGAGGCAAACTTAACCATAGTAGGGTCAGCATTCAAGCCATCTTTTAGGACTCTAAAGGATACCAAGTAAAGGACCCATGTTGAGAAGCCATGGTTTGCCTAATGCCATAAAGATGCTCTTGCACCTGTATGCACATCCACAGTTCATCAATCTGATGCTAAGTCAATGGTTCACAATGCCAACTGCACATTAGAATCAACTCAAAAGTTTTAAAAGTACTCACTTTTTGCCCACCTCCCCACCTTCCCCACAAGCCTATTGAAATCAAATCTCTGTTCATCTCTGACATCTATAGTTTAAAAAAAAAAACAACACTCTCCAGATGGTTCTGAAGCACAGGGTTAGTTGACACCAACTACACTAAATAAAGAAATTCCCTTTTTGTTCCAGTCCACAAACTGTATCAACAAGGCCAAAATCTTTCAAGCCAGTAATGTTACCCTTTCTTGCCTGCTAGAAAAGTCTCACAAAATTAATGTAAAGATCCTTTGACTGGATCTAAGGAAGGCAGAGTCAACAAGATAATCTCTTCATGCCAGAAATAAAAGCTAAGTAGCTTTGCAGATAACACATTGAGCACATATTTCCTAGAGATAATCCCATTTTGGTAAATGTTAAAATACATATTTTGAAATTTTAGGAGATAGAGTCTAATATTTATTACCTATTATCTTAAGTTTCATGGAGGCTAGGAGGCATTTCAATATAGAATTAAGGCATTTACATAAAATTTGAAATTTTACACAATTGTTCTGAAGGAAAAAAAAGAAATATAATAGGTGAAATCCTCACTTTTGATCTTTCTCCACTCTTTGTAATATTTTCCTTTTCTATGGGTGGGTGATAAGAATTCACAAGATTCCAACATAGAACAAAACTATAGAAGAGGATGACACTGCTTTTTAAATAACAAAGACTAGATTAATTATTACAGGGAGATAAAAGGAAATTTACAAGGGAGACATTTTACACGAAAGATCTGCTCTTTGAAAGAAAGAAAAGGTGTAGCGTATTCTTTATCCACTAGTTTCTCTTCTGAGGTAAAACAGAGGTGAGTGCTTTGACAATATTTATGTGATCAGGATGAAATAATGAAGACAATGCCAGCTGCCAAGGAGATCAAATCCATAGGAAAGGAAAATACAAGTAGTAGGTGTGGGGGAGAAAAGAAACCCATTAAAAATTAAATGCCAAACAATGAATGCAGGAGAATTTTACATCTGAAAAGACGTTTGAACTATGGGTAGCGCTAACAATGGAAGATGCATCTAGGGAAAGAGAAAGAGTAATCTAAAAGTGGAATGAAGACTGAGAAAAAAAGAATAAGAAGAGAAAACAGCAGAATGAAAATTACCTCATTCAGTTTTATCATTTTAATGAACATAAGCCAAAAAGGTCACAGACTAAAGTTTTTTCATCTGTCCTTTCAGTCAGTTCCCAAGTCAACAAATAATCCGGCAGAGAATAAGAAAATCTTTGAAGCAAGACCTAGAAATGGGAAGAAAGCTAAAGGTACATGCTGTTGTCAACATGTTTAACCTTCACTTTAAGATTTATTTCAAATATTTGCTTTGTATTTTTCAAAAATATTTCAGGGACGCCTAGATGGCTCCGTCTGTTAAGCATCCGACTCTTGATTTTGGCTCAGGTGGTGATCTCACCAACGTGAGGTCAAGCTTGCATGGAGCTCCACGCTGGGCATGGAACCTGCTTAAGATTCGCTTTCTCCTCTCCTCCTTTGCGCACACAGACTCTCTCAAAAATAAAATATTTCAAAATAATTTGTTTCAAAATATACAGTGTGTGTCTCAAGCTGTATTTTGACTCAGTGGTCAATGGACCAAATGTTTGTCCAGCCTGATTTGCAGCTTCTTTGCTTGCTCGTGGCCAGAGGTACATTTGGAGTACCTTGCCCGGTGAAGGAAGGCCCCAGCCAGCAAAGCTTGTGGTCGCTTTGCAGGTTGCCTTGCGAGAGTGGGTGGGTGTTGATGGAGAGAGAGAAGACGCTTCAATGGGGGGAGGTGATGATTCTGCAAACCAACACCAGAGTAGAGCGCTGCTTCTGGAGGAAATAAAGTTGTATTCTGTGACATGTGCTCATTTCACCTTTCCATTGGGTGTTTCCCTGCTTCTTCATCCCTCACCATTCTCAATTTTGTAGAAAATATCCTAGGGATTTTTAAATTTTGATTCACCTGATTTACCTTTTGGAGGATGTGGTTGTTGGTGGTGATTTGAAAACCGGTACTCTTTTTCTACTCAAGTATCTACATGTTTGCCATTTAATATTTCTACTTGAGGAATTCCTAGATTACTGCCCCATAAAGCTAATGCGATAGTTCTTTAGAGTTGGCATCAGGAGTATTATTGCACATGTATTCTATGTAACTTCACTTTAAGGCAATGGTAAAATTCATTATTATTATCTGAAATCTCTACTGAGGTTTTTTTTCTGAGAGTACACATCATCTAAATACACTAATGAGAACCTATTTCCACTTTTTATAAATAAAACATTAGTTTAAAATTATCTTTGATATTAGCTAGTGATTAATAAGGTAAATAATAAAAAATTTCCTGGATAAACTATTTCATATTTTACATTAAAGCTATCAATTACCTTTGAAATGTTAGTTTCCTAGAAAATAGCTAGTGGCTACCAAGAAAAAAAATAGCTCACAAGTACAAAATTGTGAAATTTTATATATCCAGAAGAGTACTATTCAACAAAGCTTTCTATGCATTTAGTCAACAGCTGTTTATAAAGCATCTACTATGTGACAGATACTTTTTTAGGTTCTAGAAATTGACATGAAGCTAAATTTGATCTGCTTTCAGTAAACTCATAGACAAGTGGAGAAACAAAAAGTTAAACCATTATTATAATAATGTATCAGTGGTCCTCAAAGTGTGGTCCCAGACCATCAGCATTTCATTGTATAGGAACTTGTCAGAAATGTAAATTCTTGGACCCTATCCCAGACCTACTTAGTCAGCAATCTGATGGTAGAACCCACCAATCTGTGGTTTAACAATCCCTCCAGGTGATTCTAAGGGATGCCAAATTTGAGTACCACTGCACTATTCCTACTGCTATGAGGCAATCACTATACTGTGATACTGTGAATAACTAATGATGTGTTATTCTTCACACCCTCGGGGATAGTTCAGAAAGAATGCAATTGTGGAGGCAATTGTTGAAATTTGAAAACTAAAGCGGGTGAGATGTGGAAGGACTTTCCAAGGCAAAAGCAGTGATATAAATAAAGACCCATAGAAAATCATTTTGGGTGCCTGGGTGGCTCATTCAGTTACGCAACTGACTCTTGATTTCTGCTCAGCTCATGATCTCACAATCTGTGGGATTGAGTCCCGCTCTGGGGTCCTCGCTGGGTGGGGAGCCTGCTTGGGATTCTCTCTCTCCCTTTCTCTCTGCCCCTCCCACACTCTCAAAAAAAAAAAAAAGAAAAATTTTTTGCATATCAGTTTTAAATACACTGCTTAAATGAGGTGTTTTTTATTTTTTTTATGTCCTTGAATAAGCTGAATAAGTTGGTTGACAGTATTTCTTAGGTATGTGACAGTGGCTGCAGGATTAAGGGAAGATCCTATTTGGCAAAAGGGCAAAGTCCAGGTAAATTGCCTCCATGTAAGTTTTGCTCACTGGACAGTTTATCTGGAGCTAAGAATACTTCCCACTGATGAAAAGATTGTCGTGAGTTTGATATGCCACTGAAACGGCAGGCATATACCTGCAGTTCCCATCTTTTGGTTTCCATTGTTGGGAAACATAATTGATGGTAAAGAACTTCAGAATATACATTTTTATGTCATACTAAGTGGTCAAGTGCTAAAAGCAATATTCAGCCAAAGCCAAGGCTGATGTCAAATATCTTCTCATAGCTCTTGAGATTTGAGAATACATCTTGAATTTAACAAAAATAAATTGTTATTACTCCTAAGTTTAGTAGTCAAATTGTAAACACTTAAGATAGTGCATAAATGATCATTTCTTAGCCTTGTCAACTGCTAAAATGTTCATATGGTCACGGTACTGCAAATGTATGGCTCTAAATAGACACTTAATTTCAACTGAGGTAAGTTGAAGAACAAGATAATCTCTTGAGTATCTCATTTTTCTCTAGCACTTTCTTCTTTTCTTCATACTCTTTATATCCTTTACCATTCTGAATCAAAGATGATTTATTATAGATGTTGCACAAGATTTTGAATATTTTTTCTTCATAAAATATTGAGATGGCCAAGTTGACATTCCACTTTACTTCAGTTCAGATGATGTGAAAAATAATTAAATAGAACTTTCCCTTGAAAGACTCAAGACTGACATAGGGGGCTACAAAGCTACAAAAGAGTGGAAGTTTGTTTTGTTCACTCACGTCCTCAAGTATGTAGTAAGTGCCAAGCACATAACAGGTGCTTAAGGAATATTGATGGAATAAATGGTGGATTGAAAGGATTTAAGTAACTATAAACTAAAAAAAATTCTTAAAGCTTATTTTCTTTAATGTCATAAATACAAGTGCACCAAATGATTCTACAATGATTTAAATTATTGTAGATAGCTATGAAAACTCTAGGAGAGAAAAGAATGAGGATAGAACTTATTATATTAAAATACTCTAAAGCTATAATAATTGAAGCAGGGGGTCATGTGGATAGACCAATAGAAGAGAATAGAAAATCTAAGTATAGACCCAAACACATATGAGAATTTGATAGTGATAAAGGCAGAATCTCAAATCAATGAAAGTAAGATGGACTCCTTAAAAAATGGAGTTGGGACCTCTGGGTAGCCATCTGGAAAAAGATCAAATTGTGTTCACACCACATACCAAGCCAAACTGGGTATGGATCAAAAATGTACTAGAAGAACACATATCAAATCCTTTTATGATCTTGGAATGGGAGAAACATTTTAACTGACTTAAAATTTACAAGCTATAAAATAAATTATAAATTCAAATGCATAGTTGCATTAAAAAAAAAAACTCCTACATGACAAAAGTAATCCAAGCTAGAAGATAAATAACAGAAGATATATATTTACAACTCATATCACAAGCAAGAGTTCAACTCACTAATATATTAAAGCTCCTAAAAACCTAGAAAAAAGGCATCAAAAATCCAATAGAAAAATGGGTGAAGAATATGATCATAAAACTCACAGGGGAAAAAATATAAATGGTTCTTAAATATATATAAATGTGTTCAGCCTCAACCATAAGAGATACCACTTTTCATCTACCACATTGGCAAAAATCCAAAAATTTGACAACACATTCTGCTGATAAAGCTTTAGGATAACAGGCACTTACATACCTTGACCAGTGGGAGTGCAAAATATTATAATACCTAGGGAGGGAAATTTGACAGTGCATATAAAATTTACAAAAAAAATGATCAGGCAATCTCACTTCTGGGAGTTTATCCTATACACATACTTAACACATGTGAAATGTATAAAGTCATAGCATTATCTAATTTTTGAAAATTAGGGATAAAATCCAAGTTCCCATCAAAAACAAGCTATTTAAATAAACTAGGATCAAACACTATCCAACCATAAAGAAAGAATGAGGGAGCTCTCCTTCTACTGATGCAGAAATACCTCTAAGTTATATTGTTTAGTAAAGAAAAAGTGAAAAAGTGTTTATAGTATGCTACCCTGTAAGTAAGGAATTATGGAAGATGGGAATTTGCTAATATCTACAATAAGAAATACAGAAAGTATATGCAAAAAATATTGAGGGGTATGGTGAAGGGCTAACAGAGACAGAACTAGAGTGACATCACAAAGTATACCTTTGAGGATGTTTTTTTTAATATGAATCATGGAATGGTTCTTTTTATGTAAAAAATTGGAAACAATACAGGGGAATTTTGACATAATTCTGCTTTTTTTTGTGCTTCAACTTTTTTTTAGTGTTTATTTTATTTTTGAGAGAAAGTGTGAGCAGGGGAGGGGCAGAGAGAGAGGAAGACAGAGGATCTGAAGAGGGCTCTGTGCTGACAGAAGAGACCCCATGCAGGGTTCAAACCCACAAACTGCAAGATCATGACCTGAGCCATAGTCGGACACTTAACCAACTGAGCCACTGAGGTGCCCCTATTCTGCTTTATATTATTATTTAAATGTTTTAAACTTTCATTGACTCAAAATGGTTCTGATGCCTTTTCCTAAAGTATCCTGCTAATACACTCTCCTTAGTATTTGCCTTAATCAAGATTTTCTCTATTTTGACCTTAAAACAAAAATCCTTTCATAACCATTATTAAGATTATAGTATTTACTCTTTTAAAGATTATCAATGACCCTATGATCTGTCTCTCAGTCTTTAGCTATTTGACTTATCACGAATATTTGGCAGAGTTGTTCTCTTCCTCCTCCTTGAAACCCTTTCTTCACTAGGATTTCCAAGATATACTCCCTTTGTTTCCCTCTTTTATTTTTAATATTTTTTAATGTTTACTATTTATTTTTGAGAGAGAGAGCGTGAGCAGGGGAGGGGGAGAGAGAGAGGGAGACACAGAATCTGAAGCAGGCCCTAGGCTCTGAGCTGTGAGCACGGTGTCCGACATAAGGCTCCAACCCACGGACTCAAACCCACGAACCATGAGATCATGATCTGAGCCGAAGTTGGCCAACTGAGCCACCCAGTCACCCCTCCCCTTGTTTTCTTTTTACTTAACTAGTCATTCCTCAAGTTCTTTGCTGACTCCACCTCACCTACCCATCCTCACAACATTGGGACACCAATGTTTCACGATCTCATCTGGCCTCTTGGCTTTAAATACCCACCACATGCCAATGACTCCCAGATTTAAATCTGTAGCCCAGCCCTCTCTTCGGAACTACAGATTAATATTCTCATAGAAGACAGACAAATGGATGAATGTTTACTGAGTAGAGATGCTAAATATATGAGAGGAGCAAAGGGGAAAACAAGGTTGCCTGATTTTATGGAATGATCAAGGCCACAACAGAAAAGTAATTCAGCTTTTATAGAAGAAAAAAGCAGAAAACAAAAAACCTCAAGGAAAACAATTGGAAATCCTGGTTTGTTTCTCTTCTAATTAATTTCAAGAGAATAAAATGATTAGAAGGTAGGGAGTAGCAACAAAACTTCCCTTCCCACAAAACAAAACAGTCATGACTGCCTGAATGAAACAAGTTTCTGTGTGAAGCCGACTGGGAATAAGAAGGTGAAGCTTTTTAAATTAAATGATACACTATGTTCTCACCTCCCACCTCCTGGCATAGTCATTGCTTCAGAGACTCAGAGTAACTTGGAAGATTTGGGCGTGAAAAGTAACGTCTAACCTTTAGCACAGTGAACTCTGATAGACACCAGGGACACTGTTCCAAGTCCATAAGCCTCTCTAGAACACAGCACAACCCTCACATTCCCCACCACCTCATCTCAGATTCCTTCTCCTTCATAGATGATCTGGCACACCGCCCAGGGTGTTCTGACTGCATACGACCTTCCTAAGGTTACGTGACAATAAAAAATCCTGTGTCCATTGTCTCTGGAAGAACCCTGATCCTAAAAATTTTTCTAATCAATGTCAAAATTCCAAGGTTATTAAGAAGGATTTTCTTGAGCTCCTTGAACGATACGTCTCTTCGGAGAATTATGAAAGAATATTGCTTATGCGTTCACTAGAAAAACCTTTATGGAACTATACCTAGCTGCTAAGACATGTAAGGGTGAAAAGAAAATGTGTTTTGAAGTCAGAGAGACCTGGGTTTGAATATTGACTCTGCCATTTCTAGCTGAATGACCTTAGCATCTCTGTGTCTCTGGTTCTTCACCTTTCAATAGAGGTAATAAAACTTTCATTGCCGGCTTGTAGATTCAGCTAGTCTGTAGAAGCACCAACTACCACACATTATAATCATCCCTTTTTGAATAATGGTCTTCAAAATAAAACACAAAAGAGAAGATAGATAGGCCTGTATAATCTGCCATTATGTATTGGCTATTGATAAGGGGAGTTGAATAATTTATGACTGATTTATTCCAAGAAATGTAAGGGTCAAGAAAGCAAAATACTTATATGAGTTGCTGCATATGCAGAGAACATTTAGGTGTTCTCTCCCTGATGAAGAAGTGCAGGGCATCTTCTAAATTTGTGAAACATCTGTTAAAGCAGCTGGTTCTTCATTAAATAAAAATAAAAATGTACCACTTTTCCTTGCCAATGCTGATAAATGGGAACAGGTGATGATCCCAGATGAGATTATGATTATAAATGAACCTATTGAAATTCTTTGATATTTTTATCGAGGCATCAAAATAAAAATATGTGAGAAGTGAAAATAGGGGTCATGGAGCCCCAGGAATATACCAGGACCACCAATGAATGGCTCACTCCCACACAATGAATGGTTCACTCCCACACCCCACTCAACTTGGATTCCATATTCTAAATGAGATTTCACCAGAATCAAAACTGATACTCTTTCTGCAGGATTCCCTAAATCTACCACCTGAAATTTTCCCAGTCAAAAGCAATAAAGCAATTTCTGAGACTCAAATTCCAGTCATACCTAGATATTTTAAAAAGGCAACATTCCCTGAAAGTCATGGCAAACAGCCTACCTTTAACAAGTGGGGCCAAGCAATAATTTAGGACATTTTATTCTCACACATCTCAATGAGGTAAGAAAATGGGATTATGTTCATTTGACAGATGAGGAAATGGAGATTAATTGATTTGTGATTACATGATCATATTTGGCCCAAAAGTCAAGATTCAACCTCCACCTTCCCATCAGTCAATGCCTTTTAATTAGAAAGGGGTGTTAGAGAGGAAAAAACAAATCGGGTCATCTAAATTTGGCAGTGAGACAACTGGGGGACGGTTTCCTGCTTTGCTTCTTGTTCCTCACCTTACCCAAGCGACCAATGAACTTTTCCAAAACACTCCACTCTCTCTGAGCAGATTCCCACCACCAAGAGCTGAAAAATCCCAAACACCCAGGGGGTAAAGCAAGGTCAAGAAAAGTGGCAACACTCTCCATGAGCCTGACTCAACAGAGTTGCTTTTAGAATTTAGGAGTGAGACGTGCTTAACGGTTATGGGTCGCTGTGATGATGCATAATTAGACGGTGATTTAACACAGAGCTAAAAAAAAATGACAGTAATCATGGGGGGGAAGGAATAAAGTGCCAACGAAAGCCGTTAAATGAGCTGAAGTGCCTGGCATTTTTGTGATGTGTATCTGTTAGTGATTTGTCAGGCTGCAACAATAGAGGTAATTTTGCAAATAACAGGGGTTCATCAATTCACAATAGCACTCACTGGTATTTAAGACTGAAGAAAAGGAATTGTATTTGGCTTATCAACGTAAAGAAATAGTTAGGAAACTTGGGCAGAGCCTACACATTATGAAGTGAAATGGAGAACTGATCGTTAATTGGGAAAATTCAAAGCTGTATAACTCTGGCCTATAAGGACTTTCCGGGTAGACAATGGCTTTGGGAAAGCTTTCACAGTTAAGAAATGATTAATAGTGGCATTTCATGAGTAGGAAACAAAGACTGTTTCTCATCACCTTCCCAGAGAAAATCCCCCCACCAGGCACTCCTCTCATTTCACTCACCGCTCCTGTAAAGCAACCAAAGGATTAGCCAAGGAAAGCCATGCACACCACCCACAATGAGCTTACCTTTTGCACGCTGGGCACATGTGACTCCTAACTATAACACCCATTCTCTTCACTCCACTCTGATAGCAATTCACCCCTTAATGTTAAATTCAAATGACACTTGCCAGAAGATATTCCCCTGACTCGCCTCCTCAACCCCAGAATGCTCATCCATTGCTTCTCTGTGCTTATGCCCCACACCCCTGGAATTAATCACTCTGAATTGTAATAACTGGTCTACCTATCTTTCTTTCACATTCCACAAGGACTATGATTGCATTTCTTTGCTATTTCCTCATTCCTTGAAACGTAAGGTACATTCAACAAATGTTAATGAATGAACAAATGAACAGATGATAGAATCAAGGCATGAAGAGTCAGAAAACTATGTATTGATCCTTCTCTCCCCTCACCTATGAAAGGCACATTATAGGAGAGTCTGTAAGTTTCTCCTTATTCTCAACATTGCTTCTAACTCAAGGGATAAAAAAAAAATTAGGAGATTGCCTAAACATGTCTCTACAACTACAGTGAATGAAGAATAGAAGAGTGATAGAAACATATGAAATATGACTTCTCTTATTTAAATTTGGCATTTGAAAGGTTTAGGTTGTACTTCATGATAAGTCAAAGAAATCCGAGTTAGTGGTTCTCTTTTTATATTATTCAGCTGTTATTACAATATATCGTACATGTCTAATTAGGACTTGTTATAATTTACAAAAAAAAACCTCACAGGGCTAAAAACACATAAAAATGTAAGCCTTCTACTGCTCTATTTTTCAAAACCAAAAGACATTTTTTTTTTCATCTTTTTGTAGGTTCACCAACCTCAGAGCTTACCAGTAAAATCTGAAACTGGCCTCCACACACAGAGGTCATGGAGACACAGAAGAAAGAGGCAGACCACACCAGAATGACCAGTGGCACATTAAATAAGCAAGAGACTTTACATTGGAGAGTTGTGCTGTAAGACAATTAGATCTCCATACCTGCCCAGCAGAATCTTAGAAGTTAAATTGAGGCCTCAAAGGTGTTCAGTCACATGTACCATCAAGATGCCTCAACAACAAATTGCTCTCTCAAGGCTGAGTCCTTGAAAATGGCTCCCACTGTGGAAAGGGTGGGCAGAAGTTATATTCCAAGGACAAGAGAGAGGGTGAGGAGCCTCTGATTGCCTAGAGCCAGATCAGTAGTCAACCGATGATCACATCCTCTCCATGATCTCCTCCAACATTCTTTAATTTGGTATTCCTGTATACCAACACAACCTTGATTTTCCCAAAGAAAACAATACAACAGACACGTGAGCAACAAACATAACTAAAAATGAAAGTACAAAATGATACAAGTAATCTCCTTACCTTTTAAAAAGTCATAAAATAGTGTGTTTACTTGAAGAGAAAAGGATATCTGACTGTGTCAATATTGTAGTAAGTATAATTTACAATTTATCAATATGGGCATGGAAAGAGAGATAAACAATCAATCCTACTCTGATGCAAAATGATTATGCAAATATAAAAGCTTTTACAATTATTGCCTATAATCTTTCAACGTAGGATAATTAGCTTTCCCCTTTGCCTAAGTCATCTATACTCAAGCAATTGTGTTTCAATTTTTTCTGTCTTAATCATAACCAATTTATCTTTCCATTTTCCTTCTTAAATATCATCATAATTTTTATACTCCTTTAACCTCAGTGAAATGATGGAACGATTACCCAAGTGAATCAGTTTTGGATCAGAGAAATCATTTAACATTTCCTAAAGTAAAATGAGAACGATTATAGGCGATGGGGTGAGGGAGAAAACAAATGCAGAAATGAGGGGCTGGAGCACTGGGGGTTCCTCATACACATGATAGGAAGTAAGTAGAATCCATATTCTTATAGAACAAACTCACAATTTCTTGGTGTGGCAAGATGGCATGACACCACATTTACTATATCCAAGTTGCTTTTTCCTTTTCCTTCTTTTTTTTTTTTTTTTTAATTTTGGCTAGTGTTATAGGGATGGAAAGGACCTATGGAAGGAAAATCATAATGTAGGAAGGAAATCATAAAAAATAAAATGTTTCATGTGCCTTAACCCAGAAAGCACAGTTCATCCCACACTTCAGTACTCAAGTAGATATGTACTTTATAGTACTTTACAGCGCTTAGACAAGTACTTCATAGTACCTTATATTACTAAGGAGAGTACCATGGGTGCATATGTTTCACCCAAAACAAGATCAGGTAAACATTATAAAGCCAGCATTGTCCTTTAGGGGGTGAATTTTTTTTTTTTTTCTGCTTTTCTCAACAAGTATATCATGGGCACCTACAGTAGAGTATGCCACAATCCCCTAATTCTTCCCACCCCATTTCATTCATGTGGTTCCCACAGGGGCTGCTATTCTCTTAGTGCTCCACCTATCAGGGCACTATTGATTAGCCCAAGGATACACAGCTGAGCAAGTTGGGCCAATGAGTGAATTTCCCTTGGATGTTTGGACTTGGAACCAGAGAGTCAAGGCACTCTCTGTTTAGAGGCTAAAAATTGTCAGCATCATGTTTTCATCTATGTGGGAATAACTGTCAAAGATGAGAGATTAATACACATGAAATATACAAATGCAACTTCCTGAGTTGTCCATCTGCTCAAATGGGAAAACCACAAGCCATGACTTGTCCCTGTAGGTCACCATCTTTCAGATATAAAGACACCAATGCTTATGTAATCAAGACCCAAAAGTAGCCTTCTAGCATCAGTCCATTCCTCAGTCAATGGCACCTTCATTCATCCAGTAATATACTCAGAAATGTGGAAGTTCTTCAAACCACTTTTTCCTTCCTTTCCCATATCCACTCCAATAAGAAGCCTAGTCTATTATAAATCATAATTATCTGTGCAATCAAATCTCATCCCTATTGCTAATACTGGTTCAAGCTAAATTCTCTCTCCTTGACTTCAACCCAGAAGCACAATTGAACCCTACATTCATTTTATTCACCACACATAGCCTGAGTGTATCTTTTCAAAGTATGTAACTGAAATTATCAAAGTGATAGTCTGAAATGATCACTATAGAGTAGAGTCCCTTTATCTGTGGGGGATACATGCCAAGGCCCCAAATGGATGCCTGGAACCACAGATAGTACCAAACCCTATACATACTGTTTTTTTTTCCTTTACACACAAAACTATTATAAAGTTTAATTTACAAATTAGATACAGGAAGAGATTAACAATAACTGAAAGTAGAATAATTTTAACAATATATTGTAATAAAAAGTATGTGAATGGGAACTCTCTCTCTCTCTCTTTCAAAATATCTTACTGTACTGTACTCACCCTTCCTCTTCTGGTGATAATATGAGGTGATAAAATGCCCACGTGATCAGAAGAAATGAAGTGAATGACACAGGCATTGTGACATAGTGTTAGGGCTACTACGAACCTTCTGACTTATCATCAGAAGGATCTACTGCCTCCAGGCTGCAGAATACAGATAACTGAAACCATGGAAAGCAAAACTGCAGATAAGAGGTACTGCTGTGCCTAAAACTCTCCAATGCTATCTTATTCCGATTGAGGTAAAGACAAAAGTCCTTAATATGGCCTACAAAATGCTAATTTTTTGACTCCTGCCTACCAATGAGCATCATCTTGTACACCAACACTGCACTGCCCAAATCTCCAGATATCTGGAAAAGCCTTTCTTTTTTTTTTTTTTTAATTTTTTTTTCAACTTTTATTTATTTTTGGGACAGAGAGAGACAGAGCATGAACGGGGGAGGGGCAGAGAGAGAGGGAGACACAGAATCGGAAACAGGTTCCAGGCTCCGAGCCATCAGCCCAGAGCCCGACGCGGGGCTCGAACTCACGGACCGCGAGATCGTGACCTGGCTGAAGTCGGACGCTTAACCGACTGCGCCACCCAGGTGCCCTGGAAAAGCCTTTCAATCAATCAGGTTTTTCGCCTGAGATGGCTATGGTTTTCAAGCTTTTCTAGTTCCCTTTGCTTCAAATAATTGTTCAGCCTGAGGAGCACCACTGACTATAAAAGACGCTCCATCCATCAGTCCTGGTCGCCAATGGCTCTACCACACAGCTAGCTCTTCTGTTGGCACCATCTTTCAACGCACAGAAAATATTACATAACTCTGTTTGACAGCTCCTGTGTTCTGTTTAAAGGCAATTCTAAATGCAAGGTTTTTAAAAGTGTTATTAGTGCCAGAAACTTCTTTAAAAATATATTCACTTCCATAACCATCTCCAGAAGACATCACAAGTTGAGCAAAGCAAAGAATTTTTTGCAGAATAAGAGACAGTAGAATAAATTCTGACAACTACCTAATCCACTCAGAGAAGGGGGCTTGTTAACGATGCAAACTCTGGTGTCTCACCCTATACTTCCTAAAACAGAATCTCTTTGGGAACCCCCCCAAACCTGCATTTTAATAAGGACCTCGGGTGATACTTTTCTACATTGAAGGAGAGAGAGCTGAGTGAGGGAAGAGTTCCCAGCATCAGACCATAGGAATATCATTTAGAGACCATGGAAAGAAAATGGAAAGGACAGAGGAGAATTTGAAGAGGGGATCAGAGAAGCAAGAGACAAACCACACAGAAACATAGAATCCAAGAGAACAATAAGCAGGCTCAGTGGAATGACAGGGTGTGGTGTTACAGGATGAGGACTGATAAGTGTCTGTGGGTTGTGTATTACAAAAATAATTAATGAGCTTGGAAATCATAGCAGAGTGAGCCAAACACTAAGTAAAAACAAAAACTGGAAACAACCCACTATCCATCAAAAAGAGAGGGTTTATCAATAAATTCAGCCTATGGAACGTTATGTAGAAATAAAACAACAAATAACAACTACATGTTGCAATTGGGAGAAATCTTAATAACGTAATGTGAGTCAAAACCTGAGTCTCAGAAGGCTACATTTAGGCAATAGTCTTTGTGTAATTTCAACAATAATCAATATAAAATATTATATATTTTAGGCCTGCATCATTATTTGATAAAATGAATTTTTAAGGTAAAGGAAACTATAAAATTTCAAAATTTGATCACTTTGAGAAGAGGCAAGCAGGGGACTAGTGTCAATAAAGAGCACATAGAAAGATCTGAATGAGTATTAATGTTCTATTCACATGTATTTGTATCATTTATATCACATGTGGTTATCATATCATTTAAAAATGAATACGTGGGTTCCATTTCTGGCAGGATGTCATGGGGAGCTCCATTGACTCAACTTTCCCCCACTCCCAGAGAGATTGGTAGAAGTTTATGTAAAAAGAACAACCATTTAAAGTCTCTGGAAATGGTCTAAAAGAATACAACAAATAAAGAAACATTTATTCAGTATACCTGACAAGAGGTTACTATCCAAAATATATAAGGGATTCATATAACTTGATATAAAATAATAGTAATAACCCAATTGTTAAAAATGAACATTAGGGCTGAATAGATCTATGTATGAAAAGATGTTCAATACCACTAATCATCATGAAATACAAGTCAAAACCACAGTAAGTTTTCATCGCACACTTCTTAGAATGGACGTTATCCAAAAAAAAAAAAGACAAAAAAGGTTGACAAGAATGTGGAGAAATTGAAACTCTTGCACACTGTTGGTGAGAATGTAAAATGGTACCACTGTAGAAAAGAGTATGGAGGTTACTCAAGAAATTAATAATAGCCAGAAGTCTCACTTCTAGGTATATAATCAAAAGAATTGAAATCAGGATCTCAAAGAGATATCTGCACTCCCATATTTATTAAAGCATTTATTCACAAGAGCCAAGATATGGAAACATCCTAAATGTCCATCAAGGCTGAATAGAGAAAGAAAATGTGGTATATTCACACAATGATTCCATTGTATTATATTCATTATTCGGCCTTAAAAAAGAAGGAAATCCTGCCATATGGAACAACATGGACCTACTTGGAGGACATTATGCTAAGTGAAATAAGCTAGTCACAAAAGGACAAATACTGCATGATTCCACTTATATGAGACATCTAAAATGGTCAATTCATAGAAGCCGAGAGCAGATGGTCAGTTGCCAGGGGCTGGGGGGAGGGAGAAACAGGGAGTAGTTGTTCAATGGGTGTAAAGTTTCAGTTATGAAAAATGAATAACTTCTAGAGATCTGTTGTAAAACATAGTGCCTATAGTCAACACCAGTGTATTGCAAACTTAAAAATATGTCAAGAGGATAGATTTCATGTTATGTTCTTACTCCAATTTAAAAAAAAAGAAATTTAAGAATAAGTTTAAGAATTGGGATGGAAAAAATACAATAAAATTGTCAACTGAAGCTCCAAGGGCATTTGCTGACTCCACGAACACTTGAGCTTTGGTTTCCCACCCCCACCCCAAGCCTTCCAGAGCTGAGGAGAGAGAAGTCCTCCAAAGAAGGGGGAATCCCAGTATTACAAAACCCCTATATGATGACCTATAACCTCTGACCTCAGAGAAAGAGTGAGGTAAAGATAAGTCTATGCCCACTGCCAGTTCCACATGACAGCAAGTTAAATCTCCTATCCTGAATGAACCGTGGCACTGGATGAAGAACAGAAAGAAAAACATCCTTTAAAATTCTCAACCAAAAATCAACTCTTGCAGGGGTCCCCAGGATAAATCTCTTCTTCCTGGATAATCCAAAAACCCTTAAGTCAAGGATTTAAATTCAAGTATCACAGAATTGAGGGTTTTTGTGAACCCAGAATATAAAATAATTGTGTTCAATATGTCTAAGGATTTTTTTTTGTTCTGAAAATATGAGCAACAAGCAAAAAAAAAACAAGATTTAAAATAAATAAAACATCAATAAACAAAAATTCAATAAATGAAATCTAAAACTTGATGGGTGGATATAATACCATATTTCACGTAGCTGGAGAGATAGTCATTGCATTGAGAGGGGTGGATAATAACACACAAACACGTAGATCATGTTTAAATACTTGTGTATTGGTCTGAACACTTTAAAATTATTAACTCATTTAATCCTCAAAACAATCCTGTGAGGTAGGCACCACTAATTTCCCCACTTTGAGGTAGGAAAATATGATGCATAGATTAATAAATTGCCTGACATCACAAAACTAATATTTGGAGAAGCCGCCTCTCAGAGGCAAAAGATTCCAGAAAAATCATTTATCCTACCCTCAAAAGTATGGCCTCGGGCTACCTGGGTGGCTCATTCAGTTAAGCATCTGACTTTTTTTTTTTAATGTTTATTTACCTCTGAGACAGAGAGAGACAGAGTGCGAGCAGAGGAGGGGTAGAGAGAGGGAGACACAGAATCTGAAGCAGGCTCCAGGCTCTGAGCTATCAGCACAGAGCCCGACACGGGGCTCGAACTCACGAGCTGTGAGATCGTGACCTGGGCCAAAGTCGGCTGCCCATCCTACTGAGCCACCCAGGCGCCCCAAGCATCTGACTTTTGATCTCAGCTCAGGCCTTGATCTCAGGGTTGTGAGTTCAAGCCCAACATTGGGCTTCATGCTGGGCATGAAGCATTACCTTGAATTTTTAGATTAATTGATAATAATCTGTGAGTCTGTTTATATATTTCAAATCATATTCTGAAAGAATAGTTTGGGTATAATTATTAATTGTTTTTATATTCATTGTTATCAATTCTGTTATTTTTCTACATAAGCAAAAGCTTGAATGACATCAGAGAGATCTCTGATCAGTTAGATTAAAAGGCTATAATCCATACAGCATCATCTTCAGGTGATCAAATGCAAATGTTAAATATGGTACATTTATTCATACAAATATGTGAAACGGCTTCCAGTAAGTAAAATCAATAATAATAACATATCAATAAAAAATGTCAAGACCAAGAAATTCTAAATGAGAGTAAAAGGCCAAACCTCAAGAGAGTGGTAAAAACTTACAGGCTTCTTGGAGGGGTTACTTTGAGCAAAGACATGGAACACACATAGCCCATAAGCAGACACATTATCAGAATAAACGAGTGCACAACCTCATCTTTTTTTTTACTTTAATTCAGTGCAGTTAACATACAATGTTATGTTTGTTTCAGGTGTACAATATAGTGATTCGACAATTCTATGCATTACTCAGTGCTCATCGTAAGTGTCCTCTTAACCCCCTTCACCTGTTTCACCCTTCCTCCATCCACCTCCCCTCTGGTAACCATCAGTTTCTTCTCTATAGTTAAGAGTCTGTTTCTTGGTTTGTGTCTTTTTTTCTTTGTTCACCTGTTTTGCTTCTTAAATTCCATGTATGAATGAAATCATATGGTATTTGTCTTTCTGAGAATGACTGATTTCATTTAGCATCATACACTCTAGATCCATCCATGTTGTTGTGAATGTCAAGATTTCATTCTTTTTTGTGGCTGAGTAATATTCCATTTTATATATATTTCTACATGTTCATATAGAGAGAGACAAAGACAGAGACAGAGACAGAGGGAGAGAGGGAGAGAACTTCTTTATCCATTCATCTATCCATGGACACTTGGGTTGCTTGCATATATTGGCTATTGTAAATAATTTTGCAACAAAAATGGGGATACATATATATCTTTCTAAATTAGTGTTTTCATCTTCTTTGGATAAATACCCAGTAGTGGAATTATTGGATCACATGGTAATTCTATTTTTAATTTTTAAGGAACCCCCATACTGTTTTCCAGAGTGGCTGCACCAGTTTGCATTCCCACCAGCAGTGCATGAGAGTTCCATTTTCTCCACATCCTTGGAACACCTGTTGTTTCTTGTGTTTGAGCAGGTGTGAGGTAATATCTCATTGTGGTTTTGATTTGCATTTCCCTGGTGAAGAGTGAAGAAACCTCTTCTTAACCACATATGTCAGTGTGATTTGGGGGTTTGTTTTTAGGTTTTTTTTAAGTTTACTTATTTTTTAAATGTTTATTTACTTAATTATTTATTTTGAGAGAGAGAGGCACAGAGAGAGGGAGAGAGAAAGAATCCCAAGCAGGCTCCGTGCTGTCAGCACAAAGCCCAATGTAGGGTTCAAACTCACAAACTGTGAGATCATGACCTGAGCTGAAATCAAGAAGCAGACACAACCTACTGAGCCACCCAGGCACGCCTAAGTTTATTTATTTTGAGAGACAGAGAGAGAGAGAGAGAGAGAGAGAGAGCTTGCATAGGGGAAGGAACACAGAAAGAGAGAGAATCCCAAGCAGATTCCACACTATTAGTGTGGAGTCTTATGCAGGGCTTGAACCCACAAACCTCCAGATCATAACCTGAGCTGAAACCAAGACCCGGATGGTTACCCAACTCAACCACCCAGGCCCCCCTGCTTTTAGTTTTATTGAGATTTTTTCCCACACTTTTTCATGTGATTTTTCTATTGTTTCTCACTGACCACTGAGAGCTGGATTCACCATTTTAAGCTTCACGCTAATTGTAGAAGTTGACTTTTCTGAGAGTCTCTTTATAGAATCAATTATGACACTATCGTTTCTCTGATTTAATATGCTTCTCAGAATATAATTTTTCCGTATTTTTAGTACATTTTCCCCACTGTTTATCATCATGGGGAAAACAAATCCAAAGGGCATTTTACACAAAATTGTCTGGTTTCTGGGACTCCATCCATTTTATAGTGCTTGAAACATTTTCATTGTCCATGCTGGCCATTTTGCTTTCCTCAAAAATAAATTTATATTGATTCATGATGTACCACACTCCTTTTCCATTATTCTGGCTAGACACATTTTCAGATTATTTCTAGAAAGTTTACTCCTTACAAAAGCATTAAATATAGCATGAGATGAAGTTTTGTGACTTCATCAGAAAAAGTAAGTTTTCAGCTAACGATGCAGCTTCACCTTTTTATCACAGTACAAATTCTGAATATCCTATTAGTAGATTTGTGACAAATGTCCTCATGTGTTTTTTAGAAATGTGTTCCACGCACATGTTGACAACTTACAATTCTAAAACCGTAGAATGTTTTTTTAAGAAAAGAGGTATAGGGTACCTTATGCTATTCTAGAGTGGGGACGTAATGGAAATATACCAATTATTAGTGAATTAAACATTCAACCGAAAATTGGACAACAAGATGAAAAGAATAGGAAAGAAACTATTTTTCCCAGGAAACTAAATAACTTGACTTTAGGTCAGCCTTTTGGAATGCAGTCAGGAAAACCCAAATAAGAAATGAGATGTAACTGGCAGGAAGTCAGGAAAGACAGTAAAAAGTGGCTCAGTGACTCCAGAGCAAGAAAAGGATAAAGGAACACATTGCCCCTTTATTACATGGAGAGAAAAAGCAATAATGGTAGATACCAAAAAGCCACAGGTTTAAAATTGTTTTGTTGAGGGTATTATTTTTTTCCAAACTGATTCCTCAGCTGTGAAGCTGAGGAAAAGGATTAGAAGGGTTAACACACTGAAGATGTCATTCTAAATGCTCTCAATATTGTGACTTTCTACTGCACTAATTGTCCAGATACCTTATTCAAAAAATAAACATATAATATCGTGAGTTTTAGATAATTGTTCCATACACCCACATACATCTATCTATACACTATCTAAATAGACTAAAAATTCCTTGAGTGGAGAAACTGCTTTATGCTTACTTTACATATGCCAATTTCAAGCTCAGAACCAAATGGATAGCAGACAGACTAAAAATATTCATTTAATTGAATTAGGATTAGCAAAATATCTGACGAAATTTATTACAAGTGGCTTTCAGAAAAGTCAAATACATACATTGTAGCAGCTTGAATCAAATATTAATTTTTCAGATAATGCCTTAAACATTTATTTTTATCATGATATAAGGTTCAAGACTTTCAGGTTTTTTTAATGTTTTTTAAAAATGTTTATTCATTTTTGAAAGACAGAATGCGAGCGGGGGGCGGGGAGGGCAGAGAGAGAAGAAGACACAGAATCCGAAGCAGGCTCCAGGCTCTGAGCTGTCAGCACAGAGCCCCTTGTGGAGCTCGAACCCACGAACCGCGAGATCATGACCCAAGCCAAAGTCAGACACTTAACTGATTGAGCCACCCAGGCACCCCTCAAGGCTTTTCAGGTTTTAATTTTTATCAGTGTCATGGAAAATGCAGGAATATTTAGTAACAGGGACACTTGTAGTTGCAAAAGTGTAGACAACCCAGTCTGGACAGTATGCATTTTTTAAAAATCAACATTCATTGTGTAGCTCACACAGTTAGTGGACACAAAATGATCAAAACATAGAACCCAAAGCTGCTATACCCAGACAAGAATTTTAACTGCATTCTGCAAGAAGTGTGATGGCAAACATCCATCTTCGGCTTTGAGCCAACCAAGAGTGCCCCTGTCTTCAAAATCTCTCCAGCACCCCCAGTTGGGCAGAATGCTGACCACGGGGAACCCAAAGACAGCAAGCAGTATGCTTAGAACCAGAGAGAGAGCTTCTGGACCTTGAAACCCAAAACCCTAGGGTAGGAAGAACTGGAAGCCAGGAGAAAACAGAAGAAAGAAAGAAAAAAGAAAGAGAGAGGGAGAAAGAAAGAAAGAAAGAAAGAGAAAAGAAAGAAAGCACAGGAGACAGTGTCCTTTAACAGGTTAGTGAGCAGTATGTTTACAATCTGAATTTTGAGCTATGGTAGACAATATACTGATCACTTTTTATAATTAGTAATATGGGCCCTAACATAAAATTAGTAATATGATATAAGGAAGGGCACAGCCCCTTAAAATACAGCACAGCACAAGAATGTCTTGAGATACACCGAAGACAATCCTAGACCAAGGTCAGCTAAAACGAAGACACAAAATCTGAACTCACGCAGAAAAGAGATGAAGATAGGATTATAAGAATATCACTGTACATCATAGATAAGTATCCTGAAGTGGAGATACTATAGTAAACTGAGTAGACAGACTTGCCTCGGACCCTGGCTCTGGCATTTCATCACTCTTTGATCCTCAGAACAGGAAACCAACCATCCGAGTCTCTGGAGCACTTACTTTACATGTCGTCGTAAACGTGGTTGTAAATGACGTGCGGTTATTTGAAAGCTTCTGCTCTGGCACCTGACGGATTGCAAACGGACAGCAAGTAGTACCTATTTTTATTATGTTCTTTCTCTCATTTCTCTAGTAAGTCTTTTTTTAAGACAAATGAACAGGACACTGTTCATGGTTCTCATTCTGCAGTGTCACTTCAATTGCTTTCAAATAATGCTACGTTTTCCTCATAAATCCAGAGTGAAAGAAACTGCTTCAGGCAAGGCTGGGAAGCAAAATGAGTAAACAATGCCTACTCCAGAAAGGTGTCCTAATGGACCAGTGTCTATTTTGAGGTGGCATAGCAAATAATGGCTGGGGCTTTTACTACGTTTTTGAGCTTGAAAAAAAACTTGAAAACTGTGAGTTCAGGAGGCAAGAGATGCCTGCTTCAGTGGGTAGCAGAGGCATGACGCTATTACCACAAGTTTTAGACCCGAGAACATTGGGCATCCGAATTTTTTAAATGTCACTTATAAAGGGCTCAACATAAAGTACATAGTCAGCACATGCTATTTTGTCTTCAAAGGGGAAGGAAAAGAAAATGACATAGGTTAATCAATTTCACCTAATCACATGTTAATTACTAAATAAAACCACTTGTTTCTCTTCGGATGCTACTAAAGGAAGCTAAATTCCAGACTCTACAGCAAACAATCGAATACGAATTACAGCCAAGCATTTACAGTTAGGATTTGACACTTCAGAGCCCTCATGATATACCGCCATTTGATACATGAAGTTGCTGAATTACTGTTACTTTCCATGACCTGGTGCTACTTTGGAAGACATAATTACCAAGAACTTTTGATGATCTGTATCACTAAATATAAATTATTCACTTTGGAGGAGAAGGAGAGTTGGAGGATCCAGAGCAGAGATGACAGGCAGTCAGCATCACTGAACTCCTCTCCCACCTACACTCTGCTGTCACCTGCTTCCACCTCTACCTCTCCTTCCAGAAGAGTGTTCCTGCAGCAACAGATCATTCGGGCTCAGTGTAGCACAACCCTGAACTCCAGGAAGACGCTTTTGCCTTCTGATTTGTTTGGCCTTATGTGTCCATCAAAAACAAATCAAACCAAACAAAAGTAAGAGAGGTCCTAGAACCAACATTAGACCATAACTATCATAAAGAAGAGTTCTGCTTTCCATGGTGTGTGTGCATATGTGTGTGTGTGTGTGTGTGTGTGTGTGCATGTTTCTTGTTGGTGATTTAACAGCTCCATTTTTAAGTACTATTCCTTCAGTTATATTAGCATCAGGTGGTTCAAATTTGTTTACACATAAAAACACATGTGTGCAGATTTAACCTGTAGTATATTTTAGTAAGCATTCCCAAAATGCTCATCAGGGTAGGCGCCAGTGGAATGATCACTACTGCCCAGCTCTTCATACTTTCAGGTATCCAAGGATCGGCCACTCTTTAGGTTCTCAAAATAGAGTTAGTCCCATGATTATTTTTAAACTATACCTGCTTACAAAAACTACGTGTGTTTTTACTGTGCCAAGGGTGATTTACTAGAGAAAATAATACTTACTTTCAGAATGTCTCAAATCTAGCAAAGATATCCATAAAACACTCCTAACAACTAGTTTAAGAACAAAATTATACACACACACACACATAAATGACTAAAATGACTTATTTCCACACTTTCCACAGGTTTCTTGTAGAAGTTTGAACCAAGAAGCTTTTCCATGAAAATTATTCATTTGAGAAAGTTTGAACAAATGGGTGGAAATGATTGACAGAATATTTCCTTCAAAATAAGTGACTGCCACACGTAGCTCAGTGACACTCATACAGATAGACCTTAATAAATGCCCGTTGATGGATGTGCATGTTTTAAGAACATGCTTCATTACCATCACTGACCCATACTTCGCACCATATGCCTCAATTAAATATGAATTGCCAGTGTTTTACAATAGTTTAGAATTCAGTTAGTCAGCCAGTCAACAAACATTTATTAAGTTCCTGCTATTCATTTATTTATTCTTTCATTCAACACATATTTATTTAATGCCTACAGTATGCTCGATCCTGGCCTTAGCTTGGGAAATTCAGCAGTGACTCCAGATGACAGTTGCCATTTCTGCCAGAAACTTTTTTTAATGCTTTATTTATTTTTTGAGAGAGAGCGCGTGCACATGCGTGTGCGCATGAGTGGGGGAGGGGTCGAAAGAGAGGGAGACACAGAATCTGAAGCAGGCTCCAGGCTCTGAGCTGTCAGCACAGAGCCAGATGCGGGGCTCGAACTCACAAACCGTTAGATCATGACCTGAGCTGGAGTTGGACGCTTAACCAACTGAGCCACCCAGGTACCCCTCTACCAGAAACGTATAGACCAGTGAGGAAGAGAGAAAATAAATAAACAAACAAACAGAAGTAAATACATAAGCAAGACTGTTCAAGTAGTGCTAAGTGCTTAAGATAGGATAATGAGATAGAGTTTGACTTGGAGGGGAGGGAAGACCTATTTTAGACACCAGAAACAGGAACAGTCTGAAACAAATGTAGTTAGCCATTTCAAATATCCAGAAAAAGACATTTCCAGGCAAAAAGAAGAGTTAGGGTATAGGCATGGAAATGGAAAGGACTTTAGTAGTTTGTGGAACAAAAATAAACAAGGCTTAAGAATAGTTAAGTATTTCAATTTTATCCCAATTGCAGTGAGAAGACATCTGAGCATTTTTTGAAATCAAGCTTATTGCAGAATAATTAGTACAAATAATTTGCACCAAAAAATCACCCAATTTAAGTGTGTAGTCAATGAGTTTTGTCAAATGTATACAATCACGTAACCATCACCCTACCACCACAATTAAGAAACAGAATGTTTCCATCACTACAAAAAGTTACCTCATGCCCTTCTGCAGTCAATCTTGTCCCTCATCACAAGCCACTGGGAATCACCATAATTTTGTCCTGTAAGTGGAATTATACAGTATACAGTATGCAGTCTTTTATTTCTGGCTCTCTCCACTTAGCGCAATGCTTTTGAGATTCATCCACGTTGTTGCAGATTGATTTGGAATCCCATTTGGTATATAACAAGCAACGTTGACTCAGCAATTAGATGTACAAGTCTGCAGCTCCCAGAAAGATTCTGGAGTCTCAACATCCAGATGGTATTTAAAACCATGGGATTAAATCCTATCATCAAAGGGAAGAATGAGGGACTGAGCCCTTGCGTCCTCCAAATGTTGGAAAGAGTTAAAGGAGCCGGAGCCGGTAGACGGAGAAGAAATGTCCTTTGAAGGAGGAAGAAAACAAGCAGTATCACAGAAGCCAAAAGGAGAAGGCATTTCAAAAAGAAGAGAATGGTTACCTGTGTCAAATATCGAGTGGGATGAGGTCTTACTATTGATTTGTCAAGCTGGAAATGTTGATTACCTTGATGAGAGCTGTTCTAACGGCTCTGTGCCAAACAGTGAAAAATGCTCGGTATGCAACAGTGAACCAAACGGAAGTATAATACCGACCGTCTTGGAACTTACTAATACATGTGCCTTCAGTTTGGTTCTTTATTAACTGTATAGAGAGACTAAGAATTTAACATGTAACTAGCTATTCGACAGAAGAGTTTAGAACTTTAGAAAGACAATTGGAATTCTTTTGTTCTTCCTCATTGCCCCCTCAACAAAATTTTAATACAATTACACTTCTAAAGAAGAATGGAACACTATAATTTTAAGGCCAATGGTGAGGGAAGGATACCATTTCCTTATATTCCAAGGAAGATATTTATTCTTTTATAAATTAATAATTCAGAATATGTTTGAAGACACAACCAATTAGCTTCAGTAATTTGCATTTTTATGTTTTTTTCATTAGTTTTCTAGGTCCTTTTCTGCTGTTTCTGTAACGAAAACGCAATCTTTCAAAGGTGAATAGCTTTTTTGTATTTGCTTGGTAATGAGCTTTCTGCTTTTATCAATTGGCCAATTTCATAGATTTCACATAAAATGTAGCTGTTGGTATTGAAAGGCGAGCAAACCCATAAGACGCTGAGTTTCATTGTTTAACTTTGTGCCAAAATTCTTTTTCCATTAAAAATGCATTGGGTAGGGGCGCCTGGGTGGCGCAGTCGGTTAAGCGTCCGACTTCAGCCAGGTCACGATCTCGCGGTCCGTGAGTTCGAGCCCCACGTCAGGCTCTGGGCTGACGGCTCAGAGCCTGGAGCCTGTTTCCGATTCTGTGTCTCCCTCTCTCTCTGCCCCTCCCCCGTTCATGCTCTGTCTCTCTCTGTCCCAAAAATAAATAAACGTTGAAAAAAAAAAATTAAAAAAAAAAATGCATTGGGTAGATTTGTTTGTCTGTTTGTTTCTGTATTTTGTTGCTGTTGCTGTTATTTATTTTAGTGGTTTTGCTGAGGTTTTTATATAGATCAGACTCAGACCAATATTTGCTAAGCATCAACTACAAACTCCACAACATGTTGTATATCTGATTTATTTAATCCAAAAAGTATATTCCCTCTGCAGCATTACAGGGAGACAAATGATGAGTGAGTACCCATCACACCATTAAAACCATGCATCATAAAATTATTCCTTCCTCCAAATTCATATAAATTTTCATCCTCAGGCCTGACCCCCCCCCCAAGGGCAAAAAAAGACGAAGACAGGGATGTGTGTAGTATATTTGAAGTCTAACTGACAAGCATTAAAAACATAAAGTCATCATTATCATTAATAAATGTTGGTTAGGTACACTGGAAACTCCATTAACCATCGGTGAATTAATTGTTTAATTGTTCAGTAGGCGAACTTTCACTCTGAGTGGCATCTTCAAGCAACGTAGGGGTCTCCACTAATCACCTGGTTCATTAAAACTGGAGAAGTCTAGTTGTAAATATTTATAGATTTTTTTGTCACCAGAATAAGTCTTCTGGTTCTCAACAGCAACACAAAGGAAAAGAAAAAAAAAAGGGAGACATTACTGAAAAACAATGTATAAGCCAAAATAAAAACTGAAAATAATAGCACAATTATGGGAGAGAGAGTATCTTTGTTCTTCAGAGCCCCGAGGAAAATTGTGACACTTGTAAAATTTCGTTTCTGCCTTCTCCAAAGACCTTATCCTTGTTTCCATGACTTCCCACCACAGGTGTGCCACCAACAGACCATATCAGTCAGGGTAGCCTGTGCCGTGATAACAAAGCCACACCAAGATCTCGGTAACTTAACACACACCAAAGTCTGCTGCCCATCTGGGCAGACTCAGTGACAGGTCAGTGACCTGACTACTTTGATCTTGTGGCACCTGCTTCACCTCATGATTCTTTTTTTTAATTTTTAAAAAAAATTTTTTTTAACATTTATTCATTTTTTGAGAGATACAGAGAGAGCACAAGCAGGGGAGGGGGAGAGAGAAAGGGGGAGACACAGAATCCGAAGCAGGCTCCAGGCTCTGAGCTGTGAGCACAGAGCCCGATGCGGGGCTTGAACTCATGAAATGCGAGATCATGACCTGAGCCGAAGTTGGACACTTAACCGATGGAGCCCCCCTCACTACAGCAGGGGAAAAGAGCACTCGCGTGTTCTGTGCCAGCAATGAAATGCTTCAGCATAGCGGTGACAACCATCTCACAACCCCAAAGCTAGAACTGCTCCTATAAGCCTAACTCACCTGTAAGGGATGAAGCAAAGTGTAATTCTCCCATGTCCTCCCCCCCAAAAAGGTGGATTGGCACTGGGTGATCACTAGAAGTTTCTATATACTGACTCTACTTAAAAAATGCCCAAGCTCTCCATTTTTTCTATTCTTCAAAATTTGCCCAGAATCTGAATTACGGTAAGGTGGACAAAAACTTACCATGCACACATTCTGGCCTCTCAGTTTACACATGAGCAATGCGGATAAGGGAAGAAGGCCTTTGTCTTGGGTCCCTCAATCCAGCAGTCAAGACTTCTTTGTTCATTCCTCTGATTTTTTTTCCAAAATGTCATGACTCCTGTACTCTGGGTTCACCTCTTCACCCCCCAACTTCAGATCCACATATCTATAATGCCTACTAGCATCTCTATTTGTGTGTCTAATAAATATCTCAAACCAACATGTCCCAAACTGAATTCCTAATCTTTATGCAAAAATCTTCTTCATCCAATGTCAGTTAATGGCAACTCCATTTTTCCAGTTGCTCAGGCCGAAATCTTGGACTCATCCTTGAGTCTTCTCTCACACTCCATGAGTCCATCAGGAAATTCATTTGCTTCCAACTTCAGTATGTCTCTGGCTGATGTAAACTCACTGAGTTATTCTTTTGCTTGTGTAACGCCTCTTCCACAGCAGAAACTCTCTGGTACGTGTTAATGCGGGATGGAAATATCTTTACACTCTGCGGCTAATCCCATAGGTCCCCTTGCCCAGACCTACTTAGTACTAATCTGCTAGTCTTGTTCCTTCCAGAACATAATCAATTGGCTAAGTCATTTTGCCACTGTTCAGAAGTCCACATTTATCCTTACCCCAGACGTTTCCTCTCTCCACATGAAGTGGGCTATCAAGTACAAGGCCCAAAGATGTGTCCACCGAGAATTCTCCACTCCACTGCCTTTCAGGGTCCCCTCAAAATGGGCTTGTCATGCAGATCAGTTCAGTGTTGACAGTCACAAACATGCCAAGCCAACCCGTTCAAGAAACCAGCTTGGGTTTTCTCCTTCTCTGTCAGCTAGTCATAAGGAACCCCTACCCCACTATGAGACCTGGATGTGAGCAGAGATAAGGCAGTGACAATGAACCACTGATGTGTGACCAACCAACTTTCTCTATGGTCCTCCCTCCGCATAAATACCCAGCAAAGAAGTCAAACCTCAACCAGGATCCACAGGGGAGAGGTTTCTGTGGTTGCCTTCTTTCTGTAAATTCCTATCATGGATTAGATCTCAATAATGGTACTTTCATTCTACCTCATATTAAAGACACTTGTAAGCAGGCCTTATCATGCTCACTTTTTTTCGCCATTAAAATACAACTTCCTAAGGTTATAGGCCATGACTCACTTTTTTTGTATACCCTACAGTGCTTTGAACTGTCCTGCAAGTGGTATGGTCAGTTCTCTACAGTTGAAATGTAGAGGGAAGAACCTTGATTGGTGCAGAGGCTGAACAATGTTGAAATTATCTGAGAGTGTAAAAAAGGTAGCATTGTCTGGAAAGACAGCAAAATACTATAAAAAACAATGTTAGGTTCTATATGAGTAATCCAGTTCTAAAAAGACAAAGTTCTTAATCTCCATAGCCTAAAGAAGCAGCATGGACTTTGGATTTGAACTAAATTAGTTCTGAATACCACTCACTGCATGTTGAAACCCGAGCACAGTGTTTAAACGTTCTGAGTTGCAGAATCCCTGTGAATGGAAGGAATGTCTATCTTGCAGCCTTACAACAAGACTTAAATGAAGTAATATATATAAGATTTCCTGAAAAGAGATCAGCATACAGAGCATATATAGTAAGTCCTTGACAATAGTAGTTCTGTTGACTATGATTTGATAAGCGCTAGCATATAAAACAGTAAACAAAGCAAGCCTAGCTACCCTTTCAGAAATAGCCAAAAGCGATGACATCAGCACTTAACTGAACAAAAGGAAACGAGGTGAATGAGTACCAGACCCAATAAACATGTGCTTTTGTGACACGGGAGAAAGCCCGGACCTGTATATTAGATGTATTAGAAGCTTTTCAGCTGCTTCTTTTACTAGGTTGTGCAAAACATTTAAGATACGAAGTGGGAATCAATTTTACCAAATCAATTCGCAGAATAAGTCAGCCAGCAACTGTGCATTTTACTTTTTTTTTATTTCAATTCAAGTTAGTTAACATATAGCATAATAATGACTTCAGAAATAAAATTTAGTGATTCATTTACACATAACACCCAGTGCTACGTTTTACGTTTGCGGAAATTATTTTTGAGAACATTTGTTAACTCACATAGAGTCCCTCACGGGAGCAAGAATTAGCAAGATAGGATCTTCATCTGTCCCCCCCACCCCAGAGGGGAAGACTGACGTAGCAGTGAGTGCCCATTCCAATAAGTTTAAAAAAAAAATTTCACAAGGTCCTCAAGTTGCTCAGTGGGAAAGCAAATAAGGCACAGAGAAGATGGACAGTTCCGTGTGTTCCATTAGCTTATCTCCTTGCTACCCACCACCCCTATCTGTTCCTTCTTGGACCTCTCTGGGCATAGAGACTGGAGACTACATCAAAGAACACTGTTGAAGCCAGGAAACACCAACACTAAATTTTCAGTTTGAGTGGTCTAACCACTCAGATTACCACTGACACCACCTCACTACCTTGCCCAACTTCCTTCCATGCCCACTTTCCCTCCCCACCAAGCCATGACTGCTGCAAACAGAGACAGCCAGACCACAGAAACCACATCCTTGAAGAGTGCACTGTTTCCATTCACTGGTTTTCCAAAGGCTTAATGGTGCTATCGCGCGAGTCCAAAAATCACAGACCTTGAGAATTTCTTTAAACACTGAAGCCTGTTAATAAATGTGAAAATAATAAGATTAGAAACACCATTTTTTAAGGAAGCCAAGTGAAACTACATTTGTTTTGTACCGTTCCTTTTATGGCTTTAGACAACAAGCAAAAGTTTATCCTAGAATGGCAAAATATAAGGGATCTTTAATTTTATTAAATATGGCCTTAACACTTTTACTATTGGTACCCAATGAGTTCCTAATCAGCATATAAGATACATTTATTCCAAAATTCATATATTCATTGGTTAAATCTTATGAGGTAGCCAACATACTCTCCACTTTATTCAATAACTGCAAAATATAATAAGAGATCCATCAAATATAGTGGAGACGCAGTTAACATTTTGATTTTATTCTATTTTTATCTAATATTTATTGAGTGTTCACTCTGTGCTAGGCACTTCATGTGGATCGTATCACTTAATGCTGAAAATATTTCTAGGATGTTGGTAATAAAACTGCCTTCGTCTGGCTAACGAGGAAACTGAGAATCAGAGAACTTAGATAGCTTGCCCAAGGTCATGCACGAGTAAGTGGCAGTCAGGACTGGAATAAAGGCAGTCTGGCTCCGGAGGACCCTCCCTCCCACCCCTACCCTAACCCTCACTGCTCAGCTGACTTGAGTCAGAAGGGCTGAGCTATCACAAGCGACATGAAGTCAGTTAACTCAAGTATTTCACCTAAACCAGATATTATTTCTGTTTATTAAAATGTTAAATGAGTTGAATAGTATTCAAAACTACTTATGGGGCACCTGGGTGGCTCAGTTGGTTAGGCACACGACTCTCGGTTTCCACCCAGGTCACGATCTCACAGTTCGTGAGTTCAAGCCCCACACGGGGCTCTGGGTTCACAGTGCAGAGTCTGCTTGGGATTCTCTCTCTCCCTCTCTCTCTCTCTTCCCCTGCCCCCCCCACATTGTCTCTGTCTCTCTCAAAATAAATAAACTTAAAATATATATATATATATATATATATATATATATATTTATGAAATCCAAACTGTTCTATGTATTAATGACTGGCTAATGGTTTGTAATTAAGGCACAGTCTGCTAAGTCCAGCAAACAAACAAAATAGCTTGTTGGTATGGAATGTAAGTAAAGAACTTATTAACCGGGTACTGTTTTTCCCTGCTGCTATATTTGGCATTTTATCAGCTCCAGAGTGTCTAGCAGGAATAGAGTAGACTGGCTTTCTGGGTAAGAAAATTGACGATACCTTTCCTCTCTGACGTTTATTAAACCCTCCAAATCTCTGCTCTCCCTGCCTATTGCAGGAGGCCAAAGCACAATGCCAGTGGGGCTGAGAAAATGGGCTCGCTTTTCCTTGGGAGCAGAAATCTGGCCCTTTTCCTTGACCACAGAAAACACCAGAAAATCTTGGCTATCTCTTTTGCAGATGCCTGCTACTGATTAATAGCATGATGAGGTAAAAGCCTCTGAGTGACACTGCCCGAGTACATCAGAAGTCATGGGAATACACTCAAAATGCATGCCACTTCTAACAGTCGGTGAGTAACAACATTTTTGTACGCAAACAACAGACACATTTCTTGATTTTTTTGTTCACTGGTGACTTATTATGGGAAGCCACTGGATACACAGCCATAATACGTGAAAGTAAATATTTGTTCTCAGCTACAATCATTTCTTCTTGCTTTTGATTGCATTCTCTTCTGACATCTGTTTCTCAAACAATGGTAGGCTTCAGACCTACAATGCAAATACTTAACAGGAATCCATTCCTCAGGGAAAAACAAAAATAAAGCCTCAAGGTTCCGATTAGCTTTATTAGAGTGTCTGGATTCCTGGAAAAACGCTTCGAGTTACCCTTTGAATCAGAATTATTAGTACTTGAAAAAAGAGAACTATGTTGTCCTTCTAAATATCCACCAGAAATCCGCAGAAAGTTGTCAGACCCAAACTCCGCAGTCTTCACAAGGATGCTGGGCTGGGTTCGAATACAGTTGCTCCTTCTGGAAATGATCAGGAGTGGCAGACAAACTCTCGGGCATTAAACTCTAGCTATGCTGACGGCCCATGAGATTGAGCTCCATTCAATAATTTCCTTATCTGTCTTGTCATTATCATCCTTATTATAGTCAATGCCAAAGAGATCTTCTTGCTTTTAGGAACAATATGCTGAAGTTGACACATCCTAGCAAGTAAGTTTGTCGAACTTCAGAAATGCCTGCACAGGTGCAATAATGGGATTTTAAAATTAAACATAAATTGCCATCCTTAACTAGCCTTGGAACAGCACTTCCACACGATACGCTATTAACATTTATTCCGCGTAGCAAAGTCATCAGGCTCGCTTGCATAGATAGACACACTGCCCCTCTCTGACCTTGTTTAGGAGTCTTCTCAGCTGGGGCAGTCTTGGCATCAGCAAAGTAGGGAGCTGTGTGCTTGTGCACTCCACCTTCTCTCCTGCCTTGGCCTGAAATCCCCTCTAATAAAACATACTGAAAGACTGAGATACAGAAAAGGAATGTTCCACTAGGAAGATGTGGCAATAGGAAGCTCCAAGGGACTACGGTACAGAAAACCCTAGAAGGTGCTAAGTAAACAGGTAGGTCCTAGAGGGGTGTCTCCGTGGAAGGTTAGGATGGCACAGACCCATCTCAGAGTTGGGAAATCCATTTCAGGAGCCTGAGAGCCTGATAGTAGAAGGAAAATATCTAAAGAAAATAGCCTGAGTCACCGCATAGCTATTATGCTATCAGGAAGCTTGCAAATACTATGCTCTCGAAATAGAGTTGCCAGACTTAGCAAATAAAAATGCAGGATACGCAGGCACTCCAATAAATTTGAATTTCAGATCAGGAACGAGTAATTTTTTAAAGTCTGTCCCATGCAATATTTGGGACATGTGTACATTTCAAAATTATTTGTTTATCTGAAATTCAAATTCAACTGAGCATTTTGTATTTCGTCTCGTGACCCCTGCCCCCTTTAAATGACTGACGTTTCTGCCTGAATTATATCTGTAGGACTGTGTCTTCCAGAACAGCAGTTCTCAAAGGATAGTTGCATCAGCAGCACCTGGGAAGTGGTTAGAAATGCAAATCCTCTTCCCACCGCAGACCTAACCCATGCCTGGGGCCCAGCAATTATACCAAGCCCTCCAGGAGATTCTGCGGCACACTCTTGGTGGAGAACCATTTCCCAGAGCCCCTGAAGGCTGAGGGACTGTAGAGGCTTGGTGAGGTCATGAATAAAAGAGGAGAACTTGAGCTGAGGAGTCCGTAAGAAAGGGATCCCAGATACATCAGCTGTATTAAAAACCCTGAGATTGCCAACCCTCTTGCAAGTGACTGTGTTCATTAGGTTCGGTTTCTGCCATTTCCTAGTTCACTTTAGCAATTACTAATAAAAACAGTTATGATGAAGAGTATGTGTGCCTATCTTCAGGGGCACTGCAGGCAGAAGTACTCGCCAGTTTTGAAGAGAGAGTCACAGAACAGAAGATAAATAAAGCCTTGGGCTCCAACTTCTGAAAACTGAGGCATGGGGCGTTCCAAGCAGGAAGATCTTTGGGTTTCCTGCAGGAGCGCGGTGCTGATTCTGAAAGATAATTCCTTCAGCTCCCGGCCATGCTTATGGACTCAACACAGTGCAGCCCCGGTGCTCTCCCCATGATTCCCGCAAAGGGTCAGCCCGCTGCAGTAGCTGGGCGAGGGTCTCTCAGCACCATCTTGTCCATACTACCTGATGACACCTGCTCCAGGATGCACAGGTTGTTTGCTAGGCTTCCCCTCCCCCTCCCCCATCATCCCAGAGGACCATCGGTACTGAAGAGGTAAAGCCCCCTCACTTCGGATCTGCAGGACAAGGGAGGGGGCTGCTTGTATCTTAACCCACTCTCAAGCTCCTCTTATCTTTGTGAAGCAGAGAAATGCAGGGTAGCCTAATGAGTAAAGAGCACAGGCTCCCAGAATCTGCCCTGCACATAGCATCTGGGCCTAAGTCTTCCTCCCTATAAAATGTAGATAATTGGGGTACCTGGGTGGCTCAGTCGGTTGAGCGTCCGACTTCAGCTCAGGTCATGATCTCGCGGTCTGTGAGTTCGAGACCGGAGTCGGGCTCTGTGCTGCCAGCTCAGGGCCTGGAGCCTGCTTCGGATTCTGTGTCTCCCTCTCTCTCTGCCCCTTCCTCTCTCTCTCTCTCTCTCTCTGTCTCTCTCTGTCAAAAATAAATAAACATTAAAAAAATTTAATGTAGATAATTTGAGTATCGCTATAGGATTGAAGAGTCCATGCTTATAGGCAATGCTCAAGAAATGTTAGCTATAATTATTATTATTACTATGACTAGTATCACTACCTCTAGAAATCACCCTCCCTGGGCTCAGTGTTCAGACCGGAAGAAGGAAAGAAAGATAAAACATCAGGAAGATAAAACACTGTGTATTCTGGGCTGTACTTTCCCCAGGTTAGTTTATGATTGGAAGCTTCCTAAAAACCAACGTCAGAGCTTGTGGCTCCGAATCTACAGATTCTGGCTCTCCAACCCCAAAGGTCTGATTTGGCCAATGTGGAGGGGGAGCCCCAGAATGCGCATGTAGAATAGGCCTCCCAGGAGTTTCTGGCAGTTTCTGGAGTTTAGGTACCACTGTTCTGGCAGGCAGCATCCCTAAAGCCACAGGTGCCCACTGCTTCAAGGAAGACCTTTCTGAGAAAGACTCGTGCTTCTATACAAATACTTGCTTCCTTCTCCTTCAAGTAACTGCCTGAAAAGTTAATTGATGGACAATGTTAAATGATTTATTCCAAGGCTCTCAGCTCTATTGGCATCAGGAGAGGCTATTTCATCATGGTGATGCAGGAGTAACAATAGCAGCTGTTATAGGTTAAGTGTTCACAATACACCAGGTGCTATACCGCGCCGTGGTTAGTCATGACATCCATCCTTTCCAGGAAAAATAGTATTATTGTCATTTTATAGGTGAGAACACTGGAACACCAAAGAGTTAAGCGCTTGCCCAAGGTCCCACTACTACAAAATGACAAAGTCAAGATTCAAGTCTGTTGGACACTAGAGCTCAGGCCTTTTGTCTCTACTCCAGTAGCTCCCAAGCAGCAGGGGGCGGGGTGGGGGGCAGTCATCTTCAGCTTCCTGGGTCCAAAGAACAGAGATTCTCCTTCCAGAAGCCTAGTGGGGTTCTAGAAACCTACACGGTTAAGAGGCAGCCCCTGTGATTCTAATGTAAGTATTCTTAGCCCGCCTTTGGGGAAACACTACTCACAACATTTTGTCTCCCCTCGATTTTTTTTAAGACTTTATTTTTTTAGAGTGGTTTTAATTAAGTTCACAGCAAAATTGAGAGGAAGGTACAGAGAGCTTCCACATAGCCCCATCCCTGCACGTGCACAGCCCCGCCCCCGCCCCCCATTATCAACATCCCCCACCCGAGCGGCACATTTGTCACAATTGGTAAACTTTCACAGACACACCTTAATCACCCAGAGGCTGTGGTTTACGCTTGGGTTCCCCCTTGGTGGTGTACATTCTGTGGGTCTGGACAAATGTATAAGGACATGTACCCAGCATCATAGCATCACACAGAATATTTTCACTGCCCAAAAAAATCCCCTGTGCTTCGTCATCTTGATTTTTAATCTCTTCAACCCCAGTGCATATAAAGAGGCTTAAAGAAGTCCCAAATTTTTCCTAAAATGATAGTTTTCTGTTGATTTTTAAATGTTGCAGTGAAAGTCGTGTGGTTAGCATTTGCTCCAAGGAAATCTTAGCTCTAGTTATCACCCCAAATGGCAGCAGATAAATAACCAAGGTTCCTTTTAGATTATGTCTTCACCAGAGACACTACTCTGAAGAAGATTTATTGTTTCAAAAGGACTGTCGTGTTGCTTTTTGTTTCCCAGCCAGGCTGCCCGGATGAAATATACTTCCTTTCACATTATCTTAAAGGTGGAAATTATATTCAGGTTCATGAATGGGAGACACAGACTTTCTCAGTTCCCTCTATTCTAAAATAGTTACAAAAATCCTTTAAGTATGTGGAGTGCACACAGATAGAAAATCCCTAACATGTATACAATAATATCAAGTATAGAACATAACAAGTATACAATAATATCGTAAAGAAATGTATGCATGGAACCAGGAAAACAGTGACTTCGTTTAACATCAAAATTCAAATCTGATCTTGATATAATTTTGTGTACATGCTGCAGAGCATTGAACGTGAGTTCGCTTCCTTGAAAGTACAGGCCACATATCTGACCCACAACCCCAGGAAGACAGAGGAGGTCCTGGTCACAAATCAGCTGAAAAACTAACGAACCTGAGGTATAACAGCCAAAATTGGAAGAATGTCAAAACATCCCCACCCTGAGGTAAGCTCCAAGAGATAGCTCCCGCCTGTGTGACGCCCCTGCATGACTTCAAAAGCACCACAACAGGCAGGCAGGACAGACAGACTGGAAGAGGCAAGCATTTAGTCAAATCTCTTAAGCTTTCTGAGTCTCAGCTTTCCTCATCTGCAAACTGGGGTTGGGGAGGTCAGAGGACTTTCTTTGCTCGTGGAGTTGTCATAAGAATTAGATGAGATTATTGTTATGCAGACCATCACGCAGTGCCTGGCACAATGGCACCTAGAAAACACTAAGAAATTTTGCCATTATCGTTCCTCTAACAAAAATTTACCAACACTGGAAAGGCTGCAGGGCGCGATAAAAAGGAAAGGGAAATTGTTAAACGGTGTTCTCCAGAGCCTTTTAGCTGTCACTACCCTGATGCCCGCACTGTTAAAGTGCCTGGGCTTAAAATAAATAGATGCACAATCTGATCGCACAGAAATACTAAGGTCATTTACAGAGGAGGCAGCCTAGTGAGGACACCTTTCCTTAATGTCTCAGGCAACAAATTGTACAACAAATTGTGAGTTCACATCAGGCTCCTCCAAGACGTCAACTGCAGGAAAGTCAAGGGAATCTGTTTATGCTCTTTTTGTAACAAACACCCGCTAAGCGGAAGTAAAAGACTCTCTCCGGCCCTGCCTCCCAGGTACAAAGCGCTATTTCTCTGATTAATGATCCAGGTATCTGCGGTAAGTGCGATGCCAACACTCTCTGGTTCTAACCGAGTCAGCTCCCTCTGCCCAGGTGTTAAAGCAATACCCTCGTCCTGGGGGGCATCTGGTAATTAGCAGTGACAGCAGGTGTTTGCACTTGCCGCGTTCCTGGTAGTGGAGCATATGTATCAGGTCTCCGTTGGGGGGAAGAAAGGGGGTGAAATAAATGATTCACCCTAGCTCTAGCAAGGTCAGCTCCTTAAAGAAAGAAAAAAGCAAACTTTCTGCATCTGCATCTACTATCGTCTTTCTTCCTCGAAGACCCACAGCGAATTTTGAAGTTGGTCTCGGCGCTCTCTGCAGCTCCCATTTCGCCATATACCTCCTCGTGTGCGCACTCTCCAAATACCGCCCTTGGAATTCGCTGCGCTCCGCGCCTTTAAGACCTGACTCTTCGCAGTCGAAACCTCTTGACTCTTGAATCCTACCGTGTTCGTGTTCGCTCAGACTCCCTGACTTACCAGGGGATGCTCAGCTAGGTTGATGAAGTAACTCTGCTGAGGTAAGATGAGTGCCCCAGTGGGGCGCCCGGGTGGCTCAGTCAGTAAAGCATCGGACTTCCGCTCAGGTAATGATCTCACTCTGTGAGTTCGAGCCCCGCGCGGGGCTCTGTGCTGACAGCTCAGAGCCTGGAGCCTGCTTCGGATTCTGTGTCTCCCCCTCTCTCTGCCCCTCCCCTGCTCATGCTCTGTCTGCCTCTGTCTCTCAGTAATAAATAAATGTTAAAAAAAATAAATAAATAACGAGTGCCCAAGTGCTGCTGGAAAAGGGTTTCGTGCCACACGAACCCTCTTCCCACAGAACATATTCAGATGCCTGCTGGGAGACTAGCTCCCCAGTTAGGGGATGTGGAGACAGAGCCCAGGTTTGCAGCATTTGTCATTTCGTATGGTGCAAATACTCCCATCCTGGCCAGTTTCAAGCCACTGGTATGGCAGTGTTGTGAAGACGCGCAGAATCAGCTGAGTGAGCTCCAGCAGACCCGTGTATGTTACATGATTCACAACAGTTTCTAAAAATGTCATTGCTCCCAGGGAATGAGGATAGCACAACTGGGTTGGGTTGATTTAAGAAACTTGTTAGGGCAGGGGTGTCTGGGTGGCTTAGTCGTTAGGTGTCTGCCTCTTGATATTAACTCAGGTCGTGGTCTCACCGTTGTGAGATGAAGCCCCGCATCGGGCTCCACCCTGATAGCACAGAGCCTGCTTGGGATTCTTTTCCCCCCTGTCTTTCTGCACCTCCACCCCTCTGTCTCTCAAAAAAAATAAATAAACATTTAAAAAATGTATATATTTTAGGGCAAAGGTGTGTCTCACGAAATCCTTCCAATTGCATTGAGGAGTTCTGCAAGTTGGAAAATAAACTTGCATGCTTAGTTCCTTACTCACCAGGGGATCCTTGAAAAAAATCATTTTTAATGTTTTTTATTTATTTTTGAGAGAAAGAGAGAGACAGAGCATAAGCAGGGGAAGGTCAGAGAGAGAGGGAGACACAGAATCTGAAACAGGCTCCGGGCTCTGAGCTGTCAGCACAGAGCCCCACGTGGGGCTTGAACTCACAAACAGCAAAATCATGACCCGAGCTGTAGTCAGACGCTTAACCGACTGAGCCACTCAGACTCCCCTAAAAGATTTTTTCAAGTATTAAGCATACAGCCAGAAACAAGGGGATAAAAGCCATCAGAGGATGCGAGCCTTGAAATTTCTGTGAGACAGAAAAGGAATGTAGCAGTGACTGACAGCACAGAGTGGAGGAAGCTGCCTCAGGAACAGTCGCAAAAGAGGCAAGAATGGAAGCCTGGCCCGACCCACCCAGGACAGCCTTCAAATGGCTCAGTGCTCTGGGAAGACAAGCATGGGAGGGTGTGAGGGAAGGGTTGAACGTTAAAAGGAGTCGCAGAAAAGTCAAAAATGGTTCCTGGTAGGGGCGCCTCGGTGGCTCAGTCGGTTAAGCATCCAACTTCGGCTCAGGTCATGATCTCGTGGTTTGTGAGTTCGAGCCCCATGTCAGGCTCTGTGCTGATAGCCCAGAGCCTGGAGCCTGCTTCGGATTCTGTGTCTCCCTCTCTCTCTGCCCCTCCCCCTTTTGTACTCTCTCTCTCTCTCTCTCTCCAAAATAAATATAACATATTTTTAAATGTAATTTTAAAAATAAGTGGTGCATAGTAGAAATACGTGGCGCCTGCTGGCTGACAAACAACTGAGTGAAGATGGCAGGGAGGGAATCAGGAAACGTTTGGACTAAGTGACCCTTAAAGAACTCTCTAATTCCAACCAAATCAAAGTCCTCAGAGATCCTACCCTGGGGAGTCAGATTAATCACCAGAGCCTCAGGGTATCTACTTATATACAGCCTTGGGAGTCCTCCCAAATGGATATGTATCCGTCAGCGAGCACCTACGTCAGTGTGCACTTTGGGCAAGAGCAAGCTTAACTCTATGTACCAAGCAAGCGTAGCCCATACTCAACAGAAGACAGAGTTGGAGCAGGAGACTGAGACACTTAGGGACCCACTGAGTGTTCTAGGAAACATAGCTATAGGTGGTGGGGAATTCCGACTTCAGTAAAAGGCTGTGGCCCTAAGGAACTTGCCTATTTAGGAAATGTTCTCATCTCAGAGTCCCTACCAACACCCAGTGCATCCATTCAAGAAGCATGCATACATCTACAAAAGCCAGTTCCTGGCTCCATGTTGCAGAGATACAGAGACAAATCAGGGAAGGTCTGACTGTCAATGTGCTTGCAGGAGAGAAGAGGTGATAAAATCGTCTCCATAGAAGCGTGACACTGAAGGGCCCAGAAGTGCTTTAAGAGGAGAAGAGAGTGGCATGGCAGTTCATAGGAGAGATGGAAGGGGCCACCGGGTGACTCGGTTAAGCAACCGACTTCAGCTCAGGTCATGATCTCACGGTTCGTGGGTTCCAGCCTCGCATCAGGCTCTGTGGTGATAGCTCAAAGCCCAGAGCCTGCTTCAGATTCTGTGTCTCCCTTTCTCTCTGCCCCTCCCCACCTTGTGCTCTGTCTCTCTGTCTCTCAGAAATAAATAAACGTTAACAAAAAAAATAAATAAATAAGAGAGATGGATTATTTCCCACCTGAGGGAAGCATGGGGTGCTAAAGTAGTCAGATAAAACACAGGACACCCAGTTAAATTTGAATTTCAGAAAACTAATACATGCTTTCTTTAGCATAAGTATAAATATGACAACTGTTAGGGGTTTTATGTATATATATATATATATATATATAGAGAGAGAGAGAGAGAGAGAGAGAGAGAAACAGAGAGAGAGAGAAAATCCCAAGCAGGTTCCACGCTCACTGTGGAGCCCAATGCAGGGCTCGATCCCACAACCCTGGGATCATGACCTGGGCCAAAATCAAGAGTCAGACATTCAACCAGTTGAATCACCCAGGCACCCCAGGGCTGGACTTTATAGGGCAGGTAGAGTATGAATTGCCATGGAGATCAGGTGCAACACTTTCCAGGCAGAATGGAAAATAGGTATTCAGTTTTTGAGCTTAAAAATCACCTTCCCTTCCTGCAGGATTTTTCTGCATAGCACTTATCACCATATGACATACCATACCATACATACATGCTTATTTGTTTATTGCTTATCTGCCCCTTCTAGAATATTACAATAGGCAACACTGTCTATATATCCCCAAGCCTACAACAATGGATGGCATAAACTAGATGTTCAATACTCATCTGTTGACTGAATGAAAGACAAATGAACAAGTAAATAAATGAGAAAAAAAAAAGGCAGGAACTGATTTATTCTTTCTTGTGACGCACACTGGAAACTGCTTAGTCCATATTTGTTGAAATGTGAAAACACTAAGACAGTCCCAACCCCAAGGAGCATTCAAACTAAATGGGGACAGAAAGACAGTAGCAAAAGGAACATGATCATAAGGGAATATAAACTTGGGGCACCTGGGTGGCTCATTCGGTTAAGTGTCCAACTTTGCCACAGGTCATGATTTCATGGTTCCTGGGTTCAAGCCCCGCATCAGGGGCTGTGCTGACAGCTCAGAGCCCAGAGCCTGCTTCAGATTCTATGTCTCCCTCTCTCTCTGCCCCTCCCCTGCTCTCTCTCTCTCTCTCTCTCAAAAATGAATATTTAACAAATTAAAAATAAAAAGTAAAGAAATATAAACTTAACCAAGAATCACTATGCATGCAAAACCTAGGTTATTTCAGCCACACCAGCGGCCACTCCAGAGGTTGAGAGACTCAGGCCAGCAGCAGAACCAGCACAGAAACGTGGGCTGTCACTGGCCTTGCAGGTAGAGAAGGAGGCAGACCCACTGCACCCTCTGGGCCTCCAGAGCAGCCAAATCCCTTACCCTCAGATGCTTTCTTCTGGCCTCATTTCCCACCACCCCTCCCCCCAAGACAGAGCTTCTTTTGTAAACCACCTGTGGTAGATGGCTTGCGGGTTTCCCAGAAGCCATCTCTGCTGCCAACTGTGACAGTGCCCCTCCCCTCCCACCGACCTCAGGAGAGGCATGCGCCAAAGCAACACCCCCTACAATTAAGTCAGGCCTGATTGCTGTCAGTCGTCTCCCCATAGAACACACTGTCCGTCAAGGACGGCGCATGGGTCCGTAGACGCTAATTGACCGACCGCCTCCAGGCAGGAGAATGTCGGAAAGGACGAATCAGGTGGTCCTTCACTTAACAGCCGCGGCCTCACTAACACCATTTATCACTTGGCTGGTACGGTAGGTGTATCCCTAATTCCTTCCGAATGTACAGGTCACCAGACTGCCAAATAAATAAATAAATAATCAAACAACAAACAAATCAAAAGTGTGGGCAGAGCTCTGTGTTTTAGATGGCGGTGCATTGGTGCCTTTCGCTTCCTATTTTTCTACTTCCTACTGACATCTCAAGGCCTGCATTCGCTGTTATTAAATTGTCAGTCACTGTCTTTTATGTGCTTGTGACAGACTAACATGGCCGGGAAGAAAAGGAAAAAAAGAAAGGAGGAAGAGGGGCAGGGGGAGGGAGGGAAGAAATGAAAGAACGTCAAGGCAAGGAAAGGAAGGGAAAAATCAAAGGTGAAGTTGAGTCAGTGTTTCTACAGGAACAGTGAACAATAAGAAAACAAAGCCCAAACCCCATTAAAACATCACTAGCTATCTGAGAGCCTACAGGCCTCTAAAGCAGTAGAGACTCAATTTCATTAGAATAGGACTGGACTACTTGAAGATTTGTTCACTGGCATATTCCCAGGGCCTAGAAGAGGATCTGGCACATAGTAGGCCCTCAGTAAATATACACTGACTGGAGAAGTGAATTACTTGGATTAATTGACATATTTTGATCAAGAAAAGTATCACATGATGGTATTCTTACTTGAAATGTTTTATATAAATAGAACTTAAAGTGGAGCAGGGAACGCTCCATTTAATTAAACCAAAACATCGTGACACTGAGAAGGAAAAAGTCAATCTTTGTCCAAGCCTCTGCTCAGAGTGGAGTGTCACACCCGTACCTTGGGATGGCACCACTACCTGCGTACTAACGTCACTGAGAAGGGAATAAAATTGACTCACTGAGTCCCAGTCAACCCTTGATGGTGTGTTCCTTCTGGAAGGATTGCCCATGTGTACTCCACTTCTATGGAGCGTACAGCCCATGTAGTCCTTCCCATTAACCCACCATGTTGGTAGCATAATGCCACTACAATCTTGGCAGGAGATAGTCACATTTCTTGTTCTGGTACTAGAAGCTTAACTAGGCCAATGAAGCCTAAAGAGTTTTGCATCATTATTTCAGTCCTTACTCTGTCCAGCAATTACTGTCTTGATTACAGAAGGCCATGACAGCATCCATTAGAATCAGGCCATCTGTGGTGTTCCAAATACTTGGTGTTTCTCAAAGAAGAATCGACTTAGAAGAAGCGTAGGCTAGGCTGATGTTAAGGGAGGGAGGTGATGTTGTGTGAGGATAGGCAGGGCGCAGTGATTAGACGTCATCCCTGTCTCCTAGCCAGAGATTTCAGCCTACAAATCTCAGTGAACTTATCCCACACAATTCAACTTCTTAGTACAAGGAATGGCACTTAGAGGAAAAAGACACAGGGCATATTTCAGAGTATTCCCTGCCCTGGCTATAGTATCTGCCCCCACGAACCCAGCTGACAGGTAGCATAGTTTCTTCAGGGCCACATTTGGGAGCAGGTCAGAGCAGCAGCTGTTAGAGTAGAGAGAGCAGAAAGGCAGGAAAACAATTTAAAGAGAAAATAAAAAAGGATTCAGACCCTTGTTTTGTAGAAACTGCTGAGACCCTCCCTTGCCTTGCCTTTCCCTTTTTCCATGAAAATAATGATTTTCTTTGAAGAGTCAACTCCGTGTACTCTGCCTTGTCAGGGTTACAAAGTTAAATAAAACATTGTTCAACAAATATTTTCTGAGCATCTCCTCTGGGCCAGACATGGGGCTAGGTCATGAGGACACAGAAGTGTTTAAGATAGGAAACTTGCCCTCCTGGAGCTTCGCAGTGAGGCTAGGAGTCCACACCCAGAATATACAGTCTCCTTGAATTTGTCCTATCAGAACATCCACATAATGAATAGGTAATGGGTTTGCTGTGATTCATGGAATCTCCAACCCAGAATTTCTGTTGGACCAGAAGCTTGAAAGACAATTAGATACAGTTAAATATGTTGGTTGGCCATATTAACTAGAGGTTGTCAACCAGTAAACTAGCAAAGTATTAAAAAATGTCCTGGCAGAACTGACTCTAAGCTGCCTCAGGCTTCTTGAATTATGGGTAAAGATGGCATCATAGAATCAGAAATAATGCACAATCTCATCAGCCCTCACCCCCATATACTTAAAAAGGGTCCAATCCTCCCCTATTTGTATATGGAAATGACCAAAGGTGTCTCTTGGGATCAGAAATCAGTCTGTGAAATACCCATTCTGCCACATTCTCCTTTTCCTCCACCTTCCAGATGTCCACTTCATTGAATGTGTCTCCTCTATCACTGGTACTGCTCCTCGCTTAAGAGTATTTGTCTCTGTGACACCTGTACCCTCCCAAAGATACCAACCCCTAAGGTACCAGAATGGACTTGGGACCAATGGGTGACTGTCTCTTACCCACTTATATAAACATCATATCTCACAGAGCCCTCATGGAAACAAATCCTTCAGCTCCGGCCCCCCTTTTGTCATGGTACTCCACACAAGAAGCTTTGGGGCCATGTTTTCACTCCTCTTCCTCCCATATACATTAATTTAATGAAATAGATGCAGATTTCTGCATGCCTCCCAATATCCAAAGGGATGAACTCAGTTGCATCTGAACCCAGTGGCTGTCATAGCTCAGGTTCAAACTGGAGCCCTTGATGCAAATGAATTCTGGACTTCCGTGGAACAAGCAGTAAATATAAATTTGGTTCAATTATTCCTCAAAGAAGACAGAACACATACTAAGTGTTAGATACTAGGAACAAACTGATAATATTTTTAAGATTTTTTTTAAATGTTTATCCACCTTTGAGAGAGAGAGACAGAGACAGAGCGTGAGCAGGGGAGGCGCAGAGAGAGAGAGGGAGACACAGAATCCGATTCAGGCTCCAGGCTCTGAGCTGTCAGCACAGAGCCCGACATGGGACTCACAAGCCGTGAGATCATGACCTGAGCTGAATCGAACGCTCAACAGACTGAGCCTCCCAGGCGCCCCTAAACTGATACTTTAAATTAAAAAAAAAGACATAGTTCCAGTGCTTATAAAATAATTGAACCAACAAATTTATAATTACTAATTAAAACAAAGTGTTATGAAGGAAATGAGTGTCACCCACTTACAGTGTCAATGCAGGTGGATAGATATTCAGTCAGTATTGCCATAACAACCACTTCTAGTTGATGTTAATGCCATGAGGAATGAAATAGAACCCATCGAGACCCAAACATGCTGTCTGCATTGCTTTCTCCCTGGACACACTCCCCAAAGGAGGCTGAAGCCTTCTAACACGATCAGCTCCTCACAGAATGACCGGGATGACCGTGAAGTATCCTTGGGTCTTAACTATATTGGCCAATTGAAGTGTTTGACTCATTTAGGATCCCACCTTACGGGCATGTCGTTTTACTGGTGCCTTTTTTGTGTCAAACTCGGCGTGAATTGAGTTACCAGAGACTGTTTAGATCCCTGCACCACCACCAACTGAAAGTAGAGTGTTCACATGAAATCTTTCGTAAGCGGAAATAGCAGAAAGCAAAGAAGCAATTCCCAATTCCCAAATAGCAATTAATTTATAGGGAAAACATTTTTGAGGATCCCAAGAGCAGCTTTCTTAGGTCTTTCTGATAACTAAGGAGACATCATGCTAAGAGATGCACAAAATAAATCAAGATAAAGCACAGGTGCTCACAGACACAGCTGTGGCAGCTTGAGGCTGAGATGCCCAAGTGCCGTTCTGGGGGAAGGAGCTGGGTGGCTTCAGTGTCTCTGCTGGGGGCGCGCACTGCCTCTGTAAGGGCTCCATGCAAAACAAGCACTGCAAGCTATTTTCGCTCTTAGCCTTTTCAGTAAAAGCACAAATCGTTCTCGGGGTGTTTTTTTCAGTTAACAAAAACAGGTACTAATGTAGGCTTCCGTAAAAGCAAAGTGGCATAGGTGAGCTTTCGAAACGTAGGGGACACCCGTTCCCCTTGAACATCGCTGTGGCTTTTGCACGAGGCATTCAATATTTTCTTGAGAATTTATGCAAATCAATTACTTTAAAAACTAATAACGTATCCCAACGACTTCCATAAACATTTCAGAGAATGGCTCCCACTGGGACTGTATTGGCCACATTTAGAAAGCACCCTGTCTTTCTCAATGCATGATCTGTATGCAGTCGTAGCCTGCCTTGGAATGTGCTGGGCAAATGGACAAATCAAGTCACATGCTCTTTGGCCACCAATTGTTAATGCATTTATGAAAATATATTACATTAAATCAGTATTGCATTGGATGCTCTCACTAATCTGGAAAACCCAAGTGTTTTAAGAATTCACAAAATTTGTGCTTCTGTTCTAGGTATTTTATATCACCCCAAAATGTCTTGTTTAAATAAGTGTTCTTTCAAGCAATGTGCAGATTATGCAAAAAGGCATCACTGAGCATTTCAATGCAATTATGCAATTATTTTTCAATTGTTAAATATTAATTGACCATTTGTTTACTGATTAGCAAACTCCACAATCAAATTAAAATTTCTAATAAAGCGTGTTGATGTTGATGGTATATGTTTCCATCTGGAAACCACAACTGTTTAACAACAGTTGCACGAAAAAATAAAGAATGCATTTTCATGGAACACACAGCTGGCATGAAAGTTAAACATGTACACAAAGATCGACCTAAGTAATGCACAGAGTGTGATAATTACTAATGAAATTAATAGTGGCAAGAAAATAAGGAATATAACTGGTGCCTTATCAGATTGTATATTGTCACAATGGCTGCTGTGTTCACTCTTCCACTAGCAGATGGAAGAAAAGCCAAAGAAGAAGAGTCCATGCACACTCACCCCTGCACGGAGAACAGCTACCGATGGTAAGTTCAAGGCAGGACATTCTATAGCAGGGGAGTTAGAACAAGCACTTTCTGTTGCTACTCAGCCCCTGCTTCTAGGATTCATCCCAGGAAAAAAAGATGGATTCACATGCTAGTAGAAGTAGCAGAACCAACTTCTAAACTTCGTACTTCCTCTGCACCTGGATGCTTGAAACGAACAGCATAGGTAGTGATCTTTTTCCTGCTAATAACACCTCCATGCCCACCTAACAAATTCCCTCTCATCCTTAACATCCCAGCCCAATCCCGTCTTCTGTGATGACTACAGCATCCCCAGATCACTCCCCCCCCCCCCCCGGCAAACACAAACATGTATTCGCACTTTACTTGAGTTCCTGTTGCACCCTGTAAATATCCCACTTCCCTCAGTGCCCCTATAGAGACTGTGTTACAAATCTGTCCCCCCACTGGCTCAAGAGCCCATTAGGACTATAAATTGTATCCATGTATTTTGAACTTCTATCTGCAGTGTCTAATACAATACTTGGCATGGAGTAGACAAGAATTCAATAAGTATTTGTGGAATTTGTTAAATAACTAAATTAAATTAAAATTGATGAGAGCCTCATTTCTCACCTCTGCCGGAGAGAATTGAATGGAATTGATCAGATCCTTTCGCTCCTGACTTCACTGAGTTGTGCTGTACTTCTATTTTATAATTCTCACTAATTTTTAAATATTTCCCTCGCCATTACTTTGACCTAACCATGTATATTTTTTTTATGAATTCCCTCTCATCTGCATGGATGAATGGAGTGAGATGAAGAAAAGGGGCAAGTATCATATGGCAAAAAAGAGTGCAACCCCCAAAGCAGCCCAAAAGCATGGTTCAAACCCTGGCACCTGATTCACAAGCAGGTCACTTCAGCTCCGTGAGTCCTGGTTTTTGATCTGTAAATTGAGGATGAGAATGTCTCCCTCTGGGTGAGGTTGTGGGATTCAGGTCTATGATACACTAAGCCATGTTGGGACAGCTGGCAAATGGGTGCCCCAGCAATTACAGCACTAAAATGGATGCCAAAGCCCTTTGTAAGCTATAGGCACTAGACAGATGTTAGTCACAGCATCAGCCCCCATCTTGCTACCTCGTTCTTATCTGGATTCATCAAAACTGTAATATACAGGGGCACCTGGATGGCTCAGTCGATTAAACACCCAACGTCATCTCAGGTCATGATCTCATGGTTCGTGAGTTCAAGCCCCCCCCTTGGGCTCTGTGTTCTGATTCCCTGTCCCCCTCTATCTCTACCCCTCCCCCACTGGCTCTCTCTCTCTCTCAAAAATAAATAAACATTAAAAAATGTGTAATGTACAGAAAAGTGTCCATGGAGAAGCTACATAAAGCCTGGTCCCACAGCCATAGCAGCCAAAGGAGGAAAAACAGGAAAGGAACACAACACACACCTGAGGGCAAGCCTCCTGCCCTTTGCCACCTACATGAGTCCTGTGGTGCTTTACCAAGTCTTTATATCCCTAGTGGTCCCAAGTCATTGCTTCATACGACATATCCAGTGGCCATCACTCCAAGGCAGTGACTTCTGTTGTGGCCTCTGCACATCTTTTCTGGGCCTGTAACAGCCTCGGCATAGGTCTTTCTTTCCACTCTTCAGTCCTCCGACACCAGTCAGCAAAGGGAACCTCACTCAGGATAATTTGGGATAACCAAACCTAACTCCAGTTAGTTTGTCAGGAAAGTGGTCAGGTCTCCTCACAGAAATGGAACCAGAAGCTGGAAGTACTTTAGGAATCCAGAAGAAGCATCGTTTTTGTTTCTCGTCTCTGCTTCTCTCTTCTCACCTGACTCATTCAGTCCTTATTCTCCATGATCTGCTTTCTCTGTTTTTCAATTCACAGTCAGCAACCCCCTCCCACCTCTTCCACCTCTCCATCCCCAACCAGTGCTCACTTTTCATGGACCCCCCCCCCCCAATTCCGGCCACACGTAGAAATTAATTGGCTTCTCCTGGTCGGGTCTGCACCCTGTTCTCGTCAACCCTGGTGAGAAGGGGATGGGCAAACTTCACAAGCTGTAAACATGGGAGCCAGTCTGGCCCCTGTAGATGGATGGGCAGCGCTCATGGGTCATCATGATTACAGAAGTAAGCAGGCATACCTGTGCAGAAAGTAGCTTATACAGGTCATATACCTGAGGGTCCAGAGTATAAGCAATTAAGTAATATCAGAATCACTCAAGTCAAGTTATGTAGATTTTATTATCTTTAACTATCACCCCATCTCCCTGACCAATGGCAGCTCAGGTTGTAAACCCTCAATAAGTTGTAAGACAGGCACCATTTGTCTTTATTCTTTCCAGAACAACTTATGCTGCTAAGTCACCTTGTTAGGCCTACTTCTCTGGAAGGAAAACCTATACAGTGGTAAGACCAGACCTGCGTGTGAGTTGTGACCTTGGATAAGCCTCACTGCCTCTTCAGGCTTCCGGGGGCACACTTGTAAGGTGGGGATGAAGCCGTCTGCCCTGCCTACTCTTGGTATTGTTAGGATAGTGTCTACAAATATGTGTCAAAAGCATTTTGAAAATTACAAAGCATTTTATGAATATCAATAAGCACTGGGTTAAAACTCTGACTCTGGGTTCTCTCTGACCTGAATTTAATTCTCAGTTCTTCCACTTATTACTGAGTCACGTTGGGCAAGTTATGCTCTTTGAGCCTCAGTTTCTTTGTCTGTAAAACTGGTGAGAAAACACTGCCTCGCAGGTTTATTATGAGTACGAAATGTGATGACGAGATTGAAGTGTTTTGTACAGTCATGTCTGGCGTTCAGAAATCCTTCATTATAAAACACTCTTAATACCTCTTAATATTAATTTGGAGGCTGTAGACTGAACTTTTGCCTTCTATTCAAAGCTAACTTAAGTTTTCAGCAACCTCTTTGACTAGAAAATTCCCATGGCCTTTGCTCTGACTCTACAGTAACCTATTTTCCTATCTTCACAGACCATTTGTTTTTTGAATTAATTCCTCTTTCTTAATCCACCAGATAGTTGGTCTTTCTGATTTTATCTGTCTTGTCTCTTCTGGACTACGGGGCTCTGTCTTTGGCTACCAGCTCCACCTTTCCAAGCTCTTCATTTCAAAATCAGTCATGTGGGCTCTTGCCTCCTTGTTCTTCATTTACCTCCTTGTTCAATTATTCATTTGTTCATTCATTCAACAAATAAGTACCGGGTGCCCAATGCCAGATACTGCACTAGATACTGATGATACAACGTTGGGTGAGAACAGACGTGATCTCTATTTCCACAGTTTGATAGGAGGAGACACGTGATTGGGTAACCATTTTGTGTAATAGCCAATGTGTTTATTACCTACTCTCTTCTTTTTCTCTATGACTCTTCTTCATTTGGGCAGTTAGACACAAGACATCTACTGCCTCAGGGAAATATTATCACAGAGGAATTGGAGCTTAAAATAGCCAAATTTTTACTTCAGTTTTAAAAGCTAAAATGGAGGTACAAGATTTTTTTTTAATTTTTCAATATTAATTGATTTTTGAGAGAGAGAAACAGAGCATGAGTGGGGGAGGGACAGAGAGAGAGGGAGAGATAGAATCTGAGGCGGGCTTCAGGCTCTGAGCCGTCAGCACAGAGCCCGACGTGGGGCTTGAACTCACAAACCGCAAGATCATGAACTGAGCCGAAGTCAGATGCTTAACTGACTGAGCCACCCAGGCGCCCCAGATTTTTTTAATTAGCCAATTGATGTATGGGAAGAAGTACTGTATCCTAGCATTCTCTCCCCTACCAATTCCATCAAATGAGAGACAGTTATAGGACCAGGAAGGAGTGTGGAGGAAGGGAAGAAAGAGGGGGAGGGATCATGACGAGAGAAAGTCAAGGGCATAGGGCCAAGGGGTCAGACCAAGAGGGAGGGGCCACCATCCAAATGCCACCCATCTCCCTTGCAAGCAAAGCACCATCTGGTGACAGCACTAGTGAGCCAAATGAGACAGGAGTCCTCCCGTTGCACTGGCAGCACAGTACCCGTGATCATCTAAAAACTTTGATCAGTCCCCTTCCAACCACCTTGTGAGGCCAACCCTTTTCTTGTCCACACACATCAGATACAAAGTGAAATCCTGGAAATATAGAGAGAAATTGAGGTGTGGAAGGGAAGCAGATTCATGGCCAGTCTTAGCGAGACTTTTTTCCTCAAGCTGGAACAATGACATAAACTTACACAGTTACAAAGTCACACGGACATAAACTTAACAATCATGCTAATATACAATTGCAAACTGAGACAGGTACCCTGAAGGAAAGAAACTTTGAGAGCACTTAAGAAACAGACCTGACCTAAAATGGGGGATCAGGAAAGGTTCCCCTGAGGAAGGAACATCTAAGCTTAATTTTCTATGACAAGCGGCAGTTAATTAGGTGGAAAGGGGGCAGAAGAAAGAGCACGGGGGTCAAGGGTACCTTGGTGTGCTCTAATAACTGAATGAGGGTCATTGTGGCTGCAGAGGGCACAGGAAAGTGATGCAGTGTGAAGCTGGAAGGATGAGCCCGACCATGTAGGAGCTAGTAAGAACATTGGTCATTGGCCCAAGAAAAATGGGAAGCCACTGAAGGAATTTAAGTGAAGGAATGAAAAGGTCACTCTGGTTGTCATGTGCAAAGCGGAGGAAGAGGCACCAGGATGAACGCAAGGAAGCACTCGCAGGGATCCGCTCAGGAGATAACGGGCACAGATTCGTGGGTTTCTTCAGTTCTTCCCAGCTTGCTTCTGGTCCTCCGAACAACCATAGATTTCAAAAAGTTCTTGACCTTGTGAATGACTGCATTCCCATTTCCTATAGATAGTTTCAATATGCATTGTTTATTAGTTTTTTTTAGGAACTTACGCTTCTAATTCTGCCCTATATTACTTTCCCCTTAAAACAAAATCTCAGAACTTCAGGTTGGTAAACTTAATGTGAAGGTTGTAGGGAGGGTGGTAAGCCCTGCCCCACCTCTAGACCTTGCCCTATGCGTCTCTTCCATTGGGCCGCTCCTGAGCTGTGCCCTTCTGTATTAAACCGGCTTCAGGCTTCAGAGGGAGGTTTAATGCTAGGGGCATTAAAATAGCAAAGCTATTTGCAGAAACATAAAGTTTTAAGTTGAATTGTGGATTTTGTCGATGTCTATCTTAAGGTCTTCTGTCATTCCAAATGCAGAGGACGCTGAATTGGCAGGAGCTCCCGCCAACAAAGGGAACTGTGGAGGGGCCGTTTAACTAATCGCCCTCCTTTTATTTGCCATGGATAAGGCAACCAGTCCAGAATCAGCTGCCAGGCAGGGGCCCACACTGCCATGGCACCCAGACAATAATTTTTTCCTGTGTCATCCAAAAGGTCAGAAACAGGACTAACAGGAGAATTCCAGATTTCGATATCTACTTAAATAGAGCAAAAGTTAGATCTTTCTGTTTACTGCCTACACATAGAATAAGGTATTTTAGGATGAAGTAAACTTTCAATCCCCGGAAATATTGAAACAATCTGGACAGCCACATCATACAAAGTTGAGGAGAATCAAGCATCAGACAGAGGCTGGAAACTGGATGATCTTCAAAGTCCTTCTAGAACCTTCTCCCCAGTATACCTATTGCCCCATCAGCAACACCAACACAGTGGAGGGTGGAGCTGGGTCTTATTTTCAGGTCCCACATGGCAGAGAGGAGACCACAATCCTGAAAGAGTCAGGCTGGTGTTTGCAAGGCATGAGTATGTATTTAGGTGCTGCTTCTCACAAACACGTCCACTTTTTTTTTAAACATTGGTTTCTCAGCTCCGTAAGTCTCAGTCCCTTCCATTAGCATGGATTAGCATTTAGCTATAATGCATACTCTCTGCTGCTGATTTGTATAATAGTTACACTTAGATCAGTCATCGAATTGGTAAAAGAAATTGCTATTTTTCAATACATTTTTTTCAAACAAAATGTGTCAGGAAAAACCTATGTAGATCTTAATTTCTTTTAAAGGCCTACATTTTATGTTCTTCAGATATGCAGATTTGGTGCTATCTATTTAAACCTGGCATGCCTAGCAATTAAAACATAATATTTGGTGATGAGGAGATTCTGGTTTCAAGTTTCTTTTCCAACACCTGGGCAATTTAGTTCTAAAGGAGAAAAGCAAAGAAGAAATTGGTCATGCTGACATGATCTTAGCGCTTAATTCAGTCATTGTATTCTACCTTTTCTTTATCTCCCCAAACACACACACACACACACACACACACACACACACACACAAAACAACAACAGCACTAATTATTGCTGTTTAGATGTGTTAAATCTCCAATGCTCAGTTCTACCTGTGGAGATGGCTTAAGCGACAGGGGGAAGCAGAAGGTGGTCCATGGTCCCGACGCCTCCCGCTTTACTCCGCACCTACACACAAGTTCATGCTCAGTCCCCCATCATCTTCCACCCTCATCACCTTCACTTCCAATCAACGCTTTAAAGAGAAAACATCTTCCTTTCTTATTACATATCACTCGTTTCCTTTATCTTCATCGCTTAGCCTCTCTTCCTTCCCTCCCATACCCTGTGTGTGTGTGTGTGTGTGTGTGAGCACATGCCCATTTGGACGTGCATGTGCCTGTTTCCCCAGCACCTCAGCGCAATATTCCATACTTCTCTCTTCTCACACCCATATTTTTTCTCTCATCATCAAAAAAAAAAAGAGGAAGTCCGTGGAGAACGACAAACACTAAAGAACCAAAACGTGTTCAGATAATGACCTGTCTTTTAACTTAGAATACAATGATGTCTGGAACGTTCGAGCATTTTTCATTTTTGAAAGGCTGTCTTTGAATGCTTTCAAAACTTGGATGACTAGGATATCACTTAAGTATAATAAGAACATGAACTTTGGAGACAGATACACTTGGGGAAGATACGAGAAAACAAGAAACATCCTGCACTGCCGTGGGTGTGCTCGTGGTGCAGCCATTCCAGAAAGAACCTGGAAGTACCAAGTGAAATTAAGGACCCTATTATACATGGTGCAGCAATGCCACTCCCCATGTGTGGGGTAGATGCTTAGATTCCATAGCATGATGGTTGCAAAGATATTCACCAAGACATTGTGACAGCAGGGCATCAGAGGCACCGTGGGTGTTCAACACTGGTGAAAGTTTGTGTAAAGTATAGCAGTTTCATGTCATAGAATACTAATCAGCAGAAAGGACCTGAACTCATACACAGCAACGTGAATTTATATGACCAACCTCACCATGTTGACCTCCCTAACATGGCCGCCTACTTCATCAAGACTGCACAAAGAATCTCCAGCTCCAGTCTGCTAAGAGAGCCTTATAGAATGTAACCTAATCAAATCTAAGCATGAGGATGACATCCCATCACTTTTGCCATATTCTATTGATTAGAAGCAAGTCACAGTTACCATCCACACTCAAGGGGGAGAGATTACACAAAGATGTGAGCGCCAGCAGTTGTAAATATCTAGGGGGTCACCTGAGGGTCTGTTACCTCATGAGCAAATGTGCTAGACAATGAGAATACATCCTTGAGCAAAAAAGAAAACAGAAGTCTGCCTTCACAGGAAGTACAATCTAGTGTGTTTTATATATAAATTAATTATTAACTACATGTAGATTGTTGATATAAATTACATATTATTAAAATATATATAAATATATCTTTCCTCTTTTTAAAACTAAGAGGCTGATACAAAACCTATTACATCTTGCCATCTCGTCTCATAACCTAGCTTGGAAATTTTTCCTTTCAAGTACTTACAGAATTTGGTGCTTTATAACAAGTACACAATGTATTCAACCATTATCCTACTCATGGACACGGAAGTTGTTTCTAGTTTTCCCCATTTAGCAATGCTGCAATAAATGTTCTCATACATGTATCACTGAGTTCACATGCAGGCTGGTTCAAACAGTTTATCTTCTTAAGGTCAAATAAAAGTTCTTATCTGTTCTAGCCTTGGCTCTGCTTCTTTCTAGCTGTGAGACCATGGGAAGTTTAGTTAAGACTGTGTGCATTTCATTTTCCTACTTTATAACAGAAGGATAATTTAGGTGAATTCACATTCACACTGCACAGAATATAGTGCCTAGAGCATGAGAGACACTTCACATATTACCCTTCCTTTCTTGTGTACTCCATCAACTGTTCCATTAAATACATCCCTCCAGACCTTTCCATATCTTCCAAATTAGATGAGAGAAAACAGGTGTTCACAGGAAGGTGCCAGAGAGACAGGGAACTTTGAAAGAAGGAGTAAGAATGTCCTCTTTGCTCCCTGTCCTCTACATTTCCTAGCCCTAATCCTGCCCAATTTGATTATCTTGATCGAGACCTGTCCCTCTTTCCTTTTTCTTTATTATTTGAAACATACACCCTCAAATTTATATTCTGTATCTTTCAAAAGGGCATATAGCTAAAATAACTCTAATTTAATATACTTACATAATTTACTGTTAATGTGCTCATGAAGGGCACCATATAACTTATACATCGAAAAAACACACACTGTGTTTTTGCTTACACGGCATGCCACACCCAGGGGCAAGATTTCACTGGTGCGACATACACTCCAGGCGAAGTGAAGTGGACAGTGGAGGCAGGGGAAATGCTTGCAGTCATAGCTTCAAATCAGACCATGAAGGTGGCCCACTCTCTTAAAGCTTACTCTACCCAGAAGGGTTCAAGCATCTGAGGAGATGCTAGATCTGACTGTGACCCCCAAAGGAAGACCTCCACAATGCTGATAAACCATGTGATGCTTTAGCCTCCAACATGTGTTTCTTCATCAAAAAAACCCAGCATTTCTTTTACTTTAAACTCAAGAGAAAGGGAGATTAACAGGAAAGGAGGAACTCAAGAAAGTTTTCTTCCCGATCTAAATAAAAGATAAGTTAAAGACTATCCTTTAGTCTTTAAGGAGGAGGGAAGGAGGAATTAAACTCATTGTGTATTGAATCTCATCTCTACCTCCTAAAGAAAAGGAGAACAGCTTTAACCAGGGAATCAAGTTTTCTTGCCTTTGCATCTACACATGTAGGTATCTGTGCACAGTGACACCTAGTGGTCTCCAAAACGCCCGTAGTAGCAAGAGTAATGAAGCATATGTGTGCACGCGTGCGTGTGTGCACGTGTGTGTGTTTGAGCACTTGTAAAGGACCCTTTTTCTTCCTACATATTCATAAGCTGGGAACAAACTGACTTGGTAATTAATTTTTAGTCCAGTACTACAAATTTCTGGCCACATATCCACTTCTTGTTAAATCACAGAGAAAATTAATACTTAATATTCCGGCAGTGGATAAAAGTCACCAAGTGATTCTGATGCGTGAGAAAAATGATTTGTCCAAATCTAGAATCTGGAAGGCAGCAGAGAAGCACAGTAACCAACCCAATAGATCTCAAAAGACCAAAGTCTTTTGTCCCTGGGTTCATGCTTCCCACTCTGCCTTTAAAACCTCACCTGAGTTGGCCTGTCCAGCTGACCACGTATATTCCTGAGTACGCTGGAGAAATTGGGGGCTGAGAAGTTTGTAACAGAATGAGGAAATTTCACCTTATCCTTGTGATCTGTTGCAATCCAAGAACCATTTACACCTCCTCCACCGTGCCAAGAAGTGGGTTTCTACTTCTCCCTCTTATCAATAGATTATTGCTGAAGTGGGCTCCAGAAAATTTTGGATTTGGCCTCCTATGGCTGGAGCTGACAAGGACTTCTTCTCAGGTAACATGCAAAATGAAATTGGAGGAAGCCGTCTAGAATTTGTCACATTTAAATCTTATCAATTTGATTTTAAGGATTAAAAAATTGTCACATATAATAAACAGGACTGAATTTGGCTACCAAACAGACAATGAGAGAAGATCCTGAAAAATAATAACCGAAGGAAAGAATTTGGGGGGAGAATTTTAAGTAGCTCGGATGCTAGTAAGACCAGAGATCATTGGTTTTCCCAACTTTATCAACTAAAGGTTAATAAACCGGCCCTAAACTTTGAAGATCCCAAGTCATTTTTACTTGGGACCAAGTCATATTTCATTATACTTTATAGTTGATTTTTAAGAGCTTATGCCAAAGTGGATGCAGAGAATATTTCCTGTCACAGAATTGAATGGTAGATCCGGGTGATTTGCAAATGTGTTTCTCTTTGTCACGTCTGCAGGCATGAATCCACTTAACTGGATTTAAAATATCATCTCTCCCAGCCTACTATTTATAATTTATTCAACCCAAGATACATTAATTTCCTACATGATGAGCTTCAAAACTGTCCCATCCAAAAGGGCAAGCAAGCTGTAGGCACACTTCTTTCTCTACTAACTACAGTTTTATATTCTTCGTCATAAAAACAACAAAGAGTACTTTTGACTGTAAGACCAGTTATGGGCTATACTGCATGAGCTCAATAAAGATTCCCCATTTTTAAATGAATACAGAACCTACATCTTACCATGTGGTTAGGGATATGGTTGTTAGCCAAATCCTAATAGTCACAAATGAGATTTAAAAAAAGGACATACCTAATATTCCTTATTTTTAATCACTGTTTTCATAAGGTACTTGCACTCCTTCACTCTGATTCTCAAAACAATATGTGTAAATAAAATAAAATAATAAAGATAAGCATTTGCATATATATAGATGGCTTCATTTTATTGTCAGGCATTTAGTGGTCTTAATAGACGGTTGGCCCTACTTTCTACTTCAAACCCATAGAGTCGAACAGAAGCCCTGGCAATCATTTTTTCAGAGAAGTCCATAGCACCAACACTCATGGACTTCAGGTTAAAAACCTGTAGAACAATGTAATACATTCGACATCTTAGGTGTACGTTTTGTAGGTAATTCTTAGATTGCCTGAGGTAATGCAAACTGTTGGTGTTCTACTGAATTACTTTATGTGCCATGTGGGCATTTGGTTATAAAATATTTCTAGACTGATAGTACTGGGGCCATAATTAGGGACTGAAGTTTTAGGGTCTTCAATAGCCTTTTTCAGTGAAATGGAATAAACCCAAACCTACTTCTTAAGGAGAGTTACCAGCCCAAGGGTTTTGTCTCTCCTTACTTTTATGTGCAGGGTTCCAGGGACAATACCAGTGAAGGAATGCACTTTTATTCCAGGCATATATCTCTTTCTCAGATTCTCCAACTTTCTTCAGAGAGTAGAAACCCTATGCCCAGCTCTGCTGAGTGGAAGAATACCCAACTTCCTTTTATTATGTACCTAAACTCCTGCATGGTGCTTTTCAGATTAAAGATGAATGATTTAAACCCAAAGTCACTCAATACTACCAATAGTTGAGTTGAGGACAGCAATATTACCAGAAAATCTCCAGTAAACTTATGGGCCACTTCTTGAATAAAGAAGGTAAGTTAGGAAAAATGAAACTGAACACATTTAGAAAATTCAACTTTCTGAGAAGCATTAATTAAAAATATAAATCAATACAAGAAAAGTTTACAATATATATTCTTGGAATTTTTACCAGACAATTCCGGAATACATATCTAATATTTTGCAGTAAAATGATGAAAGATAAACATACGTGTGAGGAGACAGCCATGAAAACATATGTAATCATCTGCGGTTGACAATAGAATCCTTGTGTGCCTGGAAGATATCAGAGCCTGCAGGATACGTCTTTTTACTTCCTCTAGTGACATGCACTAGCCTCTTCAGGAGTATTGTACTCAAAGTTCTAAGATTACTTTGAAAACACACAAGTTCAAACAGTATCGTAGCTTTTTGGACCATTGAGGTAATACTTCCCTCTTTTATCCACAGATGCTACAGTACCGTTTTCCATGTACCAGAGCGTATAATTCTGCTTTCCACTCCACTCCACCCGCCCTAATTCTTTGCTCCAACCTGTCTAATTCAAACAGAGAATTGCTTGGTGTCTATCTGGCAACTTGTTTGCCTAACAGTTTCCTAAATGTTTCTTGAGGAGACACAGAAAGCAGAAAAACAGGCTGTTTGAAGGAACATGTCAGGGGTGGGGGGGTGTGAGTGCACATGCACATGATCTGTGTATGTATATGTGTCTGGGGAGCACACATTTCCTGATGTTCTCTGCCTCTTAAAAATTCCCAAATCACAGGGCCCCAAAATACATGAACAAAACCTGGCAGAATTGAACAGAAAATGAAGACAATTTAGTAAGAATAGTTGGAGACTTCAATACCTCACTTCTAATGATGGAAATAAAAACAAGAGAAAAGATCAACAAGGAAATAGAGCACTTGATGTTATAAACTAGACCCAGTAGACATCTTTATAACACTGCACCCAACAACAGCAGAATACTTTCTTCTCAAGTTCACATGGAACATTCTCCAAGATAGACCACAAGTTAGGCTATAATATAAACCTCAATAAATTCAAAAGGAGAGAAATGCTGCAAAATACAGTCTTCAACCACAATGGAATGACATTAGAAATCCATAATAGAAGTAAATTTAGGAAATTAACAAGTATGTGGAAGTGAAACAACACACTACTAAATAACCAAGGGGCCAAAGAGGAAACCACAAGAAAAATTAGAAAATATACTGAGATGAATGAAAATGAAAATACAACATACTAAAATTATGAGAAGCTGTGGGAGTAGTGCTGAGAAGGATATTTCCATCTGTAAATGTCTATATTTAAAGAGAAGAAAAATCTCAAACAGTAACTCAACCTTCCATCTTAAGAAATTAGGAAATAAGAGCAAACTAAAGCAGAAGGAAGGAAAGAATAAAGACTGAAGTGGAAATAAATAAAATAATTAACAGAAAAACAAAGAAAAAAATCAATAACATTCAATTTGGTTCCTTGAAGAGATCAACACAGTTGACAAATGTTTAGCTAGCCTGGCCCAAGAAAAAAGAAAGAAGACTCAAATTACTAAAATAAAAAATAAAAAAAGAAACATTCCTATCAATCTTACAGAAATAAAAAGGATTATAAGGTAGTACAGGAAACCTAGTACATTCGATAACCTAGATGAAATGGATAAATTCCTAGAAAGACACGAATTACCAAAACTGACTCAGGAACTAGAATATCTGAAAAGAACTGTAAGTATTGAATAAGTAATACTTTTTTTTAAAGAAATTATAAAAAAGACCTTCCCAGGAAGAAATCTCAGGATGATATGGCTTCACTGGTGAACTCTACTAAATGTTTAAAGAAGAATGAATACCGATCCTTCACAAATTCGTCTGCAAAGTGGAAGAGGAGGGACTATTTTCTAACGTATTCTATGAAGTCAATATTACTGACTCCAAAACAGGTAGACATCAAATGACAGGAAAGCCACAGACCAATATCTCTTATAAATATAAATGCAATAGTCCTCAACAAAATACTAGCAAATTGAATCTAGCAACATATAAAAAGTACACCATGACCAAGCGCGATTTACCCCAGAAAAGTGAGGTTGGTTCGATACGTAACAATCAACCATGTAATCTACCATATTAATAGAATATAGGCTAAAACTCATCTCAACAGACATAGAAAAAGCATTTGAACAAAATGTATCACCATTTCATGAATAAAAATCCTCAACAAGTTAGGAATAGGAGGGATCTTCCTTACCTCAATAAAGAGCATCTATGACAAACCCACAGTTAATAGTATACTTAATTTTTTAAAAAAGACTGGAAGTTTTCCCTCTTTTGTCAAGACTAAGACAAAGATTTCGGTTTTCTACACTTTCTACTCAACATTCTACTGGAAATTCTAGCTTACTACACCGGAATTAAAATTAAAAATAAATTAAATTAAAAACAAAAACAATTCCACTTATGATAGTATCAAAACAAATAAAATTCCTAGGACTGAATTCAGTAAAATAAGTGCAAAATGTATACTCTAAAAACTACAAAATATTATTGAAAGAGATTAAAGAACATCTGAATAAATGGAAAGAAACCCCATGATGATGAATGGAAAGCTTAATATTGTTAAGATGCCAATACTGCCCAAATCGATCTACAGGTTAAATGAAATCCCTACCAAAATCCCAGCAGACTTTTTGCAAAAAGTGACAAGCTGATTTCAAAATTTATATGGAAATGCAAGAGATCCAAAATAGCCAAAACGATTTGAAAAGAATAAAATTAAAGAATTTGAATCAAATTTCCCAGTTTCAAAACTTACTACAAAGCTACAGTCAGCAAGACAGTGTAGTCATAAACATCATTGGAATAGATTTCAAATTCCAGAAATAAACCTTATGTGTAACTTAGGTTAATTTGGGGGAATCAGTTGAGAATAGGGACAACCATAGACAGAAACTAGATTAGCAGTTGTCAAAGGCTAGAGAGAGCAGAAAATGACGAGTGGCTGCTAATGGTTACTGAGTTTCTTTTTACGTAATGAAAGTACTCTGTAATTATATAGCCGTGATAGTTGCACCATTTTATGAATATCCTAAAATCTGCTGAATCGCACACTTCCTAAGCAATAAATGAGTGAATAAATAAATGAATATTCCAAATTATTCTACTTCTGGGCAATTGTTGAAGTTTGTCCTATTATATAATTATGTCTAAATGCATATGTTCACCCCATATAGACTGTAGGATGCTTGAGGACAGGAATTCCGTATTATTCACTTTTGCACCAAGCAAAATACTTATAGATAGTAGGAGATCAATAAACTCTTGTTAAATAAATTGGTGACCCCAACACTTCAAGCATCCCAACATTTATATGTCCTGAAGAGCCTTCAAGATAGCTGAAGTGGACTCCAAAACTATCGATCCAGCCTCTTCCGCTCCCCTTCGAGATTTGTAGCAGTTGCTTGGCAAATAATTAGGATCAAGAGCTTGTTTGTGTCAATGTTGATTTTATTCCATTCTTTGAAGAGCTACTTTGCTAGAATGTTTTTCAGCCGGAGTTTAGTCATTGATGTCTCTGTTGTGCTCATCTTCCAGGTCTCCCAGGACCCTACTACCGATAATCCAGGCTTTCCTGTTCCTCTTCCCCTTCTCCTGTCCGTCTGCATCTCCTGCCTTCTACACGTGGAGCTTCTGTAGCCAAACGGTGAACACTTTCTCCATCTTCTGGTTCCAGGCTGATGGCAGGCGGCCGGTTATCTCCACCCCTCTGCTTTGACACTCATTCATTCATTTGCTCATTTGTTCCATAAATACATACCCTCCACTGTTCTAGTTGCCTGCTCTGATTACATTTTATGTTTATTCAATGATGTGGGAATGGAGTGTGTGTTGGCCCACGCAGCTGAAGGAATTTATGTCGCATGGGTAAGAACGTTAGAATTTGTGTTTGTATGTGCTGATACCTAGCGATAAACTAGCCGACTCACTGATTAATAATTTCCATATTTGAAGGATCTTGGAAAATGAATCAACTCCTTTTCATCTACTATAGGCACTAGTATTTTAATCAATTCCAATTTCAAATCCATCTTGCAATTTAAGCAAATTGCCATCTGTTGCTTGGGTTGTGCCGGCTATGGCTTCAATGTTAACTGTTACCTTCACAGCGTAAGTCAGAAAAGAAAAAAAAAAATTGTTGAGCATTAACATCTTGTTTATATCCGTATTCACACCGTATGATTGCTGGCAGCGCTCCAGAAAATTTGGCCTAGTTTCTAGAAGCCTCTTCAGTCTCTCCTATTAAAAGATGCACTATAATTTTATCAATTCAAGGGTTTAATGATCTTCGCCTATTTTTTTTTCTTTTTAATAGTGCAACAAAATCCTGCATTGCCACCTGAAGAGGGGCCCTGAAAAACTGGAAGGTGTCACGATGGAGTTCTGTTCAATCAGCCTGGAGCTTCCCAGAAGCTCCCAGTGTGGGGTTGCTGGTGCAGAGAGGGCTTAGCAGAACCCCAGCTCCCAGCTGACCGATCCAGTTTTCAATGAGACGGTGTCTGGGTAGCGCTTGCTCAGACCTGCCTCTTTCTCTCACTTTTCCTTAAACAACCATTAGTCCCATTTTGTAGCAGCTGCCTGCAGAGAAGAGAAACCAACTTTTTTTCTTCTTCTTCTTCTTTAATCAAGTCTCGTTTGGTGTTCATGTACAGCTGCCTACTCCGCTCCGGTGCCCCTCAGATTATGTGTTTGGTGTCACAACGGGCCTTCTTCCACCACTCAGATCCCTCTCCAGTCTGGTCACGAAATGTCTACACCTGAAGGTCCAAAAGGTTTGAAATCCTGAAATCATTTCAGGTCATTTTACAGCTGGAAGTCCTACAGCTGGGAGCCTTGTTACTCCAAATGTAGTCCGAGGGCCAGTAGCGTCCACAGCAGGTGGGTCCTTGTGGATTATTAGACCCTGCTCCAGACCTATATGGAGTCAGAATCTCTGGGGGAGGGACCTAGAAGTCGGCCTTGTAACAAGCCCTAATTCTGATGCACACTGAATATTCAGAGGCTCTAGCAGGTTATCCTGTGCCATTCTTTTTTTTCTTTTAAGTCTATTTATTTTGAGAGAGAGATAGAGAGAGTGAGCAGGAGTGGGTCAAAGAGAGAGGGAGAGAAAGAATCCCAAGCAGGCTCCTCCCTCTCAATGCAGAGCCCAAGGTGGGGCTTGAACTCACCAACCTGGAGATCATGACCTGAGCCGAAACCAAGAGTGGGAAGCTTAACCCACTGAGCCACCCAGGTGCCACTATCCTGTGCCATTCTTGATACTCTTGCCTAAAACTTGGTCACCACTTTCACAGACCCTCTGGCCTGGATTCCTGCTCCATTGTTTCTTGTCTCTGACACTTTTTTCCCTGAGGTTAGGTTCCTGATTCCAGCCTCCATTGCCCTCTCTGGACCAGACTTCATACCTGCATACTGCTTCCCTGTGTTCATTCACTTTCTCTCTAGGAAAGATTGGTGGGCTCGATCTCTAACCTGTTTACTTATGATAGCTTCCTTCACGCTTCCTTTCCAACCTGCCTTTACACCTACAGCGACTCCTGACCTGACTGAAGAGGACAGAATCCATACAAGAAAGCCTCCAGGCGTGGTGCCCATTAGCACAGGTCTCCACACTGTTCTCTGTGCCATGTGTCTTTCCCCGTCATAGCCTTTCTTTCACAAAGCTGCCGTTGTTTTCCTAAAGGGCAACATTGATAGTATTTTCTGCCTTAAAATTCCTGCAGACCCAGTTTTGGGCAGGACGGAATCCAGACTCCTCAACATGACATCCAAAGCCCTCCACAGGCTGTAACTAATGTTTATCCTCAAGTTCATCACCGTTGGCTCCTCTCAGCCCCGGCCTATGTCTCCGACAATTCACTTGTCCGCCTCAGTGCCTTTGCACCTGCTGCTTCCTTTGTTTGTATCGCTTCTCTCCCTGCTTCTCCAGCAGGCAAATGTTAACTAGTCTTTTATAATTCAATTGCCACCTCTTTTAATAAGGGCCTGTCCCCCTCTGTCAGGCTGACTTACCTGCACTCTCCACAGGACACTTTGTTCATGATGTTGTGTCTGACTTGCCAGTTTATACATCTTCTTCGCAAACTGGAAGCTGTTTGTGGGCAGCAATAATGTCTCTCATCTTAAGCGAAATACCAGAGGTTAGTATAGTAATGGGCACATTGTAGTAACTCAATAAATACCGTCAAAATACTGTCAGATGAATATTCAGATTCTTAAGACATGTGCCCCCAAAGAATATTGCTGGAGATCAAGTCACTTTATCACTGTAATAAGGAAGCTTGCTTTACAAAGTTTCATGAAGTAAATCCTTTATAAGTCAGAGATACACTTTCTAAAGAATTGCTTTGTGTCTCAATTTGGACTACTATAACAAAATAACATAGATTGAGTGACTTAAACAACAGACTTTTTTATGTCACAGTTTCTGGAGGCTAGGAATCCAAGATCAAGTTGCCAGCAGATTTTGTTTTTGGTGAGGGTTCTCCTCCTGGCTTGCAGACAGCTGCCTTCTCAGTGTGTCCTCACATGGCAGAAAGAAACTTCTAGTCTCCCTTCCTCTTCTAAGGAAGCGCACCACCCTCATGACCTCACCTAATTACCTCCCAAAGGCCGCATCTCTAAATGTTATGGTTTTGGGGGGTAGGGCTTCAACATATGAATGGGATAGTGGGGAGACACAGAACCGCTCATCTACAACACTTTGTAATGTAAAATTATCAACTCCCGATTTCTCCGTGTAGTATTTTCATATATACATTTACCCTAATATAGTAATATGCCTATTATTTTTCCAAGAATATTTGCAATTCTACTGTCTTTCGAATTCAGGAAGTTCCTTGCCAAAATTTGAGTACCTCGGGATTTGTTTTATTACTATCTCTGATAGAATAGGAGGCCTTAGAAAAAGACAAGAGATGATATGCAGGTTGTGACTTGTGGGTATGTGTGATTTTTAATTAAAAAATTCTTTATAAAGCTTAATTTTTAATATATGCAATCAAATATTGTAGGCTTTTATGAAGAGAGATACAGTCTAAATAATTTAAAATACTACTCAACTAAGGAAAGCTGTTCAAGGAAAAATTCCATGTCACCTAAAATATGTATATAATATTTTCACACGTGATTTCACTAGGGCCAGCCAGCAAGTGTGTGGTTCCTGTCTGACAGGTGAGGAGTGGTTCACTGTCTTTGTGACTACGTGCCTGTTAGGACTGTATAGTGCACAACCTGCACGACCGTTCTTGATGGTCTGGTTGTGAAAGAGATGGTCTGTCCTTCATCATAGACAGATCTCTATTAGCTTTTTTAATTGGGCTTCCCCTATACCAGAGATTTAACACTGGCTGTACATTAGACCAATTAAACATACTCTCTAAGAGTGGGATCAAGTATGCATTTTTCAAAATTTATGGGGGAATTTTTTGTGGTTATAATCATCGTAGAAGTGTGGTGCTCCTGGCATTTGGTAGACAGGGCCCAAGCACGATATGCTTCCCACACTTTAAGAACCAATTCCTTAAAGAATTGTCTTGTATCATGCAAAATTTTTAAATATCTTCTTGGTTTTTTCATGTTGCTAAAAAGAATTGTTTATAATTATCTCATCCTGAAACCCAATTCTGCTTTACATATAAACATATGTAAATATATGTAAAAATATAAAAGTATTTTTGCCGTTGTAATAAATCCTGAGTTTTTCAGGAATGCAACTAACAGAAGATTGTTCTTTCTTTTTTTTTTTTAATTTTTTTAAGTGTATTTATTTATTTATTTTGAAAGAGGTAAACAGAGTGCAAGTGGGGAAGGAGCAGGGAGAGAAGGGGAGAGAGAGAATCCCAAGCAGAATCAGCACACAGCCCAGTGTGAGATCATGACCTGAGCCAAAATCAAGAGTCAGACCCTTAACTGACTGAGCCACCTAGGCACCCCCAGAAGATTGTTCTTTCTTAAATTCAGAACTTTACTGAGAGTTCTGAAGATAGTATAGCATAGGGGCGCCTGGGTGGCTCAGTCAGTTAAGTGCCTGACTTCGGCTCAGGTCACGATCTCGCGGTCCGTGAGTTCGAGCCCTGCGTCGGGCTCTGGGCCGACAGCTCAGAGCCTGGAGCCTGCTTCGGATTCTGTGTCTCCCTCTCTCTCTCTGCCCCTCCACCCTCCTCAAAAATAAACATTAAAAAAATTAAAAGATATGTATAGTATAGCACAGAAGTTAGGAGCACGGATTCTAGAGCCACAGATTCCAGCTTATCTGGTTTCACCCACTGATAACAACCGCTTCCTGGCTCTGTGACTTTGGACAAAATACTTAGCCTTCGTGTACCTCAGTTTCTTCATCTGTAACACAGAGATAATAACAAAGTCTACCTCAGAGTGTCTTATGAGAAATAAAGGAGTGAATATATGTATATCAGTCAGCTTTTGACATGTAAAAAACTCCAAAACTTAATAGTTTAAAAGAACAATAGTGAGCTTAATTTGGGTTGACAATTTGTGACGGGCTCAGCTAAGTAATTCTCAGGCTGGCCTCACCAGGAACATTCATGTTCTGGAAGTCAGGTGGCAGTCAGCTGGGGCTGGTTGGTCCCAGGTGGCCTCACTCACATGTCTTATACTTGGCTTGGGCGGCAGAGCCATGTATCCCCCACATTTAGCAGTGTCGCCTGGACTTCTCCGTGTGGTGGCTGGGCTCTCAGGGCTAGAAATGTGGGGTCACACACAAGTACCCAAGCATTTTTTTAAGCCTTTTCTTGTGTCACCTTTGCGGATGTCTCATTGACCAAAGTAAGTTAGATGGCCAAGTGCAGAATCAAGAGGTAAAGAAATGGACTTTACTTCTTTAGGAGAGGAACTTCAAAATATAGTGGTCATCTTTGAAAATTACAGTTGGCCCTTGAACAATGTGGGGGTTGGGGCATCAATCCTGACCCCAGTCTAAAATCTGCACAGAACTTTGATTCCCCCAAAACTTAACTGCTGGTAGCATGCTGTTGACCAAAAGGCTTACCAATAACATAGTCAACTAAAATATATATTATATATATTATACAAATTTTATACTGTATTCTTACAATAAAGCAAGCTGCAGAAAAGAAAATGCTATTAAGAAAACCACAAGAAAGAGAAAATGTATCTATTTATACTGTACTTATATATATATTATATATAAGTACTGTATTTATATATATATATATATATATTTAAAAATCCATGTATAAGGGGACCCGCACAATCAAAACCCATGTTGTTCAAGGGTCAGGTGTATATGAAAACACTTAGGATAGTGGCTAGCCTATAGTAAGCAGTCTGTAATGGCAATTACAAGGCAATTACACAGCAATACTTGTACAGACGCTTCATAACGCGGCCCCCATTGTCCCTACTTTGAGTGAAAATTACAGTTAAATTACAAAACTCGAAGTATAGACAGGAAATAGAACCAGAATGAAATGTTCTTGCCCAGTTCCAATATATGGAAAAAAAAATGGTAATTCTGCAAAATTTCCAAAGCCTAACTTCACTTACAAGAGGCTGTTCAGATTTCCGTGTTTCAGTACGGATTAGTGGGCAGGATCCTGAGTGCCAGGATCAAATTGCCTACGTGAGAATTCTGGTTCACTACTCACTGGCTGGGTAACCTCAGACAAATTACCTAACCACCCTAAGTCTCAATTTCTGCATCTGTAGGATTGGAGAAATGGCAAGTTTTAATTCCTGAGGTCCTTGTGAGGGTTAAATGAAGCATAATATGTAAAGTGCTTCTGGCATATAGTAAGCACCCAATAAATGTTAGCTATTATTTTTCTTAATGTTTTAGGTATCAAAACTCATCTAGTACAGTTCAGAGATTTCCAGCCTTGGAGGCACATTGGAATTACCTGAGGAGCATAAAAATACTGATACCTGTCCCACTCCAGAGATTCTGATATAAATGGTCTGGAGGGAGGCATGGGGGGCAGGGGAGGGGTTGAAAGCTCTCAGGTAGTTTTAATGTGCTGTGGAGCACACGTCTATTAAAGAGGATGTTAGAGGTGATCCAAAGCTAGCTTTTCATTTCTTAGCTAAGAACACGGACACCCAAAGAGGTGACAGCAAGTACTTAATGACAGCCAGGTGGTTGGTGGGAAAAATGGAAACTGGTGTCTCAGGAACTCCCACCACGGCCCTTTCCCTCTTGTGTGGTCACTGCGAGGAACGGAGAGCCCACGCCAGCCCGTGTGACCCTCCTCACCAAGAACCCAGAGGTGGGAAAGGGGACGCTGGCCTCCTAAGTCAACCTGATGCCAAAATCAAGGCTCCTAAGTTAACTCCAGGAATGACTTTGTTCTCCCATGATTTGACAATCTCCCTACACTTTCAGGTTTCATTTACCTGAAATAAGATTCAGATTCTGCCTGTGTGTGCTTGAATTAGGCTTTTATTTCATTTATTCCATTGTCTTAAGCTCAGAGCTATATTTCACAGCCAAAAAAGCAGAACTTTTCTTCATTATTTTTCCTTTCCTCTTTCGGCCCCCTCTCCCTGTCTCGTCTTTTCCTCCTTCCCTCCTGCCATCCCCCCCTCCACCACCAAGGACATTGGTCTCAGATTACTCCTTTCCTCCACCCTTGTGAATAATCTTCCGCGTGGGAATCACCTCCTCCTTCTTAATTGTTTCTGGAAATAGGAGTGTTCCTCAGTTCATGATAGTGATTCTGCTGAAGTGCCGGTAATTCCCAGGATCAGTGGGCCAGCGTGGCCATAAAGCCAGGAAATGTGGGGGTGGGGTGGGGATTCCATGACTGTGCTCTTGGTGAAAGGCTAACCCCTGAGAGAGAAGAGAAACTGATGGAGAGCTGTTGGTGTAAGGGATTTCCGAGGAGCAGGCAGAGTATTCAAAGAAAAAATTCTTTCTTTCTTTCCTTTCTTTTTTTTCTCTCCAGCTTTAGCCTTTACAAACATAAGCCTTGTGTCATTTTTCTCAGAGCTTCTAATTACTGAGATTGAAGGGAATAAATTCAATGAGCCTGAGAAATGTAGATATAGACCAGAGTTCTCAAGAACCTACCCTTTTAAGGGTGTCTGGATGGCTCAGTTGGTTGAGCCTCTGACTCTTGATTTGGGCTCAGGTCATGATCTCAGGGGCGTGGATCGAGCCCCACGTTGGGCTCTGCACTGACACTTCGAAGCCTGCTTGGGATTCTCTCTCTCCCTCTGACTCTGCCCCTCCCCCACTGGCATGGACCCCCTCTCTCTCCCTCTCAAAATAAATAAATAAACATTTACCAAAAAAAAAAAAAAAATGAAACCAACCTTTGAAAAAAAGAGGTATTCTTACACAAATAAAATTGAATACCAAATTGAATATACAATATGATCTCATTTTCTCATATATATATATATATATATGAGAATCAGATCAGATTATATATCCCACTGAATGATGGGATTAAAGAAATATTTTTTATTGTTCCTGATCTGTAGCTCCTGATTCTTTTATGATGAATACGTATTACTCACGTATCAAAAAAGCAATAAACCCATTACTTTAAAAACAAAACAAATGCGGGGTGCCTGGGTGGCTCAGTCGGTTGAGCACCAGACTTCAGCTCAGGTCATGATCTCGCAGTCCGTGAGTTCGAGCCCCGCGTCGGGCTCTGTGCTGACAGCTCAGAGCCTGGAGCCTGTTTCAGATTCTGTGTCTCCCTCTCTCTGACCCTCCCCCGTTCATGCTCTGTCTCTCTCTGTCTCAAAAATAAGTAAACATTAAAAAAAAATTAAAAAAACAAAACAAATGCTAAATACTGATCTTCGAATAAAACCAGGCAGGCGTTCTTTTTTCATACTCATTACTCCCAAACTGTTTTCATACGATACTTGGGATCTTAAGAGAGTTATACAATCAACTGATTTCTTTCATCACTTATCGATTTGTGCGTACGTGTGCACACATGCTCAGATCTGTGGTATTTTGGTCCTTTATTCCAACCCCCACTTATCACTAAATTTAGGCCAATTTGTATCATTTCCCTGGCCTTCTCAGCCTTTGTGACATTTCCAATTCCATCTGCAGATTTAATTAACGTGCTGCGTACTCGTTCTTCCACATCACTGGTAACAGGGACATAAAACTGGACCAGTACTGGCTGCTACACGATCCCCCAAATCTCCCACTACCGGACACATCCTTCTGCTTTTACCCAGTTTTTGAACCAAGCTGATGGAAACTGATTTTGCAAGTAAAATTCACTCAGACGTTGCATCGAATGATTTATGAAGTCCACGCAGCCGTGCGGTGTCCCATTAATCACAGACACTACAATAATCTATTTGTGTGCAGCAGTCCTCATAAATAGGAATAAAATAAATTCCACAGGCGCATCTCCAGCTTGTGCGACAGGGCACATGGTATTATTCAGGGCACCATCCACATAATGCAATGTTAGCAGACTTGCAGATTCCTGAGCTTGGTCAAGCAAGTAAAAATATGCATTCTTTTACCGATGCATGTGAAAGCTCGAGAAATTATGGCTTGTTCCTCCACCGACTGAGGGATTTCTTTAGGGCTCAGCTATCTCGGATTTTTTATGAAAACTCACGTAAACAAACAGAGTAGATGAGGCACAACACTGAAAGTGGCGAGATGATTTTGCCAACAAACAGTCCAGAATTATATCTTCAAATAATCGTTCGGCACTTATATGTTGTCACCATTTGGAGACACTTCTTTCAATGAAACAATTTTGTAAGTTCACTTTTGAGAGTGATGTGTGTTTTACCTAAAAAAAGAATGTCTTTAATAATGGCAAGCTCACTTCATTTGGGAGTGTAGTTCTTATTTTAAATACTGTCCAAAATTGTTGCAAACCATGTCTGGTAAAGATAGTGAGTGATCCAGCTAGCTATTAGTGATCTTTTTTAACATAAATAGATTTAATTTTGCCTAATTATAAAGAGAACATTGTAAACTTAAAACTTAACAATATGCAAATACATTGCATGAAATGATAACGGTATAAAAATAAAATTAAAAAGATTTACATGAGGGGCACCTGGGTGGCGCAGTCGGTTAGGCGTCCGACTTCAGCCAGGTCACGATCTCGCGGTCCGTGAGTTCGAGCCCGGCATCGGGCTCTGGGCTGATGGCTCAGAGCCTGGAGCCTGTTTCTGATTCTGTGTCTCCCTCTCTCTCTGCCCCTCCCCCGTTCATGCTCTGTCTCTCTCTGTCCCAAAAATAAATAAACGTTGGAAAAAAAAAAAAAAAAAAAAAGAGATTTACATGAAGTCCTAACACACAAAAATAGCACTCTTAATATATTAGTGAATAGCTTTTCCAGAATATTTTTTCTGTATTTGTATATTTGTAGGTGGAGAGATATAGATGTAAGAAAAATAGGATAAGATGAGATTCTACCATAATTCTATACTATTGTATTATTATACTAATTATAATTGTAATATTATTATATTACCTCCCTTTAAAAAATCAACACTATAAAAAAGCAAAAAATAAAGAATAAAAAATCAACACCATATTGTTGAGACCTAACACACATCATCATTTCAGTAACTATAACTTTGCATTACATAGATTTATTTAATCAGCACTCTATTAATGTACATTTAGCTTATTTTCAATTTTCTTACCTATGAACAGGACTATAATGGACATCCTGATTGCTCGGTATTTGTACACTTGACCTTACTCTCTTCCTAGGAAAATAGTTCTTAGAGTAAGAAATGTTCCTAAGATAAGAATTATTTTCTTAGAGTGAATTCCTAAAATTGTGATATCTGGATTGGGGCTATACCCAGCTAATATCTTAATGTGCATTGTTAGCTGCCTTTCAGAAAAATTATAGCAAGTTATACTATCACCAGTAATTCATGAGTGTATTCATGCCCCCATCCTTGGTAAGCCTGGATATTGCCAATCATTAAAAATGTTTGTCAACCTTGTGGGTAAAAATGTTCTCTCATTATTTTAATATGTATGTCTTTGACTAGATTTGGTTGAGCAACTTTTCATATGTTTACTGGTCATTTATATTTCTTCTTTTGGGAGTTACCTTTCCTATGTATTTTCATTTGAAGGAAGCAAGGCTCATCAATTTTATTGATTTATAGAACTATGTTTATACCACCGTAATGCCTTTTTTTGTTTGTTTTTTTAACGCTTATTTATTTCTGAGACAGAGAGAGACAGAGCATGAATGGGGGAGGGTCAGAGAGAGAGGGAGACACAGAATCTGAAACAGGCTCCAAGCTGTGAGCTGTCAGCACAGAGCCTGACGCAGGGCTCAAACTCACAGACCACGAGATCATGACCTGAGCCGAAGTCGGACCTTAACCGACTGAGCCACCCAGGCGCCCCGGTAATGCCGTTTTTAATCAAAACCAACGTGTGAGCCTAACAAGTCTAACTGCCTTATAAATTTGTAATTGGATCAGAGGTCGATTCCAAAAATATTTTGAAAAATGGCAGCACTTAGAAAATGGGGTCATTTTCCCAAGGTGATAATGTAAGTGCTTTGAAAAGCAATACTCATCTGTGTATCTGATTTTCATATATTTGTTTAAATAAAGTGTTGTAGTCCTTAGGCTTGATTAAGAGCCTGGACTCTGCCATCAGCGTGCCTGTCTTGGAATACTGATTCTTTCTTAGGACTTGGGTGACCTGGACATGTCGCTCCACTGTGCTGTGCCTTAGCTTCCTCATCTCTAAAGTGAAGATAATAATAGGCCTCACTGGGGCGCCTGCGGGGTTCAGCCAAGCATCCAACTCTCGGTTTCAGCTCAGATCATGATCTCACAGTTTGTGATTTTGAGCCCCGCATCGGGCTCTGCGCTGACAACACGGAGCCTGCTAGGGATTCTGTCTCCCTTTCTCTCTGTCCCTCCCCTGCTCACTCTCTGTCTCTCTCTCTCAAAAATAAACATTTTATTTAAAAAATCACTAATAAAATAATAGTCCGCACTGCATAGAGTTGTGGGGAACTCAATGAGAGGGTGCCTATAACATATTTAGAACAGAAGTGAGAACGTTTTAAGTGCTCGATGAAAGTTAGCTATTCTAAGTACAATATTTTATAGTTTCATGACCTGCTCAAACCTAAACCGCCAGACTTTCTGAGAGGCAATTTTTAAATGTATGTTTAGTTACTCTTTCCGTAGGTAAGCTGGCCTGATGATATGCTTAGACTCCTCCCATTTCATTTGAAGAACTAAAAAATAAAATTAGAGAGCTCTAGAGTGAGAAACAAATCAGGAAACAAAGGGAACTCTCTCCTTAGTCCTTTGGTGGCTTTTAGAATATAACAACAGGAGGATAAAGAAAGACGTTGGAATCCTTGCACAGGTCTGACGATGATGTACAATTTATGTGTCACCCAAGTAGGATTTAGATATTTGAGGAGCAAGAGAGTTGGATGCTGAGAGGGTGGGAAAGACCTGGAAGCTGGGCTGGTCAGAAAGGTTTGGGTAGGGGCGCCTGGGTGGCTCAGTTGGTTGAGCGGTCCACCTCAGCTCAGGTTATGATCTCACAGTCCGTGAGTTCGAGCACCGCGTCGGGCTCTGTGCTGACAGCTCAGAGCCTGGAGCCTGCTTCGGATTCTGTGTCTCCCTCTCTCTGACCCTCCCCTGCGCATGCTCTATCTCTCTCTGTCTCAAAAATAAATAAAAACATTCAAAAAAATTTAACAAAAAAAAAGAAAGGTGTGGGTAAACTCGTTCTCAATAGGTAAATGGTTACTGCCCTAATCTATGCGGAAGGACACAGAAGCACTAAACAGCCTAGCAAGATATTCTAATCCTGGAGTAAGATAAGCAGACCAGACTCTACCAGATAGGGGATACTCCAATGTCATATCGAGGCATGAAGTTATCAAGACCTGGATCTGAATCCTGACTCACGCACATGGCCTATGCCCTTGAGATATTTATATAATTCCTCTGAGCCTCACTTCCTCTTCTGTAAAAAATATGTCTGATCATACCACATGATGAGAGTGCTTTGAAGATTAAAAGAGTTAATATATGCAAAGCATTCAGCATATACGTGGCTCCATGTGCTCAGCCAATGGTTACTAGGAAGCAGAGGAGACATTAAAAATATTTAAGAACTAAACTGCACGGTCACTGGTTAATTAGAACAAATGCCTAACCGGTGCAGCCAATTAGAAGGAATCCCAATGAATACAAAAGTTGGCTCAACCGATAAGAAGGTATGCAGCCCCACACATCCTACTGGCATGTACTGTTTTTGAGAGATAAGAAAGGGATTTTCACAGTCAATAAATGTTTCAGAGTTTGGGGCTGGGAGAAAGGAGTGAATATTCAACAGAACTCCACCTAGCGTGACATATAAACAGTCTAGAGTCAGATGGAGAGAAAACACAGTAATGTGGGGCAGTCTGTTTTCTAGAGACTCTACTCTGGGGCCAGGTGAAGTGCCTCAGGGTGCCACGGTAGTGGCTGGTGCACAGAAAGACAGGTGGTGCCCATCAGAACCCAAGCAGCAATTGTCCAGACAACAGAGCGCAATCCCAGACATCATCACTCCTCACCAGTCGAGGTTAGGATGCAGACAGCCAGGTGTCCGGGCAAAAGGAATGAGATCCCAGCTGTAGACTGAGTCAGAAAGAAGCAAGAGAAACTAATAACAAATGTGTTGATGCTGAATTCTGGCAATTGAAGGCAAAAGATCCTTTTGTACCACCCGCTCAGTAGCGGACCTGGGGTCAGAACTAATCCAGACGTAGATAAACAACTAACTTGCTCATACTGAGGAAGGTGGAGGAGGGGTCCATGCTATACCCACCATGTAGGAAACTGCTAAGAGCCAGCAAACGTAAGGTAATTGGCACCACAGGACCTCACTTTCCTCATCTATAATATGCAGGAGTTGAACCTGAAGATATCTGAAGCCTCTTCCAACACTTAAAAAATATTTCTTTGTCTATAAGAAATCTCTGGGCACAAAGTAGACACCCCTGGGTAGGGGCCTCCAGTTTGGGTGGATTGTACTTTCCTCACCAAATCCTGATGCCTAATAGATAGTAAATAATACTCTTTATCCTTAAGCTGGTCATCTGAGAAAACACAGCTTTAATGAAAAGCTAAAAGCTTTTTTTCAGGTTCTAACCATGTGGCAAAGAACAAAATGGAAATACGAAAGGTAAATTTAACCCGTTAAACTCAGGAACTCTTCATCTATTTTGGATTTGCAAAATGTACTGTGGCATCTTTGGCTTTATACGGCAGCTTCTCATCTCCTAGCTGTGTCATTTGCTCAGTCTCCCAACTAGCTTTCTGGCTTCCACTCTTTGTCCCTCTGTTACTCTGCTGCCGTAATTTCAACTTTTTATTAAATATCACATGCCATAACTCGTAAGCAACATCATTTTATATACCACCGAGAAAGAAGATAAAACAAGTGCCGATTAAGCTATGCCACGCCATCAATTGTAGGATGCATCCCACATTCAGAGTTGTTAAAATATTTCAAAAATGTGTCTCAGAGTCAATACAATATGTTATCTTTATATGAATCTGATGAGGTTATTTTCCTCTAAAAGCTCCAAACATTCCCTTACAGGATGAAGTCTAAACTCTTGGCTACAGATTTTGGGTCTTTATCATCCAGCCCAACCTTAACTAGCTTTGTGTCCTAACATTTGCCGCCAGGCATCCAGTCACCTAAACTTCATCTGTTTTTCTCACTGCAAAAGCACACGTTCTCCTCCTTCTTTCAACAACATTTATGAAACACCTACTATGTGCCAAGCTTTATATATATATATATATACATATATATATATATATTTTTTTTTTTTTTGAGAGAGAGAGAGAGGGCGTGAGTGAGGAGGGGCAGAGAGAGGGGGAGAGAGAGAATCCCACGCAGGCTCCACAACATAGACGTGGAGCCCAATGTGGGGCACAAGCTCACTGGAAGCAGGGCTCGATCTCACAAACTGTTAGATCGTGACCTGAGCCAAAGTTGGATGCTTAACCGACTGAGCCACCCAGGGGCCCCCATACCAAGCTCTATTGTAGGCATGCCACTGTTTTCTTTGCTTGGAATCTCTTCCCCTCCCTCCCTTGACTCTGAAACCTGGTGTCTGGTTGTCCTTTAAGATTCAACCCAACTCGTCTCATTCATGAAAATGTTTTGTAAAACTTTATCCCATTTTCTCACATAGGCTTAATTTTGTAAACTTACACTATGTTGAAAGTATTGGCATACCAGTTGCCCATACCAGGGCCCCTCAAGCACAAGGAAAGACATTTATTTTTGTAATCAGAGTAGTGATTCCAGCTTCCTGGCTTCAAAAGCCCTATCCTGCATTACAGGGAAGCATACACCCTAAGTCATGAGACAGATGTGAAAAGTACAGACTTTGGGGAGAAGTACAGACTGTAAGGAGTATAATTGCTGTGAGGTAAAGCTCTTGGGTTTGATCTTCACACAGGCCAGAAGTACTACTATATTCCAGAACCACAGACTAGACTGCATTTCAAAAGCTCTGAAAGTAGCAAAGAATTTGTGCATACCTGAATCTGTTATAGGTTTAAAAAAACCCATCATTAAAAATGCTAGGAGACTTATTAAGTATCTATTATATGCACAGAACCCTATAGGTGCTCATTTCCCAAGTGACTGATGAGAACAATGAAACTCATTAAATAACTTTTCAAAGTCACACAGACAGTAATAAACACAGTCAGAATTTCATCCCAGGTCAATTTGGTTCCCAAGATCATGTTCTTTCCATTAGAACACTTTACGGCACCATACCTCATCATCATTGAGGACATTCCCGATTTCGTCAATAAATTGTCAAGGAAAAAACTGGACGGTCCTCTTCTTTAAACACCTGTGATTGGCATTGCTGGTTAGCTCTTCTCCTCGGCAAATCCAAACAAAAAAACATGACATGGTCTTTGGCAACAATCAGCTGATGATGGAGACACACTTGGAATCTTTCCTAATCATGCCCCAGGAGCTCAATCTTCCAGTTTTCTTGCTAATCTTAGGCAGGTAGTCATTCACACGGTACAGCCTGATGGCAACTGCATTTGGTCAACGAACTTGATTCGCCGCATGAACTTTCGTTTGAACTTGAAAAAGTTTGTGAAAAACGATCAATGTAGCCGATAAGATGATTCAGACGCATCAAGCAATCAGCTAATTAAATGAAAAGGAGATGAATATGATAGCCCTAGAAGCCAGTATCAAAATATTAGAATTTCTTTAAAATGATAAATGGAAGGAAGTGCTGGCAATAATAAACGTATTGATGTTGATGCCACGAGGGTGACATTCGTGGGGGAAGGCTTGAAAGGGCAGCAAATGTGGGCAATGTTGCAAAGGCTTGAAGAGGAAGTAATATATTCTGACAGATGTGGAAAAAGGGAGAAAAATGAGGGTTAAGAGCTTTATTGTCTTTTGAGCGCATAGGACCTTGGTAAGCCACAATAAAGTTGAGGACAGGGGTAGTATGAGAGTGGGGGAAGATCAGGAAGTAAAACTCACTGGGTTGCAGAATGGAGATGGCCACCCTCTCATTTGAATAAGTGGAAAGTTTAAATGCTACTTATTTTAATTGCCACTAATCAGTGCCAACAAAATGCTAAGATCTTCTTAGAACATTATAATAATAAAAGACATGTAAATGCCAGAATTGGTAACATGATCATTTTACATCATTTTGTAGTCAAACAAACAAATGCACATTGATTATAAGTGCATGTCAAAATGGCATTTTGTCTGAGAACATATAATAATAGCTAGGGCCTGAATAAACAATTAATATTATTTCTGTTTAGGCTAAAATAAGATGTTAGGATAAACTAACTGCTATAACTAACAAGCCACAAGTCTCAGTGAGTTATCATAGTAAAGATTCATTTCTCACTAACGGCAACCATCCACTGAGATTTCAGTGAGGTATATATGTATGTGAATATGTCCATACATAGGAGGTCAGCTTTTGTCAGTCATTGAAGGATCCAGGATCTCTCCCTGTAGTGGTTCCAAATCCTCTAGAGCCTCGGGTCCTCTGTGGTATGCTTTGCGGCCAGCTAGCAGAATAAAAAACGATGCAGGATTGTGGAGAGGTTTTAGAGGCCAGCCTATTCCATCCATTCACATTTCCATCCACATTCAATGGCCCCATCCAACTTCAAGGAAGATGGTAAGTATGGTCTAGTTGTAGGTCCAGAATGAAAAGAAGGAACATAGAAATTGGTGAGCACTACCATTTACCCCAGAACATAAGTTATAAACTCTCATTTCCGTGACAAAACATCTGTATGATATATAGGATGTGAATATAAAAATACCAGTATTCTGATGAGCATTATCATAGCAGAATTTACAATTGAAATAAATGAGGTCTCCTTGTCAGCAGTTACTTGGAAAAGCTGAATGCTGGTTCCATGGAAACCACCAATTCCTACCATTTGTTTTTATTGAGATATAATTGACATATAACATTTATTAGTTTCAGAGGTGTTACATAATGATTCTATATTTGTATACAATGTGAAATGATCACCATTATTTAAACTTTTTAAAACATATTTTCACTGGAACATGTGTCAGTTCTTCTAAATATTCCCAACAAATATCCATCCTTTAAGGATGAATTTGATAGAGATTATAAAAATCAAGTTAGAGCCAACTCTGGTGAATGAGGAAGGTAATCTACTTGAGTTATAATATGTTGAGTCATATACGACTGTTAAACAATGAAGCTTATTTTCCCATCGGACTACACAAAGCAATTCCAAAATAAACATTATAAGAATGAGTTGAGCACTTTCACTAAGTATTTGAGGGAGTGGGCAGATAAAAGTTCCTGGAAGGCAATCTGAAATATAAAAAGACATACCTTTTGACCCACGATGAACAATTCCACTTTAGGAATTTACTACAGGACGGCATGGACAAGTGTTTGAAGATTTGGCTAAATGAGAATATGCTGTAGCTTTGTTTACAATGGTAAAAATGTAAAACAAAGAACCCTAAAAAAAAACCCTTAAAGGCATATTAATATGGCGTTACTAAATGTAATATGGTATACCCACACAATGTAATAATATTCAGTAGTAATAAAAAGGATGCAGTGTTTATCCCAAAGATCAATATATGTGTATAAGTGAAAAAACATTTGTAACCTAGGAAGCATATCCCATTTTATTTTTATGCTTTAAAGGGGAACATAAGCCTTCGAGGATGTACAAGAAATGTTATTAATGGTTAATATTTTAATGATGGAATTATGGGTGATGTTTCATTTCTTTTTTTTAAACTTACTTCTATTTGTCATTCCCCCACCACCCCCATGAGCATGTAATTGTAAAGAATATATATTAGGAACAGTAGTGTATAACGTGGATTCTGGAGCCATACTGCTATGTGTGAATCCCGATTTTTCCTTTTTTAAATTTTATTTTAATTTTTATTTTATTTTTGAGAGAGAGAGACAGAGCGTGAGCCGGGGAGGGGCAGAGAGAGAGGGAGACACAGAATGTGAAGCAGGCTCCAGGCTCTGCACTGTCAGCACAGAGCCCGATGCGGGGCTCGAACCCACGAAGCGTGAGATCACGACCTGGGCCCAAGTCGGGCGCCTAACTGACTGAGCCACCCAGGCGCCCCCCCAATCTTTCTTTTTAAATAGGTGTAACATTGGGCATATTATTTAACCTTTTGGTGCCTCTCGTTTCCCACCTGTAAAATGCAGGTAATTATGTTTCTATTTCATCAGGTTATAGTGAAGATTAGTCATGGTAATATAGTCAGGTAATTCAGTAAATATACACATGGTAAACACTTCATAAATATTTCTTATTCAGTAATTAGGAAAACAATGAAGCTATTTCCATTCTGAGAAAAGCACTAGTCACTATTTTAAGTTTTCATATGCAAGTTATCAAAGAAGGCAAGATCTTGTCATAGATGCTAATTTTTAGTTGAGTCCACAAAAAAAAAAAAAAAAAGAAAAGAAAAGTAAGTCACCATTCTCAAATCACTGCCTGAGGCAGTTAAAAACACAGGCCCTTAAGGTAGAATATGACTGGGTTCCAAATTCAGTATCCATCCACAGAGCTCTGAGACCTTGCAAGTCACATGGCCTCCTATGCCTCAGATTCCTCAACTCTAAAGTGGAGACAACATAAGGCCTTGGAGATAATATCAGGCATTGGCCTTATAGGACTATTCTGTACATTAATTAAAACAACCCTTTTGAAGAGCTTATTAGCAGTCACTCTATAAAGGTTAGCTATTACTAGTATTATCATCATCATTATTAATGATATACCCTTTGAAATATTATTAATGAACTAGTCTTTAAAATAAGTCTTAGACTGGAATAGGTCCAAGAAAATATCACAAAGGCTACCACCCCAAGGCTAGACAGACTGCCAAAGTGGGACCAACAGAAGGATCATAAGAAGAGGGAGCAAAGGCAAATATCTGGTCCGGCAGATGTTGCAAGGCTATCGGTGCTGAGATATCCTAGAGCAGGGGTTCCAGCTCCGGCACAAAACTTGAGGAGACACTCCATTAGAAGGACTCTAAAAGTAACAATATAAAAGGAGAACATCGATTTTCATCCACATGATACCCTGTGTGGTTTGGTATGCAAATTTGTCTCCATTTTACAAAGGAGAAACAGATTCAGAAAGGATAACTACCTTGTTCAAACCTATGTAAATAGCATGAAAGAAAGAGCGGGGCGGGGAAAGAGGGAGAGAGAATGTCAAGATATTAGGGCAAACCTTAAGAAGAACTCGTGTTGTGCATATGCCTTACTATTCTTCTAATAGCTCCAGAGCAGTGCCATACACAGGCAGGGGGGGATAAGACAGGAACTCCCTTAGTAAAATTAGATACTAGGTGATGATAACATAGCCCAAGTACCAGATTCAGAGCCCAAGATCAGATGGCTGAGCCCCCAAACTAGGGGTCTCCCTGCCCAAGCTGATGGCCCAAGACTAAGGCAATCCCAGTTCAGGGGGACCAGCATGATGGGGGTAAAGAGGTGAAAGGAGCAGGCTTCTTGTCCTGGTTTCTTCATAGATCTTTCTACTATGTATGCAACATCTTTAGAAAACAGTGAGACTTTCTCTAATGCAATTCAGTTCTAAGTGTTTTTCAGACTCCAAAGGCAACTCCTATATTTTTCTTTTCATTTCAGGAAAACGCAAACATCCCGGGGTGTGGCTAGAGAGGCTGAACTAGACACTGAACCATGGAGGGGGCCTCTAATACTAGTAGTCTGTCTATCGCCCTCTCATTTCCACTTTCTGCTTGGTCCTCAAATGGGCATTTGATTTTTACTCATCTTCAACAATTTAGCAAACCCCTCCCATTCAACACCCCCAACGGCCAATAGAGGGCGGACTGCCTCTGCTTCCAGACCTCCATCAGACTATTCTAATTCCCTTTCCTTTTAGATCTGTGGGATTTTGTTTGAAGCCCTCCCCCCACCTTCCCCCAGCCTCCTTCCAATTTGGAAGATTCCCACCTGCCCAACCACCCTTCCAAGGGCTTATTTTAGAGGCATTTACTAAAACCAAGAGAGAAAGGCTGCAGACAAGAATGTTCAAATATCTTTTTGCCTATGATTCTTCCCTCTGCCTCTTTCTCAACTCACTAATGCATGCATACATTCTAGTATGTCATGCCCCCTCCAATGAGCTGACAATTTAATGGGGTGCAGACCTATTTAGAGAAAGTTTTATAATATAACATGATAAATGCTACAAGCAAAGGTATTTACAAAATGCTGTAGATCAGAGAATAAGCCCAGGGCACTTCCCAGAGGAGGAGGCATTAAACCATATGCCATGTGTGACTCTAACTTTCATGCCTTTCAGGGTCTTTGTAATCCCTCTCTGTCTGCTCTCTCCCTTGACCCCCAATTGTCACCATGTTGGGCCCACCTATCCTTTCTTCTGTATCTTTAGTCTGGTCTCTAAAGATGAGGGAATCCTTTTGTGTTTGAGCCTCAATCTCAGCCTTGGCTTCTGGCCACCTAAGAGTCCCTCCTGGATCCCAGGGAAGAAACAGCTATTTCATAACTGAGCTCCTAGTTCACATACTGGTTTCTGATAAGCCACCAGGCCCTTGCTGGTTTCTTATTTACTACTAGTTACAGGCTTCATGTAATTTTTCCTGTTTTCTCCTTTGCTTCTCCATGAAGTCTATGGCACAAGAACCACTTGTGACTTCAATTTTCTAAGCTGATACATCCCTCTTAGTTTTAAGAATCTCTCCAGTCCTTTCGAAGCCTAACTTGAATTCCCTTTATAGCCTTGTGTTTATCTACCTCACTCTGAAATCCCAGGAACGATGGACGGTGACCTCCACATTGTCCCTTGCCTGTGTTCAATCTCTAGCTTTCCCTAACCCCTAATATATTGCCTTAAAAAAATAAAAAAAAACACACATACGAAAGCAAGCCCTTGATAATGATTATTCTTCTTTCAAATGACAGTGGCTTTCTCACTCCTGCATTTTTTTCCCATCATCTGACCTTGGTTTTTCCTGTTGAGCTCTACAATGTTATCTGCTACATTTTAATAATGTCTTTATACTTGCATTTGAACAGAAATATAGATAACCTCTCTGCAAGAGTGGCAAAGGCCTTTTAACACAGTGCAACGATGACAGTTTGTTGGCAAATCCCACGGTGTAGTGCTGGTGCCTTGTTGGGGTACAAGAAACAATCATGTTTAACAGTGTTGTGTGCTTTATCTTTCTTGAATTCTGCTAATAGAAAAATTGAGCATATTTTAAATCGCTTCACCACTTAATATTTATAACTATAGAACCTCAGTGTATGAAGTCTTTCAGAGAGCATCTAACCTGACCTCCTACAAAACTGCAGGAATTGTCTCTACACCATCTCTGGTGTCATCCCAGACAACTCTTTAAACCCTTTGAGAAAATGGGATGTTCATCCCCACTCTTTCCTGTCGAACATCTTCTCTATCACCCACTGATAATCACTAATAGTTACTGAGTCTCTTCCCCTTCTCAGGACAAAGAGATATGATTGGAGAAACATTTAGCTTCCGGATGCCAGCGACTGGAGAATATTCCACTGGTAACCCTGGCTTTTTGGTTCAGAATTCAAGTGATTAAATCCAAAATATTTGCAATAAGTATAAATTCGTCCCGCAAACAGAGGATTTCAAAGGCATCTTTGTTTCCTTTCTCTTTAAGCTGCTGTGTTATTAACTTTGGGTTCATTAGTCACGATTTTCAGGACCCACTTGGCTGCTACCTTTCTGCAGCCAGACTATTTTGGATCAGAAGGTCTCCTGGCCATTCCCACCTCACACCTGCCACAGGACCGGATTTTTTTTTCCCCCCACACCGATCCAAGTCACTTTTTGTTAATTCACTAATTTTATTGACCTTGGTACATATCCTGTAAATGGTGGGTCATGACAGAGTCTGTCGTTTCGAGAACGCTCTCTGACAGCCCCAGAAGAGACACAGGCCCTTACACAATGCATTTTGCATCACTTCAGTTGCTGCTTTACCTGGTTTATCACAAAGAATATTTACCACACGTCTTCTTTATTAATACATTTGCGATAAATACATGAAAACCCACCACTTCTGTCCATGAGCTTGGGAGAGAAAAGGGCAATGTCAGATGACATTAATGATGCACGAGATACACGGGTCCAATCATGTCAAGACTCGTAGTAATCCAGTATTTGGCCTTACTCAAGGGAGAGAAATTCAGCTCTGCTACTTTCCATTCACTCCCTCCCATCACACAGCACCTCGGCACCGACAGCAGAGCCACCAAACGCACAGGATGTGGACAGTTAAAATTCAACCCGAGCTACAGCAGCCCTCAGGCGTGCCTCCCCCGCCCCCCCCCACCCCCCCGCGAAATATTTACCTAGACCATTTAAAGCACTTTAATTAATTCACCAGCAGCTTCGCTGGAGGCGTCTCGAGCTTCCCGAGACTCCATTACATAATATCTTTTACAAAGTCTAACCCCAGCTCGAGTGGAAGATGGATTCTCATCTAGTGTGCGGGGGTTTCCGTGCATTTGCTTCCCTTTCCGATCCGGCGGGTGCCCCAGCAAGGCTGCTGCAACCCCCTCGGCCCCGAGCTTCGGCGGTCCCCGCCACTCTCCGAACTCACAACTGGCTCTGGAGGGGCAGCCAGCTCGCCCTCGGGGCGCCCAGGCCAGCCACGGTGGCCGCGGTGCCGACAGGCGCTTGGGACGCCGCGCCTCTCCCTGCCCGCCGTGTGCGCCCCGAGCCGGAGCCGGAGCCGCAGCGCGCCGGCGAAGCCCGCGCCAGGAAGGAGCGCGAAGGCTCGGCCGCAGGGCCGGCTTGGCGCGCCGGGTTCCAGCCGGAGGAGCCGGAGGGGGAGGAGGAGGAGGTAGAGAAGGAGAAGGAGAAGGAGAAGGAGGAGGAGGAGGCGTGTGAGGGAGGAAGGGCCCGGCCGCCCGCGAGGGAGGGCGGGGGAGGGGGAGGGGGCCGGCCGGGCCGGGAGGGGTGGGGGGGCAGCCAATGAGCGGCGCGCGGCGCGGGGGGGGCGAGGTCTGGGGGATGAGGTAGGATGGGGGAGGGCGCAGCCCGAGCGGCGGAGGCTCGAGCCATAAACAAGCGCCCGGAGGAGCCGCGCAGGAGTGAGGCGAGCGGGGCGCGCGGAGCGGACGCCGCGGACCTTCTGCTGCGCCACCGCGCCCACTCGGCGGCTCGGGAGGCGGGGACCGGCCCGGAGGCTGCGCCGCCGCCACTACCGCCGCGGGGCCGGCCGACGCGCAGGAGGAGAGGGAGGAGGCGCCGCCAGCCGGGGCTGGAGCCCAGCGCAGCCGCCGCCGCCGCCAGAAGTTTGGGTTGAACCGGAGCTGCCGGGAGGAAACTTTTTTTCTTTTTTCCCCCTCCCTCCCGGGAGGAGGAGGAGGAGGGGAAGCCACCGCTGGCGCCAACGCTAGTGGGCTCGGGGTCGGCGCGGCCCGCAGGGGGGGGCGGGGGCCTCGCCCCGCGAGGGGAGGCGCGCCCCGGGGGCCCCGAGGGGGGCGGCGAGGACCGCGGGCTGCGGGTGCGGCGGCGGCGGCGCGTGTGCCCCGCGCAGGGGAGGGCGCCCGCCCCGCTCCCGGCCCGGCTGCGAGGAGGAGGCGGCGGCGGCGCAGGAGGATGTACTTGGTGGCGGGGGGCAGGGGGCTGGCCGGCTGCGGGCACCTCCTGGTCTCGCTGCTGGGGCTGCTGCTGCTGCTGGCGCGCTCCGGCACCCGGGCGCTGGTCTGCCTGCCCTGCGACGAGTCCAAGTGCGAAGAGCCCAGGAGCTGCCCGGGGAGCATCGTGCAGGGCGTCTGCGGCTGCTGCTACATGTGCGCCCGCCAGAGGAACGAGAGCTGCGGCGGCGCCTACGGGCTCCACGGAGCCTGCGACCGGGGGCTGCGCTGTGTCATCCGCCCCCCGCTCAATGGCGACTCCATCACCGAGTACGAAGTGGGCGTCTGCGAAGGTACGGCCGCCTGCCGCGGGCCCCCTCCCACCTGGCCGCGCCGAACAAAGTTTGGCCGAGACTTTCCCGGGGAGAGAGGGCTCCGCGGGAGGATGGGGCCGCCTCCCCCGGGAGAGGGCCCCTGCGTCCCCCGGTTCCAGCTCGCCGCTCCCCCGGACGCTGGGCCAGCCGCGGGCGAGGGTGGATCTCGTGGGTGGGAGCGGGCGAGTGGGGGTGGCTGCGCAGAGACCCGCACACGTGTGGCTGTTCGGGCTAGGGCTGCGGGAAGGGGGGGGGAGCGGGCCCCGCGCCCCGAGGTGGGGGCGCCGCGGGCAGGGGGCACTGCGGAGGCTGTCGCGAGCCCCTCGGGGAGTCCAGCCCTTGCCGCCCTCCCCGCACTAGCGCAGTGTGCTACGGAGTGCTGCGCACCGTTCTCGAAAGTCCCTTTTCTGTTGGCCAGGAGACGTGTCTTCAGCTCACACTCCCTGTGTGACTCTTTTATTATTTTTTCTTGCGCTCTTCCTTCACCCCCTTCCTCCTCTTTCGCATGTAAATCAGTTTCAGCTCCGGAATATGTCAGCCCAGGGGAAGTTAGTTACATACGGTGGTTACTCATTTATTTGCCTATTGAAAACAGTCAAAGGCTTTCTCTTCTGAATGGGGGCGGAGGGTGGGGGGTGCGGGGGGGGGGTGTCGCACCTAGGAGTGAAAAGTTGTTGCTGACTCTTCGTGGCTGCCTTTTAAGACCAGATGTCCGCGTGTTGCGTGTCGTGTTGCCGGTTCCTTCTTTTTGTTTGTTTGACAGCGAGCGTCGTTCTGCTGTTTTCTCCAAGAAGCATTGTGCACCTCGGTGTGGAGACTGACGGAGGGAGAAAGCGGTTAGAGTAGTGAGCCACCCCCTCGTTGGGTGGACCCCTGTGGGTGGGCGTGGGCCCTGAGCCCTGCGTGCCTGCCTCGGCCTCCAGGTGCTTGGTCCGGTTTGGGGACTGGAGAGAGGCAGTGAGGTTTTTTTTTATTTGGCTAACGGGCAGGACTGGGTGAGCACCAGTGAAAAGCGGGATCCCTGCTCGGGCTGACGTTGGGGTGATGATGCTGTTCCGGGGCATCCTGGTGCAGAGCACAGCTGGCTCACTTCTGGAGGTGCGGCGAGGAGGAGGGACAGGCGCCCTCTGACCTGGTCCCTGCCTTACTAACCGCCAGCACCCAGGAGACCAGGCAGGGAAGGGTTTCTTCTGAGGCGTCTTTCTGGGTGCATGTGTTTATCGTGCTGAGATGTTGAAAAAGAAGGTGGCAATCCTAAGGATAAAACGGGTCTATTCAAAGACTTGAATTCTGTGATTTTCTTTAAATACATACACATGTATTTATACCTGTGGTTTTGAGAGTTTGGACAGTTCTGGAAAATCAAAAAGGCTTTCCTGGTTTGGAAGCTAGTGGGCAGTAATGAGTGAAGGGAACTCTTACAGGGAAGGGCCCTGGAGCGCTGCTCCCTTAGGACTGGGTTAGAAGAGTTTCTTTGCCTGAAATACAAAAGCCTACCAACCGGGGTTAAGCCCCACGTTAAAACATGTGTTTTTATTTCTCACATCAGGAAAAAATGGCCAGGAGATTAGCTTCTGATACAATTTTATGTGTTTGATTTTGAGAATTCTGAATGAGTTGGACTAAACGATTCATCCTTGAACCCTGCCACTTGGAGTGTATAATTTACTTACGCCAGCCTCCCATAAATCTAAAAAGAACAAGCAACATGAAACAAGGTTAAATGCAGTGGAAACTGCTATGCCCTGCGAAGGACTTTTGGAGGTTTTAACGATTCTAACCCTCTTTTTGTTTCTTCGTGATGTATTTCTGGTGAAGGAAATGTGAAGCTCCAGGAACATTCACGGCAATCAAATGTTTTGGTACCAATCTTCCGGTATCACAGTATAGAATTATTTTGGCAGTTTGTCGGTGAGCTTTTCCTTCCTCTGAAATGATGGGATCTCTTAGCTTTTTTTTTTTTTTTTTTTTTTTTTTGGTGACACCCTGTGCACTTGGTATTAGCCTTGAAGATCCTTGGAAGTATTTGTTCCCATGACTGTATCTCAGTTAGCATTTCTCCAGCAACACTTCTTATTTAGCGAGACTGTTTTCAGCTGCCCAAACTGGGTGTCTGGCATTTATTATTTTATTTTTAGATTTCTAAAAGCAGTGGTCAAGTTGTATTCTAAATCCATGAAACTCAAGTGAGAAGAACAGTATTACCTGGCATAATATAGTGGACACATACACAGATATTGTCAGTCGTGTGTCTAAAATTTCAAGGATTTTCATTTTACTACAAGATTTACAGGAAACAGGATTAATCTTTTTTTTTTTTTTTTTATGAATTAGAGGAGTCTCTACGTGTCAGTAATTATTTTGGTACTGACCTTCTGCCTTTTTGTTGTTGTTTGTGAGAAATTTCTCAATGGCTAGTCTTTCCCTCAGTTTCCATTTTTATTTAGAAATTCACACATTGAAGCATGTTTATTATAACTGACATGAATAGGAATTGATATATTTTATTCTTGTCGAAGTCTCTTTTGCTGCAATTTTTGCACTAAAATGACCCCTACTGGTTGTATCTGTTAATGAAAACTGTTTTGAAAACTTATTTAATTGGCTACACTGAGAAGTCATATTGCATGTTATGGAAACATTATCATGACTAATCTACCTGCTTTCGAGGACATAAATTAAATACCAGTTACATTGTTCCGTTTGCCAACTTGTAGTAGTTTTTTATTTGTGTTATTCTCCATTCTGGCTTTGTCGGGGGAAGAATACCATGTCTTTAATTGTGGTTCACATAGTGAATTAGAGAGGCTAGGGGTAACAATGGACCCCTGACAACCTGTGGCTCACTGTCATAAGTTTTTAAGGCACACCAGCCCATAGTAGGCTCTCACTAAATGTGCATGGAGCAAATGGATGAACCATCTTCTCCATAGAGTAGCGAAGGAAAAAAAAATTTCTGGAAGAGTAAATACTGTGAAGAGTTATGTCCTGTGAAACATGTGACCTGTACACTTGGTCTTTTCAGCGTTGTTTAGGTTGTTATCAACTAAATCATTACTTTAGGGGCATCTGGGTGGCTCAGTTGGTTAAACGTCCGACTTCGGCTCAGGTCATGATCTCATGGTTTGTGAGTTCGAGCCCCACGTCGGGTTCTGTGCTGACAGCTCAGAGCCTGGAGCCTGCTTAGGATTCAGTGTCTCCCTCTGTCTCTGTCCCTCCCCCGCTTGTGTGCATGCTCTCTCTCTTTCTCTCTCAAAAATATACGTTAACAATTTTTGAAAAAAATAAATCATTCCTTTAAAACATTTTTTTATTTGGCATAAGTGCATTTTAAAACTTGATCATAGAGCCAAGTACCTCAAGTTTTCTCTGCTCTCTCTCAGTCTAAAAAGTGCTTTCTGGCCCCCAGGAGGGCACAAGTCTCTTTACTGTTTCCATTCATTAGGTGAGTCTCCTGTTGCACTTTCTGACATCCTAAGTGGCTTGTTCCTTGGCTGGGCTGCCTGCCTCTGGGTAAATCATCTAGAAGCCAGAGAAACAAGTTTGGATTCTGAACTCCTGAGGAAGAAGACTGTATGGGAGATCAAAGACAGAGTTTTGAAAAATTACCGAAGTGGGATTTTCTAGGAAGAATGTTTTGATTGTACGGTGGGGATTCTATTTTGAGATGGGGTCTAAGGACCATTTTCCCTCTTACGTAGAATAGTACGTTATGCTTCTGTTGTAAGGGGTGAGGGCGAGGTGGGGGCAGTGTGAGCAGCCTTCTCTGTGTAATGGAAGGGCAGGTGATGGCTTGAGTTTGACAGTTTGTGAGGACAGAGTGATTTGGAACCTGGTGGACATTACTGAGTGGCTTTGCCCTGAGAACTTTGTTGTAGAAGAGCCAGGCGATCGCTATCGTAAGGAAGCACCAACTTTTTCCCCCAGTGCATACTTACTCAGTAGCTTCATCGTTGTGGAACTTAATTTTCCGTGTTTTTACCACGGCGTCTACCAAACTGTCTCTTCAAAACACGGTTCTTGTATTTCTCACAGGTTTTTTAACTTTTCCTTCCACCCGGTTTTCATGGGGGCAGTGAGGAGGAGAACCAGCCTGTGCTTATGTCGTGGCTGCTTATAGCAAAGAACAGTGTTGTTTTCTGAAACAGTTGGCCTTTAGAAAGTTTTTTTTTTTTTTTTTTCTAAACCCCGGAAGGCAGGGATGGAGATGATGGCTCCTTGGAAGAGAGTGTGTGGAGCATCTGAGGTCAGGCCACAGGAGGCCAGAAAATGTACCAAAGCATTTGTTTATGCACAAGCCACAAGGGTCTCCTCTCCTTGCTGTGTTATGTAGGACTTGAAGTCAAGAGTCCATGGGGCACCTTGGGTGGCTCAGTCAGTCAATTGTCAGACTTTGGCTCAGGTCATGATCTCGCAGTTTGTGGGTTCAAGCCCCACGTCAGATTCTGTGCTGACGGCTCAGAGCCTGGAGCCTGCTTCAGGTTCTGTGTCTCTGTCTCTCTCAGCCCCTCCCCCGCTCATATTCTCTCTCTCTCTCTCTCTCTCTCTCAAAAATAAACATTAAAAAAAGAAAAAGCCAGAATCCATGGGTTTTAATTTTACTAATTAAAAAGAAGACAGGAGGGGCAGAGTTAATACTCCTGTATTGGCGTTAGAAAACTTGAAACACCCGGCACTCCTTGTTTTTGAAGAGTGTGTTTTGCTTTCCATTTCGAAAGTCTTCATTCAGGTGGAGTGAGCTCTTAGATGCCAGAGAGAGAAAGAAGCCAGCAGAGGGCCTATAAAATTACCTTACTGGGGTATGGGAAGAGAAACCAGCGCAAGTAAACAAGGAAATAATTAGTTCCTCCCCAGAGTAAATATTGACGAAATATGGAGAGACTATTCACTTCACATATACAAATGACAGGACTTGGTGACCTTGTCTTTGACTCTCAAGCTTACAGAATCCTCACTGTTATTCAGGAGTCCAGTCACATAAAACACTTGGCAAAGGGCAAACGAATTGCATAGTACCAGAAAGGCAAAAATAGCAAGCCTCAAATCTAGAGATATTTGCTGCCATTAATTCGTGCTTAACAGTGACCAGGAGAATCCACAAACAGTTATGATGGCAATGCAGTTAGGAACAGGTCAATTTAAGAAGAAAACTGCCCGAAGAATCCTGAAGCTGTGGGCATTGCATCCTATGATAGGCCGTATGTGGTGAGATGGGGCAGGTTTCTGTGTTCTGGGGGCTTGATTAGATGTAGTTACTTGGACAAAAAAGGAGCCAGCTTGGGGATGCTGGGGACAGGCGTTATAAGTTGGGGGGAACAAGTAGATGACCCTACAAGGATAGTAGAGCGGGAAGACCGAAGAATGACTAATGGAAGAAGGGAAAAATATTGAATTCATCTTAGGGCAACTGTGCCATCCTTTGAAGAATAATCCAAAACGCATTCCAGACATTAATTGTGGAATTCCTGAGAAAATGTGGGCGTGTTTAACAGCTTTCAGTTGACAGTACTAACATGCAGATGGCAGTGCCACTTTATTTAGCACGTAAACGCCATCCTATGGACAATGATGAGAGGACTGGAAGGTAAAATATGTTCGGTGAAGCAGGTTCCTGTACCGCTGGGTTCCATATGTGGCCCATGCAGCATCAGGATTTCGGAGACGCCCCAGTAAAGCTCAATTATTTGTGGAGGAAACTGGGCTGGCCAAGCATGCATGAGTGACAAACTGAAAGCCTGGCTTCTCAGAGGCTGAATTCTCCGAAGCTGAGTTTTCAAAGATCTGATTTGTCTTGGCATAGAAATCAGTCACTCATTCGTCCACCTTCTGGTCTGTACAATGCCTTCTGCTGAGGCAGGGGGCAGCTGGGGAGCTTGAGGCCCTCAAACGTGTTCCCTACCCTTTGTACCCTTCTAATCTCAATAAAGAATAGGGAGCCAGACGTTAGAAAGTCTACACGATGACATAAGTTCAAGCCAAGTAGTAGTGATTTCCCAAGTCTGTATCCATGATTACGTGGTGAGTGAAATAGGTAGCTAATTTGTTCTGGGAATCACAGGATCTGAGACGATCTTTTCAGGCTCTAGTGGCAAAGCTGAAAAGGAGAATTTGAATTCGAACTAGGTTTAAAAGTAATAATAGGAGCTCTTTTTGGGGGTGTGGGGGTGGGGAACAGGATTCTACCCATTCTTCTGAGGGCCTGTGCAACACCTATCAGAGTGTTTCCCAACATCTAAGAATGAGGCTACATTCTTAATGCTTTACTAGCTGTGGTTCAAAACGGCAGGTTTCCTTTTCAGAGTGATTTTCTCCTTGTTCTAGCTTGTTCCACTAGGCAGATGAGCGTGGGCAGTGAGCTGAGAGGCATCCCTTTATCTGGCACCTTCCAATCTCACCCACTCTCTGCTGCTTGTCCTGGCCAGTAGCCTGGTCAAATAATGAGAAACCTCTGTGCTTCAACGACACCTCCTCGGTCTTGTGGTCAGAGGAGTAGTTGAATATACTTAGATTTAAGAATGCTCTCAAGGTAAACACTAGTGAGTGTTCATTTTGGGCCCACATGAAAAAAAAAGTTAAAAAGGTCCTTTTTTCCTGAACAGATTTCAATTCTTTACCTCCCTTCCCCAGCCTCAATTAATTCCTCATGCAAAATATTTATACTTTGATGAAAAGATATCATAGTTAGAAACTTGGTGTCCAAAGTCAAATCTGTACTTCTGTGCATCTCCGTTTTCTGTCTGTGCAGTGGGGTTAATAGGGTTGCTATAGGGACTCAGCAAATGGATTCCTGTGAAGGACTTGGAAAAATTACTGGCAGGTGGTAAATACTTAAGAACAACAAAGCTACTAACCAGTGTAAGTGAAACGACCTGATATGGGCATCTTCTGTTCTGCTTAGTCCTCATCTACCTGAGTAATGGATCATCGGTAGTTACGGAGTTTGGGCTATTCGAAAGGGAGCAAATTATTGAGTTCAGGTCCCCTCCTCCCCAACCCTGTAAGTGCATTGAGTTAAAAAACTAAGGGCCTCTAAAACTATTAGCTGCCTTTCTTTCTAATGCCCGTTTGTTAACTTTGTCTAAACAGTTTGTGTATTTGGAGTAAAAATAGGGAGGAATCTGAAATTTCTTGCATTAAGTCGTGGGAGTTATGAAGGTATCCATTTACCTGTGGGCTGATACTTCATTTGGGGAAGAGGAGGGCATCTGTCCTCACTATCATCAGGACTGTGCATTTCCCTAACATTCTGGGGAAAGAGTTCGCCTCTGGCCCCTGGAGTGTCCACACTGCTGGTCTCACCGCAGGATTTGGCCTGACCAGAGCTGAGGAAGCAGCCTGTGTTGCTGCAGCCCACCTGTGTCGGGGCCCTGGTCCCACCTGTTGCTGCAGTTGGTACAGACTAGGCACATCTGGAGGTCAGACGTGTAATCAGACCTTTCCTTCCTACCGGTTTCCCAGCCATCCTTCCGCCCACAAGTACTTGCTGCTATGGGTCTGGTCTTTGTGCTACACTGCAGGAATGCCGCTTCCCTAAGCCTCAGTTTCCCTCTCTAAAACAGTAATAGGTAACGTGTGTTGGCTGTGCAGATTAAATGAGATAAAACTGTGCTTCTGAAATTCTAATGTGCACACGAATCACCTGGGGATCTCATTCAGCATGGTGGTTCTAATTCAGGAGGTCTGGATGGGGCCTGAAAGTCTGCATTTCTGATAACCCCCCTGGTGACTCAGATGCTTCTGATCCTGGGACCACACTTTTAAGTAGCAAAAGGCTAGTCCTTATGAAGCATGTAGAACAGAGTGCGGTGTATGAGACCTGATAATGTTCCCTGCTATTGTAGTTATTTTTCAGCCACAGTAAATATGATAGGGACCCTGCTTTCAGGGGCCATGGTCCAATGGCAGGTAGCTGAGACGATTCTATCCAAGACAGTTACTTACAGCTGTGCAGTTCCAAGATAAGGAAGTGCTGAGCATCTCAGGAGCAAGTAAGAGGGGCACTAACTCTGACTACCAGGAAGGATTTAGTGGGGGGTGCAGCACCAAGTGGGATCTGAGGGTGTGCTCCCCTCCTTCCTGCTTCCCACGCCTCTGTGCATGATGTCTTAGGAAAAAGAAATTAGGTCTTGATGCTGGACAAACCTGTGTTCAGATCTCAGCTCTTATTTTTTAACTGAACAACCAGCTTGCTTGGTTGTTTTGGCCTTTAGTTTCCTCATCTGTAAAAGTGGAATACTCCTAGCTTTCTTTGAAGTAGATATTATAGAGAGGATTGGAGAGTGGATGTATGTATATATAAAATTGCACAGATAACGTGTGTTGGTGTGTGTGTATAATGGCTAGTATAATTCCTGGTACCAAATAGATTTTTCAAAGATGATGTTAATTCTGATTTTCATTCTGTTTTCCTTTTCTTCTTTGTTAGCTTTTTATCTATAAGTTAAAAAAAAAAAATCCACTTTGTGACACACACCTCCTTCACATTGACATCCAGGACTGCTGTAATTCCTAGCCCCTGTTTCAGCAGAATGTGGGCATTTGCATGATTTTGTGGTTGGAATCCATAGTGCCAGAGAACTGCTTCAAACTAATATTTTTAAAAAGGTGACATCTCTTAATATTGATGGCATATGGTATAATGGAAGGAAATTAAATTTCCTTTTATTGTTAGAAGTTTTCTGTGGGTTTCTGGCCATCGCTGGAGCCACGGGAGCCCTCAGGAGCGTCAGCAAGCAAGGCTGGGGTCACTGCAGTTAGGGAAGGAAGGAAGCAGGAAGGAAGGAAGCAGTGGTCACTCACAGCCAGCTCAAAGACAAGGGCAGGTTAGGAATGAGCCGGGGGTAGTGTCCGGCCGGAGGACATCTGCATTGCTTTTCTTGATCCCGTCTGTTCCATCCGTCCGTCCTCTGGACTAATACTTCCGCTTTCCCGTGGTCTTGGCTTGTGGTCTCTCTTCAGCATCTTTGTGCTACAGTGGGAGGCTAGGAAAGAACACCCTAGAGTTAAAATAGCTGAGTTCCTGTCCCTTTAGAACTGCCACCCTTCTTTCATGCCTGCAAATGAGTATCATTTTTATCCAGTAAATATGGTCTGAGGACTCACAAGGCAAATGCTTTTTACTGGCTCTTACGGAACAAGGAGAAAGAACTTGATGAAGGTACAGTCTTTGGAATCAATAGTTTACAACTCTTTTCTATTTTCTTTTGGCAACCAAACCTTATTATCACGTCGTAGAAGTTGAATTTTCTTTCAGAAACTCTTTTAGCACCTAGCATTGTAGTACTTCTGTCTTTCATCAGGAGTGCTGGTATTCAAACATGTAACCTACAAGCAAGGCAAGATCAACTTTCAAATTTCAGGGTTTCGTCTAAGTATGTGTTTGTCAAATCCAAAAATAACACCCTAATTTGAAATAGCCTGGGAACATTTGTCTTATGAACATTTAAGAAAGCAAATTAAGTGTTAATTATATTTTAAGGTGTTATTTTACATTTCAGGTTCCTAGGAAGATAATTTGAAGAGTCTGCTCTTTGGAATTTTTAGCAAAGTCCTTAGTCCTTAACAACCAGCCGCTCTGGCTATAGCAAGGTGGAAAAAAAAAAAAAAAAAGATATAGGCTGTAACTAGACACTGTGCCTGTCTTATTTAGCATTTCAAAACAAAAACCATAAACAAACATCTCAGATTCAAAACAGAAAGGAATTTCTGGCAGGGCAGAATGAAACCTGAGCCTGCAAAGTCCTGGGTCTACGAGAGGTAACTTATTTAGCTTCGAATCCAAAGGCCACAAGCAAACCGGTTCATGGCTGTGATGAAACAAAAGGCATCTCAACGTTGGAGAGTTGGGATCCTTCTTTTTTAAGATTCCAAAAGAGCTACCAGAATAGGGTAAAGCTACCTTAAGGATGTTTGACCTGAACTAGACTTTTCATGTTAGGAATCTATTGGGCCACTTCAGACCCATGACGTGGGAAGAACCTTACATACAGGACGTATGTGCTCAGTCCCCTCAGTGTGTGTTTATAATACTGCAGAGACCGAATGTTCCATCATCTTGTCAAATGCAGACCTGGAAAACCTTCACATGGTTTCCTCTTTTCCTCACCTTCCATAGTTGGGAGCATTGCTTTTTTTTTTTTTGAAGGTATGGGTATTTACATCTGGCAAGAGGAAAAGGGGATAAATTGTAGATTGTTCTGGGTCTGAAAACCAAAGTAGAAAGATTCTTAAATGGTTTGAGAAAGATTGAGTACGCTGTGTGTTTTTCAGAACCACGGAGTTCTTCTATTTCAGAGTTTAGGAAAATGTATTACCACTGTCTATGACATAAAAGTGAAAGGCCAAATAAATTTCCATGTTTTAATCAAAAGAATGAATGGGTTCATATATATTCCAGTTTGTTGCAGGAAGGATTTGAGGCTGTTCAGAAAGACAAACAGCACAACATTCTTGTGTGTGAGAATATACCATGACATGGGAGACAAGCCATGCTTCTGTATCTCCTGTCATCCCTTAGTAGCTCCATAACTTAAATAAAACCTTCTCAGCTCCCCTTGACTTTACCTTAATTTGTGGAAAGGGAGTTAAATAGTTGCCTACTTGAAGGCAGAGGAACTGAAGTGATGATATCTCCAGGCCCTTCTGGTCGTAAGGTCTATGTGTTTATGTGTGAGACATGTACACAGGAGTCAAATATTACCTTGTGTCTGCAGAGCCAAGGAAGGGAAGAGTGGTCATGTCTACATGACTCTTTGCCAAGTGCTGTCGACGGGAAGGGCCTGGAGGAAAAGATCAAGGGTTTTTACATAGTTCTGTTTATTGAGAGGCGGTGGAGAGGGCAAAAACACAGTTATTGGGAAGTTATTGACGTCTTGAAATGCTGGCAGTCTTGAAGCCATGGTAACTGTGGCCCGGCCTGGAGTGCTGGAGTGCGGGTAGAATTTACGCCTCTCTTCTGTGGACGCGCTGGCCTGCTGCCTTCACTCTCTCTCCATTTTCTCCTTTACTTCATTAATTATGATGACTGTGAGTAGGTAGGTGACAGATACCACAAGGGGAGAAGCTTGAGCAAAGACAGGCCAAAACTTGCCCAAATTCACATGCTCATTTCTGCCTCTGACACTAGGAGAGAGTTGAGTAATTGCTGTTCTCCCTAATACTGCAGGCGGCAGCCAAATTCCCGGCATTCTTTTACCTTTGCTGCTGTTTTCACTTGCCAGGGAGTTTCCTTAAGGAGCAGGCTGGATTTAAAGGAACAGAGCAGTTGTTGCACGTGAGGAAGGGGTACTGGCCCAGGGAGGCCGCTGGGCGCCTCCCACGGGGAGGATGAAACACCTAGTCTCTGCAGAGGGACAGTGTTGCAGGCCACGCCAGCTTCCTTACCTCTGTGTGTCGGGAGCCCCTGGAGCAGGGAAGCTCTGTCTGTGGGACAGCAAGTCTCCACTGGCTGTATTTTAGGCACGGGACCAGCCGGGAAGTTTGGGAAGTTGTCTCTTGGGGTCTAGATACATCATCCTTCCTTTGCATATTGTCCAGGTGGTGTGGACCTGTGGCTCTGAAACTTGACGTAACATGAATTATTCTAAAGAATGCGACACTCAGCCCAGCCTGCAGTGTATACCAGCCATCAACAGGCTTTGCCCTGTGGATATTACATTTTTGCCAAGAGCAGCCTTCCAGAATGAGGTGCTAGTTAATTCCAGTCGGGCATTTATTCGTTAATAAGTCTGCTGAATGCTAAATACTCCATTTGGGAGTATGCAACACAAGAAAACTCAGCAGCTAATTATTATGTAGATCTCTTCTGTGATTCTCACTTTCAGTTCAATTACCTAAGCCACCAATCCCTAGCAGTGTGAACTTATTTAATTTTTAGTTTTCTGTGATAGTTTGCTTTTTTGCTCCCCGAGATTTTTTTTTTTTTTTTTTTTGGCTGCCATTTGTAAAACTGCTCTGAGACTGCTAATACTAGATAGACATTTTATATTGTTTAACAGAAAATGTTTCTGGGTCGTGGAGTACTGTGGCTTGCCTTGTCGTCTTTCATTTCTTTCTTTCTCTTCTTTCTTTTCTTTCTTTTCTTTCTTTCTTTCTTTCTTTCATGATATCGGAAGTCAAATCCTGTTCTGGATCTAATCCTCTCCCTTCCAGGGTAGATTTCTGGATAGCTAATAACGGTGGTGTCTGAAGTAGCCATTGAAGGGTGGGTGGTATTCATTTACCAACCTGAGCTTTTGCCGAAAAGCTAGGTTCTACTTTGCTCTTCTTTATATGAATAGGTCTTTATTTGGTTTTCTTCCTGCTTGGTTGGTGCCTGTTAGATTAAGAACTTAAGAACTTTTAAACTTTGGGGTCAGTAATGAGAGTCTGAATGCCTAGGGCCTTCTCTCGAGAACCTTGTCTCTCAGAAGTGGCCAGAGTGTTCAGTGTGTGTTTGCTGCCATCAGAGTCTGTGCTAGAAGGTCCATTTGATACCTCTCCTGCCCATGTCTTTGTGCTGTCCTTTGGCCCTCCTTCCTCGTGGCATCCCTGCCATGACCCAGTGTGAGCCATATCTCAGGTGCCCTGAAAGGCATGCTTTCCAGAATTTGCCTCCACATTCTTCCCAGCATGGTTGTATGCAGCTCTCCAGCTACTGGTAACCCACCTAGTAAGAGAAGTTGGTGCCAAGCATCAAATCTTCTGTGAGGACCCCTTCCAGTAATGGTGTCTGCACTAACAGGATGGCAGAGATGAGTTCTGTAGAAGTGTTTGGAGGGGAAGTGTTTGCCAGTACATAAAATTCATTTGACTCTGTGGAATATGTAATATGGATCAGCAGGTGATAAAAGTTCATAAAACAAGATTCTTTACAAGGTTGTGGTGGACTTGCTGGCCTAAAAAGATGCATCCAGGATGGTAAAATGTATCTATAGCATCAGCAGCTGGGCATACAGTTCCAGATGTGACATTGAGAGGAAGCTGTTAATAATTTCTCCTTTCAAGATATAGTTAACTTCATACCTTTGTGCATGCGCGTGCACAGTTGCTGAGGGCACAGTACAGAGAATACTTTGCATTGTGTTATGTATGTGCTGAAAACAACTTGCATAGTTGGAGCAAATTAAGTATACTATCTACTCTGTAGATCAGCAAGCTGAAAATGACTTCTTAACAAAGATTGTGCATTGTTTTATTACACTTGGAAAACACAGTTCTAATTAAAGGGCTTTGGCTTTTAAACTACCTAGTTAATTGGGATATCTATACGTGGGCAAGTGGAGCTCAGGAAAATTAGACTTCTTTCATTTCTTGCTGATTGGGACAGAAGATTTATTATCCGTAGGGCAGTGTGGGATGATTTATGGTAGGCTATCAGTAAACATAGTTTTTGGCCTTACACAAGAATTTTAGATGTGATAGCAGAAAGGAAAAGCAGAAATTTAGGGTGAGAAATGGAATACCTCTACAGGGAAATAAGCAAATGAAAGAAGCCAGAGGTGTTTTTGGTTGGAAGGAGATGAAATTATTTCCAAAGACTATGTTGGGAAAAGGTGAGTGAGCTCTCAGCCACCAAGTTTATTGACTATCTATTCAGGAAATTGTATTCAGTGCTTTGGAAAGAGAAAGGAAAAAGACTCTGCCAATAGAGTTCTGGAAAACTTGAGGGAGATAAAGTATTTACATGCTTTATAACATAAAACATGTCCAAAAGAAATATATAGTTACAGCTGCATTTGGCACTGAAAATAGTCATGTATTATATTTTTTAAACTGTGTGTGAATATGTAAGCATGTGCCCTGGAGTCAGAAATGCTTGGCTGATACCATTTCTGGAGAGACTGGAAAAGTAGACGGTATTAAGGAGCTACAAGCAGCGAGAAAACATAAGGATTATTAGTAGTAAAGAAGGAACAGTGAATTGTTTTTTCTTTAGAGGGGATATATCTCATGTACATAATTCCTACTTTACTTTTTTTTTTTTAATCTTAGTATAAGCATTTAACTTCCCAAAGAGCCTTGGTAATTTGCATGTTATTACTGAAAGCCCACAGGTAAGGGAAAATTAGACTCCTACATTCAGTACCTGACTATTCTCCTCAAGGTGTAGGTTTTCCGACTTTGTTTCAAGTTTATGTTGGACAGAGACCCTTTGAGAATGCAGAAGATGCGATCTGTTCAACACATGCTTCCTAATATCTGTCGCAACCAGAAGTTTGGGGGCAAACCCAGCAACCGGAAAATGGGCGTGGTGTCTGCTTTCAGACTCCCCCCCAATTATCTTTACATCCTTCAGAATGTGTTCTCATCCCTCAAACCCTACCATTTTGTGCTGCTTCCTTTGTGAGGACTTCCTGCCCTGCCCAGGAAAAAGCATTGCTATACCCCCACCCCCAGTGCCCATAAATAGCACTTTCTCCTTCCCTTGTTAGAGCACTTTTCACACTGTGTTAGAGTTCACATTTCTGCCTCCCTGCCTCATTGTGATCCATTCGAGCGCCAGGATTGTGTGTTATCCTAGCGCTTGGCACTCAGGAAGAACTCAATGAGCATTTGTTGACTAAATCTAGACTCAAGGTCATCCAAGATATTATACAAAAACTTTTCCATCTGAGCTGTGTGGTTTGCATTGTGCAAACGGAAACAAACGAAGCCTGTTGAGAGAATTCCAGTGAGGAGTCTCATCCTTGCAGAAGGAAGCTTAGAACTGGTTAACCATGGCCTCTCACCTGTCGTACACCTCCCCCCAGCCTGTCATTCTTAGAACTGAGTTTTTAAATTTTGCTGTGATAGGTTAGTTTCAGCTGTATTTATTTTGGCAGATATTTAAAGGTAGTTTTCATTTGCGAGGACTTTTCCTTTTTGCCAGTTTGCCATAAAAGTGTCACCTTTCATTCACCAACCTTTCGTCAGCTTGTAAGAATTTTCCTTCTGGGCGGCAGCTTATAACCTCTTTACCACCAGCGATCTGGTGCACGGAGCCCTTGAAACGCTACAGTGATCAGTTGTTTGTAAATAATAACTGATACACATAAAATCATGAGTTACTGTATAGATACTTCAGATAAGCGACCATATGAGTAATTAATTGGTGATAGTAAACCTCTGTTTTCAGCAAATCCAGGGTTGTGTCTCAAACATGTGTGTTGACTAATCAGGAGGGAATTTAATTTAACAAACACGTCTAGAACTTGGAGTCTGTGAGTGTTACGCCAGCAAATGACATAACCTCTTTACTGCTGCAGGTGATCTCCAAACTTCCTCAGGAATTTAACCGTACACCTTCTTTGGAGAAGGAGATCCTAGCCAACAGCATGATGGTAGAAGTGTGTGTGAATAATAAAAATGCCTCACAATGGTTTGAACAGGAAGTCCATAGGAGTGCAATATAAGGAATTCGAAAAAGTAAAATCCCATTTGGATTTACTCCAAACCCTATGACTTCAGGGACTGAGGAATTCTTGATGACTCCTGGCTGGAGTCCCAACTTGTTATTAAGCCCTGTGGAGTTGTTTTTCCTTTAGCACTAGTCATGAAGTCTTTGTTTGTTTGTTTACTTTCTGAAAGTCTGAAAGTGGTTTACAAATTAAGACACTAAGACATTAGACCCTTAATACAATAGTGAATTACAACCCTTGGGGGATCTATCTGGTGTTAAACTTTTCAACTGCTAAAAAAGAGAGATTTGGCCAAGATAAAGTATACAGGGTCATAGCCACATATACAGAATTATCCTGATAAATGTCAGGCACCTAGTACCTTCTATCACTTTAGTGAGTGGATCTGGAGAGCCCCGTTTCCTGAGTGCGGCTTTAATTTTGATGTCGGTGGTGCAGCACGTGCCTTCGACTTTCCCATGTTTAAGATGCCCTTGTCACACGTGATTGTGATTGTTTATAATGTTAGTGTCATGGCTCGGGGCTTTGCAAGAAACCACTTTAGAGCACCAGTTGTTATCAAAGCTTTGGGAAGGGGGAGGAGGGCAAGCTGGAACCGATACCAAAGTAAGCTTATGGTAGTGGAGTTCTAGTTTTCCATGATGCTTTGTTGGTACGAAAGGTGGAAGATTTTAAGCAGGGCCATTTGTCTGAGTGTCCACTGATGATTTTCCTATAACTCTTTAAAAGTTTTTTTTTTTTTTTTTTTTAATTTTTATGTGGCTTCATTACTGTTAAAAGTTTAAAAGTCAGCTTCCAGACTTTGGGGCAGGTTTGTTCTGGAAGTGTTGCCTACTCTGAGACTTTATCAGCAGTAAGAGGAATTAACTCGATGGTGGATCCTGCCCAAATCAGAAATGGGTGTATCGCAAAACCCTCAGCCCTTTTTTGTTAATTTGAGGTAGACGGTGAAGGAGCCCGAGCTGTTCTTGTGGCTGGGATAGCGTATTTACTCTCGGTCTTTAATAAAATAAATGAATGGAGGCAGAGGACTGGGAAACACACTTGAAGGAGGGAGGGCCCCTCTTGTCCTAAGCCAAGGTAAACAGTTTTGTAACCAAAAAGTAGACTTCCAGGAAGGTGAGAACCGGAGAAGTAGGCGTCAAGTACAACCAGCAAGTACCATTTTCAGCTATAGAGATAGCCAAGTTGCCCTGACTCCCAAGAAAGAGACTCTCAGAAGTATTCAGGGGAAATCAGTTTCCTCAACTGCTGGTCTTCTGTTGGTCCGTTATACCGACAGCTGGACCCAGGGACAGTGCTTGGGGAGGAAAGGCCATGGCTCTGCTGGAGAAAGTAAACAGATGCGGCTGACCTAGGGAACCTACGGAAGGCCTGGCAGGGCAGCCAGTGGACTGGCAAGATGCGGTGGGAAGCATCCCTGAGTCTGTGCCTGATTTTGGAGTTAATGGAAACATAGACATTTTGTTTCTGTCTTTCGTTACAGTGGAAAACTGTGTCATTATGGTGGACAGCTGCACACACATTGCAAATTATATGATGTGTGCATATACTTCTACACATCCATATATGCAGCATGCACACATGTGAGAAGAATTCCTCACAGGGTCACGTTCTGGTCCTGATAGTCTCTCTGTGTCCATTTCTGCCATGGTAGCATTTTCTTCTAATTGGAGTTGTTGGACTCTGTTAATTCCAACAGAATTAAAAAATTTTTTGTTTCTGGCCATCTTTAATTAGTTTATATAAATAAATATGTGTAGATTGTCTCCTAAGAGGCTTACTTAAAGCTGTGGGCATCTCATTCCTGTGTTGTTTCTTCCGCAGTTAGTAAGATACTTCCTCAGGTTTATGACCAGAAAGGTAGACCATCAAAAAAGATTCATACCGAAATTCCTTAGAACTTTTTATGCTCAAAGATTCTTGGAGATTAGTTGCATGTGGTATAGGGCCTTGCCTTGTTCAAAAAACAAAACAAAACAAAAAGAGCCTGGGTCTCTTGAATGGTTATTTAGGAAGGGGTTACCTAAATTTCTTTTTTGTAGTTTATTTCCTGAACATCTTATTTCCCACAACTAGCCATGTGTGCTAGGGCCAAATGTTGGGTCCACTGCCTGCTTAAGAAAACAATTATAAAGGCAACATAACTTTACTAGACAGTTTGGGAAATAGAGAAGAGAAACTGATCCAAAACACTTTTATTCTGAACTTAACTAGTTTTGTGTTTTTGTATGTGTATATATCCCGTCTAGTCTTCCTCTTTGTACGTACCTTTTTTAAATCCTACGTCTTGTATATTCTTTCCGTTAAAATTAGATCAAATAAATTTTCCTGTGTTGCTCTGTAGTCTCCATTACTATAAGCTGATTAATCAGGATGTGCTGACTGTACCTTTCTATTTCATCTTCTTTACCCTCTTTCATTTCCGGACTATCTAGAAAAGGTAAAAAGGAAAACAAAAACAAAAACCAGTCTGAATTTCAGGTGAATTGAAGGGAAAATGTTACGTAGTCTTAACTTGTACCCATGAGTGCCTAAGCTCCCCAAGCACATGATAGTTGTCTCCTGTCCCCCCCCAAAGGATTTGACCACTTGCTACCTATGCCTGTGGTCCTTTGTGTCTGGGGTTGTGGCCTGAGGACGGTGGCCTTTAGCTGCTTGTCTTATATTCTTGCTACCACCAGGATTATGTTGACTCTGAGGACACTGAAGCTTTTTTTAACCTTTTCCTCTGTTAAGTAATGATTTGTTGGCTTTGTGCAAATAACCAGCCCACTGGGTAGGGACATTTTTATTCTGTTGCTTTTTTTGTAGTGCATTATTGGATTGCAAATATTTATTTAGGATGAAAGACGGATATAATTAACTAACTACATCCTAAATAGGGACTAGATACTGACTTCAAGATGAATTTGCAATCTTTGTGCTTTTCACGCATTAGACATAGGCTCTTGTTGCCAGTGATTTTCTCTGGGAATTTAAAACCGTTTTCCGTTTTCCACTTCCACCAATTTATAAATGAAAACTGGAGGCCCAGAAGTTATCCCATAAGGCACATGTATAAAACTGGGAAAAACTTGGGTCATTTTTGGAATTAAGTCTGTTGAAACTCTGTCAGGGCAGCAGACTTTTTTTTCCCCTTGTATTATTGCCTGATACATTAATAAATAGCCTTTACAACTCATAACTAGTTTCACATTCAAAAGGTATAGATAGCATCTGTTATAATAGATTGCATTTCATTTCAGATTCATTTCTGTATTCTTTGTTTAAAAATTTCACAAAATCAATTGGCAAATAGTATGCAAAATCAAATCATGAGGCTTCATATATATTTTATATAAATTTGAAGTGCTTTTTAAAAGTAATTTTTTTTTACACTTATTTATTTTTGAGAGACAGAGGCAGAGCACAGGTTGGGGAGGGGCAGAGAGAGAGGGAGACACAGAATCTGAAGCAGGCTCCAGGCTCTGAGCTGTTAGCACAGAGCCTGACATGGAGCTCGAACTCATGAACCACGAGATCACGACCCGAGCCGAAGTCAGCTGCTCAACCGACTGAGCCACCGACTGAGCCACCCAGGCGCCCCAGAAGTGCTTTTTGAATATGGTTTCTGAATTCTAAATCTTTCAGAATTCATAATTCGTGCCTGATTGATACCAATCAACATGCCCAATCCAGAAAACACTGGGCATGGATGGACCTGGCTGCTTCTTGGTTGGAGAGAGGACCCGTGTAGACTGCACTAAACCACAGCGTATAATGTTTAAAAGGTGTGTGTGCACAGCTGGATTTTAACAGACACTTTTTGGATCAACATATTTATTTAAAATCAGCACACTTTGTACTGAAAAGTAATTTGAAGGTGAAATCACATTAAACCTAATAGTTTAACCCTGGATATTTGTGGAATTTTAGTTCTGTTATGGGACAGTAGCCATCATTAAAGTCAAGTATGTAAAATTTTTTAAAAAATCAAAGCACAAAGCTTAATATTTACATTCAACAGTAATAAGCAAAAACTTGACACCCACCACCGTCACCAAAATATGTGTGCTGACATTGTGTCTCAGGGCACATAAAAAGGAGTGGGGAAGCTGACCTCTTTTAGGGAAAAGGTTTGTCAAGGTGGACGGGCGGTGGGACTCTCCTAAGGTTTGGTCCAACATAAGGCCTGTAGCTCCCGTTGTAGCAAATTTATAAAAATTGAAATCTTTTCATCATAGATTACCTCCAATGCTGAACAGTTAATCATTAATCAGCTGATCTTTATTATCAACCAAAACCACTTGTGTTTTCATTTCACATGTTTCTCAACAATGTGATTATAATTGTCTAAATCAATGAATAATGAAATCAATCTGTATGTTCCTTGTCCTATGGTGGAGAGTGAAGCCTCTGGCTTTTGGAGCTCCTCATTTGAACAGTTGGTGAGGGCTTGTACAGTGTCGCTGAGCTGCGTGTTTTTTGCTTACAGATCCCTGGAACTCGGCCAGCTTGGATGAGGGGGAGGAGGAAATTTTCGCGTTTGAGAGCCCTGGGTTTATTTCTGGCTGTTCAGAGGGGAGACAGTGGGAGAAGGCATAAATACAGTTTGAGGGAGGTCGCAGACTGAGAGGTTCACGCCAGGGGTAAATGCTGGATGGATTTGTTTATAGCTGTTTCACACTCTTACCTCTTGGAGTTGGTGCTTCCAAAGGGCGACTCTCAGTGTCTAGATCTAGTTCGGTGGGTATCTCGGAAGCCTCTCCAAGCCCTAGTCCAACCACAGCCACTCTGTTCTTTTTCTTTCTGAACTTGTAGTCAAGTAGCTAACTTCCTGACCTGTCGCAAGACTTGATTTTTAAAAACAAAACACCATGCATCTTGAAGAAAGGCAGTTATGTAAATACTAAATACATATAGCATTTGAGGTGGGAGTTTCGGGAGACGGGTTTGTGACTCTGTGTGTGCATCACTATCTCGAGTGCATTGAGAGGAAGAGAGGAAGAGATACCCCATACTGGGGCCCCCAAGCCCCCTAAGTCTTTTGTCTCTTTACAGGTTGGTCACTGATTTCCCCTGTGCAGGTTTTGAATTCTTTTCTCTTATACCCACCCTGGTTGAGGAAGTCCCACTTCCAGCCACTGTCCTCACTCAACCCCCAGCTCTGCACGTAGGTGCTCTCTGCAGTTAGCAACTTGGGGACACTGTCCAGCCAGCCCAACCACAGCTCCCCTCACCCAGGGCACTTGGTGCCTTCGCCCGTGCCTCTGGCCTCACTCCAAGCACTGGCCCTGCCTCCTCTGCCCTGTTGCTTGCTCTCCAGACCAGGAGTCACCATCATGTTGGGGCATTTTACCTGCCTGTATGGCTAGCTCGTGTTCCCTCCAGTTGCCAGGGAAGGGTCTCAGGAAAACCTGGCTGGAGGAAATGCCTTCCTCAGGAGAAATGGAGATGTTGTTTCTTAAGGAGAAAGCACATCTATCAGTGAGAGGCAACATTGCATGCTAGCAGGAGTTCAGGCTCTGTGGTCAGTCCATAATTCATCCTAGTGACTTGCCTGGTGCCTTACCCTGGCCAAGCTGCTTGACTTCTGTGCATAGTTTCCATCTGTAAAATGGGGATAATAATAGCATCTACTTCATTTAGGTTGTTATGAGGCATAACTAAGTTAACTCGCTTGTATATGGCATTGGAATAGTATCTTTTTGTGCCTCGGCATTGAACACTATGGCCTGTACATAACAGGTGTTCATTAAATGTTGATTAAATGTAATATTCTGAAGGTAGAAAGAAAATGATTTCCCTGTCCCCTACCACAGAATAAAAGTAACATTTGGTTGCAATAAAAAATGTAGGCATGAAGACACCTACCCCCGGTTGGGAGCTGGGTGGTAGGATGTTCCGATTTAAACATCAATAGCAGTGTGCCGTGATTTGTGAATCAGACCTAACATACTCGGTCTGTCACAAGTTTGACTAATGTTTATTGGTTCCCAAGATCATTTTGAAGGGACAGAACAGCTTAATAGTGATTTGTTTCCAGTAAGCATTGCTATTGGAACATTTCAGATTCTAGCATATTTGATGTCTGTATTAAAGCAGGCTTTGCCCTTTATAGGTTCACTCTGTTCTAATTTATGTTTGCTTGTAAGGTGGAAGATGGGTAGAAAGACGCTCTTTAATTGAATAGGTTCTTGCTTCTTTGTAGCCCACCCAGTGCCTATCATGGTGCCACGAAAGAAGTAGCTGCTCAGTAAATAATAAGTTAATGAGTAAATTGATGGTACATTTTTCTTCACATTGCATCACAGTGATGGCTTGAAGGTACCTGTGAGGAGGTCTTGTTTATGATTTTCCCTCAGGCAGTGCCCTGATATGACTGTCTCTTGCTGTTGGGTGATAGAGTATTGAATTTGAGGGCTGCTCGTAGAGTTGCTCCTCATCTGTAAAAGGAACAGATGGTCCCGAGGGGTCCAGGTGAGATAGTGCAGGCAGGGCCACCACCACACATCTTTGTGGTATCTGAGCCATACTCAGGATGAAGATCACAGCTCTAGCGGGAAGAGGTAAGTCATTGTTTCTTAAGTTATGAAAGTTTAAAAGTTTGTGCGGATAATATTCCATGTGGCATGGACTGAAGAATATATATCCCTGTATTCTCTTGGTAGGGACTGTAGGAATTTTTGACCCAGGACCTGGAGATTACAATTTGGAAAAGATGTGGGGTTTTTTGTTTGTTTGTTTGTTTTTTGTTTCTTTAATATTGTATTTATTTTGAGAGCGAGAGCTGCTCCGTTCTGTCAGCGTGGAGCCGAAGCAGGGCTCAGTCCCACAACTGTGAGATCACGACCTGAGCCGAAATCTAGGGTTGGATGCTTAACCGACTGAGCCACCCACGTGCCCCGGGAAAAGATGGTTTTAAAAAAGTGATTATATCCAGGGCACTTGGGTGTCTCAGTTGCTTAAGCGTCTGACTCTTGATCTTGGCTCAGGTATTGATTTCAGAGTTGTGAGTTCAAGCCTCCATGCCCAGTGTGGAGCCCACTTAGAACACAAACAAAACACCTCTAAAAAATAGTTATTTATTCAAAAAAATGATATGTAGGATTGTAGCAATAGTTAGAATCATTTTTCTTTACGGAGAAATTGGGAGAACTTTAAACTTAACACACATACATGCTCATTCAAAGGAAACAGCTTGGCCCTACCTTCTTAAGTGCCATTTTTGTGAGCTATTGTCATTTTAATAGTTTTTTGTTTTTTTTTTTTTTAGGTCTTGGTGTATTCCAGAATTCTTTTCTTTTAACTATTAAGGTTCTCCCTCATTACTCAATTTTAAAAAGTAAATTTATTTCAACCCAAATGAGTGCTGTGTGTTTCTTTTAAAAAAAATGTTTTTTTTTTAATGTTTGTTTATTTTTGAGAGAGGGAGACACAGAATCCGAAACAGGCTCCAGGCTCTGAACTGTCAGCACAGAGCCCGACGCGGGGCTCAAACTCACAAACCGTGAGATCATGACCTGAGCCAAAGTCGGAAGTTCAACGGACTGAGCCACCCAGGCACCCAGAGTGCTGTATATTTCACAGGTGGTTTGAAGGATTCATCGTTTTATAAAAACAACAGAAGAGGGTAGGACTGCCTTTCCTTCTCCTCACAGCTCTCTCGCCCATATTGTGAGGCGGCCCGTTGAAAACCTGATCTTCACGTGTCGTAGGGCGCTCTTGACGCACATCTGCCTGCTTCTGCCGTAGTTTCCACTCCACGCTCACAGGCACGAGTCAGCCCCGACAAGGAGTGGGTCTGTTGACAGTCCTGGGGAGCAGCACATGGCGGGAACATGCACCTTTTACTGAACAGAACATGGAATGTTTTCTTATGAAGGGTAGTATCTACCTTGGGGGGTGAAGTCCAAATTGCAGTTAGTTCCAGATGATTCACCACACAGAAGGTGTGAGTGTTTGGGTCTTAGTAAATAAAAGGAGTATTCTGTGTTGAATCCTGGTTTGACAGGGAGGAGGTAATCATTGATCAGGAATTTTCTTTTTTCAATAAAGGGGATCACTTAGAATGAGATGGCTCTACACCAGGATACCTTGTAGGATCGTTTTCATCTTTTATGCAGAATTAATCTTTGCTATTGTCAGACTTGACTCACAAGGACTTATTACAAACAATTGTTGGCTTTAAAATAAAAAGGAAAGCTAGACATTTAGTTGGAGTATAGTGGGTGGATTTTGACCTCTCAGGGGGTGTTGTTTTCTCCATGGAGTGTCTTATCTGGCTAACAGATGTTTTTTATGACTTCGTCTAACACGTAAATGGTAGCCCTAAGTGGGTTCCTCTTCATTCATCCCCTCTCCCCAGCACCATTTCTCTTTTCCTTCCCTCCTCCCAAATTCTACTCCCGTCGTCAGGTGGCTGATGAACAGGCCAACCCCCTGTCCTGAGTATGGCAGGATGTCAGTCCAGCCATGATCCCTCAGTCCCCATCCTCTGGGAGAGGAGTCCTCTTGACTGTCTCTGAGGGGAGTAGGCGGCTCTGAGCCCAGGTTGAAGTTGGCATATTTACCTGTATTACCCAGTGACCAGTTGAGCTCCCAACTCCTCATTCCTGCCCAGCCTCCCCTCTTTGGGTTCCAGTGAACTGGAATTTCTGTGTTTGAGGAGTTCCACACTGGGTACTGCGTCGTGGTGCTCCCAGCCGCCCACCGTAGGTCCAGGTGTTAAGTCCTGTCGTGCTGCAGTTGTTATCTCCAGAGGGTGACCGTGAAGGGAAACATATCCTGGAGCCTGATTTCGTGAGCCTTGGGGCCCTGTAAGCAGGACAAGTCGAGAGGCACATGAAAGGCCAGAGCCTGAGGGTTTGAGCCCAGCCCTCTACAAAGGTAAAACCCGAAGGACAGGGAAATCACAAGAAAAGCACCAAGAGAGTCTCGGGGATCCTGAGTCAGAGGCAAAGGAATCTGATTTTGCAAGAGGAGAATTTTGCTTTGGGAGGTTAAAGAAGCTTAGTTGCCTTCTGAGTGAAAGTGGCATTCTATTTGCTAGTCAAAATTACCTCAGACCTTGAGAATGACTGGGGTCAGGGAGGTATTGCTACACCAGGAATCAGAGCATTATGGAGTTGGAAGGGTCCTCAGAAAAGCCTCTCTAGGCCAGCACCCTCATCTCACAGACTAAGGAACTGAAGCCCATGAAAGTCCGTTGTGTTCTCTTATGCTTTTTACAGTTTCTGTAGCACCTGCAGTGACAGCATATACTTCAGAACCCAAGGAGGCTGAATGGCTGCTTCTTTGCCCACTCTGGATGGGCCTCTTGGGGCCCCTGTTGCCCTCACTGCCCCATGACCTCGGTCTCTGAGTAGTGGGCACAGCAGGCCGAATCGTCCCTGAACTTTTCCCTCCCTTCCTCCCTGCCTCCTTTCCTCACCTCCACCCCCCATGAAGGAATCCAGAACCCTCCTTGCCTGTGAAGCCACTGGAATGTAGCACTCTGACCCCTGGCATTGAATGTCCTGGATGGACCTGGCTTGGGAAACAGGAAAGACTCAGGCAAGGAGGAGGGGTGCCTCAGGGCCTTGGGGTGGGACAGAGGGCAAGGAGGTGCAGGGAAGCATGACCTCCCCAGGTAGGTCTTGCCTGACTCTCACAGCATGGGAGACCCCGCAGGCAGGGGTGCTGGGCCCCAAGAGCTGAGCTGCCAGGGGAACCCGGGTGCAGAGGAAAGGAGTGGAGAGGAAGTAGGGAGGAACGGATCAGAATACAGAGGAAACCCTTGTCACGAGAGGTGATAAAGGTGAAGGATGGAAAGAAGGAATGCCCAGGCACTGTCCAGATTGGATGCATTTCTCACTTTTGAAACCAAATGTTAGGAGATGGGGAAGACTCTCCTATAGAAAATTCCGCCCCACTTGGAGACTTCAGGCTCTTTAACATGCTTACCCTTTGGCAAGGCAGGTTTAGTAGAGAGGGTAGCTGCACATTCAGGTGTGCAGGCCAGATGACACTCACTGTCCCTTTCTGTTTTCTGTCAGTGTGCCCTTGACCACATTCAGGCCAGTTACCTCCCTTGAAGAGACTTTTAGAAACCCTGAGGTTCAGCCTCAGGTGATGTCTCCACCAGCTCTTTGCCCCTTTCCGGAATAAGGGAACCTTGCTTCCTCAACTGCTTCCCATTTAAAGCCTGCTGCATACGTAGGGTGCAGAGCAAGGGATTGGGCCGCCTCACGAAGCCCTTGTGGAGCCATTAGCAGACTACACCATTGCCACACTGCACGTGAGTTTTGTCAGAATGACGGGCCAGCTTTCGGTTGAGGGTGTTTAAAATTAACTTCTGTGCTTGTGGGGAAGGAATAGGAACTATAGGTGGCAGAGTGTTTCTGAAACACCTTTGTAAGAGGAGAGAAATCACAGCTGCTGCCATACGTGAAGGGATCGGGTTTCCTTTGCTTCTGGAATCTCTCTTTGCTGAGTCGGTTGACTCTTTCTGTGCTCAGGGTTGTCTTGAACATTAACCAGCGTTCGTTAGTCATGCCACATCCTGTCTGAAGTGAGGGTACTAATCTCCTTTCCTCCTTTCTCACATGACATGGTACGGAGCCCTAGGAGTAGTGGCCCTGTGCTACGTAGTAATGTCTTGGCTATTGGGCTCATTCATCGGGCCTGCAAACCAAGGTATGTGACACCCCTTCCTCCACCCAGAGAATACCAAAAGCCACCAGGTGAGGTCCAGCGGGATGCTGTAGGCAGTACAGCAGGGAGGTGGGTCAGCATTTCACTACTGAAGGCATCGTCTTGTGATCGGCACTGAGCCCCTGCTGCTCTCCTATAAGCTGGGACGTTTAAAGCACTGCTTATGTGTCAGTTTGAAGCTACTTACCTCTGCATATTCTAATCCTTTGAAAATAGGATATGGATTTCATCAGAGCATCCTTTGGGAATTGCCTGCCCTTGGCATTTTTCCTTTTATATCCCCCAAACCATTAGTGTTTGAAACCTCTATTGAAGTTGATAGGCAATAATTTTTAACCTTTCAGGGAGGAGTTAAGGTAGACGTATTTCCACAGACTGCTCATTATGACTTAACACTGTAAAGACTTTATTTTTTTTATTTTATTTATTTTTTTAACATTTATTTTTGAGACAGAGAGAGACAAAGCATAAACGGGGGAGGGTCAGAGAGAGGGAGACACAGAATCTGAAACAGGCTCCAGGCTCTGAGCTGTCAGCACAGAGCCCGACGTGGGGCTCAAACTCACCGACCGTGAGATCATGACCCGAGCCGAAGTCGGCCGCTTAACTGACTGAGCCACCCAGGTGCCCCAACACTGTAAAGACTTTAAATAGAATAACATTGCAGAATCATGATCCACCTCCCTTACTGCATATGGGAATACATACTGCTGTAGCATGTAGAAAAAGCACTGGGTGATTCACATGGGTTTGTGTTTCCTTTTGGAAGCAAATAATCCTCTGTGTGTGTTTATGTGTACATATGTTTTGCTTTAAAATTTAGAAATATATCAACCTTTTTCTTTGACACTGAAATGTTTTAAAATACCCAAAAGGTACCTGGCTTTCCTAAGTCCCTGATAGGCATGAATTATTATTGTACGGCTTATTTTTTTTTTTAGTACCTCAGGTATTCCAGAAAGATATGAAATATAAATGTTAACCTACATGCATGAGTATTGACACACTTAAAAGCCTAAATCTTAGATGCCCACAGAGTGTCTTCAAAGCTGCTCTTTTTTCACGTGATACCGTGAATAGAGAATGTCTCCTCATAGTGGTCACCTGCTCCAATTTCCCATTCATTTCTCCATTCAGCAAGTGGAGATTGGGTTCTGCTGGGTGCTGTCCACTCATCTCAACAGGGAGTGGCTGTAGAAATGTGGGAGGCATAGTTCCTGCCCCCAAGAAGCTCAGAATCTAGCTGTAAGCAAACAGCTACAATGTCTTGGGATGAGTGAAGGGTTGTAGGTGGGAGAAAATTAAGTAAACTTCTTTGAGGAGAAGACATTAGTTGGGCATAGTAAGAACAGATTTCCAGGTGACGGGGGAAAAGGAAAGGTGGTGCCACCTCAGGGGACATACAGTCCTCAGAGTCCTACTGAAGTGAACATCCAAAGTGTACAGAGAGAATTGACTGATTCAGGAAATATTTGTGGAGGGCCTACCGTGTGCTAAGCCCAGTTCCGGGTGCAGAAGATACAAATGTGAACAAGATAGATTAATACTCACCAGCCTGGAGCTTTCTGATATAGGGAGACAACATGAGTAAAATTAGTAATAAAATATACACCATGCCACGAGAAGGTAAGTGCTGTGCTGTGAATGGAGACTGCGTGACGGTGTTTAGTTTGCACTTTTAAACAGAGTGCTCGTGGAAAGTCTTGCCAAGCAATTGGGTGTGATCACAGACCCGAGGGACCAGGGGAGTGAGCCATGCACATAGCAGGGAGAGGGTGTCCCAGGTACTAGTGCCTAGGCCCCATAGCTTCCTTGGCCTGGGAAGGAAGGGGTGCTGTCTGCACAGAGAGAAGTAACCTGGAGGTTAGCAGAGGCTGGGCGCAGGCCTGGTTTATCAGTGTTGAGTGTTTGAACTTGAGGCTATGGGCAGGTGGGAACACGTGAAAATTTTGGGGTAGTGTTGATAATCAGTACTGTTGTCACCGCGATTCCCAAACCCAAGTACCCAGTGACTCGGTTAGGCATAGAGGTTCAATTTACTACACCAAGCAAACTCCAGTTTTATGAGAAGTGAAGTATGTTTTCAAACATATTTTTAAAGTTTCTTCATCTTTCTGTGGTCTTGTTATATTGACTTCATATGGTCTATTTCACACAAATCTTAGGGATTAAATGATTGCTCTGTAAAATATCGATGTTCAGTTCCTGACCTACCCTAAGGCAAAAGTCCTGCTTTTCATTGTCTCCTCATCTACATTTGCTTTTAGGTAGAGAGTTCTAGGATGAATTTTAAGGACTTGGTGCCTTCAGGAATCAGTGTATCAGACAAGCCCCATGTTGCATGAGGTTTCTTAGAGTCCACAGTTGTCTCTCTTATTTTTCATTTCTCGTTTATAGCATTACTTCCCATGTACACATCTTGTAGCAATGTGGATTCTTACGATGTTTTAAGAAAAAAAAGATTCAGGGGCACCTGGGTGGCTCAGTTGATTAAGCGTCTGACTCTTCGGCTCAGGTCAGGATCTCCTGGTTTTGTGAGTTCAATCCCCGCATCAGGCTCTGTGCTGGCAACACGGAGCCCGCTTGGGATTCTCTGTCTCTCTCTTTCACTGCCTCTCCCGCACTCGTGCTGTCTCTGTCTCTCTCAAAATAAACTTAAAAAAAATTTTTAAAAAAGATTTAGACACATATACATCAAACATTCACTTATGATGAGACTAGCTCACAGTAGGAAATTGTAAACCATGCACACAAAATGGTGTTCACTGACTGTTGCTGGCAAATTGTGCTTTGTTGCTAGGACCAAGTAGCAGGAGATTCATGGCATGTGTTAGGGATAAATGAGATCAAATACAGAGATAAACTTGCCTAAAGAAAGAGCTTAAAGGTTTGGGGTTTTAGCCACATTATTTAGGGATGATATTCCTTCTAACGGTACTAGAGTTAGTGGTAAGGGTCAGAAATACAATCGTTGGAATTAATCTTGACCATTCTCCTGCTTCCTATCATCTTTCACTTGGTTTACTTTCAAGAATTCGGGTAAATTATTAAGGTAAAGTTCACAGCAGTGCTCAAGTTGATTTGTAAAAACATTCCTTTACAAAGTGATTGCTAACTGATTTCACAAAATTATTATCCTGAAAAGATTCCTTAATGCTGCTTACAGATCATTACACCTTTTAAAGATCATCATTTGCACCTCAGGAATATTGCTGTATGTGAAGGCATTGTTGCCTTAGCAAAAAAACCCTTGTTTCCGGATGACAGTGTTTATATTGTTAGATTTTCTATCCTTGTGATGTTTCCAGAAGTGCTCTTGCAACTCCATTTCTGTTGGTTTAGAAGGTGTCATTGCGAGGGGCGCCTGGGCGGCTCAGTTGGTAAAGCGTCAGCTCAGGTCATGATGTCATGGTTCATGAGTTCAAGCCCTGCATCGGGCTCTGTGCTGACAGTGCAGAGCCTGCTTGGGATTCTCTCCCTCTCCCCCTCTCCCTCTCTCCCTCTCCCTCTCCCTCTCCCTCTCTCCCTCTCCCTCTCTCCCTCTCCCTCTCCCCCTCTCCCTCTCTCCCTCTCCCTCTCTCCCTCTCCCTCTCTCCCTCTCCCTCTCCCTCTCCCTCTCTCCCTCTCCCTCTCCCTCTCCCTCTCCCTCTCCCACTCTCCCTCTCCCTCTCTCCCTCTCCCTCTCCCTCTCCCTCTCCCTCTCCCTCTCTCCCTCTCCTTCTCTCCCTCTCTCCCTCTCTCCCTCTCCCTCTCCCCCTCGCTGTCTGCCTCTGCCCTGCTCATGCACTCTGTCTTCCTCAGTCTCTCTCAAAATAAATAAATGTTAAAAAAAAAACAACAACAACGATGTCATCTCTTCCTGCCCCTGGGGTAGTGATGTCAGCAGTGGGCCTCTGGGCCATATTCACTAGAGTTGGGCTTCACCCAGAATGAGATGGGAAAAATAGAAGTGTTCCCTCCTTCCTTTTCCTTGATGTTCAGGTGTTCTGAACTCACTCAGACTTGAAATTTGGCCCAACCCTTTGACCAGCTCACTTCCTTACTCCTTCCATTCCTCCTCTCACCTCTTGATGGTAGCCTACTTAGAGTTCAGGCCTAGGTTGCTCAGCCTCTGTCCTCAGCTTAATGTGTTCGTCTTGTGGTAAGCACCCAGCCTAGTCTCTGACACATAAAAATGTGGCTCCATAAATATTAGTTATCAGAAGATTCATCTTGAGGGGTGTGAAATATGCTTCATTATCTTTGCTAACTGTTCAGCTAATATAATGAAAAATTTATATTCTTCAAAGTGCTTATTTTCAAAGCGCTATGTTCATTTTGTTGTTCTTGTTTGAGATTCTGGTCACATTTCTTCTTTTCACTCTGGTGGTTCACACTTTTGGATGAGTGCAATCAAGAAAAAAGGCACTCCCGTATCTAGTCTTCTGTTTTGCTCTCGGTCATTTGACTAACAGATTTTAGGTTAGAGCATATATCAATATTTATAAAACGGGACTGTGCATTATTCATATCCACAAGTACCTTTCTGGCAAGGAGCATTAATTTGTGTCACATTATCTCATTATGGTCATGATAGATGAAAGTAGAGGGGGATAATACAGTTTATTATTTAAGTTATTATGTATTTACCTAACCATAGTTGAGGTATATTCATTCACTCAACATGTCATAAATCTGTATTGATCTGTGGAAGTTCTGGTTAACAGAATGTTGAGGTTAAAAGAAAATTTGAGTTAGAATTATTATTTTACAAGTAGGAGGATTGGCATCCAAAGATGTTTCTGAGTAATTGACTTTCTTCCCCTACCACCGAACTCATTTTCCAAAAAAACTATGGCACTGAAAGATTGCGATTGCTCTTGCCTTCTAACCTATTCCTGTTCATTCCCTCTGCAGATACTTATTTTGTTAAGCTGCTCTATGCTAAGTCCTATAGTCACCCAATGATAAAAAGAAAAGAAGAGTAAAACTAGATCTTTCTTTAGCTTCAAAGAACCCACTTTCTAGTGGAGGAGCTTAGATGAGCAATTTCATTATACTGCCGTAAGTGAAGTAATTTTAATAGGTGTATAATAGAAAGTATTTCAGGGGAACAAACAGTTCGGTCCCTATGGAGTGGATTGATGCCTTGGAGAAAGGATTAATTACTGAATAGAAACTTCCAAAGCAAGTAAAGAGAAGCAGCTTTCTAGGCAGAGAGAATAGTTTGTAGACAGCCATGGTGTCAGGGAACAACCTGGGTCGTTCAGGGAGCTCGTAATCAGTAGGCATTGTTGGAGGAAGTGGGAGGAGTGGAACAGCTGAGGTTGAAGTGGGTTAGGACCAAATCTAAACAGACTTTGTCTTCCATGCCCAAGAGTTGGCTGGCAAGTTGGTGGACTTTATTTTGGAGACCTTGCTTCCCAACTCCATATCCTTAAGTTTGATGGGGCTATTCCTGTAACATCCCTATATGAACGCACCTCTGTAGGCAAATGGAACTCTGTGAAGTTCTATTCTTATGTTCTGCATAAGAGATGGCTGATTACCTGGCTTAATCCATCGATGGCTTTTAGAGTATCTAGATGAAGAAAGGAAAGGTGACACTGTTGAGCACCTCTGCAAGATATTTTTCCCTCCACCAAGATGTATTCATTTTTAAGCAGGAGCACATTTGGTAACTGAAAACCAATATTCTTTGAAGCTAGTGAAACATGGAGTTACATGTTTTAATAGATATTCAAGCCCAGAGAAGACTGTGTTGTTTAATAATAAGATCTGACTGAATAGAAGGTCAGTTCAGCTGTACACAAACATAGGCTCGGTGATAAGGCCTGAGACTTTCCTTAAAAAATATTGGGATCTAGGCTCAAAGCAGGGGAAATATAAGGGGGTGGAGTTTTCCACCATAGGGTACAAAGTAATTGTAGCTCAGGAAATGTTTCTGTGAGCAATCAGATACCTTCATTATTTAAAAAATTCCAAAATGTAACCATTTAATGTCTGACTTTGAGTAACTTCCTGGTAAAACCATCAAAGAGAAACTGACTTAAAAAATACATTCATATGTCACAGTACTTGAATGAGTTGACATGCTATATGGGACTGTTAATCATAACCCATTTCTGAGATGTCTTAATCTTTTTGGAAGAGCCGGTTTTTAACTTGCTTTTATCTCTGTTACATTGATTTCCCTCATATATTTATTAGGCCCATCTTTCTTGTTTCTTTGGACTTGCCCTGTTGCTCTTTTTCTAATATCTTCAGTTGAATGCTCTGCTCATGTTTTTTTTTTTTTTAACTTTATTTCCTGTGAAATTTCCCTTTAAACACTGCCTTAGCTATTTCCCAGCAATGTTGACAGAGTATTTCTATTGTTCTTCATTTGAAGTATTTATTTAATTTACCTGTAATCTCCTTCCATTAAAAAAAAAAAACTTTTTATCATAGAAATTTCCAAATCTATTCAGAAGTAGAAACAATTGTATGAACACACAGAACTTCCACAGTTATAAATTCACGGCCAATCCTGTTTTAGTGTGTTGACACCCCAGCTAGTACATCCTCTAGGATTGAGGTGTTCGAAAGGTCCTGCAAAGTGATCTTTGTTGTAGAGGAAGTGCCCCTGGCTTGCCTTCCTGTGCATAGTGACTGTTCTCCAAACCTCAGACTGGTCTGATAAAGTGAGAAACTATTTATTTTTTATTTCATTAAAAATAATTTTTTTTAACATTTATTTATTTTTAAAAGACAGAGACAGATTGCGAGCAGGGGAGGGGCAGAGAGAGAGGGAGACACAGAATCTGAAGCAGGCTCCGGGCTCTGAGCTGTCAGCGCAGAACCCTACGCGGGGCTCCAACCCAACAACCGTGAGATCATGACCTGAGCCCAAGTCGGACACTTACCTGACTGAGCCACCCAGGCGCCCCAGTGAGAAACTATTTTAAATTTGAATTGTGACTACTCAAAGCATGTGATTCTGACAGCATTCCCAATAAATTGTTAGCATTGTACAATTTCATCCAAGATGGCAGAATCGAGGAAACATGAGCATGAACTCTAAAGGGACTTCATGAATTGTCCATTCCACCCCCTTTTTTGTAATGAAAAACACTGAAGCCTTGAGGGCTAAATGCCTTGTTCAGGGTTTCTTTGCAAACTAACAACAGAGCTAGGGCTGTGGTCTCCTGGGTCAGGCAGTCTCCATGAGGAGAACAGATGTCTGGGCTGTCTGTTTTTCTGTACGCAATTTCAGACAGTTCCTAATTTAGGCAGAATTGTGAAATAGGGGAACTGCATTCTGTAGTCCTAGGCTCTGCTGCCTTCTTGTTGCACGAATTCCTCGCTTCTAGAGACACTTATCTTCTCTTAAACTTCTCTCTCTTCCAAGTAGCTTCCTGCTATCAAAAAGGAAATTATTATTTTATTCATACGCTTGGTATGATTTTGGTTGAAATGGTAGAAAATTGTACTGTAAACTCCTGCTTCCTAGCATCTTGGATCCGTACGTAGCCCCTTGCCTAGTTCTTGGTGTGTAATAGATGCCATTATCTGTTTGAGGAACGAATAATTGGTGGATGGATGGATGGATGGATGGATGGATGAATTTGCATTCTGTAGTTCATCTCTGGTCCTCTTTTGTTATTGTAAGGTGTCTGACAAAAATTACAGCAGTGGAACATACACTTATCATAAATTAACTTTGTAAATTGGATCCTGTTCGTTTTTCAGAGAATTCCTCACTTGGACATAATATGAATCAGTGGTCATGTTTGTTTGCTCTATATTTAGAGATTTGCATCAGTTTAAGAAGCTAGTCTTCCAAAAATGTTTGTGAGCGTAATTTAGTATTTCCGTTGTTTTAGATCTCGGGTTTGTCCACTCTGGTATACAGTTACATGCGCCTAACATGGTTTCACTTTGTGGAAATGCCTGTAAAACAGATTTTTGTGACATGAATCATTTCTACCGATAACCATAATTTTGCCCTTCCTGCTTTGTGCTGATTACAGCACCAGGAAGAGAGGGAGAGGGAAGCACTGACTTTTGGGACATCCGCCTTAAGCTTGAAGCAGAGGAATGAAAACTCCCTGCATTAGATTCCTCCTTGAGCAGAACTGAATGCCTGATAACAGCCAGCCCAGAGCTGGGGGAGTTAAGAGCAGCAATTTTACATTACACTGGAGTTTCTAGGCTGGCATGGAGAGAGATGCCAGTATTAGCTATTTGCATCTTACTGTAGCCACAGGGATATGTGAACAGCTGGAGAATTAATTTGATATATATTCCCAGAAGCTTCTCCTCTGCCAACAGAATTCCATTACTGTGAGCTTCTGAGTGTGTACTGTGAGTTTGTTTCTTGCCTTTTAATATCTGGTATAGCATATTTCTGGTAAGTGGATTGCCACATAATGGGGTGCAGCTATATCTTGGTTTGAAGTAAACTCCATTAACCTAAGCTGATACAAGGTAGAAAAGGTAAGGCTTTGAATATACAAATGCCTCTGCCTTCAGGAAGTCAGAGATTTTAGGTGAACACACAGTACTGTGTCCAGTAAATGCAGTCACACCTGAAGCATTTTATTCCGTATTAGTGGAATTTCAGACACCAGCACGCAGATGGAAAGATATTTTGAAGGGCAGAGAGGTGGGATCCAGGATTAGTCAGGCCAGGGTTGCCATGGCTGGTTCCTAGAGCTCCTGGACCTGCTGTTTCCCAGATGTGAAGTTGGATGTCTCCATACTCTGGATGTTTTCCACATCCTCTTCCCCAATGCCCTCTTTCCTACCCTCAGGATTGAAACTCCTAACTAGCCCTTGCATTTAAAATCTTTTTTTAATTTATTTTTTAATGTTTATTTTCGAGAGAGAGAGAGAGAGTGCAAGCGTGAGTGGGAGAGGGGCAGAGAGAGAGGGAGACACAGAATCACAGAATCCAAAGCAGGCTCCAGGCTCTAGGCTCTGAGCTGTGAGCACAGAGCCTGACGCGGAGCTCAAACCCACGAACTATGAGATCATGGCCGGAGCCGAAGTCGGATGCTTAACCAACTGAGCCACTCAGGCGCCCCGAAATGTTTTACGTCAAATGTGGAAGGAGGGAATTTCAAGCATCATCAAGAATCCTAGAAGATGATTTGTGGACTAGAAAGAACCAATCCAAGACAAGACTGAATGTGGCTGTTGGAAGGACAGGTGTTTTTGCTTTGGCACCATGTGTGCACTCTTAAAAAACACATTCTGCAAATTCATTTACTACACTAAAAACGAGAGGGATGTTGGGAAAGATCGGGTTAAGGGCAGGTCAGTCAAAAACCTATGGAACTGTATACAGAGAAGATAAATACAGACAATGAGAGTCCAAGTAAAAATACTGACACAGGTAAGCCCCCCCATAGCATTTGCACCTGGAGCCTGGACAGCCCACCCTTTGCTTGCAGCCCTACATACTCCCAGGCTCCTCCTGCTTCCTTCAGGGCCTGGGACCTTGAAGACAGTCACTTCCAATAGAGACCAGGTTGATCAGAATTAAACCTAGATCCAAGGGTAGTTTCTTCATCATGATATTTAAATACAGGGGAAATGTCTCTAGTTTTTTCATTTGCATTTGTAACCTGCCTGCGTAGTTTAATGTCATGGAAAGTTCAGCCACTAGAGCAGTCATTTCTTGTACCAAAAAAAGAAATTTAAACAAGATCATCAGCCTTTTCTTAAGGTGTTCATTATTGCTAAGACTTTTCCTTTCATTGTGAGAAAACTTGCTCTTGATCTTTTCATAGCATTAATGTGCTGAAAAAAATCAGGTATGAGTCCATGCAACTTTTGCATTTTATTGACTTCATTTTCCTTTTTCCCAATTACATATTGGCTAAATCCCACTAAAGGGGTATGTCTGTTTATGGTTTAGCGTAACCGTCAGGAGAAGAGGTACCCGACATCCTTTGTTATCTCTCAGACTTGGAGCCTATGCTGTCTTGGCCCAGGTGTTATCAGCAAGACATGCTCTTTAGACAGCAACCCCTGGGCGATCCCAAGACCTTTTCAGGTAATACATGAGGTCCAAACTGTTTCCATAGCAGTATAAAAATATTGCCTTTATGGGGCGCCTGGGTGGCGCAGTCGGTTAAGCGTCCGCCTTCAGCCAGGTCACGATCTCGCGGTCCGTGAGTTCGAGCCCCGCGTCGGGCTCTGGGCTGATGGCTCGGAGCCTGGAGCCTGTTTCTGATTCTGTGTCTCCCTCGCTCTCTGCCCCTCCCCCGTTCATGCTCTGTCTCTCTCTGTCCCAAAAATAAATTAAAAAAAAAAAAAAAAAACGTTGAAAAATATTGCCTTTATTCTGTGTGACAGTATTTGCAAAGGCACTGGTGATCAGGCTGCTGATATCTTAGCATGACACCATGTGCGTATGTCCCTGCCACTCATTACACATCTTCTTACGTATCATGTTACTGTTCTGGGGGGTGAAATGGGACAAGTGCATGAAGTAATTCTGTTTCAGAAATACCTGAAATACAATGGTTGTCTCGAAGTAAAGCATCATATTTTGAGATGTCTTCTAAGCATCCAAGTGGAGATGTCCCATTAGCAGTTATATATACCTGTCTCTTTGCTGCAGTACTTAACGTATTTGGACATATTTGAACATGCATGAATTTTAATTCATATATGAAATCATTAGATTTCTCTCCTATTTAGAAAAATAATTCAACATCCTGATTTGGTAATTTGCAGGAGTTACAAACGAAAAGATACATTTGCAGAGGTATCTCAGTGATCTTTTCAGGCTAGGAGACTATCTTGTCACCTGGAGAGTACCCAGAAAAAAGAAAAAAAAAACTACTTGAAATAAATATTTAAAGGGCAGTACTCCTGTTTTTAACTTCTTTTTTTCACCTGCTGACCAGTCCAAGGAGAAATCAGGAATCAGAGAATTAGAGCCTTGATCCTTGGGTCATATATGTGGATGTACATAAGAGAGATTTAAAAACATCAAATTTGCCAGGCACTGTCAGAACTCTTGGGCCCAGATTTGATTTCTATAATCAAACCTCATTAAATCTTTGCTTTGAATCCCTGTTGATTGGCCGTTAAATTATTTTAAAGTATGATGTCCTGTAATAGAAAAACATAAAAGTCTTTGTCTCCAAAGCATGTTGTACTTGATCCTATAAAGCAGTGGTTGCTAAGGGAACTATTTGCCAAGAAGAAAAACAAAGTATTGATTAGAATGGGGGCATAGAATTGAAAAACTTTCCTCAGAAAAGAAAATAAAGGTATATAAGACATCTTGGGGTTCAGAGTCCAGTGCTTCCTAACTGGACATGGCGGCCTAACATTTTTGAGGAGATGGTCAGGCTTCCCTCTGCACACTCACGAGCAGGCTCTTGCTGCTGCCGACAGGCTTCTCCTGGGAACAAAGCAGGAATCAGTAAGGAGCCAGGAAGAGTGTCAACGGCCATTTTTTAATTGTGATTCCACATTCAGGGAAAATGGTCTTCCTCGAAAACACATGGACCATAACATTGACCAGACCAATGACATGAAATACGTGACTGGATTTATAGTATTGTGTGTGTGTGTGTGTGTGTGTGTGCGCGCGCGCATGCACACATGTATATGTTACAGTACTATATATACAGTTATTGAACACTGTATTAAGTTCTGGGGTCAAGGGGATTCAAAGTTGGATGAGATCTGACTTCTACACACAAGGACTCTTACCTAGTGGGGAAGTTTGACTTACATAAAGCCATCGTCATAGGGGACCAGAGGTCGGCGCACATGCCTGAGGAAGCATGGAGAAGACTTCTCCAAAAAGGTGATGTTGAACTGGGTGTTCAAGGATGAATAGGAGTTATGGGCGGAAGGGAAAGGAAGGGTTCTAGGCAGATGATACTCCATGAGCAAAGGTGTGGAAGCAGTGATGAAGGGTTTGTAGTGAGAATTGCAGTGTGCCTAAGGCATTGGGATATGTGAGGGCTTGGTGAAAGAGAAGTCTATAGAAGTAGAAGCCATATGATGAGAACCTTTTATTCTGCAATAAGAAGTTTGGGCTTTTCCTTGTTGGCAAGAGAGAACCACAGGGCAGGTTTGTTTTTTGAGGGAGATGTCTGGGGTGATGGTGTGGGGAATGGGGCCATGGAGGGACAAGAGGATGGTGGCTGGGAGACAGGTGAGAGAGGATGTTGCAGTCCTTTTAGGACAATGATGTCTTCAGGGAATTCTAGTTCTAATGGAGGAAAGGGGGTTTACTGTGGGGGAAAATTGGAATCCACTCAATTTGGTGATAGATGAACTGTGTACATATTTATAAAAAGAATAAAAATTTCTTTTTAGAATATGATGGGGGAAAAGAGAAATAGAAATAAAGGAGAGATAGAAGAGAAGAGGTAGTTTTCTAGTGGGTCAGATGTTACTTGATTTCTTATAAGTTTTTAAGTTCCTAGGGTTGAACTAACTGGGAGTTACAAATGTGAATATAAAGTCCCCAAAATGTCTTCATGACAAATGTCACTGAACTAGATTAGGGGAGTGGTACTAATAGCATGTTCAACTGCCACGTGTTCTATACTGTAGCCGAAGACTAAATTATCACCTACGTTTCCGTGTTGTCTCATTGTGTTCTTTTCTGGTTTTCCTTTCAGGGCAATTTAGTAATTTTACTGTTGTCTCGAAGATAGGAATGCACCTTCGTGTGTTTACACGTTATTTCTAAACGCAAATACAGGCTAAACAGGAAAACAGATTTTAAAACAGATAAGTGGTGTTTTTGTTGAAACTTCTAAAATCGTTTTTACTAAGAGTTGAGACGTGGATCAAATAAGTGAGCCTGATCTGAAATCAGAAGAGAGGAGGTTTTCTATTTTCTGTTTTCAAAGAATTGCCATGAAGCTCTTTATGTTGTAAATGATGCCTTTCTAAAGACTCATTGACAAGAAGATTATTTCAGTGAGGGAGAACTGCCTTTTGCCTAACTTATGCAGTGAGTTAATGATGTCACCAGAAGTAAAATTTAGCTGTAAAAAAATTATAGCCATTTGTTTACACTGTCTTCTAGGAAAACACTTTCTGAAGATGGCTTTATACCTGCCGTAGTTTGCAACATATTTAAGATATCTTAAATTCAAACACTTAAAAATTCACTCCAGATATGGTTATCAGAAACATGTTTACTATTTAACAGTTAGTACCGGTCAAGGCACGATAAAGCATCTATTAAAGATAATGTTAAGGGGGGGGGGGGACTGATAAAATGTCCCAGAGATTCGTAGAGTCTGGTTTCCTAGAAGAGGTGTTTGAACTATGAAGAGTAGCATTAAAGATTGAGTCAGCCTGTGATTCTGTCAAGCTTGTTTCATTTGTCTGAGCTGAATCCCATGAAAGTAGGTCCGAGATCTCCTTTGTTTCTTATACTTGACTCCATTCCATGACCAGGATACTGATTTGATCTTAGCCTAGCCTTTCACTAAACCGTGGCCCTGGCTTTGGTTTTGGGCATTGGTGGACATGAGCATCCGAACTGAAATGCGTTGGAGAACTATCCACCGTGGTATCCGTTCTCGATTCTTTTGGTGGTCTTCATTTTGATGGTTATTAGCTGTCTTGATGTGTTAAGTTGCAGAGCTGTTTTAAACCTATAGCTGGTCTCTACCAGATAGAGTAAAAAAAAAAATGTGTGTAGGTTTATTCATTTTATAGGTTGACAAATGTGACTCCTGTGATTTTGTTGAAAGTAGGAAAATCCAGGAATCTTTGTTTAAAATAACACATAAGAGAGGTGGTAGTTTTTGATCCCAAAACACTGGCTATTTAATGTCTACACGTGTGGCTGTATTTCCTTTTTCTCGCTTACTAGGATATTGGGTTTCATTCGTTTGTCAAATTGCAGCCAAATCGCTTTTCATAAATTGAGGTGTCAATATCAGGTGTTAATCTTGACATCTTTGCACATTTTTGCTCTCAAACAGGCCTTTGAATGAAGCTGCAAGCAAATATTATGTGGCTGTTCGTTGTTTTACAGATGAGAACTGGGACGATGACCAACTGCTTGGTTTTGAACCCTGCAATGAAAACCTCGTGTCTGGCTGCAATATAATCAATGGGAAATGCGAATGTGACACCATTCGAACCTGCAACAATCCCTTTGAGTTTCCGAGGAAGGATATGTGCCTTTCAGCTTTGAAGAGGATCGAAGGTAAGTACTGATTTTTTACAACTGTGAGGCCTAGCACCGTGTGACTCCGAGTGGTGGTGGTGTTTGAGCTTGAAGAGGCAGAGACACACTTGCAGAGGTTGGTAGCTTTTAGAACCACAAACAGAATGCAGAGAGTTGACTGGGTGCTGATGTGATGATGTGTGTGTCGTGTGCACACGTGCATTTGTGTTCCTGGATGCCGTGGAACGGGGTAGTGCTGTCGTCGCATGAGCAGGGCGGTCCGTGCCAGCTTGCCTGGGTCACCTCTGCGTAATGGATGATTTCACGAGTGGTGTGCTTGAGATCGGCATCTGTCGTCACCAGGTCCATTCCGCTTGATTTACCATAGCGTGGTGTTCCATGAGGAGGGTGCTAATTAAGAACGCAGCTCATCTGGCAAGAATGTGTATCTCTTTAGCAGAGACGGGAGGATTGCACGATGATGGTTGAACGCTTACGTTGAACATCGGTGTGGATGGGTCATTGGGTGCTTCACCTGTGAAATGAAGTCAGAAATTACACTAAAATAACAAGAAAATTAGGGGCGCCTGGATGGCTCAGTTGGTTGAGCGTCTGACTGCGGCTCAGGTCATGATCTCAAGGCTCCTGAGTTGGAGCCCCGTGTCCGGCTCTGTGCTAACAGCTCAGAGCCTGGAACCTGCATCGGAATCTGTGTCTCCCCCTCTCTTTCTGCCCCTCCTCCACTTGTGCGCGTGCTTTCTCTCTCTGTCTCTCTCTCTCTCTTTCTCTCTCAAAAATAAATAAACATTAAAAAATTAAAAAACAAACAAGAAAACTATACTAATACAGTCCATAACTTTTGCACATTGCTGCATAAAACCTAGACGAAGGGTTGTAGAGTTGGAAGTATGATTCCTAACTACCTTAATCATGGGTGGCATGCCCAGAGAGTTTGGTGCCATGGCTTGCAACCAGGATTAACAAAGGGTAAAGCCTGGGCTTGGGTCTCAGCCCTGCCCCAGACCAGCATGGAACTTTCTTCTAGCTCCAGGTTCCTCTAGAGGGGGGAAAAAAGAGCTGAATGAAAAAAAGAAAGAAAAGAGCTGAATGAACATGATGTCATTCTAAGATGGAGAGATTGGTAATGTGGTTTGGAATATCAAGGATTTGTGAGGTCTCATGAGGGCAGTACAGCAGGACTGACGTTTTTGAATTGTATTAAGTTTCCAACTCCTATTAAATGATAATAGAGGGTAAGAAATTTACAATAGCCTCTAAAATAGCACAAGTACAAATTTCTCTTTGTAATTACCAATACTGCTGAATCATTAGAAGAAATTATAGTAGGAAACAATAGAAATAAAATTTTAGAACTGCAGAGAGTCTTAGGTAGATACCATTTAGTCTGGCCCTTAAATTTGAGAATTGGAGAACTGAGCTCCACGCAGTTGGTCAGTAAGAAGCCTAGGAGTAACCATGTCACGTGTTCTCATCTACGTCATCACGTTAGACAGCATGTTCCCTAACTCGTTTTCATTGTCTTGTGGCTCTGCCCTCACCCCTGACCCTACCTCACTGCCTTCCAGGAAAAAAAGTATTTAGCCTATCTTAGTGTACGTAAACTTTCAGGGAGATAGATGTAGTTAGTGGCCAAATATCTAGTTAGACATACTTAAAATCATATTATATTAAGTAATACAGCAATTTAGATTATTTTTGCCGCTCTTCATTTCACAAAGCTGGGTTTTTTGTTTTTGGTTTGTTTTGTTTCTTTTCCTCAAATGTTTTAAATGCATCACTGTCGCTGTCATTGTCCTCTTTCGGGCTACCTTCCAAGTCCTATAACACCCTATTCTTCAGCACACTCTCTTCCCTACTGTCTAAATTGTTTGAGATGTAGCAGATTTTGAATTTAAGTTAGCACAAGAAGTTTTGTTCAAAACTCTGTGTCTTTTGACATAAAACTGGGACAGTTGCATTTTTAATTAGGTGTATATTTATGATCTTTACGGTGCGGAGATTAATGGCATTGATTTTTAAAGTGATTCTAAATAGGCTGTTTACAAGATCTAGCACTTTCCAATTTTGAGAGCATTCCCTCAGGAATAATTACTGTAGCTGATTAAATTTCTTTACCTTTTGTTGTTGTTGTTGTTGTGAACAGATTCTGTCAGATGGCCTCTATGTAATCCAAAAGTAGAATTGGTTGAGGTCATTTAAGGTTAATGTATCTTCTACTTTCGTGTTTTTCAAAATAAAGCACCTGCAATATTCAAGATCTTATAAGAAGTCAGTATTAGGGGATTTCCCTTTTCTGAGAAAGAAGTTTGAAGGAAAAAGCTCAACCTATATTCAAGTTTATATTGCATATGAAAGAATTAGTGATGGAATACTGCTGTATCCAATTAAGTCGTTAATAGCAATGGAGACTTGGAATACTTCTAGCAGTTTAGGGCCAGAGAAGTGTGGCCCGGAGTTGCAGGGAAGGGTATGGAGGAGGTAGAGGCGGAACGATTTAGAACATGCATGGTGATGGATTCTAGGAAGGAGAACAATGTGGACAAAAGAATGCAACCTAGAAATGAGGCCGCATGCCTCATGTAAGGCATGTGGGACGCTGGTCTAAGAGAACGAGGTTTTATATTGACAGGTTATAGGAAATAAAGATGGGGAGGTGGCCTGGGACCGGCAGCTTCAAACAAGGAGCTTAAGCCTGGTAATAGGAACTATCAGAAACCACTGCAGTTTTATGAGCAGAGCCTGGCGAAGTCAGTGATGGGCAGACTGGGGTGGTGGGGTTAGCAGGGGAGATACTGCAGTCCGGAGGCTCGCCGGAGAACTGGTTCAGTTACTGAGACGCAGGGCCAAGAGAGACTGGACTGGGGGCTAGTGGGGAAACGGCAAGGAAGAGGTGGGTATGCACCATTTTGCTGAAAGAACCTACGGTATCTGCTGACAGGGGAAGGATGAAAATGCACAAAGATGATTCTAGGCTTCCCAACCTGCAATGCCACAAGAATGATAGTACAGGTTATGGAGGTGGGGAGACTTCTGAGATGTTTGCGACGACGTGGAACTGGAGAATGGGGCGTTTGTTTTAGGGAGACATAGAGTCCAGAGGGGCTTTAAATCTATGACAGATACGACAGCATGTTTAATGACAATGATCTAGTAAGAAGTGAGAAAGCAGTTAATGTAAGAAAACGCGTGATTTGCAGGAACAAAGTGAGGAGAGAGGAGCACGATTGTTTCGTTTTCTCAGAGACGTACAGACAGCAAGGTCGTCCTCTGACTCTGAGGGGAAAAAGAGGTGTGAAATACTGAGGAGGGGGAGAGGGAGAATGTAAATTCATCTCAGAGAGGGGCAGGTGCATTAACCAGGGAAGCGGATTAGGGTCCCCACTAGTGCCCACAGCTTACTTGAGGCTAGCGGTTATAAATTTGCAGGGCAGCCCGTCAACAGTTGTGTGCCCCCTCCAGCCGCGGTGCAGGTGCAGTGGGGGTGGAGGGAGCTGGGTTTGACCAGGGGTGGGAGTTTCCCGGTACATTTGATAGGAAGAGAGGGGCCCAGAGCCGGAGGGTCACGCAGGAGAGTGTTGCTGTGATAGACGGGCCCCCTGTGTCGGGAAGGACAGAGCGGCGAATGGGGAAGACACAACTCTGTGCAGCAGGCGCGCAGTCTCATCGCGTGTGCTTCATGCCCACAAGGTTTTATTTTTTAAAGGGGAAAAGGAAGAGTGATCGAAAGTGGCAGCGAGAACACAGGGGACACCGGCCCCACCCTCAGGTTTGTGGAGTGTGGGAGATGAAGCCATCTCTACTTGACAGGACGTCAAGGGACAGAGTAGCCAGGGAGTACCAGGTTTCAGTTAAGACACAAAGGTGAGGGGACAATGATGGCAGAGGGGACTCTGGTGATGACAGACCCATGAGTTCTAGAAGGCATGGTAGAGGGATTTGGGAGGGAGGGTTGTGCAGGGCGTGGATGAATTTTGCAGAGCCCAGTGAAGATAAGAATCCAGTAACGATGGGTGACCTGGTAGTTTAGACTTGGTTCTTGGTGTTCTTTTGTGGGAAGATGAATAGTTAGTTCTGGTTAAAGCCTTCTTTTTAGGCCCATTCTTCTGGGCACTTTGTAAAGCTTACATGTGCAGTGTTGGGGGTGGGGAAGAAAGAATAGTATTCTGGCCAGAACGTAACGAGAAAACACGGGTCTCCCATTTCCATGCTTTGGGAGTAAATTCTGAGCATGAGTTCCAAACATAATGACATCAACACTTTAAAAAATGCATGGATGTCCTTGCAGGGCATTTCAATATCATATTTATAGGTTTATGAAGAATACTGGCAATTTCTGGGTATTAAAAAGTTACTATGTTTTGCTTAATTCATTTAAAAGGGAAAGAGGGGCGCCTGGGCAGCTCAGTTGGTTAAGCATCCGGCTTCAGCTCAGGTCATGCTCTTACAGTTAGTGAGTTCAAGCCCCACATGGGGCTGTCAGCACAGAGCCGCTCCAGATCCTCTGTCCCCCCCCTCTGCCCGTCCCCATCTCATGCTCGCTCACGCGCTCTCTCTCTCTCTCTCTGTCTCTCTCTCAAAAATTAGTAAACAATATAAAACATTTTTTTTAATTTAAAGAAAAATTTAAAGGGAAGGAGTTGGTCCTGGGTTTTACCAAATATTTCCTTTCCTAAAATATATGAACTAGTCACCATAAAATCAGTTTGTCACGAATTTAGAGGCAACAGGATACAACCATCCATGGCTCCGTGCAGAATGGTTTGCCAGAATCCTGTGTATTTCTTCAAGGAGAAGGAAGTCTAATAAATGGAATGACCTGCAGGTCATATCACCTTGATAATAAAGCATAATAATTCTATGCTTCACTGTCTGTCCCTCCTTGGTTTGGTCTGCGCTGTACTGAGCTTCACAAAAGTTCAATTGTTGTACCATCAGAGGAGGGGACAAAACTAGTGAGAGCAGTACCTGTCTCTGCAGTTGCTGCAAGGGTTTTCTGGAGGGGCCACTCTGAGCTTAATAATTACAGTCAGAGTGGATACCAAAGATTTCCATGATACAGTGAAGAAGGTGGGCCTTTAAGTTTGTATATGTCTCCACGTTGGGGTCAGTGGCTTTTATTTTCTAAAAAATTAATATAATTTAGGGTGGTCATGAAATCGGAAAGTAATCAGAAGTATGAAAACAAGTTCAGAGAAGGATGTAAACCACCCTGGAAAACATTCGAATATTCATTCATCCAGCAAATATTTGAGTGCCGACTATGTACTGGGCACAGTTCTAGTGGCCAGGGGTACAGCTGTCATGGAGCTTACATTCAGAAGGGGAGAGGTGACGTGAAAACGCAAAAATGAACGGAGAATGTCGTACAATGTGAGAGGAGCTATGAAAAGCAATAATTAGGATGATACGAGAATCACTAGGATTACTGAGAAAATTGCTTTTAGATATGGGGGTCAGGGAAGTTTCCCATGAAGGGAGAGCATTCGCAGTGAAATCTGAATGTAAGAGAGCGTCAAATTTAGGATGGTCTGACAGGAGAGCCTTCCGTTCAGAAAGAACTGCGAGTGTGAAAGTTCTGAGCCAACTTGGCGTGTTGAAAGAATAACAAGAAACAGCAAGGTCAGTGAGACTGGAATGTCATGGGGGAGGGGCAGAGGGTGGAGGCCACATCACACGATGTAAGTGATGGTCAGGTGAGTGGCTTTTGTGATGAGGACATAGGGAAGCTATGTTAGAGGGTCGTGAACTGGATGTAACCTAACTTGATTTGTGTGGCTTAAAAAAATGAATCTGGTGGAGACGTGTAGGAGGTGGCAAGATACAAGAGTGGAAACAGTCTCACAGGTAGGGGGCGTTCTTTTAGTAATTCAGGGAAGAAGTAATGGTGGCTCAGACTTCAGAGCTGGAGATAAAGGGATGGGTGGATGTGAGATATAATTTCGAACTAGATTTGTTGATGGGTTACGCCTAGGGCGTGAGGGAAAGAGGAATCAAGAAAGTACTCTTAGATTTGGGGTTTTAAGCAGGGTGTGGTGCTCTTTACTAGGAGCAGGAGATTTAAGGAAGACTCCAGAGTTTTGGACAAAACCCAAAGCTCTACCCAAGTAGAGCTATTTGTCACTTAAGAAATTTTTTATGTAATTAACTCATTAAGTAGCTCCATGCTAAGTATACGGAGGACTGCAAAGATCTACATCCCTGAGAAGTCAGTCCTTTTCACTCGGAGGTATAACCTTGTGGGGAGATTCTAGAGAAAACTAAAATCAACCCAGTCCATGAGGATTTATCATCAGCCAGAGACTAGTTGAAGTGATATCTGTGTGGGATGCATAAAGTGTGTTCTTAAATATACTTTTTGGGTATCGTTGTATCACACATCATGTGGGTTACTGGAATAGTATAGATTATGTGAAATTTATTCCTATTTGGAGCCACATAATGAACATTTTACAAAAGGGAGAAGACACTTGGGTTTTAAGAAATTCCTCCTGTAGTTTAGCTAAAAGCACTTGGAGGCAATGTTAAACGGTTTATAATTTGGGGGTGTATTTACTATTTTCTTCTACAAGTTATTTTAGAGAAAAGAGTAAAAAATTGTCATGTGATACTTGACATCGTTGTATTGAATAAACAAATAAGAACTGTTCGATAGTCATAAAATGGATGAATCAAGGAGGGCTGTGTGGAGTAATTGGTGACTGAGTCCAACTCGGAGAAATGTGTTGGGTGGCTCGGCAGAAGGGAAGGGAGAATATAAGAGCAGCCTTGGAGATGGAAAGGGGAGGATGGGCAGAAGGGTCCAGATGGGAGGAATTAGAGTGGTCAAGGCAGTGGGCTTTAGTGACTGGTTAACTTTGGAGCACGAGGAAATGGAAGACTGCCCGATGGGGAGGCGGGAGTGATTGTCAGGATAGATGTTTCAGGGGTGTCATGGCCAGAATATGATGCTTACGGGGCATGCAGGTTGGTCTGTTGAGTGGTGATATCCACTAGAATGGATTACAGGCAGAGCAGCTGTAGGGGAGTTTGGATGCAGTGGATATTGAGTTTGTTTTATTGTGTTTGAGGTGTCTTTGGAGATCAAGGGGAAGATAGGACTTAGGAGCCTAGAACTCAGAAGCCTGGAGATAAGGATTGTGTCATCGTCCCCTGTAGAGTGCGGTGCTGTTAATGACTTGAGTATGGAAGTGATGTGAGGATCGGAGGTTGATGTGACAATAATGTGTGTGATGGAGGACGAAAGTGGCTGGCCATGTTCGCACACCAAGAGGGAGATGAAAGGGCCTCTGTAGCGATAGTGGTGCGGGACGTGTAACACCAGCACAGGGAGAGGGAGCCCGTGGACCGTTGCTGGCGGCTAACCTCAAACACAACTGTTGGTGTCCATGATAGTGGGAGGTTAAAAGGGAATATATCATTTTAACTATTAACAATTGATGGATTGACGGTTGTTCAAAAAAGGCTTTAAAAGTGTTTGGGAGTGCAGAAGCTGGTCAGATGCGTCCTTGAGATTAGAGCCATCAAGGGTAGGACCCTAGGATGAGTAGACAATTGGATGGGAAAATAAAGAAGCAGCACTGTGGATAGTCATGGTCTCTTTCAGTCTGGAAGAACACTCTCCTCATTGTCTACAAGTACCTTCTGCGTCTGCTGTTTTCATTTTAGAGCTGCTCTCTTTCTTCATTCATGTATTAACTCAAAGTATCTTCAGCACATGCTGTATCACTACACCTCAGATTCCCAGCTTGACTTTGTTTTGCATCTGATGGGCCATTTTCTAAATGACCCTGAAGGTGCAGATGCATAAATTAAATCATGTTTTAGATACCCTATAGGAGCTTGCTTTTGATTTTTTTAAAATTTTTTTCTTTTAAAAATGTCTTCAATGATATTTTTAAGCATTTACCTGTTTTGTAAACTTACATTGCATGAAATATATATGCTTGGGCAGAAATTAAAGATAAGTAAGAAGATGAGAGGATTTGTATATATAGTTAGATACCTGTAGTTTTTTTTTCTTCTTATGTATTTATTTTTTAAGTTTATTTATTTTGAAAGAGAGAGTGCATGTGTGCACGAGTACATGTGCAAGCTGGAGAGAGGCAGAGAGAGAGAGAGAGAGGGAGAGAGAGAATCCCAAGCAGGCTCCACGCTGTCCACACAGAGCCCAACATAGGGCTTGATCTCACGGATAGTGAGATCATGACCTGAGCCACAATCAAGAGTCAGATGCTTAACCCCCTGTGAACCACCCAGGCGCCCCTGAAGCTAAACTAATTTTGACATAGAGACAAATGACTTCTGTTTTACGGACTTTTTCCTTTCAGGTTTTAAAAACCTAGATAACAGTTGCTTCAGCGCCTTAATTTTTATAAATTATTCTCTGCTCCAAATTTACTGTTTCAATCCTCCCTAAGGAAATGTTAATATTATGTGAGCTTATTATTCCATTTTTAGTGTTTTACATTGCACTTTTTTTTTTCACACAAGTGTAAGTGCTACATTTACACTTATTTTAAGAAATAAGTGCTTATCTTTTTCTCAGTCTGTAGCCTCTAGTACAGCCGGTGCTATGTGAGGCCTCATCAGATAGTCTACCTTGTGATGCCATCTGTAATATTTGTTAATTAGTATTTAGAAGGAAATTGGATACTGTCTACTTTTATTCATAAAACTTTATTCTCAGACTTTTTGTGTCTGGAGTGGGGATAATGCTCCCCCCAAAACACTCAAGGAAACGTGATCAAACGGAGATGGGCGTGTCGTTTAACACTTGTTCCATCTTTGAGGTAGTGCAACCAAATTCCTTCTTGACCCCCTGGCCGCCGGAGCCATGCTGGATGGAGACACGTTGCTGAAGCAGGGCATGTGCTACCATCCCATAATAAAAATGTAAGGACGACAGAGGCACCCAGCTCTGCCCTGACCCATGTTCCCACAAGGGCTGGAGGTCCACGGCAAGGCATGGGCGTCCCGTGCGCAGGAATCTCCTGAGCCTTAGACCTGAGAGGGCTTAATGGACACACTGTGATTTTGACTTGCAGGGGCTGGACTAGGGCTGGGAAGAACTTCCCAGTGAGCCCCCAGGAGGAGCCGTGCTGCCACCCTCTGAGTAGCAGAGTCCCAGAGGGTTTGTGTGAATCTGCCTCCCTGTGAGGGAGGCATATCTGAGAGAACGTCATTGTGCATACTGCCGATTTCTACTACTTTCATTGCTTTTAAACACAGAGCATGTGTTTAAATACAAAGCATATGTTATAAAGCCTGACTTCAAATACGGATACACAGTAATGGCCTTATTATATAATTACGAAAATTAAAACTTTTCTCCAAAGTAAATATTAAAAGAAATTAAAACCCAACTGAGGCATTTCCTAGTGTGCACATAGGATCACGTGACGAGGAACTAAACGAATCCCAAGACTTGGATGCTGAGGAAATTGCATTTTGTTTTTAAAAATTTTTTAACTTTATTTATTTTGAGAAAGAATGAGAGAGAAAGCACATGCGTGAGCTCCAGCAGGGGGGTTGGGGGGGGCAGAGAGAGAGGAAGAGAGAACCCCAAGCAGGCTCTGCACTGTCAGCACAGAGCCTGATGTGGGGCTCAGTCCCATGACCCATGAGATCATGACCTGAGCCAAAAACCACGAGCCAGGCACTTACCCAACTGAGCCACCTAGGCACCACTGGGGAAGTTGTTTTTAATAAAAATTATTGTTTCTCTAACTTTACCTGTATATTAGAAATATATTTTAGACCTTAGGTGTATGTATTTCTTTAAAAAATGATATCAGTCTGGGCATCTGGGTGGCTCAGTCAGTTAAGCGTCCGACTTTGGCTCAGGTCATGATCTCGCGGTTTGTGAGTTCAAGCCCCATGTCGGGCTCTGTGCTGGCAGCTGGAGCCTGGAGCCTGCTTCAGATTCTGTCTCCTCCTCTCTCTGCCCCTCCCCTGCTCACACTCTTATCTCTCTCTCTCTCTCTCTCTCTCTGAAAAATAAATAAAAATATAAATAAATTATATTAATCTGCATGGTATTAAATGTCATTATCCCCAAATCTTTTCTACTATAGTATTGACTATAGTAAAAATGATCCAGTAAAATCATTAATTCACAGGCTCAGCAGTACTGAAAGTCAAATTTTATGTTCCCCCCCAAATATAACTGCTGTACACTGTGAGATTGTGATCTAGCAGAGTTAAATTTATGAAGTCCTTATAATTTGTCAGTACTGTAAGTATTTGGTTGAAAGAAGGATAGACATGGGGTTAGTTATAGAACATTTTAGGGAAAAAACCTTTGGGAAGTACTTGGCCTTTCAAATCTGTTATATAATCCTCACTAATAGAATATATGAGCTTAACTACTTTAAAAAAAAAAAAAAAAAAAAAAGGATTCTCTCAGACTCTGGTTAGTCCTTCTGTGGAAGCCGAGCCCGCTGCATGGCAGGAACGGTGTCTCCCCTACTTCACAACTTCCACCAATTCATAATTTTCAAGTTAGTCACGCACTTCATTAAAGTTACTCATTGCAGATTGTTTTTCTTAGGGTAGTTCTATCTGAAACCAGTGTTATGCTTGTGAATGGATTACTTTAGCTCCTATAAATAGTTTAAAAAATTATTTTCGAGGAATTCAGTTACCAGTGCTTATCACATATGGAAACACTAACCCTTCCCTTGTCCACGTAGAAAAAGCCATTTAACCTTCCCCTCCAGGTGGACGAGGGTCCTCATTACCACGATTTTGATTTTACCCTTAGCTGTCCAAGTGCCGTTAAAGATGCGTCTTTCATTTAGACAGTAAGGCTTTTATGCAGCTTTAAATCTGTATTGCTGTCCCCCTTTCTTTGTAAAAACAATCAAAAATTGATAATGTGATACATCTTTTCTTCTTTGGAGCACGTATATAAAGTCACTTTGAAATCTAAATATATGTGTTTCATTTTGAATTCCATCAATGCCACAGGGAAAGAAAGCATAGACACCGTTATTTATTTTCATAAGTAGTAGACTATTTAGGTTGACAACTAAATCAGTATTTTAGAATTTTATGTTATAGGTACAAATTGTTGTTTTGATGTCTTGATAACTGGTACAAGGGGGAGAAAAAGGACTACCAAAAGGCGGAAACCAGTTTCAAATGTCTGCGAAATCAAAACAGGAAACTCAAGGAACTTGGCATGAGACCAGTTGGAGAGGAGCAGTTGTTTGAATAATTATACCTGCATTTTAACTTTTGGAAGTCATACAGTGACCTTCTGGTTGTTGTGATTTCTTGTGCCCAGCAAAAAAAAAAAAAAAAAAAAAAAAGTCCTGATTAAATATTTTATATCCTAGTGCTTAAGAGAGGAGTGTGCGTGTCTGTGTCTGTGTAGAGGAGCATTTTATTCAGCCCCAGTGGTGTTACAATAAATGGTATAGGGGCCTTGGGTGGCTCAGTTGAGTAAGCATCTGACTTCAGCTCAGGTCATGATCTCTCTGTTTGTGAGTTCGAGCCCCGCGTCGGGCTCTGCGCTGACAGCTCAGAGCCTGGAGCCTGCTTCAGATTCTGTGTCTCCCTCTCTCTCTGCTCCTCCCCTGCTCATGCTCTGTCTCCCTCTCCTTCAAAAATAAATAAACATTAACAAAAAAAATTTTTTAAGTGGTATAAAAAACCAAATCTTCAATCTGACCCTTGGAATGATGCTTTCTGTGCAGTTACAAGTAAATAGGCAATAATGCTCTGTACCACTTACCATGTTTCCCCCACCCCTCCTTTGCTTTAACTCATTCTGTGTGATTCCAAGCTGTGTACAGCCCAGACGTCCGTCTGTCCTCTCCTCGTTCCTGCTCCTGGGTTAGGATGGGAGTACCGGGAGTTGTAGGCGAACAGTTTTTGCTACAAGCGGATGCTTGTTTCAAGTTTAAATACTGTGTCGTTAGTATATATTTTTGAAAAGCCACTTACTATTAAAGGACAGAAAAAACCCTGGTGCTTTCAGTCAGATAAATGGTGTTCTTTGGGGGCCAAGCTTAGAACGTTTCCATTTCCATCTTGGCCTTTAGCAGGTGAACGTCTCCACTTCTGGGTAACCCTGAGCAGGCCCTTGCATATTTGTGGTTTCTGACTTGGCTGTAGGTGACCTTTCAGTTATTCCCAGGGCTTGGCGGGTGCTCTGTCATGAAGAGCTGCTGAGTCGCTGCTCTGCCCAGCTGTGTCCTGCTAACCTGGCCCCCACAAGGGTTTTCCCTGACACGAGCAAAGGATCTGGAATCCTGGCCTTCTGAGCTGCTGCAAAGGGAGCCTGACCACTCCCCGCAGCACGGCCCCCTTCCTCTGAGAAGGGTGGGAGCTGCACCTTCTGTGTCCTCCTGTCCCTGGCTGGCTGTCTCCATCAACCACCTGGAGGGTGTGGGCCACCAGGAGTGGTCACTCCCAAACTCAGGCTATGAAAAACCTCATTACTTAGTGTCATTAGCGCTCCAAAACCATAATCTGGGATCCTGGACGAGGCAGGCAAGCTTGATGGTTTTAATTTGTAGTCCATCAAAAAGTGATCATGTCAAATGTCCGTTAATTCTATCAATATAGGTAAGGATTCTCTGGGAGACGATGTGTTTTTAACCTTTTTTCCAGGCTTGCCAGTATTACGTAGTTAATACTACCTTGATTAAGAGGTCTTCCAGGAAAAAAAAAACTTTTTGGAAAAAAGAGGGTTTTAATTTTTAAGCCAGCAAGGAAATCTATTAATGGAAGGAGACAGGGCCGAATGCATGCCATCACACATAAAGGTAAACTCTGAGTCAAAGCTACGGTTTCTCCCACTTCTTAGTGGAAGTTAGTGGAGCCAAGCTTAGGTGAAAATAGCGAAGATTGCCAATTTGTCTCTTTTCTTCAGTGGCCCCGTTCTGTTCTTTCAGTTTTCTTCCCACCTCAGAAGCCCAACCTCCTCTCTCTCTCTTTACTACCAGCTCCTATAATCTAGGCAGAATGTTAAATTATTTACCCTTATTGATTGATTACACTTGAGTGTTACCTCAGCCAGTATTTCCATTTTGATCCTTTCTAATTGTGAAATTCCTCTGAAAGGAACTCAGCCCAGAAGGAGGAAAGCTCTTTAGGATGAAGCAAGGATCCTGGAAGTTTGTCCTGCCCCATCCTGAGTGTGTCCCCACACCTGGGGAGCATGGGCCCAGGGCCGGCCCAGCTGCACTGCTGTTTTTGTGGTGATACAGGAAGAATCCTGCCCCAAGAATGCGGCTGTAGTAAGGACTCAGTGGCCTTTCCCACTCTGAAAAGGGTTGTGTATGGTAGGCCTTCTAGAAGATACTAAGAAACAAAAAAAAAAAAATCAAAGCTCATTTTAACCAGTTTAAAAGCTACTTTATGATTGATAGACATATTGTGTTTATTCCTAGAACTGATGCCTGTATCTTCTTTGTGGAATATATAACTCTCTCAAGAAAGGTGTTTAAGACCACTAAAATTCAATATTTGGGGCTTTTAAAAGAAATATTCTAATGAACATAAAATGTGACTCATTCCCTAGTTCATACTGACCACAGAGTGTGCTGTACTGAGCATTTGAATAGTTTTGAAACCTATGAGACCATTCTTTTAATGGTTCAGGCTCTCTATTCACATCGGTTGTTGGTAGATCTAAAGCTGGGGATATATTCTTTCTATGACCTTCCTGCGTTTGATTTACAGTCTCTGTTGCTTAGTGTTTTTTGCATTGGGAGGAAGTAACAGCTACAAGTAGTGCCTGTAAAGTTGGAAGAGGGAAGGAATTAACATGTGATGAATTAATATTTGTGTGAATTTGTAAGAGACTGGAATGTTCCTTTAAATCGTGGATGTGTTTTTTGTTTCTGGCTGACAACTTCCTAGTTTTCCTACACTTCATTATTCTTCTCTTGGTCGCTGGAATTTTTTTTTTAATTTCCCGAAAAGCAAGTAAAGTGCTTTCTCCTTATCAGTAACGTTTCTTTTCCTGTTCCAGTAACAAAAGAACAATACAAGAATTTAATACTGTTAAAAAATTGATACTTCTTCTTAATATATCCATATATTTGTCTGTAGATAAAATCGAAGTTTTATAGACATAAAGAAAAGCTATGTGTCAGTAAAATGAGCTCATATTTTATCATGTTCTTCTTAGGTTCCCCCCCCCCCCCCGCTTTTACTCAGCTTGAAAAATGAAATCATTTTTTTTCCTCTTCAAAATCTGTTCCCATGTTCTGTCATTGAGAGTAAAAGTCCTGGAAATAAGAAGGATGGGTAAGACCACTGGTGGTCCCCTTAACAGAAGGACATGTTAAAGGCGTGTGGCATACCTTCTGATCTCGTTTATGTATTTGTATTATAGAAAGGATTATTATTTACCATTCCTGCTGCTTTGGCAAAAACAAAAAAAAAATCTGCCTCACAAACTTTTATAAATATCAGGGGTGTGTTTTTGCAACATGAAAGGATGCTTATTTCAGTGTTTTGGTGTAGTTTGAGTTCATGACAGACGTGCATATAAAGAGGCTTCTGCAAATATCCTTGAAACTAGGTTGAGCAGGGGCACTGGTGACCTGTTCCATGGTGGTCCTACTGTGGCCTCGGGGGACTGTGCTTGCTTACTCTCTAAGGCATGAGACAAAATCTAATAGTCTCAGTTGTGCCTGACCCAGATCTGGGCAATTAGTGAGGTTTTCATACTTTCTAACTACTTTGCCTGTAACATTGAAAGTGATATTTATCTCTGTGGTGGTAAAAAGAAGATACGATATTACTGCATTTATGTGTTCTCAGTGCCTTTTGGCATTCCGATGGCTAATCACGGTGGAACCTTCTGAATGCTTTCTGATTGAGAGCCAATTTGTTTCTGTTCTGTCAGGAATTTTTCAAAGGAAATTAGGCCGTGGGGTCACACCTCAGTGCAACACAGAACTCCCAAAAATGTTACCTGTGTGTTTTCTCATGCCTCCTGGCCTGGCTTCGTGTCTGCTTAAATTCAAGGCTTATAATAAGGGAGTCCTTGGGGGTCCTTCAGATATTTCAATAAGTAAGCAAACATCTTTAATCTGGAGAGTATACCTCATGTCGTCTCTCTCTAATAGTTTGTGCCCGTGTGTGTTAGGAAACATGTTTTTTCTGGAAAAAAAAAATCGTGTCACATGTGCATGTGTGTATTTTCCGTACCAAAAGCACATTGTACCACACACGTTCCACGTACATGTGTGACTCTATAGCTAGACACATACAAGCACACGTACGTGCCAGGTGACCTAACAGTTAATACGTGGAAATAAGTACAACTGTATAATTTTTATCTTGACGCGTGTATGTCTGTATTTCCCTATATGTTATTAAATGTGACAGTGCTGATAATAGTGTTTACATTTTTTGCTTAAGAGTTTCCTGAAAATTTTGCTCTTCTTTGATGGTAGAAATTAGTCCTAGAATCTAACCCACAGCTATACATTCCAGCGTTTCTTTATAAGAATTGGCGTAACATTATGCACTTTGTGACTAGCTTACGGAAGAGAAGGCAAGACTCTTCAAATAAATATTATTCCAACTTCTTCCACTTTCATTTCCCTTATCGCCATAGCAACCACACCCAACTTTGCTATTAAACCGTGTTGTCTATCTGCTTCCTACATGCTAGTGAAGCTGACCCTATTGAGTAGCAAGGGAAGTATGAGAGATAAAGTTGAAAACTGCTTTCCTTTTGTTGACATTTCTAGAGCAACAAGTCAGAAGGCTTTTGTTCCTTTGGGTAGACAAGAGCTGCTACGGGTCATGATTAGATGGTATGTCCTTTAGTAACCATGATGACTCCCAGCAGAATTATTTAAAACATTCCAGTAAATAACCCAGAATTCTGGTAAACAAAAAAGGAGTGGTGGTTAACTTACAAAGTGTGTTTCAATTTTCTATATATGGCAAGGAGAATACTGGGGAAGAACGTTAGAGTCAACATAGGATAAAGGTGCCCAGATTTCTGAGATTAAGCTATTTTGGACCAGCCTCAGTGAAATGGTGTTTTTTTAGGAGTCTCCATATATAGCCCTTCAGAGCTCTGCCGTGGGAGTTCCTTGCTCTATTTTATTGCTCTCTTGGTTGATATGAGATCTTTCTAGTATCTTTTAGTTGTATCACTCATCAACTCAGAGCAATTTTTTTTTTTTAACGTTTGTTTATTTTTGAGACAGAGACAGCGTGCGAGCGAGGGAGGAGCAGAGAGAGAGGGAGACACAGAATCCGAAACAGGCTCCAGGCTTTGAGCTGTCAGCACAGAACCCGATGCGGGGGTTCGAACCCATGAACCGTGAGATCATGACCTGAGCCGAAGTCGGACGCTCAACCGACTGAGCCACCCAGGCGCCCCAACTCAGAGGGATTTTTAATTAAGTCGCATACTAACTTGATGCTCCATGGTTTCGTGTCATCCGTTCTTGAGTCCTGTTAACCTTTCCATCGAGATTTTTGTCCTCTCTTAAAAGAATTCCTTTGGGATAGGAGTCCTATCACCACATGGGGTAGCCCATTTGATGGACGTTTTCTGAACATAATGTAGCATGATTGATCTTGCTGTATGTCTCATGGGCTGAGATACTGTTTTCTATGACCAGAAAACACATTTGAGGTCTTTATAAATCTTAAGTGCCTCCTTTTTTTTTTTTTTAATTTTTTTTTTTTTTTCAACGTTTATTTATTTTTGGGACAGAGAGAGACAGAGCATGAACGGGGGAGGGGCAGAGAGAGAGGGAGACACAGAATCGGAAACAGGCTCCAGGCTCTGAGCCATCAGCCCAGGGCCTGACGCGGGGCTCGAACTCACGGACCGTGAGATCGTGACCTGGCTGAAGTCGGACGCTTAACCGACTGCGCCACCCAGGCGCCCCCTTAAGTGCCTCCTTAAAGAGAAGAGAAATAAGATGATTATATCTCACATTATTTACTGTTATGTGTAGCATCAAAAATAAATGAATGTCCCCAGGGGGAAAAAAGAGTTATAAAATGAGAACACAGACATGCGGAGGGATTAAGGCACAGTGAGCTTACGAATGACTTGATTTTCTTACTGGCATTGCGGAAGGGCTCAGGCTGTCAGGGAAATGAACCGATCTGTATTAATGTAAAGTACCAGAAATTCAAATCAATCCTGTTTGCAAGTGATACCAGGGTTTTCTTTGAATGCTGCTGGATAGACCCTGCTTGTTAAATGTCAGCTAGATCTATGTCCCTGGTGCACATAAACTGAGAGGGCCACAAGAATATCCATCCTGGGCTTTAAAATATTTAAACCCTTTAATGTTCTTTTGACCTTCAGTTAAAGGACATAGTCACAAAACAGAGGAAATGCCTTAAATTCTAGCATCTGGGTTTGTTTCTTTATACTTCTTTGGCACAGTTACAACAGTAGGGCTTTCTTTCCTTTAATTTTTTTTCCCCCAGTACAGTCAACATGGTCTTTTCACACAAGCTGGGAAGGACAGTCGTGAGGCCAAGAGCAATAGGTTTCTGCCCTGTGCTCCGAGGCAGGGCCTAATTGAATGGCTTGTTGTTTCACAGGGAGCCTAGAACCAAAGAGCCGACAGAGCCCCACACAAGTACAGATGTTCTGTGAAGTTAGATACCTGCACATGCGCACAGAAACATACTTCTGTATACTCAGAATTCAATGCACCTCAATGCCCTAGTATTTTGAACTTCTCGTGTCTTCATTACTGTATTCCTGTTACTTCATGAAGATGTGGTTTGGGGATCTTCATTTGGTTTTTCAGCTGCTTGAAGATATTTCTTCGAGAGTTTCTTCTGTAGCTGAGACAGGAAACTAGTCTAATTGAAGTCCCTGTAAAGCTTATGTATTTTGGCTCTGTAAGTACTTCAGCCATATTTGTCATTGATCACTAGTGAGAGGTCACTGAAAACTTTAGGGAGTGGAGTAATGACCTCTGACATCCCATTAAATACTCCTATCAAAACAGTAAGCTGGAGACATTTTCCCATTTACACATTCCCTCAGCTTTACATCCAATAATTGTGTGTGTGTGTGTGTGTGTGTGTGTGTGTGTGTGTGTGTGTGTGTGTGTCAGCTTTTCTTGAGATTTTGAATAACAGGAAGCAACATCCCCTAGGTGTTCTTTCCCATAGGAGTTGAGTTTGGTAGCATATGCCCCTCCTGACGGGTTGACCTTAGCCACTTGGCGCCGCAGACCCTCAGGCTTTGGCATCGCTGTTGTTTGTTTGTGTGCTTTTTGAGGGGTTCTGACGCGAAAAAGTTAGGAAGCAATACTAATATGCACAGATGTTAACAGATTTAGAATTAGCCTTCAGAGTCGCTCTCAAAAACCGTCTGAGTCACAAAAGCTGGTTTTGTCTGAGGTTTATAGAGTGAATGTATTTATCCTATAAACTCCTGTTGAAGGGAATGGTCATCTGCCCCTAGCAAATGCCTATGTAATCTCCCCTAATTCATGCATTCTTTCATTTAACAAGTATTTATTGAGCACCTGCTCTGTGTCAGACGCTGTGCTAAATACAGAGTGCATGGGACAGACAGGGTCCCAGTCCCCCAAAGCTTCTAGTCTGATGGGAAAAAAATAAATAAAAGTCATAAATGAGAGTGTGTAAGTGCAGTTGGGTAACAGAATGCCAAGACCAAGAGAGGATGGCTTGAGAAAGTCTCCAAAGAGATGATGTTTAGGTTGGACTGAGAGCTAGGAAGGAGCAGGCTGTGTAAGAGCCTGGGGAAGAACATTCTGGGCAGAGTAAACCACAGATTAGACAACCTGGTGTGGAGCTCTGTGAGTAGGGGCAGGGGCGGCGCTGTATGTAGTGAGTGAGGGTGGGGGAGGAACCTGAGGGGAAGCTGGAGAGGTAAGGAAGGACTAAATCAAATAGACTCTAAGGCCCGAGTTTGGATTTTATTCTAAGCGTAATCAGAAGCCATTAGATGATAGGACGTTAGAGTGGGAGAGAGCCAAAGCATAAGAGACTGTTAAAAACTGAGAACAAACTGAGGGTTGATGGGGGGTGGGAGGGAGGGGCGGGTGGGTGATGGGTATTGAGGAGGGCACCTTTTGGGATGAGCACTGGGTGTTGTATGGAAACCAATTTGTCAATAAACTTCATATATAAAAAAAAAAAAAAAAAAAGAAGCCATTAGATGGTTTTAGGCTTCCGATGGAGATGATAGGATGCCCTTTTTAAGATCAGCTTGGGCTGCTCTGTGTAAAAAGTCTTCTAGGAGGAGGCTGGAGCAAAGCCAGGGGGCTGGCTTGGGCCCTGAAGGAGAGCCAGGGGAGTGATGTGCGGCTGGACCAGAGGTTGACAGAGGAGTTGGAGAGAAGGGAGGGGTTCTGTGTGCCATCTAGAGGTATAGTTATCAAGTCTCAAGTTGCTTGAATTTGGGGGTCAAATTAGGAGGTGAACTTCACATTGACCCTGGGCCTCCATTTCCTGAGATGGGGAAGCCTGAGCAAAAACTGGCCGGAATCCAAATTAGCCTTCGAAATGCATCCAAGTATACGAGGGTAGAGAGGATTTTGAGTCCTTCTCTTTATATGGTGATGACGTTTGGAAATTAAGTCATTAATATATTAGTCCAAAGTATTACACTGTCTGGAACACATGAGTAAAATTCCAGAGATTCCAACTTGGTGGCTCTTGGTTGTGGTTATTCAGCTTGGTCTTCTGACTGGTTTAATCCTTCACTTCTTCTGTTTGAGGCTGTGTTTCTCTCTCTGACTTTTGGTGAATGCTTCTGTTTCTTCTTCCCCAGGGATGTCAACAAAAGCCATACCCTGATTTGCTTAGTTTCCTTTTAAAATTGTTCACGGATTTCTTTTTACAAGTTTATGACAACATGTCTTTCTCAGGCATGATTACTCATACCCTACAATCCCAAGCCACCTGAGGGAGTGGCAAGTCCTGGGTCACTTCTGCACACTCCTGAGCTTACAAGGAAGCCCTATTCTGTTGAGTCATTCTCCCACCTCCTAACCACAGACTTCTGTTTGACTGTCAGTGAGACTTCCGTGGCTGTGTACTTAACACTGTATTTTACTCTGCTGTGTGCCTGCCTGTATCCCCGAAGGCAGGGACAGGGCCTGGCACCTTACGGGTAGTTAATGTCTCATGATTGTTGAGAGTAAATTCAATGAAGTCACTCATGATATACTAAGAAAAATTGGACTTTAATTTGTAGTCCTTGTGAATCCCCTACAGGTTTGTAAGCAGCAGGGTTCAGAATAGGATGTAATAAGGGGATACTCTACACAGATTCCTCCTCGGAAAGCATCCGTGAGTATGAAACACATTCAGAATTTGGAAATACTTGAGGGTTGTGATTATGAATATTAATTTTCATTGACCTGGTAAGGAGAGAAGTATGTAATTATTGGAGATTTCTAGATGATACAAAACAGGACAGTAACTCATACTGAATAGAGAGCTATTCATCCTCTGCAAGGCAGAGGCACACTGGGTTTAGGATTTCTTGACCTGTCTTTGATTTTACTTGTGCCTAATTTCGTCCAGGTGCACCCTTTTGGCTGTGGTCATATTTCATTTCGGTGTTATTGCCGCCCGTTTTTCAAAAACAAAGGCAAAAATCATACTTGCTGTATGCAGTTGGAAGAAACGCTGGCGCAGGTCCTCCAGAAACCAAAGAGAGACATTATTAGCAATATCCAGACCAGTAGCTGACTGGCTCAGATTCTTCCTCCCATGACCATTGCTGATTAATGGGAGAATCTGTTCTGTAGTTGCAAAGCCTCTTTCCTGAGCCCAGTCTGTCCTGGCTTCAGAACATGGCCAGCTGCACAGCTGAAGCCACTGCCAGGGCTCTGTTTCTGATTCCACCCTCAGCAAGTCAGATGCGGTGGTCAGAAAGCAAAGAGGTGGGGAGAGCGTCCAGATCCATTCAGATGTTTCAATTGAGAGCAGAGACAGCACACCCTCCAGTCAGAAGCCCTTCACTCACTCACGTTGGACACCATGTCCCCTTCAGGAGTATGCTGTTTGCCTGGGTAGATGTTGCAATTTTTCCTTCATTCTTTTGTTCTTGATTTCTGTCCAGGCCCCTTAGCTCCTGTGTCTGTAGTGATTAATTTGCTCTGGAACTTTTCCTGACATTCTTTTCTTCACCCCTCCTCTCTCTCTCCTATCATCTCTTCCTGTACACCTCTTCTGATTTCTGTTTGCCTTCTGTCGTCCCAACACCGCATTTCCCCCCTTTCCACTGGAATAGCCTTGTGTGTTGGCCTGTTTCCAGCAATATTAATGCACCTCACTTTTTTAAAAAATTTGTTTTTAACGTTTATTTATTTTTGAGACAGAGACAGAGCATGAATGGGGGAGGATCAGAGAGAGAAGGAGACACAGAATCTGAAACAGGCTCCAAGCTCTGAGCTGTCAGCACAGAGCCCGACATGGGGCTCGAACTCACGGACCGCGAGATCATGACTTGAGCCACAGTCGGACGCTCAACCTACTGAGCCACCCAGGTGCCCCACACCTCACTTTTTTAAACCAACCTAATATATTTACCCACTGAACAAACTCAGGTGCACTTTATGACAGCGTCGTAGCCTGAAATAACAAAATCCTGTTGTAGCAGACCACATATTTAACTTACTTTTCTTTCTTATTTTCCTTATTCTAGACTCTGTTTCATTTCAGGGGCCTATTATGTGAGTAAGAGTTTAGGATCCTTGTAGGGTCTTCAGAGGTAAGAGCTATCTCCACCGTATCTACAGTACCTTAAAAACAATAATAGGAAAATGCAGAAAAAAAATTTGTAACAGTTCAACTCTTAGCTAGGATTTTAATGTGGTAAACATTCACATATATTATAATGAATAATGTCTAGTCCTAGCTCAAGATATTTCCAGTTTTCTGGGGGAGACAGACATGAACACAGTTTACTAGAATAGGAATAGGAACTAGAATGAAATAAGTACTTTCAATAATTCAGAGGTACAAGAAGTCTCTGAGAGCACTGAGAAAGAAGTGATATTCTGACCGGAAAAATCAGGGATAATTTTCCTTCCCAGAGAAGGTGACAGGTTTATTTTAACCTTGAAGGATGGACAGGATTTCAGCAGGTGGAGAAGAAGGACAAAGGAGGCGGTGGTGGGGGTGGAGAAGCGCCATGTGCAGGGGGAGGGGTGCACCGATTCCAGCACAGCTTGGAGCAGTGTGCATGTTGCACACGAGTGTGTGGTGGCTCTTGTTCTGCCATGTCCGGCCTCCCTTTACTGCGCAGTGCAGAGTGGGAAAGCCGCTGAGGCAAGGAATCAGCCCCAGAAATGAGGTAGAATTGCCTTCACTCAATAGGAAATCACATCTCGGACACTCTGCAACTGTGTTGGTAGAATTAAGAGAACCGAGGTCTGTCTTGATGGAAAGTTTTGTTTTCTGTTGGGTTTCCATGTCCGTTGTGACCTTGGGTGTTGGGTTTCCATTTCTCTTGTGACCTTGAGTCAGTCATGTAACCTCTTGGAGCCTTCTTTGCCTCATCTGTTGAAACAAGGTGGTGACCCTGGACTGTGTCCTTGGCCGCTGTGCTGTACCATTTGAAGTTGGATTCACATCCAGTCTCCGTCCCTTCTGTCACCTCTGCTCCCCCACACTTCCCTTCCTCTCTCCTGCTGTACTTCTTAACTTGATTCATCCTGAGGCTGTCCCTGTCATAAACATAAGTGGATGTTGCTAATTCAACACTAACATATTTAAAGAAATTTTCTTATGGTTCAGCAAAAAGCTAAGGCTTTATGTCCAAAATGAAGGTATCTCAAAGTTGAAAACGAAGGTTCTGGTCATCCATACAGTTGTTAACCATTTGAATGACATGGTGATTTTGTTGAGGGAGGACTTAACACTGCAACATTAAGAGGTATACATACTTTTGTCGGGTTCATCAAATAGTGTCCTTTTGGTTCACATTTGGTCCCTCTTGGAAAAGTTAAGATTGCCGTCGGGATGAGCACATGGTTCAGTAAAAGTAACAAGCTCCTTGAAGTATGTATGTTAATATTGTAGTTTCCTATTTGCATTATTAATAAGCGTATGTTTTATTGCCACTTGAAATGGATTCACTGGCATCCCAGAATAGGTAGTTTTGATTCTGGTTAAGGCTGTACCAGGCCATTCACATTCCACATTCCTTATAATGTGCCAGGTGCTTGGTGCACATACCTTATTTATCGCTTTGAAGAGACAGAATGCACTGACTTTGAGGAGGTCTTATGCCACAGGAATCAGCTTTTTTAACAATGCTTTCCATATCCCTGAAGCTTAAGTTAGAATCTGAGCATCCAGTTCCATTTTTCTTTTCTTTGGAGCCAATTTTTGAAAGATGGGAAACGCACGAGTAAATAAATAGAAGAAGGACTTGTATTTAGGAGATACTCTGTGGTAGTGCTCTGTGCGGCACATCTAAGGTACCCGCAGTCACGTACAGCGGTCCTGGTCAGTGGTGAGTTGGAGGAACCATGGTGGCTCCTACGTAATTGTAACTGATACCGGTGTGATGGCCTTAGAGCCCGGTGGGGTGATGGATTTCTTTGTTCTCCTGACCTACCGCTTTAAAATCCTGTTTGGTTCTCTGCTTATTTTAAAAGCTTCACTCAACTTCCAGCTCTTACTTCCTCTTAGTCTTATTATTTCCTACCTTTGCGTTTGCTTGAGCCTTAATTCACATGCAGTCTTACTCTCTCCAACTTCCTGCCCTCTTTCTTCTTCTCCTCTCTTGTCTTTCAGATCCTCCCTGGTTAAAATGTTCTCTTGCCCATCTGCAAACTATAGTAGTTTGATTCATTTGCTTAGAAACAGATTTCTTATTCCTGAAAATTGGGATTCTATGGGAAAATATGATGTAATAGTAACTAACATTTAGAGCATGCTTACCATGTAGCAGATGTTACCCCAGGCACTTTATATGGATTATTTTATTTAATACTCCTAAGAAGCTCATGAAGTAAATTAAGGGGGTGAAGTAACTTGCCCAGGGTCACACAGCCAGGTAGAGCCAAGATTGGAACCCACACGGTCTCATTCTGCATCCCATATTCTCAGCCAACTCTTGCTACTTTATTTCCTCAGCTGTTGAGCCCATCAAGGTTTAATGATCACCAGTGAGGTCACAACATCTTGCTAGACACACGGACACTAAAACTGTAGCAAAGACCCATTCCTCCTGCAGTACTGGACCCCAAGTGTAATTTGGGAGGCCTGTGTGGGTACTTCCATTATACCTACGTATGACAGTGCATCTTTCCCAAAGTCAAGGAAGTCTTCACCTTTGTGAAGCTGAGGTTTGAGTGAGTTAAAAGGAGAAAAGAGAAAGCATCAAAACATGAGAGAGGAGAGCATGGGACGGATGAGGGAGCAGTGAATCTCACTGTGACTGGAGCAAGCATGGGTCCTAGAATGGTGGAGAACGGGGGTCTCGGGGTGCCGATGAGGCATGGCATTGGTGATACCCAGATGCCAGGGGATTCGAGTGCCATGGTAAAGAGTTTGGATTCTCGTCTTCAGTCATTAGGAAGCTGGTGTAACCGTACCATGTTTTCCTTCTTGAATCTCTCCTGCGGTGTTGCCTCATTACCTGGAAGCCACTGGAGATGCTGGGAGCTCCATGGTGCTTAGCATCAGTATCTCAGATCAGCTTAGAGGGCAGTTTATTGCTGTGGTGTTGTAAAGGCTAGTGTTTTCCTAACAATCTTTTGATCCTTGGTCCTGCATAACTACTATGAAATTAAAGCTAAAGCTGTAAACAGAAACTTAATGTCAGTACTTACATTCTTAATTTGTAAGATTAATACAGAGATGTTTCCAAAGAAGTTTTTATGTAAGATTAAATGTATGGCTTTCATGCAATTCTGGTTTGTTTCTCCTAATTAAACTTACTTTTTTTTTTTTTTTGAGAAATTGCACATTTAAGTGATGCTCTGAAGAAGCATTTGGATATTGTTGAAGAGCTGTGATCAGTGTTGTTTAAAATGTTTATTTACTTCTGTTAATTACTGTTTAAAATTAACCTTCAAAAGCAAGCAGCATCTTTCTCGATGGCATTTTTTTTGCAAAAAATTTTTATGAGTCATTTTTCTAGTGTTAACAAGATGACTAGATACGGACCCAATTATTTTTTTGATGTTAAGCCCATTCTTTCCTACTTTCAGTCACAAAAATAATTAGCAACTTAGTAGTATTTCAGTCAGGTTGCATAATCTATTGCCCTAGCCTATTCACAGAAAGGGAATTGCCAAACTGGCAAAAATCGTAGAATGAAATAGAGTAGACCTGAGGTTGAGATTCTTAGGTGGGGACTGTTTAAAACAAAATCAAATGAATGTTAAAATCTAGATGTTCTCCTTTCCACCATTACTCTGGCAGTCTGTCTTGTCCCGGTGAGGCTGCCTGAATACGAAGGATGGATGTTTTTCACGTTCCTTTCTTCTTCCGTCCCTGCCTCCCTCCTTCCCTTCCCTTCCCTTCCCTTCCCTTCCCTTCCCTTCCCTTCCCTTCCCTTCCCTTCCCTTCCCTTCCCTTCCCTTCCCTTCCCTTCCTCCTTCCCTCCTTCCCTCCTTCCCTCCTTCCCTCCCCCGTCCTTTTTTGGGGTTTTGTTTGTTCATGTGTTTTTAATTGCTTTCAGTGTGTGTAGCACTTTTTTTTTTTTTGAATGCCAATGGTAATGGCAAACTCTCATTTTTTGAAGCAGGGTTTTCTTTTGGAAAATAGCCAAAAGGCATATGGAGTCCTAGCTGATTAATAAAATAGGTGAGCACTTTGGGGGATTCTGTTTTTGCTAAAGTATAAGCTAGAACTCTTAGACAGTGAGGCTGATTTTAATGTGTATCTCATGAACTGCTTTAAAAGAAAACGTCAAAAGGCACATTATAGAAACATGTTGAGAAATGGCAGAATTGGAATAACTATATAACTTCCTAAGGTGACTTCACAAAACAACATGATTTGAATGTAATAAGTTCTGTTATTTTGTTTCTTGGGGGCTTTGTCCCTTTATTTCGCTGTCGTGTTTTATACACTAAATATAATTCATATTTTTTAATTCATGAAGAACTGTAGGATACATGAATAGCTCTCAGTTTTCAATTCAAACATTAGTTCATATGTTACTGTATACGTGGAGGTATAGGAATTAACAAAGTTTCCAGTAAATAGAAGGTGGCAGGGTAAACTTTTTTCCATGCATAAGTGAATGGTTTTAAGTGCCCTTTGAAATTCTGAATATCTAAAAGGCTGTTGGATTCTGGTAACTGTACGGTCTGAGAAGCTTTGCTCTCAGGAACTGCCAGAGTTTACTCTGTTCGCTACTTACCTCTCTTCTGATTCACCCTTAAGTAGCAGTTTACTCATGTGGAAAGGGGTAAGCTCAGTTCCTGAGGCTATATAATACCAAAGGTTTGGTTTGTTAGTGACATTACCTACGATATGATACCCAAGACAAGATATTTTAAATGAGTTAGTATAAGTCAGCTTCATGAATTAAATTATCTACTGCTTCTCTCTTGGTTCCTCCCCCCAAAATTAAGGATGCCATTTTTATTCCTGTGATTTTCTCCCTGCATCTCCCGAGATGTTCTTTTTGATACTTTGGAAATGGTTGTTCTTGCCAGGATCTGCCTGTTACTGCTGTGAGTCAGTGATGGGGCTCAGACAAAAATTTGGTCCCTTGATGCTTGTCCATTATATCTTTCTTTGTCATATTTTCTCAGCTGCCTTCAATATGTCCTCCCCAAGGACTGGCTGCAGAAATACTGCAATGCAGGGCACCTGGGTGGCTCAGTCCATTGAGTGCCCAGCTCTTGATTTCAGCTCAGGTCATGATCTCATGGTCATGGGGTCAAGCCCCGCATTGGGCTTTGCTCTTTGTCTGCCCCTCTCCCCACTTGCACACACAGGCTCTCTCTCTCACTCTCTCTAAAATAAAAAACAAGAAAAATCCTGTAATACATTATCCAGTATAAGCCTTTTTAAAAATTTTTCTTGCAAAAGAGCATTTGAGCCTATAAATAACATATATTATGGAAACAATATTTAGAGCACTGGGTAAGAAAGGAATTAATTCCATGCTAGAGTATTTTACAACTTTGATGATGGGACTTCTTAATTGTCTAATCAGAGATTCTTGCACACTTTAGAATTCATCTCAATACACTATAGCCCTTTAAAAATTACAAATAAATTTAGGTACTTTTTTTTCAGAACTGATTTTGAGAGTTTCATTGTACTGTATAAGGTCTGGTATCATACTGGAGTCGTGAGCCAGTCAGTCAAGACTTCTTGAACCACATACCCACTTAAGGCTTTTGGTAGAGCATATTTTTAATTCTTTAAAATAATTACCTTGCTGTTCTGGAGACCTTTGAAAAGTCCATAAAGTTAATTACACCATGAGATACACCCTCTGCCCAGCTGCTTAAGCACTGTATCAGCTTTACAGGATGTATCAGTGTGATTGCAATGCAGTATTATAGTAATACACAGTTCATTGTGTGTAGGCATTTCTAAAGTAAGATAATAGTGATAATTACGTGGTTATTAAAAAGTTCAGGACCTTTCGGGGCGCCTAGGTGGCTCAGTCGGTTGAGCGTCCAACTTTTGCCCAGGTCATGATCTCATTGGTTCCTGGGTTCGAGTCCCGCGTTGGGCTCAATGCAGACAGCTCAGAGCCGTGAGTCTGCTTTGGATTCTGTGTCTCCCTTGCTCTCTGCCCCTCCCCCGTTTGCGTGCATGTGCACGCACTCTTTCTCTCAAAAATAAATAAATATTAAAAAAAAAGTTCAGGACCTTTTGCTGTTGTGTAGTTAAGATAGGCTTTGGGAATTTGGTACATTTTTGCATACTTTGGGTTGGGGCTACCTAACAGTTGCTCTTCATTATTTAGTCTGTTGCCTTTATATCATTGGATTCTTTGACTTGACATTGTAATTTTGGTTTCTGTGACTTGTGACAAGATCTCAGAACCTCTTGTAACTCTTCTGAAGTTAGCAACGAATGGGAACTGAGAGCTAACAAGACCGGCTTACTTATGTGCCAGGTATTAGTGTGACATATATTACCTCAACCTCTCAACAAGCTAGTGAGGTGGAGACTTTTATGGTCCTCATTTTACAGATGTGGAAACTGATCTAGGAGAGGTTACCAGGGACATACACTAGAGTGAGTGGTAGAACTTAGATAGGTAAGTGGGTAGGTAAGTGGATACATAGGCAGACAGGAAAAGGTAGAAACATTAAGAGTAGTAAGGGAATATTATTACTGAGAGATGTAATAGTTCACTGGCTGCCAACTGTGTTGTAGGCATTATGCTAGGTATTAGAGAAACAAAGAAGCACCAGACTCTAGCCCAACCTTCATGGAAGGCACACTTGGTCATGGAATGCCAAAATGTAAGTAATTAGTGATGCAGTGTGAACATTTTTATAAAATTGATACATTGGGGCACCTGGGTGGCTCAGTCGGTTAAACTTGCGAAGAATTCTTGGTCTCCGCTCAGGTCACGATCTCACGGTCTCATGAGTTCAAGCCCCGTGTCGGGCTCTGCACTGGCAGCACAGAGCCTGCTTGGGATTCTCTCCCTCTGTCTCTGCCCCTCCTCCGCTCACGCTGTCTTTGTCTCTCTCAAAATAAATAAATAAACTTAAAAAAATATTTTTTTAAATAAAAAAAAAAAGATGTATGCATGAAGTCTGTAACAGTAGACTAAAGGAAGGAGTCAGACTTGTGGCGGAGACCGAGGGGAAAGGGTATTTCGCCGAGGGAGGAGACGTTGAACACAGCCAGATCGCTCTTAGAGGACAAAGACCATACGTTTCGAACTTTGTGTCTCCGGATTCCTAGGAAAGTGTCAGAAGGTAATGAGTGCTCAGGAAATGTTGGACAGATAGATGGTGGCAGTGTGGCCAGCTAGGCATATGTGGCAAAAGAGTATTGGAGGAAATGTTTCTCCCTCCCCACCTCTACCCCTCCCCATTGAAAGCATGGAGGCAAGTAGGGGCACAGTGTGCTCTTCAGAGGTAGCACTGTGGGTGTGTCATTGAAAAGTGGCTTGTAGGGAGTGTGACTGCCATGCTGCATCACACATCACTCTCCTTTCACTTGGACCCATATCCCCTGCCAGGAGTAGTCCCTGCTCCCCATCTCCTCACTACACCTGCTTTAAATCCTACCCATATTTCAAGACCTTGATAAGGACAACACTCCTCCATGAAGCTTTCCCAGCAACTGCCTTGCAGGTACCCTCTCCTTTCTCTGTATTGGTCTCCGATTTCTTATTTTGAAAAGACCCTCAGAAATCCTCTGCTAACCTTCCCTTTGATAAAGAGGAATTGGAAGCTCAAAGGGTTAAAGAATTGTATGGTTCACACAAGCAGTTAGACTGAGTCTGCCCCAGAGCCTGATCCATGTTGATTGGTGCTCCGCTTTCTCCTAAACTTGGTAGTAAGTTTGTGGAGGTGAGGAACCGTGTGTTACACTTAGTATGAAACATTTGTAGATGAAAGAATGGATAGAATACCACTTTGGCTCTCTGACAACAGTAAAGATAATGTGGTTCCCAACTTATAAAATAGTATGTAGACGATTAAACAGAGTAAGGCCTCAACTGTTAGATGTGTTTGTTCAGAAAGAGTACCAGAAGAGCAACTAGGGGACAGTTTTCATGTTAATTTCACCGGGAATGTTGTTAAAGATGGCTGTTAGGTTCCTTTCTTAAAGCTCACTTGAACAACTCAGTCAGCTTGATATATTTCTGACAGTTTAGATTGTTTATTTCTAGGTTCTGATTAGAAATTAGTCTGTTTTCCAATATAAAAAAATCATTTTCTTAATTTAATAATTTTTGCTTCACAGTGACATAATTAAGGACGAAGATTAGATCCCACAGTGCCCTTGTCATTGCTACATGAGAAATCCTCCTCTGACTCAAAAGGAGGCTTACCGGCCACAAAGCCCGTTGTCCCCAACATCCTCATTGGGGATTCAGAGGAGGTGGAGCCTTCTGCATGCATTCTTAAGTGGGGAGTGGGTAGAAGAGTTAGGTATGAGGTTATTGCTAAACAGGAACAGCCATGACTTAGGCAAGATTCATTACACAGAAACCAACACAGTAGACCCTTGTGATTCATTGATTTAACCTTCACATATTCAGTTATTCATGAAACAGTGACCCAGAAGATCTGTGATGTGTAGTAATTTGTCATTTGATCAGGTGTGTTCTGAAGTACCTGTGCAGGAGCAAGTTGTTTAGCTGGTAATAAGCCAACTGCCCAGTTGTTTGTAGCTCATTATCACATATGTAAGAAGTCATGCACTGGGCAGAACTTTTTTTGTTTCTAAAAGAAAGCCAGGAGGAAGAATAGTAAAGTGAAGTCCTAGAAAGTAATGGTTCCTTACCAGAAAACAGAAATCTGGGACAAATTAGAAAGCTGGTGTGCTGTATTTGGCAGTAGAGTAAATCCCTGAAATGCTTGGTACAAAAACAAGGAAGAGCAGTTCCTAGAAATGCCTCAGCAAGTGTACTGATCAGTGTAATGTTGCACTTTCCGGGGCAACTGTAATCTGTGGCATCATGCACCAATTAGTGTGTACAAAGACCTCAGGAATTACCTCTTGTGGAAAGCCTGAGTCTACTATATTTCCATTCCCCAATCCCCACCTTTTTTTAATGGGAGGCCCGGTAATGATATGTTGACTGAATAGCCTTCTTAGATTACACCATTAATCTTGCAGGTGTTGAGATGTTTCCGATCTCCTGTTGTTTAAGCCTTTTAGATCGGGTAAAACTAGCATATATCAGTAACCACTTGTATCAAACACTGTTTTTTAAAAAAGTATTTGGCTGATCAGATTCTGTTAGCCTCCTAGGAGGAAATCCTCTTGAATAGGGAAGATAATGAAAAAGTGGTATCTCCAAGGATAACTAGAAATTGGGACAATAGTCACCCTAGATCCGAGAGTTCTGAGACTGGGCAATATGTCAGGGAGTTAGGGTGGCTTCTTAATCTGTTGTTAAAAAATACTTAGAGGGGTGTCTCGGTGGTTCAGTCAGTTAAGTGCATGACTCTTGATTTCGGCTCAGGTCATAATCTTATGGTTTGTGAGATTGAGCCCCATGTCAGACTCTGTGCTGACAATTCAGAGCCTGCTTGGAATTCTCTCTCTCTCTCAAAATAGATAAGTATTTTAAAAAATCATTGTCAGGTTCAAAGAAACACTCTATTAAAAAATACTTAGAATAAGTGTACTCTTAATCTTCTTTATCTGTTTCACCCATCCCCCTTCCATCCACTGCCCGTCTGGCAACCAACAGTTCTCTAAGAGTCTGTTTTTTTGTTCATTTTGTTTCTTAACAACAACAACACAAAACGCCTAAGAATAGAAATTCACATACAGCCAACTGATAAGCTCCTGAATCACTAGAGAAAACCTGGGGATTACTGCTTCCTCTAGTTTATACCTGATCTCCTAGGAAGTTCCCTTTCTCCCTTCTGAGGCAAGTTTTTATATTCTCAGTTATAACATGTACAAAGGATAGTATTAACATAAACCCTAAATTGTAAAAAGTGGCTTTTCTGAGCATAAGGATAGCTATGATTTCACAGCAGGAAAATAGTAAGAAGAGGGAGAGAAGATGGGACAAGGAATAGGGAAGGCTGGCTTTCTCATTTGCTGGGCAAGGGATCCACAATGCCTTGAAAAGACAGGGTCAGCAGAAGCCTACACTCGTCTCGGGACAGAATCTGAATATCAGAGGTCACACATATCCGTAGGATTTCAGCCATCACCAGCTGCAGGTATCCAGATAAGTCAAGTCTACCACAAAACCAGGGAGAAGAGCAAAGAAACACATGCTTAAAATGTGAGAAAACTGTGGCAGCATGGAGGGATTTTGCAGACAGAAGGGCTTTTCAGAACTTAATTTCTGTGTTACAGACACTATGCCAAGCCGAGATCATGAAAGCAGATTCTCAGCTTCCACATCAGGCTTTTTCCTGTCTTTAATGCTGAGAGATGTGTGTGGTATTTATTGCCAGTTCCTCTTGTCTTAGAGTTTCTACGTTTCTGTGGCTGGGCTTCGTTTTCTGAATGGACTGGGGGAAATTGCCAAGAGGTCTAAACTTCCTGGAGATTGGATTGTTCCAGAGGAACCCTGTGGTGTGCCACATGGAAGCTGTCTCCTTCCAGGTCCCCAGTCCCAAGTCCCTTGGTGTTCACGTAGATCCCATCTTGGCAGTCATGCCACCCTCCTGCCCCCAGCATATTTGTTATCCATGTCTCAGAGAACAAGACTCTGCCTGTGTGGATGAGTAGCTTATCAGCACCTAAGTGGTGGACAGCACCACAGCCACCTTATGACCAGAGGTTGTTCTTCTGACCCTTCTTAGCCACTCCACTTATAAAGGGTTACTTTTGCTTGGTTTGTATACTTAACTGATTTCATAATAAAGGAGCTTTGTAATCAAAATTTTAAGCTAGATTCTAAGCAATTTTAAGTATTGCAGAAAAGATGAGTAACTGTCAGGGAAAGATGCACACTATGGACCAAAGGGCGAGAATGTTAGTATGATAACTGACTGTGTTTCTTGGTGGAAGCAATGTAGAATTCCCCAGGAGACCTGGCTTCTGGCCCTGCCTCACCATTCACTAGCCAGATGACCCTTGGGCAAGTCATTTGGTTTTGCTAGGCCACCATTTTATCCACTTACATGTAAGAATTTCTGGCTAAGAAAAATTTTCTTCTCCTTTGACAGAGATGTCCTGTATGTAGATAGAACCATTCCCACATTTCTATGCAAGGTCAAGCATTTTATTTCCTCTACTTTCTTATAATTAAACCTTCAAATCTTCAGTCCACCCTTTTTTCATACCTTAATTACAGGAAGGATTAGATTGATTTGTTGAAATTAGAACATTCCAAAAGAGACCTAGCTTTCTGCTTAAAGTTCGTATGCATGGAAAATCTAGGCTCACTGATGACTAGGGTATATATATGCTTGCTTTTTTAAAAACATACAAATTGTTACCATGTCTCTTACATGGCAGTTGATGATTACATATTTTTGGAGTTGATAAATAATAATCTTCCAGGCCTGTTTAACACCTAGACATAGATCTTTGGTAAGAAACACCTACCTGTATTGCTTTCTTTGAGTGTTTGTCAAGTGATTCTTCAGAATGTTTTACTTACTTTTATTCTTTAAAGGGTAGTACATGAAACATTTGAGTGACTCAGTCTGTTAAGCGTCCAGCTCTTGATTTCGGTTCAGGGCATGATCTCATGGTCATTGGATCAAGCCCCCATGCTGGGCTCCACAGTGAGCTTGGAGTCTGCTTGGGATTCTCAGTCTCCCTCTCATTCTGCCCCTTCTCTGCTCATGTATGCACATGCACGTGCACTCTCTCTCTTAAATAAATAAGCTTTAACAAATAAAAAAAATGGGCAGTATACTTCCATATTAACACAGTTTATTTCCTTAGAAAAATTATCGTAGAGGTTCCTAGTCCCTGCATCCACGTGTCCATTCTCCTCTTCCGTAAAGTTTTGGCTACCGATATGGCCACCCAGAATAAAGACTACATTTCCCAGACTTCCTTGCAGGTAGGTGTGGCTGTGTGACTAAGTCCGCGCCAGGTGAAGGGAGCTGAAGGGATAATGCAGCTTCTCACATTATGCCACTTAGAGCTGTGCCCTCCCCCTTCCACTTTCTTCTCTTCCCACTGGTTGAAAGACTAGATGGACGAGGGCTGCGCAGTATGTATTGAGGAGCGAATAAATGAAAGGAATTTAGGTCCCTAGTGACTTTGTGTAGAGTCTAGTCCCCATCACACATTAAGTTAAAGTTAAATTTCATAACACTCTGATTCCAAATTATTACAAATTCCCAATTATTAGAGCGTGAATTTGTGAGAGTTGGTTCATCATATACTAACTACTTTGCCCCCTTTAATTCATTCTGGTTAGACTGATTTATGGTGTCATTATGTCCTTTGCTGCATTTGAAAATGTTTGGAAGTATGCTATACCCCTGAAGTGTGGGAGCAGCCCCAGCTGTTCACTGGCAACAGCCCTGACCTCTCCATGCAAATCTAATATAGTGGTCTGAATGTGCGCCTGTTCTCTCCATGAGCTCCTCTCTGAATTTTATCTCAGGTCTGAGATGGTAGCTCCCTGTGGGCTGCTATTTAGTGTAGAAGAGGATGAGTTTAGGCCTGTCAGGTCGTCAAGCACAGTACTGTCCTTTTACATCGAATACCAGCTCTAGTACATATCTACAGAGAGAGAGAAGCAGCTTTGCCTGGGAGGAGGAGAGATGATGATAGAGCTTACGAGAGTTAAAAATTTTCAAATAGACATGGTTTAAAGCAGCAGTTCTCAAATCATGGTGCCTGGACAGCAGCATCAGTAACCTGTGAATCTGTTAGCAATGCATGTTCTGAGGCTTCAACCCAGACCAACTAAATCAGCGACTCTGGAAGCGAGGTTCACAGTCCATGCTTTAAAAAGCCGTCTAACACACTCAAGTGAGAACCACTTTAAAAGAATGTTGGAAAGCCTGAGAGCGGTAGTTACAAGGGCCATTTCCCGATGGGAGTAAGGAGACTAGAAGAACTTTGGCTAGAGGAAAACGACCAGGTGGGGAATGAATTGAAGAAGCACATTCTTCAGAGAGAGGAGTGAGAGTAAGCCGGGGTTCGCATCATGCTCCTGAGAAGGGTCTAAATACTATACTCCTGTGTTTGGTACCTGGAGCCCCTCTGGCCTCTGCTTCTTGGTTCAGGCGTTTCATCAGCCAGATGTGCAGAATTGCCTTTGTGTCACTGCAGTTCTTAAATCGCTGGTATTTTGGGGTGGAAAAGGTGCTATAAACCCACACTATGATGAATAAGGATAGCGCTTCAACCACCTACTTGGCAGGTCGGCAGGTTGAACCTCACCTTGCTCTGGAGGAGGGTTTTGAGCCAGGAGCCAAACGCTTTAATTGCTATGAAGGGGGGAGGGGGGAAGTAGAATTTCCATGTAAGGGCTACCAAGAATATAAGCTATTTAATAAATTATTTTTTGAATGCCTTTTCCATTTTGGTAGTTGAAGTTTGAAAAATGTTTGGAGTACTATAATTATCATTTCTGGGAAAAAATACACATCGCAGTATTTTTGTTTTTGCTGCAGGTCAAGTTGTCGTTCCGGATGGAAAGTAAACACGTCCCTTTGCTCAGCTGCAGCTCACATATTTGTAGTCTCTGGGTGCCCTCTTGGCGGTCGTGGTAGATGAGGGTTTACGCCGCGGGTACACAAAGAATACAAAGACGGCATAGAAACGTGGGGCCCTTTCAGGGGCTTGGCCCAGCACAAGGCTGATTAGGAAGGAATGGTCAGGAGGGTGGAGAGGCCTTCAGAGGAAGAGTTGTAGGAAGGGAATGAGGCTGTTCTGAGAGACGCTGACCACCAGAGGTGGTCTGCAAGGAGGAAGCACTTTCTTACTGGGGAGGGCCTTTAATGGTGTAGGTATAAATGTCAGGAGGTCTCTGTGTGTCTGTTTTGGGGAGGCAGTCTTTAACATTATATTCCATCTTGTCAATTTGCTAACTTTGTGAGCCAGTCCCATCAGCACATCTTGAATGCAGAAATAGCTAGGGAAGAATCTCCAGGGAAAACTACCTCTATAAGGCAGCTTCCTTCCTGCTCTCCAGACAGAGCAGAGACTGTTCTCTCAAAAAAGTGGCCTTTTTTTTTTTTTAAGAAATCAATAAAGAAAGTAGTGGAAGTTGACAGAGAAGCAGCACTTGAGTCAAACTTCTAGCATGCTAAGATGACTCTGTAGAGAGCACGCTAAGAGATGTGTGTATGTGGGGATATATGGTGTGTGTATGTGTTTCATAATCAGCTTCACCTTTGTCAGTAATAGCAGACATATAATGATCACATCTGTGTCCTAGGCACTGTGTTGGGCATTAGGTTTAAAACAGAGAGGAGGAGTGAGCTAATATTAGCACCTAGGATAATGCTTTGCGTGTGTATATGTATGTGTTGATGTACGTGTGCACATATATGTTTAATATGAAATATTCTTTTATATTTATATAGCTTTTATAAATATTATATATTTATACAATAGGAGCGAATGCATACATTTTGTTTTCATCTCCAAAACAGTCTTGTAGGGTAAGCATTTTGATGCCCCATTTAACACATGAGTATACTGTACTGAGTATTGTTAAGTTAGTCTGACTCAAAGCCTAGACTTTTTGTAATAATTGATGATGGTGATAAGAGCTCTTCTCTTCTGGACACTTGGATGCACCAGGCAAAGGGCTGCTTGCAATATATATTACCTCGCTTAACTCTTACAACAACCCCGAGGAAACTTGGACACAGAGAAGTGTCAGGAAACGTGTCCAAGATCACACAGATAGTTTCAGAGGAGCCAAGATTTGAACGTACTTTTTTCTGGCTCTCAAATCTTGGTAGTAAGCCAGTAGGTATACTGACTCCCATGTATGCAAGAGAGAGAGAAAGGTAGCTAAAAAGAAGTCTCTGTTAAATGACGAGCCACTGGTACAAACAAGTATTTTGTCTTAAGTAAAACAGAAATTAAAAAAAGAAAGGAGGAAGAGAAAGAAGAAATAAATGGCCAAGATAATTTTTTCAAAAATCTACTTCCATATTTTTAGCCACACGGTTTTTGTGTCCCCCAACCCCCCGCCCCCGCCAGAATGTGCAAACCCTCATGAGAACTACCAGTTGAACAGCTAAATAGCCCGCTGTTGTTCCTTTGCGGCTGCTGTTGTCAGCAAAGACTGAACAACAGCAGCGTCCTGCGGTGCCTTCCGCCCGTCCTTTTTCCATGCTGGTCTGCGCCCTCCTTATTCTTGATCTATCATTTTAATCACATAAGTACAGTCGCTTTCAGGAACTTCTGAAGACCTCCGATCAGCACATAGTATTCTTTGGAGTCCTCAAGACTTTTGAAATCCATATACCACCTCTGGACTCGGGATTTTATTGACAGAATTGCTGACAATGCCCTTGGTTTTCTGTTCCTTCCTTCTTCAAGTCTCGTAAGATCTCATTTCTTCCACCGTACTTCTAAAACTCTACGTGGTTAACAAATACTGGGGTTTTAAAAGGAGGACTGGCTCCTCCTCTAATTCAGCAGTTACTGCTGGTCCTCCCGGAGGCCCTGCTTGCAGAGGACGGGCTCACAGAAGGCCTGGCTGAAGGATGTCCACAGAGACACCCACACGGCCAGCCCCCCATTTCCAGATGCGCCGCACCTTTCAAGTCCAGATCCTGATTTCACAAAAAGAGAGCCTGGTTTTACAGCATCCCCTTCCTCAGTGGAGGAAAACTTGAAGTGCAGAAAGCAACCCATCCAATGTGGATCACTCAGCAAAATAGAGGCTTTGTTTTCTGTAATGGACGTTGCCTTCCGCTTCAACACCACCCTGGGGAGTTCTTCATTTCTAAGGTTTATGCCTCTGTGACATTTTCAAACTGTTATGAAGATTCCTCTTAAGATGTTGCTGAACTGACTGCACAAATCTAGTTAATTTAAGTTCTCCTCATTAGTCATTTTCCCATTCTCTAGTAATTTTCCTTCCTTTTCTGGGGGCTTGTGTTTACGGCAAAAAAGGGAACCAGGTACTCAGAGAAGTTTGTTAGGCAAAATTAGTCTTTTTGAAAGAAATCTTCCATTTTCTTTGTACACTTATCCAAACCATCCTCTGAGGCTTTATTTTATTGCCGGTTTTTAAAAATAAAATCCTTGTTACATTTTGCAAGTTTGTTACTGTGTACAAATATCTAAATTTAATTATATGAATGGCAAATCCCTCTGGGAGTAAATTGAATACGTGTTCGTGGTGTGAACTAATGGATGATGAAATAAAACGTCCCTGGACTCAAAATTCTAATAAACTTTGGTAAACTGTGATTTAACATTCAGTAGGATGTACATAGGCCATGTTTGGGATCTGACTCTCCCACTCCCTACCCTCTACCCCTCTCTCAGCTATTTTCATGCCTCCCAGGGAGCTCTGACCTCTTCCAAGAAGACTCTAGAGAACTCGTTGATTGAGTTCCTGAGAATTAAAGCGGGTGTATTCTTGAGCTTCTAGATTGTTCAAGCTCCCCAGCGGTTCTCGTGTGCAGCCAGGGTTGAGAATCATTATTCCAGCCCTGTGGTTCTCATACCACCGCGTGCATGAGAATTCCATGGAGGGTTTGTTCAGCGAGATTGCTGGGCCGCACTCCCAGTTTCTAATTCTGTAGGCCTGATATGGGGCCTTAGAATTTGCATTTCTAGCATATTCCCAGGAGATGATGAAGTGCTTGTCCATGGCCCACTGTTTGAGAACCATACTCAAGACCACAGAATCACCTGGAGATCTTGCTGAAGTGCAGATTCAGTAGGTCTGGCCCAGGTGTCTGAGACTGTACAGCCCTAACAAGCTCCCAAGTGATGCCGATGCCGATGCTGGTGGTCCAGGGAGGCCACCCTTTGAGTAGCAGAGCTCTAATGTAAAGCGTTATTTTCAACCCAATTCAGTAATATCCTACATTGAAAAGATGTGTGGGCCGGGAGAGTCCTAGAGGTACCATGGGGCTCAGCATCTGGTTTGGACCATTTGGGGCAGGCAGAGATCTGGAGGGCTCAGTGCTTCTTTGGCATCTGGCCAGCTGCCGTTTGACAGGATGTTTGAATATACCCTTTGCAAAGCTCTGTTGTCAGTAAGGAACTTCATTGTAAAGATTCCTGGTTTGCTTGGAGGAGTAACACGGTAATTCTCAGCTCTAATCACACAATAGAATCACTCAGGGAGCTATTAAAATAAATATTAATTCCCAGGCTTCTCCCCCAGAAATTCTGATTTAATTGATTTAAGGTGGCATCTAGACAGTGGTATTCTTTTTTTTTTTTTTTTTCTTTTTCATCCAAAGTACAGATTTTATTATCTACAAAGAGACATTTGCATTTCTGGAAAATTTTCACTAAATGCCAATAAATTAATCTTTATTTAGGGAATTTCAGGCATCAGTTGGAAGGGTATTTTGGTGCAGAAAAAATTTTTTCATTATTCTTTATTTTTTTTCTTAGGAGATTGAAGTTCATTTTATTTCCTTAGAAATTAAAGCACTGAATGTTTCCATGCATATGTATGATGTGATAAAGTATGCAGGAACTCCAGAGGCCTTATCACCTAGGTGATTTTTATTTGCTTATTTTTTATAGGATTTTTCTTTGAGATATATATATATATATATTTTTTAATAGAATTTATTGTCAAGTCGGCTAATATACAGTGTGTAAAGTTTGGTTTTGGGGTAGATTTCCGTGGTTCATTGCTTACATACAACACCCAGCCCTCATTCCAACAAGTGCCCTTCTCAATGCCCATCACCCATTTTCCCTTCTCCCTCACCCCCATCATCAACCCTCAGATTGTTTTCTGTGTTTAAGAGTCTCTTATGGTTTGCCTCCCTCCCTCTCTAGACAGTGGTAGTCTTAAAAGCTTGATAAGTGATTGTAATGGACAGCCAGCATGAGAAGCACTAAAGTATCTTATGTTGCAGCTTTACAGATCATTTCATTTTTTTTCTTTATATCTGGCTAATTTATATTCTGGGATGCAAACTAACTTTATTAGGTAATGAAAACAATGTAGTATGGCACTTTTAACAAACTGCCAAGAGAAGGGCATATGTAGATTCCCTCACTGTTAAATCCTAAATTCAGAGTAAAAGAAAGTGCTGGGAAAGTACAGCTGGTGTTTCCGAACAAGCCGAAATATGAAATATTTCTGGGACTGTATCAACAAGCCTAATTTTTTCCCCTCAGGGTTATGATTGTGTGGAACGAGTCTTCACCGCGAAGCTTGCCAAAAAAGGTTATGATAAAATCGTGGAATGTGAATGAAGAGAATTCACAGTGTAACTTTAAAGGAGTCAGTCTCTAAATTTAAAAATATAGGGATGACGTGGCTTACGTTTGTAATAGAAGTTTTCAGAACAAAATAATACTGGATAAAAAAACACACCAAAACCTCTACCTTTTATCATGTGATGTCTGTAGGAGCAAATGAGTTTGGGAGGCTGGCCAGTCAGAAAGTGTTGAGGACAGTACCAACGACCCTGCACCTCTTTCTTTATCTTTGCCAATTAATTTTGCATTCTGTGTGTGAGTGAAACCATAGCCATTGACGAAATATACAAATACCAGAAAAGCCAATGAGGAAAGTTCAAGTTCCTTTTGCTTTTGGTATTGTGGACCAGTGAGAAGATTGTCGGCTTTGGAAGCTGTGCCACTTGCTTTGTGACCTTAGCCAAGTTTCTTAACCTCTCTGTGCCTAGTTCCTCATCTACCAAGTAGAAAGGAAAATGTCCTCTTTTCCCAATGGAGGAGAAAAGGAGAGGCATGGTGCGTTATGCATAGAAGGTACCCCACTGATAAAGATTGCCTTCATTTCCCTAGCACAGTCGTGAGAACTGAATCCTTAATGAGAAATATTATATGTCAAAATATTTTTCCTGTAAGTCTTTATTGGTATTTTCTAGCTGGGAGTTACACTAGTTTAGATTTCTTCTTCATAACTGTGAGGTATACTTTTCTTTTTGGAGGGTAGGCTTGCTCTTGCCTTAGCACCTTCATCCTTGCTGGTCCCTCCATCTGAGACATCCTGCCCTGCTGTTTGCGTGCCTTCTATCGTTCATTCAGGTCTCTGTGCAGGTGCCCTCACCCAGCGGGTACACCCACGTTGCTGATTCTACTTCAGGGCATTTATCGCCCCGCAGGCACCATGGTGTGTAGCTCTTTGTTTATTGTCTCACTCCAGAATTCTGAATCCAGGAGGGCAAGGACTTTGTTTTATTCCTTTTATGCTCTAAATTCTGTGCCCAGAACCCCCGGCACATGGAAGTCATTCAGTAAATGTTTGTCGGATGAATCAGAGAAGGATTAGAGAAGATTTCTCCGACTTCACCTCACCTGTACCACCTCAAGTGGCATAGCCTCCAAAACCAAATCTCCTCTCATGAGGAGATTTGCCTGCCAGGACGGCCAGGTGGCCCCTGTGATGGCTTCAGTGATGCCACAGCTACTCTAGGACTTGAGATTATAAGGGAGGGGGGACTACCAGAGTGAGGTGGAAGTCCCAGAATCTTCCCCTCTTTGCTCCCTGCTCTACCTGCTAAATTCTGTGATATCAAGTCCAGTCCACACCTGGGGGTCTCGTGAAACGTCTCTGTGGTTGGAACTCCCAAGGATTGTGTCTCATGACCGTGTGCTGCCTGTGTGCATTTGTGTTGTGTGTGAGAATCAGGATAGATTTCAGGAAAATGACCGAGCACCCAGCAGCGTTGATTTTGTAGTTAGTTACTGGTCTAAATTTCAGTAGTCCATTTCATGCTGCCTGTTTTCCATTAACAAGTGTGCAGCATTTTAAGTGACCATCTCCAGAGATTTTGAAAGAGGAAGAAAGTTTTCGTGTCTGATGTGTGGGACTCTGCAGAAAATCAGATATAGGGAGAATCTGGCAATATCATTTTCTCTTCTCTTTTTTCCCTTCCCATCTAGTAGTTTTCGTTTCGGCTTTGGTTTTATTTAAATCTGTGTTTAAGTAGAAAACTCTCGAGTGCGATTGCTACTTGTAGATCATGATTGCACTTTCCTTGTTGATATAGGAACCTGGAGAAGATCTACAACTGGCCAGCATGTGGTCACACGGGTTAAAGTGACTTAGATTGAGACGCACTTTTCATTATCATTGTAAAATCGTTCTAATACTGGGTGACCCTGTCAATATTTTAAGGGCTAACCTCTTACAAGAAGATAATTAATATGATGAAAGAAGCTTATTTTCTCTCCATAACCTCCTCTGTTACAAGTGATTCTGTCACTTTAATCTTTCTGTATCTGGGGCAGTTTTTGTTCTTTTTTTTTTTTTTTTTTTTTTAGATGCCAGTTGCAAAGTGTTGCCAAGGCAACCAGACTGAATCCTTGTTAATTAACTTAACTATTATATATAGATTTGTTAGACACTGTAGGGAAAGAGTCAGAAGAGGCTTCTTTTCAAATGGATGAAATTTAAAATTCAGAGGTAATATCAGAAAAACCTTCTAAATGAATGGGAAATACAGGTGTGGCTATAGTTTTCTCCTTATTTTTTTCATGGAAGAGAGATGGAATGGAGACGTAGATGAATAAATGAAATCTCTTAGAAGAATTAATTTAGAAATGGGTCGGAAAAGAAAGTATCAGAAAGACACTTCCTGATGCCATGGTAACCATGGTTGGGTACCCAGGTGATGACTGATTGGAGGAAGGTGCTAGTGAGTAAGGATACTGGATAATCCATCAAGACCTGAATAGAGGGTTAAAAGAAGAGAAAAGCTAAGAATGTTAGCAATTACAAGATGAAAAGAAAGATACAAATCTTAGAAATCTAGATTCTTTAAAAGCATCATTTTACAACTTGCCAAGTCAGTATCATAGGCTTGAATCTTATGCCTACTAGTCATGGAGTTAAGAACACAAGCTTAAAAAATTAAAGTAAAAAACTGATAGCAATACAAGAAGTTGCTGGTTCATAGTGGATGATTTTAATAGATCCTTCTTGGAAATTAGTTAAAAAATGTGAGCTAGAAGTGGTCTGAATGTCATAATTAAGCCTGATTGGATAGATTTGCAAGTTTACATCTAGTAAAGGGAAAATACATGTTTTTTTCAAATAGCCATGTATTTTAAAGATGACCTTAGGCCATATTTATACACATATTTGCCAACTCTCTCTCTCTCTCCCTCTCTCTCTGTCTCTCAAGAAATGAACAGAAGTAGGGGCGCCTGGGTGGCGCAGTCGGTTAAGCGTCCGACTTCAGCCAGGTCACGATCTCGCGGTCCGTGAGTTCGAGCCCCGCGTCAGGCTCTGGGCTGATGGCTCAGAGCCTGGAGCCTGTTTCTGATTCTGTGTCTCCCTCTCTCTCTGCCCCTCCCCCGTTCATGCTCTGTCTCTCTCTGTCCCAAAAATAAATAAAAACGTTGAAAAAAAATTAAAAAAAAAAAAAAAAGAAAAAGAAATGAACAGAAGTAGAAAATAGTACCGAAGTAGTACAGCCTACATTCTCTGGCAAGAGAATGAAACAATACAGTTAATCTAAGAAAACAATGATGATTTTAAATCTGCTAATTGATTATATAATAAATTACAGGGGGGGCGCCTGGGTGGCGCAGTCGGTTAAGCGTCCGACTTCAGCCAGGTCACGATCTCGCGGTCCGTGAGTTCGAGCCCCGCGTCAGGCTCTGGGCTGATGGCTCAGAGCCTGGAGCCTGTTTCCGATTCTGTGTCTCCCTCTCTCTCTGCCCCTCCCCCGTTCATGCTCTGTCTCTCTCTGTCCCAAAAATAAATAAAAACGTTGAAAAAAAAATTTTATAATAAATTACAGGGAAAGCCAATATGGTCATCTTGAGAAAAGTTGAAAAAGTACTTAAGATTTAAAAACCCTCATTTTTAACATTCCTAAATCCCTTTGGATAGTGGTTCAAACAGTGTCTGTGATAACCTACATTTTGTATTACAAAGGCATTTGTATTACAAGGGCAGTTCTTTTTTTTTTTGTTTTTTAAGTTTATTTATTTTGAGAGAGAGCAGGGGAGGGGCAGAGAGAAAGGAGAGAGAGAGAGAGAGAGAGAGAGAGAGAGAGAGAGAATCCCAAGCAGGCTCTGCACTGTCAATGCAGAACCTGACGTTGAGCTCAAACCCACAAACTGTGAGATCATGATCTGAACCAAAGTCAAGAGTTGGACGACTGAGCCACCCAGGCGCCCCACAAAGGCAGTTTCTAAGAAGTAAATAAATCTCTCAAGGCTTGAACTGCAAAGCACATAAGTAGGTGACAACATTGAGACTGTGAAGCATAAAGAGCAGAATAACCAGGAAGATCTAATATGTTGGGTTATAATGAAAGCGTGTTTTATTGAAGCATATATTTGGAAAGTCTGATTGTACATAACAAGTATTTCTCAGGAGAAGAATGGAATAGAATGTGACACAGAATAAGTTCATCGCAGCACATTCACAAGAGGAGGAATGAAGTGTTATTGCAGTTAAAGTCACAGAGCTCGTGGTATGATTGGACACAGTGTGTTTGTGTTTGCCTGAGAAGTCATCCACGGGACGTACTTAACCAACTCCATCTCCATCAATCCCCATGCTGTCAAGATTCACTTTCTCCTCCCCAGCTTAATGATTTGTTTTGTCCACACTGACGGGTATCCAAGACTGGAGTTCCTCTTGTGTTCTCTTCTCCGGGCAGTTGCTTGGGGTTACCATAGGAAAATAGGATATATGCATTCTCCATCAGCCTACTGCAGCCACGCTGGCCTCCCCACCCCTCCTGGGACATGCAGGATGGTATTAGCTGTTCCTGCCACTGGAATGCTCTTCTCCTAGATATCTCCATGGCCCGCTCTCTCCCTCTTTTAAGTCTTGGTTCAAACATTGGTTTCTCAGTGATGCCTGTTCTGACCAGATTATAACCGCCGCCCCTCCAATCGCTCTGATTCCCCCTTGCTCTGTTCCATTTTTTTCTCCATAGCACTGAGCACCCTCCACTACGACACACTTTGCTTATTTATGATGTTTAGTGTTTATTTTTTGTCACCCTCTGCTGTGCCGTAAACTATATGAGGGCAGGAATCTATGCCTGTTCTCCTTACAGCACAGCTCAAGCTGCTAGAACAGCAGGTGCTCTGTAAATATTTTTTAATGAATTTACTACACCTGTGAGTAGGAAGGCTCTTTCATCGGGCGTTTTGATTAAACAGGAAGTAGACAAGGAAAATGGTCAGTGAAATGAAAGATACAGCCATCAAGGTAGGAGTGACCTGAGGAGCACTTGGTTTTGGAAATAGAGCTATACTTGCGTAACACGAAGAGATGAACGACCTGGAAGTGAGGACACCTGGATTCGTGTTTTACTTTTACCGCTGACCACACGTGCATCAGTTGAACTTAATTTTTAGTTGAGAAGACTAAACTAGGTGACCTGGATCTGACCGTGCTTTGTGATTCTGGATGGGTTTTACTGTAGAAAACACGGAGCTAATGATAATGTACCCCAATACCACATGGCGTCATTTTCACCCAACATTTTCTGAATTCCGTCCCCCCTTCCCCCCCTCGCCCAAGAGATCACGGGGCTATGATGACGTGCCTTGGGTTTGTTTCAGCCTTTTCCTGAAGGACATAATGTTGGTGTAGGTTTCTTAAAAGTTTAAACCCAGAGACTCAGCTGTGGACTGGGGCTCCAGAAGCTAGGGCTTTGTTCGATTTAGTTTTCTTTTCTTTTAAAATGGAGGCGCAGCAGTGGTCAGTACATAATGCCTGAGGAAGGAGAGAGGGGCATTTGATCTCTGCTAGAGATAGACACGCCGGATGGTGTTTAGGGAAATTACATGGCAATTTAGCTCCTTCTCCATCTTGTGAAGCTTCCATGTCATAGAATCCTGTGGTCTTAAATAAGTTCATCTCTTCAAAATTCAGGGCTCAGAGAGAGAGTTCTTTCGTGTTGATAATCACATACCTTTGTGTCCAGTCCCTGAAGTAGCCAGGATTTGTTTGTGGGTCTATTTTGGGGTTTTAAACGTATGCTGTTTTTGAAGATCAGGCCTTAAAACTCCTTTTAAGTTCAAAGGTCTTTCGGTCAGTAAGTGATGAAGTCCTCTTCCCAGATCGTGCACCCCACGTAAGCACCTTTCCGTGCCACTCTTGATTTTGGTTGGCACATGGAACGTGGATTTTTCAGCACAAGTGAGCGGGGAGGTGGAGAAGGCCACCGTGCTCCCCCCACCGTGTAATGAGCAGATCTCAGGGGAGATTTTCATGGCCGGCTGAGCGGAGTGTGACAGTTTCACTGGTTTCTTTCTCTCCCCTCCTCTTCGGTCCATGAATAGATCCTCAGGACTGCCCCTGAGTCTGACAACAGCGCCCCACACTGCCCCCCGGGCACGTGCTAAATTCTTTCTCTCCCATTTAGAAGAGAAGCCAGATTGCTCCAAGGCCCGCTGTGAAGTCCAGTTCTCTCCACGTTGTCCTGAAGATTCCGTTCTGATCGAGGGCTATGCTCCCCCCGGGGAGTGCTGCCCCTTACCCAGCCGCTGCGTGTGCGACCCTGCGGGCTGTCTGCGCAAAGTCTGCCAGCCGGGATACCTGAACATACTAGTGTCCAAGGCCTCAGGGAAGCCGGGAGAGTGTTGTGACCTGTATGAGTGCAAACCAGGTACGCGCGGGCGTCGCATCGGCGGCCTCGCTTCTCTGCAGCCCAGGGTCGCAGACCCCTCTGCTGCCACCGCTGCCGGCCTCCCAGGGAAGATGGGCTTTGTTGCCGGCACCCTGCACACCTGCCACTCTCACTGCTGACCTCCTAGTCAGAGGGGCAGGGTGACAACTCGCTGGTGCACACGCACCTGCCGATAGGGACCATCTTTTTTCTTCTCTCTCTTTTCCTTCAAAGTCTGCTTGACGCAGGAAGTGGGGTGAGAATTTATGATGCTGTAGCTCTGTGCTCCATTCCCCCAGAGAAGAAGGTCAGAGCCTTCCTTGGTTAGACCTATCGCTTTATCACCTTTAAAAACAGTCATCATATGTAAACAGAAAGATGCATATGTAAATATGCATCCAACCACCACATGCGTTAGAATGAAAATCTCAGCCCTAGTCTTTCTCCTTGCCGGTTCCCTGCCATCCGTCTGCTGGCTTTAGAGCATGTGCTAGGTCTCAGACTGTTTGCTCACCTTCTTTGCTGCATTTGATTTGTTGTCCTGTCCCAGCTACCTATTGCTTCGCAGTATTTCTAACATCCTTGTTCTTGTGCATTTCTAATACACTCTGTGAACAGGTCTAAACTATAGTGATTTCTTTTTTGCAAGTCTCTAACCATTGGTCAGACTTTTTTTTTTTTTTTGGTCTTAACTGCTGGATAAAAGCCTCAAGCAAAACAATCCCTTGTCCATCTCTTGCAGTGTTGTGCCAGAAACGCGTCTGGCTGACCCTCACCATCCACATAACCAGCACTGGCTTCCCTCTCTCTCTGTGTCTTCATCCTAACTTTTAGAGGTCTTATCCCCTGCTTTCCTGGCGCAGATACGGGCCCTACTGCCACTCTCTAACGTGCACCGAAATGAAAATGTCAGTGCAACGAGAGGGTTCTGGGGAACAAGGAAACCGCACACATTTGTGAAGAGCCAGTGTTTCGTTTCGGGGATTCCCAGTGCAAGTAAACGTAACAGTAAATGGTGCCTCTGTTTGCCCCTTCCAGTTTTCAGCGTGGACTGCAGCACCGTGGAGTGCCCCTCCGTGCAGCAGGCCGTGTGCCCTCTGGACAGCTACGAAACTCAAGTCAGACTCACGGCGGACGGTTGCTGCACCCTGCCGACAAGGTTGGTCCGTCATCAGTTTGTCAGCTCTTCTCCGCTGTCTCGTGTGTTAGCATCACTGAAGGCACAGTTTCAGGCACGCACTCTGCTCTCCCCAGGTTATCAGGGAAACCTAACACGCTCCTGTTTCTGAGGAGAAATCCTGACTATTCCTGTGACTTGGTATTTACACGTCTCATTCCTTGGGTCAAAGCCAGATGTCATCAGGTCAAGTCACTAACCCTTACAGGTTCTTCCCTTCCGGGTGCCTGTGCACTTTGGCAGGTTGGGAACTGCATGGGCATATGGGTCCCTCAGCACGCAGCCAGGGAGGCAGTGGGGTGTTGATCAGAGCGGGCACGTCACTTGACCCTTCGCAGTGAGTCTTCCGGTTCTTAACCGTTGTGTCCGATGGGATGAAACACAGCAGACCTCGTGGAGCTGCTCCCACGGAATCCTTTACGTTTGCCATCACGCATCGACCCGGACCTGCTAATTGCTGAGGCAGAGAGGAGTCTAAATTCTGCTGATGCTTTTCTGGAGGAACAAGCCAGCCCTCTTTGCCTTGATGGGGAAAAAAATTCCTGTCATTTTAGTCATAGTAGCAGGACATCCACTCAGCCTTCCAGGACCAGGCTCACTCCAGAACTTGAGGGTCTCCAGGTCGGGTCCTAGACAGTCTTCAGAGAACCACCGTGGAGCCGGCCCTTCGTACCTGACTTTGGGGGAGACCGTGCTCAGAAACATGGGGTTTCTGTTCCGTTTCCCCTGCTGAGACGCCCTCCCCTCTTCCCTGCCATGACCTCTCCTCCATCTTTCCCAGGCCACTAAGGCATCATTTTGACCAAGTCAACTCGTTTCTTTCTCCTGTGCTCTGCATTTAATATCCACAGTTGAAACGGGCCTTCTTAGCTCCCTTTCTAAACTGTCCGTCTGCCCTGTCCAGTGCCAGCACTTCCCATGTGTGTCTGTTGAGGAGTCGTTTTGATTTTCCAAATGGCCCTGTCAACATAATATATATGGTCTGTAGGTAAGTGCCAGTGATTTGTAGTCCATAATTGGAGTAGACATCCAGAGTGTGTTCTGATAATTTCTTTTCTTCTCTTAAAATGACATTAGTTTTTCCCTAACCTTTGCCCTGTCAGAAGCTCTAGGAACCTCTCAGACACATGTTACACCCCTTATTGTATCCATTGTACGGTATCATAAAGCAGATAACAACGATTCACGTACTCACAGTGTGTAGCCCCCTCTGAGGACATTACAGTGTGATAATGTATGTGAAGATACTTGGAAAGGGGTAAAACATTGTGCAAACGTGAGGTATTACCAATCCGTAATGGAGGAACAGGGAGCGTCATTAACGGTAACAGATGTCCCTTCAAGGTCTTCACGAAAAGGAAGGTAGCACATTATATTAGAGAACCTAATTAATCAAAACTAAGCCAGTTGTTAATTAACAAGTCCTTCAGTGAAGAAGAGGGACAATTCTCAAGTCACTGTTATAAACGTAACATGGCACCATATGCACGTAGGAGGCACAGTAGGCGAATTTTCAGCCCCTCCAGGGGGTCGAAGTGGGTAAAAGACATACTTAATCTCAGTTTAAGGAAAAAATTTTCTCACAACTAATGACATACAGTGATGAATTGGGCTGCTTCCTCAGCTCCCCAGAGCTGTAGATTTCTTTCCGTCTGGATGGCCACCTGCCAGGAATGCTTAGAAGAAATGTTACACTGGAAAGGAGGTTGAGCTAGATGTCTTCTGTTTTATCTCCAAGCTTCTGTGAGTCTTACAAACATAAACCTTAGGATGCTTATTATTGTGTTGATGTAAATTTGACTTTGGCATCCAGGGCTCAAGAATGGTCAGTCAGTTAAAGGTGCCTCTAATGAAGAAATTGAAAACAGAGACGGAAGTCATTCAAAATCCCGCTGTAAATTATTTGCGGGGGAGGGATAAGTTCTCACAGCCCTTTAGTTTCTGTATTTGAGATGGTCGTTGACCCATGGTACTCCCCGCCCCTTGTCCGCGTACATCCTGTGTTCCGGCCTGGATGAGACCCCTCTCCTCACTTGCCCATGCCCAGCTGATGCTCATGCCAGTGCCGACAGCTGGCTTCCCTGAGCACCTTCCCCTCCTACAGTTTCTGCTCCCCTTTCGGGACTGCATTTCCTTCTCTTTGAAGTGTTTGAAGTCTTCAGCCCTGAGGATGACTTAGGTGCCCTCCTCTGCTCACTTGTAATTTAATTCCCATGTGTCTCTTGAAGCCCTTTCTATGATACATTGATATCACTGATTTTTTTTTTCTTTTGGTCAGTATTCCCTTCTCTGTGTGATTCTCAAGGGAATATTTTATAGCCTCTAGTACTAGTATAGGAATTGTAATGTGTCAACCTACGTTTGTTGATGGGTGAATGCATGAACGAATGAATGAGCAGGCCCACGCTAAGCCATGTTGATTTCTTTCTTGAAGAAGAAAGCATGAGTATTTTTAGTTTCTTGTTACTCTCCCACTGTTGGGTGATAAATACTACTCCCCGGCTCACTTTAAAAACCTTGCACTTTTCCCCAAGCCCCTTCTTTATGGCCCACTTCTCCATACTGCAGAAATTCTGCATTCTAAGCACCAAGGTCACCTCTCAAACCCTTTATCTCTCCCTTCCACCTTTTCTAATATTGTTCACACTGCAGGACTCCAATTAAATTGCACTTTATCCAAAAGGTCTTCATGCTTCAACCAACACCCATCCTACGCCCTGGGAGCTCCTAACGTGTTCTTTTCTGTGTTGCCAACTAATCGCATATTTCCCTGCATTGTTATTTCACTGCTACACGCATAGTCTTGTCTCACCAACTAAAGGACGTTTCTAGAGGTCAGGAATTGTGTCTTCTTTCTTTTCCTCTGTATATGCATTCATACTGAATGAATCGGTAAATGCAGAATGCACTCAGACCGTGGTTAAAACCTAGTTTAGCATATTAAGTGGGTTCCCGCTTACGAAGGAGGATGATAGGTCCTACTTTGGCAAGAGAATAAAAAGCCAAACAATCATGTGAAAATGGAAATAAAAAGAAGAGAGCCTACCATGAGTCATAGCAGGAGTATTTCAAGAGAAAAAAAACTACATGACTGTATTCTTTTGTGTGATTTATGTTTTTCAGAGTATGATGTTGAGATACACAGGAGACCATTTTAGAATACATAAAATTAGGTTGTAACTATTTGGTCTTTACCGCTTATTTATAAAGAGCATTATTAAGAACTTAGAGCCATTTTGGACCAAAACCAGCGATGTGGAGATTTCCGGGGGAAAGCCCTTTACAGTTAGGGTGAAGGTATCAGAAATGTTGGCAGTAGAGATTTACCTTAATGACCCCTCTTTTGTAAAGATGTCTTGGACTTTCAGCAACGAGGAGAGGAGCTTGTGGACTTTGTCCCCCTTGCCTTAAAGAACAAATTCCTCTCTCCGTTGTTCTCATCCAAATGGAACTCCCATTCCCAGTGAGACTCTTCACCCATTCCAGCCCCTCACCGCCCTATTTCTGTGTGAGTCCTTGTGCAATTTGTGACTTTTTGTTTTATTTTTTTCAGCTATTCATCTGTTTGTCAAGCATAACTTGAGCTCTTACAAGTGACAGACTCTACCCTCTAGATAGTCTCTTCATGCGTGGATATCTCTTTTCTGTTCCCGATGAGTGCTGGTTTTCCCACCTTACCCCTGCCCTTTCTACAGACAGGTCCTTCCTTCTTTACTTGCTGCATCTTTGCTTTTTCTTAATGGCCCATCCTTCGTTTCCACCCTCTTTGGCTGTCTTTTCCTGAACTTCATCCCATTCTGACGTCATTCTTGCTTGCAATACAGTGAACTCTTAACCATTTTTAATTCTTCTTTCCTCAGCTAGGTTTTAGGTTTCCAAGCACCCTGCCAATTTTTTTTCTCACCTTTTCTCTTCTCTTGGCCCTGGAATGTGATGTGAGCTCATCACACCTTTCAGGAGACGGTGAAAGGAAGGAGGGTTAGTGGCCACGGGCCTAAACACTGGATGGTGGCAGAAAGGAAAAACAGCCCTGTCCACAGGGCTTATGACACCTGTGGTTCTTGGAAGGCCCTGCGTGTGCATGTGTGCGTGCAAATGCCTGCCCGCAAAAGAAGTCTTGTAGCAGAGGAGGTTACGTCTGATACATTGATCCAGATGATATCTTTATGGGGAAGGACTAAGTATTGAAGTAGCATGAAGGTGGCGATTCCAAGGACAGCTTAACTGTGTAATGTGCCTTACTGTTTACAAAGCGTTTACGTTTCTGTTGTTCTCATTTTATCATTCTGATTCCATGAGGAATTTATAGATAAGAAAACAGAGGCAGAGAGAACAAGTGAGCTGTGCAGAGTCATGTGTTCTTTGGTACAAGGATGAGAGCAGGTCCGAGTCTTCAACCCAGCTTCTCTGATCCCAAAGCCTTGTCCTCTCCACTGCAGTTTTTTGATAACTGTGTTTTGCTATTGTTTTTAAAGTCCAGGAAATAATATCAGTGATTATGAATTTATATTTCACCAACATATGTACATATTTCAGCATTGTACATATTCACACAATGTGCATATGTTTCATTACTCGTTGTCGCACAACAAGCCACCCCCAATAGTAGTAGCTTAAAACAACAGAGATCTGTTATTCCTCATGCCTCCGTGTGTTAACAAGGTGGTTCTCCCACAGTCTGCTACCTTTCTGCTGCTCTCTCCTCCTCCTCCTGTCAGTGGGCAGTTGACCCAGGAGGAGACCCATGATGTAGGAGCCGCTGGGCACCACCTTAGCGTGGGTATCATTTAGCTGACCATTATTTTGAACTTCCCTCCTTAAAGTTGTGACTACCTGGTTAAAACTTGGTTTAGCAGAGAATGCCATTTTTGGATGCCATGAGATCTGCCTGGTGAAAACCACGTCAATTTTAAAAACAAACACAAAACCTTTCAGAGATGTTGCACAGAAATTCTTCTCTGTAACGGTTGATTATAGAATGGTTGGGTGAGAGACATGGACCCACCAGCTGTAGCTAAAGGGTCCATCCAGCCTGGGATGTAGGTCCGTGCGTCCCGTGTTGTCCTGTGTCCGCCAGTCCACACCTCCACGTGGTTGTGCTATTTCTCACGAAGATGGCTCCTGGATCACAAGTTTTTTTTTCTCTCTACACTCCACTCTGCTATATCCAGCGAATGTGCCTGATTTTACAGAGACTTCCCTTTGCCTCTGTATTTTTTCATATCTTTTTAGATGCAGGCTTTAGGACAGTCATTAACTAGTTAAAAATCTAGACCACAATATCCTCCACCTTATTTTCTTTCATTGTAAGTCAAATGAGTTTTTCATTGCCCTTATGCCTTTTGACTTGTTGCTTAACTGCTTCCATAGTTTTATTAAGAAGATGAATGAATGTAATATGTTATTGACAGTCACCCATTCAAAATTTATTTTAATGAGATTTGTCCCAAACTTTTTGTTCTGAAGCCATACTGTCTATAAATATGCATTCCTTAAAAGTTATTGAGAAGAATCCAATCTGGGTATTTTGAGGTGGAAATCAATGAAGTCATTGTTTATGATGTTCAGGCTTAAAATAGGGTTTTTCCTAGGTTGTACACAGTACAGCCAGCCAGGTTCCCAAGCTCCCTCCTGGCTCCAGCCTCTCTCTGACTAACGGGTCTGATTCTCTGCCAGAACCTATATCCAGAACATTTATATCTCTTGCTTTCCGAGACCCTGAAAAACCTGTTTTATTTTTAAATCCAGATTTAGAAGCACTTTTCACTTTTTTTTTCCTTAATCCAAAATAATTTAAAATTTTTAGATGGTCTGTTAGCTCCAGTGTTGACTAATATGTGACTTTGTTTTTCACCAAGAAGTTTCATAGACTCTCCGGAGCACATTACCTTCTAAGTACAGTTCCACTGGAAACGTAGACAAACAGGAATCCTGGTGCTCCTGTTCAGGCAGCAGGTTGTACGGCCCCCCTGGTTTGGAGATGGAGGGACGTGGGGAGCCGGGGAGGGTCTTGCCTGGTGGGTGTCAGAGCCAGATTGTGTGAGCACAGACCACTAGGCTTACTGTCCCCTGTGGCCCTGAGCTCACTCCCCACCCGGCCCTCCCTGGTTCCACCACTCAGGAGACCTAACACGCCATGTCCTACGCTTCCCTTTGTTATAGTCAATTTGTTAATAATAATAATGATAATAACTTGTTAATAGTTGGTGAGCAAATGTGTGCACATGAGTAAACTCTGTCCAGCAGCTGAGGAGTACTTCTCCACGCGTGACCTGGTGTCATGCAGAGACAGCACACAGCCAAAGATCGAGTGCTAGAATGCTGGCCCACTTCAGCAGGAATTCGGACAAGGCTGTCACATCCTCTGGGTCTGTTTTCTTTTCTGAGAGAGAAGAAGGGGAAGAGGGATTTGATGATCTCAGCAGTAACTTCTACCTTTAAAGTTTTTGATTTTCCCAAACCTTTTAGAGGAGGAAAGAACCCAAGCTGTTGGTGATAGACTCCTAGGAGAGAAAGAAGGAACATTTTAGAAAACTCCAGCACTTAGAAGATAATAGGATAGAGATATATGGTGATGGCGGGCGGGGGTGGGGGGAGTCCAAACAAAGTTATAAATGAATTGTTTATTTTTTTTCATTTTCTTTAAAACAAAACAAAACAAAAAACTGGAGTGCTTGGGTGGCTCAGTCGTTTCAGCGTCCTACTTCAGCTCAGGTCATGATCTCACAGCTCGTGGGTTTGAGCCCCACGTCGGGCTCTGTGCTGACAGCTCGGAGCCTGGAGCCTGCTTCGGATTCTGTGTCTCCCTCTCTCTCTGCCCCTCCTCCACTCGTGTGCGCTCTCATGCGCGCACACTCTCTCTCTCTCAAAAATAATAAATATTAAAAAATGTTTTTAAAAACTTAGGAAAGGCAACATAAAAAAAAGAAACTTATAAGACTAATGATTTAAATCTGGGTATCAGACTTGAATTGTGAAAGCTGGGTGATATTCCGGTAAAGTAGATTACCTATTGGTCCATGGCTAATGGAATATTGCTAGTTGTGTTTTTTGTTTTTTAACAACTGTAAATAGTCCCTCATGTAGCAGATTGGAGAATATCTGGCCAAAGCTGAATCTTAAGGAAAGAGTTTAGTCTCTTAAGTCACTTTCTAGCAGCATGTGGACATCTCTGCCTGTCAGCCTGCCTTGTTGGGTTTGGGGTTGGGGGGGAGGATGTGTGGTTTGTGTTGCACACCCAGCGGCGTGAACCACACCCTGTCTCCGGCTGCTCCCTGGCTCCTGGACCCACGATTTCACTTGTTTCTCCCCAGCTATTGCTGCCTCACTTTCCCTGAGGTGTTGTCTTTGTCCTCCTTGCCACTCTTTATTCAGCTCCTGGGCTTTTCTGTTTTACTCTAACTTGGATATGCATGCAGACACATACACACCCAGCATTGTATTTGTGGAAGCATGGTCTTCTCTATGCCCGACTTTATGAGCGGACCATTTCTCTTCACGACTCTTTAAATAGGAAATGATCTACTGAATTAAGTTCCCTTTTCTTTGTTTGATCCTCAGTTTTATTTCTCTCTTATGAGACCTTGACCTCAGAAGACAATTTCCCACACATGCTCTGTCATATAACAGCTTGAAACACTGCAGTTCCGGGAGGGGAAGTAAGATAAAAGGAAGGATGCCAACCCCACTGCATCTGAAGGATACGTCAGATATACAGCCCGTGACCAGAACAAAATTCATGAATTTTTTCTTTACTTTTCACCGCAGCATCTGGGTGTTTGTATTCAGCTGCTTCAGGTGGAGAATCTAGGCTGCTTAGTCCCCCTTCCTCAATCCTGGTTTTTTTGTGTTCTCAAGAAAGTCCGTCTTGCCAGTGCTACCTTGTATTATGGTAGGAGAATCATAGCCGACTGCTCTTTCGCTGTTTCTTCTGAAGAGACGTAGATCTTGAGAGAAGGAGCTTTCTTTTTCGGATACTGACTCCACCAGATGAGTCCATCAGAATGGAATTTTGGCAGGTTGTCCCTTCCCTTCAGAAGCACTTGAGTTAAATAAAAATTAACCGCAAAGACGCAGTGAGTAAAAAGGTCCCGCTTTGAAAATGTCAGTGAGATGTCAAAGACCCATTGAGGGCCTCATGGAAGGTAGAGGACACTGGGCTTGGTTTGGTGTGGGGCACGGTGATGAATAAGATATGGCCCAGGTGAAGGAACTCAACACCTTACAAATATCAGCTCTGGCAGTTTCGAGAACGTTCCAGACTTTGGGAAGGTAGTCAGAAGGGAACACATAGAGAGTGATCTGCCTTCAAGAAAAGAATCAAGGGCGGCTGGGTGGCTCAGTTGTTCAAGTGTCTGACTCTTGCTTTCGGCTCAGGTCATGATCTCACAGTTTGTGAGTTCAAGCCCCATGTTGGGCTTGTTGCTGAGCACAGAGCCTGCTTGGGATTCTGTCTCTCCCTCTCTCTGCCTTTGCTCCACTTGCACTCTCTCTCCCTCTCAAATAAACATGAAAAAAAAAATATATATATATATATATGAATTGACTAATAGACTGTCTTTCTACCAAATAATAGAAACTGAATTTAAGAAAAAGTTGTAACATAATTTGCCAGCTTTAAATCCGAACTCAGAAGTCAGGGACTTCAAAAAGCACACACATACAGAAAAACTGATTGTGATTTTTCATAGCTCTCCACATTTGCCTGCAGTTTTAAGTCTTGCGATCATACAGCTCCCCTCTCCCTGGGAACTCAGTGGATTTTCTTATTCCTCTGTCCACTTTTTAGTAATAGGTTTGGAGTATCAGGAGTCTTCTGCTCCAGTACTTACTCTTGGGCTGTTGAACTCTCTAGAGCTCTTCAGCCAATTCCAGAGCCTCAGTCTCTCATTCTGCTGGTCCAAGTCTTGAGGGGTGGGGTGGGGGATGAGGGGCGGGAGGATTAGACAAGGCCAGGAGCACAGAGGGCAAGACTCTCAACACAGGACATGTTAGCCCAGCCAGACTCCTATGTCAAGGCCAGAAACTTCCTGAGGGTGGCCTGGAACTGACAGATTCCTTCTCAAGGCTCAGGGAGCCCTCCTTATTTCTTCTCTGAGGCCACGTTAAGTTCTTTAGATGATCAAATAGTATTTATTGCAGCTGCATGTGCTTTTAACATGGTGTTAGGTAATTAAATTGCTTGTATCACACCTACTCAAGCTAGCCAGTGGAAATTGCCCCCACATAGGCATTTTCAAAAGGACTTCATCAAATTAAGAGCGTTGTAATTAATTATCATATCCATCTGTTCCCAAGATATTGTCTCAAAGAAGATGATACTTAATAACATTTTTTGGGGGTAGGAGTCATCTGTTAGGACAGATTTCTCTAATTCGGTTCACTTTCTGGATGTTCTCTTTAATTTGGATAATTTATCCAGCTGCTTTTTGAGAGTAAATAAAATTAAATTATACAGTATGTAAAATATGCATTAGCATAGTGCAGATTTAAAACATTCCCGACTCCTGACATGCTATCATGGTAGCATTCTCTGTGTTTTTAAACACATCCTGAAAAAAAATTTGGAAATATATTTGAAGTCCTTCTTTCTCAACTAAGAAAAGAACAGCTCTTCTGTTGCCCTCTGCCACAGTAATTTTTGGCCCAAAAGAGCGAGTCAACTCATAACTAAAAAAGCCAGAGTCTATATTAAACTCTGATGTTTTTAAAACAAAATAATTTTAGGAATTCCATGTTATTTTTGGACTTATCCCCAGATTGAAGCAAATATGCTTTCCTAGAAGTAAAGCCCTTGTCCATGGAGATGAACTATCTCCCTAGTAGAGAGTTTAATTTGTCAATAATTCGCTTCAGATGTGTAAGCCCTGCTCTTCCTATACTAGTGCTTTACGCCTTTTGAGTGTCTCCATGAAAGTGTATCTAGTCTTATTTCACATTTGTTTAAGTCCTGAAACCAAGTTCAAGGCTCTTGTTGAGTGGCTTAGAGTTTGGTCGGAGTGGCCATCACCAGGCCCTGAATCCTTGGCCCTCTGACTCTTACCGAAAGAAAGGAACTCAACTGAATTCCCTAAGACTTTCAGTACAGTTGGAAAGCAGGCTCCACTGCATGGATGATATTGAACCTCAGAGGACTGTCCCCACCCAGCCGCGTTTCATAGTATCCTCCTCATGACACAGGCAAAGAGAATAGCTCCAGTTTTGGAAAAATGTTTCCTGAAGCTATTCACATAACTAATAAGCAAATCTAAAATGTTAAAATCCTTCTTCTGGAAACGCCTACAGCAACCACAAATCTCAGGGACTATTTCTTATTGTTCATTTGCACCTGTAAGTTGGGTGTAAGTGATAGGGCTCCTCATTGTTGTGTAGACGACAGTTTGCAGAGAGTTCAGGGTTATATTTGTCCAGTAGACAGTTTAGCTGCTTAACTGCAGTTAAGATGAAGGTGAGGACAACTTGTGTCTCTTGAACTTGACGCTCAGTTAATCTGTGAATGTGTCACACAGACAGGTGCATCTTAAGTTGCCGTTTCCTGACTGTGCCTTTTTTTTTTGAAAGGGAGAGAAGTTGTTATGTTGTGGCTCTTGTGGGCATATGATCAAGCGCTTTGATTACCATGGCTCGGTCATGGATTCCTGAAGACTCTTAATGACACTTCTTGAGACATTAGATGGTATACTTTTGTGGACAAGGATACACCTTAACATGTCCCTCTCTGTCATTAGTGCCAAGTACAGGTAAATAAATACTCAATAATTGCTTTTAATTAAGTTTAGAGATAGTCGATCTGTGGCAAGTCCTAGCATTAAAACCCCTTATGTTCTTTTGATCTGTTTAGGGAACGAACATTTGAATGTTTACCAAATGCTGGATGCCATGCTACCTGGTGGGAATAAAACGTGGACTATGATGTTCAGGAGCTTACAGTCTAAAGGCAAACACCTATAAATCATTACAGTTTAAAGTGCTGTGTGCTTTAGAAGTTGGAGCGTGCAAAAAAGCCACTCGCAGAGCAAAGGGCTACCAGTTCTGATTTGGAAAAATGTTGGATTTGACTTTTGAGCTGAGTGTTTAAGAATGAGTCAGAGTTCAGCAGCTGGAGAAAGAGGAAAGGGCATTCTAGGCTGTTGTGGTCATTGATTTTTAAACTTTTAATGTGTCTTACAACTTGAAACATTATCACTCATCCCATCTATCTTTATGATTAGAGAAAAATGGAATTCATGACAATATTGATTTTTCCCTCCCTCATATAACCACCCCTTTTCAAGACTACATCGCTTGTTTCAGATATTTTATTACTTTCCTATTGCTTTCAGTTAAAGGTGCTTCTTAGTGTGGCACGCAGGGCCCCTTCTTACCCAGCCCTGGGCTTCCTCACTAGTCACATCCCCTGCAGGTACCCCTACAGTATATCCCCCACACCCCATCCCAGTGCATAATGTGCTTCTGATGGGCTGAACCATTTGCTGTAGGCTTAAATATACCATATTCTTTCTTGCCTCTGCAAGTTTGAGTAAGTTCTTCCCTCTTCCCGGAATGTCCTTACCTCCACCCCCATGCCCCCACGCCCCCACGCCCGATAGACACTTAACAATCTGTGCCCACTCACAGCCTGCCTTCACAGATGCATACGCACAGCATCAGCTGTTTTTCTTTGCGCCGCCCATCAGAGAAGGCATCGTGGACGAAGGGATTCTTGGAGTGAATGGAGGACTGACTGTCAGTCACGGGAGGGACGTCAGTGTTGAAAATGTCGAACAGCTACTGCCAGGAGTGTGCTTTTCTCCAGCAGCCATCAACGGGTGGGGTATCGGCACAGAGCAGGGAGGTAGTTGGTTGATATTACAGTTTGCATTTGGCAGCATTGGGGCTGAATTTGACCCCAAGACATATTTTCTTTGCTTCGCTTTTTTTTCCTCCTCTTTAAATTAACCATTAACATTTTAAAACTGGGATGCTTCATGTAAAAATGCAGCTTCTTTTGAGCAATTGGAAGGCGTAGTGACATTGACTGTACGTTCTATCATGGAGTGAATAGTGAGCAGACTGTCTTGAGTCATCTACAATAGCCCTCTGCTCTTTCAGGATTCTTGCCTGACTCCTGAAGACATTTGGCTTTGGCCTTTCTGGGTTTAGCTAACTTCGGGTTGGTGTCAGGGGACCAGATGTGGATGGAGGTTAAAAGGGCAAGAAGTTTAAAGGCATCATGAAGATGAGGGTTTGAGTGAAAGAACATGGGTCTGGGGCTGTATTGTTAGGGAGGCACAGTCAGGACAAGGCCCAGGCTAGAGAGCAAAAGCTCTCTGGGGCGCAGCTATCTCAGGGAGGCTGCAGGAGTCAGATGGTGGGAGAAATGGGCGGGTGAACCATTGGGATCAGTGAGTAAGGTGTTTGGCTTCAGAGATTTTAGGAAGCTGTGGCCTCGGGAGCAAGTTCCTGAAATGCAAAGGGGCAGCAAGGATCCTCGATTCCAAACAATCAGGTGAGCTCAGGGTGATGTTTTCATCCACATAGACATGGAGGCCTTCCAAATTATTACCTAGCATACAGTGGGTGGGTACTTCTGCACTCCAGATACTATCCTAGGTTGCTTTTCGTACAGCTGTTCATTTAATTCACAGAGCAGTCCTGGGAGATACAAGGAACTTGAATCCTCCCCTTCTTACATATGGCTCAGGTGAGGCTAAGAGAAACGATGTCACTTGCCCAAGGTCATATAGCTCCTAAGTGGCCTGAACTCAAACCTAAGACTGTCCTAATGTCCAAGTGCATTCTCTGACCCCTCTTAGGAAATGGATAGGAGACAGGGCCACAGAGAGGGAGGGCTTGCATGAGGGAGGGAAGTGACAATGTGGAGGATGCTGACCTCCCTTCCAACCCAGGTGAATAGGTGAGTGTGGGGAATTCGCCATCTCACTAAAGGCAGTTGTAAGGAAATAGCATTTGGGGGCCAGCCGGGTAAGTGCCGGCACAGATTTGAGTGGTACGGTTTAGTCACATGCAGATGCCGAGAGAGTTTGTCTGCAAGGGGGAGGTTGGGGAAGGCAGAGAGATGGGTATGGAAGAAGGAGTCCCTGGGGAAGCAGAACACTACTCTGTGAGGATGCACTTCCCCCAGAGGACAGGCGACCAGAGGATGGTGCACTTTGCACTGATGACAAGGATGAGAGGTCTGGGAATTGACAGCCCACAGGGGTCCAGGCAGACGCGTGCTTAAAGACGCATGCTGTGTCAGCACCCGCTCCAGCCCCAGGTGGCTCTGGGGGCCTGAAGGAACGATCGGAGCCCAGGCCACTCAGGTTTTCAAATAGGTCAGTCCTGACGTCTTTGATGTTCTTCATGTGCTCCACAGAGGAAATAGAATGGTTCACATCCCACTGTGTGAGAATTTGTGATTATGTATCCCAATCCTTCCTAAACTAAACCCCTGAGCTAAGAGCCAGAATCCTGTGTATCCCCATCCCCACCCAGCTGAGTACCTCCTGCTTGCACTCACTCAACAAATAGTTACGAAGTAATTGTGTGTTCACATGTAGGCTGATTCCATGTTCCACAGCATCCATTTCTTTTTTTTTTTTTTTCGTTTATTTATTTTTGGGACAGAGAGAGACAGAGCGTGAACGGGGGAGGGGCAGAGAGAGAGGGAGACACGGAATCGGAAACAGGCTCCAGGCTCCGAGCCATCAGCCCAGAGCCCGACGCGGGGCTCGAACTCACGGACCGCGAGATCGTGACCTGGCTGAAGTCGGACGCTCAACCGACTGCGCCACCCAGGCGCCCCCACAGCATCCATTTCTAATGCAGTCGGTGATTCCAGCTCTGAAATGGGAATACCTTATGTTACTCTCCACATCCAAAGCCAGTCCTCCTCCTTCCCAGAGTGCACTATGCCAGTTTCCCCTCTCACTCTTGCTCACTGCTTCTCCGTGCACATCTCACTCCTGCCCTTCGGCTCTCTGAGGCCATCCTGCCCTCCATGAAATCAAATGCCACCGTCTTTCCCCCAGACCTAAGGAGGTGAAGGCAAAGAGCCTTCCGTTCCTGGGACTTGGTCGTTTTCAGACTGTTGAGCTAACCTGAGTGTGGTTCAGGATGCCTGCCAGATCGCAGCTCTCATGTTTCACTAGGGGCCCAGGCCCCGGGGATTCTTTCCAGTTGTGTCTGTGCTCTGGTTCCTCTCCTGCCAGGACTGAGTCCCTCTGGAACTTCCGCGACTCTCTTCTTCAGCCGTCACGTTGAGGTGGTGATGTGTATGAAGTGCCATTGCCTCCTCACCCCACCTGCTTACTGTGGAGCATGGTTCTAGAACATAACTGTATCAATCTTACAGGAGCCATGCGGGCTTGTAAATACCATCTTCCTATAATTTATACCACTTTTCTTTCAACTTAGTGCCATAAGATAAGTTTCCTGAGCCACATGCCAGCCTTGGAGGAGGGAGCCCTAATCATTTGCCTCTTGAGAACGCCAAGAAGAGAAGGGCTACAGTGACTACTTTATTAAGGTCTTATGGTGGACTTTGTTATTATTACCAATATTAGAAATGCAAAGGAATATTTTACCTCATTGCTCTCAATTTACGTCTTCTCTGTATTGGAGCACATCCTTTGCTCCCCACAGAAAAAAAAGCAAAACAAACAAACAATGCAGAGTGATTTTACTGTTGTCTCTGAAGGGAAAGTGGGGAACAATGTACAGTTTCTGGTTGTGGAAAAGAGTGGCCCCTGGACCCACTGCTGGAAGGAAGCATCCTCAGAGCTGGGCCCGGGGCTCGCTGCTAACGTGTGTGTCTAACTGCCCAGGGTTGGCACTGCAAGGAGATCATGTAGGAATTAGCGTCAGAGAGGGTGACTAAGGATTCGTCACCGAGTGAAGAGTCAATCTCTTCTGGTGAGACACGAGAAGAATTGTGACCCTAGGAAATTTCCCTAGGAACGAGTACAGTTCTCCGTAAGGGTAGTTGGGCCCTCGGGAGGGAAACTCGTTTATTTTGGATATTTTATTTGTAGTATCTCTCTTTTTTTTTTTTATTAAACTCCTGCATTTCTGGAAAGAGGTAAGAAATATAATCACTACAAAGATAGTGCATCAGATTTAATTAAACCTGCAGCTACGTTTTGTAGAATAGAGCTGTGTTTTATGTGTCATTAGAATTTCCATTACCTGACACTTCTTTCATTAATGCACTGAGTGGAATCCTAGTAGTACAAGCAAGGTTTTTGCCCTTTTAGTTCTACATTTCTTCTCGTTTTGAAACCTAACTAAAGGGAGAGCCCCCTCCCACCTATAAATACTAGTTGTTTTTTATTTATAGACCATGATTCTCCCCCCTTTGAAGGGCCCCAGCGCTCAGTGAGGTGTGGAGTAAATCCAGTTTGGGGAGGTGCTGTTTTCAGAGGGCCTCACGGAGTTGTTTTCCTCTGCTTGGGGAACATGAGCAGTTGGATGGTCTGCTGCTTCCACATTTCCTCCTCTGCGGGAGTTTATTGTAGGGGAATGTTAGAATAACATTTGGCCTCCCCTCTGCGTGGCGCCCACCGCAGGGCACGCCTGTGCTTTGCTGCGCGGCTGTGGGAGAGACAGGAGGACTCTTCCTGAGGCCTCTTCTGACCCCCTGTAGTTTGGTGTCCTTTACAGTGTCTCCAGTCATTCTGGTGAAGCAAACTGTTGATTGTTCAACTAAGTTATGAAGCCGTAAGTTAAGTTGTGAGGACCAGCATCAGGCATATCGTGTCTTCTCCCGTGATGCTTAGTCATCTTAGTGGGGAAAAAAGAGTCGTAGAAGTATACTCCTTGTCCAAAAAGAAAAAAAAAAGATCACCCAAGAAAGCTTTGGAGAGAAGGCGCATCTTGAGCTGGGCCTGAAGGTTGAGTGCTGGCAAGGAGAGGGGGTGGGGAGGAGGAGGGAGAGAAGCAGGGAGTGTGGGCGTGCAAGGCTGTGATGTGCTCCAAGGACAGGGTGGAGGCCAGGAGAAGCAGTAGGAAGGATGAACCCGGATCATACTGTTGCAGTGATGGGAATGGCAATAATAGAAGCATTTTATAGTTAGAAGAAAGCTCATTACAAACCAGCCGTCTCCTTCGGTGGACGAGAACGCCACATCCCAGAGTGGCTTGCTGTGGTCACATGATTTCTGGTGGCGGTGGTGCTGCGTTGTCCGTACTGATCCTGTCTTCACCCTGTGTGTCTTTCCTAAGCCACCATATTCAGGCAGGAAAGAGGTTTTGTAAATGATTGACAGCAAGTGCTGCAAATTGTCATTCTCACTGAAATGATAGGACTAGTTGTACTTGGCTTTTTCGAAATTAAAAGTGCAAACTAAGCCATAGCAGCTGAGAGCCTGCACCTGTCGGAGCGAGTTTCTCAGAAAGTAGGTCCCAGGTTGCATCCAGTGCAGTCTCTTGGAGAGCTTTTGATGCGGGCAGATTCTGAGGCCTGCCCCAGACTTGCAGAAACAATAATCCTGGAGGATGGCACCGTAGAATCTGTATTCTAGACAAACTCCATAGTGTTTCCTTTCACACGTTGATTTTGAAAAGTGCTGTACCTATTAGCTCTCAGTCCAACACTTATACACATAAAAACTATAGAAACAATGCATAGTTTAACCTCTGATTTATTAACCATGAATAAAATGTTTATTCCAGATTATTGCTTTGATGGCTTTGTCCTTCATTTTTTTCGTTTACAAGACAAATAAGACATGCCCCCTGCACCACGGGAATTCACAGGAGAGGCAGTAAGATTTTGATTTCATAGGATGAGCATGTAACAGTCCCAAGAATTCAGCACCCATGTGTACTATGGAAGGTCAGAGGAGAGAAAATTAATCTTGGTTCCTTAAAAAAAAAAAAAAGTTTCAGGTTTTTCTTTAAATTCTAGTAGTTAAACATATATTGTAATCCTGGTTGCTGTTTGATCAGGGAAGGCCTTGTAGGGTGGGTGGTCTTAAGGTTGTGTGGAATTTACCAGCAGCCAAAGAGCTGAGGCAGAGTGCACACCTGAGCTGTGGCCCTGAGTGAGAAGGGTTGGATTGGTGGGTGGATTGGTGAATGGGGAGTCGCCCTTGTTGCCCAGGTGCAGCATGTGGAGGAACCAGTAGAACGTGGAAGCTAGAAAAAAGAGAAGTAGAGGCTAGACTGGCAGGTACTTTGTGAGCTGTGCCAGGACCCTGGCCTCTGGCCTGCCTGGGACTGTGTGGTCCAGGAAGCAAAGGACAAGAAGAGAAAGAAAGCATCAGTACACATTGCCCTTCAGCCAACACAACAGGCCCGCCTGGGCCTCCTAAGGAGGGGAGTGCCCTCTAGGGGTTTAGATGATTTCTGAGTGCTGTTCATCACTGTGCTCAGGCGCTCAGATGCCCACTAAGCTGAATCCATTACCTACTCAGGAGAAAAAAGACAGCCTAAGGAACCCACCTGGCTGCAGCTGTGATTACATTATGCAGAAATTTATTAATGTGGTGTCTTGATTGATCATTATCTTAATACTGAGGATAACAGTAGAGGCTTGATTTTTGCGGCAAATTGCACATACAGGTTGCTTCTTGTTTGAAGTTAAAAGGCCCTTAGCCCATATACTGTATGATTCTATTTATGTGAACTGTCCACAACAGGCAGATCCATAGAGACAGAGCACAGATGAGTGGTTGCAGGGGGCTGGGGGAGGAAATGCAAGTACAGGGTTTCTTTTTGAGGTGATGAAAATGTTCTAAAATTAGGTAGTGGTAGTGGTTGCACAACCCTGTGAATATAAAACCACTGAATTGCACTTTAAAGGGGGTGAAATTTATGGTATGCTAATCATATCTCAAAGCCGTTATTTACTTATGAAAAAAAAAAAAAAAGCCCTTAGCATTTCTGCTATAGGTGTCCTGCCAACAGCTCTACCTGAAGCAGCCATTTTGAATTCATGGTGTAGAAATCTCCGTGTTGTGCTTCTCACTTTCTCTTTTGTACTTTTGTTTTTAGTTACTATTATTCCTCTTTCGTGCATTTCCAGTTCTGTTGCACTTAAGAAGTATTTGTTAGTGACTACACACAGTGGATGCAAGGAGAGCTGGTGGTAAGATTTGCACTCAAGTCACCACAAAATAGAATGAGAGAAGCCTTAAGCGACGTATGGTATCTGGCGGCTCCAAGAGAAGCTGTCATTTGAGGTCGGCCCAAGAGGACAGATAGTATGTGCACAGACAGCTGGATGAGGAATATTCCGGAGAGAGCAGCGGTGAACAGTGCAGAGGCAGCAGCATGAGAGCTGGTGTGGAGAACAGAGGAGTGACCAGAGCAAAGGAAAATGAAGAGAAAGACCACAGGGGAGACTTGGGGGAAAGGCCCGTGGACTTACAGGGTCGTATGCTAGGCTGAGAAGCCGATCGGTTAAGTGAGGGGCAGCTGACGACTTTGGACGCTGGAAGTGCAGTAACTGGGCTGTGGTGTGGGTTGGGAGGAGAGAGTCAGTTGAAGGAGGCCAGGTGAGAACCTGGAAATTGGGAGGGAGGGGGTTTTAGAAGTGAGGGTAAGTCCTGACCTTGGTGCCATGAGCATCTCTTCCGTGTCTATTTCCTCTACCGCTATTGCACACGTTTTCTCCATTTTCTTGCTTGCTCTTTATCCAGGCAGTGGGGTAAAGGGTAGAAGGAAGACATGGGAGAAGGGACAGAAAAAGAACAAAAATGGAGAAAAAAGGGGGTAAGGACAAAATAACAATTTGCATCCTTTAGTTGTTTTGTAATTCAGCGTTTCCTTTTCACCGGAAGGAAACGTAGTCTCTCGTGGCAAGTGCAGGGCAGGAAGCCTTATATAATCTCAGGTCATTGGTTTAGGCTGTGCGCCTCACTATTCCCATCTATAAAAGGGAGGAATACCTGCCTCTACTGTAGGTAAACCAGAGGGTCTCTATCATATTAAAGAACTTTTAAAAACTTAGACTTAAAGTTAAAAACTTAGACTTAAAATTATGTAAGACTTACGTAATTTGTAGACCTAATAAATTTCCTTGGCAGACAAGGGTCCTGACGAGTCCCCCATTTATTACATGAGAGAGGGGGCGTAAACACATCTGTCAAAAGATAACCCATGTGAGTTGTATCGTGTTGAACTGTATGAGATTGCCATGTGACTATTTTTGACTTACAAAAAAATGACAGTTGTCCTAAAGTTTCAACCTAATAGTTGCTGGATATCTGATGTGGGCCCAGGTTTTCACCTTTTCTGTTTCTCAGGAAGTTCCTTCTTTATTAAGGAGCTAATGGTTTTTAACACCTGCTAATTTTAGGTTCAAAGGAAGCCATGTGAAATCAAAAGACAGCAAGTGGTGGGGAGGGCTTGCCAAGAGGCTGGTGCAGAAGGGGAAAGGAGCTGGGAGCAGGCCGGCCAGCCCAAACCGGGGCACCGGAATCCTTGGAACTTGAACATATAGTCATTCTGGGTATAGGAGCAAAAATTCAGCATCAGGGGTTTTCTTTGGTAAGTGGGTTACTAGGCAGTTGTGTGCAGTTTTAGACCTTCTGTAACCTACTACAGACAACCTCTGTGAATCACTACAAAAGCGCGAGAGAGATCTAAATGTTGAGAAACAGGTCAGATGTAAAAGGGGACACAAGAAGCCGTAGGGCAGACTCCACTACGGTTTTCAGCTTGGTGGGATTTCTGACAGCCTCGCAGACAGCTTGGCACCTAAGTGCACATACGTGTTCAGTAAAGGTCCCTGAAGGATATCCGAAGAGGTATTTTCCAGTTCATCGTATGCTCTCTGGTGTTTGAATTAGAATGATTCCCCGGAACACATCAGTAGGCAAGAATGTGGATCCCAGAAGATGTGGAAGAAAAGGTTAGTCAGTTATTCGTGTAGGATATGTTTCCATTGTAATCACATGCAGATACCAGAACCAGGGTGTGGCCTCATGAGGCCCTGGCCCCATTAATCCATAGAGGCTGAAGGGTTGAAGTTGTACAGAGGATCCAGAATAAATGGAAATAATACGTCATCACTGTAGTATCACAGGGATATGATTATCTGCTTACAACTGTAGTAACAAGGCACACAGAAATGAAAGACTGTGGAATAACCTTTGCAGTTCAGCCCTGGAAGTTGATTGCCCTATAGGAATACAGATCCGCCCACACCGAAGAGGCAAATGTTTATCTGAAACCATAAAAGAGAGATTCCATTGCAGCAAAACCTTAATTACCTAACCCCCTCTTCTCCCAGGTCCCCTGATATAACCGTCACCCCATATGGAAGAAGCCTGAAAGGGCCCACCTCCAGAGGGGTTGTTCACATCTTTCCAATGGCTTTAATGGTCTTTGGTGCAAATTTTGATTTATATTTGTTTCCCTTTTAGTTCTGCAGTTGATTATAAATGTAACTAAACCTCTGGGCCTGATTATTGAGGTACTTGTGGACTATGAGCATACTGGAATTCGTTACAGGTCCAAAGAACAATAGGAGAACAAAACAATCGCTTAAGCAAGAAGGTGGGGGGAGAACAAAAAACTGAAATTAACAAGTGTGTTAATCGCTCTTGCCTGCTGGGAGCGTCCCCCTCCCCTGATCCTGACCCCACACTGTACATAAGTACCCACATACTTCGTGTGAGGATGTCTCTTTTTAGGATGCCTTCCTTTTATTCCTATCAACCTGGGAACTTCCTTGGTCATCCTCTCTGCCCTCTGACCCCTCCTTTCATCCCCAGGGGAGCCCTGGGGGGGGGGGGGGCTTGTGGGGGGGAGCTGGAGGCTAGCTGTTCCTTCCTTTTATTCCATTTGTATTCTAAGGCCCTAGGCTGCTCATTCCCTGCCTAGTTCTTTGTAACAGGCTTCAGCAAGCAGTAGACTTTTTTTTCTCCTCTTATGCTCACCTCATACATATACCCACCTCTTACTTTTCTACTACGTTTAGACTGGTTTCACAGCAGAGTTGAACTTAAGTAAGGTGAGAGCCAGCAGAGTGGGCTTGCAGTTCATTGAACACCTCATTCATGCATGTTGAGATAAATGGGCACGTTGTGGCTTAGAAGATCCCCCAAAATGAGGCTTTCAGCTTTCAAGTAACTGTCACAGGTCCCCCTACTAAAGCTCATGCCCGTTGTAAAGAGCTCCTCAGTCTTCCATCAGCATCCGTTTCTCGTGTTATGCATAATTATAAATGAATGTGGCTAAAGATGAGGGTACCCCGAGACCCAGTCACACTGACAAAAAGAGACTCAAGAGCTACTAACTTAATAGCAGAAAGAAGGGTCAGAAAGATCTCTGAAAAACACCCAAAGGTCAACAGCAACAAAGCAGGAACACAGGGCCATTTAACACGGGAGCACCCTTCTGTGTTGGCCCATGCGAGCATCGCTGGTTTATGGAATAACACCATAATGTACACACATAAACACGGCCCTGCGTCATCAAGGAAATGCTTGTTATGCTGGTCTGGTTAAGTAAGAAATGACGTAATGCATTTTAGGAATATTTCTGTCAAAATGGTTACAGTTAAAAACACGGGTGTATTTTAAGGAGATGAGCCTCAGTTATTTGGAATGCAAATTATGTTAGCACCCGGTCCCCATCCCCCAGTGACCCCAGATAAGCAAGACAGTGTCGTTTGCCACAGCCACTGCCACTTTGTTTGTGGTCTCCCGACTTCTATGTTGTTGTTTATTCATGGGGTTTTCCTTCCCTTTTTCTTTGGTTTCAGATGCGAGTGTCTCTCTGGCTTATGTGGTTTCCCCGTGTGTGAGGTGGGATCCACCCCTCGCATAGTCTCTCGTGGAGATGGGACACCCGGAAAGTGCTGTGATGTCTTTGAATGTGTTAATGGTACGTGGGGGTGCAGGAGGAGGGAGGGTTCCATTGGCCGCTTCCGCCCTGTGGAAGGCGGGGCATACATTCAGGGACTCAATGCCACTCACTCAGGAGGAAGGTCAGCTTGAGATCTCTCAGAGCGACACAGGGAGTCAGGAGAAGGGGATCCTCATTCCGTCCATCAGAAAGAGAATTTTGAAAGTGGAAGCACAGATTGTCTGTAGCTGTCACATTCGGCTGTATTTCGGTAGTGCAGAAACGTGAGGAGTTCAGGAAAAGGATCGCAGAAGCTGTGACCACACTACCACTGCTGTCAGGAGCTAGTCGGTGTAACCGATGCCACATTGAAGCCACCACAACTTGACACAGAAAAGGCATCGTTCCTCTAGTCGAGTATTTTCCTACGTAGAGAGCACGTCTTTGACCGGTGCTAGGTCATTCTTATTGGCCGCTTTTGATTCGAGCCTTATGGCCCTGAAAAAGGATTCTGCAGTCACAAGATTCCTTCAGATAGAATCCACTTCTCCTTTTCACCTTTCATGACAGGGCTTGGTGTTTGGTGACATGGTGTTTATTGAATTCAGATGCTAGAAAGGAAGGAGAACCTAAGACACGCCCTTCCCTCAGAATTTTTAGAAGGCAAACAAAGAATAAAAGTCAAGCAAGTGAAATGTCAGTCGTTCTAGCACTATTCAGTCAGTGCCTAGACACAAGGAAAATGAAGGCGCATGTGGACAAAAACAACAAAATCGCACTTGCAGAAACCCCCCTATTAACTGCTGCCTCTAAGAAATCAGAGTTCAGAAGAATGTCTGCCCTCCCTCAAGCCTGCCCTTCCCCATATGAAAAGGTTGTATTAAAATTGAGTCCTTGCGTCCTTTGGTTTTCAGTCCAGTGGCCGCCTGTTGTTTTGTTTGTTTTGCTTTGAGTAGACACTTGGAGTCAGGCTTCGTGGTTGACAGAACGTGGACTGGAGCCATACGACCTTGGTTTGAGAATTGGTTCCCCCCAGTTACCGGCTGTGTAACTTTGGGCATCGCTTGGTCTCCCTGGGCCTCAGTTTCCACATCTGTCAAGTGGAGTGAATAACAGTCACTTAAATGAGGTTCCCCTTGTGAAGCACTTGCAATAAATCGTCTTTATTTTGCGTGTTACCTCCCGTTCACACCCACAGACCCGGGTCTGGACGTTCCAAGGGGATAGAGAAGGCGAGATGAGCTTCCTGGCTCACAGACCTCACGAATCCAAGCACAGGTGTAGAAAAAGCTCCATGTGGAGAAAGCAGCCTTTTCTCAGTGCTTCTCCTCACTTCTAGTCGTGTGTGTTAAACACCAGCAAACCGCAAAGCCTCTTCTCTGGTACCGCTACGTATCGTAGGGGACATTTTGCGAGTATTTAACTCCTCTGCCATTTGGCACAAATACTCCTCACCCTGGGCTCCTAGCATCTCAGATGTGCTTCCTTCTAGGACTCCTCACTCGGCCAGTCCTCTCATGTCCGTCTCTCATTCTCCAGCCTGAACCTGCAGATAGTCTGTCCTTGTGTCTGTGGGTGTTAGCGTTCGGGTTGTCTTGGGGGAGTGAGCGAGCAGATTCGGGTCATATCAGTTCCCTCCACAGGTGGCTGTTAAATACCAGCCCAGAGAGGGGTTCCTTTGTGGGGACCCTCCATCTTTCACTGCCCTCCCTGGACGTTAATCTTAAGTCACTTGTCCCCTGGAAATACCATTTGCTGTCGTGTCCTCTGGGCGAGGAAGAGGAGTGCCTTTCTTCTTTCCTTGCATCTCAGTTGTAGAAATCCAGCGTCGTGTCTTTCTTACCAGGACATTAAGCTTCCATCTTACCCAGTGTGCTGTGACCAGACGGCTAATGGCTGCCCCCCACCTCAGCGGCCGCGGATGGATCTTTGGGGCCCGCTCTCGTTTATAGCCTCGCTGTTTGTAGAGCTGTCATTCCAGGAATAGGACTTGCCATCTGCCACGAGACAATGCAGAGATGACAAAACACGCTCAGTGTTTCCGGGGGTGACGCTTGCCTGCCACCACAAACCTGGGTGATCTCTGCTTTTTTGTTCATTGTCCTGTTATCGCGTCTCTATTACTGTCTTAGTCGTTCAGTTGTAGATGAGGCTAGAAACCTTAATGCTGGGAAGATTCATAAGCTTACACAGTAACATTTAAAAGTCTGTATTTTACCTCTTTTAAGGTGTACATACATACATGCACACACGCAGATACGTGCATGTGTGTGTGTGTGTGTTTGACCCCACCCCCAGCGCCCTGGGAAAATCTTACTGTTGTCATAAGGCCATCATTAGAGGATATCACATATCAAACACTCCTTGTCACCACTTAGAACAGCAGAGGTCTATTTATATTTATATAAAGCTTTGCTTATCCACAAAGGATTTCAGGCACCTTCATAGCAAGAACAAAAGCCATAACGCAAAAATACTAATGAGAAGAGAGAACCATAGAGTTGTATGCAAATGCTGAAAGTGAAAACTGAAAAGAAGAAAGCGCCCGCAGGTGTGCAGGCTGTTAAGTGTCTGTCTGCATAATTGCCAGGGTTAAACATTAGCAAGGCTCCCAGCTTCCTGGCCGTCAAAGTGGAAAAAAAGTAGATAGAGTTAGATACGCAGGTCTTATTTTTAGAGGAAAGAACCCTACTGGAGGGGGCAACTCTCTTCTCACCTGGAAATTTGAAAGGCACTGGCTGATGCAGTAGGTCACGTCCTCAGTCCCGTTCATACCACCAATACAGACACGGGTTTCCTGCGACAGCTCTTCTCAACAGAGCAAAAGCCACGTATTCAAATGCAACTCAGCGAAAGCAGTTCTCAGAGATGAGTTCGGCACACAGCTGGAATCTAGATGTCTGGAGCATTGCCTCCCAGATTTTGAGAACACCCCCCCACCACAATGTAGGAATAGTTCTAGAAACCCCAGTTGAGGGGACAGTGGGTTGAATGTTACCTAACCCCACGTATGGAAATGGAGACAGCATGTCACCACTCAGTTCCTAAGCTGCCATCTAGGTAATCCGTGTGTGTGTGTGTGTGTGTGTGTGTGTGTGTGTTTTAAGATTAAGTATTAAAGTGAAAACACAAGATGGAAAATATTCACAGAGAATTTGCAAACTCCTAAGTTTTGAAAACATCAGCCTGGATGAATAGATGGAGAGAACATTCTTCACAAACATTCTCTTTGATTTGGTTCGGTTTCGGTGGTGGGACTAGAGAGTTGCAAACCAGATTGAGACAGTTTGTGACACCTTCTCTGATGAGAGCCAAAAGTAAGACTTATGAGGTGTTAGGTGAACAAGAGCCCTGTTTAGAAACCAAAGGAACAGGTGGTATGATTGAGCTCCTTTGATGGAAACTTAGAAGTCATCAAGTTCATCACCTGGAACTATGACCCACAGCCAGGCCTGGAGTAATCTCAAGTCTCCTTCAAGAAGCAGCTCTGTGCCTGCTCGGGCCCATAGACAGAAGTTTTATCTTCAGTCAGCTGGAACTGAGTGGTGGCCTCTGCTTCTTTTTGATGAGTGCGTGTTCTCCATTTTGCTGTAATGCACTCTATCGTCTCACACGAGCACCCTCCCCCTCCCCACCTCATGCTTAGAGGAGTTTGGGTTTGAAATCTCAAGCATAGAATGTGGAAGGTTGCTCAGATATATGATCAGTCGTATGTGCATATCTGAATAAAATAGAGTATCTTGGTTTGAGTGTCATAGCCGGTAACTGCCTCTGCCAGCATCAGACAGTAAACCGTAAAATTGACCAGTCGTGGGAGAGCCATACCCAGAGTTGGCTTGCTTTTTGTGTAAAATTTGGGTCTAAAAAACTCAGACCTGCAGTCTTTTAGTTGAAAATGAATACACAACATCTATTGAGAACCCACTGTCTGTATAGCAGTAATGCTCAGTAATGTTTCTAGAGGTATAATATCTACTTCTACCGTAATTCAGAGAATAAGTATTTCACTTACTAGGCACTTATTGAGCACCCATTGTGTTCCTGGGGCCTTCTCAAGCTGCTCTTCCTTAAGAGTGATGATCCCACCTTTTGCACTCCCTTATGAGGGTGGTTCCCTTTTTCTTATCCTGCTCTGGCACACACACGTCTTCCCCCAATGGAAAAGGGTTTTCTCCCTTCAGTATTGTAGAACCCCATGTACCCTGTCTTTGTGGGCCATCAGTTTGCTGTTGACATATGGGGAGATTTTCAGATGTTTCCTGACGTGTGGTTGTCTCTCTTTTGGCTTCTGTGGTCCACCCACTGGCCTTCCTACACAGCTCACCGCCAGGGAAATGAGACCAGAGGCAAGATATTAGCCTTTTCCTACTGAGAGATTGAAGGGAAAAAGCAACAGAAGTGTATCTATTTGGACTTTTCTTCCACTTTCACATTTGATATAAAAGTTCTACATTTTAGTCTTCTCTTTCACTAAAATTATATACCTATCACCATCTGCCAATCACTGTAATTTGGCAGGCAGTAAAGGTTATTAACCAACTATAAGGTTTTGTTGTTTTTTTTTTTTCAGGAGTTCTGGACTATATTAAAGAGAAAAGAGAAGATTCCAGAACTAAGAAATATAAAATTTAGTTGGGCAGACATGAAACAACACACACACAAAAAATCACTGACAAGACACTTTTATGCATCTCTGCATTGAGAAGTATAAATTCCGTAGTAAATTATTTCTTTGTACTATTTTTCATTTCCACAACCACTTAAATTGTTCCTTAGAGAGGTAGTGGTAATCTCCACACGCTTCCGAGGGTCACATTTATATCCCCTACAGGTGAGGAAGTAATTGGTCACTGCTCTTCAAAGATCACTGCCATCCTTCTTACTTGTATTTTTTCTGAAGAGCGTCTACAAATTTCTCTCAGCATCAAATAGGGATTTCATTATGGGACGTGTGTGTGTGTGTGTGCGCGTGCGCGCGCGGCCGGGGGGGGGGGGGTGCTGGGGGTGGGGTGTTTATCCTAGAGAACTCATTATGTTTTCTAGGCTGTGTTTTGGGGGGACTCCCCGTCTCTCTAGATCCCACCCCCCCTTGTTCTCTGTGCATTAGCTAGTGAACCCTAACTGCCAAATCCTTCATCAACCCCGTCCCCGCCCGCTTAAGCTTCTGCACACCCTACCAAAAATACTGGTTCATCTGGAGCGGCATTATTCATAACCAGACTCTTCCCTCCTCACTTTCTTCAAATCTTGCACCAAGATTTGTAGCTTCACGCAGATGGTGGATTTGGCTGATTAATGTAACCAAGTAATTCATATTGATGGGTTTATACTTTTTTCCCTTCATTTTGAATGGGTGCTCAGCATTTTGTTACAGTATTTTACCTCACTGCACAGCATGCAAGTTTGATTTGCAGGAGCGCTCCCATTTTCTACACTTTGGAACTTGTGGTCTCACTGCCCAGTTCCTTCTATTCCCTGCTCAGATTATTATGTTGGCTGAAAGCATATAGAAGAATTCTGAGCTATAATGAGATGATACTTTGTAACACAATATTAGTTTTCTGGAAAAAGAAATCATATATACAGCCAGCAGTAGGGACTCGGTTCAGACCTGCACTTTTGCTGCCTGTGTAAACACAGATGCACAGCCGGCCTCACACCAGTCAAGTGACTTTAGGCAGGTCATCTAATCTCTTTAAGTTTCATTTTCCTAATCAAAGAAATGGTTATTAACACCTGCTCTGTCTTCTCCACTGCACTATTATAAACTCGAATGAGAAAGTCATTGTCCTTAGGTATAAACCAGGTGCAAATACATTCACATTAAAATGCGGTGAAAGTCTCTTTAAAAGTTTCAAACATGCAAGGTGACATATCAAATGATGTTGGCTCAGAGGAGCCCGTGAACGATGCTTGTATCATAATCTAGCTTTCCCCACCTTATTAAATAGGGTACTTCAGCCTAGGAGAACTTTGTTCAATTTGGGAATATTTTTATGTTGCCAGCTTCATTGAGACACATATCATGCAGTTTACCAAGTTACACAGTTCAGTGGTTTTTAGAATATTCACAGAGTTGTGGAATCATCACGATCAATTTTACTATACTCATTAGTCTCCCCCCACCCCGACCCCGCCAAACTTCCCAGCTCATTAGCAGTCACTCCCCATTTGCCCCAACACCCCACACCTAGGCAACAACTAATCCAATTTTTGTCTCCATAGATGTCCCTATTATGGGCATTTCATATAAATAGAATCATATAATATGTGGGGTTTTTTTTTTAATGGCTTCCTTTAATTAGTGTAATTTTTTCAAGGTTCATTAATATTATAGCATGTATCAAAACTTCATTTTATGGCCAAGAAGTATTTCATTGTATGGATATACCACATTTTGTTTTCTCATAACATCAGTTCATAGACATTTAGGTTGTTTCCAAGAAAGGGAATGGTGTTTTGTTAAAGTCCAGGTACTATTAAAACTATGGATTATTAACCCAGATAGAAGAAATAATTTAGGAGCGAACACTGAAAGAACACAAGAACATCACCTCCAAAAGACCTTAAGTAAATTGTTTTTGAGGCAGAGCAGAGCCTAATGTGGAGGCAAGATCGTTTATTTGACACAGAGAATTCTTTAGCAAAACACACATAATGTCTTTAAAGCACATATCAGATATGTGAGTTTCATGCTCAAATGGTTACCTTTGTTTGTTTGGAGTAGGGGTAAGTCGGTGTAGATTTTTGTTCAGGAGAATTTCAGTTCCTTGGGGCAAGAAGATAACTGACTTTGTTTAATTGTATTTTGCATTGCCTTACTGTTTTCATTGTACAAATTGTATCAATTTGGTAAATTTCTATCAAATTCTAACGTTCTGTCAGAATTTTCTAGAGGCTGATTGAAGCACAAAAGGCATCACCCAGAAATGACTTTGAATATGCCTTGTTTGCTTTAACTCCTTTCAGAAACAAAGCCAGCCTGTGTCTTCAATAACGTGGAATATAACGACGGAGATATGTTTCGAATGGACAACTGTCGGTTCTGTCGATGCCAAGGGGGTGTTTCCATCTGCTTCACTGCCCAGTGTGGTGAGCTGAACTGTGAGAGGTACTATGTGCCCGAAGGAGAGTGCTGCCCAGTGTGTGAGGGTAAGAGAAGGTGCTCATTAAGGTTAATAAGCATATACATGGCTCAGACTTTTAATACCAAAATCAACACAATTCAGTCTCACCCAAAAATAGAAGAAAATTGAAGAAGTTCCCTTTTTGTGACATCGTGGCCCATCTTTCAGGACTTTGATCATGTCAGGAGGAGTGCGTGAGATGCCTCCCCAAGGGAAGTTATGCCCTGGGTGTAGAAAGTGGGCCACCTCTCTACACAGGTCGACATGAGATTTCCCAGAAGTGCTATCCATTCCCCCCCTCCCTTGATTCCAGAAGTTCCTCAGCAAGATCTGGGGACGTCAGAATTCACCCCCTGCTTTCCTCAGATTGTTCAGCTGGAACAAGCCAGCCCTGATCATTGACCATCTCAGCCAGTCAGCTCAGAGGGGAGCTTGCCCTGTCTCCTTTCCACACCCACACCCCTGCAGGTCAGGTCAGGACTCTACTCCTTGAAAATGTGTATTTGGTGAGAGAGGGGTTGTGTGGCATGGTGGTGACACCAGCTGAAGCCCAGCCAAGTGTCAGGTATGGCCCTGGGCAGAAGGCTCTCAGGGTCTGCTTTCTCTGTATCCCTTCATCCCTCTAAGAAGTAATAGTTTCATGTTTCTCCAACAGGCTTTACTCTCCCACCTCTGCTATTTGTAAATAGTGAACATTTCAGAATAATGATTCTGAATATCCATTCACTATGGCCCGCACATTTTAAGGTTTAGGAAACTGAAGTTCAAAAGGTAGAGTCATTTGTCTAAGTTTATGATACCCCCACACCTGATTGTGTCTCTGGTGTGAACACATCACTCAGGCCCAAGGTGACGTGGGCCTTCTTGTCTGGACTGACGGGGTCACAGACCCTCAGTCTGGAATCAGACGTTTCCGTCTTGCGTCTGAAGTCCACCCTGCCTTTGGGGTGCCTGGGTGGCTCAGTCGGCTGAGTGTCCGACTTCAGTTCGGGCCATGATCTCATGGTTCGTGAGTTCGAGCCCCACGTCGAGCTCTGTGCTGGCAGCTCAGAGCCTGGAGCCTGCTTCAGATTCTGTGTCTCCCTCTCTCCTGCCCCTCCCCCGCTGTGCACCCTATCTCTCTCTCTCTCAAAAATAAAAAATAAACGTTAAAAAAAAAACAACTTAAAGTCCACCCTGCCTTTCTCTGTGCACAGGAAACAGAGGACAGAATGCCACGCCACATTCTGTACCTTTTTCTGTCTTCCTACGGTCCTGTTCACTGTCTGAGCTATATTTACCACATAATATTGGAGGTCTGAAAATGTTTAAAGTATACAAACTACATTCCTAACATTGAACAATTGTTTATACCAGGGAAATTCTTTCCCGTCTTAGCAATTATTTTAGCCGACATAAGAGAAAGGTGGTTCACTTTTTAGAAGTGTCGTTGTGGATTAATTTTTTTAAAAAGTCACATCAAACTTTTAACCTTCCCAAATGATTTGTTCCCTAGCTGGCCCCAGTTTGTAATAGTTTCTCAAACTACGTAGCAGTTGGTGGTGTAAAAACACAGATAGGAACCTCTGTGTAATAATCATAATGAGAGGTCCGGGCACAGATCCGGTCATGTCTCACTTCCTGGAATTCAGATCCAGGCTCAGAGTAGAAATGAAGTATGCAGTGTAATATTTTTTATGAAGAAATTTATAAAGTCTTATCTAGCTCAGGTCTCTTGGCTGCTTCCCTTTCTGGCAGGCTGACTTTCTAAAGCTGTGACTGCATGATTTTAACTTTTGGCGTTCTGACTTTCTTATAACGCCCTGTTCCCTCTTTAGACTAAAGAGGACCAAACTCATGAGTGCCTGGTCTTTCCTCCCCACTCAGCAGCCCTTACTCTTTGAAGCCAGGTTTTACATGTTTCTGAAAAAGAAAATTGAGTGGGTTATCTGGTTGCTCTCGTTATGATAGTAGTTGGGGATTTTGTGTGCAGTGTTTATGTCCTGGTCAGTAACGTCAGAAAACATTTTTTAGTTTTTAACAGTAGCCTTGGCTACTTTTGTTCCCCATCCTCAGCTGCTGCTTGGCCACCCAGCTCACAGGGAGAAAAATAGCCTAAGTTCATAGCCTTTCCTCCAGGGCACAAACAGCCACCCACCGTATGTCTAAACCAGCCTCGTCTCAAACAAGTCCACAGCAAATTCCTGCTGTCCTCCTCACTGTTGTCCATGTGGACCTCCAGGCACCCCGAGATAGACTTCAGTCCATCCTAGAAGTCACGGCATCGCTCTGAGTTGGACGGGGGCATTATTTCCCCCACTCTACAGGTGGTGAAATTGAAGTATGATTAAACATTAAAGCTGACAACTCAGAAGACCTTGTCAGAGCCTAAAATGGACCTATGTTTTGCAGTCACCAACCCCCAGCTCTGCCCACCGAGTTTTGGAACTTTATGTAGTGGTAACACCTGCACGTTGGTTTTTACACCACAGATCCCCTGCCCTGTCTGCAGTGTCAGGATGGGTGGACATGAACTCGGTATGACAGCTGCTTTTGCATGTCCCCCCTGGAGACCCCTTATGCAGCCCGAGCTTCTGCTGATCACAGCTGGAAAAGAACTGCTGATGACTAGCACCTGGGAAAAATGTCTCCAGGTGCAGGCAGGGATAAGATTTAGAATGCCCTCCATCTCACTCTGAGCTCACATTTTGATTTAGATCCAGTGTATCCTTTTAATAATCCTGCCGGCTGCTACGCCAGCGGTCAGATCCGCGCTCACGGAGACCGGTGGCGGGAAGACGACTGCACGTTCTGCCAGTGCATCAATGGGGAGCCCCACTGCGTGGCGACAGCCTGCGGGCAGAGCTGCATGAACCCCGTCAAAGTGCCCGGCGAGTGTTGCCCTGTGTGCGAAGGTAAGCCTTGTTGACTCTGCTGAGTCCCTGGCGGATGCCTCCAGTTGGGTCAGCTTCTGCCAGTATGTTCTTGTTTGTTTTTTATTTCCTCGGGCGTAATGTCTACTTCATGCTGTTACCAGTTGCAGATGAATTTTTTTTTCTTTCCCCCTATGGGCCCAAACTAATCATTTGGGGGCAAGTGTTGCAAACTTGCAATGAGGATGGCCTGGTCTCTCTTTTTTTACTGCTGCAAATATGCTTATCTCGATTCTTTACAATATAAGAATATATACATTTCAGTTCAGTTCACTTCAAGCCTAATTAGCCATCCAAAGGTCAATGCAATAAAACAGAATGGGAGATAAGACCCGTGACTCAAGCATAGTGTGTTTGAGTTATGATGCTTCCATGAGCCCAAGAGTCCTGATGGCTAGAAGGAAAGCCTGGAACCATCAAAGGCAACTTGCATTCCTCACTGCCTTCCTTCTGAGCATCCATTCTGCTTCTAGTATCCTGAGGCTTTGACTTCGGTCTTGGCTGCCTGTATTCACTCTTCCTGTTTAATGGAGAGGAGCCTGAGGCATTCTGGGATGGTCTTTCCCCAAACCCTATTCCAGTCCATGGGAAGGTTCTCTGCACCCTTAAGGTAGCTTTAATCCTCTGTCTGTGTCTGTTAGTACAGACAAGAGAGCGAATATTTATACTGACAGATCCAATAGAGAGAATCCATCATTAAGAAGCACATTTGCATAGTAAAATGAACTGAAGTGGATCATGTTGAAGATGGATCCTTCTAGAATTTTTTAGAACAGCTATTAAGGAACTGACAGGTCTTTTCAGAAATTCAGTTAAGTTGACTAAGTCCTGTATCAAGAAGTCTTTTGCTTCTACCCAGATTGTAAGAAACTCAGACTTCAGAGTTTGCCTGACCAGCTTTATTAACCTCCGAGGGCTTAGAATTATAAAGAACTTAAAAATCATACAAACATTTAAGGGGAGGACTCTGGGTCTATTGACATCACCAGTTCCCTCACCATTATTCTGTTCAGAATGCAGCTGCCACACTCCAAAAGTTTATAGCTTCCAGATGACCAGTTTTGTGGAAATCACCCACCCCTCACACATACACTCCTCCCAACCCCTGAAGGCGGTGTTTCAGCACCGGAAAAAGGAGTGGACGGAAATACGTGTGATGGTCTATGGTTTGGCTTTGTGAGAAAAGGCACCTGGCTGAAACAGAGGTGGGAAGATCTTTCCCTGAGAATTTGGGACAGTCCGCTGTTGACTTGAAATCCTTAAGTACATATATGTGCATTGTAGCATTGAGAGAAATTTAAAGCCTAAATATATTAACAAACACTAATCCTTTAACTTCATGAGTCCTGAATTATACATTGAAAATAAGACTAAAAAGCTTCTTAAACAAACAAACAAACAAAAAAAAGGGTCTTTCGTCTAAAAGGAAATGAAGGGAAGACAGACCCTTTTGCATTCATTGGCATACCTACCATAGTGACAGAGAAGGGAAACTGTTAGTGACTGGGAATATCTGTGTATGTGAAAAGGACTGATTTGTACAGCATGTAGATGTTTGGAGAGGGAATGAATGTTAAAGTTTGGTCTCACATCTCTGTGGAGGTGTGATCTAACCTTCCACTGTTTGAGAAAAGAGTGATAGTTTTGGTCAGCTGTTAATTCCAAAAAATTTACTAAGAACTTCTGATTGTCCAAATGCGGCACTGGACACAAAGATAAATAAGAGACAACTCCTCGTTAAGGTCAAAGAAAATATTTTAGGCGGTTTTATACAAAACCAGGAGAAAAGGCATGCCCGTATTTAGGTACTGTGCGGTAAGTACCTGATGTCGTCTAATGCACACGCAACACTGTGCTGAAGGCCACATCATCCTGTTTTAAAGATGAAGAAATTAAGGTTGAGTGGGATTTCGGTAATTCCCTCCAAGGTCAGTTGCCGTTATGTAACAGTGATGGGATACACAGAAGTCCTGTCAGATTCGGCTACGTTCCATCATTTTTCCCACGCCCCCAGATGTCATCTGTTTACTCACGCCCCTATTGCCACTTTTCTTATTCGTCTCTTTTTATCTCTGGCTCTTGGCCCGATGTCAGGGGGAGTGGGGTGACAGAGGAGGAGGTCATTTGTGGTTTGAAATCTACTCCGGGTGTTTCTGGACCTACCCACCTACCCCCCTCCTACCCCACCCTTTCCCACCTGCCCCCTCCCCTGCCCTGGTTTGAGGAGCTCGGGCAGGGATGGGGGGCAGGAGAAGGATGCCTTTGACAGTTACAACAGATTTCCTTCCCAGGTCTCATGTCCAGACAGTCTCCTTCCCAGAACTCAGCACCTTGATTTCAAGCTCTAAGCTCTGCTGCCCTCAATTCCTTGGTTTCTCCTTACAGCACTTTTCTCTCTTCATCCAGCCTTCACCATGCTCCATTTTCTAGTCCTCAGAGAACTCGATTGATTATGTTGAGTTTCTTGTTTTTAACTTAAGTAGTGAGTTTCATATAAGATTATGCTTGCTGTCCAGTAACTTTCCTTTTAAGGTGTAGTAGGAAGACAGATTCTTTTTGTTATGGGATCAAAAAAGAGCATGCAACTTTAAGACTGAGTACCAGAAGGTTACATATTAATAATAATAAACTTATAAAATAATATAAGGCAAATGAAACTTATTGCTTAGTTTATAGGACCTGAGAAAGTCTCCGGAACTATTTGAAAACAATTTTTTTCAGCAGCATATTTAAACAGAATTTCAAGTGATCTCAGAATAGCGAAAAGATTAGATGAAATAAGAAAAAGGGAAGGTGTTAATGTGTAATAATCAGCCACGATTACTTGGAGAAACCAGGAACACTGGTATTTATGCAGTTTGTACACAGTAAATTCCTCTGTGCACAATTGCATAACAAATGTTGGCCCTCACCCTATTAGCTACAGTCCCAGGGTACTCAGAGCCTGAAATTAGATGAAAGAGCCCACACAGAGATTGTGGTTTGAGATTCTTTCTAAATAGATTACTGGACTACCACATATGGTGTATTAGGACCTACAGCTGGGACAAACATTGTTGTGACCATTGTTGTTACTGGAGATCCGTACGTTCCAAGTGACAATGCCATGTGCTTGGTTACTCCTGGAGGACAGGGGAACTAGGGCCCTTCAAGACTAGGCTGTTACTTGATAGCTAACTCAATTCACAAGTACCTAAGTGCTTTTTAAATTGGCACTTAAGTACTCTCATGATTGAGTCTTACCAAGTTATTGTCAACACCCAATTCAGGTATACAGATAAGCCATCCCATTGTGTGAGTCTGTAACTGACTGTATTCTCAGGTTTTGCTCTGCTGGCTTTTCTCCTCCTTTCCTCTTATTCTTCAATCACATGATTTTAGTTTTCTCGCCCTTGTTAAAGAGCTAGGATAGAAGAGAATGGAATAGCGTATGAAGTTTGCAATGCAATTTAAGCGTACAGATGGAAGATGTGTCCTTACCTCCTTAAAAACTGAAAACAGAAGAGGTGGCAGAGTGAGGGCTTCCTCGGCATCTGGCACCGTTTGTGTCCTCTCATTTATAGCCCTTAATGACAGTGGCTAACATTTCTTGCACACCGACAAAGACAGCCTGTTTTAAGGGCATCAGCTCCTTTGATTCTCACAACTTCCCTCTGCTAGCCCCATCCTAATGTGTCATCACAGAATCCATAGTTAGAGGTCACGTGACTCGCCCAAGGTCGTAGAGCTTGAAACTGGCTGGCCAGTGTGTTCCCAGAGCCCTGGCTCTGGACCGCTCAGGAGTGCTGCCTCTGAGACAGCACACGGCGCTCCAGGTCCACGAGTAGCCTGAAAGAGGCTACTCCCCGACGACCCGGGAATTTATCATATTTTGTAAATCCAAAAGACAGCACCTGACACGTAAGTAGGTGCTCAGAAATTGTTAATGAATAAATGATGAGCGAGTGAGGCAGGGAGGGAGCAAGAGCCTGGAGTAGGAAATCAAGCAAACTCCTCTTACAGACCTCCTCCTGAGCTGAGGAAGGAGGAAGACTCTGTGGGCAGACCCTGGTAGAGGTTTCTGTAACCAGAGCCTCACATGCTGACCCTGAGCAGATGAAGAAAGAGCAACGTTAGAATGCTTATATTTGAGGGGCACCTGGGGGGGCTCAGTTAAGCATCTGACTCTTGGCTCCGGCGCAGGTGGTGATCTCATGGTTCATGAGATCAAGCCCTGAATCCGGCTCTGCACTGATAGCACAGAGCCCGCTTGGGATTTTGTCTCCCTCTCCCTCTCCCTCTCACTCTCTGCCCCTCCCCCGCGTGCTCTCTACCTGTCTCTCAAAATAAATAAACTTAAAAAAAAGAATGCCTATGTTTGAAAATACACTTTGAGAGTAGGAAGCAAGAGTGTTAGATGGAGTGTGTTTGGCACACGATGGGCCCAGATGTCTACAGGCGAGCTGGACCCATTAGCTTCAAGTTGACCACGCGTCCTCCTGATGAGCACGGAGCTCTCGACTCCCTCCCAGGGCAGCCACAGGGCTCTTTCATCACTGGTTTGTAAACTGTGGTTTATTCCCTCTTCAGTTTAGCCCCTGTGTCCAGAGTCCCACAAGGCTAATGCTCACTGGCAAGTTGAATGTACTGCTTTTAAGACCTGCCTTGTTATTTCACTACGTTTTTTTTTTAACGTCGCAATTCAATATTGAAAATACTTCAACTTTTTCCCAGTAATATCAGATATAAGTGGTGCCTATGCTGATTCTTAATGTCAGAGGGACCCTAAGGACACAGTACCATTTTCCGTTTAAAAAAAAAAAATCTGTTTTATATTTAAAGGTAAGATAGGTGTTGAGGAGGAAAATTTTGGCTACAAGGTATATATGACATGCACTTGATGACCCAATAAGAAAAATGCAAGAAATGTGAACAGGTATGAATGAGGCCAGCCTGACTGCCCCACCTGATGCAAGAGATAAGAATTTCATTGTTACTTCGAAGTCTTGATGTGGGGCCCAGTCTGCTGTCTCATCTTGGGTTATGGCTGGACCCCACCCAGGTGGCCTCTGTGACCTGAGTGTCCTTCAGGCCCCACGTACACAGTCTCCTGCTGGGAGGATTTGTTGGCTTTGATGACCTGGGGGATTTCAGAGCTAACACCCAGAGTATCACTTATCAAAAATCAGGAACAGCATAGGTAATATTTCATAAGGTAATATTCAACATTATGGCTTAGGTTGCCAGTAAATACATTTCGTCCTTGTGGTTGGGCAAATGGCTAGTTTCTTTCTACTGTTTCTGTTTCTCTGAAACAAGAGCAAATCTGTTTCCTCTCTCAGGATATCAAAGAGTTATTTGTAGCTTATCAAAGCTAGATAATGGGTACATAAGGGTCTGTCCTGTTACTCTGTCTACCTCAGGACTAACAGAAAAAAATCTTTTCCATAATAAAAACTTAAAATGAGTGCTGTTTGCAGAGTTATTATATGAAACTGAGCTGAGTTTCAGCCAGACCTAATAATTCTGCTTACCTGGAGTAAGCCAGCTCTTCTAGTGGAAGAATAAGAGATTCCTTTGCATTGATTCTTCCTAATTCTCTGAACTTGGGATAACATGTGATTGAGCCAAACAGTCAACTGTCTTTCTCCCTGGTACCTGGCTTTCCTAGATCTCTTACTTGGGTAATCCTGATCCTACTTGAGACAGTGTTGAAGAGCATTAGGCTTCTCTTGACCTGTGTGGATGGAGTAAGCCACTGCAACGTCAGCTCACCCACCAGAATGCCTGCTGTGTTCCTCTCTAAAGGACTGGAGGTCAGTGAGCTAGCAGACATAACAGCCTCCTCGTCAATCCTAATTGTATAGGAGCACTATATTCTTTCCCATAAATGCTGATGGTGTCTTTTGAATCAAGCCACCCTTCAAGTGAAATTTCTACTGGGCTGCCAGAAAAGTCTGTACCAGGCACGTATCTGGGTGGGAATTCCTTAAAACGAGAAAAAATGTTTCCAGCCCTGCCCATAATACTTCCTCGCTGAATAGTATCTCAGATGATTAAGCTACTGCTTCTGTGGCACGGAATCAAACATAGTTTGGCTGACCCAAGAGGCGGCGAAGTCAAAGATGCCACAGGGTCACATGATATTAACATTCTGGTACATCAAACAAGGATCAAAACTCAGTTTATGGGTGGTATTGTTTCAGTGCCATATACGATGCTATTATTAGTAGGCCAAGAATAATAAGATACTCATAATATCTCAAAGACCGTTAGGCATGCTCTTCCATCCTTTAACTCTTAAGTGTCCTGGAAACTAGTTCCATAAATGGAAATTAAAACATAGCACAGTCTGGGTTGTTGGGTTTTTTTTTTGTGTGGGTTTTTTTGTTTTTTTTGTTTTTTTTTATTGACCAAATAAGGTCGTATGTTGGGTAACAGACGCAGGGAACATGACTATGTGTTGACCTAGGTAGGTATTTAACCTAAAGCATCAGAAATTTTTCCTGGATGAATTTCATAGTGTTGTGATTTTTTCTCTGGTAATTTAAAATAGCTTTTAGGTATTTCAAATAACATTAGAATGTTATTGTTCGGAGCTGATTGTGAAATGCGTGATTAGAAAAACCTCTGCCTCTGATTTTACAGCTTTTTCAGCAGCCGTAGCTATGAAGCGTTTTCCTGTTGAAGCTCCCTGCCAGGGGCTGTTCTTCACGTCTTCTGCTCTCCGCTTCCCATACCTAAAAGGGCATTATTGTTGGGTGTCTCATCCTTTTCCTGCGTAGATAATAATTGAATCTAATAGTTCAGACTTGGGCCTGCTAATTTTCATCTAATCAACAGAGGCAGGAAAACATAGTCTGGAATGCTAACTATGTGAATGAAAAATATTTAGTCATTCTTGAAATGATAGGAATGTTTTTCCAACAAGCTTAAATAAACACAATCTCTACTGAGACTGTGTTAAACTTTTTTTGGATAAGAGACAACTCTTAGGCAACCAAACAGAAGTTAATGAAGGTTATTAAGAAACATGCCCTTCAGAAAAGGCTCATGGACTTTAAAAAGAAAGATCCCATTTTCTTTATGGTACACAGCCATTGACCCTGATGTAGCAGAATTGGTTTTCTTTTAGCTTTTTATCAGTTGATAGAATTCACCATGTTAAGTAATAATCACATTGTCTAGCTTTTTGGAGATTTTCTGCTGCACTTAACTGTTTACCTCCTTTCTAGGGAATGGATTGGTCTCAACACGCCTGGTTTGTTTTTTGTTTTTTAACGTTTATTCATTTTTGAGAGACAGAGACAGAGCGTGAGTGGGGGAGAGGCAAAGGGAGGGGGAACACAGAATCCGAAGCAGGCTCCGGGCTCCGAGTGTTGTCAACACAGAGCCCGATGTGGGGCTCGAACCTACAAACAGTGAGATCATGACCTGAGCTGAAGTTGGACGCTTAACTGTGCCACCCAGGCGCCCCCTCGACACACCTGTTTTAAAGCACCTGACAGCACTTTTCATGTGAAAGCTGGTTTGTTAAGACCAATACAAGGTCCAAGGATAGAGTAGTGAGCTTCTTTTTCAATGTAGCAAAATGTACACATCCAAGTGAAGTGCTTTTCCTTTCAGAATAGTTCTGTGGGAAAACTGTACAGTTCCTGCAGAAATATAGTCGCTCAGAATATTTTTGGTACTCCTCTGTTGAAACTGGCATTGGGGCTTGCAGCACAGGCTTTTGAACGTCTTTAGCTTCACAGACCCCTGACTTCAAAGGTTTATCAGACTCTAGGAAATAGTCAGAGTCATTCACGTCTAAGTCTGGTGAGAAAAAGTGGATGATCTACCTGGGTAAAATCATTCAGAGGAAGCAAAAAGTGACAGTAAAATAAAGGCACTTTGTCTTCTATGACATAGTAATTTGCTCTGAAAGCAACTCCAAAGAGAAGTTTCAAATAGAATTTTAACATGAATAGCATTTCAGCACAAGCATATAGCCTCTGAAAGTGAGGGCTTTTAGCAATAACACTTATTTGTAAGTATAACTCCTGGTGTGTTTATTTAAAAAAAAAAAAATCAATTCACTTACTCCATAGTATTTTTATGACTTCTAGGGGCTAGAAGCATTTATTTAAATGGTCGTATGTTACATTTTTCTGAAGTTACAGGTGCTCCATTCAAACATATTTTCAAATAAATTAGACTAAAATAGTTTCCCTATAGAAATAACTCTTTTAAAAGAGGTAGTGATTCCTACACGATTTAATATGCTCTCTAACTCCACTTCTGATTGGACCATTTTAAACTGTGTCACTGTATGGTCTCAAGTTTATCTTACAAGAACAAAACGATTTCACATTGTTTAATACATGAGAGTTAGCTGTAGAGATCGTGAGTTACCCGGTGAATTAATTGTTCTAGAGGCCCTATTTAGAAGTATTCGCTGTGCTGTGTCTGATTGTTGAAGATAAAATGTCACTCAAGTGTATAAAATGCTGCAATATTATTGTAAAAAAAAAAAAACCCTGCAGGAGTGAAAATGTCTACTAAAAAATTAAAGAATGTCCTCTGGCCATTTGTGGATCTTCCAGGAGAGGTGGCTGCTGAGAGGGCAGGGGTCCAGACCACACCCACATGTTCTCATTTCACCCCCCAGGTACTCCCCATATCCGTCAGCGTGCAGACTGGGAAATCTGTTACCAGGGGACCCAGCACTGCCACATTTCGGTCCAGGGGTCCTACCGTCGGTTGGATCTAAATTCCACTGGCGATAAGCCATAGTGAACGTAGAGTACTTTTTTGAAATTTGGCAGAAACGGGAGATGGTGATGCCTTGTCATGTCACACAGTTTGTTTTTTTTTTGAGTTGAATTATTAGCAGTTAGACCAAATTTTTACCTACCGTTTCTAGCTGCAGAATGAATACCTATTTACACATAAAATTTACACAGTACAATTTTATTTACCTTCACGCCTGAGAGCCTAGCTGGATTCATCATGTCTTTTTGAAACGGAAGCCAGTTCACGTGCAGACCACCGGAGACCCCAGCACTTAGCTGGCCACCAGTTGAAAATAAGAGTTAGTACAAAGCTCCAGCTCTTATTTTGCATCACCGCTGTGAAACACAACCAAGAATCCCCACGAAACTTCTCACACCAACACGTACTTGGTCCCTGGGTTTGACTTTTCGCCTTGGCTGCTAGGGCACACTGAGAGCCGAGTCTGTGAGCCATGTGACTCTTCAACCAGGCAGGACCTCGCAGCATGCTCTCTGGGTGCTGACTTCATCCCTGGCTGCAGGAAATTCTTTTCTACGTAAAATTTACCTTGGCCCTCCATTCCTCACTTTAAAAACGTATACATGCTTGATATAACTTGAGGCCGCTTTGGATCTGCTTTGGGATCGGCTAGGTGTATTGAATGCGCGTTTACGTATGCGGTGCCTGCCATTTGCCTGCGCCTCTGTCTTGCCCTGTGGCCCTGGAGCCATTGGTTTGGACGTCAGTGGGAAGACAGGAGATGGTGTTCTTTTTCATCTCAATTGGAAAGCTCTTGCCCTGCATGTCCGTTCCCTTTCTAAACCAATTCAGGGAGTCTCTCTTCCATTAAAAATTTTACCGAAAAAAATGCTTAGAGATAATAATAAACAGTTCGGGGCGGCTCTAAGCCTTGCAGATTGAGAAGGATCAGCAAGTTCAGATCTTTTTAAGATCATGACTCTTTCATGCTTTCTGGGAACCAAGTTTTAGAAAGATTCCATGGAGATTTTAGGCCAGATTAATTCAGTAGGGCTGCTCTTCAGTCCTGTAAGAGAGACAGTGAGCATGTTACTATTTGAGTGAAACGCCCCCGGTGTCATTGTTAAGAAAGTACTGGTTGAACTGTCTCTTACTGTTGACATATGTCTTAGATCACACTGAGATTGATCAAACGAAGATTTGCTCATCAAAGGCAGCTTTTAGAGATGGGTCTTCTGTACCCTCTTGCAACTTAAAAATGGCAAAACCACTGGCAAAGCTATGCAGATACTCCATATTGTAGTGTAATGAATTTGCCCTCCTCCCCAAGGATCCAGCAAGGCCCCCGTCATGAGAGAGGAAGAACGGGGTCAGCCAGGCGCACAGAACCATTGTCTCAACTCACACTGGATAAGCTGATTATGAAGAGATTTCTGTTCTCTTCGAGACACCATGGACACAGTGAAAATGCGGAACAATGATATCAGACTGCTACTCAGCAAACGTGAAAGGCGCCAGTGGCCGGTCACTAACACGCTCCAAAGCTTACCAGACCATATGAAAGGATGTCATGGACCGACCCACATCCCAGATGCTTTTCATGTTATCGCTGGAGATAGAAAATGATGCTTAAGTTACAATGGTCAGGGTTCAGAATGCCAAACCAGTTGTCACACCATTTATCAGCCAAACATTTAAGGCCTGCAAAAGGGCACATAATGCATTTACTCAGCCATCATCTGAGACCAGTTCTAGCTCCAAGCAGGCAGGATAGTCATTAACAACAGTAATTATAGCAACATGTAATAACCATGTATCCCTTAGAGTTTGTTGTCCCCTCCTTGTGATCTTATTTGAGCCTCGCAGTGATATCGTGAGGTTGGAATAATTAATGGATATTCCCATTTTATAGAAGCCCAGAGAGGTTCAGCATCGCATGTAAGGTAATAAGAGCATAGGGACTCATGCTAAATCTCCTGACTGCAAGTCCACGCCCTTGGCATTGCTTCTCCTTAGACCCCATCGTGAGAAGGGAGAGGGTGAGGAAAGTAAGATGGTGAATATGAAAGGACTCGACCATGATGGCTCAGACTCAGAAGCCATTCTTGCTCCTGTCTCTGTTCTCGGTGCTGAGACCCAATGACTATGATTCTGACCTGTTGTGGCCTGGCCTTTGACCCTGTTTCTTTTCCTGAGCCTCTGTCTGGTTCAGGAATTTTGACATTGCTCTATGACCTCCAGGAAAGCCTGTTGCCGCTGCCCAGGGATATGCACCCTCCCCCCCACCCCAGAGGGCGTGCGAGCCACTCCCCAGCTGTCTCTGTACCCAGGCCTGCCCAGCCTCGTTCCTGTCCAGGCACTGGGCCCTGACCAGTGGCACTGACGTCCCCACGGAGTAAAATAAATAGGCTCCTCAGCCCCCTCCAGGTGCCAGGCACTGGGATGACATCATCAGTGCCCTTGTGCGTTCAGCTTTGGACTTGTCTCTTTTCTCCCTCTGACTCTTGCTGAGCCCTTCGTCCCCTGCTAGTTGTGTTGCTGAATTGAGTGCGTGCCCAGCTCTTTTCAGGACTATTTTAGTAGCACTTCATTCATTTGGCACCATCAGTGAATTGAGGTAGTCACAGATGTGAATTCTCCAGCAAAGCGAAATTTGGGGTGTCAGATTTTATGTTAAGAATTTTGAAGGGAGACCTACAATGCTTTGTATACCTGTGTGCCTTCTCAAGCCAAAGGTACAGGTCATAATTTAACCTATTTTAGGCAATGGAGTATCATCACTGGGTTTCTCAGACTGCTTGGGTTTGGGGATTTTCACTCTGGTTTCACTATTATTAGAGTGTCTGGTTCACAGCAGCATTCTGGTCTAGCTTGCTGCTTGAGAGAAGCTCATTTATTGAGTACCTGTGTAAGGGACCAGCACAGCCATGAGGATCCTAAGGAACTTCCTGTCCAGTCCTCCAAAAGGTAGGAGGAAATTAGAGATTCAGCTTGTTAAGGACAATCTTGAGTGGGAGCCCTTCTTCCTCAAAAAATGTGCTCTGACTTTCAGTGCCCAGATGTCTTTTTTTCTTTTTATTCATTCATTTAGCACGACTGTAGGCCAAGTTCTGTGCTTGGTGCTAAGGTTATAAGCCATGAATAAACCGTTGCTCCTAATGCAGGGACCTTTCCTCTCTGGTCCTTGGCCATTTCCCAGAGGGTTGGGTTAAGATACCAAAATTCTGACCGCCTGACACACCCAAGTTCAATATAGCTCTTAAAATGTGTGTATACACACACATATACAAGTGTATTTACAAATGTCACATGTTATTTCTGGTTAAAGATTACCAAGATACGTTCTCTAGGAAAATGAACAATAAAAGTAATATGATAATAAAATATAAGACTAGTATAAAAGATCCAAATTATTCTTGGAATCCAATCATTTTACGAGCTCTCTCAAGTTGAATTCCTGGAAAAAGATAGCCCGCTCTGTTTAAATTTTTTTTTTTGATTTGTCTTTTGTGGTCTTTTAATAATAACCTCAGAATCATACTACTGTCTTTTCCTATTAAACATGAGATTGACAAAGGAAGAAAAATATCTCCAACAGCTCCTGGCTCTGTTCTCAGTGCTGAGACACTGAGAAAAAGCATACAAAGTTAATAAATAGGTCTAAAGTAAATATATGGTCCCTTCTCTATCTGACCTTAAAATAATATGAATCTTGGGAACATTTTCACACCCTTCATTTTAAAATAAAGAAACTGCTTTGTGATAAGTACTTTAGAAATTACAAGGATGTAGGTGTTGTTATGAGAAATATATACAAAAGAAAAAAGGATCACTAAGTATGTAGTGGCTGAAAGAATTTGAAAACTCCAGTTGTAGATTTTTTTCCATGACTTAATGAGATTTTCCTAAATACACATTCATACTCCATGGAAATCCCCACCTTCCAGATGAGGGAATTTTTGTATCCTCAATCTTTTTCTTCTTCTTGTCTACATTAATAGTTTCCCCTGCAGCTTCATTTGGGAAAATTTCATCTTTACTGTACTTCTCTTCCCAGGCAGTAATTATGTTGACAATTTGGTGATTTATTGGACTGGTATTCTGACTGTGGTCACCTTTGAAAAGCGACTGTGGTTAACAGAATGACATATGAAGACACAGCAAAACAGATAAGCTATCTCCTTTGGTTCTGTCTTGTCCAACTTTATCTCCAGTTTTATGGCCCTGGCCAGGCCAACAGCAACTGGTAGGCTATAGGAGACCTGACATATTTAGCCTTAGAAAGTGAGCGAAGCTTTGGAATTTTCCCACATTCATTAGATATTCACATGGCTTAACCAAGTCCAGTCCCAAATAAGTAAATAATTAAATTAATTTGAAAAAATCTCAAGGAAGAGAATACCTGAAGTAGGTCTGCAAAGATAACTTAATTGTTCATCTTTGCCTCACAACTGAATAAGCAGGCTTGTGAATTTATAGACAAGAGCCATGTAACATTATGCAAGCCATTATTAAAGTCCAAAAGGAAAGGTAAATAAGAGACAGGAATAAACCTCATTTGTTTTGTTACTTCTACTTGAAAATTTTAGCTTACTAAAGAAATGTTAGAATGAATCTACCTTAAAAAAAAAAAAAACCTACTTTTTCTAGAAATTTGCCCGTATTGACGTTTTTCCAGAAAGACTTCTCTTAGCATGTGCGCACACCCACATGTATGCATTCATGTGTTCGCAGCAATCAAGGGTGCTGGCAGACAGCTTCTGCCTGCAGCCAGGCGCCCCCAGACCTGCCTCGCACCCGGACTGCAGCAGGGTAGGGCAGGACTCCTAGAGAAGATTGAAATCTGCAGCTAGAGCTAATGACCCCGTGTCCAAGGCGGTGCTTCCGACAGACCCAGAAGGGATGGCTCTGCTTGTCTTCCACAAGTGTCCTTCTCCGGTCACCCACCTGCCCAGACTCAAGAGCTACTAATTGGCTGTCAGCCTTCCCAGGGTTGCTAATCAGAAAGAGTGCTTCACACCTTTCTCAATGGAGATAATTAGTATTATTTGCGGGAGATAAACAGCTCGTAGTAATCAAGGTAATGAGAAGAGCCTTGTATGCATTATTTCAAAACCAGAAGTTCAGTGGAGTAATACAGATTAGACACCAAGTTAAAAGCATCTATTAACATTTTCATTTAACCTATAGCTGCTCGAAACAGAACAAACTAGTGATTATATAAATTATTTCAGGAGCAAATTCACATGATTATTACACGTTTTAAAATAACGGAAGGCCAAAATATATTCTTTTGTTGTTGTTGTCCCAAATATGTTAAACTATCTGACAGGACGAAAGGACTGATATTAAAACTTTATATCAACATCTTACAAGGTTAAATTGGTTTCATCTTCTTCCTTTTCTTTGTGGAGAATTTTCTGTAAAATAAAATAACAAAAAGCAAAAAAGTAGAGAGTATAGATTTGCTTAACACATTTGTATCTCCTGAATAATCAAATATAATTATTTTACAGTCTAGTACTATGGCCTAGGAGTTAAAATAATGATTTTATTTTAACTTTGTACTCTTGATCGGATTAACTATGACCACAGTGCCTTACCATGTCCACTGAGTAGATAAAATTGCTCCTAAGAAATACTTGAACATCGATGTAAAATATTGGTGGTGTTCTTCAGAAACCTAGTTTGTGAGGCTCTCGGAATCTCAAAAAAATATGAATGTTTTCCTGGAAATATTTTTACTAGTAAAGGACTTTGTTGGGCTTCCTGAGATATGAAAAATAGCTATTCCTAAATTTTAAATAAATGTAAAATTAAAAAGCAGTATGTGTTTATGTTCCTGCATATTATAGGTTTCCTTCCAGAATTTTGTTCTCTAAGACTTAGGATAAGAATTGGTGACTGAGCATCTGGACTCCTGACACAACGCCAAGGGTTCTTGTAAAAATAGCTCTTCTGGACAGTGTGAGGTACTCTGAAAATCATTGAGGAAAACAGGCTGAGGAGAGCAGCGACCCCCACTCAGATGCGGGGTCGGAAACAGCAAGCAAACTGGATGTAGATGTAACAAACACCCATTTTTGTTCTTTATTGCTTCTAGGCTCAGAAAATATTTCTAGAATTCTTCTCCACAAAGAAGCTGTTCCAGGGTTCCCTTTAGAAATAGTTGTAGCCAAAGACAATGAATTCCTGCTGTTTCAAGCCTTCTTCCTTTGGAGGACATTAAGGTATTTCTTTAATTCCTCAGCTGATTCAATACAAGATGAGATGGAATTTCAGGCTGATCCTGTAAGCAGTACTTCACTGAACTTCCCCTTGCCAGATACCCTCGTTTGTGCAAGTGTTTTCTCATTCTCCTCAGTGAGGAGACCCAAGACCATTGCTCTCCTGTGAAAGGGGCCCACTAACACATCTCCGCCCAATGGGTTTGAAGGGGGACAGTTTTCTTTGCTCCACGTGACAGGCATCATTTACCATGATGCATCAGTGTCTCCAAAAGTCTTAGCAAGACTCTGTTCAACAGATAATCCCCAAACCTGCTGAGGGTACAGCATCGCCATCATCCTTCTAGAAAGGCACGTACGTTCTGGACTATCACTTCAATACCGTATCCCATGTCATATAAGAGCATAGACACGCAGGATTTACATGAGAATCTTCTGGTCTTGGGGCCAAGACTCATCAGGATATCCTCCATATTGAGAACACTGTTGCTCAGAGAAACTGGGAGGTAATAGCAGTTCCTGATACACATAGTTAAAGATGCTCTAACAAGCCGCATGCACGTTTCCCAAACCTCACTAACACCTCCTCGAGCTTCTTGATGTATATGGATTAGAAACAATCATGCTATGATACCACAATTCTAGATTCTTTAAAATTCCCTCTTCCCACACCAAGAATTTCCTTGGATAGGAACTTTGCAAACAATCTTGCCCTGTAAGGACTGTAAATGTAACGTTGATATTAAACGCTCTAATTCAGGATGGTATCCCATGGGTCTCACTTTGGGTTCATTATTTGGAATAAGAAATTGAATTGCAGTAGTCTTTCTTTCTCAAAACACTGCTCTGGTGTTAGTAATAGGACCACTTCAGAGATTACATGTGAGTGTATTGGACTGACTGAGAGAAAACTCTCAGATCCGTTTATGGTGATAGCAGACTTTTTGCTAGTTAACTTGTAGTTGCATATTCCTGTTGTGACATTGTTCTTACAGAACTCTAGTATAGAGAGGGCCCACAGGGTAGGACACTAGGCACTAAAATGTTGAGAGAATGATGGAAGGTAATAGAACGGTAATGCATGACTTCAGACGAAATGTTAGACAGCTAGTTGTCTACGCATGTGTCTCTTACAGATCACCATTTCCTCCAGTGACCTAGGACACCAGCAGTAAGTACCCCCCAGAATCGTGCATCACCACCCTCAAAAGGCTTTTAAAATTTGTTCCAGTTTGTACTTGAACAGGAAAACACTACTTACTTGTTAAATGTCCTGAAACGAGATGACAAATGTTAAAATGCTTTCTAAAAACAGTTAGACTTCTGTCTGTATTGAATATATCACAGTGAGTGTTGTTGTATTCAGCCTAGCCTATTGAGTGGAAATTGAATAGCTCTCAAGTAAATTGACAATTTTCATGAGTAAATGTTTTTGTTGAGTTTTTCTGTGTTTTAATATTAAATACTGAGGGAGACATAATTTGAAATGTATATACTTCCCAATTTCTTCCACCTAATGCATCATAAATGAAGGGGAAATACAATGTTAAAGGCAGAAAATTTTTTGCTTCTTGCATTCTACCATATTATCTGAGTCCTGGAAGACATCCAGTAGGACTTGTTTTATCTAAAATATTTACAATGCAGCATTTCAGGACCAGCACCTACTAAACAGCCCTTCTATGCATTTTCTTTTAACTTATTAAACTGAGCAAAAGCTATTATCCTGAATGTTGTAGGGAAACATGTAGGGAAAATGTTGTATTTCCTCTCCTGGAGAAATTTGTGCTTGATGTACATCCATGACTACACACACACACACACACACACACACACACACACACACACCCTAGCTGATGAAGCTATTTGGATAAGGTGTGGGACTGTTCAGGTCAGTGTTGCTGTTCTGATCCCCAACAACTCTGTTACTTTTTCCTTTTCCTTTCTAGCCACAGATCACAGTTCTGATCTCATCCATTAATCATGATAAGTATCAAAAATAGCATGTACCTCACTATTAATTCTCTTAATAAATCCCTAAAATTCACTGAAAGTAAAATTCCATGATGCATTTCCAGCCTCAGTGTAATCTGCCCGAATATATGCTTTTCCATAATACATTCTCTAAAGCAAAAGTTTTTCACAAACTTAAGTGTCAGTAAAGAATACAAGCTTTTGTTTGGCCCGTGTAGACACGCTCAAAACGTTTCGTACCCATCAGCCATTCCCTAAAGCATTGGACAGAGAGTTCAGAATCCAGCCCTGATTTTTGCTCTCATCACCCTAGAACATAGACCTAACCCCTTTTTCTGTGAGATAATCGACAGTATGGTTACTTAAAGGTGATACAGTTCCCCTGTTCTGTCTTAGGTTTGTGGTCAGGATGATGTTGACAAAACATTGGATGTCTTGTGGCTGAAAGCTGAAATGGAATCCTTATTTGGGGTGACTAATAACAGTAGTGATTAAAAAAAAACTATATAGTTTTGAAAACCAGAGATGTTTACAGTAAATTTTAAAAGAATGTAAGAAGGCAGCACAGCTGTAATTAATTCACTGTATCTTCAAACTTGCCTCAACTTAGAACTACTTTTTGATGTTTACAGTTACCTGTGAGAAAGGATACTTTAGTGATGGAAGGAAACCAGAAGTTTTACGGCAGTGGAAAGTTTATATAAAAATTTCAGGGAGATGTGCTTCAAACCATGTTGCAGTAAAAATAGAGAATGTGCTATACCCTCTTCATACGTATTTGTACTGGGAGAATGCCGATCAAAGCATCCCTTGCGTAAGTCAGAGTTGCCCGCTACCTGTGAAGCGCTGAATCATCGGCCTCTTTTAGCAGATGGATAAAAATTTAGAACTCTTGATCTTAGCAGTGGCAGCTAAAACCCTTATTTTAGTCTCTCTTCCATGGTAACTGGAGATGAAACTTGAGAAGACAGTGTGAACTAATGGATAGAGTGTTGGACAGGAGGTCAGGAACCTCTGTTCTATTCCCAGCCTGCTACTGGGTTGCTATGTAAACTTAGATAAGCCAGTCACCCTCTCTGCACCTCATATTTTCCATTTGTGGAAACATAGGTACAGACATTCCGTACTTAGCTCTTCACAAAGATTGTGAGAACCCGCTTACTCTGAAGAAGTTCATAGTATCTTTTGATTAAAAAGAGGATACAGAACTATGTCTGTGGCCCTGTTCCCTTTGTCAGCACCCTTCCCAAAATCTTACGTTATATAAATTGCCCCTTATCCACACTGCAAAACAAGAACCGTTAGTTACAGTGGGCCTTGTATTGCACAGAAGCCAAGATTGTGACCTTGGAGCCAGAATGCCTGGGTTTGAGTCTTGGGCCCATCACTTACTCTGTGATCTGGGACATGTGAGCATCCTAGATTTCCACACCCATAAAGTGGGGAAAACGATAGCGCTCCTCTCCCTGGAGTGGGATGAGGCTTGAAGGCGTTTATGAAGAACATTCATTGCAAACATTGTACAGACCCGTTATGCACTTTACATAAGTGTATAATTACTTTTATGACCCAGGACAGTTCTTCATTATTAATATGGCAGGGAAGGTAAAGCTTCACCCTTGGCCTTGGTTCCTTCTGTGCACCTCTTCCCAGAAGGGCTGCTCGCTCTTCCTGCTGACTGCTTGTGTCTAACTCTGCCACTCCCATAAGCCCTGGGCCCCGAGGATAAGTTCTCAGTCCCTGTTATCCATCGTATCATTTGTAATAATTGAAGAAGTGTCACATAAATGATAGGAAATCCAGATTTCAGAAATGTTGCAAAATGAAGAGCTGATGGACCGTTGGAAGCTATGTCCTGATTTTTTATAGATCGCTCAGAAAACATCAGGAAGAAATAAAAGAAAAGTTGACAATTTACATGGAATTGATTTAACATCTCCCCTCTGCTTTCTGTAGTGGTGACCACGGGGAAGTATTATGTAAGGGTACCAAAAAATACATAAATTGTTCAAATGTAAAAAATAAAGTTTGGGAATTTTCAAAAATCTAAATAAAAATCTTTCTGTTTCAGGGCTTACCAACATTATGAAAGTGTGAAAGCTTAGGGTTTGATGAAAATTATTGATTTTTCTTTTTGCAATTGCAGTAGTGTGTGGTTTCAAAGGTTGAATAGCGTCTAAGAGGTAATCATATGTTTCATTGATTTTTTTCTATTATTATTATTATTATTATTATTATTATTATTATTATTAGAACCAACCTACATCACAATTGATCCACCTGCATGTGGGGAGTTGCCAAACTGCACGCTGACGGAGAAGGACTGTGTTTACGGTTTCAAACTTGATCACAATGGTTGTCGAACCTGTCAGTGTAAAAACAGTAAGTAGACGGCCGAAGACGGCACTTTTTACTTTTTCTGAGCCTCGTGTGATATTGTCAAAGCATATTAGGTGATTGAATATCTCTTTCATTCCTGTTGAGGCATTCCCTTAGCAACCTGAAAGAAGAAAAGAAAAATTTGTACTTAAACAGATGCACCGTCATTTGGGGAAAAAGAGGTTCTCCTTTCTCTTGGTTTTCACCCCCATTTCATTGTGTTCAGATACTCCGCATGTCCCGCTGCATCATGGGTGCAGCCCTTAGGCCTTTGGGGTACGGCTTTCCTCTTTCCGACCACCTGTCGGCTGTCTCTGTAACACCTTTGCTGGGCTCATGCGATGACAAGGCGGTCACCCACACAGAGGGTGACACAGTCCGTGTGTGGCAGCCATAATTCTTAGAATGTGCTTCACACTGTTGATCCCAGCTCGCTCATATGTAGATTCCAGTCACGCCTCCAGGTCGTGCGTTACCTCCAAAACTTTAGAGAGTAAGTATATTGCATTGCTTCCAGAGGGGGGAGAAATTGCCCTTCTTGTTTAAAATGATTTTTAATCTTCCTGATTCTTCTAGTGGAATAAGCCTTTTCAGTCTTCTCAGCCATTCCACACGTGACACGGGTTTTTGAACTTTCTTAGTCCTTTCCATCTTTTGACATAATATGTCATTTTCCTTATGTAAATGTGTGTGGCCCAGAAACAGAACACTTTAGAATGTGGTCTGATCCATGCAGTGCTATTGTGTGGCCTGAGTTTGCATTAGCTCTTTGAATTGCACATTGTTGGGTAATACTGAGTCTACAAGTATAGCTAGATAGCACCACTCGGTGTCCTTTACATTGGCTGCTGGTAGGTGGTTCTCCATGCGTTCCACATTTGAATATTTGATTTTTTTTAAAGGATACAAATATAGGGCCAAATTAAATAAGAAATTATCCTGAAAGTTTTAAACCATTTTCCAACTGTTTGGAATATTTTTGAATCTTGATAATGTGATAAGCATAACTTACGTGTCCTCACGCAAACTGTCAAACTGGAATAAATTGTACAGAACCAAGGACAGAGCCACACAGCACTAAAGACCTTCCTGCAGAATGGCATTGAACCCTAATCCTCACTATTTCAGTGAAGTTACTCAGCTAACAACATGTCCAATTATCTCGTGAAACAGTCTGTCTGTATCTTACCTGAAATCAAAGCGCATTATATTTGCAGCACCCTTTTGCTGGAAATTCTGTTTGAAACACAAAATGAAGTGCATGGGGCCTGGCTTGTTCTTCACGAACCTATGCTGGCTACCGGTGGTCATTGCTTTCTTTTCTAAATATCACAAATCATATGTTTAACAGTTCTTTCCACAGAATTTTCAGTCATGAATGTCAAGCTTGGTTTCTGTAGTTTTAGAATCCTTTGTCCCTTTTATTTTTTTTTATTTGAGAGAGAGCGAGCATGAACAGGGGAGAGGAGCAGAAGGAGAGAGAGAGAGAATCCCAAGCAGGCTCCACCCTCAGCACAAAGCCCCACTTAGGGCTCGATCCCACGACACTGAGATCATGACCTGAGCCGAAATCAAGAGTTGGATGCTCAACCGACTGAGCTATCCAGGCACCCCTCCTCTGTCCCTTTGGAATTAACATTTGGTGACCTCCTTTAGTTTTCTGAAATCTCTTTCCATTCTCTCTGATCTCTCAAACATAGACCATACTTCTATAATAAGCAGGTTCTCCGTGAGCCTTTGGGTGTAATTATCCTGAGCTCAGAGGCTTGGAATTATTTAACGTATATAGATGCTCACTTTCTGATTTATCAGTTATCTTGGGCTTTATGTCTTCTTAACCTTAATTGTTCAACGCCTTCTTCTATAAGAATACTTCTGATGAGGAAGACAGAAAATCACAGTTGAGTAATTCAGTTTTTTTCAGTTGTCAGTGTTACCATCACTGTGCCTGCCTGATGGAATTGGTGCTAAAATGCAGTTTACAGAACCGTTGTTGTGATTGTCGTTGTTACCACCTTTAAATGTCCTAGAAGTCTCCACTCATTGGGGCCGTCCTGCCTTCATCACCTCCCTTTGGAAAGTTGAGTTCATTAGGGAGCTGCCTTGACATTCACATGTGTTTGCTTCACTGGCCAACGTAGATTTTCTAACATCGAGATCATTGGTATTGTATTGTGAAGAGTTCATATTTTAATACTTCTCAGCTCTCTTGAGCTGCACACCTTTGTGATCAAGGGAGCATACCTAAATTTTTTTCTGAACTTTTTGAAGTCTAAAAATACAGATTTCATTGTGCCTGATCTCCCCACCTACCGCCTTCATCTGGGCTTTGCTGTTTGGAACATGGTTATGCTTATATAAGACCCCCAGCCCTTCATAAGGAACCCTTTGTAGTTAAGCCCAAGGAAACCATTTTCCTTCATTTGTCATTGAAGCAAGTTAAAAATGGATCACTGGCATTTTGCAAAGTGAGACTGTTAGGAAAATTCTCTTCTGCCTGTCTTCATGTTAGTGTCATCTTCTGGCTTTGTAACAGGGACATGCGTGCATACTACGTGCTGGGAGCCTCCATCACATTAACGTGGAGGAAGAAATATGTACAGGAGAGTGTTCCATTTTGTGTCAACATTTTTTTACGTAGAAATCTTGATCAGCTGTTCATTGTTTGCAAATTTTGTTTGCTTGCAGGGATCTCTGGTCTTTCTTCCTTCCCTTCTCCCTCCTTTCTTCCTTTGCCTCATATGATAGAGCACCTGCTGAGTTCTAGGTACAGTTCTAGGTGTTAATGCCACAAACATGAGTAAAATGCAAGATCACCCCTAAGAAGAAACCACCTACAACCAATACACTAATGAAATATCACCATTTCAAGTCAAATTCTTTAACTTAAAAAAGTAAGTCCGATGAAGAGGAAGCTTTGGTCCTATAGAAGAGCCCAGGCACATGCCCACACCAGAGGAGGGAAATAACTGACCCATCTCCCAGGACCACACTGGACACTCAGCAGAGGGTGTTTGAGTGAACGAGCCAGGAGCCATCAGAATTGGGGATGCCTTTGGGCATCATTCTTGTTTGAGATCCCTTTCTGAGATCTTGCTGTTCTGACCACGTACCCCTTTTGTCACACCAAGATTCTTGACCCGGGTCACTCTTCTGCTATCTCACTTGCTGCCACCATATACCTAAGACCATAATCAGACACCTAGTAGAATTTGTCAGTTTGTCTATATCATATAGAAGTCTAGTCTTAGAGTGAACATTCTGTTCTCACTCCCCTCCCGTTAGCAATTCTGACACCTTAGGGAGCCACACCTTTTAGATGTGAGTCACAGTAAACCAAACTGTCAGACCCTTAGTTGTCAGACTCCTGTGACCGTACATGCCCAGCTGTCCTCCCAGGCTCTTGCGTCAGGTTGACCTGCATCTAGCTGGTCAGGTCAAGTTGCTTTACTTCTATGAGGCTCTGTGTCCTCATCTGTAGAAGGCAGATAATAATACCTAACTAATGGGTTGTTTTGAGGACCGGATCAATCAGTGAATGCAAAGCTAGCTTTACTCACTGGCATATGGGCATTGTTACTCTGTTTACAGAAAATGGTAGCGGTTTTATAACAGATCCATTTCTGAGTCAGCCCAAGCCAGCTGAAGTGGAAAGCCCCCAGCTTCCCCTCCTTTGTTCCAACACAGACCTGGCTCTGGTTCTTCCTGCCCTCTGAGGACACTCACACAAACAGCTTTTCTTCTACCTTTTAATTTTAGCAGTTGAATATTTTCATTCTCTTTCACCTGGTTTTAGAAAAAGGAATCTTCCTTGTAGTAAAAGATGGCATAAGTGTGTTTTTTTTTTTCCATTACAGCTACTTGATAAGTATTGATTTTGTTTACATTTTTCCCTTACATTATTATTATTTATTTATTTTTATGTATTTATTTATTTTTGCATCCCGCTAAAGCCCGTTTCACATGCAGTAGCCCCAACCATTCATACCTAAGTGTTCTGTTAGGGATTAGACCTTGTTTATATAGACCTCTGGCATCAGGATTTCTTAAAATAAGACCAGTGCCAAATCAATATTTTCCCCTGTTCATTGCTTTGTTGTTCATTCATTCTTTTTTCATCTAGCATTTGTTAATGGCCCATCTTATGCCAAGGGATATGAAAAGATAAAAATGGGCCTTAGCCTCGACTAATGTTAGTAATAATGCCAATATGCTGTAACGATAGTGCAACATAACCAAGCATATTATATACATAACCACTTTTCCATTGAAATCAAAACCCGGTGGTAACGAGTCTTCCAAAAAGTTCATGGAAGGTATAGGACCAAATACTGTGTTGTTTGAACACACTACAGCTTTGCTATGTTAACCTGTAACAGATAATATTCTTATAACACTGCTCAACAAAGTCATACATCAAAGGCACACAGAGAATTTAAATGATCCCCGACTCATCTTCTCCTATTCAGAATAAGGACAAGAAATATGGTAGAAAATGTTTAAGTACTATCGCAACAGAAGTTAAAACCGAAATCATTTAGATGTGCTATTAGTAACCTAACACTTATTGGTATAAGCTGTTAATAACATTATTTTTTAACCAAAAATGTCTGTTGCTGTCACATAGACACAGTACACTTCAGCTCACTATATGAACTTTATGTAGCAAATGAATTAAATGCCATCCATCTTTTGGCATCTTATTTTCCACGTCTTTACATCAAGTGGTTTTCACTGGATTATTTTTAATTTCTCTTCCAGTTTTAACATTCTGTAATTCTAGGAGTTAATAATGCTTTTATTCAGAAACTGATGCAGGCATAGAATATTAGCAAGAAGAAAAAGGCTTCATATTTTTCACGAAATATATATCCGAATCAAATATCTAAAGGTTGTAGCATTAAATACAGGGAAGCAGTCTCCATGTTTTCATTGTAACTCAGAACCAAAGTAATAACTAAAGACCAAAGTCAAGATTGGCACAACTGTTTGTCGTGTTGCATTTCTTTATTTAATAGTCTCAGGGGCTTCACGGTGCCCTTAACTAGTAGGTTAGTGGGAGTTGGCGGTATCCAGGAGTGTGAAGAGCCGCCACAGAGAAGTGCAGCACAGCCCCAGGGTCATGGTCATGTGGTGCACTACATGCAGTTACGTGGTTTTCACTTGTGATAAAGAACCAATTCAGTGGTGTCACGTTTCGGCCCTGGGAACAAACAGCGCTTTTTCTCCAGAGTAAACAGAGTTTCCTACGTGGCTGTTATCGACCAGCCGTAATGCACAGGCTCTGTACTTGGCCATCATTTATCACTTTCTCTTCAGGAATCTTCCCCTATGGATTAGAAAGCATTTTTAGATCATAGTAAAGTCATAATGCTGAAAAATTATGAACATAAAGCCGCCATTCTTTCTTTCATGTTGCCTCAAGTGATGTACTAAAGCTTTTCAAGCAAACTGAACCCTCCCCCCACCCATTCATAAATGAGATATTTGTACTTTGTTCTGCTCTTTATGTAAAAGTTTGCTTTGATGGTACCTTTCTAATAAGAAAAGTCCATAATTGATACATGGATCTAGGGCTACCTTACCGTCTTTAATATTCTTTCTTTCTGAGAAGAAGAAATAATAGAAGATGGTATTTTGAGATGGTTACCAAGTGCCGGTATTTTAGGTGACTTTAAATACTAGCAGAGTAAGTTTTTTCGACCTGTTTATTTTTCTCTTAATATGGCAGCTTTGATGAGAGTGGAGGGATAAATAGCAAGAACATCGATCGATTCATGTTCATTCACTCCATTCTAAACGTCATCGTAGCACCCAGGCTGTAGAAGTAAGAAAATAGGGCCCCACCCTAGAGCCTCCTTCTGTTAGGGGAACAGAAGCGAGACAGGCCCAGTCTAGAACAGGCCAGTGAGCAGTCCCAAGCCAGGGCCACATTAGAGCATCCTGCCCTAGGTGGCGTAGCCCATCTCCTGTCTGTGAGTTCTCTGTGTGTTTGTGTAAACATAGCAGCCTTTGTTTGAAATGCTCTTCCATTGCAGAGCAGAGGTAGTTCCAGACTGATGTAGCTTTTATCATTTAGTTTCAGCTTGGTGAACAACTTTCTTTCAGAGTGAAAGCCAGTCTAGGGCGCCCAGATGCCTCAGTTGGTTAAGCATCCAACTTCAGCTCAGGTCATGAGCTCATAGTTCGTGGGTTTGAGCCCCGCATTGGGCTCTGTGCTGACAGCTCAGAGCCTGGAACCTGCTTCAGATTCTGTGTTTCACTCTCCTGTCTCACTGCCCCTCCCCTGCTTGCACTCTGTCTCTCTCTCAAAAGTAAATACAAACATTTTTTTTTAATTTTTTTTTCAACGTTTTTATTTATTTTTGGGACAGAGAGAGACAGAGCATGAACGGGGGAGGGGCAGAGAGAGAGGGAGACACAGAATCGGAAACAGGCTCCAGGCTCCGAGCCATCAGCCCAGAGCCTGACGCGGGGCTCGAACTCACGGACCGCGAGATCGTGACCTGGCTGAAGTCGGACGCTTAACCGACTGCGCCACCCAGGCGCCCCACAAACATTTTTTAAAAATAAAAAAAAAAAAAAAAGAGTGAAAACCAGTCTAGATTGAAGTCTATGGAAAAACATCTTTTTTATAGGAGCAGAAAAATATTAAGGCACAAAGATGCACTGAATCCAAAGTTCAAAGGAAGTGAATCCCCAGGGATTCTGACTCTGGGACGTTCTCAGAGCGTTTTTAGTTCCTCTATTTCATACCAACATAATTTGCTTGGTGTCATGACTTAAAATTTCATGTGATAGAAAAATGGGCTCACAACTTCTATTTCATTGTCAGAGAAAGAAATGTGGCTCTGAAGTCTTCTCTCTCCTTCATCATCCCTTAACAATGGAAACAGATGAAAACTGATGACCTTTCAAATCCTATAATTACAAATTTTTAAATGAGCCATTTAGAATTTCACTTTTAAGGATGCAAATTAGTAATCAGTTGCTTCGCAGTATGATACAGACCCACGGGGTTATATTAAATATGTGTAATGAAAGGTTTATGATCAGGACAAAGTAGAAAATTATACCATAAATCACATTTTTCTCCATAAAAGATAGCAAATTAAATATTCGCGTTTTGCCAGCTAAGATTCACAAAAGATTCTATCTTAAAATATTTATGTAAAACATGAACCCATCTCACCTATTAATTGTAGTTCAAGGTTTAATTTTAGATTACAAGATTTGTTTGCAGAGGGTCACATGTTCTGTTTTTCTTAGTAACCTATGCATTATTTACAATATTTATGCTTAAAAGGTGTCCATATAAAATACAGATTCATTTATTATTCGAACAAAAATAGTTGGGGCGCCTGGGTGGCGCAGTCGGTTAAGCGTCCGACTTCAGCCAGGTCACGATCTCGCGGTCCGTGAGTTCGAGCCCCGCGTCAGGCTCTGGGCTGATGGCTCAGAGCCTGGAGCCTGCTTCCGATTCTGTGTCTCCCTCTCTCTCTGCCCCTCCCCCGTTCATGCTCTGTCTCTCTCTGTCCCAAAAATAAATAAACGTTGAAAAAAAAAAAAAATTTAAAAAAAAATAGTATCTGCTTCCCATCTTGCCAGTCCCTGCAGAGCAGGAATCAAACATTGCTGTACTTTTTTTTTAAATGTTTATTTATTTATCTGGGGGGGAGGGGGGGAGGGACAGAGAGAGAGAAAGATAGAGAATCCCAAGCAGGCTCCACACTGTCAGTGCAGAGCCCCACATGGGGCTCAAACTCACGTACCGCGAGATCATGACCTGAGCTGAAATCAAGAGTTGGACGCTCAACTGACTGCACCACCCAGGCGCCCCCAAAGTTGCTGTGCTTTTGCCATCACTGTCTCAGCCTCTTTAAATTTGGTTGACTTTCAGACTACATTCAATACAAAGAGGCATCAGGTTGTCTTAGTGCTCCCCCAGGCATGCTTTTCTTACTGGAACATTTTCATTCCCTATGTGAAGTCCTATCTCACACCTTTTGAAATCTTTTTAGAAGACTTCTACAAAGCTAATATCTCCACTAGCTTCTTTGGCCAATCTCCATAGTGTCTTACCCTCCTTTGTTTTAATTCCAAAATAATCTTATAATTAACTGGGGACAGTTAAACATCGCTCCAAATTCTGCTAACAGAGGAGAGTTTGAACATTTCAAATAGTGGATAAACATCAATGTAGACATTTTTGCCACATACACTTTTTAGTGTCCAATTAAGCTTATCCTAATACCTGGATATTTGTCAATGATAGGGAAAAAATATCTAAATGAAACACTGTTTCACTTTATATCATGTGGTAAGACTGGCTTTTTTTTTAAAGAAAGGGTACGAAATCCTTTAGGCTACATGTAATATGCAGTATCATGGGATAATATCTAAAACTCATAAGAGAAAACATTTCTTAACGCTCTATGCGTCAAGAAAACACTCTATGAACATTTAAGAACATGTGTTATTGTGAGCATTTACTAGGAGAAAAATATATAATGAAATTGCGGTGTAAGTTTCTACTTCTCACCTTTTAACAATACACGGTAAACAGTAGTTTGAGGTAATTCATAATATAAGAACAAATTTCGTGAAAAAAATCACACTCCATTTCACCTGCACCTCAGGCTGTAGTTACCAGCCTGCCCTTCAGCACCAGATCGGAATGCGCTTCAGAAATCTATTGTTCAAAGTTGGGCTTCATTTTGTGTATTGCACGGAGTTCTGTTGGGAGAACCATGAAATAGCAGGTCTGTAACCTTTAACCACTTCCTCATGCTGCGGGAGACGTGAGACATTTACACCTGTGGAGCAAGACTGGAAGATTAGGGAAGGTATAGAAGTGTCCGTGTGTCCCGCAACACCTCACGGCCTCTGTGCTTGTTCACAGGGGAAGAGCGGTGCTCGGGGCTCAAGCGAGGGTGTACTCTGGACTGCCCCTTCGGCTTCCTGACGGATGCCCACAGCTGTGAGATCTGTCAGTGCCGCCCACGCCCCAAGAAGTGCAGACCCATCATCTGTGACAAGTATTGTCCATTTGGATACCTGTAAGTATTTAATTCAGAGGATCTAGTCTTAACTATCTGTAACTTAATGAAACGTCCACACTTCTTTTGTTAGCTGTTTCGTGTGTGTGTGTGTGTGTGTGTGTGTGTGTGTGTGTGTGTATGGATCAGTGATGCTGCGAGTCCAGAATATCTGTGCTTGCTTTGTTATGTGAATCGGAGAACAGTAAAAAGGGGGTATAAACACTCAAGTTTTGCTTTTTTATGCAGAGGGACCAGAGCCTTTCTGGCCACTATCCTTTGGGCCTCTTCTCTGAGACTGCCTCATAACAAGGGCCTTTGGACGCTGCCAGTGGGGAATTGTCATGAGGTCCTAGTATTACACGTGCCACAGCTTTTCATAACTGCCCCAGTGACTATTTTGTGATAATGTATTTAATGTGTATTTTAAGTTCAGTGGACAGCCGCTCGTTGGCAATATGGAGCATGCTTATTGGCCACGCCTCAGTATTTTATCTTGGTTCTGGTCTGTAGTTCATACTTTTTCTTTAAGGACCAGTACATTTTATGAATTTCTTTAGAGATAAGAACCATGATTTGTATCTTCAAGTATTCTTTGTTGAGTCAAACCCCGTGGAAATCTAGATTATCCCAGGAGATAAAGACACTTCACATTTGTTTAGTGTCTGTATTAGTGTCTCTTTCTGCCCTTATAGCTTTGTTGGTTCCCTAAAAACTTACCTGTCATAATCTTGCTTTATCATTTTTTTCCCTTGGTTCCCTTCCCTGTCTTTCTGCCTTTCCAATTTGGTATATTTGTGTATTGCTAGTAATTATAAGGGACTTAGGCCCATCATCTCTTGCCTGGCATTTTAGTTACCATTTTTATTCTTTCTCTTAGAAATTCTGGTTTAGCAGGGTTAGGAGAATTTTAAATCTAATTTGAATCAGATAGTTAAATTAGGAGTGCTCACTATTCTTAGGAAGTCCCCAAATAAATAAACCGTCATTGTTCTTAATCCTAAAATGTGACTGTGATACCAGCACAAGTATAATTATTTCTTAGCTTCACTGCTAATGTAGAATAAAGTGTTATTATCGTAATAGTAACTACAGCCAACCTGCTGCAGTATTATGACAGCTCAGAACCAAGGCTGCATTCAAGTCCAGCCTTCCCCTTGAAGAGAAATCTCTTAGAGGATTGTGGGGTCCACTTCATGTTCCTATCAGTGAGAGCATTCAGTGCAGACCAGGTGGACCAGCAGAGACAAATGAGTACTGCCTCAGCTAGAACATGTGTTTCAAGGACACCCTCTGAAGGAGGAACGTTGGCCAGACACCATGTGGGAGCGTTAGGAAGAAGGCGGCCATCAGTGCCCCTTATACATACCTGCTGAGTTGATTGTTACTCTCTGTGTGCAGCCAGGGCTTACGGAAGGATTGGGTGGGTAGATGGACAGATAATAATACATAAAGGAGTGAACAAACAAATCAGATAAAGCCTCAATAGAACTTAAAAAGTGACATGCTGTCTGACATGAGTATGAATAATTCATTTAATTCATTCGTCTCATTATGGTGGCATAAATAAGATCCTAGTGTTCGGTTCTCATTTCACTTAGCAGATTGTAATTTAATTGTCACGTGGGCAGTGGTATACTGAGGGTTTCCCATGGCGCTGTCTTCTTTTGGAGTTCCTTGATTTATCCAAGATGAAGACAGGAATTTTTTTTCTCTTTTTTCTGTTTTAGTTGGACACCACTGTTGCCACTTAGGGCTAATGGGGATGAAACCTGAGGGTAAACAGAGTAACTCCTCCTTGTCTGAGGCGTATTAAGTCAAGTAGGGCAGAGCCTGCAGAGGAGATGTGGAGCCTAGGAGAAGACTCACTTCTGTGGCTGGTTGGACACAAAGTGAGCTCCTCTGTAATAGACAGTGACATTCTCCTTTCAGAGAAAATAAGGAATGGTTGTTAAGAATTTTTCTTTTCAAAAAACCTCCACTTAAACTGCTGTGATGTATTTCATAAACACATATTTATTTATTTCACATCATCTTTCTGATCACAGAATTCAGGCACTCTAGTTTATTAAAGGAAAAAGATCACTGATGCAGTCTTTTTCCTTTACCCTGCATGCTTCCGTCCTACCCCATGTACGGAGCACTGCTGAGTCGGTATTATTTTCTAATGAGTGAAACAATGAGCGGACACTGATGGCAGGGTTTCTCAAAGCTTTGATTCTTTCTCACTCTTGGCTATAGCATCCGCAGGTCTGTGGAGCCTTAACGTTCTCCTTCTGACTTCCCTAAGTTCAGTGAAGCGCTCATTACTATTTTTACTGGTGTCTGAGATCTCTCAGAGATTGTGGTCCGTGAGAAAGGCCTACTCTGACAAACGAAGAACTCTTACCCCAGTGCTGGCCTCTAGCAGTGCCCAACAATATATCCTTCACCATCCTGTTCATGGCATTATGCATCCGTCTTTTTCATATCATGGTACTCCTTTTCCTAATTAAAACAACAGTCATGTCATTGGGGTTCTGATGGTCACATCCCAGAAGCACATTAGTACTTGGGCAATTCTAAACCTTGGCCATGGGTGGGTGGCGGTCACGGCCACAGAGAGCTAATTACACATCACTCCACGAGTTTTGGAGAGCGTAAGTCAAGTCATTCTGCTTCATAGCGGTATCACTTCAGTGACCCTTGATCGGAGCATTTGGGCATCATTTGAGACTTTTGGATTTTCTGACCTCTGACAAAATTTTAATTACCCAGGAAGAATAAGCACGGCTGTGACATCTGTCGCTGTAAGAAATGCCCAGAGCTCCCATGCAGTAAAATCTGCCCCTTGGGTTTCCAGCAGGATAGTCACGGCTGTCTTATCTGCAAGTGCAGAGGTAAGTGCGATCGCATGACCCTCCTTCCCTCCCCACCCCCCCCCCCCCCCCAGAGCAGACAGGACTCAGAAACAAAGAACAGGAGGACATGATGTAAATGGAACAGTTTCAGTGATGATGGTCTACTCAGATACAAATGTCACTTGTCCATGGGACCATCCCTTTTCCTCATGTCTCATTGGAATAAGAGCTCAGAATAGAATTTAAAATAAACATCTAATAGCCAATTATATTGCACCAAATTAGTAACTTCTCAGCTCTTCAGTTTCACTCATCTTAGGAACGTTAGCCTAAAGCACCTTTGTCTTGACCTCCATAGAGGCTGCCTCTGTCCAGCAGTGGCTTGATAGAATTGATGCAGCAAAGAGCCCTTTTCAGAGCCCATGCGGGTGGGTGTGGCTAAGCAGCCTGCTTGTGTGTTTTCTGGTAACACGGTTTGCGATGACAGTTTAAACTCGTGCTGAATAAGCACATGCCAGCCTACACCTCTAGATAGGCATGAAGCCTGGGCATACCTTTTGCCTGAGACTTCCCATTCCCGGGATGTCCCTGAAGCCACGTGAACATGCACGCTGACCGCCACTTTTGCCCATAGCCCAGCACCCACTCCGGTATGTTTTAGTTGTCTGCGTGATCCACATACTCAGCAGTAAAAGATCCCTAAGTTTGTTGTGTGTTTTTTTTTTTCAAAGTTAGACAGTTACCACCTTAACAGTGTTCTTAAGGGATCAGAGTAAACAGAAATCTAGTCACTGCTTCAATTGTTCCATTGAACAAAAATCTGTTAGTTTCAAGAGGCCCAGGATTTCCCCATTGGGTGACTTCTAGAGAGGCTATTCGGCATGTATGGAACATAATATACCATTTTCTGTGAAATCAGTGCTCGTTTACTGCATAAAACATGAGCAAGTAGGAATGAAAGGAGTAAAAATAACTGTAATCCCGCCAATAGAGAAACATATTTGCCAGTTTTTTTCCTGTTTTTCTTTTTTTTCCAAATTGAGAGCATATTGACTTACATTCTTTTCGTGAGCCTTTCCCGTGTCGTGAGCTGTCCTTTGTACACGTGACTTTTGGTGGCTGGGTAGCATTACCTGGGAGGACACTGCAGGCTGTTTCTCCTGTGCCGTAGCTGCTGCTTGACCAGGCTGCCTTCTGTCTGTCCAGAGGTCCCTGCTTCAGCCGGGCCACCTGTCCTGTCAGGCACATGTCTGTCCATGGATGGCCATCATCATAAAAATGAGGAAAGCTGGCATGACGGGTGCCGGGAATGCTACTGTCACAATGGACGGGAAATGTGTGCTCTGATCACCTGCCCGGTGCCTGCCTGTGGCAACCCCACCATTCATCCGGGACAGTGCTGCCCGTCATGTTCAGGTAAACGCTGGCTGCCATCTTGTGCGCTCCCTCAGCAAAATGACTTCTGCCTTGCAGGGCCTCATCGCATCTTTGAGTGTGGGGGGTCTTGCCGGGGATGACCCCCCAGAGCACTTTTCAGCTCTCTGTGGCTTTTGTCAACAACAGCCACAAAATCAGCCAGGTGTTAGCAATGATTAGCCAGAGACCAGAGAAAAAGCAAAAGCCCTAAAACTACTGTCCTCCTTTTTTAATGGTTTACTCAATTACATTGGTCTTTGAACTGTATTTTTTTTTTTAAAAGGTTTGCAGACCTGATGTCCTTTAAAGTCCAGCTCTCCATTTTATGGATAGTGTATTGAGGCTGAGTGCTTTAGTTAATTGGAGGGGATTGATGTTAACTTCATTCCATTAAAGCATATTATTTATAAAGGACTATTTGAGAGGGAGAGGATTAGCGAAGTCTGTGGCTATTGCCCTTTTCTAAATTAATGGCTATGTGGTATTCTTGCCAAATGGAGATATTTAGAGTGACCACACATCCAAAACATTTAAAATCATAATGCTGGTAATCAAGAGAAGTTGCTAGAAGAACAGACCAGATTATGTAACTCATGGGCGTCTGAATTATGGCTGTCAATAATGGTAATTATTACCATAATAGCGCATCTAGTGCCTTTCATCCAAAGAGCTCAACGTAGTTTTATATTTATTATTTCTTTCTCAGCACAGGCCACTTTGAGTTAGGGGAAAATGCACTCAGGCAGTTTTTCATTTGAAAAACAGACGCAGAAATACTAACTCTCTTACCCAAAGTAAAATAGAGTGTCAGAAGGCCACGGAGAAATGAAGTCTCCCGATTCTTGCATCTGATTTCATTTAATGTTGGAATGTGTGTCCTGTCAGATTTCAGAGTCGGGATACCTTCTCGTCCGGTCCATCCCATCCCTCCCTGTGGATGGACCCACCTATGCCATGGATGCAGTCAGGAGTCAGGAACCGGAGACCTGTCTTTCTCCAGCAGGACAGGCACAGCCTGAGGTGGGGGGCGGGGGCAGGGGGAGGGGTGGTGGCTTCGCCTGCCATGGCAGGGGAGTCCCTATTAGCTCTGAGCTTCTAGGCCCCTCAGTAACTAAGGTATCAGAGTGACAGGCAGCTCCACACCCCTGTAGAGAACCAGATTGTCTTGTCCTCATATGAGTCTTAGGTGTTCTATATCGAAAGTTTCCTTTTTCATGTGTTTTGCTAGTGAAATATGAAAAACCACCAGTATCCACTCAAACAGAAGGTCAATGTGCAGTGTAATGAGACAACTCTGTTGACCCTTTGGGGAAGAAAAAAATCATTTGTTCCAATGAAGACCCAGTGCCTTAATTTTATTTATTTATTTTTTTAATGTTTATTTATTTTTGAGAGAGACATACACAGAGTGTGAGTGGGAGAGGGTCAGAGAGAGAGAGAGAGAGACACACAGAATCTGAAGCGGGCTCCAGGCTCTGAGCTGTCAGCACAGAGCCCGATACGGGGCTCGAACTCACTAACAGTGAGATCAGACCGGAGCCAAAGTCGGACGCTTAACAGACTGAGCCACCCAGGCTCCCCACATCCCCCCCCACCCCCGCCGTGCCTTAATTTTAGGCATCAGTGTATGGAATATGGACCACACACCTGCGTCTTTGCCCGACTTGTACTCCGTGAAGAAGTGAGCCAGAGGGCTTCAAATGCGAAGACATTAGTAAGAATAGACCATTGATTTAAGAACTGAAAGTCAGTGGGACTAAAATGAGTTTTCTCTGTTAAAGAGATAGCGAAAACTCTTCTATAAACACACACAGTAATTGACGTATCATTGTGGGTTGCAAATGTCTAGATATACATGCATAAAAACATGTGTATATGTGGGTATGTAGGTATATTTTTCTCCAAATATCTCAAGTGGGCTACCACTTCTGGACTCTGCTGATGAGAGACCCCAGAAGTATTGCATTCGAGAACCCCTATTTTAAATATTTTCTCCCATTCAAGGATCAGCTGTTTTCCTTTCGGGGGTAGCTCCTAAACTGTCCTGCTAGCAGATTCACCAGACGATACTGTTTCTCAGGTTTTTTTCTCCTTCTCTCCCTCTGCCTCTCCGTTTGTCTCTTGTCCCCATCTCTGCCGCCATTCACATGTTCTCCTTGAGGCACGGAGTATGGCAGAGAAGCTGGCAAGACATCTGCAAACGTGCCTTGCTTTCTTCCAACCACTTCCTTCTGCATCAGCGTTGAGAAGGGCAGTGATTGGCAAGCCTCTCTAAGTCATTTTGGAAAGGAAAAGGCAGTAAGGGAAAGGCAGTCATGCTTTTCCAGCATTAGCTTATTGCCACTCTTTGGAAAAGTTTTTGTCTCCTCTGGAAACCATCTCGTCCCCCCTCACTTGCATTCTAGTTACTATCCTCTCCACTTGTCTCATCACTGGAGAGTTTGGTCTGGTGGCTTATGAATGTAAGCATTGGCTAGTATGTCATTTCTCCCTAATCAGTCCACTCGGGCAAAGCTCCAGTCTTTTCCTGAGACAAAGCTGTGTTCATAGTTACCATCTTAGCTGGGAATCCGCCCACAGCACTGTATCTCATCAGAGTTGTGGACTCTCCCGCTGACCATCACTTTGAAAGTAACAGCATGGGAGCTCTTCAGAGATTCCAGCTCTGAGCATCTCTGCACAGACAGGGGAGCTGTCCTGGGGCCCAGTTTCCACTGAGCTCCAAGCATGAGCTAGCGTGGTGTCTCCAGACTGCTTCTCGGCAGGGTTCACCACTGTCAACACCTTCTTGAAACCCTTGTTGTATTTGGATGACACAAGTTTGGTTAATGTCCTCATACTTCTCGTCTCCCTCAGCACAACTTCAGGGCAACTCCCAGTACCGCTGCAGACCTTTTCAACATTGAGTTCCCTCTCTGTCATTATCATCTCACCAAGACACCAAAATCGCCTCTCTTCTGGGGCAAGAAATCATAGTTATCATCAGTTTCTGGGCATTTACCTCTCTTGATGATGACATTGCCAAGCAAATGTTTAGTCTCAGGTGAGGGTTTCCAGACTGTTGATTCTGAAAGAGCATTCCTGCTCCGTTTGCTGCCAGCTAGTCTAGGGGTGTGGCCTGCTCGACAGCAGGATGTATTTCCAAGCATAAACGTACGCAGGATCATAGAGATAATGAAGTGGATGGGGCACAGACCGGGTTGGAAGTTGTGTTTAATCTGGAGGCATATCCATGATCCAAACAAACATAGTTGGGGTGCAGATTCCCTGTCTGCCCTGAATACCTTGAGTCCTCTGCTCCTCATATGTAACATAGGATCCCAGTACCTACTTCACAAGTTGGTGGGAGGAATAAATGAACGAACACACATAAAACAGCTTGGAAATTGGGCCACAGTAAGCTTTCAGTAAATGAGAGATTGTTATTCTAGACACTTCCTATACATTCAGAGATCCCTTAAGAGGCCCTGTTCTCTTCTTGACAGGAAGAGTCCCTCTTGAGGTAATTTAATTCCCTTACTGAATTCTGTCATTACCGTTGACACACTGGAACCACTTGAACCTCTCTTCTGGAAACCAGCTCTTTCACCGTCCCCTTCTATTCCTGTGCATGGAATATTTCTTCACCGTCGTCTCACTGAGAACAGAGTGAGATACTCTACCGCCATTTCTCTGTCCCTTCGAGCAGATGACACCAGCTTCTCCAAGGGTTGGCAAGACCGCAGTTGAGTAAATTCTTGTGTCTTGATTTTTTTTTGTCATTTCCCAGATGACTTTGTGGTGCAAAAGCCAGAGCTCAGCACCCCCTCCATTTGCCACGCCCCCGGAGGAGAGTACTTTGTGGAAGGAGAAACCTGGAACATCGACTCCTGTACGCAGTGCACCTGCCACAGCGGGCGGGTGCTGTGTGAGACAGAGGTGTGCCCACCGCTGCTCTGCCAGAACCCCTCGCGCACCCAGGACTCCTGCTGCCCGCAGTGCACAGGTAACTGCGCCGTGCCTTGGGACGTGCTCGCTGGGGAAGCCTGCGGCTTGGGCTCTGTCGCTCCGCAGAGCCAGCAGGCCGGGCTGAGCCCCACGTGGCAGCATGCCAAGCCCGGGAGCCAGTCACCCAGGCCGGAGCAGCTGGCAGCCTGCTTCCTAAATTCATTCCCCTCTATCAGCCACGTATATTTATGTAATTAATATGCCTTGCATTTGAGGTGACTTTGAGGGGGAAAAGAGACTGTTTCTTTCTGCCATTCTTGTCTCTCAACCCTACATCTCAGACTTGGGAGACAGCCCTGCTGCAGCAAATTATTCCAGCTGATTTTGCTAATGTGGAAAAGTCATCTTTGTCCTTAACAAATATGAAGAGCAGTTATTGATAAATAATGTAAATAAAATTCTTTGTACGGAAGGGTGGTGGAGATACTTGTGGAATGTTAAACAGAGAATTGATAAAATATGCATCATGTTCACCCCCTCAAATCTGCAGTGACAAATAAATTACGATCCAAAAGTATTAACTTGACTAGCACTGCACGTGCACAGAGAGTAGTGTTTTTACTGCTCAGGTAACCTGCCTTTGCTTGTAAATTCATGGTCATGATTCAAAGATACAAACGTGATGAAATTTTGTCAAGATTTTAAACATAAGTTACTGGTTTTATGACTAAAGTAGCACTCGTAGTTAACACCGGAGTATATTCCTTTTTCCCAGAAGGTAATTTGTATATATAACATCGCCAAGTGGACAGCACAGCTACTTTTATTTTGTTGTTGCTTAGCTTTTGGTCTCTTCCATTTAAATCAATAACCATTTGCCTTCTAAATGTATATTCTTAAGAGTAGTTTTACTCAGTAAAACATAAACCCATTTGTTTCATTACTTTTTTTTTTTCATTTTTTTTTAATGTCTATTCATTTTAGAAAGAGAGCACGCATGCATAAGCGGGGGAGGGGCAGAGAGAGAGGGAGACACAGAATCCGAAGCAGGCTCCAGGCTCCGAGCTGCCAGCACAGAGGCTGATGTGGGACTCGAACTCACAAACCATGAGATCATGACTTGAGCCAAAGTCGGACGCTTACCCGACTGAGCCACTCAGGCGCCCCTCATTACTTTTTTGTTTTTTAATCACTATTTTATTCACGTTCAAACCCTTATGTTTTTGGCTCAGTTCCTAAGGGGAATAGACACCCCTGTGCACTGGCTTTGTGTTTATTAACTTACACCTGGGTGGCTTGTCTTTTCTTAACATACAACCTGAGAGAGAGAGTTCAGTGATAGCTTTCCTCTTAAACATTAGGATTTATTGCTTTATATATCAGTATTCCAAACATTCCTCTTATATTTGAATAAGAGCATTTCTGGAATGCTATTATTTTAAAATAAGTCACCTGACCCATAATTGATCTTCCTGAACTTTCCATTCATTGTTATGTTGCAGCAATTTTAAAGATTCTTAAAATGCAAAACATCATTTTCTTCACAGTGAATTTTAACAGTAGTGTTGATAAAGGGTGTATTTCACATCTGGAAAAAGACCATCTCTAATCTTAGGATGTTTGCCTCCTAACGTAGTCCAGAAAGGAGACATATGTACAATTAGAAGAGTTGTGTCCCTCCTGATGATTGTTTCCCCTAGAGTGCCCTGTTATGCCCTCTGTCCTTCCACTTTCCCCCTCCTCTAGCCTGGGTTTAGAGCAAGGTCTGGAAACAGAAATGGGTTCACCAAGATTGAGCATCCTTGCAGGTGGCGATTCTTCGCCAAAGTAAGAAAGAGAATGGAATAACACTTCTTTCTTTTTAAAGGTTTATTAAATTCTCTTTCATCCTTTACTGTTTAGAGTTTGAAAGAAGCATAGCACAGAAGAGAGAGGGAGGTAGAATAGAAATAAAAGGAATGGATGAGCGCCAACCAAGGAATTGGTAAAAACGAAGTTTAGGAGTCAGTATTTGGAATCAGAAGTATAAAGATGGGGTCTCTGGAGCGGGAGGAAAATAGGAAGAGAGGCCCAAAGAAGGAAGATACCATGGGCAAGATTCCCAGATGACCTGGTCAGCTAGGGTTTGGTTAGGGGTCTCCTGCCCGGGGGAAGGAGCCCCCAGAATCTGCATCTCCGCCCTGGCTCCTGTTCCAGCACTGACAGCAGCTACCAGTGTCCCCCAGGGTCTTCTCTAGGCCTCAACAAGAGGCCTCCAGACTCTAGAGTGTTCATTTCACTTGGTACTTCTTAGCTCCATCACTGCTGTCCCTGTCCTCTTCTAAATTTTTAGACATGAGGGTGAATACTGCTTGCAAGAGCTAAGCTGTCATAACCCAGAGGACCCTCAGGGCAAAATTATCCCTGGAAATGGATGACCCTGAAAAGGTCACTGAGAAGGGAATCCCAAACCCCCCATTTTTAACCCAAATGGAATTCATCTATGGAACCAGCCCTAAAGTTGGACCGAGAGCACATTTGGAGCAGTGGAACCAATGTCTCTTTTTCACTTGGGAATACCTTTGGGACTGGCAGTAGGAGATATGGTTCCATCACTTCCAGGAGAGGGCATGGCACCCATTCCATTTTTTGTTTTGTTTTGTTTTGTTGCCCAAAACAAAGCAACTGCCTTGCTCCTGAGAGAGGCTCTTGTCAAATCAAACTTGTTGACTGTAGGACGTATTCGTGAGGTGGATGGAAGGAGAATGTGTTGGCTGTAGGATGTATTCTTGAGATGGATGGAAGGAGAATGTGACATTTAGAGCTTCTACATCACTGTGATAACTGCCTATCTTAGTTAGTTCTGTTTTGTGACTGAAAATAGCAGACTTCGTGAGACTGATTCCAAGAGGAGGATATGATCATTCTTTTGACCATGTGGCCACTGAGAAAATGTAGAGGTTTGCCGGGTAGGACATCATGGCTTTTTCCAAGCTCTTGACTGGTGAAGGTGGTTGCAAGTGCTTTCTCTTAGCAGCATTGCCACATTTCTGAACTAGGAACCTCACTATCCTGTTTTTCTTTGTTCTACCCCAGTCAGGTTTCTGCTTGAGGTTACAGCTTTTCTTGTGATTTCAATGGATGCCAAGACCCAAAGAGATAACTGGGTTTTCTGGTAACATTCTTTTCTGTTTCAAGTTTGACCTGAGAACCCTCTGGTCAAAGTCTTTAACAAAGGCACAGACGACTTGCAGATGATGTGGGTGCCTCCTTATTGAGTAATTTAGATTTCCCATTATCTCTTAGCCATTAACATGAATGCCTGAACACTGGGATGTTACAAATGGGTGTTTTGAAGGTGCAGTGAAAGTCTGTTTGGATATCAATTGGTTAAGACTGCACATAGCTGCACGTAAGAGGAGAAACCCAGCTACATTTTTTAGACAGATAGAAGTTTCTTTTACATACATTACAAGAAGTGCAGAGGCAGGTGTTTATCGGCATTGATCATTGTCTTAGATACGTAGAGGTCCGTCTTACAGGTACGATAAGGATATTACAGCTACAGACAACACACTCATATTCCAGGCAGGAGGAATGTGAGAGTTGCACCACATCTGCGCTTTATTAGGAAAGCGGAAGCTTTCCCAGAAATCCCTCCATTAGCCATTAAGTCCCATTAGCCACAACCAGGTGACAGGGCCACCCTTAGTTGCAGGGGAGACTGGAAATGCAGGAAGCAGGCTCGTCTTGTTTGACTTACACCTGTTGTGATCCAAACCCTCCACCACCCACCCCACCCCCCAAAACCAGGATTTGGGTAAGCTACAGAGGAAGAGTAGAGAGGATGTTGTACAGACAACTAACAGAATCTCGGTAACAGGTCTTTTGTGGTCCTTATTGTCTTGCGTTCAAAATTCAAGACCCTGCCCAAGTCAGACTTGCCATTTCATTCCTGAGTCACTTTTATAGGAGGCACACCGAACCACAGTGACTGAGTGTGCTTTTTATGAGACACGGTGAAATTCGCTATGTTGCACAGGTGGCCTATAGCATCTCCTTTTCTCTGCTGACCTTATGTTCGTTTTTCCAGATGAACCTCTTCAGCCTTCCTCATCCCATAATGAGAGCGTGCCTAGTTACTGCAAAAATGATGAAGGGGATATATTCCTGGCAGCTGAGTCCTGGAAGCCTGACGTTTGTACCAGCTGTGTATGCATGGATAGCGTAATTAGCTGTTACTCTGAGTCTTGCCCTTCAGTATCCTGTGAAAGACCTGTTTTGAGGAAAGGCCAGTGTTGTCCCTACTGCATAGGTAAGACCACGAAAAAAAATCTTGGGTTTCTACCATTGGCCACTAAATCTACATTGACAGCCATTTGCCTAGATCAGTTAATGTTTCTGACATGTCACACAGAGCCAAAGCGCTAGTTTCAGGAGGGTGATGGGGAAGACGTGTTCGCAAGGTAAAACATATTAAGAATAAAGAAATGCTCTCTCAGAATGCCATGATGTTATAGCACTGTCATGTTCTATTGGGCTCCTTTGCTGTTCCAGGATTTTCAATATTCAGCTCCCTTTCTCCACCCTGTTATTTACAGCGGTCTTTCTGTTCACAGAGAAACACCATGTCCCATATTAAGGTACACTTAGCACATAGAGCTCGCTGCTGCCTTGACATCAACTGAATAGCAAATACTGATTTAGTGTCCCTGGTATTCCTCTGTCTGCTGACACTTAGTTGATTCCATTTAAACCAAGCAGTTGTCCATGTTGAGGGCTTTCGGGACACAAAGTGAGGCCTGAGAAACTGACAGAATCCTCTCCTTATGACCCATGGGGATACAGCTTTTCAGCAGGAGACATATGTATGTTTGCCCCTGACGTCTATACTGAAATCGGTCCTATGGATATAAGCCAGATGCTGTTCTGGAGTCCAGAAGGCAAGGCTCAGACAGCTGGCAACTCTAATAAAAGCACAGTCCCCACTCCCAAGGCTCTCACTCTCTTTCATTGCTTTTGTATTGAGTAGAGCTCATGAAGTCAAGTGAAAGACAATGTACGCCTCTCAAGCCAGTAATGAACGTGTAATCAGAGTAGCAGGTGAAAAATTAGGCAAGCCGTATTAATTGCATGTATTGTGCATTTACTGTTGGAGATTCTTGCATGCTTTCTAGATACAAGTAATTCTGTATATTTGGGATGATACTTGAGGAATAGGAGATGATCTGGCTACAGTGCTTTGTACCAGTTTCCAAAGGAGAACCGATGAATGGCACTCAGGTATTCACAACTGTTGGCCACAACTCAAGCTTATCAGGACAGCTCCCTCTCCTTGACTGTGTGACCTCTGGCCACAACAGGAGGCCACTTCCTCTGAGTCTTATTTTGTGTGTTGGTATATAAGAGATGCAGAGATTCTAAAAACACAATTTCTTCCCTCAGGAATTTTACAGCTAGATTTTTCTCAGTATAATGGCCATAGAGTATTAAAATGTATGTTTGAAAGCTGGACTCCCTTTTTTTAATAGAGTGACCACTTATGTAATTTATTCTTCAAACCATGATGCTTTTGAGACAGAAACAGGGGCTGTTAATTATGATGGGACAACAGCTCTAGACCAGGAGTATCTGAAGCAGATCAGGACCTACGGTTGCCCTACCTTTTAGTGACCAACACATTGGGTTCTTCTGTAATACCCATAAGCTTCCTAGCCCCCAAGTGGAGCCAAAAACAATGTGTCAAGTCATACATCCAACTTAGTGCTGCTTATTTTTTCAAAGAGCTGACCGGAATTTAGACAAAAAAAAAAATGGCACTGCCTTTGGTGAGATATAAATAAAAGGCGTAACTAGGCCACCATTTCAGGCTAGGGGATTAGCAGAAAGGAGAAATGTACAACCACTACAACTGCCACTACCATATTTAAATATCAAAACTCCAGTACAGGGGTTTTATGAATCCACCAGGGGCACTTGGATCATACTTAGAAAAGAAACCAGGGCCCAGGAGGCTGAGAATTCCATGTTACCTTCAGAGGAAAGATCTGACAGTGAGTCTCTTGTGTGTTGAAACTTCTCAGATTATTTTGTTTAGATAAAAAAAGTTCTTGTGTTTTGCTGCTTAACCGGTAAATTTGTAATTAGTAAATTACTGAACTAGTACATTTGTTTGCATATAATAAATAGGAAATCACTTCTTTTTCAAAGCCAATGTGACAAATTTAAACTCATGAAAAGAAACCTAGAAGCAAGAGTAGTCTATGTCTTTCTCGGTTTTGTTTTTTGGTTTTTGGTTTTTTGTTATTTGTGGGGCTTTGGGGTTTGCTTTTGTTTTTGATTTGTTTGGTTTGTTTGGTTGTTTCTTTGGCCTTCATATTTCCTCTTCCAATTCTTGCATGATTTAAACTGTACATTCTTCTTTAGTGCGGACAGTTAAATGCCACTTTGGTCCACATTCTTTACTTTGATTTTAAGTTAGTTTGCAAGCACTTTCACTACATTTTTGTTCATACAAGCTCATAATAATAAAGTGAAATTGTGTTTCAGTGGCAGGTGTAATTGTATTATATATAAATCTAAGGCTTATCTTCAGGAGAACAAATTGGGGAGACTGAAGATTTGATGAGTAATACTGTATACTTTTATTCATTCATCTTAATGCTTCATACATGTTGTTCTATTATTAAAATAGTCACTGAGCCCCTTCTGTATACATCATACATATTTTGCAAGTAGCCTTATTGGATTAGTCTTCATCCTCTCTCCCCCTTACATCCAAGCATACAAAGTCAAGTTCAGTCCCTGACTGTGATATGGAGATTCCCTATCTGACTCTCCAGTTAGCTCCCTTGGCCTCTTCAGGCTTGTTCTCTTATCAGCTTCCCGTCAGCCTGGTCCCTTGTAAGGGCTCCAAGCCCGGCAGCACTAGCACCCTGCAGGCAGTTACCGGCTGTGCCTCAGTGGCAAAGCTTGCATCACCATCCAGAGATCACTAGCAAAGAAAAAGACAGGCCATCATTTTGCATGTCCTAAAGCACCACGTTATTTGTCCAGGAGGCGCAGAGGACCAGTGCTTGCACAGTCTCCTGCTTTGGGCTCTCTCTATTTGAAACCAGCTCTTCTTAACGTAGATAATCTGTTCCCGGGGCCACGTGTGCCTCACCCCACCCAGCCTGCAGTGCTAACCTCACCATGGCCATGGGTCCCTGAGTGAACTAATTAGATCTCTCAAATACAGATTTCCAAAAACCTCAAACCTGCTTTTAATCTGACCTTTTTTTGTAGTGATAAAACCCCTAACCAAAAGCATGCTTCCTTCACCTTGCAAAGTATCCTTTTCTCTTACCGTAAGAGAATTGAAAAGTGGTGATCCTACGAAAAGTACTATAATTACGAATATTTGTGTTCTTTTCAGCTAAATTATCAAGTCACTAATGCGCAATGATAATGCTTCTCTTTTGATGTGTGAAGGCCTCATATTATGTGTGCTAATTTAATAGAATGTGTAATACAGACATAATTAATAGGATTGATGATTAATTTTGAGAAGTGAACAGCTTTGTCTCATTACTGATAATACCCATCATTTGGGAATTCATCCTCGTACTAGAAAGAAACTAAGTAGTAATTACCCAATCATTTTAGTGAAACATTTTCTGATTCCCTAATTTTTTTATATTCCAGTTTCCTACGCAAATACACACGAATTTAGATTTTATTTTCAGAGGCTTTTTGACTGTTACGATGGCTTACAGGATGGGGGGAGCAAGAATCAAAAGATGAGCTGAGCGCATAAATCAGGTGAAGATAAAAGGTGTGGTGGGAATTGTAATGTGTGATGGCAGATTTGATACGTGGTTTCTCATAAACAGCAGATGCCCTCACCGTGACACACTTCACCACGCACACGTGGCCTTATCACTGACTGTATCCCACATGCCATCCGGACCCTTCCTAGAGCAAAAAGAATTCCAATGAGGTCTTTATTCCATCCCTTCTCCATGACAGTTAACAATCCAGCCCTCACACAGTCAGTGCCTGTGGGGATGCCTGCCCTGAGGGTGATACCCTGACCGCATCCCCCTCGCTCTGCTCTGATGTTCGTGTTGGTGATGCTTCTGCCGAGAGCCAGACAGCTTCTGTGCGGGGCACCGTCAGCATTCCAGTGGACCCTCAACCACGTGCAGGGGTTTAGTCATTCCCGGGCAAATACTATAAAGAGCGCTACATTCGTCATGAAGATTTTTCTGAATTCAGCTTGTGGGGTCTCCAAGCCTATATTGTTGCAGCATCATGCCTGCTTTTGACTTTGGACATTAAGATGCGCAGGTGTGCCCCTCGATCGAGCCAGTCTGAACGGGACCATTCTCGGGCAGGCAGCCCCTGTGTTGGCCCAGTCCTGTTATTACTTAGTCCATACAATATCGTTTCAAAACTTAGGATTTGGCAGCTATGTATTTATTTCTTTGTAACCATGTGTTACTTTAGAAAATATTTGAGGTCAGATATTTAAAGTCCTGTTTGCTGGCTGGAAATCTGTGAGTCCGTGCATCTTTTTCACTTGAGAAGTTTTTGTCAAAGGTTAGTCGCTTGCGTGTATTTGTGTGTGTATTTGTATACGAGTAGTATGAAATTGTGTATTTGTATGTTATGAAAGTGTACATACAAGTTATAAAATGTGTACGTGTGATGTGAACAAAGTTAAGATACCCCGATTATAAATCTTTAAGTCTAGTATCTTTTAAGTGTTGCTAAGTATCCCGTATCTTTTAGAGTCTGTGAAAATGATTTTCCTGCAGACTGATTAGAGATTAGCTATTTTTATATTTATTATATATAAATATTTGAGGTAGAGCTTTTATGTGGAATCAAGGTGGCTTGGCACACTCCACTGGTTGCGATGGTTATCATTCTATTTCCTCTCTATTGTGATCTTCAATTAGAAGATGATGAATAATATTTCTCCTTAATAGAGGCGCTATCTGTAGTTTCTATCAAGTCAGTCTATTATACAGCATTCATTTTTGTTTAGTTTTCGATTTATGATAATGTTAACTTGTTTAGCTATCTCTCCTTAGAGATTACAAATATCAATAGTATCTCTTTGGAACATCTGTTGATCGTTGTGTATTTAACTCCGCCCAGGAATCAAACATAGCAAATACTTAATTCCTCATCTCTAAGACATACAGTTAAGTGACACACACACACACACACACACACACACACACACACACACACACACTGGAGAGGGTACTTAAGTCGACACGGCGTGAGCGCTCACTTGGGTCAGTACAGTTACAGCTCTTCTAACAGAGTGCAGCTGATCTGGGCCACATGCCAAATCGATTCTGATCGCTCCCTTGAAAGATGGCACCTGCCTTTCTGCAAGAGGTGGTGTACCTCGTCCTGCACTCTTACCTCAATCGCCCACCACTGCCTCATCACCGTTTGTGGTCCGTGTGGAGACAGCGTACTTTCTAAGGCCCCGTAGCACAGCTGCTTGGGGCAGTGTGCCACCCACACACCTCAGAGCTTCCCAGTCCCTTTCATGCTTCCGGGTGTCGCCAGGGGAGAGAAAGTGCAGCTCTTTTGGTTTTTGTTTACTTTGAGAGGCCAGGCCCATTTGAGGAGTCCATGAACTTGCGGTGCACGATCCACCGTGAGTCCAGAAACAGCCCATGGCATCTGTCATCAGGGCACATCACCGTCAGGAAGAGCCCCGTCTGCTTCCCGCACATCCTTCAGAGCTCTGGGCTCCTGAGGTCCCAACACGGCAACCCAGGTGGTCCCAGAAGGTGCCGATGTGATTAAACAGACGGGAAGGGGAGCCGGATGCTTTTCTGCATGCTGTTTAGAGGGTGAACGGCTGCAGACGTTCTGGTTGTCACGTGCTGTACTGACTTTGGAATGGGTCTCAAGTTGCCGCAGCAGAAGTAAAGAGTGATTGGTTTCAGTTGGTCTACCCTGCACCCTGGGAAGCACCTCATCCTGCTCATGCCATATGCAGCTTTCTCTTTGCACCTCAGTGTCCTAGGCCTTAGCTGTGTAAACAGAAATTCCAGTAGTTCCAGCTGGGTAAACCTCCGAGTGGCATTGTCCTTATCTGGGCACCAGCACAGTCTTATTTTCAAGAGGTCTGTTGCACAGAAGGGAGCCTGGCACTGGTGTCTTCACCTCTTGTTTCTGTCCAGGAGACCAACCCTGATTTTGGACTCTCGAGTGGTTGGGGGAAAGACCCCCCCCTTCCCCCGATACGGAGGGTTATTTCTGTAAGGAAATGTATTCAGACCTGAAGTCACTCAGCAGACCCTCTGGAGGCTGCTGGCGGGGTGTTTGGACATTGGGCTGTGACGGCAGGACCCGCTCTGGGAAGTCCAGTGGCTTCCTCCTCAAGGTTTGCGTAACAGAATTCTGTACTCTTTTACATGGAAAGCTTCCCTTAGGTCATAAAGCAAGTATTATGTTTTCCTTATCTTCATCTTTCATTGTTTCTGCCTTTTAGACTACATTATGTGTTTTCAAAATGGTTTCTGTGTATAATCTCCATGAAGGATTGTAGGCCTTGTAAGAGATGGGACCTCAGTTCAAGTTGAAAATGGAATATTTCCTTGAACTTCCATCCATGAAGTGCTTAATTGACCCATAGCAGACACTTAATGCATGGATTAAGTCCCATTACTGAAAAATTCTGTCCTCTGCATGCTGTGGGAATCAGCCACAAGTCCTCATGTTTACCAGTTTGGGGAGGTTTCTGTTCATGGAACTCAGGAAAGTTTATAATTTTTCCAATAACTTTATTTCCTATTTTCTCTAGTATGTTGAAGAAACCTGAAAGGCCCCTTTGGCTTTTATAAATGTACCTAGACTCCCACCCCAAGAAACAGAATAAAATAAAACACAAATGGACTTCCAAGAAGGGTCTTAAAATGGTTGTCAGGTCTGCTTTCAAAGTATTTTAAGACATACAGAGAGGTAGGTGTTCGCCTACATGGCAATATTTGTCTCGGGTTTTCGTTTCTGTTTGTTTTGGTTTTTTGGTCTTTGTTTTTTTTACAAAAATGAGTTAAGAGCAGATGTTTTATTTACTAGAAGCCAAATGTTATAAGGTACTCAGGTTTTGAGTCAAATCAATAAATATTTTTTGCATTTTTTATCCAAAAACATTTAATCATGTGCTGATAGGATTACAATGTATTGGATCTCTGCCTCTCTGAAATTATCTAGACCACCTGCATCTGATTTTAGCAAGACATCAGTTGCATTCTGCTTTTCCATTCTTTTTCCAGTCAAGTAAGGCCCAGCGGGCCAGCACGTTCAAACTCTGCCCTCATCTGTGCCCACCAGCCTCCGTGAGTCGCTTAGTGACCTGTGAATTATTTGCTCGGATTCCTTCAGCGTTGTGGTTTGTTTGTTTCCTCTTTACATAAACAAAAGTAAAGCTGGTTTCTCAAACAGGAGGCACACACAATCGATCTCTTCTCCAAAGGGAGAGTTCATGCCCAGCATATGCCCACCTTTGGGATATGGAAATGAAGGGGATATCACAAGCCAGGGATTTGGGTATTTTACCGGCTAAAAGAAGATAAAATATAATAGTAGCGTTCTATTCCTCTACGGCAGTTAGAGAAAGGTCGCTGCAGTGCCACGTTAAATTTATAAGCTAAAACGTTTGAAAGTACTTCCCGGGCACTTCCTCAGGTCAGCTGTGTCCCTGGTGGTTCTTGACTGCCTCTTCCACTCCCTTGTCTGAATCCCCTGTTCCCCGTAGGGTGCCCTGTGGCTTCTCACACCTGCCGAAATGATCACACTAACGCTCTCTGTAAGTCCCTGGGCGGCAATCTTAGGATACCAGATAGAAGTATAACATTGTTAGCATGGCCTGCAGTTGGCCTGTGGGTCTGGACCTGGGAACCTGGGAAGCTGATGAGATCCGCCAGATCCAGGAAACTCTCGTCAAGGGTGGAGACCTCATCTGCCTTGTGCACTGCTGCGTCTCCAGCGTGCCAGCGTTCAGGACCGTGCTGTGCACAGCAGTGTGGCAAAAGGACAAAGCACCCCTCTCCACTACTGCCGGGGATTACTTTGCAGTAGGACTTAATCCGAGAGTCAGAACTGCATTTAGTTTCTTGGCCTGGGATCCCAGAGCAAATTACTTTTCAGGACTCTAAACAGTACCCTGAAGATTGGAGAGAGCTGATGCCTTTGGTAAAGCCACCTGCTTTCCTCCCAGGAAGTGACTCCCACACTGACACTCTCCATTCAGGACTGCCACACCCGCATTTAGAACCTCCAGTGTCTACACAGGAAAGTTGTCTCCTGGCAGCAGTTGAAGAGTCAAGTAGAGCATAGTTTCAAGGGCTTCTTACTTTTCAGATCCGTCCACAGAGGCAAGTGGGGGAAACAACCAGGAGATGCTTCCTTTTCAGAGGCCAATGTATATCCCTCATCATGGTCAGGATCAGAGGCAGAGCAAGGCCTGAGCTCCCATATCGGGGGCTTCTGAAACACTGAATGGACCTTTATAGAGGAAGCAAACAACACAGCTGTGCATTCTGGGGTTTCCCCACCTGTTAATTAGCTTTATGGTGTAATGGGAAGATAGCTCGAGAGCAAAAGCAAAGTCCCAACTTTAACAGCCTGTTAAGACTTCTTATCTTTAAAAGAAGTGAGATGGCGAAGTTTAAACAGTGGGAGAAGTCAGCTTGAAAGGAGTTAACATTTCAAGGCCTTTGCTGCTTCTTCCTCCCCTTTTGTAGGAACCAGAATCAGGGAAACTGGAAAGAAAAACAAAAATGCAGAGTTCTCCAAACTGCCCCCACGGAAAGACATGGCATACTTTAATCGTAGTCATCCGTGATGCAATATAATGTTGCTTATATTTGAGTCCAAAAGAGACAAGACCCGTCCGTGTCTGTGTGCTGAGTCACACGACCCCACAGAAGGAGCTGCTGTGCACGAGTTCTCCGGGTGCCTGACACGGCGTTGGTGAGGACTCCAGCACCAGGTCTCCTTCCTACAGTAGAGACTTTGTTTCTGAAGGAGACCCAAAGTCCTTCCAAGCCTGGTCTCACGGATGAGAGAGGCCAGAGCCGAGGAAACAAAATACCAGAGCTGCTCTAAACCAAGGAGTGGCCATAAAATAGTAACTGTCTTCATTGCATGGGTCAAAACCTGGCTGTGGATGTCTCTGCCAAAGGAAAATTCCAGAGCTGTGTGAGGCAAGGGCAGTATTGCTTGGGATACGTTTATAGCCCTCTGCAGTGACTGCTTAGAAGAGGAGCACATTTGTTTGGATATATAACTCCTGATGTGTTTGTCCTAAAAATAACCTGATTATATTAGTGTCATATCTCATGTTTTTCTTGGAACGTTCTCCTCTAATCCTCTTCTTCCGAGAGAGATGTTAAATAGAGATGTGCCTGAGAAAGGCCATGGGTCCTCAGTAACCACTTCGTTATCTCTGTTCCTTCGTAGGACTGTACCAGATACGTGAGGCAGTCAGTTAAAAGGTAAATTACCTTTGAAGACAAAAACCTTAAGCCCCAACAAATGTAAGGGGTAGGAAAAGTGCCCATTTGCTAGGTAGTAAGTAATAACCACGTTCATGTGTCTGACACAAGGAGGTATCCTCCCTGAGGTTATCCTACTGGGTACATGGTGGGCAGAAGGTGTGGGGACTATGCAGCCACACCTACAATGTTCCCATCCTGGCCTTGCCACCTCCTTGCCATGTGTCTTGGGCAAGTCATGTAACTTCCCCTTGCCTCACTTCTCTGAGAAATGGGGGTAATATCCTGTCCCCTTGGGCTGTGGAGATCAAAACGGAACTGGCTCATATAAATCAGCACAGTGGCCCATACATAGTAGGCATTCAGCAAATGGATTACTATTATTGGATATCAAAGAATAAAAATCATGTCATTGTCTGTAAACAAACCAGTGGGAGTGATAAATAGAACAGTCAAATGGCATGGCCCACTCAATAGCCAAATATAAACTGTGTAGACCACTTTTAGTTGGACGTTCCCATGTCTCCATTTCTACATCCTTCTTCAGCCAAAGTGCTTAAAATGCTTTTGTATGTACTTCCAACTAGACTGTGCTCTTTCCCCTAAAAGACTATGGCGACTTTGTGAGTTAGAACCTCAAATTACATAGAACAGCCACCACGTCTTCCTGTAAACCGACTCGTTTCTAAAACTCTCTGACCGTTCTCAGATTCACCCAAATGTGCCGTGGAAGGAGGTGTTACAACCAGTAACCCGGAAAAGAAAGGGCCTGTAAGAAACAGGAGGCTCCAGAATCCGTCAGCCAGCACAAATGACTCCATGCTCTCAGGCCTCTGTTTAGATCTTTGCCTTTCAGGTGACATGTAGTCAAAAGCAGAAATATTTGTATAAAGCCTCATTAACCAAACTCTAGTTGATTAATCTGCGCCACGTAGCAGCCACCCTGGAAACGATTAATCAGGGCCCTCCTAAACCAAGAATCCTTCATTTATTTCACCCGAAAATTCAGTAGAGTCTTAAAGGTGACTTCGTTTTAAAATGTGTTTGAAGAAACAGACGAAATGTATCGATTTTGTGGTTCAAACTGGTCAGATGTGGAGATACCATAGAAAACCACTCCTTGCAAGCAGTGGAGGGGAAGTGTCTCCCCGTTCCTGTCTCTGAAATGGGTCTCTAATCATGGCTTGAAGTGCCTGTCCTCAAGCTTGCCACTCCTGGCAAGATGCACGCACAGCTAACCGTGGCTTACCCGAGGCAGCACGTTGGAACCAGCATGGCCTTTCCCTGAAGGCATTGTCTTCTTTCCAGAGAGGACCGGTCACATTGGAGACCACATGAAGAAGGTTCTGTGTGTTCCTGGAATAGAAGGAAAGGATCCAACCATTAAGTAGACCTCATGGTAAAGAACTCGTGCCTTGCAGTCAGATGGAGTCAGGGTGTATGTTGGCTCCACCACTTACTGGTTTGGTTACATCAGGTCCCTTCCGCCCTCTAAATCTGCGTTTCCCCAAGAGTAGACTAGACTGCCCTACCTCTCGGGGTTTCCGCGAGCCCAGATGGCGTGAAGCCCTTCAGCACCATGGATGCTCGGCAGGTGCTCTTGAGTCCTTCAGTATTTGGCTTCTAGATCCTTCTTTCAGAGCCATCCGGTGTTTCTCTTATCTCTGCCATCTGCCTCTTCTGACCTTCAGTCTTTAAGAAGGTCAGCTCTGAGAGTGCTGGTCGCTCGGTTTTTAGATCTCTTGGACTTCTGAGCAGACTTTGAGGTCCCTCAGTCCTGCGGCCAAGTCCCTTCCAGGGTCTTTTTTGAGGCACTGGGCCCCTTTTAACTCTCTGCCACCCCCAAGGAGAGACTCCTTCTTTGAGGCGGGGCTACCAGCTACCAGTCGACTGGCATCTATCTCTCCATCCTACCCACCACCCTCCCCCCAGGTTTTTTCCCAGTTTTATTGAGAAAGAATTGACGTAGATCACTGTGTAAGTTTAAGGCATACAGCATGATGGCTTGAGTTACGTATATTGCGAAATGATTACCACTACAGATTTAGTTAACATCTCATGGATGCAGTTAAAAAAATTTTTTTCTCCTCATGATGAGAACTCTTAGAATTTATTTCTTAACAACTTTGCCGTCTCCCACACAGCAGTCTAGTTAGCTGTAGTCGTCGTGTCGTACATCACAACCCTGGCACATATTCATCTTACAACAGGAAGTTTGTATCTTTTGACCACTTTCTCCACTTCCCCCTGCCCCCACCCCCCACCTCTGGTAACCACAAGTCTGATCTCTTCTTCTGTGAATTTGTGTTTTATTTGTTAGTTTAGATTCCACAGTTCAGTGAGTTCATGTAGTGTTTGTCTATTTCACTTAGCATAAGACCTTCAGGGTCCATCCATGTTGTCACAAGTGGAAGGATTTTTTCACTTTTTGTGGCTGCATAATATTCCATTGTGTGTGTGTGTGTGTGTGTGTGTGTGTGTGTGTATGTGTATAAAACACAACTTCTTTGTCCATTCATCCATCAATGAATGGGTTGTTTCCATGTCTTAGCTATTGTAAATAATGCTGCCATGAACATGGCACCCCCAGTTTTTTAGACCTACCAAGATAGCTTACTTTTAAAAAAATCATTTTAACGTTTATTTTTGAGAGAGAGAGAGACAGAGCATGAGAGGGGGAGGGGCAGAGAGAGAGGGAGACACAGAATCCGAAGCAGGCTCCAGGCTCCAAGCTGTCAGCACAGAGCCGGACGTGGGGCTCAAACTCAGGAACCGGGAGATCATGACCTGAGCCAAAATCTGACGCTTAACCAACTGAACCACCCAGGTGCCCTGTAGACTTAGTAAAATAGCTTCGTAATCTCAAATTGGAATTAACTTAGTTGAAAATGACCTCGAAAGCGAGATACTTCTGAGGTAATCTGTGACGAGCAGAGCTTAAGTGGAATAGAGGGAAAATGGTGAAAGTACCTGAAAATTCAGTCCATGGCAGTCAGCCCCCTCCCTGAAGGGAACTGCTTTGCTGTGACCGCTGAAGCCCCCAGACGCTGGACCCATCTGAACCCTTCTCTGAGCCTGAAGGTGTGATGCATTTTACTGCCTGCCCTGTCATCACACTGCTACTTTGAGTTCTAAATCTTCGTTGAATTTAGGAAAAGATACATTGTTGTTACAAAATCAAAGAACTTCAGTTTCACCCAATATGTAGTCAGAGTTCTTGGTTCAACCCGTCACCTCCAAGGCGTTCAGAGTAGCTGCTCTCATACCGTTTTATAAATTTTCTTTTGGACAATGATCTCCTTCATTGTCCCGCCTGATGTTGTAGCTCAGGATTTGATCTTTGGCATTTCCTCCATGGCTTGGTTTTCTTACAGTCTGCTGAAATTCTCCTGAGTGGGCCAGTAGCATCCAGGAAGCACCATACCGCGTGGCCAGGTTCTTTAGAACCAGGCTCAGATTCAGCTCTTCTCCCTCAGTATTCTCGGGTGTGTCTTTGGGGGGGGGGGGGGGGTCACGTGCATAACGCATGCTTATGTGTCTGTGTGTTTGAGATTTCCATTTCATATATTGCTGTCTCTTTATCAAAAGTAACTGATGTTCATTGTAAAAAAGAAAAAAAAAGTGAAGAGAAAAATTCACCCGATTGTACCAATTACTATTAACATTTTCATTTCTTCCTAGACAGTTTTTAATTTTCCTCCTTACAGATTGAGCTTAAACCCAAATGGTGCCTTTTGATAGCTGCACGGTATTGTCTCTCACGATTGCATCATGAGTCATTTAAACATTCTCTTATCATCAGACACAGGTTTTTCCCCTGACTTCTTGCTGTTATAAATAATACTGTGATGAATATCCACCAGAAAACACTTACTTTAGACCTTTTCTGCTTATTTCTTTGGGATGGATTACTTGGAAGAATTAGTGGCTCAAAGGGGTATAAACTCTGTAAAGTCCCATGAAGGGTACTGCCTGTTTTGCCTGTTACCCCACACGCTGCGAGGGTGTTTTCCTACCTGAAGCTCCCAGTGACCGAAATTTGTCCTCTTTTACCTTGTTGTGCCCCAGATTGGCTCTGTCCTGGCGGCAGCTTCATGGTCATGATCACGCAGAGAGGCTTAAGCGTTTGAGGAGCGATCCCTGCAGCCCTGACTGGCCCTCTGGAGTATCTGGGCGATCTGATAAGGCCTGACCGGGTCCCTGACCAACTCCCCAGCTGTTTGTTTCTTACAGCAGGGAACTGATTCCCGTACTGCAGTTACCTCTGCCTGGCCCCCCATGCAGTCCGGGCAGCCCTTCATCCCTCCTCCTCCCCAGCATCCAAATCCTGACAGTTTCTCAGAAACCTCCAGTCTAGCCTCGCCTGTCTGTCCGCGTCCACCCGTGCCGCCTTAACCTGGCCCACATCACATCTCTGTGAGCAGTGTCCTCCTCTTCCGTTCCCCATCCAGCCCTCCGTACGGCCCTTTTCCAGAGTCGTCCTCCCAGCACAGCTGGTACGGCCCCTCCCCTCCTCTCCAGGAAGGAGTCTCAGTGGGTCTCTTGTTACTCGAGACCCCTTACCGTGTGAGCCCACCTTCATCTCCAGCCACGGTGCGGGCACCCATGCACACTCTCCACCCCCCCCCAATACACACTCACACGCACACTCTGTACAGCCTGACACTCTCACTGTTGGACATGCCATCTGCCACTCGCAGTGCCCTTCCTTCACCTTCTTCACCTTCTGCTGTTCCCTCCAAGTAAAACACGAACCACAAGTCCCGAGCGATGCCTTCCCCGGTTCCCCAGCAGGTAGTCGCTTCGCCCTCCATGGTGTGCAGCTCCGTGTTAAATTCACGGAGGCAGCAGCTGCTGTGCTGTGGGGAGGAGTCCCATCCCCAGGCCTGTCCGACTACTTCTCTACCGTCCTCCGGGTCAGGGTCATAGTGGTCATGCCTTCTTTCCCACAGATGAGGAAAGTGTGTAGAATCAGTGAGTGAATGTCTTTATAATGTTTACTATGTAATGTTTTTTAACGTCAGTGTCATTTTTATTTTATTATTTTTTAAATGTTTATTTTTTGAGAGAGAGAGAGAGAGAGAGAGAGAGAGATAGCATGAGCCAGGGAGGGCAGAAAGAAAGGGGGACAGAAAGTGCCCTCCGAGCTGTCAGCACAGAGCCCAATGCAGGGATCGAACTCACGAACCAACGAGATCATGACCTTAGCCAAAGTCAGATGCTTAACCAACTAAGCCACCCAGGCGTCCTCAATGTAATTTTTTAACAGACCATTTTAGCTTTGTAGCATTAATTAAATATCTTAAAAAGTGCCTTTGCTTAGATCTTGAGAAAATAACAAACCTGTGCTTGGCTTTGATTCGAATCTCTTTTTTAAAAAAATTTTTTTTTTTTAATGTTTATTTATTTTTGGGACAGAGAGAGACAGAGCATGAACGGGGGAGGGGCAGAGAGAGAGGGAGACACAGAATCGGAAACAGGCTCCAGGCTCCGAGCCATCAGCCCAGAGCCTGACGCAGGGCTCGAACTCACGGACCGCGAGATCGTGACCTGGCTGAAGTCGGACGCCCAACCGACTGCGCCACCCAGGCGCCCCTCGAATCTCTTTTTTACAAAGTCCTTCCTGAGTTCATTCCCTCCTTTTCTCTGAGAGGAACTGGCAAAGATGCCTTTAGGAGGTAAAGCACAGAGAATGTGCTAGATGAGGCGGGCAAGGAGCTTGACCTTCTCTTTCCGAAGCTCCTAGCACAATAATTCATTATTCACATTTTATGCAGTGATACTGGTCCATCCGATGAGCTGTTACAAGGTCTGTGTAAAATAGAATCAGCAGTATTGCTTCGTGAAGAGATGCTTCCTTTCATAAAGAGTCCTCTGCATAATAGACTCTAGATTTGATGGCAAATCTAATGTCCTCAATGAAAAGTTGGCTGGAGGTCAGAATATAACTCGAATCAGGTTCATTAAATGATTCCACTCAGCCATTTGACATGTGCGTTTGAGATGTCTTAATAAAGTCGCCTCCCCTAAGGATTCCAGACTCGCAAAAACTTCTGTCGTGGGTTTGGTTTGAAAGCCTCCAGACAAGGTTTTAAGCTTAACAGTCAGCACACCAGAAAACTTTCTATGGAACATTCACAAATACAATGAAATACATTTTATTAGAGAGTGAGAAAACGTTTCTGTTTACAACTAAGCTTCCCGTGATTCCTCCGCATCCCTTGTTGAGCCTTAGGCAGAAATAGTGAGAGAAGCTGTGAACACATGTTGAGAAACGGAGATTGTGCATTCTTGCACTTGACACAGACTCCTTCCTGTGCTCTCTTATACACCTCTGCCATGGCCTGAGATCTAGCTATGGACATACAACACGTCCTAGTCTAGGCAAGAAGAGAATGTGGACACCGATTGTGTGAGCCTCCTCCGGAGAAGCCCGACAGGAAGCCTTGTGCTAGGTCTACACAGAGAGCAGCTAGAAGCTGCCTTGGGAGTAGCTCAAGGAATATGGCTGCTGTTGCCTACACATTTCTCATCGCTCCCTCGGGCATTCTGGGTTCCATCCTCTGTGTCGGGGCCTCTGTTGGAGCTTCCCAGATGTCTTCCAGGAAGAACCCTGAGCCCCTGACATCACTGCTTTCCTACCAGATTCCTTTATAGTTTTTCAGTTATCAGTGACCAGTGGTAAGTGGAGGCACCTTTAGAATCTGAGCATAAAATCTCCCCAGCTTAGTAGGAGTCACCCAGTTATTGGCCTGTCCAGTGACAAGGAAGTGCTGCCCCCCCCCCCGTGTCCCCATTGACCTGCCCTGTCTCTGCTGGTCACTGGGACCTCACTCTGAGCCACCGTTCTTGAGCTCTCGGGAGACAGACTGGCTTTGAAATGTGCCCACTTGTAAATGAGTTCAGGTGAACCAGGAGGAGGCGATGAGTCCCAAGAGAAAGGGACTTTCTAGGAAAAAGTCGGGGGAGGAAGGAAATGAGGATGGCAGGGGAGACTGGAGGAAAGAGAACACCTGTAAATTCTTACACATAAAATAACTCTTAAAAATACATGATTATCAAAAACCATAGTTTGCTGGAAAAAAATGGATTGAAATGAAATGAGGTGGGTTTGAAAGCAGGAATGCCTTTGTTGATGACAGGGAAGCCCCCCCTCCCCCCCCCAGCATCGCCGAAGAATGAGGTAAGTGGTTCTGTCAGCACGGATGCCTGCACAGGAGAGCCGTGGGTTCCCCGGGACGCACCGCCATCCTTCCTGACCCCTCCCCTGCGTCACTTACATCAGGATTAACTGAAATTAGGAGTTTTGTGAATGGCTCTATAAATGTATTCAGCTGGACTTTATCTCTTCCCACATAAAACCTCTGAATGCATCCCTACCTATTTGTGTCTGAATTTGGTTTTTTTTCTTCATGTAGTACGTTCAGTAGCCACCCAATGTGCTTAAATCTGTATTTTCTTCAGTGACGATCCAGGGACACTTACCCAGCGGGTGTCATTCCTACCTGGCTGTAGCAGTTAGTAGCCTGTGTTGGCCTCCGTGGCCCTTGGTCAGGTTCAGGCCACAAGACAAGTGCTCTGAAGCTTCTCCTGTGCCAAGGAAAATGGCAGCAGGGAACTGGGGAGGCGGAAGCTTCGCCACATGCTGGAAAGTCACCGTGGGAAGGACGTGGTGACCGTACAGGGCTGTTGCCCTTTTACGTGTCCGGTGTCTTAAGATGCGGTGCTTTGTCACATCCAGCGACTCCACCCTGTGCTGTTCTTTTCGCTAGAGGACGCAATTCCGAAGAAGGCGGTGTGCCACTTCAGCGGGAAGGCCTACGCCGACGAGGAGCGCTGGGACATCGACAGCTGCACGCACTGCTACTGCCTGCAGGGCCAGACCCTCTGCTCCACCGTCAGCTGCCCCCCGCTGCCCTGCGTGGAGCCCATCAACGTGGAAGGAAGTTGCTGCCCGATGTGTCCAGGTATCTGAGCCAGGGTTCCCGAGCCGTCACAGTGATTGCGGGGGAAACGGGCCGCTGGTGCACGGGGTCCGGGCGGGCCGTGGGCCCGGCCCAGGTCTTCCGCCGCAAAGATGGGGCTGGGGGTGGGGGGAGGCCGGAGAGACTGCCATCAGGGTGAGGGCCTGATTTGGGTCCCATGCTAGGCTCGCTCTGGTTCTTCTCATCTGCGTGCTCTAAGTGTTCGTGGCGGCACGGCCTGGCGGGCGGAACAGGCTCTTAGTGCCGCGTGCCCTGGCCGGGTCGCGCAGTGTTGGTGTGGCGTTGGACCGGCCTGGTGAAGAGGGCCCAGGGGACCCGCCAGGGGATCGCTTCACAGCCATTGCAACGTGAATATATATCAGAACCGGAATGGAGGAGTTGTGGTTAAAGAATGCATTTCAGTCTGTTCAGTTCCCGAGTCCCAGCAGCACCCGTGCTGTCCCTGCAGCCTACTCCCAAGCCGTGTACCCAACTTGGTGTCTTCCCGCGGAGGCCCCAGCTGGCTGCCGTGGCGCCCCCCGCCCACGCCTCTCCCCACACCCACCCTCCGTGTCAGCTCAGAAACCCACCTCCGAGTCGCAAGCCTCCGTCCCCCACAGCTGCCCAGATCCTCCCCCAGGCCACCTCCTACTTTCCACGTCTGTGTCTTGTGCCCTCGTCCTCTGTCCCTCGTCCCAGAAACGCAGGGCCTGAGCCCCCGGCAGGACAGCCTCCGGGGAGCATTCCGGACCTCCAGCCCTAAACAGACCCCTCAGACGGTCTATACCGCAGAGAACACGCACTCTGGGGAGGAGTCGGGATCCTTTCCACCTTCACCTTGACTCTCGTGTCTCCTTGCTGCATTATGTCAGAGAACCTTGGCCGTGCAGTACGGTGAGCTGGGAGTCCTGCCAGCCGTGCGTCTGTACTGTGTGGTCATGAGATGGGATGGTCAGCACCCAAACAGTTTCACTGTCTGTTTAGCTGTTCAGCAGCGGAGCCCTGATTGAGCACTTCTACAACTGTCCGTTCATCCCACGTGATGGATGGGACGTCCCGCCAGGTCAGGAGGCTGAACCCTATTCAGAGCCTACCGTTGGGTACCCTTCCCAGCTTAGCCGCACGGGCCTTGTGTGAGGTGCACATGGGGAGTGAGAGGTTCCCTCTGCCGTCTTATCACCATCTGCACACGGGGGACATGAAGTCCTTGAGGGCCATGCAGAGAACAAGGGGAGCCGCGGGTTTCCCCCGGGAGGCAGTCTGTCTGCTCCACACCACGTGTGCCTCATGAGCTCCACATTCATCTCCCCAGTAACACGCTCCTGAGATCAAAATGGTGAGACTTGACCTTCTTCCTTCAACAGAGACTCACTCAGTGCCTGCCATGCACCTGTGCTGTTTCTAGGCCCTTGGGGGACAGCAGTGAATCAAACAAAGCCCCACCCCCAGTCCTCGGGAAGCTTACATTTTCGGTGGGAGGGACAGGCAGGAAACAAGTAAGCGATAAAGAGACCGCACCCAGGGTGAGGCTAAGGACTGTGGAGAAGAGCAAAGCCAGACAGGGGGCAAAGGGGAAGAAGGGACAGGCTGGGTTGTTTCACGCAGGATGATCTGTCACTTTGATAAGGTGACATTTATAATGAGATCCAGAAGAATTGAGGACTCGGGGGAGGGGGGGTGGGGGGGGAGGAGGCAGAATGCTCTGGGTACGGGCAGGGCACAGCCCTGCGGTGGAAACACGCTGTGCATGTTCAAGGACAGCCAGGAGGCCTTGGTGGATGGGCCCGGTGAGCAGGAGGCTGAGGCGAGCACGGAGGCTGTCGTGAGCCGGAAGCTGCAGTCTCCGCATCGTTGCGGGGCTTCGTTGGGCGGGGAAGAGGCTTCAGAGGGTCTTAAGCAAAGGAGGGAAGCTGGGTGACCTTCCCTTTCACAACACGTCCCTGGTGCCGAGTTGAGGCGTAGACTGGGGGATGTGGAGAGGACGAGTGGAAGCAGAGACAGTCTGGAGGCTTTCCCAACAATGCAGGCCAGAGCCCAGGGGTGGCCTGACCCGGGGCAGTGGCTCTGGAGGCAGGAGAGGGGGTCGGGCTCGGATTCTTTGTGAGGGAGAATCGGTAGGATTTGAAGACAGTGCTTGTGAGAAGAGAGGAAGAGAAGCCGTGAGTGACTCTCATGTGTTTAGATGACAACACGAATTTGCAGCCACGGGTTAAAGGCAGTTTGGTTGGCGGCAGTTTTTCTTTGAAATCTTCACTGTTCGTCCAAGTGGAGCGAGTGAACAGTGAGCATGTAATCTGCAGTTCAGGTGAGACCGGAAATGGGTCTGTACATTTGAAAGTTGTCGGCTTAAAAACCAAGGTGGTTTTTTGTTTTGTTTTGTTTTCACTTTTTTATTTGTTTTAATATGAAACTTACTGTCAAATTGGTTTCCATACAACACCCAGTGCTCATCCCAACAGGTGCCCTCCTCAATGCCCATCACCCACTCTCCCTGCCCTCCCACCCCCCCCTCCAATCAACCCTCAGTTTATTCTCAGTTTTTAAGAGTATCTTTTTAAGCCTTGGGACTGGAGGAGATCCCCCAGGGAGTGGGCTTGATAGAGAAGAGGCGCCAGGACTGAGCCCAGAGACCCTCCAACTTCGGGAGACCGGGCAGGGCAAGGGGGACTGGCAAAGGAAACAGAGGAGGAGCCACAGCCACACGGGAGGAAACCAAGAGCCATGACCCAGAAGACAAATGGAGAAGGGGCAGGTGTGCCATTAGGTCAAGTCAGAAGAGACGGGGAAACTAATCCTTGTGCGTTTAGCACGATCCTAATCATCTTGACCACAGCCATTTTGGTACAGCGGTGGAGGCTAAGTCTAATTAGAGGGGGGCTCAGAAGAGAAGGGGAGGGTGACTGGCGATACTGGTTATCAGCCCTGCTGCAGGGTCCACAAGTGAGACTCTGGTGTGAGGAAGAGTGGCCTTGCAGGACAGGTGTGCCCTCTCTATTGGAGGGAAGAGGGTAATCTGACCAAAGACCCTGAGATGGAAAGGTCAAGGCCCAGTGTCCCCAGAATAGAGAGTTCTAGTAACAGGAGGTAAGGACAAAAAAGATAGCTTTGGCCCAGATGTTCAGGGCCTCACTTGTCAAATTTAGAATGTAGATACCATCCTTTGTAGGGAATGGGAGCCTCATTTTTGAGCAGGTGAATGACATGGTCACATAGGTGCTTTGGGAGGATTAACAGGGTGGGGTGCAGGAGGGACTAAAACGAGGGGAGACCAGAGGCCAGGACAGCTGTAACTCACATTGCAGACGTCCCGGGTGGTGACAGCAAGGCCCCAAATCCAGGTGATGGTGGTAGGAACAGAGTAAAAAGAGGTACTCTCCTTGGCTTGTGAGTTTAAGAAAGGAGAGAGTGCATATATTGCCAATAACATCCTTGTTCATTATGAAAGATTTCTCCAGTGACTTCTCAGGATTTACTGTTGGATGGAAATTTAATTTCTGTAACTCTTCTTTCTGCGTCTGATGTATTATTGATGGATCATTTCTCCATCTTCTAAGCAAACGGCAATCAGCCGAGCTTTGCCACTTTACATTTGATTAAGGCTGGATTCCTGTCCTGTTCGCTCATTGGCTCACTGTGTGATCTTGGTCAGGAATCCTCACTAAAGTTCCAGGCTTCCATTTATCATCTAGATAACTCCTGGTACCATGCTTTGCCCTCTGCCCATACCGACTCCCATTCTGGGTAGCCTCACCCTTTACAAAGCATGGTCCCCCTCTGCCATCTTGTGAGTACAAAACCCGTGGGCTGGGTAGCTGCTTAGTACTTGTCCCATTTTACAGAAGAAACTGAGGCTCAGGAAACTTAAGTGAGTTATCCACAGTCCTGCAGCTAGTTGGCTGACCTGGGAGTTCTGATCCCAACTGACTTGTAGGTTCCATCTCCCAAAAAAAAAAAAAAAAAAAATGGTGCATCAGCTTGTGAGCCTCTGGCATCCTGTCCCCATACTCCAGAAAAGGACATTTTATGGAACCGTGGGTCTTACAACTGGCCAGGTGCCTCTGAAAGTAAAATATATCCACAGTAAGTGGTCTTGGGTTCCTCTGAAGTTCAGATCAGATATGACCACGGGAGTAATTCTTAACTGTGACCACGTGCCCGTGATCCACGTGGCCTAGCCTGATGTAGTTCTGTGTCTGCAGTGCAAGCAGCTGTCAAGGGCTCTTCTAGTAAATGCCAGAAGGGCTGTATGTGAGAATTGGGGTCAGTCACAGGTCTTGGCCGTGGAAGGCCTGGGTCTAGGCATGGAAATGCAGTAATTCCCACACTTCTTTTTGTTTGTCCAAGTAGGTTTTTGCTGAAAGATTTATCCTTTTTGGCAAAACTGCTCAGAGACTGCTTCCCTTGTAAGTTCACGTTAAAGGGAAATGACCCTCTCCCGTGGACATGAGGGCTCTGAACTAGAGCGCTGAGTATTTGGTGACGATGGAAGGCGGTGTAGGTAGATTTTCATCCTAGCCGTACTGAGTTTCAGGGAGCAAACCCATACTGAGGGCGGGCTGTGAGCTGCCCAGCAGTGAGAAACACCCATTGTCATGAGACACCCATGAGGGCAGGACTGGTCTTGCTCATGGCTGTCTCCCAGAACTTTGACCACTGAAGTGCTCAGGAAGTATTTGTGGACAGTGGTAATAGAATTAATCACTCTGTAAGACATTCTCCCTCATCCAGGGCACACCCTTCTCCCTTTCCCGCTGATGCCAAGTAGAGCCTTCCGAAGCATCTGTGGGAGGAGGGTTTGAACTGTCTGTTGGTGGTGGGGGTGTCACTTGAAATCTACGCATATGCAGCTAGAAGGCACAAGGATTTCAAAACTGTTTCCTGGTACTCTCCCCCAGAAAACCCTGACATGAAACTGAACCGATCCCCTCTCTGGGGACCTCTGGTGGGGGGGGGGGGCGGTTTGGCTACTTAGCCATTGACATTCCCAGGTTTGGGGGAATAGAGCCCACAGTGGCCTTCTCTACTGAGGTCTCAGGTGCCAGCAATAGAGTGGCCCCTGCATGATGGGAAGGTTCAGTGCTGTGTGCTAGACCCACAGGGGAGGCCCTCAGACATGCTGTGGTATAGAAAGATGTCACATAAGTGTCAAGGTCACTTTTCTTTTCAAACTCCTCCAGGTAATTGATATCACACAATCAGGGTTTGTCAGTGGGCGAATGAGACCCCATCTCTGACACACCCGTCCCAGAATCACCCACTGCGGACTTGCCGAATCAGACCTCTGAGATGCAGCACATTTTATAAGCTCTTCCGGTGATTCAGATAGGACAGAAAAGTTTGAGTCATTGGTTGTACTCAGGCCCCTGCTTCTGTAAATAGTATTTTCAGTAAATTCTCCTTTTAATTCAATAGTATTTTCAGTAAATTCTCTTTTTAATTCAAGAGTTTTCAGGTATTCACGTGTCTAGCTCTGGTCATGTCTGAGGTACCAGTCCCCGTGCCCTCGAAGATCCCCCTACAACTTTGGACTCCCCAAAAACCTAACTACTAATAGCCTGCTGTCAACCAGAAGCCTTACGGATAACATAAACAGTCAATTAACATGTATTTGTATTTTATACGTATTATGTGCTATATTCTTACAACAGAGGAAGCTAGAAAAAAAGAGAATATTAAGAAAACCATAAGGAAAATACAGTTACAGCACTGTACTGATAAAAATCCATGCATAAGTAGACCTGCACAGTTCAAACCCCTGTTGTTCAAGGGTCACCTGTATTTAAGTAAGAAAGCACAAGACTGAGGGACAAAAAGCTAAAATAACTTTATTCTTGGGGGGGGCACCAACCAGGAAGACCTGGGCCATGGCATCACAGAACAGATTTGAATCCCAGCTCTGCCAGTTCCTGGATGCGTCATCTTGGGTAACTGACTTAACCTGACTTTACCTCCCTGCCGGGTACTCCGTTAATACACGGTGTTATGAGCAGAGCAAATACTCTCTTCCCTGTCACTTTTCTCCTCTCTATAATTCATCTTGAAAGCCAGGGGACTATGGGGTAGACACCAATCACTGTAAGCAGGGAGGATATTAGTTCTATTTTAACTTCTATACCTTGCATTTTATGTATCTTATTTTGGACTAAATTAGGCTATTAGTGAATATTTAGTATGGCCAATGTTGAGTAACCTTATAAAAATTGGTTAATAATACGGCAGGATCTGGCCAAAAGGAGACATATAGTTGATGCAGATTTTTGTGTTGCCTTTTGAGAATACGGGTTCTCAAGAATTACTTCTTTAGAGCATGTTGAGACATCCTTACTGTTGCCTCATCTATTTAAAAGGTGTCTGGGTATATAGTCCAGTGTGTTTGTCTGATACATACTGACTTAGAGCTTTCAGCTGTCTATATATACAACCCAGGAAAGTTCAAAAGTATAGCATTTCCAGCAGTTATAAAGTGACATAGAAAACGTTTGATTGTACCTTTTATACGGAATTTTATTGAAATAAAGAATAGTAACTTAAAAAAAAAATGCTGGGCTGGTTGTTAGCCAGATGAAGAAAGGATATATAAATATATTTGTAGTAGCCAAGAAAAACTTTCAACTGTTTTCACGGGTCCCTTGTAGAATTTAGCTTTAAAACGGGGGAAAGAAAGGGGCACCTGGGTGGCTCAGTCGATTAAGCGTCCGACTTTGGCTCAGGTCCTGATCTCATGGTTCGTGAGTTCAGGCCCCACGTTGGGCTCTGTGCTGACAGCTCAGAGCCTGGAGCCTGCTTCGGATTCTGTCTCCCTCTCTCTGCCCCTCCCCCACTTGTGTTTCGTCTCTCTCTCTCATTCTCTCTAAAAATAAAAAAGAAATATTAAAAAAGAAAAAGAAATTTGGGATAAAGAATATTATTCTTCTTAGTTTTGTTTCATTTATAGTATCTTACTGATCCAAGTGCCCAAATGATCAAGTTAGATCATGGAAACATACTTACTGAAAATCATCTACCAATCCACATGGTTCCACTGGTGATAAAACAGACATGTGATGCTTAAGCCAGGCCGGACCTCAGGAGGTCTGCTTACAGTCTATTCCCAATTAGGGGAATTGACAAAGAAGTAAGAGTGAAAGATGCTTTAACTTTTTCACTTCCTAGGACCTATTTTATAGAAGTGATTCAACATTCATGGGTTAAAGAGAAGCAGCTTATTAAGGTATATAGTATTTAGCTGATGGAAAATAAAAGAAATCCTTCCATTTCAGCCAGTCCCTGTCAGTTTGCACAGAACTACAGGGCCAACACCATCTGACATGAAAAAGCAGAGCCTCTGACCCTGGTGGAGAAAACTCTCCCCCACTACTTTTACATGGGGGGGGTTGAGGGGGAATATGGTTATATGACACGCCTCCCACTCTTGCAAAGCCAGTGACTGTCTAGTAGTAATGATGCAATTGCAGAAACTGGACCTTTCGTGCCCCAGGACAGTATTGTACCGAATTGAATGCACCATCCATTGGGATTGAAGAGACCAAAGTCAGCAGTAAGCAGCCCCTCCATCATCTCTTATGAGAAATATCCCTTTCTTTTAGAAATGTATGTGCCAGAACCAACCAATATACCCATTGAGAAAACAAACCATCGTGGAGAGATTGACCTGGAGGTTCCCTTGTGGCCCACACCCAGTGAAAATGACATTATCCATCTCCCCAGAGGTAAGTGCGAAGTTGACTGAGATCTCTGTAGACTTCACATATATGGTCTGCCTTTTTAAAATTTTTTTTTTAATTTTTAGTTTTTTTTTTAATTTTTAATTTTTTTTTTTTAATTCTAACTTCGAGTACCTTTTTAAATGGCAGGTAAGTAAGTTCAAATAACTACTCCAGGGGAGACCTGTTGGCTATAACATATTTAAACCAGAATGATAAAAATAAGTCTGCAGGTAACTGGATAACATGCCTCCTTCTGGCCTCATGTGCTCAGAGACTTCATGATGATGGAAAGAAATATGTTCCTTGTCCTAATAGCTTGGTATCTGCAATTTCTAAGCCAGGACTCATATTTGTACATATGTAAGTGGAATAATAATAAATTATTCAGTCCCTGTGGATTCTGGACTAAGCATTTATGCATTAGGTTACCCTCTGCTTCCAGGCTGTTTTCACTCCATGAGAGTTCAATTTATTACATGTGCTGATTTTTCCACTCATCGGGTATATTCCATGTTTTTTGTTTCGTTTTGTTTTTCTCCTAGCTCTGTCCTTCCAGTTGTGTATAATAGACCTGTTATTCCCTCTCTCAGTAGTTAAGAGATAAAGCCAGGCAGAGTTCCTGTCAGTATTGCCTTCTCTATAAAAGTAGATGTCTTGATTTAGAGTATAAACCTGTGCTTAGCCATGACTCAGGACTGTCTCCCGTCTACTCCAAGGACATTCTCAAAATCACTGCTATACAGTTTTTATATTATTTCTTTTGGGGGAAGCAATATTCATTGCTTGAGAGATTAATGGTCTGTTGTTACCCTAGATGTTCTGAGTGTTATGCTTATTTAGATCAAGCCGGTTGACCAGAGAGCCAAATTCCTGGCTCCAGTGTTTTGGCTCCTTGTGTAATTGCTGTGACTGAATTGTGCTTTATCATTATATTTGCATTCGATCAATAAATACTGGTGCCTACTCTGTGCCACGCACTGTTCTAGATGGTGGACTTTGGCCATAACGACAGCCTTACTTGCTGTAGTATATTGAAGACCTACGCATTACACAGTATCTCTGTTACAAAGTACCTGAGGAGAAATTTCCTGTGTCAGTAGCAGGAAAATTTACACTTCTCCTAAGCAGTTGATTATTTTTTTTTTTTTAATTTTTTTTTTCAACGTTTTTTATTTATTTTTGGGACAGAGAGAGACAGAGCATGAACGGGGGAGGGGCAGAGAGAGAGGGAGACACAGAATCGGAAACAGGCTCCAGGCTCCGAGCCATCAGCCCAGAGCCCGACGCGGGGCTCGAACTCACGGACCGCGAGATCGTGACCTGGCTGAAGTCGGACGCTTAACCGACTGTGCCACCCAGGCGCCCCAACAATTGATTATTTTTAATCTTGAAGACATTGTGAATCTTATTGATGATACCTGTTTCCATTTTTGCTTTGGCTGCTAAGAAGCCCAAAGCTAAACTTTGTGGCCTGATTTTTGCATCAAAACAGAACTTAAGGACTGAATTTCATAAACAGATCTCAACTGAAGCTTTATTTTCCTTTCATTAAGATTTTCCTTAATTAACTTTTCAATTTCCTTGTATGACATATATTCCTAAAACCATCTGCCATATCATTTGGAATATGATAAGGCAAAAATCCATTCCTTCATTCATTAAAACCTGAATTCATCAGTAAGATGTTATTTTTACCTTTGGCATTTTTGTTGATGCTGATAAATGTAGGATTTTTTCCACCTTCCTATAAAGTATTATGTACACTGGATAGAATGACTAGGAAGGTTCTCTTCTTCCCACACACAAAAGCAGCAGCATATTAACAAAAATCTGATCTTTTAAACCATAAACTGTCTTAATATCACAGAACTGTGCTGCTATGAGATGGGTTTCCAGAATCATTTAAGAGCAACTCCTTCTGAATGTGTAACCCCTGCATCTTTCACTAGCCTGGTCTTTGATGCATTTGGACAGGCCGACCACAGTGGTTTGTTTTTTTTAACGTTTATTTATTTTTGAGACAGAGACAGAGCATGAACAGGGGAGGGTCAGAGAGAGAGGGAGACACAGAATCCGAAACAGGCTCCAGGCTCTAAGCTGTCAACACAGAGCCCGACACGGGGCTCGAACTCACGAACCGCGAGATCGTGACCTGAGCTGAAGTCGGACGCTTAACCGACTGAGCCACCCAGGCGCCCCCACAGTGGTTTATTTGAAAGAAAACAAAAGTAAAGAAACTTCCAAGGAGTTCTCCTGATTGGTATATAGTTACTAACCTTGTTATCTCTGCAATATTCATGGCAAGCATGATGATTTAAAGGAATAGAAAGACCTTCATTCAAACGAACAAAGTTAAATGTCTCCTATACAGTATATTAAAACTAAGGCAGGAAAATGATCTAGTAGGCCTCGTGAGTTTTCAACAAGTTTATGACAAGGGAGGCATTTTTGCTTAGAGCTCAGTAAACCAAAAGACCAAACTCTTGATTCTGGCTTTAGTTTTTACTATTCCACTAGCAATTAGTCTTAACTGTTACTCTAGTAAGTCAAAAATACTTTGTCCTAGTCTCCTATTTGCTGGTAAAGAGGGAGCTAAACTAATGTTTCTGCTTCAAAATCTTAGACCATACAGGTTAATCAAAATATTTTTAATAATCTAGTTTTAATCACTTTTGTAACGTCTACATAACAATTTTGTTTTCTTGGCTAGCTAGAACCAGCTTCCTCCTGCCCAGTTATTAACCTCTTCACCCTAATATTTCCTGTCTCACATCATCCCTGAGAGCTCTGCTCTCTCATCAGAGCTCTTCGGATCATAAGACTGGAGTCATGTTTTAGCCTGAAAGTACTGGGAAGCAATGAAACCAAGTTGTTGATCTGTTTGCAGTGGAACTATTAGAATACTTAAAAATTCTGGTTTAGGTAATAAATGCTTGTAATTTTTTTTTCCCCTTCTAGACATGGGTCACCTTCAGGTAGATTACAGAGATAACAACAGGCCGCATCCAGGCGAAGATTCTTCACTGGACTCCATCGCCTCAGTTGTGGTTCCCATAGTAATTGGCCTCTCTATTATAATAGCATTCCTTTTCTTCAACCAGAAGAAACAGTGGATACCACTGCTTTGCTGGTATCGAACACCAACTAAGGTACTGTCCTGAAAAAGTCTGTCTTAAGTGACCGAACTGGGAAAGCTTGCATGCTCACATTTGCTTAAATTGCTTGATGTCTTTTGTATTAGCCAGCGAAAGTTTTGCTCTGGTCTTCGTAGCCTCAAACACACAGTAAGCCGTGGCCACAGTACTTGCCTCGGGCTGGAGCAGTCACTGGATGAATTACCCATCAACCACTGGTTAATGGATCCTGACCTTCCACACATCCAGTTTCCTGGATTTAAAGTGTTTTAAAAAAGAAATACTTCTAGGTTGATTCCTAAGTCATTGTTGTATTAGAAATTAAAATTTGAGTTTCTTCTCAGTGGTCTATCCACTTAGAATTGGGAAAGAAGTCCTGGTGGCAGGGTGACAGCTCTCAGGCATGGGCGACAGGGGAACTAGAGTGTCATGAGTGCATACAGAACTCCAAAGGACAGGGAGACATGTCCAGGGCAAGCGCATAGGGGAAAGGTAGCAGAAGATCCTGAAGAGACTGTAACTACTACTAACTAGACCAGGCAGAGAGAGACACATTTCATATTGAGGGAGAAAGAATATTTATTGTCAAATTAGCCTATCTCAAAGACTGAGAAAATTCATTTTCATTAAAGGAAGAATAAGGACTCTTTCCAACCCTAAGTCTACTTTTTGCATTCAGTTTTTTTCCAAAGAAAAGAAAAAAAAATTCCTACACCCTTACGAATTGAAAAAACAGCTTGAATAATTATTTTAATCCAGTTAATCATCTAGAGAACTCGTCCATGTGAAATTCCCATCAGATGCTTCTGCCCCTTTTTTTTCAACATGTACATGTTGGGCGCAGCCTTTGCTGGGCACACACGGGGTCAGGATACGGTCCCCAATGTACAAACCTGGGAAGAGAGACTAGCTCATAACGTGCGTAGAGCGGCTAGATGCAGAATGGGGCTGGCCCAGCCTGTGATGATGCTTTTACCCAGCAAGTGATTTAAAATCATGTGTTTATCTTAAAATCTGCCTGGCCAGTGACGACTTCTTCAACCCTTTTAAGCATGAGTCTGCGCTTTACAGATTTGAAAATAGTTACGTCGCTTCACCAGACTCTCTTCTCAGTTCCTGTGATGCAAGCCTGACGTAATTTATTGACCATTTCACTTTTAAACACAGTTTGTCAGTATCCCTCACGAAACTACCATTGGTACTAGAACAGGACGTAAACCCCACAGCCAGCGGGCCCGTCAGTGTCCCGCGAAGCTGTTACCTCCCTTGAATCGGGTACGAAATTTGTTAATGGAAGATCTGTGAAATAGCTAATTCTTTGTGGGTTTTTTTCCTCTCCTCTCATCAACTAGCCTTCTTCCTTAAATAATCAGCTGGTGTCTGTGGACTGCAAGAAAGGAAGCAGAGTCCCAGCGGACAGTTCCCAGAGAATGCTAAGGATTGCCGAACCAGATGCAAGATTCAGCGGCTTCTACAGCATGCAGAAACAGAACCACCTCCAGGCAGATAATTTCTACCAGACAGTGTGAAGAAAGGCAATGCCGATGAGGTTTTGAAAGACAGACGACGACTAAATCTGCTTTGAAAAGTAAACTAGAATTTGTGCACTTGCTTAGTGGATCATTTTGGATTGTGACTTGACATACAGCGCTAAGAACTTACCGGGACGGGCTCTGTCTTCAGCAGTGTGCAGAACAAACATTCCCACTCTCCTCAAGATCACTGACCAAGTGTTTTCTTAGAACCAAAGTTTTTCAAGTTGCTAAGATGTATTTGCTTGTAATCTAGCTGTAGAGGTGTTTGGGGGCGGGGGACAGCGAGTTTGGTTGGGGAGATGGGAGGGTGGTGTTGGGAAGGCAAATTGGTCAGCTTGGCTCGGGGAGAAACCCAGTGTAATAAAAGCAGCTGAGCGGCCCAGAGGATGCTTGCTCCGAAGTCTCACTCCGAAGACTGCCACGGGTTGCGGCAAAGCCCAGGCCCGAATGAGCGGGAGACAAAGGCCTTGTGATCCAGCTGCCGTAGCCACCTTAGGACTGCCAAACAGCACACCAGAACCTTTTGATAGCCATCCCTGGTCTAAAGCCACGAGTTTCTTTTCTATACAGTCACAGCCACGGTAGGCGGGGAGGAGGCGAGAGAAATGTGTCGTGGCATTTCTCTGACGCAGGTTATTAAGGATAGATACAGTTAGACTTTTTGCTGCTTTTGTTTTCTTCCAAGCCAATCAGCCAGTTCCTAGCAGAGTCAGCGAGTGAACACGACGGAAGCGGTTTCTTGACGCGAGCACTGGAGCCCCTCACCACGGCGCGGCGGGAAGGAGGGTGAGGGCGAAGGCGCCAGGTCTTTCCAGCAGGGGCTGTACTTCACTGTCTGTTGTTGCTTTGTTCTGTTGTTGGTTGTTCATAGTTTTTGTTGAAGCTCTAGCTTAAGAAGAAACTTTTAAAAAGGACTGTTTGGGGATTTTTTTTTCCTTATTATTATACTGATTCTACAAAATAGAAACTACTTCATTTTAATTGTATATTATTCAAGCACCTTTGTTGAAGCTCAGAAAAAAAATATGCCTCCTTAAACTTTAGCAATTATAGGAATATTTATGTAACTATCTTATGCTTCAAAAAAAAACGAAAGTATTTGTGTGCGTGTGTATATAATATATATATGCATATATATTTATACACATACAATTTATGTTTTCCTGTTGAATGTATTTTTATGAGATTTTAACCAGAACAAAGACAAACAGGCATTCCATATCAATGCTTTTGATCACTTACAAATTTTTAATAACACAAAATTTTATTCTACCTGCAGTTTAACTGGGAAGAAAGATGTGTGTGTTGAGTGTGTGTGAGTGTGAGTGTGCACATGCCTTGTGCAGTCAGCATCACACCTGCGATGGAGAAGGTATTCCTTTATTAAAATCTTCTTCCTCATTCGGATCTGCTTTCTGTTGGTTTTCAATTTGCTCACTGGCCAGAAACATCGACGGCAGGTTATCTGCATCACTAATCAGCTCCTGGATTTTTTTTTTTTTCTTCAAACAACTGTTTGAAACAACTACTGGAATATTGTCCATAATAAGCTGGAAGTCTGTTGTAGTTTGCCTCAAATATAACTGACTGTATCCTATAGTGTTAACTTTTCAAACAGCTCTCAGCACTTTTATACTAATTACCCATTTGTGCATTGATTTTTCTTTTTAAAATGCTTGTTGAGAAAGACACAGATACCCAGTATGCTTAATGTGAAAAGAAAATGTGTTCTGTTTTGTAAAGGAACTTTCAAGTATTGTTGTAAATACTTGGACAGAGGTTGCTGAACTTTAAAAAAAAATTAATTTATTATTATAATGACCTAATTTATTAATCTGAAGATTAACCATTTTTTTTTGTCTTAGAATATCAAAAGGAAAAGAAAAAGGTGTTCTAGCTGTTTGCATCAAAGGAAAAAAAAAGATTTATTATCAAGGGGCAATATTTTTATCTATTTCCAAAATAAATTTGTTAATGATACGATGTTACCAAAATAGATTTACATCAGCCTGATTAGTATAAAGTTTTAATCCATTCCTGGCATAAAAATCTCTATCAAAAAAAATTGTAAATGCTTGCTTTTTGTTTTTTCAATCATGGCCATATTATGAAAATACTAACAGGATATAGGACAAGGTGTAAATTTTTATTATTTTAAAGATATGATTTATCCTGAGTGCTGTATCTATTACTCTTTTACTTTGGTTCCTGTTGTGCTCTTGTAAAAGAAAAACAAATCTAATTTCCTGAAAAATAAAATAGATCTATGGCACTTGGAGTGCACTGTGGTTCTACAGTTTGTTTTTTCTTCAAAAACCAAAGCTGTGAGGGAATTATTTGCGACTTGGTTCTTGGCAACAGATAAACACCCTGAATCTAAATCACCCAAAGGACAAATCGTCCTTTTGTGGTAAGGTGGTCAGTCGGCTGACTCTCCAGCGTCCCAAGCAGCCGCCGGCCTGCCCTCAGAGGGCGGCCTTGCCCTGGGAATCTTTGTAAGAAATCCCACCTTGGGGTTTATGGCCCACGACACTTGCTCTGAGGGAGACTTAGAAGCCTACGTGTTGCCAGTCACAAATCAGAAATGTGCTCATCTCCTCACTGGTATCATCTCATCATGGGTGTGAGAAGGGTTGAGGTGGGAAACATTGGGAGTCTACCACTGAAGAAGAAAGAGTTTATCAAGCAAAATCAGAGAAATCTTCTTACAAGGGGACTGTGAGCTGAAAAAATATCTTTTCATATACTTCAGAAGGATCAGCTTAAGAATGAACTATAAAAAGACAATTGTTGAATCTCTTCCCAAAAAACACATCCTCAAGGACTTCTGACTCTGTAGTATGCCCTCTAAAGTGGTATTTCCTTAGTACAGGTAAAGTTTTTACAAATTTGGATCAATTTAGGTTATTACTGTATATAAGTATGCAATTCATCAATTCAAGGGCAAGGAGCTAGTAAGTCTCACATATTCATTATCAAATAAAGCATTAATAAAACAAGGGACCATTTCGGGGCACCTGGCTGGCTCAGTCAGTAGAGCATGTGACTCAATTTCCAGGTTCGAGCCCCACACTGGTCGTAGAGATTACTTAAAACCTTAAAAAAAAAAAAAAAAACAAGGAACCAGGTCGAGTTCTGCACATTCCTAGGTAACAGCTGAGATGCCGAGCTGGCATCCAAGTCCTAACTGAGCTACTGCCTTTGCAGCTCTGGTGTCCCAGTTACCAGGTGGACTGAGGAATATGGATGGGCCCATATGCTCACAGACGTGTAAGTGGAATTCTAAAGACCCCTGACAGGGCCTCTCTAACTCCTCCTACACTCATGTTGTCTAAGGAAGGAAGCTACCTTAGCTGCTGGGAATGCCTCACAGACCCAGGAAATGAGCAGAACTCTGTCCTTCCACAGCAGCCTGGGACAATCTGGAAAAGTCGCCCTCAACCCTCCTCACCATCATGAAGCTAATCAGGGTCTCGCCAGCTCACACACTGTAGTGACAATATGTAGAACGGTAAAGGGAAGAATCTAGCCCTGCAAGGGAAGAAGTCTTGTAAGAAACACAACAAAAAGTCTCTCAAGCACGTATCACCCTTTTTCCCAACATTTATTAAATGGCAATGACTTGGTGGGAACTGGCCAAAGTGTTTCGTGACCAGTGATGTACGGGTGAGGCGCTGCTTCCAGAACTGGGACTTCAGGAAGACAAGCAGGCGTGAGTGAAACACAACCGGAGTGGGAGCGGGGCGAGGCTGCAGCACACAGGTAAGCACCTTAAAGGACACAACCTCCTTTGAAAGGACACTTCTTCACAGACACGTGAAGCAAAACATTTACGCGTCTTGTATCTTTAACACAAAATTCTGAAAGCGAATGGCCACTTAATGGTTACAGCTGGGACAGTGGTGAAGCGCGGCAGCCCGTCCGTCCTCCCCGGCAGGGCCCGGCGACGCTCGCCACAGCATCTTCCCAGAACAGCCCACGCTTCAGCGTCCGTCTCCCTGGACAATACTGGTAGGTAAGATTGATCCTCACAGTTCCCTCAGAAAGATCAGTGTGGGTTCTTGCCATCACTGAAGAACGGCCACAGTAGGACTCTCTCCATGCTTTCAACAAGTTCTTCGGTGCAGTTCAGATCTAGAAAGCCGCAAAACTCAGCTGGGCCTACAGTCAGTTCAGGAAAAATATGACTGCACCTGCGCAGATACTGCTCCCCCTTCCTCTACAAAGTCGGAGGAGAGAAGAGCTCCTAACCCTTAGCATTTAACAAAAAAAAAAAACACCCTTAGAATTCAAAACCGTGCCATACTTCTCTTGGTTCGTGATATAAAGAATTAGTGAAAGCGTGATCTAGTAAGTAACACTGAGTCACAAACCCAAGTTCGCGTGTGTGGTCTCCAACAGCAGGAAGGGGATGGTAGCCAGCTTTCGGAACAATGCCATAGGAAATCTAGCCTGTGGTCCACGAAAGGGAAAGCCGCTCCTGGCCTGACGCCTTATGTAGGACACAGAACTAGAGGAAGAAGAAGAACTTGTAAACAGAAATGCAGGTTTTGCATACATTTACACAAGATCCATACATGTTTTATATACATCTTACATGTATATAAAAATACACAAATAATGAGAAGTCAATATTAATGCAAGGATCTACAGTAGCAACTTTTTTTTTTTAGAAGGCTACACCCAACAGAGAAGAGTTCTCTCACGACACATGTATTAAAATTGCCCAGAAATGAGATACCAAAAGGCCATGTCTCTCAGGATATCACGTAGAGCGAAGAGCCCATAACATTCGCCCTATACCGTGCGGCTTGTACCACAGCAGAGGCTCCCCCGTAAGTGAAAGAAGTCTCAAGTCTCCGCATGCGCATGGCAGCAACCACGCCCACACTGCAGCCTCAGGCAGAGCCTGGAGGGCAGGGTAAAGAAGCACATGTGAGGAAAAGCCTCGGGAGCCCACACAGCATCCCTCCCATCCTTCTTAGGCCAAATGAGGCCACTTTTGCACCTTCTTTCGTTTCAGACCTTTGCGTTTAAATTAAGCTGGTATATTCAGCAGCCAAGCCACAGTCTTCAGTGTAAAAACAACTATGAGGAAGTCCCACCAAGGAAGCAGAAGGAAAGTTCTCCCTTGAGCAGAAACCACTGCCAGGCCAGCGTTCTAGTGGCCCTCGGGGTAGAGCAATTGCTAACCGGCTGTGGACTTCCAGGATGGGTGGAAGAGAGCATTTTCCATCACCCCCCATCCACACCTTCCCACGCGACTGAACACCTCTGAGCTTCCACACACCCATTCACTTGTCCGGGGTGCAGAGTCACCACTGTGGTCTGCACCCTCGCTTCTTTTCCACCCAGTCCTCGTAGAGCCGAGGCAAAGCCACAACACATGCACACAAGCAGCTCCGGAGAACAGGTACAGTCTAGACGGGCTGGGCTCACAGGCTGGAACCTGTGGCCTGAGCCTGAGGAACAGAATTAGGTAAGTGCTGCTTCCCTAAGACACGCGGTATAGGTTCACAGTTACAGGCCTGGGTTTTCAGAGGAAGCACTTAAACATCATTTGCCCCCAGACGACTCTGTTCTCTGGGTCATAAAATTCTTCCATGCCGGTCAAATGAGAAAATAGCTAGAGAATGCTTCAGAAGCTCATTCTATCTTTGGCACCCACGGCAGTGCCCCAGGGACCCGCTATAATTAAAACCTGAGACATGTTCTTTATGTTCATCTCATTCCTGTGTCACATCTACAAGAACAAACCTCAGAACAATCCAGCTTTCATACCAGTGCTAGCACAACATAAAAGCAAACAAAGATGTCAGGTATTAAAAAGAAAAAGAAAAAGAAAAAGAAAGAAACTGGAATGTAATAGGAAGTAAAAGCCCTCCATCAGAAGAACATGGCTTATTAAAACATTTCAATCTCTTCTTTCAACCCCCTCCCCCACACCCCTAACCTACTAATGACTGGCTCCACTTCAATCACAGGTGACACTTAATGTGTCACTCACTCTGAGCTCCCAGTATATTCTACTGAGGTTCCCTCTTTATGAAGCTGTGGTTGAAGAAATGTGCCATCTGAGTTACCTAACATCTCAGAAATCCCAACCTTCCTATGTTCAGCCAGAAACACTGACGGAGAGAACCCAAAGAAAAATGTTCCCAGAAGAGGACTGCTCTCAATATTGGATCATATACTATAGGATGCATTTCATGATGCTTAGAAAATGTCACCTGAATAACTGCTGCTTTATAAAAAATAATTTCACTGAAAAGTGTTAGTTTTGCCTGTAATTAAATAAGTTCATCAGTTCCCTCTTTATTATCCAAATTTTGCTCCTTCCTCAGCAAAGTTAGTAACCTCATTAACTTCTCGAATGACCTTCCTTTGCCTCATCACTGTTCCCAACCTGTGATCTTGATCTCACTAAAATTTATGGTTCATTTTTCACTGTCCTAGTTGATGAAAATCCATTCTTTCTCTCCCTCCCATTCCTTTCCCTTACAACAAATCCCTGAGGGACTGTTCTCTGACTTCACTGTCCCCTCTTTCATCCATCCTCATGATCTGTCCTTCTCTACTGTCCCCACGATGGCAGACACCACCCTACTGAACCCCACCCTGTGTCAGTCAATACCTGAGACACATAATTGTGGGAACGTCTCCATATTTCCTCCATTGCCTGTCTCCCTGCTTACTAAAGCTGAGCTGTGGAAATTACTTCCAGCTCAAGATCCCAAATAAAAGTTGCATTCTATATAACCATAATTCATAATGTGAGTAGCATAAGTAAGCCAGGCATCTATCCTCACTCGGCACAAATGAGAATGATAAAAGTGCATTTGGAAGTTACTTTCTTATCTATTAACAAGACAATGATGCATTTATCGACTGATCAGAACTTCCCAACCATCGCACATACACCATTATAAAACTCACCTTTCAGTATATAATCAGTTAACAAGCTCGGAACCTTGTCACTGTCCTCTTTCATGGCACGAAGAACTGCAAAATGAAGGAGAGAAAGACAGGGCAACAATTTCAAACTCAGAGAGCAAATCTCATTTACACTGTAGCCTTCATTAATTATCAGGCATAATCAATTCATACAAATTAGTGATTACTTTCTGCACGCTAAACAACAACTGCAAATGCTCAAGAATGTACTGTCGTTGAGTAAGCCCTTATCCAAGTAAGAACATTCCTGTTACCGGAAACTTCTCCCAGGTATAAAACATCCAGACAGTGGAACCAGCAAAGAATTGGGCTATTTACCCAGAGCCTCAAGTCTGTCGTAATAAATACTGGAAAGCGAGGTACCACCATGAGCACTTCCGTGAGCTCTGGGGAGCAGGAGACCCTCAGTCTGCACATCTCACAAGCGGGAGAAACTCTCAAATGACTAGTGAGCCACCTTCTCCAAGGAGTATGTCTGTCAGCCTTCTTGGAAACTTTCAAAGGCCAAAATAAAGAGCACACCTCACTGAAGCAGCACCCAGCTGCACTGCCTGCCCCTGTACTACAGAGGAAGCCCGGTGAATCGACCTCATCCTCAAGGGGCATCTTGGACAATTTTATCTCCAAGCAAAGCCAAATAGCAAGATCAGCTGCTGGGGGGCTTAAAAATCTCGACCACGCAGGTACAGAAACACATGAACAAATGCTACACTTTCACAGTGGCTGCCACCTCAAACTGTCCCCGGAGCACCCGGGGGAGAAGGCTGCCCTGCTTCCCCAGGCATACGACGGAACAACATGGCGTCTGCTTGGGCTTAAACCCTCGCTCTACCACTTCCCCGCTGTGGGCGCGCTGAGCAAGTTACCTAACCAGTCGGTGCACCAAGTTCCTCATCTGTAACATGAGCATAGTCATCAGACCAGTCCCCAAGGCTGCTTGTGATTATCAAGTTACTAATGCAGACGTGAAGGACTGAGAATAGTGCCCAACACAGAATATATGCTGTGTAAGCATTAGCCATTATTATTAACACAACTAACGGTATTCTGATTCTTATTACTGTTGCTACTGTACTTCCAGGAGCTTTCATGAGGAAGGCTGAACAACCATAAACGCTGCAACCGTCTCCCCGGGCTTCCGCCGTGAACATCGACGGGCGGCAGTGGTAGAGGCTCCGGTTCTCCCCCAAGTTTTGAGGAGCTAACTGCTTTTACTTCAAAGGGAAACTCACACTAACTTGGGCATTCCTTCACACCCCCTACATGTCTACTCAGAGATTCCAAATTGTGCCATCTACAAAGGTATCATCTAAGGATCAGCCTGAAGACATTCTGATGTGGGAATTATGATGTCTTTTGTTTGGCCAAGTCTGTCTATGCTCTGAGAATCCAAGGTCTTTCAGTAATTCCTGGCGTCCAGGCAATATTTATGTTCCCTTCTCAGAGGGCAACTGTGTTCAGTATTCCTGCTTCCCATCGTGTTTTAGATTGGTTTTCAGTTCTATATAAAATCACGTGCCATAGGCTAACATTCTTAAAAAGTACAGTGGACTGGGAATTAAAAGACCCAGCCCTGTAATTAAGCATTCCCCTGTGTGATCTTGGACACTCATAACTTCATGGGTTGGTCTAGAAAATCAGAGGGCAGGCCACCCAGTTAATTTCTTCATTTTCTATTTCAGACTGGCTGGCATCACTTGATTTACCTGTATCTTAGTATAAAATGTTTTGAAAGTATCGTTCACCAAAGGAAAGAGTAACAACTTCAGGTAGAAGGAGACAGGCAGGCAGCTTATGCTCACGACAACCACACCTCCATATCCCTAAATTCCAAAATAGGTATCGTCACAAGAGGCATTCCTGTGATTCCCTCTTATTTGGTTCCTTCTTTAATCAACAGTTAACAGAGCAGCAAATCCAGTCCCTTCAAGGAAAACAAAGCTCAGTAATTGACTTACCCCAAATCACACATATGTTAATTTATTTACTATGAGGGAAACACAGCAAATATGTTTACCTTTGTTTTTCATTCTGACCAAGAGAGGGAAAAGTAACATCCAAGGACGTTACTGTAAATAACAGGGATAGAACCAGAATTCATTGCTCATTTATGGCTATCGTAAGACAGAATCAGTAGAATGTATATTTAGGTCTCACAAATTATTTTAAAATGCAAGCCTCTTGAAGGTGGAGTATTTTTGTCTGCTTTGTTCACTAAAGTATCTCAATGCCCAGAACACAGCCTGGCACAGAATAGGCCTTTTTTAATATTTGCTGAATGAATATTCTTAAAATATTACTATCAATTTATATTCTGCTTATGACTATTACTTTGGGTTCTACGTTCCTAAGAAAGGAGAATATTTTCGGCCACTTTCTAAATCTTTCCTATTGACTTACTGACAGTCGTATTTACATAAGATCCATGAAGCACCTTATCTATTGATAAATGATATGTTCTTAAACATACAAGGGATGATGGAGAATCAAGTTACACTTTTTTCCTCAAAAGTTCAGCTTGTAGGGGCGCCTAGGTGGCACAGTCGGTTAAGCGTCCGACTTCAGCCAGGTCACGATCTCGCGGTCTGTGAGTTCGAGCCCCGCCTCAGGCTCTGGGCTGATGGCTCAGAGCCTGGAGCCTGTTTCCGATTCTGTGTCTCCCTCTCTCTCTGCCCCTCCCCCGTTCATGCTCTGTCTCTCTCTGTCCCAAAAATAAATAAACGTTGAAAAAAAAAAAAATTTAAACAAAAAAAAAAAGTTCAGCTTGTAAGTATTTCAAAAGGTAAGAAAAAGTACAAAAAGTACAAATCAACTCGGAATTCAGTGTCACGTTCGATGGTACAGGCATTTATGGTCTCATTCTCAATAAATGACGACATCTGTCATTTACTATCCCCAATTGACAAAATAAAACATAGCAACAATCAACCAACCAAAATCAGTATTCAGAATCAGCAAAAGTAAATAAAGTAACAGTTTCATTTTGGTTCTGCTCACTTTTTGTTAATATCTGAAGATCTTCAACAGATGGTGGTCCATTTTTTTTCTCGTAAGGAATGACTGTCGTCAAGTACTGCCAAGTTAAAAAAAAAAATGTCACTTAAATCAGAATGACCTTATCTGTAAAACTTCGATACAGTTACTACAGGTCTGTTTTGTAACATGAAACATGAGCTTCTTTAATATGGAACACAGGTATCTTACTATCTCGGCTGTCTCTGTATTTTTTGCCTACCTCCATCTGCTTCACACAAACCCAACATTAACATAAACATATTTTTACCTTTCAAGTATTGAAAATTTCACAAAAGTAGGCCTGAGGGTGGTCTTTACAATTTGTTCATCTTTAAAGTAAAGCCTTATCTAACAATCTCCTTGCATTATTTCCAACATACTTGGAAAAGAGTAATTTAAAACTGAAGACATAGTTGCAACAGTTCTGCATGACCAAATAATTCCCAACAGCCAAATAATTCTGTTTCAGACCATTTTTTTCTGGTTGAACAAAATGGTCACGTGGATAACTTGACAACTTAAAAACACACCAGCTTCTTCCAGAAGCTGACATAGACACACGTACCCAAATGATTTTAGAGGTGTATTATTATTATTATTTCAAATTACTTGTAAGTAGTTTCAAAGTTTAAAGGCGTTAAAGGAAAAGAGAAAAGTGAAAGGAGAGAATGGCCTGGTGAATGATGAAAATTCACGTCTGATACCTAGACAAAGTGCCTCATTCACTCCCGTGAAGGCTCACAAGTACCAGTTATGGCCTGTAGCTACATCCCATGGAAGCACAATGTAAAATTTACTGTCCAGATGTCCCTATTCTGGCCACTCTACCAAAACTATCTACCTCAGTGTGGTCTGCCTGTGTTCATCTGGAGAGCCACTGTTCTCACTTAGAATCTTTTCAGACCCACCCATTATTTAGTTCTTGTCCTAAATCTCAGCTCTAGTCCTAACCCTCCTTGAGTGATTTCACCCCTGAGTGATCTTATAATCAAAAAACAAGGTAAAATGGTTTAGTAAGAACTGGCTCCCTACGTACAGGGAAGTAGGAAAGTGAATAATTATTCCGTGTTTAGGAAACAATTCCCACCAACTTTTCGGTGTAGACTTCTCCAAGCTGATACCCCGTTGTGGAACTGAATGTTTCCTCGTGAATACACAGAAAGCAGGAAGCCAGCCCCCATGGGGCTCCACGAACAGCGCGCGTCAGGGAAGCGGGACTCTGACAGCATCAGGGAGCTGCGCCCCCTCGAGCACGCTCTCTGACCACGCTCTCGGGCTTCCCACGTGTGGGTCACTTTGGAAGTTACTTTGCCGTCCTGAGCATCTGAGACAGGTGAGAGGGGCCAGAAGAAAAACGAAATTTCGACCATCCCTCACTGGAGCTGTAAACATCAGTGTGAAGGATTGTTTGATATCGACTGTTTCCCTTCTTGAGCAATACAGAAATTATCTTTTAGTAAAAATCCTAGGCTCAAATTAGCTTGAGCTAATGTGAGAGGTTTCCTTTTTGAAGTGAAAATTTCAAATTGTGAAAAGTAATTTTAAGCACACTCATTAATGTAGATGCGTTTCCTGTGTTCATGATCCTCCCTAAGTCATTATACAAAACAGCCACACATCTGACTGCGGGTGTATTTACAGCCAGGTAGAATTCTGTATAAATCACGTCTCGTGCCTCACTCGGCGGACAACTGAGTTGGCTGCTACACGATACACCTTAGAAGCACCTGAATTTCATTGAAAAGGAGGTAGGATATACTCTTATCAACCTGTTTGACCTAGAACTCTAATCAGAAAGATACCGAGATCAGCTTTCTTCCCCCTAAAATGACATCTTGTTTCTCAGACTTTTAGAATTACAGTAGCATATTCTGGTTTAGTTATATATTCTAGACATGCAGCTCATGAGGTCAATGCAATTTCTTTAACGGCAGTGGAAAATGGAGCTCTAAAACATGTACTAAGAATGCATTTAGTCTGTTGCCCAATTTGAAAAGTGCTGTTTCCTAAAGGGAAATCCTATGTATTATCAGGACTAGAGATATGATGAACTTTCACTTCTCCCTTTTAAGCAACAGTCTTAGTAAATTAGTACAAGTGCCAGCTTTCAGGACCTTCACTTACACAGGGAATGAAAAAAGCAGAGAATGAGGAAAATAAGGATAACCGAGCACCTGTTTCTCTCCACCTGAATTTCCAAAGGTGTGGCGGAGGCCATTCTGAATGACATTTGAGATCCCCTCCATGCTGAAGCGCTAAAGGCAGCAATATACGGCCCAGAGGAAAAGGACAGAGAAAGAAGTTCAAAGACTATTAGTAAGAACGCACCATGATGATTTATGTGCCCAAGAGGCAAGCAGTTAGAAAATGCCACTGCTCATTCACATAAAGCAAACAAAATCATGCTGTTTTTAAAATGTTTCTGCTTCCATTTCTTGCAAGTCAAATGCAAAAACTACTGCTTTTATGCTACCATATTCATAAAGATTTTCCCTCACGTAGCTGATAAATAAATTGGCTCCAATGTAAATATCCTAAGTGGTACACATATTTGTTTTATGCAAAATTTACTACATAATTTTTAAGATACCTTTTGATATTGTTTACCTACATTTTATCAAAAGTCTGAAAACTTAATACTAACAGTATGCATATTTTCAGTCTAAGTTTGCATATTTCTACCACAAGTTTGGAGAAACATTAACATAACATTTGGCAAATGAGAATGCTGTTACTTGGAGAGCTGATTACTGCTTCCCACTCGCTCTTCAGGCCACCTGCCATTGCCTTGGTGCAGAAATTACAAACTGGAAGAGTACATACATATGCTTTCTGGAGAGCAGAGTGGATCCCATGCGCCAGCAGGCCCCTAACACTTCCACAGAGACTTTCCCACTGTTCCTAGGAAACAATTCTAGCTTCTTTCCCCCAGCAACCTCCAAGACTTCCTAGAACCCACTGTACTATAAAGAGAATATTTTTTCCCTAAACTACTTATCTTGATTTGTAACCAGTCTGCAATGTCATCAGACACAGGGAAAAGAGTCCAGTGGCACCTCTCTGGCTGCTGAGTCAAAGGCCTGAGATGGATTCTTACGCTGTGACTAATTAAGGAGGAAGGCATCCTGATTCACCAGCTGGGTCCTTCCTCTGGATTTTTACAGAGGAAAGTGGAAACAGTAAACACATTTGAGGAGTCAATATAACGAATATTTACCAGACCCCGAGGAATAGAAGAGGAAACCAAGGCAATGGTCTTTGCTTTCAAGAACATATTGTTTACCCGAGTGGTTCTCAAAGCGTGGCCCAGGGATCCCCCAGGGGGTCCATGAAACACTTCTAGGGTCCATGAGCTGAACATTACTTTCTCAGAAATACTAAGACATGATTTGCCTTCTTCACGTTCATTCTTTCATGACTTATAGTGAAATATCCCAAATGATAGGCTGAATGCAGAAGCAGATTTAAGAATCTCTCTTCGGTTAAGTGAGATATTATAACAAGATTGACAAAAATGCATAGCAATGCCATTTTTTCTCAATAAATTTTTAAAACTATAGTCATTTTTCATAAAAACATGCTAGTTGTGTAAGCATTAATGAATTTCTTATTGGTATTTTTAGACGAACTGGTAAATTTTGTGCATTTACCAATGTAGTAAATATCAATGTAATATCAAAATCTACATCAATCTACTATCTAATCTAGCAAATATCAATCAATATAGCCTATATAAACAAAAAGCTCTTTGAGGTCTTCAAAGAATTTTAAGAGTATAAAGAAGCCCTAACAACAAAAACCTGAGTAACACCAAGAGGTTTATTCTTTGAGGGAGTGAAGTAACTCTTTATCTGTCATGTACTCAGTGGTACTACTGAAAACTGAGTACCAAATTTTACCATCTCTGAAGAACATGCACAACTACCCTCTCCTCCTGAATGGTCCTTCCCCACCCGGTCCTTCCCAGATGGGAGGCCATTTTGTTCTGGCAAGAATCAAACATCTGGTCCAGACACCCTGATGGAACACAGTTCACTCTGCTGACAGCATAACTATTACCCTTGATGGAGCAGGCTAGTTTTAAAAGAAAACCTACAAAGAACTACTTTGTAGATTTTTGTATTTGTAGATTTTTCACATGCTCTCATGTGATTTGTTCACATTTTCAAGCAGATTCTCAAAAGAGACGAACTTCTTAGGCTCCAGAGTCCGGAGCCATTTTTTTTTTAATTCTGTCAAATGTATTTTCTCTCAAAGGCAACAAAGAGGAAAATACTTTTCTATTCTAAATTAAATGTTTAAATTTAAATAAATAGTATTTATTCTAAAATACTATTTTAGAAAATAATTTTCTATATACCCTGACTCCATTATCTATATCTCAATATAGATTCAGAAATTATCAAGCAAGGTGAACAGTTTTAGCATCCATGCATCAAGAAACTAAGGTATATTTTATATTTGAACAGCATATTCTAAAAACACTAGCTTTACTTCCTCAGTTGGAAACCTAATGGCTGTCACTGCAAAAATTAAAAAAAAAAAAAAAGAGATTGATGTACATTCTTAAATTCCCAAGTTACATATGTAATTCAGGTTTCCTTACTAAGTGTGCCGCTGTGGACTTTGCTGAGCCATTTTAACTACTGGTAGCCTGACGGCTTCTGAAAGATAGCTTTCATGCAACCAGAATTCAGGCCTGGTAGAAATAAGTGGAAGCGTAATCATGTGAAGCCACAGTAACCAGGAAAACCACAACACTAACGGCTGATCCCAGCAAAAGAAATACAGGGACTCTCCCTAGAACCCGTGCTCCTGGGCTGATGGAAGCTGTGGCCAGTTGCCACCGCACCCTAAACAGGGAAGCAGTGTGGCAGCTGGTAAGCTTCTACTGCCTCCCGTTCTGCTGGGAAAATGACAGAACAGGAAAATCAAAAGGTTCACAGGAAATACAAAGAAAGCAGCTAAAAGATGTATCTGAGAACATTCCTCCACCACTGCTCTGGCTGCCATCAATTCTCACCCCGCCAACGGACCCTCAGAATCACACAGCCGCCATCTCCTCCCCATGCTGCATTTTCAAACTCTTCCTCCTACCAGCTTATTCTCAAGGGCAACTTTAAGTTCTCCAACCCTTGGGCTCGCTTCAGCGGCACATGTACTAAATTCTCCCTCAACCTATTTGCTTCCCCCAGGGTTTCCTCAAACAGCTCTCCCCAGGTTACTTCTCTGATCCTGAGGTCCACGGACACTTTTCAGATCCCTGTGAGACAGATGGGGAGCTCTCCACCCTGCACCCCCTCCCCTGGATTCCTACATGCCATCCTCTCCCTGAGCTCCCCCTGCCCCTCTGGTGGTTCCTTCAGAGAGGTGCCTCTTTCTCTGCTCGGCTCTCATATGCCCCGTGTCCCCTGGGATTCTGTCCCTATTGTTTTTCTCATGCACACTCTCCGAATGTTCCCATTCCACCGTTTTAGACTTCTGCTTCCACAAATGTACACACAGCTCCACTTTCCTAAGATCAGGAAAGGGCTGAGAACAGCGCCTGGCACTGAGGAAGGGGTTCAGTAAACATTAGCCAGTTTTATACTACAACTTCCTTCCTGAGCGTCACTTGTGTGTTCAGCGGCCTCCTGGACATCTCTACCTGAATACTGCTAAAACCCATTACATCCAAACTGAACTCCTCTTCCTCTCTCCCACCAAAAGTAAAACAAACACACACACACACACACACACACACACACACACACACACACACCACTCTTTAAGTCCTGTTCCTTTTTCGGCATTCTGTATCTTTCTCATTCATTTGTCCATCCTTTCAAAAAACATGGTGAGCCAGACACTGCAGGTATTAATGACTCAAAATGAACACATCCACCAAATCCCCTCCTCTGTTCAAGACCTGATATTCCAGTAGAAAAGGGGTACAAAAAGTAAAACAAGTAAATGAACTAGATCATTGCTGATAATGTGTGTCCAGCTGATAGCTACAACGCGGCAATTAAAAACTGGCTGCCTATTTTATATCGGGAGGTCAAATAAAAGCTGAGGAGGTGACATCTGAGCTGAAACATGAATTATACACCCTCCCAGATGAGCCACAAAGGGCAATGGACAAAAGAGTTCCTCTCTGAGAACAAAACCAAAAGCAGCCCAACTGGCCGACCAAAGAGTTGGCTCTGTAGCCAGTGCGCAGGGGTCCTGTTATGCTTCTGCAACAGAATGTGAAATAGTAGCTACTGAGCATTTCTCTCCCCACCTTCACATAAGTTTTTATCGCAGCGGCCCTGTTCTCACTCTATCTTTGTGGGTGGATGTGCTAACACGGTAGGTTCACCTCTGCATCACAGGGGTTACATCCAACGCCAACAGGAAGGGCAGGCGTTCCCCAAAGATGCCAGGCTTGAAGCCCGATGTGGTTGCTGTTGACAGACCTGTACATCTCCCTTTGGGGAAGGGGTACATGTGTTCTAGCTATGCTTGCCCAAGTCAGGGATCAGTGACCCGGCGCTTGATCCTCTCTTCCCTGGTACCCAATGAATAGATTCAACCTCTCTTGTATCTCTGAAATTCAACCATTTTCCCACCCCCACTGTAACGTCTAGGCTCATTTCCTACCTGAATGAGTACAACAGCCTCTGAGTCAATTTCTTATCTCTAGTTGCTCCCTTCCAATTAGTTCTCCTTGAAACACTGAAGTTGCCCTTCCAAAAGACAAATCTGAACATGTGATGATCCACTTAAAACCTCTTTTTGGTTTCCTACAGCCTTTACATAAAGACCCAAATGCCTTAGCATGACATACAAGGCTACCACTTCCAGGCTCTCCTTTGCTACCTCCTCACCCTCTTCTTGAGGTTCGTTCCCTCTCTCTCTCTCCCTCTCTCTTCCCTCTCTCTCTCTCTCGCTTTCAGCATTCTCTCTCAACATCTAGCCATAATGAACAACCTGCAGGGCCCCAGATGGCCCTGTCACCTCTAGATGGCTGCCCACACCACTCCCTCTGCTTACCTTTCCTGTCCTTTCTTCTTGTCCTCCAGATTCAACTCAGCCTTCCCAGACACCCAAACCAACCCAGGGGCACTAGTAATGTATCCACACCTGTATCATGAGACAGTGCCAGGCACTAAACACATCAAGAACATGGTAGCTGTTTTGGATATAGCAATGATCACTCTATACCTAGGTTTCTCAACCTTGACAGTACTGACATTTGGAGTCAGGTAGTTGTTGGTTGGGGGGGGGGGGCAGTCTGATGCACTGTGGGATGTTGAACAGCATCACTGGCCTCTACTCAGAACGCTAGTAGCACTGCCCCCACCCCATCCAGTGTGACAAGGACAAACGTTTTCGGACACTGCCTAATGCCTTACAGGGAGGCAAAGTTGGCCTGGTTGAGAATCACTGCATAAAGCGCACTGCATGGTTTGTGAGCTGGATCCCCAGCCCACAGGCAGCATGCCCCTGGACGCTGGGATTAACTCTGCATCCTAAACACTCATGCCTGACACACAATTAGAGATCAATGTATGTTTGTCTCACAGCAGTAAGAGTAGATATTCAAGATGTTTTAAGGTGGGGGTGAAGCACAAGATATAAAGAAACAGCAGAAAAAGAAAAAAGAAAGTTTGGGTTAATTTTTAATAAATTCAACTAAGTTCTCAAAATTGTCGAGGGCAGAAATAACCTCAGATACTTCTTTTGTATGCCAACAAAGCACAAACGCATCCTCATCATGCAGGAGGCACTTGATCGATAGTCACTGGCATAAATTACAGAATTCTTTAGCAATGATTACTATGCCAGTGACGTACTTCCAGACATGGGGATGAAACTAGGAATCACACCTTAATCAAAAGTATTTGAAATGAGAAAATTTTTCAAGAGTCAACTTGGATCGAAAAATGCTGGACTAGAAAGCAGAGATGGGTATTCTCTCCCAGGCTTCCCACTAACGTCTGACGTGAGGGCGGTCCCTGAACTCACTGAGGTCTGTTTCCTCACCAGCAAAATAGGTGATGAAATGATATCATTTTAAAGCACTCTTATCCGTAAATTGTATGAATCTATGATTATCTCAACCAAGTTGCCACATGGTTTCTTTAAGAGGGCACACAAAAATCAAAAACACACATAAACACACAACAGCACAGGACTGACAGGTCACATAAGGCTATAAGTGCTCTAGAATGGCAGAAATGCACACCCAGATGATACATTCAGAGTTATCTACTGCAGTGGCATTTATAGATGTGTGCTAAGCCAGAGTTTAACACTTCTAAGACCACAGCCCAAGAAGCTTAGAGCCTGTGACAACCACAGCATGAGGAGACAAATTTGTTCTCTTGACTTTTTGCAGGAGAAAAAAATTTTTTTAAAAGAGCTAAGAGGCAAAAATAATCTGAAGGTGAACAGAAGAAAGATGACGTGACAAGACAGAGTTTTCTGCCAAAGAAGTCAACAACGGAGCCCTGAAAAAGTCCACTGAAGAACCCGGTCTAGGAAGTCAACGTGAGATTAATAAAGTAAGATAAATAATCTTGTTGACAAGGTTTGTAAAACAATGGGGTGACTAAGAAATACAAAGCCCCTAGGATAACAAAAGAGCAGCCAGGAGAAGATCAGTGAACTAGAAGGATCAAGGAACAGAAAGAGCAGGCAAGGGGACAAGGAAGAAACAGGAAACGAGCTCCACAGAGCACACGATAGATGGTTTTACAATTGCCCTATAAATTCCAAACAATACACTCTTCTGGAAGGCAAAATGAATTTTAAAAAGATAAAACCTCAGAGACAGATTAAATTTACTTTTTTAGTAAACATCACCTCATTTAGAAGCACTACATGTATGACCTTGAGAGCAGACATGGTGTGATTAGGTGCTTCTGGTACTAAACTGGGCCAGAGGGAAGATTTTGTTGATGCTGAAATTTTATTGGGGGTGGGGGGAGGAAGAAGAGAAGGAGAGAAGCATTTCTTTGTTGAACATTTCTCATGGCAAAAGTACTACCGACATGTCAAAGCACTTTCTGAAGCCTCAAGGTTAGGAATGCTCAATGACATAAAGGACATTAAAGACTTCTTACTTTTGTTTAATTGAAATAAACAACTGCAATATTAAGTTATGTCAGAAAGCTCAATCCTATTTCCACTTAATCTACCATTTCCAAATTTGAAGGATCCAAATGTTCAAATTCAAAGTGAAGAGCTAGGGAAGATGCTGAGAGTCTCAAGTTATTTTGCAATCTATCCATCTGTTTCCACCGTATTTTTTACAAAGGAGTTAATAGCTCTGTAAAATGCGCTTCTCAGAATGGAATTTTTTATATGAGCCCATTTATAAGCAGGAAAATGATTAAGCATTACAGTATTTACTTTATTGTTTCCCTCACTGCTGACAAAGTGCCAAAGTAACCTGGTAAGGACGGGGGAAGAAGTTTACTCAATACAGGGCTCCACTCACATGATTTACAATGAGAACACTCACAACTGCCTCATGACCATTTCCTTCCCTGGCATGAGTATGTATTAAGTCTCAAAATCAGTCATTCTCTGGAATCTTTTCCCATACAAAACCAGGAGCAACAAAGTATAAACAAGATATAGGAGATTAAAAACAAAAATTATAAAAATCTGAAAGAAGAAAGGAGCCAAGATTCCCAAGCCCGCAGACAGCATGTCTGCACAGCTCAGAAGCAGCAACGCAGGGCCAAGGGTCCCTTGCACGCGTCTCTGCATAACTGCACATCATCGCGCCAGGGCACATGGGTTCTGTGAGCAAAAGAAATATGAACAAAATCTATAGGGTCGTTGTGAGGAGTCCATGGGAATCACTTAGCAAAGCGTTCAGCAAATATAGATATCCAAAAATATTCAAAACATTCCTCTAAAAAGGCTAGAATAACATTTGGGACACAGCTCCCAAAAAGAAGTAACCACACCTTTCTACTTTTCTCCAGAACAAGTAATGAGCAGTCTAAGTTCTCCTCATATAAATAAAATGGCCACTGTGAAATAAAACACTCCTGATTATAGTCTCTAGCTTAAAGGACTTAAGACAACACAAAGAAAACACACTACTGTCTATGACTAAATATACAAATCATCCAAAAAGCTTAAACAGAAAACAAGTTACACTTGCGGGTAACTCAAGATCTTTCTGAACAATAAAAAAGTAAAGAGCTAGAAAACACTATGGAAACCAACAGGCAACAAGAATCGGATACAGCGATGTGGTCTGTTAATCCTTCTCTGGAGTCCTAAATATATCAAATCATTCTCTTCACACATTCACCAGTTTAACTAATTTCACAGAAAGCAGGATCCAAGACAGGGAAGAGCAAAACTAACCAGGAGGCCAGGAAATTCAAACTAATTCCTGCTATCAGACTTTTCTCTAAGCCTCATCTGACACCCACTGGCACAGATCTCTAACTAGCAGGAAATCTTTAAAAATCCCAAATTCAAAGCTCAGTGTCAGAAAAAAAGGTTAGAAAAAGCAATTAAGAAATGCTTTTCATCTATTTCGGACTCATATCCTAACTTATGCTCTGACTTCATTAATATTCTTTTTACTCAGGAGGTTCAAAAGGAAGTGAAATTCAAACATAATTATTGTTCCTTATAAATCACATCATTTGCAATAGTTTAAATGACAAAATTTTCAAATATTAACTTCTAGAACAATAGTTTTAATTTCACATTCTTAAAATAATCAAAACACAAAACATAAGAAAAACAGAACTGATGGGAATGCAAGCTGGTGCAGCCACTCTGGAAAACAGTATGGAGGTTCCTCAAAAAACTAAAAATAGAACTACCCTATGACCCAGCAATTGCGCTATTAGGCATTCATCCAAAGGATACAGGTGTGCTGTTTCGAAGGGACACATGCACCCCCATGTTTATAGCAGAACTATCAACAATAGCCAAAGTATGGAAAGAGCCCAACTGTCCATCGATGGATGAATGGACAAAGAAGATGTGGTATATATATGTGTGTGTATACATACACACACACACACACACACACACACACACACACACACACACTGGAGTATTATTCGGCAATTAAAAAGAATGAAATCTTGCCATTTGCAACTACATGCTGGAACTGGAGGCTATTATGCTAAGTGAAATTAGTCAGAGAAAGACAAAAATCATATGACTTCATTCATATGAGGACTTTAAGAGGTAAAACAGATGAACATAAGGGAAGGGAAACAAAAATAATATAAAAACAGGGAGGGGGACAAAACAGAAGAGACTCATAAATATGGAGAACAAACTGAGGTTACAGGAGGGGTTGTGGGAGGGGGGATGGGCTAAAGGGGTAAGGGGCACTAAGGAATCTACTCCTGAAATCATTGTTGCACTAGATGCTAACTAATTTGGATGTAAATTTAAAAAAATAAAAAATAAAGTCTCAAAAAAAAAAAAAAGAAAGAAAAACAGAATTGAAAGCAATAGTTACATGCAAAAAAAATTAGAAAGCACAGATATTCAAATAATTAAGGTATTACCTAAGGTGTAAAAATTTAGTCTGCTTGTGTTCACACTTCTTCAAATCAAATATTTTCTTTAATTTTTTTTTTGAGAGAGAGTAAGCGTGCAAGCAGGGGAGAGGGGCAGAGGGAGAGAGAGAATCCCAAGCAGACTCCATGCCCAGCGCAGAGCCTGACACAGGGCTCGATGCCACAACCCCAGGATAATGACCTGAGCAGAAATCAAGAGTTGTAGACTCAACTGACTGAGCCACCCAGGTGCCCCTCAAATCAAATAGTTTTCATGTGAATTACAAAGCAGTTATAAATGCAAATTATAGTGAAAAACTTTCTGTAGAGAAAAAGCAGATCCAAGTAAATTAGAAAATATGAACTAAACCAAAGCAGATAAATATTTGAAAATGTCTTGAATATTACACTATTATTTTGGAATTTCACTCTCAGAACAGAAAGGTATGGTATGAAGATTTTCTAAGTTAGGAGTTAAATGGAACAGTATCAATTTAATTTTTTCTATTTGAAGATCTTTTTAAATTTTTAAGTAATTTAATATTAATATGGTAATTAAGTGTTAGCAAAAATTTTCAAAGCTACTGAAACTAGGGTAAAATAATTAACCCTGCTAATTTTATACATTATTTCCTGATACTTATGAATACCCTAAGTATATAATAAGGTAAATAACTAGTAGTGCAATTGCGGGGTCATAGGGTAGCTCTATCTTTAACTTTCTGAGAAACCTCCACACTGTTTTCAGAGTGGCTGCATCAGTTTGCACTCCTACCAACAATGTGGGAGGGTTCCCCTTTCTCTGAATCCACATCAACATCTATTGTTTCCTGCGTTGTTAATGTTAGCCATTCTGACAGGTATCTCATTGTGGTTTTGATTTGTATCTCCCTGATGATGAGTGATGCTGAGCATTTTTTCATGTGTCTGTCAGCCATTTGTATGTCTTCTTGGGGGAAATATCTGTTCATATATTCTGCCCATTTCTTAACTGGAATATTAATTTTTTGGGTGTCGAATTAACTGCACTACTAGGTATTTACCCAAAGGATATAAAAATACTGATTCGAAGGGGCACATGCACCCCAATGTTTATAGCAGCACTGTCAACAATAGCCAAATCATGGAAAGAGGCCAAATGTCCACTGACTGATGACTGAATAAAGAAAATGTGGTGTGTATATATACATACACAATGGAATATTACTCAGCGATCAAAAAGAATGAAATCTTGCCATTTGCAATGACATAGACAGAACTAGAGTGTATTATGCTAAGCAAGATAAGTCAATCAGAGAAAGACAAATACCATACGATTTCACTCATGTGGAATTTCAAAAACAAAACAGATAAACATAGGGGAAGGGAAGGAAAAGTAAAATAAGATAAAAACAGAGAGGGAAGGCAAACCATAAGAGACTTTTTTTTAAGTTTATTTTGAGAGAGAGAGAGCGAGCATGACCACAGGCAGGAGGGTCAGAGAGAGACAGAGAGAGAGAATCCCAAGCAGGCTCTGCACTGTCAGCACAGAGACCGATGCAGGGCTGTCTCACAAACAGTCAGATCATGACCTGAGCCTAAATCAAGAGCTGGATGCTTAACCGACTGAGTCACCCAGGATCCCCAAGAGACTCTTAACTATAGAGAACAAACTGACAGTTGGTGGACAGGAGGTTGGTAGGGGAATGGACTAAATGGGTGATGGGCATTAAGGAAGGCACTTGTGATGAGCACTGGGTGTTATATGTACATAATGAATCACTAAATTCTCCTGAAACTAATACTACACTATATGTTAACTAACTGGAATTAAACAAAATCTTGGAAGAAAAAAGAAAGAATACAATTTCCTGCCATATCAAGGCTTTATGTGAATTTCTGTTATATTAACAAACAATTAGCAAACCTCTCCAAGGCATAAGAAGTCAAGAATAGACTCCTGATTTTTACTAAGTTAACTGCTGTGTCATGAAAGCTCACTATTACCAGTCACAAAAAGACAGTTGCAAAAAATCAATAGTAGATAATGATTAACAAAAACTGGTAGTGACATACATTTGTCTAGGCAGAACTATTTCTCATAAAATAAATGTGTTCTACATCTAAACTAATAATTCATAGGTGTGCAGTATTAAAACAATAAATAATACACATCCAAGTTTCTCTCCATCCTACACTGACCTTCCATTTTATGGCCCTAATGCTAATTTTTTAGGAATACTTATTATAATAAGGAAAAATACAAAAGACTATAAGAAACTATCAAAAATTATATGCTAACAAACTGGACAACTTAGAAGAGATGGATAAATCCCTAAAAACATACAATCTTCCAAAACTAAATCAGGAAGGAATAGAAAATGTGAACAGGCTGATTACTAATAACAAAACTTAATCAGTAATCAGAAACTCTCAACAAACAAAAAGTCCAGAACCAGATGGATTCACAGGTGAATCTTACCAAACATTTAGAGTTGATACCTATCCTCTTCAAACTATAAAAAAAAAAAAAAAAAAAAAAGAGGAGGGAAAGTTTCCAAATTCATTCTATGAGGCCAGCATTACCCCAAAACCAAAGACACTCCAAAAAAAAGAAAACTACAAGCCAATATTCCTAATGAGCATTTATGCAAAAATCCCCAACACAATATTAGCAAACCAAATTCCACAATACATTAAAAGAATCACTCACCTTAATTAAGTGGGATTCATTGCAGGGATGCAAGGATGGTTCAATATTCACAAATCAATCAAAGTGATGTATCACATTAACAACATGAAAGATAAAAACCATATGATCATCTCAACAGATGCAGGAAAAAGCATCTGACAAAACTCAACAGGTGTTTATGATAAAAATTCTCAATAGAGTGGGTTTAAGAAGGAATGTACCTCAACCTAATAAAGGCGATAGATGACAAACCCACAGCTAACACAATACTCTTAAGGAAAAGCTTTAGGAGCATGACAAGGTCCTCTTTTGCCACTTTTATTCAACACAATACGGGAAACGCTAGCCACAGCAATCAGACAAGAGATAAAAGTCATCCAAATAGGTAAGGAAGAAGTTAAACTCTATTTGCAAATGCATGTTAGTATATCTACAAAACTCTTAAGACTACCAGAATACTAGAATAAATGGGTTCGGTAAAGTTTCAGGATATAAAATTAATACACAGAAATCTGTTGTGTTTTTATACACTAATACAAAGTAGCAGAAGAGAAATAAAGAAAACAATCCAATTTTCAACTGCATCAAAAAGAATAGATTACCTAGGAATAAATTTAACCAAGAAGATGAAAGACCTGTACTCTGAGAACTTCTATAAAACACTGACGAAAGAAATTAAAGACAACACAAACAAATGGAAAGATATACCATGAGAAAGATGCTCATGGATTGGATGAATCAATACTGTTAAAATGTCCACAATACCCAAAGCAATCTACAGATTCAGCACAATCCCTATCCAAATACCATTAATATTTTTTACAGAACTAGAACAAATAATCCTAAAATGTGTATGGAACCACAGAAGACCCAAATAGTCAAAGCAATCTTGAAAAAGAACAAAGCTGGAGGTATCACAATCCCAGATATACTACAAAACTAATAATCAAATAGTATGGTACTGGCACAAAAATGGTTATACAGATCAACAGAACTAGTTAGAAAGCCCATAAATAGGGGCACCTGTGTGGCTCAGTCAGTTAAGCATCTGACTTCAGTTCAGGTCATGATCTTGTGGGTTTGTGAGTTCAAGCCCTGTGTCGGGCTCTGTGCTGACAGCTCAGAGCCTGGAGCCCACTTTGGATTCTGTGTCCCCCTCTCTCTCTGCCCCTCCCCCGCTCACGCTCTCTGTCTCAAACATACACAAAAAAAAAATTTTAATGGGCAGAGGACCTAAGTAGACACTTTTCCAAAGAAGACATATAGAAGGCCAACAGAAACATGAAAAGATGCTCAAACATCACTAACCTTCAAGAAAATACAAATCAAAACCATAATGAGATATCACCTCATGCCTGTCAGAATGGCTGGTATCAAAAAAGTCAAGAAGTAACAAGTGTTGGCGAGAATGTGGAGGAAAGAGAACCCTCATGCACTGTTAATGGGAATGTAAATTGGTGCAACCACCATGAAAAAAAATATGGAGACTCCTTAAAAAATTAAAAATAGTAATACCATATGATCCACTACTGACTGGATCCCAAGGAAAACAAAAACACCAATTCATAAAAATATATGCACCACCTATATTTACTGCAGAATTATTTACAATAGTCAAGATATGTCCATCAATACACACGCGATGGAATATTACTCAGTCATAAAAAAAATGAGTTCTTACCCTTTGCAACAGCATGGATGGCCCTAGAGTGTATTATGCTACATGAGTAAGTCCTACAGATACCATATTATTTCACTTCTATATGGAATCTAAAAAAAAAAAAAAAAATGAACAATAAACAAACACCAGAAACAGACCCATAAATACAGAGAACAAATTGGTAGTTGCCAGGGGAATGGGGGTGCAAATGGGTGAAGGTGAGGGGGAGGTACAGGTCTCCAGTTAGGGAATGAATAAGCTACGGGGATGAAAGGTACATCATAGGGAATATAATCAGTGTTCTTGTAATAGCATTGTATGGTGACAGATGGGAGCTACACTTGTGATGAGCATAGCATAATGTATAGAGTTGCCAAATCACTATGCTATACACCTGCCACTAATGTAACCTTGTGTCAACTATACTTTAAAAAAGAAACAAGAAATTTGCAGAGAAATGCTATCAAATATAACCAACAAATTACTGCCAAAAATATATTAATATTTACATTCACATATATAGGGTAGACTTTATCTTCTCAAGTACCACTACTTAGAAAAAGTGGGGGAAGGGAATCAGTCCTTTTTCCATTTCTATTCTATCTTCTTTAAACTACTATTTATTGCTGTCTATAAATACAATGTACCCAGAGGACTGCCAACATTTTTAAGTTTTTCATTTGGCCCCAAATCTAGAGGACAACTGGTCTACCCGCTGGCTCTCTTCACTTAGCTACTGGGAATCTGACACAAAGGTCTATTGCTAGGCAGGTTGCCTTAGGCATGTGGCTTGGAGATGGTCAAGGCATCACCACATGTAGGCACAACTCAGGCTGCTGGATGGGGCTCTGAGGAAAGGAGAACTCAACACACACAGATAAAATAAGGTTACATTTTATAATAAATTTTAGTCATAGTATAGTGATCTTTTTATACAAACTCACTTAAATGGAGTTTGCATCTTTTTTTCTTCAAATTTTTAATTTTACTCAATTTTAGTCTAAATCAGGAGTTGGCCAACTTTTCCTATAAAGGGCCAGAGAGTTAATACTGTAAGTTTACAGTCCACACAGTCTCTGTCACAACTATCCCGTTCTGTCCTTGTAACACCAAAGCAGCCATAGACCATATGGAAATGAATGGACATGGCTGTATTCCAATAAAACTTTATTTATAAAACAGGTAGAGGGCCAATTTGGCCTTCCGGCAGTAGTTTGCCTTGTCAATCCTCAGTCTGTATCATCTTAGCAAATGTGAAATTTAAAAATTCCAAATTAGAAAGAAGGAAAAAGGGAAGAAAAAAAGCTAGTTGTACCTTATTATAAACAAAAGCCCCAAATTCAAGTAGGTGTATCAGAACAGATCCTTCTAAGCTAAGAGCTAGCACAATTTGGAATAACTTCAGAACAAACTAATAGGAGCTATCTAAATGAAAATAAATTTCTCTTACCTTAAAGTCAGCTTTGGTGAAGATTAAATGAAAACTATTACTGGTGCATTTTTGCATGCAAAAGAGAAACAAAATAGATTTGACTATTCATCATAATCTGAGCTAAATGACTCATAAATACAGAGCAATGCATCTGTGAAAGAAAGATATAAGAAAGAGTATCTATCATCCAAGCCCTAGCTGTCCCCCATCTTGAAGCAGTTATCTCCCCGACCCCCAAAAGCAACAGACCAGGGCAATATGATTCTTTTCACAACAGAGTTACTGATTCCTAATACCCCACGAGTTTTCAAAATAAACTTCTTCGGGTTATACTGAAGCAATTATACATTTTTGCTGGTGCTAAGTCCAACACATGAGAACTCGCTCTTGAAAGTTCAATGTGATTATGGCAAACAGAAAACTATTCATTCCTATCTTCGCAACCCTAGACTTAGAATACATAACCTTATATGTGACTTTTAACTTAAAAACATTACTGGATTCTAAAGGAGGAAATATGGCCATTTCATCCATACGCCGAGGTATGATGCCAAACGAGTACCCATTAATATCTTTACAACTTCAGGTAACTCTAGGTGACAACCACTGCTAAATTAAAACATACCTAGTGGGACGCCTGGGTGGCTCAGCCAGTTGAGTGTCTGACTCTTGATTTCAGCTCGGTCATGATCTCACAGTTCATGAGTTCAAGCCCCACATCAGGCTCTGCACTGACAGTGTGGAGCCTGCTTGGGGTTCGCTCGCTCTCCCTCTCTCTCGGTCTCTCTCTCCCACCCACTCTCTCTCTCAAAATAAATAAATACTTTTTAAAAATAAAATTTAAAAAATAAAATGTAACTGGTATACTTGGACTTGTTCTTGTACTCATGGGAACTGCCACTGAAATTCAATAATCTGTGACTCTATTCAATACAAACAGAAGATTGGCAAAAAAATAAAATTTAAAAGACCACCTGATAGAACAATAATTCAAATATGACAACTCCAAATCCTCTGGGATTGTATCTCCTTTATAGTGAAGTTTCAATTCAACAAACAGGTATTACGTGATGTGCAAAGTAGCAAAAATTAGGTGAGATGCTGAACAATGAAACAATGTGAATGAGCCTTTGGGAAGGCTGATGATGATAAATTATGATACTATGAGATTAAAAGTATGTGTACCTCATAAATATGAAAAACATCTCTTATGTGACTTAATAGGCAACTCACAAGAGAATACAGCAGTCAACGGATCAAACCATTATTTGCCTTTCAGATCAACAAAAGATCGAAAGGCTAATAATATCCGTTGTTGGCTGGAAGTGTGGGGAAATGGTCACTCACTCACACTATTACTAGGTTCATTTCTGTAGAACAATTTGAAAATGCTCCAAAACTGTATATCCTTTGACCACGGATATCAGTGAATGAGTAGACTGTTCCACTAACCAAAAGAAAAATATGTAAGAACTACATTCAACCTTAGGAAAATGGTAACTTTAGTTTGATAAATTCCAGAGACAACTAGCTAGTAGGCAGTTGGACATATAATAACTAGCATTTACTCAGGATATATGCTAGTCTTAACACACATTATTTCATTTAGTCCTCCCAAAACTCAAAGGGAGACAGATGTACTCAGTGACAGGAGCTGGATTCAAACACAGCTCTTCCCCCAAAGTTCTTAATCAATAGGCTACTCAGCCTCCATGGGTTTGACACCTGACAGAAAATTCCAAGGTAGAAATACAGATTTGCAAGTTTATCTTTCTTTCACACATTTATTCAGCAGAAAAATGAGTACTTAATGTTACGCTTAAGGATATAAAAGAAGATAAAGTTACATTTCCTATCCTTAGGGAACCTGACAGAGACAGACATGAAAACAAAAAAACCTGCAGTCCTGTGTGACCGTGACAAAAGAAATAGTCACGAGGAATAATACTAACCCCAAAAGGAGAGACTAGTCAATTCTGCATTGGAGGAAGAGTCACCGAGGAAGGCTCTAAGAAAGGAAGACAATGCTTGAAGGTTGACTTAAAAAAAAAAAAAAAAAAAAAAAGTCCTCCAAGTGGACTGGGGGAAACAGGAAAAGCGGGGCTCTCCAGAAAAGGAAAGGGCACGTATAAAAGCACCAAGGCCCAAAGAGCACAGTCAGTTCAAAGAAATGCACACAGGTCATCATAGTGATTAACAGACAGTACCCATCAACCATTCCAATCTCCACTCCCACCGCTCTCTTTCTCCTGATGCTGAACAACAGGACATAGGAGATACAGTTTTCTGCTCTCTTAAGTCTCATTTCCTAAAGAGAAGAACCATCCTCTAACCTCCTCTCCAAACAGAGACCTGGAAAAGGACAGGACAACCGACCTTGCCCATCAGGAGGAGCAGTGACATAGTGACCACCCTACAGAAAACAGCTCTCCGGCAGCTTTGCTACTGACCGCCTTACCCAGCCTTTTATTGTCTTGGTGGCATTTATTACTACCAGAAATTACACTGTCTAGTCTTTCTTTCTTACACTCCTAGTCATTCATTTGCTGAATGAATGGATATTTCTTTGTCTTATCCAACATGCAGATTTTAAAAATTAAAACAAAGATAAGATTTCACTTGTATAAGATACTCAATACTTTATATTTAATAGTATTTCTACGCCCCTCCCCAGCTGTCTCCCCAAAACTGTCTAGTGCTCAATCTAAATAGCATCCCTCAGCCCCCAATTTTTTTTTTCCCTACAGAAAATGTTTGAGGGGCGCCTGGGTGGCGCAGTCGGTTAAGCGTCCGACTTCAGCCAGGTCACGATCTCGCGGTCCGGGAGTTCGAGCCCCGCGTCGGGCTCTGGGCTGATGGCTCGGAGCCTGGAGCCTGTTTCCGAGTCTGTGTCTCCCTCTCTCTCTGCCCCTCCCCCGTTCATGCTCTGTCTCTCTCTGTCCCAAAAATAAATAAACGTTGAAAAAAAAAATTTAAAAAAAAAAAAAAAAAGAAAATGTTTGAAACAAAATGTCTCCAAAATTAACACCTAAATAGTTTAACTCTGCTCTATTCCCACCCAGATATTTCATTACAGTATCTTTGGACCAAAGCAAACAGCTAGCAAACATGGGTAGAGGGTTATACCAAACACAAACTGATGTTTTGTTTCAGTGAAACATGTTTAAGGAAAAATGGAAGGAAGGCTACTCCATACTTAAGGAAAGAAAACCACGTCCTGCTAATAAAACAAAAATATCTATGGCAAAAAGAAAAACGTGACCAATGTTGTTAGAAAGCAGGTAATACATGGTATCTGTAAGAAGGTCACCAATTTTTAGAAATTTGTGTCACTGATAACTAACTCTTAGAGATCAGGCTCTGCCCAAACCACGTGTTCTATAAAGTGTCTAACAAGGTACTATCCTTTGCAATCTGTGTATCCAATTGGCCACTTCACTTTAAGGTTCTTTTGAGCCACCCACCACTATTTTCAGAATCATAGGTTTCAGGGATCCTTGAGTCACAGATGGGATGGTCTTTCTCCAGCTTAGAGGGAACCAGTACCACGAGCTCAGCAAGGCCATCAGTAACCTGATTAAAGGTTTTGTTACAAATAGTAGATCAGGACTCGAGAAGCAACTTCGCAGATCCAAATACTGTGAAAAAACGGACTTTTACTATGAATCTATTTCATGACTCATAAAGGTTCGAGTAAGAGCTAAATCTTGCCTTGCCAAATCCATTTCTCAATATAAATGCCATGTACAATTACACAGTGAATCCACTCTAACCCTTTTTATATAGGAGTTACAAAAAGAAGCCTTTAAACCCCTCTAGGGACAAATTTATTTTCCTCAGCCAAGTGTTAACACCAATAAATGGAGGGTTTACATGTAATTCCTAAAAGCAGACAGACAGAAATTACCAACCACGCTATGACTTTTTAACTAAGCATTTCATTTAATCACACTTGTATAATAGGGCAAGTTAAAGGTGCAATTTTTTTAAAAAATATGACATCCAAATTTTGCTCCAGAAATTTAAAGCACACTTTCCAGAATTGTATATTCAAACAAATGTTTTGAAGCTATGTCCTTTCTATACACAAGTGGACATCACACTAAGACCATGTATTTACTCACAGGCCCAAGCAGACAATGAATGGGCTAAACGGCGAGATCTCTTTGTTTGTATCAACTGCTCATTGGTGACCCAGCAACCCAGAACTGCATTCTCTTTCCTGGATTCCATGAGAGGCTGGTTAGTGAGAACTACTTCTTTGATATAAGTATTCTTTAGAAAAAAACAAATCAAGACTTAAAGGCAGAACTTACATTATTACAAACCATAATAGCTAGTTTGTGATAATTCGTGTTACCAGGTTATCAGTATCAAGAATGAAAAAGGGACATTCCTCTTAGAAAAATGGATCCCTCTGGAGAACCATTATAGTCCAAAAAAACAAAACTGACATTTCTTCACACACAAATAATACGAAGGTGGCAACATATAAGGCCTCAAATGATCAAAAAAAAATGAAGTGGCCCTAAGACCAATAAAGAAACACATCTCATAAAATTAATTAGTGAATGTTTATGATGGATTTTAATCACGTGAAACTAAGAGGACCACTTAAGAAAACTGACAAAGCAGAAAACAAGAAATTTTACATGAAGAGTCAAAGATGCACATATTCTCAACTTTTTCGTCCCCGGTCAGAAATATTCTAATCTGCCAAACACTCAGGCAAATGGCTGATGTCACATAAAACTGCCTCCAATGCCTTCATGTTCCAACTTCGCTGATAAATCAGGAGGAATCTGACTGCGAATCAGTCTGTGCTTTCAGGCTCAGCACAGTTCAGCAACCCTTACAGGCACCCCCTTTTAATTGTTTATTATATGACTCCTGCAAGATGAGCAAAAATAAGAAAATAATACCATTCATACGCCCACCAGCCAAACATAAATAATCACCGTTAATGCTTTGATACCTTTAAGACACCCTCCTTCTTTCTTCCTCCTCTTCCTTCCACTTACTTCTCCCCTAACCATACCCAGAAAACCACTGTGTCCTCACCCAGAGAACCCCTTTCTGAAACTGCTGAGCACAGTGGCATTCTCCACCAGAACCTGTGGGCGCCGCGGTGAGAAGCACTCGCATGCGTAGGCGCCTCCTGCCTGCCTGGGGCCTGGAGCGCTGGGACCACCACGGAAGCAGCTTCCAAGTGCTCAAGGACTCCTGCAAAACACCACTTACTGTGCCGGGCATATGACTTCTCTCGTTCTTCCCATTCTGAGAGCTGCCGTTCTTGAGTTTCTTTTTCTTTTTGGCTGTTTCTTTGTGCTCTTTCTGTTTGTTCTGCACTTCAATGAGAACAGAAATGAAGCTGTTTTTCACTTCCTTTTCGAACTCCAGTTCATCTCGCAGGGCCAGCTGCTGCACCAGCTCCTCGGAGTATTCCTTGATGGCAGTCTCAATTTCTTCCAGTAGCTCATTTAATTCAGATACCGAGAGCCTTTTTACTCCTGCGGCCAGAAGCAAAGCACAGCAGATACTAAGACAAAAATGTTTCGGGAGACGAGCACAACAGGGGGTTTCATGCCAAAAGAGCAGACACCATCCTCTAAGCAATGAAACTGTTCACAATCTTCTCATAATCCTCAAACTTCTGGTGGGCAGAACCGAGCAGAGGTAGGCAGCAAAGTTACTTCTCAAGAGGCTGAGAAGTGTAACAACATTCTTTACTTGTCTAACTCAATCATCCCACCAACAGCACTCCAGTCAAGACTAAAAAAAGCTTGAACAAGAAACAGAACAAACACAAAAGCTGAGGGAGAGTACCCAAACTACCTGCTGACAAGAAACTGCAAGCAACTTAGCAGGGTTCTAGCACACTTCAAAAGACAGAAGTCGATTTGAAACAATTAAACTAAATACATATTTAATCACATATGGCCCAATGTGTGAATTTTTTTGAAGACTGGGAAGAAAGAAGGAAGGCCTACTCCCTAAAGCCCACTTCAGATTTTTCTCAGCACTTCTCCTCATGTGAGGCTATGATGTCACTAAAGTCCCAACACCCAGGACCTCAGAGTGTGACTGTATTTGGAGATGGGGTCTTTACAAAGATAATTAAGTTAAAATGAGGTTGTTAGGGTGGGCTCTAATCCAGTGTGAGTGGTGTCCTTATAAAATGACAAGATTAGGACAGAGATACATGCAAAGAGAAGACCACGGGAGGACAGAGAGAAGACATCTACAAGCCAAGGAGAGAGACCCCAGAAGAAACCAAACCTGCCAACACCTTCATCTTGAACCTCTAGCCTCCAGACCTCTGAGAGGATAAATGCCCGTTGTTTAAGCCCCCAGCATGTGTTACTTCGTTACACAGCCCAAGCCGACTAGTACAGGATTCAAAGGTGAATGTGACAAAGTCCCTAAGCAATGATAAAGATATGCCCGAGTATTACTAGAGGGCTGAAGAAGGGTGCATAACTTAGCCTTTGGAGTGAAAGCTTTCTGGAGATGGTTTGAGATGCACAGGAAGTCTAAAGAGCATGGATTGAAGGAGGGTGTCTTACTCTCTTCATAACTGCTAGTACTGGACCTCTTAAGAGTCTGGATTTCCTGGGACAGCATCGACAGCCGATCTGACTGCGTGGGTGTCTCGTCATCTTCTGGGTCTGGAGATTCCTGCATCATTTCTTCAATTTCTTCAATAACCTTCCAAAATACACACACCACTGTTAATCAGATATACTTGGGAAAAACAATCTCTCTGCAACATGGCGCTCATGAGGCAACCGGAAAAGAAGGGCACTGAAATATCCACTAACCAACACTGTGCAGGAGTTGGTGTTCTGAATAATCACAATTTTGACTGTTAAGAGTGAACATGGTTTATCAAGGAAATAAAATTTACAATATGCTGAACACAAAATTAAACAGAATAATATTTAATATGCCCATCATGATTCAGTAGATCTATCAGATCTTGAAGGTCTGAGAAATGGTGCAAAACACAGGTACAATTTACCTTACACATGCTAGAACCAGATCATCGTTACAGTCAAAAGAAAGCAAATACAGAAAATTCACCATATGACACATGCAAGTAATCAATCGAAAGCCATTTAATCAAACTGACATAAAATTTTTGAAATACAACAGTATAAAAAATAAAGCAAGAAATTACCTTTATAGCAGTAAAATTTTCCTTTAATGGCAGAAAAGGAATTTCATATATTAATTCCATGAAAGATTAAGAGATATTCAAAAATTACGTGACATGTAGAAGCTTAAAGCGAAAAAAAGAAGCTGCACAAAAACACGAAAATTTCAGAACCATCTTTCAGACAATGATGTACTGTCATGTGCAACGCTGCTCGAATCTTCCAACAGTACCTTGTCCTGCTCCACTTTTTAAAAGTTGAGAAGGATACAGAAGTCAGTGAGAATGTAAAACCACAAAAATTACTCAACAGTTAGAATAAATAGGTCTAAAAGTTAAAAAAAAAAAAAGGAAAAAAGAAACTATTAAGAAAACATTCAGGATGAATCAGTAAGCTTAAGGGCAAAGAAAAGTAAATCTGAAGGAGGTGGGGATTATGGTAATTAGTAAGAAGATTTTCTCAAATAGGCATCATAAAACCGTACAATGAAATGCCAGAGGAGGCTGCAGAATCTATTTCTCCAAGTCTCAGAAGCAGGAACAGTTTACGGCATTCAGGCAGATAGATTACTGAGGAGATCGTGAACTCACAGGGTCACGTTTTTCCCTGAGATATCATGATCAACCTCCCACAGCCCTCTAACCTATTATCTGGCATTTTAAGCACCACACTCTTCCCAGGCCTACAATAATCTAACCACAAATATGACTAAAGAGCAACAAAATGGCACATTTTAATGGACTCCTCCCATCCTTGCCATAACATATCTCTTTCCCGACCTCATCTTTCCAGCCTAAAAATGTAATGTGGTAGCATTCACAGAGCAGCCACGAGCATGTTATTTCAAGAAGGAGTTCTTACACCACATTTTGACAACACAACAGCAGTGGGAAGAGTATTCAGACAATGAGAAAGCTGATTCAAGCGGTTTACATGAACACAGCGTTGACATTATGAGAGCATGCCACAGGAATAAAGCTCACTTCTTTCCGGGTTCACAGTACGCACTTCTAATAAGTACTAATGATTTTTACACAGGCTTTTAGAGGAACTGGGTAATTTCTACACAGATACATCAGAGTTGGTCATGTCTTGCCAACCCTAAAAAAAGTACCAAACTCACAATATTTTTTGTCATTTCAGGTTAAGCAATAACCCTCCCTTAGTAATAACTCGCTGCACTGATTTAACAAGGTCTATACTGGAAAACTGCCTATCTTGAAGAATCTTCCCAACTAGCATAATCCCATCTGCTTCGGATTACATACACTTTCTTCTTTTCTCAGTGGAGGAGTTAACTGATAAGCCTACATAAACAGAAAATGCGGGGAAAAATCAGTAGATTCCAACAACCCGTCACTTATTGCCACAGTTAGAAATTGTCCTTCAGCTCGAGGTTCTCTTTTCCTTTCCTCGATGAATTTCTCCACAATACCTGGTCTGCAGTGAAGAGGGGCTCTTCATTAACGCAGGAGACGATGATTGAATGCATATCCAGCTGTTCTCTCAGCTCCTCATCGTCTGATGTATCAAAGAGCAAACTGTCACTTATCTAAAAGCAAAATAACCCACTGTTAAAAGCAGGACATTCTGATCACAACAAAGTCACAGTGTCTGGGTAAAGAGTCTTCCCTCGAAAGGGAGAAATGACTCCAATCACTGTGTGCTAGGCAGTGTACGAAGTGCTTTATGTATTCACCTCAAACACAAATGAGGGGAATGGAAAGGAAACATGAAATTGCCTGCATGAATGCTGCCTGCACCCCTACTGCCCAATACAGACACACACGTAGCTGCTCTTTCCATGGAGAAGAATGTTTTACACAGTATTTGTTAGGAAGTTGTAGGGAATGATAGAGACACCCAAAGGAGGCAACAGGCGGGTTTAGCAGCGAATGTTATTTAGTTAACAATCCAATAGTAAAAGTAGTAGATGTTAAAATTACACACATGACATAAAGTTAATTACTTGCAAACTAACTTCTAATATTCGGGGTAAAAGATCAAGAATCACTCCCTGGCACTGTCCACGGGGGTCATACTTTGCCTTACAGTGGAACATCTCTCTTTCCAAAAATAAAATCTCTCTAGGTTCCAAGAAGATCTTTCAACCTAACTGTGCTGGAAGTTTCTGTTTGCTTCACTGCCATTTTCCACTCTGCTCTGGGCCTCAGGAGGCTGAAGTTTATGGCCTAAATCAAAGCACGCCCTTGACTTCAGGGCAGTCCCTACTGCCTCCCTAGTTCCTCATACAGAAGCATCCGAAGTGTAAGGGTGAATCCAACCCACCCAGTAGGAAACCCGCAGTGAGAAGTGCAAGGAACCGCTGGTGGGCTGCCTTTCAGAACATCAGGCAGGGAGAGGAGCAACGCTGTGCTCCAGGGTCTCTCCCCCCACACACTGCAATTCCATGCTGCACTATGGTGATGACATGGCTCCCCATTCTATTCTTCCCGGACCATCGGCCTAGGAAAGGCCTGCACGTGGCCTTCAGCGTACCATTGTGAAATTTCAGACCGTGTATGAAAAAAAGAATCTAAAAGCTTCCAGAGAGAGGAAAAAAAAAAAAAACACATTAAAAGGATCAAGAATCAAAAATGTCATTTGAACTCTCAACAGCAACCAAAGAAGCCAGAAAACGATTACTGTTATTTCCATGTTTCAATACATTCCACCCTAGAATCCTATCTCCAGCTAAACAAACAATTAGATGGGAGCTTGGAATAAAGACATTTTCAAGTATTCAAGTTCTCAAAGTATTTGACCTCATACACCCTTTCTCAGACAGCTACTGCAAAATATGCTGCATTAAAACCAGGAGGAAAGCCAGAAAGGAAGCAGACAAAGGATCTAATACAAGAAAGAGGTGAGGGCATTCTCGTAATGAAAGTGAAGTAAAGAACCCAGAATGTTGGCTGTGACGCTCAACGAGAGAGTGACCAGGTCAGATGAGAATGGTTATTGCACAGGACGTTAAGAAAAGCACAAGAGGAAGAAAGACAGACACTAACAGATTATCTGGTGTATGTCACTTACTAAAGTGAGTTTCAGGGCTCTGTTGAAGTTGAATCTGTGAGCTAATGGTAACTTAAATAAAACACAAGGCGGGGCGCCTGGGTGGCGCAGTCGGTTAAGCGTCCGACTTCAGCCAGGTCACGATCTCGCGGTCCGGGAGTTCGAGCCCCGCGTCGGGCTCTGGGCTGATGGCTCGGAGCCTGGAGCCTGTTTCCGATTCTGTGTCTCCCTCTCTCTCTGCCCCTCCCCCGTTCATGCTCTGTCTCTCTCTGTCCCAAAAATAAATAAACGTTGAAAAAAAAAAAAATTAAAAAAAAAAAAAAACAAGGCAATTATTATTACCCTAAGAAAAAAAAATTACAAGAGGAAATTTCTCATGATATACGGAAATGGGTCAACTGTGAACATTTAAACAGTCAATGTAAATGATTAAAATTAACTTAACCAAATATCTTAATATAACTATATTGGAAAGACAAGGGAAGGGAAAGTTTTGGTGATGGGGGTTGGAGAGAGGACTGAGAAAGACCCAAACCCTCATCCTCTGGATGTAAAGTAAATGGATAAAGTCTAAAGTTGGAAAGAAAAAAAAAAAGCAACTAAAATGGGAGAATGTTTGACTTCAAAATTATAGAAGTGGAGATGACATGTGCCTCGGTAGTCGTAAGGATGTACAGGATGATGGAGAGGAGACCTAACAATTATCTCCACAGGTCCTTAAATTTTAACACTTCCCAAAATCAATCTTCATTATAATCTGAGGACCACAGATTTATTTTTCCCCTCACAAAGTTTTAATTTTGAAGTGACCCCTAAGGAAGATAGGATCATCTTCTTCCTGCTTCTACTCTTGAAGATGAAAAGGTGCATACAACAACGTTCCCTGTCCCTGAAAAAATGCTCATGGCAGGAGGAGGAAGATGGCACAGGAGAGGTTCCTAAAGCAATGTGATTCCGAAGCCTTCTATCATCTAAGCATGTTCAAAACCGGCACTGGATTTAGAAATCATTTTCATAGCTATTGCCAAGATACACAAGTGATACCAGTAACCCATTAGAATAGATTTCCATAACAACAGAAATAATGATCCCAGATCATCTTTCCCGGGACTGAGCCAAGTCCATTCCCCACAGAGATGGCATATGTTAAGGGCTGGAACCCCTTTCGGGCTTTGAAAGCTAACCTTGGCTGTCATGGGTGTCATTATTCACTCTCCCATTCGGCATCAGTGTGTCTTCTCTCTGCCAAGCGTTCCCATCACTCCTTCCTGTGCCAGGTTAGACACACAGCCGGTGGTTCTACTGCCCTGTATGAAACTGAAGCTGCTTCGGATGGAAAAAATGTGCCCATGTAAGAATTTGGAACGTACTAGTTGCCTTACTCCAGAAAAGACTCATCCAATTCAGAAGTGTGCCGTCTTAAACATCTTAAACCTCAATAAAAGAAAAATCAAAAGCTGAAATCTGGCAAATCGTGGTTTTCCTAAAGGTTTTCCTCAGCCTAATGCAAAAGAAATGTCTTCTCCCTTCGTCAAGGAAAAAAAAAAAATCCTATAGATCTTGTTTTACAATTGGAATAAACTAAAGAATGCTTCCAAAAGGCAAATTTAACACAATTCAGTCACGGGAAGGATCGAGCACAGGTGGCAATGCTAAACAAGATAACTCAGGTTAAAAAAGATGTAATGATATGCTATCTAATGGAATGAGATGGTTGCTTCTTATACAGTTCCACGCTGCCCACTTGTTCTTAAGGAACTTAATGTGTGCCACTCCTTCCTGAGAAACAGAGTTCTAATTTCTAATTTCAGTTCTATTCATCAGACAGATAGATGACAGATGGATGATCGCTTGTCCACTTTAATCTGATGAGGTTTCCAGATAAGGTTTTTATAATTAAGATTAGTTACTAGTACCAAACTGCAAGTGGTTACTAATCAACTACCCTCAGCCATACCATTATTCTGGAATTAAAAACAACAACCAAAAGGCAGAAAAAGGGAGTGACTTCCTAAAGTGCAATCTAAGAACTATACAAGACATACATTTTATTCAATGAAACTAGAGTGTCCCATTCATCCTGCAATGTACTTCCATTTGAAACTATGAAAGGCTCTCTTCTATGCTATATTTTATTATGTCAAACAAAAAATTACTCATTAATTGGCTATCATGGATTTAGCACTATGTTAAATAATATAAAAATAGCTACTTTTTAAAAAAGAACTTTCCATCATGGTCTCTGACCTTATGGTCTCATTGACGAGATCATACATTCCTTCACTCAACATAACTTGTCCTAGTACTCACTATGTGCCAGGCACAGTGATAGCTACTAAAAACACAATTACAAAGACACCTGCCAGCAAGTCACAATCTAATGACAGACCCTGAAACATAGGATTAATAAGAGAACAAAGTAATGGTTAGAAACATGAACAATGTGCTGTCAGGATTAGTACCCAGGAGACAACGGGGCTAACCCCTGTGGGACAGATAAGTCCTTGAAGATTTTCACAACCCCACCAGTGTAACCGATTCCCACAGAGAGAGGTGCATTTTCCTCCCGCACAGGGATTTAGGCCATGGCTAAATGACCATCTGTCAGAGATGCTGTAGATGGGGATTCCCCCCAAGTGAGAGGGTGGATTAAGTGTCCTTTAAAGTCGCTTCCAACTCTAAAATTGTATAATTCCATGAGATCAGCAAAGGCTAAAACAGTAATAGGAAGCTTCAGAGAGGAAGGGAAACTTGAACTAAGCCCAAAATGATAGCTAGGGTCTAAATAAACAGAAGATAGAGCATAAGGTATGCTGTTTTATTCCTTTTCACTAAACATATGCCAGGTTGGTCAACAAAATAGCTTTGTAGGGTTAATAACTGGAACATACAGTAAGATTTCTGTATCTACTAGAATACTAGGAAATAGAAGCAAAATTCTCTATTTTACTAGAAAATAATAGCAGCAGGCTTTCCTGAATCATATATTTAAGAAAACTGTTTTCATAAAACATTAGCAATACTATTTAAAATAATGACAGCCCCACTGCATTATACGCTCAATTACACAACTATACTTAATGAAATACAGAGCGTGCCAAAAAATCTGGCATGAGTTTACACTGTTACATGATAAGGAACTTCAAACAGTCAGGCCCAGAAACTTAACATAATTTGGCTACATTTTTCATCACCTTTAGATAAACCAACAATGTGATTTTCCACTTAAAACAACTATCTTCCTGGGGCGCCTGGGTGGCTCAGTCAGTTGAGTATCTGATTCTTGATTTCAACTTAGGTCATGATCTCACAGTTCGTGAAATAGAGCCCCGCAACGGGCTCCACGCCGAGCATGGAGCCTGCTTGAGATTCTCTGTCTCCCTCTGCCACTCTCTCCTGCTTGCACTCTCTCTCTCTCTCAAAATAAATAAACTTAGAAGAGAAGAGAAGAGAAGAGAAGAGAAGAGAAGAGAAGAGAAGAGAAGAGGGAAGAGAAGAGGGAAGGGAAGGGAAGGGAAGGGAAGGGAAGGGAAGGGAAGGGAAGGGAAGGGAAGGGAAGGGAAGGGAAGGGGGAAGGGAAGGGAAGGGAAGGGAAGGGAAGAGAAGAGGGAAGGGAAGGGAAGAGAAGAGGGAAGGGAAGGGAAGGGAAGGGAAGGGAAGGGAAGAGGGAAGGGAAGAGGGAAGGGAAGGGAAGGGAAGGGAAGGGAAGGGAAGGGAAGGGAAGGGAAGGGAAGGGAAGGGAAGGGAAGGGGAAAATAAAATCTCTGCATTAAAAAAAAAATTAGGGGCACATGGGTGGCTCAATCAGTTAAGCTTCCAACTTTGGCTCAGGTCATGATCTCGTGGTTGGTGAATTCGAGCCCCTCATCGGGCTCTGTGCTGACAGCTCAGAGCCTGAAGCCTGCTTCAGATTCTGTGTCTCCCTCTCTCTGCCCCTCCCCACTTGCGTGTTCTCTCTCTCTCTCTCTCTCTCTCAAAAATAAATAAACATTAAATTATCTTCCCTTTTCTACACTCCCACCCCAGATGTCCTATCAATTGTGATCACACTTAAGACATCTTCACATTACAATACCAAGGAATCCTAAGCAGCCTCAGTTAGCCAAGAACAGTAATGTCTTTTTTTTTTAATGTATATTTATTTTTTGAGACAAAGTGTGAGCAAGGTGCAGCAGAGAGAGAGAGAGAGAGAGAGAGAGAGAGAGACACACACACACACACAGAATCTGAAGCAGGCTCCAGGCTCTGAGCTGTCAGCACAGAGCCCGACATGGGGCTCAAACCCAGGAACCGCGAGATTATGACCACAGCCGAAGTCAGACACTTAACTGACTGAGCCACCCAGGCGCCCTGAACTGTAATGTCTTTTAGGTTCCCCAATACTCACAGAAACAGAGTCTTCCGAAAACATGTCATGTCCAACAAGTCCTTAAATTCATCAGAAAGTTAACTCTATGTTGATATTCCAGTACCCTCAATGTATAACTGAGTTTTCTCAGCACACTAAAGTTATGCTAGTTAAGCTCAGGAGAAAAATGCTCATCACTGGTGTTCATACACAGGTAATGAAGATTTGGCTAAACATACAAAAGTGAGTGTGTGCAGGGGAAGAACTGGAGGAAAGTGCTAGCAAGCTGACAGTAGTGGAGCCAAGATGGCAACAGTGGGCCACTCCAATTGCTAGAAACTTGGAAATAAGAGGCAACCCAATGAACATGTGTGAAATAGAAAGGCTACTTTTTAGTTCCATCCTCAGGATCAGTTAGTCAGAAACTATCAGCTCAATTCTTAACTTACCCCTTTTTCTGAGAGGTTCAGTGTAAGCAAATGCAAGGTCCTAGTATGGGATGACTTCCAGTCTACAGGCATGACGTTCCCGTAATTATCGGTCAGGGCATTCCAAATCCTTAAAAAGAAGAAAACCACAATCAATGAAGGTTAACATCCTACATGTCTTTTATTAAATAAACATGCAATACTATAGTGAAAGATGCAATAAAAAATAACAAAGCAAAACAACAGAAGGCCTGTTTTCCAGAAAAACACCAAAAAGAAGGGCCTCCTAAATAACACTAAATGAAAATCAGCTAATCAGGCTGACAAGACCAGGTGATTAAAAACTCTTTCAAAGTTGACAGCTAACATTCCCGCTGTTCTAGGTGCCAGGCGCAGTCCTAAGTAATTTACATATATGAACTCATCTAATCCTCACAAACTATATTATGAAGAATCATAATTATCCCCATTTTGCAGATGAGGAAACTAAAACACAGGCAGCTTATGTAATGTTTACAGAGCCACACAAGTAGTACACACACTATGTTTTACATTTATTTTTCTTCAATAACTTCCTAATATACTGGTCATTTCATAGGGTGAGTCATCTTTCTCTAACCAAAATTTTTTATCCTTTTTAGAGAAAGGATTCAGTCTCAGTGTGAGGCTAGGGTTTAATATCTATTTTGTAATATAACAGGCTAAGGACTAAGATAAATGAAGGGGAAAAGAAACAGGAATTCACAATAAAATGCACAAAGGTTATATCCAATGCAATTACCCTTCCTTATTGTCAGACAGCATTTTGGGGAAGCAACAGAGTAAAATGAAAGGGTGCTTGACTAAAATTCAGAAAACATAGACTCTTGTTTCCATTCTTTCTCAAACAATGAGTCTTTGGCTATGCCCCTTAACCTCTCTAGGTATGAGCAACCCTTCTATAAAATGAGAAGCTTGGACAAGAATACCAGATATTCCTTCCAGTTCTATTACTCCAAGCATTATTTCACATGAGTCATGCTGAGGAAAGTCCCAAGCCACACCAGACAAGGACAGCAAACTCCAATTTCATGATCAAAATTCAGATTTCAGTACCAAAGTAATATCAGCATAATCAAACCTGACATTGTATGAAAAATATGAATGACTTTAGAGACATAAATGAGATGAAATTTAATTGGGTAAGTTAAACATTACATATATAAGTGACTTAGTGGGCAGAGATACACAGATGTCATAAGGGAAAAAAAACTAAAATATATGGCAGATATCTAATCATGAATAAGCCATTAAACAATTGAGTGGGGTTTTTTTTCCAAATGTGTAAGCCACTAAAGAGACAAAAACAAGACCACTGGAGGCATAAAAATAAGAATGCAAGCTTAAAAATAAAGAAGGAACATACTTGATTTAATGAATTTGGGATTTGGTGCTAAACAGAAGAAGCAATAGGATGGTAACTGCCAAAAAAACATAAAATCCCAAAATGATGTCTGGCTTTGGAACGCACATCAGCTTCAATGAAAACGTGAACCCAAAAAGCTCTAGGAAACTGGCTCGTTTACCCTGCACATCTCCCAAATGCATAGTTCATTCCTATTCTCCTCTCTGTTCGAATCATAATCTTCTCCAATGCCAAAGTGCTCAAATCAGAGGCAACAGTTGCGGACTGTTAAACGTGCTGAGTTTTTGACCCACACCTTCCTAGGTAAAAGCACTTCAGATACCAAATAACTGACTATATACCTAACGCTGGTTAGGAACTCAAGTAGGATATTCTCGTAGGTGAAGACAGTCCAGAGTTTTGGCGACTGCTTGTTTGCTTCTTTTTAAATGAGGCTGGAGTAAGAGGGCAAGTGGAGTGCAATACTTCACCCACTAGGAGAGACTGTGGGTGAATTTGATCTTCCAAGAAAGTGAAGGACAATTAACAGTACTCTCTCTCCACCAAGGTCACAACAGTTGTAGTTGGAAGGACACAGGGCTGACTTAAGTGGAAGATTTCTAGAATTCTCCAGTCAAGACATGAATTGCCTTCATCCTTATCATAAAGTATTACAACCCGTCATAAACAACCAGTAGGACAAAGTCAAAGGAGGTCAAAATCCTGTGACACCGAATCCTACATGATACCCTTTCTAAAGTAAAATCTTAGCAGGTAAGTACAATCCATATGTAGCCAAAAATAAAGGTGGGGCTCAGAGAAGTTAAACGAAGTGCCCTAAGCCAAGGCAATATCTAAGTGAAAGAATTCTCAACTCTCTCTAGTTTGAGGAGCAGGGATGGACATTTTGGATTCCATAAATGGAGAAATTTATGCAACAGAAAGGGGTGAGTGATGACCAGCCCCAGCCCCTGAAAAGAGAGAAAGAGGTTTGTTATGCATTCCCAAATCAAGCATCATGCATTACTACCAACATATCATCTACTAAAAACCATCATCAAGAGTAACAAAATTATTTTTTTAAGTTTTACATCAACCTAAGATTTAAGCAAAGACTAAAATAAACTACTTTCGTGTTGTTTTTATTTTTTTTAACATTTATTTTTGAGACAGAGAGAGACAGAGCATGAACGGGGGAGGGGCAGAGAGAGAGGGAGACACAGAATCGGAAGCAGGCTCCAGGCTCTGAGCCGTCAGCACAGAGCCCGATGCGGGCTCAAACTCACAGATTGTGAGATCATGACCTGAGCCAAAGTCGGAGGCTTAATCGGCTGAGCTACCCAGGCACCCCTAGTGTTTTTTTTTTTAAGTTTGTTTGTTTTGAGAGAGAGAGAGATGGAGCATGAGCCAGGGAGGGCAGAGAGAGAGGCAGACAGAGAATCCCAAATAGGCTCCAGGCTGTCAGTGCAAAGCCCAATGCAGGGCTCAAACTCAGTTCATTAAATCATGACCTGAGCCGAAATCAAGAGTGGGACGCTTAACTGACTGAGCCACGCAGGTGCCCCTAAAATAAACTACTTTCTAGACAGTACAGGTGAAGCAAGAATAGGAAGCCTTAACTATTTGTGTACAAACCACTCATCTGTTTTGAGAAGTCACTCTTGACAAACCCAAAACCCAAAATATCATTTTTTTAATCCAGAATATGTTCTGAGTCCTTGTGATTCAGAATATATAAATCTACACATATGTAAAACTATCTTCTCTGGGAACAGACTTTCAAAAATGTCATCTTTTGCTACTAGCTACGTACATGCGTGTATAAATTCGTCATAAACTCTTCCCTCCACACCGGGCAGGTCAATGAAATGATGTGGTCCCCAGCATAGCTGGGCCTGAACCACTGCCAAGGCAGTGTTTAAAGGCCCCCATTCCTAAATCCTTCTCAAGCTTCCTACCTTATTCACAGAGGAATCAGGCTGGAAGGCCCTTTCAGTGCCTGTGGATCCTTCTCCATCTCTCAAGAATCCTTCCCTAACCTCTAATCTCTCCACTCCATCAGGGCTCTAAAAACCCACCCCACCCATGTCCACACTGTTTATTGCACTACTTGAACCCTCAGCCTCTCCAGGGCTCCTCCCCAGCCACCTATACCATATGCTCGGCTCCCTCACCCTCACCACCCCTTTTACTGTCTTTTGGGGTGAAACCCTGGTACCTAACGACAACCCTTAGCCAAACTTTAAGTGGCTAGTTAAGGCTAGGCTAGTAGTTAAATGAAGTGTCCCCCAGGAACTCTGCCTCCCCCTTAACCAGCTCTCACAAATCCCTATGAATTTCCTATCATGGCACTTAGACGGTTCTATCCGAATGACCTGTTAATGTACGTGTTTACCTACCAGACTAAGAGATCCCTGTCGTTAGTAACCAGTGAGTTCCTTTCGTTTTTGCCTCTGTGGTGATGTGCACTCCACCGGGGCTCTCAGATGGAGCCAATAAATTCTGTGGCATAAATGCTGCTTTAACGCTGGTACTTTTGCACGTGCCATATCGGCGAGCTGTATTGCTAGACCTTTCTTCATCTGCCAGGCAAACTCCCACTCACCCAATCAGGATCCAGTTTTCACATTTCTTTCCCCGTGAAGCCTTTCCTGCCTCTCCCACATGTCCTATATAAAAAATCTCCTATACTTTGCACTTACGTCCAGGAGAATATGTCACACCCATACAAATATTTGTCTGCAAGTCCACCCCCCCCGGCCTAAATTGTGCCCTATGTGACAGGGGTATGTTCAGTCACCTTGGTATCCCCGGGGCGAAGCAGCCTCTGGCACTGAGAGCTTAAATTAATGCTAGTTGAATGAATGACTGGCTACACACGTGCCCGAAGAGGTGCTGTCTCTAACTACTGGCTCCGGGCAAGCAGGTTCCTCTCCGAACCAAACAGACCCGGGTCGGTTTCTAGGGAGCAGGAGGGCAATAGCGGAGAGAGAGTAGCGTGGAGGGCCGAGGAGCGGGGATTTAAATAGCTGAGCGCCCGGAGGCCAAAAGCCCCAGGGAGCCCAGCGGGGAAGCGGGGAGGGCGGGGACTCGCCAGTCTGTGGAGGCGGAAGGAGGGCGCGGGGAGGAGCCTGTGGCCGGAGTCCCGCCGAGGCTGCGGACCGAGGGCCGGAGGGCAGGACGAGGGCTGGACGAGAGCTGGACGAGGGCAGCTCGAGGGGCAGAGGGGGCTCCCGCCCGCTCCCGGCCAGGCCCGCACTCACTCGTCCCCCTGCAGGAGGCTGCGCTCGGTGATGGGCCGCACGGCCGCCCTCGGGGGCTCGGCGCCGGGACCCGAGGGGCGGAAACACAGGCTCAGCTTCTCCTCCAAGCTGCAGGCCAGCGCCGGGAAGCCGTCACCTCCCCCGCCCGACCCTGCCCCGGCCTCGGGGCTCGCGTTACAGTTCTCTTGGTCCTGGAGGCTCCGGGCCGGCTCCTGGAACTCATAGAAATCCTGCCAGTCCCCGTCCGCCGCCATCGCCGCCCGGCGCAGTCGCGCGCCCCGCCCCACAGGCCTCGCCCCACAGGCCCCGCCCGAGGCCCCGCCCCGCCCAGCAGGTCCCGCCCCCCCTCGGGCCCCGCCTCCTCCGTCCCGCCACCCGGGTACCTGTCAGAGCCAACTGGCCTCGGGGTCTTCCCTTTTCCTGAGGCTTCCCCGAGGTGATCGCTGTCCCCGTAGAAAGGAAACCTTTAATTAACGTTGAGTCTCTTCCTACAGTTTCTATCACTCAGGAATGACTTCCCTCTTAACCTTTCCCTAGTGGGAAACTAGCCTAAATGTGGTGGCTAAAATAAAGGGCTTCTTTAAACTTGCGACCTAGTGTCAGATTATGACCCAGAAGAAACCGGCTCCTTTTGTTAACTTTCCAACCAGAAGAGCAGGCAGAGTCACTTGGAAATGCTTAAGCCCTACCAAAATTCAGTCCACAAATATTTCATGTCTAACACACGCAAAGCACTTTCTAGACCCTGGGGAACATACAAAGATGAAGAATTATGTGAATTAATATTTGAAAAGCACTTGGAACAGTGTTGGGGAAGGTAATTGAAAAGACATGACCGCCACTTGACCCGTGAGTTGGACCCAGGCACTGGAAGTCTCACACCCTCCCCTGTCCTTGGAATGTGGGTTCCACTTGCCTTTCCTGCTCCCAGAAGCGCTCCAAGGACAGAGCCTTCAGATAGTATGTGGTGTTGAGAACACCTGCGGGGTATACCATGACTGAACCCAGTTAGGCCTCTTAATAAACTTTTGAAGATTTGGCAGGTGGGTGTGAGGATCTATTTGTCTTGCTGTCACCAAAGGCAAGCCTCCTATGTAAGTTCCTTTTGCTTGTTAAAACTGTCACCTACCATCCTGGAGTGGCCTGCTGCTTTCTTTGGTCTTTCCCTGCCCTCCACCTAGGAGGCTGATTTCAGATTACACCTGGGAAGCTCCAAAGAGGGTTGCAAACCAAGGGTTGCGAACCTTATAGACATTATGCTAAGTGAAGTCACACACAAAAAGACAAATGCTGTATGATTCCTCTTGTATGAGGTACCTAAGTGGTCAAAATCATAGAGACAAGAAAGTAGCATGGAGTTGCCAGGGGCTGGGGGTAGGGAGAGAAATGGGGAGTTAGTGTTTCATGGGTACAGAGTTTCCTTTGGGGGTGATAAAAAATTCTGGAGATGGATGGTAGTGATAGTCACACATGAATGTACTTAATGCCACAGCACATTTAAAATTTCTTAAAATGGTAATGTTCATGTTATATATATTTAACCACGATTTTTTTTCTAAAAAGGTGTGGCTCTATTAAATTCCTTGTTAGAACTGCCCTATACAGATGTGCCTTGTTTACTTAACATCTGATCTGCTTAAAAGTGGATCCAGGGGCGCCTGGGTGGCGCAGTCGGTTGGGCGTCCAACTTCAGCCAGGTCACGATCTCGCGGTCCGTGAGTTCGAGCCCCGCGTCAGGCTCTGGGCTGATGGCTCAGAGCCTGGAGCCTGTTTCCAATTCTGTGTCTCCCTCTCTCTCTGCCCCTCCCCCGTTCATGCTCTGTCTCTCTCTGTCCCAAAAATAAATAAACATTGAAAAAAAAAATTAAAAAAAAAAAAAAGTGGATCCAAATCAGACATTTAAAATTAGTTCATTCACTGTATATAGTAATTATTGATAAATTGCTAACTTGTTGATTATCTCTTTTACTTTACTGTTTGATGGAAGCTATATTTTATACTATAATTATATAAATTCACTAGCAAGTAATGCAAGATTAATAAAATAGACTGTTATTTGAAGATGTAAATCTGAGGGCCTCAATCGGAGGAGAAGAAATTCAGTGGAGGCAGAAATCTCTCTGGCCTATGCAGGAAAAAAGATGAAGAAAAGAGAAAAAGATGCCAACCTTCCACAACACAAAGTCCACTTCCTAATGAGTTGGGAGAAAAATTAGTAAATAATAATAATAATAATAACACTAAGAAAGTTCTGTTGAGCACAATGACACATGATCAGAAGGTGACTCTATGGAAGACTGACAGGGTGCATTCAGGAGACCAGGTGGCCTCAAGAGACTCCACCAGTTTGTAGAAAGAAATAGACATAAACAATTCAGGAGAGTTTGAAAGAGAGAGAGAGAGAGAGAACCCAGGAAGCTTGGGTCACATTTGGATGAGATAAACTGGTTCTGTAAATGATTTTATTTTTTGCCTGATCCAGGTTACACATTTAATGTTGCCCATATGCATTACAGTCTATTTTCCGGTATACTTATTAATACAAATTTCTTCTAGGGGTATTTGTCCCAAATTGTCCATAGACTCAAGAGTGACAAGGGAACCATAACATCCAGAAATATTCCACAAAAATCAACCAGAGGAATCCCCCAAAATTTCCAAAGATGAGGGTGTTACAAGAATGAGTGTTAAAATTGAAATACCCTACTTCTTTGGAGTTGTATTTTCTCAGGTTCTTGTTTTTCATTCTTCTCCCTCTATGGTTTTCTTTCCAGAGGTGTTAAAATTTCTTTTGCTCTCTTTGGAGAAGGAAAATCTTATTGTGAGTGGGGTTTTGATGGGTGAGACTAAATGTCTGTTCTACACATGATATTATAATTTTTTATTTTTTTAAATTTTTTTTAGTGTTTATTTTATTTATTTTTGAGACAGACAGAGCATGAGCAGGGGAGGGGCAGAGAGAGAGGGAGACACAGAATCTGAACCAGGCTCCAGGCTCTGAACTGTCAGCACAGAGCCTGATGGGTGGCTCAAACCAACGAACTGTGAAATCATGACCTGAGCCGAAGTTGGATGATTAACCGACTGAACCACCCAGGCACCCCAATGTTATAATTTTTAAAGCTGTAAGTTTAACAGGGTTTTTTTAAGGGTGCTCAAAATGTTGTCATCAAAAGAGTTATGCCAATATTGCTGCATCTAAATAGTGTCATCAAAATATTATGTATCTAATATCACCTCACACCTATCAGAATGGCTAAAGTCAAAACCACAAGAAACTACAGTTGTTGGCAAGGATGTGGAGAAAAATGAACCCTCATGCACTGTTGGTGGGTATGCACCTCATGCAAACTGGTGCAGCCACTCTGGAAAACAGTGTGGAAGTTCCTCAAAAAATGAAAAATAAAAATACCCTATGACCCAGCAATTGCACTACTAGGTATCTATCCAAGGGATACAGGTGTGCTGTTACAAAGGGACATATGCACCCCCATGTTTATAGCAACACTATCAACAATAGCCAAAGTATGGAAACAGCCCAAATGTCCATTGATGGATGAATGGATAAAGAAAATGTGGCCTATATACACAAAGGAATATTATTCAGCCATAAAAAAATAATGAAATCTTCCCATTTGCAACAAGATGGATGGAGCTAGAGAGTATAATGCTAAGTGAAATAATCCAGTCAGAGAAAGACAAATACCATATGATTTCACTTATATGTGTAATTTAAGGAACAAAACAGATGAACAAAGGAAAAAAGAGTGACAAACCAAGAAATAGACTCAACTATAGAGAACACACTGGTGGTCACCAGAGGGGAAGTTGGTGGGAGGATGGTTTAAATAGGTGATGAGTATTGAAGAGTACACTTAACATGATGAGCACTGAAATATATAGAACTGGCTCGTTGAAACTAATATAATGCTGTATGTAACTGTACTGGAATTACAATGAAAAACTTAATTTAAAAAATTTTAACTGCTATGCATCTAAATAAATAAGCCACTTGTTGGATCTACAAAGACAAAACAATGTGGCCTATTAAGATAATTGTTTCTATAATTTAAGCAAACACACACATAATTGCTCAATTTTCTACTTGACTTCACTAGGGTAGACACAGAAGTAAGCGTGTTTCTAATCTGATATTAGATGGTTAGGACTAGTTGTCTTGGGAATTCCTTGTTACTTTTTAAAGAAGAAAGGTTAACTTAATTAAATGTTGTAGAAAGTAACTGTAACTCTTAAGGTTGGATTTGCCCTTTGGAAGATTGGATAGGTGTACAAACCTTCAAAGTCCTCAAGTCTCACCAAACTGGGAGTTCCAATGCACTGAATTAGCCTAAATGTAATGAGCTTGGTCATCCCCTCTGGTCAGCCTGCAGGACTCCAGGCACTGCCACCTGGAAGCTCATTGGGTGAGTGTGTGCTGGGGAAGGCCAGCACCCTCAAGGTTGCACCCATCAACCCACGGGGCCAGAAAATCCCAGCCTCAGCCTTCTCTTCCTAGTATGGGCTGAATAGGGCTCCCCCAACATTCTATGTTGACATTCTAACTCCCAGTACTGCAGAATCTGACTGTACTTAGAGATAAGGTCTTTAAAGAGGTGATTAGGTTAAAATGACGCCATTAGGGTGAGGCCCTGATCCAACCTGATGGATCCTTATAAAAAGAGGAGGAGACCCCTGGGGCACATCCATATATCAAGAAGACCATGCCCACAGCAAGTGGGCAGCCATCTGCAAGCCAAGGGGAGAAGCCTCAAAAGGAACCAAACCTGCTGACAATTTGATCTTTGACTTCTAGCCTCCAGAACTGTGAGGAAATAAAATTCTGCTGTTGTAAGTCCCCCAGCCTATGGCATTTTGTTATGGCAGCCCTCAACAACCAACATACCTCCCAAAGTCATCCCAGTGGTTTCTGAGAGTCCCCACAGGGCACCTCACTTGAGCTCAGGACAGATAATGATCCTGTTCCTTCTTCTGGCTTCCTTGTCATCCTTGACTATTGGTCCTTCCTAGAAATAACAGTAATTCGATGTTAAATGGGTGACTTACTAATAAAGAACAAAGCCAGAACTTTCCCTGTACCCTATTACCCACCTACAAAAGACGAGACTAGAAATGATAAAGAGGGATTAGAGTCACTGAGACACAGAGCTGCCAGCCAGATAGAGAGGGGCTGGGGTGCCCTGACTCAAGCCAAGAGAGAGGGCTTGAGTGGCCAGAGCTTGCCCGAAGGGTGACCAGTGTCTTTGTCTCCAGCAAGATAGAATACTGAGATGCAGGACTTTGACCCCAGTACCCTCATGGCCACAGGATGGGCCACTATGAGCAGTTCTTAGAAGAACCCAGTGTATGTTCCTTGGAGTTCAGGGGCATATGTGAACTCAAGAAGTAGGGCTTCCTATTACCTAGAGAATTCTGAAGCCAGGAGGACAGAGGAGCTGCCTGTCTTGTCGGGGCCAAGAGAGAAGGCAGCAGAGGGGCAGCTCACCATTTCTTGGGCAAGGGTTATGACTTTACCCTGGGGACCAAGTGTTCATGCCAGAAGGTAGCTAGACTCAAGTCAACTTGAAAGGGTCCCATAAAAAAACGTGAGCGGGTTTGATGAGCCCGGAAGGAAACTACCTCAGCCTAGGAGGAGGAGAGGATACAGAGCAAGAAGGGGGTTTGATGGAGGCAGCGAAAGAGCAAGCCAAAGCCACTCCCCTGCTGGCTTCCAGGTTGGCCTATGCAGGGAGGCTGACGAGGGGTGGAGGGGAGAGTTCGGACCTGAGTATAAAATGGAAATTGTTATTTACATGGAGTCAGACTTTTTATACCTGAAAATCAGACTGCTCTGATTTGTCAAAGTGACTAAAAAGCTGTGGAATCTGGCCAACATGCTAGCCAGAAGTGGTGAGGACACACTGGACAGAGCATGTTTACAGGCTGAGATCAGGAGAAAGGAAATATTTTTCATGTTGTACATAATCGGATTCAACCCATTCAATACATTGACTCAACAACGTTAGCTGTAACCACCTTAAATAGACACCATGCCAGCCCTCTGTTCTCATCTCTCTTGGCTGGTTCCCGCTCCTTGCCCATGCACAAAGCTCCTTCATTTTCTTTTAACAACAAACAATGTCCCAGTAGATATCAACTCATGCAAATAGAAATGCTTAAGGAGTTTGCTACCCCAATGCAGTCAGACTCAACCTTGACTGAGATCACCTGTCACCTTTATAGCAGTAATTAATCTACATTTAAACCACCAAATAAAGACAATACCAGGTAAAAATAGGTACTAGATGATGAAAGTATAGATGAGGACCCTCTAATGAATAGTCTTCCAAAAGTGAAGTCTGCATAAAGATGAAATGCAGTTGCTTCAGTAGGTCACAGATCAAGGGGAAAACCCACCAAATCTCTGGTCCATAAAAGATCATAAAAAGAGTGATAGATGGAGGATATTCACTACTTGAAATCACAGGGGACCAAAGACACTGACTCTATGGAATAAAGGAAATTTGAAAGTGCAGTTCAGGTGAAAGAGACAATGTTACCTTTTGCTGTGAGATGCTTTGGTATGGTTCAGCACGTCATTCTACGCCAAAACTTAGGCTTTGGATAAGAGACTCTTAACAATAGAGAACAAACTGAGAATTGATGGAGAGAGCTGGGCAGGGGATGGGCTGGATGGGTGATGGGTAATAAGGAGGGTACTTGTAATGAGCACTGGGTGTTGTATGTAAGTGTTGAATCACTGAATTCTACTCCTGAAACCAATATTGCACTGACTGTTAACTAACTAGAATTTAAATAAAGATTTAAGAAACAAATTTAGGGCTTTGGTGTTTGACCCATAAGTGCCCTTTCTCTTTTGCTAAATAGCTGGCTTAATGTTAATACAGCCTCACTTTTATTTGTCAAATTTTTAAACATTATTCATTTTCTCACTTTTATTATTCAAGTTTGCTTTGTCACAAGCCTCAACTTCCCAGCACTCCACACAGGGATGCCTCTGTACACACCCATGGAAAATACTGGGAAAAAAAGCCGGGGGGGGGGGGGGAAGGGGGGGAGGGGGGGAATAATAGGTCAGAAGATCCTGAAGCCTCTGACTCCTGAAAGGATTGCATTTCTTTATTCGGTAATCTTTCCCTCACGGAATAAAAACAGCCAAAATTTAAGAGACAACAGAGACCATTTCCTCTGTCATTAGCACCCAAGAAATATTTTAGTTTACAGAGAACTGAAAATATCTCTCCCATTCTCCTAGTAAAATGCATAGACAAGAAATAGCATTGATTTCATAGAACAAAGGAGAGACTGATAAGCCTCTACTATTATGGGCAGTGTCCTACCTATGAATAATTTATAAAGTGGAAGTTCTATGAATTGTTTTGAAGACTGATTTGTTTCTAAGTTTGTTCCATATATAAAAGTGGCATTAAAATAGTTGCCCATAGGCAAAGGGTGACACAAGCTAGACTTTGCTTTTAATACTCCCTGAAGAAAGCATTGATCTTATCTGTGTTTAATAATAAATGTTTAAATGACCCTGGAGCAGAGATTCATTTCCAGTGTCTAATAAAATAAACAATATTTAGTTCTTTGAAATTAAACTCTTTAATGGAAGATCTATTATAAGGAAATATAGCACTTCCATCTTCCAAAAGTGTCAGAAGAGTAAAGAAGGATTACCAAATTACTAACTTCTTCTACATATTTTATTTGCAAATAATGACGGTTATACATGCATCAAATTATTTTTGAAAAATAAAATTTACTTGTAATTGGTTTCATTGAGTAACAGTATTTTCATTTATATCCTCAGAGCTTCTAACTAGGCTTTGAAGTTCTCTGAAGCCAGAAAGTTCTCTCTCGTGCTTGATAATTGTGTTACATTGCTCATTCTGAGAATTTGAAAATAGCTGGTTTTAAAATAAATGGTAGGTAATGTATGCCACCAGATGCTGTTGCATGAGTTTTAAATCTTTGTATTCATTCATTCGGCTCAGCTACTGCCTTCAAATATCATTCCTGACTCAAAGCCCCTGCAGACATACCTTATTTTATCCCCATTCCTTCAAATTTTCCCATTCCATTTGTAGCCTTCCATTATTTTAGTCACTTTCTAGTTTACCATTTATTCCTCCATTCTTTCATTCTCTTCACTTTCTCCCATCAACTTTCTCTACGCTGCCCATCTTTTGCATGGGACTTGGACTCAAGCCATGTATATGTTTAGAACACGTGAATATTTTCTCCAGCTACTCCGATATTTTCCTGGTCATTCAGAAAGACATCTGTAATTCCCATCCACGTAGTCTTTTCTGGCCAACCCAAGCCTGCTCCTGAAGGATGAAGAAGCCACCTATGATCCCCCCTACCATTGTCTCATGGTCATATCCAGTGATCATGGACACTATCAGGAAGGACACACTGGGAGGGTGGCCCATCTGCAGCTAAGTCTGCCACTGGAACTGGATTAGCCTGGGCAGGGGTGGGGGACAGGCCCTACAGGCGATCTTGAGGCTACATTCAAATTAGTGGCAGGGCAAAATGTTCACAAAACAGTGAACACGGATTCTTAGCAACTTATATCAGGTTCAGCGGGCCCTCTAACCTCACAACTGAACAAAGCACAATGATGAGGGATCCAGGAACAGGCAATACCTAGAGACTCATCCAGGCAAAAAAATAGGATGAGGTTTAGGGTAGTCTTCTGGCAACTAGCCAGCCTCTCCGGGTCATGACTGGTCTAAAAAAATGAGGAAATACTGAACCTTCCTGTAAGATCTGGTGCAAGAATGAATTTACCATGAAGCCAAGGAAGCTTAAGCTTCAGGGACCCTCACCTGCACAAGACTCTCCCGAGACCCTGGGAGAAGCAACGAGTGCTGCCAGTTCATGCAATATTAAAGATTAATCGCTGCACAAAACACTTGCATTGCCCTGAAATCTGAGAACTCATTTAAGAAATTTGAGAAAAGCTTTTCTAAATTTGACTATACTCTAACACATTTACCTGACAGTATTACTTACAAGTCAGGAACCTGAAACTTTTTTAAACTACCAATAATGAAGAAGATTTTGACTATGTCAGAGGAAAGACTGAATCTTCTTTCTGTCGTTTATGAAAAATGATTGTGTTACAAAATTGCAGTCTGATGGAGGCAATTCAAGAGCAACAGCCAAAATGTAAGGGAAAGGTATTACAGAGATGTGTTAGAAAGTTAATTACTCTGGGGCGCCTGGGTGGCTCAGTCGGTTGAGTGTCCGACTTCGGCTCAGGTCATGATTTCGTAGCTCGTGCCTTCGAGCCCCGTGTCGGGCTCTGTGCTGACAGCTCAGAGCCTGGAGCCTGCTTCTGCTCCTGTGTCTCCCTCTCTCTGTCCCTAACCCACTTGTATTCTGTCTCTCTCTCAAAAATAAATGAACATTTAAAAAAAAAATTAAAAAGAAAGTTAATTTCTTTAAAGTGTTATGTTATTTTTCTGGGTTTTATGATGTTTGTGCTATTTGTCACCTTTTTAGAAAATATATTATTTGTTATAAAATTTTTTCATCCTAAAGAAATATATGCGGGGCGCCTGGGTGGCTCAATTGGTTAAGCGTCCAGCTTCAGCTCAGGTCATGATTTCGCCGTCTGTGAGTTCGAGTCGGCTCTGTGCTGGCAGACAGCTCGGAGCCTGGAGCCTGCTTTGGAATCTGTGTCTCCCTTTCTCCTCCCCTCCCCCATTCATGCTCTGTCTCTCTGTCTCTCAAAAACAAACATTAAAAAATTTTTAGGGGCGCCTGGGTGGCTCAGTCGGTTGAGCATCCGACTTCAGCTCAGGTCATGATCTCACAGTTCGTGAGTTCGAGCCCCGCGTCGGGCTCTGTGCTAACAGCTCAGAACCTGGAGCCTGCTTTGGATTCTGTGCCTCCCTCTCTCTCTACCCCTCCCCTGCTTATGCTCTGTCTCTCTCTGTCTCAAAAATAAATTTAAAAAAACATTAAAATATTTTTTTAATTTTTTTAAAGAAATATTTGCTTTGATAGCTAATTTTGTCTTTTTTTTTAAATACAGAGCCCACCAAGTTATATATACGCTTCAGAGTACACAAAATCTCAATCAGCCCTTAATCACGTGGTCTCTGCCGATGAGGTGGGTTGAGTGAGACAGGTATGGCCTGACATCTACCAGTATTTGCAAGTACTTAAATGTGCATGAATATACAATTTCTAGAGCTTTAGTTAAAACCTCAAGTGACTGGGTTATCCTTCAGTATGCACATGTGTCTTGCAGGGAGATTTTATTAAAGCCAAGCAAGGAAGGTATCTGTAACAGATACTGCTAGCCTATATCCAAACCCATAAATAGGTGATAAGATTTAAGCTTAATTTATTTGATTCTGACTCCAACTCTGTTGCTTTAAAATGAGATTTTTTTTTATGAAGTTTATTGACAAATTGGTTTCCATACAACACCCAGTGCTCATCCCAAAAGGTGCCCTCCTCAATACCCATCACCCACCCGCCCCTCCCTCCCACCCCCCATCAACCCTCAGTTTGTTAAAATGAGATTTTTTTAACTTGGCATTCTTACATGTATTCCTCTTCCCGAGTAAATGTGTATTAAAAATGTGAAGAGTAAAGATGGTCAATAACACAGAAGGAGCTTTGAACGATGGACACACAGGGCAAAATTAAGCAATTTCTTTTGTGAAAAATGACATAGTGAGTGTAGAATACTAAGGTACAGTACTTAAAAGAGGGGCAGGGGGCTGGCTCCTGTAGCCTGTCAGGATGTCGCCGGTACCTTCCCAAAGAACAGGGACATCAGGAGGCACAGACACATTTATTAGTGGTATAAGTCTGACAGCCTCCACCCGTGATAATGAACAGACTCGTGTGGGCTGAAGCAATCAGCCACTTCTCAGGCGAGGCCTTTGACCTGCCTCATGATTGCTCCCCACATCTCCTCTAAGACAAAATGGTACTGTGGTTAATTCACGGTCACAGAAACCACCCACGCACCTGAAAGACAGTGAACTCGACTCTATAGAAGGAAGAGGAAGGAGGCCCAGATGACACCGGTCACAGCGGTCTCATCTAATGGCATTAACAACATCCAAACTAAACAAACTTGTGAGATTCAAATTGGTTGACATTCCTGACGAACACAAAGTAGCAAAAATTGAAGGGTTCGTTAATCACACCTACCCGGTTACCCTCTTCCACAGCATGGAGGCTAGGCGTTGACAGCTTTTGCAGTTTCTGTGAGGTTTAACTAGAACATGCTCATTAGTTCACACATTGTGAATGACTGCTTCCCACCACAACAGCAGAATGGAGTTGTTTCCACAGACTGGCAAAGCCTGAAAGATATACTATTTGCCTTTTCCAGGTAAAGTATGCCCACTCCTGGACTAGAGGGATAGGGCTGTAGGCTATGAGGAAGGGGCAGAATTTGCTAGAGAAGTGTGAAGTCATGAGCATCATCTCCAATGCTCCTTTTTCTTCCTGAGCCCATAGACCAGTCCCTGGGAAAGAAATGAAGTGAGACTGTTGGAAAATTATGCTTTTCATAATGAAAAAAAAAATCTTTAGAAAAGAAAGAAAAAGCAAATATGTTATTTTTTTTTATTTTTATTTTTTGCATACCAGCTACTGCTCTTTGCTGTAAAATATTTCTAGGGCTCAACCACTATTTACTGTTCAGGGTAAAGTACTCTACTATCTCCAAATAAACAGAAAAGAAAGATCAATGGTTTTCTGATCTTGAGATGTAAAAATGTTTTCTAAGCATAAAAGCAAAGACAGGAACCAACAGAGGGGAAAAATTACATCCTTCAGTGAAATATTGAATAGAAATTGTCGTAAATTATTGATACATATCTACCCAACACATAATTTCATCTCCTTAAACCACCTGTAAGACCAACAGAGAGGGTATTAGCTAAAAATGTTGAGCATGATTTGGGGTATAAAGTAGTGCCCCGAGAAATCTCTGCACACTAATCAAAAACCACTCTTCAAGACAGGCGACCAGAGTATAGAGATAACGGAAGTTGTTGTCCTGATAAAAGAGGAGGATCAGACAGCTGGGACTGGAGGTCTGAGCTTCTGGCCATTACTTCTCATGTCACAATTGTATCCACAGAAGAGCTGTTTCACAGACCACTTTACACTGGAATTGTGGGCAGGACTCATTGGCCAGTGAGATCAGAGCCGCCACAATCTCTGTGGAGAGAATCTCACTTCACTGCAGTGGCTCTGAACCATCCCCTCTGCCCTTCGTGCAGCCCTTTCTTTGTCTGGATAAGAAGAGATAGGAAGAAGGAGAAATAATAAAACCATCTTAAGAAGCCACACACCTCTGATTTTATTATCTGTTAAACCCTAATAGATTAATAGAGGTTAAAACTACATTGTAGAAAGGAAATTTTAAAACCTCAAGTAGGTCTTTAAAACCCAGTCCTGTGGCAACAACCACACAGGAAACAATTAGTAGAACTGATTCAATCTTTTAAATTAATTTCTCCATGTTATAAAACACCATAAACAGAACTAAAAAGCAAATGAAAAATTGGGGTTGTATCTGAAACATGAGAGAGAAAAGATGGAAGTCCTTAACATATAAAGGTCTTTTGCAAATCAATGAAAAGTAGACATGTCCCTAAAATAGGTAAAGATTATGAGTGATCAATTTGTGAAAGAAAGTAACAAATTACAAAATTCAGTCTCGACAGCAAACAAGGAAATACAAATTAAAACAACAAAATATTCAGTGCCTATACAATCCAAAGGTGATTTCTAAATGAGAATATAAAACATTTTTTTATGGTGAAGGTTAAAGGGAAGAGGTATCCCTTTGGGACTGGGTATAAGTTGGCACAAAATCTCTAGGGACAATTTGGCACATATACTATATCAGTAGGTATCCCATTAGGCATTTTAGGCAGGGGAAATCTAATACAGGCGTTGATTAGAAAATTGTTAGCACAGTTGGAAGAACCAAAGGGGGAAGATGATGGTACCTAGAGGTAATAATGAATTGCAGGAAGCTAATGCTAACTCATGATCTGAAGAAGCAAAAGGGAGAAGGTGGGTACCACCCAGAGTCCACAAGCACCACCACCAACCCTGAGCAGAAAGCCAACATTCCATTGCTGTTTCTGGACTTGCTGCTGCTAGAGATTGTAATCACTTGCAGTTGGCTTCCATGACTGCTGATGGAGCCAGAAGCAACAATAACAAAAAAAAAATGGCTTCTACCCAGCTGGCAAAGGAACCTGGGAAATGTAGTTTGCAGGCTCCTAGGCCCCGGTGCAGAGGAGAATATAAAAGAACAGGTCAAAACATAAAATTCCAGAGCCTGCATCAATAACATAAAAATGTTTACTCTGTCTCTTACAACAATTTGTAGCAAAACACTATAAGTAGCAAAATGAGTAGCAAAACACACAAAAAATTTAGGCACAAGTACATTCTTAATGGTGTCACACTGAGTAGTACTTGCCTCATCTTGTTCTTTTTCCCCTCTGGCCCCTCTGTGATTGGGTGGGGCCTTGCAAACAGATTTGACCTATGAGTTCCGAAGTGACATGTGTCATTTTCAGGATGCATTTAATTGCCAACATGAATCTCTCCAGAGTTATCTTTTCCTTCTGGCACAGTAACCAATGACATTCGAGATGATGCTTCTCTGTTAGACTTGGTGTGTACGTGACTACGATGTGCAGAGATCCCTTGCTAACCCCCGACGTGGGTGAAAAATAAACCTCTGGTATTTTAAGCCACCAAGATTTAAGAGTTGTTTGTTTTAACAACATAGACTAGACAAATCTGGCTTGCACACATTGAATGACTTACGAAAGCAGAGAATTACAAACAACTGATGTGTTCAATAACATGGGAAAGTGAAATAAAATGCTATATAGCCATATTATGAAATATGCTGTTGCCAGCGAAAAAATGCCTTTGAAGAATATTGAATGAGATGAGGAAATCTTCACTACAGAAAATTAAACGGAAAAAATAGATTATAAAACAATGTATATTAATGAGACTCATACATTCGATTATATATTAAGTGCTTTGGGCAGTAAGTGCTCAATGGTGTTAGTTATTGTGTGACCAGAAACATGGAAATACTGCTGAACTCAGTTGATGAGTCACCCCAGATCTGGACACATGCTTTGCATTCTGGTCAAGGTGGTCTGAAGCAGTGGCCTGTGTCATTCTTGTGGCTGGGGCATCACTTGTGGGCATGACCAGCCAGTGCCTTACCTGGACTTCCCTCTCGCCCTTGGGCTTTGAGTTAAATGATGCTTCGGATCCCACTGAGCACCCATCCAGCGGAACCTGTGGGGCTGAGTGTTACAGACAGGGGTGTGGGAAATGCCAGTGACTCTTGCCCACACTATGGCTTGTCCTGAGGAAAGGGGTTTATCCTGCAGATGCCACAGTTGCTCCCTTGGATTGAGCCTCCCCAGCTGTTGATGGAGGGACCAGGTGGTGCAACCTGGAAGTGTGGGGCGGTAACGCCCCAGAGAGCAAACTGGGATCAGTTGGAAATGGAAATCAGAGGATAATTCTTCTCCCTTACACTCCCCAGAACAGAGATGTAATAGCTTCCTACCATCTCTCTGAAGACATCATGTGAGAACAAGCAATCGACAGCACTTATAATCAAGCTGTGGCCAGCTTCATAACCTGCTCTTTGGTATTTGCTCCCCTTCCTTCTTTGCCTGCCTCCTGCTTCATGGGACTGCACTTCCCAATAAAGTGTTCTCAGTACAGCATGGTTTGAGTATAGGAGTGCGGCTTCTAAAATAGTGGGCTTACTCCTGTCGCCACCTACTTCTTAGCACATAGCAATGTCTCCCTCCAACATCACCCCAGACCTCTTCCAGGAAGACACAGGTGAGGATAGCACACAGACGGAACATAATGGAGGGCTTAGTGCCATAGGTGCTTCAATCTTAGCAGAGCTGTAAGAATTCTACGTATTTAATTGTTTTAGAAACACAAAGGAAAGAACATAGCAACATTCCATTTCCCAAAGGATGATAGCAGATGTGTGGCTTGCGAATGCAAGCATGGGTAGCTTTTCTAATGCTTCTATTTATTTATTGCCTCTTTCTTCCTATATGTAATCTAACTCTCTGCTGCCCGATTCACGGACTTGTCCTAGAAAACTTACACAAGGTCTTCTGTGGTTGACTTCCGACCCACACAAGTCTGTAAGAACCTAGAAACAGCTATCAGCCAAGTCTCCTTGGCAAGGAGGTATGCCTTGGTCCCCTTGGGCCCCTGGCTGGCTACCTTGAACTTTAAAACTTCAGATTGTGCATTGGCCTGAGTCTGCTATGAGCTTGAGCCTTCCTGTGGTTATAGAGCCAGGTTCCCAGCTTCTCATGACTCCCAACATTTGGGTGTCCTATTACCTGTGAATCATCTTGCTTTTTGACTCTTGGCCTGCTTTCACTTCCTGACATCTGAGCTTACATTGCTACCTTTCACCCTGCAGGCACTGACCCTGGGCATATGGTGGATATTCCTGGCCCCAAGGTGTTGCCTTGACTAGTAACCCCTAACATCCCGTAACTTTTTTTTTAAGTTTATTTATTTTGAGAGAGAGAGACAGAGAATGAGTAAACAGGGAAGGGGCAGAGAGAGTGAGTAAACAGGGAAGGGGCAGAGAGGGTGAGAGACAGAACCCCAAGCAGGCTCCACACTGTCGGCACAGAGCCTGACACGGGGCTCAAACTCACAAACCGTGAGATCATGACTTGAGCTGAGATCAAGAGTCAGGTGCTTAACTGACTGAGACACCCAGGTGCCCCAACATCCCATATCTTGTAGTATAAAATTCAATCACTCATTTTTAAAGACTCCACAATTTTTTCCTGTTCATACTAAATAGGATACTAAGTATTTACTAATGTCTCATACTTGACGAAACAGAAGCCAACAGGAATTATTTAAAATGTGATCATGAAAGCTAAAAGGCTCTTTTATGAGAACAACTTCTCTTTATAAAAATACCAGTAATTTTTTACTGAACACCTACTTTGTAACAGTATTAGTCTAGGAGATTTAGAACCATTATCTCCTTGAATCATTACATTAGCCCTATAAGGTAAGTACTTTTATTGCCATTTTATAAAAAAGTAAGGTTATCCCTTCCACTGCATTACCCCTGCATGTTGTACAACCACTGGTCAAAATCTTGAATCCTCTCATCAACCCTCTTATCTATTTCATAACAAAAATAATAGATATTAATTTTAATGTGGCCTCTATATCTTAAATTTCTATTATTCTATTATTGGTCATCTAACAAGCCAAGCAAAGTCCTGAGGTCTATAAAAAACCAAAAGTATAATCTAGTATTATATATCAAAATTGAAAATGACCATTCCTTTTCATCTCAAAATTTCACTTCTAAAAAATATAATAAATTCTCCTAATAGCTAAGCGTACGTATAAGAATGTTTACCACAGTGCAGTTTATCATATTAAAAAACTGGGGACAACTTGACTATTTATCCATCAGCAGGAAAATTCATTAACTCAGTTAAGGCACATTCATACAATATATTTGTGATAAATCCATTTAAAAGGAGAAGGCAGGGGTGCCTGGGTGGCTCAGTAGGTTACGCGTCCGACTCTTAGTTTCAGCTCAGATCATGATCTCACTATGCTGTTCATGAGATCAAACCTTGCATCCGGCTCTGTGCTGACAACGTGGAGCCTGCTGGGATTCTCTCTCTCTCTCTCTCTCTCTCTCTCTCTCTCAGAATAAATGAATAAACTTTAAAAAATAAAATAATTGGGGCGCCTGGGTGGTTCAGTCGGTTAAAGGTCCAACTTCGGCTCAGGTCATGATCTCGTGGTCTGTGGGTTTGAGCCCCGCGTCGGGCTCTGTGCTGACAGCTCAGAGCCTGGACCCTGCTTCCAATTCTGTGTCTCCCTCTCTCTCTGACCCTCCCCCACTCATGCTCTGTCTCTCTCTGTCTCAAAAATAAATAAACAAAAAAAATAAATAAATAAAATAACAAAAATAAAATAAAATAAAATAAAATAAAATAAAATAAAATAAGGTAGATCTATATGAACTAATATGGAACATATCCAAGATATGGTATTGAATCAAAAAATATAAAATTACAGATTACACTCAGGCAAAAAAGTATATTTATAAAGTATACAATTTATAAATTTTAATATATAGTATATATTATAATGTCTGAAATGCTAAGTTATCAATATTAATGATGTCTCTGTAGCATGAGATCACTAACAGGGACAGTCGTGGAAGTAGTTAAAATGCTTTCACCATTCTATTTTTTTTTTTAATGTTTATTTTGAGACAGAGAGAGAGCGAGTGAGCACATGCAAGTAGGGAAGAGGCAGGAAGAGAAGTGGACAGAGGATTCGAAGTGGGCTCCAGGCCGACAGCAGAGAGCCCAATGCAGGGCTCGAACCAGGAAGCACAAGATCATGACCTGAGCTAAAGTCCGACGCTTAACCAGCTGAGCCACCCAGGACCCCCATCACTTTCTATTTTATATGCAATTGTATTTTTTACATTTTAGAAGCAGGCATTTCTTTTATAAGAAAAAATACTTTCATTTTGAAATTAAATTTCCACGGAGGGCAAAGATTTGATTATAGTATTTTTTGCCCCCGTGAACAGGGACTTCCTGTCTTTGTGAAAAGCCTTGCCCTCATGTGAAAGGTACAAAAATCCCTTATTCTTTCTTGACTCATCAGTTGCCAACATGGCGCTGTATGAATTCAACCTTTTTTACACAAGTAAACGTTTAAGAATTCCAGCATATTATAAATTACATATTCATTTTTTACCATCTTCTCTCTTACTACATAATTTTGTTTTTATAAAAACAGAGTAAGGTGTGTTTGGAAACCATATTGCGATAATCATATTACATAAATAGAGAAGGATATTGAATTTCACGGATTATCTCACTTTGACCCACTTAGATCAGATGCTAGTATCTTGTGCTTGCATTTTCCCGAGAGATTTTTTAAAACCTTTCTTGTACTTTGAGATAATGGGTTCCTTATTCCTCGTATAGTCCTATATGGACTTGCTAAGTAAGGAAGGATCAAATATGGAAAGATTTAATGAGGAAAAAATATACGCCTCATTAATTCAGCTTTGTTACCCAACTCAAAAGTTTTCCTAAGAGTCAGTAATTAGGATGGAATGGACATTGGAGTCCCAAGTTTATACAAGAAACTGAATCATCTAAACTTTGGGTTACCAACCTCATAAATTATTTTCAGTATTTCTAGGCTGAAAATTCTAGTCCTAAAACAGAAAAACCTCTACCTTCTTAGATATAAACCCCTTGCTACAAAAATAGGAAAGAGTGGCATTATTATTGTTGCATATATTCGCTTAGTACCTTACGTTTACTATACACTTTCCCAGGTACACGCAAATTCAAAACTCACAAAAACCCATGTTACAAAGGAGACATCCATACTGACCATCAGTAACAAAGAAGTTCACAAGGCAGCCCTCTACACGGCCCTGAAGACAATGTCGATGTGAAATCGGTTATATGGAGATCTTAAGAAAACAGTCTAAAACAAATGGATTTCTCATCCTGTGCCTATAGAAAATAATAAATAATGGAAAACAACTAATATTTAAAATACTAATCAAAGCAAGAAAGTATGAACCAAAGATGTTTTACCAATCCTGACTGTCCCTTGTGTATGGAGTCTAAGAATCAGAGATTGTTGGATCCAGGCACCCTTCTTTAGAAACTTACTATAGGACAAGCTTTACCCACCACAAGGTGACTGGGGGAAAACTAGGAAAGGAACAGGATGGCAGGGGTGGGGGCATAAAAGTCATTAGAAATAGGACTAAATTAGGGGCATCTGGGTGGCTCCATGAGTTAAGCATCTGACTTCAGCTCAGATCATGATCTCGCGGTTTGTGGGTTCGAGCCCCGCATCGGGCTCTGTGCTGACAGCTCAGAGCCTGGAGCCTGCTTCCGACTCTGTGTCTCCCTCTCTCTGCCCCTCCCCTGCTCGTGCTCTGTCTCCCTCTCTCTCTCAAAAATAAACATCAGAAAAAAATTTTTAAGCTAAACCGATAAAGCATTTAGAAGATAGCGTAAGAAAACATCCCAGTACTAAGAAGCATTTGTGTACTGTCCCAGTGCATCTCATTCCATCGTGTAAATGCCCTGAGTGGAGATTGTGGGTGGTAAGCAAGGCCTGGGTTCCACTTCCGCAGACACAGCCAAGCATATTTCTGAGGCTCTCGTACCAATGCACCCCCTCACTCACAATGAATGAGAGTTCCAGTGACTCCATGCCTCACCAACACTTGGCATTGTCCATTGTGTTAATTTTGGCCATTTGTCTTGCAGGGTTTGAATTCCTCAGCTCTCCTACACACTCTTGCCGGTTTTGAAATCCTAACTGAAAACAGCGGATTCGTGCTGTCTAGAAAACACCCCTTTCTCATCTTGGTTATCCACCTGCCCTTTTACTTTGTCTTTGGGGAGAGCCTACAGAGGATTTATGAGATATTAGGTAGTTTCTGAGGTGGCCCCCAAAGTCGTGTTCTAGTGTTCAGGCCTCTGTAATTCCCTCCCTTGAGTGTGGGCCGGACTTAGCGACTCATTTCTAACCAATGGAACACAACAAGGGTGATGGGGTGTCGCTTCCATGATTCAGTTACAAAAGGCAAGTGACTTCCATCTCATCGCAGACTCTCTTCTTGCTTTGATGAAACACACCGGCCTATAGAGAGGCCCCCGTGTCACAGAACTGAGGGCAGCCTCTTACCAACACCTAGCAAGGAACCAGATCCACAGCTTACAAGGAACTGACTCCTGCCAACAACCATGAGGTGAGCTTAAAGCAGATCCCACCCCCAGTGAACCCAGATTGCAGTCTGAAGGAGAAGTAGACAAAAGCTTCTTAGACAGGATGCTGGAAGCAATAACTATAACATTTTTGAAATAAAAAGTTAAGTGTGTCAAACTAAAAGATGTGTCCTTATCAAAAGATACTGTTATGGGGGCGCCTGGGTGGCGCAGTCGGTTAAGCGTCCGACTTCAGCCAGGTCACGATCTTGCGGTCCGTGAGTTTGAGCCCCGCGTCAGGCTCTGGGCTGATGGCTCGGAGCCTGGAGCCTGTTTCCGATTCTGTGTCTCCCTCTCTCTCTGCCCCTCCCCCGTTCATGCTCTGTCTCTCTCTGTCCCAAAAATAAATAAAAAAAGCGTTGAAAAAAAAAATTTAAAAAAAATAAAAATAAAAAATAAAAAAAAAAAAGATACTGTTATGAAAGTGAATAAGCCACAGACTAGAAGAAAATATTCACAAAATATACATCTGACAAATAACTGGTATCCAGCATACTGGAACAAATAAACCTACAACTCAATAACAAAGAGACAAACAACCCAACTGTAAGATGGGCAGAATATTTTAATACGCCCTTGAAAAAACAAAATATGTAAATGGCCTGTAAGCAAATGAAGAGTGCTCGACATCATTAGTCATCAGGGAAATGCAAATTAAAACCACAAAAAGATACCAGTACACATCCGCCAGAATGGTTGAAATTTAAAAAGATTAACAACAGCAAATATTGGTGTGGAGGTGGGGAAAACAGCCCTCTTATACACTGTTGGCGTGAATACAAACTGGTTGGGAAACTGTCTCAAAGTTTCTCATGAACTAAGCCTACACCTGTGTCATACCCAGGAATTCTACATGTAGGTATTAACCAAAGAGAAATTGGAAAAGCTAATAAAAAACACTTGTACAAAAATGCTCATAGAAGCTTTACTCATAGTAGCCCCCAAATGGAAACAAAGCATTAATAAGAGAATATACAATAAAACGCCATATGTTCTTACAGTAAAATAGCACTGAGCTATAAATAGGACTAAATCACCTGAACAAACCTCAAAGGCATGATGCTGAGTGAAAGAAACCTTACCCGAAAGAGCACATACTGCCTGATTCTATTTCTGTGAAGTTCTAAAACAGGTAAAACGAATTTATGGTGGCAAAGAATCAGAAGTTTGCCTCTGGTTGTTGTATGGGGATTAACATGAAACGAGGACAGGGAATGTTCTGGGGGCAATGGTAATGTTCAATATCTTGTTACGGGGGTCAGGTTACACAGATGTATGCAATTTTCAAAACTAGCAAAGGTGTACGTAAGATTGAGGTGCTTTACAACATGTACATTTTACACTAAAGGAAAACACCTTAAAAAAAATATTTAAACTCCAGTTAGTGATATGCAGGCCGAGGTATTTAAGGGTAAATGTACTAATGTCTGCAATTTACTTTGAAGTGAATTTCAATTTTCTTTGAAAAGAATGAGATGGACAGATGGATGGAAGGATGGACACAGTGATAAAGCAAATATAGTAAAATGTTAATGATGGCATCTAGCCGGTGGGTGTATGGGTACTCAAAGGGAAAATTCTTTCAGCTTTGCTGTAGGTTTGGAAATTTTCATAATAAAACATTGGAGGAAAAAGGAGGGGAGAGAATGTGGTAAGTAGAATATTAATTGCATCATGAGCAGTTGGAGAAAGTGATAGGAGATCATTTAATGCTGACAAGCTGAATTGTAGAAGCCTAGGACTACAAAGGTAAACACTAAGGAAGATATTATTGACTAAAATTGGAAAGCAGACGAGAGATGAGAGAAGAAAGAGGAGGATGCGAGCTAATTTTAGTTTGCTCAGAGCAAGCAGCCAGGACACATGAACTAAAAAGAGATGGCATTACTAGCATTTACAATACGTACAAAAAAATGAAAGACATGAGATCAAACACAGAGGTCATATCAATAAGTGCAAATGGGCTTAACCTAAGCTAAAAAGCAGAATCCAGCTCTGTGCTCTGTACAAGACACTTGCCTAAAACCAAGTGATCCAGAAAGGTTAAAAAGAAAATGTTAGCCCAATTGTGCCCGTCAAAGGCAAACAAAAAGAAAACAGGGGTCAAGGCTTTGATAACAGGCAAGATGGAATTCAAGCTAAAAAGTAGTAAGCGAGACAAAGAAGATACTATATAACCGTGCTGGCCCATCCTGCCGCAGCTAGCAACAATAGCTACTGAACATCTGAAATGTGGGTAATGTGACTGAAGACCTGAATTTTTTTTTATTTTATTCAGCTAATCAATTTAAATAGTGCAGAGACCATGTCCATTGTTACGAAAGTTCTATTGGATACCACAGAAAGCGAGTGGACATCACTGAATACTCTTCTGGTTCCTGCTGCTTTATTAAGTTAAAGACTCCAAATCACAGTGAAGGTGTGGTCATCATGAACATCTACGCACCAAATAATATAGCATGTACCCTCCCAAAGCAGAAATGATGGAAAGACGCAAGTCCCCTATAATAGACTTTGGAATCAAATTTCTCCATACAAGATCAAACAAGTGAAAACAGCCAGGGCTTGAGCATTGAAATTGAATAATATAAGTTGTAGGGAGACTTGGTGGGCTGATCACTCTGTAAGCCCTCCAAATGCCTCCAAACTCTCCTCTCTCCACACACGGTTGGAATTTGCACTCCTTGATGATATTTGGTGATGGTACTCAATCAATCGTCCATTTTTCTGATGAGTGTACAATGCCATACAAGGAGGGCTGCCTGGGTGGCTCAGTTATTTGAGCGTCCGACTTCGGCTCAGGGCATGATCTTGTGGTTTGTGAGTTCCAGCCCCACATTGGGCTGTCTTCTGTCAACACAGATCCCAGTTCATACCCTCTGTCTCCCTCTCTCTCTCTCTGGCTCTCCTCTGCTCTCTCTCTCTCAAAAATAAATAAACATTAAAAAAGAAAAAAAACAAGGAGTTACGGGCATATATGTAACTTCCCAGAACATCTATTTTATCATCAGTCTGCTAACCTTCAGAGTTGAGCCGAGAATACAATTAATGGGCATTTCTGAAGTGTTCTGAATTTTTAGGAAGAAAGTCATTGCGTAAGCATTTCTATTTTAGCCCTTTTATAGAGTACACAGGTCCCCAAGGAAAAGCCATCTTTGTCTTGCTCAACTATTCACCCCAATTAAATCCCTCAACACCCAGGTCCGTTGGAAGAATAATGCTCCTGGCTCAGCTGACATTTCCTCTGATAATAAGCTATTTGCAAAAACAATTCTTGAGACTTCCTGGCTTAAGTCTACACGGCCTGATGACCTGTAGAATAATCTGAATTTTTGCCATGTTAGGGGAGGCCAGGCAGAGAAGAGAGAGTCATATTGGTCTTCTCTTTAGAGACTCATTGGTGGCCCACTCACCGTGGCTTCCCAGCAAGTGTAGGAACCAGTGCATACTGGAATGATTCACCAGGGAAACAGGTACAGAATGAAATGGAACCTCACCAAAGCCACAAAAGTCACTCCTGCTTCCTTTAGTTTTAAAACTTCCTTTTTTGATAATGACCACGTCCCTCACAAATATTGTCCCAATACTCTAAGGCCACAAAACAGTTTTCTTCAATCAATAGGTATTATTGTAATTCAGTGCTGTCCACACATATTCCAGCTGTCTTTAGAGCTGCATAGGGTCCAGGATTGTTTACAAGAGAAGCGTTCTCCCAACCTTATGATTATCTTGTCTTGGGGTCATAAATTAAGGCCTTCCCCCCTCCAAGGATCTGGCAAGGTATGTTGATGGGTCTGCCAATTAGGTGTTCCCAGTGACCTGTGCAGCAACAGAGTCTGCCAGGAGAGCTGGTCAGGTATGTGCATGGAGTGGTTGCGTTGTGGATGCTGTTTTTTTTTCTCTTTTCAACTTACTTAATAGCATCTTTCCTGCTAAACCTTGTATCTGATTGTTAATCACATGACAGCATAAAAATTGGAGGAAAGAAGGCTGACGCAGAGGACATTGAAAACACCCCCAAGGCTGAGAAGTGCTTGCCCATCTTGAAGATCCACTGGATGGCTCACCTATCCTTTTCTCCAGAACAGACCTCTTGGGGGATTTTATAAGACCCTGTAGACAACATCTGGTGGTCAGGGGATGTAGCAGTTCTGCAAAAAGGCAGTGTATGTGGAGGTTTTCCTGTTTACACTGGAAGTCATTGATAGAGGACTCTTTCACCACAGAGACTGAAGCTGCTTTGCTTAATGAAACAAAGCAAAAGCCTAACACTGTTTTGCTGCCCAAGTCTTTGACAGCAGTGATTAAGCAGTCTGGTTATGCTGGTGAGGCATGCTTCAAATGAAAGTCAAGTACAATTCGAAGCTAAAGGAAACCTTGTACACCCAGTCTGAAGGGTGAGTTAACCTTCATAATGGTGGTTGGCTGATTCCACTGGAGGCCTTGCTTGGCTTCACTGGGCTTACGTACATGGCGTTTGGTTTTATTCCTTTTTCCCAGAGGGGTGGCTTCACCGGCTTCAAGTTGTCACCATGCACAAGTTTTGGAGGATTCCCTTTTATACCTCCGAAACATAGAAGTCCAGTCTTCTGGATTATACCTGTTTTTGTCTTGTTTCCTGTCCGTCTTGAGTGGAGCACAGAATGTGCTCAGTATGCTGTGTCCCGGAATCCAGGGTATGATCCAAGGGCAGACTCCTCTGACCCATGGTTGCAGGGTATGGAACTGGGCAATATAGGAGAGGTTGCAAAATAAGAGCCTACACATATGGCCCAAAATTCATCTGCCAATTCAAGTGTCTACATAGAGAAACCAAGACTGTCAATTCTTTGTTCATTCATTCAAGAAATGGCATGACTCCCACTGATGGTCAAATGTATGCTGGGCACTGTTCAGGAAGTTGGAGATTTATCTACGAACAACGGAAAAAATACTCTTTTGGGAGGCTTACATTTGGCAGAAAGGAGATTACGACAAAGGACTATAAAAGTAGGCAATAGAAAGCAAGGTGTAAGGTGTCCCAGCATCAGGGGCAGGTACCTATAGCAGGTTAACATACCAGCTATATGTACCAGCTATATAACATACCAGCTATACCATGGGCTTGAGGGATATACTTATGGTGCCTGAGGCGGGGCTACAAAGCCAGTCAACCAAGAGCCTATCCCTGTTTCTATTTTTCCATTTAGAAACAGGTATAATGAGATCTCTTCAAAATGCTTTGAATTCCATGTGCAAAAAATGATCCCTGATATGAAGGTAAAGTTGTTCTGACTCCAGCATGAACTTTGTTTGTTTGTTTATTTGTTTGTTTTTATCTTGTCACAATTCAAAAGCTGTGTGCTCCAGTCGGATATCCCCCTGGACTCCAATCAGGGGACCGACCCATGTTCTGGTCTGGCTCTGCCATGAGGAGATGTGTAACCTTCGGCAAGGGGCTGAATCTCTTGGAACCCCCAGTCTCTTCCCCTATGAAATCACCAAGTTGGACCGAGAGATCTGTAAGCTCAAAGTTATTTTCATCTCCACTATAATTCAAAGAAATATCATCCCCTAAAACAGTCTTATCAATATAAATGCTGATCATGATTAAGAAAATTCTCAGGGAGCCTGGGTGGCTCAGTCGATTAAGCGTCTGACTTTGGCTCAGGTCATGATCTCACAGCTTGTGAGTTTGAGCCCCACGTGGGGCTCTGTGCTGACAGCTCAGAGCCTGGAGTCTGCTTCGGATTCTGTGTCTCCCTCTCTCTCTGCCCCTCTCCCACTTGCTCACTGTCTCTCCCTCTCTGTCTCTCAAAAATAAACATTAAAAAAAACTTCTTGCTTAGCTGATGGCCTGAACTAATTTTTGTTCATTTAATGCAGCAATCTTATTGTTGCTATTTCATTGACTAAAAGCATATATTTTTCCTAATTCTCTCTTGTTTCTGTGTATCTAATTTGCAGAGTTTCAAGATCTCCTTCATCAGCTTTGCCATCAGTTTAGCTTTTAGACTGCTCTTAGGAGATTTTCCTTTTTGTTTTGTTATTCCAGATCAGTGTTCTTGATGTTGCGTATACTATATGGTCAGATCGATATTATATAGTAGTTATGTAGTATACACAGTATATAGTATATATTAATAATATATAGTAGTTAACATTTACCAAGCCAGGCAAAAATGTCTCATGTGATCATTTGAGTAACCCTAAAGGATATACTATTATTATCTTTATGTTATAAGAGGGGAAACAGATAGCTTGAGGGGTAAGATTTACTCTGCTAGGAAAATCCCTGTTGAAATTCTCGGGCTCAAATTCTATTCCAAACTGACTCAACTGGTATCTAAACAAGGATGAAAGGGAAAGACAGAGACATAGAGACAGAGACAGAGAGGAAGGAAGGAAGGGGAAAGGAGAAAAATAAATTCAGGGGGAAAAATGTAAAATGCTTACCATACTTAAAAAATTCTAAATGAAAATAATTTTATTTAGTCCCATGGGAAAAATGTATAATATTATAGTTCTACAATTTAGATGATCTGCCGTATGGAAAATTACAGTACCTGGTGAGAAAAATAATGCTGCTTATTTTAGCCATTACAATGTTATTTTCTGGGTCTATTCAGGAAATAGTAACATGGAGGCAGCATTCCAATCTTTTACTTTGAAATTAGATCCTGGGCCCTATGGCAAGGGTAAGGCAGGCAGCATGTGGCCCAAGGCCCAAGGCCCCATGGCCAAAGGCTCATGCCCCGATAGAGATAAAAGCATATTCACAAATTCCATAAAAATAAATGGTTATTTTTTCTGAGCAACTGAATAGCCCATTTGATTTTCAAGTAAGGTCAACTCAGAAAGCTGAGTTTAGGACAATAATATCCTTGACTGACTGGAAAGCCTGCCCTCATCAACAAGTTTGTGCCTACCATACTCTCTGGCTTACCTAAATTCATGACCCTTTTGGGAAAGCTATGATGTCTTGTGAAAGCCTCAGCTTTGCTCTAAAACCCTGGTGCCCACCAGGAGGCAGCGTCTGTCTGTCCTGCCTGGGTAGGCGTTGAGCTCCAGCACAGCTGTTGTCCAGAGGCCTTTACACTCCATCACGTCTATCGACAACCTGCAACTGGCTAGATCATGGACTGAATGCTTCACTAAGGTTATTTATGAGTCACTGTAACTCCAGAGTTTTTTGTTTCATGCAAAGATCGCGAGTACAAAAATAGAATCATTTAATCAGAGAGAACTAGCAAATAACCATCTTGTAAATTATTAATCTCTATAAATCAGCAATAACTCCTCACTGCTTTGCAAAAAATTACTTTTATAATTTTATTCAGTATCAAGGACCTTGTTTCCTCCCAAACTATCCATGTGGCAACAGGGGAGCAGAGAAGCCTATGTGAACAAACATAGTTATGTTCTACAACATCTTACGAACATCTCATTTCTCGATGACATGTTTGCTTGAAAGCAGAGAGGGATATTTTTCGGCCAAAGCTATAAGGTCTTTATAATATCCATCTTTTTTGTTCCCCACCTGAAACATTGTTAAATGTCCAGGGCACTCATGTGAACTATATGCTCACTGTTCATCAGGTCTCTAGAACTTTTTCACCTCATAAAACTGAGACCCTATATGCACTGAACAACAGCTCATTTGCCCTCCTCTCCTCAGCTGCCAGTAACTACTGTTTTACTTTCTGTGTCTGTGATTTTGACTATTCATAACTACCTCATATCAGTGGAATCATGCTTTATTTGTGTTTCTGTAACCATCTTATTTCACTTAGCATAATATCCTCAAGATTTAATCATGTTGTAGGATTCTTTCTTTTTAAAGACTGAGTAATAATCCAGTGTGTGCGTGCGTGCGTGTGTGTGTGTGTGTGTGTGTGCCACATTTTCTTTCTTTTTTTCTTAATCTTTATTATTTATTTTTTGAGAGAGACAGAGGGCAAGTGGGAGAGGGGCAGAGAGAGAGGGAGACACAGAATCTGAATCAGGCTCGAGGCTCTGAGCTGTCAGCACAGAGCCTGATGCGGGGCTGGAACTCACAGACCATGACATCATGACCTGAGCTGAAGTCGGATGCTCAACCGACTGAGCCACTCAGGCGCCCCCATATATGCCACATTTTCTTTATCCATGTATCTTTCAATGGACATTTTAATTGTTTCCACCTCTTGGCTACTGTGAATGCTGCTGTAATGAACATGGTGTGTAAATATCTCTTTGAAAGCCTGTTTCCAATTCTTTGGGGACTACAACCAGAAGTGGGATTGCTAGATCACACAATAATTCTATTTTTAATTTTTTGATGAACCTCCATATTGTTTTTCACGGTGGTTGCACCGTTTTACATTTCCACCAACAGCGTGCAAGGGTTCCAATTTCCCCATATCCTTGCTAACACTTGTTATTTACTGTTTTTTTAAATAACTGGAAATAAATTTTATTATGATTTTAATCACACATCCCAATTTCTGTCCTCTATGCAGAAAAAGGTGAATGAAAAGTTGCCTGCAGCAGTATTTATTGGGTTTTTTTATAGTGACCATCCTAATGGTTGTGGGGTGATATATCAATGTGACTCCTCAATTTTTATCTTTATGAAAAGAAAAATAACCAAGCAAATAATTCCAAGTAATCCAATTAAACACTCTATCAAATTCTTTTCATACAACAATCAAACCCTGTTGTTTCTCTGGAACTAATTTGTTTTCTTGTCCAAAAAATAAAACACTGTTTGATGCAAGTCAGTATTGCATAGACCCTCTGCCATAGCATTCTACCCCTAGGCATAGAGACAACATATACAAGTATGTATGTTCATTATCAGACATGTATGAGAGTATTCATAGCACTTTATTCATGTTGACGCAAAGCTTGAGACTACCAAAGTCCATTAACAGTACAATGGATAAATTGTGGTGTATTTACACAATGGAATACTAAACAGCCATGAAAAAAATTTGAACTTCTGCTACAGGTGACAACTTGGATGAATATCATGCAGTATTGAGTAAAAGAAACCAGATACAAAAGAATACATACTATATAATATTATTTGTACAAAGTTAAAAAAAAAGGCAAAACTATGGACTCAGAGGTCAGAATATGATTTCCATTGGTGGAGTATCGACTGGTAGGAAATGCAAAGGTTATCTGAAATGCTGTAAATATGTTACATGTAGATCCGGGCAGTAGTTACATGAGTGTATACATATATGTGAAAATCAGTTAAGCTGTATAGTATATTTCAGTCTGTACACTTTCCTTTATAGAAGCCACAACTATCCAAAAAGTAAAATATCGATCAGTCTTAACAAAAGGACCTATTTGCACTGAAAACATACTCTCTCTTTGTCTTTTGAGAGAAGCTACCACCCCAAAAGCAACTAGTTAAGTGAGTTTGGGGAATGCTGGACAGAAAAAAAAAAACTCCGAACTCAGCACTGAAGTCGTCTTCAAAATATGGCAGAGAATGGAAGGCTTCATTTACTCTGCACCTACTTCCTGGCAGTAAATGAGAAAAAAGTGTTGACTTGGAAGGTATTTATAGTCCTCTCATTTATTATAATGTCCTCAGCACATCATAGTGTGCTAATTTTTAAATGCTAAAATGCATCACTCAGTTGTCATTCACAACAATTAACTGGGGATCCACTGTGAGCTTAGCTTTGTTTATATGCAGTTGGTGCCTTGCATTGTTAGGCGTAGAGTTACATTTGTTTGTGTTCATTCCTTATTGCAGCAATGATGTAAATAGAGGTCTGAAAATCAAGCCATTGCTGAAAGATTAGTGTTCTGCATAACTTAGCTCTAAATAGTGTTCCATCATCTCTTCCGATATTAAAGGAAGCACTGCCTCATGAACTCATCCTAATTTATAGCCAGGACTCTTTATTAGTGATCATAATATAGCACCGTCTAGATTTTGAGATATAAGTAAACCATAATAAATCCTTGTTTAATTAGCCTGTTTTCCATTGAAAGAGACCTTGACTACCAACGCCCATCCTGGGATAGACAATTAGGTGGTACTGGATTCCTCCAGGATTAGAACTACAATTAAAGCAAACCTACTTCATGTGTGCTGAGCCACATGAAAACAGTTACATTTCCTACCTTCAGCCTGTCCCACCACTGTCCTCTCTCACCTGCACAGTCACAATAACATCGCACCTGGTGTCCCTGCTCCCACTCTTGCCCTCTGTCTGTTCTCTACACAGCAGCTGGAGTGGTCCTTTTAAAACCTAAGTCTGATCAAAACCCTTCTTTGCTCAAAACCCTCCCAAGGTTTCCCATCTCACTCAAAGTAAAACCCGCAGGACGACATCCTGTGCTATCTGACTTCATTAGCCCTCTGACCTTCTGTATAACACCCTGCCTTCCACTCTCCCCAGACAGCTGGCCCCTTCCTGGTCCTGAGCACTCATGAGCACTTTTGCACTTGGTCCCTTGGAACCTGTATAAGTTGCTCCCGACTGCATTCTTGACTTAGTTCAACTCTCATCTCATTTTGGCGATTCCTGACCACTCTAAGATAGCTCCTTCAAACATTATCTATATCCTTACCTCCATACTTTATATTTCTTCATAGCACTTGTCAGCATCCTGCATGTTTAATGAATGTGCTTATTTGTTTGTTGCCTGTCTCTAGAATGTGAGCTCCCCCTGCTGGAGAGTAGGGACTTTATCTGTTCACTGTTGCATTCCCAGAGTCTAGTACAGTGCCTACTATATGATAGCGGTTCGAGAAATACTTGTTGATTAATCGTATTATGAATGGCTTAATGTACATTCAGAGAGAATGCAATCTGTAAGCATTTTAAGTTAGGAATTAGAAAATCGTTTCTAAGCTATATATCGTCAGCTATTAGGGTCTCATCGGCATCTTTCTATCAAAGATATGTATAGATGGGTTGACATTTATAACATTTAAAAAGGCACTGAGATATATATGACAAACTGTGACTTTCATCCTTGTGATGACATAAATAGAGCATAAAGCTTTATGATACTGACTATATCATAATTTTTGGCCAGTGTTTATTTAGCAGAAGACATACCTATGTCAGAGTTATAGTCATTGCCGACATAGCAAGATATTCCTTGTAGTTCCTTGATATATATCATCTAGTGCAGGAACACTAACTGCCACTCCCTCACTGTTTAAGGGAGACATACAGACACCCATTGTCATTCACTGTTGTACAAGAGGGATCAGCAAACTATGGCATGTGTACCAAAAGCAGCCCAACCGTCTGTTTTTGTACAGTCTGAAAGCTAAGAATAATTGTACATTTCAAACAGTTATAAAACAAACAAAAATTTATGCACAGAGACTGTATGTGTCACCCACACAGCCTAAAACATTTGTTATCTGGTCCTTTACAGGAAATGTTTGCTGACTCTGGATCCTCAAAATCAGGTTAATGGACATGATTTGGGGAGAGGGAAAAGGATCTTGAAAACAAATAGCTGAACATAGATGTGCTGAAATATCTGGTTTGGCTTGCTGAATCAGTCCATATTTCAAGGACAATGGGGTTCTTAACACAAGATGGAGTGGAAAACTTTTGCAGTGACTGGGGGAAATGACAATGGCCAGAAGAGCATAACCCTGTCTGTAAACTTTGAAGCTGGAGTTTAAGAAAGGGGAAAATCCAGATAAAACTAACCGTAAAAACAAATATAAGGCAAAACACAAGAAGGAAAAAGTCAGTTTCGTGGTATTGTAGGTCAAGTGCCTCCTTGTGGCAAGAACTCCTAGGTATCCATCAATTATGATTCTCCCTGTCTTTCAGTAATGAAACTTCTGAATCGGAGCTTGGAAGAAGGCTGTCCACCTAAAGACTGCATTTTCCAGTCTCCATGGTAGCTATGCATGGCCAGGTTCCAGTAAGTGGAATGTGAACCCAAAGATGCATCCCATGTCCATGTAACTAACTTCTAGGTTGACCATAGAATAAAATAACCTGTATTTCCCTTTACCCTTCCTTCTTCCCATTGGCTGGGAGATGGGGGTGCAGGTCGAGACTATCGAGTCACCCCACCAACCTTGAACTGCTTATCTCAGTAACTTCTTTAAGGGCAAAATAAGCTGCTATCTTGATTAAACCATTGCCTTTGGGGTGGGTCTCTGTTACAACAACTTACACTGAAAGACAAGGGACAATGATGTTGCTTCTAGGTTTAGATACATGAATGCAAAATATATTTTAACATAAGATAATGTTAAAATTTTAATGTACGATAAAAGCATTTCTTTTTTCCTTTTTTTTATGTTTATTTATTTTTGAAAGAGAAAGAGAGACAGAATGCGAGTAAGGGAGGGGAATAGAGAGAGGGAGACACAGAATCTGAGGCAGGCTCCAGGCTCTGAGCTGTCAGCACAGAGCACGATGCAGAGCTTGAACTCACGGACCGAGATCATGACCTTAGCTGAAGTCTGGCACTTAACCAACTGAGCCACCCAGGCACCCCAAAAGTAATTTCTTAAACATCACCAGGATATTTCACACTCATGTATTCACCAAGAATCATACTTACGTATTAGCTCAAAATACATGAAAACATTCAGTTATGTTTTATTTATAAAATGTTATGGTTTTACAATTTAAATTGAAAACTTTGATCAACCTTAAATTTATGTTTATGTAAGAAAATAAAGAGTTCATGCTATTTCTGCTGTTGTTGTTCTAAAAGGCTATCCTGTTGCCCAAACTTCCTTTCTTCAATAGCCCAATGATTTTATTCATTTATGCATGTATTCCTTTTCTCACTCAGCAAGAATCAATTGAAAGCCTACCGTGCTAGATGCTGGAAGCAGGGTGATAAGCAAAGCACAGTCCCTGCCATGTACCGCCATATTTTGCAGCATACAGTATGGTGGAGGAGACCATAACAAGCAGGCCAACGAGTAAGTACAACTTGCAAAGTGCTGAGAAGGAAGCGAACACAGTACAGAGAAAGAATGATGGGGTGGAGCTGAGGGCACCTTCCTCTTAAAGACTGCTTGAAGGAAGTTCCGTTGAATTTAAGCCAGAGCTCAAAGCATGAGATCAAGTCAGCCCCGAAAAGAGCCAGGGGACAAGCACCCCTGACTCCCATGGAAGGAGCAGTGGGTGCATGGGCTCCACGGAAAAAGATCTTGGCTCTTTAAAGGTAAGAAAGCAGCCAGTGTGGCTGAGACATGCTGAGCATGGAGAGGTGTGCTGCGAGATAAGGATAGCAGGTCTGTTGGATCAAGAGATTCAGGGTAGGAATACGGATTCGATTCCAACTGCGTGGAAACCCACTGAAAGCTTTTAAGTCAGGGCTTACATAACTTGATTATGCTCTTAGGTAGTGACTCTGGATGTTCTGAGGAGAAAGGATAGAAAGAGGCTAATAAAAGAAGTAGCAGGACCGCAATAAGGAAAATTGGGAAATGACTGTAATACACTCGGGGAAACAAAACTCCCATACACTTTGGACTCTATTTTCGATCTCCATTCTGCTCCACTGATCTGACTTTTTATTCCCCCATCAGGAGCACAATTAAAACATTTCTAACCGCTCCATGATACGTTTTAATTTGTGGTGGAGAACGTTTTCTCATCCCTCCCAACTCAGAATTTCCCAAATATTCTTGCATGTTTGTTCTTCCATTTGATCTTTGGGATCATATTGTCAATTCCACGAATAATCCTGGTGGGATTTTGACTGGGAATGTATGAACTCTATAAAGTAATTTTCGGAGAATTAACATTTTTGTAATATTAAGTGTGTCTATCAAAAACAAAACATGTCTGGGGTGCCTGGGTGGCGCAGTCGGTTAAGCGTCCGACTTCAGCCAGGTCACGATCTCGCGGTCCGTGAGTTCGAGCCCCGCGTCGGGCTCTGGGCTGATGGCTCAGAGCCTGGAGCCTGTTTCCGATTCTGTGTCTCCCTCTCTCTCTGCCCCTCCCCCGTTCATGCTCTGTCTCTCTCTGTCCCAAAAATAAATAAACGTTGAAAAAAAAAATTAAAAAAAACAAACAAACAAAAAAAACCAAAACATGTCTCTACATTTACTCCTATTTTCTTTCCTGACCTTCAGAAGAGTTATCTTTTTTTTTTTTATTTGAGAGAGAGAGAGAGAGAGAGCGCATGCGCATGAGTGGAGGAGGGGCAGAAAGAGAGGGAGAGAGAGAATCCCAAGCAGGCTCTACACTCAGCACAGAGCCTGATATGGGGCATGATCCCATGACCCTAGGAACATGAACTGAGCTGAAACCAAGAGTTGGGCACTCAACCGACTGAGCCACCAAGGTACCCCTCAGTAGAGCTATTTTTATATTAATTTTCTGTATGTTAGTCCTGTACATTTCTTTTGAAGCTAATTTTTTTTACAATTTTTTTTATGTTTACAGCTGGATTAACATCTTTCCTTTCTTATACTTCCTAACATAACTTTTGTCTTAGTTCCTCATATTTGTAGTGGGGGGAAACGTATCAAGGAGAGTTCAGTTGATCACATATTTTTTCCTGATCCATTGGTCTCACAGCTGGATTATGGTTTTCAAAACTAAAAATAAAGAAATTATAGCCTTTGTTATCTGGTTCCACCATCACAGCTTCCCTTGAAAGGAGGCTTCCTGTCACCTGACCCTTCTGAGGAAAGGTAACAAGGGAAGCGGGAAGTACAGGGAGAAAAAATAAATCAATTATTGCTTCAAATTATCATTCCATTATATTAAGTGTAGATCATAACATATTTATATGAAAACAGAACATTAAGTGGGACTTTTTTATGTTGCCTCACATTCTATGTCCCCCAAAGAAAGACAAAGGTCCACATATCCCAGAAGAGGTGCAAGGCATGTTCTCAGGATCTACACACACACACACGCGCACACACACACTTTACAGACACTTCCACACAGGCGTACATACAAGCAAAATGGAATCCTTTGAGGGATGCAAATACAGATCGTTTCTTTTGTTCTCTGAACTGTTCTGTATTTTACAAACATTTGTCAATGAACCAACTTTACTTTTGTGATCAGAAAAAAAAAATGAAGTAGCAAACATAAGATTTCTGGCTCTCTTTCTACCCACTAAATTAGCTCTAGTTGTTACATACACGTGATAGGTGTTAAGGACCAGTTCCATTATGCTCAGGTGAGAAGAGTAATAACGCGATGGTGGAGAGGCTGGAGTCATAAGCCATTCCAGGCCCCAGAAATACTAATGCAGCAATCAACATTTCTTCAATGGCTATAATTCTGCAGGCATTGTGATAAGGACAGGACAATGACTACAGCGCTGTCCTCTCTTACAGGAGGTCACATAACAGAAAAGAGACAGATGGTATGCACTATTGCAACTATGAGGGCACTCAGAGGCCAGCAAATCTGAAATAACTTAACAATGACACAACCTTTCAAAGCCACAGGAACAAGAGCTTTACAAATTCACCATTTGAAGAGATTGCCCTGGCAGGCAGAGTGCTGTCTTTCCCGGGATGTAGGTAAGTACGCAAAAGCCAAATGTCTTTCTTTCTGGGATACTTAAGACCCCATTGGATGCAACTGTGGATTGAGTATCTGCAGAAACTTCTCCCGTCTTTAAATACCATCCCCCTGACCACCCCTCTATAAGAGCAGCAAGGACTGGGAGGGTCAGAAGAGACATCTGAGAGGAAGTGAGACATACTATCTCTCAGAACAGATTTCCATTCATTTTCTACTCCTACCTCAATGTACCATGTATTTCTCCAAAGAGTTCAGCACTGAGCCAATGATTTTAGCAACAGGCTTAGGTAAGTAGAGCAAGATGCCACCAGAGTACATGTCTCTCCTCTCTAAGTAATACATAGATATGAAACTTGGTTTATATACAGATTCATTTTCCCCCTTTTCATTTTTTTTTTACGTTTATTTATTTTTGACAGAGAGAGAGAGACAGAGCATGAGCAGGGGAGGGGCAGAGTGAGAGGGAGACACAGAATCTGAAACAGGCTCCAGGCTCTGAGCCGTCAGCACAGAGCCCGACGCGGGGCTCGAACTCACAGACCGTGAGATCATGACCTGAGCCGAAGTCGGACGCTCAACCGACTGAGCCACCCAGGCGCCCCCCTCCCTTTCTTTTCAAAATTGTTCCTTTATACAAGAGCCATTTTATCCCAAATGAAACAAAAACATTAGTAAGAAAAATATATACCTATTTATATTCATTCATGATGACAAAAGAAAAATTTTTAATGAAAATAGAACCAATACATTAATTATTTGGTCTATGTATACAATGCCAAATAACCAGACTGTCATTTCAGTGATTTACCTACCAAGGAATTAAACTCACAGGTTATTTATATATCACACCACCTCAACCTAATATTAAGGTTTATTTTTGAAAAGACCAAAAGTTAATGGGGATTTAGGGCCTTTGGAATACCTAAAAATAGTCTAATGACTGAAATAACCTTCCCTACTCACAAATGCAAAGTCTAGAAGAAAAAGTTCAATCTAGCACATCACTTGCAAATTTAAAAATATCTGTACATTTGTTCACATCTTCAAAGAATTCAGACCCAAACGATACCACTCAACAGGAGATGGTGGCACTTTTCAAGGAAAATTATACAAATATATACTCAGTTCTTTGGTGAGGACTTGTAATCCTCACTTAAGAAAAATACACATTACACAACTCATCATAGGAAACCAAAGCATTACCTTGTAAGTGATCATTTGTATCACGGTTCCCTTTCTGCCCATTAAAAGGGCAACTTGCAAAACTCAAGAGTGCCCCTTGTGGAACAATGGGACAATTGACTTCTCAGGGTTTTGCCATTTTTCTTTCTGCTTTATTTCGTTTTCTTACAAGGATTTCTCTTTAAAAGAGGAACTTTCTCTAGTTTAGAACCTATAACTAAATTTCCTTAGGAGTTGAAAAAAGCAAAGAGCCGATCATATCCATGAGTACATTAATATATGTAGTTTAGGTGACTTTGTATTTCTTTTTAATTTGTTTAAATGTTTATTTATTTTTGACAGAGAGAGAGACAGAGCATGAGTGGGTGAGGGGCAGAGAGAGAGGGAGACACAGAATCCGAAGCAGGCTCCAGGCTCTGAGGCATCAGCACGGAGCCTGATGCAGGGCTCAAACTCATGAACTGTGAGTACATGACCTGAGCTGAAGTCTGATGCTCAACCGACTGAGCCACCCAGGTGCCCCTATTTTATTTTTGAGAGAGAGAGAGAGAGAGAGAGAGAGAGAGAGAACGAGCATGTGCAGGGGAGGGTCAGAGAGAGAGGGAGACACAGAATCCAAATCAGGCTCCAGGCTCTGAACTGTCAGCACAGAGCCTGACGCGGGGCTTGAACTCACAGACCGTGAGATCATGACCTGAGCCGAAGTCAGACGCTCAACCGATGGAGCCACCCAGACGCCCCTAGGTGACTTTATATTTCTTAGGAACAAAATACCCTTCATATTTCTTAACTTGTATACTTTAATGACTATTCCAAAGAGTAAAGAGAAAATAAAAGCTACTTGTCCAAAGTGCTGTCTTATTTTTCTACACGATGCCCCAAGGGGAAGGACATTTAAATCATAAAAAGAATATTAGAGACATCACAAAATTCTCTTCCCCTGAAGGTAAGAGACAAAAAAGGGTATAAAATATAATGACACCCTATTTCCAAGCTTCATCTCATAATTAAATCAATTAAATTTTAAGAGAACTGTGTATATAATTCACACAATTATTTTTTTCTTCCTACTATGGAATGTGTATTGTGTAAGCCTAAAAGGGAGTGAAGCCCTGGGTCCGGGCTTGAAGCTTATGCCTGATCCTTCAAACCCCACTAACAAAAACCACTCATCTGCAATGTCATCTATCTAGTTGTTGCCCAGTTCTGGTTAACATTTTCCTCTGCATAGTGAAACTACAGCTCCCTCCTGAATTATTCCTCCCTCGACCCCATTATCCCAATATCTGGGGACCGTTTTATGACTTTCCTGGGTGTTCTGTGTTTAGGTGAATTATCTCTGTAAGCTTAAGCAGCTCCTCACAAGACATTTCCCTGCTTCTCCCAGTCCTCATTATAATCTACAGGGCCACTTGCATGGAGGACGCCGCCTGCAAGCTTAAACTAAAACTTAAAATCATCTGAAAGAACAAAAACAAGAATATCCAGCCAGATGCGTTTCTAAAGCAATGAACATGTCTTCAAAAAAAAAAAAAAAAAAGTTTCTGTTCAAATATGTTACACCGTCACTGAGGAAGTACGAGTCAGCAGAAACCTAGAGTGGAATGTTCCAGAGTAGTGATGGGATTGTTGTAACAATAATAATAATACCTTTTACAAGTCAGAAAGTAAATAGCACTAACTCCTTTAAAAGAATACTGATGGTAGGGTTGCCTGGGTGGCTCAGTAGGTTAAGCATCCAGCTTCGACTCAGGTCATGATCTCACAGTTCGTGAGTTTGAGCCCCACGTCAGGCTCTGTGCTGACAGCTCGGAGCCTGGAGCCTGCTTCAGATTCTGTGTCTCCCTCTCTCTCTCTGCATCCGCCCCCCCCACCCCACGCTCTGTCTCTTTCTGTCTCAAAAATAAACATTAAAAATAAATAAATAAAAATAAAAGAATACTGATAGTTGAAGCAGGATGTTCACTGATACCTGAAGAATGTGCACCAGTTGTAAATACCAAGGAGAAACTGAGAGCAGAGAGGGAGCTGGGACAAAGTTGAGTGAATGCTGCAAAGTATCGCAGATACACTGGTGAGCATTTACAATACAAAACCAAACTGCGGTGCAATGAATCAAGTAGATGACAACAGTTCAAAGAAGCTGATACAAAATATGCATACCTACAATTGCAAACAATGGCATAATCACAAAATGCCAACCACGAAGAAAGCATAAGCGAGGACATTTAAAAAGCAAAACAGAAAACTGTTTTCTGATCTGATGGATAATTTTGGCAGGCAATTATTCAGCAAATTAAAAGATCCCATTCAGTTCCACTCAGAAATCATCCTCACTGACATTAGCTTGTCACAATTTTACATTTTAACCAAGGCAGAATTTCCAGGCTGCCGGAAAGAAATGAGAAGGAACATTTAAAGATGAGAGTGATAAGAATTAGTGTGGGTCTTCTTTTCAGACTTTTGAAAAATGAGGAATCTTGTAGGGGAAAAAAAAATCTGTGAAGTAGAAGAAACTGACCTTGAATTGTGGATTATGTGCTTTTTCTTCCTTGAACTTGATCTGCTGGTGACCTGTGCAATCTGCATTGCTGACATGTGTATTTCTCTTGTCTTCTGACAGGTACCCTAGGGCCCCTGCATAGAAGACTTTTTTTTTTTTTAATTTCCTACCTTGGGATCCTCTTGAACTTAGGCAGTAAAATTTGGGTCCCAATCCTACATGAGTTACGGGTTCATGATTACAAAATTTCAAAATATATTTGTTTTTTCTACCCAGAGACTAGCCAAGACAGACAGAATCCCATGTGACTTCTACGGCAGAGGAGAGTTTCCCCAAATGGCCCCCCTTCTCTGGTTGTAGTCCTTCAAGGAGTCTGGCCTTATGCTGCACAGTCAGGTACCCTAGCTCTTGCCTCCTGTCCCCACGTGAATATCAAAACCCAAATCCCTAGGAACCTAAATCTAATAGCCCCTCCCCAGCCCCTTCTCCCCAAGTCTGCTGCAGGACCAGCTTTCCTGTTTACTGCTCTGGTTTTCCTTTCTGCCTTTTTTTTTCTGGTCCCTGGAGACTTCCCATACATTCTGCATGGTATATAACAAACATATTTGTAAATCATTTTAATAAATGCATAATTACTGGGTGGATATGTCATAATCTATTTACCTACCTATCAAACTACTGGATTTTGTACAATTAGAAATAACACTCAGGCAAACATCACTATACCCAAACATTCGTGGAACTATAACAATCATTTCCCTGGGATAGATTTCTAGGAGTGGATGGTTGAGTCAAGGGTAAGTATATTGGAAGGTTTTCATTTCAGTCATAGATAGCACACTTTGGTAGTTTTCTTATGAATTTACTTAATTCTTCCTTATTTTATACTTATTGATGGACTTACAGTTCTAGTAACTTTCAAGAATTATAGTCACTAAGTGCATAATATTCAGTAGTTCGAACATAAATACCACCAAAGCACTTAATAAAAGTCTACTGGCTTCAATTAAACCAAATTTAGTAATTTCAATTGTCCAGAATCAATAGTAATGAACTTGTCCTGGAGTTTCCTTGAAAGATAGCTTCAGCACAGAAAATACAGGTCCTGCGTATCCAGGTTTTTTGCCATATCTCCAGAGAAAGGACAGGACGGGAGATTGAGGGATAATAAATGAACAGGTAGTAGCAAGGGAGACAGGAAGAATGGCTTATGACTGCACTAAAAAGTGCTCAGTTTCATTAGTCATAGAAATGCCAATCATAACCACAATAAGGTACCACTTCATACGCACCGAGATGGCTAACATCAAAAGACAGACAATAACAAGTGATGACAAAGATGTGGAGGAATTGAAACTTTCACGCAATGCTGGTGGAAATGTAAAATAGAGCACTCACTTTGGAAAATAGTTTGGCAGTTCGCCAAAATGTTAAACCTAGAGATTCAATGACCTGGCGGTTTCATTCCTGGGTATCTACCCTGAAGAAACGAAGAAATATGTATACACAAAAACTTGTACATGATTGTTCATAGCAGCATTATTCCTACTAGGCAAAAAGTGGAAACCCAAATATGTGCATCAACTAATAACATTATAAACAAGATGTGGTATGTCCGTCCATACAATGGAATATCATTTCTCCATGAAAGAAATGAAGAATTTACATATGTTACAGCATGAATGAACTTTGTAAATGTGAAGCCTAGTGAAAGAAGCCAGTCACAAAAGACCACATATTGTATGATTCCATTCATATGAAATTCTAGAATAGGAAAATCCATGGAGACAGAGGCTGGGGGGAAGAGAGAACAGAAGTGACTGCTAATGGATACTGGGGTTTCTTTGGAGGATGATAAAAATGTTCTAAAATTAGATTATGGTGATGATTGCACATTAACCATCAAATTATACACGTTAAGCAAGTGAACTTTCTGGCATGTAAATTATATCTCAATAAAGCTGTTCAAAAAAAAAAAAAAAGGAGTGGGGCGGCTGGGTGGCTCAGTCGGTTAAGCGTCCGACTTCAGCTCAGGTCACGATCTTGCGGTCTGTGGGTTCAAGCCCAGCGTCGGCCTCTGGGCTGATGGCTCGGAGCCTGGAGCCTGCTTCTGATTCTGTGTTTCCCTCTCTCTCTGCCCCTCCCCCGTTCATGCTCTGTCTCTCTCTGTCTCAAAAATAAATAAAAAACGTTAAAAAAAATTTTTTAAAAAAAAAGAGAAAAGAATCTGAACTTCAACTTACATGCCTCATCCTTCTTATCAGTTCCACCTTCCAGTCATTACCATTCTTAGGCATAGCCAAATTTCTCTCTGGCTCAGTAATAGTTTGACACTTTCCCCCAAATTCCCACAGCTTATAAAGAATTCGGTGCCTGCTAACTTTCCGCCAACCTCTTTTTTCCTTCCTGCTCTTGATTTCAGCATTGGTTTGCCCAGTTTCAATCTTATTCATTACCCCATTTTCTGATCGTGCGCTATTTGCTCTGCGGAAAAATTTACTACGTGCCCCTTAGACTTTCATTGTTTAACAACGTCTTTCTTTGTGCTGCCTGCCTCTTTGCAGACGTCTTTGAAAGCAGGAAGAGGGAGGTTTGTATCTTTCCATAATGTGTTCTTATGCCTTTGCCTATAGCTCAAAGGTTGTAACGTCACAGATTATGGCTGTAAAATACAAAACTTGAACAATAAACTTATATGACCAGTTGTTTGAGAGACAATGAAATGCATATTGTATAATCTTACTTAAGAAAGACGCTTTCTTTCACTTCTTCACCCCCAAACTCCCCTCTGCAATTGAGAATAAGGCATAATGGAGACATTTTCCAGAAGACAGCATAAAAACAGCTCTTTGTCCCCATTAATAACTTCCACAGAAATATTCTTCCTTACTGCTCCTTCCTAAGCCTACTAGTAACCCCACACTGATTTCATAATTATAGCTTTTCTAAAGTTCATAGTTTCTATGTATGGACACTTCTGCAGGAATTCCCAGAGTATTGACTAGGCAATGGGATAGATGGGGTTGGGGGTGGGGACAGAAGATCTCCTTTGCTTCCGGGGCGGGGGGAGGGGTGGGCGCTGAGTGGGGATCATACAGTGGTGAGTAAAGGTAATTTTTGCTGAAGGAGTAAGTTCTCTAGATAGGAGGACCGGATTAGGGGTTGAACCAATTGTCCAAAAAAGATGGAGAGTAAATAGCAACCTGAATTCAGCAGAGAGAGACTGGGAAGCTTGATGGAGAAAGCCCATCTTTTATTCTTACCAACCTATTCATAGAGATGCTAAACATTCAGCTGGCGTGAGCATTAAATAATCAGTTTACTGTTTTTTATTTTTTTTTATTTTTTTTTATTTTTTTTCAACGTTTTTTATTTATTTTTGGGACAGAGAGAGACAGAGCATGAGCGGGGGAGGGGCAGAGAGAGAGGGAGACACAGAATCGGAAACAGGCTCCAGGCTCTGAGCCATCAGCCCAGAGCCTGACGCGGGGCTCGAACTCACGGACCGCGAGATCGTGACCTGGCTGAAGTCGGACGCTTAACCGACTGCGCCACCCAGGCGCCCCAGTTTACTGTTTTTTAAAGTAAGCTCTCACACAGCCGTCTCTTCTATTTTTATGATTTTATGCATGTGCTTTGATATTTTTTCTATTTCTTTCCCCCATTTTCTCTCAAGAGCCTACTCCTGACCACGAAATGTAATGATGGGAAACATACATTTCTTCAAGATAGCATAAGATGCGGTTTACATTTTTGTTTCACTTTGCCCAAAGGGGGGTTATTTTCCCTTTTAAGGTGTTTCCAACTACAAAATTAGGGGAAGAGGGAAGGCAGGCCACACACGGAAAATTTGCACCCTGGTTGACTTGAGTTCACTTTTATATTTAGAGCCAGGAAGCTTGAATATAAAACAAATTGCAATGTGTTTGGCTATTGTGGTAAGAAATAAGCTTTCCTCTGCTGAAATAATAAAATAATTTACCATTAAAGAAGTTTTCTTTAATGATAATAGTCTTTCCAAATCATACATTTTACTTTTTTTTTTTTTTTTTTGTCTCAAGACGCATCTTAATTTGCTAACCAGGCAGGATAGCCATTGCTGTGGAAAAAAAGAGACACACTCCATGCCTACCCTGTGTCTGATGTGCTATCAGAAGTCTAGAGCTTGGGGTCAGAGACCCTCACATGCAGAAAAGAGGTTATTGGCATATGGGAGAAGAGAAAACCATGGGAACCAATGGTTCACCTAGGAGGGGTGTAAAATAGAGAAAAGGGCCCAGGACTGAGCCCTGGGGACACCAACAAATACAGGGAAAGCAAAGAAGGAAATGCCAGCGAAGGAGATGGAGAAGGAGTAGTCAGGTGGGACTGTGGTGAGGTGTAATAATGAAGTGGAACAAAACCAGAAAGGACGCCACCATGCTATCAGGGTAGCTGCAAGAATAGGAATATTTCTCGAAGGAAGTCATGTCAAATACGCTGAAAGGTCAAGGAAGAGGTGGACCAGAAAGTGGTCATTGCAGTTGACCTTGTGGAGGTAACAGGTGGCCTGGGGAGGAGCAGTTTCAGAAGACTAGCAGGGACTACAGGGTGGGGGAGAGAATAAGAAAGTGGGCACGATAGGGGCACCTGAGTGGCTCAGTCGGTTAAGCGTCTGACTCTTGGTTTCAGCTCAGGTCATGATCTCACAGTTTTGTGAATTCAAGCCCCGCGCTGAAGTCAGGCCCTGCGCTGGAAACACGAAGCCTGCTTGGGATTCTCTCTCTCTTCCTCCCTCTCTACCCCTCCCTCCCTCATGCTGTCTCTGTCTCTCTCAAAAGAATAACCTTTAAAAAAAAAAAAAAAGAAAGTGGGCACTGTAAAGATGGACAACTTTCAAGAAGTTTGCATGTGAAGGGGAGCAAAGCTTTGAGGCAGTAGCTAGGTGGGAATATTGAGTCATGGGAGAAAGATTTCTTTTTTGGCTATTTTTCCAGATAGAAGTTTTAGAGCATGTTGGTATGCTGATGAGAATGTCTCAGAAAAAAGAGAAATTGATACAGTAAGACAGAGAGTACCATACAGAATAGTTTCACTGCCCTAAAAGTCTTCTGTGCTTCCCCTGTTCATCTTTCCTCCCTACTCCTGACAACACTGATCCTTTTACCGTCTCCATAACTTCGCCTTCTCCAGAATGTCAGATTGTTGGAATTATACAGCATGTTGACTTTCTGATTTCTTTTTAGCGCTGAATAACATTCCATTGTCTGGATGTACCAAAGTTTATTTATCCATTTACCTCCTATAGGCCATCTTGGTTGCTTTCAAGTTGTGGCACTTATAAATAAATCTTCCATAAGTCTCTACGTGCAGACTTTTGTGTGGAGATAACTTTGCAACTCAGCTGAGTGAATGCCAAGGAATACCACTGCTGAGTCATTTGTGAGAGTATTTTTGATTTTGTAAGAAACTATCAACCTGTTTACTAAGTGACCGTACCAATTTTCATTCCCACCGCGATGTGTAAGAGTTCCTGTTGCTCTACATTTTTACCAGCATTCGTTGTTGTCAGTGTTTTGGATTTTAGCCACGCTAACAGGTATGCAATAGTATCTCATTGTTGCTATAATGTGAGATGCTCTTATGACATATGACGGGGAGCATCTTTTCATATGCTTATACGATACTCATATATCTTGTTTGGTGAAATGTCTGAAATGTCTTCTGCCCATTTGTTTTTTTAATCAGGTTGTCCACTTTCTTGTTGTTAAGTTTTAAGTGTTCTTTCTATAGTTAGCATAATAGTCCTTTATCAGGTATGTCTTCTGCAAACATACTCTCTCAGTCTGTGGCTAATCTCATTTTCCTGACACTGTCTCTCCAGAGTAGATGTTTTTAGTTTTAATGAAGTTCGGCTTATCAAGTCTTTCTTCCGTGAGTCATGCCTTGGGTTGTATTTCAAGGTCACTGCCTTACCCAAGGACATCCAGATTTTTTTCCCTGTGTTACCTCCTAGTTTTACAGTTTTGCATTTTACATTTAGATCTATGATTCCTTTTGAGTTGATTTTTGTGAAAGGTGTAAAGTCTGTGTTTAGATTTTTTTTTTTTTTTGCATGTGGATGTCCAATTGTAGCACCATTTGTTGAAAAGCCTTTTCTCCATTGTATTGCCCTTACTCTTTTGCCTAAGATCAAAGTTGGATCTTTATGTGGGTCTATTTCTGTTCCATTGATCTATTTGTCTATTCTTTTGCCAACAGCACACTGATTTGATTACTACAGTTTTATCCTAAATCTTGAAGTCAGGTAGTTGGTCCTCCAACCTTGTTCTTGAGAACACTGCTTCACTTAGACTTCTTATGCTCTGGCACACAAAAGCTATAATCTGCCTTTGAATGTTACATACCTGTGACTCTGTTTGCCAAGTCAATTAACTTTTTACAATTTCATCATCAACTGAGAATTCCGCAAGTACATTCTCATACTGTTGCTATGAATTAAAGAGAGCAAGAACTCTACACAACTGAAGTCTTTTTTAAATCCTCAAAAATACCAAATACAAACCAAGGAATTAACTTCCGTAGCAGAACAACATGTAGTAGACTGCTGGTTGATTCAGTGAGTCCGTCGCTCACTTCACGAAATAGAAGAAATTCTAGTTTGGCTTCTTAGGTTTCGCATGTAGAAACAAATACCTACATTTAGTGGTCACGCCTTCAGTTACTACAAGAATTTCACAATCAAAATCCATGGCTTATGGGTGAAAGGCCCTTTGCAGATTCAAATTCAAAAACCGATTCTACAAACTGGTTATTTACTGAGATCCTCGAGCTAATCGAGCTAATCGTGTCAGAGTAAAAGGAAGCGGTCAGCATTGTCTAGTGAATCTCTGATAAGTAAATTAAGCCATTCCCAGGCAATAAAATTTCTATTCTGTTTAATGGTAGCTTTGCTGTTGCTGCTGCTTCTTTTTCTTCTTCTTCTTTTTGCACAACAGTCTGGTGTTTAGTAAACCCCACTTATTACACATGTGCTCAGACAAAAATATTAACGTTGTTTATTATTTGGTAAGCTACAAACAGGAACATTAAAATATGATATCTCTATCTCCAAGAATTTATTTATTTAACAAACATTTATCAATTTCTGCCTGTATTTCAGGCTCTGTACCAGGCCCCAAGATTAGAGAGAGGAGCAAAACCCAGCTCCTGGATTCAAGTTCATGATATTCACAAATAATTATAGCAAGCGACACATACCCTAATGTCTTCTAGAACCTATGGAAACACGAGCAGGAAATGATACAGAAATAGAGTAGGATGAGCAGGAGTGTGCTGGGCAGAATCTGGGAGGAAGGACATTCCTGGCAGAAGGGCTACACCTACAAACACAGGAAGGGGTCATCTCACACAAAACAAATGGAGCAGATAGTCCTGTCCAGGCTGCACCCAGGGAACAGGAGGAGAGGGTGGGAAACAAGCTGAGTAGGTCACTGGAAGCATCCTAGAATTCACATGCCATGCCCAGGAGTTCAGGCCTCCTCAAGGAGTGGGGAGCCACCCAAAGATTTTAAACAGGACGTCATCAAATTTATGCTTACAGATTCCTCTGGAAACAATGCAGAGAATGGATGGGGGAGATGAATAAGCCTGGAAGCAAAAGAACGAGTTAGGAATTTATGTAATTGTCCAGAGAAAAAATAATGGGCACAATGGAATATTCTTTAGCCCATAAAAAGAAACAGAGTACCAGGATTTGCTACAACATGGGTGAGCCTCAAAAACATTATGGTAAATGACAGGAGCCGATCACAACAGGCCACATACTCCGTAATTCCATTCATGAGAAATGTCCAGAACTGGCAAATACATAGAAGTAGAAAGTAGGTTCGGTGTCGGGAGGCGGAGGGATGGGGAGAAGGGTGAAGGGGTGCTCTTTGTGAGGTGGGATGATGAAAATGTTCTAGAATTGACTGTGGTAATAGATGCACAAGTCTGTAAATCTACTAAAAGCCATTGGATTTGTACACTTTGAAGGGTGAATTTATGACATGTGAATTGCACCTCAATAAAAAAAATGTATATCTCTTTAGGAAAAAGAATGAGGCTGGAACGAGAGTGGTAATGATTCCTTGATTCTGTCCTGTGGAGCTGGGTGAATGGAGCCAATGCAAATCAGGACAGGAGATTCAGAAGGATGACAAGCCCCTGTCTGGCCATTTTGGCTTGAGGTTCCGGTGAAGTATCGAGATGGTGATGAACCATAGCTAGGGGAAGTCATGAGAGAGAGTCCGGAGATAAGGATTTGAAAGAATTCAGCCTATATTTTGTACTTAGATCTGTGGAAGTGGACACCACAAACTAAGATGGGCACATGGGCCAAGAGAGCAGAGGCTGGGGGTAGGCCTCTGAAGGGAAGTCGTGTTGAAGGAACGGACAGAAGAGGTGCCCTCCAAGGAGGGTGAGAAGAAGGTGTCAGAAAGAAAAAGGTAAATAGGTACCCTAACACCCACGGAGTCCAGTCATATCACTAACTCAAGTGTTTCAAAATACTGGGAGCATCTCTAAATACCTGACTTTGTTAAATGAGGGAATGTGGTGGTCAGGTGTGTCCACCCCGGACTTGGGAAGACTGTGGTGGCCCTGGGGCTCAGAGCCTGAGCTGGACATGCCCCTCCCCCACTTCTGCCCGGTGCTCCCCCTTCACCTGGTTGGGAACATCATAACCTCTTCACCTCGCCATCTGCATTTTCCCTGTTCTGCTAATGAAGTGGTAATGTTCGACTTTCATCATAATGAGAATCCATTTAGTTCAAGTGCTTTGTAATTAATCTTTCATGCTAATTAATCCTTTCCTACACTGGTATCTCACAAAACATGGGAAAACAAAACATTTCTCCTACAAGTCCATTGAATTAAGCTTCTTCTATCTAAAAGGAGGGGGGGGGAATACAGCCAGACAAATCAGGCCACAGAAAACCTCCCTTTGCTGAAAAACAGACTCTCCAGTCTGCATTAAATTTTGCATTCAGAAAATTGGAAAAGAAAGTTCCTCCGAACCCTACCCTCCCCCCTCAGTTAGCAAGGGAACCCTTGTCAACTAGCTTACAGTCTAAGAAAATAAAAAGGGTTTTCAATACTCATTTTTATATCTAATCGGGATTTCTTTATTTGAATTTTAAATGTGGGATTATCAGCAAATGCTGCCAAGGAAAGTGCTCCACAGTATCTCCTTTATTATTATCTTTCAGGCAGTAAATAGGCCTTACATGTAAGCCCTGCTTTATGATTTTAAACAATCTCTTTTACATATTTTTCTGTTCTGATCCTCACAGCAATGTAGGTAGAAACAGCACAGTCAGGGGAGAGGCTGCTGACCCTGTTTCTTCATCTATTTGGCCCTGTATATGTCACTCTCTCTACCTGGGTTTTCTCATTTCAAAAATGATTGCTACTCACTGGGGTGGCTTGAAGATTAACCAAATTGGTATCTGCAAAGTGCTTAGAACTCTACCTGGTATTGGGGCACCTGGGTAGCTCAATCGGTTAAGCATCCAACTTCAGCTCAGGTCATGATCTCACAGTCTGTGAGTTCGAGCCCCACATCGGGCTCTGTGCTGACAGCTCAGAGCCTGGAGCCTGCTTCAGATTCTATGTCTCCCTCTCTCTCTGACCCTCCCCCGTTCATGCTCTGTCTCTGTCTCAAAAATAAATAAACATTAAAAAAAAAAAAAAGAACTCTACTTGGTATATAGGAAATGCTCACTAATTATTTTTTTCCAAAATATGAAATTTATTGTCAAATTGGTTTCCATACAACACCCAGTGCTCATCCCAAAAGGTGCCCTCCTCAGTACCCATCACCCACCCTCCCCTCCCTCCCACCCCCCATCAACCCTCAGTTTGTTCTCAGTTTTTAAGAGTCTCTTATGCTTTGGCTCTCTCCCACTCTAACCTCCTTTTTTTTTTTTTCTTCCCCTCCCCCATGGGTTTCTGTCAAGTTTCTCAGGATCCACATAAGAGTGAAAACATAGGGTATCTGTCTTTCTCTGTATGGCTTATTTCACTTAGCATCACACTCTCCAGTTCCATCCACGTTGCTACAAAGGGCCATATTTCATTCTTTCTCATTGCCACGTAGTACTCCATTGTGTATATAAACCACAATTTCTTTATCCATTCATCAGTTGATGGACAAATATTATTAATATTGTAGTTACCATCATTATCAATGTTTCCCAAGACCAGAGGCACAGAAGGGCAAAGCTTCTCAAATAATACATAATAACTAGGATTAGAAGTTCTGATGCTTTGGAGCGCCTGGGTGGCTCAGTCGGTTGAGCGTCTGACTTCAGCTCAGGTCATGATCTCATTGTCCGTGAGTTCAAGCCCCTTGTTGGGCTCTGTGCTGACAGCTTGGAGTCTGGGGCCTGTTTAAGATTCTGTGTCTCCCTCTCTCTCTGCCCCTCCCCCATTCATTTTCTCTCTCTCTCTCTCTCTCTCTCTCTCTCTCTCTCTGTGTCAAAAATAAACATTTTTTAAAAAATTAAAAAAAGAAGTTCTGAAACTTTCCACTGGGCCACTGAGCCAATACCAGGCAAGGTTTGGGGCACAACCCAGGACCTGAGTGAGCACTGGGGAGGATGCTGGGTGGTACCAAATCAAGAATGTGCTCTTTGCCAGGAGTGCTGGCAAAGCCCTGCCCATCTCCCTACCCGAGTGAGAGCCAAGTTCTTTGCAGGGAAAGCAGCTTCAGCCGCTCAGGCAAGCAGCATAAATTATGCTGTTTATTTGCCTTGCTCCTAGATATGACCAACACATCTCTAGTTTTCCCTTTAGGATACACTCATAGATGGGGAATTCTTGAGTCAAAGATTACAAACTTTTTTCCACTTCATGGAACAGCTTGCCAAATCGCTTTCTGAAATAAGTACAACAAATTTGGTTGTACCAATTCTACTGCTTGCTCTGAGTAGCAATACCCATACGAATGTCGAATATTTAACACATCTGTGCCAAGTCAACAGGCTGAAAATGGTGTTTCGGTATCATTTTAATTTGTATTTATTGAATGTCCAGATAAGGTTAAATGGGTGTTTATTGTCCATTTACAGTGTGTGTGTGTGTGTGTGTCTTTATGTCATTGGCCTCTCTTTCCATTTGGTGGTTCTTTTGAGGTTTACTTAGTGATTTCAACTATTGTAAAATTTTTAACATTTATTTATTATTGAGAGACAAATAGAGACAGAGCATGAGCAGGGGAAGGGTAGAGAGAGGGGGAGACACAGAATGAGAAGCAGGCTCCAGGCTCTGAGCTGTCAGCACAGAGCCTGACATGGGGCTTGAATTCACGAACTGTGAGACCATGACCTGAGCCAAAGTCGTAGGCTTAACCTACTGAGCCACCCAGGTGCCCCCGATTTTAAGTATTTTTATGTTTTATGAATATTTAACCCATTTGTCGTATTTCTTACCAATATGTTCTCCCACCCATTTGGTCATTGGTCTTTTAATTCCTTCATGGCGTGCATGTGGATTTTTTAAAACCATATCATAGTTTTATTGGCAATGCTGTTAAACCTATCAATCTTTTCTTTTGTGATATCTTCCATGGCTTTCATGCCATTTCAGTCCCATCCTGTCACATCTCAGACTTGGCTCTTTCAAACAGAAGCTCTATTCATTATACCGCTGATGGAAATGTCCGGGGCCACCTTCCCATAGCATAACTACCACCGCTTGGGCCACCTCCATCCAGATGCAGATCACCTGTATGCGCTTTTCCAAGTGGTAACCTGCCATCTTTTTCTATGTTAAGACCCAAACATTATGACAAATACATTTTTAAAATATATTTATTTATTTGAGAGAGAGAGAGAGAGAGAGCACAAGCAGGGGAGAAGCTGTCAGCACAGAGCCTGATGCAGGGATCGAATGCACAAACCATGAGATCATGACCTGAGCTGAAGTTGGAGGCTTGACCAACTGAGCCACCCGAGCGCCCCATGACAAGCATATTGATCTGTGTGACCTGGGCTTTGTGCAGGCATTCTTGGAGCCCCTTCCATAAAGAGACCCAGGTCCTTTTTCTCTACTGTTTTAAGGCACTCTGAGCCTGTCCTTTCTGCTTGTGGCAGGAGTTTGGTTCATCTCCCGGTGCTGCCCCTTGCATTGCACCCCACCAAGGCCTGGCCTCCCCCTGCTTCACATCCACATCGATTCACAAGCTGGCACAGTTGGGGGTCATTGGAAAACCTTAATGTTTGCTATGCACTTTTTCTCCAGAGCAGTTATAAATATTACTGAAAGGATCTGATTCCTGAATACTGTCTCTGATCTTGTCCAAAACAAGGCCATATCATCGTTATTATTAATAACAATTTGTGCGGCAATTCAGAGATTACGGGGTATTTTCTCAATCAACTTTACCCCCTTGCAAATTATCTTCGTCATTTTACAGAATGAAGAATCTGACTGCCCAAGTAACTCATTTGAGGATAAGGAGCCAAAAGATACAAATACGGATCTCCTGACACAAATCTGATGTTATTTCTACTAAAACTTGTTATCCAATTTTAATCCAATTTTCCGTTCATACGGTACCTTTTTTCCTTTTAAAAAATTTATCTCTTCATATTAAAATAATTCCAGATTTACAAAAACGTTGTAAAAATAGTACAAAGAATTTCTGTATACTCTCTACCCAGCTTCCCCAAATACTAATATTTCACATACTTACAATTATCCAAATCAAAAAATTAACATTAGTACAACATCATTAGCTAATCTTTGGACTTCGTTTAAATTCCACCAATTTTCCCATTAATATCCTTTTTCTGGTCCAAGAGCAAATCTGCACTCACACGTTGCTTTCACTGTCCCATCTTTTTCTCTTTTAATGACATTTCATGACTGTGACACTTTTGAGAAGTACTAGCCAGTTCGTTTGTAGACCGTTCCTCTATTTGGGTTTGTCTGATGCGTCCTCATGATTAATGTCAGTTACACATTTTTGGCAAGGATCCCACAGAAGTAATGTTGTGTTCTCAGGACATCCTGTTAGGAGCATGTAGTATCATTTGTCTAAACACTGATGATGTCAATTGGGATCACTGGGTTAAGTGGCATCTTCCAGGTTTCTCCACTGTAAAGATATTATTTCCCCCTACTTAATTAATAAATATCTTCTGGGGAGATACTTTGAGGCTCTGCAAATATCCTGTTTCTCATCATCTTTTCACCGACTACTGTGCTATTTGCTGAATGGTTTTCTATTTCCATCGTTCTTCCTTTATTAGTTGGAGTTCTTTTGTACAAAGAAGCTGTTCCTCTCCTGCATTTATTTTTCTTCAATTAATTATTTATATTAGTACAAATCCCCAAATTGTGATTTTATTTAATGTGTTAATTCATTAATACCACTATTTGGTCTGTCGTCCAAATTGTCCCGGATCTGGCTATGGAGGGTTCCTCCAGTCAGCTCCTGCATCCTTTGACATGTCGCCATCATTTTTCTCACTTACCGGCTCCCAAATGTTCCAGGCACATCTTGTACTTTCCCATCCTGAGCCCAAGAATCAAGTATTTTCTAAGGATGTTTGATTCTGTTTATTGAAGAATGATATTTAGAAACCAAGCTTTTGTTCTACATATGCTCATTGGTAATGAGGTTTTATTGCTTCTACGCATTCTCGGGAGGCAAAGATATATGTGCACACACACACTCTCTCTCTCTCTCTCTCTCACGTAAATTTCTATATTGGTAAATAGAGACAGTGCTACTCTTTCGTTGCTAGTTTTTCTTTCCTTTAATAGACTTCTCTGGTTGAATTGCATTAGCTAACATCTCTAGTACAGTGGAATAGTAGTAGAGATAGTAGGCATCCTTGCTGATCTTAGTGGGAATGCCTCTACAGTTTCCCCGTGAAATGAGAGAATGGATTCTAGGACTAAGGCAGATATATTTTATCACGTTAAAGTATCTACCAGTTCTTCTTTTCTTCAAAACTTTTATCAGCAAGAAGAAACCTGAATCCAGAAAGAAGGCATGGGAAGAAAGACACAGAGGCAAACACGGACACTGATAAAGCGTGCCAGCGTATCAACTATGAAAATCTCCACGCCTCTCTTCATTCACACCCTTGCCATAGCCTCTCTATGGGTAGAGTCTTGTATCCTGACCCCAGACTTTGGGCTGGCTCGTGAAACTTGTTCTGGCCAGTGGGATGGGCCAGACATGACAGTGTGCCAGTTCTGAGACCAGGCCTTAAGACTCCTCACACATTTCCTGTTGCCCTCTTATGACTCTGCCATTGCCGTGAGAAGCTCCTCCCCTGTATAGCTGCTGCCCTGCAGCATAGGCACCAAAATACATACCCGGAGAACGGAGGCCCCGCCAGCCAACCCCCAGACCTGCAGTGAGAAGAGAGCTACATAGCACACCGCGACCAGCTTAGATCAGCAGAGCCCCAGCTGGCCGGTGTTCAATGAACCAGTCCTTTATTTCAGACTCCATTTGCTTACGTGGCATAAAAGGGAGATATAAGGCCTATGATCTCCTGCCAAACATTTCGAGCCCTTGTTTTGAATAAGGTACTTTTGTATTTTGCGAATCTGCCAGACCAGCAGCCTTTTTTAATGCTAGGATCTACATTACAGCCTCCTGTTCCAAATATCATCATGTAGGTCTTTGAATCTCTTTTCTGCTACTGCACACACAGTGATTTATCTGCATTTATTTTTTTGTCAATTTGGCCTGGAATATTGTGGGGGTTGTCCAATATTTGATACAGTGATTTCAGCTCATTTCTTTCAGGGAAGCATTTGGGAGTAGTAATCTTTCTAACATCCTTAAACAAACAAACAAAAAAGGCTGAGGAAGATGAGTCCTATTGGTTCACTATCGCCTTTGCACCACTAAGTTTATCTTTTGTATCATAATCAATAACTCCTGTCCAATCTCTAATCAATTTTTGCCTCTGATATACTCCAAACAAACCTTCCTTCCAGTTTCAGAGGTTCTTTTATGTTCTGTGGCAAAATCTCTTTTGGCTACCCATAGTCTATAAGTTATTCACACTCTCAGTTTGGTTCCTTCCATTTTTTAAAAGATATGTTTCTCTTGTAATAACCCCTTTGCTTCTGAAAGACAGCGGTAACATAAATTTAACACAAGTTAATTATGGTAGCAAATTGCCCATGTCGCACTGACAGTACACAGAACAGGTGCACTTAAGCAGCAATGTTCAAAAGTGTCCAGGAAACAGAAATAACACCTGATCGTTGCAGTAAGCTTCTACCAAAGGGGGAAAAAAGTCCCAAAACTACGGTAGAGGAGTTCAAGGCAAATCATATTTCTATGAAAAATTGATGGAGCATCAAACACGACGCGGCCTTAGACGTTTCAGAGAGCTTGTGTTATAAAAGGTGTAACTCTTGCGTTTTATACCTGTTCACAGTAAAAGTATCAGGAGTGTCTGAAAAGGCTACCTCATTACTTACTCTTAAATTGCCACCCTGCATTTTTAAAAGTCACATAAAATAATGGACTTGTGGTATGAAGAGGGCATTGATTTCCCTGAGTTCTATCTCTGGAGTGGAAAAAAAAAATGAGGTAGTATTTTAAAGAGCCATCAAATTCAATGTTTACGACAATAATAAAAAACTTTTAATAGAAAATGTTCTAAAAGAGGTTTGAGTTTTTGTGCTGGGTACAGTAAAGACTGGGACACTAAGTTTACGTAGTGACAAACAGTTATTTAGGAAAGAGCCGATGCTTTCAAGCAACCACAGGTGATTTATAAGCCAAACAGAATTTCAAGAAGTAATGCAGGAAAAAACTGAACGCCACAAATTTTGTTCTCAACTAGAAACAATCGAAAAGTTCAGTTTATGCCAAGTAGCAAGCTCAAGGCCACTTACCAGGAAGGTGTGACCTTGTTTTTGTTGAAGTCAAAAGATTTCCCTGAGGCGCCCAGCTTGAGGGTTGAGCTGGTACTATTGCGGCCAGCCTTTAGGTGTGGAAGGTCCAGTCAATTCCCGGCACCCTCCTCACTGGTCCACACAAGACTCTGGGACCTTCTGCTATCATGTGTTTTATCCCACTTATCCCAATTCTCCACTCGCATTCCCTTTTCCCTACAGGCAAGCATTCTAATGTGTTTGTAATCATGTAGTTAAGACTTACTGTATATCTGGGTGCCTGGGTGGCTCCCACGGTCAAGCGTCCAACTTTAGCTCAGGTCATGATCTCACAGTTCGTGAGTTCGAGCCCCGCATTGGCTTGCTGCTGTCAGCACAGAGCCTGCTTGGGATCCTCTGCCTCTCTCTCTCTCTCTCTCTCTCTCTCTGCCCCTCCCCCAGAGAGTACGCTCACTCTCTCTCTCTTTCTGACCCCAAAATAAACAAACATTAAAAAAAAACTTTAAAAGGAAAGACTTACTATATATCTATCATGTGTCAGTTCAAAGAACTAGGAATATGTCAGAGACCAGAACAGAGAAAGACCTCTGCCTTCCCAAAGCCTACATGCTAGTGGAGGATGCACAATGAAAAGACAAATAGTAAATATTAAAATGCAATAAGCACTATGAGGAAAACAGAGGGAGTGCTGGGGGGAGAGGCGAATGCCATTTTAAATCAGGGTGTCCAAGCAGGGCCTCACTCACATCTTGATATTTGAGCAAAGAAGATGAGCATGTGATCCACACAGGGATCCGAGAGAAGCCGTCAGCAACAGCAAGCTCGAGGCTCAGAAGCACCAGGGGTCTGCTGAGTATATATTCATTGACTGATAAGTGTTCTTGCAAAATGAATATTGCAGTTTTATGTGCATCGTTTTAATCTTCATAATTGCATTTGTAGTCGTGGGGGCTCTCCAAAGCAGCAGAACCAAGGGGAGAGAGAGAGAGATTTGCTGAGAAATTGGATCACATGGTGACTGAGAAATCTGGGGTCTGCAGTCAGCAAGCTAGACACATAGATTGACACAAACAATGAACCATTCCGATGTTGTATTGTTTCTCATTCTGCTTCTTTCTTTCCCTCAAAGTAACGTTGTTGAGATGAATAGCAGCAGGTAGGCAGGCTTCTAAGATGATCTTTGCCCCTGGGGCATGATTATGTCACAGTTAAGCGGCAAAGCAACATTGCAGATGTGATTATAGTCACTAATCAGTCGACATTAAGATATTATCCCAGTAGGCCTAAACTAATCACAACAACCCTTTATAGGCAGTTTTCTCTGGTTTGTTGTAGAAGAGAAAGTCAGAATCCAAGCATGAAAAGGATGCAACGTGTCATGGCTGGCTTAAAGATGGGGGGGGCATGTGGGGAGAAGTGGGGTGACCTCTAGAGTTCAGAGCAGCCCGTGGTTGACAGCCAACAAGAAAATGGGCACCTGAGTGGCTCAGTCGGTTAAGTGTCTGACTCTTGATTTCCGCTCAGGTCATGAACTCACAGTTTGTGAGCTCAAGCCCTGCATCAGGCTCCGCACGGATAGGGATTCTCTCGCTCCCTGTCTCTCTGCCCCTCCCCTGCTCACACACACACACTCTCTCTCTCAAAATAGAAAGAAAGAAAGAAAGAAAGAAAGAAAGAAAGAAAGAAAGAAAGAAAGAAAGAAAGAAAGAAAAATAAATGAGGAGTTCAATCCTACTACTACAAAGGACTGAATTCAGCCAACAACCTGAACAAACTTAAGGTAGATTCTTTCTCAGAGCATCCAGATAAGAGCTCGGTCCAGCTGATACTTTGATTTCAGCCTTGTGAGACCCTGAGCAGAAAACCCAGTCATGCCCCACCTGGACTTCCAACCCACACAACTGGGAGACAGGAAACGGGCGTTGTTTTAAGACACTGACTGTATGGTCATTTGTGACCCAGCAATAGAAAATGATCGCGGTAGTGCTGATGTACATTTTACTCATTTTAAAAACACTAATATCATATTTGCCTCACATAGGTAAGGTTCCAAGAACTTTACGAATATTAATTTCCTTGTCATGATGTTATTATATAGGTTTTATTATTTTTCCCAAAAGGGAATTTCTGTTTTATTATGAAACGTATATAACAAGACACTTGCTAGTCTAACCATTTTAAGTTCATTAATGCACTAGCATTAATTACATTCATAATGTACAACCATCAGTATCTACAGTAGTCTCCCTTACCTGTGGTTTCTCTTACCCATGGTCAACCTGGTCTAGAAACAGATGGTTCTTCTGACAAATTGCCAGAGGGTCAATAGTAGCCTAACGCTGTGTCACAATGTGCCTGTCTGTCACCTCACTCTGTTACATTATCTTGTGCCATCACAAGAATACAATAAAATGAGATATTTTGAGAGAGTGATCACATTATATAACTTTTATTACAGTATATTGTTATAATTGTTCTATTTTATTATTAGTTATTGTTGCTAATCTCTTACCGTGCCTAATTTCTAAGTTGCACTTTATGGTAGGTAGGTATGCATGCAGAGGAAGAAACATAGTATAGATAAGGTTCAGAGGAAGAAACATAGTATAGATAAGGTTCAGTACTATAGTCAGTGTTGGGCATCCACTACAGGTCTTGGAATATGTCCTCCAAGGATATGAGGTGACCACAGTATTTTTCATCACCACAAATATAGTTGCTTTGAATTTGCATTTCTCTTTGAGCATCTCTTCACATGGTTCTCATACCTTTACATCTGATTCTGCCTTATTCACCAAAAGAAAACAAATTAGGGAAAGAGAAGAAGCTCCAGACTAACATTAGAAGCTAACACAGCACACTTGCCTCTGAATGAGATGGCCTTGGATTTGAATCCCAGTTCTTGCCTCTCTGTCTGGGTTACTTAATCTCTTTGAGCCTTAGTTCTCTTATCTGAGGAATGGGAATAATGGTACCAGCCTCTCTAGATTCTTTTAAGTTTTAAATGAGATGATCTATGATCTATGATCTATCTAATGGCTATCACCATTCCTAGCGAAAGTAAGTATTTGATAAACAGCAGTTATTCAGGTTGGAATGTCATTTATTTCTTTTTTAAAGTTTATTTATTTTGAGGGGGGTGGAGAGAGGTGGAGAGAAGGAGAGACAGAATCCCAAGCAGGCTCTCTGCTATCAGCATATAACCTGATGCAGGGCTTGAACTCACAAACCATGCGCTCATGACCTGAGCCGAGATCAAGACTCAGATGCTTGACTGACTGAGCCACGCAGGTGCCCTGGGCAGCCATTTCATCTGAACCTCCCCTAACCCTGATGGTGGGATAAGCCATCCTTAGGATGATGGCAGCCCCATTCTTACTACCAAGGGTTTTGGCTCAGGGGTTGGTGGAAGAAGAAACAGGACTAAGAAATAACTTAAATGCGGAACCAAATGGAGGCGGGAAAAAGTTCAATAGCATTCCAACCGTAATCTTAAATAAGGGGCAACCTCAGAGCAACAGATAGGGTGGAAAGGCTGCTGGGGGGAGGACTGTCCTCCCAGGCTGCGTGAGTGCACATTCCCCAGCAGGAGGAGAAATGGTTCTGTGCTACCTCCTGCCCTGCTGGAGAGAAGATGCTCGTCATATTGACACACACTTGAACCTCAAGGAGTGCCAGATGGACTCACGGTGTGCTGTTTAAAATGCTGTGATATGCTAATGCCTGTGCATGTTTTGGGTCTGCATTCCTTTCATGTAACTGATGACACCAATAATAACTAAAATCGGCAGATTTCACTGATGATGTGAGCTCGCCACCATCAGTTTTTTGAAACATGAGTCAGGTTTGGCTTCCCACTATTATTATCTTGTGTCCTGTTACTAGCAACATAGACTACAGTCATTTCATTAAGCTTGCCAAAATGCAGAAAGGACCACAGTGAGCTAAAAAATAAAAATTAAAAAAAAAAAATAGCATTACCATGTAGGAAAAGTGCTTTTGACTCCAGGAGTGAGAGTCCGGTAGAATCAGGTTGGTCGTGTTGGCACAGTAGTCTTTCCTTATGCAGTTTAACCAGCTGTTTTGTAGCATTTGAAAAAGAAAGAGAAAATCTAATTGCCCCGTGTACAGCCTTTTTAAAAGATACTTTTTGTTTCCCGTTTTATCTAGCCTCCTCTCTTCTACTTTTTAGAATTTCTAATTATAGAATTTGCTTACTGAAAATGTGTGCTTTAGGCTAGAGAAGAATATTTAGAAATCCTTACCCCAAAGAAAAGCAAGTGGGAGTGGAAATTTGAAAGAGGACCGCCTAATTCAGCACTAAAACCAGTGTGAGAAGCAGTGTGTGAGGGTGTGTGTGTGTGTGTGTGTGTGCGTGAGCATGTACGTGTGTGGATGTGTGTGTGTGGCTAAAATGTGCTTTTCAAAGTGCTGAGAGGTTGATGGGAATGTTTGATTAGCTCCTCTGAGAAAAGAGGAAAGTTGCTTGGACCTCTCCTTGTTTCTTCTTTAGAATAATTTGGATGGAATTTGTGATGCAGAAAAGCTTAAAGAAAAAAGGATATCCATTCTGTGTGGTGGAAAATTTTTGAAAAAAAATTGCTTTCTTCAAACAAGGTATGTCTGATGAATTACTAAGCTATGTAGATAGTTTTCTTTCCATACCTTATTATAAAAATGTTAAAATGTATTTCTCATTAAGAAACTATAATACACACCCTGACCAAGTAATCAGTCTGGACAAATTTCAGTCTGAGGAGAATTGGGAGGGAGTGGGGGTAGTTGACATCCTTGTAAACGACTAATATTATGTATATCAACTATAAATAAATTGTGCTGAGATAAGATTAGAACAAGATTTTCACTGTATTTTTAAACCGATTTAATTATGGTTTAAAAAAAGTTGAAAAGTAGGACATTTGTGTAGAACTTTGAAGTAGCTTTAAGTCTCTTTATTATCCTGCCCTTTTTAAACCTTGCTTCCTATAGGGAATGTAACAGAATTGTAACAAGTTGCTTCCAACCATGTATGAAAAGCAGTATGAGAAATGGACACATTGATGCTAAATGAAGAGAAGTTTTTTAGTGCAGATCTATACTTCTCTCTGCTCACACAAATCTTGGTGGAATGTGGCTAGGTGTACAATTGTGTATCCTGTTTCCACTGGAAGCGTTTTCTTAGGCTGAATGCTTCTTTAACTGATAAGCCCAAGAAAGGGCTGGCATTGTTAAGTCTACTATTGTAGCCCAACTTCGCAGAGGGAGAAAGGGCATGAAATCTCTTTTAAGCATGATTTGTGTCAAACTAGTATAAACATGAAATAAATGCCTCAAGCACAGGTTAAACAGAGAGGATAAGATCGAATAACTAGACTCAATGGTTTGCTCTGAAAAACCCAGGCACCTCTGCCATCCCCAAATCGAGAGTAGAATCCCAGATTTTCTTTGGGTGTATTGCAAAAATAAAACCAGGCATTCTTGGCCATGGTGGTTATTCAAAAAATCTGAGCGCTAAGAAAATAGCATTTTGCCATTACGTTGTGTTGCAATAAATTTGGAAGCTTTGGTGGTTAAAGTTCTGAGGTTGTTTTTCCCTCCGTCTTTTGAAAGATGAAAACGCCCTGCAGCAAAGCAAGATCAAATGCTATTTGTTTGTGTGTTTCCTCTGTTATGTGTGTTAGTTGCAAGTGGTAGCTAAGCTTCCTCCTCCTCCTCCTCTTCCTCCTCCTCCTCCTCCTCCTCCTCCTCCAGTAGGAAAGCTGGAAGTGCCTTTTATTTATTGAATTAAAATACCCTCTTTTGTAAAAGGGCTTTAGACAAAGAATTGCAAGACTAAAGGGCTGCATTTTTAATTGCAATGTGCTGGTTTCCCAGACTAAGCTTCATTTAAATATATCTTATACCTCACCACTGAAAGGAAACACCTAAGGAACACTGGAAACGCTTACTATCTATCTTCATAGCATTTACTGTATGAATATCGTTTAGAAGATCTAGTTATCTTTTTTGCCAGGTTACTGATTACATGAGGAATAGTTTCTTTCAGACAAAAATACACTGGGTTTAACATGGTTTATGAATAGCATCAGGAAAACAAAAATGCTTGTGCTCTCTCCTCTGTAATTCCTGTAGGACGTATCGCACGCAGAAAAGCAGTGTTGTGCAGCACAACGGTCTAAGCCAGGAGTCCTAAATTACAGTAACAGTTCTGCCCCTACCTGGCTGTGTTACCTTGGGAGAGGTGTGCAACATTTCTTGACTTTTGTTTACCCATCTGAAAAACAGAAGTAGCAATGCCTGCGCACACACCCTCCCAGGGTGGTCACAAGGTCCACTGCTGATTCTCAGCTCCAAATGGGTTTTGAAATGCGCAAAGTCCCATGGAAATGTAATCGTTTTTCCCCCCATATTCAAAAACAGATTACACTGGAGGGAGTCACTGGCCTGGAAAGAAATGTTACAAGGCTTCCAGAATGTTACTTGTGCCCATACGCGTAACCTCTCCTTGCTTATTTGGAAGCATGAACCAGGTAGCAGCAGCTACAGCAGCAGCAGTGGGTGCAGGACAGAGCACACAGGTCCGTCAGTAGAAGGGCCTTCTAGCTGTGTAACCTTGGGGAGGTTACTCGACATCTCTGTGTCTCCATGTCTTCACGTATGAAATGAAAAGTTGGACAAGATAGTTAGTCTCTAAGTTTCCCTCCTAATGCTACGGTTCTGTGCACTGGGACCTCTCCCGTGTCAAGACATGGCCAGGCCTCTGTATATTACAAAGTGAAAGAAGTATGGGACCTATGATATATTTAAAATATTTGTGTTTACCTAAGACTTTAACACACACAAAAATGAAATGTACCGTAGTTGCATATTACAGAATGTAACCCAACTGTGTACACATGTGTATGTGTATATACTATTATATATTACATAATTATATGTATGTAAACATGTGTGTGTGTATATATATATAATATATAACAGTTTTATTATGAGGACAGTGTGGTCCAAATTGTATGCCAGACCTACTTCAGTTTTCTAGTGCATTTCTATGACTGTGTGACCTCATATGGAGATAATGTCAAATCCCTAAATTTAAGGCCTTGCATGCAAGGCCAAGTTCAAGTGGCCCTCTTGTGCTGCATGGATACTGTGGGAGTTTGTCTGGCAGGAGGATCTGCCTCTTTTTAAACGTGTTAACCTTGGCAAGTTACTTCAACTTTTTGGGCCTCGGTTTTCTCATCTGTAAAAGGCATCTATCATTAGTGTCTATTAGGATTGTGACAAAAAGCTTCCATTTGTGCTTGATATACCATCAGCACCCAAATGTCAGCAAAAATTTTTTTTTAATTTCTTCTAACGTTCATTTATCTTTGAGAGACAGAGAGAGACACAGTGCAAGCCGGGGAGGGGCAGAGAGAGAGGGAGACACAGAATGCAAAGCAGGCTCCAGGCTCTGAGCTGTCAGCACAGAGCCCAACGTGGGGCTCGAACCCACGAACTATGAGATCAAGACCTGAGCTGCAGCCAGACACTTACCTGAGCCACCCAGATGCCCCCAAATTCTCTTTATTGCATGTGACTAGAACGAAGAAATCAGATCAGCTGTGAGACACATTGATGGTGATACTCTTCAAACTTTTAGCCATTAACTCTTGTGGATGTCCTAAGTAATTAGACTTAGGAAATTATGTGATATGAGTATAATTATGAGAAATGTGTTGCCATTTCTTCATCCAGAGGATATGAGCTAATTAATCAGTCAGCAAATGATAAGCAAGAGAGGCAACTTCTGTGATGTCTGTAATTTGAGAAACCCCAAAGGCCCTCTCTCGTTGCCCAAGAACGTCTCCCTCTGGTTTGCAGAAGGGCATGGAATTCCTGGCCCTCTGAACATACATGGTGTGAGCTAGAGAGCTGCAAAGGGGGCCTGCAACATGTGACACATACGAAAGGTACTTGTACACATGGCAGTGAGCAGCTTACGTAGTTAGTGCAGAGAAGAAGGAAAGGAAGGAGCGACAGACCGGGGCGAATTTAGGTGAGGCATCAGAAATGACCGTTTGATATAGTGCTGGCTGTTAATTTTAAAACGTTCATTTATTTTGAGAGAGAGAGAGAGAGAGAGAGAGAGAGAGAGAAAGACAGGGAGAGAGAATTTGAAGCAGGCTCCACACCGTAAGCACAGAGCCCGTCAACAGGGGTTCGATCCCACACACCATGAGATCGTGACCTGATCTGAAATCAAGGGTAGGACGCTTAACCAACTGAGTCACCCGGCTGCTGCTGGTTGTTAATTTTTAATTAAGTGGCAGGAGAGCATGCCAACGGCCAGGGCCCGCATAGCAGCTCGTCAGCTCAGATCCAGCCCTAACTCCTATTACTTGCCCGCACCCCTGGGCTCACCTGCAGCTAAGCCACTCCAGTTGTGCACCTGTGCCCTGCTGGCCCAACTCCCATCACTGGCTCCACTGCTGTGCACAGCCCATGGTGAGACCCCGAGGCCACAAGAGAGCATAATGACAATCAGGGGCCAGGCACCTGCTAATGCACCAGCAGTTGGGCCTGCCCCCACCCCCACCCCGGCCACTACAGGCGTGCCCGCAACCGGCCCCTGCCACCACACAGGCACCTGCAGCTGACCACAGCAGCCCCTGCATGCACGACGCCAGCTCCAGCCATCACCACTGCCCGCCCTCCCTGGTCTCTACCCTCTGGACCCTGAGGCATCACTAAGGACCCAAAGAGCCCTTGCAGATACACCAAAGTTCTCACCAAGGACTACACGGTTGTCAATGTTATGGACCCCAGCAGCCTGAGCTGTCGAGACATCATATGTCCTTGGACCCAGAGCCACCACAAGCCGCTACACTTGGTTCCCTGTACCACTAGACCCAGGGTTGCAGTCTGCCCCATCATGCCTCTACCCACAGGTGAAGTCACCTTACCAAAGTCACCTTTCCTTACTGAAGTCAGGCCATGAAGTCCAAAAGAGGTAACCGGACACTGGACAAGAGTATAAGGATCATGAAGCAACAGGGAAACAACATCACCAAAGAAGCGCAGTGAATCTCCAAAAACTGACCCTCAAGAAATGGAGATACATGAACTACCTGACAAAGAATTCAAAATAATTGTTCTAAAGCTACAATGCAGCTAGATAATAACACCAGGAAAACAACACAAAAACAAAATAGGCTCAACAAAGACCTAGACGACATAAAACAGAACCCAAAAGAAATTCCACAATGAAGAATAAAATTTTAATTAACACACACACACACACACACACACACACACTTAAGTCAGTCTGTGATCCTCTAGGTGAGTTCCTGTTTGCAGAACAGGAGAGGAAGGACCAAAATCCAGCAAGATTCCCAGAGCCCCACGTTCACAATGGAGCAAAGACTATTTCAGTTTTGTTTATTGCATTTTTCTACGGTTACCTCATCCGCTAAACAAACAGTCGTGGATACTAGATTTAGAATTTGTTTTTAATCAGCTAGAAAACTTTCCGCTTCAACAGACTGCAAAGCTTGAAGAGATCCTTAGAGACTGCCCATGTGAAATGCTCGGGGCTGCCTGGGAAGTGTACAAAGCAGGTACCAGGTGATGCTCTGAGTTGAGACCTATAAACGCGGCACATCATGTGGCAACCTGCAAAAGGCAAATCCCCCATGCAGATGTTGTGACTCGGCTGAAATCCGCTGCCACATTCCAGTGCTAATATCCTGAGGGAGAAAGGTGAACTGAGATAGTGGATGCCAAAATCCTTTCCTCAAATCTACAAGCCATGGTCTTGGAACAAAAGAAACACTAGTTTGGTTTAGATCCAGTTTGGAGAATATTTTGGTGTTTGTGTTTTATTTTGGTGATACGATTAAAAAAAATGTTTAGGCTCACTTCTACTTCCCATTTCTCGACTAGAGGCTTTCTTCAATTCTTTTTAAAAAGCTAGGTATCATTCCTCAGTCATCTGATTGGTTCGATTGCCCTACAGTCATGTAGAAGATTTTCATGAGAATGGGTGATGATCCTTATAAATCTGAGAGAGTAGGAAGGAACATAAGTGTAGAATCACTCCCTTTCTGTAGCCCTAGAAGAACAGAACTCAATGGGGGTCACAAACCCGTGTGGTTCCTTCACTAACAAGTCGAAAAAAATCAAGCCATGATTAATCTGAGCAGCATCTTGTTGAGAGAGATTCAGCTGGGTACTTTTCCTCTCGTAAGTCCTCAACTAGAGTCTAAATGGACCCCATTTGAATGCAAACTGGTGCAGCCACTTTGGAAAACAGTATGGAGATTCCTCAAAAAAACTAAAAATAGAACTACCCTATGACCCAGCAATTGAACTACTAGGCATTTATCCATGGGATACAGGTGTGCTGTTTCGAAGGGACACATGCACCCCCATGTTTATAGCAGCACTATCAACAATAGCCAAAGTACGGAAAGAGCCCAAATGTCCATCGATGGATGAATGGATAAAGAAGATGTGGTATATATATACAATGGCGTATTACTCGGCAATCAAAAAGAATGAAATCTTGCCATTTGCAACTACGTGGACGGAACTGGAGGGTATTATGCTAAGTGAAATTAGTCAGAGAAAGACAAAAATCACATGACTTCACTCATATGAGGACTTTAAGAGACAAAACAGATGAACATAAGGGAAGGGAAGCAAAAATAATATAAAAACAGGGAGGGGGACAAAACCTAAGAGACTCTTAAATATGGAGAACAAACAGAGGGTTGCTGGAGCAGTTGTGGGAGAGGGGATGGGCTAAATGGGTAAGGGGAATTAAGGAATCTACTCCTGAATCATTGTTGCACTATATGCTAACTTAGATGTAAAATAAATAAATAAATGGGCCCCATTTGCAAGAGGATGGAGATAAAACAATGAGGATAATGACGATAATCACGATTGACCACCACTGAACAAAAATAATATTTGCCGACACCTACACAGCTATTCTTATATGCCCAGACACTGTTCTAAGCCCTCCTCCTATATTCACTCATTTAATCCTAACAACAACCATATGTGGTAGGTTGTTACTATTCCTATTCTGCAGATGAGAAAACTGAGGCACTGAGAAGTTAAGTAACTTGTCCGAGGTCACACGGCTAGTAAGTGATAGAGCTCAACCTCAAACCCACGCGGTCTATTTCCAAAGCTCACATTCTTAATCCTCCAGGCAGCAAGTACACAGGGCCCTGGTTTCCCTGTCACTGCACCAAATTAATCTTTGCCATCCCTGAAAACATCATTTTCAAGCCAACTAAATTTCAGAGAAATTGCAAAGAAAATTCCTTCCTGCAAGTGTAGACACGGGGGTAATAATGATGGAGGGAAGCAGACGTAAGGATCTCACCAGAGAAGCTCTGTCAGGAAGGGAGGTTTTTATTTCTGTCATTCTTAGATGAGCTCCTGATTTAAGAACACTTGTCAGGTGTGCTGGGAAGACCTGATTCTCAGGGGGAAGGCCAAGGAGCAGACCTCATTATCAAGCCCTGTGAGTAGCCAGTCCCCAAAAGGAGTCCTTTATCTTCGCTCGAGGGCTAAGTTAGCTGCGAGTCAGAGAAAGAAACCTATTTCCTAATGACTCAGGCCACTTCAGAAAATCACTTTCCCTGATAAGGGTCTCTACACGGACAAGACTCTAGTAAAAATTTCTCACATTCTTTCCTTCAGTGAGAGAAAGGCTAAAGTTTTGTGTGGACATGTGGTAAAAATTCATAAAAACCACCCTTCGGGCTATAGTGAGAAGGGACTCATTCTGCATTCTTTCTTCTCAGATTTAAAAAGAAAAGAGAGAGAGAGAGAGAGAGAGAGAGAGAGAGAGAAAGAGAGAGAAACTATTCCTTCAGGGGAACCCAATGTATCGTTTCCAAGAGATCAGGTCACTGGCATCTCAATGCTAAGTGAATTCCCTCCTCCGGGTTCCTTTGTGTCCCAGACAGAGAAAACAGGCTTTGGAAGTAAAGGTGTGAGTCAGCTTGCCCAGACTGGCTTTGCTTGTATAATAGAGTGAACGAATCTACAGTCCGAAAGGTAAAAGGAATTTGGGGAAGCAGAGATAACACTGAACAACAGAAACAACAAATATTTATTGGGCCACAATCATGTGCTATCCATAATTTTATGCATTTGGGAAGAAGAGTGAAGAAAATAGTCTCTGTTCTCCTAGAGCTTGCTCTGGGGAGCACACAATAAACAGATCCACGTGAGAGGTCTGGTGGTATTATGGGCTGTGGAAAACCTAAGAATGTATAATAAGGGGACTGGACAGAGCAGTGAGATGTGGATGACGATGTGCATTGCATGGTTAGATAAAATGTCTGATAAAGGGACATTTAAACAGAGAGAGAGGTGAAGAAAACCAGGGAGCAATCTATGTGGACACTTGGAGGAAGAACATTCCAGGCAGAGAAAAGAGCAAATGCAAAGGCCCTGAGGTAGCACCATGCCTGCAAGGACCACACGGTCTGGAGCCGAAGAGTGAGGGGGAAAAGTAATGTCGTGGCATTTGGACAAGCAGAATGGAGGGCACTATCCTAATGCTTCTCAAGCTCCCCTAGGTGCACCCCCCCACCCCACCCCTCCGCCGATTCACATACTCTGCCGCAGTTCTTGCCTCTGCCCTGGATGAAATCAGAGTAGGTCCCTTAATATCTCAGGCCACATGAAGAATTTTTAAAAAGATCTTACCCACGCTACACCTCCAGACAATCAGTTTAGTCATTAATACGGATGTAATACTAAGTACTGCTTAAGTTTAAAGTTTCACCCTCACCCCAGGCCTAACTGCTGCAACGGAGAAGGAGGCATGACCAGATTCTCTCTTTCTCTGCCTTGTGCCTCTACCCACCTTCCACTTAGCTGCCAATGACAGTACCTTCAGATCCAGAGTTGAAGTGGGTACAGAGAGGAAAGGTAAGAGGACAGAAGGGCCTTACAGCAGATTCTGTTGTAAGTTGGCATCCGGGTTCTTTGGGTTTGGCAGGCATGTGCAGGTGTTTCTTGTTTGCATGGGGCACTTCTGTGGGTTCTTGGGAGATGCTACCGGTTTGTTGGGAACGCCTCAGCCGTGGTTCCCCAGATGCCACTGCATACGGATCTGCTCTGGCCAGGGGCAGGCGGGGGAGGGGGTTGTGTTACAGCTCCTTGCTCAGCCTCTGAAAAACCGGCAGTCTATCGCCTATGATTTCCACTGTGGCCTCCTCAACCCTCCGTGCACCTGGCTTGGGCAGGACCTGAAGTGACCCCAGGCTGACTCTTGCACAGGGTCTGCTTTGCCACAAGCTATTCTCTCTCCGGTAGATGTAGATGTCTCAGTCATGAGCCAGACACCCGTCCACTGCACCCCCAAGACCAGTCGGTCATTTTAAATGGGGCTACAGGACATCCAAGATGGACTTCCAAAGGAGGTGACCAAGAGCCGGGATGTGTGGCCGACTGCCTCGCTCCAGACTACTACCAGAGTTATAGGAGCCGAGTGGGAAGCTGGAGACCAGAGAGCAGGAACGGCTGTAGGAAAAGTTATTGGCATCCCCCCCCCCTTCCCCTCTCCAGATGCAGGAGGGGAGCAGGGCGTGTCCCCACCCCCATCACTTCAGACGGCAGGAAGAGGACCGTCAGGGAGACCACTTTGGAACATGCAATGAGTTCTCATGTAGTCTCCAGTCTCCGCTGAAGCTAAGACAAAGGGTCATCCGATTTTAACATCTCATTACACAGTCAATTACAATACACTCAAATGTTTATTTAGATGGGTGTGTTATGCCTGGTTAAACTTAAAAATATGCCTGGTGCATCACTTTACCCTAAATAGCGTTTGTGAGAGAGAGAAAGCTCTGTGTGAGTTCAGGCCCAGATAGGACTCAAAAAAAAAAAAAAAAATCCCTTGACCTCACAACCAAGACAATTTTATTACACAACGTATGCATTTTACAGTGTGCATCTTAACTACTGTCAACAGAATATTTCAAAAAACCTGGGACATACGTGTCAAGGTGAAGAGGAACGTGAAACCCTCCTGCAGGGGTAGAATGAGGCAGTAAGCAGGGATAAAGTGAGGCCTGGGGTGGAATTCTGGTGCTGCCACACATTCATTCCAACCTTGGACAGCTCCCTAAATTCTCTAGACCTCAATTTCCTACTCTAAAGAGTGGGCATAGTAGGACTTACCTCGTAGGACCGTCACGATAATTAAAGAAGATGGTATGTGTGCGGTGTGGAGATTCGGTAGGGATTCAACAAATGAAGTTGTTATGATCCCAGTGGGCTCTCAGGTTCGAAAATGTCCTATGAAGAACAACAAAGAAATGAATCCCATCTCATGTAACAGGGCACTAGACAGCTGGGCCAAAATTGTCGGGATGGACACGAAGGACGGTTGGAAGGCTCCATCAGAGCTGAGAATGGTCTGGAGAGGGCCCCTGGAGCGGGACGCCACATGGCTTTGGAGACCTGGGTCTCCTGCTTCAGAATGCCTCCTTCTGCTGGTTCCGCCGATGTCTGGGACTTAAGCCTCCATCACCTCAAATGCTCAGCCGCAGTGACTGCCCTCCTCCACGACCTGCCTTCCCCCCACCTCGAGGAGCCTCTGGTTGCTGGGATTCAAGAATGCGCTTTAACCCACAGCCCCGTGCTTGCCTCTCTGCAGCATGGGAAGACCCAGGACCCTGTTCATCTGAGAGGAACCCACGCGTTACCAGGAGGCCAACGGGAAGATGCTATGGATCTTACAGAATCTCCCTCATCTTCCTTCCTACCCCAGCTGGGAGGCTAGGCAAGACCTGAAAATGTTTTTCTGTGCCTCAGAATTGAAGGCAGACCAAAAAGCACAGAGTGTTCAGGCCAGTCGAGGCTCCGGGGATCACAGCTGGACGGATCCAAGCACACAGCTCCACATTCACAGTGGACAGCCCTTGGCAACCACAAACCTCAGAGCCCAAAGGAGAAAACCCACTGGGAGGAGGCAGCGCTAATCCACAGTGTCAAACACATTAAGTAAAGAAGCTTCTGATGAGAGAAGCTCATCTTCCAAAGCTTCATGAGAATCTTTTAACCGCACACAGTTGCCAGAGTAACTGAAAGGAGCGGTCATGGTCCACCTCGCCTTTTACTGAGGTCCTCAGCCCTTCCCCCAGATTTACTGCCCTTCCATTACGGAAGATAAATAACTCTTGGAAGGAGTTCTTTAGAGCTCATTTGGGGGCATGCCTGCAAACTAGTATTTTTTTCCTACTGGCAATAGAAGATCTAAACTACCACTTTAGAAACGTAATTACTGTTTGCAACCTTACTAGAAATCACTATTGGTCGAAGCCTTTGTGGATGTGGTAAGCATTACCATATGTCAGGTTCTTAACGAGGTACAAAATGATGGTCCGAAACACGCACACCAAAAAAGGCTTTCCCTTTTTGCTTTTCTGACACACAGAAACATGCCACATGGATCAATGAGCCTAATGGCAGAGGCCTATCTCCATCATCGAACACAGGGATGACCTCTCTAGTCCCCCACTGTCCACCAGTAAATCTCTCTGCTTCGGGATTTGACCTGACTGTACGTGGTGATCAAAAGCGGTCCTGGGGAAAGTGAGCCTGAGTTGTCCACACCTTGGTTATAAAAAATATTTACCTATAATATTTATGGAAAATTCCTAGACTGGAACATCAGTAAACAACCCTCTTATAAACACACTGGGAAAAAAAATCTCAGAAATCACAGTTGCTCAACCCTGGCACTACTGGTATGTCAGGCTGGATAATTCACAGTTGTGAGGCTGTCCCATGTGCTAGAGGGCATTCAGCACCATCCCTCGCCCCCACCCTTCTACCCACTAGAAGCAGAGGCCCCACCCCAAGCTGTGACAACCAAAAATGTCTTCAAACACTACCATACCTTTTTGGGGAGGGGGCAAAATCCTCTTGGTTGTGAACCACGGTCTTTTTTTTTTTTAATATTTATTTATTTTTGAAGGAGAGAGAGAGACAGAACATGACCAGGGGAGGGATAGAGAGAGAGATAGAGAGAGGGAGACACAGATCCGAAGCAGGCTCCAGGCTCCAAGCTGTCAGCACAGAGCCCGACGTGGGGCTCAAGCTCATGAGCCTTGAGATCATGACCTGAGCCAACGCTTAACTGACTGAGCCACCCAGGTGCCCCGTGAACCATGGTCTTAAACATATTGGAAACTCCACGGTGACATTCTCACAGCATCAGCTCAAGGTCACCCACTCCCAGAGCACCCCAGGTGTGCAGGCTGTGTTCTTCCTCCTCAGGTGCTGCCACAGCTTGTGAGATTCTTTGTCATACTTGTTCCCAGAGCCTCCCTCCAGACTGGGATATAGCCTCTCGAACCCCTGCTTGAGGCTACCACAAGACTGGCACCAGGGCCCTTTTCATCTTAAGTGTTTTCATTTTTTACTACTAATCATGTCAGGGAAAGAGATAACTAAAACGAGATGAAAAGGGTTTGGGGGCGCCTAGGTGGCTCAGCTGGCTAAGCATCCAACTCCAGATTTCAGCTCAGGTCATGATTTCACAGTTTGGGAGATGGAGCCCCGCATCGGGCTCTGTGCTGACAGCGTAGAGCCTGCCTAGGGTCTCTCTCTCTCTCTCTCTCTCTCTCTCTCTGTGCCCCTCCCCACCTCTTTCTCTCCCTCTCTCAAAGTAAATAAACAAACTAAAGACGGGGAGGTTCGAAGCAAAGCTTCAAGGAATAGAAACCAACTCCAACTGGCTGGAGTAAAAGGGCCCAGAAACATCTATGTCATGAGCAGGAGACCCAGTCCAGCTGGGCCTCCATCACACTGGAAATGGGAACTGGAAAGTGGCCAGAAACCAAGGTGTCTTCTCCCCCTGCTTCTCTCGGGGCCACAGGCTTTCTCTTCTCCTCTCTTTGTCCTTCATCTCTATATCTTATTCAGGGTCCCAACTCCAAATCCCAAGGGGGATCTTGATTGGCATAGGTTATCTTTTCCTGCTAGACCAGCTGCATCACTTAATTTTAGCATGTATTATTTCTGTGTCTGACTGTAACTTCTGAGACATTCATTTCAGGGGTCTTTTGAGATTAAAGCCCTAGATGTAACCAGGCATTTAAATGTGCAAAGAACTATACAAATGAGTGGAGTTTTTATTTTATAATAATATATAATAAATCATGGGATTTATTTACAGTAACAGTTACGTGAGAGGTTTGATATAGTCAAAAGAGCATGGGACTAAAATAGAGACCTGGCCTTAGACAAGCCACTTCACTGCTCTGAATTATAGGGATAATAATGGCCATTCTACACCAAGAGGTTCTTAGGTGATTCAGATGAGAGATTTGTTGAGAAAGCTTCTTACAGACTCTGTCATTGTTACAGTCTTCTGTAGTTACAAAGACAGGTACTTTGAGTTAAGAAAGAATCGGGAATCATTTCTCAGCTACAAGCCCAACCGAAAAGGAAACACATTATCTCACTTGTCAGGTGGTCCAGAGGTGGGCCCCACCTCCAGGCACAAGACAGAGTTCCAGCTCCATTTCTCTGTGATTCACTTGGCTGTCCTCCTCCTTTTTTGTGTTGACTTTTTCCTCACACTGACTTGTCTCGTGGTCACAAGATGGCTGCCAGCAGACCAACAAGGGAGGCAACCTCTCTCCCTGAAAAACACAGACTTAAGTCTTTCCATTCTGTGTGTCTGACACAACTCAGGACACAGCCCGCCCTTGAACTAGGCGCTATCGCTTGGAGGGGGCCCCGTGTTGATAGGCTCAAGGCTGGGGTTCTGAAGCAATCGCCAGCAAGGGGGAGAAAGTATATATAACAATCCTTGGCTTAGACTTGGAATCAGGATCTACCCCAGGAGCAGGGACAGAGCAGCTTCCTCTAAGTCATCTGTGTGCATTTATTCTTTTTATCAAATCGGGGTTGTGTTAGGAAAGAGGAAGTGGAGAAGAAGTCGCTCTGCTTAGGCAACCATCAGCGTCCTGTCCGCAAAGCCTGCCTCAGAGCACATCTTCAAGTAGCCTGGTATATTCTTAGCAGCCAACATGGAGAAAAGGGAAACTCTCCCCTGCCTCCCTTGCCTATTTGGCTTGTACTTTTCTGTTGGTATTTCTTTAAGATAGAAGAAGGGATTGGAAAGAGAAGGAAAATAAGGAAAGGGAGAAAAACTACCATGCTTTCTGGCTCGCTCCTGTGTTCTCTCCCTCCCTCCCTCCCTCCCTCTCCCTCTCCTTCACAGAATCCTGGGGGATTGTAATAGTGACTGCTGGTGTCATGGCAACAGGAAATGCAGTGTTTCAGGCCCAGCCCAGAGGAATAGGATCTATGTAAAGGTTTATATGCAGATCGAGGCCACCTCCACATTGAAAAGACCCCTCCTAGGACCAGTCTTCCTTCTTCCAACCTCACTAGATCAACCCACATCCACTGACAAACAGCTGAGGCTTTACATCAGGCAGAGATGGGGAAAGCAAAAGGCTGCACATGTAGCCTCTCCCCATTCAGAGATGTCTGCCCTCGGGGGATTTTTGGCATTTTGGAAATACAGCACAAGCCTCTCATAACTATTAAGCGTTTCCAGATGGACACTGGCTCTTTCTGCCTTGTGGACAAAGAGTACTGTTAGGTGCTCCCCCTTGTAGCATCATAGATTAGACAAACACCAGCACTGCATAAATCTTACACGCCCACTAGGGCAGATTTTCTGCAAGTGAGGGGCTCCAGTAAGTCTCTAGGGGGCTTATTAAAAATGATGAATGCAAAAATAATTTTTAAGTCTTCCATGTCTCCCTATTGCCTAAAGGATCAATTGCACATTCTTTAGGCATGACATTCAAGGCCAACATGGCCCCTTCTTTCCTCTCTAACAGTCTGATCTCTCGCCCAGCCTCTCAGAGCAGCTCCCAGTTCCTGAAGCTACTCAGTCCCCTGTGTCCTGTCCTCCCCTCCTCACTCATTGTGTTCCGGCCTGCCAGTTAAACGAGTTCAAGCCCCTTCCAATCCCCATGCCCCAGGCCTATGTGACCATCCACACTTTTTGCCATCACCGTATCCTTGACAGCAGAGATTCTCACTTCTGGCTGCACAGGGGAGTCACCGGGGGAGCTTTAAAACAATATTGATACCAACTCAGAGCAATTACATCAGAACAGATGAAGGAAGCATGCTTATTACAAAACAGTGATTTGCCAATGCAGGGCTCTGGGCTCAGAATGCCTGCTGTGAATTCCAGCTCTTCTTCCCCCGCAGCCTTGTGACCTTGGGCAGAGGACCTCTACAATTAAGGCAGGAAGGAGCCCCCACCTCATGGGGTTGTTGCAAAGATTAAATGAGCCATTATTGACACTTAGTATGTGCTCAGTCTGTGTTAGTTATGGTGAGGGCACATCAGTCTCCTTCTAGAAGACCCTAGGCAACTTGATGATGGGACCTGCATCTCGCTCCTCTCCGCCTAGCATGGAGCACACAATTTTTTTGGATGATTGAATGGATGCATGAACGAAGAGGAATCTTGACTTGAGGAGGTCACAAAGATTTACAAGAAAGAGGTGGCCCATGAGCTGAACCTTGAGAGATGGAGAGGCTTGTGTAAGGCCGATGAGGAGCTAATCCAGACAGAGGAATAGTAAGCTCACGGGACGAGACGCTGAGGTGTCGCGTGTAGAGAAAAACCCTCCTCTGACTCCCAGGTGTGCTGGGGTCGGAGGAGAGGGTTACGGACAAGAACTGCAGTGTGATGGCTTGAAATCCCTCACTGAGGAAGCCAGGCTTTTATTCCAGAGAGGATGAGTGGACTGTGAAGGAGGATTCTGAGAGGGTGAATGTACACTCGGACCCATGCTTCAGGAAGCTGATCCTCCCCAGCTGGGGGGAAGGATGACCCGGAGCAGAATGCAGAGAGCAAGGAATGGGTTGGGAGATGACTGCAGCTTCTCGTTAAATATCGATGTTATCTATGTTCAATCTTCCAAACAGCCTGTTTCACTAATTTCTGACTTATTTACATAGGGGCACAGAGTAAGGATTTCAACAGAACAAAACTGTCACACTCACTTCTGTCTCTCATCACCACTTACCGGGTTTTCTTTCTCTGAGGTAATCAATGTTATTGAAATAAAAAAATATATAGGAAAGTTCTATGGACGATTGTATGCCAACAAACTGGATAACCTAGCTGACGTGGACAAATTCTAGACACGCAAAGCCTACCAAGACTATGAAGAAATAGTAAATCTGAATAGACCTGTAACTAGTATAGAGATTTAATCAGTAATCAAAAATCGCCTGACAACAAAAAGCCCTGGGTCTGATGGCTTCTCTGGTGAATTCCACCAAACATTTAAAGAAGAACCAATACCAAACCTTCTCAAACTTTTCCCAAAAACTAAAGATAAGGGAATGCTTCTTAAATCATCCTGTAAGGCCAGCGTTACCCAGAGCCCAGATTAGACAAAGGCACCACAGGAAAAGAAAACTACAGTGTCGCCTAACAATACAATATCCCGTATAAATGTGGATGCAAAACTCTTCCACAGAATATTAGGAAATTGAATTCAGAAGCAGATTAAAAGTAATTATACAACATGACCAAGTGGGATTTACTCCTGGAATGGAAAAATGGTTGAACATGCAAAAATCGACTAATGTAATATACCATGTTAATAGAATAAAGGGAGGAAAAAACAAACATCATCTCAAGTGATGCAGAAAAATCATTTGGCAAAATTTAGCACCCTTTCATGATAAAAAATACTCAGCAAACTAGGAATAGAAGGAAACTACCTGAACATAATAAAAACCATACATGAAATCTTACAGCAAACCTCCTGCTCAATGGTGAAAGACTGAAAGTTTCTCCTTAGGGTCAGGAACAAGACAAGGATGCCCATCTGTTTTTACCACTTCTATTCAACATAGTGCTGGAAGTTCTAGCCAGAGGAATTAGGCAAGGGAGGTAAATAAAATTCATCTAAAATGGAAGGAAGAAGTAAAATTATCTGTTTGCAGATGGTATTCTCTTATACGTAGAAAATCCTAAAGATTACACAACCAAATTGTTAGAATGAATAAATGAATTCAGCCAAATAGGATACAACGTCAACAGGCAAAAATCACTTGCATCTTTATACATGAAGAACGTACAGTCTAAAGAGGAAATTAAGAAAACAATTCCATTTACAATAGCATCAAAAAGAATAAAATACTTAGGAATTAATTTAATCAAGGAGGCTAAAGACTTATACAATGAAAACTACAGAATATTGCTGAAAGAAACTGAAGGAGGCATAAATAAGTAGAAACGTATTCCATATTGATAAACTGGAAGACTTAGTATTTTTTTCATTTTATTATATATATATATTATATATAATACACACACACACACATATATATATATATAGAGAGAGAGAGAGAGAGAGAGAGAAAGAGAGAGAGAGAGAATCCCAAGGAGACTGCACACTTAGCACAGAGGCTGATACATAGCTGGATCCCATGACCCTGGGTCATTACCTGAGCCGAAATCAAGAGTCAGATGCTCAACCGACTGAGCCACCCAGGTGCCTCTGGAAGACTTAATACTTTTACGATGTCAATACCAGGGCACCTGGGTGGCTCAGTCAGTTAAAAGTCAGACACTTGATTTCGGCTCAGGTCACGATCTCATGGTGGAGCCTGCTTAAGATTCTCTCTTTCCCTCTCTTTGCCCCTCCCCCACTTGCAGGCATTCGCATGCTCGCTCGCTCGCTCTCTCTCTCTCAAAAATAAATAAGTAAAATAAAGTCTATTTTTAAAAATATCTCAATACTACCTAAAGCAATCTATAGATTCAATACAATACCTATCAAAATTCTAATGATGTTCTTTGCAGAAACTGAAAAACGCATCCAAAAATTTATGTGAAATCTCAAGGGACACCAAATAGCCAAAACAATCTTGAAAAAGAAGAGGAGAGCTGGAGGACACACAGTTCCTGATCTAAAAGTAAAAAAACAAATTACTACAAAGCCATAGTAATCAAAATAGTGTGGAATTGGCAGAGAAACATACATCGACAGAAACATACATGGAACAGAATAGAGTGCCCAGAAATGAACCCTTACATATATGGTCAAATCATTTTTGACCACGGTGCCAAGACCATTCAATAGGGAAAAGACAGACTCTTAAACAAATGGTGCTGGGAGAAGAGCATATCCACATGCAAAAGAACAAAGCTGTACCCTCACCTAACACCATAAACAAAATTTAACTCGAATGGACCAAAGATCTAAATGTGAGACCTAAAACTATAAAACTCTTAGGGGAAAACATACGACAAAAGCTGCATGACATTGGATTTGGCAATGATTTCTTGGATATGACACCCAAAGGCACAGACAACAAAAGAAAAATAGACAAATTAGTCTTCATGAATATTTAAAAATCTTGTGCATCAAAGGCACTGTCAACAAAGTACAAAAAAATGGGATAAAATATTTGCAAATCATAGCTGATAAGAGATTAATATCCAGAAAGTATACGTGACTCCAAGAATTCAACAAGAAAACAACCTGCTAAAAAAACAGGCAAAGGACTTGAATAGACATTTCTTCACAGAAGATCTCCAAGTGGCCAACAAGCACACAAACAGTTGGTCAACATCCCTAACCGTTAGGGAAACACAAATCAAAGCTGCGACAAGATGCCACTTCACACCCATTAGAATGAGTACCATCGAAAGAAACTGAAAATAACAAGGTTGGTGACAACATGCAGATGCTAGACCCCTTGAGCGCTGTTAATGGCCACGTAAAATGGTGCAGCCATTCCAAAAACAGTATGGTGGCTCCTCAAAACACAAGAACATAAAACTATCATATGATCCAGTGATTTCCCTTTGAGGTATAAACAAAAGAACTGAAAGCAGGGTGTCTAAGAGATACTTGTACATCCACGATCACGGCAGCATTTTTCACGATAACCAAAGTGTAGAAGCAACCCAAGAGTTCATGAACTGGTGAAAGGATAAGTAAAATGTGGTTTATACATACAATGCAGTATCACCCAGCACCAAAAAGAAAGAAATTCTGAGACAGGCTACAACGTGGATGAACCCTGAAAACATCATACTATTTGAAATGGGCCGGTCACAAAAAGACAAATACCGTATGATTCACTTAAATGAAGTACTTAGTCAAAATCCTTGAGGCAGAATGCTGGTTGCCAGGGACTTGGGAGTAGGGGGAGATGGGGGGTTTTTCTTTAATGGGCGTAGAATTTCAGTTTTACAAGACAAAAAGAGTTCTGGAAATCGATGGCGGTGATGATTGTACGTTATGAATGTGTCAACATTAACCTCTTACAAAACGGTTAAGATAGTAAATTTTACATTTGTGCATTTTAGCACAATTTTTAAATTGGAGGAAAAAAACCCGAAGAACCGTATAAATATAAGGTGATGTTATTATTTATTACCAACTCGCTCTTTTCTAAATCCAGGCAACGAGAGGTCTAATTAAGTTGGCTGGCTACTTCACTTACGTTAGTGTGTATTTTTATTTCACAATCAGGCTTCATTTGCCTCACCAGAACTTCATGTTCAGGACTCCATATTCCATCTCATGGCGCAATCCATAAATTCATGAATCAGTAACACATTCTTTTGGAAACTCCAGTTGTCTGGGTTTTGTTCAAACCCTGGTGAGCACATGAGGATTCAGGGCTCCAACATTACTGTGCACCACACAGTTTCGTGGCACTGGACAGTCTACAAGTACCGCTTAACAGCGGTGGCAGCCATCCTCATTTCTGGCCTCTGGAATGGCTAAGAGAGGGTTAGAGGTTTTTCAACACACATTTCAAAAAGGCACATTTATACTTTCTTTCAGTATATGAATGAATGGGCCAAACAAGGAGAGAAATTGACGTGGTAAGAAAGAGGCCTCAAAACATTGATTCCAAGAGACCAGAGTGATTCTGGTCCATGATGAATGAGTCAGCATTTGGGTGATAACTCCTACAGGATTAGAGTGTTTCCTGGAATCCTGTTTGTTTTTATCCACCCGTCCCAGCACGTAAAGGTCAGGTCCATCATGTCTCCTCAAGTTGTAAGACACAGATCTGAGAGCATTTCTCTCTGCAATCCATCTTCAGTTTGTTGACGATCAATAATGCTTATTGAGATATAAATCACATGCCATAAGATAACCCTTGAAGGTGTACAATTCACTAGTTTTTAGTGTGTTCACAAGATTGTCGGTTTTCTTTTTTTATTTCCCAGGGAAAGGAGAAAGCCCCAGCTACTCACTCATTAATCCAACATGTATTTACTGGGCACATAAAAAAAAAAATCGAGTAAAAAATCCTTGCCCTCATGGAGCTTGCATTCTAGTGGAGAACACTTGTTTATTTATTTAAACAAGTGAAATAAATAAAGTATGTCAGTGGCAATAGTAACATGAAAAAAAAAATAGTGGGAAAAGGATAGGGTGTACCAGTTGGTGGTGGGTGGCAGAGGTAATGTTGGGTGGTAAGGGGATGTCTCAAGAGAAGGTAACATTTAAGCAAAGACTTGAAAGAAATGAGGCAGTAAATCATGTTCTGATCTTGGGGGAGGGGCATCCAGGTAGAGGAAACAGACCATGAGATGAGAAGTGTGTGCTAGAAACAGCCAGGAGGCCATTGTACTCAGAGCTTAACAAGTAAGGGAGAAAATGGGGAGAAATGAGGTCAGGGGGGCCAACGGTGCAAAATCACATAGGGTTGTAAGCCACTTGTCAAGACTTGGGCTTTGATTCGGAATAACATGGGGAGCCACTTCAGAGTTCTGATTGCTGTGAGGATTGTGGAGTCAGAGGAAGAAGGAACTAGCCCAGTAAGGAGGCTGATTGCGATAACCAGGTGACAGGAGGCATGGCCTGGAGCAGATGGCAGTAGTAAAGATGATAAGACATGGTCAGATTCTGGATACATTATGAATATAGAGCCAACAGCCTTGGCTGATAGGTAAGATGTGGAGAAAGAGAAGCAGAAATCAAGGGTGACCTGATAAAATCTGCAAAGCTGAACAGTAACAGCCAACTGGTGGGGCTGGGTTAGGTCGGTACAGTAGGGTAGCTTGATATACTGCATTTATTCCATAAAAAGTTAACGGTTTCGTCCTGAAAACATGTTAAGTGGCTCCGGAGCTTCTCAGAGTCAAAATAGTAAAAGACGAAAAAAAATTTTTAATTGCTATCACCCTATTTCCCAAACATAACCCAGCTATTTAAGCATCAAATTGCCAAACTGACTGTATGTATGATTTTATTTCTATTTTGAAGCTAAGAGCCGTTATTTGCCTATTATGTAAACAGTAGTCAACAACTTTTATTGGGAAATTTAACACATTGCAATTGTTGCTGGAAATTAGCAAAATAATCCGTTCTGTTTGAGGTTACTCTTGCTGCCTAATTTAATTGTCTGTAATAAAATCTTTCATATACTAAAAAGTTTTATTTAAGTTAATTGCATCAGGTACTTGTATTACTACCTCAACCATAATTTGATAATTGCTTTTTGTTAATAAAATCTGCATAGTACTGAATCTAAATATTGGGTATAAGCTTGCACTGGACCTAGCTAGTACTAGATGGTGTTTCCAATTCTCTACTTTGGTGGCTTCGTCATCAGCCATGGAATTTTTACACAGAAATCAACAAACGCTACAAGTCAGGGGCTTTCCCTGTCTCCCTGCCCCAGAGAATAACACCACTGGGGATAGCAGAGTGCAGGGTATGAATGCCAGATTTAGGCCACACAGCAATGGCACTGGGCAGAGAGCCATGCACCCCAGAAGACAGGCGTGCTTTATCACTGACATTGCTTAGAATTGCTAGCTTATAAAGGTAATAAAAAGCAGACCAACCTTAAGCCTTTAAATTCTTTCAGACAATGTTCTTCCTCACTGCCTGTGCCCAGGGCAGATCCTTCCTACCTACTCCACCTCCATTCCGGTCCTACTGACCACCCTGGTCACCAGGGATGTGACATTTAACCTTTCTAAGCCTTACTTTCCTGAAGGCATCATAAAATCTGCCACACTGGCTTATCGTGAAGATTTGAGGCAACAGAGTATGTGCTCCACGTAATGAGTAATGGTAGTATGAACAAACCTTTTAGAGTTTCCTCATAGCCTCAAGAGCAGGAGGAAACCCCGTACAGATCGATAGCATCTTCATATCCACTATGCTAACCTCTGAGCTCCTGTCAGTGCTGTTCCTCCCCCAAGTGACCTTGGGGTCACTTCTCCCTATTTCTGCATGTCCAAACTGTTGGTCTTTCAAAGTTGATCAAATGCCACCACCTCTAGGAGGCTTTCTCTTATCCCCATGGCTGTCATTGTCTCTCCTTTCTCTAAAATTCCCTGGCCTCCTGGGGAATCTCTGACAGTATCCCAGACCTACTGGATTAGAATCTGCGTTTTAATAAAATCTCAGGTAATTCCTATGCATGTAAGATTTAGCAAGTCTTGCTCTAAACCACGGGTCCTCAGATTTGTCAGCACATTGAAATTACCTGAGGAGTTCTTAAAAACACAATGCTAGATCCCACCTTAAGAGATTTTGATTCAATTAGTCTGAGGTGCAGCCCGGACATCAGGGCCTTTTAAAACTCGCAGACGATACTAATATGCAGCAAAGTTTGAGAACCACTGGTCTACACACGCCTCTTCTATTCCCTTATGGAGCCTGGCACACTTACTAACGTTATGGTTATTTGTATCTACACATGTCTTCCCACTTCTTTTAAAAAATAAGTCTTTTAAGAAACCTTTATTAGTTCCATTTCCATCACTTCCTCCCTAATAATACCTAGCCATATAATGGGAATTTAATCAATATGTATTGAATGAGGAATGCATTGTTTACTTGTAATCCAAAAATGTTCTCTCAATATCATAAGTGTAGCTTTTGTCCTAATTTAAAGGCTGGTTGAGCATCTTCCCGAAATTATGGAGTTACTTTGTCTTCGGTTCTAAGACCAAACCTGTGAAGAATAGGGGCTAGTGGCCAGCATGGGTTCTGGGTACCAGTGAGGCTGGCCACTGCCATCTCTGTGGGCTCCTTAGAGCAAGCTGCCACTTAGAATCCTGAGACTCCAGGGAGCAATGCAAAACGAGGCAGCCCTCCCCGCCCCGCCCCCTGACTCCGTGCGTCCAATTTCAGAACTCTTGGCTGAAATGTGACGGTGTTATTGTTTCTTCCTCTCCAGGGTGCCATTTTGATTTTTATGGGGATTGTTGTCCTCACTATGAAGGCATCTGTTATTGAAATGTTCCTTGGTAAGTACTTTTATATGTGTATCTGGATACACTTTTAACATTTTCCTAAAGTCCAAAGAATCTTGCCAAGAAAAGGTTTAAACCAAGACAGTGCATGTAAACAGCACAGTGTATCTTTTTATGATACATAGTTTGGAGGGAAGTTTCAGTGAGAATGTTAACTGTGGATCAAATTCAGGATGTAAGTGTGTATATATTTTTGTATAAGGCAAATGTATGTATTACATGTTTGTACATATTACACACATTTATATGCACATATCTGTGCATTCTTCAGCAACTAGCCAACATTGCAGATAGAGCACATTTACGGATTCTGAATTTGGGAACATTCTTGTTTCTTATTCCTCAAAAAAAAAAAAAAATTATTATCACTGACATGACCTTACTTGTAACCACTGGTGACCCATACTTTTGGAGATGAAACCCTTACCCATTATCAGCAGGGAACACAATTTTGGGTAGGCTCTGGAGGAGCAGAAGCTCGCCCAGAAGAGAGGAGAGGGTTGACGGGTTTAGCTTTAAGCCCAAGGGTAATCTAGTAATTTCAACCCCACTGCACCCCAACCATGTTGGATAGAGTGACCCCACGGATGGCTGTGATACTAATGCCAGGGAAGTGTGCAGAGCCCTTTCAGGCAGTCTATCTGTTCACTAGGGCTGCCACAACACAATACCACAAACCGGGGGTGGGGGTGGGGGTGGGGGGTGCTTCAAATGGCAAGATTTTATTCGCTCACTGTCCTGAAAGCTAGAAGTCCAAACTCAGAGTGTCAGCAGGCTTGCTTTCTTCAGAGGGCTGTGGTGGAGAGTCTGTTCCATGCCTCTCTCTCAGCTTCTGGTTGTTTGCGGGCCATCTTTGGCACTTCTTAACGTCACACCCCTCTGCGTGTGCATCTGTGTGTGCGCCCAAATTTCCCCCTTCTTATAACACTTATAATCCAACATATTGGATTAGAGGCCCAACCTAGTCCAGTAGGACCGCATCAGAACTTAAATCGTTACATCTGCAAGCAGCCTATTTCAAAATGAGGTCATATTCGGTATTGGGGGCTGGGACTTCAACATATGAATCTAGGATGGACAAAATTAAACCCATAACATAGTCTGAATGTTCAAGGTCTGTGCAGAGGGCGTCTACACAGCAGAGTTGGCAAATGGAAGAGAAAGAGGTAACACAGCTGAGAAGGCAAGAGGGCTTTCACCTGGTGGAAGGAGACTAGACTGGGAGTCGGAGGGTTCACATGGGTTCTGGTCCAGACTCCCCCACCAACCTGCTGAAGGATATTCACCTGGGAAACTCAGGCTCCTTCACTTGGACCTTGTCCTTTGAGAGGCTGCCCCCTCCCACAATCACTCGCCTGTTAGCAGGTTTCTTATTTAGGGCAGGTAGAGAGTCAGAAATAAGAAGGCTTTAGTGACTGTAAAACAAACAAAACAAGCAAACCCTGAGGCCATTTCATACTCAGCATGTCCCCTGCATCACAGAACCAAGAAGGAAGACTGGACTGTCCTTCCTGGTCCCAGCCTGACTCAGCCTGCCTTTCTGCAAAACTCTCTCCCCTCAGGGCTACTCATTCAGAAAGTGAGAAATCAAAGTAGACAAAGGAGACTCCTGTCACAAAATCCCCTCTCTGTCCTCACATGTCTGCCTCCCTGGCATCTCTCTTGTTCATCTGCTGGTCTCCATCCCAGGACCATTTCCCTGTCATGCTTCTTGGTACCCATGACAGCCTCCCTGCCCCAAATCCTGAGCCCTCTAACTCCTTCTCTACCATACCCCAATCTCTCTAAAGCCCATGTCTGATCACCCCTCTTGAGTTAAACTCCTCAGTATTTCCCCTTTGTCTTTGAGATGGGGTCCATATCAATTAAAGTGCCTTGCTTGTTGGGGAGGCCTTCCTGATATGGCCCTTGCTGTCTTCTGTGCTCCTTGCTCCCCACGGAGTCCACTCTGGCTTCCAGGGACCTGAAAAGTACTGACTTTCTCATTCCCCTGAGACTCCCATCATTTCTCCCCTCCAGGCCTTTGACCATGCTGTTCCCCTTCCTGGAATGTTCTTCCTCTTGCCTCCATACCTCCCCAAGCCCTACTGGTCCTCAGAAAGCTTCCCTCAGCCCCTCATTTGATCAGGCCATCTTTCTAAGTGTGCCATTGCACCCTGTATTGATTTCCATCATAGCTGCATGGCATTTGCCTTGCCACTAGCCCAGGTCCCCCAAAGCTGTGAACTCGTTGAGGGCAAAAGCTGGTGCATTGCCAGTGCTTGACACATCCCACCGGCACTCAGGAATAATCGTGAAATAAATTGTCCTCCTTAGGGATGCTGGATTTCTAAGGTATCAGAGTCCAACTCTGTACCCAATTCTGATGTGTGGGTTTTTTCACCACACGAGGTGATTCCCCAACACCAGCTGAATGTCCTGTAATTTAACTCAATTCTGACTCTACCTACCTGAAGACGGCATCAAATTCAACAACTGCACCTATGGGGAGCAAGTGGTATACATGGGCTAAGACAGTAGCCAGCAAACTTGCGTTCTGGTTCCAACTTCTGCCCCCAAATAACTGCCGCTTTAGCCAAGGTGTTAACCTTGAACTTTGTTTCTTTTTTATAAAATAAAAGGATAACCTGCAAAGCTCCTCCCAGCTTTAATATTTGTGATCTGAAGCATAACTGTATGATTTATATGATTGTAGAGAGTAAGTTGTCCTGTCTTTGCTATGAAGCTCTGATTTATTTAATGCCAGATGTTTCATTGAGAACATAATCCCAAATTAAAGCATGGGGGAAATTTGAACTGGTTTAAAATGACCTGCCTCGTAAATCAGTTTTCAGGAAGGCATTGTGGACACTTAAAGAGAACCAGAGCTGGATAGTGTTTAAAGAGGTAAAAACAGATTGTAATCAGGAACTATTGCAGTAGAGGAGATCGCACTATAGAACTGGGCTCAAATCCAAATACAACAAGGAACATGGAGATTTCTATCCAAGCAGCAAGTCGCATGGGTCAGTGGATGGAAATTACTGAGTGAAGACATCAAGGGTGGGGGGTTCTTGCTAAAGGCAGACCAGGGCGATCAGGTATCAAGGGTGGAGGATTCTCTCTAAACAGGATTCTTGCTAAAACCAAGTGATGCAGAATCAACAAGGAGAGACAATGAAGCCCACGGTCAAAGGCCAGCTGGCAAGAGGGTCTGGAGGAGTTGAATTAAAGTTTGGTCAAGGAGAGAGTTTTTGTCAACACCACCGGAGTTAGTGTCTTCAGGGGTCCTGAAGGGATCTATCAAAAAGTTTATGGGCTAAAACGAGGCACTTCCATAAAAGTTCTGGGCACATAATAAGTTTTCAGTAAGTACTTCCTGATTTGGTCATTGATTAGATGTTCTGGCCCTTCATGTCTTTTCTTGAAAGTAAGTGAATTCTGATTATAATTCATTATTGATAGGGAGAACTGGGACACAAGTGCCTATTAATCATACCAATGATTTTGGAATGGACTTTGCATTATCATAAGCCTATATGATTTCAACATGACCCAATTATAAAACATTTTGCCTTTTTCTAATTGTAAAAGAAACATATTCTATATAAAATATGGAATACATATATGGAATACACTATAAAATGGGGAAAATATAGAAAATAGAAATAATTCCATCATTAACATTTTGCTATGTTATTTCTCTCTTCATATATTCTAACTTTGTCAGAATCATTCTTAAGTTTAGAACTGAGCACTTGCCGTTTAATATTCTTTAACACATCATTTGTAATAAATGCTCAGGATACTCCCATTGTTGGGATATTTCCAACATTTCATTATTTCCAGATTGCCATTATATATAATGCTGTAATGGACATTTGTTTACCTCACTTCTTATCTTTATCTCTAATTATAACTTGGGATATATTCCTAGGGGCATATTTTCTAGGACAAAGAATAGAAATATTTTTAAGGCTACTGACATATATTGCCAAATGGCTTTCCAGAATGACTGTACCTGCTTAGACTTCACCAGCAGTGTACCTAAATGCCATCATCTCAAATCCATGCCAAGATTAAGTATAATCTTGTATTCAATATTTACTGACATGATAAGAGAAACTATCATGTTTGGCTTTACCTTGCATTTCTTGTCATTAATGAGACCGAACATCGTTTTAAGCCAACTCATTTGTATTTATCTATAAGCTATCTGGATGATAATTTATTTAAATTGAATTTTAAAACAATCACACCTCAGCCCTCTCAACTGTACTCATGGCTACTCTAAAGAGGAAGAGAGTGAGAAGTGGGGGGAAATCTTTTCTTTGAAAAAGTAATATCAACAGTTCGTTGGTTTGGTAATTTCAAGCACTACTATCAAAAGGTGAGAACCATATTCCCTTTATTCAACGTTACTCAAAACTAGAATATTGAATTTTCAACAATTGAGAAGTATTGCAACAAATTTCATAAACCATGATTGCCTTGGAACTTTGGCCTCTAGATTTAACATCCTCAAGCCTTCTAGACACTAATGGCCTCCATAGCCTGGTGACTAGCTACTCCTACAGAAGGGATTGGCTTTCAGACCTGTGGTCCACTTTGTCCTCGGAAGTGAGTATTGGCCATCCATCCCTTATTGGTCATCCATCCCCGCGCTCTGCCTGACTTCCTAAGAAAGGCAACACAAGACTGATTTTTCTCTTTCCCAAATTCAACAGTCAATTCACCATTTCCAGTGCAGGGAGGGAAGCCTTATATATGAGGAATGAAGACTTGCTCCAGGGCACAAGCACATTTGCAGCCTTATTGACCAGCCCTCCCCTTGAGGAGTGGTTTCTGGAGAGTTTTAATTAACAAGCATCTAAGCCAAGGAGAGGGCCTCTGCGTTCCATTGAAAATAATGACTTTATTAACCACTGTGGTAAAACTGAGCCCAGTTATGCATGTTTTCAGCCTGGAGGGTCATGGGGGAGCAAATGCGAGTGATAGGGTGGTCTTACCGAAGTATTTATAGTCCTAATGATACAGAGACTTGTAAACCACTTGCCACAGGCACACAGACCTGGGAGGACAGTATTTGGTTTTCCACAAATATTGATACCCAAATGTATGACTTACTATTTCATTTACTCCTTCTACTTGCTTAATTTTCTTCTATATACTTATTTAGTACTTGCTTTTTTTTTTTTTTAAATATTCTAGGGCTCGTTGTTTTCGTGGATAAAATGAAGATGTGTCTTTGCACAGAGTTAAATGACACAGAGACCACTATAAAAATTAGACCTCCAGGACACTCACACCCACCCAAACCCCAGAAGTAAATAACACGTAAAAAATGTCTGCCTTCATTCCACCGGGCTCGACTTCTGGGTCTCATTCAGTTCTCTTTCATGTGTCTGTTCTTGCAGGATATGGTATGTCAACTGTCCAGGCCTCCGCTTAACATTAAAGGTCGAAACTGGGGATAATTCAAGGGCTGTACCATTGGTGCAGACTAGCTAATCACAAGATAAATACAAAGTTTTCTTAACGAATGCTGGTGACATTCTCCTTCAAAGGTAGTTGCCAGTTCAAGAATTCCTAAGTCCATGTATGCTTACATTGAGCATCTGAGTTGTGTTACACACACACACACACACACACACACACACACACACACACACACGGCAGGAAGTAGAATGCCTATTTTGATTACTCTATCTCTCCATGTTTACCTCTGGAGTCCCAACCCCATCCACAAAGTGAGCTTCTCAAAAACGTGGCTAAAATAGAGACACGTGAAACAGTACCAGCTTTGGGTGGGTAGAGTAGAATAAAGGAAATAACAAAGGATCCGTGTGGAGATGAAGCAATTTATATTAAATCAGATGTTAGCTAAATTCTGATACATCCATACAGTGCAATACCTTGCCCACACTTAAAATTACTGTGAGAGGCACACTTAATGACATGAAAAAGTGTTTGTATATATCCTCAAGTAGAAATAAGTTATAAAACATTGTAAACGGTGTGAGCATGATCAAAGGTTTGAGCACCTGCATGAATAAGTACACATATAGAAAAAAAACCAAAAATATTATACTCTTGTGTTCATCTATATTTATATTTTCCTTACTGTTCTTTGTGTTTTTTACATCCTTCAGTGAGGAACGTGCACTATTTTGGAAATAAGAAAAACTGGCCAGTGTTATTTTTTAAAAACACAAGGCTCAAACTGGTAACGTGACTTCGAATTAAAAAGGAGAGAGTTCCCCCTCCTTCCTCTGGTGTTACACCTCCTGAAGACAGCCGTCTCCAAAAGCTGTTCTATTCCTGTTTCTGAGGGGAAAGGTCAGCTGCCTGCAGTTGGCCTTGATGGGGCACAGAACCAGGTGCTGCACCAACAGGGGACACCCAGGTCACACCTAAGACCGTGCGACCAGTCCCCCTCTTCTCCCCAGCCCCCCTCCTCCTGGTTTACCTTTCCCTGCCAGCCCTCCCTTTCTCACTCGCGTGCACATGCGCAGACATGCACACAAGCACACAGGCATGCGCATGCGCATGGGGAATTAGCCATTTGGAAACTGAGTGTGAACCGGCGGAAAGAGCGCTGGAAGAGCTCGGTGTTCATCCTTCCTCCATCATTTATTTCTGCGCCAAGCAAAGAGTAGACTTCTCCAGGCCCACATTTCCTCCTTTGGAAATTGGAGAGAGGGGAGTTGATGTGGTGAAATGTGAAGAAAAGCAAAGGGCAGGTATCCAAGAGATGTTTTTGAAAGGCCTGTTTCCGCGGAGGACAAAAACACAAACTAATCGTCTTATTTCCCCGACCTTCATTTAAGGGAAAATTAGTTCCACCAATGAGAATATTTTAACGTGGGATCGAAGCAAAGATAAGGGTCAAAGGAAAGTGTTTAGGTAAAATGATACTGATTAGGTTTTCTTCAATTTTTTTTTTCATGTAGTTTTGATGGCGACTGGAATACACTCAAATAAAGACATGACAAAGAAGATTAAAAGGCCCAAGTTAAGTAAGTAAAACTGCAGTTCCTTATTAGCATAAGACTTGTATCTCCCGTGTATTGGGCTGTTATGCTTGTTTCAGATAATTTGGAAGGTTTGGGGTTTCTTGGTCTTCCTTCAATTACTTTGCATTCAGTCTAATTAGTAGTAATTATTATTTACCACCTACTTCATTCCACAAAAGCATCTGAAATAGCGCTGATTTTAGGGTAAAAGATATGTGGTCCCATCATATTGGAAAACTTCAAAATGCACCTACAAAGGCCGGGCAACACCAAGTCTCTATGGCTAAGCTGGAGTAGCTAGTTTCTTGCCATTGAAATGCTGTCTCAATTCTCCATACCAGAAAATTGAGTCTGGCTAATGCAAACATGTTCACCTTCCAGCATGCTCTGGGATAAGAAGGTAAATCTCACAGAAAAGTGCATAAGGTTTCACACCTCATCAGTGGAAAGAGGAAAAATAAATTTCATTTTTGGATAATAGATCAGTTAAAATTAGATGACAGAAAACCCAGAATAACAATTGCTTAAATAGGAGCAAAGCTTCTTTCTCCTGTAAACATAGTCAGTTTGGGCTTTTATGGAAGGTTTACAGTCTCCAGGGACCTGGACCCCTTCTGTCTTGTCATTCTGCTCTCCTCAACATGGCTCTCAACTCATTGCCCAGAATGGGTGCTCCAGCTCCATCCATCACATCCACATTCCTGTCAGCAGGAAGAGATGAAGAAGGACACATACCCACCCCTTTAAAGATAAGTCCAGCAAGTTAAATACACCACTTCTACTTAAATGTCATTGGCCAGCTTTAAGGAAGAATGGGAAATGTCTTCATTTCAAGCATCCACATGCCTAGCTAAAAGTAAGGGATTGTATTACAGGAAAGAAGGAAGAATGGATATTGGGAAATCACTAGCAGGACAGGACATAGATGGAAAATCTCACACTCCAATACTGTAAACACGCTCAGATATCTGGATCTAAATTTGTGCATTTGATGGAGGCCTAAGTGAAGGTATATTTATAAAGGACCATGAAAGAAATGCTGTAGATATAGTCAATGTTCTGTGCTTCCCACAACTGAAACTTCTTCACAGGCATTAAATTTAGATGCTGGCAATCAGCAACATTAATAATTTGAAATAAAAGAAAGATATTTGCTGCACACACCATTCTTTTTCCCTTCTGCTCCTTTAAACCCTCCATGTGGGATTTCCTGTTGAAATGAGACCAAAAGAGCAGCCATCCACAGCCTCCAAGCCTAAAATCCTAAAAAGGAATCAGTTGTTTATTTATTCCTGTCGGTACCAAGAGCCAAGAGAATCAGCCCAGGGGCAGATGTGTGTTCAAAACAATGATTGGGTTAATATGGAGACAAACGCACACCCAAGTATGAGTTCCTTTGGGCTGTTTCCAGTATCTTCATTAACTCATCTACAAAAATCATGAAAGGCTCCATGATTACCATGACAACAGTTGTCAGTGACTATGAAAGCCTGTGCTAAATGACCCAAAGGCAAACCTCTTTGAGAGATCTCAAATGGATTAGATTTCTGATATGCTAAATTCTAACCTTATACTCGAAATCTCCCTGGTGATGCAGCACATTTGAATCAATACATGCAAGAGGCCTTTTCTCTAGTTGGAAACCCTGGCACAATGATGAAATAAGGGGGGTAGGGAGATGGGGATACAGTGAAGGTAATAGGATATTCCCAAACCATGGCAATGTCTGATTCTTTACCTCAGGAGTATTTCCAAATGACAGTCTATATGGCTTGAGGCCAAAGTCATTTTCATGTTTTCTTTTCGCTGTTGTCAGTCTGCCACTGGGGTAGGTGACTGATGGCAAAGAGGCACTCCATTCATTTGATCAGTATTTATTGAGTGCCCACCAAGTACCGGTTTCTATGTTAGACACCCAGATACAACAGCAATTGAGACTCAGTCTTTGCCCTCACAGAGCTCAGAATCTAGGGAGAAAGAAAGGCAAGTCACCAGGCAGCTAAAGGTACTCCAAGAATGTGGAGAAGAGCTGTATATCTGGGAGGGCTTCCTGGAGGAAGCACCACACCTACACTGATACGTGAAGACCGACTAGGTATAGACCAGGCAAAGGTGAGAAGAGAGGGATGCAAGCAGAGAGAAAACAGCACGCTTAAGGCCTGGAGAGTGGAAAGAGCTTTTTAAAGTAGTTTGATGTGACTACTTTTTAAAGTAGTTTGATGTGACTGAAACGTAGAGTAGGAAGTGAAGGTGTTGAGATAGGAGGTGAAGGACTAAACAGGCGTGGGATCGTGGAGAGCTTTGCTACCGTGCCCGGGAATCTGGACTTCCTTATGAGGGCTATGGGAATATCTCAGCGCACATTATTTTGGTTGCAATCAGCATAACTCCAAAAGGGATTTTGGCAGGACGTGGGTGGGGGGTTGGTAGCTGGAACTCGCTGGAACCGCACCCCAGACGAAAAGGCCCCAAGAATGAGTACCTCTGCTTCTCTATGCATGTCTGCCTCACTGTCTCCCTCTCCCTCTCTCTCCCTGGTCCTCCCTCTCCCCCTCCCTTTACCCACTCTGTGCACAAGGTGTCTGTCAATACTGACTCCACATTCTTGGGAGAGAGAACCTAATTGCATCATCCCAGGCGGCAGGGTGGTTCTCAGAGAAGACTAAAGTAGTTAGGGTTGTGCTGGGGAAATAAGACCATCCTGCCAAGAAAAAAAAAAAATTGAAAAAACACAAAACTCTTTCTGCCGACAAATGGAGAGAGAGGAGAGAGCATGCAGTTTGTTGGTGAGGGTACGGATTTACACGCATGTACGGGTACAGTGAAAGCATCTACTGAGTCTGCCCAGCTCTTCACACAAAGGTCTACAGTGAAGTAGGAGGCACGACAATTACATCTTCTCTCATCTCCTTGAGAGGTGAATGCATGGACTCCGTGGTTGTCTCCCCTATACCTGGACAGCCCCGAGCTCCTTCTAGAAGTAAGTATTTACGGATCCACAGGTCAGAAGGCTGAAGGCCTTGCATCATAAGATCAAAAGGTGGGCCTTTTTGGAGCCCATATTCCCAGGAGACGCTCAAAAAGGAGGAGGTGGGGAGGAGGTGGTCTCCGACCTCTTCCCCAAGGAAAATGTTGTTTCATTTCCAGCTCAGCTGACACCCCAAAATGTATCTTGTAGGGAGCTACTGAAGGATTTTAGGCAGAAAAGGGAAATCATAAAAGCAAGACTTTCAACCAATCACTTTGGCCTCGGTGTGAGAACGAACTGGGTCAGTGATGCTCACAGTGTGCTCCTGGACCAGCCGCACCAGCCGCACCAGCAGCACCTGGGACCTTCTGCCCCACCCCGCCCAGGCTGCTGACATCAGACATGCGAACACCGGGTCCCAGCCATCCATGTTTTAGCAAGCCCTCCTGTAATCCCAGTGCCTGGTGAAATTTGAGAACCCATGAAGTAGACAGACATCCCAGATCAGGGGTACTTGCAGATATGATTGTAAAACCATGGGTACTCATCAGTGCCCTCTGGCCCCTCTTCGGGCCAGCCCTCCGTTGGCACCAGTGCCCATTCAAGGCTAACAAGAAGAAAGTAATCTGAGAGTTTTGGTGAGTGGACACTGACCCCTACGACCCATGCAGCGCTGCTCTTGACTCAGTGCCCACGACTTGGTGCCACAGGCTGGCAGAGCCAGATTGGAAATGCAGGTCTGTGTGAAGTTCAACCCCAGATGCTTTCTTAGTGCCTTCTGCCAAGCCAGCCAGGGCTTAGGAACGAAGTATCTGTTGCCTGGAGACAGACGAGGGGTGTGGGATGACTACGGGCTGACCAAATAGGAAATAAAGTAGAAGAGATGTGGAGAGAACAGGAAAAGGAGGAACCAGCGTGGGTGTCTTCCTTTGGTCTGGCCAGAAGCCATGTGCCATACAAGTGCATCTATTCTGTCTACATGTAGACTTTGCTTTCTCTCCTTCGTCTTCTTTATCATTTCTTTTTCTTATCTCCTTTTCCTTTTTCCATTTCTTTGGTCTTCCTATGGCTCCCCAGAGGCCCTCATGGATATCACTTATCTCCGTTGGGGGCCCTTCAGACCAAGAGGGTATTACATGTTGAAAATAATCTGGCATGGGAGTCTTACAAAAGGGAAAGCAAAGGTTAAAAAAAAAAAAAGAAATGGGAGAAGCTCTTACAAACTTACTCCTCGCTCTTATGCATGGCCATTCATTTCAAGCTAATATTTTGCTTTCATGTACACAATTGTATTAGGCACAATGTAATTCCAGCACGCTTGGCTTATCACATCACTTCATTTTCTAATCAAATCAAGTCTGACTCCAAACTTCCAATTTCCAGGGGCTGAGAAATTAAAATTTCATCATTACAGGGGCTTCCTCCCTCCCCGCTCCAGTCCCTGGAAGGCTTATGCAATCTACAGTATTCAGGGAGCTCCCCTGCCCTGCTCAGTGTCCAAGCCCATGTTATCTGTAGAAGTTGGGCACTCCATTGTTTTCTGAAATGTGGGATCTTGGGAAAGATGGTGGCAATCCCAGGACTAAGGATTCACTGTGAGGGGCACCACCCCAGGTATTGCTCCCAGATATTTTCCTCCAAGGCAGCTATTAGGGAACAGAGACATTTCCCCCACTGAGACCTAACCTGCCCACTCCCACCTTCCCAGTCTTGGAAGATCATTTCCTTTCCATCACTCTTTGGGCTGACCAAGCTCAGTGCTCTCAAACAAGGGGGATTTGGAGAAACGAATTCCCAATGTGTGAGGGAGAGCTGTCTTTGGGCAACTCTGCCCTCTCTCTTGCAACCTTGAATTCCAGAGGTGGGAGAAGACAAAGGCCTGATTACCTTCTTAGAATAGTAAGGGGAGGGGGGAGGAATACAATCAGAATAAACCTAAGTTAATGTCTCAATAAATCAACCCACTGTATAGTCCATGGTAAAGCTTACCACACTATATGCAATGAGAGTTTCACCAAGTTTATTTTTAGAGGTGATTTCTCAAGGTTCTCATTTTCCTGATATGTTTTGGAGCCATGGGTCTGACCTTACTTAGAGGCACCTCAGTGGTAGACATAGTCAGTACAAACCTATTCAAGCAGTTGCTAATAAATGACCAAAATGTGGGGGCATTTTTCTCAATTTTTGTAGGCTACAAATAATTATTGAAGGGTTCGGGTATATTCATAAGACTCTTCTCCTAAGGCAGTCACTGTACTTTATGAATTTTAATTGTTAACTTCATCTATGTGTAGATTCCACATTCAAAAAAGAGCCTAGTCTTCAACTCATGAACATTTCAGGCCACACTGTAACAAACACATCATATGTTTCCCCTTAAATTATGTCCACCAGCATCTCTGGAACAATCCCTGCCAGGCAGTGTCTGTAAAGGAGGGAAAAAATCTTTTAAGTTATAAAGTCTCCTCCATGGCTTTTCTACATGTAAGGAAGCCCCAGAAGAGCCTCAGAAGCAATGGCTTCTGTTAAAAGTGGGTTCAGGCGAGATGGCATCACACAGGTGAGAGCCATGATCAGCTCCATGCAACATGTTACCAGCCATCCATCCTGCAGAGTCCCTGACTTCAGTGAGCACCCAATCTTGTAGAAGATAAAATTAAATTATGCAAAGGTGAGACCTCCTGGACCTAATTCCCACTGCCACACACACACTAAACGAGTTTATATGGCTCCTATGTGCACTACACTTCCTCTGCTCTGTACTTATCCCACATTCTTAGAAGAGCTTTTTTATAGAGTCTGTCTTGCCATCTAGATCAAAAGCAACATGAAGACTCATTGAATGCTCATTGGGTGTTTGTTGAATGGATGGACAAATCAACAACAAAAACAACATCCAAAACCCACTATAAAATAAAGCAAAATGTGGCAAATGATTACATAAGAATAACAAGGGATGTATGAATAAGATTCATACTGGGGCGCCTGGGTGGCTCAGTCGGTTAAGCGTCCGACTTCGGCTCAGGTCATGATCTTGCGGTCCGTGAGTTCAGGCCCTGCGTCGGGCTCCGTGCTGACAGCTCGGAGCCTGGAGCCTGTTTCAGATTCTGGGTCTCCCTGTCTCTCTCTGACCCTCCCCCGTTCATGCTCTGTCTCTGTCTCAAAAATAAATAAACGTTAAAAAAAAATTAAAAAAAGATTCATACTGCTTTGATGAAGAAGCATTCGAGGTAGGACACGAACTGAAAGTAGGGCAGAGGTATGTGGGAGGGTTTTCTAGGTAGACTAAGCCCAGACATCCTGGGGAAAAAGTGGAAGATGACGTCAGGAAACAGTGAGTGATGTAGTCGGTTTAAGTGTGGGGGAGTCATGGGAGATGCAGCTGGGAAATGGGTTAGGACTAGACAAGGCCAGGTGGAGAAGCTTTGTTCTTTGCCATTCATTAGATGATGGGGACCTTCAGAGTTTCCTGAGCTGTCTACACAATGAAGACAACAATCAGTAGGATAAGTAACAGTGAGATACTCTCCAGGGCAGTAAAGCTACATTCTGAAATATTTCCATTACATTGAGTCTGTTAAAATAGTCTTAACTTGCAGTGAAATGTACAACCTTTAATCCACGTGGTTCTTTCCAATAAGTTAACCTTAATACCTTGTAAGGCATGGAAAGATTTTTGCAATCAACCTTGAAAGGTTGATGATTCCCAGAGGTACTGCCTTGGGCATGAAGAGGTAATTGTTCTGGGACTTGGTTATTTAGTGCATTGGACACTGATGAAGAGACAGCTCTGGGTGGTTGTCAGATTTGGGCAGAACACACACACAGCTTCCCGAGTAGGCTCACGTGTTGTTAGCTGTAGCAACTTGTGAGTAACCTTCAGTGCTTGCTTGCTTCTTAGACACCTGGTGCCAACACCAGTGTGTTCTCCACACAGAATGGTGTGTGCGCCCTTTCTCAGACCATGAAACAGGAAGAGGATTCACTTTCTAGCCCTCCTTCTGAGGTGGGAGTGAGAAGGGAGGTGCACTCTCTGTGTTGCAGATTTTTAGTTGAGCAAACTCTACCATGGCACTTGTCAGAAATAACAGGAAAACAATGGGATAAATGCACAGATGAGTGCGTGCGCGCGCGCGCACACACACACACACACACACACACACACACAAATTTTCAAGAAATATTCACCCACTGGTGGTTGTCAGTGACCTCTGAGTTCAGGAAAACCCTTAGGATTAGATTAGGGAAGAGTAATTTAATTCTTTCTCTCAGTTACGGAAGAAGTAAACAGGTGGAAGAGGCAAAACTTTGGCTTTAGAGCCAGAGACCTGAGTGCGGGTCCTACCTCTGCCACTTACTTAGTACTTGGGCTTGGGCAAGTCAACTCACTTCTCTGAAATGTAGAAATAATATACCTCTCAAGGTTTTTTAGGGTTCAAGTGAAAGAAAAAACGTGTATTAGAGTCCTTTGAAAACTAAAAATAGGTTATTTTTAGAGACACAAACTTTTGCAGCTGCCCAAAAGCTGTGTTGCCACAGATAGATTAACCTCTGTTTTCCAGTCACTCCTTCATCGCTGTCCTTCCATAGCATATGGAAGCCTGGTTAGAAGGACCAACCTTTATAGAGTTTTTAAGAAATGCTTAAAGCTTGAGCTTGGAGTTACCTGTTGAGGCACATGCTCTCTACTGGGTTTGCCTTTGTAAACAATTTTCATCACATGTCTTATGTTTCCCTCCAATGTCGCTTGATATAGTCTTCTTAAGGAATCTTTTATGACCAAAGGAAAATATTTTTAACCCCAAGGCTTCACATCTTGGCAAAAGCTTGTCTCAGGGAAAATGTGGCTTAGTGTTAGAATCAGACATGTTAGAGTTCAAATCCAGCCCCACCACTAACTAATGCTGTCATTCCATCATCTAGAGTGATGTCGTCCCAGTGTTAGCTTGGCCACCATGGATCCTCAGATGCCAGATTAAACCTGTATAAATACCAGTTCTATAATCTTTTAAAAAGTCTGGAGCGTTCCCCATGATTTCTGGAGAATCTGCAATGAACTTCCTGATTTCTCCACCTAGTCACTCCTGTGTTGCAATGGCCTTCCTGTTCCACCCTGCCCTGTGATTCAGCTACTTTACTAACTTGTACAAGAAACTTCCCTGCATCTGATGTTTTATCATATTTTGGAGCTTTTACTATGGACTTTCCAGGATCAACAGAAGGGGTCATCTTGTAGAGCATAAAATTTTCTGCTAACACCTCATTTCACCCTCGCTCTCTCTCCCTTACCATCTCATGCCGCTACCTCCCTCTCAAGCCCCTTTTACACATAGATGCTTCTCCTTGCCTCTCTGAAGAGTTCAGCCCACACACAGGTCCTTGGAAGCTCAGCCTCTATCCCGAGTAGGCTTATCAATAAATTTCTTCTGAAAAAAGCTATTGTACAGTCCTGGAAAGAGGGCTAGCAAAAACAATTTCTGACATCTTGGTTATGGCAGGATTATTAATTCATCTAGTCCCCATGTGATTTGACCCCTGCTGACCTCCCAGTCTGTATCAGAGATCCCTCTCTCCCTCCCCCACTGTTCTCTACACACACTGGCCTCCTTTATATTCTTCAAACCACCAAGCCCATTCCCACATCAGAGTTTTTGCACTGGCTCTTCTTTCTGTCTGAAGGCTCCTTCTTCTAGGCTTTTGTTGCCTAGCACATTCTCATCACCAAGTAACAGTGGTAGGAGATTAAGTAGACAGGAGTACAGGGACCAAGTCCTTTGGGCCTTGTAGACCATCTCAAGGAGCTTGGACATTATCCTAAGGGCAATAAGAAGCCAGTGAGGGTTTTAATCAGGAAACTGATGAAATGTGATTACATTTTTTTTTAAGAATCACCCTGACTCTCCAATGGGGAAAGCTTGGGGCAAAGGGTGGGCAACATGGAAGGAAGAAGACAAGATAGGTGGCTATTATGCTAATAGTCCAGACAGGAAATGTTGGTGACTTGGACCAAGATGGAGGTAGAGAGAAATAGCAGATTTGGAAATAAAACTAATAAGATTTGCTAATGGACCAGTTCATTCATTCATCCATTCATTCATTCAGCAGACATTTTTGATCAGCAGTAAACAAAGCAGACAAGAATCCCTACTTTTGTGGAATATATATTCCAGGAGGTAGATGAAGATCTGACTGAAACTGGGGCCTTGACAAGTAGTAACATTTACACAGAGATAAGAAAGAGGGTTCCAGGTGTGGGAAATGATACAAGCCAAGTTTGCAAGATGACATGCATTTGAAAAGTGCCAGGAGCAATACTGGCGAGCCCAGAAGTCCTGTGGAGGGGATTGGGAAAGGCCTTAAGGATTCTGAAATTTTTCCACGGGCAGCAAAATAGTATTGATGGTTTTTGCCCAAAGATTCAAGGTGGTCAAGGACCGTTTTAAGAAAAATGGGCAAGAATGCTTTGCAAAAGAAGTCACTACCAAGGAAGGATTCACATGATCTGGTCACTGGGCATGAGGATCAAGGAGACGGTTCATCTTCAAATTTTATTTAAAGGTCATTTTTATTTCATTAAATTAATGTTTTTGCATAATTATCTTAAAAATAGGACTTTGCTTGAGTTCAATAGCACAGTCTAACAAATTTCATATTCAGTTTCAAATTTCTAACAAATCAAATTTCACATCAAAACTGTTTATACATAAGTGCTTTTATGTTATAATAATTCCTCCTCATAAGCTGCCAGGAGGCAACCTTACAAAGGGCTTCTCTTAACTGATTAGGAAACCTGTCTGTTTTCCAGAAGCAATGTAGCTCACCTGGGATCAGTGGAAAGATGAATAGAAAACAAGTATTCCGTTTGATTTGGTCTGCTATGTGATTGGCGTATTGTATGCGACATTACCCAGTCTGATAACCCATCACCTGATCCATTGTTAGATCAGGCAGAAGACCTACCCCTAGTATTCCTGTGTTGTATGAAATAGTGACTCAGACAGTACCAGTTTTGCCCAGGGACCCGCTGAGATCCATACAGCAAACACAGGACCTCAGTGAGCAGCAACTAAAGTTCATCTCTCAGTTCTAATCATCTGGGTTGTAAGCGGTTCCCTATTGCCTATGGCTGGTGCCAAGGACCTCCAGGAAGAAATCTTGGCGGATTCTGCAATGCTCTCATGTGAGCTCTGTCATGAAAGTGATAGTGACCATGAGAAAGCAAGGTAACCTAAAGGCATCCTACTAGGGAGAAGAAGAGTACATGGCCAAGGAACAGGTCTCTGTGCAAAGGTTCCACCCAAGCAGTTCTGGACAACCCTAGCATCTCTGTGACATCAGCCCCGGGCTCCCTCACCACCATGGCACCTGTCTACTCTGGAAGGACCGGGAGAGGCTCTCGTCTTGCTTTCTTCAAACGTTGCTGGCAGTAAACCTTTTGGTTTACTGATAACCTTCTAGGTTATCCCCTGAGGTTGACAGTGGGGAAGCAGCGCGCGCTGCCCACCCCCCTCACCAGGCATTTGCCAAAGGTCTTCCTCCTCCCCTCAGACCTGAGGATGATACTTCCTGAGCTGCCTTAATTTTGTCTTGTCCTCTTAAAGAAGTCTTAGTTCTGCATGGTTGAGATAAAACCCAGAGAAGGGTGAAGGGAGATATGAAAATGAACCTGAACAACAAAAGAGAAAGAAAAAGGAAAGGAAAACCTAAGCTGTAAGATCAGAGTGGTTCAAAAGTATTCAGAGGAAATGCAAAGAGAAATCACTTCCTTTGGGCTATAAGTGGATGGATGAAAGATTCTTCGAGGTTACAGGAAAACAGGCTACTTCACAAATAACTGGGGGAATACTTTAAAGAACCAAACTGTGGTTTCTATACTCAAAGAAAAGTGGCCCCCAAAATGCAAATGGCCGCTTCTTCCTGAGGCTGGATTCAGACATTACACTTCCCAGTGATTTGGGCAATTACTTTTAATTAGCTCACTCTCTCCAGCTTAATTTTCTGTACAAATTTAACAAATATTTGACCTTTAGCCACACTTTGCCATTGCACTCTGTTTTTCCAAAGTACATGAGCATATGTGCTTGATTTCATTTTTCCCTGCTATGGGTTGAGTTAATTCACTGATTTTGCTAATCCAATTGGGTGCAGTTGAAACAGAGCTTATTTAGGGCACTTCCAGGCCTTTGTAAAAAATGAAACAAACACCCCTTGAGGGAAAGGGGAACTTGATTAGCAGGAAGCAAAATATTCCCATGTGACAATCCCCCCCCCACTTGTCTTTTTAAAACAACTATTTCATGGAAAATCCTTTGCGTGTGTTGTGTATACCTTAAAGTCTTTCAATAGCGTTGATCACTGTGTAATACTCAGGCAATAAGCTTCCAGATATACCCCCATTTATTCCACTCCAGAAGATTTGGGTTGGCCTACAGGAGAGCCAAAGTCACATCCACATTAAATCCCAGTTCGCAGAGCTGGTCACCTCCTGGTTCAAATCCCTAAGAACCAAGAAGGCATGCTTCCGTTTTGTGTCCATGTAAAGGAGCAGATGCATTTGGGGGTGGGGAAGTGGTGTGCGGAAGGGAGGAGAGCCGAACACGTCCACTTACGCCCAGGGATCAATTAACTAATTTAAGGAGACACTACACTGGCGTCTTCAGCCCCCAAATTGCTTACAAAAGAAAAAAAAAAGATATTCTGAGACTCAAAATAGTAAATGCAGACTTGAGTATCGGGATTTAAGAGAATGAAAGATAAAAGGAAAATAGCTTTGGAGAGGAGGCAACCTGTGGTAGGGAGAAGAAAACCACAGGCTGTTCTGAGCACAGCACTCCGCTTCTTAACCTAGACCACAAATTGTTTTAGCCTGTGATCAGACTCAGCACCCCCACCCCCCACCCCCCGGGGGAGGAGGGCTTCCGATATCGTCTGGGAGGAGCTTAGGAAAAGAGCAGAAGTTCTAACATCAGTTTTCTCTGCAGTCTGAGAGAAATGCAACTCTGCTCCATTCAGGTACATAAGGGTTAAAAGAGAGAGAGTGGGGGGGTGGGTGGGGGGAGTTTTGGGTACAGCTGGAAGCCATTAACAACTCTGAGACCATCTCAGTAACCCAGGGAGAGGGTGGGTGGCCTGGCAGAGATCCTGGCTCCATGCATGTCCTCACCGACTCTTAGCCCTGGGCGGGGCTTGATTCTACCTCCCACCCAATGGAGAAATCTCGTCTTCAACTCTTCAGTCCCTGCTTGCATACTTCAGCTCACGCACCGCTTCACAAGGCAGCCCATTCCTTCAAGGACAACCTCGATCACTGGAAGGTTCTTCTTTGCAAAATTTGCCTCTATGGAAAGTCGCTCCTTCAGTTCTAGCTTGGTCCTCTGGTGTCCTAGCACACACCAGCCCTACGTGTGAAGACGGCAATCACTTGTCGCCTCCGAATTCTCGCCTCCTTGTGGCCAGACAACCCGTTCTGCCAGCCAGCCCTCCCACCTGATGGTTTACAGACACCTCCTGAGCCTCTGCCTATTTTTTGAACTATGCTCATGTTTCAGAATCCCTTCTGGAGACCAGGGCCCTGAACAGAATACATTTCCCAGCTGCAAGGGCACCAGTATAGTATAACCCAAGAGACCTTGTCCTTCAGAGTTTCTGAGGGAAATTTCTCCAAGGAAGATGCAGCTACATCCCCTTTTAGTTGCTGCCCCTGGAGAACCTAGCTCACCTCGTTCCCAGACAAGCTTTCGGCTCTAGAACACTTGCCTGATGGATGGTGCTAGTCTGGCAATGGCTGTCACAAAGCCAAAGAAGGACAAAGGAGACAGGAAAGACTGAGCTTCCCCTGGCTGCTCTGCGGAGGGGATGGGGCCGGGGGGGGGGGGGGGGGGGGGGCGGGGAGGGTCCTAGTTTTCCATCATGTGTTGAGGCAGATGAGTAAATATCACTATCATCTTGAGCCCGGACCTAGGACCCCTGTCTAGGACCACGACCTAAGATCTCTTCCATTATCTGTCTCCCCTGCCCAGAAACCTTCCACTGTGTCCCACCTCCTGCACAGAACACAAGCCCTCAAGCCTCCTGACCTGGCCCAGCGCCCTCCCCCAATCCCCACCTTCCCACCCGGCTCCAGTACAGAGCCTCTGATGCATCAGGCCGCCTGGCCCCAGCCCGTGCTCCCTCATCTACCCTCCCTGAAATACCTTCCCTGTGGCCTGAAAGGTCGTCTGACAGTTCCCTCTTTTCCCGAACTAGCTCCAGAGCCTCTGAAAAGCCAGTGTTCCCCAGTCATGGACCCACAGTGACTTGCTGACCCCCCCCCCCCGCCTCCCCCCGGAAGTGGGTCTTTTCCCAGAGTTCTCCTCTTCAATTGTCTCAATAAGCACAAGAATCCACCTCTGTTTTTGCTCTCAGCAGGTTAAATGCGGTGGATGGTCACTGTTGTTCTTTTAGCCTGAGGAATGTCCTAATTATATCTTTGCTTTCATTATATGGAGAGGACCCAGGGTCGGCCCAGGCCCTGGCTTTTAGAGATTAAGTAAATGATCATGTATGACCTGACAGAGCCACCCAGTGTATAAGCTGATACCCCTAGGTGTAATTTTGGCCTCATTTTGCTTTCCCAGCTGTGCCTCAGATCAACTGTGATGTCAAAGCCGGAAAGATCATCAATCCTGAGTTCGTTGTGAAATGCCCAGCAGGGTGCCAAGACCCCAAATACCACGTTTATGGCACGGACATCTACGCGTCTTACTCAAGCGTGTGCGGTGCTGCGATTCACAGGTGGGTAGCTCCACGGGGCTTAACAACCAGCACCCAGGCTGCGGGCAGGGCTCCCCCCCACCCCCACCCCTCCCACCCCCTGCCATGCAGGGCTGCCTGCTTTAGCAAACGAGACTCTACAAATGTAACCGAGCATCCTGTATTTCGTGTGGCAACCCTATCCCCTGGGATTAGGCAGAGGCCAAGCATGGCCCCGAGTCTCCTTTCACAGCACTCCGGGGAAAGGACTGACTTCATGGGACGGGGAGAATTCTACTCTCTCATGTTCGTGACAAGGGAGCCACAGTTCTCGGTGACGTGAAGCATGTTTTTTCTACCTGTACGTGCTGAACAAGGCAATAATCGGGATGTGACTAAGCAAGGCACAGAAGGGTAGAGAAGAAGTGTCACAGCCGTGGCGATGGCCTGGAGACAAGTAGAACAGGACACGTGAGAAGGAGGGTGGCAGGTGCCACTGCTTGGTCAGCTGTCCTCCAGGAAGGAGGACAGGAAGCATGACATGTTTTGAACTAAGTCACTGCCTAAATGAGGAGAGGCAAAAGTGACCTTCACAGAATCCTCATCCTTCTTTCTTTTTTTAAGTTTGTTTATTTGAGTGAGGGCGCGCGCGCAAGCAGGGGAAGAGCAGAGAGAGTGGGAAAGAGACTCCCCAGCAGGCTCCGTGCTGTCAGCGCAGAGCCCCGCGTGGGGCTGGAACTCACCAACTGTGAGATCATGACCTGAGCCGAAACCGAGAGTCAGCCACGTGACCGAGTGAGCCACCCAGGCGCCCCGAAACGCTCGTAACCTCTTTTGCTCAGGCTGCGAGTCCTAACACAGGGGAATGCGTGTCCACGCAGCGCCTTTGACAAAAAAGCCAATGGGTCTGGGTCAAGCGCCTCACCTGTGTCACCTTATTTAATCCTCACAGTTCCCAACACCGTGGCTGCTACTACCGTCCACATCTTGAGAGAGAGAGAGAGAGGCAGACTAGATTTTCTAAAGCTGCACTGTTAGAAAGTACCCGAGTGGGGACTGGCACCTAAGTCCAGCTCTTAACTACCACTCTGAGACTGCTTTGAGATGCGGCCCCTGAGTCAGTGCTCGGCCACCGGATGCCGGATGAAGTTTCTGAATCAGTCAGGCTTCTGTATCTTTTTCCTTCCTGCACACCGGTCAGGTGATAGTGCCGTCCTATCTCTGCCAGACAGAGGGGCAAAGATGTAAAATTCACTCCCTTTGAAGGTGTGTCATCAGCAGCTTTTCAGAAATTTGGGGAAGCAGCAAAAGCAAAGTCAATGTGTAAAATAAGACTTAAGAATTACTGGAAGAGTCTGTTGGCTGGCCTCTTTTCCCCACCACTGCGGGGGGATGATGAGCTGATTTTCCGATGGGAAAAGGACTACAAACGCTCTATTACGGAGAACTAGTGAAACATTCAAGAGAAACAATACCAGGGGCGCGTGGGGGGCTCAGTTGGTTGAGTGTCTGACTCCTGATTTCAGCTCAGGTCATGATCTCGCAGTTCATGAGATCAAGCCCCGCGTGGGGCTCCTTCTGCTGACAGCACGGAGCCTGCTTGGGATTCTCTCTCTCCCTCTCTCTCTGTCCCTCCCCCACTCATGCTGTTCTCTCTCTCTCTCTCTCTCAAAATGGGTAAATAAACTTAAAAAAAAAGAGACAGAAACTACACCAAACACTATTTCTTAACGCCAGACTATGAAAAAAATATTTCGCTTTCACTCTGAAATAAATCTCCTGCAAAAAGGAAAGAGGCACACAAATCTACACACACATGCATATGCACGAATGCACACGTGCGTGCTCCCACATGTGTGCTTGCACGTATGTGCATGCACACCCACATCCCCACACACGTGCATGCCCAGTCAGCTCCAGCGCCATTGGCCCTCTCCAGGCTGTGTCTGTGTGGACACAGGGTCCGCTGCAGAGGCTGAGCCTGTCTTCGGGTTGCCTGTATTTTCCCATCTGTGATCCAGATGGTTGGCACTCTGCTCCCTCTGGCATTTGCTGGATCTCTCTTGCCTTTCCATGCTTCCCATGCAGGACAGAGTCACACAAGTTCATTCAACCTCACAAAGATGTCATCATAATCAGAGTAATCCCTTGCACTATGATTCCCTCCTTCCAGCATCATCTCGACCCTGAGGCTGCGGTTAACATCCCCATTTGCTACAAGAGGAGCTGAGAAATAGGGAAGCTAATTAAGTTGCTAGTTAGTTGCAAATTCAGGATTAGACCTCATGTCCCCTGACTTCCAGTCCAGAGCCCAGGTGACATATGTACATAAGAACAGGGTCAGGGGTCCCAGCACTGCTTAATGTACAAGTGAGGATGTGAGGTAGATGTAGACTTTGGACCAGTAAGAGTTGAGAATGGCTTTATGATGGATGGAGACCCCACTGGGGAGAAAATAAGAAGGGTTTTGACAAGGACCAGGACTCAGCAATCCCAATGTTGGGGGTTGGAGAGTAGGAAAGAACGTGGGGAGAGAATACAGAGGAGGGTAGAGGGGCGGAGGAGAAGACCTTGAATGTTTTAGAACACAAGATTTGCTACTTGAACAACCGAGTGCCATTGTAGTTTTCTGGACCAGTGTCTGATCTAGTGCGAAACTACTCAGAAACTATTCAGAAACTGTCCCTGGGGAGGATGAATGGAGACCTTAAGGGAGAACAGATAGGAGTTTTTTGATACTCTCAGTTTTGTTTTTCACAAACAGAATGAGTCTGTCTTCATAAGGCAGGATTTAAGACCTAGAACATGAGTAGAAAGTACACACGGGTCCTCCCATATTATCCCTTCAGAGTCCCCACGGTCAGAACTGGGAAGCTGGAGAGAGCATACTTTGGTTTAGAAATTCAGATTTAGCGTTAGAATTTAATATTAATACAATATATCATAATCAGATGTCTTATTATGAATGGTTCCCTTGATTCTGTCAACCCAAAGGGATAATGAACACACTGGAGGCATCATATTTCGGCTCAATCTTGTCCCGAACTAACCTCTATACATAGAGTGGGACCAAGTGCCAGGGAGGGGGAAGGCTTCTGCCCAATGGGGTGATGAGGAGGCCATCCCCATGCAGAGTACTCTTCATGCTGATTTTTTTAAATGTTTATTTTTGAGAGAGAGAGAGAGAGAGACAAGAGCATGAGTGGGGAGGGGCCAAAGAGAGAAGGAGACACAGAATGTGAGGCAGGCTCCAGGCTCTGAGCACAGAGCCCGACACGAAGATTGAACTTGTGAACCATGAGATCATGACCCGAACTGACGTCAGACGCTTAACTGACTGAGCCACCCAGGCGCCCCTCTTCATGCTGATTTCTGACCAGAGGCCCACCCTGAGAATGGCAGCTGTTCAAAACGGCCCTTTTCTCTGAACCACGCAGCTGACCCTCAGCGTAGCCCAATCCCTGGATACCAGGGATAGGGAGGAGAAGGCCATGCCCAGTACCATGCAGGGCATCTAAGGAATGCAAAGAAGTAAAACTGTTTTGCTCTTTTGGAGAATATTTATGAGGTGCCTATCTCTGAGTGAGGATAGAAATGAGGGCACATGTACATAAATTCTCCAAAGTACCATGACTCCCATCTGCTTCATAAGCAAAACCACAGCCTCTTTCAGGCTGTCTCTCTTCTCTAGTGTCTCCTACAGTGGTCAAGTCTCTAGTGCATTCCATCTCCATGGACTACTAGCACCTGTAGTTCACAGACCATTGACCTCTCCAGTATCCACTCTTCTCTAGAATATCTGGGAAGATCCACATCCTCCAGTTAAGTCCACTGCCAGGGTCAGGCATCAGTCTGGTCTGCAACAGGGAAATCTCAGGAGCACACCCTAGCTGGGTATCACATCTTCCCCAAAGTCTAGGTTTTCAGCCTTACCTCACCCTCACAAGGGATATCAGCAGGCCTGTCCAGCTTGAGACCACCCGTGCCCCCACCCTTCCCATCTCCTTGAACAGCCTGAGGGAAGCTCAACACAGACCCCCATTCGCTTGCTTCCCTTCCTTCTAGGTGGCAGCTACTGTTCTTCTTTTTTTTTAATTTTTTGTTTTTTACATTTATTTATTTTTTACATTTATTTATTTTACATTTATTTATTTACAAAGTGTGAGCGAGGGAGGGGCAGAGAGAGGAGGAGATACAGAATCTGAAGCAGGCTCCAGGCTCTGAGCTGTCAGCACAGAGCCTGATGCGGGGCTTGAACCCGCAAAGTGTGAGATCATGACCTGAGCCGAAGTCGGATGCTCAATCGACTGAGGCGCCCAGGTGCCCCTGTTCTTCTGACTCTTAAACAGGAGCAAATGCGTGCACACACACATTTCCTGAATACACTGGAGTATGAAACCAAGGGCAGAATAATTTCTTGGGAAGAAAATAAAAACATAAGTGTTATTGTGATTTCTAATTCCCTCATTAATTATAAGTAAAAGGAGCATGGGATAATTTTTTTTAATAACTAGAATTTTCAGCCGCACCAGAGCTGTGCTTGTAAATGTTTAACAACCAGCTCCTCAAACGCAGGGGTAATTCTGATTTTACCAGCTTCTGTGGCATAAATACTCCCACTGTGGCTGAGCAAGCTACGGTGGGAAGCGAACCAACTCCCACGATCCTGAAAAGTTAACAACTGGCTTTCCTAAGCCAGCGTGAGTGGCACACCACTGACAGGCCCTCCAGCACAGAAGCCTAAAACACTGCCTTTTCCATACGAACATTTCTAATCTGGTTGGGAGACAAAAGCAACTCAAGAAATTTTTAGAAGATGGCCCAAGACCAAATACGATCAGAGTCTCAGTTGTGAGACAAGATTCTAAGGCATCGTTAGGAAGGGATGCCGCAAAGTCTTTCCAGAATCTCTGGAAAGAAGAAAGGGTTGGGCACTGAGCAACACAGGCCTTGTCAGGCGGAAGTGGGAGCTGGTTTTCCAGAGCAAAAGAGCAGGAGGAGCAGACACGGGAGTGGGAACCAGGTGCTCTGTCCGGGGAGCCGAGACCAGCCTAGCCACAGCTGGAATTGGTGCGGTAACAGATCCTGAGCCCCCGAGAGAAAGGAGGGCAGGGTTGCAAAGATTTGGAAAGATGAGGAGTTTGGTGCCTGTGCTTTTGGACTCTCAGAGGCAACTGTGACCAAGCGGGACCGACCCGGGATTCCAGGTCAGCGAGACCTGGGTTCAAATCCCTGCCTTGCCAATTTACTAGTTACAAAATCTGGCCTGAGTCACTCCGCTGGTCCAAGCCCAATTCTGTGAAATGGGAACAAGAGCACTGCCTCTACGCCACAAGTCAGGGGTTTGCTGGGTGGACCCGGTGAGATACCATACATGGGAATGATTTTAAATCAATTAAGCACTCCACATGTCAAGTACTATTATCACTATCTTTCCTTCTGGGTCACTGAGCAGGTGAGTCTTGAAACTTGTTGGCTCATGAAGGTGGGAGGGCAGGAAATGGCAACTCTCACTCCTGGAGGGAAGGGAGGGTGTTGATGAGAACAAATCTAAGTGCTTTTTTAGTTCCCTCTGTGCCATAAATCACAGATACCCACAGGAGCCATTTTTGGCTCTGGGGCAAGGAAATGACAATGTGAAGTGATTCTGAGGAAGCAGAATGGGACCCCTGCTTCACATACAAGCCAAGAGGTATATATGTCAGTCACTGTTACATCAGGATCTAAAACCTTCAAAATCCTAGAAATTAGGGGCGCCTGGGTGGCGCAGTCGGTTAAGCGTCCGACTTCAGCCAGGTCACGATCTCGCGGTCCGGGAGTTCGAGCCCCGCGTCGGGCTCTGGGCTGATGGCTCGGAGCCTGGAGCCTGTTTCCGATTCTGTGTCCCCCTCTCTCTCTGCCCCTCCCCCATTCATGCTCTGTCTCTCTCTGTCCCAAAAATAAATAAACGTTGAAAAAAAAAATCCTAGAAATTAAAGAAACAATTTCAAGTCCTTCAGGACTCTTTTTAATGAGTTCAGTATAGCCACGCACCTTCCTTCCCTTGCTCAAAATAAAAGGAATAATTTGCTTGGTAAAAGTTCATGGCCACCCTCCGAAACAACTCGACTCATTCTGTGATGTCACAAAACCAAACTGGAAATTGTCAGAAGTTTTACTCAAAGGATCTAGTTAGAATGAGCAAACCAAGGAAGAGAAATTTGAGGCATGGTGGCAAACAGAAATTGCTGCCCAATGGAACAAGCAGGTTCTGTAATAAGAAAGAGAAGCATATCTGACCTGGGAGGTCAGATGCTGGGCCATGGGAGGAAGGCACCCTTCGTGGGGGATGGACTGAAGTCAGGATAAACCTTTTCTTAATCTCGCTCTTTCTTTCATATCTTCAAATAAAGATGGAGGCTACTTTGATATGAGTCTGTTGACTGTGTCAAAGAATATTTTTCTGTTCTTCAATTTTTTTTTTTTCTCTTCATAGTGGTGTGCTTGATAATTCAGGAGGGAAAATACTTGTTCGGAAAGTTGCCGGGCAATCTGGCTATAAGGGGAGTTATTCCAATGGTGTCCAGTCATTGTCCCTGCCACGCTGGAGAGAGTCCTTCATCGTCTCAGGTACGCCCACACACTGGAGAAACACAGCCCTACCCAGGCACTTGGCTTAAGTGACCTCATGGGATGAAATGTATTCTTTTCAATGTCCTATTGGTTTTAGTTTATGGCCCAACTCATTTCATAAAAGTCTGAAGCATTAGCTCTTCTGATAATTAGGATCATGAAACAATAAATTATAATTACAGTGATAAATCACTACAAAGTCTGGAAATATTAAAAGGCTCCAATTTCTCATTTTAAACACACTGCAGCTATCCATAAATCCAATCAAACCTTTAATGAAATGAATTACATTTAATAACTTCGGTTTTGAACTACTCCTTTAGTTAGGCCAAATATGTCTCATATCTAGAACCTCATTCCTTGATATTTCTGGTAAATGGAAAGGGATATAGGCTCTTATAGAACTGAGCTGCAATTTTGAGATTTCTTTTTATTTAATTGATTGTTTCACTCGTTGGTCCTTGCTATCTAGCTCCTTAGGATTTTTGTAGATAACATTTTCACTCTTTTCCTCCCTCTTCCAATGAGGTAATGTCAGTGAGCTAATGACAAGTGTGATTTCACGGGAAAAAAGGTGACCTAGTATCTGTATTATCATGACCCTCCCTTTCCTATTATTGTGAATTCCGCAAACTTTTGTTTTGAAACTTTTTTAATTGAAAGAATAGTACAATGAATATCCACATTCCCTTCACCTAGCAACATTTGCTTTATTAACCTACTTATCATTTATCTACATTTTGCTCTAAACCATGTGAAAATAAGCTGCAGGCATCATGACACTTTATCTCTCAATACTTCTGCACACATCTGGTAAAAACAAGATTTCCTAATAACCACAATACCAATACCACACCTAAAACATTAACACTGGTGCAATTATGTTATCTAACAAATAGTTCTTCCTCAATAGTATCCAGTTATCTTAGTCTTCATAGGAATTTCTTCCTCCTCCTCTTCTCTCCTTCCCTCCTCTCTCCCTCCCTGTCTCCCTGTCTCCCTGTCTCCTCCCTCCCTCCCTTCCTTCCTTCCAGATCCACAGTCTAATAAATAATAAAAATCATCCATTGCCTTTAGTTGTCATGTCTATTAACTCTCCAATAATCTAAAACTATCTACCACCACACTACCTTTTTTTTGTCATGAATGACAATGAAATGTTTGAAGTCCCAGCCAGTTGTCCAGTACTGTGTCTCCCAGTCTGGACCACAAACATGTCCAGCCATGTCCTCATGATTGGATTCAGGTTACATATTTCGCCAAGGTTACTACGTAGGTAGTATCATAGCATATGCATTGTGCTTTATCACAGTGGTCATATCAGAAGACACAATAATGTCAGTTTATCCAGTTGTCGGTGATGCTAAACTGGACTGCTTGGATACTTTACAGTATCTCTCCATGGTAGAGATACTTTGTAAGAAATAAGCAATCTGTAGGGAGATACTTCAAATCAGCATGGATAGCTCATTCCCCAACAAATTCATCCAATGGTTTAACATCCATTGATGATCCTTGCACTAGCAAGAATTACACTAGAATTTGCAAAATTATAATTGTTCTAATTCTGTCATTCCTTCCACATTTGTTAGCAAGTTTTCTTACATAAAGAAGAGGGTTTTTTTCCCTCTCTGCACACCTGTTTTTTCAAGTACCACTAGGGAGTCATGGATTGTTTTTGAAAATATGTTATAATCCATTATCACCATTATTCTTTTCTTAATTTAACATACAGTGTTGTCGTGGCTTCAGGAGTAGAACCCAGTGTTTCATCTCTTACATATGACACCCAGTGCTCATCTCAAAAAGTGCCCTTCTTCATGCCTGTCACCCATTTAATCTATTCCCCTACCCACCACCCTTCAAGCAACCCTCAGTTTGTTCTCTGTATTTAAGAGTCTCTTATGGTTTGCCTCCTTCTGTGTTTTTATCTAATTTTTCCTTCCTTTTCACTATGTTTATCTGTCGTGTTTCTCAAATTCCACACATGAGTGAAATCATCTGATATCTTTCTCTGGATTATTTCACTTAGCATAATACCCTCTAGTTCCATCCACATTGCTGCAAATGGCAAGATTTCCTCCTTTTTCATCACTGAGTAGTATTCCATTGTATGTATATGTGTATGTATGTGTGTGTCCATTCATCAATTGATGGAAATTTGCGCTCTTTCCATAATTTGGCTATCATTATTCTTTTTGATGCTCAAGTTTTCCAAATTCAGCCAGTGGGAGCCCTTCGGGCTTTTTTGGCACGTCCTCATTGGTGTTTGAGCACAACATAGTGTTCTATCCTTGTGTTATACTTGGCCTTATGCTGGGCCTTGCATATCCCATTTTCTTCAAAGAGGTTTCACATGATTTTAAACTATATTCTAGCAAAGCTTCTGGCATGCCAACAAGATTAGGAATCTTGAAACTCTCCTGAGGAGCCACCTGTGGAAGACCACCCAAAGCAAGGAAAAGAAAAATGTTTCATAATATAGTAGGTCTTCCCATCTGGATGGTGTTCTGGTACCTTTATGCATCCCATGCCCCAACGCCTACTATCCTCCATTGATCAGAGTTGGTTTTTTTCAGAGTTTTAATAGAACTACAAACAGACCTTTTAGGATTCTTCACAACTTGAGCAATCCCTGTTTCCTCTTGCCTGCAGAATTCTGCAGCCTAGGGTTCAAATTAAACTGGCTTCTATGTCAGGTAGTGGAAAGTCATCAACCACAGTGCCGTGAGAATTCAGAACAGGGGCCGTATGAAAATGCTAATAGCTAGACTACAAATTTGTCAAGTATATAGAGAAATGTAATCCCCACATAGGTGTTTACCAAGTAGCTCCTGGCTAAATAAGAGTGTTTCCATCTTAAATGCATAGCCTGCAATTCAAGAATCCCCAACAGAGGTTTAAAGGAAAAATTAACTCCAAGAGAGTAGAGATGTTTTGGGTTTTTTAAATGAAAATCAGTCTACTGAGATTATTCCCTACAAACTCAACTTCCATGTCCCCTCACTTCACCTAGTGACATTTAACCAAAACACTTTTTGCCAATTATAATAAACATTGGTGCTTCTGCAATGAGTAGGAATCTCTTTCGAATGGGTGACTTGGGGGGGCAACACTGGCCAGCAGCCAAGCCACGCTCCCCACTATCTGGGAGCTCAAGGCCACCAGCTTCAGCTGGATGGTGTCAGAATCCTCCTCTGAAGGCTCCGGTGCCTCCATGACCTTCTTATTTTTAATTTTCACGCATCGCTGTGCTCCTTTAGTTAATTCACTTTGGTGGGCTGGGATGGAAGCAGACGATAGGATATGCCTCTTTGGTCAGCACAATCTTTTGACGGTCCGTGGATAGGAATGGTCAGAGAGGGACTTCCTAATACTGCCCATTTGTTCTTTGATCCACATTTCAGAAAACTGAGCTCACGCTCCTTTTCCTTCTGAATAGAAGCAGGAAAAGCCATAGGATTTTAAATGTGAGAACAGTAAACAGATGAAGACCATGTCTGTGCAGTCCCCTCTGTTGATCAAGTGAGGCCAATGGCCATAGGGCCCTCCCTGGGCCCGAAATAACCTCAATCACAATTTGGAAGAGGCCCAGTCAAGGGCAGGGGACCTGGAAAACTCTGTTCCCAGGGGACTTTAATGGGATAAAATAACTCAGTCAGCCCAAACATTTTGCCTCATCCCCACTTTGAGTGATATTTATAGACCATACCAGCAGAGAACCTTTGCATCTCTCTGGTAATACATGGTTCCAGAACATTATAACTTCTTTTTTTCATTAGACCCCTACAACTTAATATATAGTAAGTTGGTCCATATCATTGTCCATATTTTCTGAATGAGAAAAATGAGAGTCTCAGAGGCTGAGGCAGAGAATACATGGCAAATACAAACAGAAACGTAGATGTTCTCATTCCCAGTTCCAGGTCCCTTCTGAGACCCCATCATTCTGGCTGCTTCACGGCTCTACAACCTTCTGTGTCAGTAGGGTTTTTGGCAAGAATCGTGCACTAGATTCTGTTCTACCGCTCAGGCTCTCCATTCAGTACTCCTCCCCGTCTCGTCCCCAAGCCCATCCTATAAAACTATTTCCTTAGATTGAGATTTAAAATTCTTTCACTGTCCGATGCAAATACTAGATACCAGGTAGGACCCCTCTTAAGGGTATTTGAAATTGTAACAGAGATCTAAGCATGAAGATATTCCTCCTTCGAATAAATACTAACTGATCATCTCCTACATACCAGCCACTGCTTGAGGCGGTGTCTCAACGGTTACCCAAGTGAGACAAATCCCCAGTCTCCAGGGAGATTCCACCTTCCAAGTGACACTGTCCACCTCATTGCGGAGCAAAACTCTTGTGTGGAATTCTAGGCATCATTTCCTGGCGGAGGAAGGCTTTAGACGCCACAGCCTTTCCCGGGCAATTTCCAGTCCTATCAGGCTTGGTACTTGCTTACCCAGCTCCGATCACCTCATCGTTTTTCTTTTTTATGCCTCCTTTGTTTTCCCTGATACATATTAACATTCCTTCTCCTCACCTGGCCTCTAAACTTTCTTTCCCTAGGTGGGCAACAAATGCTTATTTTGAAAACTACTTCTAGGTTTCTTTAGTGCCATGGAATTCAAATGGATCCCACAGGGTCCGTGAAAGGGGGAAAGAGCCATTCATGCACAGCCAGCTTGTGACCAGAGCTCTGGAGCTTCCAGAAGGAGAGCACGGGGAGTGCTTTTACATTCATCTACTGACCTAATTAAACATTCAGCACCACACATATGAAAACCTTAGCTCACACGTCACATCTTCATGAGCAGAACGAGGGTTGCTGATGTTAACTCTGAGTCACAGAGATATTATTGCTTCCTTTCTAATATTAATAAAACACAGGCTATACAGGAAAACAAAACCTCACTTGACTTTCTTATTGTAATCAGCAGTTCAGCTTGGTGGGGGAGACCACGGATTTATTGAACTCAAGAGGGATCAATAGGAAAGAGGGAATCAGCATACCAGAATAGAACCATCTAAAACTTCTAGCTCTACAAATAATTTGTTTCTTTTTTGCAGAAGGTAAATCCCAAAAGGGTGTAACCTACCCATCGGCGCTCACATATTCATCATCTAAAAGCCCTGCTGCGAAAACAGGCAAGTGTTCATATGTGATTTCATCTAAATATTCTGAGTTTGTAAACACGTGTTTTAGGAGGTAGTGTAGAAATTAACATCTGGTCAAGCTCCACTGATGCCAGCAATATTTTCACAAATGCCAGAAACGTGGCCCCAGAAATCAAGGGGATCAGATGGCTGGGGCTAAGGAGTAAGGCTTCAGTTTTTGGTTGTGGTTTTCGAGTTCCAAGATGATCTCTATGTTTTGTAATCTTCATTCACAATGGTTGTTGCCTTGAATTGTATTGTTACTTTAGAAGATGACAGGACATTCTGTCTAGAAATGTTCCCTGGCAGATGAAAGGGGAAAAGCTGTCTCTTACTAGGTATGAAATGAAGGGAAGCAAAAAGGATGGTGTTAACAGAAAACAACTAATAGAAATAACCCAAGCCAAAGATACAGTGTTTATGAGGTTGTGCGTCATGTGAACCACAAAGGGAGCACAGATAGACTTCAGGTCAGGAAAATACCTTGTTCTAGATTTTTGTGTCAAGGGAGAATTAGGCTATGCGTTATTGTGTCTTTGGGGGCACTTTGATTTCCCACACAAAGAGAAGGGATAAACATCCCTTTCCAACATAAACACAAAAGGGACACTTGGGGTCTTGCCCAGCTTCTAGAGGAGCCACCCTTTAAAGTTATAGTCTGTGGGCACCTGGGTGGCTCAGTCAGTTGAGTGTCTGACTCGTGGTTTCAGCTCAGGTCGTGATCTCACGGTTTGTGGGTTCGAGCCCGACATCAGGCTCTGCACTGACAGTGTGGAGCCTGCTTGAGATTCTCTGTCTCCCTCTCTGTGCCCCTCCCCCACTGGCTCCCTCTCTTTCTCTCTCAAAATAAATTTTAAAAATAATAAAAAGCACTGGGGCGCCTGGGTGGCTCAGTCGATTAAACATCCGACTTTGGATCAGATCATGATCTCATGGTTTGTGAGTTCGAGCCCCGCGTCGGGCTCTCTGCGGTCAGTGCAGAGCCTGCTTTGAGATCCTCTGTCCCCCCTCCCCACCCCCCGTCCTTCCCCTACTCGTGGACGCTCTTAGGCTTTCTCTCAAAAATAAATAAGTATTAAAAAAAAAATTCCAGTGAGAACCATAAAAGGGGGGTCCCCTTTTTTCCTATCCCGATGACAAAATTCCTATAGAAACGGGGGGAAGCAGATGAGATGACGATATGGGGGCCAGCAGTTACTTGCTCTGGTCTTGGCATGTGCAGATAACAGGCTTCCTAATCCCTCCAAGACAGTGAGTTAACAGGTAAATCAGGTCAGGATGACCCCCTCACAGCAAAGCAGCCTTCTTCCATGGGAAAAGAGCTCACTCAACAAATAGGAAACATCTTAAAAAAAAAAACAAAAAAAAAAAACAACTACAAAGCACCTTGATTTGCCAGGGGCAGCTCCTTCTGATTTAAATGCTGTTTCCCCAGGCAGGCAGCAACCGTCAGGCAGGCAGCTGGTATTGGGCTCGAGTCTCCAGCTACTCTGAACTAAGTAAAAACAGGTAAGTGTTGGTTCAGAGAAGCTCACCAAACCCGAGAAGGCGCATCGCTGGCACTACAGCGAGAGAAAGGGAAGGAAATGCTTCTCAGAGGGTTCTGAGCGAAAGTGGCCGGAGAGCCCCCTCCTGCTTCCCCTTGGCCACGCGCCCTGGCCCTCCCACCCCCCAGAGGAAAATCAAGCTGACGTTTCCGTTACACTTCTCAGAGCCTCCTGCCCTCACAGCCTGTACCCACCAAGGCCACCCCAGCCCCCCCGTCTTGGGAATAAGACAGGCTCCACCACCACTCTAGAGAGACCTTGGGCCACCCTCTGGTGGGAACCGCATTCAGGAATCTCGAGGCTCTTGATGACTTGCCTTCCACCGTGTTCCCCTTTGGAGGAAAGACATACGGAATTTGGAATCAAACCAATAGGGGTCCGAATCCTGGCTCTGCCACCTGTTGTCTGTGAGACCTCTTCTTGGCTTGGCTTCCGGGACTGTGACTGGTATCCAATGTGAATGCCTCTGTCAAAGAGGCCTTCACGGCATCTGGCACGTAGTAGATGCTTAGTGAATAGATTTCCTGCCCTCGTGTATAATCCTGACTCAGTGGCGGGAAGAGCAAACCCTCCCTCGTCACCCTGACCTCCAGACACTGCTGTTAACTGGGCTTCAGTGTCCGCACTGTCCTCCACTGGGGGAAGGGGAGGGGTGACACAACACGACGATAAGTGTCAGCTACTGCCACTTGCCGAGTGCCCACCATGTGCCGGGCACTGTGCAGACCCCTCACAGACATGGTGCCTAGTTAGGACCCGGCCTCGTCAGGTCGGTCTGACCATCCCCGTTTTACAGCAAAGGAACGGTAGTGGCCGAGCTGCTGAGGCCTGAAGTCAGGAGTCCAGCCTGATGCTGGCTGACGGTTCTCAAATCAGATTTCCAGGGTCCGTCCCAGATGCAGCGCATCAGAATCTATGTGATTAGGGCCCTGGAGTCTGCATTTTAACACCGTCGCTATGATTCAATGATGAGTCAGGTGTAGGGAGCTCTGAGGACCTCCTGCTGCTGTTGAGCAGGTTGTTCAGAACTGTTCATGACCTGGGGCGCCTGGGTGGGCTCCATTCGTTGAGCGTCCAACTCTGGATTTTGGCTCAGGTCACGATCTCAGTTTGTAGGTTTGGGCCCCACATCGGGCTCTGCGCTGATGGTGTAAAGCCTGCTTGGAATTCTCTCTCTCTCTCTCTCTCTCTCTCTCTCTCTCTCTCTCTCTCCCCCCCTCTGTCTCGCTGCCCTTCCCCTTCTCATGCTCACTTGCTCTCTCTCTCAAAATAAACAACTAAACTTAAAAAATTAAAAAAAAAAAAAAGAACACTACATGACCTTGTCCATAGAGTAATATGTTAAGAGCCTAAAGGAAATTTTCACATTTTCCCATGAAAATCTTTGAAAAGATTTCCATGAGGCTTCTGTGTATCTGACATTGTATGAAGAAACCATTTTAATGGTTTTGTTTCTAACTGCTCAAAAGGAACCTGGTGCAATGAAGAATTCACTTTGGGTCACATCAGGCGTTATGTTCCGTAAGGAATTGGGAGCAACTGGGGAAGAGTTCTTTCTCTGTCTTCATCTTAAAGACAGTTCTGTTCCAGGCAGGAGAGCAAGTGGAAATAACAGCCCATGGAAGACCATGGAAAACCAGACACATGGATCTCTTGGTTGAATTTATGACTCACTTGAAAGTATCTGTGTCCTAAGCAGCTAACACGACTGGCTGCCATCAGGATATTTAATCTGCTCTCCAGCCATCGATGTTAGCAAAGGAAGACTGGGGGTGCTTGGAAACCTCACAGTTAGCCAATGGTGTGAGAAAAAGACATTTCATGTCTTCAATATCTCATGAGTGTAAGGTGACAAAATTCATTACTGCTAGAAGTTTTATTTTTAATTGTGGCTTAATTAACAATTTCCAAGTAAAATGTACTGTAGGTTTTATATCTTTCTTTCCAAATTAATACTTTTATCCTATTTCATAAAATATATATGTTATTCTATTAAATGGCTCTTCCCTGTATGAAGCGGGTCCTACCTGGGCCCACATCCCCCTAACAAGACGCTAATGCTTCGGAGCATTTACCAGAGAGTAAGACAGAAGACTACTCCGGAGAAATCAGAAACTTCCCTAGGACTTGTCATGAAGGCTCAGTTCCTTTGAAGTCACGGAAATGTCATAAACCACGCAGGTTTGGTTTTGCCCGAGGACGGCGTGAAGACTGGCTGACCCCCCCCAAAGCTGCTGCCAGCTCTTTAGCAATCGTCTGCCACCATCTCCGGGCAGATTTGAAGGTGACCGACTGTTGGTGACAACAGGGAAAAGGAGAGCCCGGATGGCCTACGAGAGCAGACTGAACGGCCAAACTCCAACCTGTGTCTGGGGCACTGTATGCTGATATGCTCTCCCGAGTCAGTGCTCACAGGTGACAGCGGCAGGGTGGGAAACGAGCAGATGCCAGTGCTGGGTGATGGGTCTAAATGCCCCGGCACACATGTGCCTGTGTGACCGGTCCAAGGTCATGGTGCTGACACTGTTTTCCCAGCATGCTGTACAATGTCAAAGAAGAAGTTGGATGGTTCACAGGAACAGCACGGCACCTAATCTCAGATGCTGTCCCTTCGGCCTGCTGTTCTATGCACCGAAGATGTATATCCCTAAGCAGAGTTAAAAGCTAGAGCTGGGGGCGGGGAGCACCTGGGTGCCTCAGTTGGTTAAGCATCTAACTCTTAATTTCAGCTCAGGTCATCATCTCACAGTTCATGAGATTGAGCCCCATGTCGGGCTCCATGCTGAGAGCATGGAGTCTGCTTGGGATTCTCTCTCTCCCTCTCTCTCTGCCCCTCTCCTACTCCTGCTCTGTCACTTGTCTCTCTCTCAAAATAAATAAACTTAATAATAATAAAAAAAAAAAAAGCTATGGCTACGATGCTGTGGTAAGCTGAAAAATGCCCCAGCACCACCAAAGATACCCACGTCCTTGTCCCTGGTATCTGTGAATTCTTCCATATACGGCAAAACAAGAAAGGGGAGGGGTGCTTGGCCAATGGGATTAGGTCAAGATCTTTGGAATGGGGAGACTATCCTGAATTATCTGGGGCAGGGGGAGACAGAGGGAGATTTGATACACATGGAGGAGAGGGTCATGTGAAGACAGAGCAGAGAGAAACTCAGGATGTTGGCCTTGAGGACTGGAGGGGTGTGGCCACAAGCCAAGTAATGCCAGCAGCCACCAGACAATGGAAGAGGCAGAAAGCAGGTTCCGTTCACACCTTGACTGCTGACACCTTGAGGTCAGCCCCAGTGACACTGAGTTCCAACTTTTGGCCTTCAGAGCTGTGAGAGAATAGATTTTTGTTGTTTTAAGCCAGTTTGTGCGTTTGTGACAATTTATGGCAGCAGCACTAGGACACTAATACAGAGGAGCAGGCATAGGAGTTAATGTCCCTGCTGGGGGGCTCAGGTGACACATGTAACTGGTCCCTCCCAGGACTGGGGTGCTGTTCAGTTTGGGGACCATTTTGTGTCCCCTTCTGACACAGACCATGGCTGTCAATACAATATCCAATGCCCAGAGGATAGCCACTTGTGCCCTAAACCTTCAGAGAAACTGTCAGGGCCCCCAGAGAACTAACACATTAAGACTTGTTTAAAATTGTGGAGGGGTGCCTGGGTGGCTCAGTCGGTTAAGTGTCTGACTCTGATTTCAGCTCAGGTCATGATCTCACGGTTCAAGCCCCATATCGGGCACAGAGCCTGCTTGGGATTCTCTCTCTCCCTCCTTCTCTGCCTCTTCCCCACTCACACTGTCTCTGTCTTCCTCAAACTAAATAAATAAAACTTAAAAAATTTTTTTTAATTTTTTTAATGTTTATTTATTTGAGAGAGAGAGAGAGAGAGAGAGAGAGAGAGAGAGAGAATGAGTGGGGGAGGGGAAGAGAGAGAGGGAGACACAGAATCCAAAACAGACTCCAGGCTCTGAGCTGTCAGCACAGAGCCCGACCCAGGGCTTGAACCCACGAACAGTGAGATCATGACCTGAGCTGAAGTTGGATGCTCAACTGACTGAGCCACCCAGGTGCCCCAACTAAAAAAATTTCTGTAAATCATAGAAACAATGTAAATCATTACACATGAATGAAGAGCGCAATTTAGTAGAATCTAGGTGATCCTTACCATGTAATTATTTCCATTACCCCATTTTACAGATGAGAAAACTGGGGCCCAGAGGAGTGAGTTGACTAGTCATGAACCAGTCTAAGCTAGAACATCTAGAATGCATTCTCTGAGAGTAAGTCACAGTGAAAGCCCCAAAGTTCCTTCCATCCCTAGGTCAATGCTGACACAGCAAAAAAAAAAAGAAAGAAAAAGGTTCATAAACCATTGCTTCTGGTGTCTGGCAAATTAATTTGGCAGTAAATCATATTCTGCCTTCTCAGTGTTGCTGTAGGATTTAACTGTTTAAATATTTTATTGTTATGGGGCGCCTGGGTGGCTCAGTTAAGCGTCCAACTTCGGCTCACGTCACGATCTCACATTGTGAGTTCGAGCCCCGCATCAGGCTCCGTGCTGTCATTTCAGAACCAGGAGCCTGCTTCGGATTCTGTGTCTCCTTCTCTCTCTGCCACTCCCCCGCTCACGCTCTGTCTCTCTCTCTCTCTCTCAAAAAATGAATAAACGTTAAAAAAAGTTAAATATTTTACTGTTATTTAGTCTTTGGTTTGTTTATTGGCTCATTGTTCCCTCCAGATTGTACATTCCTTTCGGGCAGGTGGATTTTCTCCTGCGCAGCAGCTAGCAGAGATCTTTGCCCAAAGCTAGTGTTCAATAAGCATTCGTTTCTGTCCCGAAGGGCCCACCAGCCAATTGGCAGGACTCAGTATAATTTCGTCTTTTTTACAGATGAGGCCACGAGAGCCTACCAGAAGCCACCAGTTCCAGGAACAACCGCACAGCCAGTCACCCTGACGCAGGTAACGGGAGCCACTGCCACTGGAGCCGCCCACGCCAGCCTGCCAAAGCCGTCCCCATCTGCCGGCTCCACCAGCAGCAGCCTCAGACCCCAGCCCGTGGGCCTCAGGAGCGGGGAGCTGGGTCAGTAGGTAGACTGTGTGTTGTCATGCTCTAGGAAAGTAGGAGACGGGGCTTCCGGGGTAACAGCTCTGTCCGAATGCTCGTGCGGAGTCCCGCCTCTTGAGCTGGCTGAGGAGTAGCGCCGAGACCTGGGCCGGAAGTACGTGGTTGTGTCCTTCCAGACTCCAGGGGTAAATCTGAGCCTGATACTACGTTAGGACCAAGCTAAGAGCTAAGCGAACCACGTGGAAGGGGCTTAAGACAGATTCGGAAGTGTGACTGCTGTTACCATACTTAGGAAGGTAGGACGTTACGTGAAACTTTCCCATTGCAATAGCCGAGTCGAAGGGATAGTAGGTTTCTTTTTTTTTTTTTTTAATTTTTTTTTTTTCAACGTTTATTTATTTTTGAGACAGAGAGAGACAGAGCATGAACGGGGGAGGGACAGAGAGAGAGGGAGACACAGAGTCGGAAACAGGCTCCAGGCTCTGAGCCATCAGCCCAGAGCCCGACGCGGGGCTCGAACTCCCGGACCGCGAGATCGTGACCTGGCTGAAGTCGGACGCTTAACCGACTACGCCACCCAGGTGCCCCGGGATAGTAGGTTTCAAGGTAAATGCTGTTGCGTTTTGTTTTAAGGGACAAACGTATGCTCCTGGAAGTCTTCAAATATTAGAAGCAAACAAAACCAAAAAAAAAAAAAAAAAAAACCAAAAAAAAAACTATAGGAAAAGCCAGACAGCTAAAGTTTTTATTCCCTTTCTGATTGCTTTTTATGTATCCATTTCTTAAATAGTGTTTTAGATTTAACCAATCTTGGTATTACATGGTATTACCTCAAGAGCTCATCTGATAACTCAGTCTCTAGTTTCTATGCAGGTTTTTATGCAAGCCTTCCTAGGCTAATAAGACCGTCTCATTTCTAAAGGTCTTCTGGAAAGAGTCCGGAACCTTCCACAGCAGGAGTGACAGCAGGTTTTTCTAAATATTTCCCACCCAGGGCCATTTTCTCCTTCTAGGAGGACGTGCCCAGGACTTGTTCCTTCAGCCTCACCTCCAGCCACACAGCAGGGCCCTTGCCTGTTCCATATCAGAGTCCAGCCATCCATTCGTCCTTTTTTCTAACAAATAACATCAGCACTTGCAACATGCTGGACACTTCGAAGCACCTTACAATTAGCCTACGAGATCCTCATAACCGAGCTACGTAATTAGATCTACGACTTCTGATTTCACTAATTCCTTGCATTGATGAGGAAACCAGAGAGAAGGGCAGTGAGGAAACTGGCCCAGGTCACACGGCTGGGAAACAGCAAGCCACGATGGCACCCCAGCAGCCGGGTTCCCCCCTGACTGTCCTGCAGGAGGCATCCCTGCCATAAACGAACACCCCAGGCACGAATGAAGCCATCCCAGAAGCAGGGGCCTGACCTGCCCTTGCCACGGATGGGGCAGCGAGGCCAGAGGATGTTAGGCACCCCCAACGCCCACTGTGGTGAAGAATAACAACAATGGAGCACGCAGTCCATGCTTCCCTGTGCTGGGCACCCTGTGTGCACTGTTTTACTCAATGTTCCTAACTACTCTATGAAACAAGGGTTATTTTCATTCCATGGGATGAACAACCCCTGGAAGGATCGATGATGGAAAGTACCCAAATAAAAATGCCATAAAAATAATGCCGGGATACACAGGACATGACCCCCGTCCCCGCCCCCGCCATCCTGTTCCTCTGGAACCCCGGCTAACACGAGCACATGATGCCTGACAGCAAGAGGAAATAGGAAGCAAGGATCCTGGGTGAGAGAGGCCCTCAAGCCACAAGCTTTCCTTCTTCATAACTTCAGGCTCTTGACTTTAGGGGCCCTTGATTCTTTCAGAGACTTTTGAGTGGTTGTTTGCTCCTGGTGTCTCCTCGGAGGAGGTCAGTTTTTACATAACACGTGTAATTAAACATGTGGCATATTTATCTGGCAACACTGGGAGCTTGGAAATCCTGTGACAGGCTGGGCCTGTGCTGGTAGAAACCTCAAGGAACTTGATGTAGTGGCTCCTGACCTGGCAAAGCCTCATTATTCCTGGCTGGGGGACAGGGGCCGTTGGACAGCAGCCTCCCAGCCCGGCAGCCTCCCTCTTCAACCTCGGCCAGCGCCCACGCCGCCCCACAGCCTGCCAGGCAAACACTCAGAACGAGCGCTCCATGCCGCCTCCACGGTAACTGCCAAGAAATGGGCCAGACCGGAAGGGGAGGAAGGGAGAGGGGGCATGAAGAAACCATGTTGCCCGCTCAAAGGATTTGCTGTAGGAATGAAGAGAAATGAAAATGGATGTTTGAAGCCCTCTGTCTTTTTCTTTTTTTAAGAAGAGTTTGTTGAAATACTTTCCACATATCATACAATTCACCCATTGAAATCATACAATTCAGTTGCTCTTAGTATATTTGCAGAGTTAGGCAACCATCCCCACAATCGATTCTAGAACATTTGCATCATCCCCAAAAGAAACCTGTACCCATTAACTGATCCCTCCATCCCCCAGCCCCAGGTAACCGTAAGTCTACTTTCACGAATGCCTATATTCATGTATGGCTATAGGTAGCTTGCTGTGATCTTGTAGCCCAACTATATTAAATCATAATCAGTACACAGATAATTCCTTTTTTTCTTCAAATCAACTGAGAATGTTCTGCCAGCTATAACAGAGCAACTCTCCTATTGCTGATAGACAAGTTACTGCCTTTATTAAGGGTTTTCTCCTCTTTTGTATTGACGAGAGTCAAAAGACTGTAGAAGTGTGTTGTAGATGGGGTGTCCAGGTAAAACCTAATTTATTTGTTTATTCAACAAATATTTATTGAGAGCCTACTATGTGTCAGGCACTGCCCTGAGATCTTGGGCTACACCTGTGAACACACCCTACCAAGATCCCTGCAACGGGTCCCTTCAGCTTAGGACACCTAGAAGTGTGTACCAGAACAGGAGCAATCTGCCTCTGGGATCAATGAGTATCTTTGCTCTACAATAAGATAAAAGGCTGCCTCTCAGACAGAACATAGGAACTTGGAGGGAGTCTTGCGGAAGGTGGAACCTTTGTACCAGGAAAAGACAGGGGCTCTCCCAGCCCAAGAAGAGGAGCTGATACAGATGGAAGAAAAAGGGTGGGTCTGGACACCCCTTAACTGACCCGTGAATAGGCAAACCTAATAAGACAGTGAGGAACAAATCAAGGCTGGGGGTAAGGGAGCCAAGAGCCAGAGCAACAGAGACTTCTCAGAGGGACAGGAGTGAGGCTGTCCGTCATGAGAGAAGCCAGACTACACGGGCACCCACAGAGCCACATCCCACAACCAGAGAGGGCAGCCAGTAGAACCAGATCCGTAGATATGCTGGGGAAGGAGTTCTGGAAAAGATGGAAAATCCCTCCAGGCCTGCTCTGCAGGGTCAGCTGAATCTACCGCAGGCTTACAAGGATGGGGTGGCTCTGCTGGGCATGATTTTCCTAGTCGGGTTCCTTTCAAGAAGTGCCACAGGTGACTCAGGAGACCTAACATTACATGTGCCCACGAAGAAGGGTAAACCAAGGAAGGGAGCAGAGCGCCGCCTGGTGGCAAGACATGCGGGCGGCTGTGGTCATTCACCTTCTCGCCGTTCATCTCCTCTCTGAAAGCTTATCTGTCTTTAAGTTTATGTGGAAAACTTAGGTCTTCAAGTCCAGTCTTAACAAATAGTAAGAAAAAGATGAACATTCCCATGGAAAAATAGGTGAAGGTCATGACCAGGCAAGCCACAGTGGAAGAACTGTAAATGACCAATAAATAGAGCAGAAGATGTTCAACCTCCCCAGGAATCAAATCAATGCAAATTAAGCTATACCACATCCTTCTTCACCAATTCACATGAGAAACTGAGGATACGTGGTTTGGGCAAAAGTGTAGAGAAACGACCCAGAATTTGCACTTACTGGAATGTATCCTGAGGTGACGTCATCTGAGGGGGACAAGGAGCCTGGACACAGATGTTGTCCCTAACAGAAAAAGAAGTACAAGCGATTTAATTGTCCACCATCAGAATGGTTAAAGCAATTAGCACACAGCTATTACCATTTTGATGAATATGTGCACCTCCCGGCAGGAGACTGGCCTGTGGTGGGTTGTTAACTCAAGGAACGAGTCGACAAAACAGCACGGGTGCTGATCTCACTTTTGTGTACCAGCAACCGGAGGATAGAGGGATTGCATGTGGGTTCTTGCTATACACGGCATATATTTTCGCAGTGAGCACATGTTATCGTTACAATGAGACAGAAAACAAAGCTATTTAGAGTTTGTATTCAGACGGATGGAACAGAGTCAAAGGGAGGGAAACGTTGGCTTGTGGACAGTTTGGGTTTTAAGAGAAATTGATATTGTTCCATGACCTTTTTTTTCTCTCCCCCTCCCTGAAACTTGGTTCCTTCTTTCAGCTCATTTTCCATGGTTCCCTCTTTATAAAATCCCCCTCCTTCCTTTTAAAGCCTTGCTTCAGAGCAATTGCCCAATAAATAATGAACACCGAAGTTGCATTTGATTTTCTCATAAAGTAATTAAGGATAACCCTTCGTGTGCCTTTAAAATGACTGAAAGCTAATGCTATTTGTGTCAATACCCTGTTAACGCCATTTAAGCAAATTGTTAAATGTTAAGTGACATTGCTATTGAAGGATTACTTTAACCTCCTCAGGAGTGGCACCGTTGAGAATTATTGTAAGAATAACGAAGTATAAAAAAAAAAATATGGCACTTTAGTAAAAGATACTTACTTTGACAATTGTGAAATACAAGGATGATTATTATGTGGAATTTTCAGTCAGTATTTTGAATTAAATCCCTGCTCCCCCCCCCTTTTTTTTTCCATTTCAATGCCTCCTCGGGGTAGGTTCAGACCGCCCAAGGACAAAGCTTTACCTTAGCTCTGACCTTGGTAATGTCTTGCTAGGCTAGATCATGGAAAGAATGAGAACAGTTCAATGAAAATTCATGCTCTGACCGGTCAAATGTTATTACAGATCTCTGGGCCACCAGCACCTACACAAGCGGCCAAAACAGCCCCCGCGCGGATCCAGGTAAGAACCTGAACTCACCTTTCCAGCTACTGATGGAAGTTAAGCGTGTTTACATGAGCTTTGTCATTCCAGATCCTTGCCGTTTGATTTAGATTTGGACAGAGGGCATTAAACCAGCGATGCCAACAGGAGATGCTGCTCAGGGGCCCAGCTTGTGAGGAAGCTTGAAAGGAATGCAAAGCTTTCACCCATGGCTGTTCCCTCGAGGCACTTTTGTGCGGGTTAGGATGGAAATTCCTAAGGATTCAGTAACTAGGCTCTTGTAAACCTGAAAAGGGATACTCTCTGGGGTTTATGCTTGAGGAAGTAGGGTAAAAGAAAGAGAAAAATTTGTGGCTTTGTCTAGGGAAGGGCAGAGCCGATCTTGCTGGGGTAATTCTATGATACGGAGAATAGAAGCCCATTCTCTCTCCTCCAGGAATTCTGTGACTTATGACACTCCCAGCAACCCTTTGTTCACGTCTGTGTGGATCCCTTAAAGTTTGGCCCAAGCCCTGGGATGGCAGAGGGACGAGGCAAGTAATTCTCTTCTCTGTGATGCCCTGGAGGCCTGCAGAGATTAGAAAGGAAAATCCAGCAGGGCCGGGCGCTTTCTACAAACTGTGCTCAGGGCCTGGGCCACAAGCTGATCCACTCGATACAGGGACACAAAGCCTTTTGCAGCCACAGGGCACTGCCATGTGGGGCCTGGGTCTCCCAAGGAAAAGAGTCCAGGTTTTACTCTTGCTGGGGGATACCAGTCTGTCCTCCGCATGTTAAAAGATTCCTAGAGACTGTAGGTTCTGTTTTGCTTTGATACTGGATCAGAGCAGGGGCTCCATGTGGTCCCCCATCTAGTTGCTGCCCAACTGTACCTTTGCCAAAGCACACGCTGTTGTCCTGGACAAAGGGTTTTAAGAATCAGATCTCTGGGCAAGGCAAGGGTTCCAAGGCCATCCTAGCCTTCAGTAGGGCCCCGGGACCCTTCAGGCAGCCAGGCACGGGGCACTCCCGCAGCCTGTCCCCTTGGCTAGGATCTCTGCCTCCTCCACCACCCCCAGAAGGAGAGCCAAGCTCAGCCAGCTTGGCTGACCTCCAAGGAAGATCTGAACCAGGGGCACTTATACCAGGGGGCAAATTAAGGGAGGAGAGCAGACTGCTGGTTGCACCTGAATCAGCTGATGCCGTGTGATCCCATCAGGTATCCAAAGTCAGGATTCTCCCAGAGCTGCTTTCCAGAAGCCTGCTGGAGCACAGGTCAGCCCGGGTAAGCTGCCCGCTGCTCACCAGCCGTGCTCCAGCACTCTTTTTTTTTTTTTTTTTTTTTATTTTTTTTATTTTATTTATTTTTTTTTTTATGAAGTTTATTGACAAATTGGTTTCCATACAACACCCAGTGCTCATCCCAAAAGGTGCCCTCCTCAATACCCATCACCCACCCGCCCCTCCCTCCCACCCCCCATCAACCCTCAGTTTGTTCTCAGTTTTTAACAGTCTCTTATGCTTTGGCTCTCTCCCACTCTAACGTCTTTTTTTTTTTTCTCCCTTCCCCTCCCCCATGGGTTCCTGTTGAGTTTCTCAGGATCCACATAAGAGTGAAACCATATGGTATCTGTCTTTCTCTGTATGGCTTATTTCACTTAGCATCACACTCTCCAGTTCCATCCACGTTGCTACAAAAGGCCATATTTCATTTTTTCTCATTGCCACGTAGTATTCCATTGTGTATATAAACCACAATTTCTTTATCCATTCATCAGTTGATGGACATTTAGGCTCTTTCCATAATTTGGCTATTGTTGAGAGTGCTGCTATGAACATTGGGGTACAAGTGCCCCTATGCATCAGTACTCCTATATCCCTTGGGTAGATTCCTAGCAGTGCTATTGCTGGGTCATAGGGTAGGTCTATTTTTAATTTTCTGAGGAACCTCCACACTGTTTTCCAGAGCGGCTGCACCAATTTGCATTCCCACCAACAGTGCAAGAGGGTTCCCGTTTCTCCACATCCTCTCCAGCATCTATAGTCTCCTGATTTGTTCATTTTGGCCACTCTGACTGGCGTGAGGTGATACCTGAGTGTGGTTTTGATTTGTATTTCCCTGATAAGGAGCGACGCTGAACATCTTTTCATGTGCCTGTTGGCCATCTGGATGTCTTCTTTAGAGAAGTGTCTATTCATGTTTTCTGCCCATTTCTTCACTGGGTTATTTGTTTTTCGGGTGTGGAGTTTGGTGAGCTCTTTATAGATTTTAGATACTAGCCCTTTGTCCGATATGTCATTTGCAAATATCTTTTCCCATTCCGTTGGTTGCCTTTTAGTTTTGTTGGTTGTTTCCTTTGCTGTGCAGAAGCTTTTGATCTTCATAAGGTCCCAGTAATTCACTTTTGCTTTTAATTCCCTTGCCTTTGGGGATGTGTCGAGTAAGAGATTGCTACGGCTGAGGTCAGAGAGGTCTTTTCCTGCTTTCTCCTCTAAGGTTCTGATGGTTTCCTGTCTCACATTTAGGTCCTTTATCCATTTTGAGTTTATTTTTGTAAATGGTGTGAGAAAGTGGTCTAGTTTCAACCTTCTGCATGTTGCTGTCCAGTTCTCCCAGCACCATTTGTTAAAGAGGCTGTCTTTTTTCCATTGGATGTTCTTTCCTGCTTTGTCAAAGATGAGTTGGCCATATGTTTGTGGGTCTAGTTCTGGGGTTTCTATTCTATTCCATTGGTCTGTGTGTCTGTTTTTGTGCCAATACCATGCTGTCTTGATGATGACAGCTTTGTAGTAGAGGCTGAAGTCTGGGATTGTGATGCCTCCTGCTTTGGTCTTCTTCTTCAAAATTCCTTTGGCTATTCGGGGCCTTTTGTGGTTCCATATGAATTTTAGGATTGCTTGTTCTAGTTTCGAGAAGAATGCTGGTGCAATTTTGATTGGGATTGCATTGAATGTGTAGATAGCTTTGGGTAGTATTGACATTTTGACAATATTTATTTTTCCAATCCATGAGCAGGGAATGTCTTTCCATTTCTTTAAATCTTCTTCAATTACCTTCATAAGCTTTCTATAATTTTCAGCATACAGATCCTTTACATCTTTGGTTAGATTTATTCCTAGGTATTTTATGCTTTTTGGTGCAATTGTGAATGGGGTCAGTTTCTTTATTTGTCTTTCTGTTGCTTCATTGTTAGTGTATAAGAATGCAACTGATTTCTGTACATTGATTTTGTATCCTGCAACTTTGCTGAATTCATGTATCAGTTCTAGCAGACTTTTGGTGGAGTCTATCGGATTTTCCATGTATAATATCATGTCATCTGCAAAAAGCGAAAGCTTGACTTCATCTTTGCCAATTTTGATGCCTTTGATTTCCTTTTGTTGTCTGATTGCTGATGCTAGAACTTCCAGCACTATGTTAAATAACAACGGTGAGAGTGGGCATCCCTGTCGTGTTCCTGATCTCAGGGAAAAAGCTCTCAGTTTTTCCCCGTTGAGGATGATGTTAGCTGTGGGCTTTTCATAAATGGCTTTTATGATCTTTAAGTATGTTCCTTCTATCCCGACTTTCTCAAGGGTTTTTATTAAGAAAGGGTGCTGGATTTTATCAAAGGCCTTTTCTGCATCGATTGACAGGATCATATGGTTCTTCTCTTTTTTTTTGTTAATGTGATGTATCACGTTGATTGATTTGCGAATGTTGAACCAGCCCTGCATCCCAGGAATGAATCCCACTTGATCATGGTGAATAATTCTTTTTATATGCTGTTGAATTCGATTTGCTAGTATCTTATTGAGAATTTTGGCATCCATATTCATCAGGGATATTGGCCTGTAGTTCTCTTTTTTTACTGGGTCTCTGTCTGGTTTAGGAATCAAAGTAATACTGGCTTCATAGAATGATTCTGGAAGTTTTCCTTCCCTTTCTATTTCTTGGAATAGCTTGAGAAGGATAGGTATTATCTCTGCTTTAAACGTCTGGTAGAACTCCCCTGGGAAGCCATCTGGTCCTGGACTCTTATTTGTTGGGAGATTTTTGATAACCGATTCAATTTCTTCGCTGGTGATGGGTCTGTTCAAGCTTTCTATTTCCTCCTGATTGAGTTTTGGAAGAGTGTGGGTGTTCAGGAATTTGTCCATTTCTTCCAGGTTGTCCAATTTGTTGGCATATAATTTTTCATAGTATTCCCTGATAATTGTTTGTATCTCTGAGGGATTGGTTGTAATAATTCCATTTTCATTCATGATTTTATCTATTTGGGTCATCTCCCTTTTCTTTTTGAGAAGCCTGGCTAGAGGTTTGTCAATTTTGTTTATTTTTTCAAAAAACCAACTCTTGGTTTCGTTGATCTGCTCTACAGTTTTTTTAGATTCTATATTGTTTATTTCTGCTCTGATCTTTATTATTTCTCTTCTTCTGCTGGGTTTAGGCTGCCTTTGCTGTTCTGCTTCTATTTCCTTTAGGTGTGCTGTTAGATTTTGTATTTGGGATTTTTCTTGTTTCTTGAGATAGGCCTGGATTGCGATGTATTTTCCTCTCAGGACTGCCTTCGCTGCGTCCCAAAGCGTTTGGATTGTTGTATTTTCATTTTCGTTTGTTTCCATATATTTTTTGATTTCTTCTCTAATTGCCTGGTTGACCCACTCATTCGTGAGTAGGGTGTTCTTTAACCTCCATGCTTTTGGAGGTTTTCCAGACTTTTTCCTGTGGTTGACTTCAAGCTTCATAGCATTGTGGTCTGAAAGTATGCATGGTATAATTTCAATTCTTGTAAACTTATGAAGGGCTGATTTGTGACCCAGTATATGATCTATCTTGGAGAATGTTCCATGTGCACTCGAGAAGAAAGTATATTCTGTTGCTTTGGGATGCAGAGTTCTAAATATATCTGTCAAGTCCATCTGATCCAGTGTCTCATTCAGGGCCCTTGTTTCTTTATTGACCGTGTGTCTAGATGATCTATCCATTTCTGTAAGTGGGGTGTTAAAGTCCCCAGCAATTACCACATTCTTATCAATAAGGTTGCTTATGTTTATGAGTAATTGTTTTATATATTTGGGGGCTCCGGTATTCGGCGCATAGACATTTATAATTGTTAGCTCTTCCTGATGGATAGACCCTGTAACTATTATATAATGTCCTTCTTCATCTCTTGTTACAGCCTTTAATTTAAAGTCTAGTTTGTCTGATATAAGTATGGCTACTCCAGCTTTCTTCTGGCTTCCAGTAGCATGATAAATAGTTCTCCATCCCCTCACTCTCAATCTAAAGGTGTCCTCAGGTCTAAAATGAGTCTCTTGTAGACAGCAAATAGATGGGTCTTGTTTTTTTATCCATTCTGATACCCTATGTCTTTTGGTTGGCGCATTTAATCCATTTACATTCAGTGTTATTATAGAAAGATACGGGTTTAGAGTCATTGTGATGTCTGTATGTTTTATGCTTGTAGTGATGTCTCTGGTACTTTGTCTCACAGGGTCCCCCTTAGGATCTCTTGTAGGGCTGGTTTAGTGGTGACAAATTCCTTCAGTTTTTGTTTGTTTGGGAAGACCTTTATCTCTCCTTCTATTCTAAATGACAGACTTGCTGGATAAAGGATTCTTGGCTGCATATTTTTGCTGTCTAGCACCCTGAAAATCTCGTGCCAATTCTTTCTGGCCTGCCAAGTTTCAAAAGAGAGATCAGTCACGAGTCTTATAGGTCTCCCTTTATATGTGAGGGCACGTTTACCCCTTGCTGCTTTCAGAATTTTCTCTTTATCCTTGTATTTTGCCAGTTTCACTATGATATGTCGTGCAGAAGATCGATTCAAGTTACGTCTGAAGGGAGTTCTCTGTGCCTCTTGGATTTCAATGCCTTTTTCCTTCCCCAGTTCAGGGAAGTTCTCAGCTATGATTTCTTCAAGTACCCCTTCAGCACCTTTCCCTCTCTCTTCCTCCTCTGGGATACCAATTATGCGTAAATTATTTCTTTTTAGTGTATCACTTAGTTCTCTAATTTTCCCCTCATACTCCTGGATTTTTTTATCTCTCTTTTTCTCAGCTTCCTCTTTTTCCATAACTTTATCTTCTAGTTCACCTATTCTCTCCTCTGCCTCTTCCATCCGAGCTGTGGCGGTTTGCATTTTGTTTTCCATTTCCTTTAAAGCGTTTTTCAGCTCCTCGTGACTGTTCATTAGTCCCCTGATGTCTGTAGCAAGAGATTCTCTGCTGTCCTGTATGCTGTTTTCCAGCCCAGCGATTAATTTTATGACTATTATTCTAAATTCACTTTCTGTTATATTATTTAAATCCTTTTTGATCAGCTCATTAGCTGTTGTTATTTCCTGGAGATTCTTCTGGGGGGAATTCTTCCGCTTGGTCATTTTGGATAGTCCCTGGTGTGGTGAGGGCCTGCAGGGCACTTCCCCTGTGCTGTGGTGTATAACTGGAGTTGGTGGGCGGGGCCGCAGTCCGACCTGATGTCTGCCCCCAGCCCACCGCTGGGGCCACAGTCAGACTGGTGTGTGCCTTCTCTTCCCCTCTCCTAGGGGCGGGATTCACTGTGGGGTGGCGTGGCCCGTCTGGGCTACTTGCACACTGCCAGGCTTGTGATGCTGGGGATCTGGCGTATTAGCTGGGGTGGGAAGGCAAGGTGCACGGCGGCAGGGGGGGCAGGCTTAGCTCGCTTCTCCTTAGGTGATCCACTTCAGGAGGGGCCCTGTGCAGCCGGAGGGAGTCAGATCGCTGCCGGAGGTTTGGCTCCGCAGAAGCACAGAGTTGGGTGTTCGCGCGGAGCGAGCAATTTCCCTGGCCGGAGCCGGTTCCCTTTGGGATTTTGGCTGGGGGATGGGCGGGGGAGATGGCGCTGGCGAGCGCCTTTGTTCCCCGCCAAACTGAGCTCTGTCGTCCGGGGGCTCCGCAGCTCACCCTCCCTTTGTCCTCCAGCCTTCCCGCTTTCTGAGCAGAGCTGTTAACTTATGACCTCCCAGACGCTAAGTCGCGCTTGCTGTCGGAACACAGTCCGTCAGGCCCCTCCGCTTTTGCAAGCCGGACTCGGGGGCTCTGCTTGGCCGGCGAGCCGCCCCTCCGCCCCGGCTCCCTCCCGCCAGTCCGTGGAGCGCGCACCGCCTCGCCGCCCTTCCTACCCTCTTCCGTGGGCCTCTCGTCTGCACTTGGGTCCGGTGACTCTGTTCTGCTAATCCTCTGGCGGTTTTCTGGGTTATTTAGGCAGGTGTAGGTGGAATCTAAGTGATCAGCAGGACGCGCGGTGAGCCCAGCGTCCTCCTACGCCGCCATCTTCCTCAAAAATCTCCAGCACTCTTGCAAATACCTTACTCCCCACGCACTGGCTGCTGGCCCCTGCAGCTCATCCTGCCACATGGTCAGAGTTTGTGGGCATGCCAAGGCGTTTTACCTTCTAGAAAACGTCTCTTTGCTTTGTCTGTTCTTGGCGTGTCAAAGAGAAAAATCTCCAGCCGTGCAGACACCCAGTAGCGCTCGTGGGTTGGGTCTGCTTGAGAGGCTCCCGCCTGGGCGGCCTATGCCCCCACCTTGCACACCCCAGGACCCGCCTCTGGGATTGATTGAGCTCGCATACACCACAAATCAGACACGGCTCAGGGGGTGGTTGGTAATGAGGCACATTACCTGATCTCCAAGCTCCTACTTTTGACTCCCAAGAACCCAAGGTTACTTTTAGTGATTGACCCCATTCTCTTTTTCTAATGCTACCTCTCTAGTTCTCTAGCTCTGAGCCCTCATTCCTTTCCCTTTCTCTTTCATGCTCCCAGCCATTATACTCGATCTTCCTAAACATTCCAGATGCGCCCAGCTGCCTTTGTATCCTCAAATCCTACCCATTTCTGCGGCTCCTTCCCTCACCGTCATCCCTGGAACTTTGCTCTGAGCCACCCACCCACCCCCAAAGAGCCCTGGCCTCGGAGTGTCTCCTAGCCCACGGGCACCCAGGCCTCACCGGGCAGAAGCCACTCGCACACGTGAGCAAAGGCAGGTCAGAACGTTTGGGGCTCTTAGATACCCTCTGTCAGGCTCTCACCTCAGAGGTAATCAGGCCTATCAGGCAAGTTGCCCAGTTCTTCAGCTAGAAAATCACTGAGACATGGAATTGGGATGAATTGCATAAACTGCCTCCGGTCTGATTCCCCACCGAATATGCCAGAGAAAGGCTTTTGCCCCACGTCAGATACCTTTGAGTGAGCGGTCAGGAGGGGTCCCAGCCCCCTCACTGTTAGACGTAACTATCTAGAACTTAGGCCCATTGATCCTAATTTGGCTAAACTAGTGTGTCTCAGAGTGAAGCCTGAGGACCCTGCTCATGGGCATCCTGGGATGTCCTCCCTGCTCCCACCGCACAACTGAGTGAGGCCAGACTTTCTTGTCCTTCAACCGAAACATGTCCCAACAGACTGAGGAACAGATATCAGATTCCCACAGTCTTCTGTTATGCCAGGCATTGGAGAAATTTGTCACCCTTGTCACTGAATTATTTTGGAAAATAGCTATTTCTCGTGTTAAAAAAAAAAAAGCATATTAAATGGTGAAATAGTTAACATTCTGTTTCAAATGACCGAGCATTTTGATTTTTAGTAGGATAACACACAAACAAGAACCCCTTGGGGTCTTTGATCATTTTTTTTTAACATTTATTTATTTATTGAGACACAGAGCACGAGAGGTGGAGGGGCAGAGAGAAAGGGAGACACAGGCTCCAGGCTCCGAGCTGTCAGCAGAGATCCCAACGCAGGGCTTGAACTCATGAACCGTGAGATCATGAGCTGAGCCAAAGCTGGATGCTTAACCAACTGAGCCACCCAGGCGCCCCTTCAATCATTTTTAAGAGTATGAATTTGAGAGCCTTTCAAATATACAAAAGGAGCCTTCACATCCACCTTACGTCTCATCTTTTCTAGGATAAATTTCTCCGGTTCCTCCCACAGGTCTTTCTGTGACCTGGCAGATTGTGACCACAGTCCTCGAAGGACTCACACAGAGCACTCAGACCAGAACACGATGCCACCCACGAGGGGTGTGTGCCAGGGCACTGCCTCTCGCTGCCCAAATATTCTGCTTCCATCATGGCAATAACTCAGTAACTCAAGTCACCAGGGTGTTTTTCTCTTGCACTTCTGCAGAAGCAGGTCACATCAGTCCTGTCTTTGTGCCATTGAGTCTTTGAACCCAACTTAGAATATCACACTTATCGCTGTGAAATTCCTCAGTTTTGTCTCTTGCCATCTTCCTGTATCTTAATTCTGTCATTTAGTATATTAACTATCCTTCCGACTTTTCTGTCATCCGCATAATTGATTAATGTGCCACCTGCCTCTTTTCTCATCACTGATACAAATCTATACCACATGGGACCAAATCTCAGAGCCCCACTAAATACCTGTGTTTAAGGCAACCCACTAACAGACACGGACAGCTATACATGGACCTCATGAGATTGTCATTGGCCTCAGTAGTTCATCCTCTCCTCCACAGGACGCCAGACTTAAAACCCACCTCCCACCATGCCTTCTGCCCAACGTCCCCAATTTAAGCCACCACCCCCACTGCAGAGGAACTGTTCTTTAATGAAAAGAAATCCTATTTCCTGAGCATGCTAGATGTCAGACACTGGGCTTTGCATTAGGACTACAAAGACAACTAAGATATTTTCAGGTTCTGGAATTCTGCCTCCACAGGTAGAAGGCCCCACACCCTGGTCCTCCAGAGTCATCCATAAGGCCACTGCCGCCTCTGGCCTCCACTGCCAGGCCCTGCCCCTCCTTCCAGCACCCTCTGAGTGGGGACAGGAGCCACCTTGCTAGCATGGCCACGCCAGCTGTATTTCCAGGGGAAGGAGGGTGCTTCTGATGATTTCAGTTACAACTCGGTGACTTTGCCTCAGAACCATTCTGCTTCTGCTGTCTGGCTTCAGGCTCCCGTGTTCGATCCAATAGGCTTCACCTGCCTGGAAACCCAACCATGGAATTAATGTTGTCTGCACGCGAAAAGGCTGCCAGGTCCCAAACCGATACCCCATACCAAGCTGGGAGGGCAACCCATCTGTAAACCCAGCATTATGGATGCGTCAGTGACAGATCAAGTGCCTAGAACCTTGGACTGTCCTCAGCCTGCTCTGATAGCCCTTGTGCTCTCTCTGGCCCAGCCAGCGGCTCTGCGAGTGCGTGCCATTTCACTACAGCAAGAGGGAGCTGTCCACGGGGACCGTGCGGCTCCAGGCAGGGAGCCGGGCCAAGGGAAGGAGGGTACGGGGGTGCCCCAGCTCCGGAGGCCTGCTGCCTCTCAGACCGCCACCTCCTAACACTCACACTCCAGGGGACTCTCTGTGGAGAGAGTGGGGGGGCAAAGGGCCAACTGTGCTTCTGCCCCATAAAACTTTACAGCCCTAAGGGCCGTGTCTTACAGCTCCCGCTTGGGTCCTGTGCTGGTCACCTCCAGATGTGCAGGGAACGGAAGCTGTCACCAGTGCAGAGGTCATCACCAGGGTCTCAGAGCAGGGATATGGGGGTCCCCCACATTTAGCGTGAGTCACGGGGAGTGTGCCAGGTAGTGTGTCCTTCAGTGGCCTAAGATGACCCTGAGATGCCAGCGTGACAGTGACTTCTCACGTGTGAGAAGGGGGTGATTAAGTGCAGGCTCTGGAGCCTGAGCTCGAAGTTCAGCTCGACCTGTCCCTGTGCCTCAGCTTCCTCACCTGTAACGTGAGGTCGCAGCCGTAACCCAACTCACGGGGCCGTTGTGACTTAAACTTGCAAAGTGCTTGACCAGTGCCTGACGCCAAGCGCGCTCTCAGTAAACGTTAACGGATCTACATTTTTTCCACGGAAATCCTTCAGAGCCAGTTCTTCCCTTAGACGCTGACTGTATCTATGAGATGACCAAGCGAGTATCGTCCCAAAAAATAAGTCCTTGTTTTTTAAGACTGGCTTACACTTTGCGATGTGATTTTGTACACATTAACCTCTGTGGGAAGCAGGTCAAGGCAGGTGTTCATGACCTCAGCTTTACACAGGAGAAAACTTGAGGTCAGAGAAGGTAGGCAAGTCCCCCAACCCCCCGGCCAAGGTTGGGTAGACAGAGGATGGGTCTTCCAGTGCCTTTTATCCTCACATCACCTGGTTACTCTTCAACACCAGAATGTCAATGTTCTCACAGACTTCCTTCCCATCACCACCAAGTCCAAAAAACACCAACTCTCAGCTGTCCAAATATTTTTCAGCCTCCGGCTTTTGGATAAGTGATTTGGTTCATGCTTGTCCCAAACAAATATAAGTGGCACCAACAGAAAGACAGGCTCCCAGGACAGGAGGAAGGGCTTGGTTCTCTGCTGTCAGGGAACGGTTTCTCTCTTGCTAAAGTATGCCCAGAATTCTAATTCGTTGTAGCATTCAAGGGTGCTGAAAGCCTTGGGCAAAAACTGAGATGCTACCAGACTCATTCTTCAAGGAAAGGGTGAAGTGTGTGTGTTTACCAGTAGGTGGCGATAGAGAAATGAGGCGAGCCGACCGTTTAAACTTCTAAGTCATAAATATTTGAACAGGGAGATCATCTCACCCAACCTGCTAATGTGATTCGCAGAGAAATTAAGGTTCACAGAGGGTAGGAGACTTGTTTAAGGTGTACGCCTGGTTAATGGCTGAGCCAGATTAAACTCAGTTCTCACCACTAAATCAGAATGTGCACGAACGCAGACGGCCTTTCAAAATAGCCGGGCACCTTCATCCTATGAAGGAAAACATCACTTCTTTTGGGTGTGTTGCTCATTTCGGCCTGCTGCAAAGCTGATGGGCTGATTACGCTTTCTGAGCTGGGGAGGTGGGGACAGAAGGAAGGGACAGAGGAAGAGAAACAGCTATTTTGGTGTCCTTATGAGGCTTCATAACACGTTTGTGCTGCCTCTGAGCCCCTCCTGGCCATGATTCTCCAAAAGACGTCAGGGACTATTGGGTAAGAATCCCCCTCCCTTCCCGACCACCCTTTCCACCTTATCAACCCCAGATTATAGTGGGGCATTAAACATTTTACTGCACATAGAAATGCCCGGTGACTCTGCTTTATTCTGCATGAGGCACACAATGAGCAGCCGAGCCCCAGGAAATGAGTGGACTGCCCACTCCCTGACGGGGCCAGATTTGTTCTGTGTGGTTCTAAGGAAGAGAATATAAAATAGATGGGTGAGTCAAATGTACCTGAAATGATATTGGGTATATGCTGGGCGCTTAGTAAGTGTGGATGGAGGGGTGGATTAAGATTTCCGATCAATACGATGAAAAATTTTCTAATAGTCTCAATGGTCCGAGAAGAAATGTACTGTCTTGGTTGGGTATGTAATGAGTTCCCTGTCTCTGGCGGTATCCAAGCACCAGCCATCCACTCACTTGGTAGTGATGTTGTGGAAGCATGCTGGGGAGGTTGGTCTGGATTGGATGAGCTTTTAGGTCCCCTTGAATCCCGGGATTTTTATAGTCCATGATTCTTGGTGCACAGTAAAAGAAAGGAAAGGGCAAAGATGTTTTTGTCTTTGGTTTTCAGAGCTTCCCAGGAGAAAAAACGCTGTAGGTTTTAGGTGGTCTCCTCCTAACGTCTGGTCCCGTGTTCTTTTATTGAACTCTCTGCCACAAGTGGAAAATGTTATCATCCGGGCAGTTCACTTGAAAGTTTCTGCTGGTTTCACCTAAATAACAAGTTTGCTTCTTTTTAATTTTGAAAATCAGGGGAAATGGACTTGTGGAAACCTGGATCGGTCCTTTTAGATGCAGGTAATTATACAGCCCAACCTCCTGGCCACGACTAGATGGAGACATAGGATTACAGAATCACGAGAGTCTGATAATCCAGCTGGTGGCACAGAGGCCACTGTTGTCCACCGGGTAACAAAAGGGAAGTGAGAGTCATGAAGACCCGAACGTACAAGGGAGTGAGTTCCTCACCCCAAAATTAGGTTTAGAGGCTCACTCCATCTCGAAGCACACTCTGACTTCCTTCTATTGCCCTGTCCTTCTTTGCAAAGTGGTATTCAGCTTGGCCCTTGACATGAATGAGTGTTGCTCGCTGTTTACTGTTTACTGAATTAAGGGTCTGAAACTCCAACAGCAAACACAGCCTTCTGGCTCTCGGTCTGAGGGTAGATTTTACTGGTAGGGAACGAAGGGGTGGAGGAGAGGCCTCTGGCCTCACGTTTCTTCCCCCCTCCCTCCAACCTGGAGCCTTGGACAGTTTCCCTGAGAGGCTCCTGGCTGAGAAATGCCGTTAGACACCCAAAGCGAATTTTCAAAATGATGTGAGGAAGTGGGATGAGCAGACTGACCTTTCATGGAAAGATGAAATCATGTGCTTGGCAAATTGGAAAAACTAACAAGCCTGGAGAAAGCTCACCACAGCCAAGAGCAGAGCCCCCCGCACTTCCCTCCTCTGACGGAGCCTCTGGGAGGACACCCCACACTCCAGGCATGCTGAAAATAGGAAGACCAACTTCCCAGGCCATCTTATTGATGGTCTTTATTCCCTTAAATGATACATGTGTGAACTTGGCTTCCATGTAAATGGCTCTAAAGCACATTCCCAAGGCTGAAATTCAACACACACACACACACACACACACACACACACTAAAAGGACAAAACCCTTTTGTAGCTTCCCCACTAATCTCAGGCTGTGGAGGGGAGGGGTTGCGTTCTAGACCCTCTCACTTGTTGGAGTTGCTGGTATCTTATCTCCTGCCCTGCAGCTTACATCTGCCCCCCCCCCCGTTAGACTGGCCATGTGTCTCACCCATCTTTGTGCATTGACTCAGTCACCAAATGTTGACCGAGGACCTATGGTGATAGGCACCGTGAAGGTTTATAGGATGGGCAAGACACATGCCCTGACCTTGAGATTTTCAGAGTTTTACAGAGGGATAATTCACACTGGTAAAGTGCTTACTGCTTGCAGGTAAGGAAACTAAGGCTCAGACAGACTCAGTTAACAGGCAGTAGGTAACAGAACTCAAGTCTTCTGACTTCAGACCCCTGAGCACCCATAAGCCGCCATGTCTTTTGTAGACTGTCAGTAATTCAGTCTTATCTCAAGGTGGGGGTGGTGTGGAGAAGAACACAGCCTGTAGCCAAGCCCCTCGCCCTGCAGCTGGGTGTGAATATCCATTATGTCCCCATCCCTGGGGTAAGGCCAGATGCTTCCTGTTCTTGTAAGTCACCAAAAGTTTTACTGCTCTTTCCAGGATTTGTTCCAAAAGAAGAATTAAGCACACAGGCTTTGGAGCCGCTATCCCAGGGAGATCCAAGTAAGTTAACTGACAACTAGAAACCTATAGTGGCCGTGACATCCAATCTGCTTCCCTCTCTCCCCGCTTACTCCCACCCAAACCCACCTCTTTCCCACCCTGGATCTATTGATCTCCTCTCTTCTGTCACTTTGTTCTAAGGGGAAAGGGAAGCTTATGGAGGATTTAAACTGTGTACACGAAGGGGAGAGGATCGGATTTTTTAAACATCACTATGGCAACAGGGTGGGATGGAAAAGGGAGACAAAGGAGGGGGGTAGAGGAGGAGACTGGCTTGCCAGCAGGGCCAGGGGCTTACTGGGCATGAGGGCAGACAGAGCTCCGAGCTGGAACTGGAAATGGAGAGAAACAGGAAACAGAGAGGAAGAATCTAGAGGCTTGGAGGGGGAGGTATGAGAGAGGAAGGAGCTGGGATAATGGTACTGCCATGAGGTCCATAGGGGTAGGGCAGGGAGATGGTTTCTGTCTTCCATCTTCTGAAAGACATTCGGTCCAGTAGGTGCCTGACTCCCCAGATCTGACTTGAGAAGGAGGAGCCCCCTGGGAATTCAGAGTTGGAAGATGATGAACTAGGGTTCAAAACCAAGGTCATGAGAACAGGAAAGGTGACCTAGGGAAACCAGAGGGCTTAATCGTGAAGAACTTCCGGGGTGCCTGGGAGCCTTAGTCAGTTAAGCATACGACTCTCGAGTTCGGCTCCAGTCATGATCTCATGGTTTGCAAGATTGAGCCCTGTGTTGGGCTCTGTGCTGACACAGTGGAGCCTGCTTGGAATTCTCTCTTTCTCTTTCTCTCTCTGCCCCTCCCCCACTCTCTCTCAAAATAAATAAATACATTTTTAAAAAGTGAAAAAGCTCAGGGCGCCTGGGTGGCTCAGTCGGCTAAGCGTCCGACTTCAGCTCAGGTCATGATCTTGCGGTCTGTGAGTTCGAGCCCCGCGTCGGGCTCTGTGCTGACCGCTCAGAGCCTGGAGCCTGTTTCAGATTCTGTGTCTCCCTCTCTCTCTGACCCTCCCCCGCTCATGCTCTGTCTCTCTCTGTCTCAAAAATAAATAAACGTTAAAAAAAAATTAAAAAAAAAGTGAAAAAGCTTGAAGAACTTCAGTACTAAATAGGTGGAGAAGCCACCTGAGGATACCAGACAGGAGGGATCCGGGCGGGGTTGGGGAAGAGGAAAACCGAGAGGCAGGTGAGTGCTACAGGCCCAAGGGAGCACCCGCAGATTCCCGTAGAAAGTCGCTGCAAGTCAGCTACCAGGGGGCTGTGAGCCCCAACCCAGCTGTGTGTGAGAATCACCAGAAGACTCAAGATGTCCAGTTCCTGCTCATACCTACTGAATCCCACTCACCCTAGATCTTGCTACTCAGTGTATGGTCTGGCCACATCAACATCACCTGGAGGCCTGTTAGGAGGGCAGAATCCCACGCTCTACCCCAGACCTACTGAGTCAAGTGATTTCTTTGCACATCAAACCTTAAGAAGCACAGCCCAGAGAGATTCCCAGGCATTCTTATTTGATGAAGCTGCATAAGCGACTCTGATATATATCCAGGGTTAAGAAACACTGGCCTAATGTATGAGACAACACAAAGCATTAATCTGTAAAAATTGTATCATGTTGGAGAAAACCAAAGCAATTAAGAAAATTGGTAGATTGATTCCCGTAGACACTATATCTTACCTTTTCTTCCTCGTCTTCCAACCTCTGCCCTCTGTGACCGTAATAAATTGTTCATGCTGAACATTTAGTAACTCAGTTCTATCCTGTAGTAGTGATGCCATCTTCATATCGGCATGTTTTCCTCTCAATACGAGAAAGCCGCTGTGTCTCAGTGAGCACATGCGCAGAGCTGAAAGCCAGATCATTAAAGCATTCTGGGCAATGGGGAGCACAGGTGATTCCAATGTCAGCCATCAGGTAGTAGTAAAGAGACCTAAGCAAATAGAGAGCATCTCAACTCCTTTAAAGCCTAGCTATGAAGTGAACACTTGAATCCTGAACGAGGTTCAAGTTGTAAGAAATGAGAAAAAATTGTCCATGAAGAAGAGGCTCATTGCTTTATTTAAGTAAGCTCCACACCCACATGGGACTTGAACTCCTGACCCTGAGATCAAGACTCAAAGTTCTACAAACGGAGCCAGCCACGTGCCCCGTGGGCTTTATTTATTTAAAAAGAAAACCACCTTTAGAGTGCCTGGATGGCTCAGTCGGTTAAGCATCCAATATCGGCTCAGGTCATGACCTCCCGGTTCCTGAGTTCAAGCCCTACATCAGACTCCTTGCTGTCTGCGAGGAGCCTACTTAGGATCCTCTGTGTCCCTCCCAGGCTCAAAAATAAACATTCTTTTAAAAAAAGAAAGGAAGTCACTTCGGGGCCTTATTCTAATTAACAGTTATTAAAAAAAAGAGTTTTCATTTTAAAAGGCATATTGAACTAATCTAGTGACATCTAGAAGAAAACGCCCTGTTCAGGAGTGCTTCTCAAACTTTAATGTGCACACAGGTCACCTGGAGTTCTTGCTGAAATGGGGATCTGATTCTGTAGATCTGGGTGGAGCCTGGGAGTCCTCATTTCTAGCAAACCACAGGTGCCTGCCTGGTGAGCGGCAAGCCCTGAAGAACACTACTGCCACCTGCTGGCAACAATTCTCATTGCAAGCTCGGACGTAGGAAAGAATGGGCTGGCCCTGTGTGGGGTACATCAGTAGCCCTAGAACTGTTCTGCGTCTCTTCTGCTTTTTCCCAGGCTTCTGTGACATCTTTAAGCTTCACCTCTTGATTTTCTTTGATTCCTGTAATCTTCATCTCAAGGATCATGCTTGGGTATAGGCAGTTTGGGGGCAGCAAAGGACAGGGGAAGCCAGCAGAAAAAGAAGAGTTGGCCAGCACTGAATGTCCAGGCAGACAGGAAGCAAAAGTTTGCAAGATCCACTAATAAGCCAAGGCACTGATTCCAGATGGAGCAGAGTCAGCCAGGCCCAGAGAGGTCGCTGTCATCGCCTACTTCTCCCCTCGCTTTCATTGCCATGCACCAGTGCAAGATAATGAAGCACATTCTCAGATACAACTTTTTTCCCTTAATCTGCCAATTCTGTAGTATCACTCTTTAATAAGTATTTCTCATCAAATCTGCTTAAAACTGTGTCAATTCATGTCCATTTCTTGTTCTCATTATATATATATATATATATACACACACACATACATATATATGTGTGTGTGTGTGTGTGTATATATACTTTGATTGATTGATAGGTAGATAGATATCCCTCCCTGCCCACCGACCTCCTTCTGGGGAAGGGAAGACCCCAGTCGCATGGAAGCAATACAACATGCATTGGAGAGAAGAGAAGGCTGAGAGTGGCCTCATGGGCAATCCTATGGCAGCTTAAAGAGATCCAGGCTTGTTCGGGCAGCTGCGGCCACCAAGCACAAAGGGCATCACTGGTCCTTGTGTCCTCGTGGATGCTCCAGCCCAGAAATTCCCAATTTTACTGTCCCCCTCTCTTTTTCTCCACGTGGAACTGTGCTTTGAAATATTTTTGTCTCCCAAATTGCAGTTGTTAAACAATTCATTCCCCATTTTTTTAACTGTTTATTTTTGAGAGAGAAAGAGAGCACAAGCAGGGGAGGGGCAGAGAGAGAGACACACACACAGAATCTGAAGCAGGCTCCAGGCTCTGAGATGTCAGTGCAAAGCCTGACGTGGGGCTTGAGCCCACAAACCATGAGATCGTGACCTGAGCTGAAGTCAGACGTTTAACCAGCTAAGCCAGCCAGACACCCCTCCCCGTTTTTTTTTTTTATTGATCAAAGGGATACATACCTCCCAATAAGAACTTCTGATCAGCTTTGAATAATCAGTTTTATCATACTAAGGTGATGCAATTTCAGTCGATAGCAAAGAAGACACTATTAGCCTATGTGGCTTTCCACCAATTTCTACAGCATTTGAGAGGCCGAGAATAGCTCTTCGCCCCCACCTCCAACATAACCTCCATATATTCATGGAAGTCCAGGGATCCTAGCCAGAAAAATGTCCCAGTCTTTATCACAACTAAAAGAAAGGGGAAAATTCAAAGACTGCTACAAACAAGTACTGATAGGTGTAGATAATTCTATGGTTAATTCTATGGTTGCCTTACCCAGGGACATGAGAAGATTGGTATTAATTTCTTATTCTACCATTCCTGCCCTCCCCTCCGCACTGGCCTTGCTGATTTTTTCTTGCCTTTATAAAGACCCAACACATAATTCTACAAAATTAAGATGAGAGTTAGAGAGCACAAGCTCCTGAGAGTCTTCGTGAATTCTACATCTAGGGGTCTGAACCTATGTGGTCTGAGCCGAGGAAACCATCCTCAGGATTTCCCCAAACTTGAATGGGAGGTCATTGCTTCTGAAGTCTATCAGTGTGGCTGGGGCAGAGAATTTTAAAACATTTATAGAAATAAGTACTAGTCCAAGTGTCCCGGACCTTGGGGCCCAGTGAAAATCTGTCAGGAATATAAATAAGTGAATATACCCTGCATCTTGCCACTTCTTTTTATTTTCTTTTCATTGGATTCTCGGGGTGGGGGGGGGAGGGCTCTGATGGGGAAAGAGGGAGGGGGAGAATGCCCAGGTTAATGCAATGAGAGATCATCAGAATAACAGACCCCTTTTCCATTCCTCAGACTGCAAAATTGACTTGTCATTTGTAATTGACGGGAGCTCAAGCATTGGCAAACGTCGGTTCCGAATCCAAAAGCAGTTCCTGGCTGATGTTGCCCAAGCTCTTGACATTGGCCCTGCCGGTCCACTGATGGGCATCGTTCAGTATGGGTAAGTGCTGTGAAACCAAGTGGCGTCACATACTTAATCTTGTGCCACAAATAATACCAACGCATCCTAGAGCATAAATTCATGTCTTCCCTAATACAAATGTAAGTGAAAGAAACTGAAGCAATTCAGGTGCCATTTAAGAAATCTGATTCTTCCAGAAGGGAAGGACAGGTTAATGAACATTTGGAAGTAAATGGCATTTGCACTTCCGATTGGTAGAGAGGATATTTATCTGGAAGGAGGAGAGCTGGAATCCAGTGTTCGCTCTGCCCACAACAAGCACGTGGCCTCAGGCTAGGCCTTCGCCTCTCTCTTGTCCTCAGTTTTGTCATCTGTAGATGAGGAAGGTGGACCGTACCATGTGCTCACTCCTTCACCACCGACAGGTAAGATGCCCAGAAGATACAGTGTTCTAGGTTGACCTTTCTCTTTTCTCCATAAGACCTTAGGCCTCTGCACTGGTACCAGAAGAGCTCACCAGGCAATGGGGAAGAATGGGCGGGGATGGGAGTGGTCTCTGTCAGTCAGCTGAGCACCAGGTGGCTGTCCCCATTCCGTTCTATTATTTTAGCTGGGGTAGAAATCGAGCATTCATACTGACATCCAATCTCAACCTCTTCTCCTCTTTGGGATAATAAGCCCATCTTATTTCATTATAATATGAGAAACTTACTTCTCCCCGAAGCAGAGATACAGATATTGACAGGTAATAAGCAAACGATCAGAAGAGCGAACAAGCACAAATCTCAAATAATAGATGGAGTTTTGACCAGAAACCATTAAGGGCAGGATAGTTATCTCCCTTTCCACAAAGGACTCTCAGACACAAGATGACCCCTTCTTCCCCACAGACCCACGGCTTAACCTTAGCGGCGGAAACTAACACAGACCTCTGTGCCTGTAGCTCAGAAGCTTCAGTCACGACTTAATTTCTCTGCACCTAAAAAGTAAAAACATGTGTACCTGACAACAACCAGAGGGTCTCCAGATCCTTTGGAATTCCCCAAGGATCTCCAGGAGCTGTATTTTAATCAAGGCTGTTATCTCAAAGACCCTAGAATATTTATTTTTCAATTGTCAAAAGAAATAATCACAAATCCTTTGTTTTCATAAATTTATAGCATTTGTACTTTTAACATTGAATTCCAATGACACGTTTAGTACTATCTTGTATTCCTCTGAAGAAAAATTAGTAGATGAGCTACCTGGCCCTTGTATATAGTCAGAGTCAAATATATGAAAATAACCAATTGCGTCAAATGTCAACTCTCAAGGGATCTATCTTGAAGACTTTAACTTGAAATAGAAAAATGAGATTTTTTGGTCATTGTTTTGTTTTCGAAATGTCAACCTATTTTCATTCCTACGTTACTTTTTAAAGATAGCAAACGGAGAGCAGGCTTCTCTAGGGAGGAAGTGTAAGCATTTTAGTGCCAGATGTCCCCGGTCAATTTTATTGGGGGGTTCAAAGCTTGGCGCGTCATCTTGCATTAAAAATAGCTGCTTTAAAAGCTGTGTATACCAAGGGTTATAGTATAATATGAAAATAAGGTAATAAATATGTCAGGGGAAAGAAAAATGGGCGGAAGAATAGTGTTGTGTGCCAGTGGGAAGGCGGATGAATGAGCAAATGTAGCAGGGAAGGAAAAACCAATTCAATAAAGGCTCCTTCCCCCCAGAAAACTATTTCCCCCCACGTTTTCCTAATGTGATCACCATTTGCAGAAGAAGAGTTACCTCCATGCTTTCCAATTTCGCTTTCTAAAAATGCCTTTGCTATTCATCTTTTTCTGTATCCTGGGTCCTTATTAATTTGGAGCACTTAAGAGAAATTGCATGTTTTCCTTCACTTTATGTACTCATAGAAGCGAATCAATCATCTGCACCTTCCTTCAGCCATAGGGTGGGCTAGAAAGCACAACGAACTGGTGGCAGGATGTCTTGAATTCTGGCCTGAGCTCTGCTGTGTGACCTTAAGCAGGTGCTTTAACCTCTCCGTGTGAGTGCTGCCATCTGTGAAGTCCTGGGGGCGGACGGGATGATTTATTAGGGCGCCACCAGCCCTGACGTCCTGTGATTCAGTGACTGGCTCTGTACTCGGAAGACACCCAATAAATGAAGGTTGGGCTAACAGACTAAACGAGCCGCCTCTCCCTTCCTTCCAGCCTTGGTTCCAGTTAGGTGGCGTGGTCAGTAATGACATGATTCGTTGCACGGAGGTGATGCATCCTTTAGTGGAATGTGGGGAACACAATAAATTGGAGGGCGGTATAAGAAGTATGTGTGAGGTGGAAGGGAAATCCGTGTGCCCAGCTGAAATTGCTTCTGATTTCAGCCCCCTGGCTTCCTTCCTGAGGGGGCTCCCTTCAATCCTTTCTTTACCAAATGGTCTTAGTGCACCTAGAGGGAGGGAGTGGGGCAGGAAAGGGGAGGAAGCAGAAGTAGAGGCAGATGTGGGGCCTGTGTTTCTGGAAGATGAAAAGCAGGAAGGGCCAGTGCTTGGCTGATTTGGTATCTGATCCCTCTCCTAGAGTCTTGGGTCCTCAGTGGATTCCAGTGCCCACCTTAGGATCACTGGGATCGCCTTGCTTTCTCAGGATCACAGAGCCTTGGGGCCATAGAAAGTCCCGCATGTTATAGAGAGGAAATGAGGCTCTACAGGAAGTGCCCAGCCTACCAACAATGAGCACTCCGAGGAGAGGTGTGGGCTGGGAAGAAGCTGGCCAGGCAGGAGTCCCTGAAATCTGGAAACTCTGCTCATACGTGCCAGGCTCAGAAGATTCCTTCCCCGCGTTTCCTTAGGAGGGCTGCGTCAGAATTTAGACTTTCACGGCTAGATTTAGACTTTTAAATTTAGAATTTAAGAGACTCATACTATTAACAGGAAACAAAAGGCAAATATGAGATAAAAATACCGGAAGTATTAAAAATGATCTGATTTACAGGATGCAGTGCTCATTCCGAATCCTGATTCCCAAGCATCCTACACAAAGATCTTTTGGGTGCAAGAAACAGAAAATCAGTCCAGGTAGCCCAAGGGAAGGGGGGTTGATGTCATGGGACTGACAAGTGGTTGGTCCTTCCCTCTTTGCCTCTCTGCGTCTCTCTGTCCCCTCGATTCCCCATTCAGCCGAGCAGCGGGCTCGCGGTTTTTTGCTCCTCCGCACCTTCACCTTGCACTTCCTGGGCTTCTGCTCCTGATCCAGACCAGGGGAGGCCTCAACCACTGTGGTACCAGCATGCTCCCACGTCCCCCCTCCCTGCACATGAAGAAGCCTCTAACCCCCAACCGCACCAGCCTTCCGGCAACCACAGAGTTCCTTCCCCAATCATCACACGCCTGCTGTAAGAGAGGCGGTGCTGCCCTCAGAGAGGTTGAGTGACTTGCCCAAGAGCACACAGCTAAATGCATGACCACTGGGGAGAGGGCAGGTATTAAATCTTGGGTTAATCCCTACAATGTCAACCAAAATTGACTTCAAAGCAAAGATTTTGCTCATCTGCCGAGAAAGCTTCTGATGATTGAAGCTTTCCACCAAGCTGAAGACTGAAACGCTGTGCTTGAGCAAAAAGCCTAGGACCAAGCCCTTGTTTTGCAGCTGAGCTCTGATTTAGAAGTGCACAGCCACCAGGCTCGTGACTGCACTTAATACCAACAGGCACACAGAAGGGCTAAACGCAAGGACAGCCGGAGCAAGTGGCTAGTAGGTGAACTCGAGCCGGCAGAACGAATGAAACCACCACACTGGTGTTTTCACTGCAGCCTGGATTCGCGTGTGCCTCGTGCCCCCTGACCTTCGACATGATTTTGTTTTAGCCCCCAGTTTCGGTACAAATGGAACAGAATTGCACCTGTGCTTCTGAACTCTGTAATCAACCCTAGGATATCAACATTCGAAAACAGTTACAGAACAAAGCCACATGTTGGCTTTTCTTCATTTCAAAATGAAATAAGACTTTTCTCTGCTCATTGCTCTGTACCAGTCGTCCAGTGTGGTAGAAAGTGGGCTGTACTTTCTTACCCTTCTTACCTATCAGCCCTGGACTGAAGACCCTCAGTCGTACACTCAGCGGCTCCCCTCCCTCCTTCCCTGCCCCCCCCCCCCCGCAAAGAAAGGATGCCCAGAGACTCCCGTGGATCAGCTGAGCCCCCGTGCACGGGACAGTCAGAGCGGAGGGAAGAACCAATGTCAGGCCTGGTGTGGCAGGCAGAACAGTGGCCCCCAAACTCGTCCACATCCAAATCCCTGGAACCTATAATTATGTTACCTCACAGGGCAAAAGGGACTTTGCAGATGTGATTAAAGTTAAGGACCCTGAGATGGGGAGATTATCTTGGATTATCCAGTGCCCCAATCTAATCACACGAGGCCTTAAAGCAGAGAATCTTCCCCAGCTGTTATCAGTCAGAGGAACATATGCCTATGGAAAGATGGTCAGAGGTGTGAGTGTTGACTTTGAAGATGGAGGAAAGGGACCACGAGTAAGGAATGCAAGTGGCCTCTAGAAGATAGAAAAGACAAAGAGATGGACCCACCCCACCCCGCCCCCAAGCCTCTGGAAGGGAACGCAGCCCTGCCAGGGAGACCCGTGTCAGACTTCTGACCTCCAGAACCGTAAGCTACTGAGCGTTTAAGCCCCTAGGTTTATGGCCATTTGTTACAGCGGAAAGAGAAGACGAATATGCCTGGCAAGGAGGACCATTCTGTCACATTCTCTTGAGTCTGCAGCAAAGGAGGAGTGGGCAGGGCTGGAGCATGAGACATGGCTCCAGGGGGCTCAGAGCAAGAAGCTGCGGCCCAGGCCCCGACTGCACACTAGTGTCACCTAGGGGGCTTCACAGATGCCGCTGCCCAGGTCCCATTCCAGACTCAGTAAGTCAGAATCTGGTAAAAACCTAGAAGCTGATATTTTAGTCTGTAATTTCAGTCTGTTGTTGAGAGAGTCAGGCACAGCTCGGCTTCCCAGGAGCAGAGTGGCCACGCCGTCCAGAACTCAGATCTCTCCCATGCCCACCCCATTCTCCTCGTGCCCTAGTCTATACTGCCTTTACAGAAACCAACGGGGCCCCCGAGCAGCCTCTCTAAGGGCCTAATGGAACTTGTAAAGACTGCCTCTGTCTTCCTCACAGGACCCTTCTCACAGGATCACAGGTGAGCCTGTGTGCCACACTCCTCAGGGACACAGTCTCAAAGCTGAATGAGCTATGAATAAAATCTACACAAAGAACCCTATGTTTTTTCTATTCCTCACCATTCAGTTCTCCCAGAGGTACAAATAAAACACAGAGTGCACTTGACTTCTACCACTTCCCTTTCAGCGGTCCCCCTTTAGCCCCCACCGCACATTGGCTGGGTTTATCCCAGGGCCCCCCCTGAGATCATTCTCCCTACATCCCTAGATCCCTAGATCATTCTGCTAGAGAAGCAGATGGCCACCCCCATGCAATTAGAACCACTTGGGGAGCTTTTGAAAATCCCAATTCCCCGACCAAACCTCAGATCGATTAAATCAGAATTTCTGAGTGTGGGATCCAGGCATCATTAATTTTTAGAGCTCCCCAGGTGATTATATTGTGCAACCAGAGAGCTCAGGCACAGATAGTCCCACAGGCTTGTGCTGTCATCTGGTGAATCCTCTCCCAGCTCTGTGCCTACAGAGCTGCCTCCGCTCCGTCCTCCTCCTCCTTTTCTCTGCCTTTCTCATGCTTCCTCTAGACTCCTCAGCTGTTCTCCTCCCTTCCCCTTATCACTGGCAGCCCACTGCTGATTTTCTTGATGGCGCGGCATCCTCTAAGACATTGCTTCTCAACATGGGATCCAAAGTATCATCTGGGAGAAAGGCAGAACCTCAGACCTCACTCTAGACCTATAGAATCAGACAAGATCCCCAGGAGATCGGGTGCACGTCTGAGCCCAGGGGGTGCCAGCAAGTGTGTCTGTTGCCAAGACATTCCACGTTGTAGTGCTTCCGAGCTCTGTGATGTGGTCACAGACGAGCCAGCCTGAGAGTCCGTTGGTTCCAGAGTGACTCTCAGATGAGCAGATTGCATGTCTGCTTTTCCCCCATAAGGAAGAGGTACTCAGGTCAATTCTCCACTTTTTGGTGGGTGGATTGAATTTGTTGTCATTAATGACAAAAAAACACTCATCTAAAGACAAAATTTGATTCTGAGACCCTGCTTCCCATCTCTGATCCTCAGAAGTGTAAGGCCAGTGTCCTTTCAGAAGGGGCTAGTTGTACAAAGTCCCTCAGCAGATTGGCCCAGGCCACCAGGTGGACCATAGCTCTCGGTCCTTTGAGAGGATGGGGGCAAAATCATTTCTGTTCTGAGCCAGGTAATGCACTAAAGGAACAAGTTTGCCACCCAATCTGTAGCCACCAGCATGTCCTTGGGTGGCCAGGGTCACCCTAGAACATCCTCCTGATTTCACATGGTACATCTCAGTGACTAAGCCCATGAATCATCACATTTTAGCATTAGTAGCCTTAAGGTGATGCCTTGTTGGAGGAACCCGTTTTGAAAGGTTCTTGCTATATGATCAGTTAATATGTCTCTACTGGCATAAAAATTCATTTGAGGGGCTCACGCAGTGTGACTGAAAGTATTATGGGGGTAAAGCAGTAGCCTCTGGGACTAGAACTGCATAGACCTTAGGACTAAAAGGGCTTCATTAGTCCTCAGACCCCAGGCCTTCCCAAACTTTCCTGAGGATAGGATTCGCCTGGATCCCTAGTTTAAAACAAACAAACAAATAAAAATTCCCACTTCCAGCCCAGATCTACTGAATTGAGTTTCTGCCAGCAGGAGATCTGGTACCTATGTAGTTTAACAAGTGCCTCAGGTGAGTTGCACCAGCAGGAAAGCCTGGAAACACTGATATCCATCCCAATTCCCTACCCCCTGGTCCCAAGCCTTCCTAGGAATTGATCACCTGGGGCCATTTCTGACAGGTATTCTTTTTTCTTAAACATTCACAGACTCATCATTTCCTGTCACATAAATTATTCCTTTCCACGCACAAATTCTGGCTCCCTATAATTTCTCGTCATTAGCTTCTTTTCCAAACAGAACAATTTGTTATTTTCTCCTTGAGCTATAAACCTTTTTTTATTTTCTTCTCTTATTTTCAAAGGAAAGCTTTGAAATCACTGAGGGAAAAAAATTGTTTTCCTTTAATGAGATCTTGTAATAAAATTACTTAGATGGAAATGTAGTGGCATACCTCTTTGAACTTTTTAACTAGTCTGTCTCTGAAAAGTAACCTGGCTCGGGTGTCAGGCCACCAGCCCGTATATCCTGAAAAAGGATACATACACCCATGTGTTCTAGTACCAAGAGCTGCTACAGTTTGCAGATTTAAGACTTATCGCTCATCCCTCTGATTTAATTACATTTCAATTTAATAAAGATTTATTGAGTGTTTACCATGCACTAAGCTCTATGCCATTTGTAGGAGATGCTAATGTAAAATTCTTCTAAGTGGTTTGATTACATTTGCCTATAAGTCTCTTGATGGATGGCTCAGTTGCTTTGCCCCTAATCATAATTTTAGCATTTGGAGAGTTTCAGAGGTCCTCTGATCCAAACTTTCAATCTGCTAAAAATAAATCAATAAATGTGGTAGAGATTGTGTTCTTCAGGACTTCACCATCTAGTAAGGGAGGCAATATTTTTAAAAGAAATAACGTTAAATAAAATTAAAAGCATCCATTCACTGGGTATGTGAATAGCTCATCTGTCTGCCTCTGTAGATGGATTCATCCACCTCTATGGTATAATAAAGGAAGAGAAGGATCAGTGTGGAGCCCAGAAGCAGAGTGTTCAACTCCACCGGGGGTGATCTGAGAGAGGAAAGGACATTTGAGCTTTCTTCCTTTCATTTATTTATTCCACAATCACCTATTATCACTTGTACACTAAGCACTAGGGATAGGAAATACCGGGACATAGCGCCTGTTCTCAAATAGGTAACAGTCGATCCTCCTGACTTGTGGCTTCCATATTTGACAGCAAACTCTCATGGTACTTTTACAGTCATCTGCAGACTAGCACAGCATAGGGGTGGGATTTGAGTTGCTTGACACACATCCCCAGCCCAGGTCAAACAAGGCAATGTTGTGCCTTGTTTCAGCCGCCATGCTATAAACAAGTCTCCTTGTCACAATCTATCTAGTGCCACAGTCTTCATATTTTTGTGCTTGTCATTGGTTATGTTCACTATTTGAAATGCCCCCCAAATGTGGTGCTGAAAATGCTATCTAGGGTTCAAAGCACAAGAAGGCTGTGATGCACTTACCGAGACGCTACAACTGTTTGATAAGTTTCCTTCAGGCATGCGTGACAGTGCGTTGGTCATGAGCTCAAAGTTAATGAACCAATAATTCAGTACTTTCAGAAAAAGAAAGAGGAATGTCGCTGATATGTGTGTGCTTCTGCTCTGGAAAGTTCTAAAGTAATATCTATAATGTCTGACGAAGCTATGAAAAAGATGGAAAAGTAGCTGAACTTACGAATTCATGAAGTGAAGACTGATTTGCCAAAAAAAAAAAAAAAAAAAAATGGTGGACAGCGTTGTGAGGCTAAAAGCCAAAGAAATTTATGATAACATTACTCAGGGTCAGGAAACTGTTAAACCCTTCTCAGCTGGTGTTTTATTAGACAGAAATATTGCATGTAATTAATTATTTGTAAGAAACATATATTAAATTAGGTGTCTTCCAACAGAAACGTACATAAAACAAGTTTATATATCGATCTGCTGATGAAAATGTTGTGACCAGAGGCCCACAGGAACCTAAGCCAGTATTTCCCCTAGGAGCAAGGGCTCAGTATTTGCTAATGTGATGCTCGCAGCAACTTTATAGAACGTAACTACTGCAAATAAGGAGACTTGGCTGTATATGTAGAATGGGAAAGAGACAGGTAATCGATTGCTCTGCGAAGTGATGAATATCAAGACAGCTTCCTGAGCAACATTCCAGGGAATGCTGTGGACGTGACTAAGTGACTAGGTTCTACATTTAAATACATTTTTTTCTGGAAAAACTTTCAAAAGAAAATTTTATGTTTTTGCTTTTTAAGTTATGTGTGTATGAGCAATACTTTATGATTAGCTATGATTTCTACATGATCATCTCACATATGCAGGAAATCCTGCAGAGGGAGAAAATCTAGCCCACAAATCAGTTTCAAATGTAATTAAAATTTGGTGAGTTTAAAATTGTACAACTATGGAAGTGTAAGTTGTGTTATGTTTGGTAGACAATTTACATACTTACCATTGGCAATATCCATTTTGCAATTTTTAATTTTATAGCCCATAATATTTTGTTTTGGTTCAACTCGTATTTTATTTTTTAGGCCTTGAGAAAGTTCCTAGTCCTTGGTAACCAAGGGAAGATCAAGACTGGGGACTCTGAAGCTTATGCAGCTCAAGGGTCCTGTGAAGAAAAAGAACACAAAATTACAAATACAAAATTAGGCCCCTTGGAAGAAGTATTATTAGCTCCCAGGTTAATTTGCCTCTCATCAGCATGTATAGCCTATAGAATAAAAGGTCCTCTGCAGAGAGGTGCCTGGGTGGCTCAGTCAGTTAAACATCGAGTTCTTGATCTCAGCTCAGGTCTTGATCTTGGAGTCATGAGTTCAAGCCCCACATTGGCTTCCACACTGGGTGTGAAGCCTGCTTAAAAAAAAAAAAAAAAAAAAAAAAAAAGGTCCTCTTCAGAGGCCACCCTGGGTACAGGAAGACCAGGTAGGAAATTCTAGCAGTAGTTCAAGAAAGGAAAGATCAAAGTACAAACATGGGGATGGAAAGGAAGGGAGAGATACAAGAGATATTTATGAGGTTGGTCTGATAGGAAATGTCATTTGATGAAGGAGGTGTCAGAACATGTCCAGCATGTTTTCTGCTGAGATGACAATGAGTCAGAAGAGGGAACACGGAAGGGGATATGAGTGGTTGGATGGAGCAGATTTAGAAGATAAATGACTTCAGTTTTGGAAATATCAAACCTGAGGTGGCTGTGGACCGCCCCCAGGCACCACACAGTGCATTCTGGACAGAGATGGATGGAAGTCATTTTATGTCTATCTGGGGCTCAAGACAGAGCACCCACCAGTATGCACCAGACAGCTGTTGGCATGTGAATGGTCTCTGAACCCCTGGTGACTGAAGTTGATGAGCTGTCCCAGGGAAGTGCATAAAATGAGGAGGGAGACATGAGGGAGATACACTCTGGGCAACACCATCATTTAGAGGTAGAGATGCACAGAAAAAGAGGAAATGTTTGTTTCTTCATACTGTTCATTGAGAACCTGCAGGGATTATATACTGTGTACGGTGTTGAGTTAGAGAGCAGAGTCAGGTATGGAGGTTGTCAGCACCAGGCAGGGTGACAGGGAGCTAGAGGTAGAGGGTGAGCACAATTTGGGTTTTCCAGATGAGGGAGTTAATGAGCAAAGTCACAAAGCTCAAAAACCAGGAAACAGTGAGCAGCTCTTTCCAACTAGGATATAGGTTATCCTGGGACAAAGACAGAGAGCATGATATGAACATTGTACGTTGGCATTAAATTATGGATGGGCTTTTGAAAGCCAAAATATGAAGTTTAACCATGGGAGCCTCTGATGATTTTTGAGCAGAGGAATTTTACTCTCAGAGCTGAACATGAGGAAGAGGTTTTTAGAAGATGTGCATACAATTGGCTTTGCACAGACCAAATAGAGACTCTTATAATAGAAGCAGCAAGAAGCAGGGTGCCTGAACTCAGAGGGTCACTGCAGACATATGGAGGAGGGATGAAAGCAAGTGATGGTGTATAGAGGAACTTGAAGGGTTTTACTGATTGGACTCACGGGCCCTATGATGAGCAAATAGCGATGGGAGTCCAGGTTTTGAGTCTCGATGGCCAGGGGGCAAGTTCAGCATTCACTGATTGATCTGCAAAGCATATAAGCCCCAAAACCCTTGAGCCTGGAGGGAGAGAGAAATCTAACCATGGAAACCACAGAGCTCCTTCTCTGTGTGATGCCTCCTCCCCGTCCCGCACAGGGCTTGTGTTACTGCAGCCCATTCGTGAGGACCCACACCATACTTAGGTTGAGAGTAAAGTCAGGCTCAGCTAAAAAGCCCACATTTCCCCATTCTGCAGTTTGCTTTGTTGTTGTTTGTTCTTGTTGAATCCTAAACTAGAACTTGGTTTTCATCTGGTGGCATTTCTCTGGTTGGGTTTGGCCCCAGCACTCACGTCACTGAGCTGCTTTTAAACCTCCCTCATCTTCCCTGAATGGAGCCTGTCCTGCCTCTCACCGAGACAAGCATGCCTTCTGGGCACTTTGCTTTGGTTTGGTCTGAGAACCAGCCCATGTCCCTCATGTTTACTAATAAAATGGAGGACAGAGGGTCACACTGCCAGTCTCCAAGAGTTCTCCTCCAACATAGATCACCTTGAGATACCTAGAAAAGTGGGAATCATGGGCGGAGTAGGGGAGGGAAGCAGGGAGAGAGACAGAAGATGTCTCCTCTCAGTCCTAGGGAACTGGCTTCCTGGTGACCACACTGCCAGGTCTCCTAGAGGACTTGCTAAGAATCCACTGTAAGTCCCCTTGGAATTCCCACCTAAACCGCCTAAAGCTGCTTCTCCTGGGACCTACTCCAGGTGCTTGTGGAAAGGCTGCTTTTTAAAGTCTTCTCCTGGAACGTCTGGGTGACTCGGTTAGTTAGGTCTCTGACTCTGGGGTTCAGCTCAGGTCATGATCTCACAGTTTCGTGAGTTCGAGCCCTGCGTAGGGCTCCATGCTATTAGTGCTTGGGATTCTCTGCCCCCCTCTCTTTCTGCCCCTTCCCCACTTGCACTGGCCCTCTCTCTCAAAATAAATAAATAAACAGAAAAAAGTCTTCTCCCTCCCCTTGAAGGCTTAGTAAACTGCAGGCATGACCTGTTGCATGATTTGCTGGGCCCTGTTTTAAAAGCTAAGGATTTCAAGATAGCAGCATCAGAGCACTGAACCGAGCACTGGCTTTTCTGGAGTGGGGGGCCCATGTGACCTTAGAGGTCACACTCACATGAAGCTGTGCCAATGGCTCTGTGTCAGTGCATCGTGAGATGTGCTCATACTGTGCTTCCCCACTTCATCGCAGCTGTGGGTGCAAACACCCACCCGATAGACCCCCCCCCCCAACCTGGTCATAAAAGGTATCCACACCCTCTGCTCAGCTGCTCCCATGCCTGTACGCCCAGCTTACTCACAGAGACTCGTCTCTAGAGAAGGATTCTCCTTCCCTTTCTCCATTTAATTCACGCCACCTCCTCTCCAGCTGACCTTTTGGTTAATAGATTAACCTTTTGGGTAAGATTTGAATATTCTCACCCAGTCACAGGAACCACAAAATGAAAAAATAAAGGGATGTCCTCTCCTGGACAACACTGTTAAGGCGCAATTCCAGTGGAGGGGTGACCCAGGCAGTGGCTGCCAGCTGGGATTATCTCCCTGGAGAGGAGGGTCTGAGGCAACCTGGGGACACCTACACATTTGCAGAATCCCACTTGACTATCATCCTGGTTTTTTTTAGAAATCCGAATGTCACAATCTTTGCTTTTACCTAGATGAGGAAGTTGAAGCTGAGAGAAGTTAAACAACTTTCCAAGGTCACACAGCTAGGAAATAGCACACTCAAAACTAGAACCCTGAGTCCTAAAACAGACCACTTTTCTCTACACACACTGAAGAGGACCCCAGTCCCCCCATCTCATTGTTCCTTCTGTCCACAGTGGGGCATTTTATGAAACCCAGCTCAAGGCTTTGAAGCGGCTTCCATTCTATTCATATATAAAATAATAGACTATGATTTCTGCTTTCCTCCAAAGGATTTTAGAGTTGGATTTTAGAGTTGATTTCTGATTTGTTTTCAACTGAATACTTAGATCAATCACATTACAGTAATGTAATCATGGAGTACAACTTTAAAACTTCAGAAGAGGGGCGCCTGGGTGGCGCAGTCGGTTAAGCGTCCGACTTCAGCCAGGTCACGATCTCGCGGTCCGTGAGTTCGAGCCCCGCGTCGGGCTCTGGGCTGATGGCTCAGAGCCTGGAGCCTGTTTCCGATTCTGTGTCTCCCTCTCTCTCTGCCCCTCCCCCGTTCATGCTCTGTCTCTCTCTGTCCCAAAAATAAATAAACTTTGGAAAAAAAAAAAATTAAAAAAAAAAAAAAAAAACTTCAGAAGACACCCTATATCCTTGATGGGATTAGAGTGGTGTCTTAATAAAACCATATACCTTTTTCAGCATATAACATGTTCTCTTTCCAGCTAATTTTTATTTCTTGTTCTCACTCTCCAGAGACAACCCTTCTGCCCAGTTTAACCTCAGAACTCACATGAATTCCCGAGATCTGAGAACTGCCATAGAGAAAATCACCCAGAGAGGAGGGCTTTCCAATGCAGGTATGTGACCGAATTCAGATCATTCTAGCTTGCTTCCACGGTTCTCCCTCTGTGTGATTGTCTTCTAACATCCTATATAGGAGGAGGAAAAATAATAATAATCCATCAAGAAATGACACACATATACAAATGAATTCTATCTTTTCTAAGGTATCATCATGGATTCAGGGGTAAGAATCATCACCACACATATGCTGAAGAGTTCCAGCATGCCTGGTTCCTCAGGTTGGCAGCTTTCTTCAGGACAAGCAGGACTGCTATTGTAACTGTTTCCTAATTGACTGACAAGCCATAAACTATTTAACATTAAATGTTATAACCAATTCCACTCAGAAAGCTCCACAGTGCCCCTTGGGAATCTTCTTCCAATGAGCTCCCCTGTTCTAGTGTTGACTCTGGAAACAGAGACAGGTTCCTTGTTTCAAGCTGAGTCTCCTGAGATGTCTGCACCTTGGTGGTTAGGGGTGGGGTGGGGGGTTTACCAGAAGTCCAAGTCTAGCCCTCAATGTGTCCAGAAACCATTTTGCCAGTTCACCAGGAGCTATCCAGGCATTGGGGAACCCTTTCACACTAACCAAACTCAAAAGTTGCCAGTAAGCCTATGCCAGCATATCAATTCATAAATGGTAGTCTGGCTTTGGGGGCACTGGGAGGGCTGTCTACTTCTCAGGGAACCTCTTTGTATCATTGAAACCCAAAGAAATGGAGAAGTGAGCCACAGTTGCTTGGCATGGAGCACACAGAGAATAGAACTGACTCTGAAGGAACATCTTTGAAGTTACTATAAGTCTGATTATTTTGTTCTCTGCTTCATTGTACATCTCTGTGGACCAGTATGTTAGTATCTGGCAAATGAAAAGCCCTTGATCTTCGAAAAATGCTAAATAAACATTAGCCAAGTCACTGCTATCGGGGACCCCAAATCAGTATTACCACATTGCAAATGTAATAGACTTAATTTCTTTTTTTAAAAAAGTTTATTTATTTATTTTGAGAGAGAGACAGCATGTGAGCAGGGGAGGAGCAGAGAGAAAGGGAGAGAGAGAGAATCCCAAGCAGCCTCTGCCCTGCCAGAGCAGAGCCCGACATGGGGCTCAAACCCATGAGCTATGAGATCATGACCTGAGCTGAAGTCGAGTCAGATGCTTAACTGACTGAGCCACCCAGGTGCCCCGATAGAGTTTATTTCTGATTTGTTTTCAATTGAATACTTATAGCAGTCATACTGCAGTAATGTGTCATGAAGCAAAACTTTAAAACTTCTGAAGACACCCTATGTTCTTGATGGGATTAGAGTGGTGTCTTAATAAAATCATATACCTTTTTCAGCAGATAACATGTTCTATCCCTGCCCTGTACTGATCAGAGTTTGGGTTCAGAGAACAGGACCCATTTCAACTGGTTGAAGCAGAAAGGGGTTTATTCCTAGGTATTAAATGGTTTTGAAGATAATCAAAAGGACTGCAGAAATGAACTCTAGGTTGAACTTTGAGAGATGTTTTCTAAAGTCTTCCTGCAAAACTTGGACCTCCAAGGAGCTGCTGCCTCTTCCAAGATCAGGAAATCACATTCTCAGTTCTGCCAGTGGAGCCTCTTCAGGAACCTGATTTAGCCAGGAAGCCACCACAGTCAGGAAGTTCCTGCTACGGTGGTCAGCCCCCCAACCAGGCCTTGCCTGCTCCATTCACATGCACAGAAAGAATGTTCTGCACCCTGCCACCTCAATGGCAACAAAGCTAGACAGCAGACATAAGTTCCTCTGGCACCACCCAAGAAGTCAAGTACCCTACAGATGCTCATAAGCAGAAAGAGCAGAGTCCAAAATACAGTCTCTGCCTCTCTTCACTCTTCTCAATTTCATGTATGCACATCGATTCATGAAACTAGAACAAATCCAGGGCTGTAGTTGCAAGGGAGTCTCAACAACGTAGTTTTCAGATTTCCAGCCTCTGCTTCCAAGATGTGCTAGAAGGTGGATACAATGTGGGTTGAGCAGTAATGGACCATGGCCTCCAAATTTAAGATTGAGTGAGGCCAGGGGTGTGCTCTGTTTACAGGCATCTAACATTAAGCCAGAGGGGACTGCCAGGTGCCTTGAGGGACATGTCCCTTGGCTGTGAAGGCAGTTCTCAGCAGCCAGGTTTTCCCTTAGCAACTGTGCTCCCTTCAGCCAGATCACATGGGTTTCCCAAGACTTTTCTCCAGCAACTGAATGTGTGATCATTTGATCCTTCCTTTGACAGGTTAAGATTAACCCGTGGAGCCAGGATATTGGCCAAAACCAAAAAGCATTGAGTGAAATGACGTTAATCCTAAAGTCTTAAGATGGTTCTTAACTTTTATTTAGATTGAAGACCCCTTTGAGCATCTCCTGAAAGCTACTCCTCTACCCAGATAAATACTTCTATACACAAAATGTTGTGTATAATTTCAGGGAATTTGTGGATACACATGCCCATTGCCCCCAGGGATCCACAGAGCCCGGGTTAAGAGCACCACCTTACTGTATGCAGCTATGCTAACTCTAGGGTGACCTGGTCATCCCAATCTTCCCAGGAACATATGGGGCTTTCAGCGCTTAAACTGGGAAAGTCCCAGCAAACTGGGACAATTGTCACCCTGCTTGACTGAAAAATCCCTGAGGTCCTATGTGGTGTGAAACATGTGCTTTGGAAAGGCAGGCTGGGAGACTCCATTACATCTTACAACTGTGGCTTTCAGCTGAAATGGAAATCCAGGCCCAGAGTCCCGGAGTGACCTACCTGGGCCCACACAGCCAGTAGGCAGCACAGCCAGTGCTAGAACACAGTCCCTCAGTTCTTAGCAGGTGTAGTTCTTCCCTCGCCAGCCAGACCTGTGCCCCTAACTGGACAAAAGACACCACTCAACCTCGAATGTAGCCTTCCACACCCAGCAGCCCCTAGAGCACCAGGCTGGCTGACCCCCAGTGACAGGAGGTGGAGAAAAGGCTCCTGTCACTCCAGGTCAACCCCTCCCACCCCATGCTCCCAGAAAGAGCATAGTGTGGTTCCAGCATGCAGGCAAAGAGGGGACCCTTTTATTCCCATGAAAGTCTTTCTCATCTGTTTGCTGGTCCCTAACACTTTTTTTTTTTTTTTTTAAATAAAAGACAATTAGAAGTTAAAGGCTTAAAGTGGCATGGGGGAGGGAAATGGTTAGTGGTCGTGGTTTTACAACATTGTGAATGTACTTAATACCACTGAATTGTACACCTCAAAATAGTTAATGTGGTTTAAAAAAAAAAAAGTTGGTGGGGATAGGGGGAACCAACAAACAAAAGAAGAGAATGAATGGGTTTTTCTGGCTCTCTTTACACCACTGGGATCTTGCCTGCATTTCTAAGCACTCCAAACATGAAGTTTCTTTTTCTTCCAGGCCGGGCCATCTCCTTTGTGACCAAGAACTTCTTTTCGAAAGCTAATGGGAACAGAGGCAGTGCTCCCAATGTGGCCGTGGTGATTGTGGATGGCTGGCCCACCGACAAGGTGGAGGAGGCTTCGAGGTTTGCAAGGGAGTCAGGAATCAATATTTTCTTCATCACCATCGAAGGTGCCACTGAAAATGAGAAGCAGTATGTGGTGGAGCCCAACTTCTCTCATAAGGTACGTAACTGCCCAAGGGACCCACCCACCGTCAGGATCTGCTGCACTTTGCAAAGCTGTAACTGCCATCAAGGCTGTTCTCCTACTTTCGAAGAAGGATTGAGCTCTCTTCTAGGTAGGGGAGCCTCTAGTGAGGGGCTAATAAGTCTGGAAGCCAGACTTACCCTCTCAGAGCAAGACCCCACACCCACCTGGTGAACTGAGGCCAACAACAGCCCCTCAGGAGAAGCAGTGTCCCCAAGTCTCCAATAGAGGCTTCCCCAGGCTCTTTCCATGGCCACAGAGGACCTCCACCAGGCCACCTGGTGAGGCCTCATGTGAGCACACACACAGCCACATGTCCACTTGCTCACACACATGTGCATGCACACATACACACACACTGCAGATTAACCAACCCGATAAACAAGAAAAGAAAGGCATTGAATCAGGTCAGGCAGATCAGGTTTCCACACTCTGCTCATGGTTTCTGTGGAGATGGCTGGCAGCAGACAGGAGCAGGATAGAAGGGGAGCCAGGCCTCTACGCCCACTCCCCTGGAGAAGCTCACCTTTTGTATGTTTTACACAGTGCGACTCCACATAAACCTGCCTCCAAGGAAAAGGCCCCAGTTTGAAACGGAAAAGAAAGGAGGGAGGAATACGTTGTACTGGTTTGTCTTTGACGCCCTTCTAGCTTTGATGGTCTGTGTCTCCAGATCTCACAGGGCTCAACCTCCTGCACCAATCTGCTGACCACTTCATCGTCCTTGAAATTCTCATCTCCCTTGACTTCCAGGACACAGCGTGGCTCTTATCTCCTTTGCTCTCTCTACCCTTTCCTGTCTTGCACCCGACTTGCCCGGACTCAGTGCTTGGCCCTCTCCTTCCCTCTCACTGGGCTTTCTCCCCACAGAGTCCTCCCAGGCCACAGCCGCCACCTTCACTCACAAGTCACAAGCAACAATACCCTCATCTGTCCCCAACCCCGGTCTCTCCTGAGCTCTGTTTCCATCTGTTTCCAGCCAATTGACTTCCCTCCACCTGATGTCATAAAGAGCTTTGAATCTTGCATGTAAAAAGCTTGAGTGCCATCTTTCCCACCAAATTTATTCCTCCTCTGGACTTCACATGAATGGCCCCACAGCTGTCCCAGAGGCCTCGATAACTCCCAATGCCACCTCCCTGGGTCACGCTAGCACTCTGCATCTGGTCTGTCTCCCCCCTTAGGGCTCCCCAGTCTAGTTTAGATTCCACAATGAAGCCCAACTCCTGTTTATGGAGAGTTCTTCCAGTCCGGAGGGGTCCTTGCTCCAAACCCTTCATTGTCCCCCACACTCTTGAGGCCTTCTGGAGTGTGGTCCCGACCCATCTCCTGCCCACGCCAAGCACCACTGCCCTCTCCCTCCATGACCTCAGCCAGTGCCTGGTGGGTCTCCCTCCTTTCCCTCCACTGGCTAGAACTCAGCTCAGATACCACCTAGTTCATGGAAAGTTTTATAAACCCCTTTTAGGTTTTTGCAAACCAATTAAAAACATTTCCTAGGATATTTTAAAGCCATTTCTTGTTTTAAAATAAATTGGTAATCTTACTGCTTCATCTGTAGTCACCAGGTCTGTGACTCTCTCTGTGACCCCCGGACAGACAGCGGCAAGGAGGAAACACTTCACTTTAGGAACACAAGCCTGGTCCCTTCCAGGAGCACACCAGTCAGGTTGCTCAATGTTTATTTGTAGCTACCTTAAATTTTTTCTGGAACACGCTTGGGCACAAGTCAATAAATACTCATTTGTCTGGAGGCAGGGTCATCTGGAGGACAGAATGTGGGTTTTGCAGGCAGAGAGACTTGTGTTCCCATCTTAGGGACTCAGGGATGTCCCTTCACAGCCGGCCCCCAGTTTGTTCCTTCACGAAGAGGGGTTATATCCTCCTTTTAGGGTGAGGGCAGGGGGTTATGAGAGAATCTCTCCACGAACTTCTAGCATGACTCCTTACATATGTATGGCACCCCTTGTTGCTGGGTGCAAGGCTGCTCTGGAAACATTTCTTCAGCTATTTCTCATGTATCTTGTTTTCCCCATCAGAACAAAAACTTTCTTTAATCCTCTCATATGGTGGTGCCCACCAGTGCCAATCTTATGGCCGGCTGCCAGTACAAATGAACTGAGGGGCCCAGGGAGGCACAGGTACAAAGCTGAAATGAGTGATTCACCTCTCTCTAAGGATTTGCTTAAGTGATAGCTCTCCCCTAAAGCGGAGAGCCAGCTGAGGGAGTAAGACTGAGTCCAGAGATAACTTGAGGGATCTTTGCCCCAATGAGCACCTGACTGGGGGAACCGTGGTGCAGAAAGAGCATTAGGAAGAAGAGTGCAGAAAACAAGAGTCTGTTTGCTTCTTTCTTCGCCTGCCTTGCTGGTCAGGGTAGTGACAACAGCCTGGAGAATGTGACACCTGACGTGGCGAGTGTCCCTTCCCTCTGTCTTCCAGGCTGTGTGCAGAACAAATGGCTTCTACTCGCTCAATGTGCAGAGCTGGTTCAGCCTCCACAAGACAGTGCAAGCCCTGGTGAAGCGGGTCTGCGACACCGACAGACTGGCCTGTAGCAAGACCTGCTTGAACTCGGCCGACATTGGCTTCGTCATCGACGGCTCCAGCAGCGTGGGGACAGGCAACTTCCGCACGGTTCTCCAGTTTGTGGCCAACCTCAGCAAAGAGTTTGAGATTTCGGACATAGACACGCGAATCGGGGCTGTGCAGTACACCTACGAGCAGCGGCTGGAATTTGGATTTGACGATTACAACACCAAGTCTGACATCCTCAATGCCATCAAGAGGGTGGGATACTGGAGTGGTGGGACCAGCACGGGGGCCGCCATCAACTATGCCCTGGAACAGCTCTTCAAGAAGTCCAAACCCAACAAGAGGAAGTTAATGATCCTCATCACTGATGGGAGATCCTATGATGACGTCCGAATACCGGCCATGGTTGCCCATCACAAGGGTAAGCTGGTCTTGCTGACCAGTCCAGTGAGGGACAAGGAGGGGGCTGTCTTTTTATTTTGTTTTATTTTATTTTATTTATTTATTTTAAATACTTTTTATTTATTTAAATATTTTATTTATTTGTATTTTTATATATTTATATGCATTTATAAATGTTATTTATTTATATTTATATATATTTATAAATATTTTATTTATTTATTTATTTATTTATTTATTTATTTATTTATATTTGAGAGAGAGAGAGAGAGAGCGCACGCGCAAGCAGGGGAGGAGCAGAGGGAGAGGGGAACAGAGGATCCAAAGTGGCTCTCTGCCGTCAGCACAGCACAGCTGTGGCTGTTTGCATGGCTCACACTCATGAACCATGAGATCATAACCTGAGCAGAAATCAAGAGTCAGTAGCTTAACCAACTGAGCCACCAGGCACCCTGGGGTTGTCTTTTTATGCACTGGTTTTGTCCACCATTTAATAAAATGCCCAAAACCATGGGGAATGTATTTGAGGTGTTGGTAAGCACTACAGGCCTCTATGAGCAGCAAAGAAGGAACAAGGTGGGGAGTACCACGATGGTTTACAAAGTGTCATGGCAAACCCAAGGCCTGCAGATGACTGGGAACATTAACCCTCTCCTTTGCGCCCAACACTCTGAGGCATTACACACGAAGTTGTAATGCATTAAAAAGGAATTTGACTCATTATTTTAGTCTCTATTGAAGGCCACCAAATTGTGTTAGAAATTTGAAGAAAACTAGTGTTTTAAAAGAAAAGTACTATTTTTTGTAAGTAGCTGCTAGCCAGATGTTGGGGGTTTTGAGGAAACCTCAAAGAAATTTTCATCCAAAATACTTAAAGAGATATTTCTGAATAAAAATTTGTAAGAGGGCAACAGAAAGTTTAAAACTATGAAAAATGAGGGGCACCTGGGTGGTTCAGCCGGTTAAACGTTTGCCTCTTGATTTCAGCTCAAGTCATGCTCTGATGGTTTGTGAGTTTGAGCCCCACATTGGGCTGTGCGCTGACAGTGTGGAGCCTGCTTGGGATTCTCTCTTCCCCGCCCTCTCAGCCCCTCCACTGTTCACTTTCTCTCTCTCTCTTTCTCTCTCGCTCTCGCTCTCGCTCTTTCTCAAAAAATTAAAAAAACTAAAACTATGAAAATTGAGCTGTTTAGAAAATCAGTCCCATTAAATGCCTTTTTCACAGAATCAAGTTTAATCACCATTTTGAAAAGTACCACAAAATATCACAAAAATACAAACAACTGGCAAAAACCCAAGTGCTAGTAATAATAGTAAGGATAACCAAAGTAAACTGAGTTGTCCGTGAACACCAAAGACTGGACAGATCCATACTAGGGTAGAAGACTCACTCAGGGCCAGGGTTGTCCCCTTCTTCTGAGCCTGCATTTGATTTCCGTTAGTTTGCAGGATATTCAGTATTCTTTAAAGCTGCTTTAATCCTTCCCTAAACCAGGAGGGGGAAAAATAAACAAGCCTTCATGAACCAGCAGTTCTGCCTTCTGGGAACCAAAGTAACCAGACACCAGGTTCAGGCAGAGTCTTCCCAGTGATTTGCCCTTGTAGAGCCTACGGGGGGTATTCAACAGCAAAATGGTAGATGGCCTGCATGTCGGCCAGCAGTCACAGCCTCCCTCGGGCTCATGTCAGCGGAGTGAAGATAAACAGCTGAGACGCAGCCTTCTCAAAGTTCCAAAGTGAGTGGGCAGAGCCAGATGGGCCAGCTTTTGTCTGAAAGCCCAGGGCTCTCCTGCTATCTCCAAACATCTGTCTCCAGTTCATGTTTAGCTCCACTCTTACTCATTTTCCTAAATGGACATCCTTTGGGCCTCACCCAGAGGATATCCTCGGCCTCCTCATTAGAAGAAGCGAAGACTGAGAGAGACGTTCTGGGAAACTTTACAATAGAAGCAAATTATGTGGAGGCAATGAGCATTGTGTCCCCAGGAGTGTCCAAGCCAAGGCTGGCTGACCATTGGTCAGAATTGCCAGTAGAAGGTTCTCTACAAGGGTGGACTCAAGGATCTGAAAAGCTAAATTTCTAATACTGTTTGTGTTGCCTTTATTGGGGGGCAGCCTTTCAATCTTTGTGCAAAACGAGGGCTTAGCCGATCTAAGCCACGTTGTGCAGCAAATCTGTTCCCACTGCCACTTGGCAGCATTCTTAAGCCTAATGCTAGTGTTTGTAGACAACGACATAGACAATATCCAGAGAAAAGACACTGGAGAGGTAAGAAAAGGGACTGGCAGCTTAAATGCAGCTTATCGAGCCACAGTTGAAAAGCAGCTTAGGCCACAGCCATGTGAGGTGTGGATGACTCTCCAATCAGCACAACAGGGCGCTTGGAAGATGGTGACATGGGCTGCCATGCGCGGCTGGGTAGGAGAGCCACACCCAGGCTCTCCCCTCTGCTTCATGGCCAAGTAGCTGACCCCACTCTGCCAGCCTGCAGGTGACATGGGAACAGGCTTTTGCAGAGTAACCTCAAGCTCCCGCTGACCAGCTGCCCCCAACCCCAATCAGGAACCATCCAGCAGCGAGTCTTCCAGTTTTCCCACTGAGGACAGATGCCTAGTCTCTGAGTCTGTCCTCTCCTCCCTAGGGACTCTTTTTCCTCACTGCAGTCCAGAACCTTTAACCCCCCGGCACCCTTCCCCATTTGCATCTAGGCACACCGAGATCCCTCCCTAAAAAATAAAACCAAACTCTTTGACACCATGTTCTGCTCCACTTCCCACCTACCTCCTTCTCTTTGCAGCCAAACTTTTGAAAAGGATCAGTTCTATGTGCTGTGTCCACATCTTCTGTTCTTTTTCACTCTCACCTCACAGCAATTCATCTGGGGTTTTTGGCATCTACTTACTTCCCTGAAACTGTTCTCACCACTCTACCTATGTCTTGTTTTCTAAATCCAATGTGCATTTTTTTGTTGTTTGTTTTAATCCCACATGACCTCCCTGCAGCATCCAACACTGTTGGGCACTTCCTTGTCTTGAAAGCCTTTCTTCATACCAGTGATGGAGCAGACGCTGGGTCACCGTCTCTCCGGGTCCTTGTGCAAGGGCTCCTGCGCTGGGAATGACATTGCATTGTATGGCTTGTAAAGTCACCTTCAAGCCTAAAGTAATTCAGTTCCACGGTTTTCGTTAAGATCTCAAACTGACTTTTGATGCATTTAAGACTGAGGGGAGCCTGGCTGGCTCAGTCAGTGGAGCAAGTTGACGACTCTTGACCACAGGGTTGTGAGTTCAAGCCCCACGTTGGGTATGGAGATGATTTAAAAACAAAAACAATCTTTGAAAAATCAATCAATCAATCAATCAGATTTTATTTGTCTCTACACACAGGTAGAGCAGGCATGTACTGTGTGATGTCATCTACACGGCACCAAGTTTTACTTGTCCCAAAATACCCTCTACTGCCCTTGGACATGAACATCTTACTTATTTATTCCATTTTGTCTGGGTTTTTTCCTCCCAAAGATTCCAAACTCCTATGAGATGGCAGCTCTATCAATTTTGTTACTGTTGGCACATAGCAGGTGGTTATGCTTTGAGGAACACTTCTGATTTTGAATTTGTTTGCATTCAAACACAATAGCCAACAGAGCAACAGTAAGGCAAGGATTCATCAGCAGTACCTTTTCTTGGGCACTTTTGCTTCATCTAAACTTTGTCCCCACAGGAGTGATCACCTACGCAATAGGTGTCGCATGGGCTGCGCAGGACGAGCTGGAAGTCATTGCCACTCACCCCGCCAAGGACCATTCCTTCTTTGTCGACGAGTTTGACAACCTGTACAAATTTGTCCCCAAGGTCATCCAGAACATTTGTACAGAGTTCAACTCACAGCCTCGAAACTGAATTCAGAGCAGGTGAAGCACTGACAGATGCTGCTTTCCCGACTGGCTCTGGGACAACCCCAGTGCATTATGGGGCAGTAAGGTGTGTAGGGCTTGGACAATGGATGTGCTGTGATTGTTTTCTGCCTGTGTGGTTTTTCATACTTTGAAACTTGGAGTGAGAAAGATGATCAGAAACTTATAGAATGAGGCAAAATGATACATCATTTTGAGGGTGCTGGGGATTTACATTTGGTGATTATTTTCAAAATACATGTTCAGAATCGAGTGCAGAACTTAAGACAGGCTTCACTAGAGCTTTTGTGAGATTTTTTCCATTTTTATTTCTAATTACGATTCTGTAACCCTCAACAAATTTCATTTTTATCATAACAATAGAGGAGTAGCTTCATTAAATGTTTTAAAGGATTACATGCAATCATTCTGACCATATCATGACTAATGTTCACAGGGTTTATGGCAGGACCACCCTCCGCTCTTCTCGTTTCTCAGAGCACCTGCTATGCACCCACCCCTGGCCCATGGTAACAATACAACCATGGGGGTGCAGAGAAAGTGTGGCAGCAGCATAGCCACTCCTGATTTACCTCCCTCCTCTCTATTATCTGAGTCACTGTGTACCTGCATCCTATAGCGTTAGGAGTTGAGGAACGGCCCTGGAGGACCACGGTGATCTGGCCTAACAGCAGTGCGTGAGGCTGCTCTTGGCCTGAGCTGCACCTTAGACTCTCTTAGAGACTAAAATGCTGGCTCCCAGGCTCCATTCCAATAGCTATGGAATCTGGGTCTCGGGGGGTGGAGTCTGAACACCAGCATTGTTTGAAGAGCTCTCTGGCGATACTGCTATGCTGCCATTGATTGAGAACCATGAGCTGCCTCTGAGGGGTCAGTGTTATAGGTGTTTCCTGGGAGAGCCCCTGTTTGTGCCTGTTGCCTTGTGTCCTATTCAGTTTTACCATTTGCGCTGCATTTGTCGTTAACCAGATATGATCATTAATAGTTGCATTCAGATAAGCCAGGATGGGGTTTGGTTGAGCTCCACTTTCTACTTCCAGCTCCTGCCAAGGACTCATCTGTTAGGATATGAAATCTGTGTGTAATGGGGGAGTGTTCCAAAGAATCCTTAATAAAGATGACTTACCTGACAAATTGTGTTTCGTGAAAATGTGTGTTGAAGGCTGCTACCATGAATGGCGGCAAAAAGATTATACCTGTGTCAACACTTGGGACAAAATATTTAACATAAACAGTTTGAAGATATCTATTTAGCAGAATTTGTATCAAGCTTACCAAATTTCTCAGTACCTGGAGAGACAGTATATTGTCAACTAAAAATATTGAAGTCTACAGGGAGGAATCAAGTCATTAATTGTCAGCAATTTCAAATTCATTAACCCTAAATTTTACTTCAAAAGCGATTACAAACAGATTTGTTCAAAAACCTCCAAATTCAAAAACATTTTCAAAAAGGAAATTATTTATAAAGATACCAGTGACACACACAATTAGTGAGAACTTCAGCTAAGAAACTAATTAAAGAAGTTAAAACAAGTACAAGGAAGTCTTATTCTGCCTGTTTTGAATATGCAGATAATCAATACAAAAGAGTTTTGTTTAATGTCCCTTCAATGTACATACATAAAAATATGTACACATACAAGTGTTTTTAAATTTTTTGTCTTTTTAAAAAAAATGTTTATTTTTGAGAGAGAGCACGCGTGTGCAAGAGAGCATGAGTGGGGGAGGGGCAGAGAGAGAGGAAGACAGGATCTGAAGCGGCCTCAGTGCTGAGAGCAGAGAGCCTGATGCAGGGCTGGAACTCAGGAACCGTGAGATCATGACCCGAGCCGAAGTCAGACGCTTAACCAACTGAGCCACCCAGGCGCCCAGTTATTTTTTAATTTTTGAAGAAAAACTTATTTTGGGAAAATAGTTTTTGAATATAATTATTTCATAGGGGCCTTAATATAAAAGCCAATTTGTCATCAATACGTAAATATTTGCAAAAATAATATAATCTAAACCACTTTGGTGTCCTCTTTCATTCACAATACTGTCCCAGTTTGGAAAATAAATTATATGATCACTCTAGTTTAGGTATCATAGTTTTCAAGATAAATGAAACTTCTCCAAGTGGGCGCATTGTCTACATGTTGCCAACAAATATTTGAGTGTATGTGTGTGGAGGAAGGGAGCATCAGAGGTGAGGTCGTCGAGGAACCTGGAGACTATGGAGTTGCCAGAATCATCTGAGTGGATGTTCAAATCGCCAAATTTGGTGGCGTGAGTCAGGATGGAGAGACTAGTAGTGAGCCAAGCTTCACCATCTTCGGCGAACGAGAGGTGATCCAGTTGGGAGAAGACAGCAGTGATGAGGGTGGAGGGCTGAGGTCAGATCTCCAAGGGAGCTGGAGACATTGCAGAAGGAAGGAGGGAGACTGGAAGGGCAAAGGAGGTGAGGAGCAGGCCTCTCCCCACCCTAGGCGTGAAGATCAAGGGATGAGAGAGCACGAAGAGCCTCCCCTTAGGGTGCAGATGAACAGGGGCAAGAAAGCCCTGAGGCTTCTGGGAGCTTGCAGGCAACAGAGAGGAGTGGGCCCATGATGCAGTGGGCAGGCTGGCGTGGGAGTGGGCTGGGTCAGGTCAGGGTTGCACAGAGCAGTTTGGAGATAAGGGTCCTGGTGGTGATGGATGATGTGGGAAGCTCAGAAGTAAATGCTACCTTGCTCCACCCAGACTGTGCCCAACACTGCTGGGGCCAAGCCAGAATCTGAACACTGGGAACAGAACCTTACAGACAACTCACGTCAAACCCTCCTATGGCAAAAGAGAAAAACCAGTCTCGAGGAAGGTCATGCAGATACAAAGGGAATTCAGATCTCTGTCTTCCAACTGACTTATTTGACTGCCTTCCTGAGTGGGGGAGGGTTAGAAGTTAGAACCCCCACCCTCACCTCCATCTCTCTCTCTCTCTCTCTCTCTCTCTCTCTCTCACACACACACACACACACACACACACACACACACACAATCTGGGTCTGCCCTCTGGGCTATGGTCCAGCCTTTGCAGAGCTCCTGGGTCCTGCAGACTCAGAGCCAATCTCCTAAGGCAACTTTAACTTTCATTCCGTGGTCTCAGCAGAAAAGCTTCTCTGTGCCCTTTCTCCTCCAAGGCAATCAAAACAAGCCGAGAAGGAGCATCAGGCCAGTTTCTCTGGGTGCGTGTGATGTCTAAACTCCACTTAACTTAATTTTCCCACCTTTCAGGAGTTAGGGCCCTTTGAAAGAAGTTTCTTTGCTAAAAGTTTTATAACAAGGCTCTGCTAAAAATGTCCAGCCAAATGGACAAGGTTCAGGGTTCAGATATTTCTTATTTCTCTGGGCTCCTTAAACCCTTTTGAATAGGACAAAACCTCCATGAAGCAAGTTTTCCAGCAACAATCTCAAGGGGCTGGCCTGGGTCCATAAAGAAGACAATGCTTCTGTGTGCAAAGATTTTCCCGCCTCGCAAAGGAGTTTCCAACTAAGAATGTTATTTCCCCCTCACAATCCTAAGGAAAGTTCTCCCCTTAGATTACCAACACATAAATGTAGTAAGTAGGAAATACGCTTGAAAGCATGAATTCAATTACTTTGGAAAGAGACATTTATTCAGCTAATGCCTTTGAGGAATTCACAGTCCAGCGGGAAACACCACCAAATGAACAACTAAAACCATGTAATTACTATCATGGGATCATGCACTAAGTGCACGGTTGGTGATTGCAAACAACCTTATGAGAAATGAAATCATACTAGTGCCTGACAGTTCGTGAGTGTTTGCTGCGCACTGGGCACTATTCTGCGGGCTTCTCATGTATTAACTCACTCATCTTACCCCTATGACTTGCTGAGAGAGGTACTATTATGCTCGATTTACAGACCATGCCACCAAGGCATGGAGGCGTCAAATAACTTGCCCAAGGTCACAGAGCTGGTAGAGGCAGATCTGGGAATTAAAGCCAGACAATCTGACTCCAGGGTCTATATACTTAACCACTTTGCTTCTTGTTAATGGTGGCTGCATAGAAGGTTCTCTACCAAGCTTAACAGTTTAAAGTATATGTATAATTCTGCAAAGTGTGCTCCCAGGGTCTATTAAATGTACAAAGTGAAGAGTCTGTTAAATGTCCAAGGTACACTGCACTTCTCCCCATTCCTACACCTGATTCTCTGGCCGGCCACCTTGCCCTCACTTAAGATGAGTGATTTTTTTTTTTTTTTTTTTGAGAGAGAGAGAGAGATAGGGGTGGGGGAGGGGCAGAGAGAGAGAGAGAGAGAGAGAGAGAGAGAGAGAGAATCTTAAGCAGTCTCCATGCTCAGCAAAAGCCCGACACAGGGCTCCATCCCACAACCCTGGGATTATGATCTGAGCAGAAAATCGAAAGTCAGATGTTCAACCAACTGAGCCACCCAGGAGACCTGAGATGAGTGATTTTAACCTATTATCCGCAGTCCCTGTAGCTCCCTGAACACACTGGGCTCGCCATCCTCTTGTTAAACTCCTCATTATGCTTCAAGTCTCAGGCCAAATGCCACCTCTTCTTTGGAGCCCTCTCCGATTTGCTCAGATAGATTTAGACTCTCTGGATACAAAATCCTGACCCACCCATTTTCCAGCAACCTCCTGAGTCCCTCTCTTTAGGGGATACAATTCACACATGTCACTAGGGACATGGAACACAGGAAATGAGAACTTTGAATGTAAATCACCCAAACAGTGTCAACCCCTAATACAATGGCGCTGGTAGAATGGGAGGCGGAGATATTTCAGGAAGAGAGAAACATGATACGATGGCAAGAGAAAAAGAAGATCTAATTCCGTCCAGTCTGCACCACTGTTTAGAACGCCCTTCCGACGTCTACTACTGTATGTTACAATCGCTCTTTTTCTAGGGCTAGGGCCAAAATCCTCTCCAGGGACCCACCCACAGGGTAACTCTTCTCCTCACCTTCTGCTCTCACTTCTGCAGAAACGGAAACCCTTTTTTTAGTTTACCCTCTTGAATCTCTTTCAACAAACATGTTTTCTTCCAACAAACACCTATCATGCACCAGGCACGGTAATAGACACCAGGGTACAGAGATGATGAATAAGATCTGGTCTCTGCCCAAGGAGCTTAGAGGCCAGTGTGGGAGACACAAAGATAAACAGCTAACATCTGACTGATAGGATAGTTGACAGGCACGCTTGGGGAGGCTTCCTGAGCTGGGTTTGTCTGTTTTAGCCAGACAAAGATGGAAAAGATATCCCAGCAGAGGGAATGACAGGAGCAAAGGCAAGGAGGCAGGAAGCAGCAATGCACAGAGAGAGTGACAGCATGAAATGTGAGGTGTCCAGGAACAGAGCTGGGGAGCAAGGCAGGGGCCAGGCCACAGGAGGCTGCATTGGTTAACACTCTCTCAGTTGCAAGTAACAGGAACTCAATTCACAGTAGCTCAAGCAAAGGGGCAGTTTTTGGAAGGAAACTGGAGTAACTCATGAAGTCCAGGGTTAGGGAGGCAGCAGTCACAGAAAGGGGAGGAAGGTCAGGAGCAGAATAGAACCAGGCAGCCCTCTCCCTCTGCTCTCCTCCAGAAAGATCTTCATCTGGAAAGTGTTGGGCAACCCTGCAGAGAGGGAACAGAGTGAAGCTTCCTGCCCATTAAGGATTGACCCCCTGCAGCAGCTTTCTTCAGCAAGGCCACTCAGGAAACCACACGGATGTGGCTGGTTGGGGACAAGCACCCCCACTGTTCTTTCTGATCACCTTACAGGTAGTAACCTCTTAAAGTTCCTTCATCAAGTTGTTTGGAATGCTAGTGACTGTGTGTCCACAAGTTCCTGCATTGGGAAAGAACCAACGACAGGCTGAATAAAAGCCTCCCAGCAGTGCAGTCTCCCTCTGTCTTGTTTAGAAGTTTTACCCCAGAGGGTTGCCTGGGTGGCTCAGTTGGCTAAGCATCTGATTTCAGCTCAGGTCGTGATCTCACGGTTCCTGGGGTTAAGCCCCACGTCAGGTTCTGTGCTGACAGCTCAGAGCCTGGAGCCTGCTTCAGATTCTGTGTCTCCCTCTCTCTCTCCCCATCCCTTGCTCATGCTCTGCCTCTCTGTCTCTCTCTCTCAAAAATGAATAAACATAAAAAAAATAAAAAATAAAAAAAAAGAAGTTTCACCCCAGAAAACCAATGACTGTCTTGCTAAGACTTTCACTTTCTTCTGCCTGGATGGCTACACTTACATTACTTGTTTACAGGCTGCAGCCTTCGAAGACTGTTATGACTGTCAGAGAGGCACAGCACTGCTTCCGGGATCCACTTCTGTTTTCAGTAGGAAGGACTGACCAAGGAGAAATGTGTTGTTTAAATAACCATCTACATGGAAAACAAATCGGATTGAAAGACCACAGTTTCAGTGCAAGCTTTTTCTTTCTCTTTCTCCTTTCCTTCTTTCCTTCCTTCCCCCCTCCCTCCTTTCTTCCTTCCTCTCTTTTCTTTTCTTTTTTCTTTTCTTTTCTTTTCTTTCTCCTGTAACTGAAAAATACTGAGCTTAGCTTTATTCCTGCCATCCCTTTTACACAAACGGGGCCTGCAGGCTAGAGGCTGCCCAAGTAAGCAAATCCTAAACTCGGCTTGGCAGCTGAGGCTTTCTTATAAAAAGTACAATCCCAGCTGAATGGCTTCTTTCTGTGCCTCCTCTAGTTTCACACTCAGTTGAGGTGAGCAGGGTGTATTCAGGTTAATGGCAAATTTGAATCTGGGTTCTCAACAAAGAGCCTTTACATGGCTGCCCAGGGCACAGAAACAGGGAAGGTCTGGAAGCCATGGAAACTGCAAACACCAAAACCAGACCCCAAATCAATTTAATTGTTGTTAGCCTGACATCCCCAAGGCATCTGTAAACCTGTATCCTGATATTACAATATCGATTTTTTTTTCAATTACCCTAATAGTCTGCAGGTTTCTCCTTGAAACCCCAGTGAAAGGGAGTCTCTTTCCAACCTCAATAGGCGGGGGTGTGTGTGGCATTTGAAAGCCAAAGAGGGAACAGGGGCAAGTCGAAGGCTACAAACCACTGTGGTAATAACTGTCTAAGATATGCACCAAGCAAAATAAATGAGCAGACAGAAATTTCTAAAGGGCAAAGCGGCAGTACAGTTTGGTTCTCTCCTAAGAGAATACCCTCATTGAACCAGGAGACAACCAGAGTGTGGAAACCACAGGGGACCCTTCCAGCTCCTATGACCTACATGCAAGGCCTGGAACACCCACAGGCCTGTTTCTCTCTGCAGAGAGGGGGCATTCTCCTGAAGTGAAAAATCAACCTTTTCATCTGGGAGCTGCTCCCATCCTGGACATCAAATGCTGGTGGAGCTGTGGCAGCCTCAGGGGGGAGGGAGGGATGCCCACAGGGGCAGCGGCCAAGAGTGTCTTGGCTGGACCACAGGCTTGCTCATGAGAAGATCTGAGACAACCCTCAAGACCCCAGAAATGCTTGGTCCTGCAGCATGCCCATGAGGATAAGCCAGTACTACGGAGCAGTTATGTTCCTATGATTGCCTTCATACACACAGGCTGAGGAGGCCTAGGGAAATTCCGGTGACAGAAGGAAAACCAACCATTAGACATCAATGACAAAGTCCCAACGTGCCACCAATTGTGCTAGCAGATTTATATTCACCACATCATGCCTAGGACTTACTTTCCACCTGGGCCCTCCCTAGGGTTGAGCCATAGCTTATAAAGAGAATCCACTGCCCTCTGGTATTGGTGTCCTGCCATGCACGTTGATGTCCCGTGGGACAAGAGAGCCTATGTAGTAGGCTGTCTTAAGCCACTTGGGCCATTTGTGTCCTTACCTGCCAAACCTGTTGCAGTGTGGCAAGCCCACCTGGCTCTGGCAGTAATTGCGGCTGCCTGGGGCCTGCTGGCCACTTGACAGCTGCTGTTTTTTTCAAGTTGCCCTAGGAAGCCCTTCCTACCGCAGTATCACCCTCAAAGAGGTTTCTAGATGCCCCAGATCTTGCACACCCACAACAATGCCAAGGCCTACCCCAGTCACCTGTCCCAGTTCCCAGTTGCAAATGCTCTGCCAGGGGTTGGGGAACTTTTTCTTCCTAAGAGTAAAGTACAGAACAAAGAGTTCTCTTTTCAGATATACACATGTTTGCAACCACACCACCTTCACCACACTGGGTTGATACCCTGAAAGCTTTGGGCTGGGATGGTACATAGGTTTCGTCTGGGTGTCTGGTAGGAGTGACTGCCTAACGGAGCATATGAAGAGAGACTCTGAGGCCAAAGGGCCCTTAAAGAAAGAGACACTAGAATCAATTCGTGGTATCTGTCACGGCAGTGGGATGGGGGAGTTGGGATCTATCCATCTCCATAGTTTAAAGAGCAAAGCTGCATCTTGAAAAGCACACTTGGGGAATTAAAAGGGAGCGGTTTTAGATTTTTGCTCCTAAATGTGGCATTGCCTATAAATTCTTTTGAATAAATCTCATCATTTTCTGGGGAAAATTAGGAATGGAGAAAATTAGTTTTATTTTAGTGTGACTCCTTTCCTAAGAAGGTTTCTAAATAAATCACCTGGAAAGATTCAGGTTACGAATGTTTTTAAACCAAGAGGTCTTTGTAATGTGTTGCTTTTGGTTACCAGGTCCAGAATTCTCCACAGCAAAGCTTCTTGCAGCAGGCTGGACACTGTGAGCAGCTACCCTAGGTTTGCTGGGGTGGGAATAGGAAAGAGCTGAGAACCTGGCCCTCCTGAGGGGCTTTCAGATGCCTGCTACTATCTTTGCAGGACTTAAGTGGGATAAGAGATGTGAAGCCACCATTTCTTAGAGGGAAAAATAGACTCTCAGAGAATCTCTTGTCTGGGCCCACATATTGGATAAATGGCTGGTTTAAACGCAAATCTGCCTCAAGAAAAAAAAATCATTTAAGTAAATACAACATACTTTAAGTAAATGCAATAAAATTATGCACCAATACTTTGGGGGGAAACAATTATTTAAGGTTTGCTACCTATAGAAGAAAACAGAAAGCCAATAAGCTGAAAAGCCATGGAACAAAATAAAGTGAAGATACGAAGAAAGCTCAAAGTTATAAATTCTGAATAAGAGGGAGGATGAGAGAAAGATGTCTACCATGAAGTCGGAAATACAGAATTATTTGAAGAAATATTGTTTTCAAACTTTCAGGCATATATAGAAACTTCTCAAATGACTAGATAAGAACAAGTTTCCTGGATGAAAAAAGAAATCCTGTGTTTTTCCCTCACTGAAGAACACAGATCTTACTTGATTTTAGAAGATCAGCCACCCGCAGAGATGGTAGTGGGTATTTCTCATCACCCAGAGACCTTTTTTGTCATCTTTCTTGGGTGTGAGAAGGCATTGCAAGTCCCTGTCTCCACCTATTCAGGTAGGAGCTCCCTGGAGAACCTGCCAGAATAACCATTTTATTCATCTTCTCAAAAATACAGCTTATGTTTTCATTGACTTTCTCTTCTGTTTTTCTGTTTTACATGTTACTGATTTCTGCTTTTATTTCCATCATTCCCTTTGTTCAACTAACTTTGGGTTTATTTTACTCCTCTTTGTCTAGTGTCTTAATGTGAAAGCTGAGGTCATTTAATTGAAAGCTTTCTTCTTTTCTCATATAGGAGTTCAGTGCTATAAATTTCCCTCTGAGTACTCTTTATTTTGTATCTCACAAATGTTGTTGCATTTTCATTTTCATTCAGATCAAAATATTTGTTCACAATATTTTTAATAGACTTTATTTTTTTTAGAGCAGTTTTAGGCTCACAATAAAATTGAGCAGAAAGTATAGAAATTTCTTATATACTCCCTGCCCCCCACCCTCCACAGCCTCCCCCACTATCAAGATCTCATAGCCAGGTGGTACATTTATCAAAATAGATGAGCCTACTCTGACACATCGTTATTACCCAAAGCTCACAGTTTACCTCAGAGTTCACACATGTATAATGACATATATCCACCATTATAGTATCATACAAATAGTTTCACTGTCCTAAAAATTTTCTGGGCTGTCTATTCATCTCTCCCCTCTCCCAAGTCCCTGAAAAACACTGATATTTTTACTATCTCTATAGTTTCCAGATTATCATATAATTGGAATCATATAGTAGGTAGCCTTTTCAGGTTCATTCTTTCACTTAGTAATATGCATTTAAGTTTCCACCATGTCTTTTCATGGCTTGACAATTCATTTCTTTTTTTTTAAATAAATTTTTAATGTTTATTTTTTAATTTTCTGATAGAAACAAAGAGAGAGCAAGCCAGGGAGGGGCAGACAGAGAGGGAGAGAGGGAGAGAGATAATCTCAAGCAGGCTCCTCACTGTCAGTACTGAACCCAATGCGGGCCTCAAACTCACAAACCATGAGATCATGACCTGAGCTGAAACTAAGAGCTGGACGCTTAACTGATTGAGCCACTCAGGCACCCCAACAATTCATTTCTTTTTAGTGCTGAATAATATTCCATTTTCTGGATGTACCACTATTTATTTATCCATTCACTTACCAAAGGACATCTTGATTGCTTCTAAGTTTTGGCAATTATGAGTAAAGCTTCTATAATATCCTTATTCAGGCTTTTGTGTGATTATAACCTGTCCACTCATTTGGGTAAAAACCAAGGAGCATGACTGCTGAATTGTATACTAAGAGTAGGTCTAGTTTTATAAGAAACTGTCAAACTGTCTCCCAAAGTAGTGGTACCATTTGCATTCCCATCATCAGTGAATGAGATTTCTTGTTCCACATCCTCACCAGGCAAAATACTTTTTAATTTTCCTTTGACACTTTGGTTATTTAGAAGTGTGTTATTTGGTTTCCAAATATTTGGAGATTTTCCAGACACCTTTCTTTTATTGGCTTCTAATTTAATTTTACTGTGGTCAGTGAACATACTTTGTATGATTTGGATCCTCTTCAATTTATCAAGACTTGTCTTATGGCTCTGAATATGGTCTATCTTAGTAAATGTTCTTGGCACTTGGGGAAAAAAAAAAGGTGTTTTCTGCTGTTGTTGGGTAGAATGTTCCATAAAATGTTAATTAAGTTGGTACTGTTACCCAAGTCTTCCATATCCCGATTGCTTTTCTGTCTACTTGTTCTTAGTTATTCCAAGAAGACGTTTGAAATCCCCAACTATAATTGTAGATTTGTCTATTTCTCCCTTCATTCTATTAGCTTTTGCTCCACTTATTTTGAAGCTCTGCCATTAAGGGCATACACTTGCAGGACTGTTATGTTCTCTTGATGAATTAACCTCTTAATCATTATGAAATAAACCTCTTTATCCCTGGAAATATTCTTTTCTCTGAAATCTATGTTGTCTGATGTTAATATAGTCACTAAGCTTTCTTTTGGTATGGCATATCTTTTTCTATCCTTTTACTTGTAACCTATTTGAATCTTTATATTTAAAGTGGATTTCTTGTATGCAGCATTTCATGTAGGCAAGGTCTCATTATTTGTATATAATCTGTCAGTTGTGCCTTTTAATTATGGTGTTTACACCATTTACATTTAATGTTACTTATGTCGTTGGGTGTAAATCTACCATCTTGATATTTGTTTTCTATTTGTCATACTTGTTCTTTGTTCCTCTTTTCCTTTTCCTGTCTTCTTTTGGATTAATTGAATTATTCTGTTATTCTATTTTGTCTCCTTTATTGGCTTTTTTAAAATGGTTGCCTTAGATTCAATGGTATACACCTATAATTTATATTATACTACTTCAGAAATAGTATAAGAACCTTGCAGTCTATTTCTATTACCCTCTTCTAGCCTTTGTGTTATTATTTTCATATGTTTCCTTCTACATTTGTTTTATAACCCTCTGTATATTATTTTTTGCTTTACTTTTTAAAATAGAGAGAGAGAGAGGGGCCAAGTGAGCAAGGGCCAGAGAGAGAGAGAGAGAGAGAGAGAGAGAGAGAGAGAGAATCCCATGAGGGACAGAGAGAGAGAGACAGAGAGAAGTGGGGCTCACCCAAAGCAGGACTCAAACTGACAAGCCGTGAGATTATGACCTGAGCCTATGTCAGATGCTTAACGACTGAGCCACCCAGGCGCCTTCTTATTTTTTGCTTTAAACTGTCAATTGTCATTTAGCAATTTAAGAAGTAGAAAGAGTAATTTTTTATGTTATTATCTTGCATCAATTACATTTGCTATCAATTTCCTCCTGCCTGAAGGACTTGCTTTAGTATATCTGCTAGTCATGAATACTTTTGGCACTTATGTGTCTTTGCCTTTGTTTTTCAAAGATATTCTTATTGGGTATAGAATTGAAAGTTTACAGAGTTTTTTCTTTTCAGTGTTTTAAAGATTCTTCTCTGTCTTCTAGCATATCAACATAGTTATAAAAACAATTAAATGCTATTGTTTACTAATTCTGTATGTATTCATTCTGGGTTATTTTTAATTTATTACATTCCCTCCTCATTTGGGGTTGTGTTTTCCTGCTTCTTTGCATTCCAGATAATTGGATTCCAAACATTCTGAATTTTACCTTTTGGGGAACTAGATATTCAGGGTGTGTGTGTGTGTGTGTGTGTGTGTGTGTGTGTGTGTGTGTGTGTTTGAGCTTTCCAGATCTTACTTTTAAGCTTTAAGACAGAGTCAAAGCAACCTTAAGCCGAGGGCTGAGTTTTTCCACAGTGATAAGACAATAATATCCTTCTGAGCCCTCTACCTAATGCCTCACATTTTATATTATTCCACTGTGCCTGGTGGAAACAAACTATTCCCAACCCTGTGTAACACCAGAGGATTGTTCTGCCTATATACTGGGTGACTCTTTCCTCAGCCTCTCATAGTTTCCTCACATGCTTGTACATACCAATAGTCAGCTGAAGAGTTGGAGAAGACCCAGTTCAGATCTCCAGAGCTTTCCTGTAGTATTTTGTCCTGCAAACTCTAACTATCTTGGACTTGCCAAACTCCCAACTCTGAGATCTCTAAGCTCTGCTTGGGTTGCCCCTCCTTGCACTGATCATGGACACTCTCTCTAGGACACTCTCTCTAGGCAAGAAATTTGTTTTCCTCTCTCTCAGGGATTATTGCCTTGTGCTGGCTGTTGTTCAATGTCTGAAAACTGCTGGGGTTTTTTTCCCCTCTATTGCTTAAAGGGGGACGGTAAATCTGATCTCTGTTACTTCACTTAGTCAGAAGCATAATTTGGTCTTCAATTTTAAAGAGCAAAGGAGGGGTACACTTTTTATATCAGAAGGTTGAAATTTAGGGGGTTTTTTGGTACTGGTTGGCCCAAGAATTTATGTGTAAGGATGTTTATTTTTTATGACATTTCTTAAGGGTTTTTTTTTTTTTTTATAGCATCTTTAGGAAAACAAACCGACTTCTTCTAAGATGTAAAAGGTAATCCTCTTGGAGCAGAAAGAATTCAAGAAGAGTTATGTACCAACTGATATGAAACCTAACCTTAGAGACAAACTCCAGGCTATATCTAAGACAACAGAGTTCTTCAGGATTTGTGTGAAAGGAAGCCTACTTATCAGGGTTTGTTTGATGGTTCTTCAGAGAGTGAGTGAATTCAAAACCGGGAATGAACAAACAAGATTAGAATGACTGTAATATCCCATGGAGAAAGCAAATGTCTCATTTGGAAGGTGATTTGAGGCACTGTTCTCAAGAATTGGAAAATTAGGACTCAGCATCCACAAACCACATATATTTCTTTTCATAATCAGGGTGAGAGAGGAGAAATGAGGGCAAATGCAAAATAGAAATGAGTGATTAAAGAGGTTCCTGGCCAATGGGGTAGTTGTGAGAGGGAACATTTGTTGTCTAACCCAAAAGCCATTTGAAATTGACTTCTCACTGCCATCTCCTACTACAGAAGCTGAACAGTGAGATACTCACTTTCTCAACATCCATTAAAGGTAGAGAGGCATTGTTGTGGCCAGTGAGATACATGGAGAAACCTGCTGGAGGGCCACTGGGCAGATTTCCTTTGCTGTCAAAAAAAGAAAAGTCCTAATTAGTTCTGCCCTTCCCCCCTTTTTACCTTCCTCTTGCCTTGAACTTGGATAATATGACTGGTATTGTGGGCGCCATCTTGAGACCAAACAATAGATGAAAATCCAATACTCTCAGAAGGGGCAAAGAGAAATAAAAAGAGCCTGGGTCCTTCTTGACATTTTGAACAGTTGGATTAATGCCAACAACTCCCTTACACTGGGCTTCTTATAGGAGAGAAACAAACCCTATTTTTTAGGCCATTATTTGTTGGGTTTTCTCAAACTTAAAAGCTAATTCCATTTCTTGCTGATACAGAAGCAAAAGGCAAATTGGCAGGGCTGTACTTTGTACATTGACAGCAAATAGGCCCCAGTAACAATGACCAAACACAAAGGGAATAAGATAAGAAAGGTGGCTAATATCCATAGCCGATTCCTAATTATTCCTTGCCATTTGTTTCACATGTTTGTACCTAGAAAGACTGTTTACGTTAGTGGAAACAGACCACTGACTATAATATCAGGAGCCACACTACTCTTCCAACTGACACACAAAAAAGAGATGTTTGGGTAAAGCAATAGACTTGGGGAGAGGGGAAAAAAGAATTGGTGTCCTGTTTTTCCAGGAAAGGTAAGGGACATGGAGAAGCTCAGTAACACACCTCCTCTGATCCAGGAATCTTCAGATGGGATTCTGAGCAAATTCTTGATCCACCTTGATTGTTTCCTCCTCACCCTTCAACTTGCCAAGAGGAACTGAATGTGAAAAATTAGTACTGCTTTTCCTGAACTCCTTGAAAATTAAGAAACACAGATAGATAATCTTTGGATAAAAAGAATAAAAACCATAATACCACACATTGAAGAAATTACAAGAAACATAAAAACACAGATCTATAGAAAATGTGAAAACCTACAAAAAAATGAAGTATTTCCTACAAAATATAAATTATCAGAATTAATTCAAGAAGTGAATATTTTGAACCAAAGGTATTAGAAAAGCAATGAAAAATCCTACCTCTAAACAAGAAGGCCTCAGGACCGAAAGTCTCTCAGCCAAGTTTCATCTAATCTTTAACATATAATTTCAAAGACCTCTTAAACAATTCTAAACTGTAGAAAAAGATGAAATCTCCCCAATTCATTCTATGAAACAAGTATTGCTTTCTAAAAACATTTTATTCAAGTATAAAATACATACAGAAAAGTGTACATGTAAGTGTAAAGTAGATGAGTTTCCATGACCTAAACAATCGAACATAAACAGGCACCTAGACAAAGACACAAAATGTTACCAGCACTGCAGAATCCCCCTCAAACTCTTTCAGACACTACCTCCCCCTCTACTTATCTCTCACTGAAGATAACCACGTTCCTGTCTTCTAACAGTTAACAGATTAGTTTTGCCTGTTTTTGCACTTATAAAAAGGCAAACACACAGTATTCTTTTTATATCTGCCTTTTAAGGCTCGACATAACATTTCTGAGATTCATCCATATATTGCATGTGCTTATAAACTGTTCATTCTTGTTGCTGTATAATATTCCATTGTATGAACACAAAAATGTATTTATCCATGCTATAGTAGATGGACTTTTAGGTAGTTCCTGGTTTGAAGCTATTGCTAATAATGTTGCTATAAACATTCTAGAACATGTCTTTTGGTAAACATATGTATGCATTTTATTGGGTGTTTGCCCAGAAGCAGAATTACTAGATTTTATATTTTCACGTTAGTAGATTCAGCCAAGTGATTTTCTAACACATTTGAATAAATTTGCATTCTCACCCACAGTGGGCGAGCCTTCTGATTAGTCCCACATTTTGTCAACCTGCATAACTTTTTATACCTAATAAAAACAGACCACTAAAGAAACCTATAGACTAATCTCATGTATGAATATGCATGCTGAAATTCTAAATAAAATATTAGCAACTGGAATACTGATTTATAAAAAAAAAAAAAGAATAACACATTATGACCAAGTAGGTTTTATTCCAAGGAGACAAGAGTGGCTTAATATCAGCAGCTCCAATGTAATCTAAGTAGTCAACAGATTAAAGAAGACTAACACAAAACCACATCAAAAAAGGCTGAAAAGGCATTTGACAAAATTCAGCAGCATTTTCTGATAAAACGTCTTGGTAAAACAAGAATTTGTTTAGATAAGATTATTTACCAAATAGCAACATGAATATTCGAAACAGCTCAATAAACTACTTCAATTAAAATCCGTGACAGAGGTGCTGGCTATCACCATTACCATTCAACACTATAATAGAGTTTCTAGACATTAAAGATTCTAGAGAGGAAAAGAATATTTCAAATATTAAAAAAAAACGAGTTATTTTTGTGATTTCGTGTATCATAATATTTGTATCGTCATTATATTTCTAAAAGTTCCAAGAGACTAGTGAAAACTTCATGAGAAAATTTAGTAAGTATATATAATATATTTGTTACATATAAGGTTTAAGCACACAGAAAAAAAATAGGCTTTTTATTTGTAATAAGCCTTTAGAAATGAAAATGGGAAAAAAAATCTGTTCTTAATAATGACCAAAAAACTAAGGAACAAGACTACATTTAGTAAAAAAAAAGACACAGGGCTTAAGTGAAGAAAACTCTCAAATCTTAATCATACTAATGATATAGACAAGATCTGAGCAAACAGAAAATGATATAATTTTGTTAGTTCTTAGAAGACAATATCATATGGCGGGGAGCCTGGGTGGCTCAGTCGGCTGAGCGTCCGACTTTGGCTCAGGTCATGATACAATTTGTGGGTTCTGGCCCCGCATCAGGCTCTGTGCTGACAGCTCGGAGCCTGGAGCCTGCTTTGGATTCTGTGTCTCCTTCTCTCTCTGCCCCTCCCCCACTTGTGCTCTGTCCCTCTCTATCAAAAATAAATCAAATTTAAAAATAAAAATAAAAACAGAAGACAATATCATATGTCAAATTTCCCCAAATTAATTTTTAAATTTAATGGAATTTCAACCCCTAATTGGATAAAATGATCACAAACTTGAAATGCCTGATAATAGCCAAGAAAGGTAGTAAAAAGAACAGTATGCAGGACCGTGGGGTGGGAAAAAGTTCTGCCTGACCATTTTATGAAGCCACTGTATGACTATACATAAAGCCACTGTAATTAAATCAGTGTGATATTGCCACATATAAAGAGTACTATAAGTGAAACAGCACAGTATATTGAGAAATCTCATTATATATGAAAATTTAATATATGACAAAGTTGGTATTTCATTTCATTGTTAAAGGATAATTTAATAAAAAGTGCTGGAACAACTGGCAACCCACGTGGAAGAAAGGAGAGTTGGGTCCATAGCTGGCGTTCTATACAAAACCAAATTCCAAATGGAGTAAAAACAATGTGAAAAAACACTAAAAACAAAAATGAAATGTAGAGGACATTCTAGGAGACTACACACGTCACCCAGAAGTGAAGGCCTTAATCAATACAGAATACTTTGAAATTTTTATGTATTTACAAGTGTTCACATTTCATAAATTAATATACTTGAGTATATACTAATATAAAGTTTTTAATGGGAAAATGTATTATAAATATGGTAAATGATGACAGATTTGGAGAAAATTTGCAAATAATATGATGAAGCATTTACATATAATGATTGAAAGAGTGCTTAAAATTTTTTTAAAAGACAGTGCACATATGGGCAAAATGTTAATAAAAAATCAAGTAAATGAAAAAATGAGTAAAAATTTTAAATGTGAATTAAAAAATACAAATATGCAATTCACCTTAAGAGGGAAATCCAAATGGCTAAGTTTTCTGTGGAAAAAGTACTTAATAATATTAGTGGTCAATAGACAACTTATAAATGAGTTGGTAAAACTATTTGCAACCAAGAGTAGGAAGGCTTAATATATGTAATATACAAAAACCTCCTACAAACTAAATAAAAAGGCAAACACAATAGAAACATGGACACAAATATAAAGATATAAATAAAAATATGAAGATTTGTGGTAGGGCAGAATTCTAAGATGGCCCCCATAATCTTTCACCCTGATGTTCCTCCCATGATAATGCTACATTTACAGAGCAAAGGGAGTCTGTAGACTTAATTAAGGTTACTAACCAGTAGACCTTAACATACAGAAATTATCTGGGTGGGTTCACCCTAGGTACATAAGTCCTTTAAAAGCAGAGTTTTCTCTGGCTTGCAGCAGAAGAAAAAGCAGAGAAAGTCAAGCATGAGAAGGATCTTGATAAATCCTTGCTAACTTGGAAGATGGGAGGGGTCATGTACAAGGACTGGAGAGTAACGTCTAAAAGCTGAGATCAACCTCTGGCTGACAGCCTGCAAGAAAACAGAGCCCTCCATCTACAACCGTCCTACAGTTTTAAGGATTCAGATTCTGCCAACAACATGAATGAGCTTGGAAGTGAATTCTTCCCCAGATCCTTCAGTTAAGAGCTCAGACTGGCACCCACCTTCATTTCAGCCTTATCAGACAGTAAACAAAGAGCCCAGTCAAGCCTGCTTGAAGTTCTAACCCATATAACTGTGAGATAATAAACAGGTATCACTTTAAGCTGCTAAATTGGTGCTAATCGGTTATACAGCAATAGAAAATACAAAAGGTAATTTAATTATGAGTGAAACCCAAATAACCAAAGAACATATGAAAAGTTATGCAGATTTACAATAATTAGGTAAAATGCAAATAAAGTAATACTGAGAAATCATTATACACACCACCAGTCTTTTTTTTTCTTCTATTTTTTTTAAAATGATACAACATCCCAAGTGGGGATGAAGGGCATGGGTAATTTTTATACTGTACATTTACTGATGAAGATATAAATTGCTCCAGCCTTTTTGGGAAATAATCTGTCAATAGTTATTTAAAAAATTTAAATCTATGTAGCTGTCAACCAGCAATCCTACTGCAGGCAATCTACTTCACAGAAGTGACACCATCATGGTCATGAGTATGTGCACAGGCCTAGTTACCATAATAGTGAAAATCCGGTAGCAAAGTAAATGTCCATTAATTAGAGAAGAAGTTTAAGTCATCATCATAGAGTATTATACAGCACTCAGAAGAATGAAATAACAGCTATGAGACAGACTTGGAGGGATTTCCATCACACATTTTTGGATGAGAAAAGATGCAGAGGGTATGTGTTATCCCACTTATTTACAGCAAACAGACGCACCAAAAAAAAATCTCATTTCATTTACACGAGAGTGTGTGTGTGTAGATTAAGGAATTTAAAAGAAGTCTATGTATGGACTTGAAGGTGCTCAAAATACACATTAAATTTTAAAAGCAAGTTGCAGAGAACATGTAGAGTAAGACAAAACCCTGTGTAGTATTTGTGTACACCTATCTGGATGAACAAATATAGGGATACATAGATCAGGCTGTTACAAAATGGGGTGGGAGTGGAGTGGTATGGTGGGATATGAGTTCTGCCATTATGTCTCTTCATTACTTCACTTGTTGCTTTTTTTTTTTAATTAAGTAATCTCTACAGCCAACATGGGGCTCGAACTCATGACCTCGAGATCAAGAGTCGCATGCTCTTCCAACTGAGCCAGCCACATGCCCCTTGTTTCTCTTTTAGTTAATTGCAGTAATTTAAATTGTACCCCTATTTACATCTGTGAAACACCCATCTCCTTTCCTTTTAGCACTTATCACCAATATTCGATATTTTTTATTGATATTATTTGTTCCTCCCAACTGGAACGTAAGCTGTATCACGTAAAGGGCTTTGTCTACTGCTGAATGTCAGCACCTCGAACTGATTGACACACAGCAGGCACTCAAATATTGAGGAAAGTAATATTTTAGGAGTAACTTCTTTAGGGCTACTCAATGTTCATTTTAACCTCATTTCTCCTAAAACTCTGATATTCTAGAAGTTACCAGGAGTGTGACAGAATTACATGGACAAGAAGTCTGAACTCAGGGTGTGAATAATTATTTGTTGGATGCTTATTAAGACTGCCCAACATTTTATCAGGTGTTTTTATCTCTTTTCTCAAACCAATCTATCAGGCAGATGTATAATCCCCTTTTCATAGATGAGAAACCAATTCATAAGAGTTAGTCTCACTAAAGTTTCACCGACAATGTCCTGTGTCCAGGTCAAAATCCTGTTCTTTCCTTTGTCCTGGATTGATCTTAAAATAATCCTCTTTTAATAATTTGAAGAGCTAATAGTTCTTACATAATATATAGATTTAACATTATTTTGAGATTTAATTGAACATTTCACACTCAATTTTATTTATAATAAACCTTTAGAAATGGAAATGTGAAAAATTCAATTCACTACTCTTCTGATGATTCTCTTAATTATTTAAAAGTCATTTGATTGTTAAAATATAGTCTGTCTCTAACTTGTTGACTATTTTGCTCCTGAAGCAATTCAGCTTTTCAGCTCAAGGCTGCAAGCCACTTGGGCCTTGGTGGAATGGTAGCTGCAAAGCAAGACAACACAGAGCTCGGTCCCAGGAGAGTTAATAAACATTTAGATAATTACCATCAAATCTTCTAGGCAAAAAGCAGCCCTGAAAACATCCCGAGGGATTTGTCCTAGATTCTTCAAATCCAAGGCAAGTTCCCCCAGAGGAATGCCTTTCTTGACAATCTTCTACTGGGAGGTACTTCCTACTTCTTTGGGGAAAAAAACAGCCAGTTAGGAATAGCTGGACTGTCTGAGGGTTGCAAGGAAAGGGTGGTGGATCTGGCCTGGGCCCAAGACAGTCCCGGCAGGTTTAAGTTCCAGACTGGAGGAGCTGCCCCACAAGAGATCAAAGGCCAGTGGGTTGGTGCTAGAGAGGTTAGGGAAAGAAGATGCACCATTAACAGTGTTCAGACACATGTCCTTGTCCCCCACATGCTCTGCTTAATTCCCACATAGGCAGGACTGGAAGTGTGCAGGAGGGTGGTGTCTTGGCCATTCTGCTGCCACCTTCCAGGTGAGATCCAAATTCCTCCTCAGTTAGGGTACAGACCTCAATCTTAGGATCAGCCTCACAGATCTAAATATATCTGCGATCGGCTAGGAACCTGCAGGGATGATTTATTTGTTTTTGAAGATCTGGATAGATTTAGAGTTTTGAAAATGTGCTTTCTAATTTCTCAACCCACAGATAGTATTTGAGTACTTTTTATATGGGAAGGCACCAGGAGAGGTGCTAAGCAGAGTATAAGAAAAACAAAGAGCTTATAGAGACTGAAGCAATCATTTACCTGTTTTAGTTACGTGACACTGAGCAATACATGATATGTAAAATGTGAGTTGAGGATGGGGTAGAAACAAGGCATTCATAATAAAATTCATCACTACATGCTTCCCATGCAACACAAAAAATCTAAGATTTTGAAAGACAGTATATAAAATAAACTTATCACATCTTCCTTGCTGATTTTTGTACTTCCAAAATAACTTTTAAAAATCATACAAAATAAAATTTGTGTTTTTCTGCAGAGGCAAGCTGTACATAACTTGCATATATCAAGGAGACAAAACTGCATGGATCTCTCACCTTCATTTTCTGAAGTAAAATAATTTCTCCTCCAGAAAGCAATGATGTTCCTAAAGACGGGGAGGGAGGGTGGGGGGAAGCCTGCTTGCAGGGTTTATTTTTTCTTAATTGGAATCATTAGATTTGTATTCCCAAGTATAGTAGGATATGAGAAATAGGAGTTTATTGTCTTGCTTATTTAAAAGGCTGACCAAAATGAATAAAAGAAAGCCTGAATGTTTTAGAGTTGGGAGAAAGCCTGATTTCTTCTGACCCTGAGATCTACAAGGAAACTGAACACGTACTGTTTCACTGAAAAATAAAGTTTCCATTTAAATGAATTAAGTGGTATTTTAGCTCAATGTGCATACTTTCAAAACTCCTGAATGGTAATTGGCAGAATCTAACCTTAATGTTGTTAGCTGAGGGGACACTGCTAATTAACATTATTTACATGATATTCACAATCATTTTGACATGTATCAAATATACAAGGCTCCATGTTTATCTGCAAACTATACAACATGCTGTTTTTCCAGGCAGCCAAAACATGGAGACATATGCTACTGGTCTACATACCAATGAGTTCCAGCGGGGAGGGGAGGAAAAGGGGAGGGAGTGTCAGGAGTTTGATCATTAATAACTGTCAAAAGATGTGAGACCATTGAATTCTTTTTCTAAAATACACACTGAATAAAATTATTCCACCAACAGGATATTCTGAAATATATGGGCTCAAAAGTCTGTAGAGAAACATGCAAATATATTTTTAAATGGTTTTGAAAGCATAGTAAAATCACTCAAAACAACTCATCCTACAAAAATGACTTTCTGATCTTTTCATGGGATTATCACTTGGCCTCATGAGAACATTTTTACATTTCTGGTCGTCATTCTGACATATACAAGTGGCACAACATACTTGGGTCTATGTTAATATGGCTTCCTAAAATATAATAAAAGCTATGCTGACACTTTACCTGGGAGCTCTAGAATACTTTTGATGTACTTCCTAAAAATCTTTCATTTAGGTAACAGGGAGCAATGACAAGGCAGAATTGGAACTATTCACTTTTAGAGGTCAAAAGATCTCAGAGGTCATCGTTCCAAGTCATTTAAAGAAAAAAGGGAGCCAATGGGTGGTGGGTCCAGATGGCAGGGCTGGTGGCTTTTCCTTCTTGGTACGGTAGTTTTCCCCCACACTCTCACCCAAGTTAGCCAGCACCCAAAGTAAAGTTTCTGATGAGATTTCTTTTGCTCTAAGTAAGTTAATCTTACTTATGAAAAACTACTGCCTTGGTCCATTTCACTCAGAAAATAGCTAGATGTCAGTGTACTTTAACATTTCAGCACATCTTACACAAGTCACAAACTCCTTGTTTTTACAACTCATACTAAACATAAAATTTTTGCATTCCATGCAGTGTTTAATTAAAGAAAGTTTTTCAGTTTGGGAAATTTCATTTGTAAATGATGGGTTTCCCTTACCATTACCCTTAACTTGGTGATGCTATTATATGAGGTAATTCAAAAATATCTGTGGTTTGAGGTTAGAGATTGGGAACCTGGTATATATACTGCAGTTTATGAGAGCACAGAAAACTTTGGCACATGAATTAGCCATACTCATTCCAGTGCTCCAAGTGCTATTTAACAGATGTTTTATGGTGGGTTCTCCTTTACATTACTGGATTAATTATATCTTTAAAGAGGCACACAGGGAAAGTCAATGCAGAGTTAGCATCTGGACCAGCCTGCAATGTAAGGTGAATGGCTAAATCATCGAGGACAAGGGAATTTTCTACAAAATAGGCCCTTCCTGTTAGCAGGATATTGCAGATTTTGTTCACTCAAATAGATCCTTCTTCAAGTCTGACTAAAACCACCATTACCCTTAATTAAACCACTAGGATGGAGAAAGGACTTGGGGTTGTAGGATCTAAGTGAAATGCAAAGTGAGTCATTTTGTGGTTGGTGAACTTTGAATTCTGTGGTTTTGAAAGTATACAAACTATACTAAGTTAGTGTTCCAGAAGACAGGGTTTCCAATTTTTAGAGGTGCATAACAGTGATTCCCCATAAAATCAGAGTATCCCGATCACTGTAAGCAACAGGTGTTAACTAATAAGGAACAAGTGGAGGGGCACTTCATAGCCACAGTGTTTGAGTTACATGGCGCTGCCAGATTCCTAGGTGTTCCTGGGGACTATCCTAAGTGCCAGAACATCTCTGGGGCCCCTCAAAACCTCGGTGATGGTTTTGGGGAACCCAATGCAGGTCAGAGGAACACTCTGGGGCACCCCAGAGGGCCCGTTAATCCATGAAAAAACTTTTGGCATCTTCCTAGCCTTCTGTACTAGATTACTCAAAAATTACTCCAGCAATGTCTCAGTTCTCATTAAAAGGCACAAAAAGGGGTATTTCTGACGCTGCTGAAGAATGTGCACGTGCTAAAGGATATAAACTCATCACTACAGCAGAATACAAAAACATCAGAGAACGGCAGATAGTTTCAAGGACATTTTCAGATTCCACATAGTATGGTGGCTTCAGATTGGAACAAAGAGACTGTGAGCTGTGGGCAGAGAGAGCTCTTGAAAACTAATGTTGATCTGAAAAGGCAAGGGGGAGGGGAGGGCTTATGTTTGTTAAGTAGCCAAACAAAAAATTAAATAAAAATAAAAACACATTAAATTTATATATGTGTGTGTCATTTTTAAAAAATATATAACTAAACACTTGAAAAATATATGTGTGTCCCTGAAAGTATCAATTATCCAATCTCATGGGGTATTTTAATTTTACTGGCTTTCCAAAGGTTCACACTCTATAATGATAAATTTCTCTATCTTCCTCACAATCAATAATTAAGACTGGCTTATTACTTTGGACTCACATCTACTTTGTCTAATACTCCTTCATTCCTCTGCATGCCTCTTCTGCCCCACCCCTACTGGAAAAAACAAAATCAAGTTGTATTAAAGTATTTTATAATAAACTGCAAATCCACTAGATTCCAAAATATTTCAATTCATGAGACACCTATAGCACATTATCTATATTTGTACACTTTATTTAAAAACAAATAATACACTTAGAGCCACCAAATAAAGATATCTTAATTAGCTTATCCATACCCTGAATTTACAAAAGAAACTTCTTGCACCACAAAAATTAGCATTTGGATTAATTTACATTAATTGATATTATAACTAAATTTAAAAATACCTGAAGATCAAACAATCTGGTCCAGGGCCCACCAGTTGCGGGGAGGGGGTGGGGGGGAGGTGGAGAAAAGAAGTTAGTAGGAATCTAAACTGATGATGCCCTGGAGTCAGCTCTAGTACACTGAAGTTAAGAAGGACGTAAAGTAACCAGATTTCAGGATTACAAAGAAGTGGTTCCTCCTAAAAACAGATATTAGATCATACAGTTGGAATGCATGTAGGGAATACCTCTTAATCTGGATTGAAAAAAGTGTGTGGAGAGGGGGGTCGAATTTGTTTCTCACAAGAGGCAAACTTCAGCCAAACAATGAGAAGAAAGTAGGGAGGGAGGTACATGGTAGACTGAAGGCTTTCTGACTGCTGATAATACCGAACTTAGCAGATCTGTACAAGTCAACTAAAATACCATTCTCTGAGACATTTTCAGAAAGGAGCTAACAACCAGGGAAAATCATTCTACATTAACAAGGCACTCACTGGTTCACAGCCTGTTAAAAATCCAGGCAGACATTAAAGTTAATCTAAATTAAAATGAACTTTCTAATTTGCATCACAGGGATGGCAACCATGTGGTCCCAGTTAAATCAAATCTAAAGCTTAACTAGCAAAGATCCAGAAAATTCTGACCCCTAAGCACCACTTCAGGAATACTGCTAGAATAAGTAAGTGGAATCTAGGGATCTCTGTTTGGCCTAGATTAGTTTTTTGGTTTTTGTTTTTTTGTGTTTTTTTTTTTTTTTTTCCGATTAAGAAAAAAAACGAAAACAGAAAAACAAAAACAAAACTGATGCAATCTGCTAAATACTTTGTCAATCTGGTGTCCCTTACACTGACATGGAGGTCCAGCTAGATGATGGATACGGCCAATTAAAAAGCTTCCAGTGCTGAAAGTAAAAATGATTCAAATCATTTACCAATGACCTGTCCTTTGTTTTTAAAGATGGACATGTTTTCTGGACCTTCCCCTAAAAGGAACTTCTGGAATTTATACATTTCACAAAAATATACATATAATTTTCGGTCAGCTACTACTTTTATACAACCTGAATCCCAGTGTCAAACACATAAAGTACTGCAATTATATAAATAACTAGACAAGTAACAGTAACAAAGGCAACTTCTGAGTACATAAAATTAATGATTATGTACTTAATAGCCTTGAAATAGCTTTCAAAGAATAAAGTAAGCTGAAGAAAACTGTACTTAGAGCTCTTTTTCCATGTAAATTCAGTAACAGTTTGGCTCTTGGTTGAAAATATCACAGACGTATACTAACCAGAATTGAACTATATCCACTCACTATCAACACTGATGATAAATTTTAAGCAGTTCTTTCAAAAGAAAACCAAAACTCTGAGTCTTTCAATCTGATTTGTGACATCTTAGTTCAATATAACTTAAATGACAAAGCCTGAGAAAAGCACCAACAGAGAAATTGCATCCAGTCATTTCTGATGTCATAAAGATTTGCTTTCATTAAAATGGCAGCAATGACAACGAGGTAGATATGAAAGATGCCATTTAAACACTATTCTTAGGTGGTATTTTAACTAGTTCAGGTGTTTAATCTAAAAATAATTTTTACTAGTTGGATCTTCATCACAGAAGAATTTCATGGCATGCTCTTGTGTAAGAGGGAAATATATGAAGTACTAAAAAAGTAAGCCTTTAAAAATTACATTTTTACAAAATTACCTAGCCAACATTAGAAGATCCCATAATTTTGGTGAATCAATAATTTCTCCTTTTACCTGAACTTAACTATCATGAAAGAATAGTTATTTTCCTGTCTACTGAAATTTCTAGGAATTCACATTCAAAATCCTTGGAAAGTACACGTGGTGCTCAGAAGAGCACGAAGACAGTGCATGAAATGTCCCTTGAAATCCTAGAAGTTGAGCAGATACACTGAAAAGACATTGATGGTCACAAATCAGGATCTTCACAGACTGGCAAACACACACGCACACGTGCACACACACATTCACTCTCTCTCTGTCTCTCAATCTCTCTCTGCCATAGCCCCCCCCCCCCCCCCAGCTCAATCCTCATCCTCACTGTAAGGCTGCATTTGTATTTTATTTTAAAGGCACCTCTCATTCTCTAGCTATTGCCTTCTTGATGATATCTGTTTTGTTAAAAAAAATCCTGAATGTTCAATGGAAATAGTTCAGTACTGAGAATGGAATATTTTTCAATTCACATTTGAATAGCCAGGTTTTCTTACATTCAGATTTTAATAAACTAGAATGACAGTCTTTAAAACAAGCATGCTAGCCTATAATGAATATAGTATATACAGTAATTGAAACATTTAGAACTATATATTATACTGCAAAAGCAAACAGCACAACACTCATCATACTCATCATTACCTGTGGTGTACACGACCTCTAAGAATGAAAATACAAAACAGTAAAATGCACCTATGGTTTATATATATATATATATATATATATATATAATATATATATAATATATATAGTCTATATATATTATATATATTCCTACAATATATATAATATATATTTATAAAATATACATACATTTTAGACATTTTCAAATAAATCTTTATCATTATCTCCAAAAGAAATTTATAGCAAGAATACTGAAGGAATGAAAGTCAGATAAACAAAAATTTTTCACAAAGTTCATTATCAGTGATGCAGCATAATTTCCCCCCTTTTAGTCATAACTAAAATGATTATAAAAGCTAAATACTTTGCATAACTAATTATCTGTTTAATGGCAAAAATCGCTAAACTTGTTCAATAGAAAAATACTGAAGGTCATTATATCACTTATGTTAAATACCTGTCTAGGGTTCGAGTAGCAAATGAGCTCCATATGACATCTGGGTTTTGAGAAGGGTGCTGCAAGTCCCAGAGATGTATTCATAGCATATGAAAATAAGGCAGGGACCATGTCTCCTGCTGATTTTCATACTCTCCCAATACATTTCACCCAAAATATTTACAAACCAAGCACTATGAAAGCATTTCAATGACTGTGTGAATCTTGAATTTGTTCATTTGGGGGATTAAATTTCTGACAGGCTGGCGGGGAAAGCAGATACATGTCTATGCTTCTCTCTGGCTGGAAGACAGCTTTGGCTCATTTCTAGGCTGTGATCACACAGTGCTAGTGGAGAGGAATCTGTTTCTGTCTAGGGTCTCCAATGGCCCGGCACTGGCTGGCTAAAGAACTTCCAAAGCTCCATCATCTGCACCACAGTTTACCTATCTCATGGTCATTTTCCACTCACGAAGAGAGAAATTTCAACCAGGAGGTATAAAACGTAAGGGAAGAGACTTTCTTGGTTTTGAGAATTTCAGTGATGTAAGTAAAGCAGGCACTGGAGACCTTGCGAGGTAATTTAAGCAGTAAGTGGTAAAACAATAGCTTAGTCCATCATAAACATGCCAAGTAAGGGCACCCGACTGGATTTTCCAGTATACTTATATAAATGTTAGGTTAGCAACACCATTTTTTTTTTACTCACTGAAGAACCAAAAAGAGGAATGAACCAAACACAATGTGGACTTCTATATCTGCATGGGAATATAAACATTCACCTGGGAGTTCAAGTCCAGGTCAATTCATTCGATTATAGAAAGGAGTCCCTTGAGCCCACTGTGAACCAAAGCACAGATGAAATGACAAGGTAGCTGTGTCAAAATATTAAAGTATATCTGTCTATCAACCAGGCAAATCTAGCTTGTATGCTGCAAAACTCTAGAGGCAGAAAAGCAGAAATTTTAAAGAAAAATTGTCAATTACTATCCATATCACCACCAGAATACTTTTTCAGAGTAAATATACATATCATCAGAAGTGTCATTGTTACGACAATGGAATATGTTGGGAGAGGAATGTAGGAATTATATTAAAAGATTAAAACATTTATGGATATGGATTTTAAGTATGAAAACTACTATATATACATTTTGCTGAAAAGTTGGGCATTAATAATTTATTCCTAATTTCTACACTGGTCTCTGACATTTGGGGCAAACAAAAGAATGTGAAGACACTAGGTCCAAAGAGTGGGGTCATGGGAATCTTAAGAGCTGGTCACATGTGGGTCACAGGCTAGGTGAGCTCAAGGAACCTAGGTGAGCTCAAGGAACCCTGGTCCTTTATGACAGTTTTCCACAGAAACAATACTGACACACTGCCTATTAAAACACGCTGTGTACTCCAATTAAAGAATGGAGGGGTAGGGGAAGGGAAAGAGAAAACTCTTTAACCAAGGGATGCACTGAACTCTTCCATCCAGATTTCCAGCGGGCTCTTCTTCTTGGATAGATTAATGGAAGACTTCTGGGGCACAAACCAGGTGCTTTATTTAGTACTGCAAAAGCAGCTGCCTGACATTAACCATACCCTTTGGACTGTCAAAACATAATTATAAACTGTTTTTGGTAGGTGTCAGATAATTTGAATATGAGAGACAAAGAAAAAGCAAGAGGTCATCCGAAGCATGGTTATGTGGATTTTGAAAAACAAGTACTCACAGATAACTTCCATCTTTTCAACCACTAAAAGGTAAGATTTCATCAATATGAGATAACCACTCTGGTACTAGAAATATCACATGAATAAAGTGAATTTTAAAATTAATAGAAATTATCAAGATATGCCCTGCTTGCCCTTAAAAATAAACAGAATCTTGAACCTGAATAAGTTAAATTCTTTAGTAAAAGCAGACTCTACTGACTATTGATAATGGTGACTGTTTTTGACAGCTTAACTTTACAATGGTACCAAATCTATTTTCAAAAAGGTAATACAATATAGAAATCTGCTTACAAACTAAATATTTGTTTAGCATTTTTGAATAATAATATATTTAACATATTATTGCATTTCTTTTTTTCCCCTAATGGTAAAATGCTTTGCCAGGTGCTTTTATGTGCACAGATGAAAGGAGAGCTAAATTAAAAACTCATTTGAACACTGCCTGCTCATTATGCACATCGGGGTTAGTACAGCAGATATGGTAAAGATTACTGTTTTGACTACCTAATGTGGTTAACAAGATTTCTCAGGGGAGAACTGGGTCTAAATTTCTGTTCTTCCTCTATCATTCCCAGTCATCAAGCTTTTTAATTATCCCTTATAGCATGCCCTATTTACTCAATAGGGACAGGCTAAACCTATGTTCGCTCAGGCCTGCCTAGCGAATTAGAACAACCTCAGAAATAATAGCTCCTATTGGGGGAAATTTTGAAACAGGTTTCAGGCTCACAGATTCAGCTGAGCTTGCAGCAACCAGAACAAACCTTAGTTTTAGAAAACAGTATACGAATTGCAAAACTATACTTTAACAAATGTTCTCTGTGCTCCTTCGGCAGAACAAAAGGGCAGGACAGGTTGATTCTTGCCCTGGTCTTCTGTATCTCTTTTGTGCAGTTGATTATTTATAAAGAGCTAGAAGGTGAAGATGATGCATTGTGTCATACAAAGACTTTGGCCAGTGCATCAGCCCCAGCACTGGCTATATAGCATTTGGATGGGTGGAAAGCTACATCGTGAATTGATTCTTCAAACTTTTTCCGATGAGCTGTAAACTCTTGGATACACGTCTTACTTTCTAGGTTCCATAAACGTATTGAACAGTCATGACCTGTATCAAAAGAAAAGAAAAAAAAAGAAGAAAAGAAAAAGAAATTGAAAGGAAAAATTACATTAACATGAAAATAGTAAGGATAAATAAATAATCCATAGTTGATGTACTTACTCCCAGACATCAAGTACAGGCCATTGGGATCAACTGCTAAACTTGTAACAGCTTCTAGATGGGCTACCATGGAGTGGATGAGTTTGCCTTTGGGAAAAAGAGATTGTTACTCTTTATTAACAGCTTTCCTCATCCTGAACATACGCCAGTTACCATGTTACACTGATTTCTCCAGTCACCCCTCTCTGTGTACTTACTGCATCAATAGCTTTTTCCATCACAGCTAAAACAATGTGTCTCCCTCCTGCTCTAGCCATGGTAATGAGAAACAAAAGCTTAAATTTCAGATTATACTTCTGTCATTCAAATAGCAATATAAAAGTCAGTCATTTATACACAAATATTCCCTTAAGCCATGTTCATTAACTAAGACTAAGACATGAATCACCTACTTTGCATCCTTTAGCTACAGGCAAATTATATGGGTTGTGAGAACAGAAGAGACGGGAAGACAAAGGAACGAAGGGAAAACCTGGCCACAATATTGGTGAAAACAACATATAGAAAGGGATTAAAATATTAAATTACTCATTACTCACAGCTAAGCAAAGTCAGCAAAAGTTAATATATCTACAAAGCTAATAGCAGATACTCAGGTAAATATGGCTGCCAATATGGAGTGTTTTCCTCCGAACACAGCTCTTCAGGAATTTCCTTCTGACTAGTGAATGAAAGCTAATAAAAAATGGGAAAGCCCACATATCCTCCCCACCTTACATATAGTAATTCAAATCAATCAGGACCAGACAGTCAATATTATAATACTGAAAAGAGTAGTCTATGGAAAACTGAATCAAAAAAACAAATAACTTAGGGGTTTCTATCTCCAACACTAAGGCTCTCCAACATTGGACAATTTTAAAGTTTATTTATTTACAGAGAAACTGTGAGCTGGGGAGGGGCAGAGAGAAAGAGAGAGAGAGGGAGGGAGGGAGAGAGTGAGGATCCCAAGCAGGCTCCGCAGTGTCAGTGTGGAGCCTGACATGGGGCTCAAACTCATGAACCGAGGCTCAAACTCAAGAACTGTGAAATCATGACCAGAGCTGAAATCAAGAGTCAGATGCTTAACTGACTGAGCCATCCAGGCACCCCAAACTTGAACAATTTTAAACAAAATATAATGATCATATGCCTCTTACTTCTAACATGTTTCTACTTTTCCCCAACATATTCACAGCAAGAGATCAATTTTATTGGTATTTGAATGACCTTTTCAATTGTGTCCCTAGTGATAACCTTGGTGCTAGGGCCAAAACATAGTATCTACTTATTATTAAATAAACTAAGATGAGGGGCGCCTGGATGGCTCAGTTGGTTAAGCATCCAACTTTGGCTCAGGTCGTGAATCTCACTGTTCGTGGGTTCAAGCCCTACATCGGGCTCTGTGCTGACAGCTCAGAGCCTGGAGCCTTCTTTGGATTCTGTGTCTCCCTCTCTCTCTGCCCCTCCCCCGTTTGTACTCTGTCTCTCAAAAATAAATAAAACATTAAGTAAATGACTTAAATAACCTAAGATGATTTTATATGCTATCATGAAGACTAGTTCTTAGCAGATTTGGACAGAATGAACAGAAACTGAGCTGGAAGAGTGTTTGTTTCCATGCTTATTCCTAGACTATATAGCCACTAACAGACACCCAAGTCAGCCTACTTACAGTGGGTTTTATTTATTTATCTTAACACTGATCACTCTGTAATAAACACTTACCTGTGTTGTTATCATAGAATTTGATGTGCCTGTCTTCATGAGCAGTGATGCTGATGGGAAGAGTAGGATGGCTGATGACTCTATTTATTTGACAGGAAGAGGTGGCTGCGAAAAAGAAAAAAAAAAGAGCAACAAAGTTAGTTAACGCTACTATTTCTTCATTTAAGAGGACTGAATGCTCACCTATGAGACTTTGTGACTTTAATATGTCTTTAGTTAATTTATTCTGTGACTGTATTCTCAATATCAATGTTAGGAAAGAAGAAGTGCCTGAACAATACCATACTGACAAATGTAGAGGTACTTACAAATGAGAATTTTCTTTTCCACCACCTGCAATCAATGGGTGCCACCTAGCGCTGAGCGTGGGGCCACAGACATTTCTCATTCTCTGATGATCTATGATATTTCTGCAGCTTTAATAAAGTTCCATCATTACTTACAAGTAGATGATAACCAAATTTAAATCTCCACTCTTTCTAGATATTCTTTATCACATGGTTATCATCTAAAGACAAATATGACAAAGAGAGCTTCTGAAATGTATAATCTTCTCTTTCTCATCATAATAGAAATGGTTATCATTTGACAGTCTACCGTGTTTGGAATCTTCAAATAGTCAGCATCCTAACAGTATTTTTTGTGCCCTATACAGTAACTTCCAAATAATTTCAATTATACGCACAATGAGAGAAGTAGGCCACATGTCATTAGGCCCGTATCACAGTACATGAACTGTTTCATGGTAGAAACTGATGAATCCGTGTGAAATGTAACTAGTTCTTGTACTATTTTTGAAACTCTGCATATTTAAAATTATTTCAAAAAGAGTTAAACTTTTTAAAATCTTAGTAAAGTTATTATGAATTTACATTCACATAATAGAAAATATAGCTAAATATAGATAAAAATAATGGTAATATTAGGGTACTCTATTGGATTTTCTTGTGGTCCCTAAAAATATGACATCTTAAAAACTGAAGGTAATCTTTTTCCAGTACTAAGAGCCTGTTATCTAAGAATAAAAGAAAAAGTCACTTGACCACGTGGAGTAAGCTCAGTCAGTTATACTCAATTTAAATGGTCCTTAACAAAGACTTTAGTTTCAAAGCTCAGCCTGTAGTTGTTGTTTTTTTTTTCTTTCCTCCAGAGATAACATACCACTGAGCATTATCCTCTGTAGGATCTAGCAGGAGAGTAACAAAAGAAAAGAAATACTTTAAGTAAAATATCCCATGTATTCTGAGAGAGAGGTTTCTGAGAATAGCTTCAATTACGCTGAGATCTAGAAAATAATTATGATAGAAATCAAATGATGGAAGGAAGCAAAAGAGTTTTTACTTAGTAATACTTTTAAGGAAGTTTCTCCACTTAATGGTAAATCAGACATGTAAGCAAAATGCAAAGAACACTAGGAATAAATTGAACAATGAATCTAAAAAACTCCTGCAAGTATTTGTATTCAGCTTGTAATGTAGAAATGGCTTACTTTTCACTGGACTGACAAGACCTCAATTACCTGCTTCAAATACCTTTGACTTTATCACAAATCACTACTGACATTAATGGACAGAAAGTGAGTCTACTCTGATTTTTAAAACAAAAACCTCCATCCTTTTTAATTCTATAAGAAATTTACTTTTACCTTGAAACATGTTTTTGGTCTGAACTTTAATTTTTTAAAAATCTGCTAAATTACAGAAAAGAACAATGTAGTAAAAAAATAAATAAGCAGGGGTAGTCACAGTAGAAAAGAATAAAAGTACAGCTCTGAAGTAATAAAACTGATAATTTATACAACTCTAAAGTAATCAAACTGATAATTTAGGAAATATCAGGACAGGGGCACCTGGGGTGGCTCAGTCAGTTAAGCGTCCGACTTAGGCTCAGGTCATGATCTTGCGGTTCGTGGATTTGAGCCCCATGTCGGGATTTGTGCTGACAGCTCGGAGCCTGGAGCCTGCTTTGGATTCTGTGTGTGTCTCTCTCTCATTTCTCTCTGCCCCTCCCCTGCCTGTGTTCTCACACTCACTCGCTCTCTCTCAAAAGTAAATAAACATTTAAAAAAAAAAAGGATATATTTAAAAAAGAAAATGTCAGGACATATTATTATTATAACTCAAAGTAATTATCACTTATTCCAATAATGTTGCCTTTGTTCAAAACATTTTTGGCAGTTTTCTTCAGAAAATGTTTCTAGTATCAGGCAAAAAGTCACATGACTTTATTGTCACACACTTAAAGAGAAAATTGGGATTGCCGAGTTTAGTTCATCCATCTCATCCACCAGACTTGACATCTTATTAATTTGTAGCAGTCATTAAAGTCAGTATTTACCACTCAGGACATTCTAAGAATTGACTACAATTTCTGAAGGTAATTCCAAAAATGTTCACATCCTTCTTAGTTTCATATTGTTATCTGTATTTTACTACTGTACCTTTAAGTCATATATTTAAATTGATTTTAAATTTATTGAGAGTCTAAAACCTATTATTTCTTGACAAAAAAAAGTTTCTCCTTTTCTTATTCCATAATATCAGTTTTTATTTTTTCACCCCTCTCTTTTACATCCAAATAGTTCAAAACTCTATTCGTGTGTATTTCTCCAAACAATTCTCCTAAGACCTCAGAAAAAAACAAAGGCCAACAGATCGGAAAGAGAAAATGAAGAAAGCCAAAATGGAATGAGGGAAATTTTTGCAAGGAAAAGAGTGGGGGGAGGGAGGGAGGGAGAGGGAGAGGGAGAGACAGACAGACAGACAGACACACACACACACACACACACACACACACACACACACACACACCATGGTAATTATTTTTAAAGCTAGTTCTCAGATTAAAACAACAATATATATGTACACAGCTTCCTTTGTCAACTGCAACCTAAAATGTAATTGTCTGGATTAAGCCTAAAGACAGAAAGCAGTGGTTAAAAAGCCAAAAATCAAAAAGATTCTATAGTATCTTTTTCACAATCTGAGAAATTATTTCCTGACTTTCTGTATCCAATGAGAAGCTTCATATTTGAGATTTTAAGAGACACAACTTGATTTACAGTCTAATCAGTAGTGAGCTGTGTCAAATAATATTATTAATACAAAACTAAATTGATTTAAAAAATGAAATTATGAGAAATGAAAAACAGATTTATTTTATATTCAGAATAAATATTACTTTCTTCAAACAGAATTGAAAACTAATCATTTGGTATAAAACTTGACTCCTCTTTGTTTTTTTATCCCCATATTATTTTTTAATATGAAATTTATTATCAAATTGGTTACCATACAACACCCAGTGCTCATCCCTCCCTGCCTTCCCACCCCCCATCAACCCTCAGTTTATTCTCAGTTTTTAAGAGTCTCTTATGTTTTGGCTCCCTCCCTCTCTAACCTTTTTTTTTTTCTTCCTCCCCCCTCCCCCCCCCCCCCGCTTTGGTCTTCTGTTAAGTTTCTCAGGATCCACATAAGAGTGAAAACATATGGTATCTGTCTTTCTCTGTATGACTTATTTCACTTAGCATAAAACTCTCCAGTTCCATCCACGTTGCTATAAAAGGCCATATTTCATTCTTTCTCATTGCCACGTAGTATTCCATTGTGTATATAAACCACAACTTCTTTATCCATTCATCAGTTGATGGACAGTGAGGCTCTTTCCATAATTTGGCTCTTGTTGAGAGTGCTGCTATAAACATTGGGGTACAAGTGTCCCTATGCATCAGTACTCCTGTATCCCTTGGGTAAATTCCTAGCAGTGCTATTGCCGGGTCATAGGGTAGATCTATTTTTAATATTTTGAGGAACCTCCACACTGTTTTCCAGAGCGGCTGCACTAGTTTGCATTCCCACCAACAGTGCAAGAGGGTTCCCGTTTCTCCACATCCTCGCCAGCATCTATAGTCTCCTGATTTGTTCATTTTAGCTACTCTGACTGGAGTGAGGTGAATCTGAGTGTGGTTTTGATTTGTATTTCCCTGACGAGCATCTTTTCATGTGCCTGTTGGCCATCTGGATGTCTTCTTTAGAGAAGTGTCTATTCATGTTTTCTGCCCATTTCTTCACTGGATTATTTGTTTTTCAGGTGTGGAGTTTGGTGAGTTCTTTATAGATTTTGGATACTAGCCCTTTGTCCGATATGTCATTTGCAAATATCTTTTGCCATTCTGTCGGTTGCCTTTTAGTTTTGTTGATTGTTTCCTTTGCAGTGCAGAAGCTTTTTATCTTCATGAGGTCCCAACAGTTCATTTTTGCTTTTAATTCCTTTGCCTTTGGGGATGTGACTTGACTCCTCTTTGGAAAAGCTCAAATGCTATTCCAAACAGTATAGTTATAAATGTGCATAAATTTAAAGTCTTAAAATCAATTGTAAATCATTTTATCCAAGTAACTGTGTTCTGTGATTTAAAAGGCAGAACTCTTTATAATAACAAGTATTTTTTGTAGTTGACTCTAGTAATTATAATTTTGAGAAAGTTTAAAAATTTGACCCAAACAAAGAATACTTAAAATTGGTATACATACTTGTATCTAGGTTGGATTCTAAAGTGAGAATGCGCTGTTGCGTTTCCATGTTAAAGATGCTTGTATATCCTTTGCTGAACGATGCTACCATATGGCTCGGGTCACTGCTCACTAGATCCACAGACGCAGGGATTCCCAATTCTAAGAGAGTCAGAACATATTCAGAGAATGGCGATCAGAGGGTCTAGTTGAAAATGTCCTTATAATATAGCAAAACAAATAGTCACAAGATTTCCTTAAGAAGTAAAGAAGGCTCAACATTAGAATAAAAATTAGCTCATTAGCCATTCAGTAGAGATTATTTCTTTTTTTACTGTTAGCCCTAGCCTATTTTATTGTCTTTACCTGTTCAGCAAGTCTTCTACCTGTTACTCAGCTAATATATTCACAGAATGCAGGCCTTTACTCAGAAAATAAATGGAAAACATTTCTGGACTACAAGTTTTGTTGCTTCCACTTTTACCTGAGGCTTAGAGTGGCATTGTGGGAATTCTTTAAGAGACCATCTCTTATGAGGAATTCTAACTCATCAAAAATACAGAATTAAAAAAATAAAATTTCAAATTATTATTTACTGGTAGAGTCATGCAAATATCAAATGCAGGCAACTCATCAAAACCCAGACACAAATTAAAACAGCTCAAGAATAAAGAAGGTACTTTATTTATCATCTAGAATAGGATAAAACTTGGTTAAACTTACAGTGTACTTACAAACATAAAAGAATAGAATGATATGTATACATATCATGTATACATATACATGAATATAATCTGATTTTTTTATATGGTTGAAAATCTAAAGCAAGCAAGCAGTTAAAAAATCTGTATATTATAGAAGAAGATACATTAATAGCTAATAAGCACACACACACAAAAGTGCTCACAATAATTAGCCACCAAAGCGATGCAAATTAAAACCACAATGAAACACTGCTACACACCCGCCAGAGTGGCTAAAACTAAATGAACTGATAACACCAAATGCTAATTAATTAAGAATGAAGCGCAGCTGGAATTCTCATACATGCTGTCAGTGGTATAACATGGCACAACCACTCTGGATAAGTTTGGCAATTTCACATAAAGTTGAACACACAAAACCACTCTAACTCCCAGCAATTCTACTTCTAGCTCTTTACTAGCTCAATAAATAAATAAATAAATAAAAAATGAATGTTCATAGTAGTTTTGTTCATAATACTCAAAAACTGGAAACAACCCACATGTCCATCAAAAGGTAAATAAATAAACACACTGGTTTAATGAAATACTATTAAACATAAAAATAAATAAGTTGATATGTAGAACACAGATGAATCACAAAAACATTAGAGAGTAAAAAGCCAGATACAAAAAGAGTACATATTATATGATTTCACTTCTATGAAATTTTAGAACAGATAAAACTTATTTGTAATGAAAGAAATCATACCGCTGGTTGGAAATGGGAAGAGGGGCTGGGAAGGACCCAAAGACACTTTGAAGAGGTGAAGGAAAGGTTCTAGATCTTGAGAGGTATAAGAGTTATATATTTGTCAAACCCAGTAAGACATGTCTTCAATATCCATTTTTACTGTAGATGTTATATTTTGATTTAAAAAACATTTTTTAATGTGTGTTCTTTCACTGAACACTATGCTTTTAAAAATCATAAGTTGGAAGTTCAAACAAATACGCTTTCATTACTTTAAAAAAAACCCTTCAAATTAAATTTAAACTCTAAGAGTTTATAGAATCCTTTACTTATTTATTTGCTTGTTGTTAGAATTAGACACTTTATAAAAGATTCAGTTGAATGATAAAAAAAAAAAAAAAGCATATACCTTGATTATCATTAAATACACTTAGGGCTGGAGCAGCCTCGGCTGTATTCCATAATCGGAGAGTGCCATCTGCTGAACAGGACAACAGGCGCTGATGGGCAGCACTGTAAGCCAAGCCCCAGACAGCATCGGTGTGGCCCAGCAGAGGGCCCCTTAAAACAGAAGGATCTACACAAAATAGCAAGAATGCAAAATCAGGAGAAAAAAACAAATCATAAAGGTAACTCAGATTCCAGAGAAAGGAAATACAAACAAAAGCATCTAATAACAGCACAAAATATGCTTCCTAGTTTCTATTACTCTTCTGAAATGTTGCAGTAACTAAAAACAGGCTTGGAAATACGCACATGCAGAGTCTAGGACTTATAAATTAAAATTTTAAAGTACATATTTCTCTCCTTAAAAAAATCAGGTATTTCCTTCTCCTTCCCTTCTTTCCATTTGTCTAGATGTTTTAAATTTTTTTTTTTTCAACGTTTATTTATTTTTGGGACGGAGAGAGACAGAGCATGAACGGGGGAGGGGCAGAGACAGAGGGAGACACAGAATCGGAAACAGGCTCCAGGCTCTGAGCCATCAGCCCAGAGCCTGACGCGGGGCTCGAACTCCCAGACTGTGAGATCGTGACCTGGCTGAAGTCGGACGCTTAACCGACTGCGCCACCCAGGCGCCCCTGTCTAGATTTTTTAAAAAGCACGTTAACACACATCATTTGAATTTAATCTGCGTTCAGAGAAGTCACAACTATTCCTCGAGGAAATGAACAGAGATCCTTTCCTCGTTGAGCTCTGTCAGCACTTTGGACACGCTTCTTCAGACCAGCCTCCTGTACCTCCGCAATACGAATGGCAGTTATTCCTGGGAGCAACAGGTCCCTGGAATTCACGGTGGACACGAACTGAGACATACAGGTATTCCCCTCTAACAGCACTAACCGACATGTGAATGATGTGCATGAAGGGAAGGAGGCTCACTTAGCACGGTTTCGTGACAAAAGTCAAACTGGAAACTGTAATTATCAATCCTCACAGTGACTCTATGAAGCAGTACTTTCAAGATGGCTCACACATGTTAAGTTTAAAATGTCAATGTTATCTGTCCTCTACTCTCTGTCATATCATAAAATAATTATTGAAGACACGGTGTGTTAGGCACTATGCTAGATGCTGGGGCCACACAGATAATTAAGACACAGTGCTATCCTGGTCTCAAAAGATGTTGTGATAAGTACAATAACAGTGACTGACATTGTATCCATGGAGAGTAACAGGGTTGAGTGAAAGCTTCCTGGAGAGAATGACACCTAGAGTCTACGGGGGCTGGCCAGTCAAAACTAGAGGGAAGCCACTGCTGGCAAAGGAGGCGGCACCTGCAAAATCACAAAGGAAGGAAAGCACGACATGTGAGGAAATTTACAAGCAATTCAGCACCACTGAAGTGTGAAGTTGGAGACAGAAAGATGAGAGGAGAGCGGCTACTTTAAGGTGGGATTTCTACAGCATATCAAGGTAGTTAGGAGTTATTCTGAAAGCAAAATGAACCACTACGGGGTTTTCCAGGAGCAGTAGGATGAAGTAGGTATTTAATAAGGTAGCCTTCACTGTAGTGCAGAAGACAGACTGGACAGAATCCAGATGACGGCAAGGGAACAGTTCCAGCAGTCTGGGGGGGTGATGATGAACACCTAGGGGAGGGCATTGGGAAAGGGGGCAAAGCAGAAGGGCTATATTCAAGGAATATTTAGGTAATTAATATTAGGTAAATACTAGTTACTAGGAAATTAATAAGGTGCAGATAGCAAACAGAACAAGGCAACAAGGATAACTGTTAGGTTTCTAGCTTGGGTAACTGTGGTGGTGCCACCATCTCATAAAGAATATAAGGGAGAAGAAACACAGCACTTGCGGGGATTTATGGACAATGAGATGGTGACTTTGAAATGTTCTGTAGGCAGTCTGAGGCTTACAGAAGATATTTATGAGTCAACAGCATATAAAACCATAGAGGTGGATTCAGTCTACCAAAGAATATGCATACAAAAGAAGGAATGAATAGGGTGTGGGCCTTGATAAATGCCAGTATCTAAGGTAAGAAAAATAAAAGTTTATGAAGGATAGGAAACAAATTGTCACAGAAGCCAATAGTGGACAAATTTCAACAAGGATGGAATGTTCTACAGTTTCAGATAGCCAATACGTCTAGAAAAACAAGGACTGGAAAATACCCCTTGGATCAGCCAATCAGGTAGTCACTGATAATCTTGGTATATTTAAGGGGAATGACCAGAAGACAGACTGCAGAGGGATGATGCCCGGGGAAAGGACATGGAATTAGTAACTCCAAATTGTGTATTCTAGTCACAACCACCAAAGAGACACACACACAGATGATGAGGGAAACAGAGACTAAACAGAAGCCAGGGAGGGAAATGAAGTCAAGAAAAGGCTTCCCCTTGCCCAGGAGAGGAGCTAGCTGGATTTACTTATATGTGGAGGGGGTGGAAAGGAGAAAAGAGGGCAAGGCTTAAGATGAGAGCAAGAGAGACAGCAAGAACGAATCAAGTGCAGTCTCAAAAGAAACAAGAGAGAATGAGGTCAAGAGCCAAAGGAGAAGGGCTGGTTGCCTTGGGACAGAACAACTGATCCTCTCATAGAGAGATAAAGGAAGTAAGGAAAAATACGGAACAGATCAATTTTTAAGAGACCCAGGGAGAGAGAGGGGGTTTACCTTTCACAAAATACATGTTAAATGTTTATTAAATATATGTTGGGAAAATTTTTTGTTTATCGAATTTATCTTTACTTAGGTTTGGTGGCAAAATTAATCTAAAGTGAAGAGGAAAATATGGTTTTAGGACAAATATGACACTTCATACCATTCTAAAATCTGAGAATATAAGAGGAAACCAAAAGAGTCAATTCCTAAACAGTTTTTGCAAAAAAATTTATGGTAAAATCTAGAGATAGATTATCATGTGGATTTATGTTTCACAGCACTGTTCCCAAGACTAAAGGCACTTCTTAATTTTTAAGGCCTTTCAAGTATTTTGGTGTCATGGAGCTTAAAAATCATTACCCTCTACACACTCCAGTAACTGATCAAGATGATGATGCCAACATTAATTTTCCTTAGGCTGTTTGTCAAGAACAGTAATGAAATGTGTAATAATGTCTCAAGTAATGTACAGATGCCCAAAATGAAGAAAACGATGGTCAGTCATAGCCACCATTTCCAATCAACAAAACTCTGGGAGGGTGGGAACTGTTTTTTGCAGGAATAACCCATTTTGTTTCTTTTTTCTTTTAACATCATATATCAAATTGATTCCTAAATACAAGAGTCCTTTTCAACCATATAAAGACCTTGTTGTCTTTTACCAATTTATTAACATATCTCATTTTATCCTTATATATGCTATGTAAAATGTGTAAAAGGAAGACAAGTTATTCTTGCATATCCTGGGGGAAACACCTACCGTAGGAGTCATAGGGATCGACGTTGGGGTTGGTGGTATTCCAGCCTTGGATCAGTCCGTCGGCACCCCCACTGTAGCACTGCTCGCCGCTGCTGCTCAGCACCACACAGAGCACTGGTCCTCTGGGAGAGAAAAAGCAATTTCTATTCCCCCAAATCAATCTGATAATAGGACTTGTTCGAAATAAGAGTGCTTAATTAATATGGTTTCTATGTTTCAGCTTTTTACGATGAATAAAAATACTATGGAAGCATCGCACATCTCTCTTCTGCTGCTAAACCAGAGGTTGGCAAACTATGGCCTGTGGGCCAAATCCAGCCAGTGGTCTGTTTTTGTACAGTCCTCAAGCTAAAAATGGTTTTCACATTTTTTTTAAAGGGTTGTAAAAAAAACTGAACTAAAAACAAAAATATACAACAGAAAATATATGGCCTACAAAGCTGAAAAAGTATTTACTATCCGACCCTTTCTATAAAAAATGCCAATCTCTGTGTTAAATCAAGTGAATAAGTATAACCCTTAAGCTTATGTGGAAATATGAGCAGCATGCAATATGTGTTCATAATTTTAAAATTCTTGGGTTTTTTTAATCTATATTATCTTTAAGGAAAACAAAGGTCAGGATTTGTAATATTTAACCCTTACTGCATCAACTTATTTTAAGCAAGAGAGAGATCATATTTGAACATTATCCAAATAAAACCTAATTTTAGCAAGGATCTCTGGTAGTGATAAACTTGTTTTTAACACTGTATTATCTGCCAGTTTCTTTTACATTTACAAAAGAAAAAAGCTACTAAATACAAAAAATATATAACACAAATATTTAAGGGAAAGAAAATAAAATACTCTAATCAGGCTGATGTACAGTGATGCTGACTTAAAACAAAGAAAAAGCATATACTTACTTATGAGCCCTGAATGTATAGATAGGCTCCACATCAAGAGATGTACTCCTAAATCCAAGAGAGAGAGGACTTTTACCACTCTAAGTTTCAGTAGTAAACAGTAGCCCTGAATATATGCCACAAAATTGCCTTTAGAAATACCAACACTGTGGTAATACACCATTCTCAACCTAGGACACCTAAGACAGCTTATCTGATATCAATCACATATTTTTGTGGCCTCAAGAAACACTTGTTTAGTAGTAGTTTAGTAATAATACCTGATTGTAGTGTTCTCAGCATTATCATAGTCTATTTGACTAAAGGAAGAGAGAGTCACACTCAAAGAGTATCATAGGCTTTGAGGAGATAAATTTCTGGATTCAATTAGCTGGCTAACTTCAGGCAAATTATTTATTCTTTTGGAACTTCAGATTCCTCTACATATTTAAAACAAAACTGAAAAATCAGGATAATACCAAATACTCACAGGATTAAATAAAAGTCTACATGTAAAACAGACTAGGCTAGAAACAGGCATTAGCAGGATTTCAGCACATGGCACTTTAATTTCTTTGCATTTCCATAAAGGTTAAGATATCTGTCCTCGATACTTGTAAAAGTTGTCCAAGTCATCAGTTTATTCATTAATCAGAACACTGAACATATAGATACTCTACACTAATACTGGCCATGACTGTTAATGGAAACTGGATGTAAAGTCAATTACTTACCATTTCTTATATTGTATTACAGTTTTTTATATGATTCTCTCCTCAAGCATTTCCAAAATTTTATGCTCAAAGGTAAACAGGTCACTGTTATTTACATGTGGAGATATTGTTCCTAAGCTATCACCAGCTAAGAAACTTGTTTCAATATTTTTCTAAGTTTTAGTCAAGAATATATGAGACATTGACATTCTTTGGTCGAATGAGATGCCCATTGTGGCCAGAGAACTAAAAAGACAAAAGGCATGATTTATAACAAAGAAATAATTACTCTCTGCTGAAGATACCTGATCCTTATGAGAAGTCACTTGGTTTTAGCAAGATCTGGTTGAACTGGTTGATGAAGACTGATAAATCAAGTATTTTATCAAGTTTATGTAGGACTCACAGCAGGAATGTTCACTGATCTCGTTTAAACTTGGCAATAGATATCCTCTATCAGTAGTAAAACTTCTATAATCTTTGCCAGTTCATGTTTATTTCTCCTTCCAATAACAGAAGTGCCTGACACCAGAGAAGGGCCATTACTGGCACATGCTAGGTTTGGACCATCTGATTCAAGGACACAGGAGAGCGACCTCCAGTAAGTACCCTACCAAGTGGGACCCGGACTAGCTTGGTCACTGATAAAAGAGATTATAACAACTCATGTCTGTTCATGCTTAAGAGAGGAACCGAGGGGCTGAGGGAAGAAATAGCAGTTAAGTGACAGGAATAACAGTGCCTTTCAGTCTATACATGTTGGTAGGTATGGAAAGTACCTAAAAGGTCAAGGCCAAAAGACAATACCAAAGAACAGTCCTTCACCCCTCAATCAGCCTCCCTTCCACATCATTAAGTCCAAACCTAATAAATAATATGGCAAGGTTGTGCTGGGGAATGATGACACGCCTACACCTCTTTACAACAACAGTAGAAACCTTCAATATAGACAAGGGAATCCACAAATATGACAACCATTTAAAATACTGTGTAAGTATTGTAAACAGCATTCACAAGCTCTGGGAAACTATCAGATAATACTATTTCTCCCTCAGTGTCAGTTTTCCAACCTGATATCAGATTGTGAGTAAGAAGGGAAAAATTCTAATTATGTGACATGGTAAAGAAGAAAAAGCTGGAAGGTATACTTGAGAAATTTAATAGCAAATAATTAAGTACTTTTCTGCTGAAAACTGATAATTAAAATACTCAAATACAGGGCGTCTGGGTGGCTCAGCTGGTTGAGCATCTGACTCTTGATTTCGTCTCAGATCATGATCTCACCTTTTGTGGGTTCGAGCCCTGTGTTGGGCTCTGTGCTGACAGTGTGGAGCCTACTAGGGATTCTCTCTCTCCCTCTCTCTCTGCCCCTCCCATGAACGCTCTCTCTCTCTCTCTCAAAATAAATAAATAAACTGGAAAAAAAAAAAACCCTCAAATACAGTTAAAGTAGAATATTCTCACTTTTTGGCTGGGGCTGTTTTCTGCAAATTCCACATTTTTAATGTGTGATCCTCTGATGCTGTTATCAAAACGGGCTCAGTGGGGTGGAAAGCAAGGGCTCGAATGCCATCGAAGTGACTTCGTAATGTAAACTTAGGGTTCCATGTCTTCCTCAATGCATCTTTATTGTTTGCTATCTATTAAGGAAACAAAAGAAAGATACCCGGACATCTGGTTCAGGACATGAAAAAAATTATATTTCAACATTAATTCCTGCTGATTTGTCATTAAATCATCACATTGTGCAATTGTCAAAACAATATAATTTCTAAATGCAAATAATCAAATCAAAAGGCAAAATTAACAGTACGTCAACAGTGGTTTTCTTTGAAGAAATATGAATGAATACACAACATAAAAACAAGTAACAATTCAAAATTGAAAGAAGACTAAATAACAAGAATGGGTCTTTACTAGGATGACTTAAAAAAACAGACAAGTAATTTCAACCTAAATTATAGAACAGAAACTATTTTGGGATAAAACCTGAAAACTAAGTTACCTTTAATAACCTATTAACATTATAGAATATGATCCTACTTCTAGATTTTCAGTACTTTCTATGAAAAGCTAAATTTTCTTTGTCAAATTGGTAACAACGTTTATAAACTGGAAACATAAAATGTTAACCCTGGAAGAGACAATCAGATGTTACAAAACAATAAATTCCATTTGCAAAACACAACATTATCTTGCTTTTCTCCACACAGACTCCATCTCAACAACTTAAAAAATGCAGTTTTTCATTCCAAGAATATTCCAACTTTTTTTTTCATTTCCAACTAACAGCAAAGCCAAAGAGGTTCATGTTTAACTTTACACTAGCACCATATATCCTATCACATATTACTTTACACTCCATGACTAACAAGCATTCTAGATTTAAGCACGAGTAGGGCACATATTGGTTAACACACTGAAGAAATATTGCCATACTTACAATGACAAAAAAACCCAACACTAATAATAACTGCTATTTTGAGCATTATTCATTACTTTATACATTTTTCAAAAACTTAACACGCATTAACTCACTTAAGTGTCACAACAGCTCTATGAAGGAATCAACATTATCCCCACTTTAAGGACCAGACATGTAAAGAAAAGAGAAGCTGAATGAGTTCCCTCTAGTAAGTGGAAGACTCAGGATTCAAAACCAAATAGCCTGACTTAAGAGGCTACACTCGTAATACAAACTATTAACTTAGGACCCAGAAGTTTAAAAGTCTGCAGAAAAATTTGGATAGAGCAGGTCACAATTGGAGCAGTAAGAAGACAGAACACACGATGCAAGGAACTACTATAAGATCTGGGGCTGGTTATCTTTGCGTGGGGGTTGGGGGTGCGTGGAGCAGGGGGAGAAGCAGAACAACTAAGTTGACTCTTGTCTGCTCTTATTGAAGAGCTGAAAAGATTTTCATATACAAAAACAATTAGATTCCTTCTGAATGTCTTAATGTGGTAGACAGCCACTAAGATGGTTCCTGATCAGCCCTACGTCCTCATATTTACACCTTGTGAAGTCCCCTGCCACAATACAGGGTTGCTCTGTGTGACCAATAACATATAGCAAAAGTGGTGGCAAATTACTTCCAAAATCAGGTCATAAAACCTTGCATCTTGGGTGTTCTTGCTCACTCTCTTTTCAAGTACACCCACACTGGGAGAAGCCAGCTGCTCCACCGAGAACGCCACACAGAGGCTCCTGGGTGAGAAACTAGTCCCCAGCCAATAGCCAGCAAGGAACCAAGGCTTTTGAACAACTGCATGAGAGAGCCTGGAAGGAGATCTTCCCAAGTCTTCATTTAAGACTGCAACCCCTGCTACATGCTTACTATAACCACATGACAGACCAGAACCACACAGCTATGCTGCCCCAGATTGCTGGCCTCCAGAAACTGTAACAAATGTTGTTTTAAGCTGTGTCGTGTGCAATTTGTTACACAGCGGTAGGTTACTAATATGTTTATTAGAACTAGAGACTTCTTTTAGAAACACAGACATAACACTAAGTTTTTAACAACAGCTTAAAAAAAAAAAAAAAGAATGACATTTGTCTAGAGACATGACTGAATTCTGTAACATATGGGACAAAATCTTTGTGAGGTACGTATAGAGAGGACAAAAGTATCTCATGGGAACTTCTGCTTTTAGCCATGATGTAGACTAGACCATTAGGATCAAGTCTGTACTGAGGACAAGTAGAAAAGCAGAGCTAATAATTTTTAAATGGAGAACCAGAAAAATAGTGAAGAAAAAGGAGGCCAGGATTTAGGGGAAGACAGAAATCTAAAAAGGTGAGCCTGATATTTGGAGTTGTTTCTCCCCAGAGGGTATTTACTGATTCCAGAGGGGATGGTTGAGAGGTCAGGCTGTGCTTTTGACACTTGGGCAGTGTAAGGAGATACAGACTGGTGTCCAGGGCCTGCCAAGAAGGTGGGGCTTGGTGAACCACTGTGCTTTGGGTTTTGAGTCCAAAGGGTTGCATCCTAGACAGAAGCGTGAACTAGAACAAAAGCCCTTGCAGAGACTGCAGATCAGCTTTAAATCATCTGAAAAACTGAAACTGAAATGAGGTGATCCAGATTTCCACTGGCTACAGACATTTGAGAGAAGCAAATTAAAATATACTCCCTGGGGGAAGGTATCATCCTAGGCGTAAAGTTATTTCTATAGACATTTTTTCAAGTATGGTTATTTGGACACCATAAAAAATAACCATGCCCACACAAGATTATACAGCTTAATGAAAACCACTGGGAACATAATCATGCTTACTGTGTTCAAGAAGATAAAAGACAACATTGTAAATTTTGGAATAAATCTATAGAAAAAGAATTCTAGAAGCAAACAAAGTAAGACCTAAGTAGATAGGTTTAATTACACATTACACATAACTGAAGAAAGAATTAGTTAACCAGAAGATGGGTCATAAAAACATCTAGAGTGAAGTATAGAGACAAAAGATGGAAAATACATAACAAAGGGAGCAGGAGACAGAGGATGTAGAGAGTTCTAACAATATAACTAGAGTTCCAGAAGGAGAAGAAAGAGAGATGTGTAAAAGCAGTATTTGGGGGCGCCTGGGTGGCGCAGTCGGTTAAGCGTCCGACTTCAGCCAGGTCACGATCTCGCGGTCCGTGAGTTCGAGCCCCGCGTCGGGCTCTGGGCTGATGGCTCAGAGCCTGGAGCCTGTTTGTGATTCTGTGTCTCCCTCTCTCTCTGCCCCTCCCCCGTTCATGCTCTGTCTCTCTCTGTCCTCCCCCCAAAAAATAAATAAAAACGTTGGAAAAAAAAAATAAAAAAAAAATAAAAATAAAAATAAAAGCAGTATTTGAAGATAAATAGCTGAGAACTTTATATAAAACTGAGAAAAACATACTAAGCCAAGAAGGTCTAAGAACTTCATGAAGGTTAAATAAAAAGAAAACTAAACCTTGGCTAACAGTCAAGACATAGGAAGATTATGAGTCATAGAAGAAAAAAAAAAAAATCAGACTAACATTGAACGACCAATAAAAGAAATGACAGCTGACTTTAGCAGAAAACAAAGGAAGAAAATGAAGTAATATATTTAGAATGTTTAAAGTGAAACTAAATACAAAACAAAACAAAACAAAACAAAACAAAAACCTTGCCAACTGGAACTCAATACCAGAGATAAAAGTTAACCCACTTTTAAATAACAATTAAATAAACAATTTAATAAAACCAGAAACTGAGGGAATTGGGAATTCCGAAAACCGAGGGAATTTCTTAGAGTAAAAGAAAAGTGTTCCAGATGGACAGTCAGATGCGCAGGGGAGAACAGAATAAAGCAAAATGAATCATGTAAAACGGATAACCCTAACTGAATGTTGAGTGTATAAAACATTATCTTGTAGGAGATAAATGTCGAGACAAAATATATAGTAATAGTAACATATATGTACAGTAGGAATTTTTTAAGTATAGTTAAAAGTGTTCTAGGGGCGCCTGGGTGGCGCAGTCGGTTAAGCGTCTGACTTCAGCCAGGTCACGATCTCGCGGTCCGTGAGTTCGAGCCCCGCGTCAGGCTCTGGGCTGATGGCTCAGAGCCTGGAGCCTGTTTCCGATTCTGTGTCTCCCTCTCTCTCTGCCCCTCCCCCGTTCATGCTCTGTCTCTCTCTGTCCCAAAAATAAATAAACGTTGAAAAAAAAAAAAATTAAAAAAAAAAAGTGTTCTAAAGGTCTGTCCATTAAAATTTTGATAAGGATATGTGTGGTAATCTCTAGGGTAACAATAGAAAGAGTAATGAAAGACTGCATAATCTCCAAATAATGGAGTGGGGGTGACTTATAAAAAAGAATCCCAATATAGCTAAAAATAGGAGAAAAAAGAACACAGAACAGGTAGCACAAATAAACAGTGGGTTTAAATCCAAATATATCAGTAATTACTTTAAAAAGAAATGGACTCAATGCTCCAATTAAAAACGTTGTCAGGGGCACCTGGGTGGCTCAGCTGGTTAAGCATCCGACGTCTGCTCAGATCATGATCTTGTGACTCAGGAGTTCCAGCCCCTTATGGGGCGAGCGTGAGCCCCGCTTCTCTCTCTCTCGCTCGCTCTCTCTCTCTCGCTCTCTGCCCTTCATGGGATTCTGTCTCTCTCTCTCTCTGCCCCTCGCTCATTTGCGCCCTCTCAAAAATAAGTACATACATACATAAAAATTAAATAAAATTAAAAAAATAAAAAGGTTGTCAAATATTAGATGAAAAAACAAAAGTCAACTAAATTGTGTTTTTATACACAACAGATGTAGAATATAAGGATACAAAACTACTGGAAACAAATATTTTTTAAAAACCTGTATCATATATGCAGAGAATGGGGAACCAAGAGCCCATTTAGATGAGGTTATTGTAGTAGTTCCAGGTGAAGAAAACAATGGAGTAGGATGAAAAGTAAAAAACAGCTAACGATTTTAGGTATTTTTGAAGGAAGAACCCAAAAGACTTACTAATGGACTTAGCAAAGAGTGAGAATTTTGATTTGTAGGAAGAGGAGTGAGTGGTGAGGTTCCTCTTTGGAGCACATCCTTCTCATATCCATGGTTTGCTTAAGCATCCATCTTTACAGCCCCCATGTGGTAGGAGCTATACTGTGTTCTCCAACAAAGATAATGAGGTATCAAAGCGAGACCATTTTCATCAAGACAAGACAGGTTGTAAATACTTTATAAAACAAGCAACTGTTTTTCTGACAATTTAAATGTAGTTATAAACAACTGTGTTTGGGATTAAGTAAACGCATGCATGTGTAAAGGTATGACGATTTCAGTTTTGGTCTAAATCACTGATGGGTCGGCCTTAACATCTGCAAGACACCCTGTAGACATCCCTGCCTAACAATAACTAAAATCTCCTGTAGACCAAGTATTCACTGATAATGTACTGGAGAAGAAACTCAAATGTTGCCATTAGGGAGGCATGAATTTCAAGTGATCTCTGGTGCCTTAAAACATAAAACCCAAACTTGGTAACAGAAAGGGAATTCTTTCCCTTAATCTAAAACCAATAAACAAGATATAAAAACTTATGGATTTAGGCAAAGACCATAATTTTAATCTCTACACAATGTGAAAAATACTGTATTTTCAAAGTTTGCAATTAAAACAGAACCAAATTCTATACCTGTAAAGAAATTTTACCACTGTTATCTTTTTCTATTAGGTTAACTTTTTATTTTTAAGAAATGAAAAAACAACAAAAATAAAAGCATGACTCACATCATAAGTTAGTGAATCTGCTTCATTGGCCACTGTAAGTCCAGCCAATTCTCCAAGTCCCAGTTCACTTTCAAGGGCTTCATCTGCTCCCATGATGAAGGACTTCCCAGAAGAAGGAGGAAAGGTCAATGCTTCCACTGAAGGGGGAAGACAGAAGACACATAAAAAAAAAAACTTCTAAAGCGTAAACAGTCTCTTAAGGGCATGTCTATATTTGATTATTTTTAAATGCATTCAAACACAGTAAAATTCAGTGAGCAGAAAATCCTCAAGAACTGGTTGCTTTTTCCGTATCTTAACCATAGGCAAAGGTATCTAATTTGAAAAGTACAACACAAGGGGCCTGTGGGTGGCTCAGTCGGTTAAGCATCTGACTTTGGTTCAGATCATGATCTTGCTGTTTGTGGGTTCGAGCCCCACATTGGGCTCTCCGCAGCCCCTGTAGATCCCACATTGGATCCTCTGGCTCCCTCTCTCCTCTCTCTCAAAAATAAATAAACATTAAAAAAAAAGAAAGAGAAAAAAGAAAAGTACAACAGGAAACAAATCCAATAGACCATTGTCCCTTCTTTTTCAATATACAAAAATATAATACGACTAAAGCAAAGTAGGCTTACCTCATTTGCTATTTCATGTTAATTACTCAAATTACTTCTATCAAATATTAAACATAAGTAACAAGTGATCTGAACACTCCTGGTCTTATTCAAAATAAAATTGCTTAATTCTGTAACTTGGAAGAATACAGAAAATTTCAAACGAAAATGGTTATTACAACTGGGGTGCGTGGGTGGCTCAGTTAAGCGTCTGATTCTTGATTTCAGCTCAGGTCACGATCTCACAGTTCGTGAATTTGAACCCCACATTAGGCTCCATGCTGACAGCACAGAGTCTGCTTGGGATTCTCTCTCTCCTTTTCTCTCTGCCTCTCCCCTGCTCATGGTGCATTCTCTCTCTCTCTCTCTCTCTCTCTCTCTCAAAATAAATCAACATTAAAAAAAAAAGAAAGAAGTAAAATAGTTACAACTATAAAATATGCCTATATGAGGCAAACTTAATGTTGGTGTTAGAACTCAGGACTGTGTCTGGAGAGAAGAGGAGAAGCAGTAACTTGAAGCCCAAGCAGCCCTTCAAGACCCTGGTAATGTTCGGATTCTGACCGAGGGAGTGGTAACACAGCTGGGTTCACTTTGTGATAATTCACTGACCTGCTCCCTTACCACTTCTACAGTTTTCCACAGGTATAGTTCAGTTAAAAATGTCTGCTTCAAAGACATTTTCTTTTCACTATAAGTGGATTTTTATTTCAAAGACTTTTTTTAACGAAGTGTCCGTTTGAACAGTTTCATTAGCCGCGAGCTGACGCCATATCTTCTTTGTAATAGATGACACTGAACATACCAATCCAATTCCCCCAATCACCATCATAGAAGAATCAGTTAAAAGCAAAATGCCGGGGCGCCTGGGTGGCGCAGTCGGTTAAGCGTCCGACTTCAGCCAGGTCACGATCTCGCGGTCCGTGAGTTCGAGCCCCGCGTCGGGCTCTGGGCTGATGGCTCAGAGCCTGGAGCCTGTTTCCGATTCTGTGTCTCCCTCTCTCTCTGCCCCTCCCCCGTTCATGCTCTGTCTCTCTCTGTCCCCCAAAAAATAAATAAACGTTGAAAAAAAAAATTTTAAAAGCAAAATGCCAAAGTAAAACAGGAGTTTTACCTAACTTGGTCAATAGTAAATTGTTGATTTTTATAAATGCAATTATGCTGGCAAACTGTCAAAGATAGTCTTTGAGTAGTTTTCTAGAGGTGGTTACTTTACTAATAACAAACATTTATAAGTTGATAAGACGAATTTAACAGTTTAAACTCCGGCTGCTAAAAAATGTTTTGTTTCCTTAAGAGAAACAAGTCAATATATTAATTAGCATATGTAGAAAACTGGATTTAAAGGTGTTTTTCAGCTTTAAATTATGTAAGTTTACATTCAATCATAAGTATTTGTTGAAGAAATGAAAGAATAGTTATGTCTTAAAAATAGTAGACATAAGAGTTATGTCTTAAAACCCTTGTAAGAACAAAGGAGAACATAAATTAAGACCTTATGCAATTAAAACCACCATGCAATAAAGCAGCAATAATAAAAATGGGTTTTACCCAAACATACCACATATCCTCTGAGGGGTTCGAGCAGCTCTCACATTAACTACTGCAGGGTGGAGACTGTTTAGGTTAGAATAGCAATTTTCATGCCAAATTTCAATCAAATGACTCACAGGAGACTATGAGACTGGGTCTTCAGCCAGGTGTTTTGTTTGTTTTCATTTCTACTGTATCCAGACAACTTTGTTCAGGTGTGAAATAAAAAGGACTCTTAAAAACAAGACTAAGATTCATGGGATTTGAGCATACACTCTGTTTGGGCTAATTTAAACAATGCTCTAAAAATGGCCATGTAAAACCTTGAAACAAAGGCAGAGCTCCTTCCAGCACACTCCCTGGCTAAGCCAGCAGACCCGAGGGCCAGAGGGAGCAACCATGGGCAGAACTCTAAGACTCCTTACAACTTGAGACGATAGGCCACATTTCTTCAGCTTTTACAAAATTATTTAACTGTGCCTCTTTACTATTTACAGTTAAATAATTAAAACAAAACCATTAAAACAAAAATAAAGTGATAAATATTTATAGCACACACAGGCTATGGACACTTTTTCTGAAACTAAACTGGAGACCAAGAGGCATCATTCATGGGCAATTAAATACACCGTGTATTTCTTACATACTTCTTATATTTTTGAAAACCTTTCACTGAGGAAGAAAGCTTATAGGACCCATGTTAGAGACAGTAAGTTAGATATTCAAAGCTTCAGTTTTAAGGTTCTTCAATATTTTTTTCCATGAAGGGCACTTTCTGTGGCTTATGTAATGCTTCTATACATTAGTCATTTAGTATATAGTACTTATTCTGCCTCTGTTATTAGAATTCTGCAAGATGAAATCTCTGATAAAACTCTTTAGGAGTTACTAGAACAAAAGAAAAATGAACCTCTTATCTAGACTTGATCTTAGAATAACAAACTGATTAAAATTCTCACATGGATAGTGTCAAGTGAATGTATCTCCTAGAGGACAACAAACACACCTAATGAGGTCCATGACTTCACATCTTTAATTCAAAAGACGTCTCTATATCAAAGAAATTGTGTATTTAGAGTATAAAGGTGTAATGTACAAGTCTTCATTATTTAATGTATGAGTAATCAATTCCAGGTATACTATGAATAAAATTAACTCTAATAAATAATTAACCATGTGATGGTCAAAAGTTTCATTTAAAAAGTACTCCATGAAAATCTGTCCATCAAGGTTCTATCAGTTTATGTCTCTCTAAAATGTAACTGAATTTAAAACCCAAGAAGGAAAAACACTTATGATTTTTCTGTGGCTTTTTCCCAGTCTGTTTTATTCAATAAATAGTAATTTGAAGAAGCATATTCACTGCAAACAATTACAGTATTTAAATTCAAGGCAATTTTAAAAAATAAATATTGAAAGATATTTATTAATCATTAGGTTCCTTTTACATCATACTGGATTTTCAGCTAATGTAAATACATACTTTAAAATCAATTTCTAGGGGTGCCTGGGTGGCTCAGTCAGTTAAGCATCTGACTCTTGATTTCGGGTCAGGTCATGATCTCATGGTTCGTGGGTTCAAGCCCCCACATCATGCTTTGTGTTGACAGCATGCAGAGCCTGCTTGGAATTCTCTCTGCCCCTCCCCCCACTTGCACATACACTTTCTCTCTCTCTCTCTCTCTCAAAATAAATAAATAAACATTAAAAAAAAGTTTAGATCAATTTCTACATATAAGCATTTTATCTATTTATAAATAGATAAGTCAGAGCTTATGTCTAGAAAACAGGCAGAATTGTATTTAAATATCGTAAGACGGTACTGTAAAAAACTGGGAACCTAAATATCCAAAAGGGATATGGTGAAGTATCAAGTCTAAAATATAATGTGTAATCTCAAAATTATAATTATGAAAGTTGTTTTGGGACTTTATGTTACATAAATAAAACAAGATAGAATTATTCTACGTGGTGACTGTAACTTTGTAAAAAAAATACACACAGTTAGACAAGGACTGAAAGGGAACAAAGAAACACAGTTGCAAGTGTGAGTAGACTTTCAGGTGTCCTTTCCCCCCCCCCACCCCACCCCGTTTTCACTTATCAATGACAGACTTTAAAGAAAACATCTGAAAATATTTATGTGAATCTCGAAGTAAACATTTACTACCTATCATATGGACTTAATTTTCTTCTTGTTGCAGTAGGGTGAATAAAACAGCCTGTACATACCAAATACAAGGCTTCTAGGGAGGTGGACTAGAATCTGGAGTTGGACTTGCTGTTTATCCACCCTTTTCAAGTCTAACAGATTGAAGGGGGAATCAAACCCCTTGAATGTAAGAAAGCCTACATTTGGGGAACACCATGTCGATCAAACATACGTAAAATAAAGTTATTTTCTTAGGAAAGCCTTTCTAATAACTGAATTTAGATATGCATTTCCCAGTAGTGTGTGTGTGTGTGTATGTATGCGCGCACTCGGGAGTGTCATATACTTACCTTCGTCTGCCCTATTTATTTCGTGTTCTGGAAGCCTGGAGCTGGTGGGTCTGGAAGGTGAACCCACAGATGGCTGTAACGAGGGAAGTTCATCAACATCTCTCAAGTTAGCAAGCATATCTTGTAGTTTTGACCTATTGGGCCCTAGCCCAGAAACAGGGAGGAAGAGAACAAAAAAGAATGGAATTATCCAACTGTATCAAAATGGTGCCATAAACCTTATTCACATTTGCTTACATTCACCTTTAAAACTACCCTACTATGTTAAAAAGTAATTACTTTCCAAGTTTTCAAATTATTTTAAAAGTTTATCTCTTGAGAAGAATTATGTTTTACATATATTTTAAAAATTAAGCTAATGGAATAATATCGCTATTTCAATAAAAAATCATGTTCATATGCAATTTGGACCATTAAAAATAATAGCATTCTTTTAATCCTTATATATTGCTCTAAATGACGACAGATACCAGGGATTGTGAAGCTACTGTATACTGAGTTAAACGGCAACATTCCTTTTTGTCCATTTATGTGAAGTTGCATTCACTGCCTTACATCCTGAAGCTATGGTACCCGAGGTGAAGTCTCATACCCTACTGATTACTTACCTGAACTTTGATTCTTCATTCTCCCACATCCCTGTTTTGACTGTTTTATATAGGATAGAGGCTGAAACAGATCTTCGGTAGTTTTTCCTGTTACAAGTTTAATTAAGAATGGGAAAATCTTACCCATAGTCCATTATGGTTTTTTTTCCTATACCAGCAAAGAATACAACTATTTTTAAGCAATTTTAACTACTACCTAGAAATATATTTCAAGACCGTATGATTGGAGTACACGATTTGACTGGAAATATTTCTACTGGCCCATATCAATAGGAATCAAATTTTTCCAACAGTAAACGTTCAATTAAAAAAATATTTGTGGGGGTTTGTAAATTTCTGCTTCATACCAGGTCAAAGTTTTGCTTCAGTTCTGTTTTTACCATGTCTTCACTTGTTCCCAGATCACCATTTTATGAAAACAGTGTGAACTGATGATGATAAACAAAATGTGTGGAGCCTCACCCTGCAGTCCCTCTACCCTAAGATATTAAAATTTCTCCCCCTGTAGTCATTTTTCTTTGTCATACGAAAAAACTATGTGCTATATACCTGCATGCTGATCATAATCTCCAGATTCAGGAAAGCCAATAGCTTCCATTAGTAGGAATACGGTTCCAGTCAAATGGTGCCATTTTAGATCCTAAGTGCTAAATGCCAACTATAGCAATGTCTTGATATTTGACAAGAACTGAATAACCAGTATAATAGTAGGTGGATTCTACGTAAATCTTGGATACACTTCCAAATGAGAGATTTTTTACATTTCAAAACATTATTGTAGCATAATTACTTAAAGAAATATCAACTTATGTCAACCTGAAAATTAAAATATTCTCCTTTCTCATTTATGACATTTGCATTAAAATTTCAGTGTAACTGGTTTTGCCATGGCTCTGAAAAGCCCTAGTAAATCATGTCTCATTACTGTTCAAGATCACATTTATTATCCATACATTTGGATAAAAAGTACAAAATGCTCTTAATGTTTTAATATTAATATTTCTCATTATAATTTAATTTATATTGAGAAGGCATCAAATAATAGTTCTTAGTTATGTAATCGTTACAAGTATAACATCAAAAATAGCCACTGACTTTTTAATCCATTCAAGTTAAATACTTGTAACTCCTAGCATATTTTAAATAAAGATTTGAATTGTTTATCAATAACAACTACGCTTTTTCCAACTTTTAAATACATGTTTCACTAAACTGGATTTTAATCCCACTTTAAACTACTTTAATATCCCAAAGGATGCAATTCCTTTTGCCATAAAAGGGAGACCCATGTGCATATGGTCAATGGGAGTGGAAGCACAGGAGGTAGTTTAGCTTTGCTGTCCTAAAAAGGTGTTTTAGATGGTTTTCAGGGATGCTTGAAAGCTTCTTCAAGGTTTCTACTTTACATACTTAATTAGATCTACTGCTAAACCTAGTAATTTGCATAATGATATATATATAGATAGATAGATAGATAGATATATGGTTATATATGGTTCACAGGGCTAGCAATTTCATTTTAGCTTTCAGTTTTTATATGGCAGACATCTTATTAAAAAGAAAAAAGCTAATTGGCAATATTATTATAAATGAAATTGGCCAAAATTCTTAAATTAGAAAATAAATACTTTTAAAAGTTGTGTATTTGACTCTCTGCCCTGTATAGCATACAGTAGTGAGAGCAAATGAACTGTGTGTTATGAACACACAGAATATTCAGGGGTAGAAATTAACTTTCTGTCTCCAAGGTCTAAAATTATATGCAGTAATTTTGGTGGATTGCCAGAGGGTCAAACTAGATGAGATTTAAAACTGTCAACAGTGAAAAATCATTGTGGTAATTAAGCACATATACTTTAAAAATGAAATTATCACTATGTTTTGAATATATAGTTCCATATTCTCACAAGGCTCTAGATTTATTATTGGGATATATTATGATTCCATAATCAGAAGCATGGTTGTTTTTATTTTTTTAAGGTCACAATCAAATAACTAACCACTTAATTTCAACCCCTGAGAGCAGATGAAAACGAAAGAGACCAGGAGCAGAAAAGAAAAAGAGTAAGTGGTTTTAGGAAAACATTGGGGAAAAAAATTGGGGGATATAAAAAAGGAAAGATTTATGGTTTACAGATACAATGTTTTCCACTTACTCTTCACCCCCTTTTTCCCCTTTCTCTCCTTTTTGTATTGTTCCTTGAGTTTGGTAATTACTCCCTGGTCCACATTCCAGGCTTCAGGCATGAGACACTGGTCTTCCTTTTCTAAATAGAGTAAAACAAATGAAATAGCCTTTTTAAATAAAATATTGAACGCTATAAGTCAATTCACTGTTGTGTCACTGAATGACAACAACCATTTTCTTCAATGTAACACTAATTTTAAAGTTATTGCTTATTCTTTAGATATATAAGTCATACAAAATGTAATATCTAAGAAACGACAATTCAATTTCCTAGGTAATAATATTAAATTTCTCTTGAAAGAAACAGAAAAAAACACTAGAAGATTTGAGTGACTTTTATTAAATTAAGCCCCACAACTCTATAATGAGAAGCCCTCATTTTCATTCCATTTTCTGAATTCAGTTATGACTGACTCACAAAAAAAAACACTTATTAATTTATGTAATGAGAGAAGATTATTATTAAGAGATTATACAAAACAGTCTTCAATGATCTTTCCATTTCAAAAATTTTATATTTTTGGCATGTGTTCATCAACTAATCATTTTTTTTTACAGGCCTTATAAACAGCACTTTGTAAACTTATCAATCAACCTTCATTCAAAATTTAAAGCAATTTAAGTGATTTGTTAGCCTATAAGTTCTTAAACAGGAAACTGAGCTTCTAGCAGATAAGAAATTCAATCATTAATTTTCACTATTTCAAGAGAAGAAAATTTAAGGAGTAAATATGTTACATATTTTATACTTAGTATAAATTTATATACTATATAACATTATGTGTTAGCTCAGAACTCTTGCTTGAACTCAAGACTCATATCCAACTGCCCACTCTACATTTCCACGAGAAATTCTAAAAGATATCTCCAACTAAACATATAAAATCAAATTCCCTCCTTTTCCAAATCCAATGTTTCATCCTGCCATTTGCTCAGACCAAAAAACTCCCTTTCTTTCACACCTCACATCAAATATTTCAGGAAATACTGTTTTTTCTACCTTCCAAACACATCCAGAATCTGACTACTTAGCACATACACTACTTTTCTAATCACTCTGTCTCTTGCTAGAATTACTACAATAATTGCCCCCTTGCCCCTAACATCAAGATTATTACCAAAAATGGCTACTATAGGTAGTCTTTCTCAATACAGCAGCCAGAATGATGCTTTAAAAAAGTCAGACCATGTCACCCTTCTGCTCAAATTCCCCTGTGGTTCCCCATCTCACCAGTGGTCTATGGCCCTACACGATTTGATCATTTGTTACCATATTCCCCTTAGAATCACTCTGCTTCAGCCATTCTGGTGTCCCAGAATTCCTCAAGCATATGAGGGCTACTGCTATCCTGGGGCATTTGCTGTAGCTTTTTTTCCCTGAATATTCCTCCCCTAGATATCTTACTGTCAACCCATCAATCCACTTCAAGTCTTTTGTACAGATGTTACCCCTCAATGGGGCCTACCCCATTACAATTTTAAATTGTAATCTGTCTCCTCCAGGCCACCCTGAGCCCAGCACTCCCTATCTCCTTTACTCTGTTCTACTTTTTCTATTCCCATAACACTTATCACCTTCTGACATGCTCTATCATTTATGTGTATTGCTTACTGGCTATATTCCCTTAGCAGACTATATGGACCACAAGGGTAAGGATCTTCACCAAATGACTTGGCACATAGAAGGCACTTTATCAATATTTGTTGGATGACTGGAATAAATCTAAATGAATCAGAACAAACAGGAATCTATTTTTAACAAGTTTAAATTTCAATCTACAGTTTTAAAAACTTTATTGGACCTCTGAATATACTAAACACAATAAATTTTAAAACTCTCAACATTTTTATAGCTCTAACTATAATCTATCAATAATAAAAATACTCTATTTTTCCAGAAAGATCTAACAATTTAAAATGTTAATATTTCGGGGAGCCTGGGTGGCTCAGTCGGTTGGGCATCCAACTTCGGCTCAGGTCATGATCTCACGGTTCGTGGGTTTGAGCCCCGCATCAGGCTCTGTGCTGACAACTCAGAGCCTGGAGCCTGTTTCAGATTCTGTGTCTCCCTCTCTATCTGCCCCTCCCCCACTCCAGCTTTGTCTCCCTCTGTCTCAAAAAAAACATTAAAAAAAATGTTAATATTTCATCAATCAGCTCTTAGTAATAAATTAAACTGGGTAGCTTTTGGATCCTAGAGTGTCTTCCATTTTTTTTTTTTTTTTAAATGTTTATTTATTTTTGGGATAGAGAGAGAGCATGAACGGGGGAGGGGCAGAGAGAGAGGGAGACACAGAATCGGAAACAGGCTCCAGGCTCTGAGCCATCAGCCCAGAGCCTGACGCGGGGCTCGAACTCACGGACCGCGAGATCGTGACCTGGCTGAAGTCGGACGCTTAACCGACTGCGCCACCCAGGCGCCCCTTCCATTTTTTTTTTTAATTAAAAGTTAAACCTTATTGTTATCTTCACTAGACTCACAACAATAGTAATGGAAGGTCACAGAAGATGTGTGGTGAAATCTATTACTTGCCAGAAACTAACAAGATTCTTTTTTTTTTTTAATATATGAAATTTATTGTCAAATTGATTTCCATACAATTGGTTTCTATGCCTTGTACAAACTGATGAAATCTGCCTAGAATGAGTAACTACAATTTTTTAAATCTGTACTTCTTTTTGCACAGAAGATGCCAGAGATGAGTCTCTAAAACCCTCTATTACATTCTCATACTCAATTTCTACAAAATCTAGATTTACAAGTTCTACTATCTAGGCAGAAAACACAGAACAGTCTGTATACAGATTCAAATTATTTTCATGGATATTGCTTATATTTAAAAAAAAAAAATAAGATAACCAATACAACTTTCTTTAAACAGACACACACATGCACACACACACACACACACACACACACACAGATATATACACCGGATAAAAGGTGACAATAGTAAAAAGTTCATAGGATGTTCAACATTTCAACATTATGAGAAATTTACAGTGTTCTTCAAGATGTTGCCCTGCTGGTAAAATACTGGTTTCTTTTACTTAACGTCTCTGGTGGGATCCATATGCTTCCTTACCCCATTCTGTTCCATCGCCTGCACTTCTAGACTCACTGTCTCCTTCCTCTGACGTAACCAAGAAGTCAAACTCCTTTAGGGCTTCTTTTGTATCTCGATCTTCACTGCTATCAGGCAATGCTTTTTTCCTAACAATCTAATGAAAAAAACATGCTAAATTAAAATTTTAGGATATATTATGGAATTTCTTTATTTTTTTTAACGTTTATTTATTTTTGAGACAGAGAGAAACAGAGCATGAACGGGGGAGGATCAGAGAGAGGGAGACACAGAATCTGAAACAGGCTCTAGGCTCTGAGCTGTCAGCACAGAGCCCGACGCGGGGCTTGAACTCACTGACCGCGAGATCATGACCTGAGCCGAAGTCAGCCGCTTAACTGACTGAGCCACCGAGGTGCCCCTGGAATTAATTTAAATAAAGAAAAACAGTATCCCTTTCTCATCGAATGAGAAAACCCAACTATTGGTTTCTTCAGAAAGTAGATCTTTGTTATGTTAAATAGCTGCAATACCTAACCAAATCAATGGAAAACAGGGGTCATTTTGAAAAGATACACATTACACATTTAAACTTTGTTCAATGATGGCTTGTTTTAAATAAACGAATGAAATCAGATATTGAAAACATTGTTATAGTCGATGAAAAATGTCCCTGACATACTACAGTACTAGGAGAACTACAACCATCTCTTACATTTCTTGGATGCAGCCTGTGTAACGTGTAGACGTTCTATTCTAACCAAAATGAGAAACATTTCACACAACAGTGCAAAGGTTTTACAGAATATAACCATGATAAAGGTTAGCTCTACTACATCATTCCCTTAAAAATCTAAAATCCCAAAATGCATGCCTTAAGACTTAGAAAGTATTTGGTTAGAGGGGGAAAAAAGGTTCCCATTACTATTTCTACTGTTCCAACCTGGCATCAGTTTTCTCCAATAACTCTCTACATACTTAAACTTTTTCTAAAACCTTGATCTTTCAGAATGTGACTTAACTTAGATTTACTAGAAAATCTGGCAAGGGCTGTTATGTCTCATTCTATCTATTTAGGAATGTCTCTGGAATCACAAATCCAGTTGAAGGATTAAAATTTAGGCTTAAGGCATGCAGCGGTAATTTTTGAGATCTATATGCCAATACTCGTTATGAATCATCTTCTTTTTAGTCACCTGCACCACTAAGAGCCCAAAGAAATTAGGATGACTGGTTTGCAGTTTCTTTTGCTACAATGGACTCGGTATGTCAACTTCTCCAGACCTCAGCTTCTTCATTTCATGCAAAATGGAAATAGCATGAGCTGATCAAACTGTATCAGTGGGTTATTGTGAGTGGTTTAAAATTTTAAGGGTTCAACAGACTCATCAATAGGACAGACTAGAGTCTAGAAACAGACTCTAAGAGATAACAAATACCTGACTTGTATTACCCTATTCTCCTGCTCATTCCTGGTATCAGTTACCAATCATAGTGCTTTTCATCTAAGATCAGATACAGTCTCAAAAGTCCTTCTCAGTGCAGCACTCCAGGAAGCCACTATCAGAAGAAGAAAGCTGGTGCAATGAATGAAACCTTATCTGCCTTAACTGTCCTGGTGTGTGTGTGTGTGTGTGTGTGTGTGTGTGTGTGTGTGTGTGTGTAAACTGAATAGGAGAAATCAAGGATTCTTTAATGCTGCTAGAATAAGTGGTTTAACTATTCAGAATATTTCCCTAAAATCAAGACATACTTTTATGTTTACAGCATATTCCAATCTCCCATCTACGAATCTATTAAACAAACAAAAAAAGCAAGACCAGTTTGACATACTGTGGAACAGAAAACCCATGCTGAAGGTGAATTCTTTTGTAACCACATGCCAATAATTTGTTCTAATTTTCCCTGGGCGGCCAGACCAAGGTCAAAAAGTATCTCTCAAGAGTTATGCCAAGAGAAGATGCTAACCTTCATTGCTCCACAAACACACTGCCTAATCCCTCTTCTTTTACCCTACAGGCTTGATCCCTCTCTTTCCTTGACCCTAATGGGACACCAGATATAAATTAGATAGGCCATCACCAACATCTTGTAGATAGAGAATTCTTGTTCTCGATGCTTGACAAAAAGGGCAGAGAAAATACAGACTTACATTGAAAGTCTGAATGTATTTTCAACATTCTTATTACTAAACATGGTATTAAGTCACAAAATTAACTCCTAATCTGTTCTAGGTTTCATCTCCTCCACATAACCTTATGAATGAAAATATGGCAACCTGCAGATCACTGTCTATCAAGTCTCCCCAACCTAAATAAATTAAAACTCCTCTCGGGTTTTTTGTTGTTGTTGTTCTTACTTTTTTTTTTAATGTTTATTTATTTTTGAGAGGGAGAGAAACAGAGTATGAGCGGGGGAGGGGCAGAGAGAGAGGGAGACACAGAATCGGAAGCAGGCTTCAGGCTCTGCACTGTCAACCCAGAGCCTGACGAGGGGCTCGAACTCACGAACTACGAGATCATGACCTGAGCCGAAGTCGGATGCTCAACCAAATGAGCCACCCAGGCACCCCAAAACTCCTGTGTTTTTAATGGTTAGGCATAGAAGAAAAGTATGGTTACCAACAAAGAGTAGGATTAGTAAATGGGAAGGGGTGGGGTTTGTTGTAATAAGCACGTATTACTTTTCCTTACATCTAAGGTTCCACTCCACTCTTACCTTCAGTGAGTTTACAAATCAGCTTTAAGAAATTAAGGCAGATACAAAAAAGTTAGGAGTTGTACAGGGTGCCACAAAGATTAGAAAAAGGGATAGAAGGTCCCTTTTCAAATCATTAGAAGAAATATAACATAAATAGGGACAAGACTGTGACTAACACAACAGTTAATGATTCTTAATCCCATTACTTTTCTTCCTAAGTATCTGAATGTGGAGACTAAATCTTGCTGGTGAAGTTACCCTTCAAAATTTTAAAGATAATCACTTTATATATACATGTATAATTTCAAGATCATTATTACACATAACTAATGGTACTATGATAAGAATGAAGACCATGATGGTAAAGAAAAATAAGATGAAGAGGTTGATCATGAGGAAGAAGAAGGAAAGAGGAGGAAATGATCCAGAATGTAACTCAAAGAACAATCAAACTGTAATAGAGGGTAAAGAGCAAGATAAGAGAACACAGCAGTTTTTTGAAGATACCACAATACTATTTTATAGCCTACACACAAATAAAAGTTACTAATGGCTTTGTTCCTATATTTTTGTAGTTGAATCTATTAAACGATTTTGATTAAAGAAATAACAGTTTAAAAACCTGTTTGTTCACGAAACATTTTAATAGAATAATTTTCAGCCATTCTTTATATAGCTTCATGATACGTTTTCTAAGTCATGCTTATTCATTGCTACATAGAGTTAGACTTTGAAAGTCCTTTTGGTATGTGGCTATTAACCTGCAGCCATGAAAATGAGTGTACAGTATCCTAAAAATTAGCAAAGCTTTACAAAGAAATGATTTGTTTAGAGATGTTTTTTCCTGAAAAGCTAAAAGGATTTTTGAATCCAGTGTTTAAGTGGGGTTAAGTATTTTATATTAGCTGTGCCTTCACTGCTTGGTCACAGAATTGCTACAATCTGCACTAACTGGAAGATAGGAGATCTTTATGAATTTGATTACTTAAAAATTCTTGAAACCAGTTTACGGTTAGGAATTTCTAGGAAGACCATACTTAATACTTAGAATAATCAACTTACAGATTTTCTTAATATTTAAATCAATATAATGGCTAACAAATAATGTAAAGCATCATAATCAGCGATCATTTACCACTGAGTTACAAATAAAGTATTTTGATGGGAAAATATGATCTCAATGCAATCAGCCCATAAAAATCACAAGGCAGTAGAAAATTTCCAAATGACTAGGACAGAGAAAAGGGATCATACAAGTTTAGGCATTTTCTTTTCATATAGGAAATTAAAACACATGCTATTACTACGTATTTGCATACGAAAAATTGGGGGTGACTACTTGAAGTTCAAATAATGCCCATGACAAGCCTGTACCAGCAGAATGCTACTGAACAGTGGCTCAGGGAAATAAGAATCCGGAAGTAATAATTTGAGAGTCTCTGATGGAAGCAAACGGCATCAAGAACAGAGGAGTTACACCCAGAAAGCGTATACATCATTTTCATATACACCATCTCATTTATTCCTCACAAAATCCTCTGAGGATAAGATGGGTATTATGACCTCTGTTTTACAAAGTATAAAACTAAGCCTGAAGGATAAGAAGCACAGGTAACTAGTAACAGAAATGGAACTTAACCCCAAGGCTTTCAATTCTAGGTCCAGTCAGCTTCCCTACCTTGCTTTCTACCTTACTCTTCTTAAATACACATGGAAGAGGAAATGTAAACATTTTTCTAAACAAAGCATGACCTCATCTATTACTTAAAAGAGGAGAAGGATGGGAAGAAGAAGAGAGAGAAGAGAGGAGGAGGAGGAAAAAGAAGGGAGGAAAAAAGAAGAGAGGGAAAATAACAAGAGGGGCTGAAGGTGACAGAACGGAGAAGGGAAGAGAAGGGAGAAGAAGCAAGAGACACTTCTTATTCCAGGAAACTACCATGGGAAAGTCAATAAATTTATGAAGATCTAAACAAAACTGCAGAATAACTTTAAATCTGTTTGAAGAAATCTAATGGAAGAGTTCTGAGAGTCTGTAACATTTGTCTACCAAAGCAACCCAGGCAAAAGTCACAAAAACCTCATCAATTAGAGGTGATACCAGTCGCCATCAGGCACCATAATGGGTCTGTCAGTTCTATTGTCTTATAGCACCAAAAATGCTGCACTGGTATAACACACACATTTTTACCACATTCACCAGCTCTGCAGAAATACTGAAATGTTTAATGAGCTAACAAGTCAAAGAGTAAGGACCTTTCAAGATTTTTTTTTTATATTTTAAGTAATCTCTCCACCCAACATGGGGCTCAAACTCACAACCCTGAGATCAAGAGTCACATGTACTACTAACTGAGCCAGCCAGGTGCCCCAAAGAGTGAGGACCTTTAAGAGAAAGCTGCCATCCTAAAAATATTCTTGAATTTTAACTCAATACTAAAACTAAAACCTCTTAGATTAAATGTCCCCAAATTCACACACACAAAAAAAGTTAAGAGTTTAGGTTGAAGAACACAGATTATTTTTAAAGTACACATAATGATCCCTAAAAATATTAATATCTGAGTAACCAACTCACCGTTGAAGTATCAATGATGCTTTTTTCTCTTCCATCAATGTCATCATCTTCATCTTCATCACTGAAATCTGCAGCTGCACTTTCAAGGAATTTGAAATTATCCAGCACGGAGGCAGAATCTGTTAACTCGGATTTTCTGGTTTAAAACATGTACGTCTTGCTCAGTTCATTTTTTAAACTTAACATAAGAATTAATCCATGATATGCTGCATTAACTTGTCTATATTATAACTATGACCCCTCAAATCATGTTATGAACGACACTGATTCTTATCCATTACATTTCCATGGATTTTAATTGGAAAAGCACTATAGGAAGTGGTTACTCTTAAAGTACTTTACAATCATAACTATTCAGACTAATGGCCCCTCCTGATTCAGTATTCTTTTGATCCTTAAGTCAAACAATGTATTTCTTTTTAAAAATATTTTCTTTTTAAACATTTAAAAATATTTTCTATTTTTCTCTATTCTTTTACTCTCTGCAACTCTTCCTCCAACAATATAAATTTCTATAACTAAAAAAATAACTAGTAGGTCAATTTTCTCTGATGCAATCTTACATTTCTGCTGAACAGCTAAGGAGCTGAAAAAAGTAAATGTGCACATGAAATAACTTATTAGTCAAACTAATATTACTACAAAACTTGATCGTGTTAATGAATAAACCATTCATTTTCAAAATGACTGACTTTTCAAACATATACAATTTTAATTTAGTCCCTCAAAATAAATCTAGTAAATAATTTTCTAATAGCCAGAATAGAATGATTTCTCTCCAGTTCATTAGGAAATGTTTTAGATAAAAGGCATTTTCTTAAAAAAAAAAAAAAATTAACCAAAACTATGGACAAAATTTTCAAAACAGATACATCTCAAATTTCAAATCTGTTGAGAGCTATGTTTTTGGTTTTTTTCCACCCTATTCTCTATCCCTACATAAATCAGATTCAGAATAATACCCTTTTCAGTTTCAAAACACAGGTCAAGGACAAAACACAAGACAATTAGAGTGGTCTTTTCTGAACATCTTTACAATGACTTACAATAACCCTTTAGGTAAAACTATAATCAGGAATAAGGCCTGCATTGTTTGTATCTACACAAAGAAACAATCTAATCTTACATTTATAAAAACAAGTTAATGTAGTCTTAGTTATTACTGAATACATTTAAGAAGGCTCCAATGACATTTCTTTAGAGAACTTATAAGTCCTATTTTTGAGCCTTTATACCCATATCCCATAATTTTAACGTTCCAACTAACAGAAACGATGTTCCTACTAGAAAATGTATAGAGTTCAATTTAAACCATTCTTATGGCTTTAACATGCATTAAAATGAAGTAACATAATATTTAGACTTTCATAGAATCTTTGGCTTTTTATTTAAGAATCATGCCAACATTTTGTTCAATAAAGAATCTCCTTATTTAACTGTTCATGTTCATTTTAAACAAAATTACATGTAATTGTATGACATATGATCCAAAATGCAAAACAAAATATTTCAAATAGCTATTGAATTTCTCACACTGATTCTATCAATTAAAAACATAAACTTAAAATAGATAATTTTTCAAAAGAAAGAGGGGTTACAGTATTATTAAATACACAAACATGGTTAAAAGTTTTACTTCTAAAAAATTTGAGGAATTTATAGGAGTTCTAGGTCACCAGGAATGAAATTTCATTTTTACAGATTTGAACTGAATTTTGAAAGATGATCTTTTGTGAAGTTCTAACAGTAAGTGACTGAGCTTCAAGATATTAAAATCTGTATTAAATCTATAAATTTCAAGCAAATAAAAATATATTAAACAAAAAATATTATAATAATCACAAATAACTCTAATCCCTATAGGTTATCTTCTACCAAATGAAATTTCCATTTTTTAATTAAACTTCATAAAAAAATTATTCCTGTAACAGTATCTAAAACTGCAAGTATCACAAGTGTCACCCATAAACCAAAATTATTTAGTAACCCAGACAAAATACTCACCCAATCATTGCTGTCTCTTTAACTTCAGCCTCTGTGCCATTTATAACTGAGTCCTGATTTCTGTCATCTTCCCTGTCCGTGACGTCACTTGAAAAGCCCAAGAGAGCTCGTACTCGTTTAGATTTCACATCTAGAATAGTATCCGTGTAACCCACCTCCTGTAGATACCTGTGTGCGAAGAGGATTCTTACAATCCAGTCATTTTGGAATCAGTATTCTATAACTTAACATGTAAATAAAAGTATTTCTTTAAATCCATTGCCTGCAGAAGACTTAACAGTACAGTACTATGCTGGTAAGACTGGCTAATAAATAATCTTCCAGCTGCCAGATGGAGATGTCTCTTGCAGTACCAGCCTCTACGGTCACTGAAAAAAATCAAAGAACTATACAATACACTATTCATTACATTTATCATAAGAAGAAGCTGTTCCTTAATATACCTAATAGCACATTCTTTCTTCTAGGCAGGATTGGAGCAAACTCACTCTCAGATCCTTAATAAATTACTATTTTATAACAGTAATTATTATAACCAGTACTCTTTTTACATTTCTGCTATAAAGTGTTTTTGGATCAACTGTCTGAGAGCTAGAGAGAATATTTCTAGCATATCTGCTTTCCTCCAAGACATACAAGAAGAGTACATTCCAAAGAGTCATTTCTACAGAAAGGAAGCTTTTATCCTAAGCCAACTCTAAAGTAAAAATAGCCCACAATTCAATTGTGGATGTGGGATGCGTGTGTGCACGTGGGTGTGTGTGATACTGAGAGCCAGCGGCACAGAAAAAATAGGTTTGTACTGAGAGCTAGACCTGGTTCTAAAGCCCATTTCTGCCACTTTCTTCCTGTGTAACTTTAATTCTCCTGAACTTCAGCTTTCTTCCCTCCTAAGAGTGACACATCTAATACATTGGGTGGCATACAGAAGGCATTCGTTACCCTTTAACAGCAAAGATCGATCAAAAAAGACCAAAAACGGTAGCAGCAAAAACATGAAAAAGGCAAACGTCATGCCAAAATACTGTCATTAACAAATGTGACAGACAAATATTAGGCATGAACCTATAAGTAAGCATCAAGTCTATGAAATGAAAGAGAAAACAAAGGTGGACAAGATAATTAGTTTCGGGTCAGTTTATTTCAAGATCAGGTATTAACAGATTACAGCTCAAAGAGATATTTCACAAAGATGTGTGACTGAAATGGAGTAAGTGTATCTTACCAAATCAAGACACTCATTTTTCAATACTATCCAATATTTATAGAAAGGTTTTGATGAGGGGCACTCAGGTGGCTCAGTAGGTTAAGCGTCTGACTCTCGGTGTCAGTTCAGGCAATGATCTCACGGTTAGTGAGAGCAAGCCCCGCATCAGGCTCCATGTTGGCGGCACAGAGCCTGCTTGGGATTCTGTCTCTCCCTCCCTTTCTGCTCTTTTCCTGTATGTGCACATGCACACTCTTGTTCTCTCTTTTAAAATAAAATAAACTTAAAAAAAAAAAGGTTTTGATTAAAATCTGAATAAATGTTTAACTTTCCTGAATTTAAAAAAAATTTTTTTTTTTCAACGTTTATTTATTTTTGGGACAGAGAGAGACACAGCATGAACGGGGGAGGGGCAGAGAGAGAGGGAGACACAGAATCGGAAACAGGCTCCAGGCTCTGAGCCATCAGCCCAGAGCCTGACGCGGGGCTCGAACTCACGGACCGCGAGATCGTGACCTGGCTGAAGTCAGACGCTTAACCGACTGCGCCACCCAGGCGCCCCTAACTTTCCTGAATTTAATTAGTTGTTCTTACAAACCAATACAAAGGTGTTATATTTTTCTGTTTTTAACATTTGATACATACCTATCTTTGTCAACAAAATCACATTACAAGTAACTGTTTTAAAAACTGCTCTTTCCATAGGTAAGTTGGCTTTACTAAAGAAAACCTCTTTATTCATTGATAGAATGTCACCTTTTCTTTGAGGGGGCAGATTGTGAATCTTTTAAAAGTTTTTGAAAATTCTCTCTCAGATTGCTCACTATGATAACCACTTCTCATTTAAAAAATCATCACTTTAAGAACACTCATTTATAAAAAGAAAAATTCATAATCATATTTAAGACCAAAGTGAGGGCACCAGTGAAAACCACTTATTAAATATTAGTGAATTCTCATTTTCTTTAACTTTGAATAGATAACAAATACATAAAAGGACACATTTTAATATTCTCTCTGCCATTAGTCAAAAGGAATGGCCGGCACAAATCCACTCTGGAAACCATAGATGTAGACTATTCACAGGAAACCCCAAAATCCAAAACAGGTAGTAAATTTCATTTTACTCAAGCACAAATTAGAATACCAATTTCAAATGTGATATGCAAGAACCAGGCAGTGAGCTGGTAAAGTGGGTTATAGCCTACCACCTGACATCTGAACCTCATTCCAGCTTTGTTTCCTCTTTATAGTCTCAAAATACATTTTATAGGAGAAAGTACATGTTAGTGCAATATCTGCAAATTGGGAAAATTAAAGAAGTTCTTCAATTTATTTAAAATAGAAAGTTTAAAAAACAACCCAAAATTTTACATCTTAATATTGATTAGACTTCTATTAGGACACACGTATATTCATGTACAAAAGATGCAAAAATAACTTTAGGAATACAGAATTCTTTAAAATGTAAACATAAGCATATATTAAAATTTAGAAGCTTAAAATTAATCTCTGAGGGATGCCTGGGTGGCTCACTCGGTTAAGCATCCAACTCAATTTTGGCTCAGGTCATGATCTCACGGTTTGTGGAATTAAGCCCCAGGTCAGGCTCTGCTCCCAGTGTGGAGCCTGCTTGGGATTCTCCCTCTCTCTCTGCCCCTCCCCAACCCCCCTCAAAATAAATAAATAAACACTTATTAGATATACTCTTTGATAAAGCTAAAATTATAAAATAAAAGAATTTATTCTTGGTAATTCTTGTTATATTTAATAAAAAATGAATTCTACCACAGGTGGAAAATGTGTAATATGAAAAAGGAACAGTAATTCAATTAAGTTTTTTCATACCAGCAGTCTAACAATAAAAGAGATAATATTATTGTACTGAGTTGCAAATGCAAAAAAAATATATGTATATATCTATATATATCTATATATAGATATATCTATAGATACATATATAGATATATAGATATATATACGTGTACCCTGATGAAATATATTTCTCTTTGTTTAACCACAGGATACTTACTGTCTGAGTAGTTGTCGACCTTGTTTCCACATTAACTGGCTGTTTTGTTGTGGCTGTACCTCTGTTTCATTACCTTCATCTGGAAAACATTAAATCATAATAAAAATGCCTTGCTTTGTACATTAGAGAGTATCTCAATTCATAAAATATGTCCAATAAAAATTTATTAGATCAGAATATGCAAAACTACACTGTAAGGTATGTTTTAGGACAATGTAAATTCTGTTTTTTAAATCTAATTTCCATAACAAAATATAAATTCATTATAGCTACTAGATTCCCCTGAGAGTAGCAGAACTAAAATAACGACATTTTCCCAATCTCTAGTAGCCTAAGAATTTTCCTCCAGGACAAAGACTGACTCAAATCAAGTCATACAATAGGAGTCCAATGAAAGTATTATGGAGCACCACATCAGAACTAGAACAAAGTACTCAGGAATGATGACAGAAAAGCCAGTCTGGTAAAGAGTAGATATAGGTAAGAAATAATTTCAATCCACATCTATTTCCTTCACTAGTTATTAAGTAAAAACCTCAAGTATTCTTTTGAAGACGTTCCTTGAATGAAAACCACCTAAGCCCTGTAAAGCTTTAATTCATCATTTGGTAGACGCTGAACCCTTTTAAGATAGTAAAATGAAAAGAGCCCTCTCTGTGATAAATCTGGACTACAGAATTTCCAAACTATACTGACTCAACTTTAAAAATACAAAAAAAAAAAAAAAAAAAAAAAACCCAAAAAGTTCACACTTTTCATCAGCCCTTGATCAAACTGCAAGAAACTGTGATCTCTTACAGGGTTTTATTCAAGTGGAGATATAAGAGAGATTGGGAAAATTTGTTTTATGATTTTGATGTTAAGCATTTACTATGTTCCAGATGCTATGTTAAAAACACATATGTTATCTTTTTTAATCTTTACAACCCCAAATCCCCATTTTAAAGATGAGCAAGATGAGTTTTACAAGTTAACTGTAAGATTCCCAAGTTAGAAACACAGTTGTAAGGTGCTGAAATCACATGTGACTCCAGAGTTCTGTTTCCCTCTACATGCTCTCACTACAGCGAGAAGAAATTAAAGAAATAAGTAAATGAGAATTTGGTCTTCCATTTTCGATTTTCTCCTAAAATAGTTAGGCCAAGCTCTGTGATATACCAAAGAAATAGCAGTACAGTGGGGGGTGGGAGGGATTAAGATACCTTAAAAAGATAAGAGTACTGTGGGATAGGATGACTTCAGAGGGTATACTTTAAAAAAAAAAAAAGAGGGCAAAATGATGTCCCAATATTAAGGAAAAACAACACATCTGCTTCCATTGACCCACAAATTCAGGAACTATGGTTCACAAATGGTTCCACAAATTCAGGAATACACTATGGTATGTTCTAAATATATCCCCTTTTTAAGTGAAGTTAAGTAACCTATACCTGCCAAGTGAGAACATGTGCATTGGCATTTCAAAAGACTAAAAATTTCAGATGTGAAAGAACTTTTGAGATCATTTAATTTCCCATCATGGCCCGAATTCTTTCTATACTATCCTCAGATATACTCAACTGTCTTTGCCTACTTTGGCAGCTCATGATGTTATTACCAAAGTGTGACACATGCACTCAATGGAATACTACTCAACAAGGAATGAACACACCAACAGGAATGAATCTCAAATGCATTGTGCTAAGTGAGAAAAGCTAGAATCAAAAGGCTATATTTATTCTGTATGATCCTGGAATTCATATGAGTTTCTGGAAAAGGCAAAACTACAGGAACATAAAACAGATTAGCGGCTGCTCAGGGATTAGAGTGGGGAAGAAGGGTAGTAGGAACAAGACCATATATGTTTGTGAAAACACTAAAAAAGGTAAATTTTGCTTATGTAAATTATATCTTAATAAAAAATAAATTACGCCAAATCAAATAAGAATGCATCTTCACCCTCTTTAAAAAAAAAAAGTGTATTTGTATACTGATATAAAATTTGACTCCCTGGGTAACGTATTTTTTTTTAAAGTCTTGGATTAAAATAAAACTTCTGTACATGTGAACCTAAATTTTCCCACCGTTCTTTATCCAAGTTAAAACTCACAGTTCTCTCAATCAACTATCAGATTCACTCTTACCTTACCAAGTTTAAAAAAAAATGACATCAAAAAAAGTGAGGATTTTATCTAAAGTGGTAAGAGTTGAATTGCTTGGTAATATTAAAAGTACTTGAGTCGTACTTCCAGTGCAGTTGGAGAAGAGGGACCCAATTTACCCTCCTGCTTGTAACAAGTACAAAACAAAATAGATGAAATCATGGTTAAGACACTGGACATCAGGCAACAGAGGAAGATGATCCCTGAAAGAAGAGAAGCACGGTAAGCCCTGTGATTATTCCCGCTCACTGCCTGGACAGCGTTTCTAGATCACAGCATAGGGAGGGAGAACAAAAAACAGTATCTGAAGAAATGATGGATGAAAAGTTCCAAGTTTCATGAAAACTATAAACCCACAGATCCAAGAGACTCCACAAATCCCAAGCACAAGAAATATAATTGGGGGGGGGGGGCGGGGACTATACCATAGCACATCATAATGAAATTGCTTAAAACCAATGATCAAATGAAAACTCTTCAAAGCAGCCAGAGAAAAAGGTCACATTCTACATACAGAGGAATAAAGGTAAGTTTGATAGAAGGTATCTCATCAGAAACAATGCAAGCAAGCAAAATAAAGATGTTTCAGACACACAAAGGCTGGAAGAAATCATCGGCAACAGCCCATACTACAGGATACATAAAAGCCCTTGAGGCAGATGGAATATGATGCCAGAAAATATGGATCCCCACAAAGGAATGAGGAGCACTGGAAATGTATACTTTTTGTATTATTTAAATCCCTTTAAAAGAGAATCGATTGTTTCAACAAATAATGAATGTAGTGTGTGACTTATAATATAATACAAGAAAATATGTGAGAACAACTACCAAAGAGAAATGGAAATACGTGGGTTCTCACGCTACAAAAGAAGTGGTATACTGTCACTCAAAGATAGATGGCGGTTTAAAAAAAAAAAAAAAGAAGTATACTATTAACCCTAAAGCAACCACCAAACCAGCAAAGAGTTATAGCTAATAAGTGAGCAAGAGAGAAAATAGAACCGTAAAAAAAAAAAAACTAGATGAATCCAAAAGAAATCTAAAAGGAAAAGGGAGCAAAGAACAGACTGAACAAACAAAACAAACAGCCAAGGTGGGAACTTTAAATCTAACCATATCGATAGTCACGTGAAATGTAAATGGTCTTAAACATCGTGATGAAAAGGTACAATCTGTCACTCTGGATAAAAATACTCTATTTTTAATAAGTACCTGCCTTCTAATATTAAATAGAAGAAACTGAACTATGGAAAGATAAATAAGATTAACATAATCTGGGGTAATATTCTCCTAAAACAGAAATGTGAAGGTTTGGAAATAGAACAAAACAGGAAAAAAAAAAAAAAAAAAAGGCAGAAAGGAAACGAATTTTACAGTGAAAAATGTTTCAGAAAATGTCTGGATTATCAGTTTAAACAAAAGTAGTATAAATGGATAAAAGATCAAGCACTAGGAAAATTCCTGCTTCTTTAAAGTTTACCCTGTGGTGAACACACCACCTTCGACCCTCTCCTCGTTACTGTCCTCATCACTGTCACCTACGAATCCCTCGATAACGCTCAGAACCAGGCTTACATGCTTCCTCTGCAACCAAACGTTTACATCATCTTGAGCAGTTAACATTCGTGTGGGTGATCCACCTTAGCCTCCCCACAACCACCACCCTCTCTAGCTGTCAGACCTCAGATCCTGTCATTATGAAGAACAGACACAGATGCAAACTCACTCTCTGAGCATATCCTTCAGGCTCATACTCCCACCTCACTAGTTCTTTCATTTAGCTGGGACCTCAGATCAGGGGCCAGCAAATTACAGCCTGCAGGTCAAACGTGGCCCGCTGCACTCATTCATTTCTGTGTTGTGGCTACTTTCATGTTAGGATGTCAGAGCTCAGTAGCTGCAACAGGTAACATATGGCCTAGAAAGCCCAAACATTACTACTTGGCCCTTTACGGGACACCAGTGTGCTGGCCTGCTCCAGACAACAGCCCATCCCCTTACTTTTACCCATTAGCCTCCTTTTTGTCTTCACTTCCTTCCCTCCCTAGTTTTAGTTCACGGTCTATCACTGCAACTGTTCTTTAGCCAATATCCTCAAGTTACTCCTTCCTTTTGTCTCTCCATAAATTCAATGAATTCCATTATTAACTATTTTCATCCTACTTAACTTCCACCCAAGCTGTCAAGGGTGTAAACCAATGCTTCTATATAAACTCATGATCACACACCTTGACTGGACCCTTAGCTTTTCTCAATCCTACTATTTGTTATCAGTTTGTCCTCCTGCTCACTATTATGTTAAACCTTCTCTACTTTTCTTAAACCTGTCATACACTCTTAGCAGATAATCCAGTCTTACACATAAAGCTATCATATTAAATACCCACCACCAAACTGAAACCCAAACTCACAAACCCAACACCTAACTTCTACATTCGTTCTTGGGAACAATAAAAGACATACTCCTCCCAGCATTGTCCAGCTAATTCAGAATCCAGTCCCTATCACTTCTTCAGATACCTTCCTATTTTAAATACCTCTTCTCTTTCCTTTTTATTTGCTCCTCTTCTAAGAAACACTTGCACGCATGTACACACACACACACACACACACACACACACACACTTTCCTTGACCCCATGGATCCTTTCAGCTGTCCCTGTTCTTCACCTTCACAATCTAAACTTCCTGAAAGATGACTACACGGAGTCTTCATTTTCCATTCATGTCTTTGTTTCTGCCCTCACCCTTCTCCTAAAACTGCCCAAAATAATGACCCATGTATCACTAAATCTTAAGGCTACTCTTCAGAACCTCTGGCCATTACTCACAGTGCTGTAGAGTCCTTTCCTGTGAAATCCCTCCGTTCTCCTGGTTTCCTTCCCACCATTAAGATAATTCTTATCAGTTTCCTTTCCAGCTTTCTACTCTTCTACCAGTTTTGTATTAGAGATCCTGGTCCTCCTCTTACTGTGCCTTAAGTCCCTGGGTGAGTTCTTCCTCTCCAGCGACCTGAGTGCCCTTGGTACTGCATGCTGAGGCCTCCCAAATCTACATATCCAACCCAGACCTCTGGTTGGAGCTTCAGACCCACACAGCCAGCTGTCTACCAGCCAGCTTCACTTGACTGCCTGACAAATAAATCCAAGAGTGAACCCATCATTTTCCAAATCTACATCTGAGCTAGTTCGCAAAACTGGCAGTGTGGGGGCCATCTTTGAGTTTTGAGTGTCCCTGTTTTTCATCCCTAACGTAGAAACAAGAACGAATTCCTGCAGATTTTACTTCCTAAGTACTTCCTGAACACACCCACCCTCTTCATCTCCACTGTCAGTGCCCTGTGAAGGCAGCTTTCCACACTCAGCCAGGTGTGTCCCATCACCCATCCAGATCCTCTCTCATATGCCTGCTACACCTGCCGCCTGTGGGGTATAAGAGCAAATCTGATCACGAGAGTTAAGATCCTTCAAATGCCTTCTCAAAACTCTTAGGATAAAATGAGAATCCTTAACATATTTTATGAGACACGTGTAACATACTTTACCATCTGCCCCTCTGGTTAACTCTCTAGCTACATCTAGAAACACTCCTTCCCCGGCCTTCCTCTACTAGCCGGTTATTTTATTTCTCAAATGTGCCATATATCTTCCCTCTGTCTTTCTCCTACCTCTCATTCAACAATAATTTAGTAAGTTCACTTTCCCTGGCCAGTTCTTACTTGTCCTTCAGACGCTAACTGTTCATTTCCTGCAAAAAAGCCTTTCTTGACTGCTTAAGCCTAGACTTGGTTCCCCTGCTATTGTGCTTCTTAACACCTATTACCTTCCCCATTATACAGGTCATTTTATTGTAATCACTTTTTTCTTATCTCCCCTGTAAAAATCCAGTAAGGCACTGTTATCTCATTCACTGAATCTGGTGCTAGGTCTGACAAGCACTACATATTTAATATTTGTAAATAAATAGTTTGAAAGATCAGTAGATGAAATCACCCTTGGTACTATGTGTTGTATACTAAGAAAATAAACCTGAAAGTTAGGAATTATTTCCTCTATTTTTCCCAGTTTCAGATAAGGAACAGAACAATCTCAGAAAGATTAATACCACAGGTATTTAAAGTGTCAGGGCAGAGTTAAGAACTTACACGCATAAAAGTCAAACTTCTTCTAGAGCCACTTGTTCACTTATAAACATGTTGTATATATTGCAACTAGACCTTTACTAGGTGCAAGTTTACTCCTAAATTAATATTGAAAACATTAACTAAATTAAAAGTTTACTCCTAAATTAGTATTGAAAACTTAGGAAATAAACTACTTTATATAAAAGTACTGATTGTATCCCTTCTGTGAATCAGACAAGGTAACTTTTAGGACAGCCTTTAACAAATAGCCTACATTTAAAAAAAGAAAACAAAATTAATTTAAGTGTATCTCAAGTCAAAAGAAGAGACACCAGAGTAAGACAGAACAATTTAAAAAAACAAAGCAAAAAAACCGAGCCAATGATCAACTGGTACCACTCTAAATCTCAAGGACTCAATATTCAGCTGTGGAAATGCGTACACTGATTTCAATTATAAAATCAGTGGCACGTTCAGAACTTACTTTGTAAATTTTTTTTCATACATTGTCAAATGTACGAGCAGTGTGGTTGGGGCGCCTGGGTGGCTCAGTGGTTAAGCATCAGACTCTTGATTTCGACTCAGGTCATGATCAAACGGTTCGTGAGTTCAAGCCCCACATCGGCCTCTGCGCTGACAGTACCGAGCCTGCTTGGGATTCTCTCTCTCTTTGTCCCTCCCCTGCTCATGCTTGCTCGCTCGCTCTCTCTCTCTCTCTCTCTCTCTCTCTCAAAATAAATAAACAAACAAAAAAAAGCAGTGTGGTAAAATAGGACTAATATGAATTTTGGATTCTATACATATGGGGCACCTGGCTGTCTCAGCGGAAAAAACATGCAACTCTTGACCTTGGGGTCATGAGTTCAAGCCTCATGCTGGGTATAGAGATTACATACATTAAATAAATAAACTTAAAAAATATATATGTGAATTTTCGAGTCAACAGACCAGGGCTCAGATCCATATTCCCATTACTTAATAGTTGTGTGACCTTGTACAAGTTTCTCCACTTCTCGGGGTTCAAATTTCACTTAGGTAAAATTAGAGACATGTCATCTTTACGAGTAACTATTTTATGAGTAACTATCTGAAGCTAATATACACAAAGCACCTAGCCCAAGGCATGTATTTCAGCAAATGATATAAACAATAATTGAGATCTTCAGATATTTGATCTTGAAATTTAATCTGAAATTATGTCAAAACATTCTCATTTGAAACATAGTAACTTTTGAACAACTTTTCTTACTATCCCTTATACCTACTAATGTGTCATTTACATCTATATTCCTTAATATCTGATTGCTTACAAAGTGCTATTTTTGTAGGGATGAAAAGACAGGAAAAGAAAAAAGAAGAAATAACACAAAAAGATAATAAAAGTTTTAGCTGTTAAAAGATGGTCTGGCTGCAGAAAACTCCCATGGGTAAGAGAGTCCAAAAACAATCTTGCACCTGCAGCTGAGGGATGAGGTTGAGGAGATTAGGAATTCTCTGTTACTTGAGAAGTCTCTGAACTCCATCATCCCTTCTCTTTCTCTCAGGATTTCAAGGGCATGATGTACTTTAAAAAGCACATCTCAAAGTTCCCATTAACATCAGGGAAACCCAACAAGACACAGTTATGTCAGTGCATTACTCCATGAATTCTGGTTCTTCCAGTAAGTGGAGAACAAAGGAGAAAATGGGAGGACGAGGAGGAAGAAAGGGGAAGAGGGAAAAGGAAGGAAGGTGTTGGAAAATAATCTAAATGACACTAAATGTTTGGTGCCAAAAATGAGGTCAGAAAAAATAACTAATATGCAAATAATTAGAAATTAACTTGCCATCATAAGTATTATTGCTACAAAAAAACTAGGTATCAACTTCTTTTTAATCACTTAAACTTCCTTTAAAATTAGCTTACCAGAATCATAGCTTGGAGGCTTCATATCTCCCTGATTCAATTCTGTCCCATATTTCAACTTGTGGTATTTGGCTCTAACAAAGAAATAAGAAAATACAAACCATCTTAAAATATATTTAAATTAACTTTAGGATATGTAATAGGAGTAGTCATCATAGCCTTCCATGGTGTCAAAGTAGTAATAAAAAGTGCTTGTCATTATTATTATTTTATTGTTGTCATACCATCAAGTGCCATCATAACAAATAGAATAACACTGAGAACCACAAATCTTTGTATAATTACAAATGAACGATATAACATTCTAATTTCTATAGTATTCAAATTTTCTTGATGATCGCCAAAGTACAATTCTACTATAAAAGCAGTAGATAAGTTTGGATTGTGAAATAAGCCTATAGAAGACTAACCTTTCTCAAAATTTACATATTTAAAAAGAAAAGTCATCTAGTGGTATGTATATACAATGGAATATTATGCGGCCATAAAAAAGGATGGGATATTGCCATTTGCAACAACATGGATGGACCCTAGAGGGTATTATGCTAAGTGAAATAAATCAGACTGAGAAAGACAAATATGGTTTCACTCCTATGTGAAATTTAAAAAACAAATGAGTAAACAACAAAAAGCAGACTCAGACCTATAAATACAGAGAACAAACTGAGGATTATCAGAGGAAAGGGGGCTGGAGGCATGGGCAAAATGAGTGAAGGGGAGTAGGAGATACAGGCTTCCAGTTATGGAATGAATAAGTCACAGGAATAAAAGGCACACCACAGGGAATATAGTCAATGATATTGTAACACCATTGTATGGTGACACATGGTAGCTACAAATGTAGTGAACATAGCATAACATATAGAGATGGTGAATTACTATATTGTACACCTGAAACTAATGCACCATTGTGTATCAACTATACCCAAAAAGTGTTTTAAATCATCTGTAATACCCCTTGCCTTATCAGGCAATTATGATTTGCCAAGTATGCATTATAGTAAACAATCCAAAGGAAGGAGGGGGAACCAGCCCAAATCACTCATGTTGAATAAGCTATTTCAGTAGGAATGAATAAATTTTTTTTTAATAGTCAAGATATCCTTTGCCTTTTCAGGAAGCAATCAGGAAGAATTATAAACAGAAATTCTTATCTATTCCCCTTTAAAAGCTAGCTAAATGTAATTATTTATGGCTAACCTGATTTCACTATCTCAGATTTAATCATCTGAGATCAGAAAAATAATGCAGATAAGGTAAAAATTGTAAAGGTCAACAAAAATGTCCATACTTACTTTGTGTACTTCTATATTTTGATTGGTTTGCTTCCCGAAAATATTGAGGCCATTTGTAATATTCAATGTAAAAAGGTTACACAATAATTTGAAAAACCAAAGTAATGAAGAAGGAATGAAGGGATAATATAGCCAAATTGAAAGTTAACTTTTTTATAAAACTAATTGAGTACTTAACATAAGTTTAAATATTTCAATATTTAAATTTAAAGTTTCAATATTTCAATATTTAATATTTAAAGTTTCAATATTTCAGTATCATTTCAAAAATGATATAAAGGAAAATTATTTACTCAAACGTGCAAAGTACTGGATTCATATTCATTTGCAGTTACAACAGAAAAATCAAAGTTTATATAGAGGGGAATCTTAAGAAAACGTGAAAATTACAACAGCTGATGTTCTATATAAGGTAGGCGGTGGGTATATGAATAGATTTTATAATAGTCTTTATATGTTTTACATATGTATAAAATGTTTTGTGATAATATATACCCATTAGAAATAAAAAAAGGATATTTGGTTTATATATGTATGTTCTATGTATTTAATATGCATAGAAGAGTTCTGGAAGTATACATAATACATAAGCCATTAGTTACTAAGATTTCCTTTTGGAAAGGAAATCAATGAACTGATACATAAAGGAGACCAAATTGTATTATTTGCTTAATTAACAATATGCATATATTTCTTTTTTTTAATTTTAGTAAATATTTTTGTTCCAAATTAACTAGAGTATCTTTTTCTCTATTCCTAATGCTTCTGTGAGTCACAAAGATTTCATCACCAGATTAAACATTTCCCAGTCTATTTCAATGTATTTGTAATAATGTTGATTATTAGACAGTGATATTTAAAGCCACTTTACTTATAGTTACCAGAAAGTTAATAAGGTTCTTAATGTAACTGTCAAGTTTCAGATTTTTCATCTACAATGAAACAAAATAACAATACCTCCTAGAAGCCAAATAGCAATTGAAAGTATCTGGTCTGAGGGCAGAATAAAAGCATCAACAAAGTATTACGGAGTACATTTATATACATATATAGAAAAACATTTCAAACGCAAAATACTACACTATAGTGCATTCTAGTGGTCTTAGGAAAAACTGCAACAGAGTTTATGTAAAAAAGGGAATAGAAAATATTCTTTACAATATACATAACAAAAACAACATATTATAAACTAACATTTCATAAAAAATTAGACAAAATAAATAAAGAACTGTTGTGTTTACCACAGGCTGTGTTCCCTTAAAGCAGGGTCTCTCTACTGAACTGTTAAATTCACTGAAAAATAATTTACTCCCAGAACTCTTCTCAACTTAGTAACATTCCTTTTGAAGCCAATATGCTAAATTCACTCATATTGTTTCCTACAGTTTTAATACTTGATCTGTGTTACCTACCAATCCTCTTGTTCCCTAATCTTTTTGTCTAAATCAGATTGTAAATAAATAGCATATCTCCTATCTAAGAACTCTACGTACGATACGTGGCTAGGCCTTCCAACTGGCCTTTATTGGGTTAAAAAAGCATAAAAATTGTATAGTAATTAAAGAAGTCCCATTATACTTTTGTTTCAAAGTCTATTATAATGTGCTAGGAATATGACATAGCATCCAAATCACATTTTAAATGTTCATGCTCAGAATAACTTGATTAAATCAACGGACAGGTTCTGAATTCTCGTGACAGGTCCGGTGGTGTGCTGGCTGATGGGAAAGACCTGCAGTTTACAGTCAGTTTAGGGCGGAGCAAGGAGATGCCTAAGAGACAGAGATTAAAATAACTACAGCACATTGTGTTAAGAGTTAGGAGTCATATCAGGGGCGCCTGGGTGGCTCAGGCGGTTAATCACGTCATGATCTCATGCTTAGTGAGTTCAAGTCCCACATGGGGCTCTGTGCTGACAGCTCAGAGCCTGGGGCCTGCTTCAGATTCTGTATCTCCCTCGCTCTCTGCCCTCCCCCGCTTGCGCTCTCTCGCTCTCAAAACTAAATAAACATTTTTTAAAAAAGAGTTATGCGTTACATCAAATGTTATAGGAATTCAGAAAAGGGATTATCTAATTCTGTCAAAGGTGGTGTCAAGGAGAGCTACCAAAAAGGAGGTAACATAAGAGATTTTAGCTAAACCTTAAAAAACCAGTGGTTTTTAGTCAGACAAATAAATTGATGAAGAGTATTTCTGTCAGAAGAAAAAGTGGGGGAAAAATACACAATGGGTCAAAAAAAATGTGTGTGTGTGTGTGTGTGTGTGTGTGTGTGTGTGTGTACAGGACTAGAAAGGGGCCTGGCTGTAAAAGGTTCTACTAAGAACTTGGGAAGGAAAAAACAAAATTCAATCTGGAACTTGAAGTCCCAAATAAAAAAAATTAAAAAATAAAAAAAAAAGAACTTGGAAATTAGCTAGATATTTTAAAGCAGGGATAGAACAATCTGTATTTCAAAAAGTGAATCCTGTGAACGTGGAAGATGAATTAGAATATGGAATTATTACAGGCAAAGAGGACATATGGGTTTTTACAGTAGTGCAGATGTAAGAGAGAAACAGGGAAAAATGGAATGTTTCAGAATTGTATTTTATATAGTATTTAAGGTTTTTCAGTATAGAAGTTCCAGAGTAAATCTTGAATTACACACTGTGTACTCTTGAAAAATTAGATATACATTTGCTCATTTTGCATATTCTATTATACTTTAGGGAATGCCTTAAATAAATTCATTGCTAGGTGAGTAATCTTTCTGTAATGTTAAAGATTCAGTTTCACTTAATTTTGGATCTTTTTAAATGGGACTACTCAGAAAATCAATAACACAGCAATTCTAAATTATGATCCTTACACTTAGGTGTGTCAGGTTAAATGACAATGTGTCAGGTTAAAAGACGTCTAGAATTTGCTGTTCTAAAATAGATCAGGATGAAGCAAGACTGACAGGAACATTAACTGCTAAGGCTTGGAGGTGTATATAGAAGATATTACTCTCTTTACATTTATGTTTCAAGTTTTCCTCAAAAAAAAACTTCTTAAAAATTCTTTGCTTAAAGCATTAGAAAAATAATTTCAGAATCAAAAGAACTGAAATGTTCTACAACTCCAAAATCTGTAAAACTTCCTGGCGTTAGGGCATTAGAAAAATAATTTCAGAGTTAAAGAACTGAAATGCTTAAGACTCTAATCCACAAAGAAATGCTCTGTTACTCCTTAATTTATTACACTTAAATAGTGCCATAGGATCAGGAATAACCTCAAATCATTCCATAAATCTCAGAAGATACAAAATCTTTTCCAGGAGAACTCCATTAGTTGAAAGAAAACAAAATGTCTTCCCTAGACCCAGCCAGTTCTTTATCTCTTCTGTTCTTCAAAGTCAAACTACTTGAAAAAATAAGCGACTATATCTGTCTCCACTTTATCTGACCTTCTCACCCCTCAAACCCCTGTGATCTGGTTTGTGTTCCTGCTACCTCCCTGAAGCTCTTCTGGCAAGGCCATTTACAAGCTCTGACCTGGCAAATCTGGATGACTACTTTCAGGTTACAGCTTACTTAGAGTCGGTGTGGCATCTACAGTTGTCAAACTCCCACTTTCTTTAGCTTGCTTGCAATATACTGCTCTCTCCTTCCTTCTCCAACTGTTCCTTTGCTGGTTCTTCTTCCTCTCCCTTTTCCTCAAACTTTTCCATTTCCTGGGGCTCTGGCTGATTCTTCTCTTCCCACAACACTTGTTTCAACTACTTGTTGAACTTGTTCAACTTCTTGTTTCAACTACTCCTGCAACTTTATCCACAGTATTAATGAGCCCCAAGTATACATCTCTAGTCATGAGCCTTACTCTCATATCTGCTTTTCAACCCTTCTTTTTTCTTTTTTTTAATGTTTATTTATTTTTGAGAGAGAAAGAAAGAGACAGAGCACGAGCAGGGGAGGGGCAGAGAGGGAGGTACAGAATCCAAAGCAGGCTCCAGGCTCTGAGCTGTCAGCACAGAGCCTGATGCAGGGCTCGAACCCACAAACTGTGAGATCACGACCTGAGCCGAAGTCAGATGCTCAACCGACTGAGCCACCCAGGCGCCCCTCAACCCTCATTTCTTAATCTTTAATTCATTTGATAATTTAACAAAACTTTGACTCAAGCCAGGAACCTGGGAATCATTCTTGAATCATCTTTCTTCCTCATCCCCTATATCCAGTCATCTCCAATTTTTATGGATTCTACTTAAAATGTTTCATAGCTGATGCCTCTTCTATTCTAGCAGCTACTATGTTATAATCTCTCATCCTAGACTATTAGAATCTTCCTGGTTCTACTAACAGATCTTTCCAGTCCATCCCCATATTGAGGTCAGGGTGCTCTTTCTAAAATCTACTTCACACTATTCCATGCTCCTTTCAACTGCACAACAACTAAATGCAACATGCATTCCTAGACCAGGAAAAAAAATACTATAAAAATCATTACTGGGGTATTTGGTGGAAAAAAAATGCTATAAAGATCATCACCAGAACATATGAATATGGGCTATATTAAACAATAGAACTATATCAACACTGAGTTTCCTTAATTTTGATAATGAGTTGTAATTATAAAAGGGAATGTCCCGGGGCGCCTGGGTGGCGCAGTCGGTTGAGCGTCCGACTTCAGCCAGGTCACGATCTCGCGGTCCGTGAGTTTGAGCCCCGCGTCGGGCTCTGGGCTGATGGCTCAGAGCCTGGAGCCTGTTTCCGATTCTGTGTCTCCCTCTCTCTCTGCCCCGCCCCCGTTCATGCTCTGTCTCTCTCTGTCTCAAAAATAAATAAAACGTTAAAAAAAAAAAAAAATTAAAAGGGAATGTCCCTGTCCCTGTTCGCAGAAGATATATACGGAGGTATTTAGAGGCATGAGGGGTATAATGTCTTCATCTAAGTAGCAAATGATCCAGGAAAAAAGCAGTATGTCTACAGAATGAGCATACCAGTAAATATAGCAAAATGTCAACTGGTGAATCTGGATAAAGGGCATGTAGTTCTTGAAACTTCTATAAGCTTGAGAAATTTTATAATAAAAGGTTTTGAAAAACCTTCAATGTTTCCTATTATATGTAAGATAAAATTTTGAACTCCTCAGGCTCTCCATGATCTGGTTCTTGCCCACATCTATCATTATCACTTATCAAATCACAACTAACATCTTACCCTCCTCCATACACCGTGACTGTAAATTTCTGAACGCACCAAACTGCTTTGTTCCCTGCCAAACATACACTCTCTACTTCCTGAACCTTGCTTATCTGGCAAACACCTGCTGTTCAAGTCTCACCTCCTCTTGTTACATCCTCACTTCTACTTACTTCTACCTTCCAGATCCAAATAACCACTCCCTTCTTTGTGACCCCACTGTACCCTGTACAGACATCTTCCATAGCACTCATGATACTGCACTGCACTTTTGTGGTTTACAAGTCTGTTTCTGGCTACTCTGAGCCCTTAAGGACAAGGACAATGACCTTGTTTATACTCAGCTCCAACACAGTGCTTAAGTTGGATGGATAGAGCAATGACTATATTTAATGAGGAGGGCCTCTCTCTCTCTCTCTCTCACACACACACACACGCCTCGTGCATGCAATATCCTTGGTTACTTGAGTACCTGTATATTTTAATTCTACTGTATTATGATAGATGGTAAAGAGTACAGACTTCAGAATCAGACAGACCTGCAGGATCTGAATCACAGCTGTACTACAACTTTGCAACTCTACATACTCAAGTTACTTAGTTTTTAAACCTCAGGGCCTGGTGCACAGTACTTAATAAAGTTGCCATTAATGTTATTATTCTTTCTCTTTGATGACACCTGTAATTTAAATTGCTTAAAATCTCAAATATTCCCAAATTGCACACTTTTAAAAGTAGTTCCTCACCCACACCATCTCTCCAATACAGCTTTCAATCAACCTCTCAAGGAATAAAAAAGAATCATCTCTTTTTTACCAAGAGGTCAATGTGTTTTCAATTTCTTGTGCCATTTAAAGATCTCACGTAAAGGTGAAAATGAGTTCTAATAAAGTTTAATCTATTTCTTGATATCCATAAATATTATCTGTTAAATGCTATTTTATGACAGTTTTGCAAACAGCCCATTCATCAACTTAAAAAAAAGTGAGAAAAGCATGTGATCAAAACAAGCAAAATAGAGAATTTCAGTATCGCCTATCAAGTACTCAATTACCTAAAACAAAAAAACTGTCTCATGTTGCTGACAAAAAATTCCAAAGACCACCTGTTAAAACATATACACTTATAATTCACACAAAAATCTCCTAAACTCTCATCTATGACCTATTGTCCTTTCCCTGTGAACCAAGGTTAAACAATAGCAACATAGAAAGAGAAGATTCACTTCTGGAGAGATATGAATAGCTCATAGCAAAGGAACAAAATACCAAAAAAGTCTAGAAAAGGTTCTCAATCCAGTCTGCTTTTTCCCCAAAGAAAATACACCGAACTGAATACCAGATGATGAGGAAAAGGCATTAGAGAAATTTCCTTTACAACTCAAAAACGAGTTCAATCCCATAAAGAAATGGATCATGACAGCTCAGGAAGCACATAAGTTTCCTTAGAAAAGGACAGGGCAGGGGGAAAATGTTACTAAACTTTTAAAAAAATTATACAAATCGATTTATTGTTCATGACCATTAAACAGTCACGATAACATTCAATATTACAACCATTTGTAAATGTGCATTACAGGTACTATTTTTTTAATTCAAAAGTATAAAGTATTAACATTTGGATTTGTTTTAGGAATAACAGAAAAATTAGTCCAGTCTTTAAAGAGAACACAGCCTTCCATCCCACTGAATTACCTTTCCTGTTTAAGAGCATACTCCAGCATTTTGATCCTCCTCACAAGATCCTTCTTCAAATTTTCTTGACCTTTTCTTTCCCCCTGAAGGAAGGCAATCTGGGCCTGAGTAGATAAAAAAGAAGAAGACAAAACTCAGTTTGGACCAAACAAAAAAAGTTTTTAACTCAGCTGAAGAAAGAACCCTTGGAAGATAGGGCACTTAGAGACAAATATGCTTCCTTTACATACATGTCACAAAATATGTAAGCATATAGAAAGGCACTGATTGCAAGGGGGAAAAACTTTTTTTTAAATACACATTTTACCTCAGACTAGGGATGTTAAAACAGGTAATGTATATCCTCTAAGAGTCCATAATCTAAAACAATCAATATAAATGCAGACATATGCAAAGGATACAGTATAGTTTGCTCAAATGTTTGTGGCATTAAGGGGATTTCTCTTTTATAAAAAATGAAGATGGGGAAAGTGGGAAAATAAAATCATGAGTTCTTATAATATCATCGCAAAGTAACAGTTCTCACAGCTTCACTACATATTTAAATCTTATGATGGATTTCAGATTGTCTTGAAAGACTTTATTCTGGACCTCCCCTACAAATGAAAAGTAGCTGCCTTTTCTCAATCCCTACCTTTCACCCCACCTCCTTTTAAGAGATTTAATATGCAGGGTAAAAAGTGAAAGTTCAAAAAAGGAAAATCAGAGACAATGGCCCTCCAGAGGTTCCTAGCCCCTCCAAGGAATAAAGACAAAAAACAAAAACAAAAACAAAAACAAACCCTACGGTTTAATATGTAAACAAACTGTAAAACTCATGTCTTCAGAAACACAGCTTGGGCAGAATGGCTCTCCAGAATATCTAAAAAGACATGTAGAATTGAAATAGTAACTTCCACTTAAGGAACTGAAACTGTGTTGCAAACACTAACTAGTTAAAATAATACATAGGGCATTTAAGGGCCCTCAAGGATTGCTATATCAATTTCACTGTTCTCATGTTTTCCCCTCCCATTTCTATTACATTAACCCAGATGACAATGTTATTTATATTTCCACAGTGCTTTAACAAGCAATAACTTGTATCTAATGATGACCTTACCACACCCCTAAGAAATTGTGGATTGTCCAACCAAGGTTTAGTGAGTGAGCCACTAAACTTACTTCTACTCCATTTGAATAACATTCCTTTCTGGTTTTTCAATGCCATAATGAACATAAAATCCAATTTACCAAGCATCTTATAACCTTCAAAATGAAGGTAGTGCTGTTTTTGTTCTCATTTCAGTAAGCTCTTAAAAGTTACAGAGCCTAAATGTCCATCAACTGATGAATGGATAAAGAAGATGTGGTTTATATATACCACAGAATACTACTTGGCAATGAGAAAGAATGAAATCCTGCCATTTGCAGTAACGTGGATGGAACTGGAGAGTATTATGCTAAGTGAAATAAGTCAGTCAGAGAAAGACACCATATGTTTTCACTCATATGTGGTACTTGAGAAACTTAACAGAAGACCATGTGGGAAGGGAAGTGGGGGGGGTGGCGAGGAGTGACAGACAAACAGAGAGGGAGGGAGGCAAACCATAAGAGACTTAAATACAGAGAGCAAACTGAGGGTTGATGGGGGTGGGGAAGAGGAGAAAGTGGGTGATGGGCATTGAGGAGGGCACTTGTTGGGATGAGCACTGGGTGTTGCATGAAAGCCAATTTAACAATAAATTATATTTTTTAAAAAGTTACATTGCAATTAAAAGGATTATTTCCATCTTATTGAATTAAAAATTGTCCAAAAACAATTGTATACACAAGGAAAAGGCATCAAATATCTACACTACCTACACTTAATGATCATAAAACCTTTTGAAATTATGTACTCTACAAGGCAATCATTATTTTATGTAAGCATAATAATAATTTCATCTAAAGCTGACAAAAATGGAAGTCCTGACAAAAGGATATGATAGTCCAACTGCTTTGACCAAACAGTGCTTTGGCATAGAATTCTTCATACTCTTCAAAATGGCTTTAATAAAAATAATAATCTAATCAGCATAATTATGTAATCAAAGTAATAATAACATCAACGATCAATGTCTTCCACTATATATCCTTCGGCGAGTTTTATACTTCTGTCTCCATCGTGGTCCCTGGATGCTTCTCAAACTTCAGTCCATAATACTGGAAAAGTCTTTACTGTGACTCATTTCTGAACCCACCAACCACTCCTTGTGTTCCCAGTACACTTGCTTCTCCATCTTCCTGTCAATTCACATATTGGATTAAATATTTAATAAAAATAAAAGACCCAAAACTGTTAAAGAGAAAGATTGCAGAGAAGATAGAGTTACCTGGAAAGAAAAACAAAAAAGATTAACAGGAATATCTGTGTTATTTCTTGGTGATCACAGAACACCTATGTGGTATTTCTGCCGAAGATGCATAACCCGAAATGCATCATAAGGAAACACAGGCAAACTCAACTTGAGGGACATTTTACAGTAGATTTCTTGTAATGTTCAAAAGTGTCAAGTCATAAAAGTCAAGGAAAGACTGTTTTAGATTGAAGGAGACTAAAAAGGCATGAAAGCCAAGTATAATGTATGATTCTAAACTGGATTTGGCTATAAAAGGACATTATTAGGACAACTGATGAAACATGAATGGGGTCTGAGGATTAGATGGTAGTAATATATCCAGTGTTAACTTCCTGATTTTGATGGTTATATGTTGTTACATAAGATAGTACTTATTTATAGGAAATAAACACTTTTAAAGTATTTGGTGGGAAACAACAGGCTATCAGATTACCTGACAACTTGTCCTCAAATGGTTTCTGTGGGGGCGTCTGGGTGGCTCAGTCGGTTAAGTGTCCGACTTCAGCTCAGGTCATGATCTCACAGTTTGTGAGTTCGAGCCCCACATCGGGCTCTGTGCTGACAACTCAGAGCCTGTGGCCTGCTTTGGATTCTGTGTCTCCCTCTCACTCTGCCCCTCTCCCGCTCACGCTCTTACTCTTTCTGTCTCTCAAAAATAAATAAATGTTAAAAAAAAATTTTTTTTAATTCTGTGTATTACCCTTGCGACAGTTCTGTCAATACAAGATCTAAATTTTCTTCTTAATTTTGAAACACTATGCCAACTTCCTTAATATGATAAGATACAAGTTCAATTCAAAGTTAGCATCATGCATAATGGAAAAACCCAAGAGGTACTGACAATCAGGAACAAAACAAGGATGTCCATTTTTCATCACAAATATTTAACCATATTCTGGAGGTGGTGGCCAATGCCATTAGTCAAGAAAGAAATGTTTAAAAACAGAAAAGAGGAAATAAAATCATCATTATTTGCAAATGATACAAGTGGATACATGGAAAATCCAAGGCAACTGACTACAAACGTATTTAAGAAAATAGAGGAATTTTAGTAAATTGGCTACGTATTAAAATAAATTAAAACCCATAAAGGGCACCTGGGTGGCTCGGTCGGTAAAGCATCCAACTCTTGTAGGTCATGATCTCACTGGTTCATGAGTTCGAGCCCTGCATTGATTGAACTCTGCGCTCAGAGTACAGAACCTGCTTGGGATTCTGTCTCTCCCTCTCTCTAGCCCTCCCCTGCTTGTGCATGCATGCACATGCTCTCTCTCTCTCTCAAAATAAATAAATAAACTTTAAAAAAGTTTAAAAAAATTAAAACGAATGAGCTTCTATAAAAAGTTAACATAATTATAGAAAACAATCCTATTTATAACAAAAATAAGCTGATTACAATAAATCTTTCAATAAAAAAATAAAAGCCATGCAAAGAATACAGCACACAATGATTCTAAAGTGTAAGTGGAAAACTAAATAAGCAAAATAAACAAATTATTTAAAATTCCTGAAATATTTTAAAACATATTTCTATAGTCACTTAAATGGTGGTACTGATGCATGAACAGAGAGCTACGGTATGGGCAATCAAAAAAAAACCAAACCTAATATATATAGGAATTTGGTATAAGCTAAAGGGGACACTGCAGATCACTGGGGGAAACATGGATTATTCAATAAATGTTGATGGGCAGCTATCTGGAAAATATTTCTCACATCAAAATATTAAAAATTTTTCAAAGAACCCCGAAGTATGTGAAAAAAAGGTAGGGTTTGCTTTTGTTTTAATAATCTCAGGGTTAGGAATGCCTTTCTGAGGATAAGACAAAACCCAAAGCCATAAAAGACTAATAAATTTTATCTCAAAAAATATTTACACATATAGCAATTAAAAAGTTACTGAAAAACTATTATGAGAAATAAGATAATTCTTTTTTTGACAAATGTCAAAACGAAATAGAAAATGTAGTCATATCACAAATCACGAGAGTTTGCTTTTCTTAATATAGTAAGAGCACCTACCAATAAGATAAAAATCAAGGACTCCAAGGACTCAACAGAAAAACATACAAAGGACATATTGATAGAAAGGAAATACAAAAAGCTCAAACTTATTAAAAAGATGTTTAACGTCACATGTAAGAGAATACCAATTGAAATTATAATCAGATTTCCCCTTTTCTATCAGACTAAGTTCAATAATGTAATAAAACAATATGTCAGGGGAAAAAGGCATTTGTCAGTTTCACTACAGTGGACAATTTGGTAACATCCATCCACTCTGCAAATGCACACACTCTTTACTCAGCAATTCTAATTCTAGATCATTACCCTTCAAATATTATTTGCACATGTGTGAAATGATATATTGAAAAATTACACCCAAAAATGTATGCATAATCCAAATGTCCATCTACAGGGAACTGGTTAAATTAATTATGAGTAAAACTAATAGAAAATCAGGTCCTCAACTAATATCTTAAAAAAAAAAAAAAAAAAAGGGGGGCGCCTGGATGGCGCAGTCGGTTGAGCGTCCAACTTCAGCCAGGTCACGATCTCGCGGTCCCTGAGTTCGAGCCCCGCGTCGGACTCTGGGCTGATGGCTCAGAGCCTGGAGCCTGTTTCCGATTCTGTGTCTCCCTCTCTCTCTGCCCCTCCCCCGTTCATGCTCTGTCTCTCTCTGTCCCAAAAATAAATAAACGTTGAAAAAAAAAAAAAAAAGAGGAAGAAAAAGCCAATGTCTTAAATTTTTTTCCCTCTGGAAAACGCTACTCAAAAAGTTAGAAACAAAAGATCTGAAAACAAATGTACTGACAGACTAATTTCTTCTATAAAAATCACCTGAGTCTAAAACATAATAACTGGCATAAATTCTACCCTTTCAAAATAAAAGGTAAATCCCAGGTAAAGGTTTTTCTAATATGGTAAGATACTATTGTTTGAATTGGATTATTTAACTGAAAAAGGCAGGAGGAAGACGGAGACTGAAGGGAAGAAAAGACTGAAAGAAAGAACGGAAGGGAAGGAAGAAAGGAAAAAACAAAGAAAATAGGAAAAAAAGTGGGCTACATCTATACAAAGGAAAGCTACGCATTTGTTACAAAGAAGACAGTTCTTATTATATTGATATAGAATGAATTCCAAGATAGATTAAATGAAAATAAAAGCAAAACACAGAACAACGTATGTAGTTTGCAACCATTTGGCTTAAAAAAAAAAAAGGTAAATATACTATTATGCTTCTCTGTATAAGTAATAACCCTGGAATGATTCACAAATATGTATCCATTCTGAATGTCCTCAAAGAAAACAACCGGGTGGCTGAAAGAAGAATAGAGTTAAAACTACCTTTAAATGTACATGTCCCTCCTTATGCCTTCTGAATGCTGTCCTATAGGCATGTTACTATGCATAAAAGTCCCTTAACTGAAAAACTTAAAACGATTACAGCCAAACTAGTTCACTAGATATGGCTCCACAAGCCACCAGTTTGTAGACTTGGTCTTGGATGTTTCAATCCAAATACATTATTTTTATAAAAGAGAAAAAAAAAAAAAGCACCAAGAGATTGAGTTTATGCCCCTAAAGAGCACAGCATTCTCACAAATGAACTAAGATGACAGTCCAAGACCATAAATGAATCACCACCTGGAAAACTCAAGGCACACATGCAACATAGTGGGAGTATTACAACAAGGATATGACAGACAATACATTGTCCAAAGGGCCCCTTAAAAGTTCTCCCTGCACACCACTATAGAAGAATTCCTTCTAAACTAAGAGAGACAGATTTCTAGGGAGCAAATATATTCCGATACTGTCCAGTAATATGGAAGTGATGCATTCAGTTATTGAATTTTTCATTGCATAGGTTCACTTCTCTCTGAACTACGTAAGCTACAACTTGCCTACTTTCTAAAACTCTCACTTCTGCCTTCACTAATGTCACCTCAACATTCTTGGAGTGAACTTTTTTGAACTTTCCAGAGTTCCAGGAACAAAAGATTATGACATGCAATTGAAATCTTAAGAAAAAAAGTAGAAAAATGAAGTAAATTCAATATGATCAAGTAGATAAAGTATGAAAATAGCTTTCAAGTATTACAGATAGAATATTTTCTAAATTGTAAATCATCATACATCCATTTATGTGTACAGGGAAACCTAATGGTAATGGCACATATTTTTGAAAAGAAAACTTTGGAATTACCTTCAAGGAAAATAAAAGTTAGAACGCATACAAGCCTTATTAAGATTTTACATTATTTACCTAAAATTAGGTCTTCATTTCCTAACCATTAGAAATAAAAAACATAAAAACAGCAATAACTGGATATTTTACAACTTAAGTCTACATGGTAAACAAAAATTAATTTCTGTATTACTTTCCAATTCCAATTTGTCAAGAGGACATATATAAGGAATATAAACCTGCTATATCTAAGGTTTATCTGCACACACAGGAATATCTAAAAACAAATTATTTTAAATGTACCATTTAATTTATTGAAACCATTTAAACTATCTTGTACTCTAAATCTTAAAAGGTTTCAAATTCAAAACTGAAATCACTGTAAAGCATATTCAAAAAAGAAAAATACGCAAAATATTAGCTTGGGTTGGACACTTTTCAGTTGTTTCTTGCTCATCTGCAATGGGCAGAGCACTCACTTTTGCAAAAATCTGAAGTATGAGAAAACTTGACCAATTTAAGCTTCTCACTTTCCATTTGAGCATAAACTCACAAATAACAAGAGAAATCCTTGAAAAATAAAAGTGAATAATACAGTTTACTTAAGCTAAGTAATAGCATACAATGAAGTTTCAATAATTTGCTTTATATCCTAACACCTTTATAAACTACACTTGTTCCCTCTGAAAAACTTTGGATTACATTGCTCTCTTAAATTCTGGCTGCAAGTTGGTTTTCTTTGGCACACAACTGTTGCCTCTAGCAGCCCTCTCTCCTAAAGACAGTGTGACCACTCAGAGACATCAAACTGTACTGCAAAGGAATCAAAGAGAGGACTTGCTATAACACACATTGCTTGGGCCAGGCTCCACCCTCAGTCTGGAATGGGCCTGAGAATTTGCATTTCTAGCAAGTACCCAGGTGATGCTAATGCTGCTATTCTGGGACAACACTTGGAGAACCACTGACCTACACCATCTGTGACATAGTTAGAAAGCCAAAAATAAAGCAAATAGGCCGTTAAAGAGCAAGAAACAGAGCTGTCCCAGAACCCCAGCTCTCTATGCCACAGAAGTACAAAGTGTTATATAGGCCCTCAAGCTGACAGACAAAGACACATTAGCTGTTTTCTCTGCCAAATTTCTTGTTTATGACTGTATTTTTGTAGTCTCGTGATAAAAAAAATAAAATTGATCATTTTTCATTCAGTTAAAATCACATCTTTAGAGAATACCTATTACCCACCACAGCCCAAATTATTGTAAAGAAAAAAGGAAAAACAAATAAAACCAGGTTCCTACTCACAGTGCGCTTCCAATCTAGTGATGGTGCAAGACCAGAACACGTATGTATAGAAAAAAGCTAAGGGGCACCTGGGTGGCTCAGTCAGTTGGGCATCCGACTTTGGTTCAGGTCATGATCTCACAGTTTGTGAGTTTAAGACCTGCATCAGGCTCTGTGCTGACAGCTCAGAGCCTGGAGCCTGCTTCAGATGCTGTGTCTCCCTCTCTCTCTGCCCCTCCCCTGCTTGTGCCCTCTCTCTCTATCTCAAAAGTAAATAAACATTTAAAAAAAATTTTTAAAGAAAAAAGCTAAGACCAGAAAATGAGGTCTCCTAGTAACTGAGGATTTGAGTAGTAAATTTAGTAAAATATTCACATTTATTCATTTAACAATATTAACTGAGCACCTACCTTGCACCAGGCACAGTTATTGACACTAGGGCTATGATAGTAACAAAACAACAAAACAGTCTAGTAGAAGAACCATTGTATGCCGAATACAACACAGATGGACCAGTAGCATATGTTGTATGTAACTAGAACCAGAAACACAATTATAGGCAAAAGCATTGAATATAAAAAATAAACACAAAATACAGTGGGACGCCTATTCAATTCTGGGGTCAAGTATAAAACTGATGTTCATCTCAGATACTGTATTTTAATCTAGTATTAACTTTACAGCTAGCTTTATCTTTTAACAAATGAATGAGTTTCCTGAAATTTTCCTCATAAAAGCTCCATGCTATTATTTTTACTTATCTAGTATTCCTTTCCAGAAAAGATGAGGAATTTTTTCTAGATGACAGATTATGTCTGAAGTTCTACAAGAGACAGGGGTGTATTCTTTCACAGCAATCCCACCATCCCTAAATACATGATTACAAATATAAACTGTCCTACACAAGAAACTCTCCACTGGTCAAATTCACATTTAAAACACTAAATTAATTACATACACATTATCAGGTGATGGCAAAATATAAATAATCGTACATCAGGTTTCTTGACTCCTTATAAAGTTTCCTCTATCCTTCAACCAATCAATTCTCATGGCATGTCCTCCTATATCTCAAATCTTTACAAATGTTTCTAACATTTGCACAAAGAAATGGAAACTTCATCTACATATATATGTGTGTATATATACATATGTGTGTATATTACATGTGTAGGCACACATACATGTATATGTGATATACAAGTGTATTAGATCAACATATTGTGCACTATAACTTGCACAATGCTATATGTCAATTATATCTCAATAAAGCTGGAAAAAGGAAAAAGAAAAATATGTACATATTCATATACATACACAGAGTGAAGTGAGAGAATAAGATATCAGTCAAGGGATAGATCTGTGAATGTGCAGTATAATAAACTTGACATTCAAAGATGTAATATTCACAGTTATCACTGTTTGAGAACCACCCAGAAAACATTCCATTAAGACGATGTGAGGCTAGAGGCCAGATCCAGAGTAAATGCTAGCCTAAACAAGCATTCACATCTCAAAGGTCGAAAGCAATAACTCTAAAATAATTTTTTAAAAACTAAGCTTATCAAAAATGTCTCCTCCCAACCCCAAAGAAAACCAAACGGCTAGCAGTGGTGTTGGAAGTGAAGAAAAACATAAGTACTAAGAAAGTGACAGCTCTTAGTCAGAAAATGTCAAACTTGGTAACAGCTTGTAAGTATGAATGTGAACAAGTCCACCAACTGTTCTATACAAAAAAAAAAAAAAAAAATCATTAAACTGACTCAGCAAGTGTTCCAACCTGAGCAAAATCGATTCATCAAAAGAAATAAAACTTTCATTAACACTGAGAAGACTATTAACAGGAATTCATATATACATATGAAACGTGACTCTCAAAGGAAATAAAATTCAGAGGAAGCAAGGATCCCACACAAAGAGGTCTGAATTTTAAAACCTGAGGATTCACAAAAAGTCTCAGAAAGTATTCCTTGCATATGAAAAGTTTTCTACAATGTATCATTTTCTTTATGGTCAGAAAACTTCAAAGCAGTTCTGAACATGTTTTACACCAATCGAATTCCCTTTTGATTGATATATAATCTCTAAAGAAACAGTCTTCAAGAGGCAACACTTTCATATTTAAAACATTCATTCATTATGTCTACATTGTGGACCTATAAATCTACAATGCTATGGAACTAAAGCCCAAAATCTTCCCAATGGAATTTAAGGCTATCTACAATCTGTTCCCACCTCACCTGTCCAGCTTTGTCTTCCACATTCCCTTCTCCTGAACACATCCTGTATTCCAATCAAAGGGGACAGTATTTTAGTCTTCAAATATGGCCTGAACTTTCCCAGTCCCACACTTTGGCTAATGTTCCTCTCTTCATCCCCACTACCTGCCAAACGCTCTTCTGAAATTTCAAATTCTACCAATGCCAAGTCTTGGCCTATTTAGCTCAAAGTAATCTCTCCCTTCTCTGAAGCCCAAGAGTACTTATTATTTTCTATTAAAGAAAAACTCCTCTGTATGTAAATACTGCTTTACTACTTTATGGCACTTAAATTAATGTTCAGTCAGGAGGCAAGAAAATAAGGGTTTTTGAGAACCAGGCATTCTGCTAAACACAGTATGTAACTAATCTAATTTTCTGTGTTATTACTGTTTTTATACCATCATTTTCATGGAGTTTATTACAGACCTTCAAGTTACCATACTTACTTAACCATTGCAACAGATCTTCTGGACTGGCTACTCAAAATACACACTTCCAACCCCTTTCTACCTTGTAACTTCCCACTACAGAGTCTAGAAAGCAAAAGTCATGCTTTCTTAGATTCTGTTGTGGCCAAACATGGCTATGCAACCAATGAGATATATATGGATACCTGCTGGGCATGGGGATGGTACTTATGGGGAAGTTTATCATTCACTGATAAAGGACACACAACAAAAAACACCCAAGCAAACCTTTTTGCTACTTTTCACTTGATGTCTGTAACTATGGCAATTTTATAACCATAATGCAACAAAGAAGACAATAAGCCAACACACTGGGGGTGAAGGATGGCAGAAGAGAATAACAGAAAAAAGCCTAGTTTCTTTACGTCATCACTGAATAACTGCACCAGCTTATGTCAGAGAAAAAGACTAACCACCACCAGACTTGTGAGAAAAATACGACCTTTGTTAGGTCACTGTTAAAAGGGTTTACTTCCTAATACTCATTTCACTATAGTTGGACATTCAGACTGTAACTTTTCACTATTACAAAATAAATTGCTAATGATGTTCTTCATGCATATAGACTTTTTTTAAGCTTTTAATTTTAATTCCAGTGTAGTTAACATAGTGTTCTATTAGTTTCAGGTGTACAATATAGTGATTTAACAGTTCTACATAATACTCAGTGCTCACTATGATAAGTGTACTCTTTAATCCCTATCACCTATTCACCCATCCCCACATACCTCCCTCTGGTAACCATCAGTTTGTTCTCTTATAAAGAGCCTGTTTCTTGGTTTGTCTCTTTTTCTTTGCTTTGCTCATTTTGTTTTGTTTCTTAAATTCCACATATAAGTGAAATCATATGGTATTTGTCTTTCTCCGACTTTTTTCACTTAACTTTATACTCTTTTTTCACTTAACTCCATCTATGTTGTTGCAGCTTTCATTCTTTTTTATGGTTGAAAATATTCCACTGTGTTTACATATATATAAACACATCTTCTTTATCCATTCATCTACTGATGCACAGTTGGGCTGCTTCCATAATTTGGCTATTGTAGACAATGCTACAACAAACATAGGAGTGCATGTATCCCTTTGAATTAGTTTTTGTATTTTGGGGGGTATATGCCTAGCAGTGCGATTAGTGGATCATAAGATAGTTCTATTTTTAACTTTTTGAGAAATCTCCACACTGTTTTCCACTGTGGCTATACCGGTCTGCATTCCCACCAACAGTCCAAGAGGGTTCCTTTTTCTCCACATCCTTGCCAACATCTGTTGTTTCCTGTATTTTTGATTTTAGTCATTCTGACAGGTGTGAGGTGATATCTCATTGTGGTTTTGATTTGCACTTCCCTGATGATGAGTGATGTTAAGCATCTTTTCATGTGTCCATTGGCCATCTGTACATCTTCTTTGGAGAAACATCTGTTCATGTCTTGTGCCTATTTTTAATTAGATTATTTGTTTTTTGAATGTTTAATTGCATAAGTTCTTTATATATTCTGGACATTAACCCTTTATTAGATATGCCATTTGCAAATATCCTCTCCAATTCAGTAGGCTACCTTTCATGCTTATAGACTTTTAAGGGAATTATTTATTTCTTTGGGATAGACCACAACCAACTGAATTACTAGGTCAAAGTATGTTTCCTAAGAGATACTGACCAGATAGATACTGTTGATAATACCAACAACAATGTATGAAAGTGAAGTTTAACACCTCTCCCCCCGAGCATTGGGTGCTGTCATTGATCTTTAAAAATTCATAGATAGAAAGAAGTATCTCATTGCTTTAATGAGTACTTCTTTGATGACAATTATTAATATTGACTATTTTGCCATATGTTGACTATTGTCCTATAACAGAACCATCCAAGTACTCATTAAGAGAGTAGTTCAATAAGCTATATTTTGATAGCTTTAAAAAAAAAATTCTTCTTCCTCATTAAAAATACCAAAACCTGGGGGAAAATATTCAAACTTTATATGAACATATAAAGGCAAAACCAGCAAATCCATTCCTTTACCCCCATTCCACTACCTAGAGATAATCAATGTGAACAGTTTGCTGAATTCTCTTCTGAACTTTCCTGTATGCAGAGATAGAAAGATAAGCAAATATGACATCTGTGTATATATATATACATACATATATACACACATATATATTTACACACATATATATTTACACACATATATATGTACATACATATATTAATTTTATGTATTCATATATACATATGAATACATAAAATTAACGAAAGCCATTTTTTATTGAGTTCTTCCTCTGTTATATTTTTTCTGAGTGTTTTATTAACTCATTTCATTGTTACACAAACAAAAAAAAGACACCAAATAGTTATGTACAAACCAATCATTAAAAAGATTTCTTCTTTTAATGTTTATTTATTTTTGAAAGAGAAAGACACACAGTGTGAGCAGGGGAGCAGCAGAGAGAGAGGGAGACACAGAAGCCGAAGCAGACTCCAGGCTCTGAGCTATCAGCACACAGCCTGATGTGGGGCTCAAACTTACAGACCGTGAGATCATGACCTGAGCTGAAATTGGACACTTAACCAACTGAGCCACCCAGGTGCCCCCAAACCAATCACATTTAAAACATAAATGTGTACACTAACAGAGATCTGAAGAAAACACAGATGCTAGAGAGTTAAATTTAAAGACCTTGTAGTGAAGTAGGGTAAGACTGAAATGTAAATTTATATGTTGCTGATTGTATTATTAAGGTGGTCATGCCCTACAGGCAGTAGGCAAGGCAGGACTGCAGCTTTCAGACTAGAAATATATTTTGGTAACCTTGATTTTCATATACACAAACCTATGACATGTCCCAAATCAGCTAAAGTAGCTACCAGTATGTGTGTGTCTACAGATATATGTATGTAGATACCTCTATGAGTGTGTTTATATATATTCCTTCTTTAATTTGTAAGAGAATAAGATCCAGAAAACATGCCTTTTTAGAATTAAATCCATTACATAAAACAATGCCTATTATTTTAAGTAATATTCCTAATATAAATACAAATCCCAATGACTTTATCTTAACCTACTCTACAAGTATTAGATTTATTTAGCTTTAATAAATAGAACTACCATTCTGTTTCCTGCTAAAACTGTAACACTAACCTGAAAAATTGCCAAAATTATAGAAAAAGAAGAAAAACTAATCCTAGTTTTAATATAGACAGAAGATGATCTCAAGAAATAGATATTCCATGCTCTCATAAAGGATATGAATAAGCAATTTAGAGAAGAGGAAACCCAAAAGGCTAACAAGCTCAGAAAGAGATGCCTGATCTTGGTGATAACCAGAAAAATGCAAGCTAATATAAGTAGGAGATATAACTTTATATTTATGAGATTAGCAAAAAAGTAGAATTCTAGATAATGCCAAGCTATATGTGATCATGCTCTGGTAGGTAATGTAGAAAGGGCAGTCATTCTCAAAAGCAATCGGCAATTTAGCCAAATTAGGTTTATGCGTGCCCAACAAACCATTACTATGTTAAAGAAATTCTCAAACAGTTCAAAGTAACACAGTTAATGTATACAAAATATCACAAATGGATATTTCTAAAAAGAGGAAAAAATGACATAATTTGATTTTTGTAAATAAAAAGCACATGTACAGAAAAAAATATTTTACAAAGATAAAGAAAAATGAAAGGAGAATACGAGAATGGAGATAAAAATAGATTAAACAAGAAAGGCAATAAGTGATCATTGCCAAGTAAATGCAAGTTCAATGAAAAGCCCAAGTGTGTGTTTGTGTGTGCATACACATAAAATTCTGTAGGGACACAAACTAAATTGTTAGTAGAATTTACCTCTAAAGAGTACATTTGTGACAAGGACTAGAACGAGGGAGATACCAGAGATATGGCTGAGTATCTTGTATTTCACATGTACACCTATTCTTATTTTAAAGAAATCATTTCTTCTGACAAAGAGTCTCTCCTCAACCAAACTTCAGTCAGGCTCCTGTGAGCCCTCTGCTCCACGAGGCCAGATCTTTAGACTTCCACGTCCACCTTCACATCCCCCAATTTTTGCAGCAATCTCACTGTAAGTCATTTTGGCAAGAATCCCTCACCTTCAATATCTCCTCACCCTCAATATATCTGATCAAATGCCTCAACCCCCCCGGTACCCCAGGTGACATTTGGTCACTCTGGCCTGGATTCAGCAAGAATCCTGTCAGATTCTGTCAGTTTAGCCAGAATCCCCCTACCTCTGATGTTTACTCTTCATAATTTACATCCACTGACACCACCACCACCTGGCCCTGGCTATAAATTCCCAATTTTCCTTGTTGTATTCAGAATTGGGCCCATTGAGATCTCTTTCCCCCTATTACAATAGTCTCTGATTAAAATCTGCTTTTACCACCTTAACCACTGTCCAGCTCTCGATTTTTTTTAGTATTGCCACATGTAAAATTTAGACAGTTTCTAAAAATAAAGTCTAAGTTTAACTCTGAATTCTAAATAAAGTTTAAAACTCTCTTTTTGGGGGGCACCTGGGTGGCTCAGTTGGTTAAAAGTGTCAAAGTCTTGATTTGGGCTCAGGTCATGATCTTACAGTTTGTGGGTTTGAGCTCAACGTCGGACTTTGCATTGATGGTGTGGAGCCTGCTTGGGATTCTCTCTCCACCTCTTCCCTCCCACTCTCTCTCTTTCTCAAAATAAATAAACTTAAAAAAAAAACTTTCTTGGGGTGCCTGGGTGGCTCAGTCGGTTAAACATCCGACTTTTGCTCAAATCATGATCTCACAGTCGAGAATTCGAGACCCATGTTGGGCTCTGTGCTGTCAGCTCAGAGCCTGGAGCCTCCTTTGGATTCTATGTCTCCCTCGCTCTCTGCCCCTGCCCCACCCTCTCTCTCTCTCTCAAAAATAAATAAACATTAAAAAAATTAATAAAAATTAAAAACTTAAAACTTTTTTTATAGAAAAATTGGTGGTTTTTAGTCAGTGATTCATGCTCTAAATCTCTAATTCACAATATAGCAAACTTACAAAAACATTTAAAAAAAATCAGCACAGACTCCTTAACTAGGGAAGTCAAGTTTATTAAAAACAAGCTTTTATTAACAACTACCCGATTTTCATAAAACACTCATTTCCTGATTTAAAAAATGTATATATAAAATAAGGTCAAAATATCAGTAACCATTTTTATTCAAACAAGAAACCAAGAGAACACAAAGTAGGGAAAATAGTAAAGACTTACTAGACACACATAAAAAATACCTGAGATAAACTTAAGCTTTGATGTACACTGAATCTTAAAGATCAACAAATTCCTGCTTTTGTTTTGGGGGAAAAAAAAAAACCAGGGAACATAATTTTTCTTGGTAACTCAGGACCAGAACTACACACATCAATTATTAAAATATACTATACAAAACTTCAATGTTCTTTGATATGGGAATTGGGAGATTCCTACTCCTGGTTCTCTCACTAATCTGTATGATCTTATTAAACTTTTCTGAGCCTCACTTTCCTTAACTATACAAGGAAACAGTTTAACACTCTGTGATTATACGGAACTGAAGGTGATATGTGGAAAACAAAATGATATGTGAGTTAAGTCCTGATTCCAAGACAATGAATATTTTTTTCTATTTCTGTTTGCATTCTGTTTATTTGTATGGGGGACTAATAATATACAGTTGAATTACTATCTTCAAAGGCAGTATTACTTTGGCCAATTTTTAAAAAAACTTATAATTGAATTCAAAGAGAACAGCCACCTTCCAAAAGATATCCTCACTCTCCAGAAAAATTATCGATTTCTCTATAGTTATCAGTGGTTTTTGGTTGGCAGCAAGGCAGGGTTTTTTTCTGTTTTATTAGTTGGGCTCCGTTTTGCAAAACTGAACCCAACTGTAATATTATCACTATTAACACATAATGTTAATACATACTGCACTAGGTATTAGAAGTAAATTAAAAAAAAAAATGTGGTACAAAGGAAGCTGCTAAAGCTCCAAGAGGGCAGAGACTGTGCAAGTGATTGCTATATTCCCAATGCCTACAACAATCACTTGCATGTGGAAGATGCCCAATAAACATTTGTTAAATTAATCGAACAGATTCATAAAAAGCAGTAAACAGTAAAAGATAGCACATCCTAAGTGCCAAATGACAAAGCAAGTATTAAAAAAGGAACAATCAAAACCAAAACCAAAAACTTTTCATGTTGGAAATGAGATTAAGCTAAATCTGAATAAAGAAATATATAAATCTGAAAGAATAATACAAACTATGAGGTGGTGGAAGGACATTCCAGAATGATGAAACTTTTTGAGCAATGATTAAAAAAAAAAAAAAAAAAAGCAGACGTGGCTTATGTGCAAAGCAAGATTAAACTATGTTGGTTTAGGAACAGTACCCTAATAGGTAGGAAATATAAAGAGTCTAATCATGGAAGAGATTTGAAACCTACCATAGGCAAAAAGAAAAAAGAGTACCTTTTTTTTAATGTTTATTTATTTTGAGAGAGAGGGAGACACCGACTCCAAAGAAGGCTCTAGGCTCCGAGTTGTCAGCACAGAGCCCGATGCAGGGCTCAAACCCACAAACCACGAGATCATAACCTGATCCAAAGTCGGATGCTTAACCAACTGAGCCAGCCACCTAGGCGCCCCTAGAGATATAATTTTATAAGACATCTATCTATATAAAAGCAATCAATTGGAGTGGGAAGATTCAAATCAAAGAGAAACAGCTGGCTGGGGGGGTGGGGGACAAAAAACAAACAAACAAAAAAACAAACAGTATAATCTGGCAAACAAGTATCTGAACAGTGGCCTGAAAGCAAGATCATAAGAGACTGAGGAATAAATAACCCAAGAGAGAGAAAGAGAACAAAGAAACTGAGAGGGAGGAAAACGAGACTAGTAGAAAACCAAAGGTCCTAAATGTGGTCTGTACAGAGAAAATAACAGCGAAATGAAAGAGAACAAGATAGGATGTTGAGAACATCCTATCGAAATGAAAGAGAACAAGATAGTCTACTAATGGGTAAGACTGCTGACAAAGGGGTTTCTTTTATTATCCCTATCGGCTTGGTTGGTTTTTAAATGGGAAAAACTAAAATGGCCTTGCCACAGTGGATACTACCACTGGCATAATGGATTCAGGTCTATCTAAAGTTAAGAATCATCACTTGATGATAAGCTCTACAGGAGCTGGAACTATATCTGCTTGTTTTCCACTGTTAAACCACAATGTATTTTCTATGAAGCTTTGGCAACTTTGGTATTTCCATACTTCAGCTTTTTTGTGTTCATTCTCACTTGGCTAGCTATAAGGATCTGGAAAACCAAACGTTCATCTTTGATGAAAAGAAGCAGGCTTAGGGGTTAAAAAAAAAAAAAAAAAAAGTCCGAATTTTAATTCTAAATTATGGATAACTGGGGCATTTCTATTTTATTAAAGTAGCAGAGTTCAAAAAAGTTTAAAATCACAGTATATTAATAATGCAACTATATATACAATTGGAAAAGTAGAATACAAAGTAATGAAAACTATATATTTTATTTAAAGCAAGATTCATCTTCACAGAAAAAAAATAATTCCTTATTTATTTAGAAGGAATAAGGAACGTGTATAAAATTTGAACGCATGGATTTTAGAAAAGAAAAAAATGTTATGTGACCCTGCTGATTGTAAAGACTTTTCAGGACACCATGCCAAAGACACTTCCTGGCAGTCAGTGTTTAACACACAAAGGGAAAAGAAAACAAACCTACACTCACAACTACCAAAACCCAAGCACCATTTGCTGCAGCTAACATCAACCTGCAATTATGAAGCCAGTGGCATCCCTAAAAATGAGCTCTGTCAGAATGACTTGGCAGGGCCCAGGCAATGCTCTCTACACAACAGAATACAGACACTACTTGCTCTAAAAGGCCCTTTCCAAGGGAAGTCATAAGACAGAACTAGCTAGCAGAAAGAGGGACAGACCCTCTGCTCCCATATATGCCAACATATATTGTACACTCACAAAATTGACAAATGCTGTAAATATCAAAGATGTCTGAGTCACAGGACCTGCCCTTATGACAATTTAGCTGAGAGACATAATATACATATTTAAACACATATATTTAATACATATTCAGTAACAGTGTAGTCTAATATATGATTCGTTCATTCAAGAACCATTTAGTAAGCAGCTACTATGTGCCACTAACTGCTAGACCTTAAAACACCCTTAAGTGACTCAAAACCTAGTGAGGAAACAAACACACAAAGCAGGAGACAGGTGGTATAACTGAGACACAGAAGTTCTCAACACTAATCCTCTCTTAACCAAACCTCTGGATTAACCAGTATTCTTCAGTCCCTTGGTAAAACACTGCCCAACGCCCGGGGCACATTAAGTATTCATAGCTAGAGTATGCTATTCTTTATAATTCACCCATACACTGCGTTTTCAGTCAAGTTGTATAAGCTCACCAAGAGTCAATCTGGTTTCCTCCCAAACCTGTTTATGCCAATTGCACTTGTTGCTTTGATTACATAATTCAATTAAACATTACATAAACCAATAAAACATACGTATGAAAAGAAAAACTAAGTTGAATGCTTTGGGAAGACAACACAACAAAGGAGACCTACTAAGCAGGAGACCTGCTATCAAATTAAATGTGGGTGACACAACTGTGAAAGACTAGGGAAAAGTCATAAAAATCGAGGATTCTGTACTGTATACTTTACTCAAGGAAAACCAAAACCAGAAATCATAACCAATGTATTGTAATTGTAGCTTTTTCAAGAAAGACAACACACAACTCCAATCAGTGTTCTTAAAAAAAAAAAGTGAAGGGCAGGTGGGCTTGGTCTTACAGTGACAAATGACTATGCGTTTATATTATTTTTAACTTAAATGACTTGGTATCATTTCAACCAGATTAACTGCCCAACCACTGATCAGGATGGTGTTTCTGTTATTTATACAAGCTCTTAGGGGAGCATGAAACTTCACTGTGTCTGGAGGTTTCCCAAAGACAGTAAAATGAAACTTGGAAGAGGATTAGAAATTCACCAGGCAGACAAGGGAGTGAAAATATCCCAACCCTATACATTGACTCAAAAGCATGAGAACAAGAAAAGTGTCAAAATATTTTTCCTTCCATTTACCATGCCCAGTCCCACCACTCAAACTTTTCTTATGGCAAATTATTTATCTTTTCTATGAGTTAGGGAATAATTATTACCTACCACAAAGAGCTTTGTAAAGATTAAAATCGATCACACGTGTAAAGTGCTCTACACTGTACCCAGCACATGGTAAGGGATCAACAACAACAATAAAAACTGTTATTATTGTTGGAGGGGAAAGAAGAGGAAACAAAAGCTAAAGTACTGGGACCATGGTACCATCTTCCCCAAGTAAGGACTCTTTGAAGTTCAATAAGTGTGCTGACCCAGATCTCCAGGCTCCTCCTTGTTCCCTTTTAGCTTTACATGAATCCACATTCCTCAGGAGCAGGTTTTGGTTGTGCATATAATTTAGGCTTTGCTTACTGCTGAACCTTCTCATTTAGGAAATACAAACAAAAAAACTGAGAGCAAGTCCCAGACTGGGCTGTAATTTTCCATCAGGTGAAATTGGTATCACCCTTATGGAATCTGACATCTTACTTATTTCTCCTAACTAGATATGCTGGTATTGGATCCAATTTCTGTCATATGTAAATGAGTGCTAATGAAGCCTGTGTGTAACACTCCCCCGGCCCTTTCCTTGGATCTCTGTAGTGCAGTCATGCCAAGAACCTATTCACCACACCCAAAATACCTATTCCACCCAACCTTCTTCAACATTTCCCAGCGCTCCCCTTAATTCCAGGGCTTCTACTCCTTATTCTTCTCCTGTTCTTATCTAAAACAAAACAAAACAAAACAAAACAAAACAGGGGCGCCTGGGTGGCTCAGTCAGTTAAGCGTCCGACTTCGGCTCAGGTCACGATCTCATGGTCCGTGAGTTCGAGCTCCGCCTCGGGCTCTGTGCTGACTGCTCAGAACCTGGAGCCTGTTTCAGATTCTGTGTCTCCCTCTCTCTCTGACCCTGCCCCGTTCATGCTCTGTCTCTCCCTGTCTCAAAAATAAATAAAACGTTAAAAAAAAAAATTAAAAAAAAAATAAAACAAAACAGAACACTACTCATTTTTCCTTGAGCCATACTGCTTCTAAGCCAGTCTACAATAAAATTTCCTTCTTGCATATCAGTATTTTCGAATATTCCATCATCTTATTTAGATAAGGTACTTTTGTTATAAAAGTTAAATAGCACTGTCTGCCAAAGAAAGTGATTTTATTTCTTTAAATACCTTAATGCATAACAGCAAATACATGGTTGACATTATTATTCTGTTCAAACAGCATATGTAAAACAGATGGGCTGAGAATAACCTAATAACAAAAGCACTACACAAAAGGTGATATACAATCAATAAACACTAACTATATTAAAATATACATACATATATATGTATAAAATACGTATAAAATATACATGTATACATATTTTAATATAATGTTTAGTATATATAGTATAGCATATATAGTTAGTATATACATACATGTGCCTGTATATAGCGTAGTTAGTATATATATGTATGTATATAGAGATATACACATACACACACACACAGACACACACACACACACACACAACATAATTAGGCTACCCTCAGAACAAGCTGGAAAAGATCCGAATTTGCAGACTTTTTTAAAGAAATAAACATTTTACATCAGTATTCTCTACACAAAAATAAAACGATTCGAAGAAACTAGAGTGACACATTGTTAAACACCTTTGACGAACACAAATCGTTGAAAACTTTCCTGAGCCCCTTAAAATGCAATCATTTCACTAAGTTGTTCTGCTTGAAGTTTGAAATATATAAGAATTTACATTATGACAGCTACTCAAAGCATACTTAATCATCTAAATATTGTAATTCACTTGGCTACTTCAGATCAGAAGCAGCTACACAGGGTAAGGGACCAATAAAAGGAGATGATGTATGGAGAACAATGTCTGGGCTTGGGTAGTACGACTCGTGGGTTCTAAAGTCAATCCCCACCAATTCAGAGTGATCAAGGACCATTTACTTATTCTCTCTGTGGCCCTAACTGATACAACAAGAGATGAGATGGGAATGCAAGCTGGTGCAGCCACTCTGGAAAACAGTATGGAGGGTCCTCAAAAAACTAAAAATAGAACTACCCTACAACCCAGCAATTGCACTACTAGGCATTTATCCATGGGATACAGGTGTGCTGTTTCGAAGGGATACATGCACCCCCATGTTTATAGCAACACTATCAACAATAGCCAAAGTATGGAAAGAGCCCAAATGTCCATCAATGGATGAATGGATACAGAAGACGTGGTATATATATTCAATGGAGTATCACTCGGCAATCAAAAAGAATGAAATCTTGCCATTTGCAACTACATGGATGGAAATGGAGGCTATTATGCTAAGTGAAATTAGTCCATCAGAGAAAGACAAAAATCATATGACTTCACTCATATGAGGACTTTAAGAGACAAAACAGATGAACATAAGGGAAGGGAAACAAAAATAATATAAAAACAGGGAGGGGACAAAACAGAAGAGACTCATAAATATGGAGAACAAACTGAGGGTTACGGGAGGGGTTGTGGGGGGGGGATGGGCTAAATGGGTAAGGGGCACTAAGGAATCTACTCCTGAAATCATTGTTGCACTATATGCTAACTAATTTGGATGCAAATTTTAAAAAATAAATAAATAAAATTAAGTAGAAAAAAATATATATCACTTTTGTAAACCACACCAAAAAAAAAAAAAAAAACAAAAAACAAGGGATGAGACTATGCAAGTTCTAAGGTCCCACAGGAGGTAAAATATTCTTAGTCTAATGAAGGGAATAGAAAATTGGGAGTCGAGCTATGCAGGGCAAAGAGAGGGGACGTGCACACGCGCATCCCTGTCAGCCCTAGAATTCTACAGTTACATGTGCTAAGATGAAGACTACAGACAATACATACTCTAGGAATTAACAACAGGTTCATGTGTACAGTTTCTTCCTCCTGTCTGTCTCTGCTCTCCCCACCTCTCTTCCCTCTCTGTCTCTTCTTTTCTTCTACCCCCTTCCTTAGCTTCTTCTCCTGCCTCAGGTTTCTCTCCTGAACTGCAAAGTTCCTCTGTTCCTATCTCCAGTCCTCAATGCTTTCCAGTTATTACCATCTACTACTACATCTCTAGCCTGCTCCTTACTTCCGATACTGTCGGTTTATTGTCAGTATTATTAAACTGTCAGTTTTACTATCACTATTAACAGTGGCATAAGTAGCCACTATGCCAAATGCATCACTTAAACTAGTTCTTGGCTCCTAAAGTTTAATTTAAATAAATAATACCAAATAAGTAAGTAAATAAATAAATAAAACAGTTAAAAGCATTCTCTCCACAGAAATCTCAACCAGCAAAAGCAAACCACTTATTGGACATTTATTATAGGTCACAAACTTTGCATACTCTATCTTTTTAAAATTACAACTACTCTGTTTGGTGGCTATATTTACAAACAAAGATGGGGCCCAGAAAAATTATATACTGGAAATGATGGAACTAAGGCCCATACTTTCCACAGCCACACTGCAAGAGACAATGACAATAGACTGTTGTGTCAAATTGACCACTAAAGCAAGAAACTCCAAAGATCCCAAGGGCAAGTTTATTTCTAATGGCCCAGAATTGAAACCTGGAATCCATTAGTAACATTCATAAATCAAAAAGTATGCTGGGGCACCTGGGTGGCTCAGTCGGTTAAGCATCCGACTTCGGCTGAGGTCATGATCTCATGGTTTGTGGGTTTGAGCCCCACGTTGGGCTTTGTGCTGACAGCTCAGAGCCTGGAGTCTGCCTCAAACTCTGTGTCTCCCTCTCTCTCTCTCTCTGCCCCTCTCCTACTCACGCTCTGTCTCTCTCTCTAAAAAAATAAACATTAAAAATTTTTGAAAAAAATTTTAAGTAAAAATAATTAAAATAAAATAAAATAAAACAAAATAAAATAAAATAAGCCTGACATCAAGTGGAGAGTAAGCTGACAAAGGGAAATCAGTCCAGATTATTTGGACTTTCAAACACCAATCAAGGGCTGATTAATAAAGGGGTTGGTTTGTTTGTTTTAAATTCTGCTTTAATTTTACCAAGATTTTGGAGAGAAGTTGTAGTCTCCCCCCCACCACTGGGACTCAAAGAAAAGTAAACTTAGATAGTAAATAAAGTTTAGGGTCAAATAAGGATATCTCTTAATAGAGAAAAAGTATCAATTATATTTCTCTACAGATAATTACTGGACCATTCTTATTTGTCAATTTTTCAAAGTAAGATAATTCAGTTTTCAGTAATAGTGCCTCAAATTAACTCTTCTACTGAAAACAGTTAAATATTCTGGACAAAATATTTTTACATATTTAAAAGGCAAAGCTGATAAGAAGTAAGGAATTATTTGGCCAAAATTGAAAGGAAAATGGGAACCTAGTAAGGTAAGAGAACAAAAGCCACTTTTGCTCTAGAGGTACTAGCCAATCAGAACAAATCTGAACCTTAAGTTTGGACAGCCTTATAGGACCCAAAGAGCAAAAACTAAAGACCAGGACCATCCGGAGTAAAAAGTCTAACAGGTGATATGTCCCACATTTAGCTAAGACCCTGTAGCATATTCCTTCAAGGCAAAGGTGAAGGATGCTGGTCCTCAAATGTATTTGTGGCCAAAATTTGCATCAGCTGGGTGGTCCAAAACCTCAAGCAATGAATTGGTTTTAAAATGGTTGTGGATTGTTAATGCCTCCAAAAACCCATCAGAGCAAATGCAAAGACCTTCTAAAGAAGACACCTTTATTTGAGACCTCAGATTAGTCTTAACACCTTTCCAAGGACAGTGAGCAGCACACAAAAATTACTATGCATACAAAGAAATAAGTTACCATGAACAAGGACCGGCAAAAACAAGAGACCACAGAAAGAGATCTCCAAGACTTCATGCAGAGGAAGTACAGATATACCACCTATAAAAACAACTATACTCACTCGGTTTAAAGAAAAAGAAACCTGAAGATATCTTCAGGGAACAGGAAACTATTAAGAAAAAATCCAGCAGATTTAAAATGCAACCAAACTGAACTTCAGTAATAATTAAAATTAGAAACTTATCAGATGGCTTTAAAAGATTAAATTCAACTGAAGAGAAAATTAATGGACTGCAAATAAGTCAGAATAAACAGATAAAGAAGGTCTAAAATACATGTAATCAGAGACCTAAAGATTAAAGAAAACAGAATGGGATAAAGCAGAAATATAAAGAGATAGTGACTGATGATTTTGCAGAAATCTAAAGAGATAATGATTGAGGATCATGTAGATTTTTCAAGAGCCTAACAAAGTCACAAATAAAATAAAAAGAAATATATACCCTGAAACATCATAATGAAACTCAGAACACAAAGTCCAGAAAAAAATATTAAATGTAGACAATAAAATAAGCTAGAAAACAGTGGAACAGAGTAAAATCTCCAGGTCTGTTGTTTTAAATAAAAAGAAAAATGATAAGTAAGCATTAGTGTGACTGATTATCTCAGAAGGGTCTAAGGATCAAGCAAGATAATGAATTTAAGGGCTTGGAAAAAACTGTACAGGTATCTGGAGACTTAAGTGACAGTCTGTACAAAAACCTGTTTCATTCTCGGTCATTCAACCTCTCTGTGGGCCTCACTTTACCTGCGGAAGAAGGTTGCAGCTGATTTTTTCCAAAGTTCATTCCAGCTCAGAAATTACTCTATCATTATCTCTCTCAGTCAGAGGGAGGTGAATCAAATTATAATATTCTACTGGCTAAAAATAAAATGCTAGCTATCATCAGAAAGAATAATAGAAACGTAACAAAAATTATATCCCAATTCTATAAAAAGCCATCCATATCTGGAATACTAACAGATGTGTCCAAACAATACATGTAAAATCAGAAACAAACAACTAAAGCAGTGGTTCTCAATCCGTGCTCCCTTGAGGGAGCTCAAAAAAACACTAATACCAGGGGCACTAAATCCTAAAATTCTGATTAAACTGGTCTGGGGTAGAGCACAGGAAATGAAGATTTTTAAAAGTTCCCCCAGATTATTCTAAGGTTGAGCTAAAGCTAAGAAATACTGAACTAAAGTGACAAAATAATTTTGAGTCATACTTGACTCCTTTTTCCTCAAACGTCACATCCTATCCTTCAGCACATCTTGTTGGTTCTACCTTCAAAAATGCATTCAGAATCCATTAGATTTTGAATACGTATCAAAATAGACATTCACATATCTCATCACTACCAGCTTAGTTCATCTCCAGCCTGGATTATTAACTAGACTCCATGACTCTCTTACCATTGTCTTCCCTCCAAGTGCATTCTAAACCCTTGCGATGCTGTTCCTTTACTCAAAACATTTCAACTGTCACCCATCTGGCTGAGGTACAATCTAACATCCTTACAATGGGCAAGACCCAGTATGGCATTTCTTCCATTCTTCTCCTCTACTCTAGCCACATGTGCCTCATTATTCCTCAAACATTCCAAGCATGCTCCTTTCCCCCCTACTGTTCTCTCTGCCCTCCCAGAACACCCCCTCCTTAATTTCACCTTTTCAGGTCTTGCTCAAATGGCATCTCATCAGGTAAGCCTTTCTTCCCCACTCTACCCCACCAAGCACTCCATATCCCCCTTATACCAACCACATGACTGTGGTGCTTACTACCACCTAACATTTTATGTATGTAAGTATTCATTATTGTCTGCCTGTAGGATCTATTTTAACCATCTTGTTTCTCCAGTGCCTAGAACAGGAGCTGGCATAAAATGGGTGAATAACATTTGTTGACTGAAAATATGAATCAATAATGCCAAAATCCAGATTAATAAATACTCCAGTCTCTATGCCACATGCCCTAAGCTACTCAATCATATCACCTTTTTCATACAATTCTAACATTTCCAGGTAATAACAGAGCCTCCCCTACTACACACACCCCCCAAAATCTAGGGCCAATAGTTTTTGTTTTGTATTTACATGCCTGCTTTCTATTAAGTCAGTAATTTTCAAATAGGTTCTCATTACTTCATTAAGTTCTTTCTTCTTGCTATTCTCCCTATTCACTGCTAGCTCTCTTTTGTGCTATTCTAAGAAAATCTAAGCCCCCACAATGATAAACACTCTGATTTTTCTACATCTTGCTTGTCTATCACTCCAACTAGACTGCATACTTCTTGAAGGTCATCTAGCTCAATGTCTCACATAAAGAAATTTCCCTCGATTGTTATGATTAGTATTCCAACTCCAATTCCTTTCACAAATATAAAGCTCAGTAATAACCCTAACCATTCTTTTCCCATGAACTGCCTATTCTCATCTGAATGGTGGTAGTGAGGCAGGAGGGGGATTATCAAAAATAAAGAGAATTCTAGGGATACCTGGGTGGCTCCGTTGGTTGAGCATCTGACTTCGGCTCAGGTCATGATCTCATGGTCCGTGGGTTCGAGCCCCACGTCGGACACTGTGCTGACAGAGCCTGGGGAGCCTGCTTCAGATTCTGTGTCTCCCTCTCTCTCTGCCTCTCCCCTGCTCCCGTTCTCTCTCTCTCAAAAATAAATAACCAGGGGCGCCTGGGTGGCGCAGTCGGTTGAGCGTCCGACTTCAGCCAGGTCACGATCTCGCGGTCTGGGAGTTCGAGCCCCGCGTCAGGCTCTGGGCTGATGGCTCGGAGCCTGGAGCCTGTTTCCGATTCTGTGTCTCCCTCTCTCTCTGCCCTCCCCCGTTCATGCTCTGTCTCTCTCTGTCCCAAAAATGGAAAATAAACGTTGAAAAAAAAATTAAAAATAAATAAATAAATAAATAAATAAACATTAAAAAAATGTTTTTAAAAAGAGAGAGAGAATTCTACATTAACTGAGATGGGCAAGGAGGGGAAAATGACAAGTTTACAGCACAGTATAACTGGTTCCTTCCTCCCAAGACCTGAAGAAGGGAGGAAGTGGTAAAGGCAGACCAGGTAGGTGACAGCTTGGATTGCCTTGCACAACTCTGTCCTGACAATCTGAAAGAGCAAGACTAACAGGTTCCTGAAGAGACCAATTAGACTTAATCTTAAAGGTATTTTTGTTGACTTCGGTGTTAATGACTTGAGAAGAGATTTAAAAACCAAAGAGAGGACATCAATTAATCCAAATTTCATCACCACTCATTCTCTGACTTCCGATTTCTTCTAGAAAAATTTAAATGGCAAAAGAAAAATGAAGGGATATGTTCACATTTAATGATGTTGATAAAAAGAAATTACTTTAAAAATATGTTTTCAGGGGCCCCTGGGTGGCTCAGTCGGTTGAGCGGCCGACTTCGGCTCAGGTCATGATTTCACAGTCCGTGAGTTCGAGCCCCGCGTCGGGCTCTGTGCTGACAGCTCAGAGCCTGGAGCCTGTTTCGGATTCTGTGTCTCCCTCTCTCTGACCCTCCCCCGTTCATGCTCTGTCTCTCTCTCTCTGTCTCAAAAATAAATAAACGATAAAAAAAAAAAAAAAAATATGTTTTCAGTTGTGAGATTCCCACAAACTCTCTTCCCAAAAAGTATGTTATTTGTTCTGTTTGGAAAATATGACACATTTTTAAAGTTCCTCGCTGGATGCTTAATTTAGTGTAAGCACAAACGAAAAGATACTGTAAAAATGTAGTGCTTTCAGTGTGAGGAGCACCAATTGGAAACCTACCTGAGCTTTAACATTTGCCATTAAAAATCCCAGAAATAGCATGTGTGCGCATGTGTGTGTAAAACTGAAGAGTGACTACAATTATAGGTAAATTGAAAAGTTGAAATGGAGGGGTGGAAGGGGAGAACTGGGAGACAGGACAAGGGTAAGATGAGCTGCAAACTCCCGAACCTCCACAAGTAAAAAGGGAAGAGTTATTATCTTGTTTGTTTTTGACCAAATTAGTGTGACTCACCTTCCCTAAACTGGAAATTAAAATTTAAGCAGCCACATAAAAAAATCATTCTCCACACCCGAACAACGTTAACGCTAAAGCCTGCCTTTAACACTTCCTTGAAGTCTGAAATCCACAATTTCATTTATGGAATGCACTGTCTAATAAAGTGAATTACTAATAAATTTAAATGAAGCATTCAAGTCTGCTTATCACTATACAGACATGGTCAGATTCATTTTGAGAAAAGTTACAAATACCAACAGACTAGATACTAAAGTACATAACGGCAGACATAAAAAAAGTTGCCAAAGAATACAAACATAGAACTGTGGAAACAAAGAATGAGAAGAAATTTTAGAAACTATGGGTCACTGCCTCGCTTCACTCAACTCCTCCCAAAGGCCTTCCTCACCCACCCCATCTAAAATAAAAAAGCCGCGGGGAGCCTGGGTGCTCCATCAGTTAAGCATCTGACTCTTGGCTTCAGCTCAGGTCATGATCTCACAGTCTGTGAGTTCGAACCCCAGATGGGGCTCAGTGCTGACTTGGGATTCTCACGATCTCACAGTTTGTGAGTTCGAACCCCAGATCGGGCTCCGCGCTGACGGGATTCTCTCTCTCTCTCTCTGCCCCTCCCCTGCTCACTCGCTCTCTCAAAATAAGTAAACAACCTTAATAAAAAAAATAAACAAATAAAATAGCTGTCCCTATCACATTCTATTTCTGTACCTGATTTATTTTCCTCATCCAAGGTGCCATTATGGTTCGGTATATTATGTACTTACATTTGCCGCTTCTTTGCCTGCCGACTAAAACGTAAGCTCTATGAGGGCCGAAGCTCTGTCAGTTGTGTTCATCCCAGGCCCTCGAGGCACACAGCTGGCACTCAATAAAGTACTGAATAAATAAATGATGAACCTGAAGTTCACAGAGGTTAAAGGATTTCCTCAAGGTCACAGCCAGCAGTAAGCACAGCTGGTACTAAAACGCTGTCTACTCCCTCTTTCCATAGCCACTTCCACTAGGCCAAAGCACCCTGCTCCAGCACATGATTTTCTATTTAACAGATTCCTTCTTTTCTTTTTTTAAGTGCCAAAGAAAATACCCGTTACCAAAAACAGTGACACGCTGGGTAGCATTTTAACTTCAAGTGTTTCACCAACCAAAACTATACTCAGATTTCAGAAGTGTACAAGATTAGCCAGTAAAACAGCAAGGCACAGCCACTCAGTTCTTCGAGTTCCTTGTGAAATTGGTGTGTGCCTTGGAAGTTTTAAGATCAGCTTCGGAAACACACTTAGCAATTCAGAATGGCCTGTAAAGTATCAGCCTCACTTTCTTCTAAGAGCCCACAACAGCTCCTTCCTGGATATGCTTTATCTTGCAGATTATGCAAGGAAATGTAACCAACTTTAAAGTCCCTTTTAGTTCCTTTCAAAGTACAAGGCAATCTCACAAAACACTGGGCACAAAATTAACCCTTGGGAAGTTTCAGATTCTGAGAATAGGAAACCATCTCCGAACCATCACCTGACGGTGATCATCTAGGTTCTTCATGATCTGAAATACCTAAAAGAAACGCGGAGGTGGGGGGTTGGGGGGGGGGGTGGAGGAAGAGGAAAAGAGAAGAAACGTTTACATACATCAAAAAGGAGCTGATATCCCTCATAATACTTTAGCCCAACATCAGCTTCTTGCCTAAAGTCAAGGCCCCACGCACACAACTTCGGTTGTCTGCTTTGGTCACCTCCCTTTCAGAGAGACAGGAGCCAACTACCAATACCTTTGCAGGGAACATCTCTAGACCTAGGATGGGACTCACTAGGGCAGAGGATGATTTGCTAGACGTCTCTCAAAACTACTGTCAGCCCAATTAGTTAACTGAAAGGGACGACCTAAAATGTGGGACGGCAAGAGAGTTGAAATGAGACTGAGTTAAGAGTGTGAAGGAGCAGACGAAAAGGAACGGGGAGGGTAAACAACGCATCAGGGGCTGGAGTGGGAACCTAGGTCAAGGCAGCGGGGTCAGGGAAAGGCAAAGGTGAAGGGGGGAAAGATGCGGTTTCTGAGTGGGATGGGCGGGAGCAAAGGGGGAGGGGACGAGGGGGGCCGAAGGGGGAGGGGGGGAAGGGTCCTGGGCGGGGCGGAAGGGAGCGAAGAGGCGGGATGAAGAGGGCCAGGCCGGGAGGGTCTTTACCTGCAGCTCCGCCCGCTCCACCTCCCACTGGGCTCTCTCCACCTCGAAGCGGGCCCACTCGTGCTGCAGGAAGTGCAGGATCCCAGGGAGGCTGTATTGGGCTCGCGCCGCCCCCGCCGCAGCCGCCCCGTCGCCGGCCGCGGCAGCCTCCGTCAGAGGCCCGAGACCCTTGGCACCGCCGGCGCCCGGGTGGTTGTTGCTGAAGAAGACGCCGGGACCCGCCTGCTCGTCCATGGCGGCCGCAGAAACCCCGGGAGCTGCCCAGGAGCCCAGCAGCGGAGGCAACGGCGGCGGCCAGCAGCGCCTCCTCCTGCCTCCGCCGCTCCCCGCCCACACCCCAGTCAGCAGGGAGCAGCCGCCTGGGCGCGGGGGCCGGCCGAGCCCGGGACGGGCCGGGAAATGGGTCAACTGCGGCGCGCGGGCGGCCCAGGGCTTGCTGGGAGTTGTAGTCGCGGGGCGGGGCGGCGGCAAGCGCGGTCGCGGCGGCCTGTGGGGCTGCGAGAGACTCGGGCGCGGCCGCAGCTCCGCCCCCGGCCCGCCCCTGCCCGCCCCTGCCTGCGGCGGTGGGGGCCGACTGGGCCGGGAGCGCGGGTTTCCTCACCCGCCGGTCGGGCGCGAGCGGGCTGCGCGCCAGTGCCCCCCTCGCACGCGGAAGTTCTCGGGCGGCGCGCCCTGTTGCATACACACACACATACACACACACGGAAGTTATCGCGCCAAGATACCAGTCCGAGCAGCACATCTTTCAGGGCTTCCTGGTGGTTGTGCTAAGAAACAAGCTCAAAGCGAGGTTCGGAGGTCCGGCTCCTGGACGGCTCCAGCTAGTTGTATCTAACCCTCTCCCTTTGGCTCCAACTTAAGTGTTTCTCTGGCCCCAGACACTCCTCAAGTTCTGGCAATCTGCTTATCGCTATCGCTCCTCCCTTTTTTTTTTTTTTTTTTTTTTTCTCCCTTACGGATTCAAACCTGTTGCCTGATCAGTTTTCACTTATAAGGAACTCTGATCACCTCTCTCTCCTGGACCAGCCCTTTTCAGCTTCTACATTCTGGATTGTTGGCACTTCATCTGAAACACTGCTCCGCTGAAGTCCCTTTCTCCTGCAGTAAATCTTGCAGTAGTAAGTCCTGTAGACGTTTCAGATATCCAAGGGTGTTATTTCGGTGTCCTTTTTTTCTACCTTTTCCCGCGCAGTTTTTACTCAGTTCAACTCAAATATTTGATTGTCAGTTATTTCTGTCGCTGGGGACATAAAGATAAATGGCACAGTTCCTGTCATCAAAGGGAGATTGGCAAGTATATAATCAATTCTCACAGTGCCTTAAATCAACACCACCTGAAGGAACAAAGTCCCTTTCTCTTCCCTAGAACTGTCTTAGGTATCCAGGCACTTCTCCCTTTTCACTTGTCCCGGTCCCAGTTTCGTCCACGGTTCACCTGCAAACCCGCCGCAGTATTAGCCTTCAAAAGCACATCAAAGTCCTCTCAAGTGTTTCTCCAAATCTTATCCTCCGAAGTCCCTGAAAATATGTCACTATAAAGTCACACTACAACAATAATGAAAGGAAGGCGCCTGAAAAAAATTTAACAAATGAAAATGAAATGAAGCACTTATCTTGTCCCCATAACGAGTTATCTGTAATTCTTTTATTTTGTGGGATGGATTTCCGGGATATCAGACCTGATGGCCATGAAAAAAAATGTAAAGATTTAAGCTGCCTGGTGACATGTCAGGGAAGGACATCCTGTTCCTGTCCTCCCCCAACCCTTCCCTTCCCATGGCTGCTTGTGGAAAAGACAGGAAACACACTGTATCTGCCCTGGTTGCAAATAAAGATGGCAAGCTCTCTTTTCTCATTTATTGAATGTTTCTGCTTCATGAATTCATTCTTTATTATAATAAAAGTGTGATCCAGGCTTGGCCAAATTCCCTGTGTCATAAATTAGTTTGGCTGTTAAGTGTCCTTTGAGACACTGCCCAATCCTCTCATTTTACAGCTCAAGAAACTTAAGTCCAAAGAAGTTGAAACTTGTCCACAATGAGGCTTTGAGTGAGTGGCACAGTCCAAATGAGAAACTAGAATTCCTGACTGCTAGTTCATTGATCTTTCCATTGACACGTTGCCTCCTCTCTTATCAGACCTACCAGAATGTGGAAGGGACAATAATGCCACTATGGCATATTTTCTCATCTGGAAGATTTAAGTACTCTCACAAGTTTAAAATGTTAGAAAGTTGTTTTTTTTCTCTAATAGAAGACATGGCTGACAATTCCCTGAAATAAATTCATAACACACTATAAAACAATTACATTTAATGGTAGCTGTCGAAGAACCCATAAGTCCTTTAGCTAGACTATCAAGAAAAAGGGAGAGGACTCAAATAAATAAAGTCAGAAATGAAAGAGGAGATATTACAACTGATACCATAGAAATACAAAGGGTCAGGGGTGCCTGGGTGGCTTGGTCGGTTAAGCGTCCGACTTCGGCTCGGGTCATGATCTCACGGTCCGTGAGTTTGAGCCCCGCGTCGGGTTCTGTGCTGACAGCTCAGAGCCTGGAGCCTGTTTCAGATTCTGTGTCTCCCTCTCTCTCTGCCCCTCCCCTGTTCATGCTCTGTCTCTCTCTGTCTCAAAAATAAATAAAAGTTAAAAAAAATTAAAAAAAAAGAAATACAAAGGGTCATAGGACACTGCTATAAATAATTCTATAACCTAGAAGAAATGAATAGATTCCTAGAAAACTACAACCTATCAAGACTGAATTGTGAAAAAACAGAAAGTCTGAATAGACTGATTACAGTAAGGAGAAGCAGTAATCAAAAACATTCCAACAAACAAAAGTCTAGGACCAGATGGCTGCACTGGTGATTTCTATCAAACATTCAAAGAAAGATTAATACCAATCTTCAAACTCTTCCAAAAAAAAAAAAAAAAAAAAAAAAACAGAAAAGGGGAGAATTTTCCCAAACTCATTTTATGGGGCCAGCGTTACCCTGATACCAAAACCAGACAAGTATGCCACCAAAAAAAGAGAAAATTATAGGGGCACTTGGGTGCCTCAGTCAGTTAAGTGCCTGACTGCGGCTCAGGTCATGATCTCGTGGTTTGTGGGTTCGAGCCCCACGTAAGGCTCTGTGCTGACAGCTTGGAGCCTGAAGCCTGCTTCAGATTCTGTCTCTCCCTCTCTCTATGCCCCTCCTCTGCTCACGCTCTGCCTGTCTCTCTCTCTCTCTCTCTCTCTAAGAATAAATAAGCATTAAAACAATTCTTAATAAAACAAATTATAGGCCAATATCCCTGATGAGCATAGATGCAAAAATCATTGACAAAATATTAGCAAACCAAATTTAACAAGACATTAAAAGGATCATACACCATGGTCAAGTGACATTTATGCTAGGGATGCAAGGATAGTTCAACATCTGCAAATCAATAAGTGTGATACATCATGTTAACACTCAACAAGGCAGGTATAGAGGGAGTGTACCTCAACATAATAAAGGTTACCTATGACAAGCCCACAGCTAACATCATATACTCAATGATGAAAAGATGAAAGCTTTGGGGCGCTTAGGTGGCTCAGTCGGTTGAGCGTCTGGCTTCAGCTCAGGTCATGATCTCGTGGTTTGTGAGTTCGACCCCTGCATCCGGCTCTGTGCTGATAGCTTGGAGCCTGGAGCCTGCTTCGGATTCTGTGTCTCCCTCTCTCTCTGTTCCTCCCCCGCTCATGCTCTGTCTCTCTTGCTTTCAAAAATAAATAAACACTTAAAAAGTTTTTTTAAAAAATGAAAGCTTTTCCTCTAGGATCAGGAACAGACAAGGATGTCTACTCTCAACACCTGTATTCAACCCAGCACTGGAAGCCCTAAACAGAGCAATTAGGCAAGAAAGAGAAATAAAAGTCATCCAAATTGGAAAGGAAGAGGTAAAACTGTCACTATATACGTGACATTATATATAGAAAACCCTAAATACTCCATCAAAAAACTGTTAGAATAAATGAATCCAGTAAAGTTGCAGAATACAGTCAATACACTAAGACATGTTGCATCTCTACACACTAACAATGAACTATCAGAAAGAGAAATTATGAAAAAGATCTCATTTATAAGTGCATCCAAAAAAATAAAATACCTAGGAATAAACTTGACCAATGAGGTGAAAAACCTGTATGCTGAAAACTACCAGATACTAGGAAGTTGAAGAAGACATAAAAACATGGGAAGATATTCCATGCTTATGGATTGGAAGAATTAATATTTGTTAAATCTCCATACTACTCAAAGCAATCTACAGATTCAATGCAATCCTTATCAAAATTCTAAAGGCACTCTTCCCAGAAATAGAACAATGAATCCTAAAATTTGTATGGAACAATAAAATACCCCAAATAGCCAAAGCAATCTTGAGAAAGAAGAACCTCAATTTTATTCCTCACTCTACAATTATCTAAATCTGGAAATCTTGGACAAATGGTTTAACTTTTTTGATTCACTATTCTGTCACTTTTAATATGAGAATAATATTCAGCTTTTAAGTTACCACAAAGATTAGACAAGAGAAAAAATGTAAAGCCCTTAGCATAGTGCTTGACCAATAGCATATACCAAATAATGATAGCTATTATTATAACAGAGTTCACAAGACTGAGTAACATATAAAGACGATAAATACTGGGGGGAAAATAATTGTTCTTTTTTCTTTCTAATCCCCTATGTAGAAATTCAATTCAGCAGAGTTAAAATAATCTTTAAAAAATATTAATGTCTATGCCTTACCCTTAAGCCTCAGACCTTAAGGTGGTACTGATTTCCTGATCATTTCATTTGATAATTGATAAAACCTATGACACAAAAAATAAAGTTTCATTTCCAAGCACAGAGAGAGCTGTCAAAATGTTGTTTCATGTATCAGTATAACCAGTATAAAGTGAAAAATCGTGAAATGCTAAATGTTTATTTAGATAATTAGAGTGTTGGCTTTTAAAATGAGTGGGTATTTTTAAAAAACTGTGCAGGAGACTGACCGGCTCCGTGGTAGAACATGTGACTCTTGATCTCAGGGGTTGTGAGTTTGAGTCCCATGTTGAGTGTAGAGTTTACTCAAAAAATTTTTTTAAATAAAATAAATAAATAAATGACAAGTCACTTGGGTCTCTGATTTTTTAACTGCTCCAAGAATAGTCTTCAAATTGAGCTTCATGGCTTTTTCAGGATTCTGGCCAGAGAATAGAGTGGACCACTTGAGTAGAGATAGGCCTCCACTAGCATGAAGAGAACTTTGGGGAACAGACATGTTCAACAGCTCACTGTTTGCCAGCCTCTGTACTATCTGGCCACTACCTAATTTCCCTCACCTCTCCTTTCTGCCTACCCTGCTTCTACCTTTCCTCAGCTTCCAAGCTCCCTCTTAGATTGGAAGTCTGAAAAATGACTGGGTTGGGAGAACAGCCAATAAAAAATTGGGCAGTAAAGGAACTCCGTTATTTGAAAATGTTCTTGGAGTCCAAGAATTAAATCTACCTCACAGTCACGTGATAGGATGGGGAAAATCGCCTCTACTATTATTTATTATTACTACTATTATTTTCTTTTGGAAGAGTGTGGTTGAAATTAGAGAGTTGCCGGGGCGCCTGGATGGTTCAGTTGGTTGAGCATCCAACTTCGGCTCAGGTCATGATCTCACAGTTGGTGAGTTTGAGCCCCGCGTCGGGCTCTGTGCTGACAGCTCGGAGCCTGGAGCCTGTTTCAGATTCTGTCTCCCTCTCTGTCTGCCCCTCTCCAGCTCTCCAGCTCACCCTGTCTCTCTCAGGAATAAATAAACATTAAAAAAAAATTTTTTTTAAGAAATTTTATGTTACTAACACATTTTAGTAAATTCAACTATTAAATAAAATTTCATTTTGAAATTAAAATTAATTTTAATTTTGTAGTGGCTGATGTATGGAGGAATAGATACTTAAAACCTAAAATCAGGATTACTTTCCCTGATCTAAATAGCTAACACTGCAGGAGGCTAAAATGATAATACAGCTCTGAAGCTGTAGCAAGACTTCTCTCAGAATATCAGTGGTGACCAACTTAAGATTCTGTTCCTCTCAGCAAAGATCAACTGGTTTTTGAACATTCTCTTTCATCCTCTCCATCAACTCCATGCCTTGCTTCTCTATCCTTGTCTCTTAATATTTCCAGGGAATGAAAGCTCTACTCAACTGGTTCTTGCCTTCCTCCTCTTTTTCTCCTTAATAACTATGGTGCCTCTATTTCTAAAGCAGGAATTGAACTTTAAACAATTCACAGAACTTCGTTACAATTCACATAACTTCTTTACGTAAAAATAACCGTTGTGAGGCTTGAGGTGGGGAGAGAACCTTTTTATAAGCTGACTCTCCTTGCCAACCATGAAACAGAGATATACTGATTTCCAGGTGGAGCCTGTGCTCAGAAGAAGACACCCAACCTTCATTTAGATTTGAATTGCTCAGAACAGCAGCTTCCCCTCCCCAAACTCCTATCTGATAGTCCTTAAATATAAACTAAGTCAGTTCTCAAAAGAATTTAAATGTGGTGCATCATCAGTATTATTTGTAAACGTGATGGGAAATCTGGGTATTGTGCCAGAAAAATAAGAAAAATGAGTGAAGTTAAAGTCTGATACGTTTTTGTTTTAGGGTTTGAAGACCCCTGTTTTCTTAACTTTTCCCAAACAAGATACACGGAGTGTATCTCCCTCCCTCTCCCCTGCAGGCCCTCAATTCGCTACTGCTATCCAGTCAGTATTAATTTTAGCACTTGGAGTTGTTCTCTGTAATGGAAAATTCTACCCATTATCTATGTTATCTCCTTGTCCAGATTTCCCCCCAGCTGCAGGACATGAAGTAACGAGAGGAGGAGGGGTTTGAACCAGCTCAAACACACTTTCACACGAAATCATAATGTGCAACACTACCGCCTGCGAGCTGATTGTATTCAAGCTGAAGGAGCCAACACATACATTTTCATTAGAGGAGAAAAAGATCATTTAAATAATACCATTTTTAGGATATTGCAGTAATCAAATTAATGCTGCAACATTTTTATGAGAATACACCAGATTAAAACATGAAGGAAGAGTATAAATTAGCTAGCGCCGGGTGGAATGGAGCTTTTTTGGCCAAATTCAAACACCTGAGGAAGAAAAGTACATCGTGCATTTGAAAGAAGTCCGATATACCTGACATAAAGAGCAAGAGGAAAGTAATAACAATTATTACTTTTATTCACCGCTTACTAAAAATATATATATATATATATATATATATATATATATATATATATATATGCGTTTTCTATGCATTAACTTGATCCTTAAAATGTCCTTAACGGGTAAGTACTAACATCATTTTCACTTAACAGATAGGGACACTACTATATGGCCGTAAGACCAGGATGAAATGAGTGGGTGAAGTAGGCAGGGGCCAGATTACTCGAGTCCCCTTAAAGAATTGGTCTTTAGCTAAGGTAAGCAACTGGAGACTTTTCAGCAAGGTATCAGATTTGAATTTATAAAGATCATTTCAGTTTCTCTGTGGAACACATAGTATTAGTTAACACTTCTAAACTGTTTTCTAAGAGTCAGGCACTGTTTTCAGGACATTTGCAAGTCTTAACTCATTTAATCCACAGCTGCTCTATAAAACAGGTATTGTTATTTTCATTTTGCAAAAGTGGAAACTAAGGCACGGACAGAACAAGTGACTTACCCCTGGTTGCACAGTTTGTGAATAATAGAGCCAGATTCCACCCCAGGAAAGCTGACACTACAGTCCACACCAGCCACTTGGGTATACTGCAACCAGATGTTGTGATTGGGACTAAGACGGCAATAATGGCAATAAAGACATGTGAAGGGATTTGACAAGATATTTAGGAAACTTGATGAACTAAGCATAGTGAGGGAGAAGGTGGCAAGTGTCAGGGATGACATCACAATCTATATTTTACATGACAGGACATAATAATTGTATTACTTACTGGGAGATCACGAGTGCAGAAGTTGGTTTTAGATACAGGTGAAGAATTCAATTTAAAATTAATTGGGTTTGAGGAATCTCTGAGACAACCAAGGGTGGGTAGTCACATGTAAGGTGTGAAGAGTAGATGAGAGTCTGGAGTTCTGAACAATTCTACATAGAAATCCCCGCCTGTTCTTTCTCAAACCATACTCCATACCATTCCCTCCAACTACTTCTCACAACCTGTGACGATTTCATATCTCTCATGTAAACATATCATGGCAGATTCTTTGCTTGACTCTTTGCTATTTTCTTCCCAATGCCTGGAATAAAGGTGTGTCATAAATAATTGTCCAATGAGCGAATGAGACAGCATCAGACAACCATATCACAAAATCTTTGACCAACAGGAATTCAAGTTCTCCTTGTACATGTCCAGTGTCAAGGAACGCACTATCATAAGGCAATCATTTTTAACGGTTCTCTTCAGAAATTCTCATTTTATATTCAATCGCACACCACTTATTTGAAACATTGACCTGTTGGTGCAATCCACTATCTGGTACTGCTATCTGAAGATTAATGACCAAATTGCCCATTTTATTCTCAGTTTCTCTTTATCACGTGGCTTGGATACACCTTAGTCTGTCATTGCTCTTGATACGTGGCATCTGAAGCTGATCCTCTAACCCCAAGCCCAGGCCTCACACATATACACTGGGTCCTTCAGGGTACAGAGTAGGACTGTCACCTTTCTTGTTTCAGCTAGCATATTTTGACTAAAAACAGCCAAACTCTATTAAGTGTTTCTGCTAGCTTCATAATGATTTACAGTCAACTAGAATGCCATTTTTAAACAATGTCTAGGGAGGCAACTGGGTGGTTCAGTTGGTTGAGCATCTGACTCTTGATTTGGGCTTACGGCTCAGGTCACGACCTTGAAGTTTGTGGGATTGAGCCCCACGTCAGGCTCTGTGCTGTCAGCTGAGCTTGGGATTCTCTCTCCTTCTCTCTCTGCCCCTCCCCCCTCCCTCTCTCTCAAAACAAATAAACATTTTAAAAAATGTTTAGGTATAACCAAATATTTGTGATTTAATGATACTCCCAGGTATATTCTCGACTTTGGAAAACAATGGCCCAGTTTCATATTCACATATTTTATTTCAAAAAGCATCACTTTCTAAGACTCAGCAATGTGTATCAAAATTTAAAATCTGTCATCTTTTTATAACCCCTTTAAAAAGCAATCTATCCCAAGGAAATAATCTGTGAAGTTACATTTTTTAAAAGTCAAATGCAGCATTATTTAGAAAAATGTAAAAACTAGTACCCAGCATAGGTCAGTAGTGGTAGAGCCACCATTAAGTAGCCATCAAAAAATGATGGTTACTAAATCTATCTCATTTTATTATTAGAGTGATTCCAAGGGGAAATGCTTATAAAATAAGTTGGCAAAAGCAGGATACAGCATTCCACTTCAGGATGATTACAAATGTAGAAGGAAATAGACTAAAATATCAACAGTATTGTCTCTGTGTGGTGAATTGTGAGAAGTTTTCCCCAAAATTTAATGAATGCACATTTTTTAATTAAAATCAATTTAGAATAATGTATAAAATTATTTTCCTTTTTCCTCCTGAGTCTACTTTTATGCTCATTAGACAAGGTTAAAGTCCCACCCACCTCCCCCCTCCATTTTCTTCACAAATAAGAGAGGTATTTTCCTATACAAATGGAAATAAGTTGGAAAGAAGGAAGAGGTTTAAAGAAAGAATGAATAATCAAAGTTAGAAGTTGGAAAAGCCAAAGTTAGAAGTTGGAAAAGCCAAACAAACTCACTTAAATTTTCATGTATTCTTTTTTTTAATGTTGATTTATTTATTTTGAGAAAGGAGTGCACACACACGCACCAGCTGGGGAGGGACAGAGAGAGAGAGAGAGAGAGAGAGGGAGAGAGAATCCCAAGCTGGCTCCACGTTGTCAACGCAGAGCCGGAGGCAGGGCTTGATCCCACCAACCATGAGATCCCGACCTGAACCCAAATCAAGAGCTGGTGGGCCGCTCAACTGACTGAGCCCCCCAGGTGCCCCTTCATGTATTATTTTGACTTGCATTGAAAGTTGGGGGGGTGGGGGGGAGGAGAAGGGCAAACAGGGCATATGGGTATGAGAAAAACGATGCCTGAAATGGAAACCCTGACTTCTAATGGTAAAAAGAGACAGGGAATTGTGAATAGGGGCCCAAGGCTGTAAACAAATGCTCTGGAAACAAAAGAAAAAATGGTTGTACTGTTACTTGTGCATGCATGGTCCTCACATGTCTGTTTAGTGACAGCACCAAGAACTTAGCTCAGGATAATTTTTCTAAATTGTGATTAAGACATGAAATTTTTAGGTAAAATTTTGTGAAGTCTGTCAATAATAATTTCATACGTTTTTACAAGTAGAAATAGATTCGTGATGATTAAATTAAGTTTTTGAAATAATCCATGTGATGGAAAGCATTAAGGCAAGACATTTATTTATAGCTGGACTCTAGCCATTTCTGGCATGGACCTAAAAATTCCAATTAAGAAGGAAGAAAATGTGAGGTATAGTGATTCATACAAGTAAAGGTGTTTTTGAAAATTGTGCTAATTGCATACCTCATTCAGCATTGTTTGCGTAGAAGGAAATAATGGATATAAAAGTGCCTAGCACAGTGCCTGGCACACAATGGGAATGGCAACTCTTCTTGATAGTGATAATCTACAATATTTAACTGCTCTCTGGATTTAATGTATTTTATACTGTCTTACCATGATAGCTATTTTATATCCACTTAACAACTAATCAGACGAAACAATATTATGCGCTAATATTAAAGGATCAGCCAAAGATTCCCTCTCTTGATAAAAATAAGCAGGATAAACATACAGACATACGTACTTTTTAGATGTGCAAAAGATCATAGAGAGAATACCCAGTAAATTTTCCTCTCATTTTCTAGAGGAGGGAACTGAAGCCCCCAAGAGGTTAGGTTGTCCAAAGTTCTATCCCTAGTTGATGGCAGAACCTATTTGGAAAAGGGAAACCTGACTTCAAAGTTTTGTTCTCTCTCATTAGATTCAGAATCCAAATGGACAATATTAACAAGAACCTGGAAAGGAAATTGAAAATACTTTATTTCTTTTAATGTTAACAGTGCTCAAACTACGCTTCAGAAAGAATCCATTGGCTACCACGATGCTTCTCCTTTTAGCTTCTTGATACTGGATGTTTGTAAGCAAATAGATACAATTATTCAGGCTGAGAAGAAGCTCATGGATTGGGCAGTGAAACAAATTAATAAATATAATTCTTCAAACCAAACAGAGCTTCTTTTATAAATATTATCACAGAAACCTAGACGTTAGGTTGTAAGTGGCTCAGAAGAGTTTAGGGAAAGTATAAAAAAGAACTGGGGAGAGGGGGAAGGAAGGAAGATACTGAGGGAGAGAGGGAGGGAAAAAAGAATCATTGCCAATGCATGATGCACCCTACCTCAAAGTATGAAATGATGGGAAAAGTCTGGGAGGTACCAAGAACAGAAGAAAACAGCCAAGGCTGAAATAAACTTTATTCTCTACACATAGGTGAGTGAAAAGGGGTTATATGCGCCAGAAACAAGGGATTGAAGAACAGTCTGGCAGTTCCTTAAAAAGTTGAAGAGCTACCAATTCCACTTCTAGGTATATAGCCAAGAGAAATGAAAACACACATGTCCACTCAAAAACTTGCACACAGTTGTTCGCAACAGTATTATTTACAATAGGCAAAAGGTGGCAACAGCCCAAGTGCCCATCAACTGACGAATGGATAAACAAAATGTGGTCTACGTGTAACGGAGTGTAATCCAGCCATAAAGAGGGATGAAGTACTGATGTGTGCTACCACGTGGAGGAAGCTTAAAAACACGAAGTCAAGGGAGGCGCCACATCCGGGTATCTCCGCCTTCGGCTCCTTAGCTGCGGCCCTTGCGTCCTCGTACCTTCCACTTGCAGAGGGGGCCATGTCATGAGGGGCCTGGGACCTGGAGTCCGGCGGCTTTGCGCATCCTGGCCATGTCCAAGGCAAAGATGTCGGGCATTGGGACTGGTTCGTCGCCACTGTCGCGATGCCCTTGGTGGGCAAACTCAGTCTCATCAGCCCTCCCACTTGGCACCGCTCGCTGCCCACAGGAGGGGAGGGGTGTGAATTTGGCGTGCCCCCGCCAGCATGAGGCGAGCTGCTGATCAGAACGGTGGAGACGGGAGACACAATTGGGGACAGGGTTTGGGGACCTATGAAAGAGTGGCCTCTGGCCAGTCCACCAGCCACTGGCTCAGATGAAGTTTTCTTCCCAGTGCTGGGTGTGCTTAACAACCAAGTTCTCACAAACGCTGTTGGACCTGACCCACGCTGAAGTAATCTTTCAGTACAGGAGAAAATTTTTTAAATCCTGAAGACAAATGTGTGTTCTTCAAGTTTCCGGATTCTCATTCAAGTCCTTACTGTTAGGAACAAGTATCACTTGTGCAAATTTCTGGACTGTGTGTGTGTGTGTTTCGCTTCCTTTTCCATCTGAATAATGGGCTTTGGTGGGCCCTGGTCTGTGGGCACCAAGATGGGCATCTGGGGATGGGTCACCAAACCCTTGACAAAGGGACTCTTACCTCTTTCTTGCACACACGCCTGGCTCCTTCTTTTCCCAAGCCCCAAATTTGCAGCTAGAGGAGGTAGCCCATATAATGGTTCTGCCTTTGACAAGCTTTCTTATTTATGGACTTTTGCCAAGGACTGGTTGCAAAGAAGTTGTCCACCATCTTTCCCCCGTTGGTGGCAAAACTAGTAACAATAGGGGAGAAGATTGGACCAGTGGATGGAGAGCTTTTTCAGCTTTTGGAATTGCTGTAACCTTGATGTCTGTTGCAACCATTTGCCACCTCTTTGGTTGTTTTTATAAAAACAAAAACAAAAACAAACAAAACCAAAAAACAAACAAAAAAAGCACCACGGAGTCAGTGAGGGCCACAGATTGGTGTTAATGAGGCATAAAGGTTGTTCCCTAAGGGCAGTGATCAAAACTATAGTGGAGCTACACCTTGCACAGGGGCTAGGTGCAAACTGTGTGTACCCAGAGTAGTTGGGATGTATTATGCTAGAAAGTTCCAAACCCCATGCGCCACAAGGACTTGCTCTCTTTGAGAGGCACCTGGGCATTGATTCCATTTCATTCTCATTCTGGATATATGTTTATTGGATAGTGTAGAGAGGAGGACCTTATACTCTATTTGTCATTTTTGCCCTCCCTCCCTTTAATGGCCCTGTGCTTCAGTTAATTGTGAGGAAGGTATAGCTCCTCTGTACATAGGTCATATTTTAGGAGCCAATATAAGTGAATCACATGGGTTGTAATGGCTTTAGAATCATTTGTATTTGAGGGTCCTTCTAAAAAAAATTTTTTTTTAATGTTTATTGTTGAGAGAGGGACAGAGCATTAGCAGGGGAGGGGCAGAGAGAGAGGGAGACACAGAATCCAAAGCAGGTTCCAGGCTCTGAGCTGTCAGCACAGAGCCCAATGTGGGGCTTGAGATGAGATCATGACCTGAACAGAAGTAGGACGCTTAACTGACTAAGGCACCCAGGCGCCCTCCTTTTTAAAAAAGATTATTTATTTTGAGAGTGACAGAGGCAGTGTGAGCTGGGGAGGGGCAGAGAGAGAGAGAGAATCCCAAGCAGGCTCTGTACCGTCAGCACAGAGTCCGATGTGGGGCTTGAACTCATGAACCATGAGATCATGACCTGAGCCAAAACTAAGAGTCAGACGCTTAACTGAGCCACCCAGGCACCCTGAGGGTCTTTATTTTGAGCCATGAATGTATAATTCATAGATGTACATCAGACCAACTTAAATAATCAGTCTTCTTTCATAGGTGGGCTTTTTCCACTAGAGCTAGGCTTATCCCCCAGTAAAGTTTTTTGAAGGCTAATAAACCCCCACCAAAACCAACAAAGAAAGAAACAACCGTTAAGTCAAGAAGCCAGTCACAAAAGACCCCATTCTATGATTTCATTTATATGAGATGTTCATAATAGGAGAATTGATGGAGACTGAAAGTAAATTTGTTGTAGTGACAGGCTAGGGAGAAATGGAAGGATTGTAGGGTGATTGCTAAAGGGCGTGAGGCTTCTTTTTGGAGTAATGAAAATGTTCATAATTGATTGTAGGGATGGTTGTTGCACTACTCTGTGAAAATATTAAACACCATTGAATTATACCTTTTATTTTTTATTTTTATTTTTTAAAGTTTATTTATTTATTTAAAGTTTTTTTTTTTTTTTAAACATTTACTTATTTTTGAGACAGAGAGAGACAGAGCATGAACAGGGGAGGGTCAGAGAGAGAGGGAGACACAGAATCTGAAACAGGCTCCAGGCTATGAGCTGTCAGCACAGAGCCTGACGCGGGGCTCGAACTCATGGACCGCGAGTCATGACCTGAGCTGAAGTCGGACACTCAACCGACTGAGCCACCCAGGCACCCCTAAAGTTTATTTATTTTTGAAGGAGAGAGAGAGATCGTGAGTTGGGGAGGGGTAGACAGAGAGGGAGACCCAGAATCTGAAGCAGGTTCCAGGCTCCGAGCTGTCAGCACAGAGCCCGACGTTGGGCTTGAACTTAAGAGCTGTGAGATCATGACCTGAGCCAAAGTCAGACGCTTTAACCGACTGAGCCACCCAGGCGCCCCTCAATTATACCTTTTAAATGGTGAATTATATGGTGTCTGAATTACATCTCAATAAAACTGTTACCAAAAACATCTCCCCTGAAACAAGAATAACTTTGGAAAAGCAAGTTTGAGATGAAACAACAACCCTGTAGCCATAAAAGAAAGTAAGGAATGGGCAAACGAAAGCCCCCTCTGAGAGGCCTAACAGACTGAATAAGGAAAGCCAGCAAGGAGATGGGAGCTGCCAGCTGGTGAGAGTATGCAAGCCAATAGAAGGCCAGCCGAAGAGAAACAGGTGTGCATCTGGAATATTCAAAAAGGTGCTGTTGCTACTGCAGTCTATGTGACACCTGCAGTCTATGCGACACCTGCAGTCTATGCGACACCTGCAGTCCATGAGACACCTGCAGTCTATGTGACACCTGTAGTCTACGTAACACCGTCTGGTAAAACTTGGTGTTTAATATTTGCTCAACACTGTGCAAATGTTCGTTTCATCAATTATCTATTTGATGCGGTAAAATTCCCATTGCACAAAAGACTGGCATAATCACAATTATGACTAATTCATTTTTGTATGCCCTGCAGCGCTCAGCTTGAGGCCTTATATGCAGCAGGCACTCAATAAATATTTGATGAACAAAAGTAACCATCATAGTCAGGGCTCAAGACTCTGCACTGTAATTATAAAACATAACCAAGGCCAAAGTTTTAGCCATCAAAAAACAAAAAAAACCACAGAACATTATTCCACATTTGAAACATTTTAATGGACCTTTAAATGAGAGTTTTAATTCAGTTAACAATTAAACTACACACAAAGCATAATTTAGTAATCTAATATGAAAGTAAAAAGATCTATCAGAAAGGTAAGGACATTCTGAGAAATGCTAAGAAAATGGGATTTTATTCATATTATATATACACCGCAAAACAGATAATTTCCATTATTCTGGTTACTTCAAAATTTAAATTCTGCATGTTTTTCAATTAAATTTTTTCATGACAGATGCTGAATACTGACCTGTTTTTTCCTGACAATATCAATAGGCTGCCCAACTACATGATATAATTGTTTTTAGCATTTAAATTTAAGAGCCTATGGCTCAGTGTTTAAAAATAAATTAATTAACAAAAACAAAACATTATTAGGAGAAAAATGAAAGCACACCTACCACATGATAAAAACAATCACTCCTTCAAAATCAGAAAGCGGCGGCATGAGCATTACTTTACTTGTCCTGCTCATCTGAGGCATACAATTCAAATGACGCAGAACCTATAGCTTGGAATGATACAGTTGCTATCGCTAATTAGGTGCCACTAGGTAGTATAAATAAAAACAAATGGAATATCAAGTTAAAAAAAACTTGTTTTTAGCTTAATCGTTGGTGCAGAATGTACGGTCGGGGCTGGCTGCCTGGTAGCTGCTTTAGCTTTGCTGGCTTGGCTTGCCCGAACAGCAGTTTCCAAACGCACTTTCAACTCAGGCGCTGCTCCCATTACTGTCTTGAAAGCATGTGGATACAGAGGTCCAATATGCATTAAATTCTGGAGTGCAAACTCATGAAGATCTTTGGAAACCGTGCTTGCTGAGGCAAAGGAATTTTCATCCAGCAGGTAGGAGATCAAAGTGGGAACTAAAAGGGCAAGTAACTGGACTCCTGTAAAGAACAAAGATAAAGTCTGAAGATCATCCCGGGTCTGTCAATTACAATAAACTTTAATTTTAAAATTATGCAATTACCATGGTGGTCTCACTCATAATACAACATAAGCAAATACACGTACACAATCTGTTTTAGACTCAACAATAACTCATAATTGATATCAAATATTTACTTAATGCTAAGCTATCTGGCTGAGACCAGATTTGTTACACTGTAAATCTTAGGTTTATATTAATTTGTTCTATTAAAAAAATTACTGCCTAAAAAGGTTAAAAAGGAACAAGCATTTTACAACTGCCATCTGGTGGAATGTATTCGGCTAGTAAGATTATGACATCTTTAAGGGTATTCCAGAATAGGGAGGTTCGAGTAGGAAACAGATACTTGAACAGCATCCAATTACTAACATTTAACTAAAACTAAGTATTTCTTTCTTTTTAAAATGGAAATATAACTCTCTCCCATTTCATTATCTCCCCAAACGCACAGTAAGTGAGGGAAAAGAATCTCACAAAAATAATGGAATATATAGAATTTAGGGTTAAAAACCAAGAATTTAGGGCTAAAGAGCAAGGATCTTTGTGTGTTTACTTCATGACTAGAACACACCTGGTGCATAGCAGGCATTCAGTAACTATTTGTTGAATGGATGAGCAAACACATAAACACCCTTTCTCTTGAAAACCACTCAGAGGTTCTTATCAATTGGATTTTTCCATGATAAAATTTCAGAAGAAAGAAGACAACAAGCTGATATTTTAAAAGTCCCAAGAATCCTCAAATAAGGTAGTTAGCTGAATGTTCCTCACACAGAATTATAATATTACTGTTTAATAAGAACTTTCATAATGAACATATAATAGTAAATTATCAAATAAATATGAAATTATCTTCAGCACACTGTGCATACTAGAGCAGACAAGGCTTTCCACCATTACGTTGAAAAGCAAGGTTTGGTTTTAACACTTAATTAACTGGAAAAAATACATTATAAATTATTTACCCATTAAGTATCTAGAAATGTGCTAAGCATTCTAGGAAATATTTAATAATTCATCTATACTTAAAATTGTTATTACCTAGCTGAAAAGACTATACAGCACAGGGTGCCTGGGTGGATCAGTTGGTTGAACATCTGATTCCAGACTTTAGTTCAGGTCATGATCTCACAGTTCCTGAGTTTGAGCCCCGCATAGGGCTCTGGGCTGACAGCACGGAGCCTGCTTGGGATTCTCTCTCTCTCCCTCTCTTTCTGTCCCTCCCCTGCTGGCACTCACCCTCTCTTTCAAATTAAACAAATAAACTTAAAAAAAAAAAAAGAGTATACAGTACACCAAACAATTATAGAACTAAGTGCTAAAAATCTGTGGTTGGCATCTGAGCTAGAGTTCCTCAAAAAACTCACACAGCTGAGGAATACTTTGGGATTTTATACTTTTAGTGATGATCTTAAAATCTCAGGGCCATAGAATACGGTTGATCATAACTGCCAAAGAAATTGTATGAAGGGAGAGGTCAGAGAGGGCTGAGTAATCAGGCAACATTTCCCTAAAGAAATGAGATCTGACACAGGTTGAATCCATTTGTATAACGAGAAAGAGGGGGAAGAAACACACCCAAGAAAAGGGAAAACAGAATGCAGACTGTATAGAGATTAAAATAAGCTGAAGGAGAAAACTGGACTGGTCAGGTTAGTGAGTACACATTAGGGAGTAGAATAAAGTTTTGAGAACTGAGCAAGAATATTCAGACTTGAGGCAGTAATGCAAGAGGAAACTACGCACAGTTCTTAAACAAAGAAGAGTTAAATTGTTCTAGGTAAAATTGATGGGGAATACTTTTAGGAAATTATTATAGTTATCTAGTTATGAGATGATTAGATATAAGAATAGGAAGTCAGAGTCTCTTGAATCCTAGAGAAGTTTGAAAAAAAGATAGGATAAGTTTTGAGTAACAGATTGGATAAAGATGAATAAAAATTAAGACTCAAATATAAATCCAATGTCTTTAGCTTGTAACCCTGGTCATGTCGGGTGAAAAAACTTCATTGTCTATTTCTGTAATGGATACTATCAAGTTAAAAACAAAAATTAGCATTTGGAACTGATGTGAAAAACATTGAGTGATAAAGCAAATTTAAAAGCTGAAAATTTACACTTTGGGTTTTATAGTACTGTATTTTCTATAACTATGTATTGTAGTATTAAGTATAACTTTATACTATATATTATATATGTAAATTGCTATATATTCTCATAATAAATATTAATGAAATATCATCAACAATAAGTATTATCATAGTTTCTTCATTTTTTAAGATTGCTTCATTCAGATAACAGATGCTGTGTACTACATCAAGACTTAAAAAAATTTTTTTTAATGTTTATTTATTTTTGAGAGAGAGAGAGACAGAGAGCACGAGAGGTGGAAGGGGGAGAGAAAGAGGGAGACACAAAAGCTGAAGTAGGCTCCAGGCTCTGAGCTCGAACTCACAAACTGTGAGATCACGAGCTGAGCTGAAGTCAGATGCTTAACTGACCAAGCCATCCAGGCACCCCTATACCAAGACTTTTAAGATGTACAATAAGACTGGTGTATAAGATCAATTTCTTTTTTCAGAGGCACCTGGGTGGCTCAGTCGGTTAAGCATCCAACTCTTGATTTCCACGCAGGTCATGATCTCACAGTTTGTGAGTTCGAGCCCCTAACTGGGCTCTGCACTGGCAATTTGGAGCCTGCTTGGGATTCTCTCTCTCTCTCTCTCTCTCTCTCTCTCTCTCTCTCTCTCTCTCCCTCCCTCCCTCCCTCCCTCCCTCTCTCTCTCTCTCTCTCCCCCTCCCCCACTTACTCAGTCTCTGTCTCTTAAAATAAATAAATAAATAAAATTTAAAAAAACCTTTTTCTTCATAATCACCTTTACGTTTATCCTTTTTCACTATCATAGTTTTGGATTATTATTTAGAAAATTTTTTTGGTGTTTATTTATTTTTGAGAGAGAGAGAGAGACAGAGTGTGAGAGGGGGAGGGTCAGAGAGAGAGGGAGACACAGAATCTGAAGCAGGCTCCAGGCTCTGAGCTGTCAGCACAGAGCCCAATGTGGGGCTCCAACCCACAGACTGTGAGATCATGACCTGAGCTGAAGTCAGATGCTTAACCGACTGAGCCCCTGGTTCCAGGTACCCCTGGATCATTACTTTATAGGGAAACTATAACAATAGCTTTTTCAAAATCTCTCCTATCTTCCCAATTTCCTGTAAAAATTTTTTTCAAGGGAAGAAGAAAAAACTTATGATAGAAAGAATGGATATAATTGTTATCTGGAGCATAAACCAGCAATATATATTAAATGCCTTAAAAATGTACATTTCCTTCAACCCAGTCATTTCACTTTAAGGAATTTGAGAAACAGAATAAAAAATCTGTACAAAGATGCTTAGAAACCCAAAGAAAGATACAAAGAATCCCAAATGTGTACAAGGATACTTAGCTCAATTATTTATGATTTTGAAAAATTGGAACTAGCTTAATGTTCAATCATAAGGTACTAGTTTAAAAGGTATAGTCTTTCTGCAATAATTAAAAGTCCTATTTCTAAAGACAAATTTTAGATTGTGATGAAATCAAGGGAATAAAGAGTAGGTATTAAGCTAAGTCTGTGATTAAATTGATGTATGTATGTGGTAGCTTTTCATTAAATAAAAATAATTTTTAAATTTCAAAATTGGAAGGATTTTAGTAATGATGTGTGGTATTAATACTAATCTGATCATGTTTGTTATAAAGCTTTTGTACTTCTATTATGAACACAACAATAAATTATTTTTATAAATCTATTAAACATCCATAGTTTTCCTAGTTCTTTTTTTTTTTTTTCCCTAGTTCTTAAAGAGTACATTCCTAGGAAAAAACATCAATGTGCTGTAATGCCATCAGTAATTTATTTTAACCTCTTGCTCATAAAAAAATGAATATAAATCAACTCAATACACTATATTATTAGCACCCTAGAAAAACATTAAGCTTTCCGATAGTAACCACTCCTAGTAAACTTACTATTGCAATGGCCTGTGTCCGATATCAAATTTTATATATATATGTGTATATATATATATACATATATATATATATATTTTATATATATATATAAATATATATATATATATATATATATATATATAAAATACAGTTCCTCATTTGAGACTTGGATTTTTATACAAATACTTACTGTTCTGTTCTTCCCCAAGAGCAACTAACGTTTCAAGAACTTTGATTCCTTCTTGAACAGCTAAAAGTTCTGTGCTACTGGCTGGTCTGTTTCTTTCAACAGCTTTCAGCTTTTCAACTACTATTGGAGCTAAGGAATGGATATAAGGAGTTGAAAGGGCACGATTGGAATGTTGGAAGACTGACAAGAGAAGCTGGTAACATTTGGCTTGAACCTATAGAAGAAAGTAATTTCATTAATTAACATGTGCAATAGTTCTTGTTTGTGTACACTCACACTGCAACTTAATATAGGAAGAAAAGATATGACACTATAGGATGAAAATTTAAATGTAGGATGAATTAATGCCATTTTCTATTTATAGAAATGAAGCTAAAATAACAAAATTGCCAATAAGCTAACTAAAAAAAAACTAACTTAAAAGAAATTAATCAAAAAAACATTCCTTATACGGTAACTGCCAAATTACCAAGCCTATATAATTTGTATATTTCAATAGTGTGGAAGACGCTAGAAACCAGGAATTCCAATTTCTGTTTTTAATTTTTTCTTTACTCGACAATTGTCCCTTCCACTTTAACCTAACATATTTAGTAAGGAAGAAGGCGAATATCTAACTGATGTCAAACAATGCTATAAAAATACACTGGCAAGACACCTCACATTCATTTGAATTCCCTGGAAATAACTGCTTATGACAACTTAAGTTTTTTAGGTCTCTAGAAAGTAAAATCTCATTGACTCCACTTTAGCTTAGAAATACTTCATATTACCATTTAAAAAAAAAAAAAAAAGGAAGGAAGGAAGGAAGGATCAAAGGAAGGTCCATCACCATATGGGACAAATAGTGGAATAAAGCTGTTTCAGCACTTTGGTAGAAGAGAAGTTACCAGACCTTGCTGGACATAAATACTTGGGCAATATTTTTAAAATACAGATTTATGATTCAGGAAGACAGTAGCAGAGTTCTAGGAATCATGTTACTAAACTGGTTTTTTTTTTTTTTTTTTCTGATACGAAGCAGGTTTGAGAATCATTAGTTCAGACTTTGACACTGTGAAACCAAAAAAATTTATTTTCTAGAAAAACTAGTTTCCAATAGGTTCATCAAAACATGTAATAATACAAATTTATTTTTTAATGTTCTTGGTGCCATTAAGTAAACAGTGAAAAATATAATCGCAGACTCATGTAAAATTTCTACCAATATAAGTCAGAGTTAATAAAATATTTTAGACATTGGAGAATAAACATACACATAATGTGTCTCCTAGTACTTAAACCCTGTGATCTTTTCCAGCTTTTCTATTTAAAAACTACATAGCAAATATTTAGGTTCTCATTTGATGTATTACCCCTTTTAGTGAACCAATCTGAAATATTATTGATAAAGTGGAATGTTTACCTCTATGTTTAAGTGTAACTTACCCATGGGTCACATGAATTCAATGCATTCTTAAATCTGTTCATGCAGCCATTCTGTAATGACTGGACTCCTATTATTTCACTACTAGCAGACCACAGGAAGAGTGCAATCGCTGTTAGCATGCTTACTTCATCAGGCATAGGCATGGAATCTTCTGAAATATATGAATAATATTAAAATACGTGAAAAATGAAAGCAATGTCTTGTTTCCAACATGCTTTGGAATTCCAAACATGAACAATAACCTTCTCTCCCCTAAAAGACATTTACAGCAGCATGTACCTCAATCTAATGCAGTCCATAAACAACTTTATGGATAGAACTCATCTACTACTAAGGAAACAGGGATACTTCCTGTATTTAAGGTTTTTTTCCTTGTTTTTCTGGATGATACAATATTAACTGAAAAAAAATCAGGCATAAATCCTAATAAGAACTCTACAAGGGAAAGCAAATTGGAATAGGAAAGATAACACTGTAATGTAAAATTACTTAAAAGTTACGTAACTTTCTTGTAGTTTAGACTGATCAACAATTTCCAAATACAGCTATTCCTTCAACAAAGCCAGGTGATTATAAGATATTCTAAGTAGTTTAAAAATCCAGAGTGTTCTTTGTTAGTGATATCACCTTTATATTCAGTAAATATGAAACCTTTAAGTTCTACACAACCATAATCAAAAAAATCTCGTACAATTTCCTGAAGGCAGTATTCTCATAATTTTAAAGAACTTCTTGCTATTGCAACCATTTATTTGGGAATAGATATGACTTTAACCTAATGGAAATACAGTATGTTATTAGAAACACAGGAAATATATACATTTTTTTCTGAAGAAAAGTACTATTAAACATATAAAATAAGAAAAAAAAACATAAAAGAAGAGACCTCAACTATTTTGTCATTATCATTTCTTCCACAGCTGAACTTACTAACATTCTTTACATATGAATTTGGACTAATTTGGAAATTGCAAATACTCTAAAATCAGTAATTTATCAGGATTATGAATATATTTAATATGCTAACACTATCTCCTAATTAGGGTACCAGCATAAAATAGAATGTGCTACAAAAATAGTTGAGAAGAAGCCCACTAACTTGAAGAAAAGGAAGAGATGTAAAATCTGAAGGATTCAGCCAATCTATAATAACCTAAGTCACAGATGTTAAAAACCTGAGAACTCCATCATAGGAATATTACTGTATTATTGTAGTAGGAATATTATTGAACAATCTCTAACTCAGAGTTTGTGACACTGCAAGCAATTTTTTGTTGGAAAATTAACACTTTATTTTAAAATTGCGACTTTAAGATTTGCTATCTAAATACCATTTCCTACTAAAAGAAACCAGGGCTTTTTTAGAGAAGTGACTAATTCCAGAACAGTAATAGGGAAAACATAAGGTAAGTCTGCCACATCTTGGTGCCAGAAAGTAAAAATGTGCTCAGGAAATAATGGAGATATGTCAAAATGACATTAATGGACCCACTGAACTAAAAAAAGAATCATAAGTCTGTACTGATAGTAATAAACAATAACCATATAAAAAATAACAAATGAAGGCAAAGAAAAAGCTCTTCCTTTCAGAGAAATGCCAGCTAATAAATGTAAAAGGAAGAAAACTAATGAAGAAGTTAGAAAATTATCATTTTGACATCATCACAGTAAGAACTGGTTCAGGTATAACAGATATTAAAACGACTGGGTATGGCACGCCTGGCTGGCTGGGTTGGTGGAGCATGTGACCCTTGATCTCAGGGTCATGAATTCAAGGCCCACACTGGGGGTAGGGCTTACTTAATAAACAAAAACAAAAACAAAAACCATTGGGTAAAAGCTTGATGGGAAACAGATAATTGATATAGTTTCAAAGTATCTCCCTACAAATTCCTTACTAATTGTAAAAGGGAAAAATGTAAACTTTATGGTGGAGAAATATGGCAGACAGCATCTTAATCAAGTTATTAAAGTTAAGACTACTAATAATGGGGGGGGGTGCCTGGGTGGCTCAGTCAGTTAAGCATCTGACTTTGGCTCAGGTCATGATCTCATGGTTCGTGAGTTCAAGCCCTGCATGGGGCTCTGTCCTGACAGCTCAGCGCCTGAAGCCTGCTTCGGATTCTGTGTCTCCATCTCTTTCTCTCTCTGCGTCTCCCCCACTCATGCTCATTCTCTGTCTCTCGCTCTCTCAAAAATAAACATTAAAAAAAAAAAGACTCCTAATAATGAGACGAAACACCATTATATGCCTCTTTACATGATGCACTGAGAAAGACCTAACAAAATCATACAGTATTCCTGCCAAAAAAGCATAACCTGAATCTAAGCACAAGAAACACACACACACACACACACACACACACACACACACACACACACAATTCCAAACTGAAAAACAATCTATAAAATAGATGGTCTGCACTTTTAAAGGACAATATCATGAAAGATAAAGAAAAGCTGAGAGAGACTGACTCAGATTAAAGAAGACTAAAGCATTAAGACAAGTACAATGCGTGATCTTGGACTGTATCAAAAAGAAAAAGAAAAAACTTCTATTCAAGTCATTATTAGGACAACTGGTAAATTTGAATATGAATAACAATAGCATTATATCAGTGTTAAATTGCTTACATGTGATAATTCTTCTGTGGTTATGTAAGAAAATGTTCTTGTTCTTAGAATAGCCATAAAGCATTCAGTAGTAAAGAGTCATGATGACTTCAGTGTATTCTCAAATGGCTCAGCATAATTAACAACGATAATATTAACAATAACATGTGGATTATAGAGTAATAAGATACGTGGCAAAATGTTAACAGCTGGTGAATTGAGGAGAAGAGTATACTGTAGTTAACTATGTTATTCTTGTAACTTTTAAAAAGTTTGAAATCTATTCAAAATTGAAGTTTTTAGAAATGAAAAAAAAACTGCAGCAATATTAAGAGTATACACTACATCCAAGGAGATTTCTATTCGTGGGTGTATGTGTTCACATACATACATATGTACATTTTTTCTAAGTGGAAGTCTCAGATTTTATACTAGGAAATATGATTTCTATAATAAAAATTCTCAATTACGAAACTTTTCTTGTAAAGCAAGGGATTCTGCTTGCCTTGCTTACATATACTATACATATATTATACACAATGGTACTTGCGGCCTTGATCCCATTTCATATTGACCATCTCCTAAGAGTTCAGTTCTGGACAGAATATCTTAGGCAAGTTCATTCTTTTATCATACTTTTGAATTAATTTAATATTACTAGACTGATAAAATATCACGACCTTCCCTTGTAACTGACAATTTAGAAAACATGATTATTGACTACGGAACTGCCCCGTGAAAATTAAAACAATATATAGATTTTTAAACAAATTCTTAACTATTTATCTTGTTACTCATATCTATTTATGTACTTACACATATATACATACACATACATATATAAATATGGTATTTAACATTTCTTTAGTTGGTTATAAACATTCACTCAAGATACAGCTAAAATAGTTCCAGTAGCACTAATAAAACTAATTGAAGTTTTCCTTTCCAAATAAATTTTTAAAAATTCAGATAATAAAAATAACACAAGGTCATTGTTTAACATATAAAAATGGTCTAGGGAAGGAAATAAAAGTAATTCTACCATCAAGTGACAGTTTAATTTCTAGGTACTGTTTTAAATCCTCTGGTCTGCGTTCTTTTTGTATGTATTTATAAATATGATTTTAATAGATATAATGGATATATAATCCAAATTAATATATAATCATGTATTTTATAATTTTTCCCACTGCCAGGTAATTATATTTATCACATATTTTCACTATTGTAAAATAGACTGTGATAAATAACCTTGAACATAACGAATCCTTGAAAACGCTTTGTACATTCTATAGAATTGATTCCCTAAAAGTTTAAACTCCCTTCAGCAAAGTATGAAAATGTTCTACGGGTACCAATGCCAACTGTACAATCACATTTAAAAAAAAAATCAACTTTACAAGAAAAATTTGATATTACTTCATTTTTGTTCATATTTCTTTGCTTATTAATGTGGTTGATTTTTTTTTTTACATGCTTGGTGGTCATCTCTACTTTTCACTAATGTGTGTTCTTTCCCCTTCTATTGGGTGTTAAATGTTTATCTTACAAGACTTCTTTGTATATTAATGATATTAACACTAACATAAATATTGTTGTCAGTTTTTCAGCTGTCTTTTTTTTCAGGTACCTTTTAATGTAAGAGGTTTTGACAGGTAGAAGTTACTCTATAGCCTAGTATGTTGATATTTACCTCTGTGATATTTTCCGTTCTTACACTTACACACTCTGTTGCCATCCTTACATAAAAGTTGTACATGTATTTTCTGTAACTATTTTTAAAATGTTATATTATCATTTTAATTTATCTGGTATTTATTTTGAGTCATGATCTAAGGTGAGGGCCTAACTGGAACTGATATCTCAAACAGCTACCTGACACAAACCATTTGAAGGATAATGAATGGTCTTTATCATGTATTATATTCTCATGTGCATAAATGTCTGTTTTAAAGCAATTTGTGTGTTTCGTTGTGCTGTCTGTTAATTCATGGGCCTGCTCCACAGTTTTAATGTGGAAATGCGTGAAAGGTGACATGGCAAATTTTAATACGTGAAACGTGACATGGCAAATCTTTATTATTCTTTGTCTTCCATCTTTGTTTCTGTCTTTACAACAGAAATAAAATGAAAGAAAAAGTCAAACACAGAATAGAAATGAACAAAAGTGCAAATAAGCATTTCCCTCAAAATTAAACACAAGCATGAAGAATGCTTATTATACTCACTAGGAAAATGAGAAATGCACATTAAAACAACAAGACAGTACATTTTACCCATCAGATAGCAAAATTTAAAAGTCTGAAATACCAAGTCTTGGTGAGGACATGGAGAAACAGAGATTATCATCCACTGCTGGTGGGTGTTTAAATTCACATGGTTACTTTGGAGAGCAATTTGGCCAGGTCTGATAAAATTAAAATTAAAATATGTCATCAATTCCATCTCTAGCGGTGTACCCCAGAAAATCGCATAGCACAAGTGTGTGAACAATTTATAAAGATGTTCATGGCAGCAATTTTTATAATGGGGAAAAATCTGAAACAGCAGAAATATCAGTTGACAGGGAATGAATAATAACTGAAAAATTCATGTGATGGAAACTATATAGAAGTTATATAGAAGGAATAAATGAGAATTTTATATATACACATTAATAGCTCCAAAAAACCTTACTCTTGAGTGAGAACGTAATGGCAGAATGACATGCTGTGACATTACTTATGTCGATTGAAAAACACAAAAGAGGGGCACCTGGATGGCTCAAGTCGGTTGGGCGTCCGACTTCAGCTCAGGTCATGATCTCACACCCCGTGAGTCGGGCTCTGTGCTGACAGCTCAGAGCCTGGAGCCTGCTTCAGATTCTGTGTCTCCCTCTCTCTCTGCCCCTCCCCTGCTCATGCTCTGTCTCTCTCTATCTCAAAAATAAATAAAAACATTAAAAAAATTTAAAAACACAAAAATACTATATATTGCGCATGGTTATTTATCTCATTTTATATATAACCCATGTATACATTTATTAACATATACATTTATTTTTATTATTTATTAATAAGGACCTATATTTATTAGTACAAAAAGTATATTTACATATAAAAATATTTCTGGAATGAAATATATCTAAATCAAGGCTGTGGTTTCATTTGAGGATAAGCTTGGTGAGTGACAGATACTTCAACTTTCTCTATTTTATTATATTTATTTTAAAAAATGGAAGCAAAAAAATATTTTAACACATATCAATTTGATTCTGAGTATGTTTTCTGAAATTTTCTGTCCTTTTTGGCCTGGGGAACCTCCAACATGTATTTAAGTGCTACGACAAGGACATTTACAGTCAATATCCAAATATCCAGAAAGGGGTACTAACATTCCTATCTAACATGACTACAAGACATCTCTGAGTTGCTTCAGTGTTCTATAGCACTTTTCTGATAAGCTCATTCAACTACTTATTGGCATACAGATATCCCAATACATTATGGATTTTAAGCCCTGTTTAGGTTACCTGGCTGAGAATATTCCAGGATGCATGCAAGAGTGCTGCGAATTAGAGCTGTCCACTGTTTCTGAGTGTCCTCTGTCTTGGCCATTGAGAGTGTCACGATGCTTTTAATCCCTTGAAGAGCTGCACTGACTGGTGGAGGAACCTGATTATCTGCCGATTTTATTGCTGTGTCTTTCAATATTCTTGCAATTAAAAACAGAATTGTGGGTAGGATTGTCATACAGCCTGAATTGAAAACAAATCAGATTACCTCATAACTACTCAGTTCTCATATTACAGTTCTTCCAATTGTTTTCACATTTGATTGTGGTTTAATATTATTTTTTTTCCTTGTTGTTTTACAAAATGTGCTGCATTCCTATTACTTAATTCAATGTTAAAAAAGAAAATGAGAAAGTGGCAAGTTATTTCAAAGAAGACAATATTTTCTTTCTTATTCTGGCTAGCCTTATTTTTATTATTTCCAGTATTTCATCTAATCATGCCCTTCAAAATGAAAATGAGAAAGGAAGATAGAGAACCAGAAGGGAAGCACTACCATATCCTTTGAGAAGCATCTGAGTAACTTATTGAATCATGTAACAATTCTAAGACATGTAATCAATCTTCAGTGTATTCAAGTCAGTCTTAACCATGCTGGGAAAAATGATGAAAAGACTATATGGGTAAGCAAAGAAGAAATGAAAAAAATTCCAGAATTTCTAGCTAAAAGAACTCGAAGGTCATTGAATGCATTATTTTTACATCCACAGGCTTGCATTGAGCTGAAATTTGCCTTTACATCTCCTGATACTATTTCTCCTATTTCTCCCTCCTAGATAAGTAGAGGGAAAGTCTAAGTTTCCATCTGGTATTTTTCAGGTATCTGCAGACAGCTATAATCTGTGCAGCTATAATTTCTCTAGTTACTCCTTACAGTTGGTTGTCACAGTCATCTGACGTTTAGTAGTTTGTCAGTGTTACTCAAAAGTGGCAACTAGACCAGAAACTAACAGGTTTAGTCGTCCCGCCTTATGTCTATCCACTAACATTCAGTGTCTTGCTTCAAGCTGTGCTTCTATCTCTTTGCTGGTTTGTCTGAAATATATCTGAAGAGCATCTTGAGTTTTTGGTTTTTTAAATCCTTAAGCTTTATAGGCTCCAAAAGGTAAACGTCATAAAAGACTGACTTCTTCCATACTTGAGATTTAAGAGGGAAAATAAGTCATAACAGCACTTAAAAACAAAGGAAGGCTCATCTTTGTCTACTGCAATATAATGCATTTGCAAATAGTGTTCAATACTGTACCAGCAGGTGAGCAAAGGGACGGTAAGTCAGAGAGTATGGTAACTGTGGCTGCCACCAGACGAGCACTTTCTTCTGACAGTCGAGTTTTAGTGGCTACGTGACTGGGGGAGTCGGACATCTTGGTACTGAGATGTGGCATATGTCGCACTAAAATGAACATCAACAGCTCCATAGTTGCAAACACAAGAGATTTTCCAGGAACAAGACCACCGCTGTCACCTCCTTCTCCTACTACAGGACAGGGTTCTTTTTCCATATCATCTTCATCTTGGGGGGAAAAATGGGTAAAATTTCCAGCAAAAAAAAAAAAAATAGCACAGAGTAGATAAAACTACACAATAAGTATATTTGAGAAATTCTTTCAAAAGAATTTATAACTGAATGTCTGATAGCACATGTCTTTCAGAATAATTCTCTGCCTTCCTAGAATTCTGTTTATTGACCTCTCCTTAAAGGTAAAGGACAATTCAGGGGTGCCTGGGTGGCTCAGTCGGTTAAGCGTCCGACTTCAGCTCAGGTCACGATCTCGCGGTCCGTGAGTTTGAGCCCCGCGTCGGGCTCTGGGCTGATGGCTCAGAGCCTGGAGCCTGTTTCGGATTCTGTGCCTCCCTCTCTCTCTGCCCCTCCCCCGTTCATGCTCTGTCTCTCTCCGTCTCAAAAATAAATAAAAAAACGTTAAAAAAATTTTTTCAAAAGGTAAAGGACAATTCATTTTTGACTTCAAAAATTCTTATTAGGTATTTTTATTTGGAATGTATTTCATATTACGAGTAACACACATGTTAGATTGAACCATATCAACTTGACACTTTTGAAGGTGAGAAATAGCTATCAGCAATTTCCTTTGGGTTTTTTGTTTGTTTAGCTTTTTTATTTTTTTTATTTTTTATTTTTTTAACATTTATTTATTTTTGAGACAGAGAGAGTCAGAGCATGAGCAGGGGAGGGTCAGAGAGAGATGGAGACACAGAATCCGAAACAGGCTCCAGGCTCTGAGCCGTCAGCCCAGAGCCTGATGTGGGGCTTGAACTCACAGACCACGAGATCATGACCTGAGCTGAAGTCGGACGCCCAACTGACTGAGCCACCCAGGCGCCCCTGTTTAGTTTTTTGAGAGAGAGAGCACAAGCAGGGCAGAGGGAGTGGGAGAGAGAGACTCTTAAACAGGCTCCACACTCAGCACGGAGCCCGACAGGGCTCAATGCCACAACCCTGGGATCATAACCGAGCTGAAACCAAGAGTCAGAGGCTCAACTGAGTGAGCCACTCAGGTGCCCCTCATTTGTCTCTTTCTAATTAAAGCAAAATCAACTGCAAATCTTCTATATATATGGTTAAATATTTTGATTAAAATTTTTATTAAAAACTTGCTGGCATTGATACTTAAAATGTCAGAGTACAATAAGATCTATTTCAAAGTTAGCATAATTTCTAGTACTTACTTAGAGTGTTTCTTTTTTCTTGCAAATAATCCTGAGCAGCTCTTACTATCTGTTGTACAACTCCAGTAACCAGCAGTTGGACAGATGGGGGGTTCCAGGTCAGCAGGAGGCGGTGCAAAACACTCAGCAACTCTACGCCAATCAGCTATTATAAATTCATTCAGGTAAACTTAATTTATCTTAATTTCAAAGGATAAATTTAGGTTATTAAAATCTAAGAAAATATGCGTGTAAAAATAAAGTTGGTAACTAAAGTTAACATTTATGACTACGTAACAAATAAGAAAATTGTAACAATCTTGAGAAATGGTCATATTGTATCCCAACACCTTTTCAGTCAACAAATTATTTTTGCATTTAAATAATTTTTATATTAAAAAAATGATCATTCTCCTATTTCTTTCCTCCATTTGAACTAAATGGCATTGCTAAAGTACAATGCCACTAAATGTATGATTTCCAATCCTAGCTGAGCACCAGGAGTTGTCTACCAGGGATTCTAAGCCCTTCTAGTAAGTCCCTGTCCAATTCATCTCAGCAATTATTACAAACTTTCACCACTCATTTTAAGCTTCTTACAATCTTCCACATCAAACCCATCCGATGGCCCTGCCTCAGATTTCAAAGGGGGAAAAAAAACACTTAACTATAACCAAAGCCACCTTTGCCTTTTTCCTTAAGACTAAGTATCCAGGCTCTACCCAAGGCTGGTTCATCTTTCCTCATTTGGTTCCTATCCTATCCTATTTGACCTCCCAAGGGTTCTTCAAGGACCTTGATTGTACTTCATATATCATCAACCTCTCTCCCTCTGGTTAGGCTCTTCTCCCCAGTATAAGGAAAACACTCAAGTCTTTCCTGTCTAATTCGCCCTCCTCCCCTGAACCCAGTCAGATCCTTCTCTCTTGCCTCTATGTCCTTTCTATCTCTTCCTCTGTTCTCAGCCTAGATAGATGCTTCCACTTCCTTCACCCTCTCATTTACTCCTCACTCTTCCACTGTCTGGCTCTGCTCAAAGTCACCAGTAATCTCCTTGGGACTCTCTTATGTCCTTATATACTGGATCCTGTTTCTTCTGAGACTTGTCTATCTCTGAAACTCTCTCTTGCCCTAGTAACTCTGTTCTTAGTTCTCCTCCTACCACTCTAGTGATCTCCACTGTTGACTTACTTCCCTCATCTCCATCCTTACTTGCTATTTATCCCTCAGGCTCCAGTCTTGGCCCTCTTCTTCTTCCTTTGTTCAGTTTCCTAGGCCAGTGTAATTCATCACTTCTTTGGAATTATGAAAAGAGCCTCTTAATTTGGTCACCCTGCCTCCCTTATCATCTCTTACAGACCAATCTCTACGAGATTGATGAAAGTGATCAAATCTATATCTACCATATTCTTAAATTTTTTTTTTCAACGTTTATTTATTTTTTTGGGACAGAGAGAGACAGAGCATGAACGGGGGAGGGGCAGAGAGAGAGGGAGACACAGAATCGGAAACAGGCTCCAGGCTCTGAGCCATCAGCCCAGAGCCCGACGCGGGGCTCGAACTCACGGACCGCGAGATCGTGACCTGGCTGAAGTCGGACGCTTAACCGACTGCGCCACCCAGGCGCCCCTATATCTACCATATTCTTAAATATAAGTTTAATCATGTCATTCCTCTATTTTAACATTAATTTTTTTTTAATATTTATTTTTGAAAGAGAGACAGAGACAGAGAGGGGAGAGCAAGCATGAGCAGAGGAGGGGCAGAGAGAGAGAGGAAGCCACAGAATCTGAAGCAGGCTCCCTCCAAGCTGTCAGCACAGAGCTGAACATGGGGCTCAAACCCATGAACTGCAAGATCATGCTCTGAGCTGAAGTCGGATGCTTAACCAATTGAGCCACCCAGGTGCCCCTATTTTAACATTTTTAATGATTCCTTACCACTTTCAAGATAGATTTTAAATGCTTTAACATGCCATAAAGGAATCTTCATGAGCTGGCCTTTTCCCCATTGTCCAGCCTCGTCTAACAACCCCCACATGCTCCTTTTGCCTTGGCCATAGTAAATGATAGTAGTGTCCTTGAACTGGTCCTGTTCTTCATACCTTCTTGTCTTTGTATCTGCTTCTCTCTTGGAGAGGAAAACCCATTCCTCTTGTGCTGCCTCACTAATAACTCTTTTAAGATGTAATCCAACCATCATCTCCCTTGACAACCCAATCTTTATTTTCTTTGATAATGTCAGCACTCCTCCCCTCTGTCCTCATCAGACCATTACATCTGCTAGCTCAGCACTTATCATATTGTACTGGTCTCCTAATCCAAATGCAGTGAAACCATTTTTGATACCTATAGCCTCAAAATGTGTCTGATGCCAGGACAGGCACAGAGTAAAAGTTGTTGGGTGAATGAATACAATTTTTGAGTCAATGTACTCTGATGATATTGAAATCATAGGAACCAACTCAGGAGAAAAAAAAAAACCAAAACCCATCCAAGTGTAAAGCAGTGCCTGCATAAACAAAACACTATTATGTGCAAAAAATAGCTAGGTAGTTAGGTATGGGACAAATTACGTTAACACCCAAATTACTGAGTGTAAATATGGTATTCCCTTTTCATTCACAGATTGAATTTTATATGTGTGACTATTTGAAGACAACCCTGAAGTTTCTTGCAGTAATGTGTAGTACAGCTGAGGAATAGCTTCAGGATGCGAGGCTGGGGTGCAATGAATATATAATGAAATGACAGCAACTTTGTTTTTTATCTGTTAGTTTGTGGTTTATAGAAAATTATCCCACATGGTAGTGATGGCAACCAAAAAGATGTTTCTTATGAAAAGAAAATAAATTTTTTTAATGTTTTTATTTTATTTTTGAGAGAGAGAGAGAGACAGACAGAGCACGAGCAGGGGAGGGGCAGAGAGAGAGAGAGAGGGAGACACAGAATCCGAAGCAGGCTCCAGGCTCCAGTTGTCAGCACAGAGCCTGATGCGGGGCTGCAACCTATCAACCATGAGATCATGACCTGAGCTTAACAGACTGAGCCACCCAGGTGCCCCCAGGGAAAGAATTTCGAATTAAAAAGAAGAGTAACAAATCCGCTGGTAGCTTGCTTCTGGAACATGAATAAAGGCCTCTAAATAATCCACACAGAAATTAGAAAAAGCAACTCATTAAACTGTTTAGAGGAGTACTTGAGCAGTACAAAAAACAATCTCATTAAATGAGAGATAAAACTTTATCAAACATTTAAAAGTGGTATAATTTACTTAATAGCCTTATAAATTACTTCAGCCCCTTTTTAGTAGAATCATTAACTGGGATGGAAGGCATCCCTTAATTTTTAGTTGTACTTGACTGCCGATGAACACATCTACGAAGATATACTGACCACTCTCTATGCTGGCTGTGCCTGGTCATCCAACATTCAGTATAATGCCTTAGATAAAGCCAAAATCCTGAATAGTTACTACATAAGATTTATTTCGTAAGGTTGAAAATTATCTTAAGATAAATATGACGAAAACAAAGCATACGATTTATAGAAATTGTTATAGAAATACACTGTACCTGATCTTCTGCGATATGGACTCGGGCATAAGGAGAATCTAGCAAGGTGTGTAAGGCCTGTAGACATGCTGTGACGTGTTCAATAGGCTCCTCGGGTCTAGGGGAACAAAGGAACTGTATACTCACACCTGCGATGTACATAATAAAAATACACATTTGTCACCATCACACACTTCGTTGCTTCCGCATCAATTTTTTTTCTCTAGTTTTCCTATTTCTTTGTCAGATGCTTTAGCATATATTTAATGCTACCTTGAAGTAGACTTCCAAATGGTTACCAGAAGCAGCAGCCAAACTTTACAATACAGATTCTAGCTTTTTAGAATACAAATTTGTAACTACAGATTGTAGCCTCCAATGAAATTGGAGGTTGGGGGAGGGAGGCAGTTCCACAGTCATCAGGTTGATTAAAAAGATATTCAATTTTTTCTTTCTAGGACTTTTAAAAATAAACTTATGAAAGTTATACAATTAACTCTCATTAAATGGTTGCCAAACAATTTTCATATCTACAAAGTTTTTTTTTAGTGGCAAGCTACAGATGCACAACGGATATCTTGGGTAACAATTTTTTTTTTTTAATCTATTTATTTTGAGAGAGACAGCGTGAGCAGGAGAGGGGCAGAGAGAAAGGCAGAGAGAGAGAGAGAATCCCAAGCAGGCTCCACACTACCAGCTGTGGAGCCCAATGCAGAGCCTGAACTCATGAACTGTGAGATGGTGATCTGAGCTAAAACCAAGAATGAGTCACCCAACTGACTGAACCACCAAGGAGCTCCAGGTAACAATTGTTTTTAATTTGCATAAGGGTAAGGTCATAGTTCTAGAAGTCTCTCATATTTTCATGTATAAGATTTACTGACGAGTTCTGTAATTTCATCTTACCACTGTGTTCCTTTCCCCTCCCAGAAAAGATAAGACCACTTAAGAGCCTCATTAGAATCTATAATATCTTAATGTTAAAAGAACACCTATAAAGCAATTATAAATTGAAATTTATTCAAATTTGCTTTAACTTTGCATTTGTTATTTCCTCATGGGACAATTTGTTAAGTGCCAACTGAAAATAAAATCTGTTGTTGAAAAAGAAAAATGTAGCTTTTTTTTCTTGAAAATTATTCAGTACTGCTCTGTGAGTAGACACAACAGGTAAAATTTTTAGAGTAGTTTTTTTTGTTTTTTGTTTTTTGTTTTTAGAGAGAGAGCATGTGAGTAGGGGAGAAGGGCAGGAGGAGAGAGAGAGAGAGAGAGAAAGACAGAGAAAGAGACAGAGAGAGAGAGAGAGAGAGAGAGAGAGAGAGAGAGAATCCCAAGCAGGCTCCACACTTAGCACAGAGCTCAACACAGGGCTCAATCCCACAACCCTGGGATCATGACCTGAGCCAAAATCAAGAGTCAGATGCTTAGCCGACTGAGCCACCCTGGCGCCCCAGAATATTTTTAATAATTAAATTTTTATATTAAAAATTCAGTTAGTAATTTAGAAAATGTACTTAAAAATTATTTTATTATTCCCTCTCTGAACTGCGATACATAAAACTTTTCTATGGCATTAAAATGAAAGATGGAGGAGTTCAGAACATGCCACACCAAAATATGCTTCTCTGGCATATTGGTTATTTTGAGCTGAAGGTACTTGATGAACAGCAGACCCCTTTCTACCTACAAGCAGGTCATCAAATTTCTCATGAGAAAGGTGCCCTCCCTGTATCAGGAAGACCAGACTGGGAGTCAATGCTGAAATAGACCTGTACGAACAAACCTACTAAAACCAGTTTCCCGCACATATTTCCTAGCCCTGTCCCACAGTTTACTGCCCCTGGGCCAAAGCCCTTTCTTGTCACATTCCTACCATTTACTGTTCTTTGTGCAGAACGGCATGTAAGTTTTTGGGCCTAATGGCTACTTCAGGTTGAAAATATTAAAAAAATCTGTGTGCTCTTCTCTGGTTAATCTGTCTCATATCAATTTAATTCTTAGGCCAGCCACAGAACCTAAGAAGATAGAAAAGAGATTTTTTTCTTCCCTACAGATATGAATTTTCAGAAATGACACATCTCGAAATACAGTAATATGACACACCTACCTAAAATCAGATGCATTCTATCTTTGTTAATTTCTGGCAAAGATTTAGCACTAGGTGTTGCTCCTGATGCCTGGTTTAAATTGACGGGTGTAGAACGTTTTTGTAAGCCAGGTATTGCTGCTGCTTCTGCAGACTCTGAACATGTGAATCCTGTGCTATTTAACCAAAGTGCCACTGCGTGGAGAATCGGGGCCCAGGAATTCCGGTAGTGAAGTCTAGCTGTATCAATAGTCTCAGGAGTATAAAATGCTCCGCCTGTAAAATAATCAAGCCAATCAAAGCCATTACTTTTTATTGTAAGTGTTTAACCATTTATCAACAGCTAACTTAAAAATACTCATTACTTACTGTGTTAGTCCATTTGGGCTGCTATAACAAAACACCACAGACTGGGTGGCTTATAAACAACAGAATTTATTTCTCACAGTTTTGGAGGCAGGAAGTCTGAGATCACGTGCCAGCATGCTCAGTTAAGGGCCATCTCTCTGACTCCATGTGGGGTCTTTTCTACAAGGGTACCAATCCCATTCAGAAGGGCTCTGTCTCATGACCTAAGCACTTCCCAAAGACCTCACTTTCTGATACCATCACCATGGGGATTAGGTTTCAACACGTGAATTTTGAGGGGACACACAATTCAGACACAGCACATACAAAAGAGCAATCTGACCAATTGGGATTCTCTTCATTACCAAGCCACCAAAACTAACGTCTTTCCTGCCACTGCTGAACTGGAGTGCCTGTGTTTTCCTCACCAATGCTAGGGTTTCCAGTCTTTCCTCTGCAACTGTGGATGCTGCCGGGAACCCAGTACCTTTCTCTACCTTGTGGCCACAGGCTTCCTCTTCACTGTTGCCAGACACTCCCTAAAGCCCTGGTCGCCTTCACTTTCCATCACTCTTTCTATCGCCTTTCTCTCTGTCGCAGAGACAGGGAACTCTGTCCCTTCTTTCTCTTTCTTTCAACTCCCCCCTGCCATTCTCCCTCATCTCCTGTTTACACTGCCAAACTGAAGATTTCCCCCATCTGTCCTTGCATTCACTGACCAGCACAGCAATAAACTTCATTATAGTTATGCATAATGACTTGTTATGCATAGTTATTTAGAGTATGTTAGCTCATAAAGTTATTATTATAACAGGGAGAACATGTTTGCTTGGGTTAACAAATAAGCTTAAGGCTATATTTGAATTCAGAAATTCAATATGGAGAACAGGCTCCAAGTGAGAGAATGCCAAGTTGAAGTCCACAGAAATTGAAAATGTTATTGCTACATCTTAAATCACTTTATTAAATTATCAATAATTAAAAATTTAAATTTAGGATGTTATACTATCTTTATAAATTTAAGATGTAGGGGCGCCTGGGTGGCGCAGTCGGTTGAGCGTCCGACTTCAGCCAGGTCACGATCTCGCGGTCCGTGAGTTCGAGCCCCGCGTCGGGCTCTGGGCTGATGGCTCAGAGCCTGGAGCCTGCTTCCGATTCTGTGTCTCCCTCTCTCTCTGCCCCTCCCCCATTCATGCTCTGTCTCTCTCTGTCCCAAAAATAAATAAACGTTGAAAAAAAAAATTAAAAAACAAACAAACAAACAAAAAAAAAAAACGGGGCGCCTGGGTGGCGCAGTCGGTTAAGCGTCCGACTTCAGCCAGGTCACGATCTCACGGTCTGTGAGTTCGAGCCCCGCGTCAGGCTCTGGGCTGATGGCTCGGAGCCTGGAGCCTGTTTCCGATTCTGTGTCTCCCTCTCTCTCTGCCCCTCCCCCGTTCATGCTCTGTCTCTGTCTGTCCCAAAAAAAATAAATAAAAACGTTGAAAAAAAAGATGTAAAAGTTATATCATAATATTATTAGAGATTGTCGCTAGCTTCCACCCATTACATTTTGTTTAATTACTACTCTGAACTCCATAAAGGCCAAACTCTGAACGCAGTACTTACCATCTGCGGGGAGCTGACTAGCAAATTCGGCTGGTAAAGTCAAAAGCGCGTAGTCTTTTAGTGCCGCCAACCACAGGCGGCTGAGTGTTGGCAGCTCGGGTTGCACAAGTGTGATTAAACTATCTGGCGGTAGTTCATCTATGGTACCAAAATCATCATCATCATCATCAGTGCTTTTAATTGCTCTTTTTGGTTTTGACTCCGCTTCCTTCTTAATATTCATAGCAACCACATATACCTAGTGCGGTATTCAGGAGAAGAAAATAACAAGGCATAATACTAAGAAATGACATAATCTAAGTTGCTATGATTATACAATTGAATTACCAAAAGTAGCTGAGTACAGACACTGGAGAGGATACAGCCTCATGAGTTCCTGAGAGCCTCCAAAGAATAATTCCACCTGCTTTGGAGGTAATTTGTTTTTATTGCTCTGACTTCTGACCATTCCTCTCATAAAATATTCCTTGAGTAGGGTTCTCTGAATTTCTTCTGGTTTCTCTTGCTATACTTTACAAAGTCCCCTTTTATGTGTGTCTTTTTTTAACTTTTTCTTTTCGTCATAGGGTAAAACTTCCTGTTTACTGTCTCTACTTTCACAGACTTATTAGACACAATTGGACAGCATTCAAAGAAAAAGGCTGGGGCATGGGGGAAGGGCCACAGAAAGGATTTCCATAAATATCCTTCTAACCCCTTAAGTGATAGTTAGCAATCTAGTCTTTATAACAGAGAGATGAGCATATAATTTACTGCTTACATATATATTATCCATATCCTTTCTCTCCACTTGGTAAACCAAAAGGATGTATAATAGCAACTTCCTAAATCATAATTTAAAAAAAAATTGTTTTAAGTTTATTCATTTTTGAGAGAGACACACACAGCGTGAGCAGGGGAGGGAAGAGAGAGATAGAGATAGAGATAGAGATAGAGACAGAGATAGAGACAGAGACAGAGAGAGACATGGAATCCAAAGCAGGCTCCAGGCTCTGAGCTGTCAGCACAGAGCCTGACGCGGGGCTCAAACTCATGAACCGTGAGATCATGACCTGAGCTGAAGTCGGATGCTTAACTGACTGAGCCACCCAGGCGCCCCTCCTAAATCATAATTTTAAAGATTCTTCTTTGTTACAGTTACACACGTTTGTTTTTGTACATGCATTTAGGCTTTGGCAAGTAGTACAGACCGAGCAGAGACTAGGAGGCAAAAGTAGGTGAAGGTTTTACTCTATATGCAATGGGGAAGAGAAGAGGTCACTACAGGATTTATAGACCAGATGTTATGTATCTTCCCTTAACTTTTGATGTTATTTAAAAAGTTATACTATAAAAAGTTTTGGAAATGGGTTTTTAAAATTACTATAATTCCAATTTCCAGGTTACCATATTCTGTCTTTGTAAGCTGGAATGCTGTTGTACAGAGAACTTTGGGTTTAATTTTATCTTCTAACATATCATAAGGTTTTCCCATGGAATCCTAGTCTTCATAACCATAACTCTTCATGGCTGCAGGGGGTGAGCCATAATAGGTCTAACAATTTTCCCATCGTTGAAATTTTATATTTACTTCTGATTCTCTAGCCAGCCTTCAGAATCTTAAAAAAGACTACTTATAGTTTTCAAAGACAAAAGGTGTTCAGTTCTTCACATTATAAATAATGTTCCAAGTAAACCTTTTTTGTAAACACTTCCTTCCCACACTTTGGATATTCTTCCCTAGATAAAGTCTCAGAAACAGAATTACTGCATTACTGATTATAAATCTTTTTATGGCTGTGAATAGACACTGTCAAAACCTTTCCAAAAGGGTTCTATAATTTATATTGCTACTTGCAATACAGGAGAATATATTTTTTAGGATTATTTTTTTTAACAAATTTTGGCTTATTTTTCTTATTAGATATCACACAAGAAAAATAGAAAAATGAGAAGCATAAAATGAAGAAAATAAGAAAATATCGTTAACATTCCAGATAAGTTGTATATACATATTCATAGTCTTTTAAACAATACTTGGATTCTTCTAGCACAAGATAATATCTAAGGAGTGATCAGGTAGGGTCATCAGTTTTCCAAGACCACTGACTCCAGACACCTTGACACTGAGACCTCAGGCTCCAGGGCACAAGTGACTCACGGAGCATGTCTGAGCACTTGTTCTTGTTTTGACCGGTCCGTGGATGCCTGAGAATACATGTACACCAGACCACTGTCCTCAATAAAAACCCCAGACCCCAAGCAAAGATGAGACTCACTCTCCTTTCCTTTCCAAGTCTCCCAGAGACTTGGTATCTGTATCTGCTCTCTCTATATCTTCAGTAAACTCTGCTCCCACTTCCTCTCAGCTCGTGTTTGATTTCTATCCTGTGCAAAGCCAAAGACCCTCCTGGTTGGTCCTGTAGGGCCCCCTCGCGGTCCTCGGACCCAGCTAGCCTGCATCAGTGAAGACCCCAGATTGTGGGGGACTGAGAAGTGGGTGGCCAAGAGCTTAGGAAGTGGAGATACTGAAATTTCAGTGAACTGAGATGTGAAGAGGAGAGACAGAAAGCAGTGAGTAAAAGAGAATGCTGAGTTGGGGAGGAAAGCAGGTAAGAAGACCAAGCATGTAGAGGGAGAGGCTGAAGACACACAGGTAGGCAGGACTGATGGCACTGAGCTGGAAACAGTCTCCCCTTCCTACTCATGCCTAACGGGAAAGTTCCCAAACCATGTAAATCTAAAGATTTCAAGGAAACAATCTGAGGAGACAGACAATGGAAATCCTCAGCTTTCTGAGTGAAAAAGTATAACCAAAGAAAGGTCTTGAGGAGAGAAATCTAGAATATGCTGGCCATTTGAAGAGTATGATAAAGGAAAGGAAGATAAGCAGGGAAAGAATTGCTAGACAGCATTGAAGGCTGAGGCGTGAGGTGCAAATCATTAAATTATAGCACAAGTTACCCCCCCCCGAAAAATGTGTCAAATACAAATGTACATTGTTAATTTAATTATGTGAGGTTCTGGGGCGCCTGGGTGGCTCAGTCGGTTAAGCATTCGACTTCAACTCAGGTCACGATCTCGCGGTCCGTGAGTTCAAGCCCCGCGTCGGGCTCTGGGCTGATGGCTCGGAGCCTGGAGCCTGTTTCCGATTCTGTGTCTCCCTCTCTTTCTGCCCCTCCCCCATTCATGCTCTGTCTCTCTCTGGCTCAAAAATAAATAAACGTTAAAAAAAAATTAAAAAAAATTATGTGAGGTTCTGATCTAACTTTTTAAAAGTAATGATCTGTCTTCCATTCAGTCCCAGTCCCAGTGGTTGGTCCTTTTATATACATTGCCTTACAAGATATTATCTCCATGTTCTAATGAAAAAAACTAAGGCTCTAAGAGGTCGAATCACTTGACCAAAATCACAAAGATGGGAAATGCCAGAGACAGAATTTGTTCTAGGGCCTCTGAGTCAATATTTAATGCTTTTTATACTAAACTATGCCAGGCTTCCTAGTAGGTGAATCAAGCATTATTAATGCAGGTCAGCAAAGAACTAGCTGACTGGCAACCAATGTGCTGAACTTCAGACCCCACAGTGGTCTCTACATTTGGGGAAATGAGTGAATGGGGTTGGAGAGTTCAGAACAATGCGGATTTTCAGATAAAAATCAATACATCAACTGCAATGTAATTTCTACAGACAAGAAAAGTAGCAGTTTTAGATAAAAACTCAGATACATGAAAATTAACAAAGAATTTTTATCATTTTCAAAGTGAGAAAACAGAGATAAGTCATATTATAGTAACTTTTTCTTATACTACTTCCCATCTAAAAAGGTTTGCATTGATTTGAAAAAAAAAACTAAATTTTTATCAATAAGAGCAATCATTTTATCAATCAAACAAAAAATATTATTTTGCTTTCTAAGCCAAAAATGGCAGCAGGGAAAAATAAGGGAACCTTCATGGATAATCTACTTGAAGGATAGCTTGATCTACAGTCTAAAAATCAGAGAAAACTGATTTCCATATCTTATTGAGCTCTGTATTTTTCCATTTTTATTTTTGTGGGGGAAAAAAGTACAGCAAAAATTCAGAGGTCCTTTATCTGAACTATATCACGTGGATGCTGCATGCTCTGAGTCAGCAAGTGTCTACTGGGTAGTCATCAGCCACTGATACTAGAGAAATAGAGAAGTCAGGTACTGGTTGGCAGAGAGAGGGTTACTTGAAATACTGTAGGTCAGATAATAAGAATTTGAAAGCAAATGGCAGAAGGAATTTGGAAAAGTGAATTTAAAGCAATATCACAATTTTTTAAAAAATGGCTGTGGAATGAAAAAGGTAAAGCCAGCTATAGAAACAAAACAAAACAAAACAAAACACACAAACAGAAAACTGCAATCTTGGTATCAATGAGCAGTGGCAAGTCTCTTGAAATTTAATCAGATAAAAGACTTTTTTTTTTTTAAGTAAATTCTACACCCAACGTGGGGCTTGAACTCACAACCCTAAGATCAAGAGTCGCATGCTCCACCAACTGAGCCAGCCAGGTAACTGTCAAATAAAAGATTCTTGGCATAAAATATTTTATATTACTTATATTTGTAGTTTATTCTGCCTAATTTCCACATAATTAGTTAAGGGATCAATTTCTCAATATCGAAATTTTGAAAAAACTGATTAAAAACTGTAATTTTCAAAGGCTTCATAAGAGCTCTTTTGAGACATAAACATATGTGTATTTCAGCGAGAAGGAGCAAATAATAGATTTTCAAAAAGCATTCCATCCCAAAGATCAGTTTTAAAAGAACAATAACCAAATAAAATTTTTTTTTACCTACAGGAGGAGTAGGGGAACATTTTCTCATGGATGGGGAAACGGTTCAAAAACAATAGGCTGTGGTTACCTCTGCCCATGCTTTGAGAACAGCCAGTTTTTCCATGGTTGTGGCACTCTCTCGGTACAGTTGGCTAGAAGATCCTTTTCCAGCCTGCACTTTGTCCAGAGAAGAAACAAGCAGATTGTGCACTCGACGGAGGTCATTGAGATCACTGACAACTCCACTTCCAATCCACGTACTACACACCTGGCCAAAGAAAAACATTGTTAATGTTGTATAAAAAAATTAACACAAAACATATAAGAGTATAAATATGATTTTTTTCCTTGGGGAAGAAACATAAAATAAAACCAATGAAGAAAACAAAACAAAAAAACCCCAATGCTGTGCTTCAGTATTATTTTGAATCAGAAATCAATAGCAAGAGTAGGATTTATTGTACTCTTATGTGGAAAATGAACGGTGATTTACTTATGCTTCCATTTTCTAATTTGACAAAAATTTTAATAGAAAAAATTTTCTGCCTGTATCAGTTCAGAATCAGTTGTGAATAATCCTTCAATTCAACAACATTTCTGCTTACCACAGATAAAACGTTATTCTGAGTGCTATGGAAGAGATTAAAAAATAAATAAAGGGTTAAAATCTGGTCCCTGTTCTCAAGGAAGAGAATGTAGATTGAATGAACACACACGACCATTTTAGGATTGCAACACTACACTTAAAAACAGAGAAGGGAGACATCACTTCCAGGAGGAGAAATGGGAATGTTTGGAGATCAGGAAGGTCTGTGTGTATAGATACAGAGGAGTTACAAGGGAAAAGTGATGAGATTAGCAAAGTTAAGTGGGATCAGATTATGGTGCAATTTAAATTCCAGGAGAACTGAATACTGACTTTGTTCTATGGGCAATCATAAGTTTCCAAGGTCTCTGGGCAGGGAGATTACAATTAGAATTATGCTTTAGGAAGATTGCTCCAGCATTTATGCCAGCAAAGAGGGTATTTAGATGGTTAGCCATGTGTTCAGTAAAGTGACTATTATAATATTGTGGGACAGAGAATATAGATGAAACTGGGAATGGAATAAAAATGGAGAGTCATCTGAGAAAGATTTGGAGGTAGAAATCACAGGATTTGGAAACCAATTAAATATTTTTAGGGGGAGGGGGCGGGGCCTTAGAAAAAGTGTGAGGACTCAAAGATTGCCAAAGCTTCTAACTTGGATGAAAGTGAGGAAAGTGAGGCCACTGCTTAAGAGACAAGAAAGGACAAAGGAAAGGCTGGGGGAGATGAGAAGTTAGAGAGCATTTTTAACCTTGCACAGTTTAACATGCTGAGTTCAAAGTACTAGTAGGGGACCTGTGGGAAGATATTCAGCAGACAGGTGGAACCTTGGTTCTGGACTTCAGGAGGAAGGTAAAAAATAACGAAGTAGATGCTCAATATCAGTCACCATCAGGGAAGTGCAAATCAAAACCACAATGAGATATCACCTCACACCTATCAGAATGACTAAAATAAAAAACGCCAGAAACAACAGATGTTGGTGAGGATGTGGAGAAAAAGGAACCCTATTGCCCTGTTGGTGGGAATGCAAACTGGTGCAGCTACTATGGAAAACAGTATGGAGGTTCCTCAAAAAGTTAAAAATAGAGATAACTTATGATCCAGTAACTGCACTACTAGGTATCTACCCAAAGAATACGAAAACAATTCAAAGGGATACATGCACTCCTAGGTTTACTGCAGCATCATTTATAATAGCCAAATTATGGAAGCAACCTAAGTGTCCATTGACAAATGAATGGATAAAGATGTGGTGTATATGCATGTGTGTGTATACACACACATACATATATACACACATATCATATATGTTATACATGTTACATATATACACATTATACATATATACGTTATATATATATATATGATGGAATATTATTCACCCATAAAAAGAATGAAATCTTGCCATTTGCAACAACATCGATAGATCTAGAGAGTATTATGCTAAATGAAATAAGCCTATGCTAAATGAATAAGACTAAGACAAATACAATATGATTTCATTCATATGTGGAATTTAAGAAACAAAATAAATGAACAAAAGAAAAAAAAAAGAGACACAAACCAAAAAATAGACTCTTAACTATAGAGCAACAACTGATAGTTACCAGAGGGGAGGTGGGTGGAGCTAGGGTGAAGGAGATTAAGAGTACGCTAATATGATGAGCACAGAGTGAACGACAGAATTGTTGAGTCGCTAATATTGTACACTGAAACTAATATAACACTGTAGTTAACACTGGTTATTATTTAGTAATAATAGCAATGTTACCAGGTAAATTTGTTCAAGGACTGAGGTACAAAAAAAAGGTGTTAAGGGCAGAACACAGGGCAAATATTTATACTTAAGGGACAAGTGGAATAAGAATAAACAATGAAAGAAATTGAAAAGAAAATTCCAGAAAAACAAAAGAAAAACCAGGCAAGTGCGGTGACACTGGAGCCAAGGGAAGAATGTCAAGAAGTAAGGGGTGGCCTGGTAGTGCCACATTTACTCCACAATTACAAGTCCTCATGTTCTGATTATCTGAAATCTTTGGGTCAAGATGTGGGTCACAATTCACAACTTTTTGATGAAAGGTAGTAAGGCCAGTGAACCTCACTAAGAAATACATCAAGCAAGATGTGTGGCAGCACCCCCCCAATTAACAGAAGGACACTTCTGTCGTGAAATGTAGTACAAATCACAGTAAGAGGGACGGATCAATACTCTAGCCCCACTCAGCTTCACATCAAGACAAATGAGGACAGTCAGCTCAGGTTTCACCAGCAAATAAATAATGAAAAAGCTTTTGTTTTTCAGAGTGTTTGGATATTAAATCATAATTAATGGATTATGTTTCTATATTTAAAATTTTTTTAAGCTGAGAATAAATATTTATGTAAATCATTTTATTCTCTTATAATCTTATCCTCCCAGAATTCAGAACTAAGTTTAATAAAAATTAAAAAGGACATTTTAAAATTGATTGTTATTAATTATGAACATATTGATGGCAAAATAAAATGCCAGTCAAAATATTGTTGGAAATATAATGAAACTTGAAGTAGAAAGATTTTAAATATGATTATGAAAATAGAGTTGCTATTCTTTAGGAAACTGAGCAACATATTGAAGAGATCTGATACACATTTCTCTTGAGGTAGAAATACAACTAAAAGTTGGGGGAAACTAAACACTGAGGATTTGGCACAAAGTTTAATTTATAAAAACATTAATTATCTCTTCCACTTTAAAGAAGATGAAACTAGATATTGCAGGTACTACATTATAGGTTTGGTTTATCAAGAAAGGCATAGCAGCACTGAATCAGCAAAATCATTTTCAGAGAAAAGACCTTGGCTTTACATCAACGGAGGGGTGCGTGAATGTACATTTATAAATTTTAATCTGAAATAAGATAAAGTATATATTATGTTTAAGATTGCTAGGCTGATTTAAATGATTTTTTATTAAGCCATTGATTACTTGTCCACATGTGTGTTCCACTTGAGTCTTCCTGTAATATCTAAAAATTGTCCTGATTTTCAGGTTTAACATAACATCTATTCCAGTAAATAAGGTGGGATGCAATGTTTCATGACCTGTCCAAAGCCAACTCCTTACTTTTCTTTAAGGAAAAGGAATTTGCAACCCACTGTTCCATTTGTTTCAAAACCAGGTTTCCTTCAAGAAACAGAAGGATAGGAGGTCAAAACGTAAGCCTGCCTCTAGATAAGCCTTCACCCATAAGATGGGTGAATCTTATAGAAAAAGCAGCTAGAGCCACATAAAGAATGAGACGTTGAAGGCAAATTCAGTAAGAGGAAATTTTCATAGTACTCATCCACAAGATGAAATCTGAATAGCCTTTGCTTTTCTATGAACAGGAGCTCTGTATGATTCTTCTGCTTAAATACTATGCTTTAAAACATCACCATGATACATTTATTTATACATACTTATGATTTCTGATTGTGTGTTGGTATCCCAAACAAAACGGCCTCCTCTAACTCTGAGGTTTGTATCATGATCCACAGACTTCTCTTTCCTTTTTAAAATTTTTTAAATGTTTATTCATTTTTTTTGAGAGACAGAGAGTGAGTGAGTAGGGGAGGGGCAGAGAGACAGAAAGACACAGAATCTGAAGCAGGCTCCAGGCTCTAGAGGCAAACCCATTCAGCCACAGAGAGAACACAGTAAGAACTTCACACTTACCATTGCAAACAGCAGAACATTCTCTTTCTAGAGGTCACAGCTTGATTATGGATTCTCAGCAATAATGATGGACCCAAACCCATACTCCAGAAAACTGGGAAGGAGAGGGTTGCCTCTCTTCTATCTTTAGGAAAGCAGATAAAGACTCTGATTTCCCGGGGGCTCCTGGGTGGCTCAGTTGGTTGAGCATCCAACTTTGGCTCAGGTCATGATCTTACAGTTTGTGGGTTCGAGTCCCATATTGGGCTCTGTGCTGACAGCTCAGAGCCTGGAGCCTGCTTCGGATTCTGTCTCCCTCTCTCTCTGCCCCACCCCCACTCAGCTGTCGGTCTGGCTCCCTCAAAAAGAAATAATAAACATTAAAAAAAAAAACAAGAATTGGATTTCCTGAAACACGGGAGTTTAATGCATGAATCCTTTTTCAGAATGAGGCATGAAAAAGAGGAATTTATTAAAAGTGTAGGAATATAAGTGCTTGCTTTTGTGACTCTTTTCAAATGTAATAATGTTAGAACAATTCCCCTGCAATTAATTTTACAATTAAATTTCCATATTGTTAAATTCTCTTTAGGATAAGTGATTCCCAGAAACTTGTAAATTTTTCAAAACTTGTGATGAAAAAAGTCTTTTTTGGGGGTGCCTGGGTGGTGCAGTCGGTTAAGCTTCCGACTTCAGCTCAGGTCATGATCTCCCGGTTTGTGGGTTCGTGCTTTCTCTCTGTCCCTCCCCAGCTTGTGCTCAGTCTCTCACTCTTAAAAATAAACATTAAAAAAGTTTTTTTAATTAAAAAAAAATCTTTTATGTTTATTTTTTAAGTTTATTTATTTTTGAGACAGAGCATGGGGGAGGGGAAGAGAGGAGAGGGGCTCCCAATCAGTCTCTGCCCACTCTCAGCCCAGAGCCTGACATGGGGTCTAATCTCTCTAACCATAATATCATGGCCTGAGCTGAAATCAAGAGTCAGATGCCTAACCGACTGAGCCACCCTGACGCCCCCCAACAATTTTCTATTACCTAATTATCATTAATAATACATTATTTAATTATTTTGTAATCTTACTTTAATTTTTAGTTGTTTTTATGATTTTCATACCTCTGTTTACTTCTGGATAATATAAAAGCTATGTATCCCAAAGTCATCTCCTTAGCTATGACAAAAAAAGGGATGCGACTAAGTTACTACTTCATCATTTGATACAGAATAAAAAAGGAAACCGTCACTATTGTGTTTTCAAGATAAAAAACAAATATTATTTGATTTTTCCCTCTTCTTTCTTGGAGGTGAAATTCTAAGGCATCTATTAACTTAAAGAAGGTAACTATAGGGGTGCCTGGGTGGCTCGTCAGTTACGTGTCCAACTTCGGCTCAGGTCATGATCTCGCAGTCTGTGAGTTCGAGCCCTGCGTCGGGCTCTGTGCTGACAGCTCAGAGCCTGGAGCCTGTTTCAGATTCTGTGTCTCCCTCTCTCTGACCCTCCCCTGTTCGTGCTGTGTGTGTCTCTGTTTCAAAAATAAATAAACGTTAAAAAAAAATAAAAAAAATTAAAAAAAAAGAAGGTTAACTATAGAAAACCCAATTTTTCTTCTTACCTGGCAAGCTTTTGCTATTATGTCTGATGGGGTATCTTGTGAAAAGGCTGGTCTTAGAGCAGCTCCCACCTAAAAAAAAAAAAAAAAAAAAAAAAGAATATGAGCGTTTTGTTTTAAAGATACGTGGTAAACATAAAGCCTCTTGTGTCCTTGGAGATGAAAACACACAAAATACATCATTGTTACTTTCCTTTTTATCACATCTCCCTTATCTCTCTTCTCAGTTACAATAAACTCAAACATACCGTTTTTCTTTTGCTTTCCAGGAGGTTATAATCATTATCAAATCTGTATGAATGCTATACCAAAGAGGCAATTAATCTTGTTTCTTTTTCCTTTGTTTTTGTTTAATAGTAAACAAGATTTTCTGACAAAGTCACAGGCTCCTAGAGATAACAGAAAACTGCTATTCTTTTTTATTCTGTCTATATTTTCCTGAATGTATTTCTTTAAAAAAAATTTTTTTTATTATGTTTATTTATTTTGAAAGAGGGAGACAGACAGAGTGCGAGTGGGGGAGGGGCAGAGAGAGAGGGAGACACTGAATCTGAAGCAAGGCTCCAGGCTCTGAGCTGTCAGCACAAAGCCTGATGCGGGGCTTGAACCTGTGAGTGTAAGATCATGACCTGAGTCCAAGTTGGATGCCCAACCGACTGAGCCACCCAGGCGCCCCTCCTGAATGTATTTCTACCAGTATTTACCCCATGGGTGAATCTCATATAACTGGATCAACTCCTTTAAATAACTGAGTAATACTAAAAATTCACATAGTCATTTAAAGACCTTAGAAGCCATTTTACCTCAAAAAGAGGTGCTTTCAGAGAAGGATTCTCAAGAAATATTCATTTGTGTACCATTGTTACAGTAATAAGTAAAGGAATATTAGCTTTAGTTTTCAAAAATATTTTTTTTTTACATTTATTTTTGAGAGAGAGAGTGAGTACGAGCAGGGGAGGGGCAGAGAGAGGGAGACAGGATCGGAAGCATAAATGCAGAGCCCAACGTGGGGTTCAAACTCACCAACTGTGAGATTATGACCTGACCTGAAATCAAGAGTCAGCCACTTAACCAACTGAGCCACCTGGGTACCCCATGAACTTTAGTTTTAATAAGCTAACCCAGTCATTGATTTTTAGATATACTAAATTTAATGTGCATGAACTGAACAAGGAATTAGATATATTCAACTCCTAATTTGAGACATCTTCCCTTACACAAGAGTCAGTCACTAAGATATATCAGTAGCCATTTGGAAATGGATTGAGTCCCTCTCTGTGACTAAACACATATGGCAACTAATTGCAGTATTGGTGGTACAATCATCAACTAATCACAGAGCTGGTGCTGGATCCTGTACTGAAGGTGGAAGAGAATATACTATAACAGAGATTACCGGCTTGACTGATAAAAGTGGAATATGACAGACTATATAGAAGTAATATATCAATGTTGAATTTCCTGAAGTTGAGAACTGTTCTGTGGCTATGTTAGACAATGTTCTTGTCCTTTGGAAATACAGACTGAAGTATTCAAAGGTAAAGGTACATGATTTAAATAATTTATCTGTAAATGGTTTAGAGAAAAAAATGTGTATATAAAGAGAGAGAAATATAAAATCAATGCTAAAGCAAATGAGGCAAAAATAACCATTGGTAAATATGAGTAAAGGGCATAAGACAGTTTTCTGTACTATTCTTATAATTTTTCTGTACATTTAAAATTATTTCTAAATAAAAAGTCAAAATAAAGCAAAACAACAACAAACCTTCATTTGGATAGGTTGGGTATTTGGGAGTAAATAGTTGAATATGGATTTTCTATAGCCAGCTGGGGTAGAAGCTATAACTTCCTCACCAGTACTTATAATGGAAAAACAATGGATTAAAAATTATTCGTACTTTTTAATTTTATGTATGTTTGAGTATAGCTTTTAGATAAGGTGTTGTGTATCTGAAGCTAAGATTTTGATCACAGTAAAAAAAAAAAGTGTATTCTTTCCTTGCTAACTTTGTCTTCATATAACCCATCATTACCAGGATTATATTTATTGTGCCTCAGGCGAAGAAAACAAAGTTATAAATCTCAGGAGAAAAAAGTATCTCTGTTTAGAACAAAATAAAAATATTTTTGAAGGTATATAATTCTTTCAGTAATATTTTTAACTGCTATTATTAAAAGTTATCCTTCAGCGTACAAAGTTGCCCTTCGTATTTTTAAAAATGCTTATGAAGTCTTGACATATAAAAGTAATGTCAGCAAATCCACAACACTCTTTGAATGTCCTTTTATCTTTTAAATGGCATGGCTAAACATCTAAACACAAGACTGAAAAGCTAGCCTGCGATTTCTATTCTAGTTTTATCATGAATACGCTATCATAACTTAAAAATAGTTTTATCCTATTGTTTCTTCAACTGTGGGATTCAACTATGCAACAGACAATGGGAATAAAGACATATAGTTGAAGCTCCAAAGACATTTCTCCAGGGAATCCTTGCCCCCTTACTCACCACACAAAGAATCAATTTTAAGTTTTTAAGTAAACAGAGTATCTCACTCACATTAGCTTGATACTGCTCCAGAATCACTTGGCCTGGAAATTCTGGCTCAGGCACAGATGCAAACTTCTTGATAATGTCTTCAAGTGCTTGGAGCCCAGCCATCCGCAGCTGGTTACTATGATCTGTTGCAGCCATGAAGGCCATGCGAATCAGGTCAGAGAGATGAAGTACCAACAGGTCATCTAAAAATAAAATAGACGGCAAAAAGGAAAATTTCTGCCCAAATAGGTTTAATATGAAATGAAATAAACTTCTTTAAAAAAGCACTTATGGGGGCGCCTGGGTGGCTCAGTCAGTTGGGTGACCGACTTCGACTCAGGTCATGATCTCACAGTCTGTGAGTTCGAGCCCCGCATCGGGCTCTGTGCTGACAGCTTGGAGCCTGGAGCCTGCTTCGGATTCTGTGTCTCCCCCTCTATCTACCCCTCCCCTGCTCATTCTTTGTGTCTCTCTGTCTCTCAATAATAAATAAATGTTTAAAAAATTAAAAAATAAATAAAAAATAAAAAAATAAAAAAGCACTTACATTCCATACATTTCACTGTGTTTAAAAATAACAAAGATACACTTTCAAGAAAGCTTATCTATCATAATTTCTCAAGAACATTGGTAAACCTTTTACACAGTATGGTAAAATAGATGACATTATTATGCGATAACATTTGAAGCAAAGTAACTGATTATCCTAACTTTCCCCAAAGGAGTTTATAATTCTTTAGAATGGGATCGGCAGATTTTTTTTTTCTGTAAAGAACTAGATAGTAAATAGTTTTGGCTTTCCTGGCCATATAATTTCTTTTTTATTTTTTTAATCTTTATTTATTTTTGAGAGAGAGACAGAGCGTGAGCAGGGGAGGAACAGAGAGAGAGGGAGACACAGAATCCAAAGCAGGCTCCAGGCTCCGAGCTGTCAGCACAGAGCCCAACGCGGGGCTCAAACCCACGAACTGCGAAATCATGACCTGAGCTGAAGTCGTACGCTTAACCTACTGAGCCACCCAAGCACCCCTGGCCATATAATTTCTAACACAACTACTCAACTCTGGTGTTGCAGAATGAAAGTAGTCACAGTCCATGTGTATATAAATGGGCGTGCTGTGTTCCAATAAAACTTCATTTAAAAAAACAGGCTATGGGCTGGATTTAGACTGTGGGCAGTAGTTTCTCAACTTCTACTTTATGGAAAAGACTTTTGCAAGGTAAGACGTAGGAAGGAGAAGACTTTTTCCTTTTAGAATAAAGGCTGCTCCAGATCTGCCCAAACAAAGCTTAAATGCAAGTCTCCAAAGATTCAAAAGATAGCAGGTAATTTAACTGTATCCCAGAACAAAGTGTAATACTATTTAAAGGAATACAACAAAATCCAGCACTACTACCATAAAATTTGCAATATCTGGCATGTAATAAAAAAATTACCAGGGATGCAAAGAAGCAGGAAAATATATTTCATAACAAGGGAAAAAACTCTCAGTGAATAGAAACAGATTCAGAAATGAAAGGGATGATGAAATTAACAGACAGGCAGCCTAAAACAGGTTTATTATAAACATGTTGCCTATATTCAAGAAAGAAAAGGAAAGCCCGAGCATAATGAAGACAGAAATAAAAGAGAAAACCACAAATGGGACTTGTAAAAATTAAAAAATATATATATTGGAAATGAAAGATAAATTGGATAAGATTATTAGGGATTAGTGCCAAAGAGGAAAAGATTGGTGAACTTAAAGACATAGCAACTAAAATTATCTAAATAATTTATCAAGCTCAAGTACTCTAAAGTTCTTCAGGCTGCTGCAAGACTCTCAAAGTCTTTTTGAAGCAGTGGCAAGTCTGTGTTTCAGCCTGATTCCCAAACAGCTCCTATTTAAACAGGTTTTTGCTGTTATTCTTATTGTGAAGGTTGTAAGACAAGTTCTTCTAATTTTTTCCTGTGCCTACCTAAAATTCTTATTTTAGAATCTTAAGTTTAAAAAAGAATATCTATTGGTTTGGGGAAGAGGAACAGAGGAGAGAGAAAAAGAACATTTAGTCAGAAGCCCCCAGTGCTTCCTCACCTCAGGGAAACAAAAACATTCCACCAATGGGGTGCCTGGGTGGCTCAGTCAGTTGAGCGTCCGACTTCGGCTCAGGTCATGATCTCACAGCTCATGAGTTCAAGCCCCGCATCAGGCTCTGTGGTGACAGCTCATAGCCTGGAGCCTACTTCAGATTCTCTCTCTCTTTCTCTCTCTCTCTCTCTCTCTCTCTGCCCCACCCCTGCTCACACTCTGTCTCTGTGCCTCTCAAGAATGAATAAACATTAAAGAAAAATTAAAAAAAAAACCAAAACATTCCACCAATAAAAATCAGGAATAATGAAATGCTGCCAGAAGTTGGGAGGAAATTTCCAAGGTAGATGGAACTCGCTTAAAATGGGCCTATTCATATTATGCCAACCAAGAAGTAAATTAAAAGGCCCATTACTCCTCTGTTACTCTCTGCCACCTAATTAAAAAGGTCTAGAATGATAGCACTCTCACAACGAAAAAGTAGGCAATAATTCCTAAATGAAAGTGCTATCACTTCTCTACACAATTCTCTACCTCCAACTTTTCTTAAATCAAGACCTCTTTTTTCCAAATCCTAGGAGATGAACTCCTAAAGCAGGGGAGTGGGAAGGGACATGGGGCAGAAATTCTAAAATGGGGAATTAGGGGACTGTTAGAGGTTTATTATATTCTGGGACTGGTAGTTCTGTGCAACGAAAGCACAGTGCATGCAAAGGGAGATAAGGATGATACAGGAAGAGCCTGGATAGCACATTTATTTGATCTGTAACTTTTCATACACACTGACATTACTGTTCAGGACGGCAGGCAATGGGAACTAGAAAGGATCCTCTTTCAGTCCAGCAGAACAAAGCATGTCAGATACTGAAATCTAGGCTGGAGAGCTGTTACATCAGCTCACCATCCAGCTACCAATGTGAAGCACCCAGTTAACAAAGACAGAGAATATGGGCAAGCCACCCACACACAATGTGAGCAAATTCCAAATACACACTCTACCCTTTCAAGGATATATAAACAAATAAGCCTGTGGAAAAAAAATACACCCAGGCAAAAGAAAGATTATGAAGATTCCGAAAGAACTAATCTCAAAAATAATTTTCTGGGGACACCTGGGTGGCTCAGTCGGTTAAGTGTCCAACTCTTGATTTAGACTCAGATCATCATCTCATGGTTCGTGAGATCAAGCCCCACATCAGGCTCCCTGCTGATCACGCAGAGCCTGCTTGAGATTCTCTCTGCCCCTCCCCCATTCATGTGCATTCACATGTGCGGACTCTTTCTCTCAAAATAAATAAAATGCACCTAAAAAATAATGTTCTATAAAAATCAGAATAAAATACAGAAAATCACTTGGCATCTCAACAGGATGCACAAAGTCACGGTTGCTATAGAATAAGAACAGAAAATCATAAGGAGCCCAAATGATATGATACGATGAAGGAAGAAGACAAAACAATTAAACGAAAACTAAAAACATAAAAGAAGACTTAAGATCTGCTATGGGGGGCAGAAAACAGTAAAACATTATATCCATGACATAAAGGGAAGCCTTGTGAGGATCTCTGAGAATGCAGGGAAAAAGACAAGATACAAATAATGAGAGAAAAAACAATTAAACACAAAGAAAGGAAAGCCAACTTAAGGATCTTCACCTTTCCTTAAATGTAATATGCATACTTCTGTGCCTTTACAAATTCTCTTACTTTCTTTGCTTATAATAAACCAGTGCGGTAGGCAGAATAATGGTGCTCAAATATTTCTACACCCTAATCCCTACAACCTGTGAATGTTAAAGGGACTTTGTACATGGAGATTATCCCAAATTTAACAGGTGGGCCCAATCTAATCACATGTGCCTTAAAAGCAGAGCACCTCTTCTGGCTGTAGTCAGAGAGAAGTGTGACAACTAAAGGTGGATCACTGAGACAGCCAATGTTGTTGGTTTCGAAGACAGAGAAAGGGGGCCACCAGTCGAGGAATACAGGCAGTTGACAGAAGCTATGAAGAAAACAGACTCCTCTAGAGCTTCCAGAAAGGGATGCAGCCCTGCTGAGACCTTGATTTTAGGCCAGGGAGACTCATGTTGGACTTTCTGACCTACAGAACTATAGGATAGGGCCACTGAATTTGTGGTCTTTTCTTACAGCAGCAATAGAACACTAATACAATCAGCTTCTTCTACCTGCAAAATCTTTTCTCTGTCTTTAAAATCCAGTTTCAAAATCACCTTTTCTGTGAGATCTTCCCTGGCTCTTCAGGAAACGAACACTACTTTTTTTATGTTCCCCAAATACTCCATCATACCACTATGGGACATGTAATTGTTTGAGACAAGCCTTTTTGTCTTCTAGACTAGAAATTCTTCAAGGATGTGGACTCTGTTTTCTTTTTCTTTGTATCCCCAATGTGTAGCAAAGAACAGGATTTGGTAAATATTTGATAAATAATGACAGGAATAAAGACACTGTGCTCATGATAATTGTGCTTTCCTGATAACTGTACCTTCAGATTCACATTCTATACATGGAGTACTGTTTTACCTTTTGTTTTTTAATCCATTTGTGAGCTCTAGTAAACTGAAAGGCATTTAGTAACAACACAAACTGGAAGGCATTTTCATGTACAGACTTCAATATTATTAACATATACAGTTTGTCTTTACATATGTAAGAAACTGACAGGGCAATGAAGAGACAACAAATGACGAGACAGAGTCTATTACTCTCTTACTGCCCTCAGCTTCTCTGATTCTCATTTGTAAAATGAGGATATTGGATGCGATGATTTCTTTGCAAACTCCCTATAATATCGGATCCAGGGAATTATGGGATATAAAAAAGGTCATAAAATATAAAAAAGTGACAGGTCTCAGTAACCAACAATTTTCACTTTTTTAAAACTACCTAGCAGCATTTCTGAAATCTGAGAGTTTGAGTTGAATTGAATGATAGCACTCATGAATTCTGACATTCTCCATGGCTGGGGACTGCAAAATTCACTTTGCTTATGCACCTTAAAGCGTTGCTCTATCTTTTACATTGAAGTGCTAAAACTAGGACAAGGTACAAAGGATATGTAAGTTACTGTCATTATTACCCTGAGGGGACATGATTAAGATACATCTACCTTAAGATAGGTAGACATATACCTTTGAACCACTTTCTTCAACTTATCTTCCAAATACAAAGCAGAAGATGGGTAGTATGTTTAGGGGACAGAAAACAAAGGTAAAAGGCACATGAATGCAAGACATGAAAGGCAAAATCTAAAGCATGTTACCTAGCAGCAAAATATCTCAAACCTATAGAAGAAGTACTGATTTTAAATTTACTTGTAGGGTTTCGTAGTTTAGCAGAACGTGCCATCGCAAGATCAAAGTGGGCCTGGTCCGCATTCTCACACAAATTGATGATTCGGCACAGGCAATCGGCAGCGAACACCCGAGTGGCCCAGCGAGGTGCCACGAAGGGCTTTGATTTATCTTCTTCGCCTAGTGTGGTGAACATGGTATCGTCATCCATTTCATCTTTCTTCTCAGATTCCTCATCTTTTCCACTACTTAAGGGAGTTGCAGTGCTCATATCTATAACAAAAAACAGCATATTATGACAAATTTCCATATAGCAAAAATGATGTTATAGAACTTGCATTCATGTTAGAAGATTGTTAATAAAAAAGGACTAAATTCTCATTCCTTTGAAAACAGTAGAATTGGTAAGTTAAAAAAAAAAAAAACAATCAGAAACCAAGCAAAGGGTAACATAAAAGCCTTTTACATATTTCACTAGTTTTACATACTATGTTGAACTATGGAGTAACTGGGGGTTTTCATACATGAAAATTTAGTTTGAATTTAGCTGTTTCCCCCAAATCAAAGAAAGCATATTACTTTGTAATGTAATTTAACCTTCAACATTTATATAGGGATTTATAGATTAAAATGTATTAGTATTTTTAAATGCAAGCTCAAATTTAAATCTATGTATCTATATATCTTTTTATGTATCTGTATCCATATATTTACACATACAAATGTATATGAGAGGGAAAATATTCACTATTTCATATATTTAATACATACCACTAGAAGCTGCCAGGACATCTTTACAAAGCATTAGCCAATGCGAAAGTTTTTCTACAGCCAGTGATGACAGCATATGCCCCAAAGTATCGTGAATATCAGAACATAATTTTCTATCTGTCTCCCGGTCTAGCATTCCAAAAAGAAGCCCTTCAAGACCAGTTTCTGTTATATTAACACCTTGGTGCCGGCAATGGATATCACTTCGAGAACTAACTCCAGGTGCAAAAGGACTGACATCTGAAAAGCAAATTTTATAAATGAACTTGTACTGGATTTTGTTGTACACTAGAGGTAACAATTACGTTAAATACCAACGCTTACATGTAAATTCAGGATTACAACAAAACAAGCTAGCTACACATACAATTTATGTTCTCCAGTTTACATACATATCCTTAGGTTTAGAATTTAATCTGACAATAAATCTGATCTTTAAGACTGATTATTCTGAGGTAGTTTAAACAAATCTCCAGGGAATGCTAAATAGATATATATTTCACGTAAAAAAGAAAAAGTGTGGGAAAGAGATATATTTCTAGGTAGATTGAATTTAATGGCCTAAAAAATAATTACTGCTATATTTGTTGGAAGAACAAATTGAAATTCATTCAGTCTTATAGTTCAGATTTTTAAAAATCTGGCTTTATAAAGCCAGAACACAAATCATAAATGGATTATATGCTACACGAACACTTAAAAACTGGGATAGTCCTTTCCAAGAAACATACAATCCAAAAGTAATACTGAATGGCGAGATGGATAAAATAGGTGAAGGGGATTAGGAGGCACAAACTTCAAGCTATAAAGTAAGTCACAGGGATGAAAAGTACAAACAAGGAATACAGTCAACAGTATTGTAATAATGTCATATGATGACAGATGGCGACTACACTTATCATGGTGAGCACTTCATCATGTACAGAATTGTGGATCTCTATGTTGTATCCCTGAAACTAACATAACATTGTATGTTACTTACACTTCAACTAAAAAAGCAATATTATTATAAGATAGTAAATGTCTTGCTTTATCTGAAAATCTTTTTGTTCTTATAAACAGCAAAACTTGTACAACAGGTAGCCTTAAGAATGAACACCGTGGGGGTACCCAGGTGGTTCAGTCGGTTAAGCATCCGACTTTGGCTCAGGTCATGATGCCATGGTCTGTGAGTTCAAGCCCTGCGTCAGGCTCTGTGCTCACAGCTCGGAGCCTGGAGCCTGCTTGGGATTGTGTGTGTGTCTCTCTCTCTGCCCCTCCCCTGCTCATGCTCTGTCTCTATCTCAAGAATAAATAAACATTAAAAAAAATAATAATAATGAATACTGTGAGCTCCGAAGTCTAAAGTCCTCTGAACCTTGAAGAGAGTGAGACAGATGGATGGAAACTGAAAAGTGACTCTTTTAGTTGACTCACTCCAAAGACAAATGAGGGGTGTCTGCAGAAAACAGCCACAATGAAAGGAATTCAGACAGTAGGAAAAGTCAAAAGAAAAGGTTCCAAGGAAAGAGAACATTAGTGAGAAATTAGACACAGAAGCTTAATTTTCACTTAGCAGCAGGTAATATGTTCCCATATCAGGAATTATACTTCTATAACATGAATTTCCATAGCTACATAGCAAACCACTGAATTAAGAGAACATTGATTAATTCATTGAGGATGAATTCCTAAAAGGGGAATTGCTAGGTCAAAGGGTAAGCTGACAAAAAATACTGACAAATCCAAAAAATTTGTATGACTTTACATTTCTTCCTATCTGCAGTGTAAGACATTTGTCTTCTATTCATACCTCTCCCAACGCTAGTTATAATCATTATTTTTAATCTGGTCAGTTTCATAAAAGAAAAATGCTATCTTATTATTGCACTGACTTATAACTTAATTATTATTTAATCACTGGAGGTTGAAAATATTTCCTATGTTGATACTTGTTCTTTGATAAAACATGTTTCTTATGCTCTCATGATTTCTGTAGATGCAAAAGACAGTTAACATAGCAGGCCTGAGAATACTTAGTAAGGCCTGATATTCAGGTTAGCCCTCTGTTAGCATCTGAGAGAACTGGGTTTCAGGAGGGTTCCCACCATTTCCTGGTAAAAGTGGCTCACTATGCTTAACCTGTTTGTACAAACAGTATGGTTTATGCCAAACATCTGCCTGACTTTTGAACATCTGGGCTTTTGAAACATGCTAGGCAGACATACCCTGTCAACCAGTGCCCAATAAAAACCTTGGGGACTGAGTCTTGAGAAGATTCCCTGGTAGACATTTCGTGTGTGTTGTCAAAACAGATTGTTGGGGAGTCAAGCAGCTCCTGTGTGACTTCATGGGGCAGGGGCGCTTGGAAACCTGAGCCTGGTTTGCTCCAGACTTCACCCCAAGTACCTTTTCCCTCTGCAAATTTTGCTTTGTATCCAGTTGCTGTAATAAACCATAGCCATAAGCACGACTATATGCTAAGTCCTCCTACTGCATCATCAAATGTGGGGTGGTCTTAGGACCCCCAACACACTAAGCTTTTAAGCTTTAAAAATATTAAAACAGGGGCGCCTGGGTGGCTCAGTTGGTTGAGTGTCTGGCTTCAGCCCAGGACATGATCTCGCGGTCCGTGAGTTCGAGCCCTGCGTTGGACTCTATGCTGACAGCTAGGAGCCTGGAGCCTGCTTCTTGTTCTGTGTCTCCCTCTCTCTTCCCCTCCCCTGCTCATGCTCTGCCTCTTTCTCTCTCTCAAAAATAAATAAACATTAAAAAATTAAAAATTTTAAAACATAAATATACACACTTCAATAAATAAAGCAATAAATATATTTTGCAAATATTTCCCCCTCTTAGTTTGTCTTTCAACTTCAATGATGGTGGCTGAATGTAAACGTTTTAAAATTTTGTATCTTGGGCAGCCATGGTGGGTCAAGAGGATCGGTACTGTGGGAGGTTCAGCAGGACTGAGCGAACTGGGAGTATACTGAGGTCATCAGCAGCAGCATCAACAAATTGTGGACTTTCTCAACTCATTCGATACATCTTGTTGTTCAAGACTTGCAACACTAAACGAGAAACTGACAGCCTTTGAACAGAGACTAGAGTACACTGAAGCACGGGTGACAAAAGGTGAGACCTAGCACCGTGCCATGCTGCTGCTGGGAGGCGTACCTGGGAAAGGCCCCAGCAGCCTCCGCTCCTTCCTCTCTCCTTAAAGAGCAACAGGGCTTATTCTGGTTTTACTTTTTTCCAAAGCGTGGCTTTGGGCCCTGCCACATACGTTGGTGTGTGATGTGGTGTGTGGGAAGAAGTCCAGGGGCACTCTCAGAAACAACATTAGGCATTTTACCTTGTAAGTAACCATTTTGTAGAACTGTTTGTCAATGCATTTGAGGCCGTGCAGAGCCAAACGCCTGGGACTCTTTGTTAAGGTCCTCCACCTCCTTTTCTCTCTCTCTCTCTCAGACTTTCCTTATAGCTCCCATTGCCTCTGCATTGGTTCTATAAACAGTCTTTGTCTCCTTTCCACCTTTGGAGGGGAGGGGGATGGAGTGGAGTGGTGCTGGCTGAGAATACTTATGCCCTGGCAAGGTGGCCACCAGAGAATGTTGTTGGTAACCCATCAGTTTCTTGTCCTTTTGGGGAGGTCGAGGCCAGGCCCCCACTTGGCTTGAAGGGACATTTTCAGAATTTTCTTTCTGTCACTTGGGGTGTCTTTGCCTCTCATATTTCTCTAGTAAACTCCTCAATTTTTAAAAAAGATAAAAATAAAAAAATTAAAATAAAATTTTATATCTTATTCAGGAATATTCTGTAATTACTTTTGGTTCTATGTTTTCTCTCTTAAAAGCAATAATGTTTATTGTATAGCTTCTTTCACATTTCTACAATACAGTATATTTGTTAATAGAGCTCCTACACTATGCTAAAATTGAAGATATTTTAGTATCTTGCTTCTTAGTACCCAAGCAACTTCTATGCCTTTGAAAGCTCTTGTAAGTAAAAATTTTTCTCTCACAATAAGGAAATATCTGTCAATTAAGCTCTGAAAAAGTTCCCAAGCAACCAATCCCTAGGGACCAGAAGACCAAGTATGAAATTCAAGTTATAAATAAAACCCCCCCAAAAACAGAAAGAATTGAAGAAAGCAAAGATCTACCTTTTGCTACCCAAACATGTACTGACATTTCTTGTTTTATTGGTTACTCTAGCTTTACCTTCTTGAGGAAAAGTTGCATCACTTTTTAAAAGGGACCAAAGCTTTCAGGTACCCCCCAAATAGATCACTGCTCTTTCCAGAAGTCTATCAGTGATACTGAGCAACATCCTTAGAGTTAGTTATCCTTTATATATAGCTAAATCATCCTCAAGGCATGGCACAAGTATCTTGATATTAAATGCTGTTTAGCTCCAAACCTTAAAAAAGGTAAAAGTGTAAAATTACCAAGAAAACCATACTGGAATTTTTTGGGGCATGTGGGTGGCTCTGTCAGTTAAGCATCTGATTCTTGATTTCAGCTCGGTCATGATCTCAGAGTTGTGGGATCAAGCCCCATGTCGGGCTCAGTGCTGAGCGTGGAGCCTGCTTGGGATTCTCTCTCTTCTCTCTCTGCCCCTCCCCTGCTTATGCTGTCTCTGTCTCTGTCTCTCTCTGTCTCTCTCTCTCTCTGTCTCTCTCTCTCTCTCTCTCAAAAAAATCAATAAACATTTATGGGGTGCCTGGGTGGCTCAGTCAGTTGAGCATCTGACTTTGGCTCAGGTCATGATCTCACGGCTTATGGGTTCGAGCCCTGCATCAGCCTCTGCCCTGACAGCTCGGAGCCTGGAGCCTGCTTCAGATTCTATGTCTCCCTCTCTCTCTCTCTGCCCTTCTCCCACTTGCTCTCTCTCTCTCTAAAAAATAAATAAAAACATGAAAAAAATTATAAATAAATAAACATTAAAAAAATCTTTCTAAAAACTACACTGGAGGTGTTTTCTAAGTGATAATGGTTTTATTTTATTATTATTATTTATTTATTATTATTATTATTTATATTATTATTAATTATATATATTATTATTATTTATTTATTATTATTATTATAAGGACAGGAAGAATGACAATCCTTGAAAGCAAAAATGTTACTTAAAGAGCAATACTCCTGTGAAATGGTTAAGTATTTAAACAAAAAGAATAATGACCGATAAGGTAACTTACTAGTACCACTGCTCTCCTTGTCGCCTGCATTTTTGGCTAGGCTCATGGCATATTCACAGACTTCCGCAGCTTCTCTTTGGGCGAGCTGCCGGAGACAAGCCACGGCTGCGCGTCGAAGCAGCAAATGGGAACTACATAAGTGAACCTGTAAACCATAACATATTAGACAATTTTTTTTAAAAACACTGCGATCTCATTTACCTAATGAATATATATTAACACTTTACTTGGGAAGAGGCTCTTCGTTGAACAATATCAGTTGTTAAATATATAGCCAAATAAATGGCCTTTTGGAAAAATAATAATACCAAAAAGCATATAAGGAATATTTTAGTGGCCAAAATAACTGTCCCAAGACCTGGTCACTAAAGACCATACAATATACTTACATAAAAATCCAGATGGATCTCTTGCACGTCTTATTTTACACACGGTCCTACTAAATGTTGTCATCCAAAATTTTTAACTGCAGGGGTGCCTGAGTAGCTCAGTCGGTTAAGCATCCGACTTCGGCTCAGGTCATGATCTCATGGTTCGTGGGTTCGAGCCCCGCATTGGGCTCTGTGCTGATAGCTCAGAGCCCAGAGCCTGTTTCAGATTCTGAGTCTCCCTCTCTCTATGCCCCTCCCCCACTCATGCTGTGTCTCCGTCTCAAAAATAAACATAAAAAAAATTTAAAAATTGTTAAGTGCATAAAGATTATATGTAGTCAATGAAAAGTTAGCAAGGAATGAAAGCAAAGAAGTGTTGTTTATTAAAATAAAAAAAAATCAAGCCAATATTTACACCTGGAAAAAATTCCAAAATGGGCCCTTTTGGAAAAGAATTGTTTTTCATCTCAAAAGATCCTGAAAGACATTGAAAGAATCAATGTAGCACACTTCAATACATGAAGTATAAGACACAGCATAACATGATGATTAAGAGCTTGTGCTCTGATAGCTAGACTGGGTTTGAATCTTGGTTGTCATTTACTTCTGTGTGACCTTCGACTAGTTACTTAACCTCTCTGTGCCTTGTTTGTCCATATGCAAAATGTGGAGAGTAATTCTTTGCAGGAATATAGTGAAAATAAAATAAGTTAACACAAGTATTTTGCTTAGAACAATGATTGACATACTTACTCAATACAGATTAGTTATTACTATAAAGCTGATTCACCAAGAAAATATTAAATTAGGTCCCATGAGCTACTTCTTAAGCAAGGAGATAAGAAATGTAAGTAATATATGTTAGTAAAAAATCTCATCCAGAAATAGTGAAAGGGGGAATAATTATATGGAATACACCACCCCTTCACAATGCTAGATAGTATATTTTTATACTACCAATATAGCATTTTTAATTCCAGATATATTTGCATAAAATTCATAGCCCGTGAAACATATACCAAGTATTTAAAATATCTATCTATCTATCTATCTATATACATACATATAGATATATATAACTGAGGAGAGAAAACCTGACAGATTTCTTACAATAAAATGTTTTATTCACTCCATTTCCTTAAAATTAAGACATTTTGGAACTTTCAAATATCCTCTAATTAGAAAGCTTAAGCATGGTCACATGAGATGTGAAGAACAAGTCACTTAGTCTCTCAGAGTTTCTGCCTTTTCATGTGTACATTGGGGACAATACCCACCCTACCTTACATGATTGTGGTAAAAATCAAATGATTAAATATATATAAACAGAACATCATAAAAATTTAATTTAGTTGCAACTAAATAGAATTGTAGCTAAGAGGGGTGCCTTGCTGGCTCAGTCTATACACCATGCAACTCTTTATCTTGGGGTCGTGAGTTCAAGCCCCATATTGGGCACAGAGTTTATGTAAAAAAATTTTTTTAATATTAAAAAAAAAGAATTGTAGCTAAGAAAATACATTCAACAAATGTTGATTGGGAGAGCTGAAGAGAAAAAAATAGAACACTTTTGTTTTGTTTTTTTTTTTTTAATTTTTTTTTTTTCAACGTTTATTTATTTTTGGGACAGAGAGAGACAGAGCATGAACGGGGGAGGGGCAGAGAGAGAGGGAGACACAGAATGGGAAACAGGCTCCAGGCTCTGAGCCATCAGCCCAGAGCCCGACGCGGGGCTCGAACTCACGGACTGCGAGATCGTGACCTGGCTGAAGTCGGACGCTTAACCGACTGCGCCACCCAGGCGCCCACACTTTTGTTTTCAAAGTACTTTGAATACTCCATTTTAATGATTCTGAGGCATATATATTTTTTTCCATTTTAACATCTCTAGTATTAGAGATGCAAATTACAATCGATGGTGTCTTACAGTCACTGTAAATCAGGTAAAACAAAGACATATTTGTTTGAATAAATATTTGATAAAAATATGTGGCTTCCTAATGTCCCTCCCTAGCTCCTTAGAGATAATGACAATCTATAGTGACATCTATCATTATAGTTTCATTTAGCCTGCTCTTGAACATTATATAAATGGAACTATGTAGTGTGCTCTTATGTCCGACTTCTCAGAAATTTATCTGTGAGATTCATCCAAGTAACTATATTTCAGTTTGTTTTTATTGCTGTGTAGTGTTCTGTTGAATATTATATCACTATTTATCCACTGCTCACTGGTAGACATATAGGTCATTTCTGGGTTTTGGCTATTTTGAATAACCAATCAATGAACATTCCTGCACATGTATTTTGGCACACATATGCATGTATTTCTTTCAGCTATTTACTTAAGACTGAAGTTGCTGGGGGCACCTGGATGGCTCAGTTGGTTAAGTGTCTACTTTTTTTTTTTTTAATGTTTATTTTTGAGAGAGAAACAGCGCAAGAGAGCGCGCACGCATGCATGCATGCATGAGTGGAGCAGGGGCAGAGAGAGGGACAGAGGATCTGAAGCAGGCTCTGTGTTGACAGCAGCAAGCCCAATATGGGGCTCGAACTCAAGAACCGTGAGATCATGACCTGAGCTGAAGTCAGACACTCAACTGACTGAGCCACGCAGGTGCCCCAAAGCGTCCTACTCTTGATTTTAGCTCAGGTCATGATCTCACGGTTCCTGAGATTGAGACCGCATCAGGCTCTGCGTAGACAGCACAGAGTCTGCTTGGTATACTCTCTCTCCCTCTCTCTCTGCCCCTCCCCGCTCACATACTCTCTTTCTCTCAAAATAAATAAATGTAAAAAAAAAAAAAGCCTATAAAAAAAAGAGTGAAGTTTCTGGGTCATAGCATATGCATATATTAAACTAGTTTAGATTATGCCTAATCGTTTTCCAAAGAAACTTTTTTGTCTTATATTTCACGAACTTCAGGAACATTGTGTTGCTTACTCCTACAGTAGACCTCCACCTTTCTATAAAAATGCCTGTTATTTTATACTTTACGTCATCTTGCTATCTCTTGTTGCACCCACCGCATATACATCCTGGACAACTGGACGTCCCCTGCTCTGACACTGATGACCTGGGCATTCAGTTCAAGTCTTTTTCTCACTGACATTTCCTACAACTATCCCAGATGACATCAATGCCTATGCGTGGAATACTTCTGTCAGGACGGGAGAATGAGGAACTGCGGTCACCTGGTAGAAAAGCAGTTGCTTGCCAAGAGGGAAATAACAATACTTCAGAGTGGTGGTTGTTCTTTCAAAGACACATTTTGAATAGTTCTAACATCATACAAATTTTAACACTTGTATATCACTTAAAGATTACTATGGTGAAACTCACCTCTCAATACATTTGCTGAAAAAATAAATCACATTTCATTTGTGTGAGGTATTACACATGGTATCACATAATATTGCCATTTCTGATGGCAATGATTGAGTAGGAATAAACACGAAATTTGTAAAAATCTGAACCGATTTCACTAATTTGGATGAACCCATGTGTGGACTAATTTTCAGTGTTGAAAGATCTGGTATGGAGACAGCACAGGGGCTTTGGCAATGTGGAAACAAGACAACCCCTTGCATGGCCCCTTTTCTCATCGCTACCCTGCCAAGCCACCTCCTTCCAACCAACTACCTGGAATCTCACTACTTAGCCTCTTGGAAGAGGTTCAGGAAAGTGCTCCAACACACCTTGTAATAAAACCCTTGGTGTTCTGCCAAGGGAATCAGTTTGGAGGCTCATTGCACAGCCTGTGGCTTATTGATAACCTCCACTGAGATAAAGAAACTCATGTTATAACTTTACCAGATCCTCTTAAATGTGCTCTATTTCATAAGGTCAATGCCATAGTATAATTATGTTTCAGGAGAAAAAAATGGAGAGAGGAATCAGACAACCTAAAGAATACATGTCTGTGTTTTGTCAGTAACCTACGTTTGTCAGTAACCTAAGCTGTATCACATAACAGAGTCACCTTGTTCAAGAGATGCCATCAATGCCCTCGGAGCTTGGGCATTAAACCATGGTTTTTGGCAGGATGCCATGTATCTTGTTGCAGAATGCAATCAGATATGAACTATTAATCGACTATTTTCTTTGCGGATGTTTTTTGTACGCATTTCATGTGCATCTGGTTTCTGCCCTGCAGCACTCTCAGATTCTGGGATGGTCTAGGACGGATTCACATTCCCCTGGTCTATGGTGAAACAAGAGCAAACCTTATTGCGTCCGTTAAATATACCACATCAGATCTAACAACTAATATGTTGGCCTTTCAGTCCCTTCACCTCATTCTGGGTAACCTCCTCCCCTTTTCTCAGCAATATCCTCCCATGGTTACATCTGTAGCGCCTTTCTTTCTCCTTGTATATCAGCCTCATACTGTCTTTTCCTTCCTCCTTTACTGAAGTGAGAGCTCATAATCTCAGCACTATCTTGTTAGTATCCTTATTTCTTTCATCCTGCTGTCATTTAACTGAACCTGCTTGGCCAAAGTCCAACCATGAATGTACCAAAGCATCTATCTGGCTGCTCAGTGCCTGCGCTCAGTTGATTACAGGTTTTGGAGAAAAATCCTACAAGGTGAACTGCTACCATTACAAATCACACACTGGAGCCAAAAGGGTCACTATTCTCCGCTGAAGCCTTAGTCCTACCACAGAAACTCCTATTTCTCCAGTTAGTTCAATCTCCCACATCCCACTCCTGTCAAATTTCTGGCCCTCTTCTTTGCTCTTTTGTTCATAAAACTTATCTTCCCTTTTACGTGAAAGTAAAAGTCATTGGATGATAACCCCCCAACTTCAAGCCACCAAATCCATAAACTCATCTGTATGTACACTCATCCTCTTCCCCTTTCTTCATGCTGTACCGGGAGAGAGATTCTCTTCCTTGTGCCCTGAGAAGTTTATCCCATTAGAAACCTTGGGTGATTAATTATCTCTCCACTCTCCGTCCCACACCTTAAACTCTCCCACCCTACTGGTTCCATCCCCTCAGCATTTAAACCCTCACATCTCACTACCATAGGAGAAAAAGTCCATCTCCCCCTTGACCTACTGTCCTCAGTCCTCTCCTACAAAGTGAACTTCTGGAAAGAAGTTTCTATTCATATCCCACCATTAGCCCAATGTATTTGGGCTTCCATTGGTACCACTCTGTAAGACGAGCTCTTGCTAAAGCCATCATGTGACAAAAGTCAAAGGACACATTATAGCTCTCATTCTTTTAACAATATGTTATAGCAGCCCACTCCTCTAATCCACTTGGCTTCCGTGAACACTACAAACTCTATTTTTCCTTTAATCACTCAGATTGTTTCATATTTTTCCTGATTCTTTTTCTTTCCCTAAATATTATATGCTGGGTTCCTCATGCAGCACTCTCCCTGGTGATCTTATCTACTTCTGTATTTATTGCCCATCTAAATGCTTATGCCTCCCAAATTTACCTTTCCAACCAGACTTCTCTTTTCTGAGCTCTAGCACATGAAACTAACTAAATGTCTAAAACTGAATTCATTACATCCACCTTTCCCAACCTTCTCCTATTCTGGTGTTACCAATCTCAGAAAATTACATTACTATGCGCAAGTCAGGAACTTGGATTATATCCTTCTCCTTTTTCCTTATAGCCCATTAATCAATGAATTGCACTGATTCTTTCTCTTAAACATCACTCAAATCCATTTATTTTTCTGCATTCTCATTGCTACTAATAGGGAGCAAGTCATTACCATCTCTCTCCTAGACCACCGTATTTCTCTTTTAAAAAAAAATTTTTTTAATGTTTACTTATTTTTGAAACGGGGACAGAGTGTGAGTGGGGAAGTGGCAGACAGAGAGGGAGACACAGAATTCAGAGCAGGCTCCAGGCTCTGAGCTATCAGCACGGAGCTTGACATGGGGCTATGGAACTCATGGACCATGAGATCATGACTGGAGCTGAAGTTGGACGCTTAACCAACTGAGCCACCAGGCGCCCCACTGTAATTTTCAAAGCCAAAAAAGTCCAAAGTTTTACTACATCTAGAAAGTCTGCATGATCTCTCACCTGGCTAACTGTCCAGCTTCATCCTGTGCCTGGGCCCTATCCACCCCTTCTCTCTCAGCCTAACCACACTGACTAAACAGTTTCTTGAATGTATCACACTCCTTCCCATCTTGGGGCCTTTCACATTTTTCTCTCTCCCTAAAAATAAATGCTGTCTATACCAATACCATGCTTTCTCTCAAACTAACTCTTATTTATCACACCTTGAATATCATTTTTTCAGGGAAATCTTTTCTGAATGCCTGGATTCTGACAGGCTCCCCTGTTACATGTTTTCCTATAGCCCTTTCTAGCAATTGTCATATTGGTAAATAATTATTATTGGCCATGTTCCCTTGTAAACTATAAATTTTATATGACAGAAACTTCATCTTGTCTCATCTATAAAATGTATTTCTAGTACTTTGCATAGTACATGACATATGGCAGTTTCTCAATAAGTATTTATTAAGTGAACAGATTAATGACTGTGATGACAGCAACTGCCCCTCAGAAGTTATCAATCAAACTTTAGGAGACAAAATTCTGAATGGGAAAAGCTAAAAATATGATACATCCTTAATCAAGACATAAACAGCTCATCAAAATATTTCTTAAAAGGTGAAAAAGGAAACCAGTAAATAAAACGAACAGTCATAAAATGACTACTGAAGCTGAATCTCTAAGATTCACAATCTAGGAAACTTCCATTTTTTGTTTTGGGTCTAGTTTAATCTTTTGGGAAACAAATCTGGGGCTCTCTAAATAAATCCATGAATGAGGGGTGCCTGGGTGGCTCATTCAGTTGAGCATCTGACTCTTGGTTTCGGCTCAGGTCATGATCTCACGGTTTGGGAGTTCGAGCTCTACGTCTGGCTTGGTGCTGACAGCCTGCTTGGGATTCTCTCTGTCTCTCTCTCTCTCTCTCTCTCTGCCAACCGCACCCCCTCCCCCCACCAGCCGCTTGTGCTGTCTGTGTCCCTCTCAAAATAAATAAACTTTGAAAATATTAAATAAATAAATATATAAACGAAGCAGCTTTATACTTACACACAGGCTAGGAACAAGACTAGATAGGTTGACATGTCGTGGTGCAAACATGTGAAGCTGCTGAAGGCAAGAAATGGCAGCAGCCTGAACAAGGGAATCTGAATGGTCCTGGGTTATGGCACAACCCACCAAACAAGAAGAACGAATGGTGGAAATTGTTGCTCCGTTCCCTAATCGAAAAATACAAGAAAATGCAAAACACAATTATTAGTATTACCAAAAATATTCCTAGAAAACAATTGTCTTCTAAATAACCTCTCTTTCTGATTACTGTACAGTTTTGAAGACAAAAAGTCTACGAAGTCCATAGAAATGATTTCAAAACATGATTGTCTATCAATGACAACAATATATCCCTCCAGGTTTAGCTAGGTTTACATATACTCCTTAGGAAACTATGTTGTCTTTTAAATCCATCATTGTTTTATTTGAAAGAGACAGAAAATTCCTCGTTCTGTTTCTCTGTTCAACCAATATTATCACGACAGTATTTAATAACTTTAAATCGTATTTTCCTAAGAAGATTAATGGAAATTTTTACAGAGATAGGAAAAATAATTGTAGTATTATATACTATCTGTATAAAAATGGCTTAATTGCCGGGGCGCCTGGGTGGCTCAGTTGGTTGAGCGTCCGACTTCAGCTCAGGTCATGATCTCACAATTCATGGTTCAAGCCCCACATCGGGCTCTGTGCTGACAGTTCAGAGCCTGGAGCCTGTTTCGGATTCTGTGCCTCCCTCTCTCTCTACCCCTCCCCCACTCATGCTCTGTCTCTGTCTCTTTTTTTTTTTTTTAATTTTTTTTTTTTAACGTTTTATTTATATTTGAGACAGAGAGAGACAGAGCACGAACAGGGGAGGGGCAGAGAGAGAGGGAGACACAGAATCGGAAGCAGGCTCCAGGCTCTGAGCCATCAGCCCAGAGCCCGACGCGGGGCTTGAACTCACGGACCGCGAGATCGTGACCTGAGCCGAAGTCGGACGCCCAACCGACTGAGCCACCCAGGCGCCCTATCTCTGTCTCTGTCTCTTAAAAAAAAATGAATAAACCTTAAAAAAAAAATGGCTTAATTGCCTAATATAAGTGATTTCAAACTTTTGCCAATGTAAAATAAAAAATAATTTTATAGACATAAGGAAATCATAGGGTCACTTCTAATTTGAAATACACATTGCCTCCTTATCACTGCATTAGAAAGCACTTGGTAAACACCTATGTTTAATCAAAGTTGTATATTTATCCTGTGTATATCCTTATGATAACACTGAAAGAAAGAATTATCAACTTTCTCAAGGAGGACACTGAGTCCAAGAAAAAAGACATGTCTAAATCATGTATTTTCCACTTTCTAGCATTCTTCATCAAGATCTTTTTATTTCGGGGGCGCCTGGGTGGCGCAGTCGGTTAAGCGTCCGACTTCAGCCAGGTCATGATCTCGCGGTCCGTGAGTTCGAGCCCCGCGTCAGGCTCTGGGCTGATGGCTCGGAGCCTGCAGCCTGTTTCCGATTCTGTGTCTCCCTCTCTCTCTGCCCCTCCCCCGTTCATGCTCTGTCTCTCTCTGTCCCAAAAATAAATAAAAACGTTGAAAAAAAAATTATAAAAAAAAAAAAAGATCTTTTTATTTCGGCTTCTTTTTTTAAAATATCTGTCTGGATGGAGGCAACACAGACAGCAGAGTGGTTAAGAATGCATGCAAAGGAAACTGATCTGGGCTTCCCCTCTGGCTCCAACCACTTGCTGGCTATACAAAACTTGGAAAAGTTCTTAACCTCTCCCAGCCTTAGAGTTCCATCTATAAAATGGAGTGATATACCTATCTCAGGATGTTGTCAAAGTTAAATGAGATAATGTGCATAAACATCTTGACCCACTTAAAGCATTTACTGAATGATGGGAAAAAAGTGAAAATTTTGAAAATGGCTGGTACATTCGGGATAAATTCACAGTAATTTTCTGCCTTGTATGTTTCATTCAACCTTTAGTAAAATTATGTCGATGGAATTGTGTGGTTAGAATGCGGGCCTTAGGATCATACCTATCTTCTCTGAGTTTGCTTCCTCACAGAGAAATTACATAATATTATCCCCTTTATTGCAGTGGGTTTTCAAACTTTGATCCTGAGCTTTAGAGTTCAAAGAAAACAGTGAAGCAAAAGTCCATGAAGACAAGTGGATGGCACTCCGGGACACAGGGACTCCACTTTCATCTTGTCTTCATGGGGATCCAGGTAAAATATAATTTGGAAAGGCTGTCTCTGCTCAAAACTTCAAATAACAGTCAGTTATAGGTATGGTGTACGCATTAGATTAAATACCATATGTAAAAAGAAGAGGCACAGGTCTTTGGTAAATAACAAGCATTCAGTACATAGTAATTATTATTATTATTATTGTAAGTTTTCATTTAGCAACATGATAGTGACATGCAGGAAACTGAAAGACAGCAAAGTGTAGTTCCTTTCATTTAAGATGAATTCACTCACCTTGTAGCTCAGGGCCAACCGTAGTTATTATGGCACCCAAACATCTACCCAAACATTGATGAACTTCTGTATGTGAAGGTGGAACAGTCAACAGCAAGGTAAGAACTAGAGATAATGTTGGCTCCACATATCCACGATACATTGGGCCACTAGAATCCACTATAAGAGCGAGTGAATGAAGAGACCATGTCTGGAATGAAATATAATTTCATTTAGTTGTAAGGAATAATTAGAGTATACTGAGCTGATTTTTTTAACTTAAATTTTAGTAACTACTAACATCTTTTTTAAAAGTTTATTTATTTGTTTTGAGAGCGTGCACATGCAAATGGGGTAGGAGGGGGGAGAGAGAGAGAGAGAGAGAGAGAGAGAGAGAGAGAGAATATCTCAGGCAGGATCCGTGCAGTGCAGAGCCCGACACAGGGCTCGATCCCGTGAACCGTTAAGATTATGACCTGAGCCAAAATCAAAAGTTGGGACGTTTAACTGACTGAACTACGCAGATGCTCCTTGAGTTAGGATTCTTAAAACAGAAGACAAATTAAGGAAAACTTAAGAATATCTACTGTACTCTTCTTGTGCAGATATACAGTAGTGCTGAGGGAATGCAATTGATACAAATTATAGTAAAATGTCCTCTCATATAAAAAGAATCATGTAGGGGTGCCTGGATGGCTCAGTTGGTTAAGCCTCCACCTCTTGATTTCAGCTCAGGTCATGATCTTGCAGTTCATCTCGCAGTCTACTGTGAAAACAGAATTTTTTTTTTAAAAAAGTGTAGCACCTAACAAGTAATAAGCTTACTTAACTTTTGTTTCTAACCTTTTTGGGAATTTTGGGCTTTACACAGCTGGAAACTTTTACCAAGAATTCAAAGGCAAACTAAGCCTGTAGACTGGAAGCCTCTACTAGATTTACTGCTTCTTGTCTAACTGTGAAGGAACTAATTTATCAACAAACTAATGGTATGTAGTAATGGCAACTGAATTGTTTCTTCTCCCAACTTACAGTCCCAGTATGAAGCTGGCAAGCTGAAGGCTACTATAGTCATATACTCTTAATATTTTTAGGTGCATCAGTGTATGGTGGCAAATCCTTAGTGTAGTATGTTTTCATACATGTGAAGCTCTTGCCTTTCGTTGTGGTTGTATTTATTTGTATATAAAATGTTTGAGCATAAACAAACAAAAATTCCAGGAGAACACTTGAAAATTCAACCAAAAAACCCAGACTTTGACTGGTGTCTGAGTGGGAAGAGAGACAGGATAGCCATTAAAACAAACTTGATCAACTCAGCAAATGTGGAGCGCCTGGGTGGCTCATTTGGTTAAGGGTCTGACTTCAGGTCATGATCTCAGTTTGTGGGTTCGAGCCCTGTGTTGGGCTCTGTGCTGACAGCTTGGAGCCTGGAGCCTGCTTTGGATTCTGTGTCTCCCTCTCTCCCTGCCCTTCCCCTGCTCTTGCTCTCTCTCAAAAACAACAACAACAACAACAACAACAACAACAACAAAAACTTAGCAAATGTAAGGAAATGCAAAAAAAGAGGAAACAAGTACAAAAGATAGTAAATTAATAAAAAGAAACTATATTTCGAGAAATATATGTGAATGGGTTAAATTCCCAGAATAAGACAGATTTTTTTTTTTAATTTTTTTTTTCAACGTTTATTTATTTTTGGGACAGAGAGAGACAGAGCATGAACGGGCGAGGGGCAGAGAGAGAGGGAGACACAGAATCGGAAACAGGCTCCAGGCTCCGAGCCATCAGCCCAGAGCCCGACGCGGGGCTCGAACTCACGGACCGCGAGATCGTGACCTGGCTGAAGTCGGACGCTTAACCGACTGCGCCACCCAGGCGCCCCCAGAATAAGACAGATTTAAGACTAGGTTAAAATACAAATTCCTGTTCTACAGTTTTACAAATAGAACTCGTAAAACAAAGACCCTAGTAACATTTTTCCAAACAAATTATAAGAATCATTACTATTTTATAAAACAAATGATGGTCCTAAAAATATTATTTTAAAATGTCATAATGAAACAAAATCAGCATTATACCTGGACTTCAGAGGATGTTCCATCTTGTGCTAGAGCCAATAAAATGCTGACACTGGTTTTCAGATGTTGTCCTGAGCCGATACCACCAACATAACGATGCAAGCAACCCAGAGCCAATGAGTGCCCAGTTCTGGATACAACATCTCGGGCTGATTTCAACCTGGGAAAATAATTATATGCTTCAGGGACTGGCCTTTCTATTTCCCTATGACAATAACAAGCTCATTATGAGTCACACCATAAACAGGATTTATTGTGGAAATCAGAAAAGACTACAATCATGATTACTTCTTTATCCACTCCCTACCAAGAGTCAGAGATTAATTTAAAATGGTTGGCTAAAGTCACATATTTCATTTTAATTTCAGAGAAAATCTGAAAGAAGAATCACAACTTCTCAGTTTTTAACATTTATTATTCCTTGAAAAGTTAAGAATCATTTGAAACATATTTTTATTATTGGTGTTTTAAATAAACACGAATTGCTTTTATAACTGGTTTTAAAAATCTAAAAATTTAGATTACAGAAATTACAAAATTACAGAAAATGTTAACTTAAGAAATTCTCTATAATTATGATCTGAACCTCTTTAACATGCATCAGTCTTTTTCTTTGTGAAATATATCTAATGAATTAAAAAATATAAAAAGAAGATATTGCAGATTACTTAAAAAATAAGCTTTATTGAGATATATTTATATAAAATAAAATTCACCAATGGTAATTCTTTTCAAGTATCCATAGAACATTTACCAAGATAGATAATTAATTGAGCCAATAAGGAAATAAAACATATCAGAATTTATGGTATGCAGCTAAAGTGTGTATCAAGGTGAATTTATAGCATCAAAATCCTTGTATTAGAAAATAAGGTTTTAAATGAATTATCTAAACCTCCACCTTCAGAATCTAGAAAGAGAAAAGTAAACTGAACTGAAGGTAAGCATAATGAAGCAAGTTATAAAAATAAAGCAGAAATCAGTGGAAGAGAAAATGGAAAGACAACAGAAAAACTCAATGAAATCCAAACCTGATTTTTTTAAAAAAGAATTATGAGAATAAGGAGAATAAGGGGAGAGAGAGAGAGAGAGAGAGAGAGAGAGAGAGAAAGGCAGAATGTATATTGCTTCTTTTGTAAAGTATTCTACAAATGTCAGTAGGCCAAGCTAGATGACAGCATTGGTAAAATCTACCTTTTTAATAATCGGAGTGTCTGTTCTATTAGTTACTGAGACAGGAATGCTGAGATCACCAAATATAATTTTAGACTTGTCTATTTTACTTTCACTTCTATTAGGTTTTGTTCCATGTATTTTAAAACTATATCATAAGATACATATACATTGAGAATTGCTATGTATTCTTGGGGGGAATTGGTCTTCTTATGATTATGAAAGCTCTCATTTATTCTGGTAACAATTTTTGTTACAAAATCTACTTTTTCTGATAATAACAGAGCCACTCTAGCTTCCTTTGAGTTAGTGTTTTCCTGGTATATTATCCCTATCCTTTTACTTTTAACCTATTTCTTTCTTTAAAGTTAAAGGGGTTTCTTGTAGATAGCATTCAGTTAGATTTTGCTTTTTATCCAATATGACAAATTCTAACTTTTACTTGTAATGTTTAGACTATTTATATTTAATGTAATTATCAGCAGGTTGGGTTTAAGTCTCCCATATTGCTATTCATGCTCTGTCACATCAGTTTGTTTCTTTTTCCTTCTTTCCATCTTCTTTTGGATTTAGTATTTTTTATGATTCCATTTTATCTCCACTATTGGTTTATTAGTTATACATTTTTGTTTTTCAGTAGGATCTCTGGAGTTTACATTATACATTTCTAACTCTTATGATATACCTTCAAAGAATATTATATTCTTTCATGTATATTGTACACAGAGTATGCCACCATTTCCTCTTCCCATTCTTTGCACTGCTGTCATGTATTTTTACTTCTCTGTTAAAATCCTACCATACATTATCATTTTTGCATGAAAGGGTCAATTATCTTCCCAAGGCATTTAAAAAATGCGACTAAAAATAGCTTGCAAACTCTGTTGCCCAGGAGCTGCCTGTGCCACTCAGCCATGGTCAACTCCACCATGTTCTTCAGCATCGCCATGGATGGTAAGCCCCTGGGATGTGTCACCTTGGAGCTGTCTGCAGACAACGTTTGAAAAACAGTAGAAAATTTTTATGCTCTGAGCACTGGGAAGAAAAGATTTGGTTATACAAGTTCCTGCTTTCATGGGATTATTCTGGGATTTATGTGTCAGGGCGGTGACTTGGCATACCATAATGGCACTGGTGGCAAGTCCATCAATGGGGAGAAATTTGATGATGAGTATTTTATCCTGAAGCATAGGGGTCCTGGAATCTTGTCCATGGCAAATGATGGACCCAACACAACAGTTCACAGTTTTTTCATCCGCATTGCCAAGAGTAAGTGGTTGGATGGCAAGTATGCGGTCTCTGGCAAGTGAAAGAGGACATGAATATTGTGGAAGCCACAGAGCGCTTTGGGTCCAGGAATGGCAAGACCAGAAAGAAGATCACCATTGCTGACTGTGGACAAATCTATTAAATTTGACTTGTGTTTTATCTTAACTACCAGACCATTCCTGCTGTAGCTCAAGAGAGCACTCCTTTGCCCTTGTCTGCTCTCGCTGTAAACTTTGTATCTCGCTGCAGTTCTGTGGGTTCCATAATTTCCTTATTCCCCTCCAAGTTTAGCTGGATTGCAGAGTTAAATTTATGATTATGAAATAAAAACTAAACAATAACTAAAAGTAAAATATAATAAAAAATAAATGAGAATAAAATAATAGGTCATTTTAAAACAGACATATAAAGAATAAGTCCTTATATTTATCTACATACCTACCACTCTTGGCACTCTTCACTTCTGTATGTTACACTCAAATTTTCATCTACTGTCATCTTTTTTTTTTTCCAAAAAGCTTCTTTTAACACTTCTTATGGTACACTGTGTAAGCAATGAATTTCCCAACTTTTCACAGTCTTAAAGTCTTTATTAAAACTTCAGTTTTAAAAAAGTATTTTCACTGGCTATAAAGTTCTAGGTCACTCTACTGCCTTTTGCTTGCATAGTTTATAATCAGAAGCCTGCTGAAATTGTTATCTTTGTTCCTCTGCGTGATGTCTTCCCCCAACTGGCTGCTTTTATGACATTCTCTTTATCACTGGCTTTATGAAATTTGACTATGCTATGCTTTTCTTTTGTCTTTATTCCACCTCAGGTTTGTTGTGGTTATTGGATGTGTAAAACTCCTATTTTACCTATTATTAACAGAGCACAAATCATTAAACAGGTAAGACTGGTCGTATATTTTAAAAAATCTTTAATGGAAGTTGGATTTCAGAATCAATGACATACTTGGAAAAGCAAAACTGATCTATTGTTAGAAAATGGTAAAAGTCATCCTACAGAAGATCAAGTGTCAGGGACTATTTTATCTTCTGCTTGCTCATATTATCCTTAGTGATTCAAACAACACACTGGGGCATTACCCTATAACCAAATTGTTGCTCACGTCTGAAGACAGGGAAAAGCCATTCTCATATAACCAAGAATTCAGAAAATACTTTTTATTCAGAACTACTGCTTCACAACCATTGCTTCCCCCCCACCTCTCTCGTTAAAGATAATGGCCTAGTTTGGTATAATTAGTACTCAAAATACACAGTGGTTAATTTACATAACTCAAGTATCAGTTCTTGACCACACTTGATTTTCAACTTGTCTACTTTAAGTACTTGATTAACAACCAACCAAGAGTCACTAATAACGGCATCATCTTAATCATACTTATTTGGAACTCTGAGATCACTCTTTTTAATTAATATGCAAAGAAATCCTTAAAACCTAACACCAACTTTTCCCGTTTCAGGGATAATTTAAAAGATGATAAACTTGCTGGCAGTTATAAAAAGAATGGCTTATTCCAAAAAATGAATAATTAACAAAAAGAGTAATGTAAGGAGCAGAGATAAGAGAAAGGGACTTCCAGAACACGTCTTCAGAGCAGAGTACATATAACTAACTAAGAGAGGTCGTATTAACAATCTGCTTGATTCCATTATGTAATATTCAAAGGCTGAAACCTGACACCTTAAAAGTATCTATAATATTACAACTTTCCCAGGTTCTGGAGTTTAAACAATTACTGTACTGAAAATTAAAATCATTATAAAAAAACACAATATTTTGTCATATGCTATACCATGTGGAAAGCGTATCACCCAGTTAATATAATTATTGACTACTAAAAAGACATCTTTGTCTCTACGAGAAACTTACTTGTCAGTAAAAAGACCCACTTACTTGTCAAAGCTATACTGGGCCATTCTAGCAATGAAGGTTGCTTCCCCAACCACCTGAGCCATTCTTCCAAGAGCTTCCCCTGCTGCACATCTTAAGATGGGGTTTGGGTTGTCAAGAGCGCCCATAACCAGAGTCAGAGCAGATTTACGAACTTCCTCAGGTCCTAAAGTACTTTTGTTTTCAGCCAGGCCCTATGGTTATTAAAAACAAAAAAGGGGGTGGGGGAAGGGGGCAAATTCAAAATTCACAGTACATAAAAGAAAAAGATGTGCTGCAATCTTTGTACATATACATGTATTTCCACCCACCTTTTTTCAACCATCTTTTATTTTTTAATTTTTTTAAGTTTTTATTTTAATCACCCAGTGCTCACCATGACAAGTGCACTCCTTAATCCCCATCACCTATTTCACCCATCCGCCCACCCACCTCCCTTCTGGTAACCAGTTTGCTCTCTATAGTTAAGAGTAGTTTCTTTCTCTCTCTCTTTTTCCCTTTGCTTGTTTTGTTTCTTAAATTCCACATATGAGTGAAATCATATGGTATTTGTCTTTCTCTGACTTATTTTACTTAGCATTATACTCTCTAGCTCCATCTATGTCACTGCAAATGACAAGATTTCATTATTTTTGATGGCTGAGTAACATTCCATTGTGTATATATACCACATCTTCTTTATCCATTCACCAGTTGATGGGCACCTGGGCTGCTTCCATATCTTGGCTATTGTAAATAATGCTGCTATAAAATAGGGGTATTATGTATCAACCATCTTTTCGTTTTAATTGAAGTACAGTTGACATACTGTACAAACCTAGTTTTAGGTGTACAACATCATGATTAGACAATTCTATGCATTAAGCTATGCTCATCATGATAAATGTAGTCACCATCGGTCAATGTACGATATTATTACAATATTAACTATATTTCCCATGCTGTATTCCTATGACCTATTTGTAACTGAAAGTTTGTACCTCTTAGTCCCCTTCACCTATGTTACCCATTCACCTACCTGCTCCCCTGCTTCAGCCATCTTTCATATGCATATATTATGCCTAGAATCAATACCCATTAAACTAATCATTTTCCTAAACATGATTCACAACAATATATAACAAGGTTATAGTCAATCAGCCCTAAGATGAACAATCCCTGGACGTGTCTTTATCCAAAGACTAATGCTTTTTATATAAAAGTATTGCTCTTATGTATAAAGGATGCTATACTATTAAGTCAACTGGTATTCAACTAACTGACATTTACCATTAGAACTTTAGATAAGGAAAAAGGCTGATGAGTATGAAAATTTGACGTTTCTATAAAAATTCCAGAGAAGATAATTATGTCATCAAGAGTACATTCAATATATATAAAAAGATAAAATAAGGTAAAAATAATCAGTAACTGAATATCGATACACTTTGTTCATCATATTAAATGTTAGTATCTCTGTTCTAGGTACACCTAGAACATGGAACTTAGCTTACATGAGACCAAAAATCCAACTCATGGTGCCGGGAGAAAATGTTAGCCATAGCAGGGGCATTAGCAAGCAAATCTATGAAGAAAAGTATACTGTAGAGCAATATTACAGTTGGTTCACTCACCTTCCAACCACTAAGGAAGACTGACTACCCAATTCTTTTTTAAAAAACTCAGATGTTCGTATTAGCTGACGGTCTCTAAATAGCGCATATACTAATAGTTATATAAATGATACAAACTTCTATTTCTGTATTCAATGCCTATGTCCCTTTTCCCTGGTGTTTACAAAACACAACTTAATTCATGCCCATTTAAACACTTGTATTTGCTGCCATTTTAACGGTAAACCTTGTAACAAGCTTAGTGCTGAATAATATAAAAAAGTTTTCAAATATGTCACGAGAGGCTGTAGGCTGCATAGAACAGTGCATAAACTCTGAGAGATAGGCAAAATATTGGTTATTTCACTTCAAACATACAGAAACCGAGGTTCAAAAGGTTAAGGAACTGCTTAAGACATAAACCTATGAGATCTAAACCACAACACAGTCTCTAAATGTAGCCTTTTTTCAGCTGTACAACATAGTCTCTCCTGATTTATGGTCTAAACCACAAATGGAACTCAAACTTTATCCAGTTAACCTCAAGTAGAATACAAGATTTTATTAGTCAGACATCTTTGAAAATTCCAAGAGAACTTACTAGAACTTATAAAATCTGAAAGATCAGACCAAAAAATGAACTTTAACATTATTAAACTATAAAACACTTATTTAATTGCAATGAGTCTAATAAATAGTTTCTAATAACTTAGTTAAACTAATGTAAAAACACAGTTTTCAAGTGATATACATATAATCGTCATAATGGTCTAGATATACCTGCCTTATTAAAGGCATTAATTAAAATCTTAGTTCAGAATACTTATGTTTTTTTTTAATTTTTATTTATTTTATTTGAAAGAGAGAACATACACACGTGCTCAAGTGGGGGAGAGGGGCCAACAAAGGGAGAGAGAGAGAGAGAGAGAGGGTGAAAGGGAGAGGGAGAGAGAGCGTGAAAGGGAGAGAGAGGGTGAAAGGGAGAGGGAGAGAGAGGGAGGAAGAGGGACGGAGGGGGAAGGGGGGTGGGGAGAGAGAGACAGAGAGACAGAGACAGAAAGAGAGTGAATCTTAAGCAGCCTCCACATGCAGTGTAGAGCCCATCTCAGAGCTATTCCCACAATGGTGGGATCATGACCTGAGCCAAAATTTTTTTTTTAATTTTTTTTTTTCAACGTTTATTTATTTTTGGGACAGAGAGAGACAGAGCATGAACGGGGGAGGGGCAGAGAGAGAGGGAGACACAGAATCGGAAACAGGCTCCAGGCTCCGAGCCATCAGCCCAGAGCCCGACGCGGGGCTCAAACTCACGGACCGCGAGATCGTGACCTGGCTGAAGTCGGACGCTTAACCGACTGCGCCACCCAGGCGCCCCTGACCTGAGCCAAAATTAAGAGATGCTCAGCCAAATGAGCCACCCAGGTGCCCCCAGAATACTTATGTTTTAAAAGTAAATACCTTTAGTGCACTAAGAACAGCAGTAAAAATATTAAGCTGCACAGCCTGCTGACGGACGCCTTTGGCTTGTTTAACGCATTCAGCAAAGTGGTCCAACATTTGTAATCTATGATAATAGAATAAAGATCACATTAGCAATACTTTTTATTCAAATATGGCTCAAAAAAGATACATAAAAAGAGTATAAGCTAATTGGTAACAAATAATGCCCCATGCTGTCTCATTTTTATTTCATTCCTGCAGCTGGTTCAAACCCGAGCTCCTCCTGAATTGATATAGGGGCATGCGGTTTTTAAGTGGAACAAGGCAAGAGACTAAATATTAAGTTTCAATGAACAAAATAAGGTCATAATTTCAGTGTTAACATTAATGCCAGAATCTAATAAAGTGCCTGGTATACAGTAGGTGCTCAAGGTTTCTTGAACAGAATTAGCAATCATTAATTATGCATCTGTGTAGAAGATTCAGTTGGAAATTTTTAAATGAGGCATAATTTTTTTCTTCTTTTCAAAATACACTCACATGGAAGAAAATTGTACCTCATGTCCTATTCTCAGAAGCTAACTGGGAGGTTTTTATTTTATTTTTTTTATTTTTATTTAAAGAAAAAAATTTTTTTAATGTTTATTTATTTTAGAGACAGAGAGACAGAGCAAAGCAGGGTCAGGGCAGAGCAAGAGGGAGACAGAATCTGAAACAGGCTCCAGGCTCTGAGCTGTCAGCGCAGAGCCCGACACGGGGCTTGAACTCACGAACCGTGAGATCATGACCTGAGTCGAAGCCGGACGCTCCACCGACTGAGCCACCCAGGCGCCCCAACTGGGAGGTTTTTAAAGGGATTTAGCTTTGGTCATTTTTTCTTTTAATGTAAAAAATCAGAAGTGAATTTTTTTTTTATTTCAAATTTTTTAAATGAGACAGCAAAAAAAAAAAAAAAAAAAAATCACAGCCATTTGAGCCGGTAAGAGAATGAGATCATTTCAGATTCTTCTAAAAATAAATCAGATGGGCAAAGGAATCCGGGATGTTGGATTCAGTACCAAAATAACTATGATCTAAAGTAGGAAATCAGGATCTCCCTAAGGTCACTTATAAGGATTTAAGCTCAATTTATAATAGGCCATAGGTCTCAGGTCAAAGTATTCTTCAAATATCACATAGGAAGAAATCATCTAATCTTTCAGTAAAACTCCACTGAGAGTTACTGGGGGCTAAAATTGACTACTTAATACTTGCTCTGACATAGATCCACATCTTCTAAGGATGAGGAAACTGGGCATTGCTTTCAAGCATACACATAAGAAGACACACAGGGTCTCCAACATTACCAGAAGCATGATTTACCTATGACTGATCTCAAATACATAACCTTTTTAAAAACCTTAGTTTAAAAAATGTTTTTTTTTTAATTTTTTTTTTTAACGTTTTATTTATTTTTGAGACAGAGAGAGACAGAGCATGAACGGGGGAGGGGCAGAGAGAGAGAGGGAGACACAGAATCAGAAGCAGGCTCCAGGCTCTGAGCCATCAGCCCAGAGCCTGACGCGGGGCTTGAACTCACGGACCGCGAGATCATGACCTGAGCCGAAGTCGGACGCCCAACCGACTGAGTCACCCAGGCGCCCCTGTTTTTTCTTTTTTATAAAATATTTGTTTCATTCAATTTGAAGATTAGTAACAAAAAATTACATCCAGAAATAACTACTCTTACCCTCAGATAGATTTTCTTTCAGGTCTTTTTTTTATCATTATTTTTAATGTTTGTTTATTTTTGAGGGGGGGAGGGGCAGAGGGAGAAGGAGGCAGAGGATCTGAAGTGGGCTCTTTGCTGACAGCAGAGAGCCCAATGCAGGGCTCGAACTCACAAACTGTGAGATCACAACCTGAGCCAAAGTTGGACTCCTACCCGACTGAGCCACCCAGGCTCCTCTCAGGTCTTTTCTTTAAAATACAGGACTGGGATCACTTCTTGCCTTTTATTTTACTTTTATCATTTAACATTGTATAAGGAGCATATCAAAACATTGTCCATGTAAAAAAAAATTCTAACCTATTGACCTTCCATAATTGATTGGCTCATTCCTCTATCACTGGATATTTAAGTTATTAATTGTTAATGTAATTTATTTAATTGTTCTACAAAAGTGAGTTAATATAGTCAAAATAATCCTGGACTCTACTTACAGCTCTCATAACTAGCTGTGTAACTTTGGGCAAACCACAAACTCTTAGACCTGGATTTCCTGATTTAAAACAAGGATATTAAAGTAGATGCTTTATGAGATTCTTTCCCCTTTCATATTCTTCATTTATGTGACAACCAAATGTTCTTCAAGATACATGGGTAAAGTGAAATTTTACACGGAAATTTTTCTCCTCAAATTAAAAAGCAATTAACCAAGTAACCTATGCATTTTTTAAAGATAATATTTACATTATTTTTTATATTTATGTTATCTTTATACACAAACCTAACAATGTTCAAAAGCATTGTTTAAAAAGATTTTTTATTTTTTATTTATTTATTTAAAAAAAATTTTTTTTTCAACGTTTTGTATTTATTTTTGGGACAGAGAGAGACAGAGCATGAACGGGGGAGGGGCAGAGAGAGAGGGAGACACAGAATCGGAAACAGGCTCCAGGCTCCGAGCCATCAGCCCAGAGCCTGAGGCGGGGCTCGAACTCACAGACCACGAGATCGTGACCTGCCTGAAGTCGGACGCTTAACCGACTGCGCCACCCAGGCGCCCCAAGATTTTTTATTTTTAAGTAATCTCTATATCCAACGTGGACCTTGAACTCACAAGCCCGAGATCAAGAGTCACATGCTCCACCGAATGAACCAGTCGGGCACCCCTAAAAGCATATTTTGTTAAACAAGTTACCTATGAGTGTCTTACACTAATTCATTTTCACTCTTCCTCTTGAGAAAACCACCATAAATAGATAAAATGCCTACAAAAATTAGGGATAGTGTCTGTGGACACAGAATACAGCAAACCAAAATGCTCCTATTAGAAAAACAACCTGTTACTTTAGTTTCCTAAGTCCCAGACTAAACCATATGACAGACAAACACTATTAGAGAATGGACCTCACATTCATTAACTTCTTCAGTAATAAAAAAAAGAGTTAGCAAAGTGATGTCTCTAATTAAAGATATGGAAAACCTACTTAAAAACTTGCAAACGAATTATTGAAATGAAAATCTTGCTGTTTTTTTTTTTTAATTTTTTTTTTTTTTTTGTTCAACGTTTATTTATTTTTGGGACAGAGAGAGACAGAGCATGAACGGGGGAGGGGCAGAGAGAGAGGGAGACACAGAATCGGAAACAGGCTCCAGGCTCTGAGCCATCAGCCCAGAGCCTGACGCGGGGCTCGAACTCACAGACCGCGAGATCGTGACCTGCCTGAAGTCGGACGCTTAACCGACTGCGCCACCCAGGCGCCCCATAAATCTTGCTGTTTTAAGACAGTCCACAAGACAATGGATGTCAGAGGCCAGTTCACAGAGCCAGATCTTAAAAAATTTCAATTATGTGGAATTTTCAAGCAATTTTTTTCATCATGTATGTGTCACTCACATTATTAAATTTATAAGCCTATTATTTAAGTAGCAGTTTACCTTATTGCAGGTAACTGAGATGTTATTATGTTAAATACTTAAAAAGTGTTTTTATTTTTTATTTTATTTTTTTATTTTTATTTTTAAAAAGTTTTCATTTAAATTGCAGCTAGTTACCATAGTGTAATCGTTAGTTTCAGGTGTGCAATATAGTTATTCAACACTTCCATACAATACCCAGGGCTCCTCACAATAAAAGCCCTCCTTAATCTCCATCACCTACTTAAACCATCCCCCCACCCACCTCCTCTCTGGTATAGTTTATATTAAACTACAATTATTTGATTGATTTTATACTAACCGGTGTTTGTAAGAAACATGAGGAAACACTACACCAAAAAGAGCCACGGAAGCATCAATGACGGAAACCCCAAGCGGGAGAGGACCAGGCACAGCTTCTCCAGCAGGGATTCGTAAGTAAATGGAGGATGGGTCGTGCTCCAGAGCCCCACTTCCAGATGCACTGTTTGGCTGGAGCTACAAAAAGAAGGACATAAAAATCATTCAAAATCTACTTTAAGAAACTCACTAAGTATTAGTTAGGCATGAAAAACAGAATGAGAGGAAGGAAAAAAGGTAACAACAGCACAAAAAAACCAAGAATGATTGAATTTGAAAAAAAAGAAAAAAACAAAAATGATTGAATCTGAAAAATTTTAAATAGATAAAAATATTTGGCCACTAAAAAAAGCCATCAGTAACACCTTGTATAATTTTAAGAAAATGCTTATTCATTTTAACATTTGTATATTGACCACCTTACAAAGTGTAGGCAAAACAATATCAGGAATAACTTCAACTCACAAAAACTCACTAAAAGAGGCATTAGTAAGTCTTTAAAAGAACGTAAGAAATTCACCATTTTTCACTATTTTTTTCTACCACCAGGAAGCAATCTTTAAATGTCTAAGAAAGCTAAAATAAAATTAAACTTTAGTCTGAAATATTTCCTTTTTAAATAACAATCTGTAACAGCCCCATTGCTTTTGATGACGTAGTATTTCAATTCCCTGGGTAGTTTGCTACCTGGTCTTCAATTGATTTATGATCAGTTTCTTGAAGCCAGGAACCAAGAAGAACACTGTCATCATAATGGCAGAGGGATCTGAGGAGGGAAGTGGTTGTGTTGGCTGAATTGTCAGTCAAAGTGAATTCTGCTACCAGTTCTCTAAGAAGTGCGTTGAAAGATCCTAAAAAAACAGAACTTCAGATCAGACATGAAAGAATAGTTTTTATGAAAACTGCAATCATTGCCCACAAAAAGAAGCACCATGTTCAACAGGGATAAAATAATTAAGTCCCATCACTTCTCAGCCTCTTGGCTAAGATCAAGTGAAATAATTAAGTCCCCCCGTTCTCTTTTTTAAAAAATCTGTATCAAATACTTTAATGCTGTTTTAAAATACAATAATGGTACTTTCTTTTTTATTATTGTATTACGAGTTTTAGCCCAAGTTATTTAAAGGAACAAAAAACTTAGAGAAAATATTTACAGTAACTATTACATTTACTATTTAAATTTAAAACATTTAAATTTAATAAATATATTAAATATTTTCATGCTTTAAATATTTATTTAAATATACTAAATATGACACGATTATTATTTATTATTAATTACCCAGTGATGTGCAGACAATGAAGCCGAGCACATCAGAATTCTTGGACATGGCTGAAGTGAAGACAAATCAATGGCTTATTTTAATATTAACATTTTACATAATATTTAATATCTATAGAGTACATTATTATTCTCTTTCAAGATTCCTAAATTATTGGCTATAATATATATGAAGCAGTTTCAGAGAGTAATTAAAAGCAGAGACTTTGTTGTTGTTGTTGTTGTTTTTAGTGTTTATTTATTCTTGAGAGAGAGAGACAGAGCGTGAGCGGGGGAGGGGCAGAGAGAGAGGGAGACACAGAATCCGAAGCGGCCTCCGGGCTCCGAGCTGTCAGCACAGAGCCCAACGCAGGGCTCGAACGCACGAACAGTGAGATCATGACCTGAGCCGAAGTCGGACGCTTAACCGACTGAGCCACCCAGGCGCCTCTGTTGTTTTTTTTAATATGAAATTTATTGTCAAATTGGTTTCCATACAACACCCAGTGCTCATCCCAACAGGTGCCCTCCTCAATGCCCATCACCCACTTTCCCCTCTCTCCCACCCCCCGCTCAACCCTCAGTTTATTCTCAGATTTGAAGAGTCTCTTATGGTTTGGCTCCCTCCTCTCTTTTTTTTTCCCCTTCCCCTCCCCCGTGGTCTTCTGTTAAGTTTCTCAGGATCCACATAAGAGTGAAAACATATGGTATCTGTCTTTCTCTGTATGGCTTATTTCACTTAGCATAACACTCTCCACTTCCATTCATGTTGCTACAAAAGGCCATATTTCATTCTTTCTCATTGCCAAGTAGTATTCCGTTGTATATATAAACCACAATTTCTTTATCCATTCGTCAGTTGATGGACATTTAGGCTCTTTCCATAATTTGGCTATTGTTGAAAGTGCTGCTATAAACGTTGGAGTACAAGTGCCCCTATGCATCAGCACTCCTGTATCCCTTGGGTAAATTCCTAGCAGTGCTATTTCTGGGTCATAGGGTAGGTCTATTTTTAGAGGAACCTCCACACTGTTTTCCAGAGCGGCTACACCAGTTTGCATTTCCACCAACAGTGCAAGAGGGTTCCTGTTTCTCCACATCCTCTCCAGCATCTGTAGTCTCCTGATTTGTTCATTTTAGCCACTCAAAGCCGAGACTCTGACGTTGAACCAGGTGGGTCTGAATCCAAGCTCTGCCACTTACTAGATCTCAGACTTAGGTAAGTTACATCACCTCTCTGTACCGGAGGTTCTTCATCTATAAAATATAGGTGAATTACCTCATAAAGTTGTGGTTAGAGTCCAAGGAGATAATACACGTAAAGGGATTAGAACAAACCTGGAACACAGTAAGTGCTCAACGAGAGTTAGCTACTCTACATGAAGAAAAGTAAAATGGTTGTCTTCCTTTGTACGGTCAGGGGACAGCCTTGGTCAGAACTCTGTAATGTTGTGAAGAACTAGAAAGATACACTGAAGAATTTTTATTAGATAATGCAAATTTCATTTACCTTCATAAGTCTTTGGAGGTAACAAAGCCAAGATATCATAAAGTCTTAAACGGACCATTGCCGCACTAGCTTTCAGATGAGCTCCATGGGCTTTAATTACAGACGGAATGCTAAAATATCAAAAGTACAGTTGGTGTCAGCTTACTAGAATAAGTGTTATAGACATTTTCAGCAATGTATCGATGTACTGTCAAAATACATTGGCAAGTATAACATTTTCATCTTAGTTTATACTGTGACATTTATTGGAACAGTATAAAATACAATTTTATTTCAATTCATTCCATGACTATAGTTTTTAAGTTCATTTTAAAAAACTAAAGTTTTACATGTTTCCTGTATGACATTAGAGGGGAGTGCAAAACATGATTATTTATAAATATGTAAAACTGAACATTAACTTGTTACAATCGCTTACTTACTGTGACATCATGGTCATGGCACATTCAATTGGGGTCATCAATTTTCTAATCACGTCTTCAGTCAGGAGCTCAGGGCAATGTGCGACAAAACTCCTCATCGCTAGATAAAATTTTTAATTCTTAATTATTATGAAATATAAGGTTCTGAAATCAGGTCAAATCAAACAAAGAACTAACTGCAACTACAGAGAAACATCATTAGAAAAGGCTAGAAGAAAGGTGGAGGGAGGGAAGATATCTGTTAGGGAGATTTCTGTGAGTGGGAATTCAAAGGTCTGTTAACATCACTGAATTCAGATAACCTCAAAGAAAGCAAGACAGAACCAAGGGTGGACAAAGTGGCTCAGTGAGAAGTAATATCTTTGCTGCCTCTTTAGCAATAGAACTAAGACAAAAAGAGCTCTCAGATGTTTGGGAACAAAACTGACACCTTGCCCTGCCACCTTTATGATTTAAGCATGTATCTGTTTCCCACGGTTTGGAAAAAGAAGCACTTTCCAACCAAAAAAGAACAGAGTCACCCAGTGTAATTCTAGTTCCCAGTTGAAACAAAACTGGAGCCTTTCCTGTAAGTTGCTGACTTCTAAACAAAAACAATTTTATTCATAATTTTTGTAACGTGGATGTCTAAAAAAATGCATCTCAACATTTGCAGATTTGATAATGCTGGAGGGAACAGCTGTTTGTCCATCATGAAAAGACTCACTGTCAACTCAGTGACCTGGGAGATCCTGAGTGTCTTCTTCCTTTAAATACCTACTGGGTTTTCCATGTGGTGACAGTGCCTCTTTGACAGGTAGAAGACTGCAATAACTGGACTCAAGAGGCCTGGGTTCTAAGTCTTGTCTGATGACCACTAATGCTAACCTCCTCTTTCAAGTCACTGCTTCATTTCCATCTCAAAATTAGGTTATTTATGGGATGCCTGGGTGGCTCGGTCAGTTAAGCATCAGTCTCTTGGTTTTGGCTCAGGTCATAATCTCATGGTTTGTGAGTTTGAGCTCAGTGCTGACAGGCAGAGCCTTCTTAGGATTCTCTCTCTCCCTCTCTGTCTGTCCCTCCCCTACTCATGCATGCGTGCACGCGGGCTTTCTCTCTCCCCACCCCCCGAAATAAATAAATTAGTTTACAAAGTTTCTTTCTAAATCTACAAGTCTATGAGTTCATCATTACACATTAACATAAAAATCTGAAGTAGTGATTCTCCTTAACCTCACAAATATTTTCGTAATAAAATTATATTCTGGGAGCACACCCCTTTCAGTTCTTACCACATAAAGCTCCGGCACGACCTTCCAATGTTACCTGCCAGGTAAAAGAATCGCCTCGGGCCTTCTCAGCCTCCAATTCCTTTAGAGAACGAGGGAAAACATTTCGCCACAATAACAACATCTTGGGCAGATGGTATCGAACTACGGATGGTCCTAATGGAGAAAAGGAGAACACGAAACCATACATACATAAAACAAACATTACAAACAAAAGTCAAAGAGCCCCACACAAGCTTTAATAATATCATTTTACTCTACCTTCATCTGTGACAGTAAGAGTTTCAAAATGTTTCTTTTATTTTCCAGTGTGATTGAGAAATAAGTGGCATACATCACTGTATCAGGTGAAGGTTTGGGTTACAAATAGTGTGAAATGAGCACCACAACAGGTCTGGCCAACATTCACCATCTCATATAGATACAATAAAATGAAAGAGAGAAAGAGAGAAAGAGAGAGAGAAAGAGAGAGAGAGAGAGAGAGAAAGAGAAAGAGAGAGAAGAGAGAAGAAAAGAAAGAAAAGGAAAAGAAAAGAAAAGAAAAGAAAAGAAAAGAAAAGAAAAGAAAAGAAAATTAAAAAAATGTTCTCCCTGTGATGGGAAGCCTCAGGATTTACTACTCTCTTGACAGCTTTCCTGTCTGTCACAGAGCAGTATATCTGCATGCCGGACATCGCATCTCCGGTATTTACTCATCTCAGAACTGCGAGTCTCTACATGTTGATCACCTTCCTCCACTTCCTCCTAACTCAAAGTGCTTCTTATTCAGTAAGTAAAACACATATCTACTACTAAAGTTGGAAGTTGGGCATGTGAACTAAAAAGAAGACATACGCCATCACCATGACAACAGTTCTGTTCTATGTACAGTGCTAGACTTTGCCTGCATGTCAGGTTTGTCATAGCACTTGGGAAAGTGAAGGGGAGAAGGGTAACTCCAGAAAAGCTGCACCAACAAGACCACTGGAATGTGACTTTATCACCCCACTAAAATCATGTCACTCACGTCACTTTGGGGATGGAATGGGCCCCATACTCTTATCTCATTTGGTTAACACTAAGCCAGTTAGTTAGACCAGGGCTATTCTGGTGACACTTCGTTATTTTTTAAGGTGAAACTTTGTTAACCATTTTCTCCTTAAATGTACTTAAGCAGAAGTTACCAGAAATAGAAATCTACTCCCAAATGAGAGGAAAAACACCTTCACCATTTTACCATGTCATTCAAAGTCTAGAATGTGAAGTTTAATACTTTTAAATTACATTTTATTTATAATCTACTGACACTTACAGAGTAAGACGACATCCTACTCAGATATAACTATACCTAAAGTCATAAGTGCTCCAAGTAAAAGCCATCCAGCTTGGGTGCGCTGTAAAGACAGCCTGCTATTTTGAGCAGCGGTTCGTAAGAGATCTTCAGCGATACTAACTACCATCTGCAAGAGAAGTTCAGAATTGGATTTTAACTGAAACAAGTTAAAGAAACCAAGTAAGAAAATACATAGCTAGTGCGCCTTATTAAAAAAGGAAGTTGTTCTTTTGTGTTGTTCCTGTTAACATGTTTTAAAAGATCCAACATCAAGACCTACTTCATCTCGATCACACTGTCGTCTGTGAGGAGACCCTGAACAGCACAGTGGTTGAGAGAGAGCTCTAGAGCCAGAATGCCTGGGTTCACAGCCCAGCTTTGTCATTTCCCGGCTTTCTGATCTGGGACACCTTCACCTCCCTGCCTCAGTTCCCTCACCGGGGAAATAGGAATAATAGGAATGCCAACCTCACTCCAGCAAGGATTAAATAAGTTAATACAGCAAAGCACTCAGAACAGTTGCTGGGTCCATGAAACCACTTAATAAATGCTATTATTGGTAGCACCATTATCCTATATTAAAAGATTTGTTGAACTCTTAATATGTTTCTGCCATTAAAATAATCTTACAGCACTTATAGTCTTCAAGAAGTCACAGGGAAATGGGAAGTAACAAGCAGCACATGAATGACAAAAGAGTAAGCGGATGTAGTAGTGGTCCACAAGGGCAAAGGTTATTGCAGACAGAGTAGCTCTGAAGAAATTTCATAAAAGAGATGGAACTTGAATTGGGCCTCTAAACAAACAGATACGTTTGGTTCATGTGACCAAGAAGGGGGATGAGATGCTATTGTGTGAACACAGGCATGAAGGCTGCAAAAGGCATGGAAAGAGAGCAAGACGACTAGTCTAAGCAGAGCAGTGGGAACGCAGAATGAATGGGTAGAAGGACAGCAAATTGTGGAGGTGCCGGTTTACCAGACCGAGGGGTTTCTATTTACTCTCTGAGCACCGGGTAGTCCCTAAGGGTCTCGGAGCTAATGTGAAAAATGCAAGTGGTGTGGGGAGACGAGAGAAAGACTGCAGGCAGGATAATCAGAGAGGAGGCAGTTGAAGGACAAAGGGAGATGGAAGCCAATATTCGAGTGGTAGCTATGGAGCTCGTAAGAGTGAATAGATCTGGGCCTAATGTCCCAGAAAGAGTAAGAAGTTAAAAACCTAGCCCCAATCTACATATGTAAAGTTGCGGACAGTATTTACATAAATGTTTAATATTCTTGAGAAAAAAAGCCATAATAGTGTTAGTAGGTATAGTAGAAAGAAAAAGAAAAAAACTGACTCATAATAACCACTGATTATTATTACCAAAATGCTAAATGCAATAGCATATTCTCCTGATATCTTTGAATAGAGCAATGTGAATTTTTATCTCTAAAAGCTGAAAGAATAGCTCTGATTTCTACATAATAGCTGTTAAGGGTTTGGGTTTTTTTTTTTTTTTCTCTCTAAAATAAAATGATACTACCCCCAGACAACAGAATTAAAGAATTAAATATCAAATTTGAATTAGGGTCTGTCAACTCCATATTAGCATAACACTATATTTTATACTATTATATTAAAATTGTTTGATCACCCAGCTCAGCATCAAACACAGGAGGTGTTCCAATAAAGACTAAAGCCCACGTGACAGCACTCATAATTCCGTCATACCTTTCCCTTGGCATGAGGAATGCCCAATGGACACTGATGAACTCCACCTAACAGAGCAGCCATTGCAAAGCTGTATCCACTAACGGCTTCCGGTGATGTTTTCAAGTTGTTGAGCCGTTCTGCACACCTGTCTAGAAAGGGTGTCAACTGGAAAGGTAATGCCACTGCCACACAGCGCAAACACCATGCGGCAGCAAGCCGAGCAGCCATACTCGGATGAAGAAGCACGGAAGTTACAGTCTCCAAAAGTCCTAAAAAGAAATACTCAAAAAATTACTCTTTAACGAAGTCCAATGATTCCATGAACTAGAAGACTACGTGTAACACAATGATTAAAATCATAATCATTATGGTTTTAGTCACATACATTCAGAACTTTACCACAAAACACATAACATCATCTCAGAAACGGCAGAGAACTTCAAAGAAACATTTTCTACAAAAGAGTATAATTACATCTAATAAAATACAAATGATGTAAAAATTAAATGAATATTTAACAAACGTTAGCCAATTATTACAAACTACCATGACGTCTTTGTCTCCCCAAACTTTCTTTCACTATTTATTCAACATTTACAATTACAGTGAATCTTAAATAAAACCCAACTGATCTAAATGATCTAAAAACTGCTAATTATGATGACAAGCAACTAATCAGAAGTTAAGTATCAGTCACACTTCTGACTTTCTTTTTTAAATAGTGAAAAGAATCCTAGCAAGTAAATGAATTCTCATACCTATAGATGCTTCCTGAATAAGAGGAGAGGCGGTAGCATTCAGGCTCTGCACCAGGCTCCCGAGCTCCTGGAGGGCACAGACCATCACATGCTGGCTTGCTGCAATGTCTGCCGCTCCAGATTTGTTTTCACCGCTAGTATCATTCACGACTGCTTCTGGAAACACACAATCATGTGTTTGATGTGGGTGAGTTAAATTGTGACATAATGTTTTTGATTTATACAACTGATATTTATTTTAAATTTATTTATTTATTTTGAGAGAGACAGAGATAGGGCAAGTGGGGAAGGGGCAGAGAGAGAGGGAGAGAGTGAGAATCCCAAGCGGGTTCTGCACTGCCAGCACAGAGCCCAGGTGGGGCTTGAACCCATGAAGTTCTGAGATCGTGACCTGAGCCGAAACCAAGAGTCGGATGCTTAACCGATTGAGCCACCCAGGCGCCCCCTACAATTGGTATTTTTGTATCAACATTTATACCAGTTGATGTCTGCGTGCTAAAAACTCTGTAATTATTTCTTAGCAGAACACTTGTGTAATTAAATGATGAAGTGACTTAAAAACACTGATTAATGACATCATGACAGTACTTCAATACATACTGGGATATCTTGTCTGCTTTCAGGAATACACCTAGCTCTAGTAAGCAGTAGCAAATCACATTGTACAAAGCACTGGCTCTGGAGAAAGGAAACCTGGGTTCCTGTCCCATCTCCACCAGTCACGTCAGCTATGTGACTCTGGGCAAGATACTCCGCTGACCCGAGTCTTAAATTCCTCATCTGCTGAGAGGGTTAAGGGCCTATCTCAACGGGTATTGTGGTGATTAAAGAAGACAGCACAATGCTGCCCGCAATACATGTTCAGCAAATGTCAGCAGTCATTACTGTCACTTTATTATTATTGCTATCTCAAGTGCTGCAACAGTGTCAAATTTCTGACTAGAAAGGAAGTAGATCTATAAGGAAACTGGCTTTAGAATTTCTTACTGAGATGTTCCTCAAAGCTCCTTTAGCTTTGCTGCCCCCTTCCCTGACCCTTCATTAGAATTAAAATGTATTTAGGGGCACCTGGGTGGCTCAGTCGGTTAAGCGCCCGACTTCGGCTCAGGTCATGATCTCGAGGTACGTGAGTTCGAGCCCCGCATCGGGCTCTGTGCTGACAGCTCAGAGCCTGGAGCCTGTTTCAGATTCTGTGTCTCCCTCTCTCTGACCCTCCCCTGTTCATGCTCTGTCTCTCCCTGTCTCAAAAATAAATAAAACGTTAAAAAAAAAAAAAAAAAAAGAATTAAAATGTATTTAACATAAAGACAACTGAAGATTCCTTGCCAAATTAATTGAGAATATATTCTGGCCCATAAATCCCAGACATATAGCATTACATTCAGTTCTGCTTTTAAGATTGTTTAAATTTTTATTTATTTATTTATTTATGTATTTATTTATTTATTTATTTATTATTTACTTATTTTTAAACTAAAACTGTATATAAAACATTTAATTTATTGGTCTTTCTGGGGTATTTGATGTATCACCAGTGTCTTACAACTGAGCCATTAATCTTGTCACTTCATCAACATTAACTGGCTCGTTTTCATGACACTGCTGAGGAATCGGCTATTTCTGCAGAGGCTCAAGGGAAAGTCCTTTGGAGAAACATGCAAGTTCCTTTTGTATATCTACAAAAGCTTTATTCACTCTGTTAACTTTTCCATCATTCACAATGTTTATCTTCTTAAGATTAGTGGTAACTGGTTTTGCTTTGTTTTTAGTCTTAAAATTTGTTGGCTGGCTATATGAAATCCATTCCTGGACCTTTGCCCTCTTAGTTTGCTCTTGGCCATTGTCTTCGATAACCCTGTGCAGCAACCGAAGCTCCAAGTGATGCCATCTGCACGCCTTGTAAGATTTTTTAAAAAATCAAATGGCTAGTCTGTTGCCTTAAGATTAAGACCCTTATGTGACTGTAAAACTTCCTTACCTTTATTGCATTCATTGTGTATTGACAGACTATAAAAATATATAATACATAATTATGGAAGAGAATAGATTAACACACTACAGACTGTAATTTTCATTACGGACCTCTTTATTTTTACCTATTTCTAGACTTGGAAATGCATGAACTCCACCTTTTGATTACTAAACCATAAGCCCCTTGACCAGGTATTATCTATATCTGGTTCGCTATTTTATTCCCACAACCTGGCAGTGTTTCTGGCACTCAAACATTTCTTCCACACATCAATGTACAAGTATTTGTCAAGTTGTGAAACTAGGACAGACTACTATTTTAAGATAACTAAAGAATGATGCCTCATTCATTTAAACACCCTTCAATTCACAATTCATAACTTTTAGTTAACCCTATACATTTAAAAATGGTTTGCTAAGCAAGCTATTATAAACAATGAAAGCTAGGGGTGCCTGGGTGGCTCAGTTGGTTAAGCGTCCAACTTCGGCTCGTGTCATGATCCTAGGGACTGTGAGTTCGAGCCCCATATTGGGCTCTGTGGTGACAGCTCAGAGCCTGGAGCCTGCTTCAGATTCTCTGTCTCCCTCTCTCTCTCTACCCCTCCCTCACTCATGCTCTGTCTCTCTCTTTCTTTTCCTAAAAAAATAAATATTTTTAAAAACTTAAAGAAAAAAACAATCAAAACTATAACTATTTGTGAATTTGCTTTTATGGATTTTAGAAAATGTTTAATATATATTCTCTAAATATAAGTTACCAAGTATTCTCTATTCATTAAATTCTTATTTCTAAAGAGCACTAGTAGGCAATATAATTTGCATGATTAGAATTAATAAAACTGAACTGTCTAGAATTTATATTTTACCTTATATAGTTCCCTAACTGGATTACAAGCCAACTGGATTGCAAGAAACTTTTATGTCACTCATTATTCAAACCCTGAATTACTGCTTTGCAAATCTCAGATACTCAATATTTGTTAACTGAAAATTTTATAAATGGACACTTCTTTGAAAAGGATTTCTTTTAATTATGAATTACTGAGGTTTCACAGTGTATCCTCTGGTGGGCTAATAACCACATCTTCACAGTAAGCCTAGTAATGGAGGGAAAACAAACAAACAAACTTGTGTTTATAAAAAAAAAGGGTCCAAGCAGAAAAATTATAATAGACTGTTCCTTAAAGACAGCAAAGCACAATAGAGCTTACCAGGAGAGCTCTAACACCAGTATAGGTACTGGAAATAAAACAGAAAACCTAACCTTTCAAACACGCTACCGAAATCAGTAAAAATTCTATTTCACCATAATGATGTTGTTTGAGTAACAAAATAAGAGTCCTCAATAAAACTATTAAACACAGTCTAGAAAGTGACACGAATGAATCAGATCTATTATATTTATCAAGAATAATAATACAAAACTAAATGACTAATCAACCAGACACATCAAGATATCGATTCTTACCTACTGCTTTCATCTGTTTCCCAATAGCTTGGCATATTTCTTTGGCAGCTGCAATCTGGGCTTTTTCACCTAGCAAACTGCCCACGGTAGCTCTTAGGATAAAGGAGACACATCGTCTTGAGTACACAGCCTCTACGTGAGTTTGTGTTGCCCGAGGATGGGAGACCAGATCAAGTACGTGAGACAAGAATGTAGCAAAGCTACGCTCCAACCACTGACCACCCAACGTAGTCACAAAAACGACATACGCCTATAAATAAAGATACAACTTCAGATAAATTATATAAATGAACTGAAATTACAGATAAAGCAAACACAGAAATACATGATGACAGCACGCAAAATAACTTATATTTGAGATGAAAGTTGAGAAAATTGAAAACTTGAGACCTGGTGGATTAAAAACTGTCCTTAAGATAATAGCTTCATGAAAAAACACAAAAAGAGAATGGGGAGGGAAAGCTGAATTCACCCTAATGATGAGGAAGGTAAAAGGTTATAGGACTAAGAAAACTCGCACATCCTAAACAAACATGGACCTGGAAAATAGTTGCTTATGATAGTAAGATAAAAATGGCTTACTATCATTTTATACTTGTTTTAGGAACAAGTATAGGAACAAGCTGGAGTGATTTTGACTAAGATCACAAAGAAACATTTTATCTTATAATGTATTAATTATTCTTGGATCATTACCCATAATACCTTATTTGGTTAATTATTATTTTGAAATTATAATTCCAAGTCAGGATTCATTTCATAATTACACTGGTGATTAATCATTAATGATAATCCAATCAAAGTATTAACCAATATGGTTGGCTACAGGGTAGCTGGAGAACATTAACATCTAAATGCCTAAAGCTATTTGAATATAATTTCAAATAAAACTGAATTATTTTACATCTGATTTTCTGCCAAGTAAAATTTGGGAAAATGTTATTAGATACTTATATAAATATAGTAGACAAAGGCTTATTTACACATCATTAAGAATCTATCTTTCCATATAAGTGTGTAATTTGGAATCTGAATGTAATTCATTCATTTGGTAAAATAAATGTTTTGAAAGAAACCAGACAAGGTTAAAAACTTGGGTGTACTGTTACTTAGTAAGAATGTTCCATGAGATTTCATAAGCGATGCAAACAGAATTCTTTTATATGTATACATTACAAACCTGTGTGACTCCAACTCTCACTTCACGATTAACAGACCCTCCGACTTTTAACATTTCTCCACCACTCTTTAGAAAACCTGACCCTCCACGTAGAAATCCTGTGGCCATGAGTTCTAAGACTTCATCAAATGTCGCTCGCTTCACATTCTGGCGCATTACTTTCAGGAAGAAAAATAAATTCACAAGCAATATATCTTGCTATTAGTTGAGTAACACTTTCTTACAAATCTAGCTTAAAATTCAAGGAATTATTTTCAAGGATTCTTTACTACAAAGGAGATAGGGTCCTTTCATTCTCTTACAGTCTTTACATTTACAATGTACTTGTAAAAATAAATTCAACTTTGAAGCTAAATGCTAGGAAATGGAATGAGCTAGATGTTAAAGGCAATTCAATAAATCGATGTCAAAAATAGCTTAATAATAATGTTAACCTTGATATATGTAACACAAGGACAAAGCACACCCACAGCCCTCATTGATCACAGCCCTCATTCCCAGCTGAGGTGGACTCAAAGAAACTTTGTCAAGTACATGCTTTTTACACAATGGTTAGCAATAAATTAAAATGTCACTGGACTGCCGCTGACTTGCCCTCCCTTATACAGAGCTTCATATTTTACAAAGTCCTTTCACAAACAGCTGCAAACATAATCCTCACAAAAAGTCTGTAGGAGAGGTATAAAGCTCATGATTAAGTATGTTAACTTTGAATTTGGCTGCCTGGGTTTGAATTTCAGTTCTGACATTTAACACTTAACAGAATATAAATTAATACAATCGCTCGACTTCCTTGTTTATAAAATAACAGTACTTATAGAGCCGCCTGGGTGGCTTAGTTGGTTGCATCCGTCTTTGGTTTCGGCTCAGGTCATGATCTCACGATTCACGAGTTCAAGGTTCATGAGTTGGAGCTCCGCATCGGGCTCTCTGCTGTCAGCACAGAGACCGTTTCATATCCTCTGTCCCCCTCCCCTACCCCTCCCATGTGCCCGCATGTGCGCACACCCTCTCTCTCAAAAATAAACATTTAAAAGTAAATAAATAAATAATAGTACTTATAATTCACAGAGCTTTTGTGAGGATTAAATAAAACAATTTTGTTGTACGCTTAATTCAGTGCCTGGCACAGAGAGCTTGGTAAATGTTACCTGTCATCATCATCTAATTGCACAGAGTGAAATAATTGAAGATAAAGAGAATACAGCTCAGAGGGCTTCACAGCTAATTAACATAAGAGCCTGGACTTGAATCTATGACATCTGATTCTCCTTCTACTATATAGAGGTGAAGTAGGGGTGGGGACAGTAGCAAACGGTGGCTCAGAGCATCTACTCACAACCCTCCCTCACTGAGGCATCTCTGCGGAACTGTGAGGCACAGCACAAATCACATGACAAATCAATGATGCCTCTGATTTTGCTTAAAATCGTCATCAAAACAAAAAAAAAAAACAAAAAAAAACCCAAATACTGTACTATAAGAAGGGTCTACTCACAGAGATTGAAAGTAAGAAAGCATATAAAGTGCCAGACTCTGGTCCCTTGACGATTACACAATACCATTTCATAAATCTTACTTGCTTATATATCCAGTATACTTGATATATATTATCTTGTATGTTAAAACCATAAAAAATGCCTATATCAAGAAAAATTCCATTTGGGTAGTAGACAAAGATACTCAACAATTTAAAACTTTAAAGTGGCTTGCCTCTAAGAAAGAACTCTCTTAGATGAATTCCATATACCTTCAAGTATCTGTTATAATGTACATTAGGGGCTAGCAAAGAATACCTGTTGCCTGTTTTGGCATCAATGCTGTAGCCATGACTGTTCCTAAGAGTTTAGACACTGCCACTCGAACCCCATAATTTGAGTTTTCCAAAGCCTTGAAGCAGAGAGTGGCAATATTTTCCAGTTCAGCAGTCCACATGAACACAGCTTCATTCTGTAGTTCTAGTAGACACTGGAATTAAAAAAAAAGAAAAGAGAAAAAAAATAAAGTACATCCTAGAACTTCCACTTCCATAGATATAATAAGAATCAGATTTACTCTTTCTCCTGAAATAACTAAAAAAATTAAATTAAAATATATGAAACAATAGTTTTCAAGACACTGGACATCAGGCAATGAAGCACAGTGAGCCTTAGGAGATGGAAAATAAAGTTAACCCTATCATTGTCCCAGCTTACTGCCTTGAGTTTTCAGTACTTTGGAGAACATATTTAACAGTAATTCTTATATTAGAAAGAAGAAAAGTCTTAAATCAATAGCCTCAGCTGGGGCGCCTGGGTGGCGCAGTCGGTTAAGCGTCCGACTTCAGCCAGGTCACGATCTCGCGGTCCGTGAGTTCGAGCCCCGCGTCGGGCTCTGGGCGGATGTCTCAGAGCCTGGAGCCTGTTTCCGATTCTGTGTCTCCCTCTCTCTCTGCCCCTCCCCTGTTCATGCTCTGTCTCTCTCTGTCCCCCAAAAAATAAATAAACATTGAAAAAAAAATTTAAAAAAAAATCAATAGCCTCAGCTTCCCCTTAAGAAACTAGATGATGCAGAGCAAATTTAGCACAAAGTAAGCAGGGAAAAAAAGAGAATAATAAGATAGAAGAGCCAAAGTAGAAAACTGAAAAGAAAAACAGAAATAAAACCAAAAGCTGCTTCTTTGTGATGAGCAATAAATTTGACAAATCTCTAGCCAGACAAATGAAGGAAAAAGGGAGAAGACACAAATCACCAGAATCAGGAATGAAAAACGTCACATCATTACAGATTCAATATATATTAAAAGAGCAAATAGAATATTATAAACAACTTGATGCCAATAAATTTGACAACTTAAAATGAGATAGATAACTCACTGAAGAAGAAATATATAACCTAAATAGCCCAATATCTATTTTTAAAATTGAATTTGTATACAAGTAAAACTGGGAAAACTAAACAAGATCAATAGATTGTGTCAATGTCAACACTGTATTAAACTAGTTGTAATACTGTACTATATTTTTGCAAGATATTACCATTGGAGGGAACTGGGTAAAAGTTTATAAAGACTTCTCTATATTACTTCTTATAATTGCATGTAAATCTACAATTATCTTAAAGTAAGAAGTTTAACTCGAAAACAGTAACAACAAAAACAACACAAGAAATCAAGTATAAAACAAAAGGCATTTGACAAAATCCAACATCCATTCCTGCTAAAATCCCTTAGCAAGCTAGGAATATGAGGGCACTTCCTCAGTTTGGTAAAAGTCATCAAGAAAAACCAACACTTAACACTAAATGGCAAAGTACTTAATATTTTCTCCTTAAGGATCTGGAATAAGACATGGATCTTTGCTCTCATGTTTTCGTTTTTGTTTTTAATGTTTTATTTATTTTTGAGACAGAGAGAGAGAGAGAGAGAGAGAGAGTGTGTGTGTGAGCAGGGGAGGGGCAGAGATTGAGGGAGAAACAGAATCCGAAGCAGGCTCCAGGCTCTGAGCTTCAGCACGGAGACCAACGTGGGGCTCGAACTCAAACCATGAGATCACGACCTGAGCCGAAGTCAGACACTTAACCAGCTGAGCCATCCAGGTGCCCCTTTGCTCTCATGTTTTTAATTCAACATTGTACTGAAGGATTTTGCCAGAGCAAGAGACACCCATGTTGGAAAACAAATAAAACTGTCTTTATTCTTAGACAACATGATTGTCTATGTAGACTATCTGACAGAATCCATTAAGAGAGCTGACAGAACTTATAAGTCACTTAGCAACAGTGACAGATACAAGGTCAATATACAAAAACCAATTGTATTTCTGTGTTAGCAATGAACAATTAGAAATTAAAATTTTAAAAATCAATACCATTTAAAATAGCATCAAAAATATAAAATGCTTAAGAATAAATTGGACAAAAGATGTACACGACCTACACCTAGACTCCACAAAGTGTTGTTAAGAGAAAACAAAGAAGACCTAAATAAATGGAGAGATATATCATATTCAAGGGTTAGAAGATTTAATATTGTTAAGATGTCCACTCTTCCATGGATAAGGAAGATGTGGTTATATATATATGCATATATATGTATATAATGTATATGTATATGTATATGTATATGTATATGTATATGTATATGTATATACACACATATGGAATATTACTCAGCCAAAAAGAATGAAATCTTGTCATTTGCAATCACATGGATAGAGCTAGAGCGTATTATGCTAAGTGAAATAAGTCAAAGAAAGACAAATACCATATTATTTTACTCATGTGGAATTTAAGAAACAAAACATATGAACAAAGGGGAAGGGGGGGAGAGAGAGGGAAGCAAACCATAAGAGACTCAGTGAGAGAGAACAAACAGGGTTGATGGAGGGAGGTGGGGGGGGATGGACTAAATGGGTAATGGGTATTAAGGAGGGTACTTGTGATGAGCACTGGGTGTTATATATAAGTGATGAATCACTAAATTCTACTCCTGAAACCAATATTACACTATATGCTAACTAACCAGAATTTAAATAAAAATGTGAAAACAAAAAAAAAAAAAGGAAAAAAAGATATCAACCCTTCCTAAATTGATCTATAGATTCATTGCAAAATACCAGCATGAATCAGAATCCTAGCATGTTATTTTTCTACAAACTGATAAACTAATTCTAAAATTCATATGGAAATGCAAAGAGCCTAGAATACTATTTTGAAAAAGAACACAGTTGGAAGGTTAATACTACCTAGTTTCAAGACTTATGAAGGTACAGTAATTACGATAGTGTTATTGACATCAAAATAGATCAATAGAACATAAGAGTCCAAAAATAGACCCATACATATATGGACAATCAACTTTCAACAAAGGTTCAAATGCAAGTTAGGTGAAGAAAGGATAGTGTTTTCAACATGGTGGTGGAACAAGTGAATATACGTGTGCAAAAAAGAAAAAAATGAAAAAAAGAACTTTGATTCATACCTTGTGTCATATTTAAAAAATAATTCAAAATGGATCATAAAAGAAATAACTTCGATTCATACCTTCCACTATATTAAAAAATTAACTCAAAATGGAGTGTATATATAAGTATAAAACTATTAAACTTCTAGAGGGAAACATAAGAGAAACTTTCAGTTAGGAAGTTTTCTTAAGATACAAAACCAGCAGTATGGTCTATATAAGAAAAATTGGTAAATTGGACTTGGATGAAATTCAAAACTTCTCTTCTTAGAAAAGCACTATTTAGAGAATGAAAAGACAGTCCACAGCTGAGAAAAAAATATTTACAAATCATGTATCTGATAAAGGAATACATAAAAAAACTATAAAGTACTATCAAAACTCAATAATAAGAAAACTCCATAAAACAATGGGCAAAGGATTTGAAGAGGTTCTTCGCCAAAGAAGGTATGGATGGCAATAAGCACATCAAAATATGTGTCTGTTTTTGTGCCAATACCATGCTGTCTTGATGACTACAGCTTTGTAGTACAGGCTAAAGTCTGGGATTGTGATGCCTCCCACTTTGGTCTCCTTCTTCAATATTACTTTGGCTATTCGGGTCTTTTGTGGTTCCATACAAATTTTAGGATTGCTTGTTCTAGCTTTGAGAAGAATGCTGGTGCAATTTTGATTGGGATTGCACTGAATGTGTAGATTGCTTTGGGTAGTATTGACATTTTAACAATATTTCTTCCAATCCATGAGCACGGATTGCTTTTCCATTTCTTTGTATCTTCTTCAATTTCCTTCATAAGCTTTCTATAGTTTTCAGCATACAGATCTTTTACATCTTTGGTTAGGTTTATTCCTAGGTATTTTATGATTCGTGGTGCAATTGTGAATGGGATCAGTTTTTTATTTGTCTTTCTGTTGCTTCATTATTAGTGTATAAGAATGCAACTGATTTCTGTACATTGATTTTGTATCCTGCAACTTTGCTGAATTCATGTATCAGTTCTAGCAGACTTTTGGTGAAGTCTATCAGGTTTTCCATGTATGGTATCATGTCATCTGCAAAAAGTGAAAGCTTGACTTCATCTTTGCCAATTTTGATGCCTTTGTTTTTCTCTTGTTGTCTGATTGCTGATGTTAGAACTTCCAACACTATGTTAAACAACAGCAGTGAGAGTGGCCATCCCTGTCATGTTCCTGATCTCAGGGGGAAAGGAAATTTACCCAAGGGATGCAGGAGTGCTGATGCATAGGGGCACTTGTACCCCAATGTTTATAGCAGCACTTTCAACAATAGCCAAATTATGGAAAGAGCCTAAATGTCCATCAACTGATGAATGGATAAAGAAATTGTGGTTTATATACACAATGGAATACTACTTGGCAATGAGAAAGAATGAAATATGGCCTTTTGTAGCAACGTGGATGGAACTGGAGAGTGTTATGTTAAGTGAAATAAGTCATACAGAGAAAGACAGATACCATATGTTTTCACTCTTATGTGGATCCTGAGAAACTTAACAGAAGACCATGGCAGAGGGGAAGGAAAAAAAAAAGTTAGAGAGGAGGGAGCCAAACCATAAGAGACTCTTGAAAACTGAGAATAAACTGAGGGTTGAGTGGGGGTGGGAGAGAGGGGAAAGTGGGTGATGGGCATTGAGGAGGGCACTTGTTGGGATGAGCACTGGGTGTTGTATGGAAACCAATTTGACAATAAATTTCATGTAAAAATAAATAAATAAATAAATAAATATGCTCATCATTAGTCATCAGGGAAATAGAAATTAAAGCCACAATGAGATGTGGGTACATATATACAAGAATGGCTAAAATGAATAAGCATAACTAACAAAATGTTAGTGAGGATGTGGAGGAATTAGAAATCTCATACATTGCTGGTGGAAATGTAAAATGGTATGATTACTTTGGAAAATCGTTTGGCAATTTTTTAAAAAGTGAAACACAAATCCATCATAGGATCCAGTTATTCTACTCCTGGGTATTTACCCAGGTAAAATGAATGCATATGTCCACACAAAAATTTGTACACAGATGTTCATAGCTTTTTTTGTAATAGTCTACACTGGAAGCAACTCAAATGTCCCTAACCGGTGAAGGAATAAACCAAATGTAGTACATCCACACAATGAAATACTACTCAGCAATGAAAAGAAAATGAATTATTGATACATGTGTAACAATATAGACGAATCTTAAAATAATTACATTGAGTGAAAGAAGCCAGACCCCCCCCCAAAAAAAGAGAAAGAGAGAGAGCACATACCACATGATTCCATTTATACATAATTTTATAAAATGAAACTAACCCATGGGGACAATAAGCATACTATCATATTTTAAAACTTAAAAAAAAAAAAAAAAGAGCAAGCAGGAGAAGGAACAGCATTATAAAGTGGCCAAGCACTAACCTTGGCAACTGCACACCGAACAGCCATTGACCGGTCAGTCAAGAGGGATCTGGCATTCTTGTAAATATCACGATGAGAGGAAGCTGCCGCACCTCCCAGTCCATTCAGAACTTTCTGTAGACTCATTAGGATTTCACTTCGTCCTTGAGACTAGAAGTGAACATAAATCAAACTGAAAACTTTGTTGTAAAACAAATTCCATGTTTAAACAAGAACATACCAAAACACAACAGTTTTCTGGGCTTCCTGGTCTCATAGTCTTACCTTTAAATTGTAAACAGTAAGTAATGAAAAGCAAAATAAAATAAAGTATCCTAGAAAGTACCTGAAAGGTAAGAGTAGTTATTAACTTCAATTAAGTAATACCTTTCTGAAAATTAGGTTACAACTAGAAAACATATTCTAATGTTTCCACAATATGCTGAAGTGCAGCTTAATGAGAACATGAAAACAAATTAAAAAACTTCACTATAAGTGTATCTCAAGGATTCAAAACCTCAGAATGTGAATGGTTAAGCAAAACAGTAGTTAAGTAATATAGGCATTCTAAGAGAAGAACCATCCAACACATTTAAAAAATGTGTCACAGAGATATGCTAAATCTTCATCTTTTTGTAGTTCCTGTTTTCATACTCTTACACTTATTCAAACACAGATCTCTTCCACTAGACTTGATGAGGTCAGGGACCACATCTTGTTCATCTTTATGTGCTTACTACCTGACAGTATGTCCTCAAACATTGTTTAATAAATGAATGGACAAATGATTCCCAGAAGAAGGGTTGTCCAAGAAATCTTTACCTTTCCGAGATGAAGGAATTAGACTGTGAGAGTCCAGGGCTTGGTCCAGTTTTAGTCAACACCAAGTTGATAAGGAACTTTCAGAAATAACACGAAACTGACATCACAAAATAGAACTATTTTTACTAAATAGCAGCTGCTATGGATTGAATAGTGTCCTCCGAAAAGATTAGTTCAAGTGTTAAGCCCCATTACCTGTGCAGACGACTTGATGTGGAAATAAGGACTTTGCAGATGAAATTAAATAAAAACAAGGTCATACTCTATTGAAGTGGCCCTACTCCAATAGTTGGCATCCTCATAAGAAAAGAAGAATTTGGATGCAGAACACAAGTATGGAGGGAGAACACTATGTGACAACAGAAGTAGAAATTAGAAATGTGTCTATAAATCAAGGAATACCAAGGAACAACAAGGGACTGCCAGCAACCACTGGAAGAAAGCAAGCAAGGATTCTTCACAAGTCTTCAGAAGAAGCATGGCCTTGCCAAACATGTTGATTTGGGATCTTAGCTTCCAGAACTGTGAGACAACAAATTTCTGTTGTTTTAAGTCCCCATGGTCATTCATTACCCTGGGAAACTCTTGGAGCCTAATACATTAATTATGACAAATAAAATGGCAATGCAAAAATATCCATAGGGCTAAATAAAAAATAATAAGTGAACCTATTTTTGCCCAGGTGCCAAGGAAAAGCATTCTTTTCCTTCACACTGAAATATAAGGTAATATACATTAAAGAAGGGGCAAGCGATGTATTTTTTTGCAAGTAATAATCTTAAATTACCTTCTTGCTAAGCACTAGGAGTACCACAGTGACAGGAAAAAAAGGCAAACATATATTTTTAATTGACATCTAACTCCTGTCAAAAGCAAAACATTTAAATAATATTTGTAAAACTTACCTCTGCACTTTTCAGAGATTTCAAAAGATTATTCACTGTTTCTGGAAATGCACTTCCTAACATTCTCCCCATTTTTTCATAAAATGCTCCAACACAAGCCACTGCAGCCCTGTAAGAAGTGATGCTTTCACTGGTCACCGTTCAGGTTAATAAAACAATTTTCATGATACCTTTCTCATTTTCAGAAATCAGTTTGTATTTGTGCAGGACACTTTTGGCTACAAATCCTTAATTTTCAGCTTTCAAAAACACCTTGTTTACCTACCTATTCATTATAATCACAACAAATACTACCATTAATCGAACTGTATTGTTAGGAATACAAGAGAAGAAATATATTTATGTAAGAAATCCTACCCATCCTTTGGAAAAAAATGAAGTTTTCCTTTCATGAAAACTTCCCAAATTATGTCAATCCACAACGATTCCTTCTCTTCTCCCATTATATATAACACTCCATGTCAACCATTCATTTTCACAAAATTATGTTATTTACTGTGTTGTGACTTGACCATTTATGTGACGAGCATAAGCTTTGAAGTCTGGCAGATCTATGTCTAAATCCTAGGACCCGCCACCTAATAGCTATGTGTCCTGAGCAAGTTACTGAGGCAGAAACATTAAATATGCTCACCTCACTATCATATATGTAATAAATAACAGAATCAGGGAATCAACCTTCATCTGTTTGACTCTAAATCCTGTGCTTTTTTCAATACTCTCCAGGCTGATAACAAAACGAAAAATGACTGAGGTCACATGCCAGAATATTCAGGGAATTCCTAAACAGAATCCATGAATCCACTGGAAATACATAGGAATAATACGCAATATGTAATAAATTCTACTTAAGCAGAACTAGAAAATCATGTGTGGATTTGCTAAGTGGTGGAGAACTAAACCATCAAAGTTTAGTTTCAAATTCCATATTAAACTGGAAAGCACTGGTGCTCTCTAATCTCTTCCAAAACTTTTGAGATCTACATCTATCCCAAACAACACAGAATCTAGTCACAACATACCTATGCAGTTGAAAACAGACTTAAAAATCAGTGTCCAGGTTCAGAATAATGTCCTTGTTTCCTCTGTAAGCTATTAAACTGGCCCAGGCCCCTTGCATGGTGTTCTAGAGATGTATCTCTGGCCAGTCTCTGTTCTCAAACAGTAACTCTTTCTAGGTAACTATCCATACCAAAGAGTTCTACTTGCCAAAAGCTACGTTCTCAACTCAGAGCTCTGATATCCAGACCACGACTTCCAACTACCGACTATACACACTGTCCCTTGGATATTGCCTCCTGTCCTGCAAGTCAGCACACCCAGAGCTGAACTTCTCATCTTCCCCTCATGACTTGTTCCCTCCTCTACTTTGCATCTTTCTGAAAAGCTCTGTAAAATATAAAGAACCTACTTCTGTTTCCAATGAGACGTTTCCTTTGCCTAGAAAACAGGTTGGCAAACTACTGCCTGCAGGCTGAATCTGACCCATTATCCAGCCTGCCACCTGGTTTTGTAAATAAAGTTTCCCTGGAACACAGCTATGTTCGTTTATTTACATACAGTCTTGGGCAGAGGCGAGTAGTTGCAACAGAAATGTATATATGGTCCTATAAGCCAAAAATAGTTATTACCTGGCTCTTTTTCATGAAGTCTGTCAATCCCTGGCCTATCACATCCACCTTCCCTTCTTCCCATCTAACCACTTACTTGACTACTTCCATGTGTCCTTCCCTGTTGTTGATCTTCTTTGGCTGACGCTTTGTTGAGAAGCCTTCCTGACACTGCTCTCCGCTCACACCACAGCTAAGCTTATTTAGGTGTCATTTCCCCCTCCCCACCCCACCCCGGACAACACTCCTCACTGTACTCTAACTGCTGATTTTCTTATTTGACCCTTTCATAAGACGTACCCCGTTGCCATTATTCTTAAGGCTTGCTCTGAAAATGTCTGTCTTTGACCCAAACCACAAGTTCGAGCCACGAGTTGGGTAAGCCCTTAATTTAGAGGTCAGCAAATTTGCAGGCAAAATGGTCTCTGTCTCAGCTATTCAATTCTGCCATTATAACATGAGAGCAGCTACCACCCGAATGAATATGTCTGTATTCCAATAAAACTTTATTTACAAAATAGGCAGCAGGCTGGATTCGGCCTGTGGGCTAGTTTGCCCATTCCTGCCTTAATCCCATCACTTAGAAATTCTTGACTTTTCTTTCTATCTCAGTCAAGAATATTCTCTCCATCCAAATTTACCAAGCGATCTCTGTGCAAATTGCGGACACCACACCAATTCTCTGTAGTTTGCTGAAAAGTCCCAGGGGCGATGAAACACATATTGAAAAAGAAACCCTTCCCCAGACCTACTTAGAGCTTTCATTGTCAAGCAGCATGCCTCAGGTTCCATTGACCTTGGGGTCTTTATGATCAGTAGTCCCTTATTAAGATAAGTTACTCTAAAAAAACCAAAACGTCAAATTAAGTACTTACAGTTTTGTTGGTAAGTAGGCTGCAGTGTCATCTTTATTTCTGATAATATCATTACATTTATCAAGTGTTTGAAAAACAGTAAAAGTATCCCCAATGCTATAAAGGGCTGCCAGATTTTTAGCTAACAATTTTCGTGTAGGTGGTCCAGGTGAACTACTTATTAATCCAGTTAATTGTTCAACAAGTTTTTTCTGTTTTTCCTTTACGTCAGTCTGTTATAAAAAATAAAGAACATTATCAGCTTTTTTCTTATGTGTGCTTTCATTACCTTTCAATCAAAATAAAAAATACTCAAAAGTTAAAATCTATATCACATTAGGCATAAAACCATAAATAAAACCATAAATGAAAAGATAAGGAAAAGTTTGGTAAGAAATGAACCATTCTTGGGGCACCTGGCTGGCTTAGTCCGTCGGGCATGCAACCCTTGATCTTGGGGCTGTAAGTTCAAGCCCCACACTGGGTATAGACATTACTTAAAAATAAAGTCTTAAAAAGAATAAATGAACCATTCTTTCCTAAATGTTATCCTTTGTTCCCCTCCAATACCAAAAATTTAGCTGCTAATACAAGTGACTGCTCTAGATGAAAAAGTTTCCACACCAACTTACTAAGAAACCAACAGTCAAAGGATGTAAAATATTGGGTACATGGACAACTGACATCTTAGAACCTAGCTAGGCTGCCCTGTAAAAGCCAAGTCAGCAGTTCATAAGACACAGGTCCGTGAAGGAAACCAAAAGAAACTCTAGGAGCCCTAGGCAGTAAAAAAAGATATTCAAATAGACTCATAGTCAATACTGAGAGTTCATTCATTCATTCAAGAAATGCTTATTGTGTACTTATTATATGCCAAGCACTATTCCAGGCACTGGGATGAAACAGTGAACACAACAAAGTCTCTGCCCTTGTGAGTTTATATTCTAGTGGGGAGAGGCAAAGTTTACTGAATAAACAAATGAATAGTGTGAGTTCTTACTGTTTTGTTCAGATTAGTAAGAAAAGGCCTTTCTAAAAAGAAGCGAAGGTGTGAGCTATGCAGATATTGAGAGAAAAATATTCCAAGCAGGAGAAACAAGGGCAAAGGCCTTGAGGTGGGAACTTGCTTGGGCGAGGACAGCAAGAAGGCCAGTCTGGCTGGCAGAGAGTCAGAGAGAGGAAGTAATGAGAGATGAAGTCAGAAGAATAGAAAGGACCAGATTGTATAGCCCCTTATACACCATTGTAAGAATTTTCTATTTCATCCTGAGAATCTGAAGCATAAGAGGTACATGATCAAAATGTTTTAACAGGCACATTCTGACTACTGAGTGAAAAATACTCCACAAGGTCCATGGTCGGAAGCATAGTGAGCATTTAAGAAGGTGTTGCAATGATCCAGATGAGAGAGGAGGGTGGGAACAATGGAAATGATAACAAATAATTCAATTCTGGACATGTTTAGTGGATAGAACCCTTAGGATTTGCTGATAAATATGATGTGAAATTTCCAAAAGAGAGAAGAATGACTCTAAGGTTTATGACCTGAGCAACTGGAAGGAAGAAATGGTTGTTTCCTGAGATGGTGACCACTGAGGAAAGGACAGGTTTGGAACGGAGAAATCAAGAATTTAACTTTGTATATGTTAATTTTGGGATGCTATTTAAAAGAGAAAGAGGTAGTTGGAGATCTGCAAGTCATTACTGTATAGATGGTAGCAAAAATCATGAAATTAGATGATATCATTGCGGGAATAAATATTTGTATATACTCTTCACAACAAAATAAAATACCTATTAAGTGTTTCAAGGGAGAGGATCAACTATGTCAAAAGCTGCTGATGGTCAACTAAGACGGAATACTGACCATTGGCTGGAACAATGTGAGATCACTGATGACTGGACAAGAGCCATTTCAGTGAAATGGATGCAGCAAATACTCAGTTGGAAGGGGTTTAAGAGAAAATAGAGACTTCTAGCTAAGGGCCATAAGTGAATCCATGCATTAACTTTGTCTTTCCAGAAATACTAGTAAAACTATATTAAAGGGCAACCACACACACACACACACACACACACACACACACACACACACACAAATGCACAAATCCACAAGAGCAAAGAAAACAGGAAAAAAATCAACAGAATATACAGAAGCCAAGTACCCCCAATGTGGAAAGCTGAGAAGAGACGCAACTTACAACACAGAATCCCATGAAGCTCATGTCTGTTTTGTTGTTGTTGTTTGAAGCTCCAGGTGCTTATGGAGGAGGGAGTGAATTATGCCTGGAACTGGAGGAAATGGTTGAGAGTCTAGAAGTTGTAAGACTCTCATACCTCTCTCCTCCATTCGGGACTTAGGAAGCTCCAGCACAGCTGTGGGCTGGAAAAACTGTACTGAAAACAGGGGATTAAACGAAAGTTTTCATACTGGATGCTGAAGCCTGGAGGCTTCTCCCCGAATTCCTAGAATCTAGGCAGCTAGTGATATGCCCTAGGACACTAGAGTAGAAAAGTCTCTTTCTGGGACTTCCTAGCCAAGGGAAATCTATGATGCCAATGCCAGGGGTTCCTCAAACCACAGGACTGGCCTACAGTGAAGCACAGTTAGCAAACTTCACCCTGCCCAGGAAACGTACTACTCATTCTTAAATTTAAGCAGACAGCCAAACATTATCAGATACTTGAGGAAAGTATCTAATTTTAAAGACAGAAAACAAAACACATAATGAAAAGCAAGAAGGCTAAAACAGACTACGTAGGAAGAAGAAAACAGACAAAAGCCACCCCATTATAACTTCTCAGGGAGATAAGTGAAGATATTGGGATTGCTAGACAGCACGGAGGGACCACTTGCAAGGTGGAGATGAGTGAATTTAAAAGTCATATAATCATATTTTTCTCCAGTCACATTCAGTTGTCCGGGTAGAGACATGAAGTAGGCAAAGAGCTAGGTTCAAATGAGATTCTGGTTTTGCCACAAAATAGAAAAAGAACAGACAAAAATTTCTATTACTGTCTTATAGTCTCAATTCCATAAGTGACCCACAACCTTTCCAAAACATAATGCGTGCTCCCTTACAAAGCATGAACATACAATACTCTTCATTATGTAAACCCAGCTGGGAAAAAAAGCAATACTATACCTTGTTGGCAGCGACCAATACTTTATCAAGAAATCTCAACCATTCAAAGATAAAAACTGGTCTCTTTGCTTCAGTGATTTGAGCCAAAGCTTCTTCATTTAGCAATAAACTGTGGGCCAGCTCCATTACTGAAGTTTAAAAGTCACACCTTAACAAATCAAGAAATACTTGTAAGGATTTTTTTTTTAATGTTAAAAGTCAAAGCTTAGTGAATGCAACCACTAAGAATTGAAAAGTGTGGTTTTACTTCTCATTTCATTTGCAGGAAATTTACATTACTTCTTTGAGGCAAAACCCAAGAACCTAATTCTAAAGAACAAGGGTAAAACAAAAACAAACATAAATGAGTCATGCTTGGTGAAGAAGAATGAAAAAAGGACAATTTAAATCAATACCGCAAATAACAGGGCGTCTGCCTGGCTCAGCCAGTACAGCATGCGACTGTTGAACTCAGGGTCCTGGGTTTGAACGCCACGTTGGGCATAGAGATAGCTTTTTAAAAAAAATATTGCAAAGAAGACGTTATTCCAAAAGAAATATGCCTAGCAAAACATATGTCATTAACCCATTCCACGAATGGGAAAACCACGGCACCAAGATCATACACCGGTTGGGCCTGACAATCCACCCTCCTCTTTTCTCGCCCACGGCTCAGTGCACAGCACCCTTACCCTCCCCTGGCCCAGGACGACGTCAAAACTCCCAGAATAAAGATCTCACACTGGAAGTCTCCAACAAGAGTCTTCCTACGGTGACGGGATGGGGAAGGCCAGATCCCTGTGGCGGAAGATTTAGTGACAACCCCGGGCGGTCGGGGAAATGCAGCCCACAAAGGCTGCGCACGCTGCGGGTCTGGGTTAGCCCGGCTACTCCGAGGACCGCCGTAGCGCAGCGCCCGGCCTGGGGGGAAATGTTAAGAGGCCGCCGCAGGCCTCGCAGGAGCCACTTAGGGCTGTCAACTACAGGAGGCGGTGGCTCGGAACCAAGCCCGGAGCCTGAGAAAGAAAAATGTTCCCTACGAATTCGATTTTCCTCCCCAGTCCTCTGAAAACCTTCCGGGGGACAGGGGTGTGTGTGCGTGTCACCGTGCGTGCTTTGGCCGCAACAGGGATGGGCTCACCTCCTAGTCTGGCAGGGGCTGAACAGCTGAGTTCCGGGGCCAGAAGCAGCTGCCAAACGACCCGGATGCCCCGCCTCCCGCACTCCTACCAGCAGGAAACGAGAGGAGAGCGCGTGCGCGGAAGGCTCGTGTTGCGCAAGCGCACGAACTACATCCTCCTGGCTCCTCCCGCCGCAGGTTTCCAATCGATTGCTCGCTAAGAAGCTCAGGTGGGAGCTGAGGCTCAGAAGTCCTGTGCAGGTGGGTGGGCGCATGCGCAGCGCGCGCTCTCACAAGCCGACCCGGGGCGAGTAGAGCTACCAGGTAAGGGGATGGGGACACCTGATAGAATGGTAAAGGGCGGTGGTCTGTGCGCTGGTCGTGACTGACCTATCACACCATCACCCACATTCCTGCCTGTGACGCTTGCAGCTGGGCGGGACGCGAGAAGGGAGAAATCAGCCGTCCCTAAGGGGGGGTTTGGGGACTGAGGCTTTTTGGTTACCTTTCTACTGTATGTCCAGCTAATTAGCCCTTCTCTCCACTTGGATGTATAATGGGATTCTCCGTGTGTCTGAAGCAGCGTTCTTGTTGCCACCGCCTCTGCCTGCTCTATGTCAAAAAAACAAGAAAAAGACTTCACCCGAACCAAAACTACTACAGTCTAACCACTCTTAACTGGTAACTCCATTCTTCCAGGTGTTCGGGCCAAAAGCCTTAACATAATCGTTGACATCGCTCTTTCACACACCGCCTCCCATCCATCAGCCAGTCTCCTTAGCTCTACCTTTAAAACACGCTCAGGAGCGCCTGGGTGGCTCAGTTGGTTAAACGTCCGACTTCAGCTCAGGTCATGATCTCGTGGTTCGTGGGTTCGAGCCCCATGTCGGGCTCTGTGCTGACAGCTCAAAGCCTGGAGCCTGCTTCAGATTCTGTATCTCCCTCTCTCTCTGCCCCTCCCCTGCTCTCTCTCTGTCTCTTTCTTTCTCTCGAAAATGAACAAACTTAAAAAAAAATTTTAATATACGCAGAATCCGACCGCTTCTCACCACTTCCACTGCCGGTGGTCCACTTCCACTGGTGGTCCAAGCCACCGTCATGGTGGCTTTACAAAGTTTATCCTTATGCTTGATGCGAATGGATGATGTTGAAGTGTATTGTACCCACAAAGAGGGAGTTTTAAAAAAAAGCTGGTGGGGCGCCTGGGTGGCGCAGTCGGTTAGGCGTCCGACTTCAGCCAGGTCACGATCTCGCGGTCCGTGAGTTCGAGCCCCGCGTCGGCCTCTGGGCTGATGGCTCAGAGCCTGGAGCCTGTTTCCCATTCTGTGTCTCCCTCTCTCTCTGCCCCTCCCCCGTTCATGCTCTGTCTCTCTCTGTCCCAAAAATAAATAAATGTTGAAAAAAAAAATTAAAAAAAAGCTGGAACCCCTTAGGCACCCCCCCCCCGCCCCGTTCCTAAGACCAATGGATTACTTCTGTCCTATAAAAGTTGAAAAAGCCATGCTTTTATGCATGGAGACATGAATTAGCAGTTCTTGCATACCTTTTCGGTAAATAAGAAGATTCAAACTTCTATTATTAGATTAACAATCTAATGTTTTTATTAAACTATATTTACAGTAAATAGGACCTAGAATGATTTTGGGATTTAGTGATAGAAGTAGGAGCGGGAGTAGGTGGAGAGTTATTAGGGCATTTTCTCATGTAAATGATGGTTTAGTGCTTTTGATATGGTGTGTGTATTTGCCCCGTTGGGTTGTGATTAGTATATAAAGGGAATATAGGGCTGTAATAATAATGTGTGTGCCTATGAGGATAATAGTAATATTGGATCATGAGAATGAGGCTATTACTACAGATAGTTCTCCAACTAGATTAATTGTAGGGGGTAGGGCTAGATTTGCAAGGCTGGCTAGTAGTCATCAGGCGGCTATTAAGGGGAGGAGTGTTTGCAGACCTCATGCTAGGATTATCGTTTGGCTATGTACTCGTTCATAGTTTGAGTTTGCGAGACAGAATAGTATTGATGATGTTAATCTGTGGGCAATTATTAGGGCTGTTGCTCCTAAATAGCTTCATGGTGTTTGGATAAGAACTGCTACAATAATTAGGGCTATATGGTCCTATACTTCTAAGAATTAACTAAATGTTTTGATTTATTGTTTTACGTTAGTTTAATTTATGGTTATTTGGGCTAGTTTTGGCTCAAGATGGCCAGTTTGATATGAAATCTTCTGGGTGTAAGCCAGATGCTTTGTTTAAGCTGCATCTCGTTTTATCCAAGCACACTTTCCAGTATGCTTACCTTGTTACGACTTGTCTCCTCTTGTGTTTTTTATAGTTTGAATAGATTGTCTTTGGGTTTTGTCACTTGAGGAGGGTGACAGGTAGTGTGTGCGTGCTTCGTGGCCTAATTCAATTGAGCTCTCTCTTCTCAATTTACTACTACATCCTCCTTTGGTTCTTAATTTCATAAGGACTTTTTGTGGAAAAGTGTTCCAGGATAGAAAATGTAGCCCATTACTTCCCACCTCATAGGTTACAGCTTGACCTAACTTTTTTATGTTAAGATACTTGTGCTTACTTTTCTTCCTTTTTACGGTTTGCTGAAGATGGCGGTATACAGACTGGATTAGCAAGGGGTGGTGAGGTATATTGGGATTTATCGATTATAGAACAGGCTCCTCTAGAGGGATATAAAATAAAGCATTGCAAAGTCCTTTGAGTTTTAAGCTGTTGCTAGTTCTGTGGCAGACAGATTTGTTTAGTTAGCTATCTAAGTTTAGGGTTAAGCGTAGTGGGGTATCTAATCCCAGTTTGGGTCTTAGCTATCGTGTGGTCAGAGGTGTTAAGTTACTTTCGTGCCATATTTTTATGTTAACTGTAGCTTTTTACAGCTGAGTTAAAATTTAACTTTAGCGCAGGGTGGGGAGGGGTTCCTCTATAACACGCTTTATGCTGTGGGTCTATTAATTCGGGTTAATTGTATGACCGCAGTGGCTGGCATGAAATTTACCAACCCTAATTTAATACGGCTCAGCTGAACTTTCATTCATGGCTTAATTTTTATCGCTGCTGTGTCCCGTGGGGGTGTGGCTAAGCAAGGTGTCAGGCCTATCTTTGCCCATTTTTTCTATCTGGCTTCATTCTGCAAGTGGGATCTCTTCATATGGCCAGGAAGATGGCTCTTTGGAGCCCACCTTCACATACTCCCTGTTCAGAAACTCCAGTGAAGAGATCTCTTTTCCCCCATAAGGCATGCTTATCTGACCTGGTTAGGTCATCACCTCCTCTGTTGCTGGGACATAGTGAACTATAATTGGCCATCTTGTGCCCAGAGAAGTATAGAAGACAGAGCTTGCCACCCTCCACTAGAACCCAGTGGAGGGCAGAGGGTTGGGTTCCCAAAGAAAAAGATGGTGGGTGGGCCAAAACAGCCTGTGTGTACTGCAGCAAATGACTGCCCTCTGTAACTAGCTTCTGGACCAGAAGCATTGATATCATCTGGGAGCCTATTAGAAATACAAAACTTCAAGCTCTAGCTCAGAATCAGACTCTGGATTTTAAGAAGATCCTGAAGCAATTCATATACATAATAAAGTTTGAGATGTGCTTTTTTAGATAACTATTTTATCCCTGTAAGAGAAAATAATTACATGATTTTAACTATTTTGGATGGAAACTCTCCCCAAAAATGTCTCCGTATAAGTGAGATGTTAAGTATACCAAGTTCCAAGTGGACAGCTTGAACATGGAGTGCTGTAGAGAGAGGCCTGGAATGGTTAGGATGGGTTTCGTGAAGGAGGGGAGCTTAGGCCAAGGAGGAAGGAAATGTCTGTGTATGTTCAGAGAACAATGCGAAACCCATGTGACTTGAATATGGAGCCCTAAAGGAGCGTCAGGGGTGAGATTTTGAAGGATCCCTCCTGCTACAGTGTTAGAGTGACTAGTCCTCCAGGGCCTGCAGAGTAAAGTTTATTGAGGGATTGAAATAGACAGATTAAATGACCTGACTTATGTTTTTTATAAAACCACTCTGGAGAGGCTGGCTCAGCAGGAAGAGCATGCAACACTTGATCTCAGGGTTCTGAGTTTGAGCCCCACTTTGGGTGTAAAGATTACTAAAAAAAAATAAACTTTAAACTTTTTTTAATGTTTATTTTATTTTTGAGAGAGAGAGAGAGCAAGTTGGGGAGGGGCAGAGAGAGGGAGACAGAGGATCTGAAGGAGAACTCAGGAACCATGAGATCATGACCTGAGCCAAAATTGGATGCATAACCAACTGAGCCACCCAGGAGCCCCAAATAAACTAAAAAAAAAAAAAAAAAAAAAAAAAAAAAAAAAAAAAGTCTTTAAAAAAAAAAAAAACACTGCAGAGAGTGTAGGGGATGCACTGGAAGAGGAGAGGCCACACACAATGAAACTAATTAGGAAGTTGTTGTAATAGTTCGGGTGAGAAAGAAATGCCTGAACTGAAGCAATGGTCACAACTATAGGAAAAAAGCTTTTGAAGAATATTGTAGAGGAAGAATTGGCAGAGGGCTATACGAGGTCAGGAATGGGGAGATTGTAGCGACATTTATTTGAAAAAATTAGGGGGTAATGGAGGTTTGGAATGGAAAAGAACGAGTCGTTGGAGAGCTTCCCACAGAAAGATGTCAGAAGGCACTTGAATGTGTGGTAGAGCTCCAGAGAAAGGTTTATTTCCATTGTCGACCAAACAACAACAAAAAAAGGTGCTGTTACTTTATCCTCTTTGATTTGTAGATACTTTTGCCATATGAAGTTGAACATGGCGGAAGAAGAGGACTATATGTCTGATTCCTTCATTAATGTCCAGTAAGTAAATTTGCACACCTCATGTAGTGATATATATAAGACATTAATGTAGACTCCTAAGTGATGACATTGATTTTAAATGTGAGTTGAAAAGTCAGTTTTGTTGCTTTGTGGAAACACCTCCTACATTTCTGTACAAAGATACCAGGAGCCTTTTCTTCCCTTTTAATGCTAAACATTTGACTTCTGCCCTTGATTCTTGTTATTTTCCTCTTCCAAGCAAGTTTACACTTTTGCTTTATTTCATCTTACTGTCTCTTCTAGCTCGTATTCAGCTTTGCTCTTTATTATTTCCAACCTCCTAGAAAAATTAGTCTAAAATTACTGTTTCTTCAACTCTCTATTTTCTTTAGCTTCCTACAATCTGGCACCAGCTTTCATTATTACTAAAATAGCCATTCTCAGAGGTCACTGATTATGTTCTAAGATCAATGAAAACAAAGGTGGTCATCGTGGTGGTGCTGAAATATTAAGTAGCGTCAGGTAAGTAAGTAGCAAAGTTACGAGACAACTGCATGTCCTCATCTAAAATAACCTTCTCCATTATTCTTCAGACAAGACATCAGACCAGGATTGCCAATGCTGAGGCAAATCCGAGAAGCCCGTCGAAAAGAAGAAAAGCAACAGGAAGCTAATTTGAAAAACAGACAGAAGAGTTTAAAAGAAGAAGAACAAGAAAGACGTGACATTGGATTGAAGAATGCACTAGGCTGTGAAAACAAAGGGTTTGCTTTGCTCCAAAAGATGGGATATAAAAGTGGTCAGGCCCTTGGCAAAAGTGGTAAGTTCCATCTGGACATAAGCAGGTGTTCCTAACCACCAAATGGTGCTCTATTGATGAGTGCCAGAGAGGACTCCTCATCCATCTACACAGAAAGTAAAGCAACATAGCTACTAGGTGTAACAAGCATATAAAGAACGGTGTCTTGGGGTGCCTGGGTGGCTTGGTCGGTTAAGTGTCCGACTTCGGCTCAGGTCATGATCTCACGGTCTGTGAGTTCGAGCCCCGCGTCGGGCTCTGTGCTGACAGCACAGAGCCTGGAGCCTGTTTCAGATTCTGTGTCTCCCTCTCTCTCTGCTCCTCCCCTGTTCATGCTCTGTCTCTCTCTGTCTCAAAAATAAATAAACGTTAAAAAAAATTTAAAAAAAAAAAAAAAAAAAAAGAACGGTGTCTTCCTATACCGCTTTAGACGAGTGTGTGTCATCAAGAGCTACTTACCAGCCCCACTTCGCCTTCAAGGCACCAACAGCGGGGATGGACGAGGCTTACAACGAGGCAGCAGCTAACAATGGTGATAAGAGAAGGGTTGAGAAGTACAACAGCCAAAGGACAGTGAAGCAACATTGAGGATGATGGCAGGACACCGCCCTGCTCGCTCTGTACCTGTGCCAGGTACCCCAGTGAGCGCGTGGTTGGAGAAGCTCCATTCTCTCCTCCCTATTTAGGAAGGTGTAGAGGCCATACATTCATAGTAGATTCTGTAAGCCATTTTTCTTTTCTTCCTTATTATAATTGCTTTGATCTTCACCAAGCAAGGCTTTGCTTTCTCTGGAAGCTGCCACTTTCTTGGACATATATCAGTGTTTTCCCTTCCTGAAACCCTAACTTCAGATGGCATAAGAGGCTGTGGGTCAGTCTTACTGAGGAGTAGATATTTGAAGGCAAGGGAGGTGGTTGATTATAGAGTATTCATGTTCAGATTTCAATTTCAAATGGCATCGAAACTGGAAGGGATATGTATAGAACATTGTAAAGCTGCGTACTACGCTCACCTGTAGCTTGAGGAAGAAGTTCTAAAGTCATGTGTGTGTTTTGTTCTCTTTTCTTAGGAGGTGGTATTGTTGAACCAATTCCTCTCAACGTCAAAACAGGTATATAATTATTTCTGAGCATATTTACCAGTAATAATAACTTATGCTTAGATCTAGCACCTAAACTTGTATACTAAATGGGTTTTTTTGTGGTAGCACTGTTACAGTTCTTATCCTAGGAAGCCCCCAGTAAAATATTTCTTAGTTAAACTTCTCAATATTTTAAACTAAAAATAACAGTTTGAGTATAAAATAAAATTTAAATCCTAGCCATTAAAAATGCAAAGCTATTTTTTGCCCATTGAAATGTGCTAAGGGGTGCCTTGGTGGCTCAGTCAGTTTAGCGTTTGAGTCTTGATTTCGACTCAGGTCATGATCTCACAGGTTGAGAGTTTGAGCCCCGTGTCAGGCTTCCCACTAACAGTGCAGAGTCTGCTTAGGATTCTTTCTCTCTCCCTCTCTTCCCTGCTTGTGCTATGTCTCTAAATAAATAAATAAACATTTAAAAAAAAAAAAAAAGGAATGTACTGAAAGTATTCTGAGACAGACTTATCCATTCAATGTTTTTCTTAAGACTTTGGATGAATTAAGGAGAAAAATACATATTTTATTTGGTTATTATATTTATATGGAAGTATGATAGTTGATACTGTTTTCCCAATTTAAGGAATTTTGTATTGTGTGACTATCTCATTAAATCAGACTAATGATCTTTGTAAAACTCAAATTGTGTGTTTGGGTTTAGGAAAAAAAATCTCTAGTGTTTTCATGTCAAATGATTTCGAGTGATTGTACTCAAATCAGAATTGTGTGTAATTTGCACCTGGTTAGAGGTCATGTTTTGAAGTGTGAAGTCATCAGGTTCTAAAGCAGTTTGCTGTTTGAACAGGGAAAAGTGGCATCGGTCATGAGGCATTACTGAAGCGGAAAGCAGAGGAAAAACTAGAAAACTATAGAAGAAAGATCCACGTGAAAACCCAAGCCGAAGAAAAAGCCGCAGAGCAGTTTCGGTAACACTTGGTATTTGAGCTATTTTGGGTTTTACCCCGTGTTTATTGTGATGTTTTCTGGTAGTTGGGCATTTAAATGGATAAAGGGAGGGCAGACTCTCGGTAGACTATTGTTTTCTTTCGATTAGACTGCGATTGAAACATAAGCAGGATGAAGTGAAGCTGGAAGGGGACCTTAGAAGAAGCCAGCGAGCCTGCCAGCAGTTGGATGCTCAGAAGGCAAGCCTTTCACCTGTGTTCCGTTTGGAAAGGTTTTTCGGCGCCCAGTGTGATTTGCCACGTAATTAGGAAAAAAGAAAGAAAAGAAACTCCAGGCCTGTGGTATCTAGCCCGCTACCTATTAAAGCTTTCATTTAACATGCAGGGCTGATCTTTGATGGTTGACACTCAAGACGATGACCTGGTCGCTGCAGGAACCAGAGTAGTCTGAATCACCCAATAAGGCTCAAATAACATTTTTATATTTAATCGTTCTCTGCTTATTTGGATACTGGAGACTCAGAGCTAGCGTGTGTGGAAATTCTGTCCACCAGAATATTTGATGAATAGCCTATTTTTAGTCCATCTTCAGTACCCCTGTGTCCCTAACTAGTAAAGTCATGGTAGATTACATATATTTTGGCTGTTTTTAAAATTCTGTTTTTGGTTTTATTTGTATTTCATTTTGCAATTTTTTTATTTTTCTTTCCATTAGAATAAAATGACTTCAATTAAAGTCTCTAAAACATTTCCCTTCTATGTAAATAGATCTCTGGAAGCAATCTCTCACTTTTCTGTATTCCCATAGCACTTTATTTTGCGTCATGACACTTTCCTAGCTGATGTGTACTTTGTGTGTGTGTGTGTGTGTGTGCGTGCTCTACAAGTAAATCTCGCGAGATCTAAAACCAAATCTCATGAGTTTTTTTTTTTTTATTCAAGTTAATTAACATACAGTGTAGTCTTGGCTTCAGGAATAGAACCCAATGATTCACCTCTTACATATGACACCCGGTGCTCATCCCAACAAGTGCCCTCCTTGATGCCCATCCCCTCACCTACATCCCTCTTATGTGTGTTATTTTATTCCCATTAAGATGTGTATACCCATGGCTTATTTCCCTAATAGACTGGCAACCACTGGGGGACAATACTTGAACTGAGTCTTCAACCCTATGGTTCATGCAGCTCAGGGCTTTACTCTTGAAGCAGCAATCAGTAAATATTTCATTGAAAGAATCCATGTCGATATGAACGTACTTGTGATAGTCTTCTGGTTAGCTGTGTTTAATTGGGAATAATTCTTTATTTTCAGAATATTCAGGTTCCTAGGGAAGCATGGTACTGGTTGGGGCTTGAAGAGGAAACCGAGGAAGAGGAAGAGGAAGAAAAAGAACACGATGAAGATGAATATAAGAGTGAAGACTTGAGTGTATGTTTTGGTACCAGTTCCTCGAGCAGGGTGTCTTAAGTGTATGTCTTGGTACCATTCACATTTTGAGCCGGGTAATTATTTGTTGGGGCACACTGTTCTAACAGCATCCCTGGCCTCCACCCACCAGGTGCCTGTTGCACTTCCCCCTTGTGACAACCAAAAATATCTCCAGACATTGCTAAATTTCCCCGAGGGGAAAAATCACCTCTAGTTGAGAACTACTATATTATAGGGTTATTTTATTGACCCCAAACCGTTATATAATTTCTTCCTTTAGCTTCGGTTTACACTCAGCTTCAGTTTGGATGACAGATGAGCCACAAATATAAATTATCTTAATTTCTACTTTGTTGCCTGTTAAACCTCAGGAAGTGATTCTAATGAATACCCCTCTCCTCCACCCATAAACAAAGCAAAAAAACACAGCTCAAAGGAAGTGGAAATTATTCAAGAAAGGAATCCCATTTCTGTGTTTTTTTGTGTATAAGAATTTTATAGGAAACATTTGCAATTTGAAAAACCAGTGTTCCACTTAACTGGGAGACCGTTGATGAGAACTTTAATGACAAAGGGAGGCAGTATTCACTCTCATTCCATCTGGGGAGGTAGGTTCTTTGAAGTAGAGGGAGGTTTTTAAAGGATCCTGATTAAAATAAGAGCCAGCCCAAATGTATTTTCCAAATGTTAACAAGTGGTCTCTTTGTGTCTGTCAAACATGTGACAATATCAGGGTGGCTGGTAAACTGGGACATGTTCTAATATATTCTTCCCTTGATACCTATCCTACATGGTTAAGAGAGTAGCAGAAGATTTATGGCCTTGGGCTAATTTGGCAGGATCCAAGAGACCAGAATACCAAGATTATGTTCAATTTGAACTATTAATGTGCCTGTGTCCTACATGTAGGTACTGGAAAAATTACAAATATTGACTGGTTATTTAAGAGAAGAACATCTGTATTGTATTTGGTGTGGAACAGCCTATGAAGGTAAGAGGATACTTTGCACTTTTTAAAAATATTGAACACAAATGCTCTTTGATTTTTTAACTTCGATTTTGTGTGTGTGTGTATGCACGTGTGTGTAAGTCACATTTCCCATAGACAATGGACATTTCTTATTCCATCCAAATGGCAGTGTGGGGTCAATGTCTTAAAGCAGTGGTGCATATAGAAATAATTGAGGCCTTTTCAGAAACTAAATGTGCAGAAGGGAATTTTTCAGTTCTCTATTTCAAAAGGAAGAATTTTTTAGTTACTTGAGGATGAATTTTTTTTCATGCTTTATTTTTAAAGATTCTTTCTTCAGCTGCATTACTTGCAAGATATTTCAGTTTTTTAGAATTAGCTTTTATGTAGATAGAATATTGTTTCAGAATACTGAAATCCACTCCATTTTTTTTTTATTATTATAAGGAAAGAAATGGGTTTAAAATTTGCCAGATACCTTATAGGGCCAAGCACTTTCCCTTCTAACACATTCTCCCCAAGTTGGCCCTGTTAACTTGAATTTAAGGACTTTACACTTGACAGTAAAGAATTGTTGGTTATGGTTGTATCTTTTCCCAGTTTAGCTCGGTAAGTAGCAAACACAGCTACATGTGTTTACATGTTATGTTGAACTAATTTTCTAGAGTAGTTTACTATACTAGTATTAATCTTTTATTTTCCTCACATACATTACAGATAAAGAAGACCTCTCTTCAAATTGCCCAGGACCAACTTCTGCAGATCATGACTAAGATTATTCTCAATAAAGTAGAAACTTGGAAAATGTTACTGTTTTCTAAAAATAAACAATTGAGCAGTTAGAATTCCCAAATTATGCCAGTTAAAGAAAGAGGGCCTTTTTATATGTTTTGTTCTTTTTGTGATTTTAGAAGCACTTTGTACTTTATAGTTGTTCATTGATTTCAAAAAAAAAAATAACAATGCTGTTTCAGAACGCAAGTGTTATAGACATGGGCAAACACAATTTGTGACTCTGTTGTGATGCTATGGGGCTCAAGGACACCAACAGGTAACTCCCTCATTCCTCTCTTCACTTTGGAACAAAGTGAGAAGTAAGACATGGGAGTCAGAGAGAGATCAACATGTCAGCTTTATTATCAGTGATGTTGAGATAGAGAGCAAGGTTGACTTGTTCTCCTATTAGGCTCCCTAAAATATCTCCCTGACTGGACACAACTGCAGACCTCTGCCTTGCCGGGGATGGAGCCTACCTTTGCCTTCTGAGAGCATTTAGCTTTCAAGGAGAGAGGACCCACCAGGGGCGGGGCCACACATGCTAAGTTCCTTCTCCCAAAATCACATCTCAGATAAGACACTTCTCTGTTGAGAAGGAATGAACAACGGTTCACAGAGCTTGCTCCCATACTTCTCTCTCCCAAGGAGCAAGAAAAAGTCCCTTCCCTCCATGCAGATAGGAGGAAGGAAAAGCATCCCCCTCAATAAGACTGATGTCAGGCCATGTTCCATTAACACTACTTCATTCTAGCCAATTTCAGAAACAAAATAATTATGATACTTGTGGGAAAATCATGAGTTTTCATGACAGTGTGTATATCCACTATAAGTGAAGATTGCAAGTTTTAGCTAGAGAAACTTTAGAATTGGAAGTAATCTTAACTATCAGGTTATCCAAGTACTTTTTAAATTTGGGAGCCCTTGGACAACATTCTCAGCAGTTTGCAATCTAACCTCTGCCTTTATTTCTCCAGCCACAGAGAGCTCACTGCCTTAAAATGGATTGTTCCATTGCTGGGTAGCTATAAGTGATTTTTAAAGTTATTTTTCTAAAATCTGCTTCTCTATAATGTTACCACATATAGCTAAGGACGTACCATGTAGCACACCTGTAGATATCTTCAGACAAAATTGGGCATCAAAAATCATGAACTTTTTTTAAAGTTCACAAGCTCAGGTACCACCCCTAGTGATTTTGATTCGGCTAGTCTAGGGTAGTTTCTAGATATCTGTACTTGTATAAAGTGCTAAGAATACATCTGATAAGCACCTGTGCGTTAGGACTAGTGCTACAGGTTAAATACAGAGCACTGTTACATTCTTGGGGATCCAGTTTTATAGCTAACCTCTCTCTCAGTACCACTGAGCAAGAGATCAGCCTCTTTTATTAGAAACAGTATACACAAGAACAGAGCAAAAGCTTAACCTGTATTTGCATAAGTTAAGATAATCAATAGCACAACTTGTATCAGCCTTTGCCCTAATATAACCTAATTCATTTGTTCTCAAGTTTAGCTTGGGGAGCTTTAAAAATGATAATACAAGGGGTGCCTGGGTGGCTCAGTTGGTTAAGTGTTTGACTCATCATCATCACAATTTCGTGAGTTGAAGCCCCACATCAGGCTCTACGCTGACAGTTTCCCATCGGCAGAGGTTCTGATGTAATTGGTCACTGTGGCCTGAGCGTGACCACCTTTGACTCTGAGATGCAGCAAAACTTGAGAATCACTACACTAGTTAACTTCTGGGCCTCCAGAAAATGAAGCATTATTTTTATGAATATAAACACACATATAAAATGCTAGAGCTTATACTGTTGTATAATAGTATTAAATATTTACTTTTTCACTTAACAATAAAATTGTATTAATAGCTGAAACAAAGGAGTTCATCTTTCCTGGTAATTACAGTCAGATACTCTCCCGTCATTTCAGCCAGTATACTGACATCCATGCAGTCATTCCCAAAGCCATATGGGTTGTTTCAGATGGAATGGAGTTAGTCACCAGCTTCCTTTTCTACTACTGACTGTGGGGACAACCATCCACCTGCCTAATGGCCAAGAATATTTTTAATACGTTCATGCTCAGAATACGGGGATAACTTTGATAGAATCCATGACTCCACCAGATTTGTGGTTCGCATTTCCAGGTCAAGGCTTAAAACTAGGCTTACCTTGGAGAGTGGGAAACATTCCTTATTCTTATCCATTAACAATTAAAAATACAGGCTTCCAGGGCGCCTGCGTGGCTCAGTCAGTTAAGCGTCCAACTATTGATTTTGGCTCAGGTCATCATGAAATGGAGCCCTGCATCTGGCTCTGCACTGACATCACGGAGCCTGCTTGGGATTCTCTCTCCCTCTCTCTCTGTTCTTCCCCTGCTTGTACTTTCTTTTCCTCTCAAAAATACATAATAAACTTAAAAAAAAATACAGGCTTCCAATATGAGTAAAAATTTATTTTTATTAACATAAGCCTTTACTGATTTCAAAACTAGACAATAATGAAAACCAAGATAAGCAAAACATTAGAATTTTTAAATTTGCTTTAGGGAATTTGAATTTGCTTCAGTGAAATTTATGTAAAATTTGTAACATAATATGTCATGTTGTCATTTACTTTTATTTATATTGTGCTTTGTTTCCTTTTTTTTTTTTTTTGAGTGCTTTGTTTATTTTCAAAGTCCAATCTGTAATTTCTAAAGTCTTTCATTTTCCTAAAATATAAATCCAAAATACTGGAGCTTCTACAATTCAAAATGAATAGACTTTAATACACAAAGTTTGTTTCCCTTAAATACCTTTTTTTAAGTGTTATTTGCCATTTAACTGTTGAAATTTGAAAGTGAACATTATTATTTAGTATTAGACACATTTTGTAGGATCAAGCATATGAAATCCTTAATACTTTTATTTCCCACCGATTCAAAAGCACTTACAGAGTTCCTGCTTTACGCAGGTCAGTAGGCTCACTGCCTTGGGGTAAACAAAAATGAGAGAGCCTGTCCCTGCTTTCCAGAAATTCATCAAAAGAGCCACACAGGAAAAACTGAGCTCCCAAGGCAAATTGGTAAGCATAATACTGAGGCACTGGACAAGAGCAGAACTAGGAAACAGTTCCATTCTGGGTGGGGGACAGTGGAACATGATGAAGTCACACTGAATTTGATTCTGAATGTCATTTCAATACTTGAAGTTATGAGGAAAGGGTTACAATATAACCCAGCACTTTCACTCCCAGTATTTACCCAAGAGAAATGAAAACATACATCCACATAAAACTTGCACATGAATATTCATAGTAGCATTGTTCATAATAGCAGGAAAGTGGAAACAACCCAAATGTCCATCAACTGATGAATGGATAAATAAATTGTGATAGAGCCATAGAATTGATTATTAGTTGGCCATAAAAAGGAAGGAGGTCCTGATCCATGCCACAACATGGATGAACCTCAAACACATTATGCTAAATGGAAAAGACCACATATTGTATGATTCCATTTAAATGAAAGTCCAGATTGGGCAAAAAATCTCTTTGGGATTCTCTCTGTCTCTCTGTCTGTCTCTGTCTCTGCCCTCCTCTGTGCACTCTCTCTCTAAAAAAAAAAAAAAAAAAAAAAAAAAAATAATTTAAAGATTAAAAAGATAACATCCTGGTGACGGTTGCACTCTCAACATGCATGATGTCACTGAAATGCATAGTTTAAATGGGTGAAATGTACGGTATGTATTCTATCTCAGTAAAATTGTTATTAAAAAAAGAAGGAGATTTTAGGTAGAAACCATAGTTGAGAGCCATTGAGTGCAAAACCTTATTCAGGTAACACAGCTGACCTGTGTGGCAGGAGCTTAGTCAAGTAAGTCAGTGAACATGGGTCATGGAGTGGGAACCTCCAGAGGAACGTGGCCCTGCCAACACCTCGACTTTAGCCCAGTGAAACTCACTTCAGGCTTCTGGCCTCCAGAAGTGTAAGAGAATAAATGAGTGTTGTTTTAAGCCCCCAAGTGTGTGGTAGTTTTTCAAAGCAGCCATAGAAAACTAATACAGGTCTCAACCCCTGAAGAGTCACACATATTTGAGAGGTATTTGCCTCACAGTTTTATCTCTTCTACTGTTTTTAGTCAGAGTTTAAACCAATAGTGAGAACACTGTACATCTATCAACTGTAGTCCCTTCATCTGAGACTGTTCTGAGGACATGCAGGATTGGGACAGGCCATAGTTACAGACAGAGAATCACACAGACGTCAAGGACAGGGTTGACATTTAGATATAAAGAGTAAATACCTAAATGGAGTGTTTGCCATACTTTGTTCCTTAGTCTGCCTTCCTCTGCATAATCTCCCCTGGATTCAAAGTTGAGCCTCAGGGGTTACTTCCAGATAACATACACATCACTCTGTGTATGAATCCATCCTCTCTCTCATGTGTTTTCCACGGTCTGCTCGACCTCTTCACCTCAATATTCTGGCAGCAACACAAACAGCATCTCCAAATGAGAGCTAACATTTTACACCCCATACGTGCTCCCCTCATCACGTGGACAGATGTGCGGTGGCCTTCCTATTGGCTTAAATCCTAACGAAAAATTGTATAATAGATAAAAGTGTGAGACAAAATATCTCTCAAATATGTGTGGCTCTTTGGGGGTTAATCCTATTGAAGCCTACATCCTAATCTGGCTACTCACCTTCAAACAAACCTGGAGGTAATCTCTGGCCGTACTTTCTCCTTAATCCTCACAACCAGTCACCGACTCCTCTTGGTTCTGTCCCCAGTATCTTTCAGGCCGTCTTAGCCTCTCAGCCTTCTGGTCTTTCAAATATAGTCTCCTCCTGCTCCAACCCATTCTAAACACAACTGTTTCAAAGAGCTGGCTGGGTCATACCGCTGCTCAAAAAACGAAAGCCTTATTTGTTGCCTTTGGGGGTTACCAGGGCACCAACTCATTCTAAAATATTTATTCCATCTATTCCATTCTGCTTTAAAGAAAGTTCTTTATAGAATGACCACAGATGATAAAGATTACAGAATCCAAAAATCTCTATTTTGCAACCCCTAATGAAATAATGGATCCAAACAACAATCTCCAACCATTAGGTGGAAGATTGGAAAGAAACTTTATAGTAGATTACACCACCAGAACCCACGGATCAATCTTAAGATCACTGAAAATGAAACAACCAAACATTATGTTACTCCTGAAGAGATGTCAAGGAAAGTATACACCATCACCTATGCAGTATTCTTGGGGAAAAAACTTGAACCAGAATCAAATCAAGCTTCTAGTCCTAACTAGACACCATGGGGATACCATCAGTCAAGTCCTGAATGAAGGAAATTCCACAGGATATATGATCTAGTTCCTTCCTCAAATAAATGGCAAGAGGAAAGAAATTTAAAACAGGGGTAAATGTTACAAAGCAAAAGAGACATCAGCTAAATGCAATGTTGGATCCTGATTTAAACAACTGGCCAAAATATATTTTTGTGAAGAAAACTGAATACAGACTGGTTACTATACAACCATCAAGGAAATATTAATTTTGTTGAATGACAATGTATCATGGCTTTGTTAAAATTCAAAAGATCTTAAGTCAGAAATACATTTTTAAGTATTTACAAGTGAAATGATACAAGGACTGAGAGTTGCTTTAAAATACTCCAGTAGAAGAAAATTTTAAAAAGGAAGGGGGGTTGGGACATCTGTGTGGCTCAGTCGGTTAAGCATCTGACTCTTGATTTTGGTTCAGGTCACCTCACAGTTCATGAGATCGAGCCCCATGTCTGGCTCTGCACTGACAGTGCACAGCTGCTTGGGAGTCTCTTGCTACCTTTCTCTTTGCCCCTGCCCTGCTTGTACAAGCTAGCTCATTCTCTTTTTCAAAATAAATGATTAAACATTAAAAAAAAAAAAAGGAAGGAGGTATATATAACAAAGAAGGCATAATATTGATATTTGAATGAATGAATGAAACATAGTTTCATTATTCTGTTTTTGTGTATGCTTTAACATAAAATTTATTAAATTAAATATGAATAATATTAGAATCATTCAATATTCCATAATATCCCATAATGAAATATTCCACAATGAATTCCAATATTCCATAATGAAAAGTTAACATGCCAGGAACCTCAAGTTATGGTGGACACTCCAGTAGGGAATGGATGTTGTGAGTTTGTTTCTAGTGAGGGTCCTGGATAATCTGAGTCTTGGAGAAGCTGGTATTTAGACTTCTAAACATTTCATCTCAGATACATATGCATGTGCACGTATATATGTATGTATACATATATATCTTCACATATGTCTGGCTTTACAGCTGTGGAACCTGTGTACAAAGCTCCATATTCAAGAAGTGACCCATGGTTAATTACTGAACAAAGTCCCCATGTGTTCATTTCACTGGGTCCCAAATTATGTAGCTGCCCATACACACACACTTATCTATGTATATGTGTATATATAAAAGCTAAATCACATATGTGCATAAATAACTTTATCCTCCTCCTGGATTTATCAGTCATTCAGTTGTTAACATTTTGCCCCATTTGCTTTTTCTCCCTTCACATACATAATGATTTTCACTAAACATTTGAAAGTTGTCCCTATCATGCCACTTCACCCCTAAATATTTCCTCATGCACTGCCTAAGACCTCTTCCTGCATGACTGCAATATCATTATCACACCTAAGAAAGTTAAAAATTATTCTATAATGCCATCTAATATGCAGTCCATACCCAAATGTTAACTGTCCCCAAAACGTCTTTTATAATTTGATGGGTTTTTTTTTAATGTTTATTTATTTTTGAGAGACAGAGAGGGAGTGTGAGTGGGGGAGGGGCAGAGAGAGAGGGAGACACAGAATCTGAAGCAGGGTCCAGGCTCTGAGCTGTCAGCACAGAGCCCGATGCAGAGCTTGAACTCATGGACCACGAGATCATGACCTGAGCCAAAGTCAGACGCTTAACCCACTGAGCCACCCAGGCGCTCCAGGTTTTTTTTTTTTTTTTTTAATCTCTTTTTTTTTTAACATCCAAGATACAATCAAGGTTCAAGTATCACATTTGGTCATTATACCTCTCTATTTAGAATACTTCCTCTACTTTTTTGTGTGTGATATTGACTTTTTGAGAAGCCCAAGGTAATTATCTTACAGAATGACTTAATTCAGGATTTGTCTAATAATTTCTTCATGATTGAGTTCCAGTTAAATGCTTTGGCAAGAAAACTAAATAGGTGATAGTACATAACTCTTACATCAGGAGAGGCCTAATATTAGGTAGTCAGTCCCACCTTCAGTGATGTTGATTTAATCACATGGTTATTAAGGAGACCAGGAGGTCTTTCCATTGTAAAGGTACATTTCCCTTTCCCCCTTGTAACTGATATATCATCTGTGGGATTATATTTAAATCCTTTGAAGATCTTGTTCCCCAACACCTTTTCAACCAATGGTTTTACCCTCCATTGATAAACTTTGCCTTGATCAAATACTGCATTGAGAATTGAAAACCATATTAACTGCCTTCAATAACTTTTTAGAAATAGCTATAGCCTTTATAAAAGCCTTTCTCTGTGACTTTTCTGCCTAGCCTAAACTTGGCTCACTTTAAAAACTGTAAAATTATATGACAGGTTTTTTCCCCTCAGGTTTTTTTCCAAGATGTCACCCAAATTATCTTCTGGTATTCTCTCCAGCAATTCAGGGAAACAAAGTATACCCAACATTCTTAGGTGTATCTTTTCCAGAACTCAAGCCATGGCTCTTGTCCAGACTCCTGCCCATATTTGCTCCTCACTACTTGTCTAAATCCCTAGCCTACTTAGAAGTCTCACCGGAATGCCACTTCTAAGCCATATGCCATGATACCTCAGTAGAAAGTGATCTCCTGGAAACTTCTCCAGACTGATTCTTCTCTGTGCTTACCTACTGCCTTCTAGCACAGTTATCTCTTTAAAGTGTTCTAATAGAGGGGCGCCTGGGTGGCGCAGTCGGTTAAGCGTCCGACTTCAGCCAGGTCACGATCTCGCGGTCCGGGAGTTCGAGCCCCGCGTCAGGCTCTGGGCTGATGGCTCAGAGCCTGGAGCCTGTTTCCGATTCTGTGTCTCCCTCTCTCTCTGCCCCTCCCCCGTTCATGCTCTGTCTCTCTCTGTCCCAAAAATAAATAAACGTTGAAAAAAAAATTAAAAAAAAAAAGTGTTCTAATAGATACAAAATGTATTTAAGATAAAAAGAGTACACAGTAAACAGTAGTGAATGCAACATCTGGTTTAAGACAAAAAAAGTGAGGAGTGCCTGGGTGACTCAGTCATGATGCTTAAGCATCCAACTCTTGACTTTGGCTCAGGTCATGATCTCGTGTCTCAGGAGTTCGAGCCCCACATCTGGCTCCATGCTGTAAGTGTAGAGCCTGCTTGGAATTCTCTCTCCTCTCTCTCTCTCCAAAGTAAATAAATAAATAAACTTAAAACAAAGTGAACTGTTATCTTTGAAGTTTACTTCCCCTATCACACCACTTCCATCCCTCCTCAGAAAACCACCATCAAAATGTAGAATTTCTTATTCCTTTCTTTCCCTTTATTGTTTTACCACATTTGTTTGGGTTTCTAAACAAAGTATTTCATTTAGCGTGGTCTGCAACTTTATGTAAATAGAATCATTCTGTATATGTTTTCTGTAACTGGCTTTGTTGGCTTAACTTTATGTTCCTCAGAGATGTATCATGTTATTGCACTTAGCTATATGATTCGTTCATTTTCACTGCTATATAGTATTACAATGTATGAAAAAATACATTTATCCATTCTTCTTGTGATGTACATTGTTTTTTGTTCTTTTAGCTGTTATGAACAAGGTTTCTATGAACATTCTGGTAGGCAAGCATGTAGGAACCAAATTGATGGCTTTGAGGGTATATACACCTTCAACTTTACCAGATCATACCAAATTGTTTTCCAAAGTGATTGTATATCACTTATCTTCTTATGAGTACCATATTTCTCTAAATTAGCTATTTCAAACAGTGAGAGATCTCATATATTTTTGGCCTAGAAACAGTGGACATTTAATGAATATTAATTGATTTGCTAATATTTTAAAAATTTGAGAGATATTCTCCCCTATGTTTATAATAAGAAGATAAGCTCAGGAAAAGAAAAGTGTCTGAATGTTTTTGAAGTAAAAAAAAAAAAAAAAAAAAAAAAAGATTCAAACCTTCTTAAAATTTAGTGAAAAATTAAGAGGAAAATAAAAATAGAAGGTAAATACCCAATAGGTGTCCCTAGAAGATTTTAGACAGTTATAGAAAAATTGAATATCCAAGGCAGGATACTTTTTTTAGAAGAGCTCTAACATGTGCTTTGTTTCTTATTCTCTTTTACATTCCTCCACTCCTTCAAAGTCTCCAGTATTTCAGATGCATGAGGCCGTTTCGTGGGTTCGGGTGACAGTAATTTTTGCAGAAGAATTTTCTGTAATGATAGTGAGTCAATACTAATAAACAGAATACTGAAATGAATGAAAGTCTGATTATTTTCAAGTACTTACTTCTCTGCCATCAAATACGTCTGAGAACTTGCCGTCCCTTAGCTCTTTAAAAATCTGAAAATAAAACACACACACACACACACATATATATATACACATATATATATATACATGAGGAAGTTATTCACTCAGGAGGAAAACCAAACTTGCTTCTTGGCCCAGAAGCAAGCAGGACTCTCCTCTCCCGCCTTTCCCCATCCTTAACATCAACATGTTGAAGTGCTAAGAGCGTCATCTGCATTACTTCCCTTCATCCTTTTTGGCATCCTACGTGCTAGGTATTTTCATCATCCCTGCTGTCCAGAGAAGGCTGTTGGCTCCAGCAAGTCGGTTTACTGAGCTTCAGACCAAGATATCCCTCCGGTTGCCTAATACCTTTAGCAGCCCCCCACTGCCCCCATAAGAAAGTCCATAATCTTGCGTTAATTTAGTCCCAACATGTCTCTCCAGTGTACCAACCATCCCTTCCTTGTCACTTACTACTCCAAGAAAAATGATTCTGTCTGCTAGTCCCACCCTCTGCACAAGGAAGGCTGGAATGATCTTTCTTCTATTTTGGCCTATTAGAAGCCAACCAATCCTTCAAAGCCCAACTTAAATACTCCATGAAACCTAAATCGCTACAGCTAGAAAGATCTCTGTCCTGTTTCCCCAAGACTTCGTGTCTTTTCCCAAAAACATGTAGAGCATTCTCTTATAGTATCTTCCCTTCTAAAATAAAAGCTCCATGAGAACAAGGCTTATTCACATTTAAAACCCTGTAGCACTTAGCACAGTGTCTTAGGCAAAGCAGGCAATCAATAAAATTTTACTGACTGACTCAAATAAGAAGAAACAGCTTTAGTTTTGTGAGATGTACACACCTTCAAAAGAAGACCAAAGTTTCTGGTCTGAAGCAAAAAGTTTTGGTTGCCCAACTGTGTGAAAGATTAAATCCATATTTCCTTCTCAGTCAATACTAATATATTCAAGTCTATCCTCACATAAGGGCAGTTACTGTAGCAGCACTTTGGAGATGACTGCTAATAATTTTTGTTGCTTAATTCTTTTTTGTGATATTATTTACCTGTAATGTTTCTGAAACAGTGGGACATATGTAAAGGAGTTCCGCGAGAATTAGCCCCAAAGCAAAGATGTCCACTTCGTTTCCATATTCTTGTAAAGAAATCTAAAGAGACCAAAATATGTTTATATTTGTTACTGATAGATACCTGATATAAACATCCATGGCTTCTCAAACCAAAACAGCTATTTGACCAAACTATCTTATATCGTGTAACAATGCGTGTTTATTAGCAAGATCTAAGGAGTCTCACTGCCCTGGTTCAAATGTGTCACTAACTGGCTGCATCACTCATGTAAATTAACCATCAATGGTGGAATAATCTCAGCCGTAAAATGGGGATAACAAAAATTTCAGCCTCAGAGCTTGACAGTAGTGTTAAATAAGATGCAGGAGGCGAAATAGTTAAGAGTTCCCAGTAAGTGGCTTTCATGCAAATGTTCATATGTATTCATAATGTTCTATAACTGGAAGCAATCCAAATGACCATCAGAAGAATAGAGAAGCACACTGTGGTATATTCAGGCAATGGAATAGTACTCAGTAATGAAAAGGAATAATCTGCTGGTATAAACAACCACTAGAGGTTCTCCAGCAGACATTAGTTTGACTGAAGTAATCAAATACAATAAAAAAATCATACATAAAATATGATTCCACTCATATGAAGCTCAAGACAGGGAAAACTAATCTGTGGTGACAGAAATCAGAGCACCGGCTGCCTCTGGGAAGGAGGGAGGGACTGGAAAGGGCCTGAGGGAATTTTCACAGGCGAGGGAGATGTCCTACATTTTCACAAGCGTATGGGTTTCCCAGGTATATATGCCTTTGTCAAATGACAAATGTACCTTTAAAATACATACACTTCATGATGTACAAATTATTTCTCAATAAAATGTTTTTCAGTTTAAAAACCACTAAGGAAATGAAAAGAACAATGAGGAATGATTTTTTCAAAAATATTTTAGGGTGACAATACAGGGTGCAGGAGTTAAAGTTTGTCTTCCACTTTCCTATTCCACAAAAAAAAATTAAATTATGTTTTTATGCCACATGGTTCCCAAGGGGAAAAGGTGGATTTCCTCTCTACCCTAGGCTCTCAAACATCAAAAAGGTGAAAACAGACAATAAGCTATCAACCAAAAATGGAGACTATCAGAGTAATGAAACTACACATAAGACAAACATTCAAATGTTCTCCTTGATGATGGTTTCTTGTTATTTCTTTGTTTAAAATGTAGCGTAGAAGATTTTAAGTTGTCATACAAGAACATTTCTGTAATATGGTTAACAGATACAGAATCAATATCCAAAATATATAAATATTCCTTACAAAGAAATTAGGAACAGATAACCTAATTAAGAAAAATGAGGAGAGCACATGAATAGAAAATCTGCAGAAAAGCTGTAAGTACATACATATGTAGATGGCCTACCTTACTAAAAATCTGAAAAATGCAAACTAAAACATCAGGATACTCTCCATTCATCACCGAGGCCAAAATGCAGTCTGCTAGCACCCTAGTCTGGTTGGGAGTGTGAAGGAGAAAGCAGCATTGTCCTACACTTTGGGAGGAGGGCATAATAGAATCACTTTTTTCCGAATGACAGTTTCACAGTATTTACCAAATTTGAAATGCACCTGTCAGCCTACTCAGTAATTTCACTTAAAGGAATCGATTACAGATTATCATGGAAATACTCATTTTTAGGGGCACCTGGGTGACTCAGTTGGTTAAGTGGTGGACTCTTGATTTTGCCTCAGGTCATGATCTCATGATTGTGGGATCGAGCCCCGTGTCAGGCTCCACACTGAGCACAGAGCCTGCTTGGGATTCTCTCACTCTCTCTCTCTCTCTCTCTCTCTCTCTCTCTCTCTCTCCCTCTCTCTCTCTGCCCCTCTTCCTGCTCACTAGCACACTCTCTCTTAAAATAAATAAACTTAAAAAAAAAGAAATATGTGTTTTTAGAGTCAAAGATAAGGAGGAAAACACGTAAAAAGTTGGTAACAGCCTAAATAAACACTCATCAATAAGGGAACAGTTAAATAAATGATGGTATAGCTATACTTCAGTATACAATACAGTCGCTAAAATGGATGTCAGATCCGTCTGTGCTGGTACGGAAAGATTATGATACATTGTTGAGTGAAAAAAAAAGCCACAAAATAACAGTACAGTCAGTTATAGAAACATCTCTTTATATTTTTGTGCAAAAAGTCTGCATATATATACAAATGTGTGTTTATAAATGTCTATAACTCACAGAAAATGATCCAAAAGGATAAACAACAGACTCTATGAGAAGAGTAGGAATAGAAAGTTGGGTTAAAGGGAATTTTCCACTTTCTTCCTATATCCTTCTGTGATGTTTTAATTTTATAAGAGGTGTCTGTTATCTTTATAATTAAAAATACAAAAGAAATGAAAACTATATAGACAGAAAGGAAAGGGACCTCACCTGTTCTGGGCTCATGTATCGAAGAGTTCCTGTATTCCTTGTCCGATTTGCGTAATTTTTCAGGGATGTCACAAGTCCAAAGTCTCCTATCTTTACTTGTTTTGTATCTACCAAAAACACGTTACCTGGCTACAAAAAAAGAAACCCAATATTGAATTTATAAGCACCAATTTGACAGACTGTTAACACATATCCAAATCACATTTAACAAGGGCTATTTTTATAGTTCCTTATAAGACATTTACCCTTACACAGGTAGCCCCAAACAGGATATTTAATATCACAGGTCTTTAAAATGCCAGTTGAAGAAGTAAGGATTTCTCTGTCTAAGAGAAGGCTTTGGGCATTGCTGCCTTCAAGTCTCTGAAGACATGTTTAATGTGAGGTGGATTCACTCTGTACGGTACAAAGGGATGGATCCAGGACTGGTGGGTAGAAAAAACCAAAAGGTTTGCTTTAATATATCCTAATAAACTAACAGTGTGGTCCAAGGAATGGGAATTTGAGAGTCCCCATGTCAGAGAGTATTCAAGGTGGGGCTGGACACCCACTTGTTAGAAATGTTGCAAATATGAGTCCAGGATCTGTTGGGGATTGAAGTCGACACCTTTAAGATCTCTTCTAAGTTTGAGATTCTCAGAATGAGTCTCTTGTCAATGATGTTGTAAGATAGTGCATGCAGCAACCATAGTAGAGAAGCTAGAAAAGTTGGAAGATGGAAAGAAGGCTCAGGAGTATTAAGGTCTGATCTCTGAGCAACTACAGACACGGAACAAACATCGTCTGCAAACAGACACAAGAAAAGAACACTGTGACACAGGGCAACAGGAAGTATGGGGTACAGGAGAGAACGGGCAAGAGACGTGCTAGAGAAAGGAACATCCAGTCAGCACCAGTCAGTTTCGAGAATTCATCCAGAGCAGGGAAGCCTGGGAGTTAATACCCAAACTTCTGCATTTATTTGCAGGTTACTTTATAAGTAAATAAATGTGCTTAATTTGTTACTTAACTATATATATCTCCTATTCCAAGGTGAAGGCATAGCCAATCGAAATGTATTTTTCTGAACACAGTTCTTACAACATTCCAACTTCAAAGAGCACCTTCAGATACTAAAGCAGATGAAAGTAGGTGGACTCCAACACAAAGGCCTTGGCCATCCAGCTCCTGGGCAGACCAAAGACACAATATCTTTTATGGGCCAATTATTCCTATGTAGGCCCAACAACCACAACTGTGGGTCCTTCTTTTACTCAAGAAACTCTTTTGTTTCATCCTTATTCTTGACTATTTTAGATGGGTGGGGTAAGCAAACAGCCAAGATCTACACAGAAAAGGTGCTTCTCCTGGATCCAGAGTCATCAGGAAAGGCTACATGAAAAGCCTGAGACCAGAGAAGACAAGCAGGAGAATGTTCCACGCAAGAGGAAGAGGAGCAAAGCCTCCGTGATAGGATTCAGCATGGCCAAAGTGTGACGGAAGTAGGCCAATTACAGGGAAGAGAGAGTGAGGGAGGCTGTGAAAAGCTGTTCTGTCTTCTTTGATTTTGATGAGGAGGTAAAATGGGAAAACAGCTCATCTCAACCATAAAAGAAGCTAGGAAGCCAGCAGAAAATAAAAATACAAAGGTATGCTGTGTGTTCCAAGTTCTGGATTACAATTTTCCAGTCATGGGGTAGAAATGACTAACCAAATGCCAGGAAAGTTCTAGACTCTGGACCCAGTAGCTATGATTGCCGTCATGAATAATGACTGATAGGGGCGCCTGGGTGGGTCCATTGGTTAAGCATCCAACTGCATCTCAGGTCATGATCTCAAGCCCCACATTGGGTTCTCTGCGGTCACCACGGAGCCTGCTTTGGATCTCCTGGCCCCCTCCTGTCAGCCCCTCCCCCACTTTCTCTCTCTCTCTCTCTCTCTCAAAAATAAATATTTAAAAAAAGAGTAATGGGGCGCCTGGGTGGCGCAGTCGGTTGGGCGTCCGACTTCAGCCAGGTCACGATCTCGCGGTCCGTGAGTTCGAGCCCCGCGTCGGGCTCTGGGCTGATGGCTCAGAGCCTGGAGCCTGTTTCCGATTCTGTGTCTCCCTCTCTCTCTGCCCCTCCCCCGTTCATGCTCTGTCTCTCTCTGTCCCAAAAATAAATAAACGTTGAAAAAAAAAAAATAAATAAAAAATAAAAAAAGAGTAATGACTGAGAAATTGGGAGAATCATGTTCCCAAAGCCAGTCATCAGAGTCCCTTCTGCTTCTCAAACAAGCCTGAGTAGCAGCAGAGGCAATGACAAAGCAGCCCACTGGCTGTGGTAGCCACAGTAATTCTTTGCATGCAAAGGTAGTTTACTGAAGCAGTGTTTGCAAGCGGAGTATACAGAGCAGCCAGATAGGACCAGAAGTGAATGAGCTCCTTCCTATAGGGCTCACTGATTTGTCCTGAAGATCCTCTGAATGGTCCTATGGAATGGTATTTGGGGCAAGATCTAGATCCATTCTAACTTCAGAGGATCAGAGATATTATTTCCTCAGGACTGTTAATCAATTCTAAAACTACAGAAGATACGTTTTAGAATGACTAAACCATAGGGGCGCCTGGGTGGCTCAGTCGGTTGAGCATCTGACATCAGCTCAGGTCATGATCTCGCGGTCCGTGAGTTCGAGCCCCGCGTCGGGCTCTGTGCTGACAGCTCAGAGCCTGGAGCCTGCTTCGGATTCTGTGCTCCCTCTCTCTCTGCCCATCCCCCGCTAGCACTCCGTCTCTCTCTCTCTCTCTCTCTCAAGAATAAAACAGACATTTAAAAAATTAAAAAATAAAATAAAATTACTAAATCATATTTATCAATTCCTAACAAAGTACATTTTCATTTACCTTAAGGTCTCTATGGATTAACTGTTTGCAATGTATATAATCCACACCTGTTGTTATTTGTTCATACAATTCCAAAGCCAAATGTTTGTCTGGTGTCTGGCCTCTTCTGCTGTCAATCCATTGCTCCAATGTCCCTTTACCACAGAATTCCATTTGGATGAAAAGGCACTTAGTCTTTGGTCTGGATATAAAATTCACAGTATATTACAAATAGCAATAAAAAAATTTTATAAAAAAATAACATTTCTTTTTAAAATTATACTTCATCTTCTTAAGAATCCCAAAACATGTCTGAAGGCAGAAATCTAGGGGTGCCTGGGTGGCTCAGTCGGTTAAGTGTCTAACTCTTGATTTTGGCTCAGGTCATGATCTCACAGTTCATGAGATCTTGCTAGCATCTGGCTCTGAGCTGTCAGCACAGAGCCTGGTTAGGATTCTCTCTCGCCTCTTTCGCTGCCCCTCCCTTGCTCACATATGTGCACACACATGCTCTCTCTTTCTCAAAATAAGTAAATAAACTTAAAAAAACATGAAAATCTAAAGGTAATAAACTTGAATCAAAATACAATAAATCATTTTTGATTTAAATTGTAAGTTCCCAAATGTCCAGAGCTTTATTTGTTAAGTAATTTACAAAGTATGAGACTGCCCATTCTCTAATGGTAAGGGTCCTTGATCACCTTTGCTAGTAGAAAGGAATAGGAACACCAATACAATGGAATTAAGGAAAACCAAATTGCATTACTACATAAAGTAATTCTGGAACATTTTAATTCACTATTGGCCTACTGAGCATCTGTTTTGTGAAAGGCCCAGAAACAAAGGGGAAACAAGTTAGATACTATCCTTGCTGTCATGGGGGTTATTAGTTTAATGAGAGAGAAATACAGGAAAAACAAATCGAAAACAATAGTGTAAGGATCGTTTCTCAAAGAGGAATGCCAACAAATTGCTATGACATATACTTGCGAGGACTAATTTTGCTAACCATGTTTTTATCTTGCTTTATAAACTAAGTTGGCTTCAATATTAATTTATTTTCTTCGAACTTCTGTTGGTTAGAAAATAGGAAAAGAAAGCCAAAAATCTGCTGAAAGCTGAAGAAGTCCTGTCTGTATGCTGATGGTGAATGAGTCCTGAAACTAATGATAAAGTTCTCAATCACATGGGGTGGATGGAGCTGGTGCTGGGGGTGGGAGTCGATGAATGAACAGACCCTCATTGTCCTCAGGATTTCGGTGAGGACAGTCCCCAAGAAACACCGGCTGACTTTTCAGAAGCAGATGCCAGGTCTTTAGAGACCTCCAGTCCTTTGTCAGGGTCTTACCTGAGACAAAGCATGAGTGATGCAAGGTGGGGTACCTCCTTGGTCTTAAATTATCTTCAATGCCCACCACTCCACTGTAAGTGGTGTGGTTGTATTCAAAAGGGACCCCTTGGGGTGTCTGGCTGGCTCAGTTGGTAGAGCATGTAACTTTTGACCTCAGGGTCATGGGTTCAAGCCCCACGTTGGACATGGAGCTTAACTTAAAATATTAAAAAAAGAGAGAGACAGAGAGAGACAGACCACTTAACTGCACCCCAACAATCAGGAGTCTCTGAGAGGGACAGAAAAGTGTTGGCAGCTGAGGAGGGGTTTCCAGCTGTAGCATCCATAATGTGTTCAAACCTTCTTCCTAAGACTGCATGTACAGCCTAGCCTGAAGCCGGGGTAAGTGAGCAAGCCTACAAATTAAACAATGGAGACAAAAAAGCTAAACCTGAGATTTTCAAAACAGATGAGGACAGGGATACCTGGCTGGCTCAGTCAGAAAAGCATGCAACTCTTGATCTTGGGGTTGTGAGTTCGAGCCCCACACTGGGTGTAGAGGTTACTAAAAATAATAAATAAACTAAAAAAAAAAAAAAAAGTATAAATTTAAAAAAATAAAACAGTTGAGGACAATAAAAAAAATTTTTTTTTTAAATTTTTTTTTTCAACGTTTATTTATTTTTTTTGGGACAGAGAGAGACAGAGCATGAACGGGGTAGGGGCAGAGAGAGAGGGAGACACAGAATCGGAAACAGGCTCCAGGCTCTGAGCCATCAGCCCAGAGCCTGACGCGGGGCTCGAACTCACGGACCGCGAGATCGTGACCTGGCTGAAGTCGGACGCTTAACCGACTGCGCCACCCAGGCGCCCCTAAAAAAATTTTTTTAAGCAAGTGTGGAGCAAGGGATAGAAGCAAGGACAAGATTATTGTCTCAAACGGTGTTTGTGGTTGGTGATTATTAAATGTAATAACTAATGGCCTTATCTTCTGACCTACACCAAGTAAATAACAGTTTCTTCCATCCTGTTAGGGCTATGAGAATTCTTTTTAGTTACCTTGAAGTGTTAATGCTGTCCACAGAATGGTAATCATCGCCAAACCAGCAGCTGTAGTAGTGAACGATATTTGGGTGATTGAGAGCTGCCAAAGCTTTTACTTCACGCTCTGCCTTCCTGATTTAAAGAAACAGGGAACATAAAAGTGTCAGCATCATCCCTGCTATGAACTACAAGTCAGGTGACAGAAGACAACTACCTACTCTCCCTTATGAAACAGTTGCCGTGGTTCCCACACCCTGAGTTTTTAGAATGGAGGCCAGGAGTACTCGAAAGGAAAACTGAACACACAGAAAAAACATGGCTGTCCTCACTCTCAACATGAGAAAAAGCAGTGACTTAATCAAGTTCAAGCATCAGACATTTTAAAAGCCATTTGTGGCCGTCTTTGAAATGCCAGTCAAGCAATTTTTGGTTGCTAATTCATACATCATATTTTGTTTAGCCTTGTGTTGAAATCACTTTGGATTTCATAAGCAAACCCTAATAGGGCAGCAAGGGTAACCCAGGCAACATGATGAACCTAACTCAAAATTTTAAATGTATAACAGAAATACACAAAGGAGATATCTACGCAGAGAAAGCAAGACTTCACTGTACGTGTGGGAGCTTTATAGTGATCTGGAGTCAAGAGCTGAGAAAATGCTATGCTACATGGAATAAATAAATTTGAGATTTCAATGAGGAGAAAAGATAAGCAAACATTCTACACTTCCATTTTTTAATTTGCAAAGTTCCATAACTACATGACATAACATTTATAAAAATAAAGGGAAAAAAAGTACTCATCCATCAACAGTCCTAACACAATCAGTTATCGTTTGGATTGTTTCTTATAGTCTTTCTTCCTATACATTTTTATATACTTGTAATAATAGTATATAGTTTTTAACCTATTTCTCCATATAACAGGTTATCTTTACCATTTTCCTTGTTACACAATTTGTATAACCATCATGTAAACTTTTTAATGTAAGATTTCTAAAGTATAAAAAAGTAGAGCAAATAGATTCATGAACTGCTACCTAGCCATTACCCAAATGAAACTGTTATTAACTCCTGGCCAATCTCGTTTCATCTATACTCTCACCCACTTCCTCATCTTCCCTGGATTATTCTGAAGCAAATTCCAGCATCATATCATTTCATGTCTGAATATTTTCCGTATGTAAGCTTGGCCATCGAACAGGGGAGAGAACAAAACATACTTAATCATTTCTTCGTTGCCGGACCTTTAGTTTGTTCTAATTTTTCACTGTTATAATGACACAGTGATTTACATCTTCTTGTATAACTTTTTCCATAATTTGGATAATATCCTTAGAATAGGTTCCCAGATGGGAAATCCATGGGTCAAGGTGTATAAATATTCCAAGTATATTTTTTTAAATTTAATAATCATTTCTGAGAGACAGAGAACACAAGCATGGAGAGACGCAAACAGAGAGGGAGACACAGAATCTGAAGCAGTCTCCAGGCTCGAGCTGTCAGCACAGAGCCTGATGTGGGGCTTGAACTCACGAACCACGAGATCGTGACCTGAGCTGAAGTTGAATGCTTAATCGACTGAGCCACCCAGGTGCCCCTCCACGTATATTTTTAACTGTGTTATACCAATTTATGAAGCTACTAAAAATGTCCAAGATACTGTACTCTTATCATCATTACATATTACCATTAAGAAAAATGCTACTGAATGGAAAGAACAACACTTCATTCATGTTAAGCAAAATAATGTAACGGAAAAAAAAGCCTTGTTTTGATGCCAGGTGGACAAGGCAAGGCATTGTCCGTGGGAAGGGAAGTAGGTGTGTCTGGCTGAGATGAGGAATGGCCAGGACTCCATGCCTGCTTCTCCTTTACTTATGTCATTTTCCATAGCTCGTATCTGTTTCCCATATCCTTCCCTAGTCCTTGAGGGATAGGTCTACCAAGTTATACATAGTCCAACTGTCAGAAACCAACAAGCAAGATTGGTGAACCGGTGAGCTTGTGATTTAATACTTCCTTCCCACATGTTCTCTTTTCTGAAGGAGTTCTATCCAGTAAGTGGGAAGGGTGGGAGTAAGTGGGTGCAGACAATACATGAAACAAACATGGGGAGCAAGGGGTTATAGTGGGAACACAATGGATCAGCATTCCAGAAAACAAGTTCTAAATCTCCACCTTGTTACCATAGTAGGTAGCATCCAAAGATGGTCATCAATTCGTGTCCTCCCCATACATACATCCACTCCTCAGATTAAGAGGTAGAGTCTATTTGCCCTCTACCTGAGTCTGAGCTGGCCTTAGTGATGTTGTTTAACCGATATTATGTGGAACTTCCAAGACTAGGTCAAAAGTAGCCTTTGCTGTTCCCTCTTGGGATGACTTTCGCTGAGGACAATCCTTCTTGGAACGCAGCGACTAGGTTGTGAGAAGCCCAGGTGACATAAAGAGGCCACGTAGAGGCGCTCTGGTTAGCAGCTGAAATTCCAGCCCACAGCCAGCATCAACTGCTAGCCATGTGCGACAGCCATCACTAGCCAAGCTTTCAGATGACTTCTGACAGCAAATGCGTGAGAGACCCCGTGTGGGGATGGCCCAGATGGCCACAGCCAACTCAGAGGACCATGAGAGATAATAATACCTGTTATTTTTAAGCCACTACATTTTGGAGTGGTGTATGATGCAATAATAGACAAACAGTTACCTATTTACCTTTGACAAATCAGTTCCCAGCTTTGGGTCTCAGTCTCCTAGTCCTTCCGATAAAGGAGAGGAGACCAGAAAATCTCAAAGGTCACTGTAAGCTAGATGATTCTATTACTTCTGTTTTCATCAAGACAAGCTCAAAAGAATGATCAATGGTATATTCTTTTTTTTTTTTTAATAACCACAGTAAAGTGAGGTCATTTCACAGTAAGCCAAGCCCCTGATGATAGAGCAACATTTTTAAGGAAGACTAGAAAAAACTAAATAATATGCTAATGAAGAAGAGAGAAACATAAAAAAAGAATAGTGCAGGTTCACACACCTCATTCAAAGAAATAAAACATTTACTACTTACTCGCTATCATATTTAACACGTTTAACAACGTAAGTCTTCCTATCAATTCTGTGTTTTGCTTTGAAAACTTGGCCATATCCACCTGAGCCAATCGGTTCTATTTCTGTAAAATCGCTGGTAAACCTTAAAAGATAAAAAATACATGGTTATTCTGAGGTTCAATGGTCACTGCCCACCCAGCCTCCCAACCCTTCCACTTTCCCTTAATGTCACTGGCAAAATGGACTCTACAAGAAACAAGGCTCTCTCCTTCTAAATGAGAAGAGTCTACTCCACAGAAACTCTTGAATCACAAAGGATAGCTACGCCTGCTCCTGCTCCCAAAATAACAGACCACCTCTGGTAATTACGTTCAACTTCTGGCTTTTGTACCAGCCAGATTTTATCTCAAGTATAAAACTTTAGAAAGAAGTGCCATGGGGCACCTGGGTGGCTCAGTGTGTTAAGTGTCCGACTTCAGCTCAGGTCATGATCTCACAGTTCGTGAGTTCAAGCCCCACGTCGGGCTCTGTGCTGACAGCTCGGAGTCTGGAGCCTGCTTTGGATTCTGTGTCTCTCTCTTTCTCTCCCTCCCCTGCTTGAGCTTTGTCTCTGTCTCTCTCCCTAAAAATAAATAAAGATTAAAAAAATTTTTTTAATAAAAAAAATAGAGAGAAGTGCTGTATTATGTTCCACAGCTATCACCAAGCTGTCATAAGAGAAATGAACATGTTCTCTGAGCCTGCCTAGGTCTGTAACTACCTGGGGTTCCCCTCTCTCTCCTGTCCTGCATTCCATCATTAAGCCCTGCCAATTCTAGTTCCAAAACCTATCACTGGTATGCACCCACTTTCCTCATCTCCAACAGCTATACACTAGTCCAACCTTCTATCAGGCTCCTTCATGAGCCACACAGCAACCAGTGTGAAAAAATGGAGTATGATCATGTCTCTCTATTGCCTAAATTCTCCAATAGACTCCTTTTCATTAAGCCAAAGCCAGAAAGTCCTTAGATGGCCTATAAGGAGTCTCCTACTTCCCTGCCCAGCCTGTCTCATGGCACCGTGTCCTTGTTCCCTGCACTCCAAGCACACAGCCTTTGCTCCTTGAACACTCACCTACCTTTCCTACCTTTACTTTTCCACATGTGGCTCTTTTGCAGAGCCACAGAGCTTCTCCACCTCCCTGTTGTAACTCATCCTCCAGGCGCCCCCACACCGGTGACCCTACAGGAAGCCTTGCTTCACCCCTCACACTAAACCCAAGGTTCCTATTTCCACTTCTTACCATGTCATTGCTTCTAAGACCATACGTGGTAATTACAGATTTTTCATGGAATGATTCTCCCCACAAAACTGTGAGGGCGGAAGATGTTTCTATTTGTTCCACTCTAAATCCAATGCCCAAAACTGTGCCAGGTGTGTATTAGGGGCTTATGAAATGTTTGCTGATTCTTTTAAACTTGTATTCAGTGTCCTCCTATTGCAAATAGGCTTCATTTGTTTCAGATACTTTATTCAAACCCAAACATGCAATCTACCACAAGGGGAACCTTTTTCCAAAGTGAAATCTGGAATGGAGCTGGAAAGTGGAAAACATATTCAAGTGGAGATGTTCGGATTCCTGCAAGAGTCTTTTCTAAGAAATCATTGGTTTATAGAAATATTTACCTTCAATATTAAAAACGTCCATGGATGTCAGAAAAATTCACGTAACTATCCAGTAGATCTACACTTACCACATTCCACCTGGATTCATCTAAACTTTCCGTCTCCAGGAGACAATGATCCTTTGCGGATCTGAGTGTACTAAAAAATTAAACTGTTCAGGTAGAAATATAATTTAGCCTGGCTGACGAACAACAGTCCCTTAAGAAACTTTTGTCGAAGGGGCGAACATATCTGTAACCAGATTCTTTGTCACAGCTTTCCCTCTTACCTGAGTTCCACAGAACACCTGCTGTCTTTTGTCACAGGAGAGTTAAATGTAGGTGCCAAACTTCTAAGATTTAAGACAAGAATATGAAACTCAAATAAAACTGAAATCAAATATAACGTTAGAAGAAGTTTTATGTCATGCACTAGTTTTTTTTATATATTCAGTCAACTATTAGAATTACAGGGTTGAAAGCATTCACCTTTTCCTTTATAAAACAATAAATTTAACAGCTCTCCTCTGTCAACTAATGATTTTTCATTCCTTTTCTGAGTCCTTATTTACTTATTTATTTATTTATTTATTTATTATTTTTGCCTGAACACATTTATTGCTGGTGTGCCCCAGCCTCCCTTTTTCTCCCTCCAGACTCAGAACCAAAGGACTTCTATCTGCTTGCACTGTCATTCCGGTCATTTTACCCTTTGTACTTTATTCCTTACTGGCCATGACACCTGCTTTTGGAAGTTCAAACCCCACTTAAAACTAAACCTCTTCAAATTGCTATCTTCCCTTTAAGCCCTCAGGTTCCTAACACCATCAGCTGTTAGGCCATCAGCCATGATGCCTGATTCCCGTCTACATCTCACCCACAAGGAATAGTCTTAAAATCCTTTCTCCATTGCTTCTTCCCCCAGTTACTGGAACCATACTCCCTCAAACCCTGCCCACTCTTCTCGTATGGTCTGTCTTGCAAATTCTCCTCACCCTCCTCACTGCCACGATAACCAATGGCTGATGTCTGGATCACCTCACATGTACATCTCTCTTCTCTCCACCCAAACACCCACATCAGGAATCATCTTTCCTTGACACACCTCCTACTCTTCAGAATATATCGGTGGCTCATAATGGCTCCTACTGCCACCTCATCCTCACGGCTGACTTATAATTACGTCCTCGTTTTTCTCTTCAGGTCAAAAAAACAATCCATGTGGGGCGCCTGGGTGGCTCAGTTGGTTAAGTGTCTAACTTCGACTCAGGTCATGATCTCACAGTACATGAGTTCGAGCCCCATGTCGGGCTCTGTGCTCACAACTCAGAGCCTGGAACCTGTTTCAGATTCTGTGTCTCCCTCTCTCTGCCCCTCCCCTGCTCACATTCTATCTCTGTCTCAAAAATAAACATCAAAAAAAAAAAAAAAGAAGAAGAAGAAGAAAAAGAAAAAGAAAGAAACCAATCCACCATCATTTATGTAACATTTGGTCTTTTTCTTTTCTTGCCCAAGTCATTACACCATCTCTACCCTACCTGGCTGTCTGTAAAATAACATACTTCATGGGAGAGTACTTCCCTAAGCCCACATCTGTCAGCCTCATCCAAAATAATGCCCTTAACCAATGAATGTAGTGACCCCCTACAGGCTTTATGTCCACAGTGCAGTATATACATCCATTCAAAGATTTCTCTACATATTTACAATTATTCGTTTGTAGATGTCAAGCTTTCTGTGATCCTCAACCATGCTTTCCACCTCTGAAACTCCACACAAATGACGATGTATAGTATTCTACAAATACTAAAGACTTAGTAAATAAGGCTAACAAACGAAGTCTGAAATAAAACTTCGTTTCAAAATACAGTCACTGCATAATGATACTCACCTTTTCACCTTCTTTTCACTATTTCTGACATTGTCCTATAATAAAAGAAAATGAAACATAGTTTCAGATGATTAAATCAATTCTCTTGCTTGACCTTGCTCTTCTTCCTGCTGTACTTCTAGATGGTTCTGTGACATTTTTTTGGTCCCTTAGATGAACAGCATCATCAACTTGTGTACTCTCGTCACGCCCTGCTTCTCAGGTTGGCTACATCAGTGTTCTCATCTATTATAGCAACCAGATAGACATGGTGGGAAGGGCAAAAAGGTCCTAGGGCATGTTCAGCAGAAGCACAGATTCCCCTGGTACAGAACGTGGCCTCCCTGGCGACGCCCCGGGCTGGTGGGTCTCACCAAGTCATCCACAGTGCTAATGAAGAAGAAATGGAGCTCAGGGACTAGTTTAAAGTAATACCCCAAGTGTTTCTGATCTGATCAGTTAAAAATGGCAATGCTGGGGCGCCTGGGTGGCTCAGTCGGTTAAGCGTCTGACTTCAGCTCAGGTCACGATCTTGCAGATCGTGGGTTTGAGCCCAGCATCGGGCTCTGGGCTCACGGTGCAGTGCCTGCTGGGGCTGCTCTGTCTCCCTCTCTCTCTGCCCCTCCCCTGCTCGTTCTCTCTCTCTCTCTCAAAAATAAATAAAATTTTTAAAAAATCCAAACTGTTTAAAAAAATGGCAATGCTGAAATATTCATTTTTAGCAAAAATTAACAATTTAATTTAAAAAAATTTTTTTAACGTTTATTTATTTTTGAGACAGAGAGAGACAGAGCATGAACGGGGGAGGGTCAGAGAGAGGGAGACACAGAATCTGAAACAGGCTCCAGGCTCTGAGCTGTCAGCACAGAGCCCAACGCGGGGCTCGAACTCACGGACCGCGAGATCGTGACCTGAGCCGAAGCCGGCCACTCAACCGACTGAGCCACTCAGGCGCCCCAACAATTTAATTTTAATAGTTAAGAAAAAAAGAGGAGTCCTGGATATATCTCAAAAACTAATTTCACATAGCTATTCTTTATTCATATTCACTTTTATTCTGGTAGGTTTGGTAACTTTGTAGTTTTACCAAGTTGAGTATGTTGACACAGAGTGGGGAGCGTCGAACTAAACTTTTGAGCTCATAGCACCTACCAGCCTCAGTATTGTGTGATGACTAAGCTATGGTTAATTTAGCCATTCTGTTAATGGACAATGTTTTTCTTCTAATCTCCTCCTGTTACCAATGCTGTTGCAAAGAACGTGCTTATCCAATGTCTCTGTACATACGTATGAGTGTTTCTCTAGTATACATTCCCCAGGAAGGGAACTGCCTGAAGGCACGGCACACACACCCTCCACTTCACTACGTGTCGCCAAACCGTTCTCCACAATGACTGCACCAATTTACGCTTCCACCAGCAGCAGCGTATAGTGGTCATAACTGGAACACAGCTGTGCCAATGTTTAGTACTGCCAGACTCAAATTTTGCCATGGTAACGGGCTTAAAATGATACCTAACTGTGTTTTGATTTGCATGTTCACGATTACTATGCAGTGAAGCATCTTTTCATATGTTGGGGCCTATTTGGGTATCTCTTCTCTGACCTGTTTGTTCAGATATTTTGCACATCTTTATACTGAGCCACTTTTCTTTTTCTTATTGATTTGTTCATCGCTCGTTATAAACAGGACACTTTTATAACACTAATCATCACCACAAAAATTATCTGATTTTTTAATTTACTTTTGAGAGAGAGACAGAGAGAGAAAGAGAGAGAGACAGAGCACGAGGGGGGAGGGGCAGAGAGTGAGCGAGACACAGAATCTGAAGCAGGCTCCAGGCTCTGAGCTGTCAGCACAGAGCCCCATACAGGGCTTGAACTTGTGAACTGTGATATCATGACCTGAGCTGAAGTCAGATTCTTAACCGACTAAGCCATTCGGACGCCCCCCAAATTATCTGATTTTTAACATTAGTTCTGATTTTTTAAAACAAGAGCAGAACTGGGGTGCCTGGGTGGCTCAGTCAGTTAAGCATCTGACTCTTAATTTCAGCTCAAGTCATGATCCTAGGGTCTTGGGATTGAGCCCTGTGTTAAGCTCCGTGCTGAGTGTGGAAGCTGCTTAAGATTTCTCTCTCTCAAGCCAAACCATAAGAGACTCTTAAAAACTGAGAATAAACTGAGAGTTGATTGGAGAGGGGGGTGGGAGGGAGGGGGGTTGGGTGATGGGCATTGAGGAGAGCACCTGTTGGGATGAGCACTGGGTATTGTATGGAAACCAATTTGACAATAAATTTCATATTAAAAAAAAAAAAGATTTCTCTCTCTCTCCCTCTGCCCCTCTCCCCCACACATGTTCGTGTTCTCTCTCTCTCTCTTGAAAATAAAACAGGAGCAGAATTATATTAATGGACCTTTCAAGTACTAATTGATAGAAGATAAGCATGATCATAGGAATATATGAAAACATGAAGGTGAGTAGGGAGAAGATGAGAGTGAATAGTGGAGGAATTTTGCATGTGAGGAATGGGAGTTAATAAAGGAGGAAGTTAAATGCTGCCACATATCAATATGAAATAAGAGTGCACCAGATAATAGAAAAATTACGGTTGGGTACGGGAGACACTTTTAAAATGAGGAAATACAAAGAAAATAAGGAAACTAATTAGGAAGCTAGAGGCTAATACTATACCATAGGAGATGAAGAATTGTTTACACGGCCCCTGTCACAACTTCCTCCTGATGAATTTTCCAAGAAATCATTTTCAGATGGTGATTCAGAAGCACTGGAAGAAAGGGGAATAATTGTTAATTTGTGAATTCTGCCTATTTTTTGTTGATCAGTAATTTCTTTCTCTAAATTCTCCTTCAACATTTTCATAAAATGTGCACTTTCAGGCAGCAATCTTAATTTGTTAAATATCACAGCTGTTTGCTCATACTTACGATATGCTTTTCACCAAATTGTTGCTTCCAGAGTCACCAGGCGAAGTAATCAAAGAACCAGCTAATACCGAGTCAGCTTTCTGAAAGAAAGAGTACCCCTTAGGAGTTTGAAGACCAATTAAATTATTGCTCCATACTGACTCAGTCTCTGCGTGCTAACTACCACATTTATTTACGAATGCTTGATCTGGATTTACAAAACAACCCTGAGGGGGGTGCCTGGGTGGCTCAGTTGGTTGGACGACCAACTCTTGATTTCCAGTCAGGTCATGATCTCACAGTTTGTGAGTTCCAGCCCTGCATCAGGCTGTGCTACGAGTGCAGAGTCTGCTTGAGACTCATTCTCTCTCCCTCTCTCTGCTCTTCCCCCGCTCATGCACGTGCTCTCCCTCTCTCCCAAAATAAATAAATAAATATTCAAACAAACAAACAAACAAACAAACCCTGAACTGCTGACAGAACTTTGATCTCTGGGGCCTCATGGCCCCATGGCTCATGGTTCATGGCTCATTGGTGAAACACAGAATGGAGGAATCCTTTTGCTATGTTACTGGCTGTCCTGGCATCATCTAAACACAGTCTAACCTTTCCAGGGGAATTCTACCAAACACTTAAAGAAGAGTTAACACCTATTCTTTTGAAGCTCTTCCAAAAATATAAATGGAAAGAAAACTTCCAAACTCATTCTATGAAACCACCATTACCTTGATTCCAAAACCAAAGACCCCACTAAAAAGAATAGACCAATTTCTCTGATGAACATGGATGCAAAAATCCTCAAGATATTAGCCAACCAGACCCAACAATACATTAAAAGAATTATTCACCACAACCAAGTGGGATTTATACCTGGGATGCAGGGCTGGTTCAATATCCACAAAACAATCAATGTGCTACGTCACATCAATAAAAGAAAGGACAAGACCCATACGATCCTCTCAATAGATGCAGAGAAAGCATTTGACAAAATACAGCATCCTTTCTTGATAAAAACCCTCAAGAAAGTAGAAATAGAAGGATCATACCTCAGGATCATAAAAGCCATATATGAAAGACCCATCGCTAATATCATCCTCAATGGGGAAAAGCTGAGAACTTTCCCCCTAAGGTCAGGAACACGATAGGGATGTCCACTCTCACCTCTGTTATTCAACATAGTATTGGAAGTCCTAGCCTCAGCAATCAGGCAACACAAAGGAATAAAAGCCATCCAAATCATCAAGGAGGAAGTCAAACTTGCACTCTTCAAAGGGAATTTTAAAATTTAAAAGTTAAATCCAAAGGCAGTACGTACCATTGAGGTTTTCTCTGAAAGTATCTGCTCATACGCAAGCTTAGCGGCTGACTGTTTGGCTTCTTGCTTAGTACTACCTACACCAATACCGTATTCTTTCTGGCCAATTTTGCATCTACAATGAAATCTAGGAGAAATGATGGAGAATATGTAACCCAAATACCAAAAAACAGTGAATCTAATTTATGATGTGGAAACAAACACATATTAACAAAGACCTTAATATGATGTGATAGGTAGAATTACAGTTGGTAGCTTGTATGATATAAATCTTCAAAACTGGCTGACCAGTTTCCCAGAATAACCAGGATTGGTTGACATCCTAGCTTGCATTTTCCAGCCAACTTCTCTTTGTTGCTTCACTGAAATTCTGCAAAGGTTGGGGCACCTGAGTGGCTCAGTTTGTTAAGCATCCAGCTCTTGACTTCAGCTCAGGTCATATGAGTTTTAGCCCTGCATCAGACTCCGTGCTGACAGTGTGGAGCCTGTCTGGGATTCTCTCTTTCTCCCTCTCTCTTTGCCCCTCCCCCCCTCATGTTCTCTTTCTTTCTCAAAATAAACAGATACAATTTTTTTAAAAAAACTTTTAAAAAATTCCTTGGGGCACCTGGGTGGCTCAGTTGGTTAAGCTTCTGACTTCAGCCCAGGTCATGATCTCAGCATTCGTGAGTTCAAGCCCCACATCAGGCTCTCTGCTGTCCATGCAGAGCCCGCTTCAGATCCTTTGTCCGTCTTTCTGTCTGCACCTCCCCTGTGCTCTCACTCTCTTTCAAAAATAAATAAACATTAAAAACATTTTTTTTAATTCCTCAAAGATCAAAAGATATGGAGGAAAAGAAGGACGAGAGAGATCTGGTAAATTTTTCAGAGATGCTCAAATGGAAAGAAAAAGCCTGAGTAGGGAAAGTAGGACCTCTACAGTAGAAACAATAAGGTTATAGTGTTTTGTAGGGAATGGGCAAATCATAGATTTGTTCTAACTTCAGCATTTTCTGTCCCCTGCTCATGTGCCCCCAAACCTAAGAAAATCCCCACAGTACAAAAGACAAAAGCCCCATGCTGAAGTCCACACACCCCTCATATTATATGTAAGAATATTTGTGGTTAGGCAAGGATACTTGGACAATTACATGAGAACTATATTTAAGGTAGCAAAGCAATGGACATGGTAAGTATCATCGAGTTACTATATATTACCGCAAAATTATTCTAGTATTATTTGCCATAGAGGCAAATACATCCAACCAGGGTGAGTCTTTGCTGCTGGGCCCTGAAAGCAGAATTAGGTTGAATGACTGGAGGGTTTCTATGGCTCTTATTCTCTCAGACACCTCTAACTAGACTTCTCTCTTTTAGGGAACTGACATTAGAGCACTTAAGCCAAAGGAACCAAACAGATGAGCTATGAAAAAATAAAATGGCCTCTTACTTTATTGAGATTGACCCACACACTTCACTATTTCATGCCAATGAATACTATCCTGCTTTTCTCATCCTGGTTCTGGCCTAAAAGCCATCAGAGTAAAATAGTCAATAGCTGAGTCAATTCAGAGGACAGTGGGGCACGTGGGTGGCTCAGTAGGTTGAGCGTCCGACCTCTGCCCAAGTCATGATCCCGTGCTTTGTGGGTTCAAGCCCCCCGTCGGTCTCTGTGCTGACAGCTCAGACCCTGGAGCCTGCTTCAGATTCTGTGTCACCCTCTGTCTCTGCCCCTCCCCTGCTTGCACTCTGTCTGTCTCCCCAAAATAAACAAACATTAAAAAAAAATTCAGAGGACAGTATCCTAAGGTAGTTATTTGGGTTATTTGTCAGTCAGATTTTTTTTCTCTCATTTACCTGGTTGGTTGTAGCCAAGAAACAATCCCCTTCAGACTCATTTGCTTTCTGCTTTTCCTAGTTCTTATCTATTCTTTATCCTTACTTCCAAAGTCTTGGCAGCTCTGAAGCTCTACTCCATCCCTCAAATCATATTCCTAAAATCCTGGTCTCCTCACAGTCTACGACTAAAACCCATTTCTTTTAATACCTGGTATTTGTCTAGGGAGTGACACCATTTAACTGAATTTGTAGGACAAACACCTGGACAAACAGCTCTCTAATCTGATGATGGTAGAAGGAGAGTCATTTTGCCTACACGTGTGGCACAGCCATTTTCATCTAGCCACTCCCGCTGTGACCCCTGGGATGGAAATATCTCTGCACCCCCACACTCCCAAGCAGGGGCACCTCACACTCTCATAGGTCTCCTGCAGACTAAACCATCCAGATATACCTCAGAAACAAAGGATTCCCCAGATTTGATCTATTATGGTACATGGGTCCCAAGTCTTCAGCAAGTAAGCACTTTAATATTTCAATTACAAAGATGTCCAATTGCGTATGAGTTCTATAAAACCTTCCCTGCAGAATATACAAAAAAGGAAGACAAATATTTCTGGAAAATTAGACATGAAACAAGCCCGTTATATTGCTGTTATATTGCTTAGATACAATGAAACAGAAGGAAAAGCTGAATTACGTCTCACCTTTCAGGCCCAGGTTCTTTCAATTCACATTGTTCATAATTTACAGACAGTTGTTCCTTCTGGGCAAGCCTATTGATACGGCCTATGAAATTCCCAGTGGATCCTAATCCTAATCCTTCTGATGAATGTGTTGTTGGCAGTGATACAGAACTAACTGCCTACAAAGAAAGAAAAATCTTGCTTAATATACATGAAAACAGAAGTTGAACTATTTTGATAAATACTAAATAAAATTTAGTTTATTTAATAAAATTTAATAAGATTACTAGAAGAATAATTTGAAAGGCAATTTAGATCTTATGTGTTGTCCTACTCTACTACCTTGAGTACAAGTCTAAGTATGTATCTTTTTCTACCAGAAAAAATCCACAAGGGTAAGTGTTAACCATAGGAGCCACCATTTTCCTTTGATAGTTTCCTAAAGAAAAACAAAGTAGTTAACTTTCTTGTTTATCCACGCAAAATACTATAACACTGTCTCACTCACCCTTTGTAAATCTCAAAAATGAAGACAACCAAAATTGAAGTAAAGCCATATCCTGGATCACACCTTAGTGGGAAAGATGAATATAATAGCACATTCCTTCCATTATAAGAATGGAATGTACTTTTTTTAATCTGACGAAAGCTTGTCCAAAGTTTTTCTATTTAATTAATCTTGTCAGAGAACTAACTTTTGGTTTTACTGACCATCTTTATTATTTCTTTGTTTTCTTGTACATTAACGTCTGACCTTGTTATTATTTTCTTCTGCTTCTTTAGGGGAAGGCATTCTATTGTTCTTTTTCTAACTTCTTGATTTGATTTTCTGGCTCATTAACAATTCATGAGTTCACAATTTTGCCTGATTTACTTTTCCCAATTTGAGTTACCAGGGAGACATCATCGAGTAAGATTTTTCAGGAAAGTATCTTGAAAGTCAATGTTTTCAAATGTTCAATATGTGAGAATGATCCTCTCTTGTCCCACATATAAACGAGCTCTTGTCTCATGTTACAGCCATTTCTCGACTATCCCTTGGCTTTTAACGTTGCTATGGAGAGTATGATTTTTTTTCATTTTTATATACTTTTAAAGTATTTATTTATCTTTGAGAAAGAGAGAGCACAATCAGGGGAGGGGCAGAGAGTAAAGGACACAAGAGGATCCGAAGCAGGCTCCACGCTGACAGCACAGAGTTTGATGTAGGGCTCAAACTCATGAAGCTGAAGTCAGATAGCTAACCAACTAAGCCACCCAGGCACCCCTTCATTTTTACATTAAAAAAAAATTGTTTTTAATGCTTATTTATTTTTGAGACCGAGAGAGACAGAGCGTGAGCAGGGAGGAGCAGAGAGAGGGGGAGACACAGAATCTGAAGCAGGCTCCAGGCTCCAAGCTGTCAGCACAGAGCCCTACGCGGGGCTCGAGCTCACGAACTGTGAGATCATGAGCCAAGCCAAAGTCGGACGCTTAACTGACTGGGCCACCCAGGTGCCCCCATTTTTACATTTTAAATAATTTACTTTTGGGGGTGCCTGGATGGCTCAGTCGGTTAAGTGTCCAGCTTTGGCTCAGGTCATGATCTTGAGGTTCGTGAGTTCGAGCCCCGCATTAGGCTCTGTGCTGACAGCTCGGAGCCTGGAACCTGCTTCAGATTCTGTGTATCTGTCTCTCTCTGGCCCTCCCCTGCTCATGATCTGTCTTTCTCTCTCTCTCTCTCTCTCAAAAAATGAATAAACATTAAAAGAAATTTTGAAAAAAAATTTTTTTTAAATAAAAAATTTTTTTAAATTAAAAAAAAAAATTTCTTTTCTGCCTAGATGCTTGCAGGATTTTGTCATCACGCCTAGAGCTCAGGACTTTCCCAATGATTGATCGATCTTGTTCTTGGTGGCTCCGTATTTTTCTATGATCTGTTGTTTTAATCTGGATGCAGGTCTTCCTTTATTTCAGAAACATTTTTGACTGGAATCCCTTCAGACAGCTTTTTCTGTACTCTTTACTCTGTTCTCACCTAGAACAGAGCTCTTGATCAGGCTCTCGATCATCTGCCCTCCTGATACATCACCCTCCTCACAGTCCCTCCACCTCTTTGTCCTTTCCCACTGCACTGCTCACTTAGGTGGAGGGGTCCTGCCAGGACCTGTCGGCTCATTTCACACTGTTTCCTTTCCCCATTCTTCCAACTTCAGAGGCTACCACTACCATTAGCATTCTAAATAGGTATGGCCAAGCTTTGCCCACTATCTCCTAGATATATCTTTCATTCAGGGCTTTACAGAAATGGAGACAGTGGGGGGGGGGGGGGGCGGAACTTCTGAATGTAAAAGAACTTGTGGGAGCACCTGAGTGGTTCAGTTGGTGGAGACTGACTCTTGATATCAGCTAAGGTAGTGATCTCTCAGTTGTGAGACTGAGCCCCTTGTCGGACTCTGTGCTGATAGCGTGGAGCCTGCTTGGGATTCTCTCTCTCCTTCTTCCTAAGCTCCTCCCCCACTTGCCCTCGCTCTCTCTCTCAAAATAAATAAATAAACTTAAAAAAAGAAAAAGATGGGGTGCCTGGGTGGCTCAGTCAGTTAAGCGTCCGACTTCTGCTCAGGTCATGATCTCATGGTTCGTGAGTTCAAGCCCCGCATCAGGCTCTGCGCTGACAGCGCGGAACCTGGAGCCTGCTTCGATTCTGTGTCTCCCTGTCTCTCTGCCCCTCCCCCGCTTGCACTCTGTCTCTCTCTCTCTCTCTTTCAAAAATAAATAAAACATTTTTTAAAACTTTAAAAAAATAGGGGCGCCTGGGTGGCCAGTCAGTTAAGCGTCCGACTTCTGCTCAGGTCATGATCTCATAGTTCGTGAGTTCGAGCCCCACGTCGGGCTCTGTGCTGACAGCTCAGAGCCTGGAGCCTGCTTCGGATTCTGTGTCTCCCCCTCTCTCTGCCCCTTCCCTGCTCATGCTCTGTGTCTCTCTGTCTCTCAATAATAAATAAATATTAAAAAAAATTTTGTTTTAAAAACTAAAAAATTAATTAATTAATTTAAAAAAAAAAGAACTTGTGAATGGCTCTACTTTGTATGGGTATTTTCTCACAGAGAAAAGTTAAAAAGGGCATTTACTCACCTTGTTTTCTTTATTAAGTATTTCAATCGCCAATTTGGCTGCAGCATTTCTGGCCTCCTTCTTCGATTTACCTTCAGCTTCTGGATATTCTTTCTCATCTATGATAACTTGGTATTTAAACCTGATTACAAAGACAATATTCATAAAATATTATAAAATTCATACATTATCTAAAGACAAGTGTTCTAATTACACTGCCTCCTGTGACTACCCTGAAGGTTTAACCCATTCCACATAGAATTTAAGCAGTCACCCCCAAACACCAAACAGCACATCATCTTTGTTCTAAAGCTAAATTATTATTTTTTTCTTTTTTTTAAGTTTATTTATTTATTTTGAGACAGAGACAGAGAGACAACAGGCAAGGGGCAGAGAGAGAGAGAAAGAAAGAGAGAGAATCCCAAACAGGCTCTGTACTGTTAGTGCAGAGCCTGACATGGGGCTTGAACTCACAATCTGTGAGATCGTGACCTGAGCAGGAATCAAGAGTTGGATGCTCAACCGACTGAGCTGCTCAGGTGCCCCCATAGCTAAATTATTGACTTCAAAATTGTGCCAGAGTGGCCATTTTCCCAGTTCATATTTTATGGAGATATACCTTTTAAAAACCCCAGCAATCAGATGTGCTTGGGTGGCTCAGTCGGTTAAGCATTTGACTTTGGCTCAGGTGGTGATCTCGAGGTTTGTGAGTTTGAGCCCTGCGTCGGGCTCGGTGCTGATAGTACAGAGCCGGGAGCCTGCTTCAGATTCTGTGTCTCCCTGTCTCTCTGTGCCCCTCCCCCACTTGTGCTGTGTCTCTATCAAAAATAAATAAATGTTAGAAAAAACAAAACAAACAAACAAAAAAACAGCAATTTGAAAGACCTAGTTGGCCCAGTCAGTCGAGCATGCAACTCTTGATCTCGAGGTTGTAAGTTCGAGCCCCACATTGGATACAGAAATTACTAAAAAAATACAATCTTAAAAAAGAAAAAAGCAATGTACCTTAAGTTATGTGGAGGTCCTGTCTTAGACAGTTCCTGATACTTAAGTACCATGTTGTGCTTCTGACAGTATACATTAAGTTCTTCTATAAAAAAACTTGGTGGACGATGATTGGCCATTTCTTCTAATAACCTAGAACAGAAGAGATGTTTGAAAAAAGTAACACAGAACATATTTAATCTGATTTTCCCAGTCCAGTTTAGGAGACAAAACAGGGTAAGAAGAATCTTCTTTAGAAGACTCATCTCTGGGCACCTGGGTGGCTAAGTTGGTTAAGTGTCCAACTTCAGCTCAGGTCATGATCTTGCACCTCATGAGTTCAAGCCTCGCAATGGGTTCTGTGCTGACAGCTCAGAGCCTGGAGCCTGCTTCCGATTCTGTGTCTCCCTCTCTGCTCCTCCCCCACTCGCATGCGCACGCGCGCTCGCTCTCTCTCTCTCTCTCTCTCTCTCTCAAAAATAAACATTAAAAAAAGAGACTCATTTCAGCCCCACATAAATACAGAGAAGACTTTGTTACAAAACCTTTTTCTCTCATGAACTGCATACCAAAACTTTCTACTTTCATAACTCAACTGGCCAAAAAAGGAAAGGGATCTCTCTCTTCCACTCCACTCTCTGTTTCTAGTGAATGTCAGGTACAAGTTTATCTACCTGCCTGAGAAGGTAAAAAGGCTACAGGAGTAGAATAAGAATTCTTCATGCTGAGAAGAAAAAGGTCGAGAGTACATATATAAAGTGAAGTTTATGAAATCATTAAAGACTTTGCAATGCAGAAATAGACTTCCATATGAAATCTCCAAAATCTTTCTTTGAAAAGCCAATTTTAGGTAAATTTACCTGGGTAAATTATGACCCCAGTTTATGGGTCTCATTGGACCAAGACAGTAGCAATGACTTAAATCATAAGAAAAATCTAAAAAATATATAGAATCTAAATACAGGAGCTCAAACTGTAAAACTCTTAGAAAAAAAGACATAAGGGTAAATCTTTATGATCTTGGATTTGGCAATGGAATCTTTGTTATCACAGCAAAAGCACAAGCAGCAAAAGAAAACACAGATAGACTGGGTTTTATCAAAAGTAAAATCATTTGTGTGACACAAGCCACTATGAAGAAAATGAATGTACAGAATGGGATATCTATAAATCATATGCTGATAAGGGTCTAATATCCAGAATATATAAAGAACTTTTACAACCCAACAACAAAAAGACAACCTAATTAAAAACTGGCAAAGGACTTGAACAGACATTGCTTGTAAATATTCTAGTACCCCAGGGTCCAGTCCTTGGATCTCCTCTCTCTTCTAACACTCACTCCCCTGGTGATCGCCTCTAGAATTATGGCTTTAAATTCCACCTACACAATGGTGGTGTGCAAAAGAACACTTCTACCCCTCCCTCCTGACTCCTAACTCCTTCTGTCCAACACGCTGCCTCCTGAAATGTTCTTGGCTCTACCCCTTCCACTGCCTTCGCCTGGCCAGCTCCTATTTCCTATAGATCTCAGCTCAAATGTCACTTCTCAGACACCCTTGAAGAGGTCCTGGTTTGGTGCTCTATCACAGCTCTTGTCCCCTTTACTGCAATTGCTTATATAACTGTGCGCCAACAGAGTTCACAAGCTGTAAAAGGGAAGGGGGCAGGCTGTTATAGAAGTGGCTCAATAATCAATGACTGGATGCCCAAGTATCTGCAGACCTCCCCCCCCCAAGACCTCCCCCGCCATGACTTGTCACATGCTTTTCTCTTTGTTGTGAATGCAATATGTGAGCCCTCTGTCTACCAGGCAACTCCCACTCATCTGTGAGGCTCCACAAGTCTTCTTTGATGTTGGAGGGCCCACTAGTATTCCTCCAAGGCCCGGCCGCTCCACTTTGCCCAGCTCTGATAACAGCCCAGTGAGTTCTTTGGGAAGTAGGTTCTATGTCTTACTCATCTTTGTATATCAACACCCAGTGGGCAGTGGTAAGTGCTGAACAGGTGAACGGTATACAGGAGAATGAAAGAATGACTCATTAAAATTAAATACTGCACGTTCAATCCCCTCGTCTTCTCCTTTTTCTTTATCTGCTGTTTTCTGTGTATCCTTTCTTCATTTATTCAGTAAATGTTTATCAAGTGTCAGGCACTGTTCTGACCATGAGTATACAGATGTGCACAGGACAGATTATAACTCTACCTGCATTCCACTGAGGGAAGACAGAAAATGATCATGTACAGAAACAAATAAAAGGAATGGATAATATGATGATCAGATGGGGGCGCCTGGGTGGCGCAGTCGGTTAAGCGTCCGACTTCAGCCAGGTCACGATCTCGCGGTTCGTGAGTTCGAGCCCCGCGTCAGGCTCTGGGCTGATGGCTCGGAGCCTGGAGCCTGTTTCCGATTCTGTGTCTCCCTCTCTCTCTGCCCCTCCCCGTTCATGCTCTGTCTCTCTCTGTCCCAAAAATAAAAAAAAAAAAAAAAATATGATGATAAGATGGCTGAAAGTGCCACAGTGAAATTAAATAGGGGTGCGGCATAGAGGATGAGCTCTGTTGGTGGGGACAGAGGGAGGTGGTTGTAGACACAGTGGTCAGGAAAGACCTTTCTTAGGAGGCAATATTTAAATGAAGACTGAGTAATGAGAAAGTCCATCATATTAAGATATGGGGGAAGAGTATCTCAGGAGCCAGCATGGCCTTTGAAGGGATAACAAAAAGATCAAGGGGACTGCTGCACACTGAATGAGGGGGAAAGAGTAGGAAGTGAGACAGAGAAGTGGGCCAGTGCCACCCACATAGACCTTGTGGTTCACGGTCAGAACTGGTGGATGTTACTACAATTGCAATAGGAAGTTAGTTACAGAAGGTTCTCTAAGTAGTGGGGGGATGTGATTGGATTTACATTTTAAAGGATTACTCTGATACTATGTAAAGAACAAGGTACTCGGGCAGGGACAGGTGTGGAAAGGGAAGCAGAGCACGCGCAGAAGTAAGGAGACCAAAGAGAGGCGGCTGCAGTGGTTTGGGCGAGGGGTGCTGGTGGCTCCCAGTGCCTGGAGCCCGAGCAAAGGTAAAGCCCTCACATGACTGCTTACTGTCGTAGAGACAGGCTTTACAGCCACACGGACCTGGGCTACACCCTCTCTGAACCTTTTATTTATGACTTGAAGACAGGAATAAAAGCACCTGAGTTCAATGTTGTGGGGAATAAATCAGATGAAAAGCATCCAGCAGAGTCCTTCCCACACCATTAACCTTCAATCAATGGCGCTCCTGGTCTGCAATTCCAAAATCCAAACGGCACTGAAAATTGAGGTTTATTTTGTTTTCATTTATTCGTTTTGTTTTTGATAGGTGTGTAGCCCCCTGTCTAGACCTGAAATGACACGAGCTAGCTTTATGATACTTTGCTGTCCACTTATACAGTTCACTATGGAAACTGTTTTATTAGAGAGTGCTGCCCCCAAATCCCGCTGACAGCATGGTATAATAGACAGGATGTATGCTGCCCTACCTTTCTAAAATCCAAAAACCTCTGAATACCAGAACACATCTGGCCCAAGGGTTTTTTTTTTTTTAATTTTTTTTTTTAACGTTTATTTATTTTTGAGACAGAGAGAGACAGAGCGTGAGCAGGGGAGGGGCAGAGAGAGGGAGACACAGAATCTGAAACAGGCTCCAGGCTCTGAGCTGTCAGCACAGAGCCTGACGCGGGGCTAGAACTCAAGGACCGCGAGATCATGACCCTAGCTGAAGTCGGCCACTTAACCGACTGAGCCACCCAGGCGCCCCGAGGCCCAAGGGTTTTTGATAAGGATCTGTAGACGTACCATAGGAACAGTGTCATTTACTTTGGTCACAACTATGAGCCCATATGTCAGATTGGGAGGGGATCACAGACTTCAAAATAGCAGTTATGGAAGAGACCATAAGTTCTCTCAAATGCTCTAAATCCTCTGTACTCTTAATTTTAAGTAACTGCCCATCATCAGAATTTAAGTGAAATATACGTGCAACCTAAGAAAGTGCTGAATTAACATGTTTGCAAAAGTACTTACAAGCCTGGAAAAAAGAAGCAGCAGGTTTCTTTTCCAACTACTGTAAATTAATCTTGTTTTAAATCTATGTTATCATTTTCCTAAAAGAAATCCCCACCTAAATCACTGACGAGTGTTATGTATCCATCTTACTCATGCCCGGAAGTCACTATGACTGTGGCTTTGCCCCTTCTGGCAGACTGTTAGCTCCTTGTGGGCCCAGCCCCCTCCCGGGCCTCCACAATGCTTGCCACACAACACGTATCATCTAGTATCTGACTAATGAAATGAGTAAACTATAGGTCCAGGGTTATGGATCCTCAGGGTCAAATAAGCAAATGGCAGAAGAGCATAATCTGCCCCAAATTCAAAACTCCTAAGTGACAGCAAAGTCTATCTTTCAGCCCTCCTTCGGCAAGACATTTTTAGTGCTTAAGAAATCACAGGCTGGGAATGCAAACTGGTGCAGCCACTCTAGAAAACAGTATGGAGGTTCCTCAAAAAATTAAAAATAGAACTACCCTATGACCCAGCAATTGCACTACTAGGTATTTATCCACGGGATACGGGTATGCTGTTTCAACGGGGCACATGTACCCCCATGTTTATAGCAGCACTATCAACAATAGCCAAAGTATGGAAAGAGCCCAAATGTCCATCGATGGATGAATGGATAAAGAAGATGTGGTATATACACAATGGAGTATTACTCGGCAATCAAATCAAAATTTGCAACTACGTGGATGGAACTGGAGGGTATTATGCTAAGTGAAATTAGTCAGAGAAGGACAAGTATCATATGACTTCACTCATATGAGGACTTTAAGATACAAAACAGATGAACATAAGGGAAGGGAAGCAAAAATAATATAAAAACATGGAGGGGGGCAAAACATAAGAGACTCTTAAATATGGAGAACAAACAGGGTTGCTGGAGGGGTTGTGGGGGGGGGGATGGGCTAAATGGGTAAGGGGTATTAAGGAATCTACTCCTGAAATCATTGTTGCACTATATGCTAATTAACTTGGATGTAAATTTTAAAAATAATTTAAAAAAAAACACAGGCAATAGGAAGTCTCGTTATTCTGTAATTCAAAAGAGAATTTATGAATTGCCATTCATTAAACAGATATTTAATGAGAACCTATTATGTACTAGGTGCCCAGGCAGTACCAGTGAACAATACTCTTGTGAACTTACTAATGGAGGAACTCAGACAAATCCATAAAAAATGTCACAGGCTGAAAACTACCATGTTGAAAACTGAACCAGAGTAAGGGGGGACTGCCAGGGAAGGGAGGTGTTTTGTTTGTTAATAATAGTATTCAGGGAAAGCTACTCTGATATAAGTGACATTGCAGGAAGCACAGGGTAAAACAGGGGAGTCTGGGTGGCTCAGTGGGGTGGGGGTCCAACTTCGGCTCAGGTCATAATCTCATACATAGGTCATGATCTCACCGTGGCTGGGTTGGAGCCCCGCATCAGGCTCTATGCTGATAGTGGGGAGCCTGCTTGGGATTCTCTCTCTCTCCCTCGCTCTCTGCCCCTCCCCAACTTGTTCTCGTTCTCTCTCTCTCAAAAACAAATACACTAAAAAAGAAGAAGTGCAGGGTAAGGTAAAAGAACGGCCCAAGAAGGTATCGGGGGAAGAGCTTTCCAGGAAGGGTAAACAGGCAGTGCAAAGGCCCAGAGGCAAGCATATGCTTGGCTGTATCCCAAGAACAGCAATGGGGCCTGCATGGCCGGAGTGGAGAGAGCAAGGGGCCTTGTCTGTGCCATTTACGGAATTCTGATGAGACGGTAAGCCATTGGGATGATCCGAGCAAAGGGTTGTCCTGTTCTGATTAAAAGGACCCCTGGGGCAGCGGCAGTGTTGAAAAAAGGCAAGGGGGAAAGGATGGTAGGGAGTTGGGGCAGGGGAAGGAGGAAGGGATGGGGGCGGGGGAGAGGAGGAGACGGGGCGGGGGGGGGGGGGAAGGTGGGGGGAGGGCTAAGGCCAAGCAATCGGGAAACAATTAGAAGTGTCTAGGCAAGGGATTTTTAGCCAGGGCCTATTTAGCCAATCTGTGAGAAGTCCAGGCCTCCGTATTTCCGATCTGTCACATTCCCCACGTATCTGTTTTCCACTAGATCCCCCGCCCCCGCACCCCGCACCCCACCACCCCGCCACCCCGGCCTGGGAAATTCGTTACTTGCTCTGACCGAAATTCTTCGCGGAAAAAAACAGCTCTCAGTCGCCAGGGCGCTGAGGGATCCCCTCCCCAGCTGCGGGCCTCGGACAGCGCTTCCGCGCTGCCAGGCCGGGGGTCCGCGGCGTCTACCCCCGCCGCCACTTCCCGGGCCGGGGCCGCGCCCCTCGCCGCGCCCAGCACCGCCCCGCGCGCTTGCCGCGCGCCCGGAGCCCCGCTGCTCACCGTGCACCGCCGCTGCCGCTGCCGCTGCCCTCCTGCCGGGTCCGGGCGGCTCGCTCTCGCTTTCCTTTTCCCCGCCGGCTCCGCCTTCTATGACCGCGCGCGGCCCCTCCCGCACCGACTCGGGATCGCGGGAAACTCGAGTCTCCTTCCGAGTCCGCGCCGCGCGCGCTGCCGCCCACGTGCTGCCGGCTGCCCGCGGGGCGCGCGGGGACTCCCCTGCGGCACCCCCAGCTCCAAGCCCTCCGGCTTCCAGGTGTGTTTGTGGCCGGAAGGGTCCGCCGGGAGGAAGGGAGGACAGAGAGGTGTCCAAGCGCCCGTGGCGTGCGAGGGTGGGTATTATTCGCCCCATTTCAGGATCGAAGACACTGAGTAAATTAACTCGTCCAGAGTCCTGCTGCTGCTAAGTGGCAAAGTCAGGAGTCAACTCAGGGTCAGGCCTGTAAACACCGAAGTACTTCGTCCCCGTTCCCTTCTGCCTCCTAACTTTCACGAGACTGGGGATGAAGAGATCTGAAGGCCTAGCCTTCCTTCGGTCAGTTTCCACCCATTTGTCTATTCATTCAACAGGTACTTGCCAGCGCTGTTCTAAACACCGGCCGCAGGTCCAGCCATTAGGAGAGCTACCTGCTCCCTGTGGGACCTCGTGGAGTTTTGCTCCCGAAGCCCTTACGGGTAGTCCTCGGTTTATAAGAAACTGACACAGCGAAGTAGGTACCCATTACTGTACCCATTCAACAGATAAGAAAACTGAGGTCTGGGGCACAGAGAAGTTCAGTAACACAGAAGTTAAGTAAGCCGGAGAGCTAGAATTAGAATTACAAGTCTGTACCCTCAACATCTGAGCTAGAGTGAGGGAGTGAGGTGGTCCCAAGATGGACCTCCGATATACTATTGGTATTGGGCATTGGCTCTAGGACTCATTGCCCACTCCTCTTCTCCATCCCTCCGGAGTTTCAGTGGCTAAACTGAATGGCTAAATTTTCGGTGGTTAAACACTATATTTTCTTTAGAGCCCAGGTCCTGGGCAGAGGATTTAAATTCTGCAAATGTGAAGTACTGGTGGAAAGTTTGAAAGATAGATAGGAGACAGACCCATCTTTCTGTGGGATTTCCAGATGACGGAAAGCTCCAGAAATAGCGGGGATTTGCATGAGACCATTTACCAGGTTTGTGGGTGCGTGGTGTCTGTGACAGCAGCAACAGCAGTAGCAGTGACAGGTTTTCTGAAGGCCCTGAACTGCCCAAGAGAGTTTAAAGACAGGAAATGACAATCTCAAGCGTGGTGAGAGGATACAAGCTTTAATAAATGCCCAGAAGGACCTCTTATTTCATGTAGACTCAGGGCTGATATTGCAGAAATTAGGTGCAGAGTCTGCAGCTGCAGGTAACAGAATTTTGCAATACAAATTTAATTTGCAGCCTCCCCAGGTCTCTTCTATGAACATTGAGGGCATTGAATGGGAAAGAATGAGGCCCTGGGAATTTGGGGGGATTTGAGTGAATCCAAGTACTACTGCCCTCCCAAATACTGCTGAGCCTTCAACAGTCCTCTGCCCATGTTTGGTAAGAGTGGTACAGCCTGGTTTGAAGATTATAAAGTAATCACCTTGCAGGGAGGTGCTGATTCTCCAAATGCCCCATACCTACCTCATACTTTCACTCCTAGAACTAGAATCAGATGCTAGCATGCCCCAAGAGGATACGGACAAGATCTGATCCAGAGGAGATAGTTTATGGAACAAAAGATTTGCAAACTTCCACTAATTTTTATCAGCAGAAACCCAGGAAATATGCATGGAAATGATTCGAAAGGTGGCATTTAGAAATGAATGTAATTCAGATTATGCACTCAGTGTGCTGGCTCCAGCAGCTGGAAATGGCTCATTAGAAATATTACTGCAACCTGGGCTCAGGGGTGGCCCCATTAAATGAAATTGTGATGCCAACTAATACAGATAAATCAAAAATACTCAGGGAGTCAGGAATATTGGAGTAGAATGATGGCATTCATTCACTCCCTAGCCATGCTCCCCGAGAAGATCCAAAGGACCCTTCTTCCTCAGGCATTGAGGAAAATATTGGAGTGAGGATCCATTGGAGTGATGTATCCTTGATGTATCCTTGAAAAACTCTGTAATGCCTGACCACTGTAGATTTAGAGAATGTCAGTGGGAGGTGCTGCCATTGGAAAAGCTCCCTAATTTCAGTGGGGATTATGGCAGGTATCTAAGACCCCCATGGCACTCACCCCTGCTCTGTCAACCCACAGCACTGAGCTCATGGAGAGTTCCCTGTGACCAGATGACTGAGAAAGAAAAAATCGAATGAAGCACAGTATACTGGCGTTAATCAGAAGTGGATTGATGTATTAAAACAGCCCCTCTGGAAGGTGGCCAGAAAGGGTATTGGGAGAAAGGAAATCCAGCAGGCAGAACTTTGAGCAGTACATTTCGTTGTCACTTGGAAAGAGAGCAAGCCAGTGGCTTGAACACACCCAGTGTCTCGCAGGCTAGCTGGAGATTCAGAGATTTGGAAGGAAGAAGATCAGAGGGTTGGTCATAAGCGGTCTGAGGAAAATGGTGTGGGTGAACCCCTTGGACACGATGAGCATATAGTGAATGTTCATCAAAGGCATCTACTACTTCTGAGGAGGCTTTTGAGGAGCAGGTGGCCAGGAAGACTTCTGTAGAGGTCAGTCAGCTTTTCTCCAGCACACCCAGTGCTTGTTCACGACGAACAAGGAGACGACAGCAGTAGCAGGGTATGGAATGTGTGAGTTCATCGACGCGAAATTCTCATCAAGGCTCATCTGGCTGCTGAGCACCCAGCAGTCTCCCATCAGGGACCAACTCTGAGCCCCAGTGTCAAGCACCATACCCCAAGGTAGACCAAGCGGCCACTTGGTGGCAGACAGGTTACACAGGAGCCCTTCCATCTGGAGTGCACAGGGATTTGCCCTGTGGGGAGTGAGCATTTATTTCAGGTACGGATTTGCATTTCCTTCCTACAGTGCTTCTGCCAGCATCATCATTGTTGGATATTCTGTATACTTGCTCACCATCACAGCCTGTCTTGCTAAGAAACCCGTTTTACAGAAAAATGAGGCAGTATACTGACTGCTGTAGAATTCAGTAGTTTTATTATGAACCTCGTCACCCCAAAGCAGCTGGCTGTACAGGGCAGTAGGGTGGAGTATTGAAGGCTCAGGTGCAGCCCCAAGCAGGAGTATACTGAGTGTATACTCAGCTGAGTGTACTGTCCTTTGGGCAGTGGATGTTCTAAACCAGATTGCTGTTTCTTTCATGGCCAGTACACCTGAACTCAGGAAACAGTAGAAGTGAGAGGGTTGTGTTCCACAATGAAACCTAGTCATGCCCTTGCAAAATAGTGCTTCCTGTTCCTATGACATTGGGCTGTGTTTCCAGTAGGAGACACATAGTTCCTTGAATAGGAATTTGAAACTGCATCTGGACATTTCAGGTTCATGATGCCATCAGGCCATCAAGGAAATAAGGAAGTTACCAAACCAGCTGGGCTGATTTATGGGAAAATAGTGATGTAGCCACACAACGGAGTTAGAGACAAGCATGTCTTTAACTCAGGAGTTCCTCTTGAGTTCCTTCTAGTAATTCCCTGTTCAATGATACATGTTAGTAGAAATCTACAGCTGTTCAACAAGACAGGACTGTTTAGGGCTCAGATCCTTCAGGATTGAAGGTTTATGTCACCCTACTGGCTGGGAAGATTTCTGAGGGCAAAGAGAATAAGGAATAAGGAATAAGGAAGTAATAAACACCAACTACAGTTTCATAACCTGTTGCATTTTTCTTCCTTGCTTTGTTTTTGTATTAATAAACTTCTTTTCATTGCTTTTCACTTTCCTTTTCTATAAGATTTGCTGGTAGTGGTTAATTTTATAAGATAGTCTTCTGGTTAGAGTGTCTTACGGTAGAATTTGTGACTAAAAGAGAAGAGGGAGGAATATCACATAGCCATGGGTATAAAGACTAGGGGCTCGGATAAACATGTTTTCATTTGAAGAAGGGAATGGGTGCATTAGGTGGGAACATAGTTCTGTTGTCTGCTTGAAAGATTATTAGTGCAAGCAGTGGACTGCACGATATTGTTCATTTTTATTTAGCTTCCAGTCTCATTCCTTTCTATGTCTCCCTGTCTCCTGGATTATAAAGTATGGAAAGTTAAAATCACATTGTCCGGATTTTTATGGAATTAAAATTCTGGAGTTCTGCTAATGACTGATGAGCCGTGGTGCAAGGTTTGGAAGATGGAAGGAAGGAGAAGGCCATCCTCATGTGATAGAATGAGCTGATGAGCAAACTTCTGTGCTCATGACTCCAGGTGCTCTTGTCAGTTCTCCAAGGGTATGGTGCATCTGTGGCGACAGCCGTGGTAGAAGCAGTGTCAGTGACAAGGTCCTGAGCTCTGGATGGCAGGTGCAGTGGAAGTCTCCTGGTTTTCATTCTGCCAACCTTTCCGACATATATGCATTCATTTCCCACTGAATCCTTATGCTTGACATACTTATAGTGGTTTCTGTTTCCAGTACTTCCCAAAGAGAAATCTCCCCCAAAATGGAGGCTACACTGAGGGGGTAGAGTTGAGAAGTGAAGGTTGAGAATCGGGCCCTTTTTTGAGCTCTGGATCAAGACTAATCTGAACCAGACCCATCCTAGGCCAGTCAGTTGTAAGACTTCTCCCCTCCTCTTCTTTCTACTATAAACCAGTATGTGTTTGATTTTCTGTTTATTACATCAAAAGGATCCTGACTGATTTATATTCTAAGTAACACTTCTTGGTTTTTTTAAAAAAAGTCCCTTCGTTCATTAATTTATTCAATAAATATTTATTGAGTGCCTACTATGTGCAGCATTGTACTGGATACACGATGATGGCACTATGTCCTTAAGTGTTTATGTAGAAATTAGTTTCAAAAAGATAGAGTATAAGAAAGGAAGCAGCCATTCAGTTGGTCTTTATTTTTTTAAGTTTTTAAAAAAATTTTTTAATGTTTATTTATTTTTGAGAGACAGTGAGCAGGGAGGGGCAGAGTGAGAGGGAGACACGGAATCCGAAGTGGGCTCCAGAGCCCGATGTGGGGCTCAAACGCACGAACTGTGAGACCATGACCTGAGCCGAAGTTCAACACTCAACCAACTGAGCCACCCAGGTACCCTTTAAGTTTTTTTTTTTTTTAAGTTTATTTATTTATTTGGTGAGAAAGAGAGAGAGAATGAGTGGAGGAGGGTCAGAGAGAGAGGGGGACAGAGGATCCAAAGCGGGCTTTGTGCTGACGGCAGAAAGCCTGAGGCGGGGCTCAAACTCAGGAACCATGAGATTGTGACCTGAGCCGTAGTTGGACGCTTAACTGACTGAGCCACCCAAGCACCTCTTGGTTGTTCTTTATATACTCTAAATAGTAGCCTTTTATTTAGTAACTTCTTCAAGTCTCTGCCCTGCCATTTTACATTTTTGGGTTTCACTTTCTTAATGACACAGTTTTACTTTTTAAGATTTTTTTTTTTTTTTTTTTTTTTTTACTTTTTAAACTACATCCAGCCTGGGGCTAGAATTGACAACTCTGAGGTCAAGAGTCAGGACTGGGCCAGCCAGACACCCCACAAAGATGTTTAGATTTTAATGTAGCCAAAAACATAAATTGTGTCCTCTTTGTGCTTTCTGTTTCTTCTTTAAGAAATCTCACTCTAGTTATAAAAATATTATCTTGTATTTGCTTCCAAAAAACTAAAGCTTTAACATCTTTTTTAAACATATGGTTGTTTAATTTGCAAGAAATTCATTTTTGTGAGTGATAGAATGTGAGAATCTGATTTTACTTCTTCTGTATCATAACCAATTGTCTTAGTAGCAAATATGGAAGAGTGTAATTTCTTCCTAGATATGCAATGGCAGCCCTGTCCTCTATGGGTCAGTTCAACAGCTCTGTTTTGCTCTATTTGTCTACTCCTGCACCAGTCATGGGGGTCTGGGCATTAAAACCCAAGCCTCTGTTGCTGACAAGTCTCTCAGTAAATGGTGGCTTAATGTCATCTCTGATTATTACTTGGTCTCCTTCTCTGTTCCATCTGTGGTTTTGGGCCCTGATGAGTCCACTTACTCTACTGGGGGCTGAGAAATTCAACTAAAAGAATTTGTAAGAATTTTTATCCAGACTTTCTTGGTGTTCTGAGGGAAGGGTTTTCAGGTTATGTAATCCACCATACTACCAGAAATAGTAGTCCTGCAGTCTTTCTCAATGCAAATTTTTTTTTGAAAATTTAATATTTATTTATTTTTGAGAGAGGGAGAGAGAGAGAGACAGAGTGCAAGTGGGGGAGGTGCAGAGAGAGAGAGAGGGAGACACAGAATCCGAAGCAGGCTCCAGGCTCCGAGCTGTCAGCACAGAGCCTGATGCAGGACTCAAACTCACAGACCATGAGATCATGACCTGAGCCGAAGTCAAATGCTTAACTCACTGAGCCATCTAGGCACCCCTCTCAAAGCAATTTTATTTAACTTTTCTATGAACCCTTCTATTCTTCACCGTGACTAGCTATGGTGTAAAGATTAGGGACTGTTGAGAGGGTTCGTCCAAAACTTTCTTTACCTTCTCTCGTAAGTTCCACCTTACTACCTAGGGTTCTGTAGCCGAAAAGCCTTTATGCCAGAATGACACAATCTCTAATATTTAGCTTTGAATTAAAGGTTGTGTTAAATAGACATATAATGCCCCTTGAGAGTGGGGCCTCCACGGGGCTCACTGCAGGGACATACACAGAGTAGATGAGCAGTGAATGCATTTTCCTTGAATTATATGAGGATAGGATTTATTCATCTTAATTCAGTGCAGAGTTGGAATTAAATCCCCCCCGACAGTAAGTCTGAGATAACTACAAGTGCTTTGGTCTGTAGTGAGGGACAGAGGAATTATTCTGGGAGGACAAAAAATTGTGCATCACTGGGAGCCCTGTCTCATCTACACACCATTCAGACGCCAATTTACGTGTGTCTCTGATAGTATCTGCTTATGCTCTTATGTGAACCCAGAGCATGAAAGAAGTTACAACCCCAGCATGCCACATGAGCAAGAGTATCCCCTTTGGACAGCTAAATGGTCTTTCCTCAAAAAGCAAATGGGCGCCTGGGTGGCTCAGTCGGTTGAGCGTCCGACTTCAGCTCAGGTCATGATCTCACAGTTTGTGGGTTTGAGCCCCGCGTCGGGCTCTGTGCTGACAGCTCAGAGCCTGGAACCTGCTTCGGATTCTGTGTGTCCCTCTGTCTCTACCCCTCCCCCGCTCGTGCTTTCTCTCTCTCTCAAAAATAAATAATAAACATTAAAAAAAAGTTTAAAGGGGCACCTAGGTGGCTCAGTTGGTTGGACATCTGACTTCAGCTCTGGTCATGGTCTTGTGGTCTGTGGGTTCGAGCCCCGCATCAGGCTCTGTGCTGACAGTGCGGAGGCTGGAGTCTGCTTCAGATTCTGTGTCTCCCTCTCTCTCTCTGCCCCTTGCCCACTCACTCTCTGTCTCTCTTTCCCTCAAAAATAAATAAACATTAAAAAAAAAGTTAAAAAAAAAGTGAACAACTCTGCACTCAAAAACTTCAATGTTATCATTATTAATGTTTTATTTATTTTTGAGACAGAGAGAGACAGAGCATGAGCAGGGGACTGGCAGAGAGAGTGAGAAGAAGACACAGAAATCGAAGCAGGCTGCAGGCTCTGAGCTGTCAGCACAGAGCCCGATGCGGGGCTCAAACTCACAGACCGCGAGATCATGACCTGAACCGAAGTTAGATGCCCAACCCACTGAGCCACCCAGACGCCCCAATGTTATCATTATTATTAAATTCATATTATGTATATCTAAACGTTGTTTAATTATCATTAGTTGATTATTTGATCAACTTAATTTCATTATTTAATAATCATTCAGGAAAAGAAAATACCCATGCCTGCTGAATTGGCAATCGGATGGCAGTAGGATTCCTACTTCAAGGGTGGCAGTAGGATTCATACTTCAACTTTGCTCCTAGGGAAGTGCCTGCCAAGCACTGTTTGAATTTTTCATCCATTTCCTGGTTCTGAGTTTCACTGAACAAATTTTTCCAATCACCAACTTCACCTACAACACACACAAAAATAACAGACCCGGACACCTGTTAGAAGATAGTTTCCTGATTTTTTTTTTTTTTAGCTATTTATTTCATTTTATTTTTATTTTTATTTGAGTATGGTCGGCACACAGTGTTACATTCGTTTCAGGGCTGTCACATAGTGGTTCGACAACTAGACACACTATGCTGTGCTCACAAGTATAGCTACCATCTGTCACTGTACAACGCCATTTATAATACCGTTACCTGTGCTGTGCCTTTTAGTCCCATGACTTGTTCCTTACTTAACTGGAAGCCTCTACCTCCTACTTCCCTTCACCCATTTTACCCATCCCCCTATTTCTTCTTGATTTTACCATTTTTTCAGTGCAGCATTTCACTTTGAAATGTGAAATGGAGACATGAAGAAAATTAAGCAGTCTTAAAAATGAATGTAATTCCTCCTGTAAAGTTAATGGTATCCATTGGGGCCTCCCCATCTGTGGCATAGTAGGTGATGTGCTTTCTTTATATCACCGAAGGGACTGTTGGCCTCAGTCATCTCCTAGCCCCACCCCTGTCTCAACACTTGGGACCTAAAATTCCACTTTTTGAGAGTCATTCTTTTCTCCCCCTCTGTAAAGTCTTTTAAATACCTCACCCCTTGAGAAGTTATCATTTTACAACAGGTTTTGGTTAAGACCTCAGATGCTGATAATTTTGCAAAAAGTTACTACTTTGCCTGAGATTAGGATATGTTTTTCTTATTCCTTTTTTTTAAATTTTTTTAACGTTTATTTATTTTTGAGACAGAGAGAGACAGAGCTTGAACGGGGGAGGGGCAGAGAGAGAGGGAGACACAGAATCGGAAGCAAGCTCCAGGCTCTGAGCCATCAGCCCAGAGCCCGACGCGGGGCTCGAACTCGCGGACCGCGAGATCGTGACCTGAGCTGAAGTCGGACACTTAACCGACTGAGCCACCCAGGCACCCCTCTTATTCCTTTTAAAAACATGGGGCGCCTGGGTGGCGCAGTCGGTTAAGCGTCCGACTTCAGCCAGGTCACGATCTCGCGGTCCGTGAGTTCGAGCCCCGCGTCGGGCTCTGGGCTGATGGCTCAGAGCCTGGAGCCTGTTTCCGATTCTGTGTCTCCCTCTCTCTCTGCCCCTCCCCCGTTCATGTTCTGTCTCTCTCTGTCCCAAAAATAAAAAAATAAAATTTGAAAAAAAAAAAATTTATAAAAACAAAGGAAGTTGGGGCGCCTGGGTGGCTCAGTCGGTTGAGCGACCAACTTTGGCTCAGGTCGTGATCTCACGGTTTGTGAGTTTGAGCCCCGTATCAGGTTCTGTGCTGACAGCTCGGAGCCTGGAGCCTGCTTCAGATTCTGTGTCTCCCTCTCTCTCTGCCCCTAACCCACTTTCATTCTGTCTCTGTCTTTCTCAAAAATAAATAAACACTAAAAAAATAAAAAAAAAACAAAACAAAGGAAGTTGCTTCTTTCTTTAGAATCTTTTGGTGATTTGGGTTGAAGTTGCAAGTTCCTTGTTGCATAGCCATTGAAATGTATGTTTATAAAGAGGGTTTAATGATAAGGAAGTGCTTGGATGTATGAAGGGAGTAACATAAAACACAAAGCTGTTTACAAATGTCATCCACTATAAAAAACATCACAGAATGAGGCTGGAAGAAATATGCCAAAAAGTTAAACTTGCCTCTGGTGGGAGAAATGTGAATAATTTTTAACGTTCTTGCACATTTACCTGTGTCTTCTGAATTTTTGCAAAGAATATTGTAAAATACTTAAGTTACCACTTTATTTTAGAATTTTTCTGTTCTGAATAGCGGCGTGATTAACGCCTGGGTGTTTCAGTTGGTTGAGCGTCCGACTTTGGTTCAGGTCATGATCTTGCAGGTTTGTGAGTTTGAGCCCTATGTCGGGCTCCATGCTGGCAGCTCAGAGCCTGGGGCCTGCTTGGGATTCTGTGTCTCCCTCTTTCTCTGCCCCTCCCCTGCTCTCTCTCTCTCTCTCTCTCTATCAAAAATAAACATTAAAAAATTTTTTTAAAAAGCAATATAAAGAGAAGTTCTATTTTCTTCCCCCTCCTTTAAAGCTAATCAAGCAAGGCATAAAAATCAGGGGTAAAGTCAGGAATCAAGCCCAAGCTAGATTTACATTCAATGTTCCATTCACAGTGGGTATTTTAGATGGGTCTTCATTTGATAAAGTAAAGTGGAGTAGACTCAAGTAAACCTACGTTCAAATCCTGACTCCATCGATCATTAGTTTTGTGGCAACGGACAAATTAATTTCCCTGAGCTTTGGTGCCCACATTTATAGAATTAAGGAATTCATGAATTTTTTTGCTGTAAAATTTATGCCTAGTAAAAGGTCTAACACATAGTGCTGCCTCTAAATCATGTTATACTTTATATATATATAATTTTTTTCTTTTTTTTTTAATTTTTTTAACGTTTATTTATTTTTGAGACAGGGAGAGACAGAGCATGAACAGGGGAGGGGCAGAGAGAGAGGGAGACACAGAATCTGAAACGGGCTCCAGGCTCTGAGCTGTCAGCACAGAGCCCGAAGCGGGGCTCGAACTCACGGACCGTGAGATCATGACCTGAGCCGAAGTCGGACGCCTAACCGATTGAGCCACCCAGGTGCCCTATATATATATAATTTTAAAAAACTGGTAATACCTAAGCTATATTATCATAAACTGTCATAAGAAGTTAGATTGCCTTTAAAAAAATCACAGTTCCCAACCAACAGGGCAGTAAGAGGTGGCCAATGAGGTATAAAGAAGTCACTGATGAAGCTTCCCACAAAGTTCTTTAAAGGGGCCCCGCTCAGCTAACATGCGATTCTGTATCTTGCTATTCCCTGTTTATTTTAAAAATATATAATCCTTTAGTTTTAATGTAATGGTGGAGCTGTGGCTGTTGTCCTGCCATACATACTGGCAAGCAGAAAGGTACAAGGAACTTAGTACTCTAAAAGATACTTTAGATATTGTGGAACTCACTCAGTCTACTTCTGTGGAATTAGTACACAGTAGAAGTATACTACTCAGTGGAACTCAGTCTACTTTGAACTCACTGTGTCCAAACTTACTGAGGGAGAAACAAGAAAATCCTGTCTTAACTGAAGATAAAAGTATTTGGATTGGGGCACCAGTCGGTTAAGTGTCTGCCTTCGGCTTGGGTCATGATCTCATGGTTCGTGGGTTCAAGCCCCACGTCTGGCTTCGTGCTGACAGCTCAGAGCCTGGAGCCTGCTTTGGATTTGGGGTCTCCCTCTCTCTCTGCCCCTCCCCTGCTGGTGCTCTGTCCGTCTCTCTGTCTCTCAAAAATAAATATACATTAAAAAAATTATAAAAATAAAGTATTTGGATTGCCTGTTACATGCAAACCAATGGATGTCCCAGAAACAAATGCGACTTTACCTTTGCGGAACAGGAAGGGCCCAACGGCACCGTGTGTTTCCTGGGACTTTGCTCGCATTGCTTGGAAGGTACTCTGGGCTGAGATGGTTTGGATCTGCTCCCCAGTTAAAGAGAATCCAAAGAACTCAGCAATTTGTTTTATTCCAGCAGTCAGGTTCTGAAAACAACATTTTCAAGGATAAACTTCTTTCTATGGGAATTGTGCCCGAGCAAAGACAGGTTTCTTAGCCAGAATGGATTTACTAAGCCTACCTCTCCAACTCACCTTTTCATCTCTCTCTTTGGACTTTCTTTGATACTTCTGTATCAATATTTGAGATAGCCCTACAAAATATTCTGTATTGTTTTTACTTTGTAGTTTCAATGGGTGACTCTTACTAAACTCCTCAGGATACAAATAATGATAGCAAGCATTAAGTAGTAGGTCTTATCTAAGATGATACTCATTTTATTAAAAAGCACCAGTCTAGGGGAACCTGGGTGGCTCAGTCGATTAAGCATCCGACCTTGGCTCAAGTTATGATCTCCCAGTTTGTGAGCAAGCCTTGCATCGGGCTGTGTGCTGACAGCTCAGAGCCTGGAGCTTGTTTCAGAATCTGTATCTACCCCTCTCTCTCTCTCTGCTTCTCCCTGGCTCTTGCTGTCTCTCTCTCAAAAATAAACATTAAAAAAAATAATAAAAAAAAGCACCAGTCTAAATGAGCTGAGGAAATCAATGTATTTGTACATGCCCATTCCAATTCTCTTTTCTTCTGAATCCTATTTATAGCTATTGTTTAATTCTATCCAGAAAGTCTAATTTTTAGAATCCTGAAAACTAGAAGGAATCTTGAAATTAATCTTGTCTAAATACCCTTGTAACCAGTATCCCTACCAATGAAGATTCAAAATCTTCTAGAACAGTTTCTTAAACTGTTTTTTCTACAAAATACTAATTTACTTCAAGGTGGCTATAGATGTTTTATGAAAAAAGAAAAGAAAAGAAAAGGAGAGTGAAGGGTGAGGTCAAATAAGTTTGGAATCCTTTTGGTTAAATAAAGAGAAGTTTGTTTTGTTTTTCCTACAGGATCTCTCACTCTTGACTATGTCAACTTGCAATGTGAATGTCCCAAAAGAGCCACAGTCCCCAAATCAGTTTGAATAGGCAACCTCCAAGCAAGAATTATTAACATCTGGGCAACATGGCATTCCATGGAACACAAGTTTCAGAAACATCATTGTAGACTAGAAGGATAAAAGACTAAATTAGTATGTTCTCTCATGTTACATAAATGCACTCGAGAAACAGAAGGGATGGATTCATTCATACTTCCCTTTGATAAGCATGTCAGAGGAGACTGGTGTTAATAACCCAATTCCTCTAGAAAGCATTTGGCATGCTCCCTTTTTAACATACTTTCTCTACTGGAGTCCAGGACTCTGGCTTCCCTCCTGCCTCATTAGCCCCTCCTCCATCTCCTTTGCTGGTTCCTCCTGTTTCCCAAACAGTCTATATGGGGGACTCTAGGGCTCAGTTCTTGGTCTCCTTCTCTTCCCTATGTATATACTTACATACATGTAAGTATGTAATCTCATGGCTTTAAATGCCATCTATGTGCCAAATTTATATATACAGCCCGGCACTCTCTCCATTCAACACATTTATAGTCAACTTGACCTCTCCATTTGGATGACTAATAAACATCTCAGACTAAGCATGTGCAAAGCCAAACCCCTGATCTTTCCCACAATCTCATTTCACCTGCTGGCATCTCGTACTCAAGGGACGACAATTCAGTCCTCTCAGTTGGTCAGGCCAATAATATTGGAGTCTTATTTGACTTCATTTTTCTCTCACTGCTCTTTCTCCCATCCAATCCAGCAGCAAATCCTAATAGCTCTTCTTCAATAAATATTCAGAATTTAACTACTTATTACTTCCATTGCCACTTCTGGTCTAAGCCACAATCTTCCTTTGCCTGGACTACTATAGTACTCTCCTCATGGGTTTCTCTACACAATCTTTGCTTCTCTCTAGTACGTTTTCATACACCAACCAGAATGAACCTGTTAAAAACACAACTCCTATCACTATTCTGCTCGAATCCCATAATGGTTTTCTATTTCACTCAGAGTGAAGGCCAAAGTAATTTCAATGGCTGGCCACATTATTCCCCACACTCCTCTCTACCCCACTCCCTTGCCTCTGTTCTCATTGGTTAATCTCCCCTGGTTCACCCCTACTGACCCAGCCACATCCGCCTCCTTCATATCACTTAACCATACCAGGAACACTCCTACCTCAGGGTGTTTGCTCCAGTTGGTTCTGTATGCCTGGAAAATTCTTATTCCAGTTACCTACTCTGCTTACTCCCTCATCTTCTTTAGATCTTTGCTCAAATCACATCCATTCCATGAGGTTTCTACCAGCTATCTTATATGGGGATTTGTCCAACATCCCAATTCCCTACCCCTGACATTTCCAGTTTTCCTTAATCAGTTATACCATTTCTTTTTTCTCACATATTGTAAACATTTTTAAAATGTTATATTTATTGTTTTTCTCTCTCCCTGCCTCCTCCAGCTAGAAGGTAAGCTTCTCCAGGGCAGTGAATTTTGTCTGGTCTGTTCACTGATGTATCACAAGGGCCTAGAACAATGCTGGGCAGCACTAAATGTTCATGAATGGGGGAGGGGAAGGAAAAAAAAAGAGGTTAGAGTGGGAGACAGCCAAAGCATAAGAGACTCTTAAAAACTGCAAACAAACTGAGGGTTGATGGGGGGTAGGAGGGAGGGGAGGGTAGATGATGGGTATTGAAGAGGGCATCTTTTGGGATGAGCACTGGGTGTTGTATGGAAACCAATTTGACAATAAATTTCATATATTAAAAAAATAAATAAATGTTCATGAATACCAATTTAAAAAATAACATTATATGGAAAAATCAATTCACAGCCAAATGCACGTTCAATTCCATCTCAGTTGAAACCTACTTATTATTTCTGCCATTCTTAAGTTGGACTATCTACCACAGAAGGAAAATAAAGCAGCCACTGTTAGTAATAAGTTGCTAAGCATTATTTTATTTCTGTAAAATAAACAACCTAAGCCCCTATGCACTGTGTTTTTTTTTTCCTAGCATTGTACCACAAATCTGGAATATTTATTTTTTTAATTGAATGCAATATTTATTCACACAACCAGACATTAAAAGTAGGTTCTCTATGTGATATTTTATAATAAATCTTGCTATAGAATGTCAATAATCAAAATCTTACCTTTTTCAGGTCTTCGTATAATATGAACTTAACATTTTCATCATCAAGATGTTTGTTCCAGTTAATGGCAAAATCAAAATAGCTTCCCCAGGAAACTAAAAATATAAGGAAAAAATTCTTAGGGAATTTCAAATAATTGAGGTTAAAATTATAGATGGTTAATTTATGCTTTAAAATATAAACTATATATATGTGTGTGTGTATATGCTCAGACAAGATGTTTGTATGTCATTATAAATCCCTGCTCCAGAAGAACTGGCATACGGCCATTCCTGTGTCAGATTTCTATTCATTTTATTATTTTCATAAATAATAACTAAGCAAGTTGCAAAAGTGATTTGATAAAAACTACCAGACATTCATGAATATTTAGGTGAATAAAATGATTCAGAAATAGTGAAAGGTACACGAAAAACGACAGATAGTACCAGAAAGAAAAGAAATGATGAGACAGATGTTTTCTCGATCAGCATTGTCCAATAGAAATTTAATGAAAGCCACATCTGTAAATTTTAAAAAATGCTTATTTATTTATTTTTGAGAGAGAGAGAAAGCAGAAGCAAGGGAGGGACAGAGATAAAGGGAGACAGGATCCAAAGCAGGATCTGAGCCTGGTTTGCGGCTCGAACTCATGAACTGAAAGATCATGACCTGAGCCAGAGTCAGAGGCTTAACTGACTGAACCACCCCAGCATTCCCCCCACCACATCTGTAATTTTAAATATTCCAATAGCCACATTAAGAAAAGCAAAAAGAGGGGTGCCTGGGTGGCTTGGTTGGTTAAGCGTCCGACTTCGGCTCAGGTCATGATCTCACGGTCCGTGAGTTCGAGCCCCGAGTCGGGCTCTGTGCTGACAGCTCAGAGCCTGGAGCCTGTTTCCGATTCTGTGTCTCCCTCTCTCTCTGCCCCTCCCCTGTTCATGCTCTGTCTGTCTCTGTCTCAAAAATAAATAAACGTTAAAAAATTTAAAAAAAAAAAAGCAAAAAGAAACAGGTGAAATTAACTTTAATATTTTATTTTGTTTAACTAAATATATCCCAAAATATTATCATTTCAGAATATAATCAATATAAAAAATTACTAAGGAACCATCACACTTTGTTTCTAAGTCTTCAAAAGCCGGTGGGCATTTTACACTTACAGAGAATCTCAATTTGAATGCCAAATTCTTTATCAAAAATACTTGATGTATTTTTAGACCTTTTTTAAAGTTAATTTGTTTATTCTGTGAGAGAGAGACCACAAGTAGGGGAAAGGCATAGAGATAGGGAGAGAGAGAGAGAATCCAAAGCAGGCTCTGCAGTGTCAGTGCAGAGCCTGATGCGGGGCTCAAATTCACAAACCCGTGAGATTGTGACCTGAGCTGAAATCAAGAGTCAGACCCTTAACCGACTGAGCCACCCAGGTGCCCTGGTGTATTTTTAGGCGTTTACAACTTAAGTTGAGAAAGTAGATTCATATACTCAACTTGTACCAAATTCATTTAAAAGTTTCCAATAACTGAATTATCTGGGTTTTTTTTTTTTAATGTTTATTTGTTTTTGAGAGAGAGAGGGAACAAGCAGGGGAGGAACAGAGAGGGAGGGAGACACAGAATCTGAAGCAGGCTCCAGGCTCCTTGCTGCCAGCGCAGAGTCTGATGCGGGGCTCAAACTCACGAATCTTGAGATCATGACCTGAGCCAAAGTCAGATGCTTAACCGACTGAGCCACCCAGGTGCCCTGAGTATCTGTTTTTAAATTTAAACTAATTAAATAAGATGTAAAATTTAACTCCTCGGTTGCACCAGTCACAATTCGCGTGCTCATTTGCCACATGTAGCTAGTGGCTACTACACTGGACAGTGAACATCTAGACACTGATTAGCTGTGCTGCTTATTAACTGTATGACTTTGAGCAACAACCGAAACCTCTTTGTACCTTAGTTACCTCATTAGTAAAATGGCATTGTTGTCAGACTTAAATGAATTAACAACATCAAATGGTTAAAACAGTGCCTGATTAATAGTACCCACTCAGCAAATTTTAGCCGTTACTGTCATCGCTAGTAATAATAATATTCTCAGAATTCTTATCATCATCATCGTTATCATTGAAGCCCTTGCTTTGAGCCAGGCTATTTCCACATGTTTTCTTTGTTGAGGCAGACACTGTATGTTTCATACCCAATATCCAATATATTCCTGTTTTTGCTGCTAACCAAACTCTGGTTAGTTACTTGGGTCTAAGCCAGTTATGGGAATTCTGGTTCCTGTTTCTTAGCCTCCCTTCGCGCTGTGATTGGTCTCAGGATATGGTTCTGGCCAGCAAGACACAAGCAGAAGTCTGCTGGAAGGTTTCTAGTAAAACCGTTGCGGTCTTGATGAACCTCCTTCAGGATCTGAAAGTGATGCTTGGAGGCACAGTAGCCAGCCTGAGAGTATGTTGCAAAAGGCAGAAGGGAAAGGCCAAGGGAGTGGCAGAGGCGTTGGCTTTGCCATCACTGGGCAACTGAACCAGCTGTCTCTCTTCAGGCTTCTTGTTGAGTGAGAAAAATTAAACCTATCTGTTTGGGCCACTGCGGTCAGGTTTTCTGTTCTTCCCCATGCACTATTAATTGATAGTTACACATTTGATCCTGGGATCTTTAAAGCAATCCAGGGTGATAGGTACAGGTTTTATACCTATTTTGTTGGTGGGGAAATAACCGCTTTAAGGTCACACAGCAAGTTATGGGTTTTGTCGTCTTTCAACATCTGTCTGACACCAGAGCTGTAGTGCTGCCAAACAAAATGCTCTACTGTCCTACTTCCTGCAGGTCAGATATTCTTACCTTTCCTTTATAAGTCAGGAAACCAATGTTCATAAAGATTAAATGTCTTGGGGCGCCTGGGTGGCTCAGTCGGTTAAGCGTCTGACTTCGGCTCAGGTCACAATCTCGCGGTCCGTGAGTTCGAGCCCCACGTCGGGCTCTGGGCTGACAGCTCAGAGCCTGGAGCCTGCTTCAGATTCTGTGTCTCACTCTCTCTCTGCCCCTCCCCCATTCATGCTCTGTCTCTCTCTGTCTCAAAAATAAATAAACGTTAAAAAAAAATCAAATGTCTTGCTCAACATCACCCAGGTGTGAGTGATTTGAACCTGAATTTAAATTCAAGCTCTGCTACTTAGTGGCTGTGTGACCTTTTTATGCCTCTATTTCCATCTTTACAAAAGCGGACAAGTATAGGATTTGTCCCCATGGGGTTCTTAAGAGAAATGGAAATTTTGGGGAGCATCTGGGTGGCTTAGTCGGTTAAGCGTCCAACTCTTGGTTTCGGTTCAGGTCATGATTTCATGGTTCGTGTATTCGAGTCCCTCATCAGGCTCTGTGCTGACAGCACAGAGCCTGTCTGGGATTCTCTCTCTCCTTCTCTCTCTGCCCCTTCTCCGCTCTCTGTCTCTCAAAATAAATAAACTTAAAAAAAAGAAATGAAATGTTAAAATGTACGCGAGAGATAGTATATAGTGCCTGGCATGTAGTAATTGCTCAGTAAGTGGTAACTATTCTATCTAATATTAATTACTGATATATAATAATAAATGATGAAGCCAATCCAGTCCTCCCATTCCAAATCCTGCATGTTTTCCAGTACATTGAGCTTCCTTCATAAGTTGAACGTAACAAAGCGTGCAAAGAAGAAACTTTGCACCACTTAGTGAGTGGTTTCCAGACAAACAAAACTTTGATTGTGGTGCTTCATAAGCACCTTCTGTGCACTTTCCCCCCCTCCCCCCCCCCCAATCCCAATACTTAATCTGTGCTTAGGAACCAATACTGTACCCAGTGGCCATGCATGTGGGGCGTGGTGTTGCTGTGCTGGTCACCTTTAGAAGTGGTCCTCTTTGGGCGCCTGGGTGGCTCAGTCGGTTAAACATCCCACTCTTGATTTCAGCTCAGGTCATGATCTCACAGTTTCATGTGTTTAAGTCCCACATGGGGCTCTGCATTGACAGTGCAGAGCCTGCTTGGGATTCTTCCTCTCTCTCTGCCCCTCCCACACTTGCGCTGCTCTGTCTCTCTCAAAATAATAAATAAGTCCGTGAGTAAATAAATAAATAAATAAATAAAACTTTGAAAATCATGTTAGGATGAGCACTGGGTGTTGTATGTAAGCGATGAACCACAGGAATCTACCCCCAGAACCAAGAGCAGACTGTACACGCTGTTTGTTAGCCAATAAAATAAAATAAAAGTGGTTCTCTTAGAGTGACCTGTCAACAACTTCTCAAGGATCATGTGGCATTAATTCTGCCTTCTATGACACTGCCAAGACTGAAAAGAGCCACCAACTAAAGGAGGCATCTTTAATCTCTGGCCATTATACCCATGGAAGCAGAGTCACTGGGGCTTACAAGCAGTGGGACCACTGGCAAGTGTTTTAACTTTTTGGATTAGTTTTCTCATCTGTGCAAGGGGCTGGAAATACTTTATTCATAGTTTGTTATAGTCTTAAATGAAATCATGCACATACAACACCTCCTTTAGTACATTGGAGCATCAGTAGGCACTTACAAGAGTTTTTTTTTAAGTAATCTCTACACCTAATGTGGGGCTCGAACTCACAACCCCAAGATCAAGGGTTGCGTGCTCTGCTGACTGAGCCAGCCAGAAGCCTCAGTAGGCACCTACAAAATTGCAGTTATCAATAACCAGAGGTAAAACATCAACATGGTCTAACAAAGCCTTTTCCTTTCTGGCAAACAAATAGATGTGTTTGCTCGACGTCATGGTTTTATCTCTCTCTCTCTCTTTTTTTTTTTAATCATTGTGTTATATAGAGACTTAGGGGAAATTAACCAGAGATGCTTTTCTACATGACTCTGTATAGGCCTCTTGGTCCTATGTCTGTTCTATGGCCACCTCATACTTATAGGCAACATGTAAATTGCCCAAATTATTTTTAAAAACAGTAATGTATTATTGTTTGATGTGCAGAACTAGTGGTGCTATAAAACTTCATTAAAGTTTCATTAAAAGCAACTTTTTGGGGGGCGCCTGGGTGGCTCAGTCGGTTGAGCAAACGACTTCGGCTCAGGTCACGATCTCGCGGTCCGTGAGCTCGAGCCCCGCTTCAGGCTCTGTGCTGACAGCTCAGAGCCTGGAGCCTGTTTCAGATTCTGTGTCTCCCTCTCTCTGACCCTCCCCCGTTCATGCTCTGTCTCCCTCTGTCTCAAAAATAAATAAACGTTAAAAAAAATTTAAAATAAAAGCAACTTTTTGGTTCCTGGATCCTCCCTAGTCTTCTTTCTTTACCTTAAAATACATTTGATTTTTTGTACTTTTGTGGTCATCTGTCAAAGTAAGAATTCTTTCACCAACAGCCATACCTTGGCCTTTCATGAACTGTCTGAAGAATTCATCCCAGGAGCCATAGCTTGGAATATCAGGGACATCGTTGTGGAAATGGAAAAAAGATACTGCCGTATCTTTAGGGTTTCGAAATATCACCAAAATCTAGAAAGAGAAAATTAAGTTAATTTATTCAGGTCTATATTTTGAACTTTGGAAAAGTGAAGGGGTGAACAATATCATTGTGTAATCTTGTATACGACATAATTTTGTTAACATACAGAGAAACTGAAGAAGCAGGGGTGGCAGATGGGGAAGTCTGGGGAGAGGGAAGAGAAAAGAAGAAAAAGCAGACTGATGTTGTAGCAGAGAACTTTTGCTAATGAACTTAGACATTAAGAAGGCATGTGTAGAAGATATGAAAAAAACAAGGTGCCTGGGTGGCTTAGTCGGTTAAGTGTCTGACTCTTGAGTTCGGCTTAGGTCACAATCTCATGGTTTGTGGGATTGAGCCCCAAGCCAGTTTCTGCACTGACAGTGCAGAGCCGGCTTGAGATTCTCCCTCTCTCTCTCTCTCTCTCTGCCCCTCCCCCAGCTAGCATGTGTTCATGCGTGAGCAGTGCACACACTCTCTCTCTTTCTCAAAATAAATAAATAAACGTTAAAAAAAAAGGAAGATACCAAAAAGGAAAAAAAGGGCAAGCTCATTAGAATAGTCATAAGGGCATGATCTGGAAGGGTAAACCACAAAGTAAAAATTGCAAAATAATATTAAAGAAAAAGTAATATTAAGGACAATGAAAATAATGTTCAGAGTTTGGTCAGCGAAGATCAAACAATGATAAGAGTAGCCAAAGCACCTATAGTTATGTTTGCAGGACATGAAGTTTGCTATTATACGTGAAATTCAGAAATAAAATTGCTTCAGACTTCACATAAATAATGCTCACCAGAAAGAACAAAAAAACACAACTTCTCGTTTTCCTATCGCATTCTTTTGTTAAACTCTCTAAATATCTTAGTGGGATTCTGGAATCTATTCACTATAAAACAGATTTTAAAATATGTTCAATTCTAGGTATATGTTTTATATCCTAACTGAAAATGCATTCGCTTTGAGCACAACAATAGCAAATATATTTGAAGAAAGAAACAACAGAAGAAATGCTAAATCACACGTTTCATTTCTCAAAATTCTATGATAAGATGCAGACTTCATCACATAGCTCAGAAAGACAATATCTAGACATTAAAAACTTCAAACTGAAATACGAGTAGGGAGGGACACTCACCTTGGCTTTATTCTTGAAGATGGACCCAGGTAATTTGTCATAATGGAGATGAGTTGCCAGAATCCTTGGGGATGGAAATTGTTTCATTCTCTTAAAAACAGACATGGTAAAGTAAAAGCGTGTATGTCTTATGGTGAATTTCTCTTAAGTGTAGTATCTGAATGGTAGTTCCAAGTATCACTACTGTGCCTTTTCTATTTCCCCCTCCAATTTTTTAAAATTTATTTGTTTTCTTAATTTGTGGGGATGAGGAATGGAGAAAGTCATAAATAATTTAAATCATCCTTTTGGGAGGCGCCTGGGTGGCTCAGTCGGTTAAGCGTCTGACTTCGGCTCAGGTCATGATCTCGTGGTCCATGAGTTCGAGCCCCGCATCGGGCTCTGTGCTGACAGCTCGGAGCCTGGAGCCTGCTACAGATTCTGTGTCTCCCTCTCTTTCTGACCCTCCCCCATTCATTCTCTGTCTCTCTCTGTCTCAAAAATAAATAAACATTAAAAAAAATCATCCTTTTGGACCGCCTTATAGAGTTTGGCTTACCATTTTGGAGGGGTCTTTTTTTTGAAAATTTTACCTTTTCTACAATCATACTAAATTCTTTTTAGAATTGATTCTTTGCAGCTCATAATTTGTGATCTATTCTGTCTTCATTTGGCTCTCTTCTATAGTCAAGGTCTTTACCAGAAATATTCAAGTTTTTCCATTGGTCTCCCAAACCCACTTTTAATATCTAGACTTTTTTTTTGTCAACAAAATTCCATGCAATCAAATATCCTAACAGAACCTGGAAGTGCACAGTCACTTGAATATCTGAGAAATATTTTACTAGAGAAATTCTTGTCAATGTAAGGACTCAGTGATTGATTCTGTGTGTGTGTGTGTATGTGTGTGTGTCTGCTTCTACTGATAATTTTGAAAATGAAGTTACCTGTTTAATCTGCCAGGGCTAAGGGTTTTAGTACGTTATATGGGCTAAAGCCTCAAGTTTCATTTCCACACTTGTAGAGGTCACTCACAGCTGGGGCACATTATTTCAAGTGGTAAAATGATATTTAGACGTTTATAGCCAATGTTTCTGTAGAAACTTAGTGGACATCAGACACCAGCTCGTGTCATGATCTCGCAGTCCATGAGTTGGAGCCCCGCCTTGGGTTCTGTGCTGACAGCTCAGAGCCTGGAGCCTGCTTCAGATTCTGTGTCCCCCCCCTCTCTCTCTGCCCCTCCCCTGCGCGCTGTCTCTCTCTCTCAAAAATAAATAAACATTAAAAAAGAAGAGAAGAGAATAGTCATAATACTTGATTTACATCAAATTTCCCTAATTTTTAGTTTTGAACATCACTTTTACATTCATTCACAGCAATCCCCTCAGGTGGATATTATAACCCCCATTTTAGAGATTAACAAATGACTCTGAGGTTTTAAGGGCTTTGTGCAAAATCACACAGATGGTAATTTTCAGATTAAGTTATAGAATGCAGTTTCCACTGCACTGCATGGCCAAAAATCACAAAAAGACATATGAGAAATGGTAAAGTTCCTAATAGGATTAAAGAAATATCCAGGGAGAAAACGGGAAATAACTAACAAAACTGATGTGTCAACGAAAATGTGTGATGGGGCCAAACTATAAGCAATGTAAAGACTGGATATAGACATATTTTAAGAAAATACATGTATTTAATTTTATTTATTTTTGTAAGTAATCTCTATGCCCAATGTGGGGCTCAAACCCACAACACGGAGATCAAGAGCTCACATGGGACACCTGGGTAGCTCAGTCTGTTGAACATCCGACTCTTGGTTTTGGCTCAGGTCAAGATCTCACAGTTTGTGGGTCTGAGCCCCTCATTGGGCTCTGTGCTGAGGCACGGAGCCTGCTTGGGATTCTCCATCTCCCTCTCTCTCTGCCCCTCCCCTGCTCATGCACTATCCCTCTCTCTCTCTCAAAGTAAATAAATAAATTTAAAAAATTATAAATAAAAGGGGAGTTGGAGGGGCGCCTGGCTGGCTCAGTCAGAGCATGCAACTCTTCATCTCCAGATCGTGAATCTGAGTCCCAATTCGGATGTAGAGTTTACTTTAAAAACAGTTGGAGGGGCACCTGGGTGGCTCAGCCGGTTAAGTGTCTGACTTCGGCTCAGGTCATGATCTCTCGAGTTCGAATTCGTGAGTTCAAGCCCTGCATCGGGCTCTGTGCTGACAGCTCAGAGCCTGGAGCCTGCTTTGGATTCTGTGTCTCCCTCTCTCTCTCTCTCTGCCCCTCCCCTGTCATGCTCTGTCTCACTCTGTCTCTCAAAAATGAAGAAATTTTAAATAAAAATTACTTTTAAAAAAAGTTGGAAAGCTAGAGAAATGTTAGCATAAATTTTAAAGGTGATGATACACATCCTCTTTAGATAAAAGGTTATGCAGTGGCCTGGAGAGGAAAAATCAATGGGGCTTTTCATCAGCCCGTTCATCTCTACCTAGGAAAGTTTCTTAAAACTCCTGTCCCCACATCCTGAACTGGTCCTGACCTCCCACCTCTGGGCCCTGCTGTGGCTGCTAGGCCTCTGCTTCCTCCTGACATTGCAGCCCCCCAGATCCAGGATGCACGCTTAGCTCCCCACTCCAGCCCAGCCCCAAGTCCCTGGATACCTTACCTGCCTGTGTTTTTCTGTTACTTTAACCCAATCCATGGAAATGGGCTTCCTTCCCCCTAGGATCCAACTTTTCAGTTTGTATTTGTCATCATGCCATGTGTCTCTCGTTTTCCAGAAACCCCTTCGTCAGTCCCGATCCAGTGACTTAATTCTCAGTAACTGAGTTCTTCTGTCTGCTTGTTGGGAGTCCTGGCGGTAAGCACCTCTGAAAGTTTTGCTGAGACTGTAGCCGCCCCCCCCCCCCAAATGCGTTTCTGGCAGGGCTGGGGCTGGCCCTCCTCCCACCTGTCCTGTCCAGGCACTGAAGTCTTGAGGCAGATCCTTCCTCCCTCCCTGTCCTTGCCTTTACTGTCTGGGAACAGAACTTTCTGTCTCACACCCAAGCCTCACCTGGTTACATTGGTAGTGGGAGCAATAACGTGTGGTAAAGTGAATTAGAACAGGTAAGGGGGCGCCTGGGCAGTTCAACAGGTTAAGTGTCCAACTCTTCATTTTGTCAGGTCATGATCTCACAGTTCGTGAGATCGAGCCCTGCATCAGGCTCTGTGCTGATAGCATGGAGCCTGCTTAGTGTTCTCTCTCTCTATTTCTCTCTGGCCTTTCCTTGCTCATGCATGCTCTCTCTCCTTCTCTCTCTCCTTGAAAATAAATAAATAAACATTAAAAAAAAAAAAAAGAAGAACCTTAGGGTGCCTGGGTGGCTCAGTTGGTTAAGTGTCCAACTTCGGCTCAGGTCATGATCTCATAGCTCGTGAATTCTAGCCCCGCGTCAGGCTCTGTGCTGACAGCTCAGACCCTGGAGCCTGCTTCGGATTCTGTCTCCCTCTCTCACTCTGCACCTCCCCTGCTTGCACTTTGTCCCTCTCTGTCTCTCTCAAAAATAAAAATTAAAAAAAAAAGAACCTTTATGCACATCAGTGGCTTACTCTCTCAGCTACTACCCTTTCCCATCCCCCACACACCAGAGACATCACTGATACAGGGACACCAAAGATAGTGTCTTATTAGGAAAAGACTGGGGGGTGCTGACATAAACTGAAAGCAGAATGATCCAGGCCTTAGAGGAACCCTTCTCTTGCCATCCCACCAAGTTTCTGTCTTCAGAGAGAAAGTTTTTATGGTTTTAATTTTTTTAAAGAGATCTTATTTTTTAAGTAATCTCTACACCCAACATGGGGCTTGATCGTACAAACCCAAGATCAAGAGTAGCATGCTTTACTGACTAAGCCAGCCAGGTGCCCCTCATTTTAATTTTTTTCTTCAGGTTTCTCGGCTTACTTTCCCTCCTAGTTCTCTTTAATAAGTAGGCTGTCCATATTGTGCAGAGGTTAAGAAGCTCAGATTGGACAATTTGGGTTCAAATCTTGGCCCTGACATTTATAAGCCCCTTGACCTTGGGCAAGTCTCTGACGGTTTGATCTTTTGAGAAACGGTGATGAGGTTTTTTTGCCCTGAAATGAGACAATCCTTGAAAGGTGCTGGGCTTAGATGGTACACACAAAATAAGTTGCAATGATTATTAGTATTAGAACTTTCTGAACACAAAACTAAAAAAATCCCCCAAATGGAAGAAGTCTTTCTATGATAATTTACTATAAGTTTAAAGGCTGTTTTGTACTAACCTGATATTTTTCTGGGTCCCCACATTCAAGAATTGGAAATTCTGGATATTCATACTTTTTGTTAGATTCAGCAAATATTAACTCACTAATGATATGTAGAATCCAATTTGAACCTATAAGAAAAATCAGAGAATCAAGCTCATTAAAAGAACCTTGGTATAGCAAAGGCATGTTACTTGTGCATATACATCATAAAAATTAAAATCTATAGCCACTCTGTGGTGTGTACAATTGGTTCTTCTGCATTTGAAATAAACTGGGCTATGGAAAGAAATAGAGTTTTGTGGAAAATAGAACATACTTACATTAGTATAAATTCAGGTTACCTTATTTTTCAGATTTCTATTTTAACAAGAGGCAATTCTTCTTAAATCTACAATATGTTCCTTATAGAACAATGTTATGTTATAGAAATGATTGTTTATTATATATCACATATTATTGTACCTTACATTAGTAAATATTTTCTTTGAAAAAAAATTTTTAATGTTTATTTTTGGGAGAGAGACAGACAGACAGACAGAGCCTAAGCAGGGGGCAGGGGGGCAGAGAGAGTTGGAGACACAGAATATGAGGCAGGCTCCAGGTTCTGAGCTGTCAGTGCAGAGCCCCGATGCGGGGCTCGAACCCATGAACCGTAAGATCATGACCTGAGTCAAAGTCAGATGCTTAACTGACTGAGCCACCCAGGTGCCCCAGTGAATATTTTCTAAAAAAGTATATATAATTTTGAATTTATAAAAACTCAGCATTAAATAATAGAAAGAAAAATATCAAATAAAGATGACTTTAGTAAACACTTAGAGATGAAATAACAGTTTAAAAAATCAGATTGTGTAAAATAGGGACTTAGATTCTGGGTTTTTTTAAATGTATTTATTTATTTTGAGAGGGAAAGAGAAAGGGGGAGAGAGAGAGAGAGAGAGAGAGAGAGAGAGAGAGAGGAAGAGAGAGAGCGCTCATGGGGGAGGGGCAGAGAGAAAGGGAGAGAAAGAATCCCAAGCAGGCTCTGTGCTGACAGCGCTGAGCCCCATGCAGGGCTCGACCCCACGAACCATGAGATCATGACCTGATCTGAAATCAAGAGTCAGACTATGTCACCCCGGTGCCCCACAGATTCTTAATTTATCCTCCATTGATAAATGACCATTGTAACACTGGTTTGACAAGCTGGAGGATTGATGATGTTTGATCCTGAAAAATAATTACATGGAAATCATCATATACATTATAGACATGGCCATGCTCCTCAGTCAAAAACCAAGATGAAAATCTTTCCTGCTCTCAGTGGCTGATGGCAAATGGACTTTCTTGCATTTCTCTTTCTGGTTGCTAGCCCCACCATGACTCCCTTTTTGCATCCATCATCCTTCCCTCAGACCCCAGGATTTCTAAATCTAGCAGTTCTGGTTATTGATTTCACAAGCTATGTTCTTAACCATCTTGGTCGTCCTCCTCCCTGACTTCTGGCCAGCTTCATGCAGAGAGGAACCGCCTTCCTCCCACCTTTGCCTTGCACCCTGCCCAACCTACTCCTTATGAAAAAGCGCCCTTGTAGAAAATGACTTGTTATTTACCACACTTTGGATAAGATGCAAGCACTATGTCATTGCTTCTGGCTTCAAAGGTGTCCAAGGCCTGGAAAGTTTCTGAAGTGCACATGGTGATGGGGTACGGAATCCCCTGGTGGGTGAAAAACAAGCGAGAAAGTGCAGTTTCTTTTGATTTTTCCAGAGCTTCATCAATGTAGTCAATAAATTTCGACTTGTTGGCCATGCTGGCTGTCTGCTAATGAACCTGTTCTGTGGTTGTCCGGTGGCAGCCATCGCTTTTAAAGGAGTTTTTCAGGAGGTGGAATAAAGGACTCCTCCCATTCACATGAGAAACAAGTCATTTCATTCTCACCCCTTCCTCCCCCACCTGCCTGTTTGCACGCCCACCTCTGACAAAAGACAAACCACAGGTGCAAAAACAGGCTGAGGATCAGGGAGTATTACCCCAGGGGTTGATTATATTACCATTATGGACAATCCTCCCAAGGAAAGGAAGAGTAGAATCTCTGACCAGACGACAGTAGATAACTATCTAGCAAATAGTTCTTTAATTGAATCAGACATACAATTTTCCATCACCGAATTGAGGAAATTTTAGAAGTCAGCAGAACATATCTTACTGAGGCAGGTAGTACACGTAGGGGAGCAACTTTCAATGTCCGTTTTACAGAGGGAAAAAAGAGCTGACCAAAGAGGGTTCCCAGTTAGATAGGGTTCTGAGTTTCACCTTATTTATAATAATGTCTTTTTAAAATGTTGGTAAAAAGGTAGAATTGGAATGTCCAACTGTCTTACTATTTTTGTATTTCCTTATGTAACAATGGGATGCTATTCACTGTAGGTGGGAAGGTGGTGTATTTCAGAATCTCCCTCCCCACCCCCTCCCGGCCAAAAAGGGAGGTAAGATTGGACTCCCTGCCAAGCTGCTTAGTGGGATTGTCCCTTACATTATAAAGAGTCTTTGTTTACCTGAGTAAGGTAGAATTTAAGGTATTAATTCAAATACTGCTGTTGTCCTTAGCTTGCTTCTTAGTGAGTAAAATGTTAAAAAAAGACAATATGCCTGGATCCTGTTTTGACAGTAATGCCTGTAATTATAGGAGGATTTGGAGGACTATTTGGACTTGGTAATGTGAGCTCTGATTCTTCTTAGTCTCCCTAGGCTCAGGGCAAATGGTCAGTCTTACAGTTCTACCTCCTTGACTCTGTTTTATCTGCAAGATTTTATTTTTTAAAGTATTCTCTACACCCAATGTGGGGCTTGAACTCACAACTCCAAGATCAAGAGTCGCATGCTCCATTGACTGAGCCAGCCAGGTGCCCCCCCTACTTGACTCTTAAGTGTCTACATGCATGATGCAGGGAAACAGCATGAATGATTGTAAAATAACCTACATTATATGCTCGTGTGCACTGGTGTGCTTTTGAGTGCAGGTAGGCCCCAGGTTCTTCCATTTAGCTCCTGGATCCACCTAGGCTGGAGATAAGTGGTGGGGGACCTCTCAGACGGCACTGCCCAGGCTTGGTTCACGCTCCTTGGTGGGAGCAGCACAGAAGGTTTGTTCAAAGCTCCTTTTCTTGAGATTACACACATTGCTCCCTCTTTAAAAAAAAATTTTTTTTAATGTTTATTTATTTTTGAGAGAGAGAGAGAGAGAGAGAGAGAGACAGATTGTGAGCAGGGGAGGGGCAGAGAGAGAGGGAGACACAGAATCTGAAGCAGACTCCAGGCTCTGTCTGAGCTGTCAGCACAGAGCCTGACACATGGCTCAAACTCACAAACCACAAGATCATGACCTGAGCGGAAGTTGGATACTTAACTGACTGAGCCACCCAGGCGCCCCGAGACATTGTTCCCTCTTAACTTCTTTTCTTTTTATTTTTTTCTCTAGGCTATGGACTTACGCCAGATGACAGAGAGAGACAGAGAGAATTCTGGAAAGAGAGATTGAGAAAACAGGTGACAAAAAATGTCTAGGGTGATTGAACTCAAGTCTGGTTAGTAAAGCAAGCAAGTGAGGATTAAGAAGCATATGTGCCCATTGGCCGCAGGCTGATTTTTAGGGGCAGGTAAATCGGCCCCTCCTGTGCCATCCCTCCCTTTATGGAGTGGGATGCCCCTTCAGGATTAAATTGTGCTTTTTTTGTCTTCTTTAGCAAGAGAAGTCCTACTTGCTAGTGTAGTACAGGATTGAAATTTACTTTGGAATCCTACATGCAGGGAGAGGGCATAGCCTCTTGGTATTCGGGGGAGTTTATTAAAAATTGGCTTCCCTCTTTAGAACTTGAACACCAGAAAGTCAGGGATGATGTGTATGAGTTAGTGGATGCTGAAAACATTCAGGATCCAGGATGGTTTATCTGGTGACACTTTGACATCCTAGAATGGGGACAATGAAGAACCACTCCACTCCAGCCCTGGGCAGCTGGCAAGGTCCTGTCTCCACTGCCCGTGTTTCAGGGACAGTGCCACCAGAGGCTCAGTCACCCACTGTTCTGTGTTCTGTGGCCCTCCTAAGGGAAGGCTGGGTTGTCACCAAAATCCTGGGCCTCTCTTTTCCAGTAGGTGCCTTTTGGCACCAGTGGCCATGGGTCATCTAATCTCTGTAACCTCATGCCAGTTAATTGAAAGAGCTTTATTTGGAGGATCCCAGACAGGTTGGGTAGCTGCTCTTTCTCTGAGATAACCATGGGAGAATGGTCAGCAAACCTCCTACGTATTTATTAGTGAAGAGATCCCTGCTGCCTTACACCTGCTACTTCTGAGTCTTTCCAATTGACGCTGGTGGGAATCGGTGCTGCTTTGAAAATCTGCCATCAGAGTCTTTCCCACCACCCCCAATACCCTCTGCCCTCTACCCCAATTCACTGATTGTATTAACTTAACACAAGTCTCCATTGGAGTCTATATTTCTCCTGTTCTAAAACTTGTGGGCAAATGGTCCTTACCTGCAAACATGTTTGTGAAATCTATGATGGGGTCCAGGATGTGTAAAAAATGAATATGAGGATGCCATATAAGTTTCGTGTAATACCAGGAAACTCCCACTCTAATGGACAGCCTCCTTTAATTAGTTTATATACACTCTCAGTAGAAGTGATTGCGTCTCTGTGCAATTATTTCAGCCTTTGTTTTCAAGTTTTTTCTTTTCTTTTCTTTTTTTTTTTTTTTAATTTGAGAGAGAGAGAGAGAGAGAGGGAGAATCTTAAGCAGGCTCCATGCTTAGCACAGAGCCCAACTCTGGGCTTGATCCCACGACCCTAGGATCATGACCTGAGCCAAAATCAAGGGCCAGATGCTCAACCAACTGAGACGCCCAGGCGCCCTTCTTTTCTTTTCTCAATCTGAACCATTCCAATTTACCTTTTCGTCTTGTTTTGTCACCCTGGTTCATATATCTATGTGTGTATGTATATAACAAATATAAATATAAATTATATATTATATCATATTGTGTATTAAATACAATATATATTAAACAAATTCCTGGAAGTCATTGGGGCTGCTTTTGAAATGGGAAATATTTATCCTGGGTGAATCTTTGAATAGAAATGAATCTCTAAAGACTGCACATGTCTTGGCTGGAGGAAAAAGAAGAACATTAACAGAGTAGGTAATAGCTGGGGGTGGAGTTCTGAAAAGTTTTGAGAAAAACTTTTAAGTTTTTTTTAAAAAACTTAAAAAAAACTTTTTAAGTTTTTTAAGAAAAACTTATTGCAAAAACAATAACTGACAAAATGAAAAAACAGACCAAAAAAAAAAAAAAAAGAGATCTTAGGAGAAAAACTGGAGAGAAAGTCAGATATATAATATTAATAGAATGGGGGCTCAAGCCAGAGATAGTTACTATAGAGCAGATAGAAGAGATAGAGACTATACAAAGCCCAGACGTTAAGCGGATACTGATAAAGCCGTGTTGTGGAAGTTGGGGATCTGGATCTGTAGGGATCTGAGTGATCTTGACTAATGACATGCTCTAAATTAGTAGTTTGCAGATCCACATTTCTCACAACTTACGATGGTTTAGTTGTGTAAATGAACCATGTATGCGGCACTGTGGGGGTTGTACAGGAAAACTGGGGCCATCACAAAGAGCTCCTCAGAGGCACTTCCTTTACCTGGCTTTGACAAAGACAGCTCCAACTAGCTTGCCGAAGACAACTCATCCCTTCTCTAAAACCTCAGGGGTCCTTCAGATTAGTACCAAGACCCTAGGGGCTCCTGGCTGGCTCAGTCAGAAGCAAGACCCTAATCGCTGTGTACTTCTCATTGGCTATTTGTGAATGTATTTTACCCCCACTAGACTATAACCTCAATGAAGGTAGATCTGTGTAACTATTTTGGCTAGCCCAGGCTTCGTCTTGTACATAGTACCATAATAGACCTTTATATTCCTTTTCTCCTCTTCCTCCTTCTCCCCTTCTTCTTCTCCTTCTCTTCCTTTTGGGTGGTATAGGCAGTGCATCTCAAAATTCAATTTACAAGCGAATTGTCTAGGGATCTGGCTAAAATGCAGGTTCTGATTCAGTAGGTCTGCATTTCCTACAACTTTGTTTTGTTTTTTAAGTAGCCTCCATGACCAGCATGGGGCTCAAGCTCATGTCTCTGAGTTGCTTGCTCTACCGGACTGTGCCAGCCAGGTGCCCCCGTAGGTCTGCATTTCTAAGAAGCTCCCAGGTTGCTGATTTATCACACTTTGGGTTGCAGAGTGTAGAAAAATAATTGAGCACAGGTTTTCCAGTCAGTGTCCCGAGTTCAAATCCAATTTTAACTCTTGTTAACTCTGTGCTTGTGGGCAGGGTAAAACTCCCACCTTCTCTGTAAAATGAGACACTCATACCACCTAGTATGACATAGGGTTTTTCTGAGGATTAAATAAATTAACGTACATAGGCGGCAGTCAGGATCTACTTTCTGTAAGGAAAGCACAATAACGGGGCACTTGGCTGGCTCAGTCGGAAGAACATGCGTTCCTTGATCTAGGGGTCGTGAGTTCCAGTTCCACATGGAGTGTAGAAATTATTGAAATAAATAAAACTTAAAAAAAAAATAAAAGGACCACAATAGGGGCGCCTGGGTGGCTCAGTCGGTTGAGCGTCCGACTTGGGCTCAGGTCACAGTCTCACAGTTCCTGGGTTTGAGGCCCGCATCAGGCTCTGTGCTGACCGCTTGCTCAGAGCCTGGAGCCTGCTTCGGATTCTGTGTCTCCTTCTCTCTCTGCCCCTCCCCCGCTCACGCTTTGTCTCACTCTGTTTCTTAAAAATAAATAAATGTAAAAAAAAAATTTTTTTTTAAAGGAGCGCAATAAAAAGTAATCACGGGGCGGGGCGGGCCCAACGCCGGGAGGGGCGGGGCTTTGGCAACACTCGCGCATGCGCAGTCCGCAGTAAGCGCCTCAGGTAAGAGCGAGGGCTGACTCTGGTTGAGAGTCCTGACTCTTGACCCTCGGAACGTTGAGCCGAGCAGGTTTTCTTTGGCGGGGGTAGGAGGTGGGGGTGGGTGCGCGCTAAAGTTCTGGGTTCATACGGAGGAAAGTTGGGTGTCGCTATATCCATCCATTCAGCGGGAGAGTCGCGGGAGAGGACCGAGTGTTTCCGGGTCGCTCGGCGACCTTGGCCCCGTGACCGGGCAGTGCAGCCTGCGATGATGCCCGCGGGAGTCGGCTGCGGGCCGGGCGGGAGCGTCCGGGGAGCCCGGGCAGGCGGGAGAGCGCGGGGGGCCGCCGAGATACACCGGAGACCCGGGGGGCTGGGGGCCGCGCGAGGGCCTGAGGATCGTGGGTAGCCAGCCTGAGGCAGCTCCCGGAGGCCTCGCTGGTTCCTTGGTTCTTGACCGTGGGAATCTGGACAAAGTGCTTTAGCTAATCAAACCCAGGGACGTAGCTGAGAAACCTTGCTCTCCAACATCTAGCGTGCGTGTGAGAGACCTTGCTGTGTGATAAATCGTATTGCCTGCAGATGCTGAGCCGTGTCGGTTTCCAGCTGTAGTGGACGGATGAGGCGTTTTCAGACGCAACATTTGCACGTTTAAGCTTGTGCACCCTTAATCAGCGTCTCAGCCCGGTGCTTTGTGAACCCCCATGACGCACAGCCCTGCTTTCCTTCGAGCCCATTCGGGGACTGCTTTCTTTTAAACTTCGCCTAAGTTCTGTCCTTCTCCAAAATCTTGTCTAATCTTGTTCCTCCGCTGCTAGTTAGTAACCTAACTTCGTCGTGGACAGGTATGCCTTTGGTGGTCTTTGTCAGCTAGGCTTTATCAGTCGTTATAAACACCTTTACTGAAGTCGAGGGACTTGTAATGTAAAATGTGTATATATATTTTTCAAAAAGGTGAACGCTGAATTATACAGTGTTACTTGTACTTTATGTTTTGAACCCTTAACCTCACCTTCTCCCAACAGAACAAAACCAGATTTTACTTGGATTCCATAACTGTGGTTATGGCTGCAGGCAGGCTTTATTTTTAAGTTAAAAAAAATATTTTTTTCACCCGTTGAACATTAAAATTTACCCCACGAGAGGTCCCTGTACCAATCATGACTTACTTGATGTCAGGTACGGCATTGTAAACAAAACAGTTCTCCATTCCCACTCACTCAGCTGCCTGTTGGTTACATGCAAGTTCTTTATTAACTTCCTCTGCTTTGGTTTTTAAAGATCCGAATAATAAAGTTTTAATCTTATAGTCCCCAGGGTGATCATATTATCAAAATGAGGGAAAGGAATTTTGGAGGGAAGGGACACCTGGTAAAGAGATTAATAGGATAATCCCACAAAGTAGGGTATTTAATTACCCCGTCTGAGGCATTATAAAAAGGAGTCAAAAGGAAATGGTGCAAACGCGTGACCGTGAGCAGAGAGCTGGGACTGTAGAATATCACAGAGCTTACCATCTCTGCACAGATGTTAGAGAACAAACACTATGACACAGCATACATTGACGATATCAAAATCCTAAGATTAAAAACGACTGGTTTCTCCTGTTGTTGGGGTTCTAGGGAGGCAGAGTAATAACTGGAGTTTATGTTTCATATACTCAGTAAGAGTCATATGTTATTTTCTTGATTTATATAGCCCCTTTCCCTTGTTTAGCTTTTACATTAGAGAAAGAGAATGAAGACTCAAACTCTTTTTGGTTGGCTTTTATTTTAATTGAAGCGAATCAAGATCTGAAGTCTAGGTTGCCACTTACTGGATGGTGGTGATCGGTTTTCCTAATGTGGTACAGGGGCCTCTTGTATACAAGTCATTGGAGTTGTGTGCAAATGGGCACCTTACTGGGATGCTAACCCTCAACTTGCTGAATCAGAAAGCTGGAAACTCGGGAACTGCAGGGTGAGGCCCAGGAATGTGCATTTTTTTTTTTCAACATTTATTTATTTTTGGGACAGAGAGAGACAGAGCATGAACAGGGGAGGGGCAGAGAGAGAGGGAGACACAGAATCGGAAACAGGCTCCAGGCTCTGAGCCATCAGCCCAGAGCCTGATGCGGGGCTCGAACTCACGGACCGCGAGATCGTGACCTGGCTGAAGTCGGACGCTTAACCGACTGCGCCACCCAGGCGCCCCGGAATGTGCATTTTTTAAGAAGCCTTGTGGGTATGTACTTAGTTTGAAAGTACTTTTAGAATAGCACCTCCCCAGAACAAGTTGATTTGTTGCTCAACTTTGAAATGCTTGGGCTGTGGCACCTAGTTCAGTATATGCTGTATAAATAAATGAAAACCTCCAGCTATGAAACATGTACAACCACTTACGGAATAGCCTTACTTTTTGTAGGGTACTTACAAAGGGCTTTCACATATGCTGCCCATTTAGATCATCTTAATATTTTTTTGGTTAAAAAGAAAGGATTTACCCTCTCTCTCAACATTCTATATTCTTAGATAATTAAAAATCTTAGTTCCATAAATTGTTAGTTCTTTTTACAGTGCTTTTTTCAGTTTTATCTCCTGCCTGTGCTTTATCCAATGGTGTCTTTGGTTCATTGTGCCCCTTAGGGGTGGAGATTGAAAACTAGGAATGTGGGACATCTAATACAAATAAGTATACAGTATACATCATTCAAACTGGGAATGAATTATTTTTATGGAAGTGGTATTAAGTTTGTATATGTTCACTCAGGTTTACATGTTGTTATTGTTAAACTTAGGATGGCCCGCACTATGGAACCACTGGCAAAGAAGATCTTTAAAGGAGTTTTAGTAGTTGAACTTGTGGGCGTTTTTGGAGCATATTTTTTGTTTAATAAGATGAACACAAGTCAAGGTAATCCTAATTCAGAAGTTAATGTTTTCTAGAGGGGTGTACAGTCTGTTAATGCATTTAGGTGCTAAACAGTTTTAGAGAAATTGCTTCTTCCAGGTATTAGGCATTTTTATGGGTATAAGAGGAACACGTGGTGTTAATTATGGACCTAATGACTCTTCTTCCTAAATGTTGTTTGTAGATGAAAGAGAATGTTTCACACTTCTATGGATTTTACTAGTCGGGGGCATAGAGCAAGTATTTTTGGTCTGGCTTAGTTTGGGAACATGGGTGGAAGAAATTCAGCCTGCCAATTATGCCTCATCGTCTGGTAGAGTAGTGGTGGCATAGCTGAATCATCAAGTAACCACTCTCAAAGGCTATCATATCTGAGTTCTTCCTGTGTGTCAATATTGGACACTAAAAACCTTTCCCATGCCACCGGCTATCACTGAAAGTGCTTGACATTTTGTGGGGGGAAATTTTAGAGTCCTCAACTTTTTGAATTAAGTGCTGCTTTCTTTCCCTAAAGCAGATAATAGTAGTCCTGGGTGGTGGCCATCTTTGAAACTTATCATGTGTCTTCTTAAAGTATTTTAGTTCAACACTGTGTTCTGGATGCTATTCGATCTCACAAAGTCTCTACACTTTTCAAGTGTAAGGGTGTAAAAGAAAACATCGACATGGAATTTAAGAGCAAATTAAAGTTTCTAATTATATTAAGAGGGTAAAATAGAATCCATCGAACAATGAATTTTTATGGATTCCATTTTGCCTTACTATGGAATTAGAAATATGTCTACTCAGTTTTTTTATCTCAAACGTCATAGCTAATGTGTCTCAAACGCATTAACAATGAAAAGTTGCTTTTTGTCCCTTTTCTAAGTAAATTACATCATGTATACAAGCCAAATTTGAAAAACTCCAAAAGGAACTATGGGAGGCAACATGTAAGGCAAGTACAACTTACACCCTGTCCAAAAGGATATAGTTCCTGATTGCCAGAAGGACCTTAACACAGATTCTTATCTCATAAACCCTAAAGCTAGCACTAATTATGGAATCTATGCTTTAATATTTAATTTTAACACTTTTTCTCCATCAGATTTCAGGCAAACAATGAGCAAAAAATTCCCCTTCATCTTGGAAGGTATGTTTTAAGAGTAATTTTTTAAATGACCAATTAATGGTTGAGACTTTAATTTTGTGGTGTCCATTTCCAAGAATTACTGCCTATCCCTATTTTAGCTCCTCTGAGAACACAGGGTGGAGAAGATTCTCATTTGGAGATGAGAGTAGTTAGCCAGTGGTTAAAAATGTAGACTTTGGAATGAAACCTATCTGAGGTGGTGATGGAATCAAATCACAACCTAAAACTTGAGTGACCTCTGGTTTGCTAATTTCTTGGGAGCTGTTTCTCCATACAGTAGTGATAATAATGGCCATCTTTATGAACTGTTGTAAGGATTAAACAAGATGACATTGTGTAATCACTTAGCGCAGTATCTGCTATAAAGTAATGCTTAATAAATAGTGCTTATTATAACAGTACAGATGCTAGAGGGCTTGTAAGTGAAATACGTATCCTACTGTCTTTTTTACTTTACTATTAAGAAATAAGGAAAAGAGGTTTGATTTCTTTCAATATAGTTTAATTTTGACACTTTTACATGATTTTATAAATGACAGCTGTCTTTATTTATAGTTTATTACAAATCCATTGAACAGTCTGGAATGTATGGAGTCAGAGAGCAAGATCAAGAAAAATGGCTGAATAGCAAAAATTAAGAGTAAGTACAATTTTACTTATAGTTTATTTAGAAAACAATCAATTTCTTTGCTTTTTAATTTTCTGAGTGGTTTTTGGCCTCTTCTTTTTGAAATTTTTCTTTTTCTTGATGATACTTTTTACATCTCTGTTGTGTAGCCAGTCATCACGTTCAGCCTCCCATCTAAGCTGTTTGAGACCTTTGTGGGGAAGAAGAAAGATGAACACACCATGTTGTAGACTCCTGGCCCCACAGAACAAAACAAGAACTTCTGGTCTGCTGTGGCTTACTCATTTCCCATCCACTATGCAAATCCCCTGCTCTTGTTTGTTGCTTTCCTTCTGCATTTATTGTTAAAGATTACTGTTTAACAAATAAAAGACTAGGTCAACAAAGGAACAAATACCCTAAAGATTTTATTTCCCCTGAACGCTTTTATTGGCAAAAAAACAGAAGCCAGTAACAATATCAGAAATTATGTCTATAAAGTACTTATAAAGCTAGTAAGCATACTCACAATATATAAAAACTGCCTCTCTAAAAGAATTAAACAGTTTAAAGTAACTACAGTCTTTATTAAAAAATGTTTTTTACATTTATTTTGAGAGAGAGAGGGAGACAGAGTACACAAGTGGGGGAGGGGCAGAGAGGAGAGACAGAATCCCATGCAGGCTCCGCAGGATCCACAAATCATGGGATCATGACCTGAGCCAAAATGAAGAGTTGGATGCCTAACTGACTGCATCACCCAGGGGCCCCAAACGTAACTACAGTCTTTATTGCTGTAGTCTAAATGCTTTTTAATCCTACATGCTCCCCAGACACTGATGAAAAAAGCCATTCCTTCAGGGTTGTAAGGAACCATTTTATTTATCCTTACTAAAAAAGGTTGTCTAAAAATACGTCTTCGGAAGTTGTAAGTTAAGGCTATTTAAAAACCTCCATAAAAATTCAAGTTACTTACTTGCATTGTCTTTGTTAGCCATGGCATTCATGCCAATGTTATCAAACTTGGATCCCATATTTTCATCCAGTAGGTGGCCAAACTTAAAAAGAGATACATTTATTAGAAAACTCAAAGCAGTGTAGAATAGCTAGCTTTTTTTAAAAAAATTTTATTTTTTAATCTCTCCACCCAACATGGGGCTTGAACTCAGAACCCTTAGATCAAGAGTCCTGTACTCTACCGACTGAGCCAGCTAGTTACTCCCAGAGTAGCTAACATCATGAAGCAGTATTTTAACCTTACCTCTTCAGCTGATACAAATAGGCTGGAGTCATTGAAATTTCCTTTCTTTTTTTTCCTTGGTCCTAAAAAAAGTGTAAGTGTAGGTTATTAAATTGTAAATCCATTAATTTTGGAAAAATACAACATTTTTAAGTTGAAGTATAGTGGGCACACGTTACATTAATTTCAAGTATACGACAGTGATTCAACAATCTTTCAACATAGTTTTGTTGTAAAAAAGTTGTATTGGGGTTAAAATACAGAATTAGTTTCCTGATAGCACCATTAAGTAGGTGGCATTTTAAAATAAATATATTTTATTTAAGAGTTGGTATATAGTACTTTTAAAATTGTATCCTAATAAAATTGTTTAGATGACAAATAGTGTCTTCTTGACTGCCTTTCCGATTTGGCCACTGATCAAGGTTTACCTAATTTCATAGTATCAGGCAAGATTAATTCTAAGGGTGACATGGATGAATTTTGGAATTTTTAAGGCAAACTGTAAATTCTCATTAAGTCAGAGGTTTTATTCTTTGGACTAACAGTGAAGAAAGTGATGGAAGGTATATTATGTTGTAAATGAAATTTTTGTTTACACTTCTCAAAATGGTTCTCCTTAGAAAAAATAACTCAACTTATAATTGTGAATATAAACTTTTTTTAAGTTTGTTTATTTATTTATTTATTTTGAGAGACATTGGGCGCAAGAGAGGGGTAGGGGCACAGAGAATCCCAAGCAGGCTCTGCGTTACCAGCACAGAGCATGACACAGGTCTTCAACTCATGAATGCGAGATCATGACCTAGGCTGAAATCAAGAATTGGGACGCTTAACTGACTGAGCCACCCACATTCTGAACATAAACTTTTCAAAATAAAAAACTAGAACATCTATTTCTAATATTCATTAAATTTTAATTCATACACTAATAAAGATTTTTTAAAAATGGCTCTACTAGATGCAAAGAATTTGAGTAATATTGTTTCAGAAAAAGTGAAAATGGATAAAAACAGTATTTCTAGTTAATATATTTTAGATAATGTGATTTTAACTAGAAATACTGTTTTTATCCATTTTCACTTTTTCTGAAACAGTATTACTCAAATTCTTTGCATCTAGTAGAGCCATTTTTAAAAAATTTTTATTAACTATGGGGCACCTGGGTGACTCAGTTGGCTAAGCATCCAACTTTGGCTCAGGTCATGATCTCAGTGCGTGAGTTCAAGCCCCAGGTCAGGGTCTGTGCTGACAGCTCAGATCCTGTCTCCCTCTCTCTGCCCCTCCCCCATTCACATTCTGTCTCTCTCTCCCTCTCAAAAATAAACAAACATTAAAAAAACCTTTTTTTGATTTTTATTTACTTTTATTTTTTGAGAGAGAATATGCATGTGTGAGTGGGGGAGGGGGAGAGAGAGAGAATCCCAATTAGGCTCCACATTGTCAGCGCAGAACCTGACATGGGGCTTGATCCCATGTACCATGAGATCATGACCTGAGGCAAAATCAAGAGTCAGACACCCCATAGTGGGCCAATTTTTAAAATAGCTTTATTAGGGAATAAAATTCATAATAAAACTCAGCTGTTTTTAAGTGTGTAATTCAGTATGTTTTAGTAAATTTACAGAGTTGTTCAACGTCATCACAATGCAATTTTAGGACAATTCCATCAACTCCAGAAGATCCTGGTGCCCATCTGCAGTCATGTGCCCTTTTCCCAAGAAGGCTTTTGCCTTTTCTGGTTATTTCATGTAAGTGGGATCATTATGTGGTATTCTGTATTTGGCTACTTTCACTTAGCGTAGTATTTCTGAAGCTCATCCATGTTATAACATGTAACAGATCAGTACTTAATACCATTTTATTGCTGAATAATATTCCATTATCTATTCTTTAGTCAACAGACATTTAAACTGTTCCCACTTTTTGGCGGTTAATAATAATGGTGCTACTAACAATCATGTAAAGTCTGCATTGATACCAAAGCCACTTTTGATAAAATAGTTTCTACAGCATTTCATCTCAAATTTTGTGTATCCTTAAATGGGATACTGTTATTGAGTATTTTCTCTTTAGCTAAAATTCCCATTTGTGTATAGCACTTGGAAACGCGTTTTTGGTGTTCACTCACATTATATGTATACATCTATAACTTCAACTGGTGAGCCCTGTTACTGCCCTCTTAAAGTTGTCTTAAGGTTTGTTTATCCTTAAGGATATCCAACATTTGCAAATATAGGGTGAATACCACCCACCTCTCCCTCTGCAATTTATCAATGTTTGAAATTCCTTTGCCTTCTTTTGTTTTAATCAATTATGTCAGGTATCCTTTAATTCAAAACTATTGTCAGCTGAGATCTAACATCTTTCAGGCTCTGGTCTTCAGAAATAATAGTAAGGTCACTGAGAGCGCATCTTTTAATGAAAGTCTCAGTAGGACTTAACGATAAAGCAACATTTTTAAGTTTACTTATTTGAGAGAGCACAGGGGGGAGGGGTGGAGAGCGAGAGAGAGAGCCCAAGCATGCTCTGTACTCAGTGCAGAGCCTGACATGGAGCTTGAACTCAGGAATGCTGTGAGATGATGACCTAAGCCAAAACAGTTGCATGCTTAGCCGACTGAGCCACCCAGGTGCCGTTTTCATAATTTTAAGTAATCTCTACACCCAACATGGGGCTTAAACTTAGAACTCCAAGTTGCATGCTCTGCTGACTGAGACAGCCAGGAGCCCCAATGTTTCTTTTTGGAGATGATTTTGGGGAAAGCTGTCTTATATTTGAGAACAGGCTAGTATTAAATTGCCACCTTACACCACTCAACGGATGACAAAATCTGAAAGATAATGTTATCATTTACATATCAGGTAAGTCAATCTAATTAAGAGGACTATGGTTGTCAGTACTTGAAAGGGCTTATAAAAGTTTTGCAGGTATAAATGTCTGAGAGACTACTACCAAAATATAGTTACTATTTTTGATACTTATTAGCAAAAATATTTAATGTCCAAAATATTTTAACATTTAATTTTAAAAGAAATGTTGTCAAGCATTTTAATTATTTTTAACTTTGCAAATCTATTTTTATTCGTTATCAGTATTTATTAGTCAGCAGAAACGAGACATTAGAAGCAAAGCATAGAAAAAAAGTAAGCCTATGAATTTATCACAGATTTCAGGAATAAAATATAATGCTTTCTACATCACAAAAAATTTTTTAATGTTTATTTAGTTTTGAGAGAGAGAGAGAGAGAGAGAGAGTGAGAGCGCACAAGCAGGGGAAGGGTAGAGAGAGGAGACACAGAATGTGAAATGGGCTCCAGGCTCTGAGCTGTCAGCACAGAGCCTGATGTGGGGCTTGAACACACAAACTGTGAGATCATGACCTGAGCCAAAGTCAGACGCTTAACCCACTGAGCCACCCAGGAGCCCCTTGCTTTCTATACATTTATCAAAAAGTTAAAATTGTCACCTGATACAGTACCTTTTTCTTTTATTACCACTTTACAAGTGTTAACATTAAAAGGCATAATCTGTTATGATATACTTTATAGATGATCGAGAGATTTAAATAAGAAAAAAGTTATGAAGAGAAAATAATTGAAGGCATATGTGGCAAACAACTTTCACATATTAAAAATAGAGAAAACCGTTATTATCCATTATAAAAACAAAAACTAAATTGGACTAACCAATTAAGAAGTTTCCCAAAATAATAATGAGTGGTAACTTTCCCATAACCACTGTTTAGGTTTAAAAGAGAGTAAATGCATTCCTTACCTTGAAATGATCCAGCAAAGTCCAAATCATTTGCACCTTTCCTTTTGCTTCTCTTTGTATTGATTTTGGAGCTGACGTCATCAACTTCTATTTCAAAAAACCCAAAACAAAAAACAACACCATGCTATTAAGCAATTTAAAAAACAGAACTGCCACTGGGCTAAGAAAAATGATTATTTTGACTAACTTTTAGAAATAATTACTACTCTAAAATTTAAAAAGGGGAACGTAACAGCTCAACAGGTATTGAAGAGACAGCTTAAGTGCTGATTAAAATAAAAGCCCAAACACCTGGGTGACTCAGTAGGTTGGGTGTCCAATTCCTGATTCTGGCACAGGTCATGATTCCAGGGTAGTAGGATCAAGCTCTGCATCGGGCTCTGCACTGAGCACGGAGCTTGCTTGGGATTCATATTTCTTTCTTTCTCTCTCTCTCTCTCTCCCCCTCTCCTTCTGCCCCTCTTCCCCAGCTCATGCTCCTTAAAATAAAATAATATATATACACATATATATATATTTATGTGTATATATGTATATATGTGTGTGTGTATATATATATATAATATATATACACATATAAATAAATGCCCAAAACTCAACTCTTTAAAAGAAAAAAAAAAAAACAAAAAAACACAAAAAACCCTTCAGTTCCAAATAAAAATAAGAGGGGAAAAGGTCCTATTTAAATTTTTGGCCGATCTCATTATTAATTTGAATATAGGATAATATGTAAAAAAAAAAAAAAAAAAAACACTGTAGTAGAAAAACTAGCTTACACTGAGGAATAAAGGAAGATATGTTTTTTTGGCCCATATTTAAAAAATACCCTTACTTTCCTCATCCGACACATCCATGAATGTTCCTCCATCTTCATCAATTTCAGTAAATTCTTCATTCAGACTTCCTAAAGAAACTTCATCATCATCTAAGTTATCAAATAGGTCATCATCACTGCCTTCTGAATCTTCATCTTCTGGGTCTTCCTTAGCACCTTTTTTTTTCTTTTTTATGTTGCTGAAGAAAACCAAAAACTTGTAATGGAGAACATTGTTTTCCTAAGTGTTTTTTGGTGACCAGAGGGTACTAGGCTAATAAGAGCACAGAATCTCTATTTAATACACTAATGTGTATTTTATAAAGGTCTAAAATGAAAGTACAAATTCATTTCCCAAACTTATTTCAATAAACTTCTTCTACACATCATAGTCCTGTACTTTACTGTTCTGAGGACAATTTGGGAAATGCTGAGAAAACAACAAAGTTAAGAAAAGACCAAAAAAGTTGAAGTATTTTACCCAGCAAAATCAAGGTCATCCTTTCCAGAGGTGAAACAATTATCATCTTCAAATGTGTCTGTCAGAACAATATACAAATTGTCAGATATAGCAAAGAATAACAAAGTTGACCTATGTCTTCTATTTGAATCAATTAACACAGTTATGATTGTGCTAGTTATGACAAGCAAACACCAAAACGATATAAATCTGATTACTGCTGGTGTGTTTGATTAATCTACATAAACCTATGAATATACTGACCTTAATTAAATCCCCAAACTAACGTGGATTCCAGTTAATTTCAACTTCTTTCTACAACTCTTTTATGGAAAGAGGGTAAATATCAAAATACTTAGCAATGTGTAGTCCTTTTAAGTGGTTGTTGTTTAAGCGCTTACGGTATTCTATCTATACGATGCACAAGAAAAACAAACTCAATGTAAGCTTTTCTAATTTCCCATTTTTTGTTTTAGCCTAAGTATAGATTAAAATTTTTCTAGCTCTGTGGATCACAAAGGTAAAACAGATGAAACAGCAGACTACTGCTACGAATAGTGCAAGGAGATTATTAGTAAAAGTAACAATGGCTTCTCTTTTATAAGAGATTAGGCCTTAAGAAGGAATACATACCATGTAAATACAAACTTATTTTTCCCATTAATAGTCCATGCACAATCCCATACATTTCTCTGGAGCAAGTGTAGGTGAACTACCGTATGCCACCAAGGTACTTCTCAATCCTCTGTTGTCATTTTCATGGCATTCTTAGCTAAATGATTTTTCTAAAACTAAGATTATTACTACAACTAATATTCCAATATTCTAAAAGGAAATAGAAATAGATTATTTTACAAATTGAAGAGCTGACAAAAACAAATTACCAATCATCTTTTCAAATTCCTCATCATCCACATCTTCTATACTTTCTTCATCTGCATTCCGTTTTTGTTTCTCCTTAACAATAGCAACCTTTTTATAGTATCTAAAATAAAACAGATGTTATATATTTGATAATTTTATGAAAGAGCCCATTTAACTATAATTAAAGCACCTATGACCAGTGACACAAACAAATGTAAAAACTTAACTCAGCTGGATATAAATGACTAAAATTTGCATTTATTGTAGAAAAAGTTTTGAATTAAAATAGAAGCCTCTGGATGTGAAGTATAATACATTTCAAAGATTTCATAAAAACACTTCATCTTAATTAAACGGCATAGTAAAAAGTTGTTTTAGCATCAACACTAACGATCTAAGTGTTAGAATAAGACCAACTGTGACTCTAGAGAATATCTAATCACAATATTTTATCAGTCAGATGCATCCTCTTACAAGGGTACGGTGAAACTTGGCATTCTGCAAATGGGATCATACCCTCAAAATTCTTCACACAAAATGTTTTTTAAAAAGCAAATCAAGGGGCGCCTGGGTGGCGCAGTCGGTTAAGCGTCCGACTTCAGCCAGGTCACGATCTCGCGGTCTGTGAGTTCGAGCCCCGCGTCGGGCTCTGGGCTGATGGCTCAGAGCCTGGAGCCTGTTTCCGATTCTGTGTCTCCTTCTCTCTCTGCCCCTCCCCCGTTCATGCTCTGTCTCTCTCTGTCCCAAAAATAAATAAACGTTGAAAAAAAAAAAAAGCAAATCAAATCAAGTGGAATTAACCAGTCAGATAATGATAACAGTACTAGTAGGTTTAGGACTTCTCTCTACAGCAGCACAGTGAATTTTGCTAATTCTGCTTAGAACCATGTTTTAGACAACTTACTCATGAGTTGCTTATTATGTTAGACTGGTAACAGATTGAAAGCCTATAAGACAATTACTATATTAAAAAAATAAGAAAGGTAAGTTTCATAAAGTCAAGAGTCATAAAAAATTCCCCCAAATTTACTTGTTCTTAAGTTTCACTTACATATCCTTTTTTTTAATTTGAGAGACAGAAAAAGCGGGTGAGACAGAATGCACATAAGCTGGGGAAAGGGGTAGAGGGAGAGAGAGAATCCCAAGTAGACTTGACACTCAGCAGAGCCCGAGGCAAGGCTTAAGACAAAATCAAGAGTCAGACGTTCAGCCAACTGAGACACACAGGTGCCCCAGATTTCACTTAGATATCTTAAGATTAGCAAACTGAATGATTTATAAATTCCCTTTGCAAAACAACAAAAAACCTACCTTCTAATCTTTTCAAGACACACCTATGTTAATGAAACATTTTATGGAATCTAAAAATTTCAATTTTAATAGTACCCCAAATGAAACTGTATTAAGTATATTACCTGTAGAAAAATAGTTCATCCACTGGTATTTGGCTTTCTTCTTTTGCAAGGAACTCCTTACTGTTCACTACGAAAACAGATTAAGACAAAAATTTATTAAAGTAATCCTTTTTTATGTTATTCAAGCTCTTAAGACTACATACAGCATACCTATAACTCTAAAGTCTCAAAATGTTAAGGAAGATGGACAGAAGGCATCTTCTAGTGCATAGGACAATCTCTGGAAAAGTCTGAGTGCAGAAGACCCAACATTTGAAACTATTTGTCAGCTACAATGAAGTATGCAGCCACCAGTGCATCACAGAGAAAGAACATGGTTCTCTCATTGTCCTCCAACTGCATCCAGGATCCCAATTTCTTTTTTTTTTTTTTCAACGTTTTTATTTATTTTTGGGACAGAGAGAGACAGAGCATGAACGGGGGAGGGGCAGAGAGAGAGGGAGACACAGAATCGGAAACAGGCTCCAGGCTCCGAGCCATCAGCCCAGAGCCTGACGCGGGGCTCGAACCCACGGACCGCGAGATCGTGACCTGGCTGAAGTCGGACGCTTAACCGACTGCACCACCCAGGCGCCCCAAGGATCCCAATTTCAAGAGAAAATTAGAGTTCTCTTAATAATCACTTTAAATTTTTTTTTTTTCAACATTTATTTTTGGGACAGAGAAAGACAGAGCATGAACGGGGGAGGGTCAGAGAGAGAGGGAGACACAGAATCGGAAACAAGCTCCAGGCTCTGAGCCATCAGCCCAGAGCCCGACGCGGGGCTCGAACTCACGGACCGCGAGATCGTGACCTGGCTGAAGTCGGACGCCCAACCGACTGTGCCACCCAGGTGCCCCTCTTAATAATCACTTTAAACTTGACATTTTCATCTCAGAAAAAAGACAATAATGCCTGCCATTCTGGAACAGGAAGTAAACGTAAACAGAATTATCCACAATTTTACATAATACTAAGACGGAAACTAAGGAACAAGAACAAGGCACTATAGGAATATTAGTTTTCCCTCTTCTGAATAAAATTTTCTAACTCCTCTTGATTAAAAGCAGATTTGGGTGAATTCTAACTATTAACTTTGGGCAAGTCCATTTACATCTCTGGGTCTCTGTGAAATCAGTTGGGAATTAAATGATTTATAAGGTGCAAATTAACCCTAGTCTCTGAACAAAAAGCTGTGACTTATTATATAAAGAAATATCTGAATACAGAAACAGAATCAGGTCCACAAGATGGGTACTCAAAACCCACAGAAGGTTATCAGCTAGTTTAAAATGATGCTTTGTGGGGCGCCAGGGTGGCTCAGTTGGTTAAACGTCTGACTCTTGATATCAGCTTAGGTCATGATCTCACAGTTTGTGGGATAGAGCCCCACGTTGGGCTCTGCTGCTTGGGGATTCTCTCTCTGCCCCTCCCCTCCCCTACTCTTGCATGCGTGCGCACATGCTCACTCTCTTTCAAAATAATAAACATTAAAAAAAAGGGGAGAAATCTATTAAAAAGAAATGATGCTTTGTGACAAAAGCAGTTGTGGGTTTTCTGCTGAACCCATATTAGAGAGCTTAAGATGGTATTCAACTATGAAAGATAGTTATATGTGTGTGTGTGTGTGGGGGGGTCATCACCAATAAAGCTATAGATGATACAGAAATGGCAAAATATTGATAACTGTTCAAGCTGGTGATAGTTATAGGGGGTTCATTATACTATATGTGTATTTACTCTGGATATGTTTGAAACTTTCTGTAATGTAAAAAAAAAAAAAAAAAAAAGAAAAGAAAAGAAAAAGCCCAGTCAGACATGGTAAACTCACGAATGCATACACATTTTTGGGAGTAAGAGATGGATAATGTCTCTGGTGCTCAGTTTTATTCTGGTAAAGTGGAGGAAAGAATAACACAACTTATGTATTATTGACTTGTTCATTTCAACTGTCCAGGCTTGATGCTTACCAGCAAGACTACGAACATCCTTCACAAAATGTTTTCTTTTTGGCTGCATCACAACACTATCTGTGTTTTCTGAAATGTAAAATCAAGACAGTGCAATGTAAAACCTAGTTGTATGCTCATTTTATTTATTAAATATCAGCACTGAAAACCAAATAATTAAATAGAAGCATACCTTTGCCTTTATGTGGCTTTGGATTTCGGTATACAAATCGATCTAAGAATCTCATTAATGTAAAATCCTGGAGTGGGTCCCCTGAATACTGAATATGATTTCCCTGAAAGGCGGACAGGGTGGGAGGATTAAGAGCTTAACTCAAGTTATATAGATGCATCCAGATAAGAAAAAAAAAAAAAAGGAAAAACACAATGCACAAAGGCACAAATATGCCATAAATGATGGTTCAAATATCCGTCTCATCCCTCTTTACTTGAAGAATTACACACACACTCATATATACACATATGTACTTTATGATGCACTGCTAACTTTATCAATAGGCCAATGATATTAATACTATAGGTCATCTATTAACCAGGAACACTGACGTGGCAAACACAGCAAATGGGAAAGGAATGGGCACTCTTTCCTCAGGAGACAAGCCAGAATGTAGTTAAGTAATGGCTGAAGTTTTTTAATATCCTGTATTTCCATTCACCTCAGAGTGGAAGGACTTATCTGCTGCACTGTATTAGACAAGCCACTGCTCCTTTACAACAGCAGAAAATGTTTATGATTCTATGTGGTAGACAGAAAACAGTGTATGACCAATTATTGATTATCTAAAACTAGATTATTTATTCTTATTTCTTATCTTTGTAGTATTTTAGACTTACCTGAAGGATAGTCTTTGCAAAAAGGGCCACAGAGGGATGAAAATGCTCAGATAGCTAAAAAGAAAAATGTGAGCAAAATCAACTTTTACTACAGTAAATCCAAAAAACTGAAACTTGAGCCAATACATTAGAGAAGATTCTCAAAATTTTGGTCTCAGGAGTACTTTATACATTTAAAAGTCAGGGACCTCAAGAGCTTCCTTAATTTAAGTGGGATATATCTACTTTTATTTACCTAATTAGAAATTACAACAGAAAACATTTTTTTAAGTTTATTTATTAATTTTGATAGAAAGTCAGATGCAGGATTGGAACTGTGAGATCATTACCTGAGCTGAAACCAAGAGTCAGATGCTTAACCAACTGAGCCACCCAGCCACCGGCAAAAGAATTTTAAGTTTTTATTTACTTAAATAATCTGTACAGCCAAAGGGGGGGCTCAAACTCGACCCGGAGATCAAGAGTCACACACTCTTCTGACTGAGCCAGCCAGGTGCCCCACAACAGAAAAATTTTACACAACTGTTTACAGTCAACTTAAAATAACAATGAGCCTATTATACAGTAATGTAAATAACAGGGTTTACCAAAAGTTAAGTTTCAGGATAAGTAACTATTAGAAGAGCAGAATTATTTCACAGTTTTGTAAAACTACTCAATGGCTGGCTTAATAGAAGACAGTGGATTCGCATACATGCTTCTGTAGTCCATGTTATTTTTAGTTGGAAGTATATGAATGGTCTTTCTTCACACAGATACATAGTTGGAAATAGGAGGGTTAACTAATAGTCTTTCACATAATTGTGGATTTTCTTCTTTGCTACTACACCCAAACTGAAGATTAGTTGCAATATGGAATCTGAAACCATTATCAATCAGCTTTTCGTACTTGCTACTTAAAATTAATTAGTCTACTTTGAATAGATCTCTTATTCATGACTTTGTAACACTGTGCATCAGTCGTTTGGAAAATACTGATTGAGTTATGCAGTTCTTCCAAATGCTGGTTACATTATCACAAAAATTACACTGGTGGTATCCCACTGATTTTATCAGAAAAGTTTTTACATATTGAGAAAATGTCTAGTTCAAGGTGGTGGTTACAAGATTTCTAAACTTTTAGTCTTTGCTTAAAGGCTTGAATTTTAAGGGTGCCTGAGTGGCTCAGTCAGCTAAGCATCCGACTTCAGCTCAGGTCATGATCTTGCGGTTCATGAGTTCGAGACCCACATTGGGCTCTGTGCTGACAGCTCAGAGCCTGGAAACTGCTTCGGTTTCTGTGTCGCCTTCTCTCTCTGCCCCTCCCCGCCTGCACTATCTCTCTCTCAAAAGTGAATAAACGTTAAAAAAAAAAAAAAAGCTTGAATTTTATCACTGACCATAAATACTGTCAGCTGTTTCACTTGAAATGAGAGATTCACTTCATTCACTTTCAAGAAAATGTCTCCCAAATACCCAAATCTGAATAACCGGTTTATCAGTCAGCCAGTCTTTCATGAAAAAAGCAGCTAGTTGAGCTTACAACAAACTACACATGTACTTTTCCTAAGACACGAGAAAACCTTCATACTTACTTAGGTATGCACAAGTATGTTATGGATTCTTGCTGTATATGCACACAGAATATAAAAAGACATGTACTCTAGGGTAAAGATCATCACTAATTTTTCCTGTTTCATCATTCCTATGTGATACTGGCTTTTTTTGGTTTTTCTTGGAAAGTAAGTGGTAATGAAGAATATAATGGCCATGAATGCAGTATGGTGCTACTGTCCCTATGTGTGCTAAGGCACAAACAATTTTATCCATTTTAATATCATCAGTACCACGGTCAACACAGTTACAAAGGCAAATAATGTGCCTTGGTGTCACTATGAAAGTAGCTATGACCTTGTAGACTCATTGAAAAGGTGTGAAGGACACACAGGAGTCTATAATGAAGCACTTGTTTAACCAAAGGTAACATAGAAAGTTTATTGGATATATTAATTCCTCTAATGCATTTATTTAAAAAAACTTTTTTTTAACGTTTATTTATTTTTGAGAGAGAGTGTGTGAGCAGGGGAGGGGCAGAGAGAGATGGAAACGTAATCTGAAGCACACTCCAGGCTCTGAGCTGTCAGCACAGACCCGGACACAGGGCTTGAACTCAAAAACTGTGAGATCATGACCTGAGCCGAAGTTGGACACTTAACAGATTGAGCCACCCAGGTGCCCCTTCTCTAATGCATTTAAAAAGTAACTATATTTGTAAATAGTTCTATCTACACAAAACTTCTCAGGGAGATCTAATGCATGAAGCAAAATTTACCCTTTATATAGAGTCCTTATATGCAATAACCTGCTAAAAACACAATTTCTTTTATTAGTATTAAGATGTTACATTTATTATTTATTAATTTTGCATGCGCATTATTTAAGATTTTCTACATGTGAATGTAGAAACGTATAAATGCGTAAATTTAGGGGTGCCTGGATGGCTCAGTCGGTTAAGCGTCCGGCTCTTCATTGCAGCTTAGGTCATGATCTCACAGTTCATGAGTTTCAGCCCTGCAGTGGGCTCTGCGCTGACAGTGCAGAGCCTGCTTGGGATTCTCTCTCTCCCCTCTCTATGCCCCTCCCGTGCGCATATGCACGCTCTCTTAAATAAACTTCAAACAAACAAACAAATAAATAAATGTGTAAATTTAATGTTTAGCAGAGGCCACAGAAGTATGAGTTACAAAGCATTACAGCTGGGTGACATACTTCAAATTGGTTCCTTATGCCAATTAACTAATGTCTAAGCAAGTAAACACTATCATTTACAAGAAAAATGGAAACTTCAAAGTGTTAAATCCATGAGGGCAAATAGAAAGCGCTATTGAATTAAAAGACAATTTAAAATTACTTTACCTTTTTGAGTTCCCAAAGACTTGTGTTTTCAGCTCCACAGAACAGAGGGTTTCTACTGAATGGATCATAGGTCTTTAACTTTTTGCCACCTGAGAATAAAAAAATACTATTTCTCAAATGCTTTATTCCCAGCCCAAGAGTTCACTAAAAGCTATCACCATTAATGTCTCCAATAACTATAATATGTATGTGTATATGTAATGTAACTACAATTTTCAACATTCTTAGTTAGCCAGGTATCTACCTAGATTAAAAATTCTAAGCCCCAACGAGAATTAGTTATGGTACCCAAAATAGCATTTGCTACCTTGAAATAACAAACTGAATAAACCAGGCAGCAAAAGGTACCCAAATCTGGGTCAATTAGGTCGTTAGTGTTAAAATGGCAAATAACCTGATGATGAAATACATCTAAATTCTTTCAGAACTTTAAGAGCACTGAATATTTGTTATTAAATTATGTGCAGAAATAATTCTCACTTCAAACAAGTTTTACATTATCTTCATGTTTGCAGAAACTCAGGATGAAAAATTTAAGAGAACTTTCAGAACAGATCACAATGTCTCTACTTCACAATGTACATGCTCATCATCTTTCTGATGGATTCTTTTAAAAACTTTCCTGCTTGCTATCATACTTCTTTTATATTTCACAGGCAAACTGAATCTGGGGAGATGAAATAATTTGACTAAGAGTCCCATGACAAGTTTGAAGAAATGGATCTGGCCCATTTCTTGATCTCCAAGGTTAGTGTGCTTTTCTTTTAGAGCCTCAAATGAAGAAGCTGCATTTCCAAAAGGTATTTGCTTTATTTTTTAAGATCTAAATTACTTTAAAATGTGCTATTATCTATAATATTATTATTAAACAGATCAGTGATTCACTATATTAAAAATTTAGTTCTAAGTTCCTGAATATATCTGGTTATAAAAGCTCTATTTTATTTTATTTTATTTTATTTTTTTTCAACGTTTATTTATTTTTGGGACAGAGAGAGACAGAGCATGAACGGGGGAGGGGCAGAGAGAGAGGGAGACACAGAATCACAAACAGGCTCCAGGCTCTGAGCCATCAGCCCAGAGCCCGACGCGGGGCTCAAACTCACGGACCGCGAGATCGTGACCTGGCTGAAGTCGGACGCTTAACCGACTGCGCCACCCAGGTGCCCCTAAAAAAGCTCTATTTAAAAAAAAAAAAGAAAGAAATACTGAGGTCTTCTAAAATGGTATACTATTAATTTCTATTAAGATCAAAGGGGAATCCAATTCCCTGGTTTAAAAGTTCAAGAGAAAAATTTGAAGATTAAGAAACTCACCTTTCAAATTATCAAAGTGCACCCAAGAAGCAGACTCTGATTTTTTTGTCCCCACAGGTCCGTCAGACACAGTTTCTTCTATCTCAGCTTTTTTTACTGTATCTGTTTCTTTATCTGCATCAGTGAATTGTTCTGTGTCTTCATCATCTCCTATGTCAATAAAATTCTCTTCATCAGACTCCTAAAACAATGTTTTAATAAATCTACATTAATCAGCTGAAAGTCTGTATTTAGTTAAGTGAGGGAGTTCTGAAGAAGATCCACTTATTGCAATAATGGTGAAACATGAAAGTTCCATCAATCAAATTGATAATGAGAGGATTCCATGTTCTTTTTCCTAAATGTAAAAGGAATTAAGTTTTCAGCCACAATTCCCTGAAGACTTTGGGGATTTTTTTTGGTTTTTTTTTACATGAAAACATTCAGCCCTCAAATTTCTGACATGTTATAAATAACCCTATGAAGTAGGTGCTGATATGTCCATTTCACAACCAAGGAAACAGGTTTAAGAGATCTACTAGCTTTGTAACTATCTGTAACCACCTCATATAATTTTAGTTTAGTACAGTTTATTATGAGTAAAGGGATCAAGCAACATGCCCACCTAGTAAACTGTACACCTGGGATTAAAATCTAGGTCTGTCCAAATCCAGGACTCACACTTGTTCATGTTCCAGAGAACTAAGTTATTGAAGCAAAGAAGAAAATACCAATATATTTCAGAACCCACTCGATTTAAAAAGCAGTTGTGAAATATACCGGATGATCATCTAGTTGGCTTCTTAAACCTGGTTTTGCTTTAAGGATCTCCGACACAAGATATAAAGCTCCACATATGAATGGTGGCATCTGTTCGCAAGTAACTTGGAGTAACCTCTTCACAAAAGCCTTGACCCTGCGCAACACGATGTCCGCTTTCAGAGACTTGTAGACAAGATTAAGAAACATGGCTTGCTTAGAACACAACATCAACCCTGGATCCAACATCTTCCTATAAAACAAAAACAAGATCAAATATTTATTCATAAAATACCTCCACAACCAGCAGCAGAGGCAGATGCTAACCTCATCTTAGTTAGGGATAACCTTCCTGTTTATTTTACAACAAGAGACTATTTCTGGTAAAATGGAAGTCAATGACCAAAACAGAAAGAATGATGATCTTGGGGGTGTCGGGTGTGTGTGTGTGGGGGGGGGGGGCGGGAGTTATCACAGGAGAAAGAGGCTTTTTGTGGGTTTCTTTTCCAAGTGTTTCTCCATTCTCTAGGATAACAGCCTAATTTTTATATGGATACAAAACCGTACATGAAAGGCTAATCCAAAACCAAATACTGAAAACTGACTTATGAAAGCAGTGGACTAGACCAGGGCTCTTCTTATCCTTGTAGTACTACCTCCTACCTGGGGACCAGAGGCAGCCTCGACATATTTCTTTTTTTTTTTAATTTTTTTTTTTTCAACGTTTATTTATTTTTGGGACAGAGAGAGACAGAGCATGAACGGGGGAGGGGCAGAGAGAGAGGGAGACACAGAATCGGAAACAGGCTCCAGGCTCTGAGCCATCAGCCCAGAGCCTGACGCGGGGCTCGAACTCACGGACCGCGAGATCGTGACCTGGCTGAAGTCGGACGCTCAACCGACTGCGCCACCCAGGCGCCCCTCGACATATTTCTAATGAAAAACACACATGTAGAGTAGAAAACCGAACATGATACTTTTAAAATTGTCTTTATCCTAGTTGCTGAATCCTAGAGATGCTTCAGACATTAGGATATCCAGAATTAACACAATCCTTGGTATATGCTCATGTGCAGTATTATTTCTTATTCTAAGCACTTCTATTAACTTTTTCCCATTAATACTAGAAATGGAAATATTTCATCTTGTGAAACATTTTCATATTGCTCTGCATCTCAGTTTTCCCCATTTGTCAGTTCTGTAATTCTGGTGATATTCTGAGATCTCCTATATTATCTAATCTTTGATATTCAATTTTCTCTCTGCACATTTAAAATTGTCAGTATTTCCATCTGTTTTATGACTCATTTTTTAAAACACTTGAGAGTTTAGATAGGTGTGTCCCCACCACTTGGCAGAGAACATGCTCTGGAAGTTTTTGATAAATCATATTTTTGTAAACGAAATCATCTGTTTCCTTTATCCTTCAAATAATATTAGGGAATTTTTGTTTATAGGGAATTCTGCTTAAATAAAATACTATAAGAAGGCTTAGATGCCCTTTGAGGAGATACATCTGTGAGAGCTCCTGGCAAGCAATAATTTAAAGAATTTAAGAATGTACTCCTCAGATATTAGACTGTTGTGTTAAACACTGAGATAGTAAATGGATATTAGAAAAGTATGTTTCCAATAGACTCTAAATGTTGTCCAAAAGGTTCTTGTGACCATCAAAAGTTACAAAAAAAAAAACCCTAGGACCCTGAAACCTCTACATTTTCAGTCCTGGAACTCTTTCCAAAGTAAAGAAGTTTTTATTACTTAAAAAAATTGTAGACTGTTAGGAGTTATGGAAAGGACTCTTAGATTTTCTTTAGTTTACCAGTGCAGTCAGTACCGTGCAACATTATGAATTCCCAGAGCTCGAAGTCCAGGATTTGCCATCTCAGTTGGCCTTGTCTTGTCTGTGTGATTTTGCACAAATCACTGTACCTCACAGACTGGAGAGGTGTTAAAGGGAAGAAATTCATGTGAGTAACATGAATAACAATAGCAGCCAACACTTGCAGAGCACTTATTGTATATGAGGCATTATTAAACACAACATACATGTGAAGATTACATGGTTTAACATATACATGGACTCAATAAAGCCCCAGTTCTGTCATTTTTTAGCTATGTAACCTTGGGAAATTTTAGAACAATTAACCCTACAGGAGAGGTGCACTCCTTTCCATTTTACAGACAAACTGGGCCACAGTAAAATGGGATCAATCATGTTTACCAACAGGGTTTTAAAGAGGATTAAGTAATTTGTCCAAAGTTACACAGCAAACTAATGGCTGGGACTCAAAGCCAGGCGCTGGGTCTTAAGTTCAAAATATTAATTAGCACATTGTATTTCTTATAAAATACATGTATGTAAAATTAGTAAAATGAATTAGAAAGGAACATAGGGGTGCCTGGATGGCTCAGTCGGTTAAGTGTCCGACTCTTGATTTCAGTTCAGGTCCTAATCCCAGGGTCGCAGGACTGAGCCATGCGTCAGGCTCCATGCTGGGTGTCAAGCCTCCTTAAGTTTCTGTCTCTCCTCTCTGCCCTGCTCCCCCACTCACACTTTTTCTCTAAAAAGAAAAAAAAAAAAAAAAAGGAACATATAGCTTGTTGGTATACTTGAACAATTCCAAAGTGTTTGTTTATACACTGTTCAAAATACCATCCCTCAATAGGTGTCAGGACAATTGCAAAATTCAGTAAACAAAATCTTAATTCTAATAACTAAAAAATTCCAAAAATGCAACCCTAGCCCTCCCTAACAGACTTTCTTTCTTTTTTTTTTTTTTTAAAAGGCATTTTTATTTATTTTTGGGACAGAGAGAGACAGAGCATGAACGGGGGAGGGGCAGAGAGAGAGGGAGACACAGAATCGGAAACAGGCTCCAGGCTCTGAGCCATCAGCCCAGAGCCCGACGCGGGGCTCGAACTCACGGACTGCGAGATCGTGACCTGGCTGAAGTCGGACGCTTAACCGACTGCGCCACCCAGGTGCCCCTCCCTAACAGACTTTCTTATGTACCATCTGTCTTCCCCATTATAAACGTAAGCACCTCTAGGGGTAGGAATTTTGTCCAGTGCTATAGCTGGAGCACTTATAACAGTGTCCAGCATATAGATGTCACTCAAAAAAAAAAAAAAATTCCTGTTGAATGAATTACTAAATGGCTGTGTGAAGGGCAGGGGGAAGAAATATAGGGCTGAGGATGGGAGTGGTGGGAAATTTTAACTGCAGTTCTAATTTTTTAAATTTCCTTTATTTTTTAAAGTTTATTTTTGAGACAGAGAGGGTATGCATGTGAACTGGGGAGGGGCAGAGAGAATCCCAAGCAGGTTCCTCCCTGTCAGCACAGAGCCTGACATGGGGCTTGATCTCAATGAACCACAAGATCATGACCTGAGCCAAAACCAAGAGCAGGATACTTAACGGACTGAGCTACTCAGGTGCCCAGCAGTTCTAATTTTTTAATATTTGAAAGATTTAAAACAAATATAGCAAAATGTTAAAGTTGAAATATTAGGTGGTAGAATATGGATGCTTTCTTTGGGGAGGGTATTCTTATGAATTTTAACAACTTCTTAAAACAAAAAGTAATGTATGCAAAACATTTAACAGTTTTCCAAGAAGGAAACAAAGATTAAGTGACTTACTCAAAGTCGGTGATTAGCAAGTTGCTGAGGAGGGGGACCCAAAATCCAGTTTTCTAAGTCTTTTTCCCCAAAGTGGGGCACAGTAGGTGCTGTATATTAAATCACATTATTATTAAATCATGTTATTAATGGTATGTACTTACCTATATAGTGCTGCATAATATCGATCTGATATTGTCTGCTGAGAATTCATTACTTGAAAAAGCAACATTAAAGCCTGGACGCTGGTATTAAAATTCACAACATGTAGCACTTTAAAGAGCGTGTCAACCTGCTCCCTCACTTTGTCATCACCAGTCTGGGCATAAGGGTATGCTCTATTTACTCCTGTTAAAAGGGCACTAAGCATTTTTGATTCAATATCTTTTTTCTTGATACAAGTCCGAAAAAAACAAAAATAAAGAGTAATTAATTTATTAGCTAATTCACTTTCTTCATGGGAAAGGACCATTTGATTTAAAAAGCAAATTGCATAATACTGGGCTTTGGAGCTGATATTTGAGCGAAAGAGCAGTCTTTCTACTTCGCCACATACAACTCCTTTCATATTTGGATGTTTAGAAAGCAAGGTCTCTAACAGATGGGAGGCTTTTGTGGCTATTCTGTTCTGAGGATCTCCCAGTTTATTTACCACCTGCACAAGAAGAGCCTTTTCTTCCTCTGGTTTGTTGCAGAGAAGTTCATGAGCTACCACAAGGGCTCGAGTTTTAGTGGCCACTAATGAATCATGACTTAAAGTTTCTAAGACCTGCACAAATTCAGCCACTAAATGTTTCAGCTGGTGTTCAAAATACCATAATATCAGCCTTCTATCTCTTGAGTCCTTGTTGCCACTGGACAACTGTTCCAGTTTGTTGAAAGGATGCTGGCTGAAAATCCGTAGTTTCCGACTGTCTGGCAAAAGGTCTGTAATCAGTAACTCTTTGAAAGTATCCAAAGCCATGAGGCACTGCTGTTTGCTACCCTTCTTTTTAACAAGGCTCACAAGAGTTTCTACAAACTGCAGTGTGTGAATAGCATCATCCTGAATAAGAAGAATCATGGCTGCCATCCTGTCACCTAGCGTCCCTGACGACACAATTGCCTTCATCCAGGTAGAAGCAGCTCCCTTTTGATTATTTGTCTTATTTTTGAATAAGTTGATTTCATGCTCATACAATTTCTGAGCTAAGGTTTTGTACTGAGACACAACATCCCGAGGCTGGGGTTCCAAAGAATACTCGTTGCTGTATTCTAGATCATACCATTTGCCTCCAGGCTTGAGCAACAATGTCTGTCTCTCACAAAAGTCAAAGATGTCCTGTTGTTTATCTTTCTTAACTTTTGGTGTGGCACTGTTGTTCTCACCAGAATGCTGTTCTGGCCTCTTCTTATTCTTCACCTTACCGAGTGATGTCCTTTCACTTTCTGCTGCGTTTTGCTTTTTTTTATCTACTTTAGATTCGCTTGCTTTTTTGCTGGCATTTTCTTTTTTAGCTGGTTCATCTTCTTCAACTAAGAAAGCTTTTGCATACTTGGCCAAACTAAGATTTTGAATAAATGCTTCTAATTCACCTTGCTGAAGGTCGTCAATTGCTCCTTTTTTGCCTCCATCCACCACTTCCTCATTTTCATCCAAGGTAGCCAGCATAAGGTAATCTTGCTGCATTAAAACATAAGAAAGTTTAAATTACAAATCCAACAGTTTAGGTAAGTTTCAAAAGTTAATTTGAAATCTGTATCTTCAAAAGCAATTAAATTCAATTACCATGGTATTGCCTGGGCTCCCACCCCACAACCAAATAAATACTTGATGAATTAAAGATTTATGTGAAAAATAAAACCATAAATAGGAGGATGCACACTGTAATTCAACTAATTTCAGAGTAGAGAAAATCTTTCCAAATCTGACATACACTGCAGGCCTTTAAAGGCAAAGATGGGTATGATTGTCATTCACAGAAAACATGCAAAAGTCAAAACACAAATACGGGGAAAAAAGTAATGGCAACTGACATCAAAGTAATTGGGCTTAATATTTAATACAAAAGTTCCTACATGTCAATTAAGGAAGTGACAACCAAAAAGAAAGATTTGCAAAGGATATAAACAAATGGTTCACAGAGAAAAATGTATTTTTTTCAAAATATGAAAGGATGCTCAACCTCACTGACATTAAGAAAAATCCAAATTATGGGGTGCCTGGGTGGCTCAGTTTGTTGGGTATCTGGCTTTGGCTCAGGTCATGGTTTCACGGTTCATGGATTCGAGCCCCACGTCAAATGAATCTGTACTGTCAGCATACAGCCTGCTTCAGATCCTGTCTCCCTTTCTGCCTCTACCCTGCTTGTGTGCACTCTCTCCCCAAAATGAATAAAACATTAAAAGGAAAACAGGATTTAAAACCACCACGATTTTCTAATGTGTCAGATGAGCAAAGATAAAATTATGACAGCTGGTGCTGGGGAGAGTGTGAGGAACAGGCATTTTCCTACATGGTTGATGGAAATGCAAACTAGCACAACCTCTACAGAGGGCAATTCGCTACCTTCAAATCAAAATACAAGACACACTTCCTTCGATCCAGCAGTTCCATTTCTATCAATTTGGGTTATACATAACACTTACAATGTGGGAAAGGATTTATTTTCAAGGTATTCACTGAAGCATTATTTAAGATAGCAAAAAGTTGACAACCCACAATAAATGGCTGGTTAGACAGATTAAACAACGATTTATGCAGGCATAAAACCAATAAAACCAGTGACACAACTGCATATACTGATAGGGAAAAATCTTCAAGACAGCAAGAAAAAAAAGACACACAAAATATTATACAATATGGTATCTTTTGTGTAAAAAAGAACCTGTGTTGTGTGTTTGCTTGGAAGATATCCAAGACACATAAAAATAATGGAAAGGAAATTGCATGGCTGGACATAAAAGCGGGAAAGACGACTTTTTACCGTGTACTCCTCCTTTTTAAGAGAACCTTTTTGTAACATCGGAAATATTATATATTCAAAAATTAAGTACAGGGAAAATTGTGAATCTGCCCCTGTAAAGTGCATTTCTCCTGCCCCCATGTCTCCCCCTCCCCAAGCTATAGTCTCAAACATTTACTAAAAAAATAAGCTAAATTCTGCCAGGTATTTGCTCCAAACCTTTTAAGGTTTTCCATCAAACCCAGGGACAGGCCTACATTCTTACCTTTTTTACTTCATTTCTTACACTGTCTCCTTACCTCACTGCGCCTCAGCTACACTTGACATTTTTGTTGTTCAGAGAGCAGCATGGCTCACTCCTTTCTTTCCTAGTTTTATGCCTAAACATCTCCGTGATGAGTTCCCCGATCACCTCATGTGAAACTGTTACGCCCTTCCCACTCATTACCCTCTTTTCTGATTTTCTTTTTCTCCGTGGCACTACTCAGCATCCGACGTTCTATGCATTCAAAAGTTGGTTACTGTTTCTTTTCCTTAATTAGGATGTAAATTCCGAGAGCGCAGAAGGCTTCTAGAGCGCACAGTAAACACGTGCATGTACTCCGTGAGGACAGAAGTTAACGTTCCAACCGCACTGGAGTACAGAACACTGATGCCACGATGTCAGGACCCAAAAAAGGTCAGTCCTCTCTGACTTTATGGAGTGCCAATTATCCATCAGTGAAAATGAGTGACCTACATCCTAAGAAAGGCCATAGCGTAAACACGTTCAATTCTAAAGCACTCTTCTCTCGTAGAGAGCAGTAGAAAAGAAGTGCAGGAAGGGCACAACACAGTTTCGAAGCTGGAATCGGGGTTCAGGACACCCTCCCCCGCCACTCGCCGGATCACTTGCGAGACCACCCCGGGCGCCTCTGTCCCCTTGTCTGAGTCCGAGGCCATTACCTTGGTGCCTCCAAGCCGTAATACTTCCTCCAGAGAGAACCCATTTTCGGCTTCATCGTTATCCTCTTCGCTGTCCTCGTCCGGATCTTCTACCGCCTCCTCTCCGCCCCAGGGCCGTTTGGCATGGAACTCCAAAGGCTTCCTGGCGGCCGCCATTACCAGCACAGCACGCGCAAACAGCCCAGAGCCTCCTTTCGTTTGCCTGAGTGACGTACTTCCTGCAGGGGCGGGCCCTCTCCCGGAAATGGCTTTACTCCACACCCCGGGACTGCGCGCTGCAGCCTGCGAAGTTCGGCATGAGAGTCCTTGCAAGGGTAGGCGTGGGGCCGCTGTGCTCCGCGGCTCGCGCGGGTAAGCGTTCGCCTCGCCAGAGCCCCGGTTGCGGTAGAGACTGTCTGGGGTGCCTTCCTCAGTTGGGCGCTCCTGGGGTGCAGGACGCCTCTTGGGGGTTTTGAGGTGCAGACGAGTCCAGCCTCAGACCCCAAATGGCTGGTCGCGGGCACTGTGCGTTCCTGCCGGCGCCTGGTGGGCTTGCTTCGTGCGAGGTTAAGAGTTAACGCAGCTGCTTCGGAAGCACTCAGGCTGCTTGCACTTGCAAAGAAACTAAGATTTTTTCATGGTCCCGTTTAACTGTTTTTCGCAGTCATTCCCTGTTTTTGGAGAGGGAAATACTTCAGTTCCGGGAGAGAGCCGGCAGAAAACCAGGTGACACCAATGCTGCGGCATCTTGTGTACAAAATCAAAGCAACTGGCCCCATCACTGTGGCTGAGTACATGAAGGAGGTCTTGACCAACCCCGCCAAGGTACCAGTCGGGGAGCCCGAGGACCAGGCCCTGCTCTAGCGGCCTTGAGGTGTGAGCCAGGAGGGGTGTGCACAGGGAAGCCCCAAGTCCAGGCAGCGGTGGTGCCTTCTGCAGGGGAAGAGCCACTCCCACAGACCTGGAGATGGAGAATTAGTGTCAGGTGGTTAGGGATGGATCAAGTCAGTGGCAGTGCCATAAAGAAGGGAGAACGAATTCCAAAGCTGTTCAGGAGGCAGTGTAACCCACTGAATTTAGGAAATGAGGATGTCTTTCCTACCTGGGCTGATTGATGGTAGCTGGTGGTATCATTTCTCTGGGAGAAGGGAATGTAGAAGGAGAAAGAGCAGTAGCCTCTTTAAGAGGGAGGGAAAGGACAGAATTCAATCCAATATATGAACCTGAAGTGCAGACAGGACTTAAGTGGAAATCTACAATAGGCATCTGGAATTATGAATTTAGTCCTGGAGCTTTGTCTGTGTTGGGATGGCATTAGCAGGCATTGGAAGCATATTCTGGGTTTCCTTTTTGGGAATGGAAGGTCTAGTTCTTTACGCTTCAAGGATTAAGCACTGCCCCTGCTCTCTGTCCTGGATTTCCTTCTCTGCTCAACAAAGCCACTTGGTGAAAGCTGGGGTCCTTTTGGTTTAGAATGTATTACCTGTTGGTGGGTCGAAATATGAAATCTGGACTTCTGGGGTTTGTTTGGCCTATTGCTGTTGGATGTGGTGAAGGCAGGGATCCTTTCATACCTATACTGAGTGCTACCACATACCAACAGTTCACATAGGGAGAAACTTTAGAACAAACATCTGTGTGTTAGAGTGAGGGTTCATTCATCATTGATTCAGGCTCCAAAAGGACCAGGCACTATCTCAGCCACTGGGAATACTGCAGTGGACAGTGGAACATGGCACTTATGTTCTAGTGAGGAAATGATCTATAAATAAGGAAACAAGATAATTATAAATTGTTGCAAGTGCTTCTGAAGGCAAGGAAAAGAAGAAAAAAAAAAAAACCTCAACGGGTTGGTGGGGTTGAAAATAAGTGGTGCAGTGGGAGTAGGGGTTGTAAAAGTTCCCTTGGTAGGTAGGTGGCCAGGAAAGGCTAGATGGTTGAGATGGGCCAGCCTGGCAAAGAACTGGGAGTGAGTCCCCGATGGAGGAAGGGGAAGTACAAAGTTTTGGAGCTGGCAAATGTCTTGGCATTCACAGAGAAAAAAAAGGCACCAGTATGGCTGGTGGGTGGTGGCTGGGGGTGGCAGGTAATGGTGAGGAAAGTAGATGAGTTTGAGGGAGGAGCCAGTTCATTCAAGGCTTTCCTGGAACTTAGACTTTTGTGTTAGTGCAAGAGGAGAACATCAGGAGGTGCATTTGATGCATATTGGTGATGACATCCAGGCGGAGACAGCAAGTGAGCAGCTGGCTGTAAGGGTCTAGAGTTCTTGAGAAAGATTGGATATGCATATATTAATTTGTTCACCAGTGTATGGATGGTGTTAAAATCCAAGGAATCTGAAAGAATATATTTAGAGAACCGAAGGTTACCCTAGATTAAGCCTTGAGGAAACTCTTTGAATTTAGAGTAGAGGCTTTTTTTTTTTTAAATCAGCCTTAATTTTTATTTAAAATTTGTTAAACCTTTTTTTTTAATTGGAGCATAGTTGATACAATGTCACAGTAGTTTCAGGTGTACAACATGGTGATTTCGATGACTCTACCTTATACTATGCTCACCACAAACGTAGCTACCATTTGAAAGTAGAGTTTCTTAACCTAGGGATCCTTGAATAGAAACGGGGCTGTGACCTTGGATGGGAATAAAAATTACACCATTTGCATTAGCTTCTTTTTTTCCCCCATTTTTACTGAGAAATAATTGATGTACGTCACTGTATAAGCTTAAGGGGTACAGCATGATGGCTTGATGTGCACATGTTGTGACATTACCACAGTGAATTCAGTTAATATCCACCTTATGTAGATACATTAAGAAGAAAGGAAACAAAATGGGAGAAAAATTTTTTTCTTGTAATGAGAACTCTTAGGATTTACTTTCTTTTTTTTTTTAATTTAATCTTTTGTTTTTTAAAATTTACATCTAAACTACTTAGCATATAGTGAAACAATGATTTCAGTAGATTCCTTAGTGCTCCTTACCCATTTAGCCCACCCCCCTCCCACAACCCCTCCAACAACCCTCAGTTTGTTCTCCATATTTATGAGTCTCTTCTGTTTTGTACCCCTCCCTATTTTAAATTATTTTTGTTTCCCTTCCCTTATGTTCATCTGTTTTGTCTCTTAAAGTCCTCATGTGAGTGAGGTCCTATGATTTTTGTCTTTCTCTGACTAATTTCACTTAGCATAGTACCCTCCAGTTCCATCCACGTAGTTGTAAATGGCAAGATTTCATTTATTGCTTGCTGAGTAATACTACATTGAATACATATACCACATCTTTTTTTTTCTTTTTTCTTTTTTCTTTTTTTTTTTTTACCACATCTTCTTCATTCATCCTTTGATGGACATTTGGGCTCTTTCCATACTTTGGCTATTGTTGATAGTACTGCTATAAACATGAGGTTGCATGTGTCCCTTTGAAACAGCACTCCTGTATCCCTTGGATAAATGCCTAGTAGTGCAATTGCTGGGTCGTAGGGTAGTTCTATTTTTAGTTTTTTGAGGAACCTCCATACTGTTTTCCAGAGTGCCTGCACCAGCTTGCATTGCCACCAACAATGCAAAAGAGATCCTCTTTCTCCACATCCTCGCCAACATCTGTTGTTGCCTGAGTTGTTAATGTTAGCCATTCTGACAGGTGTAAGGTGGTATCTCATTGTGGTTTTGATTTGTATTTCCTTGATGATGAGTGATATTGAGCATTTTTTCATGTGTCTGTTGGCCATCTGGATGTCTTCCTTGGAGAAGCGTCTATTCATGTCTTTTGCCCATTTCTTCACTGGCTTATTTGTTTCTTGGGTGTTGAGTTTGATAGATTGTAGAAAACTTTGTAGATTTTCGATACTAACCCTTTATCTGATATGTCATTTGCAAATATCTTCTCCCATTCTGTCGGTTGCCTTTCAGTTTTGCTGATTGTTTCCTTTGCTGTGCAGAAGCCTTTTATTTTGATGAGGTCCCAGTAGTTCATTTTTGCTTTTGTTTCCCTTGCCTCTGGAGACGTGTTGAGTAAGAAGTTGCTGTGGGCAAGATCAAAGAGGTTTTTGCCTTCTTTCTCCTCGAGGATCTTGATGGCTTCCTGTCTTACATTGAGGTCTTTCATCCACTTGGAGTTTATTTTTGTGTATGGTGTAAGAAAGTGGTCCAGGTTCATTCTTCTGCATGTCGCTGTCCGGTTTTCCCAGCACCACTTGCTGAAGAGACTGTCTTGATTCCATTGGATATTCTTTCCTGCTTTGTCAAAGATTAGTTACCCATACGTTTGTGGGTCCATGTCTGGGTTCTGTATTCTGTTCCATTGATCTGAGTGTCTGTTCTTGTGCCAGTACCATACTGTCTTGATGATTACAGTTTTGTAGTATAGCTTGAAGTCTGGGATTGTGATGCCTCCTGCTTTGGTTTTCTTTTTAAAGATTGCTTTGGCTATTCGGGGTCTTTTCTGGTTCCATACAAATTTTAGGATTGTTTGCCCTAGCTCTGTGAAGAATGCTGGTGTTGTTTTGATAGGGATTGCATTGAATATGTAGTTTGCTTTGCATAGTATCGACATTTTAACAATATTTGTTCTTCCTATCCAGGAGCATGGAATCTTTTTACATTTCTTTGTGTCTTCTTTAATTTGTTTCATAAGCTTTCTATAGTTTTCACCTCTTTGGTGAGATTTATTCCTAGGTATTTTGTGGTTTTTTTGTGCAACTGTAAATGAGATCGATTCCTTGATTTTCTATCACTTCATTGTTGGTGTATAGGAATGCAACCGATTTCTGTGCATTGATTTTGTATCCTGCAACTTTGCTGAATTCATGAATCAGTTCTAGCAGTTTTCTGGTGGAATCTTTTGGGTTTTCCATATAGACTATCATGCCATCTGCGAAGAGTGAAAGTTTGACCTCTTCCTGGCTGATCTGGATGCCTTTTATTTCTTTGTGTTGTCTGATTGCAGAGGCTAAGACTTCCAATACTATGTTGAACAATACTGGTGAGAGTGGATATCCCTGTTTTGTTCCTGACCTTGGGGGGAAAGCTCTCAGTTTTTCCCCATTGAGGATGATATTAGCATTGGGTCGTTCATATATGGCTTTTATGATCTTGAGGTATGATCCTTCTGTCCCTACTTTCTTGATGGTTTTTATCAAGAAAAGATGCTGTGTTTTGTCAAATGCTTTCTCTGCATCTATTGAGAGGATCATATGGTTCTTATCCTTTCTTTTATTGATGTGATGAATCATGTTGTTTTGTGGATATTGAACCAGCTCTGCATCCCAGGTATAAATCCCACTTGGTTGTAGTGAATAATTTTTTTAACGTATTGTTGGATCCGGTTGGCTAATATCTTGTTGAGGATTTTTGCATCCATATTTATCAGGGAAATTGGTCTATAGTTCTCCTTTTTAGTGGGGTCTCTGTCTGGTTTTGGAATCAAGGTAATGCTGGCATCATAGGAAGAGTTTGGAAGTTTTTCTTCCATTTCTATTTTTTGGAAAAGCTTCAAGAGAATAGGTGTTAACTCTTCCTTAAATGTTTGGTAGAATTCCCCTGGAAAGCCATCTGGCCCTGGACTCTTGTTTTTTGACAGGTTTTTGATTACTAATTCGATTTCCTTACTGGTTATGGGTCTGTTCAAATTTTCTATTTCTTCCTGTTTCAGTTTTGGTAGTGTATATGTTTCTAGGAATTTGTCCATTTCTTCCAGATTACCCATTTGATTGGCATATAATTGCTCATAATATTCTCTTATTATTGTTTTTATTTCTGTTGTGTTGATTGTGATCTCTCCTTTTTCATTCTTGATTTTATTTATTTGGGTCCTTTTTCTTCTTGATCAGACTGGCTATGGTTTATCAATTTTGTTAATTCTTTCCAAGAAATTTGTTAATCAAATTTTGTTAATTCTGGTTTCATTGATCTGTTCTACTGTTTTTTTGGTTTTGATAGCATTAATTTCGGCTCTAATTTTTATTATTTCTTGTCTTCTACTGGTTTGGGGTTTTATTTGCTGTTCTTTTTCCAGCTCCTTAAGGTGTAAGATTAGGTTGTGTATCTGAGATCTTTTTTCCTTCTTTAGGAAGGCCTGGATTGCTATATACTTTCCTCTTATGACCGCCTTTGCTGCATCACAGAGGTTTTGGGTTGTGGTGCTATCATTTTCATTGACTTCCATATACTTTTTAATTTCCTCTTTAACTGCTTAGTTAGCCCATTCATTCTTTAGTAGGATGTTCTTCAGTCTCCAAGTATTTGTTACCTTTCCAAATTTTTTCTTGTGGTTGATTTTGAGTTTCATAGCATTGTGGTCTGAAAATATGCACGGTATGATCTTGATCTTTTTGTACTTACTTAGGGCTGATTTGTGTCCCAGCATATGGTCTATTCTGGAGAACATTCCATGTACACTGGAGAAGAATGTATATTCTACTGCTTTAGGATGAAATGTTCAGAATATATCTGTTAAGTCCATCTGGTCCAATGTGTCATTCAAAGCCATTGTTTCCTTGATGATTTTTAAAAAAAAATTTTTTTAACATTTATTCATTTTTGGGAGACAGAGACAGAGCATGAGCGGGGAAGGGGCAGAGAGAGAGGGAGACACAGAATCCGAAGCAGGCTCCAGGCTCTGAGCTGTCAGCACAGAGCCCGATGCGGGGCTCAAACTCATGAACTGCGAGATCATGACCTGAGCTGAAGTCAGACGCTCAACCGACTGAGCCACCCAGGCACCCCTCCTTGTTGATTTTTTGATTAGATGATCTGTCCAATGTTGTGAGTGGGGTGCTGAAGTCTCCTACTATTATGGTATTACTATCAATGAGTTTCTTTATGTTTGTGATTAATTGATTTATATATTTGGGTGCTTCCACATTTGGCACATAACTGTTTACAATTGTTAGGTCTTCTTGCTCTGTAGACCCCTTGATTATGATATAATGCCCTTCTGCATCTCTTGATACAGTCTTTATTTTAAAGTCTAGCTTGTCTGATATAAGTATGGCTACTCCGGCTTTCTTTTGTTGACCATTAGCATGGTAGATGGTTCTCTATACCCTTATTTTCAATCTGTAGGTGTCTTTAGGTCTAAAGTGGGTCTCTTGTAAACAGCATATAGATGGGTCTTGTTTTCTTATCCATTCTGTTACCCTATGCATTTTGATTGGAGCATTGAGTCCATTGACATTTAGAGTGAGTACTGAAAGATATGAATTTATTGCCATTTTGATGCTTGTAGAGTTGGAATTTCTGGTGGTGTTCTGTGGTCCTTTCTAATCTTTTGTTGTTTTTGGGGTGGGTGTGTGTGTGTGTATATATATTTTTTTTTCATCTTTTCTCCCCTCAGAAAGTCCCCCTTAAAATTTCTTGCAGGGCTGGTTTAATGGTCACAAACTCTTTTAATTTTTGTTTGTCTGAGAAACTTTTTATCTCTCTTTCTATTTTGAATGACAGCCTTGCTGGATAAAGAATTCTTGGCTGCATATTTTTCTGATTCAGCACACTGAATATATCCCGCCACTCCTTTCTGGCCTGCCAAGTTTCTGTGGATTGGTCTGCTGCAAACCTGATCTGTCTTCCCTTGTATGTTAGGGACTTTTTTTCCCTTGCTGCTTTCATGATTCTCTCCTTCCCTGAGTATTTTGTGAATTTGACTATTTGACTATTTGACTTATTGATGGTCGGTTTTTGTTGAATCTAATGGGAGTCCTCTGTGCTTCCTGGATTTTGATGTCTGTATCTTTCCCCAGGTTAGGAAAGTTTTCCACTATTATTTGCTCACATAACCCTTCTACCCCTGTTTCTCTCTCTTCCTTTTCTGGGACCCCTATGATTCTGATGTTGTTCCTTTTTAATGAGTCACTGATTTCTCTAATTCTTAAATCATGCTCTTTTGCCTTAATCTCCCTCTTTTTTTCTGCTTCGTTATTCTCTATAAGTTTGACCTCTATATCACTGATTCTCTGTTCTGCCTTGTCCATCCTTGCCGCTGCTGCATCTATCCATGATTGCGGCTCAGTTAAAGCATTTTTAATTTCATTCTGGCTATTTTTTACTTCATTTATATCTACAGAAAGGAATTCTAATCTATTTTCGACTCCAGCTAGTATTCTTATTATCATGATTCTAAATTCTGGTTCAGACATCTTGCTTGTATCTGTGTTGGTTGAATCCCTGGCTGTTGTTTCTTCGTGCTCTTTCTTTTGGGGTGAATTCCTTTGTTTTGTCATTTTGAAGGGAGAAAAGGAATTAATGAGGTAGAAAAATTGAAATTAAAAAAATTAAAATTAAAAAAATATTAAAGTTAAACATTAAAAACACACACATACACACAAATCAAATAGATAATGCTAGATCCTAGGTGTGTTTTGGTCTGGGTGTTGAAAGTGGTTTGACAAAGAAAAAAAAGGGGGGGAAGGAAATCATTTGAGAATTTGAAAAAATGAATACACTGAAGTAGACTAAAATGAGATGATGGGGGTAAAATAGAATTTGAAATAATATGCACAAAAATCAAGAATATAGTAGAAAAAAATTAAAATATTTTTAATAAAAGTTAAAAAATAAATATGAATTTTTTCATTTTCTGTATTTAAGAAAAAAGAAAAGAAATGAAAAAAAATAAAATCGTTTGAAAATTTGAAAAAGTGAAAACACTGTAGTAGACTAAAGTAAAATGGTGGAAGTAAAATAGAATTTGAAAAAATTTACATAAAAGCCAAAAATATAGTAATGAAAATTAAATAAGAATATTTTTAATAGAAATTGAGAGTAAAAATGAAGTTTTTCTGCATTCAAGAAAAAGAAAAGAAATGGAAAAGAGAAAAAGAAAGAAAAAAAGATTGTATGAAAATTTGAAAGATTGTATGAATACACTGAAGTAGACTAGAATGATGGAAGTAAAATAGAATTTGAAAAAATTTACACAAAAGTAAAAAATATAGTAATAAAAATTAAAGATATTTTTAATAAGAATTGAAAATAAAAATGAGTTTTTTCTTTTTCTGTATTCAAGAAAAGAATTGTAAAAGAGAAAAAGAAAAAAAAGAAAGAAAATTGAATAGATGAACCTGCTAACAGATTGAAGTAGGACTGAAATTGTTTCATTTTCCCCTAGAAGTCAGTCTATGTAGCTCTTTATAGTCCATAAATTAAGCCGATGGTGAGACTTGTGTTCTTAAAGAGCAAGGTTGGCCCAGTTGGGTGGGGCTCAGTGTAACAGCTCTGCTCTCCACTAGATGGCGCTGCTAGCCTATTGGGGTGGATTGTTGCGGCACTTGCAGGTGCATAGGCGCATGCACGGGAGTGGAGAAAATGGTGCCTCGCAGCTACTCAGTCTGTTCTCCCAGATCAGCAATCGCACACCCATCCTCTGTCTTCAGCTCTTGTCCACTCCCCGCTTTTTCACTCTCCATGATCCCAGGCAGTACCTCTCTCCCAAGTTTTGTCTCAGATGCGGCTGTTTTCCCTGGCCCCTTACTTCTGAAGGACTGTGGCTTTGACCCATTGTGCCCCTATGCGGGATGGTCTCACCGAGCGATAGCCGAATGAGCAATGGCCGAACGTCATCTGCACCCAGGAACGCCTGCTGTACCCTGCTGTTGCCGATGTCCTGAGGCTGCAGCCAGGTGCAAGCCTGTCCCAGAAAATGGTCGCAAGACAGTGTAGCAACAGCATTTCAGGGATTATGGAAAATCACAACACACATCTGGCACCAGGCCTCACTCTAATGGCCTTGCCCCAGCACCAGCGAATGTGGCTGCCTTCTGGGGTCTACTGGGACCAGGTGGCTTCAACAGTCTCTACCAAATGTCCTTTCATCAGTGGAACCACTTTTCCCTGTGTGGCCCGAGAACCTCCTGGACCCCACCTTGTTCCTGGGGATTTGCCCTTCCCACCAGAGCACCGCCAGGTATTGAGCGGCTGAGTTGCAGCCTTTGTGCTCCCCTTGTTTACAGTCTTAATGGAATTTAAACCCTCTCCTTTCTCCCTTTTTAATTTAGTCCCTGCGGCTGTTTCCAATTTTCCACTTTTTCCTCTAGCTGCTTTTAGATACTTTTAGATACTTTTCCCGTATCCAGCCCCCCCCCCCCCCCCGCCTCCGGTCTCCATCCTGCAAAAGTGGTTCCACCCGCAAAAGTGGTTCCCTACCTTCCGCGGCTTCTCGCTTCCCAAGTTCAGCTCTCCACGCCATGTGCCTGCTGAATTCTGTGGTTCAGGCTGTGCAGATTGTTGTGTTAATCCAATCAGTTTTCTAGGTGTGTAGAATGGTTTAGTGTTGGTCTGGCTGTATTTCGTGGACACAAGACATGCAAAAAGCTTCCATGCATTTCCGCCATCTTGCCTCCTACCCTCTCTTTAACATTTCTTGTCAGGCCAGTTTGGTAATGATGATCTCCTTTATCTTGTTTTGGAAATTCTTTGTCTCTCCTTCTATTCTGAATTTTAATCTTGCATGGTAGAGTATTCTTGGTTGTAGGTCTTGTCTTTTCAGTGCTTTTAATATAGCACTCCTTTGTTCCCTGTAAAGTTTCTGCTGAAAAATCAGCTCATAGCCTTATGAGGTTTCCCTTGTATGTTACAGTTTTCTCTTGCTTCTTTAAAAAAAATTTTTTTTTTTAAATGTTTGTTTAGTTTTAAGAGAGAATGAGCTGGGTAGGAGCAGAGAGAGGGAGACACAGAATCCAAAGCAGACCTCAGGCTCTGAAGTGTCAGCACAGAGCCCAATACGGGGCTCAAAGTCATGAAATGCAAGATCGTGACCTGAGCCAAAGTCGAATGGTTAACTGACTGAGCCACCCAGGGGCCCCTCTTGCTGCTTTGAAGACTGTCTCTATTGGGGCACCTGGGTGGCTCAGTCGGTTAAGCGTCTGACTTCAGCTTAGGTCATGATCTCATGGTTCATGGGTTCAAGCCCCATGTTGGCCTCTGTGCTGACAGCTTGGAGCCTGGAGCCTGCTCCGGATTCTGCACCTCCCTCTCTCTCTGTTCCTTCCCTGCTCTCACTCTGTCTCTCTCTCTCTCTCTCTCTCTCTCTCAAAAATAAAGAAAGATTTAAAAAAAATGAAAAAAGAAAAGACTGTCTTTATCATTACTTTATGCGGTTTTAATTATTATGTGTCTTGTTGTGTACCTCCCTGGTTTGTCTTGTTAGGTGTTCTGTGTGCTTCCTGGATGTCTGCTTTCTTCCTCAGATTAGGGAAGTTTTCAAGTATTATTTCTTGAAATAAGATTTTCGCCAACCTCTCTCTCTCATCTTTCTGGGATTCCTAATAATGTGAATGCTATTATGCCTGAAGATGTTGCAGAATTCCTTTAACTTATTCTCATTTAAAAAAAATTTTTTTTAAAGGTTTATTTATTTTGAAAGAGAGAGAGACAGAGCACGAGCAGGGGAGGGGCAGAGAGAGAGAGAGGGAGACACAGAATCTAAACAGGCTTCAGACTCTGAGCTGTCAGCACAGAGCCCGATGTGGGGCTTAAACCTATGAGCTGTGAGATCATGACCTGAACCTAAGTTGGATGCTCAACCAACTGAACCACCCAGGCACCCCTAAATTCTTTTTCTTTTTGGTCTTCAGTTTGTTTGCTTTTCATTACCCTGTTGGATTACTAATCTGTCCTGCATCCTCTAATCTGCTGTTGAGTCCCTCTAGGATATTTTTCATTTTAGTTATTATATTCTTCAGCTCTGACTGGTTCTTTTTGAATATTTTCTATCTTCTTGTGAAGTTCTCACTGCATTCATTCACTCTTAAGTCTGCTGAGTTTCTTTATGGCCATTACTTTGAACTCTTTATTATTAGGGTTATTGCTTATCTGAGTTTCATTTAGCTGTTTTTTCTGTGATTTTGCTTTGTTCTTTCATTTGGGACATAGTCCTCTGTCCCCTCATTTTGTTTCACTCTCTGTGTTTGTATATATGTATTTGTTAAACCAGCTACATCTTTTGGTCTTGAAAGTAGTGGCCTTGTGTAAAACAGGTCTTCTGATACCTTATGTGCGGTCTCCCCTGGTCACCAGAACCAGATGCTCCAGGGATATCCCTTGTGTGGCATGTGCCCTCCTGTTTATATACCACAGTTTCTTTATCCATTTATCCATTGATGGACACAGGCTGTTCCCATGTCTTGCCTGTTATAGACAATGCTGCTGTGAACATGGAGGTGCAGGTCTCTTTTCGAGGTAGTGTTTTCATTTTCTTTGGATATATTCTAGAAGTGGAATTGCTGAATCTTATGGTATTCTATTTTAAAGTTTTTGAGGATCTTCCATACTGTTTTCCATGGTGGCTGTACCATTTTACAGTCCCACCAACAGTGCACAAGGGTTCCCTTTTCTCCACATCCACACCAACATTTGTCATCTCTTTTGTTTTTGATGGTGACCTAACATGAGGTGGTATCTCATGGGTTTAATTTGCATTTACCTCCTTAGCTTCTGAAAGTTAGCATTTCTCTCATTATGAACAGAGGAGACATCCTGTGGCATCAGTAATACCTGTGACTTTAACATTAGTGGAAATCACTGATGTTGTCATACCCAACAGAGTGATCGTAGGTATCTCACAATACCATTGTGCTCATCCGTATTTCAAAACTTTGTTACTTATTGGACCTTAAGTTTGGCTTTATTAACATACTTCTAAAGCTGCATATATATTATTATATCATCAGTTTAGTTTTTAAATATTGGATAAGTATTTTTCTTTTTTTTTTTTTTAACCCTATGTGTTTTAAAGTCTTGCATTTAAAAACATTGTATGAAGGGATCCATAGTCTTCATTAGGCTACCAGAGTGGTTTGTAATGCACCACAAAAACATCCCTGCAATCTTCACTTATGAAGAGAAAGGCTAGAGGGGGAGATGATGTATGAAGTGAAAAGTTGTTTTCTGTTTTTTTTTTAAGTTGAGAGTGACTCAAGTATATTTCTGCTGCTGAGAGAGGGAAGTTAAAGCTATAAGAGAAGGGGATGATAACAAGATCCTGGCCTATGAGGGCTGTGTGAGGAGAGGCAGTGGTCCAGAGCACAGGTGGTGGGATTAGGTTTGGGTAAGAGCAGAAGGTGAAGGCATTTCATCCTTTGAGTTCCGAGGAACGAATGGGAGCAGGTGGAGGCCAGTTGGGGTCAGGAAGCTGAGTCAGTCCTATTTTGTAACATTCTTTACTTCCTGTGTAGACTGGAGCCCAGGTCACCTGCAAAGAGTAAGATGGGAAAGAAGGGGCTTGAGGAGCATAGAGGAATTTTTAACAGAATTCTTGAGTATTTCTTGAAGTTTAGACAGTATGCTGAAACTTGGAATAGTATGATAAATAAGATAGTTCTCTATCCCGAATAACTGTGTTTTTTGGTGAGGAACACAGATACATAAATAAATAAGCACATAAAAGGAAGCACTGCATTTAGTCTGAAGTTGGAGGGCTGGAGGAGGAGGTCAGGGAAGGTGACATTTGAGCAGATACTCACTTTTATTGAGTGTAAGATTGCCAGGGAGAAACAGGCAGGGAGAAAGGAGAGCATCTGCAATGGCATGGATTTGTGGACAAAGAGGGCTAATTAAAAAAAACAACAAAAAAACTTTTCTTGGAAATATAAACACAGTAAGCAGGATCTTACTGTGTTGGGTGTTGGGAGCAGGGAGGGGCTGGCGGGTGTGGAGATGGATGTGGTGTGGCTTCTGCCTTGATGGTCAAGGAGGGGTCATGTTGGGATAGTATAGTTCTGCAATGTGATTGGTGCTGTGTAAAGTTTAAATCAAGTCACAGTGCTTATCATGTTTATTTAGAAGACGGAACTTTCTTACCAAATGATTATGTCATTGTATACGTTATGTAAGATTCTGGAGGGGTGTTTTACAAAACTTACTTGAAAGTTAATCCATTTTCTCCACTTTCTCTTTTTACTCAGGGATATTACGTGTATCGTGACATGCTAGGAGAAAAAGGAGATTTCATTACTTCACCGGAAATAAGTCAGATCTTTGGGGAGGTAATCGTCAATTTCAACTATAAAAGAAGCTATTATCTGGGCGCCTAGGTGGCTCAGTTTGTTAAGTGTCTGACTCTTGATTTTGGCTCAGGTTATGATCTAACAGTTCATGAGCTCGAGCCCTGCGTTGGGCTGTGTGCTAAAGGTGCAAAAAAAGCCTGCTTGGGATTCTCTGTCCCTCTGTCTTTGCACGCCTCTCTCTCTCTCTCTCTCTCTCTCTCAAAACAAACATTAATTAAAAAAGCTAGTATCACAAATACTTGAGAGCAGATCAGGTTGTATTCTTCTGTAGTAAGTAGTCTTTTACACCTTTGCTTTTGTGATTCATCAAAAGTTTTAATTTTTAATCATTTATATGCTGGAGGAATACAGAATAATAGAGAAAAGAGAGAGAGAAAAGTGAAGGGAGAAAAGTTGTAAAACCCTGAGGAGTTCGTGGGGCGAGATGTGGTCTCAGGCCCCACCCTGCCGTGGTTGTACCGTAGTTCCAGTGGAAACCCCCCTCACAAATTTTCAATTCTCCTCAGGAATTCCAGTTCATTGATTTCCACATAAAAACCCCCGATGAATTTAGAAATAGAAAGTAGTACACAAGAGGAAGTGGAATCCAGGTATTAAAAATGGTATTTGTGCTAAAAAGCCATGTAATCGTATCAGTCATATGAATGTAAAGAAATGGCATCATCTTATTTCATATGTCTGTCTGCTGTCCCAACAGCAGCACCTTTCTGGAAGTGCTAGCCTCTTCCTTGTGTCAGGGGACCTCTTACAGTGGGGCTGCCTTTTAATGGTGCTCTGTTACTAGGCTTCCTAAGTGGTGTCTTTTGTAATGCCGCCTCCATGAGGCTTCTGGGTGTGCATACATATATGTACATAGTAAATGACATACATGTGGTCATTGGCAAATATTTTGCTTTCTGGCATAAAATGCATATTTCCTTGGAGTTTTATATACTTTTACGCTATAATATTTCAGTATAGTTTTTTTTTCCTTGTCGCAGCTGCTAGGTATATGGTTCATTAGTGAATGGATGGCCACTGGAAAAAATGCAGCTTTCCAACTGGTGGAACTGGGCCCAGGCAGGGGTACCCTCTTGGGAGATATTTTGAGGGTAAGTAATAAAAGTAACGTCTTCAGAGTCTCGTGTACTTGCCTGAACCCTCGTTCTTTTGATTTGTTTGCAAACTTCATTGACTTCAGTGGCTTTCGGTCCTCCCTCCTTACCTCCTCTTTCTCCGCTAAAATACAATGTCAGAATGATATAATGAATCATTACTTATTGTTGTCTGTTTGTAATCTAAAAAGTGAGGGTAGAGGAGAATGTGAAAGGGAAAAGTTTAAAACCTTTAGAAGACATCATGGGAGAATATATTTGTCTTCTAGGTGAGAAAAGAATTTGTGAATTATATAAAGGTAGAAGCCATAAAGGTAAAGATGAATAGAGGGATAATTTCAACTACATTAAATTTAAGAAGTTATTGTTCTTTAAAGAAATTAGGAATTTTTTATTCTTCAAAGACACTGTAGGGGCGCCTGGGTGGCTCAGTTGGTTTAGCGTCCGACTTCAGCTCAGGTCATGATCTCATGGTCTGTGAGTTCCAGCCCCGCGTCAGGTTCTGTGCTGACAGCTCAGAGCCTGGAGCCCTCTTTGTCTGCCCCTCGCCCGCTCATGCTCTGGTTCTCTCTCAAAAATAAACAAGCATTAAAAAAAATTTTCAAAAGACACATAAAGAGAGTGATAAGACAAGCTGCAAAATGGGAGGAGTTATTTGCAACACATAAAGAACTGGTAGTTAGCATACATGAAGAATTCCTTTCAATCATTAAGAAGGTGACAGATAACTCAATAGAAAAGTCAGGCTAAAGATGTGAACAGGCCCTTCATGAAAGAGGAAGTCCTCATGGGCAGTAAAAACAAAAAGATGCTCAGACTGATTGGTAGTCAAGGAAATGAAAGTTAAAATCAGAGTGAGATACCACCGTGTCCGCAAGATTAGCACATTTGGCATCACCAAGGGTTGTTGAAGATGGAGAGATGGGGAGCAATGGGGACTCGCAGACATTGTTTGTAAGAGTGTAATTTGGGGTAAGCACTTTGAGACGTGCTTTTTGGGCATCGTCTGCTAACGTCACAGTAACTTATACTGTATGAGCCAGCAGCACTTTTACTGCTAGACGTGTGCCCTACAGGAGCTAGTGCAGATGTCTACCAGGAAACATGGTCAAGAAGACAGCAGCATTGTTTAGAAGAGCAAAAAAAATGGAAACAACCCAAATGCCTATCAATGGGAAAATAGATCAATAAATTGTGGTGTAGTCAGTCATACAGTGGAACATCAAGGGTTGTGAAACTGCGTGAAATCACAGCAGAATGCACAACACTCAGATGGACCTCAGTGTCTTGTGAGTGAAAATAACAATTTGTAAAAGAATCCGGATCATATGATTGTATCTATATAAAATCCCCAAATGTCAACATTCAACAATTTGTGTTTGGTGATACAAATGCAATTGGGAACATTTATAAAGAAAGAGCAGGAAATGATGGTGGTGGCATCTGAGGGTGAGGGAGGACACGTTTTCGAAGGGAAGGGTCGTGTCACTTTAACCAAAGATGCAGTATCTTTCCATGTATTGTTGTTTCTAGCACTCTACCTAATGTTTTGTAAAAACACTAAAGAGGAGGAATATTGTTTATAGTACGTGATAAGTAATTGTGTTTGTTAAACTTTTGTAGTTACACTGTTTTGGAATCCATTAGGCTTTTAAAAACAAAAACACATATTCAGTATACATTTGAATGTCTTGATGCAGTATGATTTTTGCTTGAAATTTGGAATCAAAGGATTTTTAAAAACGTATAACATCTGACAGATAATCCTGAATATATCATATTTGGGGGTAAAAGAAATGAACCACTGTTTTAGGTTTCCAGTGTTCTATTTTATCGCTTTAAATTGGCAAAGTCATTTGAATACAAAATACTTAATAAGGTTCTCAAATAATATTGTCTTGTTTCAGGTACAATAAAAATCAAGCCCACAGCTCTTAAAATGCATACAGGATGCTTCTTTAGATCAAGTCCTAAGAACTTTAAAAAGCTAAAGAATTTAAAAGAATGTTAAGAAAATGGACAAAGACATAATTACGGACTTGTTTTCATTTTTTGATCATAATTTCTGAAGGATTTTTCTCTTGGGAAGTTTTCCATTTGTAGTTTCATTTCCAAACGAAATTTGGAAAAATTGTCTTATTATTAGCCTATACCTGCTTATTCAGATCTCAAAAATAGGAGGCAAATCAGCAGTGAAAATTACATTCAAATGAAAAATACTATTGGCGTACTTTATGCCTTGGCATTGAATTTTTAGCATTGAGATATTGATAAAATATCAGTGTACTCCTTTTTTCTTCATGTTTACAACAGTTATAAATGTGTGTGGCTAAAAAAAATTAAAAATTGAAAGAACTGCGAAGTTAAACTGTCAAGTTTTTAGTGCCCTTCGAATTTGATTTCCTGAGAACACAGCTGAAACATCTCAAACATGAGATTATTTCATAGACATAGCAGCTTCATAAAATCAGGGGGATATATACATTTCATGTTTTTGTTCTCTCTTCAGACTCCCTAGTCTGATTATTTACTGGATGCTAAATCTTTAATGTTTGTTTGTTAGTCTTAATTCTAATTTTTCTCATTAGGAAACCAAATTGTGCATTGTTCGTCTTTCATGTAGACTGTAATAACTGATAGCTTATGAATCTCACGGACTGCTGGAGAGTGGCTTGTGTGAAGTTCCTCTGAAACCAAATTTTACTTCTGTGACATGAGCAAAGTGTTAAGGGAAATGGTTAGAAAGCCTAAAATCTACTCAACACATTGTATTTTGCCATTTTTTTCTTTCTTTTTGTATTTAGGTATTCAGTCAGCTGGGATCTGTGCTGAAAAACTGTGACATTTCAATACATCTGGTAGAGGTGAGCGAAAAACTGAGTGAGATTCAAGCATTAACACTGACTGAAGAGAAGGTCCCTCTAGAGCGAAATCCTGGATCCCCCGCGTATATGAAAGGTGTTACTAAATCTGGGATTCCAATTTCCTGGTACCGAGATCTGCAAGATGTTCCAAAAGGTAATTAGTTTACACTGCGTGATGAGCTAATTTTGATTACCACCTACCCCAGCGATGATAGGCGACCACAAACGTGTAGAGCACTATAGTACGTTGACGCGATGCCACCAGGACCCTTACTCATAGGGAATAGCAAATTTGTTTCTAGAAAGTAGCATTGTATTAAAAAAATAACATGCCTAATAATAAGGAGAAATGCCTTTCATATGGTTTTGCACAAAAATGTAGATAGATCCCTATTGTACCTTTAAGTTTTTCCTGACCCCTAAGATAGCACTGACGCTGAGGCAGTCCAAGGCGGTGGGGACTGATGGAAGCAGAGTTAGGTGGTTTGAGTTTAACTGTCTCATCTTTTGAACATCCTTGCTTACCTTCAGAGAGGTGGGAAAATCCCTGCACTCGGCAGGGACCATCCACTATGTTGATGGACCTCTGCTCCCACCTAAAGTGGTGGTCTGACCTTGGCAAGCCACCTCGGCGAGTCCTGGGCTCAGCTGTCTCAGATGATTTTAGGAAGTTCAAAGCCTCTTTTAGCTAACAAATTTGGGTTCTGATTTCTTTCATGCCCTGTGATGAATAAAGGGTTAAATTGATAATTGGGATGTTTTGGCCGTCGGGTCCGGATATGTGGAAAATGAGGACGGTAGTAATTGGTCTTGAGCGTGTTCTCAGAGTAGGCGAAGCAGTGCCTGACGTGGATGATTCTCTGGTAGCGATGGTTGTGGAAGCCACCTCAGGTTCCTACTCGATCCGCTAGGCGCTTTCTTTTGTTGATGTTCAAAAGAACGATTAGATATTGCGTTAATGCTGAAACTATTTTTTCCTTCTGTTTTTAAATAGGGTACAGCTTTTATCTTGCGCATGAATTTTTTGATGTTCTTCCTGTGCATAAGTTTCAGGTATTGATGGGATAAAGTCATATTTATAATTGAATAACAAAGGGGCTTATGTTGGAAGAATAAACGTGAATGGTATTTGATTACTGTTAAAGTTAACTCTGTTTGGAATTCTGATGAATATAAATAATTGAAAAGCAAAAGTAAACGGTTAAGTAGAATCTTAATTGTCTTAGGATAACTATTAAGAATGTTTATTTCCCATAAGAGACTCTTAAACACAGAGAACAAATGGAGGGTTGCTGGAGGGGAGGTGGGGGGGGATGGGTTAAATCGGGGATGGGCAGTAAGGAGGGCACATTTTGGGATGAGCACTGGGTGCCATAGGTAAGAGATGAATCACTGGAATCTACTCCTGAAGTCAAGATTACACTGTATGTTAACTAATTTGAATTTCAATAAAAAAGCTTATTTTTCCAAGGACAAAGATAGGTGAGAATATAACATGGTAAATGGCTTTATTACAAGGAAGGATTACGTTTTAGCCAATAGTTTTGATATCCAAAGATTAAAATTTTTCCTCATTGAAACTGAAGTGAGCAGACTTAAGATTTGGTGGTAATGTATGTGTCCTGGTAATTTTTAAGGCTAAGAGCATGCATTGATTTGTTAGCAAAAGCTTTTGATTAGTCCTTCAGAGTCTGTTTTCCATGTTAGGGGGCACTTTCCATGCTGCTTAGTTTATCTTCAGCTCCATCACTTATCTAACCAATACTAGTAGTTTTCATCTGTCCGTCTTACTGTTTGAAGGAATTGAAGTAATGCCTTCAAGTGATCTTAGGTGGTAAAATCCTTTGTAAATGTTAGTCATCTATCGTGTATATGGCAGGAGAGAATTAATAGTTATTTTGGGGAGGCAGTTTTGAGGAAAAAACTTGTAAGAATTAGTTTTTATGTGTTATTTTGTGTTTAGAAAACTCCGCAAGGATGGCGAGAAGTATTCATCGATATTGATCCCCAAGCTTCTGATAAACTGCGGTTTGTTTTGGCGCCTTGTGTCACCCCAGCGGAAGTCTTCATACAAGTAGGAATACCATGCGAATCTTCATAGTCTTGTTTTCTGAGTTACTGCTTTACAGGGGCCAGGAGAGATTTGCTCATAACATATGCGGTGCATTTTATGAGTGGGAAGTGCAGAGGCTATCGAGTCAGGAGCCTGGGGTAAAATCCTTTCTTGGGTGCGTGACCTTGACGTAACAGGGAAGTTAGTAAGCACTTACTCTGCAAGTTCTTCTTCACCTTCTCCCTTCACTCACTTCCCTACCACGCGGTGATAGTATTGCCTACCTGATGGTACAGTAATGCAACAACTGTTTAATGAGTACTTTGTATATGTGACTCTGTATTTTCTCATTTAATTCTCAAACGATTATGGAAGCTTCATTCTACACTGCCAAAATGGTTCATGTGCTGCTGCTGCTTTTGCCCTCAAGGAGTAATCACAAGAGCCATTCTTGTGTTTAGGGTTCAAAAAACCCTATACTTGTGAGGAACGTTTAGGTTTTGGATTGCATGTTGTAAAAAGGTCTACTTTTTGGGCCATAACTAAGTACTTTTTCCTCAGAAGTTACTTGTTTCAAAATCACAGGAGCTTTTAAACATGAACCTATCAATTAAGTTTTGTTTTTTTTTTTTCCAGAGCATAATTAAATTCAAATAGCAACCTGAGTGCTTGGGGGCATTTCTGTTTTTTCATATTCTAGCTTCCCAGTTTTACCTGAGTGAGAAGCAAATTCATAGCTACCAAGAGCTAACCCCCTGCTCCTGGGAGATACAATTGTTTTCAGTTCTTGACTTAAGTGAGTGGTACTCACGAGAGAGGGAGCGATGACTTTCCCTCTCATTTGAATGGGGCAAATGGTGACAGAATCTGCCATCTTGAAGAGTGGTCGAAGATGGTAGGTATGTCACCACAGCACCCCGAGGTGTCAGTTTATGCCTGAAGTGGCTAATCTCATGGGGTTACAGTTCAACCACAGTAATGTATTTTATAAAGCTGGGGGATGGGGCACCTGGGTGGCTCAGTTGGTTAAGTGTCCAACTTCAGTTCAGGTCATGATCTTGCACTTCATGAGTTCAAGCCCCGTGTTGGGTTCTGTGCTGACAGCTCAGAGCCTGGACCCTGCTTCCGATTCTGTGTCTCCCTCTCTCTCTGCCCCTCCCCGACTCGTGTGTGGGCGCGTGCTCTCTCTCTCTCTCTCTCTCAAAAATAAACATTAAAAAAATAATAAGGCTGGGGGCTAAGTGCTTTATTGTTTGATTTAAGCCTCACGATAAGCCTTGTGTGTACATGATGAGGAAGCACTCTGCAAGTTGAAGAAACTTGTTTCTAGTAAGCAGTACGAAGAGCAGAGACTGAATTGCTAAGTGTGTGTGACTCCATACCTGTTAGCTCTGTGCCATTAGAAGCAAGATCAGGGCAGGTCAGTACTTCATTTTTTTTTTTTTTTTAATATTTATTTTTGGGAGACAGAGTACAAGCAGGGGAGGGGCAGAGGCAGAGGGAGAGGGAGACATAGAATCTGAAGCAGGCTCCAGGCTCTGAGCTGTCAGCACAGAGCCCAACGTGGGGCTCAAACCCAAGAAGTGCAGGATCATGACGTGGGCCTAACTGACTGAGCCACCCAAGCACCCCAGAACTTCATTTTTAAGAGTATATTAGGAAGGAGCAAAAGTTAATGCAGGTTTTCATAATAAAGACCAACGCTTTTTCCCATTTTCTCAGGAGTTAGTGTAATGTCATATATACTAGTCAAGTTGACAAGTTCTAATACTGTCATTTCACTTTTTAGACTAATGGGCACTAAAATAAACAAACATTAAAAGAATCATCTAGACTATTAGGCACTTATTAAGGACCCTTAGTAAATAGTTGAATATCTTGGGAAATTATGGCCTCAGGTACAAGGTCATGAGCTGAGGTTTCTAGACAGAGGGCATATCATTGGAGTATCTTTTGCCCTAAAAGAAGGTATCAAAACATACTTACTTGCTAGGGTCTATCTTGTTATATTGGATTTATTATCATTTGTTCTTTCAGCACAAACTATAGAGCATCTGTTATTTGCCAGGCACTATTCTAGGCAGAGAAAAATTCCTTTCCCATGCATTCAGCCCAGGGGAATATATTTATATGAATTACGAGCATAATATCACCATAAATAAAACTATAATGAACCAGCCATCTAGGGGTTTGGGAGGCATATGCCTTTTTATAAGAGGGATTAAAATTAAGATATCTTTGTAAACTTAGTGGACGGCATCAAAGCACTAGGGAGTTCCATATAATAAAGAGGACGTCATGTGGAAAGTTGAGTGTGGACAACATAATGCGTATTGAGGAGGAGTGTATTGTAACCAAGAAATGCTCATTATAGAAAAACCCCAAGGAAACCGTTCTTTTCAGTGATGCATTTTGATGCAGCTGTTCCTTTACCAGAGTGATGAAACGAGGGATCACGTGGAAGTGTGTCCTGAAGCTGGTGTAATTATTCAGGAACTTTCTCAACGCATTGCGCTGACTGGAGGGGCTGCGCTGATTGCCGATTATGGTCATGATGGGACTAAGACAGACACCTTCAGAGTACGTATAATTCAGCAAGATGACTTCTCAAAAGTTAATTGGCGTGCTCTATTAAGTTTTTAGGTTTGAAACTCATTGAAGATCTTTATCTTTGGCTTCTACAGTGGCTAGCATTGTAATATCACATTATTTTGTCATGAATATTCATTTATAGTATTGTAATTCCTTCTCTATTCCATCACTGTGGGCAGCATCTTCAGGCACTCCAGGCGGCACTTTATATTGGGTTTTCCACATAGCATCTCATTGAAGAAAGGGTGCTGTTTTAAGAGTTTGGAAACCACTGATTCAGGCTACGTTTTTCTTTTTAACAGCTGTTATGTAAAATGTACTAAAATGATAGCATTTCCTTAATCTTGATAACCACAAAAGGACAAAAATTCATCATTTTAAAATTATTTTCAAGGGGTTTTGTGGCCATAAGCTTCATGATGTCCTTATCGCCCCGGGAACTGCAGACCTAACAGCTGATGTGGACTTCAGTTATTTGCGCAGAATGGCAGAGGGAAAAGTAGCTTCTCTGGGTCCAATAAAACAACAGACGTTTTTAAAAAACATGGGCATTGATGTCCGGCTGAAGGTAATGATTTATTTCACTATCTTAAATATTTCAATTTTGTAGTATTTCTAATGTTACACTATGTGTTAACCAACTGGGATTCAAATAAAAAGTTGAAACAAAAAGTTTTGTAGTATTTCAAAAAAAACCTTTAAAATAATAAGTACGTCTGGCCCCAGCGCTCCTATTGTTAGCCAGATGCTTGGTATTGCTATTGTAGGGTATGGTGGAACCAGATCGCCTGTTGTGGCGGGGGAGCCTTGTAAGTTCCTGTGTCTCCGTGTGAGGTAGATTTAAGACTTCCAAATGGTGTTCGTGTTTGTTAAGAAAACTTGACTGTGTTTATCGGTAGATCAAACCACCTGGGAATATTTGCTAAACCTACAAATCCACAGGTTTGGGTCTTGGCAACCTACGTTCCCCCCGCCCCCCCAGTAATTTTTATTTTTTATTTTATTATGAGAGAGAGTAGAGGGAGAGGGAGAGAAAATCCTAGGCTCCATGCTCAGTGTAGAGTCTGACACGGGACTCAATCTCATGACCTGAGCCAAAATCGAAAGTTGGACGCTTAACCGACTGAGCCACCCCGGCGCCCCAGCAACCTGGGCTTTTAGTGAGCACCCCATGACTCTTGAGGCAAGTGATCAGAAATCCCGTCTTAAGTAGTGCTTTACTGAGTGGCTAACAGTCATGAGTGTTGCTGCATGTAACTAGGAATCCTTCTGGTTATTTCTTCTAAGAAGTTTTTCCTTTCAGGTTCTTGCAGACAAATCAGATGAGCCATCCAGGCAGCAGTTACTTCAGGGGTATGATATGTTGATGAATCCTAAGAAGATGGGAGAAAGATTTCACTTTTTTGCCTTGCTACCTCATCAGAGACTTCATGGTGGAAGCCATCCGATGAATGCGTGTCAGTCAAAACCTTCTCCGTCACCTGTAGCTGGGTTTGGTGAACTTGCCTGGAGGTGATATCTCAATGTGGACGTTTTACCCCTAAGTCTGCCTAAGAAAGCAAAATAAAGGGAACCCATTCACATATATCACAGGTAAAATCCATATCACAGTATTTTATGTCTCACAGCCAATAAAAATAGCCCATTTTAGATACAGTACAACTAAACATTGATCTTTTAAGGTTGTGTGTGGCTTTTGGCACAATTGTGTGCTTTCAGCTTAATGAAACAAGTTACCATGAAACAGAGTATCCTTAATTTTTTTAAAGTTTATTTTGTGGAAGAGAGCGTACATGTGAACATACTGGGGAGGGGCGGAGAGACAGGATCCTAAGCGGCCTTCATGCCATCATTGCAGACAGAGCCTGATGCAGGGCTCGATCCCACAACTGTGAGATCGTGATCTGAGCTGTATCAAGAGTTGGACACTTAACCAACTGAGCCACTCAGGCACCTTGAAATGAATATCCTTTAATTAATAAGGCTAGTTGCTGTATTTTTATTTTAAAAAGTAAACATGGAACACTGATTGGTTTAGTTAAAACTGGAAATCTAAGTGGCCTTTCACAGGGGATGGGTTAAATAGAACTATCCATAAAGTATTTTTAAAAAAAGAGGTAGAGTAGTATGTCCTTACCTCTAAGAAGGTAGTAAATGAAAAATGTGGTCAAGTAAAAATGTTTTATAGTTATGATTCCATTTTTGTTGGGGAGAAGCTGCATTTAAAGAAATGCTTAATTTCATAGAAATTAATGCAGACTGGTGGTTTTCTGTGATAGTTACTTATATATAAAAAGTGAGGAAAGGATGCCAGTAATTACTATCAAATATGCCAACGTAGCCTCTCTGGCTCTTGATTTTGGCTCAAGTCCTGCTCGCACGGTGGTGAGCCAGAACTCGTCAGGCTCTGCGCCGAGAATGGTGCCTGCTTAAGTTTCTCTCCATCCCCCTGCCCCTCCTCTGCTGTATGTGCACACGTGCTCGCTCACTCAAAACAAAAACAAAAACCCCAACATGGAAGTGGGTTTGAGGGGTAGAAATTCATTCTCCTTTGTGGTATTTAAATTTTTTTACCCTATGAGATTAAAGGAAAAGAATACCAGCCATGTTTTGAACTTACAGCTTAACCGTATTCGAAGTTTGCTGGCGGAGTGATCAACCCTTGGTTTTTTATTGCTTCTCTGGCTTCCCTCAGAACAGGACTAACATTCTGAATCTCACTCTTAAAATGAAGATGGAGGCCTTATTTTTCCCGTGCTGCCCAGCCTTGGGCCATTCATAGTCACCCTTATTTTTTTTTTCCCCTGCATTTTCTTTTCTCAAAAACTTGGTTGGGAGAATGTGGAAGGTGAAAATGCCTCATATTGGCCCCTCTCAATTATCTAGTAGTTTTACATTTAATGGGAGGAATCAGGCAATGCCTTGTATCTTAAAACTTAGAACATTTACTTTGAATGGTAAGTCTTCTAGCAGTGGCAGTAGTTGACTATTTGATGATAGTTCCCGAAAAATCTATAGTTGTAATTACTCTAAACTTTCATTCCAAGAAATGAGACCTCCAGATAATTACCTCAGATTTCATATAAATTGAAATAATGAGTTTTTTATTTTAGGTAGTTAAAAAAAAAAATCAGTGTTTTAAATATAGCATTAGTTCCATTTACAAATACTATTTCCAAAATAGTTCTTTTACCAAGGCCTGGGAAGACAACACAATCTAATAAAATTTTCTTTGGATACCTCTACTAGAGATAAGCTCAGGTTTTCACATAGAAAAGTATGGTGATATGGAAATACATTTTATTATCAGGTTTCTTTGAGGATATTTACAAAAGTGGGATGTAACAAAAAATATAAAAATGTACTGAACAGTGTCATTATAGACTACTTTGTACATTACCAAATGTTTCTAACAATTATTTCTTATACAAAAACAACTTCAAGACAAGAAGGTTATGCAGGTTATACAGTATCTGGAGTAAATTACTCCAAATTATCTGACAGTGCCTTTACAAATTTTTTAAGAAAACTTCTTTGCATTCAACAACACAGACACAAAGAGTGCAATTAATTTCATGGCTTGTAGTTTGATTACATAAGTAGAGCAAACCATTCCAGTTAATATTCACCTTCTGTAGTAAAACCACAATAGGGTGCCTAGTGACTTAGAACTACTCCATTTTAGCACATTGATATAAACAGACTTAGTTTGGACACATTTGGGAAGTCATCCTTTCCCACAGGGAAATTATAGTTCTAAAAGGTTTTGTGAAATTAATTTGGATTAATTTTTTAAACTCCTGTAGGAGAAGAAAATACCAGGAGACACTGTGGAATGTTTCCTGGAGAGGTTTATGGGAGGCAGTGCAGCAACATGGTTAGGAGGGAGGAAAGGGACTAGAGCCACACTGCCTGAGTTCAAATCCACATACCACCTGTGACCTCCAGCATCTAGGTACTTAATTTTCCTGTGCCTCAGTTTCCTTATCTGTGAGATGGAGTCCATAACGTACTCCCCTTCGTGGCTGTCATGAGGGGAACTAAAGACATGTTGAGTTGAAAGCATGGGAACCACGTTTGCTACTATCTCCACAGTAATTTTAGTCCTAGGTAAGGGAGTAGCTTCAGGGATCTCTTAAGACCCTCTCTTACACTGTATACAGGGACATTCTTTTCCTTTGCCACCTCAAATTCAGTGGGCAGTGACAGTTAACGCTTTTATGGTTTTTAGTTTATTGAATATGGATATGTTCTTCTATATCTGATCATCACAACACTGTGAGGAAAATAGAGGCAAGGGTTATAATCTTCGTTTTTTAGACTGATGAGGAACTTGAGGCTTAGATAGATTGGAGCCAAGACGTAAAAGACTGGATTTTCTGACTCCCAATCTTTTGTTGCTCTTTTTGGTAGGAAAAAAACTTACAGTGATTACTGAGGAGTGAAAAAACAAAAAGCCGCTAGTTTTTTAATAAGTGGGTGGTGCTAGATCCTGAACTTTTTTGCCGGGGGCGGGGGGGGGGGGGAACTATTAGTAACTTGTTAAAAGCTATGGAAAAATCTAACCTCTTAAATATTATATCTGAGTAGAAAAACATTTCGTTAGCTGGTTGCCAGTGCTGAAATGTAAAAAAACAAAACAACCCCCCTCCCCCACAATTTATAAGGGCAGGGCTACGTGATCAGCAGAGCAGATGAAAGAATAAGTGTTTCATGCTCTACCCCACCCACTCTCCCAAACTGCTTGAGATGATTGATTTACAAACATTCTGGATATCTGTAAAACCTTCCAATAAATTAAGGGAAGAAAAACTGGATAAGCTCTTTGCTGTTTCCTGCAGCATTAACTGATCCTGCACTGGCCTTACTTTTAGTAATTTTCTTCCTCAAATTATTCAACTCTGTGTAAAGATAAACTGTGTAATGAAAGTTCCCACCTAAACCTACTGAATGTCAGAAACCAACCATGGTGTCACAGAGCTGTGGGTCACAGATACGGGAGTTCGAGTACGCAATAGGGGGGCTGGGCTCCGAAAAGACATCCTTACTACCTCCGCACTTAGACCAGTGGGTTCTCCCCCCAGGTTTGTAGTATCGTTTGACCCCAAAATTATCTTAGAGGGCCTTCCAATATACTCACAAAAGGTGACAACTTAATTTCTATCTTGTAGAGAGCACATTAAGAATTTCAACTCCAAAATGTTAGGGATCACTGTTTTGGAGTCGACTGACCTAAAGAAAAAGAAAAAGGTACAAGAGTCTAGAGCTCCTCTTCTAGGCATGCAGGAAAACCCCCTCAATGCCTCTGTGGTCAAATATTTAGAGTTCTCACAGGAAATCACATGCTGGGAGCCCTTCTTCAGTTCTCTTTAAATGCAAACCTATTTAGTAATCAACTTTAAAACTCTTGTGTGATTTGGTCAAGCTATACAATGGCTGGACTCTAAGCCTGCCTTTTTCTCCTTTTTAAAAAATAATGTAACAGGAAAGGGAAGATAAATTAAATGCCACTATAGTATTAAAGTGAAGGATTAGGAAAAAAATATAAAAACCAGTCATTGCTTATGCTATAAAAATTTATGAAAAGCTTCATCTTGGTTCCGTTATGTGTTCTTATTACTCAGTTTCCCCTCTTGTACCTTCTCACGATGAACTACAGTATTGGTGTCACGGATTCCTTATCACATTTCCCCGTATCTTCGCATCCTTGCAGATGATAACCTACAAAGAACAACAGTTGTGCGGCAAAGTATCAGTCCATAACGTGAAATCCTTCCTTACTGACGTTAGCTCATTGACAACTAAGGATCTTCTTCCATATCATCTGGATTGGGAGCCATAATGAAGTGCTTTGGGTACACAAGATTGTGGGTGTATGCATGTATTTCCCAGCGGGCATCGTCACTTTCGTGCGTAATGTAACGTTCACCAATGCGAGTTTCAAATTCTCTAAGGTCAAGCCAAGTCTGATAGTCCTAGAAAAAAATGGAATTATAAACTATAAAAGAAATAAAATACGTTGAACTTTTTTTTCCTAACCCCATAGCTGCAAAATTGACAGTCTCTACTATGAGTACTTGCTATACAGTAAGTTCCATTCGTATTATTTTAAATTAGCAATGTTAAGATACTTTTTCAAATTTAGAGTCTCTAATGAAGGAAGTAACTAGTTTCTAAAACTAAAACTAAAACAAAACTGCCTGGGGCTTCTGAGATGGCTAATAATAATCACTAAAACATTCTGTTCTAAATTCTGACCTTATGCCCCACCTTACTCCTCAAAATAGGGGAAAGTACTTAGAATCTACTATCAGGATAATTTAATAATCACTGCAACTGTGCATTTGTTTTGAAGTTAATTCTACCTGCCAACCTCCACCCCAGTCCCCTTTAGAGTAGTTCTAAAGCTTCTCTTTACTCTGAAGCTCGGGGGTTCCTTTTAAGAAATCTATGCAATAGCTTTTGGGGGAATTAAGCCAAACATTTTTATTTTATTTTATTTTTTTAAATGTTTATTTTTGACAGAGAGAGAGAGAGACACAGAGCATGAGTGGGGGAGGGGCAGAGAGAGGGGGAGGCACAGAATCTAAAGCAGGCTCCAGGCTCTGAGCTGTCAGCACAGAGCCCGATGTGGGGCTTCAACTCACAGACTGCAAGATCATGACCTGAGCCGAAGTCAGATGCTCAACCGACTGAGCCACCCAGGCGCCCCTGAGCCAAACATTTTAAATGGCATTTCATATATCATTAGTGCAAATATGAATCTTTTAAGTGGGCATCTTAAAAGCAAAATCTATTTGACAAAATAACATGCTTATTTTACAGAAAGGGGAAATGAAGCATAAAAGGCCCTATATAAAGGCTAAATCATTGCTTTCAGTTTATGGGAGTTGAACTGCCTATCAGTTCTGCATGTGAATGGTATACAGCAAACCTTCCAGAGATTCAGCCATAGTACAAAGTAATCACTGAAGAACACTTAGAATATTCTAAAACGTGTAGAATCTGCTGATCTTAGAGTAGTTTGATTAGGTGAGACACATTACAATGAATGGCTCCAATGGGGATCACCAGAGAGAGATTTGTTTTTTTACCTGCAGCCAGGGATGGCTGAGAGATTTGTCCACACTGTAGCGCTTTCTCATCTTCACTTGAAGGAGGTTGTTTATCAAGTCAATTGCTAAGAGGAGAGAAAATCCAACCGGTGAACTGGGTGTATGGGGCACCCACACATACCGTGACTCTGCCTGGAAGGCATTCAAGCCACAGAAATACAGGGTGGGCGACTTTTCTCAAGAACATGGCCTTCCCGCTGACACGTTAGTGGTCCGTAAACGTTCACTGAATTTAGAGCACCTATTTTATGAAGTGTGCCTGTTTTGTTACAGAGGCGGTGTCAAGTCCAGGTTAACAGTGTAGACTTACTGCGTGTGCCAGAGGGTCACTTTCCTCTTCTGTAACATGAGGTTATTGAGAAGATGAAATAACACACATAAAGGGCTTAGAACGGTGCTTACTTAGCACGTAAGTGTTAGTATTATTATTATTTCCAAATGAATTAAAAAACTGATTACAGACTGACGTGTTGTTGCTGTCCTCCAGTGACACCGTTCTCTAGTCCCCGGCTTGGTCTGCAAGGGAGCCAAAGCCACTGCCTTGCCTCTACAGATGTGGCCGGACTTGCACGATCACTTCTCATCAAAAGTGTTTAACAGGTTTTATACAAATATGTTCATGGTGTTTTGGTGTGAGTGGGGAGATCTTGGCATACTTATTTTGCCCACTTATTTGAAGCAACAGAATACCACAAAACCAAAACCACCATGTAGCTACATACTGACTTCCACCTGTATGACGATACGCGTGAAATACCGGCACTAAGGCCTGGACCCAGGGCTGAACCAAGGGGAAGAGTCCCATTATATCACTTCTGTTTCTCTTCCGCACACCACAGTATTTAAGTATGAACTTCCCTGTGTTCAATACTTCAAACTTTTATCCATTGTTCCTTAAATGGTTGTCCACCATGTGCATCATAGTCATTTGGGGTGTTTATTAAAATGCATTCCTGTGTGTCATTCCAACTGGTGAACTGGAACCTCTGAGATCTAGCCACAGGTTTTTGCTTTAGTACGCTCACCAATTGATTATTCTGAAGTCTACAGACCACACTGCCCCAGGAACTCTAAGAGGATTCTGGGAACACCCAGACCCTCCTATAGTCTTCAATTAGGTATTCATTACAAAGAAAGCCTGCTACTGCCTTTACATGTTGTTCCTCAAACCTTCCCAGTTTAATGGACTGTCAAATCCCCAAGATTAGGTCTGGTACTTTTGGAAAACAAAAAAGGCCCGTGTTCCAAAGGTTGGCTAAATCCAGGTGGGGGTATTCCCCAGTAGGGTTCTATTCAATATGGGGCTGTTAAAGAAGTGTGTGCCTTTCCTGTCAGCGTCCGTAAACTAAAGAGACCCAAACAAGGCATTCTTGATGGGTACAGAACCAGGGCCCGCAAGCTCAAAAACCTTCACCAGGCAGGGAAAACAAATGTTACCATGCCTCCTAGGATTGGTCCACAGGGGAGCTGAAAACTGAAGAATGTCTATATCATTCGTTGTAGGTATAAAGAACCTGAAATACAGGTCTCTGAAAATAAGTAATTCTGAAAAGAAAGAATACTTCAGGGAGAATATCTCCTCCTAGTAGCCTAAGTAGATCTTACACAGTTCAGAGGAGGGGCTCCGGGAAGACTTCACAGATGAGCCACAGGCTAAGGGGTCCCTGAAGGACTGGAAGGATTTCAATAGTGAGGAGGGACTGAAGGCAGGGAAAGGTCTAAGCAAAATGCAGAAAGCAGCTGAGAAGAGTCAGCAGCTAGGTTTTAGATCGGGAGCAGTGGAGGGGAGGGCAGAAGGTGAACTTGGGCTATCTCTGAGAGACCTACAGATGCAATGTGGTTAAAGGGAGGCCGTGATGTAAGGGCACAGTAAGATGGAAGGAGGGCTTCCTGAAGACCGATCTGGCAGCAGTGGTGACTGGGAAGCACCGTCAAAAAGTCTAACGGGTAGAACCCTAGGTATTTTAGTAGCTTCAAAGGGAGGAAATTGGGTCCTGGGTTAGTGCTAGGTGTGGGAACTTTAAGGAAGTTAGAGATGAGACCGTCAGGAGGAAGAGTGCTCACGAACTGGTAACTGGTTGAATTTAGAAGAGGAGTATGAGAAATTAAAAAGAGAAGTCAGAAGAAATAGGCTGATTTGGGATCACAAAGATTTTTAGACTAAAGGGCACCGAGCTATATATATATATTTTTTTTTTACCTTCACCAGAAATTTCTCTCCACGGATTTGGTGGGTACATAAACGCAGCATTTTGGATTTGGTCATTTATATCTTCATCTTCATTAAAAGGAAATGTGCCACTGAGGCTCACATAGACGATAACTCCCACTGACCACATATCTAGAGAACGGTTGTAACCTTTGCTCCTGAGCACTTCAGGGGCTAAGTATGCTGGAGTCCCCACCACAGACCTCCTGAATGACTTTTCACCAATGATGCGTGCAAAACCAAAGTCACATAGCTTCACCTGCAAATTAAAAAAATGTTAGTTTTGTATTATTATCTATGTGTCAATCTATTATGCTTGTCCCTAAATGGTACTGTATCATTTCATTTTTAAAAGTTCTGTTTTTTTTATTTTGAGAGAGAGCGAGTAAGCAGGGGAGGGCAGAGAGGGAGAGAATCCCAAGCAGGCTCTGCGCTGTCAGTGCAGAGCCCTAGGTGGGGCTCGATCCCACCAACAGCTCATAACCTGAGCCAAAATCAAGAGTTGGACCCTTAACCAACTGAGCCACCCAAGCTCCCCGATACCGTATCATTTCAACACACTTGCCAACTGTACTGATCACGAATGTCAAATGATTGTCAATAGGGAAATTGTAAAATATGCTTTTCCCAAAAGGCAGATACATTTATGATCCTGTGATCTTCTGCCAACATGGTATGAAAAACTTCCCTAGTGCCTATTTCAAAAAACCACTTTGAAGTTTTAGCTTCCACAATGTCAAATACCAGCTGGGTGCTGTAAGTGGTCACAAAGTTTTGTTCGTCTGTTTTTAACATTTATTTACTATTGGGAGACAGACACAGAGCATGAGCAGGGGAAGGGTAAAGAGAGGGGGAGACACAGAATGCCAAGCAGGCTCCAGGCTCTGAGCTGTCAGCACAGAGCCGGATGCGGGGCTCGAACTCACAAACGGTGAGATCATGACCTGAGCCAGTCGGCTGCTTAACCGACTGAGCCACCCAGGCGCCCCTGGTCACAAAGTTTTTTGATGAAATGGAGGGTGCTGATCTTTCAGCATCTGACTTTAAAGGAGATAATTTTCTGTGAAAAGGAATTATAGGTTTCATTTTTAAATCCTCAGTGACTTCACAGCGCCTGAAAACATAAAGGCCCTCAGTAAATGCTGAATGAAAAATAAGTTGATATTTTTAAAGCTTACCCTTTATTTTGTTTAATCCTAGAACCTATATTCCCAAGGATACTGTCAATTGGCAAATAACTTGAGTGTAGTAAAGAACTACGAGGCTGCTTGAAAGAGGAGCAAAGGTGTTTCCTGTGACTGTGGAATAAATTATTACTAGTGAGATGTTTAGATTTGAAAAAAGTTCTGTCTGAAGGTAGTCACGGTTACTACAATGTCCTTTTGGGAAGAAAGTTCTGAAAGTGTGATGAGCTTGGCAGAGCTCAGAGCACTTCTGCTGCCCATCTTCTAGTGATGTTCAGATTTTGGTGATTAATGATGCATCCATGCCGAACAAGCAAATGCCAAGTACTTTCCGGAGGAAATGCCCTGCCTCATAAACTGTCTTCACAAAAAGCATTATGATACATTGAGAAAAAAAGAGATTTGGCCTCTACAAACCAACGGTACCAACAGTGCCTGGAGAGTGTATGATGAAGGTGTATTCAAATGCTGCTGGCTTTCTAGGACATGGACCCTCACGCACATTTTATGGTAACTGTTCCGCGTCATTATTGAATGTGATTCCCTCTTTGAGTATTGGAAGAATAGGATTATCGACCATGAAGACATATGAACTCTTCTGTTGTTAGATGCCGCATTTCAGCTAACATCTTGATAAAGAAAAGTTGCCTTGGCAGTTTGGCAACTGAATAAAGTGTGGCCATGGCTAGCACTTAGGCAAAAAGGCACGTCAAGTAAATGATGTGATTTTCCCTTTGTTCCTAACAGAGGTAAGAGAGACGGAGTTTTAGCCTCACTGTAGGGGGTGTGCGTCCTTTGCCCAAACTATTCTGAAGATCAAATGAGGTAACGACGTATGGAAGCACTTTATTTAAAACATCACGCCAACTATCAGGGAACCTTTTTTGGCCTCACAATGATAGGGAATCACTTTTAAGCACACAGGCATTGTAAAAGAATAGGATTACCTCCTTAAACGAGTTGAGTAATTTTTAAAAATACGTCTTTTTCTTTGAAAGACGATCTGAGTTGCATTTGACTCAAGTGAAACAGCTACTTGTCCTTAGCGTAGCCAACTAATTGTGCGTGTTTCAAATCTACATAAACAATAGTTTGAAGGAGAGAGTCTAGCTGATAGTTATGGGCACTGCCAACACATATTCCACAGGAAAATATTTCAAACTTTGGGTTTATGAACCATTTTGTAGGTTATTAAATAATTTTGGATCAAGGTCAACACTCTTCAGCGAAATGAAGTTTCACCAAGTAAAACAATCAGTGCATCACACACAGGACACACACACACAAAGGGGATACGCATGTGAGTGATAGCAGTGATGGGAAATGTAATTCTGACATAGGTTTTGGTGAAAATGTTTGAAATAAAGTGCCCTAAAGAGGAAGAGGAGCTGGCTGCCTGCCTCAAAATCTATGTCCCCCAACGTAGGGTCACCCCTCTGCCTCATTTTATGGGGAGTTTGTCCTGAGCACCAGGCACCAACCAAGGTGGCCTCTCCTAACTTCATTCCCTGCCCACGAGGAGAAGTGACCTGCAAACAGTCTACATGCAAAAAAGATACTCCTTAAGGTCTGCTGAAGTCTAAAAAGTCTTCATGAAAATAAACAATATGAGTAAGCTGAGTTCAAATTACTCAAGGATTAATCCTCACTGGCAGTTACAGGCTAATTACTTCTGTCAACATGTTTATGTATCCGAACCGACACCACCGCCTCTCATTATACGGGTGCTTTGTAACGTCAGACGCTCAAGGTTCCGGAGAGTATCTCACCTGAGGAAATGGCTCTGCTGATGCGAGCAGCACATTTTCTGGCTTTAAATCACAGTGCACGATATTTTTAAAATGTAGATTCCTCAAGGCAACAAGGATCTGTTATTGAAGAAAACAGTTTTTTCAGTGCCTGGAAAAAATCATAGTTCATCCCCACCTGGCCTCTCGAATGGCATAATTGGAGAAGTCCACCACAGTTCGTCAAGATTTAACCGAAGTGGTAGTTACTCTGTTCTCCACGGTTAATAATTCCCACCATATCCCTTTATGTAAAAAGCACTGCTATTTAATTCTCTTCATTTTAAAGTATTCTCGTTTCAAAAAAGAGGTAAAATACCTGTGTCACCATGAATTTAGTAATTCGTTCTGGAAGTCGACTTTTCTCACTGGACAGAATCATTTCCAACATATCGCCATGCAGCTTTTCCATTACTACAAAAACTCGTTCCGGAGTTTCAAACATGCATTCCAGGTTTACAATCCCAGGATGGTGCAAATTCTGAAGAGTTGCAGGATGTTTATATGACCAACTTAAGTAGAGAAATGGTTTTACTATGCAAATATCTAGCAATGTGCTACGATTAACTGTATGCATCACATGGAATGGGAAGAAAATCAGCTTAGGGCAACAGGCACTAAAAGCAAACAGCATCACGGATTCTGATTTGCCAAGATCTGTGGTGGAGAGTGGAGAGTGGATGCACTGAGGGGAAGGAAGGTGCATCCTAACTGATTACATAATTGCCCTTGTCCATTACTACTCCTTTTCCTTCTCATCTTTTGTCTTCTGCCTCTACTCTAAGTTTATGTTGTCCATGAGTGGGCACCAACTGCCAATCAAACTTTATGGTAAATTACGCAGAGCTGTGGCTCTTTGGGGCTGTATCTCTGCTCAAGAAATGGTTCTGTTTTTAAGGTAGTTTTTTGTCTAAGCCCGGATCTTCAATCACGCCTCGATTTGGTCTTCCCTCTTTCGGGCTCAGCATCTCTACCTCCATCACCTCAGGTTTCTTGAGCACCACTACGTTACCAGGGCTAGTGAAATAGAAAGCTGAATGTGATACAGATTCTGCTAATAAAAAAAAGCAATCTATCTTACCGGTTTAAAAAAAAGCCAAAAACCCAAAAAACTTTCCTCAAAAGTAAATTTGAGAAGTCAGTCATGCTCAAAAACATTCAATGGCTTTTTACTCTGGACATAAATCTATTCCTCTGCTTGTATTTTCACATCTTCAATAACATGGCTTCATTCGCCCTATTCAATTTTAAATATGCTCTATTGGTCCAAGTGATTTAACTTTTATTCTTCATTTATAGAAATCTATTTTTCTTACACTGTTTTCCTTATTATGGGTACCTAATTATGCCAAGAGGGCAAACTTCTTTTTGGCTTATGTGAGGCTGAGTGCCATCTCTATGTTTTTTGAACCTGCCGCCATCTCTCAATTCCCACCGTAACTGCTTTAATTTCAGCTCACGTTACCTCTCTTTGGGACGACTGCAGTATTTTCCACCAAACACCGTCTATCCATGTAGCAATACTTACCCCATGCTACTATGTCATGTGTATCTTACTCTGTAGCCTAGGAAGTTCCCAGGGAGCAGAGACTCTGTCTTAGTCATTTTAGGTCAATGTCTGAATCATGGTTGGTGTTTTAAAAAATGACTAGCAAGCACGAAATAAATACTGTTTACTAATCAGTTTAAAACAACTTAATGAGGTGGTATTCCAAGTAGCAAAATATAAAGTGTCACAGCTTTATAAATAAACAAAAGTGAAATGCGTGTGATAATAGCGGTAAGCAAGGGGAAGACTCAGAATATCACAACTCTGATCAACTTAAGAGTTGGTAGTGTGGCTGGCTGTCCCCATGCTGTAGTTGTCCGTCTCCCACTCTCCTGTGAAGCCGTATGTATACACATACAAAACCAGAAGTACGCTGTAACATTATTGTCTCTTAACTTCTATTTGTTTAGATGTCCTGTTTCCTCTGGAGTCTGTTTTGGGAAGTTATACTTTCATAGAGAATCATTTTCTCCAGGTGTTCAAATTTATCTGATCATGTTGGTCACGGCAGCATCTTAAAATCTCAAAATGCCTTTACATTTTTTTCAGTATTTGTGGTCATATTTCTTATTTTTTGCTTTCCTTAAGTTTATTGTTCATTCTTTAACTTTTTTTTTTTTTTAAAGTAATCTCTACACCCAATGTGGGGCTTCAACTCACGACCCCGAGATCAAGAGTCAGTCGCACACTCTCCCACTTGAGCCAGCCAGGCCCCCGTCATTCTCGCACTTCTCAAGTTGGATTCTTAATTCATTTATTTTCATTCTTTCTTGTGTAAATATTTGAGCTTATAGTTTTGTTTTTTTTTTCTGAGCAATAGTCTAAAAGCTGATATACAGTATTTTCATGATTATTGTCTAAATACTCTGATATCTTGACTTTGTTCTTTAAGAATTAAGATATTAAAAAATTTGTTTCAGAGGGCACCTGGGTGGCTCGGTCGGTTGAGCGGCTGACTCTTGATCTCAGCTCAGGTCATCACCTCAGGGTTGGGAGTTTGGGCCCACACTGGGCTTTGCACAGGCCGTGGAGCCTACTTAAGAAAAAAAAAATTCAGGAGGTGGGAGCTTTTTGTTCTCTGATTTTGTAATTTATTTCTAGTTTTATTGCATTAGGATCAAAGAACACTATCCTATGGCTTTTTTGAATTAATGAGGTATTCTTTGTTCTCTGTTTTTTTTTTTTTTTAAATTTTTTTTTTTTTTTTTTTCAATGTTTATTTATTTTTGGGACAGAGAGAGACAGAGCATGAACGGGGGAGGGGCAGAGAGAGAGGGAGACACAGAATCGGAAACAGGCTCCAGGCTCTGAGCCATCAGCCCAGAGCCCGACGCGGGGCTCGAACTCACGGACCGCGAGATCGTGACCTGGCTGAAGTCGGACGCTTAACCGACTGCGCCACCCAGGCGCCCCTGTTCTCTGTTTTTAGGACACAGATGTCAGTATCAAGTGGTTAGATTAGCTTCTGCTGTTTAGGCCTTCTACGTTGTTAGTTTTGGCTACTTCATCTGCCAGGACCACTAAGTGCTTGCCAGTTCCTCCCTGGCTCTAGTTTCCTTTTATAAATCTTGCCACTGTTAATCTGCTGTGATCTGCATTCTTCCACTGTCAAAGTGCCCTTCTTCACTTCACTTACTGTTTTCCCTTGAATTAAATCTTACCAGATCATGACCCCCTTGGCCTTCTATTTGAGGAGGCACCTGGAGAGGATATCACGACTGGAGAGGTCAGAAAGAGCCAGCAAAACCTGCTCTGACTGCGGCCCCTCTTCCTGCACGCACCCCTGGCTCCCCCTGCAGTGTTTCTGGAAAACTCCTACCTATTTTGTAGGTCTGAACTCTCTTCTATTTTTATTAAAGACACAGTATACATTTCTGTTTATCATTTTTCTTGTAGCTTTTGGGTAATTTCCAAGAAGAGGTGGGGGAAATGCTGAATTTATACCACAGCGTATAACCAGAAATTTCTCTCTGAAGTTTCTGATGACATTTTCCCATTAACACAGTAGCCGTGAGAGTGCCACACATTTTCCATTACTACTCTATACCTACCCTCTTCAGGCAGGGGCAAAAGACATTTTATATTACCTTATCCCCATGAAACAAAGGTAAAAATCCTCCGTTTCCTTCCTGCCCCACAACACGCTCCCCAGATGTGGCCGTGTTAACAGTTTACGTAGGTATGGACCCTTTTCTCCGCATAACCGCTTGTACATATCTACAAAGTAACACATTACCTTAAGGAACTATACAAGTGAAACCATTCCACGCTTCCATTGAAAATTTTAACAATGTGTTATGGGTTAATTCCCCACATAAACACATTTATTCAATAAATATTAAATGAGTATTTGCTGTGTGCCAGTACTATGCTGGTAGTCCGGATTCATGAGTACACAAAATTGACAAATACGTCTCATCTCACTGAGCTTATTAATTCTAGCAAGGTTGGGTAGACGCTAGGTAATAAACTAGTAAATGACCCAGTGTGAAGGTGGTAAATGCTATGGAAAGAAGAGGAAGGGGCGCTGGGGGTAGATGGGTGGATAATGCTGAACGGAATGCAAGGGCCTCACGAGGAAATAACATCTGGGCAAAGTCTTGAAGGAGATAAAGGAATATGCCATACAGATATGGGGCGTGCCAGCATTCTAGGCACAGGGAATAGCTAAAGCAAAGTCCTTGAGGCAGGACCATATCTGGCAAGTTTGAGGAACAGAAAGTCAGTGTGGCCACCATCTGGAAAAGAGACTCAATGTGTTGAGTGTGGTGTCTATGATGGAACCTTTTTAAAGAGATTTTGATTTAGCTGAATAGAATATGTGCAGATGTCCAAAAATGTCACGTTCTCATTTCTATTAAATTGATAGAAATACAGAGCTTATCACCAGGCACTCAAGAGAGAGGCTGGATGTTCCTGGGTAAACTGTAAGGTCACTCCTAAGTCAATGATTCTATAATTGTCTCTCCCTGCCATTGGAAAGGCCAAAAGTATGGTCTCAATAATATGCTTGGTCTTCACCCCATCCTTTCTTTATAAAGATGAAGACACGGTGGGCGCCTGGGCGGCTCAGTCGGTCAAGTGTCTGACTTCAGCTCAGGTCACGATCTCACAGTCTGTGAGTTTGAGCCCCACGTTGGGCTCTGTGCTTACAGCTCGGAGCCTGGAGCCTGCTTCAGATTCTGTGTCTCCCTCTCTCTCTGCCCCCTCCCCTGCTCATGCTGTCTCTGTCCCAAAAATAAATAAAAACATTAAAAAAAAATTCACACACACACAAAAAAAGATGAGGACATGGGGAAGAAAAACTACGGCTGTCGGCGGAGCTGCAGGGGACTTACAGTACCAGGATCAACTACCAGGCTGCGTTCACCCAGACCTTTAGATTTGTTTAAGGAGGACTACGTACAAGAAGAATCAGAGGCAGTGACTGGAAAGTAAGGATGACCGGGCTGCCAGGGGAGGCAGGAACCAAAGGGTGGAGCGAGTGAGCGAGTACAGAAGTGCCTCGCGACCCGTGTGGAAGGGTCTCGCTGAAAGGCTCATACAACCAAATCTTGCGGAATGAATTTCAGCAAATGAGTTACTATCTGAAAGAAGTCTGCTTTAAAAAAATGTATTTACCATATTCACATTGTTCTAAGAGAACTGTAATTCAAATATAAAGTAGCCTAAAGCTGGTCCTCACACTCAACATTCGTTGAACTTACACACTGCAAAGAAACTGAAGTCACAGTTTTACACACACACACACACACACACACACACACACACACACACAGGAGATCCAATGTGGCAGAGAAGAAAGAGCATGTGGTGTGGAGACAGACTTAGATTCACACTCTGAACCTGTCTTCTTCCTGCTGGATGATGTTAATTAAGTTTAGTTTCTGGCACAAAGTAAGCCATTCACGACATACGATTTGAACAGAATCTATAACAAAGAATATGGTATTAAATTTAAGATGAAAATAATATATTTGGAGACATACTATAATCACTTAACTGTATTCCCCATAGGGCACTATCAATGAAAAAACCCAGAAGGACAGAATACAGCTTTTGCACTGTGCATTACCTGGAAACCCCTAAATTTAGCTATTATGAGCCACAGTTCATAACACGATGAAAAAAAGCTTCAGTGTTTAATTCAAAGATGTGTTCGTGATCAAAGTGACAAGGATGAATCAAGTCTTAAGAATATATCCTTGGGGCACCTGGGTGGCTCAGTCAGTTGGGTGTCCAACTCAGGTCATGATCTCACTGTCTGTGAGTTCAAGTCCCACGTCAGGCTCTGTGCTGACAGCTCAGAGCCTGGAGCCTGCTTCAGATTCTGGGTCTCCCTCGCTCTCTGCCCCTCCCCTGCTCACACTCTGTCTCTGTCTCTCTCAAAAGTAAATAAACATTAAAAAAAAAAACCCTTAAAAAATATATATCCTTAATGGTTTTTTTTTTTTTTTGCATACTAGTTGGACAATGAGCAAGATTCCAAAATTAGATGTGAAAAAGATTTCTAACCATATCCTAATATACTCTGAATGCTATTAATATTCTGTATGAAGGTAGTTTTATAGGAGGAAGCAACTTGAAAGGACCACAGGTAGCTTGATCATAATCTTTTGATTATCACGCCTCTGAAAAAGAAGTGAGGCAAACATTACTGCTAGTAACTGATAATGTAATACACGTAAAATTAATCCTTTGTTTATACATTTCTTACCTGCTTCTTCAAGGAAGCCTAAGTTCAGTAGACTATCTTCTTGAACTTCACCCACAAGCAAATGGGGGCTCTGACAGCATTAACTATTTATCACCATGATTTCTTAAATATTATGCAAAAGCTACACAGTAAATAGATATTTGCATATTATAAATGATTTAGGATATTCATAAAAATAAAGATAAAGCTACATTTTAGTCTTCTAGATGACCCCCAAAAGAGGTAAAAATGTTACATGAAAATAAGAAGACAGTAATTTATTTTATGGGAGTTAAGTCATTGTCAGTATATCTTTAAAAATACACCTCAGTGGACTAAACCATTATAAAATTAAACCTTTGGAGTTGTGAATTAGTAAAATAGCAAATGCTACTGTTAAAAAGTCCACAATTTTTAAGCGACTTTTTTTTTTTTTTATAGCAATTGCTATAATCATCAAGCAGATCATCTGTGAGAACTGAACGGGTATAGCACCGATCTCCTCATCAAATGTGGTGATACAGAACTATCAAGTGTTTTGAGCTTCTGGAGAGACGAATTAAGAGTTTTGTTGTTAAGATTTTACTTATGAAAATGTGTTCTAAACAAACTACTACCATAATGGCAGTTCTTGTAACTCCTAGGTTACTGTAACTTAATTTTTCCTTTAAAAAAAAAATTAAAAAAAGACTTAAGGATTTAATGCAGATGTCCACCAACCTCTCACTAAGCCAAAAGGGCATAATATGAAAACAAAACAGAAAACAAGCCTTATTCTTATCAGCACAGTAAACAGACCTGTATTTAAAAACTCATAAATCAAAATTAAAACCAATACAAAGCAACTTGGTTTTTTGTTCTTTACCTGTAAAATAGCCACTTCATTACGGAGTTGACTTTCCTGTTTTGTGGGAAATCTCATCTTATCAATTACTTTAATAGCCACATCCCTTCCAGTCTTTCTGTGTTTTCCTATTAAAAAAAAAAAAAAAAAGTATAGAAAAGTAAGAAGCAGCAAACTGTCAGCTCATCTACAACATAAATGCTTTATCAGGAAGCTGTCCACAGACCAAAACTGATATGTATTTCCTCTTATATTTCTTTTCTTTGGCTGATTTTGTTCTCCTTCACTCACCTTTAATTTTAAGAAGCAAATTGTTTTCCCTTAATAGTAGCTGTCCCTAATGACAGCTTCATTACTCAAAACAGCAGGAAATTTGAATGAACTTGGGGGCTGAAAAATAATCTACCTTATTAGTTAACTACTCTTAGTCTTCAGAGACTGTCAAGATAGAAACACTGTATCAATGAATTAATTTTACTAGGTTCACTGAGTCAGCACAAAGTTATTTAACCACACTTGGAGCAAGCCTGGAGGCAGAAAGGCCGAGGAGGAGACTACTTAAACAGTGTCAGCAAGTGAGGACTAGGATTTAACATTACCTTCCTTTTATACCTCGGATCATAGCTCATGAAAGTACTTTTATGTACAATTAGGTTTAATTAACAACCCTGTGAACTATGCAGGTAAAGGTTTATTAACTCCATCCAACAGATGAAGATACAAAGGCATGGTGAGCTTAAATGACTCTGCCAATATCATAAGTCACAGTGAGATCTCAGGTCCTCAGACGTGATATAACATTCATCCAACAGCAGATGAACGGGGCCATTTGTGTTGGACATCCAGTAGGGCATAACCTCCAATAAACAAGCTCACACGCCGCCCAACAAAGCTCTGAGCCATTGATTTTTCCCTCACAAACATCTTTATGCTACAAGAAGAGATAAAGTAAGACTACTGTGGAACTAATTTCCTGATTCTTTGTTACTTTGTAAAGTCTGCGGTTGAAATGAAGAATGAATACTCAGTTACAGTGAAAAGGGCTTAGCTGAAAGAATGCAAGTCAACCCTGAAGAAACAAGCCACTGGACAAAATTGTGACAAGACGTAACAGCTAGCAGAGGTTTTCAAATTTCACAATTTTCTGGAGTATGTATAATATGCAGCAGGCTGCAGTCACTCACCTCCATAGACGATGCCAAACTGGCCTGAACCAAGCACCTCATCGGCAAAGATCTGGTAAACAGTACTAATGTCCTATTTGGGAAGGAGTAAGCAGCATTATTTGCCCTATGAAACACGGTCAGCATCTCTAACTCTTCATTCTAACACTTAAACACATTTTTATTTTTATGAGGCAGCTAATTTTCATAACAAATATTTTATGAATATAGACTTCCCATGTCCTAGAAAAGCCCAGTTTTAATACTATGACTCTTAATATGCAAGTATAATATATTCAGCAAGATCTTTGGGGGGGAAAATGCCTTGAATAAAAGACATCATGCATTTATTAAGTAATCATCTATAAACAGTAAATTAACATAAAAAATTAAGAACAGTATTTTACTTATTTCACCATCAAAGAAATTTGCTATCTTTGATTTGAGAGAAAAACTTACAAGGTTCATATTATCGAAAATTTAGGCTAATTTTGAAAGGCTGGTGACAGCGTATGTGTGAGAAAGTCTGTCAGTGAGACCCACTCCCCAATCTTCTCCCCTGCCCCACTCTCTCTTGGTGGTGGTTGCTGCTGTCGGATTATTCTTGGGAGGGCAATCCCCGGTCCCCTCCACAGCTCTGTGATCCCGGTCTCCCTTTTGTTTGGGGTCTGTGCCAGTCTGCATGAAGTCAGGGGCTCGATCTCTGTGGCTCTTACATTCCCAGCCAGTGCCTGTCTCACGGTAGTAACTCAAATAGAATCACATAGGCCTCAATTTTCTCAATTGGTAAAGGGAATATAGTAACACCTATTTCACTGGATTTTTAAGCAAAGTAAATAAAGATATCTACAAAGTGTCAAGTCCAGTGCTTAGCATATAAAAATCAGTAATTCCATAAATCTGATTTCCTAATTTGTTTTAATTAGATAATCTTAAATTGTTGACTCCCCTGGGACGTTTTCTCATCTGTAAAAAAAAGTATTGGTCTACATCCCTAGGTTCCTCCTAATTTAAAAAATGCCTATGATTTTATGATTATCATCAACATTTATTGAACCCTAACTGTACACAGGGCTCTGCAAAAGGTAGCTAATTTGTTTGAAATTTTTTTTTTTTTTTTTCAATGTTTATTTATTTTTGGGACAGAGAGAGACAGAGCATGAACGGGGGAGGGGCAGAGAGAGAGGGAGACACAGAATCGGAAACAGGCTCCAGGCTCTGAGCCATCAGCCCAGAGCCCGACGCGGGGCTCGAACTCACGGACCGCGAGATCGTGACCTGGCTGAAGTCGGACGCTTAACCGACTGCGCCACCCAGGCGCCCCTAAAAGGTAGCTAATTTGTGGAAGAGACCTAGTTAAGAGCCTTATGATGTATTTGGGAAGCAGAAAAATCTATTAAAAAGATAAGGAATTCAGGACATATCAGGGTCAAATAAGTACTACATTAGAGGCTATCCTAACACCTTGTCTTTTACTAACTCACCAGAATAACCTACACTCTCCACTCCCTCTGAAAAGCATATATTGACTGATGTCTACCACAGCCTAACAAAATGCTTGTGGCCGGTATCCCAATGAGTAGCTCTTAAAACTGAATTTACTCCCCAAACCATTTTGCCAAATGTACTTGTTATAGATTACACAAAAATATAAATATATTTGATAAGTCAATGAAACACACAAGATTTCTATGAAAACTAAGTAGTTTTACAAACTCCAGATTGGGGGAGTGCGGATTCTGTTCTCAGAATATTTCACAAGTATCCCTGGCTCTACTTTAAAGACACAAAAATAGGAAATTATAGATATTATGGGGGTGTATAATAAGAATTTGACTGGCCTTTTTCCCTGGTTTCTTAGAGAGAGACTCTTAAATCCTGGGAATTTCCCAAGTCACAGGAATATCTCATTCATGTAATACATGAGCCCTTTAGATCACACCTGTGTTAAGCTAACAAGATGACTTAGGATGAGGAAATATCACTGGAAAGACTAACCACGTGATTAGAGGATTGGGGCTTTGAACAGTCCAAACTCAGGGGAGGACACGAGGGGGCAGGAGACTGAGTTCAATCATGTAGCCAATGATTCAGTCAATCATACTTAATGAAACTCAAAAAAAACCTTTGGACACCACAATCCAGGTAACTCTCGAGGCTGGTGACACATCTATGTGCTGGTAGGGTTGCATACCCGGACTTCAGCAAGAGAACGCAGAAGCTCTACATTCAGAACCCTCCCAAACCGCACCCTAGGTGTCTTTAGTTGGCTGGTCCCAATTTTTATACTTAAGCTGTAATCAGAAGTCCAGAGCTTTCCTGCGTTCTCAGAGTCATTCTAGTGAATTACTGAACCTCAGTGTGGGTTCATGGGAATCCTCTGGATTTGTAGCCAGTTGGTCAGAAGTACGGGTGACCTAGAGACCCCTGCACTTGTGGCTGGTCTCTCAAGTGTGGGCAGCCTTTTGGGAACTGTACCCTTCGTCTGCGAAGTCTGCACGAAATCTGGGTGGTTAGCATTGGAACTGCATTACACATGTGACTGACACAAGAAAGACAAAGTGCAAGTCTGTTTAGCAGACCCATAAGAATCTCAGTCCTGTGACAACAGCAAATGAATGTGCATAGGTATGTTTTAAGTTATAGTGAAAATTTTAAGGTTTGTAAGAATCATTTTTATATGCTTCCTAACTTTAATCGACTTTTTAAAAAGTTTAACCAACCAAATTTTGGTTCTAATCAAATTAGATGAGGGGACATGTGCTATTCAAATAATAGCTGCCAGAAAAGGTTTTTTCACAAAGATCAGCTCTAAACCTTTCCCCTTTTCAGCTATGAATGTGCATGTCCCTCAAGCTCCTTCAAAGTTAGTGACCTCACGTTCTTGTTACTCCTCCTTCCCTCCCCAAGAATCTGGTGTCTCTCGTACCTGCCACTACAACAAGAGATACACAGATTACATCTCCTTGAGACCCTCTATTTCCCATAGCGCCACTGGATAACGTGTCTTCGCCGCAATCCTAGAATAGGCAACGTTTATATGCTAAGAGCTAGAACAGCTGGATGCCCCAGGTGGAACATGGTGAGAGATTTTTATCAGAGAAATTTATATATAGTCAATGAAATATTTTATGACTTCTTTTTCCAGCCTTTTTTCTTTCTAATCCATGGTTGGCAAACTAGTTGGTAGGTCCGCTGGGTCTTTTTGTACAGACTCCTGATCAAAGAATAGATTTTACATTTTTAAATGGTTAAAAAAGAGAAAATAATGGTATCTTTCGACACATGAAAGTGACATAAAGTTCAAAATCAAGGGTCCATAAATGCAGGCTTATTGGAACGCAGCCATGCTCATTCCTTTCTGTACTAAGGCTGCTTTCTCACTACCATGGCAGAATCAAGTAATTGAGTGTGGTCCACAAAGCCTAAGATATTTACTATCTATCCCTTTATAGAAAGTTTGCTGGGGCGCCTGGGTGGCTCAGTCGGTTAAGCGTCCGACTTCGGCTCAGGTCACCATCTTGCGGTCCGTGGGTTCGAGCCCCGCGTCGGGCTCTGTGCTGACAGCTCAGAGCCTGGAGCCTGTTTCAGATTCTGTGTCTCCCTCTTTCTCTGACCCTCCCCTGTTCATGCTCTCTCTCTGTCTCAAAAATAAATAAATGTTAAAAAAAAAAAAAAAAGAAAGTTTGCTGACCCCTGTTACAATCCTCAGCACATACCTACATATATACACCAGCCAAACTGAACCTATTCACTATTCCTTACAAGTCCTGTATGTCCTGCTTCTTTCTATGTGCCCATCCTGGTCCCTGTCTTGTATGAAGTAGTATTCCCTGCCCTCACCCTCTCAGCCCTTGAGTCAAAATCCCTTTCCATCCACTTGGGCACAGCTCAGGATTCACTTCTTGTAGGAAGCTTTCTCTGCTGACCCAGAAAGAAGTGGTCTCTCCCTTCTCTTTGAACTAGTCTGTCACTATGTAATAGTCTACTAACACTTATGAAAAAGTTAACTTTATTTTCACAGTTAAAAAAATCTGCCACACTTTCCTTCATAAGGCAGAATTCCTTAAAGAAGTTATCAGCCCCAAAGTCTAGCCTGCCTGGTGTCTTTAGGCCAACTGGTCAATACTTTGGCCTAAGAATTATTATTTTTTTGAATTTTCTTTAACGTTTATTTATTATTGAGAGACAGAGAGAGACAGAGCATGAACGGGGGAGGGGCCGAGAGAGAGGGAGACACAGAATCCAAAGCAGGCTCCCGGCTCCAGCTGCCAGCACAGAGCCCAACATGGGGCTCGAACCCACAAACCGCGAGATCATGGCCTGAGCCAAAGTTGGACGCTTAACCGACTGAGCCACCGAGGCGCCCCATATTTTTTTTTTTTAATTCAAGTATAATTAGCATACAGTGTTATATTAGTTTCAACAGTTCTATATGTTTCTCAGTGCTCATCAGGATAAATGCATTCTTAATCCCCTCTATTTCCCCATCCCCCCATTCACTTCCTCTCTGGCAACCACCAGTTTGCTCTCTGTGTTTAAGAGTTTGTTTTTTATCTCTTGAACTGATTTTCACATCTTCATTTACCTATTTTAATTATCCAATTTGCATATCTTAGCTATAATTTTCAATTTTTACTTACCACATTTTCCTGGATCTGACAGTTAGATACAGAGATACTAGTAGATAAATCTTCTGTAAAACAGAAGAACGATGTAAGAGCAAAGGACAAAATTGTTATAGGACTTAATAATATTAACATCTGCTGACATGCAAGTGCCCACAGTACATTAAGTTTTATAAACTGGCTGAATTAAAAATTGGCTAATTATGTTCTTTAAAAAAATTTATCCACACACACAATACTAACCCAGTAACAGGAAACTGGTTAAATAAAATATGAAACATCCACACAAAGAAATCCTATCTAAACATTTAATGGTGTAGAGCTATAATACTGAGTTAGAATGCTATCCACAGCATATTAAGTTAGAAAGGCAAGTTGTAAGGTAGTAGCAGCATTTGATGAAGAAAATGATACTTCCGATGAGTGAGAGAAGTAGGGTTGGGGAACAAAGCCTGCTCTTTATACACTTCTATACTGCCTTCATTTTCTAAAACATAAAAAGCATGCATTACTTTAGTAATAATAAAATTTGGGGTGCCTGGGTGCTTCAGTCGGTTAAACGTCTGACTTTGGCCCAGGTCATGATCTCGTGGTTCATGAGTTCAAGCCCTGTGTCAGGCTCTGGGCTGACAGCCTGCTTCAGATTCTGTCTCCCTCTCTTTCTGCCCCCCTCCCATCATGCTCTCTGTCTCTCTCTCAAAAACAAACATTACAAAAACTTTTTTAAAAATTAAAATTAAAAATTAGACAAATCTACATATACTAGCATTGAAATATATCTGATATATATTAAATAGTGGATAAAAGCCAGTTCCAAAAAGAACAAAGAGTATGACCACACTTTTCTACAAAAATAAAATATAACAATACAGCACAGATAGCATAAGCTTCCCTTCTCCCCAAAGCAAGAAATATACACCAAATTGTTCATAATGGTCTTCTGAAGGAGGAGGTATAGGACCAGGAATAAGGGGGGGGTGTTACAAGTGTATAGGAAGGACTTCTTCATCTTACATTCCATAATGCTGTAAAATTCAAATGTTTGTATTATTTTGGTACGCAATGGAAGTAACTGACAAGAGAAAAGGGCAGCATGGGAAGTGAGTAAGAGATTAGGTCTCAAACATCTAGAATCTTGGAGACAACTCAAAGACAATATGAAATTTCCTTTACAATCCCAAATACAAAAATTAACAAAATGTAAGCAAACTATACATCAAAAACTATGCATCAAAAAATGACTGTCAAAGCCTGCATTTAAAAATATTAAATCAATCTTAAAATATTTTAAATAATTAAAATATTAAATATCAATGAAACAAAAAAGGCACAGCATCAACGATACAGAAGTATCTAACACTATGCTTTCCAATTGTTCCGGTTTCCTAGTGTCAACGCAGATTGTTTCAAAGGCCTCCACTGTCCAGCTCCACCCAGTTTTAATTTCTATTGCTTCCCAGAACTTTACACCACAAAAATACTGTGCTACGTGCATTGTATGCATTTATTATGATTCACACTTTAGATGAGAGACTGTAGAGACCAAGGTCACACAGACAGTAAGCGGCACGACTGCGCATCATTCTCTAGCACTCTCATGCAACCCTTCTGCTTTTCGAGATTCTCAACCTGACGGAGGAGGTCCATGGATGATGGGCTAGAGGAGGTTCCCATATCCAGTTATACATAAAATTTGTATGTATGCTCCTGTATTATTTTCTGGGGGAATAGGTCCATGGCTTTAGTTAGGTTATCAGAGTTCTGTCTAAAATCCCCCACAACTTTAGCAGCACTGTAAATATCCATTAATTCATCCTCTTAGAATCAATGTTAAACACCAAACATGGTCACGGTCATTATCTTCATCCCATTGATCACACCCGTCTCCTTAACTAGAATAACACTAGCTCTCTACCGTTCCCTTTTAGCTTTTCCTATCCTAACCTACTTGGGATCCAAGGTCAAGATCCAAATCATGAAGTCTCTGCTTACTCCTTCTATCCATATCCGCATCCTCCAAGTAATGCATTACTCGTTTTTGCGCACTACTGCTTTATGCTGCTACCTAACACTTACTTATGTATGTGTGTCCTATCTCCCTTAATTTCTGTGTTTCTTTCATACTCTAGCTCAGAGCCTAACATAATGCCAAGAATAGGTGCACAAAATAATACAGTTGAACAGAAATAAAGTACATGTAGGAACTGGTTGATACCTATTTCAATTTAAATATATCTAATAAATGGTGTTTCCCCAGAAATAACATAATACCAATGGCGTAAAAGTGACATTATATTATGGCTTTCACTTGATCCTTTACAAAATTTAGCTTTTATTTTATAAATTTTGTTGGTGCAAAGAACATGTGTTTCAACAATTTTTTTTAATTTCTGGCTTCATAGATTTCACAAGTATGACGTGAACCGTAATTCGTGATCACCTCTTTATATCCCACCATGAAGCAAAATACTAACACTAGCAATTTACTTTAATCCACTGAGAGTTCATGGAAACCAAAGACTGTTCTATTCCTTACTGGTTCTCTTTCCTCGAATGCTGACAACCCCACAAAGTAGGTACTATCACAGAGAGGTGAAGTTTTGCCTAAGATCACCTAATAGGTTGGCAGAGCCTGGAGAGGGAGACTGACTCTGGAACCTTTTCTTTCATACTGGGGGTTGTATGTATACACTATAACCAACGTGAATTGTATAAAGGAATTAACCCACAGTATTGGTTACTAACGATGAAGCTTAAAATGAGCGTTAGAAATACATAAACACAACCACACCCACAAAACGCTTAAGAACCAAAGGGGGGAAAAAGCCATCAACAAGCTTATTGCTTACTGTGATCTTTCCCTTGCCCCGGAGAAGTGCAAACACTTGCTTGAGGGGTAACAGGCATGAGAGCTTGGCGAATTGCTTTTTCCCAGCTCTGTGCTACATCAACTCCAATTCCAGTGGCAGCAAGAACAGGATTGTGGGAACTGTCTCCATTGTTCTCCCCAACAAAGTATACCATAGTGTCAGTGATGATTTCAAAACAGTGTGGGTTGCTGCCTTGTGAAATGTTTGTGAAATCTTGTGGCGAAGATATGCGGAGAATTTCTGAAAGTGGAATTTCCTGCAGTAAAAAATCAAGCATTAAAAAATATAAATACATCTTTGTTTTTATTTTCAAATACGCTAAACAATCAAAGATACACATTTCTAGCGAATGCACTAAGATGAACACAAGTATGTGGTACACGGAGCACGCAGTCAAGTCTTACAGTAGTATCTGCCATCAGTGATCTGCCAAAGGCAGAGCCTGGAGCGTACTAACCCAATGTTCCAGCCTATAGCAGGTTGTTAGAATGCAAGGAAGGAGAGGACTGGGGAGAGTTAACCGCCACTGTATCCAACACTTGTCCCTTTCCAACTGTCATTAAATCAACTCAACAATTACTTCTCTGCCAGCTGCTGTCTGCAAGATGCAGCCCTCAAAGGAAAACAAAGCAAAAACAACAGCAAGAGGAGAACGCTAGCACAGGTTGTTCACGCACTCCATTCTGGTTCTGCCCACAACTGTAACAACTCTGTATGTGTAGTCTACTCCCTGAGGCAAAAAAAAAAAACGAAAAAAAAAACAACCAAAAAAACCTATTTAAAAGAACCCAACCAGCTCAAAGTCATCAGTTTCTGATCTCTCTCTTAAGGATACAATCGCTCCACTTACAATTTTGTTTGGTGTCGGTCTGTGACATGGCCAAGTGTGGAACAAGCCAGGCAAAGAAGACTATACAAAAGCGAAGCAGCAGCATGTGGGAATCGGGGCCTAAGATCAAATGGAGCAGGGAGAACATGGATACCACACCGGCCTCTTCTGGACAGGCAATGATCATGAACAGCCCGATGTAAATCATGGTGTCCAGAAGAAAATCAGCAGCAACCTGACAGGCAGGCCAAGACCAAAGGAACACACAACAAAAAACATCCTTTGGTAGCAGGGCTGCTGTGGGGGGTGAAATGGAGGGTGGGGGAAAACTGTTTCAACAAGGAACTCAAGAGTGACTTATAAGCGATATTAGGCAGAGTCATAATACACAGTATATGCCAATATAATAACTAACAAATATTACTTTAATATATCTGGAAAACATACTATATTTTAATGTATGTTATTTTTTTAAATGTGGAATCTTTACCTTATAATACTTTGATCCAGATTCATTTTGAAATAATGTGAGACATTTGCTGTCCAGTCTCCAATAATGCCTCTTTCTCTATAAAATAAAGGGCATACAACTGTTAGGTATAAAAATAATGATTCTTCCAAAGTACCTGTGCCTTTCTTTCTTTTTCCTTTCATTTCTACTCATAAGTTTGTATGTCTGAATAGGTTTAAAATTCACAGGGGTCAAAATTCTGCGAACAGAAAAAGGATATGTAGTCATAAGCATACTCGAGTCCACCCTACCCCACGTAAGCAACGGTAGTAGGTTTCTGGGAATCCTTTTAGAGAACTTTATGTGAGCACGTGCAAATACACGTGTGGTATACATGCACTGATAGGTAATTCATCTGTAGGCTACATTTCTAATTTACCTATTGGCTTGCCAGGTCAAAAGATATGTACACATGTAATTCTCCTTGACAGTATTAATTATCCTACGTATGATTTGATCCAATTTATAGTTTTATCAGCAACATGAGTACCTATTTACTCAAACCTTCACTAATCTAGTATGTCACTAAACTTTTTGATCTTTGCTATACTGATAAAAAAAAAGGTAATTCAGGGAAATTTTAAATTGTACTTTTTATTAAATATGAGATCAAGCTCTCATCTTTAAAAGTCATTTGTATTTTCCTGCCTGTGAACTCTGGAGATATTATTTGTCCATTCTTTGTATTTTTTTTGAATCAATTTGTTGGTATCCTTTACATATCATGAAATGAAACCTTGTCTAGAACATGACTTTAGAATACTTTTTTCAGTTTGTCATTTGTCTTTGCTTTTTTTGACATGTGGCTTTTTTTTTTAATGTTTCTTAAAATAATTTTGTAAAATGAAGATTTTGGCCGTTTTAAGTTCATAGCCTAATTAAACGGAAGGTACAGAGATTTCTCATATATCCCCTGTGCCCACACATGCAGAGCATTCCTGTGACCTACATCCTTCTTCTGAGTGGTACATCCACTACAACTGATGAACCTACACTGACACATCATAATCACAAAGCCCATAATTTGTAAGAAACCACCAGTCTTCCAAAGTATCTATACCACTGCATCCCCATCAGCAATGAATGAAAGTTTGTATTGCCCTACATCCTTGCCAGCATTTGGTGTCGACAGTGTTCCAGATTTTGGTCATTCCAATAAGCGTATAGTGGTATCTCACTGTTGTTTTAATTTGCATCTCCCTGACAACATATGATGTGGAACATCTTCATCATATGCCTGTTTGCCATCTGTACAGATCTTCTTTGGTGAGGTATATGTTAAGGTCTTTGACTCATTTTTTAATTGGGTTGTTTGTTTTCTTACTGTTGAGTTTTAAGTGTTCTTTGTATATTTTAGAGAAGTCTTTCATCAGATGTCTCTTTTGTAAATACTTCCTCCTAGCCAGTGGTTGTCTTATTCTCTTGATACTGTCTTTCGCAGAGCAGGAGTTTATAATTATAATGAAGTCCCTCTTATTATTTCTTTCATGGATTTTGTATTTGATGTTATATCCCCAGACCTCTTCTGAATCTCTACTGCTCTACTGGTTTGTGAAGATATTTCAACGTTCTGCCTTTTGAGAACTCTTTACAAATGTAACTACAGTTCCAATATACTATGTCTTAATACATATTACATCCTCATTTTGATTTTAAAAATGCACAAAATAAAGTACGTAACAAACTTTCACTACCATATTAAAATATCTGTGACTACTGACCAGGGTGTCCCTGCTGGTGTAATGGACCATCCACCCTTCCTTCACCATCGTGCTGCTCTTCCTCTTTGTGTGCTTGATGGATTGTACAACCCTCATCAGCGGAATATTACTGCTTGTTGACGGACTACAAAACATTTAACATTTATGATAAAATATCGATAATTTGAATTTTTAAAAAATCCTATGAATACTGTAAGCTCACTGGCCTTTTTAAAGATAACTGAGCTAAATTTTTTCAAAATCTCTTACAGAAATAGGTTAAGAAAAAGAAATTAATCCTTTCATGATGATACACAGTTGATTTATAAAAGACTAAGACAATCCTGAAAGTCCTCATTATGTGTCATCAATATTTTTTGGAAGGTCCCAACACAAAACAATGAACAGAGCAGAAAGAATCTTCCCCAACTGGAAGATCTGGAGCCTGGAAGAGGGTCTCATTTGGGACTGCTGTTGAGAAAGCTTCTTTTGCCCCAGGCAGCATGATTAATTAGTAAATTCGTAACAAGGTAAAAAGCAAGTATACCTATTCACAAAATCACATGGTTCAAATGTCAAATTCCATTTTTCATGTTGTTAACAAAAAGTATTTCTAATAGATACTAATAAAATGATTTATAGCTACCAATTAAGAAAATAAAGTACTGCGTCAAATCAGGTAATATTGAAACATGGGTCAGAAACAGCACAGCTGGAAGTAAAAGAACAATTTGACGGGATATGTGTGAAAAATACATGGTTTTTCAATTTGAATCTCAGTTAAATATTTTCTCTTAAATTATGAAATATTCATGATTAGGAAGCTAGCTAAGTTCTCTTCACAGTCTCCAAACTGGGTAAACAGTAAGTTTTAGTTCATAATGATAATGATAATGATAATAGCTGTAATCTAATGACAAGCCAAAATGAATAAATGACCACTCAGTTATGTGAGATTGATAAATGATCCATTTTCTCTAAATACTTCTTTATTGCCAGTGAAGAACAAAACCTGCCAAAATATTCACATTTTATTACAAAGTAGTGTATCCTACAAAGCTGTATACACAAAAAACTGAATTTCTATAAACATAAGGGGATATTTATAAGTTTTATAATCCAATAGCATTTTGCAAAGTGCTAACAGTCTAATTGCGGTAAAATGAAAACTGCCCCCAAATCTGTCACCATCATCTCTGTGCAACATTCGGCGGGTATATATTCTCACTGGTGTTTCTAACATCTGATAATTTGCCTAAATGAAGAAGCTGGTTGCTTTAATTGATAGTTTAATTCCGGCACCTTGTGGTGGCTGTTCCACAGCCAGATATAATATCTAGACTACATTTAAATAAAGCATTTTTCTCTTTAACAAGGATTCTCATACTTTTCCATCTTGAGTAGATGGCAAGAGTGTGTAATTTATTTCAGAAATACTGTGGTGCATGTAAAGGAACTAGCAATACTTTAACTGGATGGTAAATTACATTCTAGGTTCCATTGAAAGAAATGTGGCTTTTTCTTTCTTAATGAAGCACCTGGACAAATCCTGCATTTGGAAGTAGCTTGCAATACGCACACGTGCATTACCTGATGGTTTTCACAGCTTCCTCATCTCTTTCCACATCAAGATCAGACGGATCCAAGAAGAACATTTTATCTTCTGGAGGAGATGGTTCTTCAATGTCATCCAAGCCCCGGCTACCATCACTGTTCATGTCACTACTGTCAATATCCATTGGTATATCTGTATCTGTTCCCAGACTGGAAGGTTCTGGCAAAGTTTTAAATGAATTCAGAGTTTCATATTAATGGGAGAGCAATACATGTAAATAGAAAAACTATATTAAATGTGAAAAAAAAAAAAGGTTTTAAAACTCTTAATGAAAATAGGAAAATATATGGATAAAGAGGTATTTAATAAAGGAAGATATAAAATGCACACACCCTAAGGCAGAAAATTAATTAATTTGCTTAAACAGAACTTAGGGGCACCTGGGCGGCTCAGTCAGTTGAGTGTCTGACTTCGGCTCAGGTCACGATCTCACGACTCGTGAGTTCGAGCCCTGCATCAGGCTCTGTGCTGACAGCTCAGAGCCTGGAGCTTGCTTCAGATTCTGTGTCTCCCTCTCTCTCTCTGCTCCTACTCCGCTTGCTCTGTTTCTCTCTCTCTCAAAAATAAATAAAAACATTTAAAAAAATTTTTTTAATAATTAGAACTTAAATTTCTGTATGACAAAAGATACTAGAAGCAAAGCAAAAAATTAGCCACCACTATTGTATGTTGGGTTAACTGGTCCAGGGCAATTTGTTGGGGAAAGATAAATAGTCTGTTCCAAAAATGGTGCTGGTAGAACTGGATTATCTACAGGCAAAAAGGTGAAACTGGACCTCTTTTGTAAACCAAAAACAAAAATTAAAGTGGATCACAGATCTAAATGTAAGAGTTAAATCTATAAAACTCTTAGAAGAAAACATAGGAGTAAATCTTTGTGACCTTGGGTTATGCAAAGCCTTCCAGATAGAATACCAAAAATATAAGTGACAGAAGAAAAATTAAAGTGGACTTGATTATAATTAAAAACTTTTGTGCTTCAAATGATACCTCAAAAAAGCAAAAAGTCTGCCCAACAGAAGGGAAAAAAGTATTTACATATCATATATCAAATAAGGGACTTGTATCTCAAATGTTTACAGAACTCTTAAGACTCGATAATAAAAAAAGAAATAACCAGTTGAATGGGCAAAGGACCAGAGTAATAGAGATTTCCCAAAGCAGATGTAAAAATGACCAACAGGTATGTGAAAAGATGTGCATATCAATTAGCCATCCACGAATGCAAATCAAAACCACAAGGAAGTATTACTTCATACTCAGTAGGATGGCAACAATCCAAATGACAGATAATAACAAGTGGTGGTGAGCTTTCAGAAAAACTAGAATCCTCATACACTGCTGGTAAAGTGAGTGTAAAATAGTGCAGCTGCTTTGGAAAAGTTTGGCAGTCCTCAAAATTTTAAAACACGGAGTTACCATATGACTCAACAATTCCACAACTAGGTATCTACCCAAGTGAAATGAAAACATATGTCCACAGAAATTGTACTCAAAATGTTCATAGCAGCATTATTCATAATAGCCCCAAAGTGGATACAGCTCAAATGTCCATCAACTGGCTGGTGAACAGATACATAAAATGTGGTTATCTTCATGCAGAGGAATGCTATTCATCAACAAAGCAGAACGAGTACTGATACATGTTACAACATGGAGGAACCCTGAAAACATTAAGCTAGGACAAAGAAACCAGTCACAAAAGACTACATATTATGATTTCATCTGTATGAAAAGCTTAGAATAGACAAACCCACAGCAGTAGAAAGTTGATTAGTGGTTGCCATGGGCTAGTGGGGAAGAGCGACGAGTGACTCCTAATGTGTATGGAGTTTCTTTTCAGGGTAATGAAAAATGTCCTAAAACTGGACTGCACTGATAGATGCCTAACTTTGTGAATAAACTAAATGTGCCAAGTATGCAAAGTTTCTCAGTAACACTGCTTAAAAAAATGATAATCCAGAACTCAGAGAAGGTATTTACATCAAGTATAACTGACAAAGAACTATTAGGTAGAATTATCAACAACTCCCTGCAAATCAATAACAAATAAACAGAAAAATGGACAAAACATGTGAACAGATAATTTATAGGGGGAAAAAAACCCTTAAGAACCAGTAACCATTTGAAAGATGTTCAAACTACTTAGTATACATTAAAACCAATATAAATAGTATTTCATATCCATCTGTCAAACAGTAGTAAAGTACAAAAATACATGAACCATAAATCTGGAGGAAACTTTAGTCTATAGCAAAGCTGCATTAATTCAGAGTAACCCAAATGAGAAAACCAATCACGATCTGTCAATGGTGTTAAGCAGCAACCATAAAAAAACATGCCACAGGGGCGCCTGCGTGGCCCAGTCAGTTGAGCGACCGACTCTTGGTTTTGGCTCAAGTCATGATCTCATGGTTTGTGAGTTTGAGCCCAAAGTTGGGCTCTGCACTGACAGCGTAGAGCCAGGTTGTGATTCTCTATCTCCCTCTCTCTCTGCCCCCCACCCTCGCACTGTCTCTGTCAAAATAAATAAACTTAAAAAAAAAAATGCCAGGGGCGCCTGGGTGGCGCAGTCGGTTAAGCGTCCGACTTCAGCCAGGTCACGATCTCGCGGTCCGTGAGTTCGAGCCCCACGTCAGGCTCTGGGCTGATGGCTCGGAGCCTGGAGCCTGTTTCCGATTCTGTATCTCCCTCTCTCTCTGCCCCTCCCCCGTTCATGCTCTGTCTCTCTCTGTCCCAAAAATAAATAAACGTTGAAAAAAAAAATTTTTTTTTAAAAAATGCCATAAAAGAAAACATTAAAATCTTAAGAAATTCAATTTCCATTCCTTATACTTTTCATCCTACAGAACTACTTACATTTAATTTTTACCAGTCCTGTAAATGTTAAATAAAAATTATGCTTGGATGATGGGTATTGAGGAGGGCACCTTTTGGGATGAGCACTGGTGTTGTATGGAAACCAATTTGACAATAAACTTCATATATTGAAAAATATATATATATATTACAGGCAAACAATAAAAAAAAATTATGCTTGGAATCACTATTCCTTCCCTCCAAAAACATAATCACTATATAATCTTGAAAAAAGAAAAGAAAAAGGCATATGAGGGAATATGTTTAGCAAATGATTATTTGATGGAGAAAGAGATAGTGAGGCAGCACAATGTGTTCTAATGACTATGGACTAAGAAGCCAGATCATATGGGTTCAAATCCCAACTCTATAAACTGTTGGCTATATTTCTTGGGCAAGTTATTCAATGTCTTTGTGCCCAAGTTTACTCATCTGTAAATACTTAACTCAAAGGGCTGTTCTTAGGTTTAAATATCAATGTATGTAAAGAGTATAGAACTGTGCCTGGCACACAGAAGCAGTCAGTAAGATTAGAACTATGAATACCTCTAGGGACAACAGCAGGGTGTAAAAAGAAGTATTTTATGTCTAAGGATGGAAGAAAATATGCAACACCACTGGCAACATTAGACTACAAACGGTAGGTGGCTATAGGAAAAATGGGAAGGCATAAATAAAATAAGATACAATACAATACAATACAATAAGTGTACCTTTACTGAGTATCTGTATTTTCCTTGATTATTAAATTTAAAAAGCCAAAGTTTAAGAAACAAAGTAAACAAAATAAAACATGCAAATATAACCTTATACAAAGATAATACACAAAAGAACTGTGACCTTTTCTGATCGTTTAGGTAAATTAAGAAAAAGAATTTTACCTCCATTGAAAGTGACTTCTCCAAGACAATCTCTTGGTACTTTTGATGCACAGCGTTTATGGCAGTTGAATTTACAATCTGAAATAAAATATTTGGTTTATTAATGTATGTAAAAAGTCAAGCAGTATCAGATATGCTTAGAGACTTTTTAAAGTTTTCCTTTACTAAGAACTCAGGTCTTGGAATAAAGGTCTGGTTTCAAATTCTGATGCCACCTCTTAATAGGTATTCAACTCCTCAGGGTTCCATTTCTTTTTTTTTAATTTATTTTTTTTAAGTTTTAATGTAAATTCCAGCTAGTTAACATGATGTAATATTAGTTTCAGGTATGTAATATAGTGATTCAACACTTCCATACATCACCCAGTGCTCATCACAATGCACTCCTTAATCCCTATAACCTTTCTAACACTTCCCCTACCAACCTCCCCTCTGGTAACCATCAGTTAAGATGTTTAACTCTATAGCTAAGAGTCTGTTTCTTGGTTTGTTTCTATTTTTCCCCTTTGCTCGTTTGTTTTGTTTTTTAAATTCCACATATGAGTGAAATCATATGGTATTTGTCTTTCTCTGCCTTATTTTGCTTAGCATAATTCTCTCTAGCCCCATCTACCAAGTGGCAAGATTTCATTCTTTCTTATGGCTGATTAATATTCCACTGTATATATATGCCACATCTTCTTTATCCATTCATCAATCTGTTGATAATGGCTGTTTCCATAATTTAAATATTGTAGACAATGCTATTATAAACATAAGAGTGCATGTTACCTCTCTGAATTAGTGCTTTTGTACTCTGTGGGTAAATACTTCTGGTGGGATTGCTGGATCATAGGGTAGTTCTATTTTTAACTTTGTTTTTTTTAAGTCTATTTTTGAGAGAGAAAGAGAGCATGAGTGGGAAAGGGGCAGAGAGAGGAAGAGAGAGAATCCCAAGCAAACTCCAACACCGTCAGCACAGAGCCTAACATGGGACTCAATCTCACAGTTTGTAGGATCATGACCTGAGCTGAAATCAAAAGTTGGACGCTTAACCGACTGAGCCACCCAGGTGCCCCTATTTTTAACTTTCTGAGGTATTTCCATACTGTTCTCCAGAGAGGCTGTACCAGTTTGTATTCCCACCAAAAGTGCAAAAGGGTACCCCTTTCACCACATCCTGACGAAAACTTGTTTCCTGTGTTGTTGATTTTAGCCATTCTGACAGGTGTGAGGTGATATATCACTGTAGTTTTGATTTGTGTTTCCCTGATGATAAGTGATGTTGAGCATCTTTTCATGTGCCTATTGGCCATCTGTATGTCTTCTCTGGAAAAATGTCTATTCATGTCTTCTGCCCATTTCTAATTGGCTTACTCATTTTTTGGCTGTTAAGTTGTATAAGTTTTTTATGTATTTTGGGTACTGACCCTTTATGGGATAGGTCATTTTTAAATATCTTCTCCCATTCCACAGGTTGCTGCCTTTTAGTTTTGGTGATTGTTTCCTTTGCTGTGCAGCAGCTTTTTATTTTGATGTGGTCCCAACAGTTTATTTTTGCTTCTGTTTCCCTTGGGTCAGGAGACCTATCTAGAAAAAAGTTGCTATGGCTCATATCAGAGAAATTTTTGCTGTGCTTTCTTCAAGGGCTTTTATGATTTCAGTTCTCACACTTAGGTCTTTAATCCACTTTCAGTTTATTTTTGTGTATGGTAAAAGAGAGTGGTCCAGTTTCATTCTTTTGCATGTTGCTGTCCAGTTTTCCCAACACCATTTGTCAAAAAGATTGTCTTTTTCCCAGTGGATATTCTTTCCTACTTTGTCCAAGATTAACTGACCAATACAGTTGTGGGTTCATTTCAGGGTTTTCCATTCTATTCCACTGATCTATGACCACTAATTGGCAGGAGAAAAAAATGGCACCAGCTCCTTTGTTCCCAGAAAGGGCTCTTTGTGAACTCTGCTTCTCAGGGGCATGCTCCAAGAAGAGCAAATAATCTCCTCACTGTGTGCCCCAGGGATTCTTCAGATTGTTGCTTCCACACTGTCTGCCCCCAGGTTGTCTGCCTGTCTTGTCTCTGAAGGCAGCCCCAATACCTCTAGACTCCCAGATTCCAGTCTGCTGATGCTTAAAACTTCAGGCTTTAATCTCTGCTGACTGCAAGAACTCAAGTAATTCAGCCCCTCTTGCTTTCCAAGCCAATGGATGAGGAAACATTCTCCTTGGGCATTCCCTTGTGCATTCTCTCTCATCCTTCTCATGACCATGGCTCCCTCTCCTCCACAGCAGCCAAGATCCATTTCTTCCCTAAACCACATCCCACACTTCCATCCTTCTTCATTGTGGCTTCTTTTCTACCTTTAGTTGTAGAGTTTGTTCTGCCAGTCTTCAGGTAGATTTCTGGGACATTTAGGATGCTTTGATAATTATCTAGTTGTATCTGTGGGATGAGCGAACCTAGGTTCCTCCTACTTTGCTGCCATCTTCCCCAATTCTTCTAGGGCTCAGTTTCTTTATCTGTAAAATGAAGCTAATACTATTCATATAACCATTGCCAAAATGTTGCTGGCAGCTCCATTAACTCATACTCATCTTTCCATGTTCCCCTTGACAGTTTCTCAGGCTGACTACTTTCCAATATATGTCAAGCACTTACTTTCAGTTCCTAATTATTAGGACCTGGTGCATATGCAGAAGAGAGACTGAGATTCTACAAGCTTTTATTAGGAATTAGTAAGGGCTTTCCTATACAGCCTTGTAAGGAAAGGCATGAGCTTCTCATGCACAACGTCTCCTACCTTTATATATAGTTCTCTTCAGCCTGCAAGAACATCAGAGTTGATAGCACTGCAGATGAATGTCAGGTACAAGCTATTTGATACTACAAGTAACTCAGTGGTTCTCAAACTCTGGTTCCCAGACCAGCAGAATCAGCATTACAAAGAACTTGTTAGAAATGCAAATTCCTGGGTGCCACTCCAAACCTATTACATCAGCAGCTGTGGGAGTGGGGCTGAGAAATGTGTTTTAAAAGTGTTTTTTAGGTGATACCAAAATTGAGACCCTCTGCTATTACTACTGTCTACTACGCCCTTCCACCTTGGAATTCCATCTTCCAGCAATATCCGGAAGAAAATAATTTCAAGTCCTGACTTAGAATGATTTTGTAGCCCTTGTGATTCAAGAAAGTTCTGGGTATCACACCAATGGCATAAGGTAAAGGTTATTTTAAGAAAAAGTCCCATGATTAATAATTTGGTGGGTGACCCAACTTGTATTAAATAACACTGTCTTTTTAAATGAAAGGCCCTAGAAAAATTCATATATGATATTAATATTAACATCTTCCATTTACCTTAAGTAATTGATTTGCTTTTTATCTCATGAGGTATGCAAACTGTAACAATAACAAGATTTCCATTTTCGCTTTGAAAATGTAGAGCCAAATTTGTGGCCTGTCGGCAGCAAGTAGGTAGGTTCTAATGGCAGGCATTTTTATTTCTCTGTACTCTTACTCATGTTCTTATTAACTTGTTCATATTTTCTTATATTTTATGTATGCTTTCAAGCTGTCTTGAAGTTTTAATATTACAAAGTAGAAAATAAGCAGGTGATGGGGCACGTGGGTGGCTCAGTCAGTTAAGTGTCCAACTTCAGCTCAGGTCATGATCTCACAGTTTGTGGGTTCAAGCCCCTACATTGGGCTTTGCACTGGCAGTGTGGAGCCTGCTTGGGATTCTCTCTCTCTGCCCCTTCCCCGCTCTCTCTCTCTCTCAAAATAAATAAATAAACTTAAAAAAAATTTTTTTAAACAAAAAAACAGGTGATTGAATGAGTAGCTGCTCTTGGAACTGTGTATCTTCTCAAATGATCCAGTGTAACTGTTTTAACTAAATTACTGTTTTCTTTCTTAGCTTGACAAGTGAATGAAAATGACTGTTTTACTTTTTAATATCCTAATTCATATCTTAAAAATATAGAAATCACTGGGGTGCCTGGGTGGTCAGTCAGTTAAGAGTTTGACTTTGGCTCAGGTTCATGAGTTCGAGCTCCACATCGGGCTCTGTGTGGACAGCTCAGAGCCTGGAACCTGCTTCGGATTCTGTGTCTCCCTCTCTCTCTGCCCTTCCACTGCTCACACTCCGTCTCTCTCAAAAATAAATAAATATTAAAAAAACTAAAGAAACAAAAAAGAAGTCACTGAAATAAGTGATTGTTTCTGACTGATAATTAAAATAGCTTAGTTATACAGAAATATATATATTTCTGAACCAATACATGCTACTTTCTGAACCAATACAAGCATGAAACATTATTTTTTTAGAGCTAAGAAATTAAATCAATAACCCAGTGGCAGAGTTAACTGGTTTTATCTCAAAATTCACCAATCTACATATTTATGTTAGGTCCTCTACAAACTATCGTACTGCTCTGCATATGGTTTTAGAATGTTTCTGTTCTGTTCAGCAGAGCAGCACTACTTACAACCTTTTCTAAGATTATCTGTTGGCTAGAATTTGTACATCTGTTATTAATGTTCTTTCCCAAAACATTCCTTAGTGGCTGCTTGCCAATATACTTTAGTGTTGATATTTTAAAGTATTAATTTATATATTAACTCATATTTAAAAGTAAGCTGTTGAAATAAAATTTCAACATTTAATTATGCCTGCCTGATAGTTATTAACTACCTGGCAACAAACGCACAACCTGTCCTCTATCTGATGTTCTCCCATGTTGCCATATATTGCCAAGAAAAGTTTTCTCATATACTTAAGTCAAATTTATGTACAATTATTTTATTCTGTATTGTAAATAGGATTTATTGTTGCAAAGACCTCAATTCTAATGTTTTATTTATATAAAACTAGATAATTCAATTCCACGTCACTTCTATTATATAAAAAGTATGTTACCAAGAACCGTTAAAAAAAATCACATAAGTACATAAAATTATAGACAGGCTACTTACACCCCATCCTGGCTCAATAATTAATAACACATTTTAAACTGTTTTGGTTTTCACTACATTGTTCAGGAGTGTTGTGAAGGAGATACGAAACAAAAGTTAAAATCATCTTTAAAAACATAAAAAATAACACAACTGTAGGAAAAAATATTCCATTATTCTATTAAAAGCCTGGTTCAATGAGAGATGTTTTTAGAATACGATGATAGTGTTCTGGGTTAGTACCCGAATATGGATAATCCCTATCACATTTCCAGTGGCTTCTACTTATATTCTTCCTATTTCAGTATGATTAGTCTCTGGAATAACAGTTTTGGTACAGCTTTCCTAGCTACATAATTATAAATAAAAACAAGAAAACTCTTGTAATATATTTGTGTGTGTGTGTGTGTGTGTGTGTGAGAGAGAGAGAGAGAGAGAGAGAGAGAGAGAGAGAGAGAATGTTTAAGGGAAAGAGGAAAGCATTATTTTATATTTTGGGTACATTTGGCTCTGGAATCAGAAAGACTTAAGCTCAAATATCTGCTCACCTGCTTACTAACTGTCCCATACTGATAGGTGTAGAGCAGCCATACCTTACAGATCCAAATTCTAGCTTTTCTGTATTGTAGTTCCTGGTACATAGTCCATATACTGCAGAGAGCAATAGTTGTTGATAAATATGAATGTGTGTGTATGCATGCATTTTTTTCTTTTTTTAAATTAACAACTATGAAACCAATTTCTTTGCCTATGCTTCTGAAATATAAATATTTTGAAACAAATTTCCTAACAAAAACCTATGAATTTTATTTAAGAAGAACATCCAATCCTACCTTTACACTGCATTCCTTGGCGAAAGAGGCCTTTCAGTAACCGCTTGCAGTACTGACATATTGTGGGGCGGGTGTAAGAGTGAACAGCAAATGTGTGTGGAACTTTTACTCTGCACATTACCATCTTTTCCATCCAGATTGGGCGACCACTCCAAGAAGGAATTCTCTTACTTGGTTCTTGGTGAACATGTGACTAAAACATAAGTAATTTCCATAAGTATTAAGTATATTAAAAACAAAGTATTAAGAGCAGGACTTGAGATCAAAGTCATTTATTTTGAACACTAAAGCCAAAAATCTAAAAATGTGCATCTCAGCAGTTTCCTCTGGAAGCTTAACTTACCATCACTTGAATGTGAACAGTGCAGATTTTTTTGCTATTATTTATACCAAAAAAAATTTTTTTTTCATCCTCACATATGTATATTCATTGATGAACTATTTGCCAGACATATATAGCGTTTTACAAATAAAAAACAAAAGCCTTAAAATGAATTTATGACATGTTTAAATCCCTTGAAAAACCTAACCAAGAAATGAATCATAATCATGAACCTTTCTGAATAATAATAAATTCAGAAAGTTTATTGTTGTTCATGTTGAATTATTGAACATGATGTCTAAAAATATTTTGAAATAAGTCTTGGTTTTTCAAATGTATTTTTACAAATACTAAAATATGTTTGTTAAAAACTTAAGTCTAGGGGCGCCTGGGTGGCTTGGTCGGTTAAGCGTCCGACTTCGGCTCAGGTCATGATCTCACGGTCCGTGAGTTCGAGCCCCGCGTTGGGCTCTGTGCTGACAGCTCAGAGCCTGGAGCCTGTTTCGGATTCTGTGTCTCCCTCTCTCTCTGCCCCTCCCCTGTTCATGCTCTGTCTCTCTCTGTCTCAAAAATAAACGTTAAAAAAAAAAAATTAAAAAAAAAAAAACAAAACTTAAGTCTAATGATGATGACATAAAAAATGGCAGATACAAAATTAGCTAAAACTTTACCCCTCAGTACTGCTACTTTAGGAAGTCCCGTGATATTTTAAGTATTTTCTAGTTATTTGGGCTTTACTCCCCCAGAGGAGCAAAGAGGAAAACTAAAGATGTTGATTAAAAATTTTTGTGTAACCTGAGAGATAACTAGATTTTTCTAACTATGATACTTTCTATATGTACAAAGAAAATAATCAAGTTAAATTATAGGCCAGTTCAATATGGCTCATCCCATTCATTCAGCATTCACTGATTATTATACTACAGCCCAGACCCTCTGCTGTGTATTGCAGAAACAAAAATGAATACAGTATAGTCCACGTTCTCAAGCACAAAACACCTATCATCTAGACATATTATAGATTTTGTTGTAGCTGCTTGTATCTTCACTGCCAGAACTGAAGTCCTGAGACCTTTCATGCGCCTTCCATAACTTGTAATATCTAACTCAGAGAAGTTGAGTCAACCCATAAAAGCAAAAGAAGCCAGAAGAAACCTAGAGACAGAGAACTGTATGAAATAAATGAAGGGAGGAAGAAAAAAAAAAAGACTGTTTGGAAGAAAGCAGGAAGAAGGTTAAGAAGAAACAGAAAAGGACATACAAATGGAGAAGAACATTATAAAAAGAACACAAAAATGGTCTCTGATGGATAGTTTTTCACTACTATGTAGCCACAAATGTCCCAAAGCATATTAGGAAGCAGTTTAATTTAAGAAAAGTTACAAAACCAATGTTAAAACCCAAACCAAACCTGCTTCAGCTCTCAGGATCTCCCGCTCTAGCCTGGCCCTTTTCTTCCACCGTGACGCTGGGTACTGAGCACCGCAGCGATCCTGCAAAGCTAGTAATGGAAGCCAGCGGGAACGAGAAACAGATGTTGTAGGCTTTTGTTCACCCCTGGCTCCCTATTCTAGTGGTGATTCAACACTCTGCTCCTCTTGCTCCTGCTTCTACCACTTTCGGTTTGTCTCAAGTTTAAAGCACACAAGATGGAAGAAGATCGATTTTGCCAGCCATCATCAAATATGTAGGACACCCCTGTAAGGAAGAACTGTCATAACAAATCCCTTCATATGCCAGTGGCCAGCGAGTGACTGACTGCCTTTGGGCAGGCCCTCCTGGGACTGGGTATTAGGGACATGGTACAAAGCATGTGTGCAAGGAGCTACTCAGGAGACTGGGCTACAGCAGCCACCTAATTTTTCATGTTTAGTACAAAGTTACTTAAATATGAAAAAACAGGCTCAAAGGGATTAATATTACTTAAATGCAAGCATTATAATCAAGACTTAGCCCTAGGTCTTCTGTCTGTGGGTTTTTTGGTTTTTGTTTTTTTTTTTTTTTTGAGAGAGAACATGCACGTGATAGGGAGACAGAGAGAGAGAAAGAATGAATTTCAAGTAGGCTCCATGCACTGCACGGAGCCTGACACGAGACTTGATCTTATGACCGTGAGATCACGATGTAAACCAAAATCAAGAGTTGGACGCTTAACTGCCCGCACCCCCTGCCACCTAGGCAGGTGCCCCTAGCCCCAGGTCTTCTCCATGAAAGTCCAGTCCCATCTTTTTCCCATCTCAAACACACCTGAGCATAGGCTACAATCTCATCAGGGACCATGGTTTACCACTCTCTTGAGTGAGGAAGGCAGGAAAGGTATGGAAGACTGAACCAGAATTTGGAGGAAGGAGGATACTGGTAAAATTACCTGTGGAACATTTGGTGAAAATGGGACCACTAAGACTAGAGTAACTAGAGTGAAAGTTCTTCTCTTACCTTGATTTAATGGCCCCTCTTTACAAACTACTAAAATTCTTACTTCTTTATTAATGAGAAGCCAGAAATTCTCTAAAAGTAATCCGATTATTTCCATGGCATGGGTTTCAACTAATGTCTAAAGTGAACATTTGCCTACAAAAACTTTATAACATGTTGCCAACTCTCAATCAGATGTAATAACAAAAGCAATAAAAGCATTCAAAGGGGGGGGGGAATTCCCTAATTATACATATTTGACTTTGGAATATTATTCAGTAAAAAAATGCCTCCATTTTTATGCATACGCTTAGTTCCAACAGTTTCTACCTTGATTCTGTCCTGTCCTGGCCCTTCAGGCCTCTGCCCAAATGTACTGCAAGGAATATTCCTCCTTCTCATCTCCAAAGAGCCATCATTCAAGTCTGGTCTCTCTAGTCTTAGTGGTCCTGTTGTAACCAAATTCAGTGACCATCTTCTCGTCCCAAAGACTAGCTTCTGCTCCTCTGTCTCTTTACTCACTTCCCTTACAATGACTTCAGGCACTGCAACAGAAACTGCCTTCTTACATGTAAACAATGACAACCCCAGAGTCAGATTCAGAAGTTTCTATTCCCGCCTGGCCTTTTTTCCAGCTTATCTCAGTGGTCAGTGAAGTTTAGTATCTCGACTACTCAGAAACTTTTCCTCCTCACATCTTATCTAAGAAATCAGGATGAGAGCTGCTATGCCTTCCAGGACTGTGGTGAGGATTACATGAGAAAAGACGAGTAAAGCATCCATCATGAAGCCTGGCACGTGGAACTTAGGAGGCTCTCACCGGGCAGCCATTTGGAGTCAGCTCTTCTCTAACCTTTGTTCAGATTCAAGGCTGCACTCATCTCCTCATTGGTATCTCCTATATTCCTTTAGTGTGTCCTCTTTTCCCACGCTTCCCTCTGATTTTCCTCCATGAGCTCTTCTCTTACTGTACCTTTTTCCTTTTTGAGACTGCATGCGTGGCCTGATAGAAGCAGCCTTTTTTCACACATTCCACTCTACAATTTCTACTCATTCTACAATACTCTGCACGATCTAACCAATTCAAACATGTCACTCTACTTCATACACTTCCCTAAGGAATTTTCATCTTCAGTATAAAACAGAAACTAATGAATTAAATTTAACCTGATTCATCTGCTCTGTCCTGCCTATTTCCTAATCTAGTACTCCTCATCTAGGGGGAGCTGGCATCCCAGCATCAGTTGTGGGGCTCTTAAAACAACACGCCTCTATCCTACAGACCCCATTGCGACCTAAGTTTCCTGTGTAGTTCATGTATAAAATACACTCACTTTTCAATCACCAGTCCTTTCCCAAGCTCTTGTATATGTTTCTAATAACTCTTTGCTCTCAGTTCTTATGCCACAGCACTCTTTTTTTCTAAGTTAAACATCTCACATTAGTGCTAAGCAACAGGGAAATATGGGATTTTTGTGAAAGAACTTCAGAAGCTTTTATTCTAAGGTGCCTCAGTATAGCAAAATCTTGTGACCAGGATATCAAGCCAATAGCCCAAAGGCTTGGTTTTGCCATTAATTTATGGAAGACCAAAGGGGTTACAGAAACAACTAAATGATAAGATTGCAATCTATGGATGGAGGTCACTTTAAGTACTATCAAAAGAACAAGGGAGTTATTTCTTTCTCTCTTGATCTACTATTTTACTCTTCACGGGTACAATATGTTAGGAAAAATCCCTGATCTAAAAATAATTAAATCTGGATTTAATTCTAATGTTGCTTACGAATTTGCTCGGTGACTTGAGTCAAGTTACTACTTAACCATTATAAGTCTCAACTATCTCATTATGTACAGATCTACTAAAATATCTCACTGGAATATTGTGATAATCACTGGGTTCATTCATTCACTCATTCTTACATCACTGAATATAACATATTCAGTGAGTATAACATATACAGAGTATAACATATTGTGCTGGGCACGGTAGGGCACACAAAAGACCATGAGCATTGTCTTCTCTAAACAGATCATGAATTCCTTGAGGACACCATGATATTAAGGTAGAATGATATACACACCATTAGACAGGTCTGAAAAGTGGTTTGGCATTCGACCAATAAAATAACTTCTGGGTAAGAGGAAAATTCAGGAAAGGCAGCTGTTGGGCTAGGTCTGAAAAAAGCATGGAGGAGGGACACCAATAAGAGCAAAGGGAGAGGGAACAATCGGGTGTTCAGGAAATGCTAAATAGAACGGATTGTTGGAAACAAGAGAATATATAAAGGTTTCCTAGTGGGGAGCGATATAATCAGAGTTGTGTATTAAGCTCTAGTGAAATAAGATGATCTGACTGTAGTGTAAAAGATGAGGTAAAAGTATGGGAACCAGGATACTGGTTAAGAGGTTAACACAGTGGTCCAAGTGATAATGTGGTCCCAAAGAAGATAATACGCAACTCATTACTACTGGTAAACTCTGTCTCCAGTAATATATTTTAATTTTCTTAAGTGTAGGAATGTTTGTAGTCTTTAGTGTATAATTTATGTCCTAGGATGATGTCATATACCTCATAGAAACATAAGGAACAAGTAGTAAAATGCCTTCTTATTGCCTTAAAATACATACCTCCTCTGTGGGAAGGGGTACATATTCAGTCTGTAGGAGTCTTGGAACTGAGAGGCCAGGTCCTGGCAGAGATACATTTGATAGACGTCTCTTTCTTACTCCACTACAGTTATTTGGAATCTTGAAGGCACATCGTTTATGATAATTTAATCCACAGCCTAAATAAATTTTAAAAGGTAAAAAAATAGATTAAAGAAACTTAAATATATAAGTATGTTACATAAAAAATAGATGCTTCTTTTATTTAATTTACTTTCTCTGGCAGCAATAGTTATCCTAATTAAGAACCTGAATGAAAAACTAGGCAGAAGCCAAAAAATTCAGTGTAAATTATTGGGCTCCACCCCAGACCGACTGAATCAGAAATTCTGGGGATAGGTCCTAGCAAAGTATGTTTAACAAGTCCTCAAGGTGATTCTGATACATGGTAAAGTTTGAGAACAATTAGCTTAAAGCACTTCAGCAAACTGTAGACTGTGTACCAAATTCCTCCCATGATATGTAAAAATTGTATGAAATCCAAATTTCGGTGTTCATAATTAATTTTATTAAAACACAGCATGTTGTTCATTTCTCTACATCTTGTTTATAGCTTCCCTGGCCCAAAGCAGATTTAAGTAGCTGTGACAGAGACTATTAACCAATAATACTTAAAAATTTACTCTCTGGCCCTCTGCAGAAAAACTTTATTGACCCTCCACCTTAGAGTACTCAGAAGACTAATCAGAAATGTGCACCTGCTTCCTACCCCGTAGCAATTCTAACGCAGAAAAACTAGATCTGTCCAGTTCTAAACACTGGTTACTACCTAGTCACCAACCAATGATCTTATTCTTTCATTAACGATTAGAGAATGCAAATGCAAAATCCCCTTTCAAAAGACACCAAAACTCAGAACACATACCTTCACATTTCAGTCCTTGACGTACCAATCCCCAGAGCATCTCACCACAATAATCACAAAAAGTAGGAGCTTTGTAAGAATGTACATAGAGAGTATGTGGACGAATCTGGAAGTCTTCTACTGTGGCCAAAGCTTTTAAAAAAGACAAGTACCAAAATAAAACGTATATCTGCAATTACAATAATATTAAGAATGTTGACCATACTCATTTATGTCAAAGTATGTGGAATCTTTTTTTCTTTGTAAGTTTCATTCATCATAAACTATTCTCGGCATTTAATATTGTGGGTTTCAAACTATTTTAGGAAGTTCCTCAGGTCCAAATAATTTGAGCTCCAAAAGGAGGTCTGTGGGTAGATATTTCAATCTTCAAAAGAATATTCTCATAGTGACAAGATCACAAATAGTTGTTAGGTCTAAAACTGTTTAACTTATAACACACTAGGAAATAGAACACTAAAGTAAAAACAAACAAACAAAAAACAAACAAAAAAACCCATAAAACTGTGGAACTTAACCTCAATGGTAAACACTCTGAGTTCTAACAGGATCTCAGTATAAGCTCTTTCCAGAGTCTGTTCTCCATAGTCCTGGTAGTTAAGAAAAAGAGACTCTAAAAAACAGCAGCTATCAAATGGGAAGGATCGAGGACTAATAAGGAAAGGTGAGGGGAGAGAGGATCTCAAGAACAGGTGACAAAGATGAGTCTGAAAAGAGGAAAAATTGGTGGCAGGACTCTGAACTCTTGGCTGGCTTTCCTTTTCCTTCTCTTCCTTCCTCTCACACCCTTCTCTCTCTCCCTCCCTCCTTTCCTGTCAAACAAGAAATTCTGCAGGCCTACTAGGTGCACTCTCTGTTCCTTTACATTCCTCACTAAATCCTGCCCACCTGCTATTGGATGAGATCAGAAACAGAAGGAGCTAAGGAACAACAGGTGGCAAGAACGGGTTGGGGGGGGGGGGAAGGAGGGAGGTAAGAAAATGTCCACTGAGAACACATAGGGAAGGAGCATTATTTAAATCATGGGAATGATCAGCACTGCAGTTTTCTCTTCCACATCTTCATTACTTCTCCTTTTTTCCTGATTTTCTTTTTTGAGCCTCAATTCTCTTCCATGCTCTTCATAGAAATGGGGATAAGCGAACTGAATTTTAGTATAATTGTTTTATTTCAATTTATTTCAAAGAGTATATATTCTTCTGCCAGTTCAAATGATAATTCCCTTAGCTTAGTAACACTCAAATAAACAATTCAGGGCTTATTCTCCTACTGTGTCATCTGTGATATAACCTTCCTGAAAGTAAAAATCACCTGGTAGCCGTTACAATAGATGAAAGAAGTTAAGCAACTATAGTATAAAGACTAAGTATAACAGAACACAGCATTTAGCACAAAAAATAATGCTTGTTGGGAAAAAAAAGGCAACAAAATAAAAGAAGCTACTTACCTGAAAGAACAACTTCTACTAGGTCTCCTTCATGTATTTCATCTGCTGAGGTAATCAGCTGCAAAATATTTTCTGAGTTCATGTCATGGCGAAAGAGAAGAATTTTGTCATACATGCCAAAGAATCCACACTCTGGAAACTACAAGAAAACAGTCTTATATCAGTATACCCACAGGTTTCCAGTTTTATAAGTAAATGTCTCAATCTTATGAAATAATTTTAAGTGTAGTTTTTAGCCTAACACGGTCTGAAAACAATTGTATTAATATCTAAAAGATCAACCATGGACTCAAGCATCCTTGGTTAATTGTCAAGCTCAAAAACAAAACAGCAAACTTAAATATAATCATTATCTTTAGTAAAAGCTCATGTCTCTTAAAAACGCAGGATTTCATGGGGCGCCTGGGTGGCGCAGTCGGTTAAGCGTCCGACTTCAGCCAGGTCACGATCTCGCGGTCCGGGAGTTCGAGCCCCGCGTCGGGCTCTGGGCTGACGGCTCAGAGCCTGGAGCCTGTTTCTGATACTGTGTCTCCCTCTCTCTCTGCCCCTCCCCTGTTCATGCTCTGTCTCTCTCTGTCCCAAAAATAAATACACGTTGAAAAAAAAAAATAAAAAATAAAAAAAAAAACGCAGGATTTCTTTATTCAGTTATTGATGAAGAATATAATCTTGAACTTAGCTGCTACTCTATCTCACACAGCCTGAGAGATCAGCATTCTTTCCTGTCCTCTAGAACGGAGCTTCCTCTCTAGCTACTAGCCACATGCAGTTATTTTAATTAAAATTAAATAAAATTAAAAGTTCAGTTCCTCAGTCACTCTAGCTACATTACATGTGCTCAATCACCACCTTGGCTACTGGCTTGGCTACCATTTTGGAATGTGCAGATATAGAACAGTTTCACCATCACAGGAAACTCTACTGAATAGTGCTGGTAGAAGGTTAGCAATTCCCAAACTATAGTCACAAGAGTATCAATTCCAATATTTTTGACAAATGCACCTACAGCCTCCAGCATTTACCTAATACTTTCCTCTTAGAAAACCTTTGGCCAGAGCAGGAGACTTGCAGATCTGTTTATATATACCCTATGTATATTATTTCAAGGCTTCTACAGTTTGTGACTACAGAGCTGACACTTTGGGGACTGGCATACCAAGGACTAAAAATATGGAGGTATGAACTCTAAAAGTTTTTATAGTTAATAAAGTTATGTAAGGGAAACTTGTAAGTCTTTGCCTCACAAAATAACTGTTTAATTTCTAAATCAAAATCAAGACCATCTTCTAAAATATCAGTGCCTTGGGAAATGCTGCTCAAAGTATTTCAAATTAGTTTATCTCAGGATTGTACACACTCATTGACTTATTTTGGCTCCTCACAGAGAATCCTTTGATGGACTATATAGTATGTCACTGGCCTGCACTGAATGGTCTGATATGTATGTCATACTAAACCATAAATGTATCTATTGCAGGGATGTTGCTGAGGATACGGACCTACTTCATATGGTAGCCCTTCTTTGTGAGGACTCATAAAAGACACTTATCTGGTTGGTTTTAGAATATGAACAATTTGATCATGTAACTAATCATGTTTACTTTGCCCACTGGAAAAAGCAAAGTCAAATATGTAGTTCACTTCCAGCGTGAGTCTAGGATCTTAGGCATGTGTTTTAGGTGGAGATACCTTCTCCTTATCTTCTGAATTTAATTTTCCCATTAAAAATTCTTGTATATTTCTCTAAAAAGGTCTAAATTTTATTGGAAAATACTAAATTAAAAAAATTTAAAATAATGACTTAATTAGAAATTTGAGTTGATTTGAATTTTTTTAAGCCTGAGTAAATAATGAAAAAGTACAGAAATATTCAGAATCTTTATATTAGTTCTCCTTTCAATTATCTGAGTTACCAATAATACTTCCAAAACTTTATAATATGCTTTAAACATATACCTAACAGTACATAATTTTCAACTGCAAATATAAAAGTAGGGGTGCCTGGGTGGCTCAGTTTGTTGAGTGCCCAACTTCAGCTCAGGTCATGATCTCACGGTTGGTGGGTTCAAGCCCCGTATCAGGCTCTCTGCTGTCAGCACAGAGCCCACTTTGGATCCTCTGTTCCCCACTCCCCTTCTCAAAATAAACAAACTTAAAAGAAAAGAAAAGTACAGAATCAAAAATGGAGTTTTATTTAATATTAAAACTTGAAATTAAAATTTTATGAAGTATCATCAAATTAGAAAATCTCCATAAATTAGTTGCAACAATTCTTAAGTATTAACAAAAAAGATTCCACTTTCCATCCTTATAAAAATATCTAACAAAATATTTGTATGAATAAAATTCCTTTTAAAAATTCACATTTCTGCATGTCTTCTATGTGCAAGGCATTGGCCCCATGGTTTCTAAAGGTAAGACAGCCCCTCCCCTCCCAGAAACTTATAATCTAGTAGGAAGATGGAAATAAAACAAATATATAACCTGATAATGGAAATGACAAAAATGAAAAATAAATAAAATTCTAGAAGAGGGAATAAAAAACTTTAACTGGGAAGGTGGAATGTCACTTTAACAGTGATATTTGAAGAGAATCATAAAAAGAAAAGCAGGGTTTCTATGGGCAGAAAGTGAAAGTGAAAGTACAAGGGTCATAGCTGAGAAAATACAAGGTAAATGGGACAAAGTAAGTGGACCCCTATGACTGAAGAATGAGGGGACGGCTGTGCAGAAAGAGGGCAAAAATGCACACAGGAGCTCAAAGGGGGCTATACTTAAAGAAACTCGGGAGTCAACAGAATGGGGTTCAGGCTTTGCCACCTACTAACTATAGAACCTTAGATAAGCTACTTAACCTCCCTATGCTCAGCTTCTTGTCTATAAATTTGGAATAAAAAGGGTACTGGCTTTATAGGATTCTTGTTAAAATTAAATTACTTGATGTTATAAAATAGTACCATGATCAGTAAATGCTAGGGGCTCATATCCCATACGTTAGGGGGTGGGGAGGAGAGAGAAAGAATACCAGAACAAGGCAGTGACATGATCAAATCTGTATCTTAAAAAGAAACAGGATGAGACCAGAGCAAGCTCCTAAAGAAGACTGAAGCCATTGGTCAGGAAAGAGGCATCAGGGTCTGGACTATTCAGTAAGAAGACGGAAAGCAAGACAAGAAAGAACACTTCTAAAATCTATCTTTGGCAAATTACAGGGATCATTAGCATTGTTTTGACCAGCCCAGAAGTCCCAATAACTAAAGAGCTAAATAAACACATTAATGACAGAAGAAAAACGTTTAAAAATGTGTGGCTGAGAAAAAAAAATGTGTATAAAATAATCTTCTTGATAAACACATGACCTAGTGAATCCATACTGGCATTAAGAAACCGAAGAGCAAATAAAAAAAAATGATAGGGAGTATTAAGAATATTTACTTGAAATAAGCATTTGTGTACCAGGTTGGAAAGCCCTCAATGATAAAGAATGAAGTAATTTTCTGGACTAGCAAATGTTTACATACTTTCTTCATCTATATGTTTGAGAAATTACAGAATTCCAAGAGAGGAAAGTGTATTAAATAGCTTGTAAAAAATAGATTTCTGCTATTCACCAATTATGACTTATAGGTGTGTTTCGTGGAATATTTAAGAATCATCTGAAAGTGAAGAGTCAGCACAAAATGAAGTAACAGAAAGTAGGGCCTGAAAAAAAGCAAGAGAATATTAAATACTGACCATCAGAGAAACAATGTACCCAAGCTTTAAAAACATTTTGAAGTCTTAAGGCATGTGTACACTAAAGATAAACATCTAAAAAGAAGAAACAGGGAAATAAACCATGAGCACACAGTTTAAAAGATCTAAAAAAGATTATACTGAGAAAATGCCCCCATAAAAACCCCAAAACCAAATGATTTGAATATACAGGTATTGACCATCATTTTTAAAAATTCAGAAATAAGTTTTTAATGTTTATTTTTAGAGAGAGAGAGAGAGAGAAAGAGTGTGTGTGTGTGTGTGTGTGTGTGTGTGTGTGTGTGTGTGTGTGAATGAGTGAGCAGGGGCGGTGCAGAGAGAGGGAGAGAGAGAATCAGGCTCCACGCGTCAGTGCATAGCCCAACATGGGGCTCAATCCCACCGTGAGATCATGACCTGAACCAAAATCAAGAGTCAGAGGCTTAACCAACTGAGCCACCCAGGCGCCCCCAGAAATAAGATTTTCAAGCAAGAGTAAATTCTTAAGCCATGTCTCAATTCTAACCATACACTAGAATCACCAGTGGACCTTAAAATGAAACATGCTAAGGCTCTCTTCCCAAGTTTATGGTTAAGTTCTGTGGAATGAGTCATGGACATCTGAATTTCAAGTTTACTTTTACATTATTCATACATTTGTTATGTATACTCTTTTTCAAAAACAGATTTTGTTTTTGAGAACAGTTTTAGTTACAGAAAAACCGGGATAATACATAGAGATCTCATATACCCCACACCTAGTTTCCCCTATTATCAACATCTTATATTAGTATGGTACATTAATTACAACTTAATGAACTAATATTGATACATTCTCATTAACTAAAGTCCATACTTTATTCAAGTTTCCTGAGTTTTTACTCAATTTCCTTTTTATGTCCCAGGATCCTACACAGGATACCACATTATCTTTCACTGTGATGTCTTCTTAGGCCACTTTTGGCTGTGACAATGCTTTCTCAGACTTTGCTGTATTGTGTGAGGATGCCACCATTAAAATATATCTGATGTTTTTCTCATAATTAAAATGGAATTATGAGTTTTGGGGAAGAAGACCACAAAGGTAAAGTGCCATTCTCCTCACATCATATCAAGTGTACCTACTACCAACATGATTTATTGCTACTGATGTAGACCTTGATTATCTGGCTAAGGTAGTATTTGTCAAGTTTCTTCACTGCAAAGCTATTTCCTCTGAACCCCTAATACTGTGCTCTTTGGAAGGAAGTCGCCGTGTGCAGTCCACCCTTAAGGAATGGCAAGTTACATTCCTTCTCCTTGAAGGCAGAGTATCTATATAAATTATTGGGAGTTCTTCTGCATGTGAGATTTATCTATTTTCCCCCATTTATTTATTCATCTAATCATTTTTAAACACACACACGCACGGCCTCACAGATATTTACTAATACTCTGGGATACAATATACACTCTTTAAAAATAGAATTTTATTTATTTTTTAATAGGCAATTTTTTCACATGGTTCAAAATTTTTACAGTACAGAAGAGTAGAGTGCAAAATCTATGCCTGAGTTTCCAGTTATCCCTGCCATAGTCAACACTGTTGCCAGTTTTCCCTAGCATCCTTCTGAAGATATTTTATGCATAAAATGTTCTTATTCTTTTTTAAATTTATTTGTGAGAGAGAGTGCATGGCACGCATGTAGGAGAGGGGCAGAAGGAAAGAGGGAGGCAGAGGATCTAAAGCAGGCTCTGCACTGACAGCAGAGGGCCCGATGTGGGGCTCCAGCTCACGAACCACTAAATCATGACATGAGCCAAAGTTGGACACTTAACCAACTGAGCCACCCAGCCATCCCTCTTCCCTTTTTCTTTCCTTCTTTCTCTCCTTTCTTCCTTTCTTTCCTATTCTATTCTATTTTTTAATTTATTTTTACAATTGCATAGTTTTATCTTACCAGTTTCCCACTGATGGGATATGGATCAAGGAATAAAACTAAGCCCAAACTGCTGAGTTCAAATCCTGATCATTTCACTTACTATTTAACTGTGGCTAACTTACTTAACCTCAGTTTCTCTATCTGTAAAATAGTACCCACTTCATAAGGCTGTCATCAGAATTAATGAATGAATACACATACAAAGTTAGAACTCCTGATCCATTTTGGGCACTCTATAAATCTTAGCTACTGTTTCAAATCTTTTTTTTAAGTTTATTTATTTTGAGAGAGAGTGTGTGTGGGTGCATGTGCACACACGAGCAGGGGAGGGGCAGAGAGCTAGGGGGAGAAAGAATCCCAAGTAGGCTACACACTCAGAGTGGAGCCCAATGTGGGGCTCAAAACCACCAACTGTGAGATCATGACCTGAGCTAAAATCAAGAGTCAGAGGTTTAACCGACAGCCACCCAGGTGTCCCTCAAATCCTTTATTACAAACAACACCCAATATATAATCTTACATACTTACTTTTTCTACTTTTTGAGTATATGATTAGGACTACTTCCTAAAAGTAGATTTGCTAGGTCTAAGAACATCCACATTTGACATTTTTAGATATTGCCAAAATTCTCTTTATAGAGGTCATACCAAGTTATATTTCCATAAGTAATAAACTGAGTGCTTGTTTTTTCCACATTCTAGTTTATAGTGTTGTATCAGCTTAGGCCGCATAACAAATATAGACTGAGTAGCTTAAACAACACAAACTTATTTTCTCAAATTGCTGGGAGCTAGAGTCCTGAGACCAGGGTACTAGCATGGTCAAGTTCTAGTGAGAGGCCTCTTTCTGACTTGTAGACAGCAGCTTTCTTTGCTAAGTGCTCAGATGAGCTCTCCTTCCAAAATGCACATGGGGAGAGAGAGACACAAACCTCTTTCTCTCTTCCTCTTCTTATAAAGCCACCAATCCTATCGAACTACAACCCTATGACTTCATTTAACTTTAATTACTTCCTAAAAATCCTATCTCCAAAGTCACACTAGGTGAAGGTTAGGGCTTCAACATATGGATGTAGGGGGTTGGGGTGGAGAGACACAATTTAATCCTTAGCAAATCTGTTAATATTAGGTAAAACATGGTATTTCAGTATAGTTTTAATTATGAGAAGTTGAACATTTTAAATGTTTGCTTATTTTTGAGAGTGCATGCACACGAGCAAGAGGGGGCAGAGAGAGAAGAAGACATAGGATCTGAAGCAGGCTCTTCACTCTTAGGACACAGAGAGCTCCCCACTGTTGATGTGGGGCCTTGATGCAGGGCCGGAACTCATGGAACCATGAGATCACAACCTGAGCTGAAGTCAGGTGCTTAAATGACTGAGCTACTCAGGTGCCCCAAGAAGTTGAACATTTTTTACATGTTTAAGGGACATCTGTATTTCCTTTTCTCTACACTGGTTATTCATATTCTTTACCCATTTCTAATGGATTGACAGATCTTTAAAACTCCAAATCCAACCATTCTTCAAAATGCATCTCATTATGGGGGCGCCTGGGTGGCGCAGTCGGTTAAGCGTCCGACTTCAGCCAGGTCACGATCTCGCGGTCCGTGAGTTCGAGCCCCGCATCGGGCTCTGGGCTGATGGCTCAGAGCCTGGAGCCTGCTTCCGATTCTGTGTCTCCCTCTCTCTCTGCCCCTCCCCCATTCATGCTCTGTCTCTCTCTGTCCCAAAAATAAATAAATGTTGAAAAAAAAAATTAAAAAAAAAATGCATCTCATTATGTGGGAAATACTTAGTAAGTCCTGGACAACATATCGAACACACACACAAAAAACACACTGTTTATTTAACAGTATATATGTTGAATTTCTCAAATGATCTGATGCAATAAAACATCCTATACAGAAAAAGGGAGCTTTACCAAAGCAACAACATGGTTACCTAAGCCAGACTCCAGCAGAATAAAGAACAAAAGAGAACTTTTTTTCCCTTTCAAAGTTGTATAATTTTAAGAGGAAGAAATATTCTAGCAAACTAATGAAAATCAGTTCTTGACTATATTTATGAATCCACTGTTTTTATTGGGCTTTCTCTTTATCATCCAGAATGCAAGTCTTAGCTAATAAAATGGTATAATGCTTTCTAAGCATTCTACTTTCACAGGGAAGAAAGCAATTTTGCAACAAGATTAAAAGAGCAGCAGAGGTGGTAACACGCTTAGTAACTGTCAGTTATTGTCAAGGGCTATTGCATATCCTAAACTAAGGTTCTCAATCAGGGCAGTTTTTTCCCCCAGAAAGTATGTGGTGATGTCTTGAGACACTTGGGTTGTTACAACGTGATGTACTGGCATCAAGGGGGTAGAGACCAGGAGTGTGGCTAAACATCCTCTGAGGCACAGGACACTTCAGAGAACAAAGAATTATCCATCCCAAAATGTTGATAGTGCTGAAACTGAGAAACCCTGCTCTGGGCAACAAAGGGGTCAAGAATATTGAGAGACTGGAAAATGTGGAAGGAAGTTAACAAAGTTCTGAAAATTAGACATGCCCATATTTCCTTCCCTAGCCTACCTCAGCCTTGATTAAGAGAAGAAAAGAGGAAATGAAAGAAACAGCAAAAGAGCTAGCAAGGTAGCGCAAAATAGGCCTTTAATTTGACTTCATTCCAAGTTGCCCCAGGCATTTCTACACTTGCTTTCTACAGATTGTGCCAAATGAAGTCTTTTTCCAGTCCATATGGGAGAGTAATGGAATTTCATTGTAAGTGAAATTCTCACCCCTTATGCACTGCTCTTTGCCCACTTCACATTCTGTACATCTTTACTTTTGCAGTAAAGACAACTTCAATAATAAAAAACAGATCTTATCTTTCAATAGCCATTTTATGGAAGCTACTTTTGATAGTATTAATTTGTTTGTAATTAAAAGTTCCCTTGCTTCCGGGGCGCCTGGGTGGCTCAGTCGGTTAAGCGTCCGACTTCAGCTCAGGTCACGATCTCGCGATCCATGAGTTCGAGCCCCGCGTCAGGCTCTGGGCTGATGGCTCAGAGCCTGGAGCCTGCTTCCGATTCTGTGTCTCCCTCTCTCTCTGCCCCTCCCCCATTCATGCTCTGTCTCTCTCTGTCTCAAAAATAAAAATAAATAAATAAATAAAAGGTTAAAAGTTCCCTTGCTTCCGATTCTGTGTCTCCCTCTCTCTCTGCCCCTCCCCCACTCATGCTCTGTCTCTCTCTGTCTCAAAAATAAAAATAAATAAATAAATAAAAGGTTAAAAGTTCCCTTGCTTCCGATTCTGTGTCTCCCTCTCTCTCTGCCCCTCCCCCCTTCATGCTCTGTCTCTCTCTGTCTCAAAAATAAAATAAACGTTAATTTAAAAAAAAAAAAAGTTCCCAATACTTGCAAATAAAACTCCTTCAAGCAATACTATAACTTGAGAGATATTTAATGTGAACAGTTTAAAGTTCATGTCATAAAATTCATGTCATGTCATAAAATTCTATCAGTAAAATGTTAGATGAGGTAGAAGTTTTCAAGTTTTTAATTCTACTTGGTCAAATACAATTTTTACACGTTAACAAGCTTCAGAATTTAACATTATCTGAACAAAAATTTATTATTGTACACCTTTTTAAAGGACTATGGGGTTTTCTAGGTGCAAAGGGAAACCACTGGAGTGTTTCAATGGACATCTAATTTTAATAAAAACAGTTTACATGGAAACATAATGAGTAAAATGCAATAATCTTAATTAGAATAGATAACTATACACACACACAAACACACACACACCCATGTAACTACCACCCAGCTCAAGATATAGAACATTCTCAGTGCCACAGGTTTATCTGTATTCACTTAATTTGAGAAGCTGAATACTAAGGTAATTTTAAAGTCTGATGTCAAGTAAATCATAGAAAGTCTAATAATAAACCAGGTCATAGTAAATAAGCTCCACAAGGGCAAGGGCATTCTCTTTTCATGCTCCCTACTGGACATCCAGTACCTAGAACTTGGTATTTAACTTACTGGAAAAAAAAAAAAAAAACCTGTTGATTACAGAGCAAAGGTAACGAGTTTCAAACTAATATAATTCCCAGAAACAAATACACTATTTAACATCATTTTTAGGGAAAGTATGTAGTTGAAGAGAAGAATTTCAAAGACTATTTCTTTTATTCATGTATTTTGTTTATTTATTTATTTTTGAGATAGACAGTACAAGCAGCGAAGGGGCAGAGAGAAAGGGAGGGAGAATCCCAAGCAGGCTCTGCACTGTCAGCACAGAGCCCAATGCGGGGTTTGAACTCACAAACCCTGACATCATGACCTGAGCCAAGATCAAGAGTAGGACACTTAATTGACTGAGCCACCCAGGGGCTCCCAATGACTATTTTTATATACAGATAGTAGGCACTAGGGTCTAGATGAGTCAATGAGAAAATTATTCAATGTTTACTCTGAATTTATTCTTAAAAAAATTTTTTTTAAATGTGTATTTGTTTTTAAGAGAGAGAGAGTGCACTTCAGCGGGGAGAAGCAGAAAGAGAAGGAAAGAGAATCTGAAGCAGGCTCCAGGCTCTGAGCTGTCAGCACAGTGACCAACACAGGGCTCGAACTCACAAACCCCAAGATCATGACCTGAGCACAAGTCAGACGCTTAACTGACTGAGCCACCCAGGTGCCCGTACTCTGAACTTATTCTTCACTTTCATTATTAATCTCCAACCCAGGATTTTCTGGATATGACATAGTAGAAGAGCTGCTTCATTTAACACCATTTCTCTTTGACACAAAACAGAGTGATCTTTTTCCGTTACCTTTTTTCCTTGTTTTGCTATTAGTTCTGATTATCTTTCATTCAAACTTCCTGGAACTTTCTAGTCTATCCAACATCTTAACCTGAATATCCAGAAGAATTAAAAAAAAAAAAAATCTTTCTTCCGGTTTGAGCCTCCAGATTAGTAATGGTTGCCTGGCACTATTTTGCCAAGACAAAAATGCAGGCTAGATGTCACCTAGCCACTGCAACACAGCTGTAGTAGAAAGAATAGAGCAGGAAAAAAAAAAAAAAAACAAACCAACACATAATGACAACCGGTTTCCAGAAGACAAAAGATACAGCTGGGGTTTTCGCTCTACTTTGGCAGGACCTGAAAATTATACCTAATCCATGTCTGCAGAAACAATGTATTCAGTTGGCAAGTAGACCAAAATCACTCCTAAACTAGGATACATAACCAAAGACTCTTTAGGTCTAGTGTCATGTAAATGGTCAAAACTAAAAACAAATGTTTTAAATCAGCTAAAAGCAGAGTCTGCTCTAGTAAGATTCATTTCAATTTCAGTAAACACCATCACAGCTTAAAATGAATTGCTGTTGGCCAATTTCCTTTCCTACTCCTATTACATCTATTATATTCATTCAACAAATTAACACAATAGCAGTAGCGTCACAGTGCTATTTTCTAAGCTTCTTGGCAATATGAAATCAAGAAGGTGGGGAACTAACACTGAGAGTAGTTACTATGCACCAGGCATCATGTAAAGCACTCATCATAGGCTACCTCATTTAATTTCCTCAAAACTCCTAAAACGAGTAATCCGAGTCCTCTAATAAACACTTAATCTCTATTTTTTATAGTTTGTCATATGCTAAATACTAAAATCAAAAAGCATAAGTAAAGCAATGTCAGTGTATTGAAAGAATGCTATACATGCTTTGGTATTTACTAAAAATTTAAGAACACTACAGTATTGATGATCTTCCCAGATCAGAGAAATTTTAAAACTGAGTATTACTATTTTGAGGGTACTAATTATATGCCAGACACTGAATTAAGGGCTTTACATTTATCACCATAACTTTTTAATGAAGGTAGGAATCATGATCCCCATTTTGCAGATCAAGATCTGAAGGGGCACCTGGGTGGCTCAGTTGGTTAAGTGTTTAACTCTTGATTTCAGCTCAGATCAAGATCTCACAGTTCATAGGATCGAGCCCCGTGTTGGGCTCTGTGCTGACAGTGTGAAGCCTGCTTAAGGTTCTCTCTCTCCCTTTCTCTCTGCCCCCCAAAATAACACACACACACACACACACACACAAATCTGAAGTAACTGACCCGAAAAGAGTCTATAATCATAAAGCAAGAAAGTGAAAGAATTCAAAATCTCCAACTGAGTCTGTCTCTTTGGCTTTAGAACAGTGCTACCTCTTTCTTGGATTATTTTTTTAAACATATGCCAATAACAAAAAATAACAGTACAGGTTTAAACACTAATGTAATTTTGACATTGAGAATCCATGCACAATCACTGTAAGATGGGCAAAGCTTTTGACCTGTTCCCTCTGTTTTGATTTGCTCATTCATTGTAATTTGACTCTTTGATAGTGACCTCCTAGCAGAGGTCCGGTTTCTGCTTGGCTCAACCCCAACTCTACCTCCTGGTCAGATCTGTCTGCCTTCTCAGTTCTCCTGATAGCCACTCTCACTAGCCCTCTGAGTTTCACCAGTTTAAGAATTCTCTTCAGTGGATAAACTCCTAGAGGGCAGAGATACTGTCTGTTGCTAAGTCTGCTTTATAAGCTACTATGTAGATAGAGGAATCTAATGTGTAAGTCTAAAAATTTACATTCATTCCTGAAACTAATATAAATTGCATGTCAACTAGATTTCAATAAAAATTAAGATTTACATTGTATAATTATTTCCATGCTCACAACAGAAACTGTATACTATACTTAAACACACCCAAGCCAAACTAGAAATCCTACCTGAAAGCTCTCAAGCTACAATTCACACCAAGATATTCATATTCACTACTTATTCAATTTTTTTAATGTTTGTTTATTTTTGAGACAGAGTGTGAGTGGGGGAGGGGCAGAGAGAGAGGGGGACAGAGGATCTGAAGCAGGCTCAGTGCTGATAGCAGAGAGCCTGATTCGGGGCTCAAATACAGGAACCGTGAGATCATGACCTGAGCTCAAGTCCTAGGCTCAACAGACTGTGCCACCCAGGCACCCCTAATATGACCCTACAATAGTAACAGAAGTTTTTTTTATTTCTCCAAAGTTCAGAAATTCTATTTCTACATAGTTTAACTCAGGGTTTTTCAACTTCAGCACTACTAGCATTTGGGGCCAGATAATTCTTTGCTGTGGGGGGCTTCCTGGTACATCAGAGTAACATCCCTGCCCTCTACCCTTCAGATGCCAGTAGCACTCCCTCTCCCCATTAGTGACAACCAAAAAAAGTCTCCAGATATTGCTAAAGGTTGTCAGGGATCAAAATCACTGGTTTAATTTAATCTTATACATTAAAATTAGATATTGGAACTATAATACCTGCCAATTAAGTAGTGCTAATCTACATTCTTACATTAAAATTAGATATTGGAGCTATAATATCTGCTATTTAAATCGTGCTAATTTACATTCTTACAAGGAAAAAGGAAAAAGTTCACTGATGTCCTCAGAGTGAATAACTTTGAGAATTTCAAGTATTTCAAGAAGCTGGCCTTTTGCACAATCCCAGGAAGAAAGAGTTCTTTGAACTAAATATCTGAAAATCTAAACTAGTCAGAGCAGATTGGACACAGCTAAGGAACTGATACATGAAATGGATCAGAAAAGAATATTGGTGCTTATCTGCTTATTTCTTTCTAGAAGTCATTTCATCACTAGAGGGAACTACCACTATAGATTATCTACAGTATTGTTTCAGCAGTAAAAGTACAGTGTGTCCTTTAAAAATGTCTACTGAGACTAAGGCATTTGCGGGGACAGAAAGGTGAATAAAACAGAACCAATCTCAATGTAATATAAATGTTGGACGCATTTCAAATCTTCAAGGAAAGGAAGCTGAATTTTTGGCTTATGTTAAAGACAACAACAACAACAAAAGAAATTCCACCCACTCCACCCTCTGGATGTGTCATGAAATTGGACTGAATTCAAAGAGTGACCACTTTCGGTCACATCCAAGTTTTAAGCAAAGCTCAACTATAAATGATCTGTTAGATATTTTCTTGGAAACAAACAAACAAAAAAAAACTTTGGTGTATATGTATTATCTGTGTTAGTTACAATTCAATCCCATTTCTAATTATAAGCCTGAAATCATTGATTGTTCTCTATTTCTATGAAGTTTTACCACACCCTCATCTATACTGGAAATACCAATTTCATTTTTCCCGATTGAACAACATAACTAACCTGTATTTATTACTACATTTTGAACATTTCCCCGCATGCCTGTTTACTAATTTAAAATTTTTGTGAAGTTTATTTTTGTATCATTTGACTAAATATTTAGAGATCAGTGTTTTTCTTGCCAATACATGAACTCTTTGCAGAATAAAGATATTAACCTATAGAATACTTGTGTAGTATTTACCCAATCTTATTTTTGTTTATATTGTTTTAACATATGTAAATACTTTAATTTTCAACTCAAATCTATAAATGGTTCTTTAAAAAAAATTTTTTTTAGGGGCGCCTGGGTGGCGCAGTCGGTTAAGCGTCCGACTTCAGCCAGGTCACGATCTCACGGTCCGTGAGTTCGAGCCCCGCGTCGGGCTCTGGGCTGATGGCTCAGAGCCTGGAGCCTGTTTCCGATTCTGTGTCTCCCTCTCTCTCTGCCCCTCCCCCGTTCACGCTCTGTCTCTCTCTGTCCCAAAAATAAATAAACGTTGAAAAAAAAAAATTTTTAAAAAAAAAAAATTTTTTTTTAAATGTTTTTATTTTTGAGACAGAGAGAGACAGAGTGTGAGCAGGGGAGGGGCAGAGAGAGAGGGAGACACAGAATCCGAAGCAGGCTCCAGGCTCTGAGCTGTCAGCACAGAGCCTGATGCATAAATGGTTCTTTTTCCTTGTGTTTCCTTTTCCTGATCTGAAAGTGAGATATCTGTAAGTATGATGAATATTCAATTCCATTTTATTCTAATTTTCCTTTGATTTGAATCTCATACTTAACCTTTAATTCCTCTGAAATTTATCCTGGTACCAGATATTAAGTGCCAGGTCTATGTTAATGCCCCTTTCACTGATTAACTTGTTTTCTAAACACTTTTTTTGAGAGAGAGAGAAAGTGCATGCAAGCATGAGCAGGGGAGGGGATCTGAGAGAGGAAGAGAGAATCTTAAGCAGGCTCTCTATGCCCAGCACAGAACCCAACCCAGCAAGGAGTCTGACAAGGAGCTCAGTCTCACAACCATGAGATCATGACCTAAGCCAAAATCAATAGTTGGATGCTTAACTGACTGAGCCAACTAGGCATCTCTTCTAAACTCCATTTCTGAAAAATGATTCTCCTTTATTCCTCATTTCCTTAGCCACATACTTAAAAGTACTGTGGTTCTATTACCGTTTAAAGTAGTATATAGTTTTCATTACTGTAGCTTTTTTTTTCTCTCTTTCTCTTATTTTTCAGACTTTTAACTTAATGCTTTCGATTACTTTTTATCCTAAATAAACTTTAGAAAAATACTGTCATGGTAAAAAGAATCCCAATAAAATCTTGAATGGAAAATTTAATTTAATTCGGGAAGTAGAAATTATATATGATTGGTCTTCCTTTTTCGGGAATATGAGTATACATTTATTTCACAAAGTCTTTTATTAACCACTTCACAAAATTTTTGAATTTTATTTATATTTGGATTCATCCATTCTTAAGACAGTTATCAATAAATACTTTGATCAAATAAATATTTTGATCATTTTTTTTTCCTAATGGAGATAGTATTCTTGGTTAGTTTCCATGTCCTTCTTTTTTCTTTAATTTTTTTTAACATTTATTCATTTTTGAGAGACAGAGCATGTGAGTGGAGGAGGGGCAGAGAGAGAAGGAGACATAGAATCGGAAGCAAGTCTCCAGGCTCCAAGCTGTCAGCACAAAGCCCACCACAGGGTTCAAACTCACAAACCGAAATATGAGATCATGACCTGAGCTGAAGTCGGATGCTTAACTGACTGAACCACCCCACATGTCCTTCTTTTGATATCAAAAGTTTCAATTAACTATCCCTATGCCTTTAAAGTAGCTCTATAGGCTCCTTCTGCCAGTTTTATTCTTGGGAATGTGCATACTGTACAGGAATATCCTAATTCCATTATATTAGATACAACAGTCTAAGGGTATAGAAACACCGACAGGCATGTTTACTCACTGCTCAATAATAGTAATTAAGTACTTAAATCAGTTGAACTCACAATTATTATTCTGAAGTCACATCTGTAATCACCATTAATCTAAAGAATCACAGAACTACTTCATCCCCTGAGGAATATAGTACAATATTCTAAGACAAAAACACAGGTTTTCAGGAGCTAAAGAATGCACGTGAAATAGACACTAACAGCCCAAGAATAGGTGATTAAATAAACCACAGAACTGATATACCATTAACCTCCAATTTTCTGTACCTTTAAAAGGAGCATTTGCAGAGTGAACAGAAAATTGTGAATAATTTACCTATACAGATTAAGAAAACTCAGTTGCCTTCTACACAGCAGAAAACAGTTTATGACCTGTGTATATTCTGTAAAGCACAAAAGCAAAACATAAACTCAACTACTAGTAGTTTTCACTCATTTCTGGATCACTACTAATTTCCAATAAACTCACAGAAAAGCGTTCCCAAAGTATGTGTGACTAAAGTTTTTTCACTTTAGAAACCACTAAGATCAGATTAATAAATAATATCATTGACGAACTAACAATGAGATTGCTATGCTAGGTGCGGGGCTGTTTTATAAATGTACCATTTAGCGTACATACACACACACAAAGCTATGAAATGAGCACTTTTAAACCTCATTTTTTAGATAAGAAACCAAGGTTACACAACTAGTAAGTGGTAGAGATAAAACCCAAATTTGACCTCAAAGCTCCTATTAAAAAAAAGTTTATTTTTGAGAGAGAGACAGAGTGCAAGCGGGGGAAGAGCAGAGACAGAGGGAGACACAGAATCCAAAGCAGGCTCCAGGCTCCGAGCTGTCAGCCTGACGCGGGGCTCAATCTCACAAACTGCGAGATCATGACCTGAGCCGACATTGGACGCTTAACCGACTGAGCCACCCAGGTGCCTGCCCCTCGAAGCTCGTATTTTTTTTAACAACCATAGTATACTGTTTCATATGAATTTATTTTGTTTATTCAACCAAAAAATATTTGTTGAACATCTATTGTGGACACAATGTCTGACCTTACAGAGCTTACGATTTTTACGTTCAAGTAAAAGAACAATCACAATCAATACAAAACTTTAAATATAAGTTGTCCAGGAGTAAAGAGCATAGCACACGGTAATTAAATGGATATACAAAAAATGTTATGTTTTACTATTCTCATAATCTCCATAAAAGGCAACTGATGGTTTAATGTACTATAAGAAAAATGATGGGGGGGATTGTAAAGGGATTACCATGAACAGAACAGAAATCACCATGAATTTCTTAAATAATTAGGTCTAACTCACCTAAAATTTAGAGCACAAGGAAGCACAATCGTACAGATTTATTCATTTAACCATGAAAAAAAAAAAGGTCCACATGTACATAAATACACAGGTTTCTGACTACTGAGGATGTTAAAGGCATCTTGCTTTATCCATGCCACAAGCTATCAAAGTAGTAGCAGGGAACTGTACCAGCTGCTAAGGTTTATTTCCCCAGGCGAAGGGCTATAGTTGGTGATAATACAAGCAAAGGGTAAGGTTAAAACAAGTTTTCATAACTCCTGAATGAGATGGTAGTTCTTCCTTGAGTCATTTACCATTTTGTACTTTCACCTCAGGTCTTACCATGATCTAAAGTAATTTTACATTCACTCAACTTCTCTTTTTCCAAAGCATAAATCACTGGGGCAGGAAATTTATCTTTCATCTTGGTAACTCCACAGTCTCTAGCACAGTGACTGAAAAGAGTAAGTGCACCACAAATATTTGTTCAATTGCATGAAGCCGTAACAGATAACGGCACCTAGGTAAGGGGTCACTGTACTACACTATTTAGCTCTCTGCAAACTGCCAAGTAAAAGAAATGAAATCACTAGTACTTATTCTTCTATCTAAAATTTTCAACTATCATATTAACCTATAATCAGATGCAGACCTCACTGAATTTTTGAATTTGCATGCAAGATTCAAAAAATATATAATTTTATTTTATATAATGGTAAACTCATAACAAAATATACAATTTAAGTATTTGGAAAAAATATCTTCAGATTATTTACTTATCTGGCCCTTTAAGTTTATTGATTTTCATTATACTTGAGGTTCTCAACCCTGGATACTTCTTAGAACCACAGACAGAGCTCTTAGACTCTCCAAGCCCAGAGAGCCTGACTCAACTGGTCTGGGAAAGGGTCTGCTAAGTTTCCTGGTTGTTCTCAGGGGCAGCCAGAATTGAAAATCACTGTTACAAAGTTGCATAAAACCTTGAAACCACATACATGGAGTTTGTAAACATTTAAGAATCTTGATCTTTCACAACACATGGCCTGTGATAAAAGATTTTTAGAAGTGTAGCCACTTTTTCATATACATATGACAAAACAAAGCTTGAAAATTTTGCTCCTAATTAAAAATTTAAAAAGCTGGTTATCAGAAAATGCTCACTGTCAGAGTAATCAAAGTATCTTGTGGGGGCTTTTAAAAGTAGATTGTATATAAGATTTTATAGGTTAAAAAAATAGGCACACACGTTGAAATAAAGTACATTTATCAAAGTACACCTATTAGAGGTTGTTCATTTGATTGAATGAATCAAGATAAGTAAATTGGTTACAACAATTTACTATCTTACCAAAAATTACTGAATCGTGGAAAACTTTAACAAGGAGCTTGGTTCACACTTCTTCAATCTATTTCCAACAGTAGGCTGGGAATGAAAAATGTTTTAAAATAATGCATTCATTCAGATGTGGTCATGGCACAACCCAGAAGTAATTCAAATACAGCTTTTCCATTACACTGTATATTTCAAGTGAAAGCCTGTATTAGAAAGAACATAAGGAGGAAAGCAAACAAGAACATGTTCAGGAAAATTTGTAAGGGTAGTAAAAATGGGACACAGGAAAAGACTCAAGGAAGCTTTAATGAATACAAAAAGTCTCCCAAGTTGAGGAAACTATAACCTTCAACAAACCCCAGCAACAAAAACAGAAAGAAAACCACAACAAGGCATATCATATTCAAATTGCTGAAAACCAAGAAGAGAAAAACTGTAAATGAAGCAGAGAAAAGAAGATATTGCATACACTTTGGATCTAACACAAAGTAATACAAATGCTAAATACGTGATAAAATATAAAAGGTCATTTTTCTCGCTTTTAATTTTTTTAAAACATAGTTAACTGTTAAAAGCAAGAATAACAATGTGTTGTGGGATCTGTAGCAACAGTTGATCCTCATCACTCACAGATTCTGTATCTATGAACTTGCTAAAATTTATTTGTAACCAAAAATCAATATTTTGTGCTTTTGTAGTCATTTGCAGACATGGACAGAAGACAAAAAATCTGTCACTGTGCACGTTCCCAACTGAAGTCAAACAAGGTGATGTTCTGACTTCTTCTCTCAACTATCATAGTACAAAAACGCATGTCCTTTTCACGGGCTATTTATTTAGTGTCATGTGTTCTGAATTTGGGGGTTTCAATGGTGATTTTTCTATTTAAAATGACCCCCAAGCATCATGCTGAAGTGCCATTCAATGTTCCTAAGAGCAAGTAGCCTATGATATGCCTTATGGAGAAAATACATGTGTTAGATAAGCTTCATTCAGGCATGAGTTACAGTACTGTTGGCCATGAGAGCAATATCAACGTACCAACAATATATATTAAGTACGGTGTCTTTAAATGTCTTTTAAGTACATGCATAAATGTCTTTAAATGTCTTTTAAGTACGTGCATAAAACAAGGTTACGTATTTACTAGTTAACAAAAGTTTTCTGACGAGATGCTCACAGAAATCTAACCCTGTATTTCCCCTAGGAGCAGTTGTTCAGCATTCACTAAGTCAATGTTTGAGGTCATTTTATAGAACATAACTATCACAAATAATGAGAATCAACTGTCTACAGAAATAAAATGTATGACAACAGTAGTACAAGTGACAACAGAAAGAAAATAGAAATATACTATTCTAAGGTATATATTACATCATACGCAGAGTAGTACGATACTGTTTGAAGACATCTCTGATGAGTTAAAGATGTACATAAACTAGAGGAAGGGTTGGCAAAAATTTTCTGTAGAAAGCAGATACTAATATTTTAGGCTTGGTATACCACATGGTCTCCATCAGAGCTACTTAATTTTGCTACTGGAGCATACAAGCAGCCACAGGCAAGATACAAATGAATGAACCTGCTATGTCCCAATAAAACTCTACTCACAAAAAGAGGAGGTAGGTCAGATTTGGCCCACAGATGTAGTCTACTGACCCTGGCACTAGAGCGATTGCCGAAAAAACTTTTTGAAGGGTATAGGAGAGATAAAAAGGGATTACAGAAAATACTCAATTCCAAAGAAGAGAGAAAATGACCCAAGACCAGAAGGGACAAACAGAAAACAGTATGTTTAAATGCATCTATACTAAACATCATATTAAATATAAATGGTCTAAACCTTTAAAAAGCAGAGTTGTCACACTGAATTCAAAAAGAATGACCCAAGCATACGTAGTCTACAAAAAAAACCCCATTTCACATATGAGAGGTTATAAGCAGAAACATAAATGTGGTAAAAACATACCACAATGCAAACAATAATTTTTTAGAAAAAGTAGGAATGGTTATATTAATATCACACAAAGATGACTTCAGAACAAAGTACATTACCAAAAATAAAGAAGAAAAGTTACACTGAAAAATAAATCAATATGTCAAAGGCTGTAAAAATCCTAAATGTGTCTGTAAATAATAGTCTCAAAAATAAAACAGAAATTAATTGAAACTGAAAGGACTAATAGGCAAATCTAAAATTACAAAGATTTCAATACTCCTTTTTCAATAAATAATAGAACAAATAAAAAGAAATCCATAAAGATACAGAAAACACTATCAACCAACTTAACCTAACTTTTATAGAAAACTCCACTTAAAAAAAAAAAAACTTGCATATGTAACATTCAGAATGTAGTGTAAGACAGAATCTTACACTATAAAAAACAAAACAAAACCGTCAAATTAAACAGATTGAAATTAAAGTATATTCTTGGACCAAAATTGAAATAAAACTAGAAATCAATATAACAGAAAAGTATCTGGAAAACTTTCAAATGCTTCCAAATTAAACAATCCTTGGACTGCAGATGAAATCACAAAAGTAATTAGGAAATAATTTAAACAAAATGTAGATGAAAATACAACATATCAAAGTTTGTAGCATACAGCTAAAGTAGTGATTAGAGGAAAACTTACAGAGCTAAACACATATCAGAAAAGACAAGACTCAAATCAATGATCCGATGTTCCACCTTAAGAAACTGAAAAAATAAAGTTATGCATAAAGAAGATAGAAAAAAAGAAAATTAAAAAAATAGAAAACAGACAATAAAGAAAATCACTTTAAAGGATAATAAAACAACATAAAGCACAATTTTTGGCGATAGATTTGCCAACTTAGATGAAATGAAAATTTTCCTTTAAAGACACAAAATAAAAACTGCACTCACAAAGAAATAAATAACCTAAACAGCTCTATGTTCATTAAAGAAATAGAAAGCGATTTAAAAATGTTCTCATAAAAAAATTCCAGGCACAGTGGGCTTCATTGGTGAATTCTATCAAATATTTAAGGAAGAAATAATATCAATTTATACAAACTTATTCAGAAGACAGGAAGAAAATACCTCCAAACTCATTTTGTGAGGCCAACATTACCTTGATACCAAAACCACACAAAGATAATAGAAGGAAAAAATATAGGCCAATACATTTCCCATTATCTTAGAAAAATATTAAGAAAACAGAGATATATTGAATCAAGGAAAGCATAAAAAGGAATATATGATGCCCAGGAATGTAAGGGTGGTAACATTCAAAGTATAAGCCACACCAAAAACCATAAAATACCTAGGAATAAATCTAACCAAAGAAGTGAAAAATCTATACACTGAAAACTATAGAAAGCTGATGAAAGAAATTGAAGAAGACACAAAGAAATGGAAAAAGAGTCCATGCTCCTGGATAGGAAGAACAAATATTGTTAAAATGTCAATACTACCCAAAGCAACCTACATAGTCAACCCGATCCCTATCAAAGTAACACCAGCATTCTTCACAGAGCTAGAACAAATAATCCTAAAATGTGTATGGAACCAGAAAAGACCCCGAATAGCCAAAGCAATCTTTAAAAAGAAAACCAAAGCAGGAAACATCACAATCCCACACTTCAAGCTATACTACAAAGCTGTAATCATCAAGACAGTATGGTACTGGCACAAGAACAGACACTCAGATCAATGGAACAGAATAAAGAACCCAGAAATGGACCCACAAACGTATGGGCAACTAATCTTTGACAAAGCAGGAAAGAATATCCAATGGAATAAAGACAGTCTCTTCAGCAAGTGGTGCTGGGAAAACCGGACAGTGACATGCAGAAGAATGAACCTGGACCACTTTCTTACACCATACACAAAAATAAACTCCAAGTGGATGAAAGACCTCAATGTAAGACAGGAAGCCATCAAAATCCTTGAGGAGAAAGCAGGCAAAAACCTCTTTGATCTTGCCCGCAGCAATTTCTCACTAAACACATCTCCTGAGGGAAGGGAAACAAAAGCAAAAATGAACTACTGGACCTCATCAAAATAAAATGCTTCTGCACAGCGAAGGAAACAGTCAGCAAAACTGAAAGGCAACCAACAGAATGGAAGAAGATATTTGCAAATGACATATCAGATAAAGGGTTAGTATCCAAAATCTACAAAGAACTTATCAAATTCAACACCCAAAAATCAAATAATCCAGTGAAGAAATGGGCAAAAGACATGAATAGACGCTTCTCCAAAGAAGACATCCTGGTGGCCAACCAACACATGAAAAAATGCTCAACATCACTCATCATCTGGGAAATACAAATCAAAACCACAATGAGATACCACCTGTCAGAATGGCTAACATTAACAACTCAGGCAACAACAGATGTTGGCAAGGATGCAGAGAAAGAGGATCTCTTCTGCATTGTTGGTGAGAATGCAAGCTGGTGCAGCCACTCTGGAAAACAGTAAGGAGGTTTCTCAAAAAACTAAAAATAGAACTACCCTACGACCCAGCAATTGCACTACTAGGCATATATCCAAGGGACACAGATGTGCTGTTGCGAAGGGACACCAGCACCCCCATGTTTATAGCAGCGCTATCAACAATAGCCAAAGTATGGAAAGAGCCCAAATGCCCATCGATGGATGAATGGATAAAGAAAATGTGGTATATATATACCATGGAGTATTACTTGGCAATCAAAAAGAATGAAATCTTGCCATTTACAACTATGTGGATGGAACTGGAGGGTATTATGCTAAGTGAAATTAGTCAATCAGAGAAAGATAAAAATCATATGACTTCACTCATATGAGGACTTTGAGACAAAACCAATGAACATAAGGGAAGGGAAACAAAAATAATATAAAAACAGGGAGGGGGACAAAATAAAAGAGACTCATAAATATGGAGAACAAACAGGGTTACTGGAGGGGTTGTGGGAGGGGGGATGGGCTAAATGGGTAAGGAGCACTAAGGAATCTACTGAAATCATTGCTTCACTATATACTAACTAATTTGGACGTAAATTTAAAAAAATAAAAAATAAAGTTGGGGCGCTTGGGTGGCTCAGTCAGTTGACTGTCCAACTTCGGCCCAGGTCATGATCTCACAGTCTGTTGGTTCGAGCCCCACGTTGGGCTCTGTGCTGGCAGCTCAGGGCCTGGGGCTTGCAATTTTGTGTCTCCCTCTCTCTCTCTGCCCCTCCCCTGCTCATGCTCTGTCTCTCTCTCTGTCAAAAATAAATAAACATTAAAAAAATTTTTTTTTAATAAAAAAGTTAAAAAAATAAATAAAAATAAAAAAATAAAAATAAAAATAAAGGAATGGAAAACAAAGTATAAGCCAACATACTTCATCATATTAACAGACTAAAAGATAAAAATACATAGACACAGAAAAAGTATATAATTTACAATCATTCAAGATAGTAAATCTCAGTCTACTATGTACACAGACAGGAATTTCCTCAACTTGATGAAGAACATCTAAAAAATTACATCAAATTTAATGGTCAAAGACCAAATGCTTTTCCTTTTAAGACTGATAACAAGGTACAAATGTCCATTCTTATCACTTCTATGCAATATAGTACAATACAGGCTTAGCCTCCATTACAAGAAAAAGAAATATTGGCAGACAAGGCATATAACTATCTTTATTTACAAAAGACCAGATCATCTATGTACAGAACTGTACAGAATTTTTTAAAGTTACTAAAAGTGATAAATGAGTTTAGCAAGGTTGCAGGACACAATAACATTGTACAAAAATCGTAGTGTTTCTATATAATAAAATGAAAAATCAGACAGATTTTTTAGAACCCCATTTATAATTGTATCAAAAATATGAAACACAGACAACAAATGATGTACATAATTTCAATAGACATTTTTGGTAGAAATTGTCAAACTGATTTTATTACAATGGAAATGCAAAGGATACAGATTGGTAAAAATCATTTTGAAAAAGAAGAACAAAGTTGGAGGACTTAATGCACCTGATTTCATGTCTTTATAAAACTGAATTCAAGACAATGTGAAATTAGTTTAAGGGTACACATGTAGGTCAATAAAGCAAAACAATGTTCAGAAATAGACCAAAACATATGTGGTCAACTGATTTACGATAAAGGTACTAAAGTAATTCAATGAGGGAAGAAGTCTTTTCAACAAATGGTCCTGGAAAAATTTGATGTCTGATGCAAAGAAATGAAGCTCAACCTTTATTTCACACCATATACAAATTTTTGTTTTGAAATGGATTGTAATGAGTTAAATAGTGTTCCTCCAAAAGATGCAAAGTCCTAACCCCCAGTACCTGGGAATGTAATCTTTGGAAATAGGGTTTTTATACACAGATGATCAAATTAGGATGAGGTCATTAAGCTGAGCCCTAATCCCATATGACTGTGTCCTTATAAAAAGGTGACATTTATAAACACAAATATTTATAGAAGGAAGACAATATGAAGACACGAGAATACCATCTACAAACCAAAGAATGCCTGAGACCGTTAGAAGCTGAAAGAGAGGCATGAAACAGATTCTTGTAGCCCTCAGAAGGAACAAACCCTACTGATACCTTAATTATAGACAGCCAGCCTCAAGAACTGTCAGAAAAATTTCTGTTAAGTCATGAAGCTGTGGTAGCCCCAAGAACTAACATACATATCATAAACATAAAGGAAAAGCTAAAACTATGAAACTTCCCGAAGAAAACATGGGACCAAAAAAATCTGTTATCTTCATTTAGGCAAATACGTGTTAGATGTGAAACAAAAACACTATCTACAAAGGAAAAAATTGTACTTCATCAAAATTAGAAATTTTGGCTCTCCAGATGCTACTGTTAAGAGAATGAAAAGAGTATATATAGTGTATTATAATGAAAGGTATACAAACTAATTTAGATCAGACAAAATAGACTTTAAGCCAAAGACTGTAAAGAGACAACGATCATTATATAATGATAAAGCAGTCAATCCTTCAAGTGGATATAATATTTGTAAATATTTATGCACCAAACATAGAGGCACCTAAATACATAAAATCTATAAAGTTAATATTAATAGACCCAAAAGAAGAAATAGACAGCTATGCAATAATAACCAGGACTTTAATACCCTACTTTCAACAATGGACAGATATCCAGACAGAAAATCAAAAGGGAACACTGGAGTTAAACTACACATTAGATCAGACACTTAACAGGCATTTACAGAACATTCCATCTAAAAGCAGCAGAATACATACTCTTCTCAAGCAAACATGGAACATTCTCTAGGACAGATCATGTTAGACCACCATGGAGCCTGCTTAAAATTCTCTTTCTCTCCCTCTGCCCCCTTCCACACTTGCGCGATCTAAATAATTAAACAAATAGTGCTGGTAGAACTGGGACAGACACATGCAAAAGAATGAAACTGAACCCCTACTTTACACCATACACAAAAATCAACTCAAAATGGACCTGAAACCATAAAACTCCTAGAAGAAAAAATTGGGGATAAGCTCCTTGACATCATTCTTGGCAATGATTTTTAGATTTGACACCAAAAGCAAAGGCAACCAAAGCAAAAATAAACAAGGGCTACATCAAATTAAAAACCTTCTTCTCAGCAAAGGAAACCATTGACAAAATGAAAAGGCAACCTACAGAAGGGGGAAAAAGTATTTGCAAATCATATATCTGATAAGGGTTTAACACCCAAAATATATAAAGAACTCACATAACTCAATGGCAAAACAACAAGAACAAACAACCCAATTTAAAAATGGTCAGAAGAACTGAATAGACATTCTCCCAAAGAAGACATACAAGTGGCCAACAGGTACATGAAAAGGTCCTCATTATCACTAACCATCAGGAAAATGCAAATTCAAACCACAAGGAGATATCACTTTATGGCTATCATCAACAAGAGATAACAAGTGTTGGTGAGAATGTGGAGAAAAGGGAACCCCTGTGCACTGCTGGTGGGAATCTAAATTTGTGCAGCCACTATGGAAAACAGTATGGACATTCCTTGAAAAATTAAAAATAGAACTACCATATGACACACCAACTCCATTTCTGGGCATATATCTGAAGAAAATTAAAACACTACCTTTAATAATCTGCACTCTATGTCAATGCATCATTATAATAGCTAAGACATGGAAACAACCTAAATGTCCATCCATGGATGAATGAATAAAGAAGTTGTGGTATATATACAATGGAATATTAGTCAGCCATAAAATAAGGAAATCCTACCATTTGCCACAGCGTGGATGGACCTTGAGGGCTTTATGCTAAATGAAATAAGTCAAGCAGAGAAAGACAACTACCATGTGATCTCACCTATACGGAGTCTCATATAACTTAACTCACAGAAACACAGAGCAGATTGGTGGTTACCAGAGGCAGAGGACAGGAGGTGGGGAAAATGAGTGAAGGTGGTCAAAGGGTACAAACTTCCAGTTATAAGATAAATAAGTTCTGGCAATGTAATGTACAGCACGGTGACTATAGCTAAACATTTTTTTTTAATTAAAAAAAAAAAGAATGGTTATTTATTTTTAAGAGGGAGACAGAGTGTGAGCAGGGGAGGTGCAGAAGAGACACAGAATCCGAAGCAGGCTCCAGGCTCCAAGCTGTCAGCACAGAGCCTGATGTGGGGCTCGAACTCATGGATCATAAGATCGTGACCTGAGCTGAAGTTGGACACTCAATCGACTGAGCCACCCAGGTGCCCCTATAGTTAACCATTCTTTATTGTATACCTAAAAACTGCTAAGAGAACAGACCTTAGAAATTCTCATCACAAGAAAAAAATTTAACTATGTAAGGTGATGTATGTTATCTAAGTTTATTGTGGTCATCATTTTGCAAAATATACATATATCAAACCATTATGTTGTATACCTTAAACTAATCCAAATTTAGGGATGCCTGGGTGGCTTGGTAGGTTAAGCGTCCAACTCTTGATTGCAGCTCAGGTCATGATCTCATGGTTCATGAGACTGAGCCCCATCTTGGGCTCAGCAATGACAGTGCATAGCTTGCTTAGGACTGTGTCTGTCTGTCTGTCTCTCTCTCTCTCCCCGTTCCTCCCCTGCTCATGCTCACATTCTCTCTCTCAAAATAAATAAATAAACATTTTTAAAAAACTAATACAAATATATCAATTATATCTCCATAAAACTGGAAAAAATGAGAAGCAACATAAACGACTAAAATAAGAAACTGGTTGTAAACTACTATGCATCAATATAACTGAAGCCTTTAAAATGATGATTATTTACACTATTACTTAGATTAAAAAGAGAGAGAGAAAAAAATGAAAAGCTGCCACAGACTGGAAGAAAGTATGTGCATTTCATATCTGATAAGAACTTGTATCCAAGATGTTAAAAAACTTTTATACTTCAATAACATAAACAATCTGTGTGGAATTTAACCAAAGAAAATAAGTGAATAAACCCATGCACAGATAACCAATCTCGTTAGTCATTAGGGAAATGCAAATCAAAGTCACAAGGAGATATCATTACACATCAACCAGAATGGTTAAATTAAAAAGACTGGAAATACCAAGTGCTGGCAAGGATATGGCCATTATACACCCGCATATTTACCCCAAGGAAATGAAAACACATATCTACAATCAAAATTTGTATGAGAATGTTAATAGCAACTTTATTCAAAATTCCCCCAAATTGGAAACAACTCTAGTATCAATCAACTGATGAATAAACAAATTATGGTATATGCACACAATGGAACAGTACTCAGCAACAAAAAAGAACTACCGAGGTAACAGCATGGATGAATTAAAAACAAAGAACACTGAGGTATGTGAAAGACAGCAGAACAATAGACTACACACTATATGACTTCATTTATATGAAAATCTAGAAAAAGTCAAACTATAGTAACAGAGTGTAGTGCAGTGGTAGCCCAGGACCAGGACAAGGAAAGGAGACTGCAAAAGTGCAAGAGGGAACTTAGGGGGTAATGAAGATGCTCTATATCTTGAATGGGTGATAGTTGCACAAACTTCCTACAATTGTTAAAACTCCATCAATGGATTTTATTACAGGTAAATTATATATATTACGTCTGATTTTTAAAAAAGTAAACACCTTATTAAAATAGCTATTAAAGGGAAAAAAAACTACATATATGGCATACTTCTATTTAATGCCTGAGAGGTACTAGAAAATAAAGCAATATAAAATCCAATCTTAGCCAATAAATTAATTTAAAAATGTAATGGTCATTCCGTTTAGATCACTGTGCTGTTATTTGAAAAAAATATTGAAATATTATTTCTGAATATGGAATACATGCAGAAGACACAAAATCTAAAAGGTACACAAGGATATACAATGAAAAGTAAATCTCCCTTTCACTCTTGTTTCCCAGTCACCAGTCCCCTCCTGGAAGAAATCTCTCTCTCCTTCCAAGGTAATCAAAAAGCAATGCAGCGATCATATATACATGTACATATGTATAAGTGTGTGTAGTACAAAATGATAGCACAGCATGCCCTGTTCTACACTTATTATGTTATCTATATGTCCTATATACTTTGCAGATCTCTCCCTCCCCCAACCATGTCCACACAAAATGTTTCCTTTTTTAATAGCTGCAAAAACTTTTATAGAATCCCACAAACTACACTTTGGATCACTGCAGGGGTACTTTAAAAAGCCTTACAAATTAATAAACTTCATTCTTGTACCTGAGGTCAAATTCCTATTCCTTATATCTGAGGTCAATTATTACTAATATATTGTTAACACTGGATGGCAAAAATGTAAAATAGATGGAATACACATTTGGTATTATGACTAGATTAAAAATATTATTTAAAAAAATCTAAAATATCGTTAACATGGAATCTTATCTCAGGCAGTCCTCCTCTACTAATTCAAAAGGAGGACTGCCCTCCAGGCTTACTTCACTAACTTTTAGAGGCCTTTCCTCTGGTCCTTCAAAGTAAGAGCTCTTTTCATCACTTTTCCGCCTTGTTGGTTTCTCTACAGAAAGAAAGTTGGGAAGGTTCTTCTCAAGGAATAATGATTCCATTTCAAGAGTCACAGCAGAACACTAGGGCCCAAATCCTTAAAAAGTCCTAGAACACAGGAACTCTATCTTATTAAAGTTTGATAAAAATCAGTCCTATTCTCTCCCCCCAGAAAAACCTTACTTTTCTTTCAGAATTTTCTATCTTGGTTACCAGCATCACCACCCATCCAGCCACCCGCGCTCCCGTCTTCTTCAATAGGCTGTCAAGTTTTACCAACACTACTTGCCCAACACTCTTCAAATATATTCACTTCCCAACCATCTCAGTTCAGATATTCATTACAGTGGCTTCTTGCCTGATCTCCTTATTTTATGTCACACTGAGTTACACATTTAAGCTTTCCCAAACACAAATCTGATCATGTTGCTTTGCTGCACGCAGACCTTAGTTAAATCTCTGCTCTTACAGGAATCAAGTGCAAAAATTTCCTTTGCATGAAGAAGGCACTGCGGTGCACTGAAAAGAGTATACAGGTTTTGGAGTTTAAAAAAGACCTGTGTTTGAATTCCAACTTTCAGCAAGTAATTAAATGTCTCTGAAATTCAGTTCCTCCTTTATTCAACAGCAATTATATCACCCACACTCTTCCCACTCAGTGAGGTCCTTGGAGAAGGAGCATCAACCTCCCCTAAGACCATATTACAAATGCTTAGACCCACCCCAAACCTACTGATTCAAAACTTACATTTTAGAAGAATCACTAGACAACTGGCATATACATTAAAATTTGAGATGCACCACAAACTATTGTGAGGATTAACTAGAAAATGTGTGTAAAGCTCCCAACATAGAATAGGCACTCAATAAATATTATTATAATCTTCCTCTTGTCCCCTTCTGTATCTTCAATCATCTTAATTCTTTTACCTGGAATGTATTCCTCACCCCCTATATTATTGAAATCTTGCTCATTCTTTAAATGTCAAATAAAATGCTACTTTCTGTATGAAGTCTTCCACATCCTTCATTAACCTGAGAAGAGCACTCTCTACCTTAACCTCACTTTCTACTTTTCATGTTTTACTCTGTTTCTTTCAGTAGACTGTAAGCTTTTTGAGAGAAGGGATATATGGTTAATCTTCCCAACCTAAAATTTAACCAGTACCCCATCTTTTAAAAGGTTCAGGTAAATGCATTTCCTAAGAATAGATATAAGAAAAGCAGGTTAGTGACCCTCAGAGCCCTGGCAGCTAACCTGGAGCTGTAGAGATGTAGGTAATGAAAATGGATGACTAATGAGCAAGTACCCAAGAGGGAAGGAAAAAACAAAAGAACTTCTGACATGATTTTTCCATCCTCCAAATGAGTTAGGGATCCATGAAATGTCTCTATAAAATCTCAGAATCTGAGCTGGTTGCCTTAAGATTTTTCTCTGGTTAGGATCTGGAGTAGGTCATCCCTTGAAACTCCTTTTTCCTTTAACTGTCTCTAGCAGTGAAGACCCAATTTTGATTAAATATTTCATAATCTCACCACTGTAATTACACACTAGAAATCATCCCAACTCAGTCATTGATAGATTTGGAAATTGTAATCCAAAGAAGTCAAATCACTTGTGCAAAGTTAAACAGTAAATAAGCAATACAGCTGACCTAGATTCAAGCTCAAAACTCTTAGAAATGTGTAGTATATTTATGCCCTATATATGCTACATATTTTTGCCAGATACATCCCCATATCACTATAATACTGATTCAAATTCAGTTCACTATGATATTTCTAGAATCAATAATTCTATATAAAGTTCACCCTAAGTTATCTTTTTTTTCCTTCGGCTCTATCCTGTTTACTTCCTTGGTATCACTGTAATTTTTCATGGATTATGATTTTTAATCAAGTTTTCTAAGAGTTTAACCCATCTGACCCACTTCTCACATCTATATTAAAGAAGAAGTAACATGAATTCTAAAATAATCCTGTAGGAAATCAGCATGCCTCTGTATAAATGTAAGAACAAAGTGAAATTTTAGAAGATTGAAAACAATAAATACAGACTCTGCCAAAACATTGGTTATAAATTTCTATAGGTTTGGGGTGCCTGGGTGGCTCAGCTGGTTAAGCGTGCAACTCTTAATTTCGACTTGGGTCATGATCCCAGGGTTGTGTGATGGAGCCCTGTGTCGGACTCTGCACTGAGTGTGGAGCCTGTGTGGGGTTCTCTCTCTTTCTTTCTTTCTTTCTTTCTTTCTTTCTTTCTTTCTTTCTTTCTCTTTCTCTCTCTCTCTCTCTCTCTCTCTCTCTCTCTCTCTCTCCCTCCCCCCCCCCCCGTTGGCACACTCTCTCACAAAATAAACAAACATTTTTTAGAATTTCTATGCACTCAAATAAAAAGGAAACATTAAAGTTACAAACTATAGTTAAGTTAAAAGCTTACCTTTAAATTAAAAACCTTGTCGCAAAAATATTTGTGAAAAACCTCTGTAACATTTAATGAAAGGGAAAATAAAAGCAAAAATACTTAAAGGCACGCAGATGGCTCTACAGATCTACAAAAGGAAAGTGAATCTTTAGGCCACATTTCAACAGACAAGGTATTGTTGACACACAGGCACAGATTATTTTTACAAACCACATCACATGTTTTAGACTATTAAATGCATCTCCATCAGAAGATAATAACAAACAAAGGTAAGAAATTAAAAGAAAAACAGGGGCGGGCGCCTGGGTGGCTCCATTGGTTGAGCGTCCAACTTCAGCTCAGGTCATGATCTTGGCTCAGGTTCGTGGGTTTGAGCCCCACATCAGGCTCTGTGCTGACAGCTCAGAGCCTGGAGTCTGCTTCACATTCTGTGTCTCCCTCTCTGTCTGCCCCTCCCCCACTCATGCTTGGTCTCTCTCTCTCTCTCTCTCTCTCTCTCTCTCTCTCTCAAAATAAATAAACATTAAAAAAATACTTTGGGGGGCACCCTGGTGGCTCAGTCAGTTAAGCATCCGACTTCAGCTCAGGTCATGATCTCATGGTTCGTGAGTTCGAGCCCATGTCCGGCTTGCTCTCTCTCTCTCTCTCTGCTCCTCCCCCATTTGTGCTTTGTCTCTCTCAAAAATAAACATTAAATTTTTTTTTTAATTTTTAAAGAAATTAAAACAAAAACAGGAAGATAAAGAGCATGAATCCAAATATATTAATCTTGTGCAATGATTTTTAAAATAAAAAATATACTAATTTGTTTGAACCATATGCTCAGTCCATCAAAAATAAAATGTACCCAGGGGCGCCTGGGTGGCTCAGTCGGTTAAGCGTCCGACTTCGGCTCAGGTCATGATCTCGCGGTCCGTGAGTTCAAGCCCCGCATCAGGCTCTGTGCTGACTGCTCAGAGCCTGGAGCCTGTTTCGGATTCTGTGTCTCCCTCTCTCTCTGACCCTCCCCCATTCATGCTCTGTCTCTCTCTGTCTCAAAAATAAATAAACATTAAAAAAAATTTAAAAAAAAATAAAAAAATAAATAAATAAATAAAATGTACCCAATTCACACTATGTAAATATACAGTTTCATGATAAAATAGAGAACATCCCTGCTTATCCACCAAATCAAGATTATTAAAGACATTTAGCTAAGGTTCCTTAAAAAATAGTATAGTATAGGGGTGCCTGGGTGGCTCAGTTGGTTAAGCGTCTGACTCTTGGTTTCAGCTGAGATCACTATCTCACACTTGTGAGATCCAGCCCTGTGTCAGGCCTGGATCTGGGCATGGAGCCTGCTTGAGGTTCTCTCTCTCCTTCTCCCTCTGCTTCCGCCTCTTCTCCCATTAGCACTCTCATGCTTGCTTGCGCGCGCGCTCTCCCTCTCTCTCAAAAACAAAAATGGTATAGTACAGGACAGGAGACAGGTAGAGAGGAAACAAAAAACTACCCTCAATTTCAAATTTTTATGTATTGTCATATATTCAAAACTCATTTACCCATTTTTTAAGCAAGAGAGAGTGGTCTTCTCATATCAGATGGCAGTTTAGGTGAAATTAAGACCAAAAGGGAAAGAAGAGAGTATAAAAAAGAGGGCGGAAAACAGCGCACCTAGGAAGAACACGTATGCACCTGGGACTCAGCCACAGCTGGGTCTTATCCTTTAGGGAAGCCATCTGGATGGCTTGCACCCTCTAACTCCTGTTTTCTCTAAAAACAAAGGAGATTTCTTAAGTCCTCTTGATTTTATACGGATTTTCATGCTCTTAAAAAGGAAAATTGAGGGGCGCCTGGGTGGCGCAGTCGGTTAAGCGTCCGACTTCAGCCAGGTCACGATCTCCCGGTCCGTGAGTTCGAGCCCCGCATCAGGCTCTGGGCTGATGGCTCAGAGCCTGGAGCCTGTTTCAGATTCTGTGTCTCCCTCTCTCTCTGCCCCTCCCCCGTTCATGCTCTGTCTCTCTCTGTCCCAAAAATAAATAAACGTTGAAAAAAAAAATTTTTTTTTTAAAAATAAAAAAAAAAAAAAGGAAAATTGAATAGGCAGTATTTTATTTTTTTATTTTTTTTTTAATTTTTTTTTTTCAACGTTTATTTATTTTTGGGACAGAGAGAGACAGAGCATGAACGGGGGAGGGGCAGAGAGAGAGGGAGACACAGAATCGGAAACAGGCTCCAGGCTCTGAGCCATCAGCCCAGAGCCCGACGCGGGGCTCGAACTCACGGACTGCGAGATCGTGACCTGGCTGAAGTCGGACGCTTAACCGACTGCGCCACCCAGGCGCCCCGAATAGGCAGTATTTTAAAGTTAGGATATAGGCTCCAGTTGTTAGGACCTGAAATTTCAGACCTTAGGCTTCTAGCCTATTAGCACTTTTCCCTAAATGATCAAAATTAGGACATAATCAATTGACTCACGTGTTAACTCATTGTTGCATGTATAATTTATAGAAAAGCATTAAGAACAATGTTAATTAGAAAAAGTATGGACATAAATAGTATGCACAGTACCTTCTGATAAACAATGGAGCACACAAGATCCTTGACAGCAGATAAAGATAGTTCCTGGGCTTCAATGGTAACACTCTCCCGTGTAAGGCCAATTTGCAGCAGAAATGAAATTGTATGCTCTGAGCCTCTGGAGTTGGTGAGTGATGGTGCACTGAAGCTTCCATTAGAGAGCCGGGCAGAGAGTCCTGTTTTAGGACTTGAACATGGAGAAGGAGTGGGAAGCACAGCAGGAAGAGTTGCAGGTAATACAGACTTCTGGGCTGATGGAGGGGAATTGTTTGCAGACATCTGCCTTTCTTTAATCTTTTAAAATAGTTGTCAATTCTTTTTCAGTGGTTATGAAGAGGCTTTTACAATCACAGGAGTAAAAAAATAACTGTACTTTTGGATTTAATTGAAAACTGCTGTATTTCCTCTTTTAAGCCACTCATGCCAATGACTGCATCTTCTACAACTGTGAGCTGAATACACAGAAGGTCCCACTTCCCCTAGTATCAGATGTCCCATCAAAAAACAGTCTTGTCTTCAGGACCACAACCAGGGATTTGGAAAGGATTTAACATCACTGAATTATCCTCATCAGAAAAGAGTTGACACTGCTTATTTACTAACCATCTTCATCTATTTTCTTTTAAGTCTACTTTTGTCTCTCTCTTTTAATTTCAGAAAATACATATTGAATAAAAGTTGTTTTTCTGTTAAGATGAAATCCTCCTGGTTTAAAAGAGAAGTGTTTAGGATTAATCTATTTAATCCTTATCCTTAGGTTCAATGATTTGATGGGATACTTTCTCAAATATCCACACCTTAAATCACCTTCTCAAATGTCTTCATTTTCATTTTTGGGGGGGTAAATTTTTCCATGATGAAGCACAAAGTTTTTTAAAACAGTACAGGTATATTTCACTTGAAGAATTGGTCCGCTGAGAAGAGTTGATGTTTTCTGAAATGTAGTCAGCCTGGAAGGAATTTTAAAAACACTCTTAATATTTTATACTCATTTGACATTATTTTCAGAATGCCAAGAATCCCTTTAATTTTTTTAAATGAGAAGTTTTGGTTGCATGTTTACAATTCACCAATAAATCCTAACGGGTAGTCGTTCTGGAGGTCTAGTTATCAGAGTCTTTTTTTTTTTTTTTTTTTTTTACTGTAGATATAATTTTAGGGAGAGCCTTCTGCTCACCACTACCACCACCACCACCAAGCCCATGGCACCCCTCACTAACACCCAAAATCTGAAGATCACTTTTATTCCACAATACACAACTGAGTTAAGACAAAAACAGAGAAAAACAGAAGGGACTAAAAGAAGGTTAAAACTGATATGGTCATAGAAATAAAGCACGTACCACTCAGCCATACCGAAGAAGTAGAACACTGTCCTAATAAAGACATGTTAAGAGTATTCTTTTTTATATTAAAAGTCTAATTCTACCAAAATATGATTGCTGACTTGCTTTTTGACAGATTTCTTGTAAGGCCAAGAAAGCAGAAGGGGACATACTATGCACAGTTATAATGTGAACAACATACTTAAGACAGGAACATAGGAGAAAGTGACCTTATCGTAAAGGGTTTCTATAAGTAAAAAGAGAGACAGCACTAGACTCAGTTATATATGTATCACAGTTTACAATAGGACATTTCAAAAACAAAACAAAAGGCATGACCCCCATGGCCTAAGTGAAATGGCTCACAAGAGATCTTTCTAAATTTTCCATATATAACCGTAAACAATTCCAATGATGAAAAAGAGTGAAGCATCCAATGTGGTTGCAGAATGACTCTCCGGAGAGTAGTTAATGGGGCTAAATAAATCAGGATGAACACAACAGAACAGCAAAAACATACAGATGTAGTATCAGGAATTAGAAAGCTCAGGGAAAACTAAGGCTTAGAAAAAATTACTTAAAGATAACAAAAGCTTTTATAGCTACATTCAAATAAATATTAACCCACCTTATACAGTACAGCACTTAACATCTCATAAATGCTTTACATACTTTACCTCGTGCACACCTCTTTGGAGACAAATATGACTTTTGCAGATGAGAAAATAGAAGCACAAGCAGATAAAGCAACGTGCCCAGCATCACGCAGGTAATTAAGAGGCAGAGTGGGAATCAGGACCCAAGTTTCATACTTTCTTACTAAGTGCTATCTCCATAAAATAACATACTATTTTTCAAAGAGAACAAGGAACTGAGAGAATCACTGCTCAGAGAGGATGTTGTTAAGGTTGAGCACGTACAGAAGGCAGAATTGCTCAACTTGTATTTTGCTGATCTTCTCTCGGTTTTTAAACTAAAGTTGTAGAAGGGCAATGAGAACCGAAACCCCAGCCTGGTGAATGAGGGAGACTAAAACAACTTTATGTAGTAAGTCTTGGGTTCCAGATGCAATTCATTCCACACTGCAAAAGCAATTAGCAAGTGTAATCACAAAGCTGACTCCTAAAATCTTAGAGAAAGAGCTCAGAAAAAAATAATCAGGGCCTGGAGATGGGTCAGGGTTGCTTCGAATTTTGGAGCTGGAGGAGTAGGGAAGTAGATTTCAGAAATCACAGACATATAAACTTAATTTTTAGTCAAATCTGAGAATAGATTATGAAAGGAAATGGTTTCTGAATATTTAGAAAAGAATATAATAATCACTAGATGTCAGCATGAATTAAAACAGAACAAATAATGCCAAATCAACTGCATTTACATCTTGGAAAAGAAGGATTACTAGACTTCTCAGATGCAAGGGAAAAAAATAATAACTTATAGTCATTGAGCTCCAACTATCTGCCAGACACTGTCTAACCACTTTATATGCATTACCTCATTTAATCCTCTGCAACAACCCATTTTATAGTTGAAAAAAACACGCTTAGAAATTAAAGTACTTGCCCAAGATCACACAATTAGCAAAGCCAGGGAGAAAAAAGTGTATTCTGGCCAAAACAGTATTCAAGATGGTTTTTCACACTATTTTTGCAAATATGTTGTTTGAGTGTGAGTTGGATGTTAGTGTAGCTGGGTAAATTCACTACTCTAGATCAGCCTGGATGAAAGAAGTCTTTAGGGGAGTGCCTCAGAACTCTGTCCTCAGCCCTATATTGTTTTTGATTATTCATAACATAAAGACACAGAAAACATGCTTATAAAATCCTCAGAGTGTACGATCCGGGAGAAATAAACTAAAATTAAAGTGAAATGTAACAACAGTGAGTGTAAAGCTTTACATTTGGTTTCAAAAAGTTAATGGAGAAGAAATGGAGAAGTGCTGATTTAGAAGGTATTCAGAAGGGGAGTTAGCCACCTAAGAGTTTAACGAGAGCTGCTAATCTGTAACTAAAAGAACTAATGCAAATCTAACCCCCCAGGACACTGAGAACACATCAGCACCAACCTGTAAACTCTGTTGCCAGTCAGCCTACCTCACCCCGTATTCATTTCTACAGTCCACATTTTTAAGAGCCATATTGATTAAAAAATAGTAGTAACAGCATGCATCTAGATAAAGGTGAAAACAATGTCATGTGACAAATACATGCTTAACAAAGCCAAACAGAATAATGGTGTTCAAACATTTGAAAAGGTGTTAAGAGAATAATCGGCTTTATTCAGTATCACTGCAGAGAAGTAAAATGAAGATAACCGCACTACTTGCTTACCTCACAGGAGGTCAAGAGCACGGAGCTACTGCATGTAAAGTACTTTCAACAGTACCCGGCTTACAGTTCAGTGCTCAGTTAAGTTTTAACAATTTTTACAGTGATTCCATGAGGAAATTAAGAAGGAAGGTCCTACTTTATGCTAACCGCTGCAATTGATATATGATACTTCATTACATTCTCAAGACCACTCTAGATTTGTTCCACTCTGTTTTACTGAAAAGGAACCAAAGTTTATAGTTGCTTACTCACAACTACACAGCTAATGTGAGATGGAACTGGGATTCAAACAAAAGTTTGCCAGGCTCCAAAGCCCGTGTTCCTTTCTGTTGCATTCCACCTCCAACAGCCTAACTACCCACCAGGTTTTCTCCTGAAGTAGTCAGTCACTTACAAGTAGTTTCAAAAGCTGAACAACTGTCATGAAAAAGGTAGCAAAATATCTATGAATAATACTGTATTCAGGTCAAATACTTCAAAATACAAGATACTGCTGTGTTCAATAATAATTTATTTTCAATGGATGTCTTCCCACTAAATTTCCATTTTATTATAACTGTCTAGTAATACAATCAACCAATTTATCAGAACTATTGATAACTTAATAAACTATATAAATGTTATAGTTTTGTATAAAAATATTTTTTACAGTTTCAGCATGAAAACAAATAGAAGAAACTAAGTGAGCTGTCTTTAAGCTTCTGCCCATTCATCCCAACTGTTTTCTCTCTCCTTTTATTTTATGGAACCCTGATTTTCTCTGTAAGATGCAAGACGTAGGATTCAAAATATTAACACTAAACATCAAAAAAATCCAAGAACTGTAATTTACTTTGTCTTTATGTTTCAATTAGAAAACAGAGACAAAAGACAATTACTAATTTATAAGCTATGTATCAATTAGATATCTTTATTTCTAACAGCTATGGATTGGCAAGCATTTCTAATACGTTTACTTGGAACATCTCAAATATTCTTTGGGGGGAGTTAATTTGTCACATATCCCATTCAAATGAGCTTACAGGATCCATCACCACTGCGGAATGGAATCAAAAGATGAACTATGAAAGGAATCGTCAGCCCAACCTGCCATATTACTACAGACAAGGTAAAACAAAGCCTATGACTTCGTAGTAACATCACAAGTTGATCTACCTTTCTCTCCCACTCCCTTACCTCCCCCCTGCATGCACATATCTCCTATCTTGGCAAAGCCTCTAATTACAAGCTCTAACAACAGCATTTTCATTCAACAAATATTTACTGAGTGCCTATTATTTGCCAGACTGTTACTACAGTCGCTGTGCTTATATAGCAGTAACCGATACAGATATGGCTACTGTTCCTTCTGGAGCTTACAGTGTGATGTGGGGCACACACATTAAACAAACACCATTCACATAAACAGCAAGGGAACTACAAATTATGAAAAGTGAAATGACCGAGTATACCAAAAGGACCTAATTTTAACTGGGGTCTCAGGCAAGGTGACTTTAAGGAAGTAGTGCTTAAGCTAAGACCTAAAGGATAAGTAGGAGTCAGGGAAGCAGAGAAGGGAGGATTCCAGGAAGACAAAACAAATCCAATTCTTACATACAGTGCTTCAAAAGGAAGCTCATTATTTAGTGTAGCCGGTGTCCTTTTTGTAATCAGGGCTAAAGTAAAGAGGGAAAATGCTTTTCTTATTCAGAACAGCATGTAATTATTTACCATGACTCCTACTAGTAATGGGTTGTCCTTGTTCAATTTAGTTTTGTGTGCTAGGAATGCTATTTTTTTTTCCCTCCTGTTAATATGTAGATGTATTCTTTTAGCACGTAAAAAAGCATGTGCCCTTTTTCAGTGCAATACTGACCAGTGTCCTGAGGTCATTTTGCCTTGATAACAGGCTTGATCTGGCTTAATAATCCTAGTGTTGCTTTTATACTGTATATCACATTAAAGTCAAATAACTTTTTGGTTTTTTAAAATCACAGTTTGCGGCAAATACAATTTCAAAAACTATTACCTTAGGTTAATATAATACTTCTCCTAAGAGATCAGCATTCAACTAAATTGTTGCTGCTAAAATTCTGTTGATCTGGATCAGTGACATTTGAATCTCAGTCCTTCTACTCTCAGAGAGAGGACAGAGAGCATACTATGTCTGCTCTCTGCTCAGCCACTGAAAAGTTTATCCGGTAATAAGATTACAGACTGCCAATCTGGCAATGCTGTAGGAATCTATGCTGGGCTTGATGGACCTTCATCGCCTCTCTTCGCCCCAGTGGTATCTGAGAAATCTGACTGGCTAACAGCCAATGAGCAATTTCTCACACAATGTCACTGTAAACTAACCACACAAGTGGAGAAAACTTTTCTGCAATGAAATTAAAACAAAAACATTTCCTAAGTGTATCATCTCAAATTTTTTGACGAACAGGACAACTGCTCCAAAGAGGGCACATACAAGTTCAATTTAAATTACATAATCAGAGACTCAAAGTACTAACAGAAAATTGTGAACCATAAGAATGATTATTAAATCAAGTTAAAATCTGTACTAGCAAATAATTTCCTCATATATCCAGGCCTATAAGAGTAATTTCTTTTAAAAATGAGCAATTCACTTCAATATGGTAATATTTTCATCACCTTTAAAATGTCTTTTTTTTAAATGAGAAAATGTCCCTTAAAAGTGCATTTAAATGATCATTTCGTTTTTTCTCTATGAGGTTTTTTCAATTCAATTTAATTTTTTAAATTTACTGTCCCAAAACTTGATTTATTAAAGCCTTTTTTTTTTGCATATGCCAGTGTTAAAAACAACCCACAAGAGAAATTTCTCTTTTAAAGAGGTCGTCTGATGACACTGAAAGCTTATAAAATCTGTATATCTAAAAGACTCACTACTATCTGAGATGCTTAAAAAATTACTCCAGATATCTTGAATGTGAATCATCCTAAAAAGTGAAATGCTATCCACCAAATTATTGTATGTAAACTGGCTTGTCAAATGCTCCAAACTCATCTGATCAGGTCTACCACATGTATATTAACTGCTAAAAAGCAAAACGTAAGGTGAAGGCTTTAAGTGACATGTTTAAAATACTTTTACTAAAACTTGTAACTTCTTTTTTAGCTGAATTTTCATGCTTGCTCTCAATTCAGATCCTAACAGGGGAGGAAGAAAAGGTTCCTTGATAAAATTAAACTAGTCTAGACCTAGATTGGGGTACTTTATATGGACGTCTTCGGCAGCAAATCCAGAGGTATTCCCAGCCTTCGAGGCATGAGAAGTTGGTAAGTAAGTAAGCTTGATCTAAGCAAAATCATAGTCGCTAAAAACGTAGGAAAGAACTGCAGCGTTAAGTACTAAGTAGAAGCAGTTGTAAGAGTAACACAATATAGCATTTTCTAGGGTACAGATTAAGGCATTTGAAAACTTTTTGTTTCATTTGCGGCTACAGCTTATGAAGGCTGGGTAGTACAAAATTGTAGTTCAGGGTGGAACTTATTCTTCCTAATCAAAGATGACACCGATATCTTATTTCCTGTGGGGATGGGTGTGGTCGAAGAGACAGTTATGTCCAAGCCATCAATCTGTGTATGGAAAAGTCTGCAGGTTTTACGCCTGTCCCTGGAATTTATATTCGTGCCTGCAGTCGGCAAGGCCTATGCTTCTGCCTGCGATGACTTCAAATAAAATATCCAACAGGCAATCGAGTAGTACGCGGTTATGGTTGCTGCTCAAAGAAACAGTCGCACTCCTCAGCGTTTCATCTCAAGAAAAACCTCCCGGGGTTAAGAACAACTCCGAGCAAGGCTGCAACTTGCAAAACTAAGCACAGTCAGGAAACTGGGGTGGGGGCTCCCATGCTCTAAGCACCATTTACTCCCCGCTCTGAGACGGCTGGAACTCCAAGTGATGAAATGAAAAAGAAAAAAAGGCTCATCCCAAATTCGGCAGCTTGACTGTCGCGGGTCTGGCGTCGGAAGCCAGCTGGAGGGACCCCGAAACAGACCGCTCCCGAGGCGGCCGCGCGCGCGGTGGTCGCCCGCGGAGCGCGGACCCAAGTTGGCCTCCGCGCCCACGCCGGAACTTGGCCCCATCTGGCGGCCGCGCCGGCGCCCCCGGCCCGCCGCGGCGCCCCCCCCCCCCAACCCCGCCCGCGCCTCCCGCCCAGAGCTCCGCCAACTTCCCGCCCGGCCCCGGGCGGTCGCCGCCCAGCCCCGCGCGGGGCCCGGAGTCCCGCCGCCGCCGCGTGCGGGTGGGGGAGGGGCCGCCGCCGCCTCACCCGACGGGCCGCGAGAACAAAGCGGCGGCCGCCGCGGCGCTAACTTTTTCGGTGTCTGATCCGCGCTCCCCGAGGCGACGACTTACAGAGGGAGAGCTCCGCCGGTCGTGAGAAACTCCACGGCCGCCAGCGTCTGGGTCCCGGACGAGGCGCCAGCGAGGCTTCACGCGCCTCGCACGATCCCGCCCGCCGCTGGCGCCCCTTCCTCCCTCTCCCTCCCGCCCTCCTCCCTGTCCCGTCCTGAGGCCCGGGGGCGGGGGGCGGGGGCGTGCGGGGCGGGGGCGCGCGGCCGGCGCGGGGCCTGCCGGGAGCTGTAGTTTCCGCGCGGGGATGTCAGTCACGCTATGCCTGCGCGCGGTGCAGGGGCAGCGCGAGCGCTGGGTCCTTTCGGGCTGGCCCTGCGCGCTCGGAGATCCCTGTGTCTCCGTGGGCGCGCGGCAGCGGGGCGCCACTGGGTATTTGAACCAGTTACACACGGCGCTTGATACCCATCATTGCCTCTCGCTCTTTTGTCGTCCGCTCTGATGGAGGCGACGGGGGCAAGGAACCGAGAGGTGGCAACTTGGACGGGAGGCTTGCAAGAGGTCCACAGCAGAGAGCAGCTACCCCCCTGAGAGCTCTTCTCCCTGCTCCCCGCCTTTCCCTCCCTCGGGCCTGCCTTCCAGGTGGCCGCCTGGCGCCGGAGCCCCGGACATCCCGCCCCGGAGGCAGAAACATCAAGAGCCCTCCATCTAAACAGAGTAAATCGAAGTGGCTACTTTCCATGTGTTTTGTGTTTCCTCTCTGTCCATCACGGAACTCCACGGGGTCCCCTACCATCAAAGTGAAGTGCAGTCAAGCATCACAAACCTCGGCTTCCACGCCCAGGGGAAAGAGAGTGACAATGCCTGGGGAGGGGCACAGGGAGGGGTGGGTGTCGGGATGAGGATCTAGAGGGAAAATAGACTATGTGGTAAATTACAACTTTAATGTGAGAGAAAACCCTGAGCAGCCGACAGTTGTCCCAGAAACGACCTAGTTCTTGTCTCAAGATTTTGTCTCAAAAATACTTAAGTAAAATATCTTGTAACAAGCTAGATGGGCTACTGTCAACAATCCATCCATCCTCAGGCGACGCTCCCAAGCAGCTTTTGAGAATAGAAAGAAAAGAAAGTTAAGTGGGTCCTTTCTTTTTATACTAAGTTGTCAATCTTAGTCGATGTCCCTGTATTTAAACTTAAGAAATGGGAATTAAAAAAAAATTATATTAAAGATGGGACAAGTAAGCTTGTGTATAATTCTAATGTACTCTGAAGATATTTTTTAGAAAAGACCTTTCTGAAACATTCTCAGGAATTGGAAGCTGCTAAATGTCCCATATCCCATATCCAGTAGTATCTACCTAATTCGATCTAATATTTTATATTTAGTCTTATTTTCTGCTCTTGTTTTATTTTAAAATTGAAAGTAACTCCACTCAAGTTTACATTCTTTTTAAAGAACGCTCTTACCTAACTTTGCCTTTTTCTTCCTTCCACTTCCCAACAGACGTTTTAGTCCAGCCCCAAATACTCTCTCTCAGCAAGATTCCCAGGACCTCATTGGAGCAGTTTACAGCCATTCCCATGTCACTAGTGACTTCCATGTTCTCTTGTGGTCCTTAAAGGGACAGAAGTTACTCTTCCTAGAAGTAACTTTTCTAAACGAATCAACCTGGTATTATATAGAGATTTAAGGATTTGTGTGTGTGTGTGTGTGTGTGTGTGTGTGTGTGTGAGAGAGAGAGAGAGAGAGAGAGAGAGAGAGAGAGTATGCATTTTATTTCCACTGTTCTGCTTCTCTTTTTAAAAACTAAATTGTCTCCTCCACTTTAGATGAATCTTTCAACAATGCATTCTAGCATAAGACTATCTTTGTAGCTGCAATTTTTTGCTTGACAGAAACTACAATTTCTTTAACTGAGTATATATCAGATCTACCTGGATTCCCCCTTCATAGGAATGTGTCTTTCCCCCTACTGAACTTGTAGAAGATCATGGATATAAAGGCGAGTAATATTTATCATTTATTGAACGTCAGCTCCGGGCCAATCACATTCATCCATTTTTATATCACCTTCTCTGTATATTACACATAACACCTCCCTTTTCTTTATATGCACTTATATTTAACTTTATATAATTTACTGTTTGATTACATACTATGTTCTAATATATTTGTAGAAATAAACTGCAAATATATTCATGTTTATGTCTACAAATGTATGTAGAACATAGTATATACGCAAAGAATCGCGGAAAGGATTGTCCAACTAAAAGGAGGATTAGAAAAACCAAGTAACTATAAGGAGAAGCTACTGCATATACTCCACCCAGGATTTCATATGGTGTCCCTAAAATTTAATAGTCAGGTAATTTGTAATCAAAAACAAATTACCTTGCTCATCCCCAGTAATTCCTGTTTATCTTTGTGGTTGTAAAATACGTTTCTCCAAGAAAGACAAAATAGTGCATAAATGTGCCTTTGGATTTCATTTTAATTAAATATTCACTATAAACCTTGCTTTTGAAATACTGTAAACTGGCCATAATATATCTTAAAAGTCAACTGAGAAAGAGAACACAAGCGCTACAGACCTGGATAAGGAGCCAGTATTAAAATTAACTCTTGTACCAATACTGGTCAGAGCAAAGGAATTAGACAAGTGGGCTCCCTCACTCACAGTCTGGAAACTGCACCAGCCCTAAAGAGCCAGAGGGTTGGGATGGGACTTAGAAGACAGAATCCAACCTAGTCCCTGCCATGTCACAGGTGCATGCCGCTCAATCTCACTAAGAATTGGTGTTCTTACCTGTGAAATGAGGGGAGATAATTGTGTACACCATGGGGTCATGAGAATGAAGAGATGCCTTGAGTGTACCACACATGCAATGAGCATCGGAGGTAGTCTGCCCAGGTACGCATCACGATTCTGCCACTGAACGGCTGTGTAGTCATGGGCATGCCAACATCAGTGAGCTTCCTTCTCAGCCTCAGTTAACTTGGATGATAACGGTCCTTATCCCATGAGCTGTGCAAGACCTAAATGACATAACAAATGGAAGACGCTTTTAAGAATTCACACAGTGAATGCTCAATAACTGTTAGCTATTACATTTAAGAGGTGGAGCTTTTCAGAGTGCCACAGCTCCTCCTGGAAGCACAGAGGGAGAAAAATTAATAAGCTTGAGTCTGTGAAGGGAAATTTAAAATAATAGCGAAGAGTTTAAATGACACAGGAATCCCTGTGACCATGGAGTAAAGTCCTTTTCACTTCATCAGGGAATATCCTACTGCACTGGTGCTCAGTTGACCAGAAACCATCACTTTTTCCACTAATAGCTTCAGGTGTCCCGTCCAGGATAAAATCACTACATGGTTTTGTTTGTTGGTTTTGTTTTTGTTTTATTTATTTATTTATTTATTTATTTATTTATTTATTTATTTAAGCTTATTTATTTTGAGAGAGAAAGAGAAAGAACAGGGGTGGGGCAGAGAGAGGGGGAGACAGACAATTTGAAGCAGGCTCTGTGCTGAAGGCAGAGAGCCTGATGTGGGGTTTGAACTCACGAACCAGGAGATCATGACCCAAGCCCAAGTCGTACACTTAACTGACTGGGCCACTCAGGCCCCCTGGTTTTGTTTTTAATAAAGTTAATCAGACTCTACTGAGATGAACATTTTACTATAAATTGTACTCTGATCATATATCTCAAATTTCACAATCTAAGATACCTCCAGAAAGAATTCTGACTATATAACCCTAGACTTTAAACTCATAGTTCCTTAAATGATGATGAAGTGTGCAGCTGAAGTCTAGTTGAGGTTAATTTGGCTTACATGCCTTTTTTCCTAGCTCCCCCTTAAGACTTTACAGTCCTTGGGGTGCCTGGGTGGCTCAGTCGGTTAAGCAGCCAACTTTGGCTCAGGTCATGATTTCACGATCTGTGAGTTTGAGCCCAGCATCGGGCTCTGTGCTGACAGCTCAGAGCCTGGAGTCTGTTTCGGATTCTGTGTCTCCCTCTCTCTGACCCTCCCCTGTTCATGCTCTGTCTCTCTCTGTCTCAAAAATAAATGAACGTTAAAAAAAAATTTTTAAGTAAAAAAAATAAAAAAAAAGACTTTACAGTCCTTGATATATTGATTCAATAAACATTTTTTTAACATTTATTTTTGAGAGAGAGAGAGAGCAGGGCAGGGGCAGAGAGAGAGGGAGACACAGAATCCAAAGCAGGCTCCAGGCTCCGAGCTGTCAGCACAGAGCCCCACGCAGGGCTATAACCCACAGACCGTGAGATCATGACCTGAGCCGAAGTCGGTCGCTCAACCGACTGAGCCACCCAGGTGCCTCTATTCAATAAACATTTTTTGTGAGGCTGCCATGTGCAAGGCATTAGATAGGACCTATAGGTGAAACAATTACTGATCTTGGGGGACTAACGTTTATTAATAAGGTATGTCAAATCTATCACACAGAGAAAAGAGTAAAAAAGAAATAGGAAGCAAAATAAAAGGTTAGAAGGTGGCAAAGAAGTACAAGACATATGTCTGACCTGGGAAGGCTAATCATATGGACAAAGAGGATTTTAGCTGAGCCTTGAAGAAGGAGTAGAATTGGAAAATATGGGGGAGGGAAATGAGGGGGAAAAAAAGAAAATTCCAAGTGGAAGCAACAGTGAGCAAAGGCACAGGGGTATGAAACATGGCGCACAGTTGTGGACCAAATAGTTTTGTTATGCTGAGCCATAGGACCAGACAGTCCTCACACAGTCATTTAAAAATTGAGATATAATTCACAAACTATAAAAGTTCACCTTTTTAAAGTGGTTTTGAGTTAACTCACAAAGGTATGCAATATTGCCACTATCTAATTTCAGAATATTTTCATCACCCCCAAAAGAAACTCCATATCCGTTAGCAGTCACTGCCCATGACCCCCAGAGGTGGCTGGACCCCCCAGGAGGCTCCCAATGGAGTCACAGGTGCTTGCAGTTGGAAGCCCTTAAGTGGACAGGTGGGGGGAATGGTGGGGGCGGGGTGGATATTGGCAGGACACCTGCTGTATTCACCTCACATGGCTTCAATCACAGACTTACAAATCTCTATCCATAGCCTTGATCCCTTTATATAACCACCTCAATGTTCCATAGAAAGATCACAAATTCAAAGTGTGCCAAACTAAACTCATCTTTTCCTCAAAACCTTTTCTTCTTCCTATATTTCCAATCTTAGTTCACAGTACTACCATCTGTTTAGTCATCTAAGACAGAAACTTCTTGGTTAGCCTAGACTTCTTTTTCCTTGATCTCAAACCCAATTAGCGACCAAGTCCTGTCAATTTCAGACCGTCCTATTTCTAGTGTTGTATTCCTCTTCTCCTTTTTCACTATGACTGTCTTAACTCAGGCCTCCATTAGCTTTCACCTGATTCACTAGCCATCTAAGAGATTTCTAAAACATTTCCCCCCCTTGATTGAATCTTTTCTTTAGCCCACTCTCCACTCTGCCACCAGAGTAAGAGTTCTAAAATGCAGAATATGATTCCTTGTGGCTAAAGTCCTTCAGGAGCTAACCAATGCCTTCATTATGCAAACATTTTAGCATGGTGCCTAATGTGCCCCTTCCTGCTTTACCCCCAATTCCTCACATACCTACCACCTCAAGCAGTGGTGAACTACTGACAGTTTCCCACTGTATTTTTGCTAATGTGATACTTGCCTCCCCCATTTCCACCTGGAAACTTATTTCAGTTCCAGCTCCATCTATGAGGTCTTTCCTATCTGATTCAGACAGACTGGGAATCACCATGCCTTTCCTTGTGCTCCAGACGTGCTGCTTCCATAGCACCTGTGACATTTTATCACACAACTCTCTCTCTCACTAAACTGTAAGCTCCTGGGGTGCCTGGGTGGCTCGGTTGGTTAAGCATCTGACTTTTTTTTTAAACAATGTTTATTTATTTTTGAGACAGAGAGAGACAGGGCATGAGTGGGGAAGGGGCAGAGAGAGTGAGATACAGAATCTGAAACAGGCTCCAGGCTCTGAGCTGTCAGCACAGAGCCCGACGTGGGGCTCAAACCCACGAACCGTGAGATCATGACCTGAGCTGAAGTCAGACGCTCAACCGACTAAGGCGTCCCACATCTGACTCTTGATTTTGGCTCAGGTTATGATCTCAGGGTTGTGATTTCAAGGCCAGCATCGGGCTCTGCACGGGGCTTGGAACCTGCTTGAGATTCTCTCTCTCCTTCTCCCTGTGCCCCTCCCCTGCTTGTGTGCGCTCTCTCTCTCTTTCTCTCTTTCTGTCTCTCAGCAAACAAACACCTGTAAGCCACTGAAAAGCAGGGACCACATAACTCATCCCTATCTTCTTTGCAGTATGCTTTGCCCACTCTTAGTACTTCCCTGAGATTTGGGAGTCAGTGCATAGGATGGAGAATGAAACTATGGGAAGGGATGAAATTATCCTGCAGGAAGACCAGGAGTGGAAATTATATTCATTGGGGTCCTACTATGTCGAAGGAGACAGGATCCTAAGGTTTGACTCCAGAGTTCTATGCTTTTCACCAATTATAATAGGACTGAAGAAGATCCATTCTATTTGGCAATGATAAGTTCATCATGTGTTGACTCTGGGGACAGAGGTGTCAGGAGAAGATTGAGGCCAAAGCCGTACTGTAATGAATTGAGGAGGTAAATGGAAGATGAGAAGACAGAGTAGACATTGATGGCTCTCAGATGTTCAGATTTCAAGGACCAAGACATTTACAAGAAAAACTGGAGAGCCTTGCTGAGTTGCCAACTTCTTGTTTTACCAACTAAGAACATTAAAATAAGGCAAGATTGCAATATCACTAATTATTAGGGAAACACAAATCGAAATCATAATGAGATGCTACGTCACACCCATCAGGATGGCTACTGTCAAAAAACAGAAAATAACAAGTGTTGGCAAGGATGTGGAGAAACTGGAGCCCTCATGTGCTGTGGATGGAAATACAAAATGGTGCAGCTGCTACGGAAAACAGTATAGCAGTTTCTCAAAAAATTAAAAATAGAGTTACCATATGACCCAGCAACTCCGCTTCTGGGTATACATACAAAAGAAATGAAAGTCTTGAAGAGATATTTGTACACCCATGTTCATAGCAGCATAAGCAACCTGAATAACCAATGACAGATGAATGGAAAAGCAAAATGTGGTTATATGTAATGGAATATTATTCGATCTCGAAACAGAAGGGAAGTCTAACACGTGCTACAACATGGATGAACCTTGAGGACATCATACTAAGTGAAAGAAGCCAGTCACAAAAATATAAATACCCACTTATGTGAGGTACCTAGAGTAGTCAAATTCATAGAGACAGGAAAATAGAATAGTGGTTGCCAAGGCCTGGAGGGAGGAGTGAATGGAGAATTATTATTTAACGGATTCAGAGATTCAGTTCTGCCAGATGACAAGAGTTCTGGAGATAGATACTGGTGATGGTTGCACAACAGTGTGAATGTACTTAATGCTAAACTGCACTCTTAAAATCGGTGGGGACAGCAAATTTTATGTTACGTATATTTTGCCACAGTTAAAAACAACAACAATAACAGAGCAAAACTCAGGAACTTACACCAACTGTTGCATTAATTTAAAAATATTTAGCATCAAATATGAAGGAAGAATGTAATAATAAATATTAAATACAGTTACCTTATTGACAAAACATTTTTCTTAATTTTCTCATTAAGGAGAGTCATGGACAAGTGTTAACATGGGACCGGCATTTGGGAACTAATGGTGTTCATTACATTAAAAATGGAAGCTAAAGGAAAGAGGGCAATAATTAAAGAAGGTAGGTCATTGCCTGTTGTTATTGGTTGGGCTGTGTTTTTAGGCACTATGACAAGTCAAATATTTCCTCATATGTTTTGGAAGGTACCACTCTGAATAATCATAAGGTATTTGTTTTCAGACATTCAATATTTTACTGAGAATTACTGAGAATTTAGTACACTTCCAGGTCCCTGTTTTTGTAAGGATTATGTTATCAAGCCTTCTACACATGTAAAGCATATGCTAAAGATGTGTGTGTACTGTAAAATGATAGTATTATATAACTAGCTGCAGAATATAATAAAGGTGAATATGTGAAACACTGTCACACAGAGATGCGTGGAATAAGCTATTACCTAGCCACCATCCCATGTTTCCTTCATATCTTTCGTCTCTAAAAACCCTGAAATAATTTTTACCGTATCCTATGCATACAGCATGGTCCTGAATGTCATGTAGTTCCTGTCTCAGCCACTAGCTTGTTTTCTCATTGGTGTTCCTTTTCTCTAATGTAAGAGTAGAGTTGAAAGAAGACCATCTTGCCTCAGAGTGGAATGATGATGCACCATTCTTCTCTGGTCACTTCCTTTGCCTGCAAAATTTCCTCCCAGCCTGCTTTCCAAAGTTACAACTTCGCTTGTTCCTAATTTGTAAGACAGATTCAACCCTAGACTGTTGGAACGATTTTCTTGAAAGACTAAACAAATGTATTATGAAAGGCAATTATTCAATCTCTTCTACTTTCTCACAGATCTGTGAATTCAAACGTTAGCGTTCCCCATAATAGGCATGAGACTTCACCCAGTGAGAACCACACACAAAAAAATCAAGGTTTGGCGAGTGACAGAAGGGGATTAGTCTTCCTAAAACTGTATGCTCCGTAATTTAAGCTTCTTTTAAAGGGAAAGTCAGGTATACTCTTGGCCTCGTGCCAATGGCCGCTCTCTTGAAATGCGTTTTCAAACATTAAAATTGAAGGTGGATTAGCTCATCTAATTTATTATGGTCTGAACAATGTTGTATATGTAAATCATAGGGTTGAAAGGATTTTTTTTATGGCCACAGTCCATGCTGTTTTAAAATTATTAAAACACTTCAAATACTTTGCTAATGTCTTCAGATATATAAATAAAACAAACAATGAATTCATCCTAAATTTAAGCAAAAATGAAGATATATTTAGGAACATATGTGGTTTAAGGCAGAATTTGGGTTATGGTATTGTGTTGCAACTTTCTATCATTATTATTAATAGCTATGGTGGCATTGTCCACTTGACTCTTTTGTTTAATGACTGTTGCCAGTTTCTGCATATTTGTATCATATTTACTTGCTTTCTTAACATTTTATTTTCGAATCCTGCAAAAAGAGATTTTAGAGCCTTTCTTCCTACTTTATTTGACGCCGCTGGGCCTAACCTGAATCTGAAAAACAATTTTTCTTTGTTTGTTTGTTTGTTTGTTTCTGACTTGAAAATTACTCTTGGAATTGTTGTTCTTTTGAAGGGCTTAATTAACAGCCCCAATTAATACTGCTGCAGAATTACAAAACTGAAAGGAGTGCTTTTACAATTAACTCTGATTACAGACAGTGTAGCTTCATCAGTAGAGAATTCTCACAATTTCCTATCATTAGAACGTAAATAAATCGAATATAAAACCTTAGAAAATCCATAAATGACCCCAAAGCAAAAGATAACCAGTGCTTTAGTCTTTGCAAAGGTCTGACTCTGTACCGCGGAAGCAAACATTCTAATTTTTCGTTCCATCATTAAAAGCTGGGGTGGATGGATTCGGGCAGGGACATAATGTGGGCGTCTATAGTCTATGTGGCTATTCAAGGAACAAAGGGCAAGGTGTTGTAGTGTGAGGCTTGTGCACGGGCAAAAAGTGAGGGGAAGGGTGGGAGGTTTGGGTCTAAACTTGTCTACTTCAGGGGTGCCTGGGTTTAGAGTGTATTAATTTACATTGTAGTATTTCATTTTTTTTTTAGAAAAAACTTAGCATTTCCCCTTCTAATTAATAGGTATGGTATTAGACATCTGATGAAAGGAGAGAAAGCAATACAAAATGAGTACTCTGCTTAACACTTGGAAATAAAATGATTTCAAAGGTGTCTGGGTTTACATTCAGGACAAGCTTACCTTAGCATATTAAAAACTAGATTTTATAACTACTTAAATTTTCTCCTTTGAAACTGGAAAAGCCTATGGGCTACAGCAAAAGTACACTACCTACAGTTGAGTTGGCTTTGTATGCGCCAGGGGCAGGTTACTTGACCTCTTTGTGCTTTTATTTTCTTATCATTCACAACAAGGATAATAATAATGGTTTTCATCATACTCGTATATAGAATTAGAGGACCTTTAAAAATATATCATTGACATGCCTAACACCTTTGATCATATTTTTAACTTGCATCAAAAAATTTAGCTAGTAATTTTGGATGCAAACAAGTTCGTGCACTAACAGCTTTTTGTCATTCACATAGTAGCATTAATAGTTTCGAGAAATTGGTTCCTTGTCACCTACTTAATCCTTAAACTGCAAAAAAAAAGAAAAAAAATTAATGGATACGCAAACATACACTATATGAACACATACTCTTCATAACAGTCGGTTAATTGAAACCACAGTCAATTTGGGCGTGCAGAGCAGTAAAGAGATGAACTTTTTTTTTGGTTTTTCATCTTTTGATTCTCTCTGCCCTCATCTCTGTGAGGAGATTAAAATTCCTTACTGGAAATTCATTTCTTTGGATCTTAAAGGCTTTTGGTTTTTAGAGCTTGCAGAGAAAAATTGATTTAAAAAAGCAGGATAAAATTAAAAAAGGAGTAAGAGGAATTTTGTTTGGGAGCAAGATGAGTGTCAGTGAAAGGAATCAGGGGTCAAGGGGAATGTTCTCCTCCCCTTCTTTGAGAGGAGAGTGAGTTGTTATTCTAAACGGCTGGGAAGGGAGAGGGCCAGAAAACCAGAGGAAAGGGGATTTTTTTTCCTAACTTTTATTGCCACCTTGACTTGACCTCTGATAAGGTGAAGGGAGCTGGGAAGATTTACAGGAAATCTGGATTCCTGAGATTTCTGAGGAACAGCAAAGGTCTGACTCTGTACTGAGGAAGCAAACATTCTAATTTTTCGTTCCATTATTAAAAGCTGTGGTGGGCAGATTTGGGCAGGAATATAATGTGGGCGTCTTTATAGTCGCTGTGGCTATTCAAGGAACAAAGGGCAAGGTGTTTTAGCGCGAGGCTTGTGCACGGGCAAAAAGCGAGGGGAAGGGTGGGAGGTTTGGATCCAAACTTGTCTACTTCAGGAGCACGTGGGTGACTCAGTAGGTTGACATCTGACTCTTGATTTCGGCTCAGGTCATGATCCCAGAGTTGTGGGATGGAGCCCCGCATTGGGCTCCTCCGTGCTGAGTGTGGAGCCTCTTTAAGATTCTCTCTTTGCCCCTCTCCCACACTCGTGCCTTCTCTCTCTCTAAAATAATTAAAAAAAAAAATTATAAACTTGTCTACTTCATAATTTGTCTAGGATTGTCCCATTTTACCAAGTTCTTTTTTTTTTTTCACTACCATTTCCCTCAGAGCTTTCACAACATGATGATTAATGTTATCATTAATCTGATTATATGATTTTTGGTAATGTATTTCTCGGAGCATGGGATTACTGCAATGGTTCTTTGCCTGCTAGAATCATTTGGGAAGTTTTGAAGAGACCTGATGCCCAGGCCACACACCAGACTAATCATATCAAAACCTTCAGGGGGTGGCACTCAAGCATTATTTAAAAAAAAAAAAAAAAAAAAAAAAAACCTTTCAACATGATTTCACTATGTAGCTCAAGTTAAAACCATTGAACCATTGGCTTAATGTATTATCTTTCCCAGATGAAATAGCTTAAATACAGCAGCTCTCAAATATTTTTTAAATTTTTTTTTTCAACGTTTATTTATTTTTGGGACAGAGAGAGACAGAGCATGAACGGGGGAGGGGCAGAGAGAGAGGGAGACACAGAATCGGAAACGGGCTCCAGGCTCTGAGCTGTCAGCCCAGAGCCCGACGCGGGGCTCGAACTCACGGACCGTGAGATCGTGACCTGGCTGAAGTCGGACGCTTAACCGACTGCGCCACCCAGGCGCCCCGCAGCTCTCAAATATTTTGGTCTCAGGACTCCTGTGCCTTAGTAACAATTATTGAAGACCAAAAATAACTTTTGCTTGTGTGAATTATGCCTATCAATAGCTCTTGTATTGAAAATTAAAACAGGCATTTTATAAATATTTAATCATGAGTTATTTAAAAATAACGAGGGGTGCCTGGGTGGCTCAGTCGGTTGAGCCTCCGACTTCGGCTCAGGTCATGATCTCACAGTTTGTGAGTTCGAGCCCCGTGTCGGGCTCTCTGCTGACAGCTCAGAGCCTGGAGCCTGCTTCAGATTCTGTGTCTCCCTCTCTCTCTGCCCCTTCCCTGCTCATACTTTGTCTCTCTCTGTCTCTCAAAAAAATGAATAAAAATTTTTTTAAATAAAAATAAAAAAAATAACGAAAACACTGTATGTTAAGTAACACATTTTTTATGGAAAACTTGCTGTTTTTAAAAACAAAAATAATTTTGTGAAAAAATGGACATTCTTGAATATTTAACAATTTTCTTGAATGTCTGACCTATTAGAAAATAACTGGATTTATTTATGCATTCAATCTGCTGTAATACGTTATTTTGGTTGAAGGATATGAAGAAAATTTGGCCTCATGCTGACATGTAGTGGGAAAAGAAAGAAGTATTGTAATAAATTCTCTAGATAATTATGGATAATCTTTGTTATTCAATCAAAATATGATAGAAGGTAATGTTGTAAAAGTTAGTCACAAAGTGGAATCTAAGACCATATAAATAAACATTTTTTACTTCATTACATTAAAATCTGTTGATCTTGATTATCTTAGTTAAGTAAGACTGATTTAAGGTTATAATATCCTTCTTACACATATAATATTCTGAGCACTGTATGCTATTTCTAACATTTTTATATTTGAAATAAAGAATAAAGGTGTAAAAGCAATTCTAAAATAAATAAAATCTTATACTTTGAATCGATCTTCTCTCTGTGATTAGGCACTGAGCATTTGGAAAATATTGGTTCACTAAGTTATACAGATATTCCAAATGTTGAAATTTAATTATGTATTATTTAAAAATTACATTTGTTAAAATAACTGACTTGGTCAGAAAAGTTGTCACATATAAGGAAACTGTCAGGCTTATGGGAACATATACAAGTTTTCCAAAATTCGAATGTTTATTTGGAAGATCTAGTTTTTTCATTGGTGATAAAAACTGCCAGTTAGTTTCCTTGAAGGCATAAGCACACTTTATTCATTTTTTTTAAATGTTTATTTTTGAGAGAGAGAGAGAGAGGGAGCGAGAGGGGGAGGGCCAGGGAGAGAGGAGATACAGAACTGAAGCAGGCTCCAGGCTCTGAACTGTCAGCACAGAGCCTGACACAAACCCACGAACCATGAGATCATGACGTAAGCCAAAGTTGGATGCTCAACTGACTGAGCCACCTAGGTGCCCCTATACTTTATTCATTTTTAAACAAATGTCTGCCAAATATCCAAATCTAAATAATTGTAGGTTATTAGTAACTTATCATTCTACCAGAAAAAGTAGAATTTTCTGAAAAAGCAGATAGTTCACAATGCATCTCAAGCAATTGCACAAGTGCTTCTCCTTGAGACAACAATTGTCCTTCAGTATGCAGTAGGAGTACTTTATTTGCACCTCCCATTTTGTCATGTAGAACAGAAAAAGATTCATACTCTCAACTTATGCTTCCAGTCAAAGTGGAGTAAAAGAGACTTGATTTATCATCCCATCTTGAAAAAAACAAAAATCAAACAACGTTGTTCCAAAGTTGGGAAGCAAATATCACAGAAGAGTGATGGCAGAAGGAAAGGAAGTGAAATGAGCTGGGCGCTTTCCCCACTTTCCACCTTAAGGAGCTTCCAGGATGCAATGTCGGTAGGAGGAATCCCAACAGAACCAAGTGGTCTCTGTGAGATGCAAGAACGGGGTTGAGAACATGGGAAAGTGGCTAGAATTTGCAGTACAGAGTGGAGGAGAGAGAGAGAGTACTTCAGAGATCATTTAAGGTTTCTCCATAAGTCTTCACCTGAGTAAAGGACAGCAACTGCAGGTGAGGAAACTATTCAAGGTGGAGGAAAGAGCTAACAAAAAGGAGCAGGCAAAATAAGCCCCAGGACACAGATGGGGTCAGGAATATTTTATGTTTCCACCAGTCAAAGTGGAAAAACTCCAACATACAAGGGGCAAAAGTAAATGCCCAGAGAGTATTGTTTCAGCTGGGGGCCAAATTATACCTGGATTATGAGCTGCTCTGCTCCAGCCTAACAAAATTTAAAAGCAAGCCTCCAAAGGACCAAACTATTTCCAACTCCACTGTGTTTCATATACCAAGATTATTTAAAGGAAAACAAATATGCTCAGCACCAAAAAAGGTAAAACTCACAGCATCTGATATCTAATAAAAAATTACCAAGCATGCAAAGAAGTAGCAACATACAACCCATAATGAAGACAAAAATCAATCAATAGAAACAGACACAGAAATGACACAGATGATAAATTAGCAGATAAGGATATTAAAACCGGTTGTCTTAATATAACTATATTCTATATGTTCAAGAAGGTAGAGGAAAGGTTGAACACGTCAAGGAGAGGCATGGATGGTATAAAGAAAATCTAAATCAAACCTCCAGAGAAGGAAAACAGCAATGTCTGGGATAAAAAATAACCGGATGGAACTAATAACAGGTTAAGCACTGAAAAAAAAAAAAAAGAAGTGGACTTGAAGATATAGAAACTATATATACAAATGAACCAGACAAAAAAATTATCAGATCACTGGTGAACTGTGGGAAAACTTGAAACAATTTAATATGTGTATAATTGGAGTCCCCAATGGAGGAGGCAGATAAAAGTACTTGAAGAAACAATAGTAAACATTTTCCAAATTTGAGGAAAACTTAAAACCCACTGATCCAAGAAAGTCTGTGAACCCCAAGCATGAGAACACAAATTCCACCAAAGAATATCATAATCAAATTGCTTAAAACTTGTGATGAAGGGGAAATCTTAAGGCAGACTGATGCACATTACATACAGAAGAACAAAGATTAGGATGACAGTCAGTTTCTCATCAGAAACAAAGCAAGCAAGAAGACGTTGAAGCAATATCTTAAAAGTACTGAAAGAAAAGAAAAAGTCACCATAATATTCTACACTCAGTGAAAATGTCTTTCAAAAATGAAGGCAAAACAAATTTTTTTTTTCAGCGTACAAAAATTTCCACTATACCTGCAGTACAAGAAATGTTAAAGGACATCCTTTAGGCAGAAGGGAAATGATACCAGATGGATATATGTATCTACACAGAGGAAGGAAGAATATCAGAAATGGCAAATATGTGGGTCAATGAAAAGCACTTGTAAAAACCTCATTTTAACAATTTCTTTGAAAGGTAATTGTTTAATGCAAAGATAATTGCAGTGTATCATGAGGTTAATATTTAGAAGTAAAATATCTGACAACAAGAGCACAAAGACTAAGAAGGGAAATAGAGGTATGCTATTTTAAGATTCTCATACTGTACATTATGTGATATAATAATTCTTGATGGTAGACAGTAATACGTTAAAGATATATATTATGAATCCAAAAACAACCACTAAAAACAGTTATGCTGACAAGCTAACAAAGGAGATAAATGAAATAATAAAAAATAAGTTAGTCAAGATAAACAGAAAAAGTGGTAAAAGATGAACAAAGAACAGATGGAACAAATGAAAAAATAATATAGTGGTACATTGAAATTTGACCATATCCATAATCACATTAAATATACATAATCTAAATACCCCATTTAAAAACCAGAGATTGTCCAATTGGCTAAAAAAGGTGAGACCTCACTTACTATATGCTGCCTACAAGAAACCCACTTTATATGTAAATAAGAGAAATAGTTTAAAAGTAAAAAGGATGGGGAAAGATATACCATGCTAACACTAATCAAAAGAAAGTTGGAGTGGCTACATTAATATTAGGAAAAAAGTAGATTTCAGAGCAAAGAATATTACCAAGCATAAAAAGGGTCATCCCATGATGATAAAGCGTTCAATTTGTCAAAAGGACACTGCAATCCTAAATATGTATGCACTCAATAAGAAAGCTTAGAAATACGTGATATAAAAATTAATAGAACTAAAAGAAATAGGCAAATCAACAATTATACTCAGAGATTTAAGCTGCAGCCCCTCAGTAATCAATATAACAAGTAGAAGAAAACCAGTTATTAATTGGAAGATTCAGAGAACATTATCAACTGCCTTATCTAGTTGATGTTTATAGAACATTCTACCCAATAACAGCAGAATACATGTTCTTTTCATGTGCAGAAGGAACATTTGCCAAGACGGATCATATTCTGGGCTACAAAACAATTCTCAAAACATTTTAAAAGATTCATCCATATCAAGTCTGTTCCCTGACCATGATGGAATTAAATTTGAAATCAATAACAAAAAGATATCGGGGAAATCCTCAAGTATTTGGAAACTAAATAACACAATTTAAATAACCAATGGGTAAAAGATGGATATTTTCATTTTCTTGATGATGGTGATTGTTTCATGTTGTAAACATATGTTAAAACTCATCAGATTATGTACTTTAAGTTTGTATAAATTTAATGTATTTTAATTATATCTCAATAAAGCTGTTTAAAAAAAAGGCCGGTACTCAAGGGTTGAGATTTCATAATAACCACAATTTGTATGGCTTCACTGTGATATTCTTTTTATTTTTTATTTTTTTAATGTTAATTTATTTTTGAGACGCACGCGCGAGCACACACACACACACACACACACACACACACACACACACACAGCTTGAGTGGGGGAGGGGCGGAGAAAGGGAGACAGAAGCCGAAGCAGCTCCAGCCTCTGAGCTGTCAGCACAGAGCCCACGTGGGGCTGGAACTTGTGAATTGCGTGATGATGACCTGAGCTGAAGTTGGATGCTTAACCTACTGAGCCACCCACGTGCCCCTTCATTGTGATATTCTTAAGTGAGATTGGCTCTTTTGCTTTCTTTTGTCTGTTCTTTTCCTTTTCCTTTTTTTTTTTTTATTGTGCAGCAGTGAATAATACTTCTAAGTAAACAGTTGTTTTTAATAGTACAGTTTTGTGTCCTCTCTTGATAAATGCTAAGCTACCAGCAGTTTGGTATCATCAGTGTAGAGTTAATATAGTAAAATAGACTAATTTTGCTTTAGTATTATTACAAATATTGATTCAATCATGCAGATATTCAAAGGGTCTTGGAGAATCCCTAGGGGTCCATGAATCACATTTTGAGAACTATTTATTTTTATTTTTTAAAAATATATGTTTTTACATTTATTTATTTGAGAGAGACAGAGACAGCACGAGCAGGGGAGGGGCAGACAGAGGAGAGAGAATCTCAAGCAGGCTCCACACTGCCAGCACAAGGCCCAATGTGGGGCTCGAACTCACAAAACGGTGAGATCATGACCTGAGCTGAAACCAAGAGTCGGACGCTTAACCGACTGAGCCACCCAGGCACCCAAGAACTATTGCTTTAACAAAACTTTGTGGTTATGGCTGCATTAGTCCAATGATGGGACCATAGCAATATGAAAATCCTACCATGGCGACTGCACAGATATGATCTTTTATAGCAGTTGGTACCTTAATATGTTCAAATCACAGTACAGAATCTAGACTATAATAAAGATGATAACCATCCCACTTGTGATTAGTACTATCACTGCGTACGTAACTGATTATTTTCCATGACGAAAAACAGGGCCTGAAATGGTTTTATTGGATATAATAGTCACGGGCTTTCTTCCATAGGAAGAGTGCGAAGAAAGGAAAGGCTGCAACAGGGAAACATCTAGTAGATACGAGAGATTTCTGACAGTTTCTAGAATGAAAGAAGGGAGAAAAGAAGAATGAGTGAAGGAAAAGCGAAGGAGTCCTTTTATATTTAGTGTCTTTATGTAAAGTCCCTTTACAGTTAGTGTCTAAGGCACAAGAAAAGATACGAATAACGAAGGTAGGGATACGCAGATAGAGGCTTGCAGTTTTCTGGAGAGTTGTCAGAAAAGCCTACACGTGTAAGAAACGGTTTGCTAAAATCAGCTTCACTCATTGGTACGAGATACATCACATGGCTGCATCTGTGGTGGATACAGAGAGGCACTGCTCGGATGCCCCTGCAGGGAAGGACTCTGCTCCAGCTGTTGGAGTGCTGTTGGCAGACGGCCTCTAGCTGTCAGCTCCTTTGGCAGCAGAGAGCTGCTTTCAGGAAGTCACTCCACTGAGGTGGGGGGAGAAAGCCCTAGACGTTTTGGCTCACCGCTCAGACCCGGCTTTCAGCTCCAGGGCTCCCCGTGGAGTTGGCTGAGGCTGTGGAGCAGGGACCCCCTTCTCTGCTAACTTTTCTCTCGCCCAGTCCTATCTCTCCTTCTCCCTGCCTCAGGGGTTTGTCCCAAGGGCACATCCTGAATGCTAAACTCTGTCTCAGGGTCAGCTTCCCGCAGGTCCCAAACTACACCAGCATCTACTGACTAAAATATAAGCAAAATTGAAGAAAACTGGAGAACGCTTGGGGATGGAAAATCATCATAAAATTATGTGTTAACGTTTAACTCAAAGGTTCACTTGTCTTTCACTTTAAATTGCTTACACTGAGCATGACTTTACATTTTGTAATTGCTTTACATTTTTAAATTGCTTACGCTGAGCGTGACTTTAACACTTTGTTTCCTATCAGTTTGCTATGTCTACTTCCCCTTTCCTACAGGAATCGTACTGTGGAAAGATAAAAAGGTAACAGAGTAAGAAAAACAGTTAGGTGGTTTCTTCCCCGACCACTCAGGAAATCCACGATTTCAAGGCTGGCCTAAGCAGCAAGTGAGGAAACATGTTGGGAAATGTGACAGTGGTTTTGTTCTGAACATTAGACTAACAGAAAGTTACGAAGTGGTCTGATTATTGGAAGAACTGTCCCTGAACATAATAAAGAAGGTATTTAATTTTAAGCCTAAAGATTTCAACACTCACTTAGAAGTCTCAGACCTGAATAGGATTAGTAATTTTAAACATAAACAGGAAAGTAGGTACCATCCTGTCTTCCCCTACAGCTCCAGATGAGGGCAGAACAGTGGATTCCCAGGCATTTTGAACTCACGAGTTTAGGAGACAGGGGGGCACCTGAGTGGCTCAGTCGGGTAAGCGGGTAAGCGTCTGACCTCGGCTCAGGTCATGATCTCATGGTTCCTGGCTTTGGGTTGGAGCCCCGCGTGGGGCTCTGTGCTGAGAGCTCAGAGTCTGGAGCCTGTTTCGGATTCTGTGTCTACCTCTCTCTCTCTGCCCCTTCCCCGCTCGCTCTCTCTCTTTCTCTAAAAAAATTTATAAACATTAAAAAAAGAAAAGAGTTTAGGAGACAGAGCAGGTGAGTCTTCTGACTGCCTCCTTTACCTTCAGACCTTTGATCTCTGGGAAATATATCTATTTCAGTCTCCTTGTCCTGATTTTTCTGGGATCTATAGATTACCGGAGATGACTCAGGCAGGTTACACCCTGATCCTCACTGTGGAAAAAGAGAATGGTGACATAATTGTCCTGACAACATAGACTACATACCTACAGACAAAATTGAAATATTATTTTGTTTTTCTTTTCCCTAAGGTTATCTTGATAACAGTGATCTTTGATATTACAAAGTAAATACAATTATATTTAGGTATTCCTTTTGGGAGCATGCACTGGGGAAGATGACTATGTAAAGAGCCACTGTGAACATTTTCGATCTCATTTATTATGAAGATTCACTCAACCATACTCAGTTTGTGAGTATGACGATCTGTTGCCTATAAGGCAAGGCAACTACTTGTGAGAAAAGAGAAAAGATATAATGGGCTATTGTAAAGGAAATACTTTGAGGGTTCTAGTTCAGGCTCTGTACAGGGTTTGAGTCTCGGTTTTCTCATCTGTAAAGTGGGGTTAATACCTACCTCGTTGGTTATGAAGATCACATAAGGGGACATGGGAAGAGCCAGGCACCTAGGACAGTGCCTGGTACAGTAAATGTGGATTCCCTGTCCATCCCTTCCTGCAGAGCTGTGGGAAAACACTCCATAACCTCATAGGGTGTGATGAACTGTCCCTCCCCTTTCTATTCCCAGTTATGGCACTGGAGATCATAAAAACGCCTCTTCCCTGTCTCTTCCTTTCTTCCTTCCTCTCCAAGACAAGGAAGTGGCCGGCTCCCTTCCCTTGTTTCGGAAGCTTTCGCCTCCCAGGACAGCCCAGCCCCCGGGTTGCTAAGGTCGGGGGTTGGGGGTGGGGGGAGGAGAGCTGCGTCTCCGGCCTGCGCAGCGCAGTGGGGAGGCGGCAGGGAGGCGATGGGGAGGCGGGCGCAGTCGACCCAAGGGTGGAGAAGGGGGACGGCGAAGGACGCGCGTTCCCGGGCTCGTGACCGCTGGTGGCCCAGGGAGCCGGCGCCTAGACAGCCTCGGAGATGGCAGGCGGCGGGGACCGGCGCGCCGTGGGCACCCTCCACCTGCTGCTGCTGGCGGCTGCCCTGCCCCTGGCTGCCCGGGGGGTCAGCCGAGGCGCCGCAGACTGGACCCAGGAGAAGGTGAGCGGCTGCCGCTGCGCGACTGCACCTGGGCGGCTCGTGCCGCGCGCGCAGGGACCGGGGACCGGGCGACCACACTTTCGCAAGGGGGGTGGGGAGGCAGACGGAGTCGCCGTCCGCGGCCCAGGCAGCCGTGCCCGCAACGGGCACCCGGAGGAATCGGAGCTCTGCGTCCTCGTCGGGGTGCCTCGCTGGCCTCGGGACTGCTTTGGAGAAGCCTCGGGAGCTGGGTGATGTCACCAGCCTCCCCTCGGCTGCGGTCTGATGCGGGTAGTGATAGGCACAGGAAGTGTGTCTAGCCGGCGGCGGCCGAGCGGGGAGGTGAGGGCGCATCGCCTCGCCGCCGCCCACTCGGGACCCGGGAGGCCAGCGGTCGCGGCGCTCGGCTGGCGCGGGGGTGCCCGGCGCGCCTGGGGGTGTGCCTACTGCTCCCCCACCGCTGCAGCCGCGGACGCCCTTGGGACGCTGGGGTTTCCGTGCAGTCTCGAGACAGACGCGTGTTACCGTTTGCTTTAGGTTTTTTAAGCGGAGCAGCTCTAACTGGAGACCAGCTTCACTTTAAAAAAAATTTTTTTTCCCCTTAAGAGAGTCAATGCAATTGTCAGAGCAATGTATCTGGTTGTAGGTGGAAATTCATATAAGGAACTTAGGAGGCAAGCTTCCTCTGCGTGCAGTAAACAGGTTCAAAATTATTTCCTTTTCTTGTGTAACAGTTTTGAAATCATGAAATTGCTAGGGAATTATGCATATGTTAATGATATCGGAGTAAAATGCCCTTAAAAATAGTAAGAAAAAGCAGTCCAGGGTTATAAACCTTGACCGCGTTGCTGAGCAGAACTTTTAAATGCTTACAGTATGCTTGTATTTGCTGGCACGTTGGGAATACAGGGCACACTGGCGACTGCACGGGCCCTGTGTGGTCAACCGTGGGCTCGCACCCCGCCGCGTGCATGTGCATATGAATAGCCTGCTTGAGTTCTCTGGGTTATGCTTACTTAGCTTCAGGGTTCAGACCCCACAATGTGCCCCGACCTACACGTGGAGACCACCAGCCACAGGGAACCTGGTGAGGATGTGGGAAGGCAAACTCAAGAATAACTGCATTATAAGAAAAAATTTCTGTGGGCGTTCAGAAGGAGTAAGGTCCCTTAAGGGACATTGAATTACACACTTAAATCCTTTCCTTCTTCACTTCATCCTGGGTACCTTCCTGATCAGAAATTGGGAAGGGGGCATTAATAACCGGAATGTGGAGCCACACCAACTGTGTTTTTCTGATACATCTGAATGGGTGAGTAAGTGAGATAGGGAGTATTTGAATGAGCTGTTCTTTAGGCATCATTTGTAGGCAGGGTGTATTTCTAGGGGGGAGAAGGTGTTGGATTCTGGACATGTTTAAAACTAACGAGACTAACTTTTGAGAAAAGTCTTTGAAAGGGTAAATCCCTTTTATGTTTATTTTAAGAAGCTTCTAAATACTGTTCTACTAGGAAACTGGATGCTTTCAAATAGTGTAAGCAAGGGCCTGGGTGGCTCAGTTAGTTAAGCGTCTGACTTCGGCTCAGGTCATGATCTCACCGCTCGTGAGTTTGAGCCCCGCGTCGGGCTCTGTGCTGACAGCTCAGAGCCTGGAGCCTGCTTCAGATTCTGTGTCTCCCTCTCTCTCTGCCCCTCCCCTGCTTACACTCTGTCTCTCTCTCTCAAAAATATAAATAAACACTAAAAAAAAAAAAGAGTACATTCAAATGGTGTGAGCAAATGACAAGATTAACCATGACGGTTCTCAGTTTCTGGTTCTTTCCTCCCTTACTCGGTAGGCCTACATAAAGTCCTTCAGATGTCCAGTACAGCTTGTGGCCTGGGAAGTGAGTTGGTCCATATTAAAACACACGCCTTCCTGCTATATATGGCATTTAACTATTTTAATCACTGAGGTGTGCCCTTGGTACACTGGTCTGCCAAAAGGTGAGGTACAGTAAAGAAAACATTGATTCTGAAATCTGTTTCCTTTGCTTTGAAGTAAAGGCGTGTCTCTTTCAGTGGCATCTACTACATAAAACAGTTCAACCCTACTTGGTGGTTGAGTTCGGGGGACTGTGATTGGGTTGCTTGAAACCTGCAAACGTTTTCCCATAGAGGCAGTAGTATAAATGGTTAGATTCTCAGGTGGGCCCACAGGTGTATATTTAGAGGCATTGGCATCTGGGTTCCAGGACGCTCATGTATAACCATCTCACTTGAACCTCACAGTGCCCCTGGGAGGAGAGAAGTTTCATCCCCAATTTATAGGTGAGGACACTTGACTATGGCTACACCAGTGAACTGAAGAGCCTTCATCTTTCCTCTTCCACTCTCTTCTCCAAGGTAGATGAGTCCTGGCTGAGGGTACAGGGAACAGTGTCCAGGGAGTGAAGGAGGGTGGGGCTGGTGGGAGGGTTGGGGGGACCAGAGGAAGAGCTTATTTCTCTTTTCCTGGGTCAGAGTGGATCCTAAATGGAATTCCAGAATAGATTGTTTCTTTCTGGAACCTTCTCTCCCTATTTAGCCCCTTTCCGGATCTCCCTCGTGGAGCTTAAAGGTTAATTATCTGGGGCTTGGGCCTTATTCCAAAACTACTTCTCTGGAATCCTGTCCCATCCTTGATCCCCAATCCTATTTCTTTGGTACAGACCCATTCCTTTGGTACAACTTTGTCAACTGACTGTTAAAAGGAATCTTGTTAAATCAGTCCTCCCTTAGGTGTGGAAGATGAATGGCTGTTAGGAAAGTTGCATTTTTTTTTTTTTAAAGGAAGCTGTTAGTTAAAAAGTATGGCTTCTATTGAAGTCTCCCCATTATAAAGTTAACATGTGCTCATTTTAGAAAACCAGGAAAATACAGAAAAGTATACTAAAAAGAAAACTGTTGTGACCATAATCCCACATTTGGAGATGATTGCTGTTAACCGTTTTGATGTTGTTATTCCTAGTCTCTCTCTCTCTCTCTCTCTCTCTCTCTCTCTCTTTCTCATTCTCCCCTACCTCCTGTTTCTCCTTCCTTCTTTCTTTCTATAGATATATATCATATTTATATGTACACACATACACATGTATATATGTGTGTATTTTTATTTATAGAAATGGACAACAATTATATCAGTCTTGTAGGTTTTTGTGAGAATTGAGCTAGCCATCTAAAGCACTTAGCACAGTGCTGCCATGTGGTAAATGCTCAATAAACACTAATTATTTATTTTTAAAATAACACATGTGAATACTTATTTCTTACTAGGGATTATGCTCCGTATATGGTTTTATATTTTAGTATGTCACTTAAGAGTATGCGTGTTACCTTGAACCGATAAAACCCATTGAAAGCATCACTTGATAATTGCAAAATCATCAGCATTCCATAATTTGCCTGTCCTTTTATTGTTGGACATTTAGGTTGTTTCCAAACTTTCTCTATCATAAAGTTGGGACTCCGTGTATTGGTAGAATCTTCCTTTATTATAACAAGGGTGACGTAGAAAATTTCAAGTCATATTGGATGTGGAGGGGCAGAGTTTTTGAAGCAAGGCCAGACATACAGGAGGGTTGGCCTCACCTAGGGGTTCTCCTCCATGGTCATCTCTGGCAAGCTGCTACTGCTGTCTTCAGCCCTTCACACTTTTGCTTCTGGAGTCACACATATTCTGAGTGTTTAGGGTTCCCCTCTTCCATGGTTTTAAAAGCTCTTAGCCATTCTCCCATCTACCCGCCATGATTCTTAGGGAAGCAACAATGGAGACTCCAAGTCAGGGGACAGGGCGGTCAGTGATAGGCTGGGTGTTGGTAGGGGAAGAAAGACATTGCTTTTCTTTTAGCTAGAGGGCTCATTGCATTCAAAGAAGGCAGAACTTTACCTTATTCGGTTCTCAACTTCTCCACAACTGCATTTGTCATGCCAGGGACTTCGGACACACTGGAAGGGTGTCTGTAAATGCTGGCTGGGTTGAATTTACTGGTAGACACAGGAGTTAACCTGAGTGCTGTCTGGGAGACACTCATATGGGATGGGAACTAGAATTGAAATCACTGGGCTTCTGTAATGATCTCTCTTTAATTCAATGGCTTGGGACCTCAGATCCCCCTGCAAGCTGGGCCAGCGCTACAAATTATGTAATTAAAACCCTCTTTGGCCTAGCATCATGTGATTAGCCTAGAGGAGATGTTTCAGGATATCTGGTTCACACTTTTTTAGCTGAAAGATTCTTGTCACCCAAAGCAGACTTATTGTCCTTTCTGCCTGGCTGAAAAGACAAAGCAGGGGCTGTAATAGAGACTCATTCCTCTGAGAATGCCTATACTAAAGAAACTTGTCGATGTGCCTTTTAACTGAAATAATCCTAGACTAATTGGGGGTTTGCATTTAGCACTAGGCTCAACACTGTTTTTGCCTCATTTACTTTCCTCATGTCCAGCCCACACTTTCTGTCCAGGTTTCTCCTCTCTTTCCTTCCTCTGATCTCTGCAGAGATTTTTATGTTTATTGGGTTCTGAGAGGAAGGCTTAAGCATTTTTTGGTGCTGTTTCTCAACTATATTTCATGTAGGATATCTGCTACAGCTAGTGATGCTGGAGGGTTATTTATTTTGTTCCTGCTTTTCCTCAAATCTCTTAAGAACTCTCTAGAGTCTCCATAAACTGCCCATTTTAACATGAGCTTGATTTCCTCCCGCTGTGGACATGCAGTGAAGGACCTTGTCCACGGTGACCAGGTAGGCTCTGGGATAGAGTAATGGACACTAAACAGAAAAGGAGTCACTGGTCAGACAGCCTTCCCGACACAACAGTTCTTGGTTATCGCAGAGACTGCCCCGGGCCAAACCAACTCTAAAGCATCACAAGCATTGACTGTTAGAAATGTAAAAAGAGCAAAGACCACAAAACTTGAATCATCGCACTTCCTGGCCCTTTGCAGTAGGTAGCTTCTTGTTTTCCTGTTTTTATGATTGCTTGTACATTTAACTGACTTGATATGTATAATGCCCATTTTACTTTATTATTCTATAAGCATTGTCTTAGTGGAGACAATTTGAGAGAGGTAGTTCCTCTGTCAATTCCTTATTTGATGAGTTCACCCAATATTTCTCGAGTACTCAATATGCCCAGGGCACTGTGTGGCCCTGGGAAGACTAGAAAGTAAAGATAGTTCCCGCCCTCGTGGAGCTGATATCCAATATGAAATCAGATGTTAAACAAGTAAACACACAAGAAAGGGGTCTCCAAATTATAACCTGAGTTAAGTGAAGAGAGAGGGAAGAGCCTGGAAGCCAGAAATCACCGCAGAGGCAAAAGCCTCAACAGGTCAGATTCTCACACTGCTTTGGGACCTGGATGGTCCCAGGACCTGGATGGAGGCCAGGGTGACTGAAGCATGGTGCCCTGGGGGCGAGTGGCCCTGCCTGGGGGCGGTGAGGCAGCAGGAGAGACCAGACAGGCTCCTGTTGGCCTGGTCAAGTAGTAATTAACCATAGAAACCATCCCACTTCTTGCCTCCAGGTTCTTCTTTGCCCTTTTCACATTTCTGTTGTTTTGTCTGTTAGCTTCAGCTTTCTACTTCAAAGTGCTGAGAGTTAACATAAGGACTGAGATCCTGAACGTACCAGGGAATTGAAAGGCTGAGGTGACAAATTCATGACGTATATTTAAAAATGTATTATCACTAAACAAAGATAAACCTTAAGATGTTTGGACACAGCATCCACATTTGGGAGTAACTGGAGGTTCATAGATGAGGCAGGGAGGCAGAGCAGAAGGGCATGGGAGGGGGAATCCATGGAACCCGGATCTTTTCATGGACTTACCTGGAGCTCTCCTATGACCTTGGGAAAATCATCTGCTCTCTAAGAAAAACTCAGTTTCCACTGACATAAATTCAGGAGGTTGGACTAGATCATCTCTAAGTGTCTTTCCAGCTCTAAATTCTATACCTCTTTCATGTATGATAGAAGGTAATAGAATGAAAACTTATTGAATGTTTACTATGGTGGCTTATATATGTTAGCTCACGTAATTATAATTACTCTAGGAAGTAGGTGTTATTACCTCCACTTTACAGATGAGGAAATTGAGCCTTAATGAGGTTAAGTAACTCACCAGCATCACACCTCGTGAGTGGTGGGGGGCTGAGTTGAGAGGGTCTGTCTGAACCCACAGCCCATGTTCTCCGCATGATCACACTGGAGAGTAATGTTGAGACATAGCAAAGTGTAGATGAGTATAAGTGATTGGCAATTAGCATTCTTTAATTCCAGAGTTTCTCACCAGCCACTTGGAGAGGAAATACCTATGTGATTACTGAGACATATTTAACCAACACTGGTGCTGGAAAGAACTGTGAAGAAGAAAAGGCTCCTTCAGTTTCTGTTTTGCATTCCGAAGAACTTAATATCCTATATGACCTTCATCATTCCCCTTAGGGCAGAAATCAGCTGATCAATCACTCACTTACCTAGGGGAGGAGTAACACATTGCATTACTGAGTGCCTGATAAACACGCAATGAATCGATGATTCATCATTACTAGTGTCACAAGAAAATACAGTGTGTGAGGTTATATCTGAAGTACAAATTTGAGGGGCACCTGTGTGCCTCAGTTGGTTGAGTGATCAACTCTTGATTTTGGCTCAGGTCATGATTCCAGGGTCGTGGGATGGAGCCCTGCATTGGGTTCTGTGCTGCCAGCACAGAGTCTGGTTGGGATTCTCCCTCTCCCTCTGCCCCTCCTCTGCTTTCACATTGAGTGTGTGTGTGTGTGTGTGTGTGTGTGTGTGCGCGCGCGCGCACCCTCTCTCTCTGTCTCTCTCTCTCTCAAAAAATATATGTATATACATTAAAAAAAGCAAATTTAATTTTTATGTTTATTTAGCTCTTTAAGGTTAATTCAGCTAATATGTAAATGTTCCTATGAATGTGAGTGTTAATAGAATTTTAAAATAATTTTAAGGGAAGATAAAAAGTGTACTATTTAGCGGGTTATAGAATCATCAAACTCTGGCTGAAAGGAATTTCAATGATCATCTAGTTTAGAGCTCTACAACGAAAATATGTAATGAGAAGTACATATGTAATTTTAGGTTTTCTTCTTTTTTAAGTTTATTTATTTATTTTGAGAGAATGAGAGGTGGGGGAAGGGCAGAGAGAGGGAGAGAGACAGAATCCCAAGCAGGCTCTGCACTGTCAGCGTGGAGCCCGATGTGGGGCTCAAACCCACGAGGTGTGAGATCGTGACCTGAGCTGAAACCAAGAGTTGGACGCTTAACTGACTGAGCCACCCAGGTGCCCCCATTTTCTTTTTAAAATAAGCTGCCAAAACAGTTAGTTTAACTTTCTAGATCTAATGGGCCAATTTGAAAGTTGAGTAGTTTAACTTACTTTATGGCATAAGACCTATTTCCTTAGTTTGAGATTCAAAAGAAATAGTTTTCTATTGCAAATGTCTCAGGATAAGTCCTGACCGTGTTATGAAATGATAGCCAGTTAAATGATGTTATTTAATCCTCAGAATTATCACCAACCAGCCATTTTGAATTCATCGTCTCTTCGACAAGTTGCAGAAGGCACCAGTATTTCAGCAATGTGGCAAAATGACTTACGACCGTTGCTGATAGAGCGATACCCGGGATCCCCTGGAAGCTATGCGGCTCGCCAGGTGAGGACGCAGCACACAAATCTGGAGGTTGCTGAACACTTTGCTTGCACGTGGGAGATAATATTATGTCCCAAGTTCTGAGTTGTCTGATATTCAGACCTGTCATCTCATCATAGCATCCACCAAAATAAGCAACTCAAAAAACCAAACAACTGAGAGTAAATGTCTGTTCTGAACTGAGTGATACATGTTCATCTAAATCAATTTAGGTGTGAAATCTCTGTTGGGGTACAACATGAGATAGGGTACTAAGTATTCAACTCTTGGTCATTTCTATAATACACCCCCAGGCACCCCAGCACGTTTTCTTGGACCCTAACCACCCAACGTCACTAGCCCTAAGCAGTCCTTAACTGACAGTTTCTGGCCAAGAGTGGCTTTACTGTCCTATGAGGCCTTCATTCCTCTTGGAAAATTGTATTCTCCCTGGAGAGCAAGTCAAGATCAGTTATAAGCTACTTTCTCCAGTGCAGTGTTTCTCAAACTTCTGATTCTGATCCATGTTAAAAAAAAAAAAATAGCAAAGTTAAAAAAACTTACATTTTGTGCACACAAATATAAAAATAGATTTAACTGACACCAAAGTTTCATGAAAAAAAACCCGCACTCTTATTACCTGCATTACCTGTGATTTGCTCTGATATCGTTAATTCTACTTTACTAGTTTGTTCTGTATTGTTTTTTTTTAATACTGGTCATGACCCACTAAACTGATTTCGAGATTCACTGATTTTACCACTGCAGTTTGAAAGACACTGCTATAGAGGGTAAATTATACCATAGCTGGGCTAGACCTTGTGTCTCTGCCTCCTTAGTGCCAGTCTTCCTAAGTAATCTGATATCCCACCTCTGAATGAATGTTTTTCAAAATAGCCCCATTTCAAGGGGCAGCTCAGGAAAGAATGGGGAGAGACTGACCCCTCAAATCCTCCTCTGAGAGTACTCCATCTGCCTAACTCTCCAGGCAAAAGACCTTGGCACCCACTTCTGTCATAGAGTGACACCTGCAAGGTCCAGCAACACAGCCGTTGGGCTCATCCCTTGTACCCAGTATATGACTCTGCCTCTGACATCCAACCCAGATAGCCATTGTCTGCTGCCCCATTAGGCGCCTGTCTTCCAACCAAGCACCTGTTTCTCCTAAGGAATTAGATGGTGGAGACCCAAAGAGTGCCTTAGTTCTTTCTAACCTTTAGGCGGGGCGAGGTATAATAATGATGATGGCTGACTTACATGGAGCACTGTTTTTTGAAGTCAGGTACTTTATGGAGTTCTTCGCATGGACTTTTGCATTCAGTCCTCACAACCATGCTGTCGTGTGGGTACTATTATTATCCTAGTGCTACAGATCAAAAGGCCGGAGGTTTAGGTATATGAGTTAACTTGCTCAAGGTTATAAACATAATAGTGATGAGACCAGAATTTGGACCCAAATCAGCTTGACTTCACAATCCTATCACTGAAAAGCGGTGGCTGGGGGGAACCAGTGTGTGCTCATAAACGTCTCCACCTCTGGCTCTTCTCTTGCCTAAGTTGGAGAATGAGATACATACCTCTCATTTCAATGATATTCCTGGACTTCACCTCCCAAGTATTTTCTTTTTTTCTTAAGTTTATTTTTTATTTATGTTGAGAGAGAGCAAGTACAAGCCAGGGAGGGGCAGAGAGAGAGAGAGAGAGAGAAGGAGAGAGAGAGAATCCCAAGCAGGTTCCATGCTGTCCGCGCAGAGCCTGACGTGGGGCTCGATCTCACAAATCATGAGATCATAACCTGAGCCGAAATCAAGAATTGGAAGCTTAACCTACTGAGCTACCCAGGTGTCCTGAAAATCACCAGGATTTCTGTCTAAGCTGTGGAAAGAGAGGGATTTCTACTTTAGATGATGAGGTGGGGACACTTGGGTGGCTCAGTCGGTTAAGAGTCTGACTTCAGCTCAGTTTATGATCTCATAGTTTGTGGGCTCGAGCCCCGTGTTGGGCTCTGCAGAGCTGTGCTGCTTGGGATTCTCTCTCTCTCTCTCTCTCTCTCTCAAAATAAACTTAAAAAACTGAGGTGGGGTGCCTGGGCATCTCAGTTGGTTAAGCATCCGACTTCAGATCAGGGCATGATATCCTAGCTCCTAGCCCCGATGCCCAACATTGGACTCCGTGCTGACATGAAGAGCCTCCTTGGGATTCTCTCTCTCTTCCTCTCTGCCCCTTCTCCACTCGAGTTCTCTCTCTCAAAATAAATGAACTTAAAAAAAAAAAGATGAGGTAGATGACACTTGGGTTCTGATGAGGAAATTACACACTAATGCACTCAGTTTGACCTGTCACTCAGAACTAAATCCAAACAAGAATGGTGGAAAATCTGCTTTTTTCCTGAGGCCTTTTGGAGCATTGGATTCCATGTTTTATAATTTATGGCGTTTCAGGGTTGTAGCTAGAGAAGACTCTCAAATCTAAAGATACGTGGACTTGGTATAAAGTTGTTTTGAACTGACCTGTGCAGTTGACGATAAAGATGTGCATTGCAATGGATTCTTTTTCAGAGAATAATATGAGAACGATGTCCCAGAGTCTCCATTTTTACTGCCTCTCATCATGGAGCCTAAAGACGCCTATTGGATTTTTAGAAGTTTTATTTTTTTAGGAGATAATTTATTTGTAGAATAAATAATTTGAAGGCATGAAATTTTGGGGTTTTTTGGTAATTTCTATCTGAGATAGGAATAAAAAAAATAACTAAAAAATCAGGATGATGAAATCTTCGTAAGGAGCAAGCCAGAAACTTTGTCTAAAAGAGGCAAGCTACAAACCGTGGGGTTAAAATCCCCTGTAGATGCACAGTACACGTGAGAAGTGGCAGCTGGCCTTCTTCAGCCCAAGGTGGGGCTGTCCCTGAGTGGAGGGCCCCGTGTGGAGAGCGCTCAGCATGGAGCCTGGGAGACCGACGTGTCTAAGAAGGAGGAGGTACCTGACGTCCCCCGTGTCAGGAATCAGCATCCTGAGAATGACATGTTTGTAGACTTGGGACAAACATCGTAGAATCTGCTTCCTCCAAACAAACCTGGGCTGCTAATGTTACTGTTTCTTGGAACCTGGAAATAAGAATTTAAGTGAAATTAAATTAGACCCAGGATCATTCACTAATGTTAACCTACAATGCCTGGGGCCTTCCCTCCTGGAAGTAGAATGTCATATTTATGTCTGACTTTCTCTTCCTCTTTCACTCTCTCTCCTCGCCTCCACCTTTATCTTTGTATCCTTTTCTTTTTGGCTCTACCCAATGTCCGTCTGTCTCTGTGTTCATCTCTCTCTCTCTATCCATCCATCTCTTTCTCTCTGTCTTTTTCTCCCTTCCCCGTCCAAAAAATAAATCTAGAATAATCCAAAATACAATCTATATTCTGAACTGTCCTTTGCACTCCTGGCGGGCCTGGGTTCTTGCTACTTAGTTTCAGGAAGCACTCCCTACCTGGTTTCAGGGCATTCTAGTGAGCACAGCGGTGGTTTGGGGAACCCACTCTAGAGAATTGCAGTGGGAACTTGCAGACTAAGCTTGAAAGCCAAAGGCACAACAAAGGATATTGGTGACCTAATGAGATTATGGAGCCAATACGATTGTTTATAAAGAAATTCGTTGCTAAGGTAATTAAAAAAAAATTTACACTGAGTAAAAAAAAAAGATTCCTTCAGAGAGGACTCTTTTGGGGACATTTGCTGAGGCTTTTGTGGATTTTAGTGTCAACATAAGATATCAGAAATTATGCCCACAACTTATTTAGTAGTTGAGAAATGAGTTTGTGTGTGAGACTTCAGCTGAATGAAGCTAACAGATACATATTTTTAAATCTCAGTTCATTTCTGTAAGCATACGGGCTGCTATTGATTTGGAATCGTTCATCATCTGGATACCAGATGTTCTGGAATATACGCCTGTTTTTTGTTTTTTTTTTTAAAGATGACCCCTTTATGGAAAAATTTCTCTTCCCTAAAGTCTGGGAATAACTTATTTTCATATTCTGTGGAAAGCCGATCTTGGATGCGCAATGATTTGTCTCTATTCAAGCTCCCCAAGCTTGATATCATATAATTTTATTGTTCTCATTGAGAATAACTTACTAGTTAGAATCAGCCCATATTTAGAGATAGCCTACTGTGAGCAAAGCCCAGTATTAAGAATTGTGGATGAAAACAAAGTGAATGAGATATGAATGACGATTTCTTTTAATTATTTGAAAGGTTATTAACATTTCTTTTTATTATTTGGAAAGAGAACTTGTGAACTTGTAATACAAAAGGTAAGGGACTGTGTACACATGCCATTGTGACCAAAGTCCGCGTCACTGCAGAAAGCAGGGAATGAGTATCAGGGAACCGTTTGTTTATTTGGCTTTTACAGAATTGAATGGGGAATCCGTGTCCTCGTTCTGGTTTGGTTATTTTCCTGGAAGCTTCCTGCCACAGTTTTTCCAAAGCCTTTGCCTACATGTCTTGTCACATTAGTTATGACAGGCCATACAAGAGTTGGCTAGGCTAGAAAATCTTGTATTTCCTTGGGGGTGGGGGAAAAAACAACCAAAAACCAAGCCTCGATTCTTTTCCAGTGATTATGAGTTGTATGTTTGTCACCTCACGGTCCTTCCCTACTGGATATTCACGGTGCAACAAATTGCCAGTCCTGTTGATGGTTAGTTTGTCGTCTGACTTTTTTTAAAAGATCCTTTAAGGCACACTTACAAAGATGTACACAATATTTCAACATAAAATAAATGAAACCTAGTTGACAAACATGAAGTGAAGGAGAAATGAATGCAGGAAAGGGCGAATGGAACAGTAGTGACCTCCCCGTAACTTGCCACACCATGAAGTCTAGACTCTGAAGGAAGACACAGCCAGTCTCGGAAGTGGTGTTTCTTTTCCATCTGCTTCCTATCAGCCACTGTGTGATTCATTAGTTCCCAGGTGATGAAGAGAGATAGGAAAACAGATTCTTCTTTATGTTTACCGTTTGTAGTGGGGTCTGAACTCGCCTTTGGTGCCGAGGAAAACTACTTGATGTGTCACTATGGTTCAGAGTTGTTTATTGATTCTTAAAGTGGGTGGGACCTCAGATATCCCCCAGAAATCCCCTTGTGGGACATTATACCATCAGAATCTTTTGTTAGTGTATATTACATTTTGAAGTATTTGCTGAACTTGGGGCACATGCTGTGCTCTTGGGACAAAAGAGTTACCATTTGCAGTTCTTGCTCTCAAAGAACTTAGGGTAGAAGTTGAGATCTGTAGGACCTCAGTGTATCTGACTTCTCAAAATGCCTTCTCAGCCTCCTAGAAGTATTGAAAGTGGACTTTAATACATACTGAACTGGTCTCTGTCTCCTGACATGTAGAAATGACCCCGATGGTATTGTTAAATACCAGCAGGGGTCGGAATAATGTATAGATTCTATTCCTATAAAAACATGTACCCCTTTGCCAAATACATGTTTGTGTGCTAGTATATGTATATATAAACAATAAGGATGGTGTGGAAAGATATACATCAGACTATTAACATCAGTTAATACCAACAGTGCGTTGGGATTGCTTGGCAGGGGTATGGTTGAGGGAGAGGGAGAGGGATAGCTTTTCTTTTAATTACCCTTGCTATTAACTCTATAACCACGTATTGCATTTTTACATTGAAAGGCATCACATAAATTTATATGTGTGTGTGTGTGTGTGTGTATATATATGTGTATATATATATATATATATATACAGTGCACCAATGGAAACTGTCTAGATCTGAAATTTTGGTTTTTGTTTTGATCAGCACATCATGCAGAGAATTCAAAGACTTCAAGCCGACTGGGTCTTGGAAATAGACACCTTCTTGAGTCAGACACCCTATGGGTACCGATCTTTCTCAAATATCATCAGCACCCTCAATCCCACCGCTAAACGACACCTGGTCCTCGCCTGTCACTACGACTCCAAGTATTTTCCCCCTTGGGACAACAGGGTGTTTGTGGGAGCCACTGACTCAGCAGTGCCATGCGCGATGTTGTTGGAGCTTGCCCGGGCTTTAGACAAGCAACTCCTTTCCTTGAAGGTATTTGTTTCTGTCTCGAAGATTCTGGGAATAAAACGCAGAGTGAATTCTAGAATCCTTGGGGGAGTAAGAAGGCCATTTAGAAATGTAGACTTTCAGTACATTTTGTAATAATTTGTTGCAAAAAGACATGAGGTTGAATGAATATTAATTGGAAGATTACACTATTTGAAATGTCAACCATGGACGATAAACCTAGGATACATGACAGTGAATTTATTCAGTGGCACTTAATTGCTTAATTTTGCATGCACATTAAATTAAATGCAACATTTCTTTGCAAAAAATGAAGAGGGTGGATGGTTGGTACAGGCATATGTATGAGAACTAGGTTTATTTCTTCTTGTTCATGTAGCCATGAAACATCACAACCTCCTAATCTGAGAGGTGTGGCTCTTGAGTTGGGGGGAAAGGGTTGATTGAAAAGTGCTTCTGAAGTAGAGAGTGGGTTTTTCAGACATATCAAGATGAAAAACTTGGAGCAGAAATGCATTATTGTTATTATCTGTGAATCTCGGCTCAATTTTATGTAGCATAGCAGAGCTTTTGTACGTTCTCAGCTCAAAATACTTCTGGGACTCTCAGATGCTATTTCAGTCTCTGTGTTTTGAAGGGTACATTGGAAAAAAGTGCTAACCTAGATGAAGACATTTTGTTCAGATATCACTCATAACCAAGTAAACACAACAAAGCGAAAACAAAAAACTTTGTTCGCAGGCAGCAAATGCATTTTTCTCCCTCAGAGTTTTATGAAGGGGCCAGCCTTTGCTACAATGGGAGTAAAGAAGTAAAAGGTTTATCTTGTAATGGAAGGAATAGAGATATTTGGTTCTGGTTTTTTTTGCTGGATATGCTGAACTTGAAAGCAAGAATTGTTTGTAACCTCTCAGTGTCCTTTTCACTATTTTTTTTTAGTTTGTTTTGTTTTGTTTCCTGAACCTCCTATAATGTCTTTGTCCCATCCTCTGTCCTGCTTTTAACTAGTACCCTTCCCCAGCAATTGGGTGAGGGAGTTCAGAAGCTGATATAAAAGTTTAATTTTCCATGTTTACATTCTAAGGACATTAAATGAAAGGCACAGTCTACATAGTGGGTGTGTTTTCTCTGGAGCTCAGACCTGCTTATAGTGACCAGAAACAGAAAGGACCAAATGGGTTGTTAGGTGGACATCCTCATCAAAACACACACAGACACACACACACACACATATTCTCTCTCCTTTTTTTTTTTTTAAAGTTTATTCATTTTTCAGAGACAGAGACAGAGCATGAGCAGGGGAGGGGCAGGGAGAGAGGGAGACACAGAATCTGAAGCAGGCTCTAGGCTCTGAGCTGTCAGCACAGGGCCCGACGCGGGGCTCGAACTCACGAACCGTGAGATTATGACCTGCGCTGAAGTCGGATGCTTAACCGACCGAGCCACCCAGGCGCTCCACACATTCTCTTAATTATTCTTTCTCGTAGAAGTAACAGTGATGTAGGTATTTAAAAAAAATGGATCACATTTGATGGAAACATGAAGAGTATCAGATTCATTTTTCCAGGGGTACTTTAACTAAATTTGTATTAAGGTGTTGTTGGAAGCTCTTCAGCTGTCATGGATTGGGTACGTGGGAGTGGAATGTGACCTGGTTGAGGACGGCAGAATAGTCTGGATTATTGTTCCAACTGCATGCACCCCTCCAGGAATAAGATTACAGTTATGCATTCCTGTCTTTTCCCTTGTAACCCTGCTGTGCCTTCCCACTGTAGCAGGTGGTACATTCTCATTCCTTGACTCCGGACTTGGTTATGTGACCTGTCCTGGCCAATGGGATACTAGTGGATATGATACCAGCAGAGGCTGGGAATGAGCTTGCGCAATTGGGTTTGCTGTCTCGTGCCGTTGCCGCCACCATAAGGGCACGCCCTGGCTGGCCTGCCAGTCCCAGGGGGAGGATATGACGTGTGGAGCCCAGCCAACCTTCATGACTGCATGGTGAGGCAGAACTCCTCCAACCAGCCTAGATCAATAGTCCTCCAGCTGACCTACAGACCTGGGAGGACACATGAGTGTTGTGTTAAGCCACTTGGGTTTGGGGTGGGTTTTTACACCCTCTTATTGTGGCATTAGCTGATACAACCTTGGATGGGGAAAGCCTGCAGATAATTCACCTGCTATGTTGACACTGGTAACTAGATTTATCACATTACCATGAAAGACTGAAAGACCCTCACAAACCAGATTTTCCTAGCTCCAAGGTGCTAGACTGAGTTACCAAAAATGGAAGGCCACAGTTATTTTCCTGCTAATCCTGAAAAGAAGCAAAAGGAGCAAAGTGCCTCACAGGACTCAGGATCACTGTCTACATGGTCTACTCCTGTCTTAACGATCAGACGCTTGGAGGACAGAAAATGAGTCGTTGCGCTGACCTCTGGAGTCACTCAGCTGTTGAAATTTCAGGGAGGCATCTGAACCTTCAAGCCTGTAGAATATGAAAACTGCTCTTGTTTCTGCCCCGGCATGAGCAGAATGTCTGTGGTACCGGGCAGTCTTATTCTGTGCTGGTGTTTCGTTATTATGCTGTTTGATTTGGAACTAGAACTTTGCAACCAGTTGGCAATATTAAAACAATTGCAATGACTAGCATACAAAGATAACTTAGTTTTCAGACGATAAAGACATTTTTTTCCATCTTAGGAAATCACCCTAAAACAATCAGGAAAATTCCATCTTTGAAGAAACTAGGGAACATGTGTTAATGGGAACCACAATATGAAGACAGAAGGTAAATGGAGAATGACATACCCAAGTAGAGAGAAGTCACAGCCTCCAGAGCGAGGAGGAAATGGAAAAGCCAGTGGTTCCCTGACAAAATCCTGGAGTGGCTCAGGGATCAGTGGAGATAGTGAGGCCGGGGGCTGGGGAGGGGAGTGTTTGTTAGTCTGCACAAGGACCAGTTGGTATATAGATTCCCACCCCATCTCTGGCAGATGGGTGAGTATGCCACCAGTAGCCTTGCAGGAGAGGACAGGATAATTTTTCTGGAGACACTGAACCAGGGGGGTTCTGGATGTGGGGACACCAGATGCAGAGGAAGATAGGAATGAAGTTTCTCATGGAAGTCAAGGAGATTAGGTGAAAGTCTGCACATTGAGCAGTGAGGTCCCCAGCCTTTCCCTGTTTTCAGCATGAGAAAGCCAGCACGCAGCTTATGCCCCTCAGAGAGGAAACCGGATGGTCCTTCTCTGGGGAGTGTGAACTACCTCATGAAAAAGACCCAAGATCTGGAGGTGCTCAGTGAAAAACACCCAACTGGGCACCAGATTGCCCTGCGCTGAAGCCAACCAATCTGTCTCTGATCAGTGTTTTAGTACCTTATTCTCTGATATGAATGAACACAAAGGACGACCAGACATTTGAGGACAGTCTCCAGCATGAAAGAGTAGACCAATACGAACAATATGAAAAATGAACTCAGAGAAAATAGAGCGTAAGGAGCAGGAGGTAACTTAAAGGGACACTGTTTTAAATATCTTTAGAGAGATAAGAGGAGAAGTTACGTCCATAAAAGATTAGGGAGATGTCAGATTCAGTTCGGTCTGATGGGAGCATGTCCCCCAGTGCTGTACTGAGGTGCAGAGACCAAATGGTTGTGTACCTTTCTTCAGCGAGGTCCGGCTGCGTGCAGGCACAGAGTAGGCAGAGAGCTGGGCTAGAGGTTATATTTTCGCCGTGTGCGTTTGGCCAAGGCAGAGAGAGGCCAGGGAGCTGAGCATGTATGCAAGGGAATGGTTAGAATGATTGGCTGTGGAATTTAAGGTGAATGTGGAGGGAAGTGAGGACTTCATGGGAGTGAAGGACTGTGAACAGGTGAAGGATTCAATAGATCAGGGATTTCAGTGGGGCTGAAGGACTGTGGGGGTTAAGGTACCAGAAGGACTAATCTGAAAAGTGTGAGCAGACAGTGAAAGGTATAAAATCGATCAGAATCTTCCTGACCCTTCTAAGTTCTGCTTGAATCCTGGCTCATAAAGTCTTCCTTGACACCCCAGGGATCTGACCTGTCTTTCTATCCAGTTCCCACAAAAGTTTTGGTGTTCCATTTGTGACCCTTGGCACGTGTTGTCCATGTTGTTTTATCTTTCCTAACCCAGCTGAAGTGTAGACTCTTTCAAAAGAGAGGCTGTAATTATTATTCTTTGTGTCCCTGTTGCATTCCTAAGGTGCATCCTTGAGCCTAGATTCAATGAAAAAGTTGCAGACTCAATTAAGGTGGGCAGCAAGGACAATGTGCAGTTGTTTCGGGTTCCGTTCCCTGGGATGCACACTGACGTGGAGTTTAGCATTTAGGTCATTCTTAAGGGAGTGGCCCTGGTTTAACACCCGCAGCAGGGAGGGGAGAGAAATGGGATTAGGCAGAGGCAGAAGTCCATCCACCTTGCAGGTTCAACAACAGGCTCAGCCAACCTTGGGGAGCTCTGGAGGTGGAGTGGCCCCATAGAGCCGCCAGGACCTGCTTAGATCAGTCATTGGATATAGGACACCCCTATGGCTGAGGCAATCTCTAAAAGAACTAATAGCCGAAGACCTGTGGACAGCTCTCTTGGTAGCAGGGGCAACATATCCTTCTGGAAGGGAACTGGGTGGGTGTCTCTGTGTCTGCCATGACAGTTTCATAGTTTCTAAGTTCTCTAAGGAGTAAGAAAAAAATATAAGACTTCTATTTTCAGAGGGAGTAGGAGAAAGTGAGACTTACACGGGTGAAGACCATGGGGAATGGGATCACTTTTGGAGGCAAAGTGGTACAAAATGCATTTTGGCATATTCTCACTTGCTTTGGTATCTTCCTTTTCTTCATGGTATATCTGTCTTTTTTGCCCAGTTAATAAGAACGTATGCTATTTTTTAAACCCTCACAGTATTTTTGCTACCTTTTTACTATTCTTTTTACCAGAATGTTTCAGACTCCAAGCCAGATCTCTCACTCCAGCTGATTTTCTTTGATGGGGAAGAGGCTTTTCTTCATTGGTCTCCTCGAGATTCTCTGTATGGATCTCGGCACTTAGCTCCCAAGATGGCATCGACACCGCACCCGCCTGGAGCCAAAGACACCAACCAACTGCACGGCATGGTCAGTCCTGGGAATTTTCATGGTGCTGCAGCTGTGGGCTCTGTGTCAAAGGAAGCCAAACCTAAAGCCAATTAAAGACCTAAAAATGCCACGGCATTCTTGGAACAGAGCGTTCATTATAGAACATTCTTTGGCAGGCATTGGGCTTTTGAGGAATCCCAGAGCTACAAAGAATGATTCTGGGTTAGAAGTTACGTTTGACTGAGCTTAATTAAAATGACATAAAAAATTAGATTAAGGAAACATCCCAGGTTCAGTTTGGTCCAATGGGAGCACATTCCCTGGTTCTGTATAGAGATGGTGAGAGCAAATCCCTTCTTTGAAGCTTCTCTACAAAGCCTGAGGAGGCTTGGGTCTTGGGAACTGGAGGGGAGTGAGACATGGTATAGGGATGGGAGTGAAGAATTTCCTTGGTGGCTTTAAAGTGTTATAATGACTCCAAATGTGTAGGGGACATTGTGTTGGACGTGTCTGTTTTGGTGTAATATTGTTGCCATGGGGATGGAAACATTTGCGATGCTGCCTTAATATCCTGTTCTTATTATCAAGTAATTAGTGCAGCACACAGCCCCATTTTTATTCCATTTCTGGGCCCATACCTCATTCCTAGTCCCTCACTCCACCTTTGAATTCTCTTCCTATCCTGATTCTCTTCCCATATTTGACCTTCACTCGGTCTTATGTCCTCACTAACCCCAGTTGGGAACTTCATGCTGCTCTTGAGACTTCTTGCTTCCCTGTGCTTTCATCCATCCCTGTGCTGTGAACTGAAAGTCTATTCCTAACTCCTTCCATTCATCCTTGTCCTTTGCCATATCACTGACCTTCACCCTGTGAGTCCAACTGGCCGCGTTCAGTGTCCTCTGTGGCTCTAACACATCATGTTGGCATTGTCTCCATCCTGTTATCTGTTGGCACCTTATAATGGGTCAGGGGAATATGGTTGGCACCTCGTTCATTCCTTTGGACCAAGTGGCTAAAAAGGGTTCAGAGGAGGAGGAGAGAGACCTGATTGATCAGTAGGAAGAACAAAGTTATTTATTTATGAGTCCAAATCTATGAATCCATAGTCATGGTGAAGACTATTTTCTTCCCTGGGGGCGGGGGGGGGGGCGGGGGGAGGGGGGAGAGACCTCTTAGTAGCTTATCATGCTTTGTAAACATCCTCTTATTTCAAACAAACCTATTTTCCCTCCAAGAATATATTTGATCATTATCCATAAGTTAATAGATCTTATGTCTTTAGAATCATAAACTCTGCATGTATTTATGTACTGTGGGTCAGGACTTGTGCTACGTATCTACCCACATGTTGTCTCACTGATCTAAATCAGGAGTTCTTAATGTGGGAAGTAGTCTTCAGGGAGTCTTCAAGCCTGCTGATGTTTTATGGCTCAAATGAGAAACCCTGGGGCAATGATGGAGGCTTATGATGGAGGCTTATCGTCAGGAGACGCCTTTAAAGACCAGCAAGTTTGAGCTTCTGGTTTGATGGAAAAGGAAATGGAGATCCAGAGACAGAAGGTCACAGAGCTCGTAGTCAAGAAGTTTTTCCAAGATGCTGCCTTGAGGAGTAAATAGTTACTACGCAAGTGCTTTCCTATACGCAGCTGTAGCATTGCAGACTAAGGATATAAGGACTAATTAGAATGGAAGAGATGATCAGACAGGCTTGGAATCCTATTTGAAAATAAAGATAAATATTCTTTTTTAATCTGTAAAATGTTATGTAAATGTTCTCTTTCTAATGTTTCTTGAGTGATATCCTTCTGGGGTTACAGACACAAACAATCTACACTTTGCCATTTGTCTATATTGCATAAGCAAGATTTTTTAAAGTTCTTCAAAATAATTAGTTCACAATGTTATTAAACCTTTTGTTCATTTATACAGCTCTCTAGGTTATTCTCAATTGTTGAAGTGCAGTTAGTTTTGACTGTTTTTTTTTTCTCCCATTGGTGGATCTGAAACGTGTTTTGGTGACAGTGATTAAACAATGTTATTTTCTCCCTTAGGATTTATTGGTCTTATTGGATTTAATTGGAGCTCCCAACCCAACATTTCCCAATTTTTTCCCAAACTCTGCCAGATGGTTTGATAGACTTGAAGCAATTGGTAAGCACCACCGTCACTAAAAGTCAACTTAGTTCCTTCCTACGCACCAAACTACATTTTAAAATTCAAAAGTTATGATTTAAATATGTGATTTGTAGATGTAATATACTTTGCTGGCTTTTTTTCTTGCTTTGTTGATTATTAGTTTATTGTTCCTATTTATCTTTTTTAGTAGGCTCCTTTATTTTCCTGCATGAGACTGCATTTGGAAATAGAAACATACAGTGCTACATTTAATATTTGCACATCCCTAGCAATGGTTTGAAACTATTTTCCCAGAGTCCTGTTTGCAGCATATGGAATGCATGTCTAGGGAAAACCAGTCAGCAAAGCATGCTGGCTAATGATGAATGTTATGTCTTTATGATACCAAAAGATGTTCTTTAATTTTTCTTTCTCTTTTTTTTTTTAATCTCTGTCTTTGTCATCTTTTATTTCTTGCCTTATTCAGACACGATTTTCCTTTAAATCTAGAACAATCTCTATTTTCTAAGGAAGTAAGAGATCGGATGCAAGAGAAAGCCAAGATCCTTCAAAAGTCATTTTAGAGACAGGTTAGTGTCAATTAAACGAGAGTAGACTAGTCCAGACCAGGTCAAGCCAGGCCAGGCAAAGAAACAAAATATCTATAGCTCAAGACAGAGGCATAGGGCTTGAAGAAGGGAAAGGGGAATAGCTTCTTCCCTTCATACCTCCACTATCCCTTCCTACTCCATAACACATACACACACACACACACACACACACACACACACCAAAAAAAAAAAAAAAAAGGCAATTGGCCTCAGGGAGAGATGAAGTAGATGAGATAGATCTTTATGATAAAATCCAAGCCAGAAGGCCTTGAGGCAAGTGCTTCAGACTAGGAATTCCTTAGGAACTGTATGGACTTCCTGGAGCAGGATAGAATTGTATTCTTTCTAAGCATCGAGAAAAACACTGCCATCTCATTCATACTTTTGCTGTGAGTTCAGAATTTGCCAATATCCAAATCTAGAATATTATAAGAGAAACTTTGAACGGAGTCTCCGGTAAACCTACGTATCCCACCCCCACCCCCCATCCCCGCCCGCCGCCATTTTCCTCTGGTTTTCTCATTGTCTATTCCTCTCCATTGTCCTACTTGGTATCTACCTCTAAGGAGGTTCTCACCTGTAATGTTAGAGCCACGTGTGAGTCTTCTCTCCTTGAACTACTATTGAACGTCCACACCCAAGTTGAGCCTAGATGTTTACTGTCATGGCTGTAGTTGTGCCCGCTGCTGTAATTTGTTTAAAAAATGATGACCACATGTGCCAAGAGTTCAAAGTCCTTATGCATTCTGAGTATTGATCAGATAAGAACAGATAATCATCTGCTGTCTATCATCTGCAGAACAAGAACTCCACAAATTAGGTTTGCTCAAGGATCACTCGTGGGAGAGGTGGTATTTCCAGAATTACGGTTATGGAGGTGTGATTCAGGATGACCATATCCCATTTTTAAGAAGAGGTAATGTGTATATATGTGTGTGTGTGTGTGTGTGTGTGTACATGTGCGTGCATATATGCATTTTTTACTTATTTTATATTTATTGTCTTTTGTGTGTATTTGCAACAATCTAGAAGGATGAGGAGCCACTACATTCAATTTCTTGATAAATTAAATCATCTACTAAGCATCTTATGGTTTCTATTTTTTCATGAAAGTCATTCCAAATCCTTGAGCCTCCACCCTCATTCTAGAATATTTATAAAAGCTCATATTCCACTGACCTTGCCTTCTCATTCACAGAGTAAGACAATATTCTTACAGTTTGTGTACTCTGGTGTTTTTTGCTTAATAGAGAAGCAATATCCTTGATGTCGATGGTGGAAGTCTAAATCAACTCAAGGACTCTTGCCACGGCCTCCCAGTTGGTCTCTAGCTTTTGCTTTTGCTTCCCTATACTTTACATAGGAGCTAGAGTTATCTTTTAAAAATGTAAATCGAATTTTGTTTCTTCCCTGCTTTCAAGCTCTGGTGGCTTGCCATCATGTAGAATAAGACTGAAAGTCTTTACCATGACCTACAAGGGCCTCCATTTTCTGACTCTGTTCTTCTCCAACATCTCTTTCTGCTTTTCTCTCTGATTATTGCTCTGATCCAGCCACATTGTGTTCCTGCTGTTCCTCAAGCAGGCCAAGCACACTCCCACCTCAGGACCTTTGCACTTGCGAATAGTGCCGCCTGGAATGCTCATCCCCAGATCTTTGCGCAGCTTGCTTTCTCCTTTGTTGCATGTCTCTAGTTAAAGGTTAGATTCTCAAAGAAGCCTTCCCTGACTTTAAATACATATTTCTTGGCCCAGCTGTCTGCCCCTCATTCTCTATTAGCTTATCTTGTTTTATTATTCTTTAGAATCTTTATCATTTTCTAAAATTATTTTTATATTTGTTTCCTTGCTTCTTTCTTTACTGGAATGTAGGCTCCGTATGAGCAGGGCTTGGTCTTTTCACTGATGAAATCTCAATTCCTAGAACAGGGACTGGTACGTGGGAGGTGCTTTATAATTATTTACTGAATTAATGAACATTTGTTTAATGGCCAAATGACTTTGGAGTGAAAGGGTAAGATACAAGGAGGTACACAGGAAATGATGGGTTATCAGCTGTCCTTAAATGGTACAGAGCTCCCACCCAGACTTGCGCTTGAAGAATGATACTCTCTTCTTTACTCACTGGAAATAAGCACTTAATTACAAGTTGGTTCTTTCTTTTTAGGTGTTCCAGTTCTGCATCTGATACCATCACCTTTCCCTGAAGTCTGGCACACCATGGATGACAATGAAGAAAATTTGGATGAAACAACCGTTGACAACCTAAACAAAATCCTACAAGTCTTTGTGTTAGAGTATCTTCATTTGTAATTATCCTGTCTTAACTTTGTGGTAATCGTATCTAGTTTCACATTCAGAAGTCAAGGCACAACCTAAAATATTCTTACTCCAGACAAATGCCATGTGGAACCTCCCATCCTAAAGATTCATTCTGTAGGTGTCTTTGAATATGTGATCAATAAACCCTAGATTTACATCATGTCCTAAATTGCACATTACTTTTCATTGAGAGATAAAGGAAGAAAAATGTTAGGAAAACAGAAAACAAGTATCTTTAAAAAACTCAGATAAGAAACTATGAAACTAAATCAGATTGATATATGTAGTATCATGGTCTTCTAAATAGTACTTAAATATGATGGTGATGTGAAACATGTAACCTTAAGTTTATTATTTTTTTCAATACTTGGGAATCTCTTGCTTATCATACAAAACAGAGATGTAGTTTGAAGACCTTCAGATTTCTTTGAGAACTCTTTGTAGGTTTTATTTCATAAAAATTAAATCAGAATTAAATGCCACGTGAATTCCTTTGTTTATACATAAATGAAAAACTTATGTAATTTATAGTTCAATTTTTTAAAAAGATTTTATTTTTTCTGTAATCTCTACAGCCAATGTGGGTTCAAACTTACAATCCGGAGATCAAGAGTCACATGTTCTACCAACTGAGCCAGCCAGGCACTCCTATAGTTCAATTTTGATAGCGTTTTACAAATTTAACATTTTTATTGTAAAAAGAATATAGTCAGTCAAAAATCAGAAAATGGAGAAAATCACAATCTCATACCAATAAGATTGCCATTCATTCTTTAGTTTTTCCTCACATATTTTCTTTTTAATGTTTATTTTAGAAAGAGAGAGAGACAGGGTGCGAGTTGTCAGGGGACTTTCTCAGAGGAGGGTCAGAGAAAGGGAGACACAGAATCTGAAGCAGGCTCCAGGCTCCAAGCTGTTAGCACAGAGCCCGACATGGGGCTCGAACTCATGAACTGTGAGATCGTGATCTGAGCCAAAGTCGAACGTTTAACTGACCGAGCCACCCAGGCGCCCCAACCTCACATATTTTCAATGCAAATTAAAAATATGTGATTATAATCCAACTGTATCTACAATATTTTAGCCTTTTTTTTCTGTTAAATTACATAATTACCAGACATTTATTTGCTGTTTTGATCGTGGGTTGAGATGAATACGAAGACTTTTGAGTGTAACCTCTAGAGTTAACATTAAGGTAACACAGTAGTGTGGCACTTTATGATAATTTTTGTGTAGTTAAGTTATGTGGCATTCAATTTGGACTGATTATAGCACACTTCTTTCCAGAGATTCATGGAAGCAAAATTGTTTGGGCCGGAAAAACATAGGAATTCACAGATTTTTCTTTAGCTACAGGAAACAATTCTCTAGAAAGCAAACTTGCTCAATTAAACGTTTAGGAAATTGATCCTGCTGTATAGATGTAGTTAGCTGGTGCCCCTCTTGCTCATGTGGTGTTTTTCTGAGCAGATATTTACTAAATACTCACTGAGTTAATGTGTTGGGGCTGGGTAGGATGTGAGACAGGCAAACTGAATAAGGAAGCAATGACAGCTTTAGTTCTGTGACAAAAGAAGTCATAGGGAAAGGGATTTACTTATGAAAACATTTTTTCCAGGTTAAAAAAAAAGGATGAATATATTTTATCTATTGACTCTATGCAATTATATAAAAGAATAGCCTGAGTTTTATTAAATCATGTATATAACATTTTCTGTCTGTAATTTCATGTTGGTAAGTTATACGGAATTAGATTTTTCTAGGATTTCTTTTTATTTTACAAGTCTGTTTCTAAAGTTATATAAAAGAATGTCATGCCTTGTGAAGTGGATGATATTACGAGCTAGCACTCACTGGGTACCAACTCTGTGTTGGACAGCGTCCCAATTGCTGTATGTGTTTTTTACCAACGTAACCCTCACAACAGTCCTGAGCGGCGGGTGGTATAATTAACCCTATTTTGTGATGCGGGTGGCTAAGTGTCTTCTTCAAGATCACACAGCTAGTAAGTGGCAACAATGGGATTTGAACATGTTCTGAACCACTGTAGAGTACTGCCTCTCCACATGAAAGGAGCTTTGTAGAATATTCTTAATGCCAAATGCCAAACAAAATTGTATCTTGGAATTTTTACAGGTCATTCACTCAGTCTGGAGAAGTTTTTTTTTTTTTTATATTATTTATTTATTTATTTATTTTTATATATATGAGTTTTTGTTTTTTTTTTAAGTTTATTTATTTATTTTGAGAGAGAGAGAGCAGAGGAAGGGGAGGGGGGAGAGAGAGAGAGAGAGAGAGAGAGAGAGAGAGAGAGAGGGAGGAGAGACAGAATCCCAGGCAAGTTCCATGCTGTCATCGTAGAGCCCGACACAGGGCTTGAACCCATGAACTGGGGGATCATGAGCTGAGCTGAGATCAAGAGTTGGACCCTTAACGGACTGAGCCACCCAAGCGCCCCTGGAGAAGTATTCTTAAATCACCCTGGCCGTAGTTCACCTGACAATGTTAGTCTTAAGAGGCACATCATCTGCACGCAGAATTATTTTTCTGCCATAGCAAAGGTTTTTACACCAGCATGGATATAACAGAAATCAACACGAATGCTTCCAGGGTGAAAGAATCTAAGCCCCAAAGCAGGATTAAGGGAGGCTGTTTTCTGGATTCACTTTTGGATGAGATAAGACTTTTGAAAGGGGCTCAGGGAAAGCACATATATTTTTAACACCAGAAAAGAAATTATTTCACTGATGATACTAACACAGAATGAAAAGAAGGTTTAATAAGGAACGTAAACATTAGTTGACAGGACTACACATGTAATTTTGAGCCTCAATAATCACTTCCTTTTGAGGCAGAATGAAATTAATAAACCTGGTATAATCTGTTAGGTTGGCGTTAGTTGAATTATTTTTAGAGGAGGAAGTTGGAGGATATGTTGAAATGAGATAAAAGGAAAAATAAAACAGAAGCAGCTTAATCCAATGAAGGTTTCCTTCCTTCCAAATGGCACATCCTAAAATGCTATTCACTAGGAGTTTGCAGTGATTTGGGAAAAGCAATCACGATGCCGTAAAGGGAGACATTTTAAGCTATTAATCTTGGTATTAATCTCTGAAATATGTTCTATGGAATATATGCCAGTCAGAAATATTACTTTTTAAAAATTATAGCTGCAAAGGCAGTGCTCCATAAACAGTATGTTGTATTTGGAATTTTTCTATGTGCATTTCGGAGCATTTTACTGCCCCTGAGAGAACAATTTGTATGTTTCCTGTATTACTGTCAGCCCTGCAATACATGAGGCTATTTTTCGTCTGCAAGAAAAATGAGTTCAAAGGAGAATATTCATGAAAGAGTATTCATAACCTTGGCATCAAAAAAAAAAATCATGAGTCTGTTGTTGTAGCTTGAGGGTTGCGGCTGGAAGAGAAGAGACAGATCCTTCAAAACGGGAGAATGTTTTAGATGGGGAAGCCGTTGCCGTAAGAACAAAGCAGCCCATGTTTCCAGCTCCTGCTCCAAATCCTTTAACTGTTTCTTTCACGGACCTTCTTTCTTTCATGAAAGAGGTACATTCATTATGGTGCTGCAGCAAAATCATGTGAAAATGGAATATTTGCCGAATCAATTTGGCCCAGCTGGAGGTAATTCCTTCGTATGAAGGAGCGATGGACAGGACCCAAGACTCTTCCATTTCTCTAACGGACAGAGGGCCCCACGTGGTGCTTGGTCGCGGCATCTTCTGTTGAAAACGAAATCTCCGTTTCTTCGCGAACCCTCAATGTGGGAACGAAGGACATAAAGCAAAGAGGAGTATTTACAGCACCCGTAGCAATTTCAAGCAATCCTTATATAGGAAACTTGGGGAACTTGCTTAAACTGGCTGCTCATGAAAGTGTGGGGCTGTGCATTCACTGCCAGCCTCCCCACCAACTTTTGGCTTCAAAGATGAATGTGCGAAAGGTTGAGGTTACTTTTCTGAGTTTCAGGGCTGCTTTCTACGCAGCCTGAGAGTCAAAAAGTGGTTTTGAAGTGGTTTAACTGCCTCCCCTTACTTCGCCTTCTGTCTCACTTTTCTGGCTTCTATGGTGCATCTCTCAGCCTTCAAATAGCTGCCCTCCTGCTTTGTCTCAAGGGGCAGGTACCATCCTGAGAAGTCGCCGCCATGTTTTGTGCAAGGGCCAAGGTGGCGAGGAGAGCTCGTTAGCTAGTCGAGCCAGCAGAGTGGGATAGGGTACCCCTCAAGTCCTCCTAAACTTGAAAATTGGCCCCAGGATCCCAGCACTATTTTCAGCAGCAATAATTTATGGCCGTTTTGAAGAGCGTGGAGATGAAAGCAGGGTCTGTCGTGGCTGTAACCCTCAGCCTGGATTTGGCTGGCTGTGCTCACGCAATGTGAAGTCATCTCATTGTGCTCAGATTTCAAAGGCAGCACATGGAACCGAGCCCACTCTCCCGACATCTCCGAATTGGCCAGTGGAGAGTTGAGGCCATTTGTTTGAGAATTAATCTTCAGAGCGCAAACTTGCCAAGAAGAGACCAAAAAAAGAGAAAAGATTAGAAAGGTACCATAAAAAAATCGATTTACAAACCGATGACTTCTAAAAGGCACTGAAAACTTTATCCTCTTACATTTACAGAGCACTATGGGCTACAAGAGGACCTTGGCATTCAAGGATTTAACGTTTGTGGGGTTGACTAACAAAGAATGACAGGTAGTAAACTATGGGAACTAAGAGATGGGTGTGGAGAAGTGCATGAGTTTAGCTGACTGCCAGCCATCAACCTCACTGTTTGTTCTACAGCGATCCTTGCAGTAACACTTGGGAAGTAATGAAACCCATTTGTTGATTAAAATAACCCCTCCCCACTTCCTAAGCCAATCTCTCCCACTGGAGATACAATTAAAGAGGTCTAGAAAAATGATGGTTAACACAGGATAGCTTTAGAAGTGACTTTAACTCTTTATTGGTAGGTGAATTAAGAGTGTGAAAATATAACCATGAACTTTCAGGGTTTAGAAATTTTTTTTTTTTTTTTGTGGGGGGGATGGAGAGAGCTAGAGCAAAAACGAGTGAGCAGGGGAGGGGCAGAGGGAGAGAGACAGAGAGAATCTTCAGTAAACTCCACACCTGGCGCAGGTGGGTGCTCCTAAAAAATTATCGTTTTATGGACCAATTATAAGTTACAATGGTGTTCAAAAGTCTCTAGACTCCTTGGTATTTACCCAAAGGAGCTAAATGCTTATGTCCACATGAAAACCTGCATACATGTGTTACAGCAGCTTTACTCATAATTGCCAGAACTTGGAAGCAATCAAAATGTCCTTCGGTAAGTGAATGGGTACATCAACTGTGGTCCATATAAATTTGGAAAAAGAATGTTTAAGATATTTCCCTTGGGAATGTTATGGATCTATTTTAGGTTATGCTAGATTTACTTCAAGTAATTTATCACAATGATCCCTTGATAAGTTTACCCTTATAGTTGTATATTAGTGTCCTCATTTTAAAAATAAGTGGATGCAAAAATTTTATTATTTGCAGTTGACGCTAAGACTAGACTCTAGTGAACTTGATTTCTGGTACATGACATGGCTAATTTCAGCTCGGTTGAGAGGGGCTTGGAGATTTTCTAGTTTATTTGTTCTCAACTTGGGAAATAACTTGTCCATAGGAGCCATTTGGAAATGTGCGTGTGTGTGTGTGTGTGTGTGTGTGTGTGTGTCTAGTGGGATAGGTGGTGGGTTTTTGGTTGCTATAATAACTGAAAGGTGCTTCTGGTATTTTGTGGGTGGGGGCAAAAATGAATGTTTGGAGCAGCGGCATCTGGGTGGGTCGGTCAGTTAAGCGTCTGACTCTTGATTTCAGCTCAGGTCATGATCTCACGTTCGTGAGTTTGAGCCACACATCAGGCTCTGTGTTGTGTGTGGAGCCTGCTTGGGATTCTCCCTCTCCCTCTTTCTATGCCCCTCCCCTGCTTGTGCTCAGCTCTCTCTCTCTCTCTCTCTCTCTCTCTCTTTCTCAAGATAAAGAAATAAACATTAAAAAAGATAAATGTTCAGAACAGTGTGCACAATAAAGAATTGTCCCACTAAATGCTATTAGTGTCCGCACTGAGAAACACTGACTAGTCTTAAATATCCTCATTCTAAAGGCTCAGATATCAAGATCTATGATTCTTTTTGTTACAAGTGACAGAAAACTCAATTCAAACTTACCTAAGCCAAAAGAAAATTTATTTCGTGCCTCTGGTTTCAGACACAGCTGAATCCAGAATCCTATATCTTCTTAACTCTCTTCTCTTCCCACCTCTGAATAGGCTCCAAACTTAAGACAGCTTTTTATCTAGGAGGCAAGATGAAGACTAGTAGCCCCAGTATCATATCCCCTTAACTTTACTTTTTATAGGTATTTCCATATGCTTTCTCATTTTTACTTTTTTTTTTAAAGGAGATATACTCATTTATTTAAAGATTAAAAACAAATTTTTTAAAGTAATCTCTACACCCAATGTAGGGCTTGAACTCACAACCCCAAGATCAAGAGTCACACGTTCCACCAATTGAGTCACCCAGGCACCCATCCCTTAACTTTAGTTTTTTTTTTTTTAATTTTTTTTCAACGTTTTTTATTTATTTTTGGGACAGAGAGAGACAGAGCATGAACGGGGGAGGGGCAGAGAGAGAGGGAGACACAGAATGGGAAACAGGCTCCAGGCTCTGAGCCATCAGCCCAGAGCCTGACGCGGGGCTCGAACTCACGGACCGCGAGATCGTGACCTGGCTGAAGTCGGACGCTTAACCGACTGCGCCACCCAGGCGCCCCCCCTTAACTTTAGTTTTAATGAAAGAAGAGTATCCATCTGCTGTCCAACACTAACACTAAGTGGTAGGCTTGATTGCCCAAGTTGGGTTCTAGGTCCATTCCTGACTTAGTCTCTGGGTCAGGGAATGGATTGCACTGAGTGAATCTGGCCTGTGGCTCATGCCCACCCTACAGATGGGAGCAGGGTTAGCCTCACCAAACCACAGGGATGAGTGTGAGGCAGGGGTGGTTCCCCAAAGGAAGGTCTAGAGAAAGGATGCTGTACAGTCAAGGGCAACAAATGGTCACCACATTAAGCAAGTGAGTTTGCTTATTGTGCTTATGCACAATCCTAAGCCTGGTACCACTCTGCCTTTATTCTTACCTTGCATAGGATGTGGCATTATATAATCTCTTAGGATAAAGACATACTTGATTCTCCATCAAAGTTCTTAAAATATAGGGTCAAAATCTTGGAAAAGGAACACAGGAGTTACAAGACTAAATTATGCCTCAGGCTTGAGTCTGGATTAGGAGATTCCTGAATCCCGCTGCTTATACTTCATTTCCTTGTAGTTGGATCCTGTGTTGGAAGTGAGAGTTTGTCCAAGGAAAGCCAAGCTGCTTTCCCTAACTTTGGATTTTCTTCAGCATTGTTGCATTTCTTCCCTAGACCTAGATTGCAAGTCGACAGAGCTTAGAAAATTACATTCAAGGGAAGGGCATCTTTGAATACCTGAACTTGTTAACATTTCATTTTGGCAGAAGACCAAGAGGATACGGTATCTGAGAAACCAAGAAAACTTCATAATCCTTAAAAATTGACCAGGAAAGTGAAACTGCTCTGCTCCAGGAGGCTGGCAGTCACAGATTAGACCTTGTCCAGACACTGCCTGATTCCAGACAGACTGTGAAGCTGATTAAGATCAGAGAGGTAGGAGGAGGCAGGGTTTGTTGGCTCAATGTGAAGTTTCAGTCCAGCAGTTCTCCTCAAAATCGGAGTTCAAGGCAGTCCTTGGATCAAATAAATATGTTTCTTTTTCTTTTTTTTCTTTTCTGTTTTTTAAAATGTTTATTTATTTATTTATTTATTCAGCACCAAATGAGTGAAGGGCAGAGAGAGGGGGAGAGAAAATCCCAAGAAGGCTCCATGCTGTCAACACAGAGCCTGAAGCAAGGCTCGATCTCATGAACAGTGAGATCGTGACCAGAGCTGAAATCGAGAGCTGGATGCTTGACCTACTGGGCCACCCAGGTGTCCCTCAAATAAATGTTTCTTACACCCCTCCTCAAAGGCCCCCAAATGTTATCAAGCCCATGTAGGAGGGCCAGCCAGGTCCCTCAAGGTTATTATCAGACCAGAGCATGGGTGGAGTCTTAAGTGATATTGTTGTCTGGGGACTGGAACCAAGAGAGTGAAACCCATGTGTTTTAGAACTGAAAAACGCCTTGGAAATCATCCACTCTATGGTTTTCCTTCTTTCCCTGGGGGCGACAGTGCAGAGACAGTCCCTCTCCATATTCCTGCCCCTTTCCCAATGGTAGCAGGTGTCCAACAGTTTCCAAAGCTTTGTGTTTTACGTGCTAGAACACTTCCTTCAGAGGAACTCTCACATGGAATCCCAGATCTAAAAGAGGAGCAGATATAACTGAAGCAGGGAGAAAGGCCTAGAACCTGTTTGGCTAAGCCCCCACGGGGCCTGCACGAAACCCAGGACTGCAGAGCATCCCTGGGGACTCTGATTTCATTCTCAGCCATTTTTTAAACTCAGTTCTCAGGGAAAATGACTTGGCTGATCATTCTCTCACTATTGGCTTCTGAGTTACCACTTTCTTTTGATCCTTCCACCTGATCAATCTCTTTTTTTCCATCTCCTTTGTTGGCTAGTCCTTGTTTTCCTGACTCTTAAAAATTGGAATATTCTGGAGCTTAGTTCTTGGAACTCGTCTCCAGCTATACCTATACTCACTCCCCCGGAGATCTCATTCAGCATCCCTCACCCCCCTCCCGCCAGCTCTGACATGTTCAGATGACTCTCAGATTTATATATCCAGTCCCAGTCTCTCCATGAACTCCACACATGTCCACTGGGATGGCCCAAGCTCACCTCAAATGAAGACATGTGAAACTGGACTCATGGTTCTAAATCTTTTCCTTCTGACTCAATTAATGGAAGCTTTTGACCCAGTTGCTAACTCCATTCTCTCTGTTCAGGACACTAGCAAATCCTATGTGTTTTGTACTATGTCCTGCATTTGTCCACTTTCGAGCACTGCTCCCATCACCTCTCACCCGGCCTCCATACTCCATCCTTGCTCCCTTGGTTTTCTCTCCACACAGGAGCCAGAACCATCCTTTTACATTACAATCACATCATATTACTGCTTGACTGAAATCCTCCAATGGCCCCTCACCTCACCTGAAATAGAATCATGTCTCCTCCATGGCTGGCCAGGCCCCATGTGATCCAGCCTCTGTACCTTTCTGATTTCACCTCCCATCACTTTTTTTCTCACTCGCTTCACCTTGGTCACGCTGACCTCCTGGCTTTTCCCAAACAAGCTGAGCATGTTCCTGAGTCACCCGGGAAGCAGACGTAGCAATAAATCATGGCGCAAGAGCTGAGAGCCTGATGCTGGCTTGTGAGCTGTCTGCGCCAGGCCTCCTTATCCAGGGGCAGCTAGAGGCAGGCTCTGGGCTCAAGGCTGGCAACTGGCCATCAGTTTCCAGCAGGTTCTGAGAGAGCTGCCTTCAGAGAAGCGGCTGATTTGGAACCAGCACAGCAACAAACTTCAATGGGTCTGGAGAGCTCTGTACCCTGCTTGCCTCCTCTTACGTTTGTCCTTCAAAAGAAAGGTGTTTTAGCAAAGCTCAGGGAAGGCAGCTGAGAAATATGGGATATGAAATGAAGTGGACTGAAGAATCACAGTATTGGGATTTTTCAGCATTGGGTGGAGTTTTGGAGTGAGATATAGACTTGGGTGGAGGGCAAAAATCCAGAAGAAGTTGACAGAGGAGGAAAGGCAGAGAGTTGAGGCTTTTTATGCTTTTTTTCTTTGTTTGTTTAAATGTTTATTAATTTTTGAGAGAGAGAGAGAGAGCGGGGGAGGGGCAGGAGAGAGGGAGACACAGAATCCAAAGCAGGCCCCAGGCTCCGAGCTGTCAGCACAGAGCCCAACACGGGGTTTGAACTCACGAACCGCGAGATCATGACCTGAGTGGAAGTCGGACACTTAACTGACTGAGTCACTCAGATGCCCCGAGGCTCCTTAGGCTTTGAGTGAGAAGCCTGCCCTCAGACCCTCAGAATAGCCACGCTCCGTCTCCCGTGGTCTCCTGTGTGCCAGCAGGGCCTATGAGTTTAGAGTGTTTCCTCTGTGGAAGTAAAGAAGGCCCGAGAAGATTTGCATAGGCAGCTCTGAGGCATCGACCAAAGAGTTTCTGACTCATCCCGGTGACTCCCTCCCACATCTGTCAGCAGGGGAAGTGCCAGATGGTGAGGTTCCATTTTTCTGCCTCCCTCTTCTGGACCATTTTCCACCCTGGGAGGTGGTGGTGTTGAGGGATTCTCCATGCCCCCACCCTCCTTCCTGTTCCTCTCTATTAAACTCTATGTTTCCATTTTGAGCTCAAAGTGATAGAGAGCAGGGTTTGTGAAAAACATTTTTTAATCGAGAGATTAAGCTCTGATAATGGTGGAATTTCAAACAAGGATCTGTTTAAATCAGATTGTAGACTTGAAACTTTGAAGATGTTTCTGTGCTCTCAGAAATGCGGAAATCAATTCCGAGCCACTTCAGCACGTTGCCGTCAAGGATTTAGAGCAAGACGCTTGCCGGGGCAACAAGCTATGAGCGTCAAGCTGTAGGATGCTCCAGGCCCCTGGGTCTATCTGTCTTCTTCCCCGGGTTCTGGGCATCATCTTCTACATGCTGCTGAGCCCCCACAAGCTGTGCGATACCTGGACGGTTTTCCCAGACAGCTGGCTTGAGCGTTCTCTCATTCTGTGTTTTGATAGCGTTGGGTAGGGCACAATCTGTGGGATCTGTTTAGATTGGCAGTTCTCCCTCTGGACACGGAGCATATCAAAGCAGCCGAAAGGCTGCCTGTCTGAGCCATTTTCTTGACATCAGTGCTACTGCCCTGGCTGCTACCAGACCTACACGGTAGTCACAGGGAGAGGGCTGGGCACCATTGGGCGTTCTGTACAAAGAACAGAAGCACTCAGAGATGTGGGATTTTTTTCACACCGATTCAGGGAACCAAATAGAATATTCTTGGCTTGTGTGCCCATCGAGATTAGAATCTGTTTTATTGCACTTCCCTGTTCTCCTCCAATTCACTGGAGGCTCTTTTGCTGATTTTTCCCACTGTCCAGACTGGCTAATGTTGAAGGGTCCCATGGCTCAGTCCTTGGTCCTCTTCTCTTCTCTTTCTCACTTAGTCCATTGTTGACCTCATCCAGCTTCAAGTCTTTAAAATACTTCATGTATGTTGAGGACTCCCAGGGCTCTGAACTGCCCTCCAGTCTCATGTATCCCATTGTCTACTGAACAGCTCCAGTTGGAGGTCAAACTCAACATCCCTCCGCTGAACTCCTGATCTTCTCCTTACATACCTGCTCCCCTCGGTCTTCTGCATTTCAGTGGAAGGTAGCCTCATTCTTCCCGTAGCTCAGCCACAGACACTGGCGTCACTCCTGACTTCTCACTTTCTTTTGCATGCCACATCCAATTAGTCAGGAAATAGCTCGACCAGGTTTGGGTTCAAAGTGTATCCAAAACCCAATCATCTTTTATCACCTCTATTGCTACCACACCGGTCTGAGCCATCATTATCTCTTCCTTGATGAGTTCAAGACCCTCTTACCCTCTTATCAAGTCTTCCTGCTTCTGTCTTGGCTCCTTCAGTCTATTAATGCAGCAGCAAGAATGATCCTTTAAGACTTTAAGGAAATAGGTCACATTGTGTCACTCTTAGGCTCAAAACCCTACAATAGTTTCTTATTTCACTCAAAATAAATACCAACGTCTTTAGAGTGGTCTATTTGACCCCCTGTGATCTGTCCCCTAACACCACCCTGACCTCATCTCTGACCAGTATCCCCCTTTGCTCACTCTGCTCCGGCGACATTAGCAGCTTCTGGAACGTGTCAGACCTGATCCTACGTGTTCACACAGGTTGTTCCCTCTGCCTGGAGTACTTTGCCCCAAGCTAAATAAGATGTGGATATTTGTGGTGATTGTGTAGAAGTCAACTTTCCCCAGAAGTTCAAAGTTGCACTCAGTTTAGAATATGTAATTCGGCCATTGAATAGTAGGGTGGATCCAAGAGTTTCTGGTTTCCAGCAAGAGGGAAGTGGAGCTGAGAAGAGAAACCTCAGCCCACTCCCTGGGCTTGAGTAACCAGAAACCACATTGGCCGGCAGATTATGCAGAGGCTCTTCGTGTCCTGTAAAGTGAAGTTTGTGGCATTTCTTGTTGGTTGTATAGGCAGACCATGTCCTTCTCTGGACCTTGGTGTCCTCTTCTGCAAAGTACAGGGATTCAACTTAACAGTCTGTTGGGTCCCTTTGAGCACTAAGAGTCTATGCAGTCATACAGCATAATATTCAAGAGCCTGGCCTTTGGAGATTGAACTGAGTTAAAATCCTGGCTCTGCAATGTAAAAGGTACCCGACTGTGAGCAGGTCATACACTCGGGTTTCTCATTGATGAAATGGGGATTATACTCACTCACAGGCTTTTTGTGATGACTAAGTGAAATAATATGTGAGAAAACGCCTGTGCCTGGCACAAAATCCTTCAGTGAAGGATGTGGGCTTCTATGCCCTTGCATGTGATTCTCCTAGCACTGTTTTCAAAACAAGTGATCTGGTGTAAGACTCACAACTGTGGGAGGTCAGCTGGGTGGCTATTGTCACCTTTATTTTACTAATGAGAAGGGTGAAACTCAGAGAAGTCAGGTGATTCACAGAGCCTGAGCCTTGCCAGACATTCATGGAAGAGACTTAACGTGTATTCACTTGCCCAGCAAGGGAGACCTTGACTCACAGTCATTATGTGAGAAAATTCTCTAGACGTATGTACAAAAGGAGAGCCAGTTGTGAGAGTGGTGATTCGGCCGGGAAAACAAAAACACTTTCTCTTCCTTAGTGCAATGGCCTCCGTTTATCCTGTTGTTCTACACTCCAGCGACATTGCACTATCAGAGGCTGTTAATGTCACCACGGACCCTCACTATTCCATCCATATCTGTTTTGGGGCTCTTGTTCTCCCATAAAATGTCATTTTCTTTTTTAATGAATAACTTTTAAAAAATGTTTATTCCATTTTGCGTGTGTGTGTGGGGGGGGGAGGGGCAGAGAGAGGGGCAGCATAGGATCCGAAGCAGTCTCTGTGTCGACAGCAGTGAGCCCTACACTGGGCTTGAACCCACAAACCTTGAGACCATGACCTGAACTGAAGTCAGACGCTCAACCAACTGAGCCACCCAGGAATCCCCTAATAAGTCATTTTTCAAGAGAATATATCTTAAATGTTCTTACTATACACACACGCACACACAGACACACAAATGATTATTACACGAGGTGATGGAAGTGTTACCTAACTTTATTGTGGCAATCATGTCACACTATTTATATGTATCAAATCGTCAGGTTGTTTATCTTAAATTTACACAATGTTGAATGTCAACTGTATCTCAGTAAAGCTGGAAAAAAGTTAAAAAATATAAAAAAAAATTTATTCCTTTGCCTTCTATTCAGTAAGGTAATACAGCTTATTGCAGAAATGTTGAAAAATATAGAAATGCACAAAGAAGAAAACGCTGAACTCAGAAATGACCACTATTAATATCTTCTGCCGTTCATTCCAGATTCCTTTCTCTGAGCGTATACAGACACCAATTTTACTTAATCATTATCTATCATGGTTTGTTTTATAATCCTCATTTTGCACTTAAAAATCTTTATATGAGCATTTCCTTGTGTTATTAAAATGATTTGAGAACACAGCTTCAAATGGATGATCGATAGTTCACGGCACACATGTACCAAAATTTATTTAAGCCATGTTGCACTGTTGGACGCTATGTCTTTCCAATATTTCACGTTTATAAATGGTACTTGATGAAAAATTTCACGGGGCGCCTGAGTGGCTCAGTTAGTTGAGCATCTGAGTTCAGCTTGGGTCATGATCTCATGGGTGGTGAGTTTGAGCCCTACTTTGGGCTCTGTGCTGACAACACGGAGCCCTTGGGGATTCTCTGTCTCCCTGTTTTCCTGCCCCTCCCACCCCCACCCCCCAATAAATAAATAAACTTAAAAAAATTCTTTAAAAAAAAAGAAAGAAAACTGGAATGTAAACCTTTGTCCACATCTCTGGTTATTTCCTTGACAACAGTGTTTCCTGAGTAAGAGGGCAGACCAAGGAACAGCAAGGATTAATCCGCGCTGGAAGCAGCCAAGCAGTAGAAATGCCCCTTGCAGGGACCTCTTGCTGCCAGTAGGTGTCACCTTTGCCTCGTCCTTTCTCCTCTTACCACCGGCTTCTGCCAGGATGGCTTTGGAAGGCCAGGGATACAATAAATTTGCGAGTCAATGGAATTCAACTTTAGATGTTAAAATTTCCCACAGGAGACACAAATCAACAGTGCCTGAGGGCTGCAGGCCTGTTTATTTTACTTCCTCCTTTGGGTTGATTTCATCCAACCCAACAGCATCTTTGCTGCTGACCTGATTCTGAGAAAGTGTTCAATCTGGATTGCTGGCAAAACTCCAACCTTTCAGACTCTCTAGGAAAAAGAAACAACACGCATAAATGTTTAAAAAAAGCTACTGCTTATTGAGAGCTTGCTCAAAGCAAAGAGTAATGAAACATTCACAATGATTTTGAGAGATAAGATTATTATGAACGCCCTCATCTTGATAAAGAAACTGAGGTTCAGAGATGCTATCTTGGCCAAGGTGCTACAACTACTAAATGGCTTATGGCAACATTCAAACCCAGGTACGTTTATCTCCAAAGTCTGTAATTTTGACAATTTTCCTATGCTTGTTAAAAATATAGATTCTGAGGCCCCACCCTAAGCCAATTGGAACAGAATATCTGGGCACGGGGCCCTGGAATTTGCATTTAAAAGACCTTGGAAGATTTATACGTGTACTAAAGAGAGACACCTGTTTTGTCAGTTCCATGACCAACTGAACCAATTGGAGGTCATGACTAGAGAGAGGCTGGGTTGACCTTGGCGGTCTGAGTCTTGAGTCACTTGTCGGATCCTCCCTTTATGTCTGCGGCAAAAGTCTTGAAATGCTCTAGGGTTCACTTGGCCCAGAGCATATAATATGTTTTGAAATTGAGAGCCTCGTTGCTTGGGCAACCACTCCTCTTTCTTTTGCTAAAAGAAGATTCCCTGAAACTCTCTTCATTCCTTAGCAGAGGAGCAGTGCGGCTTAGGGACCCAGCCTGTGCTTCCAGGACAGACAGACCTGGACTGGGATTCTAACTCTGCTACCGACAACCGTCTGATCCTGGTCTGATTACTTAAGCTCAGTGTCTCAGGATCTTCCTCTCAAAAATGGGTATAATTACACCCACTTCATAGAGTTGAAGTGACTATTAAATAAGTTACTAACGGTAAAAGTGAGATATTCAGTGCTTGTCTCATAATAGGTGATTAGGAAATGACAGGGAAAAAACCCCATTTGTTTAAATAACAGGGACAGAAAGAAAAATGCTATCATTTAAAAAAATTTATTATTTATTTTTTTAATGTTTATTTTTGAGAGAGAGAGACAGAGAGAGCATGAGCCGGGTAGGGTCAGAAAGGGAGGGAGACACAGAATCCAAAGCAGACTCCAGGCCCCGAGCTATCAGCACAGAGCCCGATGCGAGCTTGAACCCACAAACTGTGAGATCATGACCTGAGCCGAAGTCGGTCCCCCAACCGACTGAGCCATCCAGGCTCCTCATAAAGCTACCATTTTTTAAAAAGGATCTGATGTTTTAATGTTTATTTTTGAGGGGGGAGGGAGGGGCAGAGAGAGGAAGATAGAGAATCCTAAGCAGGCTCTGCACTATCAGCACAAAGCCCGGTGTGGGGCTTGAACCCACAAACTGTGAGATCATGACCTGAGCTGAATTCGGATGCTCAACTGACCCAGCCACCCAGGTGCTCCATGAAAGTTAATTTTAAACAAAGATAACCGTCTCTTCTCTATCTACTTAAAGGCAGCTTTATTGAGGTATATTTACATACACACCATAAAGTTCATCCATTGTTAAGTGTACAGTTAGGTGATTTTTAGTCAACTTATTAAGTTGCGCACCATTGCCACAATCCAGTTTTAGAATGCTTCCATCACCCCAAAGAGTTCCCTCCTGCCTGTATGCATTTATTTACCATTTATCCCCAGACCCGCGCAACCACTGGTCTGCTTTCTGTCTCCTTAGATTTTCCATTTCTGGATATTTCATATAAATGGGATCCTATCATATGTAGAATATCTTAGTGCCTTGTGCACTATTGGTGGGAATGTAAATCTGGGCAGCCACTATAGAAAACAGTATGGACGTTCGTCAGAATATTAAAAAATAGAACCATGTGATCCAGCAATTTCATTTCTGGGCATGTATCAGAAGTAAATGAAATCACTCTCTCGAAAAGGTATTTGTCCCTCCGCCTTATTAATTGCAGCATTATAAACAATAGCCAAGACAAGAAACAACTTAAGTGTTTATCAGTGGATGAATGGATAAAGAAAATGTGACATACAGTTGATTCTTGAAGAACATGGTGTTGAACGTGGATTTTTTTCATAAGGTGCTATAAATATATTTGTCTTCCTCATGATTTTCTTAATAATTTTCTTTTCTCTAGCTTACTTAATTGTAAAAATACAGTATGTAATACACATAATATACAAAATACGTGTTGATCAACTATTTGTATTGTTGGTCAGGCTTCTGGTCAACATTAGGCCATTAGTAGTTAAGTTTTTGGGCAGTCAAAAGTTATATGCCTATTTTTGACAACACAGGGGTCGGTACCCCTAATGCCTAGGTTGTTCAAGAGTCAACCGTATAACCATCATTCTACTCTCTGCTTCTATGAGTTGGGCTTTTTTAGATTCCACATATAAGTGAAATAATAAAAGTACTTAGCTTTCTCTTCTGACTTATTCCACTTAGTATAATGCCCTCAAAGTCCACCCATATTGTTGCAAATGGCAGTATCTCTCTCTTTGTTTTATTGTTTGCCTTGGTTTGATATTTATTTATTTATGTTTGTTTGTTTATTTATTTATTTATTTATTTAAATTTACATCCAGGTTAGCATATAGTGCGACAATGATTTCAGGAGTAGATTCCTTAATGTCCCTTACCCATTTAGCCCATCCTTCCTCCCACAACCCCTCCAGTAACCCTCTGTTTGTTCCCCATATTTAAGAGTCTCTTATGTTTCATCCCCTTTCCTATTTTTATATTATTTTTGCTTCCCTTCCTTTATGTTTATTTGTTTTGTATCTTAAAGTCTTCATATAAGTAAAGTCATATGATATTTGTCTTTCTCTGACTAATTTTGCTTAGCATAATACCCTCTAGTTCCATCCACATAGTTGCAAATGGGAAGATTTCATTCTTTTTGATTGCCAAGTAATAGTCCATTGTGTGTGTGTGTGTGTGTGTGTGTGTGTGTGTGTGTATGTGTATGCATGCCACATGTTCTTTATCCATTCATCCATCGATGGGACATTTGGGCTCTTTCATACTTTGGCTATTGTTGGTAGTGCTGCTATAAACATGGGGGTGCATGGGCCCCTTCAAAACAGCATACCTGTATCCTTTGGGTAAATACCTAGTAGTGCAATTTCTGGGTTGTAGGGTAGCTCTATTTTTAATTTTTGAGGAACCTCCATACTGTTTTCCAGACTGGCTGCACCAGTTTGCATTTCCACCAGCAGTGCAAAAGAGATCTTCTTTCTCAGCATCCTCACCAACATCTGTTGTTGCCTGAGTTGTTAATGTTAGCCATTCTGATAGGTGGTATCTCATTGTGGTTTTGATTTGTATTTCCCAGATGATGAGTGATGTTGAGCATTTTTTCATGTGTCAGTTGGCCATCTGGATGTCTTCTTTGGAGAAGCATCTATTCATGTCTTTTTGCCCATTTCTTCACTGGATTATTTGTTTTTTGGGTGTTGAGTTCGATACGTTCTTTATACATTTTGGATACTAACTCTTTATCTGATATGTCATTTGCAAATATCTTCTTCCATTCTGTCAGTTGCCTTTTAGTTTTGCTGATTGTTTCCTTCGCTGTGCAGAAGCTTTTTATTTTGATGAGGTCCCAGTAGTTCATTTTTGCTTTTGTTTCCCTTCCCTCAGGAGACATGTTTAGTGAGAAATTGCTGCGGGCAAGATCAAAGAGGTTTTTGCCTGCTTTGTCCTCGAGGATTTTGATGGCTTCCTGTCTTACATTGAGGTCTTTCATCCACTTGGAGTCTATTTTTGTGTATGGTGTAAGAAAGTGGTCCAGGTTCATTCTTCTGCATGTCGTTGTCCAGTTTTCCCAGCACCACTTGCTGAAGAGACTGTCTTTATTCCATTGGATATTCTTTCCTGCTTTGTCAAAGATTAGTTGCCCATACGTTTGTGGGTCCATTTCTGGGTTCTTTATTCTGTTCGATTGATCTGAGTGTCTGTTCTTGTGCTGTCTTGATGATTACAGCTTTGTAGTATAGCCTGAAGTCTGGGATTGTGATGCCTCCTGCTTTGGTTTTCTTTTTCAAGATTGCTTTGGCTATTCGGGGTCTTTTCTGGTTCCATACAAATTTTAGGATTGTTTGTCCTAGCTCTGTGAAGAATGCTGGTGTTATTTTGATAGGTATTGCATTGAATATGTAGATTGCTTTGGGTAGTATTGAAATTTTAACAATATTTGTTCTTCCTATCCAGGAGCATGGAATATTTTTCCAGTTTTTTTTGTGTCTTCTTCTTTCATAAGCTTTCTATAGTTTTCAGTGTATAGATTTTTCACTTCTTTGGTTAGATTTATTCCTAGGTATTTTATGTTTTTTTGTGCAACTGTAAATGGGATCAATTCCTTGATTTCTCTTTCTGTCGCTTTATTGTTGGTATATAGGAATGCAACTGATTTCTGTGCATTGATTTTATATCTTGCAACTTTGCTGAATTCATGGATCAGTTCTAGCAGTTTAGTGGAATCTTTTGGGTTTTACATATAGAGTATCATGTCATCTGCAAAGAGTGAAAGTTTGACCTCCTCCTGGCCGATTTGGATGCCTTTTATTTCTTTGTTATCTGATATCTGACACTATGACTTCCAATACTATGTTGAGTAACAGTGGTGAGAGTGGACATCCCTGTCTTGTTCCTGACCTTAGGGGGAAAGCTCTCTGTCCCCATTGAGGATGATATTAGCTTTGGATCTTTCATTTATGACTTTTATGATCTCAAGGTATGATCCTTCTATCCCTACTTTCTTGAGGGTTTTTATCAAGAAAGGATGCTGTATTTTGTCAAATGCTTTCTCTGCATCTATTGAGAGGATCTTGTGGTTCTTGTCCTTTCTTTTATTGATGTGACGAATCACATTGATTGTTTTGTGGATATTGACCCAGCCCTGCATCCCAGGTATAAATCCTACTTGGTCGTGGTGAATAATTTTTTTAATGTATTGTTGGATCCGGTTGGCTAATATCTTGTTGAGGATTCTTGCATCCATGTTCAGGGAAATTGGTCTATAGGTGTCCTTTTTAGTGGGCTCTTTGTCTGGTTTTGGAATCAAGGTAATGCTGGCTTCATAGAAAGTTTGGAAGTTTTCCTTCCATTTCCATTTTTGGAACAGCTTCAAGAGAATAGTTGTTAACTCTTCTTCAAATGTTTGGTAGAATTCCCCTGGAAAGCCATCTGGCCCTGGACTCTTGTTTTTTGGGAGATTTTGATTACTAATTCAATTTATTTACTGGTTATGGGTCTGTTCAAATTTTCTATTTCTTTCTGTTTCAGTTTTGGTAGTGTATATGTTTCTAGGAATTTGTCTATTTCTTCCAGATTGCCCATTTTATTGGCATATAATTGCTCATAATATTCTGTTATGATTGTTTATATTTCTGTTGTGCTGGTTTTGATCTCTCCTCTTTCATTCTTGATTTTATTTGGGTCCTTTCCTTTTTCTTTTTGATCAAACTGGATAAGGATTTATTAATTTTGTTAATTCTTTCATAGAACCAGTTTCTGGTTTCATTGATCTGTTCTACTATGTTTTTGGTTTTGATAGCATTGCTTTCTGCTCTAATCTTTATTATTTCCTGTCTTCTGCTGGTTTTGGGTTTTATTTGCTGTTCTTTTTCCAGCTCTTTAAGGTGTAAAGTTAGGTTGTGTATCTGAGACCTTTCTTCCTTCTTTATACTTCCCTCTTATGACCGTCTTTCCTGTGTCCCAGAGATTTTGGGCTGTGGTGTTATCATTTTCATTGGCTTCCATGTGCCTTTAACTTCCTCTTTAACTTCTTGGTTACTCCATTCATTCTGTAGTAGGATGTTCTTTAGTCTCCAAGCATTTGTTATCTTTCCAAATTTTTTCTTGTGGTTGATTATGAGTTTCATAGTGCTGTGGTCTGAAAATATGCATGGTATGATCTTGATCTTTTTGTACTTGTTGAGGGCTGATTTGTGTCCCAGTATGTGATCTATTCTGGAGAACGTTCCATGTGCACTGGAGAAGAATGTGTATTCCACTGCTTTAGGATGAAATGTTCTGAATATATCTGTTGAGTCCATCTGGTCCAGTGTATCATTCAAGGCCGTTGTTTCCTTGTTGATTTTCTGTTTAGATAATCTGTCCATTGTTGTAAATGGGGTGTTGAAGTCCCCTACTAGTATGGTATTATTATCAATGAGTTTCCTTATGTTTGTGATTAATTGATTTATATATTTGGGTGCTTTCACATTGGAGTATAAATGTTTACAATTGTTAGTTCTTCTTGTGGATAGACTCCTTAATTATGATACAATGTCCTTCTTTATCTCTTGTTACAGTGTTTATTTTAGTTCCAATTTTAGTATATGTGCTGCCGAAGCGAGCACTACAGTCTTTATTTTAAAGTCTAGATTGTTTGATATAAGTATGGCTACTCCGGCTTTCTTTTCTTGACCATTAGCGTGAAAGATGGTTCTCCAACCCCTTACTTTCAATCTGAAGGTGTCTTTAGGTCTAAAGTGTGTCTCTTGTAAACAGCATATAGATGGATCTTGTTTTTTTATCCATTCTGTTACCCTATGTCTTTTGATTGGAGCATTAAGTCCATTGATATTTAGAGTGAGTACTGAAAGATAATAATTTATTGTCATGTTGTTTGTAGAGTTGGAGTTTCTGGTGGTGTTCTGTGGTCCTTTCTAGTCTTTGTTGCTTTTGGTCTCCCCCCCCACCATCTTTTGTTCCCTCAGAGAGTCCTCCTTAAAATTTCTTGTAGGGCTAGTTTAGTGGTCATGAACTCCTTTAATTTTTGTTTGTCTGGGACTTTTTATCTCTCCTTCTATTTTGACAGCCTTGCTGGATAAAGAATTCTTGACTTCATGTTTTTCTTAATCAGCACATTGGATATATCCTGCCACTCCTTTCTGGCCTGCCAAGTTTCTATGGATAGGTCTGCTCCAAACCTGATCTGTCTTCCCTTGTAGGTTAAAGACTTTTTCCCTTGCTGTTTTCATGATTCTTTCCTTGCCTGAGTATTTTGTGAATTTGACTATGATATTCCTTGTTGATTGCAGGTTTTTGTTGAATCTAATGGGAGTCCTCTGTGCTTCCTGGATTTTTATGTCTGTGTCTTTCCCCAGGTTAGGAAAGTTTTCTGCTATGATTTGCTCCTATTACCCTTCTACCCCTTTTTCTTTCTCTTCATCTTCTGGGATCCCTATAATTCTGATGTTGTTCCTTTTTAATGAGTCACTGAGTTCTCTAATTCTTAAATTGTGCTTTTTTGCCTTAGTTTCCCTCTTTTTTCAGCTTCATTGTTCTCCATAAGTTTGTCCTCTATATCGCTGATTCGCTGCTCTGCCTCATCCATCTTTGCCTCACCCATTCGAGATTGCAGCTCAGTTATAGCATTTTTTATTTCATCCTGACTAGCTTTGACTTCTTTTATCTTCGCAGAAAGGGATTCTAATCTATTTTCACCCCCTGCCAGAATTCTTATTATCGTGATTCTAAATTCTGGTTCAGACATCTTGCTTGTATCTGTGTTAATGAAGTCCCTGGCTGTCATTTCTTCCTGCTCCTTCTTTTGGGGTGAATTCCTTCATTTTGTCATTTTGAAGGAAGAAAAGGAATTAATAAGGTAAAAAAAATTAAAATTATAAAATTAAAAACAGCACACAAAAAAATCAAATAAATGATGCTAAATCCTGGGTGTGTTTTGGTCTGGTTGTTGAGAGGAATTTGATAGATTAGAGAAAAAAGGAGAAAGGAAAAAAAGGCAAAACGTTTGAAAATGTGAAAAAATGAATACAATGAAATAGAATAAAATTAAATGATGGAAGTAAAATAGAATTTGAAAGATGTACAAGAATGAAAAAATATAGTAGAAAAAAATTAAAGAAAAATATTTTTTAATTTTTTAAAATGTTTTACTCATTTTTGAGACAGAGAGAGACAGAGCGTGAGCAGGGGAGGGACAGAGAGATAGACACAGAATCCGAAGCAGGTTCCAGGCTCTGAGCTGTCAGCACAGAGCCCAACGTGGGGCTTGAACTCACAAACTGCGAGATCATGACCTGAGATGAAGTCAGACGCTCAGCCGACTGAGCCACCCAGGTGCCCATAAAGAAAAATATTTTTAATAAAATTTGAAAATAAAAATAAAGTTTTTCTCTTTCTGTATTCAAGAAAAAGAAATAAAAAAAAAAACGAAAATTGAATAGATGGACCAGCGAACAGACTGAAATATGATGGAAATTACATCATTTTTCCCTAGAAGTCAACCTATGAAGCACTTTATAGTCTGTAAACTAAGCAGGCAGAGAGACTCGCGATGTTCCTGAAGAGCAAGGTCGGCCCATTTGGGCCGGGCTTAGTGCAACAGTTCTGTTCTCCACTAGATGGCGCTGCTTAGCTTACTGGGGTGGATTGCTGTCGTGCTTGTAGGTGTGTGCACGCATGCGTGGAAGGGGTAAAAATGGCATCCCCCACTACCTGGTCTCTAGTATTGGGGCTGTGTTCTTCCCAATCAGCAATCGTGCACCTGTCCTTTGTCTCTGACTTCGGTCCACTCCCCGCTTTTACACTGTCTATGACCAAGCCGTCAGCTTGCCAGGCGGCACCTCCGTCCTGAGTTTTATCTCACGCAGCTGTGTTTCCCGACTCCTCACTTCTGAGGGACTGCGGCTTTGACCCGTTCTGCCCATCTGGGAGAGGGTCTCACCGAGAAATGGCCAGGGGCCGGCCGCACCCAGGAATGTTCACAGGAGCACGCTGCTGCCAATGCCCAGAGACTGCTGCTGGGGGCCAGCTCACCGCAGAAAAAGTTCATGCGATCGTGTATCAGCAGCAGCGTTTCAGGGATTATGGAAAATCACAACACACGTCAGGTACCAGGCTTCACCCTTAACGACCTTGTTCCAGCACCAGCGAATGTGGTTGTTCTCTGGGGTCTGCTGGGACTGAGGGCCACACAGCCTCTACCAAATGTCCTCCCAGCAGGCGAACTGCCTCTCCCCATGCGGCCCGAAGACTGCGGACTTCACTCTGCTCCTGGGGATTCGCCCTTCCCACCAGAGCACCGCCAGGTATCAAGCTGCGGAGTTTCAGACTCTGCACTCACCCTGTTTATTGATTCTTAATGGAATTTAAACACTCTCCTTTCTCCTTTCTCCCTTTTTAGTTCAGTCCCTGTGGCTGTTTCCACTTTTCGACTTTCTCTCTAGCTGCTTTGGGGGGGGGTGTTTTCCCCATATTCTTCCCCTGCCCCTCGTCTCCGTCCTCTCTTTGCACACAAAAACAGCTCCCTGCCCTCTGCAGCTTCTGTCTCCGCCAGTTCACCTCTCCGCGCCGTGTACCTGCTGAGTTCTGTGGTTTGGGTCGTGCAGATTGTTGTGTTAATCCTCCAATGAGTTTTCTAGGTGTGCGGGATGGTTTAGTGTTGATCTGGTTGTATTTTATGGACATGAGATACAAGAAAACCCCAAACCTTCCATGCTGTTCTGCCATCTTGGCCCCTCCTAGTATTTCCATTTTTTATGGCTGAGTAATATTCATGTATATATATATCACTCAGTAGACACTTAGGTTGTTTCCATGTCTTGGCTATTGTGAATAATGCTGCAATGAACCTGGGAGGGCAGATATCTTTTTGATACCTGTTTACATTCCTTTTGGATAGATTTCCAGCAGTGAGATTGGTGGGTCAGATAGTAATTATATGCTAATTTTTTGAGGAATCTCCAAACCGTTTTCCATAGTGGCTCTACCAGTTTAACATTCCCGCCAACAAGAAGAGGGTTCCCTTTTTTCTGCATACTTGCCTGCACTAATTATCTCTTGCCCTTTAGGTAATAGCCATTTTACTTAATTTTTTAATGTTTATTTATTTATTTTGAGAGAGAGGAGAGGGAAAGAGAGTGCACAAGCTCAGGAAGAGCTGAGAGAGAGGAAGTGAGAGGATCCCAAGCCGGTTCCTCACTGTCAGCACATAGCCTGGTATTGGGGCTTGATTTCATGAACCATGAGATCATGACCTGAGCTGAAATCAAGAGTTGGAAACTTTACCTACTGAACCACCCAGGCGCTCCAATAACCATTTTACTTTCGAGCCTGCTTAAATTTTTTTTTTTTACTTTATCGTAATTTCAGACTTGTTCATTTCATTAAACATATAATTTATATTTCATATTTGATAATTCTAATACCTGCATTAATTGTGGATATGAATGAGTGGTTTGTTTTTCTATCAACTCTCCATTATATTGGCTTGTTCTCTTGGTTTTACTTTTATTTTTATATTTGTTGGGGATTTTGAAGTATGAGCTCCTGTCCTTGAGAACTTTTAGTTGTAAAAATTCCTTGAGGGCTGGATTACGTTGCATTCCTTTAGGGAGGATTTATATTTGGTTCTTGTGTGTGACTGGTGGCACAACCAATTTGGGATGACTTTAAATTTGCAACTTGGATGTTTTTTGGCCACATGCATACTATAAATTCCAGTCTAAACCCACCTGGGGATCCGTTTATGGGTAAAAATTCTCAGAGAATATGCCTTTTCCCCTTTAGATTCATAACTAAGAGTCAAGGTTCTTTATGGTCTATCTTTGTGAGTTATTGCTTTTCTTTCTCTGAAAAGATCATCTGATAGGGGCCCATCCTTTTTCAGGAGTCATCCATCTGGTCTCATTTTCCCCAGGACATAAGCTTTGTTGCCGATGGCTGGTTGAAACTCAAGTTCTAGGTTTCCAGAGATCAGTAGATCCCGGGGGGGGGGGGGGGGGGGCAGCTGTTGGCTTCAATGTTTAGTTATCTTGCTGGATTTGGAATTTTTTTTTTTAAAACAACTTTGGCCATGAAGTATTTCCAATACTTCCTGGCCAGCTCAGCTGCTAGGCATTTAAAGAAATACTTTGTATATTTTTTTCAGCATTATTAAGTGCTTTTTATTAGTGGAAGTTTTATGATACCTAGTCCTATATTGCCATAGAGAGAAGTTTTAGAGGGTTAGTCTTTTCAATATACAAGGGAAAGTGAATTTGATTTTAGACTTGAGTCCATTTGAAATTTTCCTTTTTTAAGACAAATTTATAATGGGATTTAATTTGAGTATTTAAATGTCTCTCTAGAAATCTTATAGTAAGCAGGCTTAAATGTATACATAGAACATTTAGCATATAATCGTTGGAGTGTTTCTATGATACTAGTTTTATTTTTTGCAGAACTGCTAATAAGGTGTTCTGGATAATGTGGATGGACTAATTAGAAATGGAAAATAAAATAGGAAGTGAATGTTGGACCTAGGATAGAGTGGCAATGGGATCAACTTAATTGATGGAACTTGTAGGGCCTATTTTAGAGCCTTCTGGGGCAAAACTGTCACTGTTCAACATAGCCTCTATTAATAATAGAGACGCTAATATGCTCTCCATCTGCTTTAGTCCTTTGTCACTTTCCATAAATCCAGAACTCTGGCGGAAGAGAGAGTGTGGTTTATCGGGTCCTTTCAAACCCCAATAATTTTTTTCATAAGAATATTGCCTAACAGTGTAATAACACTGGATAAGAATAAGTCCCATTTTATTATTCAGTTAGCACCTAATGCCCAGGATGTTTGAAATGACTTGCTCCCTACCCTCACCCTCCTTTTCCCAGCCTCAGGTTTAAATCATTCAACTGAGAGGAAGTCTTTAGCACTCCCAAGTCAATGGCTCATTTCTTCCAGAGACTGTCTGGTACCATCCTTATGGTAAAATAAAATAAGATCAAAATATAATCAGTTTGGAGAGCGATGTCCGCAATAACCAGGTCAGTCTTGAACTCATAGTGAAGAAGTTCAAGGATGTCTCTTTTGATAGCGGTTAAGATTCCGGATGCCCGTCTTCTCATAAACTCTCCTCAAATGCTCCTTCCAGCAAGCACCTCCTTATCTGAGGCTGATAAGGATAAAAACAAGAATGGGGTAACCCACTGCTTAGTGATTTTTTGCCCTATCCAACTTGCCAAATAGGAAAGAAGATGTAACAGAGTAATTAGGATTGCTGACAAGACAGTTTGATGTCTTTTCTGTGATCAAGTGGAATGAGGCAATCTCTCCTCCTGACAGTATAGGAGTGGTGAAGTCCATTGGCGTTTATCTGCCCTGGCCTGGAATCCTGTCCTTGGGGCCTAACTGCTGTGTGACAATTCTGGAGGAGTTACTTGTGACAATGGTTATTACTGTTTGTAGATGAGAAAACAGACCTTAAGAAGTTGGGTGGGATAACATCTGTAAGCTACTTATCAAGCACTCCATAAATCAGAGCTGCAATAAAGTCTTATTACCCCAGAATGGAATCTCTCGTCAAGTAAGTCTTTTACCAATGGTCTTCCTGGTGTCTGGAGAAAATCCATACCAAATCCAGAAAGATGTACAAAAAAGCATTTACATAGGGTCTTGTAAAAATCATACAGGAAATCATATGAATTTACTGTTTGTGAGTGTATTAAGAAACTAAAATTAAGAAATGACTTAGTGAGGCACCTGGGTAAGTGTCGGTTAAGTGTCCAACTCTTGATCTCGGCTCAAGTCGTGATCTCACGGCTTGTGAGTTTGAGTCCCGCATCGGCTTGTCAGGGCAGAGCCTGCTTGGGATTCTGTGTCTCTTTCTGCCCCTCCCTTACTCTCTTGCGCTCTCTCTCTCTCAGAATAAATAAACAAACTTGAAAAGAAGAAAGAAATGACTTAGCATTCTTGACTCATCCTCTCTTCTCAACCTGGTCTAACACCAGAGCCTTAATTATTACATATTGCGTCCCAATATGTGGTTATTTTACTATTATTTCTATTGGTACGCATCCTTCTCATTCTGAAATTTAAGGTTTGCTCTTCTTCAGCTTATTATGGGCTGCAAATATTTATCATCTGTTGGTGAAATATCTGTTCTGACCATTTCTGTGCTTGCTAGCCTGTTAACTTGTCCTACGATGTTAGGAAAGGTTTTGTGTAAGTGAGAGAAGGCCTGAAAAGGATTCCCCATAGCCCAGTTCTATGAGGCTTCTTGAATACCTCCAGGCATCCTTTAATTACTGCTGCAGTAACTCAGGATTTTATAATTTACTGATATCATATACACTATTATGTAAGCTAGCGGTGTCCAAAGTGAGGATCTCAAGATGGTCTATGTGAAAACAAAAAACCTATTACTTATATTTAGTTTTTAATTTCATCCTTTAAAAATTCAGAGTTTAGTATGTTTTAATGTACACTTTATGTTTATATTTTATAAGTAATACACATAGACAGTGAGTGCCTACACAAATTTTTTTTAATGTTTATTTATTTTTGAGAGACACAGACAGAATGTGAGCAGGGGAGGGGCAGAGAGAGAGAGAGAGAGAGAGGGAGACACAGAATCTGAAGCAGGCTCCAGGCTCTGAGCTGTCAGCACAGAGCCCGACGTGGGGCTTTAACTCACAAATCACAAAATCATGACCTGAGCCAAAGTCGGATCCTTCACCAACTCAGCCACCCAGGCGCCCCAAAACTGTTTTTTTTTTAACTGATGGGAGAGTAATTAAAACAACTTGGAGACCACTGGTATTGATTATATTTGCAAACTTATAATTATCAACTCTAGTATATTGTTGATAAAGGCAAGACTAACCTTTAGTAATAAGGTTATCAGAGTTTACATATCATTTATAGCCAGTAATATCTGAACTTTTTCTCCTTAAATTTGCAAATATTGTTTTTTGTAAAATCATGCCCAGGACACGTCTAAATTGTTTGGTGGCAATACTGAATAAAACAAGTAGAAATGAACTAGGATGAAATCTCTCCAGAGCTATTAGCTAGCTATGTTTCTAAGACAGAAGTACATTTGACTTTATTCCCTCAAATAAAGTACCCCAGGGTGGGATGAAATGTGTTTCTAAGAAGTTCACAAAAAACTTTTAAATCTGTCATCTCCTAATTGAAAAATAGACTTTCATTTTAATGTCTCTATTGGTTTTCTTTGTCATGTTTATTTATTTTTGAGAGAGAGAGACAGAGCGTGAGCAGGGGAGGGGCAGAGAGAGAGGGAGACGCAGAACCGGAAGCAGGCTCCAGGCTCTGAGCTGTCAGCACAGAGCCTGATGCAGGGCTTGAACCCATGAACTGCGACATCATGACCTGAGCTGTAAGTGGGACACTTAAGCAACTGAGCTGCCCAGGTGTCCCTATATTGGTTTAAAAAAAAAAATTAAAAAAAAATTTTTTTTAATGTTTATCTTTATTTTTGAGACAGAGAGAGACAGAGCATGAGCGGGGGAGAGGCAGAGAGAGAGGGAGACACAGAATCAGAAGCAGGCTCCAGGCTCTGAGCTGTCAGCACAGAGCCTGATGCAGGGCTCGAACTCACAAACTGCGAGATCATGACCTCAGCCAAAGTCCGACGCTCAACCGACTAAACCACCTAGGCACCCCGGTTTTTAAGATGCAAAAGGGTGATCCTCTCAGACAGCTTTTGCGTGGGGAAGGGAGGCCCTAAGGGAGACTGAAGGTGAGAAAAGATAACTCAATAGAATTAGGAAGGAGAAGCCAGCCACCAAAGGAAGCAGAAGAACTGAGGTTCAACCTTTCTTGTGACATTTTAAAGGGCCCTGCTAGTCGTGTGACCTGTGTGAGAGAATTCAAGATGGCTGCTATAGAGGTCTGCTAGGGCTGCTGTAGCAAGAACCACAAACTGAGTAACTTAAACCAACAGAGATTCATTCTCTCCAAGTTCTGGAGGCTTGGAAGTCTGAAATCAAAGTGTTGGTAGAGCCATGATCCCTCTGAACCCTCTAGGGGGAGATCGTTTGTTGCTTCTTGAAGCTTCTGGTAGCTCCAGGTGTTCCTTGGCTTGTGGTAGCATCACTCCAATCTCTGCCTGTGTTGCTGCTGTCTTCCCTCAGAGTCTCTGTTCAAGTTTCACTCTTCTTATAAAGACAGCAGGCATATTGGAGCAGGGGCCCATTCTGCTCTGCTAGGACTTCATCTTGACTAATTGTATCTGCAATTTCCAAGTAAGGTCATTCTGAGGTACTGGGGATTAAGACTTCAGCATATCTTTTGAAGGGACACAAACTCAACCCATAAGAGCTGTTGCATGTCCTGCAGTTTCTTGGGAGGAGAGACGGAGAAGTCACTCAGTGATTCTGGATTTCCAGCAGTGGGTGGGAGGGGGGCCACAATGCATGAGAATGGAGCGGGGTGACGACCCTTAGACTTTCCAAGTCAGGACATAAACTTGAAGACCTGGAAAAATACCGTGAGGAATTAGGGAAGAGAGAATGTGCCCACATCTGATCTTAATGATCACGTTGCTATTAAGTTGAATGTTTTTGTTAACTGAACTTGTAGAGGCCTAGAAGTTTTGTTTGCAAGTGTGTGAGGGAAGGTTGCTGTTCTGGAGCGCCCCCCCACACAGCCACCCCGGCTCTGCAAGCCTCCTGCCCTGTCTGCCTGGTGTGTGCTCCACTCCAACTGAGGCCATCTCAGTTGTTGAATCTCTTAAATATCACCCCTGGGAATTGCTAGTGAGGAAGAGTCAGCACAAATTTTTTTTTTTTTTTAGTTTTTTTTTTAAGGCAAGTTTTTTAAAATTTTATTTATTTATTTATTTAAAAAAAATTTTTTTTTAACGTTTATTCATTTTTGAGACAGAGAGAGACGGAGCATGAACAGGGGAGAGTCAGAGAGAGAGGGAGACACAGAATCGGAAACAGGCTCCAGGCTCTGAGCTGTCAGCACAGAGCCCGACACGGGGCTCGAACTCACGGACCGCAAGCTCATGACCTGAGCTGAAGTCGGCCGCTTAACCGACTGAGCCACCCAGGCGCCCCGACAATTTTTTTTTAAAAGTTAGTGGTAAAAATAAAGTTACAGTAGCTTGATGGGAGAGCAAGTTTAGTTTTTTTTTTTTTTAATTTATTAGCTTTTTGATTTTAATTTTTCAATGAAATAATTTGAATGTATTTCTTGTCCATCAGGAGGGCTCGAGGCCCTGCTGTGGGCAGGAGAGTTTGTGCTCAGGATGTGCTCAGGCACATCCATGCTGGGTTAACACCAAATGGGAGCTAAGTGTTCCTGTTTGGAAAATTATGTTACTCCAGGACTGACCTTTCCCGGAGTGTCCTCTGGGCTCTGAGTCAGGGTAGCTGGGATGAGTGCCCTAGTTTATGGATGCTTTCTTAGTTTGGAATCCATCCTAGCCATCTGGCAGGCAAAGATATGGCTGTTTTCTCCTCATTGGGTCCATGGCCCTGGGACACTCAAACACATTCCCACTGCCAGCGGTAAGCACCCTGGGAGAGGCCAGGGCCATTCTTAATTTACTTCCTTTTCTTCTATCCTTCGATGGCCAAATGACCTCGTTTCCAATGGGAATAACGACCCACTGACTTATTTTAATAATATTTTTACCAGTGTAACTTCATCTAAGAGCTTTATGCTTCCGGGTTAACGGAACTTATCTTAAAATTATACCCAGTTCACCTTCTACTAACTTTGGGCTTAGTTTGTTCTTTTTCTAGTTCTATGAGATGTAAAGATCTTTCTTTTTTTCTTAAGGGAGGCATTTATTGCTATTAACTTCCCTCTTGGAAATGTGTTTTGCTGCATCTCACAGGTTTTGGTTTTTCATTTGAATCAAGATATTTTTTGATATCCCTGTTGACTTCTTTTTTAAGCCATTGATTGCTCAGGAACATGTGGTTTAGTCTCCACATATTTGCGAATTTTCCAGTTTTTTTTCTTACAACTAATTTCTGGTTTCACACTATTGCTATTTTCAGAACTTCTCTCAGAGGGAATCACTCCATGTGTAGCTGTACTTCTGGTGTGGCCAAGGGAGGAGGGAAGTTCAGGAGTCTCCAATGTTGTCATCTTGGTTCCTGTTAAATTCCTAATCTATCTTATTATTTTTCATTAAGAAATTAATGCATTGCAAGCAGAAAAAAATTTGAAGACTAAAAAATAGAGAGAAAATAATGACTTCAAGTATTACTTGCCAGAGAAGACTTTGATTAATAATTTGGTACATTTCTTGCCAGACTCCCATTTTTGTGTTGTTAACATTGTTGTGATTTAAAAAAAAATTTTTTTTAAATGTTTATTTATTCTTGAGAGAGAGAGAGAGACAGAGAGTGAGCAGGGGAGGGGCAGAGAGAGACAGAGGGAAACACAGAATCCCAAGCAGGCGTCAGGCTCTGAGCTGTCAGCGCAGAGCCTGACGCAGGGCTTGAACTCACGAATGGAGAGATCATGACCTGAGCCTAAGTCGGATGCTTAACCGACTGAGCCGCACAGGTGCCCCAATGTTGTGATTACACTGCATACACAAACATTCCTCCTGCCTTACAAACTTTGTTGTTGCATAAACACTTTCCATGTTACAGCAAGTTCTTTAAAAACATTCGAGTGGCTGCATATAATATTCCATCACGTGAGTGTGCGGAGGTTTATATATTTTTGCCATCAGACAAAGTTGCAAACACTGCCAAGGACATCTTTGTTCAGTATGGGTGAGATAGAGAACTTGACAGCAATATATATACATCTGTGTTGAGAGGCTATATTCTCTAAGGGATATAACCAATTTGGGGATGGAGCCCATGTGTGGAAGGCTAGTTCCTTAGCTCTTTTTAAGTTAACATCTCACAGGGCTCTGATCATGCCTGAAAAGGAATCTGGGGATGAATTAGGGTGGGAGACAGCAAAAGGGCACTAGGAACTATTAGCCAGTTTTCCTTCTGGCCCCACAATACACACTGTGTCTTGTGGCTCTTGCACCGACAAGGCTGGAGGTGAGATTTCACTGGCCCACAATTTCCTTGATGTCTCTTTATAGAGAAGCTTGATTTATAATCTGGCCCTTTAGAAGGGAAGTGTCTTGGATTGAGGAAAGAAATTGAAGACACAAATAAATGGAAATGTACTTCATATGTATGGATCAAGTTAAAATTGTTAAGATGTCCATACTACCTAGTGCCATCTGTAGATTCATTTTTATCTATCAAAATTTATCAAATTTCAGTGGCATTTTTCATAGAAAAAAAAATCCTAAAGTTTGTATGGGACCAGAAAAGATCACCAAATCACCAAACCAATCTTGAGAAAGAAGTCCAAAGCTAGAGGCAACACACTTCCTGATTTCAAACTATATTACAAAGCTATAGTAATCAGAAAAGTATGGTACTGGCAGAAAAACAGACACACATACCAATGGAACAGATTAGAGACCCCAGAAATAAACCCATGCATATATGGTTAATTAATATTTGACAGAGGAGCCAAGAATGGGGAAAGAATAGTCTTCAATAAATGATGCTGGGAAAACTGGATATTCTCATGCAGAAGGATGAAACTGGACTGCTATGTTACACCGTATGCACAAAAACCCACTCAAAACGGATTAAAGACTTGATGTAAGACCTAAAACCATAAAACTCCTAGAACAAAACATAGGGGAGAATGTCATTGATGCTGCAGTGTTATTTACAATAGTCAAGACATGGAAACAACCTAAGTACTAATTGATGAATGATGAAGAAGATCTATATCTATATCTATATCTATATATCTATATCTTCATATAACATGAATATTATTCAGCCATAAGAAGAAGGAAATCCTGACCTTTGTGACATCACGGACCTTGAAGGCATTATGTTAAGTGAAATAAGCTGGATAGAGAAAGAAAATAATGGGGCGCCTGGGTGGCGCAGTCGGTTAAGCGTCCGACTTCAGCCAGGTCACGATCTCGCGGTCCGTGAGTTCGAGCCCCGCGTCAGGCTCTGGGCTGATGGCTCGGAGCCTGGAGCCTGTTTCCGATTCTGTGTCTCCCTCTCTCTCTCTGCCCCTCCCCCGTTCATGCTCTGTCTCTTTCTGTCCCAAAAATAAATAAACATTGAAAAAAAAAATTAAAAAAAAAAAAAAAGAAAGAAAATAATGTGCGATCTCATTGACATATGCAGTCCAAAAACACTGGACTCCTAGAAACAGAGAGTAGAATGCTGGTTGCCTGGGGCATAAGGGTGGGGGCACATGGGGAGATGTTGGTCAGGGTGTATGAACTTTCAGTTACGAAATGAGTAAGTTCTAGGGATCTAATGTACAGCATGGTGACTGTACTTAACAATATTGTATACTTGCAAGTTGCTAAGAGAGTAGACCTTTAATGTTGTCACCATGACAACAGCCACAACAAAACGATAGTTATTTGAGATGAAGGATGTGTTAACTAAGCTTACTGTGGTCAACATTTTGCAATAGAAAGGTGCATCAAATCATTACATTGTACACCTTAAACTTACACACTGTTATATGTCATTATATCTCAAGAAAGCTGGAAAAAACCCAACTAACGTCTCGGTGTGTTGCCCAGTCTTCCCTGAAAGTCTGAATGACTCCTGTAGTTTCTTCCTTCCTCCGTCGGATGAGCTTGCAGAGTTATTCTAAGAGATCACCACTAGGAGATGCACAAGATTCAAAGAAGAAAGAGCTGAGCTCCGCGATTTTTGTTCCACATTTATCAGAGCTTTGCAGGTTTCTTTTGTTCTAAATCCAATGAGAATTGAGGGCGAAATGTCCATTTCTTAGATCCCATTAGCTCCCCAAAGAGACAAAAGGGTGGTTTTGCCCTTCATTTTACCTCGGAAAAGTAGACCGAGGGGACTGGCAATCAAAACTCCCTATGGTAAGTTAATAATAATATGTGTAGCATTTGATTCCTCTCAGGGAGACATGAACCCCCTTTCACCATCCTCTGTTTCCATCAAGGATGGTGACGATGGCAATGCAAATGGTTACCACATACTGTGTTTGTACTTGGCACCTTGCTAACTACTTTGTACTCTTTATCGCATGTAATTCCCAGGTTCATTGTTTCAGCTCATTAACACAACAATGTTATTACCCAGCTGTGCCAAGGAGGAAACCAAAGCATAGAGAGGTCAAGGGACTTATCCAAGTTTACCTACCTAGGAAGTGGCTGAGCTGAGATTTAGACTCAAAGCCTGCGACCCCAGAGCTGCATGTTTAACCCCTTAACTATAAGTGGGTTCAACTGTAAACTGTGCTCCTAGTTGTTATCCCAACTTGACAGATTAAGGAGCCATCTGACAGAGGTCAGGCCAGTAAAAGGACTTGTCCCCCTCCTAGCTGGCTCAGGAAGAAGTCTAGACTAGGTGTTCCTTCTCCTGGTCCAGAGTGTCTCCTTTCTTTATCTTATATCTTTAGCATGTGCAAAAGGGCCCAAGGAAGGAAGAGGAAGAGCTCTGTGCTGGAAACAAGTGGAGGAGATCTTAACACAAACAGTAGAAGGCTGCTAGGTGGCAGACTCTTCTATCAACCTCCAGGCCCCTGTAGGCTGTGGCCACCTTGACTGTGGCTTGGGGTGACTGGAGATTGCCCGTGTTCTTGGGTAGAACAAGCTGGGATGGATGGGGCAGATGGAAGAAAAACACTATGCAACCCTCCTGGCTTTGGAACCGCCTTGTGGGTTCTGTGGACAGTGGGGGGCAGCAATCCCTTCCTGGAAGGAACAGGTACTTTGGGTTCCTTTCTACTACTCTTGCTTAGTTTTGTCCATAGCAGTGTTGAAATACAAGGCTAAATCATCTTACAATTGTATTCCTCTGCTCATATGGATGTGTTTTTTCTCTGTCCAGCCTTCTGTCCCTGAGCCACCTGTATTCAAGAGAGAGGCTCACAGGAATCACACAGGCAACCTTTACACTTTTGCACACCCAGCCCATCCTTGTCATTATCAGGAGCTGCCTTTGCATGGAAAGTCACTCTCCAGGACTTCAAAACTTGGCAAGGCAGTGGCAGCCTCTTCCTGCTGTGGGTTAAGTCACTGTTCCTATGAGTCTCTTTCTGCAATACACATCTACCTCTCCAGGAGAGCGTGAGAGGCCAGACCAGCTAGTTGAAATCTTTGGAAATTGTGGATGAATGGGTCCTCTCTGACAGAGAGGAATGGGTTCTTAGGGGACAATGGGGAGCCCCCCAATATTTCTATCCCAAAGACATGCTATACATGAAAAATGAGAAATCCAGGCTCTTAAATCAATTTCTTTCTTTCTTTCTTTCTTTCTTTCTTTCTTTCTTTCTTTCTTTCTTCCTCTCCTCTCGTCTCCTCTCATCTCTTCTTCTCTCCTCTCCTTTCCTCTCCTTTCCTTTCTTTTTCCTTCCTTTTTTCTAATAGCCCTGTAGTTACACAGATATGTGTGTCAGTCACAGTCAGTGGTTTTGGTGACCCCTTTAACAACTTAGGCTAAAAGAAGACTGGACTGTGAGTTGGTAGTAAAGCTAGAATTGGAATAGAGATGGCTCAACTGGTATATGAACCATTGTGGTCACCAGTTTCCTCTTCTGAAAACTGGAGAGGTGGATGAGAGGAACTTTGGGAAGTTTTAAGACTCTCATTAATTCTAACATTTTCTGTTTGGGGGAAAAAAATGGGAATTTCAAATGGACATTTTGAAGAAGACAATGATAACAATCCTTAAAAACACAATGTGGAGAAGGGTGTTGGGGTGGGTCCTTAATCTCCTGGGTTGTCATGGATACAAAGAGTGAGACTCTTGTCAAGGCTACCTATGGGGTGTGACCCACCATAGGGTTTGTGAACTGAATCCACACAGAATATTCTTCAGATTTGTGTGGTAATTGCACAAAGCTGACAATTTATAATCTGCCGGGGCTTGCTTGTGTGTCTTAAACACTCTGAAGACAAATAAATTGTCCCAGTGGTCTAAATTTGGTATGCCCCTTTTTTTCATCCCTGTGTACAGAGCTGAACTAAGCTGGCTGCTTGCTTTTGGTGCAAATATAATGGTCTAATTGTCCCCTCATGCCAGGGGCGGGCTATGGAGCACACCCAGAGCCCTGTGGGAACCCACAGAAGGGAGGTGGCTATTTCGACATTTAGTCTGTAGTGGAGACAAGTTAACGACCCTGCCTGGGGCATTCCAGAGTTTATTTAATGATAAAATTGGACCTGAATTCTCCACCGGGGCTTGTAAGTTCTGTGCAGTGCACGATGGGGTGAGAATGTAGTTAAACACACATCCTAAAGGCATTTTAGCTTGTGAGGAAATGGCAAATCCCCTCTGTGATTTGAAAATACCATTTAAAAATTTGTGCCAAAAGATTTTTTTTCCTAACTCAGCTCCTAGAAAACAGAAAAACAAAATGGTAGCTTCATCTCTGACTACACTTGTCAAAACAACTGATTCAAGAGTGAAAAATTCATCACTGGTGTCATTTGGGTAAAGAAAATGCAGCTATCTAATTGAATTATACACACATATTTTACTGAATCCAGTCAAACTGATTCATTACTGATGTAACCTAAATGTTCCATTGGCTTGAAACTCAGTGAGTAAATTGGATGTGAAAGTCTCTCATAAAGCAATGCGCGGTCCTCAAATATCAGCTTCCTAACATCATGGCTCTGGCAGGTATTGAGTTTCTAGTTGTGTTGGAGTTGGTGACAAACCCAAGTTAAGGTGTTGCCAAGGGGATGGGGCTGTTGCTAGGGGGACATCTCTAAGCCTGAGGACAGACTCCTGGGGTGTTAATAAGCACAGATGACAGGGAAATTGAGAAGAATGGAAATGTCACCTTCTGATGACAGCACCAGCACTAACACCTTATATTGATGGGCCTTCCCTTTCAAGCCTAGGGCGTTTTGCAGATGTTCTCTCATTAACTAATTAGTTAAGTTAATTAAGGGGCTCTAGGAAGGAAGGAAGGTGGGGGCCAGAGTCTGTTGGTATTCATTTCATTTTCTGTTCCTTTTGGTTTGATCAGAACAAGAGTGATGGGGAATAAGTGGCCAGGGAGAGCACATACCTGACGGGGAAAACTGTGTCTCTTGCCCTCGCTCATGGACTTTCCCCTTGGTTAGATTTGTCCAAAAAGCAAGGGTAGGTGGGCTGACTCTGGAATCCCAGGGTGGTCTCTGCAGAGGAAAGATTCACTCTGAGAGGGGAAGAGTTTAACACAAGGAAGTCTTGTGTTAAACATGTATGTGAGGACCCAACTATTTTGAAATGTGGAAAGAGGTTGCTTTGGAAATATAGATTGTTCTATGGAGTTAGAAGGAATCTGGCAAAGGCATTAGGGGCTTGGACAGGGCTTGGGCAGATGATGAAGCAGGGCAGGGCCTGCAGGTAAAAGGGAAACCAGGACAGGAAGCAGAGAGATCCTGGGAAGAGTGGGTGAAAAAGAGGTGAGAAAAGAATATATACACCAAGAGTGAACCCCATTGTAAACCATGAGCTCTAGTTAATGACTATGTGCCAATATTGGCTTACCAGTTGTAACAAATGTGCCAACACTAAACCAAAAGCTTAGCAACAGGGGAAACTGGGGAGATGGGTGAATGGGAACTCTCTGTACTTGCCTCCATTTTTCTGTAAACCTAAAACTTCGCTCCAGAATAAAGTCTATTAACTAAAAAAAAGAAAGAGAGAGGAGATGAGAGAAGACTGTCGTGGGAAAGCTGAGCATAGGGCCCCAGGGCTAGAGCTAACAGGTTAAGCCTCTAGTTGACTTAAAGGTGGAAAGACAGAGAGGTTTCAGAACTCACTGAAAAGAGCATGGGACCTACCCTGAAAGTCAGAAGAGGAAATGGTAGCAGTGAGATTTTCCTCAGGATCCAGGAACCCGAGAGGGCACCAAAGTCAGTGACGCAGAGGACTTGGCTATACCATGGAATTCTCTAAGACTGGATGGGAGCTACACCTAAGGAGAAGGCTAAGCGGCAGGTCTGGGGAGGTCCAGTTAATAACAATAATGATCCCAGTAACCATCACTTGCTAAGTATTTACTGTACAGAGATGTGGGGCTAAGCAAGCCCTTTACAGACATTATTTTCTCTTCATGATACAGTGGGCACCATTAAAAAAAAATCTCCACTTCTTGGGGGTACTTGAGTGGTTCAGTTGGTTAAGTGTCTGACTTTTGATTTTGGCTCAGGTCATGATCTCACAGTTGGTGAGTTCAAGCCCCACATAGGGCTCTGTGCTGACAGTGTGGAACCTGCTTGGATTTTCTCCCTTCTTCTCTCTCTGCCCCTACCCCACTTGCACTTTCTCTCTTAAAATAAATAAATAAACTTAAAAAGAAATCCACTTCTGGGGCAAAGAAGCCGAGGCTCAGGGAGTAACTTAACTAGGGTCACGCAGCTCACAAGTGTGAAGGCCAGAATTTGGAAGCAAGATGGCTAACGCCGCCAGGAGGCTCTTAACCATTGTGTTTTATTTCCTGAGAGTGGCTCTCTGAATAGTTTCCTGCTTCAGAAACAGTACTTTAAAACTCCTAGTTAAGATGATTAACTATCATGAAATAGCACTTTGAATATTTTGTCTCTGTAATTAATTTCTACTATATCACACACTCCCTTACTCTACAAAAAACTCTGGTTGTCCGATGACATGTGTTTGCCGTGCCAGAGAGAAACACAGTGGCTGGAACTACGTTGTTAAGAGAAAAAGGCAAGGACAATGACTTTCTTTTTTTCCTTAAGAAAAATCAAACTCTGTTGTAGCTAATTTAGAAATGATAAGCACAAAGAATATGTTCATGGTTATTATTTGTGACTTCAAAGGGGTAACAGGAATCCTTCCAGAGCTACGGGCAGTTGAGTGTACTACAGCAGATTTACTGAGCCATGCCACGTGCTGGGCATAGGAGCAGATGCCAAGGAAGTAAAGATAAACCAGACCCAGTCCCTGTTTTAAAGGAGGTCATGATCATGACAGATATGTGAAAACCAAGAGCTCTACTTTGTGTAGAAATAAACTTGAAACTGTTTCAAACCTATATGCATCCAGTTCACACTGTTTCTGACTATAGGGAACTCATGGGGCCGAAGGCACTCCCTCTTCTAGAGGACATTGTCATACCGAATCTCAGCTGCTGAGTCTTCATTCTGAGCCAACATCCTGTTGATGTTTACACTGTGTGAAGATGGCCCAGATGAGGAAATCAAGGCTGCGTGCAGAACCAAACCCACACACGCTCTCAGAATCACGCAAGGCTCACACCACATTCTTGGCTGCCTCTAGTCTTGGAGAGACATAGGGAAGGAAGCTACTCAGGCACTGATGGATTCAACCTCAAATAATTCTGGATCCAGAGTCCCTGTCCTGTGCCAGATGTGATGATGACAGGATGGGACCTTGGGGAGCCAGCAGGACTTGTCTTACCCAGCTATGGAGTTACCAGATGAGCTCGGCTCAGCTTATCCACATGCCTTCCATAGAGGCCCAAATGAATGACCATAGACCCATGGTGACTCAAGGAGGATTGTTCTTCAAAGACTTGGTGGCATGAATGTAATCTTCCCTTCAGAGCTCACAGGGACCACCAGCTGGACGGGTCTGCTAGGTGCAATCGACAGCAATGTATTCAGCTGCTGGTCACAGGGATGTGCAAGCAAGAAGACTCGGAAGTACCCCCTGGACATGCATATTGTTATCAGAGACTTGGGTGGTTACTAACTTCTCCCGAGTCCTTAACTGCATTGAAAATTAAAATGCTCATCTCAAATAATCCATGTAGCAAATATTATGTGCCTACTATATGTCAGACATAGTTCCAGGTACTGAAGATAGAGCAACGTGCAAAAATGTAAGCCATTGTACGTGTCAATCATATCTCGGCAAAGTGATTTTTTTTAGATTTATTTTTTACTTTTTATTTTTTATTTTAGAGAGAGAGAGAATCTCAAACAGGCTCCACACTCAGTGCAGAGCCAGACACGGGGCTCGATCCCCCAACCATGACCTGAGCCGTAATCAAGAGTCAGATGCTCAACTGACTGAGCCACCTAGGAGCCCCCATAAGGTGATTTTTTTTTCAAGTAAGTCATTGTGGAGCCTACATTTGTGTGTGTGTGTGTGTGTGTGTGTGTGTGTGAGAGAGAGAGAGAGAGAGAGAGAGAGAGAGAGATAGGTGTTTGATGGAGAAAATTAAAGAAGGTCAAGAGGGGAATAGGACTGCTGTGGGTAGGTAGGGGTGAGGTTGCAATTTTCAACAGTGAGGCACCAATGGAGGTGATGGAGTCAGTCATGTGACTCCTTGTGGAAGAACATTCTAGACAGATAAAAGAGTAAAGTGCAAAGGCCCCGAGGCAGGGAACATTTAGCAATTCAAGAAATATCCAGGAGGGCATTGCACAGGGGCAGAGAGAGGGAGGGGCAAATGGAAGGAGATAAGGTCAGAGAGGCCATGCAAAGCCAATGCAATGTGGGAGAAGGTGAGCAATCACAAAGCTTGGGCAGAAAACAGTGTGGTCTGACTTTTGCTCTAGGAGGCTAATTCTGTTTGCTCTGCTGAGGAAAGACTCTAGGGGGACAAGAGTAGAAATAAGGAGATCAGTTAGAGTCTATTTCAACAACACAGATGCAGATGATGGTGTCTGGACGAAGGTGGTGGTAGTGGAGGTGGTGACAAATAGTTGGATTCTGGGTACATTTTGTAAGTTGTGTCAACAGGATTTCCTAAGAGATCAAATGTAGGACATTAGACAAAGAGAGGAGCGAAGCATTTGAGCTACAGGAAGGGTGAAATCGCCATGGACTGAGATAGGGAAGAATGGAGATGAGCAAATACCAGAAGCTTAGTTCAGGACATGTGCGTTTGAGCTGTTTATTAGACATGCAAGTGGAAATGGTTATTTCATATGAGTCTGGAGTTCAGGGGGCAGGTCTGGGCTGGAAATAAGTTGTTGCTTTGCAGAGAGAGAGGGGGTATTTACTGCCTCAAGCCTGGGGGAGATCACCACGGTGGTGAGTGTAAATAGAAAAAGCCAGAGTGGTATTCTGGGGTTCTCTCTTCACTCCAGGCAGTGGAGGCACGTGAAGGGGGTAAGGCTGTCACACAGCTGTGGAGTTGTTCCACAGGGATAAGAATGCATTCAGCTTTTATCATCTCGAAAGAATGGTTGCTTCAGCCCAGAATGTCAGAATCAGCTGGGGCATTAGAGATCATTTCAAGTGGAACCACCTTATTTTGGAAATGAAGAAACTAAGGCCTAGAGTAGAGAAGTGAAATGCTCCCTGTAAGGGCTTCTGTGGCTCCTAGCTGTGTGTGTATGTGTGTGTGTGTGTGTGTGTGTGTGTGTGTGTGTGTGTGTGTTGGTAGGGATTGAAGTGTTCCTCATGTACTGGGTGCCTTCTCCCATTTGCTGAGCCAGTATGCAAGTCTGCCTTTCCTTAGGTGTGGACCTCTCTGAGAGTCATGGTATCTGAGGAGTGGAGGTTAGGCCATCTATGCAGGAGCTAAGAGGAGAGAACTCCTTTCCCTTTTTTTGCTCTTTCTCTCTGTGTGTGTGTGTGTGTGTGTGTGTGCGGGTTTAAACCTAAGCAGGCAAGTTCTGAGAAGGCAATTTGAGCCACATGTTTTCAGAGCTCTTTTTCAGATACCAGAGGGTCACACTGGTGGCAGATAGGAGTCACTATTGTGTCCTGGGACCATTGTGGGAGAGGAGGGTGGGGCTGGAAGGGCAGGCAGGGATGAGAGGGCAGACAGGTCACCAGCCTGCTTTCATCCTTTCCTCTCTTTCTTTGGAGGGACTTGTGCTCTTAGATCCTATAACAAGTTCCCCTTAGAATATGATTAGGTCTCATATCTTAAATACTCGTGTGGGATTATTATATTCCTGCCTTGGCTCCTCCAAGAATATGTGCACTTGAGGGTTTACATCTTCCATGGCAGAATGAAAGGCTTTGTAATGGTGGGGATGGGGTGGAAGGGGGTGGCTGGTAGAGTAAGATACCATGGAGATGAAGAGCATGGGCTATGGGCACAAAACAGTTGGTTTTAGATTTTGTCTCTGCCATTTACTAGCTGTGAGATCTTGGACAAGTCATGTACCCTTGGGCCTGGATTTCCTGTGAAGGGTTCCTGGGAAGATTAACTGAGATCATGTATGTTTAAGACATAGCATGGTGACTGGTGCATTATATGCAATGAATTAATGGTGGAAATAACAGAAGTTTCTGGCTGCCGAGATGCTGGGCTATAGGCTGATCTTCAGCTGGCATGCACCCTGGTTATTGAGAGCTGGCCCCTGCATGCTCTGGTTCTTGCTCATGGTCTGGAGGATTCAGGAAAGACATGAGTCTTAACTAGAGCCTTCAAAGATGGGTAGAATGATTTTTTCAATGAGAATTAGAAGCCTACCAAAACAATCCTTAGTCATTCATTTTTTTTAGCCATCACTTAATTTTGAAAAATGTGTATTAGTGAGAAATTAGACATTTCTTGTTTGAACTACTTACCTATTGTGAATCATCTTTAAATAGAAAATATTTGAATCACATTTTTAACAGAAGCCCTGAAAGTATAAGCCATTAATTTAGTTCTGACTTCCACTGCCTGAGAGATTCAGGGAAAGAGAAGAAGTTTGCTTGATTTATTGTTTTAAATATTTTAGTCAAGACAAAAAAAAAATCTGGGTTTTTGATATTTTTAGTGGTCTCTTTAGAATTCTGAGTGCAGAAGATTTTCATGAGGAATTTATTTCTCCAATTTTATCAATCAGTTGTAAAACAAAAATACTTAAATAGTGAAAGGGTTCCTGAACTCAGTAAACCCATCAGCTGCTTAAGCAGTGACAATGACATTGGATTTAAATATATCAAAACTGTTGCAACACAAAGTGAATTTTATCCCCCAGGGAGCTTGCAGCTGGTTTGTTTCAAGTTTACTGAGGTTTGAAATGTTCTGCTGGAGTCAGTTTAAATCGCCCTTGTTCATTTTCCTAAGTGTACGCTTTTGCACATTTGTCTTTGCGGTTGCTGTTAGTGCTAAGATTCATTGCTCTGATCCCTCTGCCAGCATCAAGGGGAGGCCTCAGTTCTATGACTTTGAGGTAACCGTAATAGCTGAGCTTGCATTTGTGATGTTAATGGACTAAACACTCCAATTAAGAGGCAGGGATTGCAGAATGGATACAAAAGCAGGACCCAACTCTGGATGCCTAGGAGAGATGGACTTGAAACATAAAGATACAAATAGCTTGAAAACAAATGGATGGAACAAGATGTGCCCTAACAGCAGCATGTGAAGGCTAACCTGGCCATGTTAGTATCAGATAGCGTAGACTTCAAGAAAAAAAAAAAAAAAAGAGTATTGCCAGAGATAAAAAGGAATAAGGAAAACAGAACAAACATACATGTATATGTACCTAAAAACTGAGTCTCAAAATACAAGAAGCAAAAATTGACCTAATTATTGAGAGATAATTCCAGAATTTAGTAGGAGATTCCTGTCTCTCAGGAATTGATAAGGACAAATAGCCAAAAATCAGTAAAGATATAGAGGGTCTGAACACATTATCAACTGTCTTTTTTTTTTTTTTTTTTTTTTTTTAAATTTTTTTTTTCAACGTTTATTTATTTTTGGGACAGAGAGAGACAGAGCATGAACGGGGGAGGGGCAGAGAGAGAGGGAGACACAGAATCGGAAACAGGCTCCAGGCTCTGAGCCATCAGCCCAGAGCCCGACGCGGGGCTCGAACTCACAGACCGCGAGATCGTGACCTGGCTGAAGTTGGACGCTTAACCGACTGCGCCACCCAGGCGCCCCCATTATCAACTGTCTTAACCTAGTTAATAATTATGGGACCTTCACTCAACACCTGCAAAATAAACATACATTTTAGTCTATGATACACATTTGTTTTATTGTATATGGTATATTCACCAACATATACCACATTGGGGCCATACAATAAACCTTAATAAATTTATAAGGATTGAAATAGTACAGATATTCTCTGACCCCAGTGAAATTAATTAAAAATCAATAACACTAAGATATTTGGTTGAATCCGAAATCCTTTGCAATTAAAAAACACATTGTTGGGTCAAAGAAGAAGTCACAAAATAAATTTTAAAATAGTTTTTAAGTCACTGTTAATGAAAGTATAATGCATTAGAATTTCTGGTATGCAACTGAAGAAGTGTGTACACAGTATGCTTATAGTAGAAAAGAAAAAAAGAACAGTGATCTAAGATACCATGTCAAGGCACTAGAAAAAGAAGAGCAAAGTAAGTCCAAAGTACAGAAAATAAAGAAGTTAATTATGGCAAGGATAAATATCAATGAAATAGAAAAAAAATGATCCCGAAGTAAGTTCTCTGAAAAGATCAGCAAAATGAATAAACTCTTGGTTAAACTGATGAAAGAATACCCTTAAATTATCAATATTGAGAAGACAAAAGGCATTATCACTGTAGATCTCACAGATATTAAAAGGCTAATGACAGAACATTGTGAACAAATGTATGCTAAAAACAACATAATTTAGGTGAAAAATTCCTTGAAAAAATTCAACTATAATTGATACAATATGAAATAGAAAATCTGGATAGCCTCTTTAATGACATTGAATTCATTATCAAAAACCTCCATACTACGAAAACTTAAGGCTCAGATGGTTTTACTGGTGAATTCTGTAGAACATTCAAAGCGAATAATAACCCAAACTATTTCAAAAATAAGAGTAGAAGAGAGCATTTTTCAGCCTAGTTTTTGAGGCCAGCATAATCCTGATACCAAAACCTGACAAAAAGAACAACAACAACAAAAAAAAAATCCAGAGCATTAACCCTCATAAATCTAGTTGGAAAAATCTTTAGAAAGATGTAAATTGAATCTAACACTATATATAAATATAGTAAATTGAATCTAACACTATATATAAAAAGAGTAATACAAAGAAGTTTTTTGTAGAAATTGAAATGCTGATTCTAAAATATATATAGAGGGAGCCTGGGTTGAGTGACCAACTCTTGATTTCAGCTCAAGTCGTGATCTCAGGGTCATGGGATTGAGCCCTGCATCAGGCTCCATGCTGAGCATGAAGCCTGCTTGAGATTCTCTCTCTCCCCCGCTGCCCTTCTTCCCACTCATGCACTCTCTCTCTCTCTGTCTCTCTGTCTCTCTCAAGTTAAAAATAAAATAAAATAGGGGTGCCTGGGTAGCTCAGTCAATCAAGTGTCCGACTTTGGTTCAGGTCATGATCTCACAGTTCATGAGTTCATGCCCTGCCTTGGACTCTGTGCTGATAGTGCAGAGCCTGGAGCCTGCTTGGGATTCTGTATCTCTCTGCCTCTCTCCTGCTTACGCTCTGTCTCTCCCTGTCTCAAAAAAAATAAACATTAAAAAAATTTTTTTAAAAAGAAATTAAATAAAATGTATGTAGAAATGCAAATGAGTTAAAAAAAGGAATTTAAAAAAAAGAACAGGGACGCTTGGGTGGCTCAGTTGGTTAGGCGTCTTTTTTTTTTGGCTCAAGTCATGATCTCGCAGTTCATGAGTTCGAGCCCCACGTGGGGCTCTGTGCTGACAGCTCAGAGCCTGGAGCCTTCTTCAGATTCTGTGTCTCCCTCGCTCTCTGCCCTTCCCCACTCATTCACTCATTCTCTCTCTCTTTCTCTCTCTCTCAAATAAATAAAACATTCAAAAAATAAATATAAAAAAATAAAAAAAAGAACAAAGTTCAAGGACTTATACTACCTAATTTTAAGTCTTACTGCAAAGGTAGAGTGATTAACACCACGGTATTTGTGAAAAGATAGTCATGTAGATCAATAGAAGTAAAATAGATGGAGAGGAGAACAGAGTCCAGAAATAGCTCCCCCATATGTACCTTCAATTGATTTTCAATAAATGGTGCTGGAGTAACTGATTTCCATATGAAAAGAGAACACATCAGTCCCTATCTTTCTCCATACATAAAATTAACTCAAAATTAATCAAAGATCTAACTGTAAAAGCCAATACTATAAAAACTTTAAAAGAATACGGCAGAAAATTTTTTTGACTTTGGATAGGCAAGAATTTCTTAGATACAACACATGAAGCACAAAGCACAAAAGAAAAAAAATGATGAATTATATTTGATTAAAATGGAAAACCTCTGGTCATCCAGAGACACCATTAACAACATAAAAATGCAGGTAATGGAATGGGAGAAAATATTTGCAATGCATATATCTGACAAAGGACTCAGTTCCAGAATGTATACAGAATTCTTCTTACAGCTGAGTAAAAAGAATTATAATTCAGTTTTAAAAATGAGCAAAAGATTTGCACATGTAAATAGGAAATTGTCCAATTATTTTGGAAGACTATAGCAGTTTCTTAAAAGGTTAAACATACATTTATTATACAAACCAGGATACCTCTCCTAGGCATTTATCCAAAAGAAATAAAAACTTACGTGCACAGAAAGATTTGTACGCAAATGTTCATAGCATCATCATTCATGGTAGTCCAAAGCTGAAAATAACACAAATGTCCATCAATATCTGCTGATTGGACAAACAAAATGTGCTATGTCAAGGTGATGAAAAATTACTCACTAATTTAAAAGAATGAACTACTGATAGATGTAGTAACATGGAAGAATTTCAAGTCATTACGCTGAAGGAAAGAAGCCAAACACAGGAGAGCATTCTATATGATTCCATATATACACAATTCCAGAAAATGCAAACAAATCTGTAGTGATGAAAAGCACATCAGTGGAGGCTGGGGTGGAGGGAAGGAAGAATCTCTTGAGGATGATGGAAATGTTTTGAATTTTGATTATCATGCTGGTTTCGTGTATATATATAGTTGTCAAAAGTCATCAATTCTCAACTTGAAATAGATGCAGTTTATAATGCGTTAATTACACTTCTGTAGGTTGATTTAAAAAAAGAAATCCTTTAATAATATTTAAATAATTCTTTAAAAAAATTTTTTTTTCAACGTTTATTTATTTTTGGGACAGAGAGAGACAGAGCATGAACGGGGGAGGGGCAGAGAGAGAGGGAGACACAGAATCGGAAACAGGCTCCAGGCTCTGAGCCATCAGCCCAGAGCCTGACGCGGGGCTCGAACTCACGGACCGGGAGACCGTGACCTGGCTGAAGTCGGACGCTTAACCGACTGCGCCACCCAGGCGCCCCTAAATAATTCTTTAAATAATATTTCATTTTCATTTTCTACTACTACTACAGAGTTCCATGTTAGAATAAACTGATGAATTAAACCAATGAATCAACATCTCTGTCAGCATTATAATAGAAATCCGAGCACTAATTTAAAAACTCCAGAGTTTAAAAAAGAGTAAATATGTTAGTGATTAAACCCAGTTGACTTTTCATATACTGAGAATAAAGCTTAAATACCCTGAAATGGATTATTTGTAGAGAAATGTTTCTAAATAGTATTTGAAAATCTTTCATGTTTCTTTTTTTTTTTTTTTTTTTGAGAAACAGAGAAAGAGAGAGAGAGAGAGTGTGCATGTGAGTGGGGGAGGGGTAGAGAGAATCTTAAGCAGACTCCACACCCAGCACGGAGCCTGACCCAGGGCTCATGATCTTATGACTGTGAGATCATGACCTTAGCCGAAATCCGAAATCAAGAGTCAGACACTTAACAGATTGAGTCACCCAGGTGCCCCTCTCTTATGTCTTTAAAAGAAATAAAATAATAAAAATAAATCCTTTAATGCCTTTACACATAAAATTGACATTTGGTCACAATAACAGTTTTTATTTGTTTTTGATGCTAGAACACATAGTTGAGTTTAGTCTATAGTTTCATAAATATTTAGGCTCAAATCCAAACACGATTTAAGGTATTTTAAAATCTATTTGTTGAGAAATTATATTTTATGTTACATAATTAACTTAAATTAAGCCCTTATGTTACTTGTTAAATTGTGAAAAGATGAATGTTTTCCTTGATTTATTATAAATATTAAATACGGTAATAAAATCAACTTAATACAACATTAGTAATATACTGATCTAAATGAGGTATGTATTATAAGGAATTTGGCTGGCTTTTGTCCTCATTTCTAGGAATGTAACCGCTAAACCCTTGAGATTTCTAGTGCAATAGGAGTGTCTTTGTTATCCGTGGTGGACCCACAGACAATATTTGGTAGTTTATGATAATGAGGTGACACACAATGGGGGTTGGTCACCCAGAAAGGTCAAATGTGTGATTAAAGGTTTAGGTTTTGAGCTACATGATATCAATCCAATCTCTCTATCAGTCCAACCTCCAGGGAGAGGAAGGGGGCTGGAGAGTGAATCACATGGCCAATGATGCATTCATTCATAATGATAAAATAAATAAAATTAAAACTCTGGGCACAGAAGCTCAGGTGAGCTTCCCTGGTTGGCAGTATTCTTTGAGTATTCTCACACTTCGATACTAGGAGGACAATATATCCCCAGGGATGACAGATGCTTCCCATTTGGAGCCTTCCCAAACTTAATCCTTGTGTATCTCTGCCTTTGGCTGGTTCTAAATTCTACCCTTTTGCTACAATAAAACTTTAAGTATCATGCTTCCCTGAGTTCTGTGAGTAATTCTAATGGATTACGAACGCTGAGGGAGTCTGTGGGGAACCCCGAAATTTGTAGCCAGCTTGTCTGAAATGAGAGTGGCCTTGGGGACCCCCAAACTTACAGCTGGTGTCTTAAGTGAGAGCTGTCTTCTGGAGAACTGTGTTCTCAGATTTGGTAGTTCAGAAAGTTCACTGCAAATATTTTAATTTAAAAGCTTTCATATAAAATACAAAAATCATGTAATGATTTCTGAAGACTCCTAGGGGAGGGCCTTGAGATAATATATTCATTATTATGTGAAAAGGATGAAAAGGGTTTGGAAGTGAAAATGTAGGCAATGGGCAAGTGTAGCTAGTACTGTTCAGGGAAGTGCAGATTCTCACTCTGTAACCCAGATGTGCTGTACTTCCTTTTGGATGGCTTTTTGGGGGGCAGGGGTAGATATTCATGTTATTTCATGACTAAGGTGACCATGTGCTATTTTAGCTTATTCTCCCCTTCTTTTTTGTAATAGACTCTGATTTCTATTCAGAATTCACTCCTCTCCATCTTCCCAGTCCCCCATCCCATACATACCTTTGTTTATGAGACAGATGACCACAACCAACCTCAGATCCAGAGTGTGCCTGTTTTGGTTTAAACCAAATCAGCATACTCCTTTTCCCTGATCACAGTGATCACACATGTGACCCATTTTGGCCCAATGAGCTGTGGGGAGGCATTCTCTAGGGGCCTCTGCCTAAGACATTTTCTGGAAATTTCAAAAAGCCTATCTGACAAGACATTCTCTTCCTGCTGGATGTTAATGAGAAAGTAAGCAGCTCCGAAATCCTTTGGCATCCATCTTCCAACCACAGAATGAAGCTTTAGGATGAAGAAGGCACTAACAGAGGCAGTTTGGTATCAGTGTTGAACTGCTAGATCAAACCTCACCTGAAGTTCATATGACCTCTAAAATTTTTAGTTATGTGGATCAATGCATTCCCTTTACTTCTCCAGTCAATATGGGTCAGCATTTTCTGATACGTGTATTTGGCAACTTTCTGAGACAATTACTTTAACATGGAAGATAATGATTGTTTTGACAGGGAATAAAAGTCTAAAGGAAAAGAATATCATTCTTACAATAGAGGAAAGGGATGGTATATTGGATCTATGTGGTGGTTTAAGCACACTTGACCACCCTGACCCACCTCCTAAATCCCTTGAAATGACAGAAAAATACATTGACTAAAGACTAGACCCACTACTTTCCAGAAAACCAATAAAGGGCAACATGTACATATCAAAAATTATGTGGAAAGTCCTGGAAAATGAGAAGCAATAGTATTGAATTGATAAGAATCGAGAAAACCCCAGCCTAAAACACACAGAGAAAATGGTCAGGGAGATAAGAGCACATCTAGAGAAATTTCAAGAGGACAAAGAACATTTGAGGAGCTATGTGCCAATAGGTGGGCCATTATTACTGAACAGGGGCCAGTTGTGCCCATAAATCCTCTGACACTGAATCACAGGTCACAGGGGTGGGGGTGGGGGCAGTGGGGTATAACTCCAGCTCAAAACACTAGGATCTACACACAGAGGTATGAACTGCTGTTTGGGGAGGGCTGCTAGTTAGACTCACTGGGAGCGTCCGAGAGGGCATAAAGTCAATCCTCCCAATCAGGTTATCTGGGGTGGGGTGGGAAAAGACCTCTACAACTGCAAAGCTGTGGAAATAAAGGTTCTCAAGCCTTCCTTCAAAGAGATGAGTTGGGAATCCAGGAGTACCAGATATATGAGAAAAGTTAACAGTAAGAAGAGGGGTTCAAGATGAATGAACTGATCAATGGACCCTGGACAACACAGAAAATTCAGAGAACAACAACAACAACAACAACAACAACAACAATTCTATTCTTAAAAGAATTCCATGTTCTATCTTTGGAAAAAGAACCCCAAAGTATATTGTATTCATAAAAAAGAATAGGTAGCTATAAGAACACAGCTATCAGAGATGAGAAGGTTTTTGAAAATTGGAAATAATGTTGTCAAAACAAAGAAGTTCAACAAAAGAGATAAATACTAGAATGAAATCAACTCAAGACAGAAATAGTGATCTAGGGATGAGAAGGGGATTAGGTGGACAGAAAGGGGGATTTTACTTTTAAAAAATATTTCTCTATATTGAGTCTCAAAAAAAAAAAAAAGAAAATATTAGTTGAATAAAAAAGAAGAAAAGAATTTAAAAATTGACCCAGAAATTCTACTTTGGGTAGTTATTTGCAAAAATTAGTTTTAAGAAGATGACTCCAGATGCTGATAGTGTCTGCTGTTTTGTAGTTTTTTTCTGGTTTGTTTTGTTTTATTCAGAACAACATTGACATGCAACCACTCAAATGAATCATGTTTATCTCGACCAACTCATTTAGTAGGAGCAAACCTTTACACACTCATGTACGGGGTGACACACACACACACTCACACACGCGCAATCTATTCTTGTGTTTCAGGCAACAAGTGTTGGGGAGTGTTTTTTCTCCTTTATTTTAGCTCACATCTGGCAGTCTGAAAGAATTTAGGCACCAGATCATTTTTCAAAAATATGATAATTTTTTTGATTTAGATTTTGTAAAATTTTAATTAATTAGTGCTTGCTCACATTCTAGTTGTTTTTATAAATGGAAGGAGATTATTTACCATTGATTTAAAAAGAATTTTCTTTTTCTTTTTTATGAGTTGCTATTTGATGTTTGCAGCGTCCTTGTAACACATAGGCATTGCACTAATTTTTCCCCAAAGTCACTTGATTATAATAATAATATTATTATTCCTCACAGTAGCTCTCCTCTTTCTTCTATGTAATCAATGAAGAGATCACAGTAATTTTGAGAAGTCCATTGAAACAGGACGTTGATTTATTTGAAACTGGTTTTTCATGTGAGGATTCAGGGCCACTCAACATGCACAGAGAGCTTTATTTTCTTTGCAAATCCATTTGATAAATCACCACTTTATGTTTAATTATAGGCTCTCTCACCCACTCTGCCTCCCCTGGTTTTCATGAGATCAGTTTAGTGTAGCAGAAAAAACACGGCTTTGGGGTCCGACTGGCTTCAGTTGGAATTCTAGCTTCCCTGTGTCCACACTGTGTGATTCTGGACATCTTTGAGCCTCTGTTTATCTGTCAAAAGAGGATAATATTAAAGACTAAGGAGAAACAAAATATGGACTAGTGTAGAGCTTGAGTTGATTAACTGTTTCTAATTATGTATGCTTTGCTATAACTATTGTTATTTTTCGATATACAAGGGGTTTGATACTCCATTTCACCAAATTAGAAAGTTGGGAGTCCTTAGATCTAGTCTAACACTGTCTGGCTTCAATGGCTATGAGCCCATAGTGCCTCCTGTGATCTGGGGAGGTTGGAGAAGATGACTAAAACTGTTCCCCACCCTTAGTGGGAATTTTGAGTAAAACTCTTTTACTTTGCTGTGTGCCAGGCATTACGGCCATGTCAGAAGTACGACTGGGTCGGGCTGGCCTGTGGAATTAGCAACACATACTACTTTTAATGAGTATCTTTGTGTTTGGAGGCAGATCCATCTTGTCACCATCTTTGGAAGTTGGGGGGCACTTCTTAACATCTCAACTATCATAGACTATCCAGGGAATGAGATTTAACCATATTTCTGGGGGTTGTTAGCAGCCTAAGCACCTTGTGGGGAAAACACGTCAATTCTGGCCATTTTTGGACTTTTGATACATACTGAACTTTTTGAGGTACTTAAAGGGTCTATAGGAAGCCAGAGCAACAAAACCCTCATTAAAAGAAATCACTGTGGGGGCGCCTGGGTGGCTCAGTCAGTTAGGTGTCCAACTTCAGCTCAGGTCATGATCTGTGAGTTCAAGCCCCGCATCGGGCTCTGTGCTGACAGCTCAGAGCCTGGAGTCTGCTTCCGATTCTGTGTCTCCCTCTCTCCCTGCCCCTCCCCCTGCTCATGCTCTCTCTCTGTTTCAAAAATAAATATTAAAAAAAAATTTTTTTTTTAAATCACTGTGTGTGAGGGGTTTTGGCAGGTTGGACCAAGATGGGCAGCAGGGACTAAGTATTAGAGTTCAGAGATGTGCTCATCAGCCCAGACATGGCCTTTACTCCCCTGTACACCTGCACCACCACCAGCCCCCACCAGAATGAGGGTGTGGTGCCGCAGAAAGAACCAGAGGGACTCAGCACCTCTGTGTGGGAATCCCCTCTGCAGGAGTTCTTATGAGAAGCAGATGTTCCCCAAATGTCTGGAGAAAAAGAGCAGCCGAGCTTGGTAGTTTAGAGACCAGTTGGCCTTGAGTGGGTAGTGGCGTGCAAGTTATGGAGTGAACCACATAAACGGTGGTCCACAGGGCAGGACAGAAAAGGGCAGGCAGAAACCATGATCATATACATGACTCCCCTACCCTGCTCTTTGTGACTCCTAGGGGGATCGATCCAAGGACCCACCAACTGGTGGACATTTGGGTTATAGTCCTATAAATGCTTTGGGCTGCTTTAGGAACATACTTCCCCCAAATTTGGACTTCCAACTGGGAAGCAGGTGTGGGTGTCTGTGGGACAGTGGGTAATGTGGTGGTGCTTTGGTACTGAGTATTGAGACTTGGATCTTATTTGTAAGCTGTCTGTGCTCATTAGATGGTCTAGCTTGGGGTGTGCTGGTTGCCCCAGTATTTAGAATCATGACTTCCTGTGGTTACCTTCTAGTTTCTCTTTTCTATGGCAAATGCGTGTTGTCTACTGTATACAAAAGCCAGCAGCACTATGGCAGGTATCGTCCTGTCTTTGGCTGCTCATTGCCTACACTGCCTGGTCTCGTGATCCTTCCTCCCCACAAAAGAAGCTGCTTCTAAGGATGAACGTAGATATTTCTCCACGGATAACGTGAGTGGTAGATGAGAGCAGTTCTAAAATGTGATTTTTATTGTCAAAAATATCATTTTTATTTGAGAAAAGTTAGAACAAATAGGTAAGCCAAAAAAAAAAAAAAGGAGGAAATAAGAAAATTCTTCCCTGTAGACCTAACTACTGTCAATTTGGTATAAACTCTTACAGCCTTTTTATGCATATTTATTCTTTCCACAAACATTGAGTCTACTGCATTTGCAAAGATGAGTCACTCTGCATATGCCATCTTGTAATTTGCTTTTTCCCTTGACAATACATTGTGAACAAATTTTCATGGATAAACTTGAAGCTGCTCCTCAGCTGGGTCTTGCAGATCGCCTGACACTTTTTTGGGGGGATGCTCTCTTTAATTAAAACTCAAGTTCCATACACAGATCTTTCCCCTCCATCGCTAAATTTGCTTATTCCAAGAAGCCCATTTGTTAAAAATTATGAACAGAAGGATTGAAAGAAGAGAAATCTTTCTTTCCATTTAGGAACCACATAAAAATGCTCTGAATGTATATTTGACATTATCATCTGCTTCACAGATTTCTTTGGCTGGTATCCATTTTAATTGTTTGCTCTCTGCCACATGGACTCTAGGAAACGATCAACTCGCCTTCACCAGGGAAGTGTAGCAGAAGAGATCTGGCAGGTAGTGGGAGCTGGGAGTCGGGGACAGAAGAAGAGTTGAGAGCAAACACCACCGTTCCTGATCCAGGAACGGGGGTTCATGTGAATCTAGTGAGGAATCATACATTGAGAAGATTTACCCTGGAGGCAAATTTGCTTTTTCTTCAGACCGAACAACGAAATGAACCACATACGGGCTCTTCTTTTTTTTTTGGGGGGGGGGGAGGCGGGAGGGGACAATGTTTTCTGCAGAATATTGATAGGTTTCACACATAACAAAATGGGTTCTCTGATCAGGGAGACTTGGGAAATACTAGATGTTAGAGAAGCACATTGCTTCAATGCAGCACTTCTCAGAGCATTTCGCATGCTCAGATGCACAGTGACTCCAAGAGAGGGAAGTAGTCAACTTTTTTAAATTCACAGACTCTGTTTTGATGTTGGGTGTGCATGTACGAACAACTTTGGTAAATGCTAGCCTTAGAAGTACAGTCCTTTACGGATATTGAAGTCAGGAGAGAGCAAGAGTAGTTTTATGGTTCAGTGTTGGATTGAGATGTTCTCCTGTACTTTGCCCTTCTAGGAGGTACCTCAGTCAAAAGCTACCTTGTAATTGGGAGGTGAGCGTGGGACAGAAGTCATTCCTGAGGATTTCAAGTGAGGGTCTCTAAGCCGAGATGCCTTCCTGTGCAATCTATGAGTAAAGTCAGTCCTCTCCTTACCTTGCTTTGCTCGCAAACTTCGCAAAATAACAGGTGCTGGCTGAGAAGTGAAAAGTGTGCTTCTAGGTCTTGGTTCCTTCCCTCTTATGTTCTTCAAACTTTTCTCCTTTATGGGGTCTGTCATCCTGGAATGAGATCCATGCAGCCTTCCTTCCTAAAGCTAGCTAAAGGGCTCTCCAGGTGCCCTCCCACCCAACACACTCCTCCTTCGCAGAGTCAGTGATTTACTGCCCGAGGCTGAGTTGGGGAAAGTCCTAACGAGCCTGGGGCTGTGCTTGGAGCTGCCTTTAACCACAACTATTCTTATCAAAAAAACTTACTCGAAAAGTAAGACCCCAGAAGAGGACCTCTGAGGGAGAGCGGTGGGTGTTTAAAAAAAGAGGCGGGGCAGCATTCCTGGTCATCTATAAATTAAAACAAACAAAGGAAAAATCACATCCAACTGTAGTCAGTTGCTCCTGTAAGAGAAGGAGTGTAATTCAAAGAGGTTTATGTATTTTGGCGGAGGCTGGGGTGTGTGTGGGAGTTTAAAAGCATAGAATAACATGACCAGGAATCAGCTCCAGCCGCTGGCCAGCTCGCGCTTCCTCGCTCCATCCAGCTCATGTGCCTGGAGCCAATTTTTTTTTCTTCCTTCTTTATCCCTATTTGATCTCTCCCATGTCTGAGACACCAGGGGGTGTTGAAAGAAGGACTGCATGTGTCCATGATAACATCTTACATTTCATAATTAGGAACAATTTCAAAGCATAGTTGTGTATTGTATTCTGTCTCATTCTTACACCAAGCCTGTGAACAGCAGAGGATGTATCCCCATTGTATAGATGAGGAATTGAAACCGAGAGAGAAGCCTGAGGTTGTAAAGCAAGTTAACTGGCAGGGCCAGGAGGGGACTCTGCATTCCCAGCAGGGGGTCCAGGCGGTTCTGGTTCTGCGGTTCTGGTTCTGCGTTGCTACACTAGCCTCTGGGCCTTGACATCTCAAGTGAAACAGGACTAACTTTTGGTTACAATCGACCACTTACTTTAGGTTGGATCAAGATCATGAAGAGTGTTTATTAGAAAACTTTTTTTGAAGGGCACCTGGGGGGGCTCAGTTGGTTAAGTGTCCAACTCTTGGTTTTGGCTCAGGTCATGATCTCATGGTTTGTGAGTTCGAGCCCTGCATCGGGCTCCGTGCTGGCAGTGCGGGGCCTTCTTGGGATTCTCTCTCTCCCTCTCTCTCTGCCCCTCCCCTGCTTGCTCTCTCTGTCTCTCTCTTTCAAAAATAAATTCATTAATTTAAAAAAGAAAAGAAACTTTTCTTTGAGTCACCTCCCAGCACCAGGGCTAGAGCTGAGGTTGTGAAAATAAATGAAGCCTGCCCAAGTGAGAACAGGCAAAGGCTATTTACCCAGAGCTTGCTATCGCAAGGGGCTCAGTCACCATCATTTGGGGTTGGCAGAGACTCAAAGGCAGGCAGAGGAGTGGAAAGGCTTTATCGTGAACACAAGGGAATGCTTTAGGTATGTCCTGTTTGGGGGCGGTGGGCACGGTGAAGCTTAGGTCAGCTAACATCCTACGTGATGACTTAGGGGTCCGTATTTGGCTTTCTCTGGTTGTTCCTAAGTTGGAAGTAAAAGGAAAAATAAGAGGAGCTGTCGGATATTAATCAAGTCATGGCCATTTGGACTGATGGCCACAGGGGTTACTTTTTGGCTTCCTGAGCTGGTTATTGTAGATGGTAGGTTGTTTTTCTAGGCAGGTTGCTGTGGGTTGTGGGTCCCAGCTCTGTTTTTTGTATATAGTCTGGCCATTGTCCATTTACATATTCAGTTACTGAGTAGTGAGTGAGGTGAAGGAAGAGAGAGAGGACCTGGGATGTGCCAGGAAGCAAGGGCCCTGGCACCACCTAGGACTTATTAAGGCTCTGTCCCTACCTTTTGGGTCAGGTGCTGTTGAGTGTTGTTAGGAGACAGAAAAGAAAGTGGTGAGAATTAATCTTGTAGTCTCAATATCCTCTCTCTGGCCCAAGTTCATTTCATTTGGTATTTTTAGTTTCTGCTGTTTGAGAATAACTTTAATGCAGTGGACTGCTTTTTACTATTTCCAAGGCAGTAAACTTTTAGATGCCATTAGCCAAGTGTAGACCCAAATCTCTGCCACCTGGTCCTGGATACGCTTGGTGTTTCTTGATTCTGGTTCTATTTTGACTGGAAGAAATGGGGACGATTTCTTATAGGAGGTGAATGAGGAAGAAAACTTGATGGGTGGATAGATTTTGGGGTAAGTTAAAAGTGTACTTGAGAGCAGAAAGTATAGGGGGAAAGGCACAGTGTGGGCAAAGGTACGGAAAAGAAATACATTGTGTTCACAGGATGGCAAATGATGTGTATAGGAGTAAGATTGGATGGGGTAAGATCAGAGGGACTTTGAATGTCATTCTCGGGAACTTGGATTTTATTGATGTGGGAAGTCTTAATGTGTTTGAACAGGATTTGAAATGAATTGTGTACTTACGAAGATTACTCTGGCAGAAAGGTATGTGTTAACTTTGAAAAACAAGGCAAGGTTGAAAGTGGGAAAGCTAGTCTTTTAACTGTTTTCAACAATGCAGAAAGAAATTTGAACAAAAGTCAACATATCTTTTGGAAGGCAACGGTAATTATACTCCAAATTGAATGTTTTAGGACGTCCAACTTCCATATGTACATGAATCAGGAACCTGTTCTAGATCTTACATTAGGTTTCTGAAGTGCTTCCTGAGGCTTAGCTGTGAGCCCAAGTAGAGCCATCAATAGTCAGTTCTAAAGTGCAGTTGGTAACGACAGGTATGATAGAGAGGAGCTATAGGGACTGAAGGCAGGAAGAATCGATTTAAGGAGCAAAGAAAGACAGCTTGATTGATTTGGTAAAGGGCAGCAGGGCATAGAGTGGATTGGTATACAGCAAATTGAGGGAGAAACGAAATTATTTTATCGTAATATGTCCTTAAGAATCTTGGGTTATTAGTTTAAAAATGTTTAAAATTATGCAAAGGGGAACCTAGCTGACTCAGTCAGTTAAACATCCGACTTCAGCTCAGGTCATGATCTCACAGTTCATGAGTTCGAACCCTACACAGGCTCCGTGCTGACAGCTCAGAGCCTGGAGCCTGCTTTGGATTGTGTGTCTCCCTCTCTCTCCGCCCCACTCCCACTTGTTCTCTGCCTCTCAAAAATGATTAAATGTTAAAAAAAATTAAAAAAATAAATAAAATTATGCAAAGATTTGACTGCATTTGTGTTGATCTAAAATCCTGGTTTTGGGGATAAACACCTAATATTAGGTTATTTACTTATAAATGTTCTAAAAACCTTAAAATATGTGCATAATCTCTGATCCAATTCGTGAATTAATCTTACTGAAATAATTAGATGAGGGTTTACTTTTTTAAGTTTATTTATTTTGGGGAAGAGAGAGAGAGAGTGCAAATGGGGGAGGTGCAGGGAGATAGGGAGAGAGAAAGAGAATCCCAAGCACTGATAGTGCAAAGCCCGATGTGGGGCTTGAACTCAAGAACCATGAAATCATGACCTGAGCTGAAACCAAGTGTCGGATGCTCAACTGACTGAGCAACCTAGGTGCCCCTCAAATGAGTTTTCAAAGATGTGTGCATGAGGATTTTTTCACATTATTCGTAATAGTGAAAATGGACACAAGAAAATAATTAAATATATAAAGATATATTTAAGCTATGACATATTATGCAGCCTTAAAATGATATGACTATATGTTGACTTGGAAAGACATCCATGGTATGGAGCAAAAGTTTTAAAGAAAGGAGGTATCCAGAGTTTGCATATATTATGTTTCCATTTTAGTGAGAAAATATATATTTAGTTTTATACATATATTTCTCTTCTAGCCATTTATACATAAGAACATTATATATATAATTACTATATATGTAAGTATGTATACAGTGTATATGTATATATATTGTTCTTGTATATACAAATTACATATATAATTACTGTATACATATGTACAGTGTGTGTGTGTATACTATTTTTATGTATAAACATCTGAAAGGCTACATAGCAAATACTAACAGTGGTTTTATCTAGGTGTTTGTTATAGCTACTTTATTTTCTTCTTTAAATATTTCTGCATTTTCTGAGAATTTTTTTTGCCACAAGAAAATAGAAATTTATTTAAAAAGTTTATTTCTGTAAAAAGAAATGAGGGGATTTACCCTCCTGGAACTTCTTCGGCATAAAAGTAAATGTTATTTACTCTCTGTCTAATATACATATATACATAGTTGCATATATACAAATATTTATAAATTGTAATTTATATATAGCATGTGTTTATATATAGTGTATGTTTGGGTTCCAGTAGCTAAATATACACATCTATTTATAAAAAGGCTATATACATGCATAGCTTAAGAAACCCAGAACATATATTTTTCTGATGTGGTTAAATTTCCTTTTGTAAGAAGATTGAGGGACTCTGCATAATGGTGTGTTTTTCCTTAGAAATTACAGTTGTTTCCAGGTGGGAAAAAAATCACCACCTTAGCTCTGGATCTTTCAACCTCAGCTTTGGAAGGAGGTTGCATAGCAACTGCTTTAGTGTAAATGACTAGTCTTGATTCTCTGGGGGATGATATTGATTTATACAATAAAATGGTGCCTTCAGATCCATTGCTGGTTATAATAAGATACAAGAGCTGCATGAGCTGGGACCTTTTAGGCGCCCTTTGAAAAAGGACTCAGTGAGATGAAGGGCATTTAGTTTGTTCCTTCGGAGATGGCAGATTGAATTCGGGGCAGCTGTGAACTCTGAAATTCAAGGATGCAAATTCCTTGAGAAACGAAATCTTTCCCTTCTTTCCATCAAAGTTTGCTGAATTCCTACTAGGTGCACGACGTTGTACTAGTCATTAAGGATACAGTCATGATAATATGTGATTTCTACCATCTGGGCACTTACGCTTCATTCAGTAGGGAAGAAAAACACAAAAATTAGTACCTTCGATTCTTGATGCTAAGTGATGGCAGGATGTGTGGAGGCATTATGGGACACACAGAAAAAGTTTCCAATGCCACCTGGGGACTGTTGCATAGTCATTTCTTGAGCAGTGACTGTGTGCCTTGGTGTTGGGGACACAAAGATGAATGGCTCTTGGCCATCTGGATTTCATAGTCCGACAGAAGAGGCAGAAAAGAACCAAGGTAATACAATGTGGTAAATGCTCAGCTAGCGTGAAGATTAAAGTATGAGAGCGCACAGACAGAGATCAGTGAATGATTAACGCTTAACACTCTCCTGTTTGCAGAACCCTCAAAACATATGTCACCTCCTTTGGTGTTTACGAACTGGTAGGGTTTATCTCTCTTTTCCTAATGAGGAAACTGAGGTTTGGGGATGTTGTGACTTGTCTACGATTACTGTATGAGTAACAAAGTACCATAGATCTGGTGGCTTAAACCACAGACATGTATTTTCTCAGAGTTCTGGAGACTAGAAGTCCCAGATGAAGGTCTGGTAGGGTTAGCTCCTGGTGAGAACCCTCTTCCTGATGTGTAGATACTAGTTTTCTCACTGTGTCCACACACGGCAGAAAGAGAGAGAGAGAGAACAAGGAAGCTCCTTGGTGTCCCTTATAATGGCACTAATCCTGTCAGACCAGGCCCACCCTTCTGACCTCATTTAATCCTAATTCCTTCCTTAGAGGGCCGATCTCCAAATATAGCCACATTAGGGGTTTGGACTTTAACATATGAAATTTGGAGGGCATAAACATGTAGTCTATAAACAGGTGGGCTGTGATCGTAGGGCTTCAGCTTCTGAGAGAGAGAGAGAGAGAGAGAGAGAGAGAGAGAAACAGTGAGAGAGAGAGAGAGAGAGAGAGAGAGAGAGAGAGAAATTGCGCATGTGTATTTCCGACAGCACACGCTAGATTTCAGGGGCATTTTTTTCAGTGTGATTATTCAGTGACTCTCTTTTTGTTTTTAAACATTTTTTAATGTTTATTCATTTTTTGAGAGAGAGAGAGAGAGACAGAGCGTGAGTGGGGGAGAGGCAGAGAGAAAGGGAGACGCAGAACCAAAGCAGGCTCCAGACTCTGAGCCGTCAGCACAAAGCCCATCACGACTTCTCGAACCACTAGATCAGGACCTGGCCGCAGTCGGAAGCTTAACTGACTGAGACACCCAAGCACCCCTCAGTGACTCTCTTATAACATGGAAGACATAAGGAGGGCTGACATTTTGAGTGTCTGGTTATGCTCCCTTCTCCAGCTGGCCTTTAGGACTTAGTGAGAAGTGGTCCTTTCTACAGTCCGTCAACACTTGTTTGGGGCTTGTCACTTGGAACCTCCAGTTTTAAGCAGGGTTTAGGGGTGGGACTGGAGATGGCTTGTGAGGACTGGGACGGAGATAGTAGATAGAGATCAGGACCCAGAGGCTAGTTCTGTTCTCAAAGAGGAAGATGCCCAGGGCATGTTCCCATTGGCCAATCCAAGATGAGACCTCAGTCTGCTCCAGAACTGTTTGGAGGAGTAGGATGGTAGAGGCAGGTCAAGGGCAGCCGTGAGGACGGGCTGGGAAAGGGCATTTTGCCAATAATAGTAGCCCTGCTCCATATTGCACTTCCCATACTCTCACCCCCTTTTCTAGGAGAGCAAGATGCTCCTTCTTGTTTGTGTGGAGCTCATCTTCCTCCTCCTTGCCCTCCTCCAGGTTGGTGACCTTTAATCTTAACTTCAGATTATCAGGGGGACATTCAAATAATGTTAGTGCTCAAGCCCCATCTTCAGACATTCTGATCTAACTGGAGTATGACTTAGGGCTTCTATTTTTTGAAAGCTTCTTAAATGATTTTAACATGTGGCCAAGGATGGAAATCAGATACATTCCTTCTGCTCTGCTCTTGAAAGTTTGGAGCACACACTGTGACTCTTGCGTTTCTGACAGCCTGGTCTATTTTGATCCTCTCAAGACCTGTGGGGGTAGACAGGTATCAGGACCTTCAAGATGGAAACCTGGGACTACATTTGGTCTGTGAGTTGGAAGGTTGCAGTTAGCGAGCAGGAGGCACAGGTAGAAAGAAAAGCCAACCTTATTATGAGAAAATCAGGAAGGAGTGATTTTAAGTTCCCTTGCTGGATTTGGCAGACATGTTTCATTCATTCACTCATTGAACAAATATTTGCTGAACATCCACTATGCACCGGGTCCTGTACAAGGTGCTGGGTTAAGAGCGAGCCCTTGGCATGTGGCAGGGGCTGGTGATGGGGGCACAGGCAGAGGGTTACACCCTCTAGGGCTCAGCCTTGGGCAGTGGTTCTTTGGAGAGGGGTGTGTGTGTGTGTGTGTGTGTGTGTGTGTGTGTGTGTGTGTCAGAGCTTTGAAGAACTAAAAAAGGTGCCTGTAGGTACTGTTTTCTTTGCCTACATGACCCATATAAGGAAGGAATGAAATTACTTTGTTTTTCCATTTAAAATTAAGCCTAGCCAGAATCTGTAATCCTATTGGGATGAAGGTTTACAAACTATAGAAAAGGGTAATCATGGCAGATTTAAACTATGGCTTGGTGACCAGGAAGAGACAATACAGCTTTAGACTCACATGTTCCACTCTGGCAAAACTGAGCACTCTGACACCCACAGATGTCCATCCATCTCTGTGCAGAGACATTCCACTACACAAAGCCAGTTGATAGCTCACATTCTGAGGATTTTTCAAATAGCATTACTAGCATTTTCCCTTGTTTTGTTTTCATTCAAGTGGGTTTTTATTTAAGATGTAGAGGTCATAAGTTTTATATCCTTAGGCTTGATTTAAAACCTGGCCATGATGGAGAGTAAACAGTGGTCTCATTTTCTTGTAACAGTAGTTCATGACATTGTGGTAAGAAACCAAACTTGGCAGCCGAACATAACAAAGTGTACGGTCTTTAGAGTTGAACAGACCCCAACTATGAATCCTGATTCTGTCATTTATATCGTCGGGATCTAGGACAAGTTACTCAACCATTTTGAGCCTCTGTTTCTTCATCTGTAAAATGGGGATAGCAATATTGTAAAGTATATATGTGTCTTGAGTAGTGCTTAATATGGAATTGGCTTTTGATAGGTATTCCTTTATAGTTTTGTCATGACATGACATTTCCATCCATAGCCTCAGGGCTCAGGCTCAAAGAGGTGTAGAGCTCACAAAAGGTCTTGGTTGATGGGGCACCTGAGTGACTCAGTCGGTTAAGTGCCCAAGTTCAGCTCAGGTTATAATCTCATGGTTCATGAGTTCGAGCCCCACGTCGGGCTCTGTGTTTACAGCTCAGAGCCTGGAGCCTGCTTCAGATTCTGTGCCTCTCTCTTTTTCTGCCCCCCCTCCCCCCCGCTTGTGCTCTGTTTCTCTCTCTCTCTCAAAAATAAATAGACATTAAAAAAAAAAAAAAGACCTTGGTTGAAATTCCACCTTGGAAGAGGAGACCACATAGTTTCTACCATGAATTATAAATGTCTATGGAAGACAAACGACATGTTTCTTCTGTGTGTAAATTACATTTGATTTTTGTGTATTTGTGAATAGTTGAATGGTAGGTAGGCACGTGGCAAGGAAAAAATTAATACCTATCAATAGAGCCTTAACTATGTGCTGGGCACCTTACATATGTTATTTTATCCTTACAACCCTCAAAGAGACATGTTATTATCTCATTTATAAATAAGGAAACTAAAGAATGGGCAGGTTAACTGTCTTTCCCAAAGACCCACAACCAGTGGCAGAGTTGGGATTCCAAGCCAAGGGTGTCAATAAATCATTGACAATGGTGGCTGTTATATCAAGAATATTATTTCTTGACTAAACTCAATCATGAGGGTAGCATTCCAGTACCAATATGCAGGAACTTGCTGGACGAATGACTAAGTGGAATTAGTTTCCGCAAGTCAGGAGTGCTTAGCTATCCAAGAGGATTATTTCTTGACTGACGGCTTAAGCTGAGTAAATGGAGCGATATCCACTAAGGAACCGAGGGTTCTTTGGGACAGTAGCATCTGTAATGCAATGATTGATTCCACACTAATAATTTTAATGTTTGCCTTATGGTTCATTGAATGGATTAACAATTATTTCCTTAATTATTTTGCCTTTGATGGACATCTTGGTTAAGTATAATTTTTTCACATCATCAGTGGGCTCTTTTGAACACTTTCCTGAATATTTACTTATTTTGGTTTCTCTAACAGTTTTCGCAAGTTTGTCTTTTGGGTGACATGTACAGTGTTTTGACAGTTATGTTCTAATGACACATAAAGTCCTTAAGATTTATAGTAAGGCTAGAATTCATCCAGTGAATACACTGAGCGACAACAGAATATGTACTTTTTAATGATAAAAAGTTTTAATAAGTTTTCTGTAGTCAGCCTAATGATTTCAATATACAATGATCTTCAATACACATGAACTTCACTCCTAATAAGAGCAGAAACCTTCGATTCCTTTCAGGTCTCCTTTCATACTTATCTTCAATAATTTAATCTTTGTTTGAGTATTAGTCTGTAGTTGGTATGTTTTCTCCATTTATATGCATTTATCCAGGTCAAAATGTGGTTAAAGTGATGACATACAAAGGAAATTCAGGACTCTTGACCCTGAGCCAGAGGCCTGAATAAACATTCCTGTGTCTGAGATTTTGGGGTTGGAGAAGGTCTTTGGACCTGTCCCCTCAAAATGTCAGGAGCCTATTGCATTTCCAAAAGAGGAGGATGCCTAGAAATATAGTCTTTGGTGATTAAAAAAAAATACATAGCGACCATTACATGGTATTTAAGATAATCTCGCTTTTAGAAAATTAGGCAGATGATGGTAAAAAGTTGGTGGTGGTGTTGATGAAGAATGGTTGGTGAGAAAGAACTTACTAATGGTCCTTTACTGAGGCAAGAAAACAAAACCAAAATACATTACTGGGGCAAAACCACAGCGGCACAAAATTCATAGGGCTCTACAAAAATACAGTCCAAGCCAGACTCCAGCCCTCCTGGCTTACATAATTCCAGAAAAGACCCGGTAAGGGGATTAATTGACTGCATAAGGTGTCCATGGCCAAGAGGAACTGACAGGGTCAAACCTCCAGGAGTCCTCACATTTCTGGTTTCCCATTAGATTTTATCTCCTGTCACAAGCAGTAGGATCTGGCAAGAGGGACACAAAAGACTCTGTGATTCAGCTTTCAGAAGAGTTGGAGAAAAAGCAAGGCCTTGCCTCTCTGTTAATAAACCTCTGTGCTTCAGACCACAGTGTGAGAATTTGGAAGTATGAGGGAAGGAGGAGGCTGCATCAGGAATCTTGGCCTGCGACCAGTTTTAGGGAGTTTTGTATAAAAGTATTTACTTTTGGAAGATACTATTAGCTCACTTATTTCCTATGGAAACTGGAAAATAAACACCTACCTAAAAATAAACACATATAGACACATAGACAAATGTAGTTTCTACTTGTACTCTTTCTTGGACTAGTGAGTGAGAAAGGTGTGTGTGCGTGTGTGTGTGTGTGTGTGTGCGCGCGCGTGCATGTGTGTGCTTTGTGGCTACATTTTTGGTTTGCTTCAACTTATTTCATGCTGGCTGCCAAGCAGACATGGCTGGACGGATTTGGATCAGGGTAAAGGCAGCCTGCCCACGATGTGCCATAGGGGGACTTACGCTGACCAGTGGCTTAGGCCTCCCTGAAGTTCAGCATGTCTGTCAACATTCCAACCAAGCAAGATTGATGTGTTTCGAGGTGGAATTATTTTTCAAAGTCTGTTTGGGCTTGCTCCTGGTCCAGTGCCATGTCTTACATAATAATGTATATCATGAACCTTCACTGAGAAAGAAACAACAGGCCCATGTTTCTGAAGTGCCCTCCAGCTTAGGGCAATCCCGATTACCCATAAACTTCTGGCAAGATTCTCCTTTCCAGTAGCCTCAGAGTGAGTCCAGGGTGCAGAAAAGAGGAATGTATTGTGCTTGTGGGGTTAGCAGTTTGTCTGTCACCACTCCTGTGAAACAGCCGGGCTGTCTTACTGATGATTGATTCAGTGCCACTCTTCTAGGGTCAAGGGAATCATTTAATGCATGTGGTTAATCAGTCTCTGAAGTAAGAGAAGGGGTGCTGATTTCTACATAGGAGCAGTGAGCCCCTCAAAACGGGAATGGTTCTAGGCTTGTTAGAAAGAATGATGGTATATCACAGCTCCTCCTTCCATTGACTTTTTAAATATATTTTAAAGAATATGTATTTATTTTTTTGGTAGAGCAAGCAGGGGAGGGGCAGAGAGAGAGGGAGACAGAGGATCCGAAGCAGGCTCTGCGCTGACAGCAGCAAGCTGGATGTGGGGCCCGAACTCACAAACCGCGAGATCATGACCTGAGCCACTCAACCGACCGAGCCACCCAGGCGCCCCCTTCCGTTGACTTTTTAAAGAGCAGTTTGTAGAAAAGAGCATATGGTACAGAGAGTACCCAAGTACTTTCTCTCTCCCTCCATTGATTTTGAGCGCTGAATCAAGTGTGGTATTGGTGGGAGTTTTGTACTGATATTTGTGTAGTTTATCGGATCGCCCCACAGTTTCTGTGGGTCAGAAATTTGGGAAGGACAACGGTAGGTGGTTCTGGCACGGGGTCTCCTCAGGGACTGGAGTGAGGCAGTGGCTGGAACCGTAGGAGCTGGAGTCTGGCTGAGCATCTCTCGCTCTCTCTCTCCACGTCGTCTGGGGGGCTCTCCATGTGGTCTCTCCACCGGGGATACTTCGGGCTTCTTTACAGCGTGATGGCCTCAGGAAGTGGGACTGCTTACATGGCAGCTCAGCGTTGTGATGCTCCGGTGAGGCAAGGGGATGTTGCCTCGCCCTTCCAAACTAAGCTTTGGGAGTCATGGCAGTGTCGCATCTGCTACATTTCTGTTGGTTCCAAGTAGGTCACAAGAGAGCTCAGAAATAAGGGGAGGGAACACAGACCCCACTTTTTGATGGGGGGGATATCTAGGTCATGTGTTACTATAGTGTTGGGCTGCTGCCATGTTTGGAAGACATAATTTGTCACAGGTACAGCACTGCTCAGGACAAAAGGATCACAAAGGGACAGTCCAACTGGCAGGAGGCCATTCAGGAAGCTCTGGGATCTCAAAATCTTATAAACCAGTGTGAATGGTAAAATATCCATTCTGTGACACCTAATTTTTTTGAAGTTTAGAGTAAGTTTTGTTGAGGTATAATTTACATTCAATACATTACACACATTTTAACTGTACAGTTCAATTTTGATTACTGTATATAACTGGGTGACAACCACTCTAGTTGAGAAACAGAATACTTCTCTGCCCCCCCCCCCCAAATTCTTGTTCTTTTGTAGTAAATCCCTGCCATCCTTGGCCCCAGGCAACCATTGATCTGGCTTTCTGTTAGTATTGATTAGTTTTGCCTGTTCTACATTTTCATGGAATCTTTTTATTTTTTTAATTTTTTCATGTTTCATGTTTATTTATTTATTTTGAGAGAGTGAGAGACAGAGCATGAGCAGGAGAGGGGCAAACAGAGAGGGAAAGAGAGGATCCCAAGCAGGCTCTGCACTGTCAACACACAGCCTGATGTGGGACTCGAACCCATGAACTGTGAGATCATGACCTGAGCCGAAATCAGGAGTTGGATGCTTAACCAACTGAGCCAACCAGGTGCTGGGAATCTTTTGAGATTCACCGATTTTGTTGTATGTATCAACATAATTGCTGCCTATTACTCTACTGTATGAATATACTACAATTTGTTTATCCATTTTCCAGTTGATAGACATTTGGGTTATTTACAGTTTGGGGCTATTATGAATAAAGTTGCTATGAACATTCATGAACAAAAATTTTTGAGTGGGCAGACATTTTTATTTCTCTTAGGTAAATACCTAGGAGTGGAATTGCTGGGTCATATGGGAGGTTTATACGTTGAACTTTATAAAAGCTGCCATTCTGTTTTCCAAAGTGGTTGTTTCCAACAGTTTACAAGAGTCCCAGTGGCTCAGAGCTTCACCAAACTTCATGCTGTCTGTCTTTAATTGTAGACAATTTAACGGTCTGCAGAGCTTTACAAATGAATTTTCCTGGGGCGCCTGGGTGGCTCAGTCGGTTGGGCATCTGATTTTGGCTTAGGTCATGATCTCGTGGTTTGTGAGTTCGAGCCCTGCGTCAGGCTCTGTGTTGACAGCTCAGAGCCTGGAGCCTGCTTCAGAATCTGTGTCTCCCTCTCTCTCTACTCCTCCCCCGCTCACACTTGGTCTCTCTCAAAAATAAATAAACATTAAAAAAATTTAAATATGCACTTTCCTGATGATCAAAGATGTTGAACATCATTTCATGCATTTAGTGGATATTTGTATATCTTCTTTTGTGAACTGTCCAAATCTTCGGTCCATTAAAAAAAATCATTCTTCCTGTCTAATTGTATTTAAAAATATTCTGGATACAAGATCTTCAGGACCTATGTGTATTGTGAATGTTTTCTCCCAGTCTATGGCTTGTCTTTTCATTCTCTTTTTAAAAATGTTTATTTAGGGGCACCTGGGTGGCTCTGTCAGTTGAGCATCTGACTCTTGGTTTCAGCTGGGGTCATGATCTCGAGGTTTCATGGGTTCAAGCCCTGCATCGGGCTCTGTACTGAAAGCATGGAGCCTGCTTGGGATTCTTTCTCTCCCTCCCTCTCTCTGCCCCTTCCCAGCTTGTCCTGTCTCTGTCTCTCTCAAATAAATAAATAAAACTTGACAAAATAGTTAAATATTTATTTATTTATTTTGAGGAGAGAGAGAGAGAGAGTGTGTGTGGGGGAAGGACAGAGAGAGAGAGAGAATCCCAAGCAGGCTCTGCACTGTCAGTGTGAGCCTAACGCAGGGCTTGATCTCATGAAATTATAAGATCATGACCTGAGCCGAGATCAAGAGTTGGATGCTTAACTGACTGGGCCACCCAGGCTGTCCCATCTTTTTATTCTTGAATGGTATTCTTGGACTAGAAGTCTTTAATTTTGATAAAGTTTAATTTATAATTTTTTCTTTTTTTTGTACTTTTTATCTGCTGTATCTAAAAAATCTTTACCTAGCCCATGGTCACAAAGATTTTGTCTATATGTCTTTTTCTGTAAGTTTTATATTTTAGCTTCTATTTCTATGATCAGTTTTGAGTTAATTTTTGTGTACATCTGTTATCATTTTCTGTCAGCCTGAAGAACGTCCTTTTATATTAGTGTAGGTCTGCTGTTCTTAAATTCTCTCAGACTGTGTTTATCTCGAAATTGCTTCATTTTGCCTTTATTTTTGAATAATATTTTTGATAGATGTAGAATTATAGATTTACTTTTTTCCCTTCCTTTCAGTACTTTTAAGAATGCCATTCAACTGTCTCTTGACTTTCTTTTTTTTTTTTTAATTTTTTTTAACGTCTATTTATTATTGAGAAACAGAGAGAGACAGAGCATGAGCATGGGAGGGGTAGAGAGAGAGGGAGACACAGAATCTGAAGCAGGCTCCAGGCTCCGAGCTGTCAGCACAGAGGCCAACACAGGGCTCGAACTCACAAACTGCGAGATCATGACCTGAGCTGAAGTCGTATATTTAACCGACTGAGCCACTCAGGTGCCCTGACTTACTTTGTTTCTGATATGAAGTCAGTGATTTTCTTATCTTCATCTTTCTATATCAAATATGTCTTTTTTTCCTCTCTACTTTTAGTATTTTCTATTTCCAGTTTTCATCGATTGTAATATAAGTTACCTTTATATGTTTTTCTTTGTGTTTATACTGTGTGAGCTGTGTTGATATTCTTGGATGCAGAGATTTATATTTTTCATCAAATTTTGAAAAATTTTGGCCATTATTTCATATAGTTTCTATTTATATGTCTTCACATTCACTGATCTTTTCTAGTATGTAAACTGCTGTTAATCACATTTAGTCAAATTTTCATTTTAGCTCATGTATTTCCCAGCTCTAGAAGTCCCATTTGGTCCTCTTTTATATCTTCAATTTCTCTATTTCTTTTGTTTATATTTTTCTTTAAATCTTTGAACATATGTACATATCACTTTAAAAAATCTTTGTGAATTTGGTCATCTATGTAATTTCTGCGTATGTTTCTATTGAATGGGTTTTTTTGTTTTTGTTTTTGTTTCTGGCCACAGCTCTCATTTTCTTGCTTCTTACTAGGGCTAGTTATTTTTGATAGGATATTAGACATTGTGAATATCACGTTGTTAAATGGATTTCGGTGTCTTCTTTTAGAGATCGTTAAACTTTATTTTGGCAGACAATTAAGTTACCTATAGATCAGTTTGATCGTTTTGAGGTTTGTTTTTAGTGCAGGTCTGCAGTGGCCTCACTCAAGCATAGTTTAGCCTCAATGCCTCTGGAGTCTCTTCTAAATGCTCTGCTTGTTCAATGAGATTTCTCCACCACAACTGGTTAGAACTTGGATGACTCCCAGCCCTGTATGAGTTCTGGGAATTGTTCAGTTTACAGCTCCTTGTTAGTTGTTCTTTCACTCATAGTTATTCTTTGCCTGGTTTCGTGGTGTCTTACCACACATATGCAGAACTGGATATTGTGCCAAAGACTCAAAGGGCCACCTATGCAGATTTCTGGAGCTCTTTCTCTGTGTAACTCTCTCCTCTCTGGTACTGTGCCTTGCAGATTTAAGCCACCCTGGCTTCTCCAAACTCTGATGTTATTTCTTTGATTCAGCAAGGTCCTGTGATTTACTTGGCGTTCTACTTTCGTATGTTCTAGTCTCCAGGTAGAAAACAGTGGCATTTTTAGCGCTAATCTTATTTCCTTCCCTTCTTTCAAAGATCAAGTCTGGTGCAGTCTGCAGTTCATGTTTGAAAAGAGTTATATATTTTGTCCCTTAGAAAACATAGTTTATAGCGGGAAGGCAAATGTAGTCCTAGTTACTATATCATATGCTGGAAGAAGAAGTTATAAATTTGGATTTTAAGGCAAAATGGAATCATCTTTTTTCCATTATTTAAAAAAATTTTTTTAATGTTTATTTTTGAGAGAGAGAGACAGAGTCAGAGTGTGAGCGGGCAAGGGGTAGAGAGAGAGGGAGACACAGAATCTGAAGCAGGCTCCAGGCTCTGAGCTGTCAGCACAGAGCACGATGCAGGGCTCAAACCCACAAAGTGTGAAATCGTGACCTGGGCCGAAGTCGGATGCTTAACCGACCGAGCCACCCAAGCGCCCCTTTCCATTACTTTTTGTAGGCATACATAATTTTATCTGATGACTGGTTAGCTGAAAAAAAAATCCTCTTAGCTCAATTTTTAGAAAATAAAAATTTCCATGAGGAGAACTAGACTCTTAGAGGTGAATTAATTTAATGTATCCTTTGCCTACTGGACAGGAGTCCGAAATCATTTGGTAGGAAACTTGGCTTCAGTCCCTTTTAACAAACACTGAAATATCCTTCATTCTCTCTGTCACTCTGTTCTTGTCTATAGAAAATGGATTCTGAAGAGCTGGAAGAGAGGCACATGAAATCAGAAGGGATTGGGCTTCTCTGGACTGCCAGTTACAGGGCACAAAAGCAAATTGCATACCTTTTCAGAGAGCCACTAGTGTGGTATACAAGGAAGGTCTCTCACTGCTATCTTGGCTTGCATTGTGGTTTTATGTTCCCAGAAGTTGGAAGCTGTGACTTAGGAAAAGCCATGGTACCTGGCTGACAAACCAATTGACATAAATGTGCTAACCATATACTGGCAGGTGGCCTGCTCTACTAGCTGGCTTCTGAGAAATGATAAACACAGGGGCCTCACAGACAGATCACCACTATCTCCAGCCTCTGAATGTTCTGGAATCAGAATCTGGAGCAAGTTCATCGCTCTCTATTTTTACTGGAAGTGTACCAAAGAAACTGCCCCAAGCTCTTTCTGTGGCTAATACCCATTACACAATGCAGCATTGTTTGCTAAGCTGTTGGGCTCTTTATCTGGGTGGGTCTTGGAAGTTAAATATGCATACAGACATTATCTATCTATCTGAATATATTTCTTCTATAGGTATACATATTTTCTTTATAGTTTACATAATATTTTAATATATAGATGAAGCCAGTGGAACATAATTTCTTAATATTCTGTAATAAGGGGTAATATTAATTTCTACTGCAAAGGGTAGAAGGATACAATGAATTAATGCATATAAATAACTTAGTACCTAATATATAGCTCAATGTGCTTTTACTACTGTTGTATATTATAGATGCAAACTAATGCTTCTCGGTTACCTTAAGACTCATTTTATGGAACTTGGCCCCTCTCTGGCTTTGTTATAGCTTTTTTTGTGGCATTTATCTGTAAACTCATTTTAGCATATATTTTAGGAAACACATTTTGATGGTTGAGATAACGGATCTACCTGAGCGTTCAGATCTATCTGCCAACACCAAGAAGAGACCTGAGTTAAGAAAATTCAAGTTAAATTGTGGTCATTTTTATGAGTTGAGTGGAGAAGCAGACTTTTCCCTTTGTAGGTGTAATTCTCCTGCCCGAGACTCAGATCCACGTGTGTACACAGAATTGTAAACTATTGAGTGGGAAAGGCATAAAAATTGAAAGGCATCATGGAAGATACCAGGTCTGTTTTAAACAGAAGGAGCTGAGAAACATACCCCTATCTATGCTGATCATTTGCCTATTGAGTCTGAGTCCCAAACCCACAATTCTATACTGTGCTCTGTGCTGCTGAGATTATAGCTCTGCCAAATAGCCTCCCCAGACTCGGGCCAGTTGGCTTCCTGTCGGGTTCTGTTAATATCTATCACTAGAGGGAGACTGGAAGGTATGAGTTGGGGACTAAGGAATTTCTTATTTTTATTTGGTCGTGTCAGTGTTGCCTTGACTTTGGAAACTAGCCATATCTTACCTGCTCAGAGGTATCATCAGTAGCCAAGTGTTTCCCTTTTCTCAGTGCCACAGACTTCTCTGATTTTTGAGATTGTAGGACATACTACTTTCTCAGAGAACTAAGCCCCAGCTTAATGGGTATCTCTTTTCTGAGTTACCAAGTTTTGATAACCCCAACCCCTTCCTTTATCTTCACCTAGTCCTAAAGCTTATAGATTCATCTTGTAGTTATCACCTCTAGGTTCTAAGTTCTTGCTTTTATTCTTTCATTTCTCCAACGTCTGTGAAGTCAGTTCTGCATATTAAACCCTCTCTGTTTAAATATCTTGTGTTATTCTTCCTCCCTTCTTCCCTCCCCATCTTTATTCCTCCCTGTCTCTCTCTCGCTTGCTTCCTTCCTTCCTTCCTTCCTTTCTTTCCTTCCTTTCTTTCCTTCCTTCCCTTCCTTCCTTCCTTCCTTCCTTCCTTCCTTCCTTCCTTCCTTCCTTCTTCTCTCCTTCCTTCCTCCCTCCCTCCCTTCCTTCTTTCCTTCCTTCCTTCTTTCCTCCTTCCTTCCTTCTTTCCTTCCCTCCATAGATAGACGGTTTCTAATAGGAATAGTCCTACTAAAATAACTATAAATGTTGGTATTCTTGGTTTGGTTTGGTTATGACCTTGGTCTTGAATGTAGTGTTGACTTGTTTTCCAAAGGAAAATGGGATGCTCTTAATTCATGGCCTACATTGCCATAATCATTAAATTATCAATGATGGTCACTTGGGATAAAGTTCCTGTTAAAGTAAGTTCCTTGGGAGAGAAAGTGACTATTACATTATAGCAATAATGCCTACTGGGACTGCGGCATGAGATGGCTTTTTCAGTCTGCCCTGGGGAATAACAAAAAGAAAATGACAAACTCAGGGGTTAAAAATCTTCGCTTAAGTCTCAGTCAGAGAACTAGAGAATTTCTATGGCTGTTTTATAAAAGACCATTATATTTATTAGTTGTGGAACAAATATTATTGAAAACTAATCCCAAATTTAATTGTGTGGATTGCAGAATTACATCAATTAAAAACACAGACTCACCAAATTTCTTATATGAAAGTTAGGGACGTGGTTGGGAAGGAGTGAGGCCCTGAGATTTGGAATGAGAGTTCTCTGGGTAGACTCAGAAAAAGCTGAAGTTTTTGAATCCTTCCAAGTGTCCCTGAATCTTCCTTGCTAGCTGAATGAGCTTCTCCTCCCGAGTTTTAGTTGATCTCTCTCTCCTTTGCTTGAAAACTCTGTTTAAGACCAACTAGCCCTGTTGTTTTGTGAGAGACAACCCAGTCAAGACCCCCTTCTCATTGTCTCTAGACTTACAGCTAGAGTCAGAGCCCATCATGTACAGGAGTACAAGTGTGAATCTGACCTGGGAAGATACAGCATATTCTCCAAAGTGCATGATCTAGCTAATTTCTCTCAGCTGGAACCTGAGGAGTATGGCAAATGTGTGGGAATCAATTCTCAGTGTATTAAACCAAAGAGAACAGAATATAATAGGAGGTCAGGCTGAATTTATTGAAATGGGTGAATTTACCAGAGATTATGGATTTAGTGTATGAACTAACTAGACAGTGTGCTTAATTGATTGGCTGAAATTTGGACTAAACAGTGGCTTACATTCTACGAGACTGAGCTGTCAGAACTTCTGTGGCATAATATAGAGCAGGGGTAAACAAATTATGGTCTATTGGTCAAATCTGCAACCTAAGAATGGGTTTTACATTTTGAAGAGTTATAAATAGAAGAATAAGGGTTATAAATAGAAAAAGAAGTGTTGTAAATAGAGGAAGGGTTATAAAGTGAGGGCAGCAGGAGGAAAAGGGAGGAGGAGAGGGGAGCAGGAGAGAGACCATATATGGTCTGCAAAGCCTAGACCATATGCTCTCTGGACTTTTACAAAAAAAAAAAAAGTTGAGGACAGCTGATGTAGAGAAAGGAATCAAAGGTTTAAGGTGCAAGGAATAATGACATAGTTTTATCACATGCAAACTCATTTCTACATCATCCAGGGGCATGTACAGTCATGACATATGTGGGCTCAGGCCAAACATATCTAGGGAGAAGTTGATTCCCTTTATTCCTCAGTGTTTGTATTGAAGGGAGAAGAATGACGTGCAAAGACTCCTCCTGGCCTGTACACCTGTTCACTGGTAACCCTTGGAGGATGGGAGACACAGGATGTTAAAAACCAGTGAGCCTTTGGAGAAGAACTGGTTATCTGTTGGGTCTTTTCTTCCTTTAGTAGACATGGCTTTCTGGAGGGCTAAAGGAAGAGAAGATTCAGATATTACTGGGAACTCATGCTTCAAAACATCTTGCACAGACTGAACTAAGGTTAAAAGCATTCTTCATACTTCCTCCTTAATCAATGGTAGGGCTGATAAAGTGATTGCTGATTGGTGACTGGTTTCCATGATTACCACAAATTCTTTCTGAAAGAAACTCTACTTGTTTTCTAGCTTACCTTTTCCAACTCATACACTTTTAAAAAAGCAATGTTTGTATTTCCTGCCACTCCAGCGTCAACGAGAGAATTTATTTTATAATGTGTATGAACTGGCAGCTTCTCAGAAAAAAAAAAAAAGCATTATTGTCAGAATGAAGTCATCTGTTTGGTGAACAAAACCTCAAGTATCATTCAAGGGGCGGGAACCCGGTGCCCTCTGTATGCTTAGCCCTTTGGCATATAGAGCCATTGTCAAAACCTGTTTCCAAAGCGACTGAATTCTCTTCTGAAATTACTTGGCAGTTCCTGGCCCTAAGGGTCTGGAATAACTCTTTTCAAGGGCTTTATGTTAAGGCAGCTGGTCCCTAATGGAAACCAAGATCACTGCCAGCTAAAGAATTTAGCAATACCCGAAAGTGGGCTCACCTAATAAATTTTTATAGTCTTCAGGCTAAGGTGTGTATTTGGGGGTTGGTCTCTATTTGATGTCCTTATCATCTCGAAAACATGGAAAAGGTCAAGAACATATCTGGCCTTTGGGTTATTTTCAAAATAATATTATATCTGGATATATGATGCTGAGAAGATAGCTTTTGAGGGTATTCCTCCCCTCCATTTACCCAAATTGAATATGGAATAAATAGCAATTCATTACATACTCTGTTTTCTGACTGTGGCACAGTGGGGTCTAGGGAAAGAAAACAAGGCCCTCTCTTGGCTTTTGAAGTCTTTGCTTTTTGAAAAAGTCTTTAAAAAAAACACAATAAAAGCTTAATTTAACAACGGATGTCTAGGCTGAATTGCTGGGTCAAAACTAACAAAAGTGGAATTTAATATAAGTGTAAAAATCCTGTGATTAGGTTAAAAAATCAGTGTCCTAAATAACTACCAGGTGGAGAAGCTCTCTATTTTACAGTCATAGGGAATCTTTCTCTATTAAGGAAAACCAACTGTATCACTTCTTCTACTATCCCCCCCACCTCCCCTGAAGAAAAGCCTCTCTTGGGCCATGTGCAAACAAAGAATAATTTAAATCTCATTTAAAAAAAAAGATTAAACAGAATCCTTCATTGTTGAATGGCATCCATTAATTAAGAGCAAAAGAGTAAGAGCATTTTAACCATACAGCTGAACTAACAAAATTTGATATTTAGGCTATTAAAACCTAAAATCCAGGTCAGTCCTTGAAAATAAAATTGGACACATACAGAAAGTAAAAAACAACCAAGAAAATGCAAGTGGCTACCCTGAGAAAAGGAGAAGGCACTGGGGTCCCATGGACAATCTTCTATGAGCTAAGTGTGTTGGATAAACTTAGGTCTCCTGATTAAATTCAGGCTGGTTTTGGCGTCTGTGGGGGATGTGAGAGGGAAATGGGCTCCATTAGGTTCCATGACAATGGCTGCAGCCAATCAAAGGTAAGGCCCATCGGAAAGGCCGTGCGTGGTGGGTCTGGAACAGGCTTCTGTGTGCTATGGTGCATTACAGCTTCAAAGCACCTTCACCGTCATTCTCTCTCTTGCTCCTCCTGTTTTACAGATGTGGTCATTGAAGGGCTGAGAGAAGAAATTGCTTCAAGTTCCCACAACCAGGTAGCAGCAGGATGAGGGTTGCCCTCCCAGAGCCCTGCTTTTTCGTGTTAATTATGTCCCCTAGAAGACTGCATCCTTCAAGAGATTATTATTTTATCTGGGAAATGTTAGCCCCAACATTAACATTTTACTTGCCATCATTCTACTTTGAATTGAACTTGGTTGGGGGTGTGAATGGGGGTTCAGTGCCTCCCTCCAGTCTCTCTTCTTCCCTGGGTCACTCTGTGAGCCTCCTGTTGGATCATCTGGGCCCCTAATTTTGTTCCTCTTCCCCCACCCCCATGCAGTTTCTCTTGTGTTTCCAGATAGTTGGCAGCATCAGCTGGTGCTTTGGGGTTGCTGAGGCCTTGTTGCCCCTTGTTGAACCCATGGAGCCTGGGATACTCTTTCTAGAAAGCAATGGGACCCATGGAAGCTGTCACTTCTCAGTAACAGCTAACTCAGTGGCAAAAGGTCCTGGTCTTTCCAGACAGCAGAAGTTCCGATGGGTACTCACCTGGGGGGGGGGGGGGCTCTGCCTTTTTAACTCCTCTTACTTTCTTCTCATATTTGCCCCTCTTTGCCTGCCATTGTTCCCAAGTCTGGCTAATCCAGAATATTTTCTCGTCTTTGTATACCTGGAGGCGCTGGTTTGTTCATGAACACTCATACCCCAGCCTTTGAGATGGGTTTGGTGTTCTCAGCCATATAACCTCACCTCACTGGCCTTGATATGGATTCCCATGATGTCATCTCTGGCCCCTGTTGGGGCAAATCTCAGCCTGTCAAACCAGTCCTGCTGGGCCACAGTCTCCTTTACTCAAATACTTCAACACTGAGCTTTTCGCCCACCTCTCCCCCACTTCGGCCATAGGTCATTCCGTATCTCTGTGTGGCAGAAAACTAACTGCAGGACTGAAATCGCGTGGATTCAGTTTGCTCAATCATACAATGCTAAAAAGTATTTATTAAGTGCCTTGTTGAGCATAGTGATACATAAAAGGGGCTGATTTAATGATGCGAAGATAGTAATAACCTCTTATGTTTGATGACAGTCAGTGCCATCATACTACTATCTCTATCTCTGTTAACACAGCCACTCCAACTATTTCTGTCTCACACATTTGTCTCACGAGATGTGCGAGACTTGGCAGACCGAGGACACAGCTTGCAAGAGGGACCCCTAAGACTTATGGGCAAAGGAACTGTGCAGAGGACCTCGAGGGCAATTTAAAGCCTTTTGACATCTTCTTTGCCTCTGATTTGGAGTTAAAACACCACTGTAGGGAAGGAAATGGGGGCTGGGAAGGCAAAGGCAATAGTTGAACTCCTCCCCCAATTTAGGACCATGAGACGGTAACTTGGAGGGAGAGGAAAAAGGAACAAGTAAGGGTGTTATTTAAGGCATTGTTTAATGTTCCAGGGTTCATCCTGTGTCAGATAGCCCAAGAGTCAAATAGTTAGACTCTTGCTAAACTCCAAAAAGATTTCACTCACTGCAACTCTCTAGTGAGATGTTAATAAGGATGACACAACAAAGAGGCATCCGTGGTCAAAAGAAATTAGGAAATGAGATATCCTTAACACACATTAGCATCTTGAAAACTCAAAGAAGTCCTGCAAAGCAACCATCTTAAACCTTGTTTGAACCTGGGTTTCCCAAAAATATTGGATCTTGGAACCATTTTGGGGAGGAGCACCTGTGAACATTTGTGTACCTCTTGTGGATAGAGTTCTCTCAAACTCATCTTGAGAAGTGCTGAATTGGGCTAAGTTTTGTAGCAGAGGGAGATGTAATAATGGGAGACACAGTCTTAGAGGGATGAGGACAGGGCCTGTGAGGAGAGGCAGAAGGACTGAAGTGGACGAGATGTTCATGGCCTTGCTGTTGTCGGCCATGGGGAGGTGCTCAGTGTCCTTGTCTCACTGTATTCTTTTGGGAAGGGTGGATCCTTCTTCCCTCCTGTCAAAGCACCTTCAGTTTAGGGAGAATGTCAGAAGGTTCTAGGGTTTTGTCCTGGTAGAGTTTGAATCTAGGATCTCTGGATTCAAACCTATACTCCATTTCTTTGCTGCACGTGTGGCCAGGAAACAGATACTTGTTACAAATTACATTGTTGACCCTTCGCCTACTTTCAGGAATTCTTTTCCAGTTTTTGTGTGATTTTCCCTGGAGGAGGTTTGGGATCAGACTGCTGCCAACCTACCCTTGACATGTACCCAAAGCTGCTATTTCTGGAAATTCTTGACCATATAAAAATACCTAACATGTTTTTTTCCTTGTCAAAATATAAGACTCGTCTTGGTGAAATTTTAATCATAAATTGATTTTGCTTGGAAAGGCCCCAATATTTGCTCCAGTTTTTAGGACAGACTTTAAGGTTCAGTTCTAGGGCTTTAGCACATGTTCTTCAACAAATAACTCGATGTGTTTGAATGGTGCTCCTAAATTTCTGAAACAGCACTCAAGGATGTTATTTTTTGGTGTGGCTGGGAATGAAAATACCCTGTTAACTTTTGAACCATCCATCCCTGTGCCTAACTAGCTGGGCAGATGGGGAAAGAGAACTCGGCCTTCTCCTCCCCCTCTTCCCCCTCCCCCTTCTCCTCCCCCGCCCCCTTCCCCTCCTCCTCCCCCTCCCCCTCCCCTCCTTCTTTTTTATTTGGAAGGGGGTGGCACCAAGTGAAGTTTTTTTCTCAACATAGTTTTTCTTTGTTTGAAGAAGTTTATTAGACAAGATTACTCTTCAAGCAGTAATAAAGATTCTTTAAGAATCAAATATTTACGCTTTGAACTCACTGTAGAAATATTTACAGATTTCTGTGACTTTAGCTCAGACCCTCTTCCTCATTGTATTCTAGTCATGCTTTTGCTCTTAGGAATGAAATTTGAGGTAATGTATTAAATATATAAATAGCTAATGTGATGGGAGGTATTTTTAAATTGTGGGATAATTTTTCCATTAAGAAAGCAATAATTTTAAGAAATCTGAGGCTGATTTGAAACTTCAGAATACATTTTTGAGGTTAGGAAAGATACTTTAAAAAATATGCTTTCATTGAATTATCTCTGTGACTCTTTAGATAAAAGTTAGGGCTTCTAGGAAGGGGACCAGAACATTTAACAGCAAAGGTCTATTATCTTTGACTGGAATTCATTGCTTTGAGTTTGCCAGGGTTTTTTTTTTTTTTTTTTTTTTTTTTTTGCTGTTATTTTTACATGGGTAAATGAAGAGTATTCCAGCTGTTTTGACATTTTTATTAGATAAATTTGAAAATCACTTATTCATGCCAATTCTCTATCCTCTGGAGCTTCAAATGAAAGTTTGCAATATCTCAGTCATACAACACCTCAAGAAGGACTTACATTTATACTTAAAAAGGAAGTTTCATTTGGTATATGTTTGGCTGACATATTGCAGTTCTAAAAACTTGTACAGACAAGCATTTTGAACAGATTATTCTGCCAATTTAAAAGTGATTATATAACATCTGTGAACTCAGTATACATTTCAAGAAAAATGCTGCTGGCTTTGTCCTCCTGCTCAAGGCACACACTGAGCAATGAAATCCAGAGATGTCCTCCTGAGCTGTCATTATTGATTCTCCAACTGTCCCATCTCTCTTTTATGCTTCAGGGTAATGATTGCATATGAATGAAATTAGAATTTCATGTAGTATAGGTTTTAATGAAAAAATACAATAACGTTCTTCCGATCTCTCTCTTTTTGCCCAAGGATCAATTTTTTTTGTTGGGTCCCTTCAAAACCAGAATTCCCAAATCTTCAGTACAAATGGCAACTATACATTACAAACAAACAAACAAAAAAGCAAGCTGATCTCAGAGTCCTCCAGACCCATCCTAAGACTGGGCCTACTTTGAACAATTTTGTGAACTGTCTCAGGCTATGTTATTTTATGGAGTGATTTTCTGATATAGCAGTGGTTTGGTGGGATTTCAGGGTTTATAGACCACTGCTGATTTATGGCATTAACACAACAACAAAAAAGGCTACTCTGTAGGTAATCGGAAAAATTCCTGGCTAGTGTGTAAGGTGATCAGATGTGAAGCAGAAGCATGGCTCTGGTCCCCCTTTATGTTAAAAGAACAAACGGACAGGTAGGAGGCCAATCAAAAGCTTCCCTCTGCCAGAGCCAAGCTGTGGAGAAACTTACTTACTGGATCTGCTGATAATAAACTTGTAGGGAACCGGTACTGTTATCTTGCCATACACAGTTCATTGCTGTGTCTCAGGTGTCCTTACTATTCCTGCCGCACCCACCTTAATCCAGACCCTCATCACCCCTGTACCAAAGCCGCTGTTGCAACTTCCTAGCTGGTCTCCTGCCCCCAGCCTCCTGTACCTCCTAGTCCAGTGGGTCTGGCTGGCTGAGAGATCTTCCTAAAATGTCATGTTCATCCTGTCAATCTTTTTGCAAAGTGCTGCAGTGACTTCCCACTGCTGACCTCATCAAGCTGAAACATCTTATTCTATGCAGAAGCATGAAGCTCTGCTCTGGCCCAACTGAACATGGGCCTGTGCTTTTTTCATGCTCTCCCGCCACTCCCTCCCCCTCCCCCCACTTTGTTCTGGTCAAATTTTAATCCACCAACCAATTTGACGGTATGTACTGGGTCTTAAAATTTTTCCCATTCTTTTTTTTTTTTTTTTAAATGTTCATTTATTTTTGAGAGAGACAGAGAAAGTACAAGCGGGGGAGGGGCAGAGGAGAGGGAGACAGAGGATCTGAAGCAGGCTCCACACCGAACAGCAAAGGGCCTGATGCAGGGCTCGAACTCACGAACCACGAGATCATGACCTGAGCCGTCATCAGACACTCAACCGCGTGAGCCACCCAAGTGCTCCCAATTTTTCCCACTCTTGAGGAAATAATTCTTCAGAAAGAAAAAGGCTTAATGTGCAAAAGGCCATTAGAGTTATTTGTATAATTACAAGTTACAACCTAAATATTCAGCCAAGGAGAAACAAGTGTGGCACATTTGTAAAATATAGCCAATAAAGGGGCGCCTGGGTGGCTCAGTCAGTTAAGCAACTGACTTCGGCTCAGGTCATGATCTCACGGTTGGTGGGTTCAAGCCCCGCATCGGGCTCTGTGCTGACAGCTCGGAGCCTGGAGCCTGCTTCAGATTCTGTGTCTCCCTCTCTCTCAGCCCCTCCTCCACTTGTGCTCTGTCTCTCTCTCTCTCTCAAAAATAAATAAAATGTAAAAAAAAAAAAATAAAAAATAATACAAAAAAATATAGCCAATAAAAATGGTGTGTACAGATTTGTTAACATAAGAAAACATGGTTCAATAAGAAAGAAAAAATCGCCACCAAACTCTATATACAGTATGAGCTTAACTATTAAAAAATTTTTAGAAAAGTCTTCCTAGAAACTCATTTTCCAAAACTGTCAAGAGAGGTTATGACTAGCGGGATTAGGGGCTCCTCTCAGTTTTTAGTTGTTTTTTTTTAAACGTTTTTTAGTGTTGTCGATATATTTTTTAAATGTTTATTTTGAGAGGGACAGATAGAAAGTGAGGGGGGAGGGGCAGAGAAAGAGAGAGAGAGAGACAGAGAATCCCAAGCAGGCTCTGCACTGTCAGAGAAGAGCCCAACTCAGGGCTTGAACCCACAAACTGTTAGATCATGACCTGAGTCAAAACCGAGTTGGACGCTCAACTGACTGAGCCACCTAGGTGTTTCTAACGTTGTCAATATTTTAAGAAAAAATTCATTTATTTTTACGTTTTTGTATCTTCATTGATTTTTCTGATAATAAAGGTGTATACCATACCCACTGTTAAAATTTCAGACATTAAAAAATATATGCGTTTTTTAAAAAGTAAAAATCCCCTGTAGTTTCAATGAAAATAAAAACCACCTAGCGATAGCTACCGTATTTCTCAGGTTTGCCCTGGTCACAAATGACACACAATAGCGGTGGCTTACACAGCAAACATTTATTTTTCCCTCACGTTACAGCTCGGCTGTCCGGTGCTCCAGGTGCTGGGATGTGCTCCACGTGTCATCTCATTCTGGATCTCAGGTTAAGGAAGCAACCCTGTTCTGGAACATCCCTGTCCTCACAGCAGAGGGGAAGAGTGAGAGGCTGAGCTCAAACCACACTGTCATGTTGAAAACATTAGCTTAGATGACACATGTGCTCACATTCCGTTGCTCAGCGCAAGTCACTTGGTCAAGCCCAACATTACTGTGGCAGAGACGTGTACCCGCCCCCCGCCCCAGGGCAGGAGGGGACCGTTACCTACCATAACCTTCAGCAGCATTTGGAGCAAACATCCTTTTAGACTTTTCAGTAGGCAAGGGCATGGGCACATCCACCTGTATATACTTTTTAAAACTGGGATGACTCATGCTGTGAAATTACTTGTCTAATTCTTTTTTTTTTTTATGGATGGTTTTCTAAGTCAATATATGTATTACATGTGCATTTTGATAGGCAACATAATATTCCACTTTACAGATAGGTGTGGACACCCTTGTTCCTCTATCTCTGAACATATCATGAAGGTCCATTACTACAGGTAGAATCACTGGGGCATTCAGATGTCAAAGCTTTTAGGGAATGTTGTAATTTACCCTCCTGCTAAAAGTGACAAGTTTCGCTTAAAATAAAAATGTATTGACTCTGCAATACATTAAGTTGAAGCTTAAATTCAACTTTAAAAAGTTATTTATTTTTTTTTTTAGTGTATTTATTTTGAGAGAGAAAGAGAGGGAGAGAAAGAATCCCAAGCAGGCTCAGCACTGTCAGCACAGAGCCCAACATGGGGCTCGATTTCACCGTGAGATCATGACCTGAGCCAAACCGAGAGTTGGAGGCTTAACCGACTGAGCCACCCAGCCACCCCTAAATTCTACTTCTCATGGCTTGTTTTCTTAATAACTTCAGCTAGAATTAATGTAATGTCTTGAATTTCATGTTTAATATGTACAGTTGTGTGTATGTGTTTTGTCATCTCAATTATAGTGTAAGTTTCAGAAGGGCAAGGACTAGTCCTTGGACTATTTTATTTCCTCAAAAGAAGCCATTTTTTTTTTCTGTCCTACCCCAAGACTTTAAGTTCAGATCCCTCTGCCTCCCCATCCCCCAGTTCAGGCAGGTACTATAATTCACATCCTCTCGGAGGAGGTACATGGGAGGGTACGGGGCCAGGAGGGTAAGCCTTTCCGGGTTTTGTTCTTAAAATGTTAAAGCCCAGAGATGAGAGAGAATTCGCAGGTGTAGGAGCAGCAAAGGAGAGCACAGATTTCTTTCCAAGTTTAGAAAATGATTCCCCTGGACTGGGGTGGGCGGTGCAGGGCCCCTCTGAGGGGGTGCACCTGCCCCCAGGAAGCAGTGCCTGCAGGGAGTACCCCTTCCTTCAATCTGCTCTAGCCATATGACACCCTTGCCCTTCAGCAGGACCTTGCATTTATTGTCCCTTTGCCTGAAAACCTCTTTGCTCAGATATGGCACCTTCTCAGGGAGGCCTCCCCTGACTACTATATATATAACGGGGATAATCCACAAAACCACCTGTCTCTGCTCCTTGACTGGTTTTTCCCCACACGACTTAACGATATCTAAATACTGTACATTTGACTTCTTTATTTTATTAATTGCCTCACTCCCTCCACAAAAATGTGAGCTCCCTGAGGCAGAATAGCTGTTGTTGTTTCTGCTGTACCCCAGGGCTCACGTTGTGCTCAATAAATGTTTGTTGAATGAACAAATAAAATGGATGAATCTCAGAGGATATTGTACCTGAACTGATAAGTCAGTTAGAGGGAGAAGGTATTTTTGTAGACTTCACACTCATTTATTGAGACTCTGCTATCTGTTGGGCACCGTGATCATTGCTGGGGGAAACAAGAAATAAATAAGACTGTTCTGTCTTCATTCCAAGTCCACGGTCGGGCCATGGCCCTGCTTATTCAGAGTGGGACCCAGACGTCAAGGTGGTTTATCCAGGCAGCACTGCTGATGGTCCTGTGGGATAAGTTTCTCCATTTTTTTCCTGTTGAAGGTTTATGTTTATTAATAAAAAAATGTTTTTACATTATTTTTTTATTTTTGAGAGACAGAGAGAGATAGAGCACAAACAGAGGAGGGGCATAGAGAGAATGAGACACAGAATCCAAAGCAGGCTCCAGGCTTCCAGCCATCAGCACAAAGCCAGATTCAGGGTTTGAACTCAGGAACGGTGAGATCATGACCTGAGCCGAAGTCAGACGTTTAACCCACTGAGCCACTCAAGTGCCCCACCCTTTGACAGTTTAAGGGACTGTGTCCAGTGTTTTTGGAAACTGTTTCCAGAAAGATTTCATGGAAAATTTCCATCTACCTAAGGGAGCTAGAGAAGATCAGAAATGAGAAAGAGACAAACATTTAACAAACCAGTTTTACTATCAGAATATCCCATACCTGCTTTGGTGGCTAGACTTAAGAATGAAGTTTGGGGATTACTTTTTGATGTAAATGTATCCTCATGAGCTCATTTCTCTGTCTCTGGGATAATAGAGACGTGGCTAAAGTGTATTTTTTTGTAAGGGGTAGTCCAGGTGTATTCAAATTTGAAATTTAAAGGGAACCAGTACAGCTCTGAGTCAAGTGCAGTGTTGGGTAGAAGTAAAACAGTTGACTAAGAATTATTGTATGTAAAAACCTGTCTCTCAAATATTATTTTTTTTTTAAAGTTTTTTTTTTTTTTCCAACGTTTATTTATTTTTGGGACAGAGAGAGACAGAGCATGAACGGGGGAGGGGCAGAGAGAGAGGGAGACACAGAATCGGAAACAGGCTCCAGGCTCTGAGCCATCAGCCCAGAGCCCGACGCGGGGCTCGAACTCCCGGACCGCGAGATCGTGACCTGGCTGAAGTCGGACGCTTAACCGACTGCGCCACCCAGGCGCCCCTCTCAAATATTATTTTAAAGGAACTTGGGAAAAGCCAGCAACTTGACAGGGGGAGCAGAGCCCTCGTCCACCTCCACGAGGGACTTCATGGTTGGTGAAATCAAGGTTCTTAGGCAGACAAAAATTGTGAACTGGGAGGCCCATCATCTTCATAAAAATGACAGAGCATCCTAAACACCTTTCTGGGACGCTGAAAGGGTCGCGTCATAAACCGCAGGGTGCCGAGAGCATTGGGTGATAGGAGTAAGAGTGGAGAGAGGTACTCTTTGCTAGAGAAAGAGACAGCTACTGTTGGGGGGGGGGCAACAGGTTCTTAACGTACATCTTCTGTGCTAAGAAACTCAAGATAATGAGAATTTTGCATAAACAGAACAAACAAATCAGAGACAAACAGAAAAAAAGAACAAAAACCCTGTCATCTCTCTCTCTCTCTCCCTCCCTCCCCCTCCCTCCCTCTTTCTCTTTTTGTTGTTAGTCACTGGCACTAGCCTTTTCCATGATTGTATACCAAAGCTTCTCTGGCATGTAACAGGAAAATAGAAAACTTCAGGAGACCCAGGTAGAGTTTTGGTGAAAAAGACTAACAAAGGCTTTAATCTTAGACCCTGGGAGATGTCTCGCCTCTGTAACTAGAAGCAGATTTGATATGATTCCTTTAATTAAAACCATCTGATGCACAAAAACCCTTCTCAGTTGCCCTGAATAACTTATTTTCCAACTCCGTCTTCAAACAGTTTGTCTTCTAATAAAGCATGTTATCATTTGTTCAGAAGACTGATAACCCAAGAGTCGTGAATAATGGAAAAATGACAAACCTTGCTATACATAATCAGTTGGCAAAGGAAGAAGAAATAACAGCTGCTCCACTGTTGTAACATATATTTTTAAACTGAGTTTGTAAGTCAGTAGGGATGCCAAGTCACAGATTTTCTTCAACAATCTCATGATGGCTCAAGGCCATGCAGATAAGAGTTTGTTGGTGGCTTTCTTCTGCCCCAGAGCCTTTGACTTTGGAGAGATACTGGGCAGGGGAAAAAATCCTTCTAGAACCACAGTTGCTGAGGGTCCTAGACCCTCCAATGGAAATGCCACTGGGACCAGACAGTGGCACTGTTACAGGCACATTTTTGTCAGCCATACAGTGTCAACCTCTGAATTCAGGTAGGCATTGATTGAAAAAGATTGATTGATTGAAAAAAAAATCACTGTGTTCTTAAAAAGTTGATTATCAGATTTTGGTAAATCAGAGTAAATATTCAATGCAGTGATATAACTTGATCTTTACAGCAGTCTGGATGATCATTTTGCAAGATAAGAAATTTTTGGAGGGGCATCTTGGTGCAGGTCACTTAAGTTGGAGTTCCCGCTTCTCTCCTTTCTTGCTTCGTGATGGTTGGTAAGGGATTTGACCTTGGGGAACCCGTATTCTCATCCATAAAATAAACACCATACAGTCTTATTTGCGAGGGTCTATCAAAATGAGATCATGGATATGTAGTGATTTGTTGATTTTATTTATTAATTTTTAAAAGTTATGAAATTGAAAAATACAGAGAATAACCTAAGAGATTCCCATGTACCAACCACTAGATTTAAAAATTAGTTACATTTGGGGCGCCTGGGTGGCTCAGTTGGTTGAACGTCTGACTTCGGCTCAGGTCGTGATCTCACGGTTCGTGGGCTCAGGCCCCGCATGGGGCTCTGTGCTGACATCTCAGAGCCTAGACGCTGCTTTGGACTCTGTGTCTCCCTCTCTCTGCTCCTCCCCCACTCACACTGTGTCTCTCTATCTCTCTCTCTCTCTCAAAAATAAATAAACATTAAAAAAATAAAATAAAAATTAGTTACATTTGTCTAGTTTTCCTCTTTAAAAAATTTTTTTTAATATTTATTATTTTTGAGAGAGAGAGAGAGAGAGAGAGAGAGAGACAGAGCACAAGTGGGGGAGGGGCAGAGAGAGAGGGAGACGCAGAATCTGAAGCAGGCTCCAGGCTCTGAGCTGTCAGCACAGAGCCCGGATGTGGGGCTCGAACTCACAGACCTCAAGATCATGACCTGAACTAAAGTCAGCCGCTTAACCAACTGAGCCACCCAGGAGCCCCTTCTTTTTTCTTTTTTAGAAAAAAAAAACTGCAGTTGATGGCTCCTTCTCCTTTCCTTTATTTTCCTCCACAGTTAACCACTATCCTAAAATTGGTCTATATCTCTCTCATCTGTACTTTTGTATTTATTCTGTATGTATGTATCCTTCAACAGTTATAGTATTGTTTTGCACCTTTTACATATTTACATAAATAAAATAGCTTTAAATCTTTTTGCAATCACCTTTCACGGAACACTGATTCTGGGAGTTAGCCATGTTGAAACATTAACAGGTAGTTTATTCATTTAAGCTACTTTCCTGTCCCATTGCATGTAATTCTCCATTTCCTCAGTGACACACTTTGAACTTGCTTCTGATTTTTTGCCGTTCAAATAAGGGTTCAGTGGACATCCTATATGTCTCTTCTTGGGCCTATGTTGGATTTTTCTTTTTTTCTGAAGGTGCATCTAGAAGTAAAATTCTGGGCCATAGGGATGTGCCTCTTCAGCTTTGCTAGATATTTATTGACAAATTGCTCATGAAGGCATTTATAAGTTCTACATAGGAAAGTTCCAGTTTCTCCACTTTCTCCTCAAAAATTAGTATTTTAGATGTCTTGTTTTTCTGAAATGGTATCTCACATCAATGTGCATTTCCTTGATAGTTCCCATGACTGACAAAATTTCCATGTTTCAGTTTTCTCTGTGTGAATTGCCTGTTCATGTCCTTTACTAATCTTATTACTGATTTATACAGTAATCTTATTACTGATTTATAAGAATTATACCTATGTTTTAATTCATATGTGACAAACAGCTCTTTCCAAGTATGTGGTTTGTGTTTTAACTTACTTTGCTCTATCTTATTTTATTTCAAAAAATTTTTTTTAAGTTTGCCATACCTTATGTCATGAAAACTTAAATTTCCGATATAATCAAATTTAATTTAATAAAAAAAAAGAGAATCAACATTTTTCATTGATTGGTTCCATTGGCATTTTCTTTCAGAAACAACTCATTTCCCTATGTTCACAAAAAATACTCTGTCTCTATTTTTCTCTTTCGAAGTCCTAATATTCTCATTTGGGTTTTTAATCTGTTTATGAAGTGAGGTTGGAATAAGTTGTACTTTTTGTTTGTTTGTTTGTGTTTTGCCTATAGACAACTGCAGTCACATGCATTGTATACTTGATCCTTTTCCACTGACTTGTAATGACACCTCATATACATATGGGGGTTTTTGTTGTTGTTGTTTTTCCTGCCTGGGCTTTCTCTTCTATTTCATTGGCCTATTTCCTCGTTTTTTGGACACATACCACATTTTCTTCAAGTTAATATAACTTTGTTTTCATACTTGCACATCTTCTTAGCTGTCAAATGGTTGTGACTGTTCTTGGCTCCTCCCTTCTCCTTACGACTCTCATTAACTTGTCAAATTCTGTAAAACGGTGGGTGACAATATTATAGGAATTGCGTTAAAATTTATAGATAAATATGAGAAAAATGATATCTTAACGATGTTGAGTCCCCTTTCCACCACCATTATATATTTCTCCATTTACTTCGTTTGTTCTTTTTAAATGTCACTCAATAGTGTTAAAATGTCCTGTAAAATCTTGAACATCTTTTGTGTATATTTGTGATCACTTAATTTTTTTTGTTCTTTCTGTGACTGGATACTTTTTTAAAAATTAAAATTTTCTCCTTAGCTGTTGCCTGTAAGATTGTTAATAATTTTAACATATTTTTTAATCAAGCCACTTTGTCGAACTCACGTAAGTCCCAGTTATTTGCTGTGTATTTTCTTTTATTTCTTTGTTTAATTAAATTGTTGGAAAATAAAGATGGTTTTATTTTTTTCTTTCTAATCCTTAATTTTTTATTGCACTAAGCTAAAAGCACCAATATGATAAGCTGAAAAGAAAACAGATAATTTGTCTCTAATACTTCACAATTAAGTATGATATTCACTGTAATGAAACACCATGTATTAGATTAAGATTATTTCTTTCTATTTCTAGACTGCTAAGAGTATGTTTGCTTTTTAATCATGAACCAGTATCAAAACTTATTGGATGTCTTTTTTTCTTTTTGGATGTATTGGGATGAATTTATGGCTTTTTTTCTTTAAAAGATGAGTTATAGGGGCCCCTGGGTGGCTCAGTCGGTTAAGCATCTGACTCTCGGTTTTGACTCCGGTCATAATATCGCATTTTGTGAGTTCGAACCCCATGTCTGTCAGTGTGGAGCCTGCTTGGGATTCTCTCTTTCCCTCTCTTTCTTCCCCTCCCCTGCTCACTCTCTCTGTCTCTCTCAAAATGTATAAACTTAAAAAAATATAAAGGAAATAAAGGTGAGTTAAATCAATAGATTACCAATAATTGAGTTATCTTTGTATATCTAGGATAAACCCTAAGTGGTCATAATTGAACATACACACACAATTGGGTTTATTTTGCTAGTATTTTGTCTAGGATTTTATATTTATATTGTGAGTGAGATTAGTGATTTTTTTTCATACAGTAGTTTAGCTCATTTTAGCATTAAGGTTATATTAGCTTCATAAAATGACTAATGGACCTTTCTCTTAATAATTTGTATAGAATATGAATTATCTACTGTCTGAAGATTAGGTAAAGGATGCCTGAAAACCCTTTGAAGCTTTTTTCATGTGTGTGGTTAGATCTTAACCGATCACTTTGAAATTTTAGATATGATTTTGCTAGTTTCCCATGTTTTTCACTAGTCAATGCTGGTCATTTAAATTTTCCTAGAATTTTCATTCACTTTACATTTATTGGCATAAAGCTTTATATAATATTTTCATAAGCTTAAGAAAAACTCCACTTTATCTGATCATATACCTTCTTTATTTCCAGTATTTTTCCTATTTCTTTTTCTTTTTTTCCCCTGCTCAGTCTTCCAGAGCTTTATATTTCCTTTGTGTGTTTTCTTCCTCAAAGAATCAGTTTTCTGTTTTACTGATCAATTATGAAAAATGTCTTTGTTTTCTCTTCTATTAAGTTCTGCTTTTATATTTGATCTTTCCTTTAGGCCAACTCCCTTGCTCTTCTCACTTCTAGAGTCACTGGGCTCCTAACTCTTTTTTCTTTCCTACCATGTGCATTGAAAGGCATACACATTTCCTTTGAAGGAATACTTAGGCTACTTCTCATAGATTTTGTGTTATATTTTCATTGCTATTCAGTTCCAAGTATTAAAAATGTCTTCATTGATTATGAATGATTTGGAAGCATGTGTTTAAATGTCCAAATGCATATTTTCACCTATCTTTCAGTTATTGGCTTCTAAGTTTATGGCATTTTAGAATAATTTTAATGCTGTTATTTTATGTCTGTTTCAGCCTGTTCTCTCTTCTGTTCCCTAGCTCTAGGGTTCCTAACTGACCCTGCTTGTTATGCCTGTTGGTTTTCCCTCCCTGCAAATCATTTCCAAGTGTTGGTTGAGTTTTTCACTGTGAACTCATCTTCAGCAGGGGTGTCTTTACATGGGTTTCCTGTGCCTTTGGCTGTGAAAGTTTCTCTACAAGGTATTTTGTATTTGTTTCTACTGGAAGTCTCAGGGTTTCAATGCACCAGGACCTGTTTTTCAGTGAATGTCTCAGCTTGCTATCTCTTTATCACACAGCTAGTATAAATTTTAACCCTGCATCCACCTATGTCACAGGTTTGGGATTTTTCTGTTTCCTCACATGAACTTTCTCTTCTTCCTATTCCTAGAAGCCCTGTAGATGATATGCCATTCCTGCCCGGACTGGTAAGAAGCTGCCCTTCTGGAGTTCTTGTTTTGTAGGAGATTCAGTTCTAGCATCTGCCCTATTATGGATTAAAAAAAAAAAAATGTCTTGTGTTTCTGGGTGGACACTGTAACTCCAGTCCCAGCCAGGAGGCCCTCTGGACCACTGAGGCCCTCAGCTTGCATGCTTACCAGTCTAGTGTTGAGTAACTTCCTTTTGGTAATTCCCTTTTGAGATCAGCTGTATATTTAAAAGTTTAGGTTGTATTTTAGGTTTTCTAATTTCCTAAGAGTAGGAGAGAATGCATTGTCAGAGCAGACAAACTTGTTATAATCGATGTAAAATTTTACAAATCTAAGCTAGAGATACTTCTTTTTTTTTACTAAAAAATTTTTTTTAAAATTTTTATTTATTTTTGAGAGAGAGAGCATGAGAGCAGGGAAGGAGCAGAGAGAGAGGCACACAGAATGTGAAGCAGGCTCCAGGCTCTGAGCTGTCAGCACAGAGCCCGACGGGTGGCTTGAACTCACAAACTGGGAATCATGACCAAAGCCAAAGTGGGATGCTCAACCCACTGAGCCACCCAGGCACCCCAGCTAGAGATACTTCTTATCTTGAACTGCAAACTATCATTCCTGAAGTGAATTATTCTTTTTTTTAAACATTTTTATTTATTTATTTTGAGAGTGAGAGAGAGTGCAAGCAGGGAGGGGCAGAGAGAGAAAGGCAGAAAGAGAATCCCAAGCAGGCTCTGCACTGTCATCTCAAAGCCCAATGAGGGGCTCGACCTCATGACTGGTGAGATTATGACCTGAGCTGAAATCAAAAGTCAGATGCTTAACCGACTGAGCCACCCAGGTGCCTGTTTTTATGTGTTAGCTTTCCTTAAAGCAGGGTACACGTAATTACTTTAAGTGAACTTACTTTCAGAGAGAAATCTAAGTATGAATTACAGTTGTGCCCTCAGGTTGTCCTAGAACCTTGGGGGAAAAAAAAGACAAGTCCTGGCTGCAGGGAGAAGACATAATTCTGTTTACTGCTGATTTATAGGAATATTTACCTTTACATTACTGTCAAGTCTCTGGACCAGGATCAGTCAGACCTTGCTGGGCAGTGGAAAGCCAAGAAGCTCAAAATGATGTGTGTAGTTTTATATGTCTAAAATTTTGGATTCTGGCATTTTGATAGGTTGACAAGATTTGCACTTGTTTGCTTTTTCACTGAGTTCTAAACATAGATATAAGCTTTTTTCCCCACATGGAGACTACTAAGAATTTATTTCCTAAAGATGAATTTTTTTGCCCATTCTAGGCCTGATTCTCTCTGACGGGATGAAGTTTTGTAGGCAATAGACATTTCTGTTGGTTGGCCAGATTGACGAGAGCCTGAAACATTAACTAATACAAATTAATATGGATGCTCTCTCTCTCTCTTTTTTTTTAATTTTTTTAATGTTTATTTATTTTGAGAGAGAGAGAGAGAGAGAACGGGGAGGGGCAGAGAGAGAGAGGGAGACACAGAATCCGAAGCAGGTTCCAGGCTCTGAGCTGTCAGCACAGAGTCCCATGCGGAACTCAAACTCAAGAACTGTGAGATCATGACCTGAGCCAAAGTCGGACACTTAACCGACTGAGCCACCCAGGCGCCCCTGCTCTCTCCTTTTTAAAAAATGTTTACTGATACTAGATTTTTACTTTGCATTGTTACAGAAACCATTTCAAAAAGCAGAGGGACAGTTGGTAAATGCAGATAATTTCAGAAATGTTTATTGTTTTGTTTTAAAAAGCAATGAACATCTGGGGTGCCTGGGTAGCTCTGTCAATTGAGCGTCTGACTTGATTTTGGCTCAGGTCATGATCCCAGGGTCGCGGGATTAAGCCCCGTGTCAAGCTCTGTGCTGAGCGTGGAGCCTACTTAGGATTCTCTCCCTCCCTCTGCCCCTCACGCCCTCCCTCTAAAAAAATAAAACAAAAATAATTGAACAGGTTAGGGAAAATCAGTAACTTGATTATATACAAGCTGATAACTTGTAGGTGCTACCTGAATTTAGGTACCTACTGTGACAACTAATCTAAGTAATAAATTTGAAAACTCATATGTGTCAGTGTATTTACAAGATAGAGCCCCTTGAAATAATCAGGAAAATAAATAAAAACGGGATCCTGACTAATAAATATCTAATTGTTCTTTCCGGCTTTTGACATTGGTGAATATTTAGTCATTTAAAAAAAGAGTGACCATTGACTTTACCTTCTGCTACAAGCTTGTTGTTTGACTGAACCGAAGGACTTTAGTGGAGATTGAGCTGAAGGTGGAGAGAAGGCTAATCAACCATTGCTGTGACCAGGACGTGTGGTGCACATTTCCTTACGTGGTCTGCCTGAGGCCAGCCCTAAACCGTTACCAGATAATCTTAAACTTTAGGATATGTGGGCATTGATTTCATTTAAGAGATGAACAATCTAACAATTGGTTGTATTGAGCCTTCTTGACACTTCCTACTTATTTCAACTCCTTTTTTTAATTTTTGAAGTTTTTTTAAAGTTTATTTATTTTGAGAGAGAAAGAGAGAGTGGGGGGGTGCGAGGGGCAGAAAGAAAGGGAGAAAGAGAGAGAGAGAGAGAGAGAGAGAGAGAGAGAGAATCTTAAGCAGGCTCCATGCTGTCAGCACAGAGCCCAAAATGGAACACGAACTCATGAACCGGGAGATCATAACCTGAGCCCAAATCAAGAGTTGGACACTTAACTGACTGAGCCACCCAGACGTCCCTACTTATTACAACTCTTAGGGTAACGACACTGAATTCACAGTACACAAGTAGTCAAAAAAATTTTTTTTACTTGCCATTTAATGTAGGTAATTTCTATTCCTGAACTAATACTATCATTAGCATCATAAAAAAGCTATTTGAGGGGCGCCTGGGTGGCTCAGTTGGTTAAGTGTCCAACTTGGGCTCAGGTCATGATCTCATGGTTTGTGGGTTTGAGCCCCACGTCAGGCTCTGTGCTGACAGCTCAGATCCAGGAGCCTGCTTTGGTTTCTGTGTCTCCCCCTCTCTATGCTTCTCCCCAGCTCATGCCATGTCTCTCTCTGTCCCAAAAATAAATAAAACATTAAAAAAAAAAAAAAAGAAGAAGCTATTTGAAATGCTCCTTGAAAGACACCTATTGCCGAGGTTGAGAATTAGACTGTCTGGATTCAAATCCCAGCTCTGCCCCTATCCAGTGGTTACCAGTGACAAAGTTGCTTCAGTGTCTCATTTTGTAGAAGGCAGGCAATAAGAGTACCACCCTCTCTGAGTACTTGGGAGGATTAGAATATACACAGAAAGCACATGGGTCCCATCTAATGAGCACTCATTGTCAGCCTTTGTAATTAAATATGCACATATACTGCATGGAAACATGCAGTGACTGAAGGATATAGCTCTTACCACCATACTAATGATTGAAACATTTCTGCCATTCTTTTGGGAAATAAAATTTTATTTCTCTCCCGAGAAAGCAAGCGGTCTGTCTAAATTGATGATTCTATGGGAAAAAACAAATAATAATGCCTGTCTTTTCAGATATTTCAGCCTCTTTAGGAGTGAACCCTAGACAACTACATTCAAATTTTAGCTCTAGCCGTGCTTTGCTCTTTACTCATCTTTCTAATCCAACATTTAATGAAAGAAATCTGATTTTCACATCTGGGCAAAGAGAGCTTAAATATCAATTGTTTTTATTCATGCTGCCTTGTCCAATTCTTTTCATTGTCTTCACAGTGTCATTTTAGAGCCTCCCTCCCTTTCCCTTGCTGCTCAGAGCTGAGGCTTTTCCAACTGGAACTATCCACTGTGACTTGAAATGCTAGCTTTCCAGCTGGGAATGGAGTGTGTGTAAACTGCGGAAAGCCTGCACTTGTGAATTTCTGGTTTGCATTAGACCATCATGGTTTATTGTTCTGAAGGCTCTTGGAGGAGGGTCCTAACCCATGGTGCCATGCAACCTCTCCAGGGTGAGCTGCTTCTTCAAGACGGCTGTTCCCTTGACATTCCAGCGTTTAGAAATCACTTGAGTAAATCTTTAGATACAGTTCATCACCACCATGTATCAAATGAGGATAATCTGAATCCCTTGAAAGCATGCATAAAATATGTAATTGCCCTTGAAAATAAGCACAAATATTTTAGCGGTAAATATTTGTTTTACTAGACCGCATCCCACTTCCCTGGGCTGCAATCTGTACTCCACAAATGCTAGTAAAACCCACATTTTTTTTGTTTGTTTTTGTTTTTTTATTGGTTCACTGTGGTCCTAAGTCAGTGGCTACTTCTAAGGCTTTTTCTCTGAGTCAAAAAGTAATAAGAGACAGAGTAAAGGATCTCTTATTGATTCCATTGTTGACTTCCCTGACAGTATTTCCATTACTCCCTGGGCTGATTTGCTGTTGCTCATTAGACCTCACCTAAAGTGTTGGCATTCGAGACACTCTGCATCTGAATTCTTTATAGTTGCCTTTCTGATCATCCTAGCAATGTTTTTTTCCCCCCTTTCTCTGCAGCTAAGTGTGCAAGGTCCAGCCGTCACGTCAGTTGTCCTTATTTGTGACCTCTTACTTTGAGGCTCACTCTAGTTCTCATTCCTAGCTCTCTCCTGATCTCCTGGTCTAAAAATTCCCTGGACTTGGGGTGCCCAGCAGCCTCAGTCAGTGGAACATGTGACTCTTGATCTCAGGGTTGTAAGTTTGAGTCCCACAATGGGTGTGAAGTTTACTTAAGAATAAAATCTTAACAAAAATTAAAAACAAATACCTTGGACTTCACTGCTCATCATGCCCCCACCAAACCTCCATGTCCATTTCCACTGACCTAGACATTCTTGAGTTTAGAAATCAATCTGTGTATGCAATGAGGAATGGTCTCATATATTGCTTTGGATTTCTAGCATTCCCAGTGTGATCACTGGTACCCCCATCCCTGACAGAGATGCCTTTTATTTCTTTGGTATCTCATGTTGAAAAAGCACTTGACCATCCGTGTCTGTACATATATTTTGTTCATTGCCTCATCTGTGTCTGAAGTATCTATGTTTTCAAATGGCTGTTACAGTGCATATTAAGCATCTTATTATTGAAGACAATGTTCAAGATAAGTTTTCAAATGTACTCTCTTTCCAATATAACACAAAAGCAATCTCCTGTCTAGACTTATGATCTTGCCTTATCATTATCTAAAAATCTAGAGAAGTTGGGCAAAGACAGCAGGAGAAAATGGAGAGGCTGAAAAAACTTGTGCTGAGAAAGTCAAGGACAGGCTGCAGGGATATGTGGAAGACAGCAATAGGAATAATGGTTTTCCAACGATACGATGTGTCCACATTTGCCTGTTCATTTCTTTTTCATAGTGTCTTTTGTCTCATCAAACTAAGTCATGACGAGAAAAAAGAAAGCTGGTGGTATTTTGTTCAGGAAGGTAACTTATTAAGTTTTTTGATTTATATTTGTGGATATATCAATTCAGGCTTCCTGAGATCAGAGTTCTGAAAAGGGTTAATGAATTAATTTGATTGCAGTGCACCTGCTTAGTCTGCTAATGTCTAGTAATTTATGAATATTGCAATTATTCATAGCTATTTAAGAACGGAGAATATTCTAAGCATGCTTAACAAATTCATTATCCGTGAAAAACTGTATGTATTTAGATGATTCCCGGGGTAATAGCATTCTCCATTCCACATGTTTGAAGAGGTTTTCTTGAGAGTTTCAATCTGTCACAGAATCTCTGCCTGCAGACTCCCGTGATGTCTGCTCACGGAAGGAGGTACTTTGTACCCAGAATGGCTCTTCTTAACTTTATTATCCTTGGAATTGGAAGAAAAGCAAAGAGAAAGCTAGGCCAAATTTTCTTGTTAAGATGGGCATAGTCTCACGAGGCACTTTGTATTAAACTTCTGGAAAAACATTTTATACGATGCTCTTTGTATGGAGTTGGGATAATGGTAGGGAGTGGGCAAAGGCTTTGCTGATGTCTGTGGCTGTTTTAACCTTTGGAAATGTTTAATGTGCCATGATTATAAACCTCAATAGTATTTAAAAAAATTTCTTCATTAATTCATTCAATATAGAAGTACCGAGTGCCTCTGATGGGCAGGCACTATGCTGGGCACTAGGGGCAGGGTGACAAGGAAAACGGTCTAACCTCATAAAGCTTACATTTCAGTGGGGGAGACTAATGGTAGTAAACGGAGATGTAGATGCATATATATCTCCTTTTGGTTCAGCATGTCTGGAGACCCCTGACTAAGACAGGAAGTGAAGAAGACTCTAGCAGAAGGAACCTCATGTGCAAAGACTCTGAGGTGAGGGAGCTGGTGTTTGAGGGAACAAAAAATGGATGGTATTGCTGAAGCAGGGAAAGCTAGCAGCTGGGGGAGCAACCAGGCCAGAATTTTGTGTTGTGGAGTCATTCATGCAGAGCTGGGACTTAAAACACAACTGTAAATATTAATTCCTTGAGTTCGCTTAAGGCTCTGTTCTTTTTTTGCCCCCTAAATTTATTTATTTTCGAGAGAGAGAGCGAGAGCGAGAGCATGAGCAGAGGAGGGGCATAGAGAGGGAGAGAGAGAATCCCAAGCAGCAGGTTCCTTGCTGTCAGCTCAGAGCCTGACATGGGGTTCGAACCCACAAACCACAAGATCATGACCTGAGCCAAAATGATGAGTCAGGTGCTTAACCGATTGGGCCACCCAGGCACCCCCAAGACTCTGTTCTTTGAAATCCACTCAATCTTCAAATTGTATTTGTTTAAAAAAATTTTTTTTAATGTTTATTTATTTTTGGGACAGAGAGAGACAGAGCATGAATGGGGGGGGGGGTCAGAGAGAGAGGGAGACACAGAATCTGAAACAGGCTCTAGGCTCTGAGCTGTCAGCCCAGAGCCCGACGTGGGGCTCGAACTCACGGACCGTGAGATCATGACCTGAGCCTAAGTCAGACGCTTAACCGACTGAGCCACCCAGGCGCCCCTCAATCTTCAACATTTTAAATTATTTAAATTATTTACATATTATGCATTCTTCTACTTTTCTTACTATCATGTACGATTTCCATAAATCACTCACATGCACTCAGAATTTCATTTTCTTCCCTCCTCTCATCTCTCCTATTTCCTTTCTAGATAGGGTGCTGCCTTCCTAGACACTTCTTCTTTCAACTGTCGAGTTACTTGTGCACTTGAGCATTTCTGCTGAGTCTTTAAGTTCAACTTCCTACTTTGGATCCACAATTTATCCTATTTGATCAGTCTTGCTCCCCACGTCCTTCGCTGTGATGTTTAGTTCTGGGACATGGACTTTCTTTTGAGAAGTGGTCCCTGTCTCATTCTGGACGGTCTTGGAATCTTGGAGATGTTTGGGAAAGGAGCCTTCCCTTTCTTAAGCTGAAGTGTGGGATGTGGGCATTTGAATCTTGGGCAGATAGGAGGTGTCTGGGCTGACTCACCCTCATGGTGTCTCCCTGAAGAGATGGCCCTGCTCTTGTAGGTCTTCAGCTCTGCTCTGGTTTCATATCCTTTCTGAAACCTGGTTTTTCAGTTTCGCCTTTTGATGCTGTAAGTAATCCTATTATACTCCTAGTAAGCTCTTCTCTCAGATTAGCCAGGAACAGTTTCTGTGGGAGGGGCGCCTGGGTGGCTCAGTCAGTTCAGGTTAAGTGGCTGACACTTGATTTCAGCTCAGTCACAATTTCACAGTTCATGGTTTCGAGCCCCATGCTGAGCTCTGTGCTGACAGTACAGAGCCTGCTTGGGATTCTCTCTCTCCCTCTCTCTGCTCCTCCCCTGCCTGTCCTCTCTCTCTCTCTGTCTCTCTCTCTGTCTCTGTCTCAAAAATAAACAACAGCAACAACAAAAAATAAAGAGTGACAGGAAAAGACCCCAAAGAACTTGGAAATAAAGCTATCTTCTGAGAGGACATAGTGGAATGAGAGAGTGAAGCAGGACCCAGTTGGGCTCATCAGTGAGTTTGTTATCGAAGAGTTCCAGAATTTCTTGCAGAATACCAAGAGACATGCGATCTCAGGGAAATGGTGTGAATTCTGTGCAGAATGTGGGAGCCTACTGGGCTGTTTTGTGGCACCCGAAAATGGTTGGTCAGCCTGGACTGTGGAAAGTAGAAGCCCAACAACGTGGTGTTATGGGAAACAGCTCTCTGGTTCTGCTTTGTGCCTGCAGTGACATGGGCAGCCTGGCGGTCACAGCCAGGACCATCATTCCCGTAAGGCCCCAAATAATCAAACAATTCACCCTCTTGAGGGAACTCCATGGCCATAAAGAACCTTATTATAAAATCATTATTCCTGTAGCTCTGCTTCTGGGGGAGGAAGACATAGACCAGGAGAAAATGAGGATTAAGGCTTGTCTAGCAGATGTGACTCAATGAGAATTAATATGCGGATGATTTTGGTTCCTACAGGAATCTGGTGGGATTAGTTAATGTGAGTCCATGCTGAGATACTGATCAAACTTCTGAGCTTATGAATCTGAGGATAAGGCAGTAGACTGTGGTGAATTCATTCATTCATGTAACATCACGAAGCCAGAACTGCTATGCACTTCCATAAAGCCTTTTTTTTTTTTCTTTCTATTTTATCTTCCAGGCACAGGTTACCTACCCAAGAAGGGTTTTTAGGAAGCGAGCAACATGATCAGATTAGAAAGAATCTCAGGTGCAGAGCAGAGAGACCCTGGCAAAAGAAAGACCAGGTAGGAGGTTTCTGTGATGCTCCTGGGAAAGCCGGAGACCTCTGAACTAAGGCAACAGCAGCCGGGAGAAGATGGGAAGCCAGCTGCTGGACGGAAGTTAGGGTCCTCAGCTCTTGATGCCCTGTGGACATAAGGAATGAGGGATTGGCTGGAATCAGAGAGAGCTGAAGAATGTCTTATTTGTCATTTTTCTTCCATTAAATAACCGTATCCGAATTCCCACAAACAATGCTGTATTAGTTAAATTGTGACAGGATGAGAAACAGAATCTGAATTAAATTAATGCTATGTCAGCCCATCACACTAAACCACGAATTCCCTTAGAGGTTTAGCAGCACATTGGATAAAGTGAAATTAATCCTTTAGAGCCACAAGTTGACATATGCATATGCTATGAATCCATAAACTATACTGTGAGCATTAGAAAAGGAAGCTAAAAAATGCAAGCAAACACATCTGCATTTTGTCCTGCAAACAAAGCCCAGTTCACAGTGTCATTTTCTTTTGTGGTGTCGAACCAGGAGGAGGCTCTGAAACCTTATTGACCTTCAGTCCGATACGTTGTTAATTGTACCCTTGCACAAACTTGATGAAGCTTTGCAGTCAGGTCACTACTTAATATGATTCACCACCCTAAATTTAGAAAAGCAAGTGACAAAACCCAGGGAATTTCAAGTTCTTGTTGGCTGCTCTGGGTTACATTCCCCTCTAGGTGAAGTCAGTGCTGCCAGCCGCATTAATGAAAAAAAAACCCCGTCTGTTAGGAGAATAACGAGAAGGGGCCGTAGATAAGATGTGGCAGAGGATTGAAACTCTCCTCGACTTTTGGCTTCCTAGTCAAAATATTTCCTTTGTTTTAAATAGCTTTACAACCAAGATCTGTAAGTGCATTTTGTGACTTTTTCACGGGCTTGCATGAAACAAAAGGTTGTGCGGTTATGTGATGAATTTGGGATCACGACCGTGGCCAATCCTGACATCAGAGAGTAGGCTTTGGGCTTCGGTCTGTGTGAGACAGTCGCAGATTTGCCAATAAGTCATGGAATACGGTAGTTCATATGGGACTCTGGAGCCCCAGCCACAGACGTTGTGATGCCTGAAAGAACCAGAAACCTGTCTCATCTGATTCCTTTGGGCTTATCAATACTTCACTTTCAAGGGTACAAAGAGGGCTTTGTGCTGCTCAGCTGATGGGCTCCGCTGGAGGGAATGTGGATGGCAGGGAATGTGCCAACAAACTGAAAGAGAAAAGAAAATAAAGAGACAGTGTAGACACTGTCAAAATGAAGTGCCATGTTTTTGTTCACTCTATGGGGCCACATTTATCAAAATGCCGGCTTCGCCTCTTAAGTTAATGCCTCCCTCCTTCTTTATATTCTTTTCTGGTTGCCAACCCTCTGTTCATAATGCTTAAAATACCAATATGCTTAATTTTCCTAGGAAATATCACAAGCCTCTCAATTTGGGATAATAAGAATTATATCCATTCTTCTGTTTTAACATATGAGTGCAGAGAGAGCTCATGGTGAAGTGGGGTGGGTAGTGGGGTGATTTCCTGGGTTCTCATCTTCAGCTCAGGGGTCTCAACTTTTTGGCATTCAGTGCTGACTTTTGAATCCTAGACATTTTGATGGCAAATCTCCAAACATTTAAAGTGGACAACAAAACAATCAACTCTACTCCTACTGCAAAACCGCCAGAGTCTCTAAAACACCTACGGCTATTCCAACAGTCACTGTCATTCTTTGGCCTGGTGTTGCCATTTCAGCAGATTTCCTGTCCTGCCCACCTTCTCTTCTATACTCATGAGGAGAGCATACCACATTTCTAGTAAACACACTATCGTTCTTTGAATACTCTGCTTCTTAATATTTGTTCTAAACCTGTTACTCCCCACTCTGCACCCACTCTGCAAATCCACCAATCTTGACATTCCATCTGGCACACATTGCTGGAATGGTGAGTTTTACTCTGTTGTAGCAAAAATAAATTATATACAGAGATGAAAACTTGGCAGGGTATTTGTGTGTTCTCGCTCATGCCTTGGCACACTGCCTTCACGCAATGTTGGCACCTCGGATAATCTCGAGCAGGTCGCAGAGATTTTGTGCCTTGATTTCTCCTTCTACACAATCCGAATAAATGTGGTTTAATAACAGTAAAAGCATCATTAGTTCTCTCAAGGTAATTGGCTAGGTAACCTTGCTGCAGGGTGGATTCTCCAGGAAACAGACTCCGAGATGGAGATAAGCACACAGGAAGGGTACTAGGTAGTTCTTGGGATCAACAAGTATGGAATGATTGGAACCAGGAGGACACGGCAGAGGGACAGACTGGACGTGGTTCCAACTAACAAGAGCTCGGGCAACCCAATAGGAAGGTCTGAGGTTGATATAGTCCTTTGGAGTTGTGCCAGGTTGGAGTGAGGGAGCAAACTCTTTAACTAGGTTGACCTGGCTTTGAAGATAGGCTTCCCTAGAAGTGGGCTGTGACGTTGGGCGCAATGGTTCCTTGAGTTGAGGCCACTTCCAGAGAGTAGAGAGCTGTCATCTGAAAATATTCCTAGCAGGTGGGAAACCAACACTGCATTCCTGACGTGGGGATCGTGGCTGCATAGCACAGTGTACATGACAAAAACCAAGTTAGAAGCAGCACATATGAACAACTTTGCTTTCCTTTATGGTGGTCAGAGGCCTCCAGTTGAGACAGAATGTTTTATGGCATGCGTGGTTACCCTGAGAATTCTGTCTCTTTACCTCCAGCCCCATCACACAAAGTTCCAGGACACCCTGATGCTGTAGATCTGGCTCAGGGACCCTAACGGGGAAACTGCCAAAGGATTCTTCCTTGGATTGGGTTGATCTCCTTGCCTTCAATGCACCTTATCTTCTTTGCACACTCAGGACTATCTCACCTGGCTATCTATCCTCTCTAAGATTCAAAGTGGAATATTTATAACACTATCTCTCTCAAGTCTTGGTTGCTTATGTAAATGTGATCGATGGTTTAAAAGAGAGCATTGCATTTAGTCGATGTATCTCTTAAATCTTGTAAAGTAGGACCATTCTCCTAATCTCTCTCTTTTTATGACCTGCACATTTTGAAGAGAACGGGCCAGTGATCTTGTATACTGACCCTCATTCTGGATGTACCTGATTGTTTCCTCATAATGTTATTTAACTTGTTACTCTTCAAGGTAGGGAATTAGATAAGTCTAAAGGCTTGATAAAATTCAGTTTCAGCCTTTTGGTAAGAATACTTGACTATATTTTGAAAAATAGGAGTTATAAAACACATTTTGGATCTTCAAAATACATTGAAGTAAAAATTGACAGAAGCAAGAGGAAATAGGTGATTCTAAAATCATAGCTGGAGATTAAAACTCCTCTTTCCATACTGGTAGAAAAACAAAGCCAAAAAAAAAAAATCAATAAAGGTATAGGAGATCTAAATCAGACACCAACCAACTTGGACTTAATTGATATTTGCAAAACCTTATACCCCAATACCGAAAAATAACCATTCTTTTCAAGTATACAGTGGATTGCTCAAAATAGACAGACTGTGTGTTGAGCCATAAAACAAGCCTCAATAATTCAAAAAGGATTGAAATTACACAGGGTAGATTCTCTGATCATAATAGTATTAAGTTAAAAATAAGTAACAATAAAATATCTAGGAACCCCCTAACATTTTACAAATTAAACAAAACACTTTTTAACAACTTATGGGTGAAATAAATTACAAAAAAAATTAGAAAATATTTTAAACTAGAAGAAAACAGAAGCATAGCATGTCCAAATTGTGGGAAGTGGTTACAGCAATGCTTATAGAAATGTATGACTTTAAATGCTTATATTTGAGTGGCTACACCAGTTTGCACTGTTGGTGGGAGTGCAAACTGGAGGAGTGTGGAGCCTCCTCAAAACATTAAAAATAGAATTACTCTATAACCCAGAAATAGCACTACTAAGAATTTATCCAAAGGATACAGGAGTGCTGATTCATAGGGGCACATGTACCCCAATGTTTATAGCAGTGCCATCAACAATAGCCAAATTATGGAAAGAGCACAAATGTCCATCAACTTATGAATGGATAAAGAAGATGTGGTGTATATATATACAATGGGATACTACTTGGCAATGAGAAAGAATGAAATTTTGCCATTTGTAACAACGTGGATGGAACTGGAGGATATTATGCTAAATGAAATAAGTCAGAGAAAGACAAATGTCATATGTTCTCACTCACATGTGGAATTTGAGTAACTTAACTGAAGACCATGGGGGAAGGGAAGGAAAAAAAAATAGTTACAAAATGAGAGGGAGTCAAATCATAAGAGACTCTTAAATACAGAGAACAAACTGAGGATTGATGGGTGGGCAGGGCAGGGAGGGGAAAATGGGTGATGGGCATTGAGGAGGGCACTTGTTGGGATGAGCACTGGGTGTTGTATGTAAGTGATGAATCCTAGGAATCTACTCCGAAAGCCAAGAACACATTGTATACTCCGTATGTTAGCTAACTTGACAATAAATTATATTAAAAAAAATAAAATAGATATCAAGAAAGAAAAAAAATAAATGCTTATATTTGAATAGAGGGTTCAAAATCAGTAATTGAGGATCCTCTTTAGAAAAAGAAGAATGGAGTAAACCCAAAGTAAGTAGAAGGAAGGAATTTAAAAAGATAAGAGCAAAAGGAAAAAAGGAAAACATAGCAATTAGAAATCTCATACCCTGTTGGTGGGAATGTAAGATGATACGTGCACTCTGGAAGAAAGTCTGGAAGTTTCTCATAAAACGAAACATATTCGACCCTAGGAGCCAGCAATTCCTCTTCTAGGTATTTATCCAAGAGAAATGAAAAGATATGTTCACAAAAATCATCTGTACAGAAATTTTCATAGACATTTCATCTAGCCAAAGCCTAGAAACAACCGAGGCGGAATCCTTCTCAGCAATAAAAAGGAATGGACTGTGGATACAGACGACAACATGGATGAGTCTCAAAAATATTAGTTTGAATGGCAGAAGCTAACTCCAAAAAGTATACACTGCACAATTCTATTTACATGAAGTTCTAGAATAGGCAAAACTAATGTGTGGTGAAAAACATCATAAAAGTGTTTGTGTAAGAATGGGAAGTGGAGGAGGAGGGGATTGTCTGGGTAGGGTCATGAAAGAACTTCCTGGTAATGTTCTATTTCTTGATATGGACTTGAGTTACATAGCTGTATGTATTTGTCAAAAGTCAGCAATGTAATTTAATATTTGTGCATTTTATTGTATATAAGCTTTCCACCAGAAGAAAAGATTATTGAACTCTACATAATGATTACCATACAGAATATTTAAGGGTAAACTATACTGATACATTTTACTTTGAAATATGTCAAAAAATGAAGTGAATTTATGGAAGAAAAATACATAGGGGCAGATGTAAAGATATGTGGTAAAACAGATATAATAAAAAAATCAATGGTACCACCTGAGTGGTAGGTAATGAGTTCTTTAACTTGGCTCCTTGGAAATTGTCCAAATAAAGGGTAAAGACATTTTGGGTACAATTGGGAGAAGTTCAATAAGGACTGGATGTTAGGTGATATTAGGGAATTATTTTTGCCAGTTTTCTTCAGCGTTTTAGTGGTATTGTGGTTATGCATGAGGGTTTTCTGTTAGGATAAGTGAACTAAAATGATTAACAGTAAAGGGTCATGATATCTGCAATTCAGTTGGAAGTGGTTCACCAAAAATTTAAATAAGGCAAATGGGGCACAATGTTAACAGTGGTTGTATCTAGACCATGATTACTGGGATGTATATTTTCCTTTTTTTTTTTTCATTATAAAATATTGAAAAAGTAAAACACAGTAGAAGTAATGAGACATCATGTCAAAAGGTGGAGAATACAAAGAATGGGAAGCCTATATCTGAGACATTTAAAATTTCCAGTGTTCCTTCCAAGGACCCACCTGAGGTCAATAACTGTGGGGACCTATTGCTGGACCTGGTTCAGAAGGCCAGGTTGTGCACTCTCTTTTTGCCTTCTATCTTATTTTACTTCTCTGAACTGTTCTTGTTTGAGAGTTTGAATGAGAACATCTGTGTACACGACCTTGACATTTTGTCCCGATTCTGGACTACATTGTTTATGCATTTGATACTGCATCTTTTCTACCAGAGATAAAGATCTGGGTTTCTAGATTCATTCCAGTCATTGACCTTAATAGCAGAATTTTACTTCACTAGAAATCCATTAGACACATAACAACAAATTTACTGCCAAGAAGAAATGTGGGAAGAAGAGTGAGTATAACACGGTGAGGTGTCTGTAATTGTTTAGGCTTAGGTTCTGCTGTGTTTCAGTACCCTGAGAAATGACAGAGAAACATAGTCTGTGCACACAACTCTGGGCCTGTGGAAGAGGTTAGGGGGGCAGATCCTTACAAGGACCAAGTAATCATGGCCACGGTGCTGTGAGCGTACTGGGAAGCACCATTTGGCTATCTTCTTGGTCTGATTGTATCTTTGTGTCTATGTCTGGGTACACTTAATGGCTGTGGATTTGCTCCAGGATCTGGAAGGTCTTCCTTAGAGAAATTATGCTTTGTTTCATTTCACTAAAATTTCCTCGGCTAACATAATTTCCTATTATGGAATCTAGCTCTCCAAGGATTTTATGGCTGAAAATAGATAAATATCTAGATAAAAATGTAAATATAGTGAATCTCAGAGTATCTTAAGCTGTCTCCATTTTAACTCTCTGGATGATTTTTAATGAAAACTCGAGTGCTTTTTGCATTGAATACTCTAGATTAGTGGGACCCAAACCAACTGTCCTCTCCTCAACAGTTTCATGGAGAGATAATTTAAAATATAGATTCCTAGGTCTACCCCCCCAATCCACAGAATCAGGATCTCTGGGTGATGGGCCCCTGGAATCGCTGTCTTTTTTCAAGCCACCCATGGTTACTCGGATGGGTAGTAGGAAGGTTGTAGACCTTTAGACCAGTGCTTCTCAAACTTTGATGTGTGAAACACTAGGGTATCTTGTTAAAACACAGATTCTGATTCAGTAAGATTGAAATGGAGCTCAAGATTCTCTGTGTTTTTAACAGAGTTCCCTAATGCTGATGTTGGTCTGCAAATCACACTGTGAATAAGAAGAAACTAGGTCATGTCTCAAAATCTTTTCCTCGAAATTAGAGTCTTGTCTTCCTTTCCAGAGAGCCTATTGGACCAGCATTCAGCCTGTGACATGTCTCTTCTCACTTTCCTGCTTGATATCTCTTTGCTTTGAAATACTGCTTGAACAGCTGGTAACTCAGATTAGGGTGACCATCCACTTCAATTTGCCCATCAGAATCCTGGTCTATACCATTGTCCTGGAATAATTATTAAAAGACCCTCTGCCACACTCACTCTTATAAGTGTCTCCATTTGGAAGATAAATTGTAGAGTGACCCTTTCTAAACCCACAAACATTGATATGGAAGGATATGGCACAATGCACAGAATGTAGGTTGCGTACCCAAAATCCTGGGTGGGTTCAAATCCTGCTTCATTATTCCACACTGAGTCCATAGCCTTAAGGAAGCCAAGCCTCATCATTTCAGGTGTAAGCCAGGAGTGGTTTATGGTGAGGATCATTTATAGAAATGGTATAGGAAGCTTCTAGCACAGTGACTGGCATGTAGTAGACACCCGTATGCTTAGGTCCCTATCTTCTTACAGTCAATGAAATGAACATTTACTGTACTTTGGAATGATAAAAATAGAGTGCTACTATTAGGATCAGAAGCAGCTGTAATGTTAAAACAATGCATCTGCTAAACTTATATGTCAGTTATGACATAGGACATAAACTTGTATATCAGCATAAACTTATATGCTGCAGATCTATCTCTGAACTCAGTAGTCCCATGTGAGTTACATGTTATTATGGACACTTCAGGGCTTGTTGATAAACCTAAACTCTGAACTAGGGAAATAAAAGCATTAACAGTTGTTGAGTTCCAACTATGTACCAGGTGGAGGGAGTTCCAAATTAGGATAGATCACTAGCAAGGACAAGGAATAGAAAACTATAACTCTGAGATCCTTAATCTTAACCACCATGTATGGTTTCTGTGTGTTAGTTAATGCTTTCATTCTTTCCACATTTCAAAAACGACATCTTATTACTCTACAGTCTAGTGTGACCAACTTGGGAACTGGGCTCGGGAACAGGGACCACGTGAGATACATCTAAATATGTAGCAAAGACAGCAGCAATCCACTGCACTGACTTGGAGTTGGGGCAGTTAGACGAAATGCCTCAATGTATTTTACAACTTTATGGAGATAATATTGAAGTACAGTGAACTGCAGATATTTACAGCATACAATTTTATCAGTTTTGACAAATGTATACACTCATGAAACCATCACCATAATCAAGTTAACAATTATTTCTCTTCGCCTAAATTTTCCTCTAGCTCCTTCGTAATCCATCCCTCCCTCTGCCAAGATCCACAGGCAGCCACTCATCTGCCTTCTGTCACTATGGATTAGTTTACATTTTTTAGAATTTCATGTAAATAGAATCATACAGCATAGACTTCTTGTTGCCATGCTTTTTTTCACTCAGCATGATGATTTTGAGATCCTTCTGAGATTTCAATTTAAGCATACCAATAGTTTCTTTATTTTTGTGGCTGAGTAGTTTCGCATTATATGGACATGCCACAAGTTGTTTATCCATTTACCTGTTTGTTGATGGACACTTGAGTTGTTTCCAGTTTTTGTTTATCACCGATATGGTTGCTACAAACATTTGTGTGCAAGTCTTAGAGTGGATATATTTCCATTTCCCTTGGGTAAAAACCTAGGCGTAAACTAGCAAAGTAGTATGGTAGGTGGCTGTTGAACTTTTAAAGGAACTACCACACTGTTTTCCAAAATGATTGTCCAATTTTTTATTTTCAACAGCAGTTCCAACACTTACTATTGTCACTTTAAAAATTGGGGTGCTTGGTGGCTCAGGTGGTTAAGCATGTGACTCTGGATTTCAGCTCAGGTCATGATCTCATGGTTTGTGAGTTTGAGCCCCACATTGGGCTCCATGCTGCCAGTGCAGAGCCTGCTTGGGATTCTCTCTCTTCCTCTCTCTGTGCCCCTTCCCGACATGGGCCCTCTCTTTCAAAGTAAATACATAAACTTAAAAAAATTAAAAAATATATATGTTAGTCACTTTATTGGATGTATAGTGGAATCTCATGCTTTTAATTTGCGTTTTCCCAATGACTGATAATTTGAATATCCTTTCATATGCTTATGGGCTAACTGTAGGCCTTTTAAGGTAAAGTGTCGATTTAAATTTTTACTTATTTTATTTATTTTTTAAATGTTTATTTATTTTTGAGAGAGAGAGGGAGAGCGTAAGTGGGGTGAGGGGCAGAGAGAGAGGGAGAGAGAGAATCCCAAGCAGGCTCCATACTATCAGCATAGAGCCCGATGTGTGGCTTGATCTTACAAACCATGAGATCATGACCCGAGCTGAAATCAAGAGTCTGATGCTTAACTGACTGAGCCACCCAGGTGCCCTGTTTTGTTATTTATTTATTTTTTGCTTATTTTAAAAATTAGGGTATCTTGCAATTGAGTAATAAGAATTCTTTATATATTCTGGATGTAAGTACTTGTCTGATATATGCTTGGCAAATATTTTCTCCAGGTCTGTGGCTTGCTGCTTTATTGTGTTAGTGGTGGCTTTCAAGTAGTAAACATTTTAATTTTGTCAAAGATCAATGTATCGTTTTTCTCCCTCTTCAGGTGTGTGCTTCTTGTGTTCTATCCAAGAAACATCTGTCTTCTACTTCAAGGTCATAATTCTCCTATGCTTTTTGTAGAAAGCTTTAGAGTTTTCGTTTCAAGTTCTGGTCTATGATTCACTTTGAGTTCATTTTTATGTATGGTGTGAGATAAGCGTCAATGGTAATTTTTTTTCTGTATAGTTTATCCAGCATCATTTGTTGAAAAGACTTTCCTTTTTCCATTGAATTCCCTTTGCGTTTTTGTAAAAAATCAATTGACCAAATGTGTGTGGGTTTATTTCTGGATTCTCTATTCTCTTCCATAGATGGATATGTCTATCTTTTTACCAGTGCCACACTGTTTTGATTATTGTAGCTTTATTAGAATTTTTGAAATCAGGTAGGGTAAGTCTTCCAACTTTGTTTCCCTTTTTATTTTTTTAAATTTTTAAAAATGTTTCTTAATATTTTTATTATTATTGAGAGAGAGACACACACAGAGTGCAAGTGGGGAAGGGGCAGAGAGAGGGAGACATAGAATCTGAAGCTGGCTCCAGGCTCAAAGCTGTCAGCACAGGGCCCGACATGGGGCTCAAACTCATGAACCATAAGATCATGACCTGAGCTGAAGTCAGATACTTAACTGACTGAGCCACCCAGGTGCCCCTGTTTTCCTTTCTAAACAAGTGCTTTGGCTTTGGATAGTCAAGGTCTTTTGCATTTCCATACACATTTAACAGTCAGCTTGTGGATTTTTACCAAAAAAAAAAAAAGCCTGCTGGAATTTTGGTTGGCTTTGTATGGAAATGTAAATCAATTTGGGGAAAATTGTTATCTTAATGACATTGAGCCTTTCAATCCGTGAATATGGTATATTTTCCCATTTATTTAGGTTTTCTTCACTTTCTCTTAGCAGTGTTCTGTAGTTTTCAGGACCATCCTTTACTGGTGTTTAAAATGAAAGATTTGTACCAGCAGACTGTAATATGGTTAGGAAACTAGATTTTGTTGTTGTTGTTCATTCATGTTTTATGACTAATGAATGTTGAGATATATAAACTATTTGACCTTTCAGTTCTGGGCTTTCTTCTTACAAGAGCTCAATCCCAGATCAGCACAGAAGCTTGATCTGGCAATGAGAACTTGCTAACCAAGAAGCAGCTCATTGAGTACTAGTGGGCTTATGGAATCAGAAACATCAGAGTGTGTCACTAGAGATGGGGGAGGTTGTCATCTCTGGAGATTTTACATAAGGTTGAGACTCTTTTTTGGATTCTTACACACTTATTCCTGTTAGGGATAAAGATATCAGCTGGAGAACCTTGCATACTTACTTCTAACTGAAGAGAAGTCTGAAGCAATGTGACTTTTTCAGCTAAAGTGCCAAAGAAGACTCAGGAATTCAGTAGGTATGGGAGTACATGCATGGATTTTGAATCAGATGACTGTGGATATGATTATTGGCTTTATAATTTACAGGGCATATTTTTATTCTGGGTACTTCGATTTTTTGAGCCTCAGTTTCCTTTGTATCTACCTACAAAGATTTTTATAAAAATAAAACGAACAATATGTGTAAAGCCCTTGATATACAGTAACAATTAAACAAGGTTAATTCCTTTCTTTTCCTTTTTCTTTTAATGTTTATTTATTTGTTTTTGAGAGAGAGAGAGAGAGAGAGAGAGAGAGAGGAGAGAGAGCAGAGAGATAGAGAAAGAGAGAGAATCCCAATCAGGCTCCACACCGTCAGTGCAGAGCCCAACATGGGGCTCAAACCCGTGAACCATGAGTTCATGACCTGAGCCTAAACCAAGAGTTGGATGCTTAACTGGCTAAGCGATCCAGGTGTCCGAATTCCTATATTTTTCATAGATCAGTATTTATTTTTTTTTTAATTTTTTTTTTCAACGTTTATTTATTTTTGGGACAGAGAGAGACAGAGCATGAACGGGGGAGGGGCAGAGAGAGAGGGAGACACAGAATTGGAAACAGGCTCCAGGCTCTGAGCAGTCAGCACAGAGCCCAACGCGGGGCTCGAACTCACGGACCGCGAGATCGTGACCTGGCTGAAGTCGGACGCTTAACCGACTGCGCCACCCAGGCACCCCGATAGATCAGTATTTAAAACATTGAAACAGTATACTCACTATTTTTTGAGATTTATTTTTTTTTTTTAATTTTTTTTTTCAACGTTTATTTATTTTTGGGACAGAGAGAGACAGAGCATGAACGGGGGAGGGGCAGAGAGAGAGGGAGACACAGAATCCGAAACAGGCTCCAGGCTCTGAGCTGTCAGCCCAGAGCCTGACGCGGGGCTCGAACTCACGGACCGCGAGATCGTGACCTGGCTGAAGTCGGACGCTTAACCGACTGCGCCACCCAGGCGCCCCGAGATTTATTTTTTAAAGTCCAGACTTCTTTGACAATTTTTCTTTTTCTGTGTAGTTAGGTTGTGATTTTAGTCTCCCTCCCTCCCCTTCCTCTCTCTCGCTTTCTCTGTCTCTCTGTCTCTGTTTCTCTCTCTTGTCAGTTCAATGAAGACAGCAAACTTGTCTACCTGGCTCACGGATGTATTCCCAGATATTAGCATAGAAACTGGCTCATCGTAGGCAATAATATTTATTTTTTTTATTTTTTATTTTTATTTTTGACAGAGGGAGAGAGAGAATCTTAAGTAGGCTCCATGCCTGACATGGGGCTGCATCTCATGACCGACCGTGAGATCATGACCTGAGCCAAAATCAAGAGTCAGATGCTTAACTGACTGAGCCACCCAGGCACCCCAATAATATTTATTTCTTAAATAAGCGAATACATGCTGCTTACAAGCTATTCCTATACAACTGTTGGTCTCTGGAAAGCTTCTTAATTGCCTAAGAGAAGCCAAGATACCAGAATGCATTCCAATCAGCAAAGGCTACGAAAGTGAAGAAACATATACAGATGGCCAGAGGCGGTTCAACTTGTTCTTCTTCAGTCCAGAAAATAACTCCCAAAATAGAACAGTGCTTTTTTGATAGGGATATTTTGTCTCGTGGGATAGCTAATAGTTAAGCCAAAAAAGTCTTGGTAATGAATGTTCTGACTATCAGGTTTTATAAGTTGATTCGAAATGGGCAGTGAATTCCTTTTTCTGCTGTAACTTTGTAAAAGCACCTGATGTAGAATCCAACCAAAGCTAAAGCCCAATCATCTGCAAAGTTGAGAGCTATTGAGATTCTGGCTATTTAAAACATTCAGAGGAGACTGAATGGCCACACAAATCCAATCACTACAGGAGGGACGCAAGAATAAAGGTTTGCTTGAGTACAGTGATTGAAACCCACAAAAGTCCTTCTAAGAGGCACACAGGGCTGGTGACAGGAGGTTAATGCAGCTAGCTGGCTTCTTGTCTGGTATGTTAAGCCAATTAATGATAAGGTACATCTATCTGGCAGCTGAATTTTTCCCGTCCCATTTCTTTTTTCAAGAAAAGTATATTTAAGAAAGAATACTAAGAAGAAAGAAATGCCAAAAAAAAGTAGCTTTTTTTTTTTGCCATTTGTTCTTAAAATTTTTCTTTTTAAGAAATAAATCCAAGAATGTTTTCAGAACCATCTGAAAAAAATGTGTTTCTATTTCCAGTAGGGCTTGAACTGGATTTGAGCTAATGTTAAGTTTAATTGACGGCTCTTCAGCAGAAAGGCTAACAATTCAAACCTCGGTCCTCTCTACAAGTGGAGTTATCCTTTAAGATTGTCAAATAAATATGTTTTGGGAAGATGGTAATTAAGTGTGAACAGATGGCCGTTTTTAGCTGAGATATTAAGTCTAGGAATTTAATGGAATCATTTGCCTGTTGGAGTCAGTGGGTATGATGCAGTATACTGGTTGGCAAGACATCAGGTTTGTCAAAGCTAATTGGGAACCCTGATAAAGATTCGATTCCTTATATGGTTGTAAGGACAGGGGGAAGCGTTAAGAGTTGGGAGGAAGATTACGACACTGTGCTATACTATGCCAAGATCTTACTTTGCAGCTCTGTAGACTCAAGAATGCCAAAACAGAAATATACTATTTTCAACAAGCAACACTGTGGTAGAATGAAAAGGGCCCTGGATACTTGGTTCACTTACTGCTTTGCTCTTCACTGACTTTGTGACCTGGGGCAAGTGCCTGAATTCCTCTGTGCCCCAGAGTCCTCCTTTTTCAAGTGGAGAAAGGTTGGAATTAAAATTCAATTTGATTATTTTCCAAAACATTGTCCAGCCAGGAACGTCTTAGTAGATCAAAGAATGCTTCTGTGCCTTTGTGTATTGTGGATAGCTTTCTGTCTTCTTGTTAGTTAAGTGCAAAATACTACCCAAAGCTTCCAAGTGCCAGACTTTCAGTCTGCAGACATCTCCTTCACGTATCTTATATTTCAAGGGTTTAAAAAGCTAGGGATGTGTGAGCTTTGGATTTCAGGAAAATCCAGGATCTGAGCTCAGAGCTAAGAATATGTCATTATGTTCATTATTATCCCCAACATTTTAGAATAATTATTGTGAAGCACACATGCCTGGGATCATTGTCAGGAGCCAGGTCTGTTTTTTAACTAATAGATGCTCATGGACTTAGAGGCAGATGATGGCTTTCCTGAGAGGGAGCAAAGACTTGGGAGGTGACATCCTGACACATAGCTCCCCATTTCGGTAGATGAAAATCAGGGCTATTAGGTCAATATTCCTACGTAGTTGTGGCTGAATCAGACTGGGCACTGGACCACCTCATCCAGAATATTTGGATGCTTCTATGTAGCTTGAACATTTGGCCAGATGGATTACAGGTCTGCCTCGGGTGGTGTTTCTTACGGTTTTAATTAGACCTGAATTGATCCAATGCATGGCAAGTGCCCAGAATCAGGCAAGGACGAGATGCCTTTCCAACAAGCATTTTATTCCCTCATAATCAATGTCAAAACACTTCTTGCTTTGTATACAACCCATCTGACTAATGAGTGAGTCTTAAATTTAGAAGTCCCTTGCACTTTAGAACAAGATTTCCCCATTCTATAGTCTCTTAGCCTCTCCATGGAGCTACTCAGTAGCTTAGGTCATGGGGTGGATTGCAAAGGGTGTTTAGGAGATGGTAATTGCTGTTTAGAAGTTCAAGATGATTGGAAAAACAAATGGAAATATCAAGCTTTCAGAATTTAGTGTCCACCCAACAATCATCTATATAAAATTTTCACTGGGGCTATGTGTCAGATGTATCGAAAACAACCAGGGATGGAATGTAAACAACTGAGAATCTCACCAACTTGGAAAAATGATAGATAGATGATAGATGGATATGCTTTGTCAGTGAGCTTATACTGAATAATGACATATTGTAACAATTAACAAAACTAAACATGAATTAAAACTTTAGTGTGAAATGTACATATGTTCATTGTCATCCTAACTCATGACTGCTGATTTTAACTCCTGTGTATGTTACACAGCTGCCTCTTCCTTGTCTTTCAGGTCTTATGTCTTCCCTGACTACTTTATCTAAACAAATTCCTATCTAAAACAGCCCTATCTCTTGAGCACAGGGTGCAACAGGACAATTACAGCAGAGATCACAACTTGGGCCTTTTAGTCCTTTATTATTAAAATAATAGAACTCTCTGGGCTTTGGATGGGCATCTGACTGCCCAAATAGACACTGCATTTCCCAGATGACCTTGTAAGTAGCTGTGGCTGGGTGACGAAGTTTGGGTCAATGGGAAATGAGAGGAATGAAAATAAATCACATGTGGGCCATCTCCTTAATGCCAAGATGCCCGCAAGAATGTTCTCTATTCCTTTCCCATAGGCTGAAATGCAGACACAGGCTGGTGAGCTGTCCCAAACTTGCACACGAGGATACCACCTTAGGGCATGGACAGCGAGATCAAAGAAATCTTGGTTCTTGGAAGCCCTGACAGATGGAGCCACCTTCTAGCCCTGGACAGATTCATATCTGGGAACAAAAAAATATATATTTCTATTTTCTTTGAGTGTCTAATTTCTGATCTGTCATTACAATCCAGCTATAACTGAAACCATACACTCTCTACCCCATCTACTTCATTTTCTTTGTAGCAGTTACCCCATCTTTATCTGTCTTATTTATCTGTTTGTTTACTTGTTTACTGTCTGTCTCCCCTCCCCGGAATGTAATTTCCATGAGAGCAGAAATCTTATGTTAACCTCTGCATCCCCAGTGGCTAGAACAGTACCTGGCACATAGTAGGGCTCAATATGTATTTGTGAATTAATGAATGGATCGGTTGTAACTAGCAAAGCAGTGTTAGTTATAAGAGTGCATTTGAGTGGATTGTTATAAGGCTACTAAATATTTGTAAGCATGTGGCTTTGATTTGAGTGCCATCTGCATCTTTCACTGATAAGTCAGCTTGTTTCTACCTTGAGTCACAGCTTCCCAACTTACCTGATAAGAGGCCAAGGCCTAGGACTAGTCTGAAAGTGGCAATTACTTAGCTCTCTGTTGTTTCGAATGGAGAGTTTGGTGGGATAGGATGTGATGAGAAGATAGAGGCCAGAGGGTTGAGATAAGTAGTATTGTTTCTTTATTAACATTTTTTTTTTAACGTTCATTAATTTTTGAGAGAGAGAGCGAGACAGAGTGCAAGTGGGGGAGGGACAGAGAGAGAGGGAGACACAGGATCTGAAGCAGGATCCAGGCTGTGAGCTGTCAGCACAGAGCCTGACGCAGGGCTCGAACTCACGGACCGGGAGATCTTGCCTGAGCCGAGGTGGGACACCCAACCCGACTGAGCCACCCAGGCGCCCCTCTGTTTTTATTTTTTTTTAATTGAAGTAGAGGTGAGATGCAATGTTTCATTAGCTCCGGGTGTACAGCAGAGCGATTCAACAAGTCTATAGGTTATGCTGTGCTCACCGCGAGTGTAGCTACCATCTGCAAAAGTAGTATTCTTATTCCATGTAAAACTTGGGGGTGATGAGCAGGGTGGCTATGTATAATTCAGTGACTAAACTGCACACTCTGGGAGTGCTGTGAAGATTATATCAGGACAGTAAGTGCAAACAGGGACTGTTTCAGGCAAATCTGAGCCACTGCTCAGTTAAGTATCAATTCACACAGAAAATCTGCCTGCTTTCTTTGAAAGATAGGCACCACATTTGAGAAATGGCATTCTCAAGAATTGAATGAATGACAAGCTCATCAGGAAATACAGAAGTGGTTCTAAGTTTTCTCCTGTGGCTGGATATTTTGCTGAAATATGAGTGATTCCATGTATCAGCTCCCAGAATGTTTAACCTCCAGATGAATTCCATTTTGATTCACTTAAGAAGATGAAGTAGAAGTTGACTAGTAGGCTGCAATACAAAAGAAACAATAATTGGTTAAGAGTTCAAGATCAGGAAGAGCTTTAGTACAGCACTATTCTTAGAAAGAGATTTACCGTCATCAGTATTCTAGAGGCAAAAAGAACACATTTTAGTACATCTATAAGCCGAAAGGAGCAACTACCAGTTCTTGGGAGACATAAACATTTTAATGTTTTTTAATGTTTATTTATTTTTTTGAGTGAGAGTGACAGAGCACGAGTAGGGGAGGGGCAGAGAGAGAGGGAGACACAGAATCTGAAGCAGGCTCCAGGCTCTGTGCTGTCTGGACAGAGTCCCACGCGGGGCTCGAACTTGTGAGCTGCAAGATCACCACCTGAGCCGAAGTTGGATGCTCAATCGACTGGGCCACCCAGGTGCCCCAGGAGATATAAACATTTTAAACAGAGGGTCATGGAAATGTGCAAAATCTACACGAAAAGGAGATATGGTAGAAAGGAGGAAAGGAAACAGCTTGCAAAAGGAGAGATGTAATACATAATGAGAAATTTAGTAAGGCATCAAAACCACAGGTATCTGTTATGGGTTTGGGTAGAGCCCATGTGATTTTTGGAATAGCTCTTCAGTAGGGTTATGCTATACGTGATAAAGTAATAGGGCAGTGGATTCATTTGGTCCTTGACACATACGTATCAAGGGCCTGCTAGCCACCTGGGATGCACTGGTGGGGGGGGATGCGGGTTTCCTTTATCCCAAGGTCAGGATCAACATCAATATATTAACGTACTCAAAGACTGATCACATATATTCACACTTGGTAGATCACAAAAGAGTCGTACAAATGAGGAACTTAGCCAAGAATGATGTTTACAACTAAATCTGTAATAAGGGAAAGCCACGGAGGAGCACAATGCCATGGTAACACTTATTTACCCATTACGCCTGTTCTGGGAGGTTTATTTTTATTTTTATTTTTATTTTTATTTTAAGGAGAGATGCATTCTGTTTCACAATGAATCGGGATGCAATCTGAATATCCTATTCACATAATGGTGAGATAGTTTATATTTGGATTTTACTGACTAGTCAAAGTCAGTAAGATCCTTTATCCTGAGTTTCACTACAATTGGTAGTCAGAACCATAAAGCAGATGAGAGTTTACTTGACCTTGAATAAAGACATATTGTTGGGAGAAAATTAGGAAAGGCAGACTGAGGTTTCTGGTTGAGTAAATCCTGCTTGGTTCCAGGGAAAATGATTCATTTTAGAGTGGTCTCTGGGTTCCCATGGTTCTGACACTTTACCACGAATAAGAATATGCTTAAAATGCAGATCTCTGGGCCCATTCCCAGAGATTCGGATTCAGCGAGTCCGGGGCTAGGTGTAGAAAACTGCATTTTAAAATAAGCTTTCCGGTGATTTTTGAGCAAGTCATTCTTGGACCACACCTTGAGAACCACTGTCTTGGAAAAACCACCCCGATTACCTGGAAGCCTCTGATGGGGCTGCAGAGACTGAGATAGGTTTTTGGAACCTGGCATCATCTCCCAGAGGACCGGCTGCTGCTTTAGTTTTCTAGCCCTAATTAATAGAATCTGGAGCCCACAGTAGCTGGCACGCGATGTGGAGCTATTTTAAACAAGACAAAACAAATGATGTGCAGCTGGAAGCTGCTACCTTGAAATATAAATTCAGCTGCAATTTGTATTCAATTTCTTACAGATGTGTTGCAGCGACACGATTGCACTTTCTAAGTCCATCACGCTGGAATGGTGGTGACCAACAAGCATCTGACAAGGGCAACCTGCACTGGGGCACATGTGACCTTTTTAATTTTTTAAAGTTAGGACCGTGCTGGGGCGCCTGGGTGGCGCAGTCGGTTGGGCGTCCGACTTCAGCCAGGTCACGATCTCGCGGTCCGGGAGTTCGAGCCCCGTGTCGGGCTCTGGGCTGATGGCTCAGAGCCTGGAGCCTGTTTCCGATTCTGTGTCTCCCTCTCTCTCTGCCCCTCCCCCGTTCATGCTCTGTCTCTCTCTGTCCCAAAAATAAATAAACGTTGAAAAAAAAAAAATTTAAAAAAAAAAAAAAAAAAAAAAAAAAAAAATAAAGTTAGGACCGTGTAAATATGCAACCGACCAAAGCTGAAGTGCCTTGGCATTTCATTTCAATAGAGCACTTACATTTCTCTGACCAAAGCACAAAATCGCCCATGAGTGTACTACCTATGTGGTTTTATTTCTCATTATGGACAATGTTATAGCTGCCATGTTGCATTGAAATGACATCACAGCAACCTTAACTTTCTTACACTCGTTTGCTATTTAGTGACACATGCTAGTGGAGAAATTTGCAGAGAATGTGGCTTTGTGATTTGTAATTCTCTTGGGGCTTCCTCGTTGCCTTTGACTCGCCTGGTGGGGTTGCTGAATATATCAGTAGACCTGTTTATGGAGTGTTTTCTCAAATTTTGTATCACAATTCCTTGGGTGATGTTTGCTTAAAATGCAGCTTCCTTCGCCCTATATGCAGATATGCTGATTCAGGCCTGGGGTGGAGTTGAAGAATGAGCCTTTTTTTTTTTTTTACAAGACCTATGGATGATTCTGAGGCAGGTGGTCCACAAATTCCACTTTGGGTAGACCATTAAATTACACAACAGGGAGATTAAAAGAAGGGAAAATTGTGGCCTCTGCAATTGATGCACATAACTAGAAGTGAGAAGGTAAAGACATTCAAGTTGAAGGAATACATGATAACAACCAACATTTATTGAGTGCTCACTATGTTCCAGGCACATGTATTAACTCATCTAATTCTCAGAGCCAGGTTCTGTTGCTATCTTTATTTACAATTAAGAAATTGAAGCAGAGAGATTTTAATTATCTTGTCTAGAATCACTAAACTATTAAGTAACAAGGTGGATTTAAGCAAGCAGGTCTGCCCACAAAGCACTTATGCTAATTGCAACACTGTACAGCCTCCAGCTAGAGAGCTTTGCTTTCAGAATGCAAACTGCCAAGTATATAAACTGGTGTTTAGTGTGTGTGTATGAAAATTTGTATGACAAATCCTCATTTTTAAATTTATGATTAATTTATGATTGCATTTTCATTAAAATATCAAACATACCCTGTAATAGATTCTAGCCAGACATTACACTCAACACTAGGGATATAGAAATAAAGACCTTTGGGGGAGTTTACAGTGTAATGAGAAAAAGCGCTGGTCATAGTCCAGGACAATGTACTGAGCAATCTACAACTTGGTATTGGTGATTGATACGATGGAGAACAGCATAGCTTTTGTGGAAGCACAGGGCAGTAAGGGTAGGAAGGTCATGGTGTCCAACCATTGGTTGGCTAGGTTAGACTGATTTGGGAGACTTCATGGGAGAAGTAAGACCTAAGTGGCATTTGAAGAATGTGCCATAGAGTCCATGAAAATCTAAGTGCCCACCATGTGCTCCATCCTCCTTTTGGAAGCTCTTTCCATGTAGATTTGCCATGCATTATATCATGTTACTCTGTAACCCTGCTCATAACTGCCCAGATCAGGGACTGGAGCCCAACTCAAAGACAATTGTTTAGAAAGAAGGCAACAAACCATTTGGTTGGGAAATATGAATGAAAGATGAACCTAGGAAGTTACGGGCAACTGTGTTTGAGGTAATGACAAGATGTCAAGAACACTGCTACTCAAGGCATGATCCATGAATCTGAGCTAATCCATGAATTGTCTGTTATAGGTATGTGAAAAGACAAGTACTGAAATTGAGAGTAAGAATAGAAATTTCCATAGTGATTGCCAAAGCATCTCCTAGTGACTCTCTATTAGTTATCTGTTAATGCAAAAAAAAAAAAAAAATTATCCCAAACTTAGTGGCTTTAAACAGCAATAAACATTTATTATGTTTCTGTAATTTGCGTAGTTGAGGAAATAGGAACTGGTAGCTGGGTGTTTCTGACTTGGGATCTCTCATGAGGATGTAGTCAAGATGTTGGCTGGTGCTGCAGTTATCAGAAGGGTAGATTTTTAAGTTTAAAAATAAAAAAATATATCATTTCTGATACATTACAAACATCGATATTTCAAAGAAAATTGTTACCATTCTCTTTTAATTGCATTCAATGGGCTCTAAATAACACAATGTTTGGATAATCACCATGTCCAGTTAAAAACACATGAACAAGATTTTTTAACGTTTGGAAATTATCTATCTTTTCTTTTTATCCATCTCTCTCTCTCTATCTATCTATCTATCTATCTATCATCTATCTATCTGCCTATCTACCTATCATCTCTCTCTTGTTTTCAAAGTTTTTAAAATTTATTTGAGAGAGACAGAGACAGCACGAGTGGGGAAGGGGCAGAGAGAGAGAATAGCAAGCAGGCTCCACGCTGCCAGCACAGAGCCCCACACCGGGCTCAAACAAACTCATGAAACTGCGAGATCATGACCTGAGCCGAAACCAAAAGTGGGACGCTTAACCGACTACGCCACTGAGGCACCCCTATCATCCCTTTATATATCTTCTTAAACTTACATTTCCATTTCATTTAACCCAGAAAAGTTATTAGAAAACTAATTTTTATTGAAAACCTTTTACCAATCACCTTATGATAATTCTCTGCTAGAAAAATATGTATATAAATTGAAATTTTAACATCATTTTATTTTGTGTAACTTAAGGATCCACACGTTAAAACTTTTTGGGCAGAATTGAGTTACCACTGGGGCACCTAGGTGGCTCAGTTGGTTGAGTGTTGGACTTCGGCTCAGGTCATTACCTCATGGTTGGTGGATTTGAGCCCCGCATCAGGCTCACTGCTGTCCCCCTGTCTCCCTGCCCCTCCCCCACTCATTCTCGCTTGCTCTCTCTCTCTCTCTCTCTTTTTCACACACACACACACACACACACACACACACACACAAAAGAATTGAGTTACCATAAATATTATTGGTATACAATTGGTCAAAATATAATGAATATATTATAAATATTGATAAATAACTAATAAAGCAAAATTTTCTTGGAATTGCTTCTCTAAATGAGATAGAGCATTTACTTTTTTAGTTTGTGATTCCATTGGATGAAAATGACTTATTTCCAAAATTAGAGAGATTTCAGCATTAATTTTATAACTGTTTTTCATTTTTATACGTGTGTGTGTAAATCTTGTTCTTATAAACAGATAGATGTGAATAGACTAAGTTTTGTTATAGTAATGTCACTCAATTCTTTTGACTACTTTGACTTCTATACCACAAATCGCACAGGGATCAAGTAGCTAATAATTAGGTTCTACTTCAGTTTCATTTGAAGCAAAGATTTCAAAATATCTTTGCCCTTCAGAGGGATATAATATATAGTCATTAGAGTCATTCATTTCTGTTTCTGGGAAAATACCAAAAAACTTCATCTTTATTCTTGAAAAGTCTTCACAAGGTCTTGAGAATGGCTATTAATTTTACCTGCTATTTTTACATTTAGAGGCACCCCTTGGAATCTAACACGTTTAGAAAAGGTTACGAAATAAAAATATTGTTAATTTCAACACAATTTTATCAATACTGTATTTTCTTTCAAATGATTTTAACTTCTCACATGTTTTAGAAATTTTTAATGAAAACGTTTAGCTCATTGGATTTCTAAAAAAGTGTCCAACCATCTGGCCTTATACCCAAAACCAGTTCCCTTTGTCAAAAGAATTAGACAAACCAGACATACTTTCTGTTGGAAAAGGTCTAATTTCATTTTTTATTAAAATAAATATAATTACATTTATTTTATTTAATGTAATTTTATAAAATCCACTAAAAATAAATTATAGATGACAATAATGTCAACAAGAAAATGGTATAGGTCATATACTTAATTTTTATGTTGTCCTATAAAAATGAATCTATACTGTTTCATATTACTTAGTTTGTTAGAAAGCAATATAAAATTTAGTTAAATTTATTACATTTTTAAGGAGACAACGAGTATTTTAAAAGGTATGCCATTCCTTCAGTGTATGATCTAGTAGCTAATAATTAGGTTCTACGTCAATTTTGTTTAAGCAAAGAATTCAAAATGGCTCTCCCTTCCTTCCTTCTATGATGTATTTTGAAGCTTATTTTTTATTCTTTTAATTCTTTTATTTTTAAAATATTATGCACATTTATTCTGTATCATAATTCCATCTAATATTTGCATATCTCGTCTTATTGTTTTATTTTCCTCTGACTCTTGCTCATGTTATATTGCTTCCATTTCTGTTTTGTATGTGATTTTTTATTGTGAGCTCATATTGGTTGTAATTCTATCAGTGGGATATTGTTGAAGCTGAATTTGAGCATGCATTCTCCTAGGGAAGATTTTTGTCACTTCTGCTAGGCACCTATGGGCATTAAATCTGAGTCCATTTTAAATTATGTCTCTATTTGTAGTTTTTAGAACCATGCAAACAGGATAGATCCAGCTCCAAAATGTACATAAAAGCTGGTCTGTGGCCATTTATTCCTAGGGAATCTTTAAAAAGACTCCCCCTCCCTGCCCCCAGGTCACAGGCCATATTCCTTACTGTTGGCTGGTGCAGGTGAAGGGATTTTCCTCCTTGTTCGCCATTTCCCTGAAGCTATATTCCTTCCTGGGTACCACCTTCTGTGTAGGGTAATTTCTCTGCCCTATTCCAAGGCTGTTTCTTCAGCGCCCTCTACAGGCGAACGCCCTAAGCCACCGGGATTCATGCCAGCCGGAAGATCTAGCGACCCTCGGAATCAGAGCACGTGATTTGATTACGCATGCTACTTCACGCAGTTGTTCCCTCTTTCCATGTTTGTTAGGTGTTTCTGTCCACAAACAGGAAGTATTGAAAAAAGTATTGAACACTAATTATGTGCTTTGATCTTGTAGATGCTGGAGTTACAAAAAAGAGACAAAACACAGTAGTTCTGTTCTGGTCTCATTGTCTAAACAGAGAGATGTGATGGCAGGTTAAATGATAACATGGGGGCATTGGAAAGGGCCTGTGGATGCGAGTCGGGGCAGGGATACCAGAGAGATCTCACCTGATGTAGTGGTGACAGAAGGCCAGGACAGCCATTCACAGAGGCCAGGGCAAAGGCTTGTCAGACAGAGAGAACAGATGGAGCAAAGGCCTGAAGGTGTAAAATGGCATGGAAATGAAAGTTAGCATTGGTGGAACGTGGAATACTGAGACTTCAGATTAAACAATCAGAACTTTTGACATTAAACAATTGCTACTAGGAGAACCCAAAGCTGCTTTTGAAATGTTAAAGGGGTTCTCTCCACTCTGCTTCATGTTGATTAAAGGGAGTGTTTTTGGCCACAGAGCAACTATGCAGAATTGGCTCAAGGAAATTTATAGATGCCATTTCAAACTGGAGGTGTTTGGGGCTTTGTTTAATGGTATCTTGGAACACAATAGAAGTCTAGTTAACTTCAAACATTTGGAATCGATTCTAATCAGCCTTAGTATTTCCCTGTATTGACCTCAAAATATCAAAGGAAAATAGGAAGACAGTTTTACAACTGGTTTATTGAGAAATTGCCCCTCAGTGGGGTATAAATACAGAATAGTTTTATTTTGTTTTATTATCACCTCTGTTTCACTAAATCTGTTTCCCCATCACTTGAAGATATCTTGGGCAGATTCTATAACTTTTTAGGCATCTTTTGCTGCTAAAAGCTGTTTTCAATTTTGTCTAAATCTCTCTTTTCACCTCCCTCCAGTGCAAGTTTCACCTATGGCTCCAAGGGCAGCTGAGAGAGGGGGGCATGGTTCACTCATTCACCCCTCCTGGCTCTTGAGCACCGGATTGAAGGGTGGGGGGGGGATACCCCCTCTGTCTCCCTCTTCTAGGCTACAACAGCTCAGCTATTAGGTGAAGGGAGAAGAAGAGAAAAACGGGGAAATTTTTTTTTTTCCAGGCTAGTACAACGCCATCTCGTGTCTGTTGGTTTTGCTAGGTGTAAGTGGCAAGTTTGAACATGCTGGTTTTCTGTGGGAATCGTGTAGATTCCTCAGAGGGGACTGTGGAGAGTCCCACAATCACAATTTCTTAATGAGGGAGATCCAGCCAAGCTTTCAACTCCTCCCCCGTCCATCTGATTGTGTCCCCTAAAGTCTCTTTGATGTTTGTTTGCCTCTTGAAAGTCCCTGAGAAGAAAGGCTGAAGGACACTTGGGAACTCTTATTTGCAAATCTGAGTTTTAGTCACAGACTTCAGTGCAACAACGCCCAAAAGTCCAACTCAAAATCTTTTCATAGTTTTAACAAATATTTTCTTTGGGTTAAGTAGAAGGGCCTTTCCAATTCAGCTGGGTTCTTGTGGTTAGTGCTGGTGTTGGATTTTAAGAGAGATTCTGAAGATCAAATCCCTCCCTCTCCCAAGCCCCTGTCCCATTCAAATTAGAGAAACTAGTTAGGGTTGCTAGATAAACTACTCATAAGATTAGAAACTTCTTCATAGATGAGATAATCCATGGAGTATAAAATATGGTTAGTCAGAGGCATCTGGGTGGCTCAGTTGTTTAAGTGCCCATCTCTTGATTTTGGCTCAGGTCATGATCTAATGGTTCATGAGTTTGAGCCCTGCATTGGGCTCTGTACTGACAGCAGAGACCCCGGTTGGAATTCTCTCTCTCCCTCCCTCTCTCTCTCTCTCTCTCTCTCTGCCCCCTCCCTTGCTCATGCTGTCTCTCTCTCAAAAATAAACAAATAAAAATAAATAAATAAATAAATAAATAAACAAACAAACTTAATAAAAGAAAAGAAAAAAGAGAAAAGAAAAAAGCAAATTTGGTTAGCCTGGAGAATAAAAGACTCAGGGATTATATAACTGTCTTTAAATATATGCTGGATTTTCAGGTATCATAGGGATTAGGTCTTCTGCATCTGGGAAGTTACAGGGAGATTAATTTCATTCTATGTAGGAAATTCTCAAAATCAAAGCTTTGTAAAGGTGACATTGACTATCTCAAGAGGCAGTGAGCTCCCTTTTATTGAAGCATATTATTTAAGTATAATTTGAATACCACTTGGTAAGGATGTTGTCAAGGGGCTTCAACAACAGTTGTAAATCAAGAGTTGACTTTCAACAGTCCTTTTAATTTTTTGGTTCTTTTACTCAAGAGACTGACAGAATAGCTAACCACTGTGGGGTCAACATCCATATAGGTTCAGATTCCCAGCTTTTTAGCTTTTCAGTTAAAAACCATAGTATTTGCAATTTTTTTGTTATCTTGTAAAGTGACAGTATATTGATGTGTTAGAATATTTATGTATTTATTTTAATAGGCAATATGTTTTTAGGAAAAACATTTATGTATACTTTTTAGGACAGTTTAACCAACATCAAGGCATGTATAAAGCTAATGCATAATCAAAATTTTTAGGGGTGCCTGGGTGGCTCAGTCGGTTGAGCATCCAACTTCGGCTCAGGTCGTGATCTCGCGGTCTGTGAGTTCAAGCTCTGCATCTGGCTCTGTGTTGACGGCTCAGAACCTGGAGCCTGCTTCAGATTCTGTGTCTCCCTCTCTCTCTGCCCCTCCCCCGCTCATGCTCTGTCTCTGTCTCTCTCTCTCTCAAAAATAAATAAACATTAAAAAAATTAAAAAAAAAGTTTTTAGTGAGCATAAACTCAAACCAAGGTATTGGATGGTGTCAGGAAGAGCACTGAGAATTTTTGCTCTTCTAATATGTGCTATTCCTGGAGTATTAGTATTTCAGTGCTGACTCCTATGGAGCAGATGACAATTAAAATTCCATTGTGATTTTTTCTGAACCTGAAAAAGTTATTGCAAAGGTTTATTAGAAGAAGAAACTGGAGGAAATAGATAAAATTTTTGAAAATGAAGTCTATAGCCCTACTTACATTTTATTAAAATGCTATAATAATTAAAGCAGTGTAATACCAATATAAAATAGATTGGTAGATTGATGGAAAAGAATAGAAAGCCCCCGAATAGATTGTTGTGTAAAATAATTTAATATATTTCTAAGGAAGTATCATAAATCAGAAAGGTGAGGAAGATTTATTTAGTAAATTTTAGTTGCACATACTTACTTGGCAATAGAAAATAGTGGGGAAAAAAACAAATTTAGATCCACATTTTGTACCATATTTCAAAATATATCCAATGTTAATTAGTTAAGTATTATTAATAAAACCATAACAAAACCTAGATTAAAGCAGAAGCATATTTTAACTCTGAGGGTTAGGAAGGCTTTTAAATTAAAAAGTGATAAAAGAGGGGCGCCTGGGTGGCGCAGTCGGTTAAGCGTCCGACTTCAGCCAGGTCACGATCTCGCGGTCCGTGAGTTCGAGCCCCGCGTCAGGCTCTGGGCTGATGGCTCAGAGCCTGGAGCTGTTTCCGATTCTGTGTCTCCCTCTCTCTGCCCCTCCCCCGTTCATGCTCTGTCTCTCTCTGTCCCCCCAAAAATAAATAAACGTTGAAATAAAAAATAAAAAATAAAAAAGTGATAAAAGAGAGGCACCTAGGTGGCTCAGTGGGTTGAGCTTCAGATTCTTGATTTCACCTCATGTCGTGATCTCCTGGTAGTGGGACTGAGTCCCATATTGGGCTCTACTAAGATTCCCTCTCCCACACATACCCCCACGTGCCCTCTTGTGCACATGCACATGCACTGTGTCTCTAAAAAAAAAAAAGTGATAGAAAAAATAACAGAGGGAAAGAAAAATGTTTGTATTATGTGGAAATCTAAAACATTAAGAAACAACTTATGTAATTAAAAGGAAAAACGTGTAAAAATAATTGGCAGTATTTACAACAAAGAAGTGCTTAATTTGTTTACCAGAGAGAGCTCATTCAAATTCATAAGAAAAATGACTAAAACCAATGGGGCAGGAGGCATGGACACACAATTCACAAAAGAGAAAAATCAAATGGCAGATAAACATATGGAAAAATGTTCAGCCTCATTAAGAAATGTGAATTAAAATGAGGTATAATTTCACCTTCTAAATTATCCAAGATTTAATTGTTTTGAAGAGTAATCACACTGAAAAGGGAGTAGAGGAAAGTAATTTAGTAATATGTGTCAAGAGCTTTAAAATGTCAATACTCTTTGGCCCTATAATTCTATTTTCAGAATCTGTCCTGAGAAAATAATACAAAATAGAGCAACAGTTTTGCATCTCTGCAGAATATCGAAAGTCATGAAACATTTTTTAAAACTAAGAAATTAGGCAATAGCTAAGTAAATCCTAGTATCTTCATATTAAGGAATATTGTGATGCTATTAAGAATGTGTTTTTGAGCAGTTTTTAATAGGGGAAATGCGTATGTTATAATGCTAGGCAAAAGGATAAAAGTATTTAATTCCTTATGATATGCTTTCTAAAAAAGGCTGGAGGGAGAGTCATTGAAATATTAACAAAAATTGTCATCAGGGCCAGGGATAATATCACTGTATTTTGGACCATGTTGGATAAATCCAGCCAAATTCTTATTCTTTGACTCTGTTTTCTCTTGAAGCCATGTGGTGAACCACAAATTCTGTTAACTCATAATTTCCTCAGTCAGATGCTAATCAATTTAATTTGCTTACTTTTTTCTTTCCATTAGTAATGTCAGCAGGTAACCTTGATTGTGCTTGAGACTTTGGGCCTCTTAATCAGGTTTGGGAATCTCTAAATTTCTGAGAAATTCATTTACAAACAGATTTGGATGGAGTTCTGAGGATGACTCCTGTCATTTATTTTTTCAGTTGATTCTCCTAGCTTCGGTTTTATAGACTATCACCGTCTCCGTTGGTCTAAAATCCTGGGACTGTATTTATCTGGAGCATGTAGCCTTACTTGTGGCGACTACATCATCTATTATCTTTTTGCTCCCTGGTCCCCCACCTAGCGTTGATCTTCCCTTTCCTTGGCTTCAATGTCAAGTTTGGCTATTTGGAGGACTGTGTGGGAGGAAATTTTCAAGCAATCAGATCCAGTTTAGAAATCTTGGTCTTCCAAGCAGAAATGCAGGTGGGTAAATCTTGCTGTTTGCTCATGGCATGCCATGGAACATATGATTTTTCTTTTTTGAGCCATTTCCTGTCCTGTCAAAGAGACAGAGAAGGGAATCATGGATGCAAAAGACCTATTTCACTGGTCTTAACAGGAATGCGGTTAGTTTGCCATGTGTTTTTCTTTGCAAACTCACGCTGACTCCTGGTAACCACTGTCTGCTTTCCAAGTGCTCATGAACTTCTGTTTATGAATCCTTCCTAACGGTTTGCTAGGGATGCATGCAATAGCACTTTTTTTTTCATTTTTGTAAATCAGCAAATCATGTCCAGTTTTATTTTTCATGTTTTGCTCTTCATGATTTCTCAAAGGTTATCGTAATTGTACCTGCATTTATTTTAGCCCCCTGAAACATCATTAATTTGGGCATAAACTCATTTAGCATGATTAGATGCTTTCTTTAAAATTTAGCTTACGTTAATGTCTTTAATTTCCTACCAAGGTGTTTGTTTTGTCCTTTTCAGGTAGGAGATAATTTTTAATATAATCTAAAAAATTGCTTAATTAATTAATTAATTTTTGAAGGAGAGGGAGAGCATAAGTGGGGGAGGAGCAGAGAGAGAGAGAGACACACACACACACACACACACAGAGAGAGAGAGAGAGAGAGAGAGAGAAACAGTATCTGAAGCAGGCTCCAGGATGTCAGCATAGAGCCTGATGTGGGGCTTGAACCCATGAACTGTGAGATCATGACCAGAGCCAGTCAGACGCTTAACCAACTGAGCCACCCAGGTGCCCCAGATAGAATGTTATTCTTCACGGAAAAGATTAAGCCACATTGGAATGAAGTAATTGATTTCTGTGTAATCTGTTTATATTAGACCATCTTCTCCAATAGATTCAAGACCTATTGTGTTCTTACTCTAAACATAGTTAGTTGAGCTAAATATTTTCTATAAATCTCAGCTACTTAATGCTTCTTGGTGATTTGTGAGTCTTTTGCTATGACCTTAGGAAAATTTTTGACCTTGGTTTCCTCATCTGTAAAAAGGGCATAATAACAGTATTTTATATTATCTACTTGTTAGGAAGATTAAATGAGTCAATATTTGTGAAGGGCCTAGAGAGTCAGCACTACCTATATCTTAAATACATGTTCTTAAAAGAAGTATGCTTCCTAGGGAACCCCTCCCCCGCTTTGTATGTATGATCTGTTTTGTTCGGTAATTGGGACTATCATAGGTGAATGGTTAGAATTTATTTCTTCATTCATGAATGCTATAGAGTAGCCTCAGCTACTTACGAAGCATGTAATATAAAATGTATTTAATCACTTGGTGCATGTTCTTTTGTAAACTCTTTAAATCACTGAATCATTTTTAGCGTAGCTCAATAAACTTTTCATAGTGTTTATGAATAATAACTTTTGAAAATATTTTTATGACCTCTATGTGTTCTGGCTTTTGAATACGTTTTCTTTTTCATTTTTTAAAAACCAAATAACTGATACCATTTGTCATTCTTAAAGAGTATAATAATAATTTGGTACAAGGCTTTTTTTTCTTCTCCACTGATACGTGTTTGAATGATGACAAAGTGATTTAATTCTCATCGACTAAGCTATGTATGATTTCTAGCCCTTATTTACAAAGTGATTAGCAAATTTATGTACTGACATTTTTCTGATTATTTAATGTAAATCAATTTCAACTTTTTTTTTTAATGTTTATTTATTTTTGAGACAGAGACAGAGCATGAACAGGGGAGGGGCAGAGAGAGAGGGAGACACAGAATCTGAAACAGGCTCCAGGCTCTGAGCTGTCAGCACAGAGCCTGACGCGGGGCTTGAACCCACGACCTGTGAGATCATGACCTGAGCTGAAGTCAGACACTTAACCGACTGAGCCACCCAAGTGCCCCCCAATTTCAACTTTTATGTGAAGCATATTTCTTGCCCAACTTTGAAAACCTGCATATTTAGGTACATTTCCTCAAACCAAACTTTCACGGCTTCTATCTTGATTTTCCAACTTTGAGTAGTAAATAACTGTATTTAATAACTAGTGTTGGTGCCTTTTTTTATCGGCTTAGGAAAAGAGGCTGAAATGTGTGTATTTAGCACATATATTTAGCATGCAACCTCTATATGTCTAAACACACAAGTATATATTTGGTTTCTTTTTCCTTTGGAGGATGTGTAAAACTCAGTTTGTTGAAGTCTCTAAAGTTCTTCCCCCCACCCCCACCCCGAGAGAAGCTCTACAGAAAAATGTATAGAATTTTTAGTGATTTAGAAGACATACGGTTCCCTGACCTTGGGGGCAGGATTTGGCTAAGTGAAGGGCAGAATATCGCAGAAGTACTTAGGAAAGAAATCATTTAGCTCTATAAAAGTGGGTGAAGTATTTACAGCTTCCAGGCAGGATGACAACATGGGGCAAAGGGTGCCTGTTCTCTGCTGGCATTTACCGTCCATCCAAATGAACAGCCAGGGGAGGAGTTAACAGCGCTTCATGCTTAATGCTTACAGTACACTCCTTAACTCTGTGGGGAATTCGCACAAAAGTGACCCAGATGGACCGTTAAGCTCTCTTTTCTTGCTCTGGCCTGCTTGGCCAGGCTTATAGTCTGAGACCTCCCCCGCAGGGATCTGACATCCTGGCTAAACCGAAATATTTGCTACTTCCTAAGTCTGTCTCATGCCTTCTGCTATCTATAGCTTAATCAACAACTAAAGCTTTACTAATTGACGGACTGGATGTCAAAAAACTTTTGTTAATGGATGAAACTAGTGACTTGTTAATTAGTGTGATAAATGCTGGAGAAGAGAGCGCTTTGGTGAAAAGTATTCAATGCATGCAGCTTGGCTGAAATACATTAAAGACACAATCTCCATCTTTGCATGAATAGAGTTTCAGAATTTGGCAAGGTTTGTATCCTGTCCCTTTAGAGATGCTGCCAGAGGCTTGGTGCCTATGTGCTTCTGTGTCTAGCCGTTGGCTTGGGACAGGGCTTCTCAACCTCGGCACTATTGACATTTTGGGACAGGTAATCCCTTACTGTGAGGGAGTGTCCTGTGCATTGTAGGATGTTAACTGCATCCCTGGCCTCTACATCAGAGATATCAGTAGTAGACTCCCCTCAATGTGACAAGGAAAAATGTTGCCACACGTTGCCAATGTCCCCTAGGGGGCAAAGTGGCCTCAGTTGAGAACCTCTGGTTAAGATTTCTGAGGGCATGATTCTGATTAGAGGCAATGGGATCCTGCCTGAGGCATGTGGCCATGCCTGAGGAGATGTGGTTCACAGACTTGGAGAACCTCAGGAACACTCCCCGGCGTTACAGAGTCTATCAGATGACTAGCTTGTGCCTGCTGTGCTCCTGGATGTTTGTCCAACACGCCTCTGTCTGGTGTAACTGGGTTGTGTATCCTAGAGGAGCTGTCTTGCTCTTCCCAGTTGAATGTTCTCTTTAGAAAGTAAGGTATTAGTGCCTCTCAGTGCTCAGCTTGAGGCTTAAGTTATGGATTCTAAAATAGCAGTTACATGCATCAGTATTATAGAAACTTCCGAGCGAAAGCTGAAATTCTTTTTTCCATGCACCCCCCCAATGTTACCTCTCTCCACTTATTTTTTTTTCTGAAAAGTTTTGAAGGAACTAAAAAAATGCAGAGAATAATAGAGTAAGCACCTGTGTTATGAACCCATGGCTTAAAATTGCCAAAAGAGCCCAAAACATAAGAGATTCTTAAAAACTGAGAACAAACTGGGGGTTGATGGGGGTGGGAGGGAGGGGAGGGTGGGTGATGGGAATTGAGGAGGGCACCTGTTGGAATGAGCACTGGGTGTTGTATGGAAACCAATTTGACAATAAATTTCATATTAAAAAAAAGAGAAAAAAATAAAAAAAATAAAATTGCCAAAAGTAGCATATTTTCACATTTTCTCCTGATTTTTAAAAGGAATAAAACATTACAAAGTTGAAATCTCTTTGTCCACTGTCAATCACACCAGATGCCTTTTCTGAGAGGCAATTCCTATCCTGAAGTGTGTGCATCCTTCATATTTTCTTAATAATACATCAGTGAATCAGCAAACCATATAAAATTGAGTCCCATAAATTACAGTCTGTATGCATTGTTATGCAAATTAGTTTCCATTTTACTTGATTTACCTTTTCCTTTTATTATGTTTTTGAGATCTTTGTTAATATGGAAAAATATCTAATCACTTTAACTTCTTGTATAGTAATCTGTTGTATTAATATACCGTATTTTGTTTAACCTTTTCCTGTTGATGGACATTTCAGTTATTTGCGATTGTTAGTTTTGTAAGCAAAGGAACAGTGATCATATTTATCTATATGTCTTTGTCCATATATGCAAGATTTTCTCTAGGGCAAATAGACCTAGTATAGCTGTATCATAAAACTTTTGGGTCATATTTTCAAAGTCAATGTGGCCAGAGATAGTGTGCAATTCAAGTGTGCAAGTTCATCTCAAGTAGGAGTTTGTGTGTGTGTGTGTGTGTGTGTGTGTGTGTCCCATTTCCCAGATCTTCCCTCTCCCTGTTGGGTGATGTGTGAGACTCCATGAAACGCCCCCCCCACCCCCTCACCCCCCCGCTCTCTGGCTGTAAATCAGATCTCCCATGAATGACTTGAGGTTGTCCTGAGGCTTCTAATTGTGATCCAGTGGACATCTTAGCTCAGTTCATGGTGGTCTGACTGTCCATGCTTCCTCCTTCCACCCGGAGGCAGCTGGGTGCTGGGGGAGTCCAGAGCAAGGGGGCTGCAGCTCTCTTTTGCTCTCTGTTTACTACTAGGAAAGTCCTTCTCATTCCCATTTTGCACAGTGACCCTGGCGCCTTTCCCTTCCCACAGACCCATTACCCTGCCTGACTTGAATCTCTCCATCCTCGGTGATTTCCTGCTGGAAGCTCAGTAAGTCCTGTGTTCTTCTGCTCCTTTTCTGGACCCCAGGAATGTTTATCCTGTTTCTGAGCACAGCTATGTATGTTCAGTGTGTTAAAAATATTTATTGATTCTATGTGGATATTTTGGAGGGTGGGGGAGAGAGGCACAGTTGATAACTTACAGAATTATTTTGGCCATAAATTCAACATAACCATTTTTAAAATTCTGCAGTCTTTCTAGACCTTTGTCCATATATTTATGCACACATATATACACCCACCCACATACAACACACCCGTGTGTGTGTGTGTTGTGTATATATATATATATATCTTAAAGATAAATGGAATCATGTTATACAGTTGTTACACATATTGTCATACACAGTTATCATCCAATGCATCTTTTTTCTCCTTCTCTTCCTTTTCTTCATTTCTTACATGTTATTCCTTGATATTCATATAACAATTTGTTTAGCCATTGCTTTATTAGTTGACATTCAAGTTGTTTCTAACAGTCCACAACTAGAAACTATGCTATAACGGACATACATTTACATGCATATATGTATTTTTTCTGAACATGTGTAAATATTTCTGCAGTGTAGATTCTCCAAAGCGGAGCTTATGATACGAAGCTCATGACTAATTTTGAGACTTTACTAAATTATCCTTCAAGAGGGCAGCACCAGGTGTGTCCTGTTTCCCCAAACCCTGGACCAGTCGTACCTAGACTTTATCAGAAGGTAACATGTTTACAAATGACAATATTTTACCATACCCAGAATAGACAGAAGATGCTTCTCCACTGGGAGGCATGTGGCTGGGAGCTGTGTGGGCCTCAGACATCTCATCACCCCAAGAGCGAAGAGAGAAATATCTCAGCACCTGCCACACATTCCCAGTACAGCCAGTGGGTGAGCTCTGACTCAAACAACATCATAATATCAACCCTGAACCTTTGTCCATCGGATGAGTGAAAATATGCCATTATTATTTTAACTTACATTCCCCTCATTTCCATAAGATTGTTTGTCTTTTTATGTCTTTTTTTGTCATTTGTATTTTCTCCTCCATGAATACCCTATGTGCCTGTATCTTATTTCCTGTTGATGTGTAGGAACTCTTTTTCATACTCTGTATATAATTCTTTACTTAAAATACAGATATAGATCTATGTGTCTTTTTTAACTTTCACATAGTATATTTTGCCATAAACAAATTTAGAATTTCAGAATCATCAAATATTTTCATTTTTGGCTTTTGGCTTTAGGGGTTTAGAAAATGTATGTGTGTATGTATGTGTGTATCATTGACATATCGTTGACATACAATGTTATATTACTTCAGGTGTAGAATGTAGTGATTCCACAATTCTAGACATGGTAGAAACGTTTTTTTAATCATCAAATTATTTAAAATAATTATCACTCTTTTAATTTTTTTTAGTATTAGAACTCCCTCTGAAATATGTTCTAGGGTCCAATTTGAAATAGAAATTTAAGTGTCCATCCTAAGGTCATTTATTTTCCGATTGACTTATACCTTTATTATTCTAAATTCCCATTATATAAAAGTGTTTTTTGGACTCCCTATTCTCTTCCACAACCCACCACCCATTCCCTTAACAAGATTGCTAGTTTTATAGCACGTTTTGAAATCTGGTGGACACTAAGGCTTGTTTTTCTTCCCTTGAAACCATAGCATACTTCCCCTCTAACATGTCGCCACACTGAGTGGCAGAGAAGGGCGGGGCACCAGTCCACTTGTGAGGATGGAATGGACGGGAGAGGTTTGGTGCCATGTGACAGTGCTGAGAATGTGATCAGAAAGAAACCAGAGCAGTGCTCTGGAGCAAGAACTGATCATTGCAGACCAAGATGTAGAAGCTCTTCTTGGGATTCTTGTCATGTGGCATGTGTCCACTGATATGGTAGAACCGGGGTCAAAATGTTAAAACAACAACAACAACAACAACAAACCCCTCCCAGCATCGGCAGCTGGTGGGGCCTAAGGAGTATTTAGGTTACAGTGGAATTGACTTCAAGCTGGAACAGACTTGGTCTCTGAAGTTTTATGGACGTCTAATCATCAGATATGCCCAGGCCTGCGTTAATCTAGAATTGCCTAGGGGCACCTGGGTGGCTCAGTTGGTTAAGTGTGCGACTTCAGCTCTGGTCATGATCTCTTGGTTTATGAGTTTAAGCCCCGTATCAGGCTCTGTGCTGACAGCTCAAAGCCTGGAGCCTGCTTTGGGTTCTGTGTCTCCCTCTCTGCCCCTTCCCTGCTCATGCTCTGTCTTCCTCTCTCTCTCAAAAATAAATAAAACCTAAAAAAATAAAAAAAAATTGCCTAATCCTATCCATGCACAGAGAAGGTGAGCCAAAATATTCTAGAAAAATCATAATTTTAAGACCTAGTGTAGTAACGTAGGGTATGGGCCAGGCTTCTGTGAAAGACCTAAACATATAGCCATTTGACCAATATTTCTCTTGTATGTAACAAGGCAGGTAGGAATCTCTGCCCCAGAGGGTCATTCAGTGACTTGGTTCCTTCACTCTTATTTTTCTACCGACTTAGAGGGTGGCTCCATTCACATGATTGAACCTGACTTCCCAGCACCAGGTCCTTATTCTGACTCACAGGTTAGGGCAACGAAAAAGAAGTTTATGGCCATAGCTTTATGCAATGCATGCTGGGAAATGTATATTGAGCTGAGTAGTCACTGTCCTGCAAAAATTCAGTGGGAGAGGTGTTCTTTAATTAAAATGACGAAAATGAAATGTATCCTCGGGAGTACTTAACCATCTCTGCCCCATCTAGAGCTCAATTCTGATACCCAAGAAGTTAAGAAAAAATATATTCACATGCTACAAAGTTAACATATGTACACATATGCATATATCTAGATCTGTTTATCTAGATCTACCTATATTTCATCATTTCTAGGACATACATTTTTACCTTATAGGAGCTCTGAAATTGAAATGTGTCTTAACAATTCATGGTGTCTTACAGTCGCCATCAGCCAGGAAGCAGTGATGATGTGGTTGCTATTTACCTATACATTCATAAACTTAGCCTTTATTTTTTTTATGTAAAAATTTTTTTTTTTAACATTTATTTATTTTTGAGACAGAGAGAGACAGAGCATGAATGGGAGAGGGTCAGAGAGGGAGACGCAGAATCTGAAACAGGCTCCAGGCTCTGAGCTGTCAGCACAGAGCCCGACACGGGGCTGGAACCCACGGGCCGCGAGATCACTGAGCCGAAGTCCTGAGCTGAAGTTGGACGCCCAACCGACTGAGCCACCCAGGCGCCCCAAAACCTAGCCTTTAAAGAATATACTCTTGGGGCGCCTGGGTGGCTCAGTCAGTTAAGTATCCAACTTCAGCTCCGGTCACAATCTCACAATTCGTGAGTTCAAGCCCCGAGTCCGGCTCTGTAGTGATAGCTCAGAGACTGGAGCCTGCTTTGGATTCTGTGTCTCCCTCTCTCTCTGCCCCTCCCCCACTCACGTTCTGTCTGTCTCTCAAAAAATAAATAAATGTTAAAAAAAAATTAAAGAACAGACTCTCCACAGGGGGGAATATATTCAAGGGCCATTTGAGAAGGGAATATGAGTGTTTGTTTTGCTTTATAATCTTCTATTGACAACTGAAAAAGTCAAGAATGCTTCAGCATCAAGATTGCAGAATGGTATAGATAACAATATGGTATCTCGTACACTTAAAAATCTGTGAAGAGGGTAGATCTCATGTTAAGTGTTCTTATCACAATAAAGATTAAAAAAAAAAGAAAACTAAATTGCACAATAGATGTCAGCTTCTCAGGAGATTTCAGAGAAAAAAGTGGAATGTTCCAAAGAAATGCCTCACTGCCAATGCTCTTGATGGCAGGGGAAACATTAATGGGTGGGAAAATACAAACTTTGATGACTTTGATTGAAAAAATGAATTATAAGAGCTTGACCTTGCATGTGAATGCATAGACCTCTCCAGTTTATTTCAGTAACATATTCCTTTTTATGTATGCACATGACAGATGCATGATAAAACTCTATTCTAAAAAAGCCCAGAAGGGTTCTAATTGATATGAAAGCATTGAGAGTGTTAAAAATTATATCCCAAACTTGGAAATAGACAAAAGAGATTACTAACTGTTCTTCCAGTGCAGTGCTAGATTTGATTTTCTATTTATTTGGCTATTTTACAACTCTGTAGGGGCAGAGGTTACTCTAGATTTATGTCCAGTGGAACTGCAAATAATTTCCATCCAGTGGAACAGAGAAGCCCAATGATTATGGTGATAGCCTTGTCTGACATTAATTAGTTTTTTTTGTAAAGTCTAACCCAGCAACTTACTAAATTTCTTCTTTATATCTAGCTTTTCAGCTTCTCTTTGGACTGATTTTAACATCTTACTGGTTGTCTCAGTAGTTAATGAGTTAAATCAAATCTTCGACGTGTGTTTATTTTAAACTTGCGCGACAGTATTGTTCTTTATACTTTTGAAAACTATCTTTTAACAAATCATAAGTGACTTGGCAACATTTCTTTAGTGCTACCTAAAATAATGGCATGAGCCACTACTGAGGGCATGTTAGATGTGATAAATTATGGTATCGCTGTATCCATGAGCCAGTTAAAGGAAACTAGCGAGACTAAATCACAAGGGTTGTGGGCATGTCCATCTCAAATATCCTGATGAAGCTTTAATCTGGAAATACTTTGCAGTCGGCATCTGTCATTACTTTGCCGGCCCAGCATCTGATTCCTGTGTTTGAGAATTTCCTCTCTCTGATATCTTCTAGAACACTGAGCTGCCTTCCCACAGTAGTAGCCAAACATGACAGCCTCTTCCCTCCCCAGTCTCTTGGTATGTGACCCACTGCTCTAGATTTTAAATTGGACCAGTGCTTCAAGAAAGCAGGATGAGCAGGAATCCTGTCTAGTGGTGGTGGTGGCTGTCATCAGGTGGCATCCTCGGGGTGCATGTGGCTATGGCTGGAACACTGATGGAGGTGTCTTCCTCCATACAAAAGTTATAAATCAAAAGGGAGATTGTACCTCTGAGGGAAAATGCATAACTTTGCTTGGTTCTTCAGCCTTCCTGATCATTCCTAAGCTGCCCTATATCCTTAAAAGAAAAAAAAAAATGTTCTGCTTAAGCCAGTCGGAGCCAGTTCCATTTGAAATGCCCTGATACAACCATATATGATCATCTTCCGAGTGAATTATATAATTAAAATTAAACATGAGAAAAAAGAAGTTACAGTCTTGGCAGCTGGTGTATGTATCAAGGGTAAGTGACTGCATTTTGCACAGAGAAAACTAACTCCTGTAATAAACTAGCTGTGAGTTTCTGTGGTCACTTTGTAGTTCACCTCCTAGCTAAGAGGCGAGGGGTAGACATCACTAGCATATTTGACTGATTTAAAAAATGTGTGCACACCCATTTATTGGACCACAGGCAAAAGTCCTGAGGTTTGGACAAATTCAGAATTCTGCATTACTATGGAACAGGGATCTGGGGAAACATAAATAAACCCCAAATCTCCAGGATGACTCCACTATAAACAAATAACTGAACATCATGCTGCCATTCTTGGAAAAATAACAGCTAGCTTCTAATAGGAAAATAGTTCTAGGAAGAACAGCCATTTAGAAAATACAATTTGCAAAGAGAACAGCAAGCATACATTTAAGGGACTATAAAACCTTCTGTATAATAAATGCACTTTAATAAAAAAAAGGGCAAAATTAAATTATGCTAAAGGAATTAGGATAGTCTCTTGCTGCAGCAATGACAGAAGCCATACTTATGAAGACACTGTGTGTCTTTGTATAATATTAGTTTATATATTCCTGGACTGAAACACACACACACGAATAAATTACAGGTTTTTGTTTGTTTGTTTCTTTGTTTTTAAATAAAAATCACCAGCAACTATAGATGTTTTTTATATTCAAGCATTTGTTCATCCAACAATTTTTGCAGAAACTCTCTTTTTCAGGCACAGAAAAAGCAAGGTAAGGAATGGAACATGAAAAAAAAAAACATGGTATATTTGAGCAACTGAAAACAGTTATAGGAGCATAAAGACCATTAAAGGGCTGTGGATAAGTAACAACCTGATGAGATGGTTCTTTTAGATTGCATTAGTGAGTTTACACATTATACGGTGTGCAACGGGGAGACATTGAAATGTTTTAAGTAAGACATGAACACAATCAGATTTGTGTTTTAGAAAGATCACAGCTACCACACGGTGAAGGGATTGGAGAAGCCAAAAGTGGGTATATCAATCTCAAATAGGAGGTGATCCAGGAGCTCAAGGGAGGGAATGGAGGGAAGGATTCAAGAGAAATTTAAGCAGTGAAATTAAGAGGAATGGATTAAGTTTGTGTGTGCGTATGGGGACCCCAGGTTCTAATTTGATTAGTAAGGTGGTTGGTTGGTGATACCAATCTCACTCATAAATTATACAGAAAGAACAGGATTGGCAGTGGTGTAAATGAGTTCAGTGCTAGATAGGATGAATTCCAAGTGTCTGCCAGTCATGTGGGTTAGGCTCTTCAGAAGACTGTTGAATACGTGAATCAGAGCAGAGATCTAGGCTGAAGACGTAGGCTTTGAAATAATTAACTTCATCCCATCCCATCCCATAGGATTAATGTAAGAGAGAACCTTGAGGAACAAACATAGGGTTGTGTACTTTATAAAAAAGACTGAGAATCAAGAAACAAATCAGGACTGGAGATGCTATAGAGGCAGATGCAAATGAGATTCAGGAAGGGGCGTCAAGCAGGCCATGGGCTGAGATGTAGTCAATGAATCAATCAATCAGGCTCTTTTCTGTGAGTTGTTGGCTAGGGAAAAGAGTCATCATGCTATCTTATATAACAAGGCAATTCTTCTTCTCCTTTTCTTCCTCCCCTCCACCTCCTCCTTCAGATCTCCATCTTTTTTTCTCTTCCTCTCCATTTCTCCCCTCCCTCCTCCTCCTTCCCCACCCTCACCCCTCCTCATCATCCTCTCTTACATTCTATGACCAATGGGATATTTAAAAATTCAACTATGCTTTTTTTTTTTTGGAACAACATTTTCTCAAACATATCCAGGACAGATTCTCTCATCCAAGGATTAGGGCTTTGACAGTGTCGTAGGGGAGATGGGTACAAGTTCTGCTGATGTCCACACTGTCAGGGAAGACTTCAGAGAGGAATAAACTTGTGTGGATCCTTCTTCACAGTTTCAAGTAGCCTCTGTGATTACTCTCTCCTCTCTGCGGCTCTCTCACTGGGTCTTCAGAGATAATGTGTCTTGGAATTTTTATGTTAGTTTTCTCTGACCTCTCATTTCAGAACCTCTTCGTTTGGTATTTTGTTCTAGTCTTCTGTTAACAGGTGGCAAGTTCAGATTTGGAAGCTCTCTTCTTTCTACTTACTCCTGGAACTATTTTGTCCCCTGAACTCATTGACTCAGTCACAGAATGAACATCTCATTCTTTACGTCTCTTTCTTATAAAAAAAAAAGGGGGGGGGGTGGGTGCCTGGGTGGCTCAGTTGGGTAAGCGTCCAACTCTTGGTTTCGGCTCAGGTCATGATCTCGTGGTTCGTGAGATAGAGCCCCGCGTTGGACTCTGTGCTGACAGTGCGGAAACCGCTTGAGATTCTGTCTCTCTCTTTCTCTGCCCCTCCACCACTTGCACTCTGTCTCTCTCAAAATAAATAATCTTTTTTTTTTTTTTTTTTTAAAGGGGATTCCTAACCTCCTTGCCCAGGGCCAAACTTGATGACATGGATGATAAAGCACTTAGGGATAACAAATGAAATAGATTGCCACTTTATGAACCAGAATAACATCCTGCTAAGAGTGTCTTCCTGTGATACGGAAAGTGAGAATGTGGCTCTGACTACTCTAAAAGTAAATATCCAAGTCTGCTGATAATGTGGCATTTTGAGTTAGTGGAAATCGTACTCAAGGAAACAAACCAGGGTGGTTAGAAAGCTAAATGGGCTTATTAGGTGCCTTAGAAGGGTTTATAAAAGGAGTTATCGTAAATGAGCTCTGATGAAAACCCAGCAGACGGGGAGTATATGCCACATGCTATCTATCCCTTTGTCTTTCTATAGGGAGATTACTTTATAAATTCCATCTAATAAGAAAATCAGAAAAAGAAAAAGGTGACGTCCTTACCTCAGAATAGAGCTTAAAAATTATAGTAAAGCATTAAAATAAAGGATATATTAGTGCATGTTGAATAAATTATTTGCAATCAGTTTATAGCTATGATTATATTGTAAAAACTTACTTCTGGTATTAATAAAGTAGATGCTTATGCATTTTTTCCCCAGGAAAGTAAAAACAGATGATCATAATGATAATACTAGAAAATTACTGAGAGCCTTCTGGACCATCCAGATTATTTGAAATGAGTAGAGGATGTTAAAATGGATCTTTTCCTTCTTCAGTCTAAGCCGAGGCAACAATATGCTAGACATTCATCCCCCAAATGAGTGTGAGGCACATTGTCATGTTCAGACTTTACAAAACCAATGCCCAAGAAGCACTTTCACCATTCTGGAAACTCTAGAGCATCCTAGTTGACTTTGGGAAATAAAAGGGTAGAGAGAGTAGAGCTAGGGGAGGGAGGTTTTATCAGCAGATTTTTGTGGGAGAGAAGTGGTGTTTTTTGTGAGTTCCTATCCCCCTTCCTCACAGGGAAAAAAGAGGTTGGAGGAAGTATCTCCTAATCCCAGGTCTCACGAGAGGAGGCATCAAAGGGTCGCTTGGAGGGTTTTCTGTACATTCCTTGAGGGGAACTGCAGCTGTTCTAATGACCTAAATGCCCGACTCACACCTAGGAGAGCTAAGGAGCCCAGTGGCAGGTACATAGAGCTGGTAGTTCTGTCCCAGTATTTGTGAGAGTGGAGGACACATGAGTGTTTCCATAAGTAGGTCAGGCAGAGAGAGATGAGCTGAAACTGTTTTAAGTCTGTGATACAGGCATCTCTCAAAGATGGGCCTCAATGTTCTCTACGGCCTGGTATTCATGCCCTTATGTAATATCCTCCCCTTGAGTGTGGGCTAGACCTAGTGACTTCTTTCTAATGAATAGATTATAACTGGATGCCTCTTCTGAAATTAGGTGACAGGGAATGTGATTTCTGTTTTGCTGGACTCCCTTTGTTGCACTCTCAGGTTGTGGGCTTTGATGAAACAAGCCGCCGTGTTGGATAGGCTCAGATGGCAAAGATCTGAGGGGGACCTCCAGCCAAAGCCAGTGAGAAACTAAGACCCCTGTGGGCAATACTCCAAGGAGTAGGTAGAAAAAGGAGAGTTTCTAGACCAGAACTTGCAGCCTGCTGATTGAGAACGGGAACAAAATATCAAACTGAGAAGTTCTGAATGAGGGGCCCAGAGAGAACAAAGCTATCACCAAGGAAGACACTTCCCTTGGTCTTCTTTTCCTTCCTGCATCTCTCACACCAGACCCAGAGGGCTGAGACCTGATTACCAAGCTAAGACAAGGAATAGGAAATGAGGAGTAGCAACCATAACCCCCGTGGCCCCTGCAAGTGTTCTGCTTGAAACAGGTTCTAGATGGGAAAGGGAAAAAGACTACTCTAACTTGACCTCAGATATTGAAAACTATTTGGGCTGGATAGTTTCAATTTGTGAGTTGAGCCTAGGTTTTATGACTTAAGGTAGCCAGGAAAGTCGGTGTTTTCTTCCAGGGACTGGGGAAGATCACCTCCACCAAGTACATATTTAAAAAAAGTGTTTTGATACATTGTGAGATATGTTTGTTTGGCTTGCCGGTTACAATTATGTTGCAAGCCTTGAAAACTGATAGATTAGTTATGATGTCTATAGCAATAGTCCTATGTCATCCCATTTCCCAAAAATTTCAGGCAATAGTTCACTCTAGCATTTTTTGTTCTGTTTATGTGCCAGGAACATATTAAGCTTTTTAAAGTTCAAGATTTAATCTCTTGAGATTTCTGATTATAATGTTTAAAAATGAAAAATGTGAGTAGGCAGAGCAAAGAGGATATTTTGGGCCATGAAAATACTCTATGATATTATAATGATGGATACATGTCATTACACATATTTCCAAACCCACAGAATGTGCAACACCAAGAGTGAACCCTACTGTAAGCTATGGACTCTGGGCGATTGTGATGTGTCAGTGTGAGTTCATTGATTATAATAAATGCACCATTCTGGCACAGGGTTTTGATAGTGGGAGAGGCTGTGCATACGTAGAGCCAGGAGTATATGGGAAATCTCCGTCCTTCTCAATTTTACTGTGACTCTAAAACTGCTCTAAAAATAAAGCCTATTTTTAAAAAAATTAAAATTAAATAAAAATCTCTCCCTTCCTGGCTGTGTGTGTGATGAGTTAGTAAACATGCAATAAACTTGTAATATTCCTAGATAACAGAGAGAAGCATTGCTTGTTTATATTTTAATTTATAAATTGGCTTTTATTATTAAGCTCTTTTGGATTCAGCAATGAAAGTAAGGAAAACTGAAGTCTCTTCAGATAGAGAATGCTAAGGAGAAGATAAATAGAACATAAGTAGTCTGGCCAAATAGAGAAAAAAGAGAACACATTTGCATACAGCACCATTTAATTGGGTGAGGTGGTAAGCCAGCCAAATCCATTCTCTTCCTTGCTCTGTGCTCCAAGAGACTGGCCTCAATGAACTGTATCTCCCAGGATCCCTTGCCCTTTGGTTTGCACTTGGGTTTGGCCAGTGGGAGAAAGTGTCCGGAGGCTGGAGATCGGAGGACAGGAGGAGACATTTAGGGCATTTCCTCTTGCCACTCCCTCTTTGCGTTGGCACAGTGCTATTGAATCATTTAACGAGATAAGGGTCCACATGACCTTCTTTCAGCACCTTGTCATTCGAGGAGTCTGTTTTCAGGTTTGATCACCAGAGTGGACTCTGAGCCCGCCTCTCCTTGCAGGCCTCTTCTTGAGGAGACACCTGCCACACATAGTTACAGCAATGCCGTGAACCTGGCCTCTGACCTCCTGGGAATCCTTGGCAATGGTTCCCCTTATTCCATATACACCTCATTCTGCTGCGTCCAGAGAATTTTATGCTTTGAAGTCTGGATTCAGCAACGCTAAGCTGGTTGTAGAAAACTAATAATAAGGAAAGAAAGTTGAAACCACAAAATCACCACTAACTCAAATTTGCTAAATGAAATTTCCTCAAAACACCAGCGTTAATTTAATCCTCACATGAATGCCAGGGTGACAAATGAACTCTCTGTGTTGTGGAGTTGACAGGTTCAGACCTTATGGAAAAAGGAACTACAGCCAGTCCCAAACATGAGCCCTTTCCAGAAAGAAAGCTGTGTCTCCTGGCGCAAAACCAAATTACCCAACCGGGATTTTGTCTTATTCATTTCTATGGCATTTTGCCTAAGGTGAAGGGCACACAGGCACACAAAATCTGCATTTGGATGAAGTTTCAGATGGACAAAGGTTTAAATAGATAGGACAAAATTTATACTTAATCTAACTTGATAAATATGTCACTGGTTGATAGCTAAATCAATATAGCTAAAAGAATAAAAAAAAAATTTTTTTTTTTAAAATAGGAGACCCTGCATCCCAAAATAACTTTTGGTGGTGACTGGGCTTAGGTCGCCAATATTCTCTCTCTTCATTTAAAAAATTTCTTTTAATGTTTATTTATTTTTGAGAAAGAGAGAGAGAGAGAGAGAGAGAGAGAGAGAGAGCAAATGGGGGAGGGGCAGACAGAGAGGGAGAAACAGAATCTGAAGCAGGTTCCAGGCTCCGAGGTGTCAGCACAGAGCCCGACAGCGGGGCTCAAACCCATGAGCTGTGAGATCAAGACCGGAGCCAAAGTCTGACGCTCAACTGACTGAGCCATCCAGGTGCCCCTCTCTCTCTTCTTTAGAATTGCACTTCCTGCTTTCTTAAGATTAGGCATTGCCACATGGCCAGTGAAACGTGAAGGAAAGTGGCATGTGTCACTGTGGGGCGAGAGCCCTATGTATATGTGTCATACTTTATTTTCTTCTGCCATGACATCCAGCAGGTTTCTGATAATGGCGACTCCACCAGCCCCAGACCTAAGTGAGGGCAAGGGGGAGCAGAGCCTCCACCAGCCCAAAGCAGTATGTAGTGTGAATGAGCAATGCAACTTTGTTAAGTCACCGGCTTCCTGGAGTTTTTGTCTACCGTATAACTGACCCCACCCTGACTGACACAGAGGTAACTAGTTTCTAAAAACTCCACTCTAAAGTGTAAATAATACAGTCCCACAGAAATATTAGATGGAGAATAGTATCATTGGAAGTTGCATTTCTAATCAAGGATTCAGCAGCAAAGAAATACAACAATAATGCATGTAACTTGTAGATGTTATAGATATAAGCAACTTTATATGAGACAGAGATACAGGTATCTCCAAAAATAAAAATGCAGTAATTATAGAATTTCATTATAATTTAGAATACTCAGTCTTAAGCAATGTGCATGGATTCTGTAAGATACCCAAACTCTTCAGTCATTAAATTTACCTGCCAGAAATGACTTAATTTTAGCAGCCTGACTTTGGTGATGTTTTACTTGCTTTCTTAAGCTTTGAATTGCTTTTTTGGAGAGCAGAGGATGGTGGTGGCAGGGAATGGAAATGATTCAGATGGTTGACATCTTTTAAAAAATCAATGGCAGCGCACCTGTGTGACTCAGTTGGTTAAGCATCTGACTTGAGCCCAGATCATGATCTCACAGTTCGTGAGTTTGAGCCCCATGTCGGGCTTCATGCTGACAGTGTGGAGGCTGGAGTCTGCTTCGGATTCGGTGTCTCCCTCTCTCTCTACCTCTCCCCTGCTCATGCTCTGTCTCTCTTTCTGTCTTGAACATGAAAAAAAAGTGGTTTTCTTTAAAAAAAATAAAAAATTAAAAAGTCGATGGCTTCTTTATTTGATGATAAATATTACTGTTGGATTCCAAAATCATGCAATCCCAGAAGTACACTCAAAATTGCATTTGTCTGTTTCAGAGGAAGAAAGAAAGAAAGAAAGAAAGAAAGAAAGAAAGAAAGAAAGAAAGAAAGAAAGAGAAAGAGAGAGAGAGGGAAAGAGAGAGAGAGAGGGAGAAAGAAAAGAAAGAAAGAAAGAAAGAAAGAAAGAAAGAAAGAAAGAAAGAAAGAAAAGTCATAGCATAAATAATTGAAGTCCTCTTCGAGCACGTTTAGTTCTTCAGGCCTTTAGGGTAGGAATTCTTAACTTGAATTTGTCTGACCAACTTGCTCATCAGGTTTGCTTTCCTTTCTCCTTTTTCCCATTGATGTAATTGGGTTATATTTAAGGTGAGGAAATTTGGCCAAGGAGTGTCTGAAGGCTATGTGGGAGAGAGACTGTCATTTGTACCTCTCAGCTTGGAGGAGAGCTGTGGACATTTGTTTATTGATAAGCATTCCTGTGTTTTCAAAACTTTTTTTAAGAGCAGTTTTAGGTTCACAACAGAATTGAGAGGAACATACAGAGATTTCCTATATGCCCCTGTCCGCACACACATGCAGTCTTCCCACTGTCAAAGCCCTGCCCTGGAGCAGCAGGTTTGTTACAACAGATGAACCTGTACTGACACATCACAATCCCCCAGAGTCCATAGTTTACAGTCGTGCTCTCTCTGGCATTGTACATTCCGTGGTTCAGGACAAATCCATGAGGACATGTATCCATCACTACAGTATACACAGAGCATTCTCACTGCCCGAAAAAATCCTCTGTGCTCCTCCTATGCAGTCCCCTACAAACCCTTGGCTATCACTGATCTTTTTACTGTCTCCATAGTTTTGCCTTTTAAACACTAGGTGATACAGACTTCACTCCTACAGATTTTCTGAGTCTGTTTCTAGTTCCAACACCAGAGACCTGTCAGGAAGTTACTAGTAACTTCAAAATAGCCAAAAGGGAGCCCTAAGTGTTTTTCTGTGAAGTCTGGGGGTTTGACTTTCTATGGGTTGCCTATTTTTTTTAATAAAATCTTTTTTATTTTTTTTGTGAATATAAATCTTAAACCTCAGTGGGGACAAAGATTAACTTTGGATCTTTTCTTAAAGAGATACAAAAAAACTCCTGTCCAATGGAAAAGATAACCCAAAAGGTTTATAACCCCAGAAGACATCAACCAGTTATATAAATATATACATATATATACACATGTATATATTTATACATATATATACATATATACATACATATACATATACATATATATGTACATATATACATACATATACATATACATATATATGTACATATATACATACATATACATATATATACATATATACATACATATACATATACATATATATGTACATATATACATACATATACATATATATACATATATACATATATACATACATATACATATACATATATATGTACATATATACATACATATACATATACATATATATACATATATACATACATATACATATATATGTACATATATACATACATATACATATACATATATATACATATATACATACATATACATATACATATATATGTACATATATACATACATATACATATACATATATATACATATATACATATATACATATATACATATATACATACATATACATATACATACATATGTATATGTATAAATATATACATGTGTATATATATATATATATATACATATATATACATATGGCTTCTCAAATGCTTTTTGAACCAGTTCTAATGTCTTGCTGTTTACTTCATTAATTAATGAGTTAAATAAAACACTCAACAAGTGTACTTTTTATATTTGTCTGAGAGTCATGATTTTACCTTTTTGAAAATTACATTTTAACAGATCCTGATCTGTTACAGGCATGGGAGGCAAAGCATTGATGGTGCTCTGTGAACGGGAAGGTAGCTGAGCACAGACACTCAGCTATTACTTACATCTTATTCTTCTGACAGGACCATGGATTGCTGTGTTATGAGAGCAGACAGCTCTCTGCAGAGTTGGCAGCTTTAATTGAAAAACACAGGCTTTGGAAAGACACTGACAAATGGGTATCGATTTTATAATCAGAGCAGCAATTATAGTCAGCAACCTGCTCTACCCCAGCGCCTGTGGCCTCTTAGAGAGCAGCGACTCTAAGTGACTGAGCCCAGGTAACATAAGGGGACCAAGGCTCTGCACATCTGCTCCATGTTCCTCCGTCACTATAGTGGACACATCCTGCATGTTATGTATGTTATGAGTATTTATGTGTGCTCTCTGTCCAAAGCTACTTGATAAAGTGTCCTTGGTCTACCTGGAGGGACCAATGGCTTTAAAGCCCTGAGAAAATAGGTCAAAGGGAGATTGACTTGTAGGGTAGAAAGAAGGCAGAAGACAGACCTAAAAGTTCTAGAAAACCAGTAGATGCAAAAGGCGTGTGGTTCAGAGTCAGAAGTCAGTAAGGGCTGGAGACCACTAGGCTCTGAGCATCTGAAGGGATAGTGGCCATATTTTTCTGTATCTGCCTAGCACAGTGTTTGGTACTTAGAAACTTAACCATTCTTTTTATATATATATAATTTTTTAAGTTTATTTATTTATTTTGAGAGAGACAGAGAGAGCAAGAGAGAGAGAAAGAGAGAGAGAATCCTAAGCAGATTCCACACTGTCAGCATGCAGCCTGACACGGGACTCCAACTCACGAATCGTGGGGTCATGACGTGAGCCGAAACCAGGAGCGGGTCGCTTAACCAGCTGAGCCACACTGGCGCCCCTTTAACCATTCTTTTTCAATGGAGATTGGCTCAATTGACCATGTGAAAGAGAAGGCTTGGAATGAGAACAAGCAGAGGTTTTAGAAGGAAAAATGATAGGAAACTGTGCCCGAGGAAGGCTCTGGCGGCTGAGCAGAGGACAGGGAAGTTCTGGAAGAGAACGGTGCCCTGGAAAACTTGTGTCCCGACCCAAGCTAGACCCAGTGTTGTCTTCATGCTCTGGAAAGAGCACTGTGCGGGGAATGTCTGGGTTTTCGCTCTGCCACTTATGACTCCATTGATCTGAAAGAAATCTCTGAGCTTCTCCAGACGAAAGCTAGAAATAACTAAGTTGCCTGAGAGCAGTTTGGGTGTCCCCAGATGGCAGCAACGCCCCTAGGTTTCTGACTGTCATTGGCTAAAGGAAGACGTTTGCGAAGGAAATGTCAGCAGGGCTCTCCCCTCGCCCAGGGGCTGGATCCAACCACAGGGATCTGTTTTATTTGGACTCAGTTTGCTGATATTCTGTGACAACCAGTTCCGGATGTTTTATAAACAATTAGCCTGACAGTTTGATGAACGAAGGTAACATTTGGGTGTCATCTGCACAGGAATGAAAGACAGATGATCGTTTTTGACAGAAAAAAAAAAGTACTGACGATGTGGAAATGGGGAAGCCAGAGCCCTGAGGCTCATGCCCCAGATATGGGGCCAGATCAAAACCCACTGGAGATGTGACCCTGCAGCCTGGGTGATAGTCCTGGTCTGGACATCGGGTGGAGCCTCAGGACACACAGCATGTTTTAGAAAAGACTGTGTTTGAGGCTCCTCGTCTGAGAGAAGCGAGGAGAAAGGAAGTAAGTTCAGTTGTGACTATAGTCAAATCAACAGGCCAGCCTGGGACCTGGGATTCAGTTTGACTCACACCTTTTATATATATATATATATATATATATATATATATATATATATATATATTTAATTATTTATTTTTGAGAGAGAGAGAGAGAGAGAGACAGAGACAGAGACAGAAAGAGACAGAGACAGAGAGACAGAGCACAAGTGGGGTAGGGGCAGAGAGAGACACACAGAATCCGAAGCAGGCTCCAGCCTCTGAGCTGTCAGTACAGAGCCTGAAGTGGGGCTCGAACTCACAGACTGTGAGATCATGAACCAACTTTGAGATCATGATCTGTCCTTCAAGATGATGACCTGAGCCGAAGTTGGATGCTTAACCAACTGAGCCATCCAGGCGCCCCTCACACCTTTTTTTTTTTTTTTAATGTATGTCCTATTTAATCCCTTAATCAGTTTTAAAATTGATATATAATTCACATACCATAAACTTCACCCATTGAAAATGTACAGTTCAGTGGTTTTTAGTACATTCACAGAGTTATGGAGCCATCACTACTATCTAGTTCCAGAATACCCTTCCAGAATATCTAGCTCCAGACCCCAAAAGGAAACCCCTTTTGTTAACGATCACTCTCTATTCCTACTTCTGCCCCGGCTTCTAGCGTCCACGAATCTATTTGTTGTCTTTGTGGATTTGTGTATTCTGGACATTTCACATAAACAGAATCAGGCAACATGTGGTCTTTTGTGTCTGGGTTATCTTGCTTAGTGTAATATTTTGGAGGTTAGCCCACATGGTAGCAGGTATCAGTTCTTCATTGTTTTTATGGTCAAATAATATTTCATTATACGGATATGCTGCATTTTGTCTATCTAGTCATCAGTTAATGGACATTTGGCTTGTTTCTGCTTCTTGACTATTAGGAATAATGCTGCTAGGAGTATCGACATACAGTTTTTTTGTGTGTAGACATATATGTTCAGCCCTCTGGGGTATATACCTGGGTGATTCTATGTGTAAATCTTGGAGGAATCATACTTTTTATTTTACTTGTTTGTGTGTTTGTTTATTTATGTATTTATTTATTTATTTATTATATAATTTATTGTCAAATTAGCTAACATACAGTGTATACAGTGGGCTCTTGGTTTTGGGGGTAGATTCCCATGATTCATCGCTTTCATACAACACCCCGTGCTCATCCCCATTTCCCCCCCTCGATGCCCATCTCCCATTTCCCCGCTCCCTGACCGCCCCCTGCCACCCCCCCCAATCAACCCTCAGTTTTTGTTCTCTGCGTTCAGGAGATACCTTAGACTTTAAATGAGCCATGTGAATGTCAGTGTGTTTCCTCATCTCTGTAAACTCCATGAATTCTTTGGGGAGAGGGTGGTGCCAGCAGAGACACACGTAGGCCAGGTGGTTTAAGGAATGGCATGAGTCGGGGCTGCCCGTTCAGGAGTCTGAGTCTCTGACGGCAGCAGAAATGATGGTTTGTCTTTAGAAGAAAAGCATTTGCATGCTGTGGTTGACGAGCAGGAACTCCTGCTATTAACTGCGGGTTTGGGGTGGGGGGTAAGGAGCCGATGACCTGATGGCTGGGGTGACTGGTCTCCCTATTTTCTTGTTCATGTCAGGCCATCCGGAGAAATAAATTCACACCTCCTGTGTACCCTGTGGCTTTGCTCTGAAGGGCGCACATGGCCTTGGCTTGATAGGACTTGATAGGTTAAACCAAGAAACGTGTCAAGCAAAAGTGTTTGAACAAATACCGAACTGTGTGGTATAGATTATGACTTACCAGGCAACAGAGCGTTCGGCGTGGGCTATGAATATACATGGGAGCCCCACGTTCACAGGCTCCCCAGGGAGAGTGAAGCGAGACTAAGCTGGCTCTAGTTGTACATACATAATTCATCTTGGGATAGAAGAAGCACCTGTTTTGCCTCCTTTTCGTTCCTCAGGACTTGTCTGGCACAAAAGTTACAAGACCGATGAACTGTGCTGTGGCAGTGATGGGATTTGTTTTGGTCACATGGTAATCCTGAGCAAAAGGGCCCGGGAGACATATGGGCCTAGTTCTAAAGTTCTACAGAGAGCAATGCGTCACCTGGGCAAGCCACCCAACTTTCTAGATTCTGGCCAAAGAGTGGGTCTTTCTGGACACCAGATGCCTCTGTGATTTGATTTCTTCCTGGCAGAGGGACTCAACTGGAATGACTTTAAAATTGTCGTGGACTGAACAGTCTTTCTGTTCTCGTCTGCAGCTCAATGTGGAGCCATGGAGTTGAAGCTGAATCAGGAGTTTTTCCACACTTAATTCAGTTCAGCACAGCAGGATCTGGACGAGGCAAGAAACCAGGAAGCAAAGGAACCCAGGGTGAGTGTGAGAAAGAAGAGTTGTGGCTCAGCTTAAGTTGAACCAACACCGGGGGTAGACGAGACATTATGCTAATCAACATTTTGCTTGTGAATCAGAAGCCTAGACATTTGGAATAACAGCACTAGGAAGCATTTGAGCTGCTTAGGGGAGTTTTGTTCAAATTTGAATTTCCTAGAAATCACAGTTCCTATCGTTTCCCTAAAGAACACAAAGAATGAGGGTTTGGCCTTCGAGTCACCGCTGATCAATTTAATGCTGCGTTAACAGTAGTGCAGCAGTTTTGTGAGAGTTGAAGAAAAAATACCAGAGTTTTTTGGATTTAATAACACAGTAATTTGGAGCAGATACAGCCAATACCAGTGTTCAAGGGGAGACGCATATGGTATAGAAATATTTTTTAGGTCAGTCCAATCCAACACATTTGAAAATAAGTGAGTTTGGCATAAATCCGTGAGAGAGGCACAGTCATAGTGATGGGCCCCCAGCATGTTGGAGATTGCACATGGGGTAGCCACCAAATCACTAGAATTTGAGGTCCCTGTAGATTGAACCCAGAGGTCGAGAAAGTCCTTTGAAAATCAAACATAAGAGCTAATATTTTATGAGAGCGTGTTATGTGCACCAGGCACTATTTTGAGTATTTCACATCTATTAATTGCTTTAATCCTGAGAACAATCCTGGGGACATGATGGCTGCAAGTTTCCCTCAAATATTTCAGAAAGAAAATAATAGAGAGGGTAAGAAAAGAATGACAGAGCAAATGGGGAAAGACTACGAAGGAGTAATCCTGAAGAGTAATAGGATTTCTTTGTTTGATTCCAGCAACTTTTCTGTAGGTTTGAAACGATAACAAAATAAACGTTGAGCCAAACACCCCCCTGGAAAAAGACCCGATTCTTACGAGATGAGAAAACTAAGGCACAGACAGGTTAAGTAACTTGCATCTGGTCACCTGATACTAAATAGTGGAGCCAGAATTCCAGATGGGTGCTGGGGAGATTGACAAGGCAAAGGGACATATAGAGATGGAAATACTGTTAGTTGTTCAAGTGGTTGTTTTGGTCTCTGTTGCTCCACAAGCATAACGTTGACCTTGCTGCCAAGCTCAGCACTGGGTCTTGGGCAACCCCAGCAGAGGGGCAAGGCAGGAGCTGGGAGGGAAGGAAGATATTGGCAAGTTCAGTGCCCCTGAAGGCATGGACGAGCCACCGGTCCATACACTGTTACCCATTCACGAGGAGATAAATAGGGCAAGTGAGGGTAAGCATTGAGAAACATTTATAGTGCCTTAACATTGCTGCTACATCCAATTATTATTAGTTTTCTGGTAATTTTCTTTTTTTTACTCATTAATTCAAACATTTATGAAAATTAAAAATAAATGTGAATTTTTTCGTTTTCTGTATTTAAGAAAAAAGAAAAGAAACGAAAAAGAGAAAAAAGTTAAAAAAAAGCAAAAAGAAGAAATTGTTTGATAATTCAAACATTTATTAAATGCCTACTGCACGCTCCATATTGGATGAGACTTAAGTTTATTAAAGACAAACTTAGAGAATAGTTACATAACCCATGTCAAATAGGAGAACAATTTCAAAGACATTTTCTTCTTTAAATTTTCTAAAGTGAGTTTTTTTTTTTTAAATTGAGATACACTCGACATATAACATTACATTAGTTTTAGGTGTACAACATAATGATTCAATGTATGTATAGATTGCAAAGTGATAGTTAACATCCATCACCACAAACGGTTATAGGTTTTTGTTTTGTTTTGTTTTCTTATGATGAGAACTTTTCAGATCTACTGTCATTATCAGTCTTTGTCGAATTCAGGCTCCAGGCTCAGGGAGAGAGGAGACCTCTCTTGGATGCTTTGCTGTTGAAACTTCCTCATTCCCCGCCTCCTCTGCTCACTTGCTTGTCGTAGCTTAGATCAGACCAATCGTGGCTGAGAGCAAATAGGAATCCAAGTTATTAGGAATGCTTCCCAAGGACATAGCACCTTTTTAATCCCAAAGTAGTTCATAAATTGTCCAGCTGTGCCTGAGGCACGTGGTTGTGAAGGGTAGAAGCCAACTGGCGTTCTAAGTGGAACAAATGGAAAATTTTGGCTGCGGATGCCAAAGGGAATTCTTCACCCTAATTAAGAAAAAAAAAAAAAAAAAAAAAACAACTCTGCAATATTGAAAGTCTAGGTAGAGGAGGCAAGACCTGGCTTCTGACTTCATGAAAATGAACCATGCTTAATTAGAACTTAGCTAACACAAATTGGAAAGAATCAAGGCTACAGCCCATCGAAGTTGGTCCAGTTTGGGAATTAAAACCCTATAGTTCCACTCATGTCCTTAAGAGCAGCCCACCTTCTTAGGTTATAGGTAACAGACCTGTGCCCCTTCCTAAAGTTGCAGGAGTAAGTTACCTGCTTCCTTCAGGGAATATGCCCTGATGCTTTGGAAAGATTACATTTAAAGGGTAATTTTTATTGCATGTTCTCTAATTCAATAAATATGGAGCTTCCCATTAACCAAGAGCTTATTTAGAATCCTTTCTTTTGCTGTCTGGCTGCTTGCAAAAGTCAAATTAGTAAACTATGCAGGACAAAATGTTACTCAGGTTGGATATCTGCCTACTCATGAAATGTAAATAAATCCAGAGAAAGGGAAATTTTGGAAATCCAAATAAACATCCTTCATGTGATTTGTCTTCCCAAACAGTTTCTCAGATTCTCTTTCCTCTGTGGTCATGTCTCAAGTGTCTTTGAGTGATAACCCTGGACACTCCACATTTCAGCACCATACAAATATTTCTCTCTTGTGTTCTTGGTTGCTATTTCTGTCAGAAACATGAAAGCTGCATCAACTAGATGGAAATCCTAGAGGGATTTAGGAAGAAAAGATCAATTGTTTGACAATAAACATGGCAAATCCCATGTGATTAAATAAATGCTTGTAAATGAAAGCAATAATATTGCACTTTGAATTGTTAACTATAAAGCAAGGACCAGAAATGACTGGGCAGGTGACCTGTTGGTGGGGGCACTTGTATTTCAGCACAAAATCTGAAAAATCTGGACAAAGCAGAGATCAAGAGACAGGTGAGAGCTGACTTTTTCTATTACTGAAATTGTTTTGTTCTTGGCTTAAGAAAATAGATTTGGGATAATCTAGTTTTTATAAACTCCTGCAAAAGAGGTGGCTTTGGTCATGCTGCCGTCGTTGAAAGGGAATGACTCTTCCGTGTCACCTCGACGTGCAGTGCGAATTTGGGAAATGGAACTTAAGTTTGTTTTTCACTGTTAAGAGGCTGGAGGTGTCACTAGCCCAGCCCATGTGTCTGTCAGAAAAATAAGTTCTCTCTTGGTAGAGCCCTCTCTGTCTCAGGATCATGTGAGATTCACCACATAATGCTCAGAAAACATGAGATCATCTCTACACAGTGAGCAAAGAAGAACTGGGACCTGATTTCATAGTTTTTCCCACAGATTTTGCTTTCCACCCTTGTCAGTCATATCTGAAAGGCTGACAGTTACCAGGGGATGTGGCCAGGCACGAGGGAGAACGTGTCATTGCTGGCTGTGTTGGCCATAGCAACACGTCTGCCTTGGGGCAGATCCAGCGTGGACAAACAAACAGAAAAATGTGTCAGAGGATATGCAACTGAAACAGACCAAGGGAGAGAGCTGGTGCCGTCCATCAGAAACTTCCAGTGACCAACAGCAGGGTGTTTAACCACCATTTTACACTTCAGTAAGTTATCAAGTTGGTCAAAAAAATAATTGATGGTGACTTATCACGAGTTGGTAATTTCTCAAAATATCTATAATGGGGAAGAATCCTCATTTCTTATAACCTCAGTCAGTGCTGAATTACATCAATCAACAAATGTATCAAGAGCCAGCGCAGTGTGTTAAGTGGCAGCTGAGGCATCAAACACAAATAAGACATGTTTCTTATTCACAAGAGAACTTCAGAGCCAGTGGGAAAGGTATGTAAACATGTTTTTCCAATGCAATAAGATGAGAGCTATAATAAATGCACGGAGGAGGTGCTACAGGAACACAGATAGACAGTCAATTGATTCTGCCTGGGAAAGTCTGAGAAAGTATCAAAATGGAAGAGAATTTAGTTTCCTGGAAGGAGGATTAGAATTTACCAAAAGGAAGGATCTAAGAAATACATGAGCTATGAAGGAGAAGCCAAGCGTGTGCTGAGCATTTTCAGGGCAGGGCCATGGTCATCATTTCTGTGCGTCAGGAGGTCTATTCTCCCAGGAAATCCAATGTTCAAGCCCACCGTGTCACTTTGGACTCACAAGTCTAATTTGAAATGCAATGACCTCTTTGTTCCAATCGTCTCAGTCTGCCCCTTGGAAATGACGAACACATGGTCCCCCCAGTGGAATGACTGCTGGGGAAATGTCCAGCCAAGCCCTCCAGAGCGTTGTGTTCAGCCTTGAGTCAGAGCGGAGAGAGGCAACCGGTCCGGTGTAGCATCACATACAGGGAAAGGTGAGAGCCCTGGGGTTCTGGGTCAGCGAGGCCCAGGTCAATACAAGGAGGTGGCAGTCTGAAGCAGGATCTGTGGTCATCAGTGGCAGCACCAGCACAGAAGACCAGGGTGGACTTCACTCCAGTAGACACCAGAAGAGTCCCTCTGTGGGCCTCAGATTCCTCTTTCATAAAATGCACTAGTTTGACTAGCTGCCATCAGCTGTTGGCAAACTCCGTTTCTTAGAGCACTAGGGTTCCCTAAAGGTGCCTCAGTGGCTGGAGATGAGAAAGAGCAAGGCCAAGTTAGAAAGGCTAACCTTCCCACCCTCACTTCAACAGGAGTATTTTGATTCCATTTGTTTTCATGTTGGCAACCCACATGAGATGTAATTTGACAGAAGTCTATTTTACTGTGCAAAAAAAATAATCGGTGTCTTGGACTAGAGAATCAAGTTCTGACTCTATGGTTGTGAGCCTCCCTTATTTCCTCTGCAATCCCACGAGACTCAATTTAGGTCCCTTTGTAACACTTACACAATTTTATTTTGTGTTTTTCTTTATGTCTCAAAGAGGTGCACTTCTTTTTCTCTTATGAATTTGTTTGCTCCATAAAAGGAAGTTCAGGGCTGCTGGACATCCCTAGTCATACTGGTCTCCTTCCTGGACTTCAGACTCACCAAACATATCCCTTAGGGCCTTGGCATTTCTGTTTCTTCTATCTGGAGTTGTTACTCCCAGATATCCCTAAAACTTGCTCCCTCACTTCCTTTAGGTCCTTTCTCAAATGTGACCTTATCTGATGGCCTTTCCTGAACACTTAATATGGAAAATAGAACAACATTTGCCCTACTCTCTCTCTCTCTCTCTCTCTGTCTCTCTCCCTCTTTCTCCCACTCTCTCTTCAGGGACTCTTTGTTCTGTTTTTATTTTCCTCCATAGCACTTACCATCACTTGCATATTTTATATTTCATTAGTTGCTTCAATTTTGTCTCATCCTAGAATATAAATTCCAGGGGGCAAGAACTTTTCCTGTTTTGGTCATTGCTCTGTCCCTGGAAGAGAGTCTGGTGTGGAGTAACCACCCATTCACATTGAGGCCTTTGACACTCAGCTCCTGTCCAGCCAAGACCTCCTGTTTCATAAAGAAAGATCCCACCCACAGTGACTTACAGTTTGGCTGGGTTTCCTTTCTGGCCTGTAACATCCAAACCAGCGACCCAACAAGACCTGCCTCCCCTAGTAGTAATAGTAACTTAGGCAGACTGGTAAAAAAAACCAAAAACAAAACATGGGGTTTGGAGCTGAGGGTTTGGGTTTGGGTCTGAACTGTAACATATGCTAGTGGGTTGCTTTTAGGTAACCTCTTGGAGCTTCAGTTTCCCTATTTGTAGAATGAGGTAGCAACTTACCTGTCACACAAGGTTGCTATGAGAATTACATCAAGTTCGATGGGGGAAAAAGTGCTTTGTAATCTGTAAAGGACCGTGTTAGGTGTGGCTTCAGAGAATGAGACAGTAGGTGATCTGAACTCTAAATGGCCCTTGAGCCAATAGTAACACTGTGACTGCTGGTGCTCACCTAATTTTTCTGGAGACAAAGATAAGACTACCTCTTTCTGGTTGAAGGTAGGAAAGTGAGTCAGAGTATCTATGTGAAACACCTTTTGACTTTTATCATCCATCTTATGATTTTGGTGAAATTAGTAAGAAAATACTCAGCAAAGAAAGTATTTTTATTGACGCTACAAGGTTTTCAAATTAATAGTTTCTGTAAATAGTGCCTTTCAGCTCTGCAGGATTGCCTCTTTCTTTTTGGAAGGGCCCCTTTACTTCATTTTGGAATGTATGCTAATTTCTGTTTCCCCACATTTATACCATGTGCCTCAGCCTCCCAGATTCAAAAAAAAAAAAAGAATTCCATGTATTTGTGGAATGCATTTGACACTTAGCTTGAATTGCCTCCCCCAAGAAAGGCCTTTATATTTATTACCATTGATAAAAAATGCTTGAACACAAGGGAGGCAGCGTGTTAGGAGGTATGGAACACTGATAAGAGAATTAAGAACCTGAGATTTTGTCTGGTTCTGTTACTGACTAGTTAAATGGACTTGGGCAAGTTGCCATTTCCGTGGGCCTCATTCTCCGCGTGTGTGTGTGTGTGTGTGTGTGTGTGTGCATTCGTGTGTGTGTGTGTGTGTGTGTGTGTGTGTGTGTAACAGGGACGGGGGAATCACGTGAGGGGACAACTCCAGGCTCTCAGGGAGTGAGCTGGCTCTGCCTAAGAACACACTTTCTATGGGTGTGTTTGGTTATGAAAATGAGATCCATTGGGCACAGCTTGGCTGCACTAGGACTGCAACATAGGAGATTCTACTTCTTGACATTATAGAAGAAAAAGACATTAGTGAGGTGACCAGAAAGATAGATTCTGAAAGAGGGGTCTGGAGCAGGAGGAGGAGGGAGCAGGAGAGAAGGCCCAGCAAAGTGGTCAGAGGCTGGGATTGAAATGGATAAATGGCCACTAAGAGGCTCTGCCTGAAAGAGTAATGGACTTGTAAAGCAGAGACAACTGACACCCGGTGAGGAGACATTTTCTGGAAGGACGGGGAGCAGATCTACTGGACTTACAGAAACTCTGGTTCTGGAAGCTCTCCTCTTTATACATGCACAGCCTCCCTTTTCTTGACCCGTCTCTGCTAGGTCTCTTCTTTCCTTAGTGTTCCCATGGTCATGCTTGGGGCATCAGTCCCTGGCCCTCCACTTACCTTGGCCTTTTTAGGAACAACTTTCAGGGGGAGGAGTGGACAATATTGGTGTTGCTGCCCAGATCCCCCCAGCTTCCAATTGGCTTTCCTTGACCATTTTCATGCACACTCCCTCTTTCCTCTGTTGTGCATTTGATTCAAAATTGACGGCATTTGAAACTCTTAGGAAATCTGCCCTTAGCTCCACCAGAGACAGTACAGAGAGCTATCAGCCCAAAGTGCCTGGGGATTTGTTCTCCACAGCCCTGCCCATGGCCCTTGAGCAAAGGGTTATAAGCCCAGCTGTCTTGCCTCAGTTGGTCCTACTCAGAAGTGTAACTTACATCCCCGAAGTCCCCCCGTGGGATCTGCCCAAACCCTCCTCTGCAGGGCTTTGCCTAAGATGCAAACTTACTTGCCTTCTTCCCCCATCTCCCTCCTTCTTCTCTCTGCTTCCCCACTTTCTTGCCAGTCTCCTCTAGAAGCACTGTCTTACAAAAATTTTTTTTAATGTTTATTTATTTTTGAGAGAGAGAAAGAGACAGAGACAGAGTGCAAGTGGGGGAGGGGCAGAGAGAGAGAGGGAGATACACAATCCGAATCCAAAGCAGGCTCCAGGCTCTGAGCTGTCAGCACACAGTGGGGCTCAAACTCACGAACCATGACATCATGACCTGAGCTGAAGTAGGATGCCCAACCAACTGAGCCACTCAGGTGCCCCTAGAAGCACTTTCTTAATAAATGACTCGCTCACAAATCTTGAATTCTCATCTCAGAGAGCCCAGCCTAAAAACACCCCCTATCTCCTAAAGCTTAGGTTTCTTTAAAAATTGGAAGAAAGTTCTGGGCACTTTTCCTAAAAGAAAGTGTACATATGCATGTAATTGGCTTGCCTTTGCTCCATGATCTTGGAAGTGTAAGAAATGTCTCATCCTTAATTTTTCTAAATCCTATCTGACTCAGCCTTCCACCCACCAGGTGGTTGAGAGATCCAAGTTCAATTATTTGTGGGAGGGCGTTTCTCATTCTTCCTTGCTATTCACTTGAGATCACCCTGGAAACTTGGACCAAAAATATTAGGGGGAGCCTCAAGATTTCAGTCCAATCCTCTTGGGGTTTTTGTCCTTCGCTCAGAGGTGCAGGTGACAATGTCTGGCTCTGCTCAGGAATCTGTGCTGAGCCCCCAGTCTGCTGTACTAGTGTCCAGACTCTCCAGGTGCCTCTGCAGAGAACATACGTTCAACCATTCTCATGGGAGGCCCTGATGTGTCTGGACTGCTGGGTGAGCCCTGTTATCAGAAGAGCTTAGATCAACAGCATCTCTCCCCTCACTCCCTACCCCTAGTTCTAGTCCCAGGAGCTATCTCTTACTACCGCCCCTGATCCATGCCACCTCTACCCGCCTACCATAGTCTCCTGGTCTCTCCTCTCCCAAGCACTTCCCACCTCTGTCCCTTGCTCTCGGCAAAGAAGCAGATGGAGGTGATCTTCAGGGCAGAACTAGGTCCCAGGAACACTGAGAGAGGAAAGTTGTTTATCTCTCTAGGAGAAGGAAAGGAGAAATTATCCTTTTATTCATTTCCATCAGACAAAAATTGATGAAGGCAGCCATTAATGACTCAATAAAATACCCCCACTCACATACAATATTGCATACAACTTTAGGAAGTTCACAGTTCCCAGGACTAAAGTTTATGAGCATCTGACCCAAGGGAAGAGTCATATGAAAGCAACCTGACTACTACTAACCAGTGATGAGGTTATTCTTGAATGGAACTTTCTCTTTGATCTAGAGTCTCTATCTTATGCCTGTGGCTTCTTGCTTATCAATTACCAAAGCTGCTCTAGCTGAAAGATAAAATGAGGCAAGAATACCAGGAAATGTCATTCAGAGTTTTGGCTCATGAAACAGTGACAAGCCTTGGGCAAACTATTTTGGCCAGGTGATGCTAAGGGTGAATATTCCCAGTGGTCCCAGTGGATGCTAAGGGTGAATATTCCCAGGTGATGCTAAGGGTGAATATTCCCAGTGGGTCCCACCTGGGTCCCAGCATCCCAGGTGATGCTAAGGGTGAATATTCCCAGTGAACCCAGATAGAGGTTCGGGGACCATCACCTTCTTATGGACAGGGATCATATACTATTCATCTATATATACCTAACAAGTTGCATTAATGGCACTTATATTATTAATAAATAAATATTACATTGATTTAATTCATCTTGTATACATTCTGCTGATTTGTTAGCACTAAGGATTATATTGATAAGGTCTACACATATCTTCCTTTGGATTGGGCTGTATCTTTACACTTTCACTCGATGTGTACTTCGCCATCCTGAGGAAAATATATAAGGTCACATCTTCTTAAATATTCAAATTAAAATGACTTTGAGTGCCTGTCCCGTTATTACACAAATGTCTTTCATTACTGGAGTCCCTCCTGTACAAGAATTCCTCACTTAATCCAACCATAAGGTAGCTGCTCCCATCTTGTGCTGCTATCAGAGTGGGAACCAGAAATGAATGTCTCTTTGAGGCTAGAGGACTCAGTTTGGGGGACTGGATACTCCAGAAAGAGCCACCATGTTGTTGTTGCTGCTACCAGAGTTGGAGGCCTGTTATCATGGAGGCTGAAATTGGGCACTGTGCAGGGATGCTCCCCCCCCCCCCCCTGCTGCAGAGGGCAATGTGAGCACATTGCTCGGATGCCTTAGGTCCATCCAGAAGGTTACTCTTACCGTTCTTGACTCCTTCCCAAGATGAGAATTCAGATGCTCCCCTTGTGGCCGGAAGACATCATGACCACTGCCTGACCTTTAAGATAAAACAGCCATGGCATTAGAAGAGGAAGGGACGTATATATTTATGATTCCTTTCATAATATGAAAATAGTCCATTACCAGGCAGGTGAACAAGCTTGCACACGTTCATGGTCGCCATTCTTCTTTTGTGAGGCTTCCATGAGTCAAAGCAGACCCTGCTACAAACCAGCTTTTATTCACTCAATCACTAGAAAGGAAGAATGGTATATTAATATTCCAGTAGAAACCCTTACAAAATATAAAACGATAGCAGCGATTGCTGCAAAAAGATGTTTTGTTCGTCTTGGCATCAGGTTAACAATTATGGGGGATTCTTTAGGGTTTGATAGAAAAAAAGTTATTTGAATTAAAGTCTATTTTATTTGTTTATTTATTAAAGATTTATTTTATTTTGAGAGAGAGAGAGAGCAAGTGGGGGGGAGGAGCAGAGGGAGAGAATCTCAAGCAGCCTCCACACTCTGCACGGAGCCCAACCCAGGGCTTTATCCCATGACCCTGGTATCATGACCTGAGCCAAAATCAAGTTGGATGCTTAACTGACCAAGCCACCCAGATGCCCCTGAACTAAAGTCTGATTTTAAAATCTGATTCCAATTTTGATAAAATAGAAAATTTTTTGCCACTCATGCTCTTCATATATCTGGGATTTGTAAAGAAATGATTGCAGTATAGTCAAGGGGTCATCCATTCATTGACTAACCCATCACCAAAGATCATGTCTGAGTTCCTCCACCACAGGGTAGGTGCTTTGTAAATACCTACGCTGTACAAAACGTTTCCATTTAATTGTGATGTAGCATCCACTTAAATAGCCACAGTGGTTGGGAAAACTTTTCAATATCACTCAAGTGAAATGTTACTTTAAAGAGAATTCCAAACATGTGTTTCATTTTATTTTCTAGTGTCATTTCTCTTGAAAGATTTACTTGTTGAGAGCAAGTGATTCCAACAGTAAAAAACAACAAACTGTTAAGAAAGACACAGAAAAATCAAACCCATGTAAGGGAATCAGTGGCAAATACAGTACCCAATTATTGTGATTAAGCATTAATTCTGACCCAAGGTTTCTGGTACCCAGGGCACAAGGATAGCATGATAGGTGACACAGTTTTTATCTACTTGGATAAAAACACATCTTGGGGGGATATCAACTTCCATATTCATTCAGTGTCTCCATTGATGTTAATATTAATTCCAATTAAAGAACAAGGAAACATAATTTTTCTAAATGTTTCCAGCTGTGACATGTCAATTGCTACAATTTAGTTTCTAGATCTACTGTGATATTTAATAAACTTTATGTAAACTTTAAAATACTGCACCGAAAAAATGCAAGTCCATGCTAGTTCATGAAAGAGAACCTTTTTCTAATAAAACATTTAAAAAGGAATCTATGTTATGGAGGAAACTCAGGCTGAAATTAGCTCTGTTAACAAAATTAGGAAATTTTTTTTCAAGGAAATTAAATAAATTTTAGAAGTCTGTATCTTCTGTATGTCACTGTGGTAACAAACCTTCAAATCCCTGTGGCTTAACCCATGAACTTCTTATTTCTTTTTTTTTTATTTTTTTTAATGTTTATTTATTTTTGAGACAGAGAGAGACAGAGCATGTACGGGGGAGGGTCAGAGAGAGGGGGACACATAATCTGTAACAGGCTTCAGGCTCCGAGCTGTCAGCACAGAGCCCAACGCGGGGCTCGAACCCATGGACCGCGAGATCATGACCTGAGCCGAAGTCAGCTGCTTAACTGACTGAGCCACCCAGGCGTCCCTGAACTTCTTATTTCTTGCTCATATCATAGTGTGATGCTGCCAATGTAGGTTTCCTGAGTCATTCTCATTTAAACAGAAACTCAAGGATCAGGTAGAAACTCCTTCCATCTTGTAACTCTACCAACTAGCAGTCCTTACTTTCCAGTGTGGAGACAAGAAAGACAGATGAGGAGAGGGTAGAGGAGTGCAGGAGAAAGTTTGGAGACAAGGCCTGAAAGAGATACGTATTATTTTCACTCATATTCCATTGGCCAGAACTCAACCACATGCTCCTAACTTATTGGCAAGGGCAACTGGAATATGTGGTGTTCCTCCGTTCCCAGGAGGAGAAAGTAGGGTGGATGAGCATTTGGCCAATTTCTGCCAAATCTAGTATTCATCTTAGGGCTTTTCTTCTCCTCTCAAAGTCTGTTCTGAAATGCTTTAGTCCCTAGGGTTCCCAGGGACAAGGAAGTCTACCACTTATACAAATGGGGAGTAAGATTATTTGTTAATATAATTTATAATGAAAAATATATTTATCCGTATCAATAAACTAGATAGTAATCATTGGGACAACTTATTATTTTTTTAATGTTTATTTATTTCTTCTGAGAGAGAGAGAGAGAGAGAGTGAGGGGGGGCAGGGAGAGAGGGAGAGAGAGGGAGAATCTCAAGCAGGCTCCACACTCAGCGCAGAGGCCTACAAGGGGCTCGATCTCATGACTGTGAGATCATGGCCTGAGCCAAAATCAGGTGTTGGTTGCTTAACGGACTGAGCCACCCAGGCGCCCCAGGACAATTTCTAAACACCATTCTTAGAAATGATGAGATCTTTACACACATAAAATAAACATAAACTTGACCCACTTATGCATGAATTTTTTCTTTTTGATAAATACAGTACAGTAATGAAAATGCATTTTCTCTTAGGGTTTTCTGAATTTTCTTTTCTCTAGCTTACTTACCGTAAGAATGCAGCATATAATACATATAACCTACAAATATGTGTTAATGAACTGTGCATGTTACCAGTAAGGCTTCCAGTCAACAGTAGGTAAGTTTTGGGGAGTCAAAAGTTGTATACAAATTTTCAACTGCACAGAGTGGGGAGGGTGGGTGCCTCTAACCCCTGGGCTATTCCAGTGTCGACTGCATACATAATACAGTCATCAAATGATGTGGTTATCTGTCCTCTCTTCCTCCTCATCCAGAGTAGCTCTGATTGTAATTGATTAAGATTCTTTCATACAAGAATTTCCCTTTTGAAAAAGAGGTTTGAAAACCTCTTTGGATAGGCTACTCCTGTGGCCCAGGCCACTTAAGGATCAGAACCTTCTTCCATTAGGATACAGGAGCCAGAAAGGATCTTCTCACAAATGCAAAGAAGGAGTGACCAGAGGCTATTCGATCCAAGAGTTTTTCATACTCTCCATATTATTCTTGCTCTGAGCCTGGAGTCAGCAGCAGTTTGAACTTCAGCTGATCTGAAACCCTTTACTCGATGGAGTTTTGGAAAATTAATCCGCTTCCATTTGTGCACACTTGCATTTCCACACTTTCATTTTATGAAGTTTCACGCCCATACATTTGGCTTTGAGGTTTGCTTCATTCAGATCCATATTGGAAAGGCCTGACTTCCTATCACTGCCAGGATTTTCTTCTGCTCCAGGGATTTGTTTGGTTCTGTGCCATTTTATCCCAAGTTTTATTCCTTCCATCTGATTTGAATGTTTCATTACCAACTCATAGTTGTTCTTAACAAGAAGTAAAAGCAAAAAAAAAAAAAAAAAGATAGAAAAGAAGAGGCAAAAATGACACCTCTCTTAAAACAGGAAAATGTGCTGGTTTGAATCTCCTGTCAGATTTTGGGCAGGTTAGTTGGCAACTGGTGTTTGGCCAGATTTCAGATTTCAGAGTAAATTTCTCAGAGCTTTATTGCTTCCCTCTGGACCCCTGTTAGAGAACAATGAGAGGTTAGGTGTAGCTTGCTAAGACCACTTGCATTAGTCAGTTGCTCTTCTGATGCACGTGGAACGTGCTTTACCTTCCTCATCTTATGGCTTCATCTTCCATCTGCCTGGTTGGGAAGGGACTGTGAATCCACAGTGGCATTTTACAGCCGGGATGGGGTGGATACACGAATGAAGGAAGAGCCTGATGTCACTGCCCCACCTGGTAGCTGCTGCCATTACTGTTGTCAGTGTTGTCTCCATAAGCTTTTGTAAAAAACCGTATGTATTTAATTAATTAATTTATTTATTTATTTATTTATTTATTTTAAGAGAGAGAGAACAGGAGAGGGGCAGAGAGAGGAGAGACTCCTAAGCAGGCTCCACAGAGTCAGCGCAGAGCCTGATGCCGGGCTCAAACCCATGAACTGTGAGATTATGACCTGAGCCAAAGTCAAGAGTTGGACACTGAACTGACTGAGCCACCCAGACGCCCTGATAAGCTTTTTATTTTAGAAAAGTTGCAAAGGTAGTGCTGAGATTCCTATACATTACATACACAGTTTTCCCCATTGTGAGCAGCTTACATTATTATGGTACATTTTTCACTCTAATGAGCCAATAGCTCATACATTATTATTACCTGAAGTTCATATTTTATTTGAATTTCCTTCACTGTGACCTAATGTCCTTTTTCTGTTCTAGGATATGTCCTCCTGAATCCCACATTATGTTTTTTTGTCCTGTCTTCTCCCTTGAGGATCTTCTTTTGTTTGGTTTTGGGTGTACGTGTGTGTGTGTGTGTGTGTGTGTGTGTGTGTGTAATATGTGATGTAATATGTAGATCATGGTCCCCCAAATTAAAAGCCACTGGTATAGAGCAAATTATAGTTGGTGACTCCTTTAAGCTCCTAACAAGAATTAAAAGGACAATATTAAAAAAGATGCCAAGTATTTCTGATGCTAGTTTGTCATTGTTAAAAAAAAAAAAAAGGACAGGAGATAGTTATATTTATAGAAAATTGAATAGCAAATAGAAGGTATCCTAGAGATGGAGAGAATTCAGGCCTAAATACTATTCAGGTCTGTAGGGACCTATAGAGTTTTCAAAGCAAGCATTAATATGTTTCTGCTAGTGATGTTCATTCCTTTCAGGAATGCTGTTTGTCCTTAGTGACTCATAGCAGCCACTTCTACAGATTTTTTTGAAGTGTCAGATGTGGTGAGTTGCCTGGGTCTAGAAAGAGTTTGGTACGTAGGTTTGGGCTTCATTGGCTATTTCCCATGGGAAAGTCAGTTGATTAGATTAGAGATGAAAACTGTCCCGGTCAGCTGTTTAAAGCCATACACAGATGAAAGGAAGCGGGGTTGGAGGGTGTGGGGGGGTGTGTACATTTGTTACAATACTGAGTCCAGATAATTTAATATGGATTTCCCGCCTTATTGTTGGTGGAGGGCAGGGAGTAGGGAGGTCGAACATGATGTGAAATCTTGAAGTATTTTTTAATGCTGGTAGTGTAATCCCAACAAATGAATGCACTTAGGGTGTCTTTATAGGCTTTGGAAAGGTGGCAGAAGGAGAAGCAGAGACAGAGAAGGAGTGGATCCGAGTTGCTGCCTACCTGAGAATGAATCTCTGTGGGGAGACCGGGATTTGACCAGGTGACTCATCTTTTATGTTCCGAGCCAAAGTGAACAGGATCTATACACTCACTAGTTGTGAATAAATAGCATTTAAGTGCGTGTTTTAATCCTTAAAAATTAATTTCCTGACCTAAGAATCCATTGTTGGAAGGAGTCGTCAGAGACTTTTTAACCTTTCTTTTTACCTGTAGGTAGGTAACTCAGTCACAACGAGCTATAGGAAGAAGAAATTTTTACCTCGATTTCCTAGGTCTTTTTCATTTTAGTAATTAAAACGAAGCTCGATAGATTACTTGGAAGAATTAAAACAGGTTATACCACTCCAAATTGTAGCAATTGCTTGATTAAATATTGATTGAAGAGTTTGTGGCTCATTCAACTCATTTGTGTTTGTTTTCCCTGGCTTTTCCCCCACCCCTCATTTTTTGAGTATTTCACTGGATTATGAAAATAGAGGGAAATACAATAAAATAGAAGTGAACCCATTCTACTACTTGCCAAGTGATCTTGTAGTTTGGGAGGTAAACAAGGGAGTTGAAAAGGTGAAAGAATGCATCTATATTCATTTGTTCTCTCACCTTAAAATTATGAGGAGGAAGTTATTTCTAAATTTGGAATGTTTACCACTTCCTCCTCCTGCAACTGAGAGCTAACACACTGTACACACACACACACACACACACACACACACACACAGTCAAAATATCCAGTTGGGGCAGACTTTGCCGTAACATCTCAGCATCTCAGCACCTCGTTGGTTTTTCATATTTTCCATTCATTAGAGATACATTGCTGGTTCCAATATGCTTAGGCTTGGTGTTTCTGTTGGGAAAGTAAATGGCAAAAGACCACATGACTTCCAAGGGCAAACACTGCCCAAGGGGGAAAGCATGCGCTGGCTGGAAACACAAGGCATTGTGTGGAGCAGAGGTTAGAGATAGGGTTAGGCAGAAAAAGCTCTACTCTTTCTCCATCACCTCCATTTAGGTCCTCCAGGAAGCAGAAGCCAAGACAGGATTAGAAATGTAATTTGTTTCTTGGGGGAAAATCCTTGCCAAAGAGAAAGGGGACAGGGAGCAGGAGGCACTGGGGAGAGCCCCAGATCATGATGCAAGTCTGACAACCATGAAAAGGGAGAACAGGAAGGGGGAAGAATTGGATAGGTAGGGCTTCCGATTGCAGGGCAGCTCGAAGAAAAGTCTTGGCTAGGCTGATGGGAAGTCCCAAAACAATTCCCACTGCAGAGATCCCTCCATTGGGCAGGAGTTCCTGGCTCCAGTCCACCCACCACCCTGTCCCCATCCCATGCTCAGTCATTGGCTAGGAGCTGCTCTGGAGAAGCATAGTCCAGCCTTGGTGTGAATGCTGCAATGGATCCATCCCAAAGCTTTGGAAACTGCAGTTGGGCAGATAAGCACACCTGTCACCAGAGTCTTTCTTAAAGGGAGATCTGAGCATCTTTCTGTGGTTGCCACCCCGTGAATCACATTAGTATCAGAGCTCAAAACAGGCAAGAGCTCATCTCAGGTATCTGGTCACCCAGCTATCGTGTATGTGTGTGTGTGTGTGTGTGTGTGTGTGTGTGTGTGTGTGTGTGTGTTGCGCCCACACTGTAGACGATTACAAGGACTATAACATTGAGTTAAGGTGCTAAGAGTTTTCCTTTATTTGCTAAAATCCTAAGGCACCTTACAAAAGTTAGTTTGACCCAGTTCAGTTTCTTCCAGCTACCAGATGTGGTCCAAAAACCACCTCGAACAATTTGCAGCATGCTGACTCAACTTGTCAGAGCCGGAAGCCCCTTGGCAGATATGAGAACTATCTCACCTCTCAGATCTATACGGAAAGGGAAATTGATTCATGAATGTTTTTATTCTTTTTTTCTCTTTGTGGTGTTTCTTCTAAGTGCTGGAGGGTGTTGGCTTTTCTATGACTCAGAAACATAAATCCTTTTCTAAGGTGAAGAATTAATTTTCAAAGTGGAAGAAAGTTAGTCTCTTTTTGTTTTACACTTTGAGAATTGGTTACACGGAAGGAGTTGATCCAAAATATTACAACAGGGGAAGAGGACAGGGCATAACTGAGCTATAAGCCAAAAGGCAGTTCTGAACACCACTCTGCAGGTATATTCAGCTTTGCAAGGAGCTTTTCAAAATTATTAGGCCACTAAAGGTCAGTTGAACCTATCATGTAAATCATCTGCTCATTCACTTTGAACGACATGTTCACAGTTCCTTTTTCATATTCTGCTTCCCTGAGTCTAGGTAATAAACTTATCTTCATGTGAGAGAGAAATTGGGGCCTGACAAGTCAAAGGCTCAGGGGGACATGAAATTCCACCTTTGGATGAACAATTGGCCTGTCCGAGTTTCAACTTTTCCAGATGCAAATTCCAGAGATGTTCCGCAGTCGACCTCTCAGGCTGTAGCACATGTAGGCACCCAAGGAATGTTCGTAATGCAAGGAAGGTGGCCAAGTTTAAGTGGAGAAGGGACAGTGGCCGTGGGTGTTGGTGAAGGTTAGAAACCTGTGTGGAGAATCTATTTTGCATGTTAGGCATCCTGCTGTCCCTCTACACTGAGCTTCCTCGGAAAATCATACCCAACAGAAAAGAAAGGAGAGCCAGGACTTGCATAATGTATTTCAAACCCACTGCTTGACTTTTATTTCTTTAGGATGAAGGCATATGGTCCTGTCCTTTGCTTGCTACCGATTTCATTTTTAATGACAGTGTGGTGGAATTCAATGGTTTGCAATGGTTTTCAAAGTTATTTTTCATAGTGGTGCTCTTGCTTCAAAAGAGATATAGAAGTCAGGGTCAAAGGTTGAGAGCTCTGAGACAGCCAGCTTCTCCTTTAGCTACTTTCCCAAACCCCAAGACTCTTTGGAAAATAGTTTGAAAGTCACTGTTAAAGTGGAAAAAGATTTTCAGTAGCAGTTTAGGTCTGGAGTGGAGGTGATTCTAGTTTATTGTTATTCTTTTTTTTTAAATTTTTTAACATTTATTTATTTTTGAGACAGAGAGAGACAGAGCATGAACAGGGGAGGGGCAGAGAGAGAGGGAGACACAGAATCCGAAACAGGCTCCGGGCTCTGAGCTGTCAGCCCAGAGCCCGACGCGGGGCTCGAACTCATGGACCATGAGATCATGACCTGAGCCGAAGTCGGACGCTTAACCGACCGAGCCACCCAGGCGCCCCTATTGTTATTCTTTAAATAACAATAGCAATAATGGTAGTAAGGTAGCGGTCTATGAATACTTATTATTACAACTAGAAAAGTTTGTTATAATTATGAATAATAATTACAAATATCATTTAAAGACCATGTTCCATGTGGCAAGCACAGAGCTGAATGACTTTAACAGGCATTACTTCCTTTCAAATCAACAAACCTAAGAGGTTCAGGTGAAGCTACTAGGAAGGGAAAAGTTGTTTGCCCAAAGCTGTATAGCAAGTGATGGGCAGAGTGGGGACACAAACCCAGGTATGTTTGACTTCCCAGAAGCAGGGTTCCAAGCCGCAGGTATGTACAGACCCAGGGTCCTAACCTGTAAAGTATACAGATTAGATTAAATTACCATTAAGAATTAAAAAAACAAACAAACCACAAAACACAAAACTATTATCTCCATGACAGCTGTGAGCTGAGCTTTAAAAAGAACAGAATTGCAACCTCTACCTGTTATTATAAAAATCTACTAGACCCTATCTGATTTCTTATCCTTCTGTATAGGATGATGGCATGCTTCACGCTCTGTTATAAAACCCCCTGGTATGAAACCCCCTATAATTCTACCCAGTGTACAAATTTTAAGAGGCATCACCAGGGACTTTACTGTCTCATCGGCACTCCTGGTTTTCTTTTTCTGCTTTGGCAGAGAATTTGGCATTTTCAGGACCTAAATGAAAGTCATTAGGTCATTATTCACATATTATTAGTTCAATGCAAAGGGTGTGTGGCATTGTGTTTATTTTCATAGCTTTGTCAGCTGCAAGTCTCTAGAAGTCATGGCATCCCTCTAGCAATGAATGAAGCTGATGGCTAGATCTTGGTTTCTAAGTACCATTCCCAACCAAAATGAGTACATAGATGTATTTATGACTTTGATATGTGCTGTCTACTCCAGAGTGTGCGGGAAAGGCATTGTGGGCAGAGGACACTGGGCATGGGTCTAGCAGACTGGTTTCGCATCTCACCAGCTCAGCGAACCTGCTCAAGTCAGGTTATATGAGGGGAGGGTGTCAGTATTCTTTATTGTGAAATGAGAGCATTGGCATTTCTGTTTCTGGCAATCCATTCTCCACTGAATGATCTTACTGGAGAGTGAATTTGAACCATATCACCTCTTGGCTTCTACCTGTTCACTGGCTCCCTTCCCACTACTCCCAGGATAAAGCCCACCCTCTGTAACATGATATAAAATGGTCCCTGCCCAACTTTCTAGAACAGTGTTTCTTCTGCTCTTGTGCTGCCTCCATGTATATACCTGTTCTGGCTGCTCCGTGATACGAGCCTCCTGACTACTTTGAAGTTCCTTTATGTGTTGTGCTCTCATACCTCTACACCTTTGCTCCTCCTGTTCCTTGTAATCTGTATAGTTGTTCCCCCTTCTCTCCTTTTTGCCCATTTATCTCTTCCCCATCTGAGCTGGATATCATTTCCTCCAGAATGCTTTCTGTGAGCTCCTAAACTGAAATAAATGCTTCCTGTATGTGTCTCTCTAGCCTGCGTTCTGTGTCATAATTACCTGGGCTGTCCTGGGCTGTCCCTGGTCCCTAAACAACCAGAAACTATGCCTTTGTCGTAGCCATATCCGTAGAGCCCAATGCAAGCCCAGCACCTACTAATAGACTCACATATTTTTTAACTGAATGATCACGCTTGTCTTCTCTGAACCCTATGTATCTCACAGATTGCAGTGAAGACTGGCCGAGGCAGGGGATGAGGAAGCGTTTTGCTAACAGGACTTGCTACCTCATGTAGGATGTGATGCGAAGACGTGCCTTCTCTCTGGCATGCAGTTTCCTCTACACTGGGCTTGGCAAACTGACCCACAGGCTAATCCCGCCCACCTCCTGATTTTGTGTCACCAGGAGTTAAGAAGGGCTTTTAAATTTTTAAATGGTTAGGTGAAATCAAAAGAAGAATATTAGTCATGACACATGGCATTGCATGAAATGCAAATTTCAGGGTCCATGAATAGTTCTATTGAGACACAGCCATACTCATTTGCTGTGCTCTGGGGCTGTATTTGTGGTATGACAGAGGCCTTATGGCCCACAGAGCCTAAAAGGTTTACCCTCCAGACTTTAACAGAAAATGTTTGCCAACCTGGACTCTAAACCTCCTTCTTCTGTCCCCTCATCGCCCAAACCCTGCATTCTGTCTTGATGTCCTACCATTAGAGATATTTGGTATTTCCTCACGGATGTAGAGAGAAAGAGTTATTTCTTATTTATCCCCGAACAACCATATGAAAATCTACACAAAACGTGGCAGGGCGTTTCCCCAAAGGTATTTCATATTTGCATATGTATAATGTGGTGAATTCAGGAACAAAATCACTGGGTACCCCTGCAAACTATCTCATTACTCAGGTTTATTTGTTAAAGGAAGAGCTCCTTCTGGTTTATTCAGATAACTATTTGAGTTTGAAATTTGTTCAGATGTGTATGATTTTGTTTTCTCTGCGTGGGGCTTCTTTTTTATTTCATTTTTTAAGAGAAATTAATGGACAGAAAGTATAAGCCAAAGCAGCCCCCACTTTAAAAATGAGGGGCTGGAGGTGGGGGGCTTAAAATTAGATGCAGTTACATGGTTGGAAGTGAAAGGAGAGAGGCAGAGACAGAGAGACGGAGAAAGCAGCTGAGGAGTGCACGGGTCATCTAACAAGAAGACAGGTGAGCTGCAAATCCTGTTTAGGAAGTTGGGAGCCCAGGGAGACGAAAGGAGAATAGCTCAGGAGCCAGCCCGGCTCTGTGAGGACATTTTTGTGGTAGTTAAATGGCTTCCTGCAGAATCTCCGTAGCTGTTTGGCATCTGAGTCTCTCCTGTTCTGTCTCCCGTCTGTGGTAGAGCTGTGGTTGTACGTGAAAGAGAAAACTTAAAACACGCTGTTACGCAGAGGAACATGGTGTACCACCTTCCAGAAAAGAATCCAGTGACTGTCTGAACTCCAGGCTGCATTCCTGAGCTCCTCAGAGGATGTAGTAAACAAGCTGCTGGGATCCAAAGATTCATGAAGAGGAGCTTCAACATTGTGAAATACTTCTGACATCTTGGTTGCTCCAGTTGGCATCATACCAGGCTGTGTGAGAAAACTATTTTGGCAACAGACGGGTCTAACCACTAAGCCCACCCCCTCCGCCCCTCTCTGTCCTCTAAAATTGCGCCAACAAAATAAAAATTAACACGATATTCCAGGATGATGGAAAACCAACTACTGAGGGTTCGAGGGCATGATATAAAATACATACGTGAACTTTAGGTGGAAACAAGTCCATAGCACATGCTGTATGTGTAAATTCACAGTTTGAACCTAGAAACTGGAGACAGGACATTCGGAGTTGGTTTGGGGACATTGCATAGACTTCCATGAGCCAATGCCTGCTACCGAGTATTTTTTTTTAACTCTTCAATGTAAGGCTTTTTATTTAATTTTGAGGATTAGCTTAACTTGCCTTGGATAATTCTATTATTATTCCCTCAATTTCTTTGTAATGCTTTTTTTTTAACCTTTTTTAAAAAATTTTATTTATTTATTTTGGGGGAGAGAGAGAGAGAGAGAGAGAGAGAGAGAGAGAGAGCGCACAAGTGGGGGAAAGGCAGAGAGAGAATCCCAAACAGGCACCACGCAGTGCAGAACCCAGTGGCGGGACTAGAACCCATGAACCATGAGATCATGACCTGAGTTGAGGTCAGACACTTAACTGACTGAGCCACCCAGGTGCCCCTGTAATGCTTTTAAAGAAAAATTTAACTTATATCAGTGAAAAACATGTGCTTCGGTTTGATCTGGAGTTGGTATTTCTCTCTACAAAGATGTGGCAAATTTTGGTGCCTAAACATTTTCCTTTTAGGGGAAGAGACTGGATTTATGGTATAGAATTTGATTAGCCTATTTCAGTACGAAGTATCTGGGGGATGATTATTACATAGTGTACCTGTTCTCTGGAAGAAATTCTTTATGTTTATGTGCTCAATTACAATGTAGTTTATAATGAAATGGTCTTCCTGACATCAGTTTTCCAGAACCCACTTTTTTCTTCCTCTAAGGGTAAGCAAGCAGCATGTACTCAGCTGATTATTAATTGACAACTGGTAGATATTCCTTCTTTTTCCTCCTAAATTAGGGAAGGGCAACATTTTTTTAAAAATCAAGAACCACAAAACCATAGAGGAAATATCAAATGAGACCTCAAAAAGTAATAATGAAAAAAGAAAACTAGAAAGTAGTTTACCAATGTACTTTTTCTAATTTATAAAATATAAAAATATACAAAAAAATAATTCTCTGTATTTTCACTTCCCTGTGATAAATGTTTATCATCTTGGTAAATTAGAATGCTTTTTTGAAAAATGCTATTATTTTGTGGCGCCTGGGTGGCTCAGTCAGTTAAGCGCCAGACTTCGGCTCAGGTCATCATCTCATAGTTCGTGGGTTCAAGCCCCACATCGGGCCCTGTGCTGACAGTTTAGAGCCTGGAGCCTGCTTCAGATTCTGTGTCTCCCTCTCTCTCTGCCCCTCCCCCACTCACGCTGTTTCTCTCTCTCTCTCTCTCTCAAAAATAAATAAACATTTAAAAAAAAAGAAAAATGCCATTATTTTTATTAAAAAAAATAAACTCCTGGCATGCCTGGGTGTCTCAGGGGGTTAAGCATCGGGCTTCGGCTTCAGTCATGATCTCACGGTTCGTGGGTTCGAGTTGCACATAGGGCTCTGTGCTGACAGCTTGGAGCCTAGAGCCTGCTTCTGATTTTGTGTCTCTCTCCCTCTCTCTCTACTCCTCTCCCTCTTGTGCTTTCTCTCTCACAAAAATAAATAAACATTAAAAAGAAAGAAACTCCTACAGAATTCAACATTTGAGAAAAGTATAGAGTTGAAGTTGAAAACATTCACCCGCAAATCCTGCCACTCCTGCCAAACCATTGTTAACATTGGACAAACATCGTTTTAGAGTCTTTTATTCCATATATCCAGATAGACCAACTAGAAATTTTTATCATGATGAAATCTTACTATAGAAGACATTTTAATGAAAAAAGTATTTTACTTGAATTTAGTAGAAGAAAAACCGAAGGGGTGGTTGAATTTCAAGTAAATGTTTCCTTAAACAAGATATATTATTTTCTAAAAGTTCCCTCTCAGATTAAAACAAGAAATTTAATAAAACAATAATCAGAACAATGTTAAAGCATCATGTTTCAATCTTAGCATTCTCAAACTTTCTCCCATTGTTTCCCAAAGATTGTTAGTATTTTTATATTGTCTAGAAATACATTCACATTTTTTTTTCTGTAACCATAGTTCTCTTAGTTCAATTAGTTCCATATTTAGCTTAATGTTTATCAGATTCTTAAAAATATGGAATTTTTATTCCTATGCTCTTTATTTTGATTTGTGTTTTAACATCCTCCCACCCCACCCCACCCCAGGAAGTGGTTATGAATGTTGTATTCACTGAATTCTGTCATGTTTGAGGAAGTATGCCCACTGCTCTTCAGCCAAACAGTGTCTTGGCTGGGTACTAAGTTCTTGGATCACACTTCTTTTCTTCAAAACATTCTGAACATTACTCCACTGTCTTTGGCATTTACTGTTGTTATGAAGAAGTCTGATTTTTTTCCCCCCCAATGTACAGGATTTACTTTCTTGACTGGTCACTTAAAGGATTATTTCTTTATCCTTTAATTTTAATGATGTATCTGGGCTATGCTCAGTGTAGTGTGTTTTGTATCCAATTTTTCTGGAAAATAGAGGACCCTTTCAAGTTAAAGATTTAGGTTTTTTCCCAGTTGGACTCAGTGAAGTTCTCTTGCATCATAGGTTTGAATTCATTTTCTGTTTATTTGTTGGTTTTGCTATTTCAAGGACACCAATTATCCTTATGTTGCATTATATTTGTCTGTCTTCCATACCTATTAGTTCATTTCTGAATGGTTTGATTTCTCTTTTTAAACTTTATTCATCATGATTAGCTCATCTTTCTTCTATGTCAGTATGTGATCAATAGCAATAACTATTGTGTTTCTTCTTGTTTCTAAATTATTTATTAATTCCTTAATGTTGTTCTTGGAAGTCTTTATTTCCTGAGGTCCATGGTCATTGTTTTCATCTTGGTAGATTGTTATTACTGTAAAGCCGTTGAATTCCTCTTTTATCCAGACCATGCACTTATCAAGTTATTCTATGGTGTGAAGCAATTTTCTTCTGATCCTTGATGTTTTCTTATTATTTGTCTTTCCTTTGCTTTCTTCCTTCCTTACCATATAATACAGATATAATTGCCATGCCATTTCTTTTTACTGTGTTTATGTTTGGGTGGCTCTGTCCAGACATTCTATTTGTCTAACACACTGAGAGTTACTTCTTAATTTTTTTTCCACATTCTTTGTAACTAAGCTATAGCTTGATGGCTAAATTTCCATGTGTTCTACACACTCTTTTATAACTCAAGAGAATGACAACAGGAGAGAGTCCAGCTGAGATATTTATAGTCTTTCTTAGATAACATAGGCCCTGCTCATTGTGTTGGGAGTTTTGCTAATGGTTCTGTGTCAAGGTCTACTTGATGGGTGTGCTCCTTTCCAGTGGGAATGTAGCCTTGACCTGTAGACTGTACAGCCATGGAAATTTTTTTCTCTACAGCCAGTCCCTGTTTCACTTCTTTTTCCCCTAATAGCCTTGCCACCCCCAGTACTCAGATTGAAAAAAGAAAAGATAATGACTGAGTTGTTTTCTTTCCAGGTTTGATCTGATAAACCCAACAGTACAATTTCTGGGAGTTTGAACAGGGGTAAAAGCAAAACTGTGTTACTTCTCTGTTTTATTTCACAATCATCTATATCTTTCCCTATTTGCCGGTTTTTGAAGTCTATAACATCAGGTCAGTCCCCTTTTCTTGCTTTGTGACTGTTGGTGATTTTCTCCATAGCTTTTAATTTTTTGTTTTTGTTTTTTCTTTCTCTCATTTTGTTAGACACTGGGAAGGGAAATACCATGATTCAACTGTAATCTATAATCTTAAAGCTAAAATAAGATATAGCAAAAATTATGTTCTAGAAATAGAACAGATGATTTAATGTAAATTCCATATCATAAGTGGTTAATGTGGAGGAAGTTGAAAGGAGATATATGATGAAAATTTGGCACTATAGCAGAGGAAACCCAAGAGAATGAAAGAACAGTAGAAAAGAAAGGGGGGAATAAAAGAAGAGGGAAATTTAGTTGGTTGACAACGGTAAAGCAGTGCTAAACTGCATTGGTGAGCAATATTGTCTTTTTGGGCTGAGGATATTGGGAATGCATTATCACTGTGCTTTGAAATCTTGGTAGGCTTTTCAACTTTTCAAAAACGGTCCTCTCTTTTCTGGGAAATAGCTTAACTGTTTTTATTCTCCAACTCTGAAGTTTATGTTTGAGATAAAGTCTTATTTTCCTAAGTAGTTTTGAAATCCTAACAGATGTTTGAAGCAATGACTGGGGTTTTAAAATTTATTCTGTAACCTGACAACTGTTGACCAATGTGCAAATGATCCTGGGAGTCCCTGTCATCTTGCGTCATACACTGTAGCATTAGAGGGTATGAAGGAAGCAGAGAAATCTGAAGACTGAGATGGAGAAAATGGTTACAGTGATAACTGAATCAGAATCAGGGGCAGAAGTGAGCCCAGACACAGGGCGAAGGTGAGGGTGGGGAGCAAAGTCCTCGTGAACATCTACTAAAGGATGTTTTAGAAACTGCAGAAAGCAGGAAGTCAAGTGTCCAGGTAAAAGTCAGCAAACAGGAGGGTCATAGAAAGTAGGAGCAAAGTGGACAGGAAATCTGGGCCCATTAACAAGGAGTGAAAGCTGAGGTGATTTTTTCCCCAGCACCTTTATTCTATTTTGACTGTGGGAGGAGCCTGGAGACTGGAAATCTGCAATGATAAAAAATGATGATTCTGGATGAGGAGAGAGAGAGAGAGAGAGAGAGAGAGAGAGAGAGAGAGAGAGAATGCATATCTTATCCCTTTGGCTCCCCCAAATTGTCTGGTTGATATATTTCTCTTCTGACATTGTGGGTCTGCCTCCAGATTGCATTTATTTTTTTAAAGTTTATTTATTTTGAGAGAGAGGAAGAGAAAGAGAGCAGGCTAGCAGAGGCAGAGAGAGAGAGAAAGAGAGAATCCCAAGCAGGCTCTGCACTCTCAGCACAGAGCCTAATAAGGGGCTGGATCTCACGAGGCGTGAGACCATGACCTGAACTGAGATCAAGAGTCAGATGCTCAACCAACTGAGCCACCCAGGTGCCGCAAGACTGCATTTATTTTGAATCAGCATTTGCCACGACTTGATTTTTTAATTTTTCTTTTTCAAATTCAATTTTTGAAATTGAATTCAAAACTTGATTGAGGTAAAATTGACCAACAAAAAGCAGTTCATTTTAAAATATGCAATTTGATGAGTCTTGACAGATATACACCCATGAACCACCAACATGATCAAGATTCTGTACTTTGCCATCAAGATAAGCAACATTTCCACACCCTTGCAATCCCTCCCTCCACAACCTTTTTAACTCATTCTATTCAGCTTCACTGAGGTCTCATTGACAAATAACATTTTAAGATATTTAAATTGTGCAACACAATGATTTGATATATGTATACCTTGTGGAAAGATTCCCGCCAATGAATTAACACATTCAATACCCCACGTATTTACCTTTTTTTCTTTTCTGGCAAGAACACTTAAGTTCTACTCTCTTAGAAAATTTCAGTTGTACAAAATAGGAATATCAGTTATACCACCATGTTATACATCAGATCATTAGACCTTTTTCATCTTATCACTGAAAATCTGTACCAACCTCTCCCTATTTCCTCCAACCCCCCAGCCCCAGGCAACCACCATTTCATTCTGTTTCTATGAGTCAACTTCATTTTTTTAAAATATATCACATATACGTGACACCATGCAGTATTTCAGTATTTGTCTTCTGTGTCTACCTTATTTCCCTCAGCAGAATCCCCTCCTGGTTCATCCATGTTGCCAGAAATGGCAGGATTGCCTTCCCTTTTAAGGCTGAATGATATTCCATTATTAGAGTATGTATATATACATATATGATATTCCGTTATTAGAGTATATATATATACATATATACATACATATATATGTATATGTGTGTGTGTGGAACTGCTTTTCTTCCTCAATTTTCCCATTAATGGACACTTGTTTCCATACTTTAGCTATTGTGAGTAGCGTTGCAATGAATGTAGAAATACAGATATCTCTTTAATACTTCATCTTTGTTGAGAGAAAAGTTGGCTGAAGTGGGGCAGGGGAGAAAAAGAAAAAGAAAAAAACCCGATAAGTACTCCAGCCTTAGATCTTCAGAGAGGGTGCAGAGCTAGGGTTACTAGATAAAATACATGCAATGTGTGGGATATACTTATGCTAAAATTTTGTTCATTGCTTATGTGAAATTCAAAAATAACTGGACATCTTTTTGTGTGTGTGTGCCAAATCTGTGAACTTGATGCTAGGTTGAAAGGATTAAGGAACTAGAGTGTGGAATGTGTAAAGACAGAGTATCTTTATAGATTTAGATACAGTTATAGATAGGTATAGATAGGGAAGAGTTTGTTATTCAGGAGCTGCAGTTATAGCCCAGTTTGATGCATAGATATCCTTCGTGGGTCATATCTATGCACCATACTAGGCCTTAGGAGGCTATCTTAAAATTTAGAATTTGTGTGGGCATTTTGCCACCCCTCTTTTATGAAGTAATGCTGTCATCTATTAAAAATTTCCCCAAAGGGGCACCTGGGTGGCTCAGTCAGTTAAGCATCCAACTCTTGATTTTGGCTTAGGTCATGATCTCATTGTTCATGAGATCAAACCTCACTTTGGGCTCTTCCCTGACAGCATGGATCCGCCTTGCAATTCTCTCTCTCCCCCTTTCTCTGTCCCTCCCCTGGTCACTCTCTCTCTTTCTCTCTCTCTCTCTAAAAATGAATAAATACATTAAAAAAAATTTTTCCCCCAAGTAATGTGCTGCAGTCCACATGTGAGTGGACTGATTGCGGCTGGCATAATCTGATGAGTGAAAATCATTTTATCGGCTCAAGACCCTTTCATGAAGACCAACAAATGAGTAACTTGGACTAGGTTTTCCCCAGAAAAATAAACCATCACCTGAGTCATTCTTTAGTTGTGTCCATGTCTGTTTTGGTAACAGAGGGTTGGGAAAACAGTTCAGGGATTTCTGAAGGCCTTACCCCTCCCTGCAGCATTATGCACATGAGAACGAGGTGACTCAGAGGGGACGTTTTTTGAGCAGACCTTCCAGGGAGAACAAACCGATGTTCTGAAAGGATTCTGCCTATATCAGCAGCTGTGTACAACTATCACCATTGCAAAGGTTTAGATCTTCATTTATGTGTTTGTACAAATCAGATATTATTTTTAAGTGCACTTCTAAGAAAACTTGCCAGGAATTCTGTTGTGTAACAGACAATCCTTTTGTTTGAGAATGACCAATGCAGTGGATACAGACTGGCCCCTGGACCAGACTGCCTGGGTCCCAATCTTGTCTCTGTTACTTACAGAGTAATGTTGACAAATTACCTAATTTTTTGTACTTCAATCTCCTCTTCTACCAACTGGGGAAAATAGTCACACTCCCCTCAAAGTGTGGTCATAAGGGGGGAGCGCCTGGCACATGGTAAGCAGTATCTAGCACTTGTTAAATAAGCGTGTTTCTGTGCTGTTCTAAAGAGAGGTTGGGATCTGATGATATTCTGTAGGTATTCTAAACGCAGCAGAACTTTGATTTCCTTTGGTTTCCTCCTGTGATTTCCTCACTGGTGCCCAAAGTCCCCGTAAGACACTGGACTGGCTACTCAATGGCAGGAATTCCTACCAGAAAGACCAGCCTCCCTGTAGACTGATTTCTGGGAAGATGTTCTTTCATGGGGAAAAAAAAAAATTAAATATTTAGCGAGGTAATTTCACAGTCTGTAGGGCATGTTTCCTATTTATAAATGATTTTTCAGTGAGAACTCAGGATGGGGATGGGAAGGGGCTAATTCATGTCACAGGTAGAAGCAGGTCAGCTTCTGCTGGCTTTCTGAGAGGGTGGAAGGACATGATCTTCCCGGCAGCCATGGGAGATGGAGCCACTTCTCATGCAAGTGCATTTCCAGGGTTTCCCTGGAAGAATGTAAGGGACCAGTTGGACTGACATTGGATTGGGTAGGGTCCTGAGGGAAATGTAAAATCCAGCAGTTATTCTGGAGTTGATGCTTCTAAAGAAAGAGCACATTTGGCTGTGATGCTATATTTGTACTCCTAAGGAACACCCACTGAAAAAAAAATTGACCCTGAGCATTTCATTGTCTTCCAAAGGGCTCCTGAGGCTAGAGATTCTTCCTGGAGGCACTCCAATACCCTGTTGAAAGAAGGACTGATCATAACTCCCCTCCCTTGCTTTACAAACTAGATTTCCCTCAAAGTCTATTTGAAATATCTTTCATGAATTTCAAATGAGTTGTCCTGTAAGCAAGGCTATGTTTTCCTGTATCACACAGAACTATAGAAACTTCCATTTACAACACAAGACACCCGTCACAAACCCTGCCCTTGCCTTTAGCCTGTGAAGTGTGTGTGTGTGTGTGTGTGTGTGTGTGTGTGTGTGTGTGTGTGTGTGTGTGTTTAAGAAAATTACTCTTTCCAGGGTGCCTGGGTGGCTCAGTCGGTTAGGCGTCTGGCTTCGGCTCAGGTCATGATCTCACATTTCATGGGTTCAAGCCCCGTGCCGGGCTCTGTGCTGACCGCTCAGAGCCTGGAGCCTGTTTCGGACTCTGTGTCTCCCTCTCTCTCTACCCCTCCCCTGTTCACGCTCTCTGTCTCAAGAATAAATAAACATTAAAAAAAATTTTTTAAAGAAAATTACTCTTTCCTCCTTAAAGAAGGAACATGTTTTTTGTATCTTCTGTATCCTTTGTGGGTCTCAGAAAACCAAACACGCTGTTCTCCATAATTGGTTGCTTTTCTTGATATTTCCTTATTTATCTTGGCTGCCAGGAAGCTCAGAGTTAAATATGAGTTTAATTATAGTAACAATCTTTTTGCTGGTATAATTAATTCTGCATATGTTATATATGGTTTCCATTATCTTTGTGTACTATTTGTATTTCAACTTTTAAAAGAGTATAGGATATCACTTTCATAAAAGAAAAGGAATGAGATTCCTTCGTTCAATTGAATCTCTCTTTTGTAACAAACTATATTTAATGTTCTATATTGCTAAAACTCTTTACGATTTATCTATTTATTAATGTTTATTTTTGATAGAGGGAGAGTGTGAGTGGGGGAGGGCAGCGAGAGACGGGGGAGGGGATCTGAAACAGGCTCTGCGCGGACAGCAGAGAGCCAGATGCAGAGCTTGAACCCATGAACTGTGAGATCATGACCTGAGCCGAAGTTGGATGCTCAACTGACTGAGTCACCCAGGTGCCCCTAAAATTCTGTATGATTTAAAACAGGAGTTCTTATTCTGAGGTATATAAATATAATTATAAATATAAATATGCTTTGAAGGAGTCTATATACTTTATATACACACACATAATTCTTCATATAGAATACATATAACATATCAACATGTAATACTTTGTAAATACATGTAAAATAATGTGTATATACACACATATACATATCCATTGTGTGTAAGTGCACATTTTTGGAGGGAAAGCGCCTCTAGCTTTTGTTAATTTATCCAAAGGATTTACGACTCTTCTTGTCCACTCTTCCACTTCCAAAGTTAATAGTTACTGACTTGAAGGGACCTGGAAATAAACATCCAATAAAACAAATCCACACAGCTCTACCCTCAATTCTTTCCCCCACGTCCATAAACACCATCATTTATTTTTGGTCTCTCCCAGAACTGTTCCTTCTGACCAAGCAAATAGATGAATAGCTATTGTGGGTCGGGTTCAAAGCAAGACACAATCAAGGAAGCCCATGGTTGGATTTTGATCAGAGAGGGGCCAGGGCCACAGGGAAACCCTGCTTCTAAGTGAGGCCCATGCAGAGGGCCCTTCTCGGCTTCCCTGGGCGCAGAGATGCCTTCTGACTGTGCCAGATTGCACACAGGGGCAGGTGGGAGGCAGGGGTGCTGGACCAGAGGTGGCAGAGGGCTCTTAAGTCTCAAGAAGCTGGCCGTCAAGTTTCAGAAATCAAATCTACCAAAAAATCAAGGAGCCACAATAGCAGCATGTCCTTCGTCTGGGTTAGGAGGCTGTTCAGGAGGCCCCGACGGCATTTTCCAAGGTGCTCAGCCAGTGTACTTGCTGCTCAGGCTGCCTCTTGAGGATGGAGGGGAGTGTGGGTGGCACTTCCACCAGGGACACCCGGCTCTGCTCTGTTCAATAGTAGGACTTGGAGGGGACCTGGGTGGCCCAGTCCGTTAAGCGTCTGACTCTTGATCTCAGCTCAGGTCATGATCTCGCTGTTCACAGGATGGAGCCCCACATCCGGCTCTGCACTGACAGTGTGGAGCCTGCTTGGGGTTCTCTCTCTCCTCTATCTCTGCCCCTGTTCTACCACTTTTGCTCCCTCCATTTCTTCTCCCCGGGGGGCGAGGATGTGACCTATCTGATTAGGGAACTTGTGAGCAACTCCTGAGAATGAGGGGCTCGGCCGCCCCCATTCCCCTCACCAGTCTCCCTCAGAGACCATGTACCCTAGGTGTTACCAGGGCAAAGTCCTTCATGGGAGCCTTGGAGGCCTCCCAGAGCTGCTGTGGACAGCTCAAGTTGGGGCTGTGGAGCCGGCATTCCCTTCTAAGCCATGGTCTCCAACAGCTTGATCGGTAAGAGAATGATGTTTTGGTCTCCATCTGCCTGCCTGTTGTGTTTTTCTCTTTCTATTGGTTCTATATGAGCAGAAAAGCCAGGGATGCTTTGTATTAATTCTCTAAAATTCCAATAACAGCTTTTGAAGGAAGGCTTTAGAAAGGCTTGAAACCTTCTGATCTCTGGCACTGTGGGTGGTTAGCTGTGCGGGGGGTGGGGGTGGGGATCCACAGGACTGGCTGATGGTGGAGAAATGAGGGAACAGAGGTGAAACAGGTAGAGCACTGGTCACCCCACCCCCCACAACCACAGAAGTCGTGGGACCTTGCCAACCTGGTCTTCTGGTTGAACTGCCTTTCCATTCATCTCTGCCTACCAGACTGATTCTGAGAGACACTAACCAAAGGCTGCCTCTACCAGTGGACATCGAACCAATATATCGAACACGTGGAGTTTGATCTGGTATGATCATGAAGGGATATTTTTTCATGACTGCTCCGGAAAACCTATTAGGTCCTTTCTCCTACCTCCCACCTTTGGGTGAAATCTCACGTAGATGCCATCATCTTTTTGGTTATTCTCAGACAGAAATTAAAAACCGTAAAATATATCTTTTAAAAAACATTTTAAATGTTTTTATTTATTTTTGAGACAGAGAGAGACAGAGCATGAAGGGGGGAGCGGCAGAGAGAGAGGGAGACACAGAATCCGAAGCAGGCTCCAGGCTCTGAGCTGTCAGCACAGAGCCCGACACGGGGCTCGAACTCACGGACTGCGAGATCGTGACCTGAGCTGAAGTCAGACGATTAACCGACTGAGCTACCCAGGCCCCCCAAAATATATCTTATTTGCAATACAAATGTGTCCAGGACTTATAAGTCACAGGTAGGGGGAGGCTGTTCCATTCTCTGCACGGCTTGGCTTTAGTCTAGAAACGTTCATGAGGTGGGGAGGGGCGCCTTCTTCTGTGTTTCTTGCAGAGCCCATCTATAATTCTTCTCCAAGTCTCTGGACTCCCTTGGATGCTGGGGAAGAGGAAGAGGAGAGATGGGGAAAGTTCCTGCTTGGTGGTCCTCTTGTGATCTGGCACTGGTCTCCTCTGCTCTCCTCCGGCCAACACTCCTCAGAATGTTCTCCTGTGGGGTCCCTGTAACGACAGCTTCTAACCTTTTCCACTGTGGTCACCCTGGCCCTTCCAGAAAGTGCTCCTGGGTCAGATGGCCTTTTACATGATCCAAATGGACATTCCCATCATCCGGGAATCCCATACCGGCAGCCCAGGATTTAATCCTCTTACAGGTCATGGCAGAGGCTTGGTGGCCCCCGGTGTGGATGCAGGGGTGAGGCTGGCAGAAATTTGGCTGTCAGGGCCTTGGAGGAGGCACTGGGCAGAAACCTTGTCCTCTTTCAGCCTGCAGCAGCCTCTGCTTCCTGCTCCGGTCATCTCCCATTGGCTGGCCGCTTGTTTCCTCCGCCTTTTTTTAGTCCTTTGCCCTGTCCTTGTAGGGTCACATCATCTGTTCCCTTCTCATAGAATCTTGGCTTCTTGGTGACACCAGCCTTTCTGGCTTGTTTTTGTGATTTTTTTTTTTTTTTGGTCCAACTCCACCCCCTCGCCTTTCACCTGCTATGTTGAGAGCTGTGAAATGAATTAAGCAGAGGTTCCTCGGGCAATCTCTGCATGTGGGGAAGTTGACTGGGGCTTCAGGAAATGCATCTGAGCTGATCTGCGGACATAAGAAGGGGTCTGCCAATAGGAGTCGATGGTGGACGATGGGCGTGGGGCGAGGTGCCCCAGAGAAACGCAGTCGGCCGGCCAAGAGTCCACCGGCTCCAGCAACTGCCCAGCTGCCTTAAGGTGAGCCAGAATTACACAGAGGGAGGACGTGGCCACTATTAAGTTCTAAAGCATGAAAGGATTCTGAGCAAGACAGCGGTGCTGTGGGTATCAGCCCAACAGTCCCTCCCAGTGCTGGGACCCATTTCCACCAGCCACTTAGGAAGTTTCTGAATCGCTCAAAAATAGTACTCGCCTGAAACACATTCCATCTTTCCTTATCAGCAGGCTCGTGCTGCCAGCAAAGGTAACACCATGTTTTCCTCTAAAAATGTGCAGGGTTATGGGCCGTGGAACAGATGTTTGAGGTTTACGACTGCCCCTGTTCAAGCCTGATTTCTTTTATAATAACATCTTTTAGGCGCCTTCTAATGTGCACTGGCCGCATTTGCTAGAGGCCTCTCTCTCTCTAACACAGACTCAGCACCTCCCCCCCCCCCCCCCGCCCCTCTTCCCATTGGCGAGATGTCTCTAGGATCACTTGGATTTTTGTAAAGTCCTGGCTTTTGGTTGGGGCTGAGTTTGGGCCGACTGCCCTCGTGGTGCGTGGGGAGTGAAATCCCCCTGAGCCTGGTGTTGATGTGTTTACTCTGGTGAACTCCTCATTTCTCATAAAAAGGCAAGGCCTGTTCTTTCTCTCCTGGGTTGGATTTCTGGAGCCAAATCAGGTTTGCTGGGCTTAGTATTACCTCCCCTTTCCTGTGTACAAGAAAAGCAAGGACAGGTGGTTGCAAAGGCCCCGGTGAGTAAATCGAAAGCACCTGTGACAAACTCCACATCAATATTTTCTTTAAAGGAAAAGCCTGTCCACAGGCACAGGTCATTTGCCTCAGTTGCCCTAGCAGAGATGCCCCGGAGAGCTGAGGCTGGCTTCTTCGGCCACTCTGTGTGCCTAGGGTCACGGAGTCGGGTAGTGCCCTTTGCCAACTGGTTATTAACAAGACATTTCACTACTTCAAACAACATTGTTGTTTTTATTTCTACCTCAAGGAAAACAGCCATGATATCGCTAACATGTTTCTAAATGCTAGCTGTGCCCCCTTGCACCGAACTAAGTATTTTATGTGGATTATTTTGTTCAGTCCTTGCAACAGCCCTATGCAATAACCACTATTATTTTCACGCAGAGATAAGGAAACCAAGGCTTCACCAGAGTGAATTTGCCCACAGTCATGTAGTTTGTAATTGATTCAATCTATGGCTGTTCGGACACCAAAGTCCTTGCCGCTGTGTCGTCTTCGTCAGTTGAGTAAAACTCATCTCCTAAATTTGTTTCTTTTTCCTTCCCTGGGTGTTATTTATCAACAATAGTTTATTATTTCTCACTTTTTTTTCTGAAGATTTTTAATTTTTTTTTAAATAATCTCTACACCCAAAGTGAGGCTTGAACTCACAACTCCAAGATCAAGAGTCGAACGCTCTGCCGACTGAGCCAGCCAGGTGCCCCTTCTCACAATTCTATGGCGGGGGGGGGGGGGGGTGGTGCCGGGGGTTCTTCTGCTCTCAGTGGCACTGGCCACATTCAGTGGGCGCTCAGCTGGGGCACATCAGTTCTCCTCCATAGGGTCCCTTTCTGCATGCGTACAGCCCTTCTCTGCATGCAGTGTCTCTCCCTCCCGGCCATCTCCAGGTGGCTGTCGCCAGCAGGACAGCCCAGACTCCTCCTGACCTGGCCGCGGGGATCCCACAGAACTCCTCCTGTAAATGCTGATCACGCTTCTGCACCTTTCACACTTGCTAAGGCCCCATTGGCCAAATCAAGTCACATGATCAAGCTAAGCTCTTTTTTTTTTTTTTTTTTTTTTTAATGTAGCAGGGGACTTTACAAGAGGATGAATACCACCAGGTGTCCTTTACCGGGGAGGCCACAATGTCGCATTCTACCACACCAGTAATAATAGTAATAGTAGAACTCTGTTACTTATTGAGCACTTACCATGCACCAGCCAATGTGATTGCTCTTCCCATCACCATAGTAACACAACCTCTCAGCTCGGTATGTTTATCACCAGGGAACAGGAAAGGAAACTGAGCCTCAGAAACTCTAAGTGACCTGACAAGATGACAAGAATGAATTTAAACACTGGTCATTCTATCTCTAAAGTCCTAACACAAGAGAGAGATGGGTGGTCTGTAGAAAATGGAGAAGAAAAAAAAAAAAAAAAGGAGGGGGGTGAATTTAACGTAACAATTGGCCTTGGAATTTGGAAAGAAAAAAGAAGAGTGCTTGTCAGTGGCCTTCCATGCTGGGTGCTATCCTGTGTATGGGGCCTTCCTGTCCCCAGACTGCCTTTCTTACATTTATTTGCAGTCATTCTTTCCAATTCTGGCATTTGGAATGGAGAACACAGTCAGTAAGCAGGAGTGGGTATAATTAGGCTAATCAAAATGTGAAAGAATATAATGTAACTTTTCTTTTAATCAGCCTCTTGTTTTCAACCTTGGCAAAAAGAGCCAGTCTTTCCGCTGGCCTGTGTTTTCCAACCGTCCCCCGCCTGCCCGCCCAACAATTTGGGAAGCAGAGAGCTGGAGAAAGAATGGGGAGGTGGAGGGAGCTATACCCTGTAATAACGCAGATTTCAAAACATAGTTTAGATTTTTGGAAAATCCCTTCATGAGCATGAAAAGGGCAACGACTCATGTTCGGTTCCTTCTGCCAGCCGAAAACCACCGTGACACTCCTGTGTGGTTGCAAATGTTCTCCCCTTCCCCACCAGCACCCGGGGCTGCGTTCCAGGCGATGAACACAGTGTTTGGCTGTCTCAGGGCTGAGTGTGTATGAAGCGTGGGTATTGTTGGGTGAGCCTGGTTGCAAGGGCACTACTTAAAAGCAAGGGAATCATGTGGAAAGATTAATGGAAACTTACGTTAAAATATGATACCTCCAAAAATAATTTCTTGCAAGCAGTAAGAATTAATACATTGTGAAACAAACAGAACTTTCACTATTAACCTCAGGGAAGAAAAAAAAGCGGGTGGCTGGCTCAGTGGAAAATATCGCCTCTGATTTTTTTTTTTAATTTTTTTATTTTTTGCCTTTTCCATGCTCGATGGCACTAATTGACTGAAGGGCTTGGTTGTTTGGAGGGAGGTGGGGTGCCCTGAGGGCAAGGGATAAAATTAGACCGTGTGATTTTTGATATATCATGGGGCAGGGGTGTCTTTTATTTTCACCCCTATGGCTCATTACTTCACTATTGTTTTGGTCTGAGAGGTAATTTTTAATTTTAAGTAGATTGCTTGGTTTTTCTGCATGTTGACACTTGGAGGAAAAACTGGTTAAAGGTCTGCCAAATCCCTGGGGCGGGTGTCCACAGATCTGACTGACATTTGCATGGCATTTCCCTGGTCCGCTTCCCCCCACCCTGCACCCTAGTGGAGTAGTTTAATGGTACAAAAATCCTGGAAAACAGCATTTTTTAACCGTTTTTTTTCAAAGTGGAGCCCATGGAGAAAGGACTCATTTTATCTGAGCAAATAACAAATTCTTACAGAAGCTTGTAATCGCTATCAACTCTCCCCATCCAGTCCCCCAAAATAGACCTTGTGGTGTGACACGAGGACAGCAAATGATTCATACATAAGTGAGTTTATAATTCATTTTAGAAATAAAGCTGAGCCCATAAAGTATAGTCCAGGAAAAATAAGGAAGAATGAATAGCCTTAAGGGCGCATCAGATACTCTGGCCAAAATAAAATACTTGGTATAACTTAAAATAGGTGTAGGGGGCGCCTGGGTGGCTCAGTCACTTAAGCATCCAACTCCTGATTTTGGCTCAGTTCATGATCTCATGGTTCATGGGTTCAAGCCCCACATCAGGCTTCACGAGGACAGCACAGAGTCTGCTTGGGATTTTCTCTCTGCCCTCTCATGTGCGCTTTCTCTTTCTCAAAATAAATAAATAAACTTAAAAAAACAGGTCTATATATTTTTTAAATATAATTTGCAGTTAAAGTTTCCTCTGTCTATTGAATAATTGCTTAAAAATAGTTTTGTGGCATTGATGTATAGGGATTGGTTGCTTTGATCTCATCGGTGGTTCTGTGAAGAAAGCTTTTCACGTAATGTTGTTGACAGATGACAAAACAGAGGCTAAGAGATTTTGTCACTTTCCTCAGGTCCCATGGGTCATAAGTGATAGAGCCAGGACTTGAATTAGGATATTATGGCCATAAAGCTCATTCTGTTCTCTTTAATTGCTGTGAATCTCACTCTACAAGGCTTTGTAGCAACAGTAGCCATGGGCCCTCTCACTTTCTTTCTAGGTGGTGGAAGGAGGTTTGGATCCAGAATTAAGAGCTAGATTAGAGTCTTACCAGGTAGGACTTAGCCGAGTGAGGTGAAGCACATTACTAAAACTCTCCCAAGCCTCAATGTTGTCATCTGTAAACTGGGGGGAGATCTTTATCTACAGGGTTATTATGAGAACAAGGATCATGAATGTAAAAGTTCTTGGAAGATGGTAAAGTGCTCTGTAAAGGTACACTACTGTTATTTATCCAGCACAGATTAGATAGCCAGCAATGGACCAGGAGCTATGAGAAATTCGGAAGGCTTTTTTAATAGTCTGTCCTGACAACCGCTCCTGATTTACTTCCTTCCCATCGATTTCAGGAGCTCCATGCCCTCGTCACATTGAGCTTTTTAGTTTTTCTTACATAACTTGTTTCTCTGTGTGTTTACAATTTCAGCCTTCCTGTCTAGCATGCCTTCCTCTAGGAACTCTTATGCATCCTGCGGAGGCCCTTTTCCAGCTCTCCTGGGTAGAGTTAATTTTTCCTCTCCTGAGTTCCTGTACACCATATTCACATCTCTACTTAGCACTTCCTGCAGCATATTGTAATTCATCTGTTATGTATCTGCTTCTGCCCCTTCCTAAGCCATGAGCTCCTCAAGGTCAGGTGCTGCTGTGTATATGCAGTGTGCCTGGCACATAGGAGACACCCAGAGGCTTGCTGAACGAATGAACGATCAGAGATGTAAAAGTTACTGCCCTGACCCACAGATACCTTACAGCTTAACTGAGGGGCAAGACAAATAGACAAGACACACGAGGAAACACGCTGGACAATGTATTATATGCTATGGTATTTACAGCCCCTTAGCAGTGCATAAATTCAAATGAACAGGAGATTATTGAAAGTCAAGGTAAACAGGGAAAGTTTCAGTAAGTGTGCGGAATTAGTTGATGACATGAAACAAGTGGAGAAAACATTAAGCCCACCAGAATATCTTTAGGGAGAGCATTAGTTTGGGAACAAGGCTGTGTTAGACATGAAGCCCAGCTAAGGATCTGCTTGGGGGCAGGAGTGTCTGCACCAGGAAAGGGTTTTACCTCAAGTCCCAGGGAAATTAGGGATGAGGTAGTGATGTCGAAGGGGAACAGGGAGATAGATCGAGGACGACAGCTAAAGACCACATGCCAACAAATCTCATCGAGGTTGCCGAAATCCTGAAGAGTCTGAACTGAAGAAATGTTTCTGTTTTCATAGAAGCAATGTATGGATTCAAACCAGAGACATTGAACACTGTGAATACTGTAATACTGTGAATACATGTGAATACTAGAACAGGGAGGCAAAGAGAAAAGCAAGGCATAGAGACTACTAGAAGCATGAAAAGGACTTCTGAAGGTCCAGACATAGATTTAGGGTCTGGGGCAGGTTTAACCAAATCCCCAAGGAATAGAGCTGGTTGGGGGGGGGGGAGGGGGTAGATAGGGTGCAGGGGGAGGGGAGAACTGACCTCCAGATGTCCAGATGACAATACCAAAATGAATTGTTCCTCCAATGCAAAGAATTGGCCGTGAAGTGTTGTAAGGAATCATTCATGTTAAAGCAAAATGACACTTCAATCCTCTTTATACACATTCCTGTAGCCACTGACCCTTGGACCTGTAATCCATGAATGTCAGTCCTCTGACTGTGCTGATGATAGAGACAAAGTTTTCACCTGTCTCTGGCTAAGTGAGGAAAAATGGCAATGGAGTGAGGTACTTGTAACAGTCCATTGAATTTCAAGAACAGGCTTTTTTGGGAAATCATGTTCTCGTATACGTTATTTGTTATAAATGGCCTTTCTTCTATAAATTAGTGGTTATTTTTAGCTGTCCTTATGTGGCGAAATTAAAATGTGTCAACTTTATGCCCATCTCCTGAATTTCTTGGAACATTCACTGGTGTAGAAAATCCAAACGCGTAGGAACCAGCTCTCTTAATGTGACTTGAGTCTTAGTATAATTTCAATTAACTAGCGTGTCTCACATGAAATGGTAGGAAGGAGGCTTAACTTTCATCTCCTATATCCACTACTCCTAGGAAAAGACGATGCCTTTTTGAGCCCCAACATCCACAGCCTCTTCAAAGTAAAATTTGTGAGCGGAGGAATTGCCACAAGCCTCCTCGGAAGACTGCCTGCGTATGAACAGGGTTTGGTTCTCTAATTAATATACCATTCAACAGAGTAAATCCTGCACCTGGTAAAAACAATACCTGGCATTGTATTATTACAAAGCAGTGTTTATGTAATGACTACATGTTTGTGCTTACATAATCATGAAATGCACAACTGTTATTATGCCACACACTAATTGACCACAAATGGTACGCGTCTCGTGTACATGGCTGTAATTCCTGTGACTTTCTTAACAGCTTTGTGGGCGTACAACTTGTGCAGTCCCATAGGACCCCATGCCCAGGAAGGCCCGTGCTTGGTTTAATGCTCTGAGGTCGCTGTCTTGAAATTGCTAATGATTTCTGAACAAGGGGCCCCCCATTTTCCCCTTATGCTGACTCTGCAAATTATGGATCCCTCTGGCACGGGCCTCTGCTTTATTCTTGAGGCTGAGCTCAGCAGGCTTTAAGTCTTATTGAGGCTACCTAGTAGAGTGACGGGCACAACAATCTGGGCAGTCTGATTTTTTGCAGAAAGAGATCATGTCCCAAAGGTCTCCCCATGGTCTAAAATCCCATCTGATCAAGACCATTGAGGTTAATGCAGACCAATCACCCTGGAAGGGTTAAGGGGTAGGATGAGGAACCCCCTCTTCTGTGCCTTCTCTGGTGTGACCCTTGTGCTGGAGGTGGGCTCTGCGGGGAGAGGAACAAAGAGGGTAATTCGCGGTGGTCAAATGGCCAAGGAAGGGCCTTCAGGCTCTCTCCAACTCTTATGACATCTTTCAGTAGAGCTGCCATTGCTCCTTATGGTTTTGGGTTACTGGCTTTCTTTGGGGAACCCCAAAAAAGGGCCACGTTGATTCAACATGAAAATAAATACTGTTCACATGGGCTCAGGAACCAGAAGACAGAGAGACAGTGGGCAACTGGCTTCTGGGTGGCATGGCCTCAATGAGAACTTCAGCTGTGCCATGGTGAGGTGGCGAGAGTGAGTGTATATGGCCCTGAATTTGGGCGGTAGGGGACTAGTGGGCGCTCTCTGAATTTATGAGTGAGTGAAGCCCAGGTGAATCTATCAGTTTTGGTGATTAATCGTCTTTGCTCAGGCTCTTTATAAGATTTTTGCATTTGAAGGTAAAATATTTTGCTTAACTCATATGGTAGACTTCAGACATCAATGGAAATGATAATTTTGTCATTAGTTATGTTGTCATTTTAATTCTTTTTCAAGTTTCTTTCCTTTTATTCTCTGTCTCTCTTATTCCTCCACAATACACAAAAGTACACTTATAGCTTTACCATTGCTATGAGGTTAACCTAAGACAGAGGGTACGTCGCCAGCCACAGGCCAGAACCCTGGGCAGGCATGCACGAAAGAAATATTTTGGCAGCAATAGAGCTTGGGAAGCCAATATTTTTTACCATAACTTACAGTAAATATTTACAAATTCAGGCTCATGTGGGTGTTTAGATTCCTAGTGAAAAGCAATCCTGTGCACTGATATTTACTTTAAATGTGTTCTCCTCTTTTCAGTAACCGTGACTAATTCCTCTTCTCACAGAGAGTAGAGAGTAAGTTGGCCCTCAGCCTTGCAAAACACACACATACACCCCAAACAATTTATTCACATTCTGGTAGCCGGCACACAGAATGCAGGAGTCAGAGAACAAAGACTTGAGACCACAGTACCAATCAGTGAAGGACCTAAGTGAATACCGTTGCTACAGGGTCTGAGTCACTGCTCCACTGACCTTTACTGGGCTTTCGCTAGGAAAGCAAAGAATCTGTAAACTCTGAAGGTATTGCAGCCAATGAACTAAGTCCAGTAAAGATGCTTACTGAGGACTGTTGTTGATGGTGGGAGAGCTGTGAGGACAATATGATGAGATCCTTACCTCCAAGGAAATTATATTTGTAAAGAAAGCACACCAACAGTGCGAAGTTAGGCAACCGTGAAAGACGTGAATGACACTTGAAGGTAACGACACAAGACAGGTGGAGATGATTACTATATACGTGGAATGTATAGGGTTGTCTCCTAGGGACAAGAGATTATTTGGTGTTGGCAGGAAAGGAAACCTCTCTGAAAGAAGTAGATTTGAGCTGAGTAATGAAAAGGGATGTTCCAGGCCGCAGATGGCATAAGGAGAAATCACAGAGGCGGGGAAAGACCTGGGTCCACAAGAGCACGACACATAAGCCAGTCTGACTGAAATGGAGTTTCAGATGATGGATAATTAGAGATAGCACTGGAAGTAACCTGTGTATTAGACTAGAGAGGGCCTTGACCTTTGGGGTAGGAGACCCACCGTGCACCATGAAAGCCTTGCTCTGAAATAGTAACCATCTCTGGGGGCGCTTGGGTGGCCCAGCCGGTTAAGTGTCCGACTCTTGATTTCGGCTCAGGTCATGACCTCACGGTTCGTGAGTTCGAGTTGCACATCGGATTATGGGCTGACAGTGCAGAGCCTGCTTGGGATTCTCTGTCTCCCTCTCTTGCTGCCCCTCCCATGCTTTCTCTCACTCTCTCTCTCAAAATAAATAAATGAACATTAAAAAAAAAAACCAACAAAATCAAATAGTAACCATGTCTGGAATCCACTTTTCCTTCAGGTCTTCAGGGCCTTCTTTCCCTTTCTGCTTTTCCCTTGACGTCAAGAGTCCATTCCCTTGGTCCAAGTCTGACACAAGTCTAGGCATGGCAGGGGGGTGTACAAGGCCATGTGAGAGCTCCTGAAAACTCATTAGTATTCTAACTTGAACAGACCTGGTTTAGAAAACGGAGCGGTGAAGGCCTCTTGCCTCAGCATCGTGTGGAAATTCCCGTGTGCACAGTGGAGACAGAGAGGGCTTCTCCTACTCACTGCCCCCAGAACCCGCTCACCTGGTCCCTGACCCAAGATCCTGAGAAGTAGGTGTAAAATTGGGAATTTGCTCAAAGGACAGGTATTGCATAAAGATTCAGGGCAGTTTCTGAGGGAGGCTTATGAACACAGAGCTGATAATGCATTATTGTAAGACAATGAAAAGCATAGACTTTGTGGTGATGCCTTCAGTGTTAAGTAATTCTGGAAAGTAATTATGAAGCAGGAGAATGATTATACAAAATGCAGACTAAACATTTAAGCCCTGTGTGTGGGGCCAGCTGACAAGGGGAGGTAATTAATAGGCAGTTACAATGTGGAAGATTCCAGAAAATAGAGTTTTGTCGTTTGAAATTCACAGTGTCTGACGGAGGAATATTAGCAAGTTGAATGTTAGTTGGATCAAGTAATCTTGAGAGGAAGGACACCCTCCAATCACTTTTGGAAAGAATCCCTGGTGGTATTTGGTTTCCTCTGACCCTTTGTGAAAGAGCGTTCTCCTTGAGTGTTTCGGTTGGCGAGCGTGTGGGTGAAGGAGATGTCTCAAGCGACGGGTACAGCTGTATAAGCAAGCCTCTGGGAGGATTAGACAGTTGTTAGTTTTTATGAAGTTAGGTGTCTGGTCTCTGTTTCTTTGCCTTCCAGAGGCACTTCCTGGCAGAGCGTTACGATGGCGTCTCACAGAAAAACCCTGGCTGGCAGCATCCGCTAGGGAGCTCGGCAGACTACAGCTGGCCCTGACCATGGCTTGCGTATTTTCTGGGTCAGGAGCTGCTCTGGTGGTGATAGGCGTCAGCTGAATAGGACCCTCCAACCTCTGCTCTCCGTCTCCTGCCCCAGATGCACCAATTATTAGAAGATGTGACAGGAGGGGCGCCTGGGTGGCTCAGTCCGTTAAGCGGCCGACTTCGGCTCAGGTCGTGATCTCACAGTCCGTGAGTTCGAGCCCCGCGTCGGGCTCTGTGCTGACAGCTCGGAGCCTGGAGCCTGTTTCAGATTCTGTGTCTCCCTCTCTCTGACCCTCCCCTGTTCATGCCCTGTCTCTCCCTGTCTCAAAAATAAATAAATGTTAAAAAAAAATAATAAAAAAAAAAGATGTGACAGCAGTCCCTGATTTTTAGAAAACCGTAAAGCTGACTTTTGAAGACCTCCTACTTCTATTTCTCCTGTATTCTTCTGGGACCCTTTCCTCCATACCAGCCCATCCACGCCATTGACAGATACCTTTGCCCTACTCCCCAAATGTCCAGTTTAATCTTCTTTTGCAACACCATCAAAGTCTTTTCTTTTACTGTATGTACCCCCATTTCAAAATGATCCCTAGCCCCACCTCTTCAGAATGTCCATTTCCTAGGGGCTGATCCCAGAAGAAGCAATCAGATTGATTAATTCACACTAAGGTGTGAATGATTGATGATGCTCTGGGGGGCTGGAAAATTAAGGTGCTTATTCACTTATAGATGATCTGTTTGTTTTTTTTTTTTTGAGAGAGAGAGAAAGAGAGAGAGAGAAAATGAGTGGGGTAGGGGGGCAGAGAGAGAGGGGGAGGGGGGCAGAGAGAGAGGAGGAGGGGATCTGAAATGGGCTCTGTGCTGACAGCAGAGAGCCCAATGTGGGGCTTGAACTCATGAACTGTAAGATCATGACCTGAGCTGAAGTTGGACACTTAACTGACTGAGCCACTCAGCCCTCCCCCACACTATAAGAGATCTTTTAAAGCCAAGTGGTTAAGAATATTTCCTATCTATCCTTTCACATATATATCTTGTTCACCCCTGTAGAGCAGATAATCTTACTATCTCAATTTTACAGAAGGGGATACTGAAGCTCAAAAAACTCCACCTACTTAAGTAAATAATCTAGGCAAGGCTTGAACCCAGATCTCTGGCTTCAAGAGGAGCCTTTGTTCCTTCCTTCACACTCTGCTGCCTGAACAACAGATGAAAATATATTTTGATAGTTAATTCTTCTTAACTTTCAGGATGACTAATAGGTTAATCTCTAAAGGTAAGCAGTCTAAGGGGGGTGCAATGGGCTGAATCGCCCCTCAGATTCATATGTTAAAGCCCTAACCTCCAACTTGTTTGTGCTTAGAGGTGGGGCCTTTGGGAGAAAACCAGTTTTAGAGGAGGTAGTGAGGATGGGGTGCTCATGGCAGGATTAGTGCCCTTTTAGGAAGAGCCATCTGAGAGCTTGCTCCCTTTCTCTCTCCCTGCTGTCTGAAGGCACAGCGAGAAGGCAGGCCAGGAAGAGAGTCTCATCAGAACCCAATGCTGCTGGCACGCTGATCTCAGATTTCCAGCCTCCAGAACTATGGAAAAATAAATTTCTGCTGTTCAAGTTACCCAGTCGATGGTATTTTGTTAAGGCAACCCAAACTGACAAAAAAGGAGAACCCAGAGGGCATGGGGACCACTGTGCCAACATGTAGCCATGTACTCCTATCTGCTGTTTCTCAAATGTCCACATGACGAAGCCCAAGAAACCAGGCAAGAACTATGAAGAAAACAAAAAACAAAACAAAACAAAACAAAACAAAAACAAAAACTAAAACTAAAAAAGCCTGAGAATTCTCCTTCTTTACTAGATTTTTTTAAAGTTGTGTTTTGCTATAAAACCCTGAGTACAGGTCACTTGCTATAAAATTATCCATAATTTCTCTTAGCCCAGTGATACCAGCTTGGAGTTTTCCTTCAGAAAAGTTTTCCCTGATTGGGCACAATATTCCCAATTGTATTAGTTATAAAAACTAAAGGCAAAAACCATGTCTGGTCATTTAAAGTAATTCTCTTCTTGACCTAGTTGGTTCCATCTGGTCCTTTAGATGAAAGTAGTGCCTTCGAATGAGCTTTATTCTTTGGAAGTTACTTTCAGTGATGCCAAAGCCACACATCTGGTGAATGGCAGATGGGAATTTCCCTTGGGATGAGCCAAATGGGGGTGATTCACATCACCCAAGGGTGATGTCATCACAGTCCAAGATCAGCTGAAACTTGCTTAGGCAAAGGGGGATTTGTTGTCTCTCATAACCAAATCGGGAGAGGACAGGATTGTGGCAAGGCTTTGGGGTGATTGGGTGAACACTCGACCATTGTAAGCCTCCACCCTCCCAACCCCAGCCCCCCTGCTGTTTGCTACTCAGTGGTTCCATTCTTTCTGACAAATGTCCTCCTGGCAGCTGGAAATAAGACCAGCAGAAGCTGCTTACTGCTTAGATCCAGGATTCACCTCCAAAACCAGCTGGCATTGATGGTAGCTGTTTCAAACCACATGAATAGAATGGAGGAAGAGATCATCCCCCAAAGTTAAAAATTCTGTTCATAAAAGAAGTGCAGGAGGGAGCTATGTAGATTCCAAATAGATGACCCTATAAATGGCCATGGAAATCACAAATAAATGATAATAAAGCAGATTATGTATGCATTACATGTGCCCTTCCTCCTGCCCTTTCTTCTTTCCCTCCTTCCTCTCTCTTCCTTCCTTCTTTTTCTCCTTCCCTCCCTCCCACCCTCCCTCCCTCCCTTCTTCCCTTCCTTCCCCCCCTCCTTCAATCTTCCTTCCTTCCTTCCTTCCTTCCTTCCTTCCTTCCTTCCTTCCTTCCTTCCTTTCTCTCTCTCTCTCACTGACCATTAATGATTGAACTCAATCTCCCCTCCAGCCCCTGTCCTCTCCCTCGAGATCTGGGTGGGGCTGAAATTTCCAACCCTCTAGTCAATGGTTGTTTCTCAGACTGCCAGCCTCCATCCTTAGGTGTGGTTCCCCAAATAACTTCATTAACATAATAACAGATATCTTTATTGCTCCCACCCCTTAAGAAATTCTAAGGGGTGTAGGAGCTGGAAACCAGGAACTGTGGACAAGGTCAAATATATAAGAAATTTATTATTATTATTTGAGTATAATAGACATACAATGTTACATTAGTTATGTTAGTTTTCAATGGACAACATAACATTCAATGAGTTTATACAGTATGCTATGTTTACCCTGATGTAGCTACCATCTGTCAGCATATAACACTATTACAATATTATTGACCATATTCCCTATGCTGTGTTTTTATTCCTGTGACTTATTCATTCAATAACTAGAAGCCTGTATCTCTCACTCCCCTTTACCCATTTTGCCCACCCCACCCCCCACCCTGGCAACAATTTATAGGTCAGATTCTGCTTTCTGTTCATACATCTGTTGTTGTTGGTGGTGGTGTTTAGATTGCACTTGTGAGTGAAATTATACAGTATTTGTCTTTCTCCATCTGACTTATTTTAGTTGGGCATAATACCCTCTATGTCTCTCCATGTTGTCTGAAAGGCATGATCTCATCCCTTTTGAATGGCTGCATAATATTCCAGTGTGTGTGTGTGTGTGTGTGTGTGTGTGTGTGTGTGTGTATACCGCATCTTCCTCATCCATTTGTCTATCAATGGACACTTAGTTTGTTTCCATATCTTGGCTCTTGTACATAATGCTGCAGTAACATAGGAGTGCATATATCTTTTTGAATTAGTGTTTTGTTTTCATTGGGTAAGTACCCGATAGAAAGTACCATTATTGGATCACATGGTATTTCTATTTTTAATTATTTGAGGACCCTCTATACTGTTTTCCACAGTGGCTGGGCCAATTTACATTTCCAACAACAGTGCACAGGGATTAAATTTTCTCCACATCCTTTCCAACACTTGTTATTTCTTCTCTTTTTGATTTTAGCCATTCTAACAGGTGTAGTGTGATGTCTCATTGTGGTTTTGATTTGCATTTCTCTGGTTCTTGATGTTGAGCATCTTTTTTTTTTTTTTTTCCAACGTTTATTTATTTTTGGGACAGAGAGAGACAGAGCATGAACGGGGGAGGGGCAGAGAGAGAGGGAGACACAGAATGGGAAACAGGCTCCAGGCTCTGAGCCATCAGCCCAGAGCCCGACGCGGGGCTCGAACTCACGGACCGCGAGATCGTGACCTGGCTGAAGTCGGACGCTTAACCGACTGCGCCACCCAGGCGCCCCTATGTTGAGCATCTTTTAATGCATCTGTTGGCCAACTGTAGGTCTTTGAAAAAATGTCTACTCAGGTCCTCTGCCTATTTTTTAATTGGATTCTTTGTGGGTTTTTTGGTGTTCAGTTGTGGAAGTTCTTTATATATTTTGGATATTAGCCCCTTATCTGACATATCATGTGCAAATATCTTCTTCCACTTAGTAGGTTGTCATTTTGTTTTGTTGATACATTACATGTGTTTGTGAGTTGTAGGTTTCAAGGGAAAATTTGATTTGTGGCATCTAAAATTTTCATTATTTTATATACTGAAATCAAAATATGAATGGATGACAAATTTTTATTTTAAATACGTAATCAAGCCACACTCAAGAGATTCCAGCTCATTGTTTATAATTGTCGAGTATAGTTAGGACACAATGTTATATTAGTTTCATGTATACAACAGAGTAATTTGACAACTCTATACATTAGTCAGTGTTGACATGATAGGTGTAGTCACCATCTGTCACCATGCAATGTTATTGCAGTATTATGGAGTATATTTCCTGTGTTGTACTTTTCATCTCTGTGACATTTATTTTATAACTGGAATTTTGTGCCTTTTAATCCACTTTACCTATTTCACCCAACCCCCCCACCTCTGGCAACCAACAATTTGTTCTCTGCATTTAAAAGTCTGGTTTTTTAATTCGTTTGTTTATTTTGTTTTTTAGATTCCACATATAAATGAAATCCCATTTGACTCACACATTTTGACTCACACATTTCAAAGACAATGACAGTTTTCAGGAGTGAAAGAAGTCTGAAAACTTTTAAAAAATAATCGTAGAGGAAGAATTCAGATAATTAAATATAAAGTCACCTATTATTTTCCCTCAAGTATATATAATGTAACTGTAAAATAATGAGCCAAAAAAAAAGGTGGCAGACATAACTAGAATCTTACACTAACAAGTTTCGAATGTAGACATTTTGTTGGTATAATAATAACAGTTAATATTTATTGAATGTTTATTAAGTGTGGATAACTTTTATAAAACTTTTATTGGCAGTATCTGAATTAATACTCAGAGCAAGTCGTTGGCAGACTAAGCCCTGTGGGCTAAGTCCAGCCCACTGTCTGTTTGTATGGAGTTTTACTGAGACAGAGCAATGCCATTCACTTATGCATTGTCTCTGGCTACTTTCGTGCTAGAGAACAAGCAGTTTCAGCAGAGAGTGTATGGACTGCCTAAGGAATTTATAATCTTGTTCTTTATAGAACAAGTTAGCTGATCCTTGCAACACAATCCTATGCAGTAAATACCATTATCCCTATTTGACCCCAAAGTCACACACTGGTATTGTCAGCGTAGTGAGTCAAAACCGAGTATGTCTGAATATCAAGTCTATAATCTTTTTAGATATTTCTGTAGCAGAGAACACAGATCCTAGAGACAGACTGGGTTCCACTGAGACTCCACCACTTAGAAGCTGCATACTGGACATTTTGCTTAACCGCCCTGTGTCTTAGATTTCTCCAGAACTCTTCCAATTGTTAATAGACGTCGCTGGTCATCTTTGGTAGCGGCATAGCCCTTGAACCCCAACATGTCTGTCCTAGGCCCTGTACCTCAGGACCTCCGTGCTTTGGATGCCTTCCTCAACATTTTCAAAGTTCCCCTCAGGTACCTGGGAACAACTAGGATGACTGTGTTATCTGGGCAGGACCTTAGGATCAATATCTTTGTGGATTCTGGTCCCCGTTTCTCCCCTTTGGGGTATTCTTTGATCTCTATTCCCCATTCACCATGTGGAATCAACCAGATGCCCCCAAAGTGCTTCAGGATTCATATATATGGGATCATTCTGGGGCCTCCTGGCCTAGCCCTGATTCCAGGAGGGTGGTCTGACAAGTGATTGTTCCCAGGATAGCCTAGTCTCTCTCTCTCTCTCTTTTTAATTTTTTTTTAATGTTTATTTACTTGAGAGGGGTGGGGCAGAGAGAGAGGGAGACACAATCTGAAGCAGGCTGCAGGCTCTGAGCTGTCAGCATAGAGTCTGACATGGGGTTCGAACCCACGAACCATGAGATCATAACCTGAGCTGAAGTCAGACGCTCAACTGACTGAGCCACCCAGGCGCCACCCCCCCCCCACCTAGTCTCTCTTTGATGAGACTTCATGAACTTGAGCTACCGTACAAGTGTAGACATACTGATTTTGATGACTCTCAGGTAGGAGACACAAGTTCAGGAATCTGGGGTACCCATGGCACACTGCCAACATTTGGGCTGGCACACGTTGGGTCCATGTGTCAGCTCTTACCCCTCCATGTTCCAAGATAGAGCAGTCTGTGGTCTGTAGCACTCCAGGACACTAACTGTGGCATCATGCATCCTTCATCCTGCTCATCTCTCATCATAGATGCCAGGATTGTCAAGTCCCCACCCTGAGTGGTCCTCCAGAGGTGGCTATGTCATTCTCTTCCAACAGCTTTCAAGCCAGGAGACCCTTGTGACTGATGCCCTCTCGAGGCACCAATCATGTGTTGACTCTGACATCCAGTTTAAGCCATTTTGGTGAGAGACAGACATTCTTTGCACAAATGGGACCACTTTTCTTTGACTACTCATAGCCCCCCCCCCCCCCCGCCACAACTGGTGGTAGAAGGCAGAAGTGTTGTTAGCATTGAAAGAAATCACAGTCTCAGAGTTCAGCGATTACTCAGAGGAGTTCAAGAGAAGATAAGGTTAGAAAAATGTGCCATTCCATGCTTACTCTGTAAAATTTCAAACAGTGAATTTCACATGCCGAGAAAGTAATTAGCATTCCCATTTACCGCCACACTCTGGGTAAGACTGCCTTTGTGGTCATCATTCGCAAAGCCAGTAAGAGCCTTTGAGAGTCACTGGAAACTGGGATTTATGAGTGTCAGGATGGATGTGGCATCCTGAATGATGACAAATCAGCATGAAATAAAGGGTATTAGGGAAATGCAGAGGCAAGAAGATCTATGTAGTTTCAATATAAACGTATTCTGAAGAACCATAGCGTGAGTGATAACAATGTCATTACCCTTTCCTCCCAGTAGGAAAGGTGAAATTAGCACATCTAACGATAAAAAACACAAATAGATGATTCTGGCACCTGCACAGGAAGGGAAGGCAATATGAATAATCTTCACATATGCTGACTGGATAAGAAACAAATATCAATATTAATCTACCCATGATTCTAAATCTCCATCGATAAATCCTTATACCTCACATAGGTCCACCAATTTGTAAAACATTTTAAAAATCAGGGGTGCCTGGGTGGCTCAGTCATCCGATTCTTGATTTCTGCTGAGGTCATGATCTCATGGCTCTTTGTGTAATCGAGCCCCCAGTTGGGATTCTCTCTCTCCCTCTCTGTGCCTCCCCTGCTTATATGCACATGCTCTCTTTCTCTCAAAATAAATAAATAAACATTAAAAAAAATCAAATTATTTGTATAGACAGAGGTCCTGCAAAAAAAATATTTGCCTGGAGCATGTACTCTAGGGACCATCCTGCTTGGGGTGACCTTTTGTTTCCAAATGAGTCACTCTAGATTTCATTTGTGGCTTCTCCTGTATCTTTTCAGGTTTGTGCTTTCCCACATGTTTCCTGCTCATTTAGGTTGCTCTTTCTTGTCTCCTTTGCAAAAATCAACCTAGGCTTTGTAATACTGTGTACCCCTTGACTTCTTTTCAAGCAGACAATTTGCCACCCTTTCTCTCTGTCTCTTTGATCATCTGTCAGCCATTTTCTTTCTCTCTGTCCCACACCCGCGCACGCACACACACACTCTACCCACACACGCCACATCACGCAGGCACACACACAACTAATGAACATAATGCTTTGATGTGTAGGCAGCACATTTCCGTGGGATTTGTTCTTGCTTTAGGAACTATGAGACTCATGAATTCAAGGGGCTTGCATTTGGTACAGTCAGAGAGTCCAGGATTGCTCCCCCCATTCTCAGATCTAGCATCAGGACAGTGAGGTCTTACATAGCATGTGAAGAATGCCAAGATGCCAGGATGGCACACAAGTGGGAATTCTTTTAGATGGCCTGTTGTGAGCTCCAGTCTGTGATTAGAACTTGGCTCTTTAAATCTTTACTTGCCTGTGGATCAAGTGTCCTGTGACTTGTGACAGCTGCAGTGTTGGATGAGATAAGGGATGCTCTGTGTAATTCATGGCTGTGCGTCTACATTTTCACTAGAGAAAGCTATTGAACTAAAATCACATTTTATGGCATTTAAAAATATTTGGATAGCCTAAGATCCAAATCGTGCTTTCTACCAGGAGATAATACAATCCATTTTTACATGCTGTTCCTCTTTGTTGTTACAGATAATTTATACGTCTTTATTCCTGGCACTGTCTGGCTGTCCTAGAAACAGCCGATGCCACCAATTAGGACATAAAATCAGTTGCTGCTGACTTTCTGTCCTATTATGTGTTCATGCATCAGCAGGGAAGGGCACTTGAAATGCATTTGCTTTAGCACATTTAGATAATGTATGAGGAAGGTGACAGCTTTTTTTTTCTTTTTTGCCAACTTGCACATTAGTGTCTCTTAAGTGGCAGATTAAAAATTTCATAAAGCACTAGCACTGATTAAAAATGTTTGTTTAGGCTTGCTCAGGATTGTAAGTGCCCACAGGCTCCGAATCACATTCTTGTCCTTCTTTAAACCAACAACATTTTAAAAGCTTGCTGTAATGGCTCTCTCTTATTATAGCAAGCAATAATAAATTTCTATAGGGCTATATTCTTTTATAAGGTAGATAACAATAATGTATAAATATGGAAAAACCAACCAGATCCATGGAAACATTTTTAAGTATATATATATATATATATATATATATATATATATATATATATATAATATATATATATACTTAAAGTATATATATATAAATTATATATATATATAAATATATATATTATATATATATAAGTATATATATATATATATATATTTAAAAATTTCAGTCCTATTAGATTCTCCTTTGAATACATTAGAGACATGTCTCATACCTGGTTTTGTTTTTCTCAAAAATTATTTTTCAGCATTTATGACATGGCTCTCATGTAGTTAAAGCTCCTGAGGAGTCTTAACTTCTGGTGGACTGTATATCTTGTGGATTAATAAAAAAAAATTCTTTGGCGAGCATTAATTTTCGGGTCTACTTTTTATCCATTTAGTCGTTCTTCTCCTCAATGTTTCCTTCATTGAACAACAGCTCCTGTGCCTGGCCGGGGTCAGGTCTGACAATGGTGTCATCTCATCATGAGGATAGACCTAGCTCTAATGCCGTGGAAGACCCACAGAAGAGAGGCTTGAGCAAAGTGTGATGGGCCAAAAAGGAGAGAGCAGCTGACCATCAGTTTCTCATGCGGGCATCCCAGAGAAGGTGTCAGTGGGTTGGGAATGGAAGAAGAGTGCCTGCCGAGACATAGAGGCTGAAAAGTTGGGTATGTGGGGAGGTCAGCAATAGTCCATGTGACGGAAGCCAGGGGTGTAAATGAGGTTCATTAGTGACACCTACAAAGAGAAGTAGGCAAGGCCCTAAAACCTCAAATCCTGTCCTATTCCTTGTTACCAGTCCCCAGGGAAGGGACATGCTGCTACCAGCTAGGGCTTTAGCCCTCACACTTTATGTGGGTGTCTATCCTGGCCCCCCGCCCCTGGGATAAGCCTTGGGTGACATGTAAGGACCCCCTGCCTCCTCTAAGCTCAAGACCAGAAGCAGGTGAGAGGATATACCTGGCTCCTTTCTCCTGGACTTGACCTAGTTCCTGCATGGCTTTTTAAGAGAGGGAAGAAATACAATGATGTTCTATAGTCGTAAGGAGACCCTAGACCCATTTATCCCAACAACAGCTAGGAAGGGAGGAGAGAGACATGATCTAAATTTTAAGAAAGTTGAACTTTAAAGGAAGAAGTTCTAAATGAAGTACCCACCCAGAAGCAAGGATGTTTACCTTCCAAACGTAACCCTGAACAGTGTAGATCCAATTTTTACCTCCTTGGATATGGACTAGGGTGTTGGGAAGGGGGGTAAGCGTTAGACTTGATTCATGAAATTTGGGTTTTATGTCCAGGTTCTGCCACTAACACAATGAGTTCATGGAGGGCCTTACATGCCTGCTTAGGAGTTTAGGCTTTTACAGTAAGAGAGAATCTCTGAAGGTTGTTAACTTGGAACTTTATAGGATTAGATATTCATTTGGAGAAAACTAAAATATTTTTAATCTTTTTTTTTAATATTTATTTTTGAGAGAGAGAGCATGAGCAGGGGGAGGGATAGAGAGAGGGGGGACAGAGGATCCAAAGCAGACCCTGCACTGACAGCAGACAGCCCGATGTGGGGCTTAAACTTACAAACTGTAAGATCAAGACCTGAGCCAAAGTCGGGACATTCAACCAAATGAGCCACCCAGTCGCCCCTAAAATAACTTTTAAATATTGAAATATTGAAAAACTCGCCACCAGCAAAATAATACAAAAACATGGGCAGGGGTCATTGTGAAGATAGGGTAATAGTTAGGAAGTTGTTGCTGTAATAGAAGCAAGGGATGATGAGGAATTGATCAAAGTTAGTGCCGGTGGGAATGGAGAAAAGAGGTTGGATGTAAGAAATATCAAGGGGGTGAAGGAGAAGGTTGTAGGGAAGGAGGAGTCAACTCCCACATTTTTGTCTTGAGCAGCTGGTGGGCTGGTGATTGTCATTCACTAGGATGGGGAAAGGGGAGGGAAGCATATTTTTGGTGATGGTGAGCTGAGTTTGGAATACGGTAAATTCAGGGTTCCTGCAGGACAAACAAGCAGAGCTTTGCAGTGTTCAGCTGGGTGCTCAGGTATGAAGTCCACGAGTTGAGCCTGGGCAGGAAATACAGAGCTGGAGTCATCAATAAGTAGCTGGTAGTTGAAGCTTTGCCACAAGCAGAGGGACACAGAGAAGGACGAGGATGACCCCTGGGTGCACAGTAGTGACAGTGTTACGACCGATCTATCCCAGACACTAACTCAGGAAACAAACGTGTGAGCCCTGACTGCCGGGGCCACCTGCTCCTCCCGGGGAATTCTGAGAGGGCTGGACACGGAGGAAGCCCAGCTCCCGTCTGGGCTCGCCAACACTGTTGCCTAACAAACTTGGATAAACTCTGTCACAAGAGAAGACAATAACTCAAGAGATGAGGGTTTGATAGAGAGAAAGGGAGAGATTTATTTCAGGTGCCGGCAGCCCCGGGAGGTGGCAGGTGCAATCTTTAACCACCAACCTCTTCACCTACAAGATGGTCACTAGAGTTTTACAGGAGAGGTTCAGGGGGTATGTGCAGTGGAGCAGGCAGAGAGCTCATGGTCTGGGGTAAGTGCTCAACTCATGACCATGGACAGACAAGGGGACGTGTAGGGTGTGGTCTTCTGGGCATTCACTTGCTACCGGTTTTTCTGCTCTGGCAGTTGTAATGTTCTGGTCATTGGCAAACATCAGTGCCACTGTGGGGTGTCCATGCGTTACCAGGGTGCTGAGGCATTGAACCCACAGCACCTGTGGTGGTAGGCGGGGCTTGCCTCGGCTGAAACAGCTCTTTCATTTCCCCAGGGCATCCTTCAAACGCCTCCATTTCCTCCACCTCCAGCACACCGGCTGTGGCTTTGCCAGTCAGCTTCCTGGAGGGTATTTGCGATCCCCTCACATCACGCCTGGGTTTCAGTGAGCTCTCTGGCTTCTTCCTAGATTTGATCTCTGCAGACTTGGAAGGCCTATTTAAGTTTGCCTGCATCTGTGTGGGAACACTTCTTAGGCAAAGAGCTACTGAGGAATATGTTCCTATCAACAACCTAGCGCCCCTCTGAGGTCTTCTCTGCTTCCCTTTTGCTGTTATCTGGATGACAGGAATAATCTGACCCCTGCCCACATCAAATCCTGTCTGGGGCTGGAAACAAGCCTCAAAACGTGTTTTAAATCCTTTATTTCTCTCCATCTCCCCCAAATCTGCCCACCAAGCACACGCTTGGCTTATATTACACAGCAACAATGAATTGTGAGTGACAGTGACCCTCCTGAAGGTAGCCGACTTGGCCCCCATGGGCCAAGGCATCACACCTGCGTCTGATTAGACACTGTGCTACCCTGTCTGAACATGTGGCACATGAAAGCAGCTTTCTCTCGTGCACTTGTAGGGGGATGCTTTCTGGAAATGGTAATGCAGGGCTAGACTTTACTCCTGCTGATCTCCTGCCTGGAATATTCTCCCCTTGCTTGCCACCAGCCAGAGCACCACAGAATGCTCTTATCCCCCATCTTACAGTAGACACTGAGGCCCAGGGAGATGGGGCCACCCTGGCCTTGTCTCCTTAAAGAACACTCTTAAAGGGGGTCTTCTTTGTTGACTCTCTGTATTGGCTTGCTTGGACCACCATAACAAAATGCCACAGACTGGGTGCTGCAAACAACAGAAATTAATCTTCTCACCATTCTGGAGGCTGGAAGTCCAAGATCAGGGCGCCTGTGGGGCTATTTTGTCCTGAGGCCTCTCTCTGGTTTGCAGATGGCACTTTCTCGCTGTGTCTTCACATGGCCTTTGCCCTGGGTATGTGTGTGGAGACAGGGGTGTAGTGCGGGTGGGGAGATCTTTCTAAATCCACCAATCCTAGCAGGTTAGAGTTCACCCTTATGGCCTCATTTAACCTTAATTACCTCCTATATGCAAATACAGTCACACAGGGGTTAAGGCTTCAACATATGAATTTAAGGGGAACACAATTCAGTCCATAGCATTCTTTGACCTTAACATTACTCCATTTTTCTCCATTGTCTCCAGTGCTTGAGTATTACATCAGTTTCCTCTGCTGCCTTAACAAATTACTACAAACTTGGTGGCATAAAGAACAGAAATTTATTCTCTCACAGTTCTAGAGGCCAGAAGTCAGAAATTAGTATCCCTGGGCTGAAATCAAGCTGTCAACAGGGTCACACTCCCTCCAGAAGCTTCAAGCTCTGAGGGAAAATCTGTTCCTTGCTTCTTCCAGATTTTGGTGCCTACAGCATTCTCTTACTTGTGGCCACATCACTCCAATCTCTGTCTCTGTAGTTACATTGTTTTCTCCTCTTCTGCATGTCAAATTTTCATCTCTTTCTTATGAGGACAATTGTGATTGCAGTTAGGGACCACCTGGATAGTTCACCATCCAGGAGAACTCCCCATCTCAAGACCCTTGATTTAATCATGCCTGTAAAGATCCTTTTTCCAAATAAGGTAACATTTTCAGGTTCCAGGGTTTAGGACCTGATATCTTCATTGGCCATTATTCAGCCCACCCTAGGTGTATTGTTCATATGCTATCATTTGGTGTTTTAATAGGGGAGTCAATCTATGAGAGGAGCCCTTGTTGGAAGGGCAAGAGCCCCAAACATGTCTTTCTTGGGCATTTCCAGGTGAGATCACACTCTGCAAATCATCTTCCAGACAGGTGGCTCTGTCCTCTCCCATGGCTTTCTCATAGGATCTGAAGGGAGGGCTGAGAGCTGGGGGCTGGGGGTCTCCTGGGAGAGGAAATGCTTACATGATCAGGGGTCAGAAGGTAGGAGCCTTCTCTGCATTCCTATTTCATGGCTAGTTAGAAGGGTGGGCTATTTAACCTTATTACTTTGGTTACCTCTGGTTCGAGCCATGTCTGAGCCTGGGGTCTTCAGGAGGGAGACCCTGCTTCCCCTCCAACCTTAGACCACAGGGTCTGCCCCTCCTCTCTGTTCTCCCATCATGACACAATTTTCCCTCTCAATTACTTAAAACACCAGATCAATTTTCAATGTGCTTATGAAGTCCAGAGAGCCAACTGTGTTGAAAATTAGCAATTTTAATCAATAGTGAAGCCACCATTTTTTTTTCCCCCAATAAAGGGGTTACTGCAGAGTGAATCGTCACAAACAGTGCTTTATTTGGTCACAGGACCCATGGTCTGCTATGAGGACGGGAGAACTTTATTGGATGCTAATCTAATATCTAAGCTTGTGTTTGTCTGCTCTTCCTTCTGGCCATTTATGGTAAAAAAAAAAAAATCTGAGGCCAGGACACTGTAAATGTTTTCTTTCTTGTGTCCAGTCCCATCCCAATTTCATTTTCATGCAGTGAGAGTAGGGGTTAGAAGATAATTAGCGATTTTCTTATCCTGTTTTTAACAATGCCTCTGCTTGCTTTACAAAGATAAGTTTAAACATTACTGCTTACTCCAAAAAATTCAATATGTAATTTTAATGTTGTTTCAGGCTTTTTAAAGTTTCATGTGTTTGTGGAGCACTGCTAATGGTTTACCTCAGAATGCAGAAAAACTATTATAAAGTTACAAAGGAGACTTTAGGAGAAAGTCATAGTCTCCTTAAGGAAGCCATGTCACTAAGATGCCTTGTCTCGGGGAGAGAAGGGAAGATCAGACAGTGATTCAGAAATATCAACATTTGGTATCAAGGCATTAATGAACCATGTTAATCACTGAAAGCTTTCCTTTAAATTCTTCCTGTACTACCTAATTTGTGTTGATTCAAAATTAGATTGACTTGCAATGCTTGCATTTACTCCTCTGGCACCAGGGAAACCAGCCAACCAACCTTTATGATCTCTTCTGGTGAAGGCCACATTTGGTGACAGGATCTTGGAAAAGTCTGTCTCCCCACCCCTTCTTTTTTTGGGTTCCAGGCAAAATTCTACATTAAGTGAACTCACTCTTTTATGCTTCTCCCAGTTTCTCTGACTCTCTGTATCTCCCATATCCTAGTCCATTTGCTAGAGGCTTGTGTTTCTAGAGTAGACATCTGATAAGCTAGTCCACATCCCCTTGTTGATGGCTTTAAGATGCTGATACTCCAGGGAGTATTCTAAGGGGACTCCATGCCTAGCATAATGCTGTATCCAAAAGAACCCATTTCCAATGGCAGATTTTCTGGCCCTGGGGACAGCTATATAAAGGAGAAATTGTTTTGAGCAGGGTTGTCTTTCTGAGGTCACTCAACTTCTGCCGATTTCATTTACAAACAACTCTGGGCATGGGTATGGGGACAACATCCTTTGGGGGTTTTAATTCACATTTCTTGTGACTCAAATTAAAGATGGAATTTTCCATGGAAACAGTACCTCAAGGGCGTCTTTGTTCAAGACCCAAACGTAATGCAAGGATCTTCCCACTTCTCACTGGTGGTTACTTGTGGTGTAAACGTTGGGGACTTTGTGCTGTGCTGACATGACTGTTTTCCTGACGTACCTTGCAGGGTAAGGGCTAATCCAATGAGTGAATTTGGTCTTCCCTGAGGGGTGGGCAGCCCAGAAGTCACCCGTGGGAAGAGGCAAGCCCTCGGGCAGGTCCTGAGTCTGGCTGGATGGAAGTCCAGAATTTCTGCCTCTTTCTGAGTCTCACTTTTGTGAGTTTGGATTTCAAGGAATTTGAGAGAACGTCAGGGGCTGTTTGCTTCTCCTCCATTGAGCTGCTTTTCCTCCCAGCCAAGATTCTTTAATGACACTTGGACTTCTCTCTCCATTTCCTGAGGAGCTTTATCCCTTAATCTTGGGGATGTTCAATCAGAAATTGTAACCCAGCCAGGAAAAGATGGTTGAGAGGGGGCTTGAAGAAGCAACCTGGAGGTTCTGTGGTGGGACAGCTGCCCAAGTAAGTTCAGTCCAGGGACTGTAATAAGAACTTGTTTCATCTGGTGCTGTTTCAGGAGATACTTAGCCCCTCTTGCTTCTTCCATCAGCATAAATGACTTTCCCTGAACACCCAATGGTCCCACAGTTGAAGTGTCCCCAGTCTGGCTTTCAGGTTATAGCACAGGCACCATTAACTGGACATGAGCTTTCTCAAGATGGTGGCTTATTGTATATACATTTCTAACCCTGGGAGCCACCTGTTCAGCAACCCAGATTCCGAAGTCTTCTTACTCCCCTGGGAGAACCTTCTCAGGCATGGGCCCAAATCTTTCAGGCCTGGAACTGAGCATTTTCTAGTTCAATCCCTGTTCCTGGACTGTTTTGAGGAGAAACCCTTATAGCTTATAGTGCATTCTTTTGTTTGCTTATGATCTTCCTCCTGAGAATTCCCCCTCTCCTGAAAAAAATCTATTTGGGTTCTCCTCCTCTCCCATAAAGCCATCCACATCTTTCCCTCCCCAGAACTCAGAGCTCATTTTTCCCAACCATCTTTTGGCAATGAATCACACATATGTCTTATGACTTGCTCCGATAATTGTTTTATGGTAAGCATAATACCCACTTCACCTATTCAGCCTTCCTGACTTTGATATATGGCAGGCATCTCTGTCTGCACACGAACACTCTGGAGTATTAAATGTATTTGGCAAAGTGGCTTTGATTTGGGCAGATGTTTTTATGTATCTATCACTAATGTCAATCTGCTTTCCATGAGGGAAATTTGGCTGACCTTCAAAGGACAAAGATTATTGACCTCCCGTGGAAGCCAATGGAAGTGAATTCACTATCAGATTTTTTTTTTTAAGTAAAAATGAAAGACAATTAAAGGCAGCATGGTACAATAGTCCCTTCTTATCTACAGGAGATATGTTTTGGTCCCCCCAGTGGATGCCTAAAACCACAGATAGTACCAAACACTATATATACTGTTTTCCCATACGTCCTTAAAGTTTTGTTTCTAAATTAGACACAGCAAGATTAACAATAATAAAATAGAACCATTATAATAATATACTGTAATAAATTATGTAAATGGTTTCTCAAAATAGCTTATTGTACTGTACTCCCCCTTCCTGTGAGAGTTGATGAAATGCCTGCATAGTAAGATGAAGTAAAGTGAGTAGACATCGTGACATAGCATTAGGCTACTATTGACCTTCTGGTGATTGGTCATTAGGAGGATAATCTGCTTCCAGACCCAATGGCCATGGGTAACTGAAACTTTGGAGAGCAAAACCACGGATAAGGAGGACTACTGTAGTAAAATAGACTTCATTGTGCTATACATCTCTTCACAGAACAAGCAAGGTTCTTCCACATGACTTTCTTTGCAGCATTTTACCACAGAATGATGACTCCCTGGCAACTCAAGTAAGAAATGGTTAGGCCTACTTCTGAATAATCACCTGCTCTAAGAATAAGGTTAAGAATTAAACATTCTCAGATGGAAGACTGGCTGGATGAAATGGTGTGTTATCCCAATGAAGCATGCAACTTTCCAGATATCATCAGATGAAACCAACATGTCGATCAATCAAGCAAGCAGGGAGATCATCTTCTTCTTTAGAAAATAATTGTATTGTAGGGGCGCCTGGGTGGCTCAGTCGGTTGAGCGTCCGACTTCAGCTCAGGTCATGATCTCACAGTCTGTGAGTTGGAGCCCCGCGTCAGGCTCTGTGCTGACAGCTCGGAGCCTGGAGCCTGCTTCCGATTCTGTGTCTCCCTCTCTCTCTGCCCCTCCTCTGCTCATGCTCTGTCTCTCTCTGTCTCAAAAATAAATAAAAACATTAAAAATTTTTTTGAAAAAAAAAAAAGAAAATAATTGTATTGCTTAACCACACATAAGTTAATGTGTGAACATAGTTTTGAGTATTGTGACATTCCCAAGTGTACCATACAGCTAAGTAAACCAGAAGGTTACCCATCTGACTCAATCCTAGTTTATCATTTAGCATCTGGAAATTTCTTTTATCTTGCTGGATCTAGCCCAAAAGTATGGGTGGAGACACAGGGTTGCAGCCAATAACCTAGTTATATATATGGCTTATTGACTTGTCCAAAAAAAACTTTAGTCAGTCATTCATATTAGTCTGGTAAGCGAATTCTAAAGTCTGAAGATTTTATTTATTAGGATTGCTAAATCAGGGACTAGGTTGGTAACGATTTCCAAAGGAGAAATTCTTATTGGAGAGAAACCATCATGTTGACTTGTTTTAGGTTTCACAGTAAAATGATTCAGTCTCACCAGGCTTCATACTAGGAGGGGAATAGCCCTCATGTAATGTATACTTTTCCTTTTGTCTGTTTATATTTGCAAAGAGCTAAGTACCCTGATGTTTCCTTTTTTTTTTAAGCAAATAATTTGAGGCAGAAGTAATATATCCATGTCCTTTGTTAGGTCTCATCGCCCAGGGAAAAGATTACCTATGAGAACCTTGCCTACACACGAAGGGTCTCAACTTAGACAAGCTACATGGTCTCTTTCCTGGTTGTTGGGTCACAGGTCGCTCGCCATTCTGAGTCTGCAAATAAAGTGCATCTTGATAAATAAGGTTAAAAGCGGGAGAATGTTCATAGACCGAGAACATCAATTCGGCTCTCAGCAAGTGGAAAGTGCCTTTTCGCAGAAAGCCACCAGTAGCTCTGTACCTGCTCCCTGGAGAAGGAACCAGGTATCAGAAGGGCTGCCAAGGGAGAAATGCCTTAACCAAACCATAAGGCAGATGTAGCTGTTTCCTCTCCCATAGAGGCATATTTGTACCCTCTCAATCATACCTAATCTACTGGGAGACTGTATGGGAAAAGACCCAGAGAAAGTATAATAGTTAAATGCCTGCAAGGATGCATCATTGCTTAGATTCTCGCAAACAATACTGTAGCAGAGGGAATGCACAAACATTATCATTTTATCTAGTAGTTTAACCTTTTCCTTGAGGTCATGCTGCAGATGTAGAGTAACATGAGAATAAATGTGACCAATAATTAAGACAGGGAAAGCGTTAAAAGGGTCTGGTTGAAGCGAAGAAGAACACCGGACAATTGTGGGATAGAAATACAGCTGGGAAATTAAGGCAGGGACTCGGTGCTCCAAGGAAACTGGTTTCCTCTTCTATGTGGTTAGTTGTCCCGTGTTTCACCTGAAGTTCAGAGGTTATTTTAGATGATCAGATGATAGAATTGCAACAGCTCCAAACCAGGTGGGACAATCATTGAAATGTCTGAGAGAGGAAGTCATTTCAGGATACAGTTCAAGGAGAAATGAAAGTTATGATGTGCAAGTGTTTGACTTTGAAGGGGGAGGAGGGTGCTGACAGCAGGGCAGGAATCGCTGTGTACATTTCCTGTTCCCGTTCCTTAACTGACATCCTCAGGCATCTCTCCTCCTTGGTGTGGGGGTGGGGGGAGAGAGAGGAGTGTTCTCTACTGCCCTCTTTTTAGCCTCCTTAATCTTGTTTATATGACACCTGCAACAAGGAAACATCTGTCCAACAAGGATGGGATTGGGGTTACAAGAGTTTGCCATAGTGTGTTAAAGTAAGAGATGCACAGAAATGAATTTTGAGAAGCTGGCATCGATTGACCTAAAAAGTTCTGAGGGGCCCCTGGGTGGCTCCGTGGGTTGAGCGTCTGACTTCAGCTCAGGTCATGATCTCGCGGTTTGTGAGTTCGAGCCCCCCGCGAGACCTGCTGCTGTCAGCCTGTCAGTGCAGAGCCTGCCTTGGATCCTCTGTCCCACTCTCTCTGCTCCTCCCCGACTTACACTGTCCCCAAAATATTTTTAAAAATTCTGATCTCGCTCATTTCTCCTAAAATTGAGGGGTGCTGTTTCTGGAATCTCAAAGCTTTGGGAAATAATCAAAATTGCAGAGTGGATGGAAATCACCTCATACCTTATTTTAAAGGCTCACACATACTTCAGAGAAGCAATTTTTCTGGTCCTGGACTTAAGGAAAATATTATTATTCTCTTATGTTTTTATTTATTACTATAAACAAGCAACTTCATTTTAACATTTACTCTTTATTGTGTTGCATGAAGTACCTATGTAATGCAAGTATGTACTGTACTAAAATACCTATATTTCCAAATAACATTATATGGTGTAGCCCACAGTCTCTGCAGAAGCATCTTGAGTAACCTGTGCCTTTATACTTTACAATCCATTGTTGGTTGCTGTGAAAAGTATGATTAACAGATGAAGAAAAAGAGATAAAGCTAAATATGAATACACTTTTCCAAACATATACATACGCAGCTTACAATGGGACCCCAAATGGAAACAAGTCAAATGACAACATTTGATGTGATATCTATAAAATGTAGACTCTGCAATAAAAAGCCAAAGGCACATAAAAATATATTTTAACTTTAAAAATAACTTAGTTACAGTAATACTTTGCTTGTGTCTTACCAACATGTAGCGGACAGTCAAAATTTCGCGATATAGATATAATATATAGGGATATATAAGAGCTACAAGAAAATCCCCCAAACCCATAAAGTTGTTCAAATGTGAAAACAGAGAATAGTTTTAACACTGAAGAATTTGCTATGGCGAGCCCAAATGATGTAATATAGAAAAGAGTCTAGAAAAAAGGCTTAGGTGTTAAATAAACTTTGACTTCTTCTTGCCCAGGAAATGCTAGAGTACTGTGAAGTTCTTTAATGTGATTTGTGCAGCCCTTCGAGCTAGTGCCAATCTTGGCCGGGCCAGATTTCTTAGCGTGTCTGGAAGCAAAAAAACGTGAGCTGAACGTCAGCAATACCCACCGAAAAAAAAAATGGGTTCTGACTGACTCACTTCCTTTTCGCCAGGACAGTTTTTGTCGTTATTGTTTTGTTTTTGCAAACAGGGCATAACAGGTACAAAAAATACTTTGTAGGAACATTATTTTAGAAAACCTATCACACAGTGGCAAACATAGCCAGTGAAGCTCTTCTCTCCGACTGTGGTTGGTTTAGTTCTTATTTTTTGATGATACCTTTTACCCCCGAGGACAAGAGCTGGTGGTGTCTGTTACTTATTTTTATCCATGACATTCAGCACCTCATCCAAAAACGAGGGCCCCAGATCGAGCTGCAGGGAGAGGAGGGACCCCGTGAGATCGGAGAGGGACTCCTCTGATTTAGTCTTGTCTTTGACAAGCTCGCACGGGGCAGGCTGGTCATACATGTCCTCGGCCGGCCAGTCGGGGTACTGTTCGGAGAGGCTGGAGGAGTGGCTGTCCCTGCCCTGGCTGGACTGCGACGCGGACCCACTGGAGCCCCACGACACATCTCCCTGGTGGCCTGTCCCGTTCTCCAACAGACTGCTCTTCTCCGGGGCCTTCTCCTCCACGACGGGCTCACAGCTAAGCCGGGGCAGTTTGGCCGGCCCGAAGGACTCCTGCTTGGAATTAAACGTCACTGGTGACAGTAAGGGCAGCATGAGCGCCTGGGAGCCTCCGATGGTCGGGAGGGAGATGGCGTTTTTGAGCACCGGGGAGGGCGTTTCTGTGAACATGGAGTCGGACGTGCTGTTGGCCCGGAAGAACTCGCCATGCCCGGGCAGCTGGCCCATGCGGGCCTTCTCCTGGTTTCCAGGCAAAAGCTCGTAGTTCCCCTGGAGGAAAGAAATATCTCCAAAGACGTCGTGCTGGCCCTCTTTGCCGATGTGAATGGTGTGGCGAAAGTCTCCCAGAGGAGGACTAATCATGTCGGGGGACAGGATGTCCCTCAGTTTAAATTTCTTTCCTTTCTTGTTATTGGCAGCTTTCAGGTAAATTGGGGTCTTGGCTGGCATTTTGCAGTTGGAGAAGGTCTACTTTGCAAAAGGGAAAAGGGCCACTTTCTTCGCTGATGTTAAGCTCCGAATATCCTTTCTGATAGGATCTGTCACATCATTTTTCTCAAGGAGCTTCTAGAAGTGGCTCTGAAATGAGACTGGGTTGAAAAGGCCTTCCTGAAGTCACAGCCAAGTGGGGCGTCCTGGAGAGCCAGTTACATCATCCAACCCATCCCACGGCAGGGAGAAACCTGGAAAGGAAACCAAAGCAGGTTATAGTCAGCTGACCCTTTAGGGTTCACTGGGCCTGCCTCTTTCTCAAGAGCCTGTGAATAAAGGCAGGACCAGTTCCCATCTAAAGCCAAACTCTATTTTTTCCCTCCATCAAGTAGGATAAGAACTTTAATCTTAGGGTCTTTTACTAAGGGTCTACTAATCTTGGTCTTATTTCTGGGGGAAAAAAAAAGAGGAAAGAAAGAGATGAAAAAAACTCATACCTATGACATCAGTACTTTCTAAACATGGTCATGGACACAATTTTCTGCACATGCCTAAGATTTTTAGATTTTTCTCTATCATAAGAATTGCTGTCAGCACATGACCAGAGTGATTTCAGCTCCTTAGATACAAAGTAGATTTGCTTTAAAATGTTTTCCCTTTTGTTTGATAATATTTTGTTGCTAAGTTCTGTATCTAAATAAAACTCATGCAATGCAGCAAATAGTCCTATAAGGAAAGGGGTTGGAAATACCATTTACTAAGTGACAGCGGCTATTATGTGCCAGTGGCCAACAAAGTCTTAGCAAAATCCAGTCGCACAAATGAGAAAATAGGGATTCAGGAGTCACAAAATAAATCACCCTTTGTCAATAACATACAGTCAGTTCATGACAGAGCCGGAGCTGGGATCGAGGTGTGGCACAGAAAACTGGGCTGTCAAGGCTTTCAGGTCTTGGAGACATTCTGAGATAGAAGGAAAAGAACAAAACTGATTCTTTTCAAACAAAAAACAGTGTGATCATCTACAACTGGCTGGGTCTTAGAAATACTTTTGGAACACTTCCTGATAAAGTTTGTGTCCTCTCCCTGTGGTAGGTGGCACCCCAAGGTAACCCCCATGATGTGCCTCCTGGTATTAACACCTGTGTGGGCACAACCTGGGACTTGCTTCCAAACTACAGAATGTGGCAAAGGTGATGGGATGTCACCGTGGTTAGGTTACATGGTAAAAGAGTCCATCTTAGCAGACTGGAGAAAGGTACCTTTCACTGGCTTTGAAAAAGTAAGCCGCTGTGCTGAGGGAGGGCCCATGGAGATGAATTCTGCCAACAACCTGAGGGAACCGGAAGTAGATCCCCCCCACCCCGGTTGAGCCTCTGATGAGAGCAAAGCCCCCTGGCATCTGTCTCCCAGCCTGATGAGACCCTGGAGCTAAGCCCTGCCTGGGCTCCCAACTGACAAAAACTGTGGGACAATAACTTAGGTGGTGTTGTAAGCCACGGAGTTTCTGGTAGTGTGTTACCAGCATAGAAAATGCACACACCCTCCCTGCACATGCAACTTAACACAATGAGAAGTGCTAAGCCAGGAGGTGTGGGGCTCTGGGTTCTCATCTTACAGATGAGAAACTCTTCATCTCTTAAAAATAAATCCTCTGACTCTTCGGTCCCATCAGCTGACGTGAAGAAGTTAAAAACCTTTCCCACTGCGGGAATTCCTGAAATGCTCTGCTGAGACCTCTCCCCTCGGGCTCTCCTCCCCACTGGCAGAGGAGCAAATAAATAAATAAATAAATAAATATCCAAGAGCTGAGTTGGATGGTGGCTTGAAGAGAGCCAGCCACATTTGCTTTGTAGCAGCTGGAGGCTGTACGCATAAAAATTTTGAGTTCATTTCCCCGTGGCAGGTGGAAAGAACCGTGCTCTGGCACCCAGTGGCAAGGCACCAACAGGCTCCATTTGGGAAGTGGCTTGCACCCAGACTGGACAAGGCAGGGACCGATGATAAGCTGGAGAGGCCCACCCCGCCCTGGCTTCGTGCGTGGGAAGGTGGTCCACGCAGCACAAGAGGGTTTGCACCTCGAGTGAGCCGACCTTGAAGCTGCCACCTAGGACCTCACACTCAGCATCTCTCCCTTTCGTCCCAAGTAAGGACCTGGTTCAAACCTCCCCAAAGTGCTGCTGCTGTGGCCACACAGAGGCACCCCCTGGTTCTGCTTCCCACTTGAGGTCAGGATCGCATGGAAACACTGTTACTAATGGAGATGCGCCTAAGAAGCCAGGCTGGTGGGTCCGGATGTTCTCTCGGCTTTGACGCTAATTTGGGTCTGGGGGCAGTAGCAAATGTCACAACTCCAAAGCCTTGGATCCCAATGGCAGGACTTCCTTCCTCCGTAAGTGCACGACAGCCTGGGGCCCCTGCCACTCAGGGGTAGCTGGCGTTGCCTTCCTGCACCTCTGGGCACAGCGTGGCAGATGGTGGCCTGCAGGAGCCGCCAGGGCACCGGGCCCCCAGGAGGTGGGAGGCCGCCCCGAGGGACAGCTGCCCACCGGAGCGGTGTCCACGGCACACACGGCCAGGAGCACAGCTGCCAGGGAAAGATACAGCATGTCCACCGCCAACTCAGGGGCAAGTGAGGGCTGCCCGTGGTCAGCTGGTGGAGCCAGGCTTACGCGAGGCCAGAAACCAGGGCAGGGCACTTCAAATCAGGCAGAAAAGGAAAAATGCCACGAGGATGCAGCCAGAGAACAGTTCCCTGCCCTGCTGACCGGATCACTCACAATCGCCCTTCACTTGAACAGCGCCTGGCTGCGCTGGGGAGAGAAGGGAGAGGAAACATTTGCACCCGGAAGGCTCAGGGGAAGAACGCTCTGCCCTCAGTCCCTGCAGGCCACGGCCACAGGCACTGCAGGCCCTTCGCCAGAGGCCAGCTCAGACTGGTAGAAGCTGGGTTTTACATCAGAGTCACAGACACAAAGGTGGGAAGGAAGGGACAAAAAATAGAAAAAAAGGAAGAAAAGGCTTGGTGAGTGAAGGTTAGATAAGCTGCAGGCAGTGAGCCTGGAGCGGAAGAGAAGATACATTTTTCTTTCTATAAATATTTACATAGTGTTTATTGTGTGACAGGGATGTAGGCTTCTAGAGCTTTGCAAACAATTTGTATTGAATTTCTACTATGTACCAGTGCTCTGAGCTCCCATACATTGGAAGTTTTTTTTTTTTAAGGAATTTTGGACAAAAATGTCTTTTTAACTTTAGGTGAGCTGCTATTTGCAACGTAATGTTGGAGAAACAGAGCTCTAATCCCATCCCTTTATCTTATCTTTCTTTTTCAGCTCAGGGGCAACCATGCTTGATCTAATAATGAGGATTTCTTACACTGGCTGCTTCCTCCCCTCCTTTTTGGATATCCTGGGCTCCCTGGCTTATCAGCCAACATACATCAACGTCCCTTTCCCTTCCTGGCCTGACTATTCTTTCCGCACCTTCTCTGTCATTGCTAATGCAGAAATCTAATGGGCACAGTTTCTTAGCTGTTAACAAAAGAGCTGGTCCCGGGGAGGGTATGTGCATGCTCCCGGGAACCATCAACACTAAATATTACTGAGAGCATCTCTATGTTCTGGGCACTGTGCCAACCTTGGATATGTACCAGCTTACCCACAAGAACCCATCAGGCTGCTACTGTTAATATCCCCATTTTATAAATGATGCACTGAGGTCCAGACAATGAGTCTTGAGTCCCCTCTGCCAAGGCTACGTGGCTACGAAGGAACTAAACCAAGTCGCCAGGCTCCAGAGTTTAAGGTCCTGTCTCTTAATAATCACACTTGCTGGAAATTCAGTCAGCTCCCAAATTATGAAGGAGGTGCATCCCAAAGCCTCTTTAAGATACAAATATGTGGGGGCGCCTGGGTGGCGCAGTCGGTTAAGCGTCCGACTTCAGCCAGGTCACGATCTCGCGGTCCGTGAGTTCGAGCCCCGCGTCGGGCTCTGGGCTGATGGCTCAGAGCCTGGAGCCTGCTTCCGATTCTGTGTCTCCCTCTCTCTCTGCCCCTCCCCCGTTCATGCTGTGTCTCTCTCTGTCTCAAAAATAAATAAACGTTAAAAAAAATTAAAAAAAAAAAAAGATACAAATATGTGATAACACACTGGGCTGATAAGGGTGGGGTCAGGCCCTGCATATACCGATGGTGAAAGCACGAAACAGAACCCACCTCATTGGAAGCTGGTTGCCTTTGACACCAGAATTCCACTTACAGAGATTTACCCAACTTGCACACAGGGGAAATAATACACGTACAATATTATCAAATCCAGGAGGATACAACAGTCTGGAGTTGGAAACAACCTAATTGTCCACCGATAAAGGACCGGTTAAATAAATTAAGGTATCATCAATTACAAATGAATATCATACAGGTCTTACGAAGGATTCAACAGTTCTTCGCTGATACAGAAAGAGCTCAAAGATATCTATCTTTACAGGGAAAAAAAGACAGGTGCAGAAGTATATAGATACACTTGCATTGGCTTGTGTGTCTGTAAAATATCTCTGGGAGCACACACAAGAAACTAATCATGGTAACTGCCCACAGGGAGGGATGGACAGGATAGGGCAAGGGTGGGAGAGAAACTGCTCACTGTATATCCTTGTATGATTTTGGGTTTTCGAACCACCTGAATGAATTAGCCATTAGCTATTTAAAAAAAAAAAAAAAAGAAAAGAAAGGGCTGCTTAAGCTTCAGGCTGCACCTTGGAGCGAATTTAAAATTTTTTTTTTTCAACGTTTTTTTAATTTATTTTTGGGACAGAGAGAGGCAGAGCATGAACGGGGGAGGGGCAGAGAGAGAGGGAGACACAGAATCAGAAACAGGCTCCAGGCTCCGAGCCATCAGCCCAGAGCCCGACGCGGGGCTCGAACTCGCGGACCGCGAGATCGTGACCTGGCTGAAGTCGGACGCTTAACCGACTGCGCCACCCAGGCGCCCCTAGGAGCGAATTTTATACAAAGGTCCTGAAAAGTCTACTCAACCTGTTACTGGATCATAATGTAAACATGTCTGTGGCGGTTGTGTTCAAAAGCCAAAATGTAAGGTGGTGGCCTGTGGGTATATGAAGACCTCAGAAGAGGCTGACCTTGTCTCGCCAGAGCATGGCCAAGGGACAGATCGCCTCTTCCTGCAGGGACTAGGCATTCACGGAAGAGGCAGCACAGGTGTTACTTTGCAGAATGGAAAAGATCTCCTAAGAGAAGGGTTTTTAGTCACAAAGACATGAGAAAAGGCAAGAGGCATAAGTGTCCACGTGGAGGGAAGCACAGACAAGAGGAGGCACTGGGGCTTGGGCGTGCAGCTCCTGTTCAGGCGGTGGCTAGTGACACGGGCCATGCTCTAGAACGGGATGGTCCCTAACACTCAACACAAAATCCTGTCCCTGGCTCGCTGCTTGCAGAAAAGGAGACCTGGGCTCCAAGAGGCTGCTGGCAGCTGACAGATGAGGCAGGAGGCAGAGGGAGGATGAATCCCAGTGGGAGAGCCTGAATCAGGCAACACCCAAGAGGCTTTGCCCTCTGCCCAGAAGGAAGTGGGATTACTTGCCGTAGGATGGAGTGGGGAGAGGATATGAGCTACACAACCGGTCCAGATATGAGCTACACAACCAGAATCGGTGAGCAGCCCTCTGGGTGTTCTATGGGTCAAATGAAGAGAATTGTTAGCCTGGCCTTCCTGCTTTCTTGTGTTGCCATGATACCTCTGTTCTATCTTCCTCAAATCCAAAGACAGAAAGTCAGAGAGTAAGAAGGCAGGAAGACAAGAAAAAGAGAGGAAGACAGACAGAAATCTTCCCATGTATAGGCCTTTTCTCAGAAACCCTCCTCTTGACCCTGAAATCTGAACACTCCATGAGGGCTAATCCTTTTCTCTCTCTTCTTGGATCACTGTTTGCTGCTCTTTCCCCCCTTCGATGACACTGGAGAGCATATTTATCTGGGAAATTAGATCCCTTAGAAAACAAAGGTCCCAGTCCTGGGGCACTGAGGAGAGGTTAGATTTGCCAACCAAGGGGGTCAACATCCCAGTCAGCTGCTTGTCACCCTCTATCAAGGTGAGAGAGAATGTCTGGCAGATGCGGGGACATGGGTCCAGCTGCAAATGCACAGGCCCCCACTTACAGGAATCTGGGAGAAGCTCAAGCGTTCCAGGACACAGAAGGACTCAAGGGGAAGTTAAAGTCATGGTTTTGATAAGAATGGCAGAGTATCGGGGCCATCCTTCCTGCACCAAGCTGGCCAATTCCATTTTCTGGTGACCGAATGAAGCATGAGTGACAGTGTTAATAAGAGAAATCATCACTGCTACGATAATAATTCAATGAAGAAAAAACTAAAGCAGCCCTTTGATTCATTTCCTTACCATCCTTTTGGTAAACAGAATGATGCCAAAAAGACCGAAGCAGGGCAGTGGCCAGCGGGGCGGAGAACAGGGGGTTCTTAAGAAGTGACACACAAAAAAATCAGTTCTTGAATCACTTAAGAGCTGACAGGACTGGCAGTTCATCCGAAAAGAACAAAGAGGTTTAGATTCTTTAAATTCCATTTATTTTAAGAAAGGAATGTTTGGTTGGTCTACTAATTATTTTTAGAGTAATTCTTAGTGGAGAAAGAGAGCAAACACGTGCTTGCATCCTGCAAAATAGGTTGCGACGTTAATTTAAAACACACATGTATAAAGACAGGGGCAGGTGGGGGGTGGGGACATCATCCTGAGGGACCTCCAGGCTTTTCCTTTCTTCTACTTTCGGGAAGTGAGCATGTACCGGACTTCCCCTTTCTTGCTTGGTTGTCACATCCTCCAAGGACATCCTACCTTCTCATCACTTTTCACTTTGCCTCCCTTTTTCGTAACATCCAGACACAGCACTGCCGCACCACCTGGGCCCCAAGCAAAAATGTGACATGTTCCTCCTTCAAATCTGAACCATCAGTCCCAGGGAAGGAGGATGCTGACTCAGTCAAGAACCTCTCCACCCCCCCCAACCATCTTCGGGGTATTTCTCTCCACAGCGATAAGCCCTGAAAAACTGTATTTGATCCTGGACTCCACACTTTGGAAGGGATAAAGGCTACCTGGAACATGTTCCTACATGTTCTGAGGAGTCCCAACTGAGAGACAAAGAACTTGGTCGTGACATGTGAGAAGCTGAAGGAGGGGAGCGACTGAAAGAAAACTCAGAGCGAGGGAAAACAAATCTTTAGGAATCTCAAGGAGTCATTTAAACTTTAATAGAAAAGGGATTAACTGATTCTCTGAGGCCCTAGAGAAGCTGAGAAGCAGCTACAGGGACACTGGCTTCTCCAAGGGAGAAGGTCTCCAAGGGAGACCCCGGGTGTCTCACAGATGGAAAGGGTGGCTGTGGGATGGGGACGGCGATCAAGGTCTGAGGCTGTCACAGGGAGCAGCCCTGGTCCCAAGCCTCCTCAGTGGTGCATGATGTGTGTTTTGTCTCTGCTCCTTCTGAGTCTCCTACTGGGGAGTATGATCGCTGCCAATTTCCCCATGGCCTCCTCTCACATTCGCCTATGAAAACGCTCACAGACCTTACCTAGAAGACTTTCCATTTGAAGAATTTGAAATTCACAGGAAAAAAAAATCATAGTATTTGAAATTCCACACTGAACTTCAATCAAAATCCAAGAGGGAAAAAAAATGTAACCAGAGAACACCCGATAAACAGCATCCTGAAGAGATGCTTTTCATATTTTTGGTCTATTTACTCTACCCCTAAAAAGATAAGACGCCTTTTCTAGTTTTAGATTCTTACCCTCTCCTACATCATCCAAACCGAGGACATAGCTATATGTGACAAGACAGCGAAACTCCATTCGCTCAGCCCCCAGCTGCCTAGCTTTCATGCACATGAACTTACAGCCAGACTGAACAGACTGCATTTTATGGACCCACTCAGAAAGGGTGATACATCTCACCTTCACTTACCTATAAATGGACTTCTCGTTTATGATTCAGCTACAGCTTGTATTTATTTTTCTTTTACGACCTGCTTTGTAGCAACCCACAAATACCATATGGGGGACTCACTGCTCATTTGTGTACACACCTCACATTTATGGGCTCTAATTGTACTAGTTGAAAGATTTTTTAGAAGCAAAACTGGAAGACAGCACATCCACCTCGAGAGTCTGCACTTTTGAAGGCACACCTATTCTCCCTGTTAAAATCAGTTACTGGGGAGGACTCAATAGGGACATCGATCCCCAGCAGCTGTAGCAAGGCAAGAGGAGGACGAGGACAGGTTCTCTTGAAATACCGACTCATTTATCATGACTAGTTTTTTTTTTTTATTTTTTTATGTTTATTTTTGAGAGGCAGAGAGAGAGAGCGTGAGTGGGGGAGGGGCAGAGAGAGAGGGAGACACAGAATCCGAAGCAGGCTCCAGACTGAGCCATCAGCACAAAGCCCCCTGCGGGGCTCGAACTCATGACCTGTGAGATCATGACCTGAGCCGAAGTCGGACGCCCAACCGCCTGAGCCACCCAGGCACCCCTATCATGACTAGTTTTACGTGGGGCACAGACTCAGGGCTAGTCAGGAGGACCAAGGCAGGCACTCTAGAGTTTGGTGGATATGTGAACTGCTTGCATGCTTCCATAACTAATGGATCCCACCTGATCTGCAAAGTTGCGGGGACAGTATCAATACAGAAAGAGAACTTGACCCCAAAGGTTAGGCCCCTCGAATGCTCTATTTCCCTAATGGGGTGAAAAGACAGATAGGGGGCCTCCCATGTTATTCTCCCAACCTGCTGGGGTCCTCGATAACCGTTCATTCTCACTGGATGGGCTGAATCATGGCATCTCCAATCATACCAGCACTGGGTATATGTGGAAGCTGGCAGTGGCCATCCCATTCTCCACCCACTTCCAAGGCAGGCTCTCCCGTGTCATTTGTATGTAAATATCTGTACACAAATATTTATCCAGTGAATGAATGAATGTCCCCTCAGACTGGGCCGAGAGCTCTTCTATGGACACACACTGGGTCCTGTTTGCCTCCCACTACACGTGGCACACAGTGAACATCAAGTTAAGAAGTGTTTAAATCCATAACCCCTGCTACACCTTCCATCATGAAAGAGGAACTGGTTTGCTCCCAGGTTCCACCCCCCAGTCCAAGTCTGCAGGGGCTCCTCAAGGAAGCGGCAAGTTTGAAATGCCTGCTTCTCTAAGGAATTCACACTTATATTAATGGCAAACATCTGAGTGTTTGCTGCGGGCCAGGTAGGTGTTAGAAAACACCTCTCAGGAAGCGATCTTAGATTAAGCCCAACTCTTAGGTCAACCAGCCAAAATATGGAGGAGCTAGGATTTCTGCCACAGCTCGACTCCACAGTCTGGGCTCTTTAACTGCTGCTGGTTGGCTAACGTGAGGACTTGCATGTAAGTGAGTTCAGAATGGAATGTCCTCTGCAGGCTACCTGCCTTGAGTTGTGACAGCACGAAGAAGTGATACACTGTGGTCTCAACATCAATGAGAGGCAGAGATCATAACTTAACCTTGCTGGGAAGCAAGAATCAATAAAATGGTCCTAGACAACAACCAAAAGAATTTTCTCAAAGAGGATCTCAAAAGGAATTTAACTTTATGCTAAAGAAAAGCCTAAAGATGAAAATTTTGCCGTAAGAAAGCCCCCTGAGTCTCAAGGAGAAAAACAAACATCCTGTTCTTAGAAAAGAGTGTTCACTGTTAATTCTTTCCCAGAGGAAGCACGTGCATGGGGCCATTGACAACAACCACACAGCTTTCACCGGGGACAATGGCTCCCTTCCCTCACTAGTGACACTTCACTTCCCCCCTAACTTTCTGAAACGAAGAACCCTGTGTTCCTTACACGGACTGTCCTCCCACCTGCTTACCATCGACCCTTACTCATAACATCCTCCAAGACCTGCTTTAGTCACTTCCTTCCCAGAGAAATTCTCCAACTCACCTCACATAATCCAGGCTCAGTACTGCATTGGCAGAGGCTTTCTCAGGACTCCTGAAGAGCCTGCATTTGTTATTTTTCTGTTTTGTGATGTTATGCCTGATATCTCCAGATAGGTGGTAAGCTCCATAAAAATAAGGTGGGCAAAGGTGCTATGAGTAAGAGCTATTATTGATAAATTATAGTCAGTGGGCCAGATCCAGACCTTGGCCTGTTTGTGTAAATAAAGTTTTATTAGAACACATCTATGCCCATTCACTTCTATGTTGTCTACAACTCAGTAGTTCTTAACTGAGGGTGACTTCACACCCCCACATTTGGCAATGCCTGTAGATGTTTTTGATTCTCAGGACTGGGGATGGTGGTGTCACTGGCATTTAGTGAGAGGGGCCATGGATGATGCTGAACATTCTGCAATGCACAGGATAGCCCCCCACAACAATGAATTATCTGGCTCCAATTCTCAGTAGTGCTGGCATTGGGAAACCCTGGGAGAGATGCTTTCACACGACAAGGTCAGAGTTGAGTAGTTGTGACAGACTATGTGGGCCTCTCGGTCTAAAATACTAACTGACCCTTTACAGAAAAAGTTTGAGCCCCTGCCTTAGATACGGCATTTCCACAGGGTTGGATGGTTATTGTCCCTCCCCCAACCTTTCACAATCCCCCTGCAATCACACCCCCACACGTGGCCTCAACTGTCTCCTCTAGTGACAAGAGAAGTGAAAAAATCAAAAGGAAGCTACTAGAAACCTTTTGACATTGCCATAACAATCAAGCCCATGATGAGTGGCTTCTTCTTCTTGGACAGGCCATTGACAAGTTTGTGTCGTTTGGCTTGCATGGGAGCTGGCTGTGGGCCCGAGGTACTCACTTTGCACTCTAGTATCAGTATACAACGGATTGGAAATTAAAACAAATAACACACTAAAAAAACACTGCTCCTTCACAGACAGCATTGGTCTTTTCTCCCCCAGTCTTTGAGACTTCACTTGGCTTCCCCCAGGGACTTCCTGTTCAACTCGCCCCACACAAACGTGCCATCTTTCTTTCCCCCTTCCCTGACCTAGCACAGGCCTTCTGTACTTTCCTCTCTCGGTAAATGGCAGGAAGTCCCCCACAAAGTCTCCCTGCCTCATTCTCCGTAACAAGGCCCAGAGCTGTCTCCTCTTATCAATGCCACTGCCTCAGCCTTTTTTTTTTTTTTTTTTTTAATCCCTCAGGATCTCTCTCCTGCACAAGCGCATTTGCCCCCCATTGGTCTCCCTGCCTCCAACCTCATCTTGAGTGAGCCGGCAACAATGCCTGAGTAACCTGGTCACTCTCGGTCTTCGATAGCATGCCCACCCTTGTAACCTGGACACAGAATAAGCCATTTGGGTCCTGCCTACCCCTGTGGCTAATAGTTCCCACCAGCTCCCCCAAAGCCTCTTAAACTGAGCCTCGTCTGTACCTTGTTTATTTTTTTTCTAAATGTTTATTTTGAGAGAGCCAGAGAGCAGGAGCAGGGGAGGGGCAGAGAGAGAGGGAGACAGAGAATACCAAGCAGGCTCTGTGCTGTCAGCGCAGAGCCTGACATGGGGCTTGAACTCACCAACTGTAGGATCATGACCTGAGCTGAAATCAAGAGTCAGATGCTTAACCAACTGAGCCACCCAGGCGCCCCTATTGTACCTTGTTTATACTTCAAAGCCACCAATTATCACACTATGCTGCCGTCACTGCTTGTGTCTCCCACTAGGTTGCCTTCTTTTGGGGAGAGACAACTATATTTAATTCACAGCTGGCACTGAATAAATGTTCGTTGAATGAAGGGACAAATGAGAAAGTCTGAAAGAGACTGCCTTGTCTTGCTCCCCCTTCAACCCTGCCCTCCTTGTTGAAAATCCAAGATAGAGTCTTTCTATGACTCCTACAGGAAAAAATAAATGAAATCTTTTAACAAAGGAGCTGTGGCCTCTTGTGGCAAAACCTTTCTTTCATTTTTCCATCTGTAAGGCATTTTAACCTTTCTCTATCCATGCTGGGTAAGAATTTTACAGCCTATCAATGCAAGCCACAGTAATTCTATAGGCTCTTACAGATCTTTGGGATTAAGGCAGAGAATATTTGTTATCGTGCTATTTGAAAGGGAAAGGATGTCAATCCTTGACTGCAATGTGCAAATAGCATCTCAGAGAGACAGGCAAGACTCAAGAATAAACTGACAATACATTCCCCTGAATGCAGACCCACTAGTTATATTTAAGTCAATCTTAAAGAATGAGGCCCTGGGAGAAACAATGAGCTCGCTCTCCTGACCTTTCCTTTCAAAAGGAAGTGGGTTAAGGGGGAAATTTGGATTATTTGGCCCAAGAGGTACAAAGAAACCTCAAGAAACTATAATGGACATTCTACAGAAGAGGGTTGTTTTGAATGTCAATGTGGGACTAGCACAGAGCAGGTACTTAAGAAAAACGCGTTTCTGGGGCGCCTGGGTGGCGCAGTCGGTTGGGCGTCCGACTTCAGCCAGGTCACGATCTCGCGGTCCGGGAGTTCGAGCCCCGCGTCAGGCTCTGGGCTGATGGCTCAGAGCCTGGAGCCTGTTTCCGATTCTGTGTCTCCCTCTCTCTCTGCCCCTCCCCCATTCATGCTCTGTCTCTCTCTGTCCCAAAAATAAATAAAAAAAAAAAAAAAAAAAAAAAAACGTGGAAAAAAAACGCGTTTCAAATGAATGAACACTTTGGCAAACAAAACAATAGAGCCCTCACTGAGGTTCTAGGCCTTAGGGGAGAAGCTAAAACTTTGAACCAGGCTTGCAGGCTCCTTGGAGAACTCCAGACACACACATATGTGCCAGTTACCTTCCATGTAAATGGAGATAACTACCCCCAACCCGCTTCTCTTAAAGGTGATTATAAGAGCTGAGTGCTATGCAATCGCAAAGTATCATCTTGACACCAAATGAAAAACCAGAACGTCTGCTGAAACTCAACATGAAGGAGGGGAACCACTCTAACTGCCAAAATAACCACTTTCATTTTCTCCTTAAATGTTGTCTGTAGTTGTCATAAAAAAAAATGGTTCGTGTCCACCCTGTGAACAGTCTCCACAAGTGGAAGGAATTGCCACCTCCAGCTGACTCAGGATAATTCCTTCCTCTGGCACGGGGCTAGCTTCTCCTACAAATGTACAGGCCCCCTTTCTCTCCAGGTGCAATTCTCCCAGGCTTGAGGACAAATGAGACTTCCATGAGCTGGGAAAATTATCGTCAACCGTTACTGGTCAGATGAAGAAAAATTTCAGGGCCTCTAGTTGTTTTCTTTAAGTATTTGGCGAGCTGTCAGGTGAGAGGGCATCTGTAGAGTCCCAAGGAAAGAAGGAGGCATGTGATTAGAGTTCATGGTGAGGCCAGGTGGGGCTGGGTCTGAGGAAGAAGTCTAGAACAACTTGAATTAATCAGTCCGAAGAAGAGGAGAGGCTTCCCTGCTGAGTCTGAGATGCTGTCGGGATTCCAGCGGGGAAGGGAGGGAGTTAGGGTAGATCTCCTCTAGGCGACGCTAACTTAAAGTAGCAGTCTGTGGCAGGTGCCTGTGAGCTGCACAGAGATGATATCACCACAGAGTTGTTAAGATTTATCCTCGGTATTACAGACAAAGCATTTTACGATAGAGATTCCTCACACTGTGTTCCCTGGAACTCCCAGAGTTCAAGGGAGGCACCTGCGGGTCACTGGCGAAGGGAAGGGAGACAGAAAAGTAGGGCCAACATCCCTACCCATTTCCTTCCTCCTCTTCCAAAATCTGTTATTTAATATACTGGGTTTACATTAAGATTTTCTTTCTTTGCTTTAGCTAGGAAAAAAAAAAAAAAGTCCGAAAGAGGACTCATGCTTTCTGTCACCCAACTCTTAGGGCCTTGGTTTTATCCTGTCAGAATGAGAGCAGGGCCGAAATTAAGGACCCTTCCATCTGTGAAATGTTAGGGTCTGTGATTCTACATCTGCAGAAACATCTAGTTTCCAGGGAATTTTTAAGGGGAAAAAAATGACACTTTTTAATGAAGTTAATAGAATCAAAATACTTGGGGCGCCTGGGTGGCTCAGTCGGTTAAGCGTCCGACTTCAGCTCAGGTCACAATATCGCGGTCCGCGAATTTGAGCCCCGCGTCAGGCTCTGGGCTGATGGCTCAGAGCCTGGAGCCTGCTTCTGATTCTGTGTCTCCCTCTCTTTCTGCCCCTCCCCCGTTCATGCTCTGTCTCTCTCTGTCTCAAAAATAAATGTTAAAAAAAAAAAAAAAAAAACCTTGTTACCAGCCTATTAAATGTTCATCATCTTTTCCCATCCTTCCCGGTACCAAATTGAGGGTACAAAGCAGGCCCGTAATTTTCTCTGGGTGCCTCACTTTGCTCCTCTGCGGAGTGGAGATAGGAATAGTGTTTCTTAGGAGGAGACAACACACATGTAACGTGCTTGACCGAGTTCTGTTAGGCAGTGAGCTGACAAATCAGTAGAAGAGGCAATTGTTATTAAATATTCCAAGAAACTAGAGCTGGATGAGGAACAAGACAGAAGCCAATGATCAATATGTCCACCAGGATCAGGAAGTCCACGGTTCACACGGTCACGGCCGGAGAGATGCAGGCAAGCAGGAGGAAGCACAATGACCCTTACTCTGCCCAGTACCAGGCTGACACGGGCACTGCCCGGGTGGCACTGAGCCCCCGAAGTGGCACCCAGGCAGGAGGAAGCTTCAGAACAGGCTGCAACTCCCCAGAGGAGACTCAGAGGAGGTTCTGGTGGTGGCTTCCTTCTCAGAGAACCCTGGGTGATCATGACCGTCAGAATCGAAGGATGATGGTGCCTCCCTTTGAATGTGAAGGTTCTGTAGCCCGGGAAGGAGTAACTTTACTACCGCAGGATTCGATTTCTTTTTTTTTTTTTTTTTATGTTTATTTATTTTTGAGAAGGAGAGAAAGAGAACGAGCATGCACAAGTGGGGAGGGGCAGAGAGAGAGAATCCAAAGCAGGCTGAGCCAGCCAGGCACCCCTACTACCGCAGGATTTGAATAAGCTGTTAAGTGCAAATGACTTCTGGCTTGACAACACTGGGAGAAGACTGTGCCACAGGCAGAACCATAGAACAGGCTAGGACTAGACCGTCTGCTTTCCCATCAGGTCCTGTTTGTAAAAGAGATAAAAGCTGACATAAGCTAGGTTCAGTCCCTACTTTCAAGGAGCCGGCAGTCTAACTAGGTAGCCGCAAGGGTCAAAAGATGATCATTCAAACAGTAAGTGTTACAACACCAAGTACAAGACACTGTGGAAATGCCTCGGGTACAAGCGAGGGAAGAGTGATAGAATGACAGCAGTCTACAGGCAGAAGAGAGCCTGGAAAACGTCTGCTTCTTCTGTGCCCCCATCCCTCCCCTTCCACTGCTTCACAGACGAGGGGGCAGAGTCTACCCAGAGAAGCGCAGGGGTTTGCCTTGTGACACAGCTGGCCAGCCAAGGGCTTACAGCCTCATCTCCAGCTGTGTTAAAATCAATGTTATACGTCTGAACTGACCCTTGGCAAAATAAATAAACAAACAAATAAACAAACAAATAAATAAATAAATAAATAAAGTAAAAAAAAAAGAAACAAAAGGAAAAGAAATCAAATGCATTCTGAAATGGCAAAGCCACATTAAATCAAAAATGCCTTGTTTAGGAAATGGGTGCGGCCTATAATGCATTGGAACAGAACAGATCTTTTTCAACTAAACACACAGTGATTTATCATTGGCAATGATGTGTCCACAGATATGACCTTCAAGTTGTCACCAGAACATGACAGATTCCCAAATGTGGAAGCTGTCTAAATAGAGGCCTGACTTTGAAGTTCTCTGCCTTCCATGGTGGCTCAGACTGCTTTGCTACAGAGCTGCACTGGTCTGTTTTTCAACCCGGGTTTTCACATTATTAGTAGTAAGACTGGTAGGCTGATAGGTCTCACTGATTCCAGCTCACTGGGTTCTACGGCTAGAGGTTATCTGAAACCATCTAGCACCAAGCGCCTCATCTATGAGACAGACCCTGAAGTCAGTTTACGCCTGGGTCAGAGCCAAGACCAGAATCTGTTTTCTCGACTCCAGCACCTCTGTGACTGTTTCCATTAGTTTTGTATTAATTTTATCAAACAGCAGAATTACAGGTGTGCTCACATCTCCTGGTGCGTTCTTGTGGCTCTAATCCTTTGACTCTCTAAAATGTCCTTGGGATCCTTCAGCTCTGTAGGGCAGACTGCAGTGGATGGCTTCAGCCTCTGGCTTGCTGCTTCCCAGAGTGGGTTGCCTGCCAGACCACTCCTGCCGGTTGCTCTGTCGGCTAATGATTTGAGACTCTGGACACTGTCTCCCTGTGGAGACTCAACGAACACAGTGACATATTAAGTGCTCTGAGAAGTCCTGCAGAAAGGGACCTTAGTCAAGCCAGTTTCCCAAAGAATCCTTTTCTGATGCCATTCATATCTCAGGGTGCAAGTTAGGTGGTGTTATGCTAGCTAACTGCAGATGTGTTATCACTGCAACATGGCTTAACAAAGAATCAAAGGCTAGAAGACTAATAGTGACTTTTTCAAACATGCAAACAAAAGCCAAACCCCTGAAAATCAGGTTCTTTCAATTTCATATCTGAGATTCAAGGCTTCTACTATTCATTCATGACTTTAGCCAGCAATAAGGATTAATCAAATACTACTAATTTGGAATTTACCAGCTTTCAAATGCCTCAGTTCGCCTGGCTATTCAGAAACAGTAAACTTTTAAAATATCAGTATCATGATTCATATTTTAAAACTATGGGTTTTCATTTTAAAAATGAAACAAGAGGTACTGTCGAACTCGGCCCCTCATCATGAGACACTGGTGAACTTGGCACTGAGGAAATATATTAAGGCCAAACAAGGCTTTTTTTTTTTTTTTTTTTTTTTTTTTTTTAGGAAAGAAAAATACCCTACTATTGCTACATAACTATTTGGCTACTTATATTATTTTGGTTTGTGGGGTGCTGTTTTGTTTTGTAACCATTAAAGGGTGGGGGCAGGAGAAAGGAAGATTCCAAATGGAAGCCGACAGCTTGAAGGCTATTGCTCTTGGTTTTGAGGCAATGTAAGTTACTTTGGGCCATGCTTTCCAGAACCCCTACTTCGGTCTGGGTCCCCCCCTAATCACAATCCCACAAGTCCAAGGCAGTAGAGGCCAGTCAGGCTGATCCAGGGTACCTCTCTTAGGTTTCAAAGGCTTCCTTACTCTGTCTGTCCCACCAGAAGCTTATCTGGCAGGGTCTGGGGCAGGTGCAGAACTATAAGGAGGCCCGCCTTCCACCAAGGACAGAACCTTCCTGCCCAGTTTATTGGCGGCTCCTGCCTCTTGCTTAGCTCCTCCCGAAGCAGTGTCATTATGAAATAGGTATTAAATGTCCATTGGGTGCCAGGGACTGAAGGGCCACGCACCATTGGGTGCGGACACTGGCCTGAAGGACGGGACCATCCAAACTGCTTACGGAACACTGCAGCCCCTGGTTCTCCTGAACATCAACGCAGGGTTGTGGTCCTCTCTAAGCTCCACTCCATCCTTGGTCCCAGAAGTTCCCGGCACCTAGATGTTGCAGGGCCTTTTTTTCTTTCCTCCTTCCTGAGACCTGCATTTTCACATAGCAATAGCAAATCTCTTCATTTATGGTGTAAATTAAATGCTCACATTAACTCTAGCGGTTTGATTCTGGATCCCCTGCAGGAGAAGACTATGGCCATACCTGTGAGATTAAACTATCTTCAAAAATGAAATAATTCACCCGGTATCCCCCAAGGCTGGCAATTACTACCATTTTCCTTTGAATATAGAGTACTATGAAATGAATTCTCTGCTGGAGGCCAAAACCCCTCAGAAGAGTCAGATTTAATAGCCTTACTGCCACTCCTCCCAGGTGGTGGGGGTGTGGTATTTAGTACAAGGTCAAATAGACTTGAATCCAGACCTGATTCAGCTACTTAGCTGTGTGGCCTTGGCCAAGTTACTAAACCTTTCTGAGGCCGTGTTCTCATCTTGAAACAATACTCTCTATGTTAAAGAGTAGTTATGAATATTAAACAAGAGAGTATTTATTAAGCACCTAGGAAAAAAAGAAAAGCAACAAGGAAGCATCAACCTTTTATTGTACTTACTCTGGATCAGGCACTGTTCTGAGTGAATTACTGTTTTTTTCTTTTTTAAATTCATTTCATCCTCTGAGTAATATCATTATCCCCATTGTATAATCGGTAAGCTGAAGCACACAGGCTAAGTAATTTGCCCAATTACACAAGTATTAAGAGCCAGAGCTAGGCTATGAGCTCAGGCAGCCTGACTCAGAGAGGTTTTTTAACCTCAGGGTTTCCCCCCCATCTCCTTGCCCTTAAGAGGTGCTGACATGCAAGCAAGATTAGCCACTCCTACATGCACATACTGGGTTGTTAAACTGTATATGCATATTTAGGTATGTTCCTTTTGGTGTAATTTTGGGCACGTATAGAACAGGTCTGTCCCCAGCTTCCACACCCGTAAAATGGGGATATTAACAGTTCCTCCTTCATAGAATGATTACTAGAAATAAATGAGTTAACCAGGGTGAAGGGCTGAGAAGACTGCTTGGCATTTCGGACAGGCTCCATGTAGGAAGTGCCTTTATCATCCAAAGTCCTGAACAGCATGATGTTTTAGCAGAATTCTTGGGCTCCAGCACTTGGTAAAGGAGATTTTGTAGCTGGCTCAATCTACTAGTTTCAAATGACTATCCTTGTTCTCTGGCAAACATACTGTATTTAAAAATAGATTGAGGTTCTTATTCAATGAATAGTCGGGTCTACAGGAGTCTGGTTAGAAACAAATTAGGCCAGGCCTAAACGAAATTAGACTGCAAATAAGAATTTTAATAATTAAAAAGAAAACATCAAAACAGTCTTTCTGGAGGGTTTCTTCAGGTTAGGTATTGCACTTCACCCACTGGATACATGCAATGGCTACTGGGCACAGAGCTTGTGAAAAATTTATAGGCTGGTAAGAATCTGTGGGTGATATAGGTTAAAACTACCCTATCCCCATTGCTGTTGAATACCATGAACGTTAGAAGAGAAAAAGGGCAGCTTTTGTGAACATGTTGGACATAAAAAACAAAACACCACGTTAAAGGAAAAGCTGGAGAGAGACAAACCAGCTCATGTGAGCCCATGGCTTTGTATTTATTCCTCTTGCACATTTAAATTTACAATTAAAAAAAAGTGCAACGCTCCTAACTTTAGCGGTCTTTACATGTTACATTCAGACAGAGAACAGAATTTCACTGCTCAGATTTGGAAGGAAGGGGGGGCTCATCTTATTTCATGTCTGTAGCTGCTGTCACAGCACCACGTTCCAATCATGGAATTCATAATGTAAATCTCTTGCAGATGATACCACTGGAAAACAGAAACTGCCATGGATCCAGAAACACTTCCAAATTTCTGTAAAGTTCTTATCTTCGGGCCCAGAGGCTGGTATTCAGCGTTGTATTCAGTGAGTATGATTGGGAAATCTACATTCTTTGGGAGACTTAATGAAGAACGTTCAACCATCCCTTGACTATCCAAATAGTCGGTTATTTATGCCAGGTGTGACCATGCGAGGCATTTCTAACCTGCCCCGACGTATCTCTTGAGTGTTTAAATCTATTCTGAAAAGGGTTTGTGGCACACACATACTGTCTAGCTTATTTAACTGCCCAGAAGGGCTCGTGCAAATTACAGGTGGTATCAGAGAGAAGACCTCTAGAACTGTCCAGAAAAGAAGAGACGTTGCATTTCTTGGTTTTTAGATACAAAAACGATCTTTTCTAAGTTAGAATGTTATAGGAGCCTTTTAGATAGCCTTAGGGATACCCCATCATCAGACTTCATGGTAAGCCTTTTGTCTCCTTGTGATCTTAAGGGGAAGTCTGCAAGACTGGCTTTGCTATTCAAACACGGACATCTGCTGCACTCCAAATTTCTTGTTCTGTTTAAAAAGCAGCACCCCTAAGAAACTCTGGAATATTGTGAGGCCTAAAAGTTGGGGGTGGGGAGGAAATCTTTGTCTCCCTAACACATTCATCAATTCCCTCCCCCTTCCAAGCACCTCCCTCTCCAGAACCCCCTACACCCTCAGCACACATAAGAAGCGACTCCCCCAAATACATCAGGGCTGCAAAGATTCATGTTGCAGTACTCTCCTGACATTCCTATTCCCGCCCTCATTTTAATTCACTCACTTTTTTTTTTTTTTTAAACAAAATGTAATTACTTGACTGTCAGCCTGGGCTGCGCTCTGGGGCTTTTACTCTTTTCAACACAGCTGCGCTCCGGGCTTTGATGCTGCTGTCCACGCAGCTTGTCCCAGCCACAGCTTGGCTCTCGCAATTCAACATTCAAGTGCATATTTATTTTTAAACTGACCTCTCCTAGACTGTACAGTATAAAGGAGGTCCTGCCAAAAAATATGCTACTTTCTATTTATAAGATGAAACACATGCCTCTCGAAGTCGAGAGGGGGATGGAGTACAATAATTCATAACAAAAAAATTACTGGCCAGATCCATTCGTCCTCACGTGTCTGATACTTGTCTGTGTCAAGACAGTTCCAAGGTGGAAAAAAAATCTTGAAAACGCTTCAGCCATTCAGAACCACCGTCAAATAATGATAATAATAATAATAATAATAATAACAATAACAATAATTAAAACTGCCAGATCTGCAGGTTGGAGCTCCAGCCACAATGCCCCCTGTCAAGTGAGAGGGTACCCGGCGGATAGTGCCATCGAAGATCTGCACGGGGCATCCATGTGCGGCCCTGGTGTCATTCCACGATGGGAGGGGGGCGGTAGCCATGTGCAGCTTGTTCTGAGATGGAAAAATGGAATATGCGCCCAGAATGGCTGTCAAAATAGCTCGGAGGGTGCAGTGCAGCCGTGCAGCCCCACCCTGAAAAGTGGTGGGCACAAATGGTGGAGCTCTGCGTCTCGATCGTGCCACCCGAACCCCTCCCCGTCTGCTTTACGTCCCCTTTGGTCCCTTGGGCCCCAGCTGGTAAGGCGATGCTCTCCGTATCCCCGCTCCCTGTGCGTTTCCAAGCCTAGCACCCCGCGCACGCCGGAAGCGGCCACGACCGCGGGTCCCACAGACTCACAGGCAGAGAGGAAGGAGCCCTGGGCAGGCAGCAACTCACCGGCAACCCAGACGATCCCAGCCGCTGCCCCTGGGCGGGACGCCCCGCACAGACGCCTCCCGAGGGCACACGCAGTCCCAGCCCGTTACCCGCAGATCCAGCCGAGGCGGCCCGCGAGGCACCTCACAGCACTGTCCACTCCGAGTGGGCGTAAAGGCGCCCGAGGCCGCGGGTCTCCAGGCTCGGCCCCCGCTCCCGCCCCGCCCCGCCGCTGCGCTCCCGGCAGACTCCGGCCTCAGCGGTGTAGGAAGATGCGAGCCGGACTAAGCCCGCGGCTGCCAGACGCTGAGCCTGAACCTGTGAAGGGCGGGGCCGCGCGGGGCGGGGCCGGCGGCGCAGGGGGCGGGCCGGGGCGGGGCGGAGGGTGCGCGCGGCCCTGAAAGACCCACGCCGCCGCTGTACCTGCGCCGGGGCCCGGAGGAGCGGGAGGGGGTCAGCAGCGGCAGCGCCTGCGGGCCCCGGGAGTACAATGGGCGCCCATTGTTACCACCCGGGCGCCACCCTTAGGGATGCGGCGTCCCTACGAGGAGCTGCGTAGGGCTCCCTCGGCACAAAGAGAGGTCGCGGGAAGCTAGCGCGAGCTCCCTCAAAGAGGGACTCCCCGCCCCCCCCCCCCCGGGTGCTAGCGCCTGGGTGCCCGAGGACAAAGGGACTCCGCCCGCACCCTGGACACCTGCACTAAACCTCTTGCGCCCACCTCTCCTCGTCCCAACAAGCCGATCTAGCCCGGCAAAGCTAGGGTGCAGCGGGCGGGTGACTCTCGGGAAAGCGGGGCCACCAGACCGCGCCGACCCTCCCCGGCCGCGGGTCCCCCAGCCACTCGTAGCCCTGGCTGGGGGGAAAGGTCTTGTTTTGTCAGTTTCCAGCTCGCTCCCTTTGGAGCTGCTGCCAAAACCCGGAGAGTGGATTTGGCGTACTGGAGACGCCCGGGGCTGCGGGCTGAGCAAGTGGGCACGCGAACAGCCGACGCTGCAGGTTTTTCCAGTCCAGGGGGAGGTGTTTCCTCTCCTGCGGGGTCCCTAAAGAGACTTGCCTGAGGCTGGAACAGGCGGGTGGCGGCTGCCCCCGACGCGCGACGAGGCGCAAGTGGCGCAGCTGCCGGCCCGGGAGCCTAAAATTCCGCCCTTGGAGGCACCTGCGCCCGCCGGTCATTCCGGCGACCGCCGCGGCACACCCCGCCCCTCCGCCCGGAGGCCCAGCTTGGACCGGGTTAATTAATTTTCTTAATCCGTCTCCGTCTCTTCCTTCTTGAGTCCTCCGCCTGGGTTAATGAGTAGGCGACAGGAAAGGGCGGCGTTTTCCGGCTGTGAGGTCCCAGCCCGCATGGTCGGCCTGGGGAGGCGGCTGGAACCCGGGGCAGGGGGGGCGTGTCGGGCGCTCTGGGCCTGGCCGGGGGCCCTGGGGCGCTCAGGTTGGACGGAAATCCTGGCACAAAGCAGATACCCTGCAGAGGACCTTGACTTTCCAGAGCGCTGTCAGCTTCAGGTCCTCACGGCGAAGCCCCCCGGGTCTGAAACCTTAGAGGATGCACTTTAAGACGGCGTGATAAACCAGGGCTGACGTTAAGGTGAAGTGAAAAGGAAACGGACGCAACTGCTCTGGAAAGCAAAGGTCTTGGGTGGAGTGGTAAAACCCTCAAAGAAAATAATAGTTGACAGGTCAAATGGCCGTGAGGCTGGAAGTCAAATACAAAGCTCAGCTGAAGTGATGTTAGAAATCTGACCAGCAAAACAGTCCAGGGAGATAAGGGACCCTGCGTTGTTTCTTTTCTTCAAATGACAACTCCTCCAAAGTTTCCTTTGGCAGATACCTGGATTTTACTCCAGATTCCTAAGACTTTTACTCGGGGTTCATATTTCAAAATATATGTTCCATTTGGCACTAATGTATATATTTTATGTATGGATTTATTGAAAACTGTTAAATGTTACTGGCCTACTTAGATAAAGGGATTTTTACAAATATTTATGCATAGCTTTCATTGCATGTGGTATTTTTATAAGTACAAATAATATGTGTATATATTTATTAAATACCACATGAAAAATTTCTTTTGCACACACGAAGACATTCTTCACACATGTCTTATGTGTAAAAAAAGTTTTTTTTTTCATTTGCTCTATAGTTAGCTGCTGTTAAAAACACTTTGTCCACATGACTAAGTAAATAACTTCTTTTACAGCTTGTGCAAATGGAGGGTGGCAGGTTGTTTGGGGTAGCTATTTTATCCCAAAACCCCATTTTTGTTTTCCTACACCATTCCTCACCTTCTAGAAATGTTCCCTTTCTGCCCTTTGTGAGACTTCCCTTCTGGGCTCTAAACAGTTTATCCAGAACCTGCCCCTTCAAGAGCCAGTGGTGCTGATTTGATTTATCCTGGTCTCTTTGATGCTCCACATTATTTATCTGTACTGGCCATCTTCTTGATACTGAAGGTCCTCAGGGAGAATGCCCTTGTGTGTGTGTGTGTGTGTGTGTGTGTATACATGTACATGTATATGTACATGTATATGTGTATATATGTATATGTATATATACACACAGTGAATTATCCTTCCAAGTGAGAACATTTCATGTACTAACTCTGAAGGCTTTGAGGTTTGTTGGATCTTTATTTCATTTATGGGGGAAGAAAAGGTTTGTCCGAGGAAGATTTTAGGGGTTCTGGGATTCTGCTCCGTATTACGGAAAAGTTGAGCCTTGAAAACCTGGTGGTAACCTTGGAGGCCTAAGCGACACGAAGGAAGTGGACATAGAGAAGATATTCTTTCGGGTTCAATGAACACACTAATGTCTGTAGAGCAAGCATCTGGCAGGCCTGACAGTGCATATTTTTCTATGAGCCCCAACTGTAGGAAAAGAGCCAAGAAGTGTCAGCAGCACCCTTGCTGTCCAGAAACCTGCAGTGTACTTAAGGGGCAGAGCAACATGCCAGTGTGTGCACGCCAGCGCTGGCGGGGACTATTCTAGCATCGTGCCGCCAAGCGTGGCCGTGGGACCAGCAGCACCAAGCCTCACTCCAGGGCTACTGAACTGTCACCTTCATTTCAATGCAATGTAGATGCTTCGTGTGCACATACGATGTTGGAGAAGCACTGGTCAAGGGCAGTGGTTCTCAGTCTTTTTAAGTCAGGGGTTCATTTTACAATCTCATGGTACTTAGGAATACCCTTGCCTGAAAGACACACAGAACTATCCACACCAGTGCTTCAACTTGCTACTCCAGAGTTCCCCTGAACGCCGGTCTGCAGGTGGTGAGGAAGTCCTGGAAAAGCCTCCAGTCGCAGAGCCAGAAGAGCCACTCTGGGTCAGCCAGAGCATCCCCAGTTAGGGGGACATCCTTAATGGAAGGCAGAGCTTAAATTACGCTTTGGAATATGGGAGAAATTACATAGGGAGAGGAGTCAAGAAGGACATTTCAGGGAGGAGAAATGCCTAGGTGAATGGGCCCAGGAGATAAAACACCAAATATCCCATTTTTATCTGGAGTAAAGTGAAACTTAATGAGATTGTAGTTTGGTAGCAGGCTCTCCGTTGCAATGCATTCTCATTGTTTGAACCTCCAGAAAATGAAACTGGGCTCGATGGCCCTTTCACTTCGGGGACACCAGGAACCCTATGACATATGGTTTCCTGTAAGACCTCATTTCCGATTACTAGCTATCCCTCTCACTGCACATGGCCTTCAGGCTTTTCCAGGAACTCCAGCAGTGCCTGGGGCACTCCATCTGCTTGGACACTTCTTCCCCAGATAACCAAATGATCCATTAAGGTCTTTATTCAAATGGGACTTCAGGGGAGAGGCGTTTTCTCCAAAACAGTAGCCCCACCCACATCTCCATCCTGGGCTTAAAGCAAGAAGGATTTCTTCATTACCTGACATTACATTATATTTATTTATCGATTCATCTGTGGCCTGTTCCCTCTGATGCGTGGGCTTTATTTGCTCTTGTATCTTTCCTACGTAAAACGGGACCTAGTGCACAGTAGGTACTCAATAAATGACCCCTTGGCTACAGCCAGTAATGAACGTAAAAGCCGTGTTCACAAACTCCATAGCTCCAGAAATAATAATATATTAAACATTCCTGAAATAACACCACACATATGCTGAGACTGAATTTTTGACCACTTTTCTTTAGTGTAGCTGAACAAGAACTACTAAACACATGGAACATTTTAAGTTCTAAAATTCAAACATTTAAAAGTAAGGCTTACAAAAAAATGTCTTTATAGCCCATGTATAATGCATAACTACTTCTCTTCTAGCGAAGCCGAAACACACTCTCGTGTACCCAACTGGGGTTTTCCTCCAAAATGCCACATTCAGATTGAATTTGTGCATGTATGTTCCCGATTATCCCCCTACGTTAGATGGAAGGCAAAATGTAAGAGAAGCTGGAAGGTTAGAACATTCTGAATGCGAATGCCCTTGTAGCTGGCAGATTCCCCTCCTTGCTTCTCAATTAGAATTTCAGCAGTCCTGGAAATAGAGCTAACCCATGCTAATGAATTTGGTCGAACAATTGGCGAAAGCTAAGGAATTTTCGAGCCAGTGATTTCCTTGTAAATAAAGACCTGCAGGTCACATCTATGTCACCTAATCAAAGGCAGCAGGAACTGGTATACTGTGAGACTGCAAGTTCACGTAGACTGCAGGCCTAGCATGTAGTTCTGTGCAGGTTAGACAGTCACAGACACTGCCAAATCCTGGGACTCTCTTAGCATTTGAATTAGTTTTTGAACTCAGGCAGCACCAGTTTTATTTGTGGATAAGGCCTTCAAGTACACATGCATATTTGATTGTTGCCTGGAAACCAGTGACTAGTAAATGGCCTTACCTTATATTTAGATAGCCTTCTTTGCTTTGCAGAACCCTTTGCATTCGTTTCATTTCTTTCTCCTCTTAGGTTGTTGGTCCATGTTGGGTAGGTAAAGCCCTGATGATTGATTTACACTTTGCCTCTCCTTCCAGAAGGGATTTAGGGCAATTTAAAAGTCTTTTGTGTGTAATGAGTCATTCCTGTTGTACTCTTTGCAATGTTGTCTTTCTCCAGATACCTGTATGTCTCCCACCTTAGCTTTTCTCTGGCCTCTGCTCAAATGTAGCTCCCCAGAGTCCTTCTGGGACCCTCTATATAAAACATCACTCATGGCCTTTTTATGTCTTTACTGCCTTTATTCTTCATGGCGCTTATCACTCAACATATTGTGTATTTATTTGTTGATTATCTCCTCCACCCTGCATCAATCACTCTAATGTCCCCTCCGAGAGAGGAGAAAGTTTGCCTATTTTATTCACTGCTGCATCCCAACAACCTGATTAGTGCTTGGCACCTAGTAGGCACTTACTAGGTATTTGTTGAATGAATGAATGAGTGAATGAATGAATGATTCCTCAGTGCTTAATACGGATACATGGCACACAATGACTATTTGTTGAATAAAACACTACCTTCATGAGTGAGTTAGAGGAACGTCTGTGATTCATGCAAGGTCATGCAGATAGTGATAACTGGATTCATAAAGATTTCAATCCCTACTAATTCTTTCTCTGCAGCTTCTTCGTTTGTATATCTGCCGGCAAGTCCAGACTACTGTATTGTCAAAGTTTCTTTGTTCGTCCGATTTCTACCTGCCAAAGTGAACACTATAGGGCTATTTATTTCAGTGATTGTAAGATGAGCAGGAAATGAAATTGATCATTTCAGTTGATGTTCTGGATTAGTGAGAGACAAGATGAAAAGAGACAGGGGAGGAGAGAGGTTCACAATTGCACCCCCCATTTCTCCTGCTCCCCGACGTGATCCCCACACACACATGGAATGACATGCACTCTTCCCCACACACGCACAAAACACGCTCCTACCTGACAGGAACATGTTGTCTTCAGCCTCTGCCTGTCTTGTGTTGCCCGGGGTTAGAAGTCCCTGTGCACAAAGGACAGACCATCTTCCGAGGGGTTGGCTACAGGTCACTGAATTTGGACTCTCACAAAGAAGCCCAGGAAATGCGCAGTGGGGGGACCGCTGGAACTGTCCTTACATTTGCTTCACAGAGAATGTTCCACAGGGCTGTTTGAAAACCAGATCTGCCAATAGCCTCCTATTCTTAGGACCCCAAGGTCACTTGGGCTCAGGACCGAGGTCTTGTGCTGCAGCTCACCCTGCTGGTGTACCAGACTCCCAGGACACCTCTCCCCTCTCCTCAGGGGATGCCCTCCTTAGCCTGTGTCATCAAGTCTCCAGAAACAATGGTTGTGGTATTTTCCTCAAGAAAGATAAGAGATAGGCACGTGTGTGGCCCTGAGAGTGCTTTGAGCTGTCTACTGACTGAACAGGTTGGAGCAGGAGGGGAGGGGGGCCATTTCACACATTCAACACATACTTATTAGGCACCCGCTCTGTGCCAAGGAATCAGGCCAGTAATGCTGGTGCTCCTCTCGGGCTGACCTATATTTCTCTCATCTTTCAAACCTGCTTGACTGAATGTGGAAACTGTATTCCAAAGGCCTTCGTCTTAATCCTCCGGGGACATCTCGGTGCCCCTGCCTGTGGTCAGGTGACTTATCTGAGTGGAAGGACATGTGATACAAATTAGGCACCCATGTAAGAGTCAATACTCGGTGACCCCAGGCCATGCTTTGTCCCTTAGCCCAGAAACACTGAGATTCACACAAACGAATGCCAAGTGCTGAGCTTCCTCTAAGGTAGGTGTCTCCTTTGTGGCACAATATTAAAATCTCTGTTCTCCTACAGGGGTCTAAGACTTCCTTTTTGGTTTGTCAAGTCCTATCTTCAAGTTGCTTCTGTCCATGTGTCTGTCTAGAAAGCAAAGATAAGAATTTAGCACATTCATCCCAAATCAGCTTGCTAGTGAATGTGATCTGACATTCTTATTCTCATTCAACTTATATTTGTCGACCACCAGAGGGTAAGGCACTGGGACAGGTAGTCTAAAGGATGCAAAGGAGAAAATACTTCCTACACTTAAGCAGCTTAAAATTTATAGAGGTGATAACACAAGTGCACAAGTAACTCTAATATAGGCAGTATATGATAAATGTCATCAACTCCATGATATTCTCCAAATGCTAAGTGAGGACACGTACCCTGATGTGTTCTCCGACAAGGACAACATGCATCTCAGTTGAGATCATCTAGGTTATCTGGGATGGATGGCCCAGTAATATTGATATTTCACTATACATTTGTGGTTTTGATATTTGATATAATATTTGTATTTCACTATACATCTGTGGACTTTTAAAATGACATTGTAAGCAGGGCCCCGATGTCTGTGATAGACGAAAATGCAGCTATTCTGAAGCCCTTCCCCTCTGGGCCTTCCACATGCTCATCAAGGAGTTCCTTTTCTTTCTTTCTTTTTTTTATTTCTTTTTAAATTTTTTTTTAATATTTATTTATTTTTGAGAGAGACAGACAGAGCATGAGTGGGAGAGGGGCAGAGAGAGAGGGAGACACAGAATTTGAACCAGGCTCCAGGCTCTGAGCTGTCAGCACAGAGCCCCATGCAGGGCTCAAATTCATAAGCTGTGAGATCATGACCTGAGCCCAAGTAGGACACTTAACCGACCAAGCCACCTGGGGGCCCCAAGGAGTTTCTTGAAACCTCCTGACTCTTCTGGGCTCCCAGAAACACAGGTGAAACCATGGCGAGATGATCAGTCAGTGAAGAGATTGCTTCTGGTTAGGGCGATTAGGATGGCCTGATGGAGGAGAGAGCATCTGAAACAGGCATGTAGGGTGATCATTGGGCTTTTCATGTGGTCTGAATGCACCTGTACCAGGCCCAGATCTTTATGACCCAGTAAATGGCCTCCACAGAGGATGTCAGTTGAGGATCCAAACTTGGTTTGTGAGTTCCATGATGGTGAAGGATCTGAGGTTTATCTCTGGCCTCCTCTGACCCTCTCTTCCTCATTCCTTATCATCCTTCCTTCTAACCAACTACAAGGGACTGAGGCCTAGAGCCTCAGCTCCTCTGGACATTTGTCCTCTCCCAGCAGCAGCACTTACAGTGGATTCTAACACTTATTCCTGTAGCAATGGGCCCCAGAAGCTCATGCCCAGGTCACTGCAACAATGGATGAGCACTGCCATCCTTAGAGAGTGTTGTGCTTTCTTCCAAGGAGGGCAGACTTGGGGGGAAGGATACTCTCAGGAGCCATAGAACCAATGAACTAGAATCCTAGTCCTTTAGCACAGCATTGTGGCTAATCAAAGTTTTATGCCATTGCTCGGGAAGTGAGCTGCCTACACTGAGTTTCACGCTGTCTTGAAATACCTAAAAATTAGGATTAAGATAGAGGAAAGACCAAGTCAGGGACACCATTCTCTTCCTTAATTGCTTTATTATTCCTTGTCAGGCTAAGGACTTAGTTGTAAAAGAAAGCAGAGTTTATGGAAAACCCGAAGATGGAAGTCAGACGCAGATTTACAAATGTGTGAGGGTTGTGCAGAAAATTCAATTTAATTAAAAAATATATTTGTTGAGGGGCGCCTGGGTGGCTCAGTCGGTCAAGTGTCTGACTTCAGCTCAGGTCATGATCTCACAGCTTGTGGTTTCGAGCACCGCCTCGGGCTTTGCGCGGACAGCTCAGAGCGTGGAGCCCGCTTCAGATTCTGTGTCTCCCTCTGTCTCTGTCCTGCCCTTGCTCATGCTCTGTCTGTCTCTCTCTCTCTCTCAAAAATAAATAAACATTAAAAAATTTTTTTTAAATACAAATATATATATTTGTTGAGTTATTTCCTTTATTTTCTAGAGCAGTCTTAGTCATTCTATGGGTGCGGACAAATGCAATGGCTTGCTTCTGTTTACTCCCGGGGCCAGCACACCATGGTTTCAATGCAGAGTCAGCAACACTGAAAGACACACTGGGACAGAAACACCAGCCAAGAAGATTTTGAGATGTTTCTTATCACTGGGTGAGCATTTTGTCTTACCTGGCATTCCTTCTCTGGTTTGTTTCAACCCCAAAGCAAACGGCTCTCCAACATGGTGCTGTAGACGCGTCTAGTCGATTAAAAGAACAGCGGAGCGTAATGGGACCTTATACAGTCGCTAGTCCTGCCCTCCCATTTTACAGCAGAGGAAATGGAAGCTGAGAGAAAGTGAGTGATTTTCTCAAGGTTGTCCAGTTACTGGCAGAGACTCCTAGTTTAGAAAAGTTTTTTGTTTGTTTGTTTTGTTGTTTCTAAATAATTTTGCTTCTATTTGAAGACAGAGGCTCATCCCTGCACAAATTAGAATGGGCTCTAAATTATGTCTCTGGGAGGGCCATGGCATCGAGGTAATAAGTGTGTGCTCTGGAGTCAGACACCTGGGTGCAGACCCCAGCTGTCCATTAGCTAGCTGTGTGACCTTGGGGCCAAGGCTTATGCTCTCTAAGCCTTAGTTCTTTATCCGTAAGAAGAGTGGGTGGGCGGGGAGGTTATCCTAGAATACATCTTGAGAGTGGGTATGAAGATTAAGTGAAACAGCTCTCGTGAATGTGACTGGCACATTCTCAAACCTCAAAAAATACGTTCGGATCTGTTCTTCCTACCCCACGGGTAGGAAGATTGTCCTATATCCGTGGGATCTGGCACAATTCCTGTCGCCAAGTCTGTGTGCAACAAACATGTGTCGAGTGAATAAAGCACCGGGAGTGGCCTAGGATAAACAATAGCACATAAATCTGGGAAAAGAAAGAGGGACATAGAAGATAACATATGGATAAGGGAGATCTGTAAATGTTTAGATTCTCGAGCAAATGGAAAGATTTGAGAAGTGTTAAATGGCAGTGAAAGGGAAAGAGGAATCCCCCACCTCCAGGGTCACATGGAACCACACAACAGGTGCACTTGACATGCCTTGCAAAGCATGAAGTACAAAACAGGTGTGCAGGGATCGTCAATGCCAGAAGCAGCCTCGTCTACCAGGATTTGAAGAGGGAAAGGTTGCCCCAAGCATCCGGAGAGGCTTACACTGCTCAGTCCTCAGGAACCAGGGAGGTCGAGGGGGAGGAGAGTCTCAGGCAGTGCGGGTGAAAATAGAACCAACAATAAAGACACCGCAAGATGGAGTGTATTAAGCATGCCTTTTTATTCATGTCAAGACTTTTCAGCACACAGGGTGAACCTTAATTATGCAAATTTAAAAATCATTTAGGAGGTTATAGGATCCCAGGATGGAACGTAAAATATGACAAAAGAATGTAACTGTGTTATAAATGCATGAACAATCACTGAAGAGGGTGTGGGGAAAGTGCTGACCTAAGTAAATTTGGAAATAAATGGAGTTTGTAAAAAAAGACAAAAGGGATTGTACATAAACACACTAGTTTATAAAATTATTTCCTATGAAGTTATGGGCTAACAATGATGTAAATACAGTACACTGGAATTGAGCAGTTAGGTAATGGATAACTGATGGTAGGAACCAAGTTTCTCATTGTAGGAAAGGATGTAGATGAGCGAGGGAAGAAGGCTAGAATGATCCATGTGGTACTGGGTTACAGTTGGAGATATCAGTGTGACCATTATTTAGCTTAATATGGGTACAGAGAGTTACCTATAGAAATACTTATAGGTTATGTGTATATACATGTGTTAAACACACACACGCACATATTCTGTCAGCTAAGAGGGTCTAGAAGCAACAATACCCCAGTAGCTTCCAGCGTACCCAGATCATGATCTCCAACACCATTCTTCAATGAAAGAACCGGGGCTTCTTGGAGACTTGCCTGATTCTAGGACAGAAGCAGGAAACATACAAGATAAGCCTGGGGCATCTAGTAGTTCTAGAAAGTAAGGCAGTATACAGTAGAACCCACAATGACTTGAGTGTTTTAAGGGACACAGGAGCCAACTGAAAGAGCTCTCATCTCAACGTCCAAAGCCAATTTGGGCAATAAAATAAAGTAGTATTGGGTTTTAGCCCAAAGAGTCAAGTAAATATCCAGGAATCCATACTGATAGAAATAAATGATTGAAGGGGCGCCTGGGTGGCTCAGTTGGTTAAGCATCAACTTCGGCTCAGGTCATGATCTCATGGTTTGAGCCCCACGTTGGGCTCTGTGCTGACAGCTTGGAACCTGGAGCCTGCTTCGGATTCTGTGTCTCCCTCTCTCTCTGCCCCTCCCCTGTTGGCGCTCTGTCTCTCTGTCTCTGTCTCTGTCTCTCTCTCTCAAAAATAAGTAAACATTAAAAAAATTATTAAAAAAATAAATGAATGAATTATTGAATAGATAAATAAATGGGGTATAATAGACAGATTTCCCCTGCAGAAGAATTCCAAATAATTTCTGTAAATATTTTTCGGTCAATGAGGTAGAATGTAATTCCCCACTCCTGAGTTGTGGACTGTATATAGTGACTTCCTTTCAAAGAATACAGTATGCCAGGGTGTGTGTTTGGGGGTGGGGGAAGTGGCTTTACAACGTAGAAATCTGACAAAACACTGCGTCAGCCAGGAGATCAAAGTCAACATCAACAGTCGTATATCATGTTGATGGTATGCAACCTTGACATTACAGGATGAGGAGGGTGCTTTTCCTCTGTGGTCTTCCTCCCCAAAAATCATAGCCAGAGTCAAATTATGAGAAAAACATCAGACGATTCCTAACTGAAGGATAGTCTACAAAATACCTGACCAGTAAGTATTTCTCAAAAATGTCAAAGTCAAAAGCAAGGAAAGACTTAGCAATTGTAAGAAGAGCTTAAGGAGACACAACAACTAAATGCAATGTTCTGGTAAGGAGACACAACAACTAAATGCAATGTTCTGTGGGATGGCAGCCTAGAACAAACAAACAAAAATTGGTAAAAAGTAAAGAAACCTGAATAAAGTGTATTATTCAGACTTTAGTTAAATATAACATATCAATATTGGTTCATTAACTGTCCCAAATGTACCATATTTATGTAAGACATTAACAGGGAAATGGTATATGGGAATTCTCTGTATTTGCAATTTCTCTGTAAGTCTACAACTATTTTAAAATTAAAAGGTTTGGGGAACCTGGGTGGCTCAGTCGGTTAAGCGTCCGACTTTGGCTCAGGTCATGATCTCACACTCCATGAGTTCGAGCCCCGTGTCGGGCTCTGTGCTGACAGCTCTGAGCCTGGAGCCTGCTTCGGATTCTGTGTCTCCCTCTCTCTGACCCTCCCCCAAGTCATGCTCTGTCTCTCTCTCTGTCTCAAAAATAAACATTAAAAGAATTAAAAAAAAAAAATTAAAAGGTTTATTTTTTAAAAAGTTCTAGGAGGAGGATCTGGGCTTAATCATTTTGCTTAAAGCTGGTTTCCATCTCTAGCTCATTGTTCTTTAATTTCGAGTTTGGAAATTTAACTTTTGAAATAATAAAATAAATAAATTTTAACTCATAAAGAGCCAAAAGCTTTCAGAAAATTGGAAGAAATCAGAAAAAATTGGTCTTTCCTCAAGGTACAGATAATCCAACGGAGGAGATAACATTTGCGTAAATAATGAAACCAGGTGGATAGTGATCACCGAAAAACAGGGATTTATAGAACTCTATATTTTCCTTACTGTTGATAAGAGTTGATCATCGCACGATTGATTTGCGTTACTGAAATGAAAATATAAAAGTTCCATGACAAAAGTAAACTTCACATTTAGCTATACTCTATATTATATACTCTCTATACCTTTAGTATATGAGATACTGCTGGCTTTGAAACACAGCTTAGAAATGAATGTCTTTAGAGAATCCTGGTGAACATGAACACTTAGGTATCAATAAATAGGTGAATGGCTATCTTTAAAAAAAAATTTTTTTTAATGTTTATTTATTTTGAGAGAGAGAGAGAGAGAGAGGGAGAGACAGAATCGCAAGCAAGCTCCACAATCAGCATGGGGCCTGATGGCAGGGATCCATCTCACAACCTGTGAGATCATGACCTGAGCCGAAATCAAGGGTGGGATATTTAACTGACTGAGCCACCCAGGCGCCCCTACAGATATCTTAACATTTTGACACGAAACTCCTGCTCACTTTTGCCTTGCACTGGCAGGTGTATGTTTGGCAGTCTTTGGAATCTTCTAGAAATTATATAGACTCGAGTGACTCTAGTGTGCATCATTTCTAAGATGGGCAGCTGGGACACTCTGAAGTCTTTGAAGGTCTCCAGTGGCCATAACTGTCTGAAAGAAGTGCAGAATGAGAGAAATTAACCTCTCTGCACAGCAAGTAGTTGAAGGACTTTCTCTTCTTTAAGTACTAACCCTGGTACCGCCTCTCCCCTGCCCTTCCCAGACACAAATTCTGTGTCTTCTGTTCATTCGACACACATTTAGAGAATGGTTAGTATGTGTAAGGCCCATGCCAGAAAGTGTGAATAACACCAAGGTGAGTTAGACATGAATCTCTCTGGTCTTCCCTGAAGGAACAGATAATCCAAGAGAGGAGATAACATTTGCATAAATAATGAAACAAGGTAGACACTGATCACTGGAAAACAGTATTACTGAATAGAGAGGAGAATTATTCCATTTTTTCCTCCTGCCTAGTTAAACCTGTGGGATCACATAAGGCTCTTTATTTCTGTTTCAAGTTATATTTCTGGTGTATTCATGTTTAACCTGGATCTTTCATCTGTACCTTCTCTCCACATCCAATTAGTCACCAAGTCAAATAGATTGAACCACTTCAGGTGGCTTCTAGTAGCCATAAAGTTAAAATACAGAGTACTTAGATGGCTAAAAAAAACCCTTCCGTCATGCCCTGGTCCTTGCCTTCTTCTCCAACCCCATCTTCTAAACCATCCCCAGGTTCTAAACACACTGAGTTACTTGTATTCAAAATCACTATGGACCTTCATCTCTCTGGGCAGTGCTGCTGTTTCTTTCGGGAATGCCCTTCCCTCTACCCTCCATCTGACTATCAACATCATAGCTTCAAGGCTCCCTGCCTCTGTCAAATGCTTTCTGGTCCTATTGGCCGGACTCTGTTATTATAGCTCCTTGCCTGTGGCTCTGTCTCGTTTCTTATCTCTTGAACGATTCCTCCTCTCCCCATATACACTTACTCATTCTTCAAAACTCGTCTTTGGTATCCTTCCTCCCTTTAGTGATAATTAATCTTCCTCTGCTTCCGGGAGCCATTCAGGATTTATCCCTCTCTGATATTACTGAGTTGCATTGAATGTGCAAGAACAGTACGTGGCACACAGTAAGGCTCAATATGTATTTGTGAATTAATGAATGGATCAGTTGTAATTAGCAAAGCAGTGTTAGTTATAAGAGTGCATTTGAGTGGATTGGTATAAGCCTACTAAATATTTGTAAGCATGGGGCTTTGATTTGCGTACCATCAGCATCTTTCACTGATAAGTCAGCTTGTTTCTACCTTGAGCCACACGCATCCCGATAGCTGATGTGGGGTTGACCGAGAGTAACTAAGACCGGAAAGTGAAACTGTGGACGGGGGAGTGGGGCTCCTGGAGTTACTGGCATGTTATGTCTGGCTTTTCCACCTGACCGCTAACCATTTCAGAGCAGGCAGCTTATCTTCCTCTTTTGCTTTAGCACAATGCCTGGCACAACACCTACTGATGAAGTTAATTACCCTTTCTGTGCTTACTTGGACCTCTAGGCAACCAAGTGTCTCAAGGCAGATGCAGAGGCTGCCCCAGTGGCCCCATTTCTGGACATTCTAAAGGCAGGCTATGCCAGTCTTTATGTGACTTAATGAGGCTCAAACAACCTGGGAATGGAACTTACAACATGTTTGTGTGCCTTCTGTCGATACCTGTTCTGCAATCATGACCCAACAGAGGAACACATCCAAACCAGACTCTGGACTATAAAAAAGGCTACTTGTCGACTGTAGCATTGTTTTCTGCTGGAGCTACCAGAGCAGCCTCGGCTGCACATTCCTGGGACATGAATAATATCAGTTGTGATTACACTTCAGTATCTCATCCATCACCAGCCTATGAACACTGAATATAACCTAATTAGGAAATGCGAAGGTCCCTTTGCTGGGGATGAGTGCCGGGGAAGCACAGGTCCACACGCCTCTCCCCAAGACGGGGCTCCTGGAGGCTCACACACAGGTTCTGATCCTGCAGGGCTCAAGGGCAGACCTCACCAGACATCCACATTCCTCACATAATCGCCACTAAGCTGAGACCATGACACCTTGGATTCTATCCTATATTGCACTCCTCCTTGAATGCATTGCAGAGGAGATGTATCAAGACTGATAAATCACACTTTCAAATGGACATTAAAGTATTAACTCAGTGATTAACTCTCTCTGCCTAACAAATTTTTTGTTTGTTTCTTTCTTACTTCTGACTGGCCTCGAATAGAAACTCTCAGATTTGTTGACAATTTACTTCTCGTCTTTTGGTGAGGTCTTTGATGCTTGCTTGTCTTTTTCTACACAGCTCTTAAAATGCCGTCAGAGGGCTGCCTTCTCTCTTCCAAAGTTCTGAAAGCAGAGGACTAAGGATTCTGCAGGCTTAATTACGAGGGATGAGACACCGTCCTTAAAACTCCTTTGCATGAGAGAAAAAGTACAGGCTATTCTTTGCACAAAAAGCTACTGCGTCTGAATCCCCACTTGTCGTGCATGACTTTAACTTGTATTCAGTCTTCAAGCCTCTGTCCATGCGCTCACCTGAAACCTGTGGAGCATCTGCTGTGGTGCCAATCTACCTCACTACCATGGTGTCCTGGAACGCGGCGTTTATAGGGTAGAACTGACAGGAGCAGAGAAGAGGCCTTGGCCACAAGAATCCACTAAGGTGGATTCACCTGCTCTGGGACTGAGTGCCCAGCTGAGCACACAGAACCTCAATTGACTGAGCTACCTGATAGGTCAACCTTAATTCTACTGGAAAATGTTTTTTCCTCTGCCAACTCAATGCACATTCCTATAACCTCTACCTTGCCCTGATAATGTGTGAGCCCCCATGCCATGTGCCAAGGTCTTTGTTGCTGGGCCTGGGGGTCTCAGACACGATCACAAGAATTCCTTATTTGTCTTGAATCATGGTTAAGCCACTTGAGGGTGCCACGATCCTCTGCCACCTGTTTCCAAGTGTCCTCTGTCCCCCGCATTTCATAGAACTGGGTTTCCTTTGGATTCTCATTCTCGGTTTCTAGTCTCTCTTCCTATAATTTTGAATGCTGAGTGCTCTTCCCAAGGGATTTAACCTGGCTTTGGTAAAGACCTCCATGAAATACTGGGATGGTGAATACCACACACTCAATTTTGCTCATCAGGCTTTGATCACCAGTGAGGGCATCCTGCTATTTATGTCTGCCTACGTTAAGTGTCTGGACATCGCTTAATTCCCTTGGCTGCCGTGTCCTACCTGCTTGTTGGAATTTCTGTGGTTGCCCGAGTCCCCATGCCTTCTGAGGAACCAGGAAATTTGTTAGGTGGGATATTGTTGTTGTTCCTACTATTGCTTTATTGTTAGGGAAACTGAGGCTCACGCAGATTAAGTGACTTGGCCAACGAGATGTCTAATACATAGTAGGGTCAGACCTTAACGTAATCCCCATCTCTAAATAGTTTGCTCTTTGCCCAAGTCTATGCCATTTGCTCTTAAAATCTTATGAGTTGTTGTGAAAATTAGATGTGATAAGAAGGTGAAAATATACAGAAATAAATGTTTTATTGTTATTCTCAGCAAGTGGGCTTCCTCTGGTTGCACCAATGCATTTGTTTCTCGGCCTATCTAGGTCTTTAAAACAGAAAAGGTGCTGCTCTCTGGATCAGATGAAGCTTGCATGTGGAAGGAAAATTGCCACAATGTTTACAGATGTCAGGTGCAGACCAGTCACATTCCAAAAATTCATTTGTGGTTATTTAGAATGGAGGCCTCATTTCCCCAAACAGATAATATTATAAATGGTGGTTAGATTCTTGGGTTATCCCACAAAGGCTGTTTCATTAGTAATGCAGCTGGGGTACATTTCTAGTTCATAAGGTAGCTGAAGTAATGCATATATTATGCCATTGCAACATGATCAACAAAGCCCGGATTAATCAAGTCATGTTTATTTTGAGCCCTGTAGAACTATCTACTGACAGCAGGAGTGATTCTGTCACTATTGGCTCTGGCGTGGTTGGAAAATTTCCTGAATTTTAATAGCTGAGAGAGCTGGTGTGTCAGGTGAGAAGTGAGAAGGTATTCTAGAGCGGTCAGGCAGCTTGAAAAAAATGTGCAGATGTGGAAGAGAGAAAGGGCAGGAAAAGAGAAATTCTGGAAAAAAAAAAAAAAAGATGTGAGCAGAGGAGCTGGAAGAAATCAGAGTTATGTGAGGATGAGAAGTAAAATCTGACCCAGAAATGGGAACTAATAAAAGGACTCAGAATGTGGATTTAGAAGGTTAGGGATTTATGTGAGAAACAGAAGGTGCTCGGGCTGAAGATGGTTTTGAATGCCTTTGGTTAACACAAGCTCAGTTTTAGAGAAATGTTTTAAAGAAGAAGCTATACTGACAAAGCTCATGTAACTTAACTCCAACTAGGCATCATTAGTGGGCTGCCAGATTAGCCATGAGTTGTCACTGACGGGGGACTGGGTACAACCCGGGAAGGACATGAGGTCTGAGGACTGATGGCAAAGAGCCTTGCAGAGAAGCTAAATGTTAACTCCATACCAGTAAAATAGGAGAAAGCAATCCTGTAGATAGAAAGCAGATGGCTTTGGTGGACTACACGCCTCTGTGTTAGTCTTTGCCCTATTTCCAACACCAGCATGAGAGGAAATCTTGACTAGAATAGGGTTTGGTCCAAGGTAAAGAAAATCTATGGAGTAGCGATTAAGTTGATGGTCCTGTTATTCTCAAAGATGCTGTCATGGGCTCCTTGGTTGGTTGGTTGGTTGGTTGGTTGGTTGGTTGGTTTACAAAGGGAAAAGCCTGGGAAAGATCTGGAAGCAGGAGAATGGGAACAAGGGATTGATATCTCTTTGTCAATAATGTAAAAATGCCATCTCCTTTATGACTTGGGCCAAGCTGTTCAGATCATGTTGCCTTTAGGGAAATGTTTCTCTTTCCATCTTTCTCTTTTAAAAAAAAAAAAGTTTATTTACTTATTTTGAAAGAGAGAAAAAGAAAGAGAGAGGGAGGGGCAGAGAAAATTGATCTCATGAATCGTGAGACCATGACCCCAGCCAAGATCAAGAGTCGAATGCTTAACCAGCTGGGCCACTCGGGTGCCCCAATGTTTCTCTCTTAAAAATTGATTTTGACTACATTTGTTCTGCCAGAGACGAGTGTGTACATTGTTTGGCTGGAGGTCTAAAGTGTTGTTCCACAATGAACAACTCAACCTTTGGGTGGAGATACCGCTGTGGCTATGATGTCTCCTGGATTGCCCTTATTGGGGGTGGAGGATCATCCCTTAGGATGAGACTGGCCTTCTAAAGTAGAGGGTTACATTTTCATAGAGGAACATAAAGGTTTGCAACATGATGGATTGAAGAATATTCTTTCTCTATTTCTAGGGATGGACAGGGGACCAAGGCTAGGCATCAGGGAACGCAAGATCAAGAGCTGGATGCTTAACCAATTGAACCACCCAGTTGCCCTATGGTCATTTAAAAAAAAATGTTTATTTATTTATTTTGAGAGAGAGAGAGAGCAAGCAGGGGAGGGACAGAGAGAGGAGAGAAAGAATCCCTAGTAGGCTCTGTGCTGACAGCCCAGCAATGCCAGGCTCGAACTCAAGGTACCATGAGATCATGACCTGAGCTGAAATCAGGAGTCAGACATGTAACTGACTGAGCTACCCAGGCACCCCACCTATGGTCATTTTTAGTATAAAAAATTATAATTATCTCCATCTCCAAACCTTTGGTCAAATCCAACAGCCTTGTGTTGTTAATGGAATGGGGTGAATTAAGCAATGTCATTGTAGAGGAAAATGTAACCTTCTGCTGAGGTCACTGTAATGGCATCAGAGTTCTAGAGAGTTCAGAGATTTAAGTGGTGAACAGGCAACGAGTATCTGGAGACTCAAGGTGTAGCTGGAAACCATGATGCAGAACTGTTTCAAGAGCAGGTGAGACCTTTAATGGGGGCAGCGTCCACTGGGATTACACAAACCAAAGAATGGAGGCTTTTCTACCTCTTTCCACTAAGATGTTGAAAGAGCAGATTTCTCAGGATTTCAGATAGCTGAGCGCATATGCAACTGAGGATTTCTCAGAAATACTGTACGTGTATTCTAGAAGAGTTGAAGATGAATAGAGAAACTGGGTTCCAGGAGGGATCCACCAGAGGAACCCTAACCGAAGCCAGTGGAGAAGCCACGTCAGGAAATTGTTCCACCTCATTGGTCCCTGAGGTGAAATGGAAAAACTCATCGATAAAGATGTAGGATTTGGGTAGGACTAGGAATTGCCATTTCTATTTGCCATTTGTGAATACTACTTGTCGTGTTGCTTCCTATTAATTAAACTTACATTAAAATAATCTGGTGGTGGGGCTCCTGGGTGGCTCAGTCGGTTGAGCGTCCGACTTCAGCTCAGGTCATGATCTCACAGTCTGTGAGTTCGAGCCCTGTGTCGGGCTCTGTGCTGACAGCTCAGAGCCTGGAGCCTGCTTCGGATTCTGTGTCTCCCTCTCTCTCTGCCCCTCCCCTGCTCATGCTCTGCCTCTCTCTGTCTCAAAAATAAAATAAACGTTAAAAAAATTTAAAAAAAAAAGAGAGAGAAAGGATAGCTGAAGAAGTAAGAGTTAACAGTTTGGGGTGTGGGAAGAGGAAACAGAGCCTGAGTTGGTGTTGTCACTGCAGAATTAGAACGAGGTTTTGGCAATGCTTCCAACCATATCATATAATTAGGCAGGAGACCTGGGGAGGGGGAAGGCTGGGAATTTTGCCTTAATTGTATCACATTTGAAACACTGACTTAAATTTCTGTTTGGATTTTGCTCCATCTATTCCTAGCCTTTGAAAAGGGAGTCATTTATCTGCACCCAGGAGTTCAGCCCTGTCAAAATCTCCGCTTCTTGTTGGGTAGGGGGCCTGGACCTAATCCAGTCCCAGATGCCGTATCTGAGATGCTGATTCATTGCTTCGGGGGGCTTTCCCTCACCTCTAGCACCCACAATCGCCACTGTTTTTAAAGATTTTTTTTTTGAGGGATAAAGCATCAGTGGGGGAGGGATGGGGTGGAGAGAGAGAGAGAGAGAGAGAGAGAGAGAGAATCTTCAGCAGGCTTCACATCCAGCACGGAGACTGACATGGACCTTGATCTCATGACTGTGAGATCATGACCTGAACAGAAATCAAGAGTCAGCTTCTTAACCCACTGAGCCAGCCAGGTGCCCCATGAACACCACTGTTTAAATGGCTCTTATTTCAGGCCCCTTCTAGAATCCGACATCTTTATTTGTCTGCAGGACAATGTTATTTATTGTCTTTACACAATGTATTTAGTTTATTAAAGAAGCTCATATAGTTTTGTTCTGATAGTCACCTTCCATGCTTTGTTTTCGTTACTGTCAAAAGAACCACTTGGCTTTTCCTGGTTCCCGAAACAAAAACATAGGATCTTGTTGATATCTAACATCCAATCCCTTATCAATTTTGCTAATTCTTCTTTCCATAAAGTCCTACAGATTTGCCACTTTGCGGTCTTCATTGCCTTTAAGTAGACTTCAACAAAGACCTGGATACTTTTTATGTTTTCTGTCTCGGCCTCATGTATTACATCTTATGATCAGTAGCTAGCTGAATCTTGAAACATGATTTTCCAGTTTCATCCACATACCTTTGGCTACTGTTCATTTATTCATTCAGTCTCCCCCCCCCACCCCCATATTGTTTACCTATTTAGGCCAGCCTAGTCACTCGGAAATAAAGAAATATGATTTCTTGTAATAACATGTTTCTGTAATGCAAATTATGTTATAGATGACTGGTAAATAGAAGAATAATATGAGAATAATGCAGAAGGCATGTTGGTTTATGTGTTTTCTTTTTTTTTTTTTTTTTTTTTTTAAATTTTTTTCAAAGTTTATTTATTTTTGGGACAGAGAGAGACAGAGCATGAACGGGGGAGGGGCAGAGAGAGAGGGAGACACAGAATCGGAAACAGGCTCCAGGCTCTGAGCCATCAGTCCAGAGCCCGACGCGGGGCTCGAACTCACAGACTGCGAGATCGTGACCTGGCTGAAGTCGGACGCTTAACCGACTGCGCCACCCAGGCGCCCCTATGTGTTTCCTGTATAGTACCATTTGGCAATTCGTTCATTGTCGCTATGTTACCTTCTGCAGCCAATTCTCATTAAATTCACCCAGTTCGGACCTTATAGTTTTTTTCTCTTTCCAGATTCTCTAGACATGTAAGTATTCAGTTTGTGTTTTGTTGATTTACATATGCTGAAAGGTTTTTTAAAAACTATGTATTGCCAAATATTGCAGATGTGTATAGTCAGAACCGATTGTCAATTCAGGGGAACATGGACCATGTAAGTTTTGCCTCTTCCCAGATCACCTAGACCAGTTATTTTGCATAAGCCAGAGTGTTCACATGAGAGAGTGCTTCTACGTGAAAGTGAACTTGAGGCATTTCAAGAAGTTATAGCATATCTAAACAGCAGAGGTCAAGAATGCTAGGTAAATAGGATATAAATATTTAGTAGGTGTTGTATTGTTTAATGAGTAAGTGAATGCCTGCATGCACGAGGGCCACTGGGACTTGGCAAATCCTTTTTCAGCGGAAATTATTTTGGTGCATCAAATATTTATTAAGCACCTAATATGTTCCTGTCACTTTGCTAGACCCACAGATGGAAATGTAAAAGTGAAATGTATTAAAAAATGTAAAAAATGCAGAGCCTTTGACCTCCAAGAAAATAGATACAGGGGAAAGATGTACGTGTACTTACATGGCTAATATAAACCAGGCAGAGGATTCTGGGAGAGCACAGGGAGGGTTGCTGGCATAATCTTTAGGAAATGGTTCCTGGGTAAGATGAAACCCGTCAAGGCTTAGTGTGTAAGAGACAACAAGGCAAAGTATGGGGTAGAGCGAGGAAGGGCATTTGAAGCAAGGGGAACCACATGAAGAAAAGCACAGGATTATTTTAGCATGATGAGTACAGCGAAGGACTAGTCATTTAATACATAAAGCAGCAGGCAGCAATTTGGGGGAGATAAGAATGAAGAGGTAGGTAGGGACAGATCAAGGAGGGCCTGTTTTCCCTGAGAGGGAGCTCAACCAGGTTCCAGGGAGTCACTGGACCAGTCCAGGCAAAGGAATAACATGGTGATTTCTGTGTTAGAGATCCCCGTGGCAGCTGGGTGGAGGATGGTGTTGGGTGAAATAAAAGCAGGAAAGGAGTATGACCATCTAGGCAGGAGATGAGGCCTTGAACTAGATTTTACTAATAAAAACACAAGAGAAAGAATGGGTTAGAGAACTGGTTAGCAGGAAAAATGGTCAGGGCTTGGTGAGTGATAGAACGTGGAAGGTAAAAGAGAAAGGTGAGTGGAGGTGGACCCCCAGATTCCTGGCGTGAGTGAATGGGTAAGTTTTGTGTCACTGTCATGGAGGCACAGGGAAGAGAATGGAAAATATAGGGAAGACGACTGGTTCAATTTTGTCCTTGTTGAGTTGGAGATACCCACTGGGATATTCAAGAGGATATAGGGGCTCCTTCAACTGGAGAAAGCTACTTGAGAGAGCCATGTCTTCAAGGGAGAGCCCAGTTTCAGTTAAGGTCAGGAGGTAGAGAAGCATCCACGAAGAGTTTGAAGACATGGGTGGTTGGGTTATCATGAATCTGGGAATCGCAGAGGGCAAGGTTGAAAGCTATGGGGCAAGAGGCAGAGAGAGTGGTTGGATAGACACAGGAGGCTTAGAGTGCCATGAGTGTGTGAGAGGGTCAAGAGAGCATCCACAGCATTTTGTTTGGTGACCAAGGATGACATAGCTTTCAGGCTTGGTAGAGTCAGCTGGCCTTGAAAATCCTCCCTGGAATTTGGGATTTAAGGCAGGGCAGGGTTTGGGTTTGGCCTTGGGGAGTTCCAGTCAGGGGTGATTAGTAGTGGTGGTGATTTCAGCTTCATGTGACAGTGGTGTCAGTGGAGTCTGTGATGGTGGCCTCCAGGGGATGGCCTTCATGAACTTTATAAGCCCTGTGCTGAGTGGAAGCCAGACTGGCAAAAAAAATGGCTCCAATATATCTATATCTCTGTATGCGATTTTATCTAAAAGTATACATCACCCAGGAATTTAGCCAGAAGATACTCATTTCATTAGTCAGAATATTTCAAATTTTCTTCCACATTGGTAATGGAGACAAAATGGGGAAAAATAAAGAGGTTAAAAAAACATATAAATGCTAAGAATCACAGAAGTTAAACTCTCTCGACTCTTGCTTTGTTACTCAGAAAGGTTTTCAGTCAGGGGCACCTTGGGTGGTTCAGTCAGTTGAGCGTCGGACTTTGGTTCAGGTTGTGGGCTCAGGTTGTGATCTCCCGTTCATGAGTTCGAGCCCCGCATCAGACTGGCCGCTGTCACCCAGAAGCCTCCTTCGGATCCTCTGTCCCCACCTCTCTCTGCACCTCCCCCGCTGGTGCTATCTTGAAATAAATAAACATTAAAAAGAAAAGAAGAAAGAAAAGAAATGTTTTCAGTCATTTGCAAGAGTAAAACAAATTTCTAGCAGACATGCATTTTCCTCATACATTCCAACTTCTAATGACCTCTCAAGCCTTCTGATTTTTGCCCGTGTGTTTCTAATACGGATATTGCCGATTCACGTTTGACTGATTAGAAGGTACAACAGATAACTGGTCCAAAATAGAAAGACATTTTAGCACAGGAGTAATGTGGTAGGAGGAACCACAGCATCAGTAATTTAAGAGGTGAATCTTCTGGAACGCTTCGTGGCTTTGTCCCACACGTAACCTCTCACAATGACCTCCCATCTTATCATTTCTTCTAGTCGTTCAGAGTCTGCAATAGTCTGACTTTAATCTCATCCATCAAATGGGAATAATCAGAGCTCCCAGAGGTTTTTGGTCAAAACAAAGGAAACAATACAGGCAAATGTGATTTGAAAGATGTAAAAGCAGTATGTGTTTAGAAGATAGTTCCTTTATGGCTGTGTTTTTGCTTTAGCCCCCTTTCAGTGTGGGGATTTCCTGTCCCTGAACCGCAGGCTCCATGATACCTGGAACAAGATTTCTCTAAACCCCCCCTCCCTGCCCCATGGTCTGCTCAACTTCTACTGATGACCAGCATAACTCTGCTTGAGTGTTTACCTTCTAGCTTAGATTTCAAAACAATGGTTCTTAATGACCAGCCTATCCTTGCCTTTAGGGACTGGTTTGTCTACTTCAGACTTACCTTCCACCTTCTCCCCTTGTTTCCGAACCTAGATAACAAGTCCCCCAGCTTCCTAAAAAAAGAAAAAACAAAAACAAAAACACAAAAATCCCAAAAAACAAAGACAAAAACAAATAAACAAAAAACCCAATGATCTCCTTTGGCCTCTTTTGGCCTGGTTTATTCTACTTCCACACAAGTTATGTATTTGAATTATTCTGTATGTTTTTTAAGTGTTTATTTTTGAGAGAGAGAGAGCACACGCAGGGGAGGAGCAGAGAGAGAGGGAGTCACAGAATCTGAAGCAGGCTCTAGGCTCTGAGCTGTCAGCACAGAGCCCAAAGCGGGGCTCGAACCCATGAACCGTGAGATCATGACCGGAGCAAAAATCAGATGCTTAACCGATTGAGCCACCCAGGCGCCCCAAGATCCAGCTTTATGAAGTGAATAATCATCTCTTCATTTGTCTGTTTTGTAAGATTTCAAATTAATGTATTAGATTCCTAATGACAAGATACCCTCATATCTGATAGAGATAAAATATATCTTTTGGGGGGGGGAGTGTGTGTGTGTGTGTGTGTGTGTGTGTGTGTGTGTGTGTATACACCAAGTGGGGTGAGTGGGTGCCGGGAGAGAGAATCTTAAGCAGCCCCCATGAGCATGGATCCCAGGGCTCAATCCCACGACCCTGGGATCATGACCTAAGCCAAAATCAAGAGTCAGACACTCAATGACTGAGCCACACAGGTGCACCTAAAATGTATCATTTTTGAATGCTCTTAAACAAATATAGTTCTTATAGGCTCTTGACTGCCTATCTGTGTGAGTCTCAGAGAGTCCAAGAATGGACTTTAGAGTTACCCCATAGTAGAATTGTGGGGTCACAGGATGGAAGGCAACAGTTTTTTTTTTAATTATTAAAAAATTTTTTGATGTTTATTTATCTTTGAGAGAGAAAGAGAGACAGAGTGTGAGTGGGGGAGGGGCAGAGAGAGAGGGAGACACAGAATCCGAAGCAGGCTCCAGGCTCTGAGCTGTCAGCACAAAGCCCGACGCCGGGCCAGAACTCGCAAACCCCAAGATCACGACCTGAGCCGAAGTCGGAGGCTCAACCGACTGAGCCACCCAGGCGCCCTGGGAAGCGACAGTTATGAGTGAGAAGGTTTACCTTCCTGCACGTGAGTCCTCAAGAGTATTAAGGAGGCAAATAAACTGAAATATGATTTGCTCAGATTACCAATAAGGCTGCCACGTATGTTTTATCATCTTAAGTCTCTGATTCAAGAAATGCCTTACCCCGAACACTATTGTCTGCACGCAATAGGGTTTTTTCAGGACGTTAGCTCTGAGGGCAAGCATGTAATAAAGATATTCGGCTACTGCGGCTTTTCTTCTGAGGGTGCTAGGGCTTTAAATGAAAGCAATAAATTTTCTTCTGCTGCAGTAATGAGAAACCCTCAAACCATTTATGTAGCATAATTCAGAAGTTACAGGACAGTTTACAACGAAGCATTTTTATGAGCAGTCACATGCAACAGTCAAAAGAGCTTTCCTTAGTCCAGCTTTAAAATGCTAAGACGTCCAGCCACACTGTGAACCTAGGAGAAAAGGAACTGAGCACGTGGGGAGGGAGTCAGAAGGCCTGGGTTCGTCTGCAAGATCTGCTCATCACTAGTTCATGGCCAGGGCCGCTCAACCCACCTGCTCGCTGCCTCTGTTTCTTTATTTTTCAAGTGGGGATAATAAAGTGGGGTCTGTCTTGCCTGGTCCTGCCTGCTTGGGTGGCTCCTGTGTAATAATAGAAGTAAATATTCTGAATACTGAGAAGTGCTCTGCATGCTGTTATTTGATCTCAGTGAATGACTGGATACATATATAATAAACTGTCAATATTTAAGGTGAATATTGTTGGGTTTTTTCAGAGGCTTTATTACTATTAATCTCTTTAAATTATAAAAGTCATACATGAACGTAGGCTAACTGTAAAAAGTTCAGACACATATAAGGCAAAAAAAGAAACAAACCCCAAACACCTCTTTTTTCACTGCCAACTCTCACCCCACCCCTGTCTCCTCAGAGCTAACCACAGTCATACTTGATATGTACCTTCTAGATCATTTTCACACTTAAAAAAGATCCATAAACAGATATACATAGTTTTTACATAAATGATATCAGTTGTGATGGTTTTCCATACAATTTGTAGATGGCTTCTTCAGAAGTCAATGAAATATTTTACATATATCCAAACTAAAGTATTGGCAAGGGGCACCTGGGTGGCTCAGTCGGTTGAGCATCCGACTTCGGCTCAGGTCATGGTCTCACGGTTTGTGGGTTCGAGCCCTGCGTCGGGCTCTGTGCTGACAGCTCAGAGCCTGGAACCTGCTTTGGATTCTGTGTCTCCCTCTCTCTGCCCCTCCCCTCCTCGTGCCCTGTATCTCTCTCTGTCTCTCAAAAATGAATAAACATTAAAAACAAATAAATAAAGGAATGAATAAATAAATAAATAAAGTATTGGCAAAAGGCTTTACACCTTTACTGCAGAGACTCTCTTGTAAATCTCATGCACGTACCTTGCTTTTCTCACTTCCATTGCTTCCTGGAATGTATTTTATTTTACCGTATCGTATGCATCTTTGTAAGAATTTTTAAAACCCTTCGGGAACAAGGTGAGCTTATCAAATGTTGGTTGCTTCTGCTTCTTCCCTTCCCTTGATCACTTTGCTTTTTCTAAAGAAACTCTCAAGCTGATAGGAACAAGAGACTCCCTCTTCCCCTGCCTCCAGTGTCTCTCTGGGTCATTCCAAGTTCAGGGAGTGACTTTTACCTCAGACAACCCCTTTCTCAGACACAAATCCGCATCTATCTTTACATCCCTCTAGCATTCTTTCGTATGTTAGCTAGTTACCTCAGGGAAATCTCCACGCCTTGCGCCCTACCCCCCCACCCCCTTCACTTGCTTGACCAAAAAACACAGCCCACATTCGGCTGATGCTAATGATGACTCTATATCCATGAAAAAGTATGTTTGCTGATTTATTCCTGCTAAGGTATTTCTCACGTGCCCTGGCTATGCCAGATACCATGGCCACCCAGTAATGCAGGCATGTGTTAGGGGGGCTGACTTAGTTTAAGGAATCATAGGCAGCTTCTCTGAGGAAACACTGGCCTAAACTGGGGTCTGAGAGAGTAGGAGGAGGTAACAAGGAGAAAAGTGGGGTGGGGAGGGGTGGGTATAGGAGGAGAGGAGGGAGTACATTTGCGTTTTGAAACAGTACCTCTGGGGCGCCTGGGTGGCTCAGTTGGTTAAGCGGCCGATTTCGGCTCAGGTCATGATCTCGCCATCCCTGAGTTTGAGCCCCGCGTCGGGCTCTGTGCTGACAGCTCAGAGCCTGGAGCCTGTTTCAGATTCTGTGTCTCCCTCTATCTGACCCTCCCCCGTTCATGCTCTGTTTCTCTCTGTCTCAAAAATAAATAAACGTTAAAAAAAATACTTTATTAAAAAAAAAAATGAAACAGTACCTCTGACTTAAGTACGGAAAACAAGTTAGAGACAAGCTAACATATTGCATGGAGAAGACTTTCAAAAGATACAAGGAAAAATTGATGTTGTTTTATGAGGGTTAACAGGTTCTGATAATCTTGTAAAATCTCTCAAAATGTTCATTTATCACCTAATCCTCTGATTACTAAATCCTTTCAAGCATTTAAGTGTTATTTCAGATACAAATCTGAAGAAACTACTTCTCAATTATGATGATGTATATTACACCCAGAAGGTTTCTACTGTTTTGGGTATAAACTTTTCTTTTTTAACTTTTTAATTTATGTTTTTGAGAGAGGGAGAAAGAGAGAGTGAGAGTTGGGGAAGGGCAGAGAGAGAGGGAGACAGAGGATCCGAAGTGGGATCTGTGCCAACAGCAGACAACCCGATGTGGGGCTCGAACCCACGAACTGTGAGGTCATGACCTGAACCGTGAGATCACGACCTGAGCTGAAGTCGGAGGCTTAACCAACTGAGCCACCCAGGCGCCTTTGGGTATAAACTTCTGATGGAATGGAAGGTTCTGCTATGGTCCTTGCCCTGGAAACTGGAGGGAAAGAAGGTCCAAGTGAGGCAAGGTGAGAAGGAGGTCCCCAGAGGACCACCAGGAGGCACTCAGTGCTCTTACCTTGGTGTACTTACCTGGGCCAGGACATAGTCTAGGTCCTCAAGTTTGGGGAAACATGATTCATTATTCATTACCTTCCTGCCCCTCCTACTCTAGTTTCTCCTACTTTTGTTTGAAATCATTTATTCATGATCCAGATTTTAATATGGTCATACTTATCAATAAATACTCAGGAACCACTTGTTGAGGAGGCAGTAAGAAAAAAAAATATCAATGCAGTATGAGCCAGATTCCCTATTCTGACATTGGCAATGTCAGAAGCATATAAAAATCAGGAGTGTATTTCATTCTTGTCCTCAGCAAAAGGCTCAACAGAGCAATATTAACTATCATGGAGACAAACAGACTGTCACAAACGTAGATCAGCTATTGCCATTTAAGGATCGTCTCTGAGGATGGGATTCTGTCTTCTAAAAATTTCATGACTCCGATTTAATCCACAGATGAAAATATTTAAAAATAAACCTCACCAAAGGATACTGAGAATGCATGCTGTCCAGGTGACGTCCTGAAAACAAATCTTCATTCACCCTTATTTCATGGGATACTGATTTCTATTTTATTCCAGTTTTAAACCATGCCTTAATGTATTTCTGTTTTTTCAGCCCCCAGTTTTTTTCCTTTGCTGTGGTATTTCTGGACTTCACCTTCCAGGATGCTTGAATAATTTGTGATGGGTTATTTGAAGAAGATTCCAAGAATGAAGGAAAGAGTTTGGGTTGGTGAATGATTCTGCTTGGAAATGCGTTCTCTGTTGAGGTTGGAAAACGGTAAGGAAAGTACAAACAGTGAGGAAGGGAAAGCAAGAAAGGAAACAAGACACAAGGGATAAGCAACAGTTTCATTTACAGGGGGAAATGGATAATTTATATGCTTTCTGTAGATATGGCCAACTGGGAATTAACCCATTTCTAGTTTTCCCAACCACAGATGTGGCTAGTCCAAACTGGAGGAAAAAATTAGGTTGAAGCGATTGCACACAAGAAATCGTAGTCCGAGTTTCTCATTGAAACATGGAACAGAGATGAGAGACAGTGAGGTCAAGAGCATTGGCTTCGAAGATTTAGACTGATAGATTATATATAATAATGAATATATATATTTGAATATATATATATTTCATGAATATATATATATATTTGTATATACAGTCATCTATCAATCCAAATGTATACATGTATATCTATGTAAAATTATCTCCATCTTTATCTCCACATGGATACTTACATCACACAGTAAACAATGGCCGTATGCTTTTGTTATTATTGTGATTCTCGAGGTGAGATTGTCTGGAGTTGTGGTATGATGAATAATGATCCCCCAAAGATGCTCGTGTCCCAATTTTTGGAGCCTTGCATGTTACATTTTATAGCAAAAGAGGTTTGGCAGATGTGACCAAATTAAAGATTTTGAGAGGGGGACACGATCTTAAATTACCATGAGGCTTGATGTAAACAAACACAAGGGTCTTTATGAGAGGGATGTAGAAGGAGTCAGTGTCAGAGAGAAGATAATGTGGTGACTGAAGCCAAGGGACAGAGAGAGATTTGAAGATGCTAGCTTCGAAGATGGAGCAAGGGGACCGTGAGCCAAAAGATGTGGGCCACCTTTGAAAGCTGGAAAGGGCAAAGAAACATTTTCTCTTGGAGCCTTCAGAAGGAATGAAACCACATGGACCCATTTTAGCCTTGTGACCTCCAGAACCATAAGATAATACGTTTTGTTTTGCCACTAAGTTTGTGATAATTTGTTAGGTCAGCAATAGAAAACTAATGCAGTTGTGGTTGCAAAGGACCCGTGGGAGCTTCCCCCATGGCCACCTCTCTCTGGGTGGCCAATCCGTGGAGAGTCACAGCTCCAGTCCTACAGGAGCTGGAGCATTGAAGGGACACCTGAAGGCATTCAGAGGCAGGCTCCCCATTACTGTCCTCAGATACTTTCAGACAGGTGCCTTGTCCTCTACATCAACTGTAAGCAAACTGTACCTGGCCCTGATCCCCCTTTTCAGCAGACCTGGGTTTTGGTAGGAATTTAGAGGAGCCAAGCAAGAGAGGGAGAAGCAGGAGCCCGCCCACACACATTGCAAGTGGTGAATTACTGGCTGAGGTTTTCCTGGAAGGCTCTTAAATGGCTTTCAGAGCATTCTTTGTTGGGCCCCTACATTCTTTGGCAGGGCTGTCATGACCCAAGGGGTGTGGTGAGCAAGCCACATCCTCTTGGGTGTTTTGTGGGCCGCTTTGCCGCGTGGCATAGGGACCCTGGCTTGACAGACCTGTTTCCCCCTAAACCTATTCCTCAGGAAATGTTTGACCTTTCTCTGTTTATCCTTGAGATGAAAAAGTCTCTCCAATCTTCCACTATGAAAAAGAGTTTGTCCTTAAGTTTTAGGAACTGTTATTTTGAGTCCTTACACCTGCTAAATATCACCCCATGTCCCAAAGGCCGAAAGTAAAAGGCAACAGCCGCTCTCTCCTCAAGCAATGATTCAGCCACTGTAGTCAGACAAGAGGCCATTATCCTATTCTGTAAAGTCTTGCTCACTCCTATACACAGCCGTAGTCACTTGCTGTATTGAAGCACTTGTTCCCACATTCTGGAATCATTTGACTCCCCCTCCTCCAAATCCATGTGTTCTTCAATGTTGCGATCATGTCTAGTAGTACTTGGTATTCCCAGAGATTAGTATGGTGCTTGGCACATAATAAGCTATTGATAATGTTTGTTGGATGAATGAACTTTACCCCATGTAGTAGTTATTCATGTACTTGATAACCCACCAGATATAGTTGCTTTTATTAACCCACCAGGTATAGTTGCTTTTATAAAAAAAAATTGAGGTATAATTTTTATGTATAATCCATCAAAAAGTATTAAATATTGTGTTCAATGATTTTGAAAATTGAATACATCATGACAATTGAATTCACCGAACAAAAGATAACTACTATTAATGTACTTTTTTCACCATGGATGAATTTTGCTCAATTTGGTCTTCATATAAATGGAATCATACAGTATATGCCTTTTTGGTTAGCTTCTTTTGCTTAGCATAACAGGAAGTCTAGATTCATCAATGTGTTGTATCATCAGTGTTTGTTGTTGTTTTGTTTCTGATTACTATTCCAATTTATGAAAATATCACATTGTGTCTATCCATTTTCCTACTGAACATTTGATCTATTTCTAGCTTAGGGCGATTGTGAACAAAGCTTCTCTGAATAATCTTGTACAGATCTCTTTGAGGACATACATTTTCATTTCTTTTGAGAAATATTGACTATGGAATTTCTGAGTCATAGTATGCATGTAGAAGATATTTTTTGTTTATTTATCTAAACTTATCAAAATTAATTTTATAAGAAACTGAAAGACTGTTTTCCTAAGTTGTACCATTCTCCATTCCTACCAGCAATGTTTGAGAGTTCCATTTTCTCCACATCACCATCAACTTGTGGATTGTCAAACTTTATATTTTAGCTATTTTAATGAGTATAAAATGATAGCTCATTGTGGTTTTAATTTGTGTATTAGTGATAACTAATTATGTTGAAAACATTTCTTGTGCTTATTGGTCATACTTATATCTTCTTTTGTGAAATGGCTGCTCAAATCTTTTGTCCATCTTAAAAAAATTACATTGCCTTGTTATTCACTTAGAGGAGTTCCTTATATATAGTGAATACAAGCCTTTTGTCAGAGATATGGACTGGTTTCCTATTCATTTTCTTAATGATGTGTTTTGATATGCAGAAATTTTTATCTTGATGAAAGCCAATTTTTATTTTATTTTTTATTTTATTTATTTTTTAGTGTTGTGTATCTTTATTTTTTTTAATATGAAATTTATTGTCAAATTGGTTTCCATACAACACCCAGTGCTCATCCCAAAAGGTACCCTCCTCAATACCCATCACCCACCCTCCCCTCCCTCCCACCCCCCCCCCACCCCCCACCAACCCTCAGTTTGTTCTCAGTTTTTAAGAGTCTCTTATGGTTTGGCTCTCTCCCTCTCTAACCTCTCTCTTTTTTTTTTTCTTCTTCCCCTCCCCCATGGACTTCTGTTAAGTTTCTCAGGATCCACATAAGAGTGAAAACATACGGTATCTTTCTTTCTCTGTATGACTTATTTCACTTAGCATAACACTCTCCAGTTCCATCCACGTTGCTACAAAAGGCCATATTTCATTTTTTCTCATTGCCACGTAGTACTCCATTGTGTATATAAACCACAATTTCTTTATCCATTCATCAGTTGATGGACATTTAGGCTCTTTCCATAATTTGGCTATTGTTGAGAGTGCTGCTATAAACATTGGGGTACAAGTGCCCCTATGCATCAGCACTCCTGTATCCCTTGGGGAAATTCCTAGCAGTGCTATTGCTGGGTCATAGGGCAGGTCTACTTTTAATTTTTGGAGGAACCTCCACACTGTTTTTCAGAGTGGCTGCACCAGTTTGCATTCCCACCAACAGTGCAAGTGGGTTCCCGTTTCTCCACATCCTCGCCAGCATCTGTAGTCTCCTGATTTGTTCATTTTGGCCGCTCTGACTGGCATGAGGTGATACCTGAGTGTGGTTTTGATTTGTATTTCCCTGATGAGGAGCAACGTTGAGCATCTTTTCATGTGCCTGTTGGCCATCCGGATGTCTTCTTTAGAGAAGTGTCTATTCATGTTTTCTGCCCATTTCTTCACTGGGTTATTTGTTTTTCGGGTGTGGAGTTTGGTGAGCTCTTTATAGATTTTGGATACTAGCCCTTTGTCCGATATGTCATTTGCAAATATCTTTTCCCATTCCGTTGGTTGCCTTTTAGTTTTGTTGATTGTTTCCTTTGCTGTGCAGAAGCTTTTTATCTTCATGAGGTCCCGATAGTTCATTTTTACTTTTAATTCCCTTGCCTTTGGGGATGCATCAAGTAAGAAATTGCTGTGGCTGAGGTCAGAGAGGTTTTTTCCTGCTTTCTCCTCTAGGGTTTTGATGGTTTCCTGTCTCACATTCAGGTCCTTTATCCATTTTGAGTTTATTTTTGTGAATGGTGTAAGAAAGTGGTCTAGTTTCATCCTTCTGCATGTTGTTGTCCAGTTCTCCCAGCACCATTTGTTAAAGAGACTGTCTTTTTTCCATTGGATATTCTTTCCTGCTTTGTCAAAGATTAGTTGGCCATACTTTTGTGGGTCTAGTTCTGGGGTTTCTCTTCTATTCCATTGGTCTATGTGTCTGTTTTTGTGCCAATACCATGCTGTCTTGATGATTACAGCTTGGTAGTAGAGGCTAAAGTCTGGGATTGTGATGCCTCCTTCTTTGGCCTTCTTCAAAATTCCTTTGGCTATTCGGGGCCTTTTGCGGTTCCATACAAATTTTAGGATTGCTTGTTCTGGCTTCGAGAAGAATGCTGGTGCAATTTTGATTGGGATTGCATTGAATGTGTAGGTAGCCAATTTTTATTTTTAATGCTAAGTGTTTTTTTGTGTACTTTCTAAGTATTCTTTGCCTACCCTAATATTGCAAAGATACAATTTTATGTTTTTTATTAGAAATTTTATTCCTCTAGGTTAACTAATTTCATTGCATGGGGTGAGATTGAAATCAAGCTTATTTTTGTTTTTCATATGGCTATCCAGTTTCCAGCACCATTTGTTAACAAGTCTTTCTTTTTTTTAATAGAATTATCTTGTCACTTCTACTCAAAAATCAATTGACTCTATATGTGTGGGTCTATTTCTGGAATTTTTTCTATTGGTGTTTGCTTATCTTCATATCGATACCACAGTGTCTTGATTCATATAGCATTACATTCTGTTTTGAAGCCAGGTAATAAATTATTTCAACTTTATTCATTTTTGAAATTATTTTCGCATTTCCGTAACTGTTTTAGACGCAGCTTGTCAATTTCTTTAAAAAAGCATGTTGGAAATTTGAAAAGATTGTATTAAATTCGTAAATAAATCTTTGGAAAATGGATGTCTTAAGAACATTAAGTTTTCCAATTTATAAACGTAGTATATCTCTATTTTGTCTAATCTTCTTTTTTAACAACGTTTTATAGTTTTTATTGTAGAAGAATTGTATGTCTTTTATTAGATTTTTCCTAAGTAATTCATATTTTTGATGCTATTGCAAATGCTCTTTTTATTTATTTAGTTTAAATTGTGTTAAATTTATTATTTTATTTAAATTGTTTATTGCTGGTATATTAAAATAGAATTGACTTTCGTATATTGACCCTGCTAAATTCACTCATTGGTTACATAATTATTTTGTATATTCCATAGAGTTTTCTACATACATATTCATGTCATCTTCAAAGAACAACAATTTTACCTTTTTTTTATGGCTTTTATCTGTATTTATTTATTTTTCTTACCTTATTACAATGGCTGGAAACTTCAGTAAAATATTGAATAGAAATGATACAGTGGATACCCTTGACTTATTCCTGATCTAGGAGGAAATATTAAGTATTATGTTAGCTATAGATTTTTATAAATGCCTTTTTAGCAATTGGAGAAAGATTCTTCTATTTCTAAATTTGTCAGAATTATCATGAATAGGTGTTGACTTTTGTCAAAGACTTTTTATGAATCTACTGAGATGATCATATACTTTTTCCCCTTCATTCTTTAATTTCATTGACTAATTTTCTAATGTCAAACCAACCTTGCATTCCTTGAAAACCTCACGTGGTCACGATATATTTTCCTTTTAAATGTATAGCTGAATTATTTTTCTAATATTTTGTCAGTAATTTTTAATCTATGCTTGTGAGGAATATTATCTATAGTTTCCTGTTATTATATCTTTGTCAGTATTTGGTATTGGGATTATGCTAGCTTCATAAAATGAGTTGGAAATTATTCCCTCCTCTATTTTTGAAACAGCTCGTGCTGAACATTATTTCTTCCTTAATGATAGATTTCATCAGCAAAATCACCTAGGTCTCAAGGTTTTTTTTTTTGTACAAAGGTTTTTTTTAAATGAATTCAGTTATTTGAAACAACATAGGAATATTTATTTATTTATTTATTTATTTATTTATTATTTTGTTATATATTCCAATATCTATTTTGGTAAATTGTCTTTTTCAAATTAATCGTCTATTTTATCTAATATTGACTTACACTTGTTTATAATAGTCTCTTGCTTTCTTTTGCATAATTGTAGGATCTGTAGGCCTGCCCTCTCTTTTTACTTCTAATGCTGAGAATAGTATTTTCTCTGTTTTTCTTGATCAGTTTTGCCTGGAATTTTACTAATCTTTTGAAAAAATACTTATTGACTTTATTATTTGACAATTTTCTATTTCATTGATTGCCATTCTCACCTTCATATTTTTCTTTTTTCTACTTTGGGTTGTATTTGTTCTTCTTTTTTCAGCTTCTTAATGTGGAGGCTTAGATCATTTATTCTGTATCCTCCTTTTTTCTGAGAAATTTAAAAACATAATTTCCCTCTAAACACTTCTTTAGCTACATTGCATGAATTTGGTATGTTTTGTGTTCATTATCATTCATTTCAAAATATTTTCTAATTTTCTCTGTGATTTCTCCTGTGACCACAGGTTATTTAAACATGTATAGTTTAACTTTCAAATATTTGGGTTTTGTACAAATATCTTATTGTTTTTATATTAATACCACTACTGTTATAAAATGTACTCTGTGTGATTTCAATCCTTTTAATTTTAATGAATCTTATTTTATGGCTCAACATATTTTGTCTATCTTGGTTAATGGCTCATGTGCAGTTCAGAAGAATGTATATTTTGCTGTCGTTGGGCATAGTGATCTATAAATGTCAATTAGGTCAAGTTGGTCGATAGTGTTATTCAAACTTTTAAAAATTTTAGTATCTTTTTTGCTACTTTTTCAATCGGGTACTGAGAAAGCAATGCTAAACTATTGAAGCGTGATTTTAGACCTGTGCCTTCCTCCCACTTTCCCCATCTTCTATCTGGTTTTTGCTTCATATATTTTGAAGCTATTTTCTCTCTCTCTCTCTCTCTCTGTCCCATCTTTTTTCTTTCCTTTTTTTCCCCTACTACCTTTTGGGTGATTTACTTATTTTTAAAAACTCCACTTAAACTTCTGTATTGACCTTTAAGTTCTGCCTCTTTATAATACCTCTGAGTGATCTTTTTAAGGTTATTTTAGATATTAAAATATACATCTTTAGGGGTGCCAGTCCATTAAGCATCCGACTTTGGCTCAGGTCACGATCTCACGGTTGGTGGGTTTGAGCCCCATGTCAGGCTCTGTGCTGACAGCTCAGAGCCTGGACCCTGCTTCAGATTCTGTGTCTCCCTCTTGCTCTGCCCCTACCTCAAGCATGCTGTTTCTCTCTGTCTCAAAAATAAATAAACATAAAAAACTTTTTTTTAAATATACATCTTTATTTTTTTAATGTTTATTCATATTTTGAGAGACAGAGCGTGGGTGGGGGAGGGGCAGAGAGAGAGGGAGACAGAATCTAGAGCAGGTTCCAGGCTCTGAGCTGTCAGTACAGAGCCTGACTCGGGGCTCCAACCCACAGACTGTGAGATCATGACCTGAGCTGAAGTCGGACGCCCGACCGACTGAGCCACCCAGGTGTCTCTAAATATACATCTTTAAATTATCATAATCTATCTTCAACAATATCTTGACAATCAGCATAAGAATCTTTCATCTGTGTAATATCATTTAGGCCCCTTCTACCCCTTCTTTTCTTATATTTTACTTCTACTTATGTGGTAAACTTCATACTACATTGTTAGTTTGGCCTCGGTCTGTAATCTTTTAAAGGATGACATATAGGTATGTGCATACATATCTATAAACACCTACATCTACATAGCTATATGAATATACATCATTTAGGTGTTCTTCTGTGTTTACCCAGGTATTTACACTCTCTTGTTCTTCCCTCTTTTTTTTTCTTCTTAATTATTTCTTGTGGTGTAGGACTGCTAGAAACGAATCCCCTCAGCTTCTGCCTTTCTGAAAATGTATTTTATCTTACTTTGATTTCTGAAAGAGATTTTTAAATTTACTTTAATTAATTTATTTTTTTTAACATTTTAATTTATTTTCGAGACGCAGAGAGAGACCGAACAGCAGCAGGGGAGGGGCAGAGACAGAGGGAGACACAGAATCCGAAGCAGGCTCCAGGCTCCGAGCTGTCAGCACAGAGCCCGACATGGGGCTCAAACCCATGGCCTTTGAGATCATGACCTGAGCCAAAGTCAGACGCTTAACTGACTGAGTCACCCAGGTGCCCCTCTGAAAGATACTTTTATAGAATTCAAGGCTGACAGTTGTCTCCTTTCAACACTAAAATGCCATTCCATACTCTCTGGGCTCCACTGTGTCTCTGAGAAATCAGCCTTCATTTGTATTGTTTCCCCCTTACGTGTAATGTGTCTTTTTTCTCTGGCTTCTTTTAGACTTTGATTTTCAACTTTGGTGTTCAGCAATTTGACTATGATATGTCCAGGTCTGGTTCAATGTCCTCACCACTTCCCAGCAAGCAGCATTTCCTGAAGGTGGCAAATGGCCGACTCCTACAAGGAGGGCAGTGAAACAACTATCTGCGCCTGTGACCTTGGGATACTTGTGTAACTGGGATATTTTCAATTTAATGGGTTCCTTGGTCATTATTGCCCTTGATTTGTTTCGATATTGTTAGCATAGGAGAGAGGAAGTCGGAAGTACTGGCATTGGTTTGAATATTCTACCAGTAAATCATCATATGTCTTATAATTCATCTTTTATTGCAAGTAAGAAACTCTAGCTTTTTAATTTTTAATTTTTTAAAATTTATATTTATTTATTTTGAGAGAGAGAGAGAGAGTGAGGGAGGGGTGGAGAGAGAGGGAGAGAGAGAATCCCAAGTAGGCTCCACGCTGTCAGAGCACAACCCAACTGTGCGGCTCAATCCCATGAACCGTGAGATCATCACCTGAGCCGAAATCAAGAGTCAGATGCCTAACCAACTGAGCCCCCCAGGTGCCCCTCTAGCTTTTTTGAATAAAATTTGTTATCTAACATTTATTGAGCCCTATTCAGAAACATTTCTAGAACTAGGGTTACAATGATGAGCAAAACCAGATACAAACTCTGACCTCATGGAACTTTTACTTCAGAGAGAGAGACTGGCCTTAGCAGTCACCAAACATGAATTTGAAAATGCCATCTGAGCTTATCTTTTATTCTATGGATCCCATATGAGTTCCTAAAGATGATTTACTCTGTTGCCATTATAAAAATTAAGCACCACAATTGAATGCACATGTTCTCTAGAATTAGTATCAGTCTAAATTTTTAAACATTTCATTGCTATGTTTTATAATGTAGATTCAAATCTGTAACAGGAAACTTACCACATTTCATTTAATCTAAGATACCGTGAGTTGTAAAACCATTATTTTATATACTACTATGAAAGCAAAAATTTGTCAATTAAACTACCATGTCAACAAATTTAAGACATAACCTAATATCAGAGATAATTGAAATGTGAGCAAGATCGTTCAGTGCTTCCCAAAAAGAGGCCTCTGGACAAAAGTCACCAGCATCGCCTGGGAAATGGTTAGGAATGCAAACTATCCAGCGTCACCCCAGACCTGAGATGCCTACAATTTAGCGAGACCTCAAAGTTATTCTGATGGATGACAAAGTTTCAGCATCACTGAAATACGATATTTCAAAAAACTTTTGTAGATTCATTCATTCAGTGAACACGTACTGAAAACCTATTACATGCAAGGCGTCACACCAGATGCACGATGTAGGTACAGATTTGAACAGGACTATTGCCAACCGGAGTTTATAGTCTAGAAGCACGTTTGTAATTCCGGAACTAAAAGATCAGACCCAAAGTAATGAGTACTGTGACTTAGGTGCCCTGCAAAGGCTGGGGAGGGCCCAGGGGAGAAAGGTAACTTCTGACTTAAATATTGGAGAGAATTTTATGACGGAGGTGGCATTTGAAACTGGGACTGGAAGGATGTGCAGGAGTTTCTATTTCAGAATGGAAGCAGATGAGAAGTAATATTCCACAGACAGTTTTTTCTTCCCAACACCCTACCTCTTATGCATATTCTTGAAAAGGTTACAAATTAATCAGAAAGGCATATGAGGAAGACATACATGTGATGATGATCATGCTAGTCTTCTCTTTGGACTCTCTGGAGACGTGTTCACCCTGGTGCCGACAGAAATTCCAGTGAGCACCAGGGGAAAAGGCAAGGCTGAGCAGTTTGTTTTTTTGTTTTTGTTTTGTTTTTTGTTTTTTGTTTTTTTACCAGCTTGCAATACTCACGATGGAAATGCTGTCGGTAAGTGGACAAGGTCCCAAAGGAAACAGCTCTTATAGAAGCACAAAGGGAGAGAACCAAGAAACCGAGAAATCTTGGTGATATGTATTTTAGGTCCAAGTAGCAGCAACATGGGTAACCCCCGATGTCACTGTCATGGAGGGTCTTGAGCTAATCTCATTCACATTGCTATCGACCAATTTTCTGGACGTATAAACTTTAGAAGCACAAAACATTTGCGCTGAAAAGACAAGTTTAAAGTGCCAAGGATAAAGGGAAAAGCTTTTGTTTTTTAACCCCAGCAGCAGTGTGATGGCCAACTTGGACTACGTGCCTTCCGTAAATTAATTTAATGCCATCTGCCATTTTCAGCCGCAGAGCACTGTGTATCATGTTTGTGCTAGTCACATCGTTATGGAGGAGAGGGACAGGCTTCACATTCATTAGGGACAGTAAATAGCCCTAAACCACACAACTGCTCACCCGAGAAGTGTTTCGGCCATTTCTCTTCAACAGGAAGAGGCGTTCTTCATGAGGCAACTGCAGGAGGTGTGCGGAGTTAGAGCTGTTGACCGCGGTTCCAAGCACAGTCCCCCCGCTCAGACCTGTTCCCAGCTCCTGAGTTTTGGAGACAAAAGGAATGCTTCCTCTAGCCACAAGCACTTCTTATTTTCCACTTCAATTGGACATTAGCCCCCGATTCTCCACCGCTCATGTTTCTTAATGTTTTTGTTTATTTTTGAGAAGTGGGGGCCGAAAGATTGGGGGACAAAGGATCTGAAGCAGGCTCTGCACTGACAAGAGAGCCCCAGGTGGGGCTTGAACTCATGGACCCTGAGATCACGACCTGAGTCGAAGTCAGCCGCTTAGCCGACTGAGCCACCCAGGTGTGACTCCACCTCTCATTTCTTTGGCCAGAGTGATAGACCTACGTTATGTATTCTATGTATTCTATGTATTCTATGTATTCTTACGTTATGTATCCCCAACAGGCAGAGGATACAAAATGCACAGGTAGGCTCCCAGCAATGCTGGATGCTTTTGGAAGACCAGTTGTCCTCATGTCTCTCTTGGAAAACCCCGCTGACACATCAGTGGGACATGGCCAGCCTCTCCTCATACTATTCCAACACGTTGGAAACTCTAAGGACTCCTTGTGTTAGATAACAGGGTCACCAGGGGCAAACTGAGCACAACCCTTCTTGTGTGAACCTTAGATCATGCTTTCTTTCAAAAGTCAGAGTCTATGTTTCTCGGCTTGTGGTGTCATTCTCAACTCACTAAGAATAACTGTCCAAAGCCAGTTGATGTTTCTAAGCTATAGATTCCAGACCACACAGAGATGACAATCAGATGCTATCACATGACTTGCTTCTGTCTGTTAAAATGCAGTGGGTGGGGCGCCTGGGTGGCGCAGTCGGTTAAGCGTCCGACTTCAGCCAGGTCACGATCTCGCGCTCCGTGAGTTCGAGCCCCGCATCAGGCTCTGGGCTGATGGCTCGGAGCCTGGAGCCTGTTTCCGATTCTGTGTCTGCCTCTCTCTCTGCCCCTCCCCCGTTCATGCTCTGTCTCTCTCTGTCCCAAAAATAAATAAACGTTGAAAAAAAAAAAAATTAAAAAAAAAAATGCAGTGGGTAAGACAGCATAAGATTTCAGCGTGGGCATACTATTTCTACCTTGGGGGAAATAGAGGCAAGCAGGGGTCTGCAATCCTAGTTTTGGATATTCATGGAGAACTATATGTCCATAAAGTATCCCAGCCAAATTGAGTGCATTGTGCTTTTTGTTTTTGTTTTTGTTTTTATCATTGATGCAATGATATTTCACGATGAAAAACTCAAATATCTTATATGCAAGGCATTATTAACAATGAACTGGACTGGGGCCTTACTTGCAAGGCTTCTCTAGGTTTCCATGGGGATAGTGGAAGAGGCTTGCAATGATTGGTTAAAAGCCTGAGATTTGCATTCAGGTAGGCTTGGGCTTGAATCCCAGCTCTTCTGTTTACTTGAAACTTGGAAAAGTTGCTTCCCGTCATCCGTAGAATGGAGAGGATAATGTCTAGCTTGTAGGGTTGTTAGATTTGTTCCCAAGAAGTGAGTGTGTTAATGTTTATAAACACATTACTTGGCACGTAGTATGTTCTCACTGAAGGGTATTTTAAAAATTTCCCACACCTGCAACATGGGCTCCCTTATAAACAGAAGACCTCTTTTCCTACTTAGCAGATAACAGCCTGTAGAGTCATCCTCCATGTAAAGCTTATAGGAAGGGAGGAGTGGGAGAAGTAGGGTAGAGACTTGGAAACAGAGTAGATAACACAGGACATTCTCTGAGTGTCAAAGAAGGATGTTCTCGATAGCGTTGATGCAGGAAGTCACGGCAAAGTTGGCCATCAGTGCCATACAGGGGCACGTGTGTGACCATCACAGACAAGCTCCCAGTCACTGTTTGTCACTAAGGCATCATTTGAGTGGATGCTCTAGAGCAAATGATGCTTTTAGGAAAGGCAAGAAGAAAGTTGCACAGCTGGCCACTGTGACTAGGAGGTAAGGGGCTAATACCATGTGCTTGCAAAGTAGACTTTCCAAACCACTCATCTGTTTTATATTTATAAAACTGGCATTTGAGCACATCATTTGGCACAAAACTGCAGGACATTAATGTTTTCACATGGATCTTGAAAGTATATTTAAAAACTAATTGCAGCATGGGAAACCACTATTGGCTTTGACTAGCTGACCATTAATTCTTCATTACAAGAGTGACAGCTGACAATGGCAGCTACTTTTCCCTTATTTCCCACTGTCTAGGAGGGGATCATCACCACGTATTTCTTTGCCCAGAGAAGCATTATTCTGGTCAGATGTATATTTTGAAATCACAAAACTTGGCATGCCCTTGAACCATCTTATTATTTTAGGCCCACAACTGGGTCACAAAGACCCCTGGGCCAATGCATTTTTTTTTTCCAGGTGAGAGCCTGAATACACAGAAATAAGCAAGTACACAGAAATAAACCAACCATGTGCCTCTTTGGGGCATCTGATTTGGCCTAGAAGAGTAGACTCAAAAATAACTAGATGCTTAATTACACATCTAAATTTAGTCCCTGTATTTGCATGTGTAAGTAATCAGGGAAATATTTGCTTAGAAATGTGTTCCATTTCCTCTGTTTTCTCTAAATCAAATTACTGAGCAGCAGATCTGATTTTGAAATACCTTTTAAAAATGTGTTCTAGAGCCCCACCACTTTAGGCTGTGATCCTGTGGGACCTCAGAACCCAACGGGGTTAGACATGATGAGAACTCTTTTCAAGGGGGCTGCCAGTGGCATTCAAGGACGTGGCCCAAACTAGATCAAGTGACTTAGGATGCAAGTCCTTTTTTTCCTCACTGCCCTCCTCAACAGGGGCTATCTCATTTATACTGATTCTGCTCTCCTTTTGGCAACCATAGTAAGGACATTCAGTAGGCACACAGGAGGAGCCTTATGAAGGACAGGACAGAGCCTGGAATAGTACTGCCTATTTTCATTCATTCATTCATTCATTCATTCATTCATTTATCCATTCAAATGTTTCAAGTGACTATTATATGCCATATTGTAAACACAAAGATGAAAAAATCCAGTACCTGCTTTTAAGAAGGTAAAAGTCTAGAGGGAGGTTTCACACACATGACAATATGCTGTGATGGGTGCTCTTAACATAGGTGGGGTGAATTGTTGGTTCCAATTCCTCACTTCCCTGTAGCATTAGTATTATACATTCATTCTTCCTGGGGTTTCCCAGGGGGGAGTGTACTTCCCTGGGCCTTGGTTCTGGGCTTGGCCATGTGCCTTGCTTTGGCCAATTAGGACACAGGCGGGGCTTGAAGAAGCTTACTCAGTTGGCCTTGAGTTTTTGAGTGTATGCATCACCGTGAGAGACGTATGCTCTGGTGGACCACTGCCTCTCAGAATAAGACATGGAGCAAGGGCTGACCCAGCCAATCTGCAGATGGATGAGTGGGAAATAAATACTTTTGGTTGTATTTCCACTGAGATTTTGTGACTATGTACACAGCAAAAGGTGACTGATACACCAGGCCTAGTGCAGGCAAACCTACAAGGGGCTCCAAATCCAGCCTTAAAGATCCTGAAGAGGCTTCTGAGAGATTGTGGTGACCAAAACTGAGGCCTGGGGGAATACGTGGTCTGTACGGGAGGGGGAGGGCGAGGAGGGTTGCTTGGGGGATGGTGGAAGGAAGGGCAGATGGAAGGAATGGAGGTACAAGTGAGCGTGGCTTGTTCTCTGGGTTCCAGGTAGGGTATCTTGGCTGGAGTGGGTGAAAGAGCCCATAACCTTGCTAGGGCCACTGTCCTGATGGGAGTAAAGCCCCAATTCAGCAGCTGACTTGCAAGTGCTTTCACGGGATATTGACGGCTGTACCATCACTGAGGATTTCTTTGCCAGGAGTTTCCTGGAGAGAAATCTACGCATGGGAAAACTTCTCGTCTATTTATTATCTATTTCCTCTTCTCTATTTCCTCTTCTCTGTATCCATTTCCTATTATCCATTTTGAAAGTAAGGGTCAAATTGACGAGGCGTCTGGTTGAAGAGTCAAGTTCAGCATGTGTGATACGTATCATCCTGGTGTATGGGGTATGTGAGGTCATTCTATGTCCTGTATAGTATTAGTTGCAATTTTGGATAACATCTTCTATGAACTGGATGACTGTTTTTGAAGACCTATCATTTTTTGTTTTCAGGATGTATATTCCAGGATCGTAGAAATTTAGAATTGGTAGACACTTTAGGTTTTCTAATGTAACTTTCCTGGAGGCACCCGAGAGGGGAGGTGGGTAACTAGAGATCACATGGCAAATTCTTGGCATGGCTGGATCAGGCAAAGAGTTTTACTTTAATCTGTTGTTCACTTTCCCTTTCCTCCTTGTCTCCCTCCCTTCCTTCCTTTTCTACAGTAGTGGGCCTTATCTTGGATATTTTTCTTTTTTTTTTCTCCTTATGCTAGAAACCCCATTTTTTCCTATTTGATCAGGGCCATGACCAAGTCAGCCCAAGCCCTTACCTCTAATGGGAAGGTGTCATATGCTGAGGGCACAGCTTAACACACACACACACACACACACACACACACACACACCTAACTCCAGCACTAACTCTCTTCTCTCTATATATTATACTGAACCTAGTATTCTAAACATATTGATTATTTTCTCATTTTCCATTGATAAAAAGAGTCTTCACTATAATAGCCCATGTTGATTTGAAGGAAAGGGGATTTTAATTGGGTTCAAATGACCTAATGTTTTTTTTTTTTTTTTTTTTTTTTTTTTTTAAAGAAGAATAATGCATTTGGCTACCCGGGATTTGGCATTTCTTTGAACAATGCAATGTTAGAGAAGCATTATAGACTCAGTGGGATTAAATCACCTTACATATGTGTTTCTATACTCTATCTGAAACCAAAGTCATATTAAATGGTGATAATAAGAGCCATTTCCACCCATAACTCATACTGAAAATGGACTTGGTCATGACTCACAAACACACCATTAACACATAGTTAAGTGTATATTCTTTTTCCCTCCTTCTTGGGAGGCAGGGTAGGGGTCTAGAACAATTTTAACTTCATGTGGTATACACTTTTCTAAAACTTGACTGACTTCTTGAGTACAGTCTTTTAATGAGATCTATAAACTCAAAATTCAGAAGGTTCTTTTTATCCTAGTAAGTACAAAATTGCAAAGATGATCTTAAAAGCCCGATGACTTAACTATATACTCTTGAGTCAGTAATTAAACAGAGAAACCATTCAGCTATTTGGCAAGGAATTTTCCCGTGAAAGTGTCCCAGAGTTAGAAGCTATCCAGATCATATAACTGGAAGTTAAAATTAACAAGCAGAAAAATGACTGGCTTTGCTTTTAGCATTTCTTTTGGATGAAATCTGGCTTTGGGGCGGCTTGTAATCTGGGTTCTAGTTCCTGCTCTGCCACAATTAGACATGTGACCTTGGGCAAATCACATAAGCCTCTGTGGTCTCAGACTCCTCATTTGACAAATTAGAGGGTTGAACCAAGTTAGCTCGAAATTTCTGCCTATTTCCACGTCTAGCACTTAAAGTTATTATTCCAAGAGTGGTTGGTTGTCATTTATTCTCCAGATCCACTTAGATGAGAACCATAAGAACGAGGCCAGAACTGCAGCAAGTAACACAACAGGTTGAATTTGAAGAACTTTACAACAGAAAAACATACTGACAGTGAGGCCAGATTACACAGTCAATGTGGCTGCTCTTAGAGGGCCCTGAGAGTGCATTGATAATAGAAAGCCTGATTTGGTTTACATCTAGTTCCCCCTGCCTAAGCATCGGTTACAAAGGGGAGGGAGGCCATTCTAGCACAAAAGGCCTATTTTCTCATACGTGATTATATTATTTAGTACCTTTGTTAAAATTCTTAGTTTAGTAGTAATCGCCAATAACTTAAGTGAATTTTGGTAACGCTTTTCATTTTATTTAATGTATTTTTTTTTCTTTGCTTATTTTTGAGAGAAAGAAAGAGAGAGACAGAGCATGAGCAGGGGAGGGGCAGAGAGAGAGGGAGACACAGAATCTGAAGAAGGCTTCAGGCTCTGAGCTGTCAGCACAGAGCCCAATGCGGGGCTTGAACTCTTGAACTGCAAGATCACGACCTGAGCCAAAGTTGCACGCTCAACCAACTGAGCCACCCAGGCACCCCAACACTTTTCATTTTAAAGACAGAGAGATCTCATGGAACCCAAGAACAGAAATGCAGCTGGGCCTCAGGAGAGGTCTGCAGCCAGGAACAGAAGTTGTCAGCTGTGTCTACAGGGCCTCTTATCTCTTGCAGCTACTTCTCGCCTGTTATAACCTACATTCTTCTCCTTTTCCAGAACATGTAGCCTCAGGTAGAAGACTACCCACTCCCCAACCAGCACCCAACGCATATACACAACCTGTTCCGGAAGACAAAGGGTACTTTGTCTTTTTACATGGGAACAACCTAGATTAATTGGAAGTTTCTCAACTCAATTCCAAATTCTTAAAAGAGGGAATCTGGTTGCTCTGATTGGCTCAGCCTGGTCACATATTCATGCCCAGGTCCAGTCGGCTGCAGCCGCGAGGGCAGGGTCATACATGGAGGAGGGATTCCTCAGTGCAGGACTCCAGGGGCACTTTTCACATTGTGTTGTATGTGTGTGCCGTGCAGTGGGGTTGAGCAATGAAAGATCCTACCCTTGCCTGGAGATAGTTCTCTGAGAAGGAGACAAGTGTCTCCATTGCCAAAGGCATTTACTATAAGCAAATAAGTGCACTTGCTAGAAAGTCAGCCTCCTTCTCAGTTCGACCCCCTCCCACTTACCTGATCTCAGAATGTTTCCTCTGCTTGGGGCCAGAAATTCCACCAGTCCTGTCGGACCTATGATACAGGTTTCATTCTTTGCAGTTCTGTATCCTTGTGCCTGAGACGCTCATCTAGGGATCAATGAAGCAGTGGGTCTCCTGTGAAAGCCACTGAAATCCACTCCAATGTCTCAATGGTTCTCAAGACATCGATGAGACCGGTTCTCTCCTCCTCCTCCTTGGAGGCGAGGATTCCAAGTGGGTGATCTCCCAAGGTGCTGTCTTCTAGAATCCCAGGATTTTCTTGATTCCATTTCCATAATCAGCTCCAAACTCATCCTGCACTGAGAAAAGACAGTCCCCACAGCAACCCCAAGACACGTGTTTCTCCTCCGAAACATGCAAATCCACTGGGCGTGAGCCAGTATTACACATTTGTAATTTATTTTCATTGATTCGGAACTTCTTCATGCAGATTTATGAACACTAGACGTGAAGATCAATTTAGCCCTACTTCTGCCTTATTTAACTTGGCTATTCTGGACTGAGCTTTTACTCAAGTGGCTATAGTTACGATATCAAATCTTTGAAAAGCTGAGCTGCTTTGTTTGGTGCTTGGCATCTGGTGCGTGTAAAATGGCTTGGATCCGATATTTCCTTTCCTCTAAGTAAGAACACATCTCTTGAAAAGGTTTGGTGCAGTCTTGCCAAAGAAGGAAGCGGGAAACCCAAGCCAGCCTGAAGTTTCGTGAGCCATGGAAAACTGGCTAAATTCACCATGAAAATAATTTGGAAACGTGAAGTACAGAGCAGCTCTTCTGAGCCCAGCTCTTCATTCCAGCCTTGGGAATACTATGTGTCAATGCATATTTGCTGGAAAATGACAATTATGTTGACATCCTTTTAATTCATATGAACCTCGTTCAGAACTGTGGTCATCTGAACAAGTGTCATGAAGTTTCCCTTCGGTCTGTCTTCGAAAAGTAATGTGTGTAATGGAATCAATGATACAAACAAACAGCAGACCAAACTTTTCTCAAGTGATTAACAATTTGATTTGCATATGATGAATGTGTCCATGTTAAAGGCTCCTGTGCTTTTATTAAACTAAGTCTAGAGTGTGAAAAAAAATTACGTTAAAAGCACCCTGTGAAACAGGATTTCATTAATTCAAACTATTGTCCTACTTGTCTTCTGAATTAGTGAGACGGTACTGTACATAAAATTAAGTCAGATGTCATTCTCGTCCTCCAAAACCAGCTCACTCGGGTGCTTACAAGCTCCTGGGAGTTTCCACAGGTGACCAAATTATAGATCTCCGCAAAACTCCCAACTTGTGTGGGTTTGGTTCATCCGCTGCGATTCTGTTTTGTTCGGTCACTCCCACATTTCCCCCCTCCTCCAAGGTTCTTTTCTGGGTACATGGTAAGTGGATTTTGTTTGTTTATTTGGTGATCTGTTCTTAAGGGTTGAATTTAGAAGCTCTCATACACAGGCATTAATACAAGCGACAGGGGAAGGGTTTGGGTTTACACAACACGAGGGTGTCCACGAACTTGAGAATGCCTACCACGTGCCAAGAAAGCTGTGCTCAGTGCCAGGGATTTGCGGATCAATGAGATGGGGTCCCAGGAAGAAAGGCAGATGAAGTGCCAACGTAAGGCCGAAGGTCCCATTGGGAGTTTGAGGATGGCGATAATTGACTTGGAAGTGAAGAAGGGTCAGTGATGAAGTAACAGGCTGTGCCTTCAAGGTTGCTGAGGCGTCCTTCAGCGGGGCAGGTAAAGTCAGAAAGGCCTTCCAACAAGGGATGCGAGAGCGCCGAAACAGCAGGGGATATGCCCATGAGGAGGGCTTGGCGCTGTAGGGCACCGGGGAAGGAGCAGGAGACGAGGCTCCTGGGTAAGATGGGCTGTTCTGTGGCCAGTGGTTTGTAAGGGTTTTTTGTTTGTTCGTTTGTTTTAAGAAACAAGCTTCCTTTTCAATGAATTCTTTCATCTGAACTCCAAAATTCAAAAGAGATAGATGAGAAGCAGCTCTTTTAAGGTGGAGGGAGGGCTTCGGGGCTCACCCTGCTTAGCCCCTGGGGCTCTCTACAAAAGGCCCGTCTAAAAGCCAAGCCACAGGACAAAGGGGGAGACCCCAATGTGCAGAAATGAGCCAGGCTGTTTGTGTCTCTGCAGGGTCCATCTGGCAACACTGCTGGAAATGAAAAGAGACAGGAGGCGGGGACACCCCCACGGGGGCTTATAGTCACACAAGTGATGATAGGGCCTGAAGAATGGCTCAAGTAGGAATGGCCAGAGACATTTGTAAGGTCCCATCACTGCTTGTCAGACGTGGCAGGAAGGGAGGGTACCTTGAAAGTGATCCTGAAGTTTCCTTCCAGCAGCTGTGAGGCCAGCAATACTATCGGAGCTTCTGGATCCAGCTGATAAGATTGCTTCTTTTAGATTTTTGAATGAATGGTTTTACCCTAAGAGGGGGCTCTGGGGTCAAGTGTGAAATGCGCTGAATGCTCATGGAGAAAGGAAATGCCATGATTAGAAGCTTCGTCTTCAAGATCTTGTCTTGGTTTTGGATATGGGAGGATCTTGAATAGGAACTAATAGTTGTTTAAACAACTCCCCTGGGCCCTTTGTTTCCTCTAGTCTCATGGGTCTGAGGTGGGCAACAAAACTCCGACACTTTCCAGCAAAGTTTAAACTGCCTCTCTCTGCTACAAATGTTTCTTGAGGAGTCCATAAGAGATACAGATTACCATTCTTTTAAAACAAAATCTGAGAAACTCACAATTTGGCTTGTTATGTGGAAGGCTTGTTGGCCGTTTGAATTTTACAGCCTCCAAAATAAAGTTCTTTGATGGAAAACATTTACTTAATTTTCGCCAGTGAACTCCTGGAACTCACATTTACGAGGACGTGGGACCATTTTATTTCCAGAAACGAATGCTGTGATGACCCTTGTCTCGCATTTCTTGTGGAAATGCACCCTTGTTGTTAGACTAAGGGAGAAGGTAGCAGAAAGCGTTGAAAGAAACAGCTTTGTTTCTTGCTCGGAGGAAACGATGTTGTAACTCTACAGAGGATGTGCTAGCACTAAGGAATCAACTACTTTCCGTTAGCCCTCTGCTAGTTGGCCAGGAAGCGTGCCAACATTGGAGTATCCTAGCGTGAACAAGAATGCTATTTTGGTCTGTTGTAAAGAACTGTGGAATGCAGATTTTGGACCGGTTCATCACATTCGTCAGCAACCACAAAACAAATGTTATTTCAGAATGAGGACTATGGATGCAGAAAGACTAAAAATTAAATAAAATGAAGATTATGGAGACATTTGTACAGTTTAATGAGTATGCTCACTACTTGAGCTTTGCCTTTTTTCTCCCCCCCTTAAGCCAAAGGCTTCCACACAGTGTTGGGAGTTTGCGAAGTTTGATGAGGGCCAGGTGTAGAGGAGGAATTGAAGAATTCCCCCGCTTCTCCTTCCAAACCATGTGGGAAGGACAAAACAGCCCATTTTGAGTAATTCCAAACACTCTTTCTTAAAATGAAATAAAGGCTCTGTCTACCCCGAGAAGTTACCTATAGAATTCAATAACTTCACAATAATTAGATTCCTTCCTTGAGAGCTTCTCTGGAGAGTATGGCCATTTTCAAAGAAACAATTATAAGTGCTTTGAACAGTAGCAACACGGTCCCCAGGGAGGCAGGGGTTTCACAGAGTGACCAAAGTAGGCATCTGATGCTGGCCCTCTGACCCTGGCTATCCCGTGTATGCATATGTACACTTAATCTCTGTGTCTTTTTCTGGACTTTCACTAGGAAGCTTTTGTCCAGAGTATCTAGGGTTCTCTCCGTTCATGGAATCAAATGCTTCCAAGATTCTCTGATTTATAGTATAGGCATTAAATGTTACCTCCATTTCACAGAACTATTAGCTTTCATGAGTTAACAACTTTGCTTTCCTTAAATAAACAAATAGAAACATTTGACGGGAAAAAGTATTGGACTCAGTTCCTCTGGTGCTGGCATGCCCTCATTTAATGCGCTCCTGCCTGCAATTTCATGATTAGAGATTTATTCCTTAAGTTTTTTTTTAAAAAAATGTTTCTTTATTTTGAGAGAGAGTACAAGCAGGGGAGGGGCAGAAAGAGAGAGAGAGAGAGAGAGAGAGAGACTGAGTGAGAGAGAGAATCCCAAGCAGGATCTGGAGCTGTTATCATAGAGCCCCATACGGGCTTGAACTCACTAACCCATGAAATCATGACCTGAGCCACAATCAGGGGTCGGTAGCTTAACCAAATGAGCCACCTAGGCACCCTGAGATTCATTTCTTGAATTAAATATTGTCCTCTCTCCTTTAAATTTTAGATCTCTTTATGGGAATTGTGTTAAATCCCTTATGTGAACTAGTTGAATCCTGAAAACAATGAGAAAGTCTGAAAATAGCAAAGGTTTGTGAGAAGGTAGAGGACAGCAGTACCTACACCGTGCGGTTGTCCGTGTAGATTGCTATAACTACTTTCTGAAACACTTTGGGGATTTACTGCTGGCCAAGATGGTGCAATAGGGACTGAAATTGCTGGCCTTCCTGAAAAAAAAAGAAAAGACAAGACAAGAAAGAAAAGTATCTGATAAGTTCAATGAAAGAATGTTTTTCAAGATGCTGAACATCAGATAGTGGTTAGTGACCCCTACCAGAAGGGAAACAAACAAGGTGAGCCTTATACTTGTCCCTGTGATCACCTTGAGGGCGTTTCTGGGCCAAATCCCAGAGAGGGGACCCTGGGAGGAGCCCAATGGACTCCCTGAGTTGAGGAGACAGAGTTGAGAGGCTGGGAGACTGAAGGCCACAGGGCAGGGTACTGTTGAGTACTATAGAGAGAACCACAGATATCCATGGAGGGCCCCTCTCCACTCAGCAGGGTATTCATTAGCATGTGTGGTGGGGAGGCTACCCAAAGCTGGGGAAAGAACCACCTGAAAGGGTTAGAAGGAACCGTAGGCACGCTTACAGCAGGCTCATGCCTATTTCTACCAGCCAGGCTGAAAAACCTAATAATTCACAGGGCATTGGGTAGAGTGCTCAGAAGGGTCTTACCTCAAGAGTGGCTGAAAATTCTCTCTATACTAAATGTTGTTCTGGTCCTGCCTAAAAACTCTTCAAAGCAAAAAATGAAAGGATCTGTTTACAGCCAACTCAACCGTGTCCCAGAACAAAGTTGAAGAATATTTATAGGAATACAAAAATATCCACCACCCACTGAGATAAGCTGACAATGTCTGGCATCCAAGCAAAGTTTACCAGTGATGCAGAGAAGCAGGAAAATAAAAGGGAGGGAACATGGATACCACTTTTTGAGGTATTTGAAGACAACTAAAACCAGGTCTCTGTTCTTATGAGTTCATCATCCTGCTCTCCGACCATAGCAGGTTCCCAGTTGTTTTAAAATGTACCTGGGTTTTTAATTTTATTCAGGTATAGGGAGGCAACAGATCAGAAGATGATCACCATTAAAAAAAATGTATTTTGTTTACCAACAACATTTTTCCCAGAGCTAGAGCAAACAATTCTAAAATTCGTATGGAACCACAAATGTTTTGGCTGGAGAAGCCAAAGCAACCTTGAAAAAGAAAAGCAAAGCTGAGGCATCACAATTTCAGACTTCAAGTTATATTACAAAGCTGTAGTAACCAAAACAGTATGGCACTGGCACAAAAATAGACACATAGATCAATAGAGCAGAAGAGAAAACTCAGAAATGAGCCCACAATTAATCTTTTTTTTTTTTAATTTTTTTTTTCAACGTTTATTTATTTTTGGGACAGAGAGAGACAGAGCATGAACGGGGGAGGGGCAGAGAGAGAGGGAGACACAGAATCGGAAACGGGCTCCAGGCTCTGAGCCATCAGCCCAGAGCCCGACGCGGGGCTCGAACTCACGGACCGCGAGATCGTGACCTGGCTGAAGTCGGACGCTTAACCGACTGCGCCACCCAGGCGCCCCTACACAATTAATCTTTGACAAAGAAAGAAAGAATAGCCAATGGGAAAAAGACAGTCTCTTCCACAAATGGTGTTAGGAAAACTGGACAGCAACGTGCAAAAGAATGACACTGGACCACTTCTTTACGCCATACACGAAAATATATTCAAAATGGATGAAAGACCTCAATGTGGGATCTGAGACCATAAAAATCCTAGAAGAGAACACAGGCAGTAACTTCTTTGACTTCGGCTACAGCAACTTCTTTCTAGATATGTCTCCCGAGGCCGAGAAGAAAAAATGCCTAAAGATAACAGAGTTGCAGTGTTCCAGTTTGGTTCAAGAACGGTATGGGTATGTAAGAAGGGAGCAGTGATTTGAAATAAAGCTTTAACCCGACCTGGCTTCTAGCCTGAGCCCTGGACTGACCAGGAAGGCGGTCGCTGCATAAACTCCCATGGGATGCACCAAAGCCAAGGCATCAGCAGCTCCAATAGCAACAACTGCAGACACACCTTCGTGTCCCATTGGTGCCCTTGGCTTTGCCACCTGCACTCTGGCCCTGAGTTGGGCACTGACGTTGCAACGGTGATGGACTAGGGCAGTGGGACCCTTGCTAAGCAGAAACAGCTGGGGTAGTGGCCTTAATGGGCATCAAGGGACAGAACATATGTTTTTCTTTCTCAGCAGCAACAACCAGAGGTGTTGTCAAGCTAACGGGGGGGGGGGGGGGGGGGGAGTGGGCGGGGGGGGAGGGGGGAGGGAATATGGCTGACACTACATGGTGGCTGTGAGAACTCATTTTCAGAGCTTGAGATACATCCAGGGACACCCAGAATTATTTTGAAGGAGTTTGAGGGGGTCTAGAATTCTCCCAGAGGCTCTTATCCATGGCTGTTATGATTGTGCTGTTCTTACATCCAAGCTGGAGCTGCCTGGGAAGTCTAAGCACCCTGCTGGTTCTCAGGCTAGAGTCTGTGGATATTCCTGAGGATGTCTGTACTCTGCCCAAGAATTTATCTGGGGAGAGGGGGAGTATCATTTTGATGATAATCTTAAAAAAAAAATCAAATCTCTACTTTATCATCTGGATGACCACTGGGAAGTCCAAGATCAAGGTGTTAGCTAATTCAGTTACTGGCGAGAGCCCTCCCAGTGGCTTGCAGATGGCCACTTCTCTCTGTGTCTTCACTTGGAGACAGAACTCTGGCCTTTCCTCTTCTTGTAAGGACAGTAATCCCATCACAGAGACCTCCCTTTCATGACCTCATCTAAGCCCAATTCACCTCTAAATACTGTCACCCTGGGGGTTAGAGGTTAAAGGTATGGATTTTGGGGGAGGACACAAACATTTAGTCCATAACAACCACATAATAATGAGTACTACTACGTTCAGTGCTTGCCTTTGGGATTTTGTTTTCTGTTCGTATTTGCATCACACAGAGGACAATGACAAAGCACACGGTTTGAATGAAGGTTTTGCAATGGAAAAAAGGGGGTGGGAAGGGGGAATTGCACCAGCACACGCCCATGAGGGTGTAGGCCTGCTGAACCAGAGCTGAGCCAGGAGCGGCGCATTCACGTAGGTAGTGAGCAGATATATTACCGGCGGCCTCTTTGTTCATACCAGCTTGCAGTTGGTGAGGAGGAAATGCACAATGGAAAATGTTCTGTTTCTGATTGACACTGTCGTTGTATTACATTCCCATGAAATGCAGGTTTCAAAAATGCTACAAATGTAGCCTCATCTTTGAGCATATAAGGCAGTTTTATGAAGCTATCAAGTGGTAGATCATCAAAATTGTGCACACTAGCAGAATTGTTATCATTATTATAGTTAAATTTGGTTTTGCGTATCCTGAACTAGAAAATAAGGCTTTGGAATTTTGCAATTTTTAAAAATACTTCACTTACCGGAATAGTACTCTCTCTACGTTAGCTCGCCACAGACAAAATGTAGAACTGAACTAATCCAGCTCCTTTCTCCTCTTCAACCATGTTGGTCAGTCAGTTTCAACAAATGACAAATTACATTAATTTTCTATTGTTAATGAAAGTGCGCATTTGTAATTTTGTTTGTATTAACTTTGAAATTTATTTTGGTTTTATGGTTGGCTAAGAACCACAAGGATAAGCGCTTTTAACCTAGTTTTATATTTTTCTATATTTAAGTAATATTATAATACAAATAACACTGAGGATCCTTAAGAATTTTGTTTCGTTATAAATGTGTCTCTAAGGTTTCACAAACACTTAATTATCAAAATGAAGCATCACATCTTCTACTATGTATCAAGCTGGTTTCGCTGCTATTGTTCAGAGTGAAAATTGTTTCAATATAACTTAGATTTATTCTCAGACTTCTTTAAACTGTGACTGAATGTCCTTTAATACCCAACTCTGGTCGACCAAACCTCTTTTTTCTCTCAAATGGGTTATCCTTTCTCCTACTGGGTGCCTCTCCTGCTGTAAGTTCTAGAACTCCAAGTGGCATGCTGACATGTCCATGCACGGCCCCCAGCCCTCCCCATGCAGCCACGTGTTTTTCCAGAGCACTGGTAGCCAAATCTGCCTCCTATTGTGAGCACTGGTCTGCTTTTCAAATGCCCAAAGCACAGTTAAGACCAGGCCCTGGAGTTTAACTGAAAGCCTAGGGATGGTCCAAGAATAACAGACAGTAGCATAGTGAGTACCACAAAGAGTTGCAGTGAGGGCTCACAGGTCAATCCCCAGCCTCTGACTTCCCGCTTTCCCACCCGCAACTCTCTGCCTTGTCCCCAGAAGCTCAGGCCCCCACCAAACATCTCCAGGCTTCTCCCCTGGTTTCCTGCTCCCTTCTGAGCACAGAATGACAGACAGTAAAACATCCACCTCCTTCAGGGGGAAACTCCCACCACTACCCAGAGAGTGAGCTCTGCCTTCCAAATTCTGGGTTATCTAGTCTTTAACAACACTGTGTGGGCTGTTCTAACCATGCAGTTAGTTCCTGTCTGTATTAAGAAACCAAAAAACTTCTCTAATTCTGTAAGGATATGGCCGTCCTAAAAACACGTTGCATTTATATTACAAAACAGAACTTAATAGGATGGGGTGTAGCCTCTGTGTCCTGGTTTATGCTAACTTCACTTTTCTCCAAGCAAACATGAGCACATGTTTTATATCTATGTAACCAAAGAGCCCTTTCTGGTTATTTCCCTCCAAATAGAGAAAGTTTGCTCCAAAGAGGGATTGGTATCATATCTAAAATTGCTAAAACAATGATAATAATAATAACAATAATAAGAAAGTCTTAGCTCTACTGGGTATTACATACAATAAAGAAAAGTTGTAAAACTTTATGCAAAAATAGAATCAGATATCCACAATCAGTTTGTATTTTGTGAAAGGCAGTAAAATGTAACATTGGAGCTGTGAACTCTTGAGTCAGACTACCTGGGATTTGGGGTCCTGCCTGCCCTACTGACCGGCTGGGCCAATGACCTGAGCTCAGCGTGTCCCTCTCCTCATCTGTAAAACGGGGATGACAGTATCTCCCATACAGACGTGTTATGAGTTATGAGGATTTGTAACAAGATCTTAAAATATTGTACAGCATGTAATAAATACTCAGCAAACATGAACTATGATGATGATAGTGATGGTGATGGTGGTGATGGTGGTGACATTTGAGTACTCTGCAAGAGTTAAAAATTAGAAGGGGGGGTCTCAATTGGTGTTCCTCACCATCATCATTGATAATGAACACTGAAAAGTGGACACTGTCTTCTCCTTCCCTTCACTCTCCTCCATGCTGAATGTGTCCATGCCATGTAGAGCACTACAAGGGACTCTGGAAGAGCTGTGATTGAGCCAGTTGACTTTTCCTGACCCTCATGCTCCTTTGCGGTTATTCTCATGGGTCGCTAGGAGCCCGGATGGGCACAATTCTTTATGAAGGATTAGCAGGGGGGAGTAGTATTAGGCTTGAGGTGAGAGAGGAGAGTTTGAGGAGGGCCATGGGCGGGGAGCTCCAGAGGGGCAGTACGTGAAAGGCTGTGGGGCAAGGGTGCCCAGGGGAAGGATCTTCAGCTCTAACAGCGGGTAACTAAAGAACTTCCCTCTCAACTGCCAGAAACAAAGCCCTCTTGCTACGACTGCCCACCTTCTCTGACATGTGGACCTGGCCTTGGCGGCTTCTCCAGAGGGCTGCAAAGCTGCTAATCTTCTTCTCCATCTCTCTGGAAACTCCAGCTGGGAGGCAGCGACGAGATTTCTGTATCTTGATCTCAGTCTTTTCTGCTTCTCCTTCCCACACTTCCCAGCACCACTGACGATCTTCCTGCTCTCAGGTCTTAGCAGCAGGAAGTGGACTCCCAAATCAGAGTTTCTCCTTGTGCACCTTCCCACCTTATGTCACAGCCCGGTGGACGTAAAAGATATTCGTGATGGGTTCATGGACATGGTCACTCATTTGGCCAACAACATTTCATGAAAGGAGAAACAATGGGCATTATAGGGGCCCCCAGAAAAGCAAACTTAAATAATTCTGAAGTATGGCACTGTATTAGCGTAAATTATGAAAACAAAATACTATGGTCAAAAATGCTTTGGAGTCTCAAAGTAAAGAACAAACAAACAAACACGCTATCTACGAAATACTTGCAAATGTACCTTCATGATAAAGAAAGATGAATTAAATATAAACAGTAGTTTTATGGCTGTAGAGCAAGTGGACATATTTTGAGTCTGATGGCCCAAGTTTATTATTATTATTGATTCAAATTTTGTATACTGGCTGCCTTGTTTTTTAAATAAATTAATGTAAACAAAATATTTAGTGTAAACCTATTAGGCAGATTATAGTTACCGTATTTGCTGTTTTCTCTATCAACAGGTGGAGCATGTTGAATTTGTTTATTTACTCTCAAACCACTCTTAGGTCATTGTCAGATGAGAGTTGACATGATTAACTTCTCAGCCCCCATCTGTGTGAAACACCAAGAAACAAAAAAAGTCACTTCGTTATAGCCCTCTGCAGAGCCCCAGAAGCTGCCACGGTGCTCACAGGTCACCTCTCTCCTCCCCAGAGGTGCTCATGGGGTAGAGGCATCGCCCTACCCTGGCCGATCTTTTGTGTTTTCCCCATGCACAGCAAATCCCAGTTCATTAACCGAGACCCTCACTCATATACTTTATTACTTATTGGAAAGAAAGGAGAGTGTGGGATTGGCGTCACCATTGGCTTTCTTTTTCCTCTCCCTGCCCCAACTTCTGGGTGGTGGCAGCCCTCACTGGATTAAGCTTTGTGTAATTCTGAAGCTATATTCTGGGTGCCTGCGTGGCTCAGTCAGGTAAGCATCTGACTCTTGATTTTAGCTCAGGTCATAATCTCACCTTTTGTGAGTTCGAGCCACAGAGCCTGCTTAGGATTCTCTCTCTCTCTCTCTCTCTCTCTCTCTCTCTCTCTCCTTCTCCCTCTGCCCCTCCCCTGGCTTGTGCTTTCTGTCTATTGAAAAATAAATAAATAAATTTTAAAAAATAAAATAAAAAAAATGTGAAGCTGTATTCATAAAAGAAATATCAAGATCCTGCAGAAATAATCCAAGAAGGGGTGCCTGGGTGGCTCAGTTGGTTAAGCATCCGACTTTGGCTCAGGTCACGATCTCTCAGTTCACGAGTTCGAGCCCTGCGTTGGGCTCTGTGCTGACAGCTCGGAGCCTGGAGACCGCTTTGGATTCCGTGTCTTCCTCTCTCTGACCTCCCGCCCCCCACCCCGACCCCCACTCATGCTCTATCTCCCCCTCTCTCTCAAAAATGAATAAACATTAAAAAATGTTTAAAAAGAAACAAAGAATCCAAGAAAAACTGGAAGCTGCTATAGATACATATATTTTTTTTTTGTTCTCTACTTTCTGGAACTAGGGGCTGATTGTTTTGAGATGCATAATGTAGCTGGAGCCAGTGGATGAAGGAGCCAGTTCTTATTTTAGGAAGCGGCCTTCAAGCTCAATTAGAAATCACGAGACCCAGTTTGAAATTCCCAGTTTTGCAAAATATAATATAAAAAATTATCCGTTTTTTTTTAAAATTAACTCAGGCAAGGTTATTAAATCTATTTGACTCGGGGTTTTCTTATTCCTCCCCCCCCCATTTCAAACCGAAGGTGTTTTTGTTCCCATAGAGAAGAACTAAAATAATTATAACTACATTCATCTGACTAGCATTTTCCATGTGACAAAATGTCTTCATGCACTTTTCCTTTTTTGGTCCTGTGCCCGTTCTTTGAGGTCACGCCCACCCTCATCTGACACTCGAGGAAACTGACCTTCAAAGGTGAGGTTCACTGGCCAACATCATGTGGCTTTTAAGCAGTGGATCTGGGCTGGAGATCATCTTCTGACCGTGAAGAATTACTCTTATTCTGTGAAGTTGTATTTGCGGGAATGACAGACTGGCTGCACGTACAAAGTTAGTCGAGTCTCAGAAACCCAAATAAAGAGGTGGGAACCCGCTTTGTGAAGTGGTTAGAAATGGGCTAAGACCTCCAAAAACAAGTAGTTGTTCACAAACTCAGATCCACAATGCTCCTTTTGCGGACAGTATTTCCTCTCCTGCTCCTGCTGGCACGCATTGGGATACAGCTGACTCAGCCTCGCTCCATGACTTGACTTTTCTTATCTATGTGTGACAACCTCAGGGAACAAAAGGTGCTTTCTTGCGTCCAGGGCAAACAATAATGACAACTTACATCCTGACTCTGCTAATATTTGCGGTGTGATTTCAGGCAACCCATTTCGCTTTCCCAGTCCTGTTTCCTCACCTGTAAAATGGGTATACAAATTCCCACTCTGTTGAATTTTAGTGACTACTAACCGAGATTTTAATGCTAGCTAATCCCGATAAACACAGACGCTTTATCAATGCAAGTGCCTCCGCCTGCCCTTCACGCATCTGGCTCTTGAATGTCTCTGTTTTGCCTCGGACTCGACACTAAAGCCAGGATGATTTGAGCTACAAAAGCTGAATACGTAGTTATTACCTCCTGGAATGTCAAGGCTTGTTATGTTTCAACTACCTGACGGGAGGGGGATGTGCCACCTTATTTGCCCTGACAGGCTGCCTCCCCAGTGGTGCCCTCCACACCTGCCATCTCCTCCTTTTCCAGGGCACACAGGGCTGGCAATGAGCAGGCCTTCACATGTGGTTGTTGAATAAATGAACAGGGGTGGCCTGAGTTTAACTCCTATCCCACAGCTCTCATAAAAGGGCTCTGTAACATGGCACGATTTTCCTTAATTATCTGGCTAATCACAGAGGGGCAAACATGAAGAATATGGGTGTCATATTCTAATAATCGAGCTAAGAGCATCCCATTTCCCACACATTCTCAGCTGCAGGTTCAGAGGCCACTTCATGTGGCAGCACAAGAACAATGTCACCCTGAGGCTTGGGGAACTGCCGAAGAATGAAGTAGAGTCTAGAAGGTGGTCTTCTTTAAACTCTAGGTATTGCCTCTCAGAGGCGGCAAAGAATGGCTCTGCGAAGAGACCAGGATGGCCACGGTTGATACTTTCAGAGCTTCCTTACTACCTACCCCAGTTTCTCGAGGGTGTTGCAATGCTTGGAACTGTCCAAGCTGTGTCAGTTTTCATCCAATTACCCGTTGGTTCTTTCGACAAGTAATTACTGAGAACCTTTTACATACCAGGCACTCTGCTGCGTGTTGCATAGACAGTGCCCAACCCTAAAAGAAAGGCACTTTAGGGGTGCCTGGGTGGCTCAGTCGGTTGAGTGCCCAACTTCGGCTCAGGTCATGATCTTGCGGTCTGTGAGTTCGAGCCCCGCTTCGGGCTCTGTGCTGACAGCTCAGAGCCTGGAGCCTGCTTCAGATTCTGTGTCTCCCTCTCTCTCTGCTCCTCCCCTGCTCACACACTGTCTCTCTCTCTCAAAAATAAATAAAGATTAACATGCAGTCATTAAAACTGTGTTAAAAAAAAAAAAAAGAAAGGCACTTTAAGGTCGTTCGATCCAACCATTGTCTATAGTTGAATACCTTTATTGATACATTTTTTCAGTCTCCAAAAATTAATGGAGGACCATTACGAACCTCGGACGGAGACCCACGTCTTCTACCGAAGACAACACAGCTCTTTGTCCTTCTGGTTGCTCTGAAATGAGAAGTTTCTTCTTGTAGTGAGCCCACAGATGTCTCTGGTCCTAGTTCCACCCCTCTGGGGCCAGAGAGAATAAGTTCAATCCCTCTCCGTATGCAATCTTTTCAAAACTGTGCAGTCAGCTCTTGCACCTCCTGAGGCTTTGAGAAACGTTTTTGGAATCCTTGTGCAGCGCTGCACGTGACGTGGGCCCGTTTCTGTCCTTGCCTCCATCTCCCAATCCCCGAGGATGGTGGACAAAGAGACGCAAATGGCAGGAAGACGATATCCTGAGATTTCGGTGAACCACATGAAGGGGAACGGACGCGTGTAGGGTCTGAAGATATCCGACGTGGAGCCAGCACAAAACATGGAGCGAATGAGTTAGCCGGATATTAACTGCAAGGGGATGGAATAAAAATAGGGCCATTCAGACAGATCTTCAGGAAAATTTCCCAACCATGAGCCCGGACTGTGCCAAACCCCAAACATTTGGAAAATAGCTTGAGATGTTCAACGAATCCCAAACTTGAGCGTTTGGGGATGGTTTGTCCTGTCTTAATTGCCCCTGTTTTCACTCGAGTAAGTTGACAAGACACTCACTTGCTGAATTTCTTCCAGAGAAAAAGTGGTTTCTGATTCAACACAATGAGAGCCTCTCCTTCCTTTTTTTTTTTTTTTTCTTGGTCTCTTCCTTCTCTTTCTCTTCGTTGTTGGCCAAGGTTCTTCCCCAGAGACCACGATTCCCCTCACTGAAGACTCTTTTCAGTGTCAGGTATGATGGGCATATTGAGAAGGCTGATTTATAGTCAGCTTGAAGTTTCTCTTTTAGAGAAAAAAACTGACCATCCCTCCTCCTAAGTAGCTGGCACGTGTGCTGCAAATGTATTAAACGCTTCCAGATTAGATTACAGCAGAGCACAGTCTATCTTTGTACAAGGCTAATGGGCCACAGCTTCTAGACAGGCCTCTGCTTTCTGCCAGGGAATTCTCTTCTCGGCTCAGGTAGAGGGGCCCTACAATGCACAGAGAATAAAGGCCTCAGCATCCCAGAGACACATACTGGGGATGGCTGGCTCACACGCCTGGGTCACCTAGACTGCCCTGGGGACCCTGATGAGGAGACTCTCCCATAGCTAAATCTGGTATCGCTTCCCTTCCAAGAATCACGAGGCAGTGTGTAAGATAAAAGAAGTTGCACTCAATTGGACTAAGCCAACCTCTCAGGATATTTGGTATGAGCTTGGTGGCAGAATACCAAGCCTGATGGCAATGCTTCTGTGTGACACGGTCACTTGAAAAAGAGAGAAGTGCTGGGACTGAGGGGTGCTCTTGGGAGGTGGCAAGGAGGTCAATGACAGAAGGTTGGTCTTTCCTTTTCACAAATGGAAGATTCTTTATCATCAGAAATAGGACAGCCCCGGGTTTGCCAGCACTCGTGATGCAGTTTGCTCACTCACGAAGAATGGAGACCTGAGTGAATTAAAAAATATATTGTCCTTCAGGCTACTCAGATTCACAGGTTAACTAAGGCAGAGGATGGTCTATCAGACACTGTTGGCTGTCTACCCAATATCCATTCTCCCTGTCACCCTAATCAAAGAACCCTGACTCCATTATAAAGCCGCATTTCCCAGCATCCCTTGCAACAAAGGCTAGCCTTGGGACAGAATTTTGGCCGAGGAGATATAAGCAGAAGTCTGTGGGGGGATTTCAAGGAAAGTTTTCTTTTTTCAGAGAAGGATCACTACTTTCTTCCATGTTGCTTCCTTTTCCATCTTCCTGTTGCAAACATGGATATGGGCTGGAAGGATTGCAGCCATCTTGGGACCATAAGAATGCAAGCCACGCATTAGATGGCAAAGCAGGAGGATGGAAGGAGCCTGAGATGTGATGACATCATGGATCTGAAGCACAAGACTGGACTGCATCTCTCTGTAACTCTCCCTCTCACCCAACACACACACGCATGCACACACGCACACACTGTCTTATCTCAGGAAATGGAACCACAGTCCTCCCCAAAGCTTTAGGACTCAACCTTGACTCTTCATGTTCCCTTGTAGCCCCTTCCACTCTTCTGTATCCAATTTATTATCACGTTTGTTGATTCTACCAGCACAGCATATCTGAAATTCACCTACTTTTCATCTACGCTGCCCCCTCCAGAGTGAACTCATTACCACCTAGAATGTTACAGGAGTCTCTTACTGGGTCTCTCCACAAGGTCTCTGCTTCTTGTAATCCATCCCCACGAAGCAGAAGTGCTTTCTAAAAAGAGATCAGGTCACACCATTCGTTACGCTCCCACTTAAAGCTCTTCTGGCTCTCCGCTGCCTTCAGCATGAAATCACAACTACTCACAATCACCCCTGAGGCCCCGCATGTCTGGATACCCACCTCTCCAACTCACCTCTCGCTGTTCTTCTCTCTGCTTTCAGTGGCTCAAAACCACCCATTCCCCATCCCAGATGCTCTTGCCTTCAGCTCAGCTCCATCTCTTCCTTCAGGTCTTAGCTAACGTGTCAGGCAGACCTTCCTGTCCACCACATCTAGAGAAAATTCCCCTGCTGTTTCCCTCCATTCCAGGTTGGAGGAACTGAATTGGTTTATAACGTTTGAATTGGTTGGCATCCTTGGATTTATTTGCTTTGAGACTGTCAGCTTCTCAAGGATAGAACCACATGTCTTTCTTGCTACCTTTTATCCCCCCTAGGCTAGTCTACTGCCTAGAACATAGTTACAGCTCAGTAAGTATTTGTGGAAGAAATGAACAAAACAGTTCATTTTATATGCTTCTTAGAATCTGTGGTACAGTACACTGTGTTTTAAGAGAGGAAACCTAACACAGTGATACAGTTCATGGACCCCAGAGCCATTAAGTACTTAGCAATGACATGATCTTGGGCAAAGAACTTAATCTTGGTTGTTTCATCTGTAAAATGGGGATAAAAATTCGCCTATCTTGTAGGATTGCTGTGGGGATTAAGTGAGTTAATTCATAGGAAGTCATCGGACCTCCTCTTCTTCTTTTTCTTCTTCCAGTGAGACAGAGATTGTGTTTCATGTATATGTTTGCTTCTCCAGTGCCAGCAAGAAGTATGGTCCAGACTGGATTTACTACAGCATTTATTGAAAGAACAAAAGGAAGCACAAAAGAACAAATTAACAAACCAGAGATCAATTCCAGACCTAGGATGATGTTCTTTAAAAAATATTTTATTTTGCGAGAGAGAGAGAGAGAGAGAGAGGCTCGAACCCACAAACCGCAAGATAATGACCTGAGCAGAAATCGAGAGTCGAATGCTTAACCGAGTGAGCCACCCAGGTGCCCCCAGACCTAAGTTGATATTTAATTGATTTACAATGACACAAGTCTAAAAATATTCAATAACACAGCCATTATCCAGGTAATTCCAGCAACATCCAGGTAATTTCTTCTCTATCAACAGAAGGTGCACAGTAACTAAGTGAACTGCAAGGTCACCTGAAGGTCTTTAGGGACTCGTGGCTGGCCCTGCAGAGAGAGTTGTGAACCCCTGGTCAGCAATCCACCATTTCTGCTCAGCGCCAGTAGGATCCTCTGAAGCTTCCACACCCCTCTTATGAAAGAAGCAGGTGGAGTTGTTTTATTCATGTTAAAAACAAAATGACTAAAAATGGCAGAAAGCAATACAAACGCTCCTAAAATGAAATCAGTGACATATATGCAGCCATCTGCAATCCATCTGAGAATCCAGAACCCAGGAAGAATTTAGTTTCAGGAAGGAAAAGAAACAAAAAGATACAGCAGGCAGCACTAGGAAATAGCCTTCAGAAATGTTACAGTGTACAGAGTAGCCTTCAGAAATGTTACAGTTTACAGAGGTCAGAAAACCCAACAGGGACAGAACACAGCTATAGGGATTGTTTTCCAGAGCTGGAAAATTACCACATCTCCTGGTAATTGCTTATTTGTGTAAAGGGCAACTCTGTGGATTCTTTGAGGGTAGGGACAGTGCCTTAGTCTTCCCTACCTGAGCTTCTAAACTACACACATGGATTCCTCTGAGGACCTTGACAATCACAGTAGATGCTCAAGAAGTATCTGTTGAGAGAATGGATGAGCGATTAACTCATCAGTACAACACGGAGCCCAGGCCTTGCCCCTCCCGACATTTAAAGATAAGTTTGGGGAATTGTCGGGGTTCCTGGGTAGCTCAGTCAGTTGAACATCTGACTCTTGACTTCTGCTCAGGTCACTATCTCACGGTTCGTGGGTTCGAGCCCCACTTTGGCCTCCACACTGTTCAGAGCCTGTTTGGGATTCTCTCTCTTCCTCTCTCTCTGCCCTTCCCTTGCTTGTGCTCTCTCTCTCCCTCAGGGTGGATGAATAAACTTAAAAAAAAAAGAAAAAGAAATTTTGGGAATTGTAACTGGTAAATGGATATAAAAAAGGATAACTTGTAAATGTGAGAGGCATTGCTCTCAGCCAATTGTATTCTCTTCTTTGGAGAAATACCGATGCAACTTCTTTGCCTATTTTTATATTGGGTCATTTGTCATTGCATTATTGAGCTATAAGTGTTCTTTATATATTCTAGATACGAGTCCTTTGTCAGTTACCTGGGACATTTACACTTGCAAGTATTTTCTGCCAGTCTGTGGGTTGCCTTTTTCATTTTTTTGATGGTGTCCTTTGAAGCACCAAGTTTTTATTTTAGTGAAGTCCAATTAATTTTTTCTTTGCCACTTGTGCCTTTGGTGTCATATCTAACCAACTGTTCTCTAATTCAAATTCACAAAGTACTCCTGGGCTTTCTTCTAAGAATTTTATAGTTTCAGCTCTTACATTTAGATCTCGGATCCATTTTGAATTAAACTTTGTATATGATATGAGGAAGAGGTCCAACTTGATACTTTCTCATGTAGATGTCCAGTTGCCCCAGCACCATTTGTTGAAGAAATTATCTTTTCCCTATTGAATTGTCTTGGCACCCTTCTTGTGATGGTTAAATTTATGTGTCAGTTTGGCTTAGCAGTCTAGACATTGCCACGAATGTATTTTGTAGATGTGATTAACATACACAGTCAGTTGATTTTAAGTTGACAAGATCTTACCTTTGATAATGTGGGTGGGACTCATCCAATCAGTAGAAGACCGTTAGAATGAAAATGGAGGTTTCCCGGAGAAGAAAGAATTCTACCTCAAGACAACAACACCGAAATCTTGCCTGTGTTTTCAGCCTTTGGGCCTGCCCTTCAGACTTAAGACAGTAATATCAACTCACCTGAGTTTCCAGCCTGCCAGCATGCCCTACAGATTTTAGACTTGCCAGTTCCCACATTACATGAGTCAATTCCTCAAAAATAAATCTCTCTCTCTCTCTTTTTAAAGAGTTTTGGTAACCAGTTGCTTCTTAGATGTGCATTTATTTTTGAGAGAGAGAAAGAGAGTGAGGGAGGGGCAGAGAGAGAGAGGGACAGAGGATCCCAAGTGGGCTCTGTGCTGACAGCAGAGAGACTGATGTGAGGCTCAAATTCACGTATTGTGAGATCATGACCTGAGCTGAAGTCAGATGCTTAGCTGACTGAGCCACCCAGGTGCCCCCCAAAAATAAATCTCTTAATTCACACGTACATATATTCTATTGGTTCCGTTTTTCTGAAAAAAACCTGACAGATATACTTGTTGAAAGCCCAATTGACCATAAATGCAAAGATTTATTTCTGGGATCTCTTTCTATTCCCTTGATCTCTATGTACACCCTGACTCCAGAACTGCACTGTCTTAGCTGCGGTAGCTGTATAGTAATTTTCAAAGTAAGAAGGGTGATTCCACCAATTTTGTTCTTCTTTAGTCAAGACTGTTTTGTTTATTCTGGGTTGTCTGCATTTCTGTATGCATATGAGGATCCGTTTATCAATTTCTGCAAAAAAGGGAAAAAGGCAGCTGGGATTTTGATAGCATTGAATCTGTAGACCTCCTTTGGAATTATTTGTTTTAACGATATTGAGCCTCCCAATTCATGAACTTGGAATGTCTTTCCGTCCATTCTGGTCTTTGTTCATTTCTTTCAACAACGTTTTGTAGTTTTCAGTGTATGAGTGTTGCCCCACTTTTATTAAACGTATGCCTAAGTATTTCCTTCTTTTTATGCCAGTTTAAATGGAATGTGTGTTTAATTTATGAATTATTCATTGCTAGTGTAGAGAAATGCAGTTGACTGTTGTTATTGATTTTGCATCCTAAAGTTTTGCTAAACTCATTTATTACTTCTGCTAGATTATTTGTATGTATGGATTGTCCATACAGCAGATCGTGCCATCTGTGAATGGAGATGATTTCGCTTCATCTTTCACAATTTGGATGTTATTTATTTATTTATTTATTTATTTATTTATTGCCTAATTGCCCTGGCTAGAACTTCCAATACAAGATAGAATAGAAGTGGTCAGAGTAGATATCCTTGTCTTCTGCTTGATCCTAGGGAGAAAGCTTTTTGGTCTTTCACCATTACTGTGATATTTGCTGTGGGTTTGTTTGCTTTGGAGATTCCCTTATCAGGCCGAGGAATTTCCATTCTATTCCTAATTTGTTTGTTTTGTTTTATCATGAAGGGATATTAGATTTTGCCAAATACTTTTTCTGAATCTGTTGAGATAACCACGTGGTTTTTGTCTTTTATTATATTGATATAGCATATGACATAAATGATTTTTTGTATGTTGAATCACCCTCACATTCCTGGGATAAATTCCACTTGGTCATGGTATATAATCCTTTTTATATATTACTGCTCACACACACACACACACACACACACTTAATCTAAAAACAACAAAAATAAAATAAAATAAAATAAAATAAAATAAAATAAAATAAAATAAATAAAACAACCTACCAAGTCAAAAATAAAGCAAACATAAAATCCCTCCAGACAACTTTGTAAGTTGAAGATGTCTTTGTAACTTTAAGAAATTATTATCTCCGGAACATCGTCCAGTATAATACACTGGAGTTGACCAAAACCTAAAGTAGTTCATTCATATGAATCAAACCTCATCAGAAAAGCAGAATTCAATATGGTCCCTAGGACATTCCTGGATTCCTGCCACAATTCCCAGATATCACATACTTTTCTTCCTCCTTATCTGCATTTCCATTTGCTGCTTCCAGAGCCCTGTGGAGTGGGGGCAAGAGGTGAAGGTGCAGGCTTGGTAGGCAAGGCAGACACGTGGGATCCCCGTCACAGATGCAGCATGTTAGGGAAGGCACCAGGCCAGCAAGTAGAGATAGGAATGACCCAGGCATTATGTGTGTCTGGTGAACTCAGCCGTTGAGCATGGTCTTGAAGCCTGCAGGATCAGAGATGCCTTCAGTCACTCAGCTCCCTAGCCTTGAGCCACGCTATTGCAGCTGGGACAAGATGATCATTTTCACTTTGAGATGTGCTTTTGCATTCTTGGAGCTTCCGTGTAAGGAGTCCCATTTATTTACGGTGGAAGAGCTGAATGTACAGAGAAATCGGGGGCTATTATGAAATCTTGGTCAAGGGCAAAGGACATCAAGGCACATGTAAAATTCATGTGATCTGTGCCCTCCCAATGTGTGTCAGAGGCGACAGCTTCACAGCACTCTTGTGTCTCCACATTATCCCCTTAATGTTGTTATAGGTCCCACCGCCAGGAAGGAAGTCTTCCTTACCTCTGACCAGCCTTTCCTCTTGTTCTATCATCACTGGAGATGGAGAACAGCTGCTCTCTTTTATGGACTCACAGTTAATTTAATTTATATCTGCTGTAAACATGATTTCTTAAACCTTAATAGAACATTTCAGTTCGGCATGTAGAAAGAGCCCTCTGCCTTGCCCCAGTCATTCCCAATAGATGTGTTTTATTGCATTAATTTATGTTTTTGTCTCTGTTGTTGTTGCTTGTTTTTTCTTCCCCAACAGTGTGATTTTATTTTTATGACCATATTCTTCCTAAGAATTTTCTGGGCATGTGACATTCCAACATCTTACCAATGATTTATCCTGCTGATGGGTAGATGATCTCACCAAGACAATGAAATGAGAGGTTCAAGAATGCTGCATGGTCTCAAGGTGAGCAAAGAAAGACCCAGGTATTATTACTGTAGCTCTTCAAAGATGGTGTGGCTGGAGCTCGTGGCTGAAGCGTTTGTAGCCCGCTTCATTTGCGTAGCTAGCATCACGTGAGAAATATGTGAGGGAAAACATGGAATGAAATGAAGCGTCCTTCCCCTTTGGACATCCTTCTCCCTCCGCCAAAGGATGGAGAAGTCTTTTGCAAGGACGGCCTGGTACCTTCCACCCACTGTTGGCTGACCTGTAGCCCAGACGGCAGGCATGAGGAGTTGAGAAATGGGCATATGATTGTTCCAGAGAAAGTTGCATAAAATTTAAGCCATGGGGCTCAAGTGTCTCCAGCCCTGTAGACTTATGGCTTCACATGTGGAGGAGAGAAGACAACAGCAGATTCATATCTGACTAATGTAGTAATGGCTCCCCACCAAAGCTCCTTGAAGTTCCCTTCAAAGTAAGTCAATAAATAGAGGCAGCTACTTGTGAGACTAGGCCTAATGCATCGTTTGGCTCAGTTCTGAAGAAAGTACAGTGTCTCTGTGACTGGCTTAGAAACGAGCGGACTGGGTTGCATTTGATCAGTTGGAAATGAGAAAGACAGGAGACCATCCCTACATGGAGGAGGCACTCTGTGAACGTTTATTGAGTGTACTGAGCACCCATCTTTATTGAGCACCATCTAAATGCTAAGCTCTCGGGGCGCCTGGGTGGCGCAGTCGGTTAAGCGTCCGACTTCAGCCAGGTCACGATCTCGCGGTCTGTGAGTTCGAGCCCCGCGTCGGGCTCTGGGCTGATGGCTCAGAGCCTGGAGCCTGTTTCCGATTCTGTGTCTCCCTCTCTCTGCCCCTCCCCCGTTCATGCTCTGTCTCTCTCTGTCCCAAAAATAAATAAACGTTGAAAAAAATAAATAAATAAATAAATAAATAAATAAATAAATGCTAAGCTCTCTATACTCGGCATTTTGGACACAGTGGTGACTGAAAGACAAAAATCTCTATCCTGCAGAAGTTTCTATCCTATTAGAGAAGCTAGCCTAAAAATTACATTTGTAACATTGCCTCTGGTGGGGCTATCTGCGATTCTTCAGAAAAATGAAGCATGATAAGGAGCGAGAGACGGAGCGTGGGCAGGGGGGTACCTCATAGGAAGTAGAGGAAAACATCTCTGGGGGAGTGATTTGGGAGTGATCTGGCAAGGCACAGATTTGGGGGAAAACATTGCCCTGAAACATCCTGAGCAGGAAAGAACTGGGCAGGTTTGTTAAATAACAAGAGGCCCTCCATATTTTGAGTGTCCTGAGGCACATTGTTTGCTTTCTCTAAGCCTCGTTTTTCATATGGACATAAAGCCCAGATGTCATAAGAACCCTGTGGCCTCTTTCTCTCTTAAGACAGAGGAAAAATTGGCTCAAGGCATCCGCCTATCTCTACCACCACAACCACCACAATCCTGTGGCTAAAAAAAAAAAAAAGTCCAAAACTTCCTGCTCAAAGATGTTCCCTTTGCGGAGGGGCTCTGTGCTCATGCCCCTTCTGTGTCCCAGCCCCTGGTCTGCTGTGTGCAGGTTTGACTTTTGAGTCGTTGGCCAAGAAGACCTTTCTGTAAGAACTGTAGAAACCACCCCCTACCCCCGTCCGAGCAATTGGGTGCACAGCGGATGGATGGAAGATTGGGGGATGGGAGAGATCCAGGAGGGGACACAGCCACCTTGTACAGGAATGGCATTCTAACACCTCAGCGGGGGCAGTCCTGGGAGTTTACTGGCTGTTTTTCAGGTCTGGCCTCTAACTTCTTTCCCCTCCTTTCCTTTCTTTTCCCCTTTTTCCTTCCTGCAGCAAAGCAACAATTTCTCCTTTCCAACCTCTTCTGACACCCTGAGAGCCCAATCACCCCCAAGACCATCTTTCAAAGTATTTTCCTGAACACACACAGTGACATCTCTGAGTATAAATCTGGAGTCAGTTTTAGGGGGAAAAAAATCCCGTTCACATCCTTATGTTTAAATTGCAGGTTATCATATTAACTTTGCAGGGTTTTTGGAAGGATTACCTGGGATAATACACACACCAGCTTTGGCAACATTGCTTGGATAAAGTAAATGCAGATAAGCAGAGGCAGTGATGGGGGTGGGGGAGGGTGGTTGTTATCAACTCACTACTCGTTTGAGGCCAGGCAACCCTGGGGATTAAGTTGGAGAAGTTAGGGAGATGAGGGCCCGGGAAAGCTCTCACCACAAAAACGACAAAGAAAATCGCTGTCAAAGGAGGAAGAGAGCACATTGAGCTGCACCAGGAGGCCAAAAATAACCAAAAACCTCTAGAGATTTGGAGGTACAGAAAAGCAGAGCAAAATGGATGGAGAAGAAAGGACATGGGCGGGGGGGGGGGGGGCAAGATTGTGCCATAAAATTTTAGATAAACCTTGTGAGAATTCAGATCTCAGTCCCAAGCCTGGTAGGTGAACGGCCTCTCCCACACTGCGTAACACACATTTACTGCATGCAATTCAGAGTACAAAGCGAGTTTTGGTTAAAGATCGTGGTGTACAGATGTTAATTCTCCCCCTCTCTTCCTCAAAAATCTCAAAAAGAACAGAAAATGGAGGCACATTTTAGTTGCCAGCAAAATACGGATGCGACTACATTCTTGAACCGCAAACAATGTAGCAAATCTGCCAAATGCTGTGAAATCTGGACCAAAATGAGGAAGAACACTGGGAACTAACAACATATCCTCAGACCTTAGGCAAGATGGCCATTTCCCCCAAAGCAACAGAGGTTACCCTGAAATGCAGGCAAGGACTCTTTTTTTTTTTTTTTTTTTAATAGAGAGGCGGGTGGTGGGAGGGGCAGAGGGAGAAAGAGAGAGAATCCTAAGCAGGCTCCACACTCAGTGCAGACCCTGGGATCATGACCTGAGCCGAAATCAAGAGTCAGAGGCTCAACCAACTAAGCCACCCAGGAGCCCCACAAGGATTCTTCAAGTGGTGTAAGATCTAGGGGCACAGAGGGCCACTCACTGCAGGAGAAGACTCTCCCTGTAGAGACCGACTTTGACACCACAGCACATGGCCAATGAAAATGAAGGAGAAACCGGGGTGACACAATTCTCATCCGCTACTTACTCTCTTCGCTGTGGAGACGACCGGAAATGAGGTAAGATGTAGACATCGGAGGAACACAGCATTCTTCAAATTGCCAATCTCTTAAATGATGAAAATTGAACGATGGTGCACATTCATGGGTTAAGGAAAGTAATAGGTTTGGTGAGAGGCTACAGGAAGCAGTATGTTCGAGCTTACCAACATTGCTTCCCTGCCTCTACGGACTACCTCTCAGCAAGTATACGAGATGAACGATGATGAGAAAGAATCACCCACACAGGCCTGCTTTGAAATGAGAGAGAAAATAAAGAAAAAAATGTAAGGAAGGGGGCGCCTGGCTGGCTCAGTCGGTAGAGTGCACGACTCTTGAGTTTGAACCCCACCTTGGGTGTAGAGTTTACCTTAACAACAACAAAAAAGTAAGACAAAGGAAAATAAAGAACAACAGGAGAAATTTTCCAAGGAAACAGAGAAAGAGTTCAGACAAAGAGTTTTCTCTATAATCTCAAGGACATTATAGGAGATAAATGTAAATGAAAAATATTACAGAGAAGAAGGCTATACTATATGCAACAAAATTAGAATAAATTTACCTTAAAGCAGGGCTGCCTGGGTGGCTCAGGTGGTTGAGCGTCCGACTTCAGCTCAGGTCATGATCTCACAGTTCATGAGTTCGAGCCCTGCGTCAGGTTCTGTGCTGACAGCTCAGAGCCTGGAGCCTGCTGCAGATTCTGTGTCTCCCTCTCTCTCTGCCCCCCACCACTCACACTCTGTCTCACTCAAAAATAAATAAACATTAAAAAAATTTACCTTAAAACAGACAGGACTTTCATTCATTCATTCAACAACCAATTACTGAATACCCCCTATATGCCAGGAGCGCTGCTGAATGCTGGAGTTTTAGCGGGGTTTAAGATTAGAAGCATCTCTGCCTTCACAGAGTTTATAATCTAGGATGGTGGGGAAGGGGGTAGAAAAAATAAAATACATAGAATAAATATATGTAGTCCTAGTAAAAAAAGTAAAACAAGACTATGTGATAGAAGATGAAAAGGTAAGGTCTTCTTTAGATTGGGTGACCAGGAGAGGTCTCTCTAACCATGTGGCATTTTATCTAAAACCTGGATTAATAACATGACACTTTTAGGCCTGCAAATTTCTAAAGGGACATTCTAGGTGTATATAATAATAGCAAAAAGAGGTTATAAGGAAGAGGATAGACATGAGTGGCAGTTAAAGTGTATCCAAAAATACATAACTGGTGTTTGCAAAGAAGAAATGAACAAATAAAATAGGAAATATGTTCAAAAATATAGTAGGAAAAACAATCCCCAAATAAATGCTTAAATCTGCTGAATGCTTAGAATCCGAAAGCATAATGCTGTCATGGGCACTCTGTATTTGAATGACCAACATCAGTACATAAGGAAACTAGGATAAGCAGGGGTGCCTTGGTGGCTCAGTCGGTTAAGCATCTGCCTTCGATTCAGGTCACGGGTTCGAGCCCTGCATCGGGCTTTGTGCTGACAGCTCAGAGCCTGGAGCCTGCTTCGGATTCTGTCTCCTCTCTCTCTCTCTCTCTCTTTCTGCCCCTCCCCCACTCACGCCCTGTCTCTCTCCGTCTCTCAAAAAAATGAATAAACATTTTAAAAAGTTAAAAAAAAAAAAAAAAAAGAAGAAGAAGAAGAATAGAATAAGCAGCCTTGATTCTGGGCTGGTCCGGTGCCTGGCTTTGACCAAGAGCCGATTGTGTCAGCTCTGAGCCTGTTCCAAGAGGCCTTGTGTACTTCCAGTCTCTTTCTTGCAACTCTGTTACCATTATGTGAGCAAGCCTGGGCTATCCTGATCCTGCCCCGGGATGAGAGATCACATGATCAGGCCACCCCCTTTGCCCCTGCTGAGAGATAACCGACTCTTACCACATATGTGATGTGGGGATCCCAGGGCAGCCAGACTCCAGACCCAGACGCATGTCCTAACCATAGATGCTTAGGCAATTCACCCAAGATCAGCCAATCCAGAGCTACAGAACTGCACTTCCCCCCCCCCCCACCAACCCCCACCACCCCAACCCGGACCCGTAGAGCTGTGTGCAATGAGAAATGGTGTTTGTTTTCAGCCACAAAGCTTTAGAGTGGTTCATTAGGCACCAAAACCTAACTGATAAATATCTGAATGTATTTCATAATCTTTTTCTTACCTTTGGAGAGATAATTTAGGACATACGTCTTATAAAGAAATGTTTACCTGAAATTCAGCACATCTAATTATATTTTAGTTTCTTTTTCTTCTATTAAATTCAAGTGGAATTATGTTTAGTGGTTTTTATTCAAAATAGCTTTAGGATGCCTGGATGGCTCAGTTGGTTAAGCGTCTGACTTTGGCTGAGTTATGATCTCGTGGAACATGTGTTCGAGCCCCGTGTCTGGCTCTGGCTGACAGCACTGAGCCTGCTTAAGTTTCTCTCTCTCTCTCTCTCTCTCTCTCTCTCTCTCTCTCTGTAAATAAATAAATAAATAAACATTAAAACAAAAAAGAGCTTGACAGGTAATAAGGAAGTGCTCACAAAAGGACAGGGGCATATTGAAAGGCTGTAAGAACAATGTGGATCCTGGATTGGCTCCTGGACCAGAAAATGGACATTGGTGGGGAAACTATCCAAAAACACATAATTGGTGTTTGGATGCTCTTTAACTGCCTCCCATGTCTAGTTATTAGTATTGCCTTGATGTTCATCCTTCCATTCATTGTGTTGTGGTTGTATAAGAGGCTACCATAGGGGAAGTTGAGTGAAGGGCAAAGGGAACTTTCCTAAGTCTAAAATTGTTTCAGAATGTAGCTAGAAAAGAGCACAAAGACATATTAAACAATGTCAAGAGAAAGTTGGATTTTGATCTTACTTTTGAAATATGAAACTTTTCCTCAGTGAAATAAATGGAGACACAGGTAAAAATGGCTAATAACTAATGCAGATAGTAAGTAAACATTGCTATTAGGTGTATGATGGTTCCAATGAATAGTTTTAGATATCCAGGATATTCAGAGAAAGAAGTTTGTCGAGGTAAATGTTTAATGTCTGCAACCTATTATCTCTGGTATTATTAATATACTGGTAAATGTTTGGTCTGTCCGGGACCAAATCGATTGTACATTCTGTACCAGCAGAAGTTTGTATATTCATGACACTTTTAAAGTAATTATTAATATATTTCCAGCTTAATTTCAAAGATTGCATGTTACTTTAATCGGAGGAATAAGGAAAGAAATCAAACACTACGTTACGTCTCGGAGGTAGCAGAACACGACAAATACAGAATAGATATCAGAAGGGGTGTAGTCTGCTTTGGTGATGCACCAAGGAAAACACCATTTGGTACAGGTTGAAATAGCACTTTCCTTAGAAGAGGAGCACACACACACACACACACACACACACACACACGGGTATATTATATACACATACACATATGTATGTGTATGTATATGGTCTCTATATAGTATATATATATTATATATATTCGTGTATTTATACTATTCTTTACACCCATTTTGATGCCATGACCAAATGACATCCATATCATACACCACATGCAAAACACACTTTTAAATGTATAAACAACTCCAACACATTCCGATTGTTTCACGAGGCAGCTATTTTTTTTTTTTTAAAGCTGAGTAATTCCATACCAGGTTCATCGTAGAAGAATTCCCTGGTGGGTTCTGAAGCAACTAGAAAACAACAGAAACCTGAGAAACTTGTAACTGACAAATCAAACTACATCCGGAAACAGTATTGACTCAGCAGTAACTCCCACCAAGAAGATTACTTGTGTTTACAAAAGTTGTGTGTTAGGCCTCTCTAATACTATTGTCAAGTCAAATGTCAAGAATGTTAATTAGTGAAAGGAAGGGGAGGCGGTCCCTCAGCACCAGCTCTCTGTAAACAGAGCGCTGCCCCTTGAGTCCCACAGCAACTACATGGAGGTGTTCTTTGCGCACAGGAAACAGTACATGATGAAGCATCTAGTAAAGCAGATGTGAAAAGTTGCCATCTGAAAACGGTTTATCAAAAGAGACACTCTTATTGTAAATTACCAAAAACTCGTTTCAGTTTGCTTAGCTCACCAACGCGTGGGTATTCAGTACGTGAGCTTTATTTCAGCTCTTTCCATTGTGTTCATCCCTTATTTGAGCAGCGTGTGCCCTCTGTTAGAAGGTCTCTCCAGAGTAGATTACAGAATTCAGAGATATCTTTATAGTCCACTGATAATTTTCCAGTTCTAAATACTCTACTATTTAGCCATCAGCCTATTAGCTCAGGTATAAAACAGGGAAGAAAGATACTCCCACGTTAAAACCAACATGTTTTATTTTCTCAATGCTCCTATCTCTTACCCTATTGAGATCTCATGGCACATGCAGATGGCTGTGGATTGGTTTGATAATTCTTTTTTTTTTTTTTTAACTTCTTTTAGCCCTAGGATTTAATCAAAACCATTTCTTTTGTGCAACATCGCTCTGAATTCAACCACATGGGACCTGGCAGGCAAGTGTTGGTAACAGACCCTGCATCTGTCTCGTGTCCATCAATGTCATGGTTAGCTTGGAAGCTGACAAAGCATCATAAGTTTCTTCTCAATCCATTTAAAATGAACCCCAGTTAAAATAAAAAGTAACACAAATCAAACAGGTTTTTTTGAATATTAATTCTGTAGGCACACTGTCAGAATCATAAATGAGTTTTGCATAAGGAGTAAAATGAAAGATAACAAAACACTTATCTTTAGGAAGAATGTCCACAAATGGCTATATATGTTACGGTGAATTGTTCTTAAAAGTAAACCTTCTGATGTATTCAAAATAATTAAAAGTGGACAAAAATCTCCCCACACCAATGCAATTATGTACATGTTCAGTAGGCAAATAGTCACGCCTTGAGCTCAGAGTCTAGGATACAACCACCAGTCAATCTATGCTTTGTTCCTTTCCCCCTTGTCTCCAAACTTTCTCTCACTACCTAAATACCCATATAGGATTCCAAATGGGTCCAATAGCTCATCTGGGCAAGCAATAATGTCCGGGACATGCTCGTTATTGTATTTTAGGCATTTGTTGACAAAGATGTATTGGGTGGGTTTGTTTTTGTTTTTGTTTTTGTTTTTCTATCTGGGGATGTTCCACCTATCCTGGCATGGAAGGAAAACTGGGCTGAGGGGGTCCAGCCTCAGCCAGCAGGGTCACCGTCTACTCTGCAGATGTTGGTGGAGTCTTAAGGAGCATGAGGTCTTGAGACAGGGAAGAGACCCAGTGGTCTACTTTGCCTTCTAATCTAAAGCCAAGTGTCTTATTTTCAATTACTTTCATTAACATCGTGCAGTCAGCAGCTGGGTGAAAAGCTCAGGACCTGCCCCGAGGGATGGACAGCACGGTGGCCTGTAAGACCACGGCACCACCTGTGTGTTCAGATGTCATCCCTTCCCTCCTGAGAGCCAGGCCACCTGCCAGGCCAGCTGCAGAACCAGTTACTTCTACACCATATTTGACATAGACATAAGACATGGTACTTTTTGTGACAGGAGGGATGTCCACACAAGTTATCATCCAAACAGGACACTTTTGAAAGAGGCAACTATTCATAATCATAACAGGTCAACAGATATGAATGGAGGCTGTCCCAGGCACACGGAGACACATGGCTATTAGCCAGAGGAACCTTTTCAGGACGCCTACCTCTTCTCTTCAGTAGATTTGCAATGAAGACATTCATAGCTTCCCTGAGGCCCCACCTCTGGAGTTATACTGCCTGGAAATATTTTGAGAATGTACCTTGGGGCAAAACAGATTTGTTGAAGAAAATGTCCTCACAAATGTGGAGCAGAAACTACAGAAGAAGCCGTCTTCCCCCTTTGCCCTCCCAGTGCGGTCGGAGGAGACTCTAGAATTAGAAACGAAACCAAAAAATGAAAGACCTGATCTGAGAGCTTAATTCTCCCCTTCAGGAAACAAACACCCAGCGTGGCCAGTGGGTTCTTTAAAAACATTCCCCATCCATTTTCCACCTTGTGTTCCTTTGGTCTGCAGTAGACTGGCTCTCATTTCATTTTTGGAAAAAAGTGACTGTATCTCCAGCCTAGAAACTTTGATACACTGTGCCATTATCAAGGAAGTCTCCTACGTGGGGATTGCACATCCACCCTGCCAGAGCACGGCGGCATGCGGTCCCATAGACATCATTTTATGCTTTCTTCTTGCTTTATTTGAAATACGTTTCGTGTACCATCTCCAACAGAAATGCAGTCGTTCAACAAGGAGAGAGACAGAGGGCTCTGAGCTGCCCAGGGAGAAGGCCAGGTCTGGGGCCGCAGAGTGGGGAGGAGTGTAAGTAAAGGCCTGGGCAGAGCGGCAAGAAATATTTGGCATTCCTGGCTTCCCACAAAGGGTAGGTCACGGAGAGGGAACAAGCAGTTGGGATGGAGTATGTACACCACAACTATTCTTTCTCAGGCCACATCCAGGCCACTCTATCACAGCAACGTCCCTGGTGGGAAGACCCCGAGTTTACTCCGCAGTGAGGGAAATGCTCCGGGTAATTACACGCGATGCCTGTCTATACGCGGGACGGGGTCAATGTCTGTGGCAAAGACAGCTGCTGGTTTTGAGGCTGTGTGTTAAATCCACTTTGGCTAACGACCGTTTAGTGCATTTAAGGGACAGAGCACTGAGCGTCCCCTTCCACAGGCCCTGGTCAAAACAAAGCCCACTTCTTCGTGACGTGCCCACAGGTGGTCTGTTTCAGAGGCCTGCCATCGGCTTCTTGGATGGGGATTTTGGAAGAAGAACCACGCTCGCTATTTCCTGGGTAGTGAATTAAAGACATGCCTCTCTTCTCTCTGAAACTTTGGGGAAGAAAAAAAAAAAAACAAAACCACCGTCATTCATAACAACATAACCACACATACATCAAGACAAAAATAATCATTTAGTTGAAAAGAGATTTGGTCATCAGCAGGCTTTCTTTCTGCCCACCTCGCTGGGCAGGGTAATTTGGCCCCTGCAGCCAGATCTATAAAATGCTGCAGTGAGACGGCTTCACGAGGTTTCTCAGCCACGGGAATTTCCAGCTACTGGAAATACCCAAGGCCAGTGTAAGCTCATTTATTTTTCTTAATTTGAGTGTCAGGTTATAGACTAAATAGCAGATGCCTGATGTTCTCAAGTGCTTGCGAGGCAAATGTCACGGGACAGGACACAAATGGAAGAATGCATGGAAAATGGGACATCATGCCCCAGGGTCAGCAGGTGGGCAGACCGCATGGAAACCTTCCCCTCGGAGTCATGGAGGTGAAGTTTGTGGGTGATAAATCTGAGAAGGTGCCTCCCGTTGCAGGGCCCAGAGCAGCAGGATGGCCTTCTTGTCCCCTTGTACACTGTGGCCCCGTGGCCCAAGGAAAAGTGGTGGTTTGGAAATCATGTTAAGACTTCTCCATGTGGCAAGAGTCGTTAGGGAGTGTTTTTATTTTCTTCTTCTGAACAAGTAGTGTCCTAACACAGTGGCCACATGTTTTGCGTTTCCTGTGACAGCCCTAATTTCTAATATTTTTGTGTGCACATCCTGATAAGTATACCAGGATCACTTTCACTCAGCATTAGGTTCAGAAAACTTGGTGGCAGAAATCTTAGAGCATCTGTGTATTTTACAGGATGAGCAGAGGAGGAGAGAAGGGAAGGGGAGGCACGGAACCCCTAGTTCAGGACAGGTAACATGCCAGTAATCTGTACCGTTGGCATGTTTGGTTCCCACAGGGGTGGGCAGTATTGCTCTGATTTTAAAAATGAGGAAACCAGCTCAAAGGAGCTCGGCAGCTCACCCAAGGTGGCTGGCTAAGTAGCAATGATACCAAACTTTGGATCCAGATCTGACTCTAACACCCATGGCTTCTCCACCATTGTGTAAGTCACTCATTCTGTTCTCAGGAAGCTTCGTCATTCTTAGGGAGGTGAGATTTACAAACATGAAAATTCTAGATGATAAAGATGGGATATAACGTGTTACGTTATGACAAATGATCAGCGCTGTTAATCAGATAAGTTACCCATCTGTTGCAAAATGTGGCCTACGTGTATGCCCAAGTTATATTCTCGGTGGAATAAATTTCCATTTTTTTCATTATTTCTTGAGGATTGCAAATTCAATGGAGAACGGAGTGTCTTTCAACCCCATGTGGGGACTGGAACTCAAAGGGGTCCAGACCCTTCAGACAAGATGCTGACTCTGCTCAGGAGGCACCCCCACACCGTCAGTGTCATGTCACGTGCTTGATGATGGCACCATGCTGCAGAGATGGAGACAGTGCCAACGGTTGCCCCCCAACAGGTAGCGAGGGCTGTGATGCTTTGCAAGGACTGTCGGCAAGGACGATACGTTCCATTCCATAAATGGTCACCGCGTACCTGCTACATAGAAAGCACAATGTTGAAACATGCCACCTTCCGGCTTCCAGCTTCTGAGAGAAGGAGACAGAAAACAACTATCGTATAAAAAAAAAATGCCAGTTGATAGATGCAAATAATATACTCTGGCAATTCCGAAGGGGAGTGATATCCCTGCATCTAATGGAGAGATCAGTGGAAGAGGCATTTGACATAGGCCTTGAAGTATGTGTAGGAGTGCAACGGACGGGTGGGGAAGGAAAAACAGAAGCTAATATGCTCAAGGAGAACGGAATCTGTCTAAACAGTGGTGAGTCATCTAGCTCGTCTGGGCTGTGGAATATATGAGAGGGAGTAGTAATAAGGCTTATTTTCCAGGCTTGCACTTCACCTTGAACTTCAGTGTGTGCAAGATCCATCACTTCTGGCTTGTCCTCCTGGGGAGAGCAGACTCTCTCCGTCAGCAGGCGGCCTTGCCAGTGGGCAGGGGGCCGAGCAGCTCTCCTGTGTGTGTGTGGATGAAGGCCAGGGATACAGGGGCAGCAGTGGTTTTTTCCCGGTGAGAAACTAGGCCTAGTTGGTGAGAACTAACCTCGTGGGCCTGGGAAGCTGATCTGGCCCTGTTCCTGAACTCCTGCCTTCTCTGCCCCAAAGCTCTAAGCCCCTGGACAGAAGGCTGGGTCAGCTCTGCTTGCAGCCAGAGGACACTGAGAAGGCCACGTCTCACAGGCGCCCTTCTCTCAGGTCCCCAAAGCCTCTAGAGCGGACAGCCAGCGTCACTTTCCATCTGGCCCCAGGCAATGGCTACCTAGCAACTGAGCCATAGACGTTTGCCCTTAGGATATAGTCTGAGTGTCGGTCTGAGGTTTATTTTATTTTATTATTTTTTTATTTTTTCAACGTTTATTTATTTTTGGGACAGAGAGAGACAGAGCATGAACGGGGGAGGAGCAGAGAGAGAGGGAGACACAGAATCGGAAGCAGGCTCCAGGTTCTGGGCCATCAGCCCAGAGCCCGACGCGGGGCTCGAACTCACGGACCGTGAGATCGTGACCTGAACTGAAGTCGGACGCTTAACCGACTGAGCCACCCAGGAGGCCCTCGGTCTGAGGTTTAAAACCAAACCAAACAAATTCTGCCCCACTGCATCTTCAACTGTTGATTTCTGGTGAAGTATCTTCTAAAGGCACAATCAGCCTTCCTGTGAACAGAAGTGAGCAATTGAAAACCTTGCTCTCTGGGGCACCTGGGTGGCCTAGTTGGTGGAGCATCTGACTCTTGATTTCAGCTCAGGTCATGATCTCTCAGTTCATAAGTTCTAGCCCTGCTCTGACAGTGTGGAGCCTCCTTGGGATTCTCTCTCTTCCTCTCCTCCACTTGGTCACTCTCTCTCTCTCTCACACACACACATGCACACAAAAAATAAATAAACTCTAAAAAAAAAAAAAACCCACAAAACCTTGCTTTCACTCTTCCCTCATTTCCTTGACCTGTGAAAGCATCTGGGTCTAAATTGGGCCCCAGCTTATCAGTATGATGCTTGCTACCCATCACAACTGACCGGGGAGTTGTTGGAAATGCAAATGCTGGGTTCAGCCCAGGCTAAGAGATAGGTCTGTGGGTTTGATTTTATTTTTATGTATGTCCCCCCAAGTGCCTGGGCAAATGCCGTATAACTTTGGATATCCACATTTCCTGTTTGTTGCATCCTAGAATTTCCAGCTGGGACGAGTTCTGAACATCAGCTAACACAGCACTTTCTAAATTCATGGGAGCAGGATGCCAGTCTAGGAACTAGGGAGATAGCAAGTAGCGTTTCCTCAGTGGATCTGACTGGAAATCAACTTCTCTTGGAGCATAGATTGGCATCTCATGCCTAAAGTACAGCATGAGAATGTTGGTCTAGTTCAATCTCCTCTTTATGCATTTGAAGAAGGAGAACTGCTGTGCCCCATGGCACATAGCTCTAGACCCGCAGGCTCACTTCCCCTGCTGGTGCTGCTTTGGAATGATCCCTTCCATCCCCCTGGCTTGGGTGAGGATGGCATGTGTGAGCAGATGAGACACTTGTGGGAAAACCATGTTCTAGAAGTGTGATGTATGCTGTTTTGACTTGGACTTTTTCTTTAAAAAAAAAAAAACTTGTTATTTGAGAGAGAGAGAGGACTTGAGGGAGGGGAAAAGGGAGGGAGAGAGAGAGAGAGAGAGAGAGAGAGAGAATCCCAAGCAGGCTCCAAGCTATGAGCATAGAGCCCAACGCGGGGCTCGAACTCATGAATTGTGAGACCATCACCTGAACCAAAATCAAGAGTTGGACACTCAACCAACTGAGCCACCCAGGTGCCCCTAACTTAGGCTTTTCCTGAGCATTGCTTTGAGTCCGTAGCAACCACTGCCGTCATAGAACATCTTAGAACCACTGAAGAAAAGAGCAATTCCAGATTTGGGGACTTGGTGAGCAAAAATTCTCTACTTCCTCCCCAGCTTGAGCACAGCTTCTTCATTGGAGTCCAGGCGCCTAGAGCACAGGAGTCAACCTCCAGCCACAGGGACTATCTAGGCTGCCCTGGGGTCACCAGGGATAGCAGAAGAGACGAGCCGAGCCGCAGGAGCACAGGAAGCCGGGAGGCCGCCGTGGGAAGCAAGAGGAAGGTGGGAGGGGGGGCGGACACAATGTGGCTGCTCTGGTCCCTCACTGGCTCACGTACTCACCTGGCACCTGACACCGCATGCTGCCCGCAAAGTGGATCCTTCATCGAATGATGCAAGGACTATGAACTTATCTGCTTTACGCCCTAAGGACATCTAAGCGTGGTGCCTTGTTCCTACAAATTGCTCTGTGATTATATAATGATGGACCAAGAGTGACACAGCAGGGAACCTTTCCATCTTCAGAGGAAAAATGCTCTTACACACACTGTCCCACGGAAACCACCTTCTCTTCCAGAAGGCAAGCGTCTCTGGCTATTTGGAACTGCCTGTTGACCCCCATTCCTCTTCAGCCCATTAGTCAGAGGTAGAGCTGCTCCTGGATAACACCCTTACACACCCTTACACACCCTTACATGCCCTTACACACACACACACACACACACACACACACACACTTAATCTGTTAACTTTTGGATCTTTGCCCAGAAGCCTCCAGAAGCCCAGACCCAATCCTGGGTTCCCAGGTCCAAAATTTTGTAGCAAGAAAAAGCATTCTCATCTGAAACTTTTAATAGCATATAAATAAAGTGATCCAGGCTCCAAATGGCCCAGGCAAGGCCACCCCATATAGGGCCGTGAATATCACAATAGGTGATTGTTTTAAAGTGTTTTAATGAGTCTCAAAACATCCTACATAATATCAGCCTCCACTCCAGTCCTCCTGACAGGCTCCAGTAAATAACATGAGTTGACAGGAATAAAACAGCTTGCTCAGGAGTAATTGAGTGGAATTAGAATGAACAGACAAGAAAGAAAAATTGGTGCTTGGGTCACAAGGAACTTTTTGTTGGGAACGCCCTGGGGGATTTGGTGGGATGTGGCCCCGCTGACTAATCACCGGTATAGAAAGTTTACAGTCTCTCCACCATGCCAGCGTCTTTAATAACTTGAAAAGCACAAGAGGTGGCTGTTAATTTCAAAGACAGTTATATGAAGCTTTTATTGAGTGTGGCGCAGAGTATATAGTTAGCAGCCTGTGAGATAATGAACCCTTTAAATAGGGTTTTCAAAAACAAAACCATCTTATTTTTGCTTGAGCCAAAAGAACAGCAACGTTCTCCTGTTATTTGAAAGCCGAAAAAAATGTATATAAAGTAGGATCTCTCCATTGCACACGAGAAGAGCCGCTTTCTTCACCAAGGGCATGTGCCATGCCATAGAACCATGGACACTTAGACGGACTCAGCTGACCTTGCCAGGACATGCCTTTGCCGGGAAGCAAGCAGATAGGGGAGGAAGGGGTTAAATGTGATGGCCGCCACCCTCATGAACATTGGCTCCCGGGCCTTCTCTCCCTGACCTGGGCTGACAATACTGGGAAGAGGTGGGGCCCCCTCTGGCCCCCCAATGTCATGAAGTGAGTAAACCAGAGATCAAACCAGTGGCTTCTTGAATTTAAAGAGATAAAGAACCAACCTGTGAAAAAAGCAGGACTCCACATGCCTCCCCTGGGGCGTTCTGGGGCTGGAGACGGCGGGCCAGGAGCAGGGTGGGCAGACATTGCCTGTCCAGTCTAGAACCACTTAGGATGGCCTGCTCTGACCTCTCGACGCAGCACGTGAGGAATGGACGCGGTGAAGTGAGCCGTTGATGGGCCTGGAATCTCCAAGCCTCTGTGACCGGGAACCCTGCCTTCACCCCCCGGCAACATCTATGATTTTGACCCATGGAATACCTTGTGCTTTTATCATTGTCTCTCCCTCTTTCCCTCCCTTCCTCTCCTCCTCTTCTCCATCTCTCTTTCTCCTTCCCTCCCTCTTCCCTCCCCTCCCCCACCCCGACTGCGCTAGATGTGTAAGTGCGCGAAGAGACTGAGATGGAGAAATCGGTCCAGCCCACTTTAGAAGTCATCTGTTTTTCCCTCACCCTATCATTCTTGCATTCGATGTTCATTAACCCCTTGCCAAGAACAGGGCTTCCAAGTGTGAGCGAGGCAGACATGGCTCCCCTCCCCCTCCCTCTACCCCCAACACACAGGCGAGTGCTACCTGGCCCAGCTGGCAGTGGTCAGGGACAGTGCTGATGGACAGGACAGGTGCTACCCCGACTGTAGGACCGGGTGGGCCTGTTGCTGGTCTTTGCTGTGCCCTTCCTTCATTCCACGGTGGGTGTGTTGTGACAAGGGCTTTGCCCATAGGACTCCCTGGGCTGAGGAACAATGCCACCAAATCTGACTGACCAAGGACTGAAAAACAAAACAAAGAAACAGGGCTTCTGTGAGCCAGTTCTGGGGAGCAAATAATGTAAACAAAAAGATTAATTAAAGGAGAATGAATTATTTCCTGCCTCAGCACTGGCAACAAGCAGAATCTAAGAACTTAATTCAGTCTCATTATTAGCAACATATACCCTGGCTTTTTTTTTTTTTTTTTAAGACACACTTCTCTCCCTCACGTGATATGGGGAATTTAGCCATTTCCAGGAGTTTTTTCTGCAAAACATGCATCAAGTTGGATCTCTTCCCGAGCTGTAAATTCTTGTAAATTCTTGCTAGCCCAGGAAAACTCCTTCTAGAAGCTTTTGGGATCTGGTGAGCCCTGAAGGAAAACTCCCAGCCTCACTCCTTTCCAGCAGTTTGGGAACATGCTGGAGCTGCGTCTGTGGGAGTCTGGAATGCTTGCTTAGGAAGGCCCTTTGTTGGCCACATCGCCTTGGAGCCACTTGCAGATTCCCGCTGGTCTAGGATGTATCAAGAAGCCAGAGAACAACCTTGTTTTAGGAAAAGAGGGAACTGCTTCTTCTAACGCTGTCAGGAAGCAAAACAGTCAAATTTGCTTTTCCGGGGGTCTGAACAGAGGCGCGGATATTTGAATGAATGCACTTTTAAAGTCTCGATGCTCTAATTGCCAGTGGTCCCCAGTCCTTGCGGTGTCGTAGAAGCACCTGAGAATGAGTCAGAATATGAGCTGCTCTTCTCCATGTCCTGTCTCCCCCACAGGAAGCTTCTTGTGTGACACCTAGGAATCTGGATTTTCAACAAACTCCGTAAGTGCTCGCTGTGCAACCAGTACAGTGCCACCACCCATGAAGTGACGGCAAGTGCTGTCACCTAGGGGCTGCCCACATGGCAGGGACAGCAGAAGGAGCTAAGATTGAGATGTTCTGGAGAAGCTCTTTCTTAGGAAAGGTGATCTTGGGGGTTCGGTTAGGCAAGGGAGAGAGAATGTTCAGTCCGGGGTGCTCCTGAGTCAAAGCCAACCATCACCTTCTTAAGGATGTCAGCTTGCTGACTCGCCATCCTGGGTAGCTTAATGGGCCCCCAGCAGCCCCCAGAGAGGAGGTCAGCTGGAAGACGAGTGCTGGAAATACCAGCACGTGACAAATACCACTGCTGGAGAGCACTGGTGAGATTCCCTGAGGACGCCCTGTGAATCACCCTGAGTGGCAAGGCCAAGGTCAAGAGGTGGGTGTTTCTGGTCAACCCGAGGCTTCACAAAATCATTTCCTTTTGCCTTCACTTCAGACTTCACCTGCCAATGTGGCTTCTGCCAGGTACGCATGTGCTTTCTGCCCAAAGGCTCCTCGAGCTGCCCAGTGCTCACACAGCCAGGGTGCGAACAAGCCCGTACTGAGCCATCCCTTTGGATTAGAATGAACGCTCGAGAAAGGCGGGAGGCATTTCTGACCCTTTTGGAGTTTCAGTAATCTCACCTACAAGCATTTGACTATGAATCTTCTGGGCAAGGAAGAAGCTTGCTTCCTGATATAGAGCCCACTTTTCCACAGGGAAAGAAATAGCTTGTGAGCTCGTATCCAGGGTTTGCCCTTTTTAACAGCAAAACACAGTTACGTGACCATTCAGAGCTTCTCTTCTGGCCAACATGGGGCGTGGATGTCTGAAGTGGACAGGCTACCTGCCTCGAGCCCCGGGTGGGTCAGAACCATGATGGGATCCGCCTTGGCCTCTGGGACTATGCCACCGGGTACTCAGGAAGCTGGGGACAATGCGACACCAGTCCATCAACAACTATCTACTGAGCCCCTGCCATTGTCAGACACTCTTCCGGACTGTGTGTCTTACGAATTGACTTTGAGAGCACACACACGGGACACACAGCCTGCATCGCAGCTTTATAACTGACTGTGACACCACCCAACCCCACCCTTTCCGTCTCTGGCACTTATCAGACTCTGCAGAGCCAGTCTGGTTATAACATTTTCCGGAGGATTCCGAAGACACCTGGTTTAACACATTCCCCCTTCACACTCAGCTTCCGTGAAGTTCTGCCTTCGAGGTGGACTGAGGAGGCTGGTTGTCAGGAGGCTCGGGCAGTAGCCACCTCGCCTTGTGATGCCGTGAGCGCAGTAGGCTAGTTCCAGCGGATGAGGTCTTGTGACGTGGCAACTCCTGTTCTTGGGAATCTGAGTGATAGCTGTAGGGATCGTTTTGTCCAGGGGATCATCCCATCACAAACACCCTAACGAGGGAGCTCTGAGGGTCAGGGAAGCACTCATCGCTTGTGTGCTTTGTGTCCTGCACACACTCCAGGCTCCGAACGGAGAAATGCTGCGGTCGTTTGTGCTTAGCGGGGGCTTCAGAGGAGATGCTCCTTCCTCCCTCATCCTGACAAGAAAGCCTTGCCCCCCCTATGGCAGCAGCACTAGAGAAAGTGTCCCAAGCAAGGAGTCCCCTCTTGCTCCCATAACTCTGGTCTTTCTTCCGAGTCTTTAGACTGGAGCGGGTGGTAGGCAGCTCAAACCACTCCCCTCACCCTCCCAGTCTGAGCTGGGAGGAGGCAGAGCTGGAATTTTACAACTCACTTATTCATTCGTTCATTCATTCACCCACCAAATATTTACTGAGCTACCAGTAAGCGCCTTTGGAACCACCTGGCGGCCTGCTGGTCCAAGTGCTAAATACACACCGTGAGGGAGGTGCTATCAAGATGAGGCCGGGCAGGTCAGGTTAGTCCTGGGAGATCACGTGGCAGAGATGAGGGAGGGAGTACTCAGCACAAGAGCCTGAGTGGTACCCAGGGAGCCTTGGGAGGGGGGGGCTGTGCGGGACGGGGAGATAGCTGATCCCCGGAGCTCCGGGGCTCTGTGGTCATAGCAACCTGGAGAGCTGGTCTGCAACCCTCCTCCACTGAGCTGTTGCCCCACCTGCTCAGTACCCAGCTCACCTGAATGTGAACGCCTGGTACAGACTCAGAATAGACCTTTTGCTCCCACAGGGGCAGCACAGAAAGAATCCAAACGCTTAGATGGTTGTACTTCATTCTCTGAGGTGGTTAGCAGGAAGATCGCAGGGGCCCTGAAACCTGGGATTTGCCCTAGAGGCTTCTTCGTCTGTGGGAATCCCACGGGTATGCTTCCCATAGCTAGGAGGGTGAGCCCAGTGCCAGGAGCGCATGCCCTGGGGCCGCCTTCTCTGAGAGTGGTTCCGATTGGGCATGCTTCATTTCATCCAGACCTTGCGGCCCTTCCTCCTCCCAGCGTGCGTGTCTATCCCCGGGACTGAATGGGGCCTTTTCGATTTCCCAAGTATCACCTCCTTCCGTTTCATAGATTCACATGGAAAAGGCTTTTTATTCTTCTTCTTTTTCTTTTTCTCATTTCCCTTTCTCTTTGTCTTCCTTTTTTCTTTTTTTCTTCTTCTTTTCCTTTCCCTTTTTCCTTTTCTTTTCCTTTTTCTTTTTAAATCAGAGGGTTATTTACAAGGCAGATTAAGTATAGACACAAACTGTTAAATCATCAAATACTCCACAGTCTGGTACCAAATAGCTGAAGTAAAGATACCCTGAGCTGATCATGGCACTCGGGTAATACATCACTCTGATCAGGAAAGGATGCGAGAAAAGCTGCTGAAAGCCTGTGTCCACAGCCACGTGGCTTTGATCTCTGGGAAAGTGGTGATTAGTGCAGACAGCAAGCCATAGGTCTTGATTAGTCCATTCAAACCAGTGACTGCTGTTTTGCTGTAGATACGAGCACAGTAAAGTCAGGAAGTGTTGGGCTGAGCTTTAAACAGCCGTCTCTCCAGAGAAAACCCAGCTGTAAGGCGAAGATGGCTGGACCTGGCTGGAGACGAATGTCTACAAACACTGTGCTCCCAAGTCCAGGGAGAAAGCTGGTCAAGGTATCAACCCGCAACAGATGATTCTGATCTTAAATAAGATCCCTTCGGATGCAGCAGCATCTCAGTACAAGCGAGGAGAAACTCGCCCTGGTCAGAGAGGCTTTCCTTGTTTTGCCCCCAAAATAACACCAACCGGGCTGCAAATAGCCATCTCCTAAGCTGGGGTCTCTGGCTTCCACGGTGGGTTGAGTCAATATGGTGGAAGTTCAAACCTCTACACCAATCCTGTCTTACTATATTTCTAGGCAGACAGTTGCGATTTGGGCATGGTTTTTATTTTGTGACTTTGGGCTGGTAAATGTAAATTCAGCACCGAGTCCTCAGAGTCTGGGGCAGAGCCAGCGGGGCACAACCCCAGGGTGATGGGGACGAGAGTGGCCACAGGCCTCCTGAGACAGTCCCGAATATGCCTTCTGTCCCATCCGGTTTACATTTAATTCTCTCCTACCTCTCCTGGCTTGGAGATGAATTACAGAGCCACTGGAAGGGAGGTCACTTCCCCAGTCTCGGGCTTTATTTGAAGGAATTGATGTGCATAAGCCCCTTTGCCTGGGGTGACGGAAGTGTCTGAGCTTAGGTGAGTCAGGCTGAGTTGAGACAAAGGCAGAGCAAGGGACCCAGTCTTGGGTCTTCTCTCCCCTCAGGTACCACAGACTGAGACCTAGACTGGGGGAATCAGGCTGAGGGGCCTCCACTGGTGAGGTATCTTGTGAAATCTGGGGCGAGAAGGAGAATCTTCCCACCTTTGTGCTGAACACAGAGACAGCATCTGAGAGGACCTGGGGGGTGTGGCAGCCCAGTAGCTGGGAAGCAGATTCTGCCCTCCCTCAGGGGGGCTCCGCCAGGGGATGAGCACACTGGGGGCTCCTAATAGTCCCCAGGGAGGCTCTACAGCAGTGCAAGGGTCCTGTAATTATGTAGGCAAGGGCCAAGAGGCCCTGAAATGTAGGTGTTCGTGTTAACAGGCCTCCCTGATCACATCAAACTGGGGAGGCCTGAGAACACCGGCTCACAAGTGAAATAGGTAAGACCTGACTCAAACACTGTGGCCTTCTTCCAACCCAAAATCCATTTCACTGCTGGACAGCCAGTACTCTGTTATAGGCTCTCCCTTTCCAGAACCTTCCTTGGGGGTACTTCTGTCTTCTACCATACAAGCAACCTCCCCTAGGGCAGGAAATTCATCTCTGCCTCCCTCACAGAGCCTAACCACACTCTGTGTAAGGGGTGCCCGAGCAATATTGGTTGAATCATTGAGTGAAAGGCAATGAAATATAGTGAGCCTAATTCTCCAGCTTGGCAGCAGCTAGTGAAGCTTAAAGACTGAACCTGTCAAGGAAATTCATAAGGCTAATTCATGAAACACCCCGGCCCTTTACGCTCCCTTTTAGTCCAGGAAATACTGGTGATCTCTGTGTGCTCTTTATGTGTACTGATAATTGACTGGATTCTAAAAAAGAAAATCCCTTCCTAACCACTATTTTGTCTGAGCTAGGATCACTTTATTACACCAACGAAGGTGTGAGACAGTAAGAGGCCTGAGAGAGTGTTTACCTTACTGGAAAAGCTTTAGACTCACGCCGAAGGGTTGGTTTAGAGGCCTAATTCAGCATCTCCTTCCGGGGACCCATTGGGTCCAGCAAGGAAGGCTGGTCTTCAGCTGCCATGTTGGGTCTGCGTGGTTTCCAGGGGAGTTGGATACTTTTTAATGACACGCATTTCCCCCGTTTAACCACACGTTCCCTGCACAGATGGTATTTATGCTCAGGAGGTGACTCACACTCTTTGTCAGCATACCTTTCTATATTAAATACCCCATTAGGTTTATGCTCACTGGGCTTCAGAGTGGGTTGGGTGGTATTAAAATATCCTCTTCTTTCTTTCTAGGAGGCATGTGGCTTTTGGAATTTACCCCCAAGTTCCCCTTTCTATAGACTATGATTTGTGGGACTTCTCTATTTCACATCTGGGTTTAAACCCAAAATCTACCACTTAACTAGCCATGTGGTCTTGAGATTCTTATTGTCTCTGTGCCTCAATTTAATTACTCATAAAATGAGAACAATATTACTGATCCCATAATGTTGCTGGGAAAATTAAAGGAGGTTGTGGCACTGGGAAAAGACTGAAGCAAATATTTTTTGAATGAATAAGTGACTAAAGCAATAATAGAAATATAAAAAATTATCAGCCAACCCATTGTATATGATGACCATTGTTCATGTATAAGAAACCATTCTAAGTTCTTGAACGCATACTATCTTACAAGTAAGTGAAGGATTTGGGATGCAAACCTACATCTCATGGGCATCCAAGATCATGCCTTTTTTTAAAATGTTTATTTATTTTTTTGAAAGAGAGAGAGAGAGAGCTTGAGCTGGGGAGGGGCAGAGAGAGGGGGAGACACAAAACCTGAAGCAGGCTCCAAGCTCTGAGCCATCAGCACAGAGCCCAATGCAGGGCTCGAGCTCACCAACTGAGAGATCATGACCTGAGCCGAAGTTGGATGCTTAACCGACTGAGCCACCCAGGTGCCCACAAGATCATGCTTTTAACTTCTACCTGAACTGCCTCTTCTATACTTGTGATAAACTCCTTTGTCACTAGAGACTCACCAGGAATGAATGATGAGGTTCGTTAACTGTGGCTCCCTTTACTCTAATGTAACTAAGATTTTTATGTTTTTATAATTTACTGAGTTTCCGAGGAAAATATTCCTATGACACGACATGAACAAAGATCTTGGTGTCCGCGTTAAGTAATCAATGCCAAGTTTTGGGATCAAGCACCTAGCACCTGTTCCCTGTTACTCTGAGCAAAGAATGCACTGGGTTTATGGCCCTGAAATAACTTCACTGAGAGTGGGGACAGGAACCAGTTGTTCTCCTTCCTGCTTTCTGGTTGATGAAAACTGAACGACATAAAGACCATTCTGCATCTTAGGCAAATACTAGTCCTCTCTGTCTCCGGCTGCTGGAAAGAGTTTCACTTTTCTTGGGCACCACGTTTTCCTGGTTCTGGTAGCTCCCAGTGACTTTGAATTCATCCAATGTCACTATAAAAGAGTGTACAAACATTTGCTCAGAACTGTGCTAGATTCTGTGTGGTTGCTTCAAAGGCTAGTGGTCCTGACTTTTGTCAGAAGAATCAAGATAGGAACAATCATTTATTATTAGATCACTATGTTCTAGGGGCTATGTGAGGTACTTCAAATATATTGTTAAAGTCAGGGTAGGCTAGTTTTTGCTGTAATGACAAACCCCACCAAAGTCTTAGTAGCTAATAATAAGTTTACTTTTTGATCTCGGTAAATGTCTACTGCAGGTCAGCTAAGGGGCTCACTCCACATTTCTTTATATGTCCACCTGGAATAAAAGCGCTCCACCTATTTCATCTATTGCATCCCTAGTTGCCATGGTGGGGGGTGGGGTGTGTGTGAAGGGTGGTGCACAGCAGCGTCTCCTACTGGCTATTCGATGCTTCTGCACAGAGCGACACAGAGACCTTCTGCTTTCATTTCATTGGCCAGAGCAAGTCACATGGGTAAGTCCACCTTCGAGGGGCTAGGGATTTGCAGCCTTACCATGTGCCTAAAAGGAGGAAGCTAAGAAATTTTTAGTGAGCTGCACAAAGGACCACCATACTCACACCATCTGTCTTAAAGCTCATGACAGCTCAGTGAGGCAGGTGTCTTATCTTCTCCAGGCTGTGGGTGGGGAAACTAAGACAACTCTCCCAAGGTCAGACAGCCAATGAGTAGAGGGTCAGGATTTGAACAGAGAGACCCAGAGCACTGGAGAAACCTTCTGCAGGGTCCCAGAATATTCGGGACAGTATCCTCATGGACTCATTCTTCTCTGCCACAATGAGCTTCCCTGCCTTTGAGTTCTCCTTTTATATTATGTTAGTCCTAAGACATAGCTAAAATGTACAACTCCCAGACATCTTTGTATCATCTGAACTTGTATGACCCGTGCAGGCTTCACAATACCTTGCGTTCAATTCAACTCTGGTGAGACAAGCCCGTGGATGGAGTCCAAGATAAATGGATCCTTGCGCCAGAAGGAACCTTAGAAGGTCATCTCCAGATACCTCACTTTATAGCTAAGCAGGGCCTTGCCTTTTACCCAAAACCCAAGACCTGACTTGCAATCCAGAGGGCTTTGATTGGTGGGACTTTGCCCAGATATTTCTAGGCATGATATCATATTTAAAAAAAAAAAGAAAGAAAGAAAGAAAAAGGCATGGACTGTAGCCCTTGTGGGCAAGCTCTGATGTGCTTGAACTTGAATGCAGCTGTAACTGGGGATTAGGCCCGAGTGGAGGGTTTAGTATCCTCAGAGTCTGAAATTTCACAGAATCCCACCTCTAGAATTCTTGCACACATTATCAGAAAATCTCCCTGAACTTTCCTAACGTTGCCATTCTGAGATCTTAAAGAAAACACTAATTGTATGTTTTGAAATCCAGAAAAGGAAAGGAGGTGAGGGACATTGAGACCAGCCACTCTGGCCCTGGCTAAGCCTCCCCCTGGCGCTGGCCCCAGGGATGAGCTTGCCTCTCTGGACTCCCAGTCGGGAAGTACCACCCTGGTTTATTTTCAGAGGTGGAAACTCAAGCAACAATTATCTCCTGTCACAGCAAATTAAAAGCCCAGGCTCACCCATCCCAGGAGCAGGGCGAGCTCAGCCCGTGGCCAGCAAAGGGCCATAATGACAGGCCAAGGCTGGTGGTGCATTTCCTTTAAAGGCATGAGCCACTCATGAAACACACAAAATAAACAGAGACATAAAAGTCCATAGCAAAGGCCCACAAGTGAGAGCAAGAGTCTGTGCCAAGATCAGAGAGCGTATTTTGATTCTGTGGGGGATCAAGGATTATGGCAGCAAGAAGTGCTTAGTGGAAGATGAGTTTTGGTCTGTGTTTGAGATAACGGATGAAGCTATTGTGCATGACGCTGTAGAGGGTGGGGAGTAGGGGGGGTGAATAGCCCTGCCTGTCACATACACACACACACACACACACGCACGCACGCGTGCACTCACACACTGACACACACATGCACACATACACTATGGCCTCAAGAACATCACCCACTTCCACTCATTTCTATCAGAATCTCCATCGCTGCATGGATTCCTGCCTACCTTCCCCTGGACAAGGCAACGTGGCCCGTCTGGCCACGGTTTCTGCTTGGCATCCCTCTCTTCTCTCATGTTCTGTGCCTGCTTACTGCCAGGAACGTAAGCAGAGCTCACCTCTTTTAAATCACCTCCAGAACTGGTGCTTCTGACCCCTGTCACCCTCCCCTTGCAACTTCTTTCCGTAGCTGTGTCTGCTGCTTTATGTCAGTGAGGACTTGTTATGTCAGTTTGTTGGAAGTTAGTTTGGGCTTTGTTATGGCATAAGGTCTACAGGAGTAGAGATTTTTTATTTTTCTTTATATTTATGCCCCACATGTTTAACTTTCAAAAAGTGTTTTCACATCCATCATCTAATTTTGTCTTCTGTATTGCCTGGTGAGGTAAGTGGGTGGGGAAAAAACATTCCAGTCACCAATGGGAACTTATATGGCAAGGTGGCTAAGAACTTTGGCTTTGGCTGGGCAGGTGGCTGATCTCTGTAAGCCCCAACTCTCTCATCTCCAAAACAGGGATAAAAATAGTTTCTGCCCATAGGTTATTTTAAGGATTAAATGAGCTAACACAGGTAACATGCTTACCTCACACAGAGAAGGTGCCCAGTAAAATTGCCATTATTTCAATGATGATGGAACTCGGGCTCAGAGAAGTTAACATCCAAAGGGTAGCAAAGCACGGTGGGAAAAGCAGAGGGGTCGGAGACAGTGGATTCTGGTTCTGTTTGCTATGGTGCCCTTGGGCAAATTGCTTCGCTTCTCTGATCCTCTTAATTAGGAACAGTACATCATATATCACGTATGTCCCAGTGCTTTGGGGAGGATGAATCGAAAGTACTTTTGAAAGCCTGTTGTAAAGTGTGCCAAAAATGTTCATTTATTCATCCACCATAATTCACGCAGCAGGTCAGGGCCGGAGCCAGAGTTCCTGATCCCCGGTGTCCATTCCAGCAATCTGTGCTTTCCTCTGGAGCCCCCTCAGAGCCTCCATAAATGCTGTTGACTGACAGGTGGACTGCATATCACAGCTCTGAGCACCCGGCATCGAGCAGCAGGGGTCAGCCCGCCGCCCCTCCCTGACTCCTGTGTGTTCTCGGTGGGCAGTGGGAGTGAACAGGGAAAACACAGCTCAGAAACCAGTCATTTCAGCTGCCCCTGACTCCTGTGCCCTATCTCTGCTGTTGGCAACGAGAACAAGAGGGGAGTATGAGAGAGAGCGAATGAAACAGAACCTAGAACATTAGGGACAGTGCCACCGGGACTCAGCCTCGGAAGGGGAGGGAGGACTTTAGAATCTACGCAGCCACCTGCACCCCAGATTGCAAAGTAGGCTTCACAGGTGGCTTGTGACCCCCATTATCCATCTCACTCTACTTAAAGATGAGCTGATGAGCCGGGGAATATTTTACCAGCATGATTCCCACTGGCATGCAGATCAGTTTCTCTGAAACCAGCCTCCGTTTGGGCTTTCAGGGAGGATGTGGTCTGTTTTCCACTGCATGAAGTCACTTCAGTCTTGTCCCTTGTTCTTGGGCAAATTCAGGCCAGGTGACCTGAAAAGAACAACCCAGGCTGGGTCGGGGCTGGAGTCATCAGTTCAGCCTCTCCTGATACACCTTGTTTTAATCCTCCCTATGAATGCATCCCCTTTTCTAAGCATCCTTTGCTAAGAACAACTGAGAAGTCTCTGAGATGCTGATTAGAGGCAAGCACGTTCTCACCAACTGGCCCCAAAGGGACAGGAAGTTGGGGGCGGGGGTCAAGGATGCAGAGGCTTGGTCCCAAGCTTTACTTCGGACTCCCATTTGGCACTGAGAATATTCCCAAGACCCTCTATTAGGCGTATATGGTCCAGTCCTTAATTGGTCAGAGAGATGAGGTGGGAACCAATGAGGCCCTTGGCCTGAGCCCTGCATTTAAGAGCACACCGTGTCTATTTATTCAAAGAATTACAGGTATCAGAAGAATAGGTCCTTGTAAATTCATCAGGTTCATGGTTTCATCTTTAGTCAAAAGAACCACAAGATGGTGGAAAATCAATCATAATTTAAAGGAAAAAAAAAAAAAAACCCAAAACCATGTCTAGGGTACCTTTGGTATCTGATTCTAGTATCTATGCAGTTTTACTGACACTTCCCTAGTATCTTATCTTAGGAATTAGTTATCTATTTCTGCACAACAATCTACCACCCAAATTTAATGGCCTAAGACCGAGATAATGTATTTGTTCAGGAGTCTGTAATTGGGCCAGGCTCAACTGGGCAGTCCCTCTGCTGGTCTCATGGGGGTCAAGTATGCCACCGTGAGTTGGCCAGTGAAGAGAAGAAATGACAACTAAGGGGGCTGGCTGCCTTGTCCAGCTGGCCCAGTCCCACGTCTGGTGCCTCAGTGGTGACGGCTTGAGCTACTGGGATGACTGGAATTCTCCCTCTGTGATTGTTCATCCTTAAGGGCTGGGCTTCCTTACACAGGAGTCACAGAGCACCTAGAAGGTGAGAGCAGGCACTCAAGACCTAATGTCACTTCTGCCACATGCTATTGATCAAAGAAAGTCCCAGGACTAGCCCAGGTTCAAGGGGGAGGGGAAAGAGGGTCAGTCTTTTATTGGGAAGGACAATCAATTCACACTGCAAAGAAGCCTACACCTAGGCATGGAAGAAAGTGCTGAGGCCATCCTTAGGATCTATCAGTCACTGAAGCTGTATTGATAAGTCATTCCTATCACCCTTTAGGAATGGCCTGCCCCTCAGTGGCAAGGACAGACGGGGACCCCAATTCTGCCTTTCTCTAGTGGAGCGAACTAGGGTAAGTCATTTTACCCCTGGGGTAAATAAGTGGGAATACAGAATGGGCATTTAGGAGACGCCAGCTCTGTGCAAGCATCGTACATACATAATCCTACTTAAGTCTCAACACAACTTTGCCATAAGTCTTAGTCCCACTTCGTTACTAAGAAAGCTGATGTTCAGAGAGAGGTAATGACTTCCTCTGTGTCATTGGGTTACACATGATGAAGCTGGAAGTTCCTTCATCTGTAAAATGGGAATCATAAACTTTACCCCCAGCACAGTTGACAGGATAAAATGAGATTCCCCCATGTGGAAGTGCCTGTTAAGTCCCAAAGCCCTGCACACATGTTAGTTGTAGTTTTCATCAAGCCAGGCAGACTTCTTTGGAGGAAAGGGTGGGGGGGGGGGGTGGTCTAGGAAGGCGCCAGAGCCATCTGAGCCAGACGCCAACTGTTGTGTGTGTCTTAGCTGCTATTTGCTTTGGCTTCGGACCAAATCCTCTATCCAGTGCCTTTAGCAGTAACGGACAAGCAAGAACCTTGCTGGCCAGGTGGCAAGCCACGGCATGCCACAGGTGAGGACGCAGGCTTTCCCCCTACTCATGCTTCCACTGGGAGAAGAGAGGGACAGAAGCAAGGCTCTGGCTGTCGCGGTGTTGTCCTCAACTGCCTCAGGTCAGGGGTGGAGGAATCGCCTATTTTGGCAACGGACTCAAGGTCACATGTACACCCTTGAATTGTTCTGAGCCTCCTTTTCCCCAACTCTGCCTTTCACCAGCTCTCTTCTCAGTTCTTTTCACTTCACCTCATTTCAACCTTACTCCCTTATGATGAGCTCTTCGCATCTTCAACCTGTATGCCCACTCTTTCCTCCCCCTCCTTGTCTTATCTGCTACATGAATTTTTTATGACCTAACTCTGTGGCCGGGAGGCAGGGACAGCTTTTCCACCGCATGTGTGCGGTCCATCCATAGGCAAGATCTCCTCCTTTGAGCTTCGTGTTGCTCAGATGCACCGGTCTTCTCTGCCCTGCCTTGCTGCTGTGACCTGCCCACCTCCCGTCAGTTACCACCATCATTCTTGGAGGCCTCTGGGAAGACACTTGCACCTACCTGCCATGACCAAGGAAGGACAACTTCTGCGCTCACCTTAACTTCAGAGTTCCCTAGCTTTTACAACCCCACTGCCCTTCATTGCTACTCCACAACAGCTGAAGACACATCACGTCTTCACGTGGGGCCTCATGTGGGGAAGAAAAATTACAACTACGCCATGTTGCCAAAGGTAGCAGAACTGGAATCGGAGGGAAGATGCTAAAGAGACAGGCTTTCACTATTCATCAGGAGGAGTTTCCTACCATAGCTCTCTACTGGTGAGGGAGGGTGCCTTGCATGTTGACTACAGGAAGTGTTTGCCAAAAACCCTGATGCAGGTGAAAAAAGAAAAGTCAGATTTGGAGTCAGGAAATCCGGTTTTGTGTCTTGCCTCAGCTCCTTACCAACTCAATGGAACCTGGATAGGACTCATCCTCTCTCGTTCTCAGTTTAGGTTATGAGGTAAAAACCAAATAAGATGGAGAGTAAGACAATAACTGCCAACTATAGGACACTCAACAAATATCAGTATAATCCCTGAGGAGACAAAGCTTATGAGCCTATCCACTTAAATCCAATTTGTTGTTGTTATCAAGCCAAAACTGAAGAGAGAAGACAAGTGAATAGTGGATTCTGATTAAGATGATCAGTTGAAGGGTGCCTGGGTGGCTCAGTCGGTTAAGTGTCTGACTCTTGATTTCGGCTCAGATCATGACCTCAAGGTTTGTGGGATCAAATGCTGACTCAGGCTCTGCAATGATAGCGCAGAGCCTGCTTCAGATTCTGTCTCCCTCTCTCTCTGCCCCTCCCCCGCTCATCTACACACACAGTCTCTCTAAAAATAAATAAATAAACTTAAAAATATATGATCAACTGAATGCATGCATCTGCTTTCATTCCCACTCAAAATCTTAAATTTTTTTATTTAAAAAATTTTTTTAACGTTTATTTATTTTTGAGAGACAAAGAGAGACAGAGTGTGAACTGGGAGGTGCAGAGAGAGAGGGAGACACAGAATCCGAAGCAGGCTCCAGGCTCTGAGCTGTCAGCAGGCTCTGAGCTGTCAGCCCGATATGGGGCTCGAACTCACCAACTGCAAGATCGTGACCTGAGCTGAAGTCAAAGCTTAACCAACTGAGCCACCCAGGCACCTCTATCTTAAAATGTTTTGTGGGCGCCTGGGTGGTGCAGTCGGTTAAGCGTCCGACTTCAGCCGGGTCATGATCTCGCGGTCCGGGAGTTCGAGCCCCGCGTCAGGCTCTGGGCTGATGGCTCGGAGCCTGGAGCCTGTTTCCGATTCTGTGTCTCCCTCTCTCTCTGCCCCTCCCCTGTTCATGCTCTGTCTCTCTCTGTCCCAAAAATAAATAAAAACGTTGAAGAAAAAAAAATTAAAAAAAAAAATGTTTTGTAAGGCATAAACTAACGAGAGTGCAAACATGGGCAAACAACACTGGTAGCAACATGATGGAAGTAATGACAGCAAACCTGAGAAGGCTGAATTCTCAGGCAGTTTTGAGGAGGCAGCCCAATTTATTCTACCAAATTTCTGAAGCAGTCAGCTGCCAGAAAGCTGACAGCCAGATCTTCATTCCCCAGGCAGAGCAATAGACATGTCTTCTCTGGGAAACCTGACCAGCTCAAGAGGAAACACCTCAAGATACTGACATTGGTCTCCAGCCAGACCAGTCTATAAGGAAGCTAACATTCAACCAAAGCCACTCATGTTTTAAAGCTTCTGATCCGCTTTTTAGTGCCTTCAACCTGTAAAGATAACCAAGGACCATCACGCATATGAGCAAAGTCTTATATGAAAGAGAAAAAAAAAAAACCAAGTTTGAAACAATAAAGCAATTTAAAGGAAGTGAGATTTTGTAAGGAAGAAGAGAATGTGTGTACATGTGAATATGTGTGTGCATGTGTGTGCATGTGGGTGTACGTGTGTGTGTATGTATCTCCTAGCTCTGTGTCACTGTCTTTAGGGAGATAAGATATTGCAATCATGAAACAGATTAAAAAGAAACATTATTGGGGCGCCTGGGTGGCTCAGTCGGTTGGGCGGCCGACTTCAGCTCAGGTCATGATCTCTGGTCCGTGAGGTCGAGCCCTGCGCCGGGCTCTGTGCTGACAGCTCAGAGCCTGGAGCCTGTTTCGGATTCTGTGCCTCCCTCTCTCTGACCCTCCCTCGTTCATGCTCTGTCTCTCTCTGTCTCAAAAAAATAAAAAAAATTAAAAAAAGAGCCTATTTCTTAAAAAAAAAAGAAACATTATTAAAATGAGACATTTGTGGAGAAAAAAGAGCTCCTAGAAATCACAAATATGATAGCAAAAACAAAAAACTCAGCAGCGCTGTTGAAAGGTAAAGTTGAAGGACCTTCCAGCAAATAGAGGAAAAAGGTAGAGAAAAGATAGGGAACAGAAGAGAAAATTTAAGAAGGGTAGAAAATGACTCTAAGAAGTCCAATATACAAATGATAAGAGTTCCAGGAGAAGAGAAGAGACAATATGAGGGGAGGAAATAAAGAAAAAAATTTTTTTCCCAGAATGGAAAGACAGATACATACGTATATACATACATACATACATACATACATACATACATACTTTCCAGAACTGAAAGATACAAGTGTCCATACTGAAAGACACAACAAGTGCCCAGCCCAGTGAATAAAAATAGACCCGTATCAATACAAATCATTGTGAAATTTTGGAACGCTCAGGACAAAGTTAAGATCCCACAGGCTTTCAGAGAGAAAACACACTTATAAAGACACAGAAATCAGGATGACATCATCCTTTTCAGCAGAAGGGTTAGAAGTTAGCACTGTGGAACCATGCCCTCATAATTCTGAAAGAAAAGGATTTGCATCCTAAAAGTCTACGCTTAGACAAACAATCAGTAAAGGGTGGAGGACAGAAGGAGGACATTTTCAGACACCCAAGATTTCAAAAAATGTACTTCCTCGTCACCCTTTCTTAGGGAGTTTTTGTAGGATATACTGTACCCTAATGGGAGACTAAGCCAAAGAAGAGGAATGCATGGGGTAAAAGGAAAGAGAAGATCCAACACAAGAAAGAGGCCATGATACTCCCAGGATAACGTAGACGCTTGACCCAGGACAACAGCTGTGATTCAGCTATGAAGGGCAGTCAGACCATATAAGCCAGAGGGCTCTGGGAGATTTTGCCAAGATAAAACTGACCATGTGCTCTGTTTGAACAGACTGGCAGGAGATCTGGACAACTGGTGGAGAGTTTGAGGTTGTGTTAGCATTAGTGCATAGAAAACTGAGCAAACAAAAGGCAATTATATACATATATATATATGCACACTATAAGCATTATATATGATAATTACTAGTTCCATGGAAAATAAAAAGTTGTTCGTGAAAGGCAACTAAGAAGTTTCCCAATGGCCCAGCTGCGAATACCATTTACATATTCAAAAAAATGTAAACACTGAATACTGATCTCACCAAAACTATAATGTAAGTACAGTGGGAGAATGGGGGAACTAGAATGGTATGTGTTGGAGGGAAGGGGATGAAAGAGAACTAAATTCTCTGTCTCTCATGGCAGGAAGTCAATAGATAAGGCCCAAAAAATGAAAAATCAGGAAGTAGCTATATGTGTGTGCTATTTAGAGCAATATATGGAGAGTCAGTCATTCGAGTGGAAAAGTCATTGCCTCTAGGGAAGGGAAAGTGGAAGGTGGGGCACCGATAATTTTTGTGACAAATCTGGTAGAATTGTTTGACTCACTAAAACACTACATTTGACAAAAATATGAATTAAAAAGTATTAAGTAGCGTGGATGATTCTCCCCACCGTTCCATTTATAAGGTTGTGCCTTGGGACAAGAGTGAGACCAGAGACGGGGTCTACCTCCCCCTGTCCCCTAGTGCCCATTTTCCATGTGCCTCTCATATTAGAACTTTCAAAGGTGATGTAAACAACACTTGATTTCACCCTACGTGCTGACTTTGGAACCTAACGCCTGCCTGCTTAGGCGATGTCTCCTCTTTATGAGAAGGGCTTCCTGGTTTCAGTTAGAGGTTTTTCTGTATGACTTCTCCAGTTCCTCTCAACTCCTAGACTGAGCAGAAAAATATGGGAGACCAACTAGAGCTACACAGGGCCTAGAGGTGGATGCACAATTAAAGCGGCTGGTGCCAAGGAGAGGTCAGAGAAGGCTCCCCGGAGGAGGCAGTCAACTGCGTTGACATTTTACATTCTGCTCCTTGAAATGGTATGCCAGCCATCTTACTGATGCATTAAATGAAAGCATGCCTGAAATGATACTTTTTTAATGTTTTCCTTTTTTCCACCTAACCGAGCACCCACAGTCACACACAGCTGAAGGAATTGATGTTTTCGGTAACCAGTATTGAGCTGTTATATAATGGGAAAAGTGCATGTCTACTGTCCAGCTGGAACACCTCATGATAGGGAGAGGGGTTCCAACAGAGTCAGCGAGAATGCCAAATTGGAAGTGGCAAGTGCATAAGCGATAGACCTCGGACTGTTTGATTCTCTTAGGCTGCGTCTTTCACTCAACTCCCACCGGTCTCTGTTGGCTACCAGTGGGGCAACCAGAAGCCAAATGAGAGCAATCTCCCTGGCAAGGCAGAAGCAAACAGGAGACGAGGGAACATAGGACTTGAAGCAGTAGTTGGTTCTTTGGCAAAACAAGTAGCTTGTGAGAACCTCATTGCAAGCTTTAACATATCTGGTGCCCAAAATGCACAATGCCAAGTGGAAGAAAAGCACTAGACTTCTCAAGGGCCCCATCGGAAAGCCCTCATAAACCTCATTCAAACACGATTGCTCTCATTATCACCTCCCAACATGTTCAGGACCCCTCCCCACCCTCCAAGGAGCACTCAGGTTTCCTCTGGGCTGTGATCCAAGTTTGAGGAGCCTTGCCAAATAGCTAGTGTGTGGGGTTCTGACTTAGAATGCCCCGTTCCTAGTTGAGTCACCCCATGAGATGGCATTTTTGCACAAACACAAGGGCCCGAGACACGATTTGAAATAGGCTTTGTCGTCATAACTGGTTTTCTTTGGGAGACATTTCCGAAAGGCTGCTGTTGTGGTGGGGAGACACTAAACATTCAGGTTAATAAAATCTCTCCATTATATTTAAGGAAGAAAACAAATCTGATGAGATATTGCGTAGGTGGGTCAGTTTGGATCCTCTGGGAAGCAGAGATAGACATATCAGAAATTTATTGGGAGATAAGTCTGTGAAAGATAAAGGGGCTGTTGGGCAGGGTGAGTCTTCAGCCAGTGATACAGATCTGATATCTGAAATGAAAGGGGGAGGGGAAGCAAGATTGAATAAGGAAAACCTCAGGTGATCCCAATGGAAACTCCAGAACAAAGCTTGCCCATTAGAGGAGTCCCACAGTGGAGAGAGATGGCCCGGCCCTAGTGCCCCTCCTCCCAAAGGCTCAGTCATGGCCCCCGGGGCCACAGCAGAGCAGGAAATCAGATCCAGCGCCTTGGGTGGAATCCTGAGGCACTGAGACGGAGGCTGTCTGCGAACTGCACTTTGCACAGTGGAATGTCAAATTCTTTCTCGAAGAAAGTTGTGAGCAGCTTGGCTGTCACAGTAGGGATGAACGTAAAATAACAAAATGCCAAGACATTCTGAATTTACGCATTAAGCCAAGATTTAATGGCTGTGGAAAGAAGATTGCAAAACACTGTCTATCTAGAAAAGACTACACTGAGCTGATTGAAATTAGAATGATTTAGCTTTGCTATCCAGGTTCGCATGATAATCTCATTAATTTTTTTTTGATTCATCATCAGCAACTCTCTATGGATATTCTATTATGTACCAGGCACTACAGTTTGTCTCTATCCACCAAGAGTTCACAGTAATAATTAAACCAAATAATTAAAACAGAGCATGAGAGGGCCCCTGGGTGGCTCAGTCGGTTAAACATCCGACTCTTGATTTCGACTCACGTCGTGATCAAACGGTTTGTGAGTTCAAGCCCCGCGTCGGCCTCTGTGCTGACAGCATGGAGCCTGCTTAGGATTCTCTCTCTCCTCTCTCTGCCCTTCCCCTACTCACTCACACACGCTTGCTCTCTCTCTCAAAATAAATATATAAACTTAAAAAAAAAAACAACATATGAAAAGGACTGATGGAAATTCATGTGAATTATTAAAGAAATTCAGGGGCGCCTGGGTGGCGCAGTCGGTTAAGCGTCCGACTTCAGCCAGGTCACGATCTCGCGGTCCGTGAGTTCGAGCCCCGCGTCAGGCTCTGGGCTGATGGCTCGGAGCCTGGAGCCTGTTTCCGATTCTGTGTCTCCCTCTCTCTCTGCCCCTCCCCCGTTCATGCTCTGTCTCTCTCTGTCCCAAAAATAAATAAAAACGTTGAAAAAAAAAATTTAAAAATAAAAAAAAATAAAAAAAAAAGAAATTCAGGAAAAAGAGGAGCAAATTACACAATAATTTAGGCATTTTTTTTTTTTTTTTTTGCCTTTGGGTGGGATCCTGCCATTCTACTTTGTACCACGTGTGTTGCTGAGGCATTCTTCCAAAATGGATTGGAATAGATTAGGCAAGTGATTATTAACCCTCTCTAGAGCAGAAAGTTCTCTATTCCAAAAGAGGTCAGTGTTTCATTTCCTAAATTTAGACCATTAGTCCAGTTTTAGAAACTGGAACACCTATTCCATCCCAACCAAACTGGACCTTAACCCAGGTGAATAAAGCCATGTTGATTTCAGACAGGGAAATAGAAAGCTCATGGGCTCAGGGACTATTTTGCCACTCAAAAAGGCTATGGGACCACTTTTTCTCATTGGGATTTCTCTTCCTTTCGGTCATATAAACCTGAGGCTCAGGAGCAAAAATAGTGACCGTAGAGTTCACACGTTCAACCAACCCTTGATGTTTATCGTTCCAGAGTGAGGATCTTTGGTAGGTACTGGGGAGATGGCCTGGGGTATAGCTCATGGCTCCTGCTCTTAAGGGGCACGTAGTTCCAGGTCCTTAAAAATAACACCAATACCTGTGGAGCTTTCCTGGTTTCCTTCTTTCCTGTAGGACTCTCTCTGGGATTCTCTGATCACATGACCTCAAGACTCTCTCAGTCTATTTCTTTCCTGTGCTGAGGCTACTACCCGGAGCTCCACAGTCTCCAAACTGCCTAACCATTCAGTCTATGGCTTTGCAATTGCTACTTCCCTCTGACTTCACACCCTACGGCCTCCCTATGGTCTGAAGCCATTGCACCTACCTGACAGGTGGACTGGACCTCCCATTATCTCGACAGGCACAGATTGGGATCAGAACGGTGCTTGTGCCATCCATATTCATGGGCAATTAACGGCAGTGGCTCAGCGATCGGTGGCATTCTCTGAAGACTTGTCATGCATTTCTTGAGATGTTTTTATAGCAACAGGGAAAAATAGATCCACCCGACCAGCACTGATACAAAACCAACTTCCAAGCGTGGAATGACTTGCATCTTAATGTGGAAAAAATATACAAAAATGTATCAGATTCTATTCCTAAAGCTTACCCTTTGTTTCCTTGTTCTGGAGGGAGGATAACAGGAATCCTGTCATGTTTTCTTTATTCTTTTTCTTTTTATCCCATGGCCTTTATATTTTAGCCACAAGTCACCCTATTGGTAATAGAGGCTTTATTATGAGCCACATGCTTCGTCAAAAGTAAACCTCACATTCTTCTTCTAATTGTTGCCCCCTGACAGGTCGAGGAAAATAGTGTTGTTTTCATAGTGAAGTCACAGTCATAAATCTCCCAGGATTAAGACTCTCACAGCAATCCAGCGAGCTCGTATCATCCTGAGGACTCCTTCAGGGCCACTCTCTGGGAAAGAGACAGAGAAAGAGAGACCGAGAGAGAAATGCCTCTTAGAAAACACAAATTCTGAAGGAGAGCAGCACATTCACCAGCCTCCGCTCAATGCTAACTAGTCTGCTGGGATCATGTAGGGCAGGCCCAAGTCTCATGTTGCATCTAAACAGCAAGACGAACCTCTTCTTTTTTTACTCCCCTTGTAATCCCCATCCCGGTATTTCCTCCCCCTCCTCCCTGGCTCCTCTGCTCAATTCGTTCATTTTTAACCTACAGTCCACAGTAATGGGGCAGACAGAGCACTGGGCTTGGAGTGAGAATGAACCAGGTTCAAATCCCTCCCTTGCTTTCTAGCTGCGTGACCTACAGTGCAGTCAACCTGTTGCCACAGCTGGAACCGAGGAGTAATAGCTTCTCAGGGCTATCGGGGGAACAGAATGGCATAACAAATAGAAAAATGTCTGGCACGGAAGCCCTCAATACCATCCATCAGTCTCCACTCCCCTGACGAAATGCGTCAGAAGAGAAATAGTTTCACTCGAGGGGCTCACGTCCCCCAAGGTGGGATAGCTGATTTGTGAACCAAAGTCATGTGCAATGACCAGCCAATAAGGTCCAAGCTTGGGATGGAAACCACTCAGCTTGACTGTGGTATTGGCTGCCATCTCCCTCCGCATGGAACCCATGCTAAAGGTTTCCACAGAAGTGAAAGAATTCATTTGTGCTCCCCTTTTCACTTTCCCTGCCTTTAGAGGGCTTGATATTGTCCCAGGGCCATCAAAGCAGATAAACCAATTTACGTGAGTGAATAAATTTGTCAAAATATTTTTCGTTAGCCTTACAAATATTGTCTACTGAACCACCACACTTTCTCAACTACCTCTTTCCTATTCTTTCTCCCTCCACACCCACGCCTCCTTACTTCCTGCCAACATCACTGTTGCCAGAAACAATCACTTTAAAAATGGCCTAAATGATTGTTAAAGGAGATGAGCGACTTTCTCACTTAAACTAAGACTAGAGCACCCAAGAACTTCTTCTCATGGTGAATCACAGGGAAGTCCTGAATTTCAAGGGCTTCCCCATTTGGCTTTCCATCCTCAGCTCTCGCTGTGTCCTAGTATGAGCCTGACAGTCTTCCCCAGTCTTCCTATGTCCTATGTCCTTCCTATGTCCTTCCTCCTCTGTCCCAGCTGCAGTTGGGAAGAGAGAGAGGGGAGAGGCTCCCATCCCCTCAATGAAGAAAAGGTGAGGGGGCTTCCAGTCTGTACTGAGACTGCTTCCTCCAGATTTCTGAAGTTAGACACATCTCACTATGGAGATTTAGTTCTCTGCAGAGACTCTCAGCTGGGCTCCATTACAGTACCTCTTTGTTCATGAGAATCTATAACTGTAACTTACCTGCCATTATAAAGTTTTCTTATATTAGGTAAATATAGAGGTACCATTTTTTTTTCAACGTTTATTTATTTTTGGGACAGAGAGAGACAGAGCATGAACGGGGGAGGGACAGAGAGAGAGGGAGACACAGAATGGGAAACAGGCTCCAGGCTCTGAGCCATCAGCCCAGAGCCTGACGCGGGGCTCGAACTCACGGACCGCGAGATCGTGACCTGGCTGAAGTCGGACGCTTAACCGACTGTGCCACCCAGGCGCCCCTAGAGGTACCATTTTAAAAATGCTTTCTCCCTAACCATTGGTTTGTTTTTTCACAACTACAGAGGCAGGGAAATGTGGCAAAAGCAAAAAAAAAAAAAAAAAAAAAAAAAAAAAAAGCATATCAGTTTACCCTGATATGCTTATAACCTTCACAAACTTAACTTCTACATCATACATCATCATCAATTGGAAGCTAAGCCTCAGAACTGCCAGAAAAGAACATGGAAGTAAATTCATGCAAGCCATAATTTCTCATCAGGAGAGAGGAAAGGATATGGCCCATGTAATATTCTCTGATTTTATTTATTTAACAAAGAAGACTTTATTACATTGGACTGTTGAATGTAATGCTGTCTTGTAACTAATCGTTCTCTATATATTTTCCTTTTACTCCTAGGTGACAAAGTCCTTATGGGCAGGGACCATGTTTTACAGTTTTTCTTTTGTCTTTCTATTGGTCACTTCCCCTCAAAAACATTTGTTAGCCAGTGGATTCTGAGCTCTAGGTAACTGCCAAGCCCGTGGCCACCTTGTGCACAGCAACATACCTAGAGGTCGTCAATTTTAGTAACACGCCTCTGCTACATTGACCACAGCTGCTCCAACCAGGAGTCAGCACCTGGCCCAATGACAGCCATCTATAGGTTGGCCAATGTCATAGAAGTTGGTTTAAGGAGAGAGATTTGTCCTCAGAGAGAATTCCATACTGGGTGGTAATGGAACAAAAGATCAGCTTCTTTTTTTAAGACAAGAGATACAGAATCTAGCAGGTGGTTGTAGAAACAGGGGAAAGAGAAGTTGTGTCACTAAAATGAACCCACATTTCTGAAGGCATGACCACTAATGTTGGTGTTGAATTATTGACCTTGCTGTCCAATGACCAAAGCTAACACTGTCTGCTAACAGATGTTCCAACGGTGAGAGGCCTCAGGCAGCTGCTGGAATAATTTTGTCAATTTTATTCTTTCTCAAGTATTGTTGTGATGACATTGGAATATGCCTCTGTTTCTTGTATCCTAAAAGATCTTAACAGTGTGCCCAGTGTGCCTTGCCTTTTGTAGCTTCTGGAGACTGCTTGCGTTTCTTGCTCGTGACTTCAACCCAATATCCATCATCATATCTCTTACTTGTGTGTATTTCTTATAAGGACCCCAGTGATACCAGACCCACCGGGGTAATCTCCCCATCTCAAGACCCTTCGCTTGATCATGTCTACAAAGTCCCTTTTGCCATATAAGGCAAAGTCCCTATTGCCATATAAGGGTAGCATTGACAGGTTCTGGGGATTAGGACATGGATATCTCGAGGAGGGGGCATTACTCAGCCAACTGTGGAACAAGTACTGTGATTGATATAAACACAAGGGGCTATGGGCACCTGTACAAGGGACAATTGGATCAGGGTAGAGGAGCCTCTCAATTTTTTTAAAATAATAAGAAAGTGTCCCTTTCCCATCCTCTCGAATTTGTCCACTACTTTGGGATTTTGGGGGAGATGTGAGTATAAGATTCTGTCAAATGCGTTACACAGGATGCTGCTACACTTCCCCTTAATCCATCCCAGTAAACGTCATCAAGTTTGCCTGTTTCCCAAAATAGGACCTGGAAATGGCCTCACTATCCTACTTCTCCTAAACAAGGGAGTACAACAATATGTGCTGGGATTCATAAATGGATGTAAGATCACTTTGCTCCCAGATGAAAGGGGTTGGAATGGGCAGAGGCTCAAAGCAGTGTTGCTTTAGCAAACACCCAGATGTGGGGTTCCTGACCTTGAGGGAAGGGCTGTGATCTGAGTTAGAACTGGGGTGTATCAGAGGAGGACTGAATGGCATTTATCACTTAGATTTAGGGGAAGGATTTTGGAAAGAATAGCTAGATAGTGACTACAAATTACTCCAGAAACAAGCAAACAAAAACTTGCTGTGGGTGGCTCTGGTAGGAAAGGAGGCTTTATTTACTGGAGGATGGGGAGGTTAATTAAGAAGTAAGGATGTTTATAAGTAGGATGCTTGGCAGAGGTGGTGATGTCCTTATCATTAAATGTTTTTCTGGTATAAAAATACTTTATTGGCACTTACAAAGAAGCTTGATTTTCATTGTAGGCATTTACTTATTCATTGCAAACTAAGACATGTGTGTGTGTGTGTGTTCCCAACCAAAAGCCAGAAGCAGAGTCTGTATTACTTAGTACATAGGGATTCAAAGCCTGGATGGATGGATGGATAAATAGATGGAAGTGTGGATAACTTGTCATGACTGGAACTCTAAATCCAGAAAGCAGTGTCATTAAAAACTTTTACAAGGGGGCACCCAGGTGGCTCGGTCAGTTGAGCATCCGACTCTTGATTTCAGCTCAGGTCATGAGGGTTGTGGGATTGAGCCCCGCCAGTGGCTCTGCGCTGAGTGTAGAGCCTACTTGAGATTTTTCTCTCTCCCCGGATCCTACTGTCACTCTTTGTCTCTTAAAAACAACCAACCAACCAACCAACCAACCAAACAAACAAACTTTTGCAAGAAGCATTTGCAGCCACTTTCACTTTATCTCTGCTGGTTGTATTTGCTTCCTCCTGAACCCCCTGGGGGCCAGGCCATCTGTGACTTACACTTGGGGTGCTGGAAGGTGGCTTTCCCTTCCCTTTGACATAGTAACTGGGTATCATACTGCCCGTCTGCTTCCTTTTCTGCCTTTCTGCATCCATTTTAAGCTTATCTGGATATTCATTGAGGATGCTCAGGTGGACCAATTCCATCACATTGCTACTCAAAAGGATTTCTGGATTCCATTTTCTAGAATAATTTGGCTGGCTTCAAAGTGAACCAAAAGGAGCCAATCTCTGAATGGTGTTTGGCAACCTTTTAGTTCGATAGCAATTTATGTATGTTGTAGCAGAACTGTCCTGTGCGGTCTGGCTCTGCTCGATTTCCTCTGCCCCAGGCCGTCTGCTCAGCTTTATTTCTTGCCCCACCCGCTCTACAGCTGACACTGAAGCCAAATCAAGCCACTCACAGCTGCCCTCGTGTTCCAGGCTGTTGAAAGCATCTTGTGACTCTGCTCATATGGCTCACTCTGCCTGAAGGGCCCTTCCCTCTCTTCCACTTCTCCTCACTTCTCTTCCCCTGCCCCGTGAGTCCTTGAAGACTCATCTCCAGAACATTCTAAGAGACTTTCATCAATTCTTCCACTTTCCACCTATCACCAAGTAGTCTCTCCTTTTAAAAAAAAAAATGTTTTTTTAATGTTTATTTATTTTTGACAGAGAGAGAGAGTCAGAGCATAAGCAGGAGAAGGGCAGAGAAAGACGAGACACAGAATCCAAAGCAGGCTCCAGGCTCCAGGCTCCGAGCTGTCAGCACAGGGCCCAATGTGGGGCCAGAACTCATGAGCTGTGAGATCATGACCTGAGCCGAATTCTGACGCCTAACCGACTGAGCCACCCATGCACCCCCCAAGTACGCTCTCCTTTACAGACTTCGTTACAGCAACAATAACGTTTCAGTGTCCTATTTATTAGCATGTCTGCTCTCCCTTCCAGACTGTAAACAAAGCCTCTTGGAGACAGGATTTTGTCTTTTCTCCCCCTCAATGCATAGCACAGTGCCCAGAAATTCAGTTCCTGTTTGTTTGTTTGTTTGTTTGTTTCTTGTTTGTTTGGGGTTTTTTGTTTGGTTTTTGATAGAGAAAGAATGCAAGAGTAAGAAGGGTAGAGAGAGAGGGAGGGGAGAGAGAATCCCAAGCAGGCTCCTTGCTGTCAGTGCAGAGCTCAACATAGGGCTCAAACTCACAAACCTTGAGGTTATGACCTGAGCTGAAATCAAGAGCCAGACACCCAACCAACTGAGCCACCCAGGCGCCCCGTTCCTGTTTGTTGAGTGAAGAATTACTTGCTAATTCTTTGCTGCTCCTCCTTCCTTCCCCAGCCATCCTTAGCTATCAATCCCTGCCTCCCCAGTTTCTTTATTTACATTTATTCATCATTCACATATTTCTCATAGACCTATGGTTCTTCATTCACAGAGAGCACCTCCCTCCATAGGGCATGGGTAGGGAAGTGTTTAGATTACAAAATGGACTGAGAAATTCCGATGCAATTTTCAGCTGAGTTGAGAGTATTCGGCCACCCAGTCACTCCTTCCGGCTCCTTCTCCTCCATTCAGCTGAGCAAATCAAGTTGGAATGGTCGTTAATGGCAAGCTGACAAGAAGACACATCAACTCATCTTTCATAGTTTGGATTAAGGGGCGTTCAATGAACAGAACATAGTCTGTTTTTAAGCAGCTTTATTTTTCTTTTTAAAGACTGAGGGGTTCTTTCTCAGGCTTAAGTGCACTGCAGATACAGAACAATTAAACCCTAAGTCCATAATCAGTCACTAAAACTTCAAATAAATTCATAGAGAGGAAAAAGTAAATGCCAGAAGCCACAATTAGCAAGTGACTAGAGTCTGAGTAAGGTCACAGTGATGAAGAGTAGAAAGTTGTGTGATGCAAAAGGGTCAACTAGGGATTAAGGGGTAACATGATAAAAAGTCAAAATATGTAACCAGAGCAGGTTCTGTTGAATCTTACAGAGACAATTTTCTAAGCTAAACCCTTCTTATTATTTTTTTTCATCATGACAAGTGTACTTTTTAATCCCCTACCCCTATTTCCCCCACCACCCCCACCCCCTCGCCTCCTCTGGTAACCATCAGTTTGCTCTCTGTAGTTAAGAGTCTTTCTTGGCTTATCTCTCTTTCTCTTTCTATTTTACTCATTTGTTTTGTTTCTTAAATCCTACATATGACTGAGACCATATGGTATTTGTTTTGCTCTGACTAACTTATTTCACTCAGCATTGTATGCTCTCTAGCTCTATCCATGCTGTTGCAACTGGAAAGATTTCATTCTTTTTAGGCCTGAATAGTATTCCACTATCTATGTATATACATATACATCACATCTTCTTTATTCACTCATCTATCAGCGGACACTTGGGCTGCTTCCATAGTATGGTTATTGTAAATAATGCTGCTATAAACATAAGGGTGCAGGTATCCCCCTATATTAGTGTTATTTTATTTTGTGGTAAATACCCAATATTGTGATTCCTGGATCACAGGGCATTTCTATTTTTAACTTTTCAAAGAACCTCCATATTGTTTTCCAGAGTGGCTGTACCAGTTTACATTCCTACGACAGCGCAAGAGGGTTCCCCTTTCTCCACGTCCTTGCCACCACCTGTTGTTGCCTGTGTTGTTGATTCTAGCCATTCTGACAAGTATGAGGCAATATCCCATTGTAGTTTTGATTTGCAAGATGTTGAGCATCTTATACATCTGTTAGCCATTTGTATGTCTTCTTTGGAAAAATGTCTGTTCATGTCTTCTGCCCATTTTTAAATCAGATTATTTCTTTTTTTGGGTATTGCGTTGTATCAGTTCTTTGTATATTTTGGATACTAACCCTTTATTGGGTATGTCATTTGAAAATATCTTCTCCCATTAAATAGGTTGTCTTTTAGTTTCGTTGAGTGTTTCCTTCGCTGTGCAGAAACTTTTTCTTTTGATGTAGTCTCAATAGTTTATTTTTGCTTTTATTTCCCATACCTGTGGAGACATATTTAGAAAATGTTGCTACAGGTGATGTCAGTGAAATTACTACCTGTGCTGTCTTCAAGGATTTTTAGGGTTTCAGGTCTCACATTAGGTCTTTAATCCATTTAAGTTTATTTTTGTGTATGGTGAAAGAAGGTGGTCCAGTTTCATTCTTTTGCATATAGCTGTCCAGTTTTCCCAACACCATTTTTTGAAGAGACTGTCTTCCCCATTGTGTATTCACTCCTCCTTCATCAAAGATTAATTGACCATATAATTGTGGGGCTAAATTAAACACTTTTGAGAAACACTCAGCTGGGAAATAAAAATATTCCAGGATTGAAAAAAACTATCCCTGAGAAGATTATCCTCTCCAAAATATAGATTCTCAGGGAAGTGCTCAGAGCTTTGGCCAAAGAAAGGGGCTCTCACCAGGAAAGCCACATTCACCAGAAACACTGGGGGGGGGGGTGACAGCAGTCACAGCCAGGTCACTCTTGTTCCCAAAGACTCCAGAAGGACATTAGCATCATGGAAAAAGAGCAGGAATGCTGTGCTCCTGTTGGGCATGTCAAGTCCATTGAGTCTGAGGCTGAGGAGAGAGAGAACACTTCAGCCTAATCTGTGGAGACTATGACTTGTTATTTCTTGGCGTGTTCTTAATTTCTCAGCTGAGAGTAGCATTGACATCCCATAATAGGCATTCTTCATTTGTGGCCACCTAATATCTCTGAACCCTCTCCTTATCTTTTGTTTTCCTTTTTTTCATAATAGGCTTGTTGAGATCTAATTCACAAATCATAAAATTCACTCACTTAAAGTGTACAATTCTGTGGCTTTTAGTATACTCACAGAATTTTGCAAACATTACCACAATCAATTCAAAAACACCTTTGTCGTCCCCAAAAGAATCTTTGCTGCCCCCCAAATCTCCCACCACCCTCCAGCCAAAGCCATTAATCTATTCGTTTTCTGTCTCCATAATAGATTTGCCTATTATGGATTGTCAGGCCTCCCAGAAATCTGTGTGTTGAAGTCCTAACTCCCAGTGTCTCCGAATGTGAATGTATTTGGAGATAGTCCTTTAATTCAGTTCAAGGTAATTCAGTTAAAATGAGGTCGCTAGGGTGGGCTCTGTTACAATATGACCAGTATCCTCAAAACAAAATAAGGACACAGGTACAAATGGAAGATCACGTGAACTTAAGGAGAAGACAGCCATCTGCAAACCAAAGAGGGAGGCCTCAGGATGAAACCAACCTTGCTGGTACCTTGATCTTGGACTTCTAGCTTCCAGAACTGTGAGCAAAAGTAAATTTCTGCTGGTTAAGCCACTGATCTGTGGTACTTTGTTATGGCAGCCCTAGAAATCTAGCTCAGGGACGTTTCGCATCAATAGAATCACACAATATATGATCCCGTGCTACGGGCTGCCTTCACCTAGCACCACGTTTTCAGGGTTCATCTGTGTATCTGTACTTCATTCCTTTTTATGGCCAAAAAATAGCCCATTGAAATACCACACTTTTTAATCCACCCATTGGCTGATGGGCATTTGGATTGTTTCTATTTGGGGGTTATTTTGAAAGACGCTGCTATGAACATTCACGTAAAAGGTTTTATGTGCACTTATGTATTCAGTTCTCTTGACTACATACCTACAAGTAAAATTCCTGAGCCATATGGTAACTCTGTGCTTAGCTTTTTGCAGAACTGCCAGATTGTTTTCCAAGGTGGGTGCAACGTGTTACATTTCCAAAAGCAATGTGTGAGGGTTCCATGTTCTCCACGTCCTCACCAACACTTGTTATCATCCGAATTTTTTTATTATAGTTATCCTAGTGGGTGCATAGTAATATCTCTTGGCGGTTTTGATTTTCATTTCCTTGATGGCTAATGATGATGAGAATATTATCACTGCATATTGGCCATTTGTATACCCTCTTTGGAGAAATGTCTATTCTGATCCTTTCCCACTTTTATCTGATATGTGACTTGTAAAACTTTTCTTCCACACTGCAGGTTGTTTTTTCACTTTCTCGATGGTTGTTTGAAGGACAAAAGGTTTTCATTTCAATGACGTCCTCTTTACTTTGGGTAATATCTCACATTATAAGTTGCATTTTCCCAAAATAGAAGTTAGAAATCTCGTGTACCTGTAGCTAGGGTCACCTAGATCTCACCTGTCAGATGCACCCACGAGAGTCTTGCATTTAGAGGGATGGGCTGCATAGAGAGAAACTGGAATGATGATAGAGGCATCTGGATTCCAGATCAGCAATGACAATGTTGCTGGTATCCATCCCAATCTTGTCACTTGTGCAAAGCAGTGACGGCAAAGGCAATTTTGTTCAACAAGTCCCGTGGTGTGACCAGGCATTGTTTTCAAACGTCACAGAGCCTACTCTCTGACTCTCCTGGAGTTTCTGTGATATTCTCTTTTTTTTTTTTTTTTATGTTTTATTTTTGAGAGAGAGAGTGTAAGGGGGAGAGGGGCAGAGAGAGACACAGACAGAATCTGAAACAGGCTTCAGGTTCTGAGCTGTCAGCACAGAGCCCCACGTGGGGCTTGAGCTTGTGAATTGCGAGATCATGACCTGAGCTGAAGTGGACGCTTAACAGACAGAGCCACCCAGAGCCCCTGTGATATCCTTGAATAAACCCCTTTCCTGCTGAAACTAACCGCAGTGGATTCTGTTGTTGGCAGCTCAGAACCCTGACCGATAAACACCAGTTGGATCAGAATACAGGAATTCTAGGATTTCAGGAACTGAAGGCCTTGCAACTTCAGCAAAAGTAAATGACCTTTTGTCTTTTATTTTTTTTTTATTTTTTTTTTTAATTTTTTTTTTCAACGTTTATTTATTTTTGGGACAGAGAGAGACAGAGCATGAACGGGGGAGGGGCAGAGAGAGAGGGAGACACAGAATCGGAAACAGGCTCCAGGCTCTGAGCCATCAGCCCAGAGCCCGACGCGGGGCTCGAACTCACGGACCGCGAGATCGTGACCTGGCTGAAGTCGGACGCTTAACTGACTGCGCCACCCAGGCGCCCCTCTTTTGTCTTTTAAAAAATGACCTAACTCAGGGGTGCCTGGGTGGTCCAGTCGTTTAGGTGTCTGACTCTTGGTTTCAGTTCAGATCATGATCTCACAGTTTGTGAGTTCTAGCCCTGCGCTGGGCTCTGTGCTGAGAGCACGGAGCCTGCTTGGATTCGCTCTCTCTGCCCCTCCCCCTCCCCCCCCGAAATAAATAAATAAAGTTTTTAAATATTACATAAAAAATGACCCAACTCTTCAAAATTATCAAATAGGTCCTGTTTTTGTTTTTGTTTTTTACGATTCTTATTACACACTCAGCATAGCCCTGGTAAAGACTTTCAAACAGCCTGATTTTCCCTGATGGTAGGTTCACAGAAGTGGAAAGAATTTGCTCCATTTATCCACACATTTAGCTCCCTTCTCATGATCAGTGGTCTAATTTTCAGGGTGGTTGCCAGGACGAGCCCAGGTGGGAGGACAGAACACAGGTGTTGGCCACACGGAGATCAGCCACAGGCACTGGTCTTACTGGTTTTGTGCTTAAAATGCTGCATAATAATCAGGCAATTAGACCTCCTTTTTCTCTAAAGGAGGATAAACAACTGATTGGGAAAAAAGAAAGATTACAGTGGTTCTTTAAGAAGTTGCTAGACTAACACCGACTAGAATTAAGGATGAGAGTCTGTCCTTGCTTCAGGGCTCTATTTACATTCCGAGCCACGTCTCCATGAATAATGCTAAGCAGAGGTCTGAGAGTCATATATGGCGAATTCATGATTTCTCAAAAGCTTATTTCAGCCTAGATATACTTTTTTAAATTCACCCGATGATTGCCCAACACTGTTTTGAATTGATTAGTTGGATCTTACACAAGGGAAGCCACATTACTGAGCAATGACAAGTTTAAAAGAGGAAGACATTAAGAAAATTAAGGTTTTTTCTTCTTTTCTTCAAACTCAAGGCCACCAATGCTTATTCCAAACTTTAAATCTTTAAAGATCAAAAGTCCTGCTAGAGGATAAAGCATACCAAAGCCATAGAGAAACGTTAGTTTTGGCAAGATGAGCAAAGAGGAGTGGGAAGAAAGGAAGCAAACAAAATACAGAGAGGAAATTCTACCTTGACTCTCCTCACAGAAGTTTCACTAAAAAACAACAAACAATCAGCCAGCCGTCTTTTTATATCATTGAAAAAATAATTAGAAGAAAAATATTTAAAATGAGCGACCTCTGTAGGCTCTGCTCTTTTCAACGTGTGAAATTCTGAGGTTAACAAGTTTTATGGAATTTAATCTCTTCGGAAATTAATCAGAAGGTCCAAGGGCTCACAGCCTGATGGGTTGGCATGGCTGTTCCTCTCTTTCTAGGTGAGAAATACACTCACTCTGCATATGTATAGATATGCTATCAGGTGAAATCCCAACCCTGAAACATAATGATTCGCCCCAGTGAACATTAATAAGGGTACCAAGTCCAGTACTCCGACAGGAGAGGTAGGAATCATTCAGTTGTGTTTGCCTAACAGAAACAGCAGAAACACAGCTCCAGTCCCTCCCCCAAATTGCCGATTTCCATTGACTTTTAAACATAAAACCATATCGAGCACACCAGAGTAACGGCACCTGCAAAGGTGAATAAAGTGTAAGGACATTTCTTTTTCCCCTTTCACAGATGTGCCCAGTGATGTTAGAGTAGAAAACCCCTTCTTTTCCATATCTTCTCCCGTCTCAAAGTTACCTGGCCTCAAGGAAATATCCCAGGTAAGCTGAGTTGCTACTAACAGCTACCACTGCACCATTGTGTAGGGGTAGTTGTTAGTAAAACTCACGTGAGTAGGATGAATAACGGAAATTATGTGTCACAGGACAAGCTCCAAAAATCTGCCCTGTACGACCAATTTAAGCCCAACTGCAGTGCTTGGCCTGGACTCAAAGAAAGAACAAAATCTAGCTGTAGCCTCTGCTTGGGTACACCTGAATTTATGGCTCATTTCTTTGCTTGCTCCACGCTCCATGGGACAAATCTGAGTATGTTTCATTTCACCAAGAGCAACCCAACTCCAGGCCACAAAGATCAAGGGGAGCCCTGTACTCAGTTTGGCTGCAAATCTAGAGAACAAGGTGAGAAATGGTCCCTAGGTTAATAAAAGGAAATAGGGTTACACGTCCACACACTCACCCACATACCGGAGACTGAATTCACTTCAAGATGGGCTACCAGAAGAAGTTTACTGTAAACCAAGCTGGCACAGAGCACAGAAAGTGACTAGCTGTCATGAACATAATAAAGATGAGCCTCCCTACCACGAAAAACTCGTGCTAAAGAAAGACCAACAAGATTGACATGAATGAGATCTGAGGGTATCACTGAGGGCAGCGATTTCCATTTGTGGCTGAGATTTGAGTGACATGGTAAGTCATTCAAAAAATACAGTCATAGATAGATCGTATAGCACTTTGGGGAGAAGGTAAGGAGAACGCATAAAAAGTTTAAGCCGCATCAAGTGAAGGGAGCAGTCCTGTCCTAAAGTCTCAGATCCGTGCCCTTTCTCTGGAGATTATCTCAATTATTGTACAGCAGGTTCAGGTGTGCACATGTGTGTGTGTGCGTGTGTATGTGCATGTGGAACGGGGTGTATGGATGTCTTATAGTAATATCTCAGGAAGTTATTGCTGCAGTGGAGGCATGTTTTACTCTCAGAAGTGAAGTGCAAAGTACAAAAATACAAATACTGGGGCGCCTGGGTGGCGCAGTCGGTTAAGCGTCCGACTTCAGCCAGGTCACGATCTCGCGGTCTGTGAGTTCGAGCCCCGCGTCGGGCTCTGGGCTGATGGCTCAGAGCCTGGAGCCTGTTTCCGATTCTGTGTCTCCCTCTCTCTCTGCCCCTCGCCCGTTCATGCTCTGTCTCTCTCTGTCCCAAAAATAAATAAACGTTGAAAAAAAAATACAAATACAAACTTCATATACGATCGGTCTTGTGGATTCTCAGTGTTAATAAAGTAATCTCCATTCACAAGGGCAAGGAAAGACATTGCTCTGGGTACAGTATGAATATCCTTATAAAGAAGTTTCTTGAAACCAGACTAATGCCTTATATCTGCCCCATAGATTCAGACAAACAGTCTTTATCCACATGCAAATATCCCACTGGAGCAGCCCTGACTTCCGGATGCTCTCGTCCTCTGGGAGAACTCTGGGGACCCACAGGGAGACTCATTTCAACCTTCTGTGTGCCCCTAAAACTTGCTGGAGTGTCTTTTCTGTCTCAAGTGTTAAGTCAGAAGAAATGTCCATGACAGTAAGTCAGACCCATTACCACACGACAGGTGCAGTGTTGAGCCCTATCCTATGTACATTATCACATTCAATCCTCACAATAACCCTCAGAGAAGAATGAGTTATTTTCCATATTTTATAGATGAGAAAACTAAGACACGAAGATGACAGTGAGTTGCCCAAGGCTGAGCTCCTGTTCTTAAGAACAAAGTTTTCTGAATTGGGGAAGGTTTCCATGGCCAACCTAGTTCTTGGCAACCTTAACTAGGTAACCAGAGTGTCTAGGAAAGACCAATTCCACGTAGCAAACACCCCAACCAGAAGCATGACGTAACTTGCTTCGAACTGGTGAGGCCCTCCTTCGATGACATATATGCTTCCTTCCATATGCTCTTCTGACATATATGTTCCCAACAAACATGTTCCTCACAATATATTCCTGACACATACTTTGTAGACACATGTATTCTTTTCAGTAATCCCCCTTGCTTCATCGGGATTTCGATTTCCAGCTTCCGTTACCCATGGTCAAGTGCAGCCTGAAGCAGGTGATCCCCTTTCTGACTTATTGTCAAAGGGTCAATAGCAGCCTAAGGCTACATCGCAGTGGCTATAGCATTCACCTCACTTCTTATCATGTGGGTATGTCATCATCTTATACCATCGCAAGAAGAGGGTGAGTATAGTATAGATAGATATTTTGAGAGAGAGAGATCACATTCGCATAACCTTTATTATAGTATATTATTACAATTCTTCAATTTTATTATTTGTTATTATTGTTAACCTCTTACTGTGCCTAAGCTATACATTCAACTTTCTTATAGGTATGTACGTATAGGAAAAAACATAGCATATGTAGGGTTCGGTTCCATCCCCGATTTCAGTCATTCCCTGAGAATTTTAGAACATTTTCCCGGCTCATAAGGGGGTACCAGTATACTTCTCACCCTAGCAGAACTGCTTCTCTGGCTTAGCTGACTACTTGATTCCCAAGGGTCATTTATAGAGAAATTTGTTTCTACTGCTGCTATGTGGTGATAAGAACACAGATTTCTAAGTCAGTTATGGGCTGCTGGCATAATTACCTTGAGTTCAAAAGCTAACAGGACCCAAGGGCTAGCCCAGCACTGAGACACAAGGGGAGGAAGGTATGGTCCTGGGTCTGTGGGGTTGCAGACAAGGCAATAAGTTCTTATGCATAACTAGTTCACCCTGAGGTGTAACTGTGTGGTAAACTGAAAGCCACAAGCTGATCATTGTGGCTCAGGTGATTGAGGGTACAAAGTCACCTAAGCCCAGTATGCGGAAGGTCACCCTCCCTTGAAAACGACCGTGAATCTCTGTGCCACCAGCATCCCCGGGAGCTGCCAGAGGAACCAGAGAAGAAACCAGCAGTGGTTCTCAAATAGAGCTTTGCCTTTTGCAGCTCTACATTTTCCATAGGCATTATTCCTCCATTGCTCATGCCTGTGAGGGGACTGACTCCAGAACCTTTTCTATTCCCACCTCCGTGGGGCAACCTAATACCATGTGCTGGGGGGGCTGAGTGAGGGAATCAGAAGGGCTTTCATGAGAAGGAGCCTAGCCAGCCAGACTGGTAGCCACCTTCACTGGATGCATGGAAGTGAATCAGGCTGGTCATGAAGAATTCCAAATGCTGAGTCAAGATGGTGCCCTCATGCCTATGTTGCTGGGGAAGCAGGGAACTGGAGTTCTGCCCCACTTCAGTGCACTGAACCAGCCTGCTGTGGGTACTGTCTACTCAGCTGTCAGTAACCCTTTGTTGTGAGGAGTACTCTGAGACGGGACTGAACTGGACGTTTGTAAGTATTTGGATCCCTGGACTCTTAATGGAAAGAGATCGATCTCTTCAAGGTGAGACTAGACTTTTGGACTTCTGGCTACTACCCAAAATGATTTTCTGACATTCCACTCTAGGACCTGATGGCAACAAGCTACCTCAGTTATAAAACCTGACTCACACCATGCTCTTAAACTAGAAATGATCCAAATGTTTGTGAGCAGATGACTGGATAAACAAATTCAGTTGAATCCATACAAACAGAATACTACTCAGCAATAAAAAATGGACTATATTATTATATATGATAGAATGGATGAATCTCAAAATAATTATGCTGAGTAAAGGAGTCAGACAAATAAAAGGCCATACTGAATGATCCCAATTATATAAAGCTATAAAAAACACTGACTAATCTATAGCAACAGAAAGTGAATGAGTGGTTGGTTATCCGAGACTGGGGCTGTGGGGCAGACAGAGGTAGGAGGAAGGGATTAAAAAGGGGCATCAGGAAACTTTTGGGTGATTAATATGTTCATTATTGATTGTGATGATAGTTTCACGGCTGTTTACATAGGTCAAGACTTATCAGATTTTATACATTGAATATGCATAGCTTATTGTACATTAATACATGTTAATAAGGTTATTAAAAAATTTTTTTTAATCTTTATTTTTGAGAGAGAGACAGAGACAGAGTGTGAGCGGGGGAAAAACAGAGAGAGAGGGAGACACAGAATCTGAAGCAGGCTCCAGGCTCGGAGCTGTCAGCACAGAGCCCGATGAGGGGCTCGAACTCACGGACTGTGAGATCATGACCTAGGCCGAAGTTGGACACTTAACCAACTGAGCCACCCAGGCACCCCTAATAAAGTTATTTTTAAAAATAAAATAATATATATAGGATGCTTAACTCTGTGCCTGGCATATAGTGTATCCTTGATACATAGGAGCTATTTTTTTTTTTTTTTTTTACTCATTTTCACACTGAGCCTTGTGCTCACCGACATTAGTGATAACAGGAGCAAAGGACAGGAAGTCTTATTTCTGTGGTGTATTCCAAGTGGACTCTACCTGGAGGCTGAGGGAGCCTCGGGCGTGTAACAGAACTGGAGACGGTATGGAAAGAGATTCAGAAACTGGTTTGGGAACCCTTTCCGATGAAGTGATGCTTTCTGGAAAACACAGTCTCAGTTTGGGGGGGGGGATAAAAAATTCTTGAAATATATTTCTGATAATGCTTGTAATTCGCACAGCCCATTTTCATCTGTTTTCTTGGCTTGTCTAGACTGAAGAATTGTTCCAGATCAGTCATTTCTGCCCCTCTCAACAAAACCAGCCCCTTGACATTTCAGTGCCGTGACACAGCTCTAGATGGCCTACCCCACAGCATGCAAAGTCCCCGGGGCTGGATTCCTGCAGCCCTTCTTGTGATGTCCCCGGACCACCCAGTGCCTCTGGTTCCCCATTAAAAGCAGATACCCCACTGCATTTCTGTTCTGTGAAGGCAGTATCCATGCTTCCCCAAATTCCTGTACCTTCCACACCCTCATTCCTGCAGTACCTTAAATACCCATTGGCTGGGGAAACAAAATCTCTTGACTCATCACTCACAGATTCTGTGTTGCCTTTAAAAAAAGGGAGGGGGGGAGTTGCTTCTCAAAGACGGCACCAGGAGAACAGCGCCTTATCAGAGTCATACCTTTGCTGCAGAATTTCTGCCACAGGGACGGAATGGTAAAAAAGACATTCTTAACAGTGACATTATTTTAATATTCCCTTCTACGCGTGTGACCTCACTGAATTTCATAGCAATCAGATGAAACAGTTAATGATACAAAGGTAAGAATGTGAAATTCAGAAAGTTCCAGTGTTTGACACAAGGTCACACAGCCAGGAAACATGGAAACAGTTTCTCTGATTCCAAAGCAGGGGTCTTTCCATCGGACCGCGAGTGCTTCCCTTGGCAGTTCCTTTGTGCAGGTCTTCAGGCCATCAGCTGGCTTGGATTAGGGTTGGAGACGGACTCCAGGGGGGCAGCAATATTTATGTGACTTTCCATAACTCACGCAGGTACGCTGGGAACTACTTTTCGTTTTCCTAGGTGATCTGCCAAAAGTATTTCCCCTTCTATTTTGCTCTGAAGCTAATTTAAACTCCCTGCTAAAATTTTGAGGTGTTGGGGAGGAAGGAAATAGTGGCTTATGGAATAGAGCCAATGTCCCCCAAATCCTTGGGCACCGCTTATGAATGGGCCTGTCCTTCTTCCGCTTCCCATGAACAGAGGGATCGGTCTTAGCTGTTAAAAACTTCTCCTCGTGGTCCAGCAGCATGGGAAAAATATGGCCCGTCTGGTGGCCTTGGCCCAGCCCTGGCCATAAAAAGGGATTTCATATCATTAGCGACTTCCCTTTCACAGCTCATTAGCATGAAATGTCTTGGCAGCTGAAATGACAATGGGGACTCCTTCCTCACCAGTGATTTCACAGGGAGAGATGGAAAACACCCCATCCTAAGAACAGCCATGGCGCAGCTGTACTTGCTGCTTTAATTTGTGGCTCTGACTCAATAGCAAGTTGAGATGCTGGAAAATGCTGTAGCAGTGGTCAGCCGGCAAGCAGATGGCAAGTTGAAATTAACGATCTATGGCAGGTCTGGGGGCTAAACTAGTCACGTCTGGATCCTTAGCTTTGTCCACATTACCAAAAGGGTCTGCTACCAAGGCCGACCTAAAGACAGTAGGGTAAACTGAGGTGCCCCAGATGGTCCCAATGAAGTGTGTGTGTGTGTGTGTGTGTGTGTGTGTGTGTGCGTGCGCACGCGCATATGTGGAGGTGTATGTATGCAATGTGCGTATATATACATACATGTATAAATTATAAATAAACATATTTGCTTTTTACTCAATATTTGTGGTCTATCTTCCAAAGAGGAAGGAAAATATAGTTACATTAGCCCCTGAGAAAGTTGCATTTGAGGTCAGGACATGAAGTTCCAGTTCTATGTTTTCTAGGGATATTGAGTATTGTTTCCCAGGTTATAGCCAAAAACGATAGGAGTTGAGAACAAGCGTTCATGAGGTCATTTGAAACGTACGCTCCTTTCAAAGACAAAAACAGAGGGAGTGACCCTGTTCACTAATGGAGTCTCTCTATTGATGCCTAAGGTGACATCCATAGCTCATGCTGTATGTGTGAAAATTCAGGCACCGACCTATGCTAAACTCGAAGGTTTGTTCTTCTTCTTCTTTGGGCCTATTGCTTGAATTGCCATCAATAGACAGAGTTCACTTCAGCCCCATCTCTGGCTACCTACCAAGTAGACACTGAAGGATAAAGGTGAAGGTGGCTTGGTATAGAATTTTAACTCTGCCATTTGCCGAGGGCCGTGTATCCTCCAAGATGGCCCCCGGCGATCCCTACGTCCTGGTATTCACAGAATTACTCGCGTAATTCCCTCCCCTTGATTGTGTGCTGAGCTTGCTGACTCGAAGCTAACAAATACAGAAAAGCGATGGGATGTTACTTCTGAGAGTAGATCATAAAAAGACTGTGGCTTCCGGCTTGAGTGCACACACCCTCTCTCTCTTTCTCTCTTTTTACTTTCTTGCTCTTACTCTCTCTGGCCATTCTTTCTGTGGTGAGTTAGGCTGGCAGAGAAGGACAGAGGCCTGCCAGTAACTGCGTAAGCGAGCATGGAAGTAGATCCCCCCCCTCCTTTTGTCCCCTCTCTGGCATTCAGATGAGACCACAGGCTTGACCAACAGTTTGCCTGCAACCTCAGAGAAACCTTGACCCAGAGTCACTCAACTAAGTCATGCCCAGATTCCTGGTCAATGGAAACTATGAGATAATAAACATTTATTGTTTGAAGACACTAAGTTTTGGGTGTCATTTGTTAAGCAGCAATAGGTAACCAATACAGGTAGCAATGGGAGACAAGGTGACCATTATGTAGATGAGCCAGGTGGTTACAGGTCTCAGTGGCCAGTATACTCAAGTTCTAAGTAAATCCTCATTTTGAGGAAGATTTGTTCCTAAACTTAAATACTGGAATCACCACCTGTGACTCACTGTTCATACAGGGACCTCTTCAGACACATTTCTACCACTGGCTACAATGGTTTAAAGATGGTCCTGTCCAGAGTGCTTTTAAAAATACCGAGGCCAAGGCTCCACCCCAGACTGACTAAAATAGAATCTCTAGGGTGGCACCTGGATCTGTATTTTTAGAAAATTGTCTGGGTAATTTGGCTGTTTAGTTCAATTTGGAAGTGGCTAGAAAAAATAAGCTTTCCAGATCATCTTCTATGATGGATTTCCATGACTCTCTGTGTTAAGAGAGTTTCACATCTAGTGTGGGTGATACATTTTGGAAACCAGGTCCCCGCAGCGAGTTTGGCATACTTGAGCATTTTAAATGTGGATGTCAGCAACTTGCAGGGCTTGGAAAGTTGAGCAAGGCCACAAAGCTTGCCTGTATTCCTGAGTCTAATCTAAGTAGTAATGGACTCTAGCAGAATTCCATGAATGGTTTGTGTTCTAATGACTCAAACATCAATGATGCATTGCTCAAGCTAACTATTTTCAGAGACACCATGGTGTGGGTAAGGAGACGCTGGGAAATAGAGTCAGAAGAGCTGGATTCAGGTGCTGGCTCCTCTGCTTGGCAGCTGTGTGACCTTGGGCAAGTCAACTAATCTCTCTGAGCATATTTCTTTGACATTTTAATTTCTTTTTGAGAACTTTTGCTGCGCTTTTCTTCTGACTATAAAAATAATACATCCTCCTTCTAAAAAGGTGGCACATACAGAGAACTATTCTTAAGACCCAAAATTATACATAACCTAGAAACCTGAGATAACTACGGTTCTATTTCTTCCAGTCCGATTGGAATACATTTACATGCATGTTTTTATAAACTGTGATGGTGCTATATTATGTCTTTCATCTTGCTTTTTCACTTAAGACTCTAAACATTTGTCTCACGTTATCAAAGTTCTTCAAATCATGACTTGTAGGGCCTTCCCTCATATTCCATTATGTAGGTGTACCAGAACTATTTTTCTATGGCTAAATACTGAGGTTATTTTCAAGTTTTTGCCTTTATGAAGCATATTGTGAGAAATATTTTTGTAGACAAAATTTGTCCACATTCCCTACTGCTTCCTTAGAAGAAATATCAGAAATGAATTTACTGCATCCAAAGGAATGAATCCTTTTAAAGGTCCAGATGCATGTTGCAAATTGCTCTTCAGAAAGACTTACCCAATGCGTCCTTCCACCAGGAGAATTTCCATCTCAGTGCAACTTTGCCAGCGTAAGATATTATCTATTTTTATAAATATTTCTAGTTTGATGGTCTACATAATCTTTGTTAGTTTGATAGTTAAAATACGCTATCTTGTTTTAATGTGTGACTTCTTGTATTGCTGGCAAGATCAAGCACTTTTCCTGTATTTAGCACTCACACTCTCTCTTCATTGATAAAGTGAGGATGATAATTCTTATGTACATCACGGTGCTATTGAGAAAATTTATGAAATGAGGACTGTGAATCTTTTCACAAATGCAGTGATGTGGTACCTTTATGTAACTCCTATGGTCTCAGTTTAGTTGATAGCTATTTTGTATGTAGACAAGTCAATCTATCATGAGGCTGTAGGATGGAGGGTAAATCCCCCCCAATCTTCCTTCATCCCACACATTTCCATGTCACATCATCAGAATTTAGTAGCACTAAGAGTTGGAATGAAGGAATACTCAGAAATGGCAAATGGACCCACGCAGCCCGCATGTCTATCTCCACATTATCATTCTTGCTGATGGTAGGTCCTAGGAGAGAGACGACTTAGTTGGATGCATGTTTGTTTGTGGCCCCAGCTATTTAGCAACAGCTCTTGATAGCCACTGCCTCCTCTTTCGCCAGCCATGTCCCCGAGTCACTGCTCAAACATGGGTCTCAGCAGTAACGAGCTCTCCTACAGCAAGGACTAAGACATTGCCCCTTTAGACATGGCGTAGGACTGGTTCACCTGGACACAGAAACTGCTTGATTTCAACACACATAGTGATGGCAAGCACCAAAAGAAAGCTACAATTCCCAGAATTTCTGTATTAAATGGATGACATATATCATTGCTCATTCAACTTGATTCTCTCAGTTAACTGAAAAGGAAAATTAAGAGATAAAAACTGTTATGATAAAGGCTTAAAAATTCTGGGGGAACTTTTCTACAACTTCAACATAAAGCATTCAAGATGTTGGATAATATGTGGATTTCAAAGAAAAATGCAGTGGATTTAAAATGTAATTAATGTTCAGTTAGACTATAACTTTGCTATCAGAGATCTGGAATTCAGCCTTCCTCTTTTCCAAGAACTCTGTCCTTCGTGCCTGGAGACTGTAAGTTCTAGGCTGGAAGCTGTGAGGGTAGAATCTGTTCTTTCTTATTTATAATAAAAAAAATTAAAAAGGGTGTTTGGGGACCACTCGTACTAGTGCCTATAAATCCACAGTGAGGAATTTTGCTTTGGTAGCTCTAAACAGACTTTTGCTTTTCCCTAAATTTAGGGAAGAACTTTAAAGGCATTCTGTGTACATAGTTATGTAGTCTGTGCTTTAATTCAATGGAACTCTTGGCTGAGTATGAACAGCAAACAGACATTTGCAGTTGCAAATTAGACATTTGGGGTTCAATTTTCTTTGGTATATCTTTCCCAGATATGACTTCATTTTATTTATACAATCTCATGGTGTCTCTATAAACTTGCCTTTTATCATCATCTTCTGAAATCTCATGCAATAAATAGTGGTTGCAAAGGAAAAAAAAAAAAAAAAAAAAAGATCAGTCTCCTAACATCTTTCAATGAGAGAGCTGCCATTTTGTCCAGAAGAGTAGCTCCATTAGCACAGCCTTCATTCTGATGGCCAGAAAGGTATCTGCAGCCCCCTGGAAGTGGGCATCTCTACAATGCCCAGCAAGCATTTTCCAGGGATGTCTGCCTCAGTTGTACCACCTACCACTAGGGTTTGTAAAATTAGAGAAGCTTGGATCAGGGTGACACTTGGTTTACCCAGTGTTTAGCCCAGTTGGTTTAGCCCAGTTTGTGGCTGCTTCGGAACCACCATGGTGACTGAAACCTGAGAGCACAACCACATGTACGGCAATGGAGAAAAACTCCCTATGGAATTCATCAGTTTGGAAAAGTCCATTCCGGAGCTTCATATCTCATATTTGACAACACTGAATTCTTTGGAGTGTGATAAACTCAAAAAAAGGCCTGTTTGACTACCTACCATCCTTCTTGCTGCAAGTTCTCTGGCCAGTGCAAAGCTTGTTCCCACTTTTTTTTGTTAGAAATACTATTATTATACTAAATAACGATGATAACTAATATTCATGGGAGTTGACTAAATAGCAGACACTGAGTGAAGTGCTTGACATGTATTATCTTGTTTAACCTTCACAGTGCCTCAGTGAAGCATGTGCTATCCTTCTCTCACTTAATAGGCTAGGAGCTGAGAAGTTAGATACTTTGTCCAGGCACTTGCTTAGAAAATGACCTCAGCTGGAATCCAGGTAGTGACTCCCCTCACCACTATGATGACTGTTAGTAGTACAAACAGCGTTCTGGGCACAGACATTAAATGGTCACAAAGCTGCACTCAGGGTCCCTGACTTCCTATCATAGAGTGAAGGACAAAGGCATCCATCCTGTGGGAAACACCCTGCAGATAGCAAGGTCAGCACGTTGTGTCTAATCTTTCAGAGGCTCATCAGGCAAATAAATTCTCCCTCTCTAATTCTGTGACTGAGATAGAAGGCAAAACAGAAAGAAATAAAAATACAGTATTCTTCCCCTACTTGTCACAAAGGAAAGGTTCCACGGAAAGCCGAGAAACAGATGGTCCAGGGTAAAAATCAACAAGCTTGATGTCCAGGATTAAAGACCAGATGCCACTAACAATCTTTAGAAGCCTCTAGAGGAACTTCAAAGAAATCGCCCAAAGCCCCATGTCTCTCTCCATGAGGGAAGTAGACTTAGTCATCCGTGCCCCTTTGCCGCCAGGTTCTCCCTTGTTCCCTGGGATCAAGCTAAACAGATGAAAGGAACTTTAAGGTTGCCAGAATGGAGAGTTCCAACATCCTATAGCGTCAGTCAATTTAGTTGTATCACTGAGTCGACTGATCAGACAAGGTTCCTATAGGTACCAACTCTCCCCCCCCTGACTTTTATAGCTTATAATTCAGCCCACTTCTCTTTCTGGAGATTTCTCTAACTCATATGCAACACGAGCGTCCTCTTAGCTCTTCATGAAGTCAGCTCTCAATTTCAGGTCTCTTTCCCTTCATCATGTCTTCTTACTCCATTTGTAAGAGGGATACTAACTCCTCATAACTCCAAACCATAGGAGTGGTGCTGGAGGCCACCTGGGTCAATGAGGCAGAAAGACGTAAATGAGGAAGTGCAATTTGAATAGTATAAAATTGAGACTGTCGATCTCTGGAGTTCTGGAACCTTCCACTGAGCCCCTTCCAGATCTCCCTTTACAAATAACCTAGGTTCACGTGACAGAGTTTCCAGTTGGGGAAAGATCATAGAATCATCTGACCCATCAATCAGCTGCTATTTGCATGCCCTTATTCACATATTTATTTTTTAAAAAGTTAAACTGTTATTGGTCTCGAGGGCCGGGTCAGGTGATGAAAATTTGGGACAAATAAGACGCAGACACTGTTCTGAAAAAGCTGCTAAAAAGTTCTAAAAGGCTGGGTCTCAAACTCAGTGCATTAAGCCCATTTCCAATAAATAGGAAACCCTGGGGAACCACACAACAATTCCACTTAGGGTCCTACATAGACGTGTCCTTCCAGAGCACTGGTGTTACTTAAATGATTCACCAGAGGCAGGGTGGAAGAGGCCTGAGAAAATTCCTGAAAACCTAGCTTCCAGTCCAGTATTGTTCTAAGTAGATAGGCTTTGCACACTGCTTTCCCCAAATGCATCAGTATTGCATTTCAGGAAGCATTAACTGTTAAACAAATACAAGGGCAGACCATGGCAGGGGAGAGGTTCAATCATTTGATGATGATGATGATAGTGACAATTAATAGCTGAATATACTGTAGCCTAAATATGTATCCCATTTGATTCTCACCACTGTCCTGTGGGATAAGTAAAAGTCATACAATAAATACTTGATTGAGCACATACTATGTGCCAGGCACTCTTTTAAGGGCTTCGCATGTATTCATTCAGTTAATCCTCACAACTCTGTAAGGCATATACTGTTGTTATCCTGCTTTTTTTCCTTTATGGATGAAGAAACTGAGGCACAGGAAAATCAAATAATGGATCTACAGTTATACAGCTTGTAAGGACAGAACTGGGACTTGAACCCAGGCAGTCTGGTTTCAGTTCAGTTCATTGCTCATAACTTCTATTCTGGTAGACCATTTTTATGAACTTCACTTAAAATTTTTTTTTTAATCTTTATTTATTTTGGGAGAGAGACAGAGTGTGAGCAGGGGAGGGAGACACAGAATCGGAAGCAGGCTCCAGGCCCTGAGCTGTCAGCACAAAGCCCGACATGGGGCTCGAACTCACGAACTGTGAGATCATGACCTGAGCTGAAGTCGGACGCTCAACCGACTCTGCCACCCAGGCGCCCCATGACCTTCACTTTATAGTGCGGAGTTTGATCAAAGCAAACCATAGTGAGTAGAGGTACCAGTAGAAATAAAAATAACAATTGCTAATGTGCATCTCCCACCCACTGTACATCAGGTGCTGTGATAGGCATGGATACTCTAATCTCCCCCAATTATCCTGAGCAGGAATGATTGTTGTTGTTGCTTTTAGAAAACATGGTCAGAGATACAAAGCCCAGGGCTGAATTTCACACGCTTACTTATGCAGACCCAGGCTGTGTTCTAGAGACCCTAGAAAGTCAGAAGATGCTGGAAGAGCTGAGAGTTGGCCCACTCCATAACAGAACCAAATCTGGGTTTGGGCAAGGATCAGACTAAGCCACAGGGCTAGCGGTCATAAATATCCAAGTCCTAATGTTTGCTCTGGTCCCTCTAGACTCTCCCACCCAGGTCCGCTTACTAGAACAAACATCCCTAGAGCCGGGGGTCTGATATCGAGCAGGGTCTGCCGCCAGAGCCTGTGTTCACTGAGGTCAACTGTTGTGCCTGGCTGAGAGTCACTTTCCTCGTCTGTAAAATGGGAATGTTGTTCAAATGTTCATTTGTTCTTCCCAGGCTTCCCTGACGTGGGGTTTTATATCTATGATTTCTTCTTAGAAGACACGCTCATTTTAGAATCATGCCTTCCCGGGTGCTGTGGTCTGAATGTTTGCGTCTCCCCCAGATTCATATGTTGAATACTATCCTCCCAGGTGATAGTATTGGGAGGTGGGGCCTGTGGGAGGCGATTAGACCTGCAGGTGAAGCCCTCATGACTGGGATTAGTGAAAAGAGGCTCGGAAAGCTAGCGCGGTCCTTCTGCCAGGTGAGGTCAACCGTAAAAAGGCAGGCGTCTGGGAAAGGGACTGTCAGCAGGCACAAATCTGCCAGCACCCTGCTCTTGGACCTCCCACCCTCCAGAACTGTGAGAAGCAAATTTCTGTGGTCTGTAAGCTACCCCGCTGGTGATCTTTTGTTACAGCAGCCTGGACGGACTAAGACACCAGATTCATAGCAAAATAAAACTGTGATCCTGAGAATAGGAAGTGAGACAGGAAATGCAGATTCTTAGGCACCAATCCACCCCCCCCCACCAAGCACTTGAACAGATCCCCTCCGTGCAGACCCACCGAGGTTCCCGGCTCCGGGCAGAGGGGTGAAAATTCCTCGCCCCTGGGCTGGAGTCCTTACGGCTACCGAGGCAGGACGGTCAAACCCGTGGAGTGCGGAGGAATCACATACACGGGCTGCAATATGCGTCCACGTAAAGTCTCAGCATATAACCCTCCAGAAGCCACACTTCTCCCAAACCACTCAGATTTAGAGGCATTTAAAGAATGGCTCTTGCAGGGAACCCCGCTCCTCTTTCCTATTCTCTGGGAGATGTCGCCCAGGCACTGAGATCAGCTGACCCAGCTTCTTCTGAAGTTTTCTATTTCTGAGATTGTGATTCTTTCAGCCAGCACTTACTGGATTGAAGCCTCAGCTCTGTGGCGGCTGCCTGCTGCCAGGCTAGAACGAGCACTCGTCCAGAGCATGCCAGGTATGGCCCTGTGCTAAGTCAGTCACCTAAGTGAAAGCGTTTTATCCTCACGACAGACCCGGCACTAGAGTTTTCCTTCGAAGGAACTGATTTGTGGAGGTTAAATAACTTCTCCAAGGTCACTCAGCTGGTAAGTGATGTATGCATTTCCGAGGGCTGCTGTAACAAATTAGCACAAACTGAGTGGCTTAAGACAACAGAAATCCTTTATTCTCTCATGGTTCTGGGGTCAGACGTCCACAGTGAAGGTATTAGCGGGACCGCACTTGCCCGAAGGCTCTAACACAGACTCTTTTCCTTGCCTTTTCCAGCTTCGAATGTTTCAGGCGTTCCTTGGCTTGTGGCTGCATTGTTCCAAAGTCCTCCTGGGTCTTTATGTGGCCTTCTCCTCTCCTGTGTCTGTGTTTTCCGTTGTGTCTCTTACAAGGACACCTGTCACTGGATGTAGGACTCAGCCTGGTAAATCCAGGATGCTGTCACCTCAGAGACCTGCACAGACCCTTTTTCTTTCAAATAAGGTCCCATTCACAGTTTCCAGGAAGGAAGGAGGTCCACAAATCTTTCAGGGCCCCCATTCAATCCATTACACCTAGGCAGGCAGCCTTGCTCTGGAGGGTGGCCTTGTCACCCTTAGGCTGCACCCTCGCACGCACTGACTTTCCACAGGTGTCAAGAAAATGCCTGCTAAATTAATCTGAGCTTTTCACACATCATCACAAGGCTGAAGGGATGATTTTTCTGTGCTGATATTCTGTCCACGTTCCAGAAGGGCAGTGTGGAAGCTCTACGAAGCTCTCCCACACGTGCCCCGACAGAGGGAGAGGAATTACGGCAAATTAGGTTTCTTTTTCGAGAGAACTGAACTAAACTTTGCAAATGTTAAAGGCGTGTATATTTTTTAAATTTCAAGTGCAAGTATAAAAAAAAAAAAACCCCGTCCCCTCAAAACAACCACTGACAAAGAATTACTCTACATGCAGTGAAAACCTGACATAACGCAGCGATAGTCCAAAATAACGTGTTAGGTCATTACCCAGACGCCGGCAGAGTGAGAAGTTCCACCAAAGCTCCTTTTTGATGAGGGAAAACAGATTTTTAAACGAAGCCTGCAGCTTAAGTGTAGAACACTTAAAGCTGTAGGCAATCAGAATTGTCATTTAAAAGGGTGAACTTTATTTCTTCTGAGGTACGGCGATGCGTCCAGGCAAAGCACGCACTCTATCAGATATGATTTGAAACAGCTGAAAAATAAACTCCTGACAGTAAGATTTTAGGACAGAAACACGGCCAGAGCTCTAAGCGCTGTTCGGAATAATAAAAAGAAGGTAAACAATGCCAGAAGAACAAAAGGAAAATTCTTAACTTCAGTTTGCTCTCGTCAGATACCATAAAAAAATAATCCGTGCTTAGCCCTTCTTCTGGAGTCCAAATTCCTGCCTTGTGCTCATCTTTCTCGTTTAAGTTCAGTGCTTTTCAGGCCATCAGTAAATCGCTGATGCTGGTGGATGGGGCCAAGATGGCTTCCAATCTAAAGCCAGTGAGGGCCTCAAGGCGGATTCTGAAGGCCTTTTACCCCCTGAGGCTGGCCAGCTGGGCTCTCTCTTTCACTGCTGTGACATTGCCTTGCGTGTCTGACCTCTGTGGGAGAGCTGAGTCCATCGGCAGAATCCTCGCACCTGTGAGCAACTTCAGGGAGCCAAGAGCGTGGCACGAAACAGGGGTGCAGGTACCAGAAAGCAACAGATCACAAGCAAATCCTCTGGATCAGGCATTTCAAGCAAGAGGCTCATCTTGTCAGGCACTCCGAGGTGCCCCGTGAGCAAGCTAGAAGGTAACTGGGCAGCAAAGGAATGAGACCTGGGCCAGCCACAAGCTGGGCTGTTGCTTCTGTAACTGAGGCTCGACTGTATGAACAAGTGATGAACCAACTGGCACCAGAATTTTACCGGCTGCCCCAGAGTGGGCCAGTGAACACTGTCCCTGGGGCCCATGGTAGAATGAGGTCCTTCTGATAACTTACTCCTTTGGAAGGAGTCCAAGAGGGACACGTGCCCTGCAGAATTCCACATTGTAACCGGGCATGCTTCAGAGAGATTCCAGAGCCGTGATGATATTACTTATTTAGGCTGAAGGTTATCTGCTCGTCCTCCTCCAGATCCCTTTAAGCCAAGGGAAGGGCACCTCATTAGTGTCAGATGACAGGGGTCTGGTTCCCTTTACTAGAATGAGCTTTTCATGTCATACATACTTTGGAAGATCTGAAAAGCCTTTTCTCTTGGCCCCTAGTTAGGAAAGAAGGCATCATAACCTGACATGGCATTTGGGAAGCACGGAAGCTTGTCATTAGTCCTCATCTTGGTGCTATTCATGGAGGCTCTCGGGGGCGGGGGGGAAATGTCCACAAACTTCTTTATAGCTCTTTCAATTAATCCCAAGTTCTGGTTGCCAGTCCTGGGTAGAAACATGTGGGTGACAAATGGTTTGGTAATTAGTATTTCAATGAAAAGCTGATGCATTATAATGAGGGTTGTAGTATAACATTGGGATAGCATGGGTAGGGAGAGAATGTGTAGCATTTTCTTGTTTCTTTTGCTTTGTGCAGATCCAGCAAGGGGGAAATGCCATTTGAAAGAGAACCGATGGGGTATATTTAAGAAATCGATATATACCTCTTTCCCCCATCCAAGTTCTGAATTATTTGAGAGATGGACACGAGATAAGGCAAAAGGTGGTCAAAATATCACCTTGGTTGTCGAGAGCAGCTAAGATGTGGAATTGGAAAGCATTGCCCCACATGTGGGCATTCTCAGAAAACATAAACCTCCCCACTGAGGGATCCCCATTGCTTATTAAATGCTTTTATTATTATTTTATTATTTAAAAAACTTTTTTATGTTTATTTAGTTTTGAGAGAGAGGGAGAGACAGAGCATGAGCAGGGGAGGGGCAGAGACAGAGGGAGACACAGAATCCAAAGCAGGCTCCAGGCTCTGAACCGTCAGCACAGAGCCGGACGTGGGGCTCGAACTCACGAACCGCAAGATCACGGCCTGAGCCGAAGTCGGACCCTCAGCCGACTGAGCCACTCAGGCGCCCGCTTATTAAATTCTTAATATAGTAGTCCCCCCTTATCTGTGCAGAGATGTCCCCAGACCCTCCCGTGGATGCCTGAAACCATGGATAGTACCCTTCCCCTTCTTGTGATGATGTGAGATGACAAAATATATAGGTAATGAGATGAAATGAGGTGAATGGTGTAGACATCGTGATGTTGCCTTAGGCTACTACTAGCTTTCGGACCGTACATCAGAAGGAGGACCATGTGCTTGCAGACCACACGGCTGACCATGGGTGACTGGAACCACGGAAAGCAAACCGGTGGATTGGCAGGGGGAGGAGGGGGCTACGGTATGGAGTAGGGATGCCATTAATTCGTATCATGAACTAGTTGAATGTTTAGACCCTCACATGCTTAGTTCTTGGTCCATGCCACAGTAATGCAGCCTGTAAGGACCATGTCTTGCTCTTATCTTTAGAAAGTCACACATCGATTACCTAATAAATAGTTCCTGATCATGGGAATGACCATGGCCTTAGAAGAGCTCTCTTATGTAACGAGGAACCCTTAGGTCTCAGTCTTACGACTGAAAGAGACCGTAGAGACCCAGGTGTGAGAGCTGAAAGGCAACTTGCTTAGGGCCACACGGGCTCACAGGTGAGGGGCAAATCTGACCCTTCTTGCTCCAAGGCTCTTCTTCTTTTTCCTTTCTCACATTGCTTCTCTATACGACTCTGAGCGACTTGTCTGTCTTTTCTAAATCCATCTCGTTCCATTTGTTTCTCTCTGTGGCAAATGCCCTACACTCATGAGGAAGGAAAAGGGAGGAAAAGTCTGCACATCGATTTCTGGCTTCTGTGTTTGGACTACTTGCAAGGAAGCATTCGCTCTCTCGCTCCACATCTTTTTTCGCCATGAGTTGAAGGAGCAAAAGAAGCCCTAAACATCTGAATCAGCAACAGGTTGGTCCTCCGCCATCCTTCTCCCGGCCAGGCAGCGCCCGGTGCAGCCCACAGGGGTGGTATCCTGGGAGGGAGCCAGAAGAGGCAAGCAGGCCAGCAGGGGGTGACCTGTCGGCCCCGGGGAAGCCAAGGCATTACCTGCCACTGCTGTAATTGGCTTAAAGCCCACTGTCCCCTGGCCTGCCTTGATGGCTTTGACTGTGAACGCGCTCCTTACAAAGGAACCTCTCACAGCCCCTAGCCACTGGATCCCCACAGCCAGGGTTTCAGGAAACTGGGGTGAAATGGGCAGAACAAGAGTTTGTCCAAAGAGCGAACAGGACAGGAGGTTCCCACTGCTTGGAAATCTATCTGTGTGTTCCAGAGACTTGCAGAACAAAGACCTACACATGGTTATTTTGGCAAGAACAGGAAGGTTTCGATTATCCTTTTCCACCCCGTGAAAGTGGCCACCTAAGATGTGCGTGCTGAAGGAACATCTGTTTTAGCACTAACAGAGCCTCGGTGAGGCCTCCCCGTGGTCTCCGCGGCAGACACAGCCCTAGCAATGGGAGAGCTAAAGCTGTTGGTGCACACACGTAGTGAAGGGCTTTGTCTCTGCCTTTCATCTCCGTGATTCCAAAATGACAGTGGCCCATTGAGTGTGCTCTGATGGGCTCGGCTCCCTTCAGCTCTCACCAGAGGCTCTGAAATCTCCTATAAGGCCACATCTTGCCTCCTTGAGGTGTCACTTTCGGAGAGGCCGTTTGGGAAAGGACAAAATAGAAATATCCGGAGCGGGCCTTTGCGTGTCTTTCACGCATTGGGTGCCTGAGCGATGGAATTGGATCTGGCAGCATGTGCCGTGTGTAAGACAGCTTTCCCCATGTGGAGCCCAGGTGTGCGATTCACCCCTGAGCCCAAGCTGCAGATATTGGTGAGTAGTGAGAGCAAGGCAGACCCACCCCACCCACCTTTGTTCCACAGAAAGGATTTGACTCTTTGATGTATAAGGTCCAGATCCGATTTTATTCGTAGATCAAGTTTAGCTATAATCAAGCAGACGAACCCATTAAGAAAGAGGAGATTTTGTTAATTCATTGTTGAGAGTCAGTGTGGATGATAGCTAAGAGTTTATACTCTGGAACCAGAGACCTGAGCTCAAATGTCAGTTCTTTTATTGGCTCTGTCTATAACCTTCGAAAAGTAAAGCTATTTGTCCAAACCTCGTGTCTTTCCCTATAAAATAAAGATAATTATAGTTCCTACCTGGGAGTATTGCAGTGGTGATTAAGGAGAACCCTCGAGGGGGAAAAAAAAAGCCACAAGGCCAGACCCATCATTAAAACACAGTGAACTGATACCTATCATTACTATCGGTCTTAGACGCATGGATTCCCCTTTACAAGACCCTTTTCCAAATACTTCCATTCTAGAGCTGCCCATTCTGTCTGCTCCCGCTGTAAGGATGTCTTCATCCTAAACTAAAATTTCACTCCCCTTGTCTTCCGGGCAAAGAAGTAAGGCAAAGAATCACACCGATGCCCTACCTGCTCCAGGCAAAGCAGCTACAATTCTATAGACGCGTCTTCACAGAACAGGAATTCACACCACAGCCCCTTCATTACCCTTGAATCACGTGCCTGAACGTGAGATCCTCGGAAGGAAGTCAACGTTACGGATGAGACGTGACCAGAGCCAAACAGGGCGGAAGTCGGCTTTTTTGTTTTTCTAGATACTGTGTTTAGGATGCCACTGTGCTCCAAGACAGTTTTAGCACTGAGTACTTACAGTGATTATTGTCTGGACAATGGCTTTGGCTTTTAATCACGTTGTCCTACGATACGTCTTCATTTGTCTTGGATTGTTATCAAGACAAAAAATTGTTTATTTCTCATTGTTATTACACCTTATGTGTATTTGTGTTTTTTTCAAATTGTCTAGGTGGGGAGTTGCCTGAGACACATCTGTGTTTTGAACATTTTAACAACCCCTGTTAAGTCTAGCACGGTCTCTGGGTCAATGAAAATGCGTCCATTTTGCATTTTTAAGTAGAACCAAAGCAAAGGGACAGTATTTACTAAAATTTAAAATGGCCACTGTGGGGGCGCCTGGGCGGCTCAGTCAGTTAAGCGTCTGACTTCAGCTCAGGTCATGATCTCGCGGTTTGTGGGTTCGAGCCCCACATGGGGCTCTGTGCTGACAGCTCAGAGCCTGGAGCCTGCTTTGGATTCTGTGTCTCCCTCTCTCTCTGCCCCTCCCCCACTCATGCTCTGTCTCTCTCTCTGTCTCTCTCTCTGTCTCTCAAAAATAAATAAATGTTAAAAAAAAAAAAAACATTTAAAACGACCACTGTGGCAATGCAATACAACTATTCTGTGTGCACAGCATTCCCAGAATGAAGTACCCTTGAAAAAATGGCAGTAAGTTCTTATTTGGTTAATGAATCACAATTCCTCAAAGGAATAGCATGACACTTATGGGAACCCTTAGTAATAATTCTTCACGTGTGGTTTCCTCACTCACATTTTTATATATGCAGTGATTTCCAAACTATGCTCTGCAGAACCCGTGGGGTTCAGAAGGGATGTCCCAGGGATGCGTAGGAGGGGCAGAAAGAGCGAGAACAGAGGGTGGGGCTCCTGTCAGTCCCTTACTTCACCCAGAGTTGTTGGCCTTTAGCTATTGTATATATTGCACATCCCTGTAATATTTTTCTTTGGGGGAAAAGAAAAGTTTAAAAACCCATTAAGCCACTTCCTGAGCACTTCAAAGTAGTAGGGAGTACAATCACCTTCCATGTTTTCTCTTATCAAATGGATTTCTGGGTGAAGTAGATAGAAGGTGAGTTGACATTAGACTTTTAATTGCTCAATTTGGCACGAATACTTTTTTTAAGTTTATTCATTTAGAGAGAGACAGAGAGAGTGAGCAGGGGAGGAGCAGAGAGAGACAGAGAGACAGAATCCCAAGCAGGCTCCACACGGCCAGCACAGAGCCCGACTCAGGACTCAAACTCACAAACCGTGAGATCATGACCTGAGCCGAAACCAAGAGTCAGACGCGTATCTGACTGAGCCACCCAGGCGCCCCCGGCACAAATAAGTTTAAAACTCTCAACAACCTTGGTCTGAAGGGATAGTAGCCACACCATCACAACCACTATCCCTGTCAAGACTTCCCCCACCCCACCTGAGACACGGCTGGAGATGGAACTCAGATCTGGAGGAAGACTAAGGAGTTGACGGACACCTTCTAAGCAGTGTTGTAGGTTTGTGATTTGCTTCAGGCTTTGGGGGAGTTCTTCCTTAAGGACTTCAATCCTCACCTTCTCTTGGGATGGCAGGCAGGGGTTAGCTATTACACTTTCTGAAAAAAGACCTCTTCTGTTTTTCTTACTCAGAGATGAAAGTCTGATATCTAAAAATGAATCATTGACTGGCCTCGCTTGGTGATCTTCTTTGGGGAAATTCCTGAAGGGGAAAGTGCAGGTTGGGTAAACATATTTCCTTTCTCCACCGCCCCTCAGCCGGATTCCTAGAGGTCCATGACAGGAGAAGCCAGGGTAGGGGACACCGACATCTACCTTTCCCTCCAAGATTATAGTTTGTGGCTGTCAGGCCTCCTTTGAGAATCACATTTTCACAAGATTTTGGAGCTCGTACCAGCTTCTCATCTTACATACTATAAATATTTAGGAGTATCTTAACTCTGCTGGTTCATTGTTTCCTTATCTGTAAGATGGAGGCAACACAGTCTTCCACAGAGGGCATTTGGACTAATTAAGTGAAGACAGATGACAAATAGGAAGAAATCTGGAATGAAGGTGGAAAGAGACAGTAGCAAAATTTGGCTGAGGTGGATGACCCAAATCTGGAACACTAGGAAGGAAAACCATGACGAACACCATGTGTTAAAAATCTCATTACGGGGGCGCCTGGGTGGCTCAGTCGGTTGAGCGGCCGACTTCGGCTCAGGTCACGATCTCGCGGTCCGTGAGTTCGAGCCCCGCGTCGGGCTCTGTGCTGACAGCTCAGAGCCTGGAGCCTGTTTCAGATTCTGTGTCTCCCTCTCTCTGACCCTCCCCCGTTCATGCTCTGTCTCTCTCTGTCTCAAAAATAAATAAACATTAAAAAAAATTTTTTAAAAAAATCTCATTACGTGAGAAAAGGGGACATTACTATGACGTCTTCACCTCCTTCACAATTGTGGGGTAGCAGGAAAGAAATCGGAACTACGTTCTATATGAAAAAGAAACCAACCGAAACATGAGGACATATTTCCATTTCTCTTTTCTTTCAGTGTTACAATAAATGAAATCATCTATTGACCAATAAAAATGTACAAGCTTTCTTCCTAATGTGAAGTAGGTGCACTTAGCACACCAAGAACAATGAGCTTTTTTGACTAACAACTGCAGTTAAGAAATGTATCTTTTCAGGGGCCACCTGGGTGACTGAGTTGGTTAGGCGTCGTGGGACTTCAGCTCAGGTCATGATCTCATAGTTCGTGAGTTCGAGCCCTGCATAGGGCTGTATGCTGACAGCTCAGAGCCTGGAGCCTGTTTCAGATTGTGTCTCCCCCTCTCTCTGCCCCTCTCCCACCCACGCTCTGTCTCTCTCCATCTCTCAAAAGTGAATGAACATTAAAAAATTTAATAAAGAAAAGAAATGTATCTTTTCAGTTTAAGGGATTCCACCCAATTTGATTATTTTCAATCATATTTAAGGAAACCCACATGCAGTGAGTGTCTCCTATCTGTGATGCTATTGAATTCAGAGAAGGGTTCAAATATATAGTGTTCAAGTCTATTGGGCCTGTTTATTTCTCTGTAACTGATCTCTGCAACAAATCCTCATAAGTCCCCATCTTACTGGACTGGGTTGGGCGGGGTGGGGGGGGGTGCGAGTGGGAGGGACCGACAGGGGACAGAAAATTTCCCATTTACAGGAGTCTTCAGATTCAAATCGGTGTCTTCAAGTTTAAAGAGATTCGTTAAAGTAACATGCCCACCTTTGGAAAAATGTGTTACCACTTAGGTTTCCCACCTCCCTCAACCGAAATGGCCTCCGGCTGACAAGGGACGCCCAGTGTCCCCAAGATGATGAGGAAGATGGTTCACCAGGGAGGTCTCTGACCCAATGCAGTTGGCTAAGTCTATACCCTGAGCACTTGTGTGATGTCTGTGGCTGATGAAACTCATGGTCTGTTCACTGCTGGCTCCAGCTCTGGTCCCCTCAAATGGTCTGGTTTGGGGTGCTGGTGGCATCTACCTGCTAACTCTATTGTGCAGTGTGTTCATTCGTTTCTGAACAACTAGCAAGGTGTCCACTACATAGCTTCCTGGCACTACAGAGGCATGACCTCCTCTCTCCCCCATACCTAGATTGAGTCTACTCCAAGGCCATTGTGTGTGGGGGGTAGGGAGGGGGATGGTTTCTGCATGGGAGAGCTTCACTTAGGGCATGTACAGTCTTCTCTAGAAGGCCCTAGAATCTGGGAGTTTACACCTATTAGCCTCATTTTTGGACAAAGCATTTGCCTTATCCTAGACCATTATCCTAGCACTTCACCTTTTCCAGTCCATCACTTGAGAGAGGTCATGTTTAATGCAGGAATTCTTTTTTTTTTTTAATTAATTTATTTATTCTTAGAGAGGGCATGAGCAGGGAAGAAGCAGAGAGAGGCGGGGAGAGAGAATCTCAAGCAGGCTCCACGCTGTCAGCACAGAGCCTGATGCGGGGCTCGAACTTGTGAACCATGGGATCATGACCTGAGCCAAAATCAAGTATCAGATGCTTAACTGACTAAGCCACCCAGGCACCCCTAATGCCCCTAATTCTTTAAAAACACTTAATATTTCCTTAGTCTTTCCAGGGTACCCTCTCTCCTCCAGGATTCCCTTAAAGTTATTTTATTTCTTAGACTCCTTTTGGGAGTTTCAATTTCCCATACTCTCTGACAGGGATTCTCCCACATAACACCTTTTTCCTTCCTGAGGCAACATCTACCCTCTCTCTTCCCAAGTGCCCTAATAAGGCGAGAAATCTGTCAAAGGAAAACACAACAGGAAGTATTTTCATTATTATTATTGTCTTTACAGGTACTTTAGTTTATCTAATTTTTGCAATAATCCCAAAGGGTACTTATTATTACCCTCATTTGCAGATGAGGAAACTGAGGCTCAGAGTGGCTACAAGCAATTGAACTGGGATTAACAACAAATCCCATGCCTTTCTGTCATGCCCAACTGCGTCCCAAGGACCTACAGGAGGGAGACCCTGCTGAGTTGTTTTCCAGGGACAAGGAGCTGTGCTTGCACTGGGTACCCCCAGCACTTCGATGTGATTAGTCTTTCAGATTCGCCCTCCGACCCCGATCCCACCACCAGTGCCACGCAGGAGAGGAGAGCTGCATGGCTTTTTAAGGTGCCTGGCCAAGAAGGCACTTAATACGGAATTAATACATCATCACTGCGATTGCAATTTGTCTCTCCATGAAAACCAGTGGGATGCTCACCGCTCCCTTCAGAGAGAGCCAGCAACTATGGTGAAGTAGCGAGTTTACAATAAACAATAAAAGGTGAGCGCAGAGGCTTTTTAAAACAAGTCCAAACGTTTGGCTGGAGTCCAGAAGACATTACTCTTTATCCATTAGGATTCTCTCCTACACAGTTTTCCAGAGGAAGATGAAATTCCTCGGGTCATGTTATAAACATTCATCTTCTAAATCACGCCCCTAATAGAAAGAACAGAAGACGAAGCATGTGCTGTAAGTCATTCGCCCGCAGAATGTTCTCCGCACACGGTAATATAACATGCGGGGTCAGCCCCTGCGTCAAAGACCAAATACACAAGTGTAAAGAGATGGGAGAGAAAAAGACAGACTCCACATGGCCAGCCTGGGGGAGGGTGGGGCGGCACTCTGGGGAGGGGAGGTATGGAAAAGGCTTACAGGGGAGGAGCAGCGGGGAACATGGAATCACCGGGCTTTGTGGCCATCTGGGACAGAGATGGGAATAAATTCAGGGCGTGGGGGCAGTGTTCAGCGGAGCAGGGAGGAGGGCAGGGTTTGGAGAAGTTTGGTGATTTCTTAAGCAGTGTACAATTAGGAATAGTCTAGAAGCAGTCGAGAGCTAAGGAAGGCACCTTTTCCTCTCCTCAGACCTCCAGTCCCTTCCGGATTTCCCAACTCTTCCTCTCTCACCGTCTCCTCCTTTTGCTCTGCACCCAAAGGGACAAAGGTTGGCACCCTGGCCGAGCAGACAGCACAAGGGATAGTTTCTGTCCCACGGTCATCAATCCTTTCCTCTCCAGCCAAATAAAGCCTTCAGCTTTTTCAGTCCTGTCAAGGAGCCAAGCAACATATGCATTCCACTTGAGTCATGCATTCCCCAGAACCCATGCAGGAACCCTCCCTAGATACACCATTCCCAGTAACTGATAAGCTGTAATTTTAGCTGCTAGCCTCATGGACTCCTCTTCCTCCAAGTTCACAACCTCTCTCTTACCCGAGCCTAGTTCAAGTATCATAACCCAGAGAAGCCAGTCTCATAGGGCACGGTACAACGGGTCTGAAGACTGACTCTGCTCCTAATTGCTAAATAGCCAAGAGTAATTAGAACAAGGAGGAGGATATCTCCCATTGAGCATCTAGAAGGTCCGGTTCTGTGCTAAGCCTTTGGGGTAATTATCCTAGAAAAATGATTACCATTATTTCAAAAATTTCCAGTAACTGGAAGCTTCGGTACCTCATTAACTTATCTTATTTTTCCCCATGACTATTAAAATAGAAAACCAAGCAAAACTCCCCACACTGAAAAAGGTTTTCTGATTTTTAGAGTCAGAGGGAGGAAGGGACTGTGTGCATGTCAAGGTTTTGTGGCATTTTCTTCATCGGACTTCAAGTGGGAGAACAGATGGTAGAAGTAGAAATGGGCCAGTCGGCAAATCTCTGAGACATTGAAGGGACAGGAAGGAAGGAAATGGGATGCTGCCCTGGGGGACAGGTGTCCATCTGCTGAGCAATGACTGCTCGCCTCAGCACTGCTAAATAACCAGAGGTCTGCTCTCAAGTCTTAACCCTGGTACTCATCCCCTGGGTAATCGTGGCAAGTCACCTTACCTTGATGACCTTCAGGTTCTACTCTGTAAAGATTAGCCACGGCCAGTTACCAAACTCAGAGGACACAACTGTTGTTCAGGCACCTTCTCCCCAACAGACTAGCTGTGTGTGACCTTGGGTGAGTCATTGAACACTGTCTGAGTTCATTTCCTCATCTAAAATGGAAATACTGACGCCTACACTACCCCACGGATCAGTGTGATAATGCTGGGCCATTGCTTTCAAAGCTTACGAACTTATTTAGGAAGTGAAGGGGTTGACAGGTGGAGATGCAGGTCCCTTTTAGCTAAGACATATTCGGATACGGTGACCTCATTTACTGGAGAAGGGCCTTGCAAAGCCTCCAGCAGCCCTGCCCCTCCACATGGCTACTCCCTGTTTCCTATAGCACTAGATGAGGGAAGGCTCCTCAGGGGTGCTCACTCAACCAGGCATTAGTATCTTGTTTCTCTGCTGATCGGAGAGGCTGGCCAAAAACTAAAAGGATTTCTCTTTCCATCTGGCAACCGTTTTCTTCTTCCCTCTAAAGTCACTAAGCAAGGTCCAGTTCAGGGAACTGAAGTCCTTAGAAAAGGATTCCCCGATTGTCTGGGGAGAATTAGTTCATAGTTACGATGGGTGTGTCGAGACCCCTGTGGTTTCTTTCTCGGGGTTTTTGTAAATTAACCAAAGGTGGATTGTGTTGACCCAGGCATTAACTGTGACTGTTTTTATGGGCTGTTTCAGGTGCCTTTTGTGCATTTCATGATTCTCTCTTATGGGATGGGTGGAGTGGTGAGGGACTTGTTTTTTAGTTATTGATTTAAATTCATCATAGCTCATCCTGTCCAAATGCTTACTGTGTACACAGGTGACAAGCTATTCATCTTCAGGCAATGAAATCCTGCCTGCTCTTATATATCAGTATAGATAGACCATCAGGCTGCAAAAAATATAAGGATCTCCTCCTGAAGAGACCTCTCATACTGCTTCTAAAAGGTTATCGAAATAGAAAAGAAGCATTCGGCTTTGGAACCCATATTCTGATTTTTTTTAAGTGGCTAATATTGAGGAATGAACTGGATTCTATCTTTGGAATGATAAAACTTGTTGACCTCTCTGGAAAGCCCCAACTCTACTGTGTAGAATACTGGGTATTCTTGAGTAAATTACTTCTCTGAACATCAGTTCAGTTTCCTCATCTAAAGATGAAGGTAGGGCACAAAACCATGCCACATCATTTTTAGAAGCATATTTATCTCAATTCTAATATGCAAGGTCTTTGGTTCCTTGTGGGTTATGATATGAGGGTAAGGGGTACCTTTTCTTTTTCCCTGTCATGAACATAGTGCCTTGGACATGGTAGATGTTTGACATATATTTACTGGGTGGATTGGAACGGAGTTAATTGTAAGTAGTGCTAACTCAGAGCATCAGGTTGATTTCTCAGTGGCCGCACTACTACACATCCTCATTTTACAGAGGGAGGAACTGGGAGGAGAGAGGTCAGTTGGCTAGAGAGGTCACCAACAGGCTCACGAGCACATGGTCTTGGGTGGTAGACCAGAGACTAGAATCCGGATCGCCTAAATTTCAGTCCGATTTCTCTTCCACCGCATACAACAGCCTCTCACATCTTGTTTGTACTTATTTACGGAAACAAATATAAAAAGAACTTATGCAAATATATGTATACACACACACACACACACACACACACACACACACATATATAAAATGTTAACTTCACCCTGAATTATCAGAGTCCCAAATCAATGAAGCCTAAACGGTTTTTAAATTTTCAGTTAACTGAGAGGAAGTGGTATGTCAAAATTCAAAGAAAATTCTGTACCCTCAAGACATTCCAGTATAGCAAGGTAAGTGATAGAGAGTGACAGGGAGTGGATGCCATTTACATAGGATGATCTACCAAGGCCTCTTAGATGGGGTGACATTTAAGCAGAGGTCTGAAGGAAGAGGGGGGGGAAGCTAGGCAGGTGTCCAGGAAAGAGTATTCAGGCAGAGAGAACACTGAAGGTAAAGGCAAAACTGGGGGCATGCTCAGGCCCTCCTAGTTGCCGTGGAGCGAGACAAGGGAAGAGAGGGAGGAGGTGAGGTCAGAGTCATAACATCCCCTTCCATGCCAGCAGAAGCGGGATCTCGGTACGGACTTAATATTTTACCTAGATGAGCTAAAAGTCATGTAAGATTTCAGGTAAAAGAGGAAAGTGGTCTGATTTATATTCGGGAAAAATCACCAATGACACTACGGAGTATAATATGTAGGGGAGGAAGTATATAGAGGGGACCAGTGAGAAGTCCAGGGATGATGGTAATTCTGACTAGGGTAGTAGTAAGAAGTGGTGGTAAGAAGTTATCAGATTTAGGGTTTATTTAGAAGGTAAAACCAATAGAATTTTCCGCAAATTGGAAGTGGGTTGAGAGGTGGGAAGGAGTGGGAAGATGAGTTCAAGACTTTTGTCCAAACAACAAGTAGAAAGTAGCCGTTGCTAAATGAAGTGAGGAGAACTGAAGGGGATGCAGATTGGGGGTGGGGGCAGGAATGAAGGATTCGTATTTGAAAGTGTAAAGTTTGACCTTCCTATTGGTTATTTAAGTGGGGGTGTTAAGTAGGAAACTGGATGAAGTCTGGAGTTCAAGTGGAAGGTCAGGTTGCATTTATAAATTTGGAAATTATCAATGGAGAGATGGTATTTCTAGCCATGGAACTATACAAGATAACCTTAGGAGGGGTCGTACTTACAGAAGCGTGCCCAGTACTGAGTCCTGGACATTCCAGCAGCTAGAGGTCAGGAGCATGAAGACTCTTATAAAGCAAAGGACGCGGAGAAAGTGCATTCACTGGAGTGGCTGGGTGGCTCAGTTGGTTAAGCATCTGGCTCTTGATTTTGACTCAGGTCATGATCTCCCCGTTCGTGAGGTCAAGCCCCACATCGGGCTCTGTGCTGATAGCCCTGGAGGCTGGAGCCTGCATCAGATTCTGTGTCTCCCTCTCTCTCTGCCCCTCCCCTGCCCATGCTCTGTCTGTCTGTCTCTCTCTCTCTCTCTCTCTCTCTCAAAAATAAATAAACATTTAAAAAAAATTTTTTTTAAAGTACATTCACTGAGACAGGAAGGAGAACCAAGAAAAGTGGTGAACCAGGAGCTAAATGAAGAAACCGTTTCAAAAAGAATAGAGTGTTCAACTGTGTCGAATGATGTGGACCGATGTTTGACTATCAGACTAAGCAGTAGGAACGTTGTCAGTGATTATTATTATGTCAGTTATGACTATAATTATGATCATTATGATTAAGGAAGAGCAGAGAAATTGGAACTGGAAGTACACACGGAATCAAGGGAGATGCTTAGCTGATGTTTGGAATGATCCCCTGTACAGAGAAGGCAGGAGAGAGAGGACAATGGCTGGAACCATGTCCCTGAGTCGAAGAGATGAGAAGGAATCCAGTGATCCGATGGAGGGTTTGCCTCCAGATAAGAGCCCAGTTAATTCATTGTAACCAGGAAGCAGGCTGAGCCTGGTTGTGTAGATAGTTAGCAGAAACCGTGAAAGCTCTCTTCCGCTAACTCCTGCTTTCTCAGTGAGATGACGAGAAAGCTCATTAGCTGCGAGAGAAAAGGACAGAGAAAGTACTGGAAGACTGAGGGGCAAGCGGAGTTGTGAAATCACAGCTAAGGAGAATAATGGCCCGGAGGAATGAAGTAGAGACGCTGGACACCTTGCGCCCTGCCTGGCACAGAATCAGGCTCAATAAATCTTCCCTGGATGAAAGATGACCCGGGAACCTAAAGAACGAGCCAGACTGAGGATCCAAGTCCCAATAGAGTGTGCGACTCAGCCCATCAGATTTGAATCCATATTCAATCATGTATATTTGGCTATTTTCCTGAAGTTCCATTGAAGGAAACTATAAAAATCGTGATTTAAGCATCTTTCCTGGCAACTCAAAGGAGGGCTCCAACCTTTGCCAAATGATAGAATTACAGACTCTCTCCTTGGAAAGCTCCTTTCCCGCGTAGAGATTTTTATGGCTGCATTTCATCTCCCAGTATGGTACTGCTCTCTTTACTGGTACCTTTATGCCCCTTACAGGTTTTTAAACAGCAGTTCCCCAGCATCTATCATTTTTACAGCCCCTCTTCCCATTTTCCACACACAGAAATGTTCTCTTACACTTGCCTTAGGAATGTCCCACGAATTTCATACGTTTACAAACTTTTGCTATCCCATAAAGGCACTTCCCTCTACCCCCAGAGAAGTATCTAGTCAGAGAAATAAAATATGTGAACCAAAGGCTTAGCATTCTTTTCAACTCATTCATCTACATTAGCGAGGTCTCCCGAGCCTTCGGCTGCCTACTAAATGAATGATTCACCTGCTTGTGGACAATTTCAGTAACTTTTTGGTAATAGCCTTTGGTTTTCAGCCAGAGGTTGCCTCTGGAAACATATCTTTCCAAAGGTTTGGGGCCCACAAACTTTGACCAGAGAAGTTCTCAAGGGATTGACTCATAGGTTCGGCTTTTCCTCTCTCTTTCCTTTTTTTTTTTTTTTTAAAAGAACATGTCTCAGTGAAGAAAGAAAACTATCTTGAGAATTAACCAAAGTCTAGGACTTAACTTTTTGAAGAATATCTATGAAGGCAGTAGCCAGAAGCTATAGACAGAGATACACAAGTAGATACAGAATTTTTATCTTATTTTTGAAACATAACAGGAATATCCAAAAACCAATAAAACAGACACTATCGCTTCTTTTACACCCTACCTTCTTTCTGGAGCGTATCCTTTAGTAGTTCTTTCAACAATACTTACAAGCCATAGATTCAAGTTTTGTCTGGAAATTTCAAACTTTTACTCTCACTCTTGCGTGATAATTTAGCTAGCTGTAGAATTCTAGTAGGATTTTTACTTCTGCACAGAACATTGATCTCCATCATCATCTGTTTTCTATTTGGCTGGTAATAAACCTGTTATAAGTCAAAATATAACATATGAGATATATAGATAGATAGATAGATAGATAGATAGATATAGTCTCTTATGCTGACTTTCTTCAAGATCTTCTCTTTCTTTTCAATGTTCCACATTTCCACCCTGAGGTATCTAGATGTGAATCTGACTTTATTTATCCTCTTTGAGACTCCCTGTAATTCTTATATCATGGCATCAATTATGGTAATTCCCACTCAGGGTTTATTTTTTTTAGTATAACTAAAATTTCCTTTTCCTCTTCTTAAACTCCTATTAGGTATAGGCTTGACATCTTAGGATTTCCCCCAGGCTTCTCATGTCTATTTCATAGTGTCAGTTACTTTATTTTTCTATGTGAATGCTCCTCAAGTAGATCTTTTCATTTGCTGATTCTCTCTTCATCCATATCTAATCTGTTGTTTCATTTGTTCACTGAGTTTTTAATATTAATGATTTTTTTTTACTTTCAGAAATTCTAGTTTCTCTGTTGAAATGAAACAATTATTTCATTTTTTTTCCTGTTATGCCCTTAATCATTTAAACTCAATTGTAGGCAAGTGTTCTATTATCTGAAGTATTTAAGATTGCAATCCTATTAGCTAGACCTTCTTATTCTCACTCATGTTGGATTTTTTTTTAACCTCCTATGTTTTCTAACTTTCTACTGGGACTTCTTCCTCAGTAGGAATTGTTTTCTGTGAGAATCCCTGCAGGCTTGATTGTGGGAACAGCCCTCCAGAGGGATGTGAAACGGAATAAAAGTAATTTGCGTTTCTTTTGCTTCTATGGGTGCCTGTTAAGCATCACTGGCTCGGGCTTTAGAGTATTGGTGCCACAGTGGTTGCATATTTTGAACTACTAATTTGCCAAGAGCTCAGTCCTGGGATTTTCATTTCCCACAGTGCTCGTACTCACTCAGAACCTCAGCAGAGCTAGATGAACTTCCCTGTCATCTCCCTGGACCACTGGGCAGAATCTCTCCTAGTCCAACCTTTCACTGATGCCCTTTAAGAGTTCTGGTGTTACGGGGGCGCCTGGGTGGCTCAGTTGGTTAAGCGTCCGACTTCGGCTCAGGTCATGATCTCATAGTTCGTGAGTTCAAGCCCTGCATCGGGCTCTGTGCCATCAGCTTGGAGCCTGGAGCCTGCTTCAGATTCTGTGTCTCCCTCTCTGCCTTCCCCCACTCGCATTCTGTCTCTCTCTCTCTCTCAAAACTAAATAAACCATAAAAAAAAAAAAAAGAGTTCAGGTGTTATGCAGACATGTCCGTTTCTGTGCCAGCCCGTAATGTTGACTCTGTCCCTGCGTGGCTATTCGAATCTAACCCAAGGCAGAACCTGACCAACTCCCATTCCCCCCCCCCCACATTAACACACAAGCTTGTTTTCCTAGGTTTAAATTTTCTCTTTATTTTTGGCACCCAGGTAATTCTCATTCCTTCTTGAAAACTAAATCAGACATAAGAGAACTTCCACAACTTTCATTTCACATCTACTTACCTATCAGCAACTACCCTCTACCTTTCCTCCTGTTACTACGGATAAACAAACCATCTGTGTCTGTAAGGCCAATCCCTCCACTTGGTCACCGGCTCCCATTTCCTTTCACTTATTCAATGACATCACTCCTGTAATTCTTCTCGCTCTCTCCTACATTAACTGTCTTCTTTTTCCTAGACTAGTCCTATCAGTCTATAGTTATTTCTCCTATCTTAAAAAAAAGCCTCATTTCCTTTCCCTATCCATCTACTGCCTCACTTCTCTGTTCTCTTTACAGAAAACTCTGAATGTTTCTGTCTCTTAGCTCCCCTTTCCATTTCTTTCTTATGCACCTTCTAATCTTTGTACTCCCATTCTTCCAAAACCACTCTTTTCAAGGGCACCAATGATCTCTATATTGCTAATTCAACTCCCAGTCAGCCTCTTACTTGACATTCTAGTAGAATGTGGTGTAGCAAAGCATTCCCTTCTCCAGGAAGTCCTTTTATCCCTTGTCATTCAGGATTCCACATTGGCTTTGTTTTTCTTCTTTCTCGTCAGCCATTTCTGTCTCCTTTGCTGATTCTTCCTTTTTTCCCCCAAACTCTAGAGTACCCCAGAGTTCAGTCCTTGGGTGTCTTCCCTCTCCTAGCCACACACAGTCCACTGATGATCTCATTTAGTTTCAAGACTTTAAATTCCATTTGTGACCTGACAACTCCCAAATGTATATCTCTAGCTTGTAACGCTCTGCTAGATTCTAAATTCCTGTGTCAAAGTGCTCACTCAACATCTCCAATAGGTTGTCTAATAGACATTTCAAACATGGTCCAAAATTGGCCTCTTGATCTTTCCTACCAATCGTACTCTCAGTTAATGGCAGCTCTGTCCTTGTGATTGTTCAAGCAAAACCCTTGGAGTCACTCTTGATTTCTTCCTCTCCTCTTTGGATCTGAAGATAAAGCTCTGGAATTTGGGCATTTCTTCCACTCAAATGAATAAAGTTGTATGATCACAGAGAACAGGGAGTATATGTTCTTTTAAGGAGAGGTATGAGAAGCAGTAAGTATTATACAAAACTGAGCATGCCAAATGAGAGGTGCAGAATGCTATAAGAGTTGAAAGGAAGGAATGATCATACCTAGAGACAGAGAAGCTAATGGGTCTGTAGAAGGACAGAGGGTTTCGAGATGCTCCTGAAGGATGGCAATGATTTGAGTACTTAAGTGGAAGTGGGGCGAATTTTAGGTGAAGGAAGCAACTGAGCAAGACACATATCTTCGTGGTTAGTGTCCCCTTCCCCTTAAGTATGATTCTTTCTGCCTACCTTGGTAATATATTATCTGTGAGCCTTTGGTAATCCCTTGACTTATCCTTACTCTATCTCAGCCCCAATATAGTTCAAATCGAAGTTGCTATATCTTACCAACATTAGTTTCCAAAATGCCTCTCACAGGTTATAGGCTTCCCTCTCTCAACTCATGTTACTGCTCTCCCAGTCCACCCTTCTTTTTCCATGTTCTGCCATGTTGGTCTCTTTGCCTTTGGGCCACTTGCTCCTCTGTTCATTCTATTCACTGTAGCCAGACTTGTGTTAACAGCGTGTTGACTCCCTCAACCAACATATAAGAGCCTATTCTGCACCAGGCGCTGCTCTCAAGGAAGCTTTTAACCGAGCAAAGGGGCCTAGGACACATACACAAGTTATAGGTGTTTCTAGGCATGAGGGAAGGAAATGCAAATTCTACCAGCTGGCAGGGCAGCAATCATAGAAATCACTCAGAATCCATGGTTACCCATCACCTACAGAAGGAAGATCTTGAACAGTGTGCCCCAGCTACCTTTTCTGCCTTGTTGCTCCTACTCCCCTTCACATATGTTACATTCTAGCAACACTGCTCTGTTTGTGCGTGTGTTCTGAGCCTTCTCCTCTCCATGTCTTTGTTCGTGCTGGTTCTTCTGCCTGGAATGCTCTTGCCCCACCTTACATGTTTGAATCCTACTCAGCATGTGAAACACTGAGCACAGTGCCCTGCACATAATGAACACTATATAGTGTCAGCAGTCTTTGTCATTATCATCATCGTCATTATCCTGGAAAGATTAGCTAAATTCTCACATCCCTTAATTTTTACTTAAGTTATTGTCATCTACATATATACAATCTTCTCTGCCTCATTGTCCTTCCCCTTGACAATAGAAAATTACCTAGCTACACGCTACCATCACTGAATAGTGAATAGTCATAAGGAATAAGCAGAAAATGAATTGGGAAAAAAAAAAAAACCTTTCAAATAAAATATTTGGAAGTTTTTAACTAATTGAATGTAGTGGCCATAGATTTAAAGACCTAATCTGATTAAAATAGAATGGAGCAGGCCTCTGCACTTCCTGGTAATGTACAGCCAGATTGCCTTGAACTATGACCTGAGTGAGTCCAACCTAGATCACACCCTGACTCAAAATACCTTTATTCAGATAACATAACTTACTCTCGTCAGATGGCTGGCTTAGTCTGAGGAAACCACTCAACCTCTTAGAAGAATTTATGAAGAATCTGAGCCCATCTTCAGATGTGGATAACAGGGAACTGGGTGTCCCGGTTGGGTAATATTTAATGACAAGAATGCGAAGAACAATGTAAAGGGTCCCCGAATGGAAAGGGGATGGTGCTCTCACTTCGGTTGGTCGCAGCTCCTCTGCCTTGTCACTGTCTCCATCCCCCCAACTAACACCACTCTGCCCCTTCCCTGCTTTCGGAATCAAAACCTCATCACCAGCGTGGTGATTTGAGATTTGTGCCTCGAACACTCTCAGCTCAACAGAGCTTCAGGTTCTAGGAGCATCCTTCCTTCTGTAGTCTTACACAGATGCCTGCTCTCTCCCAGCAAGCCCACACATTATAGGCATGCTTGTTCAAGAAGAAAACACACACTGGAGCCATCTCTCATAAGTGGAGGTAGGACGGGGCTAGAGCCTTTATTCCACTTACCTGTGGTCAGCACAAGGCGCCCAGGCAAAGCACCTAGTGTTAGGATCAGCAGTTCAAATATTTTAATGTCAGCTCCCTCAAATTCACCCCCATTTGGTTTCTTCTACCTAGACTTTGTGCAAGGACTTAAAAAATATGAACCCACCTCCACTCCTTACCCCACAGCACATGTACTTGTATTCTTTTTCTTGATTTGGGATTTTTTGGGAAGCATATACCAACTCTAAAATATGGTACACCTCATGTATAGAAAAGAGCATAGGTTTTGGAGCCACAAAACCCTGGATTTGAATTCTGGATCTACCAGAATTATACACACACACACACATACACACACACGGTTAATTATATATATATGGTTAATTTTATATATATATATATGGTTAATTATATATATGCTAATAATATATATAATGTATTATATAGATTGGGCACACTGCCCTCAACCCAACCCAGTGCAAGCCTGGACAGGTAGCTCACAGCTAAGAACAGAAGGGTCTATACCCTGCCATAGGCTTTCTAAGAGGAAGAAAACCAACCAAGCCTTTATAATAACTTTCCATTCATCTTCATTAAAAAGGCAAGATAGAAGAATATACAGCTCACTTTGGGTGGCTTCCTCTTCCCTTTCCATGCAATCAAGGGCTGCTATCATGTTCCCCCTCATCTTCCCTCATCTTCCTATCTCAGTCTCACACTAGTCAGACTTAGCCCTGAGCCACTGGTCTGGCAGACGTGCCTGGTGATGCCAGGCTGTGGAAGAAGGTGGAATGAGAGAGATAAACATTGAAAGAGGGTGGGTTGGGGAGGCAGAAAAGGGATGGAGAGAGATAGCCTGATTTTTTTACTACCCAATTCAGAAACAAAGACAGTAACTTCCGTAGTATGGGTCAGTCAGATGGTATACAAAGTAGCTGGGACTTAGGCCATCCTGATATGGCCTCTCCCAAGTCCACACATCAAGGATAAGACACCATAGTGGCAAAAGGCTCAGGAGTGGGCCCCACACTGTGCAGTAAGGGTGGAAAAGGTGGTTCAACATCATCCTCCCTCTACCACCACCTGCCAAAGAACCAATCAAATAACCCAGAGGAGCGTCCAATTCTGGAACCAGTAAGCAGCACATCTTTCATGGGTCAATCAACAGAAGACTGAGCCAAGTCCAACAGGCCACTGCTGACAAACCCACAGGTAACTCCTCCCCCACTGGCTCTGCCGCCGGGCATCAATATCGGTGCTGGTAAGGAAAGGGCTAGGAATAGAAAGGTGGAGAGAGCCAAGACAACAACTTAAATACCCAGGTCAGACTACAAATGAGTTAAGCTAAATGCATTTGGATGCACTGAGATACCTTTAAAAGTGTTTTACATTCCCCTCCCCTCCCCACCAGCCAGCCTGTGCAAGGTGGGTGCTGGTCAAAAGAAAAAGTTGCTATCAGTTATTTGGAAAACTCAGAGTGATCAATGTTTATATTTTCCTGACACAGAACTCTTCGGCCAAGGCTGTTACACTCTATAAATCCCCGGCTGAGTTTCTTAACCTCTGAAATGGTTTGCTGCTTCTGAAGGTGGAGACCCACCCCAACTCATAGGGCTTGGGGTTTGGAAAGTTCCTGCAAAGAGCCTTTCAGTGGAGTTCCTGAGCCTTGAGAAGTAGGGAAATTGGCATGGCCTAGGAAGTGGTGAGTTATGTATTCCATTCTTTTCATTAACATTAACTTAATTGCCTGAGAAAGAGAACACGCCCTTGCTACTTCTCCTTACACAGGTCTCAGCTTAAATGTGCATTCTCAGGAAGGTCTCTCTTAGCCCCGCCAACCCATCCAAAGTAGGGGGAGCCTTCAGCACATTTCCTGTTATTCCTTTACAGTCCTAATCAGGATGTGAAGTTGTTTAATTAACTTATTTGTCGAATTGTTCCTTATCTATGTCCTGTCCCCCACAACACTCCCTAAGGAGTCCCCTCTGCTTTTTCTCTCTTATGTGTCTAGTGTCCTTAAATGTGTGCTCCTTAAATTTGTTGACTCTTGTTTCTGGAGGTTCTGGGCCATGAATCTGAAAGTTCTTTTCTCTTATTTAAAATTTCTGAAATAAATTATCTTCTTAGTTTGGTCATCCCACTGCTGTTTGCTTGCTTTGGCAGAGGAAAAGTGAAATGCCCTTTAATTTTTGGGGGGAAGGGGGTGGTTTACAGAAGCCAGTAATATAAAGCACAGAAATGGTGAATTTCAGTACCTAAAACTCTGTGAATGATTACTGGGTGGAGCTATCTTTACAAGGCAATTTTCTACCTTCCCCGTGAAATAAAACCCCAAAAATGTGTTACTATGGCAGGGTATTTCCTTACCGAGACAAAAGCGGAAGCAACCTATGCACTAACATCAACCACACCCCTGCATTGTGAGTCCTCTCTGAAATCAGGTTCAGTGTGTTTGGAGATGCACCAACTGTTAGACTAGTAACATGCTTGACACCTACACACGTGGGGGGAATGTGCGCACGCACAAACTGTAATTTAGCAGCATCAGCAGCAACTGTGTATTGAAAAAAAACAAAAAAAAAGAAACTGCATTTAAACATAGTGGAGAGTAGTCACATCAACAGCATTGGGAAGGAGCTGTGCACTGATTTGGGAACGTTTCCTCATTTTCTTATAGATGTTGGCCCAGCAAAATGAATGGATACCATTGTGATGTTCTCTGGTCCCAATCCTGCCATCTCGAGGCACATTCAGTGGCCAGCTCATGGTCCAGCCCCTGCCATTGGTCAGGATCCACACGGACATGTATGGTTTCCAGAACTAAATCCTTTCCACAAAAGAAAGCCATTGCCACCTCTCCTGACAATCAGAATGGAGGCAGTGGCACCTCCCATCCTCCTAGGAACTATAGAGAGGGCTCAGGAAGCCCCCAACTTGCTCCATGGTGGACATCCAAGGAGCCCTATCTGGTGCCAGAAAGTTATTCAGAAGTACTGACAACAGAAGGTCATTCATTAAACAGTGTTATTTCTTATGGCATCGGTCCGTCTCTCAGAAGCATCCACCAGACACCAGACCAGGGAACTGGGCAACTTTTTTCGCCCTCTGCAAGAGCCAGGAGCAAGATTATCAAAGACCCTTTTTCTACTATAATGCCCTGTGCCCGGTGACTCCTCCAATGAATGCAAATCATTCTTTAGCTGTGGATAGACCCACTGGCTTAGGATCCACATGTTGTAGGCAACCAAAAAAGATTGGTATTTTGTCATTTGTAAGAATTTACAGGGTGCTTACTATGTGTCAGGAACTGTGGTAAACCCAGTACATGCATTTCCACATTTCATTTCTGCAACAATCCATAAGGCAAATACCAAACCCATAAGGTAGATAACTAATGTTATCACTCCCATCTCAGATGAAAAACCTAAAGCTTAGCAAGCTTACGGGAATTGCCCAGATTCTATGTATGAGGCAATGCCAGGATTCAAGGCTACGTCAGCCTGACACCCAAACCAATACCCTCAGCCGTGATGCTATGCTGTCGGTGGATGGAACCTTTCCGATGTGCTGCAACCCAATTAACGTTTCAGCCAAGAAGAGATTGTGTGGTGAGGTTGACTTCGAGAGACCAAAGCAGAAACTGATTCTAAAGAGTAGACTTTGGCTCCTCAGAGGGGTCCAGGACCAACAGCATCACATCCTGGTGCAGAACTCGGGCCCATCCCAGACCGCTGAATCAGAGTCAGTGTGTTGACAAGATCGTGGGAGGGTCACAAGCATATTAAAGGAGAAAGAGGCACTTATTGATATTGAAGAAACGCTAAATAAACTTTGCAAGAAAGTAAGTCTGTAACTGAAACAGAGAGGGGAAAATGTGAGATCGTGGAGGCTAGAATAGTGCCTCTTTTATTTTTTAACCCCCAGTGCCTATAGAAAAGTAAGCATATGGCATATTTATTGAATAAATGAGTGGATAAAACAAGGGATTGAGGCACTTTGCAGTAGGGACATTACATGACACCGGATATTAAGTCTAGGTTTGAGTCCTGGCCCTACTTCTTCCACCCTTGGGCAGGTCACCATTGCTCTAGGCCTCAGTTTCTCCATCTAGAGGCAAAATATAACAAAATAGGACAATAAAACAACGATCAGTGTAGGCCTAGGAACACCTGGCCAAGTTGGCATAACAGGGAATAATCTGAAGGCCATTCTCACTCCAGAGCCCCATGCAGCCTGCTGAGGCCCTCACGGGCCCACATTGCAGCATGACTCCCCCGCCTCTGGCCACTCCTGCTTCCTTCCCCTCCCTTCAACAGGTGTTTGTTCCAAAAACAAACTCCCAAATAAACATCCGGCATCTGAAACTTCATCTCAGAGTCTGCCTCACTGGGAAACCAAGCCACAAGAGCCATTAAAGGAAAGCCAATCATCCTCCAAGCATCTAAGGTGGTTTCGCATGAATTTGTGGAGCCCCTGCTGGGTTGTGGAAGATCAGAATCTAACGTTCTCCAGCATGGATTGTATAGCTCGGAACTGTGTACCACAACTTGATTAGGCTGTAGCACTGGAATAGGCTTTTATGGAAACTCCCATATGAGGATACTATTAGTACTTAATAGCTTGCTGTTGTGATATGTATTTTCTATTTTTGCTATTTGAGGTTTTTTTGGTTGTTGTTATGTTTTGTCTCCCGTTGGTGAAACCGGGGTACAAAACGGTGGCAACTTGCCCGAGATTGGGAGAGGTAGTGCCAGAACTCAAGTGCAGGCCTCCTAATCATCCAGTGTTGAGTGACATAGTATAGTGGGTAGGAGGTGGTAACTGGGATGGTTGGGGCTTCCTTCGCTTTCCACGAGGAAAAGATGTCAAAAAGCTTGCAGTCAGCAGTTCATAAAAGGACTCACCCTTGTGTCATCCAGTTGTATCATCACTTCCTGTTTTCCTTGCAAATTTCGTTGGAACAATTTGGTGGGGTTAACCTTGGTCATGAGATTGGTTGCCTGGGGACAATGCACCGAGTGCAAAGGGGAGCACGCATCAGTAAGCCTGAGCCTCAAGCCTCAAGGTGAGCTCCTTGAGGGAAGGCCCCATGTCCTTCAGCCTTGTGTTTCCCCACCATCTAGCCAGGGCAGAGCATGGAGTTAGTGTTGGATAAATAAAGGTCTGCTTGGATAGGCAGTGGATAGCAGTGACTACTACCTGCCTTCGAACCTACTGAATGTTGACTCAAAAGAGGCAAAACAATTGCATTTTACTATCGACTTAAAACTTTCCAAGCACAGACCCTGAGAGGCTCAGCCCTCCTGACCCGAGAGACCCATGACACTCCTGCCTATGTCGCCCAGCCCTTCCCGCTGCTCTTCTGACCGTGACAACCCGTGCCACTCAGTTCAGCACTGGATTACAGAGAGCCTTACCCTGCTTAAGTCAGCACACAAGTCTCATGCCCGGGGTAGGGCGGCCCCCAGGAGCTCAGTTGGCTTGCTGTGGGTTACAGAGCTCTTGCCCATCCCGTGCTTCCTGCCCAGGAGGCGGGAGCAGCCGGGTGCTGCCCTCCAGGATCTCAGCCGGCTTTCCTTGGCAGGAGCCATGCCTATTGTTGGAGCCGCTGAGCTGCTCATGGGCAGGAGCCAGGGACGGAGCTCCCGAGGCTCACGTTGGACGCCACACGCACAAGGTCACAGGGTCAACCCTAGAGTCAACCCACGGCTCAGACCCCCAGGTTGCCTTTTCACTTTTATCATTTTCACCTGAGCCCTCATTATGCAAATGCAGTAGCATCTAGTCAATTCATGGGCCAACAGACCGTAAAAGGAAGGGAAAGAAATACTGGCTAACGCAGTGGAGCAGAAGGCCAGGAACGGTGTTTCGGCTCCTGGGTCGTCCAACACACGCAGCTCCTGTGACACCTCCAGGACACGTGGCAGGGTAGGATGGCGGGCGGCCTATCTGAGGGCGGAGGCCCAGAGAAAAACAGTCGCCTTGGGTCTAGGGAGGGCAGATGGCAGAGGCAGGAGAGCAGAAGCATTTCCTCCTTCAGCGTCCGAGACGGAAAAGCAAATCTGCTGGACAAAAGAACCTCCACGTTTTATGTGTTCTGTTGTCAGGCGCTTCACGGCGACAGAGCGATGTCGAAGGTGAGTCAGGTGCTGTAGCTGGAAGGTCAGGACGGCCAGTCAGCAAAGCCTTCCTTCCCCTGCCCGCGTGGCCCCGCTGACCCCTCTTCCTCTTCCTCCTCCCCTCCCTGTCGGCCAATATTCTCATCCCTGGTCCTCAGCCCGCTGCTGGGCGTGGACGCTGTAGGGATACTTTATGGACAAGTTTTTACTCTCCCTGGAGCAGGGAGAGGTCCGGGTAAGTTCAGTGACTTGGCCAAGGGGCTGTGGTCAGGGAGTAAGAAGTCTGCCCCCGACAGCCACCTGAGCCATCAGGAGGCTTTTAGACACAGCGAGCGCTGCTGTGCCCTCTTGGGCCCGATGGTCTAGGAAAGTCCAAACTCATTTCCTGAAATAAGGATGACATTTAGTAAGGCAGTCTGGAAGCTGAAAACAAGTGGTCAGAGCCTCCCCTCCTCCCGACCGGTCCACAGGGCGTCTGCCAAAGCCTGGTGCCCTACAGAGAATAGGACAAGAACACAGCCCGCAGGAAAACTGCTCTGCTCATCTCCCCACTTTGCCCTGTTCTCTTCCCTTCCTCCGTCCCAAGCCCCCGGACCTGCCAGGCCCAGAGGAGGTCACAGAATATTTTTGATCATGGTCCTGGCAGTGGGAGTGATGGGCTGTCCGAGGAGCACCCGGGAGACCAGCTGGATGCAAGCATGAGCACCGTGGAGCTGCCTGGAGGCCAGCTTCTCACTCCCATGCTGTCTTCTGGATTGTGGCACGTCCCTCCTATCGGGTCTGCTGGCCACCGCTCCCACCTCCTCCGACCCAGTCTCCACTCCAGCCAGAAAGGAGCATTGCCAGGCACACACCCAGTAAGCTTGCTACTCACTTGAAATCTGTGGTGGGTTTCCCAAAGCCCTCTGACTTAGCCTGAACCCCAACCTGACTTTGAGATCCTCACGCTCAATCCCCTGGCTCTCTCGGAAGTTCCTTCCCGCTGCTGCACCTCACGCTCCGCGCTCCAGACTCCCCCACTTCAGAGAATCCATCATTCTTCCTCCTGCCTTCCAGAAATTGCTTTGAACTCAATGTCACTCTGCTCAGAACACCCTCACCAGCAACTCCCCCTTGCCCCCACCGGCCTGCAGGTCCGTGCCTGTCCTCTCCCGTCCCACCCCCTAAGCCAAGTGAGGCTAAGTGTCCTTCCCACGGCAGGCTGGGCCCCCCACCCCCACCCCGGAGCCCTCCCCACAACGTAGGCCAAGCTCCTAATGTTCGTCTCTGTTCCCAGCTAGACAGAACCTCCACAAAGCACAGTGGTGGTCTCCATATCACTAGCCTGGTGCTGACGCCCCAGACCAGGCCTGCCCGTCTTTTGCTCACTCCAAGTCTCCCTCCAGCCATTAGCGGGGGCAGGGGAGATGCTCTGGGACTTGGTGCCAGGATCCTAGCGCTGCTCGGTACTCCCCTCACTCCGTACCTTCAGGCAGGTCACTGTCCCTCTGGCCCTCAGTTTCTCTACCTGCTCTTCTCTTCCCACAAGCTCAGAAGTAAAGCGACCAAAGCAGCTTGATTGACTGACTCCCATTTTTTTCTTTAAGTTGACTTATTTATCTTGAGAGAGAGAGAGAGAGAGAGGAGAGCAGAGAGAGAATCTCAAGCAGGCCCCCCGCTGCCAGCGCAGAGCCCAACACGGGGCTCGAACTCACAACCGGTGAGACCGTGATCGGGGCAGAAGTCAAGTGACTGACTGACTCCCCTCAAAAATGTTATTTTAGTGTAGTAACATGGTACCTACCACCTTAACAGATGTCCAAGTGCACAATACAGTATCGTTGACTCTAGGTGCAGTATTCTGTGGTTGACTCCGTTTTGGCGTGGGCTGGGGAGAGCTGGACTGCTGACAGTCCCCTGCCCACTGCCTGCCTTCCAGTGTCCCGGCCTGGGCAGCTGCGTCACAGGAGGCAGGGGTCTGGTGGGTGGGTTTGCAGTGGTTCAATCAAGGGAGAAAGCGTGTGCCGAAACACAGACAGGGTCACCCAGAGAGCTGGGCTGGGGCCAGGGAAGTTTCCCCAGATTCTTCAGAGACGTTGTGCTCCTTACCTCAGGGAAACAATTAGCCATTTCTCAGGGACCCAAGGAGGCAGAGTCAGAAACTGTGCCCCCCACACACACAGACTCACAGAGCCTGGGGGCCAAGGCAGGGAGCTTAGCCGGGACACAAAGCAAGACACTAAGGTGGCAGAAGAGATGAGACATTTTGCCCGGGGGCCTGTGATCCAACAAATTGCATCTTTCCCGTCTGGCTTCAGGACAGACAGAGCGTTGGCCTGCTTCCTGCTCGCTACCCCTCCAAAGGCCAGCACCTGTTTGGCTTTGAGCCGCTACGTAAAAAACACGTATTTGCCTGATTTAACAGCCAATGATAGATTCATGAATCAAAACTCCACTTTATTTTTCTTTAAGTTTATTCATTTATTTTGAGACACACTGAGACAGAGTGAGCGGGGGAGGGGTAAAGAGAGTGGGGGAGAGAGCGCGAGAGAGAATCCCAAGCAGGCCCCGCACCATCAGCACAGAGCCCAGTGTGGGGCTCGAACCCACAAAACCGTGAGATCATGACCTGAGCCGAAACCGAGAGTCGGACGCTGGACCGACTGAGCCACATTGGTGCCCCTCAAAGCTTCACTTTAAATTCTACCACAAATGATAATCGTTGGCCACTATTGCCCGAGCCTGAATCCCCGACACCAGACGAAAGTCAAACCCGTTTTAATTCGCTCATTGGCACTGATAAGTTAAAAGAAACTCATCTTCTAGCACAGACTATGAGATGGAATTAGAATTCATGAAGCCACACGTGTTCTTGCTTGATGCTTTTGATAAAGACAAATACACTCCTTGTCAGAAGTTAAACAAAACGAGTTTTAGGGACTACAATTTCCCTCTGCCTTTGAGGAGGGGGTGATCAGAGTGCTGCCCGAGAGAGAGAGCCTGTGGCCCTTCCTTTGCAGGCTATGGGGCAAGATTAGCTCAGCCCCTCTTTGGGACATGCCTCTTTCTCCTCCTGCATTCCCGGATTTCCAGGCTAGTTGGGCTTCCTAATTTGGAAGTCACCACAGAGCAAACGCTGACAGCACTTGAGTGTCCTGCTGTGAACTCCCTGAGAGGCAGTGGCCCTGGTTACATAACACGCACCTCGGTTAACCCCTCCAAATGCCTCTCAAGGTTCCCAAGCGGAGTGGAGATGAGGCTCCAGACCCCCATGCACTGAAGCTGTGACATCCGCACGCAGCCTTTCTGTTGCATAGACATTCCTCCCAGTCCTGCTCTCTTCCTGCTCTTTCCACTTTCCCCACCCCCTCACCCAGAGGTAGGCCTAGAATCTCACTCCGGGCCAGCCCTCGAAGGCAAGGACCTCATGGTCTTTGCATCCACGCTAATACTCAACACACTGTTGGGCTCATCAAGGTCGACACGCAGGCACTGAGTGAAGACAGAGGGTGAGCAAAAGAGAGACAGGGAAGTGGAGGAGAGCTGAAGAAAGGAACTGTGTGACTCATCCCGTGTTCATTTTGAACCTTTCTGGGGGTTCTTGCAGGTGAGCCCAGGTGGATAAGTGTCCACGGAGGGGTGACGAGTAATGTCCCCAGCGCCTGCGTGGGGGTCTGACCCCATCAATCAAACGCCTCCCCCAGACACGGCAGGTGAGTGGTGGGGTTGCTGGTCACAGCAGACATTATCCAAAATTTACTTTTGTATTTACTTATAAATACTGTCTTAACATTAATGTGAATTTTAAATAAGAATATAAATCATTCCTGATCCCCCAAACACAACAGATTTTACTCTAGCCTATTCCTTCTGGTTGGCTTTAAGTGTTTTATTTTGGGATTGGACCGAGGGCAGCAAATTCCTATGTGGCCAGTATACGCTTGTGCGTTATAATTTTCTACCCCTTCCAGCTGGAGAGCTCCTTGGGGGCGGGGACGTGACTTTCACTTTGGTGTCTTAGCATTTAGCCCAGTGCTCCATACTTAGTAGGTGCTCACTAAACACTTGTTAGATGAATGAACACACTGCCTCGACACCAGGACCTTGCCAGAAGTGTACATTTAAACCGGGAGGGGAGGAGCTTATCATTATTTTCATCGTGAATAAATTCAATATTCTCTGAAAACAGGAAGCACGGCCAGCGTAGAGAGTCAGAATGTCACCCAGAGGCACCAAGGTCAAAGTTACAAGGGAACACGGTGTCTCGAATCTTCTGGGAGGAAGGACAGGAATGGGAAAATGAAGCTGATGACCTGAACACTCAAAAGCAGGACAGAGACGGGGGAAAGAATGGGCTGGGGCAGGGGGTTGAGAACTGGGTCTGTGAGCTGACCGGGTCTGCCAGGGACTTTGTAGCATTGGTACCCCGCATCCATTGTGGGGGCTAAGTGTGGAGGTTTCTAGGAAGCACACCAGGCTGAAGAGTACCTGATGCTCACACATCTTAAGCTGCTTAGGTAGAAATTCTGCTTTTGAGGGTCTAGTCAGAGTGACTGGTAGGGAAATTATTCTCGAGGTAAGAGTGGCAGTGACCGTGTGATCATCGCATTACTTCCGTATTACGCAGAAGAAAATCTTTCAACCAAGGTAATGGAATTTCTGTCCCTTTCCATAGATTGGATCAACTATGGTTCTCTCCTATTATCACTTATATTGTCTGTTTTCAAGTACATCCTTACGTTTATACACACCGTATGGTGTGTTTAATTCACACTTGAAATCTAAATGTCTTGGCTGAACTTTCGGAAAATGCTAAGAAGGGCTCTATTTAACACCCAGTATTATGCACAGAATAACCGTTTCTTTAGTGATAGGATGGTCTTCTTTTCCGGTAGATGTGACCCTCCTCCACAAGGCCAGGGCCACTTGCATGGCACGGGAGTGGTTCCTGGATAAGGCACCTGGGCTTTGAGCTGTCACGTGGCCTGAGCTGGCCTGCAGAGCGGTGCTATCTGTCCCTCAGTTGGGCAAACAGAGTTAATGCTTAGCTTCCAGTTCTGAGTTTCTCTAGTAATCTTTGACCAAGTCTGGATTTGGGAGTTCTGGGATTCTGTTAAGTCTTGTTTTTTGTTTTTTTTTTTTTAAGAATAACTACCTGTTATGCTATAAAAACTTCTTTACAGGGTCAGGTAATCTATCTGCGAAGACATACAGAGTAGGAGTCAGTCCCACATGATGGATAAAGTGGATGTGAATTTCCAGATTGTAAATGAGTTAGGTAATGACACTCAAGAAGCCATAAATATCTGTGGGTTCATAACAAAGTGCACATTTTGGAAGTGCTTCCAACAAATCAACCTCACTCGAATCTCATCCATCTCCTAGAACCCTCCTATCCCATCAGCCTAATCCTATGGAATACTTGTTCCTAATATCTCTCATGTCCTTCACTTGCTTGGCCTCCTGCCGTTATTCCAGCTCAAGTCCTTACCACAACACCCCTGGATTATTGCAATGGCCTCCTCATCGCTCTACCTGTCCCCAGTTTCTGATCCATTCTCCACACGGCCACCGGGCTCAGGGCTTGACTCTCCTCCACGTAACCACTTTCGACACACTCCAGCTCGACTCAGAAATTTCCGACTATTTCCTATTGCCTTCTGAGTGAAGGCGAGATCCATAGTCTGGTAGTCAAGGTCCTATAGGTTCCATCTGACCTATCTAAACTTCTCTCTTTCTTGAGGTTCCCGGGTGGCTCAGTCGGTTAGGTGACTGACTTCGGCCCAGGTCATGATCTCCCAGATCGGGAGTTCAAGCCCTGTGTCGGGCTCTGTGCTGACAGCTCGGAGCCTGGAGCCTGCTTCGGATTCTGTGCCTCCCCCTCTCTCTACCCCTCCCCTGCTCACGCTCTGTGTCTCTCTGTCTCTCAATAATAAATAAATGTTTAAAAAATTTTTTTTAACTTCTCTCTTTCTCTACGGCTGAAAGCACCAGCGAGGTGGAGGTGCTCACTGTCTCCCCGTAGCAAACCTGTGCCTTTCTGCACTTTGTTCCCCGGGCCACCCTCCACCCAGATTGTCCCTAGAAGGCCTTCTCCCTTCCCCTCTGCCTGTACAAACCCAAACTTCCTACAAGGGCTCCATCTCCTAAAGTTTTCTGCCATCTCTGTAGTCCATCTTGGTCTCAGTGGCTTTCTTGTATTATCCTATTTAAATATAAGCTTCCTGGAGACGCAGAGTAACTTGAGTCAAAGGGGAAAAAAAGAGGAATTTCAGCTACCAAGACCTATGGTGGCAGAACTACTTTGGGTCAAAAGGCCTTATAGATGACCACACGCACTCACCCCTGGCTCTGTGTCTCCACGGCCCCATCTCAGAAAGGTGGCAAGGAAGCTCGTGTTGGCTCTTGCAATCAACCCAGGGCCGGGATGGCCACCCAGGCCCTACACGGTGAAGACTGTGTGCACACTTGCACTCTCCTTGGCCACGCTCCACTCGACAATTTAAAAACTACATGTTGTTCCTCGCTTGTTTTGAGGCAAAAGAGGAAGAAGGGGATGGGAGCAGATCAAAAAGGAGGTGTCGGTTTTGACTCCTTTCTATTCCAGCGTATCTGTGAAAGTCACTTAGGAAGACAGAACCCACTCTAGATATTTCAACCAGGGAATTGGTTCACGGGTCACAGAGATATTCACGGTTGCAATAACCCATGACCGGCGCTGGGACTGGAGAATCAGCAGGAGAGGGGGCATAACCAGGCCAGAAACCAGCCTCCCCCCCCCCCCCCGGCTAGGGCAGGGGCTGCTTGTTGGGAGCTGGGACCATGGAGGGAGGGGCTTCCCTGTAGGGCCTGGAGCCCAAGAGGAAACACAGCCCACGCCAGTGATGCCACAGGGAGGGGAAGAAGGTGAGAAATAACCTCGAGTCGCCCTTCCTTCCACCCCCCAGTACTCTGCCAGTGCCTCCACTGGTGGATGCTACCTACCGGCTGGCGGGCTGGGAAGCCTGGGAAGAGTCGGGATGGATCTGACAGGACGCTGGCACCCTCCCAGATCTCACCCCTCCTTGCACCTGTCAGACCCGCCTCCCTTCCCCGAGTTGGGGCCAGATGATCACCAGACATCTCTTTGATGCCCTCATGCCCTGTCCTCTGCCGCCCCAGCCCTGACCATGCCACCCTGGTCCCGTCTGCACTCCCTCCGGAGCTGCTGAGCCCTGATGGAAGACAGCCACAGAGCAGAGCTCCCCGAAGCCACCAGACACGGATCGGATCGTTGAAACTCTATGTGAACCTCAAGGCTGTGGGAGGATCCTTTGCACCGCTTTGGCTGATTTCCGGCTTCTCTGGTCTTGGCTCTAAAGCCCCTGAGCGAACCTGACTCCTGCAGGCTTTCTTCACACTTTCCTGAGACACCCGACGCCTTTAGGCGGGACCTTTCTCAATGTCTGTCCCGTGGACTTAACCTTCATCCTGCTTTCCCTTGTACCCATGCCGGTCTCTGAGAAAGGAGCACTGGTCTTTCTTGGCCCGTGCTCTTGACCCTGTTTCCTCCTGTCTCCTCTGTCACTTGACCGAAGTCCTCGTCCCTTCTATTTTTCTGCTTTACAGCTTCCCTCTCCCTTGGCTTCCTTCTCTCTGCCTGTAAGTGAGCATAGGCAACAGCCATGAAAAGTCCTTTTACCCCTTTTATCCCTTTAGGCCAGTTTTCCAACTTTCTCTTTACCTTCAAATTTATTGAAAGAGCAAGGTTAACCCATGATCTGTTTTTCACGACTTGCTGACTGTCCGTTCCCGTGGCTTGTAACCGTCTTTCTCCTCTGACTGTCCCAGCATCACTGGACTCCACTGACAATCCCCCGTAGCCCCACCCCTTTCCAGAATCCCTTCCCCCCGATTTCTCTGAAGCTGCTCCCCCTTTGCGGTCTTCTCACAAGTTTCTCTCACTCCTCCTGTACAAATGTGTGGGTGCTTCCCTGGTCTCTGCCCTCAGTTCCCATCACACTCCTCCAGCGGCCAGGGTTAGGGTTAGGGTTAGTCTGTAGGTGGTCTCCAAATCGGTCTCTTGGGTCCAGATCTCTGGAATGTAAGCTTGTACCAATTATTCAACTGTCTCTGGCAATCTGAATATCTTCTGCTGCCATAAACTCACTACATCCCAAACTACATTTGTTTCTTCCTATAATCCCTCAATCAGCTCCTACCACCGACTTTATGCTTTTCTCAACATCCTGCCTCAACACTCTAATGAGGCCTTGACTTTCCCCTCCCCACATCCAATCCATCACCAAGCCAAGGGAATCCCATGCTCCTTTGATGTCTCCATCCACCTCAGCTTTGAACAAGCCCTTATATATTAAATATTAATATTTTATATCAATCTATATAATTAATCTATATCTATATCTAGAGACATTTCATACCCATGAGCATATCTGAAGATAGATTGTGTGCTGAGCCATCCAGAAGACCACAGTGAAATCATAGGAGCACCACTGGGTATTTTAAACGTCCAAGAGACAGCACATAATCTACTACTTTGAAGTTATGTGGACCCAACCACTGAAAAATAAAACTATTAGGTATTTGGTTTTGTCTCAGGACACTGAAAACTTCACTGAGACACTGAGAGCGCTCTGAGCTGGGAGAACTTCTAAAACTCTAGCACACAGGGTTTCAAAGGAGAACGTATTCACCACCCATGTGCCTGCAAAACAGCACAAGGCAGGGAGAATGTAACCATTGTTTGAATGAGGCAAGGACAGGAATCAAGATGGCGACACAGGAGACTTTACAACCTCTATCTGAGGTTCCGGTTTCTAATCTGCGGGCATCTAGGGGCTAGCTACGATCCTCAGTGGAACCCAGGGATGCCAGGGGGCATTTCCACCACCTTCTCCCTCTGTTCATCCCAGCTATAACAACCAGATCATCACCATCTCTCTGGGAAGAGCTTGTACACACGCCTGGTGCCCCAGCTTCTGTGGCTGCTATTCGGGGATACTATACTGTATAAGTATAATTTGCTGAGAGTGTTGAACTTAAGGGTTCTCACCAAAAAAGAAAAAAAAAAAAAAGGAGAGGCACATGGGTGGCTCAGTTGGTTAAGCGTCCGACTTCGGCTCAGGTCATGATCTCGCGGTTTGTGAGTTCAAGCCCCGCATCAGGCTCTATGCTGACAGCTCAGAGCCTGGAGCCCGCTTCGGATTCTGTGTCTCACTCTCTCTTTCTGCCACTCCCCTGCTCGTGCTCTGTCTCTGTCTCAAAAATAAATAAAACATTTTAAAAAATTAAAAACAAAGAAAAAGGAAATACATGAGGTGACTGGTCTGTTAATTAACCTGATGGTGGGAAACCTTTTGTGATGTGTATGTATATCAAATATCAGATTGTGTATTTTTTTAAGTTTATTTATTTTTGAGAGAGAGAGAGAGTGAGTGCAGGTGCATGTGTGATGGGGGGGGGGCGGGTAGAGAGAGAGGGAGACAGAGAAGCCCAAGCAGGCTCCATGCTGTCAATGTAGAGTTCTACCCGAGGCTCAAACTCACACACAGCAAGACCATGACCAGAGCAGAAATCAAGAGTCAGACGCTTAACCGACTGAGCCACCCAGGTGCCCTGCAGATTGTATATTTTAAAAGATTACAGCTTTACTTATTAATTATACCTCAATAAAGTTGAAAAATAAAATAAATAAAACAAAAATAAATGCAGTTTAAGCCCACTGAAACTTCGACCCTCATTATATCCTCCCTCCTTTTTCTGTTCCCCCTTCCCAGAAGTAACTATTAGCCTGAATTTTTGCATTTGCAATTTCCTGGCTTTTCTTTGTAGTTTTTATTGCAGATGATCGTGTTTTTATTTTTTTTATTTTTATTTTTTTATTTTTATTTTTTTTTTAATTTTTTTTCAACGTTTATTTATTTTTGAGACAGAGAGAGACAGAGCATGAATGGGGGAGGGGCAGAGAAAGAGGGAGACACAGAATCCGAAGCAGGCTCCAGGCTCTGAGCCATCAACCCAGAGCCTGATGCGGGGCTCGAACTCACGAACCGTGAGATCATGACCTGAGCTGAGTCGGACGCTCAACCGACTGAGCCACCCAGGCGCCCCTGATCACGTTTTTAAAGCATATGTGTGTGTTGTTTAGATTTGTATGTCAATCTTTAGCACATTTTCCACCAAATGCTGACTGACCCCTGGCTAATTTCCCACCCCTTGATTTATCCTATTGCCATTCTACACACTTCTTTTCTTTAGTCTCTGATCAGGTCATGTCCCTGCCCAACCACCTTCGAGGACTCCCCCATTTGCCACTGAATCAATTCCCTTCCCAACCTTGATATCTTGAGCTTTGCCAAGTCATGTAATTTCTCTGAGCCTCAGTTTCTTAATCTGTGAAACGGGAATGAAGATCCTCAGCTTGCAGGGCTGTTCCAAAGATTGCACGAGACAATTAAGGGCAAACATGGGGACTGACACACAGTAGGTGTGTGATACCCTGGAGCTAATCTTTTTACTATTTATTTATTTGTATTTTTTAACGTTTATTTATTTATTTATTCATTTTGAGAAAGACAGAGCCAGCATGAGTGGGGGAGGGGCAGAGAGAGAGAGGGAAAGAGAGAATCCCAAGCAGCCTCGCCACTGCCATTGCAGAGTCTGATGCGAGATTCAAACGCATGAAGCCGCAAGATCATGACCCGAATCAGAACCAAGAGCCAGAAGCTTCACCAACTGAGCCATCCAGGCGACCCTCTGATCTTTTTATTTCTATTACACCGCCCTGAGCAGTTCTTTTTTTTAATGAATATTATTACTCCTCTCTGAACTTTCCCCCAAGCCATGGCGCAGAGCCCTACACGTAGTGAGAGCTCAGGAAACGCTTGATGAACGTGAAATAAACCAGTCTCCGGCAACTCACACACAAGCTGATAACGCCCAGGGTGGGGACTCCTATTACTTGGTCGAACTCCAAAGGGAGGTTGATACTGCCCTACTCTGCAAGGAGGGAGGAGAACACGGACAGCTGCTCTTGCTAAGTGGAGTACGTAAGACGTTATGAATCTTTAAAACATTTTCAGTAGCAGCATGCGGGTATGGGCTTGGGTTGGGCTACTCCCCGAGCTGGCTCTTGTCAAGCATCCGATGGCCACCCTTAGAGCACAGCTGCCGTCCTGGGGAGACCGCAGGATTAGCGCCTGCCCCAGCCGAAGGGAGGGAACCCATTCCTCTGATGTGCACAGTTGCCCCTCTGCCTGGAACCCATCCTTTGCTCAGTTGCCAAAGGACTATTTTAGATCCTGTCGAGTTGGCAGGAGTCCCTCATGCGCCCGTGTCTCTGTGTGAGAGCTGCTGTCACTTGCCTCTTCCCCTCGGGATTTTCAAAGAGGATAGAAGAGATTAATGGCTGTAAAGGACCGAGGCCCTCTAGTTACGATTTTGCTTCTGCGTAATTTTGACAGGTTGTCTACTTACTGAGAAATGGCATGTTTCCTATCTTTGAGAAAAAGTGTTCTCATGGATCTGAGAAGGGGTACATTCTATGTTGCCGGAGTAGAGCAACATGTGATCAGTCTTAGCAAAAATACGCCCCAAGAGGCCTGTGATTGGGCCTCTTCGTCTTTGATTGGGTTTGTTTCCCCAGTAGGTCCTCAGCCGGGCCTCTCCGTTACTTCTGCCCGATCTCCAGGCTTGCAGAGGAAATTCACTGCTTGTTCTCAAAGGAGTGCCGTGTCTTCAGAATTAGGCACACACTGGAAAACAGAAAAATTTGCACCCAGGTGCAACTATTCAAATTTAACTGTGTAGAAATATATTTCTACACAGCATAGTGACGAAACAGAATAGGGTTCTGTGATAGGAAATGTATATTAACTACTCAAAAAAAAAATGATAAAAGTTTATCTGTCTCCTATCCTGAGTAGCACAGAATAACTTACCAAATGTCAATGGTTATGCTAACATTTACTTTAGCAAAGAGATAATTACAAAGGTTGAAAAAAGCCTATTGAACCCATCAGATTGTCCACACATCAGCTGGTTTTCATCCAAACCAGTTTATAATCTAAAACAGAGAAGTCTTTACTTTAGAGGCAACCAAGGTCATGACCTTTTGTTTTTTTTTGTTCTTACAAAGGTTCCATGGCCCGAGTGACCCCAACCATGTTTCTCTTGTCTCTGAATTTCTGAATGCAACTCTGTTCCTAATGTCAGCAGGCCGAGGGTAAGAGTGGACCAGTGGTTCTAAGTGTAATTCCCACTTGACAGAAGAGGTTTCTGTGGAGGCAGACGGGGCCTCTCGTGGGTCACAGCCCAATTGAGTTGTAAACTACATTTGTTTCACCAATTCATAGGGCCCTGAAGGAGTAATCGCCATTTTTTGTGTGTGTGTGATCTCCATTTTTGTGTATTTTGTTTGAAAGTCCGAGTAACTTACAAAATAACCCTTTGCCCAGTGATCTTAGTTGCAATTTGTGATTTGACATTGAAAATAAAGATACATTGGAGGGTTTGAAACTTCTTGCTGACTTCTGGGGAAAAAAACAGTCAAATATCACTCAGATGCACTTGACTTTGCACAAACGTGTAAATAGTTGCAAGCCCAGCAATGTCTTTTTCTCACTGGCACTCAGCTCTGAGGTGCTTTGTCTTAATTTCAGATAGAACCTCACTTGGCAGTGGCCTCTACCACTGGGGCGTTTTGCCCTGCCTGCATTTGGAATTGTTAAGCAGATAATTGCTTATAGCAATGGGACGACTTCCTCTCTAGAGAAAACAATTCTTTTGTGCACCTAAAAATCCTCTGTAAAATAATTGCTCATACGCACCCATTATGTAATTTACACTTTCTTTTGTTAAAAAATGTTTATTTATTTTGAGAGAGAATGCAAGCATAAGCAGGGGAGGGGCAGGGAGAGAGAGGGAGAGAGAGAATCCTAAGCAGGCTCCATGCTGTCAGCACAGAGACCGATGTGGGGCTCAAACTCACGACCGTGAGATCATGACCTGAGCTGAAATCAAGCTGGACACTTAACCAACCGAGCCACCTGTAATCCTCAACTTTCTCAAAGTTGTTTTCCTTTAAACCCACCTAGAACACCTCCATAGGTTTGCTATGCAATCATGTGAAGTTTCAGGTTTGAACTTTTCACGCTCCCAGCCAAACCTTACTTTCCGGAAAGGGCAGGTGGCAGTTCCAACCTTCCCCTCTCCATCATTGCGTCATTCTGGGAATGTTCACCTGACATTTTTCGAGAGGCTCCTGTTTGCTGGAGAGGTCACACTGGGCTTTATCTACCTCAAAATGAAAAAGACTCTCAATGGCAGAAGTGCCTTTGTAAGCAAGCCATGGCAACAGAATCAGATGAGGCATTCAGGGTGGGGACTTGCTTGAAGGAGTCAAAGAGAAGGTTCCACAAGGAGATAATATTTGAGTTCGATCTTGGAATAGTTTTGCCAGGCAAAAGAAAAGGCCGGAAGGACTCTGAAGTTACAAGAAATGTCAGCATGAAAATGCAGGGGTGATAGGAAAGTATTGGCGGAACAGGTGGGGAGTGACACATGTATAATCACATGCCTACTATGCCAAGCACTGAGGCAAGTGCATCTTTATACATTGTCTCATTTCATTACGTGGCAATGCTATGAGCTAGGAGTTCTTAAATCACCATTTTACCCAGGAAGAAGGTGTTGTGGTTGTTACTTTACAGAGGAGGCCCCACATAGTGAAGGACTTACCCAAGTCAGGTGTCACTAACACCAGAGCTTTTGCTCTTAGGGACAGTGCACATGGGTTCAGGCAAGGGGATAAGTCCCCTTCGCTCCCTCAGCTTTCCTCATTACATCACCTTCTCGGACTCTGACCCTCCTGCCTCCCTCTTATGAGGACTCTACAGAGTACATCAGGTCCACCCAGATAATCCAGGATAGCTCCCCATCTCGAGATCCTGAGCTTGGTCACATCAGCCACGTGAGTCCCAGATGCACGTTCAGGTTCTAAAGATTCGGCCACGGGCATCCTTGGAAGGCCATTATTCTGCCTGCCACAGTAACTTATCTTCTAAATTCGGGGCTAAAGCCTCTACCGAAGGATCTCACAAGCCCTGTCTGTGAAATTCTGGATGTCACCATGTCTACCCTTACCAGAATGGCTTCAGTGCAATCCTTCTTCATATCCATAGCTCCCAAATCACCATCTCTGTGGTCGTATGTGATCAGAGGTGTCTGGATCACACAGCCAAACCTTAGCTGCAGGGGAGGCTTGGAAAGCAAGTTCTGGGGCACCCGAGTGGCTCAGTTGGTCAAGTGACTTCGGCTCAGGTTACGATCTTAAGGTTTGTGAGTTCGAGCCCGGCATTGGGCTGTGTGTTGACAGCTCAGAGCCTGGAGCCTGCATTGGATTCTGTGTTTCCCTCTCTCTCTGCCCCTCCCCTGCTGGTGCTTGCGCTCTCTTTCTCTCTCTCTCTCAAAATAATAAATAAACATTAAAAAAAAATTAAAACTCAAAAAAAAAAAAAGCAAGTGCTGACTTCTTTCTTAGGGATAACCAGGCTCCTAAGAGGGGGTATTTAAAAGTTGCTGGGTGGTCAAAAATATGGCAGGTATCTACCGAACCTGGTCAGACCTCAGGCTGTGGGATGGATTCGGTGGTCAGCGTCACACTGAAGAGGAGCGTTTGCAAACCGGAACCAAGACAGTCAGCATTGGAGCCTGGCTCCATGGCTCAGGAGTATTTGTAGACTTGGGGCCATAAGGATCATCTTGAGCGGTGCCTGGGTGGTTCGGTCAGTTAAGCGTCTGACTTCAGCTCGGGTCATGATCTCACAGTTCAGTTTGTGGTTTCGAGCCCTGCATCGGGCTCTGTGCTGACAGCTCAGAGCCTGGAGCCTGCTTCAGATTCTGTGTCCCTCCCTCTCTCTCTCTCTCTCTCTCTCTTTCTGCCCCTCCCCCACTCACACTCGGTTTCTCTCTGCCTCTCAAAAATAAATAAATGTTATATATTTATTATATAAACAAATATAAATAATATATATTATATAAATAAATAAATAAAATATTTTATTATAATATAATATTAAATAATAATATAATACATAATAAATATTTATTATAAATTATAAATAAAATATTATAGATAGATAGATAGTCTTGAAAGGCATATAACTGAAGTTTCCTAATGGCAAAGGAAGGGCTTGCGCAAGGAAGAGAGATTGGACTTGCGCGTCTCCAAAAGGCATCTCCAGCACTATGGGGAGAGAGGGTAGCAGAGAGTTCTGCCTCTCAACCAGCAAGTTCCAGAGACAGTTGCCCCAGGAGGCAACAGGCTTGCTGCCACTGAAAGTTTTGAGCCAGAAGCAAGATGGCAAGATGTTGGGGGCACAAAGAGGGATCCAAATATCAGGTGAGAATTGCTCTCGGTGACTTTTAACTTTTCGTCATTTGGTTCGTCCCCAATAACCCAGTTATTGGGGGGTAACTAAGGGTCAAGTAGTAATTTTACATAGAAGTAGTATTTGTAAGAAGGAAATGCTTAAGTTTTTAAATCTTGCCCTTATATTTAATTTTCTGACTCCTGATTACTTTTTTTTTTTTTTTTTTTTTTTAGCAGTAAGTAACATTTTAAAACAGTATAGCTTGTTCCCACTCTGACTCCAAAGTCTGGTTTTTATCTCAGGCCCACTGCCATGTTGGAGGACTTGACGTGCCTTTTGCGTTCTGTAATGTCTTCATCTGAACAACAGGCCTGGAAAGGTCGATCCCCAGGCGCTGATGCCAAATGTTGACTGGATAGAAGTTGATGAATGTACAGAGGAACTAAGTGATTCCAATCTGTTTTGTTTTTCTATGTATGCAATTCCCCGTCTGCATTCCAACCTTGGTAGAGAAGTCCTGGTCGGCTGCCCCAGTTTATCTGCTGGGTGCAGAGATCAGGTGGCAGGCACTGAGCTGAGAGTGGGGGCCGTGTTGACTTGCTTCTTTCCAAACTGCTCTAAGGGCTACACAGGTACACACGCCCACAAAATGTGTTTTGGAAAGTTACTTTGCAAAACTGAATCTAACGGAAGGAACCGCACACGTTTCTAAGCTAAAAGTCAAGATGCTTTTGCTTGCATTCAACTTAACCTTCTTTTGTCCGAATCCAAACCCTACATTGCTCCATATGTCACAGGTTTCCTGAGTGACCCAGGCACCATTAGTAGCCGGCACTTTTTTTTTTTAATGGGAAAAGCAACTTCTGTCCATCTGCAAAACACCATAATGGATAGGTCTGCAGATGACATGCTTCAGTTTCTGAATCTGTCGTCAACTTAGTGTGCAAAGAGTAGTGTGTGTGTGTGTGTGTGTGTGTGTGTGTGTGTGCGTGTGCGTGATATGGTGAGAATAGAGAATGGGGGACATAAGCTGCAAAAATAAAAAAAAAATCTTAGTGCTTTGTTGACCTTCTTCTAGCAACCGCCACCCCAAATAACAAAAATTATGTGGCATATTTATAGGCATTTTTTTTCTTCCTTTATTCTTGGAAAGCATTCCTTCTGGGTTGCTTTGTTTCAGCCCTGAACAGCTATGCTGCCCCAGAACAGAGGGAATCTTCATGAGCAGGTGTTGCAATCAAATAAAATTTACAACAAAAGACACTCTGGCAGATATTCACCATATAGATAATGCTTGCCTGCACAGTGATTAGCTAGAAATGCTAAGCAGCGATTCTCATAAATGACTGTAATTAGGAATCTTTTAACACAGCTAAACCGACTCACGCTGTCTCTTCTTACAAGGTCTCTAGAATCTATAAATAGAATATACGAAGCGTTCTTTCGATACTATGGGCAACCTGATTCTCCCTCATAGAGCTCCCTTCCTTTTTTCTTTTTCTCCCTCTCCCCACTCCCTTTCTCTCTCCTTCCTCCGCCCATCCTTGTCCTGCAGGCAATCCATCCCCGACACTACTTTCACTACCATTTTCTCTCTTTCTCATTAAAAGAGGAAAATTCTGCATCTCACTCTCCCCCCCCCCCCACCATCACGGACATTCTGTATGTCTGTGTCCTTGTAAGGGAAAAAAAAAAAAACCTGTTTTCTCCTTCCGTGTAGGGAAAAACCCAGTTCTTCCCTCCTAGTGTTTCCTCCCTTTGTGTCTCCTTGACTTAAACACATGAGAGCACTTCCTTTCTGGTCACCAAGCGTGTGAAGGTTTCTCCCCACACCAAGCAATTTGTGACATCAGCTGGATGTCCTACAATGCAACTGGATTCTGACAGTCTCTACCTAGAAATGTATTTCTAACCACGTCAGGCTAGACTGGCACGCTTTCGCTTTAGGAGTGAGGGGAGGGGGAGCGGGCCAGAAGAGGGGCCAGGAGCATCCATCACCAAAAGAAAGAGTGGTAACAACTGGACTATTTAATCTTTACGATTGCCAACACTTTCAATAAAGTACGTGATACTCAACCAACACATATTAATTAATTAATCCGCCACCTCTGCGGAGTCACTGTGCTGGACTCCTGGGGTACGGGGGGAACGGGCAAAGTCCCCGACCTAGTGAACCTTCTATTCTAGTAGAGGAGATAGGCAATAGACAAATAAACATACGGTAGCAAGCCAGCTAATGCAGTAGACATTTGTCATCCTTTTGTTGGTGCCTAGAATCTGAAACTCCATCTCATACCTGGAGAGTCTGTACCTATGGGGATGCAGAGCCCATGGCCCACTACATAGAAATAGAAATCACCAGTTTGATCAGCCTCCCTTGCAGAAGGGGCCAAGACCTGTGGTCAAGTCTTGGCCGATCAGACATACGAGCACATACTTTGGGACAGGAACCGGTGATTCAAGGACACAGGACCTGCAGAAGATCCTCCCTGGTGGTGGTGGCATGTGCAGGGGGGATGAAGATTGCGGTGGGTACAGCAGGGCCAGCATCCGGGACAGTAGCACCGGGGACGCACCCTCTGGCAGAAGGGCAGCAGAATTCTTACCCACTGGCATGATTTAGGCATTGCTCTTGGCTAGGAACCGCTGAGCCTCCCCAACCATTCCTCCAGCTTCTGTCTCTTCTCAAATCCCTCTTCTACTTAAACTAGCCAGGGTTTCTCACGCTTTCGCCTAAGGATAGGTTACTCCTAGCACAGGTAGTCAGAAGTACAATGACAAAAAGACAGATGAGGGAATGGAGAGTGATGGGAAGCTATTTTACTTAAGTGGCCCAATGAGGCCGTCTCTGCACTTCTGAGAACACAGCCATGCAAAGAACCAGGGACCGAGAACTCCAGAGAGAGAACACCGGTGCAAATGTGAGGGAGGAACAAGCTTGTGAGTCTGGGGAGTGCCAAGAAGTTCCGCGTGGCTGGAGCAGAGATACAGGCTGAAGTCAGAGGATACGCGGGGACCAGAGCTAGCGAAGCGGGCTAGACATTTGCACGGAGTTTGAATTTTATTCTGTGTGTGAGAGAAGCCCTGATAGTTTCGAGCAGGCACTTAAAAAAAAATCAGTCTGCCTGCCGTATAGAGAATTGCCTATAGCAGGGCAAGAGTGGGGAGCAGAGAGACAGAGACTGCAGAGGTGGTCCAGGGGGGAGGTACTGTGGCTTGTTCTCCATCAAGCCTAGCGTGTCTCAGGGTGGTGGGAAGAGGTCAAACAAGGGATGCATTTTGAAGGCAGAGCCTCCAGGCCCATGGATTAGATGCAGACTGGGAAGGAAAGAGAGAAGTCAAGGATGACTGCAAGGTTTTGGGACTGAGCCACTTACTGAGGTGGGGAAGGTTAAGACCAAGGGCAGCGGGAGCACCGGAAGGGTGGGAGCAAGAGTTCAGCTTTATGGTCTCTTTAATTTTGAGGGACCCAGTTTATTTCACCAGTCCCCTATTGTTCATCATTTGGATTGTTGCCAGAATTTTCCCCTTATCAAAATTCTGTTGTAGCAAAGGTTTTTATGATGAGTATGATTATATTCCTAGAAGTGAAATTTCTGGTCAAAGCATGCCTTAATACATGCTTATTACATATTAATACATATTATCGTGTTGCCCTCAGGAAAATCACAGCCAGTTATATGCCACCAGCAACATAGAGGTATGCCAGTTTCTTCACATCTTATCAAAGCTAACAATATTATAGAAAAAGGTTATAATCTGACAAGGCATGAATACCATTTTACGGTTTTCATTTGTACTTCTTTGGCTGCTAATGAGGCCAAACACTTTTAAAAGACTTACTATTTCTTCTTTTTGTGAATCACTTTCCCTTTGCAATTTTTAATTGAGATTCTTTTTGTTCTTTATTTATAAGAACTATTTATATATTAGAGATAGGAAAATTTTGATTTGTCATTTACTGGGAAGTTGTTTTCCTGATTTGTCACTTGCTTTTAAATGTAGTTTATGTTTGGGGCACCTGGGTGGCTTAGTCAATTAAGCGTCTGACTTTGGCTCAGGTCATGCATGATCTTGCCATTTGTGGGTTCAAGCCCCACTTCGGGCTCTGTGCTGACGGTTCAGAGCCTGGAGCCTGCTTCGGATTCTGTCTTCTCTCTCTTCCCTCCCCCCCTCAAGCTTTCTCTCTCTCTCTCTTTCTCAAAACTAAATAAACATTAGGGGCGCCTGGGTGGCTCAGTCGGTTAAGCATCCAACTTCGGCTCACATCATGATCTCGTGGTTCATGAGTTCGAGCCCCACTTTGGGCTCTGTCTGTGCTGACAGCTCAGAGCCTGGAGCCTGCTTTGGATTCTGTGTCTCCCTCTTTCTCTGACCTTCCCAGTTCACACTCTGTCTCTGTCTCTCTCAAAAATAAATAAGCATTAAAAAATTTAAAAAAAAACATGAAAAAAATTACATGTAGTTTATATTTAATTTTCCAAAATGGACGTTACGCCTCTTTGAGAAGTTGGTTCTGAGATATTTTATATATTTTTTAAAAACTTCTGCCATATACAGCACCTTTTTCATTATATCTTGAATTTGTTAGAGCTAGTATAAAAGGTATTAATATATGCACATTTATTTTCTAACTGTTACCTGATTGATCTCTCTTTTATATTATTTTCTGTTAGATTCTCTTTGGTTTGCAGTGTTGACAATCATGTCATCTGCAAATAATAATTTTCATCCTCCTTTCTTCTATCCTCTCCCCTCATTTTATTTAATTGACTAGAAGCTCTTGATCATTGTTTACTTTTTTTTTACTTTTTTTTTTTAACGTTTATTTATTTTTGAGACAGAGAGAGACAGAGCATGAACGAGGGAGGGTCAGAGAGAGGGAGACACAGAATCTGAAACAGGCTCCGGGCTCCGAGCTGTCCGCACAGAGCCCGATGTGGGGCTCGAACCCACGGACTGCTTGATCGTGACCTGAGCCCAAGTCGGCCGCCTAACCGACTGAGCCACCCAGGCGCCCCTCCTGCTCATTGTTTAAATAGCATCAAGATGGCTACCTCTTTCCATTCTTCCTGACCTTTAACATGAAGGCCCCTATTTTTTCATTATTGCACACGAGGTCAACTATTGGCTCTACATGGATGTCCTGTCGCTCGTTAAAAAGAGTCTTCTAAAAAAAAGAGAGAGAGCATTCAGCTTTAGATCTGGTTAGTGCGAAACACCCATTAGACCCCCCAGTGGGGGGGGGGGTAGAGTCCGCAGCTAGCTATAAAAATCTGGAGTCAGGGACAAAGCAAGAGCTAGAACTAAGCATGACAGATTCCTCAGGGCACAGAGGGAATTTATGGCCATGAAACTCGGGGTGTTCATCCCAAAGTGAACGTGGCTAGGGGAGAGAGGCCTCAGGACATAGGTCTGGGGCACCCACAGTGCAGAGATTACAAAGCGGAAGCAGATCTGGCAAGGGGACTTCGAGAAAACAGGAGGAAAACCCAGATTGCTGTTATCCTGGAAGTCAAGAAAAGAAAAAGATTCACAAGGACCCTAGGGGATTCCGGGGGATGCTTGTAACCAACAGGTAAAGGGAGCTCAGAGAGCCTGGGCCACTGAGTGTTGGGGTTCGTTTCAGAGGCCCTGACTCCAGAATGTGCTTCAATCTGCACAGGGCAGACAGCAGTGTGGCCCACACACCATGCCCGCCCCCTTTCTCTCTGAAAAGAGCCCTTTGTAACTTCTTTAAGAAGGAAACACCTCCATCAGGGGAGGAACATTATTTGCTTCCTGTTAGAACAGACTCTTACTTAGGATCAGGTTCCATGCCAGCCCCATGCCCGCAGGGAGCAATGATGGAAAGAGGAGGAAGGGGCCCTCTGGGGGGTGAGTGGTTTAGCAGGAAAGGTTCTGGAGAGCTTAGAGCATGGGGGGCTGGATGTCTACAAATCCAGCCTTTTTCAACCAAAAACTCTCCCCTGTCTTCCACCAGTCTGTCCTCTTGAAATGCCTGAGAAGTGGCATAAAGGTGGTCAGTCTGGGCGCTTAGTGGTTGGGTCAGTTTGACCCTTAGATGCCTGCCAGCCTTTCCCAGGGTAGGTTAAAGTCAATCACTCTTTCACTCATTCAGCGGTCCTTCACCAAGCACCTACTTTCTGCTGGGCCCTGTGCCAGGCACGAGGACACAGCAGGACAAGAGACAGACTTGTGTCACATCCCCCGGAACGTAGAGTCTAGGGGGAGGAGATAAACAACCATGGAAACAGCTCTCTAATCACAAATGTGGGAAGGCTGTGAGGGAATATTTCCTCCAGGGTGTGGAATACGATGGAGGCCAGGCAAGGAGTCCTGCCTGAGGAAGTGACCGAATCTGTTAAAGCAAGAAAAAGGGCAGGGTACAGGAATCTGACCCCCCTCCTCACCCCCCGGATTTTAGAATCCAGCCAGACACTGTTTGGCCTTGGCCTGGATGCTTATGTCCCCAAAGCCCAGATTAAATAGCGGCGCATGGAGACGGGTCACTTATTTCTGGCAGGAATTGAGAAGCTGGAACTAGCAGCCTAAGGTCCCTGGTGTAGAAGGTACTCCCCTCTAGGGGACAGCAGCTTGAGGCCCAGGAACCAGTGCCATGAGACTCCCAGGATTCCTAAAGCAGAAATGACAATATATCTACCCTCACCCACAAATATTTGTGAATCTTTTGTTCAAAGAAGAACAGAGGGTACTATGGTAATTTTATTTTTAATGTTTTGAGGAACCTCCATGCTGTTTTCCATAACGGCTGCGCTAATTTACGTTCCTGCCAGCTGTGCACAAGGGTTCCCTTTTCTCCACATCCTTGACAACACTTGTTATCTTTTCTCTTTTTGATAATAGCTACCTTGACAGGTGTGAGAGGATATCTCCTTGTGGTTTTCATTTGCATGTCTCTGATGATTAAAGATGCTGAGAAGCTGTTAGCTATTTGAATTTCTTCTTTTGAGACATGTCTATTTTTTTTTACATGTCAAAAATATTTCAATAAGCTATTAAAAAGGAAAAAAAAAAAGGACGTCTATGCCTCTTGTAAAAATCAAGGGAGAAATTCCACGTAGGCTTCTGCAGACCTATGACTGTCGCTGCAGTGCAAATACGCTTAGGTAGCCCGCTTCACCTGCACCCCACGAACGCGTGCCCCACAGACACACACACAGCACCTCCACACGCGGGTACACACGCTCCTACAGAAGAAAAGACAGTTGAAAGTGAGAAGGAGAGCGCAGGCTACCTCAATAAACTGATATCCTTTGGAGTCAAGGGTTCTTTTATTTAATTCTCTGGATAGCTGAATATTAACCTAAACGTTCCTTTTATGGTTGAAAACACCTTGGTCCCGGGTCTTCCCTGAATCTAGTACACCAAAGGCCATTACATTGTTCATGGACAGATGAGCAAATTGAACACTCGAGGCTTTTATTCTGAATTTCAGTGTGCGTTAGAGGAGGTTGGGTTGAATGTGTGGAAAGGATAAAAGAAGGCTCATCTGGATGTAGGACATGATGGCTCTCAAGGCATTTATACTACATTACTGCCTTTGATCTATGCAACCATCCTGTGAATTAGGCAAGAAACATTTCAGCTTTAAAGAGGAGGAAACTTATGTTCCAAGATGTTAACTTACCCAAAAGTCATATAATTAAGTTGTTTTGTTTTGTTTTTCATCTTGACCACTGTATTCTTCTGTACTGTCTTCAACACTCTGGAAGATAGATATATGTAACTTAGAATATATATTTATAAATAAAACATATAATATATATTATATTCTGTATATTTTATATATTAGTATATATGTATATTATATATATTTAATTGCATTCTTAGTTGTCTTAATATTCATCTCTTCCTAAAATTATGGTGCAGAAAATAAAATCTGACAAGTAACTCCAAATTTATTGTTTGTCGGGATAATTACATTTTACTATATTTTGTTTTAATCCTGTTAATGAAATTTTGCAAGGAGCCCAGAAGATCTTCCCTAGAGTCCTAAATTAAACACACATGGATCACATATGCATCCAGCTCAATTACACGGCAGTTCCAAATTCTTAATTTCAACCTTTCATTTGAATGAAAATCGTTACTTTCTTTTCACCGTTTTTTTTTTTGTTTGTTTGTTTGTTATTTATTTTGTTGTAATGGCCAAGGAAAGGAGTAGGGGGTGGGGTGTTTGGCCGCATCTTGTCTCTTTCGACAATCGTCAGCGCCATCTACTGTCAAGAAATAAAATCGCGAAGCATTGCAATAACTTGTCAATGAAGTTAGGGGTTGTGTAGTGCAGGAAAGAAATTTTGCATCCCCGGGGACTTAACTAATAAATTCGTGCACACATATTTTTTACTTTAGATCATGAATTCCTTAAGCAACTTTCAGAAATAACCAAATGAAATAAAAATAGAATTATCTTTGTTGAGGACTAACTTTGGAAGAGGAAAATATGGGCTCCCAGCTAAACCACTTAGTAGATACCTTTACCCTCAGATTTTCACCTGTAAAATATGAATAATTATAAGATCCTTCTGCTGAATAAATGATAGATGTAAATTTTACCCCAAAGCTAGCGGAACAAGGTAGCTTTGTTCTATGACATTTACTGAGCACCTGTTAAGTATCAGATTGTGCTAGGAATTTTCTTCATAGCAATTCTGTGAGATGGCGAGCTTCTGAGATAGGAGAGACCACACCCAAGATTATACACAGCTAAGTGAGATCCAGGTTTAAACCCAATTTTTCAACTGATTCCAAAGTTGTTCTCATTCCTGACAACTCACAAAACATGGCTTTGCATTCCCTTCTGATATCTTTCTGTGGATGTTCATTTTGGGGGCAATCAGGTATTGATACGGACCCCATCCTTTGTGGTCTGATGCATATATCTCTTTGCATAGAAGAGCCAAGTTTGCCTAACCATGCTATGCATATGTATATTTAAGAAAGTAATTTCAGGAAGAAGTTCAGAGAGTTTGGCACGTAACCTTGACCGTAATCAAGAATGAAAAGGATGATAAGCGTTTAGGCCCACGTGTCCTCATAGCATTTTACACAGACCTCTCTTTTACTATTATCTCACTGTGTTACCAAAGTTTTTTACAAATGGATGAGTGAAAAATGGTTACATACTATAGAGATGGTATCTCTATAAGGTTTTTGAGGACAAAGACCTTAAATTCTACCCTGCCAGCAATGGTGGTCATCATTCATTTAAGATTTATTGGCTTGATTGCCAAGTAGTATTCCATTGTATATATAAACCACATATTCTTTGTCCATTCATCACTCGGTGGACATTTGGGCTCCAAATTGTCCGTAGACACAAACCACTGTAAAATACCATCCTTCCCCCTTTTGGATAACTAAATTTAGAGAGAATTTCTTTTAATTCGAATGTCTTCTCTAGGGAATATGAAAGGATTTTACTAAGATCCTAAAAACCCCCCCAACAATTGGAAACTGATAAAATGCTTATATGAATCACAAAATTGTATTGCTAAAGTTGCTATAGCCTAAGGGTGTTCGGCCACCCAGCTGTCAAAGAAGAAACCTGTCATCTGGAAGGGCTCTGAGTGAAATAACGTATACAGAGCATCTGGTCCAGTGCTTACCAGCTTCATTCTTTCACCTACAAGCACATTTCCCAACACTTGAGCAAAGAGCTGATGAAGTGAGAGACTGCGCCATGACGATATCTGGGGTAAAGCATTTCAGACGGAGAGGACAGGAAAGATAAAAGGACAGGAGAGATAAGGGCTTCCTAAGACGCAACTATGCCTGGCTCGGCAAATGCCAGAAGGTGTTCCTTCACGCCTTTGCTCCCACAGCTCAGCAGAGGTTTTCCTGATGCGGCTCCCACGATCACATTGATTTAAGGTGTGTGAGTATTGACCGTGACTGTGTAGAGACACCATTGACAAAGTCCTGGCCCTTGCAGTGTGCCTCAAAGGTTATAAAGAAAAGGAGCCAAGGTGAAGTTCTCTGTGGCAAGACCATTCCCACTTTATGACTATTTCATTTACCATGTTGTAAAGGATGACTGGGTTTCCAGGCTAGACCACAGGACCCTACTTAACATCTAAAGTAGGTGGAATGTGGGGCATTTGTAATAGAACACACTGTAAAACAACTCTGTCGGCAATGTATAACATGATGGTCTAAGTTCCATTTCAGCCCTGACATTCTGTATTTCTATGATATATATAAAAGGAACAAAGGGAAAACTCATTACCTGTACTAGGGGTGGAATGAGTCTTTGTGGGTTGACCTGGAGACCCAGCAAACACTTAAAACATCCTCTCTACAGAAAAATGAGTTCTGGGTTTCAAATGCTAGGCTTATAGACATGCCAAACAGACTATTCGTGAACCAGAGACCTTCCCAGGGTGGGTGAGAGCGTCCCCAGTGGCAATGGGCAAGAAAAGATGAAAGAACAAAGCCCAGAGCTACTGAAGCTGGAATCTTACGGGGGAAACACTTATGACAGAGAACCCAAATATAGAGCCCTCGGAGAGCCCCAAGCTTCAGCATTACACGGCTGGTAGTGTCACAACACAAGGCCAGCAAACCACGATCTGTAGAGAAGACTGCAAAATGTCTGTGGCCAACTGATGGGGCTCTGTAAAGAACTCCAGAAATGTCAACATGCTTTTCTCTCTACGTTTTTGAGAGTACATGTCTTTTTCCCTTGGCAGCCTGAAATATCACCTGTCTCTAGGATTAAGATTATTACAGCAGGAGCACAAACTGGATAAAAAAAAAAAAAAAAAAGTTCGATATTTTGGATCATAGCTTTAGTTATTCAAAACAGGATTTTGTAGTAAAACACCACGAGTAAAATTCAAGCTTAATTAAGAGAGAGAAAGTTCTTCCAACATTCTGTTATTTCCTTCTTTGACATATGAAAACCCCTATTGACCATAAAAGTCCATATAGGAAATAAAAAAGGGGAAGAGGATGGGGCGCCTGGGTGACTCAGTCGGTTGAGCGTCCGACTTCGGCTCAGGTCATGATCTCACAGCTCGCGAGTTCGAGCCCCGCAGCTGGCTCTGTGCTGACAGCTCAGAGCCTGGAGCCTGCTTCCCATTCTGTGTCTCCCTCTCTCTCTCTGCCCCTAACCCACACACATTCTGTCTCTCTCAAAAATAAATAAACGTTTAAAAAAAACTTTTTTTTTTTAAAAAGAGGGGAGAGGAAAGTGTTGGTCTCTAGACCCAGGCACCGGTTAGGAAGGAGAAAGAAGCTGACTTAGACAAGCTTCCGCATACTGATTTGGTGCCAAGAAGCTCACACCAGTGAATGTGAATCAACTCACTGCTTTATTCGGCAAGAAAATCTTATTAGCCATCCTTTAAAAGTTGGCTGAACTATGCAATGTACTTACTGATACAGGAAAAAAAGTGGAATGACATCCTGGCTGATAAGTCCAACTCAAATCATTCTCTTTATTATGTGTTAATATGGATACTGATCCATAAAAAAACAATAGTTTCTTGATGAGGCACGATGGCTATGGAGGGGCAAAGCTCTAGCGACTCAGGGATGTTTGAACTGTGAGATGAGCTCAAAGTGTTTCTGCAAGGTAAGAAACCACTTTAGTCCCAGCTTCTGTAGATGTGAACGAGACGGCCAGACTTGCGTATGCGTTTGACGTCTTTGGTGTTTTTAACAATCATGACGCTGCCATGCAAGGAAGGAAGGCACCATGGTCTTCAATGTGAGATAAGATCAATGGGCAAACACACAAGTTAGGAGCTTGGAGTCACGGTTTCTACATACGGTGGCAACAATAATTACATGTGAGGCAGATGAGGATCTTATTATGGAACACTGGAGAAAAGTTAACACACTTTATGTGTTTGGTAGAACGTCTTGAGTCTTTCCACCAAAGAAGATCCACACGTAGGAAAACCAGGGATATAGAATCCATTTCCGTCATCAAAGATCATGTAAATATTCCACTGTTATGAAGAAAGAACGTTTGTAATTAAATTTTGCTAATGTTTAATATTTAAAACATATTTGCTAATGTTTAATATTTAGTGTTTAATATTTGCTTAATGTTTAATATTTAAAATGTTGGTACAAGGTATATGTAATTCGTAAATAAATATACATACACCAGAGGCTCTTTGGTCCTCTGAAGGTCCTGTAAAATCTAGTCCATTCTACACAGTAGCTGCTTAATAAAGTTATGGTGATGTAAATTACTGATGAAGGAACCAGAGGAAGTGTTAGGAAATCAAATCAAAGGTGCCAGTAACAAGAGTTTAATAGATTAAATAAAGGGTTGTGCCAGCATTGCGGCTGGTTTCTGGTTGCCATGGAAACCAGGCACCCTTCAGTCCTCCTATTTTGAAGCCCAGATTACTGACGACAATTGGCCGGAGAGAATGGGGCAAAGATGCCATTGCTGGAAAAGTGACCTGGCCCAATTACTCAACTTCCTCATCGGTGAAGCCAGAGGGACAGACCGGATGACGTCTCAATCCTTGGGCTGGTATTTGGCCTGTGTGTTCCTACAAGAACATTCCAGGTCTTAATGTGTTGAAACACTTGCCTACTGGTGGCTACGAGGCTGCTGGCACACTTCCCTTAAGGGCTCCCCTACAACCTCCCTACCCTCACTACACAAACCCTTCTGTCCTTTCTCATTCCCCCTGGTTCTCCCCCCGATCTGGCAACAAAGGGCTAAAGCCTTGGCTCAACAGCGGACTTCCAGACCCAACCCAGCGCTGTCGCCTTGGTAAGTCACTGTCACGCCCTCCCTGGTCAGGCCCCTGCCGTATCTCACAATCCAGCCTCCTCGAGTGTGCAATGGAATATGGGGGTGGCCCTCCTCGGAGGGTTTGGCTGGACGGGGAGGTGAAGATGTGCCCAGGATTGAGTTACCCAGCTCGGCTGCCCAGACTATGTCTCAGTCTCTGCACTGGTGTCCTGCTCAGACAAGGCCCGGGAAAGCAGGAAACGCACAATCCACAGGGATGGACTTGGCGTCTCCAGCCATGGAGAGGGGAGCAAATCAGTGCCGGACCGTCCATGGCTCAGTGGGACGCTTCTTCGTGAGGGCTAAGTTTAAGCAGCTTGTTTAGACGTTTTCAGTCGCCAAGCTGTGGCCGATGCATCACGCACTCAAGGCTACTACTGAAGGTAAAGAAAAAGTTTGTACAAACACTTGAGCTGTGGGAAGGGATTTGAAGCTCAGGTCCTCAGAAACGTACCTGAAGACTCCGAGAATTAACTGATTCCTTCCTCCGACATCCTATTTGGTGCTTATGTTGGTGGCTAAACTCCGGCTTGATTTCTCAATATTGTAAAACGTTTTGTGGGCTGCACAAGACTCTAACATGCACGATTGTATCTGCTTCTCACAACAACCCATGCTGGGCAGTAACTATTATTACTCATTTTACAAACAAGCAAACCAAAGAATCTCAGAGAGGTTCGATAACCTGCCTGCGCTGTTTCTGAAGTCAGGCCCTCAGGCTTTAAATCCAATGTTTCCCATTACATCATGTTGTTTCTCAAAGTCCTGTGAATAAAAACAGGGCCCTCTTTTGTTTGACTTAACAGGAAGCAGCCCAGTGAAGCTTAGTGATGTATGTTCATTTCTGAAGCAAGTAGGTGGCAGCTAGATTAGGTGGAGTTTGAAAAGAAGTACAAGACAGGGTCCCAGGAACTTGCTGCCCTGTCAGTAAAACAATACACACACCCCTGGGACTCATCATGAGAAATATAAGAACCCACTCTTTTTCGGTCGTAAGAACTTAACTGATTTCTCTACCGATAAGTACAGTTCATTGCCACGTTGCCTTTTCAGCAAGTGAAATAAACAGAAAACTTAGCAGTAGGAAGTTGACTTCTTGGATGCGTACCCATAACCAAGGAGGTAGAATAGGATGACAGATTCAATGAATGGGGAAGATTTCCCCAGGATTTGGAAAGAATGCAGAAGAAAGAAGAACAGCCTGCTCTGATTGTAGCACTGGGAGAGGGGGAAAACTTCAGGCAATGCATGTTTTCTGAACCTGCTAATGGACGGAGTTCTAGAGAGAAGCCTGTAGACATTCTGTCACTTGTCCTCGCCTGTCTGAGTTTTTTGTGTGGATTTTCTTCTGTGGAGGAAGAGACTGAATATCTCTTCATGTCGTTTCATGGTTTTATGATCGTTTTGCCTGCCATATATGTAAGGAGATGAAGACATTTTTGTTCTTCCAGCAGCTGGTAGGTGAATTCCTCTTCACAGGAGTCCCATTCTTATTGGGGAAATACTCAATAGGCCCACTCAGAGGAGATTCATCTGGGGAGTGGGGAGGAGGGTGGGGACTGGTGACAAGGCCACGTGGGAAGGGCAGACAGTGCAAGGAGATGGAATTGTCTGCTTTCTATGGAGGGAGGGAGGTGGTGTTAGGAAGAGGAAGAGGAAGAAGAGAAGAAGGGAAGACATGGGAGATGTCAGAATGTGGGTGTGGCATCAGATGACCCCTCTGACTCCTCTTTTACACCATCAACTTCTAGAGGTGATTGAGTAGAATGACCAGGTACATAAGTTTCCAAGTCTCTGAGTTTCCAGGTTGAGGGAGAGACAAAATAGAAAAACATTTGCGAATGTAGGAGCTCAGCCCAAGTTCCATTAGAAAGTTTCCTAAATCCCCAATGGGCAAGGTGGTCTTAGATGAATTCTAGGTTCCATACTTAATCCCTTTAAGACATTTTGTACAATATGGAAACCAGGGCAAGTTGCGTGCTTTGCCAGTTTTCAAATTTGGGGTGAGCTTGTACCAGGTACCTTTTTGGTCCTCCTCAACTCAAGGCACCATGATTCTTTTTTTGTTCTAAATTGTAGTTTCTGGAAATCTGGTCTTTGAAGGCCCTCCAGGTGGTCTGCAGTTGCCCAAATGCAATGAGTAGGTTTTGTTCGAAGAGTGTTTTTTGCTAGAGATTTGAATTATCCATAAAAAGGGTACAAAAATAGATATTTGACAATTGTAACCACAAAGATGGTCACACGCTAGGCAGGCACTTCAAATGGTGTGGTTGTGGTGGGGTGTGTGTGTGTGTCTCTGTGTGTTCCATGGTTGCAAGCAGAAGCTTTGAGGTAGGTGGTCCAAGGGATTCTTTCAATGTGGTTCATAGTCTAAAATCTCACTTGGGAGGAAGTGAAGCCAAGCACTTACAGGACACTAGGAAATCAAACCGCTTTGTTTGAGAATCTTGAAAATAGGTATTTGAAACTGATACTTCAACTGAGAAAATATCCTGACCCCAAACCTTCGCAATTCCATTTCTGACCATAATGGGAGGATATCTTAGCCACATAACTCTCTATCTAATTTCATTTCTAGTAGTATAAGTAGCTACCCAGCTTTGAAGTTTAGTGCTGAGTCATATTTTAGGGGATGGTTTGGGAAGAGATTGGCTAGGAAATCCATTCTCAGAAAAGGTCTTTTGAAAACCTTCATTAATCTTTATCATGATACCTATTTTCTAACTTCACTTAAAAAAATAATACCTGTCCATGACTTCAAAACCATGGCAAGAGTACAGACCATTCAGATAGCAAGAACTTGTGGCAACAGAGTTTTATTTAAACTCCCCAAATCCTAAAAAACAGACATAGCTACAAGGGTGATTAAAAGGAAAACACTAAGGACACCTTCTACATAACTAGGTGAAAAAGAATTCTCATAGCTTCAGAGTATGGGAGGGTGTGCCAAAACGTGAGACAGAAGCAAAGCCTGAGAGAGAGAAGAAAGTCTAAAAAGATCTCAACAAGCCGGAGGATCCATAGATTATCAGCCAAACTCACCCCTGAAAAAAATGAGCCATACTCTGTGTGAGAACCTAGGTGAGCAAGTTGAAAATCATCTAATAAAAAAGGCTCCAGTTGGTGGGAAGATGGCTGGGCTGTGTCACTGTGGTGGTCCGAATCACAAACCCCCAAACATGGTCACGTTCTAATCCCTGGAACCTGTGAATGTGCCTCCTTACACGGCAAGAGGGATTGGGGCACCTGGGTGGCTCGGTCGGTTAAGCGTCCGATGTCAGCTCAGGTCAGGATCTCAGGGCTCATGAGTTCAAGCCCCATGTTGGACTGTGCTGAGCTCAGAGCCTGGAGCCTGCTTCAGATTTTGTGTCTCCCTCTCTCTCTGCCCCTCCCCCACTTATGCTCTGTCTCTCTCTCAAAAATAAATAAACATTGACAAAAAAATTTTTGATAAAAAAAAAAGAGGGATTTAGCAGATGTAATTAAGTTAAGGATATTGAGATGGGGAGCTTATCCTAGACTATCCAGGTGGGCACAATATAATCACAAGGGTCCTTATAGGAGGAAGTCAGGGGGATCACAATCAGAAAGGAGATGTGGCAACAGAAGCAGAGGCTGGAGTGACACGTTTTGAAGATGGAGGAAGGGGCCACAAGCCAAGAGTGCAGGTAGCTTCTGGAGGCTGGAGAAGGCAAGGAAGTGGACTCCCCCACAGAGTCTCCAGAGGGAGTGGGGCACCACCAATGCCTTGATTTTAAGTAAGTGGAACATGTTTTGAACTTCTGACCTCAAGAATTGCAAGCTAAGTTTGCATCGTGTTAGCCACTGAGGTTCTGGTGATTTGTTACAGCGGTAATAGGAAACAAATACCCTGGAAACCATGTTTCCCAGAATCCCCTTTCCTGTATGTCCCGGTTAGAGTTGGCCAAAAGACAAACTTGGACAAGATTTGGGAAGTGAGAATGAGTGAAGCAGGAGCTGTTTCTCTCAGTCTTCGTGATTAGGTGCCCTGCAGAGGCCATCCAGGTTGGCCTCATTCTCCTTGGCTACATGTCTAGCTCTTCCAGACTATAGGCCCTGCTGAGCCATGGCAGCCCTGGGCCTCCCATCAGATGCTTGGCCGTGAACCCACAGAGGCCACAGCTACACCAAGGCGAGAGCTTACTATAGACCCTCTTATGAGTTCCCCTTCATAGCCCCACATCAGAGCTAGACACGTGGCTTTTCAGATTCCATCGCATTCTCCAACTTATCCTATAAGACCAGAGCTTTGAGAGGACTAGTTAATGTTGGTGTTTCTCAAAGTAATTATACCATTTACTCTGCAGTGAGTGGATTTTTCTATTGTCCCGTAACCTCGACAACACTTAATATTGGCTGATTTATCTTGACCAATCCACAAGCTATGTGCTGATATCTCTTTGTGGCTTCACTTCACAGTTCTCTGATAACTAATGACATTGGACATAATATTTTTTTTTAATTTTTTTGACGTTTATTTATTTTTGAGGGAGACAGAGACAGAATGCGAGTGGGTTAGGGGCACAGAGAGGGGGAGACACAGAATCCAAAGCAGGCTCCAGGCTCCGAGCTGTCAGCACAGAGCCCGATGCGGGGCTTGAACTCACGAGCTGCGAGATCATGACCTGAGCCGAAGTCAGATGCTCAACTGACTGAGCCACCTAGGGGCCCCTGGACATAATATTTTTAATGGCCTTCTACATCTCCTTGTTTCTGAAGCATGTGTGACTTTTGCCCATTTTTCTTCTAGGTTGTCTCCCTTTTCCTTATGGATTCACGATTGTTCGTATACTCTGCATATTAGTCCTTTACCAATATTCTATTGCAAACATCTTATCCCAGGACATGGCTTGCCTTTTCACTACCTTTAAATATTGATGTGATCAAATGTATCAGTCTCTTTTATGGATAGTGCTTATTATGCATACACTAAAACTCAGCAATTCTTCTTCTAGATGTATGCCCCAGAAAAACTCTTGAGAAATTCTCCAGGCACAGGAATATTCACAGAAATGTGGAGGGAGAAACCCAGAAGCTCTGTAAATGTCCATTGAGAAAGGAGATGAGGGGTGCCTGGCTGACTCAGTAGAGTATATGACCCTTGATCTTGGGGTGATAAGTTCAAGCCCCACATTATCGGTAAAATTTACTTTAAAAGAGAGAGAGAGAGGGGGAGAGAGAGAGAGGAGATAAATCCATGTAGGCATGTACATGGTAGTGAACTACAAACACATGTGTCCATATGGATTTTTCTCAAAAGCTTACTGTTCATTGAAAAAAGATAATTCCTGGGGCGCCTGGGTGGCGCAGTCGGTTGGGCGTCCGACTTCAGCCAGGTCACGATCTCGCACTCCGTGAGTTCGAGCCCCGCGTCGGGCTCTGGGCTGATGGCTCAGAGCCTGGAGCCTGTTTCCGAATCTGTGTCTCCCTCTCTCTCTGCCCCTCCCCCGTTCATGCTCTGTCTCTCTCTGTCCCAAAAATAAATAAACGTTGAAAAAAAAAAAGAAAAGAAAAGAAAAAAATAATTCCTTTTGTTAAAAATTCAAAATCAGCCCAAGTTAAATAATCTATTATTTAGGGATAAACAAACAAACAAAACAGAATGAAAACCAGAGGTGGTAAGCTCTAAAGACAAGGAAGGAGGTGATTTGTACAAACCTCAGGATTATGGTCACCTCCTGAGTGAGGGAAAAGTTGTGAGGTGAGAGACACACGGGGGCTTCGAAGGTGCAGACGACATTCTACTTTTCCACCTACCAGGTGTCGGCACAGTTCTTCCCTTTATTACTATACTTTGAAATGAGCATATGTTTTAGATATTCATTGTTGCATGATTTCTTTTCTCAATAAAACATTTTAACACATTACTCTCCTAACAATCGTTTTCGTCCTCCTGGGTTAAGGGAGCTCAAGATAATAGAAGATTCAGAGTACTTTAGGATACTGTGGATCTGTTGCCCAGTTAAGACTACAGACCGCCGGCCCCCACCCAGGCTACTGAGTCAGAATGTCCAGAGTGAGGCCACGGAATCAAATCAGTTTGCCCAGGTTTGGGGGCACCTAGTCTCCCACAGTACGCCACCTAAGGGTGTCAGTGGCTCCCTACCGCCCTCTCGTGGCCAAATTTTCCCATCCAAACTGAGCAGAGTAGCCAGCCAAGACGAGCGAGTGCAGACGGACTGTCTTGGGATCCGTGGCCTTTTCCAGGTTTGGTGGCAGCTCTGAGAACTTCTACCATTGAACTTCTACCAGGACGCAGTAGAGAGGACCCACTAGGCTTGTCTAGCATTTCTGTTTGAAGTCTTAGGCTTACTCGCCTGAAACTTTATCTGTGCTCCTCCTGACAGAGATGATCTCATGGAGCCGAAGACCTCTCTCACCTGCCCCAGACCCTCCTGCTGCTTGGTCCTCCCTCCCACAGAGATGCCCTGACTCTGTATCCTGCCCCCACCACCCCCCGGACTGGCCATCTGCACACAAGTGCCCTACATTACCTGGTCTCCTTTTCTGCCTGAACAAACAGCTGTCTGACTAGACCCTTGGTCCTGGCCTCTCTACAAGAGCCTATCCTGTCCTTTGGCTTCCAGAAGATGAGAGCTATTAAGAGGCCAAGAATCGGGGCACCCAGGTGGCTCAGTTGGTCGGGCGTCTGACTTTGGCTCAGGTCATGATCTCACGGTTTGTGAATTTGAGCCCGTGGGTCGGGCTCTGTGCTGACAGCTCGGAGCCAGGAACCTGCTTCAGATTCTGTGTCTCCCTCTCTCTGCTCCCCTCTCTCTCTCTCTCTCTTTCTCTCTCTCAAAAATAAGTAAAGCTTAAAAAAAATTTTTTTTTTATTTTTTTTTCAACGTTTATTTATTTTTGGGACAGAGAGAGACAGAGCATGAATGGGGGAGGGGCAGAGAGAGAGGGAGACACAGAATCGGAAACAGGCTCCAGGCTCCGAGCCATCAGCCCAGAGCCCGACGCGGGGCTCGAACTCACGGACCGCGAGATGGTGACCTGGCTGAAGTCGGACGCTCAACCGACTGCGCCACCCAGGCGCCCCTAAAAAAATTTTTTTTAAGAGACTAAGAATCAAAAGCCACAGAGAAATGCAGGCCGGATGCACGCTCTGAGGCTCCATGAACACACTGCTTCTCCACCCCAACCCACCACTCTCCTCCTTTCTCTCTCTCTCTCTCTTTTTTAAATGTTTATTTATTTTTGAGAGAGAGAGAAAGAGAGACAGACAGACTGTGAGTGGGGGAGAGGCAGAGAGAGAAGGAGACACAGAATCTGAAGCAGGCTCCGAGCTCCGAGCTGTCAGCGCAGAGCCCGACGTGGGGCTCGAACCCAGGAGCTGTGAGATCAGGACCTGAGCCGAAGCTGGACGTTTAACCAACTGAGCCACCCAGGCGCCCCTCCTTTTTCTCTTTCTCTTCCTTAGTCAGAGTTTCTGATTCCTGACATGCAGCTTGGAATGGGCAGGTTAGGTCAGAAAAAACCAGAATTGGTATATCTCAAAGGAAGAGTCTGGACCAGACCCCAGGGGCAGAACCCTAGTGTGGAGAGTCCTCACTCACTTTGCCCCATCTCTGTCCCCCTATTGGACCCTGCTAGAGTCCTGAAGTTACTGTACATGCTCATTGATCCCTCTCGAGTGAATAAGCTCTTACTTCATCCCCAGGAGCCAACAACCTGCCCAGTGGAAGGTGGTGTGATGTAACGATTAAAAATGAATTTGGAGGGGCGCCTCGGTGGCTCAGCTGGACTTTGGCTCGGACTTTGGCTCAGGTCATGAACTCGCAGTTGATGAGTTTGAGCCCCGCGTCGGGCTCTGTGCTGACAGCTTGGAGCCTGGAGCCTGCTTCCGATTCTGTGTCTCCCTCTCTCTCTGTCCCTCCACTGCTCATGCTCTCTCTGTCTCAAAAATAAAGACAAACATAAAAAAAAAATTTTTTGTAAATAAAAAAAAAATGAATTTGAAGTAAGAGCTGGATTGGAATCGCTGCCCGCTTATATGCCGAGTAGTCTTGGGACGTTACTTTACATCTCTAAACCTCAATTTCCTCCCCTGCAAAGTGAGGATAACAATGTTTAACTCGAAGTTTGTTGTGATTATTGAATGAGACAGAGCATGGAGAAATGCTTATCACATTTCATACACGTGGAAGTACATAATGATGGGGTTTTTGGAGATGAGAGTGGGGTTCGCAGAGCCCAGAGCTGACAAGCAAGAAAGAATTCTTGGAGAAGCGTTTGGTGCAAAAAGGCGATTTTAGTGAAGCACGGGGACAGAGGACCCGTGGGCAGGAAGAGCTGCCCGGGACTGCGAGGAGAGACTGGTTGTGTACTATGGGGTTGGGGGAGGTGAAGTCCAGGGGAAGTTTCCAGTGAGATTTTCATATGCTAAAGTCTTCTTTAGAGAGTGGAGGGCCAGCTATTGTCAAGCTAAGGAGGTGTTTCCCTCTAGCAAAGCATTAGCATTCAGACAGTAAAGAGTTCCTGGACAAACGTTTTACTCTGCCAGCCTCAAGTATTCGTCAATGGGCTGCAGGTTGTAAGGAAAGTTAGTTCTCTCTGCCATTTCCTTCTGCCTTTGTTTCCCATATCACTATGGAGGGGTGATGGAGACTATGATCTCTATCACGCCATTTAAGTTAGGAAGAAGTTTTGCATGGATGTAAATCTACCAAGAATCTTTTCTGGTTATTCTGTCAGTTGACCATTTGTTTTTCCCCTTTCCTTTGTTCTTGGGCAGCCAGGAGTGTCCAAGGAATATCACACATATCCTACCTGGTTTGGGGGGGGGGGGTGGCGGGGGAGGGAGTGTTTGTGGCCTGTGAGCTTGCCTTATGCTCCCTCATGATTTAATACATCTTGCTTATTATTTATTATCAAGTCCAGACCTTTTAGGGTTCCAAGGGCTGTATCTTAGAGGCGGAGTCGTTTGGAGCCCGATGGAAGCATCCATTGCCCAAAGGCTCCATTTGGAACAGCCAGCTACTCAGAGACTCTCTAGAAAATGCTCCAGTGTGACTCCATCCTGCCTGTTTCCTCCAAACCCTATCAGGGCGCTGGCCCAGAAGCTGGCATTGCACCCTCTAGCCCAGGGATCACCTACCCTTCCCGTCTGTCAGGTAGGCGACAGCCCTGCTCCATCAGAAGAGGGAGGACCCTTTCTGTCTGCTCTCTCCTCGGCTTGCTTCTCCCCTTCTTTCCCTCCCTTCCCTTCCCCTCCCCTCCCCTTCCCCCTGGCCAATATTCTCACCAGATACTGTTTTCCCAATATCCGTCGGCTGTCACTCAGAGTCTGGGCACCGAAGCTCCCAGTTCCAGAGAACATGGCTTCCTAATCAGGTATCACATCGTTACTACACGCTTCAGATCTAACGGTTGAATCCCTCAAAGCAACTCTTCAGATCACCCGCAGGAAAACAAAACAAACACAAACACAAACAAAAAAGCAACACACATGCGATGCCTGGATAACCTCAGCTGTGAGGTGTTCTGTGCCCAGGGGCAGCCTACCTCTGCTCTGACCCTCCCGAGTTCATGCTCTGTCTCTCCCTGTCTCAAAAATAAGTAAACGTTAAAAAATTTTTTTTTAATTTATTTTGAGAGAGAGAGAGGGAGAGAGAGAGAGGGCGGGGGGGAGGGGCAGAGAGTAAGGGAAAGAGACAAAGAGACAGAATCCCAAGCAGACTCCACATGGTCATTGCAAAGCCCAACGTGGGGCTTGAACCCACGAACAGTGAGATCATGACCTGAGCCAAACCAAGGCTCTGACGGTTAACCAACTGAGCCACCCAGGCGCCCCGAAACTGAATGCTTTAGGTGCACAGCTCACCGGCACAGAAACCCACACTGACTCAGCTCTGAGTATTGATTGAATCCCCACAGACTAATCGGGCTCCCAGGAGGAAAACCACTGAAAGGAAACATTTTTTTCCCAAGGCAACATAATCTTATCTCTGACTTTGTTCCCTTATCTAAGAAGAGAGGATCAAATTCTTCCTGCTTTTCCCAGACCCGTGCTTGTGGTGTCGGAAGCAAGGCTGATTTCTAATTTTCCTCTGTGATAAATCTCCACGTGCACACAACTGTATAAAAGGAAAGTGAGGATTTGGAAAATCTCGAGGTCGGGAGTCTTTCATTAGATAGCTGTGCTTAATTGTGTCACCATTTTTTTTTTTTTAATGAACGGGCCAGTTTGCCTCAGAAAGTTCTGTTACCCCACCCAGGTAAGAAAGCCAGCCGGGCAAGAGTTTCTAAGACCCCTAAGGATGGAGGGGGCAGGGGGCGTGCAGAGTGCTGGGAGGGCCAGAGAGCAGAAAAAGCTTGCAGTTGTGATGCAAAAGAAAACAAAACGCTAGACCTTGAAACCAAAAGCTGCCATGGACCCCAGCTCCTGAAGCCAGAGTATGAGCCCAAGGACAGAGTGGAGGGAGGGCTGGGGGGGTGGGGGCAGAAACAAGTTCCCTGGCATGAGAAGTGAATGGGAACAGAGCATGGCCACACTAGTGAGGTGCCAGGTTGATACATGAGCCTCCCTAAGAGCTTAGCTCACCCTCAGGGAGAAGGAGAGAAGGTGAATTGGAGTGGAAGATTCCCAGATTTAAAATCTAGAAGCAACCGAGTTCCCCTGAATCGGTGATATTAATCTCTGCTGTTGGGTTGCTAGCCAGGATTAAAAGATCCAGCGTGGAGTTCAGGTACAGATTAATAAAGAAAGTGACATTTCTGCATATTTGAATCTTCTGACTGAAAGGCTTATCTACTCTACTAACGATATTTTGTTTTACTGAAGATACTGTGGTAGATCTCTGTAAGGATCCACTAACTCCCTGACTCCCACACTGTGAAGGTAAAAGCCAGAATCCTTTTTTTTTTTTCTTTAAGTGTCATTAGACATGGGGCGCCTCCACAAATCTTTCATGGCCAATTGGAAATTTGTTTGCATGTGTACAAAAGGAAAAGCAGTGAAAGCTGTTTTTGCATGAATACAAATGTGATCTCTACAAAACAAAACTCTTCCTTGACCTCCCATATTTTTGGACCTCTGTTCACTGTGTTTCTGGCAACCATAACATGTTGGAACACATTCTCCTTTTTCACACAGACATTGCTCCTTCAAGTGCAAAAAACCGTGTTAGTGGGAGAGCGAGCTCATAACCAACACCCTGTTCTCTAAAGTGAGTTAATGGGCTAGAATTACTCTCAGGAGATAGGAAATATCTGGGCCTGAGCTATTCTAATATGAAGCCAGGTTTAGAAATCTGACTCCCTTGTATTGAAACACCTAGGCAGAAACACTATATCTGCTCACGAAACAATTTTGTTTGCTCACCCACAAGTTGCTCTGCCCAATAGCCAGTCTCCTTCCTATTCTTCCTGTTTGACAAAGTCTGCCTCCTGCAACAGAGGTGCAAAGGACAGTTGTTTCTTGTTCTGAAACAGCTCCTTTATGGTGATGGCGTGGGTATGATCAGTTACAACCACTGAGACATAAGGAACACCGGGGGAAATTGTCCTTAGTCATAAAAAAAAAAAAAAAAACAAAAAAAGAGATGGCCTCCTTCTTCCCTCCTGCCCTTTGAAGCAATGGTGAAAGGGCCTGATTCCTGGAGCTGGGGCAGCCATTTTCCAGCCATGAGGACGCAGGCCTAAGGCAAAAGTCAACACGCAGTGGGTTGCAGCTTGGAAATATGGTAAGTGTCTGGCTCCTAATGATACTGTTGAGATGCTGAATCAGTCTGATCTCCAGACTTTTTGAGATATGAGATGATAAAAACCTTAAGTGTTTAAGACATGTCAAGTTGGTTTTCTGTTACTTGCAGGCAAGCAATACATTAAAAGTCATAGGAAAGAGAACTAATTTCCATACGCTGTGAAAATGGAATAAAAATATTTTAGGTTGTGTTCTAATTGTCCTGGATTTAAAGGGAGGGAGTCCCCTTCCCTTTCACCTCCATTTTATTCTCCAGAGCTAAATGCTTCATTCTCTCTGGAGGTCCACCCTACTCCCAGCCCCTCTGTCCTCTCAGGACCACCCCTCTCAGAGCTTTTCCTCCTAGTCTAGATCTGTTCCCCATAGGGGTTTCTCTGGCACTCCATGGTGCTTTTCAATGGCTCTTGCATAGTACCATGACAGACCAAATAGATGATTTCCTTATCATCCTGGGTATTCAGATATTGCAAACATACATGAGCACAGAGTGGAGAGCTTCTGTACTATTTTTCGTGACTGTGAGCATCTAGATTTTCATTCTTTACAGTTTTCTTCTTCCCACCACAACTCTTAAAGAAATCCCCTGTGTATTCCCTTCAACGATCTAATTGATGATCTCAGGAAGTGAGTCTAATAAGTGCCTAAGCCATAGTGTACAAGATAAATGAAAAGTACCAAGAGTTGGAATCTTGAGAATGGATCCTCGTGGGCCTTTCTTACCCTTTCTTATCTTTGCACTTGTTCACCTGTTCGTCCCTGTGCACAGGAAAAATTGCAAGAAGGACCCCTGAAGAGGTACGCAGATTCCCAAACCTGAATTTCATTTGGTTTCTTTTTTCAACACGGTCTTTGAACCTCTGTTTTTGCACAAAACACCAAAAATGAATAAAGAACAGATTTAACAGTGGTTCCTCCAGTATAACGCTGCCTTATCTCATTTTTACTTTAGAAATACTGTTACAGTGCAAAGTTTCTTCAAAGGGTGGCCCATGCGACATCAAGTCAGAATAATATTTTGCTTAATTGTTTTTTAATGTCTTATTTATTCTTTTTTTTTCTTTTTTTTTTAATTTTTTTTCAACGTTTATTTATTTTTGGGACAGAGAGAGACAGAGCATGAACGGGGGAGGGGCAGAGAGAGAGGGAGACACAGAATCGGAAACAGGCTCCAGGCTCTGAGCCATCAGCCCAGAGCCTGACGTGGGGCTCGAACTCACGGACCCCGAGATCGTGACCTGGCTGAAGTCGGACGCTTAACCGACTGCGCCACCCAGGCGCCCCTGTCTTATTTATTCTTAAGAGAGACAGAGAGCAGGAGCAGATGAGCGGCAGAGCAAGAGAGGGACACAGAATCCGAAGCAGGCTCCAAGCTCTGAGCCGTCAGCACAGAGCCCTACACGGGGCTTGAACTCATAGAGTGCGAGACCATGACCTGAGCCGAAGTTGGACGCTCAACCGACTGAGCCACTCAGGGGCCCCCAGAATAATATTTTGAAATGCAAGTTCCTGGGCCCCATCTCAAAGTTAAGAATCTGAGGGGCGCCTGGGTGGCTCAGTCGGTTAAGCGTCCGACTTCAGCTCAGGTAACGATCTCGTGGTCCATGAGTTCAAGCCCCGCGTGGGGCTCTGGGCTGATGGCTCAGAGCCTGGAGCCTGCTTCCGATTCTGTGTCTGCCCCTCCCCCGTTCATGCTCTGTCTCAAAAATAAATAAAAAAACGTTTAAAAAATTAAAAAAAAAAGTATTTTAAAACAAACAAACAAAAAAGCTAAGAATCTGAAGTCTTGGTGGTCAGAGAGACTACAAAATAAGCAAGCAGTCTAGTTGATGAATATGCACATAAATGTCCAAATCATTCACTTTTCTGTTTTAGTTACAAATGCTACCTACAAGATTTAATGGGCCTTGCAAAGCAGAAACCAGTGACACTAAACCTTTCTGAAGTATACATATTTAGAAAGAATTCCAAACACAGGATAGTATAATCCTGATGAGAAAAAGTGGTTTGATAACCAGAGCTAGCTTCAGGCAAAATTTAGGTCTTTGAGGTGAAGTCAAAAATTCCATTTAATTTTGGATAGTTGAGTTGTCCTTTCTCCGTTTCCCCACAAATTCCATATTCCATGACCAATGGTCCTTTCTCCTCCATAACGTACCTTACCTGGCATTAGCTGTTTACGAAGAAACATTTTTTAAAGCAATCACGTAGGCTGGCTACGTATGTGCAAACTTGCCAAACTTCAGGTTGAGAATTCAGGTTAAAGAATATAGATGCTGAGGTATTTGAATTTATCCATCAGTCTATTTATTCATTCAAGATGTATATTAGTGAATGCCAAGTATTGAGGGTAGAAAAATGAATCAGACCTGGGCCCATGCTTTAAGAAAAATGATCTAACCTTAGAAATTCAGAACTCACATCACATTCTTTCAATGTTGCAGCATTGCTTGACAAGCTTGCCCAGGGGGTATTTAATTCTTTAGAAGAATGCACGGGTGTTTGGGCTATTCACTGTTAAGTAAGGGCTGAGATTCCATGAAGTTACATGTCAATTTATAGGTCTACCGGTTAACTAGAGGGTGGAGGCCACGGATGCTGTTAAACATCCCACAACAGGGAATTCTCCCTACAACGAACAATTCTCTAGTCCCCAAAGTCGGTAGGACTGAGGTTGAAAAACCCTGTTCCAAAGAGATCAAAAGCCACTAACTTGGGAAATCAGGAGACTCTGTCGCCTTAGTGAGAGTAGTGTTAGTGGTTTCCTGCACTGGGCTGATAAATGGTTGGGGGATCAAGAAGTGAAGCCTGTGAATGGAAAGTTTTCTCTCACAGCTTTTGGTAGTTCCCCATGTGAGATAAGGTATAAACACCAAAGGCAAAGCAGGGTTAAGAAGCTTTTTGCGGAAGGATAATTGGTGGTAGCAAAGTATTTAAAAATATTTGGATCAACTAAAATTTTCATTTTTCCTTTAGATATTTGATGCTGTTGAAGCTCTAACCTGAGCCAGAGTGGCAATTACATCATCTTTTTTTTTTTTTTTTTTTTTTTAATGTTTACTTATTTTTGAGAGAGACAGACACAGAATGCGAGTGGGTTGGGGCAGAGAGAGAGGGAGGCACAGAATGCGAAGCAGGCCCCAGGCTCTGAGCTGTCAGCACAGAGCCTGACGCCAGGCTCCAACTCACGAGCTGTGAGATCATGACCTGAGCCGAAGTCAGACGCTCAACCGACTGAGCCACCCAGGCGCCCTGGCAATTATATCATCTTGTTGAAAGATCTTTACAGCTTTTACCCCTTAAAAGGAGGAGAAAATACTACTACTTACTTTTGGTCGTGCCTTCACAATAACAAGTATTTAGCAAACCATAATGATAGAAGTGCTTTTATGTAGAAAGTTGGGTTCTCACAATTAAATATACTTTTTTAAACTACTGTCACTCTGGAAAGTTGCATTGCATTTTTCTATGTGAATATCTCAATGATTAAAATTAGTTTAAGAGTCTTTCATTTATTAAATACAGACACCCCTTGAGTTATACTTCCTGTACCATGAGTGACTACCCTGTGGCTGAATGGATAGTTCTTTTCTTGCTAGAAAACTCAGCAGATCCTGTGGTTGGAGGTAGGAAGAATTTTTTTTTTTTTTTTTTTTTTTTTAACTAGCAGGTAAGCAGATGCAATAGTTACGATATGGGGTCTCTCTTTTCATCGGACAGTTATTAGCTGCTGCAGCTGGCCGGGACAAGTCCCTTTTTTCTTTTTTTTTCCTAAGTGGAAACAGCAAAGGCCAGAGCTACAGATTGGTGATAGCCTGACATCAGCAGTTCTGAGTGAGAATTCAACTGAAACCATATAGTATGTTATTGTGTAGATTACAAAGGATTTTATGGGGTTAGTTAGAAAACAAAGCACAATTATGGCATGATTTTTGTAAGATATGTTCTAAGTTCCAAACAAACCACAATTATTTTGGATCATAATGCCTATGGGTTAGTCACCTGCTTTATGAAGCAAGTTTTCTTCTAAAATCATTACGGGAATGAATTCCAATCTTCATCTGTTTTTAGATTCACTTTTCTGAATGAGAGTCTACACGTCTTAATTATAATGATGGGACTACAATCTTTATAAAATGGAAAAAGTTTTTTTTTAATTTTTTTTTTCAACGTTTATTTATTTTTGGGACAGAGAGAGACAGAGCATGAACGGGGGAGGGGCAGAGAGAGAGGGAGACACAGAATCGAAAGCAGGCTCCAGGCTCTGAGCCATCAACCCAGAGCCTGACGCGGGGCTCGAACTCACGGACCGCGAGATCGTGACCTGGCTGAAGTCGGACGCTTAACCGACTGCGCCACCCAGGCGCCCCAAAAAAATGGAAAAAGTTTTAACAATGGTTGGTTAATTAATGTGTCTCTCTTGTGGCATAGAATGAATTCTTCCTACAGATTTATTTGCATACCAAGAGGCTGTGTCTACTGAATAATTTTTTGAAAGAGATCTGCGTCTAAGGAGAAAATGACTTCTGTTTGTATAGTCTGAGGAGAGTGGGTCTGGGAAACTGCTAACCTAAATTTTCCCCAGCAGAACCTCCTACAAAATTTGCCTATCACCCAGGTTCAAAATGAAATCTTTTGTTCTCCTTATGTATAATTAAAACTATCCAGTTATCTTAACTACTTCGTACATACACGTATTGCAACAGTGTTTTGCCTAACTGATGAACATTTGATTTTGTTTTGAATCTGCCACAAAGAAACTGACCTTGCCCTGTGAAGTTGACATATAAATCAGCAAGAATGTCCCTGAACATTTTCTCTCAAGATGAAGAAAAAAGGCAGAGGGGAGGGGGCAAAATTACTCTATACTCTGAACATGTTGAATTCCATTTTCAAGTGGATCCAAGGCTGTGCTTTGAACTTTGAACAGGCCGACAAAAAAAAAAAAAAAAAAAAAAAAATTCAGTGTAAGAATGTGACTTAAAAAGCCTTCTGCAATTTCTGAAGAAATTTCATTCCTCTCTTCAAGTGTGCCGGAAAAACTGATCATCGTCGAACGAGGTTAGTATCAATCAGGCAAAGTATATGCCTTTCTGCAGATGACTTTCTTCACTGAACAAAAACTTAATTTTTCTAGCCAGACAGAGTTTTTAAAATGAACTCCGTATTTCAATGAGGTAACCATATTTAATAAATTGTTTCAACACTGAATTGCTAACTAGTATTACATAAATATTGTTGCTAATTTTTCTTTCATACATACTTTTCTAAAATACCTGTTAAGATTTATTCAGCACAGGAATATTGGGTCAACTATTTTATTGTATTTAAGTGATGAATACGTAGTTTATTACACTAATTACTTAGGCTTGTGGAAACAGTTAATAAAATTATTCTTATGCCCTTTTAAAAAAAAAAGCATTTTTCCCTTGGAAGGTCCAATTTAGTCATAGGAATCTCATCACTTGGGGGAATAACTTTCTTGTGTTTCTTGTGTCAGGGGTCCCCCAAAAGGAAAAATGCCCCCAAAACACCCTGCTTGCATTAGACACAGCATTATTTTTCCTCTTTTCCCCAAGTCTATTCCTAGCCTAACCTGAACACGATAGACCCACCATAATTCTGTATGCATCCTGTGGCTTAGAGATAATGGTAAACCCCTAGAGAGAGAAGCTCCCCATAGGATAAAGTCCTCTGATCTGGAGATTCAGTCCCTCTTGTAAGAGACAGTGAGGGTCGAATCCCAAATAACTGGGGTGGGAGATTCTGACAGGACAGTATCACGTAAGAACTGCTGTAATGTGCTTAGGAAAGCTGTTTTGTGGAGCCTCCTTGGTCAAGTGGTCCATCAGGCATGGAGGCCTGCAGTCCAGGCTGGGCTCACAGGGTGTGGTCAAGAGGAAAGGCTCTCAGACAAAGCTAGGTTTGATTATTGCTGCTAAAGTTTATTTATTTATTTAGAGACAGAGAGAGAGAGAGAGAGAGAGAGAGAGAGAGAGAGAGAGAGAGAGTAGGCAAGGGGCAGAGAGAGGGAAAGAGACAGAATCCAAGCAGGCTCCATGCTGACAGCACAGAGCCTGATGCAGGGCTCCAACTCAGGAACCATGAGACCACGACCCGAGCTGAAGTCGGGCACTTAACGGACTGAGCCACCCAAGGGCCCCTGATTATTGCCTCTACAAGTGACTGTGTGGCCGGGGCCAAGTGTCTTCACCTCTCCAAGCCTTGGTTACCTCACCTGCAATGTTGTTTATCTCACTGCATTGCTGGGAAGATGGAATAAGATAATTCGTATGATGAAGGAAGCAGGAAGTAAGTGTAACACGTATTTTTGCTGTGGCTGTTGGCTCTCCCTCGTTTCCAGGTCTGACTTGGGAAACTTGGAGCTTCAGTTATCCTCCACCGCGGCTCTTTGAACGTGTAGTTTTTATTTGGCAGTTTGTTTTCATTATACAAACCACAGAACGTGAAACTGGGTAAAATCTCGAAACTGGGTAAAATCTGAGAAGACAGTGGTTTTCACATAAAGGCAACTCAGGATGGTGCGGGGGGGGGGGTACGAAGAGGATGGGGATTTTCTCCATTAAAATGGAACGTGAGCTAAAGTCAGGAAAACGTGGTTGCGGACACGATTACTAAGTAGTGTAAGACGTCTGAGCTACCCTGTATTGCAGATCAAAGTTCAAGGTTGTGCCCCGAAGGGGGAACTAAGAAGGGTATGGGGAAGGGGGCGGCGCCGGAAGGGGGCCAGCGGGGGCCAGCGGGTTCGGGGAGCTGCAGAGATGGGATGGAACGCGCTGAGCCAGGCGCGGGTGGCCCGGAGCCAGGGCAGGTGGCCCCGGGGGAGACGGGCCTGGAGGGGAGGCGACATCCCGGCAACAATGTGCGGTGCGGGCCGAGGCGCCCGGGGAGCGCACTCTCCTTCTGGGAAAGGTGCGCTGGGCGCCCGCCCGGCTAAGTCAAACCCCCCGCGGGAAGAGGCGGGAGCCGTAGGGCTAGCGGCCGCGGGCTCCTCCCCCGGCGCCTCCGCTATCTGGGTCAGGACGCGGCGGCCGCGGGGCCGGACTAGGGGACCCGCGGGCTCTGGAGTGCTGTTCGCCCGCCGCTCCTCTCCGCTCCCGTCCGCTCGGCCGCAGGTCCCCGGCCCCGGTTCTCCGACGGCGGAGAGGCCCGTCCGGCGAACTCAGGTGCGTGCCGAGGTGGGCAGCGGGCGGCTCGGCGGGCGGGGGCCGGACGCGGCCGGGGTGCGGAGGGCTGAGGCGGCACTTCCGGCGTCGTCCCCGGCACTTCCGGGTAATGCGCGAGTGCTCCGCGCCGCCGGTTCCCTGCGAGGCGTCCTCCCGCTGGCCGGCGCCGCGGTGCGTCAGATTAGGCTTGGGGCGGCTTCCTCCTCGGCACGGCCCAGCCGAGCCGGTGTTTGGAAGCTTCAGCCCTGGAACTCGCCGGTGTTTCCACGCAGGCCGCCCGTCGTGGGTGCGCGGAAAGCTGGCGGTGTGCTGCCGCGGCCCCGGCGGGTCCCTGCAGACCCGGGGAGTTTCAGCCGGAGACTCTGGGTCGCCTTTAGCCTTCGCCCCTGGGTCTGACCTTTCAGCCTCTGGCAAACATTTGTGTTGTGTTGTGTTTTGCTGAGACTCCGATTCTTTGTTTTACACGAAAAGAAGGCCAGATTTTCAGTGCCACAAACATTTGCAAATAAGCCAAACGTCAGCGACCCCTAAATTTAAAAGAAATTACAGGAAAAACAGTGAAAACCTAGATAAAATAGGAGTATTAGAATTCATTTAGAAAGTATCAGGTTATCCAGGTCGCTGTGGGGAATCTGATTGCCAAGTCAAGGTCTCGGAGACCAATCCCTTGGGAAATAAACCTCAGGCCTGCGTGTAACCCATGATGTTCCTGTATCCTTGCAAAATTTTTCATACATCTCATGTAGCAGAATTACATATTTTATGTACTTCCCCCTGAGATTCCGCTGATGAGTTAAACGAAGATATGTGCTGGATATTGCTGAAAACATTCTAAGTAACTGGGTAAAGCATAATTTACATATCTAAAAATTTTACATGTCTAAAATTTCTTTAGTGTTAACATTTTGATGATTTATTACTTCAGTAAGATTCCTGGTTCTCATCTGCAGATAATTATGTATTGCCCATTAATTTTAGATGCCAATAATTTTTATTAAAATAATGCCTATCATTTTCCACCATTATTGCTAGCACCTTACAAATCGAAATTCGTAACAGGAATAATGATAAGCATTTGATTATCTAGTCAATAGATTTTTTTTAATTAATGTGTTTTTATACTAAAGTGTGAGTGTGTGCTAATTTGATAATTAAACATAAAAGTTGCGTAAATAACATAACCTTTGAAATTATACTGCAGGCAAGCAAGTATTCTGATTTATTACTTTGCTAGTTACGGTTTTTAACGTGTGGCATTTTTCAGATTGGTGGCTTAGAAGCACATTTATTTTATGCTGATAAAAAACTCCAACATAACGTGCACTGTTAGGCTCTAATTGTGGTTATTTAAAAGCAATACCTGCTCCATTGATTCTAGTTTCCCCTCCCCCCCAGTTGATTTTAATAGTTCTAAAGTCATATTTCCGCTCTGGACGTCTCTGCCCAGCCAGCATTCTCCTTCATGTCCTTACTGATGCTTTTGGAATCTTCCTCATGCCCCAGTACATCCAGGAATTACCCGGGTGACAGTTTTCCTGTCCTAGTTGGATGGGCCCTGGGTAAATGACTTGACAGCTGTATGCCTCAGTTTGCTTATCTGCAAAATAGAGGTAATAATAGGACCTGCCTCAAAGAGGTAATTTGGAATTGGTGTAATCCCTAAAGAAAAGCTCAAACAAAATTGATACTCTTTGCCATCTCCTTAAACTGGTACAATCTCAGGGAAAAGATCACCTTCCTGGGTAGATTTTGACTTCCGTTTATTTACTTATTAAATGAAAAAACTTTTCAAAGTAGGCTACGTTTTTTCACGTAAAAGTCAAGGAAGGCCGGGCAGGAATGAGCCAAGAAACAATCGGAATAGGAAGATTTCTTTTAATAGACTTCACGATCAGCATATGAACATTCTGCATTAATCTTTTTATTGACAAAAAGCCAAGATGTCCAAGCTCTACGCATGGTCATTAGATAACGATGCAAATGGAAGCCATGAGCATGTAGGGCCTTTTCTTGTATCTGTTGCCTTTTTGCAATAGTCTTTCAAAATAATTTAGTTTGGTGATACATTATTTTGTGGAAATAAAAGAGTACAGCTGATAATAATTACCTACAACTTCAGCTGAAGTTACAATTGATCCCAGTCTATTGCTGGCATGTCTCCTGGATGGGGTAGGTGTGGGCAAATGGTTAGACTTACAGTTCAGTTTCTACCAACTAGGTAAAAATGCTTTTTGCTTAAAAAAATCAATTCTAGGCAAACTATGCTGAGGTCAGGCAGGCCAGATTAAGCATACGGGCTTTCTACTGGAATCCTTGGCTTTAAGAGAAGGGATTCTTAATTCCCTTGGGTATAATATTCACCAACATCTGAGGTAATTTCTGGAAAATTATTTAAAATTTTTTTAACGTTTTATTTAAAAAAAAATTTTTTTTTAACGTTTATTTATTTTTGAGACAGAGAGAGAGCATGAACGGGGGAGGGGCAGAGAGAGAGGGAGACACAGAATCCGAAGCAGGCCAACAGCCCAGAGCCCGACGCGGGGCTCGAACTCACGGAGCGTGAGATCGTGACCTGAGCTGAAGTCGGACACTCGACCGACTGAGCCACCCAGGCGCCCCAACGTTTTATTTTTTTAAGAGACACAGAGGGACGGAGTGTGAGCAGGGGAGGGGCAGAGAGAGAGGGAGACACAGAATCCAAAGCAGGCTCCAGGCTCTGAGCCGTGAGCACAGAACCCGATGCGGGGCTTGAACCTACAAAAGCAAGATCGTGACCTGAGCCGAAGTCGGATGCTCAACCAACTGAGCCTTCCAGGTGCCCCATAGAAAATTATTTTAAAATCATTACTCCTTCTCTTTTACACTTAGACCTGTAATGAAATAGAACATCCAGATAGGATACTCCATGTGTTCCATGTGTATCATCTAATGTATTATTTAGGAATCTAAAGAGACATTCTTTTAGGCAGACTTCTTGGAAATATTCTTATTCGCTCTCCCATAGGGCATCATTTGAAACACCACATTTAGTTGGTCATTTAGAGTGTAAGAAACAATGCCTTGGGCCGCCCCTGTGGCTCAGTCCATTGAGCCTCCGACTTGCTCAGGTCACCATCTCACAGCTTGTGAGTTTGAGCCTCAGGTCGGGCTCTGTGCTGACAGCTCGGAGCCTGGAGCCTGCTTCAGATTGTGTCTCCCTCTCTCTCTGCCCCTACCCCTCTCATGCTCTGTCTCTCTCTCTCTCTCTCAAAGATAAACAAACGTTAAAAAAAATAAAAAAAGAAATTAAAAAAACCCCAAACAATACATTGCTTAAGTATGTGAGATCATGGGATATAGACCATAGGAATTCATATGTTTCCAATGTGCCTTCCCCTATTTTCACTCTCGGCTGTTTATTTTGTTTCCTATTTCACTTAGAACAATGAAGCAACCACAAAGGACTTTCATAAGCTCCCACTGTCACATCCACCCACCTTCAATCTGTTCACATAATCTGCCTTTTCTTTCATTACTATGAATGAATGGTTTGTGTTTCCATCAAAGGTCAATGTTTGTACTTGGGCACTGCAGTCCCTCCAACCCTCTGCCTTCTCAAGTTCACTGCTGCTGTGATTCTCTGATCTTTCTTCTACTTCATCATTTTATCTTCCTTTTAGAAAAAAATTGGATTTCGTCCATTCCCAAACAGAAATACTGTTATTTCTCCATCTTTTTTTGGCACCATTTTTCCTGTAGAGTCATGACATGATTTCTTCTCTCTTTCCTGGCTTTCTGTTTGCCCATTTGTTTTTTTCCCCCTTCCCTGGCTTCTTTTGGACTAATTGAATATCTTTAGTATTGCATTTTTATCTCCACTCTTGACTTACTATATATACCTTTGTAGAGGTGTTTTTTTTTTTACTGTTATTATTGTTTGTTTGTTTAGTGTTTGTCCTTGGATTTACAAATGTATATCTTTTAACTTATTATTATGACACTGCATTATAATCCAACACCCTTGCAACAGTATATCCTACTTGTCCCTTCCCATACTTTGGGCTACAGTTGTCCTAATTTTTTACTTCTATGTAATAGTTTACTATTATTTTTGCTGTAATAAGCCAATATTTTATAAAGAAAATTTTTTTTTTTTTTTTACTTTCTAGTGTTTTTATTTATTTTTGAGAGAGAGAGAGAGAGAAAGAGAGAGCATGCGCACACACGGGGGAGGGGCAGAGAGAGGGGGAAGCAGAGGATTCAGGCGGACTGTGCACTGACAACAGAGAACCTGATGCGTCACTTGAACCCACGAATGCTTAACCGACTGAGCCACCCAGGCACCCTTATAAAGAAATCTTAAAGTGAGAAAAATGACTTTTGTTTTACCCACGTATTTGCCACTGCTGGTGTAATTCACTGCTGGTGAATTACATCTCTTGTGTAGATCAAGTTTCTGTCTGTTATCATTTTCCTCCTGCCTGAAGAACCTTTGTTAGGATTTCTTGCAGTGCTTGTCTCATGGCATGGATTCTCTCAACTTTTGCCCAAAACAGTCTTTGTTTTACCCTCATTTTTGGAAAATATTTCACTGGATATGAAAATGTAAGTTGACCATTTCTTTCAGTACTTTCATTGGTTTTTTTGCTTGAATAGTTTCTAAGGCTATGTCTCTGAGACAAGGTCTGCTGTAATCTTATCCCTTTTTCCCTGTACACAATATGTCATTTTTTTCCCCACTGAGTACTTTTGTAAAAAATTTTTTAAATGTTTATTTATTTTTGAGAGAGAGAGAAACAGAGTGCAAGTGAGGGAGGGACAGAGAGAGAAGGAGGCCCAAAATCTGAAGCAGACTCCAGGCTCTGAGCTGTCAGCACAGAGCCCCATGCGGGGCTTGAACTCTTGAGTTGTGAGATCATGACCTAAGCAGAAGTCAGGCGCTTAACCGACTGAGCCACCCAGGCACCCCTCCCACTGACTACTTCTAAGATTTCTTCTTTATCACTGGTCTCAGTGTTTTAATAACATTGTGCCTGGGTTTACTTTTGCTTACTTAATTCTGCTTGGATTATGTTGACCTTTGTGGATCTCTGGGTTTATAGATTTTGTTTAATTTAGAAAATTTTTGGCTATTTTTCCTTCGAATATTTTTTATGCCCCTTTTTCCTCCCTGTAACTTTATATATGTGTTAGACTACTTGATATTGCCCATAGGCTGTGCTTGTTTTTGTTTTTGTTTTTGTTTTTGTTTGTTTCTTATCTTAGGCATATATATAATATATGCTTTCTTTTGACTAGTCTGATGGGTTTTCACTCCGTGCATATGCAGACTGGTATTCATTTAAAGACTTAAGAGACCCCTATGCATATTTCTAGAGCTCTTTGTCTACATACTCCCCTTCATCTTCAGGACTGTGTGACACAAATTCTAGGTGCTTTGGTTTCTCTGAACTCTGATCTCTGTTCAACTCAGTAAACTACCAGGCTTTGTTTGGATTTCCCCTTCTGTGCCATAGTCCAGAAGTTGCCTCCAATTAATAATAACCTGGGAGATCATAGGACTTAACTTCGTTTGTTTCCTCTTTCTTGGGAATCAAAGTGATTAATCTCCTGGAGAAAGTGTCAAGAAAAATAAACCAAAAATTTTGTGAATTTAAATACCTGTAATGGACAGTTTACCATTATTTGTAACATTTTCCCCAAGTTGCTAACAACATTTAATATAGATGTTTACCTGTTTACACAATAGTGGAAATTGATGGGAAAATAATTGTGAGAACTTCAAAGTCGATAAAAAGCCTCAGTGTATTTTGCTCTAATCACAGAAGTTTATCACAATACTAATATATTTACTGCCATTTTAAAGTCTGGGAAGAAAAGGGAGCTTTATATTTTTTTGCCTTTAATGGTCTTCTGATTTTAAAACCAGAGATGAGCAATAAAACTAGTGAAGACGGGGTACACCAAAGAAAGATTATGATGCATTTAGTCAAAGTAGCTGAGTTTATGTGGAATTAGGCAGGCTAAGGCTTGAGCCTTACATGCAAACAGTGAAAGTTCAGATGGAGAAAAGACTCTAAGAAATGACATTCTTGTTACTTTAAAAAATAGGAAAATTTAAAGAAAATAACAACATTAAGACTTCAGACAGAAATAGACATGTAAGGAGCAGAGGAATTCCGGGTAAAAAGAAGACCAGAGATAACGCCTCTACATGTTAGCAGTTTTGCTCTCCATGTTGAATAAAACAGAGATGAGGTGCGTTACAAACTTGCCAGAGCTTTCTATGTTTTATATTCTCAATCCTTGGGCTTTTAAAATGTTGTTTATTATTCTAAGTATACATGTGAACTGGGTGCTAAGAAAAAGCTCCTTGGACTTCCTTAAAGATAAGACCCAGAAATCAGCACACTCATTTTATAAGGGGTTCAAACACAGTTAAGCAGTTTGAATTCTTAAGTCGTTTTTTTTTTTCAGAAATGTATAATGATGCTTTTCTTTTACCATTATCATACTCTTTAAAAATACATGATACAGTACGTTTCAAATCAGTCATGTAGAATACAGATTCCGAATTAGAGTTGCTACTTTTCACCGCACTTCAGTGATATCCTTAAAGCAAATATTTCTATCGGGCCACTACATTTTTAGAGGTAAACATATTCCCATTTATGATTTATTGTGTGTGTGTATGCGTGTGTGTTGTTTATCCTGTAGACTTGGCTTTTGTTGATTGAGAAAGCCTTCATATTTTTGTCTTGGGCAAAGACAGAAACAACATTCATTTACATTTATGCTTTCAATTTTAGAAACAAAACCCAAGAAATGCCTCATTCCACAAATAAAGAACTGATATTTGGCATCATGGTGGGAACTACTGGAATCAGCTTGCTTCTCTTATGGTACCACAAGGCTCGTAAATCAAGGACAGCACTGAATTTACCTAAATTTCTTTCTCTGGGTAGTAAGTTTGATGCGATGACTTTTCAAGATGAAATGTATAATGGCCGTGGAACAGTAGCAATCTTTCAAGGAAGGCAGCTTCAGATACTGGAGAAGTTAAATGAATTACTGACAAATATGGAAGAACTCAAAGAGGAAATCAGAGTCCTTAAAGAAATCGTTCCAAAGCTGGAGGAATATATACAAGGTGAACTTGGAGGGAAAATAACTGTTCATAGGATAAGTCCTCAACACAGAGCTAGAAAAAGAAGGCTTGCCACAGTTCAAAGTCCCACAACAGGTAATAGTTCAGAGGAAGCAGAAAGTGAAGGAGGGTAAGTTTCTTGACGATGTTTCCCATGTTGAATTGATGATTTCATTATTGCTGTTATTTAGGTACTTTCATTATGCACATCCAGTTATATATCCTGCTATTAATAAGATATAAAAAGGAATGATTATTTTGGCTTACATCATACTTAAAACTACATTCAATCGTGGTCTGTATTTAAGATAGTTTAGACTCCTTTGACGAGAGGAATGTAAGTAACTTACTAGTACGAGGTGACATCATGTGAGTAATGAAAAAGCCAGTAATTATTTGTAAAATGTGTAACCTGTTTTTGTATGTGGCCATGGTATGACCCCTTATATAAGAACTTTCTGTGATGATGGAAATTGTCTAAATCGATGTTGCCGTTACGGTAGCCACTAGCCACATATATCTATTAAGCACCTGATATGTAGCTCATGCAACTGAGAAACTGAATTTTTAATCCTGTTTCATTGTAATTAACTTAAATGTAAATAGCCACAGGACTAGTGGCTTACCGAATTGGGCAGTGTAGACCTAGAAAGATTTGAAAGTGTTAGTGTGATTCACTGTCATCTTCGCTGTCCTCAGTGGTCATCCTTTGAGTTCTAAAGCCAAGAACATAAATAATATTCGTTTAGAAGAAAAACAAATGATTAATGAGTAAAGAAATCGTGCCTAACTAGCGTTTGTGAGGGAGTAAAATAGGCAGATAAATAAATAATCGTTAGAAATTCTTTAGGGCAGGGACACTCTGTTTCCTTTGCCATGTTCTTAACACCTTATTCTTGTACATAGCAGAGTAGATGCCAATAAATATTTCTTGAACGAGTGAGTATTCTGCTAAATCACCATGGAATTGAGAGAAGGGATCTGGCGAGAAGAGACAACCAGGAGGGATAAAAGTGTGATTTCATAAAGAAATGTAAATGGTTGATCAGGTCTTTGACATCATGCTAGGACTGGAATTACTTAGCATTTTTATACATAAACTGGACACATAACTCCATGAAAATATCTTTCAGATACTGGAAGATACATGATAGATCCAGATAACAAGAAGGCCTTAGACATTTGTGTTCCTGAGCAACAACAAATCGTGGACTGATTTTGAAAATTGGCAATGGAGTGTTTAAAAGGAACCGAAAATAGTTCTAAATCATCCAGAACTGTAACTTCCAAAAGACATCAGTTAATCATTAAGGGTATAGAGAATAGCAGCTCAGTAGTCTCATGAAGACAGAAATCCCAATACAACATGAGACATCGATGAGAGTTTTTGAAGAGCAGCAGCGGGTATCCAACCTTTATCTACATACTCTGTAGCATTTCCTCCTGAGGAGTCCCTTTGGCAATCACATCTCAGGAAGGATATAATGGAACTAAGGACCAGCCAGAGAAGATCCGCTAGACTGGGAGGGGGGATGGCAGTCCTGGTGAAGGAGTGGAGATCAAGAGGCCGAGTGGCCCTTAATCTAAAAAGACCGTGGTTGAGCGCAGTCTTGTTCAAGAAATTCTAAAATTCTAGAAAGAGAGGCAACTTTTGATAAAGTTTGAGATAAGTTTGGAACAAATGAAAAGAAGGTCATTGTGGGACTTAAGTAACTTCAAGTAGCAGCGTAGGCATAAATTGTTTATGTGAGTTCAAAAGGATTTGTGAAATTTCTGAATAACAGTCACAGACAGCTGATAAGAAAAACTTTAAGACTGATGTCAAGATTGAGCTTGGGTGCCTTTGTTAGCAACAGAACACTAGAATAGAGATAAGGACCAGGACTAGATTACAGTGAATGGCTCTTGATAGAGTAGAGGAAAACTTATTCCTATTTAGCAGTGCTTCAATAAAATAAAGAAAACAACCAAACAAATACTTAATTTGGATATTTTTTTGAGAGAGAGGAATAAGATAAAGATTTTTAACACATCTTTCTAAATGAAAACCTAGAGTCAAACGTTTTAAATGAATAAAATACTTTTTAAAAACGCCTGGGTGACTCAGTCGGTTGAGCGTCCGACTTCGGCTCAGGTCATGATCTCACAGTTTGTGAGTTCGAGCCCCGCATCGGGCTCTGTGCTGACAGCTCAGAGCCTGGAGCTTGCTTCATGTTCTGTGTCTACCTCTCTCTGTGCCCTTTCCCCACTCATGTTGTCTGTCTGTCTCTCAAAAATAAATAAACGTTAAACATTTTTTAAAATAAGATAAAATAAAAACAAAGTCCTTATAAAGTATACTTGTGTAAAGTTTAGATTGCCTGTCCTTATAAACCTCGCATGGGACAGAAATGACTGGTCATGGTCAGATTCTGCCCTAGTCCCATCACCACATTTAAGTTGGGGTATGTCCTTGATAGCAAAATTAAAACATCAAATGACAATTGCATGTTCCATATGTAAAGTTTATCTTTTGCTAAAGGTTCCCAGAGATTTTGACTTCTTTTAGTGAAAGAGATGCCAGTCACAATTTGCTGACACTGTTTTACACAAGGAAAGGAAAAAAACCTAATTGTATCCTTCGGGGGCGTCAACAACTTGAGTGGGTAGGTCAGTAGAACGTGTTTTCTGCAAGTATTATTAGCGTTTTCTGCATGATGTCTTAGTTCACAGCATCATCACGGACTTAGGGATTTATGCCTTTTTTGGATTTAGCTGATTTCATCTACTTTGTTGTAGATCCGATCATGCCTGAGGCTCAAATTCTCATAACGGGGCCATCGGAGGGCCCGTCAGGGTTCTTCTTTTTCCTTCTTAGCATCAGCACGAACATCTTGGAAAGCATCTGTGCTTCTCGGTAATATTATGTCTCGCTGATTTTGTTTCTGTCCCTGCTCCAAGGCTTGGAGTTAGTCACTGCCTTGGCAGCATTGGTTCCTTTCAGTGACAAGTAGTACTAGAAAGCAGCATCTGGGTGTAAAGACACGCACTGTTTGTAGGCAGGATGATACCGGAGCTTGTTTGGGCCCATTTAGGGTCAGGGTGAAGAAAAGTCATTGTCAATATTTTTCAGGTCACAAGTTCATGTTGGTGTTTTTCAGCGTAAACTGAAGTCCTGCCTTATTTCTGAAAACTTTTTAGCTCATCTTCTTTTTCAGGCTGCTCACTGTTCTTTTCTCTGTCAACCATTATCTACATTGCTCTGTTGAACCATGAGTTTAAAAAGCTCTTGATTTATTTGTAATGGTTAAATTTATTTTTGAGAGGCAGAGCACTAGCAGGGGAAGGGCAGAGAGAGAGGGAGACACAGAACCCGAAGCAGGCTCCAGGCTCCGAGCTGTCAGCACAGAGCCCGACGTGGAGCTTGAACTCACGGACCACGAGATCATGACCTGAGCCGAAACAGGACACCTGGGCGCTCCTAAAAGGTTATTTAAACCACAGTGTTATGTAAAGCTTTAGAAACCTCTCTTACAACAGTTCCATCTTTAAACAGTTTGGATTAAAGTAATATCCCATAATAAACTCATAATTCTTCATTTCAACTGGGCTTTACAAAGAATACATGTGTTTCAAAATGAGACAATTCTGTTAGGTAAATCAGGGTTGTATAGTGACCCTATGGGCCTTCTTTCTTTTTTTCTTGTCTTAGGCATTTTCCATCATGTGATAGCTTCAACAGACACAATTCTGAATATTTGAAAAGAAAAACTCCACAAATCTACCCCCAAAAGAACACCAGGCCATAATACAAGCCGTAATACCTAGTACTTCTGCAAATACAGGGGATGGTGATGCACCCCAGAAACAGACTTTTGAGATTTTATTGAAAACTCCTTGCATTTTCATTTCATGAGTCAAAATACAATGTTTGCTTTTAGTTCATTTATATTTTTTATTCTTACTACTTTTTACTTTTGCTAAGTCTGTTTTAAGGTTGGACTTCCATTTCTCAAGGTCTTGAGAGAAAGACAAATTCAGATATTCATGATGGGGTGCTTCTGTATTTTTTTTTAAATTTTTTTGTTAATGTTTATTCATTTTTGAGAGACAGAGAGAGACAGAGCATGAGCAGGGGAGGGGCAGAGAGAGAGGGAGGCACAGAATCTGAAGCAGGATCCAGGCTCTGAGCTGTCAGCACAGGGCCCAACGCGGGGCTCGAACTCATGGACTGTGAGATTATGACCTGAGCCGAAGTCAGACGCTCAACCGACTGAGCCACCCAGGCGCCCCGGGTGCTTCTGTATTCTTTCATGTTGTAGAAGTACACATTTGCACACAAAAATTGGTTTTTGTATCGGATTTTTGAAAATAAAAAACTACACGTAATTGAAATCCTTTTTGCAGTCCTTTCTCTCAGAGGTAACTATTGTCTCATAATTAGTGCAGATTCTTCCTTTGAAAGTCTGAATGTTTCCCCTAGGTGTGCATGTTTGCGTTAACAATGAATAAATGGTGTTTGGGTCTTAAGATTTACATAAATGGCATTATATGGTATAGAGCATTTTGTTACTCACTTTTGCATCAAATGTTTTTATTTGAGATTTTTTCCATGCTGATGTATGTAAATTTATCTCATTCTTTTCGGTTGCTATGTTGCATTTCATCGTAGGTATATGTCTTAATTTCTCTCTCCCTGGATAGATGTTTATTTAGGTCACCATTTTTTTGTTCCCTTAACCAATGCTTTATTGAACACCTTCATATTCCCTTAGGTACATGTGGAATGATTTGAAAGTATATACTTAGAATTGGATGCTGAATTGTAAACCAAATATATTGTTATTCTGTATAACTAAACTATTCTTTAGAGTGTGCCAGTTTGTGAGAACTCTTATTTTCCCATACAAATTCTTAATAGTTAGACTTTTTAATTTTAGGCAACCTGATGGTTGTAGTAACTAATCATTATTTCAGTTTGCATTTCCCTGAACACTAATAAGATTGGGCATCTTTTCATAGTTTACTTGTATTTTGGTCTTCTCATCTGTGAATCTCTTTCATTCTTTTTTTTTATTAAAAAAATTTTTTTGGGGGCGCCTGGGTGGCGCAGTCGGTTAAGCGTCCGACTTCAGCCAGGTCACGATCTCGCGGTCCGTGAGTTCGAGCCCCGCGTCGGGCTCTGGGCTGATGGCTCAGAGCCTGGAGCCTGTTTCCGATTCTGTGTCTCCCTCTCTCTCTGCCCCTCGCCCGTTCATGCTCTGTCTCTCTCTGTCCCAAAAATAAAAAGAAAAAAGAAAAAAAAAATTTTTTTATGTTTATTTATTTTTGAGAGAGAGAGAGAGACAGAGCATGAGCGGGGGAGGGGCAGAGAGAGAGGGAGACACAGAATCTGAAGCAGGCTCCAGGCTCTGAGCTGTTAGCACAGAGCCCAATGTGGGGCTCGAACCCACAAGCTGTGAGATCATGACCTGAGCTGAAGTCGGACGCTTAACCGACTCAGCCACCCAGGCGCCCCTGTGCATTTCTTTTAAAAATGAGGGGCGCCTGGGCGGCTCAGTCCATTAAGTGTCCGACTCTTGATTTCGGTTCAGGTAGTGATCTCACTGTTTGTGAGTTTGAGCCCTGCCTTCAGCTCTGTGCTGACAGTGCAGAGCCTGCTTGGGATTCTCTCTCTCCCTCTCTCTCTTTCTGCCCCTCTCCCACTTGTATTTTCTCTCTCTCTCTCTGTTCCCCTCTCTCAAAATAAGTAAACTTTATAAAAAATAAAAATAAAAATGAAAATGAAACAACAAAGGAAGGTAAAACTTGGCGTTCCTTTTATTCATTCAATGAGAGCGTCTACTCTGTGCTAGGCACTGGGTTCACACTCAAGATCCATTAGGAAATAAAACAAAGCCTCACAAGTCAAACAGAATTAACAAAAAAAAATGTAAGAGAATGTTAAAGAGAGACACTGTATTCCAGTTTTAGCCGGAGCCCCAAAGGCCAACAACAGCAACAAGGGCCAAGTCTTCCCTTGCATTGTAGAGCCAGTTGTTAGACCCTCTGGGCAGGACTTGGCAATAGATGGAAGTCACTGCCAGCTTGGGCATTCACCCGCCTGAGGCCTGTGAAAGGAAGCAGCCGAGGGGCTGCGAGAAGCATGTCTTTGGGGAAAGTTGCTCCTGTTCCAGGCATCCCTCCAGAATGTGTACGATGCTGATGCTCTAGGATCGGCTGACATTGCTCGGGCAGAATGTGTCACATGGGAAGAGCGAAGAGGTGGAGTACAGAGCCTTTTGGAACCAGTACCGACCGGAACGGGCAGAAGTGGGTGAGCCTGCCGAAGAAGGACTGAAGACTGATCCAGGAAGTGGGAGCAGACCTTTGGTGTTCCATCTAAAAAGTCATTGCCACACCCAAATTTATCTAGGTTTTTTTTTCTCCCGTGGTATCTTCTGGGAGTTTCACAGTTTTGCATTTTATACTGAGGTCTGTGTTCCGTCTTGAGCTAATTTTTGTGAAGGGTGTAAGGTCTGCCTGACCACTGTTTATCGAGGCCAAATCTCAGGATTGTGGTGAGAAACCCTGAAACAGAAACAAGAGGTAGTAACAGGGCATTTAGGATATTGAGGAGTAGAAATGTTTTTGAGGCAGTTTTTTATGTCATCCGTGACTTCACACACACACCTGTTATACAGCTAATGCTCCAGGTTGGTTTGGAAAAGGAGAGGACAGTATTTCTTTTCTGAAAACTCTGTTAACCTTGTCTTGAAATGAGTATAAGCTGTTTCCCGGGGTCAGAAACAGTCGCACCCAGATCTCCGTAATCTGGCGCATGTGACCCACACTTTCAGATGGCAGCCTTTGCTGCCAATGTAGATAAGGTTTGTTGCATTTTGGGGGGAATGATGTTTGCTATTTATGTTTCTGTTTTCCCTCTCAATACATCTTTTGACCAAAGTCTGTAATGGTCACTTTTCCATATCACCGGAGGGTGTAAAAGCCTTTAGGAGTGTTCGTGTGAAAGTAGAATGAATTAGTAGGCCAAGGGGTGCGTAGGGCAGCTAGTGAGAGAGACAGTCCTGGGCAAAGGATTGTGCAGATATTATATACATTACTGCCTTTATCCTACTGTTTTCTCGTCCTTGATTTGTTGGCTGACTCCTCGAACACGATGGAATTAGAGAATACATTCCCCAGTCACGTGAATTGCAGCTTTTCAGAAAGGCGAGCCACAGAACAATTTTATCCTGACCTGATGTCATTAGATTCTAGAGTCTGCTGTCATCACATTCTGTGTTATTGCCATGTTAATTCCACGTGGAGCTTAAACATTCAGTCTTCTGACCTGTTCCACCTACACAGGGCATTTTATGGCTTAAGGATGATGGCTTAGAAAGGAAGGGAGAGATTTACTTTGGATTAAATTCAACATGGGAAAATGCTTAAGGTAAGCCTTTATAAAGAAAAAGAAAACCCACTGTTACATATGTTTCATGTGCTAAAGAACACTGAAGCATTCATAAACCAAGCTTTATCGCTTCCTTTGGTTTCCCATAGTAACTGAATCTCTGGAATATGTGGATATTTATCTACAGTATTCTCTCTAGAGAGGTCCCACTTCATCCATCGTGGTTAATATTTTAAAATGTAGTAGTCAACAGGGCATAAATTTATTCTACTTAACTCCTTTAAATATAGTAGTTCAAGAGTCTCAAACAGATACTATTATTTGAAACAGGAAGACCTACCCTTTTCTTCAGGGGAGACTTTTGTTCTCCAGCCCTCTCGTATATTTCCCCTGATCTTTCTTTCTGCCTGTTTCCCTGAGTCTTTCAACTTATCTTCCCCCAAGATACCATGGTACATCTGGGTGACCATGAATTCAGACGCCATTATTTTCTCATTCCCCATTGTTTCCATATTGATAAAGTGGATATTATTCTTCAGGAGCCTTGGCAGGTTTCCACCTCTGCTCCCTATTTTTTTTGCCTCATTTGACGCTTTTCTCACTCTAGCCACTGCAAAGACGACCAGAGCTTGCTACCAAATTATCCTGCAGATCAAGTTACTTCAGACCACCAGCACCTTGGATTCTCTTCCATTACTCATCGAACTATATCTCTTGATCCTAAAACAACCCGTCTATCTGCAGTATGTAAAGTCAGTTCACGCAGAGGAAGTAAAAATTTATCTTCTTCATCAAGTGCATCTACTCGCTCATCTTTCTCTGGAAGAAAACATTCTTTATTTGTGAAATTTCAGAAAAGCGGTATTTTCCCCGACTGTCAACAAAGTAGAGCCAATTTTGATTCTCAAGAAAAAAGCAGCTTCAGTGATGTAAAATTCTCCTCAAACCATTTTGGCCTTAGATCCCAAAGACTTTTCTCTGCCCCGAGACTTAGTATAATTTCCTGTTACGAGAGCACTAGTTTTTTTGATCTTCAATCAAGATGTCATAAAAACTTTAATCCAGATGAAGTTGAAACAGTTTCTAAAAGCTCAAGTATGACTAGTGCTGAAAAATATATAAGCTCTTGTTGTCCCAAATATAACATTAGATGTTCTATGAATTTTGAAGCAAAAGCTAACTCTTCAACCCATCGGAACACTGTTGATGGAAGCATCTACCCACACAGCACGGCCACCTTACTTTCTCTTCCCACTATAATTTCCTATTCCTGTCAACAAAGCAAGATTGCTACTGATACCGAAGGAAGAGGCCAATCAAGGAAAGTTTCCTTTCATCCTGGTTCTCAAAGTCACTGTATCTTTCATTTTCCACCTAGGATTCAATAGCATCCCTCTCAAAGAGTAACTTCCCCCGTTTCTCTGTAATGTTGGATTTTCTTCACTTTGTAAAAATGCTACCAGCTTTATCCCACCTCAGAATAACATTGCCTGATTCCTTGGAAGATGGAAACATTGCTATTTCATCTCAAGATGAAGACACATCTTTATCTATTACAGTTCCTAAAATAAGGTCGCCTCAGAGTTTGCCTTTTCTTCGAAGGGTAGCTCAAAGCAGAAATTTTTCCACCAGGCACACTCCATAGTCCATGGTATTCGTTGCTCAAGTTCTCACAGAAATCTTCTGTCTTCCTAAATTTCACTGCATTTTTGGGGGAAAAAAAGACCTTCATGTTGCATTCTAAATTTAACTGTAACTGCTGTAATTTTTTTGAAAGATAGTTTATTGACATTATTGGAGTTTGGAAATCAAAGGTTATTAATCTGTTTCTGGCTTTTAACAAATTGCTTACAAATTGACTAGTCTCAAATTGCTGGGTGATGATTGTAATATTTCTGTGATCTGAAAATAACATCAAACATTGATATATAGGTCTTCTAAATATATGACATTCTTTGAGAGTTTTAACATTTTCTTTTATCCTACTCTAATCATGAGGGACAGTATTCCTACCTATGTCATCTCTAGAGCTATATTCAGTAATTCGCAAATTTTCATTTATATTAGCCTTGTTAGCTGCGTTTCTCATGCCAGACATCTCCCTGACAGATGATATTTTTACTAATATAAGGATCAAATTATAAATATAAACATATTATAATGGAAATATGTAGAATATTTCAATATTGAAACCAGTTATTTTGACTAAATAATTTTCATATACATTTGTGTGTGCATGTCTGGGACTTCAGAGAACTCGGTATCAGATGTAATAGATTCATAGATTAGTCGTTATTTTTAAAAGTGAATATTTTTCAGACTTTTTCCAAAATTTTTATTAAAACAATTTTTTAAATAAAATTTTTATTTTAAAAAATGTCTCCCGAAATTTTATTTTTAAGTAAATATTTTTCAATTTTTTCACACTGTATTAAAGTTTATAAATGTTTATCAGAATAAGTAATGAATGGAAAACTCATATAGGCCATTAAAAATACTTAAGTTAGAATATAGCTAGTCTTTGTAGAGGAAAGGAATTGGCATTATTTTCAATCGTATGTCATGATAAAATGCCCCCTAAACCTATATCATTGGGCTAAGATGTTACTTTTACTTTTGCGTTTTTCTCCTCCTTTTAGCGTGTATCTTTTTTTTTTTAATTTTTTTTTTTTTTTTTTATAAATTTTTTTTTTTCAACGTTTATTTATTTTTGGGACAGAGAGAGACAGAGTATGAACGGGGGAGGGGCAGAGAGAGAGGGAGACACAGAATTGGAAACAGGCTCCAGGCTCTGAGCCATCAGCCCAGAGCCCGACGTGGGGCTCGAACTCACGGACCGCGAGATCGTGACCTGGCTGAAGTCGGACGCTTAACCGACTGCGCCACCCGGGCGCCCCTTAATTTTTTTTTAACGTTTATTTATTTTTGACACAGAGAGAGACAGAGCATGAACGGGGGAGGGGCAGAGAGAGAGGGAGACACAGAATCGGAAGCAGGCTCCAGGCTCTGAGCCATCAGCCCAGAGCCCGACGCGGGGCTCGAACTCACAGACGGCAAGATCGTGACCCGGGCCGAAGTCAGACGCTTAACCGACTGAGCCACCCAGGCGCCCCTTAGCGTGTATCTTAAAAAAGTTTTTTTTCGACTTCAGTTTTTTATTTGTGGTGAAATACACATCACATAAAATTTACTGTCTTAACCATTTTTAAGTTTAGTGGCATTAAATACATTAATGTGGTTATGCAACCATTATCACCATTTATCTCCAGAATTTTTTTCATCTTCCTAACTGAAATTCTGGACCCAATAAACAATCATTTCCCACTCTCCCATCCGGCAACCACCCTTCTACTTTCTGTCCCTGTGAATTTGTTTCCTCTAGAAGTGGCATTATATGGTATTTGTCTCTTTGTAACTGGCTATTTCACTTAGCATGATGTCCTCAGCGTTCCTCCATGTTGCAACACGTGACAGTTTCCTTATTTTTTAAGGTTGAGTAGTATTACTTTGAGTGTATATGCCACATTTTACTTATCTCTTGATCTGTTAATGGACACGTTTGTTGTTGCTTCTACCTTTTGGCTGTGATGAATAATGCCGCTATGAGCGTGGGTGTACAAAGATCTCTTCAAGGCTCTGCTTTCAGTTCTTTTGATTATATATCCAGAAATGGAATTACTGGGATTGTATGGTAATTCTGTTTTTAATTTTTGGATGTACTACCGTATTTTTTCCATAGCACAGAGGCACCATTTTATGGTCCTCCAAGAGCTCACAAGGATTTCAGTTTCTCACATCCACACCAACACTTGTTCTTTTCTAGTTTTTGACAGTAACCATCCTAACAAGGTGGCATCCTATTGTGGTTTGCATTTCCCTAATGCATAGTGACATTGAGCATTCTTTCATGTGCCTTTCATGGCCTTTTGTGTATCTTCTTTGGAAAAATATTCCTTCAAACCCTTTGCCCATTTTTTAATTGGGTTGTTTGCTTTTTGTTGTTGAGTTGTAGGAGTTCTTTATATATCCTGGATATTAATCCTTTATCAGATATATGATTTACAAATACTTTCTCCCATTACGTGGGTTGCCTTTCACTCTGTTGATTATGTCCTCTGATGGACAGAATTTAATTTTAATTTTGATGTCTAATTTATTTTAATTTCGATGTCCAGTTTATCTATGTTGCTTCTGTTGCCTGTGCTTTTGTTGCCATATGCAAGAAATCATTACCAAATACAATGTCATGAAGTTTTTCCCCTATGTTTTCTTCTAAGAGTTTCATAGTTTGGATTTTACATTTACTAAATGATCCATTTTGAGTTAATTTTTAATTTTTGCATATAGAGGGTCTAATGTCATTCTTTTGCATGTGAATATCCAGCTTTCCCAGCACCATTTGCTGAAGAGACTTCCCTTTCTCCATTGAATAGTCTTGGCACCCCTGTCAAAAATCATTTGACCATATATGTAAGAGTTTATTTCTGGGCTTTCTGTTCTATTGATATATATGTCTAACTTTATGTCAGCCCACATTATTTTGATTACTGTAGCTTTGTAATAAGTTTTAAAATCAGGAAGTATGATATCTCCACCTTTATTCTTTTTCAAGGTTGTTTTGGCTATTCGCAGTCCCTTGAGATTCCATATGACTTGTAGGATGGATTTTTCAACCTTTACAAAAAACATTGTTGGAATTTTGGGAGGGATTGCACTGAATCTATAAATTGTTTGGGTAGTATTGACATCTTAACAATATTAAGTCTCCAAATCCATGGCATGAGATTTCCAATTGAGTCTTCTTTAACTTTTTTCAGCAATGTTTTATAGTTTTAAGTGTACAAATCTCTCATCTCCTTTGTTAAGTTCACTCCTAGGTATTTTATTCTTTTTGATGTTATTACAGAGTCATTTTCTTTATTTCCTTTTCAGATTGCTTCTTGTTAATGTATAGAAACAACTGGTGTTTGCAAATTGATTTACATTCTGAAACTTGGCTGAGTTTGTTTATTAATTCTTACTCTGTGTGTGTGTGTGTGTGTGTGTGTGTGTGTGTGCATGTGTGAAATCTTTAGGATTTTCTACATATAAGATCATGTCATCTGCTAAGAGATGATTTTGTTTCTTCCTTTCTGATGTAGGTATCTTATTTCTTTTTCTTGCCTAATTGATCTGGCTAGGACTCCTAGTACTGTACTGAATAGAAGTGGCAAAAGCAGTCACTCTTGTCTTGTTTCTGTGGTTAGAGGAAAAGCTTTCAGTCTTTCACCATGGAGTATGATATTAGCTATGGGCGTTTCATAAATGGCCTGTAATATGTTGAGGTAGTTTCCTTCTGTTGCTGGTTTGCTACACATTTTTATCATGACTGGGTGTTGAATATTGTCTGGTGCTTTTTTCTGCACCAATTGAAATGCTCACATGTTCCCCCCCTCCCTTAATTCTGTTAATGTGGTATATCACATTGGTTTTCATATGGTGAACTGTCCTTGCATTCCTACTTGGTCATGGTGTATAACCATTTTAATGTGCTTTCAAATTCTGTTTGCTGTTATTTCTTTGAGGATTTTTGCATCAGTATTCATCAAAGCTGTTGGTCTGGTTTTCTTATAGCATATTTGTATGGCTTTGGGATCGTGGTAATAATGACCTCCTCATAGAATGAGCTAGGAAATATTCCTTTCTCTTCAACTTTTTGGGGAGTTTGAGGAACTAGTTAATTCTTTAGGAACTAGTTAATGTTTTGGGGAGTTTTAGGAACTAGTTAGTGTTTGGTGGAATTCACCAGTGAAGCCATGTGATCCTGGGCTTTCATTTGTTAGGAAGTTTTTGATTACTAATTCAATCTCCTTATTAGTTATAGATCTGTTCGGATTTTCTGTTTCTTCCTGATTCAGTCTTAGTAGGTGGTATGTTTCTAGGGATTTGTCAGTTTCATCTAGGTTATCCAGTTTGTTGGCACGCTATCCTTGATGGTAGGTACTCTCTTATAACCCTTTTTATTTCTGTAAAATTGATAGTGATATTCCTCTTTCATTTCTGATTTCAGTGATGTGATTTTCTATCCTTTTTTTCTTAGTTCAGCTAAAGGTTTGTCAATTTTGTTGATCTTTCTGAAGAACCAATTCTTGGTTCCGTTGATTTTTCTCTTTAAAAGAAATTCTCTATTACATTAATTTCTGCTCTAATCTTTTTATTTCCTTTCTTTTGCTAACTTGGGGTTTAGTTTACTCTTCTTTTTCTAGTTTCTTGAGCTGTAAATTTAGATTGTTGGTTTTATATCTTTCTTTTTAATGAAAGCATTTATAACTATAGATTCTCCCCTTACCACTGCTTTCACTGCATCCTGCACATTTTGGTATGTTGTGTTTTTGATTTCTTTTGACTCCAGATATTTTCTAATTTCCCTTGTGATTTCTTCTTTGACTCATTTGTTGTTTAAGAGTGTGTTGTTTAATTTCCACTTATTCGTGGATTTTCTAGCTTTCCTTCTGCTGTTGACTTACACTTTCATTTTATTGCAATCAATAAATATGCTTTGTATGATTTTAAATCTTTTAAAATTCATTAAGACTTGTTTTGTGTAATATATGATGTACGCTGGGGAATGTTCCATGTTCACTTGAGAACAATGTATTCTTCTGTTGTTGAGTGGACTATTCTGTATTTGTCTGTTAGGTCAAATTGTTCTATAATGATATTCAAATCCTCTGTTTCCTTATTGATCTTCTATCTGGTTGTTCTATCCGTTATTGAAAGTGACATATCAAAGTCTTCTACTGTTATTATGTTGCTATATATTTCTCCTTTCAATTCTGTCAATGTTTGCTTCATATATTTAGGACCTCTAATGTAAATATATGAAGAATATTACATATCCTCGTGAATTGAGTCTTTTATTGAGATATAATGTCCTTCTTTGTCTCTTGTAAAGTTCTGACATAAAGTCATTTTTGTTTGATATAGCCAACCCTGTTCTTTTTCAGTTATTATTTACATGAAGCATCTATTTCATCTTTTTACTTTCAACCCATATGTGTCTTTAGTTCTAAGGTGAGTCTTTTATAGACAGCATATACTTCCTGGTTTTTAAAATCTTTTCTACCAGGGCACCTGGGTGGCTCAGTCGATTGAGCATCTGACTTCAGCTCAGGTTGTGATTTCACAGTTCATGAGTTCAAGCCCCACGTCAGGCTCTGTCCTGACAGCTCAGAGCCTGGAGTCTGCTTTGGATTCTGTGTTTCCCTCTCTCTCTCTCTCTCTCTCTGCCCCTCCCCAGCTGGTGCTCTTTCTCTCTCTCAAAAAAAAAATAAATAAAAAAAATTAAAAAAAAAGAAAAAATCTTTTCTACCAACCTGTGTTTTTTGATTGGAGAATTTAATCCATTTACATTTAAGTTAATTACTAATTAATTGGTAATTTAAATTAATGACCAAATAATTACTAATTTAAATTGATTAATAGAGATTAACTTACTATTGCCATTTTATTATTTGTTTTCTATATGTCTTACAGCTTTTTTAATCCTTCATTTCCTCTGTTACTACTGCCTTACTTTGCATTTACTTGAGTTTTTGCAATGACACATTTTGATTCCCTTCCCATTTCCTTTCATGTGTATTCTGTAGATATTTTCTTTGTGTTTACCATGGGCACTGCATATAATATCCTAAAGTTATAACAATCTATTTTAAACTGATACCAACGGAACTTCAATTGCATTCAAAAGCTCTTCTCCTTGGGGTGCCTGGATGGCTCAGTCGGTTAAGCCTCTAACTTCGGCTCAGGTCATCTCATGGCTCCTGAGTTCGAGCCCTGCATTGGGCTCTGTGCTGACAGCCCGGACCCTGGAGCCTGTTTCAGATTCTGTGTCTCCCTCTCTCTGTCTCTCCCCCCACTCCCACTCGCGCTCTGTCTCTCTCTCAAAAATAAATAAAAACATTAAAAAAAACCACCTCTTCTCCTTTGATAGCTCCACCCCTCATTTAGTTATTGATATCACAGATTATATCTTTATATATAATGTAGCCATACAGATTTATCATTATTTTATGCTTTTCTCTTTTAAATAATGTAAAAGAATAAAAAAGGAGTTATGAACCAAAATTATAATAAAACCAAAATTATAATAAAAAACAAAATTATAATAAATTTATCCACGTATTTACCTTCATCAAAAACTTCATGTTTTCATATGGCTTCAAGTTGCTGCTAATGTCCTTTCATTTCAACTCGAAGGACTCACTTTAGCATTTCTTGTAGTACAGTTCTAGAGGTAAAGAACTCAGTCAGCTTTTGTTTATCTGGGCATGTCTTAATTTCTCTCTTATTTTTTGAAGGTCAGTTCTGCTGGATATAGAAGTTTTGGGTGACAGTTTGTTTTTCCTTTCAGCACTTTAAATATATTATCCCACTGCCTTCAGGCCAGAAGGTTTCTGCTGAGAAATCCATTCATAATCTTATTAGAGATCCTTTATATGTGATAAGTATTTTCTTTTGCTGCTTTCAAGATTTTTAAAATTTGTCTTTAATTTTCCACAGTTTGAGGGTTTGTCTTGGTGTGGATTTCTTTGGATTTATCCTACTTGGAATTCACTGAGCTTCTTATATTTATGTATCTATATCTTTCTTTAAATTTGGGGAGTTTTTGGCCATTATTCCACAAAATAAGCTCTGTGTCCCTTTCTCTCTTCTTCTGGTATTCTAATAATATGTATATTGGTCTGGTTTATGTTATTCTGCAGAGTTTCTTAGGCTCTGTTCACTTTTCTTTTTTGACTTTTCAGATTCATCAATTTAAAATAATCTGTCTTCAAGTTTGCTGATACTTTATTCTGCTTGTTTGAGTATGTTGTTGATCCTCTCTAGTGAATTTTTTAAGTTACTTATTTTATTTTTTCAGCTCCAAAATTTGTTTGATTAAAAAAAAATAATTTCTAGCTCTTTGTTGATATTCTCATTTTGTTCATATATTGTTTTCCTGATTTTCTTGTGTTCTCTCTCCATGTTTTCCTTTGGCTCTTAGAGCATACTTATCACCATTGTTTTTAAAATTGTTGTCTTGTAAGTCTAAAGCCTGTATTTCTTTAGAGTCAGGTTCTGGAAATTTATTTTGTTCATTGTTTTGTTCATTTATTTTGTCCATCTTTCCCTATTTCTTTCTATGGTTCATGATCTTTTGTTGAAAATTACAAATTTGAAAAACAGCCACATAGCCTGGCCTTTGTAGATTGACTCCATGCAGGGGAAGACCCTCGCTAATTAGCCCAGTGCAAGGGCTTAAGGACTGTCAGGTCTTTTCTAGTCATTAGTTTTCCCTGGGCCTGTTTGTGTGTATTTTCCTCCTAATTATCCTATATACATGACTTTTTACATATCTATTTAATTTAATTAATTTTAATTTTATTCAATTTTGTTTAATTTTATTTTTTTGAGTGGGGGCAGAAAGAGAGAGAGAGAGAATCCCAAGCAGGCTCCATACCCAGTGTGGAGCCCAACATGTGGCTTAATCTCACAACCATGAGATCATGACCTGAGCTGAAATCAAGAGTTGGACACTTAACCGACTGAGTCACCCAGGCATCCCTAAATATCTTAATTTCAGTGAGCCTTACCCCTGTTTTTAGATCTCATTGTGTTCCTCTCCCCATAATCTCTCACAAACGCACCCATGAGTTTGCAGACTCCTATAGTTCTCACATGCCACGGTGCCTGCCACTGCTTTTAGCAATCTCCAGTCTGATATCCAATGATGCCTTCGTTTCTGTCTAAGCTCTAAGGCAAGCAAAACAGAAACCAGTCTCTCAGGAAGCCATCAGACATGCCAGGACATTGCAAACAAGATCCACTCTTTTCCTCCTGTCCCAAGGGAGGAGCTGGGAATTGGACAACTTCTTCCCGTCTATGCTGTATGATGCCAGGGAGGGGTGAGGCAAGGGTGAACAAAAATGCCAGGAAGTTTCCTACCACTGCGAGTATGGCTTTTTCTTGATTTGACATTCACTTTGTTGTTCCAAATCTTTGACTAGCTTCTAAATCTCCCACAAAGCCGTTTCATTCTGCCTGTTGTTCATCTAGTGTTTCCATGTCAGAATGAGAGCCTAGAGCTTCCCGTCCACCATCTTGCTGACATCAGTCTCTCTTGGTGTGTATCTTTTGGAAAAAAAATGTTGGAGGGAATGAGGTGTTAGGTAAGGCTGAACAAAAGGAACTGATCGGGGTGCCTGATGTGGGGGATGACACAGTGCTATAGCCAGGCATGTTTTTGCCTATTCTGGTGCTGCTCACTACTGATCTACTTTTGTAAACACACTACTTTCTTTTCCTAGAAAATAATGTCATTTTCTCTTTAAATAGTGCAGTGATACCTTTAGAGATGCTATTGTTGCTATCGAAGCAAGTAATTGATTGTGCAGAAGAAATGAAGGCGTAGGGGAAAAGGTATAGTTCTTATTCAAATTGGGAGCAATAAATAGGGCCAGAAAAGTACATGAAATGACAAATGTTTGTAAGTAAATTTGACATTTTAAGGTGGGACTCTCCAGACCTGCTAAAAGAAAATTCTGACAATCGATAATCTATGAACTGCCTTTCCCCGGCCTAGTCCAGATCTGAGCTCTAACCCAAAATTAACACATGTTCGAATTTTCCCAGACCTGTTTAGATATGCCCCGTTTTTAAAATTTGCTTTTAAAACTTTTTGATAATTTTTGATAAATGCCCAGTTAGAAGTAGAAGATTACTGTCCAAAGTAGGAAAACAGTTTCCCCACACTTGAGTGTTTCTAAATGTGGGGAAGAGACTAGCCTAGATGTTGTTTTGTTGTATTGGCCAGTTTGTCTATTGCTATGCCATTACCACGTTGACTTCTTATAGTTTTATCCTTTATACTACAGCACTGATGGCTGTTATTTAAAAGTGTCTTTGCTGTTCTTGTACTTGCCCTTCCATATTGATTTTAGAGTCAGGTAAGTTCCATAGGAAAAAAAAAAAAAAAAACATTGTGGTTTTGACTGGAATTGCATTAAAGTGTAGTTAAATTTGGGGCTATGTGAAATTGGTTCAATGTTAAGTTTTCCTATCCATGGTATCTTTTTCTAATTATTTAGACATTCTTAAGGTCACCAAATAGTATTTTTTATAATTTTCTATCGAAAAGTAAAAACAAAAACCAATGTGGAATTTTACCCTAGGTACCATGTATTTTTCCTGCTATTGTAAATATTATAATTTGTGAAGTTACATTGTCTAACTTGTTTTATAGATATAAGAACATGATTGATTTTCAAAAATTGATCATAAATGTTGATTAGCTTTGTGTAATTTTTCTTCTAGAGTTTTTTTCTATTGAATAAACTCCAAACTTCTGTTTCTTCTTTCCCAATTCTTATAATTTTTATTTGTTTTCTTTTAATGTGCTAACGGGACCTGCAGTACATTGATGATTAGAAGCAACAATATTGAATGTCCTTTTCTATTTCTTATTTTAAGGAGAATGCTTCTAATGTTTCATCATTAAGTGTGAAATGTATTATAGTTATCGGCATATAACCTTTACTGTGTTCAGAAGACCCCTTCTATTCCTTATTTATGGGTTTGGTATTCCTTTGTCCTAACATGGTATTATTGCATTTATTGAAAAAAAAGTTTCGGTAACCACTGAAATGATCACGCAGTTTTTCTAATTCTACTTGTTGTGCTAGAGAAATGTTTTAATATTAAGCTACGCTTGTAATTCCTGGGAGAAATCCAGTTTGGTTATGATGCATTCTTTCACGTTTGTTGCAGTTTTTGGTTGGTATTTGTGATGTCTCTGATACCTTTGGTTGATATTTTTACATCTGTATTTATGTGTGGAATTGGTCTATAATTTTCATTTCTTACACTATCTTTGTTTGATTTTGGTGTCAGTTTTATCAGCTTCAAAAAAGGAGCTAAGAGGTTTTCCCTCTTTTTGAATTCCTTGCAAGAATTTGAATAAATCTAATTCTTTGGATATTTGATAGAATTCCCCTTAAGGGAAATTGATTGTCTCTCTCCTTATCTCTCTTTCTCTCTCAATCTGTGGTGTGTGTGTGTTGAAATAGATTTTGGTTTAATTTATTTAATGGCTATAGGACTATTCATGTTTTTGTTTTTTCTTATAAAAATAAAGTCCTTATTGAGTATATTACTCATATACTATAAAATTCACCCTTTTAAAGTGTATAATTTGGTGGGAGTTAGTTTATTCACAGAGTTTTATAGCCATCACCACTCTCTAATTTCCAAACAGTTTCATTATTCAAAAGAAAACCCTGTACTGTGTATCCATTCATTCTCTCCTCATCCTCAGGCCTTGTCAACCATTATTCTACCTTCTGTTTCCATGGTTTTGCTTATCTTGTACATTTCATAAAATGGAATCATAATAATACGTGGCCTTTCACTAAGTAATGTGTTCAAGGGCGGTTATGTCATATCATACAATAGTACTTCATTCCTTTGTATTACCAAATAATATTTCATCGTTTATTCATTTTGTTTACCCTTTCATCTGATGATGGGTATTTGGGTTGTTTTCATTTTTTGGCCATTACAAATTAAGTTTCTATGTACATTCCTATACAGGTTTTTGTGTGGACATATGTTTTCAGCTCTCTTGGATGTGTACTTAGGAGTGTAATTGCTGAGTCATATGGTAACTCCATGTTAAACATTTTGAGGAACTACTGAATTGTTTTTCCAAACTCGATGCGTGTGCATTTTACAGCCCCATTGACAGTGTAGGAGAGTTCCAGTTTTTCCATATTCTTATCAACAGTTGTGATTGTCTTTTTTATTTTAGCCATCCTAGAAGCTATGAAGTGATATTTCACTGTGGTTTCGATTTTCGTTTCCCTAGTGACTAAAGATATTGAGCATCTCTGTGTGTTCATTGGCCATTTGTTATCATCTTTTGATGAGATATCTGTTAAATCCTTTTTCCATTTTTAAGTTCAGTTATTTTTTTTATACAACTCTTTTTATTATGGAGTTGTAAGGTTTCTTTATATGTTCTCTATGTAGGTCCCTTATCAGATATATGATTTGTAAGTATTTTCTTCCATTTTGTGAATTATCTTTTCATTTTCTTGATGAAAAAAATTTCCTTTGAAGCACAAATTTTAAGTTTTGGTAAAATCTATTTTGTTTATTTTTTCTTTTGTCACCTGTGCTTATAATGTCATATCTATGAAATCATTGCCTAGTCTATGGTCACAACTATTTGCTCCTGTGTTCTATTCTAAGTGTTTTATAGTTTTAGCTCTTACATTTAGACTTTTGATCCATTTTCAGTTAATGTTTATATATGGTGCGAGGTTTAGGTTCAACTTCATTCTTCTGCATATGGATATCTATTTGTCCCAGTACTATTTGTTGTAAATAAAATTATTTCCTCCACTAAGTTGTCTTGGTACTCTTGTCAAAACAAATTGCTCATAATAACCATAAGGGTTTATTTCTGGACCCTTAATTCTTAATAGGCCCTTAATCTCTATTCCATGTCTATCAGCCTTCTGACAGTACTATCTTGATTACTATGACTTGATGGTAAATTTTGAAAATTGCAAGTGTGAATTCTCTGACTTTGCTCTTGTTTTACAAAATTCTTTTGTCCATATTAGGTCCCTTGCATTTCCATATGAAATTTAGGATCAGCTTACTCATTTCTGGGGGAAAATGTTACCAGCTGAGATTTAGTAGAAACTTCTTTGAATCTGTAGGTAAATTTGGGGAGTGCTGCCATCATAATAATACTAAATCTTCTGATTCATGAGCATGAGATTTCTTTTCATGCATTTAGATCGTATTCTTTAATTTCAACAATGTTTTATAGTTTACAGTGTTACAAGTCTTGCACATTTTTTGTTAAATGCAATCCTAAGAATTTTATTCTTTTTAATACTATTGTAAATGAAATTGTTTTCATTTTTGGATTGTTCATTGCTAGATTTACAGAAATACAATTGACTTTTATAAGTTGATCTTCTATCTTGTAACCTTACTGAACTCGTTTATTAGTTCTAATAACTTTTTGTGGATTCATTAGGATTTTATATGAATGAGATGATGATTGGAGCTGTGAACTGTTTTAATTTAAAAAAAATTTTTTAATGTTTATTTTTGAGAGAGAGAGAGAGAGAGAGAGAGAGAGACAGAGCACGAGTGGGGGAGGGGCAGAGAGGGGGAGACACAGAATCTGAAGCAGGCTCCAAGCTCCGAGTTGTCAGCACAGAGCCTGACGCGGGGCTCAAACCCACAAGCTCATGTGAGCCAAAGTCTGACGCTTAACTGACTGAGCCACATCAATTATTTTTAAATATTGGGGTTTTCTCTCCTACCTTTTAGTGGTGATTTCTAACTTACTTGCATTGTGAACAGGGAATGTGGTCTACACAATAGATTATTATCATTTGTCGCTTGCTTCATGGCCCTCTGTACGTGGCTGTTTTCATAAATATTCCATATATACTGGAAGAGACATTGTTTTCCAGGGGTTCTGTGTCTAGTTCTAGTATCTCGATTGCATTTAAGCTAGTTCATACGGTGTTTAAATTGTATCCTTACTTTCTCTCACACTTTATCAATTACTTAGAATCTTATGTTACAAATCTCCCATTCTGATAGTGGATTCAGTTTCTCCTCGTATGTGTTAATTTGTGTTTTCTATATATCTGAGACCGTGTTTGTAGATGCATAGAAGTCTAAAACTGCTCTTTCTTTATCATAAGGTGAACCATTTTTAGTGTTTTGTGTCTCTCTTTAGATTTAAAGCTTTTTGCTCTAAAGAGTATTATGCCTGATATTCAACTAATTACACCTTTTGGTTATTATTTTCTTCTTATACCTCAGGTGCGTAGAATTGGACTAAAACTACTTTTAGCTCTTACAAACTCTCAGACTGGTCCATGCATGTGCCACTTTTATTCATTTAGTTAGTTATTATAAATAATGTGAAAGCATCCATGAAACCACGTCCTAAAACAAAAGATAGGATGTAGACAGTAGTTCTCATCAAACATTTGGCTCCCCTGCCTCCCCTCACCTGAAGATAACTATTATCTTGAACCTATAATGTATATTGTTCATTCCTTCTTTTTAATACATCATTTTATTGCATCCATGTGTATATTCCTTAAAACACATTTAATTTCGATTGTTTTTATGGAACGGGGATTGTGTTGTATATAATTTTAAGAGCTTTTTTTTTCCACTTAATATAAATTTGTTAAGATTCCTTCATATTGGGGCACCTGATGGCTCAGATAGTTAAGTGTCTGACTCTTGATTTTGGCTCAGGTCATGATCTCACGGTTTGTGAGATCAAGCCCTGCGTTGGGCTCTGAGTTGATAGCACAGAGCCTGCTTGGGCTTCTGTGTCTCCTTCTCTCTCTGCTCCTCACTGCATGTGCATGCACACACTCTTTCTCTCTCTCTTTCCAAATAAATAAATAAACATTAAAAAAGAGATTCCTTCATAATTTTGCACATCACTGTGTTTCTTTCATTTTGACTGTTGTGTAATATTCATCCACTCTTTGATGGGCATTTAGTTTGTTTCCTGGTGTTTGCTATTTGAAAGTACTGCTCTTTTTATTATACATCTCTTTCTGCACATAGGCAAGAGACCTGGGTTACTGGGTCCTAGCATATGTGAAAGTTCAGTATTAAAAGAGAATTCCAAAGTGTTTTCCTGAGGGTTTCACCAATTTACACTTCATCAGATCCTGTGGATTGACTTCCTCCCCAGCATTTGGTATTGTCAGATTTTTTACCTTTTATCAACAAAATGAGCTTAAAGCAATATCTCTTTGTGGTCTTTGCTAGTATTTCTCTAATTGGCTGAACATTGAACATCTTTTCTTATGTTTATTGACTATATGTATTTTCTCATTTGGGAAAGCCTATTTATATCTCTCAAGCATATTTCTGTTGAGTTCACTGAGTTTTTATTATTGAATTTTAGGAAAGTATTTATGTGTTCTTGATATCCGTGTTCTCCAGTTGTGTTGCAAAACTATCCATTCCTGGTTTTTATTTTGCATTTTTATATTTTTTAAAGTGTCTTTTGATTAGCAACAGTTTTTCATTTTAATAGAGTCAAACTGATTAGTCATGTGTAATTAATAATCATTTATAATTAATGCTTTCATATTTTGGTGAAGAAAAATTTTTGCTCCAAAGACTAAAGGGTATTCACCTATACTCTCTACTTAGAGTTTAAAAAATTATTTTTAACATTTAATTCCTTATATCATCCAGACTTGTTTTTATATTATATGATAGAAATTCAATTTCATTGGTTTTTTATAGAAGTAGCCATTCCCCCCCGCCCCCTCCCCCCCCCCCCTGGTCAATCCCTTAATTTCCCACTGATCTCACCTGCCAACTCTGTCATGTACCACATTTCCATATATGTATGGATCCATTTCTGGCCTTTGTTTTATTCCATTAGTCACTCATCTGTTCCTGTACTAATAGCATATTGTCTTGCATTTTAAAAGGATCACTCTGGCTATTATAACTTTCAAGAGAGTTGATCATTATTTATTATTTCTGCAATTTTAGGTATATTACAGCTAATACTGACACAGAAGAACAGAGTTTTCCTGTCCCTAAGGCATTTAACACACACATAGAGGAATTAAATTTAGATGTCCTTCTTCAGAAGGTTGATAATTTACGTATGAATGAATCTAGCAAGATGGAGAGTTTTGAACTACTTTGTGACCACAAAGAAAAGGTAAGAGATGTGAGATAATAGCATCTGTATGATTTTAATTTTTATTTAATCTGCTATCCCATTTATGTTATGACCGTAACAATTGGGTTAGTTTACCCAAGCCAAATTGGTTGATGCAAAATTTTTCTATAATCTAAACTAAACTTTAAAAAAGTAAATCTAAGAGTTTGTTATGCTCTAAGATCATGAATATGAGAACCAGAGATATGATTATACAGTTTTATTTTTATTTGATATTTATTAATTTGTTGTATTTAATACATACTCTGTAAGATAAAGAATAAGACATACTCCTCTTGGGGCAAGAAAAACTACATTTTAAGTTTTCTGTCTTGTAGGTATTAATGTAACAGCTATCAGTACAGTATTTCAGTCCATTTCTACTAATGGTCGTTTTTCAACATTTAACATTGGGCTGAACTGGGAAAGCCCATCCTTCCCACTACAACCACCAAAAAAAAGAAAAATAAAAAGAGAAAAAGAAAAAAGGAGAAAGACAGAGAAAGGAAGGAAGGAAGGAAGGAAGGAAGGAAGGAAGGAAGGAAAAAAGAAAGGACAGATGTAAGAAGAGGTTCTCAATAGCCCAGTGAGCAATGAATCTTTCTTTCCCATGAGCATCCTTTGTCTGAGGCTTCAGCAACTCTAAACAGATTGTTTAAAAGTTTTTAAATCTCCAGCATTATGATTATATTTTTAGGTAATATAGGTTAAAAATGTGACTGCTCTTTCGAGTATATGTGATCTCTAATGCTCACTGAGACATCATATTGAAGGTAGGTAACTTAGAAATAAGAAGAAGATACTACCACCAGGGAAAACTTACAAATTCTGGTACCTATCAATTCTCTCTTCCATGTTGGTGTAGAGATAGAGTCTGGATAACATTCATTATTTTTGAGATCCAAATGTAACCCTATTAAATCACTTTTTGTAGCCTGAATATTTGAATTTAAAATTCAAATTTTATGCACAAATTCATTGTATGCACGTGATTAGATTCAGTCATCTATAAATACCAGTTCATCTGCCTAATTTTTTAAAAGTTACAGTGGAAAACATTTATAGTTTCATCAAGTGACTGAGTTAATCTAATGTATAGTGCTATTTTTTCTTTTCAGTTTAGAGATGAAATAGAGTTTATTTGGAGGTTTGCTCGCGCTTATGGAGACATGTATGAGCTATCTACTAATGCACAAGAAAAGAAACATTATGCTAATATTGGTAAGTATTTTATAAAGACTGATTATTCTCAAGTGACAGTTGTTACCCATCAATGAATTTTAATTAAAGCCAAATTATCTTAGCTAAAACCAATATATTTAATCTATTTTATATATCCTAGTACTGGAAAATACATGTAGTCTAAGGCCAGAAATTTTTTTCAGGACTAAGGTATATATTCTTTAAAAATATTTGAGTATAATAGAATAGACAGCTGAAAAACTCAAATTTCAGATACTAAGTTTATGACAGAAAGACAATTAGGTAATATTTGAGGAACAGTAAGAGGCAGAGGATAGGTATCTCCAGCACAATTAAAATAACCTTCCTTGACTCCTATAAGGGAGAACTTCAGGTGCCACAAAGAAATAACTACTTAAACTTCAATGTCTTTCTTTTTCTTTTTTTTTTTTTTTAATGTTTTATTTATTTTTGAGACCGAGAGAGACAGAGCATGAGCAGGGGAGGGGCAGAGAGAGAGGGAGACACAGAATCTAAAGCAGGCTCCAGGCTCCGAGCTGTCAGCACAGAGCCCTGCGCGGGGCTCAAACTCACAACCGCGAGATCATGACCTGAGCTGAGGTTGGTCGCTCAACTGACTGAGCCACCCAGGAGCCCCGTGTTTTGTTTTTTTTTTTTTCAAAATTTATCTCAATAAAACAAGATTAGTCTTGAGTTGATCATTGTTTAAGCTGACTGACCCAGTACATGATGGTTCATGATACTGTCCTCTACCATTTTATGCATATTTTTTGAAATTTTCCCTAGTAACAACAGCGTATAACAACATAGTAATAGAATGTCAAAGCTTTTATACATATCTATTTCTGTCACTTAATATCAAAACTCTTTCTTGCAAAAAGCCTGTTAGCTGCCAATTCTCTGAGCTTTGGGGCAATAATCTGACATCAGACTTCTTTAATTTCTTCTTTCATTCTAAACTTTTCTCTTCTCTAAGCTTTCTTTCTTTAAGTTAGCATGAGGAAGAAACAGCACGAAAATAATGATACTACACATCTCATTCCACGGTAGTTCCTGTCTTTTTTATTTCCAAGAAGGAAATATTTCCAAACCCCTTGTAATTATATTCCTTCCACTTGTAGATTTCCTTGCCACATTATTCATCATCAGCTTTGTGGGGCAGTTTTTCTGTAGTGATCCATCTTGCAGGCCATACACAAAATCGAATTCTAGAGAAGAGGTTTGTTAACTCTAGGGTAAATAAAAATTTAACCAAAGAGAAAAAACTGATTTATTTTCATATCTCCTGAGAAAATCACAGTCTAGCTATGTAAACTGCTAAAGTAGGAAAGACTTTTTATTGCCTGTAAGCTCCTGCCCTACCCTGGGCATTAGGGGTCGTCCTGTGTGTGATAGGAGGTAGAAATGAGAGCCAAATCACATCTTCTCAGACTGTAGACAAGCTTATGGCTTTGAGGGGGGAGGAGCGGTATCACTGAAATAACCATATATTATAAAGAAACAAACAGAAATACGTTGTGAGTAGAGGAGAATGCAAGGTGTTAAAAGAGTAATCACAGAAAGGATATGATGGCAGCGGCTGGGGGTTGATGCAGGGAAGTCTTTACTGTGAAAGTAAGAGTTTCACATAGGTGAAATTACTTGGAATCTCTATTTTTAAACGGAGTAGAAGTTTAATTGAGTTCATGGAAGAGGTGGTAAAAATGGAAAAAGAAATAGGCGGGAAGAAATCTGGGGACAAAAATGGAGATTGGAATAGGATGTATCTTAAAAAATGAGAAACCTTTATAGTGTCAAGACAAATGAGTAAAAGCCTACGATGTATTCTACTCATTCACGTATTGAAATATATTAAAAATAATTCTTTTTTTTTCTATCCATTTAGGAAATATTTATTTGAAATTACTGTGTCCGGGAGTGATGTTAAAATGAGGGGTAGAGGGAGGGAGAGAAGGAAGAGAGGAGGGAGGTAAATGTGATTAAGTTGGTGCCATGCTAAGGAACTTGCTAGATAGATCAACATGGAGACAGCCCAATATACTTCAGTGTTCGGGTAGTGAGTGCTTAGGAAAGGTGATGACAGTGTGCTAGAGCTGAGACCAGCGTTGGGGGACACTGGAACTCAGTGTACGGGAGGAGGAAGTGGTGACTCGTTTTCCCCATAATAGCATATTTAAAATTGTTACCCCAAGGCATGATTTGATCACTGGAGAGCACAGAATTCCTTCATAAAACTCAGGCTGGGGTATAGCATTACACAGTGTGTCTTATAAGTACTCTGATCATAATTTGTATTCCAAGTAAACTATGAATCTTATATCTAAAGAAACATTATTATAATTTCCAGAATTAAGTGATTGATACATGTGCCTCAAATAGATCACAAAGTACCATTTTGTAAGTGAAACAGCTTTCCTTTCAGACTTCAGCTACATAAACGAGGCTGCAAAACCAGCCTGCATATGACCGACCCAGCTTCCTTTTGTATTCTCAGGGTTATGGACTCTCCTCTATTTTAGGCTGGTGGTTGTACATTAAAAGCTATTTTTGTTCATTTGGCAAAGTAGCTACATGCTGATTTCATTTTTAACATTTGTACATTTAAAGCTATGTTTTTCAATTGTTTATTTAAAAATCACTCTTTGAATATAGGTCTACAATGTAATGTCAGTATTAAAACACTTCACTTTTTAATTTTTTCCACTTTAGGTAGATTTATACATGAGATATTTCCCTTAATGAATAAAGCTATAAAATATAGAAGTGTCCCACCTTAACAAATTAACAGAATGGTTTTAGAATTAAGGATCCTTATTTATAAAAATTACATCATCCACTTACTTAGAAGAGCATTTTGCAGATCCCTGGATATTCTCTTCAAGGCAACAGCAACAACAAAATGGAGCAGGGTAAACGGAGATGTTATAAAACAAAGCAGCCCCTTTTAGAGAAGGATTTTCAGAATGTTGTCCAGTTTCATTGCAAGCATTTTGGTTTTTCAGGCCGCTAGACAAACCTCTATCCAAACTAATTATGACATTACGAAAAGTTACTTCTAAAACTAAGTGGAATGATTTGGCAGGGTGATTTATGTGTCAAGCCTGTTCGTTTTTGTGCACGATTAGGTAAGCACTTCTCTGGGAAGCCTTCCCTTTGGATGGAGTTCTCTCTACATCTCAACACTCTGTTCTCTAACATGCTCTCTCTGTTTTTCATCTCATTTTTGGTTTTTACACGCAATTTGTTTGCTTATATACCTGCTTTCTACTGAAATGTGAACCCTTGGAAGTCGAAAACTGCGTCTTAATTTGACTTTTTATTCCCAGAGATTATGATACGACACTCAAAAGGCATACAGTAAATGTCGGTCAATTATAGAATGATTTTTATTAATGCTTTTAAATAATGATTGGATGACTTTTCTTGCACTTGGTTACATCGCTTAGTCCAGTGAGCTTAAAACCTGAGCATTCATCAGAATCTCTACAGGCTAGTTAAAACAGATTGCTGAGCCCCAGACTTTGTTATAGGGTAAGTCTCTCTTTTAGCCAAAAATCTGCTTTTCTGTAAGTGATGCTTCTGGTCTTAGGAGCATATTTTAGGAACCACTGACTTAATTCAGTAATCTACCCCCCCCCCCGACTCATGTGAAGGTACTAAATGCAAGTACATTTTTCTTTCAGGGAAGACATTGGGGGAAAAAGCTATTACTAGAGCGCCCATGAATGGGCATTGTCATCTGTGGTAAGTACATAGAACTTACGCAGTCTTTTAGAATTCTCATATGCCTCTATATAAGTTACGATCGATTTTTAAGAAATTATTGACCCTTTAACCTGTCAGTCACATTCACTGAAAAATATATTTAATAGATAGCAGAGTAACTATTCTTAGTCTCATGTATTTTACAATATGTATATTTTAAATATATTCAAGGCAAACTCTCATCGAAGATTTCATAAGTGAATCTACCAAGTGCAGCCCCTTCGAACATGATAAATTCTAATTAAGTGTGATTTAACATTTTATTTGAAAACAAATATTAAAGTGATATGCTTCTAAATGAAATGTGGAAAGAATGCTTCACAGGATAAAAGCATATTGCTCATTTTTTATACCTTAATGCGCTTGTGTATACTAATACTACAGGTCAAAGAGAAGTCGTGTATAATATAAGAAAGCTCAAACAAAGGGAATTTAATTCGTTGGATGGGTGTAGCTGACTACCCTTGGGGAAACAAATATATTCTTGAATATGTTTTATTTTGGATCCTTTGTTTGTTTAGAATTATAAAACACAAATAAGAAGACATATATTGTTTTTAATTAACACTTTGTAGTTGCATTTTTACAACATTTTTTAGTTCCTTGCGGCAATACAGGTAGTTCAGGTGCTAGAAAGATAACAGTAATAAATTAATTTATGACCCTTCTCTCAGACCTCGGTTTCCAGAAATCCACCCCTCTTCGGAATTATTTTATTCTCCTGGAGCACCTTGAGGCAGAAATGGCTCCCTTTCTGCAGGTCTGCATTTGCCCCACAGGGAATTGGTTTCACTCCACCAACTCTCAAGTGCAAACCTGTTTATTTACTCTGCCACCAGCAGGGGGAGCTCCACTCACACTGTCCTCTTCAAGCCTTTCTGGTTAGGAGTCAAGGACATTTTCTATGTCCCTGGAGGGACACAGGCCAAAATAAAAATAGATCTTTTGACCTGCTCTCACTTTGCCTAAGATGAGGTGCAAGCTTGCCCCGGCCCCCTCCACGAGGGGAAAGCCACAGGACTGTGGAAGCCACAGTCCCCAGAACAGCTCTATCCACAGGAGCCCTCACTCCTCCACCTCCCGCCAGGAGAAAGGTACTTTTGCAGTTAGCATCTTGGTACATATCTTTAGGGTCATTTTCCCAATGTATGAGGGTATTATTTCTATAACCAAATTTACCTTCTCATCTAATTTGCACATTAATATTAATAAATTAACATATGTATGCCTTAAAGTACTTCCTTTCTTCCACTTTTAGTGGTAACTATAATGAATTTGTACTGATCAAGCCACACTCTCTTCATGTCCTCTGATATTGGGAGTGTTTGGAAGCTAACTGGCCAGATTTAGAGGCAGAAAAAGGACCCAAGCCCTCCTCTTAACTCTGATCTGCTCCTCCCCCCATAAGTTTGTCATAAATGACAAACTTTGGCCAGGCCAACCGCCTATTTTTATAAATAGTTTTACTGGCTCACAGCCCCGTCCGTGCATTTGTGCACAGCTGTGAAGTTCAGTAGTTGCAACCTTGACTCTCTGACCTGAAGCCTAAAATGTTTGCTACCTGGCCCTGCAGCACAACTTTGCACATCCATGACTGAAAGGACTATGTGATGGCTTATAAGCTTCAGTTTGAAATACAAGATGCAATCTTCAGGAATAATTATCAGAAAGGATTCACATTGAGGGGATGGTTGAAAAACAAATAGCATCTTAAGACTTGTTTTCCATCTTCATTTCTTCCAGAAAGCTTCAAAACTTTAAGTCTTCATAAAGCTGTCCACAAAAATGTTATTTTTGTTGAACCAGCCCAAAATACTTCTAGGATCAAGAGAGTAAAGTCGCTGTGGCTTTGTAGTTTGTCAGCCCCATAGGCTTGACCATAATTACAAATAATATCTTACATATTTGTTGTGCTCTACTGTTCACAAATTGTATCCACATGACTTAACAGCACGTGATTTACAGAACAACCTGTTTCCGTTTTAGGGGTTAGGGTGAGCAAGGTAGTGTATGGTGGGGGTGTGGGGGGGGATAGGTTGTTAGTGAGCAAGGGTCACGCAGTAAGTAGAAAAGCAAACACCAGATCTTTTATTCGTATATACTCGGTATTCTATTACATTATTCTTCCTCTGCTTTCTCACGGCATAGATAGCATTTGTGCTGAATCAGAAGTACTGCAGGGAGAGTAATGGAGTTATTTTAGTAGTTGTTGGCACAGGAATGTTTGTCACTTATTAAAGATATATTCCATATCAATGCCAAGAAAATACAGAATTTTTGTCAAAGCATGTATGGTGAGAATGACCTCTAGATGGAGGTAAAAGACCATATTGCGAATTAACATTCTTCAGCGTTCCCATCAACATGAGATGGTTTGTGAAATAAGATTTTAAATTACATTTTTAAAGATGAACAATATACAAGAACAACAACAACAACACACACGCACACACACACACACACACACGCACACACACACACACACACACACAGGTGGAACTGATTGCCAGAAAAGAAATGATGATCCTTTGGGAAAAAAGTGGTCAGGTGAACTTTGAATTTATGATATCTAGAAAGATAAATAATATTTTAGACTGTAAAGAAAAAAACTTCAAAACAGATTGGGAAATGCATAAGACTGTAGGACAGATTATTATAAGGGAAATGTGCATGTTTCATGCAATGGTATTCATAAGTCATAGTTTTTGTTTTTCCTTTTTCTCCTCGCTCAGAGTCAGTTGGAGAGAATGTGCTGAGACAGCACTATTAATGCCTCGAGGTGTGCATTACATCAACCTGATGCTGATGTTCAGAAAATAGATGATTGATCCTAGATCAGTGAACACAGATTCTTTTCTTTTGCTTCCAGTACAAATGTTTCGTTCTATAAATCTCTGGTTGAGAAAGTTCATATAGATCCAACAGATTTTTCTAAAAATGTGACATGATTTGTTTTTTTAATTTTTCTGCCAGTGTAGAGAGTAGGGAAATTGAACTAGTATATGTGAATTTAAGCAAGGCAGTGAGGTCAGTTTACTTACCACATTCTTGTGGACAAGATATAGAAATGTGGGCAGGCCTCTGGGTTACCCATATCGAGAGAAGGGTTTAAGCCAGTTGTTCAACAGAGTAACTGTTGGCAACATCACTATCAACCTGGAAACGATTCCAGGATTCCACGTCTATATCTTAGACACTAATGTGTTCCATAATTTTGTCAGTGGATGAAGATAGAATAAGTATGTAATAAAAGTTGCAAGTAACACAAAATTATGAGGAACAGAGTGTATGATGGGTGACAAGAGTAATTCAAACGACTTTCACATTAGAAACAAAAGATTTTCATATATGTGAATGAATAGAGATAAACGTGGAAGGAGGGATGGAAAGAAAAGTGTCAAAATTTAATTTAGGGGAAAACATGAAAATTTGGATAACGTGGGGAGTTTAGTTAATAATAACATATTAATTTTGGTACATTGCAAAAATTACATATCAATCTTGTCTGACAGTATTAGTACAGTTGTGATAAATGTACTATAGTAACGTAAGATGTATACAGTAGAGAAAACTGAGTATGGGTAGATGGGAACTCTCTTTACCCTCTTTGCAACTTTTCTATAAATTTCAAGCTATTTTAAAATAAAAGCTTATTGGGGCACCTGGGTGGTTCAGTCGATTAAGTGTCAGACTTTTGGTTTAGGTTGTGATCTCACAGTTCGTGAGTTCGAGTCCCACATCAGGCTCTGTGCTGACAGCTCAGAACCTGGAGCCTGCTTTGGATTCCGTGTCTCCCTCTCTCTCTACCCCTTGCCCACTCACATACTCTCTCTCTCTCTCTCTCTCTCTCTCTCTCTCTCTCTCAAAATTAAAGAAACATTAAAAAAAATTTTTTTTAATAAATAAAAGCTTATTTTTTTTACATAAAGTGACCTAAGGTTTTAAATACAAATAATGCCCACAACAGAAATGGGGGAATTTGGGGATGTAGCTGTGTGGAATTTTGCTCCACTTTCTGGAACTCCCTGGGAGGAATGATAAAGCAGAATGGCAGAGAGAATTTCAGAAGAACATGGTCAGACTGGAGGTGACAGTAACAGTTTTCCAGGGGAACTCACGAGTCCAGTAATCTATTCCTACAAACTCAATCTCTGGTGGGTGGTGAGAGGTATGTGTCAGGCAATGTGATGGTAGAATTTGTGAATAGTAACATCTCCTAATCTGGTTAAGTTCTCAGGTCACTTTTGATAGGTTGATTTAGTCATCATTCTTATTTCTACTGTTGCAGATTTGGTTGATTGTATAGAAACTGAAAATTAAGAGGTCAAAAAAGTCATAACTGAAAAGTGACCATTTTATTGTTTGTCATAAGTTGTGCAAATTGTGGGATCTTTTGTGCTCAGGAATGGTCTCACTGTTCCAAATTAAGAAAACTGTTCACTTCATTTTTGTACTTGAAAGTTATGCTTATCCACAGAAATGATCAAGATAAATACCCAAAGTTACATCTTTCATTTCAGTTATGATAATGCAAGTAACAATTAATACCTACTCTTGAAAGATTTAGGTAAATGAATATTTTGCACAGACAGAAACCCTCTGAATATGAAAAGTAATATATCCCCAGGTTTTGGAGTGAGCAAATTGCTAAACAAATATTGCACCCAACTTATTTCAAATAATTATTGATGTAACTTTTGTATTCCCAATGGGAAAAAAAAGTAAACAATTCATGGGATGCCATATTCTAGTATGCAGTGTTTCCAAGGAAGGATTGAAGGTCATGGGGAATTTTTTGGAAAAGCGTATTCACGGGGTGTCTAGGTGGCTCAGATGGTTGAGCATCCAACTCTTGATTTTGGCTCAGGTCACGATATCACGGTTTTTGTCATTGAGTCCCACGTCAGCCTCTGTGCTGATAGTGCAGAGCCTGCTTGGGATTCTGTCTCTCCTCCCTCTCTGCCCCTCCCCCTACTTTCACTCTCTTTCTCTCTCTCTTTCTCAAAATAAATAAACAAATTTTTTAAAAAATTTCAAGAAAAAGAAAAGTGGAGATGCCCGGGTGGCTCAGTGGGTTGAGCATCTGACCCTTGATGTCAGCTCAGGTCATGATCTCATGGTCTGTGAGTTCGAGCCCTGTGTTGGGGTCTATGCTGACAGTGCAGAGCCTGCTTGGGATTCTCTTTCTCCCTGTCTCTCTGCCCCTACACCCCCCCCTCAAAAATACATAAATAAACTTTTTAAAAAAAGTGTATTTTGAAATTACCTTTGACTTTGTTTGTTTTAGTCATGATACTTATTTTTGTTTTCAAATGATATCAAGGGAGGCCGTGACATTTTTATTTTTAATTCTATTAAGGAAGAACCAGGGATATGATGACACAATATATTTTTTCAATTTATCACTGTTATGACTAGACTTTTTCTGAGAGCCTCTTTGTGACTTTGATGCTGATGATGGTGATAGAAGCAGCTAATATTTCTTGAAACTCACCGTGTGCCACGTAGTATTCTAAGCAATTACACGTTTTAGGTACCTTGCCCTTGTGGCACACATATGAGGTAGATGGTGTGAGTATCCTCAGTAATAGCTGAGGAAACCAGCCTCATGTTAATGTCAAGTATTTATTATTTTCAGGGCCCTTGTATCTGTCTGAATACTTTCATCAAATATTAATGAATGCTTTAGAGATATTCTTAAAATGTTTATTTGGTATATTTGATTAAAAAGTTGACGCACTGTCCACTGTTTTTATCCTTTTCAGGTATGCAGTCTTGTGTGGCTATGTGTCCGAGTTTGAGGGCTTACAAAATAAAATCAACTATGGACATCGCTTCAAGGTATTTCTTGATATTAAAGATATTTTAATGTAGCTATGTGTTCCATTAAAAGGCATAAATCACATTATTTAATAAATGGATCTCTCACGGTGTGTGGGTGGCTCAGTCACTTAAGCATCCAACTCTTGATTTTGGCTCAGGTCATGATCTATTGGTCATGGAATTGAGCCCATGACAGGCTCCATGCTGGGTGTGGGGACTGCTTCAGATTCTTTCTCTCCCTCTACCCCTCCCCTGCTCATGCTCTCTCTCTCTCTCTCTCTCTCTCTCTCTCTCCCTCTCTCTCTCACTGTCTCTCAAAAAAAAAGTTATAAAACCCAAATTAATCTCAATCTCAAGAAGTTTATCTTTTTAATATTTATTTTATTTTTTCAGTGTTTATATATTTATTTTGAGAGAGAGAGAGAGCATGTGCGAGAAGGGGAGAGGGGCAGAGCGAGAGGGAGAGAGAGAATCCCAAGCAGGCTCCACGCTGTCAGCAAAGAGTCCAAGGTGGGGCTCCAACACACGAACTGTGAGATCATGACCTGAGTCAAAATCAAGAGTCAGACGCTTAACTGCGTGAGCCACTCAGGTGTCCCTATCTTTTTTATCTAAATGAAGTGACAGTCTTTAAATAGTACTGTGCCAAAAAAATGAAACCTATTTGAGTGGTTGAAGATTATTATTCTAGATCTTGAAAGAACTTACATAGTAGATGAATATTATTTTTTCAAAGACAGAATTAGTCTTGGTGATGAGTTCACCAACATCATAAACATGATTGGGACTAATTAGTTAACATTACTTGCATATTGACTTGGTGGAAGGAATAGAATCCAATCTGGGACTTAAACTTACCATGATAAATGAATAAAATACTTGCATATTGATTTGGTGGGGGGAATAGAATCCAATCTAGGACTTCAACATACCGTGGTAAATGAATAAAATAAGTAATATACGTGTAAATCATTTGTAATGTGCCTGTAGCTTTGATAGCTCAATAAATGAGCTAAGAAGTTTCTTTGTTTTCCTGCTCCCTATACCCATTTTAATAATGTCAGGGGAATAGCTTCCTCTACAACCCAGTTCTGCTATTCTGTCTTCCATTATATCCTAATCATTTGAAACTTGCAAGCATGTTGCTGAATCAGTATTAGCTAGGCAAGTCATGGGCAGACAAAAGCATCACTTGGAGGTTTTCTACTTTTTATAGTGACGTTGGCTTTAAATTATCCATAGCTTAATGAAATCATCATCACAGTCAGGTTCTAGTTGTGAGCAATCATTTCTGATAATTGAATTATTGGTATGACTTCTTATGTTAACGGTAGGGATTAAGGAGGGGGACTAAACAACACCGTAAAGCCCCTTTGAATTTCGGCACAGCTGCATTCAGCACCACCTGAACCCTGAGAGATGGTATTTGTTTTGGACTTTTCTTTTAGGAGCATCTGGATAAAGCAATCCAGTTTTTACCCGAAGAACCTTTTTTGTATTACCTCAAAGGAAGATACTGTTATACTGTAAGCTGAATGTTTTTATCCGTAATTCTTATCTCAATATACTTTGATTACGTGATATATTTTTAGTGACTTATTCTTTCTTTAGTTGTCTCACCAGGTGCCTGCTGTAGGGAAAATGATAAAATCAGTACGTGTTTTATGAGTTTATGATTGATTGGTTTATATACCATGTTACATATGGCGTGTGGTTTTATATGTATACATAGATGTCTGTACTTTTCCACTTAGCACCTCTCCATCTCCCCTCACAACAATCACACCGTCTCCTTTGTGCTCTCTCAGTTGGCGGTCAGCCACCTACCTGCGTGTGCCCTGTGTTGGTGTCCTACTCTTTGTTTCGTGCGAGGACTTTGTCACTTAACAGAGTGTCTTGAGCATTTATGTGCCTACTGTTCTTGCCTTGAAAGACCTGAATTTAGAAAAGGACATGAAATATATAGGAATAAATAAAGGCAGCTGGCGAGTCTAAGCCCCGGTGTGTTAATGACATTAGTTTATAGAAAATTAACATAATGTGAAAATACGTCTTCAGGGATGCATGAAAAAATTATGCTTAAGAGAAATGCTATTTCTGAATGAGAAGATTAGCATAAGTAAAAGAGGAAGCTTGTTAGTTGAGGTTTGAAGATTAGGAATGGAAAAGGAGGCTTTTTTGTTGAACACCTGCTATGTATCAAATGTGCAGTTTATACTTTATATTTCTTATCTCCTTTAATCCTTAAAACAGCCCTGTAAGCAGTTTTTATCACGCCAGTTTTTGGTATTAAGAATCTGAGTCTTCATGAAGGTACAAGACTCCAAAGGCTTAAAACCCACCAACCCGACCTCACACGAGTCTGGGGCTTGAATGTACATTATTTGTTTAGGCTTAAAAAACCCAAGAAGGAGGGGCGCCCGGGTGGCTCAGGTTATGATCTCATGGTCTGTGGGTTCGAGCCCCGCGTCGAACGGCTGACGGCTCAGAGCCTGGAGCCTGCTTTGGATTCTGTGTCTCCTTCTTTCTCTGCCCCTCCGCTGCTCACGCTCTCTCTCCCTGTCTCTCAAAAATAAATGACTGTTAAAAACAAACACCAGCCTGCAGCCTACCAGTGCGGAGCCCCCGCCACCCTCAGGGCCCTGGAGGTGCTGGTTGCGTGGTGGCCCTCTGGAAGACCCGACCCGCGCTGTGCCCCGGGATGGCTCTGCGGCCGCCAGGTGAGGCCGGATCCAAGGGCAACATGTGCTACCCGCCTAGGGCGGCCCAGGATGCCCCCAACACCTGGACGCCTCCTGCACACCTTTCCCGGCCTGTGGCCGCTATGGGAACATGCTAACCGCTGCGGGGGAAGATGTCCAACTTTTCCTGCAGCTGGAGGCCGCCGTGCCTGCATCCCACGCTATGCCCCCCTTTGCCTTCCAGTGCGGTCCACGCCTCCCTTGCTGAGCTCCAACCTGGCCCTGTGGAGGGAGCAGCTCTACGATCCGCCCTGGTACAGCCAGCCGCCAGCGCGGTACCCAGTTCCCCAGCTCCCCAGAGAGGTGCCCCACTTCCTCAACAGCAGCCACGAGTATACAGGCGCCACCAGTGAAGGCTTGGGCCATACTGGTGGCCGACGCGACAGTGGCCAATGCCGTGGACCTGAAATTTTCATGCCGCCGCCGGCTGCGAACGCTTCCCGGTGACCTGAGGGGGTGGAGGCCTCCCAGTTATTATCTTGCTCCCCCAGCAAGCGGTCTGAGAAGGGCTCCAAACTCCTGAACCAGCAAGGGAAGTCGTCTCTCCGGGTTCCTGGTCCCCACAGACAGCTCTGGATCTGCTTCTCTTTGTCGAACTCTGGGTAAAGACTCCTTCAACTACCAGAAGGTCTCTGCCTCAAGCAGACGATGTTTGGTGAAGTGTGGCATTTTTGGTGCATTCTGCAGTAGCCTTGTTGCCAAAGGAGTCAGGTTTGGACCTTTTCAAGGTAAAGTGGTCAATGCCAGTGAAGTCAAGACCTATGGAGACAATTTCTCTGATGTGCAAGACTGTCAAAGATGGTCATTTGAGCCACTTTATAGATGGAAAAGGAGGTGCAGGGAACTGGATGTCCTCTGTCAACTGTGCCTGTTTCCCCAAGGAGCAGAGCCTGGTTGCAATGTCGAAGGCAGATGTCTTACGAGAGCTGCAAGGATATCTGCCAGAACCAAGAGCTCCTTGTGTGGTATGGAGACTGCTGTGGAAAGTTTTTGGACATTCCCGTGAGCCTTTAGCTCACAGAACAGAGGAAGCAGGTGCGTGGGCCCTCTGAAGAGTCTGCAGAAGGCTACAGGTGTGAAAGATGTGGAAAAGTATTTACCTACAAATCTTACAGAGATAAGCACCTCAAGTACACCCCTTGTGTGGACAAGGGTGATAGGAAATTTCCCTGCTCTGTCTGCAAACGATCCTTTGAGAAGTGGGACCAGCTCCGGATCCCTGTCCTGCACGTTCACGAGAAGCACCAGCCTCACAAGTGTTCTACGTGTGGGAAATGCTTCTCTCAGTCTTCCAGCCTAAACAAACACACGAGAATCCACTCTGGAGACAGACCATCCCAGTGTGTGTATTGCACAAAGAGGTTCACTGCCTCTAGCATCCTCTGCACATATATCAAGCAACACTCAGGAAAAGCCCTTCAAATGCAAGTACTCTGGTAAATCTTTTGCATCCCACGCTGCCCATGACAGCCACATCTGTCACTCACGCAAGGAGGATGATGGCTGCTTGGGCAGCATCTGTGGAAAATCCTTCCCGGATCAAGAAGCCTTCTACTCCCACACGAAGCTTCATGAAGGCTACTAGCCCTCAGAGGGTATGGGGACAATGTAAAAACTAAAAGCTAGGATTCTGTCTTTGTTTTCCTTGCTTATGGGTGTGTCGTACGGACAGATGATAGTTATACTAAGATGAGAAACAGAAAAATGGAACCGGCCAAAAAGCTGAGTTTAACTGATTTCACCAGCTTTCACAGAAATATTATTCACAATTAAAAAAAAATTTAATGTTTATTTTTGACAGAGAGAGAGACAGAGCATGTAGCAGGAGAGGGGCAGAGAGAGGGAGACACAGAATCCAAAGCAGGCTCTAGGCTCCGAGCTGTCAGCACAGAGCCCGATGCGGGGCTCAAACTCACAGACCGCGAGATCATGACCTGAGCCAAAGTTGGATGCTCAACCGATTGAGCCACCCAGGCGCCCCATTATTATTCACAATTTTTAACAAGAACAGAATTTTGGTGAATTTACCTAAAAGTAGTGAAAGCTGGCTCTTAATAGAGCTTAAGGGTCTGGAAACTCAACACAAACCCTGAGAGAAGGACACTAGGAGTAGAGTTTGATTTTGGTGATGAAAAAGACCTTTTCTCTGTTTTGGACCCCAATTGTTATGCCTGTGGCCATCACCTGGTCTCTTTTTCATAGAATAAATTCTTTAAAAGTTCCAAAAAATAAAAATAAAAATAAAAACAAACAAGCAAACAAAAACCCAAGAAGGAAATTCTGATTTAAAGTGAATCCTGATCTTCATGGCATAAACAAATGGCAGAAGCTAATGTTGATCTTCCCTGGAAGAATATACATGCACATAGGTCTTATAAAACTGCAGAGTAGCCCAAGGATGATGAGGTCACAGTCAAAAATAATAGAATATACAAAGAAATAAGGCATCAAGTATGACAGTCAACAGAAACCAAAATCAGGAATAGATCTAAAAGGACTTCAGATTTTGGAACCGTGGAATATACAATGTTAAATAGCTACTTATACAGTGTGTTTTGTTTTTTTTTTTTTCAAATAAAAGGAATCGGGGAGAGGGGAATGGACGGGGATGACCAGGTAGATTAGAAAAAAGATAAGATAAATTTTGGTATAAAAGTCTATTATTTCACATTAAAAGAAAACTCAGTGGAAAGATTTAGCAGTTGATAGGCACCACTAAAGAGAAAATTAGTGAACTTTAAGGTAAATCTGAAAAAGTTGCCTGGAGTGCAGCACAGAGGAACAAAGAGATAGAAAATATGAAGGAAAGATAAAAAAAACATAGAAGGGAAGAAAGGATATTGCACAGTGCTAAATTTTCGTGTGCTCTTGGTAATTAATAAAACAAGAAGGCAAAAAAACATGTTAAGCATGTAAAACATTGGAGCTTCCCGTTTAATAACCTTGATCTAATACACATATAAAAATAATGTACCATTGGAGGGTACACATTTTTCCAGCATATGTAGAGTGTTGACAACATTGATCAATATGAGGTCATGAAGCAAGTCTTAATAAATTTCAAAGGATTGATATCAAACAGGTTTCCTGATCATAATGCAATTAAATTCAAATTTTGAAATAAAACAACTTAAGAAACGTAAGTCTTGAAATAAGAAATTATAATTAAAAAACAACAAGGAGATGCCATTTATTCTTACTCATTTGATAAAATTTATAAATATCAGTGTAAGATGTTGCAAAGATATGGAGCAACAGGAACTTTTGCATTGTTGTAGGAGCATGCTGCTTTGGAAATAATTGGATACTATCTTTTAAGTCTGATTACTTGCCTACCACATGACCCACAGTGGTGCCTACCCTAGAGAAAGTCTTGCAAATGTACTCTGGAAGGCATGTACAAGAATGCCTGCAGCAGCCTTGTTCCTAAGAGCAAGAAAATGAAAAAGATCCAAATGTCCATTTACAAAAGAGTGGATGAAAAATCACTGACATATGTTTAAATGATGGAATGTTTCACAGCTACTTAAATGACAGAACTTCGGTCACACTCAGCAACCTGGATAAAATCTTAAAACTATAATAAGTGAAAAAAATAAGTCATAGGAAGAAATAAACAACATGGGATCATTTTTTTTAAAGTAAAAAAAAAAAAGCAAAAATAAACAGAGCAATAAGTAACACTATGTAGGAAAGCAAGGGAATAATTTTGTTTAATAGAGGTTAATGGCTACTAGAAACCTAGAAGATGATACTGGGAAGGAAGGCACTTGACGGGGTTGAGAGAGTATCAGTACCCTCTTAAGTATTCATTTCTGAATCCTTTTAATCTTTTATGATAAACCTCTACTATTCATATTTGGGAAAAAAGAAAAGTTTTTAAAAGGAAGCAAAAAATACTGTGCACCCCCTGTAGAAGAGGACTGATGCACACAACTTGCAAGCACCGTGCCCCTGCCCACATGTGCTTTGCAGAGTGGCCCAGCTGGCCCCTGTCTTGGCAGGAGCTGCACATCTCCTGTGGAAAAGGACCAGTACCACCTTGTTAAGGGTACACACCCTGCCCGCTATGTTTAAGAGCAGGAGATATATCTGACTTTCCTAACACAGAGAAACAGGCACAGAGAGTTAGGCAAAATGAGGAAACAGAGGAACATATCCCAGATGAAACAACAGGACAAAATCACAGCAAGAGACCTAAGGGAAACATAGATAAGTAATAGGCCTGATAGAGAATTTAGAGTAATGATCACAAAGCTACTCACTGGACTTGAGAAGAGAGTGGAGGACATCAGCAAGACCCTTAACGCAGAAGTAGCAAAGAACCAATCAGAGTTGAAGAACTCAATAATTGAAATTAAAAGTGCACTGGATGGAATAAATAGCAGGCTAGAAGAAATAGAAGGACGAATCAGTGATCTGGAGGACAGAGTAATAGAAAGGAATCAAGCTGAGCAAGTGAGAGAAAAGAAATTATGCAAGATGAGAATAGACTTAGGGAACTCAGTGACTCCATCAAATGTAATAACAATTGCATTATAGGGATCCCAGAAGAAGAATAAGAGGAAAAAGAGGGCAGAATATTTGAAGAAACAATGACTGAAAACTTCTTGATTTGGGAGAAGGAAACAGAAATTTAGATCCAGGAGGTACAGAGATCCCCCAACAAAATCAACCCAAGGAGGTCCACAGCAAGACATATAGTAATTAAAATGGCAAAAAGCAGTGGTAAAGAATTTTAAAAGCAGCAAGAGAAAATAAAACAGTTACATATGAGGGAAACCCCATAAGGCTAGAGACAGGTTCTTCAACAGAAACTTTGCAGGCCAGAAGGGAGTGGCATGATATATTCAAAGTGCTGAAAAGAAAAAATCTATAGCCAAGAATACCCTATCCAGCAAGGCTATCATTCGGAATAGAAGGAAAGATAAAGAGTTTCCCAGACAAACAAAAATTAAAGGAATTCAGGACTACTAAACCAGCCCTATAAGAAATGTTAAAGGGGACTCTGTGAGTGGAAAGGAAAAACCATCAATAAGAGTAAGAAAGGTAGAAAGCACAAAAGCAATAAAAATAAGTATATCTTTTCAAATGCCCATGGAACATTCTCCAGAATAGATCACATGTTAGGCCATGAAACAAGTCTCAACAAATTCAAAAAGTCATACCATGCATCTTTTCTGACCACAACGCTGTAAGACTAGAAATCAACTGCAAGAAAAAAATCTGGAAAGAACACAAATACATGGAGGTTAAATAATATGCTACTTATCAATGGATGAGTCAACCAAAAAATTAAAGAGGAAATAAAAAAATACATGGAGGCAAATGAAAATGAAAACACAATAATCCAAAATTTTTGGGGTCCAGCAAAAGTGGTTCTAAGAGAGAAGTTTATAGCAATACAGGTCTACCTCAAGAAGCAAGAAAAATCTCAAATAACCTAACATGACACCTAAAAGAGCTAGAAAAAGAAGAACAAACAAAACCCAAATCCAGCAGAAGGAAGGAAATAATAAAGATTAGAACAGAAATAAATGATACAGAAAAAGAAGGGAAGGAAGGAAGGGAAGGCAGGAAGGCAGGAAAGAAGGAAGGAAGGAAGGAAGGAAGGAAGGAAGGAAGGAAGGAAAGAAGGAAGGATCAGTGAAACTAGGAGCTGGTTCCTTAAAAAGAGCAACAAAATTGATAAACCTGTAGCCAGACTTATCCAAAACAAAAACAAAAACAAAAACAAAAAGAGGACTCAAATAGAAACAAAAGAGGAGAAATAACTGACCCCACAGAAATACAAAGGATTATGAGAATGTTATGCAAATTTATCCCAACAAACTGGAAAACCTAGAAGAGATAGATAAATTCCTAGAGACTATATAACCTACCAAAACTGAAACAGGAAGAAATGCAAGATTTGAGCAGATTGATTACCAGCAGTGAAATTGAATAGTAATTAAAAAACTCCCAACAAATAAAAGTCCAGATGGTTTCACAGGTGAATTCTACCATATACTTAAAGAAGAGTTAATACTTACTCTTGTCAAACTTTTCTTAAAAATAGAAGAGGAAGGAAAATTTCCAAATGCATTCTAATAGGCCAGCATTACCCTGATTCCAAAACCAGATAAAGACACACTACAAAAAATAACTACAAGCCAATATCTCTGATGAACATACATGCAAAAATCCTCAACAAAATAATAGCAAACCAAATCTAACAATAGATTCAAAAAGTCATTTACCATGATCAAGTGGGATTTATTTCTGGCATGCAAGAGTGGTTCATTGTTTGCAAATCAGTCAGTGTGATACATCACATTATTAAGAGAAAGGATAAAAACCATATGAACATTTCAATAGATGCAGAAAAAGCATTTGACAGAGTAAATATCCATTCATGATAAACATGCTCAACAAAGTTGGTTTAGAGGAAACATACCTCAACATAATAAAGGCCTTATGTGGAAAAACAGCTAACTGAGAGCTTTTCCCCTAAGGTCAGGAACAATGCAATGATGTCCACTCTCACCACTTTTATTTAACATTGTACTGGAAGTCCTAGCCACAGCAATCAGACAAAAAGAAGGAGAAGGGGAAGGGGAAGAAGAAGGGGAAGAAGAAGAAATAAAAGGCATTCAAATTGGTAGGGAAGAAGTAAAACTTTCACTATTTGCAGTTGGGAGAATCTATATATAGAAAAAATAAAGACTTCCTCGAAAAACTGCTAGAACTAATAAATGAATTATTCAGGTCACAGGACAAGAAATCCCCATGTACAGAAATCTGTTGAGTTTCTAAAAGCAGCAGAAAGAAAAATTAAGAAAATGATCCCGGGGCACCTGAGTGAGTCAATTGGCTGAACGTCTGACTTTGGTTTAGAGCATGATCTCGCGGTCCGTGAGTTCGTGCCCCATGTTGGGCTCTGTGCTATCAGCTCAGAGCCTGGAGCCTGCTTCAGATTCTGTGTCTCCCTCTCTCTCTGCCCCTCCCCCACTCACACTCTGTCTCTCTCTGTCTCTCAAAAATGAATAAAATGTTTAAAAATTAAAAAAAGAATTCCATTTACTATTGTAGCAAAAATAATAAAATGCCTAGGAATAAACTTAAAGAGGTGAAAGACCTGTACTCAGAAAACTATAAAACATTAATGAAAGGAACTGAAGATAACACAAAGAAATGGGAAGACATCCATACTCATGTATTGGAACAACAAATATTGTCAAAATGTCTATACTCTCCAAAGCAATCTATAGATTTGATGCAATCCCTATCAAAATACCAACAGCATTTTTCACAGAACTAGAACAAGCAATCCTAAAATTTGTATGGAACCACAGAAGACCCTGAATAGCCAAAGCATTCTTGAAGAGCAAAACTGGCAGTATCAGAATTCCAGACTTCAAGTTATATTACAAAGCTGTAGCAATCAAAACAGTTTGTACTAGCACAAAAATAGACATGTAATCAATAGAACAGAATAGGAAGCCCAGAAGTAAATCCACAATTACATGGTCAATTGATCTTTGACAAAGGAGGCAAGAATATGCTATGGGAAAAAGACAGTCTCTTCAACAAATGGTGTTGGGAAAACTGGACAGCAACATGAAACCGGATCACTTTCTTTCACCATACACAAAGTCAAAATGGAATAAAGATCTAAATGTGAGCCCTGAAACCATAAAAATCCTAGAAGAGAGCACAGGCAGTAATTTCTCTGATATTGGCCATAACAACATCTTTCTAGATGATTCTCCTGAGGCAAGGGAAACAGAAGCAAAAATAAACTATTGGGACTGCCTCAAAATAAAAATTTTCTACACAGCAAAGGAAACAACCAAAAAAACTAAAAGACAACCTACTGAATGGGGGAATATATTTGCCAATAACATATCTGATAAAGGGTTAGTATCCAAAATATATAAAGAACGTATGCAACTCAATACCCAAAAAACAAATAATCCAACTAAAACATGAGAAGACATGAACAGACATTTCTCCAAAGAAGATATACAGATGGACAACAGACACATGAATAAGTGTTCAACATCACTCATCATCAGGGAAATGGAAATCTAAACCACAATGAGATATCACCTCACATCTATTGGAATGACTAAAATCAAAAACACAAGAAATAACAAGTGTTGCTGAGGATGTAGAGAAATAGGAACCCTTATGCACTGTTGGTGGGAATGCAAACTGGTGCAGACACTGTGGAAGGTAGTATGGAGGTTCCTTGAAAAATTATAAATAGAACTACTCTATGATCCAGTAATCACACTACTGGATATTTACCGAAGGATACAAAAACATTAATTCCAAGGAATACATGCACCCCTATGTTTATTGCAACATTATTTATAATAGCCAAATTATAGAAGCAACCTAAGTATCCATTGATACATGAATAGATAAAGAAGAAGTGGTATTTATACACAGTAGAATATTATTCAGCCATAAAAAGAATGGAATCTTGCCATTTGCAACAACATGACAGATCTAGTGGGTTTAACACTAAGTGAAATAAGTTAGAGAAAGACAAATATTTTATGATTTCACTCATATGTGGAATTCAAGAAACAAATAAGGGAAATAAGAAAAGAGACAAACCAAAAAACAAACACTTGACTAAGAGAACGAACAGATGGTTACCAGAGGGGCAGTGGCGGGTGGATGGGGGAAATAGGTAAAGGGGATTAAGAGTACACTTATCTCGTAGAGTACTGAGTGATATATGAAAGTGTTGAATCACTATATTGTACACCTGCAGCTAACATAACACTGTATGTTAACTCAACTGGAATTAAAATAAAATGATGGGGGAAGGAAGCAAAAAATAAATGATAACAGGAAATTGAATTTTGGTGGTTATTGGTTAAAAAATTTTTCTCCTGGATTGTAAATATGTATACTGAGACCTCGCTCTACACTCCCCCTGGGTTGAGGATCCTTGTTCTATTTACATTTCTGTGATGCTGTATTCTGGATCAGGTTGGCAGCGGGAATTAGGCAGTAAGAAAGAAAAGGTGGGGTCTGGTCGCTCCTATACTCCATGCAAAGAAATACTGTATGGCCATCTCAGACTCTTGAATCACATGAACAAACAGGATCAGCATTATTCCCCATCCCCACCCCTGACTGATTGAACACACATCTCATCATGAGTATTTTATTTTATTTTATTTATTATTTTTTAAATTTTTTAACGTTTATTTATTTTTGAGACAGAGAGAGACAGAGCATGAATGCGGGAGGGGCAGAGAGAGAGGGAGACACAGAATCCGAAGCAGGCTCCAGGCTCTGAGCCATCAGCCCGGAGCCCGATGCGGGGCTCGAACTCACGGACCGTGAGATCGTGACCTGAGCTGAAGTCGGATGCTTAACCTACTGAGCCACCCAGGCGCCCCTCATCATGAGTATTTTAAATTGGTTTGGTAACCAGTGCTTTTTAGAGCTCATAGTTTGTTAGAATTATAAAAAAGGGAAGGTACAATATTAATATAATTAAGTTGATCTCTGTCGTGTATGTTATTTAGGAATATGTTCATATTTATATATTATACGCATACACACACATATACACCTACACACACACACATGCACACACACACATCTAACTGAGGAGAGATTCTTCATTCAAAAAGTGAAAACTCTCTAAGAATGATGTTGCTTCATATTTGCAGGTCTCGAAACTGAGCTGGATTGAGAAAAAAATGGCTGCTACTCTGTTTGGAAAAATACCATCCTCAACTGTAGAAGAAGCTTTGCAAAATTTCCTTAAGGTATATTTTGTGTATCCATTATTTTAGTATCGAACTGGCTATGATCTGCGTTAGTCCCCCCTACCCTTCTTCATGTAGATCTCCAGTGGAAGCCTGGGGTGGAGTCCTAGTTTTAGCATGTCCAAACTGCTTCCCAGAGCAGCTAATTATTCCCTAGGTCCTAGGTACAGCCCTTACTACCAAATCCAAGAGCAGCTCTCCAGGTTGTGTGAGCATGTGCAAAAGCATTCATGCCCTGATTATTAGACTTGGTTCCAAATTCTCGTAATGAGCCTAGTATAGAACCAGTTTAATCTTAAAGAACTAAAAGATGCCAAAAGGGAGAGTTATTTCAAAAGCCATTCTACAGGTTGCAGACAGTTCTCTAGAACATTCTTAGGGTATCAGACCAAACCAGTATTTTCATTCCTGTCTTAAAATGTATAATAAAACTCTAAACAGTAATATATGTGTGTGCATATAATCAACTTTCTGGTAGGCTAATCCCTTTATTTTTCTCTGGAACCAGTTATAGAATCTTATAGAGACTAAGATGTTTCATCTTTTTCGTCTACCTATTTCAGATTTGTAACAATATAGACAAAATCAGACTCTAAATTGTATTGTCCAACATTTTGTACCTTCTCATATTTTTTTGTTGTATCTTAGGGATCAATTTTGTAGAACTGAAAGGGATTTGGGGAACACATATTCTAAGATCACAGGTACATTTCACTGTACTTTCCATTTATGAATGAATGCTTAGTGCCTACCTACTGTGCTCTGTGGAAAAAAATAAATGTTCTGAGCTTAAGCATGAGTCCAGTGGGAAAAAGTACAGGGAATAAAAGTACAAGGGCCAGATGTTTCTTATTTTTTATTTAATGTGATCTTTTTTGTTTTATAAAAAGGAAATCAAGGGGCACCTGGGTGGCTCAGTCAGTTGAGCATCCAACTCTTGATTTTGGCTCAGGTCATGATCCCAGGGTCATGGGATCGAGCCCCACATCGGGCTCTGCACTGAGCATGGAACCTGCTTAAGATTCTGTCTCTCTCTGCCCCTCTCCCTTACCTGTGCTCTCTCTCTCTAAATTAAATTTAAATTAAATTAAATTAAATTAAAACTTAAAAAAAGGAAATCAAGACCTCAGGAACTTAATTTTTTTTAGTGTCACACAATGGCAGACCAAAGACATGAATGTAGTTTAAAACTGTATCATCCTTATTTCTCCACCTTTTATCCACCACTGGTAATTTGTTATTTCATTTTAAATTTATAAGAATACAGATCATAGTAGGGGCACCTGGGTGGCTTAGTCGGTCACGTGACCAACTCTTGATTTCTGCTCAGGTCATGATCTCACAGTCGTAGGATCAAGCCCCGAGTTGGACTTCATGCTGTGTGTGGAGTCTGTTGGGGATTCTCTCTTCTCTTTCTTGCTCTCTGCCCCTCCCCCATTCTCACACACACACACACACACACACACACACTCTCTCTCTCTCTCTCTCTCTCTCTCTCAAAATAAATAAATAAACATTTAAAAAAATATATAGATCATGGGTATATTTAAGCTAAATGGTTCATAGAAGGTGCTAAGCTAATTAGGAAAAATGTCGTTGGGGCTTGAAACTCATTTCTCCATAGTAGTAGTTATAAATGGGGGATCAGATCTTTAGGACACTGCCCCCAAATTCTTAAGGTGCTAATGTACCTGAAATATTACACAGATAAAATCAAAAGTGATCAGAGGCCCAACAATGTAGAGGTAAGGATTGCAACCTCTAGAACTAGACCACCTGGTTAAATCTCAGTTCTGCCATTTACCGGCTGATTAACATTAGACGAGTTTCTTAACCTTTCTCTCAAGTTCATCAATAACATGGAGAGAATAGTACCTGACTCAGAGTGTTGTTGTGAACATTATATAAGTTAATACAAGTAAATTACTTAGTGATTTCCTAGCTCCTAGGAAGTGCTCCATATCAGCTCAGAAAATGTTAATGTTATTAAAATGTAAACACCTTGGCAAACCATCTTGGGGACCTCCCCATTCAGTCTTGACTTAGATTCTGTCTGAAAATGTATTTGGTGGTGTTTGTTCAGAGTCAGAAGGCATCAGGAAAGCTCCCCTCTACATTGACTGCAACATCTGGGGGTACCGAGGAGCCCAGAGTGCTAACGGCAAAGGCTGGGGAGGAAGTGAGAAATCTGGGAGGTGTGGGGAGGAGAAGGAACTTGGTCCCATGCCCTAGGAGAGTCTGCAACCCCTAGTCCCAGTAGGAGGTCGTGTTTTTGGACCCTAGACTGTAGGACTCCTGTCCCCAGCTCTGTCTCTCCAAAGTGGATTCATAGGCGCCAGGAATGTGTCCCTAGACCATCCATCTCAGTTCTGGAGAGATGTAGAGCATTAGCTTTAGAATCAGTTTGAGATCTGGGCCTCTCCCTGTCCCTGTGACCTGGCCGTGTTTCTTTATTTCTCCTAATCTTAAATTCTTCATCTGTGAAGCAGATGAATACCTACTTTATATGATTTGTGGTACAATTCATCAAATAATGCTTGTAATTTTCTTGGCCCAGAACCTCGCACATTAACTACTCTAACTACAAATAAACATTCACTGCTATTATTTTGCTCTTATAACTGGTGAAATCTTATCCCCCACAGCATCACAGCAATCCAGGGAGGTGATTTTAGATCAGGAGTCATCTGTGAATCCTCTGTGGGAATTCTTTCAAACTATAGCATGCTTCCCACCTCATCCAGAATTCTGGCATAATTCCCTCGGGCAGTGGTTCTCAACCTTGGCTGTACATTAGAACCATCTGGAGAGCTGAGACTGAGCCTTGCATGGAGTCCACACTGTCAGCACAGAGCCTGTTTGGGATTCTGTCTCTCCCTCTCTCTCTGCCCCTCCCCAACTTGCTTGCTCTCTCTCTTTCTCTCTCTCAAATAATAAGTGGGTGAACTTTGAAAAAAAAAAATGCCAGCCCAGACCATGACCCAGACTAATTATTTCAGAATCTTTGAATATATTAAGATATAGTTTATATTCAATAAAATGCACCTATTTTAAGTGTGCAGTTCATTGAAGCTTGGCAAATTAATACACTCAGGTAACCACCACCATTTTAAGATTTAGAACATTTCCATCACTTTCAGGAGTTCTCTTTGCCCCTCTGCTGTCAGTTTCCCTCAGCCCCTGCCCCAGGCAACCACTGATCTGCTTTTCTGGTTTTTTTTTTTTGACCTATTCTAGAAGTTTATATAAATGGAATCATTGAGCTTTTACTCTGTGTATCTGGCTTCCTTTGCTCAGCATAATGTTTTGAGATTCATTCATTTCATCGGTGTATCCATAGTTCCTTTTTACTGCCTTGTAATATTCCATTTCATGGATATACCACAGTCTGCTTATGCATTTGCCCATTGGTGGACATTTGCGTTGTGTCCAATTTGGGGCTATTATTAATAAAGCTTCAATGAACATTCATATGCAAGCTTTTGTGTAGACATGTTTTTAATTTTCTTTGGTAAGTACCTAAGAATGGAATTATTGGGTCACAACAAAGTGTGTTTAAAACCTGATCAGTATTTTTAAAGCTCTCAGAGCTATTCCTGTGCAGCCCATGGCGTGGTTGAGAGCCTGGAATCAGTGCCTGGGTGTGTGTAGTAGATAACAGGTGTGGCAGTGTTGGGGGATAGACGGACGGCCCTGATCTCACTCACTCTTTGCAACATAAGACCTCTGGATCTCCCTGAGTGGTTTTACCACCTGCAGAGCCTTCTTCTATGCCCTGATATGGTGGAGGGCTATGGCTTGAGTTTATGAGATGTTTTTAAAACAATGCTAGCTTATTCAGTAATGTTTATTAAGCACATACCTAGTACCAGCATGGCCAATGTAGGGAATGCAGAAATGACCAATGCAGCTCCTGTCTCCAGGGAACTTGTACAGCCAAGACCAAGTAAACAGCTACAATATTCTCTGCCAGGTATTATTATAGGGTGTTCTAAGAGCCTAGCTAGGAACTGCTTCTTAACTAGAACATTCTACTGAGCATTAGGTACTTACCTAAATAACTACCTTCCTTGTTATTTAGGCAAGCCCTTTGGTAAAAAGTTAGAATCTGCTCCATTTTAGGAAGTTGGTGTTGTTAGTAGCCTATGTACCTTTGGCGGCTTCTTTTTTTTTTAACCATGAGCACAAAAAGAAAGAGATGTTCTGATTTATAATCAGGATGGCTAATTAAACATAAGTGCTAAGGTATATATGCAGGATTAAAATGCCAATATTAAAGAAATAAGCAGTCCCTATCAAAATAACACCAGCATTCTTCACAGAGCTAGAACAAACAATCCTAAAATTTGTATGGAACCACAAAAGACCCCAAATAGCCAAAGCAATCTTGAAAAAGAAAACCGAAGCTGGAGGCATCACACCCCCGGACTTCAAGCTTTATTACGAAGCTGTAATCATCAAGACAGTATGGTACTGGCACAAAAACAGACACTGAGATCAATGGAACAGAATAGAAAACCCAGAAATGGACCCACAAACATATGGCCAACTACTCTTTGACAAAGTAGGAAAGACTATCCAATGGAACAAGGACAGTCTCTTCAACAAATCATGTTGGGAAAACTGGACAGCGACATGAGGAAGATTGAACCTGGACCACTTTCTTACACCATATACAAAAATAAACTCAAAACAGATGAAAGACCTAAATGTAAGAGAGGAAGCCATCAAAATCCTAGAGGAGAGAGCAGGCAAAAACCTCTTTGACCTCGGCAGCAGCAATTTCTTACTCAGCACGTCTCCGGAGACAAGGGAAACAAAAGCAAAATTGAACTATTGGGACCTCATCAAAATAAAAAGCTTCTGCACGGCGAAGGAAACAATGAGCAAAACTAAAAGGCAACCAATGGAATGGAAGAAGGTATTTGCAAATGACATAGTAGATAAAGGGTTAGTATACAAAATCTATAAAGAACTTATCAAACTCAACACCGCCCCCCCCCAAAAAAAATCCAGTGAAGAAATGGGCAAAAGACATGAATAGACACTTCTCCAAAGAAGACATCCAGATGGCAGACAGACACATAAAAAAAAATGTTCAACATCACTCATCATCCTGGAAATACAAATCAAAACCATAATGAGGTACCACCTCACACCTGTCAGAATGGCTAACATGAACAACTCGGGCAACAACAGATGCGGAGAAAGAGGGTCTCTTTTGCACTGCTGGTAGGAATGCAAACTGGTACACCCACTCGGGAAAACAGTATGGAGGTTCCTCAAAAAATTAAAAATAGAATTACTCTATGATCCACCAATTGCACTACTAGGTATCTATCCAAGGGATACAGGTGTGCTGTTTCAAAGGGGCACATGCACCCCTATATATGTAGCAGCACTGTCAACAATAGCCAAAGTATGGAAAGAGCCCAAATGTCCATTGATGGATGAATGGATAAAGAAGATGTGGTATATATATATATATATATATATATATAATGGAGTATTACTCGGCAATCAAAAAGAATGATCTTTCCATTTGCAACTATGTGGATGGAACTAGAGAGTATTATGCTAAGCAAAATTAGTCAGAGAAAGACAAATATCATATGACTTCACTCATATGAGGACTTTACGACACAGAACAGATGAACATAAGGGAAGGGAAGCAAAAATAATATAAAAACAGGGAGGGGACAAAACATAAGAGACTCTTAAATATAGATAACAAGCAGAGGGTTGTGAGAGGGGGAAATGGGCTAAATGGGTAAGGGGCATTAAGGAATCTACTCCTGAAATCATTGTTGCGCTATAGCCTAACTTTTGTGTAAATTTAAAAAATAATTAATTAACTAAAAAAAGAAATAAGCTGCTTATTCTCATATGTTGAAGCAAGTTTTATGAACAGGTTTTGGACAGAGGTGGGCAACTACTGGACGTAGAAGAAGGTGCAACTAAACAAAGTTTAATCAAAGTCTTCCTTTTAGAGAGACTTAAAAAATGCACTTAGTAGACTTGAAGAGTAGAGATGGAAATGATTGGACAAGAGAGAACCAGCAGAACCAGAACTCATCAATACCATGGGTGGCTCTCTAGGCTTTTCCAGGCTCTGGCTAGGATTGAACTTGACAGTGTCCTCCCATCTGTTGGCAGCCTTGCTGTTTCACTAGCAAGTTCTTGGCCAGATCCACACACTGTTCATCTACTCGGTCCTAAAGAATAAACACCCAGTTTGACTCTCCAGCCCAAGACACTTTATCCTAGGATCCTTCCCTTTTGGGTTTTGTAGAGTATATGCCCTTTACCAAAGATGTGAACTCCTCAGCCCCCTAAGTCTTAGATCCACCCAATAGTATCCGTCTTTAAAATGCATGTATCCGGGGCGCCTGGGTGGCTCAGTCGGTTAAGCGGCCGACTTCGGCTCAGGTCATGATCTCGCGGTCCGTGAGTTCGAGCCCCGCATCGGGCTCTGTGCTGACAGCTCAGAGCCTGGAGCCTGTTTCGGATTCTGTGTCTCCCTCTCTCTGACCCTCCCCCATTCATGCTCTGCTCTGTCTCTCTCTGTCTTAAAAATAAATAAACGTTAAAAAAAAAATTAAAAAAAAATGCATGTATCCTTTGACTCAGCAATTCAACTTCCAGGTGTCTCTTCTACAGACATAATCACACTTGTACACAAGTATACAGGGGAAAGTATTTCACTGATCATTATTGGTAACAGTAAAAAAATGTCTAAATATGTAATAAAGAATGCTTAATTTAATTACGGCATATGTGTAATATGAAATACACCTCTTAGGAACGAGGTAGATCTGTGTATGCAAACACAGAAATGTGTCTGTGATATGTTGTGGGAAAAAAAGTTTTGGACCAATATACAGAAATGGTCCCATATTCATTTTTTTCCAAAGTGAATTTTTTTTTTTTTTACTTGTGTATGCTTGATAAAGGTTCTGGTAAGATTCATGTGAAACTGTTGACAGTGGTTACCCCTGGGAGATGAGACTGAAATTGAAAATAAAGTCAGAACAAAGAAGCACTCACTTTTTAGTTTTGGAAATGTTCGTATCACTTGTATCTTGTAAAACATGCATATCTTTGTAAATTTTTTAAAGTAACCTTCTTGGGGCTCCTGGAGGAAGTTAAGCATCCAACTCTTGGTTTTGGCTCAGGTTGTGAGCTCACAGTTCATGGGCTCAAGCCTTACATTGGGCTTTGCACTGACAGCACGGAGTCTGCTTGGGATTGTCTCTCTCCCTCTCTCTCTCTTTCTCTGCCCCTCCCCCTGCTGTCTCTCTCAAAATAAATAATAAACATTAAAAAAAAAAAAAGTAACCTTCTTCGCTTGGGTTCTACGTCTCTCTGGGTTGGGTTCCAAGGTCAGATTGGGAGCTTATTTGCATTGGCCCTTAATACAGCAGCAGCTGACCGAAGATTAACTTAGGTTCTAAGAAGTGCTCTCTAGTAACAATGCCAGACGCCTGCAAGAATTCTTATTCACCAGAGATAAAGAAAGGGAACTGATAAAGAAAGGGAACTGATGTGTGGGGTGCCTGGGTGGCTCAGTCGGTGAAGCATCCAACTTCAGCTCAGGTCATGATCTTGCAGTTTGTGAGTTCGAACCCCCACACTGGGCTCTGTGCTGACAGCTCAGAGCCTGGAGCCTGCTTTGGATTCTGTGTCTCCCTCTCTCTCTTGCTCCTCCCCTGCTCACACTCTCTCTCTCTGTCTCTCTCTCTCTCTCCCTCTCAAAAACAAATAAACATTAGAAAAAAGTTTAGTAGATGTGCATAAGAGTTTAGTAAAGTGCCTTCATAATACCCACTTATTAAAATTTGTAAGTAGGTCTGCTACTTGGACTAGTTGTTTCCTGGGTCTGTCTTTTCTTCAAAAATACTTGACGCGATGGACTTTAGATACTATTCAGCCCGTGGGATGTGTTGAAGTCATAAGAAATCAAATACTAACGTGGTGGAGGATGTTTGTCATGGGATACCTATCATCCTCTAATTGTCTCCTAAATAGACTAAATTGTATAGGACTTGTCTTGGGAGAATGTATCGCCAATTGTTTCTGTCCTCGAAAAGAAAAAAAGAGAAAGGATAGGTTATACAAAGGAATCCTGAAATCTTAAAGGATCTCATTGTTTCATAAGCTCTATGAGCATAATAATAATAATCTCATTTTTTTTAATGTTTACTTATTTCTGAGACAGAGAGAGACAGAACATGAGTGTGGGAGGGGCAGAGAAAGAGGGAGATACAGAATCCCAAGCAGGCTCCAGGCTCCGAGCTGTCAGCACAGAGCCCGATGCGGGGCTCGAACCCACGAACTGTGAGATCATGACCTGAGCCGAAGTCAGATGCTTAACCGACTGAGCCACCCAGGCACCGCAATAATAATTTCATTTTAATGAATAATCTCAAAAGCTGTATTTCCACCATACTTGAATTGATCAAATGAGTCAGATGTAATATAACCAATCTAAATTTTTCAGACAACTTGGTTAATATCTGATTCTTTACTGGTTGTTATAATATTGCCCCATTTATTCTTTTTTCTGTTCTCTCTTAAAATCAGGTTGAAGAACTACACCCTGGTTTTTCTAAGTCCAATTACTTGTTCTTGGCCAAGGTAAGGAAGACCACTTGTTTTAAGATCACTTTGAATGCATTACATAAAAATGGGATTCCCTTTCACATTGTCGACTTTTCATTTCTAGTGTTACATCGATCTTGAACAAACAGATGATGCTGTGAAGTTTTGTAATTTGGCAGTATTGCTCCCTTGTGTTACCAAAGAGGTAAGTCCCAACAGGGACAGCGAAGGCTGTTTTTGTCACCAGTACTTTTCTAGTTCCAGGTAGGAACAGCTGGCTTAGATGCGTCTGGATTTTTCTTCCATACTAAAACATTTGGGATTTTACTGGGATTGAACATGTGCTGTGAAGTTTTTAGAATTGCTGTGGGTAACCCTTCACCAGCAGACTCCCTGCCTCTTTAAGGGACACACAAATCATGGGCTAGCAGTTAAAATATACTGATGCTTGTTAAGCATTAGACCGCAAGAAGACCGTCCAGGGGTCTGCTGTCTTCAGTCTCCTGCTCACAGTAGGGTGTGGTTATCCTCTACCGTGAAGAAGCTTAAAAATGATGCATTGACATTTTCTTGGTCTTTGAATGCCTACCGCTAACGAAAAAGAAACTATCCCGTTGCTTCTTGCCCTTTTATTCACTAATTCAGGATTCTGGATGTGCTCTGTTTTAGGAATTTCAGAGTTAATGGCCCAGTCTGTGTTGCTGTGAGCCGTATATTGGTATTGTAGGAATACAAGGAAATAGATCAGTGTTTTCCTGCTCCCTTCTCGTACCGCCGCACATTACCGTCCTCTGAATCACAGCGGAAAGAAATGCCTCAGAAAGGAGCATCCCTTGTCTTCTCTGCGGAAGCAAAACCGGCTCCGATGGTTGTTGTGAACCTCAAATATAGACACGCCCACAGCTCTCTAGCAGCTCACAGCCTGGGGGAGAATATAAGCCATATACCCAAGTAACTGTAGCCCAGGGTGGAAAGCCTGAAGCGCTCAGAGAGGTGCAAATAACTGGTGATGGAAATAGTGGAAAGGGAGAAATTATTTTCACCTGGAAGAGATCCGGTAGCATCAGAGGTGGACTTTGAGAGTGTACGTAAGGTGGAGGTGAGAGTGAAGTGCCTCGCAGGCGGTGAACAAAGGCACAGAGGTGGAAAAGCGGAGATTTGTTTGCCTGGAGGGCGAGGGGCAGGGGTGTTCAGCGCAGTCCTGGGAAACAAGGAATAAAGGGGGGATCGTAATAAGACCTGCCGGGAACTTCAGGGTTCATGGATGCCTCCGTCTTTAAACAGGGCTGCTCAGGCCTCACTGGGCCTTGCTGGCAACCACCCGCGCAAGGTCTCGGACGGCTTACGTTTGGGCTTTCCTGCGGGGTTGATTGGCCTTCTCACTCCGATCCCTCACTTGGTCGAGGCGCACAACAGCCTAGGCTCAGGAGCGGCACTTCTCCGGAAGACACTTTGTGCAATTGTTTGGGCAGAAAACAGATTTTGTCCCTCTGGTTGCTTGCTCCATAGAGGTGGTGGGGACCCTACCATCTTTTCCACCTCTCCTGAATGATGTTTCAGGTTATATGCAGTCATTTAAAACTGAGGGTCTGTGCATTCTTTTTAGAATTTGAGATTAGCATACAGTATGATAGTGAGGCATAATACCTGGTTTGACGTGCAAATAGTTGTGCACGATATCCAGAGCTGTCACACAAGGGCTAAATATCAATGACCCCCCCACCGGGTTTGGTCCTTGGTCCCTAAGTCTCCCCTCTCCTTGCCTCCCCTCAGCTCTCCTCCCCTCCTCTCCTTTCCTCTCCTCTCTCCTCCTTCCTGCCCCACAAACCTATGGTCCATGGTTTCGGATGCTATCTACCTGCCAGGAGTCCTCAAATTCGTATCTCTAGACCTCCCTTCTGAGCCCTAAGACCTGAGTATCCAACTTCCTACTTGACATCTGTACCGAGATGTTTCGCAGACATCTCAAACTTAACTCGTCATTGGGCCTCTGGATCTGGTCTTTTCCAACTTCCTCTCTAGTAAATGGCACATCCGTCCATCAGTTGGGAATCATCTCCCTCAGCCCCCGACACAGACATCCACCCACTCACCAAATCTCAGTCTTCCTCTTCTAAAGCATGCCTTGAGCTAGCCAACTGCCCTCTCACTCGACTGCTACTGCTCCAAGCAGGAAACCACCCGAGTTCACTGGAACTACGACGTGTGAGCCTCCCACTGGTCTTGGCTCTCAGTAGCAGCAAAGGAACAGATTGAGTAAACCTCAATATGTCACTTCTTACTTGAAACCCTTTGCTTTGGGGATAAAGTCCTAAATGTTTAGCATGTCCTTCAAGGCTCTGATCTCTGTTGCCCACTCCCCCCACCTCTGCACTATGCCTTTCCTTGCTTCACACCCTCGGGACCTGTTCTTGCCTCTTCCTGAAACACTCCCACCCACGCCCTCCACTCCCTTCCCCTGCTTTATTCCTACTCACCCTTCAGGCCTCACCATAAATGTCATTTCTTTAGGAAAGACTTCCTTGCCACTCCCAGGCAAGAAAGTACCTCGTACTTCTCCTTCACATCATCTAGCACGGTTTGTGGTTGTATAATTGTTTGTGTGATTCTTCCAGGAATGTCACAGCTAAGTGTGTTTCATTCACCCCTCTATTCCCAGTGCTAACTACCATGCCTGGCATGTAATAAGCACCCATAAGTACTGATAGGAAAAATCAGAAGACTCATAGCATAAAAATAAAAAGCTGGGCACTGTGGAAATATTCAGGTAATAAGCAAAATAGCATTAATAAGTATTTCCTGCGTTACTTATTTTTCCAATGATGTTTCCATTTATATTTTCTAGGAGGTTTTGTTTTGTTTTGTTGTTTTGTTTTGTTTTGGGTAGTAAATGTAATGTCAGGAATATCAATTTTTTTTCAATTAGAAAATAGACTGAGGAGAGTTATCTGCAGTCCCCCTATCTCTGTAAGTTTTTCCAGATTGAAGTATACCCACCCCATTAGTGATTTTGCTGACAAGTCTGTTCATTTCCAAAATGTCCAGCAGAGCCACTAATAACAGTGAAGGCAACCCAGCCATCAGTTTTCCCTCTGTCATGTGAACCTGCCTGACATACCTGCTTCTTTCTCGTGGCACTTGTAACCTCTTCCTGACATTGGAGTCGTTTGTGATGTCTTCTGCCCCTTCCAGGGAGCTCTGAGCTCACCACACTGCACTTGACATTGGGAATGTCAGCCCTTGGGCTCTAGGGCCCAGATTCCTGCATGTGATCAACTTTACATCCCCAGAACTTGAAACTACAGTATTTTATTATTCACGTGGCCTTTTCTTGACTCTAGGAAGGTCATCTCGGGTCCTGAGAAATGTTCCACTTTAAAAATTTTTTTTAAGTTTATTTACTTATTTTGAGAGAGACAGAGACAGCACAAATGGGGGAGGGGCAGACAGAGAGAGGGAGAGAGAGAAATCCAAGCAGGCTCTATGCTGTCAGCTTAGAGCCCGACGTGGGGCTCGAACCCACAAAACATGAGATCATGACCTGAGCCGAAAATGGGAGTCAGACGCTCAACCGACTGAGCCACCCAGGAGCCCCAGAAACGTTCCACTTTTAAACTGAAAAAGGATTCCTGTGTCAAAGGCAGTGTGAGAATGCTTGATGAAGGAAATCATGACCACTCTGGAAGCCTGGGAGTTGTTTGCCTGGACAAAGTATCCAAGTTACTGACCTGGGGCAGGCTGCCAAAGTTTGGTGCAGGGAGCATTACGTAATCTTTTGTTTTACGGCGAGGGATGTGCTAATTTGGTAAAGAAAAAAACTGTTTTGAAATTGTTGTCACATTTTGAAGTGACATTAATTGCTCTTCTGAGACAAACTCTTGTAGGATAGGAAATAAACTACACCGGGAACAGTGTCAGGAAGAGAAGGACTCCGGGAGTGTTCAATGTAAAGAACACGTCTTCCTGGCCAACAAGTTGTGTAGTTGGCTTTAAAGTTAACCTGTTGTTTAAAATCCTGGGCTGTTATTTCCATCCTGTTATATAAATGGAGAATCATCCCTCTCATTAGTAACCACTCTTAGTAATGAAATCCTAATCGTGCTTTTAATTTTTTGTCTTAATTAAGACCTCATATTTGATTGTTTTTTAACATTTATTGTTGAGAGACAAAGACAGAGCATGAGCGGGAGAGGGGCAGAGAGAGGGAGACACAGAATCCGAAGCAGGCTCCAGGCTCTGAGCTGTCAGCACAGAGCCCGACATGGGGATCGAACCCACGGACCACAGATCGTGACCTGAGCCGAAGTCAGAGGCTCCACCGACTGAGCCACCCAGGCGTCCCTCATATTTGATTTTTTTTTTAATTAAGAGATTGGTTTCTCAGATAAGTTTATAAGCTATAATTAGTCCACAGATGTTCAGCCTGCCTTCCAGCTAAGGGAATGCTACAGCTCAGAGTATGAGTAGGCTCAGTTACTGAAACCCAGCAATATTGCCCACGGTCTCATTTGTTAGAAATTCTTATTTGCCTGTTTATTTCTGGTTTGAACTTACTTTCTGGGCCTGGAGAATTCATTCTTCCTGGTGCATTTTAAAAGAAATTAGGGGTGCCTGGATGGCTCAGTTGGTTAAGGGTCCAACTTTGGCTTAGGTCATGATCTCACAGTTCATGGGTTCAAGCCCCACATCGGGCTCTCTGCTATCAGTGTGGAGCCCGCTTTGGATCCTGTCTCCCTCTCTCTCTGTCCCTCCCCTGCTTGAGCTCTCTCTCTCTCTCAAAAATAAATATTTTGGGAAGCTCTTGGGTGATTCAGTCGGTTAAGCGTCCAACTTCGGCTCAGGTCATGATCTCACGGTTCATGAGTTTGAGCCCTGCGTCAGGCTCTGTGCTGACAGCTCAGAGCCTGGAGCCTGCTTTAGATTCTGCCTCTGTCTCTCTGCCCCTCCCCTACTTGCTCTCTGTCTCTCTGTCTCTCTCTCAAATATAAAAAATAAAACATAAAAGAATAAATTTAAAAAAAATTTTTTTTTCAACGTTTATTTATTTTTGGGACAGAGAGAGACAGAGCATGAACAGGGGAGGGGCAGAGAGAGAGGGAGACACAGAATCCGAAACAGGCTCCAGGCTCTGAGCCATCAGCCCAGAGCCCGACGCGGGGCTCGAACTCACGGACCGCGAGATCGTGACCTGGCTGAAGTCGGACGCTTAACCGACTGCGCCACCCAGGCGCCCCAAAAAATAAATATTTTTTAAAAAGGCAATGAATAAGGCCACTAAAGAAGGGACACACTTTTCCTACTCTCTGAAGAGACATTTTCATGAGTTGCAGGCAGGGACTATTACTCTGTTTACAACCCCCTATTTCCACTCTTTGGGTTCTAACCTTTTATTGGCAGTCCAAAATATATTACTTGTTAAGCTTTCTTGATATATAATGGCCTTGCTTATATTTCTTAGGTTGATCTTAAAAACACCTTAAAGAAGTTTCTTAGACCTCTTTTTTTTTGATGTTTATTTTATTTATTTTGAGAGAGAGAAAGAGAGAATCCCAAGCAAGCTCCATGTTCTTGCAGAGCCCTACATGGGGCTCAATCTCACAACTGTGAGATCATGACCTGAGCCCAAATCAGGAGTTGGATGCTTAACCAACTGAGCTACCCAGGCGTCGCTCTTAGACCTCCTTTAGTAATAGTCTTAAAATAACTGGTGACACAGCATCAGTCTGGGATCAGTCATTCTTACCCAGCACTCAGTCTAGTCAGGTTGATGTTTGATAATCATCACGCACATGCCAGGAGTGTAACCATTTAATATAAGTAAGTCTCTCTCTTACTTATCCAAAGCCTTTGGCGGAGAGGATTGATATATTTTCCCTCATGTGCCTCTTTCTTGTGGCACTTGTAACCTCTTCCTGGCATGATAGTTACTTGTGACACGTCTTATGTCCCAGGGAGCCCTAAGCTCGTCACACTGCACTTAGTATTGAGAGTGTCAGCCCGTGGGCTCCAGGGCCTAGATTCATGCATGTGAGCAGCCTTGTATCCCCGGAATTTGAAACTGCAGTGTTTTCAATGGAGAGAAAGTGTGCTGCTTCAGCAGAAAGGTTTGGATAGTGTGAATCTGGAGAAGGAAGGAATACCCTGAATTCAAAACCATAACCTGAGTCCTTAGAAGATGACATTTGAGCAAATGTGGACAATATATCGAGTGCTTGAAACATAGTGAAGCCCTCAGAATTGATCAGATGCCTGTGCAGTTGACATGCTATGAAGAAAAACGCTTACACGGAGGAGAGTATCACACCATGTGAGTGTAACCAATGCGGCAGAGACTTTATTTGGAGACCATCGTTGAAGGATCAGCATAGAATTCGTATGTAGAAAAGTGAATAGACGAGTGGATGCAGGCACGCCTTTCACGTCCTCTCCTGTCCCCGTTAGTAGCAGAGATTTCACACTGGAGAGGAGCTCTTTGAGAATGGGGAAATACCCACAGCTCAACTGATCCAGCATGGGTTAACTGGAAAGAAACCCTACCAATGTAACGAACGTGGCACACGCTTCACCCCGAGAGCTAACTTCTGTTCACAGCAGAGAATTCACACAGGAGAAAAACCCTTTGCCTATAATCAGAGCAGAAATGCCTCCAGTAACGACTCATCCTTGAAACAGCCTGAGTGAATTCACACGGCAGAGAAACTACACGAATGTCATCTATGTGGTAAAGCCCTTAGCTGATGTTCTAACCTTAGCCATCATGAGAATACACGCCTGAGCGAAACCCTATAAATGTAATGAATGGAGAAGAACCTTCAGCCTCAGCTTTAACCTTTATAGACACAAGAGTTCCCACAGGGGAGAAACTCTGTCACCTTCAGCCAAAGCTCAAGGCTTCAAATGCACAGAACACTGAGCAAACCAAGCAGGAAGGGAGCAAGTCTTTACCAGGAGGAGGAAGCCATTTGGGAAATACTAGATGATTCATGTTAGAGAAGCAATTCAATGAAATGAACATGAGAACCCCTTTCCTCGTAGAGCAACGTTACAGGACATGTGAGGATTGTCACTGTATAGGACACTCTCAGTATCATGATGGAAGGAAAGACTTCCGTGATCACATAAACCTTAGCCTTAAAATGCTCACACTGGGAAGTCTCCCAGGCTTCAAGTCAAAGTAGAAATGCCTTTATCTACAATTTATATAAGAAAACTCATACTGGAAAATGAAACTATCAAGAACCCTTTAGAACACAATTCAGTCTATAATTTAGACTTTTGGCAAATGACATATCACTGAAAATAAACGTAGTAGAAAGATGTACCGTGATGCATTCTTGGAAATGTTGAATGCAGAATTTGTAAGCTGTAATAGGCAATAAGATAACCTCTCCTCAGTAGATTAATAAAAGTTGTTGGTAAAAAATCTAACGCATTGGTATTTGTCTTTAAAAAAATAATGAAACGTTATGCTGAGTATTGGGGCCATTTTTCCTTTATTACATCACTGTCGAAAGCTGATCAGCTTCTATTCTTTTTGCAGCTCTCAACATATTTCCAAAAACTTTGTTCAATCAGAAAACAACTTTTAATGTAACTGAAAAAAAAATATAGAACACAAAATAATGTGTTCTAATGATGATATTAGTGTTGAAATATGTTATCTACATGGCAAGGGCGAATGGAGACCTGGACAATTAAACACACACTTTGTAAGTAATTCACATTATGTCAGGTGATACTGATGCAGGTAGCAGACATGCCCTATTTTATGAAACACTAAAAACAGACAAAAGCTTGGAATGGAAAAATAGGCCTAAAAGCATCGAATCAAATAACAATATGGCTGAAATGTTGGGCACGAGAGGGAAAGAAGAGATGAGAGCCTTGTGTCTTTTTCTTAAAGGCAGGGAAAAACCATTACAGGGTCTTAAGCAACAAGTGACAAATGAGATTTTGGGGTGGGCACACTGGCTACCTTGTGGGGACTGGCTTGGCTTGGAGGGAAGCAAAACTAGAAGAAGGAGTAGCATTTGAGTAACTAGCACAAGTAGCACAGACCTGAGCCGGTGATGCCGACTAAGATGATGGCAGTGAGCAGTGAACGGAGATACACAGACTTAACGGATTCATGGCTGGTGTTCTCTACAAGACTTAGAAATTGAATATCTAGAAGTTGGAGGACTCAAGAATGAGATCGGGGTTCCTGGCTTTAGAAACGGACCAGGATAGATGGAGGTATCCTTTAAGGACCCGGGGAGCATTGGAGAACCAGATTTGGTAGAGAAGGTGAGCTCAGTTATAGACATTTTGAGTTTGTGAGATTTTCAAATCCATAAACTGATTCTATATTTGCCACATAAATGATGTCTGAAGCCACAAGGTAGCAGAGGTCACCCAGTGAAGTTATATAGTGTTTGAAAGGCAGCAGGCAGAGGATCAGCTTTGAGAAACAGCAGCATAATGGAAGGGGAGGAGGAAAAGGAAGCTACAAGGGAGACCAGCAGAAGTGACCCCACGAGACAGGGCCTCAGAAGCCAAAGGATGGTGGAAGTGGTCATCTCTGTCAGAAACCCTGGAGAAGTCAAGACTGGAATGAGCTGAGTTCAATGATGTCTGTGTCACTGGTGATCTTAACCCAGACTGTTGTCAGTGGAACGATAGCTGCAGAGACCGTGCAGAGCACTGAGACAACGCGGTCGGTGCTGGTAGACGCACTTCCAACAATTTGATGGGGAAGAGAGGAGAAGTGGTGCCAGAGGTGAGAAATCGTTGTGTTTTTTTAGATGGGAAATAGGGGAGCATATTTAAATGATGAGAAGGTCCACAAAGAAGGAAGGATTCAAGAACGACCAAGGAGTGAGGAGATAATTGGGAGAATAAGGGAGGCCCTGAGGAGGTCAGAAAGGCATCCGGAGCGCATCAGGGTTCTCTTTTTTTGTTGCCAACACAATAGAAAAGTTGATGGATTTGTGGACTTGGGGGTTTGTAGAGACCCAGGGCAGGTGCCACAGAGGGGGAAGGGGCTTTTGTCTTTTAGTTCAAAGGTCGCTGGATATAGAGTCTAAAGTGGGTAGAAAACAAGTCAAGGCAAAACAAACAAACAAAAAAATAAGTCAAAGCAGGAGAAAGCTGGCAGAGAACAAGAAGGAAAAAAAATCTCTTAATAAATCTGTGGAAGTTGAAAAATTATTGTTATTGAGAGTAACTGGATAAATGACACGAAAAGACGGGCAGTTGTGTTCAGAGGGCAGGACGCCTATTTCAGAGGTAGGGCAGTTGTAGGTCATGACACAGCCCAGGGTCCGCTCACCGGGGTGATGGGGGAGGGCATCGGAGGTGAGGAGGCTAACTCCAGGAAGGTGGGATCCACGGTCCATGGGGACTAGGATGTCTCCAACAGTGATGGCAGACCTTGGCATGGAGAGTGACCCAGGTGCCAAAGTCATAAAAAATAAATGTAAAAGGAGAGTGACCAGGAGATTAACAGCTATAAGAAATGGCAGAGGACAGGGGCGCCTGGGTGGCGCAGTCGGTTAGGCGTCCGACTTCAGCCAGGTCACGATCTCGTGGTCCGTGAGTTCGAGCCCCGCATCAGGCTCTGGGCTGATGGCTCAGAGCCTGGAGCCTGTTTCCGATTCTGTGTCTCCCTCTCTCTCTGCCCCTCCCCCGTTCATGCTCTGTCTCTCTCTGTCCCAAAAATAAATAAAACGTTGAAAAAAAAATTAAAAAAAAAAAAAGAAATGGCAGAGGACAATTATCCTCTACCCCCAAAATATATTCTCAGCAAATGCATTGCTGGTTATACAAAAATGACTTCAAAACAAGTCCCCTAACAGGAGTGCCAGGGAGCTCTGTAGACATGTGTGAGAAAAAGAGGAAAAGTGGGAGGTTGGCTCAAGGAGGGCGGTATTGGGGGGAGTACCCAATGAGGGTTGATGGTGGGAAGGGCAGACATTTGGGGCAATAACAGAGGAAAGTGTGTTTGGGGATAGCGGCGTTAGCTGGCGTTTTGGGCTAAAAAACCTGCACATAACAAATAAATAAGTAAAATGCTTGGATGGAAGCCCCGGGAACAAGGTACAACGGGAGGGGTGTTGTGTGTGCGGGTGTGGCTGTGGGTGTGCGGTGAGCACGTTCACTGCCAGTTGAATCGGGGTGGGGGGGTGGGGGTGCGCGAGGACACATATTGCCAAGCTGTGATCTTAATTTTAAATCTTTCCTTCTGGTTTGTGCACGTTCATTCCTTTAGGCATCTAGTTGAAACGATTCTCTCGCTTATGTCATTATTCTGCAAGAAATTGATCCGTAAACATCGATTAATGGGAAATGTTACTGCTAATAGGTATCCTACTGAGGGACTTATCGGTGCCAGGCACTGAACTATCCAGGGTTACCAAGATAAACATGAATTACCAAGATAAGCATATTTTTTATACGTTATTTTAAATAATGCATTAATCCCCTAAATTCATTAATCATAGTTTCTCACAACCTTGAAAAAATACTGATTTGCTAGTAGGTAGACATCTGATCGACCAGACACTACGTTATGATTAAAACTATTGAAGAACTTCCAGGTTTGTTTGTTTGTTTGTTTGTTTAATCTAACAGCCACTTCTAAATATTATGTTGTTCATTTGTTCTCATCTGTTTGTTTTAATTTGTTACATCCCTTAAATTCTTTCTAATTATAGGTACTCAATAAATGTTAAATGCAAAAGTGCATAGGAGTACCCTGCCATCTAAATTTATTGCCACTGTTTCTAACCTCCACTCTTGTTTTAAAGAAATAACAAGTGGAATACATTAGACCAGGTAGAAAACATATTATATGGTTTTTCACCTTTGATATAAACTACTTGATGACGTCAGTGATGAAATGTATAGCTAGCCTGGATCTTGCAGTGGAATCTCCAATTTCTTCCAATCCTGCTGCTGAGGCTAGGACTTCTTCCACATCATACAGCTGAAGAAAAAAAAATCAATGTTACCATTAACACAGTGGTGAGGGCCAATATGTCAGCTTACACTGAAGGATCTCTTCTTCCGGTATCCCACCCCTCCAGACCCGGTGGGGGAACAGCCTGGGAGTAGCTCTCTGCATTACACATGGTCTCGGAGATCTGAATCATGCCTGGGTCTCAGAAATCTGTAGTTTCCTTGTAATGGTCCCGCACAAAGTATCCCCTCGCTCAACTGAAGATTGTTTCAAAGTAGCTAGAGGAGCAGGATAAATGTGTGAAATTTCATTGTGTATTTGTATTTTCTTTATAGGATAAAGATGCACAGAAAGAAGTGAAAAAAATAAGCACTTCCTTGAAGAGGTAAATAAAAGAACTCACTCTTCAACAAATCAGATGTGGTCTACTAAACTTTGAACTAATCCAAGTGGCGTTTTTTATTATCCCTTTTTCTTTTCTGATGTAAGGGTAATGTGCTCAGATTTGAAGGTAAAACCATGTTTCTGCAGCATGCATTCCACTAGTATCACTGCGAAACTAATAAGGTTACTTGGAGAAGTCGATTTCGCATAATGTCAGTACAAAATGATCTTTAAACACGTATGATTTCTATTTTTCCTACCAATAAACTATAGTCTTCAGAATATTTCTTTAAATAAAATATTTAAATCAATTCAATAAAATGACCTCTAGTGAGTGTCTGATTAATGTTTCAGTGGAGACTTGGCAAAACAAAATTTCATTAATGCGAATGAAAAACAGAAAAAAATAGGCAGAGGTCATGAACACATTGTTGACAGAAGAGGAAAAACAAAAGAGTAAATATGTTGTAACCAGTAATCAGAAATGTGAATGGAATTACAGTAAGGTAATGTTTTAATATTAAATTAGCAAGGATTTTTTTTCTTTCAAGAAATATCCGGGGTGCCTGGGTGGCTCAGTCAGTTAAGCATCTGACTCTTGATTTCGCCTCAGGTCATGATCTCAACAGTTTGTGGGTTCAAGTCCTGCATCGGGCTCTGTGCTGACAGTGCAGAGCCTGCTTGGGATTCTCTCTCTCCCTCTGTCTGCCCCTTCCCAGCTTGTGCTCTGGCTCGCTCGTGCTCTCTCTCTCTCTCTCAAAATAAATAAATAAAACGTGAAAAATACTTTAAAAATATTCAATGCTGATAATGATGGCACATGTTGGAACATTCCCATACACAGCCGGTAGAAGGGTATTTTGACACAAACACTTTACCAAATGTTTGTGTCAAAATACCCTTAAAAATGTCCTGAGCCTTCAAAATGTATTGATTCTTGAATCTTGTAATGTCATTTCCGGGAAATAGTCCTAAGGAGAAAAGGTATAATGATCTATGCACAAATGTTTATGACAGCATTATTTATTACAGTAGAACACTATGGCCAACAATAAGGAAGTGGTTAACCATATTGGAATATAACTACAGTAGGATATTATTTTGACGTTGAAAAAATTACAAAAATAGTGAATGCATAGAGCATCTTAAGTGCAAGTAAGAGGCAAAATAGTGTATACATCTGATCTCAACTATATGAAAATGTGCACAGAAAAGCATCTATTGGAAATACACTAAACTGGTAGTTCATATTTCTGTGGAGTTGTGTTTTATTTCTTATATTTCCCAAGTTTTAATAAACTAAAAGGATTTTTTTCCCATGGTACTTAGCAGTGATCTATAAAGATTCCTCACTACGTTTTAACCAGCCTCATCTTGGACATCAGGTCAAAATCTGAGTTTACCGTTTGCTATCCCAAATATATGGGCACACACATACATCTATACACTCAAAATTTCAAGCCCTGACCTAGATGCTGTTTAATCAAACTAAGCCAGTTCCTGCTTCTGGTCTTTTACAATGACCCATCGAGATACCTGAATCAGTTCAACTGCTCTTGCCCAATCTCTGAAACTACTAGCTAGAAGGGACAGGAGTCTGGCAGGTACCCCGACAGATTACACAGTGTCCATAAGGCTACCGATACCTCCGGCTTTCTCGAAACAGCTACAACAATGTGCCAGTTGAGACGGGTGAATGTCACTAGCAGCAAATGACAGAATGAACCACGTTGTGGGAGCAGAGATCAGTGCAAAGACTTCTGCTAGGAATTAGAAGGAACATCAAAAATCCTCTCCGTGGGACTGGGGACTCATCATAAGGGCTAATCAATCTCCATTTGTTTTAATAAAATTCCTGTTTGGTCCCTGTAGTCAGTATGTCTTCAGTGGACAGATTGAGTGATTCCGTTTCTGGATAAGGACCTGACCCGATGGGAGTATAACACTCCTAAAAGTTACTTGAATCTTTAAAGTGTGAGGAATTGCTCACACACTTGACCACTACTGCAGGAGGATGTTAACAGAGGAAATTTCCCTCCTCATCATGGCTATACTGTATCCCCTTCAAAGTAACATTACAACCCTGCTGTCTGGCTCACCACTGAAGACGGTCTCCACGTGAAATCTGCCCCCTTTTAAAAGCCGAGAGCTTGTCTTGGATGGCAGCATCATAGGTAGGTTGTTTCACTTATTGTTACACTTAGTCCGGTGAATTTCCCGTGAAGGAAGCCATGTGAACTGACTAGCTTTCCTTTCTATGGTTACTTCACTCACCGCTCCTGCTGCCACCCTGGGAGAAGACAGAATAGCTCCAGGGCACTTCTGAAATGATTTCTCCTGGGGGCATGGGGGTCACTAAGGCCAAGCCAGTGGTGCCCCGTCCACCACAGGCAAAGTACACAAACTCTTAAACTTCCAAGAGATTCATGCACAGCTTTGAGAAGGGGGAGTTCCCATCCAGAACTTCACATGGGTCCCATTTCAGAAGACGATAAACTGCGTGTTAAAATTTCTCATGAAACATTGAAGAAGTCACTTGGTGTTCTGCTGAAGTTTTATCAGTTGTTCCGTCCATATAATTGGCAAGGTTACTTGTCTTTCTTACTAAATAATGAATGACCTATGTTGTAACATGAAAATCTCCATTGTGCCTAACAGTTGTCAAAAAGCTTTTCATCTGATAATATTTATGTAACTTTGAATGATAAAAAGCAGTCCTAACACCTGGACGGGACCATGGAGACCGTCCTCATTTCCCCAGTAAACAGTTTAAGCTCTGATGCATCAGTAGCACAGATGGGGGCAGGGAGCTGGGGACTGGCCAAGCCAGCACTGGGTTCCAGCTCCTGGAATCTCATGCCCTCTGCCGTCTTCTCCGAGCCCAGGGCTTTTTACATTTAACTGATTGGAGTCCAACATGTCTGTCGTAGATTAGGGGCCACGAGAACGGTAACACTTGCATGCTGTTAACCCGTGGTTCTGCCTGTTTTAAGTGCTTTACCTATATCAAATCATTTAATCCTCAGCAGTCCAGAGAGAGGGAACTTTTGGTATTACCCTATTTACAGACAGGGGGGGCTAAAGCATGAGATATTAAATACCATACTGAGTACAGGAGTACAGCATGAGGTTTGAACTTGGACAGTCTGTTCCAGTTCGTGCTATAGTCTGAACTTCTGGGCAACCCTGCCAGCAAAGGTGGGGTGGGATGTGGGGGTAAGAGGCAGGAGGTGGAAGGAAAGAAAGGGAAAAAGGACAGGAAAGGAAGAAAGGGTATAAAAAAAAATGGTAAAGGTGAAGAAAAATCTTTCCTTGTATTTATTTTTTGGATACTGATACCCATTTTCTGGTTTCAAATAACTTTCCAACAACCTGTTGTATATCTTGCCTTATATTAAATCTGTTTTCATATCCCCACCTTCTCCTTTCCCAAGTTAAGGAAAGAGAAAAAAAGGAGGTGGTGAAACCCATTTGAAATGACTTGTTACCGATCAAGTGATCGGTGTGTGTCCTGAGAGCCTCAGTATAGACTTTATGACCTATTTTGGGGTGTTTAACAAGAATGTGTTATTTCACAGTTAAAGACAATGTCACGTTTTAGAACCAAGCATAGTTAATATCTTGATTGTCCCATGACTTTTGCAGCTCTCAAACCAGTATCTTGCTCTAGGTGCCTGAAGCCAAATCATAAGTTTTAAAAATAGCTTTATTGAGGTACAACTGACATACCAGAATATGCATATTTAAAGTGTATAGTTTGATGTCTTTTGACATATGTATCCCTGAAACCATCGCAAGATAGCAGACATTTCCATCACCCCAAAAGTTTCTTCCCACCTTTCTGCAGCCCCTCTCTCCTGACTGTCCCTGCACCTCCCATCCCCAAACAACCACTGTCCTGCTTTCTGTCACGATAGATTGTGTTTTCTAGACTTTTATAAAACTGGACTTGTACATTATGTTCTCTCTTTTGCTGCCTGATTTCTTTCACTCAACTAAATTATTTTGAGATCCATCCATGTTGCAGTGTGTTCTGATAGTTCATTCCTTTTTTGCTGAGTGGCATTTTACTGCATGGACAGACCACAGTTCTTTCTCTCCACTCAACTGTTGATGAGCCTTTGGGGAGCGCCCAGTATTTGATTATCACAAACAAGTCTCTGAATATTCATATGAATTCTTTAAATGGACCTCTGCTTTCATTTCTCTGGGATAAATAGGAGTAGAATGGCTGAATTATGTGGTGGATCTGTGTTTAGCATTAAAAAAAAAAGCTGTCAAGCTGTTTTCCAAACTGGTTAGCCCATTTTACATTCCCACCAGCAATGAATGAGCTTTCTACCTCCTCCACCTTCTCAGCAGCACTTGGGATGGTCACTCTTCATAATCTGAGCTACTGCTCTAGATGTGTTGTGCTATCTAATTGGGGTTTTTATTACCCTAGTGACAAATTACATTGAGCATGTTTTCACGTGCGTATTTGCCATTCGTGTATCTTTTTTGGTGAAATGGCCCTTCCAATTGTTGGCCCATTGTTTTATTTGAGATCCTTGTTTTCTTCTTTATTGACTTTTAAGAGTTCTTCATATCTTCTGTAAGATACAAGTCCTTTATTAGATACGTAATTTGCCAATGTTTTCTCTCTCTCTGTGGCAGAGAGAATTCCCTTCATGTTAATTCCCTTAACGTGTCTTTGACAGGACAAAAGTTTTTCCTCTTGGTGAATCGATTTCTACTTTCACGTATGTTGTTTTTGGTCTAGTATCTAACCATCTGTGCTAGTCCAAGGTTATAAAATTTTCCCCCTATATTTTCTTCTAAAAATTGTATATTTGGGGTTTTGCACTGAAATCTGTGATCCATTCTGGGTTAATTTTTGTATACGGCGTGAGTTATGGATTGAGGTTCACTTGTTGTGTATATGGACAGACAATTGTTCTAGCACCATCTGCTGAAAAGACTATTTTTTCCCTACTGAATTGCCTTTGCACCTTTGTCAAAAATCAGTCTTCCATATATGTGTAGATCTACGTATGTACTTTCTAGTTTGTTCCACTGAACTACTTATCAGTATTAATGATTAGAATCAGCTTTTTAATTTCTAAAAAAAAAAAATCTAGCTAGGATTTTGGGATTTTGTTGATCAATTTGTCTCCTCAACTCAAGGAGACTGTGGGACTCCTTCAGGGCTCCCTTTCTGTGTGTTGTCTGGAAACTCTCGCAAGGCAGTAATCTGGGGCAGTCGTAGGGCTTTCCTCGTTTGTTACAATCTCTCAGGGATTATTGTCCTTTCTTTCCTGCTGTCCAATAGCTTGAAAGACATTGATTTCTATATTTTGTCCACGTTTTGTATTTTGAAAAACAGACATTATAACTTCAGGGACTTGTCATTCTAGAGCACTTTCCAGGCCTCTAAACCATTATTTCTTATATGGCAAACTCAAACATATTAAATTGCTTTTTAAAACAAGTTTCTATCGTGTTCAAATGTATGCATTCTATAATGTAAAACAAATTGAGCAATTGTACTATGAAAATCATTATTTCCTGAGACTTGGGTTAGAAGCCAGATAATTTTTTTGTTTGTTTTTAAATAGCATTCTTAAGCTTTGGCAAATTAAGTTAACAGATGAAGAATTACATTATACCTTTCCTCCTTCTTGAATACTTCATATTTACACAACCTGACTAATTTTATTTTATTTTATTTTTTCAACGTTTATTTATTTTTGGGACAGAGAGAGACAGAGCATGAACAGGGGAGGGGCAGAGAGAGAGGGAGACACAGAATCGGAAACAGGCTCCAGGCTCTGAGCCATCAGCCCAGAGCCTGACGCGGGGCTCGAACTCACGGACCGCGAGATCGTGACCTGGCTGAAGTTGGACGCTTAACCGACTGCGCCACCCAGGCGCCCCACAACCTAATTTTAAATTGGGAAACCTGACTGGAAAAAGAAGCTGATGAAAGTTACGAGTAGAAAGAACATTCAAAATTATTGTGACATAACTATGTTGCTGGCAGAGTCCTAAGTGGTCAGCCACTTCGAGTCAGGTAGGCATGGTGTGTGTGGAGTTCATCTGGAGCCCAACATGGGCTGTCCCAATAGTTTCCCTTTTTGAGAGAGAGAGCACACGCAAGCAAGCAGGGGAGCGGCAGAGGGAGAAGAAGAAAGAGAATCTTAAGCTGGCTCCACGCTTAGCATGAAGTCCGACACAGGGCTCTATCCCACAACCATAGATCAGGACCTGAGCTGAAATTAAGAGACAGACGCCACCCAGGCTCCCTGGCTGTCTTAACTTTTAAAAGGTTTCAGTCATGAAGACAGTGACTTTCCAGCCAAGCTACCATTTCAGTTATTTATTTAGTCTTTTCATTTGAAATGTACTTTACTTCCCTAGGGTTCTTCAGTCCTAGGAGCTCCATGTACATAGCAGTAGTAATTACTCAAATATTTATTGAGCTAATATTATGGAATCATCCAAGGGCTGACCCAAGCTTGTGAGGCCTCAAGGTTATTCAATTTGGAGAATCGTTAAGAAAAAGAATACAAAAATTCCAATACAAAATTAGGTATGAAAGCAACTTTATTTAGAATAAAAAAGACAGGGGGTGCCAGGGTGGCTCAGTCGGTTAAGCATCTGACTTCAGCTCAGGTCGTGATCTCATGGTTCGTGAGTTCGAGCCCCACATCAGGCTCTGAGCTGTCAGCTGGAGCCTACTTCGGATTCTGTGTCTCCCTCTCTCTCTGCCCCTCCCCTGCTCACACTCTGTCTCTCTCTCTCTCTCAAAAATAAATAAACATTAAAAAAAAACCCTAAAAAAGACATCACAATAAGTTACAAAATTTTAAAAGCTGACAAATGTCACAAATACTACAAAATCCAGAAAAATAATGTATCATTATGTACTAAGGGCGCGGCACACCTCGAAGCCACTTTTTTCCCCTTCATTTTGCCATGTACTATTTGTTCATCACATAATATTAATTTAACATCATTTTCTATAGAGAGGATAGAGTATAGAAAAATTGGTCTTTCCTCTAGCATGATTGATGTTTATTCTTTATTGCTGATGGTTTAGAAAAGCTCCTCTCAGCCTCACTTCTTGTTGGTAGTGCCCGTGGTGACTTCCTCCGCAGCACTGCTTGCCCAGGGTGAGCGGGCCCCGAAGGACTCCAGCCCTTCCAGCACACTGGGCTGGGCCCCGATGGTCTGTTCAATGGGTCCAGTTCTGCTCCGCCTTGGCACCTCTGATGCCCAGCCCCGTCTCGCCCCCAGCCATGAGGAGGTCCCGGTGAGCCTCGAAGCCTGGGTCATAGGGGGCCCTGAGTAGGGAGCCAAGCAGTACCTTGTTCATATCCTTCTCCTTGGAGTCAAAGTCAAGGTCAGAAGCTTGATACAGGCCCCAGAAACGAGCTGTCACTAGGGCCGGCTGATGTGGAGGTTGGAAGCCATCCACTGACCATCCCTGCTACCAAATCCTCCATAGGGTATGTAGTGGACCCTCTCACCAACGCTCCCCAACCCTTCCTCCTGGGGCTGGGGATGTGCCTGTGTGGGGAGGGGACAAGGATCAAAAGGGGGTGGGCACAACCCATGCAGGTGAGGTCCCCCGATTAGGAGCAGACTTGAACCAATACTTCTCCATCTTCTTCCGACTGCCGTCAGCATAAAGGCCAACGTCTTCAGCAGGGCTTTGAAGACAGCCCCCATTCCCGTCCTCCTACCCAGTCTGTTTTCCAAGGGGGCGCCTTATACGCCCCCGCACTGCGCACGCGCCTGCGCCCACACACGCCCTGTCTGCATTTCCAGAACGAACTGGTTGTCGTGATTCTCTTCTGCCCCCTGGCTTGGGTGTTGCCATCCTACGGGGCCACCTTCCCTCCCCCGTGCCCACTGTCTCCCCACTCCAGGCCTGGCTCGAGTGACAGAAGCGCTACCACAAAGCCCTCCTGATGCGCATGAGCAGAGGTGCTCTCTCCTTGGAATAGCAAGACACCGTGTATGTCCTTTTTCAGCCTGACTGGCCCTCAGCTCTTCAGCAGGGTGAGGGCAGGGACCATGTATTATTCACCTGTGTAGCACGGCGTACTCAATGAACATGTGTTCAGCTAGATAACTCAAGAAACACGAAAGCACTTCAAAAGTTTCCTAGGGTTCCTAAAAGAAAATTAAGGGTCATTCCACCCTCGGGTGCAATGCGACAGGGAGAGAGCAGACGGAAGGAGGGGAGAGCAGGGCTGGAAATGGAGAAGCCCTACAGCTCCGGGCCTAGGCCGGAGGCAGTAAGCTTGAGTCAATGCCAAGACCAGCCCTTGACTTCGGATCCATAGTGCTCTTTTACTCCCCTAAGAACAACCCAGACATGTGTACGTTCTACTTTATTTTTTAGTGCTACAGCCCGCACTGAAAGGACTATGGACCATTACACTAGGCTTAATCATTGTGGCATTTCTAGGATCCAATTCTTGTTTCTTTTTGAAATTTTAATTCATATTCTATTTCCAGGCCTCGGTTTGCAGTCTGTTGGCTTAGTAATAAAGTCACGGCAATGTGGAACGTAAAACGATTTAGAGCAGTCCGTTCCTGGCAACCTCGTGAGACTGAGCGTTGGTTTTGGAGGACACTTAGCCCTTCTGCTTGTTGCTAACAGATTGGGAAATTTTTTAACGAGATGATTTTTATTGCTTTAGGGACGGATCCCACAGCACGTACATATAGTGATAGCACATGTATGATGTTTAGAACATTTTAAAAGTTTTCTTTTAAATGCAAAAGAAACACTGCTTTATAGTCATGTCCAACTTTTTGACTTTTTGAAGTGTTAGCACTAGACGTAAAACTTCAGTGAAAGCTCTTTGCTGGCTGACGTGACTGACATCGGTAAGGACACGGCGCCCATCCTAATTTGACCGTGAGGAAACCGAAGCAAGATCAGGCTGGCTGGAGGTCACGGACAGACTTGCTGGAGCCTGGACCCAGATGCCCTGACCCCCAGCCCCGGCCTGTGCCGTGAGGGCAGAAAGCAAATTCAGGGCCATATAATCGGCTTTAAACCATTTCAGATTTAGCGCACTTAGGCACTCTTAGTTTCTTTTTCCTTTGTTTTTATTTACCTAAAAAGCGCTTATGGCAGCTACAAAAGAGTCTTCTAAAAACAAAGATGGACTTCTTGAAATTCGTGTAACTGTTAACTTAGCCAACAGCACACAAGTATCTCCCACGGTGGGGGAAATGGTTCATTGGAAGGGAAAACAGTAATTAAGATGGGCTTTAGATAAGGATGTCAGTGTCCATATAATATAAATTCATGGGAATGTCCTGGAAGGTTGCCTTATTCTACTTAGGGAACAATTTGCATACATCTGGTTGTGGTAATTTCTCTACAAGATGTTGTTCACACTCATACTTTCCCTTTTAATTTTGATATAATTATGTGATTCTTCACAGTTCCATAGCTATAATTTACATTTCCGGCCATACTTGGTTGAGATTATGATCTCTCTCAGGGTCGCAAATCTTCCCTGCCCAAATCTAGACTGTTTCAATTTGGCCCGAGTTGGCCGAGAAATCTGGGGGGAAGGGGAAGTTTCTTCGGATTTTCCCCAACTCAACCATGCATTATTAACACCCAGTCTCTCTACAAAGAGGGTAGCTTGCTGGGGGTGCAGAGGCTATAGTTGCATTCTGATTCCCCACCTTATCCCGCACTGGAAATGCTCTCAGGGCAGGGACCCTCTTCAGCATGCACAGAGCCCATGAGAAATGCTCTTTCGAACCACAGTTAGCTAGACCCCAACTCAAGTCTCTCGCTCAACAGAGGAGCTAATGAACTGAGTTGGGTCTCAAAAGAAGCATCCACACAAGCAGACTGTGCAGATCGCAGATGCCAGCCTATGGCTCAGCCTCCACCCTTGTGCAGCGCGGTAGCCGATTTGGAGCTCACTGCTCCATCACCCCCCCAGGCATTTCTCAGAAGTGATGCTGTCTCTCCCTGGCTCGGCGTCCTGAGACCCATTCATGAGAAGAGCGGGTCCTTCCTACATCAGCTTTAGTGAAGCATACATTATAAACAACCAAATGCGTTCATGTTAAGTGACCAGTTTGATGAGTTTGGACGGATTTATACACCAGTTTAACCTCCACCGCAATATCAAGGTATAAAATTTGTGCATCACCCCAGAAAGTTCCCTTGTGTCCCTTCCCACTCAATCTCCAACCTGCACTTCAGCCTCTAGGCAACCAGAAATCTGCTTTTTGGCACTATAGGTTGATTGTCTTTTAGAATATCACACAAATGGGATCATTCTTTCTCTGAGCACATTTTTTGTGCTTATTGGGTATATCGATTGTTATGTTGTGTTATTGGGTATATCGATATATTGTTGTGTTATTGGGTATATCGATAGTTCATTCCATTTTGTTGCTGTATAATATTGTATCACGTTGGTATGTCATAAATAGTTCATCAACTCACCTATTTGGGGTTGTTTACAGTTTGGGGTTACTATGAATGAAGCTGATAGGAACATTCATATGCTAGTCTTTCAAAGACATGTTTTTATTTGGAAGGTGGAGGCAAAAACCTAGGCGTGGAGTTGTCACGTGGTAAGTATTTGTTAGCTTTACGAGAAACTTTTTACAAGAAACAAGAAGCTTTACAAGAAAACATTCTGCTTTTCAGGTGACTGTACCATTCTGCATTCCCATCAGAATGGATGGAATGAGAGTTCCAGTTGTTATACATCCTCACCAACACTTGGCATGGTCAGCCTGTCTTTAATTTTAGCCACTCTAACCTAGGTGTGGCGGCATTGCATTGTGATTTTAATTTGCTCTTCCCTAATGACTTGAGCATCTTTTCATGTGCCCATTGGGTATCTTCTTCCTTGACTCAATCGCTCTGACTAACCTGATGGCACTAAATTCGATAATCCTACAGCCAAAAACATCCTTGCCGGTTTCTAGTAGGTTGTTACCCTTTCTTCCTTGCCTTAACCCTGGCAGGACATAAGAAAACTGACAGAAGCTCTGATTTGCCTCCTGTCCCAGGGTGAGGTCATCAAAACAGACCTTCAGAAATTCCATGTATAGAAAGCTGAGCAGGTAGATTGAACCTGTGGCATTGGAACACTGCTGGGAGAAAGAAGATATAAATCATATGTGTCTCTCCCTTGCTCTGCTATACTTACAGGGACCCCCCCACACACACACACACAGAGAGAGAGAGAGAGAGAAATAGAAGAAAGGGAGAGAGAGGAGGGGAGGGAGGGGAAGGACACAGAGGGAAGTAAAGAGGCTGAGATTGAACTTACTCTAGATTGTAGAGTAGTCATTCCATGTGGACCCAAACTTTTCATTTCCAGGATTTTACAAGATTCCTCCTCTGACTCCCTACTCTTGTTGACAATGTAAAACAAACCCACAGTTAGCCTGGGAATTATCTTTATGGAATAAATCAGCATATTGTTTTGAGTTTTTGCACTGCATGTATTAATTTAAAAAGAACACATGTCTTGGTTCAGTAAAAATTTGCAAAAAGCCAGACATCCCATAAAAAGAATTTGTTGGTTGAGATGTTTATCCCTCTAGCCATCTTTTCCCTTTTATGACTACAGAGAATACTTGTGTTTCTTTACTTGTCAGAATCATCTACTCGGGAAGACTTCTGGCAGTGGGCCCAACAGGAAGTCCCACTGCGCTGAAGCAGGGTCTTTATGAGGTCTGCTTCCTTCCCATCCTTTGACTGGTCTGCACATAGGTGTGTTACCACCTTGCCTTTGCCAGAGAGAGCATCTTTCAGCCAGGACGCTCTCCTTGTCCAAGGCACGACTCAGAGAGGCCGGGCCCAGGCTACGCAAGCTCACAGTCTATGCCTCCTCTGTCTTGTTGTGGTGCCTCCGCAGTTGTGGGTGTGCCTGGGGAAACCTGGCATGTTACTGCTTCACCAGAACACTGTCTGATGTGGAGGAAGACACTTAGAGGGCCACAGAAATCAGAAGTTTCCAGAGGCAAACTAAGACCTTCCAGTGATCAATGCTTCGTTAACCAATCTCCCATCAACTGTGAAGATAATCAATATCCATAATGATGAGCCTAAAGCATTCAAGATCCCCAAGTGCTTTCTGCATTAAAAAAAAAAAAAAGCTAAATTGCATGTGGTTAACGTTAAAACTTTAAGTAATTTTGCTATAATCTTGTAAACCCATTGGTCTCCAAGCTTTTGTGATTCCATTGATTTTATCAGCTTTTAAAACATCTTCTGAACATCCTGCTCACTGGTACACCAGGGCTTGGAAAAACCATGCTAGGCAAAGAACTTGCATCAAGCTTGGGACTGAAATACATTAATGTGGGTGATTGAGCTCAAGAAGTCTGATCAACGGACATCATGGAGTCTGGCGAGAGGGCTTGTCCCAAGAGCATGCCTGAAGATCCACGGATGATGGCACAAATCCTGAAGGATAAGAGCATTACAGAATATGAGCCAAGAGTTATAAGTCAGATGTTGGAGTTTGCCTTCTGATACGTGACCACAATTCTAGGTGATGCATTTACTCAAGCCATGCTAAGAAAGCTACTGTTGATGCAGATGGTGTGCGATTGGCGATCCAGTGCCATGCTGATCAGTCTTTTGCCTCTCCTCCCCCAAGAGATTTTTTATTAGACATGGCAAGGCAAAGAAATCAAAGTCCTTTGCCATTAATCAAGCCATATTCAGGCCCCAGGTTGCCACCTGATATTGCTTGACTGTTCCAAACTATAGACTTAAGTCTTTACAAAAAAAGGCATCTACTTCTGCGGGAAGAATAATAGTTCTGTGGTTATTACTAGCGGACCAAGTACTCCCACGCTTGGCACACCAACCCCACACACCATGTCTGTGTCAACGAAAGTAGGGACTCCAATGTCCCTCACAGGGCAAAGCTTTACAGTACAGAGACCCACTTCACAGCCCCCAACTGCAAAAGCATCAATTCCTGCAACATCCGCGGTTCAGAATGTTCTGATTAATCCATCATTAATCGGTCCAAGAACATTCTTATTAGCACTAACATGGTGTCGTTGCAAAATACCGCCAATGAATCAGCACAGGCACTGAAAAGAAAACAAGATGATGACGATGATGATTGTGATAAACTGTGAGAATTTGTAATCTGGCCTTGATGCTTGTAACATGTATACTTGGTCTTGAATCCATTGCACTGAGATTAAACATGCATGCTGGGTGTTTCCAAGTTGTGTTGTAGGAAATGTAAATGGCGTTTAATGAGTACAGTTATCCTTTCTGATTGAGATGTGGGATTTTCTTTAGCAGGATTAGTAATGGTTTTTCATCAGCCTTTCAGTATAAAAAATAAAGTCGTCCACCAAATAAATAAATAAATAAATAAAAGTTGGTATCCCCTCCACATATTTATGTCCATGTATTTATAAGCAACAAATGCTAATTACTAAAATATTCATGATAAAACATACACACAGATAGAACATTTCACAGTATAGAATTGCCTCCTTTCTTGATTAAATAAGAAACTCTTGGGGCGCCTGGGTGGCTCAGTGGGTTAAGCGTCCGACTTCAGCTCAGGTCATGATCTCACACTCCATGAGTTCGAGCCCCGCGTCGGGCTCTGTGCTGACAGCTCAGAGCCTGGAGCCTGCTTCGGATTCTGTGTCTCCCTCTCTCTCTTCCCCTCCCCTGCTCATGCTCTGTCTTTCTCTGTCTCAAAAATAAATAAAAACATTTAAAAAATACAATACAATACAATACAATAAAAAAAGAAACTCTTAACAAAATAGAAATAAAAAGATACTTTCTTAAAATGATAAAAGATATTTATCTGAGTCCATCATGCTATTAACACAGAATTTAGAAATATTTGTACTGAAGTCAGGAGCAAGACAAGGATGACATTAATCACTACTATTATTTAATATTGTTCTGGAAGTAGCAGCTCTAATTTAAAAAGACAAATAAATGACAGTATCTATTTAGAAATAATATATTAACAGAGTATAATAAATACCGTTATTTATGTAGGTAAATTAATCTGTACACACGAAAACAACTGAGAGAAGTAACTGAAGAACTATTTTCAAAAATAAGAGAGTTTGCTAAGACAGTGTAATAATACATCAGTGTGTAGCAAGCAATAGCTGAATAGATGTAATGGAAGGTAATGCCTTATTTACCACAACCACAATATAGAATCAAATTTCTAGGAATAAATCTAAGAACTGCTTGATAGACAAGCAGAAATCTCAGGGCCCCAACAAGTAGAAAGACATACTCAGACATACTCAGAAGACAGCATCCTAAAGTTATCAAAGTTTCCTCAGTTAATCTACAAATGTAGTGTAATTCTCATTAAAACACCAACAAGATTCTTTTTGTGTCCTAAAATTCAAATGGAAAAACAACAGCAAGAATAGTTATGGAGATTCCGAAGAAGTCAAGTAATGAAGGGCAGCCATACCTACCAGACAGGAAAAAAAAAAAAAAGAAAAAAAAAAAAGTATTATTAAGCTCTAAGAAGTCAACCAGTACCGTGAATGAACAGATGAACTGACCAGTGAAACAGAATGGAATGGCCCTAAGTACACCCAAATACACATGTAAATTTGGTATACGATAAAGAGGGCACGTAAAATGGATTATACAGTACGTGGGCCCTTAGAAGAAAAGGAGAGTGGGAAAAAAATGGACTAGCCTGTAACATTATTAGCCAGCAGGAGGCAGCAGCCTCCTGAGATCAATCCTCCCGAGGCACCATTGTCCACAACCCCGCGTCCAGGCATCACCTGCGGTCCCCCGATCATTCCATTCCAAGTGTGCCCCACTGTGTCTGCAGCCATACACAGTAACCGCTCACTGGGGGCCCTTGCGCTTTAGCCCGGAATAGCACAGCAGGGAAAGGCATGCCAACCAGGAAGGAATTCAAGGCTTAGAGGAAAAGAAGACAAGGAGAAAGAGGAAAAAGGAGAAAGTGAAGAGCCTAACGGAAGAGCCTTGTTGACGGGCCCAACTTGGGGATAAAGAGGTGCCTATGATAGAGAATCCTGGAGATCTCATCACAGAGAGATCTAAGGTGTCATCTAGGAACACCCATCACCTGCAGGACAGTCTCGCCAGGAGCCCAGAGGCACGGCTCGGCGTGATCTCAGCAAGCCGAGTACGTGTTGTTGGCAATACTTCTGCCAGCTGTGCCAACTCACAGGCTCCCGGTGGGAAGGGCGCGAGATGACAAACGTGGGTACACTTTGCAGACTCCGATCCGAGGCGATTGTTTGCTTTGAGTTGAGCACGCACTCACCTCGCCGTTGTTAACCTGTTGTTTCCAGAGGAGCCACGGACTATGCAGACCCAGCAAGAATCCAGATACCCTCCCCCGAAGGAAGTTAAGGTTGGGAGCCACAGAGTAATCGACACCCTGTCCAAAGGCAGGTCCCGGGGAGGAGCGTTGACCGTGTGAGTGTCCTGCTTTGTTTGCCTTCATCCTGGCAGGCGGCGAGGCGTCTTGCGGGACTTGATGAAAGACACAGAGCTCCAGCCAGAGCAGGCCAGCAGCGAGGCTTTCCTAGATGCGGGGCCAACATCAAAGCTCTCCTGTTCCGCGCTGACATGTGCAACTCTTGAGCAGGTCTGATTACACATGCAGAGACAGACTCTTGGGTTCCTGAGGGGAGAGATCAGACCCAGAGATGTTCCATACCGAGCTGGCAGAGACGCAAAAGCCTGATTGGGAAAGCCATGAGGCCCCCAAATCCACTGTGTGGATGGATGGCCACGGCTGCCTTGGGGGTTCCTGGTGGCTTCGTTACCTATTTCCAGAGAAAGATTAGGAAGGCGTGCAGAGCACAGGGGAAAATGTGCTGCTTTCTCCCTGGGGTTCATTTGTCTTCCATAAATTGAGGCTTCCAGGGAAAGGTGGCAGGATATAAAATAAGTACTGTGCCCAGAATCGGATTCAGATCCAGACCCGGCACTTGCTCTGTGGACAAAGTTGCACGAGGGACTTAAACTCTGTGGGCCTCATTCATAAAATGGCGCTAAAAGTTCCCGCCATACAAGATTCTGTTAGATTAAATAAATGTACGTAGGGGCGCCCGAGGGGGCTCAATGGGGTTAAGCACCCGACTCTTGACTTCGGCTCAGGTCATGATCTCACAGTACGTTGAGTTCGAGCCCCGCATCGGGCTCTGCACTGACAGTGCATTCTGCTTGGGATTCTCTGTCCCTCCCTCTCTCTCTCTCTCTCTCTGTCCCTCCCCTGCTTGCTCTCACTCTCTGAAACTAAACTAAACTAAATAAATAACCACAAAATAATTGGCCTGTAGAAATGGGACTTTTTAGCCGCTTCCCTTCTGAAGGGATAGAGATTCTCCTGGCTATTTACATCTTCCCTAGATGTTTCCACATTGCTTTTTATCCCCATAACCCTGTAGTGACACAGAAGTTGCCCACACAAGTGCCTGTTGACTATTCCTCTCGATTCTGGTGGTTGAATAAATATCCACAGAGACAGGCACAGCAATGAGCCCACCGGCCGGAAGCCCAGGGGAAGGGCGCGGTGGCATCCAAGGACTCTCCACGAGTCCTTGCACAGAGGACATCGTCTTGCCCCGTATCCCGTGCGGCACACACACTAGTTGGGGAATCCGTGTCTGTTTTTTGGACCCAATTGGGTCTCGAAAATAGTTCAGAATCCTGGTGAGTCTTTCCTGAATTCACATGGTTTGTTCGACAGCGTTTTCCGTTTCCCATTGGCTCCTGAGAGCCCGAAAGCAAGTCAAGGCAGGAAACCCACAAACTGCTCGTGCAAGATACCGTGTGAAACACTTTCACACTTTGGCTCTTCGACTTCTCCCCACAAGGTCATTATGGCCATTTTACAGGTGATAAAACACAAGCTCCCCGAGGCGAAATCGCTAGGGCAGTGATAGCCTGAGCTGGGGGTCGCATCTGGCGCTTCCAGAAAGAGAAGAGGAGGGAATGAGAATTTTACGGAAAGATTAAATGCCATACTTTGGAGCGTTTTGTAAGCCTGTAGAAGCCTCTGGAGCCGGGCAGTTTTGGCTTCGCTTGCAAGTCTGGCGTCCAGGGCGCTGGCTACTTTCCTTCGTTTGCCTCTTCTCTGTTCTCCCTCATCCTCTTCTTTGTTTTCCATTTCTTCCCCCAGTTAGACCTTAGAAGGCATTTACTGGCTCCAGTTAGCCAGCAGAAATCTCCCACGCCCAGAGGGAGGTCTTCGGGTACTTTCTGCTGGAGGGTCTCAGCCTGGACTCAAGGGGAGCCCTTCACAGCAGCGTGCCTTGCATCCAGGGGTGCAGGGAACATCTGGGCTGGGCTGCCGCGATCTGCCAGTCTCTTTCCAAGGCACTTTGGCCTTCTTTCCCTCGGGGTGTTTTTGGTTTTTCCCAATCATCAAATAAACGGAGTGTTCTGTGTTACTGGTTCGGTTATCTTGGTACATGGGAGAAGGGGCCAAGGAGAAAACTGATACTCCGTGTTATGCAAGCTGTTTTCTGGGAAATTCAGAACCGTCTCCTGCGTGGCTCAAGGCTACGGCCCGCTGTCTGCATCCTGCACTGGGGAGCCACCCAGGCGGGCAGGGCAAGGACCACCGCGTTGGGGGGCATGGTCTGCGGCTTCCTTTCATCTTCCTGAGCTGTGGTGCAGCCCACAGAAACCAACATCTTCAGCCTTTGTACACACAGCCACCTAGCAGGCGCTCGGGAAAAGAATCAAAAGGGAAAGTGGCTCGATTGCACCGGGGGCTTCCAAGAAACCCACGGGGTTGGGACTGACAGGTAGACCTTGGACAGGTGGAGGCAGACACTTCGATCTCGCCAGAGCCCCCTCTGGAGTCCCTACCGGAAGACCACATGTCATTTCTTGGCATCTCCTGTGCCAGCCATGCCCTGAGAGGTTCTGCCCCTCTTGGCGCTAAGGGGTGCTCAGGCCCGTGTCCCCTGGAAGCCAAGGATTTTTGCGCCCAACCTTGATTTGAAATTTTTAAGTGATAATGAAAATACAGTACTGATTTTTTCAAGCAACAATGAAAAGCCAGATGCTATTCAACACCATATATATTTAATTGTAATGCACGTGATTGTCCTGGAAAGGTCAATCTTCATGTTAGGATTGTCCTTTGGGGTTTTAGTCATTTGGAATTGTTCTCATTTTACAAGCGCAAAGACTATTGTCTAGAGAGGCTAACTTGTCCGAGGTCATACAACGAGTGAGCCACAAAAACGCAATTCTAACTCAGAACTGTCCGGTTCCTAAGTCCACAGATGGGCCATGGCTGGAAGCGTGTGCAGCTTCTCCTGAGCATCCCTGGGCATTCCTGTTTTTTCACTGCTCAGAAGCCCTGACTTCCTTTACTTAAGGGGCACGCTCCTTCCTTCCTACACTCCCTGCTCCTCTGATACATCATTTCTGTGTTGATGGAAACATTCACCTTCCCTTTCACCCCTATTGTTAACCAGAAGGCCCTGCCTCCATTCACAGAGGAATTAGGTTTGCAGACGGATGAGGAAGACCCCTCTTCCTCCCTCGCCACAAAATCATCCTTTGAGGCTGAACCGTGTGTTTCCTGAGGAGTCAGGCGGGACAGATAGCGGGGAAGGCTGCTGGGCTAGCCCTGACCTCTCAAGGCCCTAATGTCTCCTGTTTCACCATCCGTCCCTGGATGCCAAGGACCAGGCCTTGCTGTGAGAATTAGAGGAGGCAAGGAATATAAACATGACCAGCACCATGTCTGACAAGCACACAGCGATCCCTACTCGCCCCTTCCCCCACTTCCTAGTATCCCCTCCTTTCCTCCAGCTGTCCTGCCATCCTACCCTCCCAGCCGGCTCCCCGCTGTCCCCGCACAATCTTGTCCCAGGCAGGTAAAGACCCAGCAGACCAGCATCAAGGAGCAATTGCAAGTTGGGGGAAGGCCAGTGAGGGTTGGGAGGACAGAGAATGACAGAAGGCAAGTTGTGGAAAGATTGAGGACCTAATCTTTCATCACATATGGGTGACTCATGTGCAAGCATGCGTGCATGTATGTGCGTGCACGTGTGTGTGTGTGTGTGTGTGTGTGTAACTCAGGGTAGGGATTTGAATTTGAGACCTTATTCTCTCCATTTTGCATATAAGGGGATGATCACTTAGAGACGTTAACTTGCACAAATTCACACATTTCTACAAACTGGCAGAGATAAGATTTGAACCCCCCAAGTTTTTTAAATATTTATGTGTTTATTTGGAGAGAGAGAGAGAGAGAGAGAGAGAGAAAGAGTAAGCACGAGTGGGAGGGACAGACAGAAAGGGAGAGAGAGAATCCCAAGCAGGCTCTGGGCTGTCATCGAACCCTAGATTTGATGAAGGCCTATAGCCCCACATGACACAAACTCTGTGATCCTGGCACAGCATACCCACGTGCCACACACCCCATGACCTGCTGTCTTCTCAGACTTCACTCCTACAACTGGCTCCTTCTGTCCTGCCTCCGCCTCTCCTCCCTCCGTTTTGGACCACTGTGGCCAGCATAGACAATGCCTAAGGATTACCTACTTTGAAAAAAGTTTTCCCTTGACCTCATAGCTCCTTGCACACATCCCCACAGAGAGCCCCAATTTCTCTGATTCTCCTCTCACATCCCTGAAAAAGCAAGCCGTGTAACCAGTCCACTACATTGTTTTCAGATCTCAGATGTTCTCATGGAGTCTTCAAAAGTCCATAGGGCCTCTGCCCTGCCTGACGGGGATGCAATCTCGTTTTTAATTGGGTGGATATCCCACCATGGTTCAATGTCTAATAGGGCTTCTGGTCACCTCATGATGAACTTGAAACCGAGAAAAAACATGACTCTACATGAACTCCACATACATTTCTTTTTTTTTTTTTAATGTTTATTTATTTCTGAGAGAGAGAGAGAGAGAGAGAGAGAGAGCATGAGTGGGGGAGGGGCAGAGAGAGAGGGAGACTCAGAATCTGAAACAGGCTCCGGGCTCTGAGCTGTCAGCACAGAGCCCCATGCGAGGCTCGAACTCACAAACCGTGAGATGATGACTTGAACCGAAGTTGGTCGCTCAACCGACTGAGCCACCTAGGCTCCCCCACATACATTTCTTAAAGTAAGATCAAAGGACCATTTCTCTACATGGCTCTGAGTGATTACTGTAACCTCCTCACCTACTGTATTGGTATAATAACATGTTGTTCTATTGAATTATTGTGATTTATGTTGTTATCCATAGGATCTACATAAATAAAAAAAAATCAGGCAATTAATATAAAAAGACCTTAAAAGTCAGGAGCCTTCTGAAAGCAAGCTGCTATTTAAAAGACATGAGTCGAAGAAACTGAAATGTAGGGGCACCTGGGTGGCCTCGTTTGTTGAGCATCTGACTTCTGCTCAGGTCATGATCTCACAGTTTGTGAGTTCGAGCCCCGTGTCGGGCTGTGCACTGAGAGCATGGAGCCTGCTCGGATCCCCTATCTCCCTCTCTCTCTGACCCTCTCCTGCTCCCCCCCCCACCCCCTCCCTCCCCCTCCCTCCCTCGCAGGCCTGAGCCTGCATAGGTGCTCTCTGTCAAAAATAAATAGACGTTAAAAAAAAGAAAGTGAAATGTATTCTTAATTAATCCTTGGAGATTATGCCTAAAATCATTATTTAGGGTCTCCTCCCCATGTGCCCCAACAGGAGCATCACAATTTGAAATTGAATCGTAACTCTTAACCCGAGTCTAGCTTCCTGGCCATGAGAGAGATTCACCAAACTTCACAACTCAAGGTGGACAACTCCCAGTGGCCGATGCCTAAGTATCAGAAGGGGACGAGAGAGCAGAGCAGCATCCAAAGAAGGCTCATGGGTAATCCTGTGCTTTTGCGAATCTTCCACCTGGAAGAATAACCTGGAAAGTGTCACGAAGGGCACGTTATTCCTAAGTGCCAAGATCGGAGATGCAGAGAGGAGGAGCATGTTGCAACGCAGCCTCGTGGGGCTGGCTGAGCCCCGGGGAGTGAGCCTCTTCAGGAAAGACATCCCCAGCCCCGGTGACGGTGACAAGGATTAAGACTTCCTTTAGGGCATGAAACCTCATTAGCTCAGGCTTCATCAATCTGGAATTTATGCAATTAGACCGAGTCTGGTTTGATGTTTATCTTTGATTTGCCAACTCTTTCTTCAGGGTCACGCAGATTCACAGCAAAAACAAATTGCCAAGGGAGTGTTGGGGGATATGGCTGACCCTTCACAGTCAGGTGGGATGTGTCTGGAGGTGTTTGTGAATGGCAGCAGAGTTTCACATGCCCTCTGTACCATGCAGTCGAGTGGAAATGAAAATTTTGAGTGACCTTTGTATTCTTAATGATTCTCCATAGGCGTTTATGAACCTGCCCCAGGATCCTTCTTTGTCTGACGGCTTCTCTGTCTTAATGTCATCACCAGCAGCTGCTGTTTCTCCTGGGGCCATTTTCTTTCTTTTTTTTTTTTTTTTAACGTTTTTATTTATTTTTGAGACAGAGAGAGACAGAGCATGAACGGGGGAGGGGCAGAGAGAGAGGGAGACACAGAATCAGAAGCAGGCTCCAGGCTCCGAGCCATCAGCCCAGAGCCCGACGCGGGGCTCGAACTCACGGACCGCGAGATCGTGACCTGGCTGAAGTCGGACGCTTAACCGACTGCGCCACCCAGGCGCCCCTGGGGCCATTTTCTACAAACTTTTGCTCTCAATCAGTTCCCAAGGATCACAGGGACGCTGAAGTCAAGTAGAAAATGTTAATGCTACGTGGACATGAGCAGGTGGGCAGCGGGCCGGGTTCACTAGCTGATGGAGGCACTCCCATCCTGTGGCCTCACTGGCCATGGGATTCAAATTTGTGCTTCAGAAAAAGCACCATACGGAATGGATCCTCAGTCACTAAGTCCATGACTGCCAAGTCTATAAATGTCAAGGCTTTTTGTAATACAAAGTAGTGGCTCGTAAACCCAGTGGTTAGATATTTTTGAATGTTTATTTTTGAGAGAGAGAGAGAGAGAGGGCTCGCATGCTCACAAGCGGGGGAGAGGCAGAGAGACAGGGAGGCGCAGAATCCGAAGCAGGTTCCAGACTCTGAGCCGTTGGCTCAGAGCCCGACAGGGGGCTCGAACCCACGAACACGAAGATAATGACCTGACCCAGAGTCAGATGCTCAACCAACTGGGTCAGCCAGGCGCCTGCAGTTGTTATATCTCAATTCACTGGGAGATTGAAAGTAATTTGCTCATGAAACGTGCCAACAAGCACAAATAAGGTCCCTTAAAAATAAATCGGTGAGAGCAGTTGATTTAAGATTAGTGCCATAATAATATAACTTGCTCGCTTGAATTTCGATATGCTTTTTTGAGCGAGAGAAACAATAGTGCCTTCCAAACACAACAGCCCTAAGACCACACAGCCCACAGGTGGCTGTTACTGACATGTCATTAACAGCTGGGCATCTCAGTACTATTAGCCGAATGCCCTGGGCCATTTTGAAGGTGTCACGGGAACGTCAAACACGCGCACGACGTCTACCACATGTGCCGGAGCAGGAGAAAGTTTCAGACATGCCGCTGAAGAACCAGCACAAGCTGTTTCCAGGGGTTCCACGACGAGCTATTTATTTATCCACAGACGCGTGAAATAGCATGTTAAACGTCGGCCCCATCTCGTCCCTACGATGGTTCCCCAATAGCATCCACACACCCACCCCCACTCCATCTGGATTAGCACCACCCCTAAGCACATCACCCTCATTCATCCCACAGGTATTTGTTGCACACACATGAGACGCCAGCCCCGTCCCCAGCCCTGGAGAGCCAGCAGGGAACGAGACAGGCCCTTCCATACCTCAGGGCCTCATCCAGAATCTTCTCATCCCCCTTCCCCAGCACCGTGTCTTTCTGGTCAACCCAAAGCATCTCTCTCTCTCTCTCTCTCTCTCTCTCTCTCTGGGCCCAGTGCCGGTGGCACCTCCTCTGCGGAGCCGTTTCTAACCCTCATCTCCCCCACATTCCCTGGGAGAACTAGGTAGTTTCTAACCTTTATTCCAGGAGTGCTTCGTGCGAAATTGCTGTCGCATCCAGCCCACTGTGTTTGGGGTGCTTGAGTGTGTTTCCTCGAGCAGGGAGAATGAACACCACTGAATCAGGAAATGTGCTTGTTTTTACAATAGTTTTCTTTTATAACAAAATCTAACAGCGCTTAACAATGCTTTAGAAGCATCAATCGGATGTGAATAAATGGTGGCCTGGCTGATCTAAATGTGTATACAATTACGCAGGATTTACTGTGCTCAGCCTATAAGAACGTAAGAGAGTTGCCCCAAAACGCACTTCAGAGAGTCCCCTGTGACTATATAAGAGGAAGAATTTCATTTATTTCATTGGTTGCACTGTCTTAGGCTCTGTGTCATAATTGTGAAGGGCCCCCTCTCAAATGATATAAACGTACAGAAACCAAATGGTTTGGGAAGAGGGAAATCATTGCTTTTCGATTCTGTTTTAGTGATGCTGGTACACTGCATGGGTCTGAATTTTGCCTGAACGTAGCTGTTGTGAAAAGTGCCTTTGACCTGTTTCTGTCCCCTAATGACCTCATTTGGGGAGTTGGCTCTGTGGGTTCATGTCTGTCTGTGAAAGCAGCATCAGCCTGCCGGGGCTCTGGCGGAGCCCAGGACGATTCAAGTCACAGGTGAAAATGGTGCCCGGGGAAGTGTTTTGTCAACCACAAAGAGCTTGAGAAGCAAGAGAAGGTTATTATCAATATTCGTCGGTGCCTCGAGACGTTGATGGTCCGGACCAGGATCGGCAACCTTTTTCTGTAAAGGGCCACAGAGTAAATATTTCAGGCCTTTCAGGCCACCTGGTCACACTGTGTCACTTCTGCCGCCGTAGCAGGAAAACATAGACAGAAAGTAAATACATGAATGTGGTTGTATTCCAGCATAACTTTGTTTACGGGTATGGAAATGAGTTTCATAAAAATGTTCATGTGTCGCTAAATATTCTTCTTTTGATAGTTGCCAACGTTTAAAAGTGTAGAAACCAGCCGTAGTTCACAAGCTGGAGGAAAGAAGCCATGGGCCAGGTTTGGTCCGTGGGCCATGGTCTGCTGACCTCTGGTGTAAAACACAGAAGACTCATCTATCTAGATGGCTGGTGGCCGGGGCGGGGGGGGGGGGGGGGCATTGTGGCTAGCTGAACGATAGTCGATGAAGCACTCCAGAAATATTCAAACTGCATTAGTGGCATGACAGAACTACACCAGCTCTTAGAAATGTAATTTTCGGGGCGCCTGGGTGGCGCAGTCGGTTGGGCGTCCGACTTCAGCCAGGTCACGATCTCGCGGTCCGTGAGTTCGAGCCCCGCGTCAGGCTCTGGGCTGATGGCTCAGAGCCTGGAGCCTGTTTCCCTCTGTGTCTCCCTCTCTCTCTGCCCCTCCCCCGTTCATGCTCTGTCTCTCTCTGTCCCAAAAATAAATAAACGTTGAAAAAAAAAATTAAAAAAAAAAAAAAAGAAATGTAATTTTCTGTGGAAATAACTGTTCTCCCCATATGCCTTGTTTCTTTGACCTGGGTTTATTTTCCACTGGGAGTATTGGGTTCTCCACCTGTGAGCGAAGGCCACGTTGGTCATGAGTCAGCACCTATGGGCTCAGGGGAGAGGGTAAATGAGCCCAGGTGGAGAATCTCAGATACCCGAAAAATCACATTCAATCACTCATCATCCTACAGTATAGCTCTCTAGGTCAAGACGTCTTTGTTCCACAGAAGGAAGCAGCATCAGAAGATTCTCCAGGGATTGCAATTCCCACACAGAGGTGGAGAATTCGAGAAAAACAGCTGTTCAGGTGCTGTTAGTTTCCACCTGCTTTTCTCAGCTCTGTGTAAGCAGGACCAGAAGTCTTTGTTTCTGCAGGTGGAAGACTCATCCCGAGGCCAAGGTGAGGGAGACGTAAAGGCAGAACTCCAAAGCCATGGGAACTATCGTTGTTAATGTCCTTGTTTGGAATTAACTTTCCCACCAGGTTATTTCCTTATACAGGTCCTCTCCTCTAGTTATCTCAAGGTGTTGAGTGTTCTGAGCCTCCGAAGTGCAGTAATGGGCAGTTTTCTGTTTCAGACCCACCTCCTCCAAGAAGTCTTCCTTGATTTCCTACCCTGAACTGAAAAATATAAATCTCTCCTTCCTTTGAATTCCCGCAGTACTTTATCTGTATCTATCTCAAGGCTTTTGAGATATCATATCTTTTCATGCTGTATTTATCTTCAGACCCACTTGCTGAAAGAGGCATGTTCTCTGAATCCTCCTTGTGCAACACGTATTTCTTATCATGGTACCTTACTCCGAGTAGACACTAAGTAGACAGCTATCGCTTGAATTAAAAAAAATCCAATATACTGACAAACTGATTCATCTATAGCAGCACTGTCCAATAGAACTTTCTGCTAGGATGGAAGTGTTTTATACCTGTACTATCCGTAAGAGTAGCCACTAGCCACTCGTGGCTATGGAACACCCAAAATACGGCCAGTATGACTGAGGAGATGACCTTTAATTTTTTCAATCTTAATCACTTTAAATTTATTTATTTATTTATTTATTTGAGGTTGGGGGGCGGGCAGAGGGAGAGAGAGAGGATCTTAAGAAGGCTCCGCACCCAGCATGGTGCCCGTTGTGGGGCTCGATCTCACAACCATAAGATCATGACCTGAGCCCAAATCAAGAGTCAGACACTTAACCCACTGAGCCACCCAGGTGCCCCTTAATTAGTTCAAATCTAAATAGCCATGTGTGACGAATGGCTATCTTATTAGACAGCACAGGCCTATAGGACAATAATGAAATCATTTTGTGTGTGAATGGATTGTTTATGTAGGCAATAATCAGATCACACAAATGTTGTGTAGAAAACCTTAGCGGGATGACTGGATATTTCGCTTTCCGAGCAACATAGAGATGCCCGTTCTTATATTCCGTGGAGCGAGGTCCATTAGAGACAGACAAGAAACCACAAACAAGATGGAAAGGTTAAATTTACATTATATTAACAGGAGGTATGTGCTATGAAAAAGAAAAAAAGAAACAGAAAAAGCAGAGTAAGAGAAAGTGAGCTGAGAGTGTCTGGGAGGAGGTCAAGGTAGGCTTCATTTAGAAGGTGAGGTCTGAGCTCAGGCTAGAGGGAGGGACAGCGGGCAGGCTGGGCAAAGAAAATGACAAAGGAGCTGAACTCTGTAGGGCCAAGTAACAGCTCGAGATCATGGGCTGGACCCCTTACAACACGGTCACAAAGAAAATGAGGCTGTGGGGGCAGTGAGGAGGGAGAACGGTTTTTATTGTGTTTTGTTAACAAAGCCTTGATAGAAGTTTCCAGAACGATCTCTTGAAGTTAAAAATTAAAACTAAGTGGCAAACTGGCTCACTCCACTTTTAAGCACAATGAGTTTCTGGAAACCACACTGGAAAACACAACAGTGAAAAAATCAACTTTATTCTTCCCCCTCTTTGTCCAGCCTGCGTTTCCCCACTTTTTTCCTCAATGTCCATGCCAAGCGCTGAGAAAGCAGAGTGCCAACTGGATTTGCTCAGAGGCTGTGGAAATGGCAGAAGCAGAGTCTTAAAATGATGATTGCTGGGAAGGGCAGTGGGAAGAACCGGAGTGCACTCCTGGCCCACTGACGAGGCAGAGAAAAGTGAGGGGGGCTGGTGAGTACGAGAGGAGGCATCAGAAGGGCCAGCACAGAACCTGCCAGACCCAAGGCGACACCAGCAGCTTTCTCTAGGTGTGGGGACGGAACTGTGTGACGCTCTCAAAGCTGGGTGTGACCTGAACTCAGAGCTGAGTGATACAGCAGTAGAGCGAGTCACAAAAGAAAGCAATGCTAGACACGCAATACAATTCCGGGGATGCGAGGTCCTAGACACCGTAACCCCAGGCTGCTCCGTCTTCCAAGCAAACACACTGACGTTAGAGTGGCAGTCCTTTTCAGCCACAGATAGTAAACGTTTCACTCGAGGGCCAGCGGGAGAGTCTGCGAAATATTCCAGAAGAAGATCCATTAAGTGCTCCAAAGAATTCATCTGAAATCTTTTGCTGCCTGTGAAGTTAAAAAATCCACGGGCTATTTTAAGTTGTATTTTTCAAAGCATCGTTGTCAAGAATGTTAGCGCCAACATAACTTACGTACATAGAGAGCCTGATCGCTGGTAATTCTCCAGGAATTGGAATTGTTTCAGCGCTCCCAGGGGAATATGATCACGCATGAACTGGGAGTCAAAAGCAGGAAACCGTCTGGACCATAGTGATACCATGCGACAAAACCAAAAGCCAAAGCTAATTAAGGGCTTGCCAGCAACATCTGTCATTGGGTGTATTAAAATTATTTTATTTCAGACTGTGGGCTATGACTCATTAGTGACCATAGAATCAATTTAATGAGTTGTAACCAGCTTTTTTTTTTTTAATTAATTTATTGTCTGAAAACTCAGTGCTATTTCCTTCACATAAGGTGGGAGGAAGAGGATGCTTGTCCTTAATTCTCCTCCCTCATGCCACCTCCTTCAGAAAAGCTTCCCTGACTGCTCATTCTAGATTCCCCCGCTACACACATGCACACACACACACACACACACACACCCCACCTGTTTATTTTCTTTACAGCACGACAGCACTTACTATTAACTGGAATCTTCTTTCTTTTCTTAATTTATATGGAAATTTATAAATATTTTATTTATTTAAAATACAATGTTATTTTATTTCTTTCTCCACACCCACTCCACTAGAACATCAGCTCCAAGAGCTCAGAGCCAGGTATCTTTCTCACCGTTATATCCCCGGTGCCCAGAACAGTGCCTGCCACCTAGTAGGTGCTCAATTAACACTTAAGGCATTGAATTTAAATTGCGCCGAGTGGCAGGTTCCAACCCATGGCTGTTAGCTGCTCTTGTTCATTCCGGATGCTGGTGTACTACCTCCCTGTTCTGCTCTGAGAACCTGGTACCACCCTTTTTCCTCAGCCTACAGGGACTCAACACAGGCCATGACCCTGGTTCACACACCTGGACTTGACCTTCTTCATTCAGTGCTTCTACGTCTGCCAGCAGCCGCTGTGCTATCTGCCAACCTCGATTCAGCTTCGTTTAAGCTCATTTGGACCAACTCTCCTCTACAAATATTCTTCAGTCTATTGTAATGTACAGTTTTATAAATTTTAACACACCGATGGATCTGTATAACTATTGCCCACAATCAGAAACCACCCCGTGAAATTCCATCGAAGCTCTGTAGTCACAGCCTCCCTTCACTCCTAACCCTTGGCAACCACGATCTGCTCGCCAACACTTTAATTTTGCCTTTTTGAGACTGTCACATCCCTGGATTCATGCAGTATACAACCATTTGAGGATGGCTTCTTTTACTCAGTGGTACGCCCTTGAAATTCATCCAAGAGGCTGCACAGAGCAGTTGATTTCACAGCTTTTTATTGCTGAGGGTCAAGTCCTTTGTACAGAGGAACCAAGGTTTGTTTAGCCAACACCTGACGCAACACACTTAGGTCATCTCCAGTCTTTGGTGATTATGAATAAAGCTGCTGTAAATATTAATGTAAAGCTTTTATGTGCACAAATTTTCACTTCTCTAGCATAAATACCTAGCTGTGAGATTGCTGAATCACACTGTACCGTTTTGGACTCCCCACCAGCAGTGTTTGAAAGTTCTAGTAGCTTTACATTATCTCTAGCACTATATTAGCTATATTAGGTGTTTGGATTTTAATTTAGCCTCTATCATAGGTGTGTGGAGGTATCTCATTACGGTGCTTTTTTTTTTTTAATTTTTTTTAACGTTTATTTATTTTTGAGACAGAGAGAGACAGAGCATGAACGGGGGAGGGTCAGAGAGAGAGGGAGACACAGAATAGGAAACAGGCTCCAGGCTCTGAGCCATCAGCCCAGAGCCTGACGCGGGGCTCGAACTCACGGACCGCAAGATCATGACTTGAGCCAAAGTCGGACGCTCAACCGACTGAGCCACCCAGGCGCCCCACGGTGCATTTTTAATGAAAACTAATGAAACAGATTTGGAAATAGATGGCGTCTATTTCCAAAACAATGGCGAAAATACTATTTTTCTATAAGTATGTAAGCTCATAATTACATACATAGGTACGTACTAAGTCATAATGCAAAATAGACCTACTGTGGATTATGGTAAAAAATGTTTGAAAGCCATTATTCACTCCACAGGATGAAGACCCAGCATTGGCATTTCTGTTTGTTTCAGAGTGAGTTAGACAGAACCTAAAAACCTTAAATAAGCTTAACACTGAAGCAAGGAGAAGAAACTGAGATCAGATTTCAAGGGCACCGACTGAAAATGGAGTCTCAGGAAAGATGAAGGTATAGTGCTGAGAAGCAGATTTAATAGAATTCACTCCTTTGTTCATTCATAATTTGTATGAAAACTATTCAAAAACAAAGTTGTTGACGCCTGGTACCTGCTTTTAATGAATGTAACACCTGAGAGAGGAGATGTGGCTATAAATGCAAATATATCTACAGGACATATTGAAAAATGAGTGCAGACATCTCTTAATAAAATCGATTTAATGCATTATACCTCCCTAAATGGTATATTTCGTGTAAAAAAGAACGAGGTCACTCCATGTGTTGGTGGGGACGTAGGTTTAAGAGGACCGTCATGCACAGCTGACGGGAATGTGGCTCGTTGGCATTCTGGAGAGTGTGCTTACAATCCTTAAATTACGTAGACACAGACTTGCTGACCTAACAATTCCAATCATGGGCGTAATGTGTATTGCACATTTTTCACGGGCCCGCAAGGGGACATATACGAAAATGTTCCTTGCAGCATTATTTGGGGACACATGAAGTTGGAGGCCATTTGGGTGCCCATCCCCAAGACTTGGATAGAAAAAATGTGATGGATGAATCCCTAGGGGCAGTAGGCAGTGGTTAGAAGCCATGGGATTAGACAATATTGAAAATATTGTACTTAGAAGACTAAGCAACAGGATGAGATCTAGAGAGCACCCACACAAATTAAAACCACATGTATATAAAACAATAATCCAAATTTTGCTGGAACACATGCAAACGAAAAGTACCCATCCAGCGCCAAGAGAGGGAGACAAACAAAAGTAAGCAGATGGGAATAAAAAACAGAATTAAGAATTTTTTAAAGAGCCTGGAAGATTTTTCAGGCTGGTGGAGTCCAGGTTGGACTCCAACCTGAAAGGATCTCAGTGGCTGTTGGGTTTGTGCTGTTATATTGTGCAATTTGTGTAATACTGTGCTGTTTATTTAGTATAATATTTATTTAGTTAGTGACTTTATTTAACCTCTCTATCACCTAAAGGAATCTGAAGTGGTCCAATGCCAGTCCCAGGAGCTCCAGGAAGTGATTTTCAAAGGCGGGCTTTCCGTCAACATGCCTGTCTCATTCATGCCTTGGTTTTGCACTCCCTCTGGCTAATTTTCTGTGTTTACCCTACCCACGTTAGCCGAGAGCAGGAGAGGTTCCGATTGGTCACATGAACCAATATCCAGGGTGGTGCACCCCAATCAAAGAGAGTTCTTGAATCAGGCCACTTCATGGGCAACTGGTCCAACCTACAGATGGCCTTTGGTTCAGGCAAGGATCCCTGGCCCGAACAGATTATAGGACTGAGGTTTTAGGCTTATAAAACAAAGCATGAGCTTCCTTCCTTCCTCCCTCCCTTCCTCCCTCTCTCCCTCCCTCCCTTCTTTCTTTCTTGTTTGTAAGGAACAGTTTGAGGATGCTCTTCTCAGAAGAGAAGAGTATTGGGAATCTTCCTGACAGTTCCCAATGCCAGTTCCACCCTGACTATAGTGTGGAATGTGCCCTAGACAAAGGATGTGGGCCGCTGTGAAACCCAAGCATCACAGGACTGAAAAACAGACTAGACTGTCCACCCAAGCACAGCCACACAGGGAGGTGACACCTTACAGCATGAAGACAACAGGCTTTGGAGTCCGTTCATCTCTGGGGGGCATCCAGACCCTGCCATTCCTGAAGATATACTTTTGACAAGTTACATGACTGCCTCTTGCAGAGAACTATTGCGCGATAATGCTTAGCATGGTGATTCGAAGATAGTACGTGCTTGGCATGTCCTAGTTCCATTTCTTCCCCTCATACCTGACACATGTTGAGGAGTGTTCCTGAAGACCACACAGCCTGTGTAAGTGTATTGGGAGCCGCAGACATAAGCTGGTGTTTGCCGATAGCTTGCCCGTATCTATTTAAACTACATTTTCTCCAATCTTCCCCATTAAAAATAATTGCTTCAGAATGTGTTCTTTTTTTTTTTTTTTCTTCCCTTCTCTGTGGATCATAACTAGCAGGTCAAAGCTGGAAAGCAGAGAGCATGTGAGTCACTGAGGTGAGGTAAGAGATTGTTAACAGCCAAATTTCTGTAGTGCTTGTGCAAAAAAAAAAAAAATGGTCTGGCTTCAAGGCTATAGAAATAACCTCTATGAGTTTGCAACCATCAGGCCTGTCTTATGTCTAAAGCCAAATGCATTTCCCACCCTGCATTCCAGTCTTTTAGTTTAGTGGATTGACTGGAGAGAATTCAAGTCTGCTGGACACTTTTGCAAACACCTGACCCCAATTACAATTTTGTTAAGATTTCACTTGGGGGAAAATTCAGTTCATTTGTCCTAAACCTTTATGACCATTTTGAAGATACTGCGTTAGCACATCTGGAAAGCAAGTGAGTTTTCTCCTAAACCAATGTATACCCTTCAGTGGCTGAAGCGATACTGTTAAGCCAAAGTATCAATGACATTGTGTGTGGTTTCGCTTCACTATTTCTTTTCCTGTATTCACAGTAATGGGAGCTTAGGTCTGGGAGAAGTAAGAGGCCTTGGTACTGCACCCCCTGCCGTCTTGTGAGGGTTCACAGCAGAGGCCCTGTGACGTCACATCTTATACCCGGTAAAAAGGGCAGCAGAAAATATTTCCACATAGTATGTGACACAATGCTCTCATCCACCCTATTTTTACTGGACCTGAGATGTATTTGTTAGTGAAGGCACATGTGCCTTCAAAATGAATGAATGAATGTGTATCAACCCAATTAAAAAGAAAACCCTTCGGGGCACCTGGGTGTCCCGGTCGGTTGAGCGTCGACTTGGGCTCAGGTCATGATCTCGCATTTGTGGGTTCAAGCCCTGCGACAGGCTCTGTGCTGACAGCTTGGGAGCCTGGAACCTGCTTTGGACTCTGTGTCTCCCTCCCTCTCCGCCCCTCCCCTGCTCGTGCTTTCTCTGTCTCTCAAAAAATAAAATAAAACGTTAAAAAAATTTTTTTAATTAAAAATTAACTCCCACTTTGCTAGGTGTTTGCTGTTGAATTGAATTTTAACTTCTGTGTTGGGTCTCATAAATTCAGAAACATAGAGATCAGGAATTTGGTAGGAAACTGAACGCTGGAAGCCTATTTAAAAAAAAAAAAAGCAAGCAGCCTATTACGTAATATGGGCAGATAAAATGTTCACAATGCAACACTTTAATTCAAACACAAGTAGTAGTTGGAATGGATACATTAGGCTATATTTGCTACAACATAAAGTAAAACTTCATAATAAGATTATGAAAGTGATTTTTATTATTGGACAATGGTGTCCTGTTATAGACAGTTACAGGTACAGAATGCTTTTAATTGGGCATATCAAACAGCAAAAGATACATATGAATGCTGTGTCCCCAAAATGGATTTCACTTACAACTATGTGTTATAGTTGCTCTGTACATATTAAAAGCATAAGTGATGAAGTAGAAAAATAAGAAATGTTAAATAAAAAGCTATCATAGAGTTATAAACATCTACTAAAGTATCACACTGTGTATCATAGCTAAGAACATACAAATTAATATAAATGCTATGCAACTATTTGATCTAATATAGATCTAATAAGGAAATGTTAAGGCCATAATAACACTTCACAGGTGAAGGCTAAGTTCTGAGACATGAGAGCTTTCAGGAAAAAAAAAAAAAAAGCTTTCCGATAACCCACAAGACAAACCTGAGACATCTTTCTGTTTGGAGAAAAAGCAATTTTCTTACAAAGTCAAAGCTTCATATATAAAGGAAGCATTTAATAAACAATATACTTTATTACAATAACCTGGAGCAGATATTCTGACTACAATAGTGACCAGCAAATAGATTCCTTCTCCGGGAGAAATAAAATAAGGTTTTCTGATTAAGCCAGTAGCCTCATTATCGTAGTCTCCAAGTGTGGTTATTTTTGCTTATTTTTGGTTTTGCTTTCCTTCCTTTAACAAGGTTATAAAATATACAATCAACTAGGCTGTATTAAATAAGCCAGGTAACCTCCAAGAGCCCACCTTACTTCCTCGTATATAAGCTGGGCTTTTCCCTTGCCAAAATTGTTGGATGAACTGAGCCTACACACACAAAACAAGATTATAGCACATCTGTATTTGGTTGACTTAATGAGGAGTCCAGATCGGCACACGATTGCTTTTGCTACCACACGTCTCAGAGTCAGCAGGCTAGGGCAACCTAAAATCATGGTCTCAGCCCTGCTTAGGGCAAGGGGGGTGATGACGTTTTGGAATAGCTGGTGACAAAAAAAAAAACTTAAACACATTGGGTAAGCCTGACCTCTACAGTTGAATTTAGTTGCCTTTAAAAATAACTGGCACAGTTCTCCATATTCAAGAGGCAGCACTATGAGATTTGATTCCATGAAATTTTTGTTAACAAAATAATTCCAAATCACAAAACAGATCTTCTGTGTTGTAGATTTTTCTTAAAAGTCTACTTGGGATTTAACGTTGGCCCACAAAGTATCTTATTTCTAAATGTTCGTATTTCAACTTTTGTGCCTCAGATTAATTAATGTGGAACGCGTGGGGAAATGCGTAACCATTTTTCTTCCTTTTCATTTCTCGCTCGTTTTTCTCACCACCCCTCCACACGACCGCCAAACACTCCTTCCTTCCTCTTTTACAATTTTGATGAAAAGATTCCAAAGATCTTCATACAATGTAAGAAAAGCAAGCTTTCAGGACACTGCATGTCTCCTCTGAAGTCCACACACAATGAAAGTTAAAGCTCTAACCTTCACTTTGTACTCCTCCGATCTTCCAGCACTTTTTTTTTTTTTTTTCCGTTTTTAGGATCCTTACATAAACAGAACCTATACATTTCGTTCAGGCTTTATGTTTTCACAGTTTCCAAAGTGACCACTCACTGGGTTGACCATCCTGAACAGCCCGCCTGATCTGATCAGCTCCACGGGAACATAATGGAATCTTCAAAACAGCCTCCCAAGACTACCTTCGGATTCTGACTTTCCAAACACAGACATGAATGCTATTACAAAAAAAAAAAAAAAAAAAAAAATCATTTAAAAGAAAAACTAGGTCTGTTATGATGGGAAGTTTCTCCCTTGGTCTCTAATAAAGAGAACATCCAGATAAGTCACTGCATTTTTCACTATTCGTCAGGCAGACACTGGTTAAATTTCTCTGCCTTGCACAGGCTAATGGCCGTATTTCCAGTAACTTCGACTGGAACTCAACAATCAGAATGGCTTTACGATTAAATTCAAATTGAAGCATGCCAAGAGTTTAGAATTGTGGCATATTCACTACAATTTCACAAGGCGACTCTGGATTGAGGATATAATTTTAGAAAATATGTTGTAAAATAATAAGGAACACATCGTACAGACCCAATCCTGAAATTATTCAGTTCTCATTCAAGTTGTGGATCAGAGAACAGACTTTGCTTCAACTTGGTTTTCGTGATGTCGAAACAGGCTTGTTTCCCGTATCTGAGCCAAAATTGGTTGAATTGAACTTTTTGATTGGTCTTTCTTTTGGAAAGACAAACATTATTCAAACTTTACTTAACAAAAATAATACTATTTAATAATACAATAACATATATATTGCTTATGAATAATTATATATGTATTGAATAGTATTTGGTGACTTTATTTTTAAAGTACGAGACTGAATGACATCAGTGCATTATAATCACATCATTTAAAGCTTAGCTGGGCTGGTAAATCTTTTGTTGTTGATTCGTTTTTTGTTTTTGTTTGTTTGTTGGTTGTTGGTTTTTTGTTTGTTTTGCTCATAACTGAAATTCTGTACTTTGGCCACCAACAGAGGTATGACTTCGGCTTGGAATTTTTTACAGTTGAACAACTTACACTTTAAAATTCATCGTAAATCACTGAAACTTACTATAATCACTAAATCAGCCACTATTAAATTTCTCTGTAAGCAAATGAGTTTATGACTTTTGCAAAAAAGAAAGCATATCGGTAGGCAAAAAGATAAATCCATCCATAGACGCTAGAGCTTAACTAAACTATTTTTTATTGAAAAGGTGAAGAAAGGAATTTCTGGTCTTTACTTTTCCCTTATCACCCTCAATCACATGGCTTATACTGAAATTATCTGCCTTTGTGTATTCAACAATATATTTTGAAACTTTGCTTAATGTGATTTTCTAAGGACCAGATCTCAGCACACAGAACATCAATCTTGGATCTCACCCACAAAGGCATTTTTACTGAAACACTTCTTCATCAGGTCATTTGTGTCTATGCTTATGTGTGTTTAAATCCAAAGGATGCTCCCTCAAGAAATTATTGTTACCAGCCCTTGATTTATGCATAAAAATTCTTTGGACCCTTTAATTCTTTGATTCAAAAAATCTTCTAGAAGCTCGTGCGTAGCCCAGTGCTCGTCTGAGCACACATGTGTCAAGCACATCATCTGGGGGTCAGCTGGTCTATGCTCACTTTAGAGGCTAACCGAGAAAGTGACACAGAGGAGCTAGAAAATTCTACTCCCTATCCCCCCAAACCTGAGTACTTCTAACATTCCAGCTTGCTTCTGGCCTCACACTGGCAGTCCTCCTCAGCTTGTAACTTTTGGACAGCACTATCGAGGAGCTCCATGGACTCTCTGAGAGTGACGTTGATTTTAAATGACTTGGGTTTAATGGTCAGACCGTAATCAAAATCCATTTTCGGGGGTTCGTCTGGATTGGCCTTGAAATTGCACTCATGAGCCAGGATGGAAATGAAAAGAAAGAGCTGCGTCTTGGAAAGCTCTTCCCCAATGCACCGCCGTTTGCCTGCTGAAAAAATCATCACGCTGCTGGCCAGGTCCTTGTTGATGAAGCCGTCCTTGTCCAAGAACCGGGCTGGATCAAAGTCCTCTGGGTTAGGCCACTTCTCCGGGTCATGATTCACGGACCACTGGTTAACAAAAACCACTGTGTCCTTGGGAATGTGGTAGCCCAGGACGGAGGCACTGGTGGTGGTGGCATGAGGAATGGTGAGGGGCACAAAGCTGGAGAAGCGCATGGCTTCGTAAAGAAAGGCCATGACGTAGGGCAGGTTGGGCTGGTCTTGCAGGCAGGGTAGGCGGTCTCTACCCACGACTTGATCCAGTTCTGCCTGGACCCGAGCCTGCACTTCAGGATACCTGTTTGGTTAATGCAGAAGGAGAAAATGAGTGGGGAAAAGTAATTCTTCTTTCATCTACAAAGCACATGACCATTTAATTCCACTTTCTTTGTCTGAATCAGTGGCTGAATTAACATTTCCAGACAAACAAACACACAAAAACTAAAATGGATGGATGAATTAATAGCTCTATTTCCCATAATAAGCCTCACATGGCTAATGCTCTCTTTCCTACTGTAAGTCGAAAAAAGTCTAAGTTTTCTCAGCCTGAAAAAGCTCCAAACAGACAAGGCCAACTTCTCCATGAGGCACAGCAGACCATGCCAAGGACCCACAATACTTTTCAGGAGCCCATGGAAATGTTCTCCTTTCTTTTAAAATCATTTAAAAAAAAAAACAAAAACGTTTAGGTCAAAGAGAATATTTTAATATATAATTTTAATATATTTTTCTTTAAACAAACAGTAATAAAATATCATTAAAAAGTTTTCATGGGGTAATAAATCTACAGTGGCAAAACCACCCAGGACCCATAAAAATAAAAAAGCAGCCCCCCAAATGGGTCCTTCCTCCGCCCAACACACACATCTTCCTTTTAATTCCAGCAGACACACTGCCCTCACTTCATACAAACTGGTATCCCAACAGATAAAGGTACAGATCGTCTAAATTTAAAAGAAAATTCCCAGCGTTCAAGAGATTATGGTACAAGCTGTAATGCTTATTCACTGTCAGCGATACAAATAGTACTGTCCTTTTGGAAAACAAAATCTTAGCACTAAGCAAGATGCATAGGAGTTAACTCCTCCCCACTCCTTTTTTAAAGCCAGTAATCCATGTCCAGAAATGTATGTGCAGGAAACGACAGGTGCAAACATATCTGACTACAACAACAGTCAAAATTTTTAAAAGGCAGTCAACAATGTTAAAAGAAGCGATTATATATAATGGTGTTATTACGGCAAAAATATTAGATAACCGTCAAAAGTCACTACAATAAAGTTTAAAAGATGGGGAAATGTCCATTACAATAAGTGAAAATGCCAGAAGTTAAAAAATAAAGTAAATAATTATTGCATCTCTGAAAAATAATTCAAGCATGTATGGGATGAAATTATGGGTGATTTAAAAAACTGCTTCACGAATAGCATACTTCAGGAGTCTGGAAACTTTTTCATAAAGGGCCAGATAGTAAATACTTTAGGCTTTGCAGACCAAACCCTCTGTCACAACCAGCCAGCTCTGCCTTGCGCTATGAAGGCGGCCATAGACAATACATAAATGAGTGGGCATGGTTGTATTTTGATAAAAAACTTACATCCAAAAATGAGCAGTGTAATTTGCCAATCCCTGTCCTACTGTCTTCGCTAAATTGAAGAAAAATGTATTCACCAGCTACATTGAACTGAAAGTGACTCCAAAATTGTTTTATTTACTTTTGCTGCCCAATTCAGTCTCTAATGAAAAAAAAAAAGGCAGTTTCAAAAGATGTTTATGGCGGGTGCAAACGACCCATCGCTCTCATTTTGGGATGTCTTCTTCCTGATCTGTTACGGACTTCTTTTTGATTTTTGCTCATTGCTCATAGTGTTTCTGGGGACTTAATGCTGAAAAGCAATTTCAAATATACAAAAACTTCAATTTATAAAAGCAGAAGCACAGTCCAAGGACACACAGGTTGCAGGATTCTAATAAGAAAAGAAGTGCTCCTTGCCTTCCAATTTCTGGGTTACCAACAAATTCAGCACACCCCCCCCCCACCACTTCCTTGCACACCAAGAAATGGTACAACCAGGATTTCTGCTCTCTCAAGGCAACCAAAATTTGCCTTTAGTGAGACATCTGCCCCTGGAGCAGAGATGCCCACAAAACCTGGCTGCTCTGTTAAATCTAAATTTCAGGTAAACAATGGCTAATCTTTTAGTAGAAGTATGTCCAATGTGTAATTTATTTTTAGTTTCTACGTCTGGCAACACCCCATGCCAGCAACCTGTTTGCTTCCTGCGTGCAGGGCTTCCTTCCCAGAGGTCGGCGACCTTAATCAACGTGGGCACTGCCGACCGGCTCGCAAACCAAGCCTGGCCCAGGGACCAGAAAAGTCTGTCCGCGGGCGCCTCCTGGATACCGTGTTTGCCTTTCGAGACGCTGCTCTGCGCTCGGTAAAAGTGACTGCTTCTCCGGTTTTTTACCCAGACACTTCTCACACTGCTAGCGCGGCGTTTTCGTTAACCCAGCGCAACCCGCTAGTTTCTGGCCGCCTTCCTAAAGCTTCCGTCGGGTTCACGGTTGGCGGGGCCGGCCTCCGAGCACTTCCTCTGCCCGGGAACAAAGCCCGGACGCGCGGCTGGCTTGCAGCGCCGGGGCTGGGCGGCCTCGGATCTGCGCCGGTGACAGGCCGAGCCCATCAGGCTCGTGTGTTTATTGAACATATTTGCCCGTTACCCTTTCTTTCGGAAGCGTGCCAATTTTGCCTCTGCTGTGTCGGGGAGGCAGAGATCGGGGCTGATCTGCAGACACTTAAAAGATCCTGCCTTTCGGGGCTCTCACAAATGTGTCCCCACTTGGAGAGGCAGCGGGCGACAAGATCAAAGATGCGGGCCGCGCGCGCGGTCTCAGCCCGCACCTTGCCTTCCCGAGCTGCGCTTTCCGGCCGCGATCTCTGCTTCGAGAGACGGGGACCTGTCGCGAAACCCCAAACCCTGCCCAAACCCTGGGCGTCCGTCGCGACCTCAGCACATTCTAGCCTTTTCCAGGGGAGGAAAGGAAGGCCCGGCCCACGCCTCCTGGAGGTGTTACCTGGTGAAAAGGATGAGCAGCCACTGCAGCGCGGTGGAGAGCGTGTCCTGGCTGGCGCCGAAGATGTCGGTGACAGTGGCCGGCACGTACTCCATGTCCAGCCGCGCGCCGCCGTCGTCCGAGCCCTCCGCCGCCTCCGCAGTCCCCGCGGAGAGGATGAAGGCGTCCATCATGTCGCGGGGGGCGGCCCCGTGCTGCAGGCTTTCTCGGTGCTTCAGGAACTTGTTGAGGACGAAGTTGCTGAAATTGTGGTTGAGCTGCTCGAACTCGCGGAAGGCGGTGCGCACGGGGTTGGGGAAGCGCTGCAGCCAGGGCAGCACGTCCATCAAGCTGCCCGCGCCCACCGTGCGCCCGAATTCGTCGTTGTGGCTGAGCAGCTCGCGGAACTCCGCGTCGTCGTGGCTGTAGCGGCAGCCGAAGCACACGGCGCTCATGACGTTGGCCACCGCCACCACGGTCAGCTGCCGCGGGTCGACGTAGGCGCCGCCCGCGCTGCCGCGCACCAGCAGCTCCACCAGCTCGCGCGCCTCGCCCAGCACGTGGCCCTCGAGGACTCGCCGGCTGCGCGGCTGGCGCGTGCAGAAGGCTCGCATGGTGCTCTGCGCCGCGCGCCGCTGCGCCTTCCAGCTCTGGGAGTACTGGCCGAAAGCCAGGCTGCGGCCGCCCGACACCACTCGAAAGGAGGCGAAGCGCGGCCGGTCGGTGAAGGCGGCGCCCTGCTGCACCAGCGCCTGGCGGATGGCGCGCTCGCCGTTCAGCACCACCACCGGGCAGTTGCCCAGGCGGATCTGGAAGACGTCGCCGTAGCGCCGCGCGAGGCGCGCGAACGAGAGGTGCGGCGCCGGGCCCATCGCCGCCGCGTTTCCGATCAGCGGCCAGGCGAAGGGGCCGGGCGGCGCGGACCCCGGCTGCCGCCGCCGCTGCCTCAGCAGCCACTGGCCCACGTGCACCGCGGCCAGCACCGACAGGAGCAGCAGGAGCGTGGTCAGCTGGGTGGACAGCGCGCTCGGCTGCAGGGGAGCGTCGGGACCGAGGCCGGTGGCCATGCTGGAGAGAGAAGGGCGAAGGCGTGACACTCAGGTGTGCAGAGAAAGGAGCGGGCGCCCCACGCCCCTACCCTCTAGGCGTCGGGTTCCCTCGCGCTGTTGGGAAGAGAGGAGGTCCGGCGTGGGGCAGGTCAGGGAGGGCTCACTGGGGAAGCAGCAGAGGACGCGCCTTTCCCGAATCCCAAACCCATTCCCCAAAGGAGAAGGGAAGGAGCGCGTCCTCTCAGTGACCCGGACTGTCCGTCCCCACCCCAACCCCTGCCTCGTAGCGGTTCCGGCAATTCGGGGACAACCCGAAGGGCATCAAGGCGGAGGCGCTCAGTTCCCTTCTCAGTTCCCCCTGAGGCCGGGGGAAGGCGGCTCCGTGGATAGACTGACCTGCGAGGTGGCGCGGTTTCCAGCGGCGCGGGATGGCCGGGTCCGAAATAGGGCTGGAGCCTTCGTGGAGAGCAAGACGTCTCCAGGAAGTCGGAGGCCTCGCCTGGACACCTGCTGCTCTGGGAGCTTGAACACCCACTCTGGAGCCTCTAGGTGTCGTCCGAGCCAGGGGCGCTGGGATTGGGATGAGGACCGAGAAGGGTGCCTCCTTTGCCCAGCCCTGCTGCACCTGGGGCCTCAGCAGAGCTGGGGTTTTCTCACAGCATGCGCACTTGAGACTGGGGTCGACGAGTGGAGTCAACGCCTAGCCTTCACGCCCCCCGCTCGTCTCTGACAGCTGGGGTCGCAGAGGAGTGGCCCGTTTGCACACAGTCAAGCCAGAGGATCCGAACGCGCCACCCCTCCTATCTGGCTGCTAAGGTCTGTGTGTAGCGGAGTAGAACCTGGTGGGGGGCGGGGCTTACGGGGGGCGGGGCGCCGGGATGGGCCAAGTCCTGGGTCGCCGCGCTCGGGAGGTCACGCGAGGCGCTCGCGGCGCTCCCCGACGGCCTTGGCTTTACGAATTTACCGTCCGCCAGAAAACCAGTCTTAATCAGTCCCTCCCGATCGAAGGTGCAGTTTCCCGGAAGCGCGCTGGGGACAGAACCTGCCGGTCGCGCGGCATTTTCCATGGGAGCAGGCCTCCCTCCCGGAGCGCACGACCTTCACCCCCACCCCCACCCCCCTCTGGGTGACTGAGCTTGGTTCTCGAGACAAACCCGCTTGGAATCCTCGGGCTTCCGGGCCGGGAGAGGGAACCTGTCAGCTTGGGAACATGGAAAGCCGGGTTGTGGTGGCGGCTTGCCTTACAGCCTCCCTAGTTATTTTATTTTAACGTTCTTGCAAACAAATCGGCCCCTCGGATGAGGCCCTTTGGCACGCTAAGTTCTCCTTCCACCTCGGGCGGCGAGATCAAGAATCCCTGAAAGACGCGGGGCTGCGGCCCGGCCCCGGGGCCCCGACCGTCCTTAGCACACAAAGGCCAGCGCTGGCGGGACGCAGCTGGCCGCGAGGTTTCCCGCGCAGCAAGCCACCACCCCCACCCCAGGTGGCGCCGCCCACTGCCAGGCTCGGGGCCCAACGCTGGCGGAGTCCGAGCGCCGCCGCTGAGCCAAACCGGGGCGAACAGGGGGGCGAGGAGCAGAGAGAGGGAGGAGGGAGAAGGGGGAGGAGGAGCGGGAGGCAGATCGCGCGCCTGCGAACTTTATGGGGTTGAAAAGTTTCCTCTGCAGTCGCCTCCCCCTTGCGTGCGGAGCTTTGCCTCGCGTGCGCGGCTCCTGGAAAGTCGTCTCCGGTCATATCCCTCGGCGCTTCTCACGGCACCTGCCCCGCCGAGGCGGCGGCGGGGGCGGCGGCCCAGGGATGGGTGGAGGCCGCCACCACCCAGCGCGGCGCACGCACCCCGGCGGGTCAGGCAGGCGGACCAGTGCCCCGAGCGCGTGTGAGCGCGAGATGGGGACGCTTGCTTCAAAGGGGAAGCCGCAGGCGTTGGGGCCGCGGTAGCTTCCCCGGCCCGAGGCGTCCTTGCTTACTGGCTGGTACCGAGCATTTTCAAGACCCTGGAGAGAAAAGGTCTTCTCTGCCAGGCTGGGGAAGGGTGGGACGGCTGGTGGTTAACCAGGTAGGAATTGTATCTCCGGGCCTCCGGGATCTTCAAGTGGCCGTGTCAAAGTTGAGTGCTTACCACGTGACACCTCCAGAGCTTTGAGGTTTACGGGTGACGGGAATCTCTGTCGTTCTATTGTGTCTCCGTTTACACATGTGGGGTTCAGAGAGGTTATGTGACTTAACCAAGATCTCACACACGCTGTAAAAATACAATTACAGCCATACAGTATAATCTTAAATGATTCCTGTTTTCAAGAAAGTGATTGAAATGCTTGCATGACCCGTGGGATGATTTTCTCCCCTCCCCACCTCTTACCGGCTATCAAGAGGTGAAGCCAGAATGTGAAGCCACCGAGTCCTTTTCCAGATCCATCAATACAAGTTTATGTGGAAGGAAATCCTTAGATTTAAAAAAAAAAAAAAAAGGCACAAATGCCTTCTTTCCTGCCTGCCTTTAAAACAAAAAATCAGGGGCGCCTGGGTGGCTCAGTCGGTTAAGCGTCCGACTTCAGCTCAGGTCACGATCTCGCGGTCCGCGAGTTCGAGCCCGGCGTCGGGCTCTGGGCTGATGGCTCAGAGCCTGGAGCCTGTTTCCAATTCTGTGTCTCCCTCTCTCTCTGCCCCTCCCCCGTTCATGCTCTGTCTCTCTCTGTCTCAAAAATAAAACGTTAAAAAAAAATAAAACAAAAAATCAGCCTGGATGGCTCAGTCGGTTGGGCCTCCGACTTTGGCTCAGGTCATGATCTCACCCTTGTGGGTTCCAGCCGGGCATGGGGCTCTGTGCTGGCAGCTCAGAGCCTGGAGCCTGCTTCAGACTGTGTCTCCCTCTCTCTCTTCCCCTCCCCTGCTTGCACTCTGTGTCTCTCTCTCTCTCAAAAATAAATAAACAGTAAAAAAAAATCAGCTGGAAGAGTTGTTTTAAATGGTTGTTTTTGTTTACAAAGTGAGGATTCTGAGGACCACAAAGAAGAAATAGTGTGGTCACCTTTTGCAATTAAATGGATTTTGAATGAGGGAGGCCTAGGGACTATGCCTCATAGCTGCCCTTGAAATAAGTGGTTAAATTTTAAAGAAGCATAAAGAGGTGTCTGAAAATCAGGCTTTGTGAGAGACTGAAACCCAACAATAAACTCTCTGACCTGAGAAGAAAACACTTTTTTGTAAAAGCCTCCACTCAGTAGTTTTTGAGAGGTCCTCTGAACAGGACTTCATGCCTATACTGGAGTACTCAGATCCCTGATGAGGTTGTTTTTGAGCAACTGGGTAAGTAAGCATTGGTTTCTCAGAGCTGTGTTGGCCTACACATCCTTGGAAATGAGTTTCATAACCTTATGATGTTCAGCTTTAGCAAGACCCTTGCCTAATAATTCAGTTCTAGACTGCTGAACACATCAATCTCTCAGTAGGCTTTAATTTAGTAGACGGGAATTGTCTATGGGCTAATGCCAATTCTGAGCTATCAACATTCCCGAAAGCCTCTAGCACAGTATCTCTACTGGAAGCAGAGCAAATGCAGGTTGCCTTTAAACCAAGTAAATTACTGTTTTCAAAAGTAGAACGCAAGGCTGTTCTGAAGACCGGTTAATAATTCCTGAATAATGCTGTGTAGTTTTTAGATAAACTGGATGTGTGCCTTCTTTTTTAATTTTTTAAATGTTTATTTATTTTTAAGAGAGAGACAGAGTGCAAGCAGGGAGGGGGCAGAGAGAGAGGGAGACACAGAATCTGAAGCAGGCTCCAGGCTCTGAGCTGTCAGCACAGAGCCCAGTGCGGGGGCTTGAACCCACAGACCGTGAGATCATGCCCTGGGCGGAAGTTGGACACTTAACCAACTGAGCCACCCAGGTGCACCTAGATGCATGCCTTCTTGCCATAGCAAATAGTTTAAGCAGAGCCTCCAAGCTGTGGTGCCTTGGGCTCAGCTCTTGTTCTAGGACATGCTTTAAAAAAGCAGAAGAACCAGGGTGCCTGGGTGGCTCAGCGAGTTAAGCGTCCCACTCTTGATCTCAGCTCAGATCTTGATCTCAGTGTTGTGAGTTCAAGCACCACATTGGGCTCTGCACTGGGTGGGAAGTACTTACTTACTTACTAAATAAATAAATAAATAACAGAGGAACCAGCTGAGCCAATGCTGTCAAAAAGACAGGTCCTTATCGATCATGACAAACCAGAATGACTGGCTATACTAACACCTTCAGAATTTGCAGGCCTCAGTTTCTCTCTGGCTTTGTGGTATAGAGACCTCTGTTAGAGGACCCAGCTGGTACCTGACAGAGACCTAGGGTAAATCCAAAGTGGCCAGCCCAAGGTAGGGCCCACCCTCTAGTGAGAATCCCCAGCAGGCTCTTTAGTTATCCACACAACTTCTCAACCAAAGCCGGTAGGATTTAAGGCCTGGTATCTCCTTTCAGTCAACAACCAGGGTATGGGAATAGCCCCCGCCCAAATCTCAAACTTGAATTGTTTTGGTGCAAATAACTTTCAAAAAGAACAGCTCAGCTAGAGAGAGAGTTTAAAGCAGATTGTATTGTATTGATTCCAAAGAACAGAAATCCCGCTTAAGCTTGTTTAAACAGAACAGGAATGTCCTGTCTCATGCGCAGGGAAGGGTAACCGTGGTACCTTACAGGATGGAAGGACGTGGGGCTGCTCTCCCCAATCTCTATTTTGCTGGTGTCCAGTTGGCTTTTGTTCTGGAGACTCTTCATGTGCTAGGAAAGCTGGCCATGAGCAGTCCTGGAAGGACTCCAACATGCCCACCCTTGTGGTCAATTGTCTGGGTCTGGTATCAGGAGAAGAGGGATGGGGGAAGAGGGAACATGCTAGGAAGCCAGAGATAAAAGCCCCCCTCAGTCCTCATGTGTCTCGCTTCCATCCATTACTCCCTTATGGGTTGAGGGATACCCCAAACCTATTACCACCACTACCACCATCATCATCATCATCATTTTAAATCAGCAAATCAGATAGATGCATTACACCTGGAGCCAATAGCCAGGAAATGATGACCCTTATGTCATCAGGCTAGAAGTTGGTTTTCTATTTTTTTTTTAATTTTTTTTAAATGTTTATTGGTGGGGGGGGGGAAGGGGCAGAAAGAGAGAGGGAGACACAGAACCCAAAGCAGGCTCCAGGCTCTGAGCGCCCAGTGCGGGGCTTGAACTCACAAACCCCGAGATCATGACCTGAGCCGAAGTCGGACACTCAACCGACTGAGCCACCCAGGCACCCCAGAGGTTGGTTTTCTTGATGGGCTTTTTTCCCTTTAGCAGAATCCCCGTGTCAATTTCGTGGCTGAAGCCTGTGCTCTTCCAAGCCCCTCCAAGCACACATATTCACAGGCCCTGAGAGGAGAGTGGAGTAGAAGAAACGGTCTCTGGCAAGCCTTTGACATGGGGGATGCGCAAGAATCAGTAGTCAGACCCGTGCTAGCAGGCAGAGAAACAGAGATCGGGAGATGTGCCAGGTGTCCGAGGCAACTGAGAATATGGCAGAGGGAGCAGCAGTAGGAAGCTGACATCACGTGCTGGGAATTGAGAGCATTCTTAGGAGTTCACACCCAAATCCTGTGCCCCACCTGACTTCCTTCTACTCCCTTCTTCCTGGTAATACACAGGCTAGGAAGCATAGAGCCAAAAAAAAAAAAAAGAAAAAAAAATCTATCTCATTTCATCGAATCTCAGAAGCTATCATTGGTGGGATGCACTGTTATTTTATGCATTAATATAAAGGCGGGGGCGGCTGCCATTTGTAATGATGCCACTGATTAATAAGACATATTCTAGTTTCACAGACGTTAAAAAAAATTAAGTGTGTTTTAGGATCAACAAAGCCCTGTGCATGCTGGCAATGATTGGATCCTCTGCCTTTGTATTAAGTAGTAGTGGTCCTCGGAGCTCTTAGAATGAGACAGGTGGGGCCAGGAGTGTTACCTACCAAAACCATCTCCCCTTTCATTGTTTTAAAATTTGATGTGAACAACTAATGTTTTCTCAATTCCATGTCAAGCGTGGGAAGAAACTGCTTTGGAAGATTTTGCTGATTTTATTGGCCTAAACAAACCGAAGAAAACAGTGCAGCTTAAGGCCAGCTGGTTAGCCCTCCTCCCCTTCCAAATGGAGCGCCCCACTAAGCTCTTTCCCTATAGTCTGGTATCAGTGACAGCCACAAAGCTACCCTGTATTGTTCCGGGTTCCCAACCAAATACTTTCATGTGTGTTTAGAAGTAAATGGGCATCAGTGTTTGCAACTTAGTCTCAAACAATTCAAGGCAAAAAGATGGGCGGGGGATGGTGTGTGTGTGTGGGGGGGGGGGGAGAGAGAGAGAGAATGGAAAATGATAAAGCAAACATGATATAATGTCCCTAACTGGAGAATTTGGGTAAATGAGAGTTCCTTGTGATGTTCTTGCCACATGTCTGTAAATTTGAAATAGTATCAAAATTAAAAGACACTCAAGAAAAAGTTAAAAGTTACTAAGAATAAAAACTAGGAGCATGGGAAAGAAATATCTTTGTAACCTTACGCTCTTACATGTCTTCTCAGTTTTTATTGAGAGTCTCTTATAAGAAAGGACAGTGAAAATAACCCGGGACTGATGAGTCCTGCAGAGTCCTTCATCTGATACGGTTTTCTTGGAGTCCAGGGGCTAAGAAAAAATCTGTGCTCCACGGGAATGGTTTTCCTCAGCGCTATCTGATTTGACCCTTCCCTTCTTTGCTGCCCTCACTCTTTGAATGCTCTAAGTGTATCTGGGCCTATGATCTCCTCCAATTCTTTTTGAAGATAAAAGGAACATAATATGTAAACAGCTCCTGCCCTTGGTTGCACTGTGTTCTTGTTTTCAGGAGACAATCCACTTAAGATTTCCTGCACTGCATAAAAGTAGCCAAGGGTGCAGTTCTCAGATTGCTTCTTCATGCTTCCTATGGTTTCCTTCCTTCTCCGCCATCTTTGTTCCCCTTGCTCTTCATTTTTCCTTCTTTATTCTCTCCCGTTCTCCTTCCTTCCCCCTTTCCTTGGCTCCACTCTTATCCCACTTCTCCTGCATTCCCTCTGAGACCTCCATTCTTCCCTCAAGCTACCACCATCTCCTTCGTCCCCCTCTCTCCCCACCTCTTACTGCTCTTTTCTCTCTCACGGGACAATAAAGAGTGAGAAGCAGAGGAGAGAGGAGGAGTGAAGAGAGCAAGAAAAGGGGTCAGAGAGATAGAACAACTAAGAAAAGACAAAGGAGCAAAATATCCAATGCCGGGGCTAACAGATAACCTCGGGGATCAGTTAGTATGGGCTCCCACCCAACGGGACTTTCCTGCTCAGTGTTTGTGGGGTGAAGCAGCCTCTAACTCAGGACAGTGATGACTTCAGAGGAAGGGAAGGGACGCCAAGGTCTGGGGTTGCTTCTGTACATTTGCACCCTGAGTTTTGACTATCACCCCATCCAGTCCCTGAAACTCACCCTTTTGACAGTAGAACTAAGCCTGCTGTCCACTACCTTCCTTGGTCAACAGAAAACAACTTAAAATTTCCTAACCCTTTGATCGGGCAGAGAAAATCATTAGGCAGATGAAGGATATGGTTTTTCATCTTTGTTTCCTAAAAAATGAATATTTACCAGGTTACCAAGAAAATGCATAAGGCAGCAGCAAGTAAAGTACAACAAACAAACAGGCAAACAAATGTGCAGTGGGGTTCAGCTGACAACATCTAGCCATAGGCATGCTGACTGGTACAGCTTCCCAATCTGGAATAGATTCTTGGTTGAGGATCCAGGTCCCAGTCTTCTTTTACTCCATTCACCTCTTAGTTTTTAGGGTTAGATCTGTATTCCCTCACATGTTCTCTTCTCTTTCCACAAAAGAACAAAAATTCAGGTCAAGAACTGTAGTCACATCCAGGCTGAAGAAAATAATTGGTAGATAAATAACTCAAGTGGTTATTCCTCCCCTACACATTGCCAAAAGGGAACACGAGGGTTGGATAATTGTACGTTGGCTTGTTGACCATTGACCCCCAACAGGATTTTCCCATTCTACCAAGGAAGTGGTCATTTCTCAGCTGTCGCCTGTTTCTGTGGTTGGACTGCTCTGGTTAGAAAGCTCTCGATGTTGAAAGTTTCTTCCCAGTGTTACGAAAGAATGTGGAGTGAACGTTGTTGTCTTCTGCTGAACTTAGAGCTACCCTTTGGAGAGACATAAACCAAAACTAATTTCCCTTTCACACGACAGCCCTTCACATGTTTGAAGATGGCTATTGTGCTGCCACTGAAACATCCCTCCACCAACTATGAAACACCCCAGTCGCCTCCATCATCCTTGGAATAACTCGGTTTCTAGAACTTTATCCAGCTTATCTCTGCCTTCTAGACAATGCAGGTTTTCAATATGCCTAGGTATGTCCCTGCAGCTGAACACGATACTGCCAAAGGTGACAGCCTGTCTAGCACAAGGGGACGCAGTTACTTCCCACCAGACACACAGTGTTTCTTTCAATACAAACTAAGGTTTGGGGACTATTTTAAAAATCTGCATCCCACTGTTATGCCCATACTAAGACTTATGATCAAGCAAAGTCTTCATCTTTTATTTTAAGATTTGATTCTATTCTGAGTCTTTAATTGCATTTATGCAATTGATTTTTTAAAAAACTAAAAGTGAGATTTGCATTCATTCCTATTAAATGCATCTTAGGGCTTCCAGACAGTGTTCCAGTTCATGGAGGCCATGCTGAACTCTCACTGACCCTGGGGGCCAGAGACTAGGAGCAGATATAGGGATCTATATGCTATATTTTTATTTGATATGTATATATATGTAAAGTATATTTTCTGTTTTGGTCAGATAGAAGTTCTTAAAACACACACACGTAGTACATAAATACATTCTTGCTGCAAATGATTTAATCAGAATATAAGAACGTGCAGGAAGATGGGAAAGCCCACATTCCCACCCCTTCTCAGATGGAACCACGGGAACCGTGTGCCTTCTGTTTCTGTATGTGCATGTGTTCGTACCTATGTGTGAATTTGAATACAAAGGAGATCATAGGATTACTGTTCTGTGGCTTTTTCCCCCCACCTAATATTGTCTTGGTGGCCACAACAGACAGTCTAGATCTACCTGATGCTTTTAAACTATTGTATAGTATTGGGGCCCCTGGGTGGCTCAGTCGGTTAAGCATCTGACTTCGGCTCAGGTCATGATCTCACGGTTCGTGGGTTTGAGCACCAGTTCGTGGGTTCGAGCCCCGTGTCGGGCTCTGTGCTGACAGCTCGGAGCCCGGAGCCTGCTTCGGATTCTGTGTCTCCCTCTCTCTCTGCCCCTCCCCCACTCACGCTGTGTCTCTGTCTCTCTCTCAAAAATAAATCAATGTTAAATAAAATAAAAATATAAAGAGCTATTGTTTTAATTTAGCTTTGCAAATGTAGGAAGAGAACAAACAAAACAAAACTACTATACTTGTCTTTCAGCCCTATTCCTGATTTTAAAGCATACGCATGCTTGCATGCAGATGTCACCTCTTCTTGACCGATGAGGGAAATCCCCAGATTAAAGTCCGTGAAACGTCAGAGGTGGGGAACATTCTGGATCTCCACATCCCTACGGAAGACATCACAGAAGCCAGTGTGGGAGAGTGACCTTGGTGTGCCTTGATGTCCCCTCTGAGATGATGACAATTCTTCACAGGCCCCTGGGCACAGGCCCAAATACCTTCCGGGTTTGTCTAATCCTCCCAAGGAGATTAAAAGCAGTAAAGCCTGGGGCGCCTGGGTGGCTCAGTCGGTTGGGTGTCCGACTTTGGCTCAGGTCATGATCTCATGATTCATGGGTTCCAGCCCCGCATGGGGCCCTGTGCTGACAACTCAGTGCCTGGAGCCTGCTTTGGAGTCTGTGTCTCCCCCTCTCTCTGCCCCTTCCCTGCTCATGCTCTGTCTGTCTCTCTCAGAAATTAATAAACATTAAAAAAAATATATATTATATATATTTATTTACATATATTGTTATATTATAATATATTTTATATATTATATATTATTTATATATTATATATTTATATATATATATATATTTATACATATATTTATATATAAAAGCAGTAAAGCCTGCATGCCACCACTATTAGGAGTTTGGCTCCTGGGGCCAGGCACTCTTGGGTGTGAGGCCAGGCTTTCTTATCTATAAGCAGTGACCTTGGCCAGGGTATTTAACTCTTCGGAGCCCACATCTCCACGTTTGCGCAAGAGAGAGAACACTATCCCAGCCACAGAGGGTACTTGTGAAGAGTCAAGGAGATATTGTGAGGACACCAGTCAGCGTGGCTGATGGTACAGTGAACTGTCAAGAGCCATTACTATTACTGCTGCTGTTGTCGTTTACTTCTAGTCCTAGCAAGCCGTTACTCCTTTCCAGTAAAATCTGAGTCACGCAAGGACTTGGAGCTCGCAGGGATAAAGATGTGGTCTTCTTTTTTTTTTTTTTTAACTTTTTTTTTTTTTTTTTTTTTTACATTTTATTTATTTTTGAGAGACAGAGAGAGACAGAGCACAAGTGGGGGAGGGGCAGAGAAAGAAGGAGACACAGAATCCAAAGCAGGCTCCAAGCTCTGAGCTGTCAGAACAGAGCCCGGCGCGGGGCTCGAACCCACGAAACGACCTGAGCCGAAGTCGGATGCTCAACCGACTGAGCCACCCAGGCGCCCCAAGACGTGGTCTTCTTGGTTCAGTGTGATGGCTCCCAGGGCGACACGCCCTTACCTACCTGCAAGCCTCTGAAAGCCTAGGGTGACGTGAGTCACCTGCTCCTTGTGTTTCTGAGGCAGCTCGTTGAGTGGCTACCAGCACCTTCCCAGAGCCGGCCGGGGTCAGAATCTGGTTCCGGTTGCTGCAGATCACTGCTCCGGGCCCAGGTGACGCTCGGGAAAACTGGAAATGATGCCAGTACCTCGTTCACAGAGTTGTGGCGAGGACTCAAGGAGCTGACACTGTCCGAGCCCCTGCAGGGGCTCAAGTGTCCTTTTTCTGTCGGAGGCCATTCGCTGCGGCCTCTAGAAGGCCTTTAGAAGGCTGACCTCAGAGCCATCTGCTTTTGGCAGAAAGGCTCAGCACCAATAGCCAGTTGGCATTTTCCTCCAGCTCGCGGGTGGTAGCCGAGCAGTAGTCTCTCCCTCACCTCGCGTCACCCCGCCTTGGACGTGCTCCACTTCAGGACCCCAGTGCAGAGGCAGGTCTTTACGCAGGCAGAGGCCACATTCCCAAAAGATTCTGGGCAAGGCCATGCTAGGTTTTTTTGTTTTTTGGTTTTTTTTCCTCTAAGCTCGGCTTTGGGCCAGTCCCACCATGGCTTCTGTGAATATTTTGCAGCCCTGCGGTGATGAGGCTCCGGGAGAACACTCACGCAATTCCCTGCCAAGGGAAGTTGAGAAAGCACCAGTCCACGTGGTACAAGTGGGAGAGAACTCCAGGGACCTCCCAGCGATTTGTGCAAATGAGACCATGCCATCTAGCTTCCCAGAAGCTCCGGCCCTCTGTTCCGACGTTACAGGTGTGGCTCAAAGCGGGCCGTGGCCCCAGACCTGCAGCCCCGGGCACAGCTAACAACTACACTGAAGAGGCTGAGGCCACCCCAGGAGCCAGAACCAGAAGGCAGGGCGGGGAGGCTCTCAGCATCCCCCTTTTTAAAGACCAGGGGGTGGGAAATTGTCCAGAATGCTCCCCCATCCAGATTGCAAAGTTAAAGTCAATAGTGTGTACTTTAGTGGTGACTAACCTCCAATTTTCCTCTTCCCATTGTGCTGAGTCAGTCCCTGGCGACCTGTTCACTTTAAGAGTTTGGATGCAGAAGGAAGGAGGGGCCCATCCGTTTCTGGGCTTTGAAAGCATGGCATTCTAGTTTGCTCAGGTGTGGCCGGGGCTTCTCATCACTGACTGTGCTGTCTGGGTCCTTGCTGTCTGTTCATTATTTCAGGGTCTTGACGCTGTAAGAATGTGACCGAGCCCTGAGTTTCCAGGCTCCACCCCCCACCCCCCGCCGCCAAAGGAATACCTGGGGCTATGGAGTAAGATAGAAATCTACCTCCCCAGCCAGGACACATGAGGCATCCAGACTACCAGGAGCCCTCATTTCTGTTCTCTTTCACTGCTGGGCCCTGAGCACCATACCCGAGGCAGAGCAGAGAGGTAGAAACCCAATTGCACATATCATTTAGTCGAACAAGGAAGAAACACACCAGCTGGGAGTGCCACTGTGTCCGGCTCAGGAGGATAATCCTCCTCTCTGTTTCAGTCATAAAGTGAGAGCCTGTGGCTTATGCCCCTCTCTTCTCTCGGGGTGCCTAACACCACAGAGCGAGTTGGGACAGAGAAAGAGAGGGAGCTAATCTTCCCCCCCGCCGGTGCCAGGAACTTTTCTCTATGCTTTACGTCTACTGTTTCATTTACTTCTCCTCATCCTCCTGAAAGTATTGCTGCTTTTAGCTTACATTACATATCAGGTGATTAAGGTTCAGAGGCAGTGAACTGTTTGCCCACCGTCACACAGATTGCAAGAGAGGGGGCAGAGATTTGAACTCAGGGCCGCAGGCTGCAAAGCTCATCCATACCCCAGCAGTAAAGATGCACTAACTTTCGCCTATCGTCCGGAATCTTATAGAAGCCCCTCCCTCCTAACTGTATGCTGAGTACAGACTTTTCTGCCCTATTATGGCTGCTGAGGGCCTGGGTGACGCCAAGCCTCTCCACCCACCCCCATCCTGCCAGGAGAGCTGACTCCCTTCCGGGGAGGGGGTGCCAGATCCCCAGCAGGCAAACTATCTTGGTTCCAGTGAGGGATGCGATTCAAACCCTGTCCCTCCCCTCCCAGTGGAGACTACCCCTGGTGTCTGCCCTGCACAATTTAACCTCTGTAATTTACAGTCTGGTCTTGGGAGAGCTTAGAAACTTTTCCTTTAAAACAGTGGCTGGAACATGCAGAGAGCTGGAATGAAGATTCCACATGGGTTTCATGACTAGATCTACTACACTCGAATCCATTATATTGAAATTACTATAAAATTCACACTACTCCAAATCCCCAGAAATGATGGTTTTATTTAGAAGTCAGTCAGCAAAGGGATGATTTCATAGATCCCAGTGCCAAAATCTGAGCTCAGTGCTTCTCAAATGTTTTGCTTTCAGGACCTCTTCATACTCTAAAAAATTACTGTAGAAACCAAAGAGCTATTGTTCGATCTAAGTTACATCTACCAATATTTACAATTTTAGAAATGAAAATGCAACAAAACTTAAAATATTTATTCACTGGAAAAGAATAAACCCAATACATTTATGTTAACATAAATAACATTTTTAGGGAAAATAACTTTATTTTCCAAAACCAAAAAGATTAGCAAGGGTGGCATTGTTTTACATTTTTAAAAATTTCCTTTATTTCTGACTTAACAGAAGATAGATGAATACTCATATCTGATCCTGCCTTCAGTCTGTTGTGATCCCAAATGTGATGCAGCCCCTGAAAGGACCGTGACAGAACGAGAGGGAAAAAAAGGCAAAGAGTATCCTATGACCATAGTTGTAAACTTGTGGATCCTCAGACGGGGTCTCAGGGACCACCCACCCTCCCAAGGAGTCCCAGGACCACACTCTGAGAACCACTGTCTAAGCTTAAAAGTGTGATTTTTCTTTGTTCTTTAAATTTTTTAATGTTTATTTATTTTTGAGAGAGAGAGACAGAGCATGAGTGGGGGAGGGACAGAGAGAGAGGGAGAACAGAATCCAAAGCAGGCTCCAGGCTCTGAGCCGTCAGCACAGAGCCCGACGCGGGGCTCGAACTCACGGACTGCGAGATCATGACCTGAGCTGAAGTCGGATGCTTAACTGACTGAGCCACCCAGGTGCCCCAAAAGTGTGATTCTTCTTTTGAGTGTCTCCCCACCCAAGCAATATCGAAGCGACTATGGCCTTGATAGAGGAAGTTGGTGGGAATAGGGGTCAATTTCAGAGGCAGCAATGACCCAGCTACTGGTTTGAGGAGGAAAATCTTGGAGACAACAACCGTGTTCAGCCAGGCTGTACCTGGCTGGAAGTACCATCCGTCCCCAGGGGTCTGGCTGGGACGATGCACCTTAACCACCAAGTGGGGCCAGGAAGAAGAGATAGAGTGATCCCCCAATCTCTGCTGCCAGAGCCCAGGTGATGTCTGAATGAGGCACTAGGAGATCATAGCAGAAGTGGGGGGGCGGGGGGCGGATCCTGTTCAGTTGTGGGACCGCGAGGGCCTCAGAGCCACAACCTGAAATGCAGCAGCTATTTGGATAGTGGACCTGCCAATCATAACAATGGCAACAATAATAATATACTACTAATAATGTAGAGCTACCATTTATTGAGCACTTTGAGCCAGGCAGTATGCCAAGGACTTGACAGAAATCATTTCATTAATCCCTCACAACCAACCCTTTCAGGTAACTATTAACCATAATCCCTTTTCGACAGACAGAGGAAGCAAGGCCGGAGGAATTAGAGTTATCAGCCAAAGGTCACACAGCTCCTGCGGTAGCTGAGCCAAAATTTGAATTCAGGTCTACCAGACCAGAAACTCTCTCCCAGCTCCCAGCCACACCAAGTGGGCAACCTCTTGATGGAGAACAATCAAAGTTTCCAGCTCTAACCACCCTCTCGGAGGCCCCAGAGCCGAACTGTATTGGGGTCATCAAAGACTGAGGAAGGTGACGAGCCAAGGTGACAGCTCTGGGCGTATGGCCCCTTGCTTTCAGGGCCCTCCAATGACCCTCCTCCAACCCAACTCTGCCCCCCGCCCCCATAAGCCATCTTGCCATTGTTGCCACCAGCGGGACAAGTGTGGGAATTGGCACTCCCACCCGAACCCTCCTCCGGAAGGTCTATGAAAACTAAACCCCTTCAAAGCTCTGCCTTGCAGTCCTTCAGAGCCCTGCTCCCCAGCAGACATCTGGCACGAGGCCACCTCCACAGCCCGCCCCTTCTGAGCTCAGCCTCCCAGAGGTGTGAACTTCTCATAAACAAGCTCTATCTCCTATTCCCTGCAAAAATAAACAGGAAGATTGTATGAGAATTCTCTTCCAAGGCATCCTCCCTTCTCCCTAATCAGAGGCTCCGAGGAGTTCTGCTTTGCACGAACTTTTAATACTTTTAATTTGCGTGCAGACAAGCACAAAAGACCCAACCGGATATACCTGTTATTTCCCAATGACCTGAGAGCCCAAGTTTATATTAAGCCTTGGGTTATGGCTTAGCTTGCACGCAAGGTTCCAGGACTCCTGCAGGCAATTGAGAGGTGGTGGTGGAGAGGACAGGAACAACTCTGAAGTGACAGCACATAATTTAATTCCCCCTAAGCTTTCCAGGCATGCAGACTGTTCCTTTTTTGTCAGCATATAACCTAAGTGATTTGTTTTACTCAGGCAAGAAATGTCTAATTTAAACCATATTGCAGCTAAGCCTTCGGTGAAGAAAGAGAGCTCCCTGCAGCTTGGCGTGTGTGGGGAGAAGCCGCACGGCGGCTGAGGCAAAGCAAACCCCTTACAGCCCCTGCATTTCTTACCCGGGTCATGATTGGAGAAGCATGCATTCTTGGGCTCTAATCGCCACGCTCACTCTTCGTTCTCGTGCTTCGTCCCTCGTGAATGGGTTTAATTTCAGTAAGAATGTTTATAGGAGCACGTTGACTCATTGTCCTCAACGTCCTAGGTTTGGGTTCCATCTGAGCCACCGGGGGCTGTGGGACTTCAGGCAAACCTCTTAAACTCCCATCACTGATTTTTCTTCTCTGAAATACAGCCGGGAGCGGTGCAGATTGACACATTTTGGTGGCGAGTAAGCTGGTTTAAGAAGGAAGAGATCTGTGCCCCAACCCTGCTTTACCCCTTACTAGCTGTGGATCAGAGACAAGAAATTTTCTCTGGGCGTCAATTTCCTCCTCTGTAAAATAAGTGAGTTGGATGAGTTGGTCTTCAAAGTTCCTTCAGCTCTAAAAGACTATATATGCCCTAAATCACTTCCAGTTTGATAAAATATCAGTAGCTATTATTACTATATTATTATTATTATCCGTGATTCCCTTCTATAATTCCAAAGAAGTCACTAGCCAGACAAATCTTCTTTTGAAGTTCTTTTCAAAAACTACTTTTATATGCCTAACTTCCATGAAATAAGGAGGATACTAGCCCCCCTAAGCCCTCCATGGTGGGATTTGATGTGAAAGTTCGGTGTCTAACTCATTCCCATCAAATTATTGAATTTCCCCCGTAGCCTCGCCAGGAGGCTAAAAAGGGTCTGTAAATACAGCCTACATTTCAAGGCTGTTCCCTCAGCCAAAATTGCCCCCTCCCTTTCTCTGCTGTGGAAAGCCTCATTCCCTTTGGCTCCTTTCCCCATTATGGAATGAATTGTTTTCTCCTCTTGATCCCTTGAGCACTTTGCACTATTATTTCATTGACTTCATTCGATCTGGTGTTATTTTTGGTTTCATATCCAATAGATCGCTGCTCAACTAGACCTGGGGAGCAGGGACTTCGTCCTCTGTACAACCCAGCCTCGCTGCCTTCCTTCCCTCTCCCTCCCTCCCCCAGGACCTGGTATACATTCAGTGTTGGTGGAAGAATTAAACTGTTGAGCCCCCGTGGATTTTATCACGATGGGATAAGAATGCTCCGAGGGTTAGAAGTTCACAGCCTGGGCTGAGCCGCACTGATCCCCACCCCCTCAAGGATCACTGATTAGGCTGGTGATCAGAAGGAGGCTGTGGGCTTGGGAGTGAGTGGGTGGTTGGGATCCGAGGAGCATGTGTTGTGGGGTGCAGGAGAAAACTGGCTTTCTGGGGGTGAGCAAAGGTTGGCTTAGCCTCACGTGATAAGAGGGGCTACATATTCCCTTCGCCATAGCCAGGCTTAGAACCAGCTGGTCGGCCCTCCTGTTCAGAATGCTTTGTAAATAGCACCCAACTCAGATTACAGGGGAGCTTTTCTGAAATTTAAAGAACAATTGCTATTCAGTTTTACTTGCCCCAGGCCCTTCCTTCTTGTAGTATATGGTAACTCTCTTATGCACATTTCCATTTGCCCTACTCTTTGTCCAAGGTGGACCCTTGAATGCATTGATGCCTTCCTTGCTTTTGGTGTAAAGACATGTCTGGAGGCATAAAGCCCTGTGTGGGCTTCTCTTTTTCTTACTGAAAGTAAATTCTAATTTAAAACAATTTTTTTTGATTTTGACTAGGCAGAGATTTTGCAGGAAATCTGATTCTCATTTTAAAATGAACAAGGGTGGCACCTGGGTGGCTCAGTCGGTTAAGCGTCCGACTTTGGCTCAGGTCATGATCTTGTGGTTTGTGGGTTCGAGCCCCACATGGGGCTCTGTGCTGACCACTCAGAGCCTGGAGCCTGCTTCAGATTCTGTGTCTCTCTCTCTCTCTCTGCCCCTGCCTGGTGCTCTGTCTCTCTCTCTTTTAAAAATAAAAATAAACATTACAAAAAATAAAAATAAAAAAATAAAATGAACAAGGATTTGAGGTCAGCCTAGTTAAGACGAGTTTAGACAAGGTGCTTTTAAACACAGTATAGAGAGATAAGGAAGAGCTGTGTTATTGGAAAGGCGAATTACATTCAGCAAAGCCTTTTTCCAATGAAAATGAACAAACAAAAATTTTGTAACGAAGAGAAGCAACCACCCCCCAAAAAGGTTCTGCCGTCCACACTTAATTGTTGCCCTCTTGTGGAAGGAGTCATGGGTGCTGCAAACTTTGAACAGTTTCTTCAGAGAAGGAGCACTCTACTTGAAAAGCTGCATATCTTGGTAAAAAATATCGTAAGTAGTGAAATAATTAAGAGCTAAGATAACTGTGTCCTTGGAGTTACCTTTTTCTTAAAATATATGGATTATCTCATGAAGCAGAATCCGTGTGGCTGTTGCATGTAAGTAGCTAACAGCAAAGAAAGTTGGAATTTCATTTCTCCCAGGCTCAAGAAAAGCCAGAGGAGGAACAGAGGTCATTTGTGGTGACCGGGAGAGCACTGGGTTGGGGCTTCAATGGATGTCAGGTTAGTGTCCTTGTGCTTTAATAATTGGGAGAAACGTGACAGCCGCAACTTTATAAAACATTCCCAGAGAGTGGGAGAGCCAGAGAAGGCTGAGACAACTTCCATAAAAGCTTGGGAGGCAGAGCAGATAAAACCTGTGTGCTACCACAAGAGCATATGGGGAAGCAACATTCCAGAAATGAAGGGGAAATGAATGAAATCTCAGGTCCCAGAGGAGAAAGGCAACTAAAGGCTGACCTTTCCCCTCCCAGCTGGCCTGGAATGCTGGCTCAGAAGAAAAGGAAGGGCTGGGGGTTTCATTTCTTAAGCTGATGTCTCAGCAATGATAGTGAAGTCGGCCCAGCTGGCTTTTGAAGATGAGGAGGGGAGTGAGAAAGGTAACAGTGGCCTGTGGGGAGTGTTGAGGGTGGGTGGGGGGTGGGAAATGGACTTCTGAACCAGCATCTGGCAGCTTGGGTGGAAGGACTCTAAGCATTGAGGTCCACAGACCAAGCAGAGATCTGGAAGGGCAACAAACACAACTTTGGGGGAATGGCAGCAGAGTGGGGAGGGGTTCTCCCTTCTGAATCTGAAGAGGGGATTTCACCCTGAGGACAGCTGAGCAGGAGGGCCAGGATGGCCACCAGCAATGCCAGCAAACGCGTGTGGTATCCACCTGACTTCCAGCAACAATTTCTGCAAAGACTGTGACACCGTGAGCATGTGTCCCTTCACCTCTGCTCTAAAAATGCCATTAGATAAATGCCTGTTTTATCAGCACTATGTGAGATTGGCTTTGTTTGTGGAATTCTGCAAGACAACTTGCAGTCATGGGAACGTCTGTGTGACCCAAGGAGAAGCAGGCCCTTCTCTGAGGCCCCAGGGCCCTGGGGTTTGGAACATTTCCTTGGAGATTTTGTGAAGGGTGAAATGGGAGAGAATGTTTACCTTAGAGTAATGTCGGGGAGCAAGAATACCTGTCCTCGCAAAGGTCCTTCCAGCTGGACTAAGAATCAAACTGACATGGATGGATCAATAGGAGAAAATCAAATTTAATAGCACACATACAGGGAATCCACACAGACATGGAAATTCCAAAGACAGTCAGGCCAAATGAGGTCTGTATGCCATCCTGAGGTGAGGAGAAGGGGTAGGAGTCTGGGACTTTGAAGGGAAAAAATGCAGTTGACCGAGCAGTAAGAAAAGGAGCAGGTGTTTGGTACTTAGATGTCTGCCCTGCCCTACAGATGGGTCATGCAGATAAATGTATCTGTGGTAATAACCGTTATTCTGGGAAAGATTTCCAACTTAGATTCTCCTATGCAGCTCAGGGAGGAGCAAGGAGTTCCTCTTGACCTAGAGGGTCTTGACTGCTTTCAGCTCAAAACAGTCTTCATACCAAAGTGGCCCATCTTGGGACAGCCTGTCTTTGGCCCTCACAGTTCCGTCCCCTGAAACTTCCTGATGGTTCACACATTAAAAGTTGAGCTGGTAGATTGTTTCGTCTCACCGAACCACTCCCCTGAGTCTTGATAATAGGTCAGCTTAGTTGAACTCGTTTCAGAAGGTGGCGTTTCTCCAAGCTAGGCCTATCAAGTAATCAGGTATTAGATAAGAGGCCTTTCTACGGAAATAAAAGAAAAGCAGCAGTTAATGATTAGATCAGATTATAAACCTGTCTCTGAGTTCTGAGCCAGCCAGCTGACAAGACTTCTAGATGTCAGGCTCCGAGCATCTTCAGACAGAGTGAAGGCAGGCCGTGGCAATGCGACAGATTCTCCTGGTTTGTAGCTCACATGTCTCTAGCAATCTGTTGAGTGGCCCACAGTGCAGTAGGTACAAAGATTGTCTAGACATGAGCCATTGTGGCAATTTCTCTGAAGTTTACACCAAGCCATTTTATATTAAGTTTGCAGGGCTTCAAGGAAGAGGGAAGTTTTAGTTCTCAAATGATTCCAAGTCAGAAAGGTGGGAGAACATTCAAAAACATTAGTTTGGAGAGTTGTAGCCTGGCACTGGAGAACACTAGAAGAAATCAGGATTTAGGCCAGCTAAGAATAAATAGTGTTAAAATTTACTATTTACAAAGGTGTGTTATCGAAACATATTTTCTCTATAATCACCCTCATTTTTACCAACGGTAGCCAGATTAACACTAGTTTGTTTGAAAAATAAGTCTAGTTTCCAAAAAAAAAAAAAAAAAAAAAGTGGCCTGATTATTTACACAAGTGTAGCAAGAGCAGTGGTTGACCACACAGGCTTTTAAAACTCTGCTTTGGGGGCGCCTGGGTGGCGCAGTCGGTTAAGCGTCCGACTTCAGCCAGGTCACGATCTCGCGGTCCGTGAGTTCGAGCCCCGCGTCAGGCTCTGGGCTGATGGCTCAGAGCCTGGAGCCTGTTTCCCATTCTGTGTCTCCCTCTCTCTCTGCCCCTCCCCCGTTCATGTTCTGTCTCTCTCTGTCTCAAAAATAAATAAACGTTGAAAAATAAATAAAATAAAATAAAAGTTCAACTCTAGGGGCACCTGGGTGGCGCAGTCGGTTAAACGTCCGACTTCAGCCAGGTCACGATCTCGCGGTCCGTGAGTTCGAGCCCCGCGTCGGGCTCTGGGCTGATGGCTCGGAGCCTGGAGCCTGTTTCCAATTCTGTGTCTCCCTCTCTCTCTGCCCCTCCCCCGTTCATGCTCTGTCTCTCTCTGTCCCAAAAATAAAACTCTGCTTTGCTGGAACTTTTCATAAGGAATCTCTAGAATGAACTTTTAATAGCCTCTTAAGGCCAGAAGTCAAGCCAAATACTTGCCATCTGACTTAATCTGCAATACTTACAGACTTGGGTGAATTCCTCTCTTCTCGAGGTCCCCAGAACATCCTGAGCTTCCTGCACCTGCCAGGGAGTGACCTTCTTTATTCACCTGGTGAGGCTGCTGGGACCTTTGTGAGCAATGCACCAGGCTGATATTTTCCAAGGGGTTTTATTGGCTCCATAAAGTCAGACTTAGTTCCTTAAAGCTGTCTGTTCATATCTGAGTCTATGCACGCCTCTCTCAAATATGACATTCCAGCCAAAGCCTTTGTAATATAACTAAGGCTTCCAATCATGGCCTGTCATAAAGAGAACAGGTTCTTGTTGAACTTAGGCAAATAAATATATTGCCATAAAAATATAAGAATACTCGGGGCGCCTGGGTGGCGCAGTCGGTTGAGCGTCCGACTTCAGCCAGGTCACGATCTCGCGGTCCGTGAGTTCGAGCCCCGCGTCAGGCTCTGGGCTGATGGCTCAGAGCCTGGAACCTGTTTCCGATTCTGTGTCTCCCTCTCTCTCTGCCCCTCCCCCGTTCATGCTCTGTCTCTCTCTGTCCCAAAAATAAATAAACGTTGAAAAAAAAAAATTAAAAAAAAAAAAAGAATACTCACTGAGAATTTCTGAATTCTGGGGCGTTCAGGTAGGGAGAAAAGATAAATGTTACAATTTATTCACAAAGCTATATTTTATCAAATTGCTATCAACTAGTTAGCCTAAGAGAAGTTTTCTTTAATCTAGAAAAAAATGTATTTTTAAAAACTCAGCAAGGTTTCAAACAAAAAGTCATAAAAATTATAATTAACCTCCTTAGTTTATGCAGTTCTCATGTTATTATTAATTCTTATTCTGCTTGAATCCAGTTTTTTCACTAGTTCTGGATTTTTTTTTTTTTTTTTTTTTTACTTAGTTCAGTTTGATGATCTTGACCATATCAGGAACCTGTACTCAGAGTTCTTTCCATGAATCTCCCTGAAGATGAAGCATGTTTGCAGGAAGCTTTTATAAAATCACCTGAGTAAAAGTATAATTGCCAGTAAATAATAGAAGAATTAAAAATGGCACAGTTAATGATCTGGTTAGACTCATTACAATGCAGTTGACATGGAAATTTGGTTAGCTTTGGGACCCACAACACGTCAAGATAATAACATGCCAGGATGTCAGATTTTTAGGACTTTCATAAAAGTCCTAAACTTTTTAGAACACAGATTTAATAATAATGATAAAAAGAACACTGATTTTCATAGTTTACCCGCATAAATATCATCTAAGAGGCTTTAATATCACTGATTGGACAATGCTACCCATGTAATTTAGCACACCATATAAGCCTCATTAGTTTAATTTCTTGCAAACCTTTTTTGGAAATGTTCTAAGGGCCCCCTGTTCAGTTAGACTGTGGTCAAAAACTTGATTTTAGAATTTGATTTTGGGAAGTATATAAAAATTGATTAAATAGGATCACAAATCATTACGAAAGAATACCTAATGATACAAATAGCCAAAATGACAATATAAGATTTCACAGGCAAGGTTACACAGTGGTAAGCAAAACATAGCTCTTTTAATAAAGACTCAGTTTTCTTAACTAATCAAAGGCCTGATAAACATAGGAAATTATTTTGGCAAAAGAGAATTATTGTTTTTTACGCAGATAACTTAAAAGCTAAAGAAAAACTTTTGTTTACAGTTTCTCATTAAGAGCAGACCAATAGTTTAAGGAAATTTAGTCCTTTTTCACAAAGAGAAAACAAAATTTTAATTTTGCCTCAGTGTGTTTTTGATATTAAAATAAATTTACTTACTTAATTTATCTTGATCTTAGCCAGGACTGACCACACATAAAATTTCTTTCCAAAGATTCTTTGTCCAAAAACCTTCTGCAACTTTCTTTTTTGCATTCAGCTGTTGCCCCAAGCTTTCCAGCTTTAAATAACTAAGTCTCACTTTAGGACAAAATTATTTTGTTTTCCCTCAACAAAGATGTGTTCTTTTTCCTCAGACTTTTTCTTACCAAAAACACATATCTTACTTTCCTTGCATACAGGGTTGTTTCCCTTAATTCCAGTCATCTTAATTACATTCATTAGAATTCTTCATGCTTAGAAACCTTAATTTTTAGTGAAAACTAAATAATAAGAAGTTGCAAATTGTCTGCTGTACCATAATTCTTTAGATTGGCAAATGTATCAATATATTTCATAATTTCTAAAAAAACATGTGTTTTTCCATAGTATTATCTTTCAATAAAGCATAAAGCATGTTTATTAACAGATCCAAATTTATTATTAGTTTTTCTGTAATAAAACAAAAGCAGATAAGTTATATTCAGTATAAAATGTTCATTATGTTATCTTATTTGGAGATGATCTAGATAATCAATGGATTTAAACTTACTCACGGTTCAACCTAGCAAAATTTTAAAGTTTTAGGTTACCAAAGATTTTGGAAGCTATTTAAAAGTTTATCTACAAACTTTTTTGTTTATCTTACTGACATCTATTTAATTTACTTGCTCCTAAGGATTATGCCTAGACTACCCACAAAACTTCATGAAGCATTAGACAAAGTCAGCCATTATTCTAAGGTTTTGTTTTGTTTTGTTTTTTTCCCCTGACAAATTTGGCAAGAGAGAGATAACCTGAACGTCTCTGACTTTTAGTCAACACACGCAGAATACAAGTTTTCTATTTAATGCTGATAACTCCAAAGATCTATTTTAATTAAACCAACAACCTTCAACCTGCTTTCTTTTCAGATATTTTTCCCAAATCATATGAACCTGAAAAACATTTAGATTAGTTTCTAACTTTCTGAGTTTTAGAATGCCCAATCCTTACAAGTACGTGCCTTCAAACCAGCTAAAATACACCTCTTTTACAAATTAATTTTAGCAATACCACCCGGAGATAGAGAAAATATTTCACCTTTACAACATATGTGGATGCAAAAATACAAAGACAAGGTACAAACAAAATCTTTCCCAGCTTTTGCTTTTTTTTTACTAATATTTGTGTCACCGACATTATAGACTCAATTTCTAAATACTTCTCCCCTCCCTCCCACGAGAAACTTCTTGAAGTTTGCATTTCAAGGAATGGCTCTTAGGTTCTAGAGAAGAAGGGGTAGAAGGGAGGGAGTTTACATCACAAAGACACAGAGAAAACACCCAAATTTTTTTCCAAGGTGGATATTTAGAACCTATCTGCCTGTTCTCAGATGTGATAGTTGGGACATTAAGATCCTTTTAGCAGTTTGGATTTTAAAAGGGCCTCTTCCCTGCCACCACCCTGCCTTTTTTCCTTCAATCTCAGGAGACTGTGGGCTGTATGTATATTTCAAAGGTATGATAAGATTTATCATTTCAAGGGATAGAGAAAGAATGTAAAAAAATATGTTTTTCCCTTGAGTTTCAGGGTGATTTCTATTTAAAAATTACATTTTTTCCCCTTAAAATACAGGACCATTTTGTTTCAGTATCATGGTCTTTTATAATATTCACAAACATTCTGAGAGGAATAGGTGAGTTTTGGAGATGGGTAAAGATAGGTGGACTTTGACTTGCTTCTAAATTTCATTTCTGGTTTCGTAGAGATTTGTAAAATAAAAACAGTTGTCCCTAATTCCCCAAAGACCTAGATCACAGCCTGAATATCAAAGGACTGACCCACCTTTTAAACTAAATTTGTTTCTCTCAGCGAGATTTTTAACCAAAATGGGAACCAAAAGATTTATGCCTTTGTAAAGTCTGTATAAAGCATTTTAACAAAGGCCTTTTTTCTGGGTAAGCCTTTTTTCTGGCTTCTATTAGCCCTTGATTAGTGACTTTTTGCAGATTATTTCTAGAAGGGCTTGTGAGAAATTTTGGTCCTCTGTTTCCTCTGTGAAGAGAAGGTTGTGAACATAGTCAAATAGTCTTTGTGATTTCCCTCTAAATTTGGTTGTTTTCGGAAAGTAGAGGGAAAGGGCTTTACAGTTTAAAAAATCCCCCGCTGTTCAGGGGACATGAATTCTTTTGCAGTAGGCCCTCTCAGATACAACAGCAAAGGACATTGTATAGAAATGCCCAAAGCAGGTAGAGCCTGACTCCAGAGTCCTGGAAGGTAGGGAGCCTCACTGCCAGTCTCTCGGGCTTTTGCTACATTTGTTTTTCTAGCTTTCAACATTTACATGAGCAACCTGTGTTTTTAGAACCTAGAGGTGAGGGAGTGTTCTCTGTAGATCTTATAGGGACAGGGAAATTAAAATAGGCAGATGAACCTGGATTTTAAGAAGAGAAATATATGTTGGATATGGACATTTATTTTTAAGTCTTATTCTAATTTCTACTTTTTTATTTTGTCAAAGGAGTCCTTCAGACTAGTTATTGTACTAATAAGACAATTGAGAGACCTTCATTTTATATATATATATATATATATACATATATATATATATATACATATATATATATATATATATATACATACATATATATATTTATATATATATATTTATATACACACACACACACATACACACACACACACATATAGGTATATATATAATTTAAATCTAGCCAATTTAAAGGATCCATTGTCTGGCCATTGATGAGTAGGATCTATTAAAAGTTACTCAAACCAATAAGCCTTCTAATGGCTTCACCGAAGATGCAGGAAGTGTCCGCAGAGGGCATAGATGGTGCAGCCCCCATGATTCAAAAAGTTTACTCCTGCAATTAGTCTAGGAAAGCAAAAGCTTTCGTTGCGTAGGCGGGAAGGATGGTGTAGTAATAACAGTGTCTCCAGTCTCCCACAAAGTCGTGGGATGCCTCCAGCCATCGACCTGCTCATCTGTGACACTGATGATTCCAGGCGCTACTGGAATTGGGCTTTCCAGCAAGAACAAGCAATGAAGGGTGAGGTGACAAAGGTTCCTACAGGCTGGGGCTGCTCATGACAAAGTCCCCTGAGAGCTGGAATGGCTGGACAAAGAGAGAGAGAGAGAGAGAGACTTAGATCCCCAGTCTATTTGACAGGCCGCCAAGGTGCCCCTCCACCATTCTCTGGATGGTGAAGACCAAAGAGAATGTTCTCACTGGCCACAAAGCCAAACTTTTGGGACATAAAACAAGACGAAAGGAAAAATCTTATCCAGTATGTGCCCATTAACAGTTTTTTCTGAGCCCTGGAGCCAAACTAATACTTACTTAGGAGGGATGTGCCACAGGGTTGGGGGTTTTGTGACATTTCACAGTGTACCTCACTGCATGGAAGTTTTCTTGAGGTTCAGCACTGTGGCTATTTAGGGAATAAAATAATTTATACATATATAAGCGTATTATTTTTTTTACGTATTTAGTCCAAATGTTTGTTAAGCTAACCTGTTCCAGGGTCAACTTATCCTAACACAGGAGTCTTCTTCAGGTGGTAATTGCTCTAACAGTGTTTCCATGCTCGACCCCTGCCCGCTATTTTGTGGCTTTGTGGCTTTGGCTGAGATGTCTCACAGCAAAGTTTGTATGACAAATAATGTAAAAGACACAGGGACAGGAAAACAAAGACCATGTCTGGGAGGGAATGGATCAGCAACCAAAGAGTATTCTATCAAATTTAACCAAAGAGTCACTTAGCCCAAGGAACTAGTTTTGCAAACATTTTCTCCTGTTAATCTAAATTTACAAAGAGAGAAAAAGGACTTTCATCTTGTCATTCTCACTTCATCAGACTCCGCAGATAGAGATTCCGGCAGGCTGACGTGGTAAGAAATCTTACCTTTTGCCAGCTGTGTGTCAGATGTCCCAGGAGATTTCAGCTCCAGCAGCGTCAGAGCGACTGGTGTCCAGTGACTTAAAACATCCTTTTGACTATGCCAACTGTCAAGGAGCCAGAATTCCTGTCCCCTCAAAGGCCCTTCTAGCCGGACTAAGAATCAAATCGACATGAGACAGATTAAAGGGAGAAAATCAAATTTAACTAGTGTACAAATGGGGAATCCATGTAGTCACAGAAATTCCAAAAACAGTCAGGCAAAAGGAGGTATACATGTCATCCTGAACTCGGGGGAATGGAATAGGGATCTGGGACTTCAAAGGGAAAAAATGCCATTGATAGGGCAGTAAGAAAAAAAGCAGATGTTTGGTAGTTAGATTTTTGCCCTGGTATACAGATGGGTCACTCAAATAAACTTTAACTCTGGTAATAACCATTATTCTGGGAAAGACCTCCTCTAATTTAGATTCTTCCATGTAGTTAAGGGAAGGGCAAAACGTTTCTTTGGAGTTCACAGGATCTTGATTACTTTCAGCTCAAAATAGTCTTACTGCCAAAGTGGCCCATCTTGGGGTACCCTCTCCTTGACCCTTGACCCCCTAGCCAAACTCTTGGGACATAAAACAAGACGAAAGGAAAAATCTTACCCAGTATATGCCCATTAACAGTCACAACAGCACCAACCAGTGCCCCAGTGTCCAACAGGCTTAAATCTGCTGGGATAATTAGTCTAAAAAATTCATGAGTCAAGATATCCACACAGTGGACACCACAAAGTCTGAAGAGGACGGAAAGATAAAGCCAGAAAGCTAGTAGACTAAGTGTGTGTACATGCAGAGACTTTCATCACTATGGCTATTTAGGGAATATAATAATTGATACATATATAAATGTATTATGCTTTCTATGTATTTGGTCTAAATGTTGGTTAAGATGTCTGAAAACAAATCCAGGCCAACCCCTGCCCCACCTTATTTTTATCCTAAAGGCAGTATTATGGGATATCTGAATGATCAGAGAGGAAGATCTTAAATACACAAGGATTTCCCAATTTATCACTACATGCATGATGTAAATAAACCCCTACAGTGCTGATTTGGGTAATGTCCTCTAAACTCTGAATTATAATTTAATTCAGGATGGGGGCCTTAGATTTCAGACATTAGTTGCAGCAAATTGTAGAGAAAAAGCTATGATTCATGACCTAGAAAGAGCAGCAACAGCTTCTAATTTCCATTCATCCTTGGTGTCATGTGATATGTTTCAGAAACTCATTTAAAATTGAGAAAATAAGCCATTTCTAATTGTACTTAAGTAAGGAAATAGTTCACTTCTGACTCTAAGAAGATTAGAGAATCTTTAGAGTGTTTGTTTAGAAACTATGCCAACATTTTTTTCAGAGGTACAAACCTGGCTTTCCCTTTTCCTTAAAAAAAAAAAAAAAAGGACAAAAAAAAAAAACCAAACCCTTTAATAAAGCCAAATATTAAAAAAAAAAAGCCTTCACATGCAATTATACCATATAAGGATCACTTCTGCTTTGAGTGTGAGATTTTGCACGTTATGGTATGTAACTTTGGAACAGAGACTTCCTATCTCTTTCACCATAGTCTTCCCTCAATGCTCAGCACAAAGTAGGTGTTCAATAAATATGTATTGAATGAGTGAATATATGATATGCCATTGATCTGTATTTATTTCTTTTTGAGCTGTCTTTGTCAATTTTTGGTATTGATTTTATGTGATGATTATTGAGACAGAGAAGGGGGTGGGGATACAAGAGGAAGGGTCTCCAGGGCCAAGGACTGAGCCCTGAGGTGCTCCAATCTTCAGAGTTCATGTGGAGGGGGAGATGCCAGCAAAACAATCTAAGCAGGAGAAATGTGTAAGTTAGAAGAGGAACCAGCGGAGTGTATTATCCTAGAAGTTGGGGTGGTTGGGTTTTTCAGGAGAGTGGTTTGCTCTAGACACTGCCTCTGCCACTGGGAATCAGTCAAGACAAGGACCAAAATGTGTCCTTTAGATGTGGCAACATAAAAGGAATCAGTTGGATAAGAACAGGTGGGGTGAGTGGCAGGGCTCACTGGGAGAGTGTGGAGAGTGGATGGACAGTGAGGAATTTGTGGCAAAGAGTGTAGACAACTTGTTCCAGAGGTTTTGCTGGGAAGGGAACCGAAGAGAAATGGGGTGAAGGCTAGAGGGACCATGAAAGGAGTTTTGTCTTATTTTGTTATTTTTGATTTTTGATTTGTCTGTATTTTGAGATGGGGGATGAGAGAGTTCATTGTATACCACTGGCAATCATCCAGGGGAGAGAAGACAGAGAAGATGAGGATGATGATGATGATGATGATGGTGGATGGTGATGATGATGTAAGAAGGAAAGGGGATATCGCAGGACAGAAGTCCTTGAGCAGTTGGACAAATGTGGTTCCAGTGAGGTGTTAACCATGGCTAGCCACGTGGACACTGATACAGTGAAAGAGGAAGGCAGAGACAATGGGGTTCTGGTACATAGTGCATGTGGCGGGGTTGGGGGTGTATTGATTTGAGGGTGGTCAGGTAAGAGTGTTGCCCTCTATGCCTTCAATTTTTTTGCGGGGGGGGGGGGGACAGGTATGAAACCAGGATATCAGCTGGGCATGTGGGAGGGGAAGGGAGGCAGTAGGGTTAAGAAGAAATGAAACCAATTTAAAGGATTATCTTGAAAAGTAGGAAAGCAAACTATGGAGGAATGTGTGGTAGGATTGCAGTGCTGAGGGTCCATTTGAGTTTTATCGTCACGAATCTGAATGGAGACAGACAGATTTGGGGATTTTCCCAGTACTTGTGGTGGGAATAGAAATTGTTAGCACCCTTATGGAGAGCAGTATCTTTTGACCCATCAATCAGCCTCTAGGAATTCATCCTAAAGATAGTTGGACAAATTTATGAAGATGTATATACAAAGATGTTCAACAAAGTATAATTGATAGAAAATAGTTGGAAAGTACCTAAATATTCAACAATAAGGAATGGGATAAGTGAATTATGAGATATCCATGGGATGTTTTGCAGCTGTTGAAGACTATATGTCTACACTCGTAGGGATGATATGGATGGAGAGCCAAGATATGAGATACTGAGAAAAAAATTGTGGTTTTCAAAGAGGCACATAGAGTAAAAACCCTATTTGTTGAACTCTGATGCACTTGCTACAGCATTTCAGCTGATCCTACAGGGTGTACAGGAGCTGGATGGCTCTTTCCACATGTCTGGAATCAAAGCAAGGGCCCAGAGAAGGAGTGAAACGTCGGTTGAGGCAGAGCTCTTCAATGGAGAGCAGTTCCCAGTGGGGGGGGGGGGGGTGGGGGAGGGGACTCAGCAGTGGACACTCCTACAGTTAGGGGGATGAGTTTCTCTGTCCTGAGGTAACATCTGGGTAGGACACCATAACATCCATTAGAGACCTGCAATTCTAAGTCTATAGTTGTGGAGATAACGGTAATGTCTGTGGTGTATTCCTCTTCGGACTATTGTGAGGAGCTAATGAGATAATGGATATGGAATTGATCTTTAAACTGTGAAACTATCAACTGTGTTCTTATTTTTAAGTTTATTTATTTTGAGAGAGAGAGAGCGCGAGTGGGAGAGGGGCAGAGAGAGAGGGTGACAGAGGATCCAAAGCGGGCTCTGTGCTGACACAACAAGCCTGATGCAAGGCTCGAACTCACGAACTATGAGATCATGACCTGAGTCGAAGTCAGATGCTTAACCGACTGAACCACCCAGCTGCCCCCGTGATGTTTAGTTATTCATTATTATCTGTGGCTCTAGCCTGCCTTTCCTCACCTTCCCTAGGCCTGACCAATCACATTTTCCCTTTCTCCTTAGTTTTATTCTTGGGTCACTGACACAGAGAAAAAATAAGAAGAAGAAACAGGGTATAATTCTGAAAAAGAAAAGGTCCTGTGCTTTTCTGCCCAGTTTATGTACAGTCCTTAGTGGTCCTGTCAGGAGCCTGGGCCTTCCTGCTTGTCCAGAGGCAGACCCCCTCTTCCAGGGAGGGACTGAGTAGGGTCAGGAGAATAACCCTGTGAAGGTCTTCTTACTTCGCCTCCGGAGACACGGCCCGTGGATAATCTTGCAAAGATGGGAAAGAAAGGAAAAGTCACTTGAGCCAACCACATTTCACAGTAGCAAGAGGAAGTTGTGAGGGAAAACCAAAGCCGAAGTGAAAATCTGAAGCACGCTTGAAGAGAGGCTACAAATACCTCTCGTGTGGAGAGTCATACAAGGGGAAAGCGGAGAAAATGGAGAATATTTTCTTCAAAAATTTTTTATGGCGAATTTTGTTTTCCTGCGAAGCTAGTAAATATCTCTTAAAAGAATGTGTGTGGTCACACAAGTTGAAGGGCTGAACGAATTTCCTCCCTGCCTCCAGATGGTTTTAAATGGTAGCAGAGAGGAGGAGGAGGAGCGGTTAAGGCTCCCCACCCACACCACAGGCCTACTGTCCTGGTCCAGCTCTAGAAGGGTGAGTGCTGCTTGTTAGACCCTGTCGGTCAGCCTGCAGGCATTCAAGAATCAGAGGTTTGTGTTTCCCAAAGTGCTCCCCACCCCGCTACCCCCAGCCAGTCAGAAATGCTAACACACAGACATGGGGATTCATGGAAAACAATAGACAACAAGTGAGCAGAGAGAGAGAAAAATCCCATCTGGTCACAGGAGGGAAGAAGAAGGTCTCTCTCCTCAGATACACACACAAGAAAGAGAACACAGCTGCCAGTGAAATGCTGGTGTCATGGGACTTTGGGGGTCATAGAGCCAAGCGCAGAACTAATCATATTTACTTATGCCCTGAGCCAAGGTTATGAGTAAATGTGCTTATCCCGATTGTAGTTAAAGTATCTGGCTGGGTGCATCCAGGCGTGGACTACTAGACCAGCATTGAACATATCACGGGATGGGGCACCTGGGGGACTCAGTTGGTTAAATGTCTAATTCTTGTTTTCTGCTCAGGTCGTGATCTCACAGCCATGAGACTGAACCTGATCTTGGGCTCTGCACTGAGCATGGAGCCCACTTGGGATTTTCTCTCTCCCTCTCTCTCTCTGTCTCTTCCCTACTCGCGTGCTCTCTCTCTCTCTCTCTCTCAAAATAAATAAATAAACACTTAAAAAAATAAATTATGGGAACATGGGGGAACATTCACAATACACCCTTAACTTAAAATGGTTTAATAGTACATCGTTAACATAAACAAACCAGTACGTTGAGTAAGATCCCAATTTCGGAAAACTAAATGAAGAACTCTCCATCTGCCACGTGAAAAGACAAGAGTGCCAGATACAAAATGTTTAAATGTTTCTCTTGGTGATGGGATTGTTTTCTTCTCTGTGCTTTTCTGGGTTTTTGGATTTTTTTTTCCTCCAATGATCATGTTTTTACTGTCACCCGAGAAAGAGAGCACGAGTATAGTTTGGGGAGATTCCGTGATTGTGAACACTTCCCAAACATACATTCACATGCACACACAGTATAATATGTGGGGTGTGGGCATGCACATGTGTGCAAGGCACGCACACGGGTGCCCCAAAGCTCTGGGCTACTCCCTTCCATCTCGACCATAATCCTTTTTGTCTCTGGTGAGCTCTCAAACCCCACGTAACCTCAGACCACACTTCTGGAAAGATGATCTCCTAGAACTGAACCCCCAGCCTTCTACCAAGGGTTCCTGGCAGGTGGCCATTCCTAGTTGAACGGTCGTGGGGCCACCAGGGACCCTGCCTTTGGTCTCCACCGTCACACTCTGGGATGGGGGAAGGAGGAAGAGGAGAGGACCACGTTTCGCTGGCCTGCAAGTTTGCTCCTATGCCCTTTAGCAAGAGGGCTCACAGGTGGTGCTGCATTCTGTAGGATTAGAGAAAACACCTCCAGGGAGCAGAACCCTCAAATAGCCGAGCTCCAGGGATCTGAGGGAGACTCTGCCAGACGAGCACCCACAGGCTATTGGCTCAGCTGAAGGAGGAAAGAGACGAACTGCCTGATGTTCCAGCCTTATGTTCCCATCCTCACTTTCACACGTTCTGGATTTCTTCTGACAGTGACTGCTTCCCGTCCTCACAGGCTAGTGCCACCTCTTCTAAGCATCTTAAAAGGCAGTTTAAACCGAACAAGGTATTAGGTGAAGGTTCATATTCTCCTGTGCCCTCTTCCTTTTGTGCCCCGTTGGCCCTTCTCCCATCCTATTGTTCTCTTGTCAAAGCCCATAAATCCTTAGCAGCCAGGGCATTGTCTTTGGGGGTTTAACTCTACCACCATCACATACCTGTAAATGATTAATAAGCAGTGTTTGGTTAATAAGTAACATTTGGCTCTGATATTAATAGCAGATTTGAAAAGCTAGACACAGCTGGTGATGATTTAGTGACACCGAGTCACCTTAGTTTTTTATCCATTAGCTTGGAGGAGGGACTAAACACTGCCAGATGTCACCAAGCTAAAAAACAAAACAACACACACACACACACACACACACACACATACACACACACACAGATACAACTGGGTCCTAAGAGAGGACCTTGGAGGTTGCGTGTGTGTGTGCGTACATGCAAAAGAGATTCCTGCTCTTCCCAAATGCCACCCCTGTTGTCATTTCCTGAGACCCGTAGGTCCATCTCATTGATAATGACTCTCCGCAGCTCTTCACATCCCTAGAGCAAGTACATTCTCCTGTCAGGGTTCACTGGTCGGCCATGAGTCAGAAATTAAGAATGCCCTAGGAAAGTTGGGGAGAATTGGTTGTTCAATAGTGAAGCATCAAGCAGCATTCCCAACAGGCCATATTTGTTCAGCCATATTGAAGAGCTTACTCAATGCTAAGTATTTCCAGGGACTGGGGTTACAAGAAAACTCCTGTCTTCCTAGGGCTTTGCTTGTGTGTGAGGGTGCCCTGAACAGGAACTCCATTCTGGTCCGTACAAGATGTCTGACCTTGCTCAGCTGTGGCAGATGGCTCCCCTGTTCAAGCCCTTCCTGGCACAAAGAAAAATATCTTTTTCCTAACTCTTACCCAGTAGGGACTAGAGTTCTTGCTTCAGTCAGAGAAAGGAGGGCCTTTTGTTGGCTTTTTCCAGACCGTAGTCTTGAGTTCAGTCCAACAGGATATCTCTCCTGTCCTCACTGTTTACATAGGAACTTCTTTGGGTCAGGCCAAATTTTCCTTTTCCATCCCTCAACCTGGCTCTTCACACACTCATGGACTGGCTGCTTCTTGAGAAACTCATCTTCTACTTGTCCTGGTGTGATATTGGCTTTGCATCCATCTTTCAAGTTTCTCCCATCATACCCTCCTTATCATAAATGAAGGTCCAGAAATGTCTTCATGTGTATTAAATAGGTAACACATAGAGAGGGACTCCTTTCTTCTCAACAAAAATGAAAAGCTATAGGGACGATGTATCTAGTCCATTTTGACTACAAATGCTGACCTTACTGGGGAGTAGGGATGGGGGGGGGAAGATCCCAGCCCACACCCACTACCTCTTAGGGGGTCCATAGTTTTTCTGTTTGCAATTCAAAGCTCCTGCAAAATGATGACAGTGAATTACTCTCCTCTTTTGAAGACAGAAAGAGACTCCTCTTTAGCAAGATCAGAGTGTTCACAAATTTCTGCCCCAATTCCCCTTTTTCCCCATCTGGACCCATCTCAGCATCTCTAAGGGCGGCTAATCTGCTGCCAGTGGGGCAGCCACTGCCAGGAAAAAACGCCTTCCCTTTTCTCACTCCACTGCTTTCTTCATAGATCAGCCCCCGTCTTCCCTTTCCACATGCTCTCCCTTCCTTCTCTTAGGAAAGAATGTGATATGCGATGGCACGTTGTCAGGCATGGGAGTTCTAATTATAGCTCCATCAGTCTGTGCGTGTTGGGGAACAGAACTCTAGTCAGTAAGAGATGACAACTTTCGCTGTGTAATTTAGTTCTTCATATCACTTCGTCATTCTGACTCCTTCCTATTTAACCAGATGCTTTGTCAGAAACTGCAACTTAACCATTTGAAGGGCTAACAATAAAGGATTAGCAAAACCCTTTGGCATGAACATTTGCCTTTTGATGAACTTTCTCACTCTACTTACCTGAAAACCTGACAAAAGAAAGTAAAAATGGCCCTGATCGGTAAACTGTATCCAGACTGGGACAACTGTAAATATGGACTGGAAGCCATACCTTTGGGTGTCCCTTAGTGGGGTGACTCGTGTAACTGGCAAGATCTCCCAGGGACTACAGAAGCTATGCCCATGGAGTACGGGGCTTCGAATCCAGGGTGACTTCCACACCTTTCTGACATAAGTCTCATTTCTTCACACCTGAGTCATCGCCTGGGGGCCGAAGACCTTGGTGGGGATGGCTTTGTGGTCCCGCAGAAGAGCAGAGTCGGTGCCCTGCATTCTGGCCTGTGCCTCCTTCTGAGTCTACTGGTGTCTGTGTGGCAAGGCAGTTTCATAAGTCTGCGTGTTTAGTGGAGACTTAGAAGACCTCCTGGTGGGCACGACAGGTGAGGTCTTGACCTTCACGGGTTTGAACGAGAGCATTTATTTGCTTGTGAAGCTGTCTGCACGAATCAATAGCCGAGTCATCTTTTTTTTTTTTTTTAACAATTGCCAATTTTTCTTTACAAATTAAAAGATAATATTGATGGGACACCTGAGTGGCTCAGTTGGCTAAGTATCCGACTCTTGGTTTGGGCTCAGGTCATGATCTCATGGTTTGTGAGTTCGAGCCCTGTGATGGGCTCTGCGCTGACAGCTCTCCCTCTCTCTCTCTGCTTCTCCCCCAAGCCCCATCTCTCAAAATAAGTAAGTAAATATTGGGAAAAAAATATAATACTTTTGTAAACATTGATACATTCCTCTTCAGGACATTACACTAAATGAAAGAAGCCAGTCACAAAAGACTAATACTGTAAGGTTCCACTTATATGAAGTACATAGAGTAGTTAAATTCATAGATACAGAAAGCAGAAGGTGGTTGTGGAGGGGTGCTAGGGGAGGGGAGAATGGGGACCTGTTTAACGGGTATAGAGTTTTGGTTCTGCAAGATGAAAAGAGCTCTGGAGACTGGTTGCACAACATTGTGAATGTACTTCAAACTACTGAACTGTATGCTTAGACATGGTCAAGATGGTAAATGTTATGTCACGTGCATTTCACCATTAAAAGAAAAATTTGACCGCATCCTCAGAATATCACACTTAAATCATACTTTCAATGACTGGGCCAATGCTAAATGTTTCCAGATTTTACTATAAGTAGTATAAGAAAAGTTTCGGGTCATTTTCCCAATACTGTCTTCTAATTGAAGTGACATACTTATCATTTGACCCCCTGACAGTTTCAGTGATCAGTCACCACCTCCCAGGTAAATGGTTACCATGCCCCTTGCTAACAGGACACCATCTAGGGGTCAGTTGTGGAACTACAGGCAACCAGGCAGAAGAGGAGTAAGGCCTGCCTACATCTCCCCACCCCGCCAGACTCCACTCCTGGAAGTACCTGGAAAAGAAGCCAGACCTAAGTACCACCCTTTCCCCATCCTCCATCCAGTCAGTATAGTTTCCAAGATCTTGCTGCTATGAAAAAGAAGATCTCCCAATATTTACAGTACTTGAGGTTAGAATAAATAATCTTTTATGGATAGGGTACTAATATCTTGCTAATAAAAGCTTCAGCTCCTAATCCTTTGTTATTCTCTTAATACAACATCTCCAGTGCAAATAAAGCTAAAAGTTCCTGCATAAATTCTTGTACCTACTTAGGAATGAACAAAGTAGTTTGGGAGAATGGCCAAATGATTTTGTGTTTGGTAAATTTGCTACAAGCCAGTATTGTATTATGGAATCCCAGGGTCACAGACTTTTAGACCTTAAACAGCTTTAGAGACCAGCTGGGTTAGAGAGCCTCTAGAGACCAGTGATTCTCAACCATTTTAGTGTCACAGACCCCTTTGACACTCTGATACAAAATGAGAGGCTTTTGCCCCATGAGAGGCTATTTTACACAGAACTTTGAATATAACTTTAAAGTGTTTGTGGATGCCCAACCTCCACTCCAAGTTCATGACAGATTGAGAATTCCTGCTGTAGTGCTACCCCATCATTTGGAAGTGGGTTTTCCGAGAAATACTACATGTGAAGAAGCAGCCTAGCAGAGCGGCATTCTGCAATGGAGATGTGGCCCCACACAGAGTGGTGCTGTGTCAGAGCCAGTCCCGGTAAAACCCATTCCATTCCAGGAGGGCACATGTCTTCTGTAGAACAGCAGGCTAAGAGGGTGAAGTCCAAATGGGGGAGCCCATTCAGATTCCACAGCCAGGAAAAACAAACGTTGTCTTATTGACTGAAGAGGAAGAGGGACAGGAGTAGGTGGCCATCCAGGACGGTTACATGGAGCATGAACAACGAATGACCCATGGGCTGAACAGAGATGACATGTGGGGGAATTTGGCAGCAGCATGGACTGTGAAGCCAATCAAAATACAGGAATAGGGGACAAATAATAGTTAAAGTGGCAGAAGGGTACCAAGAGGTGCAGACCAAGAGCAGAGCAGATGCTCCACAGAACTGCAGGAAGAAGTCTGGATTACTTGCCAGACCTCTCCCCAGGGACTTCTACAAAAAAAAATCACTAGGAAGAACTGGAAGAAGACTGGACTTCCAATGAGGTGGGTAGGAATGTTACATCTTGGGTTCTTGCTACAAATGGGATACTTTGATTTACCAGGAAATACATGGTGGGGAAAGAGCCAATGATGATCCATTTTGGCTTAAGTTCCCTGCTGAAATGTGGCAGGAGTCACAATGGCTCCCAGGTGAGCGCTCAGCTGGCATGGACTTTGTAGCATATTACCATAAATCTTTCTGAAGCTCAGTTTCCTCCTCTACAAAGCAGGATCGGGACTTGGTGAACACCAAGTTTCCTTCCAATGTGGAAAATCTTCTGATTCTATTGGAATCAGAATTGGAAGGCCAGGGTTGGGCTGTTTCAGTTCAGCAGATCTAAGTGAGTCATTTCTGAATTGTTTACGTGAGCACTAGCCTCTTCGCTCAAATATTCCCTTGAGGCATAATTTCTTGGATATTTGGGAAAGGGAGGATATAAGAGGCTGGAAGGAAACCTATAAGAGACTAAAAAACATTTCCTGTAACTAAGAGAGAAAGTAAAACTGATGATGGTCAGAACTGGAGTTATATCACGTTGGTGGATTCCAAGAGAATACGCCACCAGGCGTGGGTCTCACTGGATAACAGAGGTGGGACAAGCTTCCAGGGTGACTGATCCAATGGCTCCAGTCCCTCTTCCACATGATGCACAGCTCTGTGGATGGGGTCCTATGGCTGTTGCAGCAGTATGGCCAAGCTTGATGTTTGCATATTTCAGTGTCCAGAGAGAGAGACTCTTCCTTCCTATGACTCTCTCAAGAGTGGGGAATTTGCCAGAAGCCCCAGCTAACTTCTCCTTGAATCTCATGAAACCGCACTGGTTCACATGCCATTCCTGAACCTATCGCTGGCAGGGTTGAGGAGATTACACTCAGACAATTTAGGCGTCCCCTAAAGGAACAAGGACTACAGTGGGTGAGGGGTGAATACCTGACAAAAAAAACAAGATTTGTTGGAATGACACAGAACAACGCTGAGCAGGCAAACATCAGGTTGTGCCTGCCACATGCTGTATTTCAAAAGTCTTACTGTATTCTCCTCTGCAGAATCACTTTTTGAAACACAGTGGGGGTGTGACCATGTTCCCCATTTTACAGATGGAGCAATTAAACTCAAGGTCACGCAGTTGGTTAGAGCTCGGGACAAAAACATCCCTACTCAGAAACCAGAGCTCCTTTATGTACATTCCAAAAAGGTTTAAATTCTTGGTGTATCCTTTCACCCAGAAACTGTACTTCTGGAGATTATTATAAGGAAATTATTATAATTCACCATATGATGAATGGGAATAAAGAGTTAAGAGATAAAGAATATCTATCTATCTATATTTGTGAAAAAGTGGAAACAACCTGAGAGTCCAATAATATGCAATTAGATAAATCAATGACAGTGCATACATAACAAAAGAATATCATGCTGGCTGTTACAATTAAATTGTAGGAGAAAAAGCAGTTGCAATGACCTGGGGAAACATTCACAATATATTATTACTTAAAAAGCAGGCTACAGAACTGTTGTAAAAGAAAATCGTGTCTAGAAAAGTGAAGAGATGTAATCGCCAACATTTTGTAAAGATTGTTTATTTATTTTGAGAAAGAGAAGGAGCAGAGGAGGGGCAGAGAGAGGGGGAGCAAGCGAGAATCCCAAGCAGGCTCTGCACCATCAGCATGGAGCCCAATGTGGGGCTCAAACCCATGAACCAGGGGGTCATGACCCAAGCCTTAACCAGCTGAGCCACCCAGGCACCTCTGTAATTGCCAACATTTTATCCATACTTATCTTTGCACAGTGAATAATAATAGATCATTAATTTCCTGCTTTGTGCTTACCTCTGTTTTCCAAATTTCTTTGGTAAGGATCTATAACAAAGGATTTCTTCTGTGGGAATATTATAATTAGAAAAAAATGTCTGTTAAGTTTAAAATTTTTTAAGTGAAATAATTTTCTTCTCACTAGAACACTGATTTTCACTCATTGCTGCCAGGTATCAGAGGGTTCCACAAGGGATTTCTGGAAATTAAGTTGGGGACTAATGACAAGAGCCCTCACAGTGGCCCATGCAACAATTTCCACAGACCTCTCCTCAGTGCCAATGAAATCTTAGGCTAAGAAACATCATTCGGGAGGATTCTAAAATCTCTTGCCCTCAACTGCCTTCAAAATCACTGTATCCATGGCTGATGAGCGAAGCATAATATGCGCTTTGGGGACCATAAGGAGAACAAAAAGGTACAGATTCTCCTTAAGACAACACTTATGATAATAATTATTTCTGCAGTTCTTGGCACACGTTGAATGCCTAATAAATATTGCGTAAATGAAGAGACGCTAGGCCAGGAAAAATTATTTGAAAATATTAAGCAGTGAAATCACTAATTTCTAAATACTCAGCACAATCCCTTCTTCCAATTATATTTAGTAGAGGACAGAATGAGTCTCATGCACTCTGCTTTTTCTGGCCTCATTCCTGGGCCTCCTGACCACCCAAGTATGCAGAGTTCTCCCACATCTATCCCAGTTGTCACAGATGAGAAGCACTTTCTTTTCTGTTGACCTTCTAGCCCCTGGTGATTCTGTCTCCTGATTATGGAAAGTACCCAGGAAACAGCATCACCAAAAAATTCACATTTTCAGCCTGAAAGCAGAACCCCATAGGAAAAACAACAACAACACCAACAAAAGCCTGAAGGAATTTCAGGTCCAAAGTTACTCAGGTCAGAAGCTAAAATGAACTGGCCCACCCCACATTCTTCAAATAGGTAAAGACCAGAGTCTGCCAAATCCTGAGCAAGTATCTTTAAAAAAGAGCCCATCCAAGGGTACCCCAGTGTCCGCTCTGCTTTGAAGACAAACAGCCCCCCATAATTAGAAACAGCCTTAATTACATGCCAGATGTCCATGCGTCCCTTCCAATTATTTTCAGAAACATCATAAAGATCCATTAATGACAGTGTGAAATGCCCTTAAAAAAAAAAATCTGTTCATCCTTGTGAGTTAAGTCCGATAGGAAAATTGCAACCTGCTTATTCCTGTGAGTTGGGTTTTGTTTTTTGAGTTTTATGATGAGCATGTGTTTGACTTGAACTTTTGTCACCAGAAATACTATCACATATTTGGTTCAGTCACAAAAAGCAGTCTTACAAAAATTTTAACCAAATGTCTTCTATCACACAGACACACACACACACACACCTGAGTATACCCTGAGCACTTCCTAAAAATAAAATGAACAATCAAAAGCTCTTGGAAGCATAGGGTCCATATCACGAAGTGATAGTTCTTCTGAACTCTGCCCTGCTCAAACCACTTGGGAATATACTGTCAAGTTCTAGAAACCACACTTGGCCCATTCAAGAAACCCCAGAAATTGGAATAAACAGCACAATCAGTACGGACTTCAGACTTCTTTAGGGCAGGGTCTGTGTCATGTCCCGTCTGGTACCCAGGGCCACTGGCACAGTGCCTTATACATAGAACATGATCAAAAATGTTTGTTGAGGGGCGCCTGGGTGGCGCAGTCGGTTAAGCGTCCGACTTCAGCCAGGTCACGATCTTGCGGTCCGTGAGTTCGAGCCCCGCGTCGGGCTCTGGGCTGATGGCTCAGAGCCTGGAGCCTGTTTCCGATTCTGTGTCTCCCTCTCTCTCTGCCCCTCCCTCGTTTATGCTCTGTCTCTCTCTGTCCCAAAAATAAATAAACGTTGAAAAAAAAAAAATTAAAAAAAAAAAATGTTTGTTGAGGGACACCTGGCTGGCTCAGCTGGTGGAGCATGCGACTCTCGATCTTAGGGTTGCGAGTTCAAGCCCCACGTTGGGCGTAGAGCTTACTTATAAATAAATAAATAAATAAATAAATAAATAAATATTTGTTGAGTGATGTGTAAGTAATGAATCCATATTTTAAGCATAACCGTCAAGAAGCACATATATTTAAGCTGGAAAATAAAAGATACAGAGGATGTGACAGCTCATTTCAAATACTTGAAGGGTTCTCGTAGAGTACAGAGGAGGGACTTCCTCTCTTTTGTTCTTTGGACCAGAACAAGGGCTACTTAGTGCAAACCACAGGTAGGCAGCATTGATCCAAGTCGTCAGTGTTTTGTGTATCTACCTTGGACAACTGTGGGGTGCTCGGGTATGTTCCAGGTACTCGAGTTTAGTGTGAGTATCACAGAGATTTGGAAGAAGACATTTGGGCTTGTGGACGAATTAATAATTTATTCAAGAGACCTTTAGGGTGCTTGGTGCCAGATGATCCCGAGAGCAAGGTATGTAGCTAACAAAAAGAGGCAGGGCTTCTTCCGTTTCAAAGCCTGCTGTCTATTCAGGAATGCAGATGAATAAACAGGTAATCATAGTACCCTCCGGTGGGTGGGGGGGGGGGGGGAGGGAGGGAGGGCTGTGAAGGAGAAGTCCAGGCACCTACGATGGCCCTTGGGTGCTCAGGAAACCCTGCAGGCTTAGATCAGGTATTAACGCAGTGGAGTGGAGGGCAGAGGGGCAATGATTCAGCATGTGTAAATGCCGCAGGTCCCAGAAAAAGGACACCACGGAGAGCCCTCCACCACCTAAACCCTCAGTCTTGAAACCAACCACATTCGCCACCTTCCAGTTCTGTTCACTCTTGGCCTCCGGGAACCTTTTCAACCTTCTCCTATGTTAATCCCGCAGCTCAGCCCTGATGGCTGAGTTTTTCTTTTCAGGTTCTGATTCTCATTGCTAAGGCTTATTTTGAGACTCAATGTCTATCTCATTCCTGGTCTATCTCAGAGGGAATCAATCAGGCCTCGGGCAGATACACAGCTCTCCAAGTTGAGAGGGAACTTGGGATATCTGATCTCAGCCAAGATGATCACTACACCACGGCTGGATGTAACATGCTGAAACCAAGAGCCAAGCTTCAAGGGAAGCTACACTCAACCTGACCAGACTGACATCTGAAAAGCAGCAGAGCAATGAAAATGTTCTGGAATTAGATCCTGGTGATGGTTACACAGTCTTGGGAATGTACTAAAAATCACGGAAGCGTACACCTTAAATTGGTGAATTTTATGGCATGTGAATTGTATCTCAATGATAACGATTTTTTAAAAAGCAACAAGAGATGGCCACTGTAGGAGACTGAGCTTAACCTCTAATTAAACTTGTATTTACTGGAAGGGGAAGTATTTGTCTTTAGATGTATTTTTGCCACCTTTAGAAATTCCTGACAACCTATAGCCCTTTTAAGGCATGAAAAAAAATGGATTAGTGCTGACTCTATACACAGTGTATTAACTAATAACTAAATAATTATATGTTGTCAGATTCATGACTTACCCTTTTAAACAAGCTTTCGTATTTGTCATCATGGGCGGCACTGAATTGTAGAAGATCACCTGGGGAGGATCTGAAGCTTCGTGCTGACTTCGCCATTCACCAAGACCTGGCGGGGGGCCAGGTGTCACAGAACCTCTGGGTCTCTTTTTCCTCAGCTCTGACATGAGGGGTTAGACTCAGTAGGCCCAGTTTGGCTCCAGGATCCTGTGTCTCTACAACTTGCAAAATCTTCAGAACAACCCTGAAAGGTAAGTAAGCAAAGGTTTTTTGTCCATTTAAAAAACTAAGGACCAGGACTGATTAGTGTTGGAATCAGGACCTGAAGTGAGTTCACCTGAGTTCTAGTCCAATATTTCTTCCAGTGCAAGAGAAATGTGGGCCCTCCATCCCAAGAATTTTCCACCTAAGGTTATTCAGCTGGTGAGGGTTGGAGACAAGATCATAGGCTCTGGAGAGAGAAATCAGGGGAGGCAGAAACATCTGGAAGGGCCAGTGGGACCTGGGTCATGGCCACTGTGGAGGAAGTAAGTCAGGAGAGGTTGTTGGCTGAGGAATTTCATCCCCAAGAGCACCAGGAAAGTGAGAGTTGCCGGGAAGCCCTGAGTTTTCCAACTTGGCAATCAGTACACAACTGAGTTTTTATAGGAAATTGCTCAGTTCTTTGGAAATTTTGTGTGGTATAAAGATGGCCTTGGAATTCTATATATGTGCTTAGCAAGAGACAGAAACATTTTGGAACCCCTGCCTTTGGGAGGTCTGCTTGCATTATTATTATTATAATTACTTTCAGTAGAACTGTATAATATGAAATTCTATTGCTAAAAGCAGTTTAATTTTCTGATCTTTGTGACTTCTTAATCACAAGTAAAACCCAAGCAGAGGGAAAGTGGAATGCAAAAAGCAGTTTATTCTGAATCAAAAAAATTAGGTCATGGGCTGGCATCCAGCTAACTGTCTGTGTCCTTAGACAATTCCCTTGGTCTCTCAGATCTGCAGCTTCCTCACCTGCAAATAAAGGAATTTGAGGAGATTATCTTTTAAGCCCAGTTCAGCTCTAGAATGCTATGATCAGATACCATATATCTGGTACCTTGACCACATCCTTCCTCCTAAATCTTGGGGATCAGTCTCCTCCAGCCTGTACGTATCACCCTTATTCCTCTTCGCCCTGGGAGGAGAAAGGCCAGCACCGTCTGGTGCCACTTCTAAGAAACAGCTATAGCAGGTGACACCCAGGGTCTCTCCCATGACTGTCTGCACTGCTAAGGCAAGTTACCTCGGAGCAACACATTGAGGTGGACCTTGGCTAGAAAGCCAGTATAGTGCATAGGCTCTGGAGTCAGACAGACCTGGGTTGAATCCTGAATCTGCCACATACTAGTGACCGTGGGCAAGCAAGTTCCTCCCCTGGTATCTACTGAGCACTGCATGAAGGTAAGCTGTGTAGGCCTCTGTTACAGAGGGACAGAACAACCGCAAAAAACCATAGCGAGATGGGAAAGGTCACACAGGCCGGATTTCTAAGAGGAAATGCCATCCCTCTTTTCTCCAACATCTCTGGCAAAGTTGTCACCCAAAGGTAACAGGCCCAGCCAGTCGTGGAGGGGAGGGAAGTGATCTCCATCCAAAAGGAAGAACGTTTGACTTGACATTTGAATGAGTTACTTTAATTCTTATGAAGGAGTGGTGCAAGAGAAAGGCAAAGAAAGCGAGGGGGTAGATAAGAATCGAAGGAACAAGAAACAATAAGTGGTGAATGAGGTGGATGCTGATAATTTCTGTTTTATGATAAAAGGCACTTCTAAGCGACTTCTAACCATTTTTATCAAGAAGAAGGAATGAATTAAGCTAACTTATGTTCCACTTAGAAATGCATGTGTATTTTCTCTGCGTGTGGAATTTGTTTAAAAATTAGGCATTGCACGTTTTAAAATATATGGATATATTCTGGACACACACAATCCATCTGACATCATCTTTCTTCTTCTCTTCCACGTACCATTGCTTTTCCTGCCAGCTTCGGACTCAGAGCAGATACTACACCTGGTAGTTTGACACCTGGTAGTTTGTCAACCGTTATGGAATAGCCTAGCAACTCAGAGTCTATGACGAGTTCAGGCAGGCCTGCAGCTGCCACACTGTGATACATTAAAACTACAACAAGTGGCTAAAACATGAGCTCTGGACCCAGATGTCCTTGGCTCAGAGTTTTACTCCATCATTTCCTAGACGTGTGACTACGGCAATGATTTACTTCTTTAAGACTCCGTTTCTACATCTGTAAAGTGAGGCTAATAATAATACTTGTCTTAAAGGGCTGAAGATTGAATGAAATGGTACATGAAAAGCATTAGCCCAATACACACCAATAATGTTCAATACATAGTTAATTACTAGGTTTTTTTTTTTTCTCGGAACCCTGAGATATAGGCTTTTATGATCGGTCCCAAGTTCAAGGATATGGGTAAATGTAAATGTAAGATTGTGGAGGAGATGGGTTTTAAAGGATATATGCCATGACCCCTACTTTATATCCATTTAATACCTACTTTCCACTGGAATCCTAGAAGCCAAAAAAAAATTTTTTTTGTAACAATCAGGAACATGATAGAACTATCAAAAGTATATTCATTTAGTCAGGCACATTGTAAAATCACAAGTAATAATTTTATTTGGCCACAATTTAAGAGAGGAAATTTCCTGTAAGAGGAAGTAAATAAAAGCAAACAAAACAAAAAACAAAAAAACCAACCCAACATTGAATGACATCTATGGAAGAACCACTAATCCAATTTTTTTTTCAAAACTTTTTCATTGGGGTAAAATATATAATAACGTAAAAGTTACCATCTTAACCGTTTAAGCATACAGTTCAGTGGGATTAAGTACATCCCTATTGTCACACAACCATCATCACCATCCATCTCCAGAACTCTTCATCTTACAAAACTGAAACTCTATGCCCATTAAATAATAACCCCCTATAACCCTTCCCCCACAAGCCCCCGGCAACCACCATTCTACGTTCTGTCTCTGTGATTTTGACTAATTTTAGTACCTCATATATATGGAATTAGACACTATTTGTGTTCTTGTGATTGGCTTATTTCATTCAATGCCCTAAAGTTTCAGCCATGTTGTAGCATGCATCAGAATTTCTTTCCTTTGTAAGGCTGAGTAGTATTCCATTATGTGTATATACTACATTTTGCTTACTCACTCGTCCATCGGTGGACACTTGGGTTGCTTCCCATGCAGCTATGAACATGGGTGTACAAATATCTCTTCAAGACTCTACTTCCAATTCTTTTGAGTATGTACCCAGAAGGGGAAATTGCTGGATCGCATGGTAATTCTATTTTTAACTTTTTGAGGAGCCACCATAATGTTTTCTACAGCAGCCAATCCAATTACTATTACCCTGTCCATTTTCACCATGTTTTCACAACACACTCATGAAAAATTAGAGGGATGCCTGGGTGGCTCAGTTGGTTAGGCACCTGACTCTTGATTTGAGCTCAGGTCATGATCTCATGGTTGGTGAGATGGAGCCCCGTGTTGGGCTCTGCACTGACAGTGCAGAGCCTGCTTGGGATTCTCGCTCCCCCTCTCTCTCACTCTGCCCCTCCCTCACTTGTGCTCTCTCTTTCTCCCCCAGAATAAATAAACTTAAAAAATCAATCATTAAAAAAACTTAAAAATTAGAGTCGCCATTTATTATACCAAACAGCGTGCTATCCAAGACGTATCTGAAATAATGGTGCACTGTTTAGACTCGAGTCTTCTTAAGCAGCTTGATACTGCATGGAGTCAAGTGTTCTCTGGGCCAAATCACTTCCCCCCAAACATTGCAATATGCCTAGCCTTCTCATCATATGAGGTTCCCATATGATTTCTCCACCGTTTCTCTAAGATTCAGAATGTTTTTACATATAAGCCTTCATGATCTGACCAAATCACCTGAGAAATAGGCAACAGACAGGTAGTATTATTTTCACATTATGGACTGAGAAACTGAGATCTACAGAAAGGAATAAAGCGGCCACGTTTGGAAAACCGTCTGCAATGCTGTAAAAATGTCTCACCAGACTCTTGACCACATAGATCATGACTTTTATTGCCCTCTCCCTAGATGAGATACGGATTAGTTGGAGAGAGTTGTTTATAGTTTGGCAAGCTACTAAGTAAAAGAACCTAATTTCGATTCTCCATTCTGGTGGGTGGTAGCAATAAAGGGAATTTAGGGAAGAGAAATGCTAAGCATTGGGAGGAAATGTTAGACCTGAAAGTTTTGTTTAGAATCCTACCGGATGGTCCACAGATTTAATTTAACCAAGCATGGGTGTGGAGTCAGGTGGAGTTGGTTGAATTCCCAAGTCACCATTATGACTCTCAGTTAATGTTACTTCTTACAACCTCCTTTCCACAGTAACAGCTCAGTGAGTTAACGCATGACTAGGGTGTCACAAAGGAGAGGTCCAGAGGCAGAGGACAGAAAAATAGCTCATTTCTTCCATCTTTCTCAGTGGTTTTTTCCTCCCTCTATGTTGTTCTCATCCATTTTTCACTCCATCCCATTTCCTCTTTCTTCCCTTTCATTTCCTCATTTGGGGACAGTGAGAAGTCACAGTCTTGCTGCCAACAGTTGCGACACTCTCAGGAGTCATGGCAGCCACGAAGCCCGGGTTGGACCCTGCCTAGCAGCCTTGAAGGAGTGTCCGTCTGGAAGAGTGTGGGGGAGGAGGTGGGGGGGGAGGAGGTGGGAGGGAGGGCCCCCAGCTGTCATGTAGATCCTTCATTTTAATTTGGCTCACAATGTCTTTTGCCAAAGAACATTTAAAATTTAAGGGTGGAAAAGTCTAATCAGTCAATCTTTTCTTTATTGTTTCCAGGTCTGTGTCTTTCTTAGGAAGACCTTGTCAATACTAAGATTATGTATTTAAACAGATATATCATATTTCTCCCAACAGAAATTTGGGCAAACTGACACACTGGAAACAGGGTTATCTCATAACATTTGCTTGTGTGGATATTGTGCATGTACTTGCACTCTAAGATTTAGTCTCTCCAAAATGTGGCCCGAGTTGTCTTTCCTCGTGGCTCCTTCAATCACTCCCTGCCCTGAACCCCCATCCCAACCATCTCATCTTAGGGTAGGGGAGCATTCAGTTGCTGTGACCAGAAACCCACTGAGACTAACATAAGTAAATGGGAATTTCTTATACATTTGTAAGGGAATATTTTGCAACCTGATTTTGAGAATTCTTCCTGTGGCACTGAAGAGATAGCATCCCCAGGTAGCTACTCTTCCTTCTCCCTTCCTCTCAATTTTCTTTGTCTCTGAACATCTGTTCTGTTCTTCCCTCGAGTCCAGCTTCCTTCATTTATGCATGAGTGAAGATGGCTGCCTGCCTCACACGGGGAGCCACAGTGTCTCATGGGTTCAGCACCTACAGACAACTAACAGTTTCAAGGCTCTTGGTGTCCCAACTCCAAGTTCTACATCAAGAGATCTGATAGGCTCAAGGTGGGTCAGATGTCCACGTCTGGTTCAATCACTGATGGCCAGGGGCATCAGCCATGTGGTTGTCCCTTAGGTAAGTCTAGGTAAGCTAGGTAAGCTTCTAGAAGAAGGGAATATGGCAGCGAGGAAATGACTGGTGTAACTAGTCCAGATCCCACATCCATATTACTCTGTGACTTCTGTTCCCTTCAAGTTTGCCCTTGATGTTGTCTCTGATTGGATTTCCTTTCCACCCATGATAGGATTTATACTAGATCCAGGACCTTTTCAGGACAGATTTTAGTCCCATTGACCCAGGACACTCTGGCCTACCATTACATCCTCCTGAAAGTTAGGGAGAGGGGGGAAACTCCTGGGATATAGATGGAGGAAGATGAGTAATTCCAGCGGTTCTGGCCATGGGCACCTCTGGTGACTGTCTCACCACCATGCCGGCCACCAATGGGGGTGGGTGTAGGAAGAACAGCTGTTTAGTCCATTTCTGTTTTTTCTTTCTTCTGCATGCTACTCTTGTCACATGGCTGGTGGAGTATGGTGGTGGCAATGAGCAGAAAAAGATGAACTAAGAGTTGCTTCCAGAATTCTCTTCATAGAGTCAATATAGCCTAAATAAATTTTCCTCTGAAAAACCTTTTCCATTTTTTGCAACCAGACTAAGGATTTGGTTGCAAATCCAAAAGGAAGGAGAGGATATGGTGGACCCTTAATCAGGCACACAGCTTCCATAATGCTCTGTTTCCTTATCTATAAAAGCCTGGTGATAGAGGCTCTTTTGAGATACCACTAACTTCAAAGTAACATTGTTGTATTAGTATTATTTATAACATAAAAATGATTGAATCAATATGCCACTTTTTAGCGCACCAAAAAATATTCACTGCTGAGATGCTCTTTGGAAAAAAATCTGAGGGCTACATGTTGAGACGAAATACATATGGAAACTTTGTTAAAATGTGTGTCTCCAGTTTGCCTGTTTTTAACCAACCACCTTCCACCAGAACATTCCTCCAGAGTATAAAATGCTTCATCAGCATGAGAGAAAAGCAAACGTTTGTAGTGATTCTCCATATGGAGGCTGTTACATAATCACCACAAAGGCACAGTTGGGTTTGAAAACCTCTTCGCACACCAGTTTTAAGCATTGACCCAGATTCTGTTGCTTACACAGGAATTGGCAGATGACTTTGGAAAAATCAATCATCCTCTGTTAACACATGATTCTTTTGGGAAACTCTGATACGACAATGGCAGTTACCTGCATTTGGATTTGGATTTAGAACCTCAAGGTGTGAGTGTGGTGAATATTCAGGAGCTCAGCAGGGTGTAAGGTTATCTGGTATCTTCTGAGCCAAGGTAGGTGGAAAGGGTTTGCAGTTCTGTCGTTTGGGCTACCTCTGACTGAAGGCACAGGCCTGGTTTGTGGAAGTTCTGAATCACATATGCCCAAACGTAATCCCAGACGCCTCCACGTCAAAGTGATTGTAATAGGCTTAAGTGGATTCATGGCATGTGAAACACAATCATGAAATGCTTATTCTTTTTCTTTTTATGTGAGTGGGCCCCAAAGAGTCAAGATTCCCTACTGTGAGAACCTTTTGTTCTTTTTTTTAAAATTTAACTTTATTTTTTATTTTTTAAAATTTACATCCCAATTAGTATATAGTGAAGCAATGATTTCAGTAGATTCCTTAATGCCCCTTACCATTTAACCCATCCCCCTTCCCACAATCCCTCCAGTAACCTTCAGTTTGTTCTCCATATTTATGAGTCTGTTCGTTTTGTCCCCCTCCCTGTTTTTATATTAGTTTTGCTTCCCTTCCATTAGGTTCATCTGTTTTGTCTCTTAAAGTCCTCATATGAGTGAAGTCATACAATATTTGTCTTTCTCTGACTTTCACTTAGCATAATACCCTCCAGTTCCATCCATGTAGTTGCAAATGGCAAGATTTCATTCTTTTTGATTGCCGAGTAATACTCCATTGTATATATATACCACATCTTTATCCATTCATCCATCGATGGACATCTGGGCTCTTTCCATACTTTGGCTATTGTTGATAGTGCTGCTATAAACATGGGGGTGCATGTGTCCCTTCGAAACAGCACACCTGTATCCCTTGGATAAATGCCTAGTAGTGCAATTGCTGGGTTGTAGGGTAGTTCTATTTTTAGTTTTTTGAGGAACCTCCATACTGTTTACCAGAGTGGCTGCCCTAGCTTGCATTGCCACCAGCAATGCAAAAGAGATCCTCTTTCTCCGCATCCTCGCCAACATCTGTTGTTGCCTGAGTTGTTAATGTTAGCCATTCTGACAGGTGTAAGGTGGTATCTCATTGTGTTTTGGTTTGTATTTCCCAGATGATGAGTGATGTTGAGCATTTTTTTATGTGTTGGTTGGCCACCTGGATGTCTTCTTTGGAGAAGTGTCTATTCATGTCTTTTGCCCATTTCTTCACTGGATTATTTGTTTTTTGGGTGTTGAGTTTGATAAGTTCTTTATAGATTTTGGATACTAACCCTTTATCTGATATGTCATTTACAAATATCTTCTCCCATTCTGTCGGTTGCCTTTTAGTTTTGCTGATTGTTTCCTTCGCTGTGCACAAGCATTTTATTTTGATGAGGTCCCAGTAGTTCATTTTTGCTTTTGTTTCCCTTGCTTCTGGAGATGTGTTGAGTAAGAAGTTGCTACAGCCAAGATTAAAGAGGTTTTTGCCTGCTTTCTCCTCGAGGATTTTGATGGCTTCCTGTATTACATTGAGGTATTTCATCCACTTTGAGTTTATTTTTGTGTATAGTGTAAGAAAGTGGTCCAGGTTCATTCTTCTGCATGTCGCTGTCCAGTTTTCCCAGCACCACTTGCTGAAGACACTGTCTTTATTCCATTGGATATTCTTTCCTGCTTTGTCCAAGATTAGTTGCCCATACATTTGTGGGTCCATTTCTGGGTTCTCTATTCTATTCCATTGATCTGAGTGTCTGTTCTTGTGCCAGTACCATACTGTCTTGATGATTACAGTTTTGTAGCATAGCTTGAAGTCTGGGATTGTGATGCCTCCTGCTTTGGTTTTCTTTTTCAAGATTGCTTTGGCTATTCGGGGTCTTTTCTGGTTCCATACAAATGTTAGGATTATTTGTTCTAGCTCTGTGAAGAATGCTGGTGTTACTTTGATAGGGATCGCGTTGAATACGTAGATTGCTTTGGGTAGTATCGACATTTTAACGATATTTGTTCTTCCTATCCAGGAGCATGGAACCTTTTTCCATCTCTTTGTGTCTTATTCAATTTCTTTCATCAGCTTTCTATAGTTTTCAGTGAGAACCTTCTGTTCTAACTGCATGGAATGAGCAAGATGAAGAGCCCAAATCAGTAAAGGCTTGTTACATCTCAGTCGACCACCCTGGTTTTGCTCACCAGAATCCACTGGAGAGATGGCCTACCTTTCCCACCCCTACCAGGAGCATTGGCTGAAAGCAAAGAGAATCCCGGACCCCCAGAAAAAAACTGGTCCTTCTCTGAAGCAGGGGCCACCAAACGGTCTCTGTAAAGGGCCAGATACTAAATAGTTTTGCCTCTGTGAGCCTTCCAGTCTCTGTTACTCAACCTTACCATTTGCAAGCAGTTATTAGACAAAATATTTACATGAATGAGCATGATCAGAGCTGGCCTGTGACCCACAGCCTGTAGTTCACCAGCCCCTACAAGAGACGAACCCTTTAGGAACTAGAGCATTCTACATGTGAAAAATTGGGTGCGGAAAATAAGGGAAGGCAAACTTCACACAGCTGATGTCATGTGCCTCCTAAATAACCTGTGTCACTGTTGGTCCCCAGGAAGGTCTTGGGCACCAGCCACGTGTTGGCCTTGGGAAGAAAGGGCTATTGGAGTAGGAGTCAGAGGATGAGTACCTTGTCTCCCCACCCCGCCCAGAGCCTCACTCTCCAGACTGGCACAATAGACCACAATCTCCTAAGTTCTCTGACTTGAAGTGTAGGAAACACAGAAGTATAGGAAACCCCTGCCAGGCGGGGGCCCCCGGCTCTGGGGTGGGGCTGACAGCAGCAGTGAGAGTTGGGCACACACTGTGGATGCTTAGCTTGGGTCTAGTACAGGGGAAAGAGTGCTGAGCGGCACTCAGTCAACAACTCTCAAGTATCACGTCTCTTTTTTTTTTTTTTTTTTTTTCAACGTTTATTTATTTTTGGGACAGAGAGAGACAGAGCATGAACGGGGGAGGGACAGAGAGAGAGGGAGACACAGAATCGGAAACAGGCTCCAGGCTCTGAGCCATCAGCCCAGAGCCCGACGCGGGGCTCGAACTCACGGACCACGAGATCGTGACCTGGCTGAAGTCGGACGCTTAACCGACTGCGCCACCCAGGCGCCCCATCACGTCTCTTAATTGTGTTACCGGATGTGTATCATCATCCTTTTTAAAAAGAGAAACAATATGAGCCTCTTCCTGCCAGCTCATACTGTATCAGACAGCAGTCTTCAGAGTAGGATCTTGACATGACCACAGGCCAGCAGCTTTCCGCTTTTGTGTCTCTCCTTCAAACTGCCTGCCTCCGGCTCTGTCCTGCAGGGACCTATGCTCTCCTGACCACTGGTATGGAAGCATATCATCTGCCCGCCTGGCCCCACCAAGGATCCAGGCTGCCTGTCTTTGTTCCTACATGGGTTGGGGGAGCACCCCCTATTTGGGACGTCTCTCCTGGGGCTCACATTCCCACTCAGTTCAGAAAAGCAACAAAGTAGCAAGTGTATGGGCCGGCTTCACATATATCCTTTTATTTATTTTTTTTTTTAATTTTTTTTTTTCAACGTTTATTTATTTTTGGGACAGAGAGAGACAGAGCATGAACGGGGGAGGGGCAGAGAGAGAGGGAGACACAGAATCGGAAACAGGCTCCAGGCTCCGAGCCATCAGCCCAGAGCCTGACGCGGGGCTCGAACTCAGGGACCGCGAGATCGTGACCTGGCTGAAGTCGGACGCTTAACCGACTGCGCCACCCAGGCGCCCCCACATATATCCTTTTAAAGAATGTCCTGGGAGCTTTCACTTTTCAAAACATTTTCAGAAACGTTTCACTGAATCTTTTACATTATTGCCACAGGGAAGCCCCTAAAACTAAGCCTAGGGTTACAAGGAACTTACAGGCTTCTCTCAATGTGTTTCCTTTTCTCAACAGGCTGAAGGAACAGAATCCAGGAAGGCATCACATGAATGATGCCCGGAGATGCAATAAAAAGAGTCAATATCTATAGTATTAGTGGAGAGATTAAAGAGGTTGGGAATTACCCTCTAAGTTCATGTTTTAAAAGCTCATTGTTTACTTTGCAAGTACTGTTTGCGCAGAACCCAAGGACAGGAACGCACTGAGCCATCCTTCCTCTGGCTGGCTGCCTTCCTGATGACCGTAAATATAAACCCCAGCAGCAGGGTAGTGCTAAACCGCCCAGTGGAAGCACAAATTGGAAAGTACAAAAAACGAGCTTCTTCAAGCCTCTGACTTCGCCAGGATCATGAATATGTAAGACGCAATGGTTCATTAGCAGACTCCAAGACATCGCAGATGCTGGGCGTGGGCGAGCGCCACTGACGCAAAAGTCAGGGTGTGTGGGACTCTTTGCCAAACTCTGGGGCCCTGTCTCGTTTATGGCACACATGTTGGGGTCTCCATTAGGGCTGGGCAGAGGCCAGGGAGAACTCAGTGGCTGGGGTTGGGGAGAACAAGACAAAACTGAACGGATGCCTCAGAGTTCAGGATGCAGAGTCGTGTGTTTGAGAAATGTGAGTCTGCCCAGAGTCCTCTCCAGCTGAGGTCCTAGGGTCCCCAAAGAAGCAGGATGATGTCAGCAAAGAGGGGCCAGGAAGGCCAACCTGCCTACAAAACTTAACAGGTTCTCATAGGCCAAAGATCTCAAGGTTTCAGGCAGTGGGGCTAAAGGAAATGCAGTTCAAGACAGCACTGAGTTCAGGTGCCTTGTTCCAGGACCAACGTGGGATTTCCCTGAGGTCCTTCAAAAGAGTGCAGTTGACAGGCCTCTTGTGAAGACCTGCCTTTTTTTTTTTTTTAAGTTACCTTTTTATTTTTGAGAGAGAGAGAAAACAGAAGTAGAGGAGGGGCAGAGAGAGACAGAGAGAGAGAATCCCAAACAGGCTCCATCAGCACAGAGCACGATGCGGGGCTTAAACTCGCAAACTGTGACATTATGACCTGAGCTGAAGTCTGACGCTTAACTGACTGAGCCACCCAAGTGTCCCAAAGATCCGCCTTTTCATGCATTCTCCGTTCCATTCTCTTCGTTTTTTTTTTTTTTTAACATTTATTTATTTTTGAGAGACAGAGAGCACAAGCAGGGGAGGGGCAGGGAGAGAGGGCGACACAGAATCAGAAGCAGGCTCCAGGCTCTCGGGTGTCAGCACAGAGCCCCACGCGGGTCTCGAACCCATGAACTGCGAGATCATGACCTGAGCCGAAGTCAGACATTTAACCGACTGAGCCACCCAAGTGCCCTATTCTCTTTGTTTTCAAGGCAGCATAGGTTTATAGGTGAACTTGTATAGAAGCACAGCATTTATGCAAGGGAATGTTCATATTCTCTTAGTGTAATATCATCAAGAAGCTAGTAGAAATCAGAGATTACTGGATGGGGATGGGGATGGGGGTGGTGGTGGTGGTTCAGAATATGCCTTTAAAGCTGCCACAGATCTCACACCCAAGAAACATTTGGGAGGCAGAAGGGATCTAGATTCCATAGCTCAGGCTATGCGGTCTTCTTACGAGAAGTCCTATAGCCTTTCCTCCTTCTACTCCCCAAGTTGTGGTACAAGAGTCCCCCCTGCATTGCCCCGGTCCTAATGTAATTTGCGATTAGCCACAGTGCGATGACATGGCAGTGGGGCTATCAGAAGCCCAGGATATGCTTCTCTCTCATCATGCTGCAGACTTTTGCAGACTGTTGTTACTGACAGGGATTCCAGAGAGCTCTTCTGCTGGCCTTTCCGATTCTCCAACGAGATCCCTTACTTGGTGGGTCTGAGAAGCAGGTGTCTTCTTTCGGGAATCTTCATTTCTTCAGAGTTGATGGACTAAACTCTCCCATGGAGAGTTTACTATAATGTGGCCCAGCAGGCACTGACATAGGAGGTGATCAGTGCAAGGCAGCTGCTGTCCATTTTCTTAAGTTTTCATTCGATTTAAGCACATTAGCGGGTCTATTCAGCTGTTCTGTGAGCAAAAGATAAGTTGTTTTTCAGGATAGTTTAATTTTCTATATGAAACACTTGGTGTGTGGGAGCCTACCACTTGGGTTTAATTTTCTTGTTTGGGACGAAGCTAAAAACTAAAAAATCAGCTCCCTTTGTTTGTGGCAGAATTTCATTTCCAAATTTGTTTTTAAAATGCTTTGTAACATGGAGATGGCTAAAAAGTTTTCCTTGTTTTTTTTTTCTTAAAAATGAATAAAAAATAAAAACCCCCTTTTGGGTTTGAGACGAATCACACTGGAACTTTGGGGAATGTAAGTTATTTTTTCAGAAATGTGGCTTTAGGGTGGGAGAAAGGAAGGGAAAAAAAGGGCTCAGTGAAAATCTATTTGTCCCCTGGTGGTTCCCGGCATGTTGGTGGCTCAGTAACTCACTGACTTATCTCTTCTTAGCTTTTGTGATTCACAGGAGGGAGTCATCCTAAATTATTCTTTACTAGGATTCTGGAGTCCCTTCCTCCCTCCCTCCCTTCCTTCCTTCTTTCCCTCCCTCCCTTCCTTCTTCTTTCTTTCCTCCCTTCCCTTCCCTTCCTTTTCCATCCTCTCCCCTCCCTTCTCCTCACCCCCCTCCTCTCCCCTTCCTCTTTCCTTTCTTGCTTTCTTTTTACAAAATTATGGCCATAGATACCAGCCTATCTGCCCTTTTCTTGCACACTAAACACACATTATGAGAGAAAGTGTTTGGGTTTTGTCCCCTATCTCTACCCCTCTTTACAGCAAAACTCTCTGTCTTAGCTTGGGCTGCAATAAAAAATTCCATAAACTGGGTGGCTTATCGACAACGGACATTTATTTCTCACAATTCTGGAGGCTGAAAGTCTGAAGCCAGGATGCCAGCCCCATCAGGTTCTGGTGAGGGCACTCTCTCAGGTAGGCTGTAACTAACTGTTGACTTCTGACCTCTCATGGCAGAGAGCAGGGAGAAGAAGCAAGCTCTGTCCCGACTCCTAAGGGCTCTGGTCCTATTCATCAAGGCTTAACCCTCATTGGCCTCATCTAATCCTAACCTCCTAAGGGCCCCACTTCCTAATACCATCACATGGGTGGGGGATAGGGTTTCCACATATGCATTTCAGGGGGAAACAGACATTCAGCCCATAACACTCGTATTGTCTATAATTGCTATCTTTAATTCCTGTTCTTCTATACGGGGCTTTGAGGACTGTGGGGAAAGTGTGGTCTTTTCCCACAAGACCTATCTATGTTTATGGTGCTTTCGGCCAAAAGAAGCATGAGGTCCTTGGACATGGGGACCGCTATGTCACAGGGCATGCTCATCTGGGTGACAAGCCTTTAGACTCCCTCAGTTTACTCTTATGGAAGGTGATGATATGCATTTTCAGTTCTCCAAATGTACTGCCACTTGGCTCTAGGCAGTGGCCAATTCACCAGCTACACAGCAGAGAGAGCAATCAGAGACAAAAGACTAGGACGTCTGCAACTGCCTCATTGCAGGCCCTCCTGGGCCCTGGAGCCTGCACGATTCTTTTGTCCTCCCCGGATCTCCCATCTTCCTGGTATTTGGTCACTACCCTTGCATCTGGCCTATTTCTTATTTAAGTTCTAACAGATCAGCTTCATGTATTTTGAAGCTCTGCTATCAGAAGCATGTACCTATAGAGCTGTTATATCTTCTTGATTAATTGGTTCTTTTATCAATATAAAATGCTCTTTAACACAATCTGATAATACTCCTTGGTTTTACCAAACCTCATCTCAGTAAGATGGCAGAGCTCTGTTTGAGCTGTCCCTCCCTTTACTGCAAACTGCAGACTGCCTCCAGACAGTTAGCGGGGGCAATCAGGGTTCACTTTGTTTGTTCTCCTCCTCTTAATCACTACAAATCATGGGGCGCCTGATGTGTGGCTCAGTTGGTTAAGCGTCCGACTTCAGCTCAGGTCATGATAGCGTGGTTCGTGGGTTCAAGCCCTGCGTCAGGCTCTGTGCTGACAGCTCAGAGCCTGGAGCCTGCTTCAGATTCTGTGTCTCCCTCCTTCTCTGCCCCTCCCTTGCTCTGTCTCTCTCTCAAAAATAAATAAACATTAAAAAAAATTAATCACTGCAAATTGTGCTTTCTGTCCAATGTTTGAACTTTGTTTCATGTATTTTGTATACTCCTCCCATATTCTAATAACTAAAGGCTGGGAATGAACATCTCTGTTTTTCCCTTAACAGGTAAATTAAGCATTTTCATATTTATTGATGTGACCGGTATTTTTGGACCCAATTTTGTCATATCATCTTACATTGTCATTGCTATGAGATTGTGTCATATTTAATGAGTTCATTATTCTATTTGGTGTACTTATTTACTTTTTGGAAAATTTCTTTTGGGATTAAGAAAAATTTTTAATTTTTTCTCTAATGATTACCTCTGTAGTGTTAATTGCTTTTATTTTAAATTTATTCTATTTTTAAATATTAAAAATTTTTATTTTGTTAAAAAATGAAAGCAATTTTTAAAAATTAAAAAACTTTTACTATCTAGTCTGTCAATTTTAAACGGTGTCTTCTGACTCCCACCTATTACTTTTAGGTGTAAAGTCAATAATCTTATTCTACTTTCTTTTCTCACTCCCTTCTCTCATTTTTAAAAATTACATTCTCGGGGCACCTGGGTGGCTCAGTCGGTTGAGCGTCCGACTTCGGCTCAGGTCATGATCTCACAGTCTGTGAGTTCGAGCCCCGCGTCGGGCTCTGTGCTGACGGCTCAGAGCCTGGAGCCTGCTTTGGATTCTGTGTTTCCCTCTCTCTCTGCCCCTCCCCCACTTGCACTCTGTCTCTCTCTAAAAAATGAATAAACGTTAAAAATTTTTTTAAAAAAATTACATTCTTGGGGCACCGGCTGGCTCAGTCTGAAGAGCCTGAGACTCTTGATCTTGGGGTTGTGAGTTTGAGCCTACCATCATGAGTGTGAAGATTACTTAAAAATAGAATCTTTAAAAAAAAATACATTCTTTCTATTCTATCCAAAGATACAGTGTTTATATAACATTTTTATACCTATGTCTTCAATCTTGTATTAGTCCTCACTCTACAACATGTGAACAGCTCACCCTCAGTCCTTTTGCTGAAATGTCCCCAGTAATCTCTTGGCTAAAGGCAGCTCACTCTCTTGTGGACTCCTCAGGAGGGGCACTTGTATTTATTCAGTTTTCCTGAGTTCTGGCATGTTTGACCCATTTGTCTACATCCTTGATACTTGAAGAACAGCATGGCTGGTTATCAAGTTTCTTGGAAATGCTACGCCATTTTTGTTTTGCTTGATATGTTGTTTTTGACCAGTCTAATTCTCTCCCCCTTCCAGCTATTTCTGTGCTTGTCAGGACCCTCTATGGATTATTTTCTGTCTCCTTAAACCTAAGAAGCTTTGCTAGAATACATCTCTGGGCTGATCATTTCAGGTCAATTTTACCAAGTGGACTTTTTCACTGGTTAGGTTCAGTGTGTGACTTACTTCTGGAAAGTTTTCTTGGACTATAATTTTAAGTATTAGTTCTGTTCCATTGCTTTGATATTCTTGTTCAGGAACTCCAATTGGACATGCCTTGCCTGTCTTTCATTTCATTTGTTTTCCTCTGACCCTTTTTACTTATTTCTTTATCTCACTTTTACTCTCTTGGTTGTTTTCGTGCTTCTCAGTAATGTCTTTTATTAAATCTCTTTAAATGTACTCTTCCTTAAGCTTTATGGTTTAGTTTTCAATTCTAGTAAGATTTGTTTTTTCTTTTTCTTTTATATCTTTCCTATTTCAACAACTGTAATTTCATTTCTTCTGCTTTTCTTTTTTGGTCCATTTGTGTTGTTAGGTTTTATATTTTTTATTCAAAAACATTTAATAACTCCTCTTTAAAAATAATTAATTTTTACTAAACTGTTCTGCTAAAGTTTTCCTCGGTTTCATGGAGGCTTTGGAGTGATATTTTCTTCAGCTGAATTACTTTGGTTTGCATTTTTTTAAAAAAACAACAGTTTGGATATCATCTCTTTTTTCCTGTTTCTGGTCATTTTGTGGAGGGGGTTTCTAGAGTGAAGGCAGCATCTCTTATGGGTTCTGCCCTTTTCTGTTTAGGCTCTTTAATGCAGGGTGTTGATGGTGAGGATGGGAAGAAGGAAAGGGTTTAATGTGTCTTTTTTTCCTTCAGGATCATTCATTTTATCTTATTTCCTTCTTTCCTTTTACTGCTTGTCCCTCAAAGATACCCACAGCCTCTCATCTCTTATCCCCCCCAAGAAGCAATTCCCCTCCAATGCTGATGCTTCTGGTCTCACTCATGGTCATTTCCTTTCCCTGGAGCTGGTGTTGTGAACTACCAAGTTCCAAATCACGTCCAGTATTTTTTAACTTAGTTGGATTTTCTCTTTCTGGGTCTGAGATTGTCTGTGCTTCAGGAAAGTCCTTGATGCCTCTCTGCTCTTTTCAGATAGCCCTTTAATCCCCACTACTCAACTCTTCATGGCCACAGGCTTGAAGCAATGGACACAAGAGAACTCTGTTGGCATTTGGCTCATTTTTGTACTTGCTGATGATTTGAAGCTTATAATATTCTTGGATTCCTTAGTAATGCTGAAGGCATTGTGTGTTATTTTTAATTTTCTCTCCTTATTTATTTCGTGGGTTTTGATTTTGTTTTTTGTTTTTTTTTTTTTTAATTTTTTTTTTTCAACGTTTATTTATTTTTGGGACAGAGAGAGACAGAGCATGAATGGGGGAGGGGCAGAGAGAGAGGGAGACACAGAATCGGAAACAGGCTCCAGGCTCTGAGCCATCAGCCCAGAGCCCGACGCGGGGCTCGAACTCACGGACCGCGAGATCGTGACCTGAGCTGAAGTCGGACGTTTAACCGACTGCGCCACCCAGGCGCCCCTGTTTTTTGTTTTTGTTTTTGAAGTTGTGTGGGGAGATTCAAAGTGAGGCAGCCACCATTGTTTTTCATACCTGGAAGTCTGTAAGTTTGAAGTTAAGAAGCAAGAAATTAAAAACTTCTGTATTTACAGGTATATTTCGTTTTCTACTGTTTTTTAAATTTGTGTAAACATGAGTTTATATTTGACATAATTTTTCTTCAGCTTCAAGAACTTTTTTGTGTAAACATTTCTTTTAGTGTATATCTATGGGTAAGGAAATCTCTCAGGTTTGGTTTGCCTGAAAAGTCATTATTTCACCCTTGTTTTTTAATGATTACATTTTTTTTTTATTTTAGACAGAGAGAGGTGGGGAGAGAGGCACAGGGGAAAAGCAGGGGAAGGAGAGAGAGAGCAGGGGGAGAGGGAGAGAGAGAGAGAGAGAGAGAGGAAAGAGAGAGGGAGAATCTTAACAGGTTGCATGCTTAGCACAGAGCCCAAGTTGGGGCTCAATCCACAACCCTAGGATCATGACCTGAGCCAAAATCAAGAATCAGACACTCAACTGACTGAGCCACTCAGGCACTCCAAAAGATTTTTTTCCTGGGTGTAAAATTCAGAGTTACGAGTTTTTCTTTTAGCACTTTAAAGATATAATACAAATTTTCAGTTAAAAGTCAACAGCTCTGCTCTCAGAGAGCGGGGAGAGTGAAAGGACGCCAGGAAGGAGAGTTGTTAGGCCCGGGAAGACAGAGCTCAGCTCCATGGGGGATCAAAGGTGAGGGTAAGCACCATCTCCCTCTCCCATCCCCCAGCCGAAATTTCAAAGGGAACCAATTCCCATCACCAAACTTTCTTGCACCAGGCAAACACCCAACGCTGTGCTTCTGTGGATCCATCCCTCCAATGGGTCTGCCTCCCTCCCAGTGCTGCAGGGCCCCTCCCGAGGGGACCACCAATGGCACAGCGAGCTAAACCTGCCCCTCCCGCCCTTGTGCACCTTGTGGATCCACCCGGCTAATATGCCAGACCCCACTGAAGCAGCGCCACAAGCCTGGCAGTGTGCAAGTATCCCAGACAGTGGCCACATCACTCCACAGTGAGTCCTGCCCCTGGGAGAGGCGAAGATAAGGTACACACTAGTCTGACTGTGGCCCCAGCGGTGGGCTGGGGGCAGACACCAGTCTGACTGCAGCCCCGCCCACCAACACGAGTTACTCCGGACAGCACAAGGGAAGTGCCCTGCAGTTTGGAGCCACCACAGGGACTGCCCAAAATGACGAAACGGAAGAATTCTCCTCAAAAGAAGCTCCAGGAAGTAGCAACAGCTAATGAATTGATCAAAAACGATTTAAGCAACAAAAAGGAACAAGGATTTAGAATAATAGTCATAAAATTAATCACTGGGCTTGAAACAAGCATAGAGGACAGCAGAGAATCTACTGCTACAGAGATCAAGGGACTAAGAAATAGTCGTGAGGAGCTAAAAAATGCTATAAATGAGGTGCAAAATAAAATGGAGGCGGCCATAGCACAGATTGAAGAGGCAGAGGAGAGAATAGGTGAATTAGAAGATAAAATTATGGAAAAAGAGGAAGCTGAGAAAAAGAGAGAGAAAAAAATCCAGGAGTATGAGAGGAGAATTAGAGAACTAAGTGATGCAATCAAATGAAACAATATCCATACCATAGGAATTGCAGAAGAAGACAGAGAGAGAGGGGCTGAAGGTGTACTTGAACAAATCATAGCTGAGAACTTCCCTGATCTGGGGAAGGAAAAAGGCACTGAAATCCAAGAGGCACAGAGAACTCCCTTCAGACGTAACTTGAATCAATCTTCTGCATGACATATCATAGTGAAACTGGCAAAATACAAGGAAAAAGAGAAAATTCTGAAAGCAGCTAGGGATAAACAGGCTCTAACTTACAAATGGAGACCCATAAGACTAGTGGCAGACCTATCTACTGAAACTTGGCAGGCCAGAAAGGAATGGCAGGAAATTTCCAATGTGATGAGCAGAAAAAATATGCAGCCGAGAATCCTTTATCCAGCAAGTCTGTCATTCAGAATAGAAGGAGAGATAAAGGTTTTCCCAAACAAACAAAAACTGAAGGAATTCATCACCACTAAACCAGCCCTACAAGAGATCCTAAGGGGGATTCTGTGAGTGAAATGTTGCAAGGACTACAAAGTACCAGAGACATCACTACAAGCACAAAACCTACAGACATCACAATAACTCTAAACCTGTATCTTTCAATAATAACACTAAATGTAAATGGACTAAATGCTCCAACAAAAAGACATAGGGTATCAGAATGGATAAAAAAAACCAAGACCCATCTATTTGCTGTCTACCAGAGACTCATTTTAGACCTGAGGACACCTTTAGATTCAGAGTGAGGGGATGGAGAACTATTTATCATGCTACTGGAAGCCAAAAGAAAGCTGGAGTAGCCATACTTATATCAGACAAACTAGACTTTACATTAAAAGCTGTAACAAGAGATGAAGAGGGCATTATATAATAATTACAGGGTCTATCCATCAGGAAGAGCTAACAATTATAAATGTCTATGTGCTAAATACGGGAGCCCCCAAATATATGAAACAATCACAAACATAAGCATCCTTATTGATAAGAATGTGGTAATTGCAGGGGACTTTAATACCCCACTTACAACAATGGATAGATCATCTAGACACAGGATCAATAAAGAAACAAGGGCCCTGAATGATACATTGGATCAGATGGACTTGGCAGATAATTTAGAACTCTGCATCCCAAAGCAACAGAATATACTTTCTTCTCGAGCGCACATGGAACATTCTCCAAGATAGATCACATACTGAGTCACAAAACAGCCCTTAATAAGTATAAAAGAATTGAGATCAGGGGCCCCTGGGTGGCTCAGTTGGTTGGGCATCCGACTTCGGCTCAGGTCATGATCTCACAGTCTGTGAGTTTGAGCCCCACATCAGGCTCTGTGCTGACATCTCAGAGCCTGGAGCCTGTTTCAGATTCTGTGTCTCCCTCTTTCTCTGACCCTCCCCCATTCATGCTGTGTCTCTCTCTGTCTCAAAAATAAATAAACGTTAAAAAAAAAATAAAAATAAAAATAAGAGAACTGAGATCATACCATGCACACTTTCAGACCACAATGCTTTGAAACTTGAAATCAACCACAGAAAAAAGTCTGGAAAACCTCCAAAAGCATGGAGGTTAAAGAACACCCTACTAAAGAATGAATGGGTCAACCAGGCAATTAGAGAAGAAATATCACTCTATGTTTTATATGTCTTTTATTCTCTGGCTTCTTTTAAGATATTTAAAAATATTTGCTGTACAACTATTCAATTATGATTTCCTAGATGTGGCTTTCTTTGTTGTTGTTGTTTTTCCAGTCTGTTGTTCATTCAATGAACTTCTTAAATCACTGAGGTGATATTTTTCATCAAATTTGGGAAAAAACGGACTATTATTTCTTTAAGATTTTTTTAAATCTCAATCTCTCTTCTCTTTTTCCTGAACTCCAACTACATTTATGCCTGAGCATTTAATAGTGTTTTACAAATAATAGAGTCTATGTTCTTTTCATTTTCTCCAGCCTTTGTATCCTCTTCTTTTTAGGTCAGATGCTTTCTATTGCTCTGTCTTTAAATTCACTGGCCCTGTCTTTTGCAGTATTCATTCTTCTGTTAAGTCCATTCAGTGAAAATTTTCATTTCAGATACTTTATTTTTCAATTCATTAAGTTCTTTTTAAAATAATTTCTATTTCTCTATAGCAGTCTCCAATCTGTCAGCTTATTATGTCTATCTTTTCCTTTAAACCTATAAACATATAATGGCTTTTTTAAAGTCTTTGTTAATTCCAACATCTCTGAATCTGTCCTATTTTCTGTTATTTTTTTTTCCTACGTATAGGCCACATTTTCTTACTGCTTTATGTATCTAGTAATTTTTTATTGTGTGCTAATCATTGTAGATACTTGAAATTTTCTTCTCTTAGCCTCTGTGACACAATAATCTTAGGGTTTTTCTCCTACTTCTCTGGTATTCTGTCCAAAGTCTGTCCTCTTCCTGACCTTTTAATGTTAGAAATCCTCATGTCTGAATCTTATATATTGTCTTTTATCACACTACATTTTCTCCCTAAGCAATCTCATCTGCATCTTCTGCTGTAATTACCACCTATACACTGATGATTCAAAAGCCTATAAATTCAGTTGAGACCTCTCCTCTGAGCTCCAAGCTAACTGCTACTTGTCTTAATGGTACATCAAACTCAATACGTGCAGGGGAGCCCAGGTGGCTCAGTCAGTTAAGCATTGAACCTTGGCTTAGGTCATGATCCTGCAGTTTGTGGGTTCAAGCCCTGTGTCCAGCTCTGTGCTGACAGCTCAGACTCTGGAGCCTGCTTTGGATGCTGTGTGTGTCTCTCTCTCTCTGCCCCTTCCCCACTAACACTCTGTCTCCCTCCCTCTCAAAAATAAATAGACATTTTAAAAAAAACTCAATATGTCCAGAACCAATCTCATGATCTCTCTAGCCTGCCTGTACACACACACACACACACACACACACAGTTTAAAAGAAGACTTCACTGTAATCATCAAGACATATAGTATTGGCACAAAAAACAGACACATAGACCAATGGAATAGAATAGAGAACCCAGAATTGGACCCACAAATGTATGGCCAACCAATCTTTGACAAAGCAGGAAAGAGCATCCAATGGAAAAAAAGACAGTCTCTTTAGAAAATGGTGCTGGGAGAACTGGACAGCAACATGCAGAAGAATGAAACTAGACCACCTTCTTACACCATACACAAAAATAAACTCAAAATGGATGAAAGACCTAAATGTGAGAAAGGAACCATCAAAACTCTAGAGGAGAAAGCAGGCAACAATCTCTTTGACCTCAGTTGCAGCAATTTCTTACTCAACTCAACACATCTCCAAAGGCAAGGGAATCAAAAGCAAAAATGAACTACTGGGACCTCATCAAGATAAGAACTTCTGCACTGCAAAGGATGGAAACTAAAAGGCAACGGATGGAATGGGAAAAGATATTTGCAAATGGCATATCGGATAAAAGGCTAGTATCCAAAATCTATAAAGAACTTACCAAACTCAACACCTGAAAAACCAGTAATCCAGTAAAGAAATGGGCAGAAGACATGAATAGACACTTTTCCAAAGAAGACATCCAGATGGCCAACAGACACATGAAAATATGCTCAATGTCACTCATCATCAGGGAAATACAAATCAAAGCCAGACTGAGATACCACCTCACACTGGTCAGAGTGGCTAAAATGAACAAATCAGGAAACTACAGATGCTGATGAGGATGTTGAGAAATGGGAACCCTCTTGCACTGTTGGTGGGAATGCAAACTGGTGCAGCCACTCTGGAAAACAGTGTGGAGGTTCCTCAAGAAAATTAAAAATAGAGCTACCCTATGACCCAGCAATAGCAGTACTAGGAATTTACCCAAGGGATACAGGAGTGCTGATGCGTAGGGGCACTGTACCCTAATGTTTACAGCAGCACTCTCAACAATAGCCAAGTTACGGAAAGGGCCTAAATGTCCATCAACTGATAAATGGATAAAGAAGATGTAGTTTATATACTTAATGGAATACTACTTGGCAATGAGGAAGAATGAAATCATGCCATTTGTAGTAACATGGATGGAACTGGAAGGTATTATGCTGAGTGGAACAAGTCAGTCAGAGAAGGGCAGATATCATATGTTTTCACTCATATGTGGATCTTGAGAAACTGAACAGAAGACCATGGGGGAAGGGAAGGGGGAAAAAATAGATACAAAAAGAGAGAGAGGGAAGCAAACCACAAGAGACTATTAAATACAGAGAACAAACTAAGGGTGGATGGGAGGCTGGGGGAGAGGGAAAATGGGTGATGGGCATTGAGGAAGGCACTTGCTGGGATGAGCACCAGGTGTTGTATGCAAGCCAATTTGACGATAAATTATATTCATAAAAAAATAAAAAATAAAAAAATAAAAGAAGGCTTTGATTGTTTTTCATTTCTTTTTTAGGATAGAAATAAAAATTATTAAGATGGACTGGCTCCCGTTTGACTCCTCTTAATACGGCTTCTTCTCCCTATGCCTCTCTGTCATCCTAGTCCTGTGTTTGCCTGTTAGCTTTCATCCTGCCTCTGGTCTTTGTCTATACTCTTCCTTCTGTATGAAATGCTTTCCTCTCTTCATCATATGGTTAACACCCTCTCCTACACCAGATTAGAACTCAACTGTCCTTTTCTGGAGGAAACTTTGCCTGACCCCCCTTGACGAAATCCAACCCACTCTTCTAGGTTCACATTGGCACAATGTACTTCTCATATATTGTGTATGCTCATGCATTGTGTATTGCTTATAACAGTTGTAATTTTATACTGGTGTTCATGACTACTTCATTCATGTGTGACACCTCTACTGAATTTTGGACCCCATGAAATTGAAAGTTGTCTGTGTTTACTCACTCTTATATGTTAAGCATCAAGCATAGTATAGATGTTCAATAAATATTTATGGGACAAGTGAATAAATGAATCAAAATGCTCTTCCATTGTTCTTTTTTTAGAATCATGCTTAGATCTGTCTCTGCCTTTTTAAGAAATGTTCTAAGCAGGGGAGGATGCTGAGGGACTGGTCAAACAGCAGGAAAATCAAGTAACATGGAAACAAAATAAGTTGGTCCCTTGCAATTAGGCTTCTCAGAAGAATTCTTTGTTTCTTCCTTAAAGATGAAACTGGAATATCAAAATTGATATTTTGGTCCCAGAATGATAAACTTAAAAACCATAATTAAAACATGTCTACTGTTGAGACTGGTGGTACACTTTGTCCTTCTTACCTGTAAGCCTCAAGGAGCCACCCAAATGATTATGTCATCAACGGGATCACAAAGCCCAGGTCTTTACCCACTTTTTTAATGCTTCACTTCTAACATGGGAAGCTACCTTTTCAAGAGATCTCCTGCTACATTGTCAAGCCTCTGACTAGGCTGGGCTATAGTTGCCTTGAGGTAAGAGGGCCAGTGTTTTTAAGGGTAAGATATAGTTTGGGATGGTATTGAAAAGGGTAATCCTGGGGAAGTGAAGGCAATTATTAAGACCAAGTATGAAACAATGCCTGGTAGCCAAAAGTGAGTTCATATCAAAAATTTCTACAGAGAGAGTTATAGCTTCTGAAGTGGGAATGTAATACATGGTCTGGGGATAAAAAAAGAAACAAACTAAACATGAGAGAAAATACAAGGAATGATCCAGAAATTAGAGTAGATAGGGTGCGTGTCAGGGTCAGAAAGGTATCATGGGACAAGTAAGGCCATGGATGTGCTGGTCTGGAACACAAGACAAAATATTACTGGTTAAGTTGGTTTTGTTGACTAGTAAACTAGATGGATTTGAGGCATTTTTATCTGTTCTTGCTCTTCATGTGATATTTTCTTACCCTGATTCTTGCATCACTTTTGTTATCTCAGAAACACACCAGGAGCAAGACAGAACCTCTTAGGTGGTTTATTAGCACTGGGACAAATTGATCCTTCCTTTCACAAAGACATTCATCCCTCAATAAAATAGAACTTTCAGCCAAGTAGTTGGTCCTTAAAAGAAAGAAAAAAGAAAAGAAAAGAAAAGAAAAGAAAAAGCATGAACTCCGTCCCTTTTTTGACTAAATACTGAGAACCAACTTGTCTATTTCTAAGTAGAAACTTTCTCTCTTTATACATGTTAAATGTATATTTTTTCTTAAAAAAAAAAAGCCATTTGGCCCCTTGATTCCTGAGTTCTTGATAGAAAAACAAAATGGTCAATAGCTCATTTCAACAACCACATTTAGCTGAAAAGCTTTTGGTGATTCAACCCCACAGATGTAGGTAAAAGGTTCCAGAGAGCAAGTGGGAGTCATGAGTTTACCAAAACTCTGTGAACACATTCTTTTTAAGGCTTGAAAAATCCCAAGGCTCGCCCTTGTTTTAGGAAGAATAACTACCGGAGAAGTTTCAGGCCACTAGAAGATATGGCCCATCATGAGGAGGGCAGGGACAGCTGGGCCCAGGCCACAGTTGGCATGTCACCCGCATCCCACCTCCCTCCTGCCTTGCAGCTCTCCCCAGAGATATCCACTGGGTGGGAAGTCTGTTGCCAGAGAACACAGTCTGATGTTTTCCGTTCCTGATCCAGGAAGTCCCCCTTCCCCTGCCACCCCCACATCCTCAGACTGGAAACAACTTTTAGAGAGGAGAAGGGGAGCAAAGCTGAAAAAGGCAAATATCCCTGGTGGAGTCTGAAGAGAGAGGCCCCTTGTTCAAGGATTTCTCCTCTAGACTTGAAAGGACACTTCAGAATCATTCATCTTAGTTCTGATCTTTCTCAGTATGTAAGAAGCCACTAAGAAAATTTACCCTGGGAAGAAAAATTCCTAAAGCTGAGTTAGACACAGATAACTGTTACCACATGATCTGGCATTTAGTTACCTCTGACTTTGTGTCTTCCCACTCCCCTCTGTGTTGGACTGGGCTGCAGCCACTCAGACCTCCGTGCTGATTCTCAAACAGCTAAACATGCTCCTCACTCACGGCCTCTGCCCACCCTGGTCTTGCTCCCACAGATCTGTATGGCCTGCTCTCTCACTTCATCCAGGGCTCTGCTCAAATGTCATTCTGGCAGACACATCTTTCCTGGCCATCCTGCTCATACCCTTATTCTATTTTATTTTCTTTCATAGCACTATTTTTTACCACTTGATGCATTTTATGGTCATGTTTGTTTGTAATACAGCTCACTTGACTAAGATCCATAGAGAAGAGACCTATCTGCTATACCCACAGCACACAGTGGGTGCTCAGTAAATATTTGAGGAAGGAAGGAAGGAAGGAAGGAAGGAAGGAAGGAAGGAAGGAAAGAAATAAGGAAGGGAGGGAGGGAGGGAGGGAGGATTGTAGGGAGGGATGGGAGGGGGAAAACAGAAGAATGGAGGGAGTTGGGAGAGAGGAGGAAGAAGGGGATGAGATGAGAGGTGAACAGAGAGCTAAATGGGGTCTCTGAAAGTAGACATGGGAGGCACCCAAAGAAACATTCCTACTTCATCCATTCCCTGTGCCTGGGATAATCCATTCTGAGTGGTAAAGAAATATCTTGACTTCATGTTAAATGAACTATTGGTCATATTATTGTCTTCCATCCCCCAAACCCATGTTAGCCTCTGTGTTAGTGCCTATTCTTTTGTTCTGCCATGTTAACCCTAACTAGTCCCAAGCCCTTTCAGAAAGGTAGCCCTGCCCTGATCCTCAGTCTGATGGCTGGAGACCCTTCTGCCTTGCCTTACAGAAGTCTGCCCTCCTCCGTTGTCCCCATCCCAGCCTAGTAGCAGCCTGTGCTACCTGAAACACTTTCCCAATGTCAGTTGATGGGAACCCCACTGACTCCTGTCTGCTACACAAACAGAGCCAACCCCAGCTGCCACAGTGATTTTCAGTCTTGTGCTGGATTCCAAACCTCTTCTCTTGCCCACCTTTGGTACTGCAGAGTAGACCATCTTTCTCTGTACCCAAGACATCATTAAAAGTTATAGAAAAGAGAATTTAAGAGAGAGGAGGAAGGGAAGATGGCGGCGTAGGAGGACGCTGGGCTCACCGCGCGTCCTGCTGATCACTTAGATTCCACCTACACCTGCCTAAATAACCCAGAAAACCGCCAGAGGATTGGCAGAACGGAGTCACCGGACCCAAGTACAGACGAGAGGCCCACGGAAGAGGGTAGGAAGGGCGGCGAGGCGGTGCGCGCTCCACGGACTGGCGGGAGGGAGCCGGGGCGAAGGGGCGGCTCGCCGGCCAAGCAGAGTCCCCGAGTCTGGCTTGCAAAAGCGGAGGGGCCTGACGGACTGTGTTCCGACAGCAAGCGCGACTTAGCGTCTGGGAGGTCATAAGTTAACAGCTCTGCTCGGAAAGCGGGAAGGCTGGAGGACAAAGGGAGGGTGAGCTGCGGAGCCCCCGGACGACAGAGCTCAGTTTGGCGGGGAACAAAGCCGCTCGCCAGCGCCATCTCCCCCGCCCATCCCCCAGCCAAAATCCCAAAGAGAACCGGTTCCGGCCAGGGAAATTGCTCGCTCTGCGCAAACACCCAACTCTGTGCTTCTGCGGAGCCAAACCTCCGGCAGCGGATCTGACTCTCCCCGGCTGCCACAGGGCCCCTCCTGAAGTGGATCACCTAAGGAGAAGCGAGCTAAGCCTGCCCCCCCTGCCGCCGTGCACCTTGCCTACCCACCCCAGCTAATACGCCAGATCCCCAGCATCACAAGCCTGGCAGTGTGCAAGTAGCCCAGATGGGCCACGCCACCCCACAGTGAATCCCGCCCCTAGGTGAGGGGGAAGAGAAGGCACACACCAGTCTGACTGTGGCCCCAGCGGTGGGCTGGGGGCAGACATCAGGACTGACTGCGGCCCCGCCCACCAACTCCAGTTATACACCACAGCACAGGGGAAGTGCCCTGCAGGTCCTCACCACACCAGGGACTATCCAAAATGACCAAGCGGAAGAATTCCCCTCAGAAGAATCTCCAGGAAATAACAACAGCGAATGAGCTGATCAAAAAGGATTTAAATAATATAACAGAAAGTGAATTTAGAATAATAGTCATAAAATTAATCGCTGGGCTTGAAAACAGTATACAGGACAGCAGAGAATCTCTTGCTACAGAGATCAAGGGACTAAGGAACAGTCACGAGGAGCTGAAAAACGCTTTAAATGAAATGCAAAACAAAATGCAAACCACCACGGCTCGGATGGAAGAGGCAGAGGAGAGAATAGGTGAACTAGAAGATAAAGTTATGGAAAAAGAGGAAGCTGAGAAAAAGAGAGATAAAAAAATCCAGGAGTATGAGGGGAAAATTAGAGAACTAAGTGATACACTAAAAAGAAATAATATACGCATAATTGGTATCCCAGAGGAGGAAGAGAGAGGGAAAGGTGCTGAAGGGGTACTTGAAGAAATAATAGCTGAGAACTTCCCTGAACTGGGGAAGGAAAAAGGCATTGAAATCCAAGAGGCACAGAGAACTCCCTTCAGACGTAACTTGAATCGATCTTCTGCACGACATATCATAGTGAAACTGGCAAAATACAAGGATAAAGAGAAAATTCTGAAAGCAGCAAGGGGTAAACGTGCCCTCACATATAAAGGGAGACCTATAAGACTCGTGACTGATCTCTCTTTTGAAACTTGGCAGGCCAGAAAGAATTGGCACGAGATTTTCAGTGTGCTAGACAGAAAAAATATGCAGCCGAGAATCCTTTATCCAGCAAGTCTGTCATTTAGAATAGAAGAAGAGATAAAGGTCTTCCCAAACAAACAAAAACTGAAGGAATTTGTCACCACTAAACCAGCCCTACAAGAGATCCTAAGGGGGACCCTGTGAGACAAAGTACCAGAGACATCACTACAAGCATAAAACATACAGACATCACAATGACTCTAAACCCGTATCTTTCTATAATAACACTGAATGTAAATGGATTAAATGCGCCAACCAAAAGACATAGGGTATCAGAATGGATAAAAAAACAAAACCCATCTATTTGCTGTCTACAAGAGACTCATTTTAGACCTGAGGACACCTTTAGATTCAGAGTGAGGGGATGAAGAACTATTTATCATGCTACTGGAAGCCAAAAGAAAGCTGGAGTAGCCATACTTATATCAGACAAACTAGACTTTAAATTAAAGGCTGTAACAAGAGATGAAGAAGGACATTATATAATAGTTACAGGGTCTATCCATCAGGAAGAGCTAACAATTATAAATGTCTATGCGCCAAATACCGGAGCCCCCAAATATATAAAACAATTACTCATAAACATAAGCAACCTTATTGATAAGAATGTGGTAATTGCAGGGGACTTTAACACCCCACTTACAGAAATGGATAGATCATCTAGACACACGGTCAATAAAGAAACAAGGGCCCTGAATGAGACATTGGATCAGATGGACTTGACAGATATATTTAGAACTCTGCATCCCAAAGCAACAGAATATACTTTCTTCTCGAGTGCACATGGAACATTCTCCAAGATAGATCATATACTGGGTCACAAAACAGCCCTTCATAAGTTTACAAGAATTGAAATTATACCATGCATACTTTCAGACCACAATGCTATGAAGCTTGAAATCAACCACAGGAAAAAGTCTGGAAAACCTCCAAAAGCATGGAGGTTAAAGAACACCCTACTAACGAATGAGTGGGTCAACCAGGCAATTAGAGAAGAAATTAAAAAATATATGGAAACAAACGAAAATGAAAATACAACAATCCAAACGCTTTGGGACGCAGCGAAGGCAGTCCTGAGAGGAAAATACATTGCAATCCAGGCCTATCTCAAGAAACAAGAAAAATCCCAAATACAAAATCTAACAGCACACCTAAAGGAAATAGAAGCAGAACAGCAAAGGCAGCCTAAACCCAGCAGAAGAAGAGAAATAATAAAGATCAGAGCAGAAATAAACAATACAGAATCTAAAAAAACTGTAGAGCAGATCAACGAAACCAAAAGTTGGTTTTTTGAAAAAATAAACAAAATTGACAAACCGCTAGCCAGGCTTCTCAAAAAGAAAAGGGAGATGACCCAAATAGATAAAATCATGAATGAAAATGGAATTATTACAACCAATCCCTCAGAGATACAAACAATTATCAGGGAATACCATGAAAAATTATATGCCAACAAATTGGACAACCTGGAAGAAATGGACAAATTCCTGAACACCTACACTCTTCCAAAACTCAATCAGGAGGAAATAGAAAGCTTGAACAGACCCATAACCAGCGAAGAAATTGAATCGGTTATCAAAAATCTCCCAACAAATAAGAGTCCAGGACCAGATGGCTTCCCAGGGGAGTTCTACCAGACGTTTAAAGCAGAGATAATACCTATCCTTCTCAAGCTATTCCAAGAAATAGAAAGGGAAGGAAAACTTCCAGACTCATTCTATGAAGCCAGTATTACTTTGATTCCTAAACCAGACAGAGACCCAGTAAAAAAAGAGAACTACAGGCCAATATCCCTGATGAATATGGATGCAAAAATTCTCAATAAGATACTAGCAAATCGAATTCAACAGCATATAAAAAGAATTATTCACCATGATCAAGTGGGATTCATTCCTGGGATGCAGGGCTGGTTCAACATTCGCAAATCAATCAACGTGATACATTACATTAACCAAAAAAAAGAGAAGAACCATATGATCCTGTCAATCGATGCAGAAAAGGCCTTTGACAAAATCCAGCACCCTTTCTTAATAAAAACCCTTGAGAAAGTCGGGATAGAAGGAACATACTTAAAGATCATAAAAGCCATTTATGAAAAGCCCACAGCTAACATCATCCTCAACGGGGAAAAACTGAGAGCTTTTTCCCTGAGATCAGGAACACGACAGGGATGCCCACTCTCACCGTTGTTGTTTAACATAGTGCTGGAAGTTCTAGCATCAGCAATCAGACAACAAAAGGAAATCAAAGGCATCAAAATTGGCAAAGATGAAGTCAAGCTTTCGCTTTTTGCAGATGACATGATATTATACATGCAAAATCCGATAGACTCCACCAAAAGTCTGCTAGAACTGATACATGAATTCAGCAAAGTTGCAGGATACAAAATCAATGTACAGAAATCAGTTGCATTCTTATACACTAACAACGAAGCAACAGAAAGACAAATAAAGAAACTGATCCCATTCACAATTGCACCAAGAAGCATAAAATACCTAGGAATAAATCTCACCAAAGATGTAAAGGATCTGTATGCTAAAAACTATAGAAAACTTATGAAGGTAATTGAAGAAGATTTAAAGAAATGGAAAGACATTCCCTGCTCATGGATTGGAAAAATAAATATTGTCAAAATGTCAATACTACCCAAAGCTATCTACACATTCAATGCAATCCCAATCAAAATTGCACGAGCATTCTTCTCGAAACTAGAACAAGCAATCCTAAAATTCATATGGAACCACAAAAGGCCCCGAATAGCCAAAGGAATTCTGAAGAAGAAGACCAAAGCAGGAGGCATCACAATCCCAGACTTCAGCCTCTACTACAAAGCTGTAATCATCAAGACAGCATGGTATTGGCACAAAAACAGACACACAGACCAATGGAATAGAATAGAAACCCCAGAACTAGACCCACAAACGTATGGCCAACTCATCTTTGACAAAGCAGGAAAGAACATCCAATGGAAAAAAGACAGCCTCTTTAACAAATGGTGCTGGGAGAACTGGACAGCAACATGCAGAAGGTTGAAACTAGACCACTTTCTCACACCATTTACAAAAATAAACTCAAAATGGATAAAGGACCTAAATGTGAGACAGGAAACCATCAAAACCTTAGAGGAGAAAGCAGGAAAAGACCTCTCTGACCTCAGCCGTAGCAATCTCTTACTCGACACATCCCCAAAGGCAAGGGAATTAAAAGCAAAAGTGAATTACTGGGACCTTATGAAGATAAAAAGCTTCTGCACAGCCAAGGAAACAACCAACAAAACTAAAAGGCAACCAACGGAATGGGAAAAGATATTTGCAAATGACATATCGGACAAAGGTCTAGTATCTAAAATCTATAAAGAGCTCACCAAACTCCACACCCGAAAAACAAATAACCCAGTGAAGAAATGGGCAGAAAACATGAATAGACACTTCTCTAAAGAAGACATCCAGATGGCCAACAGGCACATGAAAAGATGTTCAGCGTCGCTCTTTATCAGGGAAATACAAATCAAAACCACACTCAGGTATCACCTCACGCCAGTCAGAGTGGCCAAAATGAACAAATCAGGAGACTATAGATGTTGGAGAGGATGTGGAGAAACGGGAACCCTCTTGCACTGTTGGTGGGAATGCAAATTGGTGCAGCCGCTCTGGAAAGCAGTGTGGAGGTTCCTCAGAAAATTAAAAATAGACCTACCCTATGACCCAGCAATAGCACTGCTAGGAATTTACCCAAGGGATACAGGAGTACTGATGCATAGGGGGCACTTGTACCCCAATGTTCATAGCAGCACTCTCAACAATAGCCAAATTATGGAAAGAGCCTAAATGTCCATCAACTGATGAATGGATAAAGAAATTGTGGTATATATACACAATGGAATACTACGTGGCAATGAGAAAAAATGAAATATGGCCTTTTGTAGCAACGTGGATGGAACTGGAGAGTGTAATGCTAAGTGAAATAAGCCATACAGAGAAAGACAGATACCATATGGTTTCACTCTTATGTGGATCCTGAGAAACTTAACAGGAACCCATGGGAGAGGGGAAGGAAAAAAAAAAAAAGAGGTTAGAGTGGGAGAGAGCCAAAGCATAAGAGACTGTTAAAAACTGAGAACAAACTGAGGGTTGATGGGGGGTGGGAGGGAGGGGAGGGTGGGTGATGGGTATTGAGGAGGGCACCTTTTGGGATGAGCACTGGGTGTTGTATGGAAACCAATTTGTCAATAAATTTCATATATATATAAAAAAAATAAATAAATAAAAGCATAGGTAGAAAAAAAAAAAGAAAAGAGAATTTAAAAAGAAAACAATTAAAAAGTGAGATGGCATATATGGATATATACGTATGTATCATATATATACATATCTGATATATATATGTATATATCAGAAGGCCTTTGGCCTAATAACATGTCACATCAAGGCAAATGACCAAAAAAGTAAAATTTCCCAACTTACCTCCCTGAAGTGGACTCATCTGCGGAGATATGGGCCTGGATGGGGTTCTAATTACTTCCTGCCCTTTAATTAGAAGGGCCTGTCAAATCCAGAGTTGACCCAGTGGATCAGTATACAGGTCTAAGCTGAGGTGGCAAATGGTGATTCCCTCTGAGATGCCAAAAAAAACCTGGGCTCCCCTAGGTAAGCCATGCCTGGCCTTGGCTTTTTGGAGGTCCTGCATGACCAGCAAGTCCTCCCTGATCTGTGCAGGCCCTTGTCCCTGACACAAACCCCCAACATTGACCTAGAACCAGTGCCAGGTGGCTTCGGCCTGGAGTTTTTCTCAGCTAGACTCACTATCCTGGGAGTTTCCCAGAAAGTCCTTGTCCTTCCACAGCCATCTCTCAGTGCAGTGAGATTGTTTGTGGGAGAAAGTTGATGGATGAAGGGTGATGTCACAAGCTGCAGCCAGGCTGTTTTTCTTGAAGGCTGCCCACACAGTACTATAATCATGCAAACTTAAATTCAGGAAATAAAATGGAACACAGATAGTTTGTCATCCTTGTTAGCAATGGAATTGATGAATGAAAGGTCCAATCATCCAAAAGTCCCTGAATTGGGTCTTCTTGTTCAAGAAGACAACAACAAAAATTGGCTTTTAAGTTGCAAAGTAGACAAACTGAACAATAAATAGTTGTTGAAATAGTTGTTTGAGCTTCATCTCCCATTCTTGCTCCTGATCTGTGGTTTCCTAACCACAGCATGCAGAGCAAGTGGAAACAAACTACTCAAATTCCGAATTATTAAAAACTGGATAAGCAGATTGAACAACTGAGAGAAGCCATATTTTCATAGTTTCCTGGGTGATTATTAAATACGATAGAACATTGTCTACTTTGTTATAGATTAGACACCCAGTCTCACTTCCAAGAAAGGCTTCAGGTGAGCAAATGGCTACCCTCAATTTTTCACTTTCCTTTTCTATGGCCCACCTAGGAGAGACCGAGGAGTTGAACTAGTCAGGAAGTTCAGCAGTTCTCGGGACATACTACAGACAAAAAGATGTAGTTTAAAAAAAAAAAACTGCTTTCTGGGGTGCCTGGGTGGCTCCGTTGGTTAAGCACCAGGTCATGCTCAGGTCATGATCTCGCAGTTCATGAGTTAGAGCCTTACGTCAGGCTCTGTATTGACAGCTCGAAGCCTGGAGCCTGTTTTGGATTCTGTGTCTCCCTTGCTCTCTCTCTCTCTCTCCGCCCCTCCCCTGATCTCTCTCTCTCTCTCTCTCTCTCTCTCTCTCTCTCTCTCTCTCTCAAAAATAAAATAAACATTAAAAATCTTTTTTAAAAAACTACTGCTTTGGGGACAAATGTATGACCTGGCTGGAAAAAGGCCTTCTTAACCATTGGATTCTAAAGAGTCCAGCAAAACTGAAGGTAACAGACAGGTACAAAATTCTAAACAAAAAGATGAGTTGATATCATAAGACCCAGACAAATCAGGAAAGAATGGTGGGCAGTGGCTGTCAGACCAAACACATCAATGACATCCTAACATAGATAGGCAGGTCTGAACTAGTGATACAGCAAAGTTATAATTCTGATCCAAGTATGGGGGCTGGTTCCCTCTGCCCTCCTTCTGTACAATCTGCTGTATAGACATGATGTGTTTGGTAGAGCTGTCATTTATAGTACCCTTGGCAGACTCCTCCTAAGTGTTAGAATTCTTGGGTTTGGCTTCTCTTTTTATCTCTTCTCTTTCTACCCTTCCTACCTAGATCATTCTGATGGCTTTAAATAGCATCTCAAATCTCAAGCCTCAGGTCTGAGCTCCAGTATCCACTATCCATCACCACTTGGATGTCCCATGGACACTGTTAACATGAAATGCACAAATCTTTCACTTGCTTCCTTCTAAAATATCTTTGTCCTCTTCCTATATGCCCCAGCTCAATAAATGGCATGCCCACTCATCCATTTCTCAACCCAGAAATGGGATCACATCCAACCCAAGTTCGGTCAATTCTACTTCCAAAATAGGTCTCAAAATTATCCATTTCATCCCATCCTTGCTGGCACTTTCCTAGTACAAGTCACCATAATCTTTTGCCTAAACTAATAACCAGTCTCCTTATATCCACTCTTGCTCCTTCAAATTCGTCCAGAGTTACTTCATCCATCAAAAGATGGAGGATTGTGTCATTCTCTTTCAGTATATTCCCACTGAATTCAGGAGAGTCTAGTCTTCTTCCTGTGGCCTAAATACTCCAAGATGTTGCTTTTGTTTATCTTTTGCCTTGTCTCATGCCCACATTCCCTTCTGCCAGTTTCAATGGTCTTAAACATGACAAGGTCTGTTTGTTTTTTAGCTCACTTGTTTATAATATTCTTTTTCCATAAAACTGTTATTCATTTTGTCATTACTCTAAATCCTGTCCCTTAAAAGTGTCCTGCAGTAGGTATGCAATAAAAATGTATTAAACAAATGTTGATGGATGCTGGAAGTCAGAGAAAAGAGCCACCTTGCATCAACTTGAATGGTTCCAGTAGTTGTTTGACTTTTGAAGAAGGAAGTATGCCAAACTATCTCCTCAATCAAAATATGCTTTTCCTGGGGTGCCTGGGTGGTTCAGTCAGTTAGGCCTCCAACTTTGGCTCAGGTCATGATCGCATGAATCGTGAATTTGAGCCCCACATTGGGCTCTGTGCTGACAGCACGGAGCCTGGAGCCCCCTTTGAGTTCTGTGTCTCCCTCTCTCTCTGCCCCTCCCCTGCTCACACTCTGTCTCTCTCTCTCTCAAAAATAAATAAACTTTTAAAAAAATATGCTTGTCCTGTTTTCCTTTCTCTCAAGGTCTGACTTAGCAATACTGGTGAATTTAATAACTATTTGTTCTGGTCACTTACTATGAAACAAACTACCCTCTCAACATAATGGCTTAAGATGACAATCATCCATGTTATTATGTTCAGATATCTTGTGGGTCAGGTATATTTAATCAGGACACAGTAGCGGTGCCTTATCTCTGCTGCACAATGCTGGAACTTCAGCTGGAAAGATTCAGAGGCTGACAGCTACCTGATAGCTGGGAATTTAAACCATCAGGTAGCTCCTTCGCTCACATGTCTGGTTGCTAAGCTGAAAGAACTCAAAGATCAGACTGGTGACTAAATACCTTCTCATGGCCTGTCTACATGGCTTGGCTTGCTCACAGCATCATGGCCTCAGAGGTCCAAGAGCTAATGTTCCAGCAAACAAAGAAAGGAGGGCTTATCACTTTTTGTGATCCAGCTTCCTAGGTCAAATAGTGTAGTGTCACTTTCACTCTACTCTGCTGTTTAAACAATCACAAGCTCACTCAAATCCAAAGGAAAGGAAAGTAGACTCTCTTGAGGAGTAAGGGACAAGGGCACCCTTTGGAAGAGAATGTGAGATGGGAGACATTGGCCATCTTTGGCAAATACCATCTACCACCTGTCACATGTTAAAGTACAGATGAAGAAGTGCTGTCTGCTCTACTCCCTTCCTTAGCTCACCCTACCTTCCTGCGTTCCTAGTCCTAATTATTTATAACACGTGGTCAACATAACGAGAACATTTTGCATCCCAAAAGAGTGAATCCCCTGGTGGGCTTTTCAAACCACGCTAGAGGAAATAAGGGAAAAGACTTGTAGCTCTAAGGTAGATGCCCTTAGATCTTACCCTTACACCAGGTAGAGGCCCTACAGATCTTGAACTCCAAGATTTCCAGAGGCCACATGTCTGCTGATATCAAAGGGTCAAGTTTATATTCTTCACACATACATGTTGAGCATATACACCTGATCCTCATTACTCATGGGTTCTACCTTTGCAAATTTGCCTACTCACTAAAATTTATTTGAAACCCCTAAATTAACATTCACAATACTTTCACAGTCACCTACAGACAGGTGCAGAGCAACAAGAAATTTGAGTTGCCCCATGGGCTCATTAACAGCTGGGTCACACAAGACACTGCTTTGCCTCCTTCAGTGTTTGCATTCTCCCACACTGTACACAAGTGACCTTTTGTGGTCAGTGTAATACCATGTCTTTCACACTGGGAGTGTGGTGCTGACGCATGGTTAATTGGTCCTAAGCACAATAAGGCTGTAACGTGCCTTACATTGAAAATACATGTGTCAGGCAGCTTTATTCAGGCATGAGTTAGAATGCTGCTGGCTGTGAGCTCAATGCTGATGAATCCATGATGTATGGTAATTAAGGTGTCTTTAATATGTGTCTTTTACACACGTAAAACAAGGTTATGTACACACGTAAAACAAGGTTATGTACACACGTAAAACAAGGTCATTTGACAAAAATGTTGAGACCAGAGGCTCTTAGGAACCTAATTTTGTGTTTCTCCTAAGAGCAATTGTTTTGTATCTGCTAATTCAGTGTTTGCAGAGACTTTATGGACCATAACTACAATGAATAATGAGAATCAACTGTAATATATATCAGGACTGTTGTAAGCCCTAGAGATGAAATAGTGAACAAAAAAACACAAAAATCCCTGCACTTATGGAATTTACATTCTAGAGGAGAGAAGAAGACATAAAGGAAAAAATGATACAGTATGTTAGAAGGTGATAACCATTAAGGAAAAAATAAAGCAAGGGATGGGAGATGGGGAGCTTCCAGAGTGGACTTGTTTTTTTTTGTTGTTGATACTGTTGTTTTCCGTTTCATTTTGTTTTGTTTTTTCAAAACAGAATGATGAAGGTAGACCTGAAGAAGATTCAGATGACATTTGAGCACACGAAAGAGGTATGAGGAAGCAGGTTAAGCAATCTCTGGGAGGAAAGTAGAACGAACAGACAGTACACAGGGTGGTAATATACCTGACATGTCCAAACCAGAATGGGGCTCATGTGCCTGGAATGGAGCAAGCAAGAGATGAGGTCACACAGGTAAGAAAGTTCAGCTCAATGGGGCCTCCTAGCCCATTGTAATGATTGGAGTTTTCAATCTGAGTGAGAAACTGTCAGTAGCCTTGGTTGAAATAAGAGCATGATCAGAAGAATGTTGCAAAGACCTAGACTTGAAGGATGGTTACGGTCAGTTATGAAAAGTGATCAGAATCCAGATATATTCTGAAGGCAGAGCCAACAAGATTTGCCGCTGCATTAGATGTGAGGTTGGGAAAGAAATAGTGAAATCAAACATAACTCCAAGGTTTTTGGCCTGAGAAGTTGCAAGGATGATGTTGCCATTAACTGAGATGGAAAAAAACAAAACTGTAGATGAAACAGGTGTGAGAGAGAATATCAGGGTTTCGAGTGTACCCATTTTAAGTTGAGGTATCCAATTAGATTTCCAAGAAGAGATATAGCATAGATAACTGGGTGTTCCGGGCTAGAATCAGAGAAACCCACACTGGTAATATACCTTTTGAAGTCCTCAGTGTATAGATGGGATTTAGAGACATGAAACAAATGAGACCACCAAAGAATGAGTGCAGGTTGGGAAGAAAGAAAGGGTCCTCGATTGAAATCCCAGGTCACTCCATTTTAAGAGATCAGAGCGACAAGGAATGAGCAGAGAAGTTTGAGAAGCAAGGTCTCCTAGAAGCTGACTGAAGACAGTGCTACCCAAAACAGAGAGTGATAAATGGTGCCATCACGTCCAGAAGTCAGATAGAATGAGGACTGAGAAGTGACCATTGGACCAGCAACATAACAGTGATATGCTGGTTAAATGCTTCACAACAGGCTCTTGGGAGGGACAGAAATCCCTAATCTGTAGTTTGTCAGTTTCCATACTGAAAATACTCCTACCATGGCTGATTTCAAGCTATTAATGTGAGGTCACTGAACGCAGCTTTTAGAAGAGATGTGCACAATTGACTCTAAAGAGGCGGTACCAGCTGGCACTGGCACACCTCTGAATGCTAATGGTATTCATTGCCTCCGAAGGCTTTGGCTTTGGCTTCCAAGGGGGAACTGCCTGGTCAAGTGTACTTGGCATGGCTGAACTGCATCACCTAGACAGAGCCAGCCAACATTTATCTTAACAATCAATGATCATTTATTGAGGACAGCTAAAGGACCTCACTGGAGGTACTAGGACCCAGAGCAGGATATCATGGTCCCTGAAGCCTAGACTCATGCTAACCTTTAAAAGAGAGAGCATTCCAACAATGAAAAAGTGTAAGGCACATCCCCTAAGCCCACAAAAAGTGCAGAGTGGAGTTACACAGCCCCAAGACAAGGAACACCAAGGACTGCCAGCAGCCACCAGAAGCCAGGAGAGAGGTGTGGAATAGATTCTTTCTCAGAACCTCCAAAAGGAACCAACCCTGCCAGGCCCTTGATTTTGTACTTCTGGTCTCCAGAAATTTTGTTGATGTAAGCTGCGGTAATTTGTTATGACAGCCCTAGGAAATGAATACAGATTGTTAGGATGACAGCATTTCTCACAGAAACATGAGAGAAAAGGAGAGGAAAAAAAGAAGATTAAGAAGTATGGTCCCTGAAGCCGAGTGAAAACAGCATTCCCAGGAAGAAGGAATGATCCCTGCCCTGCTGCCCGTAACAAGTTCTGATCCTGACCTGCTCATCATGGACTACGCTGTTTGCTTCAAAGCTGTAAAGTAACCTCCCCAGTGGCCCTTGGTAGTGCCTACCCCTTCCCCCTAGTTCTGTCTTCACATGTAGGCATCAGACAAAATTCACTGCTTTAACAGAATAATACCATCATGAGCCATTAACACATCAGTTCTGTGGGAAGCAGTTCTCTGGTGATTTAATGTAGAGTGAGAGAAGAGAGAAAGACCCAACAAGAAACTACCTGGGAGTCCTGGGTGCTTGGGAATATTAGCAAGAAATGGAGAGAGGACTACAATGGAGGTGATAAAGAATAAGAATAAATCATGCTCGTGTCCTTATATTTTTGTGTTGGCTGTTCAGGGACCCAAAGTGGTCATTTGATGAATCCCATTTAAAGCCACTTACTAAGGACCTGCTAAGAGCAATACACTCCATTAGGCGGCTAGCAGAGCTGCAAAGATGAATAGATCCATCTAATAGATCCATCTTCAGGGAAGAAGGCTGACTCTCAGAGGAAGGGAACATGTATTGTCGCGAGTGAGCAGAGGGAAGAAAAATGTTACCACACCCCTCAGCTTCTGAGTAATGATGCTCCCGAAAGAGAGCAGAGTTTTTAACATTGAGAGCTCCGTGGAGATCTTCCTTCTCCAGATGGAGGTCACGGACACCATAGCAGACTAAAGCCTTCACGGGAATCTGGCAGCTCAGAGATCTTCCCTTAGGTCTCCTTACCCTCCTACCCATATTCTGAACAAAAGTTCCATGTGAAGGAGTTCAGGTGGAGAACCCACTGGAAGAGTCTTTGTCATTATAAGCAGGAAGAAAATGGCAAATGGGATAATTATTTGTTTAGTTCAGTCCCCTTGGAGTCCTATATTTTGCTCAGCTTTTCATGGTTTGCGGATAAAAGTTGTTTTTAGGCCTAAGGGACTCAGCTAATCGGCCGGTTTCCCAGTTCATCTTTCAGGAGTGGGCACAGCTTTGGGAGACCAGTTTTTACCCTCTGAGCTCTTGCATTCTGTCCCAAATAAATATGTATTAAGAAAATGACGCCAAGTGGAGCAAAGTTCAGGAGTGGGAGGAAAGTTGACATAAAAGCCTCAGCGACAACAGCTGGCCCCAGGAACGAATGACAGAACTGAAGGGGATATTAGTGAGTGGAGCTGAGCCAGTCACATAGCAAAGTTTTGCAGGAAGAAAAAAGGGAACAGGGAATTAATTACAACGAATTCCTCCTAAAACACTGAGAGTTGGAGGCCGCGCATAGGTTATTCAAAGGGTAACTTCGAACGCTGCAAGGTTTCAGAGCACTTCTTACAAAGGAAGCTGCAGGGATCTCTGCCAAGCATATGGAATTTCCAAGTCAAAGTCAAGGGAACTGGCTTCCGAGCCTCCTGGAAGTGGATATGTGGACACAGATGGCAGTTTTGCTTTCAGGTTTAGCGAGGAGTAAACTTCGGCTCCTTTGGTTTTCTTACTCGTCTCTATCCCCTGCTGATATTTCCCTTGGCAGAGAATGATTGCACTGACCAAGCCAAATGCGAGCAATAAAAGCCAGCAATGCTTTCTATTGTATTAACTCCAGCAAGGGGTTAGAAGGCCCCGGGACAAACATGACTGCTGTGATATTGGAGCTTCATGGTCTAAAGGGGCAGACCAGACCCTGGAGAAGTCTAGTGTGTGGGGCAGAGGCTGAGAACGGGGATCGGAGTTGGTGGTCACTCCAACTTTGTTTACTTTTGGTAACTCTTCTCAGAGGATGGTGGGCAGACCAAAAAATCATTCTGGAGAGGAAGCCAAACAAATAAATATTTCAGGAAGGCTGCAAATGAAGAGAGACTTTTCTAATAAAGCTAATTGGACCGTGGAGAGGCTGCCAAATGCTGCTCACTCTGATCTGTTTTGTTGGCAGTGAAAGTAAGTGAAATAATTGCTAGCCCTTTCTTAGAAGTGACCCTTGTTGAAAAAAAAAAAAATCCTGTGTTTTGCTAAGTGGTCTGTCTCTGAAGAACACTGTGAGTAAAAGAGAAACTCTAGCTGTGACTTTGGCCAAGTCAGGTAGTCATGCAATTCAGGACGGGGCTGGGTCCCAAACATTCCACTTGATGCAGAAAACGAAACAGACCAGGGGGGCCTTGGGTGGCTTAGTCGGTTGAGCTTCTAACTTTGGCTCAGGGTCATGATCTCATGGCTCATGAGTTCGATCCCCGTGTCGGGCTCTGTGCTGACAGCTCAGAGCCTGGAGCCTGCTTTGGATTCTGTGTCTCCCTCTCTGTCTCTGCCCTTCTCCCCTTTGCTGTCTCTCTCAAAAGTAAATAAAAACATTAAAAATTTTTTAAAAAGAAAAAGAAAACGAAACAGATGAGGGGAGAAGGAATAGTACGATGTTGTTGTTGTTGTTGTTGAATATTCTTTGGGCAGGGCCGCCTGGGTGTCTCAGTTGGTTAAGCATCCCACTCGTTTTCAGCTCAGGTCACGATCTCGCAGTTCATGAGTTTGAGCCTCACATCAGGCTCTGCACTGACAGTTTGGAGCCTGCTTAGGATTCTCTCTCTCCCTCTCTCTCTGCCCCTCCTCTGTTTGCATGTGCTCACTCTCTCTCTCTCTCTCTCTCCAAATAAATAAATAAACAGTAAAAAATATATTTTAAAATATTAAATTTAAAATTAAAAAAAATTTAACGTTCTTTGGGCAGAAGGTCACCATGCCCTAAACCTGACCTGGAACCGCCCATCACCTCCCAGCTATTTGTACTAAAATTAAGTTGGCCAGAGGGATGAGGTGAAAGGTAAATAAGATTCCTTGTTAGTCCATGGTTTTGAGCCCAAAGTATTCTCTTGTGGACACAAAGAGGATGTGGTAGAGTCAAAAGCATTCACTGAACAGTTCCCCTGTTGTTTTAAATCAATTAAAATTGATTTAAATGTGTCTGAGGACACATTTGATGAGATAGCAAACTTGCTTCTTGCCCATCATTGGAAATCAGCGTGACCAGTTCAAACCCCATCCATCCTCTTCTCACCAACCCAATTTCACAACAGGAAATTCGTACCCTTATAGAGACGGTATGGGTTAGCCAAGCAGAAGAAAACCTTTCAGACACAGAATGCAGAGGGCCTCTGTTATTTAATATCTCATGAACTACTCTCCTCATGATCAGAGAGCAGACCCCACTAGCATAAGTCACAGAGGAGCTGAGTTTGCATGGGGTGGAGGGTTGAAGGAAAGGTCTAGAACCAGAGTGTCATGTGGCATGGTCCAACCTAACAGCCTAAGTGAGGAGCCCTGGGAAGCGTGGGGATGGCGTGAGAACAGAGGTAGAGAGAGACAGAGCCTGTCTAATTCTTGGGTCAGCCCTGCATGTCAAAATACCCTCTCGTCAGCCAGTTTCTGAGGCTTGGCTTGTCTCCACCTGGAGACATTTCTTTCGTCACTCCTGCTTCCCTCCTGGGAGCATTACTCAAGCTGAGGAAAAGTTTGTGCTGCCTTGAACTTGAAACTAACTTGTGGCACGATCTAGTTACCAACATGGAATGATTTGGGGGGGGCTCTGGGAAAACACTCTACTTCCCAACAGCTTCCACACCTTTGTGCCAAACCGCTTATCATTCCCGTACGGGTCACGTGCCCTTTGCTTTCTTCCGGTGATCTTCTTTATACGTGCATCTATCTTTCAACTTCCACTGGTCTAAATGTATGGCAGCATGGTTGAGGGCCTTCTGGTTCCACAAATTCCCCGGGGGGGCTGCTACAATTTGGATGTGCTGAGGATGTGGAAGTGTAAAGGCATGCTATGCTCTCTTACTGAAAACAGACTGCTATCAGAAAACACCACTCATTTGCTGTAGACCTGTAAACTGAGGAAGGCGGGCTTTTCTTGACGTATTATAAACTGGTCCAAAGCTTGCCTGGTTAATTAGGTTTGTTACAAAAATAGGTTAATTGCTGCTCCCGGGATGGCAGCCCCTCAGTGCCCTGCTCCTCCCTCCTCTCCAGTTCCTCACCACCACCTCCAACCCCCACCTGGGTTCTGGCCCCCTTTCTCTCTTATTTGGATTACCTACTCAACAGCCTCCAGATTTGTCTGCTACAATCCCATCATTTCAAGGTGGTGCAGTGTACCTATTTACAATGCAAATCTGACCACGTTTCTCTCCCACCTCAGGCCTCCTTCTGCCCCCATGTTTCCTAGAAAAGAACATCTGATGAGGCCTGCAAACCCCTGCCTGACTCTTCAGTGCCACCTGTCACCCTCCTGCTGCCCTTCAGACGAGCAAGATGTCCCTTACTGACACCAAGCTATTTCTCTGACTCTGCTACTGCTGTCACCTGTGCTCCAGGGCCACTTCTGTGCCTCCCTTGGCCAACCGCTATGGGTCAATGAAGACTCAGCCCAGGAGACTGTCCCTCGGCCGAGGCCCCTTCTCCTCCCTAAATACCTTGTATGCTTTCATCACAACACCCCCGTGAGGTATCATTATGAACTGTTCAATGAGTCTCTCCTCATTTCTTGACAGCAGCGAATGGATCTCATTCATTGCAACCCCAACATCTAGGCCAGTGCTTCTCAACTGAGAGGTATTTTTTTCTCCCCAGGGGATATGTGGCAATGTCTGGAGACATTTTTGGTTGTCATAACTGGGTGAGCGGTGCTACTAATACCTAGTGAGTAGTGGCCAGGGGTACTGCTAAACACCTACCAATGCACAGGACAGTCTCCCACAACAAGAAGTTATCAGGCCTCAAAATGTCCATAGAAACCTTGATCTAGAACAAAGCATACATACCTAATGCTGCTTAATGGGAAAAAAAATGTGAATATATGTCACTGAATCAAACTCTGCTCTCAAGCAAGGTCCATGTGATAGTTATTAGGTTGAGAGAAGGAATTCAAATGAATGTACTCCTTCTTTCATGATGATTTAGTTTAAGCCTGATCTCCCATTGTGTTCTGAAAGTTTGGCTCCAGGAAAGATATTTCAGGAATCAACTGAACAAACAAGAATGGTATCTTGGGACAGTTCTCTACTAAGAATTCTTAACCTGGAATAGAATCATAGAATGTCAGAAATAAAAGGGGTTGTATAAACCACCCAGTTCAACCTACCAATTTTATAGGTGGGGATTCTAGGTCCTACTTGATAAAGGTCACCTTGCTAGGAATGATGAGAGTCTGGGAGCCAGTGGAAGAATGGCCTGTGTTGTGACTTCACCAAAAATAAATATAAGACTGTAGGGCCCATCTATGAGTCTCTAATAGAGACTGGGACTAGGGTGAGGAGGTGGAAAGGGTAGGTGGGGGGGGGGGTTAGATTTGCCTCCTTGGAGAGATAAGGACAAGAGAAAAATATAGAGAGCTGGGAAAGAAACTTTATAATATATCTTGGTTTTCTGAACTTCCAGACCTTTCCTCAAAACTCATGCTACTGAATTTGATGTCAGCCTGGTGCCAAAGTCTATACCTTGACACTTCAGATCACACACAATCCAAACCTTTCCACCTGCCAGTGTCTCTCATTGGAAGCAGCATTGATATTCTGGGCAGGACAATTCTTTGTTTCAGGACTGTTTGGGATCCCCAAATGTCTGTTGTATCTCCAACCATGATCATTAGAAGAGAAGCCTAAACATTTCCAAATACCCCCTAGGAATATGGTACTGCTTCTCCTCCCTGACCTTTCAATCAGGAACCATCAGTGACCAGATGGCAGAGTCGCATTTTTATTGAGCAAAGTACATCTTGGTTGGGACAAGAAAGCAATCAGAATAGTAGACTAGAGTGGTCTTAATAACCATCTTCATCAAAATGACCTGTGGAGTCTGCTAAAAAGAAGATTCCCACCTCAGGGGATATAATGCAAGAATATATATTTTGAGCAGTTTCACCAGGTGATTCCTATGTACACTAAAAGGTTTGAGAAGCATGTCTTAGCTCTAGCTCTGAACCTTGCCTCCAAGAAGAATCAATGTTTAAAAACACCACTGCTTATATGCCACTCTTAGGGATCCTGAGTTAATTTGACTACACTGGGGCCCTGGCATGAGATGTTTTAAAAGCTCCCAAGATGATTCTGATATTCATCTAGGATTAAGAAACACTATTACTAAGGAGTATTGCAAAATAAGATGTGACCACAAATTCATTTTCCCCTTCTTTCTTCTGAATTAGATACAAATAACTTAAGACTCAACAACTTCTCAACCTTGGTTGCATCCCCCAAGAAGCTTTATAAAATCCTAATGTCCGAACCATACCACATACCATTGAAATAGGAATTTTGGGGGATAGGACTCAGGCATCAGTATGTTTAAGGGTCGGCAGGTGCCTCCAATGTGCAGCCAAGTTTGAGAACCACTGATTCAGAATATTTGCCCGTATTCTCCCATAATCTGCTCTTGGCTTCTTCTATCTCTCCTCCAACCTCCGGGCTTCCAAAGTCTGAGAGAACTTGTGGAGTGGGGGTTAGATGAGACTGGTGAGGGGATAAAGGGCAAGATGTGGCCCATTCTTCTTTCCACTGAATTCCTGGCCATCACTTATCTAGCACTCTGGGAGTAAAGGACAGTGGAGAACCCACCAGATTTACTGTTATATATTTCCAAGAGGAAGATTCTTGAACAAGCACCAAGCTTGTTTTTTTTTTTATTTTAATCTCTGTTCTTCCCAGAGGTTTCTAAATATCATTGTAGGATAAAGATTTCAGCTTTTATTCCTCCCAACATTTCATTTATGTGGCACAAACAGGTCAAAGAAGCAATGGAAAGTTGGAAGCCATTCTCTTCTAATTAGCAGAAGTCATAATGGCTGAAATTACTTTAGCAGTAACAGAGCCAGCACAAGCACCTGGAATGTTAATTACTGTCACTGGTAACATGACTGCTTTCATAACTAAGAAGGATTATTAATATGTCACCGCTGCAGTTAGGACTCATAAAAGACTTCCATCCTATGTCTATTTGGGTAATGACCCCCAAATCTGCCTTTGGGTGGATTGGAAGGTCCCATGTGCCCTCCCCCCTTTAAAGAAATGCTAAATCTGACCTCATTGCTAAAGGCAGAAGAGTAACATGAACATAGAGACAGAGATGCCTCCTCTTTGACATGTTTTATAGTCATGTCAAAACAGGGGCTGCCTGTACCCCTCATTCTGCCAACTCCAGCCCAATTTGTTGCTGCTGCTGCCTTGAGATGTAAGGGAAGATTGTTCTTTCTATGCTAGGCAAGGCCCCAAGTGCTCAGAATAAAACTAAGTCTGGAGTGTTCTGGCTCCTAGGGTTAGGTTCTTTCAATACACATACACATGTATGTGTGTGCGTGCACACGCAGTGCACGCGCATGCACACACACACACACACACACACACACACACACACAGGTTCTAAGACATATCATTTTCATTGGGCTGGTGGATCCTGGTGTTGAGTTGGGAATCACTGGTCTACACACTTCTTTCCTCTTACTCAGTAGTCCTTCCCTGCCACATGGTCTCACTTAAGACCGACTCTGATCATCAGATAGTTTAGCAAATCTGAACTGCAAATCCTTCCTCCTCCAGGAGAAACCCTTCTCCTTGCGTAAACTTACATCAGCAAACAAAGATGAGGGTAGGGAGGGAAGAGCACAGGGTGACAACACATAACAACAGGATCTAAATCTAAATCAAAAATGTCCTCTAACAGGTCAATACTTGCCTGAAAACTGCAAACCCCAAAAGGGATCACTCAAGTAATTCTTCCCAGAATTCCAGGCATTTTCTACCCCAAATGACCTCTTACAACTTAACATGGTGGTTACAACTTAACACGTGGTTCCCACCACTTACTATTTATTGAGCATTGTACTAAGCCCTTTACATATGAGATCTTAATCTTCACATGACCCAAGGAGGGAGGCATGACATCACTATCCCCACTTAAGAGGATGAAATGTGCCCAAGTTTACTCAGCCAGGAAGTGTGAGAATCTGAATCAAGGTGTGCCTGGATCTGGAAATGCACACCATTAACTGCTGTGCTTTATGCATTGGCTCAGCCTGCTACTCTGACTGCCAGTACTGGCCAAACTTGCTTTCTGCCTATCATTCCAGTATGTGTCACATGCCCTTTGCTTTCTTCCTGTGACCCTCTTTAAACACTCATCTATCTCTCAACTTCCATATAGCTGGATGTGTGGCATGGTCTTGCCATTTTTCTGTGCTTTTATCATAGTTTCTGTCATCACATTTGTTGACCTCCTCACTCTTACAGTCTTGGTTTAGTTCTCGCTGAGATGGGAGAGGTCTTTATCAACCAGTCTCATGGTTCTTTAACTAGATCCCAGCCATGGCATCCTTGTGTTCTATTCCTTTTACCAGTGCCCTGGTACTATAAACATCTAGAAGCTAATATTCCAGATTTGTTACAGGTACCCCCTTTTCTCTTCCCTCTGCTTCCCTGCACTTGTTTTCCCAACCACAAACTTAGAACCAGTTCTCCAGAGGTTGGGTCAGAAGCACTTTTTTGGCACCAAGAACATTAGGAAGTAGTAGGTCTGCCAAACACCTTTATTCTCTCCCACTTCAAGGTGAGTTACTTGTCTGTCCATACTCTTCTTAGACTAACCATCTAAATGTTTTCACTATCAATTGCATTGCACAATTGTGCACTATAGTGTTTTGTACCTTCCCAGTACCCTGATTGTGATTTAGGGAATCATCCTTGCCTGACTTTTAGTGTATATACAATCAATCTATGACCTTGGGGTGGACATATGATCCAGACCTTCCCACTCAGAATATGATCTCTCATTGGCCAAAGGATTGGCTCAGTGATGTAGACAAATAAAGCCAATAAGAATTAAATCTAGACTAGTCTTCAAGCAACTGGAAGAGATTCCAACTCTTTACTTCTGGACTTGTAGTCATGAGGATATAAGCTGAAGTTGCTGGCAGCCACTGGTCCACAAAGAGTAGACAGTCTATGTGAAAAAAGAAGAAAGCAGAGCCAAGAATTGGAGAGTGACTGGGTCCCTATGACATTGTCTGAGGCTTTGAACCCAGCCATGACTCAAGCATACCCATAGACTCTTCAGCTACATAAGAAAATAAATTATCTTTTTGTTTAAGCTGGTTGGGTTGGTTCTCTGTTACCTAAGTGAAAAGGTTCACAAGACAATATTCTTCTCCTGGGTCATTGAATGATTCCTCATGCAAAAGAATAATCCAGATGCTGTTCTGGGATAGACTAGTACAAAAACATCTCTCTGATAATATACACCCTTATGCCCAGAATCTTGTAGACACATGAGAAATGGCTTTGTAAATAGTAAACCAAGTACTGATGAAGTATAATATTCATATACTTTAGTGTGCATTTGAATTTCTCAGTATGAGAGTTAACTGAGGAAGCACAGAAAACATATAAGGCTCTGGGTACTGATTCCCAGGGTATGCTAGAATGGGGTGTTAAGGGAAGAGGCTAGATTTGGAAAAGATAGAAAGAATCAATATGTATTAAAAATGAACATCTTAATTTTGCCTGAGGCCATGTTTCCATTAACTGGCTTTTGGACCTGAATCAAGAGTAGCAGAATTGAAAACTTAATAAAAACAAAACCCATGGAGAGAAAATTTTTCATAATAGCCCAAGTGAAAGTAATGACATGAGCTAATCCAACTTGAAGTTTAAACAAAGAAATTACTCCATGCAATGGGACTGCTTCATTTTGTTTCAGAACTAAATACCATGAAGTAGACTGTAGGTCAGGGAACCTGGCCTAAATACACTAGAGGATGGGAGATATGGAGATTAATTACTCTGCTAGAGGAGACAGGGAAAAGGAACAAGAAGTTCTTCCATGGCAAACGACCATAAAGCTTTTAAAAAGAAGTATTCAAATAGCACTTCAACCCATAATGCAAGTTATGAGAAGCTTATTGGGCAAAATGTTGTTGATTTTTAAAATTCACTCAAAAACAGTCAATTAAATTTTTTATTTTCTTTTTATGATTGATGCACCTGACTTTTCAGAACCAGCGCCTATCAATTGGCATTCAGATATTAAGGTCAGTGGGAAGATGAAACATTTAAGCCTTCCTTTAAGGAAGGCAGTCTGCCACATTTTTCATGTCATTGTGCACACAGAAAATGACAATAATTTTATGGCGTAATGTAAAAGGACTCAGTCATTTGAGGAAGAGATTGCTATCCTGGGCCACCCCAGGTCCACCCATATCCCAAAGACAGGAATACCTCTTTTCCACACAAGCAAGCTGGGTCCACCAGTTAGGAAAGTGAGTCAAAGACTCTCTGCAGGGGTAAGCCCACACTGAGGTCACATGGAGAAGAGGACAAGGCACTGAAGTAGAGGGCAAAGACTGGCACTTTGGTTCTAGCTCTGCCAAGTGCAGGACATTGGACAAGGCCCTTAGTCTCAGTGAAACTTACTCTGCTTACACATAAAACAGGTTTAAAGATATCTTACATTCCCTACCTTACAGGGTCACTAGGATCAAGAGTACCATGTTCATGACCGTAACTGGCAAACATGGAGTGCTAGAGAAATGTATGGCATGATGATGATGATGGGTGTGGTAATGATGTTTTCTCCCCACCCCCACCTCCAACTACTCAAGACTTCCAGGAGTCACTTTCTCAAGACTTCCAGGAGTTACCCCGCAATGGACAAGAACTGACACTGAGAAGAACAATAAGCTGCTGAAGAGAATGACTGGGAGCATAGAGTGTGGGAAGCTAGTCTGCAGCTCAGCTTTTGTGTTGGGCCAAAGAGCTAATGGGGTTTTGGCTTCGTGAGCACCTCTGTTGAAACTCCCTGGGGAATTTTGCTTTATGAAATTCCCAGCCACATAGGATCCCACTGGGTTGGTGATTAGGAGCCTGGAGGGCTCTCTTTTCGATGAGAAAATGTGTTTGAAGTCTGCTGGGAAGAGCTGTAGGAGGGAGTTGGGGGGTTCTTCCCTGACTCCCACTGTGCATTGACAGAAGCTGCCCCACCACTGCTTATTGCCAATTCATTTGGTCTCCAGAGCCAAAGAAAATATATTTGAAGTGAACTCTTTGAATTAGACCCATTTTTCACTAGGATCCACAGATGGTAAAATATTAATGAACAGGTGGGTTGCGCAATACTTCCAGACTATTTTAGATCGGTTTTTACAGACTAAGTTATTAACACCAGAGGTGCTGACACATATTCCAGTATAGTTAGCCGACCCAGAAGTCATTGATATCAGCACAGAGCAAGTTCAGGACTATCAAACACAATGTCTACTTTACCAAAAATGGAGTAGTAGATAAAGGGACAGACTGAGATTGCATGCAATTCATCTCTGCAGATAGAGACAGCTAATTTTGTAAGGCATTTCCAGCAAAAGCTGTGACAATGGCTACTGTAGAAGTCCCTACCTTTCTTTTCTGCCTGGGAAGGGTATTCTGTGATATTTACTGGAATAAGAAGGGATGGAGGAGGTGGAATAGTTCCTCTGGAAGTCACATCTACAAACGGAACAAATCCTGGAGTCCCTCAAATTTCCATCCATACAGGAAGTTACACAGAAGGAAGTATGGCCTGGCAGCTAAACCATTCCAGTCTTGAAGACACATTATTCAGTAACACTTGTCCAGAGCCTCTCCTCTAGCTCACAGTGCTTCACATGCTCTCCATTACCAAACCTTAAAACTCTTTTCCAGCCCCAAACACTCAGTAACATGTGTGGCCGTTGCTTATATCCTGATTTGAGCAAACCAACTTAATGCAACAGTAGAAAGACAATGAGGGCAAGTTTCATTTGGATGGTGTACAATATGATACCAATAAACTATTTTTAGTTTTGATAGATATGGTGGTTATGTCAGAAAATACCCATATTTGTAGTAATGCACATCTTTTTTAAAGTTTATTTATTTATTTGGAGAGAGATAGAAACAGTGTGAGTGGGGGAGGGGCAGAGATTAAGGGAGAGGGAGAGAGAGAGAGAGAGAGAGAGAGAGAGAGAGAGAGAGAGACTATCACACAGGCTCCACACTGCCAGCGCAAACCCTACAGGGGCGGGTGGGCGGGACTTGAACTCATGAAACTGTGAGATATGACCTCAGCCGAAACCAAGAGTAGGACGCTTAACTGACTGAGCCTTCCAGGAGCCTCTGTAGTAATGCACACTTAAATACATAGGTGAAATGACACAATTATGAGATTTGCTTTAATACACTTCAGCCGAAAGAAATGGGAAGGAAGGAAAAAAGTAGAAATGATGCCAAAGAGGGAACATACTGACAATTGTAGAATTTGGGTAACTGATATTTGAAGTTCATTATACTATTTTCTCTAATTTCGTATATGCTTGAAATTTTTCCCAAGACAATTCTTTTACAAAAAGAGAAAGAAGAAAGCAAATACAAATATTCTCAGAACATGATAAGCACAGGCAAAAATAAGTCAGATAAGGGGCGCTTGGGTGGCTCAGTCCGTTAAGTGTCCAACTTTGGCTCCGGGCATGATCTCATGTTTCATGAGTTTGAGCCCCTCATTGGCTCTGTGCTGACAGCTCAGAGCCTGGAGCCTGCTTGGGATTCTGGGCCTCCCCCTCTCTCTGCCCCTCCCATGCTCACACTCTGTCTCTCTCTCTCAAAAATAAACAGTAAAAAAAATTTTTTTTAAATAAGTCAGATAAATCTATATTCAAACAACAATAAAAAGAGATATTTTACGGATAGATAAGTTCATCAAACAAACCTGATGTATTTGAGGACCATTTATGAAATCATGGGTCAACAGGGCACTGTGTGATATATTTCAAAACAAAACCCCAAAATTATAAAAACAGGATCATGTGCACAAACATCTTAAGCCTTTATCATTCTTTTTCAGTCTGACTGGCCTAGCCTCACTCATAAAATATTTACTAAATGTATATTCCTTTTAAAATTAGCAATATACTATTGAATTCTTTACTTAAATTTTTAAAGAAAGACTTTTCAAAAACATTCAAATCAAGTCAAAAACAATATGAAGTGAGGTAGGGCTCTGAAGAGAAGGGAAATTGAGTTAAAACTTTTCAAAACGGAATTTAACCTCATATATTTAAAGCGTAGCTTTCTGGCAGGATTCATTGTTTTCCTCCCAAGCCCTCCGGGCTGTGGCTAGCGTCTGGAGGAAAGCATTGCTACTCATAAGTGGGGTTTTAAGAAACTGGCATGGATTCTTGGAAGAAGCAGCCATGGGGGGGGGACTTTTTTGGGGTCCTCAATAGTTTAAAGACAGCTGACATTTACATCTAACTGCTGCTTAAAAGACCAAGTTTCATTTGAGAACATTCAATCAGTTGGAATCGACTACCCCATCTTGTACAAGACAAGGCCAGTGTACAGTCTTGCGTCCCTTGTCCCTTGGAAGCAGACAGCTCAGAAGCAGGGAGGCCACCGGGAAACAGGCTGGGTGAGCAGAACGTTGCTTGAGCCAGAACACTCAGATTTTTTTCTGTTTCTCAGGGTCACAGATATTTTTCCAGCTTAGGCTCTTATTTGAGCAAGACCGGTATCTTGATCTAGCCAACTGATTTAGTGGAGAGTTAGCTCATATTGGTTTTTAGCATCTTGTTAGCTGAAGGGGAAAAGGAACACTTGAATGTTTCAGTTTTCACCCTGACATGGAGATGTGAACTTGGGCGAATGAGGATTCTTCCAGCTGCAGAGGTAAGATGAACACACAGGCAGCTTTAGGACCCAGAAGAAAGGGAGGCATCCTGCAGAAAGGTGTGGTTATGGGCTGAGACTTTAGAAGGAGAGAAAAAGAAACTATCTGAGTTAGACCTTGAAGGACAGGGAGGGTGAATCAAACAGTAGTTATGGCATAAGCCAGCTCACACAGGCCGTGGTATAGATAGAGAGGGTGTGGGGAAGAGTGCAGAGGTCCATCTGACTTTACACAGGGTAAATGGAAGGGAGAAAGAGATCAGAAGTTTAGACAAGTACTTTATGGAAAATCTGGAATGTGGGGATGGGAATATTAGGTGTTAGGTAGCTCCTGGGTGAGGCACTGGGTGTTTGTTAGACATGATGGGAGCTGCCTTGAAGGTAAATCCAGCCGTGGTGAGGAAAATGAACTGGAGTCATCAGAAGACAAATGGTAATAATCACCCCTGTTACTGAGTTTTTCTCTGGTGCTACTTTGTATATATAATCTGATTGAATTCTCACAGCAAGAGGTATTATCCCAATTTATAGATGAGGAAATTAAGCAACTTGCCCAAAGTCATGCAGTTGATAAGCAGTGGAGGCAATATGCTTACTTCCTCTAAATCCCTGGACTCTTTCTTAAGGAGGCCAGAAGGGGTAGGAAATGATGAGGGTCCGAACTAGGAAGGCGGCAACAATGATGAAAAAGGGAGATCAAATTCTTTTTTTTTTTAATGTTTATTTATTTTTTTGAGAGAGAGAGCAGAGGAGGGGCGGGGAGGGGGGGGGATGCGGACAGAAGATCCAAAGCAGACTCTGTGCTGACAGCAGAGAGCCTGATGAGGGGCTTGAACCCACGAACATGAGATCGTGACCTGTGCTGAAGTAGGATGCTTTACCGACTGAGCCACCCAGGAACCCAAAGAGCTCAAACTCTTGAGAAGAAGAACTGAAAGACTTAGCAAACAATTGCCTATGGAGGGCCTTGATGTGGAGCCTGGGTAGAAGGAGAAATGGTACTGTGGCTAAGCTAAATAAAGATACCAGGAGAAAAACCTGGTGTGGGACAAAACATTATTAATCTGCTTTTAGCTATGCTGAGTTTGAGATCCCATTAGAAACTTCCAGTGAAAATGTCCATCAGGCAGTGAGAAACAGTTTGTCTGCTGAAGGGAGGAGATGGAGGTAGAAAGAAAATCTGAGGCATTGCGGGCAACTTGTAAAGCAGTGGAAGGAAACCAGCCAGGTTTTCTGTTTCTTTTCTCTCAACTCAAGGGTACAGATGCCTTTTGAGCTTTGTCAGCCACCACCACCCCCAAACCATCTACCCCAATTCAGGAATGAAATGCAGAAACGTAGGACAAAATTTTACACGTGGACACACGGAATAATTCTCTGACCTTCTGTTGTTGGGTAGAGTTGAGGTGGCTTCAGTAGAAGTGTGAGAATTCTAAGTAAAATGATAAGGGGCAACCCACTCTCTCTACCTTGCCCTCCACCAAGATAAGCCAAGGGCATCCGTCTTTAGACTTCAAGTCCTGGTCACCGTCCCCAAGAGCCAAGCCACCATGCACGCTGCCCAGCACAGGCATTGAGGGGCTAACACAGGTCAGGGAGGACATGTGCCCTGTTTGGGGGTGGGGGAAAGGTGAGGCTCAAAGCTTGTAGGTGATGCATAGCACCCCTGAGATTTTTTCTGAAAATATCCTAAATGACAGAGAGTATGGTGGAAGGGCAAGATTCCACTGTTGGATTCCCCAGCAGGTTCCACAAATGAACGACAGAGTGTCAGTGGGCGTGAAAGTGACATAAGCACGGAAGGAGTTCGTGCAGTCTCCTTCGGTCAAGCACCAGGGCTATCGCCTCGTCACTCTTTCACTGATGGACATGTTCTCATCTCCATCCACCCTCTCCCTCGCCACTTGCCTCAGGATGTCACATGTTTCCGTTGTGAGCACACAGGGGTCACGGTAGGACAACTCTCCCACCATGAACTTGAAATGACAGGAAATCAGATTGCTGGATAAGACCAAAACTTGAAAGTCAATGCTGATGAATCAGGGAAGAAATACGGGAGGGAGACCGCCTGAAAGAACAAATGTGTTCCTGGAACAGCAAGACTTGACTGGATTCTGACTGAGAAGATATCTGAAGAAAAAAGGCATCCGTGAGAAGGAGAACCCTGCTCAGCTATGAACAAGGCAATTGCACTTGGTAAATTTTCCTGAGTACCGACTAGGAGCCAGCAGTGAGCTCACATTCTATTGGAGGAGACAGAAAATAAACAAATGCACCTATAACCAAATGTCAGGTAGTGATTTGTGTGTCCCAGGTGGAGGATCTGCAGAGCAAACGACAGTGGCTGGTGCTTAGTGGCCACAGCAAGATGTGCCCATTCGAGTTTTGTGGCAGATTTCGGAGGCATGCTGGGACCTACAGCCCCAAACCTGGGTCTCCAGCATTTCCTGGTGATATTTTGACCTACTAATAGCCCTTCTGTTGATTTCCTTCTGTGTGAATTTCATGAAGACACACACAGAGAAAGGAATACATATCAAGAGTACGCAGCTCGATAAATTTTCCAAACTGAGCATACCTATCTAACCAGCACCCTGAACCCCTCTCATGCTCCCTTTCAGCTCTTTGTCCACCACAGGTTAACTACATACTGATGCTAACACCATAGATTTATTTAGCCTGTTTCTGAACTTAATATAAATGGAAATACATACTGTCTGGCTTCTTTCACTCAATATTATGTCTATGTAATACATTCATATTGTTGTACGTATCAGTAGTTGGTTCTTTTTTTTCTTCATGGCAAATTTCATTGTTTGAGTATATTATGATACATTTATCCGCTCCATTTAAATGGACAGGTCATTTCCATTATTCTTTTTTTGTAAGTTTATTTATTTATTTTTAGAGAGAGAGAGCACAGGGAAAGGACAGAGAGAGAGGGAGAGAGAGAATCCCAAGCAGGCTCTACACTGTCAGCTTGGAGCCCGACGTAGGGCTTGAATTCACAAATGAAATCACGACCTGAGCCGAAATCAAGAGTTGGATGCTCAACCAACTGAGCCACCCAGGTGCCCCCTATTCTCCTGATAAATTCTTTTTCTGTTTAGAGCTGTTAGAGCTAGTTTCTAATGTTTGCAGCTATGAATCCTGACTGACACATTTTTGTTTTAATTGTAGATTGTTATTGAGTGGGAAAGTGACTGAAGATTTTCTGTAGAATTTCTGTAGAAATTCTTTCTTTTTAACAATGCTATGAAGACATGGACTTCTTCTTCCTCAGCTATTTGGCAAGGAACACAGCCCACTCTGTCTCAACAGTGAGGTCAAGGGATCAACAGTAACATTCTTCATAGTTAAAACTGGTTCCTGGCTTAAATACAGTAATTTCTGGAATAGTAGCTATAACTTGGGGTCTCTTTGGTTGCCACACAAATTGGTTAGAAGGCTGTCTTTGCAGGGGCCATTGAAATGGCCACTTCTGGGTATGTGCCTCAGCAGTTATAGTGGCTTCCATCTTGATTGTGCAATAGGAGAGGTTTTGAGATTGTGGTTTTGGTTTTCTTCACATCCCCCCTGGCCCCAGCAGCTGCTCTTGGGAACTCTGAAGAGCATTATTAATAGGGTAACACAATCCAGTGAAGAAGAAAACGACAGACTCAATGAAAGGACAGTCATTACCAGTTATTCATCCATCATTGGGATCTTCTCATTTTCCACGCACACAAGAATGCCCCTCAATGTGGGAGTCCACCCTGTCTGAGCAGGGCTGTAGGAGAAAAGAATGGCCCACTCTGCCTTTTCCTCATTTTCCTCTCTGGCCAGTCCATATCAATTGTGGAGGCCATCATTCACAGCCTGATTTTCGAGCAATGAGTTGGGCCAGCCAGTAATTGTTCCCTTTGGTTATTCAACCCAGAGGCTTGTAATCACCATGGCAAGTACTCACTGAGCACTTACTGTCTGTACCGGGTACTGTGCGAGGGACTCCATGTGCATACCTTCTTCATTAAAGGCCAACTTCTCTATCTGTGCTCTGGATACCATCCTTTCATCCTTCCCGAGGCCTCTCCTCCTGCAGTGAACATGAACCTCTCTCTTCTCTACGTAAGCAGTCACTCCCTCTCCCCTGGATCATTTCCACGAGCAGCCATTTCTCCCTCCGGGCACACTTCCATTCCTAAGGTCTTTCACAACACAACTTCCTGAAAGAATTATCTATGGTCATAGCCTCGCTTCCTCATCTCCCAGTTTTAGCTCAGCCAACTCCAGCAGACTTTCCTCCTCTCCCTGCCACTGAATCTGCTGACTTCAAGGTCATGAACGACCACCTTTGGCCATCCAAAAGACATCATCACCTCTGTCTTCATCTTACTAACTTCTCAGTAGCGCTTGATCACTTGACCACTCCCTCCTTAAAATCTTCTCTCCCCGTTTCCATGACGCCATTTCTCTTTTCCTCCTTCCTAACCTGCTGCACCACCTCTGACTTTTTGCTGATTTCCCTTTCTCTGTCTAATCACTATGTGTTGGAATGACGAAAGACTTGGTCTGGATCTTCTTATCCTGTCCATCTGTATACCCTTTTCCTAAGTGAGCTAATTCTATCTCATGGGGATTTTTTTTTTTTTGGTTAAGTTTATTTACTTATTTTGAGAGAGGGAGAGAGGCAGAGAAAGAGGAAGAGAAAGAGAACCCCAAGCAGGCTCTGCACTGTCAGCTCAGAGATGGACATGGGGCTCAATCTCACAAACCATGAGATCATGATCTGAGCTGAAATCAAGAGTTGGATGCTTAACCTACCTAGCCACCCAGGCACCTCTGATCTCATGTTTTTAAATACCGTCTACATACTGATGATATTCAAATTTAAAATATCCCATCTTGATACCAATGACCCTTCCCCCAAGCTCAAGCCCCTACATCCTACTGTCTGCTCTGGATCCCCAATGTCTAAGAAGCATTTCAAATCTGGTGTAGACAAACAAAGCTCTTGGTTTCCCCATCCCCAGCTTTGCCTCCCACTCTCAATAAACAGCAGGAATACGCACCCTCTTGTTTAAGGCAAACATTTAAAAATTATCTTTAAGTTATCTGTCCCTCATTTTCCCAAGTGAATCACCAGCAAGTTCTGTTGGCAACAGCTTCATATCAACAGTTAATTATGAGTCTTGTATTGCTTTTCGTTTGACCAATTAAAAGAAAGTTGGGAAGATGGAGGGAAACACCCATGTTTTCTCATATTCTTCATAATCACCATTTTAATAGCTGTGTGATGTCTCACTGAGTGGACGCATCCTGATTTCCTTCACAGGCCTCTGATGTCACATCTTCACTTCTTCTCATATTTGACTTTCATGAACAATTGTGCACCAAATACCTGCATGCACATACAGGTGTTGTGTTTTTGTTTTTAAAATAGAGAAGCTGATATTTTAGTTCAATATAAGATCACTGAGTGGTTGCCTTAGCAGAGAAGGAACTAATATCTAAACCCTATCCCTCACAATTCAAAATTAGAGAAACCAAGAGTGGAGGAACCGGTGTGACCTCCCAAGGTCCTGTGGCCAAGAAAGGCAAGGAGACCACTGAGGCACAGGCCGTGGGGAAAGGGAGGCTCAGGCTAGTGGTCCAGCTGTAACATGATGGATGCTTGGGTTCCTCATGTAGCTGAGACTGAAGCACCTCTGGGCCCAGCCACCCTGTTCTGGAAAGATGTTGTCATTCTGGGAAGGATGAATGAACAATGACAACACAAGCATTTGAGCTGGAACCTTGGGCGCCAAAATGTTGAGACTATTAAAAAGCTCAGCGTTGGGGCGTGGGATTACATTTCAAAGACAGCTCCTGTGGCAAGTGCTGAGGCTAACAGGGACCTCAGTCTGACCTTGGACGTGGATGCCCTGGACCACTCTCAATAGGAGAGCAGGTGGTAATGACAGAAGCCAGAGTAACTGAAGCTGGAGGCTCTGCTGCGGTCTCATCCATTTCTCTTCTTTTCTGACCCTCTTTGGATTGACGAAAGTGCCTAGTATTCCTGACCAATAAAGCAGACTGTAGGAAGCCTCAAAAAGTCAACATTCGACTTCCTGCTAACAGAGCGTTGGAAGTTTAAGCCCCTAACTAGAAAATGGATATTTGCACCTTCACACTGTGGCTCAGTCTTGCATGTTACATGCAGGATTCTTTCCTGAGGCTATATTCCCGGAAAAAGGATTACCGATTCAAAGGACATGAACATTTTTATGACTCTTGGCCAAAAGTACAATTTTTTTCAAAGGGATGCACTAACATCCACTTTCTATTTCTCCACACCCTCTCCAGAGATGAATAATTAAATGGATTTTTTTTGTGTGGTCAAAACCAAGAATTCTTTTTTTTTTTTTTTTTTGAGAGGGTGGGGAGACGAGGGGGGAGAGGGGCAGAGGGAGAGGGAGAGAGAGAATCCCAAGCAGGTTCCATGCCCAGTGCAGAGCCTGACGCAGGGCTTCATCTCACAACCGTGAGATCATGACCAGAGCTGAAATCAAGAGTCAGAGGCTCGGGGCGCCTGGGTGGCGCAGTCGGTTAAGCGTCCGACTTCAGCCAGGTCACGATCTCGCGGTCCGTGAGTTTGAGCCCCGCGTCGGGCTCTGGGCTGACGGCTCGGAGCCTGGAGCCTGTTTCCGATTCTGTGTCTCCCTCTCTCTCTGCCCCTCCCCCGTTCATGCTCTGTCTCTCTCTGTCCCAAAAATTAAAAAAAAAAAAAAATCGTTGAAAAAAAAAAAAAAAAAAAAGAGTCAGAGGCTCAACTGACTGAGCCACCCAGGTGCCCCAAACCAAGAATTCTTGAGAGGAGCAATCAGTGTGAGAAGCAATGGCCCACAGAGGAGTAAGTGCCCTTGTGAAACACACTCATTGCTACTGGTTCTGAAACGTACGTTCCCAGGCTGCTTCCCACATGCCTCATCCACTCTCTCAGGGCTTCCCTTCTGCGACAGCTGGGTCGGGTTCTCATGCCCTCACCCTCCCTTCTCATGCTCATTAAAGCCAGCACAGGGGCAGCTATGACATCAGTCCCTTACCTCTTCATGTGGCTCTAAATCAAAGTATTGCCTCTCTTTTTTTTTTCTTTTTTTTTAATGTTTATCTTTATTTTTGAGACAGAGAGAGACAGAGCATGAGCGGGGAAGAGGCAGAGAGAGAGGGAGACACAGAATCAGAAGCAGGCTCCAGGCTCTGAGCTGTCAGCACAGAGCCCGACGCGGGGCTCGAACTCATCAACTGCGAGATCATGACCCGAGTCGAAGTCGGACGCTCAGCCGACTGAGCCACCCAGGCGCCCCAAAGTATCGCCTCTCTTAAGCACATGTGTGTCTCTTAAAGACTGAGGAATGAAAAGCTCTCTGTTAAAGGAACTTTGAGCTTAGATGTCCCAGACTGAGAGTCCATCAAAAGCTGGACCTTTGACTCAAAGGGCAAAGGACCTCATCAGGCTGTGATTTGAGAAGCACCAAGAGGCCAGAGCTTCAAAGTTGAGACCAGGAAGATGAAGTTGGATTAGGAGGCTCTAGGTGCACCAGAGGAATGAGGTGGTGGGAACCAAACCTGAGATGAGGAACTCAAAGTGGAAGCCCCCAAGGCTGAAAACATGCTCCACTGATGTCAGCATTTCGCCCAAAGCCGCTCCAAGGTGAGCATAGCTCACTTGAAATAAAAACCTGAAAGTTGTTTTTCACGCCAACAAATAAAGAGCAATTTAATAAATACTCGTCAATTATTTTTTTTATAAAACGCACGTAAAGCATGAATGGTTTTAATCTTTTATAGTCATGACAATAAAAGCTTTTAGTCCTGTTCACGGTTCTATCGTTGCATAAGCCTGGGCAAGACTTGCAATCCTGCTGGCCTTGACTTTTATTTATGAGCTATAGACAATTACACCCTGCCTAATGGCTTGGGGGGCAGGTGAGGATGAGGAGGGCAAATTGAGTGTTTAAGCTGAAAGTCAGATGTGTTCTTTAGTGGTTGATGCCAAGCATTACCTATGATCAAGGTCTAATCTTGAGGAGTTCAAGATTAAATAACAGGTAGACGTGAATGCCTTGAGCTCGTTGTCTCATGTCACGGATGTGTAGTTAACAGCCTACAGCCCAGGTTTGTAAGATACTAATGGGAATATAACACAAACCCCACAGAGAGTAAAGGACAGAGGAAACTTAAAAATAAGAGGCAGGAAATCAATGATATTTAATTTGGACATGTGCCCCCCAATGTATCTGGAGAAAAATCAACAAAACATAGATATCAATGGAAAACCTAGAGAGATGAGCCATAATTACTCTAAAAAGATACACAGACAGGAAATTGGATAGGAGGTTAGAATGTTGTTTTAGGCTGCACAGATGGCCTTTTGTGCCTGCAAAGGGAAATTTGTTTATCTCTGAATGATAAAATGGAATTGTCTATAAAATCAGGCTAAAATTTGCCATAAGCCATTTCTCAACTGCAGGGGTTTCTGTATTCTGTAGGTCAGTCCACGATCCTTGCAGAGACATGGGTGCAGGAAGGGGGTCAGGTTTACGGTCAGACATCTTCGTGGGATCTTTGCCTTTTGTAGCTGTGTGTGTTCTAACTTATCAAACCAATGGGTTTCATTCAAGAAAACGGAGAGAAAATATCTCCCGTTCAAGGTTGTTGGAAGGACTACAGATAAAACAGATGAAGTTCCTGGCACATGCAAAATAACAAATAAATGTCAGTGAACGGCAGCACCGTGAGGAGAAATGAAAGTGGACTCCTGAGTTTTCAAACTCCACCCATCACAGAGTCTTTCTCTGCCCTACGTGGTCCCACAGTCCAGATCCCTGCACCCGTGCTCCTCACCCACAGCCAGTCTAGAATTGTTCAATAGGAGGGGCTGGGAGATGATGGAGACTGGGCCAGCCGCTGGGAGAATGAGTTGGAGCTGAGCTTACGTGGGGGACGTGCTTGCTAGCTGCCCCACTCACCAGCCGCCACCAGCAGCTCCCAATCTGCCTACAGGGTTTCTTAAATGGACTTGACAGGATCAAAATCTAGGCTATTTTCCCCTTTAAACTATCCATTTTTCCAGTGGCAAAGTACAGCACTTTCTTGGTGTCTTCCCTCTACAAATCATGATGGGATACATTTTCAACACAGGCTTTGCCAATTGTTTTTCAAATGTTGTTGCACATAATAATTTTAACCACATGCTTTCTCAACGGCTTTATATACTTGTTCATATGATAGTTTTGGCCACATGCTCTGCCGCATGCTGACTGCTAGTGGTTTGAAGAAAAGCTATTAGAGATGCGGGCCCTTGTACCCCCACCGAGCCACCTGTTGGCACCACCACTATGGTGGCGGTGGAAGTAGTTCCTAGGAGGTAGTTCCTCCTCTGGAGGAAGTAGTTCCTAGGAAATCAGGAATCCTTTCGGGCAATACCCTTGACTCTGATACCAAGCTTAACAAGGGGATGTGCTGCATTCTCAAAACAGAAATAACAGCTGTGTCCATCAGAACCCTCAGAGACCCTGAGATGTGGGGGACGGGAGCAAGGGTGAGGTAGAGGGAGGCTGGTGGGAAGGTCTTACCTCCCTGACTTTCCCTATCCTCAAGCTCTTTATGCTGAAAACTGCTGATGCCAGACAGACTCTGGATTTGGGTTGGATGTTGATGTGCTGTGCATGAGTCAGGATCTCTAGTCCTCACCCCAAAATGACACCATGTCGAATGGCACTTTGCCCTCTGCCCTCTTAACTTCATTGGTTTCATATAAATGCAGCGTAGCCTCTGGGTCAGAGGACTTTTCAGAAAGGGATGACCAAAAATAAATAAAGCCTCTGTGTGCACAGAGGAAAGGAATGGGTCAGAGCGATAGGCCAAATATTGAACTATGAGAAAAAGCAATTGGAGAAGTAAGAAAAAAATGGAACTCAGAAGTTGTAAGTTATGACTGACTTCTCAAAAGCTGGCAGAACACTTGAAGCCAGAGTAGAGAATGTAAAGAAATTCATAAATGGTCTCTATTTTAGCTAAAGTGAGGAAAAAGCATGAACTTCAAGTGAAAATAATGTTCAGAGATGAACACAGGGCGCATTAAAGATGTGGAGGAAATTAGGAGCAGAGAGATACACGCAAAGAGAGACTAGACGGTATTTTAAGCAGTGGGACTCAAATAAAAGTCCACACACACACAGATAAAACCAAAATATTTAGTGATTTCCTTTTCCTGTGGTCAGCTTTAGAATCTACCCCAAGGCCATTTGCTTTTGTGGTTATTCAGATTTTGTTTCTCTTCTTTCTACCTCCTACTGTCTAGTCCCTAATCCCCAGAGTTTGGGTAGAAGAAGGGAGAGGAAGTGAAATTCAAATCTGTGTTTGGCCTCTGTTCTTGGCCTTTTGGCTGAGAGATGTGAGGGGGAAAGAGGTGTCTGTGGCCAGAGTGTGGTTCCTAGACTGTGTGGGTGCTGTTTGTTTATTTTTGTGTTTAGCTGCTCTACTCATATTGCCCCAGTTTACCACATCAAGAACTGTTTGGGCAGGAAAGAGAAAGACTCAACAAACATTTGTTGAATGGCATGAGTCTGCTTTGCTCCCTCTTCTTTAACCTTCTTCAGCGGAGTTTATCACGTTCCCAGTACAGAACACGTGCTAAAGTCTGATTCAGTCTGTTGCCCATGATGCGCTAATCGCCAGTGGGACACAAAGTGGTCTAAAGTGTGCACCAGCGAAAGATTTTATGTCAACAACAAGGTAAATAAGAGAAAGTCTAAGCTACTCAGGAGCATAAGCTGTTTTCAAATATTTCCATATGTAGTTGCTTGCCAGTGAGAAACATGCTAAATACCAATAGCATTTCTCAATTCATTAAAGCAAACCAGCGGGGCCTCACCCTGGGAGTGCTGAGGACCCTTTCTTAGCCACTAGTTCATGTACATTACATATACATGTTAGTTATAACCATGCATCCTTTCCATAGTTCTCAATATTTCAGATCATTCGCTAACCTGGTCTGCCCTTCAGTCATTCCAAGCAAGGTTTTATCATTACCTACAAAACTATGCAACAAGGCAGGGAGCAGTGTGTTCCTCTAATACTGACTGTTTCTTTCTCCTTGTTTAATCTGGAAAGGACCCTCCCCACCCCACTTCCCCAAAATCAAAATTCTGTCCTGCGAGATGACTTAGGGCTGGATGAAAGATAAAAAGACAAGGGTCTCTGAGGTCAGTGAGGATTGCAAATTGATTTGGAAGAGGAGAAGAGATCCAAGAAGTTGGAAAGCCTGGCTCAATGTGGGAAGCCTCTTCTCTTAGAACATGGATCCCAATTCTCTTCCAGTTCCATACAAGCTGGGTATAACCAGCAGGAAATTTAAAGTCCCTTTCAGGCTGTAGCCCATGACCTGGGGAGAAGCTCTACTCACCAGCATACATCTGGAAAGGCACCATTTTGCCACATTGGGCTCCCAAAGAGCCCTGCACCTTGGGTGTTTTGAGAGAACCCCAGGTTACGTAGGAGAGATACACTTCTTGCCTCCACCATTGATGGTAAGCATTTCTTCAGAGTCATCAAAAGAAGACAGGCTTTTTTTTTCCTTTGAAAACTTGACAGGCAGCAAAGAGAAAAAGAAAGACATATACAATATTCCAGGAATCCCACATTTTTAGAGCCTTTTCATCTGTGAATCTACTTTCCACTGAGCTCATGTCTACCTTCTGATGGGCTTACCACTCTACCCCAAATTCAAGTCAGTAACTTGTTCAACTTTGACCAAGAGACATTTTTAAGAAAAGTCCCATAAAAGCATAAAATTTTACATATGGCAAAGGCAGTCAATATCTACATAAAACTGATAAACATGCATGATTCCACGGGAGAAATTTTCCTCTCTGTATTATCTATGATTAAACTTAATATGGTTTATATATCTTTGGTCAATGAATCATCTCCTCTGATTTTCATCCATCCTCTTCACCATTCTTGGGAGTATGGGTCATACAGTCTCACCATCAGTAAGTCAGGGATGCAAGTTAGGACAGCTTTAAAAAGTCAAATTCAGTTATTGGAGCACAAATACATGACTATATGATGACCTTCTGATGGAGGTGGTCATTAGGTTCTGGGCTAAGAAAACCTCAGAGAGAAGAATAAGGGAGCACCAGGTAGGTGCTGGTGTCCCTATATGACTTGGCAAAGCAGTGAAGAGTAGATGTGACTTTCATCCATTCATCCCCCATTCTCCCTCCTCAAGCCATTCTTGTCTTCTTCATATATTCTCACCTGGTTCTTCCTGACCCTGAGTCCTAAAAGAAGCCTAATTTCACTTCTAGATCTCCCTCCATGAAAGTAAAGAATCGATACAAACTGGATCTACTTCTCCTTTTAGAAGTTAGAGGGATTTCTAGCTGAAATCCACACCAGATGAGATGGTCTTCACGAACGTTAATTCTTACCTTGAGCACAGAATCAGCACAGAATGGGCCATTGGATATGTAAAAACACCCCCAAGTCACCCAGTGAAATGGACAATACTTAGAGCCATGGATACACTGTCTACATACCTCCTTCAAATGAATCTTTATTCATCTGTTTAGTCGACAGCAGGAAGCCAACTGCTTCACTTCGGCCCAGAGTGGGGAATGCTAAGACACTGAACAAACTGCATGCAGTTTTCCAAGCTTCAGTAAATTCTAATTAAAACACTGACTGAAAAAGCCCCCAGTACTTTTACATGTTGAGCTGTTGTTGAAACCCTTTTTTCACATGTGATGAGCTCAGATGCAGAATGTTTTGACTCAAATTGCATAAAGGCTTGGCAAAGGCTTGTGGGGAGGAGCACCCTGTCACAGAAAGCAAGAGAAAAACAAGGCTGGGGCTCGGCACATTCTCTCAGAGCACACAGGCCACCGTGGGCCAGGGTTTCTGTTATTAAAAAAGCAAATAGAGACTTCTCTCAACACAGCACTAATTCCCAGGTTACAATAAGTCAACAGACACTTTTGTCATGGCTTCCTGTTACAGAGTATCCCAATAAAGTACATCTTTGATGGATTGACATCTGTTCTAAAAGGCAGAACAATTAGACATTAGCCAATATCTGTTTCAGTTATGTTAAAGTCACAAATGTTTAAAACGGCCATCATTTCAGAGTTGACCGCATGCAAGATACATATTGCTTTAATAAGTTTATTTAACATCTGGAAGGGATACACATTTTGCTGGGACACACTGTTCTGAGGAGTTTATAAAGGATGCGGTGCTCACAGAGCCCAGGGTTGTTAGCACTGACTCTGCTAGCACTGGTACTCCCCAGCATAGATGCCTACAGTGTGGATCTAGCTGCAGACTTAGGCTCAGATTTCAGTGTTTCCTGAGAAAAGTCCCTGGGAAGGACTATGAACACAGCTCATGATAAAGTTTTTGCCCTCAAAAAGACCGTCATTCTATTCCTGTGTTTCAGTTGAAACTGTAGGAAATCCAGGTTAAAGAGCTAGATGGCTGCAATGAATGGACCACACAGAATGCCATGCTGAGCTATGTACACTTTGTTTTTCCATTAATGGGGAATCCAGTAAAGTTTTAAAAGTTTCTTTGGGTACACGAGTCCAGCAAGAGAGAGGAAGACGAATTCAAGGGAGTAGACAATGTAGGGAGATGTAGGGAGCAATTCAAGGCCTCGAAGTGAATAATGCTGGGAAGAACAGGAAGGAAGGGAAGAAAATAAGAGACACTTCAAAAGAAGAAGTGATAGGGGCACACGGGTGACTCAGTCAGTTAAGCATCCGACTTCGGTTCAGGTCATGATCTCACAGTTCATGAGGTCAAGCCCAGTATCGGGCTCTGTGCAGATAGCTCAGAGCCTGGAGCCTGCTTCTGATTCTGTGTGTCTCTCTCTCTGCCCCTCCCCTGCTCATGCTCTGTCTCTTTCTCACTCAAATATAAACATTAAAAAAATTTTTTTAAATAAAAAAGAATTGATAGACCCTGATACTGAGCAGAATTCCAAGCAAGAATCTTGAAATTCACCCTAACTGGATCTGCTTAGTCACATGCCCACCCAGAACCAATCACAATGACCGTGGAGTCAAATATGCTGATCGGGGTCACATGCTCCACCCCCAGAATCAGGTTCTGTAGAGACAAATGGATCCCCAAACCGAAACGAGGGCTAATGGGCAAAAACTAAATAGAAGCTGCAGGATTAACCCAAATATCTATTATATATTGTTTGGCTGAATCCTTTCCTCTTTGTTTCTATTTATGACTTTTCTGTTAGATACAATTAAGTGGTTTGCCCAAAAGTTTCAAAAATGTATTATACAGAAATCAGAACCGCTGTACTCACCATAGTGTTGAGAAAAGAGAGCAAGTGTTTAACAAAAACTTTTGAAAGGGTAAGAAGAGTGACTAGAGTGAATAGATTCAAATTCTAGACAAACGCAACCCAGTCTTTGCCCCTGAAACAGATTTTAGGAGCATCCTCTAAAGCCAGGTGAATTCTGAGGCTGCCGTGTTCTGCATACTTTCTCCCCTGATTCAGTTGTGGGCTGGGCTGGTGGTTGATGGCTCTACAATATGAGGCTACTTGTCACTCTGGAATCAGTGATGAGGGGTGTGACAAGGTTTGGTGTATCTTTGAAAATTACTTAAAAATGACTCCCGGTTTTGATTTTTCTCCCTACACTATTGCATAAGAAAGTCTTTAGCAACCAGTGGTACGTGCTTCTGAGAAGCATTGACCACAAGTGTCTCAGATTCAAAACACATATTACTTTGTGGAAAGAAAGGCACCACCCAACACACAGACCCATCCTAATTTTGAATGGACTTAATTTCTGGATTCTAGACACTGCCTCACAATGCTATTAAAAACAATAAAAGAGTCTCATTAAAACTCCGGAGGCTGAGCCCACGAACAGTGACTAACGGAGTTCCTAAGAGAAAGGTATATGGACAGCATTTCTAAATTTTGAGCTGGCTGGCTGGCTGAGGCAGATGATCTCACAGAAGGAAGGGTTTTCAAAATATCTGACGCTGACCAATCAGGGCAGACAGCCAACCAACCTCAATGGTCACTGATCTTCCATGCTACCTTTCCTCACCCATGGACTGGGCAGACCTAAGAGGGAAACAAACACAAGGCCGTGTTAGAGCAAGAGAAGGCTGCTCTAAATGCGGGAATGGGAAGCCAGCCCATCCCTCCTAATTCAAACCGTTCCAAGGAGAAGACACTGATGAAAAGAAGGAGGGAAAGAAGTTGAAGCAGACATAAGAGGTGGCAGAGAGGGACAATGATGAAGCAGAAGCGGGGAAACAGAGGGAGAAGAAATGAACAGAGGAGAGCAGGAAGGGACACGGACATAGAGGAGCAGACGGGGAACAAGGAAGAACAGTGAAGCAGTCCGAGGAAAGGGGAGGCTGAAAATTCAGCCAAGTAGAGGAGGAAAAAGAATGACGATGAAAGGTAAAGCAGAGAAAGAGAGGAGCTAAATCGTGATGAAAAATGGTAACGTTTCATAGTGATCATTGTCGCTCATACCATATAATGCAGGGGTCAGCAAGCTTTTTCTATAAAGGGGTAGACAATGAATAGTTAAGCTTTGTGGATGGTACAGTCTTTGTTCAACTCACAACTCCAGTAGCTGGAAAGCAGTCCCAGACAATAAGTAAGCAAATGGGAGTGGCTGTGTTCCAGTGAAACCACAGAAACAGGCATTGGGCTGGATTTGGCCTGTGGATCATAGTTTGCTGACTCCCACGGACGAGGGTGGTTCTGAAATTTCTGGTACCTCCACAGTGCCCAGCATGACACAGGCACAGAAAACTAGAAAATATTAGAACTTCCTGGAACAGCCATTTTACAGCACCCCCCCCCAAAAAATGGTCAAAATAGCAGCCATTTTCAATGGCTTTTTAATAACTTTTAACCTACAAAATGACAGTTTCCTGTGATTCAACCTCTCTGCTGCTTGATTGGTCACTTGCTCCCTGGCCCGTATGATACCCCCATGGTCTCTCTCTCCCAAATAGATCCCATGACAAGGTACACGGAAGAGAAGCACTAGGTGGCTGATTCAGAGCCATATTCAGTGCTGGCTGTTAAGCTTTCAGATTGGCAGAGTTCTCCATCCCCTATAGGTCATGGCTCCACAGAGGTTCAATCTGGGTCCCAGTACTGCTTCAGACATCAGAACCAAAAAACAAAACAAAACAAAAACCCTTTCTGTCTCTTTAATTTATACCCTCCCCTATTTCCTCCCGTTTGGCTCCTAGAATGCCTCTAACTTAACTGCAGATCTAGGTTCATCTCCAATCACCATTAATTTCCCTAAGGGGCCTATGGTTCTTGGGAACAGCTTCAGTGATGGGAGGTAACAAGGTGTAGCCGAGGGGGTTCCCCTGGGTGTTGGAGCATGCTTAGCTCTCAAGCTCAGTATCAGAGAGGTAGGGGCTTACTCTGGCCTCAGGCTCAGACTTCTGACAATGACCTCACATTCTCTTGTTTTGTGATTGGGAAGAGCACCTTGCAGCCCCTGACATGGACAATTCTTGCTTGGCCAAGGGTTTCTGTTTGGGGAAGCCAGAGCCACTACTCTATGGCCTCTGAGGCACCATGCAGGTCATGTGAGGTTGATTCTGTGGCTGGTTTTCTTTTGTTTATTTTCATTTGGTACCTAGCACGCTGGCCATCCTTCCAAGTTTGTCTTGGCTCCTGACCTCAACCATTCTTCAGCCACCAGTGGTCCTTCTCCCATCATTTCCCAGGGTAGCACAAGCCACCTTGTGAATTACCAAAGAAATGGCCCAAGGGACATTGTCTTGAAGCCACACGATTGCCTGTAAGTAAAACTTGATGATGACAAACATTCAGAAAAGGAAAAGGCAGCACGGGTCTAGCTTGACCACCCGATCTGCATTCCAAGGAGAACGAACACTCAGCTCTTGCGGGAAGGGAATCCTAATGTGTTACTCTCCTAGTCAGTAAAGTGCAGAAACCCTTCTGTAGGCATTTTGCCTCTGCAGGAAAAAGTCCAGCTTGTATTTAGGAATGAATGAGTGTGCATGGGTGTGTTTGCATGAGCATATTTACTTAAAAACATTTTCTAGTAACTGCTGACAACAGCAACCCTAAGCCACCAGACACGCGGTTCTCCCCATCTTGAAATGGCCTGTTTGCTCCCCAGAGAGGCAGCTGTGATGCTCCAAAGAATCATCCATGGCCTCCCCCGTCTCTGAAATCTACATGCCCTGACCCTTACTCCCCGGCCTCATCTGTCTTCCCAGCCTCTCTGCTCCTGTCACGCAAAGTTACTCAATACCCAGTAGGAACTAACCAGAGCCAAGGCACCATGTTCCCACAGCTCCCATCTTGCCATTCACTTTGTGTGGCTCGGTTCCTCTGCACTGCCACCACAGGGCACAGAAGGGGAGAGAGCTCCACATTTCCATCCCCAGCTTTGGGAACCAGATCATTCCTCCTCCTTTGTCCCGCACCAGTCACTACTGCCTCTGGTTGAACCCCTTCCCCACACCCTGCTATCTGCAGCCCAGCATGTGCTATTTTTTGTAACCAAATCTCATGGCAGGCTGCAGGCAATCCGGTCATATCATCAATAGAGCTTCATCTTTTTCAGTCTACTTAGAGCTCAGGTTTAAATCTACCTAACTAGCTCTTTTATCTGCATTATCTTCCATACTCTTTTTTTTTTTCTCTCTTTGAGGTCTTAGTTGATCCCGTTTGAAATGGTGGAAGAAAGAAGCTTTGTTTAAGATAGTCTGATTTACTATATCTTTCTCGTCTCTGTTTCTTCCTTTGTAAAAGGACTACTTCCTTTGTAAAAGTAACTACCCACTTGAGAAGGGCCCGCTGAGCCCATGCATCTGCAGGGAGCGTATACTGTGCCACTATCCATCCAGACCGGAGCGCAGCATCACCTGCAAGCTTTGCGAGGCTGTCTGCCCCGCCCAGGTCATCACCAGAGAGGTCCAGCCTCGGACCACCCGCTATGATAATCCACCCGGCCAAGTGCATCTACTGCGGCTTCTGCCAGGAGGCCTGCCCTGCGGACACCATCGTCAAGAGCCCCAACTTCGAGTTCTCTGCGGAGACGCACAAGGAGCTGCTGTTCAACAAGAAGATGCTTGACAACAGGGACAGGTGGGAGGCTGTGATCATGGCCACATCCAGGCCAACTACCTCTACCGCTGACGCCGCGCACCCAGCCGGCCTGCCCACAGCACGAGCTGCCCACTGAAAGAGCTCTGCCTTCTCCCCCTACCACCACCCCTACCCCCCGCCAGAAAAAGCATTGCCTCCTTTAGCAGTTGTTTGTTTCCATTGGTGGGGCCATCCTGAGATTTTTTTCTCTTAAGAAGTGAAAGATTACCTCCCCCTCTCAAGAATGCTAGATAATTCATCAGTGTGAAACACGTTCTGGAGCCAGCTCTCTTGTATTCACTAAACCCTCCTTCCCACCTGATTAATAAATATGACTGCAGATGCCACTGGGTTCCTTCTGTTCTTGGAACAGATCTTACTTTTCCAGGGATGGGGTAGCTGACTCACAGCCCCCTGTGCTGCTTCTCTCCTGCTTGTGATAAAACAAACACAAATCAATAATTGTTTTAATGTTTATTTACTTTTGAGACAGAGAGAGAGAGAGAGAGAGAGAGAGAGAGAGAGAGAACAAGCAGGGGAGAGGCAGAGAGAGAGGGAGATAGAATCAAAGCAGGCTCCAGGCTCTCAGCTGTCAGCATAGAGCCTGTCATGCGGCTCGAACCCCCAAAATGTGAGATCGTGACCTTAGCGATCATGACCTGAGTCAAAGTCAGAAGCTCAACCAACTCTGACAGCCAGGTGCCCCACAAATCAATACTCTGAAACACACATGTTCTCAATATTTTTTAAAAGAACACTTACATATACTAATAAACTGTTCGATTACATTCACCTCTCTTTTGTATTAAAACTATGGTTTTTACATGCTTATTGCTCTAGCGTATTATTATGAACGCATCGCCTTTCACTGGCTCACCCTGTACCAATTTGCCATCATTGTATTCACTATTTGATGTTCACATGTCCACAGCCGGGCGAGTAGAAACTCCATCCAGTACCGTACTGATACTCTTGAAATCCCTTTGTTTTCAGTCCACAGCAACAAGATGCTGTTTTTTGTGTGTTTTTTCTTCCTATCCTACAACCGGACTCAACCAACTTCCAAGAAATCCTGATTGCTTTGAGAACAGAATAATATTAGAAATGACAGTCCAAACTTCTCGCCTGTGTGTTGCAGAGAAGTGCCCAGCCTTTAACGACTGTGGCTTGGGGCCTTTTTTGTGACACAGCCAGGAAAGATGTTTTTGTAGGGTAGGAATTCATACTGATTTTCCTTGTAGAGCATATTATGTTGCTATAGGTTTTAGTCAGCCAAGGTCTCGTAACAAAAATAGAGTGACAGTTCCTAGATAGTCTAAAGGTAGGTAGTTTTCCAGCTAAGCAGTGAGGCAGAAGCCCCCAGAGATACCTCCTCCTCAAGATAGGGGCACACAGCTTTGCACGGACCCTGGAGAGAGAACAGCAGGGCTTACAGCTTCCTTAAAGGCACCGCCTGGCTGCCTGGTTTCCTCCCAGAGCTGCATTTCTATCAGGATTAACTCTTCATCTCCACTTTGCTGCTTTACTCCACCTTTCTTTGCCACCCAGCAGCCTTAGTGCTGCTTGTAGGGTGCTCAGGACTGCGGGGGTTTCTAGGACGCAGGATTTTCTGTTTTCAAACCAAGGTAGTCCCAGGACAACTGGGATGAAGTGGTCACCCCATTGCCAGTGACCTAATAGCAGGACAGCTGAAGGAGTTCATCACTTCTGCACTCTGCTCAGTAGAATACTGGAGGACAGAATAAAAATATGCTTGGGATTTCCATGTAAGGCAATCACTCATGTGAATTTAAGAGTCATGCTGCAGTGTAGACAAAGTCTCTAGCTCATCCAGCCAAGATAATTACATGCAAAGCTGGAAGAGGTTGAGCTGTTTAACCTAGAAAACACACAGCTGTGAACAATTTTCTCATTCAAGAAGCTCCGGTCTTCTAGCTGCAAAGCCTGGTTTCCCCTTCCCTTCATCAGAGGACCCTCCAGAAGGTAGGTCTGCAAAACCAATGCAGGATAGGAGATTCTCCCGGAGGGAGAGGTACAGGGAGTAAAGCCCCCAGACGCTGTCTTTATTACCCACAAACAGCCTCTCTCCTTAC